>NW_025334032.1:26475000-36475000 GCF_019186645.2 Phyllostomus hastatus
ATTTTACCCTTTGGCTGCAGTGTTCCTCACTGCTAGGGAACAGAAGGTGGCAGGACATGGGACCGTCATTTTGAACCTGACAGTGCATGTTATCCAAACTGAGCTGAAGGAGAAGCTGTCATTATGTGTTAGTTTAGTGCTGGTTCCGGGAATTAACTCTGCTACACACAAAAGGATCGTGAGGGGATTTGCCCACTAATTGAAGAGAAACGCTGCCTGAGGATTTCAAGCTTCATGTTACTAACAAATATTAACAAAGATTTTCATCCCTTGGAAACTGCAGCAGTAAACTTCTTTTTCCATCTGTCAGGTGGTCATGGAGAAAGAAGTTCAGGCCTCTTTAAAGATCATAAGCTTTGAATATTTGACGGAGGAATTTCACTCATGAGACAGACTTTCTGACTTGGGGATTTCAGAGGCCTTGGAGCGCAGCTTGCAAACTGACGTTGCAAATACACAACTGTCCGTCCTCCCCACTCGAGGCAGGGTGATGCCAGTGGGACAGTGGTCTCTTTAGCGGATGCTTAGCGAGGCATTGTGGCAGTGCTGACGCTGGAATCAGGCGGCTTGGCGGAAAATTCAGAAACACACTGAATACCGATATTTCCTTAACTTTTCATTCTGAATGTAATTGGAGCTGTTGCAATTTTCTTGTTGTTGTTATTCGCGTTGTTGTTATGGGAGAAGAGGAAGAGAGCTACCTAGCAACAGTGGTGTTCCAATCTTGTGAATAGCTTTCATTCTGTCCTCTGCTTCTGATCGCATGTTCCTCTTTTCTCCCCCCAGAGTCGATGCGGGTGGTGAAGGAAGACAGGTGGATTATTCTGGCGTCCTAAGCAGGGTCCAGTCAGGGCTGATGGACAGGAGCAGAGACCATTTCTTCTCTGTTACAGACTCTCACGTTCTAAACTGGAGCAGGTTTATTGCCATGATATAAATGTGATTCTTGTGGCCATTTATTTATCTTAACTAAATAGCCGCAAGGATCCAGCTGCAGGCCCTCATTTCTATCAATTCTTCCTCAATGAAATAATATATAAGTCTAAGAATCTGAGGCAAGAATATAGCCAAGATGGAAACAATTCCTTCCTGACAGTACATATGGTAAATGCAAACAATGAAATGGGTGAAACAATAGCTGACTACACTAGCGTACAGAAGAATAAAAACTGTGATTTATTATAAGCCTTGACATTTAAACTCCATTATTAACAGAGGGGAATCTTGCCATTTCTCAGAACCCATTCTAGAACTATGTATGCTCAAACATTCCAGTCCTGATCAAAATAGGATGAATCACAAAATAATTTCCTTTCCAACCTGGCTGGTATGGTTCAGTGGATTGAGCACTGGCCTTGGAACCAATGGGTTGTGGGTTCGATTCCCAATCAGGGCACATGCCTGGGTTGTGGGCCAGGTCCCCAGTAGGGGGTGCATGAGAGGCAACCACACATTGATGTTTCCTTCCCTTTTTCCCTCCCTTCCCCTTTCTCTAAAAATAAATAAAATCTTTAAAAAATAATTCCCTTTCATATTGTTTCACCAGATAGTTCCTGTTCAATCAAATCACACCAGGTGAAACTTGAAGCCACAAGTGCCTTGATTACCGTCACAAAAGGATAGAAAAGGTCAAACACACAAAATAGGGTCAAACTAATGAGACTAAGAAAAAGAAATGCACCCACTTCTCCAAATAAAAGCATGAATATTTCACTGTGTATTCTAAGAATTAAAACAAAGCGAAACAAATTTTGAGTTATTATTTTGATACTATATGGAGCAGACCACTAATTTCCAAGAGAGATTTTATATTTGAAGACTTTAAATTCTAGCAAGGAGATAAAGTGTATGCATATTAAAATTAAATAGCAGCAGAATAAATAATAGTAGGAAGCAATAACATAGAATACCAAATAAGGCAGCAAGTAATTAGCAAATGAGTGATACATCATGTTCTATGAGTTTGTAAGGAACAGTGGTTACTCTTGTTCTGAAAAAGCAAAGGAAGATTCTTTTGGCTTTGAAAGATAAACAAATTAAAATAATTATACGGTAATATCACTACTCTTTCCTATTTCTTAAGTGTACTTTCCATGGATGTCTTAGTTGGATCCCTCGCACATTTTCTAAGGTAAGTGGTTTGATGCTTCTTAATCCAAGAGAAGCCTAAAACATGTCATAAAATATTTAAAAAGTTAAAAGACAGTTATGCACGCCAACCTCTTCAAAGAGTTGAGATAAATGAACAACTATAACAAACAACAATGACAAAAATTTGATGAATTGGAATATGCAGAGAGAAACCATTAGACTTTGCATTGAAAGGAGAGAGTGTACCATGAGCCATTTTTGTAAATTACTAATGCCCAGCAGCGTGTTTCACAAATGGAAAGTATTTGTACTTTTCATTTACTTGCATGTACTTTTCAAGTATTTCATTTGTACACACATTCATTTCTACACACATTTGTCAAATTTTTATTGGGTACTACCTTTAAGCACAAAGGTTGGCTAATGAACTAGGGAATAAACACTAAAAAAAGACATTGATGCTTGGCTGTAAGAATCCTTCAAAATAGTAGAGAGACAAGTATAATATTGAAACTCAGCTTAACAATGTAATAAAATATTTATATACATGAAGGGTGTAGAAATCAATTCTGATCTTGGAATTAGAGAAAATTCCAAAGAAGGTATGACTTGGTTCCTCAAGGAATAAGTAGAATTTCGAAAGGACAGAAAAAATACAAAGAATTTAAGTTCTTTGTAATTATAAACTTGTAAGTAAAATAAAAGTAATGGAATAAAAAAGTACATAGTTTGAGGAAAGTGCTAAATAATTTGGAGCAAGAAAAGTATAAAGAAGAAAAGTGTAATAGAATATTGAGTGCCCTGATAAGGAATTTAGACTTTACTCTCATAGTAATTAGTCAAGGCCATGAGATAATTTTAAGCATTGATATTTCAGATGTTGACTTGTGTTTAGGAATTAAGGCAGTTGAGAAGAGAGTGGAATTGATCGGATATTTGAAGCGAAACCAATTGAGAATAAATTGCATTCATTTTAGAAAAAGATAGGAGAGCAAAAGAATAAATAGGAACAATTACACTGGGACAATAGTGGTAAAAACTGAGAAATTTAAAAAATGATAAATAGGGGAAAAATGGGAATTGTGAATAACTGGGTATGCAAAATAGATAAAACACTGTCAGTAATGACTAAAGTTACCCACTTAGGGTGCTGGTCAGGGTAAGCTAATTTATGTGACAACCCCACACACTGTGGCTGAACAGAATAAGCATTTATTTTACATCCAATCGCATTCTAATGAGACTGGACAGCTCTGTTCATGAGATAACCCAGGGACCTAGGTTCCTTTTATTGTGAACTCCACAACTTTGCAGCATCTTGCATTCCTATACTGGCCAACAGGTGAGGTAAGAGAGTAAGACGATGAAGTAGTTCATTAAACTTTAAGGTCAGATTCAGGAAGGTTACACATCACTTCCAGCCAAATTGTTTTAGATAGATCTCAGTCACATAATACATTTAACCTCAAGGAGTCAGGAAATATCCTCGAGCAGTGTGACATTAAGGAGTAGAACACAGATATCTGTGCACAACTGGCTGGTTTCTGCTGCAGTGATCAGTACAGGGCAATGCCATGAACCAGAAAAAGGACATCAAAAAACAATCCTAATGGGAAGCAAAGAAAATGCGTTCAAAGTTGGATGTGTTGGGTTAGTGTTGCATGTGTAACTACAGGCTGGTGGAAATACTGTGCAGGTAGGTACTGTTAAACTTTAGTCCGGGTATTAGGGTAGAGTTGCTGATGCGGGAGTCATTAGTGTAAAGGTGGTAGAATAAATAAAGTTGTGACTGAAATAAAGAGAAAACCATGGATAAAACATTAGTGGCCACACATTGTAAGGCGAAGAATCAAGCAAGGGAAATGGAAAAAGGGCAGTTGGATGTGCAGAAACAATACCTGGAGAAAAGGTAGTCGAGGAAGCCGAAGCAAACTAGGTAGAGCATGAAGGAAGAACACTTCAAAATCCTCATAGACTGCTGGAGAGAGTTTAGGATTGGGGAGCTGGAGAAATGAATTTGAGTGAAGATGGAAACATCTGCTGAAAGTGAGAACCGCAGGAGAGATAAAGGGACAGGAGAATACAGAAAGGATGGAATCCGTTAGCAAGGAATACAAACATTGGCGACGAGTATTTTTTGTTGAATTAAATTATACAGTAGGTTGTGAATTCTAGAAATGTGAAAGGAACAGTAGACTAGAATTTGGATTATATGGTTTCAAATTTAGTTCTGCTTAGTTATGAAACCTTGGGCTAAGTATTTAATATCACTTAGTTTTCCCATACGTGCAACAAAGCAATTGGACCCAGTGTTCTCTAGGTCCCTTCTCTCTCTACAAATTTTTATTATTTTATTAGTTAAGGCAATCTAGTATAATAAGGAATAAATGAGCTCTGCCTTAGTTCTGTTCCTAGGACTCAGCTTTAATCAAAGTATTGCAATTCTCTAACCTTCATTTTCTCATCCTTAACATGGGGATAATAACAGCATGTACCTCTGAGGATTCTTTTCAGTTTTTAAAAAAAGTATTGATTATCAAACACACAGTGCAATGCTAAATACACAGGAAATAATTTTAAATGTGAATGCCAGCAAGACTATAGAATAATTAGACCATTGGAATGGATGTGATAGAGAGTGAATTCAGAGAATGTTCTCGATGTGAAATTTCGGAAAAAGGAAAACCAGCCTGTAGTATCTAGGAGTTGTTTGATTCTTGCTGATTACACGGAGAATGTGTGTGGGCATCAACAGGTTACAAAACAAGAATGAAAATGTAGGTGTAGTCATTGAATAAACATTCAGACTCTGTTCCTGGTGCAAAGACAGAGAGAGAAATGAATGGGGAAGAGTCTGGGTTCCATATTTATCCTGCTCAATGCCTACCTTACATGTAGTTTGTATCCTATATGGCCTTAACAACGTGGAGAACGGTCTCGTTCTCTCAACATTGTGTGTATGTAAAGGGTGGAGACTAAAATACAGAGGGAAAGTAAAATAGTGCACAGGTATTTTGTTCCCCTTTTATATAACCTAAAGTGAGTACCCCAAAAAAGACCAGCAGTAGGTACTTGAAATCTCCACTTTTACGTGTCTCTGGAGGTTATTCACACATATTATTTATTTGATTAGCAGAACTGTTTTCTCTCTTAATTCAAGTAGGAAAATACCCTGGAAAAAATATACGCACCAGAAGCAAGATAAATCAACACCCTTGCTACAGTTGGATTAGTTGGCTGTAGAAAGTATTTTATGGGCTGTTTCACTACCACTTTAATTAAGATCAAACAAGGAATATATTCTAGCTTTGCTCCCTTTTTCAAGTATGTGAAGCTGTATTCCATATGTGTGATGATTGTAACACTGAATTCTACCCCTTGGGAAATCAACCTGACCTTGATTGCTTTGAATTGTCCAGTGAGTACACAGCACATTCAAGTTCTTGCCTTCTAAGTCCTCATTGGCTAGCACCTTCTTCCTCCCAGCCGATAGCAATAATGAGCTCATTATTAGTAGAACTACCGTTGGAGTCTCGGATGGGGATTGAGCAGATTAAAAGATGTAATTAGGACTAGGAATAGGGTATTATAACTATTACAGTTATAGTCAACATTTCTAAAGTTATTAAAGTTTTCAAATGAACTTTTAAAAAATAGTTTGGGTGTTACAATATTTATTTAGGAGTTTTTTTTCTTGACTTTTTACATGTATGAGATGTATTCCTTAATTTTCTCTGTTGTACACACATGTTGCTTTGCTACCTGTATAGTTACTTTTCACTAAACACATGTTATGTGCTAGGCAATATGCTAAGTGCTCTGCCTCTATCACTCTTGTAATTTGCACAATCACCCTGAAACTTAGTTATCATCATCCCCACTAAACAGACAAAAGAAATGAGGTTAGAAATTGGTAGAGCTGGTACAATATCTGTGCCCCCATTATCTGTGGTTTCATCTACCCATGGTCAATTGTAGTCCAAAATATTAAATGGAAAATTCCAGAAATCAAAAATTCATAGGTTTTAAATTGCTCACCGTTCTGAGTATTGGCACCCTCCATCTCCATCCCACCCACCCCTTTATCCACAGTGTTCAGGCTCTACATGTTCCCCCCTGTTAGTCACTTAGTAACCCCCTGGGTTAGCAGATTAACTGCATGGTATCTCAGTGCTTGTGGTCAAGTCACCCTTATTTTGCTTACTAATGGCCCCAAATACAAAAGTAATAATGCTGGAAATATTGATATGCCAAAGAGAAGTTGTAAAGTGCTCCCTTTAAGTGAAAAGATATCTGTGTGTATATAGGAAAAAAGCAGTATATATCGAGTTCAGTACTATCTGTGTTTTTTCAGACGTCCACTGGGGTTCTTGGAATGGATTCCCTGCAGATAAGGGGAAACTATTGTATTTGAACACAAACTCTTACACCTCCAGCAAACACACTGTATAATCACAAGGCTATACAGCCTACCAATGACCATGTGTTAGAACAATTAAAGTAAAAAATAATTAATGTTAAGGAAATTAAGACTAAGTGTGGCCTGAATCTTGTGTCAACTATTAGCTGAGTTTGTCTTTGGGAATTTGCATAGGATCTGTTCCTCCATGCTCCTTCTAAAGTCTTATAAATGTGACTTCTTAATGTGACACCTTGACTGAAGAGTTCTTATTCACAATGGATAGAAGATAGGAAGGAGAGTAGGAGCCAGACTTTGAACTAGAAGCAGTTATTATTAATTTTCAGCTGTGGGATGGGCCAGAGGACCTTATGGGATTCCTTGCTCCTGTATTCCACCTGAAGCTGTGGTCAGCTTGTGAAAAGTAGAAATAGACGTGTTCTCAGTTAGGTTTGGCTCCATCTTGAAATTTAGCAGGAAAGGAAGAGATTTCTTTGTGGACACGTGACCTGAAAAGCCAGTTTTTCTTAACCCTAAAATAGTTAGTCACTAGCATAATACATGAGAAGCTCAAAATGGTAAAAGCCTGCCAAATACCTGTGGTAAAATCGAAGTTCCTTCACCCCTTCCTACGGTCAAGAAAGGTGTTAATATTTCCCACTTTACTTTGCTGAGGGGAAACAGCTGCAAACAGCTCCACACTGTGTGTGGCTTTAGAGAAGGTCAGTAAGGGTCTCACCTGGCGAGGATTGCTCACAAATATGAATTGTTTTTGCTCTTTTTTTTTAACGGTTGTTTATAAGCATGAATCCATCAGTATTCCTTCATTTTCCATGGATACAACAAAAGAACAATTATCACATGGCCAGTTTCCTGTCTCTGGGGATGTCTTCCCCTCCACCAGGGACCTAGCGTCTTGGGATTGTGAGTGTGTCTGAGTGTGCGCCTGTGGGCCCGAGTACGCTGTTGTGATAAAAATCTGTGATACAGAGGAAGGAGCACTGGCAGCGTATTCAGCTCTGATCCTTTCTGACATTTCACTGTCATTTCAGTGAGTCACCTTCTTTACTCTGGAGAACAAAGAAAACAAATCCTCTGACTCGAGATTTGAAGGCCAGGTTAGAATTCCAGCTTCACTCTACTATTCTGAGCCTTAGTTCCCTTGGCTATGAAATCAATGTCATAATGCTTACTTTACAGGTTTGTTGTGAGGATGAAAATGAGATGATGTAAGAACAAAAATGTGACAGGAAGAGCATCATGCAAGTCTAGTGTGGTGTTGATAGCATTGTCTTTGGGTGGCTGTGATCACTCCTGCTTTCCCCTTGCTGTGTCCATCCTACCTGGACAGGTACCTGCTGCAGGTAGTGGCCAAGGAAAGTGAGGAAGGGACAGAGTCAAGACTGATCTGATCCGCTAACTGCTGCTAAAGCGAGCCAGGGCTCAAACCTACAAATATTTCTCAGCTCTTCCATAATGCAAAGGCCAATCCTTAGTATTGGCCATTAATCACCCTTTTCCCTCTAGGCACCTATGGTTAAAAATTTCTGCAACTTATTATAACTTCTTGTGCCCTTTTGGGTTAAAGCAGAACCTATGTAAACACTAGGGATGAGATGACGTGTAAGGAAAGATTACAAAAATTAAAATTTCATGGTGACTTCATACTTCCTAGGGATAAGTCTGGATCCTACATCAACTTGAGACATCCTTAAGAAATAAGATAAATAAAAGATTGTGATCTTTCTTTTCTTTCTCTCCCTCCTTCTCTTTCTCCTTCCCTTGTTTTCTTTCCCCTCCTTTCGACCCCTCCTTCCTCCCTACCTCCTTTTTTCCCTCCCTTCCTCCTTCCTCTTTCTTTCTCTCTTTTTTCACCAGTTTTATTGAGAAATAATTGACATGCATCACTGTATACATTTCAGCATGATGGTGTGATTCACACACGTTGTGAAATGATTACCAGATCAGTTCAGCTACCATTCGTCTTCTCATATAGAGACAATAAAACAAAAGAATGAGGAAAAATATTCTCCTTTGATAAGGACTCTTAGGATTTACTCTCTTAACTTTTCTGTATATCATCAGATATATGTACACGACTCCTTTATCGATTATCTGCTGATGGACACTGATGTTGTTTTCACGTCTTGGCTATTGTAAATAATGTTGCTACAAACAAGATATGTTTCTGAGTTAATGTATTTGTTTCCATTAGATATAGTCGCAGAACTGGAATTGCTGGATCATATGGTAATTCTGTTTTTAATTTTTTTAGGATCCTGCATTCTATTTTTCATCATGGCTGTACCAATTTACAATTCCACCAACAGTGCACATTTTCCTTATTCTCTACATCCACACCAACATTCGTCACCTCTCGTCTTTTTGATTATGACCATTCTAACAGGCTCTATCTCACTGTGGTTTCAAATTGCATTTCCCTAACGACCAGTGACATTGAGCATCTTTTCATGAAACTGTGGGCTTTTTATATAACTTCTTTGGAGAAATGTATATTTATGTCCTTTGCCTATTTTTTAAAATTGGGTTATTATTGGGTTGGCCAAAAAGTTTGTTTGACTTTTTCCATAACATGGCTCTAGTAGTGTTCAGTTGTCTTTAACTTCATTTGAAACAATTTTATTAGATTGTATTGTGGCAGCTGTCATATCAGAGTGCATTAAAAAACTGATCAAGAGGAGGAAAACTTGGGAAGAAAAGAGCTGTGATCCATTCCTTCCACCGAGAACATACTTTCTTCTAAGGAACTGCAGTTGTCTGGATGCAGGTGTGCCAAGACAGCAAAAAATGGCCCAAATGGAAGAGCAGATCAAAACTCTAGAACAAATACAATTAAATGACGAAGAGAGATCCAACCTATCAGATGCATAGTTCAAAGCACTGGTGATCAGGATGCTCACAGAATTGGTTAAATTTGGTCACAAATTAGATGAAAAAATGAAGGTTATGCTAAGCAAAATGAAGGAAAATGCACAGGGATCCAATGGTGATGGGACAGAAACTGGAACTCAGGTCAACGGTGTGGACCAGAAGGAAGAAAGGACTACCCAACGAGAAAAGAATGAAGAAACAAGAATTCAAAAAATTGAGGAGAGGCTTAGGAACCTCCAGGACATCTTTAAATGTTTCAATATCCGAATCATAGGGGTACCAGAAGGAAAAGAGGAAGAGCAAGAAATTGAAAACTTATTTGGATAAATAATGAAGGAGAACTTCCCCAATCTGGCAAAGGAAAAAGACTTCCAGGAAGTCCAGGAAGCTCAGAAAGTCCCAAAGAAGTTGGACCCAAGGAGGAATACACCAAGGCACATCATAATTACATTAGCCAAAATTAAAGATAAGGAGAGAATCGTAAAAGCAGTAAGAGAAAAGGAGACAGTTACATACAAAGGAGTTCCCATCAGACTGTCAGCTGATTGATCAAAAGAAACCTTGCATGCAAGAAGGGGCTGGAAATAAGTATTCCAAGTCATGCAAGGCAAGGACCTACATCCAAGATTATTCTATCCAGCAAAGCTTTCATTTAGAATGGAAGGGCAGATAAAGTGCTTCTTAGATAAGGTCAAGTTAAAGGAGTTCATCATCACCAAGCCCTTATTATATGAAATGTTAAAGGGATGTATCTAAAAAAAATATAAACAGTAAAATGACAACAAACTCACAGTTATTAACAATCACACCTAAAACAAAAACAAACTAAGCAAACATCTAGAACAGAAACAGAACCACAGAAGTGGAGATCACATGGAAAGTTATCAGTAGGGGAGTGGGAGGGAAAGAGGGGGAAAGAGTACAGAGAATAAGTAGCATAAATGGTAGGTAGAAAATAGACAGGGGGAGGTTAAGAATAGTATAGGAAATGTAGAAGCCAAAGAACTAATATGCATGACACGTGGACATGAGCTAAAGTGGGGGAAGGGGATGTAGGTGGAAGGGGCTGTGCAGGGCAGAGGGGAATAAAGGGGGAAAATGGGACAACTGTAATAGCATAATCAATAAAATATATCATTAAAAAACTGATCAAAGTTGGTGAATTTTTGTGTAGTCATTTTAATGGTGAAGATGGAAGAAAATGCATAATGTTTTGGCATATTATGCTTTATTATTTTAAGAAAGGTAAACATGCAATTGAAACACACAAAATAGATTTGTGCAGTGTATGGAGAAGGGGCTGTGACTGATCAAATGCGTGAAAGGTGGTTTGCAAAGTTTCGTGCTGGAGATGTCTTGCTGGACAAAGCTCCATGGTTACGTAGACCATTTGATGTTGATAGCAATCAAATGGAGATATTAATTGAGAACAATTAACAATATACTACATGGGAAATAGCCAACATACTTAAAATATCCAAATCTATAAAGTTGTTGGTGAAAATAAAAAATGTGCTTTTTATTTTATGGTAAAAACCATACAGACTTTTTGGCCCTCCCAATATTTTGCTATTGATTTGCATGAGATGTTTTTATGTTTGAAATTTTAACTCCTTATCAGATACATGGCTTGCAAATACTTTTTTTTTTCATTCTGTAGTTTGTCTTTCCACTTTGCTGATGGTTTCTATTGCAGTGCGTAAGTGTTTTAGTTCCATATAGTCCCACTTGCTTACCTTTTATTTTTTCCTTGTGTCTTAGATGTCGTACAAATAATCATTACCAAGACGCATGCCAAAAAGCTTTGCTCCAATGTTTTCTTCTAGGGGTTTCATTGTTTCATGTCTTCCATTTGTCTTTCATCCATTTTGAGTTCATTTTTATGGGGTTGTAAGATAAAGATTTATTTATATTCTTTTACATGTGAATATCAAATTATCACAGTACCATTTATTGAAGAAGCTTTTTTATTCATCGTATATGCATATGAATATTCTTGGCTCACCTGTCAAATATTAGTTGGCCATATATGCTTGGGTGTATTCCTGGACTCTCAATTATATTCCATTGATCTATTTGTGTGTTTTTATGCATGTACCATACTGTTTTGATGACTATAGCTTTATAGTATAGCTTGAAATCAGTAAGTGTGATACCTCCTGCTTTGTTTTGTTTTGTTTTCTCAGAATTTTTTTTGGCTGTTCTGGGTCTTTTGTGATTCCATATAAACTTTGGAAATGTTTTTTCTGTGTTTGTAAGAAAATTCCATTGTAATCTTGACAGGGATTCCATTGAATTTACAGATGGCTTTTGGTAGTATTGACATTTTAACAATATTAGTTCTTCCAATCCATAAACATGGAATGCCTTTTGATTTATTTGCATCTGCTTCAATTTCTCTTGATGTGTTTTAGTTTTCAGCTTAAGATCCTTCACTTGTTTCATTATATTTAATTCTAAGTATTTTATTGTTTTTGATACCATTGTAAATGTGATCAATTTATTTTTTTAAGATTTTATTGTTAGTGATGGAAATGCTACTGATTTCTGAATGTTAATTTTATATCCTGTAACTTTACTGAATTTATTGATTAGACCTAACAGTTTTTTGCTTGAGTCTAGGATTTTCTCTATATTAAATCATGCCATCTTTGAATAGAGGTAATTTTACCTCTTCCTTTATAACTCTGATACATTTTATTTCTTTTTGTTGCCTGGTTATTCTAGCTAGGAATTCCAGCACTCTGTTAAACAGGACTGGTAAGAGTGAGCATCCTTGTGTTACTCCAGACCTTAGAGAAAAAAACTTTCATCCTTTTAACACTGAGTGCAGTGATGGCTTTGGCCATATTATGACCTTTATTAGTTTGAGGTATGTTCCTTCTATGCCTAATTTGTTAGTACTTTTTCTTTTAAATCATGAATGGATGCTGAACTTTGTTGAATGATTTTTCTGCATATGTTAAGATAATCATGTGATTCTTTTCCTTCATTCTGATAATGTGATGAATCACATCGATTGCTTAGCACATGTTGAACCATCCTTGCGTTCCAGAGATAAATCCCACTTGATTATGGTGAACGATCCTCTTAATGTGCTGTTGACTTTGGTTTGCTAGATTTTATTGAGCATGTTTGCATCTATGTTCATCAGGGATGTTGGCCTCCAATTTTCTCCTCTGGCAGTGTCCTTTTTTGGTTTTGGTATCAGGATAATGTTGGCCTGATGTTGTAAAATGAGTTTAGATGAGTTCCCACCTATTCAATTTTTTTGAAACTGTTGCCAAGGATGAGTGTTAATTCTGTTCAAATATTTGGTAAAATAACCAGTGGAGCCAGTGGAGGTCCTAGGCTTTTTGTTGTTAAGAGATTTTTTTTTAAATCACAGATTCAATCTCCTTACTAGTAATTGTTCTAGTCAGGTTTTCTATTTCTTACTGATTTAGCCTTAGTAAGTTGTATGTTTCCAAGAATTTTTTAAAAAATTTCCTCTAGGTTGTACAATTTGTTAGTGTATAGTTGTTCATAGCAGACTGTTTAGCAAACTAGAATCTAGGGCTGGCAAAATTCCTACTTGGAAGGTCTGAGTCAGACGGATCTATATACCCGGCTGAGTTCCATCATCTGGTGTGTCCCTGACTTCGGTATGCAGATTAGCAAAGCCACTGGTCGGGATTAGTACTACAGGTATGAACTTGGGCTGCCAAGATCCCTGTGCTGTTTGTTGCAAAGTTCTTCCCCCTTGTCCATCACAATCAGATCATCAGTGGTTGGGCCCCACAGATTCCCCTGTAATCCCTGTGGTGCAAGATCTAAGTAGGGGCTCCCACAGAGTGACCTGCAATGCTGTGGGAGGCTGGTTTTCTCCCTGGGTTCACTTCTCCCCTGGAGGAGCCGGAGGCTCACGACAAACCTTCCCACATGGAGCTGTGCTATCCTGGGAAGGGCAGTGTGGTCGACATGTAGCTGATTCTCTTCTAATGCAGCCTGTGCTGGTCTCTGAGGGGCAGCGAGATGCTTCGGCTTCAGCCCTGTGTTCTAAGATCCTCTCAATGGTGTCTTGTTCTTGAGTAGATATCTGTTGTTATCCTTGAGTGTTGGGGGGAGGAGGGGGCATGAAATCAGGAAAGTTTATGGAAAGTCTTGGTGACTTCTTTATTTTTATATCAAGGAAATAAGACTAAATTTGTTGGAATATTTTTTTAAACCTTCAGGAATGTAACTAAAGAGATTCTGATTGTTAGTTACTCACTCAGAGCTCGGTATTACTGCCAGGAGGTAAATATTCATATTGACATTTTACTTGGACAAGCTAAGGGAGAGTAAGGGATTGAGTGAAAAAATAGGTAAAGATCTTTGGTTTAAAAGTAGTTTATTTTTGTGGGTTGCAGATGTTTCACTGAAAGAGAGCCAAAATGTGCTCCTTCAAAATAAGCCTGGAATCGACGTCAGAAATTGACTCATCGTTATTAACACGGAGGAGAACACAGATTGCTTTTTCAGAATTTATATTGTTCCTCCTTCAGCACTGAGAAGAGTCCCTTGAAAAAACAAAAAGAAACAAACCAACAAACTACCACTTCCGCATCAGTCCATAACCAACAGGGAAAAAGTCTTATTCAGTCAGTGAGACCGTAGAAAACATCTGTTTGATTAACAGATGTTAATGCCAGAATAGCTTTGGTTTGATCAACGATGTAATCAATCATGAAAGCTATAATTTTAGCAAGGTTTAGACTGTTCCATTAAATAAAGATGGGACATGTCTGGAGTTCCAGATACTTAAAAAATGTTTCTCTAAAACAAGTATTTGTGGAACATCTGCATACTTATAATTTTAGATGAAATTTTTAACATATCCATATGGCAACTACCTTATGCAAAAAAAATGATACTGTGAAGTGAAAGGTGAAGATTTATATTTCCTCATAATTGGGGGAGAATATGCGTTCAGTTTTGACTTTATGAACTACAGAGACAACAGGGAAAACACAGGCTAGAAGGACAACTGAGGTTCAGTTAATGGATTTACTAGGGAGGTATTTAACGCTGCAGCTCAAGTGTGAAGGTGAAGTGCAGGCAGAACAGCCTTTTCCTTGGGGAACCGCAGTGCTTTTTCTTTTAAGGCCTTTAACTGATTGGATGAGGCCCACCTACATTCCGGAGGGTAACCTGATTTACTCAGAGTCTACCAATGCAAACATTAATCTCATCTAAAAAATACTTTCACTGCCACTTCCAGACTAGTTTTTGAACAAATACCTAAGTACGATAGCATAGCCAAGTTAACATATAAAACTAACATCACACAATGAAAATATTTCTTCTTAGTATTTTTTTTTTTGGCAATGAGACACTGACCTCTTGTACCTAATCCAGAGACAGTAACTGAACATTAAGATGCAATGCTGATTTCACAATTTGTTTGTGTTGCATATAAAATGGTACATTTGTCAGTTACATAGCTCTTATTTTAGATGGCTGGAGAGAATGCAGTTACTCCAAGTGGAAGAGGACCGGAGTGTCATGTTACCCTCAGATGCTACATTCTGTGCCGGCTTTGACGGCCATGTCGGGGACTGCAGACTACAGGCTGTCCCTTGCTGTCATCCCTTTGCTTGTCCTAGGTGGATGAGCCCTATCCTGGATATCACATAATAATGTAAGCCATTATGAAGGATAGGTAGAGAGCATTTAATGTTGAGGAGTCCCTTTTATTGCTTGTGGTGTTTCGGAAAGTTAACATCCAACCTGCAGTCTTTTATTATTTTGGGGACATTAAAAAGCTGAATTTTTTGTGGAGCTGCAGGGCTTTTGAGAATGAATTCAGCTGACACATTGGATTGGGGTGTATCAAGATGGATGGCAGATTCATATTCCAGCACGTCATGTGACTCGCATCAATTTAGCATGTCAGCTGAAAAGTTTAAGGAGAGGGGAAAAATCAGTTAAAGAAATTTCATCTCTGGTAAAACTGGGTTTAGGGAACCTGTGGTTATTAAAGAAACTTTATATTAGAAATTGTCATAGAAGCTTTAAAGGCTGTAAATATGGTGATGCTTCCATTTGAATTTGGATGTCAATAGAGTCAGTGACTGAGATTTGGGACAGCAGGTGGGAGTCCGAAAATAAATAAATAAAGCAGGGAAGCATGAGTGGAACGTGGTACGTGTAAAGGGGAAATTAAGGAATGTCCATCGTTCAACACAAGAATATCTGGGTGATAGTAAGTAGAGAAGTAAAACTACAACATTTTTCTTTGGCAGAGGGTTCAGTTCAGTCAATACAAGAAGTAAGATTGTGTGAATTTTCTGAATATTTAGGTAATCTTTTTTTAAAGTTTTTATTTTGATAAAAAGCCCAATTTATCTATTTTTCTTTTATAGTTAGTATTTTTTAAAGATTTTATTTATTTATTTTTAGAGAGGGAAGGGAGGGAGAAAGAGAGAGAGAGAGAAACATCAACATGCGGTTGCTGGGGGCCGTGGCCTGCAACCCAGGCATGTACCCTGACTGGGAATCGAACCTGCGATACTTTGGTTTGCTGTCTGTGCTCAATCCACTGAGCTACGCCAGCCAGCCAGGGCTAATATTTAGGTAATATTTTAAAACTAAAAAATAAATACATTTGTGATATGAACCCCCCCAAAATATATATATATATATACCTGCTATGTACCAGACTCTATCCTAGGTACCTAGAATACAATTAATAAACAAAGCAGACAATCTCAGAATTGTATTTTTGCAGGAGGCAGGAGATAAAAATAAGCCACAATTATAATAAACAAATAAATTGTGCAGCACGTGAGGAGGTCATTCGTGCTCTGGGGTACTGGGAGTGTCCGTTAGGCTAGCAGAGACTGTGAGCGCCTCCGCGAGGTCGGCAGAGGGCTTCCCTCAGGCAGACCTCCCTGAGAAGGGGACGTGAGAGAAAGGGTAGGTGTAGAAGTTCACCACTTGGCTGGCTGGGGGAAGAGCGCCCCAGGCAGAAAGAACATCAAAAGCCCAGTAGGGGATGGGGAACAGTGTGAAGATAGGAAATAGGTGGAAGCCAGGGTTCTCAAGATCCTGCATTGATTTTGGTCATTGGTGGTTTTGAGAAGGGAAGTGAAAAACTCTGACGTATGTTTGGAAGAGTGAACTATGGCTGCTCTGTTGAGAACACACGTAGAAGGTAAAGACAGATGCAGGGCACTTAGGAGGTAAATACAATAATAATCCGAGAGAGATGATGGTGATTAGTACTGGAATGAGAGCAGAGGGGGGCATAAAAAGTTGGTTAGGCACTGCATAGATTTTGAAGGTCAAACCAGTAGTTCTTTGTTTTATTTTGTTTTGTTTTGTTTTGTTTTGGATGGGGGGCAGCCTGGATGTGAGGAGCAAGAGACCGCATAGGTGACTCCAAGATGCTTGGTCTGTGCAGCTGAAATGATGCAATTGCCTGTGATATAGATGGCTGGGCTGAGATGGAAGTGGTTTGGTAGAAATGAGCAGTGCAGTCATGGACAGTTTAAGTTGAGTTAGGTATTAGACAGCCAACGCAGATGCCGAGCAGGCATTTGGCTAAATTGGTTGAGATTTCAAAGACACATCTGAGCTGAAAATTGGCACCATGTGTCTGGTGCATATGTTAAACCAGATACAACTGATGATGCTTGATGATTCTTGACAGAAAATGACAGCAATTTCGTATGATTCAACCTAATGAAAACCTTTGGAACTGGAAGATTACCAAGATTTAGGGTCCCGATAGAGAAGAGAACCAAGAATAGCAACTTCAGATAGTCTTACATAGAAAAGATGAAGAACCAGCCAAGGACTAAAACAGAGCACTGGAGAGGAAGAAAAACTGTGTTGCCCAGGAAGCCAACATAAAAAAAAAAAAACAATACAAAGACACAATAAAAAACAAACAAACGAAACCCCCAAGAATCAAAGTGGAGGATGCAATCATTGAGTCCGATGCTGGTGACAGGTTGTGTGAGATGATCATTAAATTAAAAAACATGGGGGTCATTAGTCACCTTGATAAAATATATTTTTGATGGAATGTGGGGTTTAAAGCATAATGAAGTAGTTACAAATGAAACAGAAGTGAATGGGAGATCACACATTGATATGTCTTTTAAGAAATTTTGACACCAACAGAAGCTGATAAATGAAGCGTCTGGTGAAGGACTTCACATAATGTTATGTTTTGAAAGAACTTCACACTTTTTTAACATGGGAGAAAGTTTGTGTGTTGACTGAGTGAGCCTAACAGAGAGGGGGAAGTTTGTGATACAGGAGATATAGGGGGAATTTACTGGAGCAATGTTCTGGGGTAAGCAAGAGAGAATAGAATTCAGTTCACAGTTAGATTTATATACCGGCATGTAGCCTTAAAAAACCACGCAAATGGCTTAACTCTAGGAACAGAATGGAAGGTGGACTATATATGAGCACAAATATAGGTGAGTTGAAAAGTTGTACTGATAAGATCATGTAAAGTCCTTTTGTAATTGTTTCTATTTTTTAATGGGAAAGAAAGCAAAATCATCAGCTGAAAATGAGAAGGAAGGGATAGATAACAGAGACTGCAACAGACATAAAATGTCACCAGGGGATTTGGAGATTGAATGGAATGGAGCATAGCAGGATTGCCACACTGTGTTAAGGGCCCTTTGAGGATGGTGGTTGCAGATTTGAAGTAACGATAACCTACAGTGTGTGTGTTTCTTCCCGTCATACTCTTCTACATGAGAGCTGGCATGCGCAGGAAGAGCACTGAAGTTAATCAGGGCTAAAGTTTTCCAGGTGACTAGGGCCAATGGAGAGAAGAGCAGCTCCGTTGAGCCTATCTCTACAAGAGAACATTCATAAATGCAATGAGAACGTGGCATTAAAACTGTGTAACACAGCCAATGTGGAGGTGAAGAGCAGGAGAGGAAATAAGATTTTAGGACCTAAGGGTTTAAAAACTTTTGGAGTTGGGGTTCTAAAGTCAGTTAGCTGGAAAGATAGTGGGTAGTGCTTGAAATTGAGGACACAGAAAAGATGTAATTATGGGCCCGGAGGCCTAGGGTATGACTATGGGAATGAGTGGATGAGGTAGGGAGGGAGACAAGACCATTTGAAGAGGAAAAGTTCAGTAACTGAGAGCCTCTGTACTGGAAGTATCCTCAGTAAAGACACTGAAATAATTGGAAAGAATGCAGTAGCCTCATTTTATTCTGGGACAAAACGAATAAATATTGTAAGAATAACAAATTTAAATATGTTTAAATGCAAACGTATCAAAAAATCCCAAATGGTTTTATAAATTAAAAGCATGAATAAAGAACTCTGTGAAATACAATGACTGAGATCCTGCAAAATTTTTGATTCAATATTCAAAATAATACTAAAAATTTTTGAATGTCAAAAGTTATAGGGAGGATTCATATTAGCAGGTATTGCAATATACTATAAATGAAGATGAAAACAAAGCAATAAAATAAAATAATATGGTATTGACCCATGGATTAACAGAGAGACCAATTTAACAGAGTACATAACTCAGAAATAAGAGTATATTAGACTTATTGAATGATAAAGCTGGCATCACAGGTAAATATGTCGAGAAAGTCTTACTTAATAACTGAATCTAGAATAGACAAGTAACTCCTTTGGAGAAAAATAGACTCCATCAGTGACACAAAAGTGAAATTTTAAAAGGTTGTATGGAAAAATAAACCAAAAATAGAAGATAATATAAGAGAATTATTATTTCTTTTCGTAGGAAAGGGACTTTTCCAGGGACCTAATAAGACTGACATTTTGGAAAGGCGACCATGGCTGCTGTGTGCAGAAGGACCGGGGAGGTGGAAGCGGGACCGGAGAGGCGTGGTCGAAGGCTGCGGCCATGCGCATCTGAGACAGGACGGCGCGCACTGGAGTGTAGAAGCTTCTGACGGGAAGAAAACGCGCAGATTTGAGATGTGAATCAATAAATTATGTGCCCGGCTCCAATGATTCATACCATCCAAAAATCACTTTCCTAAGATGGAAAAAAACCCATGCTCTCAGAATTTAAATTTTCCCTGAATCTATGGTTATTTGTTTATTTCTGCTGTATCTATTCTTTCTTGTATATTTTGTTTTATTGTTTAGGTTTCCTCCCAATCCTGAGATAACTATAGAGCCACAAGAAGTTATAAAAATAGTAAAATTTTGTTATCCTTTATTCAGTTTGCCCCAATGGTAACATTTTTTATAACTATAATTATATATAAAAAACAGGAAATTGACATTGCTGAGAAGTAAAGCCATACATATGTGATCAACTAATCTTTGACGAGGGAGCCAAGAATACTCAATGGGGAGAGGACAGTCTCTTCAAGAAATGATGTTGGGAACACTGAATATCTGCATGCAAAGTAATGAAATCGGTCCTCTATATGATGCTACTTACAAAAATTAGTTTGAAATGGATTAAACAGGGAAAAAGCTCTTTGACATTAATTTTTGCAATTATTTGTATATTTTTTGGATATGATACCAAGACTACAAACTACAAGGTAAAATCAGTAAGAGGAACTACATTAAACTAAAAAGCTTCAGCACAGCAAAGGAAAATGACTAACAAAATAAAAATACAACCTTATGGAATGGGAGAAAATATTTGCAGAGCATATATTTGATAAGGGTTTAGTATCCAAAACAAATAAGAAACTCATACTACACAGTACCAGAAAAAAATCTGGTTAAAACATGGGCAGGGGATTTTTATAGACATTTCTCCAAAGAACACGTACAAATGGCCAAGAAGGAAAGACCAGGCACTCGGCATCACTAACGATCAGGCGGCGATGCAGATCACAACCACCATGAGGCACCGCCTCCCAGGAGTCAGAGTGGCTCTCGCCAGACAGACAAGACACAGCAGACGTTGGCAAGGATGTGGAGGAGAGAGAACTCTGCACACTGTTTTGGGGGAATATAAGTTGTTACAACTACTATGGAAAACAGTATGGAGGTTCTTAAAAGGTAACAAGAAAATAGAACAACACATGATTCAGTAATCCCACTTCATGTATATGTACAAAGGAAATGACGTGACCCTCTTACGGATGTCTGCACCCCCATGTTCGCAGCAGCATTATTCACAGTGGCCAAGATACAGATACAACCTAAGTGTCCACAAGCAGATGAATGGGCAAAAAATGTGATTATCTATCTATCTATCATCTATCATTTATCACGGAATATCATTTAGCCAAAAAAAAAAAAAAGAAGAAGAAAACCATCCTGCCATTTGCAACAACATGGATGGTCCTTGCGGGCATATCAAACTCACAGAAATAGAAAGTAGAATGGTTATTTTCAGGGGCTGAAGGATGGGGAGAACGGGGAGTTGTTTGCCAAAGGGCACAAACTTTCCGTCGTGTGACGAGGGAATCCCGGCAGTACTGTGCGCTCGAAAGCTGCCGTGTGAGTATAGCTTGAGTGTTCTCACCGTAACTCATCACCAACAAAGCTGTACATCCGTGAGTTGAAGGATGTGTTAACTAACCTTGTTTGGATAGACATTTTTCAATGTATGCATGTATCAAATCATCATATCATGTACCTGAAACTTACACAATGTTGTATGTCAATTATATCTCAATAAAGCCAGAAAAAAAGACTGTAAAAAGATTACCCAGAGGATGGGAGAAAATGTTTGCAAATAATATATCTGATGAGGAACTGTATATGGAATATATAAATTACTCCTACAATTCAATAATAAAAATGCAAATAACCCAATTAGAGACTGGCAAAGAACTTACAAAGACCTTTTTAATAGAGACATTTAACGGACAATAGCATGTTCAATGTCATTAATCACGAGGGAAATGGAAATCAAAACTTTGATGAGATACCATTTATCATCAGCTAGGATGTAATCTAAAAGACAGATAAGTTTTGCCAAGTTTGTGAGTAAACCGGAAGCCCCGTGCATTACTGGTAGGAATGAAAACAATGCAGACATGTTGGAAAACAGTTTGGCAGTTCCTCAAAAAGCTAAACATAGAATTACTATTTCACCCAGCAATTCCACTCTTAAGTAGTTACCCCCCACAGGACAGAACATATGTCCACACAAAAAGTTGTGCATGAATATTCATAGCATTATTCATAATAGCCCAAAAGTGGTTACAACTCACATGTTCACCAATGGATGAAACGATAAATGAAATGTAGTATATTATTCTGCCATAAATAGTAATGAAGTAATAATATATGCCACAACATAGATGCTAAGTGAAAGAAGTCAGTCACCAAAGGCTACAAATTATATGGTTCCATTCATATGAAATGTTCCGGATGGAAAAATTGATAGAGGAAGAAAGTAGACTAGTGATATTTTAGACTTGGGGAGGCCGTGGTGGAGACTGGGGGAAACTGGAAGATTGGAGATCATGTGTAAATGGTACGGAGTTTCTTCTGGGGGCGACGGAAATGTGAAATCGATTACGGTGACGGCTGCACACTCTGTGAATGTACTAACACTCACTGAATTGTACTTTAAATTGATAAGTTGCATGCTACGTGAGCTATATCTGAATAAAGCTGTTAGCTGTTACCAAAAAAAAAAAAGAGAACATAGTGTTCATCTCCCTGTGTTTAGGGAGGGGGCTGCTGTGTCAGAGGACTTTTCCTAGCGTTTCCAGTACGTCCTTACATTCTGGCCTTTTATGCCTGTATGTGTGTGCACCGTGGGTGGTCTGTCTCCAAGGTCCTTCCCTCTTCCAGCACGGCGAGTCTGTGGTCCTCATCACTCAGTGCTTTTGCCAGGCTGGTGATGGTGGTTCTGGTCCAGCCTCGGTCTTAGGCAGGCCCAGCATGCCTGAGCCTCAGGGAGAGGACTTTCTTGACCTTCTTGTCTCTCAGAGCCTTCCCTATGTCTGTGGAAAATCTTGAACAGAATTGCTGACACATTCCCCCATGGTAACCTCCAGTGGCACTGACATACGATCTAGGACCCAGTGTTGCTTTTCCAGCAGCAACAGAGTTGTTTTGTTTTGCTCTTTTCCTCTAGCCACAGTAAGTCTTGGTGTGTACCTTGTAATTAATAGCATTTATTAGCCTCCTTAAAAGCTTAAGGCTTTAGTTTCCCATGAGAAAAATGTCTGTGTAGGGGATTAGGGGAGCTGAGGCTTGGGGCCTTTCCACAGTGGCACCTCATTACCTCCTCCACATCTGCACTGAAAAGCAGGTGTGCAGAGGATTGCTTGCCCGCCTCCCCGCCCCCCCACCCCCCCAGCCTGCCATTGATATTTCTCTGGAGCACCTATGAGGTTCCATGACAAAGGGCTTCCAATGCACCCGCTGGAGGAGCTTGAATAACCACCCTTTCTCTCTCTGTGCCGTCACGGGCAAGGCAGCTTCCATATCTTGACTCCCCTGGGAGAGGTCTGTCTCTCTGGTTATTCAGACTACTTGGATGGGGTGGGAAAAAATTATGAGTTTTTAGTTGATCCAAGTTTTTCTCATTGTTAACGTGGGATCTAAGCCTTTTTCATCTTTTCACTTCCTCATGGAATCAACATTCATTTTTTGTCACTACAAATAATTCAGCAAAGATCATCCATGTATATACATTTGTATACACTGTGGAATTTTTTTAATGGGAAATAGGACCAAGAGCAGAAATTCAGTGTTAAGTGGTATGAGTACATTTAATTTGAATTGCCAATGTCAGATTTCTTTCTACGTTCCGCAGTGATGGTAATTTCCCTCTCATGTCTCTGCCAGCAATAGATAGGTTTTTTAAAACATAGTTGCTAATCTTAGTGGTATAAGGTTATACTCTATGATTACCATAAGGTATATTTATCTAATTAGTATTAATTTTGTTATCAGAGTTTTCTCTTTTGGGAATTGCCTTTTCTATAGGGTTGCTTGTATTTTTTAAAAATCCTTATTCATTAGAAACATGCACTTATTTTGTTATCTGCATTATTCTTTTCAAAGCCAACCATTTACTTATGGACTTCTTATTTTATATTTTGGCATACAACAGTTTTCCTGTACATATTCAAGTACTTACTCCTTAGTCGGTTTGGGTTTCTTGTACACGGTGTGAGAGACGGATGTGTCTTCATTTTCTCTTTGGTGTGTGGCCGCTGTCCCTTAGCCCCTTTCAAAAGAATCATCTTTTGCCATTGAATTGATACCTCTTTGTCACACATTATTATGTTTCCTTAGATGTAGTTTTGGTTTTCTATTTGGTTCTCATAATCTATTTGTTTATTCCTCTGCACTATGGCATTAATTATATTACAGTGAGTTTCTTTTAAGATTTTATTTATTTATTTTTAGAGAGGGAAGGGAGGGAGAAAGAGAGAGAGAAACATCAATGTGCGGTTGCTGGGGGTCATGGCCTGCAACCCAGGCATGTACCCTGACTGGGAATCAAACCTGCAACACTTTGGTTCACAGCCTGAGCTCAATCCACTGAGCTACGCCAGGCAGGGCTACAGTGAGTTTTTAGTACACTCTGATACCTGGTAAGGCAAATCCCTATGCTCTCTTTACTCCTGTTCTTTTTTTTTATGATTTTCTTGGTTATCATCAAATATTTATTCCTAAACATAAACTTTAAGATAATTTATAGAATAAAAATCAGATAATTTTAATTTTCTTGTAGTTTGGTGATTTTTTTCCACAATAAGCATGAATTTATTATTGATAACTAGAAAAAGATGATATTACAAAAATAGAAACAAGGAGAGAAGATTGAGAATCAGGTTGTTGGTGTCATCTCTGGGCTATACGAAAACCAGTTTCAATCAACATGGTGTAGGGTACAAGTTTTGAGGCCAACAAGGAGAACAAAGATACATGTTTCTGGTAAAAGTTCTAAGACCACAAAGATGTGTACGATAAGTGGCTAAAGATAGACTCATGTCCCGTGAAAAACGTTTGCAACATAAAAGGAGAAATGAAAGAAATACATCTGGTTTTGTACAGGGGTTCCATGAGCGGGTTGATACTGCGGATTGGCTAGGGCTGGGTTCCCGAATCAGGTTTCCGGAAATGCTGGTGCCCCTGCTGAGGCATCCAGGTGTTCTTCTCCTAAAAGGATGTGGGGAAGCAGCTCGTGTTGTTCAAAGCTCTGCAGAATACGTGCATGTGGCTTTGTTTCATTTAACATTTCTCAGATTTAACTTAACATGAAATCATTTTTTTTTCTGAAAGTATCCTGAAATTGTAATGGAACTCACAGAAGATACTCGGGAAGATGTCGGTCCTGGGAGAGGTGGAGTGGGGGTTCGGGCTAGTGCACTGGTAGGTCCTGAATACGATGGGGCATGTCACTGGAGTCAAACTATGTTTATTTAAATTGCTCTGGCCAGAGTAGAAAAATTTTAAATCTCAGAAACATGGTGTAAATCTGAATCATGCTAAATTCATGTGCTTGGACATAGTTATGCCTTGATTCTGAAGAGAAAAATGTGTTAAGTGTCCTAGTTAAAATTCTCAGTGCCCTTTCCAATAATGTCCTGATTAAGTCATCATCCATTTTCATTTTTGTCTTACAAATTATTTGCCTTTGAAGCTGACAGTTGGTATTTAGATTACTCAAAAAACAAAACAAAACAGAACAGAACAAAACAAAAACCAAAACTGTCCCCATGCTTTTGCTTCTTATAAAGTCTCATTTTCTGGGAAGATGCTCAGTGTTTTCTGAAGAAAATGCTCAATGTGTCTCGTGTTCCCAAGGCAATTACTAGTTAACTGTCTCTGCCTTCAGCAGAAGTAGGAAAACACATTGAGGTAGAAAAAGTGTAAGAACTTGGCTTCATCTTTCACAACATTACCAGTTCCTTGGATATGTATGACTGTTCTCCTGAGGAAATCAAATCACTTACACAACCATTTTATACTTGTATTTTTAAAAATGTGTACAGACTATGTTTACAAATACTATACACATACACATATATACACACATAAACTGATTACTTAGCATTCATGGTAGTTTAAATTCCTGGGCTCTAAGAAAAGGCAGGTTTTATGTGTAACAGCTGTGAGGTTCAGATCACTGGATGTGGAGGTGGGAAATTGGCATCTACCTAGTTGTGCTATTAAAGAAAGCTGTACAACCGAATCTCCAAGGTATTTTCCACCTCTAAGATTTTAATCCTCCCAGGGAGAAAAGAATAATTTCAAGTACAAGTAACAGACCATACACATAAAACAATGAGCCATGGCAGAATTAGGACTGAACTTGGGGATTCTATTCCCAGCCTACAGTCGTTCCATGCAAAACTTCCTTTTAATTTAGTTTCTTTCCTTGTGGCTTGTGGTTTGGAGACTGGATACATTAGAGAGCGCTATTTTGAGGTTTTTGAATTCAGATGGAATGGGTAGCTAGCTAGTGACCAGAGGCTTTGGCAGCATCAGGGAAACTGGCACGGCCAATGTCCCCGAGGCTGGGCCACCGTCTGCCCAAGTAGATGGCAGACAGAAGCCGCATCTCGAGAAGGTGAAGAAAACCAAACTGAAACTGGTTTCTGGAAGAGAGTTTCAGAATGTGGTGGGGCTGCGCGCTCTACCTCCTGTCTCACCACGTGATGCATTCCAGTTTTGCTTTTGCACCCCACAGCCTAGAGCACTCTTTACTTCGTTATTTGTAAGGCTGACTTCTCTTTGTCCCTTAGAGTGTTAGCTTATATATTACCTCCTCAGAGCAGTCTTCCTTGATGACCCACCTAGGTTGGATTTTTTTTAAGTATATTTTATTGACTATGCTATTACAGTTGTCCCATTTCTTCTCTTCTTTGATAAATTCCCCTCCACCCGGCACCCCCACTCTCCAGCATTCCCTCCAGCATGTCCACAGGTCACTCACATAAGTTCTTTGGCTTCTCCATTTCCTATACTATTCTTAACACCCCTTTGTCTATTTTGTGCCTACAAATTATGCTTCTTATTCCCCGTACTTTTTCCCCAGTTCTCCCCTGCCAGACCCTCCCCACTGATAATGCTCCATGTGATCTCCATTTCTCCACTGGTCTGTGTTTTTAAGTCATTTATAGCATTTACCATAATATCATATACAATTGCTATACACTTTTGTATGCTTATTTGTATTCTCTTTCTCTCTCGCTAGGTTGCAAAATCCATGAAGGTTGAGACCACATTAGGTTGTTGTTTTTTTCTGTGTAGTCAGTGTGTTTTGTGGATAAATATGTTTTATAAATAAATAACTATGAGCCTGACCGGGTTGTTCAGTTAGTTAGATTGTTGTTCCATACACCGAATGGTGGTAGTTTCAATCCCGGTCAGGACACGTACCTAGGTTGTGTGCATGCCCAGTTGGGGCATGTGCAGGAGGCAACTGATTGATGTGTCTGTCTCTCTCATGTCAATATCTCTCTCAAATCAATAAAAATATCCTCAGGTGAGGGCTAAAATAAGTAAGCAAATAAATAAATAAACTCTGAAACCCATTTTTGTACCATTTTAAAATTTATAATATTAAAATACAATATTTTAATACCCTTTTCAGCAGCATAGATGGAACTGGAGAGTATTATGCTAAGTGAAATAAGCCAGGTGGTGAAAGACAAATACTATATGGTTTCACCTATATGTGGAACCTTGCTTAATAAACAGAGATATTGTTTGTAAGAGTAAATTGATTCAAATATTTTGATAGTCAACTAGGAAATACCTAACAAAGGTGAAGATGAGCATAACCTATAAATCAAGAATGCCATTTTTAGTAATATATTCTGGAGAGAATGTAGCACATGTACAGATGCGTTCCAGCTTTATTTCTAATAACAAGAAATTAGAAATAACCTAAATGGCCATCAACAGAAGAATAGAGTGTAGTATATTTGTAAAATGGAATACTGTACAGCAATTTAAAATGAATTAACAGCTCTGTATTTAAGTATGGATAAATCATAAGGAGACATGATGTTACGGGAAGACATAAACAATATTATGGTATACATGGGGGTGGGCAAAAGTAGGATTATAGTTGTTCATATGGGAAATAATACAGTAATTAATAAATAGTAATACAAGAATAAACTCTGTGTTTCGGGTACTTATGACTATAAACCTCCTTTTGTCCACCCTTGTATATAATCTGTAAATATGCACAACAATGCTAAACCTGTTTTATGAATCATGCATATGTAAAAAATTAAAAACCAAGCATGGAAATGAGAAGTGTCAGTTCTGGAGAGGAAGAGAAAGGAAAGGAATCAAATCACCTGTGAGGATATATGGGGGTTTCAACTGTATCAGTAATAGTTTGTTTCTAGGAAAAAATGATATGAAACAAATATGGCAAAATGTTAAGATTTATTAAAGCTGAACAGTGGGCACCCCTCCAAAAAAAACCACAAATAAGTAAGCAAAACAGAAGCAGAGACATGGAAATAAGGAACAAACTAAGTGACCAGAGGGGAGGAGGGAGGGGAGAACAGGGGAAAGAAGGGGAAGGGTTGTTAAGGAGCATGTATAAAGGACCCATGGGCAAAGCCAAAGGGGAGAGGGTTGAAGGTGGGCAGTGGGGGTGGGTAGGGCAGGGCACAGTAATGGGGCAGCAATGGGGCAACTGTAATTGAACAACAATAAAAAAAGAATTTGTAACAAAAAAAATTTAATAATATTATAGTCATCTTTTAAAACACATATCATCTGGCAGATCACATATGAACACTAAATAAATGGTAGTGTAAAATGAGAAGTTATTTTTAAAAATTAAGAATCATAGCAGGTAGGACTGAAAATATGGAAACTTCTAAAAATGCTAAGAACAATAAGTACAGGTATTTAAGGTCACACTGAAAATCAGAAGGCAATAAAAGGAATAAAGCTGGCTGCCCAGATGGGTGAGGGAAGTTGTCAATATGTCATATTGATACATGATAAGGAAAATATAACTTAACTTTAATTTGTTTCTTTCTTTAAAAATTTTTATATTGCTCTTTGGACTAACAATGTTTTAATAGGAACAAAAGAAAATAGAAATCCAAGTTGAGTAAAAAAAGCCTCTGAGAAAATATCAAGCTGCTATAGAAATATTAACTTCTTTGGCTATAATACAGACTCCAGCACAAATAACACCCTTACTACTACATACAAATCTTCTATTACAAAATCATATGCTTGTAATTCTGTAGCATAACACCATCACACTCAAGCACACCATATGACATTCTAGGTGAAATCCTACGTGTTCAAATTACTGTCCATTGTGTGGGAGACATTCATGTACCCTACCAACCACACTCAATGGCATTACTTCTGCCAGACCCTGTATATTTTGTTTCAGGGCACAAGAAGACTCAGAAAGGAAAGGAGAGAACTCCCACTTTTAGGAAGATGGAGTAGACCTCTATTCCCTATTCTTCCCCCCAGTACAGCTAACTGTGTTGAAAATTATGTCTAAAACAAACACAAGAAGACTCCGATAGACTGAAAAGAAGGCAGAATGGCTGGGGATCTCAAACAAAGGACAACACCTGGTGACTTCTCCAGGTTTTCAGTTTACCTAATATGTCCCAGACTCGAAGCAGCAAATTGAAAATGGGCATAGATAGATAGATAGATAGATGGATGATAGGTAGGTAAAACAGCCCTGTGCCTTCTAGCCAAAGGAAGAAGAAAGGAGAAGCACAACAAAACAGAAAAGTTTAGACAGTCACTCTTCTACATCTCACCCAAGGCCACGGGAATCAGATCAAATCCTGGACTTCCACCCTCACCCAGCCGAGCTGAGGCACCCCAGCCCCACACCTCCGTGGTGTCAGTGAAGGTTGAGTAGGAAGCTGAGACTTCTATTTCTCTCAGGTGATAATATTATGCCCACCTACTCTCCACAGTGTTACTGAAGGCTGCATAGAGACTTTAGACCTTTCCCCCACTGCCTTACCCAGCAATAATGAGGAACCCCACTCATTTTCTGCTGGATGATATAAAAGAATCTTGGTGGAGGGCCAGGACTGTCACTACCACCCAGCAGTAACAGAGCCACCCCAGTGTTGCGTCAGTGGGAGCCATGTGGGAAGCAATAGCAGAGCATTCTCTTAGGTCCCAGCCACTGTGCATCAGTGAAGGCTGATTGAAGATCTGGAACTCCTATCCTTTCCCAGGAGAAATGAGGGGCCCACACCCCCAACTGTGTGGCAACGAAGGCCCAGTGAGGACTGCAGATTCCCCCCTGACCTGGCACCGACAATACAGTGCCCTTCCTCCTCCCCACACCTGTCCTTGCCTGAGCAGTGTCATAGAAAAGCCGGATACAAAATAAATAAGATCTGAAGCTTTGTAACATAATATAAAAATATCCAGGTTTCAATAGAAAATCACTCATTATGAAAAGAACCAGAAAATGTCAACTTGAATGAAGAAAGACAAAGATAATCAATAGATGCCAACATGGAGATGAAAGAGTTGGAATTATCTTAGAAAGACAAAGTAGCCATCATAAAAATGCTTCAATGAGTAATTGCAAAAATGCTTAAAACAAGTGGAAAAAATGCACAGCCTGAACAAAGCAAAGAAGCAGAAAGTCTCAGCAAAGCAATGTGATAAGTAAAAGGAGCCAAATGAAAACAATTAGAACTGAAGTATACGGTAATGACATTTTTGTATCAATATATTAGCTCAAAATCAAAAGGCGGGGAGGAGAGAAGAAATCAGTAAATTTGAAGAGGGGACAATAGAAATTACCAAAAAGAAAAGCAGGGGGAAAATATACTTTTAAAAAATATAGAGCTTTAACAACATATGGGACTGTAATTAAAAATCTGTGTCATTGGAATCTCAGAAGGAGAGGAAAAGTGAGGCTGAAAAAGTAATTAAAGACAATGACTAAAAACTTCCAAACTTGGCAGAAGACATACACCTTCAGATTCAACCCCAATACAACAAATTAAAAGAAATTCACACCAAAACATGGTATGCTCAAACATCTGAAAACTGAAGACAAAGGAAAAATCTTGAAAGCAGTGACAAAGAATAAGAATAATTTAACTGACAGCAGTTTCTCATCAGAGAACACCAAGGCCAGGAGGAAGAGACACAACATTTTAAAGTGTGAAAAGAAGAGAAATTTCAAACCCAATTTCTATATGCAGTAAAAATATTCTTTAAGAATGAAGTGAGAAATCAAGACACTCTCAGATGAGGAAAACTAAGAGAATCATTACCAGTAAACTTACTGTAAAAGAATAACTAGAGGAAGTCCTCTAAATAGAAAGAAAATGACAGAAGAAAACATCAAGAGAAAAGAATGGTGGAAAGAGTAAAAATCTTTCACCCCCAGGGAGGTAGTAGTGAAAATACGTAAGTATACTAGGTTGTCCTTCTCTTGTTGAATATCTTTAATTATGTTTGATAATTGGGACAAAAATTACAGCACTGTTTGATGTGGATCTAAATGAATGCAGAGGATTTATTTAAGTGAATTTTATTATCAAAGGAGAAAGCTAACTAATGTATGGTTTCTACACTTTGCATAAATCGGTAAACGGTCAGCATTAGTAGAGTGCGGTAAGTTATGGATATATCATGTAATGCCTGATCATTAACAAGCTTTACAAAAAGTTGTACTCAGAAACAGTATAGATAAACTAAAATGGGATTCTAAAAAATATTCAAACAATTCACAGGAAGACAGAAGAAAGAAAATGGATAGAGGAAAACGGAGAACAAACATGAAAAATAAAATGGCAGAAGTCAGCTGCAACAGAGTAACAATTCAGACAGTGTTGCAACTTGTTTCTCCCATAAAACATTATTTAGAATACTGAAAAGGAGGAAAAAGCCCTTTGCATTTACCTATATTTTTGTTCATTGTGTTCTTCCTTCTTTCCTAGTGTGGTAGGTTTTCTTCTTACCGCATTTCATTCCTGTTTAGCAATTCCTTCAGCGGAGGTCTGCTGGTGACAATTTTTTGTTCATTTGTTTTTCTTTACCTGAGAGAATCTTGATTGTCCTCTCATTCCTGAAGAATATTTCGTCTAGGTATAGGAATCTGGGTTGCCAATTCTTTTTGCTTACTTAAGAAGTGTCTTGGTGTGTATTTGTTTGGTTTTAGCTTGTTTAGGTTCACTTAGCTTCTTTTATCTGTAGGTTTATGTCTCTTGCCGCATTTGGGCAGTTTTGTGCATAATTTCTTTTGAGTTCTTTTTTAGCCAGTCTTTATTTTCGTATCCACCCAAGATTGAAATGGCATGAATGTCCAATCTTTTTTTTTTTTTTTTGGAGTCCCACACATTTCTCCAGTCCTCAGATGATTTAGTTATTTATTCAGCCCATTCGTTCTCTGTCCGTCAGGTTGGGTAATTTCTGTTCCTCTGTATTTTAGTTGCTTGATTCTTTTCTCTGTCTACTACATTTTGTTGTTGAGTGTTGAGTCCATTCATTTTTCTTCTGGTGGCCTTATTTTTCAGTTCCAAAGTTTCTTTTTGCTTTTTCTTTGTATCTCCTACTTCTTTGCTGAGGCTTTTAACTTTTTCCATTTGTTTCTATTATTTTTACAATTGCTTATTGAAGCACTTTTATGATAGCTGCTTAAAGCCATTGTCAGATGATTCTCCCATCTCTGTTATCTCAGTGTTGATATATATTGGCTGTGTTTTTTCCTTCTGATTGAGCTTTTCGTGATTTGTGATATGATGAATGATTTTCTATTTAAACTTGGACATTTTCATCATTTTCATGTTATGTTGAAGACTCTGCTTCTTATTTAAACACTGTGTTTTAGCTGGCTTTGTCTGACACTGCTTTGGCAGGCAAAAAGGGGGGCACTGCTTTATCGAAACCAGGTAAGTTATCAGTTCATGGTCCCCACTCACCATCCATTGGCAGCTGAGGGAGGGGAGCATCCCTGTGGGCAGTGGCGGAAGTCCTATCTCTGCACTCGGGTTCTGCTGAAGCCGCTCCAGCAGAAAGGGATTGAGACACCTTGTTAGTGCTGGGCAGGTGTTGGAACCCAGGCTTTCCATGTGATCTCTGATACTTCACTGGCAGGGACTTGCTACTGGTTACGAGGATCAACAGGCCCAGCTCTGATCTGGTTAGCACTCACACTACCATGGCAGGGGTGTTGAGACACCTCCTGTAATATCCTAAGGGTAAAACTCTAGGCTCTTTTGGCCTTTTCTGATGTGGGTGGGAGCTTAAGTACAGCCTTTTTCTGTGATGTTTTCTGTAGCAGAGTGGTTATTGTCTGAAAGTTTTCTGTTTTTCTAGGCTGTCCCTTTCTTTGTCCACTGAGTAGAGACAGCAGGACTTTGGGGGCTCTTTGTTTTCTGCACTTGTTGGTGTTTCTCGATTTCTAACTACTTCACCTTTAAGTGTGGGATATCTGAAGCAAAAACAAGAACTCAGGAAATTCCCACTACGCCATGCCTTATGTTCAGAGATACTAAGCTGAGCTACGTTCTCTTTTTTTCTGATTCTTCCTATATTTATTTTATTTATAATGCCCAAGTTTTTAATTGTAGTTAGTGGGAGGAGTAGAGATAAGGAATACTCCATATTCCCAGAAATGTAATTTTCTACCCTGATTTTTATTGTACATGGATTTATTTCTTTCATCTCCTTTGGGGCTATTTTACCTGCCTGTTGGTGCTTCCTGTTCCCTTCATTTTTATAGTCTCCTACAGTTTATTTATTTTTCTAGCTTACCACCACTGATTCAGCATTATATATTCTTTTTTTATGTTTTAGTGAATTCCCTTAAATTTTTAACATATGTACTTGACTTTTCATATGCAACAGCAAATGTACAGCCTGCCTTTCCTTCCCCCCAAAAGATACAAAGATCTTAATGTTCTTTAACTCCAATAGCTCTCTCTCTCTTACTTATAGATTATTTCCTTATTTGCTTTATAAATTTGGCTCATGAAATGACTTATTGTTTACATTTTGGGTGGATTTCTAGGTGACTTCATTTGAGATATGTGAGGGGTTTCGTGTTTTATGCTAAGTTCCCCAGAGTTGTCACTGGTCAAGGAGGATTCTTTAGTAGTCTGGGGATAGGTGTTTCTCAACCAAGCAGGTATTATCATACATTTAAATCTCAAATGCAGATGTTACAAAGTTTTAGTGATGGGGGCTTTTTCCGACCACAGAAGCTAAATCAAAACAAAACATTTAAAAACAAATAACAATGGAAAACCCCGAACAGATCTGTGATTCTTCCCATTCTGGTGTTTAGAATTTTTCTAGTATACCCATTTGCTAAGTCTGTAATTGCAAAGAGGTTTTGATTTTGTGTGGCAATCCCAGTTTCCCCTCTCTTCCTGGGAAGGGCCAAGCCTGATCTCCTGCCCTTTCCACCCTGTTCCTAGTCTAGTCCCTTGGCAGGAGTGCTGGAAAACCGGCATCTTCTCAACATGTTTAAGGTAGGAAGTTACCTATTGCTGGGGATTTTCAAACATCTGTGAAACTGGTATAGTGATTTTTCAAGATCTCTGTAATTTTTCAATGATCTAATACTGCATAAACATTATCTCACATTTGGTTTCACTAATGTCATTCATATGAGATCATTATCTTATTAATGCTGAGTGTAACCAAACTGGACGTCTGATGACACAGCATGGTAACGCAATGTGGGTACAGAGCAAAAATACAAACGGCACAGTGAGAAAGCACCACCACACCCCAAGGATGTGCACAATTAGAAACAATCCCATTATTTCCTTGGGAATCATTATAAGCAATACGTTTGAATCTTGGACAAGTGACTGACTGTGTTCTTTTAGAGATAATGATAAATATAGATGTTCTCTTCCGATCATTAATGACTCAATAAATAAAATCCCAAGACACTTTTCCAAAGCACAGTGTGACATCCAGGATGTAATAGGTAGCTGTGCCTCCTAGTGATGTGTGGAAAATTTGATCAAATGCCTCAACTGCTCTGAAGATTAAAAATGCCATGTACCATAAATGATGAGTGATGCCCATAACGCTAGAGAATGGCCAAAGACTAGAGACACTACTGTTACCTGACAAAAGTCGCTTCCTCTTTGGAAACACTGTAGCACCGCTATTTATTTATAAAGGACTGTAAGACACCTCACATAAACTTGGTATTCAGGAGAAGGAAAATCTTCTAGACTCAATGCACTATCCAGAGAGAATTTACTCCGTCCCCTGCCTTTCTGAAATTAATGAAAAGAGACTTTCTGGGTAATTGTCCTATATCCTCACATGGGTACTATTTTAATGTATTAGGCAACTTAACTTACTCCCTCATTCTCCTTCAGATTTGTGGGCAGTGGCTAACTACTTTTGTGGAAGAACAACACAGACATAAAGTATGAGACGGCATAAAACAACTGACATTTTAATTCTATATCTGCCAGCACATTCTCCTGGTGAAAGGACCGTTTATTTTGTCCATGTGAAGTCTGAAGGGTTATAAAAATAGGAGTTAATTTGGTTGATCCAGCAATGGATTATGCCAATATATGTAAATGCTTTTATGTTCTGCTTAATAATGTAAGCAGTTGGGCATATAGGGTGACTCATTGAGCTTTTTAAATTCAGGATGGGATGCATTAGTAAAATTACTGTGAGCAATGATTCAGCTCGCACAGCTGGATCACCTTCAGAAATGCTGCTCTCAGGCACATTTGTTCAGTAGGAGGCTGTGGCGACTTGGTGCCTAACCTGCCTGCCTCCTTGGGTTTGGAGACATACAACAACATTAACTACCCTTGGAAAGACTCAGTGTAATGCTAGGTGAAGAGTGGATTACAGAAGATGCTGCAGCTGTTCACAGCTGAGGATGTCAGTGCCTAATTGGCTTGAAAAATCCAGATGAAGAATTCCATTAAAAGTGAATTTCACATAACAAAGTGTGGGCCATGAAGTTAGCAAATCTGCAATGAATATGAAATATTTCTAGCATGGTGATCATAGATCTTCAGCACATAGGAGCAGGTGTTCTACAAAAATATCAGTTCTCTTTGTTTAAATGAGTTTCTTTCTCTTGATGCTCACTGACTCACGTAGGTTTTACTGCTCCAGTTGGAAATATTCTGAAATGACAACCAATATCCACTTTCTTTAAAGTCTAATCTTTTCCTTTGGATGCATCTTCAAACAGGAAGCTTTGTTTGGCCAAATAGCTGCATTTTAGATCCACTTCTAGTCCTACCATGACAGATGTAGCTCAGGGGGCTTGGGTGTTGTCCTGTGAACTGAACTGAACTGTCCAGTTCAGTTCCCGTGAGCTGAAAGGTCACCAGTTTGACTCCTTGTCAGGATGGGACCATCGATGTTTCTCTCCCTTCTCCCACACTTACTCTCTCTCTACAAATAAACAAATAAAAATATTTAAAAATTTTAAAAAGTCCTAGTCCCTAAAAAAAGGAGCTATATTGGAGGTACACGTCAAAGGCTATGTTGTTTTTGTCTGCTGCCTCACCTCAAAATGTGTCCGTGTACTGACAAAGAAATCCAGAGTCAAAAAACCGAAGTGCATTGAGTTCACTCTCAACCAGAAGATACTGAATCATGCTTTCTGATTCAATTTTATATTTTCTGTGCAACTTATATGGAGAAGCATTTCAATGCCATGTTTGACCATAGCCAAATGATAACATGGCACTTAATATTTGTTCCTAAAAACAAACTTTACTGCACATCCTGGATCATAAAATTGCCCAAACTCTCCATCTTCTATTTAAGAGCTCTTCAGAGCTTGGTGGGAATGGGCAAAATGTTTCCTTACACATTGAAATTCAACCACATTTTACAACCCTATTCCCTAATATCTATTGAACTCTGGGAAAAGATGTAAATATTAAGAAGAAATAAAACAACATGAGAAAAATGATTTGGAGAATAGGAGATGAAAAGTTAAGAGAGTGAGAGACAACATGCAAGTGGACAAAGGCCAGACCACATATGAAAACAGAAACTCGATCCACAGTCTGCAGCAAAGTGCTCAGGACACCCACCCTTCCACCTACAATGAACAGCCTGCTTGGCCTAAGAGAAGCTTGTGAAAAGCCAGTTCACTATCTCTGATAACAACCCAAGAGGGTAAACACTAACTCCTATAACAATTATCCCCCAATGACCAGGACTTGATTAATAACTGACAGCTTCCCTAATTTCTGTCCTGCTTCCGACGTAGGACCAACCAGAGAAAGCCACGTACCCACCCAGCCCCTGTCACGTAGGATGCCTGGCCAGCCTGCCTACAGCTGCCGTGCTGTGCTAGCAGTCCCAATGAGATCACGCCTGAAGCCTTCCTTTTTTCCGACTGTAGAGCTTTCCCATTTTTTCTGGCTGCCTTCGAGCCTCTGCCAAAATGCAGGTGATGGTAGCTGACTCGCTTGCTACAGCAAGCTCTGTAGTCACTGTTCTCACTCGAGTGGCCCTTCATTTATTTTCATGGGAGGAATAAAGAAATAAAGGAAGAAAGAAGAGTAAGGAAAAAAAGGAAGGATAAGGATCTAACATCCGTGAGCAGGAACTGTGGAGGAGTTTATGTGTGCGCCTAGGCTGCCCAATAAATTACTAGTCACTATCAAAGAGGTGTGAAATGTGGCCCTCAGACTCAGGCCTGCCTTTCATTGATGATATTCTAGTTCTAAATATTGAAGGTTTGAAGCAGTCCTGGTCCTAGAGTAGCTTGGCCACTGGTGAGAAGTAGTCTGAAAAACAGGCCCCAATGTCCAAAACCAGAAAGAAGATTGGCTTTGGGCTTCAAGAACCAGGCAGAAGACCTGTGTTAAAGTCCCACTTCAAGTTCAGAAAAGGTGTAGTATCAGGTGGAAGAACAACTTAACAGACTCCTTATTCTGACTCCTTAAACCTCCTTCAGTACGGACCAGATTCACCTCATTCAGAGCCTCAGATAGGACTGAGCTTGAATAAGGGTAAGATGTCAGTAACTCTTGCAAGACAGGAAGGTGATGAGGCTGGGATCCAGAGAAACAGACGTGATATCTCATTTCTAGGGCAATTTGTTTTTTGACTCTTTCATATTGCCCCTCTGATACTGGGGATCTTAAGCATTTGCTAGCCAGTTGGTAGTTGCTACAAAGCCTTAAGTGCATGCTCCTTTTAAGTTCCCATTTCTTACCTTCTGCTTTATACCTAAGACTGACTTTAAATATCACCTCTATGCTCGACACTCCTACATCTATATCTCCAGCCATGAATTCTCCTGGAATAGGCTTCTTTCTCTTAAGATAATGAAAATTTCAGAGTAAATAAATCAGAGGTCTTGGTAACCTCGCAAGCCTGTCCAGACTTATCCTTTCCCCTACTTTTCTATTTCACAGTTGATTAAAACTACGGATAAAGAATTTAACTAACTTTTACAATTAGGCAAGTTTTCTAACTTGTCACAGATATAGCAGTGGGTAAGGCAGAGCATGGCTCCTGAGGCCAGGGTCTTAAGCACAAGGGCCTACTGACCCCCTTTCAAATTTCCATTTAAATTGTTTTCAATGTTATCTTCTACGCATGCTTATAAAGGAAGATGTTTTTGTTTTTCAGAATATTCTTAATCTCATAAAGATTAAGTGAGGTCCTCAATGTCACAGGTTATTAACATGTGGAGGTAGAGCTGAAGCTTGGGATTGATTGTCTCTGCCTCTCTCTTGCTTTCATGAAGGTTATTTGTGTGCTGTTTCTCCTCTTCCACAGGTCCAAGCTGCTTGATTCAAGTTTCTTAAAGATGATATTAGTACCTCATTCAGTTTCTGCTTAGTCCTAGCACAATTTTTATGCATAGGAGATGTTTATGGTATGTGAGGTTTAATGTGGTATTGATTCCATTTGCTAATATTTTGTTGAGAATTTTTGCATCTATTGTACATTAATCAGGGATATTGGTCTATAATTAATCAGGGATAACAGTCTATAATTTTCTTTTCTTATAGTGTCTTTATGAGTGTAAAGTGGGAATTATTCCTGAGAGGCAAGGATGTGTCAACATATGAAAATCAGTAAATGTGATACAGCACCTTTACAGACTGAAAGAGAAAAAATATAGGATTATCTTTTAAATACAGAAAAAGCATTTGAAAAAAATAAAACTTTTTTGATGATAAAAATGCTCAACAAACTGATGATAGAGGGAACATGCCTCAAAACGAGAAAGGGTATATATGACAAGCCCACGACCAACATTAAACTCAATGATGAAAAGTTGAAAGTTTTTCCTCTAAGATCAGAAACAAGATAAAGGTACCCATTCTCTCTACTCTTATTCAACATAATACTAGAAATTCTAGCCAGAGCAACCAGGCAAAGAAAAGAAAAAATGGCATCCAAATCTGAAAGGAAGAAGTGAAATCATATTCGTTTGCAAATGATATGAACTTATATATAGATAATTCTAAAGATTCCACCAAGAAAAAATAAACTGTCAGAACTAATCAACAAATTCAGCAAAGTTGCAGTATACAAAAATTGACATACAGAAATCAGTTGCATTTCTATACACTAACAACAAAACATCTGAAAAAGAAATAAAGAAAACAATTACATAAACAATAGCAACAAAAACAGTAAAATGCTTACAAATAAATTTAACCAGGAAGTAAAAATTCATATGCTGAAAACTGTAAGACTTTGATGAAACAAATTAAAGACAAATGGAAAGATATATCGTGTTCATGAATCTGAAGCAGTAATACTGTTAAAATGTCCATATTGCCAAAAGCAATCTATAGATTCAATGCAAGCTCTATAAAAATTCCAATGACATTTTTTCACAGAAGTAGAAAAAAATTCTAGAATTTGTATGGAGCCACAAAAGACCTTATATATCTAAAGTAAACCTGGGAAAAAAGAACAAACCTACACACATCATACTTCCTACTAGAGCTACATTACAGAGCTCTAGTAATCAAAACAGCATGGTACTGGCACACAAAAAAACACAGAGATCAATGAAACAGAATTGACAGCCCACAGATAAACACTCAACTTATAATCAATTAATATTTGACAAAAAAGCCAAGGATTCTCAACAAGAAAAGGAGAGTCTCTTCAATAAATGGTGATGGGAAAAATCATGAAAACATTAGGAAAACACAATAACCAAGAGTTGGAAGCAATCCAAGTGTCCACCGATGAATGATATATGAATCTCGTGCAGAATTGCAAATATTTACTTAACCATCAAGGAGGAGGAACACAGCTTTTCCTTCCCTAAGTGTGAGTTGCACATATACTTCCTTCCAAAGGATATATTATGGAATGAGTGAAAAAGAATAATTTTACAGTGGAAACCTGACAAACACTACCTCAGCCAGCTGATCAGAGTCAAAATCTATAGTGATAGGTAATGTTGATCATATTACCTTTGAAACGAAGTGATGAAAATACTATTTTACCTCTATTATATGAAGGATGACTATGGCTTCATGGGTATACCAGATATACGAATGCTTTTGGAACCACCAGTAAGATTGGAGATGTAATGAATGGATCGGCCTACCCAGAAAAAGTATGGGCCATCTGTGACTCAGTGTGTCTCAGTGGTATGTAGAAAGATATGTCTGTGTATTTTATTTACAAATTAATGACGACCACCTCCCTGTTGATTTATAGTTTTCAATTGCATATCCACAATCCTACGACACTGATGTTACACGTGATTCAAACTAGACCTTGTCAGAAAGAATTGTGGTTATTTTTGAGACTCTACCATGGTTTGTCTTCAGGTCTCTGGAAGTTTTCTAGGGAAATTCAGGTAGCCATGGAAGAAAGAGTTTGTGTTTATCTTATACTCTTTTAAAAGATTTTTATTTCTTTTAAATTATGTTTTGATTAATTTATTACAGTTGTCCTGAATTTTCCCCGTTTGCAGCCCTCCACTAAGTAACCCCCACTCCTTCAGGCAATCCCCTCACCATTGTTTGTGTACATGAATCATGTGTATAAGTTCTTTGGCTACTCCATTTCCTATACTGCGCCTTACATTTCCATGGCTATTCTGTAACTACCATTTTGTGCTTCTTAATCCCCTGACCTCCTCATCCACTCCCCCATACCCACTTTCCATCTGGCAACCATCAAAATGCTCTCTGTATCCATGATTCTGTTTCTGTTCTTCTTGTTTGCTCAGTTTGCTTTTTAGAATCAATTTTTGATAGATATGTATTTTTTGCCATTTTATTGTTTATAGTTTTGATCTTCTTTTTCTTAAATAAGTCCCTTTAACATTTTATATAATAATAATTTGGCGATGATGAACTCCTTTAGGTTTTTCTCGTCTGGGAAGCTCTTTATCTGCCCTTCAGTTCTAAATAATAGCTTTGCTGGGTAGATCAATCTTGGCTGTAGGTCCTTGCTTTTCATGACTTTGAATATTTCTTGCCTATCTAGCCTGCAAAGTTTCTTTTGAGAAATCAGCTGACAGTCTTATGGGAACTCCCATAAGAATTTCTTTTCTCTTGCTGCTTTTAAGATTCTCTCTTTATCTTTAAACTATAGCATTTTAATTATGATGTGCCTTTGAGTGGGCCTCTTTGTATTCATCTTGTTTAAGACTCTCTGTGCTTCCTGGACTTGCATATCTCTTTCCTTCACCAAATTAGGGAAGTTTTCTTCCGTTATTTTTTCAAACAGATTTCCAGCTTCTTGTTCTTTCTCTTCTCCTGGCACCTCTATGACCTGAATGTTGGACCTCTTGAAGTTGTTCCAGAGGCTGCTTATACTATCCTCATTTTTTTAAATTATTTTTTCTTCTTCATGTTTTTTTGTGGTTATTTTTTGCTTCCTTATGTCCCAAATCATTGATTTGATCCTTAGCTTCATCCACTTTACTATTGTTTCCCTGTAATTTGTTTCTTATTTCAGTTAGCATATCTTTTGTTTCTGACAGGATCTTTTTTATGTTGCCAAGGTTCTTGCTAAGTTCCTTGAGCATACTTATAACCAGCATTTTGAACTTCACCTCTGATAGATTGCTCATCTCCATTTTGTTTAGTTTTCTCTGGAGGTTTTTATCTGTTCTTTCATTTGAGCCATGTTTCTTTGTCTCCTTTTTGGCAGCCTCCCTATATTTGTTTCTATGTCTGAGGTAGAGCTGCTTTGACTCCATGTCTTGGTAGTGTGGCCTAATGTAGTAGATGTCCTGTAGGGTCCAGTGGCACAGCCTTCCCTATCACCCAAGCTGGGTACTAAAGGTATGCCCTTTGTGTGGGCTGAGTACATTGTCCTCTTATAGTTGAGCCTTGGTTGCTGTTGGCAGATCAATGAAAGGAATTTACCCAGGCCAGTTAGCTGCGAGGACTGGCTATGACCACTGACCACCACCCTCTGCCCTCCTCTGTGGAGGATCAGCCATGCTGGGGCAGGATGGTGGTGCCAGACATGGTCTGTAGCTGTCAAATGGGTGCGCAGGTTCTGGGGTTTCCTGGGTGGTGCAGGCCAAGGTCAACCCCCATCTGTGTTTTGCCCACAGCCACCCTACCTGAGCTATAAAGCAATCTGAGATGGCTGTTACTTGTGGTTGGAGATTCCCAGGTGAAGCCAAGCTGTGAATCTAGGCTGGCTGCTGTTAGTGCTGGGCCTGGGGCTCACTGAGGCTTGCTGTTGCTTGTTTGAGAAGACTTAGGAAGCTGTGCAGCATGAGCCAAGACCAGCCATTCATATGGAAAAGCAGCTTGAGTGGGCCTATAAGTTGGGTGGGGCAGAGTCTCCGGGGGCTCTCCAAGGAGAGTCAAATAGTGTTAGCCAGGTTGGTGGAGTCTCAGATATAGTATCAGCTTGCTGTCTCTGTGGCTCTGTGTGGGGTATGGTTTAGAAAAGGGACAAAGGCCCTTGTTCATTTTGATGCCAGACACTTCAGTTCCTCCCTGCATGCCACTGGTGCCTTTCAAGCTGCTACCCCAGTGCTAGAGCTCAGAGGGAGTGAGTCTGAGTAAGTGAATCTATGTGTGGGTTCTTTAAGAGGAACTGCTTGGGGCTCTAGAAGTTTCTTCCACTGACTCCCTGCTGGCTTTTACAGCCAGAAATTGTAGGCACTTATCTTCCTGGCACTGGAACCCTGGGATGGGGGACCTGGTGTGGGGCTGGGACTCCTTGATCCTGAGATATCCCTGCCAAATTTTTATCCACTACATATGGGTATGGGACCAGCCCATTCTGCATCTGTGCCCCTCCTACCAGTCTGAATGGATGTGGTTTCTTTAATTCCATAGTTGTCAGACTTCCATTCAACTCGATTTCTGACAGTTCTGAGCGATGGTTGTTCTATATTTTAGTTGTAATTTGGATGTGGTTGTGGGAGGAGGTGAGTCGTGTCTGCCTATGTTGCCATCCTGACCAGAAGAATGTTGATCTTATACCGTAGTGCAAGGAAACATCCAGCTCTCATTCTCAGTGCTGGATGGACACTATGCTGATAGATGAAAGAACTAATGCCTGATTTTTTTAGGAACATATCTCAAGCATGTCATTTTCTCTGTCTACAATTAGAGGGTAATTTCTCTTCTGCCCACCTCACAGAGCAGTAACATGTCTCAAATGACATAAAGTATTTTTAAAAAATCCTGGAAATTATAAAGTGTCAAATTACAGAGAAAGGCAGGAGAGAAGTAACCTCAACAAAATGCCTACCATTTGCCCATGATTTATCAATGTAATCTCATTTAATTTTTACAATAACCCTTTTAGGATGGGAGATTCAGATTAGTTAAATAATTTCTCAGGTAGACAGTTCATTTTGCTGAATAGTTTCACAAAAAGGCAGTGGGAGGACTGGCATTTTGATCCCATGCATTTTAAATCCCAGAAGTCTTGTTATTTTTGTGTCCCCTTTCCATAAAGATGAGATAGAGTGTCACTAAAAAAAGTGTATCGGGCTAAGTCTTTCCCACACTGAACACCTTTTTCAGATGTCGCCTGAGAAGGAGAGAAGCATAACAGACATTGCTGATTCTTTTACAATCTTTGAATCTACACGATGAAACAGAAATAGCACTAGTTGAAAAGAGTTAAAAAAATAAAAACAACAATGGATCAGTGGCTCCGCTCATGGCTGCTGTGTTACCTTGACCAAATCACTTAGATGGACTTTTTTTCAGTCACTTCTCTGTACACTGCATTGAGTCGGAACTGAGAATAAAAAGATTAAGGCACTGTGTTCTAAAGTGATAAACATCAGCCAATTATTTAATAAACTATAGTTAGCCTAACATAGGGGTCTGTTATAAGAACAAAGGACTCTGGGCCTGTAGCACTGAATTGGTGTTTTAGCGTACTTATAAGCTGGTCAGTGGAAGAAAGGGAACAGAGAGTTGCAGGTGGAGGTAGGAGGAGTCATTGGAAAGGGGGGCATTCGGAGGGCATTGGCATTCTGCCCTGGACCTTGTTTTTCTCATTTGTAAAAGGAGGAGGTTAGATGTCATGGTCTCTATGTCCTACTGAACTTTCCTCTTCCAAGATTCTGTTTTCATCTCTTTGACTTCTCCTCATATTCCCTTTTTTGGTGTGCAGGAAAGTCCATTGCTGCCCTGGCTGGAGTGGCCCAGTGGGTTGAGTGCCGGCCTTAGAAGCAAAGGGTTGCTGGTTCGATTCCCAGTTAGGGCACATGCCTAGGTTGCTGGCCAGGTCCCCAGTAGGGGATTCTCAAGAGACAACTACATATTGATGTTTTTCTCCCTCTCTAAACATAAATAAATAAAATATTTTTTAAAAAAGAAAGTTCATTGCACAAATAAGCCCAGTCTTCTGCAAGAATAATACAATTAAACTTTAATATGAGCTACTTACTGGCAGATTTATCTACTCTTGGCTGTGAGCTTTTGAAAAACATTACAAACGGGCTACTGGAATCCTACGACTTTCCTTAACAAGAAGTGATTACATCCCTGAGCATATTTGATTCTCCCACAGGCATTAAAACAGCAGGGACTTTGATTTCCACTGAGTTTTAAAAGGGTTAAGTGTCAGGCGTGATGCATTACTAGGGAGTGTCATCGAAAATGCATGAGGCCACTGCCCTTAGAGCAAGGCTCGTTGTTGGCCATCAGAGAAATAGCACTGACATTCCGTCACCTCACTACATTTTAAGGGGAAGGATCACTTTAGGCAAATAGAAGGCAACTTGTAAGTACTTATTTTAAGAAATTGCTCCCATAGGTCTTAACAGATACCTTCTGTAAATGTTGGCCAAGCAGTTAATCAATTCAGGAGCCAAAAATACTTCCCATTTTGATTTATTCTAGATACCAAAGGAAAAGAGCATACAGGAGCTGGAGGTTAATAAGAAGGAAAACACCGTCCCATTAATTCACAGAGGCAGTCAGTGTTCAAAAGCTTAACTAATTAAAAGAGACCTTCTTCACTTCACTGGGGGTAGTTTTTAGTTATTATTTATTGGTGAGAGACAGAGAGGGAGAAGGAGAGAGAGAGAGGTTTGGATTTATTGTTTTACTTAGCTATGCATTCATTGGTTGATTCGTATATGCGCTGTGACCAGGAATCAAACTTGCAACCTTGGTGCATCAGGACGATGCTCTAACCAAATGAGCTACCTGGCCAAGGCCACTGGGGGTAGTTTTGAGTTTCATACATGGTTTGGTTCTCCTAAGTACTAGTATTATTGGGCTTTGTTTAGTAAAGTGTGCAAACTGGGAGAGTTATTACTTTGGGAAAATAGATTTTCATTTTTAAGTGAAATGTTGTGCATAATATAATAGTTCCCCTTGTTCATTTTATTGCAGTAGAGGCTCCCAACAAGGGCTGCAGCACTCAGGACCTTCCCAAATGAGAGGGCAAGATGTATGGACTCCTCCCAGCACCGGTCTGCTGAGGTACACAGAAGGAGACACACTGTCGCACAAGTAGCTTGTCCATAATTTCAGTCTCCAAATTTTTTAAGAGCACATCGACTTCATTGGTAAAAAGAAAAGTGATATCGTATTTCTTGGTAGCCTTTGCCTGTGAGCATTTTATGGAGGCATATTCATCAACGTTATCTCCTTTATCCCAACCTGGATACAAAAGTTTATGTTCACCGGTTAATAGTAAGGTATTCTCAATATCCTGCAATGATTTTGACTCATCTACTTATCACTTCTGCTTAGACTTAAGTACCAGAGCAATCTCAAGCCTTGCTCCCTGCAGAGTGACTGATTTGATTCCTACTGCCTAGAATGGAGGAAATTTTGTTTTACCTTCATGTGTAGTGGGGCCCTGGCAGCACTGCCAAGGCTCAGAACTCAGCTACTGGGCATGTGCCATGTCTTCATCTAACCATTTCTTTCCGATGATTTTCCTTCTGCATCTTTATTATTTCTGGCCCTTTAAATCTGGTCATTTTTATTTTACCTCTTGCACAGCCCAAGGTAATAAGAACCAGCAGGTACCATGAGTCATGCTGAGTGTTTCTCATGAAGGAGCAGAGTATGATTGAGCTAACAAAAGGTGCTTTGTTTAGCGCAGTCGATAAAAATCAGCCCCACTTCACAATATATCCGATGTCTCTTGTCAAGGGGGAGGAAATTAGAAGCATGACTTGTGGCAGTATCTCTGCAGAAATCTGTTCAGGCAGAAGAATGCTTAGTCTGTGCCAGTTCTGGTGATGAGGTGCTAGAGACTAATTCAATTGTTGGAGTTACCTGATTATAAAATTATAATAATCTCTCTCTCTCTCTATCTATCTACCCACCCAATCTTTGTTAGTCACTATAGTACTCAGAGTTTATTAATAACAAAAAGGAAATAGTTCAAAACATCTCAATCAATTACCTTTCAGGGAAAGTAAAAACTGAGAAACCTAGTTACTCAGCAAATAATTCATGTCTATAAGCTGTTAATTTATAAACTCTTACTTAAGAAACTAGAAGGCAAAAGCAAAAATATTCCTCTTAACCTCCACCAGGCATACCTTTCATACTCCACTCCATACTACTGCTCCAAGCAAGGATTTCAGCAACATTTTCACGCAATAAAAGAAGTGTTCTGATCACTGTTTACTAACTACACCCTGGCCACTTCAGACCTGATACTCACTCGCATTCCCAGTGCTTTCCCAGACTCCTTATTCTGGAGGTTCTCTGGTTGGGAACTTCACAGACCTACCATTTCCGTATATCAGCATTAGTGAGTACAAAGCCAAGCAGAGAGACACCAAGCACAACTGCCTACCAGAGCATTATATCACAGAGGCTAAAGCATATGCTCTAGAGCTGGACTTCATAGGTTTGAATCCTGGCCCTACTTATTAGCTATGTGGTTTTGGTAGGTGATTCAACCTTTCTGTGCCTTGGTTCCCTTTTGTTAATGGGTGATAATTTTTGCAACTATCTTAGGCATTTGTGAGAATTGAAAGTATATATGTATATATATATATATCTCACATAGAACAGTGTATGAAACATAGTGCTCAAAATCATTACTTACTACTATTATCCAGCATATGCCTAGTGTCTTCATCAGGGATAATTTGGCTGTAAAAGGACATAAAGGCATAGAAACTACCTCAAGCAAAACACATATAAGAAAATCTATTTTTTAAAGTTAAAACAATGTCTTATGGGAAACCAGAGAGGGAGGTGTTATTGGTTTTCAGGGTGCTCCTGAGCCAGAACCTGGAAAAGCCTTCAGGATTCCAAGGCAGATACTCCATGCTACTCTCTTGGGGGGTCACATGGTCCCTTGTCCCCGGTCCAATCAATTGTAGGTAAGGGCCGGGGAGCAAGAGTCCTGCTTGTTCACAACTATTGTGAGAACATACTCTATGAGAAAGGGCCTGGGGAAGACATATCAATTAGTCTACTGACTTTAGCATGAAGCATGCTAGAAAAATGCCCATTATGCCTTGGTAGGCTCTTGGTATATGTTTCCATGTCTCCACAAATAAAATCAAATCGAGGAAAATAAAGAGGCAAGTGGTGGGATGGCTCTTCAAAAAAATCCCAGAACATAAATCCAGACACCCTTCTTGGCCTTACTACGTTTGAGTAAGTGTTGGGTAATGGTCACATTGTGCATGACAAATCCAAACTTTCCCCATGTCATCTTTATCCTTGCAGTTCTTTCCTACTTCCCTTTTTGAAGAGGGCTGTGAGGAGCATTTTTAATATAGTATTGGAACAAGAAACTGGGTGAGAATTTAATTTTTATATTTTTGTAATACATAATTTAATATAGCAGATTTCCATATTGGATGAATGACTTTTAGATTCTACATGTCTTTACAGATTTAAATTTTTTTAAAAAAAGCAAAACAAACAGAAAAGTCAACTCCACAACTGAGCATCACGGTAAATTTTTGCTCCTTCTTTTATTTCTGGAGAAATAGTACAGTGCTCCTTTCTCAGTTCACATGTAAATGACTTAGAGATCTAGAAAGAGGAACTGACTTGGTCAAATTTAAACATTTGTCAGTGGCAAAGTCTGTTAATATTTTACATGCTCATCCACAGGGAAAGAAAATGAGAAATAGAAGAGAAAAAGAGCAGGTCAGAAAGAAAACCCTATAGCTGTCTGTAATTTTAATAAAATGAGACTTTGATCAAGATTGCCAGTGGACAGGTGAGAACCCCGCACTGAAGTTTCACCTGCCAGTGTGCTTAAGAAAAGAAATGAAGCCCCGTGAAGTAGTATTGCTGGCGTTTGGTCCCAGGTTGAGCTTACCCCACCACCTAGGGACACTGGGAGATTAGAGCACTTTGCTTTTTAGTGTGACTTATATGTCAAATAAAAATAAAAGAAAAAAGCAGGAAGTGATTGAAAATATGCAAATAAAACCAGCAAATTGCAGAGATGAGGTGCAGATATAGTCTTCTGACTGACAGTTAGTTAGTTAGGGGCAGTATGATTGAAAGATGCGACTTCTATTTCCAAGCTGAGGATGTTGAAACAGATCACTTAACTTCATGAAGTTCACTTTCCTTACTGTAAGTATTGCTTAAATTCTAAAAGTCATTCTTACTTTACTTGTTACCTTTTTTTCACCTCCACCAACCCTCAGTGATTTATTTTCAATATCAAAGTATTATCTGTAAGGAGTAACGTGAAACTGTAACTCGTTGAGCAGAGTTGCGTGGAGACAACATCTAGTTCTGAAACACCTCCTTCATGCCAATGGCCCACACTTACGGCTGGAGGAGCCCGTTCGTTCCCGCTCCTCCTCTCTTCGGGCTGGACTCCGCCTGCCTCACAAGGGCCGCACATTTTCATCTCTCCCCCAGCTGCTAAGGCCTAGCTCCTTTTAATTGTGCGCTATGGAAACTTGGTGACATTTGAAGCAAGAACTCTAATTTAAAATTTTTCTTCCAGTGATCTTTCGATTTCTTAGCATTCATTGAAAACTGGTGTTCTCCCATGGCTTACTTTTCCTAAGTTCCTTACTAATCATTCTCTGCCCCTTCGCCTGGATGATTCTTGAGGCAAATTGATGGGGTCAGACTTTTTTTAAACTGCTTTCATGCTATGGCTACTTCCAGACTCCGGTTCTACTCAATAATGTGTTTACCTGGGAGGGATATGCCATTTTCTCCAGCATCCTTTAGATGAGCAGTTACGTTCGCCACATTCATCTGTTTGCATCCAGAGCGCTTCTCCAACTATCGTCATGAGTACAGTATCTCCCTCGCACATTTCTTCCTTTTCGTTTTTGCCATTGTCCAGTCTCCTTCTATTTCAGATACGTAATAGTGATGATGCTTAATAGACCTCATTATCATTCAGAATGGGATCTCTAAGTGGTGTGTGTGTGTGTGAACGTGACCACAATATTTTATCAGGCCCTTATCCTAATCCTGTTTTCTTACTGACCTGATTTTCATCTTCTTCATACTCTTGAATTCCCAAAACTCTCCCAATTCTTATAGTTCCCCAACTCTGTCTGAGTCCATTTGCCTTCCTACAAAGCGCGGAACCCACGGTGGGACAACTTAGGGACATCACATTAACAATGCAGAATTCTCCAACACCTCTCCCAAGCTCCTGTCAAGTCTCCTTTATAGATCCCTAACCTTGGCTAACCCCATCCAGCCTCATCTCCACTCTTTCTGCTGGGCTGTCAGCAGTAACCAGAGAGAGTCACAAAACTAAAATAATTGGGTCCACTGCAATTTCATGCTAAGTAAACACAGTTAGGGCTTCCCTGCTGCTCAGCAACCCTTTATTTATTTATATGTGGGGGATACAGGAATCATCCTCCACAGCAACTGCTCCACATTATTCTTCATTATTAATTACCTTAGGCTGCCACCCCCATGCATACCAGCTAAAGGTGCTAACTGCACCTATGACACTGGTGGAATAAAACCGTCTGACTTGAGTTTCTCTACTTTCTTCAACATCTCCGAATCATCACTGTTCTTCTGGTACCCATCTCTTCCCACTACAGCATTGCATAAACTGTATCCTTCGTTTTTGTTGAAGTTTTCTCCTATGCACCTTCTCATAACCCTGCCTATTTTTCCAGACTAGCTTCCATAGATTGACTCTCTCCTTTAGCAGTTCCTTCAAGCATCCCCCTGTCACCAATTTCTTCCTTTTACTGGGTCAGAGAACATCACCATAGTCTACTATTTTAGAAAAATCTTCTCTTGGTCATTCCCTCTGTAGAATAACCAAATCATCTCTATTTTAACATTTCAATAAAATTATGATCTCTGCCTCTGCCTGGCATTTGAGCTCTTGATCTTTGTTATTTATATTTATGTTAGATAGCCTCCCTGATCTTCCAGTAAGGCAAAGACAATACTTGAATAGGAAAGTGGGCCATAAGGATTTTTGGAGCTAATATTGACTAGAGTTTCAAAGCCTGTAGAGGACTGGGTGCAAACATTTATGAAGTATTTATGGCAAGTTGGTAGGGAAGATGGAGAAAGTAGGAATGAGCAATGTTGTTAATTAGCTGAACGGATGACCCCAAGATAGACCGCCAATTACTCAAACCACAGTGTCCAAGCGTTCGGGAAACACACATTGCAGATCATCTCCCAGGAGTCCAGAATGGTTTCTGGTGTGGCGGCAACAATTTGGGGTCAGCAACCGAAAAGTGGCCCCAGGAGGAGACGTCTAAAACCAAACACTAAATAGGTATGTGACCAGGGTTGGTATGAAACCTGATGGTCAGTCTCCCATTTTCTTTCCTTTTCTTTTTTCTTTTTTCTTTTTTCTTTTTTCTTTTCTTTTCTTTTCTTTTCTTTTCTTTTCTTTTCTTTTCTTTTCTTTTTTCTTTTCTTTTCTTTTCTTAATTATTGATGCAGTACAATTTTCTACCTTTTACTCCCATCCCAGCCCACCCACCCAACCCTCCCCTCCTCCCTCCCATTTCTACCCAACCCTAGTTTTTTATCCATATTAAATATGAGTTCACTGAGGTCAAAGTCCCTGTATTTCTTACATTTGTATTTTCATGAACTGGTGAGATTTTGATCAGTATTTATCCTGTAGTCCCTTGAATTAACAGAATTTAATGCACAAAGTGGGATTTAATGAGTATTCAGTGAAGTAAACTGAAATGTAACCAGACAATTCAGAAGAGGAAACCTTGGGACTGGACAAACTGTTCGCAGATGGGTGGTGGGAAGGTCCACCTCGGCGACTACTCGAGTGTTCAGCACTGTCACCAAATCTGATGCAGAGTCACAAATTTCAGACTCGCTGCCACTGGACGCTGGGAAGGCATCTCCTGACACACTGAAGCTCAGGGTCAGAACTGACTTGTACCTCAGTCTGCTAGTGGTCCTCATGGTGTGCAAAGCTGACAAGGCCTGGCCCAGGCAAGTGACCAACTCTCACTTTCTTATGGTAAGCTCTTTTTTTTTCCTCCAAAGAAAACTGAGTTCCTTCATTGTTGGATATACAGCACATCCCATCTTCAAGTGAATGAACACAGTGTGCTTACTGAAGCAACTCATATTATCTGTATAACTTTCTGCTGTAACTCTTATTGCAGTCTATATGCTACATCTCTACAATCTGTTGAGATACCTGGTAACACACATATCAAAAAATGGGATTCCCATTGGCAGAAAATGATTCAGGATTCACTTTGTAAATGGGAGGATTGAAGTGTCTTGTAGAAGTGCTACTGCAATGAGTGGTTTCCAGTATAAACGTAAAGGGCTGGTTCCAAACCAGAGGAGTTTCCCAGGGCAATGCCATGATCGATGCTGGTGAGTAGAAGCGCTTTCTGCTTTACTGACATAGCAAAATTCTCACCCAAACACAGTGCCATCCCGGGCTCTGGTAAGCAGTGTGCAGGCTGAAAAGATAGACTCATGCCCTTCCCGGGCCCTAGATAGATTATTGGTTTTCCTTTTCCACTGACCCAACACAACAGCAGGCATGAAAGTGAGACTCCAGGAGGCTTGATAGGTAAACTACGAAGCAAAGAGGGTGGCTTGGTAAACACAGCAGAAGATCTGCTGGTTATTTCTACTTTCTCAAGAAAGTATACAAACATATGTGCTTTCTGTTTGAGGTAGATATTTAGACTTTAATATCCTTTTATAGTTTTATTGACATATACTTGACATCTCATAAACTGCCTGTGTTTAAAGAGTACCACTTGGTAATTTTTGACATATGGATACATTCCAGTAAAGACAATGAACATATCTCTCGCCCTGGAAAATGTCCTTAGGCCTCTTTGGAACTCCTTTCATTCTCTTCCGCCCCCACACCCGTCCCAGACCCCGGCAACAATTGATCTGATTCCTGTTTCTGTAGTTTAGTTCACTTTTTAATAATCTCACATAAATGGAACCATACAGCATGGCATCTTTGTCGTTTAGCTTCTTTAATTATTTTGAGACAAATTCATATTGTTGTGTGTATCAATAGTTTATTCCACTTTATTGTAGAATAGTATTTCACTGTATGAATATGTTGTAAATTGTTTATTCATTCACATACTAATGGATGTATTGATTGTTTCTAGTTTTTATTTTTCTATGGCAAATAAAACTGCTGTGTATATTTATGAACAACTATTTTAGACAAATATTATTATTTCTTTTGGGTAAATATCTAGGAGTGGGATATCTGGGTGCGTATTACGTTTATGTTTAACTTTATAAGAAACTGACAAGCATTTCCATTGAATAATTTTACATTTTTACCAGCAATAAATGTGAGTTCTAAATACCCCATATTCTCACCAATAATTGACAATATTATTTTTAACAATTTTAGTCATTCTAGTGGGTATGTAGTAATATTTCTTTGGAATAATAATTTGCATTTCCTAATGACTAATAATATTGAGCATCATTTTCATACTTGTTTGCCAATCCTATATCTTTGTGAAATGTCTATTTGATTATTTCTGCCTGTTTTTAAAAAAATTCGGTTGTCTTCTAACATTGATTTGAAAGTATTCTTTATTTAATCTAAAAATCGAAGCCTTTCTCAGATATATATTTTGCAAGTATTTTCTCAAAGTGTGTGGCTTGTCATTTCACTTTTATAGAAGTACCTTTTGAAGAGCAGAAGTTTTTATTTTTATTTTGATGAAGTCCAAATTATTGATTTTTGCAGTTATAGTTCATTATTTTTGCATCCTATTTAAAAATCGTTGCAAACTCAAGGTCACTAATATTTTCTCTTTTTTCTTTGATATAATTTAGATTTTTAATTCTTACATGTGTGTCTATGCTCAATTTCAGTTAATTTTTGTATAAATTGTGAGGCAAGGATTGAAGTTCATTTACGGCATATAGATATTTAATTGTTTCAGCTCTATCTGTCAAAAGCTATTCCCAGTAAATTCTCTTGGAATCTTAACACAAAAATAACTGGCTGCATGAGGGTAAATAGAATGGTCGAATCCCCTTCATCGTTCTATGTCCCTACTTTGATGTCAGTACCACACTGTCTTCATTAGAAAAATTTTATAATCAGTCCAGAAATCAGGTGGTATAAACTTCCAACTTTTTAGTTTTAAAGTTGTTTACTATGGGCATTTCAATTTTTTAAAGAATGTGTACAAGTGGACATTACTTCTTAGAAAGGAGTAATTGACATGACATTCCCCATAACAACTGTTATCCTGGCTTTGTTCTTTTCTTCCGACTTGCTGATGCAGAGCAAAAAAGCTTTCCTTATCGTAAACAGGGGGCTACTCTTAAAGGCCAACACTCTAAGCCTAAAGCAGGGTTTCACAAGGTCTGTCTGGTCTGAAACTGACACATTGGTTGATCCCAAACTTCTTACAGTCATTCACTGTGTATAAAGAATATGATAATGCATACAATTCTCATATATTTATTATACAATTAATATTATAATAATCTGTTTTAAATTTATAAAAGGCTTTATAATTACAAAGTACTTCTTATAAATTATTTCATTTGAATATCATGACAGTTTTTTAAAAGAGGTCTTGTAAGCATTATTAGTAATATAATTATTGCAATATCTGTATTACAAAACTGGCAGCAAATAGTTTTGGATATCGACTACATATGGTAAATAATACATTACACATAACTTTATAGGGTATAATTTGTTGCCTTCAAAAACAATAATTTTGCAAAAAATTTTTACACATTATGAATATGTGTATTAAAATTATACATTACTATACATTATTGAAAATTATATATGATACTAACTAAAAAATAAGTAACTAATATTTGAGGTGGATAGCATATTATACAGGAATTCAAAAGAGGTAATGGTAAGCATTAGCGGGACTGGACTAGCTGTGACAGTGTTTACAGACTAAGAGGGACTCAGGTTCATCTTGGAGGAAAAATAGCATATTGAGAGCCAAGAAGAGCATGGAGGATAAAAATGCATAAAGTCTGTGCTGAAATAGTGAAAAGAATATATTCTCTGTAGAAAAGGAGTTGACAGAAAAATGACACAGATGATGCTGGAAGTGCAGGCTGAGGGGGGTTGCTAAGGACTTTAAACATGTTTTCATACAGACGCAGCTTCTATGAGCACTGTCTGCTGATGACTCTTACATCCAAGTTTCCAGACCAGACTGCTCCCTGAATGGCAGCCATGTGTACTTAAATGCCTGCTCGGGGTCAGCTCCTTAGTAATCTCACAAATAACTCAAAATAAAACATGTTCAAATGTAGGCACAGTTTTTTTCACTCCGGGTCACTCTTCTTCCTATATTCTCAGTCTTATTAAAGGTACTAGAAACCACCCAGAAGCAGAAGCCAGAAACCTGGGAGTCTCCTTCTTTGTCACCTTTCAGTATAACTCAGTTATATGAATTCTAACTTCAAATATCTCTTCGACCACTTTCCTCTTCTCCGTAACCATTGTCATTGCTTTCACAAAAGTTGGTGTCTTTTCCTTTTCAGGACTGTTGGGATGGATGGCCTGTAATTAGTTTCTTTGACTCTAGTCTTACCTACGTTTGCCCATCAGAGTAAACAGTTGCACAATTTTCTTGACGGAATTCTTCAATAGCTTTCATCAGTGATGGGACCTTTCAGTTTCAATTGTTGTTGTCACTGCCCTTCCCCCAAGCCCCCTGCACTGCCGTCACCCCAGTGGGTGCTTTTTCTTGGATGTACCATTTTTTATGCCATTGTGCATCCATGCCTGCTGCTAATGGGGTGTCTTCCTCATCGTTCATTTATTGTGTCAAACTCGGGCTTTATGCGTCTGTGATGCTTTTGCTGGTTTCCCCATGTAGAGCTGGGATTCTTTCTTCACTACCCTTGGTTCAGGCTTTGGTGTGTTGATATGAATGCGCCCCAGCGAGACTGTGTGGGCCTTTTAAGAAAGGACCATGTGCCATTTCATTGTCCTATCCTGTCTTCCCTAACTGCCCAGAGTTGGTGCTCTAAATATATACACCTATGGTTGAAGTGAATAAATCATAAAATCAAATACTTACATATACAAACTTAGGGATGGTGAATTAGAACAGAATGGGTGGGAACAGTGGGTGTTTCTCAAAAGCCTGTTATCAGAGGAACATCTTCAGAGGAACTGGTTTGGTGCTGAGCACCTGCTCTTTGGACCTTGGCCTTAATCCGGATATCCATTTTTATGCTACCCTACTAAAGTTCCAACACTTTTAAGTCACATCTACCCCACTTACCCAATCACTCACACCAATTTTTTCCAGTCCATTAAGAGCCTGACACAGAGAATTGGGGCTAAAATTGCTATGAGGAAGATAAACTGGGACAGAACATTCAAGCACTTGGTTGTCAATTAAAAACTATATCATTTGTGCAGGCTTACCTACCTGTGCTTCTATAGGAGGAAACTATTTGGGAAACGATAGTGGAAGTCTTACTTGCCCCATAAGAAAGATGATGGTGGAAAAAAGAGACACAAACATCTTGAGGAACTCTATTACTATATTTTTTGGAAAAAGTAATTGGTGTTTGGCAGGAACAACATTTTAATCACCCTTCCTCTCTTATTCACTCACATTCTTGAAATCCAGCCCACTACTCATTGAATTGAAACACCGTATTGCCTAATCTTGCTACTTTGCTGAAGTTCGCCTGGTGGTTAAATGTTTTCCATGCCTTTAACATTCTTTAAAAATTGTTATTAAATGATGCTTAGCCTTTGACACAACAGTTTCTTCACATTTAAGAATGGAGATAGCCCAATGTACTCCATAGAGTTTCTGACACAGAACAGAACACCAGAAGCAAGAAGAAAGGCTCAACAGCAGTGATGTTAGTGTTGGGGGGGAAGGACACGTCACGTAACGTTTTCATGCCAATTGCCTTTTTTTCTTTCTGACCTTTGTATAAACTAAATTTTCATGGACTTCACATTTTACACAAACAGCAACACACAAATGTCTTCAGAGTTTTTTGTTTCTTTTTTTTAGGATTGGGTGGGATGGCAAAGAAAGTCAATATAAAGAACAGTGAACACCCACGGCAGCACTCGGTGAAGGCTGATGAGAAATTGATATGTCAGATCAGTAAAGCAACAGGAAAGTCACGATTAGCACCACAGGAATGTTGGAAATTCTGGCTGTAACAGAGAGCTTACTTTATTCCGGGGTTTACTGCCCACTATAAAATGTGTTTCCACAACTAACCAGTCCATCAATCATAAATCTACTGCCTGTGCTGGATATTGCAGAGACCCATAAATCAAGCATAAGACGGAACTTACCTACTAAGAGCTTATGGATTTTCTAGGATGGCAAGCCCACACTGGCATTCTTTCCAAACAGAGAGAACAAATACTCAGCTGCCTTGTTGTTCTTGTCCTTGGTGTACTCTGGAGAGGAAATAGTGTAAAAGAGTTAACCAAAAATTAGAACAGCCTTGAGTTCAGTCTCTTGGTCTTAGTTATATGCCTGAGATAAAAATACTCCAGAGAAATATTTGGCACCCAAGGGAATTGTATGAGAGGGAGATGGTGGACCATTCCGTTCTTCCCCTGGAGTTCCTCTGTGCAGGCATCACCTAATAATGATTATAATATTGCTAATTTAAAAAATGTAATTGTGATGACCTAATTCACTGGCTAAAGTCAAATAAGGTTATACTGTATATATATTTTTAATTTTCAAATGCAGACTGACTTGAATTTCTACTGGACAGCTGAGCAGACTTGTGTGAAACCAGGGAGGCTCACGATGCTCGAATGAATCATGGTAAGAGAATATAGGGTTGCTCCTACTGCTGGTTCTTACATACTTGCCAATAGGTAAAGAACTGGTTCAACCGGCGTAAGTCTATCTGTTTCACTGGTATGGTGATGCTTTTTCTGTTCCGAACACTTGCAGAAATCTTAGGGGTTCTTCAGTGGTAAGGTCCATTTGTCCATTCAGGTTCTTGGTTTGTCTCCATGTTCAAAACTCACCCACTGAATGTAATTAGCCTTATTCAGACCACATAAGAAAGCTTGGCTGAAGTCCATTCCCCTGGGTCATTGAATGCCTATGAGTCTTACATTTATATTATCAAGGAATTCCACTCAAGTGATCATCTCTTGATCAAAATACAGTCTAAGGTAACCTGTAGTCTCCAAATGGACCACTCTCAATGCCAGCTTGCCTTTAAAAAATAGGAATATAATGTGCAAGCCCTTGGTTCCTTAGCTATAATTTATTAGACACCCACTGTATACTAACATTGATAAGGACCATGAGAGCTCATTTGACAGGTAATCCAAGTCTATAGACAGAGGCAATGAGACTGCTAAAACAATTTTCCAAATACAACTGTAATCTTCAATTATGATTGTTCTGGTTTCAAATAATCAAGTCTTTCTTCTGTGTTAAAATTCTTCGTGCTGACTACACTAGGAACAATAGAAATCTCTGCCCTGGGATATAGATCAGTGTAAAGATTATTACCAAGTTTTAATATTTACAAGGTGGGAACCATTAAAATATTCCCTAAAAGAGAGCATATTTCTTTCTTGACTTTAGGAGAAACAGAGTATTCTGGAAGTACCTGGGAAATTAGTGCTGGGAAGGGTTCAGCAATTAGCAGGACACACATGCCCTCAACAGACCGAGATATGTAAAAACATCAGCAATCTACACAAATACAATAAGGTCCTAAAGTATTTATGGGTTTAAACATTGATTAAATGCCCACTGTGTTCCAGGCACTAAAATAAATTCCAGAAGTACAAAGACATGATTATTGTTTGCAACCAACAGCACAGTGGCAAAACTGAGTCCTTCGGTCACCTCAGCAGAGAAAACATTAATTTGATATAATCAGGTGATCAGCTAGCTTGTCAGATAGTAGTCCTGACACAATGGATAGCTCGTTGTAATTACTAAAATATTAGGAAAATGTAGCACCCTAATAAAAATGTTTAATACTTTCTCTCACTCTTAAATACTCTGTTTATAGCTTATTTCCTAATTTTCTGAGAGAATGGAGAGAATCAGAATAAAACTTCCAGAATGTCCTGCCTCCTCATTCACCATCCTAGATGCTGCCAGGATTGAATTCATCCCCTCTCCTCAAGGACATCACTATAGCAACTCACCCTTGCCCAACATCATTAATAATTCTTTTTCTCTTTTTAAATAAACTTAATTATTTTAGAGTAGCTTTATGTTCATAGCAAAATTAAGAGGAAAGCACAGGGTTTCCCCACGCATCCCCTGGACCACAGCTGCAAGTCTCCTTCATCATCCACCTGATGATGTCACACACCTGAGCGGTGTATCTGTTGCGATGACAGACGCGCATTGACCTACCATCGCCCACGCTCCACATTATACTTCAGGGTTCACGTTTAGTGTTGTACATTCTGTGGGTTTCTATGAAAGTTGTAATGACATGTATTCATCATTTTAATAATATACAGAGTGCTTTTGCTCTCCTAGAAATACTCTTTTCTCCACCTATTTCTCCCCTCTTCCCTAACAACCCTTGGCAATGACTAATCTTTTTAATGTCTCCAGTTTCACCTTGCTTGGAAGGTTGTATTGTCAGGTCACACAGTACATAGTCTTTTCAGACTGGCTCCTCACACTTGTAATATGCATTTCAAGTCCCTTCATGTCCTTTCATGGCTTGACAGCTCATTTCTTCTAGCCCTGAATAAGATGCCAGTGCCTGGTATACCAGAGTTTACTCAGCTATTAAAGGACATCTTAGTTGCTTTCAGATTTGGGCAATTATGAATAAAGCTGCTATAAGCATTCAAATGCAGGTTTTTGCTTGAAAATAGTTCTCAACTCATTTGTAACCAGGAGCATGATTGCTGGATTTTATGGTAAGAGTATATTTAGTTTTCTAAGGAAATAACCAAACTGTCTTCCAAAAGTGCTGTACCATTTTGCATTTCCACCAGCAATGAATGAGAGACCCTGTTGCTCCACATCCTCATCAGCATTTGATGTTGTTGGTGTTACAGATTTTGACCATTCCAATAGGTTTGTGGTGCTATTTTGTTGTTGCTTCAATTTGCCTTTCCCCAAAGACCTATGATGTGGAGAATCATTTCATGTGCTCATCAGCCACCTGTGTATCTTCTCAAGTGGGGTGTCTATAAAGATATTTGGCCCATTTTTTAAACAAGTTGTTTGTTTTCTCACTGAGTTTTAAGAATTCTTTGTACATTTTGCATAAAGGTCCTTTATCAGATATGTCTTTTGCCAACATTTTTCCCAGTCTGAGATTTATGTTCTCAGTCTCTTGATGTTGGCTTTCACAGAACAAACTTTTTTTTAGATTTTATTTATTTATTTTTAGAGAGGGAAGGGAGGGAGAAAGAAAGAGAGAGAGAGAAACATCAATGTGTGGTTGCTGGGGGCCGTGGCCTGCAACCCAGGCATGTGCTCTGACTGGGAATCGAAGCTGCGATGCTTTGGTTCACAGCCCGAGCTCAGTCCACTGAGCTACACCAGCCAGGGCGAGCACAACTTTTTAATTTGAATGAAGTTGAGCTTATCAATTATTTCTTTCATGAAACATGTTTATCTAAAAAGCCATTGCTATACCGAAGGTCCTCTAGTTTTTCTCCTGTGTTCTCTTCTCTGAAGTTTACAGTTTTGCATTCTATGTGTAGGTTGTGATCCATTTTGAGTTAATTTTGTTAAGAGTATAAGGTCTATGTCTAGATGATTATTTTTTGTTGTTGTTATTGTTGTTTGAATGTGGATGTTTAGTTGCTCCAGCTGCAGTTGTTGAAAAGTTTATCTTTAATCCATTGTCAAAGATCGGTTGACTATATTTAGGTGTATCTATTTCTGGATACTCCATTTGCTCCATTTATCTGTTTGTCTAATGTTTCACCAGCACCACATTCTCTCGATTAACACAGCTTTATAATACAAACGTCTTAAAGCTGGATAGTGTTAGTCCTCTAACTTAGTGATGCAGACCCTGGCTCATGGGGTCCGAGTCATTATGGATGAAATGAGACATTCACAGGGACTACCGAGTCCAGTGGAGGAAAAGGGACAGCATGGCTTTTCTCTCAATGGGAGCAAAAGCCTTGGCCCTCGCTCCAATGAGCTTTTTTATCTCACTGGGCACATTACAAGATGGTCCTCATTAACTATGCACAGGCTTGCTTTAGGTGGTTACCTTATACAGAAAACAAAGGAGCCAATGCTGCTAATCACTTCACAGAAGAGGGATATTTGCAAATGAAAAGGCAAAAGTAGTTGGAGGGTTATACTCAGCCTTGGAAGGTTTAGCATGGATTTTAGGAAGTTGCTTTGCAGTAAATATCCTCAATTCAGGGTGAGGAAGTTTTAGCAAAAAGCAAGACAGACTCATAGCAGCCTAGGCACATTGCAGGCCTGATTCCCCACAGGACAACCTATCCGTGAGCGTGGGTCCTGTGTATTTCCGAGTGGGAGCTGGGCCCACGCCACACAGAACAGTCTCCTACACTTAGTTCTTCTCCTTCAATCTTAAAAGAGAAAGCTGACCTCTTATATTTATACAGATATTTATCATTGCCCACATTCTTTAATACTTCTTGAAATTCAAGTTACAATCTAGAATCATTTTCCTAAGTCTAAAAACACTGCTTTTATATTTCTTTCACTGCAGATCAACTGAGAAACAAATGTCTTCATTTTTATTCATCTGAAAGGGATTTTATTTTGTCTTCATTGTTGACTTCTATATTTTCAAGATATAAAGTTCTGAAATGGGAGATTTGGGTTTTGTTTCCTCCTTTCAGCATTTAAAGACCTTGTTTTAAACTATTTTATGGATCCCACCATTTCTGATGAGAGTGCGGCTATCATTCACAGCACATTCCCCTTTCACGGCTGGTGCCGCTTTCCTCCGGCTGCATTCAAACTTCTTTCTGTGTTTTACTCCATCAGTATTACCATAATGTATCTAGATTTGATTTCTTTTGTGTTTACTCTCCTTGGAGTTCACTGTGCTTATTAAATACATAGAGTTATAGCTTTCATTGATTTGTGGATTTTTCAGCTATTACTACATCAAATACTTTCTCTGATTTCTTCCTGCTCTTCTAGGATTATGAATATATTATATAAGTCACTTACTTTTCCACATGTTTATTACTGTCTTCATTTCTTTCATTTTTTATGTTGCATTTCATATTGGGTACTTTAATTCATCATTTTTAAAGTTCCTTGAATATCCCTCAGGTTTCTTCTTCCATCTCCGTTCTTCTGTTGAGTCTATTCAGTGATGTATTCTTTATTTCAGACACTTTAGTTTTCATTTGGTCTTTGTTTATAGTATTTCATTTTTTGTGGATTTTTCCTGTTACTTATTATGAACCTATATTTTAATATTGAATACCTCAATTTTGTTACAATAGTTTTTAAAAATATTTGTAAGCTAATTCCAATATCTAGATCACCTCAGGATCCTTTTCTTTTGATTATTTTTCTCTTAACTATTGTTTAAATACTCTACTTTTCCCATATGTATAATTTCTTTATTGCATACTTGACTTTGTTGCTGATACATTATACATTATACTCTGAATTCAGTCATCTTTCTCTGAAAAGTTGTGATTTTTATTTTAGAAGGTAGTAAAATGACTGGTTGATCACTTTTTAGCACCTTGGTTTACAGTTTGTGTGGGAAATTTATTTTAGCTTTGCCTTTTATTTTAGGTGTATCCTTAGCCATGGGATGCAGTGTTTGCTCTTAGGATCTAACCCTGGTAGGACTTTATATAACTACCAAGTATTTACCAGGTCCCTCTGACTTGGCAGGATTCACACTCAAAACTCTGTCTCTCTTGCAAAGGATACCAGCTGAAATCTCTTGTCAAACTTCCAGCTACGGCTTATTGATGCACTAATGTATGGGTTTCACACCTATATTCTCAGTTCCTGAGTCAAACAAATATTTGAGGAGAGTTTAGATACAAATTAAAAAAATTATCTCTCCATAAACACTTTTTCTCCCAGAGTTGCATCCCCCATTTTCAGTTGCAGTGGGCGCAGTGAATTCAGTTCTTTCCTACCCCAAAACAATACTGTGGCTTTCAGCTTGGGTTCTAGCCGTTCCTCAGCAGTCCTGCTGCAGAATGAGCCATACTCTCAGCCTAGAAATAGCATGACTGAGACTATTACTACCCACTGTGATTCCCTACTTTCAAGGACCGAGTCTTCTCCAGTTCTTGCTTTTGGTTGTTCCTCGGCGTGACCCCCTGAATACGGGTGTATGAATGAGTGCGCCTTCATTTGTGTGGGTATGTGCACAATATATATAGTTATCTATCATTTTATAGCTGTTATAAAGTACTTCACTATTTCTGAAACTGGAACTAGGTAAAGGTCTTTCTTGAAATTTTTCTCTGTCTACATTAGATAACCTATCATTATGTTTTTTTTTTTATTTCTTAGAAAACACTTCAACCTTGTCATCATGACTAATCACCTGCAACCACCTTTAACCCGATTTGAAAGTGGATCTCTTTTTTGTATAAATGAATAATTAGAATAATAAATTTAGCAAATATGAATATCTCATTGCTCTTAAAGACTGAGTATAACTAATAGGGAGGTTTATAAGTAGAGATAATTGTACCTTCTCTAATTTTTAGGAATACATGGGGTTCTTTATATCTACTAATCAAATATTATTAAAAATATTAAAACACTGTCATAAAATGATCTCCTCTTTTATGTGCATTTGTTTATGTGGTTTCCTTCTGTGAATTACTTCATTCAGCAAAGGTTTACTGAGCATATGTACCTAAGTATTGAAGACTAAACAGTTAAAAAAAATCCTGTCAGAGGTCATAAAGCAGAAGGGAAGAAAGATCCCTCTTTCCCTACTTGTAATTTGCCTCATGACATTTACTTAATTGTTGTTTTGTCTAATGCAGTGTTTCAGAGTGGCTTGTGGCCCAGCTGGGGTAGTTTACAAATAGCCTATTTAATTCTTTTAAAGCACAAGTACCTGATTCAGCCCAATCGAGTACTTTTAAATCCAGGCACAAGAAATGAAATGAAAGAAAAACCTACCCTATTTTGGGTATTGGAGTGAAGGAACAGTTGCAGTAATGCTAACCAATTCCTAATTTCCCACCCCTGTATCAGGGTAGAATTAGCTCATGGTATGGACACTTTGCTCTTGTGAAATACATATTTTACAGCAGATGTGGTGCTGGTAAACAGCTCCTCCTGAATCTCACATGGTTTGACTATGCGCCAAGTTGGGTATTTAGGGAAAATTCTGAACAGGGTGGAAAACATGACAACCACACAAGGTCCAGCTATGGCTTTGCTGTTGTGTATGTCCCTTAGCTGCCCCCTCCCCCGACAAATACACACATAAAGGCCCCATCTGTGGACACAGGCCTCGCTTATTCTTCCACTCTAAGGCACCTCAGAAGCAAGAGCTTATCTTCTCATTGGCTTATGTTCTCGGAAGTGGAGACATAATTCCATTGGATTAAATAAGTTGAAAATAATCAAATTATTTTTCTGTGTAACTCTACTGACCCAGTAGAAATTTATTGTTAGAACAATCAACATGCCATGTTGACCATTTCTTGTATTCCAATAGTAAAATTCATGTTAGATATTGGGAAACTGTTACTGTAAATTGCCCCGTGTTATCTTTTGCATCTTAGTTTTTAAACTAAGTATTATTGACCATACTACTTAAAATTTTTACTTGGTAATTCTTAGTTATTACACCATGGTTTGCCAAACTTGAGGATATAAGCTGCTTAATAAATTTGCCTGTTTTTTCTTTTTTTGGGTGGGAGCAGGGTTCAGCCAGAAAGCCTAATCAAATTTTAATATATAAGTAATAATCAGTAATATTCATTGTTTAATGAATCCTAGATTAAAATACTACAATCAAATTTTATTCCTTACAAAATGATAAACATTAACCAATAGCATTTTTCTTTTTCTCTCTAGGATGTAGAGTTCCTACTTCTTTGAGCCAAACTTGAAGAAGAAACTTTTTTAGTTTTGAGACATGGAACCAAATTGGTGCACAAGGGAAAAGAGTAATTATACTTTGCTATGAGCTCCAGGCATACATATTGAGAAAGAAATGAGGCATTTGGTAGAAATAAGGCCACTGCACCTAGAAAGGGGCCCTGATTCCTAGGCCTGACTGGATCTTTGTAAATGGACTTTTACTTATTTACTAAACTTAATTTAGATGTGAAAACAAAGCTTGCACGTTCTTCCTTGATTCCAGTTCCTCAACCAGGACTTCCTTGGGTTCTGCCTTGAGACAGGGATTTCACTGGTCTGCTCCCCCAACAGAAGTCAACACTCCTAATCAGTATTTCACTTAATCCAGGCCATTAAGCATTCAAGGCAATCAGAAGGTTAAATGGCACAGAGCAAACACCAGTGACCTGTGCACGTGTAATAAAAGCAGGAGGTATTCCTGGAGGGTAGAGGTTGGCAGGCCTGGTAATTTTGTGAATTGTATCATTAATAAAATATATTTTATTCTATTTGATGCTGACTTCAGGAAGGTTCTTGTGTGTGATGATTACATTTTTAAGCAGGCATTGTTTTTTTTTATGGCTTTACCCAAGGCTAAAGGGAAATCTAATACAAAATTCAAACCAACTTAGCTGAAATGCCCATTAAAATTTTATTTGTGTCCTTTTAGGAGTTTTTAAGAACTATATATTTACAGCTGCCCAATACAAAACAAAGTGTAACTGTAACAATTGCATAGCTCATCATGAGTAGCCAATCAAAGAAAAGTATGGGATCATGGTTTTATATTTTTAACTGCAAAACATCTTGGAAGGTTCTTTTTTCCTGATTAATAATATTTAAAGAAAGCTTGTGTTTGGGAAGAGACCACCATCTTATTGGTGATTAAATTTTTCCAAGTTAATTGAAAGACAAATTTATTTATATCATCTTTTTATACCTCACATACCTAGAAGAGTACTCTGCCATTAATTAATTAGTTATAAAGCCCTTAATCTGACTAATTATAGTTCTGCTGACATAAATCTGTCCTATTTTTCTGAATAATACTAAAAACTGTATACTAAACAGTATTTGAAAGAAGATAAAGGTGGCATCATTCTGAGAAATTACTGACTGTATCATGCAACAGATACTAAGGATGAATTGAAAGAAAAAGGATGGAAGTTGGAGAGCTTTTCAGCATATCTGGAATCCAACCTCCCTAAGGCAAAATTCCTATTTTAATTTCAATCAATCATCAAACTGTCACATACTGGTCTGTATTTCTTATTCCAATATTTAATGAGCTCCTTCCATGTCAAAGATCCTGCTCTGGACACTAAGAAATATTAAAAGATGATTATGGTGAAAATCTCTCTCAGGAAATTGATTATCTATAGGAGAAGTAGACACCATTTGTTCACAAATGTCTATAATATACATGCAAAGCAAGCAAAAGTCAAAACTCAGAAAGAATCCCTGGTAGAAAAGCAGATGTTAGTGTGGTGGGTAAAATCAGGATGCCTTGGTTCAAATACTAATCTTGCCGAAATGTTGCTTGACTTTGGGGAAATTATTTATCTTCTCTTGCTTTAGTTTCTTCAGATGAAAATTTGGGAAGAACATTTTTACCTCAAGGGATTATTGTGAAAGTTAACTGAGATGGAAATTACATGTAAAACTCTTAATCTAGAGGCCAGCATATTATAAATCCTCGATAAGTAATCACTATTTCAATTATTCAACACCTAAAATTACCTCATTATTCACACTTTAGACCCACACTACATTGGTTGGAAAATTAATACTTGGCCATAATATATTTATTAATTTTAAATGTGTGAATAGAGCAAGCAAAATTCTATCCACAAATAGAGGTGAGTGAGGTGGAGACAAAAGTAAATAGATAGATGGATTGATAGAAAAATAGATGTGGTGTGGTGAGAGGTAATGAGTTCTCAAAAAACAAAAAAAAAGAAAGAGGGAAGGGAGTAAAAGAGGTTGGAAGATTCTAATCATAATAATAATAATCATAAATGATTATGGACGACATCACTGATAATCCATTTAAGTAAAAATCTGAAAGAGTAGGAAAGCAAGGTACAAAACCATCTGAGGAAAGCATTGCAGGAAATGGAAACTGTATCAGAAAGTCCTAAGTGTGTATAAAATCTAGGAAGAGAATAGCAAAAAGGCCAGTGTGGCTAGAGCAGAATAAATGAAAAAGAGGTGGCAAGCGATGAGATTTGAGAGGTAATAGATGAGGCTGATTGTGTAGGACTGACTTCTAGACTCTTGAAAGATTTCTGACCTTCACTGTGACTTGGGTGGAAAGCCATTGGGGGTCTAGAACAGAGAAGTCACAGGATTTGACCTACTTGGTTGAGAGTAGATTTAGGGTTGGCAAAGATTTAAAAAATGGGAGACAACAAGGTGGAAATAATTCAGGGAAGAGAAAATTGCTGCTTGAGTAGGCACATGTAGTAGGGATTGTAACAGTGTAAGATTCTGAAAATACAAGGTCTGTCTGGAAAAAGTCCAGCCATTATTAATATAACAGCAGCAGTTTGCAGGACATTGAGGTAACCCAGCAGCCAAGGAGAGTGGTTGGAATGCTCATGTATGAGCAATGACAGCTTCACTGTACTAGTCAGTGGGGGTGGTAGTTGCCACTGAATGAGCACGTGTACTGTGTGACCATTGTGTTCAAAGTGACTGAGTGAATAGAGCAATGAACAGGCATCAAATTTTGTGTTGAGCTTGAACATTCCTCCATGGAAACTATTTGGATGATTCAGAAGGCCATAGCTATGGGCAACTGGTGATTGGCAACTTCATCATGACAATGTGCCTGCTCATGCATCACGTCTTATGCAGAGATTTTGGTGAAACATCAAATCATCCAGGTGACTCAGCCCCCATATTAGCCCAGATTTGGTGTCCTGTGACTTCTGGCTTTTCCAAAAACTAAAATCACCTTTGAAAGGAAAGAGTTTTGAGACTGTTGATGAGATTCAGGAAATACAACGGGGGCATCTAATGGTGGTTGGGAGAACTGTTTGAGGTCCCAAGGTGCCAACTTTAAAGGGGACTAAGGTGTCATTGTCCTATGAACAATGTTTCTTGTATCTTGTATCTTCTTCAATACATTTTTCTATTTTTCATACGCATGGCTGGACACTTTCTGGATAGTCCTCGTATATTGTAATGGATGCAACAGCCTTTCCTATTTCTTGACAGATTTCCCTAAGCAACTGGGTGCATATAGCTCCATTACTGAGATGGAGAAGTCTGTGAGTGGAATACGTTTAAAGGGGAAGATTATGCATTCAGTTTGGGGCAGGTTAAGTTTGAAATGTCTGTTTCCTGATGGATGTGCTGAGTATAACATGTCTGGAATTAATAGGAGAGGACCAGGACCAGTCTTCACATACAAATTTGGGACACACAAGTATACAGATGCTATTTAAAGCTAGGTTACTGGGTAAGATAAATGGACAATAAGAGTGTATACAAAAGCATAGATGTCCAAAGGCTGAGGCCTATATTACCTGGAAGGCAAGGAGATGAGGGAAAACCGGATGAGGAGAATGAGGAGCAGCCAGTGAAGATGAAAGACAAGAGTGTGATACCTTGGAAACCAAGTAAAGGAAATATTTCCAAGGAAAAAGAGTGATTAATTGTGTTAAGTATTATTGTTACATCAAGTAATGCAACTAAGAATTAATTTTTAGATTTACCAACATGGAGGACTTGTGTGAATTTGATAAGAGCCATTTCAGTAAAGTATCATAGGCAAATGCCCTATGGTATTGGACCCAAGGGTAAATAGGAGAAACCTAATTGAAGGTAATGAGTATGGCTCTCTAAAACAAGTTTTCTTGAAAAGGGGAAAAAAAGGAAATGGCAGTGTGAAAGAAATACTGAGTTTAAAAAGTGATAGCATGTGTGTATGTGAGTATAAATGATGCATTAAAAGGTAACTATGAATTACTGTTTCCGGCTTCTCATGCAAGGAGCTGGAAGTTGCCACTCCCTCCTAACAACAAGTAAAAGGCTGAACAGACTCCTCTAGGATCCATAAGAGAGGCAGGGACACAGGGCAAACTGCTGCCCCCAATATTGGGCTTCCAGACAAATGCACAGAATAACAATTTACTGGAGCAGAGACTCGTAAGTGGAAGCTGCTACAGGCACTGGTGCTGGGATAGAGAAACCTGAAGCATAACTGAAGAATTACTGGACGCTCAGTATGGACAATTCTGAGGGTGAAAAACCCTGGGAGGCCAGTCGTAGGTGGGCACCCATAATACTGTATAATTTACTTCCAGGAGGACAGCCAGATTTCTGCAGTGAATAATGTAGATATATCCCCTCAGGCATCTGGCAGAGAAAGGCAAACAGGAGCCATTTAAAAGTAATGGGAGCACTCGGTTCTTAACAAGGTCTGCGCTCAGGAAGGACTAGTTAACCAGAACCTGGCCTGCTCTTACATTATCAAAGCCTAACTGACCCAGGGAAGGGAAATGCCAAACTAGCCATCCTCCCCCATCTAAAGGGAGAGATAAAAAGCTAAAAAGTACCTGAGAAGTTTACAGTCTAGAGGCACAGGTTCTCTGAAAGACTAAGACCTCAGCATAAAACTATAAAAAGTTTCCCTCTCCCCACACCTCACCACCACATTACTGAAGGCTTGTTACATACAGCAGTGACTTTTACACAGCACATTGTGTCTGTCTGTCAAGAGAAAGATCCCAAAGCTTGCCAAAATGCAGAAACACAATTTGGAAAGACAGAGCAAGCATCAGAACCAGACTTGGCAGGGATGTTGGGATTATCAGACCAGACATTTGAAACAACTGTGATAAATACACAAAGGGCTCCGATGGATAAAGTAGACAGCACACAAAGCGGATGTGCAATGTATGCAGAGAGGTGGAAATTCTAAGAAAGAAACACAAAGAAATGCTAGAGATAAAAAACACTAAGGTAGAAATAAAGAATGCCTTTTACAGGCTTCTTAGTAGACTGCACACAGCTAAGAAAAACACTCTGAGCTGAAATTAGATATCACAATAAAAAATGTTACAACCGAAAAGCAAACAGAGTCAGGAGTGGAAAATAACCCCAGACTATCCAGGGACCGGGGGACAACTACAAAGTGTTGAACATACACACATAATGGGGATATTGGAAGAGAAGAAAGAAAGAAAGGAACAAAAGAAATATTTGAAATAATAATGACTGAAAATTACCCCTAAGTTAATGTCAAACACTAAACTACAGAGCTAGGGATGCTCAGAGAATACCAAGCAGGATAAGTGCCAAAACAAACAAACAAACAAACAAACAAACCAATAAACAAACCAACAAACACTTCATTTAAGCATATCATTCTCAAATCATAAAACAGCAAAGACTTTTTTTTAAATCCTAAAAGAAGCTAGAGGAAAAAAAGACATCTTACAAATAGGGAAACAAAAATAATGAATACCTATGAACTCTCCTCAGAAACCTTGCAAGAAAGAGTAAAATATTAAAGCATTGTGAGAAAAGAAAGCACCAACCTAAAATTTCATATCCTACAAAGTTATCCTTCAAAAAGTAAAGTAGAAATAAAGCCTTTCTTTGACTAAAATTGAGGGAATTTGTTGCCAAGAGAATTTCCTCACAAGAAATATTGAGTACTTGATATATATGTAAGAAAATGGGGTAAAGAGAAAGAAAGAGTGAGCATCAAAGAGGAACTAAGGAAAGGTAAAACAAAAACATGTATTTTTTCTTAATTGATCTATAGATACTATTTTATTCACAATAATAAGAGTAACAACATATGTAATTATGTATGCTCATGTATACATCATCTGTATGTTTATTTATAAATGAAATGAATGGCAGCAATGATAGAAAGAAGAATTAGTATTATTTTGCTATTATAAGGTACACTACCAGTGAAGTGGTATCGTGTTATTTAAAAGTGGACTTGGATTAGTTGTAAATATATATTGTAAACTCTATGGCATCCACACAAAAAAAAGTTTAAAAAAGAAGTATTAGCTGATATAGTAAGAGAGAAAATGGAATTATACAAAATTCTTAATTAAAATCACTAAAGATACGACCTGGCCACTATGGCTCAGTTGGTTGGAGTGTCGTCCAGTAGGTGGAAAGGTCATGTATTTGATTTCAGGTCAAGGCACATGCCTGGGTTGCGGTTTGGTTCCTTGATGCGGTGCATATGAGAAGCAATGATTGATGTTACTCTCCCTCTCTCTCTCTCTCTCCCCCTTCCCTTCTCTCTAAATCCATGTACATGTCCTCAGGTGAGGTTATAAAAAAAACTTTTAAACCCACAATGTACAGAAAAAATGTACAAGACAAATATAGAAACAAAGAACACATGCAACATAGAAAAGAGTTACAGATATAGAGGATGTTAATGCAACTATGGTAATAATCACCACGAACATCAATGGTCTAAATGCACCAGTTAAAAGACTGACTTGTCATGGTAGATCAGGGAACATCACCCAACTTTATGTCGCCTACAAGAAGCTCACTTTAAATGTAAGACATATATGGACTAAAAGTAAATGGAAGGAGAAAAATATACTATGAAACAGTGGCCCAAAGAAAGCAGGAATAGCTGTATTGCTTTCAGATAGATAGACCTCAAAGCAAGGAAAGTATAAGGGATAAACAAGGTGATTACCCAAGGATAAAGCCTTTGGTTCTGTAAGAAGACATAACAACCCTTAATGTATATGCACCTAACAATAAAAAGTCAAAGTCCATGTGACAATAAGTGATACAACTGCAAAAGAAAGAGATAAATTTTCCATCATAGTTTGAGACTTCAACACCCCTCTGTCAGAAATAGATAGATCCAGTCTGCACATAATTAGTAAGGACACAGCTGATCTCAAGCACACCGGTAATCAACTGGATATAACTGACACTTACACACTACTTCCTTCAACAGCAGCTGAACACACGTCTTTTCAAAGTTCCTATGAAACGTTCACCAACAGAGATTGTGCTGTGGGCCATAAGGCACACGTTAACAGGTGTAAAAAAAACCCCACAATCCAGAAATCATACAATATCTGCTCTGAGATCACAATAGAATTAAACTTGAAATCAATAACAGAAAGATAACTGGGAAATCCTCAAAATACACAGAGATTAGAAAATGCACTTCTAAACAAGACATAGGTGAAAAAGAATTCTCAAGAGAAATTGTAAGATATTTTTGAACGAAATGAAAATGAAAGTACAACTTAGCAAATCTTGTGGGATGTAGGAGAAGCATTGCTAGAAACAAAAAAGACCTAAAATCAATCACCCAAGAGTCCACATTAGGAAACTAGAAAAAGAAGTATAAATTAAACTCGAAGTAAGCATAAGAAAAAATTAGAAAAATTACAGCAGAAATCAATGAAAATATAAAGCAGGAAATAGAGAAAAGCAATAAAACCAAAAACTATTTCCTTGAAAAATCAATAAATTTCATAAGCCTCTAGCAAGACCAAGAAAAAAAGAGAGGACAAAAATTACCAATAGCAGAAGTGAAAGAGGAGAATCAGTACAGATTTCATTGAAATTATGAGAATTAAAAACAAATACTTTGAATAACTGTATGACCATAAATTTAATAACCTAGACAAAATGGATCAAGTCCTTGAAAGACGCAAATTGTCAAAACTCATACTAGAAAAATAGAAAATCTAAATAGGTCGATATCTATTAAAGTAATTGAATCAATAATTAATAAGCTTCCAAAAGACAAAGCACCAGGCCCAAATGTTTGGTAAATTCTACCAAAGATTTAAGGAAAAAAATCATGTCAATTTTCTACAATCTTCTTCAGAGCACAGAAGCAGAGGTAACACTTACATAACACTTCTATAAAAAAACAAATAATAAATTTAAACCAACAGTGTAATAAAAAATTATACAACATAATCGAGTTGGATTTTTCTTAAGTATGTAAAGCTGATTCAACAATTGAAATCAATGTGATCCATCACATAAACAGGCTATACTATAAAATTCACATGATTATATCAATGGAAGCAGAAAAAGCTTAATACAATTCAATACCCATTCATAATTAAAAATCTATATAATGATAGAATAGAGGGGAAGTTTCTCAACCTGATAAAGAATATCTACAAAAAAAACTCATGCTAACGTCATATTTAAAGGCAAGAAACTCAAGGCTATTCCAATAACATTAGAATGCCTGCCCCTTCTCACTATCTCTTTCCAAAATGGTACTGTAAGTCTTTGTTAATGTGTTAAGACAATAAAAGGAAATAAAAGGGATACACATTTAGAGAAAAAAACTGTCTTTGTTTACAAATGATATAATTATCTACATAGAAAATCTGAAGGAAATGACAAAAAATTACTGGAACCAATAATATACAATTATAGCAAAGTTGCCCAATAAGAGGTTAATATACAAAAGTCAATTTTTTCCCACATGCCAGCAATGAACAAGTTGAAACTGAAATTAAAAACATATTTAGATTAGCACGTCAAATTTAAATTATGTACAAATTCTATATGAGAAAAAATATGACACTATGATTAATGAAATCAAAGAATAATTCAATACCTGGAAAAGTATGTCATGTTCTTGGGTGGGATATTCTAATTGTAAAGATGTTTCTTCTCCCTAACTTATAAATTCAAAACAATCCCAATCAAAATCCCAACAAGTTGCATTGCAAAAATTGACAACTTTATTCTAAAATTCCTATGAAGTAGTAAAAGACCAAGTATAGCCAACACAGTGTGGAAGGTGCAAAGGCAAGACGATGGAGCAGAGACAGACTTCTCAGTGAATGGAGCTGGACCAACTGGACGTCAACATGGAAAGAAAGGCTCTAGACACAGACCTTCCACTCTTCACAGAATTAACTCACTGTGGGTCACAACCTATACAAACTGCAAAGCTACACAATTTAGAGAATATGATGCAGGCGAAAACTGAGATGCCCTTGAGTACAGCAGTGGCTTTTTAGGAACATCAATACATTCATGGAAAAAATTCATAAGCTCAATGTCATTAAAATTAAAGAATTCTTCTCTGCAAAAGAAAATGTCAAGAGAATGAGAAGGCAAATCGCAGACTGGGCAAAAATGTTGGCAAAAGACATATCTGATAAAGGACTATTATGCAAAATATACACAGAAGTCTTAAAACTCAACAATAAGAAAACAAACAACAATTTGATTTAAACAATGGGCCAAAAGGCAGATCCATTTTTAATTTTTTAACGTTATCTCCATACTGCTTTCCATGGTGGCTGCACCAGTCTGCATTCCCACCTACAGTGCACAAGGGTTCCCCTTTCTCAACATCCTCACCAGCACTTGTTGTTTGTTGATTTATTGATGACAGCCATTCTGACAGGCGTGAGGTGACATCTCTTTGTGGTTTTAACTTACATTTCTCTTATGAATAGTGATGTTAGGCATCTTTTCATATGTCTATTGGCTATCTGTACGTCCTCTTTGAAGAAGTGTCTATTCAGGTCCTTTGCCCATTTTGTAATTGAATTGTATGGTTTTTTTTTTTTTTGGTGTTGAGTTTTATAAGTTCTTTATGAATTTTGGATAGTAACCCTTTATCAGATGTATTGGCAAGTATGTTCTCCCATTCTGTAGGTTGTCTTTTTATTTTATTGATGGTTTCCTTTGCTGTGCAAAATTTTAGTTTGATGTACTAAATCCCACTTCTGAGAGTATATCTGAAGAAACCCAAAACACTAGTTTGAAAGAACTTAAGCACCCCTATGTTCATTGCAGCTGAAGTGTCCATCAGGAGATGAAAGGATCAAACAACTATGGGACATTTGCACAGTGGAATACTACTCAACAGTGAAAAAAAATAAAATTTTACCCGTTGTGACAGTGTGGATATAGACCTGAAGAACATTAGGCTAAGTAAAATAAGCCAGTCAGAGAAAGGCAGATACCATACGATTTCACTCCTATGTAGAATCTAATGAACAAACCTAACTAACAAGCAAAATAGCGACAGCCGTAGATAGAGAACAGAATGACAGCTCTGGAGAGTAGGGGTTAGAGGAGGTGGGATTGAGCAGAATAGAAGAAGGACTGATGGACGTGGACAATAGCGTGGTGACTGCAGGAGGGTAGAAGGCATAAGGGTCATAAATGGTAATGGAAAAAATAAAATTAAATAATTAAAAATAAACATTAAAAAATGGGCCAAGACCTTCACAGACACTTCACCAAAGAGATATGCAGATGGCAAATAAGCATATGAAATGATGTTCCACATCAGATGTCATCAGGGAAATGCAAATTAAAACAACAATGAGATGCCACTACAAACCTGTTAGATGGCCAAAATATGGATCACTGACAACATAAAATGCTGATGAGAATGCAAAATGAAGACAGTTTGGCACTTCATTACAAAACAAATCATGGCCTTACCATATTCCCTGCAATCACCCTCCCTGGTATTTATCCAAAGGAACTGAAGACTTATGTCCACACAAAAATCCACACGTGTCTCTTTATAGCAGCTTATTCATGATTGCCTAAACTTGGAAGCAATCGTGTTCCTCAACAGGTGAATGGAGAAGTAAACGGTGGCACACCCAGACAGGGGGTCGTAAATCAGTGCGTCACTTTGGGGAGCGACCTTGACAATGGGGGAGGCTATGCATGTGGCAGGCAGGACACCCATCTGTACTTTCCTTTTAAGTTTTCTATGAAATTTAAGCTATTCTAAAAAAAAACCTTAATAAAAAAAAAGAGGAGGAGGGGTTGCACAAGAAAGAATGGAAAAATATTCAATGTTAGCAATAAGCATAAGATAAAAGTGCCAGAATTGCTGTGTTAAATACTAAGCTAGCAGTAGGCATGAGAAAGCTTGATGCATATATTTATGTCAGATAATATATTGATATCAGATAATACAGACTTCAAGATAGAGTATTACAGGGGAAATAGGGCATTTCATAATGATAAGTATGTTAATTTTAGGAAGATATACCAATCATAAATATATATATGGCTAATAATAAAGTTTTAAAATGTATAATGTGAATATTAACTAAAGTAAAAGAAATAATTTAAAAATCTGTACATTTATTTAAAAATTTTAACACCCTTCTCTCAAGTGTACTTCATATATTCACCAATACAGATCATATCCTAGGCTATAAAACAAGTTTCGATGTAACAAGTTTTGAATATTTCAATATAGCTAAAAGACTGAAATTTTACAGACAATATCCTGTAATCGCAATGCAATTAAATTACAGATTAGTAACAATAAAGGCCACAGAATAAATCACAGGAAATAATACAAATTAGTTACCTAATGATAATGAAAAGGTAAAAATGTATAATAAATGGGATTATGAAAAGAGAAAACTTCATATCATTAAATGGATATATTTGAAAATGTAGGTCTGATATCAATGATTCATAAGTACAGCTAGAAGAAAAGCAAAGTAAATATAAAGTAATTAGAAATGAGGAAGTAATAAAGATGGAGCAGATATCTGTGAAATAGAACACAAAATTATAATAGAGAAAATTATAAATTTGAAAGTTGTTTCTTTGAAAGTTCTAACAGAATTAATATATCCTGAGGTAGACAGATAGAGAGACCAATACTGTATTAGCAATGAAATACGATGTATCAGAAAGATGTATAGATATTAAATTTACTACAGGAATATTATAAACAATTTTATGCCACTCAATTTAAAAACTCAGACAAAAATGGATAAATTACTTAAAATTTTAAAATGACACTTCCAGCCAAGATGGAGGTGTAGGTAGATACAATTTGTGTCCTTGCACACTCAAAAGAAGGAAAACAACAAATTTAAAAACAAAAAGTAGCCAGAACTGCCAGAAAATCGAACAGTGTGGGAGTCCGACAACGAAGGAGTTAAAGAAGAAATATTCATCCAGACCAGTAAGGAGTAGCAGAGATGGGCAACCACAGCAGACTTAAACATAAATTTAACAAGCATGGTGCAAGACTCCTACACTAAAAGCCACAAAATACAGCTGAATAAAATTAAATAGACTTATCTAAGTGGAGAAATATACACATTCATACATGGGAAAGGCAATCATTCAAAGATGTCAGTTCTTACCAAATTCATGTATAGGTTCGATGACATCCTGTTTAATATTGTTTAACCAAGCATCTTCCAGAGTTATTAAACACAAAAATCCACTTTACTTGAAGCAAATATTGACACCTCCAAGAAAACTAGTTTGAGAATTGCATTAATATGAAAATCACTGATGTAGTTTCATAAGAAGAGTTTCAAAATAGAGGAAAAATAGAATTAAAGAGACCCAAGATGACTTTGCCAGTTTCAAAAATTCACTTACATTTAGATTTACACTATCACGTTTTGTTTGTTTGCTTTTGCTAGTCCTGTCTAACTTGAGGGAAAATTCAGTATCTTCACTCTAAATACTATATTTTCTATGAAACTATAAATCCCAAAAAGGCGGATGTGTACCTGTTTTATTTGCCTTTACATTAGCCAGTATCAGTCACAGTAACTGTATGGTGGATGCTTAACTAATTTCTTCATCTTTCACCCATTTATTTCTCAAATATTTAATGTGTGCTCACCATGTGTCAGGTGCTGTTTTGGGTCCTGAGGATATAGCACGAAGCAAAACAAATCCCCGGCTTTCATTGACCTTAAAGTCAACATTTGTAAAGAATGAGTGAAAGAGAAAAATACCTCCTAGTAAAGATGCTAATACATATTTATAATTTCACGTTTTCCGTGCATATCATTTCCTTGGAGTTTCCTTGCAAGGATGCAGTGGAAGCAGAGCAAAGTCATAGTTCTATGGATTTTGCAGAGAAGGAAAGTGAAGATCAAAGAGACAGTGGACGGCAATGATAAAGCAAGGACATACCTCTTGGTCTCCAGAGGGGAAATCTCACTTCCATTATTCTTCCTTTAAAATGGGCCAGAGAAAAGATGAAAATAGACAAGCCCCACAACTTAGGATTTATTAAACCTGCCTCCCCCTTTTCCCAAACACAGAATAAATGGGTGTTTTAAGCAGGAGCTTTAGGGTCCCACAGCAGCCGCCGTGGCTGGTCCGGGGATGCTGTCTCGTTAAAAGGAGAAAGAAGCATGGCTGTTTTGACAGAAGTTTTCTCCTGTGGCCTCCAGAGGATCGGACATTCCTCATGCACTGTTATTTATTTATCATGTCTTAGACACTGGCCTCAGTAGCACAAGCAGGAAAACGCAGGGTCCCTTTCCCTAGGGAAGGCCAAAGCTGATGAGACAATAATTAAAAACCACCTCAACAGCTGACACTTGGGCCTCCCAGAAAAGCGGCACGAGGGTAGTGGAAACAAAGGCAAGTTTCTTCTTATGAAATTAAAACAAACGTTGTCAATACAGGAGGAGCGTGTGCAAATGAGAGTAAGGGACTTGAAGGGGGCACGGAGGACAAGTAGCGTAATGCCAGTTAGAAATGCAGAGACTCCACTGAACAGCCGGTCTGACGTGAGCGCTGCATAACCGCAGACGTGCTGGGAGATGAGCCCATCAGAGGAGGGGGCGCTGGAAAAAGACTTCTGCTTTTAAACTCCACCGCTTGAGGGAGAGACAAAATTCTGAGAAGTTTCTAATGGCTCACCTCCACCCTCCCCCACAAAATGACAAAGGTAAAGGGAGCAGGAAGATGCATTATTTAATTTTAAAAACCACAATAAACAATGTTGAAACCAAAAGGACACACTTCCATTTCCCCACGAAGCAAGAAGAGCAGAAAGGGAGGCTGTGCTGTAATAAAGATGCGTTAAGATAAGCCAAAAATAGCTCAAGACTCAATTGTTGGCATCCTTAGACAAAAGTATCGTTTTTCTCCAGAGAAGTATTTGATTCCGATCTGTGAGGACTCGTATGGACACAGTCCTAACTACTGCGTTGGGGCTGGGGGCGCAGAGAATGGCAGGGCTTCGGCTGCTCTTCTCAGCCCTCGAGTCTACCTCCGCCCCTTCAGCGCCCAGGAGGCTAAGCTTCCCTTTTGCTGATGCCCAGTGTGAGGCGCCATCGTCCACGTCGATGTCATCCATGGAGACCTCTGGATGCAGGTGAGTGCTGCTGAGCTAATTTCAAAATATCTTTCTGTGGCTGTTTGTCCTCCTTTGCTAGCTACGAAGAGAAATTCCCAGAATAGAGGAAACCTTCACTAAAATCACGTTTCCTTGGGTTGTATTTCTTTCTAAGGCATTAAATGTGTTGTCTGAAAATTTTTTTAGCATTGTTAGCATCGTTTTAGATAAAGAGAAGAAGAAAAATGGCCAAGTTCATAAAAGGTTTGGATAAAGTAGCAAATGGAAAAAGAATTCCTTGAGCTTACTACTTTCTTCATAGCGCTGGCCTTAAACATCTCCTGTCTACAGTTTGTAGGGGAGAGGAACTGGGGGAGAGGATTTGAAACCCAACTGAGTGTAAAGATGTCCTTCAGCTACACAGGTCAAGCAAGAAGGACTCCTTGGAGAAATTCCCACCTTGGCAGCCCCAGGATTCTATTGCTGATCACAGAAGCGCAAACCAGGGGCATTGAAGACACAGCTGGTGCTGGGGCATGGCCAGCAGACCCACAGGGCCTGACTTCAGGGTCTTGAAAATCACGCTACCTTCCCAAATGCTTCTCTAATCTCTTCTCTTGCCTTAAATTCCATCATGAGAACTTTTACTCTTTGGCTTACGGGTTTTACCATTTTGATGAAGTTTCTGTGGAATGTGAAGTTTCCTGGGGGGTCAGAGTGTAAGGCTTTATATAAGAACAGGGATCAGTTGGTCAGTTCCATTTATAATATCAATAGCTTATTTGACCAAGAAGTGAAAGCGTGGAGAGAGCATATAACATCAGACATTACAGACACAGGTAAAAGCAAAATAGAACTGAGAGCAAATATTGAAATGATTTTTAAATCCATGTTATTACATACAGCTAGATCAGAGTGAAATGCTTATTGATGCTGTGATTTTTATCTAGTTCATACTTTGAGTTAGAAACCTTGGTGAAGTCTGGAGATGAGCAAATGACGCCTCTTATTTTTTTCAGAAAAAGAAGATAAATTTCAGCAAATAATAGACAACCGAACACTGCAGTGAATAAGCTGATTCGTTTTTTACAGCTTTAGGGAGATATAATTCACAAAACACATAATTCACCCATGTAAAGTGCACAATTCAATGACTCTTGGTATACTTATAAAGGCATGCAGCCATCAGCACAGTACATTTGGTAAGATTTTCATTGCCCCCTCCCCCCACAAAAACCCCCATGCCGTATCACCGAGCTTCAGTCACACCACCTCCCCGCAGCCCACAGCCCCAGGCAGCCACTGATCTATCCTCTGTCCCTGTAGCTATTCCTGTTCTGGACGTTTCATAGAAATGGCTTTAAACTGATTATTACTGCTCATCCTTTCATTTTTCAAGGAACAAATCCTGCCTAAACATACTGACTTCTTTGTTCATTAAATTACTATAATCTCCCTTAAAAATGTTTTGTACAAGATAGATGTAAATCTCAATATATCACTTTTCTCAGGGGAAAAAAGAAAACCTTTGTAATACCCCATCAACCAAAAAATGAGTAAGCATAAGGAACTCAAAAAAATGGACAAGTAATAGTATAAAATACGTCAACAAGTTACACATACTTAACAGGCATTAAATTGCTTATAATATACAGGATCCAGAACAAATAATGCCTTTTTTTACTACAAAATCTTTTATGACAACATCATAAGCATATAATTCTGTAACATAACAATATCACACTCAAGCATACCATATGCCATTTTGGGTGAAATGTTCACATTAAAACTATCAATTATTACACCCATATTAATATTACCCTACCTACCACACTCCAGGAGGCCTTACTTCTGCCAGGCCCTGCAAATGCCTAAAACAATATTTAAAAAGATATGTAATGAAAAACACATTATTATTCATAAGTTTGGGTCCAAAAGTCCATTTCATAATATCAACACTGATAAAGAAGGGGTAACAGAGAAGGAAACAAGGAAAATGTCTACTCTCTCATCTTAACAAAAGGAGGGGTAGACACCACAATGGAAAAAAGATAGTTTCAACATGTTTTATAAAACCGTAAAGCCCTTCTGACTTAAACAGTAAATATGTGGTCTAGATTACATAGAGGGGAAAAAGTAAAAAAAAAGTTATTTTTTTAAGATTTTATTTATTTTTAGAGAGGGAAGGAAGGGAGATAGAGAGAGAGAGTTAGAGAGAGAGAGAGAAACATCAATGTGCGGTTGCTGGGGGTTATGGCCTGCAACCCAGGCATGTACCCTGGCTGGGAATCGAACCTGGGACACTTTGGTTCCCAGCCTGCACTCAATCCACTGAGCTACACCAGCCAGGCAAGAAAGTTATCTTAAAAGAAAACTTCTTAAAGTTATAGAAAGATAGAGACATGAAGGAAGTGTAACAGAACATCCCCATCTTCTCTTCCCAGCTCACTTCACATTGTTCAGGCCTCATTTTAGACTTCCCTTCCTTCCCCAGGAGTGCCTAGCCGCAGCCTAGAATTGATCTCAAGATTGAGATAAATCTCCTGAAACTGGACTTCCACATCTCTCGGCTTCCACATTATTAACATTAATCTCATGTATAATTACTTGTTTAACTGCCCTCTCTCCTGCTCATAGATGTATTATATGCAATAGGCATCTTATAAACACACGTTAAATTATTGAATTCCTGGATGCATGTTTGATTATCAGTACAGAACGAGCCAGCAAGATTGCAGAAGTACAAAAATGTCAATGCATCCATTATGTGGAATGTATGAGACTCTTTTAAAGTCATGTTCTTTTGTGAACATTTGTTGCCATGGACAATGCTCCCGGCACCTCATCAGAATTGCCTTCACCACCCAGATTTCTATCAACATTCTGTTTAGGGTGACGTAGGTGTTCTCTAAGATGTTTGAGGCTTTTTGTACAGCTCTCCTCTTTTCTTCCAAAGCTCTCGCTAGAATTGCCCTTAAAGGTCTGTTCACAGCAGTGTAGGCTCTTTCTAACTTGCACTTCAAACCTCTTTCAGCATCCATGCACCTATTACCCAGCTCCAAAGCTGCTTTTATAGTTTTAGGTATTTGTTACAGAAACTCACTGCTCCTGGTACCAGTTCCCATTTCAGTACATTTGGGATGCCATAACAAAGAGATTGGGTGGCTTAAAAACAAACATTTATTTCTCACAATTATGGGGCTGGGAAGTTCAAGATCAAAGTGCCAGTGCATTAGGTGTATGGCGTGAGTCCATTTTCTGGTTCATAGATGGCCATCCTCTTGCTGTGTCCTCACAGGGCTGAAGGGCAAGGGGACTCTCTGGAATCATTTGCATGAAGGAACTAATTCCATTCAGAATGGCTTCATTTTCATGGCCCGATTACCTCTCTAAGACCCCACCTCCTTATTCCACGATAGGGAGGTTTCAACATAGACACTGGCCCGGACGCAGACACAGTGCATGGCACTGCTCCTGTCCTCGTAGCGTGATTCGGAAATGCTGACGACAGCAAGTGCTGGGGAAGAAGCAGAGGAACTGGAACTGATCTGTTGTTGTTAGGCAAGCAAATTCCCTTAGGAAAAGGGAATGCAGGAAGTTAATCAGATATTTAATATGCTCATCAACCCCACTCACAATCCCAAGAAAAATAAGAATTTATGTCCACACAAAACCCCTACATAAAAGTTTATAGTAATTGCCCCAAACTAGAAACAACCAAAATATCTATCAACTTGTGAATGGATACACGATCTGCGGCACATTCATACAATAGGGTATTACAATAGATTAATACCCAGCAATTTCATGTGGAATATTGTAAGTGAAGAAGGTCACACTCAAAAGTTTATATACTGCAGTGATATTGCAATCTGAAAAAGGCAAAATAAAAGGGACAGAAAAAAGATCAGAGATTTTCTGAGACTTAGAATGTTTGAGGAAACTGACTAAAAAGTGGGCTAGAGGAATCATCTGGGATGGTAAAATATTCTATATATGAAATATGGTGGTCGTTACTCTACTATGCATTCATTTAATTCATAGAAGTGTACACCTGAAAAAAATAAATAATTGGCCCTGGCTGGTGTGGTTCAGTGGACTGAGTGCCGGCCTGCCTATGAACCAAAGGGTTGCTGGTTTGATTCTCAGTTAGGGCACATGCCTGGGTTGTGGGCCCTGTCCCCAGTAATGGGTGCATGAGAAGCAACCACACATTGATGTTTGTCTCCCATCCTTTTTCCCTCCCTTCCCCTCTCTAGAAATAAAGAAAGCCTTTTTAAAAACAAAAAAAAATTGTGTTAATAAACTATACAACAATGAACCTGTCTTTTAAAAAAAGAGTGGAGACAAAAATTGCACAGGCAGAATGTGTCTATTGCAACTATACTGAAACTCTATTTAGAAGCTCACTGAGATACATTAATATAAATCCATGAATTGGATGTGTAAACATCCAGTGATACATTAGTATACATTTAAGAAGCTCAATGAACTCCATGCAGATGAAATCAAAAAGAGTGTCACCAAGACACATTATAATCAAGCTTTCAAGGCCAAACATTCAAGTGAAAAAGGAGAGTATCTAAAAGGTTCAGTACAGCAAGAAAATATAAAAAAATTATGCATGTAATAAAAGACTATCACAATATAGGAAGCTGACATACAAGGTCTGTCCAGAAGGTATCCAGCCATAATATGGAAGAGACATTTATTACAGAAGACACAAGATACAAGAAACATTGTGCATAGAACAAGGATGCCTCAGTCCCCTTCAAAGCAGGCACCTTGGGACCTCACACAGTTCTCCCAATCGCCATCAGCTGCCCCATCATATTTTCCTGAATCTCACTGATGATCTGATATCTCTTCCCTTTCAAAGGTGATTTTAGTTTTGGGAAAAGCCATAAGTTGCAGGGCACCAAATCTGGGCTGTAGGAGGGCTGAGTCACGTGGGTGATCTGATGTTGTACCAAAAAAACTGCAGGAAACATGATGCATGAGTGGGCACATTGTTGTGAAGAAGCTGCCAGCCACCAGTTGCCCATAGCTGTGACCTCCTGAATCATACAAATAGTTTCTGTGCAGGAATATTCGAGCTTAATGCAAAATTTGATGCAGATCTATTTCTCTACTCGCTCCATCATTTTGAATGCAATGGCCACACAGTACACATGCTCACTCAACAGGTCTTACCACTCCCACTGACTAGCACAGTGAAGTCATCACTGTTCACACATGTGTATTCCAGTCTACTCTCCTTGGCTGCCAGGTTACACTGAAGTTGCACACACCATTCTCGTCATATTAACGATAGCTGGACTTTTTCTGGACAGATCTTGTACACTGTAACCTTGGATACACCTTGAAGACCTTGGGCTAAGCAATATAGGCCCATCATGAAGGACAAATATTGTATGATTCAGCTTGTATGAGGTAATCAGAGCAGCCAAGATCATGGAAAGAGCAAGCAGAATGAGGGCTGCCAGGGGCTCCAGGGAGTGGTCACTGGGGAGATGGTCAATGCGTATAGGGTCAGTTTGGAGAGGTGAAACGTTCTGGATATGGACAGTGATGATGTTTGCATGCAATATTGATGCATTTAATACCACTGAACTATACAACTAAAAATGATTAAGATGAAAGATATTGTTTTATTTAAATATCACATTTTTAAACAAAAAGAATGGGAAGAGAAAAATTGGCAATAACAAACACGGTGGACTTTTAAGAAAATATTACTGTGACACAAAGCAGAAACAAGAAAGTGACAACTCGGGTGGGAATGGGTTATTTATTTAATGCAGGAGAAATTCTGGCATGTTTGCATACTGATTAGAATGACCCAGCAGAGACGATGATACAGGACAAAGTGGGTGACACACAGCCATTTCTGTAATGACCCCTTGAGTAGGTTAGAGAGAGACTGACTCATTGCCAAGTGAAAGGGTTGGCCTTAGGTGCCAATAAAAATATTTCCCTCTAGTAAAGCCAAATAGTAATAGTAATATCTATAAAATATTAATAGCAGCTGTCACTGATGTAGCACCTAGTGGGTGGCAGGCACTATTCAAAGCACTTCATATATAGATACACATTGCCCTTACAACCACCATCTGAGATAGTTACAATTCCTATGTACCTTTTACAAATAAGAAACTGAGGTGCAGCAAAATGAAGCACCTCGCTCAGTTGTGCAGTTAGACAGCCTGGCCCCAGAGTCTGTTTACCAACAAGAAAACTGTATTGAAAATGTTGGTCAGAAAATTGAGGCTCAGAGGGATCCACAAACTTGCCCCAGGCCACACAGCTATTAAACGTGGAGCTAGGTATACTGGATCTCAGAGACGAAGCTCTTTCCTGCACCTCATGTTCCCTTACCACTGAGAACAGCCCTCGCCCAGGTCAAACCCTAGCACATCACACCTCTCCAGGCCATGGTTCTGACCGTGCAACGCTGACACCAGGGAGCCGGAATGCACACTCTCTCTGCCCCTTTCCACCCATGTGTGCTTAGAGAGGTTCCTCCCTGCGTCTCTGACTTCTTAGATAAAAAATGAAAATGCAAATTCTCACCTCCCATGGTTTGTGAGAAGTAATGACTTCTAGTGGTGTTCTGCACACAATAAGCACACAATGGCTAAGTTCATGACCATTTTTAACTTTTATGCCCCCCATTTCCAATGGCCATGGTTATCTAATCCATCTAATGCATGGTCAACACGAGCTTACTGAATTCTTAATAGCTCCAGAGTCTTGTGCTGGGATACAGAATATACAGAAGTGGATTAAACAGTACTATGTCAACATATGAATATATGTGGATAAACATATTTAAACAGAGACATCATTTCTAATTTGGCAAGGACCGTTTGAATCACAAACTCTAAGCTCTCTGCTTCCTGTTGTCTTAATGAACTTCCAATGTCTGACTGGACAAGTGAATCACAAGAGTTACAGCCAGGGTCGTACTTCCCACACTGCCTGCTACAAGCCCAGTCCATGGTAGGTACTTAATGAATGTTTGCTCATTAAAGAGACTTGAAAGTAGCATAATTAACAGTCATGAGAGATGGAACGATTTTCATGCTTCAGCTCCGAGCTGAGCATTACGAAGTACGCCATCCCTAAATCTACAGGTAATGCTAAGTCTACCTGGACGTTGGAGGTGCTGATGCCATAAGGAAATGGCAGACAGGGAGGGAGCCACTCATTCCTTCCAGAAATCTGCATGGCTGTGGGCTGTGAAAGATGCATCAGGAACCACTAAGAGCCTTTTCTTATTGACTGTTCACAGGCAACTGCTTGTCATCTGGCTTCTGACAAGAGAAGATAGTTTTCCAAAGTGGAATCATTTTCCTAGGTAAATGTATCTTGTCATCTACTGCACTTTGATGGAGCTGACATATTTAGTGTTGGATGCCTTCCATGTGAAGATTTATCATTTAATTATAACCATGAACACGGACTAAATCCCAGCTGCTTGGGGAAATTACCTACCTGAAATGCAGGATTCTCAATAAAAGACCAGGCACTTATTTCTGATCCACAGACTCAAGATTTTGATTCCCTCAAAGTGATAAATGATTCAGACTCCGAGAAAAGGAGAGGCCCTAACTGTGAGGTCTATACTATTTTCCAAATCAGAGAAGCACAGACACGAGCCACTCTGAAGGGCATTTGAGTGGTTGGCACAGAGAAGTGTTAACTCCTCCCTCCAAGTGGCTAGTGCAAGCCCCTCCACCTCTGGCAGCTGTGACCTAGAGCATCCCGGACCGTGTGTCTCTCAATGACGTGCGAGGAACCACGCTGCCTAATCCCTCTGTTAGGTGCAAGGAAACAGAGAATGTTGCTGCTGGGCTTTTCATTTTTTGATCTCATAGCCTCAAAACAGCATTAGAAGGATGGAGCTTTCAGGCAACCTATTTCATTAAGGAAATTAATTCAATTTTACAGAGACATCTGAGGCTGACACCATTTGTTGCTATGATGGCTCCCTAAGGTATGGATTCAAGCGTTGGAGGCAGCTTTGTGCATGGAAGCACTGAGTTCTGTTTTACAACGCAGAATTCTGAGTGGTGGTTTTCAACCCTGGCTATGCATTAGAATCATTTGGGAACTTTAAAAAAACATTAGAGTTTTGCTCCTTATGTTATAGATTCTGATATAATTGTTTTGGGATATACTCTTGGTACTGGTATGCCTGACAGGGGTGTACAAACTTTTGGCATCTCTGGGCCACTCTGGAAGAAGAAGAGTTGTCTTGGGCCACACATTAAATACACCAACACTAATGAAAACTGATGAGCAAATAAAAAACCAAAAAAGGTTTTAACTAAATTTACAATTTTGCGTTGGGCTGCATTCATAGCCATCCTGGCCCATGGGCTGAACACCCCTTTAAAGGCACCTAAGATGATTCATATGCACAGGCATGGCTGAAGATCACTGTCCAGCGTAAAATTCTCCAAGTCCATGGTGAGCTATCAGAAAGAAGAATCTTAAATAGCAGAATGTCTCTGGTAAAAACTGAGAAACGAAGGAACCAAGTCTTCTCCTTGGTTCCAACTCCATGTGGACATAATTACTGCAGTTCTAGCTTCTTCAGGCGACCCCAGATTTAGGGTGCAGTAACACCTTTCCTTCCTGTATCCTTTTATCCAGAAGGAAGCAGCGGCCTGCAGGCACTAACCTCTGGGCACCACCTGCTCATGTTGGGGCCTTTGTCCTTCCACTTCCTCAGATCACCTTTGTTTTAAGTGCTTGGAGAGACTTATATTTTACTGGTGGACTCTTCCTGCTATATCTCTCTTTAGAAAGTTCCTATTAAACACTATATTCCCCTCAAGTTAGTCACATTTCTCGGGTCCCCTTAAAATGTACCAATACTTGTTTCTATTTTATCTTGTATTTTGCCTTAATTTTTCCTAATCAAGCTTTCATCTCCATGAATCCAACCAATCTATTCTTCAAGTGGAATAAACTGTGAAATATAATCGATAATCTCAGACATCCTCTTACATGACTTCTCAGCTGCATTTGAGTTAATTATTCTCTTTTTGATAAGCATTTATCACTTGATTTATGGGGCTCCCCTCTTTCTACTGGCTTCTGTATCTTAGTCCCTTTTTCTGGATCCTCTTGACCTTCTGGAACTCTAAACAGAGTTGTAGTGGGGATGAGATCAGGTCTTGGTTCCACCAGAGGCACCGCCTGAGGCAGAGGGCTCGGGAGAAACATCCTCTTGTCTGCCAGTCTTTCCCCATTTTTTCTTATTGGCCAAACCCAGCGGCAGGTCACTCACCTGTGATCAGGGGCTAGATCTACTTGGAGCCAGGGAGGTCCAAGGAGTAGGTATGATATGGGGAATAGAACTGTGCATTTGTTTACTCCTAGGAATAATCAGCAGAGAGGGACAAATTGATGCAGAAGAAAGAGGACAAAGAGGAAAGGTTATTTGGTAGCAACTAAAAGTATCCACATCACTCTGAAACCTACTCTCTTCTATCTAGGTAAAGGGCGCCACTGTATACGTCATCACCCAGACATCAAATACACCCCACTTCAACAGCAAGCTCTATTGGTTGTATCTGATAACCTAGCTCCAATCCAAGCCCACCTCACTATCTCCTTGTTAGGCTTTACCCCATCAGCTGTGGCCAGACTACTCCGATGGCTTCTTATAAGGGCTCTGCTTTTGTTGTGTTTTCCTGCAATCACTTGCCTGCAGAGAAGCCAGAGTCTTCTTAACATTTAAACAGATCTTGTTACTCACGCCTTTGCTCAAACACTCAGCCTCAGGGCCATGGACCGTACTCATGCAGATTAGCATGTGTGGACAACGTAGAGACCTTACGATGAGTACAAATTCATTATCGAGGTCTCCAGAGCCAGGCAAGGTGGATGCAGACTGCCTTGGTCCCAGCCCCTGTCAGTCCACCCCTAGATCACCACACTACAGCCACACTGGTCTGGTCTTCCTTTTCTTGGACACGCCAGATTCATTTAAATCTCAGGGAGCTTGCATCTGCTGGTTCTGTAATCCAAATGTTCTTGGCCCACACCTATGCGTGTCTTCTTCTCATATTTTATTCAGGCCTCTGCTCAGAAGCTTTCCCCTCACAGCGGCCTCCCATGCCCACCTGTGGAAAAGATGGCCCTGGGCCCGAAGTTAGGCTCAGTTTAATTTTGTTTAGTGCCCTTGTTATAGCATTTATTTACCTGACAATCTATTGCATATTTAGAGAATATTGTCTTTTTTTCTCTACAGTGTTATAGCAAAATTTTTTTTGCCAAGATCTCTGCAATGACCGTGAGTAACATAAACAACATCAAACCCTCAGTAGCAGGTGGTCAATACATTTTTAAGTAAGTAAAAGAAAACATCAATGAATAAATGGTGAGGATTTGCTTTTGCCAGAGTTGGGAGTGCCCTTTGTGTAAACACCTAAGACTCTGCCAGCGAAGTTGTTTGCAACTACGACATGCATCTCAGAGTGTCAGAGTGCTGCTGAGTTCCATGTGGAAGCTGGAAGAGTGGTTTTCTGCCGAGCCCCATCTCACACATGGGCCTCAAAACAGAATTTATTTTGATCGGCGTCCTCGATGTTCCCCCAAACAGCTCCTCCAGGGCATAGCCCTCACCCCACACCCACACTATCAGTCTCACTGAGAAATTCTTCCATCCACCCCCTGCCCTCATTCAGGTCGCAGAGACCGGGACTCTGGCCAAGGGGCCAGGCAGAAGACAGTCACCATGCCAGCACGGAGTCACTCCTCTTGTTTCTCCCTGCGTTTCCTGAGCCTCCCAGTCAGATGCTTGTAGGCATGTTGCTACCAGTGGAGGGAAGCATTCTGGGCAGAGAGAAGAGGGCAGGCTTTCTAAGAAGGCAGCCTCTGATCCCCAGCATTGCCAGCCACACGATTCTGCACCAATCCAAAACATCTTACGAAATACGTTTACACTCATGCAAGTTACACTGAAGTATTTATGACAAAACGGTAGAACGCCCGAGGCCTGCTGTAAAATACCCCTGTGGAAATAGGGAGAAGAACGGGAGAGAAGAGATGAGATAAGATTGGCAGATAATTGTGATGCAGAAGCTCAGTGATGGCTACTGGAGTATGCCCACATGTCCTCTTTTCTACTATTTATGTTCACATCCTTCCGCACCTGAAAGAAACAGGCAGAAGAAAGACAGTGGAAGTCTAACACGAGCAGACTACCAAACACCTTGCAGCTTGGTTCGCAGTGGCGCTGTCTGGCATTATTTTCCCTCTAACACCCCCATCCCCCAGCAAGTACAGACTCCAGTTCAAAGACTAAGCCTTCTCTTTCCTCTGACAAGTGATGGATTCTCTTTGGCAGACAAGTTCTCATTTCTCAGTGAAACGGCACCAAAGGGTATCTAATCCATCTTTCTTGTTGTCCTCTTCAAAACAGAGCTTCTACGTGTTTCCCCACTCTTTCCAGACTCTTTCCGAGGAGATGTTTTTGGTGCTGAAACAGGGACTCCGAGTGGGAGTGGCGAATCTGGCCCACCCAAGAGTGACTTGTCAAAGGCCTTGCATGGGGGTCGTCTGTTCTGCCACCGCATTCTGATACCACATGCGTCAAGCCGAGGGCCACTGGCAGCAACACTGGCACACTGTGATGCTCACGGAAATTTCCACAGCAGCATGAACAGTTCAGTCTCATCACGCGAGGTCCTTGGTTTTACTGACCGGCTTTTACATGCAATTTGGAGACAAGGGACTTCTTTCTTAGTTGCAGCGCATAAGCCTCCCTGCTCCCTCCTCTTTGATACACTCTTCTAACTAGTGTGCTGTCACCTCTCTGGTCACCAGCCTCTCCCCGCCTCCCCCAGGCACAGCCCTATTAGGCTTAACTTTGGGTTGTCCAGAATTGGCTCTTTTCTACTTTCACCCAGGGTCTACCTCGTGTTCCTAATCAATTTATGGGTAAAAAAATCCAGGCAGCTAGGCTAGGTCATTTTTTGGCTGTCTCTTGCCAGAACACTTGTGCTGTTGCTAAAATTTCTTTTGGTCTTGACAATTAATAAACCAGTCCTTCCTTAAGTATCCTTTCTTCATGCTGATATTTCTGACCCAAAACAAGGAATAGCATTGCAATCAATACTGGAAAAAAAGAACTCAAGACTTCTTTGGACTCCAGGGTGGGCAGTGCTGAAGCAACCCCGTTCATCAGCAGCCAGCTTTGTGCCTTGGGAAATTCTTCACTAGGTCTGGGGCTCACAGACAGAAGGATGAAGGTTGTTAGCCACAGGAAAGCCTTCTGACGGAGGGACCATTACATTAACAAAGTAATTACCCCATGCTGGACCACACCGGGTTGGCCCGCGTCAGAGACGTGAGGTTCTTGGCACCTGTCTGCCTCACTCACATCACCTAGGTTTTCTTTCCTCCCTGCTCCTTATTACCTACGTTTCCACCAGGTGCCCAGGATTTCTACGCCACCCTAATTTTTTCCATACTTAAAAATTAATTTATTCTAAAATGTTATAGATTTTAACATTTGGTACTTCTCACAGGAGAATTTGAAAGAACCCTTAAAGAGTAGATGGTGGGATTTCAGTACTGAGGGTACTCTGGAAAGCTAGAATTTTCATTCTGGAAAACTCTCCCAGACTTTTCACACGTAGAAAAAGCAATAAAGGGGGAATCTTGGAGATCTGACTTGTAGTGTGTACTCTGGCAATCATCAGCTCAGTGACTGAGGGGAACGGACTCACCAGTGGGACCTCTGTGTCCACTCGCACAACGTGAGAAGGTGGGGCTCGAGCTGTAGCATCCCGCGCCTCCCACCACACCTGCACACGGGCACTGCGCCCCCCAGATGTGCCAGTGAACGAAGAGCGACTGCTGCCAGCCCTACCATTCTAGGGTGCTACCTAGCACGTTGAAAGCAATGATCTACTGATGTGTTTGTTTAGTCCCAGTATCAGCCTCTTGACCAATGTGCTAGCAAATTCCATTTGCTTGGTCGGAAATTTATGGAAGATAGGGTCACATTCTCTAGTAGTTCACATTCTTATAAAATACAGAGATATTCCAAGGAAACTTGAAGCAGGAAGAGGTAATCTGTGCTTCCTATAGAGAGTTGGCTCCAGATTTGTGTAGGGGACAGGGCAGGCTCGTAACAAACAGCACAGGTGAATTATAGATCGTAAGGTACCATGTAAAGTATAAAGTGATAGAGAATAGATAATATAAAGCAATAAAGAAGGGCCATGTCTACAGAGTAGCATCCATGGGATGGTTTTGAGGACTTTTTAAAAATCAAGCTGAGGGATTTCCCTTTTATGGGTAGTTTGCTGAGTTTTTATCATCAAAGCGTGTGATGGCAAGTAGGAAAGAGATACCATTTTATAAACTTGAGATTTAATCCCAGTTGCTGAAGGATCTGAGTCTCTGAGTGGTGACCTCACAAGCATTTTACTCTGTAGCTTTGCTCCTCTCCTAGATGAGACAGGGAGGCTAAAGGGCTGCAGAAGCCACAGAGAAGCCCTCAGTGAGCTCTCCTTCCCTGGAGAGCAGGTCTTTGGTACGGAGAACACTCTCGCACTCTCCAGGTGTACTTCGTGATGGCTGCTCCTCCCCTCACACTGATTTCTCTAGCACTACGAGAGGACCTTTCTTGGATCTCCACTTTAAGAAACGACTAGGTTTTTGGAGGTAAAACCCACAAATGTCTGGGGGCTCCCTTAAGACTGCAGTTCCCAGATTTTCTTGCTTTAAGAGTTCCTGTGAGATTTTGATTCCAGGAACTTCTGCTCTAGGTGAGCAGGTGCTACTTAGCTTGCCTCTCTCCTCAGATTTCACACTGGACATTTGTCCCTCAAATTCAGTTATCTGATGGCTCCAAGAAAATTCGATGATTTCTAGTGTGTTCAGTTTTTTTTTAATTGTTGTGAAAATGGGAGTGACACTTTCCAAAGCTCTTTACACATGGGGCCGGAAATCAGAGTCAGTACGTTACTGTTCATCTCTAACTTGGGAGGATGTGAACTTTAGAATCTGGTCTGTGGTGTATTTAGTTTGTCCTGCAAGCTTCTGTTACTCCTGGAATCAGAGACGCATGTACCCCTGGAGCAAATAAGGTGATTTCAGTTTAATTGAGAATAGGTTGAATGAAAGCATGACAAATAATATAAATGAATTGTTAACATTCACTAAGCAAAAAACCTTTTTCATGAACAAAGAGTTTTAATATAATATTTTTCTGGATAGAGCTGTTGAGAACATGGAATCATTTATCCCAGGTATTAAGTATCCATTATACACCAGGCTCGATGGGAGGTGCTGAGGGTACGGGGATGTGTAACATGGATGGACACGTTGCACACATGACTAGGAAAAGATGTACAATTATAGTATATTTAAAGGGTGATTGCAGGATAATCTTGCAGGCAAGGGAAAAAGCCTGAGGTAACCCTGGAGATAAGAGAAAATAAGAACAGAAAAGAAAGAATTCCAGGATGGATGGAACATAGAATTTGTTCAAGTCAGTCGCAGCAGGAAATAAATAGCACATATAAAAGGTATAACTGAAGATAATTTAAGGAAGGAGCCATTTGCAATGGTGTCAACAAGGTTAATAGAAACTATCAGGACTTAATAAAGCAGTTACTACCTTAAGTACTAGTAGTGGGATGGGGAGGAGGGGAGAGAGATGATTGTTGAAGAGGGTTGTTGGATGTGTCTGACCCTCAGCTGGGGAACGTAGCTTCTACCAGTTCTGGCTTGGCTTGAAGGTGAAGATGCAAAGCTGTAAACCTTTTGCCCTGTGATGTCCCATAGTTGCCTATCATTGGCTGGACCCAAACAGAGGTGAGAGATTTCAGGCAGTCCATAGCCTTTCTGAGCAAAAAACAAAAACCAAAGCAAACATACAAACAAAACCGTAGGAAAGAGAGAGTGAAACTGGTGGGGGCGAATGTGGTGGCAAGTTGAGATGGTGCAGGGTGGTGAGCTAATTGCGTCCCTCAGCATCCGTTCTTGCTCTTTGTCCAGAGAGTGACCCGTGTTCCTCAGGCAGCGGATCAAATCCCATCAGCCGTCTCATCCCTGAGTGACAGATATAATGTCAGTCAGCTTGCCATGGGAAGCCAAAAATATTAGCCCTCACTAATATGCTCTGGACTGTGTAAAAATGGGAAAAGTGGAGTTATTAAAATAGCAATAGCAATTCATTAAAGTAATATACGGGTACAGCAGCCTCTACTTCTATAGCTGCTTATAAGGACAAAATTGAAAATCTAAGTTTCCTTTTTCTGTCACTAATTTCATGATGAAATTTTTCACAAGGTGAAGTGAACCAAACCGTAATTTTCACAGCAGCTGGGTCCTCAGAGCTCCTAATTTTATTGGATTGTCGCAGTTTCTTATCGATTAGTATAATCGGTTAAGAGGCATCCAGGAGAATATGTAGCATTTCAGTCAAGTTTGTGATTTATCTAATTTTCTCTTAGTAATCTAGATGAATCGCCCTGCCAGTAAAGTGATTACCTTCCTATCTGTTGGTTAAACAGCATGAGGAGGCTCCAAAGGCCAGGAAGCAGCCCTGGTCTTCCAATTTAATCTGTACCCCCCCGTAGAAGCACTTCTTTCTTGGGCACTGGGGCCTCCCAGCCCACGGTACTCAAGCTACTGCAGAAGGGAATTGGAAACCCCTTATGTGTGGGTATAATAATGGGAGCAACCTCTTCTGCTGGCACCCCTTGTTTTTAGGGCCAGTTCACTCGGCCAATGAGTAGCATAACTACCTACACTGCATCTTAACAGAACACAACTCCAACCCTGGATCCTAATAGAAGTGAATAACTGCTTATGCCATGACAAAAACAGATCCAATGTCATCAATCTGCCACCATGTAGGTGGCTGCTTTTTCTAAGTGATAATGCCCTTTGGGGGCTTAGCGTTGGCTTCTGCTGTCAGCAGTTTGGTCACTCAGTCACGGTGCTAACTGGCCGTTGTGGGAACAACCTTAGGAAAGCAAAGTTTATGTTGTGGTGCTAAGGTTCGTCTCCGCCACTATCACCAGGGCCACTTTCAAAGTAGGTGCTTTGAACCAAAACTTGGGTGCTTAAGGGAAGAGGCTGACTGACATTTGTGTATCTCCACTGAGCGCTTTGGCGGGCATTCACAGGTATCTTCCTCTTCCGTTTCCGCTCTAAGAAACCCGACTACACACCTCTCCCCAGGTCTCCCAGATCATCAGTCCTTCATCCTTGCACTGAATCCCTGACCCCTGACGCTGTTAGCAACTGCTCGTCCGTCAGCACACATCTGCACTTCGGATAATATCTTCTTCAAAGAAAGGAGACAAACAGATTCTTCGGCTTGAAGTTCTTTATATTGGATTTCCTCTCGGCACTGTTTTTCAGAGCCAGCTGTCAGTAGGGCCTGAATGTACCAGCTACTAACTTCTAGCTGATACTAGTGTACTATCCGCCCCTGCCCGTAAGCCAGGCCCATGTACTTACTTCCTCTGTTCATTGATCACATGTGTGGGTTGAGGGAGAGGTGCCCACAGAAGGTATTAAGAAAATCTGATCCACCTGCTCATGCACTTTATTTGTAACTTTTGGACCCTCTTTGACTTGGTCTTGTACCTACTATTTCTATTTTCCACTTGAAACAGCTTTACCATTTGATTTTAGGATTCAGTATATTAGATAACGCCCAGTTTCTGAACAGCAGTTTCGGCTGCAAAGTTAGTAGGCATCTCACAGTGACATGTTTAGTCTTTACCAGGGTCTGGGAGTCATCTAGCATTTTCTAAGAAAAAGTATGTCTATAAGAACAAGAACTGTCTGACTCCAGAACCCTAGGAAGATTAACCAGAGACTCTTGAGTCAGCGCTGTATTCCACAGATGATGTTCAAGTCCACTGGGTCCACTGGATCATTAGACTTGAGTAGCAGGGGGCCTTGCAGAGCCTGCTCCTAATTCAGAGGCTCCTCTTTTTCCAAATATTGTGCAAAACAGGTAGACTTTCAGATTACCCAGGAAACTGGACAGCACAGTGCATCTAAATGTGGCATTTGTTGTCTCCCAGCATCCAGAGAGATCTCCCAAAATGTGTGCCTCATTGTACTGAATGGGAGGTCCAGAGGCAGACTTGTCTCCCACTTTAAAGGAAAGAGAAGGTTTTTTATATGTCTCCATCAGTGGGTCGTTAGAGAAATCACCAGTGTGGTGGGCCCTGCACTTTCTTTGAGTTTATCCCTCATATTCTGATATGAATGTGTCTTACTTAAGCATGTACAATAATGGCAAGAAATCACTAGGGCAATTTAGGAAAATCATCCTTACTATAATAAACCAGTGTGGCCTCCCAGGGGACATCAAGGATTTCAACCCCCTCTAGCCAACTGGCTGGAAGGCTGGTTCATCTCCGACCCTCAATATCGAAGCTGAATCGCAATCTTTGCCTCCTGAAGGCAAACGGCTTTTGATTATTCTCATTGATGTGGATGGGCATGAAAGCATTTGTTCCATCAATATCTGTCTTATCAAGTACTAGGAAGTGGGTTGATTTTCCATAGTCAATTCTATCTTCAGAATCACAATAGGCCTCACCTTGTGACTAACATTATAACAATTTATAGTCACTCTCAAAGGTACATCTAGGTCTTGTAAATGAGACAGAAAACACCTGCTCCTACATCTTGGGAGCCTTTGGTGGTGTCAGAAATCACTGCGTTACTCCCAGGAAAGGGATGGCATTTGGGGTTACTATTCTGGAGGGTGAAGATGCAGCACTTTCTAGGTTCCTGGGTTTCTATGCTTTGGCTTTATTCATCCAAAAGTACTGGGTGGCAAGGACTGCGTGTACTATGACTCAGAAGCCTGTTAGGGCGTACGTGTTAAGCTTGAACACTTTCCAGTGCCATTAGCTTACTTACATGTTAAAAGTTTTTTTAAAGGCACAAAGGAAAAGATTTTTCTGAGGTCAAGGTCCAAAAGAATGTTACATAACCATTGGAGTATTGTTGGACAAATAGATCAGATCGTCTGGAGAAATTCTCAGTGTTTCAGTTGGGAGGGAAAAGAATGAGGCATGAAATGTGAACACAAGCCGTTCACCAGCCATGGAGGTTTCCAAGGGTGCCTTTAAGCTTGTCTGGATTTTCAGCATAGTTAGAATTATTGTTCTTTTCCCAGACACTGACTCTTTCTGAAATTAGTAGTACAACAGATATTGTATTTGTCTTCGTACAGAATAAAATGGATCATCCCCCAGACGGTTGGAAGTATGAGAGTCTTGTCTGAGACCACGAACATGCATGCTTGTTTCAAAAAACATTAGAGACATGTGTGCGCCTGGAGAGTATTTGGAGGGGGCACATTTCTGCATCAGACGCTTCTACGCTGCTGCCCAAGACAAGTCTGGGCCATGCTTCCAACATTGTTTCATCAGAACTTGTCTGTAAGTGGTGTCCTCTGGAAGTCTACAGTAAATGTCAATCCAGGCTACTAATTGTATCTCTCTCTTTTTAAACTTTGTTTTTATGGACATAAAGCTTTTCTTTTAAATAAGATTGATTTAAGTGATCTAGATATACAAACATGCTTTACTCCTCTTACGACTTTTCCACTCTAACTGACATGATCTGGGCTCTTGAGAAGCCAGTAGGTTATTGTGTTTTCTAGGAAAATATAGAAAGGTGAAGTTTGAACATTCTCTCCAATGTTAAAGATGATGAGCTGTTACTAACTTACTCTTGGAACCCAACAGCAGGTCGCCTCTGAAAACGATGTTGAATGCTCGTTCTCTGTTAATAGTGACTGAGTACGCCCTAGACGACATCCATCAGAGGCTGCAGACACTATGTACCTTAAACACCATGGAGCTGTACACATTGGTGCCCCCTTTTCTTGTTTGCAGGGATAGAACAGTCACTGCAATCATCATTTTGCAATAAAGAAATTAAAAATGCTTTAGTGGAGACACAAAGAAAATGTGTAATTAAGGAAATTTTCCTGGAGGGAAAAATCATGTCCATTTTGGGGGCTGGAAAAGGCTCAATGGAGAAGATATAAGGTGGAGGAGTTATCCTGGGTATGGAAATGAGCCAAGGCAACACGTAGCAATTTCAGGAACCCGGAAAGCACTCTGGCTCGGCTGAAGATAAAACAAGCGTAAGTGGCAGAAGGGGAAGGAAGTTTGAAAAGGGGATGGCTATGATGGGTATGAGAGCTTCCCAGGAACTGAAATGTCAGCCTAATGAGTTCTTACTGCCATGGGAAGAAATAGGTTTTCCTTTTTCTTTGTTTGCTTTCTTTCAGAAAAAAAAATGTTGCAAAATATTGCAGCAGAAGAAAGGTCAGAGCTTAAACCCTGCTTGGTTGTATGATCTTGGAGAAGTACTTAATCTCTCTGAGCTTCACAGTCAGTAAATGGGGATGATAACACATCCAAGGGCGGTAGTACATTCATAAGGTTAAGAGGAGGAAATACCTGCTATAGCATCTAGTCTTTTATACACCTGTGCCTTGAGCCACGTGCTGAGGTAGGCTGAGGATCATGCTGACAAAGACTGATAACCAGGCTAAGGGGGTGTCATGCACAGTTACAAGCTACAACTCTCCTGGTAGAGTTTGTGGCCAGCAGTGCCACGCTCTGAGACCACTGGGCCTGGGGAGGGAAGCCACGGGACCCTTCAAAACACATTCTATTGGGCCATGGCCTATTTCGTCTACTTCCTATTTCATCTGTTCATTCTTTGGGGTGAAAATTATTTTATTACAGTTCATTGCAATCATTAAAATTATATACAAGTGTACAATTTCACAACTTTAAATAATATATGAAAATGTCCATTGCTTAAACCCATTTGGACTGTTAACAGGCTTTTACACCATATTCCCTACTCTCAACTCTCCCCCCCTACTCAAGGCCTGTGCATCTTCTGCGTCTTGGAAAAACACCTCGATCATAATGAATCATAACCATTATAATAATAGCTTGTTCTTGTGAGACACAGGCACACACACAGTTGTTTAATGAGCAAAACAACTCTATGTGGTATGTGTTATTTTTACCCTGATTTTACTGATGAGCAAACTTGGATAGAAGGGAATCAAGTAAGTTGCCAAAGCCTTACTGAGAGGCAGAACAGCAATGCACAGCTTCCATGCCAATCACATGCTTTACCTGCCCCCTTTAGCCCATGCTGCAGGGCATCAGATTTCGGGGGTCCCACCCTGACCCAGGGTCCTGCACACATCTCTGCTAGGGGTCTGTGCTCTAGGTTTTACATTTCCATCACAATGACACACCGACAGTCTCCTTACTTCAAATGTGTTGCAGTGAATTTGCCTCTCATAAGTTGAAATACTCTTTCTCTGAGCTATACCTTGCTTTGAAATTTTAAAAATTTGGAGTAAAAGTCTATATTTTCTCAGCAGCAGAATCCATCCTCTTCAGTTTCCTGCTCTTTCCCTCTGTCTGCACTGAGCCCCGGACAGGGTCTCTTTGCTTTGTGTCTGGATGCTGGGATGCGCCCCTTGGTGTGGAAGGCAAATTTGTTTAAATGCAGCCAACTTTTTTACTCCCTCAGCGAAGTGCGAATCTGGAGTCAGTCTAAATTGGTGAGGCTATTAGAAGGGTCTTTAAAGCCTGTGTGGGGAAATCGGAAGAAACTTGCAGCAGAGAAATCTGAGGAAAGATCAGAAGTGCCTAGTAAAAATTTTATTAAATTTTGATATAGATGTAAATAATTTTTGCCTTACCGTAAAAGTTTGTTCTTTCTTTCTGTCTGTCTATCTATCTATCTATCTATCTATCTATCTATCTATCTATCTATCTATCTGACTAATGTATTGTGAAGCTGGAAATTTTTCAGGTGAGGGAACACCCCAAGTTCAGGTTCAGTATAATATCAAGGTGGGCAAGGTCAAGAGCCAAGGCTACAGTACCAGTAGCCACCCACATCTGGGTACTTCTCCAACATCTTAATACTAGCTAACACTTATCTAAGGCTTACTATGAGCCAGGTACTATCTAAATATCAACTTACTCAATCTTTACAAGAGTGCTGTAAGTTAGATATTATTCCTGGCTTCCCTTCACAGAGGGAGAAGCTGAGGCACACAGAGGTTAAACCCTCGCTCACAGTCACACCGTTAGGCTGTGGCAGAGCTGGAATCTGAACCCTGCCTGACTCGTTTCAGACTATGCCACGATGCTGTAGTCCCACGACTTCTGAATTCTTACTTCTCCCTATATAACTTTATCTTTTCTCTACCTCAAAAATACAGTCTTGTGGAGTGCCTGCTTAGACTATTTATCAACAAGTGCCTTCTCTCTGAGCAAGACATAAGCCCCTCATAGCCATGTTCCTACCACAGGATTCTGACTCTGAGACAAACCTGATTTCACCAGGGACTGGAACCGGAGCTGAGAATGCAGGGTGAATGCTGCGAGCAGCAAAATTCCAGGAAAAGTTTGTCAGCTCCTGCTGTAAGATGCCCATGCTGCTCTGGCTCCCATCTTTCTGACTCCTTGTTTCAATAATGTCCTTGGATTTTGTGCAGCACCTGAGAGTCCTTCTAATCAATTTCCTTTATGATGAAGCCAGTTTGAGATGGTGATTTGGAAGCACGGGTCTTAACTAAGCCACTGGGCTTCCCAATAACACTCTTTTGTACACAGGCTGCCTGTCGAACAACCCTCTAATAACGAATACGGTTTTGCCAAATCACACACATACTATTATTCTTCCCTTAGGAAAGGGCAGGTGTACTCAAAAGTGGCTTTTGACACACAAAGTGGCTTTAGCTGTATTTCGCTTTTTTTGTATCAATTTTTTTCTTCCTATTTTATAGCTAGAAATTGTCTTTAGGCATTTCAACAGATATTTTGTAGGAAATAGAAATAAACTATTGAATCTAAACCTTATCCGGAAGCCACTTACTCTCCGCTCATACTGAAATTGCACTTACTGCCTTAACACATCACTGAGCAGACCCCTCTGAAAGCCCAGTGCTCCGGCTCCTCGGCGACAGTGCTGAGTGGGGGCACTTAGCAACAGCGGCAGTACCAGGGAAGCAAAGCAGAGCAGAGAAGAACATCATTTTCTTCTTCTTTTTTTTTGTTTTGATAGCAGAAAAACATGTTTACCCCATAATGTAAAATTTTCAGATGCATGTTTTAGTTCTATTTAAATATCAAACCAATCAGCTTATCAATCAATGCATATGTTTTAAAAACCAATTAGGTGCCTAGTGCTTGGCTAGGCTATTTTAGTATTTCCAGCTCTTTCGGTTTTATTTACTTTCCAACTCACCTTTGCCCATGCCTCACAATGACCATCAGTGTGGTGGTTGTCTTCACTTTGCATTATACCATGAGTGGTCAACAGAGAGAAATGCACAATGAGAATGGATTGACCACCACTAGTGCCCACACTTCTCACCCTGACTTGTGCTGCATTTTTTTTGCCTCTATGCCACATGTTGGTGCTATATCTAAAATTTATATGTATAATTGGTATTTTAATTTTTAACTTCAAAATTTGCTACATTATTTCCCTTATTTCTATCCCTGGGTTTCTAGATCTCCTTATAGGTGAACTTTATGAAGCCAGGAAACATTTATTGAACACAAACTGTGTGTGGTGTTTTTCTAGATCTAGGAATATAAAGACAAATTTTTTTTATCTAGGATTATCTTGTCACATAGTAGGTGTTCAGCAAATATTTGATTTATTAAATAAACAGATACATTTATGTGTGGAACCACTTGATTATTCACTGGATTTATTTCTTTTGAACAATATTTACCATTTTGTTGGTGTATTTTAGTCCACTCTCACAAATCTTAGTGGTGATGATAGCCACAGTGACTCTGATGTACAAAGTATGACAATATATGTGATGTTTTATTTGTATTATCACTATCCAGTCAGGAATCTTTAGGTGGGTAGGAATAAAGACTGATTCAAACTAACTTAAATAAAAGGGACTTGTATACAGCAAAAAAAAATGCTGTCAACTTTTTTTCTGGCCCTCTGAGCCTTCAAACTAGCTTGACCAAGAACAGACAAGCAAAGCTTCTTGTCCCATTACAAAATGGTTCTCAAGGGTGTCTTTTGCTCCCCAGGGGACATGTGGATATGTCTGGAGAAGTTTTTGTTTGTCCCATGATGCCCCTGATGATGGGGCAGGGGGGAGATCGTTACCGTCATCTGATGAGAAGACGTGAAGGATACTCTTCAATGCCCTACAATGCAGCGAACAGCACCTCCACCTCCAATGCCACTAAGTGCCAAGGCTGTGAGACGACTGGCGTGTCACCATGAAGGCAGTGCCGAGAGACGGTTAAGAGCACAGACTTTATAGCCACACAGACCTGGTCTTAAATTCTGGCTCTGCTGTTCACTAGCTCTATGCTAGTATAAAGTATTTTTGCTATTTGTGCCTCAATTTCCCTATCTACTAAATAGAACAGTAATGATCATTTTTGTATGAGTTTGTGGGGGGGAGATTAAATGATCTAATCAGTAAGTGCAAAACCCTTAACATTGTTTGAAGCACACAGTACTTGACAAGAAATCATGGATGTAATGCACTTTACCTGAGATACAGAGTTCTTTTCAAAGAAACTTTTCTAGGAAATGAACTCAAAAACAGAAAAAAAAAACTGAATGCAAAGGCACAGAAGTAGACACATTTACCAAGATTTCTTTTCCTAAGGCCACTGAAGCCCAACCACCAAGAGGCCTGCCAGACCCAGCTAAACGGATTCCCTCGTCTTTCTCTGTTTGTGTAGATCCCAGGGATGGCAAATTCAAGAGATTACAGGGGCCAGACAGGTAACTTACATGGCACAGGTGGCCCATTGTTGGCATTTTAAACATATAGGAATGTCTTCATTTCTATAAAGAAATATACTTCTCCCCTTTCTCTTGAATCATGTTGTTCTCTTTCTTATTTTATTTTATATTGTATTTTTTCCATCGCCATTTAGTCCCCTTCTATGTCCCTCCTCCCCACAATCACCACACTGTTACCCATGTCCATGAATCCTTTTTCCTTTTTGCTCAATTCTTCCACCCCCTAAACTACCACCTCCAGCTGTCAGCTGGCTCTCTACCTATGAGTCTGTCTCTATTTTGCTTGTTAATTCAGTTTATTCAGTAGATTCCACATATGAGTGAAATCAAATGGTATTTGTCTTTCTCCTACTGGCTTATTTCACTTAGCAGAATGTTCTCCAGGTCCATCCATACTGCTGCAAAGGATAAAATTTTCTTTTTTATGGCTGAGTAGAATTCTATCATGTAAATGTTCTATAGTTGTTTTATCCATTCATTAATTGATGGACATTTGGGCTGCTTCCATATCTTGGCAATTGTAAATAATGCTGCAATGAACATGAGGGTGTTTATGTTCTTTCCAATTAACATTTTCGGTTCATTCAGCTATGTTCCCAGAAGTGGGATCACTGGGTCAAAAGACAGATCCGTTTTTCATTTTTTGAGGTATCTTCATACTACTTTCCACAGTGGCTGCACCAGTCTGCACTCCCACCAAAAGTGCAAAAGGCCACCCCCTTTCTCCATATCCTCACCAGCACTTGTTTATTTGATTTGTTGGTGAGAGTATCATATTGTGGTTTTAGTTTGCATTTCTCTGATGATTAGTGATGTTGAGCATCTTTTCATGTATCAATTGGCCATCTCTATGTCCTCTTTGAAGAAGTGTCTATTCAGGTTTTTTGCCCATTTTTTAATTGGATTGTATGTTTTCTTGGTGTCGAGTTTTATAAGTTCTTTATAAAATTTTTTTTGGATATTAACTCCTTATCAAATGTATTGGTGAATATGTTCTCCCATTCACTGGGTTATTTTTTTAATTTTGTTATGGCTTCATTTGCCATGCAAAAACTTTCATGTTGTTCTCTTAATCTATTTTTTTCCTGCTGTTGACACAGACATGTATAGAGAAATAATTTATTACATTTATCCAGACAACAGCACAATAACAATGATATATGGCAGCTGACACTTGGCCTCGATGTTGTAAGGTAATTGCAGGGGTGTGCAAGCTGGAGAAGGCAGGCCTGGCCTTAAAATGGCAGGTACTACTCAAGTTCAGATGATTGTTGAAATGTGGGAAAAGAGGTCCAGTGGATGCCAAGTCTTTTTCACTTTTTGAAAAGAAGCCAGAATTCTAGATTTTTTATGTGAACTCTCTTGATATTTAAATATTGGTTTATATCATTGAAAAATTGCTTTGTGAATAAAACAAAACATGGTTGAGGACTGAGTTCAACCTAAGGGCAGTATGTCTACTGCCTCTAGACTAATAAAACAAGGCTTCTTTTTGTACCTTTTAATCTCATTACCATTACTCAAAATGCTCAGCAATGTCTAATGCATTATTCTCATTCAAAAATTCTTATTGAATATCTACTGTACACCTACTGCTGTTTTAAGTGCAATTAGTATAGAGGGTGCAAAGGCCCTGACTTAGCAGAACTGAAGAATAGAAGCAGGCCAGAGCACGGTGACTGAGGACCTTCAGTGGGGAAGAGCCTGGGGGTTTAGGTAAAAGTTTGGATTTTCCTTTCAGTAGATGGGAAGCCATTGGAGGGGTTTGAGCAGAGGAGTCACACGTGTTTATTAATATTTAAATAGGATTACTCTGACTTTTATTGAACATAGACAGTAGAGAGACAATAAATTTAGGGTTTTCTGACAGCAGTCAAGGCTGAATCTTGGTAGCAGTCAATTGTGGACACAGCTGAAACTGACTTTTCAACTCGACACCACCTTTCCCTAGCCCTCTCAGTTCTCTGTGGAAGATGGCCACCCTCGCACTTACAGATGCATCTTAAATATCCCCTGGCATTGTGTTCGTTCTTCTTCCTCTCCAGATGCTTCCAGATCCCATAGCTTTGCACCTGCTCTTCTAACGCTCTGCTTACACATCTGACTTTCAACTGTAACAAACTCTTCTTCCTAAGCTTATCTCCAGCATAGGAAGCTATCTCGCTTTACTCTTCTCTCCATTCCCTTGCTTATCCCTGGATTGGGGCACTGTCATCTTAAACACTGGCTCTCTCCTCCATGCTGCACTTGGTCTGGAAGAGGTTTCAGGGAAGTTCCTGTGTCCTGGATGATGTCTGTCTCTGGCTATCTCTTTTCCAGGGATCAAAAATCAAGCAGTCGTGTATCCCTTACTCTTTCAATCACTGCACCACCTCTGAAAGGAGCTCCTGCTCTCCCTTTAAAAGTTGTTCTTACTTCCTCTTTTTCTTCGTTTCATTAAGAGCACAGGTTCTGGAGACTGTCTATTGGGGTTCAAATGTTGGCTTTGCCACTTCCAGTTTGTGGGTCCCTAGGCAAATAACTCAACCTCTCTCAGTTCCCTTCTGTGTTAAATGGGGATGATATGACTCAACTCATAATGTTGTGAATAGTAAATGAGTTAATACATGCCAAGTACTTAGAACAGTGCCTGACACATACCAGTCTTTTAATAAATATGAGTCACTATTACTACTGTAACTTTCCCCTTACATTATTTACTTTTAAAAGTACATGTATATATACATATATAAAATGAATATACATAATGATCAATAAATCAGTTTGTAAAACTGAAAAGAATAGTATCAGTGGCTTGTGTGTATGTCACATGCCATTGAATCAGCTCCGACATCCAGCGACCCTATGCATGAGCAATGTCCACAATGTCCTGTCCTCAATAGGACAGGACAGAGACACTCATGTCTCTGGCTTCTTTTATGGAGCCAGACCATCTCAGATAGGCTCTTCCTCCTTTCCTGCTGCCTTCTCTTGCCCCAGCCATATCGTCTTTTTCAGAGAACCCTGTCTTCTCGTGATGTATCTGACAGAATGGCTGCCATTTTGTCATTTTTGCCTCCAGTGATGTTTTGGGCTTAATTTACTTTAGGACCCACTTGGTTGCCTTTCTGTTGGTCCAGGATGTCCACAGAGCTCTCCCCCAAACTCCATATTTCTAATGAATCATTTTTTCCCCTACCAACCTTCACTATCCAACTTTTGCATCTGTACATAGTAATTGGGAATACAAGGGTATGGATGATCTTAGTCTTGATCTCCAATGACACATTGCTCTTAATGATCTTTTCTTGTTCTTCCTTTACTGCCCCCCGCCAAGTTTCAGCCATCTCTCATTTTCTTGGCTAAAGTCTCCATTTGAATTGATGACTGGACAAAGTTAAGCAACATCTGGAACAATTTTAATGTCTTCATTGTTTGTATCAAAGTTGTATATTTCTTCTGTAGTCATGATTTTAATCTTCTTGAAGTTCAAATGTACTCCTGCTTTGACATTCTCTTCCTCCATTGTCATCGAAAGTCATTTCAAATCATTGCTCCTTTCTGCCAGTAAAGGTGGTATAATCAATCTGTGAGTCACAAGTTATTGATATTTCTTGTAACACTATTCCCTCCTTTCTCTCATCGGAGCCCAGTTATTTGTATATGTCCTATGTACAGATCAAATGAATAGGGAGATAAAATGCACCCCTGTCTGACACCTTAGCCTAAAGGACACCATTCTGTCTCTCCACATCCTGTCCTGATAGTGGCTTCCCGTCCACAATACAGGCCGTTCAAAATCAAGTACCTTACAGAGGTTAAAATTCACTGAATAAAATCACCATTAGCAAAATGTTACTTGGATAGCTTTTTTAAAACAGGCGGAAAAGCAAAGGATTCTAATTTAAATGAATGGAAGTTCTATTTCACAAGACTGGCAGAATATGTGCGTATCTCAGGAATTTTAAGCAGGAAGAGGCAACCTCCCATAAATTTTTCCTTACTATATTCAAACCTGACCCATTTTAGACAATGAGGTCCCTCGTGGGGCATGAACAGAAAGGAGGTGGGAAGCAGAGTGGAAAGGAGGTTGGGTACTGCTGTCTTTTTCCTTTGTCTTGAGAAAAAATAATGGCCTCAAGAAATCAGGCTTAGTTTCCTTTTAACGAGAAAGGTGTGGAGGGAAGGAGCAAAGGCATGAAAGAAAGACAGCTAGAAGGACAAGGAATAGGCTGGATCATTTAAAAACCTTAGAGTGGGTTTTGTCATTGGCATTTATTTATGATTTCCTTCCTTTAGGAAATTCAGTGGGTGGAAATCTAACATAACAGATACAAGGCAATCCTTACTTTTGTATAGAAATCAAGACAAAGTTGCTTTAAAGACAAAAGTTTCTTAAAAGAGGACTCAACTGCAGTAAAATCAGTTTGCAAACAGCTTATTAGAACCATCCTTTAGAGTGCCCATAACACTATCAGCTGATTTCTCAAAAGAAATCTTGCAGGCAAGAAGGGGCTGGAAAGAAGTATTCCAAGTCATGAAAAGCAAGGACCTACATCCAAGACTACTCAATCCAGCAAAGCTATCATTTAGAATGGAAGGGCAGATAAAGTGCTTCCCAGATAAGGTCAAGTTAAAGGAGTTCATCATCACCAAGCCCTTATTATACACAATGTTAAAGGGACTTATCTAAGAAAAAGAAGATAAAAAACTATGAACAGTAAAATGACAACAAACTCACAACTATCAACAAATAAACCTAAAAAACAGAAAAACAATGAAAACAAAAAACAAAAACTAAGCAAACAGTTACAACAGGAACAGAATCAGAGAAATGGACATCACATGGAGGGTTTCCAGTGGGGAGGGGGAGGTATAAGGGAGAAAAGGTCCAGGGAAGAAGAATAGTGGGTAGGCATAAAGTTGATGGGGAGAGGTCAAAAATGGTATAGGAAACAGAATTCAAAGAACTTACAGATAAAACCCATGGGCATGAACTAAGGGGAGGTAATGCTGGAGGGTTGGGGGCTGCAGGGCAGAGGAGGAATAAAGGGGGGAAATTGGGAAAACTGTAGTAGCATAATCAGTAAAATATACTTAAAAAAGAACCATCCTTTAGTTATATGTTAATTTATTTACATTGTCATTTTATTAATGATAAGTAGAACCTTTGAGATCCCTGTTAAAGTCTTGAATCTTTATCTTTAATTTCTGAAGGAACAATGATAAAGAGATTGAGGAAAACAGATGATGGCAGCATTAGAAGAGACTTTGGAAAAATAAATAGGAGGCTCACCAAGAGCTTGTTAGTCCCCAATGAAGGGTTCTTTCTATTTGATTGACAATGTAGGTCAGACTCGATCATCACTTTGATCACTTTTTTTTACCTGTGGCAAGGAGTGACAGATACAGGTCTTTTTCTAAAGATCATCTTTCTCTAATTCCTATTACCTGGACTTATAAGTTTCCTCCTTTATATTATGTATCTGTTTAAATGCACTGTTTATGCCTGTTCAAAGAAATACATACATTTAAATGAAAACACATTATACGTATCTAAAGGAAAATAACTGAGGCTGGAAGGTGGATTAACATCTAGAATCAGTGCTCTTTAGGAGATGGTTCAGTTTTCCCATTAGTTCATTTATAAATTAGTTTGCAAACTGTAGCAATTTGGTTTAACCATTGGCCTGGTGTGCTACATCTTCCTGTGAGTTGAATACCTTCCATCTCTGCATGGCTCCCTGTTAAATATTTATCATTGAACAAGATGGGAAATCAAGTGAGATTTTGCATCCAACAAAGACACAAATGTTCCATGCTGAGCCCCTCCCTTAATTAAAACCCTTGGAATGAGCACTTGAGTAAAGAACACGAAAGAACAACCAAAGTCTCCTGATTAGGCCAGACTGTATTTCCAATGCCATTGCAGTTAAAAAAAAAAAAGTAAGAGAAAACAGTACTACAAACCCATCTCTTCCTTTTTCAATTTTTAGGTGATATGTCAATTATCTTTGCTCCAAAGCAGGGCATCAAAAAGTGATATATTTATTAGAACAAATTTATTTATTTGGTTCATTCTTTAGTTTTATTTTGGTTTGCTGAGATTAGCAGTAGAAGACAAAAGTATATTTGAGTAAGGAAGAGCTTGATCAAATAGTCTTTCTTTTTGGTTACACTGGGAGAAAAATCCTCTTTTTTCTACCATTGGCTTTTGTTTCCACATGTTCAGCGGTGTGAGCCCAGGTTCCCACCAAGAAGGCACAGATGAGAGCATCTTCTAAAGGATAAAATTAGCTCCGTTCTGAAGGTTGCATTACTCATCGGCCTGTTTTCTTCCCTGGCATTCTCTTAACAGATCAGCAGACACTGGAGCTACATTTTGGAACTCTTCCAAAAAAAGAGTTCCAGTTCCGGCCAGGTAGAACAACGCACAGCAGAGTTGTAAGAAACACAATGACTCACACGTCCAAAACATTGTAACATTCTCTGTATTTGACATGATCTCTTCTTGTTTTTGAGAAAAATTGTCAATCTTGTTAAATCACTGTAACAAAAGCTCCTTTTAGGAAGCTCAGAATGCAGATTCTCTGTGAAGGTCATTCCTCCCCACCTCCCTCCCCCTGATGGAAACTGAGTACCAGGGAGGCTATGGGCCTTCTGCAGCACAGACATCCCCCCTGACATTTCTGGAGGTGTCCTCGTTTTGCTGGGTTTCTGCTTCCCTGAGTGCTCTTCGCTGATGTCTCCTGAGATGCGGCGGTTCCACCTGGTTCTGGTGGGAATCTCCTTACATCTGCTGCTTAGTCCAGGATCCCGCATTCCTGACACATTTTCTGGGGCCAAAGACTCACAATCTAAGGACTTACAATTGGAATCACAAGCCTTTGTAATGAATGAGGTCCAATAGCAGAAGGTGTTTTATTTTAAAAAGTTAAGATTTTTAAAAATTATTTTTGTTCATAGATCTTAGTTACATATAAATTCAGACCTGCTTCATGAGGTAACCCCTTCCCCCATTTAGCAGTCTCTCCTTGCTACACCTGGGGCTGAGAGATATTCCAAGACCCCCAGCGGATCCCTGAAACCTTGGATATGCCAAACCGTACATATACTAATTTCTTTTCCTATGATAAAGTTTAATTTATAAATTAGGCACATTCATAGATTAACAATGATAATAATGAAACAGAACAAATATCACAATATACAGTATTCAAATTGTATGTATGTGGTCTCTCTCTTTCTCTTAAAATGGGTTATGGTACCATACCCAGCCTCTTTCTTTTGTGAGGAAGTGAGACGACAAGTTGACTATGTCATGTGACAAAGTGAGGTGAATGGCGTAGCCACTGTGTTGTAGTATCAGGCTACTACTGACCTTCCGACACACTTGAGACACAACAGTGAGTCTAGCAGGAATTTGTTTATCCTTCTTCACAATTTCATGGACAGAAGATTCATTCATCCCATAGATCTTACCAACCTCAGGATATGATTTTTTTTCCTTTCCTGATTAAGTCGTGAACTTCCACCTTTTCACTCACGGGAATCACTTCACAGCTTCTCTCCGGCATATCCGAGTTGCAGCATCACCACTCCTGTGCTTGAGGCGCCACTGGGAAGTAAAATGAAGGGGATTCGAACACCGGCACAGTGATACCGCGACAGTTGATATGATGCCCTAGGTTACTTAGTGAATAAGGGGACAGAGGGTGAGTCACATCCCAGGCAAGATGAAGCGGGACTGCATAAGACTGCATCATGTTACTCAGGACAGCGTGCAGTTTCAAACGTATGCATTGCTTCTTTCTGGAATGTTCCATGGAATACTTTCAGACGGTGGCTGACCATGGGCAGCCGAAACCGCAGAAAGAGAGACCGCAGATAAGGGAGGGCTGCCGCAGCGTCTTCTGCTCTGAATGGAGGCGTCATTAATATTCTGATGTTAGAGGCAGTGTAGAGGCCAGTTATAACTTTTCTGCCAACAGAGCTGTTATTTGGGTGAAAAAGAAATTGACACAAATTGATAAACAACTATCCAGCTGCATTTCCCCCCTGCAAATGAAAAACATGAATCAAGGGAAGGAGAATGGTATTTGAAGTGACTTTCAGTTAACTTCTTAGTGAAGCAAATTTGGTCAGCATTTCTTTCCGAAGGCTTCAGGCTAGTTTTGTATACGATTTGTATATATTATTGCATATAGAGGATATCCAACATAAGCATTTATTGTAATTAGCACTCAAAGTGCCTAGTACATTTCCTGACGCATCGCAGGTACACAATAACATTTGTAAATTAATGAATGGATAGTCATATCATGACTTGGCTGCCTGGAGGTGGAGATGCTAGAAAGAAGCTATGAGATCTGCTTCTTAAAGGTTGGGAAAATAAAAGAGAAGAAAGAGAAGAAAAGAGGAGTGAAAGTCAGAGCAGAAAGGAAATGGGAATCTGCAACAGAGAAGCCAAAGGAGAAAGTTCTCAGATTTTTCTATGACATTCATTGTTCACATTTTTTTAATTTCTAAAAATTTTTTTTAGAGAGAGGGAGAAAGAAAGGGAAAAAAACATTGATGTGAGAGAGAAACATCAATCAGGTGCCTTTTGCATGCACTCCAACCGGGGTTTGAACCCACAACCCAGGTATGTGCCCTGACCAGGAACTGAACTGGAGACCTTTTGCTTTTCTGGACAACACCCAACCAACTGAACCACAGTGGTCAGGTCTTACATATTATTCTTAAAAAGGTTGGCCTCTTTGTAAAAATGCCTTCTGAGTATTTCCCAATTACCTACAATGTCTTGCTATGGTTATTTTGTTGCCCTTGTTAACTTTTCCCTTTCATACCGAGTTGTTTCTGTGTGTTCAAGCACATGGAAAGTCAAGTCAGCACATTAACGAAATTCTCAATTGCAGGAAGCAGAGGCTGGAGAGTAAACGGTTGTTCTTGCCTATTCTTTCCAGAAGCTTTCTAACATCAAACATCGGGTTTTTCAACAAAAAACATGACGCATCTTTCAAACCCAATGAGATTTCCAATGCATATTAATTTTTTGGCTTTGAAGTACTTCCTTTCAAAGGTCAGAAATAAGACAAAGAAACAGGACCAAAAAAATCACAAAACAATAGCAACGACAAAATACTCATATTTTTACGGTGAGGTCTGGAAAAGCTCAAAAGAAGTGGGAATTCTCTCCTGATGCACAGCAAGCAATAATTCTTCCTCTGCTGGCCTTGGTATTTACGGACTGCCACGGCCTCTGAAGCCGGGGCAGCCCCTCATGGGCAAAAAGGTGTTTTGAGGCTCACAGCACTCGGCAACCCTTCCTCACCAGTTCGCTGCTCAGAAAGCACCTACACTAAATATTTTTATGCCAAGGCCACGAAAATCCAGGGAGTGCAGCTGTCCTCAAAATTTCTCATTTCTTACCTGCCGTCGCAAGGTCACTGGGTGGCTGCACAAACGATCGCGGGATAGATTGCATGTGGCAGGGCAAGCCGAAACTGGGAAAGGGATAGTAGTGACACGGCACTGAGGCCCTTACAGGGAGAAGCTGCCTTCTTGCTCAGGCAGTTCACAGCCCGGGTGGAGCAAATGGGGTTTCTTCATACATTCTGAAAGGCTCCCTTCATCCACCCGAGTTCTTCCTACTGTTCCAGGAGTGTGTTAACACATGGGATCACCTCTTTTAGCTTTAGAAGAACTGTTTATTCTCCTGTGTAGTATTCTTTATTCATATTAAGATTCTGAGTCCATGTTCCTTGGCTCTGCAAGCCTCCAATATCTGCAAACCTGTTTCTTCTTGAGGGCGCAAAATTATCTCTGCCTACCTCGTGAACCTCGTAAAGGTCCAAAGGAAATAATAAATGGGAAAATGCTTTCCAAACTAACATACTGGGTGAATGTATGTGATGATGAGTATTGACTCTATATGTTGTATATACATGTTTTTTCCTACAGTTTTCCAGAGGACAAACTGGGTGTCTGCGAAACCTGGAGCTCAGTCCTCCTGCTAATTTATACAGCTGAGACCCAGGCCCTGCCATGACATCTACTTCACTGGAGAGCCCTCTGTGCGTGGGGCCCCTGAGGGGACGGCTACTTCGGGGGACAAACTCCGCTGGAGGAAGGGGAACGGCACAAGGACCCCTGAGAAGTATGTTGCAGCAGATTCTCGCTCCTGGTAAACGGCTGGAAGATTTTCCCATGCTTTAAAAAGTGCTGTTTATTTCCAGTTCCCTTTAAAATCGTTTTTCTTCTAACGTTCTTTACTTTTTTAGTTGCACATTTTTCAACTTTACATTTTAAGTTCCTCATTCTATTCTTGATCTTTAATCCATTTTTCTTTTAGATAGTTAAATTTTTATCTCAAGGCCTGTAGTCCTTTATCTTAATTTTTCATTATCTCTACTTTCACGTGTTTGACCTTTATCTCACCGGCTCCTTGCTCTCTCCCTTCTATTTTACATCTCATCTATTTTATCTTATTATTTTTGACTTTTAACCTTTTAATTTTATTGGAATTTTAATTTTTTATTTTTAACTTTTTCTGGATTCCTTTTATTTTCTCTCATGTTTCATTCTCAGCATTTTAGTTTTAATTTACAATTAATGGTAGGCTATGCAGTCATTATTGTAAAGAAGAAGAAAGTGGAAGTCTTTCTCCTCTAACGTTTATCCGTATTTAAAATTTGCCTTTATAATGACTAGCACAGGGGTGGCCACAGGTGTTCTCGTGTAAATGAGAACCCCAGCCCTGGAGCCCCGAGGAGGTGCCTCCTCATTAGGCTGCGTTGCTCCAACAGCTCACAGCAGAATATCGAGAGATCTGGAAGCTGAGCCTTTTCTTTTCACTTTGGTACATTTGACTTGCTGAGTCATGTTGTTTCCTACCATTTACCCCACCAATGCTTACACGAGTTTTCGTGTGCTTGTAATCCTTGAGCAGAAAACTTTATTTGGCGGCCTTATCACTAAGGCCCCACCCAGTCTGCATACCCTGTAAAGTCCTCCGTTCCCAGCGGGAAACTCCACTTCCGGTCAGATGAACACAGAGGGTCAGATATGGCGCAATGTACTCTGCTGGGAATAGCCGGTTTCTTGGATCTAAGGTGCACGGCAAGTGAAAAAAGAGCTCTAGTTCTTTAAATTTAGGAGACTTTTAAATTTAAATGGAGGCTTCTGAAGTCACCCAAAATGATCACGTGGCTAGTGTTCCAGGCAGCACAAATGAGCCATAAACCGAAACAATGAGGGCATGAGAGTCCCTCTAGGTAACTGCAGTGATGGGGGGTGACGCCAGTAGTGTTAGCACCGGCTTCCAAGTTACAGGCCTTTACAGCACACGGGGGACTGTGGTCTGCGAAGAGCATGAGGAGCGAGGACCCAGCTGCACCCCCAAGCTCGGGAGTATGAAGTGGGAGAGACCAAGGAGGCAGAGCAGAGAGAGCTGCAGGGGGAAGCAGTGCCCTCCTCTCGGAACTCAACAGCGCAGCTTGAAAGCAAAGCGTGCAGAGAAGCACCTGAAAATAAAAGAGGCAGGGCTGATGAGGCATCATTTCAGAGGGCATCGGGAAAGGTGTCAGGGGCTGAGAGAGGGCAGGAGATGGATTTAGGTGAGGGGGAGACTGGAGAAGGAGGGGAAACCCCGGGGGAGTGTGGAGTGTTGCGTGGTGACCACGGTGGAGAGGGTTAGGGGCGCTGAAGGGGTTCATCTTGATGGCCTGTCTCTGAGATGGTGGCGGGAAGCTGAGAGAGTTCCAGAAGAGGGAGTGCGTTCTCATCAGGAACACCCAGAACTTTACGGCTTGGCCCTCCCTATGACTTATGTTCAAGGAAAGGACATTGACAATGGGTGTTCATTCCTTTCCGTCATCTCTCACCCTGAGGAGGAACCTTCTGGACTGGGGAACGCTCTTAAACTGTAACCTTATTATAGCTGCCTGGCAACTACTTATGAGTTAGATTTGAGAGGTTAGGGAAAGGATAATATTTAGATGTGCTAAGTGGATTTCAAAATGTCTTGGTGACCTGTGGTTATCTGAGGACCTTTAACTCTGTCTTGGAAAAGGATCTGAACAAACAATTCACCGAAGGAAAAATACCAAGAGCCCATAAATACAGAAAAAAATGTTTGGCCTTTATATCCTCAAATGCATGCAAAGAATGCAAGGAAATAACCGTTTTCAGCTGTCAAATTAGCAATGATAAAAAGAATTATAACTTTTAAAACTCGTAGAGTGGCATCCCAGGGCAATAGTATAGCTACTAGTATAAATTATAACTTTCCTGGAAAAAAATTCAGCAACATGCTTTAAAGACTTAAAAATGCACATTTTTATTCCATAATATTACTACTATAAATCTGTGAAAATTTACCAGAAGATTTGAAATGTTTATATATACAAACGTTAATCACTACATAATTGTAAGAGCAAAATTAAAATAAACTTACAAGTTAAAAATAGAAAAGTATTTTAAACTTTATGATCCATTTTTATGATGGGAAACTATGAGACCATTGAATATCATGCTTTTACAGTGTTTTTAATGAAATGAAAATATTCTCATAAAACACTTTGTTACAATATAGGATATTACATGTGTATGTGTGTGTGTATATATATATATATACATACATACATAAGATATAATAAAAACAAAACAGCATGTGTAATTCAAAATTGGTCCTCAAAATTAGTGTGGCTCAGAATTGCTTGGAGAATTTATTAAAGTCACAGATGTACTGGGCCCATGCCATACCTACTGAATTAGAATCTCAAGTGACTTATGAAGTAGGAATATGGATAATTACAATTAAAAATAAATCATGTTCAAAAAAGCATGGTACTGGCATAAAAGACACATAGATCAAAGGAACAGAATAGAGAGTCCAGAAATAAACCCACACCTTTATATTCAATTAATATTCGACAGAGAAAGCAAGCACATTCAATGGGCTAAAGATAGTTTATTCAATAGATGGTGTTGGGAAAACTGCACAGACATTTGCAGAAAAATGAAACTAGACCACCTTCTTATACCACACACAAGAATAAATTCAAAATGGATCAAAGACTTAAATGTTAGTCCTGAAACCCAAAAATCCTAGAAGAAAACAAAGGTAGTAAAATCTCCAATATTGCTCATACCAGTATTTTTTCTGATATATCTCCTCAGGCAAGAGAAACAAAAGAAGAAAAATAAATGGGACTACATCAAATTAAAAAACATTTTGCACAGCAAAGAAAACCATCAACAAAATAAAGAGACAACCCAGTGAATGGAAGAACATATTCACAGATACATCTAGTAAGGAGTTAATATCCAAAATTTATAAAGAATTTACAAAATTCAACACCAGAAAACCCCACACAATCCAATTAAAAAATGGACAAAGGACATGAAAAAACACTTCTCCAAAGAGGACATGAAGATGACCAGTAGACATGAAAAGATGCTCAACATTACTAATCATCAGAGAAATGCACATTAAAACCACAATGTGATACCATCTCACACCTGTCAGAATGGCTATAATCAATAAATCATTGCAGCGTTATTTAAAAATAGCCAAGATTTGGAAGCAGCCCAAGTGTCCATCAGTAGGTGAGTGGATAAAACAACTATGTGACATTTACACAATGGAACACTACTTGGCCATGAAAAAGGCAATTTTCCTGTTTGTGACAGCGTGGGTGGACCTGGAAACATTATGCCAAGTGAAACAAGCCAGTCAGAGAAAGACAAATACCATATGTTTCAGTGGAACAAACTAAACTAACGAGGGAAGTAGAGACATTATAGAGAGCAGGCTGACAGCTCTGGGTGGGGGCTGTCTAGCAGAAAAGACAAAGAGCTCATGAACACAGACAACAGTGTGGTGATTGTCAGGGGAAGCAGGTGGGTGGAGATCGATGAGGGTATAAGGGGGATAAATGGTAGTGGAAAAAATGCATAAAAATAACTTACAATTAATTAAATTAAAAAAACCCTTCAATGGTCAGGATTCTGAACTCTGACTATCCCAATCCACTGTCCTGTTACACCTCCTTCCAATTCCCCCTAACCCAGCCTCAGCTGCACTTTAGAATTACCTGAGGTGGTTTCCAAATAAATAATCAAATCACGTTTTTTTTTTCAAAGGAACATTTATTACTTTTAATCAGGAAAATGCAATAAATATCATTAAAAGGTAGGATATCCTTCCGGTCACTGAAAACAAATCATTATCAACAGGGTGTTGATATTCTAAAATCAACTCTACCCTCAGGGCACATCAGTAAACAAGAGACTCTTAGTCTAGACAGTGTTGGGTTGAGCACAGGTTAGCAGGCAACAAAGTAAGAAAAAATGTATTAATACTGCAAAATATTAGAACCTTCTCCAGGATTTTCATTCTATTTAAAATTTATTTTAAATCCCAACACAAAGACGCAGGTGCAATAACAACGTGTAGTAAAACCCAAAGACCTTGGTGACGAACCGATGGGGGACACAAACGATATCACAAGGGCCCGTCCCAAAGATCACAGAGGCGCTGGCTTTCCCGAGCTTCAGGAATCAGGCCAACTGCCCTGAACTTCATAAATCCACAGCCATTCTCTGATGAGGTGCTGACAGTATTTGTTTATTGCCTATATTATTTCATAATTGGAAGAAAACAAAGTAAAAAAAAATGGAGCTGATTTCCTGCTTTTAAACCCGTCCAAAGCCTTTCTTCATGGTTTATGGATGCACATCCTCACTAATTTATTTGTTTTATCAACTCCATGAATATCATTTGGTTTGCCAGAATCCATCATAGAATGTAACGGTTTTTTAAAGAGATCAAACCATTATACCTCTTATTTAGCTTCCATTAGCTCATTAGACATTCCATATAAAACATTTGCCTAGTTCCAGCCAAGATGGAGGTGTAGGTAGAAATGCTTTGCTTCCTCCCATAACCAAAAGAAGGATAACAACCAATTTAAAAACAATAAACAACCAGAGCTGCCAGAATATCAAACTGCATGGAACTCCAACAACCAAGCAGTTCAAGAAACATTCACCCAGAGAGGTAGGAGGGGTGGAGGGGACCAGCAAGCAGTGGACCATGCAGGTGAAGAGGGACTGGCTAAAGGGGAGACTAAAGATTCAAAACCTCTACCTGTGAAATCTGTGGGGGTTGCAAAGGCAGGAGAAACTCTCAGTCTCACAGGAGAGTTCGTTGGAAAGTGGGGATAAAATGGAGCAAGCAAGCAGTGTTGTTCCCTCTCTGACCACTCCCTCACAGACAGCGCCACAAGGCAGCAAAGAGGGTTTCCCCACCCTGGTGAATACCTAAGGCTCCGCCCCCTGACAACATAACAGGTGCACCGAGACAAAGAAAAATGTTCCAAAAGAAAGAACAGATCAAAACTCCAGAAAAAGTTGAGGAGATAGACAACCTATCTGATGTTCAACCTATCTTGATTACCAGTTCAAAACACTGGTAATCAAGATGCTCACAGAACTGATTGAGCTCGGTCACAAAATGAAGGAAGAAACGAAGGCTACGCGAAGTGAAATAAAGCAAAATATTCAGGGAACCAACAGTGAAGACAAGGAAACCAGGACTCAAATTAATGATTTGGAACAAAAAGAAGAAATAAGCATCCAAATGGAACAGAATGAAGAAACGAGAATTCAAAAAATGGGGAGAGGCTTAGGAGCCTCTGGGACAACTTTAAGCATTTCAACTTCTGAATCACAGGGGTGCCAGAAGAAGAGAAAGAGCAAAAAATTGAAAACTTATTTGAACAAATAATGAAAGAAAATTTCCCCAATCTGGCAATAAACTTCCAGGAAGTCCAGAAAGCTCAGAGAGTCCCAAAGAAATTGGACCCAAGGAGGAATACACCAAGACACATCATAATTAAGTTACCCAAGATTAAAGATAAGGAGAGAATCTTAAAAGCAGGAAGAGGAAAGGAGACAGTTACCTACAAAGGAATTCCCATATGACTATCAGCTGATTTCTCAAAAGAAACCTAACAGGCAAGAAGTATTCCAAGTCATCAAAGGCAAGGACGTACACCAAGATTATTTTACCCAGCAAAGCTATCATTTATAATAGAAGGTCAGATAAAGTACTTCCCAGATAAGGTCAAGTTAAAGGAGTTCATCATCACCAAGCCCTTATTATATGAAATGTTAAAGGGACTTATCTAAGAAATTGAATAAGATAAAAACTATGAACAGTAAAATGACAACAAACTCACAACTACCAACAACTGAACCTAAAAAACAAAATAAAAAAACTAAGCAAACAACTAGAACAGGAATGGAATCAGAGAAATGGAGATCACATGGAGGGTTATCAGTGCAGAAAGGGAGGGGGAGTATGGGGGGAGAAGGTACAGGGAATAAGAAGCATAAATAGTAGGCATAAAATAGACATGGGGACATTAACAATAGTATAGGAAATAGAGAAGTCAAAGAACTTATATGTACAACCCATGGACATGAACTAAGGCAGGAGGGGGAATGTTGGAGGGTGGAGGGCACAGGGTGGAGCGGGGGTAAAGGGGAAAATTAGGACAACTGTAATAACATAATCAATAAAATATACTTAAAAATTAAAAAAAATGCCAATTCTATTATTGATCACTGTGATGTTCATCCTACAGCTAGTATTCTGCACAAAGAGAAAACAGGCTTGATGTAAGTTATACTGCTGCTGACCCCAATTAATGTAACTATTTATCGCCTTATGTACAAATCAGCTGGAAGAATACAAGGTTATGGCTGTGACTGACCTTTTCACTCTCTCTGTCTCTGTAGACATGAATTGTTGCCAGGTAAACTGCTGGAGCTCTGGTTACTGTATTATTATTGTTCGTATAAAACATTTATCATAATGCTAGAGGAGCTATTTTCAGATAACTCAATTTTTAGCAATTCAAAATTAAGATGTGTGCTGCTCCTCCATTCTTCAACTTGTTCCTTACTAACTTGAAATTACTTGGATAAAATGAATGTTTGTCTCTTACCACAGGGTGGGCGGGGGGACTGCCTCTTACAGGCAGATGACATAGATTTTTGTCCACAGAAGGATTGGCCTTAATAGAGAACTGGCATTTTTGTCAACTGCTAACATGAATGGCTGTAAAATAAATACTACAAAATCAATTTAGTGATTGGTATATGACCCCTGATATTTAAGTGACTTGAAATCAACACAGTAGTCTATGGGGGATACTATCCAAGACCCCCCAGTAGAGGTCTGAAACTACAGGTAGTACCTCCATACACTATATATTTTTTAAAGATTTTATTTATTTATTTTTTAGAGAAGGAAGGGAGAGAGAGAGAAACAGAGAGACAGAGAGAGAGAAACATAAATGTGCAGTTGCTGGGGGCTGTGGCCTGCAACCCAGGCATGTGCTCTGACTGGGAATCAAACCTGCGACACTTTGGTTTGCAGCCCGCGCTCAATCTACTGAGCTATGCCAGCCAGGACACTATGTTTTTTTCCCTATGTTACATACCTAAGATAAAGTTAAATTTATAAATTAGGCACAGGAAGAGACTGACTACAATAACTAGAAATAAAATAGAACAATATCTTATTTCACAAGTAGAGGATTCCTTCTCACCAAAGATCTTAGCCACTTCAGCATATGCTTTTTTTCTTTCTTCAGTAAGTCTGGAACTTTCACTTTTTCATGTAAGGGAAGCGCTTTCTGGCTTCTCTTTAGCATACCTAAATTGCCAGCATCATCACTTTTGTGATCTAGAGCTGTCATTGAGTAAAGTAAGGGTCTGGTTTGCTTGACCACAAGCAGACACCGCAATACCCAGAGGGCTGCGATGTGACTGACGTGCGGGAGCGGCCGGAGCCAGGGGAGGGGCGCTGGACAAGGACGATTCACATCTCTGGTGGAGGGAGTGGGTCAGTGTGAGGTTTCATTGTGCTGCTCTGAACCGCAAGCAATGTAAAACTTACGAATTGTTTATTCCTGGAATTTTTCATTTCATATTTTTGGACCATGGTTGACCAAGACAAACTGTGGACAGGGGGCAACTATTGTGACTGATTTAAGGAGTTAAATTCATGTAGTTAGCTAGACTTATATATTCAACCAATTTACCTTGGTGGGCACACCAGGAAGTTAAATGGCCCAAGGCAGAGGAATCATCTAGGGGCAGCTTATAATATTTAGGGAGGTCCTCTTTATAAGGTAAAATAAAAAAAAATCATTGTTCTGGTTTACTTAGACAAAAAAATCATAACAAATTACAACTCAAAACAAACAAATGAAAAACCAACAAATACTACAGAGTTCACATGTTTTTAAGATCTTTCCAGAGCTTTCCAGGGCCCTGTAAAGCAGGGCTTTGTGACTCAACCCTCACTATCCCCATGTAAAGAAATGCTGATGAAGATGCGTTGAGAGTTTGAGTCTGTCTCCTTTAAATATTTTCAGACCTAACTGATGTAGTCATAAGATTTGGAGACAAGCAGGCAGTTTGTTTGGTGCTTGACTATGGCCACTAAAAGTTTACTTTTTAGAGAGAATTTGGGTCTTTTCGCCAGGTATATTTAGGAGGCCTCTGTGCGCCGAGAGAGCAGGAGTGAGTGGGTTTAAGAGCACAGATGTGTCTTTTCCAGAGTTTCAACTTTTATAGAAGGATGGCAGCCTGCAGCTTACCTTAGCTAGCACTAAAAGATAAGGATCCACACTCTACTGCTCTCCAGACACTTGTCAGCAAGTTCACAGCCCTTAACGCTTATCCAAAGCTCGGTTGGTGGAAGCAATGTTTATTGCTCTCCTCTGGAGGAGATGCATTCAGTTCGTTCCCCTAAAAACAACTATCATCATTTTTAGCACAAGGCATGAGTTCTCAGACGTGGAGAGGCTAATTGAATGGGTGCTCTCTGGGGTTATTACCTATTAGTACTCAGTGTTGGGCACACTGGCGCGTCTTTCAGCAACTCTTTTCAAACCTCAGTGCTTTCAGACAGACATCTTTTCCAGACATTTTTATTTTTATTTCTTTCAGACTCTGTGGGCTCCCCCATAGTCTAAAGATTTTTAAGTTCTATCTTTTGCTTACTGGGACCAGGTTATATTCACAGTCTATAAAACAGGCACACCCCTTTCATCTCTAGAAGAATTCAAATACCCCTTTCGTATGCAGGATAAAATCTAAATTTCTTCACTTGGAGTTGGAAGTCTGCTTTAACTTTTATGTTCTTGTTGTTCTAGCTACATCATGAAACTTCCAGACCGCCCCAAACTTCTGCTGAGAGCTTCTCCTCACTCTTCTACACTAGCTCGAATGTTCTCATCGCTCTGTCTATCTGCACGGTTGTCCTTCAGGGCGTAATTTAAACCGTTTTTACGAGTGTTCTTAATTATCCAAAGCAGAGTTAATCTGCTTCTCTGTTCCTCCAGTCACCCCCCGCACCCACCCCAAAGTGTGTGTGGATATACCCAAAGTACACTCATTACCAGTTCCTGGTGCTGCGTCTGTTTCTTTCCCTTCCCTGAAAGTGTGTTTGCAGGCTCTCTTACACTAAGTCTGCACATACGCCCTGGGGTGAGAGCTGTTGCGCAAATGTGTGTTCGGGACACAAAGAGCTCCCTCCCCTCAAACTTAACTCATGGGCGCCTTCGTGAAGTAATGGCAAAATGTAGGATCAGCTAGAGATCTGCGACCAAATCCGGACTCTGCTTGTTGTTCACAAGCTGGGTGACCCGGAGAAAGTAACTTCACCCCTCTAAGTCCCACTTTGGTCATTTGCAAAATGGGTAGAATCGTTGTCTGTGAAGATTATTATGTGGATTTAAATAAGGCCAGGAAAACACACAGCGTGTGTTTGAGGAACGTGGTTGTTTTATCACCATCTAACTCTCTGATTTCTTGTCTCTGGTGAGAACCGGGAACCTCTCCAGAGTCAAGGCCAAGGTACCTGCGTCTACTCCAGTGCTGAGCCCTGGGGACATGCGGGGGATTTACTTGCTCTCATTCTCTATGACTGAGCCAAGACTGTCCTCTTTAATACTGATCCCCTAAAAGAAGCTTAAACACTTTTCATGGTAACTGAGGCTGGGTTACGCTGACAAGCTATGAATTGATTTCTAACAGGCAAAACTGGAAGGGAATTTAACAAAGACAAGGCTCTAAAGCTGGAGGAGCATTTCATTCTGCCATCGCGAGGTGCCATGGGTAGAATTCCTTAGTTTCACCTACAGGCGTCCAGTGTCTTTAGTAACTATCATTTCCTTACTTGACTTTTGAAAAGTTTATTTCCTTACAGGTAGCATTTGAGTAATGCCTTGTGGGCTGAGGACTAGCGGAGGGGCGAGTGATTACAAACTGAGATTTATAGTGTTTCCTTACATCATGTAAAGGTCAGTTACTATATTCTCTTACACACAGATAAATTTCATTCACGCACACAGAAATAAACAAGTGAGCCAACCCTCCTAGGAATGATTTGGCTGCTGAAAAGAAGCACTACAAAACAATAGTGTGTGGACGTGTCTGTGTGTGAATATACTTTTTTTCCCACAGATTGAAAGCATCTCAAAGTACCTCATAACAATGAATATTGCCAGCCCGGGGACTCTGCATGTGAATAAAGCGCACTATTTGTACTGGGTCCTGCATCTTCTTCAGTCAAAAATATGAAATATTTTTTGTTTTTTATCCTTTTTGAGGCTGTGGAACTGTGTAAAATCCTAAAATATATTATATGATGTCCCCTAGTACTTTTTTTAATGCTAGTAATATGCTCTCCCTAGCTCCCCTAGGGAATAGGCTTTTGTGACATGACTTACTGAAAACAGTGTGCTCCTGACACTTGCATCCTCAAGTGCCACCCTTGTGGCCCAGCTGTGACGCTCTGAGGGTCATGGCTCCTCAAACTCTGGGTGCCCTGCCGTATAGTCATCTGTATGCCTTTAATATCTAACCAAACCATTATTCCCTCTCCCCCGACCTCTCTCTACCTCTCCCACCACCCCCACCCCTCCGGTCCGGCCTCCCTCTCTCATGCACACACACAAATACGTACAGGCCATTCTTTCTTCTCCCTGCACGATGGATCCTTACAACTTCTACCATTACATATGAAGAAAATTATAATGGAAAGTGAGGGAAAAAATTCAACATGTTACGACGTGTCCAGGCATTTCCTTAAAATTGTTTGTCTTATGTGTAGGAACAAATATTCATCCGTGTGATGTATTTTGGCCTAGAGTGTTGTATTTATTTCTGGCAAGAAATTTAATACTTAAAACTTCTATTTGTTTAAGCAGGGGTGACTCTTCTGAATATATCCTTTCATTCTCTTGATGCTTAATTATGGCCGTTTCAAAATAGAGTTTATTAATAAAATATATTACAGATGCCCCTATGAAAATGTCAAGCTGATCCAATACATAATTAATACTTAGAAACCCACACTTAAATATCTTCAGATTCCATCACTCTATCCCCTTTTAAACCTGCATGCCAAATCCACGCCTTTCTCTCCACACGTGGAGTGCCTCTATTCAGACTGCTGATACAGTTCCGAGGAACGTGACCCAGGCCCACCCTCACATCAAGTTTCCTCACCAATCAGGCGGACCCTGAGAAAGGACCAATACCTTTCTTTACTTCTAATCCTAGATATAAAGTAACATCTCTATGTAGCTAGCTCATCCCTACACAGTCTCAATGAAAAGATCCGTTTTCGTCACTTTCACACACAGATAAGACTTGTATCAAGGTTGTTGGGGAAGGCATCGCAATTTTTCAATTCAAGCAACTGCTCGTATCAGTGAAGTGTTGGTCATATAAATTCCCAGTGAAACACAAGATAAGGCAAATCTATTAGTATATTAAATTGAAAATTTGTTGCTGTATTAGGTGTACCAGCAGGGAAAAAATGAAGAGAGTATCTGGGTGTGATCTGATAATTACTCATTAAGCAGTGCAATTAATATATTCTCCAGACAATTACCTTGACCCAAATATTTGCTCAAGTCGACAATCATTACGTTAATGGCAGATGACAAAGAGATCTCAGACGTAATCATGCCCTGCTTTACCTGCGCCTGCTTGCGCCCGGTGGCGGTGACGTGGTCCCGCTCAAGTCCAGAGGTTCGATTTGCTTGTGCTTGGTTATAGAGATTGGATTCAGGGAACAAGGAGAGACAAAGATGTGAAAGCAACCCAATTGTCTTGCTCAGTTTGGGCTACTGTAATAAAAGTCCACAAACTGGGTAGCTTCAATGGCAGACATTTAATTCTCATAGTTCTGGGGGCTGGGAAATCCAACATTGAGGTGCCAGCAGATTCGGTGTCTGGTGAGAGCCCACTTCCTGGCTTAGGGACAGCAGCTTCTTGCTCACACACGCTCACTCACGTGATGAGCTGTGGTCCTGTCAGCTCCGCATTAGGGCACTAATTCCACTATGGGGGCTCCACATTCAGGACCTCACCTCAACCAACTACCTTCTACAGACCCTACCTATAAGTATCACCCCATTAGAGATTAAACATACGAATTTTGGGAGGACTCATTCAATCTATAGCAGTATTTCCTTAATTTACAAAAAAAACCCTTTTAATATCAATCTGGAAAAAAATTCAGTTAAAAAAAGTCTCAGATTCACTGCTGGACACAGAGGAAGAGCAGTGTGATTTTGTCACGATGCAGGTGAGAATAAGACCAGGGTCCTTTTGGGGAAGCCTCTGTCCTAACATTTCTCCTTCGCCGGGTATCTCAGGGGACCACAACCCTGTCGTTTGTCTTCCCTGGAATCTCTCCAGTTTTACTATCTCCTTCTTGAAGTAGTTTAACAAGAATTATTACACACACTAGTCCATGTGTGACCTAACCAGCACTTGTATAAACATTTTTTCCTGCTTTATGTCCTATATTCTTGGCTGGTCTAAAAACTGTATTGGCCTTTTAGCCACAGAAATATATCCAACAAGAGTCATCAAGAAACAGTCAAATGACAGCCAGGATCATGTTCTTCTGCCCACTTTTATTGAATTTATTGGGGTGACACTAGTTAACAAAATTATACAGATTTCAGGTGCAGAATTCCACAACACATCATCTGTGCACTGTATAGTGTGTTCACCACAAGTCAAGTCTCCTTCCATCATAATATACCCCCCCTTTACCCTTCTCCACTAACCCCCAACCACCACCACCACCCCCAGCAATCACTACACTCCTGTCCTGGTCAGTTCCATTTATAAAAAGGATTTTTATATCTAGGAATGATATTCATTAATGTTGCATAGGGCAGTGTTTCTCAAACTAAGAAGCGGAACCCATTAGTTGGTCATGCCATATTTTTTACAAATTGAAAGAAGAAGGGGACAGAGAGAGAGAGGAGAAGAAGGAGGGGGAGAAGAGAGGAAAAAGCAATAGAAAAATACTATATGAGTTCCTGTCTTTGTGGAATCTAATGAACAAAATAGCTTAACAAACAAAATGGAAACAGAATCATAGACAGAGTACAGACTGACCACTGTTAGAGGTTAGGGGTTGGGGAACTGGGTGAAAAAAGTGAAGAGACTGAGGAAAAAAAATTCATAGACACAGACAGACAACAGCACGCACGACGAGTACCAGAGGGCAAAGGAGTGAGGACAGGGAGAAGAGGGTGAAGGGGGAATAAATGGTGTCAGAAGGACACTTGACTTTGAGTGGTGCATACACAATATAATATACAGACGACTTTATAGAATTGTACACCTGAAACCTATATAATTATACTAACCAATGCCACCCCAATAAATTCAATAAAAATTGAAAAGTAAAAATAAAAGTAAGAAAAGTAATGGAAATGATCTCACCAGATAGTTAGGTATTGTTTTATGAAACATAAATGCAGAAAAATATATTGTACATACTTACAGGGTTATGCAAAATGTATTTTCTACTTTAGATTATGTTTAAAAAGTTTTGAAAGCTACTGTAAAAGGAAGAGAGAAATAATACTAAAGGAATAGAAAATATTAACGTTAGAAGTCAACAGGACACCCCTTTTACATGGCAGACATGTGCAGGTAGAAAAACAATTGGCAGTATCTACATCCAGCACGAAACAATAGCGGTACCTCATCACAGTGGGAGCACCAGGAGGCTGGGCCACCCCAGTGTCTGGTCATGTCTGTCCCGAAGACAGGCACTGTGTAGCCAGCAGGGGGAAACTGCCGATGGCCCTCTGTGTACAGAAGCATGAATGCATTCAATTTCACACTCGTGAAATGAAACACTGAAGTGGGCCAGCCCAGAGCTGTTATCTACTATCAGAAATTACAGTTAAATGTTTTCACTGGGTTGTTTTCTCCTTTCTACCTCTCCAACTTTTTTAAAAAAGAAATAACTGAATATAAAGTAAAAGCAACTCTGAAATAATAGTGATACCTTGATTGATGCATTTGAGCAACTTCTGGGAATGAACTGGCCGTATAGGACAGAAAGTGCACTGTGCATTTCCCATGGGGAAGGCAGTGAGAGCAGGGAGTGGGGATGATCCCAAGCATAGCTTTTACTGACTCTTTTTGTCAATAATGATTGACAGGTTGCTTCAGCTACAATGATGAGAACATCTTCCCCTTACCATCTCTGCAAAGGCAACTGAGTCTTTCAGGCATTCATATTTTTAAATTACTCATTCTGAGGGGATTTTGATTTTACTGGAGATGTGGTGGGGTAAAGAGAAGATCTTGAAAGATAGCCCCTGAGAGAATGAAGTTGAACTTTTAACCTTCACTGAACTAGAGAGACAGATTTTGCTTGAACTTTAGAAAGAAAATCTCAGAGGTGGAAGTGAAGAATTTTGCTGTTTTGCCTTATGACCTTATAGCAAATAAATGAAATCCAATTAACTATCTGTAACACTTGGTAGAACAGGGGTTCTGATCAAATAATTTCAATTTAATACACATTACCTTAAAATTAACCATGTTAAGGGTTCTGAGCAAAGTATTAGGGGCATAAAGAAGAATACCTTATCATCTCGTGAATTCAACATGAAGTAACAAACCTTAACACAAGGCATTACAGGGTATATTACGAGCATCAGAGAGAGTGGGAGAACTAAGGTATGTGGAACGAGGCTGTGAGGATCCAGACCAACCCACGAGCCATCCTCAACCCCTCACGCGGGCTCCACCACAGCTAACAGTGCCCATTGTGGCTTCTCAGTTTCCGCCAAACCCATCCAGGCCACCGTCACCTCTCCAGGGGATTTCAGCTATAACCTCCAAATTATTTTTTCCTCTTAATTCTTTAAGCACACCGGCATATTTGGCTCCAGGAAATGCATACTCTTTATTCAGACTTATTTTGACTAACTTCTGCTGATTCTTTAGGTCTCAGTTTAAATATCCTCTCCGAGGGAAGACATTTCTTGACCCAAGAGCTAATTGGATCCTATGGGCTGTGTTCTCATAGCTCTGTGCATCGCAAACCCCATAACAGCACTCAATACACTTGAACTATGATGTCTGGCTTAATGTCTCTCTTTCCTGTTACATTGCAAGTCATGTTCAGCACTAAATTAGCACAGTGCTTGGCATGTATATATAGTCTTCATCTGCTCCAATTTTCTACCTAGAAAGGTGAAAGTATTATCAAACAGACAAACAAACCACATAAAGAGAAGCATTACTAATCACCACTCAAAAGCCAACCTCACCATATTTCCCCCTTTGTCATGGTATGACTTGATATTATTATGAACAGGAAATGATACACACATATGTGTATGTATATATCAATATCTATCTATCTATCTATTTATCTATCAATCTATCTATCATCTATTTCAATAGACAACAAACTCTGTCTAGAAAAAGTCCAGCCATTGTTAATATAATGAGAACGGTTTGTGTGATATTGATGTTACCTGGCCGTCAAGAAGAGTGGACTGGAATGTGCATGAGTGAACTGTTCTAGTCAGTGAGGGTAATAGACGCTGTTGAGTGAACATGTGTACTGTGTGGCCGTGGCATTCAAAATGACTGAGTGAGTAGAGCAACAAATCTACATCAAATTGTGCATTAATCTTGAACATTCCTCCTCAGAAAATATTTGGGTGATTCAGAAGGGTGCAGCTATGGGCAACTGGTGATTGGCAGCTTCATCACACCAATGCATCTGCTCATGTATCACGTCTCATGCAGAGTTTTTTGGTGAAACATCAAATCCCCCAGGTGACTCAGCCCCCCTCTAGCACAGAGTTATTGCCTTGAAACTTCTGGCGTTTCCCCAAACTAAAATCACCTTTGAAAGGGAAGAGATTTCAGACCATTGATGAGATTTAAGAAAACATGATGGGGCAGCTGATGGTGATTGGGAGAACTGTATGAGGTCCCAAGGTGCCTACTTTGAAGGGGACTGAGGCATCATTGTCCTATGTACAGTGTTTCTTGTATCTTGAATCTTCTTCAATAAATGTTTCTATTTTTCATATTTCATGGCTGGATACCTTCTGGACTGATCATATATATATACTGTTTGAAGCAGTCCGCAAGCAGAAGTGGAGATAGAGAATAGATGATCAGTTATTTTGAATGCAGGGAGATCATGGCGATACATTCCTCAGCTATGGGGTGTCTTTACTATGTTAGAGAAGACACTGAGATTGTGACACCCAATCCAGAGCTTATTGGCTGTCCCTTTTGGGGCAAGTTAAATTAAAGTTGAGGATGGAATAAAAACAGTCCTTCTGATTAATCTTCAGACACATTGATGCTCTTAATGCCACATCTACTTTCCTCTGAAGAGGAAAGCAACGAACAAGAAAGGGACTCATCAGCCGACGTCTTCCCTCACCTAAAACCAGGGAGCGGTGCTTCAGCAACTCTAGGTTCCCTCAGCCATGCCCTGCTATAATTTCATTTTTGGAACATATTTTCTGGTTGTCTTTGTTATATTTTACAATTTCTTTTTATGAGAAACATTGGTCCATCAGACAGAAGGTCTGGTAGATGCAGGGAACATCAGACAATGTCTCCAATCTTTTCTGCTTAGATTTCCTCACTCTTTCATTCTTAAGAACTAAGGAACCACTTGTGTTTGTAGAGCCTGCCCCTAGGGGCCTGGAGAAGTGTCCCAGCACTCACATCTTGATACATATTAGATTCAAATATTAATGTTTTCCATTGTTACCATGACAACAGGGCTTTTCATTTCTCAGGGATGCATAGTTCAGAGCGGGGATTTCTGAGACACCTCCCCTTCCTACTTCTTGGTAACTCAGTAAGCGTGGTTCTTTGAGAGTTACATTTTCAGGGGGAGTGGTGTGATGCCGGGGTCCTTCAGAGCAGAATCTGGAATCCGTGTCATTTGGATTAGTCCAGAGAGACCTACAATGGATTTTTACCTCTCTAAAGGCATCCCATTTGAAATACTGTTTGTATAAACTTTTTTTTAAGAAAGTGAGTTGTTGAGATTAGATTAGTGAGTTGTTGAGATTGACACCATATGATGTTGCAAAATGTGATTGGATCTTTGAATCAGAAGGTCTGGGCGTTGGCCTGCAATGGGAAATGAGGGGAAGTTGGGAGGAGAGGTCTGTCCTGCTAGGAGAGTACTTTGCCATTGAAACTGCCACTGAATGATGATAATGAAGAGCAGACTGACTTTTAATTGGCTTTATAATTGTTTTTAACTTCTCTTTAAACAATATCTACCCCTTTGCTGACTGCGCCAGGGGGAGGGAGACGACCATCCCTGTTGCTCCCTGCCCTTCTGCTTTCCTCATTTACAAAATTTAGAAGCTTGCAGTTCTAATATTCTTTGGTTTATAATGCTAAGTACACATAAGTTAAGTTATAACCTTGCCATCATCTGAATTTTTGTAACAAGAGCAAGCATGTTCTCTATACCCTGTCATAATTCTCTTTGACCTCCGAGGTCTGTATGTTATAACACTTTAATAGTAAACATTTACTGAAAATACTCCCTGGCTGGCATAGCTCAGTGGATTGAGCGCGGGCTGCGAACAACAGTGTCGCAGGTTCGATTCCCAGTCAGGGTACATGCTGGGTTGCAGGCCATGACCCCCAGCAACCGCACATTGATGTTTCTCTCTCTCTCTCCCCCTCCCTTCCCTCTCTAAAAATAAATAAATAAAATCTTAAAAAAAAGAATAAAAAGAAAATACTCAATAGAGAGAAACACACAGTTTTCCTTCTAATCGCCTGCCAATTCTTTAAATTCTCAGGCTCTTGAAATAGGGTCAACAGGGGGTTATGTTCAAATAAGACATTTCTACTAACCAAGAAAACTCTTTATTTTCTTTAAATAAACTGTGAATGCCTGAAGCTTCCAAGAGTCATTCCGTGCCTATGAGGTGAAAAATAATCTTTCCTAAATTGGATTAAGTAATGTGTGGATAAATATGTATATAATATTTTAATAAGGGGAGTAGACTGTTTTCTTTCATTCCGTCTTCCATTCATGTTGCCCTGAATTTAGACTACAGAGGAAGTTGTTAAATTACATTTAATAATAGAGCAGGGTGTTTAATGTATATTAATTAAATATCAGCAGATGGTAAAGGGAGTTCTTGCTGAGTATGAATAAGGAGAGAGAGAGCATTCTAACTGCCGTGTAATTAAGCTGAACCTGCAGAAACAATGGAGGTGCGATTACTTTTTTATTAACACATTATACTTTCATGTGATGTGGAAGAATTTAATTACTCTGTTAACTCCTATTATGTTAATCCAAGTTGCTCTCACACTGAGTTGGTCTCTGTTCCCAATAAACACGATGGAGCAGCCAGAGTCACGTTGTTTCCAAGTGTCTTGCTTGTCATGTTTGGCAAGTTGAGAGATGGTCCCTATGTGTCTTCGTGCCTGGTGTGGCTCAGGACTGCAAGGCAGCTGGTGTATCACCTCTGTTTCCTGCTAAATGTTAGTGGGCGACTCCAAAACCTCATAGAAGAGCAGAAACAGGGCAGTGACACACTCACATTTCTTGCTGCAACATGCCTTGTACATACCGCATTTGATAATGAGGTTTTACCCAAGGTAGAGAACAAGTTAGGAAAGGAAAAAACAAAACAGTTTCCGTTGGTAAGCAAGTTAGTTGCCTAGAGTTGGAAGCAAATCCACTCTCTGAGGGTGTATTCACCTTTCACGATCACTTGTCTGTTTGAATGAAGTTGTATTTATTGAACTGCAGTTGTCACTTGTTGGTCATTGATCTATACTTCAGAATTTCAAAACAAGGAGAGAACTTAGACTTTTCTGGTGGTGCTCGTCTAGCTTCCACCAATGTTTTCATGGGATTCTCAGCAAGCTGATGATCTTAATTAAAGGAACACATGCTAGATCTTGTTATTACTGTGAGCTGGGTCCTTGATTAATATTCTGTGATTGACCTAGACCTTCCCGAGTCTGAGTATGGGTTTATGAGACCTCATGGCAGGGAGGTGAGGTATGAGTAGCCAGTTGTTCGTAGTTCTCAGTATGATGAATGCTCAGGAGAAAGAATTTAGGAGACAATGCCAAGCTTTAGTGATTATTTTCTTTTGAGAGGACAAAGTAGGCAGTTCTTCACGTAACCCAATTTTCTAACTAGAAAGTTAAAGGTTTTATCGAACAGACAAGCAAACTATAACTACAAGCATTACTAATCAGCACTGAAAAGCCAACCCCACCACATTTTCCGCTTTGTTATGGTAGGACCCGACATCTAACTGGTCGTCCGTGTCTCTCAATGTTGGAGCTACAAATACTGACACCAAGTATCACCAACTGGGAGCTATCTATTCAAATGTGCCCCAAACCAGGGATGATTTTAAGGACCTGTTGTGAAAACTGAGGTGACTCAGTTCAGAATTAAGCCAACCTTAGTTCTAATCTCTTCTTTCTCTTTTCACTTATGTGAAGTACCAGGTTTTACAATATGGATTTCAGACCAAACCCTCATCTTAAACTCTAATTTCTATAACAGGATCTCTATTTTCCGAGATTCTGAATTGCTAAGTCACTCAGTATTACACTCAGTAGAGTGTAACAACTCCCCACAGTTCCATACTCATATGTGATGGAGCTGAATTCACCAAGAGCTGTTGGGCTTCAGGGCCTGGACTATTAGTTACAAAGCTCTGATGGCTTTAAGGTGTTTTTGGTCTTGGCCATATCTCTAATTCTCAGAACTTTATGACTTTCATTGTCAAAAAATGATCTAAAATGTTGATAGCCTCTTGAAGGGCAATAACATTGAAAAATTCTCTTCCACTTTAAATTTGGAAGTTGCTTTAAAACTTACATACTCCAACTCATACACACGCATTCATTTTTTTTTCAGATGAGGAGAGTGTGGCTCAGAAGTCTGATGTGCTTGCCATTTGTTGCACCATGTAATTTATGTTACCTCACTCTAACTCTTGGACTCTTTCCAATGCTGTCACCTGACACATCACTGGATTCAACTGTGCTGAATCTGCTTAATTATGCCTGGAAAGCAGGAGGGGATGTGGTCCCTTATGAATCCAACCCCAAAGCCTTGTGGGAGCACTGCTTACCTGCATGTAGCTTTTAATGAGCAATTACAGTCCATGTGTAAATAAGTACAGTCGTTTCCATTAGAGCCTGACACACTCGTTGGGTTTACACCCGTTACATCCATTGCCAGAACCCACAGGAATAAAGTTCAGGGATGCTGTCTGATCCTTGTAACAGAGTTCAGGTGTTGCATTACATGCACAGACCATCTCCTTTGAATCTACTGTTTCTTCCTTTCATCCTGCAACAAGATTTGCAACTAGAGCTGCCTTCTCCAAAACCAGGGTTTGGAACATAGGTCAGTATATGTACCTGTGCAATATGCTCACTATAGTTCTAAATGGAGCCTCTTTCTAAAGATAAACTTAAGAAATCAGCCCTCAACTATTAAATTATAAGACACAATTAATAATTTATTTTTATTAATGCAGATGATTCCTCGGGGTCATTTAAAATGCTTATGAGTGCAGTAGAGACCCAGCCAACAAAACTTCATTTTCTCATGTCAGTCTTGCTATTTTTCTAAGAACCTGGACAGATGTAGGCAGCCTGACACACCACGGAGAGAAAAGAAAAACAAAGTCTCAGACATTACAAAAATGATGGTTTCCAACAATAAATAAGGCTACCACGGCCTTCAAAAATGGAAAAAATACAGGAAACTTTCACATCTAAAAATAAGATAGAACATTATCTGTCGGGTGTTTCGCCACCGTTGGCAAAGGAACATCTGATTTTTCTAAAGCGTGAGAAGATATCTGGGCAGAAAAGCTCTATTTTCTTTCTATCCTATGTTTAAAGAAAGCGCTCTGATTGCATGGACAGTGGACCCCAGTTCATTTTGGGGCAATTGTTTAGCAATTTCAGAATGATGCTTCCTAAGCCACAAATAAATCCCAAGATAAGTAGTCTAATAAAGTGAACTTTGAAAAGTGGTTATAGGGTAAAATATGTTTTGGACCCTGTGGAGGACACAGGAAATGTATCAGCTTACAGTGTAGGGATGTAAACCTCACTGACTGAGGTTCCAGCTGAGCTTCCTAGGGCTGGGTTAACCGGATTAACCTGAGCCTCCCCCCAGTTCCGATGATCAGAAAATGTCCCTGCAGATCCGGATGTCTCTATTCTCTGCAAGTGGCTGTCATCACAACATTTCTCAGTGTTCCCAGACAAGGTGATATGCAAACTACAGCAGGTGCTGGACCTCCATCCACTTGAAATGTACATTTCCCTGTGTTTTAATTTTGGTTCATTTCCTGTTCTTCGTTGTCTCTGTAAATGAAATAAAGCTTTCCCACAAAGAATGAAGAAATGGCTTCTATATTGGGACCCTTAATACATAAGGTATTCACACTTGGTCTGAACTTCGGATTTGTTCTTCTTTCACACACCCCACATACTTTTTCTGTATGTTCTACATTCAGAATTCACTAAGTAAGCCACCCCCTCCACATTCTGCTTCTCCCACGCTTGTCTGAGAATCCACCATCTCTGCCCCATGTCAGTTGCCAGGATTTCTTCCCCAACTGATTTCCCTGCTTGTACCACATTTTCAGAACAGTGTCCGAAGGGATCCTTCTAACTCTGAGCCAGAACACGCCCTTCACCTGCTTACCATCCTCCAACAGCTTCACAGGCAGGAAACTCGGCCTTCGCTACCATACTGACATGATTTCTTTTTACTCTCTCCCTCGTCTTCTCTGTTCCTACTGACTGTCTTGCTCATCCTGAGATATGTCGAGCATAGTTTCAGTTTTAAACCTCTGAGTTTGCTGCGGTGAACCCTCCGCAGCTGTGAAGAACTTATTGCAGGGAAATTGCCACGTAGCACACTCTCTACATTTCTTAAACATCTATGTTCAGATATTCTTTCATTAGAGAGGCCTTCCTAAGTCAATCTTACAAAATATCAAACTTATCCCTTCTCCACGGGTTTCATCAGTTCTGTCCATAGTGTTTATTATCACCTGAGTGATCTGGATCGGCTGATTCATTGACTGCCTTGTCCCTCCAGAATGGGAGCCTTCTGTATGAGGGCTTTCCTGGGGCAGGTTTGCATGGGAACTGCCTGTGCCCGCTAATGTTTACTCAATACATATTGTACAATGAATGAGTATTTAAAAGATTGTTCTAATTGATTATAACTAGGTAAACTCATTTTAAATGTCTCCAATTAATTCTGAATGATCCAGACAGATGCTGGCTGGTCAAAGATGATCCAGAATGTGAAATCCGGTTTTCACACAGTTTCCTGCCACTCAAACAACGTCTGCGGGCCAATGAGACAGTAGGATGGATTTGTGAAGGAAGGACTGTCTCTTTTTTTGTTGTTTTTATCTCCAGCACCTAACATAGGCCTGACCCATACATAACAAACCACTTAATACTATTGATTAACTACAAGTTTGCCAGTACAGGGTGCATCAAACCAAGTCTGATTAGTTTAAACACAATCCACCCCCTTAAATGTATATTTAAATGTTATTAAAATGATATCCACAGCATATCTGCAACTCATGAATAAACAATTCACCATTAGCTTTTTTTAATCCAAAAAATTATATGAGCCACCAAGATCTTATCATTTATAAGTTCAGTTGTCACAAATAGTGTGTGAAGTTGGTGCAGAGAGAGGCTTTATGACTTTTATAGCACAAAGTAAAAGCAGGACACTTCAACTTTGAAAACATACACAACTACTGTTTCAGTGTGGCTGATCTGAGGACTTTCCTCCAAATTATTAAGATTATAGAAATCTTATAGAAATCCTTTTATAGAAATCTCTGCCTTTTATAGAAATCTCTGGGGAAAATTTTATTTGTGTGCAAAGTTACTGATGGTCTTCACTTAAAGAAAGCAATTATGACAGGCAACTGCAACAGGCGACAGGCAGTTATCTAATTGCAGAGTCGTGGTTACTGCACTAATACGTCGAATATCACTAATACTTTGACATTTCACGAGCACTTTGCCAAATGTCAAGCATTTTGTCAAGAGCTTTAGATGGGATGCTTAGTTAATCCCTAAGCAGACTTATGATATAGATACAATTATCTCCATTTTTTTGACAAAGAAACTAAGATTTAGATATGTTAGTTTTCTCAAGATTACAAATTAGTGCTTGATCGAACCTTGGGTCAAACCCAGGTTCTTCTGGCCCCAAAGTTCAGGCTATTGGTCTCCAGTTTTATAAGCTGTGGCCAGTTGTATGAGTGGAGAATATACCCTATTTTCTCATCAAAGTATCCGCACATTAATTACAAAAGATTCTGTAGAACATACCCATATTTTGCTGTGTACAATACGCACACTTTTTGCCCAAAATTTTGAGGGGAAAATAAAGATGTGCATTATACATGGGTGTAGTGATTAAATACCATGGGCATAATAATAGATATAATAATCCCATGTATATATAATGTGCACAAAAATGTGGGCACACATTATACATGGCAAAATATGGTACTATAATTTGCACAGGGATAAAATCAGTGTAAAGAAATATTCATGTATCTGTTCATATACAAAAGAAATAAAAGAAGGATAAACCAGAAAATAGTGAGATCGGTTACCTAAGAGAAGAGGATGAGGAAGAACTGGGTAACAGCAATAGATTAGAAGGGATGAGGAATAAAACTTTAAACATGCCTTTTTGTTTAGCTCCGGTACAGTTTTCCATGCTCAGTGTGATATTGTGATTTTCACCCCAGTTTTTAGCACAGAGCTCCTAAAACCCTTGGAATTTTCTAAGCAGGACGAGCAATGAGGCTGTCTTTTGTTATGTTAATGAGTGACTTTTGGAAACCACCTAAGGATGGGGGCTGAGTGCCAGGGGAATCAACCCTGTAATTTAGGGCAGCGGTTCCCAACCTTTGTGGCACCAGGGACCAGTTTCACGGAAGACAATTTTTCCCTGGACGAAGGTGGGGGGATGGATGGTTTCAGGATGATTCAAGCGCACCTTACGTTCCAGCTCACCTCCTGCTGTGTGGCCTGGTTCCTAACAGGGCTGGACTGGTACTGTCTGCCGCCCTGAGGTTGAGGACCCTTGATTTAGGGAATTGGGACTTTCACCCCCTGGATTTCAGGGATGGGAGAGGGGCTGGGGGGTCAAATTCACAGCCAGTCGTCAATGATTTCATTAAATGTGCTTATATAATGACTCCCATAAAAAAGTTAAAAGGGCAGGGTTCAGGGAGCTTCTGGATTGGCGAGCACGTGGCAATTTGAGGAAAGCTACACTCTCAGAGAGGGCATGGAAGCCCTCTCCCTTCTCCATACTTGTTCTACTCATCCCTTCCATTTGGCTGTCACAAGTTACATACCTTTATAAGAAACCAGTAACCCAGTAAGTGAAATCTTTCTCTGAGTTCTGTGAGCCACTCCAGCAAATTGTTGAGGGTGAGGGTGAGGGTGTTGTAAGAACCTCTGATCTGCATGCAGTAGGTGAGAAGGACAGGTGGCAACCTGGACTTGCAATTGGTGCCTGAAGTGGGGAGGGTGACACTCGGTAGGACTGTGACCTTAGCCTAAGAGATCTGCCATGATGTCCAGGTAGATAGTGTCAGAATTGAGTAGAACTGTAGGATATGCAGCTGGTGTCCTAAAATCACTTGTTAGATGTCAGGAGAAATCCCTACTACCAGCTCCATACTGGAATTTGGTGATTAGAATCCCCTACTCAACACATAAATAATCAACGTGAACCAGGATGTTGTGGTGGCCAAGGGGGGTGGGGGTGGATCCCAAATGGAATTCAAACAGTAACAGATGACCATTAAAACTTGAATAAAATAGTCACTTTGAAGGAATGGGAAAGTAAAGGACTGGTCTAAATAACTTTTGAAATTAAGGCTTTGATTACATGCTGCAGGGATAAAAGCAAAAAGAATTGCATGCTGATGCGGCATCCTCATCAGCACATGTGGGTTTTATGGGGATATGGCTAGAAACACGGAAACTAAGTATGTATATAGTAGGATTGAGGAAATAAGTAAAAATACAGTATATAATGACAGCTAGGGCTCTCGCTGTTGGAAAAAGAAGTTACAGATAAGAAAATAGACAAAGCTGTATCTGTGTATATATGAATATACATACATTTCACTATCTTTGTCTAAGGAGAGGACCTATAAGTAAGTAGAAATGAACATATCTAGTATCCAGATCTTGGTTTCTAAATATCACTTTCGGTAAGGGAAAGTAGGTGTCCTTGGAGAAATTATTGATTATAGGACGGTGGCAGGAGAAATACAAAGTCACCTTGTAATAGTTTATGGTGCTAAAAAGTAAGGAAGTGCTCAAAACAGGAGGCAGGTATGCCCAAAGAACACAGGAACCACTGAAGATTACTCATGGGCCACATGTGTGACACCTTGAACAACAAAATATGACATGAATAGATTATAACAGAAAGAATAAAATATCCACGAGGTCATACCGATATGAATAGATAATTGACTAAATAAATAAATCAGGGTCCAGGGAAAGCACCTTCTTACAGAAGAATTGCAACTTAACAGTGTGGAAGGAATGATGGAAATGAAAGAATTCGTTTGGAAAAACACTGCGGTAATAAAAGCTGCATATTCGGTGCAGTGATGAGTGCTAGAATTAGTGGACAAAAACACAATGAGAAAAGGACATTTGCATAATCTCAAAGTATCTTTTCACAAGAGACTTACGAATTGCACAGGGAAAAGAGTAAGTATAAATTGGAGATCCTTGACAGACGCCACCTTACCAAAGTGATCAAAATTAACCTCACCAGTAATAAGGCATGTCAAAATCAGGTGCTCCCTGTTTGAAGCACTGAGAAGGGCAGAGCATCATTTCTGCGGTATCCTTGTCAAAACTGCATAACCTCCATTTAATCCTGAGAAAGCATCAGAGGTTTCTAAATTTTAAAAAATATGGCATGAAACACCTAACCAGTATTCTTCAAAATTATCAAGTACGTGAGAGAGAAACAAAGACTGGAACTTTCACAAATTGAAGAAAAAGGAAGCATAACAGTTACATACAAGAAGGATTCTTGAATTGGATCCAGCACTGTAAATAAAAATATCAAGGACTGGGTGGCTTTGACAATGGGAATATACTTCCTCACAGTTCCAGAGGCTCAAAGTCCAAGATCAAGGTACTGGCAGAGTTTGTTTTCAGTGAGGCCTCTTCCTGGCTTACAGGGAGTCAGTTTTTGCTGTGTTCTTCAATGGCCTTTCTTTTGTGCATTCACAGAGAGTGAGTGAGAATTCTCTATTGTCTCTTCCTCTTCTAATTAGGATATTAGTCCTACTGCATTAGGGCCCCAGCTTACAAGCTTATTTAACCTTAATCACCTCCCTAAAGGCCCTATCTCCAAATATAGGCTTGGGTTTCAACATATGCACATTTGGGGAACAAAATTCAATTCATGACAGCAACCAACTAGACTCATTATCTTCATATGTAAAAAAAAACCAATGCATACATTACTGGAGATTTTCTATAGAGAAAGGGAGACAGCGAGGAGGAAGATGAGAAGACGGAGGAGGCAGAGACTAATTCTGTGTAAGATGATGTAATGAAAGAATGCATGTCTTATGCTTGACTGCTTATGGAATAACTTTGCTGGGACAATTTGATACCACATAATCATAAGTTAGTGACACAAAAGACTACATGGAGTGTGTGTGTGTGTAAGAGGAATAAAAAACAGTTTGATTTCTCATCAGATTGCCCAGATTTTTATGTAACCTCTGAAAACAAGGGGAAAAATATTTACTAGCAGAAGTAGCTCCATTAACTCATACTAGCTGAATCTCAATTATATTCAGTCTGATATGAAACAGACAAGAATGACATTTAATGCAAAGAATTGACAGAACTTCCTTTCCCCCACCCTCTGCACTCTAAATAATAATGTACAATAGCACTTGCTAAGTACGTTGTTTGGCATTTTTCTGCAATAAATGGAACCCATACTAGCATCCTAGCTTTGCAGGATTTTCTCCAGGGAATGGGCAAAGCAGCTGCCCGTTTTAACCAGCTGGGATAGAGTGGGAGAAAGGTAGGATGAAACAGAGTAAATCCCTGCAGTAAATTTGAGCTGTTTTGTTTGCAAAACTAAAAGATGAAACAAATATTACAGCTTTTGAATACATTAGTGAACGGAAACCAAACAGTTAGGTATGAATGACTGCAGTCCAAACCAACCAAATTAGAGACCACAGTAAATCAAGGGTAGGGGGATAACACCGATTTCCACGGCATGCATCTGGGTGTGTAGAGTTTTATCTGTATGTTTGCTCAGCTCTTCCTCATTTGAGGAAGGACTATTGGTTGCACATTTTCCAGCACTTTTGCTCATCACAGTTATCATTGTAGCTTCCCTTCAAGCCCTGGCTCTGGCTGCCCACACCTCCACCAGGGAGTGAGGCAGAGGGCTCTTACATGAATAAAGTCTATAGCACTGGTCAGAAGCACAAGTAACAACCTGGACTTGTGATTGGCATCTGAAGTGGCTTGGGGGGTTCAGTCCTGTGGCACTGAGCCCTTAGCCTGTTATAGTCAACACTATATCCAGGCAAATGGTGTCTGTAGGACACCTAGCTGGTGTCACAGAATTGCTTGATGTGGAGGAAAAGCCACACCTCTGGTGTCAGAAGTGTTCTGAGCATTATAGTAGTGTGAGAGTAAAGCAGAAACACAGGAATAGTGTTAAGTTTTTCCTACTCGACTAGGAAATATCTCTTTGGGAGGAGGTGGAGATGGGTTCCTGGTAAAGAACCAATGGAGTCATAATGAAGGCATTTGATTTATTCCTGCTGTCCTTCTCCACAGAGCCAAGCAAAATCAATAGCTGCCTATAGTATTTTGGATTGAGGCAAATACCTAAAGTCACTCACAGTGGTAGCTGTGCACTGTCCCTGAATTATCAACAACCGATCTTTGTATGCCTGCTGCCAGTGGCACCAAAGTAGTAGGGAAGAATTAGGCAAAAACAAGAACATTGTGACACTTCATGAAATTCTCTACCTATGAGTTATCATGGCAAAAGGTTAGTAGATACGTGGTTATAATAAACTGAACAAACTCTTTAAGCTCAATGGGAGACTCTTCTGTAAGTTAACAGTAAGGGGAAAGGAGAAGGAAGGATCAAACTTTAGCCAATTATCACCACACATTAGGATTCAGTCTCAAGGGGTGTCAGGTGGTATTCTGTCAGCCTGCAAATTCAAACAAGATCCATAAACAATGCTTTAGACTCAGAATTGTCATTGTCTTGCTTTTCAAGTTCTCACAGATCTTTGAATGTTCATCTCCAGGGGCTGTTAAGTGGTAAAGAGGAGAGGAGAGGATAAGACAGAACAGGTAAGTATAAATGACAAAGAGTGAAGGGGTTTCACACATAGAAAGAAAAGGAAGGTACGGGGAGGGTCACATCAAAGTGTTTTCATGGTCTTGGATGGTCATCCAGTCCGAGAAATTGTACCAGCACTGTACCAAGTGAAGTCTACAGCAAGCACCCACAATGTAAGAGATTGGTCTCTTACCAGTGTTTGACACAACTGTACAGTGCTTTATGATGTTCTGCCTGCTCCACATCTACCCTTGTCTGACGTGGCTAACCTGCCATGTACGCAACTCTTCCTGTATAATCACCTGGACAAACTCCTACCTCCCCACTCCTGTGTTTGATCCACTGCATGACTCCTCCCCTGTGAAATGGCATTTGCTTTTAGTAACAGACCCACTGGTTAAGTTCTATTTTTGCCTTTTACCTTCTTTCACAGGAAACCTGGATTAAGAAATCTTGACCGAAATGTTGGCTTGGTCTCACCCCTAGCTCAGACCCTAAGGCCTAATTGCAACAGCTTGGGACAGTGACAATCATAAGGAAAGTCTTCCTGTCCTCATGCCAAGACACCCCAGCTACACATGTTACATATCCACGTGGCCATAAGCAAGCCACTTAAGCTTCAGAATTCATTAAGCTTCATTTCAATGTTTTCATCTATAGACTGATTATGAACATGTCACTCATTACAAGGATGTCCATATAATGAATGTGGAGTGTTTTGTAAACTATAAAGCCTATGAAATCCAATTTACTAGAGAAATAGTGAAATTCTCCAGGCTACCAACCATGTCCTCTTCTTTTCCAAGGGGAGAACTTGCTTGTAGGGTTTGATACAATATGCCAGGCACCAAAATTCACCCCATAGCACCATCTGAACTACAAATATTCCTGGAAGCATGAGATATACAAGGGCAGCACCTGGGCTCATAAGAGCAGATGGCTGATTACCAGGCTTGAAGTATGGTTTCATGAAGCTTAGAAGAACTATCTACCCCACCCCCACCTTCACAACTGCCAGGGGCAACACAGGATCAGAAGGGAATGAGGTACATATCAGTCAGAGAGCCTAGGAGGAAGTCAAAGGCCAGGCCCTGGACAGACCGACCAGAGGACCCAACTTGAGGAATACGGATGCACAAGAACAATGCAGACCGTCCGTGGGTGGGACCTTTGAAACGGGCTTTCCAGGACAATTGCTGTGACTCCTAATAAATGTTTTCAAATTGCCGTCAAGTGTTGGGGATATGATATTAAGGGCCTAAGGACCACAGTCAAGACAGACAGCAGGTGAAGAGAAACCCACGGCTGAGAGATGCCTGTCTTGAGGGGTGAGAGAGGAATCCCCCAAATTTATCAAGGATAAAGGCAGATGCCACAGAACGTTTGGTTAACACAAAGATAAAAATTTGGCCATTGCCATAGTAATTCTATGTACCTCCCTATAATGTATCCAACAATGTAGTAATAACATTTCTTTATGCAATGAAATCTTGTTAAATTGATATAGTTTTATTCAAAACAGCATGAATTTGAAATAGTTCTTTCTCCCTAGTTGACTTAAATGCCTTATTGCTCTTAAATAAAATATCAGATAATATATAAAGTTCTTTTTTTATAGTTTCCTTAGAATAAAATTAACAAGGTGTTACTCAATTATTTAGAGTTTTCTGGTAAAGTGCCTATAAAACTTTCACAAAAATAACAGGAAATATGTTCATGATTTTCATCTGGCATGTGAGAAAACTCCAGTTCTGGAAGTCGGAGTCACTTCTCCGGCCAGCAGGGCTGCTCTTTATGTCGTGGACGTAACTGTGGGATGTGGCTGAGATCTGGACCTGGTCGTGGTAAATGTGTGAGCCTGAGTGTGGGCAACGGCGGAGGGCAACCATGCTACTGGGATCAGGCACTCAGGACATTTGGTATCAAGCACACTGTGCCCTGTGTTCTTCAGGTCATTAGCACTGGGGTGCATTACCTGCCCCAGGTGTGCCCAGGTGTTTTTTGGGCTGTACATACAATCATTATGCCCCTGTGCTCTATCATTGTATAACAAACAGGTACAAAACTTGGTATACAAAAGCAATAAGTGTTTGTGTTTCTTCTGGATCAGAAATTTGGGCAGGAGGTGTGGTGCTGACTCGCCGCTGCTGTGTGGTGTCTGGAGCCACAAGCTGACTGGCTCAGTGGCTGGAAGAGCTGAGTGTGAGCATCTCGCTCCTCTCTGCATGGGCTTCCTGTGGCCTCCCCTGTGATCTCTTCAGCATGGCGGCCAGGAGTTCGAGTTCTTGCACAGCAGCTCAGGCGTCCAAGAGGCAGTGTGCACAGAGGCCTGGCATAGTGTCTGTATAATGTATTCATGTAGGCTGAAACTGAAAGAATTTTTGTTATTGATTTAATCCTATCAAGTAAAACCTATATGTGGAAGTTATTTATACCTCTGTCCAAATTGCTGCTGAATATCAATGATGTTGTGGCAGGTGATGAACAAAATAAACTCAATGAAATAATGATGGATTTCATGAAAGCCAGAAATGGAGAAGCATATTGCTTACAGTTTACAAAACAAGCAGTGGAAGAATAAAAAAATTAGGAAAACCATGAATTAGTCTCAGTAATATCTCCATAGAGGACAAATAAAGTGAATAATCATTTTACAGGATGGTAATTTCACCACACCAGGTCAGCTTCATTTATCACCACATGTTGCCCATATAGATATAACTCACAGACCTTCCTTGGGTTTCTGAATCAAAAGCATCTTCACTGTTAAGATCCCTAAAGCCCATGATTTCATCCAGTTTCTGGTACTCAAGCCCCTAAGACCCTTCTGTCCGAGAGGTAGGAGTAGAGAATATGCTTGTTTTATCGTGGTTGGAAGTGGACATAGTTCGGGAACACGCCCTCGCTGACTATGTTGACAGCCATACTCATTTTTGATTCTACTTTTTGGAGAATGCCTACAACCCATGTTATCCAAAGGGTCCTAACTCCTCCAACAATAGTACATCCTGACATCATTCAGAGACTTCCGACTTAGTCCATCAGAAACTCATTCCTTAAGGCTCTGAAGTACCGAAGAAGAAAGGCTGTGTAGTTCTACCTGTGGAGACGCTACAACTTAAGTGGTATCCACTGTACCACATTTAACGTTCTAAGCACTTTACATATGATTACATCTTCTATTCTTACAACAACCCCATGAGGTAGTTACCATTAATGACATCCATAGAACAAATGAGAAAATGGAGACACTAGACCATTAAATTAATTTGCTCTGGACATTACTCAAATAGTGGGTGGCTGAGAGATGGTCTCGGTGGCCATTCCAGTAGATGGAACAGGGTTTCTAGAGACCATATGCATTGACTCTGAGGAAGTGTGGTTGTGTATGAGTAACGAATAGAGGGTCCTGGGCTTGGCAATTTAGAATCTGGTGATACATGGAGTTCCTAAGAGACAAACAGTTGTCATTGGAGAAGTCAGTTTTTGAGGGTCCAAAGCACAGCTCAGCCATGGAAACTGGTAAATAGAATCATTACAGAAACAAGGGTGCCTTATTTTTGTGTCTTAGACATCTGAAATTTCAATGAGCAAATAGAATAAAGTAAAAACAATGCTATTAATTTTTCATAAGAACCTATTGTTAAGTCATGAAAAATACAGAAAACAATGAAGGGAAAATAATAGTCAACTTAAATCTCCATATTTATAAGTGGTTGCTTTTTAACATTTGATGTATTTTTCTAATAATTTTCAGTGTGTCTTTGTTTACATTATAGAATTGGGATAATATTTATACTCAAGTTTGTATTTTGCTAAATGTACACTGTAAACATCATTCCATTATCATATTGTGAAAAATATTATTTGGTAGCATGAGTTTTAATAGTTGTATAATATCTCATCTTATGTGTATATTTAATTAATTTCACCATCTCCAAATCTTTCAACACTTAAATTATCTTCTAATGTATTACTATTTTCAATAAATACAAATTAATAATTTATATGTAAGTCTTTATGTACATTTTTGGTTATTTTCAAATAGTAACTTTATAGACTAATAGTTGAGTGAAGAGTTAAACTTCTTAAACATTTTTAGTATATTTTGCTGAATTGTTTTCCAGAAAGGTTGTACCTATTTATCCTCCCCCTACAAACCTGAAATAATACCTATGATTATTTATTCAATCTCTGTTCATTGCATGGTTGAGAGTGGTATTATATCATTCATTCATTCAATAAAATGAATATTCCCTAATGAAATAGTTATTGTATAAATATTGTATGCCCTGATAGAGTCTCATATTTGCTATTTTTAAAGAACATTTTGGTAGTAACTAGCTGGGGTTTTATTTGTGCATTTATTATTTGTGTTTCCTTCTTTATGAACTTTATGTCCTTTGACCATTTTTGTTGAAACATTAGTATTTTACTTATTGATATGTAAGGTCAAATCAAATGCTGATTTGGTTCAGATTCAGATACAAGAATAGTTTGAGAACTTTACAAAATGATGCAAGCATAGGTTCTGGCTTGAAGTGATTCACTAACTGTTTTCATTTATCCATCTACCCATGAAACAGTCTTTGTGTTTCATTTTGTGTCCAAATTTAAACATGCTTGTAGGCACTGGGAGATACAACAATAAGATACAGTTTCTACTGTTAAGTTGATCATAGGCTAGTAACAAAGAAAAATGAGACAAGCAATTATAGTATAGGATCATTTTACTATTAAATAGATGCATTTTTTTTTGTTTCACATTAATTTGCCCTTCCTGGTTGGGAATGCTGTTTCACTTTGTGGTTTTGTTTTTGGTGGCAGGCAATGCTGATCTGTGTGTGAGTATCTTAGGAGCAGGGTATTTCCCTCTCTTTTCACTCCAGCAGCCAAGACTTGGCCATTTCATGCTGAAAAGATGCTCTGATCCAGACTTTGACTCTTAAGCAAGTGACACAAACATCAATGGTTGTGGTACTGGTGGTGTACAATAACACCTTACTTTAGTAGTGCTGTATTGTGGAGGCAGCCAAAGTGTCCTATACGGTGCACTTGCTAAAAGGCTGTGGTTATACTTCCTAATTTCTAAGACCTAGAAACTGTCTTCACTGTTGTTGATTTCCAAGTCAGTCCTTACGCTTGGGAAGTCTTCTCTGAGCCATTCAGGTTCTCCTGAGAAATTCATTTCCTTTCTCTAAAGCAGTAAGAGCTGGTTTCTCCTATATGAAACCAGAGCATACTAACTGAATTGAAGTTAAGCATAGGAATATAAGAGAAGCACAATTCGGACCTTGTTAAGCACTGAGAAGTTGAAGTTGGTTTCACTTATAATTTTAATAAAACATATTTTTAAATTTTGTTTTTGTATTGGAACATTGTTTGGATCCAGAAAATTACTTTAAAATAATTACTAGCAAATTAGTAACTGAGGCCCTCTAATGATGGGAAATATCTTCATAGAATCCAGAAGAGCTCAATTCAATTCACAGAAAACACTGATCTTTTTGCCTTGACAGTGTTTTACCAGTCATCTCAGTGCTGGGCACCCTGTCTTTGGAACTTAGACTTTTTCCCACCTTATATACACTCATTCATGCACTGCTTGTGGAATCTTTCTTGATTTACATTGATGTTTATCACATGTGCATATTTTTCCTATCATGTTAACTCTGAAAGAAAAATATATAGTGCCCATCCTTGTATTATCACAGTGCTAAGAATAAAATAGTTATTCACAAATCATTGAATAAATTAATTACTGGCATTGAAAAGTTAAAAAGATAGAGGCAAACATGATGCTTATAGTATTGACCAAAACAGAAGATGCCAGGCATCATTTGTATCATGAAATCAAAGCATATAGAAGCTATGTAATGTACTAAATTGTTTATTGAGTGGCTGACAGAGCCAGGCGGATTTGATGCAGGACACAGATCTCAAATGAATGTAGTTCAGGGAAGTTAATTGTATTTAAGATAAAAGTGGTTGAGACTACTGAAATGTCCAGGTAGTTAATAGCCAATTCTATCCTTCCATGTTTTTTAAATCTAAATTCATCAGCTTGAAATATTCTTAAAGTAGTTATTGACAAAATCTAATTATAAAGAGCACAATTAAATTTACATTTTTTTTGTCTTCCTCATTTTGACTATCTTTCATGTGGATGCAAAGTAAATGACCCAAAGTCCAAGACTGTGAACCAATGAATACGATAAAATAAGCACCCTGCACTAGTCACTAATTAGTTTATCAATATAACCATATTTAAGAAAGAATAAGATATTTCTTAATGGTGATCCATATAGCTTTTGAAGAATAAAATTATATTTAAAAATAGGTCCTTGTTATATGGGAATAACTACTTTGTAACATTCTGTTAAACTTCATGTATATTATCTATGCAATTTTGTGTTCTACATTCATAAAATTTTATTAAAATATTATATAAAACAAACTTCCATATTATTTGTCCATTAGAAAAATAATAAAAATGTAAAATCAGCTTCTTTTAGTCTTTCCTTAGTAAAAAAATTAAAATATAACACAAGACTTTCACTACATTTTTATTGAAAATAATATCAAACAGTATAGGGCACAAGTTGTTAGGTATACAGCTCAGTGAACTTTTCTAAACTAAACATACCCCTGTAAGTCTGGGTCAAAAACAAACTATTCCCAGGGCCCAGAACTTGAAAGAATTCCTTGTGTCCCCTTCTATTATCCTGATGACTTGTTCTAATGCCTACTTATTTTTTAGAGATATGTATAATCATAAATACATGTTATTTTCTACTTGTTCCTTTTGTCAACCACATGTTAGTGATAGAGAAATAGTTATCCATCTTGTGAGCCACCATACTTATTTTTAACTTCTGTGTAGAACTTCATTCTATTAATCTACCACAACATATTTATCCATTCTACTATTGGTAGATTTGGGGGCCATTTCTAAATGGTGCTTCCACAGACATTCTTGTACATGTCTTTTGGGGGGTACACACACACACACACAGAAGATACTGCAGTCTGTCCATAAAATATCCAGCCACACAATGTGAAAAATAGAGACATTTCTTGAAAAAGATATAAGAAACACTGTACATAGGACAATAATGCTTCAGTCCCTTCAAAGCTGTGACTTTCTTGAGGAAATCTGGTTCACTGGTAGGAGTTTGAATCAAGTCATTGGCAACTGCAGCATGATGTTCCTTCTGCTCTGGTAGCAGAAACCATGGAATGAATTTTGCCATAACACTTTTCATGCCAAGATCCTGTGTCAAAATCTCAGACATGGTAGTTTTTGGAATCCCCAGATCAGCTTCTAGTTCTCACACTGTCAGCCACCAATCTTTGTTGATTGCAGTCCATACATGCTCAACATTCTCAGGTCTTCTGCTTGCTGCAGGCTTTTCAGAATGTGGATCACTTTCAACGGATTGTTGACCATCTTTGAAGCATTTGTGCCACACTTTTATTTGAACTGCACTCATTGCATCTTCCCTGAAAGTCTTCTGAATCCTCTGAATAGTTTCTGGGGAGGAATGTTCAAGCTTAACACAAAATTTGATGCAGATTCATTGCTCTACTTACTCAGTCATTTTGAATGTGATGGCCACACAGTACACACATGCTCACTCAATGGAGTCTACCGCCCTCACTGAGTAGTACAGTGAAGTCATCATTGTTCGCACATGAACATGCCAGTCCTCTCTCCTTGGCTGCCAGTTTACAGACATGGTGCAAATCATTCTCGTTATATTAACAATGGCTGAACTTTTTTCCAGACAGACCTCTTATATCTTGAAATGGAATTGCTTAGTTACATTCTCCACAATTATAAAAATTTAAAAATAGAAAAACTGAGAGCATATTTAGGAATGAGGAAAAATAATTAGGCAATTATAAGATTCAAAATGATCTCCCCAGAGAGCATACTTTCCAAAGTGTGTAGCACAAACCAGTTAGCAAACAACCACAGCAGCTTATTTTAGCCACACAACTTAGCCTCCGAGGGATATTTACTCTTCTACCGGTGCAACACTGTCTCTATTTGAATAGACTCTGAAGTGGGTCCTGCGCTCCAGAGGCAAATTAAAAATGAAACCCAGGAAGAATTGACATGCTGTTCCCCAGAACCCCAAACAGCTCTAATTATTTTACAATACATTCAGATGGCTTAGCACAAAAGAGTCTACTTGCCTTTTGAGAACTGAAACCTGAGTAGAATTTCCCCCAAGTGCTTCTCCTGTTGTGCTCAGGGAAGCTTCAGCATTACACAGTAACGTAGGGGATAATTGTCGGGTTTTGTACTATTTAATGCATTGCTGTGTTTGCCTTATGTTTTTACATTCAGTAATAATAGGCAGTTTCTGATTCCATATCTGAATTTCCTAGGGCTACAGCTCAAGTCATCCCCACCACAAGTGTCTTGACTTCTGTACTCCGTGCATAAGTGGCAGGTTTTGATTCGTCAGCCACAAGCTGGGCAAAACTTCAGCCCTTAGAAGGGCGTGGAGGTGAGCCAAGCAGGAGAGTCATTTGTTCAGCTCCAACGAATCCTGCTAACAGGAGCTTCTCCGAGTGACACGACAAACTGCAGTGTCAGCTGTCCCCAGCCGGTTTGCAGGAGGTCCACCACAGTGCCTCCTTTGTGTTAAGAGTCTTAACAGCGGGACCAGAAAAGTTGTCCAGCTTATCTTGCCCTGCCTTTTTTTTCTATAAACATCCTGTGTGACATATCCTGGAAGGAGAGGAATATAAGGTGGTAATAAATGAGCAGAACTGTCTCGGATGGTAATTTGTTTCCAAAGGTGTCCGTGGGGAGTTGGTGAGGATGTCCTAGTTACTGCCTAAATTGTGAGGCTTTCTATAATCATCCATTTATTTGCAATCTACTTAAAAGCTACTAGCTAATTTATCCATTTCTGCATGGGGATCCATTATAAGAAAGCACTTTTCTTTTCAAAGGAAGACCCATTCTTCCCTGTTCCCCAGAGCGAATTACCAAAGGTTAAATTCTTTCCAAGACAGGTGCTCCACGCCACTGAACAACTCAATCTGTGTTCTTTCATCTTCACGATGCTCACACTCTGCAATTCCTGTGCTAGTTCATTAGTTTTTTACAGGCAGATGGTCCCCTTTTCTGGAAGGTTCATCAGCACCAGAATGATCTTAGTTTGGGCTCCTTTCTCTTTAAGACGTGCTTTCCTGTTTACATTGTAAATAGCCAGTGGGAAAAAAGATAGAGGTCTCAGTTTTCATTTGCAACCTAAACTGCAATTGCCATTCTTGGGTGTGTGTGTGTGTGTGTGTAAGGGGGCACTAATGATAGGTTTAGGGGCCAATAATATATACTAAGCTACTTAAAGTAAAATTAATTAAATTTAAATGAAATTAGAAATTTTATTCCTTAGTTGCACAGGTGCTCACTCACCACATGTGATACATTGCTACCTGATTAGGTGGCACGGATTTTAAAACATTCCCTTCATCACAGGAAGTTCTATTGGATGGCATTGCTATTTTGGAGAATCAAGTCCTTCTGAAGAAGGGCTTTTTTTTCAGCAGCCTTATAGCCTAGGATGCTAGAAACTTTATGAAAATTAGACCTACTTTAACAAAAGTTCATCTCAGACATGAACGGCAGAGGAATAAATAGAACTGATGACCTAGCAGTGCTGAATTACAACTCCCTGAGATTTTTCAGTTAGGATACATTCCACCTGTAGAAGTCTTGGAAAATTACACATAATTAACAAAGCAATATAAGGAAGAAAATATCTAAATATATTACTTGGTTACTGAGAAAGATGAAAACATTGACAGATACACACCAATGACTGAATAATACTTCAAGTCAGTGAAATAAGAAATGCTATCACAAAATGCTATACATGATGAATTTCTGGGTGAGTTACATTTGTTTGACAAGAAGCCTCAAGAACGAGAGAGTGGATGGGCAGGTGAAAGGTGAGAGACTTCACAGGGGAACCGACGCCCTGCACAACCTTTTGATGTGATTGTGGTGGTGACCTGCGTACAAATCATCAGTGTCCCTTTCATCACTAAGCACAATTTCAGAGATCTGGAGGGCCAGACAGACCGCTTTCCTTGCTTTCTGTATAATTCTCAGAACTGAATTCTCTGTCAGAAAGTACCCTCTTTCCTGATGGAGAAATCCCCTGTCTTCCAAAGACACGGTAGCTCTGCCCTCCCGTTGGGGTCAGTGAGGGGAACCTGCCCCTGGGTACTCTGACCGTCGTCCCCACCACGGAAGCCTTGGCCTGCTTTCTGAGAGTCCAGTCCTGCAGACCTCACGGAGGCCACCCACTCCGTATAAGACTTAATTAGCTCTGGCAAAGGAAGGAGGAAGGATTAGGGCTAATTAAAGAGCTCAGGGAAAGCAGATATGATTAAGAGCATAATCCATGGAAACCCAGGGCCTCCTGAGACAAATCCTGCCAGGCAGATGTCCTCTGCCAGTCCTCACGCTCCCCCGGGACGTACAGCAGGAGGTCACCCTGGAAAGTCAGGCCCAAGAAGAGGGACTCTGTGTGGAGACCATGTAAGGGATGGACAGAAACACACACAATATATCCTTTTTCCAAAAAGAAAAACAGAAGGAGTTACTCTCCACTATTTCATGAAGGAAGGAAGGAGAAAGTGTTCATGAAACATGATTTATGCAATGTTTTTTTTCCCCTAGGTAATATTTACGACTTATTTACCAATAAGGTAAGCATTACTCTGGCAAGCATCTTATTCAAATTTTAATGTTAGAAGCAGAATTAGCAGGAGCTACACAGAAGAGGTGGCGTGGTCTCCTCCCCATCTTTAGCATTTCCATAAATATTTCAGTTGGCTTCAGAGGGCAAGTGAGCATACTAATGCTTGGTAGGGAGAAACTTGCCGTGCAAGAAACTTCTCCCTTTCTCCGACCTGGTCACAACCCCAAACACATTAACTTCACAGGAACTTTCCTCGCCACATGGAGTTATCAAAAGTGGACAGAAACAGAGGGCAAAGGAGGGCAGAACAGCAATCAGCTTTGTGAGACCCTGGCAGCCTGGTTTGTGCTTTAAGTTCAAACCCAATCAGCTTTTGTTACACAGGGCAGGATCTTGATGAGCTTGTAACCTTATAAACAGTCCTCTGGAGAGACGTGCTGAAGTTATTTGAATATAATTCAGCCAGGCAACAAATTGGCCCATCACTCTGCTCACAAATTTCTGTGAGGACCAGCCTGCCACAATAGGGATGATGGTCCTCTCGGAGGAAATCTTTCTCTAAATTATGCTAATTGTGCAGAAAACCCAGAGTTCTTTCAGAGTAAAAATAATTTTAAAAAAATAAAAATAGACGTGTGATTTTCTGAGAAGCAGGAGTTTTTCTTACAATAATTCTGTAAATTAGGAGTTATTTACCTTCTATATACGGAGGGGATTGAAATTCTGAGACGATAATATACTTTCCGAGTTACACAACAGATAAATTAAGAAAGGCATTTTTGTATTTATTATTACTGTTTGCAAGGGAGGCTTCTCCTAAAAGTCAACAAAAACGTGATTCCCTTATCTCCTGATGTGAAAACAAAGCTGTAAATAATATGAAGTCCCCAAATGAGCCTTCTAGTTTTTATGACGGGAGAAATTTGATGTAATGGTTTTATTTATTTATTTTTTTGAACATGTTTTAATGGACCGTTTCCTACCTGCTTGACACTATGTACCTTAGGAAGAAAGTATCCAAATTTCTGATCTTGAAGAAACAACAAATTCTTCTCTGCCATAAATTTCAACTGCAGTTCTTGGACTACTGTGACATTCTGAGGGCCTGTCGCGGCAGCAGTGGGAATAGCATGTGGGTACCACCCTCCAGAGCAAAGTGAGGCAGTGACACGGGCAACAACAAAGTAAAAAGCCAGACGGGGAGCCTGCCTGTATTCACCTGAGGGACAGGTAGAAGGAGAATTCTGTTCTAGGCAGCACCAAGGGCTTCCTTGGAAATTTTGTAGCATTATCTGTAATACGGTTCTTATATTTTTCCTACTAATTTCTCATTTTCTTTGGAGATCAGGTATAAACACGATGAAGTCGTAGTGCGTTAGGATTTGAATTAGTGGGGAAGAATCTAGACGGCTACTAAACTTAGTCAACAGGCAGGGAGACTTCATTTCTAGTGGAAGACTGAAAATACTGAGGTTTCTGCCTGAGTATAGAATGAAGGAATGAAATGATTGTAACAAATAGTAATTATCATCAAAATCATCACCATTTTTGTCATTCTTCAGAACTTGGACAATATTGACTTATTGTACTCTTGCAAGCATACGGCATTTGACAGTTCTGAGGACAGTTTATTCCTTACTGACTAACTAAACTAAAATGTTATTTCCTAAGCCCTTGCCATATGTTTCCTTTTTAGTTCTTTCTGTCTTTGACTCCAGGGTCTTCTACTAAAGCTAGGCTAATTATCAGCTAGTTATGAGTATAGTGTACTGGGGGATTTACACTTTGATTGCCCAGGTACCTGTTGCAATTGTCTGGCACCTTTGCTGTATGGTTTGCCAAATATTGTGAACACCTCTGTTTAGTGGGATATTGAATTTTCAACATGGATACTCCATACCTGTTAAATTGGCTTTCCTTTTAATTCTTGTCTTGGTCCTCTAAAAGAATGCTTTGGCTTATCTTTCTGCTAACTTAAATTTATATATTTAAATGTATGTAAATTGTGAACCTTCTACTCATCACTCCTTCTATTCATTCTATTGTTGCAACCATATTTCCAAAGTTTAATTTTCAATCACTTTGATTATTGCTCTTTCTTGGCAATCTATCCTTCCTTTCTCCTCTCTTTTCTTTTTCTTCCTCCTTCCCTCCCTTTCTTCCTCCCTCTTTTGTTTTTCTTATTATATTATCTTATATCTATGAATGAAAGTTGTACTGTTTCACATGAAGAATATTTTTCTTTTCTTTTCATTGTATCTATGAGATAATGTACCAACTACACCTATTGTGGAATCATTTCACAATACATGTACATCAAATCATCAAACTGTGTTCCTTAAACTTTTACAGTGATGCATGCCAATTATTTCTTAATAAAACTGAGAAAAAATGTACTTCATTTATATTTCTTGTATTAACTCTGTTTCCTTAATGAATAATTTTGGTTTATTGATTTTTGAGCTTCATTTTCATAATAATTTTTCTCTCAACTGTTTTGTGTGTGAGGTTCTATATTTGTTCAAGTTTTGTAGCTAGAAAGTATTTCCTCAGCTTTGGGGAGCAGGTCTGTTTTCGTGGCAGACAACAAGAATCCCAATTGTGTCCTTTGCCCCGGCAGGGTCGGGGCAGGGTGAGGAGTAGGTCTGTGACCAGACAGGCTGCCCTCACAGAACATGCAAAAATGCATTGCCTTCCAGGCCAAGCAGGTACAGTGATATCCAACCCTAATGGGGGTTTAACATAGTAAGAATTGGTGGCTACTGTGGTGAACTGGACAGTGTATCTTGTCTACAGTCTTTCAAAAAAAAGTTAAATATTTTTTTCTCTGCGAAATGGAAAGAAGTCTTTTGTCTGGATAAGAACCGACCTCGCATTAAGGAATCCTGTTTTGTGTTATGTGTAGAGCTTGTCTTCTGGGGGTAGGGTTTTCCTGTCCCTTTTGGCAGAAACAATTTATGTAGGACACTGTCCTACTTCTATAGCACTAGCACCTGCTTTGAGAATCTCTTGTGTCACAATGCCTAATTATTTTGTGAGAAGTAAACTTGACTTGTTTTACCCTGAGGGCAAATACGGGTGCCTACTTATATGAAAAGACATACTTGACACATTTTTTCAACAGCAGTTATTAATTATGCCTGGCTACGGCAACCCGCATTAGTTCGAACATCCTCGTTCCTGTCTTAGCCCCATCTGGGGGAGCACTGTATTCACTTGCCCGATAATGTTGGGTTTGGCCATATCTCACTTTGGGCATTGCAAAGCCATATGGTATTTGTTTGTCCTCTTTTAATCCTGCATTCAGGCATGAAAATAGCATGCCCTGGGTCGCTGCTGCTCCTGTGACCTGGCTGCCTGCAAACCAAGAGGATGTGACAGCCCCAAACACCGCCCACAGCCTAGAACAGAGCCTCTGAGGATCTGTGAGCATGGATTAAATGCTTGCCATTGTAAGGGTTTGATCTGGGGACTATTTGTTACCGCAACTAAGTTAACTAATATCGAATGTGACGCCAGAAATGGGGTGACACTGTTAAAAGGAAAAAAAAAAGCAAAAGCAACAAAACTAAACAAAAACATATGTTATTGACTTTTGGGCAGGACCGTGAATGGTGAGGAAACTGATACAGAAGGTTGGAAAAAAGATAATCCATGCTATTATGGAGGCAAACAGTTGATTATATTGCCTCTCATGAAATCTTGAAAGTTGTCAAAATATCTGATAAACCCATGTGTTTGATGTAGTAGGAAAAGAGAATGTTGGTAGTTGAGCTGATTGTTACTGGTAGGGTTTGAGAAGGTCCTAAAGAAAATGATATCAGCTTAAAAAATTTTTAAAAGTGATTAATCAGTTTGGAATTAGGAATGAGGGGAAAGAAACAAAAATCCATAAATGTTGTCACTTGCTGGAGTGAAATGATTCAGTTCCTTCTTCTTGTCAACCAGTCAAAGATAAAATTGTGAACAGCTTTGAATGAGAAAGGCCCAGTAAGATCAAGATCAAGATCAAGATCAAGATCTGGCCTCAGATCAAAGACTTAACAAGGGCATGACAATTTCACCTTTTGTTACATCCACTAATTGAATTATTCTGACCCAAGATTATCTTTTCAGCTGGTCAAAATGACTCCTACAATAGGGCATGGTCCCACAGACACCCAAAAAACTCAAAATCACCAGAAACTCAGAGTTACATTTTGCAGAGTTGTGAATGAGAATATTCACATAAAGAGCTGATAGAATAAAATATATAAGAATAAACCAAACCAAAACAGAAACACAAAGATTTTGGCAAGTGCATTTCCAGTCTGGAGTAAAAGACACTTAAAATATTTAATACATAAAGTGACACTTGAGTGCCTGAATTTTTGATAGGCAGAAAGCAGGCTGGGATGCTACTCAGCCACCTTAGACAGAATATTTTTTCTAAAATGCTTTTCCGATGCATTCAAGGAGAAAAATGAAAGAGGAAGACATTCCCAAGGGCAGAGTTAAAAGCTAATGAAACAAAATGCAATCAGGGGTTACCCCCAGGGAGTAAGACTGGTGCCTAATCAGTTCTCTATCACTTGAACTAGGGAGCCTGGCAAAGTTGTCCTGTGAGATTTCAGAATTGCTGCAGACCAATGACTGCCGTATGTCTCTCATCCTTACCTCTTCTGAATATGAGTGTTGATGGAATTATCCTATTTCTGGTCCAGGCTTATATGTTTTGTGTTGTGGGAGCACATAAATTGGCATTTTAGGGTAGAGGTCTCTGGGTAAAGAGGACCTATACATTTGGAACCCATAAAGGCACTATACTGAAGTCCTACATTTCAAGCCTGATATCATGTCTGAATGGGACTTTGGGCTTCTTTATTGAGAATAAGGTAAGTGTATTTTATAGTTTGAATCAAGTGAATATTTGTGAGTAAGAGGCAAGTCCGTTGATGATTTTATGATTGCATACTTACAGTGTTTACCCCCTAGCCTCTGTAGTTTTGACTATATTCCTCGTCCCACAGATTTTGGGCTTGGTCATGTGATTTACTCGGCAAATGAAATGCACCCCAGTTCCAAGTACAGGCTTTACAGGCATCACAGGCTTCCACTCACTTTATTGTGCTCCAGTCTTCGGCCATGAAAGCAGGACACCCCAGAGAGGATGCACTATATCTGTATACAGGATGTGCTTTAGTTTGGGTTCTGGAATGAGAAAAGAACTGGAGAAGAGCTGAATCTAAGCCACACCCTAAGTGGAACTTACAGAGCCCACCTTCAAACACAAGAGCAAAACATTGATATCTATCATTATAAGACAATGAGATTTTGGATGCATTTGCTCTCACAACAAAAGGTGATTACTACCTCAGCCTACTAGCCCATGGCCCATTCTTTGAATTGAATCCCAGTAACTGAGTCCTAATTGCAAGTTTCTGCCAAGAAGACTCCTCTTATTTTGGAGAATCTTTTCATTTTTATATGTTTGTAAGTTCTGCCTTTCTGTTGGATTTCAATCAATAGAATATATTTATATCTTTAAGAAATCAGTACTTCAATCTGGGAGTAGCATTATTTTATTCTTCCAGTATTACCATGTATTTACTTTTATATTTTCAATTATGCCTTTTGATGGAATTCTAAGAGGAAGAAATACCTTGCAAATTTGGTCAGTCACTTTGACCAGGCCTATCTAGTTAGATTGTCTTTAATCACGTTGAAAAATGCGTCCCCATAACGAGGTTGTCTAGATAAGGAGGACATCTCTGCCTTGTGCGAAGGTTTTCAGTCTTTGGTACAGTCAGATTTCAGTTGGGGAGAAGCAGTGGGTGGAAATATCAGAGAAAATGCACAGAGATTTAGGAGGCTTCCCGGACCCACTGTACTTTTCTAATAACCTCCTAATAGTCTGCTGACCCAAAACAAAAACGTTCTGATATAGGTGCTCTAAAATCCAAATAATTTGATAGTTGATAAAACCAAGGAATTCTATTTAAATATAAATGCTACTCTGCAGTAGTTAAAGCACAGGAATCCTTCTGTATTCACTGTGAACTGATGAAATAATTCATGATATTTAAAAAATCCTTAAAAAATTGATCCTGAATTAAATAAATAAATAAATAAATAAATAAATAAATAAATAAATAAATAAATAAATTCAGGAGAGGTAGGAGCCAGAGAGACATTCTCAAAGGAGCCTAATGATAAGCTAGAATTGTTTGTTTTCTATTTTAAAACTCTATGTCATTAAGAATCCCTGGAAGTACACTGCTGTTTTTAGCAGATATTGCTACTGGAACCTTTTACTCTAAGTTGCGTAGATTTTCACGTTATTCTAAAAGTTTTTTTTCACAAATTATATAATTGTTCACCAGCATTTTTGTCTAAGTTTGAAGCTAATAAAATCACAGGCTAGAAATGGACTTTCCAAGTTCATTCATGCCAATAGCTAGATCCTCTGTATTTACCTCACCCTCTGCTCCACACTGCTAGTTTAGGGACAATTAGTAAGCATGATGCTTTCATCTTAACGTTCTGGGGAAGGATTTGTCTGATCTCCCCCCAGTTTGTAGGTACATGGACATCCGCGTGGCTTGAATGATGTCATTCTTTCAGAAAGCTCCCGGTGAATGCCATCTAGTTATTAGCTCTATTGTTATCAAAACAAAAAGAAAGAAGCAAACCAGATGATGCCAGACTTTTAGCCTTCTAGGATATAAAGCAGTTATTTAGTTTCTGAATGGAATTCTTTGCTTTTTGAATCTTAGAATAGAACTAACAGCACTGGCACCCGCTGTGTCACCAGTCCTGACACACTAACCGCTGTGACAACCCTCCGGCACAGCCCCAGTGATCCTGCCTCTTGGTAGTCATGCACTTGTACAGTCCCCTCCTCCATTCTACCAAGTGTGCTCTGTGTGATAAACGTAATATGGAAAAAGTGATGGTCTGGCATTTCTGAGACTATAAAAGACACCACAACTTCCGTTTCTCACTCTCTCCCATCACTAGCTCTGGACACCATATTGCGTACAGTCTAATGGACAAGTCCATGTGGGAAAGAGCGAGGCCTTTTGCTAACAGCCAGGTGACTGGATGAGTGACCTTGGAAGTGAATTGTACAGCCGTGGTCTGGTCTTCAGAGACAGCATCCTTGTCCCACAGCTGAGCTACAGCTTCTGAGAGGCTGAGCCAGAATGACCCAGCTAAGAAACTCTTGTATTCCTGGCCCTCAGAAACTCTTGACATAATAAATGCTTCTTGTTTTATGGCAATCTGTCATATAATAGATAATATAAGAAAAGAGCCATGGAACATCTCTGTATCTACTTCCCTACTTGTAAAATAATATGAAATATTCTTACCTCCCTCATCAAAATAGTTTCTAAATAAAATACAATAATAATTTGCTTTAGGAATACTTGACAAAGAAAAATATGAGTTAAATCTAAATTTTTATTGTTCCTAATAGAAATCATGTATGCTATTTTTATATTACCACATTGACAGTATCATAACCACTTCAGTTTGTGTAAGGGAAATAACCTGAGGTCCTTTTTTAAAATCAACCAACAAAAATAGTATGATTTTATCCACACAATTATAATTTACTTTCTTCCAGAGGGGTACAACAAGGTTTTTGGACTCAGCTCTCTTTGTCTTCAGAGTTTACTTTTTAATCGCACTAGGTCCTCTGCAGGAAGGTTTAGTATCAACAGAGAACTTTACTTATATAGGTCTTCACTTCCAGACAACCTTTAGTACTGATGGGATTCTTTAAGAGATACTGGCAAATGAGTTTGGTTTTTAACTTGATTGAATTAAATACCTATAGAATTTAAACAGGCTCTTGAAAGCCAGTTGGGAAATTTGGAGGTAGACATCCAGCACTTGTGTGATAATTTCGCACAAGTCATCCCTTGTTCACATAGATTTTCCTGACTTTGGAAATTCTCTGATCTATTTGAGGATATCTGGCAATATCTGTAGTTTCTAATTGTTGTGCCTGACATGCGATAAGCAATTGTTTTGCATTCATCTCAATGACAAGGACACACAGCTTTGCATACTTGGTGTGTCTTCTCTTTTTATGTCCTGTCTAACACATTTTTATGTCACAAATTTATACCATCAAAATCTGTTTCTCTGCTCCTCTAAATAAACAGTGGAAGGCTTTTTCTTCCAATGCAGCCCCACACTGCAATTTTTCCAAAAACATTTCAAACTAACTGTAGAAATCCAAATGTAAACTTCAATAACCCTTTGGTACTATGGTATAATTCAAATATTACAATAAGATGAGAAGTACATACATTATAGCCTTCAAAAGTCTATAAATGCAAACAACAATTTTATCAGATGTATATCTTTTAAGAGTGTTAGAATTGGAATGAAATATGTTACAAGTATGTTGCTGAGGTAATACTGTAGTGACTGCCTATATCCTGGGTAGCCCTTTCTATGTTTTGCTTTATGTAAGCTTACCTACAGCCTTTCTGGACTCCAGATGGAGGAGTGATGCCATGAAGGTTAAGTAACCTGTTCAGGAACATAAAAGGTAAGAGACCAAGGTGGAATTCAATTCTCATTATTCCTTTCCAAATATTGTGCTCATTCTAGCATATACTCCCGCTTCTCAAATGATATTATTGATTTTACTGTAGTCTTTAGTCTGTTCCTACTAAAGCAATATCCATGAGAGAAAATTGTTTGTTTTTACCTTGGGAAATGGAAAAGGATCGAGTAGTTGTGCTTGTTGTCTCGATAATCATTCTGTAACTGAGCTCACACTATTATGTACAAGCATTTCCTGATAAAAGCTCACACCTTTTCATTGAAAAGCGGTGCTAGCTTTGGTTTCAGAGAGCAAAGCAAAAAGAAATAAGCCAAGGTGATTGCCAGCAGGGAGATTTTAGAGTTTTCTAGGAAATAATTAGTTTTACCCATTATAACTCAAAAAAGGCAAGTGACCAAAATGCGGAGGTTGCTGGTGCCCGATATTTGCCTTGAACACCTTACGGAAGAGCTGCTGTTGACTTAAAAGAAGCCTGCCCGTGTGAGTGAGGAAGTGCTAGGTGCACACGTGTTTGCCCACAGAAATACATGTGTAATAAAAAAAGACTTTCAATTTTATTGCTTTCATCCCCAGGATCTCTCTCCAGTTACTTAAATAAAATAGTTTTAATTAAGGGGACTCTCTACAGAGGGACTGCATGATTCAAATAAGGACAAAATTCCACAGAGACACCTCAGTAATTCAGGGTGACATGCTGGCTATAAGCTACGGAAACCATTCTTCCAACCTGCTAGCTGCTGCTTTATTTAACATTCTGGTCAACCCACACCTATTGAAAAAAATCTTATATATCTCAATCTGCCCATAGAAAATAAGATAAAGCAGAAACAACTTTTCTGGAAGATGATTAAGGTTATCATATGCCTTCCAGATGCAAGAGGGGGACTTATGTAATTTTGGTTTTTAATTTGAAATTTTATTGGGGTCTCATCTTGTTTCAGACTAAAACCTTATTTTTTGTGCTGACATAAAAAATAGTTATTGATGTATAATTTTCCACAAGGCAGAAAAATGCCATAAAACAAAACAATTTTGTGAACTTTGACAGCAGGTTGCCAATACTTAATGTAAAAATCAGACCTATAACATGTTAGTACTCGTAGAGATCATGTTGACCAGCTTCTGTTCCATTGAAGAAACTGAATTCACACAGTCTAAGTCACTGTGTCCTTCAAGCATACGTATTTTCTAATGTTTACACTTACTCCCCTGGTGATTTCATCAAGCCTCATGGCTTCAAATATCCGATGTATGCTCCTGGCATCCATGTTTCTATCTCCAGGCCGTATCTCGTCCCTGAGCTCCAGTCTCACCCGCCCATCTCCCCAGTTGGCATCTTCTCTGGTGTACAGCAGGCATCTCAAATTGGTTACATCCACACAGAAGCCCTGACCTCCACCCCACCAAAGACTACTCTGCGTTCAGTCTTCCTCATTTTATTGAATGGTAATTGATTCTTCTAGTTCCTCGGACAAAAATGTGGAGTCATTCCTGATATTTCCCTCTCTCTCTCCCTCTTTCCCTCTTTCTCACCAGCAAATACTGTTAACCCTACTTTCAGAATGGATACGAACAGTTAGAACTCCTTTTACCACCTCCACAGCTCCTAGCCTCGTCCTTGTCAACATTATCTGACTAGTGTCAGTCGTCTCCTACTTCTACCTCTGTTCTTCCAAACTCTATTTTTGACACAAAATCTTGAGTAATTATGTTAAATCCTAAGTCATCTCATATCCCAGCTCTAAGCAAAACCCTCCCAAACCTCCCTTTCCACCCACAGGAAAAGCCCAAGTGCTACTCAGGCTATAGGACCCATGCCCACCCCTTGGTAGCTCCTCCCCTTGCCGTCACACTAGTCTTTTTTCCAACCTTTTCTACTGATTACTGCTATTTATACTTTTACTTACTCTGCTGTGATCTCACTGGGTACTTGCAGTGAGTTCAAATGTGCCAGGCAGGCTCCCTTGTCCTACGTATTTGTCTCATCCTGGAACATTGTTCTCTTAAATGGTCATGTGGCTAACTCCCTCACTGTCTTCACATCCGCGCCTGGATGGCCCTTCCTCCACGATGCTTTCTCTGACCATTCTCTTTGAAACTGCAAGCCCAGTCCCAGCATGCCCTGTGCCCTTTCCTGCTTTATTTGCTTCTCTTAATAAAGTAAAAATTCCAGAAAGGAAAAGTTTGTGTCTGTTTTCTTCAATAGTACAAAGGACATTTCATGGCATATACAAGGGGGGAAGCCCCGGAAAACAGAATTTATTTATAAAAAAGTGTGTATTTATTCTTTCATGTTTTAACTTCAGAAACCTTCAAAGTACCCTCCATTTGATGCAATACACCTATCGAGACTTTTTTCTACTGCTCAAAACAACTTTTAAACTCATCTATTTTGATGCCTTTTAGTGCTTCTGCCGTTTCTGTTTCACCTCTTCCACATGGGCAAAATGTTTCCCTTTGAGGACTTGTGTCATCTGTGGAAACAACAACAACAAAAAAGTCACTCGGGGTGAGATCGGGTGAATAGGGAGGGTGGGGCATGGGGGTGATGCCCTTATTGGTCAAAAACTGCTGAACACTCAGCACAGTGGGGGCAGGTGTGCTTGTAAATCACCCATCATGAAACAAGCAAACACCTTGAAAGAATCTTCAAAAAAATTCACTGAGCAGAACACAGCCTCTCACAACAACGCCAGTTGATGCGCTGATATAATGGGTTCCTAGAATGCTCACCTAATGGGGCAAGCCTGTGCTACAAGGGGCCTGCCCTCCAGATAATAATTCTGGATTTTTTGGGTCCCCCTTCATTGTATGTGTTCAATAAATAACTGGATGAGTGAATGAATGAATGCCTTGGAAATTAATCAATCAATACATTAAAGGCTTAGAAAAATCTTTGCACGCGATATCCTCACTTCTCATATGTCTGTACAATCATAACCCACTAGGAAATGAGTTTTAGACCTGAATCATTGTAGTTTACTAGTGACTTTTTGTAAAGGTTTTTTCCATTCATAAAGTGCCCAGGTCAGCTAAGGAGGTAACGTCACTCGGGGCCATGTGATTTGTATGACTTTGTACTTTCTGTCTTTAAAAGAAGACTGTCAGGGTTACCTTATTTGATAGCTAGAATTTAACATGATGTTGTAGGCAGTGGGTGAGGGTGAGGTGGCAAGTACCTGCTTGACATTCTCAGTTACAGGTTAGAGTGCTATCACGTTCACTGTTCTAAAAATATGTTTACCTCTAGTAAAGGACAGGTTGCAGAAATCTGTTCAACATTTGCCTAAGCCCACTCAAACCCAAGCCCCACCTAAACCATTTATTCGTGCAACTTTTAATGCACCATTTATGCAAGCAGTGAACTTACTTATAAATATAGGAATTTGAGTAAACACAAATAGGTTTTGAGGTCTCTTATGCAAGGAGTGTGTGCTATATTTTTTTGAACTTGTCACAGGACTAGAGACTCAGCACTCAGTGGATGACTGATTTGACAGAAAGCCAACAAAAATAAGAGTGTGACTATTAACGTAAGAAAACTATGTAAAATCTTTGTGTTTGAACACAATATGAAGTTTTCTTAATGTTATGAGTTTAGTGCAGTGATTTTCAACCAGGGTGACACACAGATTTTTAAAACATGCAATACCTGACTATTTAGTCAGGGGCAAAGACTTCTTTTCCCTTAGATTAAAAAAATGACAACAGCCAACACAATGATAGCCATCTGGTGGGAATGAAATGAAATTATACCTTCTTGTCTTCGTCAGATTGGCAAAACAAGTATTTTGTTGGTGGGCCACAGAGTGGTGGCAATGACTTTGCGTGGGCCGCGAGAGGAGCTAGGCTGAAGACGGCCGCTCCGGCGCCGGGCTGCATTAGGGCTGTCCGTTCTCCAGCACGCATTCCCAGCAGGCAGGACTCTGAGTGTGGAACTTCCCTTCAAACGGCAGTATGCGCAAGGGCATGTTTAATAAATACCATTGGACAATGGTTGCCTGTGTTTGATATTTATTGAGAACCTATAGGGACCCTGAGACCCTGGCCCAGGATGAAAAGCTTATAAAAGGCTGTACCTCATTAAGAAAAACATGGTCCCAGCTCCCAAGAAGCTTATCTGCTAAAGCAGACAACACTGAGGTGGGTGCACGGAGGAAAATTATTGTTATATTTTTTAGCTAAGTGCAGAAAACGGCAACCCACCCCCTTTATGAAAACGCAGGACTTATCTTCTTCTCTCTTAAACTCGTTTTCTCGGCGAGGGCCTCCTGTTAAACGTCTGGCAAGGAATGGAGGTAGGAGCTGGAGAAAGGACAAGGGGATGCGGCGGCGGCGAAGGAAAGGAATGCGAACAGATGGTGAGGCGGCAGGCTCTGCGGCACAGAGTAAGGAGCAGTTGGGGAAGAAATGGAATTTGTGGGTGGTTGCTGTGTCTTTCATATTTTTAAATAATTATAATAAGCCCTCCTCATCATGATTAATTAACATTTAACTTCAGGTTACAAAGGAAAGCAAATAGGAATGAATCAGACATTGATTTCCTCCCTTTCAGACATGCTAAGAGGCACAGCTGTGGTAGAGGGCAGGGTTGGCATGGGCTTAAACGCAGCACGGTTTATTAGGATTGGTTTCACACTGCATCTATATTTATACTGCCAGAGATGAGAGAGCTGAGAACAACCTGGGAAATAATTACATACTATGGTTTTGTTTACACTTCCACTGAAAAACACAATTATTTTTTTAGTGTATTTTCATTCCTATCTTGAATATAATAAGGTCAGCCCAGGAAAGTTTTCATTACGTGTGGAAAATAACATCTACTTGTAGAATAAAAATATTTGTTTTATAAAGAAATTTGTTTCATAGGGAAATGTGTTTTATTAAATCAAGAGAGGAAGTTTAGTACCCAATTTACATAACCCCAAAGTTACCTTGGGGTAACTTTGATATTAAGTTACCTTGGGGTTACCTTGATATTAATTGCCATTTGATTTTTAACTCTGTGATCACTCCAGTCCTGGTTCCCCAGTTTGGGATGATGGTGAATTGGGGAGACAAGACCAAGGGTCAAAATCCAAAGGCAAAGCTTGAAGTGCTAAGTTTGGGAGCAAATCAACATGTTAATCTCAAAATCCCAGAAATATCCAAGGCAGGATGACAATGATTATTCAAATCAAAGAAAAATATCAAGATAGAGATGCCGAGAAATGTCCGCTGAGGCAAAACCTCAAGACATGCTCTTGAAACCAATCATTCCTGGGTGAGGCCGGTCTTGGATGAAACCACAGAAGGCATGGCAGTACAGGCTGTGCAAACCTCACGAGGTCTCAGTTACACTGAGTTAATTAGAGAAAATGATATCTGAATAAGGCTGAAGAGAAAGACTGCAGATTCAAGTATAGGAAATGAAAAAACAAGATTCTTTTGTCTTTTTGTCCACAGAAATTCTTTGGAATGGCAGAAACCCTTTCACTGTGTGGTTGGCTTCTGTGTTGCTGGTCCCTTGGCTACGCTGCCAGTTCCCTCCTTGCAATCACCTCCCCTTGCGGTGAGATTCTACTCGGTGCCAGGGTCTCCGAGAACCCACCGACAGTGTCTGTTTCAATCAGATTGACCCAAACATGTGTGATTTCACCTTTCTCTGAACCCTCTTAACATTTCATTTAGATACTTAATACAAAATTTATATACCCCATTGTGCACTTTATTTTTATATTTATCTAATGAATATTAAATAGAATAGAAGCTTCTTTGGGGCAGGACTTATTGGTTATTGCATATATTGAAATGCTTATCATTTGATACCTACATTTAGTCAGAAGTCAGTAAAATTTTGTTGTGACATCTGTAAGTGTGGAGGGAAAGGCCTGGCTTTAAACACACACTTGGGAGGCCGTGTACACCTACCTCCTACCTCAGACCTGACTCTGACTTTTATCCACTTGATCATCCTCAACTACCTTGGTAGTTAAGATCCTCAGCTACCGCTAATAATCTATAGAATAAGACGAATTGGATGTTTTGGATAAATTATGGGCAGGAAGACAAAAATAAACACTTCTCTACACATTTGATCCTTATCAAATATTTTACTGTAGAAATTTATAACTTCAATCTTTTGGAAAAAATGCATTCACATAATGAAGATCATGATATAATTCTATTTGAATTTTATGTGCATACTGGAATTTTTCTCCAAATTTGCCTTTTATCTTGTGGTAAGTCTACGTCCTGGATCATATTGTTCACGTTCACTACAGGCAATATTGCTGACATGAATGTCTCAAAAATATTAAGCTTCAATGTAATCTTTTAAAAATAATCTAAAAAAACTGAGCTTTTAATTTGTGCTTATCATTATGAGGTATACAGGAAGGAACCAGATACAAATCTTATTCCTGAAACTTCCTAATGTGGCAGGGGGCTCAGGTCTATTTGAGGACAGAGGTGCCACGAAAGTTGAGAGAAGGGTGGGGGAAGAAGATGGAAGCGGCATTAGCCCTGGGTCCTGAGGACAGGTGAAATTCTAATTGCAGATGAGGGGGAAGAACTTTCCACCGATGGAATTGCAGCTGGCATCGGAAATGGACCATCACATTTATCTCCCGGGCAGAAAAACTCCTGCAAATGTCCAGGAGGATGTCTGCTTTCTAAAAATGTGTTCAGTATCTTTTCTCTTTCTTTTTTTAAAAAAGATTTTATTTATTTACTTTCAGAGAGATGGAAAGGGAGGAAGAAAGAGAGTGAGAGAAACATCGATGTGTTTCCTCTTGCATACCCCCAGTCGGGGACCTGGACTGCAACCCAGGCATGTGCTCTGACTGGGAATTGCACCAGCAACCCTTTGACTCACAGGCCCGTGCTCAATCCACTGAACCACATAAGCCAGGGCCAGTGTCCTTTCTTTATGGAAGGTGGGTTATAAACTACTTCTCCATAGTCTTTATTCTCCTGTCAAAAGGGGACACTTTTGACAAGGGACACTTTAAGTGTTAACTAACTCCACGGTTACAGAATAACTGGAACTCTTAGAGAAAAAAACAAAAACAAAACAAGCCAACAAATCAATGAAAGAGAAATCCAGTAAAGTGAAATAATCTTCCTGTCTCTAAACTTTCCAGTTTTTTCAGGCTTTGAGCAGTAAAGGTATAGATTTTTTATTTCATTTTTATTTTTATTTTTGGTCTTCTTGGGGAAGGGGTGGGGGTTGTTGAGATCAGCAGGCAATGCCAATCTGTTCCGTGTCGCCCGGGGAGGTCCCTGCTCAGTAGTTAGCAGCACATGGCTGGCACTTGATTGAGGGTTTGGGGAGTTCACCAGAGTGCACTAAAGCTCGGAAAAAAGGTTCTCTTGGGGAATTAGATATTTTAGTAGGACGGTGAAATTTCATTGACTGAAAATGGCTAAACAAAAACTCTTACCAAAGGTCCTGGGGAGGAGAAAGAGCACTGAGGGAACTAGGGTGTGGGGGGAGGTTCCCATGAGCACCATTTATTCCGGTTTGCCTGTGAGGCTTTCTCCCTTCTGCCCCGGGCTGCACAAGCCCACACCAAGAGCCTGCGCCCAGCACCTGGTCTGGAGGGCCCTACTCTCTATCTGATGTCCCAGGTCATGACATCTGCTGCTGAGGCTCTGGGCTGGGGCCTGTGTTGTCACAGCAACTCCAGGCTTCCAGCTGCCACAGCACCTCCTCTAGTGAGAGGAGACCCTTCTCTGAGAGACAGGTTCATTCTGCATTCTGAGTGGAGAATAAGATAAACTGGTAAACAATTCCGGGACCATGGCCATGAACTAGCTGAGGAGGGCTAGGTGGTACCTTTAGGAACTTCTCTGTTTTCTCAAGGATCAAAGACTTCTGAAGAGCATTTCTAATAGCGCATTGTGCAAGTCATAAAATAATGGTAGTAATAACACTGCTGATGATGATCATAACAATAATAAAAACTATAACAGAAAACTCTTCTAGCATTTACTATGTTCCAGTATAATGTTAAGTACATTATGTAAATTATGTCAGATGGTCTGCCAGGAGAAATTGATCTGTAAGATAAAGACTTACAATGCTACCTGCCTATGTTGCTCCTATGACAGAGAATGGCTATATGTAGGAAAAAAATAAACCTATTTTCCTTTTCCTGGGCACACAGGAAGAGTCTATTTCCTGAACTTGTTGCAAACAGGCAGGAGTTTTCTGGCCAATTGAAAGTGGGTTAAAGGGTTTCGCATCACTCCCTGGCTAGGCCATAACATCTCTTAAACAATTCTCAGCTCTGGCTGGCATAGCTCAGTGGATTGAGCTCGGGCTGTGAACCAAAGTGTCTCAGGTTTGATTCCCAGTCAGGGTACATGCCTGGGTTGCAGGCCATGACTCCCAGCAACCGCACATTGATATTTCTCTCTCTCTCTCTCTTTCTCCCTCCCTTCCCTCTCTAAAAATAAATAAATAAAATCTTTTAAAAAAAATAATCCTCGACACTCTTCTCTTTGGGATGGTAGGATACAGAAGATCTAGTATAGTAATAACTCCAAGGAGACCCTACTGTCGTCTTTCAGAGCTGATGTTCTGTGGGCAAGTTAGGGCTCAGAGAAAATTATTTGTGTGATTCTTTCCTCAGTTCTTCCCAGGTTGGTACGTACATAGTAGGTACATTCTAGCTGTGTAAGAAAGAAGTTATGTTATTATATTTATGGTACCCATGAATATAATGACCTTAGGTTATCAAGTCTTAAGTTTTTCCTGGACTCCAAGAAAGTCTGCCCTGGGCTAAAAGGGTTCCATACAGTGAAAAGAACCTGGTTCCTTGAGTCACTTTTGGGCAGAGAAGTGCCAGGGACTTTTACACTTAACTTCACAAAAGGAAAAAGTAAAACAAGTTTTGTACACAATCACTAGAATTCGGGAGTTTACGTATTACCACAGCATAGCCCAGCCTGCTCTGGAAAATCCCTCCCCCAACCTGTTTTAGCAGGAGCAATTTCTCTCCTATCTTCTTTAAAGGATAGCTGCGTGAATGTGTCTGTTGTAAGAAAAATATTTATGTAACTGTTGCATTCTGTTTAGTCAGCACCATAAAACACGCTTTCTTTGTCCCTGCTCTTCTTCAGGGACTTCACCGTATCAGTCCATCTTGAAGTAAGAGGTACCTATATTGACGATAAAAGGAAATGTTCCAAATGATGGAAGCTAGGTGGAAAGGACAAAGCTAAATACCTCAGAAAGAAAAAAAAAGCTGAGAGGAATAATGACATTACTTCATAGAAGGGAAAGTTGAGAAATGTGCCTGCTTTTCCCAAAGACTGCAAATTTTTTCAACTATTTCCATGGTTATGAGAAATACAGTGAGATTCTTGTGACTGCTACACAGACAAGGGTAAAGTCTAACTGGAAAAGGTGAATTTATGGTTTGAACCCAGTGTGGGCAGGGAAGGGCAGTGTAGATTGTAGATTTATAGGCCCAAAGGCACCCTGAACCCTGCCTGGGACCTTATATGTGTTAGCAGAAAAAGCAAGTAAAAGGAAGGGGGGGAAGGTCAACGTACATTGCTTTCCAGCAGCTAATTCAAAACCCACTCTTCTGTAGGAGGGATGTTAGGCCAAACACCTTTAAGTGTGTGACAAGTTTAAAATTCAGACAGTAAGCATCAGAAAAGATACTGACAGTGGTTGTACAGCATTCACCTGTGCTCTGACCCCCTTAGTGCTTGTGGAGCGACCGAACAATGTGACAGCTAATGGGAGCCCAGGCATTCTTCTTTCATTGTGGGCTTTCATTAGGCCCGGGGGGTGGGTGGGTCAGTGGGTGGGTGCAGGGGTGCTGTACAAAGGGAAGCTCACCACTGCCTCGTTTCATTTCCTGTGTTCCCAACCAACCTACACGTGCCTGGAGCAGAACCCAGTTTTATATTCCATTTTTACCCCCGCCCATCAGTCCCCAGTGAAGTTCTCAGTATTTAATAGGTGCTGAGATTGATTTTTTGATCTCCTCGTGTGACAAACTTCATGCTTTCATTATGTATGACTCATATTTATGAACTGTTAGAAAAACAATGACTAATTATATTTTTGAAGACTAACATGGAACTTGGCACTCTTAATTTAAAGACTTTTACATGAAATTTTATTATGAAGACAGTTTTTATTGTGTGAGCAATCATGCACTAAGCCTCCAAGTTATAATAATAAGAACATTAAGTTTATAACATGGATATTAAAATATTTGAATTTTTTAATAAAGCAGAGTGGTAAACACTTCCGAGTTTAACTCTTTCCTTCTTAATCACCCTTGCTTCATTTGAACAAATCATCACTTAGGATGTTTGCCTATAATATTTTCTCTTTAGTACTAAACCTCCAGTCAGGGAAAATATGTCATCATTTCAGACTCAGGTAGTACTCATACGGTGTTGTTCAGACCTGGAGGTTTGATATGAATAGTATTTGTTGAAATAAATGTGAATTTTCAACCATAAACTTTCATTGGATAACTATTATTTTTTAGAAAATGTGGCAAATACTTTCTGTCATAAGAAAACAGGAGGAAATAGGAAATTTATAGATACAAGAGCAATTGGGGGAAAGAAAATGGCTAATTCTTAAAAAGAAACTTTGCAATTTTTTTTTTTATAAGTTGATGTACTGGAACATTAGGCTTCCTTTAGTATGACATAGAATGAATCATAATTTCTGTTCTCATGGGTCCCTCAATCTGCTATTGGTGTGCAAGAGATGACTGGTTAACCTAGCTGGTTAGAGGACACAGGTCTAGAAGTTCACATCACCAGAGCAGACTTTGTTGCGGAGCAACCAGCATCACTCATTCCAGCGACACAAAATGTACCGAGCTCCAGTCAGCCACCTGAGCTTGGAGCACTGTGACTCAGCATTGCAGCATAGTTTGGGGGACCCCTAATGGACCATGGTCCATAAAGAAGGTGAGAGTGAGCACTGACAGATTTTTATGGCAATTTACAGAGTAATTTCATCCATGCTATGTCTTATAATAATATAAAATTGGAGTTTTAATATGGACATATATTTAATTTCATTTTTCTACTGATTTTTAGTGTAGTTTATAAAAATAGTTGCTTTTAACATGTTACAAAACAAAGTAAGTCAAGTCTTTGACCACAGATAGTTGAGAAAAATTGGCATTGGGTGTATCGTCTTGGATATAAGACTGTGCTCCAGAGCAACACTGCTTAAGTTCCAATGCCACTGTCATCATTTTCTAGCTGCGTGATAAAAGACAAATTGTCTTCACTTATATGGAATTCATCATTCCTACTAACTTATGGGGGTGACATTAGTATTACCTGCTAGGACTGCCGTGAGGATATAAAGCACTTACAGCCTGGCACACCGTGAGGCCTCTTGCTACCCTTGGACACCAGGGGCGCAGCTGCAGAATGGCAGCGTAGTCGTGATAATGATTCAGGAGGGCAGAGGCTAAAAAATAAGTTGTTAGCCCATAGGATCCCATAGTGATTCTCTTCAGAAATAGCCTCCTTGGTATGCTGGAAGAATCTGGCCCCTCAGAAAGGGTATCATACGAGTTGAAGAGTTTCATGACAGCGTGTCCTCTATCAGCTTGTCAATGGATGGTAACAAGCCTGTGCAAATGCTAACTAGGACTAAAGTACATAAGCAAATGCCTATTTCTTATCCTTTTCTAACTAATTTACCTCCTTCCTCCTACTGATTGAGATAGGAGAACCATATATCATGTCCGTGTCCTCCTCTGTAGATAAATGTGTTTAGTCATTCCTTTTACGTTTTCCCAGTCTAAAAAATATGTCCCTATTCATTTATCTTAAGGTTTTTCTAGGAAGTAAATGAAGTGAATGAAGAATGTACATGATTCCTATGCCCCTCCCAACCTGATTTTTCTTCTCCTGCTACTACTCATGACCAATTACATCATCATTTTTTAACGAACCTCTTTAACAGTAAGTACATTCATTCAAGGGTGAAAATCTCATGTACTTTGGAGAAAGAAGCCAAGGGGAAGAACTGAAGGCTCCTTTTAATTTTTGATCACTTGTCCAGTCTCTGGAATGACAGAACTAATTATTTACCTGTTTGGGTATTAGCTTTATTTTTTTCAGCTTTGTAATCTTGGGCAAGTCACTGAAATCTGAGCCTCACTGTTCTTGCTGCTAAAATGAAAATCAGCCTCAATCACGTGGCTTTTGTAATAAGTAGTAATTAGACACGATTTCATGAGAGAGACTCTATATTCTATGAAGCATGTGTATTATATATAGCACAAATTATATCTAGATTTTAATCCAAACAATGACTTAAGAAGGTAGGCATGATTACCCTCCAGTTTACAGACTGAGAAACTTGAGTTTAATATCACGTCAGTAAATTGTTCTAAGTAACACAACTAGTAAAGAGCAGAGCTGGGATTTAAACTGAGATCTCTGACAGAAAATCCATATTTCTACCTTTACATATTCAAAGAAATTAAGGAAGTGAGTGTAAATCAAATTTTTAATAAATATCTGGCATTCTCATCTTTCATTCTCACTTCTGGAAAACTCCTAACCTACCCACAACAGATCAGTAGTGTGATCTCCAAAGCTCACTAACAATCAGTTCCAATTATTTTACCAAGCAAGAGGAGACAACTTCAAGCTGTTGTCTTCTGAGGCAGCCAGAACAGTTTGCCATTTTTCATCTCGGATGCCGATTGCTTTTCCTACAGGCATCTTCACTGGTGGACCAGTTGCCAAAGCAGATCTGTCTTTTTGAGGCTTGCTTTTGCTCAAACTCTATGGGTTCATTTGATAAAGAGGCTGCCTCCAAGCCATGCGTAATCTTTTCCTCCAATGCCTATGTTTGGGAGTTGGCTCACAAACTGCCCCTCAAGGGGAGGTGGGGTATGACAATAAAGGGAGAGTGATGGACTGTGAAACCTTTCTGGACAGGCTCTCTTTCCTGGAATGAGCTAGGAAAGCGAAATGGATGTTATTAGGGGACAAGTGTCTGGAGTTGCCGCTCTCGTTGGGCTCTGCCATTGGTAAGACTCCCTAATGGCTGAGCTTGGAAGGACTACACGACAGCTGTGCTGGGAGATAGCACACACTGAGTGCTATTAGGGTAATGTTTTCTGCATTGCTTAAGCAATAGAAGAGAGAGTCTGAGCAAATGCACCAGGTTTTCATCTCATGCACAGGGATACAGGTGGATGCCAGGCAGCTACAAAATGGTACAGCCTGCAATCCAGATATAATTGAGTTATTCAGCCCATGCAAAATAGGAAAGGGAACAAATATTTATCACCTACCTTTATAAAACAAAGGTTTTTTTTTAAAGATTTTATTTATTTATTTTTAGAGCGGGAAGGGAGAGAGAGAGAGAGAGAGAAACATCAATGTGTGGTTGCTGGGGGTCATGGCCTGCAACCCAAGCATGTGCCCTGATTGGGAATCGAACCTGTGATGCCTGGTTCACAGCCCGAGCTCAATCCACTGAGCCACACCAGCTAGGGCCAAAGTTTTTTTTTGTTTTGTTTTGTTTTAAAGATCTTCAATGACTAAATGGAAGTAATGGGAAAACTGTGGAGAAATTTATGGCATTGTGGTATAAAAATTAGAGAGTCTAATGCCTTCCCAGATCTGCAAATCACTTTTTGGGTAACATTAAAAAAGTCATTGTTCTGAATTGTGCCTCAGTATTTTCATCTGTAAATTGGAGGAGATACGACACCCATTCTGCCAGCATCAAGGACATTTTGTGAGAATCAAACACATGAATGGATCTAAAAGTGTTTCAAAATGTAACTATGTATTATTGGATCCATGTTAGATATTTGGTAATGAGGTATACTATTCAGTATCTGATTGTATAAAATAGAAAATATGGGGGAAGATATTAGAAAACTCCTATGTGGATTGTGTCAGGGGGTCAAAAATAAGCTCTTGAAAATCACGCTTAGCCAACCATTTGTAAAGCCTTCTTACATTTCTGTTTGTTTTGATTTTTACCTGCTCAGCTTCTTTTAAAAAGTGCTAATTACAGGCAACATTGTTCACAAAATCAGACACATTCTCTGACTTTCAGAATTCAGTGCTTTTCCTCCAAAATGGCAATCGTCAAGACTACTCTAAAGGTAGAGAAATCCTGGATTCCACTTCCCGTTTGCCATATCTGCCAGTGGAGGAAGGTTTTTAAAAATGCAAGAGTCAGTTCTCTCTTTCTCACACACACATACACACAGATACACACACACACACACACACACACACACACACACACACACACCGCATTTCTATGGCAATACAAAGCCTTCCATATTCATGCCCTTTGCCTGAGCAGGGGCGAAGGGATCACCCTGTGTTTCCTTTGATTTTCAGTTCAAGACCACTGGATTACAGGCCCACTTGATCTTTCACGTAACCTAGACTTAGTTTTGGATGTCTTTTCTTGGATGTGCTTGTCCTTTGCTGACACACCTAACTTAAGGGTATTCTAGAGATATTTCCACAAGGAAATAACAAGGAAAGGGCCATATTCACTTGGCTTTATAAATTCTGTGTACTTGTTGTAACATTGGTCTCTTTACTTTTAGCCATTGTTGTGGTTAATTTTATGCATCGGCTTGACTGGGCTACAAAGTATCCAGATATTTGGTAAAAAATTACTCTAGGTGTTTCTGGAGGGTGTTTTGGGTGAGATTAGCATTTAATTTGGTGGGCTGAGTAAAGCAGATTGCCCCCCTAATGTGGGTGAGCCTCGTTCACTCAGTTGAAGGACAGAATAGAATCAAAAGGCTGATTCTCCCCCAAGTACTGAAACTAAACCATCAACTCTCCTGAGTCTCCAGCTGGACAACTCACCTTGCAGATTTTGAAATTTGCCAACCTCGATAGTTGCATGAGCCAGTAAGGCAATTACTTCTAATAATTTCATCTCACATATAGGCACTATTACTTAATGGTGACTACACTTAATAATATTAGATTGCATGTTTCAAAGTTGCTAAGAGAGTAGTAGATCTTAAAAGTTCTCATCACAAGAAAAAAAGTATAACTATGTGATTGATGTTAACTGGATTTATTGTGATGATCATTTTATAATACATATGAATATTGAATTATTATGTTATATACCTGGAAACAGTAATAATGAACATGTTAATCATAGAAAATTTCAAAGATATCTTTATTTTTCTTGATATATATGCAAATATGTATAATGTAGTTATATATACATATGTATACATACTATTAGTTCTGTTTCTCTGGAAAATGCTAATTAATACAGTCAGTCACATTTTATACTTTTGTGAGAGAAGGTTGGCCACCACTCTATCTTCCATTGCTTTTCCTACACTGGTTTTCTAGGTAAATCTCAGCATGTACTAGCTGCATAAAAATTAACAATGTTACTGTGCCTGTACATGTGTGTGTACACATAAGCAATTTATATACGGAGAACTTTTGCCAATGAAAAAGATCTTTATTACACTTAAAATCACACTCCTTTTTTGTGTGCATCTAAACTACTCCTGCCTGATATTTGTTTTCCTTCACTTTTTGGTCCGGAAGCCTTTTTCCGGCTAGTTGGTGGGTGTTTTCCATCTCAAATATGCTATAAGATTGATAGCCTCCAACCTTCAACTTCTGCATTCCTTCTTCTGCAAGTTAGGATTACGTTTGGGTCAACTCTGGGTCAGAAAGGTATTAGGTTAGTCTTTTCAGATTGTGTTTGGATCCATATATCAAAAACACACAAAAATTGAGATGACTTCCTTGGCTGCCCTCCCAAACCAGTTGACCTTTAAGATTTTTTTCCAGTTGTGGTTTTGTCTTTGTAGTCTGTCTACACAGCTTATGTTGAAAGTGCTACAGGAAATCATTTCATAAAACCTCAAAGTGCTACATATATTTCAGTTTCGTTTATTTATTTATTTATTTATTTGTTTGTTTTAGCCCAGAAAACAAAGTATTTCAAATAAGTTCAGGGCAATTAGTACTGTGTTAGAAGGAACGCCATGATGGAACTCAAACTGCTCTCTGGTCCTGGATTCCTAACTGGGGGGCTGGGTCCCTTTGGGCAAATCACTCAACCTCTCTGATGAAGATAGTACTGCCTATCTCATAGGAATCAAGAAACAGATAATATTGGATTTGTAATTAATTTAAAGTTAATTCCTAAAATGTTAATATTAAAATGTATTCAATTTTTCTTCCTTTTCCAAACAAGTGGTACTTGATTTTGTGGTACCACAGCTCTGACTTCCAATTTTTAACATTAAATCCAAATTAGCATCTCCTCTCTTTGGTGCTGGATAGAGAATATACATTCTGAACCCCCTGAGCATTACTGGCTGAGTTATTCTCCCTATTTTGTTCTATGTGAAAAGTATGGTGTAATTTCACTGGACTTTTGATTAAAATATGACCCAGAAGCTTCACGCCAAGGTTTCTCGTGGTCTCGCTGTTTCCTGTCTCTTCTGGGGGGATGGTTTGACCCTGCCATCTCAGGGCCCTCCGTGGTGAGCACCTGATCACCACAGAGAGGCCTTCCATTTTCATGGGGTAGACAAGGCATGTCGACTTTGGAGGGTGAGCCACAGAAAGTAGAGCTGCAAGACTGTGACTAATCAAACGTGGAAATGCTAAACTTAGACAGCAACTTAATAATAGACAAAAATATTTCAAAGGGAAGGATGATTTAGTTGAGAAAATGATGGGGAATCTGGAGATACGGGCTCTCGCCCCATCAATATGTAAACGAGCAATGGGGTTTTGGGTACGTCTTTTATCTTGAGTTCAGATTTCATCTGTTAAAAAATGTTTGTACCAGATCTTTAAGAAACTTTCCCACACTGACCTCTGATTCTGTCCCTCTCCTTGAGCCTCTAGTGCGGCATGCTATCTGTTTGCAGGAGACAGCAGTAACAGCATCTTCCTCTTTGTCTCTCATAGTTCAGCTTCCAAATGAGATTATATGGGAACCGAAGTTCTCTTCTCCAGTGAATATATATTCACTGCCTTCTCCAGCAGTGGATATATATGTTACTATTCACAACAAAAAATATACTGCCTACCCTCACAAAACTTATTCTTTTGACACATTTTAAAGATTTTATACTAATTCTGATCCAGGAAACTGTCTATTTGGACACAAACTGAATCCTCTTGATAAGAAAACTATAGTTATTGTGATTGAGAATAACCTCCATCTATTAAGCACTTACTATACTCAGAGATTAACATACTAATCTCACTAAAACTTGACAACAATGTGAAATGCTGACACTATCTCCACGTTAGAGATGAGGATCCTGAAGTGCAGCAACGAGGTCCAATCACACACGTGATAAGCAAACTGGGAGACAGATCTCATTCTGGATGACTGTCTTGCTGGATTTCCCTGTGATCTAAGAGTTACCCAACCCAACGTTAACATTCACAGGAAAGCGGGTGTGTTTGATGTTTTGTTCTTGACCCACTATCATCTTTAGGAGAGTCACCCAAATTTCCTTCCCTTCAGTTTCTCTTCTTTTGGAATCAGAACACGAAAGTTCATGTGAGCTGCAAATGGTAATGCATGACAAAGCAATCAGACTTCCACCTCAGATATTGCCAAGTTTTCTTTATTGTAACATTTCCTAACTGGAGCTTGATTTTGAATCAATACTCAATCATGTTTAGAAATTATTTAAAATATCTTTGAAGAGCATTTTGCAGAAAAAAGATAATTTTTAATGTATTCAGTACCTGAGTAGAATATGCTCAATAATCTTTAATTCTTGATAACTATAAAATAAATTAATGTAAAAAAGAACAGAAAGTATTATTTAGTCCTACAGAAGGATTCTATGATATATATGTTAGTGGTTTCATTGTTTCCCACCTTACAGGTGAGGCATCTCCTTAAGAGAAATACAGGTTCTAAATAAATAGTAAAGAGAATTACCCTAGAAAAGAGGATATTTTCAAAACCAGAGGAAGTTAAAAACAAACTCTTAAATATTTCCTTTAATTACTCAAACGCTCATTATCCTACATCAGTGCCCCATGTCTAAAACTTTTTATTTCCTTACAAAGTAAATAAAAATTATATACCTTTAAAAATTATTGTGAAATCCTTCTTGCCTATGGGAGTAGTTCAGCTTCATTGCAAAGATATAGGCCATTTCTTGATTAATCTACTAAAAATGTATTAATGCCACTCAATATATGTGTAGGCCCCTTGCGGTACAGGCTTCCCCCCCCCAGGTGAGTGTTCTAGGAACCCATCTGTATCAGTGTACTAGCTGGCATTGTTGTGAGAGGCTGCATTTGGCTTCAGTCAATTTCTTATGAGGGCTCTTTCAACATGTTTGCCCATATTATGATGGGTGATTTACGAGTGTACCTCCCCACACAGTGCTGAGTGTTCAGCAGTTTTTGACCAAAATTGGCATCACACCCATGCCCCACCCTCTCTATTCACCAGATCTCTTCCCATGCAGCTTTTTTTATTTGTTTGTTTTCCTGGATGAAAAGAGCCCTCAAAGGGTCACATTTAGCTGATGCGGAAGTAGTGAAACAAAAAAATGACAGAAGCACTAAAAGGCATCAAAATCAATGAGTTCATGAACTGTTTTGAGCAGTGGAAAAACAAAGTGATCGGTATATTGCATCGAATGGAGAGTACTTTGAAGGTGACTGAAGTTTAAACATGTCAGAATAAATATTTAATTTTTATAAATAAATTCCAGGTTTTGGGGTTCCCCCTCTCATTCATTATATATTAATACGTATTACATATTAGATCATATATCTCCTAAGAGTTGTTTTCACTGATGGTAGTAATCCTTATCTCTGGCTGCACAGTAGAACCTTGAGGATTCTAATCACTGATGACAGGGTTTCATGCTAAAGTTGATTTTGTATCCCTGAGGATAAGGCTCAGGCATCAGTGTTTTATTTTTAAGTTCTCTAGGTGATTCTATTGAGTAGTCAAGGTTGAGAAACTCTCCTTTACAGCAAGAGAGTGGACACACGTTGATCTTGTCAGTAATGATCTCTTTTGAAGCACTCTTTGCCTGGTGGTCTCTACTCTCACTAAATCTGTAATTCCTCTACCAGCCATGGAGTCTGTTGCTTTCAGCTGATCCTGAAACTGACTTTTGGGTTGTTATCATTCTATGGATCATCTCCAATGCTGTTCTAGTTCCTGATGTCGAATAGCATTTGAACAATCACTATACTGGAATGGAGAAGGGCTCTGTCCCCTCTGTATAAGAATTACTTATTAAATCTTGGCTAGAGTGGCTCAGTGGATTGAATGCTGGCCTATGAACCAAAGGGCTGCCAGTTTGATTCCCAGTCAGGGCACATTCTCACATGCCTGGGTTGGGGGCCAGGTCCCCAGTAGGGAATGTGCGAGAGGCTACCCTGCATTGATATTTCTCTCCCTCTCTTTCTCCTTCCTGTCCCCTCTGTCTAAAAATAAATAAATAAAATCTTATTAAACCACAAACAGTGGGGGCTTTGATGTCCATTTTTAAATAACTCAAGGCATTACTTCTGTGTTACTTAACATTGCTTGATTAGTATCTTTAAATAGCAGTTTTGTATGTCTTCCCTGAGGGACTAGGACAAAAATGCTTTAATTAATAACACACTATTTCTCTCAAATCACTCACACACAATGAATGTGTCTGTAATAAGATACACATCAACTTTATTTTCTATTGAAGTGACTTTCTCAACTAATACATTTCCCAAGAGTTTAAATGACTATTCCTATACACATTTTTTTCTTATTCCATAGTTTTGATTTTGGTATTGGCCATTTACCACAATATACCTTAACTGTCTCTTCCTTTAGGATATTAGGTCTTCATTCAATGAGAACCTTCAACATAGCAGAATATCCCTTTTCCTTCTGTCCCTTGGATTGAGATAGATAGATAGATAGATAGATAGATAGATAGATGATAGATAGATAGATAGATAAGGTACACATATCCATGTAAATATGCTCAGTTGCATTTTCATGTTCATTAGATTCAAGGCCTTAAAAGACAGCTGCTAGAACTTTATAAACAATCTCAATAAGTGTGTGATAAACGGATGGAAAAGTCAACATAAGTTCCCAGTATAAGGCAATTGGGATGTGAAAAAAGCCTCAAACATTATTCATCACGATGCTCAGAGAAGCAGTGTTGGACTTTTTGAACAACAGGAGTAGGGTCTCACGTCTTCTTTGCTCTCTTGCCAAGTTCATCCTACCTCCCCACCACAGAAATGAAGAGGCTGGTTCAGGCCCCTTCAGGAAGAAGCAGTCCCTGTGGGCCAAATCAGATGGGACAGGATTGATCATATGCTCACTGACTGGTTACAATAATCAGTGCTGCCGCGACATGTGAGCAACAAGTTAGACCTCAATGCCATGGCTCAGTGAGCTAAAGAGCTAAAGCAGATACTCACGCTCAAATGTGTAAACCCACTTAGCTGTAATATCGGGCTGCCTCAGCTAGAGTTCGGTCCCTGACAGGTTACAAGTGTGCCCGACAGGAATGCTTGTTTCTCCTTGGGAAGATGATGAGATGGAGGCAGGTGGGAGAGATAAGGAACAGCGGGAGGGAAAAAATGAGTCCCTTGGGGTTTCTTTACAAGCTGTTTATTAAAAAAAATCTAACGTCTGAACACATACGTCTGTACCAAGTAGCATTATCTTCCAGCTGTGTTCATTATCTGGCCATTCTCCTTCTCCTTTGCCCACTCCCCCCAACTTTCGCTGCTGTCTGACTTTGAGGGGAAGCCACCGCCTTCCTTCCCAAAGACCGGTCAAAAATCGGGAATGCAAGGGAGCAGTCAGGCTAGCCTGCTGGCTACTCATTTCTTATGAATCATCTGGCAATTTTTTAGTTTGACAATTGCACCTCATATATTTTAATATTGGTTTTGAAAGAAGAGAGCGGAGAACTTCCATTTCTTTACAGCTCCCTGTAATTTCAACTTGCTCTTTACTTATGTATGAAGTCGAGTTGGGTGGAAAGGTTAGAGGCAGATGAATTTCTAGTTTCACAGCCTGGGAAAGGCTAATAAAATGTGCAATAATCTTAATGCTAAGGTTTCACGGAGCTGAAAGTATGTTTTATATTCATAGATGACACTCCTTGAAAATGGTGAGAGGGACAGGGTTTTTTTCCTTTGAATTTTCCCACATGCTCACCTATTTAAAATTTCTGAGGGAACTATAAAAAACAAAACAAAACAAACAAGAGCTGATCATGATTTAAATGGCTTCCTAATACTTTCAGATCCAGTAAACATGAAATATAAATTTGTTTGATTTTAATCGTTTCTGGACCAATTGTAAAAAAGCTGACAACTTTTCTAACCCCAAATACTTATCAACCTTCCTGCCTATGGACTCTGGTTTTCATAATTTTTATACATGAACTAGTTTACTTTTGACTGACTGCTGTGCACAGTTAAAGAATTAGATTAGAAACTCCAGAAGATATAATAGAGGATTAGATATCCCTGGTGCTGTAGGTTTAGATAAAGTATCGTAATAATAGGTGTGTATATACTTAAATTTTTAGATTTATCAGGACAATGAGATGACACTCCGATTGTCCCTTCTTTTTCTCCTGTTGCCCTCAGGTAAAATAAGGAGAGAAGTGAGAAGGAGAGGAAGGAAAAAAATGAAGAAGAGATAGGATGTCTTTTCAAACATGAATTTTGGTGTTTGAACCACTATGTAGTATGTCTATCCTGAAACTTCTATTCCATCCTATTCTAGAAGTGTATAGTCTCTTCAGGGCCCCCAATTTTACTTATCATTGCACTACGAAGCATCAAAATAATAGCATATTTTTATGGAGATTTGTACTTTTTAAAGTACTCTCATTTTCATTACACCATTTCATCTTAACCATAATCCTTGAATCTTAAAATTCTATAGTTAGAAGGACTCTCTGCTACCACTACTTCTGAAATAGTTCCCCAAATTATGATCTAGTCTCTAATTTTGGATAATTCACCACATTATGAGAAAAACAATTCCATTAAAAATACTTTTTTTCTTTATAATGAAAAAGTAACATTGTTTGTTTTTTGAAAGATTAGAAATTACAAAATAAATAAGAAAAGTAAAATCACTTTTAAATCTACCATTAAGAACTAACTGATACCAGTATTTTGGTATACTCCTACACTGTCTTTTATCTATACAAATATACATAATTTGGGGGGGAATGAATTATAGCTATAACAGCCTGCACATATATAGCTGTACTGGTTGAACCTTGAGGTGGAATTTGATGCCTAGGCAGGGGCTGGTTATCAAGTGGCACCAGGATACCAAGAGGGAGAGGATGAGGGTTGGAGAGGAGAGTAGGGGTAGGCAGGGGAGAGTGAGGAGTCAGGGGTATGGAGGCCAAGAGAAGTGATAGCAGTTCAAGCACACTGCAGTATAACTCATCCCTGTCACCCCAGACACACCCCTGACTTTCAGTGACTTTAATGCAAACTCATAAATTGTTTGATATGAATAGGTATTTTATGGAAACTGCTAAGAGGATAGGGCATTTGATGTGGGATGATGATGCCTGAAAATAACGTTGCCTATAAATTCAGGTGCTGACTTAGGAGGGTTTGAGCCTGGGAATGAGTAGAAATTTGGGGGGATGGTTCTGTATTTCCACAAATCATGATTAAAGGGTGGGAATCAAGCTTTAACTAGTTCTCTGAGTTTCAGTGTGCTCCTCAATGACCTCTGAGTTGTATGTGGAATTATAATGTGACTTTATAAACTATTGTTCAAATGATCTCATACTTTGTCTTTTGTCTTTCAGTTTTGCTTAATATTATTTCTCTTATAGTTACATACTGTTTATAATATGATTTTTAAAGTAGGTCATGTCTGACATACTTTATATATATCACTGATTTGTAGTCAATTTGTAATTTTTACTATTGCAAACAATAGAATGAATATTTATGCATATAAAATATAAAATTAAATGGTATGTACAATTGTTTGAAAACATCCCTAAATAGAAAAAGTTTTGTTTAAAAGTTATATTTTTATATTTTTGATATATATATTGCCAAGTTTCAAAAAAAATTGTATCAGTCAATCTACAATTCTATCAGCAATTTTTGAGAGTGCCCAGTACCCATTTCACAAGTTAAATTTTATCTACCTAACCAGCTGTTGACACATTTTGGAATTTTCATCTTGTTATCCATTGTATTAGCAACCCTTGTGGGTTTGGGGACATCTATCTTCTTCAAGATATGACATCTATTTTACTCAGGATAACTACAAAATATTAAGTAAGGCCAAGTATAGTCAGAAACTTTTGGAAAACCATGGAAAATTTTATCCAGAAAAAACAATACTTGTTAATACTTGTTGATTTAACAATACTTTCTGAACATGATCCATCAGTCTAAATTTGTACTGTATTTTGGAATCATCAATAATCTTGATTACCATTTATAGCTACCTTAACGTACTGTAATCTCCTTGGTCACTTGTATATTCTCCACCATCAGTACCCGCAGTGGAATAAACCAGTAGGTCCAACTTTCTAAGGGGAGGGGGCTTACCCTGCCAATAGAAACAAGGACAGGTGCTGTAGAAAATGCCCTGGAGAGAAAGTGACATTTAATGTTGACTTTGGCAAATGAAACAAAGTTATCTGTATATGAAGGGGACTAACAGAAATTCCAAGAATAGAGAACATTGTCTTTAAAAAACACAAAGACATGAAACAGATTTGTATGGAGGGATCACATATGAGATGGTTTGATATAACTGAAGCTTAGTGCTGGGAGGGTTGGAAGGAGGGATCTGGAAAAGAAAAACAATACAATCCCTTGGTGTCAGCAGGACAGAGGCTGACTTACCCTTTGCTAAGTGTCATACACTTCTCAGGTTGACTTTAGTTCAGACTGCATCAGACTCAAAAGCAAGATATTCGGTCTTAACTTTTAATGTCTAACCAACTGAATAAATGGTAATAAGGATGGATGAAAGGAATATTGAGTTTTCCTTGTCTAATCTGCTTATCTGGGCTTTGGTTTACTAGTATAATTCTCTCATTTCTTTCTCCCTGTCTTTCTTTCCTTCCTCCCTTCCTTCCTTCCTTCCTTCCTTCCTCCTCCCTCCCTCCCTCCCTCCCTCCTTCCCTCCTTCTCCAGGTCCTTCCAGGTAATAGAATTATATGAATAAAGCAGAATTATCCCTCCCTTATACTAGCTCTCAATTTGTTTGGAATGTCTCAGAACTTGGTTCTTTATGGGCCCCCTTATTCTCTTGAAAAATGGGTTTTACTTTGGGCAGCTGGAAGGAGCTCTGCTCTTCCAGCCACCTGGGCTGCCAGACAGGGTGTGCTCTGAAAGGACATTTAGGGTGTGCTGAGTTTGCGGGCACTGCATTGTCTCAAAGGGAAGATCTCGTCGTCCAAGGTCAGGCTGATGAATCTGATCCTACCTATGCCAGTGTTACCCAGAGGTGAGGGTGAGGGACAGGGGATGGAAATCAGGACTGAGTCAAAGTGCAGTGACTAGGCAGTCTTAGGGATGGGCATCAGCATTGCAGAGACATTTGAATATATTCAGGTAGGGTTCCATTAAGTAGCGGAGACTTTAGGGCTCAGATCCTGGATATGGGACACTGGAGACTGGCATGAACTAGGCAGAAAGAAATGAGCAGGAAGTTTAGTTCCTCAGTCAACTGACTTATAATTTACTGCAAGGTTCTGGTCTTGGTAGGGAACTAAACTACCTACTGAAACTACTCCCGAGGACAAAATTAGATGAATTGATACCGAGCACAGCAGAATGGTTCCTGTGTGGTTGTCCGAAGGTAGAAGCTCAAGGCTATGGAATTACTCAAGAGAAAGGCTTCCTGATTTCTGTCTGGGCCTCACCACCTTTGGTTCAGGGTAGAGTAGAATCCAGCTGGTTGTGAGGTAACTTGAGATACCTCGGGGCTGAGAGCCCTTTGATCCGGGGCAAGGGTAGGTTGAGCAAGTTGACGAAGCTCTGCTCCCCACTGTTGGGACTTCTTTTGTGACAGCATCTGAGGTGAACATTTGTGCCAAGAAGCCTTTCCATGGGTTGTAAAGATGCTATAAAAACATGAAAATTGCTGCCATAAAAGAAAGTGATATAACAAAAGAGGGAACCTACTAAAGTCAGAAGCTAAGAAATGCTGAGAAATAAATCTGTTCCACATATTCCAAGGAGTTTGGGGGTACAGCACCCTCACAAACATTTACCCAGGCAAGGATTATTTACGTTCATAATATACTTTAGCAAATCTTTCAGCATTCTGCCATTATGTATGTGTGGTCATTTGGCTTTCCCTGGAATGTGTCCTTCACTTGAATTCCTTCTTAGCTTGGTTACCTAAATTGAAGAGTGTGAATTCTTCTACTCTATTTCACAAAAGCCCACTTGATGGGAAAAGGTGTTTTTATTACTTGGATGCCTTGGAGAAATGATGCCATGTTACAAACATAGTTTATGATGAGCCCATCAACTAGCAATTAATAGAAAGCTCATTTGAAATACTCCTTACTAATAAATCTGAGAATCAAACTTCCTGATAACTCCACCTTTGCTTTAATTTCCAGTATTTGTTTTCCCAATAAAATTTCTGGATAGCTATTTACACTGTTAATTTGGGGTAAAGTGTGCAGAGGGAATCCATTTTCCATATGTCTTTTATGCAGATGTGGCTGTAATGAGATACAATAAGTACTATCCATACCTCTGTTACAAAATTCTAAACATGTTTAAGTAATAGTCATAAACGCATTAAATAACACCAACCCAACCACTAAGAACCTGTATCTGCCATCTGGGTGAGCCCCTTCTATATGTCATTTTGATGTAATGCACTCCCATTTCTGCTGTTATTAGATGCAAAGTATTTGAAAAGATGCTAGATCGAATTGAGATTTGATTACATCTGGGTTTGGGTTTTTGAGATATTACCTATTTTCCTAAGATACACTGTTCTGTTTTCTTTTTAATCTCAACTATGTAGACAAATTCACATCCTTTCATTTTAATCTTCTCTATATGCATGGTAGATAATACAGAATTTCTGATTCTTATTTTTAAAATATAATCAAGGTACAGAAGTGATAAAGCATTATATCACAGATTCCCACATAGACAAAGGAAGAAATAAAGAAAGAGAAAAGGAGGAAAAGAAAGGAAAAAGAGAAAAGAGAAATGTTTAACTTTTTATATGGTTGCAGATTTATGGTCTGCTGTACAGTGAGTCCACAGTATGTTCACTTGTACTTCATGTAGTTATAAACCTGTAGGTCATTCAAGAACATCTCTATAATCATATATTGCTTCATATAGTATTTGTTTTCCTTCTATAGTCACCTTTCATAGGGGAACTTACATCAATAGGAACACATCCGACGAGTTCTCACCATTGCTTTATAGTTTGGAAGATAATGTGGTGGTTCAGTATGGGTCACTTAAGACTCTATGAATGAAAGTCATAGGACACTCACACTTATTTTTCTAGATCTTCTCTCTGAAAAGCCACATCTGTTTATGAATAATGTATCACCATCAAAATGTGAGAATATATCAGGATACTATTCTCTATTGTCCCTTCTAAAATGATCCAACCATATCAATTCATTTATGTAAAATTTCAATTCCTCTAATGAGCTTCAAAGGATGAAATAGAGAAATTTCATCTTAGACAGTAGGGATGATGACCGTCTCTCTGCAGGGAATTGAAATTTGTGGGGGGCAGTGCTATGAGGAGTGTACCACACAAGGAGACTACATAGCTAGACTAACTGGCACTGAGACAACTTAATAAGGAGCTCTACCTTGGTTAATTGGGCACAGAGCAGAGCAGGTCTCAGAACCTCTGTCTTGTCCAGGGCCCAGAGTTAATTGGACCCAATGAGACACATTCAGCTAGTCAAATTTACAGGGAACATATTTGTAGACAAGAATGCCAAGGATTTCTTTACAGTGGGATAATACTTTCTTGAGCCTGTCGTATTCACAATTTCCAGCCAGTACTTTCTTAATATATATGTATGAGAAGCCCAACAAACAATTAGGTATTTCCTTGGTGATGCTGAAACTAGAGAAAAGCAAGGTGGATGATTTTTTAGGGAGTCGAGTGTCCCCAAACACACAGGTTCCACATTTACTGACAGTCTCCTGGTTTACTTCCACAGAAAGCTCCTCTCTCCTTCTCTCTCTCTACGTCTCTCTTTTTCCTTCCTTTGAAGTACTTGGACAATGCCATGTGCTGCCTACACATTACCTAGTAAATGTTTTCACCTTTCCTCACACAGTCAGCTAGACTTTAGCTGTCAAGGCCTGTTTTTTCTTTAAAAATAAGTGAATTCCAGTTCTTGCCACCTCACTTCTACCCCTTATCACCTCCTGCTGAAAATTCTAATAATATCCTATAGGATACCCATTTATTATTCTCTCTTCTGGAACTCATACCTTCCAAATAACTGTGCATATTAACAACTAATCAATTTTCCTAAAACAGTAGTTTTCACCCATTATTCATCTCTTTCAAATTTTGGTAATTCTCCATTTTATGAAGTCCAGACTCCTCAACTTGACCTTGACAGTCTACACCCAAGCTTCCTATCAAACATCATTTGCCATAGTTCTCCATCAGAAACAAACAACCCTCTCTTCTCTCAGCCTGCCATCACACCGTTCTGTTTTCACTCGAGCCCTTTCTTGGTAATACAAGTTTCACTTTGTTCTTCTTCGTTTAAAGCACTGTCTATGTAGTCCTACTAACAGCCCAGATTAAATGTCATTTTTAGTTAATCCCCTTTCCCCAACATCCTATGTCATGTTCTGGGCACTTGTGCTTTTTTGGAATTTTTACTTATGAGTGTCTGTTTCCAAAACTAAAATACAATTCGCAGAAGATTTACAATCTAGTTAATTTATACCAAATTAGTGTGGCCACAGCAAACAAACAAACTATACACACACACACACACACACACACACACACACACACATATCTTTTATTGATAACTCATTATAAATGTAACTTTTAAATCATTCTGCCATTCGCCTTGGCTTGTGCTGACTGTTCCATGTGATAGAAGTTTAGGGAACAAGATATGACTGTCATTTTATGTCATGTCACAGACACTTAATAGTTTACTAAGTGATTTGTGATGACCCTTATGAGAAGGACCTCTCTCTGACTTAAAAAAAAAAAACCCAAAACAAGCAAGCAAGCAAACGAACAAACAAACAAATCTCTTCATAATAGAAAGCAGTTTGGGAAATAAAGGTGGCAAGAATTTATTTATATCACTATTTTGTTGAGAGTCAGATAAAGGGTCACAAAGCATTTCCGAAACTACACCCACATTAGCTGCAACCTGTCCTGACACCTCTCTTAATCCAGTGCGTGCTTTTCTGTATCTTCTGACAGTTCTCCTTAGTCGACCTTCAACGACTTGCCCCACAGCACTGTCTTATTGAGCACCGACCACGTGTTTCAGGATTTTCTGCCCCACCCTCTCATCCAGCTACATTCTGAGGATTGAATACCAAGAAAAGAAATGGTGGGGGGAGTTACTGTTTCTGAATTTCAACAAACTGAGCCATGGGTACTCCTTTCATTTCCCATATTTGGACTTTTTTGGTTGAATACCCAACACAGAGTAACTAGGTTTAATAAGTGTCTGTTTGGTGCAGCAGAAAAAAGGTATAGGTTTCGAAACCACTCAGAAGAATTTCAAGTCTCTGCTCCATCACATGCTATATGACAACCTTGAACAAGTTATTCCAATTATCTGATCTTATGTGTACTTAGGGTTAATGGAGAAGCAAAAAAACAAATTTCCCAATGTTTCTGTGAGGCCAGAGTACAGTAGAGGGAAAGTTGTAGCTTTGAAAACAAATAGCTGAGTATGAATCATACTAGAGTTGTACCTAACTTCCTCACCAGTAGAAGGAATAATAATAATAATAATACTCATCTCATAGGGTTGTTGTAAGGATTGAGGGAATTAAGGTATATGAAATGCTAGGAATAGTACCTGTCACATGTAAGTGGGGAAATATCTAATGAGGGTCAGATATTATTATTATTGAGAGGACTCAGTGAATTAGTGTACATAAAGTGTCTACCACAGTGTCTGGATAGTTGCAGTGCTGTATAACATGACCCTCCCTCCCCTCACTGCCACACATACGGTTCTTCCTCCCACTGCTTCTATTGTCAGAGGCTTGGAGTTTACAGAGTCAGTTTCCATTCCCTGTAGTGTACTGCTGGGCACCCTGGTGGGAATTCAGAAGTCGACTGACTGCTAGTCCCCATGCCACAGTGAACCCAGGGTGTGTGTGACCTGAAACTTTTATAATTTCGAGAACCCTCTTTGAGAAAACCACTACAAAATTGCTAAAACAAAAATCAGTGCAAAATGGTTATTTATAAAGACAAATCTATGGCAATAACTTTTATATTTAAAATATGACAAATAGCAAAATTTTCAGAAAATTCAGAAAAATAGTATAATTTTTATCAATTAACTACTTTGACATTTCTAACCATTTTATTCACATGTTTCAGCTGCACACTCTCAGAAAGCACCTTCTTGAATGTTTTTAAATATAATTTTCTATAGAAAAATAGATAATTGTATTGATTGTGATTGACTACACTTGTTATGTTTTAATTATTAATTATATTTAAAAGTATCAGCTTTACAACTCATTGATAAAGCATATTCCATTTCAGAATGTTGTCAATTTGGGAGACTTTTTCAAATTTTTTCATATATAAGCTCCAGAGTTTGCGGAGAATTTTCCCAAAGATTAGCTTCTGGCTTTATGCATTTCACACCTTGTTCCTGCCCCACTGCCCACACACTGCGGTACCACATACGGGCATTTTTATATGGCCAGACAACCTGTGGTCCCGCACACTGATGCCATGGCTCCCAGTGGTATGCAAGTTGGTGGTAGAAATGTCTTCCTGAAAGATATTTCTATGCTGAAATGATGGTCAATAATTTAACTACGCATTAAAGTACTTGTAAACCTCATACATATCCCACTAAAACCAGCCGATTACTAAATTAAATTCCATTTAGATCGATCCCCAAGATGCCCATGGCCATCCTTGGGCTACTTGACCTGAGAAGAAATGGGAATGCAATAAAGCTAGGGTAGAAATATATAGCAGTCTTTACTAATTGCTTGTAAAATACCACGTATTTTTGAAATTTCACAAACATGTATGAACAGACAAACATTATTAGGGTCCTCTAAAGGCCTCGAAAGGAAGGATCCTAAGCAAGTTAGAGTCCCTGACAGCGAGCTACATTAGTTCCACCGCAAACCTCCTTTGCCCAAAGCAACTTCCTTAGTCCGGTGCCATCTAACGAGCCCAAGCCCTGCTTCAGCATTCTGGGTGAACAGAAGCCGCTTACCTAAAGATATTCCCCTTGTGTGACTTAGTTTTTCTCCATTTCACCAGCACTACTCACGCTCTCTCTTTGTTCTTCAATTTTTTCTCTTTGCTGGTCCTTTCCCTTAAAACTAAAAACAGATTCAATAATTTCCCATTACAAAGACCGTGTTAAACCCTACCTCTCCACTATTGCTGTGCCTCATAATCAAAACACAGTTTCATTTTTTTTCTTTCACCACTAAAATTCTTACAAGAGAAGTCACAACTATTATCCATACTCTTTTACTTTTATTATTGCCTCGACCTATTGAAAATTGGCTTCCCCTGAATTTTATTGCAAATACCTGTATCGTGATCATCCATAACCTACTTGATAAATTCCAGTGCCCTTTAATTTCTCAATCTATAAGACATTTGGGCTACTTGTGACATTTGGATTTTTGAAACTTTGTTATTATACTAACCCTTTCTGGCTAAACATACATACATTGGGCATAGGAAGGTTCATCTCTGAGCACGAGACCCACTGAAATGACATACATCTTATATGAAGTTACCGGATTCCAGCTCATCTGGGTCTGGCTTTTTCCACTGCCTCCTGAGATCTAAGTTCTTGTTGTGACACTTCCCTAATCAAGAGGCAGTAAATAGTGTTTTCAGACCACATATGGGGCACTGTGAGAACGGATGCTCATTTGAGTGTTAAGTGAAAGTCACGAGTGGAGTACCAAACATGTGCTATAAATCAAAATTAACAAATGTGACTCAAGTTCTCAGAAGGCAAAACACTTTGGATCTTAAATGATATGGCTGTCAAGAATCAAAATGAGAGATGTAATTCTCCTCAAATATGCGCACAGATAAAATGCAAAGTAGTAAGCTGTCAGGATAGACAAGGCGAAGAAAATCTGCTGGTTGGCTCTGGAAACAAGTTAATTTAGCGTTAGAAACCACTGAAGTTTCCTTTTCAAATAGATCCATGTGGAAAATCCAGATGGCCACACTCGACTCATAAATGTGAAAACTAAGCTTCAAAGCCCGATATAGTCAGGAAGTTTTACTTACTTGTTGCAGAACATTTTTATCATTACATGTAAGAACGAAACATTAAGTTATTCCCGAAGAAAAGAGCATTAGTTCATGTTGTCTTTCTTAAAGGAAATCAGTTTGCTGGATTGCAGGGATAGAGAAAATAGTTGAGGAAGTTGAATGCTTTAGAAATATATTTAAAAATTATCAAGCATTGGCTCTGGGTTAAATACTCTGTTGTTAGATCTTGAGGTTACAAAAACTTAGTTCTTTGGGGGAATTACCTAACTCAGTTTATTGCAAAAGTGAAAAAAATAATAATAATCAAATTCTCACTGACTATTATTAGGTAAAAATCATCCTAAACCACACCACCTCATTCATCCTCTTTCTTGCTTCTAATACATTATTGAGCAGTACTGGTTTTACCTTTTGAAAGTGTCTTCAACATGACCACTTATTTTGTCCACATGGCCACTGACTACTTCTCGCTTTCATAAACTCTTGGCGAGATGACAGCGCTTGCTTCCTATTGCCAACTCACCTTTCTCACCACCTTCCAGGAGCCCTTCCTGTCTAGAAAATCAGTTTAAGTTGGTCTCCTGCTTAAAGTATCCTAACGGCTACCTATAGCCCACATGATAAAGTTTCAACTTAGCATAGTCTAAAGACTCTTCTACTGGTATTCTCTCACTTCTCATCTTTATTCTTCACACAGTCCAGTCTTTCTGAATTACTGGCCATTCTCCCAGATACGTCATGTTCTAGCACGCTTTCATGGCTTTGTACCTCTGTTCCTTCTGCCTGGAAGGACTTGGGTGTCTGCTAGTTACCTTCAAATTTTACTGGCAGTTTCACATTAAGTTTTTACTGGCTACTAGGTCCACATGTGTTAACAATTAAGAGCTCGTCACAAAATCTTTGCCTTTTATTCAGCATAAGAGATTGCTTGATCTTGTAAAAATGTCCCATGAGAGACTATATAAATCACTGAGTCTCCTAATAATCAACCACACCTAAAACAAAAGCAAACTAAGCAAACAAGTAGAACAGGAACAGAACCACAGAAATGGAGATCACATGGAGGGTTAGCAACAGGGGAGTGGGAGGAGGAGAGAGCGGGGAAAGGTACAGAGAAGAAGTAGCATAGATGGTAGGTAGAAAATAGACAGGGGGAGGGCAAGAATAGTATGGGAAATGTAGAAGCTAAAGAACTTATGACACATGGACATGAACTAAAGGGGGGGAATGTGGGTGGGAGGGGGTGGGCAGGGTGGAGGGGAGTGAAAGGGGAAAATGGGACAACTGTAATAGCATAATCAATAAAATATATTTAAAAAAAGAAAGGGAGGAAAAATTCTCTACAGGTTTCCGTGTTGGGGTGCATGTGTGTGGGATTAACAGATTCCCTGGCACCTCACACCTCAGTAAAAACAGGAAAATGTCGGGTGGTAGGTGAGAATTACTTGATTTGAATATATACCAGGCACACTTGAATTTTTTCATGTGAAGTCAGCCACAGAGCAATTGGGGTGAAACAGCAGCCAGAAGCATCAGAAGCAAAGCATAAGAGTGTTTGATGCAGAGAGATTTACATTATACTTGGGAAGATAGATTTGCAAATAAATTATCACGCACAAACACACGCAGCCCCTTCTTTGCGCCATTCCAATATGCATGGAGTTGATTTACTGTGATTCACAGCTTAAGTAATACCAGTTCCTCAACAACACGGTTTAAATTTTAGTTTCCACAGTATATTAACTATAAGTACAGTCACTCCTCCGTATCCAGGGGTTTCACATCCATGGATCTGAATAGCTGTGGATCAAAAATATTGGGGGAAAAATTATAGTTCTGCTACATATACTATGTAGTTAGGCCTGCAGTAGCTGTGTCTGCACCAAACATGTACGGACTTTTTTCCTTGTCATTATTCCCTAAACAATACCATATGGCCACTATCTACACGGCATTTCCATTCTAATAGGTATTCTAAATAATCTATAGATGATGTAAAATACACAGGAGGATGTGTGGAGGTCATATGCAAATACTGAGCCATTTTACATAAGGGACTTGAGCATCAGTAGATTGTGGTATCCATGAGGGGTTCTGGAACCCATCCCCCACGGATCCTGAGGGAAGACGGTAATTATAAAAAGTACACACTCCATTGCTAGCTCTCCCATTCACAAATTGTAATGTAAATAACAGGCATGCCTCATGATCTGTGACAAACGCATCGCTTCTTTTATAGTCTGTCAGTGTTTGTTCACCATGCACCTTCAGGCTCAGACAACAAAGCGTGTACTTTCGTTGCCTCCTCGTCTCCTAGTTATATATCCCTGGGATATTTTACAAGTATTAATAATCAAAAGAAGGAATTGGCTAACAAGGATGAGAACTCATCCAAAAAAAAAAGGGAACAGTGATGACATTGGAAGTGAAATTTGAATTGGACCTCGATAGAATTATAGAAGAGATATGTGACCGTGGGAATGTCAGCACTGCTGCTACTCGAGAGACCCCGGATGAGCAGCCAGGAGGACTCGATGAAAGCCAGCTTGCGGACCTAAAAGAGGAAAGAGCTCATACCCAAGAGGGTGCAGATGTCCTGGAGGAAGGGATGCTGGCAAAAACTTTGCATGAAAGAAATTCTTTGACACATTCCATGACACTGACTGTTCAAGGAATAAAGTGTTGGAAGCTGATCCAAAGTTAGAAATAGGACCACTTTTTAAGAAATAGAAAAGATGCTGGTTCTGTTTTGTAAGTTATACCACGAGAAGGAGGAAAGCACACTACCTTTTTTACAAAGAAATAAAACTCTAATTCTTGATGTTTCTGATCACACAATGTGCTAAATATTCGTTTTATTTTTTATTGCTGTATACATGTATAACTGATACTGAGAGAGAGCGTTTTGACAAAAACAAATCAAAGTTCATGGAATAATTATCCTTTTCCCCACCGATTATCAAGATCATTTTGCTTGGTTTTTAGCTTGCATCATCATTGTGTAGTCCTGTACTATTGTGCAAAATAAGGGCTGTCTCTCTCTGCATATACACTGGCGTACAATGCAAATATACATCTATATAGATATTCCATGAGAAAAGATGGTACTGGAGCTGAGTCTCCAAGGCAAGGTAATTGCTCACCAGTAATAAGAGTCGAGGAGGACTGGAACGGCCATTAGGGACAGGAGGACAGCATGTGCCATGGCCGAATGCTTTTGATGCAGTACAGTGAGTTCAGAGAACTAAGGCAGTTTGGTACAGCGAATGCTCCGTGTGCCCAAGGTGAAGAGCAGCCGAGATAAAAACCAAGAAGGTCATCTGGTGCCAGGTCTAATAGGGATTTCTCTGCTTGACTAAGGATTTTGATTTTTATCCTTTAGGTTATGGGAACCTTTGAAGGTTTTTCAGCAGATGAGTATGCAGTCAGACTTATTTGAGGACACTCCCTCTTGCAGAGTTTGGAGGTGGGATGGGGTGGGGCCTGCAGCTTGGAGGCAGGACGGTCAGACACTGACCAGATGGCTGCTGTAGGCAGGAAATGAGGAGAGACCGAACCAGGATCCACGTGAGTAGGCAGTCACCTCACTTTGTCCTTCATCATCACTAGAAGACTGATGTTTCCTTAAAATCCAATTTCTCTAGCAGGCCTCGGTAATTCTCCATTTAAACAGATTAAATGACACACCCTTATGGACACACCCTTATGGACTGAGCTCTAATCACACTGTAGTCTGCCAAATACACTGAGGACAGAGCTGGACTGGGCCATCCTGCTGGTGAGCCTAAACACCAGCTGCCTTCTCCTTTCTCCAGTCAATGACCCCTCCCTTCTCTCCTGCATGTGCACCTTGTTGAACACAGCTTTGTTTTCCCTAGCCTGATTAGTAAAAACTTGTTCGGGTGAGATGCAAGATGAGATCCTCATTAACATATAGTGTTGTCTTGTTACTTTCAAGCTGTCTCCTATATTTTAATCTACTGGGCAATGCTAATAGACTCAACAGGGGACCTAATAGTTTCCCCTGAGGATAGAGAAAAATAGAAAATTGCCAGGTAAACATAGGATAGTGAAGACAAAGCAATGACAAATTCAAATTTTAATGTCACATGTTGCCCAGGTAGTCAAGGGTAGGAATGTCACCAAGGTTTGCTTTTTCATATATTAATGTTTTAAAGGACTAACAATACTCCAGGAACAACCATGCTAAATCCTTTTACATATTAAAGTATTGAAAAATGAAACAAATGAAAATGTTTTCTTCTTTATATTAGAGATTCCAGTTTCCCATTCATCATATTCTTTTTTTTTTAAAGATTTTATTTACTTATTTTTAGAGAGAGGGGAAGGGAGGGAGAAAGAGAGGGAGAGAAATATCAATGTGTGGTTGCCCCTCATGCGGCCCCCACTGGGGACCTGGCCCACAGCCCAGGCATATGCCCTGATGGGAATCAAACCAGCGACCCTGTGGTTCACAGGCCAGCACTCCATCCACTGAGCCACACCAGCCAGGGCTCAGTCTTCATATTCTTAATTTATTTTCATATTTTTTAAATCAGAGTTTTACTATTTGCATCCAGAAGCCAGTGCCCTTTCGCAAACGTAAAGCTTCTTTTAATGATAGTTTTTAGCCTCATGGATCTGAATTTTATTTCATAAGAAGGAAAAAAAACTATTATAAGTGGGAATTGCCATTTTATAATTCTAAACTGCATCGTTTTCTCCAAGTATGTCCACTAGCCTTCAACCAATGTTTTTGTTTTGTCCATATTGATTCTCTATTATTAGCTCTGCCCTTGTATGAGATTCTGTTCTTTTCCAAAGAACATGTCCTAATTTGGTTTTCTTTGTTAAGCCATTTTCTATTGTAGTAGCGAGCAGTTTGTGATTTTCTCCACACACTTGTCAGATTTCCTCATTCCTCTTGAAGATTGCATCGACAACTGCAGTGAATATCAACGATAACCACGTGCCTCTCCAGGCCCCTTCCCAGGCTGGTGCATCTGGCCTGCCTGAATGGTGTTCATCAAAGCCCGGGGCACCAAGAAAATAACGCACCGAAGCCAAGGATGCCAACTCTCACTCTTCGACCAGTTACCTCCTAGACTGTCCAAACTGAAACCCAAGGCCCTAAATAACTTCGCTCATCCTTAGAAGTTATAAAAACACTTGAGATGTTACAAATGAGATTCAGAGCTTTTTGGATGATAGGAAAAGATATTCATTTTATCTAAATAACAGTGGTATCTTCATATATTAATTCAGAGAATGATAGTTTTCCATGAACATTCAAAGTGATAATGCATAAAATACTAAAAGTGCAGGCCACATATTTATATCCACAACTGTCAGATATGGCACTGAAGTCCTGAACTACAGAAACATGAATTAAGAGAGTTTTCTGAATTACTGTATCAATGAAAGTTGTATTATTTTAATAATGAATGGCTACATTACTCAGGAATTTACCACAATATAATCATGTCATGACTGACATGGAAAATAAAGGAGAGTGGTATGACATTTATATAGGAAAGGTAATTACTACTTTTTCAGACTCAAGAAACACAATATAGCATGGGAACTGGTAAAAAACACAGTAAAGGAACAGAGTTGTCAGAAATACTACAAAACCAGATTGAAGATGAGTCAAAATGGCACAGTGATTATAAGTGTCTGTGGAAAGCTCCTGTAATTCCTCATCAAATCATAAACTATATACTTTGAAAGGCCTTATTTACTATATTGACATGTATACAAATATACCATATGCTTGCCATTATTTGCACTTATGTTGGTGGATAGATAGATACAAGCACAGATATAGATATAAGTCTTTCATATAAGGCTTAGCACCAGCTCTAAATAATTCTGTCAAACCATATAATTTTCATTAACTGACATTCTGCTAATCATTCTTTTAATTGGTATTTTAGAAGATGTATGGTATTAGGATGTTTAAAAATATTGTAAACTAGTATATTAATTAAGAGAATGGCTTTTCAAGTCCTTTCTTGGAAACCACTGAAAGATAATTCTTTGGTAAATACAACATCATTTAACCAGAATCTTCCATTTTTAACAATACTGGATAACAGAAAGTTAATGTGTTCACATTAGTTATACATTTGCTTATGTTCCTTGACATCGATCTGCTTTTCTTCTTAATTAATTTATAAGCTTCTCAAGAGCAGGACTTTAAAAACAGTTAATTCTATAACAGTTCACAGCCTTTAAATATGGGATAAGGTGTTATCTTAGATGGTAAAATGAACATAAGATCTCTTCTTAGGTTGTGTTAATTTAGATACTATTCTGTCTTATTTGTTATAGCTCAATTAAGTTGTTATAATCAAGGTCACAAGCAATAGATGACCAAGAGGTAAGTTTCCTCAGAAGTAGAACATTCAGGAGGGGACTCTTGTATTGAATGAGGAATGATTTTCATCAACCATGAACTTGGCACCTTTGAATCAGTGAGTGACTCTATAGCTTAGCTAAAAATAAGTTTTACTTCGATCAAATGTTTTAAGTGTTTAGGAAAAAAAATCCTTACTTCCTAGAAAAGAAATCAAACAAAGCAAAACAAACATAAAAACAGTTCCAGAACTTTAAAATATACTGAGTACACTTCTGCCATGTGCCCCTACCCTGGAAGTGAGGGATGTTTCCGAAACATCTGTTTCCCAACTGGGTAACGTGTCAGGGAAATTAGAATTAAAGCTTATATAGGTATGTCGAGAGTTATTTTCTTCTGGCCATAATAATATGTAAAGTTGGTGATAAAAAAATTAAAAACAAAAAAAATAAAATACATTTTTATTTTCCTGTTTCAAAAGAAAAATACAGAAGTAATTAGAGAAACAAAACTTTGAAGGGAATTGCAAATAGTAAAACAAATCCTTCTTTACTTTTGAAAGAGAAAGAGCTTTGCTATTTCCTCACCTTATCTAGTCCATCATCTACAATCTACTAGAAAAGCTACAGCAATTAGGGAGAGTTGAAAGCAGTCACTTGGAAACTAAGAATGGACAGTGCTCAAGTGGAAGTTAAAGGTGTCTCTCAAATATAAAAGGGAAAACTTACACCTGGAACGCTAATAAACAGGTAATTCTCAGACACTTAACTGGGCTCACAATCATTGAGGACATCAGAGAAATACTCTGCGCGCTGCTGGAAAACAGTGCCTGGACTTTATGATGCTTGTGTGTCGGGGTTGCGCTCTCCTCCTTGTCTCCTTGTACCGGGGTGAGTTCTGTGTGTGGGCTGAGTAGGTGGGAGGACACCTATTTATGCCCTGTGATTTGAGGGCTGCTGACAGAGCCATTCACCAAAATACATTCATCATATGCCTGTCATGGTGAAAAAGCCAAAACAAAACTCCATCGGGGTCATTCATTAATAATTATGACATGAAGAACCATAGACTGTTAGAGCCAGAAAGACTTTGAATGATCATCTGGTCAAACCCCTCACTGTACAAACCAGGATATAACTCCCCAAAGTAAGGTGATTAGTCGACATTTTTTCCCAGTTAGCTCATAATTACTTTGTGTCAGCAAGTGAAGAGCAGGGATCTTGGGTGGAGGTGTTTCGGAGAGATACTCCTAATGCAAGAGGTTTTGTAAGGGCACAGCTGAAAGGGTGTCTTCAAAGAATAACCCACCTCTTCTCTGACCCATTACACTGCCATTGAAAGGTAACACATACATACATATATAATTCAGTGTACTGTAGCCAACATTAATAACTGTATACCTACATAATCCTTTTAATGACTTCATTAGTAATTCATGGCATACACATACTATGGTTTATTTAGCCAATACTGTTATTTACCACTTAGTTTGTACTCCCCCCTTTTTTACTTCTATATATGACATTAGTCAATTTCTAAGGAGTAATATCTTTACCATCTTTGGCTATCTTCTAAGAATATGGTTTTGTACGTGGTATCTTTTATGTCAAACAATATAATAGCATTTGTTTCTGAAAATACAAACATATTCACTACCAGCCTCACACATGGGAGAAACTGTTCTCAGTGATCGATCACTATTGCCATGCATAGCCACTCCCCGCTAACTCGATGACACGTTTAGGCTCCCTTCTGTCCCTCTGTGTCCTACTTGCATGGATTCTTTCTGAGTTTCTTGTTTTGTAAAGCCTGGGTCATTTGAAGTGGACAGAAACCAGACAGGAGGGAGGAGAGAAAAACGAGTGCAGAATGGAAGAAAGAGATAATGACCAAAGAAACAACCCTTCATTAGATCAATTCTGGAATCAAAGCAACCTCGATTTTGACAGGGAAAAGAAAGAGGCACAGTGGGACACGGGTTTCACTAACAATAGCCAATCACAGCATTCGCAATAATACCCACCATCACTACCAGAGGGTAAATGAGAGGGAGAGGGCTGGGAGGACTGTCAATTGTTCGGGAATTTCCCACTGCCCTTTCTAGATTTCAGCCCCTTCCCTTCGAGAAGGATGAGGCCTCTCTGAAGCTCAACGAAGCCAAGGCTCTCTCAGGTTATGTGTCTACAGCTTTCACTGTGCCTTGAGTCATAGGCAAACGAGAATTTATCCATTTCTCCAACCATGCCATTCTCAGGAAGAGTTTGCCTTTTTAATTGCTGAGTTAGGGTTCATTGGACATAATTGAACAGCTACCCGATTAGAAGGCACAGGCTGAGAATGGCAGGAGCCAGCTGTCAGCAGTCGCTGGCACTTGAGTGGGCTCCCTCCGCCTGCTTTCCTCCCGCTGGGGTGAACGGAGCTGAACCCTTCGCTAATGCTATCCTGACTGGGGAGGAAGACAGGAAGTCCCTTTGACCAAACCAGTCAGCCAGCAGCAGGAAAATAGGCTGCCAAGAGCTTCTCTTTCAATGCCAGATGTTAACTGAAAGCCTCAAATTTCAGGGATTTCATTAAATGTGAGAATCACACCTTCTTCTCATCACCCTATAGAGCTGCAGCCTCCCCGAGGGAGAAAGGCAGCTCACAGGCTGAGTGCTTCTTTCCCGACTCCCTGCTGACATTTTGAATAGGGCTGACACCAGGAAAAGGGATCTTGTTTCTCCTCCTGAAAGGCCTCCAGACAGGGAGCATTCATGTGGAAGGAAAGAGAGCATTTTCCGGGAGGATTCATCTTTGCCACTGCCACAGTTACACTTCTAGCAACTAAAGTTCATCAGCTTCTGGAATACATTTTGCAATGCAAACAGCTGCTCCAGCCTAATTTTGCAGACAGTTTTCAAAACATTACAGTCAGAAACTTCTTAACCCGCCCACAAATTTTCATCTGTGCCTCTCACATCGGTTAAAGCACATTTCTCATAACTATCCATTATTTCTCCCACTTCTGTATTATAAAATGATAGGATTTTAGAGTTGGTAGGAGAGAAGTTTTTGGAATAGTCTTAATTTCACAGAATTTATTTATGATAGCCATAATAAAGGTATAAGCTTATGTGAGTAAAGGTGCAAAGAATAAGGCCAATTGAGCAGATATTATATTTGATTTAGTGGATTATTTGTTTTAACCTGTCTCCAGCAAGTCTTCCCAGCCAACAAGATGGTGGTAGACACTGGTGGCCACGAAGGGCAAGTGACCTGGCGGCCACAATCTCAAGCCCAGGTTGGCAGTGACACTGCTCTTCTACAAGTGGGATAGATATTGGCGTGTAAAGACAGCACAGCATCTGGCTGCTGCAAACATTCAGTGAAACGTGGCCCCCACAGCATCCAGACAGGAAGAAGCATTTGCTTCCTGTTTCCCATGGGAAGCTTTCTTCTTGAAACATCTTGAGAAATTAAATTGGGAAAGGGAAATTTCTCCTCCAGAGACTAGACCAATCTGTTCCTCTGAGATCACATTTACTTTATTACTGTACTCAGGACCAGCAACATAATTTGCAGAATCCAGTGAAAAAGAAAAAATAAAGGTCTGCTTGTTCAAAATTACAGAGAATTTCGACAGTGACAACAGAGTCCTTGGAAGGACACACAGGGTCTTTCCAAGCCTGGGGCCCTGTGTGATCGCCACATGTCTAGCAGCCAGGAGCCTGGCCCAGACCACCCTGGATTCCTTTCCGTCCACCCCCTTGAAGGGCAGTACTCTTGGTCAATTTAAATAGGATTAACTTATTGTCACCAGAACGGTAAGCAGTTTTTAGAGAACAAATTATATAGAATTGATGTGATTTTAAAGTGTCATTTTATGTTACTCTGTTTGTTTGGAATAGGCTTATTCATTAAATGAGCCCCTTTGGTTTTCAAACCCCTTTCTGTTTGCAGGCTTCTCTAACCACAGGTTTGTGGAACTACTACTGGTTTAACTGGCTAGTCTGCCCTACTAACGCCTCTCAACTAAAAATTAGTTGTGTATTTTTATCCTCCTGAAAACATTTTTTTTTTTGCTCTGAAACCAGGTCTACCTCTATCACATTTAATTTGGTTCTTTTAATTTTACATACTCTCTCTTTTTCAGTTTTTTTTAATTTTAATTTTATTTTATTTTAATCATTGTTCCTTTTTCACTTTTTTTTAGGCTTCTATCAAGAACAGTGTTTCTCAAACATTTTTTCTTGATTTTTCCCCACAAAGCATTTTTAGACATTTTTTTCCTAATAGTGCCTTCTAAGAAATTTTAGTAAGACATGTATACTGTCTATCTGTTTTGAGGAAGGAAGAAATTTTACTTTACTCTCCTAGATTCTTTTTCCTGGTCTAATAACTAAGTCAGCATAAAACCGAGTAACAAGAGAAAATAACCATATTTAATTACACATGCATGTATGGTAACCTCACGTGTACGAGAGAGTCTGAGACTCTACTTACGTGAGACGTCCAGAGACAGAAAGGTACAATGAGGTGTATGACATCCTGAGTCAAGGAATGGGGTCAGGTATCTTGGGGCTTCAAGTGGAAGGAGGACAATTCGCAGGATGCTAAAAAGAGCAGATGTTCAGTAATTAGAAGCTTGCCCTTCACTGTAGGTAGGGCATAGAAAGTTATTTCAGGTAATACTTCGTATTATGGGAAAGACCCCAATTTAAATTTGTTAAGAGAGAAGTAAATGTTTCCCTTCAGCCTGCAGGGGCTTGCTTGCCTTCAGCTCAAAATAATTCACATGCCACAGCAGCTCAACTGGTGGAGCTCTGTTCTGGACCTCTGCACAAAAGGTCCAAAACAACAGCTTTCACATCCCAAGCGTCTCCACTAAGCTCAGACTTCCACATCAAGACCTGGGGACCTAGCCACAAACATTTGTATATTGTGACAAAGTGTGTTGTGAATCTATCTGCATTTTAATTGCAACTTTATAGTCTTGATTTCTGAAGCTGATTCTAACATATGAAGAGGATACTTTTAGGGAAAGATACTAACACAGAGAAGTGATGGGGTTCAGGACATGCTATCCCAAAATGTGGTAGCCCAGCATATTGGACATTTTAAGGTGAAGGAGTTTGAGAAAACAGCAAAAGCAGGAAGGTCGCTGACCTCTCCTTTTCCCTTCTCCCCTGAAAGAGGTCACAAACTCTCCTGTGAGAGGTGCCCTCTCTATTGCCAAAGGAAAGGAACATCCTTATCTCCAAAGACAAAGTGACACCAAGGAGCTTCTGAAAAAATAGCCACTTTTCCTGAAGACAAGATAAAACTTTCCCAGATCTTTTTTCAATGATATGGTTCCATTGCTTGATAAATTACCTCTTCTATTGTATGAAGACATGGCAAGAAGATTAAAGTAACTACAAAGTATTTACTTCCATATAGCAACTAGCTAGCCATGGAATGAAGTGGAACTCAGCCTGAAAATAGATAGCATAATTTCAAGCAATTTACTGTCTTGGAATTATTTTGCTTGTACCACCTTGAAATTATATTGCTAAAGCAAGATAGCTAAAAAAATAAAGATTGGTGAAATCATCAACCCCCATATTATCTTGTTTTATCAATCTCTTTTATGTCTATACCTACCAGAACAGCTCCTGAAATACAGAGACATAGAAGTTTTCTTTTTCAGTGTAGGGAGGAGCTAGCTACACAGTAAGGAATGAAACCAACCAGTGGGAAAGGATCTGAAAGCAACCAAAAACAGTCTGTTAAGAACACGTACCATCTGGATGGAAAATCAGGAAACAATAATTCCCAGTGTAGGACTATGTGATATTCATTGCTTATTTTTGCTTTTATATCTTCATGTAACAATGGTCACTAAGCACCTATTATATACAAATGATTGTGCTAGATTGTCCATGAGACTGCGTTTAAACTATAGCAGATTTTTCATCTAACCCTGCCTTCTAAAATATTTCCACTGCAATTAATGGCTCCCTCCATTTCCCCACCTCCTACCCTCCACAGACACCTCTGAAGCTCTTTTCTAATTAGCTGCAAATGGTCGTGAATAAGGCACATCCCAGAACATATATAATGACTAACCTTCACAGGCCTATAAAATATTCAGTGGTGCAGTATTATTTTTCCTAGTTATATTAATCTAAATTTGGAGTGAGAAGGAAAGCAGGAGAGATAAAGCTTGACTTTTTAACTGAAAAGCAATCTTTCTCAAAAAAGAATCCAACCCTGCAGCTCATAATTTTTTTTGTTGGTGTCATATCTGTAATCTGCTTCAATCAACTCACTCTTATTTTACAAGTAAGCTCACTTTTATTTTTTCCCAATTAACTACTTGAACACTACCTCCTGCTATTACTAAGAGAATATTCAGTGCCTGCTTCTTAATGCCTTTTACATCACCAAATAATCCAATCTTGACTAGGCTTCCTCAGAGTACAGTACAATATTCCAGATTCTCTGGGTCAGCTGGAGAGAGAGTGAGAGTCTCGTTAGTCCTAGAAACACAAGGCTAGGGCCTCCCCGGCCACCCTAAAATAGATTCCTTATGGAATCTCCCTTCCCTAAGGGTGAAACTCTCTCCCTTCTCACACTTTCCGTTCTACTTAATGGGCTGGCAAAATATGGCTTGTCGGCCAAGTCCAGCCTGTGGCCCACTATATGAATAAACCATTTAAAAATAATTATTATTTTAAAACAGTGATAAACAAAGTAAAAACAAGAACAAAGAAGAATATGTGACAGATTCCTTATTGGAATCTGTTAAATTACATTAACAGTAGTTAACTTATCCTCAGGGTAAAAATTTGTTAATCACTGGTCTATCGTAACAAAACTTTACTCTTCTATTGTCATCATTTAGTATAACTTTACTATTCCAGGAGATTCTTGGCCAAGAAAAGAAGTTGCAAATAACTTCAGTACTTATTACAAGAGCTTCCAGAAAGACCTATTTACTTTTAAATAGAAAAAGCATCAACGGGAAGTTTATATCCCAAGACCCTTGAACCCCTCTCCTCAAACTCGTCCTCTGGCTGTGTGCACGCATCTTGAACTATCATATCATGACCCTTACCAACATTAATCACCACCATCCTTCCCTACTGAATGACCTGTCTTAAACCAGACCTCAATATCTCCGTAGAGTAGATCTTACTCTTCCCCCTCCCAGACCCTGTCAGGCTCTGTTCAGGTGGTGGTTGTTTTTGATGTGATAAACAGCTTTGTCTCGCTCACACGTTATTCAGGGGATCTTTGGAGAGTGTTATAGAAACAAATTACTCTGACACTTATTGAAATGGTAAAGAAGCCTTCATTCAGGATTATTGCAGTAGGACTCAAGTCTACTACAATAGGGGTCAAGTCTGTCACAGTGAGAGAGAGATCAGGCTGCACTCTGACTACAGCAAAGACAGCTGAGGATTGACAGCCAATGAACAGGAAAAACAGGGATCAGTAGACAGAAAGTTGCCAAGAGGAGGGACATCAAGGGTAGGGGGAACTTTTGCTAAACTAACACCAGGATTCTTGCTGAAGACATCAGATATCAAGAGTGGGGGATGAGGAATTTGATCCCACATCAAAAGTGATTCAGTATTAAAGGTGGATGATTCTCCATAAACAGACCTAGCAAGATTCTTGCTAAGACTTCAATGTGCAGCTCTGGCAATGACAGGGGCCAAGGTCAAGGCCTAGTTGAGAAGAGGGCTCAGAGGCACCTCAGGTTTGGTAAAGGAGAAAGCCTTTGTCAGGGGCCAGCCTTCTCCAGGCACTCTCCACACGACTAATTCTGCTTTATTTTCCTCATTGTAGATAAGCCTATCTTAAACAACCTAATTCCTTCAGTTGCTTGTTTATTTTATGTCTCTGCCACTAGAATTTAAGTTCCTTAAAGGCAGAGATTATATCTGTTTTGTTTGCCGCGGTGTCCCCAGTGCCTAGATGAGATCTCATTACACTGTAGTCACTCAATAAATATTTATTAAATAAATATTTGAATTGTCTTGAACAACTCCATAACATGTCACTAGCGAAAATAAGTCTCAGCCACTTCTGAGCATCCTTGCCCACTGCTGCGTGCCTTTATTAGCTCAGCTCTCCCTACATCCGCAACAGTGCCTCATGCCAAAGCTTGCTAAGGGGCCGCTCCTTTTACTTCCTAATCACATTCTCAACTATCGCTCTTGGAAGGGAGGAAACAACAATTTTCTTTCTACTCTTCTAAATTTTGACTGGGTCCCCTATAACCAAAGAGATCAATAAGAGAAAAACACGTACACCCCATCTCGAGTACCACCCTGCAGTCCCCTCAGTTCCTATGAAACGCCCGGGCTACCTGGCCCGTTTCCTATTTCTGTCCTGTTCAGCTCTCCTTCACATTTTGCGGGTCCTTTCCTGCCAGCAGTTCTCAATTAGGAACATCTCAGTGGACAGAAAAGGTCTCCCGATGGCATTAAGTCTCTAAAGGGAAAAATCCCGGGTTTATGCCCTTTCTCTCTAGGATGGCCTTTAACAAAATTGTTCAGTGACCGGTTTTGCATACCCAAGTACATTTAGAAAAAGTCTTCTGGGTGACAAAAGGTCCTCTTGTCCATCCTCAGGGGCAGTGGGTGACTACAGTCAACTTACCTGTCAGCATCTCAAGAAGGGTACCCAAGGAATGCTCTGTAAATCACAATTTGTGCTAAGGAGAACTTATGTTCCTTTATACTGAAGTGGGGTACCCTGGGGAGTATGGCCCATCGAGACCCCCTTCAGGAATGAGGAGCTTGTTCCACAGCTTCTGGAACTGCGGCAGGCCGCCCGTCCTCAGGAGTCGGGGCCCTGGGGCCTGCCTCTGCTGAGCGGAGCCAAGGTCCTATCCCCTCCTGGGCCTGCCCATGTTAATAATTCATCTCTGTGGGAGGAGAAAGCACCGGCCCTCTCCGACCGACTCAGAATACCGCTGAGCCTTCAGAATCCTCTGTCACGCGGGCTGCACTTCCATCAAAACTGCATCGCAGCTCAACTTCTCCCTCTGACCAATCCTGCTTTCTCCCCTTCTCTTCCATGGCTGTTATTCCTAAGAGTCATCCCAAGTCAACCTTCTGTATGGGAACACAACACGAGACAGCCTAGCAATGATTGCTATTTTTATTGTTGAAAAACCACCCCATTAAAATGGAAAATAATCTGTGACAATTCACTTACAATTCATTCCCAGTTTGAGAATAAAGATTCTAAAGTAAAGTTTCAGTAGTGGGGCTAAGCAATGTCTAAGGTTTTATTGGGACAGAAGAAAATTTTTAAAAGATAGGCAACAAAGACAGAAGTGAGAGGCTAGTTCAAGTGAGTAGAGAGTAGATGAAATTAAGATTGAAATGTATCAGCGAAAGAGGCAAAGAGCTTGTCCCCAATTTTGCATGCAGTACTGACTGTCGATCCAAATAGTAATTCACATTTACAATTTGTTTTATCATTTCTAGAAAAATTTTACATACATTGACTTATTTTGACATTTCATTAGACCTGGAGAGGAGACAGTAAAAAAGATTAGATCTGTAAGAAACAGCGAAAGTCCTAGAATACACTCTCTCTCTGCAATGTAAGAACATGCCTTAGCTTTATCGTGGACAGGAATTCTGTGAGAATACAGTAAAATACTATTTGTAAATTATTTAACATAGGGCTCAAATATAGGAGGTGCCTGATCAATGTTAGATATCATTGTCATCCCTCACCAGCTCCCCTATAAGAGAGGATAGAACGTTGTGGTTCACTATTGATTTTCATATCTCACCAATATGAGAACTCTGACTCCAGGAAAGTAAAATCTCTACTCAAGACGAATGGGATAATTAGTGTCATAGGCAAGTCTCAAACCTGGGTCTTCTGAGTCCATGGCCGTGGGCTGTTCCAAGCACCTCCCGCACGTGTTAGAACCCTGCATCATCCCACAGAGAATCTGACTCCTTCCCGTTGGTAGACACCCAAACTGAGAAACTGTGAGAAGTGATATGATCTCAGTTAGAAAATAAGACAAAATCGGTAAGGAATTTCTCTGTTCCCTGGATACTCAATCCAGTCTATTCTATTAGAAACCGAAATATGGTTCTTAATGTGAGTGGATAGGCATTATTGACTCAACACCCTCAAACCCTCCCTGCCCACACCCCTGTACAAAACCTCTCTCCCCTACGTCACTTTGTTCTTATGAAACAAAAATGATATATTGCATTTGTTTTCTTAATGTCCTGGAGAGGCTGTTCAGTTGGTTATTTTTATTTATCTATTTACTTTTTGGGTTTTGAAATGGAGGTTCATTGAGGAGATTTGCAAAGACTTGTAAGGAGCTTCGGGTGTTGGCAAGCTCTTAGCTTCTGAGGTCCTTCAGTCCTGACACTTCAACGCCACAATATCTGGAGTGGAAAGTTTGCAAAGGGACTCTCTTCTATCACTAGAAATATGTATTTCATATTTTAACACCACTTAAGAAAGCCAACTTGCCATTCGGCACGTTCTCTCTGCTTTATTTGCCCTTGCATTTCCTAAATTTTTATTTTCATCTTAATATAAAACTTCTAAGTCTCCACTTCTAAGTAGAGAGTACTCAGGGCTAAGCTGAAGAGCTATTGAGCTGTTTTGTAACTTTGCATCTCTCGAGGAACAAAAGCAACAAAAAGTCTCCTGGCGCCCAGTTCCCTGAATGAGGCAGTGATAAAGCTGAAGTGTTACAGGATTTTTTACTGTGGTCTTGCCTAGTGGTTGCGAGGAAAGCCGGCTTTACTAAAACGGTGGTACATCTGGAATCCACATTTCTCTCCTCAGTTTTGTAGAATGAATGTCAGAGTAAGTAGGATTGAAGGAAAAAAAAGAAGTCTTTACCCAGATATCGTGCTAAGGAAGAGTCACTGAATGTGTGAACCTAAAATATGGAAGATACTTGGAAATCATTCCATTTTCCTTCTCCTTATTTAGTATTTCTAAAAAATTAGACACCACATGCACAGTTTTACTTCTTTGTGGTGAAATGTTTTGCCCAAGGCCCTTCAGCATTAACCGTGAAAATCAGAAATTGAAACCAGAGGGGATATGATGAGGTGAATCTATGCGATGACCTTCACGTTGCTGAATAATGTTATTTCCTTGAAGACACCGCATTGTCTTCATGTTAAAATCTCCCTCTGCCCCTCTACCCCCCAGTCCTGAGGTTCTGAGGGGTCTTGGTAATCGACTCATAAACAGGTCTTAAATTTCAAAGTTTCTCACAAAACAATAACAATAAAGGTCAGATAGGTATGTTCAAATGTTACAGGAAAATTGAGTATTTACTCCCTGAGGCCAAAGAACTGTATGTAGTATTTACACTAAGATTCAATTTTGATGACAAATTATAAGAACCTCTAAGGCCAGTATCTAAAATGGAAATGTTGAAAAGCCCCTGTAATGAACCTCCCTCAGGAAAAGGGAGCCAGCCGGGAAAGACCTTTGTCTTAGATCTTTGCCCAGAACTGGAATTGCTCCTTGGGCAACACTAAGAGGGGTAGTTAAGGAAGCTTTAGTTGAAAAGGGACCCCACGGCTGAAATACATTAAGAATCTGTCAAGAGGAAGGGCAGGGAAACATAACGATTTTATTTTTTATTTTATTTGTATTCAGTTAAAACTTGCTTAACATTTCATTCATGAAAAAACATAAATATACATAGAAATTGATAGGATAATAGGGTGAACAACCAAACACTCTGCCTAGGCTTTATAATGAATCTTCTATCTTACCTTACCTAGTGCTATCCACCGACCCGCCCTCTGACCATTCCTCAGTCCACCTTGTCGTGTTGACACATTTCATACGAAGTTATAGATTCGAGAACTTTACACCGCTGTGCGTGCTAGTGTGTTTGGCATTGGTTTGCATGTTTTTGCTCATTTCTATTTCAAGAAAGCTTTGTAAAGAAACTTGGGCAAACCATTTCACCAAGAATAAGGAAAACGTTCCTGTATGTTGTGGCTGCTTTTCCAGTATGCTGGATTTTGTGACGTTGTCCTGTGAAAGTGGTTTCCATACTCAGCTTTTACGACGATCCACTTCCTGTCTCCTGCTACTATATTGTAATATTTATACAATAATAGTTTAAATTATATCACGCCATTCCATAAAACCCAAGAATCATACCATACATATTAGAAAAGCATAACCTCTTTAATTTAAAGTGAGTAATTTAGAATAGGATTAAATTAATAACTGAACTTTTCTGCTTCTTCCTTAATTATGAGTCCCACTCCCTAGGAATAAATGATTTATGCTGCTTCTGTTGAAACCTAAGTAGGTAATTTGGGAGATGAAAGGTTATTTCAGAATATCAGACTAATATAAAAACCCCAATGATTATGGTAAAAAAATTCAAAAACCAATTTTTCTCAATTATAAAAAATAAGAGATGAAAAAGTCACTAACAGCTTTTGCTTGATTGAAATATAAGAAACATGAGAAATAAAAAACAGAAAATATTGTCTTGTAGTTTATTGAACATATTTTGAACATGCTATTGTGCCCTTTACATTTTCCTATCTATCTATATGTTCAATAAAAAAATATGTCTTGAGTTCTTACTAAAGGCTAGTCCCCCAACAGACTGCCCAAGGCTCAGGGCGCGTGGAGCCTGGTTCGGCAGTAGACATTAGGCAGGCTGCAGACGAAAGAACCTAAAGCTCCTGTGTGCATGTGAACAAGATGTCGGTGTTTGGAAGAAAAGGAATCTGGCCTAGCCTGTGGATGGGGAAAGCTCAGCTCAGAAAGTGATCAGGGGGAGTATGAATGTATTCAGTAATGAGGAGATGATAGGTGAGCAGACACAGAAAACAACTACGCGTATCGAGTTCCTGTCACGAGAGACAACATGGCACGTTGGAGGACTTTTAGGAGAGCTAGTGTGGCAAGGTTCCAGAGAGGGAGACAAAGAATATGTAGAAAGGTTTCAGAGGTCAGGAGCTTGACCGATAGCCCCATATGGACTTTCTGTTTCTCTTAGAGCAAGGAAACACTAAAAGCTCCAGACAGAGTGGGATTGGGGGAACAGAATCATATTTGTATGTTGAGATAATGAATTTAGCTTTATTTTGAAAAATAAATTACAGTTTTCAAGGATTAGTAATATTCTATTATAGGAGTCCAGCTGAGAAAGGATGGCAGCTTGAGCTAGCTAGTGCCCATGAAGATGGAATGATGGGATGGAACTGGAAAAATATTCACAGTAAAAAGGCTTTGAATGGACCTTGGCAATGAATGAGAAATGTAGGCTGATGAAGAGAGAGAGCCAGGGTGCCCCAAGGTTTCTGGATCATGTAACTCGTCGAACGGCGATACAAGGCACTGGAAAAGAACCAGGTATTTCCCGAGTCCATGGTCAGTGGATCATGAAATCTGTTTTGGTTGTGTGGTATTTAAAGTGTATTTGAGGTATCAGATGAAGTTTCTGACTGGGAAGGCAGTTATATACATGGGTCTGGAGCTCAGAAGGGAGACTAAGGCTAAAGGTCATTGGCATGTTAATACTATTTTTTAAGATTTTATTGTTTATTTTTTGGGGAGGGGAGAAAGAGAGGGAGAGAAACATCAATGTGCAGTTGCCTCTCATGAGCCCCCCACCAGGGGATCTGACCCACAACCCAGGCATGTGCCCAGACTGGGAATTGAACCAGCGATCCTTTGGTTGGAAGGCAGGTGCTCAATCCACTGAGCCAGACCAGCCAGGGCAATATGTTAATACTATTTAGAAGCATGGGATTGAGTAAAATCTCTAAGTGGTGTTATAGAGTGAAAGGTAGGTGAGATTCTGAATTTTAAGACAACAAATTACTTAATGCCTGGTTAGAGGAGAAATAACTTTCTAAGAAGCTTAGAGAGAGTGGCCAGAGAGGCAGGAAGACAACTAGGAAACAGAGTTCCAGAGGCCAATGGAAAAGCATTTCAAGGATGAGTGGCTAACCGTCAAATGCTGCTGAGATGTCAAATAACGTGGACTTCATTGGGAATTCCAGACTTAACATCTGCAATGCAGTGGTCCTCAACGAAACAGAGGGCACTGACTATGTGGAAGGTGTGCCCAGAGGGGATCTCCAATGACATAAAAGTTTAGCTGTCAGTACTAAATTGAACCTTCGCTGTTGATATCTTAATTATGATTCAAATGCCAATTTCTGTATCAAGAAGTATATTCCTTGTAATATTTACATGTAATTCCTGTAGCAAGAAGGCTTTCTCATCTCCAGATACTTGTCCTCTCTTTTGCCTTAAACTATGTCTTAAATAAACAATATTCTCAATCAGATCGCACCATTTCCAATGGTTTCAAAGTCTTAAGATTTCCACGGTCAGTGCCTTGTTTCCAATGCTGTCAAGAAAGATGACATATTCTTCAGAATACTCAAAGCCCTTTATGGAGTTGCTTAGGAATCAGCTGAGGTCACTGACCAAGGCATGCCTGTCAGAGGAGGAACTCTGTCTTTATAATTACACAGCTCTCACATGCCCGTTCTTTTCACTGTCTTGTCTGTATTGGATGCACATGGATAATGAGGAAATGCTTTGTTTGCTGCATTATTCCTGCCATACTTATGGTTTCTGGTAAGTAATTTATTTAGTCACTGTGTTGTATTATAGTCTTCTTTACTCACTCTTAATGTCTAAAGTGCTTTAAAAACCTTGCAACCATCAGAGTAAAAGATGCAGCACAGTGCCTCATTCTCCAGCATTGCTGCAGGGCTCAATAATCTATAGATCATGTAATAATTTCATTTAGCAGCACAATAAAAGTCAAATTAGTTTCCATGAGACAGTTATGTATGATAATCTGGATTACTGTGGCCTCCTACTGAATGCATTAGCATTGTAATGTTATTTCCGCTGCTGGGATTCTGGTGGAGTTTTTTCTTTCCACTTATATTTATTGAATAATTATGAAAACTGAGTTCTTAAAGTCTTGAAGAAATGGATTTATACCAAAAAAATTAATGTGCAGTGATAACGATCTTTACTTCCAATGTATCACTTCTCTCCTTTAAAGAAGTTATTTTAACTGCCACAGCTCCAAAGTAGTTGAAAATATGCCTTAATGAGCCTGCAGTTGAAAACTAACAGCTAAAGCGTGTGTCTCTACCTGGTAGGGTCAGCACTCACTAGAGGTTTTCAAAGCAGGATGTCAACACAAGTTGTAGAAATTTATGGCTGCTAAAAGGCCAGGACTTTTCAATGCAAATCCCAAACAAATGCTACTTGGTACTTCTGTAGAAACGGACAAGCTTAATATTTAAATGAAAATGCAAAAAAACTAAACTACTAAAGGGATCTTTATAAAGAATAATGAAGTTGAAGCTCTTATCCTATTTGACATCAATAATTACTAAATAGTTACAATAAATAACCAAAATGGGTTGGCTTTAGTAAAAAGATGGACATATAGATCCATAGAATGATAGCTCAGAAATATACCCAAACACATGTGGTTAACATATGTCAACATAATTTTTAATAAATTGTAAACACAATTCAATGGGGAAAAGGAAAGTCTTAGCAACAAGTGGTGCTGGATCAATCAAATATTCATACCAAAAAAACAATCCTTATACCACATCATACACAAAGATTAATTTGAAATGGATCATAGGCATAAAAGAGAAAGCTAAAACGAATAGAAGAAAACAGAAGCAAAAATATTTATGACCTTGTGGTAGAAGAGGTTTCTTAAAATACAAAAAAAATTGAATCATAAAAAGAAAAACTTGACATTTTGGATCATGATTGGATCAAAATCAAAACTAAAAATGCTTGCTGTTTAAAAAACACCATTTAAAAAAATCAAACGAAGAGACATAAACTGGGAGAAAACATTTGATATACACATGTCAGATAAAGGAGAAAAGTATGCACATGTATATATGTTATAATTAAAAGCCTTTTTAATTCAATAGGACAAGTAACTCAGTTTTAAAAATAGGCAAAAGATTTGAATAGGTATTAAGCAAATAAGATATACAAATAACTAATAAACACATAAAAAGATGCTCAACATCTTTAGTCATTAAGAAAATGTAAACTGAACACATGATATTACGCTATACACCCATTAGAATGGCTAAAATTAAAAAGACTGAGAACATCAAGTGATGGCAAGGATAGGACACAACTGGAACTCAAACATTACTGGTGAGAAAGTTAAATGGTTAACCACTTTTGGGACACAGTTTGACTTCTTCTTTAAAAGTTATACCTATGCCTAGCATACGATCCACATATTTCACTCTTACGTATTTACTGAAGAGAAATGAAAGCGTTTATTCAAGCACACAGAGAAAAACATATACAAATGCTTTTAGCGGCTTTATTTGTAGGCAAAAACCTGAATAGACCAACTGTGGTCTATTCATACAGTGGGATACTAATCAGCAATAAAAAGGAACAAATTATGGAGTAATAAAGAAAATGGATGGCTCTCAATATTTATGTTGAATTTAAAAAACAGTAAAAAAGAGTATTTACTATATTGTCCATTTATATAATATTCTTTAAAATTAAAATGGCTTCATAATGACAAAAAGGTCAGTGATTACCTGGAGCCAGTGGTGGGAATGGGCGGAGTGATAAAATGGAAGGACAAAACTTCTGATGTCATAAAAATGTTTGTTTATTTTGTTTGTGGTGATGGTTTCACAGATGTATACATGTTAAAACTCTTCCTGTGGTACACTTTTTATATTATTGTGTTTCCATTAACAGCATTAAAATAGTCAAAACAAGAAGGAGAAGTAGGAAAAGGAGGAGGAAGAGGGAGAACAAGAGAGACTAGACCTTGGGAACAACTTAAAATTTCTAAAAAAAATTCATTCAAAATGACCACAGTAATGAGTAGGTGCACAGTAAAATACACGAACCAGGGGCACTCCTATTTTTAATTATAAACAACTTTCCAAATTACCTTACCTGTGCCATACTTTTCTCAGGTAAAAATGGGGACAATAATGATTCCACCCATAGTGTTGTTGGGAGGATACAAAATGTTATTTATGTAATGTTATGGATATGAAATGATGCTAAATAAATTCGACTTCCTGTTTTCCCTATATTGATAATCACTGAGCAAAGACTTTCCCCTTCCTGAGAACGGTCTTTTTAGTAACACAGACTAAAGAATGAACCTGAGTTGAAAGATTATACAATTCACAAACAATGGATGAATTAAAGGTATTTCATATGAGACAAAGCAGTAGGACTCTAGTATTTTCAATCCTTTTTTTTTTTTTTTGCCCCCTTATGGTCTCCCTAAAGAAGCTTTGTAAATTTTTTTCTAATTTCCTCCTCTAGTCCCACATTCTCTATTAAGGATCACACACCATTGTGATACCTATAGTTTTTTCACCCTAGCCCAAAACTCTTTACATACCCTAAACTAAATCTAAAGGGCTGTACTTTACATAAGTGATTTAGTTGGCAAAAATGTATGTGAACACTTGGTGGCAATATAATGTATAATCCAACCAAGGACCTCTTCAGAGATTAAACGGTGGTGTTATTAATAATTATTCATGAGCACCGTGGATAAACTCAGACTATCTCAGGCAAGCTAGGACTTACGATCGCTATATATACATTTATTTAAAGCATGTATTCTATAGTTATTGGCATGTATTGACTTCTTTTTCTGCTTAGGTATCTTGTATTTGTAATCTGAAAACTGAAATATAGTTTTCAGTGTGAGACTGAATAATTATCTGAATTTTGCATTCCGTACCTATACTGTTTCTATATCTCAACCTCACTGTGATCTCTGGCCAGAACTTTAAAATCCTCCTTACAAAAGTCATGATTTTTGGTAATCAACAATTACATGTGTCCAGAGTTCGATTCCTAGGCAACAATGGATCAACATTTGGAGTAATACACAGAGGCATTAAATCAACTATTTACCTTAAAATTGGAAATTAAAGGGCAATAATTAGATATTTATCCTGTATTTTTACCGGCACTATATTTCACAGAACTAAACCTCAGCTGTGGCGGGGGGGAAATTCTACTTTAAAAAAAGAAGTATGGCTAGTCATGCGGAAAGCATGGCAGAAACCTGAGCCCCGCCCATCACAGTCGGTATCACCAACGCGGCACGTTACCAGCTTCTCCATGTGGCTCCCAGCCACCCCTCCTGCCCCCAAACCCTCCTCCCTCTTCTCCGTGTTTGTCACCCGATCCTGCAGTGTTGAATGTGGTCTCCAGTCTCAAAATAGTGTTTCCAGCAAGCAGTGAAATTCCTTGCTAATGAAATCCTTTAGCAATGATGATCTGTATCTATCTTTGTGTTTGTAAAGATAATAAACTAACTCCCAAACTAAATATAGTTGATCTTAAAACAATGCTGAGATTAGGGGTGCCAAGTGCCAACTCTGTAGAAAATCCATGCATAACTTTTGACATCCCCCAAAACTTAATTACTAATAGCCTACTATTGAACAAGGAGTCTTATGATACCATAAATAATCAATTAATACATATTTTGTATGTTATATATATTATATACTGTATTCTTACAACAAACTAAGGTAGAGAAAAAAATGTCACCTAAATCATAAAGAACACTGACTACTCTGGCTTAGCTGGTTGGGTCTTGTCCTGCAAATCTAAAGGTCACCAGTTTGATTCCCAGTCAGGGCACACACTTAGGTTGCAGGTTAGGTCCCTGGTCAGGGTGTGTGTGAGAGGCAACAGGTGAATGTTTCTCATATCGATGTTTCCCTCTCTTTCTCTCTCCCTTCCCTCTCTCTAAAAATAAATAAATAAAACCTTCAAAATAAGAAAGTTGTAAGGAAAATACATTTATAGCATTTATTGTAAAAAAATTGTGCGTGAGTGCATTAGTGCAGTTCAAGATGGCGTTGTTCAATGGTCAGCTGAAAGCAGTTTCTAAAATGCAGAAATTATATGTATTATACACATGCATGTATCCTTAGTGACTCATATATTATATATAAATATTTTGTTAAAAATAAAAAGTATATTCATGTCCAAAAAAGGACAGTAGAAACAGAAAATCATTCTCAACTATTAATACAATTTTGATTTGGGCAAGGATTATCATTTGGTATTAAAATCATTAGGTGTGTTTTTTTTTTTAAATCCTCACCAAAGATATATTTTCATTGATTTCAGTGAGAGAGGAAGGGAGAAAGAGAAAGAAACATTTATGTGAAAGGGAAATATCAGTTTGTTGCCTCTGTAAGCACCCTGACTGGGGATCAAACCCACAACCTAGGTATGGGCCCTGGCTAGGATACAAACCCTCAACCTTTTGGTGCATGGTACAACACTCCATCCTACTGAGTCACCCAGCCAGGGCCACTAGATGACTTTTTGATGTAGAATTGCACAGTTGTATGGAAGAGGGGTGGATAAAATAATACCAAACCAATTGCTCTCTGGTTATAGGGGGGAAATTATAAGACTGATAAAGGAATACAGTGGTCAAAATTAACATTACTAATGATGAGACAGTTAGTTACCCTGTATCTTCTGATATGATTGATGCGATATGTGGTATATATAATATCACCTCTAACACACTCTAATTGTAAATGCTTAATTTTAACTAAAGACTTTGGAGCTGTTTCTAAAGTATTAGAAAAACAAAAACACAGAGAAGAAAAAATGACACTATGAGGAAATAGACAAATCCAGAAAGTAAGATATTCGGCAAGATAACAGAGTATGGCTTTGTTTGTTATGCTTTTATAAAAATAAGTTTCTGCTGTTAAAACCCAACCAATCCACAAACAGAACAAAAATGCTTTTCTTTTATTTATTTATTTATTTTTAGAGAGGGAAGGGAGGGAGAAAGAGGGAGAGAGAGAAACATCAATGTGCGGTTGCTGGGGGCCACGACACTGGCCTGCAACCCAGGCATATGCCCTGACTGGGAATCGAACCTGTGATGTTTTGGTTCGCAGCCTGCACTCAATCCACTGAGCTACGCCAGCCAGGCAAAAATGTTTTTCTTGAGCAAAGAGAATGGCTGGCTGTATATGTGATGCTTGGTCCTGGATTGATTCTGGCCTGAACACAAGTGTCTGCAAAGGCATTCTGGGGGAACAACTGAAGTAATTTGAATATGACCTGGACAGAGAGGATATTAAGGGACTATTAAATTGTGTTCACTATGACCATGTTATTGAAGCTATATGGGAAATACATTTTAAAGAAGGGGTTTTTTTTTTAAAAAAGGAATTCTAGGTTATCTATCACGTACTTGAACACATAAGAGATAGAACAGAACGTCATCTCTATCAGACTTTCACAAGGAAGCCTCATATGGCATACATACCTCTTCAGAGATGGAGAGGCTATAAGGAAGTTACTCAAACTCCTCCGAGTTTTCTATAGAAAGCTAGGCCACATATATCCTATGCTATCACGCGCCAAGCTGTGCCTTCTGCTCTGTCCTCAGATAGAACACGAGTCTGTTGGCTGTTCCTTAGTTCCATTACTTTCTTATCCCTACAAGGCTGTCCTTCATTAGCTGTCCTTCACCAGGCCATTCATTCTCCCTGTCTGCTCCAGGTGTTAACTAGGAGCTCCCGTTACGCCAGGTTGCTCATCTCCACGCTTCGGTGCTTCTTAAAGTGCTTTTTTTCACCCTTTCCTTACTTGCAGCTGCCTCACTTCAGTTCACAAGACAGCACCGTCTGAGTTATTCTGCTATCTTAGCGCCACTGCATGTGTCCAACTCAGCGAAGCTGTGCACCACTGAACATCATTCCGGGGCTGTGAGACTGGACTACTCTGTAGCAGGCAATGATCCTTTCCGGGTATTTTTTTATTAGTCACAGAGGAAAATAAAGAAATGAAGTAAAATATGCACTCTGTTTGTTATTCAAGATATGTCTGTGGTAGGAAACGGAAGGTTATAGAAAGTGTTGAAGGGAGGAAGAGAAGAAGGAAACAAAAATGAGGGAGGAAGGAAGCGTGGGAACTGGAATGAGGAAGAGGAAAGGAGAGAAGATAGAACAAATTTGCAGGGAGAAACCTGATTTTATTCTTCATTTTAGACACCAGCTCTTTGTAGGATTTACCCTTCCAGAAAGAATGCAAAACAAAACTCGACAATACTCCACCACCCTTTCGTAATGTTGTAACACTTATGTCCCATATTGTATTTAATTAAAAATTAGGTTCACCCAGCTTCACATAACTATCCTTTATGTGTTTCTTCTATTCTAAATGTCTATAGATAACAACAAAATTGATTAGAAAAAAGTGACAGGAAAAACATTATGAAATCAGTAATACACAGTTTACCAAACAATCAACTTAAACCTGGATAAAGCGAAAGCAAATGCAAAGTGCATGCAGCGTGCCACGTGGATGCAGAATCTCGCCTACTAAGAACATGAGGACTCTAAGTCGGGGGCGTCTGCGATGAGTTCTCTTTGCGCTAGTGCAATCCAGACCTCATTCTGCTTCCATACCATTCGTTAATGACTTTTGCTATTATTGGTCTTTGCCAAAATGGGCTATTTCTATGATGTGGCTTTTAAAATAAATGAAAATGATTCTCAGTCTCTCTTTTGGTAATTGCGAAAAATTCAGAACTTCGAGATAGACCGTCTTCATCAATTGTAAATTCATAATAACCCTATTTATCTCTCTTCTGATTTCCTACTTTACATTAGAAGCTTCATTTATTTCAGGGCATTAACTACAAAATGATTGTCACTAGTTACCCTCAAATGACAACTTTCTCTGTCTTACCTTCTAATGTGGTGGTTGAAGAGATTATGTAAATTTCCCTGTCTTTTTGTAGGAAGAAATAATGTTCAACTTGATTGTTAGGTGAAAAAATCTACCCCATTAAGAGAAGCCAATGACTTTTTGCAACTTCCCCTGCTATTTTATAAATTAGTCCTTCTTGTCCCCCTTTAATGTTTCCTCTTCCCCTCCAGCCAGAAGCTCTGCTGGCTGTGCCGATTATTTCTGTTTAGAATATTCATGCCCCATGAAATAAGGGCTGTATTGTCATGGGACAATAGTTATTACATGTGTAATGCATGGTTACGTGCAATCCCATCTGTCTTTTAAGGGAGAGTAAGTTACTCAGAAATCATAAAATATGGTATTAATTACCATTAAAGAAAATTAACAGTGAGTCCTGGAGATTTTGAGAAATATGTGCAACAATTACTCAGAATTTAAAATGTATTATTTGTGGTTACTTTTCCAGATGACTCAAAATCTGTGTTTATTATTTAAAAATAAAAAGAAATGCAGCCTGGGTCATAATAATCCCTTGAAATAATATGCTAAAACAAGGCTTATTAGCACAGACATTATAAAAATAATTGATTTCTTCTATAATAGATAAATATGAAGTCAAGTTTTTAAATATTTGTGTCTGATTCCCCAGAATTCTTAAAAGACAAACACTTCTGATAAGGAAACATTCTATTCCTGGAAGGGAAATATAAGATATCAAAACTGAGTTGCATACATTGGTATCATCTAGTATCTGAAAAATTACACATTCCTGAGATTCCAATAGAGATTCCAATTCAACAGGTCCAGGGTTGGACATAAGAATTTGCATATTAAAATGGTTATATAAGCCATTATAACCATTGGTGTAGTTCAGTGGATTGAGTGTGGGCTGTGAACCAAAGGGTCACCAGTTCGATTCCCAGTCAGGACACATGCCTGGGTTGTGGGCCAGGTCCCCAGGATAGGGCATACCAGAGGCAACCACACACTGATATTTCTCTATCTCCTTCACCTTCTCTTACCCTCTCTCTAAAAATGAATAAATAAAATCTTTAAGGAAAAAGGTTATACAAGTTAATCTGATGCATATGCCTCACTGACTGTTTGCCTAAGGTTACACAGACAATAAGAACAGAATCTACACCAAAGCAAGTTATAATATGTTTCAGTAATATTTCTATTATGCCATCTAAGCAAAAGAAAAAAATAGAATATAGTCATTTCTCCTGTGTGGTCACATCCTGAGAATGAGACACTAAGTCAGGGCACCGACCAACCAATACACCAGGTGAGACAACATAGATTTGGGCAGTTTGGGGAGTGAAAGGCTCTAACTGGCACAATCCATGGTTATCGGTGAATGGAGTGGGTCTGGAAAAGAACAGGACTAGAGGTGAAATAGTAGGAGTGGCAAAATTCAGAGTAACAGAAATAGGGAACGATTTTGGAAGAGTGTTGTTGAAGTCGCAAGTAAGTATCATCACAGGCCCACTGGGTGGTCAGATGGTGAGCATCCAGGGAGAGTGGACACAGAAGTGAAGGTCAAGGTGACAGAGAGACACAAAATGCTGTAGAGAGCACCAAAGAGTTTAGAAAACTAAAATCTTCAAGCAATGGCCTTACGCCTAAATCCCATTGAATAGGCATTGTTCCTCCATGTGGCCTTTGTGTGTGCTCTCCCGCCAGGGCAGACTCCCAATTTCCACGCCCACCCCTCTTCTGTGAGGGGACTGGGACAGCTCCCGACCTCGATGTGAAAGACTATTTCAGGACTAGTTATTAAGTTAAATTTGTACACATCAAAAAGTCACATTTGAACTCTCTTCACATCTCATCATGAAACAATATTAAGAGGGAAAATTGGGAATGCATGAAGGAACTAATATTAGCTTCTTGTGGGAATATGTAACAGAAGATTTTGTGAGATGGTTCTAAGATTGGTGACTTAATCTGAACACACGGACTTTGGTAAATTTCACTAATAGCCAAGAGTATTTTATGAAAGGTCTGGAAATCAAGCATTAACAGAAAGGAGATGAGGGAGGGAGGGGAAGAGAGGGAGACGGAGGGAGAGAGAGAGGGAGGGAGGGAGAGGGAGAGGGAGAGGGAGAGGGAGAGGGAGAGGGGAGAGAGAGAGAGAGAGAGAGAGAGAGAGAGAGAGAGAGATCAGAGAGTAACACTAAACCAAACCGCAAACCCAAGCCCAGCCTCAGTAACAGGGACCTGACACACAGCACAGCTGTTTTATTGCACGTAAACTACTTCACTGAAACAAAATTCAGGAACTCAACCATTCTGATTAGGGACAAAACCTGTGATTAATTTACTAAAATTTTCTAATTAGAACCAAACTACGTGAAAGGGTCTCTGATTTTATATTTTTCCAATCCTTATTTGGTACAGAACTAAAAAGACAACTAACGCCATTGTACCAAATTCAACTCCATATACGCGAACAATGAAATGCATACCTACTATGTGCCAGTCACTCTGTCAAACATTGGAGAACACAGAAAACTACAAGGCCCTCTCTTGGTTCACAGCCTCAGGGGCAGATGAGGTCTGAACATGGTCCCTCTACACCAGGGGTGTCAAACTCATTTTCACCAGGGCCTTCAAAGGGGTGAATGTAATTTCAACTCTTTAACAGTTGAGTAGTAGTTACACTTATACAGTCCTAAAATTATTTCCGCCCTTTGAAGGCAACCTCGAGGCTGATGTGGGCCCCGGTGAAAACGAGATTGACCCCCTGCTCTACACGGAGGACAAGGAGAGACCTGAGAAAGAGGCAGGCCAGGAGGACTGGTGCATGGCAGGTTTGACAAGCAAGGGAACTTACTTACCTACGAGGCTTGTCTTGGATGCAGCGGGATGAGATATCCACAGCCGCTGCTCGAATCCTAATGTTTACACCAAGGCATTAACGGGTTCAGCCACTTTCTGGTCCCTGGGGGCTGCATCTCTGAGAAGACCTGTGCTGGGGAGCGGCAGGGACCTACATGCCCTGCACAGGAAGGGGTGGGGAGCCGGTGACCGCCCTGGTCCCGCTGGAGGGTCAGCTGGAAGTCAGGGCCTCTCGATGACCTCCCCTAAGGCTCTCCCTGCTTGGCGGAGCTCCCCGTCCAGAAAGAAGAGTAAACAAATCCGTAGACCCCACTTCATCGCTGGTAATCACCCTTCACAGGTGTTGTGCTTTTCAGAACCTGAAGGCTGAACCCTCCACGGGCAATACAATTAGGACTCGCTGCACTGTGATACTCGCATAACTGCAACAAGATAAAGACAAATACCATGTGATCTCACCTATAAGTGGAACCTAATCCATAAAACAAACAAGCAAGCAAAATACAACTAGAGACATTGAAATTAAGAAAAAAACAGTAACCAGGGGGGAGGGGATAATGGGGAGAAAAGGGGGAAGGGTTTTCAGTAACAACTATAAAGGACACATGGACAAAACCAAGGGGTGGGGGTTGGGATGGCGGAGAGAAGTGGGGATGGCTGGGGTGGAGGGGAGTGGTGTGCGGGAGCGGAGACAATTGTACTTGAACAACAATAAAAAAGTTAAAAAAAGACTCGCTGCATTGAGATACTCCCCTAATTGCAAAAAGATTAGGACTCTCTGCGATACTCGCGTTATGGCTGCGGCCTGGACGCGACCCTGCAGTATCTCCGAGGTGTGCCTGCAATGCAGAAACTGGCAAATCGAAGACTGCGCATAGTGCTCTGGAAACAATTACATGTTGTCTGGGGAAGGGCAGCGGACAGAGGAGCTCCCAGGGTGAAGTCCACGCTGAAGGCCTTGGAAAGTGAAGGGGTTCCTTCTCCAGGTGAGCACAGCGAAGACCTACCGAGAGGAAAATCCCGGCCTGAGGACCAGGGCCCAGGAAGCACAGAGTGTGTGCACGTCACGAACAGGGGCAACCGAATGCCGTGACAATGTGGCCTGCCTGGTGCCAAGAGGGAGCCAGGGTTCAGCGGTTCTCAATCCCGAGTGTGGCACTGCGGGCAGGGTAGGGGACAGACGGGATGCAGTTACAGGATTTGGATCTGCATCCTGTCTCTCCAACTTAAGGACAGTGTGATCTTTGAAAAGTTACCCCCCCGCCCCCCCCACCCCCCGTTCGTGCCTCTGTTTTCTCATTTGTATATTGGGAATGATAAAAATGATTCAAACCTCATGGTATGGTTTTAAGGGTCAAATTAAAAAACATATATAAAGAACTTAGAACAGTGCTTGTCACATAGAAGTGTACTAAATAATGTTAATAGTATATTAATATGAATAAATATGTCAATATGTATAAATAATATATTAATGTATACAGGGGTGAATGGCATTCTTTCAAGTTAGTAGAGGTGTTGTAATAACCACAACCTGCGTGTCTTTTTCCATATGAACAACTGTAAACCTGCATTTGCCCACCCCTTTATAAATGTTAATGACCTTGGAAGGCAATGTGAAATGGTGATTAGTAGTGTGGCCTCGAGTCAAGCAGACAGACTGAGGCAGTTTAGCACCCACCACTCAGATCGTTGAGGGAGTCCTTTTACTTCTCCGTATGTGTAACCCAAAGACAGTAATTGTGAGGTATTAGAGCCAAGATGCAAAACAGTTAGTGTAAGTGCCTGTCATGTAGCAAGTGCTCAGTGAATTTGTCTGTTGTTTTGGAGCCATTAATGGGGAGGCAAGAGTCCTAGAGTTTGTACAGGTTAGGGAGGAAATGAGACATATTTACCTCCTTTAAAAAATATCCCATGGAAGTAAAATTCACAGTAAAGTGTAAACAGTTTACTTTGGCTTTGAGAAGCAGATGACTAACGCTTTGGTGGAGGTGGGGGTGGTTGTGGCAGTGGTGTGTGTGTGTGCACGTGTGGGTGGAACTGCAGCTTCTGACTGTTTTTACAAGAAGCAGGCATTTGTGGCATTTGCTTGGCCAATACACTGGCTCGCAGCCCTTACATTCTTTTGCATGTAATTGCTACAATCAAGTGGGGCCCAAAATTTCTCTCATTGCAGTCACTAGCAAGACTCCTGACTCTGAGCATTAAAAATGTATTTAGTCTGCCAGGCTGTTTGGCTTTGCAGATGATTAGAAATGGCAGAAGCCGTGGTGTGCTCGGTAGGGGATGGAGGCAACAGTGTGGAGGCGCTGGCCCGGAAGGCCACTTAGAATAAAACTAACAGGCATTCTAAGTCATTTACTTATTTGTGGGTTAAAAAAGCACTTTTTAAAAAGAAATTATTATTGAATTTATTGTGGTGACGGTTGATAAAATTATATAGGTCTCAAGTGTACAATTCTGCAACACATCATCCGTAGATTGTGTTGTGTGTTCGCCACCTGAACTCAGGTCACCTTCTGTCACCATTTACCCGCTTGACCCTCTCCTACCTGCCCCCACCCCTTTCCCTCCCGTAATCACCATTCTGTTGTCCACAGCATGGAAGGAGCTGGAGAGAGTTATGCTAGGTGAAACAAGCCCAGTCAGAGAAAGACAGATGCTATACATTTTTACTTATATGCGGTGTGGACTCTAAAGAACAAAATAAACAAACACGGTAGAAACAGATTCATGGACACAGAGAACAGACTGACAACTGTCAGAGGGGAAGGCGTAGCGGGGCTGGGTGAAATAGGTGAAGAGATTAAGCCAAAAATAAAATAAAGGAGCTTTTAAAATAATATATTTTACTCTCATGAAACATTCTTGATTGTTATTATTCTATTGTTTTCCAGATTAGAAAAAGTGGTTTCAGATATGTTAACTGGCTTCCCCAGAGTTTCTTCTAAGGAAATGGTGGAGCTGCTTTTGGTATTCACAAACTTCTGTACACATTTTAAGACATCTTACTACATGGAAAGTGTGTGTCTGAGGCTTTTGAGGTGGTGGGCAGAGAGCTCAGATCATGAGAAACGTTAAACAGTAGGTTCTCCAAACACAAGAAAACTGCAGTACATCACTCCCCCTTCCTTGTTACAATATTTACTTAAAGAGTTAACTCTGATACTGCTTTAGGGATGTCCTCATAGAAGCATTATTCTGTTGATGTGTACATTGCTCCTGAAAAATTCATTAAGCTATTGATCACTTCTCAAACTGAAGAAACAAAGGCAAGCCATGGGCTCACATGAAGGAAGTTAACAGTCCCATTCTTCTCTCTCGTAATTACGCAGAGACTGCCGAGGAGTGAGGGTTGCACTCATGCTCTTGAACTCTTCTTAGCACTGTGCCCCTGCTGCCGTTCTCGAATTATTTCTGTCCCATTTCAGGGATCCTTACATTTGCTTTGACTTTTTCAATCCCATTGGCAAGACACACTTTAAATGCTTCATACACAAAATTTTCCAGTTCTTCAAAAAATTACACTAGAAGACGTGGTATAATCTAGTGGGTTTTCAGGTATATTATATATAGGCAGGTGACGAGGAAATGCAGGGTCAGTGAAAAGCAATGTGGAACGGCATGCCCTAATCCACTTTGCCAGTTCCCACTCTAGATGGTTGTTCTTCCTTCCTTTCCAGGGCCAAAAACTCAGACACACTGGGGTCGAGTGAAGCCAGCGATTTGGTGGGGTGGGGAGAAGCAAGGAGCAATAAGGGAAGAAAGAAGTTTATTCTGCTTTACTTATCTTTTCAACCTTAAACTCTGGTCTATAAACATCCTCATGTAACCATAGGAGGGGGTACCCAGAAAAATCCAGAATAATCTTCTGGAGGGCATACCATTATAGTACAGGCTTCTCCCACTAGGTGAGTTTTCTCGGAACCCGTCTGTATCAGTGTATCAGCTGGCCTGGTTATGAGAGGCTGTGAGAGGCTTCAGATAATTTTTTTTTAAGATTCTTTCAATGAGTTTGTCCATTTCATGCTGAGTGATTTACTAGCAATGTGCCCACACCATGCTGAACATTCAGCAGGTTTTTAACCAAAAAATGGCATGACCCCCATTCCCCATGCTCCCTATTCACCTGACCTCTCCCCAAGCAAATTTTTTTTGCTTCCCTGGATGAAATGAGTCCTCGAAAGGAAACGTTTTCCAAATGTGGAAGAAGTGAAACAAAAAAATGGCAGAAGCACTTGAAAGCATCAGAATCAATGAGTTCATAAACTGTTTTGAGCAGTGGAAAAAATGGTGGGACAGGTGTATTGCATCAAATGGAGAATATTTTGAAGGTGACTGAAGTTTAAACGTGTAAGACTAAATACACATTTTTTTGTAAATAAATTCCATTTTTAATGGAATACCCCCCCCCATATATTAACCTGTGTTCCTGCAATCCCTTTAACTGTAAGCAAATTTTTTTTAGTTTTCAGATGAGTTTGTCTGGCCTCTCTTGCCATCTATAGTAGGCTACTCAGGATCTCCTTTTCCTCTGGGAACTCAGTCTTTGGGAGCTTATGTTCCTTTCCTTGTCTGTTCCTTTATCTCCCATTTCTGAAAAATTCTTGTTCAAGTTTCACTGACTCCCTCACTTTCACACCCAGAGTTCTTGAAGCCACACTTTAGGTACCGATACTGTTTTGTTTTTCTTTGACCTTAAAAATGCCACTCACATAAGGCAGCTGTGTGTAGCAGACTTTGTTGATGCAGATCAGGAATACAGAACACAGAAGTCGAACATCCCCACGCCTCTCATAAAGTCCTCAGGCGTCCTAACCACCATTTCTGGTCAGCCTCACCCCTCCAGATACCAAGTGTCCTATTGTAGGACCGCCCCTGGTCTCCAGTCACGGATTTTCTGACCCGCATTCTCTGTGCCCTCCGGTCCTGTTTGTCCAGGCCACTCCCGGAAGCTATTGTTTTCATTATTTTATTATGCATAGCAATTTAGCTTTCCCTTTGTTGCTGCTCCTGTTCATTTCCCCGAAATCTAAAAACGGTAGCTCTTTTCTCAAACTAATTTTCCTGCCTTAAAATAGCAAAGTCTTTTGGTAACATTCACAGCCTATTTTAGGGGATAGGGAAGGAAATAACGTGTTACATTTAGATCAGTCAACAATGAGCCAGTTTAAGCAAAACATAAGAAAATATTACATGTTTTATTTTAAAAAATACAATATAAATCAGAGAGCATTTATTAAAATCGATTAGGGAAACCTATTTAAAAGTGGCTCACTCTTGCCCTGGCCAGGTTAGAGCATCATCCGTTGAATGCCAAGGTTGTGGGTTCAATCCCCAGTCAGGGCACTTGCAAGAATCACCCTGTGAATTCATGAATAAGTGGAACAAGTTGATCTCTCTCTCTCTCTCTCTCTCTCAAATCAATAAATACAAATCTAAAAATAAAATAAAATAAATTAAACAAAAGAGCTTTACTATTTTCTAAGAACCAAAGCTTCAAAGAGTCTTCCAAATTTTGTGTATTTTTGAAAACTGGTGTTAAATGCCTTTTGTGCAATTTAGAATTTGCTTAGAGTTTAGATGTGACATGAAAAAGATATGTAGCTGTATTTACTATCAACATATGAGATACATGGATAAGAAGAAAAGCAGGGCCCAGGTTAGTAAGTAGCTCTGAGTACGCAGTCAGTGAGGTACAACCTCCTATGGAAAGGTGCTATAAACTGCCATTCTGACCCAGAAACAGGGTGACCTCAACCAGGTGCTGGAAAAGGTTCAGCTACTAGGGAATGTGGACACATCCAAGGATGTCAGTTTCTTACAGGCTACTAAGTAAATGGGAAAGAATGAGTTTTTATATGTCCCCAAAATACCCCAGAACTTTCCGACCCACCTCCTCACCACCCACAGTTGCCGTGGCTCAGAGTCCTGCTTGGTGAAAGCGCAATTTGTCTGAAGCAAACTCCAAAAACTCAAGAAATCTTGCTATGCTGAGCATGAATTCCCCTGTAACCTAATATTTCTATTGAATTTATAGACTGATATTATGAATAAATGTTGGGTAGACGGCCACGCAGCGGGTTAAAGGTTCCTTCAACTATTGATCTCAGCACAATAAAGAGTAAGTGGTGCCAGTGGAAATTTGATTTTTATGTGATGGAAATGTGCTGAATCATCGATTATAGTTATACCCCATGTGTTTCAGGGACATTTATAAAGCTGTAGGGCTAAATCAAATCAGACTGGGAGAATGTAGAGAAAATATTTGCAGAAAGCATCAGGGAGTCCTCGAAAATATGACTTAAAAGAACATTTAGGGCCTTTCTGAAATAATGCTGTACAGACCTCAAAGATGTTTGAAAACAATTTGAGTGCATTTGCATTCATTTAATTCCTAGAAATAAAATGCAAAATAAATAATCTTATTAATAAAATCGGTAAGAAGGGCACAAAATAGATTATGTACTACGATGGCTATGAATAGCTTTAAAAATCCCAAATGCCAGTAAAGTAGAATATTTCTTAGACTTACATCAACTTTTAAACTTAGGAGAATAAAAAAATAACTTGATGGCTTGGGAACAAGTATATTTTATAAACGACTTGATATAACATTATGCAGGGGTGGGCAAAAGTAGGTTGACAGTCGTTCGTGTGGAAAAACACGTGCAGATTGTGATTATTACAATAGTCTCATTAACTCTGAGTTTTGCATACTCACAACTGTAAACCTCTGTTTTAACAATTTTGTGCCACCCCCTGTGTGAAGCAAGAAATAGCAGATGAATGCTGAGGTATGGACATTTATAAAGGCATGAAATTCTTAAGCAATTGATGATAAATGTTAGGGTGTAGAGCTGGAAGTAAAGAAGCACTTACTGTGGGGAATGCTGATATTGATGATATGATACAAACTTAATTGAGCCCTCAAATTTTGTTTGGCAAACTCTCATGAAGAAATCTGGCTTCGTTGTGAATAATCTGTTACTTATTGCTTCTGATCTATTAAAGAAAATACAATGACTATTGTTTGCAAGCTGAGTGAAGTGTTCTAACACATTTGCAAAGCCTAGCCTCCCTGTGTGGTTTGTAACCACATTGTTAGGCAATATGTTTCCTTTCTGAATCATCTCACCTCATAAAGTAATGTGAGAAATCCCTGCGGGCTGGCCATTACTGGAGTGTAAGGTATTGGACTTTGCACCAAGAAATCCATAGTGTAGACTTCACTTTTCCATAACTAGACGTATGACCTCGAGCAAGCCATTTAATTCCCCTGGGTGCTTAGACTAAATAATATTAATATTTCCAGTTTATTATATGCCAATAATCTGCTAAGTATACTTTCTTATCTCATTAATAATCCTTCTAAGTAAATATCCTCTCCATTGACACAGAGAAGAAACGGAAGTTAAGAGCTGTAGGGAAATTGCCCAGGGGTTGCTAAACTAATAAGGAGTAGAAATGGGATTTTAATTGAGACATGTTTGCTCTAAAACCCACGTCTTTAATCGCTATGCTATCCTGCCTTCCGAAGAAGTATGTGCCTTTCTAGTTAGCTTGTTGACAGCATAGATTGGGAGCCAGAAAGCCGGAGTTGAAGTCCCACTTACTGACATTAATCAGCTTTGTGACTTTCAGTGAGCTGCTTATACTCTGTGTCTTGTTTTCATCTGTAAAATGGGGACAATAATAGTATCTACCTCTTAATGTTGTTATGCAATACAAGTAACTCATTTAGAAGACTGTTTGATGCATTATAATTATAATATTAATGTTAATTTTAATATTATTTTCTCTGGCACAAATTTATAGATATATACCAAAAAAGTACAATTGAATCAATAAACAGATATTTATTACTATCTTAATGTATTTTATAAACTTGTGCCAGGTGTTTTAGGAAACAGAATATGAAAAAAAATATTTTTGATATAATCTCTGTTCAAAAAAACATTCCACAGAGTGAAATTGATACCTTCCTGAAACGCCCCTTTAAGGTATTAATGACTATAACAAAATAAAAATTCAAGAAAGAAAATAAAGTCTCCTATAGGGTGTTCTTTACTCAGAAACACTTATCACTGTCAGATCATGCACTCCCATGCCTTTTATCTGTGTGAGTTTGTTGTCAAGTACATTTTTTCTATTGGGGGGGATATTAAATGGTGTATTATTAGTAACTTAGTTTTTGATTATTGTTTTTTAAATGTATTCTTTCATTATGGATTTAAAGATATTGTGAGTGCCTTTATTTGTTATGGCTTTTCTTGTGGCCTGGAGACAATGCATTAATACTTTGTAAGAACTTATTTATATTCATAAAGTTTCAAAAAATGAAGCTTCAAAGGCAAAGATTTTGATTTTGGACTCATGTGTTACAACAGTTGATACCTGAAAGGCTAGAAAGTTAATTGTACATTTTTTAAGTGGAAGTAGTTTTTACTTAAAATGAACAAATTTGTAATTTAACAGGTAATATTTGTCATACAATTATTGCTGAGATATCATTAGAAGCTAAAACTTTGAATATTTGAAACAGCTTGTGTAATATATATTGCAGAATCCCAAAATATTCTCTAATGAATAGTGTGTCTGAGATCTGTGATGAAAGCTAAATTGAGGAGAAGAATTGATGAATCTGTGTAAGGTCACAGAGTAAAGCAAGACAGGACCTGTAAACCCAGCTTGATCAAAGGTTAGGGCATCTCTAACATGCAACTTGGTCTCATACATTGTACATACTTTGAGGGTAGAAAATAAATTTAATAATTCAACACATGTTTACTGAATACCAGTGTGTGCCAGACATTTTCCTTCCCGATTATTAGAAGGCAATCTCCAAGTCTTGTAGGTTCTTACCACATTTATTTGAGGGAAATGAACACTACTGGGGTTTGGATTTAGCCAACGGTCCCTCTCCTACCCTCCCTGTGGGCGAGGTATGCTTTTATTAAATGGTAGGTTTGGCCATGGATTTGATTTGACCAAAAGGTGGTGTAAGACACAATCCAAGCGAAGGATGGAAATGTGCTTCTGCACTAGAGACAGCTGCCTTGTGTTCCTGACCTCGCTCTGCAAGGGGTGTGACTTCGGCAGCTTGTGTGTCTCAGATGAATTCCTTTCTATGTTAAGCAGAGTTCCCTGAGGTGACCGTCCCACAAAACACTGATAACTGAGTCAACCAAGCCAACCTATAGACCTGTATAGGTCTGAGACCTGTAACTCGAAGCATAGCCACCCCCGTTTACCCAAAGAAATGTGAACATAGTGATAAATTTTTACTGGTTTGTGACACTGAATTTTGAGGTGGTTTGTCACACAGCAATTCCTGACTGATACAATTACTTTATCCAAAGTTAGACAGTTAATAATTAGTGGTGGGGTGGGGGGAAGGTTCTTCCTTTCTTATGGCTTCTAATAATACAGCCAGGAAAAGAAGATAACCTCAGATCCATAAACAGTGATTGATAACCTACCTTACACCATTTAAACCATATGATCTCTTATAATTTTCAGAGGAAAGATCAGTGAGAGTTTGAATATAGACATAACATTTGAAATTGTAGACACATTAACCAGCTCCAGATTAGGGATACATAAATATGTGGCATAATTGCCATCAATCCCAAATCTTGAAACAATGACATAGGTCCCAAATGCATTTTGAGACCCATTCCTGCAGTGCCTAGGAGAAGTCTCAAAACCCTTCTCAAAGCAGTACTAGAGGCAGTGACAGCCGATGGAGTAGAGCTGACACATGAGCTCAGATCTGTGCCTCATTGCACCTTGGCAGGAAATCTTTTGAGAGATATTAATTCCTTCCCTTTAAAAGCAAATCTTCCAAGGAAAGGTGATAGCAAAATATTTTATGTTATCCATTGATATGGGATAGCATTCATTTTGCTGAAAAGGGAACACTATTTATTTTATAATAGAGCAAGATGCCTCACCTGGACAGGGTTAATTCATTAATTAAAAAGTTAATGAATGAACATCTATCAGGAACCTCTACTTGCCAAACACTGAAGGAAAGAAGAGGTAAATACTAGTGAACCTCTGCCTTTGAGACACTTAAAGTTTAAAAGCAGTTGAATAGAACAAAATGAGAGGAAAAAAAAACAACTTTCGCAAGTGATGTGATTGTAATAAGGGGATCCAGGAAAAGCAAGGGAAAGCAAAGAGGTGAGCATCTCTGAGTAGTCTCTGGGCTTCATAGAATCCTTTCCACATATCTGGTGGCCTTCCCTGGCAGGAAACCACCAAGCACGCTATACATAGAATCTGGCAGGAGACAGGTGCGGTCGCCCAGCCTGACTGCTGTGGAAGTGGGATTCAGGGAGGTGAAACATTTCCTAGCATCTGCAGCCTATTTTTTTTTAAAAAAAAACATTTCCAAGAATCGCTGGCTTCAAAAGAAACCTGGTTCTCCTTTGAGGTTTTTGATTTTTTTGCAGTCTTACTAAGTAGAAGTTTTCCTTCTTCCATCCAGCACCTATTTTAAGACCAGACATGTGGTCCCTGTAATCTTGGGTCCTTGTTCTGTTGCTTCTCTGTCTGCTTGCAAAAAGTCCCATTCCTCTGATTCTCACACAGTCACCTATTGAATCTTTGAGTAGTGCCACTCCTCATTGTTATCGTTTGCTGCCTCAGCCCTTAAGAATTTAGTTTCTAGTTCAAGGTTGCCTTTTTAATTTTCCTAACAATTCTTTATCTACTCACCGAACAGTGTTTATCAGAATTTATTATAATTAATTGTGTCTCAATTCTATCAGACTGAAAGTTACACAACAGTGATTGCAGATGTTTAATTCACCCCTGCATCTCCAGTGCTTAGCATAATACTTGGAACATGATGGAACAGATACATATTCATCAAATGAACAATGGCACTATTATCGCTTTGGTTAGTTGCAGTGCCGAAGACCGGTGGCTCAGTGCCATCCAGGACAGGTTAGGCCGACCCATTCTGAGTCATAGGGCCTTTGGACATGTTAATAGTGAGGAAGTTTGGAAGATAATTTGAGGATAAATTGTTGAGGTGTTTGATTCCTGCAGTAGCGGCTACAAGCAACAAAGGTGTACCCTCAGAGTACACCTGTTTTGAAGTACTTTCACCTGTGTGCCCTCTTCTCAATTTACTGGTGACTTTCTTGCAAGGTAAGTAAGGACAGCTAGCAATTGCTTCTGTTAAGCTGGCTTTGATTCTGCGGCACCCGGATACAGGGTGTCATCTGCAATTATACTGGCAGCTAAATAGCAACAATTGAGGGAAGATTTGATGTAAATAGAACAAAGAAACTCTGATCTTTGCTGGGGTTGCGTATTCTATTGCACTTTAAATGAAAGCATTCATTACTATCAAACTCAAAAGAGATGGCAGAAATTCATGTTGAAAGCCGAAGGTTGGAATGTTATTATGGGCTGCTAATGTCAGCCACAAACACCTCTGTGGTAATAGACAAGGGGAGTAGCAAAGGAGTGCCAACATGTACATCTCCTTTCTCAGGAAAGCAGTGGAGCACAGTGTTTCCTGCATTTTCATGGTTGCAAATTAAAGGTGTAGTATTTTGACACCGAAACACATGGAGAAGTGCTCGCAAAACCTGGGCTTTTCTTAAAAAATAAAGCTGATTAGCCAAAGAACATATATGCCTATGTGCATAGCTCATGGACACAGACAACAATGTGAAGGCTGGGGTGTGGGGTTGGGCAGACGGGGGCAGACGGGGGCACACGGGGGCAAATGGCAGACATCTGTAGTAGTGTTAACAATACAAAATAAATAAATAAAGCTGATTCAAAAAAAATGTCATCCAGAGAAATGCCGGTGGATAAATAGAAGAAAATGACCTTGAGAGAATGTACTGAGTCACATAACAAAAGGCGTGACTTATATAGTATTTTTTGGTAAGAAATGCTTTACATTTAAAAAACCACAAATAAATATTTGCTATATTATGACTTTTATTTTTTCCCCCTTGTTACTTACTAGGCTCTGGTTACCTACAGAGTAGAGAAAGAGCTAGGAAAATATACCGCATATAATGCATTGATAGAAGAATTATATAGGCATCTTGGATGTTATCAAGATCAATTTTCCATGCAGTATATTTATGATTTTTGTAACTACTGCTCACACCAGGACTAAGAAGCCTATGTAGCTGATTTAAACTCAACAAAAGATCTAAGGATTCTTTCGGCTGTCTTTCAAATAGGGATAGATTTTTTGTTGTATTTGATGATGGTGCTACTGATGTAGTTATTTTCCACCCACAAAAATATAAATGAAAAGACCAGTGAGTAGCCAAAAACTGTGTGAAAAAGAGAGACAGAGATAGAGATGGTGTACGTGTGTGTGGGAGAGAGAGACTGAGAGAGAGAGGGAGAAAGTTTGTTCTGACAAAGCCCTAATGCTCTGATGCTCAGTGACTTTGCCCTGTGGGTTTCACTATCCTATGACCCCTCTCAAGCAAGCCCTCTTTAATACATTTTTAAAAAGTTCCCCTTTCATAAATCTCTTCCCTATTTGATCTCAACTTCAATCAGCAAAAAAAACGATTCTTCTCAACTGCACATTAGCCATCTGCAAAGAGGACCTAGATGGATTTCATGACAACCCATACCCAAATGAGGTCCTAACATCCCGTTCTTCATAAATAATAGCCCGTAGTGTTTATTATAAGCACTTATTCCTAGGTCTTACCCCAGACTCAATGTGAAAGAATCTCTGGGGATACATCCCAGGAATGTGCACTCTAACCTTCCCCCCCCCCCTCCATGTGATTCTGTTGCGCACTGCAGCCCGAGAGCGCTGGAGTTGGCAATGAGAGACAAAATAAGTTGGACCTTGGCTGAGGCCTGGGTCTATCACATGGGAAAGAGCTACATTAATCATTCGTGAGGCTTAAATTAAAAATATAGTAACAGTGGCTAACAGCAGTTATTGAGTGCTTAACATATGCCAGACACTGTTAGATATACTTATACATGTTTTATTTCATTTATTCTTTATAACATGACTATGAGACAGATGCTATTATCATCCCTACTTGAAAAATGAGAACACTTTCAGGGTTTAAGATGTTAAATGAGTGAAGTCAAACAAATACTGAAATATAACTCCTAAAACTTTTTTCTGTAACTATTCTGCTGTACTGTCTATGAAAAAGAAATAAGGAAATGTCTGGTATCTATCAGCCAAGTCCTACTCAGGCTAGTAAGACCACATGATCCCAGCCCTTGTTAAAGCATATACAAAAGGCAGGATTGACACTTTTTCTCAATGACAGTTGTAGCTTATTACTATTTTTCTAGATCATCTTTTTTTGAGAATTTTTATGGGTTTATTTGAGTCAAACAGAAGATATTGACCTTAGGTCTGATTTTTAAATGCTCTAAAGAAAACACCATAGATTAAAATTTTCTTCTTAAAAGTATCATTTTCTTTCTCTATACTAGTATTCTTCCTAGTTTTTTTTTGTCTCTATGATACTTCCTTTTGACAACACATTTATAGAAAGGGTCTATGTAAATGACCCTTAAGGAATGTCCACTGTGTACCAGGCGCTATGGTAATGCTAAGGATAGTGGAGGACAACAGTTTTAGTCCAGATGTTCAAATAAATAAACAAATACACACACTACCATATCATGCTAAGTGCTAATAAGGAGACATAATCAAGGCTGAGATAAAAATAATCCCTGGAGGGACCAATTTTAATTAGGAAGATTAAGGAAGTCTTCTTTGAAGAGGTGGCATTTATGCTGAGACCTAAAGAAAGGAAAACAGAAGGGAAATTATCTCATAGAGGAAGGAGAGCAAGTTCAAAAATTCTGAAATGGCAAAGACCTCCCATGTCCGAGTACCTTAGAAAAGATCCGTGCAGGTGGCATTCAGTGAGAAATGGGGATGGTTGTGCAGTACTGAGGTAGTGTTTTATATGGATGGATAAATAAATTGGGTTTCCTTCTGAGTTGAAAGGGAAGCCACTGAGGGGTTTGTGTAGAAAAGTGACATTATTTAATTTGCCTTTTAAAAGGATAACTTTTGCTGAAATGAGGAGAAGAGTTACAGGGGAGTGAGAGTCACTGAGAGGCCAGTCAGTAGTCTACTATGATTTCCAGGTAAGAGATGACCGGTGGTCTAAGGGGATGATTTTGGGGAGAAAAGGGAGTGGATGACTCTAAAATATAACTTATACACATAATAAACAGGACATGAACACAGCTGTCACAGGGGAGGAGCTTGAGGGACTGGATGAAAGAAAGTGAAGGGATTAACCAAAAACGTATACACCTAACACATAGACACAGACAACAGTGGGATTATAACCAGGGGGAAAGGTGAGTGGAGTGGATGGAGGAGGGTAAAACATGAGAGAATGGGGACAGAAAGAGACTTTACTTGGGGCAATGGGTGCATGATGCAGCGTGCAGATGCTGCTTTATTGAGTTGTGCACTTGAACTCTGTATGATTTTGTGAACCAGTGTCACTCCCAAAATTCAAAAACAACAACAAAATAATAAAATGGATTCAATAGAAGACAAAGTGAGAGAAAAGACTCAAGGATGACTTCTTAGTTTCTGAATGTAGCATCTTAGAAATGGGAGATATTTCTGGGGACAGGTGGAAAGAGCGGGTTAAAGAGAATGATTATAATCAAATTTTGTTTTAATAAAATTGTAGGTATTTATGAGGAAATCAAGTGCAAATGGTCATTGAATATGCAATCTTAAAATACAAAAGACAATTCTATACTAGAAATATAAATTTGAGAATAATCAATATAAATATTGTATAAGTCCATGGAGTGAATAAGATCATGTGGACACAGAAGTGTTTAGGATGGAGCCCTAAGGGGTTCCAGCATTTAGAGGTCAGCCTGGAGAAGCTAAAGCATCAAAGAAATTTCAAACAGACTGGCCCTAGAGATAAGAAAAATAAAAAAGAGGATGTTGTCATGGAAGCCAAGACAGGAGTGTGTTAGAAAAAAAGAAGATGTGGTCAAGTATATTGAATGCAGGTCAAGTAAAATAAAGGCAAATAATTTGCACAGTCAATTTAACTCTATGGTTATCATCGGTGACCTTGACAAAAGCAGTTTCAGTGAAGTGGGAGAGAGTAAAACCAGATCACACAGAGGTCAAAGACTAATGGAAACAGAGCATGTTTTCAGAAAACTACCATAATCCAATGCATAGGGTCCAAAATTTTCAACTGTATAAAATGTGGAGTGCCATTATTTCAAGGTTAATGAAATGACCTGTGTAACTGTCATGCTGGTAGTTCAAGTGTCCGGCTGTATGATCCACGTTCATCCAGGTCCTGACTACAATTTTTCACCACGTAGCACTTGTCTACTCCTGTTCCAGTCTGGACAGATTCTGGATCCTAGGTCTGTCTGGGACTCCCAGGACATCTGTGGTGATTGTGATGTCTCCCGATCTTAGACTGATTGAAACTGTGCTGGGAGAAAACTGGGAATTTGGTGCCCACCCTCCACTGTCATAATTAAGATCCTATGATTTTCCCAGCCTGGAGACTTTTTCCAGTCTCCATTTCAAAGTAAAGAACTTTAGTCCACTCCCTCTTGCGGATCTTGGTCAGAAAACAAGATTAAAAATTTTATATACAAGTTTGTGTTGTTTTAAGTTTTTATTGTATATAAAAATGATTTGCTACAAAGGGTGAAAGCTAGAGTGGAGTCAAGAGCAGGCTTTTTGTTTGTTTCTTTATTATGTTTTGTTTTTAAAGATGGAGCTAGCATTGCATATAGGATGCTGATGGAAATGGTCCAATATACAGTCCTTCACAGGAACCCAAAATTGCCGACAGTGAGATAGGCAGCAAAGGCTGACCTGGTATGTCCAGATTACAGTCTGTTTATCTAAATTTAATGCAGAGTATCTGATCCTGAAAGTACAGGAAAGAAGGAGGTTAAAATCCTTGACCTAGGAAAATATGGGAGTCCTGTGGCAAACTGGAGTCGTGACATAGGCTAAGGTAAAAGGAACCGGTCCCGGTTACTGGAACTGCGATGCAAAGCAGAATTTTATTTTACGAAGCAAAGCAAAATTTCAGAGGCAGCAGATCAGAACTAAATCAGATAAAGTTCATTCAGCTCAATGTTAAACTTTCAGAGCTATTCATTATGATTTTTGGTTAGGAGGCTATTTAAGAGACTTAAAGTCCAAGGCAGAGCTAAGTCAATAGCTGGTGATTTAATGAATTGTCAGAAAGGTGGCACTGGGGGGACATTGGGGTGGGGTCATAATGGCTGCGGTCAGCTGTAACTCCTCATTTAACACCTCCACTTCTTTATCTGTCCTCTTATGTGCCTTTCACTTACTTAATGAGATGTCTTTCCATCACATCGTGTGTCATATCTTTAGAACCTAGCTTACCTTTTCTTAATTAAAAAAAAAGATTTTCCCATTTCTCTTTCTCTCTTAGTTATCAAGGCTCAAAATATCACTTACAATTATCTACCAACTCTACTTACCTTTTAGATTAACTTTCAAACATTTGCCAAGCTTTTTTGTTACACTTATAATATAAATTTTAGTTTTTTTCTCTCCTTTTACATTTCCATAACCAAAGATGTGCTAAAGTGTAGAAAAATAAATGTTTTATAGTATTACACACCCAGGTTCAAATCTTCACTTTACCGTTTCCTACACTGGTGATCTTTTTACAACTTAAATCTAAATATTCATCATCTGAAATAGTGATAATAATTGATACATTTTCAATGTTTTCTAAAAGTAAAATGACTTATTGTATGTAGCATATATACTGTAATCTCATACATACTACACAGTCAGTAAACATTAGTTTCTTCTTTCTTTGACAATTTATTCATCACATATTAATGGAATAAATGGTAAATTTCTCCTGTTCTGTCTGTGTTCTTTGTCTGCTTCCTTCTTTTCTGAATAAGTTCATATCTTTAAAATATCCTTAATCTAACATTTAGCAAATCCTCTTTGTTAGTAAGATAATTTCTAACTTTGGATCTCCCATGATCTCTCACATCAATTCTCAAATTCAGCTAGTTAGATTTATCTATTCATTCCTTCTTAAAAATATCATGTTCTTTCAGACCTGTGTTTCTCATTGCTTCTCCTGCCTAGAATTTCTTCCTAATTCTTTCAATCAACTAAAATTCTATTTGTCAATGCTCAGCTCTAGTGCTCTATATCCACAAAACCACATGATTTCCCTTAGCTTTTAATCACACATAGGGGACCCTATTTGCTATACTTTCCAATAGTGTTATTTCTTGCCTCATTCTGTGCTAGATAACTAAGAATGCCACTCTTCTTTGCTAGCCTTTATTCAGTACTGTGCTTGCTAGGACCAGGCTTGGCTAAGACACTAGCTGGGGGCACCACCTCTTGCAATGCTTCATTTATTCACTTAAAGCACATGAGGATTCTATCCATAGAATCCCACAGGTATCTGGCCACCATCACAGGCATGAAAGATTATTGTGACTTTTCTAATGCTCCTAAAACATACATTCTTAGACTTTCCTCGTGGGAGTCATTTCCCTTCAAGGAAAATGCTTTTGATGTTAAGGAGGAAGAGGGGGTAAAGGAACAAAGAAAAGGAGAGGATACTTCTTCCCACACACACGTAATTCTAGTAACGAACCATCAATTATTTCCACACCTTTATTCCTTTAAGTCTTATCCACTTTTGAGTCCAGTTATAAAATTAGTAAAATCATCATGAAAACCTTTGTGTACTATAGGAGACACCATGGAAAGAATCAAAAGAAAGAAAGAAAAATAGGTGAAATCTTTCTGGACAGTCTTCATAGGAGATAAGTTACTTTATTCATCCATTCAGTGCATATTTATTAATCATTAATCAGGTGCCAAAGAGCTTTGCTATAGTGTAGGTACAAAGATGAAGAAACTCTTTCTCTTTATGTATATTGGGGAAAGTACACATTAATCACGTTGTGGCACAACTGTGAAATTGAGATGATGACAAGAGCTATGGAGGAAAGGCACACAGTCTCTGGGAGACCTACCAGGGGAAATTAGTCCTAGTAAGGGAGCTTCCAGAAGGTTTTCTTAAGCAAGCAGGAACAGCTAGGTGAGCAAGTGGAGATTTTCCTAGGCGGAGGGAGTGGTGAGCGCAAAGATCTATGATAGGATAGAGCATGAAAACTATAAGGACCTGAAAGAAAGTAAGTGGCAAGAATAGGATTGATGGTAACAAAGAGGGATTAACAAGATAAAGCTGAAGAAATCAATGCCTGTGAAGAGACTTTCTGGCCACAAGGAGGCATTTGCTCTTATCCTAAGATCATCGAACCATTTCTAAGTATATATGCCATAAAGGAGAGTAACACCAATTGTCTTTTATTCTCAAAGTATCACATCCTCTTCAAAGTGGTAATCAGAGAGAGAGAATTCATGTAATTATTAGAAAACCAGTGCAATAGTTTAGGCAAGAGAAAAATAGGGATGGGTTAAAAGGGGCAAATATTGAGATGGATGTAAATAAAGAGATTTGTGACATTTTGGTGGATAAATTAATAAGCATAAAATATAAAAGAAGACTACTATGTTTCTGACTTGTGCAGCTAGATAGTAGGTGGTGGATTTTATTGAAAGAGAAACACTGAACGGAGACCATACATGCTGGCAGAAGAGGTACACGTGTTTTACCTTGAACATTCCAAGCTCAAGGTGCCTCTGTTATATCCTGGACAAGATATCAAATATGCAGTTGGACAGACAATAAAAGTGATTCCTGGTACTTACATGGCACTGTACAAAGTGTATAGTGTGCAAAGTATACTGTATACAAAGTGTAACGTGTACAAAGTAATTGAAATATATCAACTTAAATGGTTCTGGAAATCTAAAGAAAGGGCTTTGCTAGATATATAAATTAATAAACTATTTGCATTTAGGTGATAAATTTGGCTATGGTTTTGAATAAAATCCCCTAGCAAGAAAAAGAGAAGACATGCTAGGAAAGAGTTTTGTAAAACTCCAGTGTTTAATGCCCCACAGATGAATTAAAAAAAAAAAACAAAAAAACAAGGGAATAGGAGTTGCCAAAAATATAGAAGGAAAAACAGGATACTGTTGGCTCACAAAAGCTAAGGGAAGGTCATGTTTCACGAAGGGCAGTGTGTACATCAATACCTAATGCTGCTAGGAGGTCAAGTAAGATGAGGACTGAAAAATATCGGGCGATCATAGTGACATGGCAGCCAACCGTGTCATTAGTCAGAGCTCTCCAGTGGGATGATGGGTTCGATCCCATCTTCTCATGTGCGGAGGTGAGCGAGAAAGGTGAGAAGCAAGAGGATGTAAAGAATAGACAGCTCCTGTGAGAAATTTGACCCCAAACTGGAAGAGATAGGTAGAGGAGAAGGGGAAAAAAAGTGGCAGCTTACAGTGACAAGGACATGAGTGAGCATGCTTTCTTTCTCAAAAGGTGAAAGGCTCAAACGCTTCACACAGTAGCAACAACACCCATATCAACAAAACCTTGTACCCGAGAAGCTCTTAGAGGTTGAGAGGCTGAGTGCACAATAGAGAAGCAATATCGACTGTGCAATTTTTCTTGAGAAGTTTATTGGGAGGATTAGTCTTCTGCAGAAAAGTGACAGATAGCCCTCGCTGGCATAGTTCAGTGGATTGAGCCCAGACTGCGAACCAAAATGTCGCAGGTTCGATTCCCAGTCAGGGCACATGCCTGAGTTGCAGGCCATGACCCCCGGGAACTGCACATTGATGTTTCTCTCTCTCTCTCTCTTTCTCCCTCCCTTCCCTCTCTAAAAATAAATAAAATCTTTAAAAAAAAAGAAAAGTGACATATGATAAGGTAAGTTTACTTGTCTGATATCTTAAAAAATGAAGAAGCTCCTGTCTACAGGATTATATTTTATTAGTAAAATAGGTAGCTTATAAAAATAAATGAACAGTGTGGAGTGAGTAGGGAAGATGTGATACAGTCTTCGAGGGTGGCAGAGTGAGTTGACAGGAGAGGGATGGCATGACTTTTCAGTAGTGTTGACAGATCATGTGATGTTGTATCCTAAGTTTACAACGGAAGTCACCTTCTGTGTCATTTGCATTTTGCTAGTATGAGTGCTTAGCTCTCCAGCCATAGGCCTGAAGAGGGTGGATAACAGGTATATTAGCTAAGATTTAGGTCCAACCATGAGTAACCAAAACCAAAACCAAACAATGGCAAACCCAGAATAACAATAATCATAACTTAATGAAGAGAGAAATATTCTTTCTCTCAACATTCCATAAGTTTAGGGACCGTCTATGTATGAGTGTTACTGTGCTCCGCAGGGTCCTCTCTGATTCATCAACTGTGTGTGGCTTCCTTTCCCAAGGTCACTGTAGGACACAAACGGATTTTTGCATTTTCAGCCATATTTCTACTTTTCAGCAAGTTGGAAAGAGGAAAGAGCAAGGAAGCCACATCCCCTTCCCCTAAAGCCACTCCCTGAAATTGCACTGAGTAGCCACCTGGTCACTGTTAGCTGAAGGAGAAGTTGAGAAATTTGATATTTATTCAGATGCCAGGTACCAAGACAACATGTGAATGTTCTGTTGCCAAGGAAGAGGGGAACCCTACAAGTCTTGCTCAGGGTTAAAGCAATCCAGGAAGAAAATTTTCAAAGTGGGTGATAGTGGAGGTTGTGAAAGAAGCAAATTGGATAAAGAACAAGGCTATTGTTCAAATGACCTGTTTAAATTGAAGTTTGGAAGGCGGAGCAGTTATGAATAATGAAATCACCAAGGCACAGGGAAGAACGTCCTTGGAAATGAGGTGGAGAACAGAGAGGCAAGTTTGGATGAGTCAGGGAAATAGATGCTAATGTTGTCCCTAATGAGCATAGTGCTTGGAGTGGGGAGGATGCTTGTCCCAGGTACCCAAGTTGTTGATGAATGAGAAGGAATTATCAGAGGCATGATAAATGATGACAGTAAAGAGGAGAAGAGGATCCTATAACTGAGTGTCATGAGTCTTGAAGAGACAGGCTTTTACAATTATACTGGTGAAATAATGATCTGAAAGCAGGAATGATAGCACAGATGACTCGAGATCCACCTCTAGTTTGAAGATAGGAGATGTGAGAAAACAAGCTGCCGCCATCTCAGAAGGGCAGAGGAAGTAGAGTCCTCAAAATATTGGCAGGTGTCAGTTAAGATAATGAGAAAAGAAGTTTAAAGTTTGAGAAAAGTTTGTTCATCAATGAGCTGCAATTTTACAGAGGGAGAGCTTGGGAGGTTTGCGGGGTGGAGGTCAGGATTGGTGCAGACTTCAAAGAAATTTGGAGATGAACGTTGGGAGAAGATGGATGGGAACGTTTTATTTAAAAAGAGAGGAGAAAAGGTGCCTGCTGTTTTTACAGTCACCTTGATGCGAATGGGCACTGGGCATAGTGACCAGTGGACTTTTCGCTCTGGCAGGGTGATGACAGATCCAGAAGTCAGAGACTCAGTGTGCTCTGTACACTGAATGAGGGTGGATTAAAAACTGAAGGCTCGCTGGTTGCTTGGTTTGGATTCTGGTAGTTCCAGAGAGTTGGATTACTTGCAATCAATTTAGGCCTATTAAAAATGCCTCACAAAAAGACTTATTTTAAAAATAAATTGAATTTAAAATTTTTTGTCTCATTACTAAAGTAATACATAGTTATTGATAAAATATATACACACATCAGTAAGAAATTTTAAATCACTGGTAATTTCATTTTCTGAACAAATCCCTTCAATTTAAAGAATAAAGACAAATACTTTATTTTAAAAATGTGTTAAATTAACCTTTTGTGTAAGGATAATTAAATTGTTTCAAAGTCTATAACTTTTACATTATTTTTGGATGTCTTGTATAGTCTGTGAATATTGTACATTTTCAGCCTCAGTTACTGGATTCCAAATAAAATGTTACTCTCTTAAATGATTACCAAGATTTAGAGCTGGCATTTGCCAGGCGGTTCATCATAGCCATAAGTTATTTAATACAGAACTAATGGTGAGGAATGCAACGCGGATGGTTCCATTTTCTTTGCAGTGGTTGACTTCACGATGCGGCTTCACAGAGTCGTAAAAAGACAAAGCTGAAGGTAAAGTTAGAAATCATGGCCTAAATTTCTCTCACTTTATGGATGAGAAAGCAGTTGTAGAGAGGAGTATGTCATCCTGCCACAGGGCTAGTTTGTGGCGCAAATAAAACTGGGGTAGAGGTCTCCCGTCTACAAAGCCAATGACCTTCCCCACTCTCTTGCTTCCACAGCGCTCTGTCGCCCTCTGAGTGTGTCTTGCTCCCAGGGCCTGTTCAGGAAAAGGGGAGGCAGCAACCTCCTGTGCTGTTTTGTAATATCTGTTGTCTTTTATTTAACCATCCACATACACTAAGTTGTCCTTCCTCTCAATGCTTCATCTGATTTTGGCCACTGCTGCCTTCCCTCAGCACCGAGCACACTTGCAGAGAGAGTGAAGGCTCAATAATGTTTGATCAATGAGTAACAGGCTAAACGAATGAGTTCCCTTTCTTCAGATAACGTGGGGTTGGAATCTTTTTAAAAAGTGTATCGTTTGCCTTTGCAGAGGGGACTAAAGACCATCTCAGTAGGAAGCAGTGTTGCTTAATGAAGGCACGGAATGACCCCCCTACATGGTGGCGCAGCCAGGAGAGGAAGCTGCTCAGGGGACGTGTGCTGGGGAGATGGCTGCCTTGTGAGGCCCAGGCCAGTTTAGGGGGGACTCTTGTCATTTATATAGAGACAGGAACATTGGGGTTTAGTTGACATATCTCCGTTTTTATTACCTCTGTCATCACAATTCTGAAGTGCATCAGGACTCAAAGTCAACCTTTTGCAACAATGAACTTAAATGACACCTTTTGTGTTGGTTATCTGAAGATTTGTTCTAACGTAGCAGTCACTTTGGGCTATGCTGGGGAAAAAACACAGGACGGGTTCAGGTGGCATCTTTGATTCATGGCCTTTCTTTCATGATTTATTATTCTGATATATTCAATTTGAAAAGCAAATAGTTTGATACTAAGTGATAGATTATTTTTTTTGGTGTGAGGAAAACCACCCTGACAAGCAGCAGAGGAGCTAGTGGTGAGACAGGAGCCACCCCTCAGGAAGTGAGGGTGGCTCTAAACATGAGAAACTTTGGATAAAAGAAGCATTTTTGAAGTCTTTTGTTCCTTGAGTAAATAATTTTGAATGTCAGCCTAACGAAGGGCAAACCCTTTACTAAGCCCAGTGAGAGAATACTAAGTGGGGAGAAGTCATAGGCTCTTAGGGGAAGACAAAGCATGTTGCAAGAAACACCTACAGAACACTCAACTAGAGACCAGTGAAAGGGCCTCATAACAATTGCATACTGAAGTCAAGTATCAATATTCCCAGAAGAGAAAAAGACCAAGAAAGTGATTGCAAGGCTAGGAAATTTGTCAGGGAAAGCTTCCCAGGAAAACAATAGGACCTTGATCTTAAACTGGATTGCAGCGTTTACAGACAGTGGGGCTCTGGGAGACCAGGTATGTCGAGGTGGCTGCAAAATCTCTGGTATCGCGAGGTTACTCTCAAAATTCTAAAGAGAAGAGAGGAAAAGAGAAGAGTAGGGAATGCAGTAGGAATGAGAGAATTATAAAATTGTTTTAATTGATATTCAAAGAGATCTAAATAAAAAGACATTTTTTCTTTCATGGAGGAGAATACTGTGAATATGTAAATTCTAACCAAGTTTATCCATGTAGCCAATCCAAATCCAAATAGTCCCTCAAAGTCCTTCATGGACTTGATATGGACAAGATAATATGATTGTGTAATTTATTTGGAAGAGGCAGGGCTGGGAATGGCCAAGAGCTCTGAAGAAGTGGGGAGGGTTCAGGGCTTTCCAGACGTCAGGGCTTTTCTAGACGCCGTGGGAATGAAGAAGGGTTGTGAGTCCAGGGATAAACGACTGAGCAGAAGAATGGGATAGTGGGATGAAATTCAATCTGCACCTTTCAGTGTCCATGTCAGAGACAGAATATAAGGTTGATTTGGGACAAAATCCCAATTTCAAATAGAGATAAAAAAGTTGTAAGCACTTCAGTAGCCAAAATGAATCTGCTTCATGACAAATTTTACTTTCCAGTGAGTGCCACTGATGCAGATGGCATTCCTTTAGACAACCATCTTCTGAATGAATAATTTAATTTTTAAAATGGAAAGCTATTTTTTTGTATTTCATCAGTTGATTTTAAGTACTGTATTTTGCTGTGTATAATGTGCACCCACGTTTTTGTGTGCATTATACACCGGATTATTATACCCATTATTATACCTATGGTGTATAATCCTTATATCCATGCATAATGTGCATCATTATTTTTCCCTCACAAATTTGGGCAGAAAAGCACACATTATACATGGTAAAATATGGGTATGTAATTTTTAATTTAAAGAAAGTGTGAATGGCCTTACTAGGACATCTTTCAATGCCATCTCCCTGGAGAAGCTGCCCCTGACTCCCCGGGGCAAAATAAACCACTGCGGCCTCTGAGGTCCCCTGGCTATCTACAGTGCTCATCGTAAAGTATTTTTTTTCTTTGTATCTGTCTTCTCTTTCAGAATGTGAGCTCATCACGGTACGAGGCTCATCTTCTCATCTTTGCATCACCTGGGCTGGATGGCATATACGGCCTATGGTAAGCACGTAATGAATGTTTACAAAACGAACGAAAGAAGGACCAGAGCTCTCTGAGATGGTTTTCATGCAATAATTTTGGGATTCAGGGACAGAGCCTGGGGACATAGGGAATCATTTTTTAACACTGTGTTATACCTCTGTGATAAAATAAGAGTGGGGGGTATTAAAGATACAAATAAAAATAAATAAAAAACTTACTTCATCTAGAAAATATTTTCCTTTTAATTGCAGGCATTTAAAAACGTACATCATTTATTGTCAGTACTAAGCTGGCAATTCTGTAACATCAAGGAAAAGTTATATTTTATGTTGCTGCCTTAGCACGAAACACATTAATTATATCCGTGTGAGCAGGAATAAAAGGTATTTTGAAAATTCTAAACAAAGTGATTCCTCAATGACAAGAGGTGAACCAATTAAAATCAGATACTGGAAAGAAAAGTTTGGCAACTGCTTCGAGATAGACATTTTTGGGAGAGCTTCAGGGAAAATGATGCATGCACTTCATTTGTTTCAGCCTAAAAAAGACAAGGAGAAAAAGAGACCTGGCAAGACTATTGCATGAATCGTGTCATGAACCAGCTTAATGCATTGGCTTGGGATACACTTGTGAATTTCCAGAAGAAACTTCTTTGTCTTTTTAAAGTAACTAATCATCCTAGTCATTTGTCCATATATGCTCCTCTCTGCCCTACTGGATGTTTTTATTAAGGGAATATGATAAAAAGCATTCACCATGTTCTCCATTTTAAAGCTCTATTTTCTTCCCCAGAAATTTCTATTAGCCAAACTTCACTTTTTGCTGTTAGTAACTGATTTTTATAATTCAGACCTATGAATGCTAGATATACCTTTTAAGTCATTAATTTAGATGAGTGGTATATTTTGGGTGCTTAATTTCATTATAAAGGTATTTGACAATTCTCATTTGGTATGTTCCAATTTCCAATGAACTAAAACATGTCCATTTTGAGAACATACAGTTTCATGGCCTTTCTGGATGCCGCAGAGGTCAAAAGCTAAAGGAGCACTGTGTGGGGGATGTGAACAGAAGCTTTGAAGCCAGACCGTCCGGGTCTGAATTTTGGTTCTTGGCTCAGTCCCCTTACTTTGCACCTCTATTTCTTCCCCTATTAAGTGGCAATGGTAATAATAAAATTACCTATTCATAAACTTGTTTTAACATTTGAACAATTTATTCCAAGTTAGAGCATTTAGAATAGAGCCCAACACACAGGAAACTTTGCAGGTACAGTTAAACCCTTGAACAACATGAGTTTGAAATGTGCAGAATCACTTATATGCAATTTTTTCAATAGATAACCAGTATCATTTTTAATCCAGGGTTGAGAGTTTTCAGATGTGGAGGGCCACCTGCATGCCTTGGTCTCCACCTCACATAGAGGGATGTGAGCACTGGTGGATTTCGGTGCCTGTCTGGATACTGGGATCTATCTCCTGCAGACACTGACGGATGATTAAGTTTTGGGAGAGTCAAAAGTTGTAGGCAGATTTCTAGACTGCTTGAAAGGTCAGTGCCTCTAACCCCTCTAGTTGTTCAAAGGTAAACCGTCTTCCTTTGTTATTGTCATTATTATTTTCATTGCTATTTTTCTAGGCTCCTAAAGGATACCATATTGTTTTGCCATCTATCTTCCAACCTACTCATTATTTAACAGATGTCCAGTTAGGGAAAGTAGAGACCTATGGTAGAATCAATCATGACTGACACAGCACTGTCATTGGGTTTATTTGAAAATAAGGAAGATTTTGTATATGGATCATAGAAGCATATATTAGAAAAGCACATAGGGGAGAAGGAATAAAAACCACCACCTACCCCCTTTTTAGCACCACCATCCCTACACCCAATGGACACTTGACCTTTCCTACTTTTGCAGGTCAGCTTACAGCAGGGGGTCAGCAATTTTTTTCCATAAAAATCAAGCAATTACATATATTTTGCTTAGTTGGTCATAGTGTCACTGTTGCAAGTACTCATTTGGGAACGTATCATGAAAGCAGCCAAAACAATATGTAAACAAATAGTCATGGCTGTGTTCCAAAAACGTCTTACAAAAATAGGCTGGGTTTTGTCCCTGGCTCTGTTTTAAGGACACATGGATTCCACAAATAACGATTCTAGTTTTCATCTTTTGTGTTGAGTGTGCTTGTTATGATATGATGCAGAGTAACTGGACACTGATATCAGTCTTTGCTTTTCTTTCCTTTTCTGTAAATTGTGTGTCTCCTATCCATGGTTGATTAACTGATGAATCAAACCAGTGGGTTTGGATTTTTGTTGGGTCTATTCCTTTTGCTTCCCCAGATCCACTCCCCACAATGCTATACTCCTGTTTGGTTATCACCATTATAGTGGCAGGAATGGATGTGGGCTTATAGGGACTATGGTAGTGGCTTTCAACTGGGTTCAGCCAATGCGGATCCCATTTAGACATCAACAGAGAGAGGATGGTGAGGCCAGGGTACTTCCTTAACTTGTCTCTCTGCAATCCCCCACGGCAGCTGTGTTCCTCCACAGAACTACTATTCATCTCAAGACAGGCAACGTTATCACAACTTGTTTGTCTTTGATTTCAGGAACTGTTTGTTTACCTACTATCTTTGGGCTTATGTGAGATAAGACCTGAATGACTGAATTGCACCTTGTGACTTACTCTGCCTCCACACCTTTGGAAGTAGTGCCCTTGAGAATGAATTCTCCTTGAATCATACTTTTGAGTGTTCCATCAGTTTTCTGTTTGCACCTTGGCTGACAAAGACCCCATCTTCCAGAATCAATCCCACTGGACCAGAACTGTCATAAACGGTCTCAGCTCCAACAGGATGGGATTGGAGTTTCCTCATGAAGGGTAGTCAGTGGGGACTGTCCAAGTCTGTGAGTCGTATGGTATGCTGGGAAAGATTTTGCAAGGATTAGCAAGGAGAGGAAGGTAACAGAAACCTGGCGTGAGTGCAGAGAAATGAGGGCAAGAGATAAAGTTCTTTGGAGATAAAACTGATCGTTAAAGACCAGCTCAGAAAGATCACCTTCAACTTGTTTCGGGCCAGACACCCATATGAAGAGAAATTTAACCAGGTAGACAGAGAAGAGTACAACTTTGGTACGGGGACACAGGTGCAGGAAGCTCAGACCCGATGTCCGGTGTCTGTTGTGGGCTGGATCTGTGAGTCAGCCCACAGGTCTGTGCTTCTGTCGTGCTTGGAGTTCATACTAAAGTAGACATAGGTGGAACTGTCTTCTTGAGATTCCTCTTAGACCTTTAGACCTTTGGAACCAATAAGTGACCTGTCCATTGTACCCACCAGGTACTATGGTAACTCTTTCCAGGTCCCTACCTCCCCATATTGAATGGTAATTCTTTATATCTCCAACTACTAGTTGAGGTCAGATCATATTCCCATATCTAAAAACTAAGATGTAAGAATGCCTGTTTTGGAAGTTCTTGCTCTCTCCCTGAGATTTATTGTTCTACACCCTTTATCCAAATTGGGTCTCCTGCAATGAACCCATTGTCTTGGACTTCTTAGCTGTGCTTGCCTAGACCAATTTCTGTAGCCAGATCAGTTAGTTTTCCCAGGCCTATGTCCCTCAGCCTAGAGAAGGGCACTCTGACCAACAGATTTCCTCCAGATTTACTGCATGCTGCCCATCCTAAGTGCTTTTCCACGCTAAATGCCTCCTGTCTTGAAGTTGATCTATCTAAAAATGCACTGTGATTGTTGACCTTGAAAAATCCATACATACATGGCTTTGATTTCTAACTGCACTTGGTTAAAAACAACTAAATGGATGTGTGAAGTAGTGAGGAATCCGAAAAAGCATCTACTGAGAGTCAGAATGCAGAAGTAGGCATGGTTTTACTGCCTGTAAGAAAAAAGAAAGCCAAGCCAAAAGTGATATATGGAGAGGGAGAAAAGTGCAAACTAATGGGTGGCTGGCTAAACTCATCTTCAATAATTCATTTAGAAATGAGTAGCACAATAAAGGCAGAGAAGTCTGAAAATGTCAAAAAGAGAGGCTCATTAAATGACTTTCCACCCGTTAACCAAGGTCAGGAGAAACAATAGCCTGAAATCACGGAAGCCCCGGCTCCCGCTTTTCAGTTTGCACAACAAGATGATACGCCTTGTTTTCCAAGGTATAGTCCCCGTTTTTAGAGGGATGAAAAGAAAACAAACTCAGAGATAAGCAAATTTAATCCAGATTACTCTGGCCTTATCTGTTAAATGGCATCAGTTCAGCGCAAGTGGCACTGCGTGTGAATTATTCAATGTCCATATCCTTCCCAACTTTAAGGATTTTTTAAAGCTAGGTATCAAGACCATTAATAATTGATAAAGCATTTGTAAACCCTTAGCAAATGAACAGCCAAGGGACACATTAATAAAACATCTTTAAAAATCTCTGTCCCTGGGTTGATTCTTGTCACGCTGTCCCAGAGCAGAGTGAACCGGGCCGCCCATCCTCCGGTCTCAAAGCCGGGCACAGCACACAGCACGTCTGACGAGGGGACACAGAGGGTGAAGGGCAGTGCTTTTTAGGAAAGCAGAGACACCCTTTCATTATCCGCACCTCTCCAGCTGATTGAGAGCTCAGAACCATTCCCCAAATAAATAAGTTCTTAGCCCAAAATCTTCTGCTGGGTCACAAAATATAAATTTATATACAGACCTTTTGACATTTCTATTTGCAAAGCAAACATTCAAGATCCCGGGGGGGAATCGAGGGTTAGGCATTTAGGAAGAGCCGATGGAAATCATCTCGAGGTCACTGTGCAGATTCAGCTCAGGCTAAAGGAGCAGGCAGGGTCACTGAATGCCACCACTTTAAAACAGTTAAGTGGTTTAGCTCATCTTATTCTTACTGGATAATGCCAAAGAAACAAAAATGTATTTTACTGACATAGCATCTTTTGTCTTTGCAATGAGGAGTCAAGCAGGCACAAGAAAAGAACCAGCTATTAGCATCCCAACCTGTCACTGCCCTTGGGCAGAGAAGGGATTGTCAAAAAATCTCAATGTAAATAAGATCAAGAAGCAAGGGTGAGAATTCACATGCAGGAGGACACCTGGCACCGTCCTATCAAGAAAACTCCCCTCCTGGGTGCGACTTGGGATTTCCCAGTAAGGATTTCTTTATCAGGCCATTTTCTCCCATGTCAAGGCATGGAGTGGGCATTTTAGGGATTGTGAACAATTGTGTCACTATTGAACAGCAGCTCTATGTATGAACTTGTAGGCAATGAGAGTATAGTGATATTATAGGACCTAGTCTGTGCTTTCTCTGAATAGTTCACTCAATTTTTGGAGGAAAAATTCATAGGTAAAGAGAAAAATAATTTTTTGAAGTGGCACAGAAGTTCACGACATTAAGGTAGAACAGAGTCTTTTAGTACAGGAGTACTGGGGTGTATTTATCAAGTGTCTACAATGGATACAATTAGGGCCATTGTAAGATAATGAGACATAGAATCTCCCCATTCTTATACTTTTTGCCCTAATTAACACTGCATCTTCCCAGATTCCCATTCGCTGGTTCAGTTCTGTTCAGCCCGAAAGAGGGAAGACAGCCTCTTATTTGGAGGAATGGCAGTTGAGACATAGACTTTGTGTTTTCTGCTTTAGACGAATGCCAAAGTCTATGGTCCATCTCTAAAAATTTACAGTTCATTGCCCTGACTGGTGTGACACCAGCCTGTGAACCAAAGGGTCACCAGTTCGATTCCTAGTCAACGCACATGCCTGGGTTGCAGGCTAGGTCCCCAGCAGCGGGCTCGCAAGAGGCAACCACACAGCGATGTTTCTCTCCTTCTCTCCCTCTCTTCCCCTCTGTCTAAAAATAAATAAATAAATAATCTAAAAAAAATAAAAATTGACAACTTATTCAACCTATATCCAAAGGTCCAAAGCAAAAATAAGGCTTTTGCTCTGTTAATCCCTTTATTTTGTGTTAGGGTTAGAGTGAGGTTGGAGTTAGCATTGCCTCAGATTTTCCTGATTCATAAAAGGAGGTTTCCAATGGAGACAGATCCAGGAATCCTCCTCTTTATTTCATTTGTTTAATCACTCATTTATTTAACAAAGCTGATTGCTAAATGCTGCAGTCTACCCTAGTCCAAGTCCCATTGACTCACACCTAGACTAGTGCCTCATTCTCATAACTGACCTTCCTCCTGTCACTGTGGCTAGCCTACAGAGCTCTTCTACCCAGCATCCCGAATGAACTTTAATAATAAAAATCGAGCTGTGTAGCCCTAAGTATCTCTGCTTAACATACTCCTTTTCATAGCCCAAAAGGGCTTACACAATCTGCTACCTGCCACTTCACCTACCCCTTCTCTAATGATGCCTAGCCACGCATATTTGTATTTTCTTTGTTGGGCGTTACAAGCCCGTGATTATATAAGGGACTTGCTATTTTTGTTTCTCACCCTAAAAATGCCTGATCCCAGATACTAGCATCCTCTGTCCTTTCCTTTCATGCAGGCCTCAGCTTGAACCTCAGAGTGGTCTATCTGATCATGCAGACTACATACTGCCTACTTTCCCTGGCATACAATTCCTTCTCAGGTTACTGCCTACCATATCTCTGTGTATTTATATTTTTATTACTGTGCACTAACATATTTACTTATCCCTTTTTTTTTCTATTGTTCCCATCCTCACCTCTAATTAGAAATAAGTTCCATGAGATCAGGGCCTAGTTGAGCGAATGCTGAATTTATATGATGGTGCACATTAACCATATTCTCTACTCATAAGAACTGTAAGTACAAAAGATAATAGGGAATACACCAAAAGCTATTACAGGCAATATGTAAAACGCATTATAAGTGTGATGGAACTGCAGATCATAGAGTTTGAGGAAAGGTGGCTTCCAGCTAGAATGAATAAGCACAACTTTGTGATGCAGGTGATCATTTAGTTAATCAGTGAAGGGGCCGAGATCTGGAGGTGGCTTTAGAGGAATATGCTTCTCGGAGCAAAGCATGGGCAGATATTTTGCAAGGCACGAGGATGATGAGTCCAAGTACAATGTCACAAATCTGGGAAAAACACCAGATGAGGCAGCCATGGCCCTTCAGGGACTTCATTACTCCTTTCATGATTTGGAAAAAGTCTTCCTCATTATTCAGATGAAGAAATGTAAGGCACTTTTTCTTAGAGATTTCAAAACCATAGCTAAATAACTTATTTTAAGTCATTATATTGTCCTTGGGTAAGAATAAATATGCACAGGTTATATATAAATAGGTATCTTTTGGCTACCTGTGGTAAACCATGATTGAACTTCTTGGAACAATAGATCATCTCTTAAATAGTATTAAAGTTAATTTCAAAGAATCCTAAATCTGAAATTCTTTCCTCTCACCCATCCCCTCCCTTAATTAAAATAAAGGAACAATATCTATAACTATAGATTACAAAGGCCCAGAAATTATTCTTTGTTGCATATAAAGTTTCAAAAAAGTGTTCTTTCCTCCCAGATGCCATTTAAGCCTTGCCCGTATCCCAATCACTCACTCTCTGTCCCTTACCCAGAAATTTCCTCTTGTAATAATCTTTTTCTTCTTGTAACAACACAATCCTCTCCAACAGCCTCCTATATCCTTGTAGGCAATGGGCTGTGTCCATCCTCATCTGCACAAAGGATGCATTGAAGGAGATCTGCGGGTCCACGGTTTAGTGCAGAGCCATAGACAGAAGGTTTGGCAGCGACATAGCCCTAATTGCCTGTGGGCACTGTCAGATAAACCGCTCAATTAGACCCCTGCTGCCACCTTGCTTCTGAGCTGTTCTAGTCTGATCTTTACCAAAGCAAAGTCCACCCAGCCATTAAAATAAGTAAGGAGGCTAACACTGCCCTTTGGTTTCTTCGCAGAAGAATAAGTTAACCACACACACACACACACACACACACACACACACACCCCCCAGAACCAGTGGCGCTGAGGATTTCATCATCTGTTGGACAAGAGGATATTTAATTAACTCTCATACCTGTCTTTCCCTGCATGAGGCAGACAAATCAAGGAGCTTTGGAAGAATAATTAATTCAACATGTAAAACCCAGCATCAGAATTAAACACCAAAACCAAATAAGAAAAGAAAAGCGGTAGGAGGCTAGAGTGTTTAATTATCAAGGATAAGGAGCCTAAGGACCCTTGCTAAGAGCTTTGCTACCCAGCATTCTTGTGAAGTTGGGTTCTGTATGGCAGTGACCCACCATGTACTTTTATATATAACAAACCCAGGCTCCTGACATAGGGCCACATCAGCAGATAAAAAATGTATCTTTAAAAACATACATCTGGAGTATGAAAGTAGCTCTGCTACCTCAACTTGGAAATGTGTATATGGCAAGTTATTCCCAATAGTAAGTATGGATTTGAAATATTAGAGAAGAACATTTTCCCACATTAATTTATGCATGAAGAGGGCCCTAGCCTCTCCCTCCCTCTTTAATCAGTCTGCACAGGGGAACAGAAGTATAACAACTTAGTTGATTGATGGTTTTGGAAGGTGCATCTGAGTGTGCTCAGTCCCACTCCTCCTGATCGCCATTTTGGGACTGTGCCTGTTGGCAGGAAGCTTCTATTTTCCCCTAGAGAGACCCCCAAAGGGCAGCATTGGGTTTTCTTGTTCCTCCTATGATGGAGATGAAGCATAACAAGGTCATTGTATCACAGATACTAAATTCCATTCAAACACACTCTCCAATTTAGATTTTTTGGTATTGCCTTTTTAAAAAAAATAATTACTGTTTTATGCTCTCTGATGTGTATGGTTTTGTCTTAATTATTTTAGAATTTGGGCATGGACCCTGAATGTGTTTGTTGGTACCGGAAAGACCTCATTCACCTCGTAGAAAGCATGCTTGCATACCTTAAGGATTATTTCAACAATGTTCTGTTACCCTTTGTTAAATGATTGGACACTGAAAATTTTTTCACTTAAGGCAAACCAAGATACAGTTAAAGGGAACAGTCACACACTCAGAAATTATTCTCTTTAATATGTATCACTTCAAAGTTGTAAAAATTGGAGAATTGTCTTAGGGGAGAATTCTCAAATAGAACAACATGGGTCAGGAAGCCCTAGATGCATATACAAGAAATGTCAGACCGAGAAAAGTTATTTTACTCACAATGGCTGCTGTCGATTACATTTCCATCAGTAATGGTTTGGAAGAATTCACAAAAGAAGCACACTGGCCTTGCCTTCTGATGCAAGATCCATTTGCTTCCCTTGACAACTTTGTGATGCTGGTTTGTTCTCCATTCTCTGTAAAGGACTCCACGCACTGTGGCCTTAGACTCTCTCCACTGACTCCGACTTTTCTCTCTCAAAACATCTTGATTCATAACTGACTTGGCAGTTCCTTAATTAATTAATTAATTTATTGTATTGTTGTTCAAGTACAGTTATCTACATTTTCACCCCACCATGCCCCTTGCCCCACCTATCCCCACCTCCCACCCTCAAACCTACCCCCTTTGACTTTGTCCATGAGTCCTTTATACATGTTACTTGATGGCCCTTCCCCTATTTTCCCCCATTATGCCCTCCCACTTTCCCTCTGGTGACTGTTGGTGACTGAATTCTTTATTTCAATATCTCTGGTTATATTTTGCTTGCTTGTTGATTAAGTTCCACTTATAGATGAGATCATATGGTATTTGTCTTTCACCGCCTGGCTTACTTCACTTAGCATAATGTTCTCCAGTTCCATCCATGCTGTCCCAAACAGTAGGAGCTCCTTCTTTCTTTCTGCAGCATAGTATTTCATTGTGTTAATGTACCACAGCTTTTTGATCCACTTATTTACTGACGGGTACCTAGGCTGCTTCCAGCACTTGGCTATTGTAAATTGTGCTGCTATGGACATCAGGGTGCAAAGGTGCTTTTGAAAAAATTCAGGATTTTCAGGCTATAATTCCAGCCATGGAATTTCTGGGTCAAAAAGCAATTCCCTTTTTAGTTTTCTGAGGAAATTCCACACTGTTTTCCATGTGGCCGCAGCAGTCTGCATTCCCACCAACAATGTACTAGCATTCCCTTTTCTCCACAATCTCTCCAGCACCTGTTGTCTGTTGCTTTGTTTATGATGGCCATTCTGACTGGCATGAAGTGGTATCTCTATGTGGTTTTAATTCACATCTCTCTGATGGCTAGTGATGCTGAGCATCCTTTCGTATGTCTCTGGGCTCTCTGTATGTCCTCCTTGGGGAATTGTCTGTTCAGATCCTTTGCCCATTTTTTAATTGTGTTGTTTGTCTTCCTGGAGTGGAGTCCTGTGAGTTCTTTACATATTTTGGAGATCAAACTCTTGTCTGAGATGTCATTGGCAAATATATTTCCCCATATGATTGGTTCCCTTTTCACTTTGCTGATGTTTTCTTTAGCCATACAGAAGCTTTTTATTTTGATGGGGTCCCATTTGTTTATCCTTTCCTTTATGTCCCTTGCTCTAAGGGACATATTGGTGAAAATATTGCTGCATGGAATATCTGAGATTTTCCTACCTATGTTCTCTTGAAAGATTTTTATGGTGTCATGACTTATATTTAATTCTTTTATCCATCTTGAATTTATTTTTGTGTATGGTACAAGTTGGTGATTGAGTTTTATTTTTTTGCATGTATCTGTCCAGATCTCCCAACCCCATTTGTTGAAGAGGCTATTTTTACTCCAGTTTATGCTTCTATCCCCTTGGCTGAATATTAATTGACCATAGAGACTTGAGTTTATTTCTGGGCTCTCTATTCTGTTCCATTTGTCTCTGTGTCTGTTCTTATGCCAGATTGTTTTGATTACAGTGGCCTTGTAATACAGTTAGATATCAGGTATCATGATCTCTCCTACTTTGTTCTTCTTTCTCAAAATTGCTGTGGCTATTTGGGTCATTTATGGTTCCATATAAATTTTTGAAATGTTTGTTTTATATCTTGAAATATGTCATTGGTAATTTAATAGTGATTGCATTGAATCTATAAATTGCTTTGGGTAATATGGACATTTTGATAATGTTAATTCTTCCAATCCATGAACACAGTATATATTTCCATTTGTTTGTGTTTTCCTTAATTTCTTTTTTTTTAAAGATTTTATTTATTTTGTTTTAGACAGAGGGGATGAGAGGGACAGAGGAACAGAAACATCAATGCATGGTTGCCTCCCTACTGGGAACCTCGCCCGCAACCCAGGCATGTGCCCTGACTGGGAATTGAACCCATGACCCTTTGGTTCACAGGCCAGTGCTCAGTCCACTGAGCCACACCAGCCAGGGCATCTTCCTTAATTTCTTTCTTCAGTGTTGAAGTATAGGTCTTTTACCTCCCGGTAAGGTTTATTCCTACGTGCTTTATTTTTCTTGTTGCTATATCAAATGGGATTTTTTTGCTAATTTCTGATTCTGATATTTCATTGTTGGTATATAAAAATGCCTTTGATTTCTGAATATTGACTTTGAATCTTGCTGTTTTGCCAAATTCGCTCATTAGGTTGGCTAATTTTGGTGGAGTCTAAAGGGTTTTCTATGTACACTATCATATCATCTGCAAACAGTGACAGTTTTGCTCCCTCCTTTCTAATTTGGATGTGTTTTATTACCTTTTCTTATTTGATTGCTGTGGCTAGGACTTCCAATACTATGTTGAGTAGAAGTGGTGAAAGCAGACATCCTTGTCTTCTTCCTGATCTTATATCAGGAAAGCCTTTAGTTTTTGCCCTTTGAGTATGTTGTTGGCTGTGGGTTTCTCGTATGTGACCTTTATTATGTTGAGGCTCTATGGCTTTGCAAATTCTTATATCAAGTGTAGTTATCCAGTAGTTATCTAGTTATCCCCAATAGACAGAGCTTTGGATGGTCTCATGATATCTAAGCTTTTCAACCTGGGACTTTTCTTTTCTTTTCTTTTCTTTTCTTTTTACTCCTTACACACCTGACATCCACAACCAATAATAATTTCCTCCTAGAAATTAGTTCAGGTCAGAGTATGGACCCTTAGGAGGGTTAATGATTCACTTTTCTCATGTACCAGAAACATTTAAAAATTATAATATTGTCAATAATACAAAAATATTTAACAAAAGGTTTTTAATTGCAGCATTCTTTATAAATGCAAAATGCTGGGAATTTTCCAAATGTTCATGCATGGGAAATGAATGGAATAAACTGTGATTTAGCCTCATAATAAAGAACTGGGAAGATACCAGTAAGAATGAGAAAGATCTCTATGAAGTGGTGTGGAGAAATTTCTGGAATACAAAGATGAAAGGGGTAGTCACACATTTCTAAATGTAGCTTAGTGTTAGAGTTCTGACTTTTAGAATAGACCTAAAAATGAGTGACTGCATGAATGAATGAAACCAACTGAATTGCCAAGGAAACTGAAAATAAAATACAAAAAATAAATTCAATAATGTTACAAATAAATGACATAGATACATTGAAATAAGTAGAAGAAAATAACAAATTTACTTAACTCTGGAAAATAGCTTTTTGATTACATATTCTATAAGGCAAAAATAAATATACACAAATTTGTCCTCTGTTCCATAAATTTGGTTTCACAGAAGTGTGGTTTAGCAATTCTGAAGCAACCTTGATTGTATACAAGAACTGAACAAATAAGTAAATACATATATTGTGATTAATGAGGGTCATATTTCTCACCATTGGGAAAAACGCTGCATGAAGGAACTCTTACTTTTACAGCACTCTAGTAAGTCTAATATTTCAAAATAAAAATTAAAAAGTTGTTATACTTAGTCCTCATACTTTTATTTTTTTTAATTTTGTTATGTGTACTGATTTTAGAGAGACAAGAAGAGAGGGAGAGAGAGAGGGAAAGAAACATCGATATGAGAGAGAAATATCGATTGGTTGCCTTTCATACACTCCTTGACCAGGGACTGAATTCGCAGCTCAAGCATGTGCCCCGTCCAGGAATCGAACCCTCAACCCTTCAGTTTATAGGACGATGCTCCAAGTAGCAGATCCACATTAGCCAGTGCCTTAGTCCTATTATGTAAATATTATTACACCCACTTAATAAAGAAAGTGAGACCCAAATGGAGAAGTACATACATTAATATGACAAAACAAATGAGGTATTAGACCTTAGTCTATTTGACTAATATGAAAAAGTTTCACAATAAATTAAACTGCTAAATCTTTAGCAGTTTAATGCTAAATCCATGGTTGATGAATTCTAAAATTGAGTGAGATAAGCATCATCTTTCCCTTTCCTCATGGCCCAGCATGTAATGGGCAGTAATAAAAGCATAGTCCTACTTTAGAGGACAACAGAGGCCAGGGACAGTTGTGTGATATTACAACAAAATGAATAGTGATTGAGGAAAAAATGCTTCCAAATTTACCTAGAATCAAAATTGACTGTACAAGTTAAAGAAAACTGTAATATCATCTGTAATCTTTATTCTCTATATTGCCAATTTAGTTGTTTTTTAGACCAAAGGCAGTGGCTTGTCTACCTTACCTTGTAGGGTAGACAAGCTCTACAGTGTTACCTTGTAGAGTTAATACTATTTAGGGCATACACACACACACACACACACACACACACACACACACGGCTGTGTATACCTTACCTTGTAGAGCTAACACTATTTAGGGCAGTGTATACACACACACACACACACACACACACACACATATATGGCTGTGTATACCTTACCTTGTAGAGCTAACACTATTTAGGGCTGTGTGTGTGTGTGTGTGTGTGTGTGTGTGTGTGTATGAAAAATATGTATGAAATATGTATATTCCAGACCCTCTTCTTAGAGCTTTATATACAGCTTTACATTCCACCTTCACAGTCTTCTGTGGCTTGGGAGCTGGTATAACCCTCATTATCACAGAGGTAGGTAACTTGCACAATTGGAAATTTGAATCCAGACTTGTAGTCTGACTTGCTCTTACCGGCTGCACAAAAGGTTCAGTATAAATGGAAGGAGAGTGCCTTTGACTATAATCCGCTGTCTTTGTCTCTTCCTTCTTCGGCCTCTTTGGAAACTCAGTGTGCTGCTAGTCCATCATTATGACTGCTGATTTCTTGAAAAGGTCAAACACAGCCCCTCAAGGTGCATTTTTCCATCACACGGTATACAAGCATGTCTCTTCCCGCTTTGTCATTTGTTGGTATAGATTTCCTATATTTTCAATTATGTTCTTTTTTGGGGAAGATTAAATCCGATTTGAGGGCAGTGAAGGGTTAATGAAATGATCTTGGTGTAATTCTTCATTATAAAACATCTCCGGTTTAGTTGTCACCTTCGATGCTTTTATTTGAAAATTAAAAAATCTCCTGGGGCAGCATCAACAGAGCGAGGTAATAAAGGAAAGGAGAGCTGCCTGTTCCTCTGCAGCTTTGATCACAAGTGAAAACGCTTGTTACTTTTCAAAGGTGCTATTAGGAAACTCACTCATATGAAAAGTGGACCCAGAAAAAGACAGCAACCTGTTTTGCTTTCCCCATTGCTCAGGAATATTTGTATTTGTTTGTTTGAAATGCGAGACAGAAAGTGCTGAGGTGACACAAAGCTTTGTTTCCTGTTTGGTACTTATTTTACATGGGGATCCAGACACCCCCAACTATTTCCAGCCCTTCTTCCTCTCCCCTTCTCCTAAGTGACTTCCAAGTGATGTGACTAGAACCTTTGGAACTTATAGTTGTATCTTAATTAAAGGAGAAAAGTAAAGCAAAAGGGAGATGGTGACGATAAATATGTGTGGTTGTCTTTTACCTAAAGCAAAATAGCTTTGCTCTATTCTTAATCTTTATTACATAGCCATTTTGTGGAAAGTGTTCTGGTTGATGCTTTGCTTTTCTGATGGGGGAAAAAGTGTTTATATAACTCAAGCTGTTAAAATAATGGATAGAAGTGCCAAGTTTTTTTGTTTTTGTGTTTTTTTCCAGTGTGGAGACATGGTACATCATCGTTTTGAGCTATACTCACCCACATCCCCTTTGGAAAACCACACTGACCCCAGACACAGTTTGCTCTGACAATTTTTCTGCATATTTTGCTCGTATCTCTGTTAGAGCATCTATTAGTTTCCCAGGGTGGCCACGACATGCCACAACAAATTAAGACATCTTGGTGACTTGAAACATCAGGAAATGTATTCTCTCATAGTTTTGGAGGCCTGAAGTCCAATGTCAAAGTGTGGGCAGGGCCACAGACCCCTGAGGTCTATAGGGAAGAATGCTTCATTGACTCATCCAGCGGATCCTGGCATTTCTTGGCTTACACAGCACACCGTCAGTCTCTGCCTCTGTCTTCCTTCACACAGACTTTTTCCCTGTATCTTCTTGGCTTCTTCTTTTCTGTCTTTTATAAAGACACTCATTATTGAATTTAGGGTGCACTCAGATTCAGGATGATCTAATATAGAGATCACACATTTAAATATTTCTGCATAAACCTTTATTCCAAACAAAGCCACATTCTGAGGATCCAAGTAGACGAATCTTTGGAGGGCTGCAATTTTTTTGTTACTTTCTTATATTTTGGAGAAGCATACAGTTCAACCCACTACTGGGTGGTTACCATATTTTATTATAATTCAGTTGTTGTTTTATCTTTCTGTTAGACTAGAGCTCCTCAAATGTACAATAAGACTCATGTCTTACTAATTTTGCATACTGGTATTTAGCACTTTGGCACATAGTTGAAACTCAATAATGACAAATGGATAAATACGTGGATGAAAACAATTTGAACACTTTTATATATATTTCAGGCTTTAATTTCCTAATTTTTAAAGTGAAAGGCTTACTTTGCTTTATTTATTCTGGTCTCTTTCAATATTTAATGACTAGAACAAATACACAGGATTCTAAAATCTGGTACAATGAGCCTCTTAGAAAAACTTTCCAAGAAGATGATCCCTTTTATCTTTTGATAATTTAAAATAAATTCATCTGAAAAAGAAAGCGGTCTCTTTCTTTTTGTAGTGTGTTTTTCATGATGCTTACCATGGAGGTAACCCAGTGTAGCAGTATACTCCTGGCGCTTTTAGGATGGCTCATGCATCTTATGAGTGAGAAACTGGACATACGACCTAACAGGAAAGAACTTGTTTATGGAGATAAAGTCATAGAATTTAAGTCAAGTGTAGCTGATGCCATGCTGGGAAGCCCAGTTTCCCCTTCCCCACCTGAGAGAAATATTGCCCCTAACCGCTGCGAGTGTTGGCAGATGAAAATTGTCACTTAAGTCACCTTCTAGGAAGTGGCCTTAGAAGAAGGGAACTTCTTTTCCAATTCTTGGACTTCCCTGAGGCTAAACCTCAGTCAGTATAATGGGGGAACACTAGGGGATATAAGGCCCAGCCCCCCTGCTTCAAGGTGGGACACCTCTGAGGGGCCACCTTGTCATCAGAGCCCTGGAGGGAGCAGCATTGTAGTCCATCCCCTCTCTCTGTGCCCAACTATACTTCTGTTATAATTGAGGACCCCACTGTTATGAACTCATCTAAACCTAATAGCCTCCCAAAGGCCTCATCTTCAAATAACATCACTTGGGATTTAGGGCTTCAACGTACAGATGTTGGGAGGATGCAATTTTGTTTATATCACACAGTGCTGCTCTAGAGCACAGAATTCCAATTATACTTCCCTATTCCGTGTCTAACTCAACCTGGAAGTAGATCTGCAATATTGTGTTTTTGTTTTCAGCTTTGCAGTTATTACCCAAGACTGAATAATTACCTCCAAAATAATTATAGCAGTTGATTCTTTTACTAGTAATCATTAGTTTGTTGAAGAGGGAGAATATAGATCTGTTGTACAACTAAATGGGTTTTTCCATTCCCTACATGGTGCCTAGGGCGTTGTTGTTGTTGTTGTTTAGGAGGGGTTCTGATAGGAGGAAGGACAGATATCAAAGCCAGGATATTTTTGGATCTTTAGGCAAATAGCAATCCATGAGTTCCCTCCAAATGTTCCTGCAGAAAGGAATGCTGTGTCTGTGCGTCTGTGGCCTGGCATGGGCTACGTAAGCTCTGCCTTCTATGCCGGGTTTTCTCTGGATTCACTTTTATGGGCATCCTCCTTAACTCTTCACAGTGCTGCCTCTGTGGGAAGCAAGTGGGGGGATATTAGAAAGCTGGTAGAAAATAGAAAAGGAAGAAGCTAATTGGGAGTGCAACAATGACAATTAAAGACATATATGGAATATAGGTTTAGATAAGAAAGAAAGAACACATTTAGAACAAAACTAGGATATAAATACATTTTCTAAAATGGAATAACATTTTCATTCCACTTCTAATGACATATGATATAATATAATAAGGATGTATTACTAAACATACACATGCAGGTGTCTGTGTTTGAGTGGTGTGTATGTGTGTATGTACCACATGGGTATTAGTTATTTGAAGATTGATTTGGGGGAGTAAAAATTGGTACCATTTTTTCTCTTTTTACAACATTTCAATAATGGCATAACATGTAAACAGTTTTTTAAAGAGTCTGGTGCATTTTGGGTCTTTAATTCATGCTAGTTATTTTCTTCTTTTGTATACCAGTTAAGAAGGGGGAGTAATGTGACAGCATGGATGGAACTGGAGAGCATTATGCTAAGTGAAATAAGCTAGGCAGTAAAAGACAAATCCCATATGATCTCACCTTTAACGGGAACCTAATCAACAAAACAAACTAACAAGCAAAATATAACAAAGGACACTGAAATAGAGAACAGGCTGACAGTGACCACAGGGGAGAGGGGAGGGAATTTCAGGGGAAAAGGGAAAGGGTTTGCAGGAACAAATGTAAAGGACACAGGGACAAAAACAAGGCAGGGGGTGGGAACAGGAGGGAGGTGGGGAGGAGGGGAGGGCTGGGGCGATGGGCTGGGGTGGGAGTAAAAGGCAGAAAACTGTACTTGAACAACAATTAAAATAAAAAATAAAGTATAATCAGCATACAAAAAAAGAAAGGGGAGTGAAAAAACTTGTACTAATTCCGTGCTCACTAAAAATTTCTGGATACCTGCTATATATTAGAAACCTGTAAATAAAGCATTTCATTTGCTCTTTAAAAATTGGCATTGTTTATTGATTTCAGAAATCAACAAGTAGTGGTGAGATTGTGGAGAAAAGGGAACCTTAGTGCATTGTTGGTGGGAATGCAGACTGGTGCAGCCACTGTGGAAAACAGTATGGAATTTCTTCAAAAAACTAAAGATGGAACTGTGCTTTGATACAGTGTCCCCACTGCTAGGACCATACTGTAAGAATACGGAATCACCAATTCAAAAGAACCTATGCACCCCAATGCTCATAGCAGCATTATTTACAATAGCCAAGTGTTGGAAGCAACATAAGTGTCCATCAGTAAATGAGTGGATCAAAAAACTATGGTGCACTTATACAATGGAATACTATGCAGCAGAAAGAAAGAAGGGATTTCTACCCTTTGTGAAAGCATGGATAGAACTGGAGGGCATTATGCTAAATGAAATAAGCCAGGTGGTAAAAGACAAATACCATACGATCTCACCTGTAAGTGGAACCTAATCAACAAAACAAATGAACAAGCAAAATAGGACCAGGGACTTGGAAATAAAAAACAAACGGACAGTGACCAAAGGGGAGGGTGGAAGGGGATAATGGGGAAAAGTAAGGGAAGGGGCCAGCCAAGGAACAGAAATAGAGGACTCATGGGCATGGACAATGGGCGGGGGTTTGACTGTGGGAGTGAGGGAGGATGAGGCAGGGGAGATCAATGGGGAAAAAGGAGAGACAGCTGTAACTGAACAACAATAAATAAATAATGGCATTGTAATACTAATATAGAGGAAAATGGAGAAAATTAATAAGATAGTGATGAATGTGGTAAGAATCAAAATTTGTGCCCAGAGATTTTGGATCAATGAGATCCTGACCTTTACGCTAATTTTATAACTAGCTTTCTGAAGTTCCATCCGATGCTCATTGGTAGGTTCATACTGCTAAGAATGAAGGTGGATTGACCATAAACAACTATTTGCATATAATAAAGGAAATATTGTGAAGGATCATCAAGGCCTCTAGCAAATTCTATTTTTCTCCAAGATGAATTCCCATAAATTATTTGGCAGGAAAAAAAACAGCCTTATCACCTCTGAGGCCCTAGGGAAAATTCTTGATAGAAGGGAGAGAAAGAGAGAAGAAGTGTTAAGTTTTTCAGGTGAAGAAGTACCTGGTGTATTGAAAACTGTAAGGTGGGAGGGGTAGCATGAATTAAGACTATACATGAAGGGGAGCATAACCTTCAGGTTCTTCGGGCCACTAGAAGATGTTTGAAGGTAAAGTTATTGAAAGGGCTTAAGTGGGAGAATGATATTCCCCGATTCACTAATTTTCAAAACATTCTTCTGTCAGGAGGATGCTGTAGAAAGATGACAAGGACAGAAGCAAGAAGGCAGATGGCCAAAGAAACTTGAGGGTTGCTTGAGTAAGATGAAAGGAGATTCGGTTTGTTAGTATTTGGGAGCATTTGTGACACAGTCCAATAACTTCTCCAAACCAGAAAGTAAAAATATGAGATTGGTGTTTTCAGGTGTTCTCACTTTTTTTCTGTAGGAATTGCTATTTTGGGAAGAAGAAATCTCCAGAAAAAGCAGCCAGTTATGATCCTTGTGATACAAAAAAGGGCTACATCTACACCAGACAAGCACAGGGGAGGCCTGGGTGGCAGCCTTATTAACTCAGAGACCTACAGTAACCACAGAGGATGGGCAGAATTAAAACTTGTTAGCTAAAAGCAGTTTATGGCTGGTAGTCATATCCTAGGCTAGAATCTTCCCTGAAAAAAGTCAATCTTGACCTTAATAAAGCCTGTCTGTTGTCTTTTTGCATCACCAATAACATACCTTTGGAATGTTGAAGTCATTTCTTTTTTCTGGACCCCTCAAAGCACACATACTGCACCAGAGGGAGACCACAAATCCCCTCAGTGTTACCGAGTTAATTGTTGCCTATAAACTATCCTGTGCCCAGCTATGTAACAGAAGTATATGTCTACCATTTTACTTCTTACCCAGTCCCAGGAATTTCCCTGCTTTGCTTTCTCCCACCTCTCTCATCTGTCTCCAGTGGATTTCATGTAACCCCTTGACACCCTCTCTTTGGATTGTAATGGATAAAGCAGCCTGCAGAACTAGCATTCTCCGGAGCACTTTCTCAATATGTTGAGGTTTTGCTTCTCAGCGATTGTTGTCAGTTTGGCTCAAATAAACTCATAAAAATTCTTACAGGTTTGGATGTCTTATGTTGAAATAAGAATGTCTCTTGTATATTCCCCCAGGCTTGGTGTCCCGTAGTTGCCTGGATTCTAACGATCCTATTCAGCAGTCTTCGTTTAAATTCCCAGTTCCAGGATCTGGCTACTTTATTAACCTCTGTATGCACATCTTGGATTTGATCACAATTTCATTTTTCACCTTTGCTTTGAGCAAATGTGGCTGCTTTTGTTGAGCTAATGAGGCCTCTTTCTCAGACACCAGGTACTACTACCACTGCTGCTGTGGCCGGTCCTGTCCCTAGCTTGACCTAACTCAGCCCATCTTCATCCTAACGACATCCGGTGACCTTTCCCTTGGTATCACTACAGTTCCGTCTTCCTGGAAATATTGGTCCAAATCACCCAATGCAGGGTTAGGGAATGGATCTAAGAGAAAACTTAGAAAACCAATCACAAAGCAGCAGATATTTGAGGTGCTGTATGCATGAGTAGAGTTGGGTTGACATGTCCCAGGAGAAGGTAAATACTTTCTTCCTGTGTTTATTTAGGGAAGCCATTCGGTCTTTACAGGTGCCCACTCATCTCTCATCACTTCTGTTTAGTTCAGCCTCCTGCTGTGATTTCCTTTTATCTTTGTTATTTTTTTCAGTGTTCACCAACCACAGTTCTTTATGAACATCAAAGACAACTGTTTATAAATTCCTTCTCCAGTGATGTTATTTTATTTCTTATAAAATTATTAAAAGATACCAGCTTATATCTCACTCTTATCCTTCGTGACTCTTCTGTGTTTTTCCTCTCGGTTAACTTATAAAGACATCAAAGATAAAGGCTCAGACAGATATTCGCCTCACCTTCCTGACGTGTGGTACTTACTTTATGACTTACTTTATGACTTTTTCCAGAGCACATTCTTGGTCTTCCCTGCAAGGTTGCAAATTCAATGTAATGCAATTAGCTGTCTCCCTGGCATGCATTTTATTTATTTATATTTTTTAGAAGAATGGTAGGAATAAACCTTAAATTTCATCACCATTGGTGCCGCCATTTCTGTCCATCTGTCTAATTGCTATTGACCACGGAAAGTAGTTTTTGATTGAGGCACAATGTAAAGTAATATTGATTACAGTAAATGAACTTTTCTGCATTTGCTGAGTCAATTAAGAAAAAAAAATACCTAGAATTGCATCTCGTGTAACAAAGTCCGATTTTCATGTCACTGACTTGTAGCCTTAGTTTGTTGGCCTGGATATTTGAAGTAAATCCCTTCTTTTGTTAAATATCAAAATCCCATCGCCCTGAGCAGAAGGATAGTAAAAATAAGTCTGTACTTTTGCTGTTCAAATAGAACAGAAGGAAATTAGAACAAAAACAGATTTAACTTTTAATCCTTCAAATAAGAAGCTTTTCCACATGCATTTTTTATCAAAGCAATATACATTTTGTTCTAGGTTAACAATCAACAAATCCATACCAAGATGCTATCAGCAGCTTGCAGCTGCTCTCCCACTGGCAGGAGGCTCAACTCTGATTTCGCTGAGATGACTGATAATGATAGCATTGTAGGTGGATGAAGCACCTTTCACCCTAAAATGCTTGATGGAAATCACTCCTGCCAGCTGTGACTGCTGATACTTAGGCCTTTAAGGACTTAGATGCAGTGACAGAAATGCCACATGAGAGGGAGATGCAAAGAAAAAAAGCAGCACAAGGCCACAGGACAGGTAGACCTGATGGCTAGAGACCCATTCAGGAACAGAGACAAGTTCTGAAGTTCTACGTACTCTTGAAATCCAAACATGGGGGTGTGAAGGTTTATAACCTTGAGATCTGCCATGATAACCTCTCTCTAGAAATTCACACTGGCCTTTGATCCGGGGCCTTAGGGACCCTGTGGTGGAAAAGGAGGAAGTCAGCAGCTTAAACATATTATCAATTTCTCTCTTCATCTGTTTAATTTTTATTGGATTTTCATAGTGATTTGTGCTGTGAAAACAAAAAATAAGTGGGTTGCTGTGTTTTGGGGTACTGAATGCTGGGCAAATCTGTGCATCATTATTACAAAAATTACTTAGCTTACTTTTAACCTTTAGTGCAGCTTACAATATTATATTATATAATTTTTTTAAAAAAATTGAACCCTGTACTGTCATATGTGAATGCAAGGCTCTTTGGTGCTGTTATTGTTACTTTGTCACTGTGTTATAGAAAGAAAAATAAAGGGTTGTGAACTTCAGTCAACTTGTGTAAAACCATGCAGGTAGCAATTGATTGTTTAATACCAGATTCAGAGATGCCTTCCTCTAGAAAATGTTACTAAGGTATGTTACTAAATGTTAATGGTTACATTTTTGCTGACATGTATATTCAAAATATTTCCCATAGAAACTTCTTATTCCTATACTATAGTCTCAAACTCATAATCTATGAAATATCTCCTCTTTTTGAATATGGATTTTCTTGGTAATCAGTATCTTTGGCTATTGAAATTTTGTTTGATTTAGAGTCCATATTGCATAATTTTAGTAATCCATACCAGTTTTAATGAAGAATGCTATGCCATCACTAGTCAGTTAAGTTCTTAGGCAAATAGACTCCCCAGTTTATTTTATAGACTGTTTAATGAATTTCAGCCAGCTACTGTCCAAGCCAGAGTACTGAACACCTTCATTACAGAATTTGATTGCTACAAATTTATTATAAGACAGTAATTAGGATAATTTTATTATTTCACTGCAAAATTCAACCACTATCCCCTGCCTGTTTTTCTGCAGATATATTTGCCAGCGTTCTGATATTAGAACAATCAAGTCTTTTGCCAAAGTAAGATATCATGTAATCTTTAGCATTGGGGGAAATTGATTTGAATAATAACTTCCCCCTTACCCCTATAGCTGTATTAATCTCTTATGAAGATGGAATCATGGTCATAAAACAGAGCTGTTTTTGTGTGTATGTTTTACCACTCAGTGGCAGCTCCTGTGTGGCTGCACAGTGAACAGGCTGGGCACTGTGTGGCCATAGTTAGAGACCTTGTACCACAGTGACGATAATTATTTTATTATAACATTGAGTGCCCATTATGTGTTTATTTACTAAAAAACAAGAATGTAGTTAAACAAGATGACTTAGGTGTCTATTATTATAGAACCAATATTTTAGTGTGCAATGGTGGGTAGATGTAAATAATTAAGCAAGAAAATACATTACAATGAGAGATCACCTCACTCCTGTTAGAATACTAAATTGTCCATTTCTTTGTTCATTTGATGCTTTGTTGTTGGGGCGTACATGTTTATGATTGTTCTGTTTTTCTGATGGATTGATGTAGTTTTTTGGTATGACTAAAATAAAAGGAGTGATGTGAGAGTGATTCGAGGGCTCTTTTAGACCAAGTGATGAGGAAGGGCATTTCTGGAGAGGCATCATTAAAGCTAAGATCTGAATAAGAATTATCCAGTCAGACACTGACCTGGAACAAGAGCATTTCAGGTAGAGGGAAGAAGTCTGAAGACCAAATGAAAAGAAAATGTTTGGTTGGAGATTGGTAAGCAAGAGGAAAGTGATACTATACAAATTCAGGGAAATAAAGAGAAGAGCAGATTGTGTAAGTACTAACAGATAAGAGTAAAAAGTTCATATTTCATTTCAAATGTATCATAGACACATTCACTTATTAGGTTGAGTAGTTTTTTTGGTGCAGTCTATTGGGTTTTCTAGGTACACCATCATGTCTTCCACAAACAATGACAGTTTTACTTCCTCCTTTCCAGTTTGGATGCCTTTTATTTCTTTTTCTTGTCTGATCACTATGGTTAGAACTTCCAATACCATGTTGAATAAAAGTGGTGAAAGTGGACACTCTCTTATCTTCTTCCTGATCTTAGTGGAAAAGCTTTTAGTTTTTGCCCATTGAGTATTATATTATCTGTAGGTTTCTTGTATATGGCCTTTATTATATTGAGGTATGCTCCCTCTACTTCCATTTTGCTGAATGTTTTCATCATAAATGGGAAAAGAGTTTGAGAGTCTTCTCTCTTCTTGGTTGTTTTAGAATAGCTCAGCCTAATATGTAAATTTGGCAATACAGTGGGATACAAAGTCAATATTCAGAAATCAAGGGCATTTTTGTATACTGATAATGAAATACCAGAAAGAGAAGTAAGAAAAAACTCTTATTTACTATAGCTATAGTACAAAAATAAAGTACTTAGGAATAAACCTAACCAAGGAGGTAAAAGATCTGTACTCAGAAAACTACACAACAAAGAAGATAGAAATTAAAGAAGACACAAATAAGTGGAAACATACTGTGTTCATGGATTAGAAGAATTAACATAATCAAAATGTCCATACTACCCAAAGCAATTTATAGATTCAATGCAATACCTATTAAAACACCAGTGACATATTTCATAGTATAGAACAAATATTTCAAAACTCTATATGGAACCATAAACAACTCTGAACAGCCTCAGTGATTTTGAGAAAGAAGAACAAAGTAGGAGAGATCACAATACCTGACATCAACATATATTACAAGGCCACTATAATCAAAACAGTCTAGTATTGGCATAAGAACAGACACATAGACCAATGGAACAGAATAGAGAGCCCAGAAATAAACTCATGTCTCTATGGTCAATTAGTATTCAACAAAGGGGGCAGAAGCATAAAGTGGAGTAAAAATAGCCTCAACAAATGGTGTTGGGAGATCTGGACAGCTCCATGCAAAAAAATGAAAGGAGGGAGAATTGAATGTGGGAGACAGAGGGTGGTAAGGGTAGGGGAGAGTAATGGGGGGAAATGTGGGTAACTGTAATTGAACAACAATAACTAACTAATTAACTAACTAACTAAATACATGTAGCATGGACAGAGCAGAATATTTTATGCAGTCACACAAAGGTGAATGAGACCTTCACTTATTACGATAGTGCAAATTCACCATTTGATTTCAGTAAACAATGCATTTGAATGAGGCCTTGGACATTACGCTGGTTAAATTTTCTTTGAAAGTTCCTGGATATGAAGTAAGAATTACAGTCTGATTTCTCTTTTAGAAAGACTTCTCTGGAGAATACATTAGAGAGGGATTATACTGGAGACTGGTTAAGCATTGTATTTAGTTTTTATTAATGCATGAAAATTACCACAAATGTAGTGGCTTAAACAAAACTCATTTATTAACTCCTAGTTCTGTGTGTAGGTGGGAATTCTGAGTGGGCTTGGCTGAGTTTGCAGCTTAGGATCTTACAAGGCCTGAAGCAAGGGCTGGCTAAGATGTGCTTTTATCCGGGGGCCCTAGGACACATCCACGCTGTGCTCCCCTGAGCCGCATTATCAGAAACTTAACACTGGGAGAGAGAAGCTTAAGTCTCTAATGCAATCTAAGTAGGAACTAAAGAAATAAGTGAACAAGTAACAATGACACACCATGGAAAAGGGACTAATACTCAGCATGGCTTGGTCTAAAATATTTGGTTTCCAACAACAACAAAATGACAACATTCACAAATAAACAAAAAAATATGACCCCTATACAAAGAAAAAATCATACAACCAAAACTGCCTGGAAAAGTGACCAGATGCTGGATTTAAAAGATAAAGGCTTCAAATTAGCTGTTATAAACCTTTAAAGAACTAAGCAAAAACATAAATAAAGAAGTAAAGGAGGGCATGGTAGGTGGGAGCCAAGCTGTACTGACTAGGCAAAGGAAATGACTTCATATAGTAACCTGAATCCATCAGAGATGTTTTTTTAAGATTTTATTTATATATTTTAGAGAGGGGAAGGGAGGTTAGAGAGAGAGGGAGCGAAACATCAATGTGCAGTTGCCTCTCATGTTTCTCTTGTTGGGGACCTGGCCTGCAACCCAGGTATGTGCCCTGACTGGGAATTGAACCAGCAACCCTTGGTTCCCGGACTGGCACTCAATCCACTGAGCCACACCAGCCAGAGTCTTCAGAGATGTTAAAAAATGTGGTTAACATATCAAAAACTATAACCATATATTCACTCTCCTTTTTTCTCTGAGCTCCTTTAAAAGACAAACAATAATGTATGGTAATAATTATAACAATGTATTTTTGGATTTGTAACATTACTAGGCACAATGTGTATAATAATTATGCCACAGAAAGGGGAAAACAAAGCTACATAAGAGTAATGTTTATATATCTTACTGGAATTATAGTGTGTAACACAGAGGCTGATGATGATTGGTTAAGATGTAAGCTGTAGAGTCACCACTACAAAACTAAATAAAAAAGTAAAAAAAAATTTTGTCATTCAAGAAATTTAAAATTTTATTATAAAATATTTGCTTAATATAAAAGAAAGCATATGGAAGAAGAGAGGAACAAGGTAGACATGAGACACATACAAAAAAAGTGAAATGGGCCCTGGCTGGTGTAGCTCAGTGGACTGAGTGCCGGCTTGCGAAACAAAGGGTCGCTGGTTTGATTCCCAGTCAGAGCACATGCCTGTGTTTCAGGCCATGTCCCCAGCTGAGGGTGTGTGAGAGGGAGGCAACCACACACTGGTGTTTCTCTCCCTCTCTTTCTCCTTCTTTTCCCCTCTCTCTAAAAATAAATTTTAAAAAAATTTTAAAAAGTGAAATGGCAGTTACAAATCCAACTATATAGAAATAACACAAAGCATGAGTGGACTAAGTAAAATCCACTCAAAAGTCAGAGTGTGTCAGTCTGGATTAAAAAAATAAAAGGCAAGATCCAACTACATGCTGTCTGCAAGATCACACTTTACGTTCAAAGATAAAAGTAGAGTAAATATAAAAGGATAGAAAAATTATATCATGCAAACTGTAACCACAGAAAGAGGAAGTGGTTATACTAATCTGAAACAAAGTAGGCTTTAAAACAAAGAAGGTAACTGGAGATAAAGTGGAGATATCTATAATGATAACATTTATAATAATAAAATAATTTATCAAAAAGATAGAACAATTATAAATATGTGTGCACCTAATAACAAAGCATCAAAATATATGAAGCAAAAGCTTTACAGAATGAGGGGAGATATTGACAATTCATCTACTAACAGGTATGAAGTAATATCTCATTATGGTTTTTATTTGCATTTCCTTTATGATTAGTGATGTTGAGCATCTTTTCTCAACAGGTATATTATACCTGTTGGCTATTTGTATGTCCTTGAAAATGTCTATTCAGATACTATGCCCATTTTTAATCAGATTGTCTATATGTATATCTGATAAATCTCTTATTAGCTATACCATTTGGAAATATTTTCCATCATTCTTTTTACAGGTGAATTGAATAAGATAGGAATTACTGGAATCTGTTTAAAGTGTTTAAGTTATACAGAAATGTATTTTTATAAATGCCAATCTTAAACATGGCACAACTACTATAACTTAATCCACTATTTCTTCTCATACATGTTGCTTTGTGCCCACTATTCCAACCTTCTATTTTAAATGACATCTGGATTATCACTCTAAAGGAATTGCCGCACCCCAAATGAACAGGTCTCTTCCTCTTTTCACCTAGATAGTTTCCTCTTGAAGACAGTGTAATATCACCTTCGATCCTTTTGTTTTCTTTCTAAAAGCTCATACAGCAGCCTTTAACTTGCTCTAAACTGTGGGCCAGACTCTGTTTCAAACTCACTTTTGTTAATTGATGCAAATTTACCTTCTTGCACTTCTTGAAAATTGCTGACACATCCTTTTCCAGTCTTCATGATCCTTGAAGTTTCCTGATTGTATGTTAGGGATTTTGGTACCTGAAACTCCTTTAGAATGCTGGTTATTCTCTTATAAGCCTTTTACTTCTTTTAAAAATTTACTCCAATTTTGTCTTATTAATGTTTGTTCTAAATCATATATATATTTAATTGATCAATCACCCATCCTTCCATCTATTTATTTATTTATTTATTTAGCTTGAAGTTCTTTTCCTTTGAAAGTTAAGGAGGAGTTGATGAATTTATCTTTAGAGCTTTCATTTATTGTCGTTGTGTAATCGATACCAAGCTGAAGGTCTATCTTTCCTTTATCTTTTTCTTCAGAAAATAACTTTGAAAGCCCTTTTGTGTTGATTAACTAAAAATATGAGTTCATGTGGTGCCTTCTCTTTCTTATACCATTTTATTATAAGAATACAGTCATGTGTTACTTAGTGAAAAGGTATGTTCTGAGAACTGCTTTGTCAGGTGATTTTGTCCTTGTGCAAATATCACAGAGTGCACTTGCACAGACACAGAGAGTGAAGCCCATGTATACCTAGGCAATGTGCAACAGCCTATGGCTCCCAGGCTGCACGCCCGTGTAGTGTGATGCTGCACTGAATACTGCAGGCAGCTATAACACAATGTATCTGAGCATCTCTAAACATAGAAAGGATATGGTAAAACATATGGAATAAAAGATAAAAAATTCTACACTTGACATGACCAGTTGGCTCAGCTGGTTGAGTGTCATCCTGTAAAGCCAAAGGTCATCACTTCAATTCCTGGTCAGGGCACATGCCTGGGCTGCAAGATCGGCCCTCAGTCAGGGTGTGTGTGACAGGCAACCGATTACTGTTTCCCTCACATGGATGTTTCTCCCTCCCTTCCCCTATCTCTAAAATAAATAGATAGATAAATAAATAAATAGATAAACAAATAAATAAAATCTTTTTAAAAATGCCACACTGATACAGGGAACTTACTGTGAATGGAGCTGGCGGGCCTGGAAGTCACTGTGATCAGTGAGTGGCGTGGCGAGGGAACGGCACACCTGGCACATCAGTGCACTCTACTGTAGATTTTATAAACTCTGTACACTTATGTGACACTAAATCAATAAAGAACCATTTTCTTTAGCAATAAATTAACCATCGTTCATTGTAACTTTTCTATTTTATAAACTTTTAATGTTTTTCAATTTTTGACTCCTTTGTAATAGCACTTAGTTTAAGGCACACATTTTATAGCTGTGCAAAAATATTTTATTTCTTTGTATTCTTATTCTAGAAACTTTTTACATTTTTTTTGTTTTACTTTTTAAACTTTTTTTGTTAAAAACTAAGACACACACACGCACTTCCTCCTGGGCCTGCACAGGGTCAGGCTCATTAACAACCCTGTCGTCACCTCCACATCTGGTCCCATGGGGAGGCCATCAGGGGCAGTACTGTGCATGGAGCTGTCATCTTCTGGGATAAGGATGCGTTCTTGTGGACTCTCTTCAAGGACCCACCTGAAGCTCCTCTTGAGGAGACGTCACAGTCTTTTCAGAAATATACTCATGGTGGTTTGCTTGGTTTCTTTATTCTTCATTGTAGATTTTCAAAGCAAAACCTCGTCCCAAGGTTCTCCACAGACACCACAGTGCACTCACAGAGGCACGATGGGATATTTAAAATTTTTGAGGTAAATACAGTCATGGCTGGCATTTATTGGACACTGTGGTAACTACCAGCTACAGGCCGTTCACAGTTTCAGTAGCAAATCATGCTCCTTTTCTTTCCGCGTCATATATCATGTAACTTCCATTTTGGCAGTGGTGATAAAAAGCAAACGTGGTGTGAAAATTGATGTGCAACAGGAAATGAGGGTGGTAATATGTAATCTGATTCCAAGGTCTGAGCAGCCGCTCAGTGCCCAAAAGGTACTCGCAGCCCCGTTAGTCAGGATCGAAGTTAAGGATGATTATTCATTTTATGTGTATTATTTTTTCAGACAGGTAATAAGTTGTTAAGACATACTTTCCAAGTGTTTGAACCTATTTTCTTAAACTGAACTGCTAGTTTTGTTTGTTTGTTTGTTTGTTTGTTTGTTTGTTTGTTTGTTTTCCCAAGAGTGCCATGAAAAATTACTGAGACATCCAGGGCACTGAGAACCCAGAGAGATGGGGACCCTCTGGCCTCATGCACTCGAATAGTTTTGACTTCTCTATGGAGCTAAGTTCTCTGCAGCTGCTTCCTTTCTTCATGTTAGTTTCTTTGTTCTCCTTTGTATATATAACTGAGATATTATTTTATGTAATGTATGCAATATAATAAAATCTTTTACATGTTCTCCTCATAAAATACCCACGGAGGGGTTTTGATATGCTGGTGTCCCTTCTGGATTAACACAGTCACGTCACCTCTGTGGGCCTTGGCCTCCCTGTCTGTGAATTAAGAGCATGGATTACTCGATAGCCTCACTCCCTTTCTAATCTAGCATTCTGCGATGCCACATACCTGGGAGATTCTCGAAATACAGTGGTTTGGTCATCTAGAGGACCCATGGTTTAGGTGAGAAAATAAGTCTCCTGTCTAGAAGCAAGGTCTGGATATGTGTGTGGGGGGGGGTGGGTTGCATTGATGTAGGTGTGTCCAAAATGAAGGGTACCAACAGGAGACCCTGCAAAGTAGGTGTTGACATCTAGGTACTTGAAACTAGGATTACCTGGACATTGTGGAGTAGGTGGGATTTTTTTTTACTTTATTATTTTGCTTGAGTCTTGGAGTTGGAGGAAGGGCAGGGTAGAAGAGAACTACCACATTTTAGAGAGCCATATACTTAGAACTCAGTCTTGCTCTTCCTACCGTCCCAAAATTCATGTCATACGTGTGAAGAAAAGTTCAAAACCATTTTCCTCTGATACTTAAATGCAAAATCCCAGGACCCTTCTTCCGAGAGGTAAATTGTGCGTGCAGCCAGTGAGAGCCCGCTCTCTAGATAGTCACGGAGATATAAGGGTCCCTGACTTGACTTTTCTAATATTGCAGTTGCTGCTTTTATGCATGAATAAACTCTTAATTACAACGCTGAAGATACCTTTATCATCCTGTCAACGCTATTTAAAGCAATATTGAATGCTTTCTCAGATATTTTTTTTTAAAAGCGCCCTGCCTGTGTGGAGCATGCGTTTTCTTTCATGCCCGTGCCTGTCACCTGCCTTCGCTCTTTCATGCTTTGAATGGTTCTCTCGTGCCTTCTGTGTATTGTATTAATATCTGTCACTTACTGCCTCTTTTATCCTTTTTATCTCCATCTTCTCGGCTCCTCTGTGGGCTGAACTTTAAATTATTTTCTCTCTTTTATTTTCCTCTCTCTGCGGCTTCTCTCTGATGTTTGCCTCTCTCTGCACTGTAATGCATTGTTCCTTGCAGAATCCTTCTTGTTGCTATGCTCATTTATTTTCTGATAATCTTTATTAGATCTTTTTCCTTTGTAATTTTTTTCAATTCTTTTTAATCCCTTTTTATGCAAATTCTTATTTAACGCTCTTAGTGTGCCTGCTCTCTGATCTTCCTTTGACAATTTTATTACAGTTTCCTCTCATCATCTTTAATTTTTTTTGATGTCTCTGAAATATGATCTCCCCACTTCCCTTTTATTGTTTCCTAGATTTTTCCTCTCTGTTTCATCCCCTATTCTTGACCTTAGAATTGTAAATAACTTATTCTGTGAGATCATCTCTTTGCCTCTCCTGCCTTCCTTTGCTTGGAACTGGTTTTCCAAAAAAAAAACCAAAAAACTGGCTGCTCAAAATGGCTCTTTACTTAAAGGACGATCCAACTGATACCCTGCAGCACCTGAAACAACAAGCTTGGCCTGAGAGTTGACGAACGGAGAGGCAGAGCTGGGGGACTGCTGTGTGGATTAAAAGAAGTCCAAGTTACACTGAGTTGCAAGGTTTCATAGGTCACTTGTACTGTATGTATTCAATGGTTTTCTATATGGGCCAAAGCAAATACAGTTGTCTGGTGGGATTCTGCCACCACTAACTCTTTTTCTCTCCTTTAGAAACTAAAGTCTAAGATTCTGAGTCAGACATAAGCCTATACTTAAAGTGGAGACAGTCTTTTCTATTGACTTCTCCATGAACTAACCTGGGATGGGGAGAAAATGGTATAGGAATAGACAACTTGTTGCATTCTCTGTTGTTAAAGCTGGGTTGCTAATTCTGTATGGGGTGAAATAAGTATTACACTGATTCACCCCTCTCCCCTTGCAATGTAATAGTCCCTGAATAATGCATAATTATGTAATAATAGTTGATTAGTGACTATTCTCTAAGTAAGGCATTTACCATTTTCCTTACCATTCCTAGGTGCAAAGTATCAACTTAGTATACTGTTCTTTAAAATGAGATGCTCAGAAAAAAGTATTGCCCTTGATCCTGGGGGCCGGGAAGCTGATGGAACTGCGTTGGATATGAGTGTTGGGTGGAAAGGACGGGAAATCTTTGTTGGTGGTGGTAAGGTAGCTTCTCCTAAGCCTCAGAGCACACGGCGCTCCAGGCAGAACATCCCGTTAGAAGTCTGTTAACCTGAGTTAATGCCTGAGTCATGGACCTTGAGCTGTTGAGTGACACCTCTCATTCCCCTGTCTCCTTCCCGAGTTTTCTCACCCACGACATGAACTGGTTGCACTCGTGAAATTTAAAATCCTTTCCAGCTCCTTCTCCCCTGGCATAATGCTTCAAATCCTGCCATTACACATTGATTTCTTTTGTTTTTTTAAGGCTTATAGGTGTTCAAGGACTGCCATTAAAATATATACCTGAAGAGAGGAATAACACTTTAGAGTGTTTTCAGCCCATATATCTGAGGTGGTTTGATTGATGTTCTAAGGGGCAGATCATTTGGGAATACAGTCATGGGTTGATCACCAGGAGAAAGGGAGATTCTAGGATCAGAGAGAGGCACAAATCAGGTGACAAGTAGCTAACAGCGCACAAAAAGAATAACTAAGTGCCAGTTTCGTTTATGAGTATTATCTCCATTCTTGCAGAGATTTTTGCATGTCATCACCACCATACCCATTTCTCACATTAAAAAAAAGCCCTGAGGTTCAAAGATATTAAATGATTCACCTACAGACTCCTGGGGAAGAGTGAGCATGTGAATCAAGGTTGTAGGATTCCAGAGTCTATGCCCACATTCTTCCCACTGCAGTGTATTGCTTTTTGCTTATTTTTCACAATGTTACCTAGAGTGAGTTCTGCAAAGATAAAGTACGACACATGGATTATGACATTCAGTCTTCAGCATTTCTCCAAAGAAGTGACTTGTAAGCTATGATGGAATTGTAACCCACCCCACCATTCTCTTAATATTGTTTTTGTAAATGATGACTTGCAAATTCACATGTGGCTACAGGTAAACAGTTTGCTGAAAGGGTTCTAGGAGCTAACCTCAAAGGAAGCAGACTCCAGCCTTCAGGCATTTCCACTCCAGGAGATTTGCTCACCTTCACGAAAACCAGACTGTTGCTTGGCTTGCTGGAGGTGGTTATCCTAGCAGACTGTGGACTCACACAGCATCACACAGCACCCTCAGCGAGAGAGCTCACAACCATCATCACCACCCCACCCCCTGTCCTGCACAGAAAAATCCTTGCCTGCACTGAGATGTTAAATTGGTCTTTGTGATGCGAGATTCCCCATCTTCTCAAACCACTGCCTCTTGAATACACTGAATTTTCCTTCTATCAGCTCCTGTCTCTTGATTATTGGCTTTTGAGTGACAGAATGGGGACTTTCAACCCATGAGTGGCAAGAATTTTTAAAACATGAAATACCCGAGTCAGGGGCACTGGCATCTCGTCAGATAATGAGATGACAACAGGCAACACAACAAGACCCACTGGTGTGAATGAATTAAAATGATGTCTACTTTTTCCAGATTGGCAAAAAATAACATTTTTGGTGTGCCATAGAATTTCAGTAATTATTTTATGTGTGCCAAGAGATAAAAAAGGTGGAAAAATCTCTGAGCAGAGAGAATAGTCACAGAAGCCTGAAAACGAGAAAGAGGAAGTTAAAAAGACCACAGTTGCTGGAGTATAGATTTTGGGAATACATGTGTGAGGGCTGGCAGGGAGATGGTTCTGGAAAGGCGAGTGTCAGATCATCGGGGCCCTTTTACTCAGTGAGGAGTTGATAACTTTGTCTGTGGAAGATGAAACGACAATAGAAATGTTAAGCAAGAGATTGATAGGATCACATTTGTAGCTTAAGAAGATACTTTCAACAGAAGAACAGAGATGCCAGTGTGATATGGAGGTTTTTGCATCTACAGCTGCTTTTCCTTAAACCTCTGTCCCTACGAGTTCTCATCGAGCAATTTGTCCCATGCATTTTAACCTTAGAGAAGGTTTTAAAAAATGCCACATCCACGAACCATCAGCAGAAATAGAGACAGCTGGCTGATTTCATGCAGCTGGATTTTACCCTACTAATATTTGGAGATAATGTAGTATATTTATACACTCAAAAACATGAATAAAATTTGGAATTAGAATAGTTGGGTTTAAATCCCAGCTCTGCTTCGTTTTGGCAAAATTGTTTAACTTTTGAAGTCTCCTACTTCGTATGTATTGGATGAAGTTAATAAGAACACCTATCTTCAGAGTATACATGTATTCATTTAGCATATGGTAAAATACCTAGTAAAACACAGGGTTCCAGTGGAATGCATTCTAGTAATGATCATCCTGTGAGTGCACAAGGGTTTCACATCAAATCTCCACCTCATCACAGTAGAAGCTGTTCCTGGGGGAAGAGTGTTTAGTGGTATCACACAGGGTGTTTTGCAGTGCTCTGAAAATGCAGAGTCCAAGCAGGGACGGATGCTACCTGAAAAATAGGCTCTAAATGCCACTCGTCACCACTGGGGGCACTGAGAATGTTGATACCCTAGAAAGAATGTGACTGCCACAGAACACGCAGAGACACGCAGAGACATTCCAGTTATGAATTAGAGAGCTACACCATTCCACAGTCACTACCAGCATTTTGGTGGTTATATAAGAAGAAAGTAACTCCTTCTATTTAAAGCAAGGGAAAAATGAGTTGGACCTTAAAGAATTCATCCTGAACAAATATGTAATACTTATGGGCAGCAGTCTTGATATAAGAAGTTGATTCCCTGGTATAGGCAATAAGAAAGAGAGGACAAAAAAAAACAAGCAAACAGACAAACAAAAACAAACCCTGCAGATAAATATTTTCAACCCTGACTGAGTAGTTCCTGGTTTCCTGGTGAGAGGGACCTGGCTGTGACAAAACAAAAATGTAAGCAAAAAATTCCAGACAGGATTACATTCACTTTATATGACTACCTTTTATATTACCATTTCAGAATGTGGGATTATTTACTTCTCAAAACATGTTGTCAGCTTTATAAAATCATACAGTAAAGAATCCTTCCAGGAGGAGGAACTGGGGGACCACTAGGGTAATGGGAATATATATTTTTATGAGGGTGGTGATTATATAGGTGTATACATATGTAAAAAGTAATCAGCCTGCACATTTAAAATTTGTATGTTTAATATAACTTGAGAATTATTTTATTTTTCATTACCATCTATCCCTTCATACCTTCTCCCACCTCCATCCACATAATTTTGAAACAGATCACTCCCTGTAGGTATTAAATGTGTAACTAGTTAGTTTAATGCATTAAACTTACTTATCAGAGTCAAGATTCAGGTGCTCCAATGAGCCAAATCAAGTAAGATGGTTCTTTGCAACACCTCAGTGTTGCAGGGATCCCGTTGTAGAAGCCTATTTCTGTTTGTGTGTGCAACATATATATGAGTAAAAAGCCACAATGTAGCCTTGAACGTCCCCCTTTCTATTTGCCTTTGCCCAGGCTTTCAGCACTTACTGAGAGCTGGAAGTAGTCTTTTTCAGCATCCCCTAACGCTGTCTCCTTTTGCCAATGGCCTGCTTTCTACTTCTCTGGGTCCTTCAGAGAGCAGGCACACTTGTGCTTGTGATTAAGTTGCTGCTGCACACGTCTTCGAGTACCAGAGAGCGCAGGTAGCTTCTAGGGCTCTTGAGTCTTTGTGCAAAGTAATTCACGCTCCATGACAGGGCTTCCTGTTGCCTAGACATTCTTTTTCTTTGGCTCCACTGGGGCCAACTCAAGGCCAGAGCATTGTGTGTGTTAACAGACTGGATGGCGAGAGAAGATGGAAGGAAGAAAGGTGAAGATGAACTAAGTTCCAAAACAGGGACTTCCATTGCTTTTGTGTGTAGAAGGAGGAGAGCTAGGCTAAAAATGAACAAAGTACTCTATGTTGCTGCAACCAGCCCGGCAGCCCTTCATAATGGGGTGTTTCAGGATATGAATTATTTTAGATACTTCCGGAACCTTCCCAAATTATAACTATATGGTTGAAGTGTTTGTTGCGGTTTTATTGTGATAGTAACTAAAATTTATATTGCACCTATAACACCAATGAGTCTCTAGGCAGTTTTGGAATGAAACATAAACTCTAATATATAAACTAATTAGTTAGTGGAGACCCTTCTCTTCAACCAGATCTAAAGAAGGAATAAAAATGCCATAGTAAATGTGTCAAATTTAATACAGTTGGCAGGAAGGCATAAACACAAAATAACAACAATATAATGAGGAAAAACACTTGAAAAAAACCATAGGGCCCTCTTTCCCTGGATGATAATGTTATTTTAGGAAGTGTCTAGTGGGAAATGTCGAAATAACTGCAGAAGAATTGATTGTGGCATCTTGGACTGGGGTAACGGGGTTGCTTCTGGTCCACTTTCTGCTAAGCAGACACTAACAGCCTTAGAGCAGAGGGCAAAGGGTGGGCAGATCTAGCTGACTGTTTTCCAGCCTCACTCTTGACTAGACCACTGAACTTAGAAAGGTCACCTAACTCTTTGGCTCCTCATTTCCCCATATCAGAAATGGATTCAATAACTCCTGTTGTTAAAGGTTGTATGGAAATTATGTAAGTGGTCAATAATTAGTGGTTTTATTCTCCTTCTGACCTCCTAACTCTTATGCCAAGATCTTAGTATCCTGAATACACTTCTGTTACTGAACTCATCATATGTGTTTCTAATTTATGTCTTTCTTTCATATTTATTTTGAGCATTTTGAAAATAAGGATTTTGTTTTATTCATGATTATATCTTTTCTGGCTAGTGCAGTGACTGCCACATGGCAAGTAATTGAACAAATGTTGAAACAACAAAATTATTTAATGCCTAAATTGCCTTCAATAAGTTGCTTATTTAGTTAATAGTCATTTTTTTTCCTGAGGCAAAGGAATTGAGATAACAGAATATTTAAGTTATTGGGATTTATTACAAGAAATGACAGGTATAGCCCTGGCTGGCATGGCTTAGTGGGTTGAGCACTGGCCTGTGAACTGAAAGGTCACTAATTCCATTCCCAGTCAGGGGACAGGCCTGGGCTGTGGGCCAGGTCCCTGGTTGGGGACATGCAAGAGGCAACCAACTGATGTTTCTCTCTCACATCAGTATTTCTCTCCCTCCCTTCCCCCCTCTGAAAATAAATAAAATATTTAAAAGGAGTCAACAGGGATATAAAGTTGATTAGAAAGCCATGCCCTTGGATGCTGAACTAGCAGGGCCTGTGGGAGGATGGGGATACTGTCAAGCTCACCACACAGCTTTGATGACCCACCATCTTGTCATTCTCTCAGGAGATCCTGTTCCTCTTGACTCAATGTGGCAAGAAGTTGGGGAGCCTCATCCAGAAATGCAGATCATGTAACATCAAGACCCAGATGTGGCCTAAACTGAGACTGCCCTCTTCAGCGCTAACAGCTGGACAGGAAAATTAATCATACATTAGGTATGTAAGAGTCATTTGCCTTATTTGTCCTCCACAAAATTCCATGATATGGGTAGTTTTCCCCATATTTAATGTATTGAAAAATAGGCCCAGGGCTATTTAATAAATTTCCTAAACTCACACAGGTAGAAAGTTATAGAACCATAGTTCGAATCCAGGTCTGACAGGTGCCAAAGCTCATGCATGCTATTTCCTCAATGCATGATTGCTGGTCCACAGTAAATCCTGGCATATGGAGTTTATGAAGGGCGACACTTTCTTTAGACTAAAATACTTCTGCAATGGGCATAAAACCTCATTTGCCAAATAAAGGAATGCAACTTTATTTTTATGTAATGATTTCATTTTCATTTACTGAGCTCCTGGCTGCCAAATGATGTAAATCAAATCTCAACTATTTAAAAGCCCCATTCAACTCAACACCTTGATCCACTGATCTCTGAGTCTGCATTGAAGATTTAATGGGTGTGAGACGGTACCAGGGAGATTATAGAAAAGGCTTGCTGTGGAAGGTTCAGCATCTGGCTCTGTATTATTTTATAGTCATGGTGTTTGCACTGAGGTGGCATCCTTCATATTTGCTTTCTCAGCATCAGTCCATAGAAATCAATCCTGGGGACTTCTTCATGCCCAACTCAAGGTGTCCTGTTCCTCATTTCCTTTCATGTCTTCTTGAGCTCATGGGAAACCTTAGTTCTTCCTATATTTCACTGGGATTGAGGAACTCTAGGAAATCTCAGCTCTGTTTGCTTAGACACCACCTCCCACTTAGCCACTTCTAGTATACTGAGCCTGCACCATCCTGGCCCTACGGAACTCTGTAGGAATTACTACATCTCAAGAAGCTGCCTGTAGGTAAAGGCATAGGTCATCTCTTCACTTAGATTCCCCAAATCTGTCCAGGAACTCAGTCATTTCTACTTTACTGGAGGGGATATGACTCAAGATGTGAAAAGCCAATATTGTGGGTCTGAAATGAAATAGATAATGTGGGCCCTTCTGTGTATGGCTACATCATTCCCATCTAGATTTCTAAGAGAGAGGACCATGGGGTAGTTCAGACGTTGGTGGAAAATAACATAAGGATTTCAATACACTCCTCCTCTAATCAATATCTCCCCCAACCCATGCATGAGGAGTTATGCTCTCCTAAATCTCCCTGGTTTCCAAGCAGGAAGACTACATTATGTTAGGCTTGGATCTGGTGACAGCATGAAGCTATGGGGTGAGATTCTTGGGAAAGACTGACAGTTCCCCTTAAGAGTTGCAGTTTCAGTTATTACTGATAGCATCTTTCTTTCCCTTGGGGGGAGCTACCCATTTCAGACAACCCAAGGAAAGAGAGAGATAGCCAGACGTCCAGTCCTAAAGAATGTATCTGCATCTTCGCACCTAAGACCAAAATCTGGGGCATTTCATTTTCCTTTTGAAGAAAAGATATGGTTGATGATCAGACTTTGCAATGGAGTTACAAACTGTTTTATGTCCAATGCACCCATCTACTGTGGTTCTAGGTACTCCTGAAATAGAGGGATTACCTCTCTCCTTTTCTTCTTCATCAAATAGTAAACCTGTAAGTTTTCAGCTTCAAATTCTTTATGTATGGGTCATTTATTTATTCATTCTACATTTATTGAACTTTTTCCTATTCTAGGTGCTAGAAACAGAAGGATAAAAGCAAAAGATAGGATTTTGCTCTTGTGAAACTTATATACTGGTAGTAAGGAAATAGAGACATTAAACAAAGGAATAAAAATAAGTAAGATAATTTTAAATGATAATAAGTGTTATGAGAATAAACCTAGGATTGTGATAGAAAATGAGGCAGATGGTGGTATACCTCTTTATACAAGGAAGCCTGGAAAGTCTTCAGCAGTCCTTATTGATGCTCATGAATTTTTAGTAAATTATATAATCACCTTCTAGAGGTGCTGTGCAAATTTTATGGAAACATCAATAGATTCTACCTCTCCCTAGACTCACTTACCTTATTTACTCTCAAATGTTGGTAGCTCATCTATGATTCATTTCCTGACATTTAATTACTTTTTACTAAATATTTACTTGAATAAAGGGAAATAATGTAAAAGGATTTTACAGACATTTTCTCATTATGTAATTATTTTATTGGTAATAACACACAGTCCCTTAGTAAATAAAAGAAATTAGAAAACATACTTGAAAATAAGAATAGTAATGATAAAAACAAAAATACTTACAACTATAACTTATTGGTTACCTGTTGAAGTCAATCTTTATTTGGTGTTGACATTTTTTTCTGAGTTGTACCATAACCTTGCAAAGGAAGTATTATGCTCATTTCATAGATAAGGAAACAGGTCCAGAATAGCTTTGTGATTTGCTCAGATCCACAGAGCAGGCAGTTGAGAAGTTTTTATCCTCCCTGGCACCGAGTACATTGTGTCTTTTCCAACACCAACAACAAGTTTTCCAACTCTCTGACATCAGCTGGGTGTCCTTCAGTTCAATTCCATGTTTAAAGTAACTGTCCTGACCCCTCAGTCCCATAAGACTGCCCCTACCTGGTTCAGATACCAGCCACAAATGGAGTGCCTGTGCTACTCACAACTCTGCTTAGCTAACTACAAAGTTGGGGTTTCCGCTGACTACCGCCTAGGTTCAATAATTTGCTAGAATGACTCACAGAACTCAGGAGAGAGCTGCGATTACTATTACTGGTTTCGTAGCCTACCTTATAGCTCAAAAGGAGCCTAATAGAAGAGATGTGTTGGGCAGGATGGGGTAGTTGTGCAACAGGTGAGCTCTCAGGCCCTCTCTGGGTATCCCAACCCCCAGTGTGTTTACAAACTGGAGAATCTCTGAACCCTGTCATTGATGGGGTTTCATGGAGCATTCATTAGGTATGCATAATTAATTAAATTATTGGCCATTGGTGATTGACCTTAACCTCCATTCCTTCCCTCTCCTTAGAGGTCAGGAGGTGGGGCTAAAAGTTTCAGTCAATGCTTGGTCTTTCTAAGGACCAGCCCAGTCTTGAAGCTGACTTAGGGATGCTGATGAGAGTCACATCATGAGTATGAACTCTGGTATGGTTGAAAAGTGCTTGTTTTGAATAACAAAGCCATTTCTATCACTCTTAGCACTCAAGCAACTCTAAACTATTTAGGATTAAGAGCTATTTGCCAGGAGCCCGAGACAAAGACCAAATATACTCCCCATGATCTTGCAGTGGTGGGGGTGAGAACCATAGCCAAATACTTCTGTACTCTCTTTCCTTTTCTAAGTGGAAAGCTGTAAAAAGCATTTTTCACTCATAAGCATTGTGAAGTGCCTACTCTGACTACTAAAAAGAGATTTACACACTAATTTCAAGAAGCTCATTCATCACCTAAAGCAAGTAGCAAATTATCCCGGAACACAGTATCTTAAAACAACAGCCTTTATCTTCTTACAGTTCCTGTGGGTCGGGATTTCAACACAGCTTAGGTTGGTCCTTAGTTCAGGGACTCAGTGGCATGATCAAGGTGACTGCTTGGGCTGCAGTCATCTCAAGGATCATCTGAGGAGGATCCTTTTTCATGCTCCTTCACTTGGCTGTTGCAGATGGACTGTGGCCTCAGTGTTCACTGGCTGCTGTCCAGAGCTCTCTCTCAGGTCCTCACTGCCACGTGGGTCTCTTCATAGAGCATCTGTCAGTACGGCAGCTTTCTTCTTCAGAGCATGAAAGAAGAGCTGGAGAGAGAGAGTGTGTAAATAAGAGAGAGAGTGTGTAGATAAATGGAAGTCAGTCTTCCACAACCTAATCTCAGAAGTCACTTTTGCCACTTTGGTTTTCCTGTATTTTTGAGAAGATACTAGGTCCAGCCCACACTCACTACCAGGAAGCAGAGATCATTGGGAGTCATCGTAGGGATCTGCCTACTGCATCATCCATCTTACCACCAGTGGTTCTGTAGAGCTCCCTGTGCCAATCTCATTTCAAGCTACAGAGACACAGGGTGCCGAGAGAGAGCAGGGGCAGGGCAGCATTAGTGAGACAGACCTCGGATGCAGCCTGCCTTCCCTGCTCCTACACATGCTGCACACTTCTAGCTGATAAGTGGGCAAATGGTGCCCAGAAATGCCTACCTGACTGACTCCATTTGAAAATGTTTCTTTTTCTCTTCAGTTGAAGTCAAGTAAGCAGGCACCTACAAGAAACTCTCCAAGTACCTTTCAGGGTACTTGAATTTCCCTTAAAAACCAGTTTTTGCCATCACTCTTTAAGATTGTACATTTTAGTGTTCTAACTAATATGTGCCCACCGTATTCCATTCCACTACTTACTCTCTTCAAGGAGTCAGCTGAATTCTCCCTGTCACTGCCTGGAGAACAGAGCATTCTCCCATGTTTGATGGATACCCACCTATCTCCTCCCCAAGGTTAGAAAAAAGAAATGTGTGAGCCTTCCATTCCATTCACATAGTCAAACATCCTCCAGCTGATGTAATTACATCCTGCCCTGCTCACCTTTGACCTTTGTTTCTCTATCATTTCTATCCTGAGCTCCGAAAAGAAAATAAAACGGACATAGATACCACTGAGTGTGTTAGGAAACAATTCTACACAGTTCTAAGCATGTCTCTTTTCTCTGTTAGTGATGTAACATAGTAATTACATCTAGAAATCTATTGAGAGATTAAAAAAACCGAAATGATGAAGGGCCCAAATCCTGGAGGGGTTATGAATTAATTGTCATTTGTTTCTAAAAGTCTCTTAAGAGTTTTGAAAAACTTCTGTCCCTAACCAAGCTCATAAAACAATGTAAAGAGAAAGAAATTCCTCAAAGACCACTTACTCATTGATTCATTCTTCAAATTTTTCAGGTCCCTAAACTGGGCTGTTCAACACACTTCTGGGCATTAGGGATACAGAGTTGAACAAGATAAATCCCTGAAGTCTAGGGGTCCATATCAGTGGTGGAGGGTTTTCAGAACAAAAACAAGAACAACAACAACAACAATAACACACACACACAAAGAGAAACATTCCCATGTATTAATTATCTAACCAAGTGATTGATTCTATGCCTATGTACATACATACACACATATGTACATGTTTATGTTTCTGTAATGCTGCACATTGCATTATCTTGTTTCATCTTCACTCACACCTGGTTAATCAGAGCTGTTATTATCCATAGTTTGAAGATAAGGAAACTAAGACTAATTTGTTTCTGATAATCAATTAATAAATCAAAGAAACATCTCAAGTTACTTTAACCTCACTTTTCTGACTCTGTTTTCACTCCATAGTGTGATGAAAATCATGAGAGAAAAAGAATGCAATAAAAATCAAAGTTATTAAAAAATATAAAAGAAGAAAAGAGAAAAAGACAGACAATGGTGAAACAAAATAGAATCAATTCCTTTTATTATATTTTCTGTTCACAAAAATATTTATGTTGTCTCAGACACCATCATATCATCTATTTTCTCCCCACTAAAGAACTTGTGAAATTTAGCTCTGGAGTGTGTGTGTGTGTGTGTGTGTGTGTGTGGAGTCAACTCCTGGAATAAGTGCAGAACTCATGTTAGAGAGGGGAGGAAAGGGGGAGCACAAATCTACACATCTTGCCTCCTTAGCATCCTTGATTGGCTGCTTGTCTCTGCTGAGATGACTCAGAGATGTTTCCTAGGTATGGATTTAGTAGTGTAAGAAAGCAATGGGGAAATATTCTGTGCAAAGTGAGCAGAAAACATATTTCCCTTGAAGAAAGTTTCCTCCTGGGTCAATCCAGTGGAAGGGGTTCCCAACTTTCAAGCCCATGACAAGCTAAATGTCCTTGAAGTCATGAGAGTTGCACAAGCCACAGCTGCCCTCGCTTTCAGGGCACCCATGCTGGGGACTGTTTGCTAGATGAAGAATCCATGCTGATAAATTGTCTCTCTTCTTTGGCCAGTAGTTGGCTGGCCAATCTGAATGTGGCAGCAATGCAAAATTCTAGGTAATGTCTCCCAGTGGCTGAACCATAGAGCAGCCAGAAGCAAACTAGAACACCAGGAGAGTTTCAAAATCACTCTCTGGGTGATGCTGGTGCAGGCACGGGGAGCAGAAGGGTGTATCAACTGCCAGTGGCATGTAAAGCAGTTTGAAAAATGTGCAACTTTAGCCTAGCCAAAAAAAATTGCCTTGTTATTGATGTTTCTGGAAGCAGCTACCTTAAAGTCAGACAGTAGGCCTAGGAGGCCACAGAATCAAGTTTACATATTGACTCATAGAATAACAGTATTATAGAGGTAGGAGAAATCTTGATGATCACAGGCTCTAGTGGTGGTGTTTTTTTAAGTAATGAAATTCTTGAATTTTCAATAATCAACCAATATTAATTGAGCATTTAGATTGAAGGAGAGGCATAATTCAAGATGTTTATGATATATCAGTGGGAAAAAGTAAGCAGAGAAACCTTTCATTAGTAAGCTTATATACTATGAAAGATTTGTGGGTACTAAGTAAGAGACAATAAATAAAGTATATAAAAAATGCAAGGATAAAGGAAAAAGTAGTGTAAACTAAGAGGGGTAGGACATGCCAGAGAAGGCCATGGATTGAATTTTAAATAAAATGGTCAAAGTAGGTCTCATCGAAAAAGTAAAATGTTAGGAAAGAAAATGTTAGCAAATACTTTAGTTTGTTTTAAAGATTATAGAATGGGTTATTGTGGTATCATAGAAATATGAAAAACTATAAAAGTGAAAAAGCTGTAAGTAGTACATAATCTTTCCAAGATTCTATAAAAGTAACAAAGTTTTCATCATTTAATGTGAGGGGGTCCAAAAAGTCCCACAGAATTATTTTCTGGAGGGCAGGCCCCTTGTAGTACAGGCTTCCCCTGCTGGGTGAGTGTTCTAGGAACCCATCTGTGTCAGTACACTAGCTGGTGTCATTGTGAGAAGCTGTGTTTGGCTCTTTTGAAGACTCTTTCAATGTGTTTGCCCATTTAATGATGGGTGATTTATAAGCACACTTGCCCACACTGCACTGAGTGTTCAGCACTTTTTGACCAAAAATAGCATGACCCCCAGTCCCCACCCTCCCTCTTCACCCGATCTTACTCTGAGCACCTTTTTTTGTTCTCCCTGGATGAAAAAAGCCCTCAAAGGGAAATGTTCTGCTGATGTGGAAGAGGTGAAACAGAAAACATCAGAAGCACTAAGAGCATCGAAATCGACACGTTCAGAAACTGTTTTGAGCAGTGGGGAAAAAAGTCTTGATAGGTGTATTGCATCAAATGAAAGGCACTTTGAAGGTGACTGGAGTTTAAACATGTAAGACTAAATACACATTTTTTTATAAATAAATTCCATTATTTGGGAAGGCCCTCCTTGTATGTGGGGGAAGAGCAGTCCAAGCAGTGAAAAGGTTCTGATGTAGGAGAAATCCCAGCTCGTCACACAAACAGCCCGGAAGACAGTGCGGCAGGAACTGAGCGACGGGTGAGAGAAGAGGGAGAGGCAGCCAATGCGGCCAGGCTCCTGCCCCATCGACCACACAGGACCTGGGGATTTTTTATCTCACGGTATTGATCTTAGCTTTTGTTCTGAGTGAAGGAACTACTCCAGAGTTTTAAATGAAGCATAGTAAAGTACAGACGTTCTAAAAAACATAATACATCTTGCATTTTACCAGGATTTGTTTGGATGCTGTGAGAAGAATGGACTAGAGCTTCAAGGTATAGAGTTTCTGTGACCAGCCGAGAGACTGCAGTGGCAGCCTCCCAGGAGAGGACGGGACTGGTATGATTATGGGCGCATGTACCGTACAGGTGCTATAATATCCTGAAAAATCCGATGTGCATTGTGAGAGAAAGAAAAGGATCACGATGACTTCCGGGGATTTTTGCCTGAGTAATTAGCTGGGATGCAGAAGGCTGTGGATGGAGCAGATGTGGGGTGCAGATGAGTTTGGATTTGGACTGGTTATCTACTAGACATCTACATAGACATGTCAGATATATAATTTCTTTTCCTCCCAAAGGGGTCTTATAAGGGCTCAGTAAGCAAGACACGTGAGAGAGACACTGCTAGGGTGGAGGCGAGAGGGTGAGTAGCCAAACAGTGGAGAACCGCTCTGTTCATGCTCAGCTGCCTCCTCCTCCTGTGGCTCTAGAGGTAACTGTGCCACCAGCAACATTTGTATTAGATCTTGAAAAAAATGAACTCCTTCAGCATCCTCATTTATAAATGTAGAAAGATGGGTTCTGCATAGTGCCATGAAGCAATTTGCAAAAGATAACATCCAATTAGTGACAGAATTTGGACTTACTCTGGCCTCTTGCTTCTTAGCCCATTGTTCTTCCAGTTGCTACCTACATTTGCCCATCCAGTTCTTGAGAACCCTCTTGTTCCAAGACTAGATTTTATGAAGCAAATTTTTTTAAAAAATCTTCCAAGTTACATGAGAGTATTGCTAAATTCTATTGTCCATGTTAGAATCTTAAAAAAGTAATGAAACAAAATAAAAATAAAAACCCAAAAAACAAAAATACATCAATCAAACACATTACACCATTTCTTGCCAACAAGACATTTCTTGTAAATGTTAATAGAAAGAAACCAGAATGGCTTTAATCTCAAAATGTGGGATATTACTTCTTAAGAAAGAACAGCTGGCAATTTGAACCTGGTTCTCCTATGTACTTATCTACACTTAATGTGTTTGTATGTCCCTTTTTTTCTTAATCTCCTTATTTCTGCAATGTTATAAAATTTTCCTTACAAAAATGTTTGCCTGCAGTGTTTTCTAAGCCATGGAATTCTACCAACAGCAGTGTGAAAAAAGTAAGATTGATAAAAAAAAATCCCTTGCTCTGGTCATGGATGCTTTCCTTTTCACCTTACCCATCCTCCTTCTCTGGGTAGATACAGATCATTTTCACCTGGGAGAGCCAGCAGCTGGGCCTCTCCTGACAGCCAAGTCGGCTGCAGAGGACTGAATGTTTGCCCTGGAGGAGAGAACGAGTGTGTTGCATTCTCCTGTGACTTACAGAGGCACAGGGGCATCATCTTCCAGACTTTAAAAGGTCTCCTGGTCTTTTATACTCAGTGGTCAAGACTGTCTGTTATTATTTAGTTGAATTTAATTCAATTGGGTTCAGAAAAATGCAGTCACCATTTGTTGTGTGCCACATTACACAAGACACCAGAGGTTTAACCATATACACCTTCTAGGAATACCTTCTCTTACAGTAAGTTGTGCAACGTGCTAAAAGAGATCACAGTTGTATATAGGAAGCGTTTGAAAAGCACAGGAAGAAAATAGTTAATGTAGATGTGGGACAATAGGAAGCATCATATCAGAGAAAGTTACCGAAGGGAAGACAGAGCAGAGTCGGAGTTTGAAAGATAAATTTGTGTCGACTAGACCGAAGTGACAGAAGCAGCTGTCAGGACAAAGGAAAAGCATGAGCAAAGGTGAACAGACATGTAATGGCATAAGTGGAGGAAAAGAATAATATGGTTTGTCATGAAGTGACTGGAAAGGAGACAGGTACGTGACTGTGAAACTATGTTTTTATCTTTTGAATTTGAGAATTTGAGAATTTGAGAATTTGAGCCTCATCCCTCAGGATTTTTAAGCGGGAGAATGGTGCGATGTGATTATTTTAGAAAATTCACTCTGGCAGCAAAGGACCTGCTAGTTTTGGGGGTAAACAGACTGTAGTCAGAACAACCAACGTGTATGCTGATAATCCGAGCAAGAGACGAGAAGTCTGAGTTGGGCAGTGTGGATAGAGAGGAGGGCACAGACTCCAGATGTGTATCTTCTAACCCGCAGCGAGTAGCTATAAATGTCCAATGATCCTGTCTCTCTGGGACAACCTCCACTCATTTGAAAACAGCAGTATTCATTTTGGTAAAGCAAATCACCCCAGTAAAATGTAAAATATAGGTAACCACCTGAGGTTGCATGCTAGGATCACTGCGATGGGCAAGAAAAGCCATCCTCAGTCAGGCGCTAAGTCAAACCAACCCCATAGAAATTCTTAACAGCAATAATAAGTGAAACTCTACAGAAATTCTTAACAGCAATAATACAAATAATATAACCCTCTAGAAATCTAGAAATGTATTTGAACACACGGATTCTTTATTAGCCCCACACAGCCTCCACCTGGCTCCCCCATTCGATTTGTCCGAGCAGTGATGTGATGTGCCCATTAGCAGAGCATCACCAAGGGGAGGGAGTGGGGCTGAGGCTGTGTGGTTCACCCTGAAGTTTACTGGCTAAGACCTTCTTATTTAAAATAAGACCTTCTTATTTTTTCAAAGCACTCCAGCTTTTGTCTTGAATAGGATTTGACCTACTTGATTTATGTAGAATTTTAGAGCCGAAAGTGTTGGAAATGCAATGTAAGGCTTAAACTCATGTTCATGCTTTCATCGTGTGGATGGACAGGAGAGGCCATGATCTGCACGGGGGCTGCTCTTGGGAAAAGTGACAGCTGCCTGCCTGCGAATCCAGTGCTGTTCCATTATGCGCTGGTGTCTTTTTAAGGATTACTCTGAAGAGTTTCCTTCCTTCGAAGACCCCTACTCTTAGGGACCTTTCAGTGATTTAGTTCCTGGTGTGTTCATTCCATTTCCCACTTCTTCCTTCTTCACCTAGTAACTGTCTCCTGCAAACTCTTGCTTTAATTTACTTACACTTCCTTAGTTTCTTTGCGTTGTTTCCCTTGGGCTATTACCTCCCGCATTTTTAGTTTTTGGGTTTTGTTTAATATGTTGAGTTAAAGGAATGTGCTTTCTTCTCTAGCCTAGAAGCACTGCCATTGTATAGTGTTTACTACTTTACAAGATCGTGATCAGAGAAGCAGCAGCACTTGGGTACTCTGCTCATTCAATAGGCCAGACCTTTACAGGGGTCTCCCTACAGCCCTGTGATCACCCAAAGGTTCCATGTCACCCCAGTCATTCCTTGTTCTCATCTGCAGATTTTTCAAAATCAAAGAAACTGGCCCTAATACAATGACCTGGATTGTTCCCTATTTTACTTTCTCTGTAACTTGGGAATAGGTCTCATTCATCCATTCAACAAATAATTTGAGTGGCTACTTTGTAGCAGGCAATGTTCTTCCTTCCTTCCTTCCCTCCCTCCCTCCTTCCCTGCCTTCCTTCCTTCCTTCCTTCCTTCCTTCCTTCCTTTCTCCTTCCCTTTCCTTCCTTCCCTTTCCTTCCTTCCTTCCTTCCCTTCCTTCCTTCCTTCCTTCCTTCCTTCCTTCCTTCCTTCTCTCTTTCTCTCTCTTTCTCTTTCTTTCTTTCTTTCTTTCTTTCTTTCTTTCTTTCTTTCTTTCTTTCTTTCTTTTCTTTCTTTCTTTCTTTCTTTCCTTCTTCTTTCCTTCCTCCCTCGCTCCCTCCCTTGCTCCCTCTATCCTTCCTTCCCTCCTTCCTGCCTTCCTTCCTGCCTTCCTTCCTTCTTCTCTCTTTCTTTTCTTCTTCTCTCATTTAATACTGTAAATTGATTTCTCTTAGACTTTGAGCCTACTCCATTACACAACCTGAAACAACACATCGGACCTTTAATGCTCTGAATATAACATGGCTTTCAACAGTTTGTGATAGTGACAATATCCTTTACAATAAGTAAAGTACAATAAGTGCTTACTGTCTTGTGTTACTCTAATTCTCCTTATTCAATCTGCAATTTGAATTTCATTTTCAAACTTTTGAAAAATTTATCACTAGGAATGCATGTCTTTCTTCATAAAAATGATACAATAAAATAAACATAAAACTAAAAATGAAGCAAATGAACAAATCCACAAATATTGTGGAGGTTTTTTTTTTTTTCAAGAAGGAACTTGAGATAGTGCTAAAGTGAAAGTTATTTAAAACTATTTATAAGGCTAACATATTTTAGAGCTGGAGGAAAATTTAGAAATACGATGTAGTACAACACCTTGTTTTTAAAGATGAGGAAAGGAAAATTCAGAGAAGGGGAGTGACTTGAACCGATCACACAACCAGAAATAGCAAAATCTAGGGTAAATTTAGTCCTGGACTAGTAATTATGCAACCATTATTCATTGATTTTTATTTTGCTTTCTTCGTTTTATGTTACTTTCAAATCTCTACCTTCGCCACTAACTGTAACTGCATTTCAACCATTGTGATTCCTACTGCAAAATTCAATAAGATAAGCAATGCAATCTCCAGCTAGCTGGCTAATGCTTTAGACTAATAGCTTTTCCATTATCAATTGAATTGAAATAATAATTTTCCTACTTCAAGCTCAGCATTGTGTTTGTGCAGCCATATTTGCCTATAAAGAAAGCTCATTCTGCTGATTAAGATCAGTTTATAAATTTGCCTGTCATCTGCTTTTATTTACACCAAAGGAAAGCATCCCCAGTTTCTTGTTTTCTCCTCTCATTGTGGGAGCTAATACAAATATTATTCTTGTAGTCAGTGAGAATTCAACCACACCAATTTAAAGACTTGTATTGACAACTTAATGAACTATTTTCTCTCTCTTCTTCCAGAAACTCAGCTCATTTACTGCAGAATAATTTAATGTGCTTTTCTGATATTTGACAAGTGGTCCTTGTTCTAGCCTTTAAACTGTACCCTTTCACAATGCACTTCCAATCTACACTTTTCATTTAATCATAGAAATGCTTGAAGGCAAATCTTTTCTTTATTTTTAAGCCACAGTGCAAGTTTTCTTTTTTTTATTAGCAGTGTTCCAAAAAAAAAAAAAACTACAGAGATTCATGTATTGTTGATCTGGGGTCCTTGTTGCTTAGAAACAAGGAGCATGAATTACCAGCAGCATCACTTAAGATTGGGTATATATGCTGTAGTAAAAGCCACCTGACAATTGCGGGCAGAGGTTATAGTGTTCACATGTTGCCCTTGCACATGAGCTGGGAAGAGGAAGCTAAGAATCTTACCTGCTGCTCAGTCTTAGCAGTGTTATGATTCTGCTGTGACAGCTGTGGAGTCGGAAACATTCATGCAGGTAATTTTTTGTTGGGTGTTCCAGGAAGCCTAGGTTGCAACTGAACCAATCCAGCAAACCAATCTTAACTATACATTCATTCCACTGCCGGCTCTGGTTTTGATTAAAAAGCATGCAATACCTCCAGTGTAAGAGTTCATACTTATTTTCTGAGAAAATACATACAATTGAAAATACATAAAATTTGGAGAAAGTTTCAAAGTTGGAACTGTGGACAGTAGGTGTTAGGATTCTGCATGAAAATAATGGAATTGATCACAAATAACTCCCTCAGATCCAGTCTCAGTCCCCGGGTGGTATCTGCTGCAGTACTGGAGAGGTATTCCAAACACAAGTCATATTGATTGGCAACAACGGAGCCTCTCCTACTCTGATTCTCATCCCACCTGATGCATCTCCAGTGCCAGTTCCCTGCAGGTAACTGTGGAGGGGAGGAGGCAAGGTTTTGTGGAGGAAAAAATGCATCAGTGTGCACATGTGGGGATATATTGAAGTGAGGGAGAATACTTATGTCCGTAGATCATATATATATGTATATATATAATTTTTAAAAATTATATGTGTATATGTATATCTATAATTTTTTAAACTGTAATTGAGTGAACTGATTTCCACATTGGTTATTCTTCAAAGTCCTTTTAAACTCACAAGATGTCCACTACATTCCATAAAATGGAATTATGTACTGGGGGTATCCATGTTAGTGGTATGAACTCTTATCTTCTCTTCCATAGTTGTAGGGGGCTGGCTTTTGCATTGTCTTAGATTTAGCCTCTGCACATGTGCCTTCTGTCCATTTACACTTTTAGAAGAAACAAAATGATAAAACCAAGAAAATCAATATGATACCTATCCCTCCTTTCCCTTTTTAGAAATCTGACATAGTTTTACTTAGAAAATAAAATGCTATGACTTTAAAAAGTACAATTCAAATAGGAAACAAATATTGTCAACTTTATTCTTTCCAAAAGTAAGTTTCAAGGATACTGGGATGGAATCAAACTCCTACACTGGGTGTTCTCAGAATCAAATACGAAAGCAAATATATCCTTTTACCTCATTTAATACAAATTGCTTATAACTTGTTCAAGTCTTAAGAGGTTCTTAACATCTGAAACCAGTGGGGCTGCTTTCCCTAAGGGACAAATCTTCACTTCATGTAATCTTGATCTCCATTGCAACGGATTTCTGTGTTTCTGAGATTCATATCAATCTGGGGCGTCTGAAAACAGAAAGGCAGAATATTATTTCCATCCTTGCCTTATCATAAAACACCACCCACTGAATGGAGAAATGGATGAACCAGATCTCGAAATCAAAGTTTTGGGTAAACAGCAGGGTTTTAGGAGCTGTTTATCTCTTTCCTTTCCTTTCTTGTGAGAAATCTATTCAGTGTTCGTAATTCCTCAGGTACCCTGCATATGGGACTAAGGAACTGGAAAAAACTCTGTACTGCAGCAATACCTTAAGTTTACTATTTATAAATGTTGTTGACTTTCCTTGAGTAATGGGTCCCTGAAGCAACATCTATACAGCAACTCAATATTGTTTTGGAAGTTCAAAAAATTAAATAATGGGAATTAATCACAAGGATACCCACACCTTTCATATTCAGTCTTAGTGTTTGTTTTCACTGAGAGCCAGAAGGTTTTCATACCAGCTTAGTTCTGCTGTTTTCACCCTTACTTTACTCTTAAAGCTATAAAATATGTGTAAGTTTGCTTTCAATCATTTGGTAAAATTTTCTACCAACAATGCTGTTGCCAATTTTAAAGCATTTCATTGAGAAAAATCCAGTTTTCCTTAGTAACTAATTTAAATGTAAGCTGACATTTAATTAGATCGTACTATGTACCCACTTGGTGCTAAGTGAGGTTTATTATCTTATTTAACATTCACAACATTTTAAAGATATAAATATATTATTTACATTGTGTAGATGAGAAAACAAATATTGAGAAAATGTGGTCTACCGCCCTGGCTGGCGTAGCTCAGTGGATTGAGCACGGGCTGCGAACCAAAGCATCACAGGTTTGATTCCCAGCCAGGGCACATGCCTGGGTTGCAGGCCACAGCCCCCAGCAACCGCACATTGATGTTTCTCTCTCTCTCTCTCTTTCTCTCTCTCTTTCTCCCTCCCTTCCCCTCTCTAAAAATAAATAAATAAAATCTTTAAAAAAAAAAGAAAGAAAATGTGGTCTACCCAAACTCACTCAATAATAAAGTGGTGGCTTGTGGCTTTAAAGTTCTGTATTCTAGGTATGGAATTATAATGTTTTCATTATTGTTGCTTATTTTATTTTTTGTAGTTTAAATTTTTCTAAAATAAACATGTATTAAGTTAAAATAAAACATAATGAATTTCTTTAAATTAGTGCTTATTTTACTCATTTTTCCCTCATTGGTGAAGATGTCAAAAACTAGAGATCCATTATCTTCAGATATCCAGTGAGAATGTAGGCAGATGTGGGGAATTGTCACTCTGAAATGCATCAATGAGAGTTACTGTTACGGTGAGCTAGTCTTTTTCCTCTTCATTCCTCTCCTCCCTTCCTTCTTTTCCTGCCCTCCCAACTTCGTTCTCTCCCTCCTTTCTTCCCTCCTTCCTTCCCTCCCTCCATTTTTTCTTCACTTCTTTTCAAGGTACCAGTTCACCTTTGCCAAGGTTCAAATTCTGATTTAGATGGGGTGAATGCAGTATGAGAATAGCAGATGGTAATATCTGGCCTATTTAACTAAGAATTTCTAAGAAGCTCTCAACTCGGAATATTATAATGATAATGCATGTGAATAAGAACACAAATCACATGAATGGGCCTGTGTACGCACACAAGTTAATAATAGAAAGGCAGTAGTATCCACCGTGCAACACTATTTAAATGGAATGCTTAATTACCCCCTGGGTCAGGATTAAAGACAATATTATCGAAATAAACAACAATTTGATACCATTGTTTAAATATTTTATTAACTATTTACTAGGGCTTGGAGAGCAAGGATAGACAATTTTCCTGTATAATTACCACATAATACTAAAGATTAAATGTTAGAAATGCTTAGAAAACTCTCAGAGGGTTTCACATTTGTGTGAGAAAAATAGTTTTATTATTTATACTATGATTTGCTTTCTTTTATAAAGTAAAGCAATTTTCTTTAATTTTTCTACAGATGATATTGCCTAAAAGGACTAAGAGAAATAATTTAGAGGCATAAAACTTTCAGCTGAGATTGTTAACAATTTTAACCACAGTTAATGTGACTTCAAATATCATTACTGTTTTGTATTATCTTCTTTTTTATATTAAAAAACACTTAAAATTCTCAATCAATTAAGGATCCAATTACCTTTGATTAATGTGCTAGTGAGAATCATTGTTTGTTTACTTTTGATGAATTGAATTTTTCATGATTGAGTTCCCCTAGAGTCAGTGGGAGACTTTTACCCAAATTTATGATTGGTATTCTGTGTCCCTTTCCTATATTTAGGGAAACAGGCATTTCTATGTCCAAGAGAATCCCATTGAAAGATAAAAGGAAAGGCTTTGTGCAAATCTATCACTTCACTTTCCCAAAGAATCATTTTACCTTTACTAGCACTTTACAGCACTAATCACATTCCTGCAACAAAAAATCATGAACTCTTAGGTTACATCTAGAAAAGAACTTCATTAAAACTATAAAATGAAATTAATATATTTTCTTGAAAATCAAATTTGGTCCATTTGTTTCATTCTACAGTTGGGAAAACAGACTCTTGACATGCCTTACCAATGTCAAGTTCCTGATTAGATGCAAAGCTGAGCCTAAAACATCTCTTCTCTTCAGCTCTCTGTGCCGTTCTTCCTTCCCTTTTTACTCCCTGCTTTGTTGTCCATTCATCAGCAATCATGTTCTCCTTTTACCTCATAAGAGCTTTCATTTTTATCTCCAGTCCAACTTTATTTATTAGATATTTAGAAAGAGACTTGCTTGCCTTTTGTTGTTGTCATTTATAGCTTTGTTTTTATTCTCAGACTGACGGCAGTCAAAATCCCAATATAGTCCAAGGCGGGTCCCTTGTAAGCATGTGGCATGCTATAGTAAAAACAAACAAACAAACAAACAAACAAACAAACAAACAAACAAACTAGCACGATTACTTCTGTGTTCACCTAGAATGAAGTGCCCATTGAGGCCATGACATATGGCAGGGATGGACGTCGGTTCTGGCCTGACTCTAGATGCAAGTGGCCAGTGTTGATCTTACAGGCGGTACCACAACCTTCAGGGTACGGTTAGGTCCCTGGTGGTAGGGTGCTTACATAAGTTGGCTGCTTCCATCTCAGGACATCATTCGTCCTCACAGAATGGACTTTAATTCTACATTTGGATTTTGCTTTACTCTATCACTCATCTTCCAACACTATGCTATGAGAAACTTCTGGAAGTTGTGGAAAATCAAAGTACACTGAGTCCTACCAAATGACTTAATTTGCAGTGAAGCTAGGCAATACATGGATGCCAATGGGATTCACAGATCTTACCTAACATATCATCACCCAGGAGCAGCTGCTCTTATAGATTGGTGGAATAGCCTATTAAAAGTGCCATTATGGCACCAGCCGGAAGACAATACCCATGCCTTTGTGGTGTTATGATTAGTGTGTGGCACAATATCTGAACTTGCCACTGACACACACTGTTATTTATCCCACAGCCCATATGCAAGGTCAGAGGTAAAGACACAGAAATGGGGTGAGATTTCTCACAATTACACCTAAATTAGCAAAAAATTTGCTTCCCGTCTCAGTGACCTTCAACTGATAGAGCCCAGTGGAAGACTGTTCCCATCAGAAAACACATCAGTGATTTCAATGAAAGTGAAGGCTGCCCTGCAATCTGAGCCTCCTCACACCACTGATAGAAAGAGAAATGAAAGACTTATACTGTGGGCTGCAGAAATCCAACCTGACAGTCAGGAGGAAGTTGTGTGGTGCCACTCCATGAAGGAAGAAGAGAGCGTGAATTGAACCCAGGGAGTGCCAGCAATGCTTCACACTATTTCACGCCGGGACAAAGGTTCATGGGACTGTACCGTGAGCTCGTACCAGTCAGAACACCAAGGTGTAGATTCCTTCAGGAATAAACTTTGGGCCAGTCCACTGGGTTAAAAAGCCCTGATCATCTGAGATCCAGCTGCAGAACTGAGGACCGCAGGCACTCTCTGTGGGCTGCATGGGAATAACAGAGGAAATGGTATCACATGGCAGGCATGAGTGGGCTCTGGGGGCAGCCTGGCCACCTGGATTGCAGACTGGTTTACTAATTTGGTGGCCTCCTAATTTTCTGTGCTTCATTTTTGTTTCTTAAAATTGTGTATAACAATGACATTTGCCTCCTAAAATTGCTATTAATATTACATGGGATAGTGTAGAAACAAGCAAAAATTAAGTGCTTAATAAATGTAATTTATTAACTAATAATAGGTATTATATTATTGTTTATTGCTATTGGTCCTCTTTTCTTCCTTGTGGTATCATATATTTATTTATGTAGTTTAATAAAGTTCTTTTTTTAAAACTCTTTCTCCTCCCTACTATTGGAAATAGGGTTTGTTGGTACTATTTAGTCAAAATTGCTAAGTATTGATGAGATAATAGCAAAATTAGTAGAGAAATGGACATTCAGAGATTCCACATTTGAAACTGTATCAAGTAAGATTTTGGATCATATCCTGTCAGGGAGGAAGTATTATAGGTAATAGGAAAATAGTTACAATTGAGAGCAGTTTATTTTTATATACTTACATTTTTAGTAATGTAACTGTAGAGAAAGGAGCATATGTAGATTTGGGCAGCCCAAGTATTGGACTGCAGTGAATGCTCACCTTTTTATTTGACCCCCAGAATTTCATCTCATGCCCTTTGGAAGAGTTGCCCGTCTGTCTGGGGCATGCGGAAGCCTAAGTGGCCCGAGAATCCCTCCCACTGCTGTCAGGAATGCGTGCAGCTGTGACCGAGGTTTGGACGATTAGTCACTCTGACCTGGAATTCCAACTCTTCTGAAAGTGATGCACGTGAGGACTTTGTGATCTTCCACTGGTTATAGCAAGTTCCCTGCCACCCTACGGCTCGCTTCTCATCACACTCTCCCTTCAGGCAACTGGGGGAAGAACATGGGAATAATCATGGAAAGGCTGAGACCAGTGAAAGATATCAGCCCCCGGAGACTAAAAGGTCGAAGTGTGAGTGTGTGCAGGGATTCCATAGTCAATAGGTGAATTAATAGCTTGGTAAGAGGAATAAATGAATGATAATGAGCCAGAGAGGGTGTGATAGGACACCAGAAAAAAACATTTTCTTTTATTAAAAAAAAAACACCTGCCAACCTTTCACAATATCTCCAAAAAATGACTAAGATCTAAGAAAACAAGGAAATGAAAAGATATGACTTTTACTGAAAAAAACAACAACAACCTACTAAAAGTCCAACAGGGGAAGAAGAAGTCAACTTCAAGAAAACTATCAAAGCAAAGAAGAGATAAAAGCCTCATGCATGAAAAGCACCTTACCTCTCCCTGGAATTATTTCAGAAAATATTCTGGCCCATCTGGGATCTAAGTGGTGAGAAACATTTGACTCTCTTGGAAAGGATCTCCCCGAGAGAAGATAGTTCTAGAGATAGAGAGCAGGGGACACTTGTGAAAATCAGAAAAGGTCAGTTGTATTTTGTTAAAATTAATCCAACAGGTAAATATGTCCATGTTGAACAGCTAATTCAGAGTTTAGTTTAACAAGGCAGCAGCTACAATACACGAAGTACTGGACTGGGTGTTAGCTGGCATGTGAGCAGTTGGATTCTGGCTTTGCCTCTGGGTTATTCATTTTCCCTAGTCCTCAATTTTCCAATATCTAAAATGAGCAGAACATCTGTATCCTACCTATATTGAACAATTCATTTTTGTACTAAATGAGATCATGTGACGGATGGAAATGCATATGTTTTCAAGCTGTACAGTACAGAATGGTGGTTCTATTTATAAATTTTAAGGAGGAAATTTCTCAAACCCGACTCAAGCAGAAGGATCTCTCTATCTGGAATGAACACGGCACAGCCTGTGGGGCACATGTACCCTGTGGAATGTCGCTGCAGAGATCACAGTTTGATCTTAGGAACGAGGGGTTATTAAACCTGTTAAAAATGATCCCTCTCATTCATGTTCTCACTCACCTGTATGGACTTTGAGGAAAATCTCCCCTATACAGATTTATAGGCATCTCTCCTGTCCCAGAGCTGGGCATAGGCTGTCTGTAGTTTGGAAGGGGAAAATAAACCAAGGTCAGGCATTATCATGGCATTGACTCTGGCTCTAGCCTGTCCCAGCCTGGGTAGGCTCAGCACATCTCTACTCTGGCACAACTATACAAAGCACTGCACAAACCCCAAAAGCTCAATGGGAGAAAAAAGAAAACAGCAAACAACTTAAAGTCCTTAAACATTACTATTGGTTTCCAAAGACCTCTTCAGTTGCAGTCCTTAGATTTTGCCCAAGCATATTCTCCTCTTCCTCCTCCTTCTCTTTTCTCCTTTTCCTCTTCTTTTTCTCCGTCTTCTTATCTCTTTCCTGATCACTGGTAGCCCACAAGCCCTAGAGCCCCATAGAGCCCCAGTTCCTGATTATTTATCCCAGTATCAATCTCATAAAATCTCAGGTGTCATCCTAAGGAGAATTCTGCTGTTAGGAAAAGGTCCACTCAAAGATTTACATCAGTGTCTTTGTAGTGATATAACCGCTCGCTCCACCCAACCCCTGGGGCATAGCACTGCCACATTCTCTTTGACCTATTTGGAATCTCTGTGGGCATTAGGCACGTGGAAGAGTTAAATTTCTGGCTTATTTTTGGTTGGGTAAAGCCATGTGTCTAGTTCGAGCCAATGATGTTTAAACATAAGTGATGAATGTACTGACCGAGCATTTAACTTGCTGATGTTCTTACTTTCTGCAAGTGTTTTGTTTGTTTTGTTTTGTTTTTTTCATTTTCCTCAGGAGTGGTCCAGCGAAAAAGTGAGATATGAATGGTCTGTCAGTCTAAATCCGACGCTTATGGGATGTGACCACAGCCCCAGCTGGCAATTGGTGAACATATAGCATGAGATTTAAAAAAGACAAAAAATTATGAATCTTTGGTCTTATAAACCACAAGTAATCTGAGGCTCTTTGTTGCATAGTTAGCTTCTTCTGTCCTGACTGCTGTATCTCCAAACTCAGAAAGTCTAAACCCATCAACAACAGGTTTTCAGTTGTTCCGAATTTGTGGCTGGCTCCTCGGGCGATTGCTCCCCCAAACCCCAAATCTGTGTCTCAAGCGCTTTGACTCTGTAAAAAGAATGAGTTTTCTCAAAATTGTGATGAAAGGCAGATCATAAGATATCACAAAACTCATTTTTTTCATTTCTTAAATTATTGTCTTAAATAAAATCATTTTGTATTTTCCATGTTCTGATAAAAAGAGAAATTTTCTAAAGGACAAAAAATAACTCCTCAGAAAAATCTATTTCTAAACCAAACTTCCTGTAAATTGGTAGCCCATGGTCTTTGGTTCTTTAGAAAGTACAGAGGGTTAGAGTTTGAATATTTTAATTAGTAATACATGAATTCAAATTCCTGGTTTATAAACTGAGATTGTATGTCATATAACATGTTTGAGCTTTGACTTCTTCTCCTGTAAAACGGGGACAGTGCTACAGAATCTCTCTCAAAGATATTGTGAGGATTAAATTAGGTAATGCACTTTAAATCTTCATTAGTGTCTATCAAACAGCAAATTTTCAACAAAGTGTAGCTATTATTATTATCTTGTAGTTCACTGAAATAGTCATATCTTCTCTGCGAAAGAAACATTTATGACAGGAAAACTTTATGTTTACATGAATATACATATATTTATATAAATATATCTAACAAAGAAGGAGTATTGTCTTTACCAAAATAGTCTGAATGAATGATAGCTTTATAGACATGTACATTTTAAATTCAGCTCTTATGAAATCTTAGTAGCATCATTCTAAGTGTTTCTATGGTTAAAACAAAAATTTGCCATTCTGGGAGGTAAAAGTAATTCTGTTGTACATCTCATATACAGATGAAAGACAATGCATATAAATTTTTAGAAAACATTATATATTTCTTGAAAAAAGTAGCCAAATGAAATCGAATACCTAGTTCTGTTGGAAAGGGCACATGTGGAAAGGTGACTACACAGCCATGTTTGACACCTTATTTTCTATAAATAGCTCTTTACACAATTTTTAGACTTTTTCATCTTTTCTTCTACCCTGTCTCCCACAACCATGGGCTCACATAAAGATACTTGGAGAAAGAGAAACAAAGCGAGAGAGAGAGAGAGAGAGAGAGAGAGAGAGAGAGAGAGAGAGAGAGAGAGAGAGAGAAGCTGAGCAAGCATCCACTGAGAACTGATACCTCATAGTTTAATAGGTACTTTCCTTTTGTTAGCTGATTTCAAACTCATAATTATTCTCTGAAATATGTCTGTTTTCCATTTTGTATAGATGAGGACACTACAGTCCAAAAGGAGGGGAAAGGTTCTCACAAAAACTCCTAGGTTCACATATCTATTCTGAGCTAGTGTTTGCATGGGAACTTAGGTTGCACTGAAACCATTTAACATCCCTCCGTGTCCATATCTAAGATTACTGATGAAGATCTTGGGGTCAGAATAAACACCATCTTCTCAAGTGCCTGCCGTCTTTGCCTTGGGACAAGATCCTCAGACATCTGTTTTCTCTCAAGAAAAGAATTGTAGGCTTCGGCAAACTTTTATGTTGTCATGTATGGCCACCATCATTAGATTCTCTAGGCCAAATGAAGCTTTCTCCAGCTGTTAACACAAAAAGCTGTGTTTCTGTGCCCCATGCTCCAGAGGGGGTTTACCAAAAGCAGGTCCATGTTTTGACTCTCAGTTACTTGAATCATCGCTAATGGGACATCCAATATGCAACTCTAACAGCTAACCCTTTCCATACCTTCTTTAAAACAAGTTTATCTTGCAATATGTACAAATATATTTTCAAGGGTCTGGTTCCCCTTTAATCATCAAAGCTAAAAGATCTTGATTTTTTCCTTTATCTGGCATCAAATTAATTATAAGAGCTGTATGTTAATATTGCTTCACCGTAGATCAATAGTTTTTATTGCCTTTGAAGCAAACATTTCCATTTTATGACAAAACTTCACAGTAAAATTCAGAAAATCTGAGCTGATGTATTCAGGTAAAGATTTAAATGGAAGTGTTTTATCTTTTAATCATTCAACCAAGCTGCAGTTCAGTAGCATAATCTGCTTAAACTGCACTGGTCCTCATATCCACAGGAATCAAAGGAAAGCAAAGTTTATGGCATTTTCCTGTCATTTTCGGCAGTAATTCTCCTTGATGGATTGCTGGGATTCACTGGCCTGGGGGGAATTACTGCATACCAGCCACTCAGCCAAATCCGGCATGCTTTAGTGCTACTCCAATATTACCCCTTCTTCATGGCTGCATGACAGCCAGTACAGGAGTTCTTTGTGAATCCATCATATCATTCTTATAGAAATGGAAGAAAAAGAAAAAAATACCACATAAGATAAATGAAATCTGATATGCACTTCCCCTACTTTTAAGAGGGGCGATCTTTGATTCAATAGTCCAAAGTGGATTTACTTGTATAGTTCTTAGCTTAAGAAGTATTAGAGAGCACGGCTGTGCTGTGGCAGTGTCCCTTTTTTGGCACCAAATCCTCAGAACAAACGAATGGACTTGAATCCTGGATATCTAGCCTTTCTCACAGACCGGTGTTATTTCAGAGGAGAGCCCCAGGAGTGGTATGGAGCTTGCCCGCCTGGATGCAACCACTTCTTTCTCAGTCTGCTGCTTCTCCTAGGCCGGTCTGCCTATAGTAGGTGAAGGATGACACAAGATGGTCCTCATTATAAACTTGTCATGGTGCGCATAGCTTCAGCAGCAAAGCAAGTTGCCAAAGGTTGCCTCTTAAGAATTGATTAGGCAAAATCTGGTGTTGATGTGGTTTGGGACTTTAGGTGGGCCCCAAACTAAGACTGATTCCAGGCTGGAGGCAAAGGCTAGCAGGTATGCAGTGTCTGTGGGTCATGAAAAGATTAAGCAGAGACCCATCTTCTATCTTCTATCTCCTTTTATCCTCTTTACTTTTTTTTAACTTATCTCCCCTTGCATTTATTTATTTTTGCTTGTTTGTCTTTTACTCAGCTTATTTTCTCTTTTATTTTCATTTGTTTAGATCCTTTTTAGCTGCTGGGTGAGAGTCTTAGTAAAAATCCCTTTCCTATTATAATGCAACCCATACATTTTTGTTTCTTGTGGTGGGCAAAGAGTGCTGGTGATACAAAGAACCTTTGTCTCACTGATGATCACATGGCCAGAAACAATTTGTTTTAAAAAGCAAATTTGAGAATTGCTGCTCTTATCTTAGTATTTGAAAACCCTTTCTTTACAGTTGTTCCTAAAAGCTTAAGGCTTTGAAAACTGGGCAAATTAGTGTTTCAATTGTGAACCTGTCACTTGAAACAATAAAACAACAACAATGGATGAGTGGATGACAGCTTATAGGATCACACTGGTTGCCATGGGGCCGACTCCTGATTGAGCTTCTTTGGTAAGAGCACAGTTAGACTTCACATGCAAACAGAGCTGCATATCCTCGTTCTTAAGTTTCAAACCCCTCTCATGAAACTGATAGGTGGGAACTATTCTGTGGGATTAAAAAAAAAAGAGGACGCTATGCTTTGGGACACAGACTTCAGTATTCTGGAAAAAGAATACTACACAGAAATTGTATTCATAATATGCCAGACTGAATATCTAAAGGACATTTATACAATTATTTTGTTGGTGTGTGTGACAGAATTGCTGTTAACTAATTTGGGGCCCCCATTCTCTCCTCCTTGAAAGGCAGGGGTCAGTCATCATTTACATTCCTTCTCGTTCTAATATTCTGATTCTAGAGGCAAATTGGTGTCTACTCCAAAAACAATACTATGCATTTCTTAATCTGGTAAGGCACTAGTGGCATAGACTTTGATCAAACTAGTTCAACTAATATTTTAATCATTCATCAAGACTAACGTTAATGATAGTTTTACTTGGTTGCCTTCCATCTTTGCCTGGGCCATGCTCTTGCTTTGGGCCTAGAGGTAAAGGGGAGTTGCCAAAAGATAAATAAAAATGAGTTTTTGAGTATTTACCCTGAGCTGCTCTCTGGCTAGACAGTGATGCATAAATTTCACAATAATTTGTAGTCAGGGCATTTCAAATTGAATATATCCATGAAAAAACTGAATAGTCAAAGTTTAGCTAATTCACTGAAGGTCATTCAAGACAAGGCTGCTTGATTCCAACGCCCAGGCCACACTATCCCTTGTTGCCAGCTCATTTGATGACTCTCCAGCTGCCTCTAGGGTCCTGCTGGGCTCAGTGCCAGGTTAAGGATCCCTCTATGTGTCTTCAGAGACACAGAATGAAGACTTAAACCATGTTCAGGGCAGGCTACTTCTCCTTTTGGAAGGTAGAATTACAGAAATGAAATCAGAAACACACCTCTCTTCTTTCTCTTCAAGCTGATGCACTTGACGCTACAGCTATATTCTACTGATCAGAGTAAAGTCCAAAGTCAGTGGCACCTGGAGGTATGGTTTATCTGATGAGAAAGCATGGCAGTCTTATGGCAAAGGGGATGGACAATGAAAGCTACTGGAGGTGAAGAATAGCTGGGGAAAGCAATTGGTTGCTTTGGAATTGGTTGATGGAGGTTTGGAACATCTTTACACAGAGATCATCAAGAACAGAAAGAATGAACAGCTTAATTCCCATTATGTGAAATTCTAACTGAAAACAGAGCTATATAACTACTGTACCATCATCATAACCTGAATGTAATTTTCCTGTAATATGAATAAGGCAGTATTAAACATTAATATTCTTTCTGAGATCTATTTATAATTCCCACTTCTCTATTCATTTATACAATGGATTGCTACTCTTTATGAAATAGATATATTATTTTAGTGATCACATGTTGGATTCTGTGTTATATACATTTCACCCTCCCCAAAAGCAAAACACTGTTGAAGTTACAGAAGACCAAGTTCTAACTGCTCATACTCTCACCATGAGTAAATTTTGTTTTTAGAATGAGACATTCTAAATCCAATCAAATCCTATCTTATTGCCTCTTAAATTCTTCCACAGTGTTACTCGACTTCTTTTCCGTGTGTGTGTGTGTGTGTGTGTGTGTGTGTGAAGGAAGTATGGTGGTACCTAGCTTGATTTCTAATGAGCCAACCTCCCACAGTAAGGCAACAGCAGCGTCCAATTTTAACCTTCCCCGCTTTTATTTTCACTGCAGGTTCTACTCCCTTTCATGTAACTGCAAGAACAACAAAGACTATTCCTGGCTTCCAGGGAGACAGTTCACATTAAGGGGTTGCAGAGCTGAGCTTGTTTATCTGCCACACAAAAATATTCGTCTCTCAACAACAAAGCAAAGCCACCATATTGAGGTCACTCTAATTACTCAATTGTATGCAAGAGATAGCCCTCTAAAATGAACCCTTTCTACCCATCTTTTAATTGTGATTTGTTCTCTGATCTTTATGAAATTAAACTGAATGTACCGAATCAGGGTGGAGGAATGACAGATGCCAAGTACATTGAGCCAGTGCTTGAGCAAACACAATGATGGTGTCCTTTCATCTTGTACTATGATTTAGAGTGAGCAAAGAATTTACATACATATTAACTCTACTTTTTAAGAGGTGGATTTAAAACCATAGCTGCTTCTTATGCCAGTAAGTATAACAAAAAGTAAGAAAACAGACTTATTTTTTTGACTTGTAAAAGGCGACTTAGGCTACAGGTTGCATTAAATTCAGAATGCTGTATGGTGAATTTCAGGGAGACTGATGTTCAAAAACAAACCACCATGCGAAATAAAAATAATTATTATAAATCATAAAAGCTACTTCATACATACAAAGTTTCATGCTTATAAAGCTTCTTAAATTGCATCATTTCCTTTGATCCTCTTTGAAACTCTGAAAGTCAGAAACAACAAGTCTTTTTTTCCAAACAAAGGAATTAGAAACTAGTTGACTTCTAATGTCTAATATGTGAGAGATTCTGTAACAATTTCGTATGTAATTCAAAATTTGTGACAATTTGAACTGCTTTGTTTAATGTTTGGTTTCTCTTTTTAAAGATAAATGTACTTCCCCTCCTAAGGAAGTGAGTTATGCTCTGCAAGCAAGACTGACAGAATGATTAAATTACTTAATAAAATACTATTTAACACAATTTTAAAAATACCTGAAAACACATAGTGACTATACCAGAATTGATAGACCAATTAAAAATTATATTAATTAATTTATCAAACTAGTTTCCTTTGAGATTTCCATTAAGATATAATATATGTGGACAATGATCTACTTATTGGACATTTGGGGAATTTTATTCATATTTAGCATTATTTGATTAGATATCAGGTGGGGACAGCTTTGTATACATAATGTTAAGCTAAAGAATTATCTCCTTGAGTAGCCAGAGCCCACAGAAAAGTAAAATTGAGTACATTTTTTCTATACTGTCTACCCCTTATATAATATACCACCAACTCTAACCATCAATTTTTTTTCTTTTCATTTGATTGACTAATTTGAGACACTTTTAGTGTGTCTTTACAACAAACAAGATGCAATTCTGTTTTGTACCCAATCTTTTCTTTCTTTCTTTCTTTTTTGTTGGTACAGGGATTTTGTGTATACACCCTATTCCACACCTGCATAGCCTCTCCCATTATCCACATCCTCCACCAGAGGGACGCACTTGATAATCTACATTGCTACGTCATCATCATACAAGTCCATGGTTTACATTGGAGTGCACTCTTGGCGTTGTGTATTCCATGAGCCTGAACAAATGTATGAGGACATGAATCCCTCATTGCAGTATCATACAGAATAGTTTCACAGCTCTAAAAATCCTATGTGCTCCACCTCGTCATCTCCCTCTTCTGCCAAACTTTTGGAATCTTTTTTATTTTAATTGAAATTTTTATTTGGACATTATTGTGTGCTCACATGCATTTTTAAGAAGCTATAGAGAGATTCCTGTGCCTTTTTTCCAGTTTCTTCCATGGTGACAATTTGCAAAACTGCAGTAGAATATCACAAGCAAGATACTGAAATTGGTGCAATCAGGAAACACTTCTGTCACCATAAGAACATCTCATGTGACCTCTTACAACAACGCTCACTTTCCTCTGTCCTCCACTCCGTGCTTAACCCTTGACAACAGCTAATGTGTGCTTGATTTCTCCAAGTTTGTTATACATATGATCCATACAGAGTGCAGCAGTTTGGAACTGGATTTTCTCTCATTTACCATAATTCGCAGGAGATTCATACAAGTTGTTATGCATATCAATAGTTTATTCCTTTTATTGTACAATAGCAGTCCATAACTTTAATGTGCTACAGTTCAATCATTCATTCATTGAAGGACATCTGGTTTGTTTTGACTTTTTTATAATTATGAATAAAACTACTACAAATACTAGTGAATAGATTTTTTCGTGCAGGGGAACATAAGTCTTTATTTCTCTGGTCTGAAGCCGGGACTATAAGTGCTGAGTCCTATGGTAGTCGCAAGTTTAATTTTTTGAGAAGTATGGATCTGTTTTCAGAAGGATTACACCATTTACATTTTTACCAGCATCGTTTCATATTGCTGTCAGCTTTCTGCTTTCTCTCTACCTTTCTAAGTCTTCTTATGCTTGTGTCTAGAGTTTATAGCTGTAGTGAACAGAAAAAATGGGGAAAATATGTCTACTGTATCTTCTCAAGAGTAAAGGTCCTATCTACAATCTTTGATTCTTATATAACTGAATTTTGAACCTTGATCAAGAATGGAAACTTGATCTTTTTGTTGCTGTTAGGTTGCTTTTTAAAATATCTGATTTTCTTTATTTGTAGCGAAATGTTTCTACATTTTTTAGGAACTAGCTAATAAATTCCAGAAACCACTTTTATAACTTTCTATTATTTTGTGTTATCTACAAAATAATAATTTTCAGTGCTTGGATATTATGAAATCTTCAAATAGAAATGCAATACACAAGCATTATTTATCTCCCTAGATAACCTTGTATGATGTGAAATGGCTTTAATATTAGATTTTCTTGTTTTGTTTTTGCAATGCTAGCTTTACGGCATAGCAAACATCATTATGGTTTGTATTAAATATCAACCACGGAAGCTAAGTGAGGCACCACTTAAGTATGCACACACTTCTGATCAGATTATTAAGTGTTTTTAATGTGCTCTAAAATATTATAGTTAATTAATTCAACAAGTTATTTTCTCCAAGTGTTAAAATATATACGTACTTAAGCCACTGAATTTAAGTGGTTCTTTTGGGGCCTTTTTTATTTTACATGACAAGTGCATTTCCAAAGGGTTAGAGTTATTGACTCACAGAGGATAAGAGCTGGAAAGTCACTTATAGGTTAACATCTCAAACTGTGGCACGTGATAGTACGCCTGGGTTGCATGGAGTCACAGCGCCGATAGAGCAGAGTTTTATGTCATTAACGTGTAAACAAAAAGCCAAAGTGAGAGGCAACAAGCGTTTATCTGAGATCTGAAAGAAGAGCATTTTGAGAAGCACTGATTCAAGCAGAAACCCAGCAGTGTTCTGATTAGAAGGCAAAGGTAAGGCATATATAGATTAAGGAGAAAGGTAAGGGGAACACTTATATCAATGAAGGAAAACAATTAATAGAAGGGAAGTGTTTCTATAAGTGCAAATACGCTAATACAGCAATGCCAATTCTAAGGAATGTTTTTTTTTAATTTTGAGTCCTGTAACCATCAGTCCAGTAGTCATAATATTATAATATCTGCTTTCCAGAGAGTGTTTGGGAGACAGAATGCAGCTCTAGGGCCGGTCCGAAGGTTCTTTTGCTTTAAGACTACAGGGATCTGAGGCACAAAGCCATGCAAGGCTGTTCTTCCAGGATGGAGGCTCCGACTCCCTTTTCCTGTGGCTCTATTTTTTATTATTTTTATTCAACATAGAATAAGTTATGTTAGAAAATAGGAAGAATATTTTTTAACTTTTATGTTCTTGAAATTATATACTAATTTGTAGGAGCAGAAGCACAAGATTGTTTTTCTCTTTTGTCTTGTCTTTAAATATTGTTGTTCCTCTTTATAAAAAGGAATCAGAAATTTGAACTATTGTATTTAACTTGGGTTTTTGTGATAACTTTATAGTTTGTAATTCTGATGCTAGGTGACATAACCCGGTGTTGCTAGTACCTAAGAAGTAGCTTTGCAAAGCAAATAGGGTTGATAGTGAAGTGTTTATTTTGATACCATTCAAAAATATTATTTGTGACCTTATACAACATAGTATTTTTTAAAAATACTGTGTCAGCATATAAACCTATATTTATTTACTTTGGGCTGCTTAAAAATGATCTTTTTCAAATTGTACCAGAAGCAGTCTGTCCCATCATTTCATTTGTTCAGTTATGCCTGTACTTCCTTCAAAAATATTGACATGGTGTCTATTTCGTGCTGGTAAAGTGGGAAGGAATGGAAGTAGGGTGGTAAGCAAGAATTACATAATTCTGTTCTTATACCCATGCTCCAGAAGGAAAGATAGGAAATAAGTAGAGTATAAAATAGGATATAAGTTGTGGACATTTACAATGAAAATTTGGCTTTTTACCATATATATAAGTAGTGAAAAATTTGTTAGGTGATTATTGGTACAAGCTTAGGATATGTATAACTATAGTTTCACTATTTTTCATCATTTACATCTTTTCAAATGTATCAATTTCAAAATCTACATTTTCACAAGAAACATTTTTATATAAATAATTTGAAATACAAAAATTTTAACCATGAAAAATAATAATGAGAAGTGTTTCAGAGTAATAAAAATACTAGTGGTGGAACAGAGGAGGTTTTCCCCTAAAAACTTAAGCAATAAATCTTCCATAGGAGAAGGTTATATGACTCTAGTCACAGTGATTGGCAAATAGCAATAGGTAATCTAATAATTGCAGATTAGAAAGACTTCTATGAGAAAGTGGCTTTTTTCTTATTAGTATGAAAATAGACCCTAAGTAATACCTCCATGAGACTGTGCCACTTGCAGAGACATTATACAAACAAAATGAAAGTGATGGAAGAAAATTACCAGTTTTTTGCAAAGAAAAATAAAAAGCCTCATCTAGGTACAATATAATGGAGAGCAAAGTCAAATACGCAGGTGAAAGCACATTTGAACTTCCTTCAAGGCTTTCCAGGCTTCCATTAAGAGGTGAAACTTAGGTCCTCGGAGAAATTTGATGATGCCTTTAACTATAGATACCCAAATCTATTTTTGGATTAAGAGAGAAAGGGAGAGAGCAAAGGTGAAAGAGAAAAAGTAAGCTTCATGTCCTCAGCCCCAAAATAGAATCAGAGATAAAATTGCATTTTATTGTGGTTAAAAGGATTATTTAATTAAAGTATTAATTTTACTTTTGGGTGGTAAAAATAGGGTCAAACAATATATTTGGAATTTACTCCTGAAAATATGATTATTTGGGTGATGTTATTGGTCTTTATTCAGTTTCTAAATATTTTGTTATATTGTTTATGGGAGTGTATTAATTTGAAAATATTTAAGAGAAAACTACTAGTAAGTATTTGTGGGGGGCGGTGAGGAAAAAGGAATGGACTTGTGCAGAGGTGAAGCCAAGTCTACTACAGATAAGTCACCAACTTTTGCATCTAGCAATAAGCAAGTCCTAAAACACTGAATTCTCTGCTTGCCATTCTGTAAGGAGTGTTTTCCTTTGCTGTTACTGGAGTGCTCGCGTGGCAATCACAATGGCAAATTTTTCATGTGACCCATCTGTCCAATGTCTCTGTTAGTCCCTATGTAAAAAAGTTACCATGCTGTGTTTTCCTCATTTGTTATCCTGATCGACTTGTTAAACGTCCCCTTTTCTTGCTCTGAGCCTAAGAAAATGATCCCTACATCTCCTGCTTCATCACTTGTTTGGTGCTGGGGCGAGGTGTGGGGATTTAGCCAATCACGGGCAATTAGATGTGTTTTCACCCAAGCCCCTCTCTAGGCTTTGTATACTGAAACCTCCTCACTGATCCTGTTCCTGGGCACCTACAACTCCTGCTACGTAGCCCCTCCTCCAAGGTTCCTGCTCACAGTGGGCTTCAGTAATACTCTCCTGCACTGGCCCCTCTAGTCTCAGAAGTGCTTAAGGCTATTGCTTCTTATGGGGATGCTTCTATCTCCTAGAATACTTTTTATTTATTGTTGTTCAAATACAGTTGTCTCCATCCATGCTGCCGTGAAGGGTAGGAGCTCCTTCTTTCTCTCTGCTGTGTAAGTATTCCATTGTGTAAATGTACCACTGTTTTTTTGATCCCCTCATTTACTGATGGGCATTTTGGTTGCTTCCAGCACTTGGTTATTGTAAATTGTGCTATTATGAACATTGGGGTGCATAGGTTCTTTTGAACTGGTGTTTCAGGATTCTTAGGGTATAATCCCAGCAGTGGAATTGCTGGGTGAAAAAGCAGTTCTCTTTTTAGTTTTTTGAGGAAATTCCATACTGTTTTGCATAGTGGCTGCACCAGTCTGCATTCCTTCCAACAATGAACTATCATTCCCTTTTCTCTACAACCTCTCCAGCACTTGTTGTTTGTTGATTTGTTTATGATGGCGATTCTGACTAATGTGAAGTGATATCTTATTGTGGTTTTAATTTGCATCTCTCTGATGGCTGGTGATGTTGAGCATTTTTTTCATATGACTCTGGGCCCTCTGTATGTCCTCCTTGGAGAAGTAAGTGTCTATTCAAGTCCTTTGCTCAATTTTTAATTGTATTCTTTGTCTTCCTGGAGGGGAGACATGTGAGTTCTTCATATATTTTGGAGATCAAACCCTTGTCCAAGATATCATCTGCAAATATATTTTCCCATACGGTTGGTTCCCTTTTCATTTTGTTGATGTTTTCTTTAGCCATGCAGAAGCTTTTTATTTTGATGAAGTCCCATTTGTTTATTCTTTCCTTTATGTATTTTACCTTTTTCTTGCAAGCCTCTCCATTTCAACACACTGTAGAGTTTTGATTCTTTCTGGGTTACTGGCAAATATTTAACTTTCTCAATCATACTTGGACAAAAATGTTCTCTGAAAAAAGAAAAGTTTGTAACCTACCTTGTTGGAGAAAAAGAATCTGACCAAAGAGTCAGTGACCACAAATAATAATAATAATAATTAACAGTCATTGAATGTTTACTATGTACCAGGGGCCAGTCCAAATACTTTACATGAATTCAATTCTCTTTTTTTAAAAATTGCCAAATGGGGTGAATTCTAGTATAATGGTTAATTTTAAAAAGAAAACTGAAGCATCAAGATTTTTAATAATTTGAAAAGGGCAGTAAACTTACTGAATGCCAGAGGGAAGCAATATAGAACCAGCCTCTTAATTTTTGTGTTATATTGCTTTCAACACAAGTTAGATGAGGTCTCAGCCAGAAGACTTGCTAATCTAAATTTCTACCAACAGGGGACTGAAGGTACTGTCTCCTACTGCTGAGCCGTCTCTTTGGCTACACCTTCCTTAGTAACGACTCAAGCACAGAGATAAAACTGTTACTTGAATTCATATGTTTCCTCTAATGCACTTTGCTAGCATTGTGAACTTTGGGTACCCAGACCCTTAGCTCACTTGTTATATTTGCGTGCTTGATTCCTCCCTCCTCCATTACACCTGAACTGTGCAGGGGAACTCTGCATTATATTCACTATTATTCTTAGTGCTTTGTAGAGTATCTGACACATTTTTGCCCCTAAAGAGATATTTATTAAGTAGATTAATAAAGAAATGAGTGTATGAATTTACATATCACTGGGGTCTGAAAATACCATAATTACAAAAAAAAGAAAAGAAATTTTTCAGGGTTGCTGATCCTCATAGGAAGTGCTACAATTTGGGGAGTTTTGCCCAATTTTCCCAAGTTAATATATGTTAGTGTAAGAGCATCTTTCTCATTAATTCATGTGATGTGTAAAAACTTTGTCTACCATGCTTAATAATTTTAAGCATTTGTTATGTATTAAGATGAAGTCTTATACAAATATAGTATAATGAGAACTTTCAAACTTTTTTCCTAACATTTTTTAGGAAAATTTTCTATCATACAGAAAATTAAAAGAATTATACAGAAAATACATACATCTAATAACTTAATACTACAATTAACATTCTACTATATTCTCCTTATCACAAACTATTTCTTCTTTCTAGCCCTTCCCAATATATTTAATAAGAAATTGCAGAGATTAATAATAGATTTCTGAAATCAATATGTTTACAAGTAGATTGCTGAGACCGCTAACTTTGTAGTACTTTTCCTTAACTGGAGTTCAATATATGTTAAGATTAACATGTACAGACATCTAACTTCTCATTTGATGGTTTTTGACATATGTATGCAACTATGTAACCCAGCTGTCCATGTAAGACACAGTACTTTATCATCCCTCCAGAAAATTTCCTTATAACGCGTCTCAGTCAATCTGCACTTCCACCCACATCCGGACTGATTGCTGTTTTTTTCACCAGAGATTAGTTGCGTCTACTCTAGAAGTGTCTCAATAACCATTCTCAGCATTTCCAAATCAGCGTGGTAACTTTTTCTGAGGGCGATTTTACCTGTATTCAAACAATGTGAAACCTTCATTGCCTTCTCCTCTTTTTCAGTCTCTACCTGCCAATCACTCTAATAGAGGTTCAGGAGTGTGTCTAATAGTTTCAGACGGGTATTTCCCACCTAATATGTAAATTGAAGTTTATAGTATCCTCTGTCTCCTAGTTATCCTGCATATGTGTAAGTTTGTATGCTTTTATTTCCTCGCCTTGCTGATCTGTGGTTTGTTGAGAATGTCTGAAAGGAGTTGAGTTTATACAGTTGCCATAATTTGACATTTTTTTCATGACCTGTGCTCTAATTTGAAAATAAATGGGATAGATAATTAATAGTTTCACTAAGGTAGATGCTTGCACGTCAGAAGGAATGAGACATAAATATTACAAATTCTATATATTTCCTTAATCTAAAATATTAGAAAGCTATTACGCTTTAGCAAATGAGTCAACAATTGTATACACATATAAATTATTTAAAAGCTTATGTTTTATTGATATGTGTATCATTAAGTGGAAGACAGTTGCATGAGAGTATTATGAAGAGTTCTACTTAGGATTATTTTTTCATTTTCTGTAACATCTGTTTTTAGGTCATCCTTTGATGCATTGGTCTTTTGCACTGTTTGCATTCTCCCGATGCAGAGGTTCACTCACATGCCACTTCACTACAGTGGGATAATTGTGTAAAAAACAACTTGAAGAACACGTAAACAACACTGACTATTCATGCTCAGTAATAAACATCAACTGAAGCAGCATAGCAGAGTGAATATACAGTGTACGCATGTTAACAATTTTTTTCTTTCTATTACAGAATCACTGCTGACAACTTCTAAGACCATTCCTGTTGGCATGAAATGACCATAATATTTTGTCTGACTTCATCACTGATCTGTTATCTTCATATCTGATGGTCCAATTGTGTAGACACCACAGTAATATGGGAAGTGATGCTACTTAAATAAATCGACATTCTAGCCCTTATTTAATGGTCTGGTTTATAGACACGCCAATTAAACATATTCATTAAAGACAAGTTGTTAGTTACAGATCACTAATTAGTTTAGTGAAAATGGTAGAAGGATTTGGTAAGACAGAAAGGAGGGTAGATGGGACCTAATAAGGGTAGGAGTAGAATAAATGAATTTAAAATTATTGTGGAAAATAATCATCTCAGGGTAATAATTTTCCGTGGTAATAGCTACCTTGCTCTAAAACTTTCCACTTATTAACATGGATTTTGTAATATTTCTTTCTATGAGGCAATGCCATAAAAATGGACAGCAGGGCCCAGATGTGTCTCGGTTAGCCATAACTGTAACATGTTATTTAGGTAGAGATGCAAGAGCAGGTACAACGAAGGGATGGGAAATACCTTCCCTGTTACTCTCCGCGCTTAATGACAGAAACTTTTATTCATCCAAGTGCTCTTCAACTGTGAGACCTTGTGAGCCTCACCACTGTGCTTTCAGAAGACAAGATTAAGCAACTGAAGTTAGTAGTTGACACAAATCTTTTGCTTTTACTAAAAGAATAAATTAAGGATTAATTGAAAATTATGGTTTTATAAAGAAAGGTCAGCTGTGGCTGAAATCTTCAGAAAAATTGAGATTAAAACCTCAAGAATAGAATCAAGAAGATCTCAGTAGAGAGCCATTGTGAAGAAGGAGCCCCAAACATGACACAGACTTGATCTGAGGAGCAGTTGAGATTCGGTGTGATGTCAACAGAGATACATTTATGATTAATATGATTTAAATATCATGTCTAGGACCTGAGATGGCATGCAAATTGGCTCTTATTTTTTTATGTTTTCATAGAAACCATCACTATAGAGAACTTTAAAAGCCCCAGAGTTTTAGGGACCATTTTTGATCTTCCATTATTAATGACATCATTTTCTAATACCCAAGAGCTCTTGGAGATATCATGACAGCAGCATTTATGTGACTCACAGGTCGGTGGCTCAGCTGGGGCTGCAGAATATTCTGTGGGCTCCGTGGAGAGCGGTTTCCCAGGGCCAATGGCTCCATCTGGTAGGAGCCTTCTTTACTGGACAACCACCATATGTCTCTTCGATTCTCTCTCAGAACCTTCCCATGATTAAAATAAAGTCCTAGGTTGGGGGAGATAAGTAAGAGATACCACTTTTTTAATACTTACTGCTATGTGGCTGCTTTGATTAAATTCTAAATCAGTCTGAATAAAGCACAATGTAATTTCCAGTGTGTGGATGACGAGAGCACCAGAGCCATGCTCCCAGTTTACAATTGTCTGACAATAAACTTGCTAGCTGATAGGTGCTCTGCCATTACTGCTCTTTCTAATGAAACTAGTTATTTTCCACATGGCTGGTCTCACAAGTGATACCTCCCTCTAGACAAATCCTGGCGGTGACCAGCTGTCAGAAACATGGAAGTACTATAATTTCACATCATTCTTTCTACCTCTATCTCACATTGCCTTCTTGTTTGTTTTTTTCTTTTGGGCATAAAGCAACTATCTGGACTCCACCATCCACCCAAAATTGATAAAGATAGGAAAAGGGGGAAATAAAACTTGAATCTGCCTAGTAATAAGTAAGGTTCCTACCCCCACACAAATGGAGAGTAAAAGGAGAATATGGCCGTCAGCCTTTAAATTAACCATTGTGTTTGTGTATGTGCATGTGTGTGTCTGTGTGTTATGTGTATAAATTTGTAAAGTAACTCAGATTTATACATCTGAGTTACTATTAACATTTTAATTTATTTCAAAATGATAAGTTACCTATGGTTGGTAAACAGTAAAATTATTTTTCACAAGCAAATTTGGTTATTGGAAACAAAATTTGTATTTTACTTGGGCTCATTTTCATGAAGGCTTGGGTTTGAAAAAAAATTAATTAAAAACATCCGTGGTAGGAAACAGGTGGGTTAATTCTGCTGTTTGTGCTGACTCTTTGCTTAGCTGCAGCCAACATAGTTCTCACTTAATAGCAAGTCTACAACTGTTGACATTTTGGTTTCCAATTAATTCAAGTGTGGTTTTTCTAAAAAACATTCCTTTCCAATCACTGCCTTTTAAATATTGGATAAAATTTCTGTGGACAAGCAAAACTGAAGTGAAGTGGACTAGAATGAAGACTGAGAAAAACTGTCACAAAATACCAGGAGTTAAAATTGAAATGCAAAAAAAAAATCATACTTTTTATAGTTGAAGTAGTTTGTATCTCACTCCATACTTTTTGTGACAGGAAATTTCCTAATTGTAGACATTTACGTTTATAAAAAAATGGGCTTAGGTGGAGGTGTTACAAAATTAGCAATTTGGAATTTAATTTACAGACAACTTTGGCAAAACTGTTTAATATTTTTGCTTCTAATTACTTAATTTACATATCATTTCAATTCGCATTCCATCGGTTCTCCCGAGTTACACCGAGAAGGACAATATGAAGGAAATGAAATATCACGGGCCTGAGAACGGAGAAGCGTGAGTTCTGGTGCAGACAGGATCACCGGAGTAGCTTGGATCTTAGTTTTTTGTTTTTAATCTGGACAATATGAAAGTTGGATTTGATATACTCTAAAGTCATGAAAGGTTTTGATCCATTGGCTCCAAAAGTGGGACAAGAAGTTTGTATTTTTTTTAAACTTTCTTCAAGTCCTCCCAATCCATAGACAAGTCTAGAACCACTGATGCAATTTTTTTTCTACTTTTTCTATTTGGTGATTTAGGATTTGAGCTTTGGGGAAAGTAAATGTTCAATGTTACAGAAAATTGTATGCCCCCAAATTCATGTGGTGAAACCCTATGCAACTGTATTTGGAGACACGGCCTACAGGGAGGTAATCAAGGTCACATGGGGTCATAAAGGATGAAGACCTTATAAGAGTGGAAAGGACACCAGAGCTCACTCGCTCTCCCTACCATGTAAAGACACAGCAAACAGGCTAGTCCTGGAGACCTCCCATTGGAAAATAAATGGACTAGCATCTTGATCTTGAACGTGCCTAGCCTCCAGTATAAATTTCTATTGTTTAAGTCTATGGCATTGTATTATTGCAGTCCTAGCTGACAAATACACTCAGCCAGCATTTGACAGATGATACTAATGAGGGTGGGCAAAACCTATAACCAAGAATCCCCAGATATCAGAGGCTTGACACATTAAAATGTATTGGTTGCTGACATAACTTCCTAAGTGACAGGAGGATGATATGTTCTATTCAGTTATTCAGGGACCCAAACTTTTTCATATCATCATGCCACCATCCTCAACACAGTTTCTCCCTGATAACAACAAAAGAGAAAGTACTTATGTGAACTTTAGTTTTGTGATGATCATTTCTGAATGTGGCATACATTCTATTGATGAACATACTATTGGACAACAACAGTCATATGGCCCAACCTAAGTACAGCAGGCCGAAAAACGTAGTTTTTCTGTGTACCCAAGAGGAAAATAAAAAGGTCTGGTGGTTCTGTCTGCCTTGGAAATGAACAAGTAATGTGTATTCAATATTTTTCTTTACCCTTACTCTGAATAAAACAAATAAAAATACAGATTTCAAGGAAGTATTACTAAACTTACATGAAAAACTTTTTAGATGACATTTTAGATTTAGAGTTGATATACCTAGCATTTTGATAGAAACTGTTTCTTAGAAATAGAGTCTCAGATAGACAGTAACTTTAATTAATCTTTAGTATTCATTTCCTCTCTGTGGTAGGCAAAATAATGGTTTTCCAAAGATGCTCACCTCCTCATCCCTGGATCTTGTGAATGTCACTTTACATGGCAAAGGGAAATAAGAAACAGTGTTACAAGAAGAAAAATAGAGGCAAATAGCAAATATATGTATTGTACGGTTTAATTGTGTTTAAAGCGTATAAGCAAACACTCCTTATATGTGTGTATATGTGTGTATGCTTTTGCCTCAGGCAAAAGTAATTCATGGAAAGAAGAGGATGTTAATATGGTCAAAACTAGTAGAAAATAATTTGTTTTGTCTTTATACATTTTGTATTTTTGTCACATGGTGGGGTTCAGAACACACTACCCCAAACACACTACCATGGCATATTAAGTATTTGAAGCTGAAGGAGTTTGAGAATACAGCAGAAGCAGGAGGGTCAACAACTTATTTGAATTTTAGTTATAAGTACTAATGATTGCTGGAAATAAAAATACTACAATATTATTGGAGTTACATATGGAATGTTCTGTTTTATAAATTTTTACATATTTTATTTCTTACTATGAAAATGTATTGATTTTATAATCCAATATAAAATAATTCACAAAAGTAAAGGAAAATCACTGCTTGGGTATATATTTGCTTTTTATGGTTTTTACTTATATTAATGTCACCTTTGAAATAACCCTAGTAGATTAATGCAATTATTGTTGTTTTCTGAGTTCAGAAATTTAGTACATATTGCATGCAACTGTACCATATTTCCCAGTTGAAATGCTATGTGCTTTTCTTTCTCCCAAATTTCTTTGTTTATTGATTGGATAAAAAATTGTATGTGCATTTCTTGTATGACAATTTACTATTATTATTATTATTATTATTATTAGAGCTTATGTTTTGTGATTGTAGATTAAATCATTGCTCCTAAGAGTTAGAAGCAGAATTGCCCTTGAAAGATGAAGATATTCACAGTATCAGTCATCCATGAATGAGGTTAGTTTTTTAAATAATTTCTTACTGGTCTAATTAAGAAGCTGATTAGTTTTTTACAGTAGGGAAACATGGACATTAAGTGTCATAAATAAAAATTCATAATTGTTCAACCTCAAAGCAACTTTTTCTGACTTTAGGAATTAATTAACGAATCATAAGCCGAGGGCTACCACACTAACTATAAAAGCACACTGTGTCTTTAAATAGGTGAATTGTATAATGTGTGAATTGCATTTCAGTAAAGCTTTTTGAAAAAAAAAAGTGTAATTTTTTTAACCAGAATGAAGAAACTTGATTTGGCGATGGAAATTCAGCCATTAAATAGAAATTTACAAACTATTGGCAGAAGTATATTCTAATTTAACAGTTAGTGCAGTCATAAACAAAATTAGAGATATTTCTCAGATTACATTTAAAATATATGTTTTCTATAAAAGATGTACTTTTTAAGAAACACAAATAAAGGTTAAAAACTAAAATCAAGGTATGAGACCAATATGGGGACCAATGTGTTAGAAATTTTACATTCTGTCAAAATAAAATTAAGCACCAAAAATTGTATAGGAAGCAATGAATGATGTGATGTCATGTATAGGTCAAAAAAATATATCACTGTAAACATAATCTTATAATACTGCCTCAAATATATAGTGAACAATTGACAGAATCTAGATAGATAAATGATAGATAGATAGATAGATAGATAGATAGATACATAGATATCTCAACGTACTTAGCAGAAAACCTTAGTGCATCTTTCCCAGAGGCTGGTAGAACAAGAAAAATGAATGTAAGCACAGAGACTTCTGGATTCAGCTCCAATGTGTAAAATACTTGGAAATTGTCACTCCCTTTCTCACAAGAAAAAACAGAACAAACTGAAAATCGATGACTTTTCTTAGACCCATGAAGGAGCTGAGACTGGAGGGTGAATTGCCACCTCAAAGTCTGGCACATCCAGGAGTCCCAGCTGAGACTAGTCTGTCTGGAGCAGAGACCACTGGAGCCACGGACTGAAGAGCTGGAGAAAGTGTTGCCTAGCATGAAAATGAGAAATTCCTGGTGGCCTTTAGTCTTGGAGGATTCCCAACATTTCAGGGAGCTTTATCTGTCTCAACTTTACCAGATTTTCACATTGAAACATCAAGAAAGATGTGCTTTGCTCTCACAGGGGAAGAGTCTGGCTCTGGCTCAGAGAGAGATGCTCATTACAGAGACACACTCTCCATGGGGAGAAGATTTAACACAGCCTGATCCTAGCAGGGGAGTAGTATTCCTAACACTCACCTCCTGTCACTTTCTTGTCTCACCTTGGGGTAGGAAAGCCACACCACTGTAGAAACAGCTGTCTACCAGAAAACAGAGGTTTTATCATAAGATTTTATGATAACATTATCATGTGTCTATTTTTGTGCTAAACAGCAATATTTTGATTACTGTCATTGTATGGTACGGCTTGCGATTGGTGGTCCTTCTACATTGTCTTCTTTTCCATATTGTGTTGGATATTTTAGATTGTTTGTCTTTCCACATAAACTTTAGAATTACTTCATCAATATCTGCAAAATAGTTGGCATTTTAATTGGGATTGTCTTAATCTATAGATAAATTGGTAGAATTGTTTCATATCAATATTGAGTCTCCCAATCTACGAAACAAAATTTTGCTCCATTTATTTAGAATCTTGCTTTCTTCAATCAGAGTTTTGTAGTTTTCCACTTATAAACCCATATGAATATTTTGTTACATTTATAGCCCAACTTTCATTTTGGGGTGCTTTTGCTAATGGTATTTTTATTTCAAATTACATATTTTAATACAAGTATATAGGAAAGCAATTAACGTTTGTACTTTAATCTTGTATTCTTTGAGTTTTCAATACTCATTTATTAGTTCCAGTAAGTCTTGGGCTGATTCTTTGGAATTTTCCACATGGACAAACATGTCATCTGTGAATAAAGGCAGTTTTATTTCTTCCTTTCCAGTACAAGCACATTTTATTTCATTGTCTTTTTATACTGGTTAAAATTCTTACTGGTAAGATTTGTGTAGGGATTACGAAGAAAACACCCTTGCTCATCATCTTAGGGAAAAGCATTCAGTTTCTCACCACTGAGTTTAATGTTAGTTGTAGATTTTTACCAAGTTAAGGAATTTCCTGTCTATTCCTAGTTTGATGAGGATTTTTATCATGAATGGGTATTTGATTTTATCAAATTTATTTACAACTATTGATAGGACCATAATTTATTTTTTAGTCTGTTAATGTGGTGAATTACATTGATTTTCTAATGTTGAGCTAGTCTTGCCTACCTGCAATAAACCCCACTTGATGGTGGTATATACCATTATTTTAATCTATTGCTGGATTTAACTTGCTAATATTTTGTTATGGGTTTTTATACCTATCTTTATCAACATATATGCAAATAATTCTATCTTGTATCATGAGACTTGTGAATCAAAGCAACAAGATATAATAACAAACTATTAAATGGCTAGAATCAAAAAAATGAAAAAACAACGTTACCAATTGCTGGCATGGATGCAGATCCACAGGAACTCTCACTCTTTGTTGATAGGGATGCAAATGATGGGAATGCAAAATAGTACAGCTACTCTGAAAGCTAGTTTGACTATTTCTGCCCTGGCTGTGTGGCTCAGTGGACTGAGTGCTGGCCTGTGAAACAAAGAGTTGCTGGTTCGATTCCCAGTCAAAGAACATGCTGGCTTGCAGGCCTGGTCTCTGGTTGAGGGCATGCCAGAGGCAACCACACATTGATGTTTCTCTCCTTCTCTTTCTCCCTCCCTTCCCCTCTCTCTAAAATTAAATAAATGACATCTTTAAAAAAAGAAAGATAGTTTGACTATTTCTTACAAATGGAAAATATTCTTTTCATGTGATCCAATAATCACACACTTAGGTGCTGACATAATTTAAAAATGTATAACCACACAAAACCTGTACACTAATATTTATAGCAACTTTATTTATAATTGCAAACCTTATTTATAAAGCAAACCCAAGATATGTTTTAATAGGTGAATAAATAAACAAACATGGTTCATCCATACCTTACAATAGTATTCAGCAAAAATAGAAGTTAGCTATCACACCACCAAAAACCATGGATGACTATGAAATAAAAATTGCTTCGTTCAACAAAGAAAGCCTTGAATAAAATTAATACCAAGAAACAGTGTATGCTGTGTATAAAATTGACAGAAGAGATGAAAACAATTCTGCAAATCAACATAAAAAGGCCCTTCAGTGGAATAATTAGTCAAAATATAAAAATATATAAAGAGAAATATATAAGTGGAAACTCAAAAGCTAACATGTGAGTAAAATTTCCATTCTCATTAACAGAAATACAAGTGAAACAAACAATGACATATTATTTCATATGAGAAAGCCTGGCCCCCTCCAGAGCTGGTGGTGGAATGTGACTGCTGCCACTCTTCTGCACTCCAGTGGCAACGTGACCTGATGCTTTCACCAGACAATGAGGGGAAACACTATGGTAACATTCACTGAACTAAACATACATAGAACAGGCAAGCCAGCAATTCTAGCCCTGTAGAATTCCACTTCTGTATAAACCTTATGAAAGTTTTTCATAGATTATGGAAGGAAAAGTTGGAGGATGTTCATTCGTCTGGGGTGGCAAGCATTTGGAAGGGGAAATCCATCATTGGGAGAGTGGGTAGAACGTAGTGGATGCAAACCAGAGTACTAGGCAACAATTAGAAGCAATAGAAACTGTGTAAATATCATTATGTAAATAAATTTCATGCACATAAAGTACAATTCAAAGTTTGCAGGAATGCATAATTCATACTATCTTCTTTTGAGGGTCATGCACAACAGAGCCAGCAGCAAGTTGTAAGTGCTAATCCTTTACTGGAAGGTACAGTCCCAGAGCAAACAAAGGAGGTAGAGAAGGACGGGATGCTCAGAGTGATGCATTGCTGTTCTGCCCACTGCTTTATGATAAGCTCCACCAACACTGTTTGTCTCTCACGTGTCTTGGGCACATGCTGGGCTATGTGAGATTGTTCTGAATAGACTCTAGGGGAAAAAATGTGCTTTGGAAGAGTTGATAAGAGTTTGGAATAGAGAGGGAATTTATTTCTCTCAGCTCCTGGCTCCACTGGTCAATAGCTTCATTTCAGGGAAATAATGTCACTTTCCTTGAAGGTGGAGGAAGGGTGCCAGCCTCTTGGAAAGTCACCTCATGCTTCGTGGTGTCACAGTCTGAGGAGAGGTGGGAGAAGGGAAAAACCCCAAGCCTCAGGTGGAGGATGCATGTCAGGACTCACGGCTTCACTGCTTTATCAGTCACTGCGATGGAACATGTGGGCCAGGTTCAAGGAAGACGTGATGGTGAAGAGATATGTGTCGTGTCTACCACCCATATGGACACAAAAGTGTACATGAAATGGATTAAAATTTTATGTATGCTGGGGGGAAAGGAAAGAGTGCAAAGTGGGGATAAAAGGGAATAAAAACACAAGGGAGTGTCTGCTGACAACAAGGACAATAAAGGGTCATGAACCAGAGTATTAACTTTACCTTTGGCACCTAAATTCAAAAATAAAGGGTAGCAGAGGAAATCCAGTAGGTTGTGCCATAATCATTGGCAAATCAGTGGGGTATGAAATTTCAGATAAGAAGTTTTACCAGTTAAATTATTAAACAAGCACAAGATTGTATATTGTGAAGAGTTTTTTCCCTTTTCTTATACTGAACTAAATCAATATTGGCTTTGGTTAATTAAAAATACGAAGGAAATTATGTGATAAAAGTAACATTCCTATATTACAAATATGATCCAGAGTACTGGGAGAGACCAGATAGGGTCCAAGAGTCATGAATTTAAATAGAGAAAGATCATTTGCTAATGCATTGCCAAAAGGTATTTAATTTAGAAAGATATTGCTTATAAACTAAATCTTTGAGGTCTTGTGTAAGTAAAAGCTGTCTCTGTAAAAGAAAAATGCTTAATACCCCAGGGGACTAAGTGTTTGTGTCCTCTCAAGATTCATATGCTGAAGCTGTTACCGGCAATGTGATTGTATTCAGAAGCAGTGCCTTTGGGAGGTTATTAGGTTTAGATGAGGTCATGATGGGATTCGTGCCCTTGTGTCAGTAAGAAGAGAAGACCGGAACCTCCTCTCTCCACCGTGTGAGCGTGCGGTGGGGAGGCCTTGGGCAAGCCAGAGAAGAGGGCCTCACCGAGAACCGAATCTGCGTGGACCTTGGACCGCTCCGCCGCCAGGACTGTGAGAAATAAATCAATCCCTGTTTTTTAAGCCACCTTGTCTACGGTAGTTTGTTATGACAGTCAGATCAAACTTAAACAATTTATTGTCTCTTTCCTGTGAATTACAGAAACTCAACTCAAACAAGCTTTCATTTAACAACAAAGAACAGACGAGAGGCGTTTACTGTCGTCAGACTTTACAAAGTGAGAGGTGCAATTAGTTTCACACTCAAATTCACAATCTGAAACAGAATCAGGAATTTGGAATCTATGTTCATGTCTTCTCTTTTTTTCCCCCTCATTTCCTTGTCACAGCTTCTGTCATTGTGTTGACTTTTACTCTGCAGCTTTTTTTTTTAAGGCAGGTGGCCACAGTTACCAACACTCCCAGCTTTTGTACATGCTATAGCATAACACAGAAGTCAAAAAACAAAACTATACCTCTGTCTCAAGTTCAGGAAATTTCAGGCGAAAACTCTGAGCGATCAAGCCAGCATCTCAGTTTTTTAGGCACAGAGTAAGAATGTAGGGATATTAGAACAACATGGAAGGGGTGAAGAGCTCAAACAAACTTTCCAATGAAGACCAGGGCAGCATTATCAGGAGGTAGGAGAGGCAGCAAGTTAGATATAAATAAGAATAAGAATAAGAATAAGAATAAGAATAAGAATAAATTTCCTTCTGCTTGCAAATCCTTAACAGGTTTTATTTGGGGGATTTTAGAATAAGAAACCATGCCCTGGCTGGTGTGGCTCAGTGAATTGAGTGCCAGCCTGCGAACCAAAGGGTTGCCAGTTTGATTCCCAGTCTAGGGGCACATGCCTGGGTTGCAGGCCAGGTACCCAGTAGGGGACACGCGAGAGGCAACCACACATTGATATTTCTCTCCCTCTCTTTCTGCCTCCCTTACTGTCTGTCTATAAATAAATAAATAAATAAATCTTTAAAAATGTATAGAATAAGAAATCAAGATCCCAGGGATTTCTTGGGAAGTCTGCAAAATCATGTTGCTCTATAATTTTTGTAACATAAAATGAGTGATCATATTAATACGGGATAAATCATTTTTTTCCATTATGAAAAGTTTTGGTGATAAAGTTTTAGAGTGTATTTTTTTTCTGTTAAAATATACAATATTAAACATGCATGCTAATATTTTTGTTATCAACCAATGTATTTTGACAAGATTATGGATTTCAATATCATTTACAGTACCTGACACAAATATTTCATAATGGAAAATTTTAGGAGTGAACATGATTGTGAAATGCCAACTAAAAATTATTTTAGAAATTGAAAAATAATGCCTTGAGAACACCATAAAAATGTGTCATTCCTGAAATGAAATTTTAAAGCTTTGAAAATATCGATTGCCCTATCCTGCAGTTTTGACCTTGAAAAAAACTTAGGTGTGAAAAACTGTCTTCCAGTGTACAATGAAATTTGTTCAGTGTGTACAACACTTTCATGCACAGGTTACTTCCTATAAGTTCTTTTCTTACTTAATGATTAAAATATTTCACTTCCTCACCCTATTTTTGGTTTTTCCTTTGATATTGATAGTGTTTTTGCCAGTTCAGATTTTAGATCAATTTTAATTTTATGTGCACATTTTTTCTTAGAACTTACTTTTCCAATGCTTTTGAAAAGATTAGGAGTCTATGGCAAGCACTCAAAACTGGAGAACGCCGGTGAATATTTTTGTGTGGCATTTCAGCAATGAAACATTGTAAGTTGTTAGCAAGGATAGCATCACTACACAAAAAAACCTGTCAAAGTTAACATTTTAAGGCTTATTTGCTTCTAAACTTGTTATTTACTAGAATACTACTTATAGAATTAGAATACAGTATATTATGTGTATGAATTTATTAATATGCATTTTATTTGCACGAATGAATGCATCACTGTTAGCAGCAGACTGGGCCACAGCACGTACTAATAACATGTCAGGGGCTGCAAGTGGGAGTGAGCGATTACACTGTGACCAGTTCTACCACACCTTGTCCTGGTTTCCGGAAATGATGGTTATAACCCTTTTTTCTAGCAGTGCTTTTAAAACTCTGTTTCCAACTTGTCATGAATAGTTTCAAAGCATTAACAGGTCTGTGTTAATAATTTAGTTGTAATTCTCACAGGAGAATTATATTTTCACATTTCCTGGTTTCTCAATTGATTTTTCTCAGATTTCAGGGTTAGGAAAAACATATAAATTTCCCAAGAAATGCTGTAAACAGATCCCAAGATGGATATACTAAATTCACCTGAATCTCTTAAATATCTCATCTCAAATAAAAAGCTTGATTCTGAAACATGAAATGACTTTTGCTGTTACAGAAGGAAATTGGGTTCACAAAACAAGCTAACAGCTGTTTTATCTCCCTTCCTCCCTTAGTAACCTGTTCCTACAATCTCAGTTGCTGTCACTGAGGGGAAGAGGTGCTATGCAAGGTAGCTTGGGGTCAATAAGAAATCATATTCAGTGCATGGGTATCTCTGTCCTAAAGATATAACAGTGTGTATGATTGATATTATTCTCTACTCAAAATTACCATTGATAAAGTGATATAAATTTCATAATTAATTTCTGCAAGATATGAAGGCAAAAGGGAAATAGAACTAAGAGCATGTTTAAAAGTGGTGAAATACCTATTAGTGTCTCTTTATATTTTTTCTGGTATTTTAATGTTAGAAATTGCCAGAACCTGAATGCCTAGACTAAAACAATCTTTGTAACTTATTATGATATTACTTAATTTTCCAATTATTTAATCAGTTCTTCCTCCAAGTAATAATTTCAATTTTAGGAAAACTTTTCTTAGCTCTTAAGCTATTAAGAGCTTTATGCTCGGTTCTTGTCTGACCTTTCAAATGAGATATGCACTATGATAATTTCCTTACAAGTAAAAAACAAATAGATGTTTTTAAAAGGAACTCTTTGTTTTTCTAAAATTAGATCTAGTTACCTGGGTAACTAGGATTCCACAGAGAAAATTCTCTTGCTTCTATATAGTTCTTGATTTATTCCCTTGATCAATAGTTACTTAATATTTTAAAAATCTTTTTGGGAACATAGGCATTCCCAAGAGTCTAGCAATTTTTATTTCATAGGTTGACCATTATGCTTCCTCCCACTGAGTCAAATTGGTGTCCAAAACACAGGTGGCGGAAGGCACACGATGCTACAGCATATAGCGAAAGGCTGTATCATTCATCAACAGGCTATTGAGAAAGGTCAGAATATTACAGTGATTAAAAAGTACATTTTCTTTTGGGATTAGAAATAAAGATCCTCAATGAAACACAAATGCAGCTGAAGTTTGCCTTCGTCTGTTTGCATGCCTTGTCAGGTGGTGACTGACCTTCAGAAACTGCATGGTCTCAGATCCTGCGTGGCGATTTCCATTTCACTGATGCAGCGGAGCTGTGGAGCCGATCTGTGTTCTCAGATTTGTTAAAGTCCGATATTTCTACATATCTTTCCTTTCTTCTGGTTCTGAAAATTTCAGATTGTATAAATTGTAAAAAAATGAATGAGTAAAATGCTAAATTTGGTCCTTGATATCCTTTTTTTTTCTAGAGATGATATCAACTGAAACCAATTACAAGTAGCTGGATTACAAGTAGCTGGAAAGGTGAACTGTGATGTGGGCCCAAAGTTGAACAATGACTTATTTCTGTCATCCTGAGATACAGGACTTTTGGAGACTGAATGGCAAGAACCAGAGAAGTGAATTGCATATTTCTGCATTATTTTCCTTTCCTATATTTTTGAATCATATATTACAAAATGTTATATTAACTTTTAGAAGATGCAATACATTATATATATATCATCAGGTTTTATGAGAACCACTGAAAGATGGGATCTCAGAGAGATGTAAAAAAAAGGAAGGGAACCCTATGATTGTCCCAGCTTACTGAATTGACAAAGTTGCCAGGCTGTAGAACAGGAAAGAGAAAATTTAGAATTCAGTGGACTCCTCAAATAGAGGAAACAAAGTGAAAAACCCAGTTAGACAAAAAAATACTGCACAAGACAAAGCTCCATAAAAATACAGACAAAGTTAGTAGGCTAACATAACCTTATGTCAAAACTGAAAAGTTAGAGTAAAAAAAAGAGTGGTTTTTATTAGTACAGTAACAGAAAAGTAGATTAATGAACAGAATAGAGAATTCAGAAGCAGGTTCACAACGATATGGCAACTGATTTTTTAAGAAAACACAAAGATAATTCAGTGGAGAAAAGATAGTCTATTTCAACATATGGTGCTAGAATAATTGGATAACCATATGCAAATCACTGAACTTTGACCCAAAATTTATACTATGTATAAAAAATTAACTCTACTTCAGTGTTTATCTACTTCTACATTTATCTACAATATGTAAACTGAAGAAATGCCAGGGAAGAGATACTTGAAATTACACACACACACACACACGCACACACACACACAGGGTCTGGCACAAATAAGATGCCCCTTTTTATTACAAAATCTTTTATTTCAAAATCATAAGCATGCAATTCCATAACATAACACTATCATACTCTAGCACATCATATGACATTTTAGGTGAAATGTTCTAACTAAACTATAAATTATTACACCTGTATCATCACTCTACCAACCATTCTCAAGCAGGCACTGTTTCTGCTAGACCCTGCTGTATATTTGGACTGTCCAGAAGGTATTCCAGTCATCTAACATGAAAAATAGAGACATTTATTGAAGAAGATAAAAGACACAAGAAACATTGTACACAAGACAATGACACCTCAGTCCCCTTCAAAGTAGGCACCTTGGGACCTCACACAGTTCTCAATCACCATCAGCTGCCTTGTTGTATTTTCCTGAATCTCATCCATGGTCTGAAATCTCTTCTCTTTCAAAGGTGATTTTAGTTCATGGAAAAGCCAGAAGTCTCATGGCACCAAATCTGGGCTATACGGGGGCTGAGTCACCTGGATGATTTGATGTTTTGTCAAAAAACTCTCCAAGAGACGTGATGCATTAGCAGGCACATTGTTGTGATGAAGCTGCCAGTCATCAGCTGTCTATAGCTGTGAACTTCTCTGAATCATCTGAATAGTGTCTGAGGAGGAATGTTCAAGCTTAATGGAAAATTTGACACAGATTTGTTGCTCTACTCACTCAGTCATTATGAATGTGACAGCCTTATAGTGCACATACTCACTCAATGGTAACCACTGCCCCCACTGACTAGTACAGTGAAGTCATCAGCGTTCACATATGTGCATTCTAGTCCACGCTCCTTGGTTGCCAGGTATGTATGTGTGTGCATGTATGCATGTGTGTGTGTGTAGAAGAATTGAGAACACCTCAGAGTCAAGTGCATGACTACTCACACTATTTTTTAAACCACAAAAACAAGCAACAAAATAATAACTACAACAACAACAAAAAACATCTAAGAGTCAAGCTGGATAAGTAAAAACAAGTCCACCCTTAGATTCATCACTGTGAAACAAAGAACACCATAGAGAGAAGAAACCATAGAGAAAAGACAGAGACAAAGTAAATCAAATCATGCACATACTGACAGAAGATGTCTTCTCAGCAACAAGAGACTACAGAAGAAAAGGAAGTGATAACTTCAGACTTCTACAGGCAATTAACTGTGAATGTAAAATTTTACATAGGGCAAAAATATCTTTCAAGATATGGTAACATATACAGATATACAAATAGCAAAAAGAAAGTAAAAAGCAATCTGATCTAAAAAGGAAGGTGAGCCATTTAAGAAACTGCAGTGCATATGGATATTAATGAATATGTTATAAATATAACTTCTCATCAATTGCTAAATTAATAACAAATTATATGTTTACAGTAAAATAGTAGACCCAAACTCTAATAAGTTAGAGAGGGCTTTGGTTTAATGCCTAAATTGTACTAATACCCTTGTCATCTTTGATAGAAGAAAAGAAGGTGTGAGTAATTTTAATTAGCAAATTTAGATTTAAAATTTATATTAAAATTTAAATGATACTATTATAAGAATAAAATCCACCAATAGTTTTCTTTGCTATATAGAAAATTAAAGATAAAATTATGGTTTTTTTTGTGCTACTTCATGTGCTAAATATCAAGGGACAAAGATCTTTTATTTTTTTAAGATTTTTATTTATTTATTTTTAGAGAGGGAAGAGAGGGAGAAAGAGAGAGAGAGAAACATCAATGTGTGGTTGCTGGGGGCCATGGCCTGCAACCCAGGCATGTACTTTGACTGGGAATCGAACCTGCGATGGTTTGGCTCACAGGCCGAGCTCAATCCACTGAGCTACACCAGCCAGGGCAAGAAAAAATTATGTTTTAAAATTAGTACTAGGTTCACATGCATATAAGAGGAAAAACTCAAAATAACAGTAGCTTACACGAACTATAGCTTAATTTTGGTTATGTAAAATAGATTCAGGTGAAGTCAGAAGGCTAGGACGTGGTGGCCTCATGCTTACCTGTTTTACCTTCTAGTACTGGGTTTCTTCTTGAAGTTCATGTCAGAGTCTAACATGGCTGTTTTGAGTTTGAGGCCAGAAGACAAAAAGGTAAAATGCCAAAAGAACACTTTTCCACACAAGTCAGCTTCCTTAGCTTCCTTTAAGATTACCCACAAGCCTCATACAACATTTCTGCTTATATATCACTGCCCAGAACTTAGAAAAATGCTCACTGGTGGTTGCAAGACAGGTAAGAAAAAATAATATGGTATTCTGGGTGAGTAACATAATGCGTATGTAACAATTGGTGAAACAGGAATGGGCTTTATGGACCTCAGAATAAATAACAGTTAGTTCCTTGGGTAGAACTGACCTCCCAACTGAAATTCTTTGTGTTCTTTTTCAGGGTAGACAAGCTGAGTATGGGTCAAAGTTCAAAGGTCATATGGAATGATAAAGAAGTTGAAATTTTCTTTTTGATTAGAGAAAAAATGCCTAAAGTACTTGGTTCAGTGATTCATCAACAGCAGGCACCCAGGTGACACTTGGTGAAAGAGTAATTTCCAATACAACATTTTCTTACTAAGCACAGCCATGATAGACTCATGCTATTGTGCAAAGCCATTTACTTGGTATGCTCTAAAAATGGTTGCCAGATATCCGGAAGACACAAAATGCTTTTCTGGGTCAATACAATTTTTCTATTTGAAATAATTCAAGGGAAGCTTATATTTGTTTTCATGAAAAATATCATGTTTATGTTTGTCATTCTCTTCTTCGTCATCTCTTCTTGAAAGCAAAATGATAAGCAAATTCAGTCTGAACATGAATTCACCACAACATGACATTTCCCTGATAAACGTAAATTGGGGCAGAGAACATAAAAGCCACAAGATACATTTTTTTTTATACAACAGGATTCCTTGTCCGTGGTTTGCAAATCTCCCCGAGTTAAGAGTGGCACCTCTCATAATTCCCCAGACCCCGCAAACAAGCCTTAAGACTTCAGCTCAGAAGAAAACAGTCTAGTGCATATATTTGCTCCTCGACCAGAGGATTTCTGGGCAAGCCTCAGAGGGGTTTGTAGTAATGCGTTTGTTCCTTTTGGGTAGATGTGCTGTGTAAACAAGTCTTCCAAAGGAGAGCTGCAGTAAACAGCCGAGGATACGTCAGCAGCAAAAGACTTCAGTGATAGAACTCTAACCGTTAAAAAAAAGAAAAGAAAAAATATTACCAAATTCACTGAAATGGCCCACTGGCAATCCAAAGAATATTCGATAAAAAGCAACTAAAATAAATTTTTTATTAAACTTTTTTTTTTAATTTCAAAGAGTTTTGTAAGAAAATCAGTCCTTGCTTTTCTTATCTTTCTTTCCTAACACAGGCATCTTGGCATTTCAATGCTACAGGAATGTTTTTTGAAGCGCCACTAAATGTTATAAGACATCCAGTTATTTTAAGTGATTTGTTTTGCTCATTTTTACATTCCTTACTCAATGTAGTTTAAAGAAGAAAAATCAGCATTTGGACCTAAAGAGGTGTGAGCCTGTGTCAGTAATTAAGCTACTGTATTTTCTTTTCAAACTCACTTTTTTTTTAGTGATAATGTTAGTCAGAAGGGGGTGTGGGGTAGGGTGGTGCAGGTTATATGAGGGATAAATGCTGATGGGGAACACGCAATACAGTGTACAGATGATGTGTTGTGGAATTGTACACCTGAAGCCTGTATAATCTTGTTAGCCAGTGTCACCCCATTACATTCAATAAAAGGAAAAGACCCAACACATTCCATTTTAGTTTGAGTTGAAAAAAAACCCTCCTTGTAAAGTCACACTCCCTGTAATGCAGGGCCAGGACTCTCTCCGGCTGCCCTCTTCTAGGCCCTGCCAACGAGGACACTGGAAAGGGGCTGGAAAGCGGGAGGCAGGAGGACACACTTCCCATTCATGACCCTTTGCTCTTTATTTTAGTTACCAGTTTGGTGTAGTGTCATTTCAACGATACTTTTACTCTAACAGAGACAATTTGTTCATAGCAGTAATTAATTCCAGTTTACAGGGTATTTGTTTGTTTGCTTGTTTTTAACAATGCTTAAACAGAGATTCCTGGCCCTTCAAGCCAGTGAGCGCCAGCCAGCTGATCCCCTCCACAGAGGTCTGCCCCCTCACCTCCGTGACTTCTCTCTCAAGAATCTTCTGCCAAATTTCTAAATTTTAATAATCCCAACCTCCTTTTTTTCCTCCTGTACTAAGGATTTACACTGTTCCCCATGTGTGTAGGACCTTACGGTTCCTTTAAATTTTTAGTTTTTCAATAATTATTTATCTTGCATTCTCTCTGAATATAACTGGTGTTTCTTTTCTTATGGTTATGCTCTAGTTAATACACTTTGTGGTCCCCAAACATAGAATAACGGCCATATTTATGGGAAGAAAATCTTTTCATGCAGAGATTAAAGTGATGTCTAAGAGGAGTTCATCTTTTAAAACTTTTATTTGGTATCTAGTAAACGTGAATATGTTGTGTTAGGCACTACAAGGAATAGAATATTATTAGCCATAACTTCACCTGTAAGTACTTAGGCAATTTAAAATTATGGAACCTAGATATTTATATAATAATTATAATACATTAAGTATTTTGCGAGTATCATGCAGAACGAGCTTTAGAAAAGCTCAGAGGAGGGAAATTAATGTCTTTGGAAATCAGAAGACTTCTGAAGAATTTTAATAGAGGATAAATTATAGTAGCTGGAACTTAAGGGGTATATTTATAAGGGAAATTAAGAATATGATTAATGGAGACTTTGAAAGATGAAAGAGAAGATCACAAATAGGGAAGAGTATCAGAGGACTTCAAAGCATTCACGAATCAATATTCAGGAGGAATATAAGGTTTGTGAAATAGAGTAGTGGGAGATTAAATTCACAGAGAAGATTGGGGTGAGACAGTGAAATATGAGTATTTAAGGGTTTGAAGTGTTTCTTGTGTGGATAACAAGAACAATTCAATTTCCAAAGATAACTGTTGGCTGAAGAAGACCAAGCTGAGACACGTTCAGAATTGACCTGGGTGGGACAAGACTATAAAGAGCGGAACAGCTTGTGCTAATACATACATAGCCTACTACTGCTTTCTCAAATTGGGAAACCCATGCCATGGGGGTCCTCAGAACTAATGAAGGGATTACATGGTCTGAGCATCCGAGGGAACGAAAGTCATATTAATTGTAAGGGGATACACAGGGGAAGAATGTATACATGTCAGGGGATCCAGGGGTTCACTTTTGGACATGAGACATTTGAACTGTCTACTTAAAACCCAAGTGGAATTGTGGAACATGTGGTTACTCAAACGAATATGGAGCTCAGAGAAGCTGGTAAAGATAGAAATATATGCGCTTTCAAATCATCCTCAGGCACATGGCACTTAAGACTATTAGGCTGAGTGAGCTCACTTGAGAAATAAGTGCAGTGGAAAAATCGAGAAGACCTTCGGACTGACCCCTGACACACTCAGACATGTAGAAATTGAGATGAAAAGTAGCATTCACAAAGAAGCGAGCTGCCAACGACTTAGCAAACCTAAGAGAGTGGGATATTCTAGAAGTCAAGGCAGGAAAGTTTTTCAGGAAGTACAACCTGAACAACTATCAAATGACTGTAAACCAACCCAGAAGTGAACTTCTAAAACGATCAGTTTTTTCAGTGCAATACAATGTGTTCAACTGGAATGCCTTTAGCCTGAAGAAAATGATGCCAAATGAGAAACGTCCTATCATGTACAAATTCCATATTTGTGAATTCACACACTATCGTTTATTTTGCAATGCCAGTAACAATACTCATGGCACTGCAGCAGTCATTCACATGCAATGGCAGAATGCAAAAAAAAAAAAATTGATTCACCCGATGTTCCTGTTTCCAGCCGTGGTTAAATAAGGAAATGGTCTGATTTTGTTTCAGCTCTCATACTATAAATGAGTGTACTTTCGCAGTCTCTTTAATGCCACGTTTTTTACATAATTGGGCTTTGTGCCAGTGATTTTGCTGTTTAAAATGGCCCCAAGCATAATCCTTAAGTGCTGTCTGGTGTTCTGAAGCACAGACGACTGTAATGTGCCTTACAGGGAAACTCCATGTATTAGATGGGCTTTGATCAGGCTTGAGATACAATGCTGTGGGCTGTGAGTTCACTGTTAATGAATCACTGACATATATTAAATAAGATGTCTTTACGTAGAAACACACGCATAGTGGTCAATTGATGAAAATGATAGGACCTGAGGCTCCCAGGAAATTAAACTCATATTGAATATTTCCACTAGGAAAAATGACAAAGTGTGAAGTTAGTGTTAGTGACAACTTCATAGAAAATAGCTATCAAAAATAGTGAAAATTGATTTGCGAACATATATAGGGCAGTAATGAATGCCAGGAAAGGTCAATGTGTGGTTATGTTAAAAACATTTTCTCCATCTTTAAATCTTTTAAAGAAATAATTGGCTATTTAAAGCAAAAATAGCTACCTGGTATAATGGAGTTTATAACATAAGTGGAAGTAAAATGTATATATAACAATAGAACAATGACAGATGGGGAAATGGAAATATAATATTTTATCATACTATAGATGGAATATATAACACTATTTGAAGGTAGATTGTGATAAATTAAAACTGTATATTCTAACCATTCAAGTCATCCCTAAAAAATAAACAAAATTGTAGAACTAATAAATTTACTGTAGACATTAAAATGAAAAAATTTCTTGATCCCAAAAATGAGGAAAGAGTAAAGGGAATAAAAGAACATATAGGATTCATAGAAAACACCAATATGAAAGGTTTAAATTAAATTATTCCAATAAATACATTAAATTAAATTGACTATACACACCAAATTAAAGGAATTAATCATATTGCATATAAAATATCCAATTATATACTGTCAACAAGAAGCCAACATTAAATGTAAAGTTACAGATAGGTTTAAAGGAAAAGGATACATAAAAGAAAGGATATATCATGCTCATAATTATCAAAGAAAATTAGAATAGCTATATTAATATCTGAAAAAGAATATTTCAGAACACAGACATTTACAAGGAATAAAGAGGATTATTTCATGTTAATGATGGATTGAGTCATGAAGAGGATATAATTATCTTAAGTGTTTATGAAACTAATTACATAGTTTCAAAATGTATAAAATGCAAAATCTGATAGAGCATAAAAAAGTAGATGAAGGTTCAATGCCTTTTTCTTAGTAAATGATAAAATACTATTGAGCAACCTGACCTAATCAATATTGACGGAACACTCCACCAAAAATAGCAGAATATACAGTTTTTCAATTGTACCCTGAATATTTGCTGAAAATAGACTGCAATTGAAGATATGAAGCATGTCCTTATAAACTTAAAGTGATTGAAATCATATAAAGTATGAGTATGTTTTCTTAGTGTAAAATGTTAATTAAAAATAAATGACACAAAAACATATAGAAAATCCTTAGATATTTGGAAACTATGAATACACCTTAAATAACCTATCAAAAATAATTAAGAAAATTAGAAAGTATTTTGAACTGATGGAAAATTAATACATGACATACCAAAAATTTTGTGATGCAGTTAAAGTAGTGTTTAAACAGGACTTACAGCATTAAAAACATTATAAAAGGTAGAAATATTTAAAATAAATTATGTAAATACTCTCCCTAAGAAAAAAGACCAAAAATCCCATAAAGTAAGCAGAAGAAAATTATTATTAAAAATCAATCAATAGAATAAATCAATAAGACTGAAACATGATTATTTGAGAAGAATAATAAAATTAGTAAACCACTAATGGGACTACTTAGGCCAAAAAAGCATGCAAAAATTACCAATATCATGAATAAAACATGTAATATAGCTATGAATTATATAAACAATGAAAAATAATTTTATACTAATAAAATTAATATAAAACAATTTTATACTAATAAATTCAACAAGTAAAATGTCTAAATTTGTTCAAGACACATCACACTTTAGGTAAATTAGACACCCCAAATAGACTGTATTAATTAAAGAAATAGAATTTGCAAAAACAAAGAAGAAGACAATTTTACACTTTGCCTAGAGAATATTGTGCTAAGTGAAATAAGCCAGTGAGAGAAAGACAAGTGCCATAGGATTTACTCATATGTGGAATCAAATGAACAGACTGAACTAATAAGGTAAATGGAAACAGACTCATAGATGGAGAGCAGGATGACAGCTGGTGGGAAGGTTCAAGGGTGGAGGGATTGAGCAAAAAGGAAAAAAGGACTAAAGGAAGTGTACAACAGTGTGGTGATTGCTAGGGGGAGGGGAGTAAAGGGGGACTAAATGGTAATGGAAAAAAATGACAATAAAGATTAATTTCTTTAAAAGCCTTCCCACAAAGAAATCTCTGTGGTCAGAAGTCTTGACTAGTGAATTCTAACAAATATAACAGTGAAATAATAGGGCATTCAAATAAAATTTTCCAGAAAAATTAAAGAAGAGGGAACATTTCCCAAGTTATTTGATGATCATATTACCAGAGAAAGACTTTACATTTCAATTTATAGGATAATAACCCTCATGAACATAGACCCAGAAATCCCTATTTTTTCATTTTATTATTTTTTAATTTATTTTAATTTTTTAATTGTTGTGCAGTTACAGATGTCCCACCTCCACCCCATTTCTCTCCCATGTCCCATCCCCTTGCCTCCCACAGTCAATCCCCTGCCCACTGTCCATGCCCATGAGTCCTCTATCCATGTTGCTTGGATTGCTTCTTCGCTTCTCTTTCCTGTTATCCCCCTCCACCCTCCCCTCTGGTCACTCTCAGTTTGTTCTTTATTTCCAAGTGTCTAATTCTATTTTGCTCATTTGTTTTGTTGATTAGGTTCCATGTAGAGATGAGATCATATGGTAGTTGTCTTTTGATGCCTGGCTTATTTCACTTAGCATACTGCTCTCCAATTCCATCCATGCTGTTGCAAAGGGTAGGAGTTCTTTCCTTCTTTCTGCTGCATAGTACTCCAATGTGTAAATGCACCACAGTTTTTGGAGCCACTCATTTACTGATGGGCTTTGGGCTGTTTGCGGCACTTGGCTATTGTAAATTGTGCTGCTATGAACATTGGGGTGCATAGGTTCTTTTGGATTGATGATTCAGGATTCTTAGGGTATAGTGCCAGAAGCTGGATTGCTGAATTGAAAGGCAGTTCCATCTTTAGTTTTTTGACAAAATTCCATAGTATTTTTCACAAGGGCTGCATCATTCTGCAATCCCACCAACAGTGTATTAGGGTTCTCATTTCTCCACAACCTTGTCAGCACTTGTTTTCTGATTTGTTAATGATGGTCATTCTAACCAGTGTGAAGTGCTATCTCATGTGGTTTTAATTTGCATCTCTCTGACGGGCTGGTGATGTTGAGTGTTTTTTTCATGTGTCTATGGACCTTAGGTATGCCCCTCTTGGAGAAGTGTCTGTTCAGGCAGAAATTCTTGATAAAATTTTAGCAAACCAAATCAAACAAAGCCTCACAGGATTGCAAGTCTGGTTTAACAGTCTAAAGTTTATCAATATAATTATTATTTTAGCAAAGTGAAAAAGAAAGAATCTATTATCATTTCAATAGATGCTAAAGAAAAGTATCACCAAATTCAGTGTCATTCTGGAAATAGAAGGGGGGTTCCTCAACATTGCAAAAGGCATTTTTAAAATCCTTCAGTTAACATAAATCTTTTTGAAAAACATATAATTCTTCTAATATTAAGAATAAGTCAGGCCCTGGCTGATGTAGCTCAGTGGATTGAACTTGGGCTGTGAATCAAAGGGTCACCAGTTGGATTCCCAGTCAGGGCACATGCCTGGGTTGCAGGCCAGGTCCCCGGTGGGGGCCACATGAGAGGCAACCATACATTGATGTTTCTCTCCCTCTCTTTCTCCCACCCTTCCCCTCTCTCTAAAAATAAATAAATAAAATTAAAAAAAGAATAAGTCAAAGATGTCTCCTCTCACTACCTTAATTAAGCATTGAATTGGTGATTTTAAGCAGTATGATCCTGCAACTGTAATTACATTATGGATGTTTTATAAAATATATTATAGGTATATTGTGGGCATTGTATTTTATATAAAATATAAGGTATAACATACATTGTATGTATATTATATAATGTATTACATTATGCATTACATAATGTAATACATTATACATATTTGTATACAGTGCTTTTCTAATCTGTCATTAATTCAATTAATAGATTGCATTAGAAGACATTGTGATAGTTCTATTATACCATATGTTTCTACACAAATATTAAGTGGTAGTAATCACCCCTTTCCTTTTGTGTCTTTTAAATCTAAATTAATAACATTTTCTAAGAAGAATACAGTTGACAACATAAAAGTAGTTATCAAATTTTATTGGTTTTTAATTATCCTTTTTATTTTTATGTTTTGGTCCTCTTGCTGTCTGAATCTCATTCATTCAGTCCAACGCCAATGAGAAACTCTTGCCCTTTCACCAGTACAGCTGGAGTAATGCATATTTCCGTTGATACACTGCAGTTGGCTTTCCGATGGACCATTCTGATAGTCTGTCTGCCTCTGTTTCATCTGTCCTCCAACACCACCCTCTCTGTCATCATACTTTGCCTTGACTACAGCTCTCCTATTCTTGCAAGAGATTTCTAATGCCTTGCATCTCCTTTCAAGAGCTTTTCTTCCCACTGTGTCACCCATTTTCCACTTATACCCTGTTTCTGGAAGTGTTTTTTTTTGTCTCTTAGTCTACTAAAGTCCTTTATTTCTCAATCATAATTAAAGAGATATCTAATCTTTAGTGTATATTTAGACATGCTTACTACTACGTAAGATATTCAATGTACATACTTAGGATCACAAGACCACAAAGCAACTTCCTTGTCTCCTGAGGCAATCAAATTTATACCAGAGATACTGTTTAGCATAGATCCCAAGCCAAGGGAAATGACAAGGCATTAGATTTGATGACACACTACCAGCTGACTTCTGTGGACAAGACTTGCTGTCCCACTTTAGCCTCGTGCTGTCCTCAGCCTCAAAGAGCTTTTATGTTTTTCCATTTGGAGGTTTTACATTTGTCAATTGTAAGAGTTCCTGACCCGACTGCACTCCCTTCTGATTATCATTGGCAGACCACTCATCTCTAGAGGTTGCTCTGACAACCGGTGAAAAACAACAGATTAACAGCTTTCCAGGAACATCTCTCAGACATAATTAATCCCCGCCTTTGGTTTCAAACCTCGTGTGTCAGTGGCATTCCTTTCTGCTAAATTTGTATTCTAACAGGCTTGGAAGGAACCCTAGACTCACCTGTCTATTTCAGTACAATTAAATTATGTACTTCTCACGGTAGTAAAAGGTGTGTTTACCTGTTACCTTTTTTTCTCAACTAGAATTATTGAATGAAAAAAAAGGCATAAGCACTATTTGGATGTCAATGTATTATCATTCAGAGTTCATTAAATCATTGTGTGTCACAGTAAATCAGAAGTAACAATTTGAATAAGGGAGAAAATTTAGAACCCACTCCTGTGAGAGTAACATACAGATATAGTTACTTTAGTTCAAGATATGCATTAGTAATAAACAACCGCCCCCCCCCCCAATCTCAGAGGTTTAAATTTTAAAAAATGTGATTCACTCAAAGTGCAGTGGAGATGCTTGTGTCTGAGGGAACTTCCGGGAGGCTGTTCTCTAAGTGAGGGAATCTGGAATCCAGGCTGCCTTTCACCTTGTCCAGTCACAATGCCCCAAGTCCTCAAAAACCTCCTCGATATTGTTTGCATTTCCTTGGCTGGTGAAAAATACAAGCAAACGGAGAACATCAAGGTTACTTCTCCAACAAGTGGCAGGCAACCCTTTCCCCACACTCCTGGGCACTAACTAGTTCCTGGCTCCCAATGAGGCAAGGCAGATAGAAACCTGTCTTCTTGCATGCCCCTGGCATTCATGGACTTTGTCACTGCCACAGCTAAATTTAGTTTTCATTACTATGCTTGTGCCTTTATTGCTTCATGGTCTAAGACCTGGCTTTCAGTTTCTGGGTTCCACTGACTAGCTAAGTTAAGAAAATTAAGTCTCTAGAATTTTCTGGGTCCCAATATCTTTTAAGGATCAAATAATATATAATGATGGATAAGGAAGTACTTCAGATGAATAAACAATTGATATAATGGGTTGCTATTAATGATTATGACCAGCTAATCAATTTTGGGGACAAGGATCCAATCTTCCATGCATTTCCATTCACAGTTCTGCTATACACTTGACTGAAGGCCCTCAGCAGAACAAACATGGGGCATTTCTAATTTTTAATAAAAAGTATCATAAGCTTAGTTTTGCCTATGCCCCACCCCTTCCATGCTCTTAGGCAAAAGACATGAAGTGGAGGGAGAAAACAGAAAAGATTCTTAGTGCTGCTTATTATTAGTGTTTGCTCCCATTAAGATCTTTAGTACGGTTCAAAGAGTTGTGGTTCCAATCTATTTTAATGCTGCATAACTTGAGGGCCAGTACTCAACCCCATATACATCCTTTAGAACTAGCAGTCGTGAGAACTCTGAGTGAGTATCCAACACACCAGCGTGAGGTGTCTGTTGGCAGATGGGTGTGTGACTTACTTTCCCTCTCTCTCTCTGTCCTCTTTCCCATACCTATGGCAGCTGAAGCCCTGGAAGAAGGTGGAATCTCTCTCTCATAAGACTGTTCAACCCTGGTGACAGTGAGTTTGTTAGCCCCCAGTCTCTTGATAATCACACGGCTCCTGACCTAGTTCTTCAGATTCTGCACGAACAGTGGAGGGAGGGCCTGGAGACCACCTGGGGCAGGTACAGCCTAAACCCCCGGAATCAGCATGAAAATTGTGAGCAGACTGCTTGCTGCCGGACTCTGAGTTGATAGCATCATTTCCCCAGACACGCTCATTTCTTTGTCTCAAAAGGCAGCAGTCCCTGACCATCTGCCTGCCCCCACTGTCATCTACTCGCTGACACTTGAACTCACGGCCTATGGGAACTCATTAAAGCACTCCTCAACCGTGTAGGTACTGAGGGAAGATCAAGCAGCAGATTGCACTCATTCACTTCTAGCGTCAGAGCCACGCAATGTTTCTCTGGAACACTTCCCTGGGGGTCCAGATAGTCAATGCCGATGTGACTGGTGCTCAAGTATTTAGCTAGGGGGAAAATCCTTAACCCCCTATAAATTTATGTACGGCACTAAACAGAATGAATTTGCATAGACAGACAGTGTTTTAAAACAAAAAAAATCCTGGCTTAGGGAGTATTAAAATTGCCTATGAGAAAAAACACCCCACTAATTTGGATTAGGGTTCTGTCAGCAAGAATAGAGAAGTCCAATGTAGAACTTATTTGACTGGCATTCAGACGCTAGGTTCTACAAATATGGCAGTTAGAAGTTGCACACTGACTTTACAAACCTTACATCTAATGGCAGAAACAGACTTTGAATAACAATTTACTGTAAAATACAATACCTATAATAAAACTGAAAGTACAGAGCTGATAAAAATATCTCACAGGAAGCGTTGTATAGGTTACGAACTTTGAATGCAAACAATGAAGATGATGATGATGGTGGTGATGATGATGACAGCTTACCTTAAATTACACCAGGCTTTCCTTTCAATTCATACTTATAAATTCAGCAGGTATATATAATGTATATATAAATCACCTGGGAATCATTAAAATGCAGATTCTGATACAATAGAATATATGAGTGGTTCTATCATTCTGTATTTCTAGCCTCCCAGACAACAAGATTGGTACTGGTCTGGGGTCACACATTGAGAGGAAAGAGAGTAACCCATTTAACATTCATAACAATTCACTGGTACTGGTATTATCATTATCTCTGTTTTAAAGATGGAGAAACAGGCCAAAGCAACATCACTGGGTACACAGCTGGTAAGTGAGAGTGCAGACTGTGAAGCCAGTTATATCGTAGCTCGGGAGTTCACTGCTGCAGTTGTGTGAGTAGTGTCATCTTCAGTTTGGGTCTGGAGGATGTGAAACAGGTAAGCACGTGTGCGTGTGAGGAGCCTGTGTGGGAACATGGGGTGAGGGGAGTGTCTCAAGGGGAGGAAAGAGTGTGTGTGGAGGTTTAATGGGAGAGAGACACGATTTCAAGAAATTCAAACATATTCGGAAGTGTTTTGAAAGCAGAATGAATAGGATATGAGATGAGGGGAGGGTTGGAAGGAGGAAAAGCAGGTCCAAGAGAGACAAAATTTTCAGCCGGTGCAACAAGACGGGAATGAAGCTAGAAAACAGTAGAGGAGGCTGAAGTTGGGAGTCTGGAAGAGGGGAGATGAAGACAGGAGCGCGGTTCTCGATACAAAGAAGGGACACAAGACTCCGCCACCCTTGGTGCAGATGCGGCTGCTTCCAGGCCCTCGGAAGAGGCGGCTGAGCTGTACCCTGCACGCCATTTGGGACTTTTCAGAGACGCAGTCATATATTTCTCAGGCCCACAGAGAGAGGTTGAAGCACACTGCTGGGGAAATGTGTCCCCTCTGTACTCCGACACAGGCCTACTGTTCTGTCACTTGTTTAGCTTAGCTGATGGCAAAATCACTTAGAAAGCTAAAAGAGACAGAAGTAAAAAGTTGAAGACTTTGAGGGGGGTGAATTTTTTTTCCACCAGGGAAATGAGCCCCGTCTTTCTTTTACGCTCTGTGCCCTGGCTGCATTAGGGCCATTAGCCCAAGACTTACATCACTATTATGTACAGCCTTACAACTTGCCTCAACAACACAAGCCATGAGGTCCCATGTGAACTCGAGACACCTTTCCTCTTTCCCCATTTCCTCTTTCCTCCAGTCTCCACCCAGATGCACACCCATGGGGTTTCTGCTCACTTCATTGTTTCTCTCTTTACTCCTTTGTGAAAAGTCAGTGATAAATTTCCCAAGCAATTGTTCTTTCCTGCAACCACAAGTTCATGGAAGTCCCATTTTGCCTCCTTAGAAATAGATTTCTTTTGTTTCATATAAAAACCTCAAATTTGTTTCATGTTTTAAAATCTGGGAAATGATAATTCTGAATGATTTATTCAAGTCAAAGAACATATAAAGTATAATTGCAATTGGGAATCAAGTACTGACTGAACAGAAAAATGATTATGAATATGTTAGTCAAACTCATTAAATCTAGGACTAAGAAGGACATCTAGAATCTACTGCCCACCTACTGCCAATTACTAAAGAAAAATAATGTCTTAAGCAAACGCTCAACATAGTATATCAGGAGTAACTGAGACACCTCTACTCCATGCCTCCTCCCACCCCAAGCACAATTTGAGTGTAGAGAGTAATTGTGGGAATTATACAGACACAGCGTATGCATTGAAACGAATGTGTGCCTGGAATTCATTTGCCAAAATTTTGAGCTTAGCGCTTGCTGCAAATTCAGGCTTTGTGAAGACATGGTATTCATTCAAAAAAAAAAACACCAAAAAAACCCTAAGCTTTGTCCTATAGTAGCTGTAGTTTCATTAAAGTATACGCCTATGCAGTGATGATTAAAATGTAAACATCCCATGTATAAACATGCTTCAAATAAACAGGAAAAAGCTGGCCATTGCTGACAATAAAAGCGATCCATCTGTAAATTTATGACATAATTTCGTCCTAGTTACAACAGTGCACAAACAATGGCAAGGAAGGCTGCTTTTCATAAGCAAATTTATTGCTTTTGGTTGCTCTTCTATTGCTTTCAATAGGAAATGCCAAAATAACTGTGATTTAAAAATGCTATCAGCTGATTTGAATGCTCAATAGATTCAATGCATTATAATAAAACTTGCCTCTAAGTGTTGTACTTAGAAGAAAACACTGTATGGAGTTACATCCTCTGCTTTGGCTGCATGTTTCTGCCCATATATCTACTGCAGACCTTTGCAAGTCAGTTTGGGGTTTCTTATCTGCATATTCATAAGAGTGTGAAACAGCTCAGAGAGAATTTTCACTTGGTTATCCCACTTTAAATATTAGGACTTGCTAATGTTCAATTTATGCAAATCTCGAATAGAGCCCATATCAATCCTCTGATGTTGTGGTCGTAATTACAACACAGCCAGAGACTGCATGACAGCTGGACCCCAGCTCTTCATGCTGCATCTCAGGATCCTTCTGGCCACCTAGAAGCTGGGGACCAGACCCTCCTCCAAGGGAGGCAGGTCAGGTCTTAACCACAGCCCCATTCACTGGGGAATCAAGAAACATAGGAAGAAGCCCCAGACAATTAAAGCAAGTGGTACAGCTCAGCTCTGCCCTTGACATGCACTCTTCACACTGAACTTCTACAGTGTCAAAGCCATCTTGGACACACAGTGGTTTTCCTAACTGTGGAAAGCTTCTCTGGGTGTGCACATATGTGCACGTGTGTATAGCAGCTTCTCAAATATCACAAAATTGCCATTCTCTGTTTTTGAGAGCCATCTCTACTGTTTTCAAAAAGATTTGATTTATTTGTTTAGAGAGAGCATAAGGCAGGGAGAAGGAAAAGGAAAGAAACATCAATGTGCGAGAGAAACATTTATCCGTTGTGTCTTGGCATGCTCCCAACCAGAGACCAAATCCACAGCCCAGGCATGTGCCCTGACCAGGAAATGAAACTGTGTCCTTTCAGTTTGTGGGATGACACCCAACCCACTGAGCCACGCCAGTCAGGGCCATCCTCGAACTTGCTAATTTGAACGTATTGCTTGTTTTATAACTTATACAATGGCACGTATTGTATTTAATACATTTCTACTTGGGAAACATAATCATTATCTCTGGTTACTTTCAGTTTGCTAAGGATTTCCAGGGTCATAGAATAATAATTTGGGCTTTGGAATTGATAAGCTAATTTGGATCACAATTAGAGTTAATGGCTCAAATATTGATTACTCATAGAAATCAATGTTTTAAGCAATCCAGGTAGAAGGTAGCTCGTTTTCTGTGTGTGTTTACCCACCGAGGCTGTTGGTTTTCAATAATGAAAGCTCTCTGACCCATCTTAAACTGCATATTTCACATCAAGACTTCTGAAATCTTTCCTCACTCCTTCTGGTGTCCACAGGGTCCAAAGAGAATAGTGTGCATTAGTTAAGTATGAATTATGTGTAATCAATGCCATCACCTCCTCAGCAATTATTCTTTTAAATTAATATCTTTATTAACATGATTGTAATTTTCCAGATTGCAAAATTGGCTCTTCAGTGATAGAGCAGCCTAAGAAGTGACCAGGAAGAAAAAGGCTTCTATTTGCTAAGGATTTTAAAGTGGACTTTTATTCATAAGCAAAGGACTGGGCAAGATGATGTGTGATTACCCTACAATTTTTAGATTCTACTGGATGTTGCCAGCAGTGACCACGGAACACTGTGGATGGCTCGACAAAACACGCGAGAAATAACAACACATGCACAGAGACAGACTAGTTTCTGTGGGGAAGTAGGGACGAAATGGCCACCCCCCCTAGTGGGGAGCGCGCTGATTTACCGTCCATACCTGCTTTTATTAGGCTCATTTTGCATAATAATTCAGGTAAAGTACAGTACTCATTAGGGGAAGTAAGGAACTATAGAAAACAAAGAACTCTGCCGGTCTATTGAGTTGGGGGGTCAAAGAGCTGTAAGACTGAGGAACTAACTAACTTCCTCCTAAGACCCTTCTCATTCAACTGAGAGCATTCTAAACAAAGAAGGTTTCACAGTAATTTACATGTTCTTTCTTAGGCCTGATCACCCTGGGGAATCCACACTTCTCAGTACCGAGCTGCACCACCCTGTCATTGTTTCAGGCTTAGGTGCAGCAAGGGAACTAAGGCAACCAAGAGATAAGGAGATTTTCTCCCAGACGCTGAGAACTCCAGCTATGTCAGAGCCGAGGAGCGAGGGTCCATCACCCCCTTTTGCTGCAGCCCCCCAAGTCCTTCTTTTGGGGGGGCCTCCCAAAGTGATCGTGCCTGGCTTAGGTCGTTCCCCCCGTGGGGAATCTTACCCGTCTTTGGCTAACCGACCAAGCTTTTTTGGGGGTTCAGTCATGAATAAAGCAGCAAAAGCAGCATTCCTGCCAGGGAGATAAGCTTTTGTCTCCTTGCTGGCTTACGGTTCCAAGGGCGTTCCCTTAGCCTTAGCTAGGCGGGGGTTTCAGCCTCTGATACCAGTCAGGGCGGTTCCCAACAACTGGAATTACAACCAGTTGAAGGATTGCAGGTGAAAGAAATTTAGGAGATACACGTAACATACATGATTATTTTTCATTCTATGAGTCCAAAATCATAACCCCTTTTTCTTACTTATTTCCAAATAAGGGCAACATTTATATGGTAAAAATGCTTTTATTTATACAAATAGAATTTATTTCAATTAAAGTGTCTGTCTAGATCCACTTGGTATTACTAGGGAGAATTAATGGGCTACTGACCGTAGAGACTTCCACAGAGGGAAGGTTTTTGGTGGCTAAACTAGATCCATTTACCCAAGATGTTGGAGGAAGGCAGTACAGACAGACATAGCATTCAAAGAATGGTTGAACTAGGAGATAAAAGCATACAGCTGAAAACAATAGTGCTGTATGTGAAGTACCATTTAACAATGATAATTGATTAAAAGAAGATAAATCCCAAGTCAGAAGTAAGGAAGAAAAGCAAAACAATACAAAATATGTTACAGGATGGGTTTGTCAAAGTGGTTCAATATTAGGATCATAAAAAGTATGTTGGAGAGTTTTAGAATGTGGCACCAAATTTGCAGTGGATAAGAAAGCTCAGAAATACAGAACCTTCAACACTGAGGTGAAAACACAATTATTTTTCCAGTGATCCACAATGCCATCATTTCATTTAATTTCTATAAATATCTCAATACATTAAATATTTCCCATGAAAATAATTCCAATGAGTAAATCATTACCTATAGAGTCCAGCACAAATAATACCCCCTTTTTATTACAGAATCTTTGATTTCAAAATCACAAGCATGTAATTCTGTAACACAACACTGTCACACTCAAGCACACCATATGGCATTTTAGGTGATATGTTCAAGTTAAAACTATAAATTATTACACCCATGTTATTACCCTAGCAACCACACTCAAGCAGGCTGTACTTCTGCCAGATGCTGTATAAGATTGTCATCTGTCAATACCCAACTTTGTCACACCAAAATGACATGACTTCCCTTTCTGACTAAAGTATGTTGTTACATGACTTGATTGGACATGGCAGCTAACTAAAAGAAATGGTTGTACACTGACTTACTGGCTGCCATAAAGTTACTTTCTTTGCTGCCCTAATGGACAAATGGCTGGAGTGGAGCCTGAGGGTGGGGAGTGCACGAGTGTTGTAAAAATATTAACTCACCCTTTGGATAATTACAAAGTCTGAAAGTCTAGGGGCTTCAGTGAGATGTCACTCAAGAACTTGAATATAAAGAAAACAGTGTTTCTCTTAGATATTTGGATTATGTCGCTACTGATAACGGGTCAGAGCAGAGGTAACCACGGTCACCTTGAAGCAGCTTTGAGCTGATACTCAGTTGCCTGATTGAATGTGATACCCTATATAGAGATAACAAGATGGAAAATTGTGTTTACCAGATTGCCTCCTTAAGAATTCTATAATAGAATTTCTCTCGGGCAAATTGGGCTGAACGTGAGAACTCATGCACTCCCAAGGCACACTGCGGTCTTGGCTCATTGCAGATTGAGGTAGACTGAGGCATGGAGAGACTCTGTGTCTCCAACCAGCTAACAGCAAGTTGGCACAGCTGGAGAGGAGGACTATAAATGCAGACTGCCACTCTTGAGGGGCAGGGGTGCTGCAGGATGCTAGGCAAGGGAGAAAGCAAAATTCCACAGGGGCAGGATGTCTTGGAGTAGCTCATGGAGGGGGCTGAAAGTAGTTAAGTAATGGGAGATTTGAGGTACTTGCAGTTTGTGACAGAATTGAAGAGGAAAAGAAAAGGAATTCTTTTTGTGGATGTCTTCTGTGAGTTAAGAATTGGATCTTCATTAATGTTCATTGCAAACTACAAGTAAAGACTATAATTGTTTTTTTAGTCACTCATGCTAGACTATGATTTCTTTACAGTGCTGCCATGTAAGAAACAGGCCATATGGGATTCCTTTATTGTGGTGCTACCTTAGGAAAAAATAAGTTCAACCATTGAAGGGAGGTTAAGGGAGGGGTACCTGGGAAAATGCTGGCAGTGCACATCAGAGCACTGTCTGGAGCAGGTTGAAGGGCTCAACATACTCAACATACCTGGTTTATTGGCAGCAAGGATCTTAGCTTAACGAGAATAAAACTGCAAGTGAATTCACCTTATTCCAAAAATTCTTCTCATTATCCTCTAGTTTCTCATGTTGCAAATACACAAAAATAATGCATTGGATGAAGACCTTGACTTTTCAGTCCTTTAACAATTCTTTTCTTAAGTTTTATGCTTTTATTTTTATTTTGTAAAATATATTTTAGTCATTATGCTATTACAATTGTCCCATCTTCCCCCCTTCACTCCCCTCCCACCTGCATAGTCTCCCCGCTTTAGTTCATGTCCATGGGTCGTACATATAAGTTATTTGGCTTGTACATTTCCTGTACTATTCTTACCCTCCCCCCTGTCTATCTTCTACCTACCATCTATGCTACTTATTCTCTGTACCTTTTCCCCCTCTTTCCCCCTCCCTCTCCCCTGTTGATAACTCTCCATGTGATCTCCATTTCTGTGATTCTGTTCCTGTTCTAGTTGTTTGCTTAATTTGCTTTTGTTTTTGTTTTAGGTGTGGTTGTTACTGATTCTGAGTTTGCTGTCATTTACTGTTCATATTTTTTATCTTCTTTTCCTTAGATAAATCCCTTTAACATTTCATATAATAAAGGCTTGGTGATGATGAACTCCTTTAACTTGACCTTATCTGAGAAGCACTTTATCTGTCCTTCCATTCTAAATGAAAGCTTTGCTGGATAGAGCAATCTGGGATGTAGGTCCTTGCCTTTCATGACTTGGAATACTTCTTTCCAGACCCTTCTTGCCTGCAAGGTCTCTTTTGAGAAATCAGCTGACAGTCTTATGGGAACTCCTTTGTAGGTAACTGCCCCCTTTTCTCTTGCTGCTTCTAGGATTCTCTACTTAATTTTAATCTTGGGTAATGTAATTATGATGTGTCCTGGTGTGTTCCTCCTTGGGTCCAACTTCTCTGGGACTCTCTGAGCTTCCTGGACTTCCTAGAAGTCTATTTCCTTTGCCAGATTGGGGAAGTTCTCCTTCATTATTTGTTCAAATAACTTTTCCACTTGTTGCTCTTCCTCTTCCCCTTCTGGTACCCCTATAATTCAGGTGTTGGAACATTTAAAGATGTCCTGGAGGTTCCTAAGCCCCTCCTCATTTTTTTTTGAATTCTTGTTTCTTCATTCTTTTCTGGTTGAATATTTCTTTCTTCCTTCTGGTCCACTCCATTGATTTAAGTCCCAGTTTCCTTCCCTTCACTATTGGTTCCCTGTACATTTTCCTTTATTTCACTTGGCATAGCCTTCATTGTTTCATCTAATTTGTGACCAAATCCAACCAATTCTGTGAGCATCCTGATTACCAGTGTTTTGAACTGTTCATCTGATAGGCTGGCTATCTCCTTGTTGCTTAATTGTATTTTTTCTGGAGCTTTGATCTGTTCTTTCATTTGAGCCTTTTTTGTTTTGTTTTGTTTTGTTTTGTTTTTTGTCTTGACATGCTTCTTCTGTAGTGAGGGACAGAGCCTTAGGTGTTCATCAGGGCAGGGCAACCCACGTTACTGGGTTGTGACACTGTGTGTGGGGGAGGGGTCCAAGATGGAACAATGGCGTTTGCTCTGCTCTCTGCCAGATTTCAGTCACTTCCCCCGCTTCCCACAAGCAAACTGGGCCCTTCTGGTGCTGATTCCCAGGTGGGTGGGCTTGTGTACCTTCTAAAACCCTGTGGGTTTCTCCAACGAACTCTCCTGTGAGGCTGGGAGTCTCTCCCGACACCTCAGACCCCACAGGCATTTTCAATCAGAGGTTTGAGGCTTTATTTCCCCATGCTAGGGCCCTGGGTTGCTTGGTCTGTCTCACTCCCCAGTTGTTTCTCCTGGTTTATTTGCACACAAATGTGGGACAGCCCAGTCCGCAATCCACTGCCTTGCCGGTTTGCCAGCTGCTCCTCTGCCAGCCAGCTGCAGCCTTGCTCACACCGCTCCACAATCCGCTACCTGGCTGGCCCAGCCGCGGCCTTGCCCGCCCTGGTCCTCCAATCACCGCTTTGCCGAGAGTCCTCTCTACCCTCTCTGCCGGCTGCCTGACTCCACCCCTCCTACTGGTCTGGATGAATATGTCTTCTTTAACTCCTTGGTTGTGGGACTTCCATAGAGTTCAGTTTTCTGTCAGTTCTGGTTGTTGTTTTATTTTAAATTGTTGTTGTCCTTCTTTTGGTTTTGTGAGGAGGCACAGTGTACCTACCTACACCTCCATCTTGGCTGGGAGTCCCCTTTAACCATTGTTGCTCCTCTTTGCACATTAACAGATGGACTTTCTAATTTTGCACCCCAGCATCTACGACTGGGGTTAGTGTAAGTTTATCCCTGATTAAACAATGCATGTCCTGAGACTTCTGAGCTTATAAGCCTGAGAACTTTGTACTTGACCTTGGAAAATTTAAAATTGGCCCCATGAGGGCTGTTAAGATGCTGCCAGTCTTTCTAACATCATTGTGACACGTTTTTCTTGTCTATTCCAACTGTCCTAAAGCCATGTCAGTCATACCTGGTTTAGGGAAGAAAATACAAAGACAGAGAGAGAAGGGGGGAAGAGAGATGACAGAGAGAGAGAGAGAATGACAATTCACAAAATAAGAAAAAGAGGAATGGAGGGGGACAACAGAAGACATAGGACCCGTATCTTCACAAGGCACATTCTCATCACCAGACCTGCCCTAACACGGTGAGCTCCCCTCCTTGACATTATTCAAGTAAAGCTGGATGGTCCCGTGGCAGTGATGCTACTTCACTTCTGTGAAATGTATTTGTATCATTTTTTCTGAGACCGACATGCAAACAATGTACACCCATCCTGTTGTACGGTGATTATCACATAAGCAGTCACTAGGCTATTAAGCTGTTACCATTATTGCTACTGTTTTGATGCGATGTGAAACGATCAAGTACAAGATTTATGACTAAAATAGGTCATGTGAAGGTCCTTTCCATCTATAATAGTCTGTGCTTCTAGGATAATGAACAGGATTTTGCTACTACTCATACAAGCTAATTTATGGACTTTAATAAATAATAAACAGTTTGTGCCACAGTTTTGCTACAACTGCCGCCCAGGTTCTTACCTGGCTTACAGATTCCTACAAAGTCCACAAAATGGACTTTCTAACTTCATCTGCTACCACCACGCCACTCCCCACCGGCCGCAGAACTGCGAGCTCCCTCGCCGCGAGCTTCTGCCGCAGGGCCTGCCTAGTTCCTCCGCCTGCTTCACAAAGCCCTACCAGCGGCCTGCCTGGCCCGTTCTCTCTCTTTCTTCTGGTTTTGGGTCCAGCGTCATCTGATCAGGGAGACCTTTCTTATGTCCTTATATTATAAAATCACCCTTCGGTTAATGTCTTTCTTTTCACCCTTCTTTATTTTGCTTCATAACCCTTTTCAAATTTTAACACAGTATATTATGTGACATGTCTAATTCTGTTCCCCATATTAGAGTGTAAGTTCTATGGGGGCTGGAAATTTGCTTTTATTATATTCTGATCTCCTAGAACAAGGCCGTTCACACAGTAGGCACTCAAGAAATCTCGTTCATCTTCTCATGGTGTTCATCTTGCCTAGAATTCCTTTCCCCACCCCTTACAAAGTGCAGTGCTGACAAATGAGAGTTGATGAATAACTAAATGAGAAAATGAGTGAACCACTCGTCAAAATTCATGTTTTTTCCCCTAACTTATCAGGTTGCTAGGCAAAAGTATATTCTTCAGGAAGGGCCAGGATCTGGAAAACAGAATATTCCTGGGAGACAGGGATTTGGTTTTTGGAATAATGCAGAAATCCAATGGTTAGAGTTAGACTGTAAAGTCAGATCTTGCCAAGCAAGAAATTAATTGAAGCCATTGATGTGTCAGTGTAGAATTAAACTCCTGTGAATGTCAGATTGGCTCCTGCGTCTTAAGGAAACACAGTCTGAACTCAAACTGCATGGGCCCAAATCCTAGCTTAACCACTAATTGTGATCTTGCAACATTACTTATTTACTTGATTTCTCTGTGTTTTGCTTTCCTCACTTACACAATCAATAGTAGCTCTGATCTTTATGACCCTTATGGTGATTAAATGGATTCTTCTATGTGAAGACCTTAACGTACCCTCTCTCATTTAAGTTTTGTAAAATTGTCAGTGACAAGTGTTTTTAGCACACAGTTGTGGAGCAAGTGATCCCTGCTGTGGAATGAGGCAAGTTTCTAATTCCTACAATTCACTGCTGTCTCTGAGCCACAACCTGAAAATTAGTTCTCTAGTTCACCCTGGGAAGGAAGTGGATTCTTCACATCCATTAAATAGTCATGATTTTGATGATGACAAAATGCATCCAAATCTGAGAGTTTCTATTTCAAAAATGTAATGATTTGGAGCAAATTAGAGCAATAGAATTATTTTATGAATTTTCTGGAAAATTGTGCCTATCTTCCACTTTCTTTTGACTAGGGACACCAGGTCATAGTGTTCTGAGGTGAGTTCCCAAAATACCCATGGAACCATATCGGAGAAAGGACGCTAGCGTGAAGTGAAATCCTGGGTCCTGAGGTTGCCAGGCAACATGTCATGTATATGGCATGGCAGTTAGCTTCCTGTAAGCATCAGCACAAGCAACCCAGACACGCTCTACTCTGCAGGTGTGTGCAGGCTGGGCTTCTGAGTGATTTCCTGACATTAGAACAAATTCTAATATGAATTCTCGGAACACACAGCCTATCAGTCCTCATATAGACTTAATCTCATTCTACTTAAAATCAGCAATGGCTTGGGTGAATTAACCAAAACACTTTAAAATGAGAAAATAAACAAAAATTACTACTAAGAAGTCATCTGCCCTTCTCCAGGCTATTTCTGATTACTGCATGCCAGCGCTTTTTCTGTTTTCCACTTTCCAAAGTAAGTCAATCAGTTGATCAACCAACAAGTCTCATAGTTCTGTTATGACAGAGACATTTTTATTATGTGCTTATAGGTAAAAAGGTGTGTATGCAGTATGGTGCCTAGATTTTACCATTTTTTGAGAAAATCACAGGGGGATTTTGGAAACCTCTTTTTACTTCTCTGATGATAAAATTATCAGTGGTTTGTAGGGATTAGGGGAATAAAAGGATCAGCAGATGAAACAGATTTTTAGTGCAGTGAAACTGTCTGTCTGATGCACTCTGTGATGGTGGATACCTGTCACTATCCATTTGTCAAAATCCATAGGGTGTACAACACCGAGGGTGAGCCCTAATTTATATTATAGACTTTTTGTAAAAGAACGTGTCAATGTAGGTTCACTGATTTTAACAGTTGTACCACTCTGGTTTGGGACATTAGTTAGTAGTGGGGAAGCTTATGGGGTGTGGGGCAGCAGGTTTATGGGGACTCCCTGTACTTTCCACTCAATTTTGCTGTGATCCTAAAATACTGTAAAAAATAAAGTTTAGTTTTTAAAAACATAAACACTGATGTTAATATCTCTAGCTATGAAGATGTTGCTATCTACTGCTCTGAAGTAAGGTAAAGCCGGATAAGAAGTACCGCGAGTCAGACTGCTATTTCAGAGAAAGTAGTCAGGGAAGGCATCTGTGAAGGCAGTGCATGAGCAAGCTGTGTGACTGTCTGAGCGAAGAATGTTCCAGGCAGAGGGAACAGTAAGTGTAATCACAAAAGATAAATCACAAAGAAAATATTAGTGCATATCTATTGGAGGCCATCAACAAAGCAGTAGATGTAGTAGCAACAGGTAATAAAAAATAGGCAAGAGAAATATAGTCTCAGATCTCAGAAAACTTTTGAAAGAACTAGCCATCTAATCAATATTTTATTTATGTACTACTGCCTGTGGGTAGCTTTTGGAGTCAGTATATAACTTTGTTATACTTGACATATTTAGTCAATTAATATTTATGTGCCAACTCCCATGCACCAGTCACTGCTGTCCGTGTTGAAGCATTTATCATCACTTGCCTGAACTGTTACAGTGGTTTTCTTCATGGTCTCATGGACTTCAGTGTCACATGTACCGACACAATCTCTCCTGACCTACAATAACTTTTCCTGGGGGAAATATCTATCCCATAATGCTAATCTTAACACTAAAAATAACTGTTATCCACCAAAATGAGCTGAATTTCTGAATGTATAATCCATACATTCTATAAAATAAATATGTACTCAAATTATCCTAAATGTGAAAATAAAACAAAGCAATGACTATGTAAAAGTTTCATATCATACTGGAACATTGTCCAAAATTTACCTAAGTTCCAACTCTCTTGGGGATTATATAGTTCACATACTGTTCATTATCAATAATGGTCCAATATTTTATAACTCCTTAAAGCTAGAGGTTAACTTTTAGAAAAATGATAAAACAAGGTGACTTAATTTTTTGTAACTAAGAAAGTTGACTTAAATTCTGTGATTTTATTACAATATGAGACAATGAACCAGTTTATTTTAAATCAAACATAAGATTGGCAATACTTATCTCATTGATTATATAAAACCCCATTTCTCTTACACATTTTAATCAATTTTTTCAAATTATGGATTTCATCAATAAGGAATTAAACAAAAATATGACAAATGATCACCATATATTTATAAAATAATTATATTTTAACATTTTGAAAAGTATGCTTTGACACATTAGTTTATGATATCATATTCAGTTAGCTAAGAATAGAATTAACTTTATTTTTCTTATATAAATTCTAAATATTGCCTATATGTAAAACTCCTCCACATAGGTATTCAAACATACCTATCATCACACTTGCAAAATATCCTTTTGGGGGTTATAAATGCTTTAGAAATCAATTTTGCTTTATTTGATTTAGGATTTCTAAGCAAATATGAATTTTAAATAGCATTTTTTAAAGATGGAAAAGGTTGCTTTGTATGAAATCTCAGGCAAAAGACTGAACAATGAATACTTTTAGATATCATGGAACTAAGGGATAAAGTTGTTGTGGTATTTTTTAATCATCAGCACTTTAAAAGCATAATCTGATGCATCGGGAAGTTGATAGCAAATCTGTGTTCCTTTGAAGTGAGCAATGTTATGGGCAAAGGCATTTGTAGAAATGGTTTCAGACAGACTAGAAGTAAGAAAACCTGCAAATTTATAGAAAAGACTATGTAATTCCTTGAAAGCAAAGACCTTTGTTATTATATACTATAGCATGATTCTACTCACATTTCCAGTGCTCAGTAAATCCTCAAAGTTATTGATAGTGAATTGGAATCAACATAAGTTAGAGATTTGCCAGTAGGAATCAAAAGACCACAATAAACCAACAAGGCACAATAAATTATGTAAATAGCAAAGCTGCACTAATGGACTAGGTTTAGAACAACATGGTTGCATGTATAAACAGTGGAGCTGGATTTCCTGGGCTCATGTTCCAGCTTAGTTTAGTATTACTTGTGAGACTTTCAAAAAATTATACAAGCTTCCTGTGCCTCATTTTCCTCAAATATAAAATTAAGTTATTAACTACACCAGTTACTCTACCCTACCCTACTCCACTCTACCAGTTACAACTCTACTATTGTGTGGAGTTGTAAACATTAAATTAGTTAATAGAGGACTTAAAAGGATTCCTAGCACAAAATATGTGCTGTGTTAATCTTAACTACTATTAACATTACAAGTGTGAAGTGTACAGGGAAACAGAAGAGGAGGTAAGGTAACTCCAGGAACCTAAGGGGTCACATGATGTTGTTGCTTCTGGTAATTAGGAAGTTTTACATAAATGGGGCTCCTAAAATGCCAAAGCTTTCCTGGTTCAGTGACAATAGGATTATCCTAAGGAGTTGCCCACTCCATTTTTGACTGATAAATGTGTTTAACACATTTAATCAGGATTTACAGACTCACTGCAAGTAGGGATAAAAAGAATATAGTCTTTTGTTTTTATTAAAATCACTAGAAGATTGTTTAAGAATGCAGACACTTGGGTAATCTCCAAAATTCTCTAAATCAGATATAGAAATATCTTCCTCAGACTATTCCGATGCAAGTAAAATTTGAGAAATACTAACCTAGTTTAATTACCTTCTTTTACACTTGGGAAAACAGAGGTCTTAGAGATATGAAATGGCTTAGGCAAGTTCACATTCTTAATGACATCTTTGGGTTCTGAACCTTTGCCTCTCGTGTCCAGACTGATGATGCCCATCCCACCTCTGAAGAAAGAATGCAGGACATAAGAAAAGTGTGGTCAACACCCCAACCATGATGAGCACAGGGATGATGCATCTATGTGGTTTCTGATGGAAGAGACATTATACCTTCCTATTCACCTGCATCTTGAAAGGAAATGTTTGGTCAGTTGCCTAGCAATGGCATTGTTCCGGATTTTAGGAGTTTAGCAAATAATACACACACACATACACACACACATAATTTATATAATTTATATATATATACATATATATACATATATATTAATGTTATATATGTGTTTATATAATACATTTACGTGTGTATATATAAAATCAACTGCTAAATAACCTCACCACAGCTCACGTTCATGTTTCTTCCAAGAGTGTTGCATTTCTAACCTTCCTGCCAATGAAGAGAATGCATGAACTTGGCAAAGACAACAATGACACAATACTATTTTTCATTTGCTAAAGTTTATTCCTTTTGTGAGACTAGGAGTAGTAGAGATGACTGAGGTATCCAAATCCGCATGTATCTTTTTTTCTTTCTTATCAAAAGAATGAGAGCCTAGAAAATTGCTGCATTTAAGAGCTACTTCTTGCCATTGTATCTTATCTCCCCACCCTTTGTTTTCACTGCACTTAAAAGTCCTTTGCAGCAAATTCTACTTCAGGCTCAAGATGACATCTGGCAGCAGTGAGGAACGTATCTGCCTTGTGGACAGTTGTTGCAAAGATGTGATAATTCCATTTTCTGTTGAAAAGCCAAATGCATGTTGTTAAATGTCAAGTATTTACAGAAACAGCTGGAAAAATGAAGCCACAGAAAGTCTTGTTTATTGCCCTACAGCTTCTTCTCCTGCACAGAAAACACAACTTTGTTTGACCATGTGGTTCAGAATATTAATACCATCTCTACCTTGGATAGATTTACTCTCTCTTTAACAATAAGTATAACTATTTTTCTTTCTTTCATTTTTCTTCCCATGTGTTCCACTCAAGAGTCACCTGAGGAGGATTTGCCAAAACAACCTGCAAACTGAAAAAGAGTCCTTCTACAATGAATCCAAGCCAATAATAAATTGTAAATTGTATGAGGATTAATCAAGTTACAAAGCAAGATCATAAAGTGTGAAGTCATCATGATAATGAGAATTTAATTATCATTAATTATAATAATAGGAGATTTTTCTAAATATCAGGAGGCAAAATTTTATTATCATGTTTTGAGATATAAACACATAAACTCACTCAGTTCTTTGTGAATGCTCTACCCAATCTATCAGCCTGTAATTTCTGGGTATTGTTATTGAGGAGATACCTGAGTCCCCTTCTGTGGATACTGTTTTCTCTGGGGAAAAATGTTTTAGAAACAAAAGCATCATATTAAAAAAACATATAATCAAATTTCTCTTTTATAGATTATGACATTGAGGCTAAAAAAAACCAGTAAGCTAATCTAAGTTATAATATCAGAGTTAGAGGTGCCATGGTTTTCTGTTTCTTGTCAATTCAATTGAACAACTATGTTGACCTACTGGATTCATACAGCAGGCACTGTGCTAGTCATGAGGCCAAAATGAACAATAGAGCAAGGAGAAGGCAAGAGAGTTCAATGAGCTGTAATAGGAGAGCTACAGGGGAGGGATGGTGGTGGGACATGGATCAGATGTGACTTGTTGGAGTGAGTGTAAGCAAACTAGGAACTACATGTGACTTAGAATGTCTTCGCTCCCACTCTTTGTCTTATCTGAGACAATAGAAGATGGAGGGCATGGAGTTGAGAAAGAGAGAGAGATGTGCAAGGACACTAATTTCACTATGTCTAGAATGATGGTGGGAACAGAGTGGGACCTTGAGGAAGGTGGCAAGTTGTACTCAGCTAAGGATTTGAGTTTTATTCAAATAACAACTGGGAGTTGCCAAGAAGTTTTTAGTAGAGTAGTTACAGTGCTCATTCTGTCGTACCACATACAAATGTAGATCAATAGCTACTGAAACGGTTAAAGTGCCATACAGGGCCCTTCTCCAGTAAGCTGAATTATTTGACAATGTTAAAATCAGGTCCTCTGTCCCCCAATGTATCCCCTGTCTACTTGTTAACTATTTTCAAAGTCCCACTTTACTCTCTTTATTCATCACATTAAGCTCGATTCAGAGGCCCTCATATGGGTTGGGTGTGGAGAAACACTTGAGCTGCCAAAAAGGGGTCAGGGCAAGAATGCCCACTAGGAGGAAAGATCTTAGTGGAGAGCAAGGTAGAAATAACAGTAGTTCTTATTTGGTGCTCCTTAGACTAATATTTTTTCTCATTCATACTGGAATCATGCTCACTAAGAGAACTTCTGAAATATTATGAACCCCACTACACTGACCCAGAGAAGGTCATATAGCCAGGAGGCGGCAACAGTCTAATGTGACCTAAGGTTCTTGGCTTCTTTTTTAAATATATTTTGTTGATTATGCTATTACAGTTCTCCCAATTTTTCCCCCTTTGCCCCCCTCTGCCTAGTGCCCCCATGTGCTCTAGCAATCCCTCCCCACTTATTTCATGTCACAGGTCATGCATATTATTAGTTCATCGGCTTCTCCATTTCCTATACTATTCTTAACATCCCTCTGCCTATTTCGTACCTACTAATTTTGCTACTTAATCCCCTCACCTTTTCACCCATTCTCCCCCTTCCTCCTCAAAGCCGATAACCCTCCAAATGATCTCCATATCTATGATTCTGTTCCTCTTCTTGTTCCAGTTGTTTTCTTAGTTTGCTTTTTTTTTTGGATTCAATTGTTGATAGCTGTGAATCTGTTGCCATTTTAATGCTCATAATTTTGATCTTTTTCTTACATAAGTCCCTTTAACATTTCATGTAATAATGGCTTGGTGATTATGAACTCCTTTGACTTGACCTTATCTGGGAAGCGCTTTATCTGACCTTCCATTCTAGATGATAACTTTGCTGGATAAAGTAATCTAGGTTGTAGGTCCTTACATTTCATCACTTTGAATACTTCTTATGAGTCCCTTCTTACCTGCAAATGTTCTTTTGAGAAATCAGCTGACAGTCTTATGGGAACTCCTTTGTAGGTAACACTCTGCTTTTCTCTTGCTGCTTTTAAGATTCTCTCTTTATCTTTAACCTTTGGTATTTTAATTATGATGTCCCTTGGTGTGGTCTTCTTTGGATCCAACTTGTTTCAGACCCTCTGTGCTTCCTGGACTTGTTTACCTATTTCCTTTGCCAAATTAGGGAATTTTTTTTCATTATGTTTTCAAATAAGTTTTCAGTTTCTTGCTTTTCCTTTTCTCCTTCTAGCATCCCTATGATTTGGATGTTGGTATATTTGGAGATGTCCAAGAGCTTCTTATACAATCCTTGTTTTTTTTTCAATTCTTTTTTCTTCTTGCTGTTTTGCTTATTTGCTTCTTGCTTATTTCTTCCATATGTTCCAAATCATTGATTTGAATCCTGACTTCCTCTCCTCCACTGTTGGTTCTGTGTAGATTTGCTTGGTGTAAACTTCATTTCTTCCTGGGTCTTTTTTATTTTGTTGCCATACTCAATGAGGTCTTTGAGCATCCTGATTACCAGTGTTTTGAACTCTGCATCTGATAAGTTGGTTATCTCCATTTTGTTTAGTTCTTTTTCTGGGATTCTTTTCTTTCATTTGGGCCACATTTCTTTGTCTCATCAATTTGGCAGCCTTCTTATACTTATCTCTGTGTATTAGGCAGAGCTGCTTTCAGTCCCTGTCTTAGTTGCATAGTCTATTGTAGAAAAGACATCTGTAAATTGTTTGGGGCAGAACTTCAGGTAATTTCCAGGGCACTGTGACCTGCTTCACTGCTTTGTGGCTCTGTGTGGGGGAAGGGCTCAGAGAAAAGATCATGCTGCTGTCTGGGTTCTGGAGGTTTTCCCAGCACTCACCCTATTTCCAGTCACTTCCCTTACTCCCTGTATGAGACTGGCACCTTTACAGATGTTGCCGTGGTATTGAATCCCAGAGTGGGTGTGTTTATGTACGTTCTAAGTCTGTGTGGGCCCTTTAAGCTGAGTCTCCTGAAAATCAGGCAGTTTCTTCTGCTACCCCAACCCCTGCTGGTTTTATAGCCAGAAGTTATGGGGATTTATCTTCCTGGCACTGGAACCCTGGGTTGTGCAGTCTGGCCGTCTTACCTAGGGCTTGAATTGTTTGCTCCCAAGGTATCTCTCCCAATTTTTATCCACCACACATGAATGTGGGACTGTCTTTTCTGCTGTAGCCACTCCCTCCCCATGCCATGCCAGTCTTCACACCTCTCTGCCCATCTCTGAATCTGTGCCCCTCCTACCCATCTGGATGAGTGTGTCTTCTTTAAATTCTTGGATGTCAGACTTCCACACAGCTTGATTTTCTGATGTTTCTTAGTGTTATTTGTTTTGAGGTCTAGTTGTAATTCTTTCTATGGTTGTATAAGGAGATAAGGCGTGTTTACCTCTGCTTCCATCTTGACTAGAAGTCCAGGTTCCTGGCTTCTAAACTAACAGCTTTTCCATCATACTATGGCTGTCTTTGCGAATGAAGTTTGGTTGCTTCACACTTTTACAAAGCACTGATGCTGACACCATGAAGCAATTCATTGCCTCTATTTCTTATGAATTCATCAAATATTTTTGTTGATCCATTGCCCAGAATATCTATGAGACTGCTGCCTGCCATTCCTTCATAACTTTTAATAATCCAGATAAAGAAGCCAAGTCCATCCAATTGGGAAGGTGTAGAACAACCATATATGAACAGCGAAAACAAAAACAAAAACAAAAACAAAAAATCTTAGTGATTTGAGAGTGCTGGTAACTTCTAGGAATATCTTTCTACTCACTTAAGATTCCTGCCTCAGAATTCTCCATTTAAATGTCATTAGCCAAAGCTTAATTACCCTGCTGGTCTCTGGGATGCTATTTAGAATCCCTTCCTCTACTTTCTGCTTTTTGGGGGGAAGTCACCACTTCATCCAGTAAAATAAAATTAGTGCTAAAATCCTTACTTGCCAATGCTCAGCACACCCTTGCCACTGCTACTAATCTGCAAAGAATAAACTTTTTTTTCACATACTTAGGTGCCAAATAAAAGAATTAACTTCAACTAGCATTTTAGCTTATTCAGATAGGTTTTTTTTTCTCTACCATTAGAGCAAATGTTCATGCTGGCTCATTCAAAATGTTGTCAACATAAAAAAGTGCAATATTTGAAAGGCTCTAATCTGTAATTCTATTTTTTAATCTGGGGAATGTTCATTCTGCTCTTAGTCTGGCTAGTTTCTGGGCAGTTCTTCCCTCTGCTCCCAGTCTTCAACATTTGGGCCAAAAAGCATTCAGCACAAATTGAGAATCTAGTAAATGCTAAAACTGAATTCTTTCCTGTTTTATTTCCAGAGGGAAAAATAGAATTGTTCAGGACCTCTAAGTAGGTATCCAGGGTGACCGATGCTAATCGCAAGCTAGGACAAGGCAGCCTGTCACTGTTAGGAGCTCTCACCACTCAGAAAATGGCAGGGATGTCAGAGTGCTGCATAGCGATGAGTGGACACAGGCTTCGTAATGGTCAAATTTGTTTTACTTTTCTTGAGATGTTGCATGAAAAGACAGCTTCCTGCTGTCCATTTCTGTCTTGAATTTTCTATGAGCCAGCTCTGGGTTCCAGCCAATGGGCCGCTGATTGGTTTGGAAAGAAAAGTCTTTATTATAAGTGCAAAAAGAGAGAATAAACTTAAAATCCCTCCTCTGGGTGTTTCGTGTTTTCTTTCTTCCAGAGATAATCTGGGGTAAAGCCTAGCCAGGATTTAAAACCCGTATTTTACTCAGAGATGCTAATCAGTGTAATGTCTTTTGAGACTTCATCTGATGATCAGTTATTCATGAGGGGAAAATCATCATGCTTTTTGTTAAAGGCAACAACAACAAAAATTCTAACATGTAGTGGAGACGATCACCCTTTGAGAAAACTGAGCTTAATTAGAGTGGAAATTGAAGGACAGAGTAGTGGCTTTTTAAACTTTTCTTCAAGACTAAGGGTTTATGAGCTTTGAAATCTAGAATTTAAGAGCTTAAGTCTCAAGACTTTGCTTTACACTTCCCAGTTACCAAGCATTTGGTGTTCAGGTCAGAAGTAGAGAGGACACCGTAATAATTTATAAGACATTTTAGAAAATGGTGCCTGCTAGATTCCAATCTTTTCATCGGTTCCTAGAATAAAGGCCCATGAGTTTTACTAGAGAATTTCTACCACTGAGGCTCAACATCAACTCAAAGGGAAGACAAGGTCTGGACAGACCCCAGGGCCAGGGGTGCTCACAGGTCTGATCTGCACTCAGCAATGTACTCTTCTACTCTGGCCTTGAATCCAGGGAGGAGTGGATTCTGGATTCTCCATTTTACTTAGACTTCACTATAATAATTAACAGCTGTAAAAATAAGGTTTCAACTTATGAGTACTAAAACCACTATATGACATGGTTGATTTCCTGACCCAAACTTGTGAAAGGGCAGAAGCAAACTCGAAGGCAGACCAACTACAGTAAAATAGAAATATGGCATGTGTTCTGGTCCAGCAGAGGTCTGGACCAGACCTTTCAGCATCTCTCAGATCTCTCCTCCCAGAGTTTACCCTCTTGCTCACTCTGTTCCAGCACATTGTTCTTGCTGTTCCTCCAATATGCATTCATACCTTTGCACTGGCTGTTCTTTCTGCCTGGAGTGCCTTCCACTGAGCCTATTATTTAAATCAGCAAACTATTCAGCCCCTTATCCCACAATTTTTATCTACTTTTTAAATTTTAAAACATCTCTGTAACACATCATCTTCTAGCATGCTATGTGATTAGTTCACATAACATATTGTGTGATCACAACTTGTTATGATTATTGTTTACCTTCGGTTTTATCCTAGCTAAAATGTAAGCTCCATGAAGGACAGTGGCGTTCTTGTTTTTCTTGTGAATGTATCCCAGCAGTGCCAAGAATAGTACTGGCTCATAGTAGGTACTTGGTACAATTTTGTTGACTCAATGAATGGATAAATGGATAACAAAAGAGACTAAAACCTCAGTAGGAAAAATGTGTGAGAGTTAAGCAAAAATCATTTTTATTGGTTCAATCTAACAATTCTTTCTCCCATTGCCAATGAAATTCTATAAACCAGTTTAAAAGTTAATATCATATTCTTCTCCTCACATACAGTTATAAAAGTTAACTAATATTTTATTCTGAAATTGTTAAGAGCATGGACTTTGGAGCCCTAGAGATCTGTACTTGAAATTTAGCTTTGCCATTTGCTAGCAGGGATTACAGGTAAGCTACTCTATCTCTTTAAGAATAAATGTCTCATTAAAATGGAGATAAATCCACCAACTTCACAAGGTCATTGTGAATATTAATATGATGTTTGTAAAATGCGTAATGCTGGGCCAGGTGGAAACTCCATAAATGTGGTTATTATTATTAGATTATCCTTAAGTACCTTTCTGCCCTGATGTTCTTAAAAGCCACAAATGTATGACTCTGCATAACGAATCAAATCAAAGATGGTGTTGAGGGATTTGGAAAATTTCCAGAGTGTACATCTGGAATATGTATCATCAGGAGTGAGTTATACATCTCACTGGGCCTCAGTTTCTCTTTAGTAGAAGGCAAATTTCAGTTAGCATCTGTGTGCTTGATATCAAGTATTAAATATTACGTTTAACAACTTGAAAATAACTCCACCCCCTCCTCAGATTCTGATAAGATGAATTACTTAAAACTTGTAAATACTTCTGGGGAAAATGAGCAAGCCATTATTAATCTACTATGTAGGCATACTTCATTTTATTGTGCTTCTCTTTATTGCATTTTTCAAGTATTGAATTTTTTTTACCATTCAGAGGCTATGGCAACCCTACACCGAATAAGTCTATGGGTGCCATTTTTCCAAGAACATTTGCTTATTCCATGTCCTTCTGTCACTTTTTGGTAACTCTCACTATTATGGTATTTGTTATGGTGATTTATAATCAGTGATCTTTGATGTTACTATTGGAATTGTTTCAAGATGCCGAGAACCACACCCATATACCACATACTCGTACAATGAAGAGCTAAATCACAAATGTTGTATGTGTTCTGACTGTTCCATCAACCTTCAGCAATCACCACAACCATCAACATAGAGGCAAAGACCCTTCACCAGCAAAAAGGTGATGACTCACTGAAGGATCAGATGGTAGTTAGCATTTTTAGCAATAATCTGTAACTGAGGTACATACATTGATTTTTTTTAGACATAATGCTATTGCACACTTAATAGACTATTGTGAAAACATAATGTTTATATGCACTAGGAAGCAAACAGACTCATTTGATTTGCTTTATTGTGATATTTGCTTCATTGAGGTGGTCTGGATGCAGGCTCATAAGATCTCAGAAGTAGGCCTGTATGTGCCTTTGCAAGCATGCATGCATGAGCACATGCGCACACACACACACACACACACACACCCCACTGACATACAGCACTTCTATAGAACATTCTTTTTAAGTTGGCCCAAATTAATTCAGAATTCCAGCATCAACTATTTTACTAAATATATGGCAATTATGCAAAATCTGGAAGGTTGGACCTAGAGGGATAGAAAATATCAGCATAAAAAAAAGACAGGGTTACTTACTTTAAGAAATATAAAATTATGAAACTTTCTATATGAAAAAATTGATTAAAATTAAGTGTCAAAATAGATACAGAATAGATATAAAATAGATACAAAATAGATAAAGTGCCCACCTGGTGGGAAAAGAAAACATTTATAAACAGTAGGCTCAGAAAAGCTTCACAAGGAGCTTTAACACTTGGATTAACTGAATGGAGAGAATTTTTTTTTGGTATGTATGTGCAGAAGTATCTTGGTAATCTAGGACAAGGGAAATTCTAGATTAATGTGTACAAAGTCAGGAGGGTTGAAGGTGCCCACCAGTGCAGGAATATTGGTGATCAGCTGTGGATGGAATAAAAGGATGAAAGAAGAGGCCAGAAGACAGTGAGGTTAGAAGGACTGGCAGGGACTCTCACACGGAGGACTTGGAACATTACGGAAAAAGTTTGAACTTGATTTTCCAAGTTTTGAAGTTTTAGATATTTAGGTAGAGAAAATAACATGAACTGATTTGTGCAAATTATAACTATGAAGAATGAATTGAAAAATCACTTACAGTTTGACAGACACATACTAGCAATTGAATAACCTCATCAATATGGGCAGAAGCAACAGGACTGGAAAAGAGAAAATTGATTTAAGAAGCTTGAGGAGGTGGAATCTTTAAAGTTGTTTTGCCAATATTAACTAGACCTTCCTACTTCGGCTTAACATCCTTCCCTGGTTTTCTTCCTTTATCTTAGTTCCTTTATCCCAGCCTTCCCAATGAGTTCTTTCCTCTGCCTGTTTCTTACCTGTGTCATTGTTAGGCGTGGCTTCATGTAACCTGTGCCTTTGGGCTGCTTCTCTGTATAAGGCACACATATTTTTGCCTCGAAGCCACACTTTGTCCTGAGTCTAACTAACTTGTGCATTGAACGGTTTGCTAACATCCTCTCACAGAGATCTTTACCTGCAAACTATCATCTTCCTTTGCAAACCTGTGCCTATTCCTCTCCTACATCACATTTCGGTGTTGTTTCCATTGCATATTTAGCTACTGAAATGAAAATTTGAAAGTCCTTATTCCCCTTTCTCAGTTACCCACCATATCCAGTATACAACCGGTATTTAATAATAATTGTATCTTCTAAACACTACAGAACTGTAAGTTTTTGTTTAATTTCCATGCCATTCTTTAGTTCTTAACTAGTCTCACACATGAGATACTAACAAGCCCAAAGGGAGGAAGTCTAAGGTCAGTGTGAACGTGCCATTATGTGAGTAAGTTCAAGTTGCATTGCACATCTGGAAAAAAAGAATCGTCTCAGAAGGAATAGGAGCATAACTGAAAAGGTGAGGGTGTACATTAAGTTCAAGGAGCTGATGTCGGCATCATAACAACAAAAACATACCTAAGTCATTGACTATACAACTACAGGGAGCAAAGACAATATGATGTATGGACCAAGGCAAGAAGTTTAAGAACTAAGTTGTAAATAGAAAACACACCCTTGAAAAACCTAAAGCACCTAACAGGTTAACCCTTAGTCCCTCTGCCTAAGTGTTGCCTTCTTCAATGCATTATCTATGAGGTTGTCAGAATGGTCTTTCCAAAAAGCAACTGTGAACATACACACCCTTACCTAACCCTTAAGAGCTCTTTCTCTCCTTCTTGACAAAATTCCACCTTCTTAGCGTGTGATGTGTTTCTTCATATCTGGTCCCTGCTTCTCTCTCCCCTCTCATTTCTTTGTTGCTTGACACCCGCTCCTGAAAACCTGGACCCTTTAAAGTGGAACTACATCAGTTCCCTAGGCATACTACACTCTCCCATGCCTTCATGCTCTTCTGAAGATAGTTCATCTGCCTGTGATGCCTTCTCTGAGCTAATTCCTTGAGATCCTTCAAAATCCATCTGCAACATGTCTTCTTGGGAAGTTTCTCCTTCCCACGTAGGCAACCTACCAATGCTCTTTCAGGCTGCCATGGAGTGTTCTTCTCTTACAGTGTGTAAGCCGCATGCTGCACAGCTGGTTCCCCCAATAGTATTTTATATTGTTATGTTGTCCTTTGTATTATATTATCTTTATTATATCAATATATCTTGAGGACAACAATTTTTTTCCTATTTGCCACAGTGCTATAAACAATAGAGGTAATCAATATGCATTAGTTTGAGCAAATTAATGAATAATTAAATAGCTTAGTGAATGATTGGATATGAAAAGTAAATAAAGCCCTGCAATTAAATGTTCCTGGGGTTTATAGTCAGGTGATTGGGAGAATAATTAAATGGAATAAAATGCAGATCTAACTCAATTCATTCTCCACATGTTCACTGTCTGTACCCATTCAGCTAAAGATAGCTAGAGAAAAATATGTACCATGTTGTTTGGATTTATTTAAATTTTATTACCTCAAATCACAAGTGGTTCCCCAGTACTCCCTGGCCATGCACCACAGTTTCCTAAACCATTTACTTTCCCACATCCCCAGGTCACTATTTCTTTCATCTCTTGTGCCCTAGCTGAAACTTTTATCACATCCTCTGCTGATAATGTTGCTTCTCATTTTACTGAGAACAGATATCCAAAGGAAAACGGTCAGATTCCTTATCTCTTCTCTATGCTCTTTCTCCTTTCATTCTCTTACTTAGTTCTTTCTATAGCACTTATAAATTCTAACATAACATAATTATTTCATTCTGACTTTCACCAGTCTCCCCCTCATCCTACTAGAACATAAGCTCTATGAAAGCAGGGTTGCTTCTGGTTTTATTTTTCACTTCTGACCCCCAAGTTATTAGGATAGTGACTTTTACATAGAAACCAATCAGTAAATATTTATAAAATGAAATAATTCTGTCTCCCACAAATAAATTGCCCATTTTGCTCTAACTGGACCAGTGCACTGTACTGACCTATACATTTATTTAATGAGTGAATTATTCTTCTGCCTAAGGTCAACTTTCACTCTTACGATCTGGGCACAGGGCCACCATGGACATTAATGTAATTTGTTCACTGTACGATAGTGTCTAGTGCCTGAGTGGACAAGTGGTATCTGAAAGTCATTTGCCTAGAGGATGGTACTTTTTACTTTTCCTTAATAATTGCTGTATGAAATAGTAACAGCCCTAACTAAATTTTATAAGTTTTTACCTCTCCAAGAACTTTCATGAAAAATATTATAACAATGTTCATCTTATAAAAAATGACCATCCTTGATTCAGTGTATGTATTGGTTTTTCTTCTACTTTTTATAACAAAAATTTCTGAAGTTATTATGGTCACTAGAGATAGACCAGGTTGTGCTGCAGTGACAAGAAAGAATGTATTTTTAATTAATATAAAATCTTCTGTGGGGTAGACAGTGAAACAGTGTGACTGCCCTCCAAATGTCAACATGCAAGCAACTCCTTTTTACCAAGTCACACTTCTACTTTTATCAAGGAAGGAGAAGGACAACTGGAGATGAAGAATCTGCATTTAGTGTCTTCACTAGTACATGATGTCTGTTACTTTGGCACACAGTTCATCGGCTAAAACATTTCACTTGCCTATGCCCAAGTCCAAGGGGATGGGAAGCGCAGTCTTCCTTTGTGCCCAGGAGAGAGCAGAACTGAGTATGAGCTAACTGGTCACAACTAGAGTCACTGTATTTACTGTCTTCCCTCCTTTCTACTTTGAGCTCACTCCAAGCACACATTTATTTTCACAATAGCACTGAGTCTCTAGTCAATGACACCATTGCAAAATCCTGTGGCACATTTTTAAACAGGTTTTATGAGGTATAATAAACACAAACAAATTGTACACAATTAAAGTATATTTTCTGACACACTTTAATATGTACTTGTTTGCTAAGAGGGTACTCTCTAAAGTATCCTATGACTTTTTTAATCCTTATTATACCCACCCTGGCCCCCTTCTCCCAGTCAGCCACTTATCTGATTTCTATTAGGCTAGCTAGAATTTACTAGACTAGTTAGAGTATATAGAATTTTAAGTGAATTTAGTCATAGTGAATATAATTTTGTCTTCTCTTACTCCATATAATTATCTTGATATCCATTCATGATGTTGCATATATAATTTATTGCCTTTTATTTCTATGCAATAAGCACAATAAACACAATTTATTTATTCAAGTATTGATGGATACTCTGGTTGCTTCCAATTTTTACTACTACAAATAACACTGCTATGAACATTCATGTACAGTTCTTTGAGTGAGCATGTGCTTTACTTTGCCATAAGTAAAAATCTAAAAATTGAATAGGTGAGTCTTTTGATAAATACATATTCAACTTTTTGGGACACTGTCAAAATTTCCAAATTTGTTGTCATTCAAATCCTCACTGTCAGTGTATGAGAATTCAAGTGCCCCAAATGCTCTTCCTCACTGGGTGTGGTCAAGTCTTTTCATCTTAGTCATGATTTCAGTATTTTATTGTGATTTTAGTTTGCATTTCTTCAATATAACATCATTATATAGATATGTATGTGTGTGTATTTTATATATATATTTAATTAGGTGGAATAATCTTTGGGGCTTACACAGGGACAGAAATAGTTCCTGTTCATATATATATGTGTGTGTGAATATATATATGTAACACATATATAATATATATGTGAATATACACACATATACATGTGTATCTATACACACACTTATACACACACACACATAAACACACACACACACACACTTGCCATCTGTGAATTCTGGAAAGTGGGTGCTCAAGTTCTTTGCTGTTTTTTTTTAATGAACTATTGAATTCTAATTTTTAAGTTTTGAAGCTTAATATATTCTACATACAACTCCTTTATCAGATATAAATTCTGAAGTGATTTTCTTCAAATTTGCAACTCATCTCTTCATTCTCTAAACATAATTCTTTAAAAAGCAGAAGTTCTTTATTTGGGTGAAGTCCCAGGCACCTAGTTTTTTCTTTTATGGACCATGCTTTTGCTGTTGGTATCTACCTAAGAAATTTGATTACCCAAGATTGCAAATATTTGTTCACTGTTTCTTCTAGAAGGTTTATAATTTTAGGTTTCATATTTACAATTGTACTTCCTTTTGAGTTAACTTATGAATGTAGTAAAAGGTCTTAGATGATCTGCTCATTTTTTCAGTCATTTCTTTTCTTCACCTAACTTTTGGCTATTTATACTGCTGTGTATTTAGGTTCACTATTTTTCTCTGCTTTGTCTAATCTGCTATCAATCACACTCAGTGCATTTTCCCTCTTGGACAGCTTAGTTCTACCTTTTCATATTGTGCTTTCACATTTTATGTGAAGGTACTATCAGAGAAGCACTTTGTCTGGGACTATCCTTCCCCCCTTAGAGAAGCAAGAACACCCTGAGCACCCTCCCACTGCCCCACAAGTTATGGGTTTTTCCAGTTTGGTTGGTTGGAACAGGAACTATTTCTGTCCCTGTGTAAGCCCCAACGATTATTCCCCCTAATTTCTTTATATGGTTCTTTCCTGGTCTCTACAGTTCCACACATCCATGCACCAACCAGTATGCCACCAGAGGATTTCTCCAGGTGTTTCCCAAATTGCTGCCATTCCAAATGTCCCAGAAGATCCCAACCTCTAGTACCCTGTGACATTGACCTCTTCTATCTCAAAGTTACCTGGGTATCTGTCACTGCTGGCCTCTGACCTATAGTGTCAAATGCTGGCAAGAAGTCAAGTACATCTATGATAAAAATAAAGCAAAAATTATGCCAAGTAATTATTTTTAACTTTAGTTGAAGTTAATTTATTATAATGTAGGAGCAAAGGTGATATCTTAAGAAATAAAATATTTTAATAAAACAAAACACAAGATAATAAAATACTTCAGAAAGCACAGAGCAGTCAACCATGTTAAATGATTAGAACAAGCAGAATAGAGCAACAGAGAACCAAACACCAGTATATGAAAATGGAAACTGTGAGTGATGGCAAGAAGAACTATTTCAGTGAAATAATGTTGTGAACAGAATTGTGTCTCCCACATTCATGTGTTGAAGCCCCTGTCACCAATGTAACTAACTGTATTTGAATATTGGGCCTTTATGGGGGTAATGAAGATTAAATGAAGTAATAAAGGCAGGACCTTAATCCAACAGAACTGGTGCTCTTATAAGGAGAGGAAGGGCCACAAGACCCTTGCGCACACGCTCGCTCTCACTCACTCTCTCTCTCTCTCTCTCTCTCTCTTCCTCTCTCTCCATCCCCTAATATGCACAAAGGAAAGGCAAAGTGAGGGCAGAGCAAGAAGGTGACCATCTACCAGAAACCAAAATTTTCAGCAATTTGATCATGGACTTCTAGCCTCTAGAACTGTGAAAAAATAAATGTCTGCTATTTAAGCCAACCAGTCTGTTGCAGTTTTTTATAGCAGTCCCATCAGACTAACATACATAGGAGGGACAGAGCCTCATTAAAGGTGACATAAAATTAAACAACTCTTTCTAACTTTGCTAAGTTAAGAAGTAAAGAAATTGAATGGTAGCTGGGCAGACATACGGAAAGAAAAGGGAAATGGTGATTTCTTTAATATGGATGGGTTTTATGTTTTGGAGAATTATCCAACAGACAAAAAAAGTCTTAATGGAGCAAAAAAAAAAAGAGACAGTTTTTGAACTGACTGTCTCATGCAGATGAGTACAGTTTCCAAAGGAAAAGGAGAGGAGCCACCTGGGACAGGAGAAAGTGGAGTGTGCAGACATGTAGGCATGATGATTTGGTGGTGTGAGGGTGGCACAGCACTCTCTGGGGGGCTTTACCAAGGAGTTTAGAAGTGAAGGAAATATAGCGTGGTGGAGTCAGAGAATCAGGAAAGGTATTTTTTTTTAGTTAAGTACTCTTGGATAGGTTTGTAGATAATAAAAGGTAGCCATATTTACAATTTTATACTTAAACGTTAAATAAAGAAGGAGAATAATTGAAGAGTACCAATTAAACTTTTAGCTAAGAAAGGGGTATGTAACTTCTTTCTCAAGTTGAGGGAAAAATAGAAAAGAATGAATCAAGGTGCATGGTAGAAAAAGTTGCAGAAACATTCACAATAACCAAAATATGAGAACAATCTAAGTAGCTATCAAAAGATGAATAGATTAGGAAGATGTGATTGTGATCTATATATAATGGGGTATTATTCATCCATGAGAAAGAAGGAAGTTCACCTTTTGCAACAACATGGATGGACCTAGAGGTCAGTAATGCTAAGTGAGATGAGCCAGAGAAAAACACTGCATGATGTGAAATCTAAAAATTTTGTAAATCTTAAGCTCATAAAACTATAATAAAATGAAAACATGTTTCCCAAGGTCTTCAAGGTGGGGAAATATAAGTGGGAAAAAGATACAATTTTTAAAAAGATTTCATTTATTTATTTCTAGAGAGAGGGAAAGGGAAGGAGAAAGAGAGGGAGAGAATATCAATGTGTGGTTACCTCTTGCATGCACCCCTCCCCCCCACTAAGGACCCTGTCTGCAACCCAGGCATGTGCCCTGACTGAGAATCGAACCGGTGACCCTTTGGTTCTCAGGCCAGTGCTCAATCCACTGAGCCACACTAGCCAGGGCAAGAGATACAAATTTTAATTTATTTATAAGATGAATAAGGTCTGTTATCTAATGTATAACATGGTGACTATAGTTAATAACATTGTATTTTGTAATTACAATTTACTGAGAGAGTAGAATTTAAGTTATACAAACACAAAAATAAATACATGGAGTAATGAATGTGTTAATTAGCTACCTGGGAGAATCCTTTCACAATGTGTACATGTATCTAATCACCACAATATATACTTCAAATATCTTTTAATTTTATATGTCAATTTTACCTTCATAAAGCTGAAATTATTTTTAAAAGGTCTGGAGAAGACAGACTATATTCTGAAATCTGACTTTCAGTGTAACTGATTTTATGGTCTCAACATGAAAGGGAACAATCATCTTGTCATTTTGAGGCATCAGAGAAAATTGGGTGGTATCAAGACAATGAAGTAGAGGAAATAATTGGAAAAGGTTTGAAAATGTTAAGTCATGAACCGGCCTGAGGACTACAGGCATATCAAAAGGAACTAGTAGAGTGATTGGCAAGAGGAAACCGGTCAGAACATTTCTCTGCACACAGGTTGCTGATAAGAGAGAAAGAGGACCCAAGTGTGGAATCTGTGCATTGGACAGGGACTTGCTCTCCTGACAGTTGAGTGTGAATCATAGGAGGTTAGAGGCATGGAATTTAAAACATTTTATTTCCCACCACTTTTCTGAGTTCTTAAAAGACATAATTAGAAATCAATTTATTAACATTAACCCTTTTAGTAAGGAGAATATTGGAAATACACTAATAGGTAATGATATGTTTCATGTGCTTCAGGCTATTGGTGCTAATAATGTGCAATGAGATCAAAGAAAAGGCATGAATGGAAATATTAAAACCATCAGGAATGAGTGGGTGAATCATCAAATTATGAGTTGTAGATACACCTAGATTCTTTACTGTATTATAATTCATACACCTATTTTCTCTACAAATTAACTAATCTTTTGATATCTAATGGAGAACTTGTGAGTATCTTTAAGCACATTTATAAGCTTGAATTTAGAAATTTGTTTACTATTTAAAAGAAAATGAAGTCTTCACCATGAAATAGAGCTAATTTAATGTGCAGCAAGCATATTCAGTTAATACATGCTCGGCTCTATAAATACAACATGAAAAGTGCATAAGTAATCAGAATCCATTTCATGGTTTTCACCTGTCTCCCCTTATTTAAGGACATTGGCAACATAATAGCATGCTGTTGGGCTCATACAAACTATGTTCTTGGCAATAATGAACACGTTACTTTAAAATTCAAGTGGTTTGTTTTGGACAATGAGCACAAAGTGTTCATTGTGAGAGTTTTACCATCAGACTTGCAGAATCCTCCCATGATACTTGTGTGTCCAGCAAAGGGAGATTGAAATATTTATGAAGTTACTCCCTTTAGATCCTGTAGTTCAGAGCCTGGAAGTTAAAAAATGACTTCAGCACTCCCCCAATTTCACCTGTGATGCTTGCAGAGTTTTACTACTTCGTAAAACAATAATGAGGCTCTACTATTTAAAAAATATCTCACTCTATCACGTGGTGTTTACTATCTTTGATCACTTTAGATAAAAGAGTTGGCATGCTGCCAGAAGTAGATAACCAACAGGTTTTTTGTCTTCCTCAAGCTATTAAAATATTCTTATTAATAAAAGGAAAAAGAACAACTCCCCCAAAGAGGTACTTCTGTACCATGTAAACAAACAACGCTGTGATTTAATTTGCTAATTTGCAAATTTGCAGTGAAAAATAAAAGACTATCTGTAAGCTGTCAGCCTGGAGATAAATCCTATTGTTAGTATGCAAGCCAGGTTAGCACACATTTTAAGATTAGATCTGCTCATTACCTGTGAGTATATCTTCTGCATATTCCATGAGCAAAAGGAAGCAAGGATGTGGCTTTGAAGAGCAATGGTCCAGCATTGGTCCCATGTGAAAGGATTGTTTAACAGGTTATTTCCTTCAAACGCATCAGAATCTCTTATGTCTGCTTAATGCATTGAATCTTTCATGATCATCATTCTGTAAGAAACACCAGAAAGACCAGGAGAAACTTTCTGAAAGTGGACAAAGTCAGAATAGGGATAGGGGCCCACCTTTATAAGGTGTGCAAGTTGTCTGGAGGCTAAAGAGCCAACCTCAGCAAATGTTGCCTTTGAGTAAGGGAAAGATCAGCAAGTCTGTCCTTTGGTTTGGCCTTCCGGCTGCAAGGTTAATACCTGGACCCACTTTAGCAAGGCCATCTATAGGTAATGTAAAAAAGTATGAGTATCCTCACTAAAATATATTTTGGACAAAATAGGTTATAAATAACATTTAAAGTGCATTTTATATTATTTTATCTTTCCCATCAGGTTGGAAAGTCCTCAAGTAAGATGATAATAACTGGTATTGCCCCCTGTAGATTTTTCCATATATCCTTCTATAACAACAAATTTGAACCATCTCCGTACCCACGGGCATTTGTCCTAACTTCATGTCTATTTGTGCTTTCAGCAGTGTTCCCAGGAATACCACTTAGAGCCACAATTTCACTGACCTGCTTCCTCGTTTCTAAGGATAAAGGATAAGACTAAATTATGAATTTGTGTGTGGGTAACAACCTAGTTTGGCTGACTCGGTTGAGGTTGAAACACTGCTAGAGAAGCAAGACTTCTATCTGCTCTACGATAAATATCTGCTTATAGCTATTATTGTGCAAGAAGACAGAGAGAAGGATTCCATTTCTGAAATTATAACAAACTAGATGTCCATCAGGAACTTCTCAGGAGTAAACATATCAAAGGATAGATAAATATGTACGGCATATTTTACAATACATGAGTGAACAGTTAGTTAAGCAAAAGTAAAGCATCCAAGAACAAAAATTTTTAAAAAATGAAAGTACAGGACTTTCAGCCAAGATGGAGGCATAAGAAGATATGCTTTGGTTTCTCAAACAACCAAAAGAAGGACAACAACAAATTTACAAACAAAAAACAACCAGTACTGCCAGAAAATGGAACTGTTTGGAAATCCAACAACCAAGGAGCTAAAGAAGAAACATTTCCCCGGCTGGTGTAGCTCAGTGGATTGAGTGTGGGCGGCGAACCAAAGTGTCTCAGTTTCGATTCCCAGTCAGGGTACATGCCTAGGTTGCAGGCCATGACCTCCAGCAGCCGTACATTGATGTTTCTCTCTCTCTCTCTCTCTCTATCTCCCTCCCTTCCCTCTCTAAAAATAAATTAAAAACCCCAAAATCTTTTTTAAAAAAAGAAACATTCATCCAAACTGGTAGGAAGGATGGAGATGGGCAGCCTAGGCAGAGAGGACACATGGCAAGGTTGTGGCTGGTGGACTGAGCGGGAGAGGCAGAGGCTGGAGGACCAGGCAGTCCCACATTTGTGAGCAGATAAACTGGGAGGAACAACTGGGGAGCAGGACTGTGCAACCCAGGGTTCCAGTGCAAGAAACTAAAGGTTCAGAACCTCTGGCTGTAAAAACCTATGAAGGTTGCAGCAGCGGGAGAAACTCCCAGTCTCACAGGAGAGTCCTATGGAGGGACCCACAGGGTTCTAGACTGTACACAAACCCATCCACCTGGGAGTCAGCATCAGAAAGGCTCAATTCACTTGTGGGTAGTGGGGGAAGTGACTGAAGGCAGGGTGAGAGCTGAGCAAGTGGCATTGTTCCCTGTGTGACCCCTCCCCCACAGACAGCTCCACAGCCCAACAAAGTGGGTTGTCTCGCCCTGGTGAATACCTAAGGCTCCGCCCCTGACAACATAACAGGTGCACCAAGATAAAGAAATATGGTCCAAATGAAAGAACAGATCAAAACTCCAGAAAAGAATTAAGCAACAAGGAGATAGCCAACCTGTCAGATGTAGAGTTCAAAATACTGGTAATCAGGACACTCACAGAAATGAGGGAGTACAGACACAAAATAAAAGAAGAAGTGAAATCTATACAAAGTGAAATAAAGCAAAATATACAGGGGACCAATAATGAAGGGAAGGAAACCAGTATTCAAAAAACAATTTGGAACAGAAGGAAGAAATAAACATTCAACTAGAACAGAATGAAGAGATAAGAATTTTAAAAAATGAGGAGAGGCTTAGGAACCTCTGGGACAACTTTAAACATTCCAATATCCAAATCATAGGGGTGCCAGAAGAATAGGAAAAGCAAAAAAATCAAAACTTATTTGAAAAAAAATGAAGGAAAACTTCTCCAATCTGAGGAAGGAAATAGACTTGCAAGTCCAGGCAGCGTAGAGAATCCCAAAGAAGTTGGGCCCAAGGAGGAACACAACAAGATGCAACAGAATTAAATTACCCAAGATTAAAGATAAGGAGAAAACCTTAAAAGCAGCAAGAGAAAAGGAGACAGTTACCTACAAAGGAGTTCCGGTAAGACTATCAGCTGATTTCTCAAAAGAAATCTTAAAGGCAAGAAGGGGCTGGAAAGAAGTATTCTAAGTCATGAAAGGCAAGGACCTACATCCAAGATTACTCTATCCAGCAAAGCTATCACTTATAATGGGAGAGCAGATAAAGTGCTTCCCAGATAAAGTCAAGTTAGCGGAGTTCATCATCACCAAGCCCTTATTATATGACATGTTAAAGGGACTTATCTAATAAAAAGAAGATGAAAATTATGAACAGTAAAATGGCAACGAACTCACAACTATCAACAACTGAATCTAGAAAACAAAACTGAACTAAGCAAACAATTAGAACAGGAAGAGATCACAGAAATAGAGATCACATGGAGGGTATCAGTGGGGAGAGGTTTGGGGGGAAGAACTGGGGAAAAGGTACTGGGAATAAGAAGCATAAATGGTAGGTACAAAATAGACAAGGGGAGGTTAAGAATGGTATAGGAAACAGACAAGTCAAAGAACTTATATGTATGACCCATGGACACGAACTAAAGATGGCAGAATGCTGGAGAGAGGATGCAGGGCAGAGGGGGATAAAAGGGAGAAAAAATTGGACAACTGCAATAGCATAATCAATAAAATATACTTCTTAACAAACAGTGAAAATACAGACAGGTGAATGCACTATGAAGCAAATATTCCTTTTGGGGACAGTGTTGATCAGGAAGGCTGGAGCCTAATCTTAATGGACGGTAGGAGGAAAATGCAGAATACAAAACTAGGGTATGAGCTAGAAGGGAGGTTAGATCAGAGACTTAATTAAAGCTAAAATATCCTCCATCTCATCCCACCAAGAAGTATAGAAAACTCTTTAAGATTGTGATAACTGTGACAAAACCCTTCTGGTAAGGGGAGACAAAAAAATAAAAAAGAAGAAGAGTGACTAGCAGTCTTGATTTTGGGGAAGTTGGTGATGGGCAGGGACAGAAAAAGTGTTTCTTGTAAGAATTCCTATCACAAACTCACCCATATTTATTTTTGGAGGATAAAATACCATCCATTTGCTCCCATCATCAAAATAAAATAACCTTAAATGTAGTGCTTAGTCCAGTGTGGCCCTAGGTTGCTAGTGTTCTCAGGCACCAGACAGAAGCAAAGCCATATTATCTTTCAAGGGACATACTTCAGATGTAGAAACTGAGACAATAAAGTTACAGGGGAAATAAGTTCACAAAATACTAATAAGCACATGTGCAAGGAAACTAGCCACTGCTGAGCAAGAGCAGAAAAAGGATCTCAGACTCATATCCTCAAAACGTCCTTAGAATTTGACTGTAAAATATGAAGGCCTGATATGTTTAAGAAAAACTAAGGCATGGGGAAATACGGGAAGAAAAATAAAAATGACCAAGAGAACAATTTTTACAACATACATCCTTGAACATAACTATGATGACTTAAATTAGTAGAATAGACATATGTAAAGAGATGTTTACTGAAATGAGAGATAGAAGGGAAGAAATTATCCAGGTTTCACTGTAACCAAAGAGAATGTATATATGGAAAAAATTAAGAGAAACGTAGGTTAAAGTCATAAAGTGTAGCTTGTCTTCTAGAATTTTGAAGTTGCGGATGAAAAGAAATTGGTATGTGTTAGTTCTGAGTAACGTTAGTTTCTCTTACAGATATTGCCCCAGTAGATTATTAGAAAGCAAGTTTATTTCTCTATCATGTAATGTGCAAAGCAAATGTCTTTCGTCTCTTCATTGAAGTTCTCATGGAGTTCATCTATTCTCCTGAGTTCGTTGAACATGCTTATAACCAACCTTTGGTTTGGAATCTTTATCTGATAAATGGCTTGTCTGCATTTTATTCCATTGTTTTGCAGTCTTTCTGTGTTTGTTTCTATGAATTAGCCAAAACAGGAAACTCCCTTGGTCTTGAAGGAGGGGAATTGTGGAGGAGCTTTCCCTTTGTAGACTGCACGTGCCGTGTGTCTTTGGCAGGCAGGCTGGAACTGCAGTTGGGGCAGGTGTGGGCCACGGAGAGTCCTGGAGGCAAGCCTTGCAGAGGCTGCCTTGGCAGGGCTGCTGGGGCTGTAGTTGGAGCGGGTTCAGGCCACAGGGGACCCTGGGGGCAAGCCACGCTGGAGCCTGGTGCTATAGCCGAAGCAAGCAGCGTCTGCAGGGAGTCCAGAGGACAAGTGGTGAGGCTGCTATTGGTCTGGTGCCTGGGCAGCACTGGGAAAGCCTTGGCTGGTTAGAGAGCCAGGATTGTGCTCCCGCAGTCAAGGTGGAGGCGGAGAAAAACAAATTGCATACGCTCTCCTCTCTCCAGATACCAAAGAGAGTTTCCACAGCTCCCTTCCCATTTTGCAGATGTTCTATGGTTAGTAAATCGATTTCCTTTCTGTAGAGTCCAGGTGTCCTCAAAACTACTGATTTTTTTTTTGCTGTGCCCCCGGGGCTGCTGAGTCTGGGCACCAGCACTTCAGTGATCCCTCCCTACCACAGGTGGGAGCATTAGAAGTGGGGTTGACATAGTCCATGGGGTTGACATAGACTATGTCCCTGTCTCTTACCCATTTCTGTGTTGTCGCTCTCATTTGTTGTACAGAAGCTGTCTGTCAGCTCTCTGTTAATTCTTCGGGGTGAATTGCTCTGTCTGTAGATGTAAATCTGATGTGTTCGTGGGAGGAGGTGCGTGTAGGGTCTTCCTGTCTCACTATCTCGGACCAGAAGCCTGGGTTTCGTTTTTAAATTAAAATAGTACTCCAAAGCCCCTGGCCTGTAGGCATACCCATGACACTCTTAGGCTACAGCCTCCCCACCTGGCACATTAGCTTGCCCAGGAGCCATTTGATTTTCTCAGATTTCCACGCATCTGACTGTTTATTAGTTGACACGGCACTCAATAGCCTCGCCAAGTCTTCAGAGCTCCTGTGGCTGAGACATTCCCGTCAAGTTTAATTGCATAAAATAGCTACAACTAGAAATTCACTTACTAGAACACTCACAAACAAAGACTAATGGTGGGAAAATGTTTCTGCTACGATGATTTCAACAAAATGCCTTGACATTTGTTCGTGTCCTTTCTATTAAGTCATTCTAAGTTGGCTCCTTCATTTCAGCTTTCCTAAAAATGAAGCACTTATATACAGTTAAACGTGCTTACCAGGCACATTTCACAGCCTTATTATAATATTTTAAAATTAGCTTCTGCTCTTACATTTTCAAATGGATTGAAAAGCAAAAAGCATCATCTATCAGATGAGGTCATCTCAGCAGGACACCCAATTAACTCAAAATAAAGTCCCAAATGGTAGATGAACCAAAACCCTTAACAAGCATCCCTCAGGTAGCATGACCAATTTGTGCATTAAAATGTTCTAATGTGATTTTTTTTGGATAGAGACATCTACTTTTGTCCCTTTACAAAGAATAAAGATTACTGGGCTTATTTCTTTTTATTTTATTTTTTTTATTTTGTGGTTATTTACTAAGATATTGGCAAAGTGGGTAGAGGGGGACAGGAGATGAGAGTCAAGGGAGATTGAGAAAGAGAGACAATTGAAAAAAAATATATATAGAGAGAGAGAGTTGGGAAAAGAGAGAGAGAAAGAGAAAGAGAGTTGATAAGAGAGACAGAGAGAGAGAGAGAGAGAGAGAGAGAGGGAACTTAATTATGCAGCAGATGTTGGGAGTGGTATTTATTCACCAAACCGCAGGGTCATTCATTAAAATATCAGTTTTAATTAGCAAACACCTGTTTTCTGTTTGATTTTACACTGATATCTACTGTCTGCAATTTGCTTTCTTCAGTACGAGCAATTAGATAGCCCTGACAGTACCAGTTAATCTAATTAGTCCGGAGGTGCCCTGGGAGGCAACTATTGACTTGAAGAAATTACAGATACAAGCAATCACAGTTTCATTCACTTGATTGGATAAGATTTTTGCACAGTTATTCTTGAGTGTCACCTTTTCCCTTGGCCCTTCCTTGTAAATTTGGACTTAGGAGGAAGAGTGAACTAATAAAGATTTCTGAATGTTTGCTATGCACCATTCACCATACTGAGTTCAGAAAGTAGAAAGCTGATACCATTATAGCTCCTAGCCCAGCGGAGGTTATAATCTGATGAAAGAGACAGACACATAAATACAATAGATAATTGTGTATGTAAGGTGCTTGGGAGCCCAGAGAAGTTGAGATGAATCCAGGTACTTATAAGCCAGAATCAAGATATTCCTCTAATAAACTTGAGGTTTCAACTTGAGGTTGAAAGAACAGGACAAGGACACCAACTTTTTTTCAAATAGAGCAAGTTGAGTTTGTTTTAAAATTGGTAGAAGTTTGTTTATAAGCGTGTCATATGAGTGAGTCTACTGAACATCTAATCATGAAATTAATGATGCCATGTGATGCCTCTCTTGGTATAGATTATGGCATCTAAGATGTTCTCTTCATTAATAATGAAGTGTAGTTAAAGCGGGTTGCATTGAGTCCTAAGGTCTCGGCAACATACTTCAAAGAGCAGCCAATTACCAGTCCTAACTCCACATGCACATTTCAAAGGTGGTGGAGTTAAATGAGTTAGATAGAATATGTCCCCAAGTAAAGCAAAAAACAAAAACAAAAGCCCACACTTGTGTTGACAGTGACGTCTGGCAGAGCTGCTTTCTCTGCTCTAGTCTTGTCTAGTATACAGTTCACCCTTAACACGGGTTCGAACTGCACGCATCTACTTACACACACATTTTTTCAATAAATATTCCGAAAAAAAAACTGGAGATTTCTGACAATTAAAAAAACAATTGAGAAACCACATAGCTTTGTAATATCAAGACGATTAAGAAAAAAATATTTCATAAATGCTTGTAATATATGTAGATATTAGTCTATTTTATCATTACCACCATAGAATATACACACAAAGCTGTTATAAAAAATTAAAAAACAGGGGTCCACCAGAAGTAATATCTGTTTGAGTGTGGTTGGTAGGGTAATAATATGGCTGTAATAATTTATAGTTTTAATGTAAACATCTCACCTAAAATGTCATATGGTGTGCTTGAGTGTGATATTGTTATGTTACAGAATTACATGACTATGATTTTGTAATAACAAAGGGGCGCTATTTTGTGCCAGACCCTGTATATCAAAATTTACATGCACAAATATTTATAGACTGTACTTGGCACATTTTGCAGTCGAGAGAAATACAAACAAATGTAAAGAAGCAGTATTAAATCAGAATTGCATGAAACTAATAATACTACATACTGTACTGCTACAATATTTCTGTCGCTGCCTCTTGTTGCTTTTGGATGAACTCATTGTTGTAAGTATTCATTTCAGATGCCACGTGACACTAACCATCTCTGTGTGAGCAGTTCCCCTCTCCTGTAAATTGTGCAGCGCAGTCAACAGTGAGTGCGCTCATGGTTCTTGCGTATTTTTCTCTATGCTTAGTGTGATACTGTAGAACTTGAATAACCCCATACAAAGGGCCACTAGTGATACTGAAAGTGTTCCCAAGAAGCAGAGAAAACCATGACATTACAAGAAAATATCGAATTGCTTGATGTGTCCCATAAACTGAGATCCGTGGTTTTGCATCATTGCAAGATAAATGAATCCACCGCAACAATCACTTTGTTAAAGAGAGTTTGTGAAGCTGTTGCTACAGCTACACCAGCAGGTGTGAAAATCTTGCACTTCTACAAAATACCTTTTCATTTTGTATTGAAAATACAGCACTTACATGGGTATAAGATTACTATAAGAAAGGTATACCTGTAGACACTAGTACAATTTGAGAAAAATCAAAATCATAGGACGAATTGAAGATAAAGGAAGGTGAAAAATCTAAGGCTAGAGAAGTTAGTGCCAGGAAAGGATGGTGTAATAATTTTAGCAACAGTGCTGGTTAGGAGCTTCATATGTAATATTTAATTTTAACTCTCATGTTAATCCCATCAGCTAAGTTTCACATATTTAGAAATTAATGGGAAAAAACACGCCCCAAGTAGTAACATGAATTTATTAAAGGTTACAGTGAAGAAGTAGCAAATGATTATTTTGATGAAGATGTCTCTGATTATTTACACTTTTTGACTGTCTCCAAATTTTATCTAATAAAATGAATATTCAGCCCTACCCAGTGCGGCTCGGTTGGTGGGGCATCACCCCACAGATTGAGAGGTCTCCGGTTGATCTGGGGTCAGAGTACATGCCTGGGTTGTAAGCTCCATGCTCTCTCCTGGGTCAGGGTGCTTGCAGAAAGCAGCCGGTTGGCGTTTCTCTCTCACCTCAATGTTTCTCTCCCTCTCTTTCTCCCTCCCTTCCCCTCTCTCTGAAACAAAATAATAAAATTAAATTCAAACATGAATATTCAGAGCATGCTGGAAATCATACAGCACATTTTTAAAAATTAGATGTGAGAGCTTACCTAAAAGAGTGGTTGGCATTTGCATTCTATCACTTTATTGTCACAAAAATTTCAAGATATTATTGGGACACGTTATATGTACATTCTGTTAGAGGTGAAGAAATCAGAAAGTAGCAAGTCTAGAAACCATCAGGGTTCCATTAGACATGACTAAACATGAGATACATGAACGTAAATCATACACGGTTCTACCTGTAAGGAGCAAACCATGTCATGGGAAAGACAAATGTAAGTGAACAGATTATTATCCATGATAAAAGATTTAATAGAGGCAAATACAGGGATCTAGGAGAATATAAAATAACAATTTTCCCTGCAAAGCAGTAGCACACATTGCCATTTCTAAATAACCTATGAGCCATTCAATATTTATCTTCCCTGTTTGGCATTACTTCAGAATAAAGTAACCCAGTTAGCCTGTTCATGGTAGCTTATAGGCATACTGTTTATGATCAGCCATTCTCAGTTGTATACCGGTAAATGTTTAAGAACGGGCACTGTGGGCAAAAGGAAAAAAAGACATGATTTATAGTATTTGACAATTTCCATGATGTAAATACCTTCACCATTTCAAACTGTCACCTTGGCATAACTGCATGTACAGTTGGGAAGAGATGTTTGCAATCAGCTTGCAGGAGGAGCTGCTAGGGGCTGGCCTCCTCACACCCCCGGTTTCATTAATATTGGACTGTGAAGGAAGTGTGTTTCCTTAGTAGCCTCAACTCCTCTGCAGTCCTCATTCCTCCCTGCATGACGCCTCATCCGCATCCACGTGTGCATGCTGGCGCCCTCCCATACTCGCCTACTCGGGGACAATTTCCATCAGGAAAATATTAAACCAATTAGTCACCTCACCTAGAGACTGTTGTGCTTTACTAATTAGGAGAAAATGATGGCAAGAATAAGCAGGTAGGGAACATAATTCCCTTCCTTCTTTGTGATTCATGTAATCACAAAATGTAAGTGGTGGCCACATTAGCTAGACTTTAATGGGAAACCTAGCAGTACAAGATCTTGTCTCTTATAGAGAAGGCACATTTTTCCAGCAATAGTTTAGCAGAACCAATGCACGAACACAAAGAAACAACTATAATGCAGGAAACGAGGTGAATGAGATCGTGGGGACGCTATAATTCTCACCAAAGGCTACAGATGCTACTGCGATACTGGAAGGGCCTTTCCAGAAGTAAACTGATTATTTTTATACTTGCGTCTCCTTTCTTATTTTACTGTTGCATTTTTAACTCAATTAAATTCTCATTTTTTATCTGTCCTTTCATCCCAGACAACTGTGTTTACTTCTGAACACTGTCAGGATGCAGAGCTCACACGTTCCGAGTGCGGCTACTCTGCGGAGGGATGTCCGGGAGGCATGTGAGGGACCCTAAGTCACTTCTCATTATGGAGAGCTGGGGCGTTCTGCTCCCTTCTCCCCTCCTCTAGTCTTGCGTGTTTGTCAGACAGGAAAACAACTCTGGCTACCTTCTCATTCATATTCAATGGCTTGATTCGAGTGCTGTTTTAACACTGCATCAGGAAAATTATTCTTTTTTTCTCCATGCAGGTAATTTTAAAAGACTTGCTGAATTTTAAAATATCTTTCTGTCACATCTCCAGCCTTTTATTTTTTCATGAAAAAGAATACCCTTCCAATTTGATAATAGAGGTCACAGAAGGATCTGTTTTCAGATGTACACTTCAGCAAGTTATTTATTTGATAGTAATAATAGCAAACACATATAACACTTGCTATGTAAGGCTTTCCACAGAACACTTTACATACGCTAACTCATTCATTCCTCATAACAACCAGCTGGTAGATACTATTATTTCCCCAATTTTAGAGGCGAAGAAGTAGAAGCACAGAAAGTCACACCAAGAGCAAATGATGGAGCTGACATTTGAGCCCAGCACAGCTGGCCATAGAACGTATGATTTTTTACTTCTACCCTATATTTTGACTGAAAGCAAAAATCATGACCTATGATTTTGGCCTATCAAATTAGGAGTAGAAAAGACATTGAAGGTTTTTTGATATTTGTGATCAGCTACTGCAGTTCTCCTAGAGAAGGAAGCACAAGATATCTAGCTAGCAATGCAAAAGCTATTTTACTTTCAGAATGTGTATAAAATTTTGGAAAAATTAGAATCTTTTTGAAGTGCCAGCAATGTGTACTGACTTCTTGTATGGTGGCGCACATGCTTCCCTGACACCAGAAGAGGAGCCAGTCATTGCACCAGGAGCATCTCAGCGTTGGGAGCACCTCAGAGAACCAGACTCACAGTTCGTGCTTCATGGATGTTGATTGAGTGAGGGAAATGAATACCAGTAGAAACAGGTTGCCACTGTTCATGGAGGGTTGTGAACCCTCTGAGGGTTAGAACCATAGAGTGGTTTCTCTGAGTTGTAGAATAGATGATTGCTCATGAAAATGTAGAATTCTTCAGGAAGTTTAATGCATTATAATGTTTTCTTTAGTGTGCATGAATATATTGATGGCAGTTGATATATATATATATGTGGAACATATAGTTTTAAGAATATATATACACATACAGGGTGGGGCAAAATATGCTTACAGTTGTTCGTATGTTAAATAATATAATAATTAATAATAATAATACAAGAATAAACTCTGTGTTTCAGATACAACATAGACCTACTTTTGCTCCCCACTCTGTGTATACATACACGGCATAGAATACACACACACACACACATAAATGCACACACTCATATATAGACACACCTTATGAATACATATATATTCCTAAGGTGCTCTCTTCTGGAATGATGGGTTCTTAGTGAAGCATGTAGCCAAGTGAAAAGATTTGCCAGTATAACTGATATAAAAATCAAAGATACCTCTCACAGAAATTGATTCTGAGAACCTAATGAATCAATGTTGAGACAAAGGAAAGTTCTGCATACATTTAATTTTGAAAAAAAAAATGAGTCCAGCAAATTACTAAGCTAAGTATAAGAAGGGAGGGACAGAAGTTATCTAGAAAATTGCTTCATCCCAGAAATTCAATGTGAAAGGATGGGCAAGGCAGTCAAGACTTTAGCTCATGGGTTAGCACTGAAGGTTAAGGATGAACGAAGACAGTGTGTGGAAAAGGGCAAGTTCCCAAGATGGAAACCTCAGGGACAGGTGCGGAGAGTTGGTAACGCTGGTAGCATTGGGGAACTATTGCAGGTCAGCGAGGAAGGAGCTACTCCGGCCCAGCCAGAGTTCTAGCTGACAAACACCTGTATGAGACAGCTGTAAATTCATGTGTGCTTCATTTTTTTTAAAGATAAGAGACAAAACATTTCTTTGAATACTTAATTGAGTGTATGAATAAAGAGGAACATCACCTTTTAGGAGGTCAGTGGATTAACTAAAAATACATGTCATGGACTATTGACCTTCTCCCAGAAAGGCTTGGTGAAAAATAAGGTGCCCACTTAATTATTGGAAGGTATTGCTAAAAAGGACCCAACAGAATACTGTCAGGAAAACCTTGATATTAAGAGTTATTAAAAGATATTTGTGTGTGATATTTATGTAATTTGTGTATTGTAGAGAAGAAATGTTCCAGTCTTGTCCTAGTGGACGTAGAATTGTACGTGTGATAATACAATTATTTAGTGTCCCTCATTGCTTCCAGGAATCCTCAGGAAGACCATGGAGAAATGTATGTGACCTAAGTCCATCTTCTTCAGCACTACAGCATGCCTGTAGTTGACATAGTCGTTTCTAAGGACCTCCTTCTTGCCAGTCAGTTCTTTCTTCTCATTTTCTCCCCCTACAGAATGGCTACACCCAAGCAGAAGCCTATTCTCTCCACGCACAGAGTGAAGTATGTGACTCCACATTTAAGTGTCCCAGGTTGAGCATGAATAAGACTTTAGGGATATACCAGATTATATGTTAAATTAGAGTTACACATACAAAATTCTCTGATTTAACACCCTACATGGGAAGCCCTTATCAGAATTATTTTTTTTCTGGAACTTTGGTTTTGTTACTTTTTCTAGGGTATCTTCACTTTGCTGTTTTTACAGTGATGACTGATTCTTTAACTGAAGGTTTTTAATTTTTAGTTTGTTATATTCCAACTTATGTCCTGCTTTTATATGATAATGCCTAAGTCTCTGTTAAAATATAAGAAGAAATGATAACTGTTAAAATGAATAGTTGTATTACATGCGTAACTTCTCTAATGAGAAATATAGAAGATCAAATGAGCTTACTTGTGCTAGTTATCCAACAAATACCACTCACTTATTAGTTTATTGGAAGAGAGTGATAGATATTTGAGACACAGAGCCTGCGTCTGAATCATTTTTCCTCAGCTCTAAAACATATGAAACCTTTCTGATCAAATTTTTAGCAATTCTAGCTTAACTTTCCTTTGGTGACATCGTTTGATATTCTGTTTCAGTGAATGGGAACATGGAATTTTGAATCAGACAGGCATCTTTTTTTTTTCACTTCTTTCACAACTGGTTATAGACCTTGGGCATGTTACTTAATGTTTTAAGCATCAATTGTTCATAAGATGAGAATAATACTATGTATCTTATAGAATTAGTGTAATTAGCATAGGTCCCAGTGCATATATAAATGCTCCATGAATGTTAATACATGTTATTGGTTATATATTCTTAACTTTCCTCTATGTTCAGTTTTTTCTGAATCCATTAAGCTTCCACCTCTGGCCTGGTGGCACAGAACTAGCAGCATGAATAAATTAAGTGTCATCCCCGAATCTCCTACTTTTAGTTAAGTTTATACTTAGTATTGCACCACACCTTAAACATCGTCCAAAACTCTTGACCTCTGAACACATTTCTAATTTTCTGTATTGAACCCACACTGGATGTCTGAATTTCTTCCACAGATGTGACAATAATAATAGTGGAAGGACAAACTTCTGCTAAAGGCAGAGCCAGGACTTTGACACACACAGTCTCAACCAGGCCTGCTGTGTTGGCCATTGTCCTTGCTATGATATGGACTCCATACCTATACTATCTCATGAGTCACCTTTACTCTGGTAACCTTGAATGAGTATTGCCCTGTGTTCTGCTTTGGTTCCTGGATGCCATTTTTGCCACATTCACAGGGCTTTGAGTGTCAAGTCGACCTACCCATCAAAGAAAGAGCTGAAAACCACTACTGAGGTATAGGGTGAAGGTATGCTTTGGCAAACTGAAAGCATGGATCACACAAATTATTGGGCTCAGGGTGAAACTTTAATCTTGAAACACTAGTCACTGATTTAAACTCCATTAGTACCTCCCATACTTTTGACAGAATTTTTCCTGCATTTCTTAGGCAATATACTTAGGTCAATCAAGTCCTTCAGTTTCTAGGAGGCAGAGTTAGGGGAGTTTTTGATAACCTGCCTGATGGGGGAGACAAGAGATATGTCTTTCCTTAAATGCAGTCAACCAGCCTCCTCCGAAAGGTGCTCTACCAATGTCACAGTGGATTTGCACTCTGTGTACCTCAGTGATGAGTTGAGAGGCTCTCTTAAAAGTTAACATTGAAGAGATGCCTGCATTTTTGTGTGCAACGTGGTTCATTTACATCAGACAGTGTATTGTCACTGAGTCAGGTAAACTTGCTGCTCTGAATCACATGGCCAGGGTGTGGTTTCTGTGTTTGTAGATGACATTCTCGTCTTGCCATCCAATAAAACTTCTGTATAGGATAGTTCTCCTTGAAGGATTAAAAACCAACTGGGGGCTTTGCAGAGGTGGCAATGCTCAAGACCGTTTGTTTTGGGGTCTTTACAGGAATGCATTATAATCCAGGTCAAGGTAGATGAAAGGTCAGTAATTAGGGTGACAGGAATTGAGTTGAGGCCAAATTGGCTGATTTTGTTATATCAACAAAATATGGCCTTAATAAGGATTTCCCATTTAAAAGCTGTATAGTGAACCTGAATTTATAAGATGAATGGGTAGGTGCTGTGGGGAGGAAGAAACCTTTCTCTATTTTTCAAGGTTCTTTAGGCTGGTCAAGTAATTAAATCTACATGAGTCAGATTCACGAGAGAATAACCAAATTTAATTATGTACGTAGGTATGGGACCTCCGCATGAGAGCCAGATAGCCCACTGACATGAGAGGTACAGAGACAGAAAGTCAAATCGAAGTGTACGTGACATTCCGAGCTAAGGATAAGGTGAGACATGATGGGGCTGCAGAAGGGACGGAGGCCATTTCTAAGATGATAAGAGCTGATGTTCAGTAATTAGTCATTTCTGCTGTCCTATAGATAGGTCAAAAAGTTATTGTGAGCAGGGACCCTAATTTAAATTCCTGTAGGTAGTTCAAGGAGGGCTCGAGTTGGGGTGGAGTTTTTTTTTAGGCCACGGGGTCTTGGTTCAGTACAATCCACATGCCACGAGGCACCTGGTGGGGTGATTGGGTCAAAGCCCCTGCAGTGCCGTGCTTTGCCAGTTGTTGTTTATATTGGCATTTATAACATCCCGTGTTTTCCTTTTTAAGATTCTTATATAGTATTTGAATACTGATTTTTAGGTAGGAAGTTGGCAATTGTGACTGTATTACAAAGTCTTTTACACATCCAGTTTGAATAATATGGTCTGAGTACATCACATGCCTGTTATTTATAGTTTTGTAACTAAAAATAGTTCTGTATTGATATGAAAAATTAAACTTTTTCGAGTAGCATTTTAGGTGATTTTAAATGTGATATATTCAATATGTGAAAGAAAAACACCTGCATATAATTTCTTCCTTCCTCACTAATCTTCAACTTTCAACATTGTTTATATATGCCACTCTGAAATAGAAAAAAACTAATTTTTAAACTTTATTTTTATTGTTGACACTATTACAGATGTTCCCATTTATGTCCCTTCGCTCACCTCCACCCAGACCCCTCAGCACCCTTTTTTCTGAGAGTAGATAAAAAAGCTGTGGTACATTTACATAATAGGATACTATGTGGCTGTGAAAATAAATTTTATTTCATTCTATTTTTTTAATATTTTATTTATTTATTTTTAGAGAGGGAAGGGAGGGAGATAGACAGAGAGAGAGAGAAACATCAATGTGCGGTTGCTGCGGGTTATGGCCTGCAACCCAGGCATGTACCCTGGCTGGGAATCGAACCTGGGACACCTTGGTTCCCAGCCCGAGCTCTATTTCATTCTATTTTTTAAATTTTCAAACAACTCACTTCTGGCTTTGATATCAGAGTTGCCTGATATCAAAAGCCATTTCAATAGTTTTTAGTGGCCCACATAATTATAAATCACAATACAACAATTTTAAGCTTTTAAAAAATTATTTCTGCCTTTTCTAATTGTCTTTCTTGTTCTCGACTTCTCCACTATTAGTGTACAAAGAAAGCACCTCATCAATTTTCATTTCTGTTCTAGAAGTTACTCAGAGCTGAAAGAGGAAATGTTTTCCACGTGGACGTGGGAGCGGAACCGTTGCCAGCGCTGATGTTCCACGAGAAGAAGAGTCAGAGAGAGAGCAAGCCCTTCCTTGTTTAGCTAACGCTGAACTAATTGCCTTACTTGATAGTTACTTTCATCTTTATTGGATACTAATGAATATCCTTGGCACTGAATGAACACATTTTCATTAATTTTATAATTTTGGCTATTCGGAGCATACATTTTAGAACACATCTGCTTGAAGCACAGAAACCATGCAATTTTAATATTGAAACACAGTCAAATAGGTGCCATGTCATAATTATTATCAAAGGCACTTTATATCTCAAGTTCTCTTTTATACACTGCTACAGTCTCAAAGGTAGAGAATCTTCTATTTGACAGATAAAAAACTCAGAGTCTATGATCAAGATGAGAATAAAAAATACTGACTGCTATTCCCTTCCATAAGAATGTATTTTCTGTGGGAAATAATCATAGATGATGAAGTATCTTATATGAAACAAAATTGTCATGCGTGTGATACAAGCACGGAGTTAGGTTCAGTAAGCATTTGCAGAGTGCTCCGTATTTCGCAAACGCTGAGCAAGGGGGTCTGGTAGGGACCACCTCTGTCTCCCCAGCCCCGCCATGATGTTCAATGCCTTAAAATTCAGGAAATGGTCTTCTCTTCTTAAGTTCCAGGTTGTGAAATGAAGGTTGTCTATGTCCTTTACCTCCTATCCAATGTAGTTACTATGCACAAAGAGAAGCATAGAAGAGTGGCAATTTGTAAGGTGGTATTTTACAGTCACCTCATTTGTTAACCTAATGGGCCAGTGAGGAGCACTATTTCATGCTTGGTTAATTTCTCTTTTCAGGCTCTTCTTAGGGGATTAGGAACTTCCTAGGATTTGAACAAAGAAACAATTTAAAGGACACGACACCACCTAAGCTCCAAAAAGACTTTCATTATCTCTTCTATTGGTAAAATCCTCCTTACTCAGTGGATGCATTTTTGAAAGGTTGCTTGAAAATTTACATATATTTTAAACAGCTATTCTGCCACATGCTAAAGAAAGCTTCATACTATAATGAAGGTAGGATTCATAATTTCAAAAAGAAAATTTCAGCTCCAGGTGTAACTTTCCTCCTTGTTTTGAAATCTTTGGCACAATATTTGGAAAGACTAACTTTCCACTTGTGTATCCTTACAAAAAATCTGGCAAATCATATTGAGAAAAACAGAAAAGGTACAATGTTGAACTAACAGCCTACTCAACTTATCGTATGTTCAACATCCAAATGTTCCATAAAAATACTTAAAAATATATATAAAAAGGAAATTGAATAGAATTATAAACTAACAATGAAAATAATTTACATCCTGAGGACCTGAGAAATGTCAGCAACTGTTAAGAAGTACTATTGGTATAATCCCAGCAGTGGAATTGCCAGGTCAAAAGGCAGGTCCATTTTTAGTTTTCTGAGGAAATTCCATACTGTTTTTCACAGTGGCTACACCAGTCTGCTTTCCCACCAACAGTGCACCAGGGTTCCCTTTTCTCCACCTCTTCGCCAGCACTTGTTGTTTGTTTGTTGATTTGGTTATGATGGCCATTCTGACCAATGTGAAATGGTATTTCACCGTGGTTTTAATTTGCATATTTCTGATGGCTAGTGACACTGAGCATTTTTTCATATATCTCTGGGCCCTCTGTATGTCTTCTTTGGAGAAGTGTCTGTTCAGGTCCTTTGCCCATTTCTTAATTGGGTTGTTTGTCTTCCTGGAGTGGAGCTGTGTGAGTTCTTTATATATTTTGGAGATCAAACCCTTGTCCAAGATCTCACTGGCAAATATATTTTCCCATATGGTTGGTTCCAAATAACCCTGAAACACCAACCCAAAAGAATCTATGGACCCCAATGTTCATAGCAGCATGACTTACAATAGCCAAGTGTTAGAAACAACCTAAATGCCCATCTGTAAATGAGTGGATCAAAAAACTGTGTACATTTACATAATGGAGTACTAAGCAACAGAAAGAAAGAAAGAAAGAAAGAAAGAAAGAAAGAAAGAAAGAAAGAAAGAAAGAAAGAAAGAAAGAGCTCCTACCCTTTGTGATGGCATGTATGGAACTGGAGAGTATTATGACAAGTGAAATAAGCCAGGTGGTAAAAGACAAATACCATATGATCTTACCTATAAGCAAACCTGATCAACAAAATAAACAAGCAAGCAAAATGTAAACAGAGACACTGGAGTAAAGAAGAGACTGATGGTAACCAGAGGAGAGGGCAAGGGGGACAATGGGGGAAAGAAGGGGAAGAGTCATCAAAGAACATGTATAAAGGACCCATAGACAAAGCCAAAGGGGGTAGGATTGAGGGTGGGGGGAGGAGTTGGGGGGAATTGGAGACGACTGTACTTGAACAACAATAAAAAAATAAGTACTTTTGTTTATGCTACCCTTGATCCAACTTTTGAACTAGAACAGCATAGTGCCATGAGAAAAGAAGGAATATAATTTTACTCTCCTTAAAATTACCTCCGAACTCTCAGATACAGACACTGTTTAACCAAACAAAGAATCAAAGAAGGGCAGCTGTGTGGGAACAATTCCTGAGCAGGCCACAGCTGTTGGCTTCAACCCCCAAATGTCCCCCATAATCACTAACATCAGACTGCCCGTTCTATTGAGACTCAGTGGTTCACAAGATTCAAGAAAGGAAGAAGTGGAATAGACCTGGCAGAAGTTCACTGAGTCAACTAAACCCTGAAATTCCTGTCAAAGAAATGTTTATATGCAGAGAAAGTCATAGAAAAAAAGAAATCTCAGGGAGCAGGGCATGCTGGGATATTATAGGACACCAGGCAGATGTGAGTGCAAATACGTATCAGAGAGAAAAAATATGTAAGCAATCATGGAATATATTTGCCATCACTGGGACCAAATTGAAAAAAACTGTTTATGTTTGAAGTTATTAAGAGTGTTGGAAATTGGCACTCATAATTTCTGAGAGGAATTATCGATTGATATAGTTTTAGGAAGACATTTTGACAATGTCCATGAAAATAAGTGATCTGCTTATTTTCAGTCCTAGAAATTTTATCCTAGGTATCTGTCCTAGGGGAGAAAACTCACTAGGTGAATTAGAAGGAATCTGTCAAATTACCAGTCAAAAAATAATAGTCATAAATAAATAAATTGGTGCTATAGAGGACAAGCTTGATAAATACTACCATAATTCAGAAGGAAAGCATAAACAAATTAATATAATGAAAGGAATATAAGACTTAAGTGAATGACAATCCCATTAGAGAATTACAGATTTTGCTGTAGAGGGAAAAGTAATAAGAACAAATTAATAATAAAAATATAAAAGAAAATTCTTCTCAGCTAGAAATAGGATTCAAAGTTTTGTTTTGGTTTGCTTTTCTATTCTGTGATGACAACAGTTTATAATCCAGAGTCTTATCGCCCCCATCACTGAAGACAGACTAGCCTCATGGAATGGATTCCAAATGTCAGTGGTTTAAAACAACAAAGGGCCATTTCCTGCTCATGCTGGATATGCAGGTGGACGTGGGCTGTTGCAGTCTCCTTTTCCTCATGTTCATGATTAACCAGGCAGGAAAGGAAACACTGCACATCATGCATTCATTCTTAAGATTTCTGCCAGGAAATGGCACACAGTATGTTGGCTCATATCTCACTGGCCAAAGTAAGTCACATGGCTACACTGAAATTTAAGAGGTTAGAGAAGACCAAGTCTATCAAATATTCTAAGAGGAAATATATATTATGAACAACATTAAAACTCTGTATAGGGAAGATTTTAAAAATACTAAGATATTTTTCCCTTGGTGAAATTTTGAAATTTTACTGGGAAGAAAAATTGTCTCTAAGCATCTAGGAAGAAAATAATTGATTACTCAAACATAAATATCAAACTGAAGACACTTGAATCAGCAAGAGAATGCAAAAACAAGTCTGATGTGGGGAACTTTGTGCTAAAAAGAATGGATTTTTATTATCCTAAACCTGGCTAGGTGAACGGGGACTAGCTGAAGGAATGTGACAGCGTGACAATGGGTACAGTGGCAGGGACAGAGATTTTGGACAGAAATAGGGAAGGACTGTGGGGTAAAAACCATTGCTGGCTAAGAAAGGGGAAACTGAGGAAGGAAAGAGAGGATTGAAGGAGATACTTAGACAAGCTGATTTTGTGAAATACAGATATAATGTCTTGAGACTAAAAAATACTGTTTATTAATTACACATATAGATATATACATACGTATATGTGTATATTATTTATGCATATATAGACATCTTTTATATTTATTTCAAAAATATTTTTAATTTTCTGAGGTGTATTTTAAATAGTGAGCAGAACAACCCACAGAAGTCTGGTCCTATGCAGGGATGCGCAGCTACACCTAACCACGTGAGCCTACCTCAGTGTGGTCCAGTGCCACTCCTGTTACCTGAGTGAGTTTCCCAGCAAGAAGCTAATTCATGTCCCTCTTGGAGCCTCAGACGTAGTAGGGAGATCTTATCTCATAAAGTATCGTCAGAAGTGAAACAGAAAGGAAATAAAATAGTTCACATAAGCCAGGCCAAGGGCACTGCAAACAACTTTTTGATTGTTTTCCTTTTGACTGACATCCAGAAAGTGGGAAAGAGAATTTTGCCTACCAAAATATATCTTTAAACAGTCTAGTGACTCAGAAAATTTCACTAACCCAGCTGTGGTTTTCTAAAAATACTGGGCTCTTGACATTAAGCTGAAACACACTGCCTCATCCAAACATCCTTCCTCAATTTTCCAACAGTTTTAGTCCTTCTCGCTATGCTCTTGTTGTCCTTATAATAATTTCTACAATTTTATGTAGCTGTAAAGTAAAATAAATGGCACATGCGTGAAAAGTGAAGTTCTGTGTGCTTAACATCGCGGCAGTGGGGACAGTGAAACTGTCATCACCCTGCAAGATTTTTATGGCAATTTCATATGAATTTCATTATTCACCCTCAGCCCCAGACACCTGCAGACACACATTGTCTTATATCACTGAAACCTTGTTAAATTTCTGTATTAGTTCTAGTAGTTGTTAGTAGGTTCCTTGGGATCTTCTAGATAAGATATATATCTTCTGGAAACAGTAAATATTAACTTCTGTTCTGAAACTTATTCCTTTTTTTCAAATGTAAAATTAAATTTGTATTACTAAAATAAATCATCCTTAGCCATGATGTATTATCCTTCTTACATATTGTAGTATTTGATGTGTTATTGTTTTAAGAATATTGCATCATGAGAAATATTGGTGCATGATTTTCTTTTCTGACTAGTTTTCTAAGATTTTGAAGTTAGAGTTATAAGGGTGTAATAACGTAATTTTCACTAGTGTTTCTTCTAATTTCTGAAGCTGTTTATGTAGAATTGCAGTTATTTGTTCCTTAAGTATTTGATAAAATTCTCTAACAAAGCCTTTTGGACTAGACTTTTCTTTGGGGGAAATATTTGATTTAAATTTTTATTATTTAATAGAAACAAAGATATTCAATTTATTCAGATTTTTCTTTTTCTTGTGCCAATTTTAATAATTTGTGTTTACCAAGATTTTGTCCACTTCATCTAAGTTGTTATGTTTGCCAAAAGTTGTTCGTGCTATTCTTTTAACACCTGTAAGATCTGTAAAGAAAACTTCTTTTCTATTCTTGTCAAATGTGATTGTGTTCTTTTTCCTTAACTTTATTTTTATTTTTTAAAAGATGTTATTTATTTTTTAGAGAGAGAGACAAAGGGAGGGAGGAAGAGAAACATCAGTCAATTGCCTCTTGCATGGACCACGAATGGGAACCTGGTCTGCAACCCAGGCATGTGCCCTGACCAGAATCCAACCAGTGACCTTATGCTTTGAGGGATGTCACTCAACCAATGGAGCCAGCCTGGTCAAGGCCTTTCTCTTTATTTTAAGAAAATCTAGCCAACTATTATATTTTATTGACCTTGTCAAAGAACTAGCTTTCCTTTTTTTTGATAATAAATATATTTACTGGTGTTACAGTTTCTTTTTAGACCAATTTTAAGAAATTGTGTCAGTTTCTTAAAATATATGATCTTTATTATATTTTCCATTACCATTTACACCCTTTATCCCCCCCACTCTCAGCAATCACCACCCTGCTGTCTACATCCATGAATCCTTGTTCTCTTTCGCTCAATCCCTGCATCCCCTAACCTCCCTCCCGCACTACCTGTCATCTGTCCCCCATCTATGAAATCACATTGCTAATTTTCTCTTTCAAATCTTGTTAATCTTTCTATTTATTATTTTCTCTTGGTTTTATTATTTCTTACATTCTATTTACATTGTTTTTACTTTGTTGTTTTCTTTCTTCTGTATTCTTAAGTTGAAACCTTAAGGAGTTGATTTTAGATCTGCCTTCGTATCTAGTATACACACTTAGGGCTTTAAATTTGTCTCTAGTCTTGCTTTATCTGCATCCCACAAATTCTGAAATTTTCCTTGTCATTATTTTGAAATATTTTCTGATTTTTCTTGTCATTTCAGCTCTACTTCATAAATTATTTAGAAATGTGATGTATGGTTTCTAGATATTTGGCACACTTTAGGTGTTTTACTGTTACTGATTTTTAACAGTATTGATCAGAGAACACACTGTATTACTCTTATTTTATTTCATTTCTAAAAATTTCCATCACCATTTATCTCCCCATTTCCTCCTCCACCTCCACACACTCCCCCTCCTACCAACTCCACAATCATCACACTTTGGTCCATGTTCATGAGTTCTTTCTCTCTCTCTCTCTCTCTTTTTGCTTTTGCCCTCCACCACTCCAGGTCCCAGCCCCACCACTATCTATGAGTCTGTCTCTATTATGCTTGTTAATTCAGTTTGTTCATCTGATTCCACATATGAGTGAAATTGTATGATATATGTTATTCTCTGACTGGCTTATTTCACTTAGCATAATATTCTCCATCCACGCTATTGTTACAGAACAGACAAGGGGGGCCTGAGACAATATACTATTATTGAAAGAAGGCCCCGGGTCCGTTATGTCCGCCACCTTAGGAAAGACGTCTCTCAATGCCAGAGACTCGTGAAAAGGAAAGGAAATGTTTATTTAATGCTATACAAACTTAAAGTAGTGACCTAATGTCTTTATCAAAAATCCCAAAGTCCCTTAAAACACCCACAAACACAGTCACAGTCCTTCCTTCCTTCCCCCTTTGCCCAGTCCAGAGTACCGTATCTCAGGAAAGGAAAACGAAGTCCATGGCTCAGGCAGTCCTCTGGTTCTTCCCAGTTAGTCCTCCATCTCGACTGGGAGACCTCCCTGGGTTCCCGGCACCCTCGGCTGAGTCGCCGGGATCTCTGCTAAAACCAGGTGGTGGTTCCCCCTTCTAAAGCTGCGGGGGTCCCCACTCTGGCACAGGCATGTGGTTCTCTCTCCTCAGGGCTGCGCAAGGTTCTCCTTCCTAAAGCAGCATGGTTCTCCTCTCAATGGCTGAGGTCCTCCCCATTCTGCTAAAGCCGCATGGTTCTCTCTTCTCTCAGGGCTGCGCATGGTTCACCTCCTCAGGGCCGCACATGGCTCTCCTTCTCAAAGCAGCATGGTTCTCTCCTTCCTAAAGCTGAACACTTCTCTCTGGGATGCAGGAGTCTCCACTCCATCAAAGCCGTGTGGTTCTCTCCTCAATGGCCGCCAAGTCTCGGTTTTTAAATCCCCGCGGCCAATCTTCCTCTGCAGCCTCATTTCCGACTCCTCCCACACTTGGCTTCACATGCCAGAATTCATATCCTTCCAGCTTTACTGGGCTGCCATCTTGAGTCTGGGCAGGTGTGGCCCCATGTCCTGGAGCCAATCTTCTCTGAGCTCCCACGCAGGCGCTGTAGCTTGGGGGATCTGCCCCCAGTCACGTCTTGGTGGGGAAGTTACTTCCATTCCCCTGGCTCAGAGATGATCACAGATATTTAACATATCTAAGCGACCAGCCAAAGGCTATAGATGTGTTAAATGACCACACCAGAGGGTAACTGCAAGGCTGTTGCTATGCAAAACAGATCTCAATGGCCTTGCTCCATTTGTCCCTTCCCCCAACCCACACCCTGGGTGAGGGGATGGAGACATCTTAAAATCTCCTGGACACCTTAAGTTCTGGACCCCATTTCAAATGCCCATTTGGGGTCCCTCCTCTTGGCTGCACCCTGTAACACTATCACAAAGGGTAAAATTTTCATCTTTTTCACAGTTGAGAAGTATACCATTGTGTAAGTGTACCATAGCTGTTTTATCCACTAATCTATTGATGGATACTTGGGCTGCTTTCAAATCTTGGCTTTTGTGAATAATACTGCAATGAACATAAGGGTACATATACCTTTTTGAAATTTACACAAGAGAGATACGTAGAGACCAAGTAGGTATGATGAAAGGAAAACATTGGTGTTATTGTAGTTAAAATCATTTACATAGTAATTTTTGGAAATGTGAAATGCATCAGCCAGTGTTCAGTCTTCTGTGATCCTTAAGTGAAACAGATAGTATTCACTAAAATAATCTTTGTATTGGTTGACTAACTCAGAAGAAGTTTAGGAAAATCCAATACTTTCTGGAATTTACTGCATAGTGCCAGTATTTTATGTCCCACTTCTCTTTATCACCCTCCCCCTTAAAAAAAGGCTCCTGAAGAATGTTCAGGCATTCCTTAAGTCCTCAGTGGCTAAGGAACCCTCAAATGCCACTTTATGGATGATCCTACCTTGATTGCCTCAATCAAGAATACCTGATTTTTTAGGTTGATCAATATTCTCAAGATAGTCTTCAACACTTTTCTTTCCCACCAAAACTCTACTTTTAAAGAATAATTTATGATAAATGCTGGAAAAGAATAAAAAATTCTGACCATAAATGTAACATCTGAAGTCTGAAACCATTTCCTAGGTAAGGCCTATCAACTGGGGGTGAGATTAATGGCTAGCTTCAACCTCCAACTTTTCATACCTCTAAGCAGTTGAGTTATCTTGCATAGGCTAAGTATTTTTATAAACAGGATTTACCTCTAAAATAGCCTAAATATTCTAAAAGCAAAGTGCCGTGTTGATCTTTTTTTCTGAAAAGTCTCTGTGCCCAAAATCCATAAAGCCATCAACCAAGAGAATGATTCTTCACCTTGAAATTGTTGAGTCCATACAAAGGATTCTGATCCCCAGTGTATGAACCATTCATGTAACTTGTCTGGGTTGACTTTGATTTCAATACAGAGTCAGACTTGGTTGAGTCTTCCTTAGAGATTGCCTTCAACATGAATGGTAGCTCCGGCATACAGTTTTAGGGTCTCAGAGGCATCATGAGGTCTTCCCAGTAAAGCATCAAGTATGTGCATAACACTTTTCTAAGGCCAACTGCGATTTCTGGAATGACCACCAGGTAACACAAAACATGATCACCAATTTATAAAATAAATTGGCTCTGGAAAAACAAAAAGCCAAGTATTCTCAGAAGTGTATTCCATGGAAATCTTATTTAGTAAAAAGGCGAAAGATTTATATGATCTGGAGAAAAACCAGAGTATCTCTCAGAAGTATTTTCATAAAGTTCATTATAATTCCTTTTCTCATTTCAGCAGCATGATGCTATCTTGAACCTCATCAGTTTTCTCAAACAAAAGGAAGCACTTTGTTTTCAGTATCTACCAGACCTGAGATAACCATCATGTTTTTGCAAGAAACCTTTAGGTTTCAGGTGAAATGACATCATTTTAGACCTCGGACCATAATGCTCTATTGCAGAGCCTTGCTGAAGTTCTCTAAACTCAGAGGCACACATATGTTGCTAACTGTCTAAAACCTGAGGACAAAAGCACATATTTCACAGGACTTCAGATAATCCCTGAAATGTTGTGTTTCATAACAGGAAGATACAAACCACCTTGCAGCCCCTATAGTGTTCTGCTACAGTTACCCAGTCCATGCTGTTATTTCAAAAATTGTATTTTATTCCAGTAAATACAGCTATAATCCTTAGTACTTCCCACCATCCGTAGCTGGAGAATGGGACATATCCAGACACTTGTTAAGAATTAAGCCACTCTGCACCTGTATAACTCTGCAGGGTGGTTATCAACTTGGTATTGTGTCATCTGAGGGAGGGAGAGGAAAGGTTATACAAGGAAGAAGTGTGTCATTAAAGGTCACATCTATTTAAAGCACTCCCAGGTAAGAAAGAAAGGCAAACTGTCAACCAAGTAAAAATGCAACAGCAATCACTCTATGACTGTTTAAGAGAATTAATCTGAATTGAACCCAGGCAAATTGTTTGCAATGCATAGCTCCCCTCCACTGCTCTTGATCCCTGCTCCCTCCCTTCAGCTTTGTGGCACTCTCTCAGAAAGACTCCCAGTTGCTTATCTTGTGAACAATGCTACCCATCTATTCCACCAAATTCTTAGAACGTTTTTCTACATTGACTTAACATTCATATGTCCCCTTTCATCATGCTCCCTTCCTACCTCTCTTTCCCTAGTTCGCACTGTATTATCAATATTAACCAGCTGAAGATAGAGTGTGGGAAGCTATGCTAGAAATATTATTTTAACAACCAGACACATTTGTGGTTTCATCTGCTTATTACAAGTAAAGTTACAAATGCCAGGATAGTCACATGTGGCTCTTTGTGATCAAATGGGAGCGATGTAATGGCCACTGTTTGCTCTGGGGTGACTTTCCAAGATCTCTCTCTCAGGACTCTGGGATAGTTAGCATCATTTCTGCATATTTTCTTTGACTGGAATATTTAAATAGGGTAAATATGGCCATTCTTTTCCTCCACTTAGAGCTGGCAGAACAAATAGGACCCGCCAAATTTATATGCCCAATTACTTTTAGGTTAACAAGCTCTGAAGTGCTTTGGAAATGCTCCCCCAGAGTTTCATTGTGGGTTAATGGAGAATCATCCAGCCTTTCTTCAGGACTATTAGAATAATAAACACCAGGCAGTTCAATCAATTAGACATTTCACCAGGACCATCACTCAAGTGGACAAGTAATTCAGATCATTCCCCAAGGAAATTTGGCCTCAGTGATCTCTGCTCTTTGCCAAACCCCGGGTGAAAGACAGTTAACAATGATTCTGCCAAGGAAGGAAGTTGGAGCTGTGGGAGAGGCTCTTACAGCGCTAGTTTGGGGGAAGTTGTGCAAGAAGGCCCAGGAGCAGCGGGCTGATGCAGGAGGTGGGGACCCCTCTCCTTTTACTCTTAAAGATAAAGTTATAACCAATACAGAGCCTCTGAATGAGAAGCAAATGCAGTAAAACCTCGCCATTTGAAAGTGAATGTGAGTGGATGTGGGTGCAGAGCAGTCAGATTCCAATTTGAATATGCAAAAAAAAAAAAAACCCTTAATTTAGAATACTATCAGGGCAGTTTTCTGCTGCACATAAATATGTAGATGAAAATAAAGTAGCAAATTGTTTTCTAATAGAATTCTTTAGGCACCATGTTTTTAACACACATAAGATTTATTTATAAGTATTATGTCAATTAATTGTTTATAAATGGTACTTCTCGAGTGCTAGAAGGCTCTTGGAAACAATTGTTTCTTTTAAGTGTTTTTAAATATCTTTTCAGCACACTTATACCATGAATTATTTAGAAAATCTTTTCTCTGTTGTTAGTATAAAGACAACATTTAGTTCAGTTGTAATCAAAATGATCACAAACATCTACTGATGCTGTCTGATACACCCCATTGCTGTATGACTAGGATTCTGCAAACTTAGTTGCAACTATAAAGATACAACTATTTCCACAGCAATGAATTTTTAGTTCTAAAAGACAGTCAGAAATGGGAAAAATTATCCAAAATAGGATAGTGTTTTTTTGACATTTCCAACCCTAAAACTAAGTGTGTTTATTTTGATGGGCATTATAAGGCCACACTTTAAAATAAAGAGAACTGGTGTGGTGTGTGTGTGTGTGTGCACCCCGACAGGCCAACTGTTTTCCCGGTTCCTCTCCTCTTATGAATAACAAGGCCATCGGCAATCTCGCATTTTGTCAGTGAGCAGCTCAACTTTATAAACAAGGGTAGCAGTGGTACAGCAGGTTGGAGTTTCGAGCTTGATGTCTTGATGTGTGTATGAATATACCCACAGACACCCCCAACACATACACACACACACACACACACGTGCTTACACTTTACAACATGTCAATACTGAAAGAGATCAAATAAGACAATTCATTTTCTCCTTTGGGGATGGGAAGTAGGACAATATCCTCACTTTATTGAAGAATAAAAGAGTTAGAATGGTTGTGCGTTGTGGGCTAAGGCATTGGGCTTTTAGACAAGAATCTCAAAATAAAAGGAGAACATTTCTAGATCTTCCTGAGAGAAGTGAGACAATAATTTCTCTATTTTTTAACTCAAAGTTATTTATTGAGTACTTACCATGAGCCTGACTGTTTTCTAGGAGATGAGGATATATGAATGAACATGTAATATTCTTGCTATTATGAAATTTATAGTCAAATAGATATTCACTTAGTTGCCACCCTCTAAGTTTCTAATTACAATACTATATTACATTTACATAACTCTTTATAGTCTGCAATATCTTTCCACATGCCTTATTCCCTTTCAATTATCATAACTCTATGAACTAGACATTAGCTTACTAACTCCAATATATCGGTAAGCAACCCAAGGCTCAGTGAGGTCAGCTGATTTGTGCAGTGTTATCCAGGTAGTTACGAGAACCGGGACTCTACCCGGGACTTCTGATTCCATTTTGGGGATCTTCCAACTGCATCAAAGAACATCTCTGTTTCTCCATAGGAACGAAGAGAAACACATGCAGTGGTTATTTATTTCTTAACCTCACATCATCCTGTAGTGAATTTTGCACTTGAACATGTCAGAGTTTATTCTACATACAACAATGTATCTTTTTTTGTCATACCATCACCTCTCAGTCTTTTATTCACAATATCAAAAATGGAACAACTTTATGAGTCCTCATTTCATCCGGGGCCCAAATTTCCCAATGATTCAAGAGGAACTTCTCTAACCCTAGAATGTCAGTAGAAATTATTTTCTTCAAGACCCAGGGGTCCCACGTCCATATTTAATTGGACTGTTTGTGGGTTTTTTTGGTATTGAGTTGTATAAGTACTTTATAAATTTTGGATATTAACCCTTATCAGATGTATTGCAAATATATTTTCCCATTCTGTGGGTTGTCTTTTTATTTTGTTGATTCCCTTTGCTGTGCAAAAACTTCTTAGTTCAATGTAGTCCCACTTGTTTATTTTTTTTTGGTTTCTCCTGCCTGGGGAGCTATATCAGATAAAAATTACTACCAGCAATGTCCAAGATTTTGCTGCCTATGTTTTCTTCTAAGATTTTTATGGTTTCAGGTCTAACATTTAAAATGTTTATCCATTTTGAATTTATTCTTTTGTGGTGTAAAAAGGTGGTCTAGTTTCATTTTTCTGCGGGTATCTGTTTAACTTTCCCAACACCATTTATTGAATAAACTATCTTTAGCCCATTGTATGTGCTTGCTTCCTCTATATAATATTAATTGACTGTAAAAGCATGGGTTTATTTCTGGGTTCTCTCTTCTGTTCCATTGATCTATGTATCTGTTTTTATGCCAGTACCATGCTGTACTGGCATTTTGATTACTATGGACTTACAGTATAGTTTGATATTAGGTAGCATGATGACTCCAACTTTGTCCTTCTTTCTCAAGATCACTGTTGCTATGCAGGGCCTTTTGTGGTTCCATATAAGTTTTTGAAATATTTGTTCTAGTTCCGTGAAATACATTATTGGAAATTTCATAGGACCTGAATAGACACTTCTCCAAAGAGGACATACAGATGTCCAATGGACATATGAAAAGATGCTCTACATCATTAATCATAAGAGAAATGCAAATTAAAACCACAATGGATATCACCTCACACATGTCAGAATGGGTCTCACTAATAAATCAACAAACAATAAGTATTGGTGAGGATGTATAGAAAGGGGAACACTTTTGCACTGTTGGTGGGAATGCAGACTTGAGCAGTCACTGTGGAAAGCAGTATGGAGATTCCTTGAAAAACTAAAAATGGAGCTGCCTTTTGATCCAGCAATTCCACTTCTGGGAATATTGCTGAAGGAAACCAAAACACTAATTTGAAAGAACAAAGGCACCCCTATGTTCACTGCAGTATTATTTACAATTGCCAAGATATGGAAGCAGCCCTAGTATCTATTAACAGATGAGTGGATAGAACAACTATGGTACATTTACATAATGGAATTTTACTCGGCTATAAAAAAGAGGAAAATTTTACCCTTTGAAATGATATGGATGGACCTGGAGAACATTATGCTAAGTTAAATCAGCCAGTCAGAGAAACACAAATACCATATGATTTCCCTCATATATAGAATCTAATGAATAAACTGAACTAATAAGCAAAACATAGACAGACTCACAGATAGAGAGCAGGATGACAGCTGGAGGGAAGGGTAGTGGGTAGAAGGATTGGGCAAAAAGGAAAAAGGACTCACGAGCGTGGACAAGAGTGTGGTGATTGCCAGGGGAAGGGAGGCATAAGAGGACTAAATGGTCATGGGAAAAAATACAATAAAGATTAAACAAAAAAATCTAGCCCTGGCTGGCATAGCTCAGTGGACTGAGTGCAGGCTGTGAACCAAAGCATCGCAGGTTTGATTCCCAGTCAGGGCACATGTTGGGTTGCAGGCCACGGCCCCCAGCAACCACACACTGATGTTTTTCTCTCTCTCTCTTTCTCCCTCCCTTCCCTCTCTAAAAATAAATAAATAAAATCTTAAAAAAAAAAATCAGGGGCCCAACTGGTGACATTAGGTTTCCATGTTAAAAGGGACTTAAAATAATGTCTCAAGAAATTCTTTTAGAAGACAACCTGGGTGCTTGTATTTTAAAGCTAGCATTTCTGCAGTAACACTGACATGAATACAGGATGGAAGTTTCACCTTATTGCTTAAGGCTGTTATTTGAAGCTATCCCAGCTTTAATATATCTGGAATCCACTTCATCTACCTGGCTTTATTATTTCCACAGACTAAACCTTAGCATTTATTTAGGTGGCAGGTAGCATTATTCTCACTAAGAACTAGATCCCATTCTCAAGGGTTTGGCAGCCAAGAAGGCTTATATATTGCATTTTGGGGGCTTCTGACTTTCCTTGGCTTCTGATCCATGGATGAAAAACTAGAAATCTTATAGTAACTTATATTTAAAGTCATTACTACAACTTTCTCAAAATAAGGACATGTTAATAAGTAGAAACTAAAAAAAATTAGAAAAATGTAGAGAAAACTTACCTTTGCTGCTTTTGAAGCACTTTTTCTGTGGTTTCTTTCCTTCTCCCTTTAAAACTCAGTGGCAGGTTTCCTAGGACCCCTTAAATGGGATGCAAGAGTGACACAGGGAACAGTCCCTACTTCATTACAGCGTGTTCTTTTTCTGTTAAATGGCTGACAATGCCACTAAGCATTGTGCCTTGTGTTATGAGCACAGCTGGATCAGCAGCTAAAATGCAGGGTCCCTCGGCAGCCGGATAATTCCATCCGAAACCTAGGCAGCTAAACAATAACTAATAATGTGGCCATGGTTTGATCTGCCTTGAATGAAAGACCAGGGCTGTTTACTTTACAATGAAACACGCAGCAAGATTCTAACACTCTTTTCTTAACCAAATCCTCCACTCCTGCTTTCAAACTGTGGAAGAAAACAAGAGTGAATCTTGTTTTCCCCAGGAGAGGGGTCTGGAAATAATTTTGAGATGAAATTTTAAATGTGATTTGGAAAGGGAGGAACTAGATGGAGGGTAACAAGTTATCCATCAGCGTGTGTTTACATATTTTATATTTTAATTCCTGTGGCACATATAAATTTCTATAACATTCTCTCATGTCATTCCCATGACATTCTCTCTAGGGATAATGACTACTAGACAGGCCTACTGGCCGTAATTGTGTTCTCAGGGGCTCACACTGCAGGAGGCAAAAGGTTTAACTCAGAAACCTTGATAGCAACATTTCCTTATCACAAATCATGTATCTGGCTCTAAGAATCAGATGAGAAAATAGAACCAAGGAGTAGTTACTATTGTCACGATTACTCATATGTTGCTTTCTTCCAGGATCCACTAAGAAAATCCTCTTAACATGATTTTTTTTTCATACTGAATCAAATTTGAAAAGAAAGGTTTTGCAATTCAAAATTTTGGCAGAGACGTTACATTTGGAATTTTGTTGCTGTCATCATGGAAACTGAGAGAGTCTGTATAATCTGAAAGTCACACAAATGAGTATCAGGTGCAATATTTACTTCCTATATAGAGCAGTCATGCTCTATATAGGTTAGGAGCGCGGCATAAAGCTCAGGTACTACGTGTTACCACTTACAGCTACGTCACCCTAAGCAAGTTACATTAACCCCGCTGTGCTCCAGCTTCCCAATTTGCAAGATGTTCTGAGATGGAGCCAGGAGACAGGAGTCCTATGACCTCCAGGGAGGAACGTGCATGTCACATGATCCTAAAACATACCCCCTCATCCCCATAATAAAATCCCTTGCCTCTCTCTCTCTCTCCATCCATCTCTCTCCCTCTTCCTCCCACCCACCATCTGCACTCCCCTGAGCTAATTGGAAATTTGGAATGTTATCCCGCGACACTTGGCTGCTGCCAGAAGCTCAGGGCTGTGAGAGGGCATTCTCTGCTTCTGATGCCCCTCAGAGCTCCTTATGCCACTTCTAGGAATGATCAGTACCACCCAGTTTTTCTCATCTCTTGTTTGCCTCCATCTCAAAGGAAGGGTTCTAGCAACACTCCATCCTCATCTTCCAATGTCGTCCTTGATAGAAATTTGGGGACAACCACAAAGGCAGAGCTTTTGCTAAATGTTTTGAGTTCTTCCAGCTCAGCTCTCTTTCTTTTCCTCATTTAGAGAGAGTTCCTCTGGCGTCTACGAGGTTGGTGAAAGGGATGGAAAAAGAAATAATTTTCTGTAATATCTGAATCTTTCCTTCTGTCACATAGCTTAATCTTTAGCTATTAAATTTAGAAATTAAAATGTCTTTATTTTCGGCACTGCTCTTACACATTTTTCTGAAGTTAACAACAACCTATATTGTAAAGTCAGCATATGGGCAATTGGAAAACTAACAGGCGAGTTAGTAAACCAAATTTTATTCTGCCACAAAAATTGATACAGTTAACACTCAGTACAGTAGGAGAGATGAATTGGCATACTTCCTTAGCTGTGGCACAAGTATTTCTAACAAATGTACTAGTTCCCCAGAAATATCTGTCCGAAACATAACTTTAAGATCTTTATGTTATTCCCAACTTCAAGGTCCTAGTATAGATATCCATCATTGGGATAGAACCTAATTTAAAAGTAATGGCACCAACAAAAGAGATAATCGTAGTGAGCTTTTGGGCATTCTCTCTGTGGGCTTATAGTCAGGCACTGATATTTCCATTTTACAGGTGAAGGAGAAAGTCCACGGTGTTAGATACCTTGCACAAGTTTCCAGAGGGAATGATCAGAAGAGCCAGAATTTCAACAAAGGTCTCCTTGACTCCATACCTCTTTCCGGTAACACATAGTGCCTCCCATTAGAAAATCCAGATTCTTTGCCCTTAGTCAGCAACTGGGAGAAATTATTGCTCTGACTCTGCTCTACTGAGGCCAAAACCATTTCCTGTGGATTAGACCACATTAGGAATAAATATTGACCTCACTTGCTCGCTTCATTCAGAAATCCTGTTGATGAAGGGCTGTCAGAAGGTACAAGTTATTGAAAGAGTAGAAACCGGGGAAGCCTCCAGGGGGTCAACAATTATTTTGGCGCTCTTCTGTAAACCTTTCTCGCGCTTTGAGTATTTTGAGCAGGTCTGTGAAGGAAGTGCGTTTTAAATTAATTTTTTCCTGGCAGCTTGTATCTGTGATAAATTGAAGAACTCCAAAAGCATGCACACGGCTAGGTGTTTAATAGCTCAGTCACTTCAATGCCCCATTGGGGTCACTTTATGTTTTTTCTCTTCCTTTCCAAACAGAATAACATGGAGTCTTAACAAGACTTGGAAGCTATTTTGATATCAAAAAGTAAGAGACAGCTCTATTTTTAATAAGCTTTAATATCAGGGTATCAGCAGCACCCTTGGTGCTATGGCCGGAAATGACAGTTTTATTACCCTTTCCTTTGAAACTGATAAATTGGTCCAGACTAAGGGCAGCCTTTTTAGCTGCCACAATTTTTTTAAAAAAGGCAAGAAAAAAAGAAACCGACTGTCACTAGGGTTATTTAAAACTCCATAGAAAATTCCAAAGGACAGGAGATTGCACCAGACTGTTGTCACCGAGTGCAGAGACCTGGATGTTTGTGACATGCAAAGGGACATGGTGAGTTTGTCTGTCTGTGGGTGGGCATGTGATTGAGAAGGGGGCAAGACTAAGAGAATATTTAAGTTTGGGCTCCCTTTTCACTGCTTTTGCTTATTGAAGTTTATAAATGATATTGTAACAATGTCATACTACCAACAATACAGATAAACCCAAGTTTAGTATCATCTCCTCTAAGGGACTTAATCAATAGATTTTGATTGGCATTTCCCCAAACAGCTAGGACCTGTTAAGTGTCTGCTTCAGAAACCTCTCTCAGGTGTGCTTTGGTGCTGACTGGAAACACTGCAATTCCACAAGCAGAGCCTGTGGTGTTTTGCTGTTCAGCATGATACTGCTAGACACAGAGGTGTGACCCTCACAATCGTGGATTTCGTGTGCCCTGGCACTTAGCACTTCCTGTTTTCAAAACTGGAGGATTACTTCTGAAAGATCGGTCGTTTTTCTACACAGGAAGCCATATAGTTCCAGAAGGTCGAATTCCTGGGTCATCTGGTTTTCAGCACAAAATCTCTAATCAGAAGACCAGAGGAGGAGTGTGGTGTTCTTTCTTCTCTGAAATGGTGCGCTGAGTTTCAACTTGTCGTCATCACAAATTGTTTGTTGATTTTCTCCAGGTACCGTAATTTCATTTTTTTTAATTAGAGCTCATAGAACTGAAAAGCCCTTAAAATCGTCTAGATTCTTCAATTACAAAAAGAGGCCTGAGGTCTAGAAAGATAAAATTGCAAAGATGGGAAGTAGCTGGTTTAAGTCCCAGGATTGGATCTTAGTTCGCTCCAAACACTTTTCTCACTATACCATAGTGCATGCCTTCATTAGTTAGGAAGGTTTAATGTTCAAATAAAAATGCTCAAATAAAAGAGAAGAGCACCAATATGACGAAGTGTTCAGTGTGCTGACAAGGGATCCTCTGCAATGTCCCCAGGACTAGCAGCATCCACCTGGTTCATCAGTCACCTACCTGTAATGCTAGCCATGCCTTCACTGACAATGGTAGTAGGTATTTACTAAAGTTGGGGTGCTTAGTACTAGTGATGCTCAGAACTCTCAAGGATTCAGGTGGGATTTTAGCTCAGAACAATAATTTAGGTGATTGCAGCCACACTGGAGTGTCTTCACCTACCAGTAGAAGCCTTGTTCTGTGGAAAGCACCCAGATGTGTAAGGTGCTTCATAATAACACCATGAGAAGAAACAGCATGATCAGTGATCTTAACAGATAGAAGTCTGTCATACTGTGGTGAGCACAGAACACTCCCTCCTTGAATTCTCACAAAGCAAAGATGAGGAAGGTGAAGAATACAGGCTTTGGAGTAACTTAGATACAACTTTGACCCTGGTCTATACCACTTTTAATGAAACTCTGAGTAAATGAGGTAATTTAGTTAAAATCTGTACACAGAATCTGGCCTGGATAATGCAGTGAAAATGCCATTTGATATTACCATTACATTATTCACTTCATGTGGTCCTTAGATCAATCAATGAGCAACTCTTTATGAAGCACCACCCCAGCTGAACTGAGTGCATATCTCCTGGATATTGGAAATAAAGACAAATTCTTGCTTCTCTCCAGACTTACGTGTACCTCGGTCTATCGGTTTCATGGTGATGGAATTAGGCCAAGGAAGAACAAGTTTTGCATCAACCATGTGGAATCCTCAGTTGTCAATTTTAGTAGGTACCTCTTGTTAAAATATCATTACTAGTTTTGTTTAGGTGGATTTTTTTTGCATGGAAGAATGGAAAATTTGTGAACTTTGAAGTCCGACGCACCTGGGTTAGATGTTCTATTTCACAGCTCTCTGGGTTTGGGAAAACTAATTCACCTACTGGCACATATTACTTCAACTAGGACAGGGCTGGTGTTGCCTCAAGGAAAAGTATCATTCTTCTACCCCCCTAACTCCTAAAGATTCATTACCTACATCCTTTCAGCCATCTTTTTTTTTCCTGCTCTTCAACCTTCATTCCATCACCCCCTAGGAAGGGAACGTTTCATACCTGAGGCCCTGTGTTAACAATGTGGCCAGCGGGGGAGGCAGGGAGAAGGAAACAACCACGTGCACTGTCTGTGTGCCTGCCGGCTGGCTGCGCTCTGGGGCTGCCTGCCTGCTCGGGAGGAAGTGCTTGTTGGGCCAGGCTTGCTTTATCAGGTGGCCCTCAGCTCAGTCCTGATTCATCTCTCCCTGCCAAGACTTTTAACGGAAACCCTGGGATGGCGTTGTCATTGTCCAAGTCAAAGTAAACATTATTAAGCATGTGGACTCATGAGATGGTCCCAAACAAAACCTGTAAATCAATAACATATTTACAGCAATTTTTCATTTCATATTTTTTCATTTGACTTGAGCAAAACACATTGCAGAACAACATTTAGAGGTGGACAAGGTACTAAGAAGGGATTTACAAATACAGAGAACAAATATTTGTCTCTTCTAAATATCCTTCTTTCATTGATTTTTTTAAGACCGAGAGATTAATCAAAAACAACCAGTCAGCACTATAAATAAGTTGGAAACTCTAATATTTTTGTTTGTTTTCTTTGAAATCTCAATTATCAGTAATGCTGACGGACTCGAGGCAGTTCATGGACATAACTTTAATTTAGTAAATTTGGATTCCTGCCTGGGTGCGTATACTATGTAGACGGCAGCATCTGCAGCAGCATGGCAGGGAGGAACAAGTTGCGCCAACACTACTGTGTTCCAGCCGGCAAATATTTGACACTTCGGTCATGAAGGTTGACATAGCATTGCAATCAATTAAACAAACAAGCTACAAGGGCACTATTGACTGGGAGCACAGTGCTTCAGCAAATCTGGGCATTGGAGTGCATGTGTAAAAAAAAATCTATCATGCTCTTTCTCAGCCATTTATGTATTCAAAACAAGAGCTCAATATAGTGTCTAATACACTACAATGTTCTCTAGGCCAAATGGATCCTTACTTTAAAGAACTCCTAGCACTGCATTGTAACACTTAGCCTCACAGTATGCAGTAGGTTTTTTTGTTTGTTTGTTTGTTTAATGTAATGACTAGTCTGTCGCCTCCGGAAACTTGACAAGACTGATTCATTTCTTCGATCACTTGGTTTTCCTTATTCATATGTATATATTGGTTTTCCTCTGCCCCAAAGCATTGACTTCAACAATCTTTTTCATTTTATTGTTCTTGATAGCTTCCTTGGACAAGATCACATCATCAGTGATGCCAGTAAAGCTTGGAGATAGAACTGAAGTGAATAAATGGGAGGAGGCTCTTAATTTCCTACATTCTATCATTCTGGCTCAACAGAAAATAATGTAGACCTCCAAAATAGCATTTTGACCATGTACATGGGGAAAAAAATTAAGTTCTTATTAAATCATACATTTGATCACAACCTAAAGCCATGTGTCCTTCAAAACAATATCTGGAAATGAACTTGAGTCCAGAGAGGAAATCTAATAATAGATTTTACATTCAAAGTTTACCCCATGTTTTTATGTTTTAGAAATGTGCTGATTTTGTCTCATTTTGATCAATAGAATGTAACAAAAGTGGTATTGTATGACTTCTTAGAATATATCACCAAAAACATTCCAACTTCCATTTTGGAACACTCAGTCTTGGGAAGATTTTGTAGAAGCCCACCATGTTGTCAGAGAGCCATGCAGAGACGTTATGAACGGGGTTCTGGTCTACAGCATCGGCAAAGCCTGTAGCCAGCAGTCAGCATCAACCCCCACTATTACAAGTGAGCCATCCGGCATGTCCAGTCCGGTCAAGGCTTCAGAATGCAGCCCCAGCTGACCTCTGACTGCAAGACACGAGAGATGTCAACAGAGGTCCACTGTTGAGCTCAGTCAACAAATCTACCATAAGAGATGCTCACATTTTAAGTCACTAATTTGTATACAAGGAAAGCTATCTGAAGTGGGTTATTCTAGCTGATGGGAGTTTGTTTGATGACCTAAAAGTATCTACTAAGGAAGATTTATTTGATCTAAATCTTCTTAAAAATAAACAACTATTTATTATCATTCTCTTTCATTTTATTCACTCCACTGCACTTCATCTTTCATACACCACACCACTAATACTCATCACCTGAAGGTCATTTGTGACCTCCTAATTGGCAATCACATCCTATAATCTTCATCTATCCTCAACCTATGTAGTTTCTCTATAGCTTTTGCCAGGCCTGCAGTCTTAAAACTCTATTCTTTGATTTCACCACATAACAGTTTCTCACAGTCCTTTTCCTCCAACTTGGAGGAATATGAGAAATGGTATTCTTCCCAAGTGAAGAAACAGCTGTGTGCCTGGATTACCAAAGCAGAAGGGAAAGATGAGCAGACAACGACATCAGAAAGGAAAACAAGCCACAAAAGATAAGTTAAAGGGCAAGAGCAGTGCTACTTTTTTTGTATAGACTCACTACACCTTTGGTCCAACTCTGCCCTGCACCATATGCAGGAGTCAACAGGAGGGGAGTTAGAGGAAAGATTCAGGAAAAAAAGCCCTGGTATGTTCATACAAATTATAATGTGAAGCCAACAGTTGCTTAAAACATGATTTTATATTGAAAGTGTTTTATTTGGCTGTCTTTTCTTCAGTTATGTTGTGAGCTCCTATCAGATCTGTATTAAGTATTTGAATTTGAATTATAATTTTCAACCATACAAAATATTCTTCTTCATGTTTGAACTAGTATGAGTACAGGACACTCTCATCATCTCTATTGGAAAATATACTGAACTATCACTCACTTGTGGTGTGGGAGGGGAAGAATTTAGCAGGCTGGAATCAGAAAGTGGGTGGAGTCCGAGTCTCTGCTTCCCAGTGATTACATTCATTGAAACCTTTCTTTTTTTCCTTTCCTTTCTTAGCCTTTCATTTTCTTTCTTCTTCTCTCACCTCCTTTTTTTCTATTTTCAATGTGGTACGTGTTCTTTTGGCAGTTTAAATATTGAAGTAGGATAAAAATAGGCAATACAAACCTGTGTATGAACAGTGCAAAAAATTGAGATGTCAATTTATGTCCATCCGTGTCATAACATAGAATTCTAGGAAGATAAACAACTCTTATGTATGAACATCTATCAGCTTCATGGCTTTTGAATCAAATAGGCATCCGGAGGAGATGGCTTGTCATTGCGCAGTGGCTGTCTCTATGATCTCTTTAGTCCCCAAGCCACCTTAATCCCAGTTGCAGTCATGGCTACTTCAGAGACCTGAAATGCACAAATCTTTTACCTGAAATCCTTATGGCAAGAAAGAGATTTTTGTTTTTTGTTTTTTTTTAGCAGCAGGAGTATGATCATTGGAACTAAAGGGTTTCAGTCATGGTTCTGTGGGACCGTGATAAGATAAATTTACCTCACTGAGTTTTGATCTATTTATTCATAAAACAGAAATTAGCATATAGTAGAAATATATGTTAAGAGTTTAAAAAACCACCAGGACACACCAAAGATCTGCAGTGGGTATGTGCTCTTTGATGTCTTGTTATTCAAAGAATAAAAAGCTTGGTCGTCAAGTGACATGAAGTGTTGACACAAGATACTGATTTTTTTGTACTGAGTCACTTTAAAAAAAATACACCTTTGTGCTGCCCCCCACTTTAGTTTATCTGGTAGCTACACACGTAAATTTCTTTCCCTATTTATACTTAGCATAACCAAGAGGGGTTAGATTTTTTCAAAGAGTTTTACAAAGTACCAAGGGAAAATTAAAATTATGAAAAAAAACTGCTAACATATAAAGAATATGATATACATATACAGTATGATATTATAGTATATATGATATTTTATATCTATATATCTATATCTATCTGTCTATACATATATCTCAAATGTTTCTAATATGCTCCTTCAGTGAATTGTACCTGAGGACAGAGGAACCTGTTTTTTAAGTGAATAGGGGACAGGGAACACAGGCATCTCAAAGAAAAGAGACAAGTTACATGCTTTTTTAAAAAAAAATTATTTGCTAGCTCTCAGGCTGTCTGCATATTTCAGGAGGTTTTGAGTCCACAATACAAAAACTGTTTCTGAGGAATCCTGGCTCCTTTGTTCAAGCATAAGAATGAGTTCTCAATCTTCCTCCAAAGACTCTGTTTAGTCCTGGGATCCCACCTGAGAGAAACACTCCTTCCTTATAAAGTAAAATGACCTTTCTTTAAATACGGTTTTACCACCAGAACCCAGAGAGCACTCTTTTCCCAGTACAGGTCCAACACATAAAAAGCATGAAAATCCAAAGCGCAAGTATTTCACGTGTAACGTAATGGGCAGGCAGGGGTAAAGCATGCTATTCTAACAAGGGGCAAGTCCGACTTCACAGGCCACAGGACGGCTGTGGAAGCTGAGTATAGCCTCCTACAAAAGATGCTTAGTAAACTATGAAGCAGTGTAAGAAGTCAGTTAAAATTGGAAAGACACTTTATTTTAAGGGGAAGAAATTTTATTCAGGAGCTGGATGGTGTCTGTTTATCCCTAGGTACCGCTTCATATTCAGGATCTGGTCACTCACTTTGCCCTCTGATTTATTTCTTTTCTGGATCACCATTTTTATTGCTCATTAATATCTACTGAGAAGCATTCAAAGTATTTAACAATATGCAGGACAAAAGCACTGATCAATCAGAATGGTCGCTACTTGTAAACATGCCTTGTTACTGGAACGCATGGGTTGAACTCAGGGCAGCTTCCTCAGAGAATGGAGAGTGGGAGGCAGGCAAATGGAGCCATTTCGGTTCCCATCCATTCATGATATGATGTTATGCCTAATAAAGGGGAACATTTTGAATTAGCTAATGTGCTATTTAGAGGTTTGCTGAGTTTCCTGTTTGGTGGGTTTTAGGAGTGGGAGGAGAGGAAGACACAGGGAAGGATGGATGGAGAGAAGTGATCCTTCAGCTCTCCTTTGGAAATTTATTTGTATTCACCCATTATACCCAAGCATGGCATTCGGTATAGTCTAATGGACTTATCATAACATCTTTATTGTCAGTGTAACTTCATTTTATTTTATATGAAAGTCAGGCGACACATGTTGAGAGTTAGAGCTTTCCCACACCTGTGGTCCCAGGTGTCAGGAAGAAGTGTGTGCGTTCCCAAATGCTGACATCTGTTCTTCTTTCCTGCAAGCAGTGAATATGCTGAATTGAGACACAATTGTTTTTTGTGCTTTCCTTAACTTTCAAAGAGCAAAAGTGAAAAAAACACTTTATCTCCTAGGTTTCTCTGAAGGTAATTTGCTAAATATGATTAATGTTTGCTCATTTTGATGACTTTTTGAGTTCTCAAGGGTGGAACAAAGGTTTCATTTTTGTTACTTCTGAGTTCCTGCTGGTAGCCCTCAATGGGCAGTTAGGTTTGCGTGGATCGGAATCGTTAGCAGAGATATTGTTATCCACCTAGTCAGTAGCTTCAAGGTGTCTGGAAGGAGGGTAAAGTGTCTAATTTCTGCAAGTGTGACTCATAGAAAGCACAGCACGGTTCAAGAGTTTTCCAAGTTTCGTGGTTGTGGTTACTTGTTGATTAAAGCGTTTTCAAGATGTTGACAGCTTCCTCACAGTAGCAATACTGTGAACTGGCGACCAGGTTCTGCAGTAAGTCTTTCGTTGTTGGTCCTGCAGGTTTAATTAGAATTTGTTTTTTCAGCCTTACCGATAATTAGAAGCCATTTCCTGAAATGCATTGCTCAAACAAGTTATAGTGGATTCTTTTTTAATACTTTTTAGATAAGATTTCATTTATTTATTTATTTATTTTTATTTATTTAGAGAAGGGAAGGGAGCGAGAAAGAGAGGGAGAGAAACATCTGTGTGGTTGCCTCTCACATGCTCCCTAGTGGGGACCTGGCCCACAACCCAGGCATGTGCCCTGACTGGAAATCGAACTGGTGACCCTTTGGTTCGCAGGCTGGCACTCAATCCAAGCCACACCACCCAGGAAGTTACAGTGGATTCTGTTTTCTAAAACGAAACTCTGATTAACACTATAATTGGTCCAGCAGGGATAGCATGTAGTAGATTAGAGGATATGGAAATTTGGTTTTGGTTATCCAAACTAGTCAAGTGTGGCTGTAAAGATAAATCCATTGGCACAGCAATCCAAGGAACCAATGAAAGACATTATATTTCACTATACCAAGGGTGATGGAAAGCAAAGACTTAGTAAACAAGTGGCTGTCTGTCACTGAGGATGAACAAATTAAAAATATAAGAAATATGAATGTGATGGAAAGTTTCAATGAAGTAAATGGTAAGCTCATGGTTTTAAATTCTCAACCAAAGCCTTGGACAGGAGCCAGGGAAGCTCATGGGAAGCCCAGGAAGGCCAGGAGGTTCGGGGAAGTCTATGTTTACCCCCAAACACTCTCCTATTGCATCTCACTCAGGGCAGATATATGCGTGAATCAGAAGCTGACTCTAATGCTGAGTGCTGCTGGGTAACAGCAAGTTTCATGCATAGACTGACCAGTTCTTCTAAGTGACGGTGGGGAAATGTCTGGGAGATGGTTGGTCTTCAAGCATTTAAGAGCTCCAGATAGATTTGGCTGATCTGGAGGACCGCTGTCCAGAATCCCACTGCAATGCCGTTGCCAGCAGAAACAGCCCCTCTTCTTTTCCGGTGAGGCCAGCTCTGTCTAGCTAGAACCCTGAAGCTACTCCACCTAGGGGACTATCTTGCATCAGAAAGCCTGTTATCCTGCTACCTCACCTCTGCCACAGCTTCGCAGACCCGCAGCTCAGCGCCCTCCACAGGAACGAGAATAAAGTTTGACCTCTGAGGACAGTTGTACACCTAAAATTGCAAGACATGGCTAATTTATATCAGTGAAAGCCTGGGGATGTGTGTGGAAATTGATTTGTTTTACCTTGTAGCAGGGTGGAAGCAACAGAACTTTATATTGAGCTAAATTTAGAAAAAAGCTATCTGAGATTCCGTATTCAGAGGGTTAATTTGTGAAGCTGAGAGTGGTTAGGAGAGCTGCTCAGTCAGTGGGCTGAAATCTAGACTCGGGCAGACTATGTTAAATGAAGCTGAAATGTCAGACAGTCTGGGAACAATAGAGAGGAAGGAGTTGAAAGATTCAGGGGGAAAGCAAGGCACATTCACCATGTGGAACCGACACATTAGGCCCATCATAGACCCCCTTGGAGTCTCCCCTTCTAGAGGATACTCCTTCACTAAGAAATAAATAAAGAAAGAGAGAACCAACACTCTTAAATTAATTAATGTATGTGTCTATCTTCTAGAAACCAAGGATAAAGCTAGGAAGCACTCCTCTTAATGGTCTTCCCTGACCTTGGAAGTGATGATCGGATCCAGAGGGTGAGAAGGCACATGGCAATCCTTTTTGATCAGAGGTCAGGAGAACACAGGCTTCACCGGAGCAACTCAGGGAGATTTGACTTAATTCACAGACAGAGAGCCTTTGGCATGAGGGAATGGCTATGGAACTTTCTGCAATGGTTCTGCAACAGCACACAGACTATGACGTCCAGTCTTCCTCAAAGCCATCTCCAAAGGGACCTGTAAATACTTTCCAGGGAATCTGTGTACAGACTGAGAGTAAACTCGCAACCATTTGTAGTTCTGAGCATGTGCTAATCTCTGAGGATCAAGAACATCACTTTGGTCCACTTACCAGAGTCAAGGTTGTGAGGTTTGGATGGCAAATAACATATTTTCCCAAGTCATGGGTCCCAACTATGGGTCCGAGGAGTCTGCGATATCAAGCTCTTGTTATTTCTATGATTGCTGAATGAATAGTTGAAAGAAGCTTCTGGCAGACTTCCCACACTGGCCCTGAACCATGGAAGGATTGATAATATGGAATCCAGGAGTAAGTGGAGACCCCCGGAAATCATGCTACCTACCAAAATAGCACACGCTAATAAACACCCTGTTGCAAGTGAAATAGCACAGATTAGGGCCATTAATCAATAATTGAAAGATTCAGGTTAGTGATTTGCCACAATTCCATTTACTTCTCCTTTATGGATTATGTTTAAAGCAAGGAAGTAAGTAAAATTAAAAAAAGATAGTGAATTTCATAAAGTTTATCAGGTTGTGAACAGATTGCAACTGCTGTTCTATCTGTTATGTATTTTTGGAGTTAACAAAACACACTCTACCTCTGGAACACACGTATCAAGATGATCCCCCTCCCCCAACCTGTGCAATTGTGAGAGAACAGTAGAATGTTTCCATTCACCAGAAAGAGACAAAACACAATCAGTGTCTTATCTCAAGACTATGCCAAATCTCTGGCTCTAAATCTCCAAGGATTTAGATGATCTCACCATATAGCAGGACCCTCCCCTGGTTTACTACACTGATGGCATTACCCCAATGTAAAGGAATAAGCAGAAACCTTCATGCTTGACAGAAGGTCAGAGAAAAACTCTTCAGGTATTCAGGATTCTGCCTTGCCTGTGGCATTCTTGGAGCTGGAGGAAATCAGGGGTTCATAGCATTTGGGTATATCACCACCAGAGTGAAAGAAAAAGTGTCATTCCTTTTTGAGAGAAGACATTTCTCAAAGGGTTCTCTGTGGAACTTGAAGGCAAATATGGCACATTGATCTGTTTTCATAGTGCATTCTAAAGCACCAGCTGTAGGTAGGACCGCCTGCTCCAGCTTTGAGAGCAGCTCTTGACTGAGCTGCAGAGCAAGCATCTCTGCGACTTGGCCATGCTCCACATGGTGCTGGAATTATCTGTGGCTTATCTGATTCGGATGCTGACTGAAGGTGGGGACAGTCGCTCCTGGGAGTAGCACAGCTCAAGCCACTTGAGTTTTAGAACAATGTCACCCAGCAGGTAATTCTTCACTCTTTGAGAAAAAAAAATTATGTTTGTCTCTCAATGGGCCAAACAAGAGGAGACAGGTGGAGCATTTCAAGTAGGGGGATACTTTGAGCAAAAGAAAGCAAAGGATGTATGGAGTGCTCTAGCAACCCCACAGCTGCTTGGGGTACGGAGTTTCCGCTTGTGGGCAGATTTATCAACTGGGGGAAAATTCTTCCTGCGATATCGGAGAAAATGTGTCCAAATGAATTTAAGCTGGTCTGATTCACTCCTGGTTTGAAAATCCTATAGCCAGGAGCGCTCGGCGGAAGATATTTTTCACTTTGGCCAAGACAAAGCGTTCTATCCCGAACCATGCCTCAGTACTAGGAGATTCAGTGCACAGCATGACACAGCTGGAAATCACTCTGTGCTGAAATCAAGTCAGTGTCCTGCAGTGGCTTAGAAAACAACATACAGCACAGAGCGTTTACGTTCATCATAAAATGACAGTTCTGAAACAGGCTTCACACAAAGGAGCTGCCTTTGAATTTGGAAGGTATGTATATGAATTTGAACACTAACAATTGAAGATTATTAATAAATGCTGTATGGCTGCAGATCAAACCCTATATGGCTATAATAACTGTATTTAAGTATGCTATGTCACTTAGGATTTGAGTTCTTGTCAGGTGAAATATAAAATATTCATTTTCTTATTTACTGTTTTTTTGGTTCCAGCAATAGAACTTTCAATAATGGATTTCTTTTTATGCTCCAACCTAAGCTGTCAGTAGGAAAAGAAAAAGTCAGTTTCTCTAGCCTCTTCTCTCTCTCTCTCTCTCTCTCTCTCTCTCTCTCTCTCTCTCTCTCTCTCTCATTTTGGGGAACAAAATGTTATAATGTGAGCTGACTGTGAACTTAGCAGGTGATCAACTTCATGGGAACTTCTTCATGTAAAGTGCCCTAAAGAATATAACACATTTTGAATATCAGCTGGTGTCACAAAACTCTCAATTTATTTTTATAAGTAATTAAGTTTTGTTCCACGTTTTCTTATGTTTTCTCTTCTACTTGTGTGAGGGACAGAATAACCATATAACCATCGAGACACAAGAAGCAAAACTTATGCTGAGCATGCCACTGCCAGTGTGAGTCTTCGAGATGATCGATCAATCATCAGACAATATTGTCTACTCTCTCCATCTGCTCTAAACCAGGCTTGCTTTGTGCAACATGGACTAGCTCCTGGGTACACCCAATGTGCTTTTAAAGATTGTTTAATAGACTTTAATTTTTAGAGCCATGCTAAGTTCAAGCAACAGACATGCTTTTTTTTTTAATCTTAAGACCATCCACATGGCCCAGCATCACACTTTATCCATACAGATATTCAGATTAATGCTCTTATTGTTTTTAATGTTTTTGTTCAGTTTCCTTTTTATATATGAAGGAATCAGAGTATTCAAGTTGTTCATGTTCTGGATGGGTTTGAATAATCCTGCAAGTAAAATACAATTGCGACATATATTTTTTCTCCTAATGTTTGTTAACTCTTTTTCACAGATGTATGGATGAAGAGAAATGTTGTTTTCAGGAGACTGATAGCTTGTATCAAACAGCAATTGGCACACGGCTCACATTTAAAGGCCTCCCAGTGGTTGTACTCACATTCCCAGCTCTGCTACCAGAAATGTGCTGAGTGTGCAGCACATTTATGTTTAAACGATAATGAGACTGACTCACACCCTTTCTGGAAAAATACACAGTAAAAGTCAAACCAGAATCCTGAGGATGCCAGAGAAAGTCAAAATGAGTGTTTATTAGAAAGGAGGAGGTTTAAGTACCAATGTTGGTAAAAATTCCCGAGCCTCAGTATTTTAACAGTGAATATGTGACTACAAAGCCATCGTATGAAAGACTTGGACCCTGGACACCCACTCCATCGCCCGGGGAGAAGAACCTCCTGTGCAGATTTTATTTGGAACATAGAGTTAAAATCCTGGTCAATGACACTAGATGCTCCCAAAGAGAACAACATTCCAGTTTTCTGATTATATGTTTAATTTTAAGTCAATTTAAAAATAAAAATTGAAATGTGAGAGAAAACTGAGCATCGCTTTTTATAACCGTTATTCCTCTTACTGAAACAATTTGTGGATAGGTTTAGATATTTCACTAGTCCTTTTAATGAATTTGATGCTCACATACCTACCATTATTTTATTATTTTCTAATTTATAATTTGATTCTGTTTGACAATTGTGTGCTTAAAATTATATAGACTCACAGAAAGCTTTAAAAATAGTACAGTGGTCCCATTAGTGTTTCTCAGTAGTGATATTCTAAACAATTAGAGTACAGTATCAAACCCAGAAAATGGACATCGGAAAGAACTACAGACCCATTCAGATTTCATAGGGACTCATTTGTGTACATGTGTTTCTACACGTATTCATCTGAGTGTTCATATGTGTAGAATTTTCTGCAGTTTTATCACATCTGTTGATTTGTGAACTCAACACCACAATCAAGATAAAAAATCTTCTTCCACCACAAATGAACTCCCTCCAGCTACCTGTTTATAGTCACATTTGACCTTACCTCACCCCCTGCCATTTTTAACTTGGGGCAACCATTGACCTGAGCTTTACCCCCCACCCTGTCTTTTTGAGAATGCTACAGAAATATAATCACACAATATGTAATTTTTTGAGATTGGCATTTTTCACTCAGGATAATGCCCTATATGGTAGTGTGGTATTTGTATGTTTACTTTTAGGATAAACACCCAAATTCTTTTTCAGAGTGTCTGTAAACTTCATACATTTCTACCAAAAATGTATGAGAGATCAAATTTTTTTTCTTCACCCTTGCTAACATTTGGTATTGCTACTTTTTATTTAACTGTTCTGATATGTATGTTATAATATCTCATTAATTTGTATTTCCCTAATGGCTAATAATATTTAACATAACTTTATATGCTTATTTCCCATTTGTATTTCCTCTTTGGTGAAATGTCTGAGTTTTATTCTTCAATTACTTCATTAGCTAATTCTGTTTGTTTCTGGTTTTTTTTGTTTTAATGTTGAGACTTTGTAACATATTCCAGAAACAGTTATTTGTTGGATATACTTGCAAATATTTTCACTCAGTTTATAACTTGACTGTTTATTTCTTGTGGAAACAACTGATTAACGCTCTATCAAATCATTCATTTCACATTCAATACTGTTAGTACTGTGCTTACTAATTTTAATGCAGGTTTTAATTTTGATATTACATTGAAATCCTTACTTTTTTTGCAAGGAATACATTTCAGTATGTATTCTATTACTTATGAAACTTGGATTTTAAGATACAAGTTTCCTTTGATTTTATTGAGGATTCAAAGTTAGTTTTATCATACTCTATTTTCTAAACAAATATATAGTAAAATATATATGATCCTGTAACTTTCTAGTTTCATAAGATAATTGTGCCACACAAACTAAAATCTCTTCATACATCCTTTATAAGCCATGAAGATTAACAAGAAAAACAAGTAAAATTACCCACAGTATAAGTAGGATTTAGAAAAATATTGCTGGTTTCATATTTACAGGTTGGTTTGTAAAAAACATGTGCAATAAGTATAGTCATCTCTGGAGTCATTAAAAGAATAGAGAGTATGTCAGTGTCTTAATTTTGAGAGAACACAGAAAACAGTTGTTTCACCCCCAAAAGAAGATGGAGTGCCCTCATAATAATTTAATAAAAACAAGTGAAATGCATGGTAGATCAGAGCATTGGATATTAGCAATTTTTGAAAAATGGTTTGGAAAATGTGTACGATGAGAAGTAACAGTTGAAAAAGTCACCCACTGTATTAGAGAAACAGGTATCTTAAAAGATGTAATAATCCTTAGAGTCTTGGTGAAAGAAAAGGAAGAAATAGCTTCAAAAATATTGATAAAATATAAATTAATTATTAATATAAATTAATAATCAGCATATAAGTGTATTCTCCCCCAAATTATTAAAGTAAGGGCACTTTACTGATTGAAGAAGGCACTCTTGACCTGAGAAACCAAGCTAGCTACCCGAGCCTCTCTCCCCAATGCAGAAATGCTGCTGATGGTGGAACTTAGAATAAAGACAAGAGTGCTATGAACATCTTCAGATGCTATGCCTCTATGCACATCATGAACAGAAAAAAAAACCAGCATCCCCAGAAAGATACTAAAACAAGAAAAAAGAAAGTTATTATTAAAGTATCCTGACAAAAAAAGAGCTGGAATACAGATCCCCAACATTCATTCAAAGGACAATAGAAATCAGAAATTTCAAAACTAAAATAGAAACAGACACAAAAAGTGAAACATAAGAGTAATTGAAGCAAAAGGAAAATAATCTCAAAGATACAAACTAAATTACAAGATACTAAGGCAAAATAGATATAATGGCAAGTATAGTAAAGGATAAGGAAGGTATTGAATAAAGAAATAAATGGGCAAAAGAAATAAAAAGAGATGAACATGGATGCTGAAATCTTAACATTAGAGAGTCAAATACAGCAATACATCAAAAATCATACACCATCATCTAGTGGGATTTATTCTGCAATGTAAGGTTGGTACAATATTTGCAGATCAATAAATGTGATATACTTCATAAACAAAATGAAGGATAAAAACCAAATGATCATTTCAATTGATGCAGAAAAAGCATTTGATAAAATCTAGCACCCATTCATGATAAAAACTCTCAGCACAGTGGGAACATACTTAAGTAACACAGGCCACATAAGACAAACTCACTGCCAGGATCATACTCAATGGGCAGATACTACAAGCATTCCTCTTAAGACTGGGAACAAGACAGGGATGTACGCTTTCACCTTCCTTATTCAGCATAGTACTGTGGTCCTAGCCATAGCTATCAGATAGGATAAAGAAATGAAAGGCATCCGAATTGGAAAAGAAATAGTAAAACTGTCTTTATTTGCAGGTTAAATGATACTGTACATAGATAACCCTAAAGATTCCACCAAGAAACTACTAGAACTGATAAATGAATTCAGTAAAGTAACAGAATCCAAAATTAATATCAGAAAGGGAAATTAAGAAAATTATTCCCATTCACAATTGCTTAAAAAAAAGAATAAAATACCTAGGAATAAGTCTAACCAAGGATACAACAGACCTCTATTCAAAATATTACAAGACACAAGAAAAAAATCGAAGAAGATGTAAATAAGTGGAAGCACATACTGTATACATGGATAGAGGATTAACATGACTAACATGTCTATAGTACCCAAGGCTATCTGAAGATTCAATGAAGTTCCTATTAAGATACTAAACTTACTTCACAGAACTAGAACAAATATTTCAAAAATTTATATGGAACCACAAAAGGCCCCACATAGTAACATCAATCCTGAAAAAGAAAAAGGTTGGAATCATGCTACCTAATATCAAACCATACTATAAGGCCATAGTAATCAAAACAGACTAGTATAAAAACAGACACACAGATCAATGGAACAGAATAGAGAGCCCAGTAATAAACCCACACTTTTATAGTCAGTTAATAGTCAACAGAGGAAACAAGCACATACAATGGACTAAAGATAGTTTATTCAATCAATTGTGTTGGGAAAATTGGATAGATATGTGTAGAAAAATGAAACTAGACCACCTTCTTACACCACACACAGAATGAATTCAAAATGGATCAAAGACTTAAATGTTAAACGCGAAACCATAAAAATCCTAGAAGAAAACATATGTAGTAAAATCTCAGACATTGCTTGTAGCAATATTTTATTAAATATATCTCCTGGGGCAAGGGAAACAAAAGGAAAAAATAAGTATTACTGCATAAAACTGAAAAGTTTTTGCACGGCAAAGGAACCCATCAACAAAGTAAAAAGACAACCCATGGAATGGGAGAACATATTTGCCAATACATCTGATAAGGGGTTATTATCCAAAATTTATAAAGAACTTATAAAACTCAACACCAGAAACACAAACAATCCAATTTAAATTGGGTAAAAGACCTGAACAGACACTTCTCCATTGAGGACATACAGAGGGCCAATAGACATATGAAAAGATGCTCAGTGTCACTAATCACAAGAGAAATGCAAATTAAGAACACAAAGAGACATCACCTCACACCTGTCAGAATGGCTATCATGAAAAAATCAACAAAAACAAGTGCTGGCGAGGATGTGGAGAAAGGGGAACCCTTTCACACTGTTGGTGGGAATGCAGACTGGTGCAGTCACTGTGGGAAGCAGATGGAGATACCTCAATAAATTAAAAATGGATCTGCCTTTTGACCCAGCAATCCCATGTCTGGTAATATATCCAAAGAAACCTAAAAAAATAATTCAAAAGAATATAAGCACCCCTACATTCATCACCCCATTATTCACGATTGCCAAAGTATGGAAGCAGCCAAAGTGTCCATCGGTAGATAAGTGGATAAAACAACTATGGGACATTTACATGATGGAATACTACTCAGTCATAAGATAAAGAAAATTTTACCCTTTGTGACAGTATGGATGGACCTGGAGAACATTATCTTATGCTAAGAGAACTAGACCAGTCAGAGAAAGACAAATACCATGTGATTTCACTTGTATGGGGAACCTAGTGAACAAACTGAACTAACAAGCAGAATAGAGCCAGACTCATTGGTAGAGAGCAAGGGTGACAGCTATGAGCTGGAGAGATGGAGCAAAAGAAAAAGGACTTGTGGCCACGGACAGCAGTGGGTGATTGCGGAAGGGACTGGAGTATAAGGGGGTAAATGGGAATGGAAAAATACAATAAAGTAAGGAAACCTTCTCATTACAAAAAGAAAATACACAAAACTAAAAGTATAGAACACAGACAAATGTGATAGAATATATTTATAAAAGGAGTCACTGAAAAAATTTTGAAGAGACTTAATCATATACATATTCCAAGAAAATGTATGTTAGAAATAGATTCTGGTTTTACCTACTAAAAGTATTTACTGATAACCCGAGAGGACTTTGCTCTAAAATATGTCAAGTAAATTTACAGTATTTTGCTTTACAGAATAAAAAAATTTCCAGGGAGTTTAGCAAAAAATAAGTCACCTATAAGTAAGAGAAAATGCTGTTCAAAATGAGAAGTGGAAAAGTTAAGTAACTATACTGAGTCTGCATGGATAATAAATATGAGTAAAAGGCTACCTTTTAAGAGAAAAAACAAAATAGTAAAAATAGAAGTTTGAAAAAGAAAAAAATAAATTAAGAACTTCATATGAAGTTATTAGTCCTGTGATGTCTATTAAAACAAACACTAACTTTGTTAAGAACTCACTAAAGTAAAATAAAAATTACCAAAGAATAAAAGCAGAAATTATAATAATATTAACAATGAATATAAAGTAGAAAATATGATACAACTAAGATCCAAACTATCAGTTTTACCAGTAAATACAAATAGAATTTAATAATCTATTCACATAAAGACATTATAAGAAGCGTTCACAAAACCAAACCCAATGTAAAACACCGTGATTCAGAAAGGTTAAAAAATAATCGCTTCTTGGCCTTTTGGCTAAGATCAAATGTAGTATCTGTTCTTATCAGTTTAATATCTGATACGTCCTCTATCCAGAAAGGTTAAAAATAAAAGATGGGCCAAGCAGATCCCACGAATGTAAAACTGAAAAGAAGATATGACAATCTTGATAACTGACAAAATAGATTTCAGTCTTAAAAGCATTAAGCCAAAGAAAGACCACTTCATGATGCCGAAGAACATCATTCATAATAACAATGTAACAGTCATGAATATCTATGCATTAAATATTAAGTCAAACATCTTTAGAAAGCATAAAATACATAACATATAAGGAGAAATTGGTAAAATCACACTAATCATAGGAAACTTTAATATATAAGTTTTGATTCAAGATGGTTTGAGTGAAGAAATATTAAGAGTATAGAGGAACTATAAAACATAATAAAATACTTTTCTCAAGAATATATAGCAATTACTTCTTCCTAATAGTGCCTTTATTTTCTTTTCAAGTACATGAAACATTGTCAAAAACTGACAATAAATTATGTCACAAACAAAACCTCAGTAAGTTTCATGGAATAGAAATAATATAAACAATATTTCAATATACTGAAATTATGAACATGACTTAAAAAGCCATTCCATTTTGATATTATAACTCTTTTATATAACTCTTGGATCTCAAAGGGATTATATACAAAATGGTCAGCATTTCCTTAAAAACTAATATTAATAATGACCATAGAAGCACTACATATCAAAATATATGAGGTATAAGTAAAGTGATGGTAAGAGAATGATTCAAAACTATGTGTGTTAATAAAATTAAATAGTGGAATTAAATGAGTATAATATTTTTCTTGAGTAGAAAAGGTTACTATGTTTTTAAAGGCAGAGGAAATTTATAAGAGTGAGAGAAGAAATAAATGTTAGAAAAAAGAAAACGACGATTTTAAAACACTAGTTAACCTAGTTTTCTAAATGGGGAAAAGAGGGAATAAACAATACTGTAAAATAGAAAAGGGAAGACATAAAGGGATCGTAAGAGACAATGGATATAGAACTCTACACAAAGAAGTTTGAAAATCTACATAAAATGATTAATTTTCCAGGAAATGTACTGAAATATCCCCAGTAGACCTACAAAATTTAAAACACCAAATTCCAAAAAAAAAAACCCAAAACATTAAAAAGTTAAAAAAAAAAAACTGTTCACAGGAAACATCAGGCCTTAATTCTTTCAGTAGGTATTTTATCAGAACTTCAGAGCCCATAGAACCTTACTAATGTTATACTATTTCTGGAAATAGGGTAAAAAGTATCTTTAAAAACTACCTAATAAAAATTGCACCAAAAATCTTATCATTTACACCTATGAAAATGGGTAGAAATATCCTAAATAAAATACTATTAAATAGAATTCAACAACATACTAAAAAATAATGCATCGTGACCAAATAGGACTTATTTCACAAAATGCAAGGGTTGTTCAATTTTAGGAAATTTATTAATATAATTATCTACATTGGTAAACATAAAAATATAAAGAAAATCTTTGATTATCTGCAAACATGCTGAAGAAGCCTTTAATGAGAGTCAACACCTATTTCTGATTCAAATGAAATTCTTGAAGAAGTAATCAGTTGTCACTCCCTTAAATAATGAGAACATGGACCTCATTTCAAAAGCCAGTGTCCTACTTAATAGAGAAATGTTGGAGGCCTAATTGCTAAAATTAGGAACAAGACAAAAATGCTTCTATCTCTCCTCATGTTTTTATGTTGTATTGAAGATTCTATACTTTGAAGTCAAAAGGAAGAAAACAATTAAAGTTATTAAAATCGAAATGAAAAAGTTTTAAAAATATCCCCCTGCAGGTGATAGAATTTTATGCCTGAAAAGTACAAGAGGTTTAATCCTGAAACTAATATAAATGGTTAGAAAATTTAGTCATATATAAGGATATAAAACTAATATATAAAAATCAATAATATTTGTATATAAAACACTATTAGTTAAAAATATAAAGAGAGAGATGACTCCATTTATAATTACAAGCAAATATGAAATACTTAGAAATGAACCTAATGAGAAACGTACAAAAATTGCATGTGAAGAACTTTAAAAATTCTTGAAAAGCCACACAAACACTCTTGAAAAACTAAGATACCTTTGCTTAAGATGAGAAAATTAAATATCATAAAATTTTCCTAAAGTTAATAATAAATGTGTCATGATTTGAATGAAAATATCCACAAGTAATTTTTAATATGGAGTTAGCAATCTGATTCTAAAATTTATATGAACAAATAAATAAACAATAATGGTTAGAGGGTGGAGGGAGTGAGCAAAAAAGATAAAAAAAGGACTCACGGACTTGGACAACAATGTTATGACTGCTGGGGAGAAGGGAGTGTAAGGGGACTAAATGGTAATGGAAAAAAACAATAAAGATTAAATTAAAATATGTATATATAAATGAAAAAACAAAAAGGAAGAAAGAAGATGTGGCCGTACTGAATATAAAATATACTCCACTGTTCCATAATTTACTGTACTATGCTATATTATACTATACTATACTTACAAACAAGTGATATTAGTGCATGAATAAACAGACAAATGTAACAACAGAAAATCTAGAATAGACTGAAGTACATAGAAGCATTTAGCGGCATTTCAAACCACTAAGGAAAATATGGAATTTTTAATAAATGAAATATAAGCAATTGGATAGATGTTTGGAAAAAAGATCAATTGCTACCATAGCTCACACTCCATCTTCTAGGCTATGTACGGTTTCTCAGCCTTGGGAAGTGGTATGGAAGCAATGTTGTAGAACACGGTCAAAATTTCCTTCACCTGCACATTGAAACTGAATGCCAGTTTTTGTACATTTTCTGGGTTGGCAGATGTTCTCACTGATGTAATTTCCAGGTTCTGGGAAATGGAATAGAAAATAAGTTCAGCTACCCAATAAGGAAACAGTGAGACTGATCTAATAATATGTGAAATTCTCTAAAAGACAATCATTCTGCCAAATGTCAGTGTCATAGAACACACAAGGAGGGGCAATTGGACTAGATTAAACAAAAAAGAGAGACCTAAAACCTAATGCCAAATGTTAACAATGATTAGATCTTTGTGTAAAGACAAAAAAAAAAAGCTATTAAAATATTCTTAGTATCATTTCAAATGTCTTAGGTGGAATAATGGTGCTGTGTTACACAGGAAAAGATCTTATTTTTAGGAGACATTGATTATAGATGTCTCTACCAATTTTTAATGTTGAATTGGAGATATTAGACTTTGCAGTCAGAAGGAAGAAAACAATTAGAGGTATTAAAATTGATTTATAGATGATTATAGATGATGTGTATAAGCTGCTTACAAGTGGTTTAGTTGCATATACAAACAAATATGACAAGATTTCAATGACTGTTTGACAATAGCTGTATAATTCTGTTGGCTTTTCTGAATATGTAAAAATTTTCATAGTAAAATGTTGTTGCAACGTGATCCTCACTGAATTCTTTAATGATGTCTGCTGTCTTTTAGTCTCATAGTCTTTACACAGCTGCTGTTTTGTTTGTTTTCTATTTTGTTTTCATGTTTCTATCTCATTAAGATGAAAAAGGGCAAGTGTCTTAAGGCCTGGAATTTGCTCACAAACAGTAAGATTTCATTTTCCTTGGTTACCTTCACACTCTACAAAGTCATTATTAAATTACTTCAAAATTTAAGTTACAGAGCTTGTTGATATAAAATTAAATTATCAGTTCAAGGATCCAGTAGTTTGAAGGGAATAAGAGGTATTTGAAAATTCAATTCTGTGCCTTTTTTTTTCCCTGTGCTTTCCCTCCTTGATTGATTCTGCTCCTTTAAACAACTTTTGGTACTCAGAAATTTTCCTTAACAGACTTTAATAGTATTTCATTACAGAGGAATGATGTTCTTCTTTCTCCTTCTACTATTTCTTTCTGTACATAGGGAGCTCCTATAATACTTCTTAGGTGAGTGTAGAAGATTAACATGGGCATATGCAATCCATCTCATTTCTCTACCTTTTTCTTTCAAGTGACCTTCATCCTGGTATATTTCTCATGCTGTAAGTTTACAAAATGTTTGAATTCATAAGGAAAGAAAACCTGAATTATGGAAGACAAATTCAATTAAAAGTTCATCTTCTGCTGCATGGACAAAGAATATTAATTAGGGACAACATTTTGAAGAAAAATATATGTAAAGTGTTTGTGGAGTCTGAGGTGGTTGGGGGAAACAAGAATTTAAGAATTAAACCCAAACATATATGGTCAACTAATTTACAACAAAGGAGACGAGAAATATGATAAGGAAAGCATGGTCCCATCAATAAATGTTGTTGGAAAACTGGATATCCACATGTGTAAAAATGAACTAGGACACTACTTATACAATTCACAAAAATTAATTCAAAATGGGTCAAAGGTAGGAACGTAAGACCTGAAACCATAAAACTCTTGGAAGAAAACATAAGGGATAAGCTCTTTGGCATTGGGCTTGGCAATCAGTTTTTCGATTTGTTCCTGAAAGCACAAGCAACAAAGCAAAAACTAATGGGGGATTGCATGGAACTAAAAAGCTTTTGTGTAGCAAGGAAACTATTGACAAAATAATGAAGCCACCTACAGTGTGGGAATGAATATTTGAAAACCATGTATCTAATAATGAACTAATGTCCAAAATATATAAAGAATTCATACAACTCACTAGTAAAATAACAATTCAATTAAAAATTAGCAGAGGAACTGAATAGATATTTTTCCAAAGAATATATACAAATAACCAACAGGTACATGAAAGGTGTTCAACATTGCTAATCATCAGAGAAATGCGAATCAAAAACACGGTGAGATACCACCTCACACCTGTTAGAACGGATATTACCAAAAAGACAGAAAACAACAAGTGTTTGGTAAGGATGTGGAGAAAAGGGAATGTAAATTGGTGTAGCCACTATGGAAAGCAGTATGGAGGTTCCTCAAAAAGTTAAAAACAGAACTACCATATCATCTAGCAATTTTACTTCTGGGTATATATCCAAGGGAAGTGAAATCACTATCTCAGAAAGATACCTGCAGCCTCAAGTTCATTGCAGCATCATTTACAAGAGCAAACACACTAAAGTATGGATGAAGTAAGTGTAAGATAGAGAGAGGGATAAACGTAGAGACAGAGACAGAGATGGAGATAGAGATAAAGAGACATTCACACACACACACACACACAATGAAACATTATTCTACAAAGAGAAAGAAGGAAATGCTGCCATTTATGACAACATGGATGGACCTCCAAGGCATTATATTAAGTAAAAGAAGTAAAACAGAGAAAGACAAATGTTGCATGATGTCAGTTATGTGTGAAATCTCAAACATCCAAATTCATAGGTACAGGGAGACAGTAGGTACAGGGTGGAGAAAATAGGCAAAGGTAGTCAGAAGGTAAAGAACTTCCTTCTTTAACCTTCTTTAAAAGGTAAAGATGTTGTAAGTTCTGTGAATGAATATACAGTGTGGTAACTATATATTTTTGATTGTTGCAACTTGGCCACATTATATTAGCTTTAGTGTTTGCCTCTGTGGATTTGTTTTGCGGTGGGTAATTGATATGTCTATTGGCTTAACCCCAAGTGTGTGATTATTTTTTACAAAAGCAAGGCAATTGATCCCGGACTTTAAGTTCTCTTTTTTTTTTCTTTCAAAAGAACATGTGTAGAGTATGTGAGTGTCAGGAGAAGTGAGAATGTAGAGTTCCAGAGCTATAGACTGAGGCCTTCACCCAAAAATGGCTTTTCTCAGTAATGGCACAGACTCTGGGGACTTTGATCAGATGTTAACTGACATGAATTACTCAGTGGCTGGATAGCATGGACTAGTTTGGCCATGCTGCAGCAGCCAAGGGAAAAGTCACAAACATGGCAGGAGCCAATATTCATGATAGGACAAGACAGTCTTTCTGTAACCAAGTCTGCTAGACATTGCTGATCAGAATGACACTTGCTACTCTTAAATATTTAATCCCTGAGCTACTGAACACTACTGTGTTTCTAAGCTTAAATTGTTGATGCCTGGCATAGTCTATTTCAATAAGTCAGCTGTCCAAGATTCTATTCTTTATTTAGGCTCAAGAAAGGAATTTTAGAGATATTACCTTTGCCTGAGGGACTATATCCATGGAATTTTTAGATTTCAGAATCTTGGAAACAAAAGACAAATAGAAGACATGTTAAACATAAGTTGAAAAGGATGAAGATGATAGTCAATCAAATTAAATACAGTATAAATGTTGGAATAATGAGAGGTAATCCTCTGTGTAGGAATATCCAAATCTAGAAGAAAAAGATTTGTTGGGATGGTGACTGACTTGTAGACACAGATGTCATTGATTTGGAGTTACTGATCCAAAGACTCTGATTCAGAGCCTTCTGAAGGCAAAATCTCAAGTTTCCACCATTGGTTCCAGGAGGATACCCTTAGATACAGTGATTTGTTCTCCTAAAAAGGTGGGAACAAATCTGTCCTCTGGTATTTCTGATCTGCTCCCCACAACTCTGGCTGACCACGGGCTTGGCCTTATTCAAGAGAGCAAAAGGGTAGGAGAAGGCGGTAGGGAGGTGGGGAAGCAGGGGACACTTCTTCATCACTAATGCATTCTCCCATGTGGAAGTAGTACCAGTAACGTGACACATTTTCTTCCCTCCATCTCTCATTCTCTTTCCCAAGAAGGAAGAGAAAATTAGCTGGTAATTTTGGAAAAGTAAAATAGACTCATGTGGCCCACTTTCCTCTTCTTTTCTCTGTCCACAGGCATCATGCATTTGGCTCTTTTCCCCCTTTCTGAACTTTTGCCAGGATGAGTCTATTCCTGTGTGTGAGTTCCGCTCTACCCAGAGCTATTGGTGATAGATGGATTACTGTCATAACTGGGACTCATTATTAGGACTTGCCCATAGGTGAGGGCACAATCTCCACGTCAATTAGAACCAGAGTAAAGTGTGGTAGTCAAGAACAAGGAGTCTCGGGCCAGACTGCTACGGTTCATTTTAGCTCTGCAACATACAGCAGCTGACCTTGGTCAAATTATTGACTATCTCACTGCTTCAGTTTTGTTTATATGCAAAGTAGGATAACAATATTACCTTTTAGGGCTTTTATGAGGATGAAATGAGTTATGAAATGTAAATCCCTTAGAACAGTACTTCAACCATGGAAACACTCAATATGTTTGAGCTGATCTTATGAACTTCATTAGCCATAAATAATATTTTGGACTTCACAGGTTCCTTCTTTTGTCAAATTTCAGTTGATTCTCAAGTCAGGTGGGCAAAAAGTGTGCTGTTTCCTTACATCCTTAAAATTTACATATCATATGTAAACTATAAATATGTCCAGATTATTCCTGCTTGCCTTGAAGCTAGAAAGACTCAAGTTTTCCATGGCCTACTAGGACTGTATAACATAGAGCCCATGTGAGAATTTGGGAGCCATTAATGGCAATACCTTTGAAATGCTGCTAGTGAAATGATCTAATAGTGACTTCCATAGTGGACTCTTCAATGCATTTGTCACTAGACCCAACCAATCCTTCCTTAATTAGATCATGCATGCGATTATAAAAGAATCTTGTCTACTTTTTACCAATCAAATGGACTAATTCTTATTATAACATTCAACTTGTTGTAACTTTGCTTGATGAATCTGAGTTTACATTGTGTCAGGGTCTTCTTAATATATATACTTCCTGAATATGCTGCTACTACTTCAGTCTGTTTCCATCACTATATTTAGTAAAAACTGTATAAAGATTTTGTCAAATATATGTTACCACTGATGAGTTTTCAACTCTTCTAGAATCTCCCACTTTATATATAGGTCATTCTAGTGGAAAAACTCTTGTATTATAATTTTATCTAAAAGACATTTAAGCCTATACTTAACTAATCAATTGCCAAATACTTGTTGTAAATCTAATTTACTAGATTCCACGTGGTCTGGGCAAAGACACAGACATGTTTGTAGTCCTCAGGTAGAACACAGTATAGAGAGACACAACACAGAGACATTTTACAAGGCAATGAGGAATAAAAAAATAGCATACATGTCACCGTATTACAAATATTTAAACTTGAAAACAAACACACCCTGAAGAAAAAAAACACTTTTCAACTTAAAAATAATAAACCTCCCTCCTCAAAAACAGCCTGTCAACAATTATTCAAGAATTCTCTTGCCGTAAGGGGTGTGGCTTAGTGGATTAAGTGCTGGCCTGCGAACCAAAGTGTTGCCGGTTGGATTCCCAGTCAGGGCACATGCCTGGGTTGCAGGCCAGGCACCCAGTACGGGGTGTTCAAGAGACAAACACACACTATTGTTTCCCTCCCTCTTTTTCTCCCTCCCTTCCCCTCTCTAAAAAAAATAAATAAAATCTTAAAAAAAAGAATTATCTTTACTCAAATATCCCCTGAAAAATTATATTAAAATGGCAATAGATAAATGGAATCTAAGTAATTTAAGATACTCCAAACATTATGATTTCTCTTCTCTTTCATTGCATTATGTACAAGGTATTCTGTCATGATAACATTAACTATTTTTATAAATATATTCTGTGAGATACAGTGATATCAAGATTATCTAAAAGAAAAAAACAGTCCCATTTTGCTGGTGCTTCTGTTTACTGACGATGGTTTAAGTCAAAATCTGCTTCCCTCTGCTTTTCAATTGCTGTCATTAATTTTTGCTCTTGCCGTCACACAAAATGCACTTAATGCACTTTTCACAATACAACCTCTCAAATATTTCAAATCACCTATCATTAAGCCTTCTTTCTTCCAGGCAAAATTTTCTACTTTCCAATTAGTCTTTATAAATATAGCATTAAGTCTGCCAACCATCTTAGTTTACTCACCCTTCGGGGTTGTGTCTAATGCTTGGATATGCCTTTTAAAACATGTGCCCAACAAATGATAAGCACAGTCAAGTAAAAAATAGAGAAAATTCTCTTTTTATATTGGACACCACATGCATATTGATCTAGCATAACTCAGATTTAGCTTTGGGGGAAAACAATGTCACAGTTTGACTTAAAATTAATTTAATGTCAACTTAAATCCAAAATCTCATATCACCCCTTTTCTATATTTTACAATTGGTTTGTGAGGACCCAAATTGTTAGAAAGAAAGAAAGAAGAAAAGAAAGAGAAAGAAAGAAAGAAAGAAAGAAAGAAAGAAAGAAAGAAAGAAAGAAAGAAAGAAAGGGAAAGTCTTTCTGTGGAAGGAAATACTAGAAAATTCTTATGTTTTAAGAATGGTTTCTGATAATCCCATAGCAAATTTTCCCCTGGATATTTAACATCATCTTCAAATGTTGTTACTGTTCATCTTTTCTTTAGTTATACTGGGTAATTTAAGACTATCTCTTTAAAATTCATTAAAGCAGCATTATCTCCCAAGTCACAAATGGGGTTCAACCCTCAATAAAACAAAACAAATTATTATTGCTAAGTAATTTTTGCTAGTATACTGACCTCACATAGCCCATATTAGTTTTGGAATTGCGTTGTGTACTAATGGCAGCCAGACTGCTATGTTTTCCACAGCTAATGAAGAAGAAAACAAGACGGGATTTCGTAGATGGCTGTCGAAGTCGACATGCCACACAGGGGAGAACTGGAGGGAGAAAGACCAACTGGGATTCGTTAAGGAAATTTTGTATGACACTGAGCATTTCACAGACACAAGAGGTATTCGGCGAGTGATTCACAGCTTTTCTGTTTCAGTCAAGTGGGTGGTATTACTTTTTGTCAGCAGAATAAATGGCTCCGTCATGGCAGCAGGCTGTATTGAATACCACAATCTCAGTTGAATGCACAAACACTACTCTAGGAATGAATTAAAGTCCTTTTTTTCCTGCCTAAAAATGGTTCTCGCATTGATGATGAAAACTAGAGAAGGAGAGGAGGCAAATCAATGTGCATTTGCCGACATTTGTTTACTCATTGACTGCTCTCAGGTCAGCGAGACGAACAAGAGGATTGTAGCACCCCGACATTCTCAGTTGTGCTGGCTTGGATTGTATAGGTCACACATGCATACCTCTCTTCCTTTCTTGGTTCCTCCTAGCTTCACCTTGGTTTTCTATGCAGTACCTCGCTCACACTGGGGCTTGTCTGGCAACCTCTGGGTAATCCCACATGGTTCCTGCACTCCTATACCCAGGCCTCCTATGTAATCCCAACATTTTGTATTACTACAGTATTATAACATGCATAGTGGTTCAATGTCCCTGTATCAGAACAGTCCTTTCTTCAAAGTAAGCCTAGCACCAGCTGATTTTGTTGCAAGCATGTACAGATCTTTCAATGTTTCACAATATAAATGTTGCAAAAACCAGGAACTAGCTTGTTTCTGTTATATTTCATAAACGTTACATTTTAAAACTTTCTCCCTTGTGCAAATATGTTTTCTTTCATATGTTAATGGCCAAAATCATGCTTCAGCAATTTATTTCTAACACCATTTAGCATGTAGACATTGATCATGTACCTATAGATTCCAAAGAAGAAGCTGAATATCTGTGTCTTGCTTTCTGGCTCCTCTTTTCCCACCTGTCTCATTCCCTCTTTCTGGGTGATCTCTGCTGCCCAGCACCACCCCATTTGGAATCCTGTGTTCAAAACGGACTGAGAATACGACAATGCAATTTGTCTTCAGATAATGCAAGGACTACAAAGGACATAAATCCCAATCAGTCAATCTCTCCCTAATTTTTTTTATCTTGCTCAAACTTAAGCCTGAGAAACCAATGCTGCACTTAGACTCATGTAAGCCTGGCACAGGGAAAGACCCAGAAATGATTTACTACAATATCCAACCACTCAGAAGTCCCATCGGCTACTTACTCGATACCCAGTTACGAGATTCTGTTAACTTCCCTTGCAGTGGCAAGTAATGAGTTTTACAGCATCGCTGGGTGGCACTAATTACTCTAAGATAATTCTTTCTTTTCTTGAGTTTATAACTTTATTACAGCAATTTCTAGTTATTGGTCTTTTTTTTCCCCTCTGGAATACCATGGAGGCTATCCTTCTTTGTTCAAAAACTTATATGTAAAAGAACATGTCCAGTCAGTTCCCTAACATTGGATACCTAACAGTGTATTATAATGCCTGCTATAAGAAAATAATCTCTCACATCTCACACTGCATGAAGATAGCAGTGGTGAGGAGCACGGTTTTCTAAACCTAATTTGTGAAATAAGATGTGGGTTGTCTGGTTCAATTTTCATTTCCTTAAGAAATAGCAAACTCCCGTATTGAAATGTGTGCAGTTACCTGTGTATATCATGCTTTAAAGCCCTTCCTGTGCTCTCTGCACTTTGTGATTTGCACAGCCACCTATGTTTATATTTGTGTTTACATGAATCTTATTCTGGAGATAACTTCCAGTTTGAAATTGCAATTGCCACACCGGGGCTTTTAGATTTTCTCATTCAAATTTTATCTCGCTTTCTATCTTTTATTTTCATTTTCTTTTCATCTTAACCCAGAAAGTGGCCTACTTTCTTGTTCAACAGATAAGAATTTACATATTGCATGCTTAATAAGAATGTTTTTAAGCCATTTTATTATTATTCTCATGTTTTTGTTGGTTGGCATAGGCTTTGAGTAATATGTATTCAGCATGAGCTTTCTTTCCCTAGGGAACGAGACTCAAATAGTTTTATTGGAGGTTAAGATTAAAAATGACACAGTTTGTAGGAAAATGACTGCTTACTAAAATGTGACTTTTTTTTAACCTGCTATATGGAATTCTCTAGCATATTTGTTAGCAATGAATATAGTATCATTGGGTGGGCCTATACAGCCCTTGGAGAGTTCAAGAGAAAGATACACTAAGAAAAATACACTTGGAACAAGGGCGAAGACCTTCATTATGAGCCAATTTAGCTGGTCAAAGAGAAGCATGTGTCCTGAAGACAGAGCTACTTAAACCTCCTGGGTATCAGGAAATTGGTCTCGTGAAGCTGTGATCTCAGTGTTCTTAATCCAGCTGTAGCCTTTGTCTTTCTGAGTTCTCCACACTGACCGTCAAAAGTGTTTTGGTTTCTCCCAGACTTTAGAGAAAAAAATAAATCTTATTTTTTCCATTTAGTATGAGCTCTTCCATCTAATATTTCCAGTTATGACAGAAACCCAGCAATTAAATATAGTTAATGTTGGAACAAAGAAAGAAGTGACACACAGCAAATGTAATTTCTTCTGATAATTGACTATGGACAAGATGGTTCATGAAGATCAATAATGGGGCTGAAAATGATTACATTTGAAGAGTGGGACAACTTTCACTGCCCTGGGAAAGGACAAAGGCACTCTCAGATAATGAGCATCTATGGTTTTCCAGACATTGTGTTACTCATTTTATTCATCAATTTATCTTATTCCCACAAAAACTGCATACGCTAAGACCAGGATATGATCTTGAGGGAGGACCCACACTGCAGAGACCTTGTTCAAATGTGTGGACATGTGTAGGAATTATTAGTACAACTGACATCTGACATGCATGTAAAAATTCAATAGAAAATATCTGTGCTCATTGGAAGTAAGATTGGCTTAAGGGGAAAAAACTGCATGCGAAAGCTGGTTGGCAATATGATAGAACAGGCCCCGGTGGCTGAGCCAGCAGAGCGGTAGGCAGGGGCTGTGAGCAGGTAGGGGGCAACGTGATGAAGCGAGATGAGAGGCCCCACTCACTAATTTCACCAACATGACTTTGGGAAACCGCCCAACTAAGAAAATGTAAGGAATTTACTTTTTAAGCTTTAAAAAATATTTTATCATTTTAAATATATTTTCGGTGTTCAATAGGCAAATAACTTCAGCAAATAGTTCTGTTATGTCAACATAAGAAATGGTATGTAAGACATATACTGAAGAGATCAGAGGACAAGCTTTACTATTCAGTGTGAAAGAATTGTTATATCTTTGTTAGCTTCAAAGGAAAATGATAGATGAATGAAAGCTGTCATCTAGGCAACATATTTTGTTTGGAGAATTAAGTCATGAGATTGGAGGTAAAAATATGTAGACTGGGATGAAATGGGTAGATATGGAAAAAGAAAATTCATTCTAACATTCTGTTTGTAACCTCAAAGAATATTCTCTTTCAAAGGGACATTTTGAAAACCCAGTATGTGAGTAGAAAACAAGCAAAAAGTTTTAAATTCATAGCTATTGAACTGACATAATACTAAACATAATACATTAAACATAATACTAAAATGAAATTAACAATCCTTTTAAACAAAATTTGAAAGAGTGAAGTAAAATATACATGAAATGCATCAGGCAACAGCTGTGTTTCTAAAAATAACTGATTTTAGTTGTTGGAGCAGATAAGAAGAGGAAACTAGAGCTGTCCCTATCTCATTCAACTACCTTTTAAATGGTAAAAAAATAGAGAGAAAAACCCTGAACAATCATAGCAACATAAACAAAAACTACTAAGCACCAAATTAAGCACTAATCAAAAACAGTTGAGATGTTTGCCACAAAGGTGACCTGCAGAAAAAGAAAATGAAGTAAGCCCTAAATGAATCCAATGGATCCAGTAAATGAGTCCAAGCCCTATTGGAATCTTGGTTGTGGAAATTAACAGATTACAGAAGAACCACCTTGGATTGAGAGGGCTCAAAGATAAGGACAGTAACATCCATGTAGTACAGGTAAACAAGTAAGGAACATGAGGTTCTTATTTTTAATCTGGTCACAAATACAACCAGGTATTCATGGCAAGGCTCCAGGAATTCTCAACAGTAGACAATTCTTTGTGCCTTTATCAGAAGGTACTGACCGTTCAGGGAATATGTCCTATCTTGATAGCATGGGCCCTGGGAAGGGTTAGAGACATACAGCCTTCTCTGACATGAACTTGGGCCCCAGTCCCAGGGTGAAGGGCCAGGTTTCCAGCAGGGACAACAGATCAGGTTTAAGAACAAGGAAGAAGCTTGGGCTCCAGGCTCCTCACCCTTTTGCCTTTCATGTTTGAAGTCTGACGGGCAGCAAAGCAAACAACAAAACAAACAAAACAAATTTCCAAATGAAACACATGTGACATTTGTAACAAGATAGCTTACATTTAGGACTGGGATAATTACTTCATGTCAAGCTATCCCACAACTCAGTTGTAGGGATGGAGCTTATAATAAAGGGTAACAAGCTAGTTAACTGAAAAACCAGAACAGATAAATCTTACAAATGAGGATTATCAGTGAACCTATCTGAGAATGAAAGAGAAAGGGGCTGAAAGAAATGAGAGAAAGATATGGATGAGTATTTTATTTTTGTAATCCCTAAAATAAAGAATAGGATTTAATCCAAGCACAAAGTTCTGTGTATATGCTTCTATTTCAGTGAAAACGAAAAACACCACTGACTAGGAAATCTGAGCTGCTCAAATCTGGCATACTCACAGTGGTTTATCCGAACAGGCGCCACAACCTACCAGGTGACACCTTACAAAATGTATTTACATTCATTTCCTTTTTCAAGATACACTTATGAAATACTAACTATATACTTGGCACTGGGGTTATAACTGTGGAAAAAAATAACAACATTCTTTCCCTCTTGGAGCTTACTTTTAAGAAGGGACAAAAACAAGAAATGGATAATGTAACATCAGATATCAAAATGAAAAGAGTTATATTAACCAATGAAAAAAGGAGAATAAGTAGATGCAGAGTGACAGGAGTTACTATAGGTCAGAGTTTATGGGATGCCTCTGTGCAGACGTGACCCTTAAACAAAAGCTTGAATGCAGCAAAATCCATTACGACAACTATGAAAACCGTATTCTACGTGGAGGAAATGGAAATAACAGTGGTCCTAGGGCAGGCAATGCATACCTGTTTAAGAAATAGCAGAGAGTTCAGTGTGACTATGCAGGAGTGAGTGAAGGGGAATGTGGTTAGACATACGCTTGAAAAGAACGCAAGAGACCAGATGTTTCAGGAATTTGTAGAACATTTTATTTTCTTCAAAGTGTGAATGGAAATCATGGTAGATTTAAGCAGCTGAGCACTGTCATCTGTCATGTGTTAAAGGGATAATTCTGAATTCTATTTTGGGGGGGGTCAAATATCAAAACAAGGAGACAAGTTAAAAGACTACATTAGAATTCTACATATTAAAAATAGACCTACCATATGATCCAGCTCTCCAACTTCTGGGTATTTACCCCAAAATGAAAACACTAATGTGAAAAGATATATGATCACTACATTGTAGCATTATCTACATAGCTAAGCTACTGAAGCAACCTAAGTATCCATCAGTGGATGATCAGATAAAGAAAATATGGTACATACATAAAATGGAATATTACTGGCTGTAAGAAAGAGAAAATCTTGCCTTTTGCAACAACATGGGTGGAGACAGAGAAAGACAAATACTGTACAGTTTCATGTATATGTGTAATCTAAAAGTTGTTTTTAAAATAAATGAACAAACAAACTCCAGAAACAAACTCATAGTTACAGAGCACAAACTGATGGCTGCAAATGAGAAGGGGAGAAGGGATAGACAAAAAAGGTGAAGAGGATTAGGAAGTACACCTTGCTATTTACAAAAATAGTCACAAGGATGCAAAATACAGAATGGAAAATACAGTGAATAATAGCGTAAGCTATGTATGATACTAGGTGCATGCCATTTTTATGGTGGTGATTACTTCAGAGGTATTTCTAAGTTGAATCATAATGTTGTACATCTGAAACTAATACAGTATTGCATGTCAACTAGACTTAAAACACTAAATTTAAAAAGTTACCCCAAAAAGACTATGCCAAAATTCTGTGTAGGTAATGAGGTGACTGAGACTAGGGTGGTGAGAAACAGCCAGGTCCAGGATATATTTGAGAAGTAGAATACCCAGGAGCTCCTGATCACTTGGAAGTGGAGTATAAAGGGAAGAGAGTCAAGGATTTACTTGACTTAGAACCTTAAGGTTTAACCTTAGTACATGGAGAATAGCAGTGTCATTTACTTACTAGAAAAGCTTTTGATGACAATTTATGGATTCAGTCTTTAACAGGTTAAATGAAAAGTCTTTTTAGACACCCAAGTGGAAAAGTTGCGCTTAAAGCCAGGGAACCACGTGAGGCAAACCAGCGAGTGAGGAGACACAGAGGTGTGAAAAAATACGAGGCTTAAACTAACATTGAGAAGTTTGGAAAAAGAGGTGGATTCAGCCAGAAGACTGAGAGAGGGCAGCCAGGTTGGCACTAGGTAAAACAAAACACTGTCACTAGCCCAAATGTCAGTAAGTGGCATTAGCACCAACCACTAAGGCCAAATTTGGGGGAAATTTTTTTTTACCAAGAAAGGAGTGGACTTCTACTTCCATTCTGAAGTATAAAACTACTATAGTTAATGCTTTATAAACAAATGGAGCCCTGGCTGGCGTAGCTCAGTGGATTGAACGCGGGCTGGGAACCAAAGTGTCCCAGGTTCGATTCCCAGCCAAGGTATATTCCTGGGTTGCAGGTCATAACCCCCAGCAACCGCACATTGATGTTTCTCTCTCTCTCTCTCTCTCTCTCTCTCTCTCTCTCTCTCTCTCTCTCTCCCTCCCTCCCTTCCCTCTCTAAAAAAAATAAATAAATAAAATCTTTAAAAATATATATATATATATATATATATATATATACATATATATATATACTAAAAAACAAATGGAACATCAGCCTAAATATACAAAATAATGACACCACAGGCCTACGATTCCTGAAAAAGAGGAAATAAGTGAGGTGGTCTCTGGTGGCCCTGAGCTGCTGCCTGGAGGCAATTGCCGGGCTGCTGAGGCCAGAGGGGATCTCACCTTTCCAGTGATCTGGCAGGGCTGAGAGGGAGAGAGCAGAGTTCCCAGAGGCCAATTTAGCGAGTTTGCGCAAAACACTTCCAGAGAGGAGAGAGTTAAGCTGAGGAAGTGTTCCATCAGTGCACCTCAAGTTCTGCTTCACTGCCCATCTGCGCATGAGTAAAGCGTCGTTATCCTGGGCAGGGAAGAAAAGCTACTGAGGAAAGAGTAATAACCATGGAGTTATAAGAATAAAAATGTCCAGTTTACCCTGAGCAGAGAATCATTTGACTTTCTTCAAGATAAAATGGAAAGACACTGTTGAATAAGTAAGCATTCAGTAGATATTCGGAAGGGCAAGAAGAGATGGGTTAAATTAGCCCTTCAATGAAGGTACACTAGATCTTCCCTAAAAAAAAATAAAATAAAACCTCAGAAAAATCAAATAAATTTCCTAGTCCTTAACTACCTGACTGATTTAAAAAAGGGTGTTTAAAAACATGATATCCAGCTTTTGAGAGCACAGGCAATAACCAAGAGAAAAAGCAATCTACAGACACAGACTCAGGAATGCTGAATGCGAGGAAATTAGCAGTGTATTGCTAATGCTCAGAGATAAAAATAATATAATAAGCACAGTGAAGAGAAGTGGGATATATAAAAAGGCATTCAAATGGAATATTGAGCTATGGAAAATACACTAATGGAAAGGAAAGATATTTGAGATGGAATTAATAACAGATTATATATAACAAACAAAATTAATAAACTTGAAAATAAGAAAATTGTCTAAGTTGTATGTCATTCTGAAAGATTATTGAAGAAATTAACATAGCATCAGTAACTATGAGAAAATATCAAGCAGTCTGACATAATTATAATTAAAGTCTAAGATGGTGGAGGGCCTGAGGCTGAAAAACACATGAGGAAAAGTTTCAAAATCTTCAAATTGTATGAAAATATAAATCCACATGTTCAAGAATCACAGCAAACCTCAGGAGAATACCAGTGAACACACCAAAGCAACTCATAATCAAATTGCTGACAGTAATAAAAATAAAAAAATTAAAAAGAGAAAAAACACATTGTGTGTAAAACAAAATAAGAGTTAATTAATAAAACTTGCTATAATATATGCTTTGATGAACATAAAAGAATGCTATGTTTAAAAAATATAGAAGACTTCAATTTTTTATTTCAATAATTACTATAAAATTATAGTACCACAATTCTGTGATGTTGGATTAAAAGATATACATACTGATGTATAGAACAAAATAGTCTAGAAAAAGATGTAAACAGCTCTCACAAAAGAGCTAATTGATTTTTGACAAAGATGCCAAGGAAATTCAACAGACTAATAGTCTCTATAAAAATGTGTGCTTCAAGTATTGGCTATACCTATGGGAAAAGAAGTTAACTTGATCTGTAATTATTTTACATTACAAACAAAAATAAATCAAAAGGAATTAAAGACCAAAATGTAAGAGTGAAAAATCTGGAAGTATAAGGAAGTATAGGAGAAAGTCATTTCGACATTGAGTTAGTCAAAGAGTCCTATACAGAACATGAAAAGTACAGACTGTAAAATAAAAAGTTAATAAACTGGATATCATCAAAATTAGTTTTTTTTTTCCTTTTCAAAAAGCTCTGTTAAGAAAGTTAAAAAAGCAAGCCACAACCTGGAAAGAAACATTTTCTTTTTAAAAAAAAATTTTGTAATTGATTTTCCCTATTTTCCCCCCATTACTTTCCCCTGCCTTACCCACCCCCTCTTTCCACTTTCAATCCTCTCCCCACCATTGTCTTTTCCCTGGGTCCTTTATACCTGTTCCTTAACTTCACCCTCCCCTTTCTTCCCCAAGTCTATCTCTTCTCCTCTGGTCATTGTGAATTTGTTCTTTATTTCCATGTCTCTCGTTCTATTTTGCTTGCTTGTTTGTTTTGTTGATTAGGTTCCACTTATAGGTGAGATCATATGGCGTTTATCTTTCACTGCCTGGCTTATTTCACTTTGCATAATGCTCTCTAGTTCCATTCATGCTGTTATGAAAGGTAGGAGTTTCTTCTTTCTTCTGCATAGTATTCCATTGTGTAAGTGTACCAGTTTTTGAATCCACTCATTTACTGATGGGCTCTTGGTCTGTTTTCAGCACTTGGCTATTGTAAATAACATAGCTATGAACATTGGGATGCATAAGTTCTTTTGAATTGGTGTTTCAGGATTCTTAGAGTATAATCCCAGCAGTGAAATTGCCGGGTCAAATGGCAGTTCCATTTTTTGTTTTTTGAGGAAATTCCATCTTATTTTATTCCAGTAATAAAAGTTTCTTACAAGACAAAAAAATACAAATTAATTTTTTAAAAATGAGAATAATATTTAAAAGACATCACCAAAGAAGACACAAAAGGTATATGAAAAGGTCTTTAACATCATTATTCATTAGGGAAATTCAAATTAAAAGCAGCATGAGATACTACTACATCTCCACTTGAGTGGCTAAAATTAAAAGGCTAACAATACCAAGTGTTGATGAGGATATGGAACAACTGAAACATTTTTTATGTGCATATAACATAGTACAACCACTTTGAAAACTGTTTTACAATTTCCTATGATGTTAAACATGCATTTACCATATAACCCAGAATTCAGTTCTTAGGTGTGTTCCCAACAGAAATGAGAGCCACTCTACACATGAAAACTTGAACATGTATGTATACATGTGCCTTCTACTTGTTCATCATAGCCCCAATATAGGCACAATCCAAATATCCACCAGCAGGAGAGTACATTTTAAAAAATCATGTATCTAGACAATAAAATGCTATCTAATAATACATTAATATATGTCAAAACTTTAAAAATATGCTGAGTGGGCACAAGTGGATGCAGAAAACTATATACTGCATAATCCATTTTCATGAAAATCTATAACAGACACATTTCATATATAGTCACAGAAGACAGATGAGTGGTAGCCTGAAGCTGGGCATGGGACAAAACTGACCAGGATGGGGACAAGGGGACATCCTGGACGTCTATATCTTGATTGAGTTGGTGGTTGCACAGACTGCACCTGTGGGTTACCCATTTGTTAAAATCCATCAGACCGGGCATTTAAATTGAATGCATTTTATAGTGTATACTTATGTTTTGAAACATTTGATTTTTTTTTAAAGCAGGGACTTATCAGTCACTAGATGCTGCTGAGAGGTGCAGAAAGTTGACAGAAGAGAGTCCATTAAATTCTATAATATGGAGGCTACTGGTGACCTTGATGACATGTTTTGTAAAAGAAGTAAAGATTAAATTATAATTAAAATATTCAATTTCTTTGGCAAAGAAATTGAATATAAAGTAAAAACAACTGTATATTTTTTTTTCTTTTGAAGTCAAGTGGAAGAATTGGGTGGCAGCTGGTGTTGTTCAGCTTTTGATTGTTTGTAAGACTGGGAGTAGCAGGGTACAATTATATATTTGTGGGAGAACGAAAGGATTATAGAAAGACTTTTGAATAGATAAAGGTAGACAGTTTAGACCTAAAACAGGTCATCATGAGAGGAGAGGAAGTCAAGATTCAGGAAACAACACATGAAGGCAGGTAGAAATGTTGATGAGCGTGGAGGAGGCATATAATAAATAATCTCTGAGAGTAGGACAGAGAGTAGGACTGCTGGGCAACATTAAGTTCATTTACATTCACAGGTCAAAAAACTCCTCTACAAGCATCTCAAGCACTGACTACACTGTAGGTTTTGCACTAGTGACAGAGGATTCAGTGGTGTGCAGCCTTCCAATTCATGCCTTTTGGTCTCATGGAGCTTGTGTAATAGGACACAGGACAAATAATGTATCAGTATATAATAAATAAACAAATAATATTTTATAAACTGATAAATCTATGAAAAAAATGAAGGAATATAATGGGCTAAAAAGCCCCCTGGGGCATTGAGGGAGGGTGTTTTAGATAAGGTGTTCCACAAGACCTCTCTGACAAGCATTCATTCAAGAAGAGACCTAAATGAGCAGAAGCCTAAGGGGAATTTAACTGGCCACCAGGGAATAAAAACTGTGAATTCAAAAGAAATAAAACAAAAGACCCAAATGGTTTTTGTAAAGCTGTGCAAGCTGAACTTCATTCTTTGCTCTATTTAATTTTATTCCCACACTGATATGCAAATTTGCAATGTCCAGACAAGGTCCAATCCTGCTTCTCTAAAAGAGCCCCCACCTGGTAGACACAGTACAATGTTAAATCTAGAAGAGAAAAGTGAAGTGGAAGGAGAAGCATAACACACAGAAGCTGTGTTAATATTCCACCTTCCCCTAGGGTCCTGGGCCTGATTCTGTTCTGTTTTCTAACAGCTGGCCAGCTTTTGTTCTTTTCCTCTTATAACTGTTTCTCCAGCAGGTAAAGCTCCATTTGGCATCCAGGGCATATGATTGTTATAAGCAGTGTCCCCATGACATTTCATTAAGCTGGCCTTCTTACACTTGCCATCAGACTACTGGAGCCATGTTAGAAGAACTTAATCACATCCTATTTTTTGAAGCTGTAGCTGTACATCAAGATTTTCTGCTCTCGTGTTAATTTCTTTTTAGTTTGTCTCAAGGTCTTCCTGCTGATGAGGGTTTTAACAGACCTTCTCTTTCTCTCTTGCCTTCTTTATCTTTTTCTCCCTCCTTGCTTTCCTGTAATTTGGGATAATGCTGGTGGCTGGAAAAGGCATTGCTTTTTTGCTGAGGCGATTTTGTTCGCCTGGGTGTCAAGAGCCTCTGGGTCCTCGCGGGAGTCCTGTGGCCGGGAAATGAAGATGATGCCCACCGAACAGTTTTCTCAGGCATTGATCTCCTGCTCATTGATTGAATAAACTTTTCAATATAACAAAAAATGGCTTTCTTTTAAAAATGTGCTGCTTCTATGTCTCCTTGATTCTCTTAGGACTCCACGCCCATTAAAAAAGAAAAAGCAAAGCATATAATTCAAATGTTTTAGGGTAAGTAGGATGAACTGGCTATCAATGTGTCTTTTGAGATTGATGATTCTACCCTTGCTCCTAACTGATTTTTTTTTTATCTTTGAAGATGTTCCAGGTACTCTTTTGGCAATTTCCATGCATTACCTTGCTTAATCCTCACAACAGTCTCACGTTTTATGGGAAGTGTTAGAGTGATTCTCACTTTACAAGTGAGCAGTGTAAAGCACGGAAAGATTAAGTCACTTGTCCAAGTCAGCCAGTTATTAAATGGTGGAAATGGGTTTCAACCCATGTATTCTGATTGAAGAGCCCAAGGTCTTAAAACTGCATATTCCCAAGGAGGGTGGGTCATCTTTTTCTCAGGAGAGATGTCCTTTCACCTGAGACAGACATATATTTGTCCTTTCTTTTATATGAACTTCTTTGTGTTCTCCCATGTGGTCATATGTTTCTTAGCTTTGACTCAGAGTATTCCAGCAGGAACTCAAACTTTCAAGACGAATTAGACACAGTTTCAGCTGTATATCCAAACTGCCTCACTGCCATCTTTCCTGTTTCAGTGTTCAGACTCTTTCCCGGGCACCACAGCCACCTAAGTGCTTCTCCCCGCTTCCACCAACACCCTCACTATCCTCTACCAGCTCCCAGGGAATTTCCTAACACAGACTTCTGATGATGCTCTTCCTACTCCAACCCCTTCATTGATGGCCCATTGCTAAAGGACAGTTTACATTGTTTAGTCACTGGTTTACTTACAGTCTTGGTTCAAGCTACCATTCAAGCTACATTTCATGACAATTCCCCCGCTTTTACATTATATCCTATGCTTAGTCACACAAATTCACTCATTCCTTTAAAAAACACTCATGCCATTTTTTATACTATTTCTATCTCCAGAAATGCTTTTCCTTTTAACATAGCAAAATTATTTGCGTTTGTTGAAGCCAGTTCATGAGTCTCCTCTTCTGAGATGGATTTTGTGAACTTCTTCCTACTTCCAAGCAGAACCAGTGAATATGGGCCCTCCTCTCTGTCTGCAGTGTGTGGTGCCATCTTCTATTATCGTTACTCACATCTCCACTTCTCACAGCACATTGCAAGCTTCTCACGGGCTGGACTCTTGTGTTCTACACACAGTAAGTGCTTAGAAATTTCTGTCCCATGAATGAGCACTTGAATATTCCTCTGCCACAAACCAGATGGATTAATCTGGCAAGCAGCATTTGTATAGATCACAATGGTGACAAATACTGAGATTCTGGTCTCAGTAGATTTGGGTCTATGCCTTCCTTTTAAAAAATACTCCCTGGCATAGATCTGAAAATGATTACTAATGCCTCTTGCCATGGAATAAGAAAAATCATACATAATAAATTACGGTGGAGTTCTTCAGGAAGGAAACAAGAACAGATGCCTGGAATCAGAGGTATAATGCCAGCTGGGGAACCTTCTGTACCGAGTGTTGCTTATGCTTCTTTCTCACTTTCTTGCATTATCTTTGCTCCCCTTACAGTCTAGAGATTTTTCTCTCTCATTACGTCTTCTAAATGAGCCAGTTTATTTGTCTTTCACTGCCTCTCAGAGCTCCCTGTCCCTCCCACTGGTGTTTCAGCCTTGGCCCCATTTCACTCGTTTACTCTGCCTCAATTAAATAACTTCCTGAGGTTTTATTAGGTTATTCTTCCAAAGGTGGACTAGTGCCTAGGGCTACTGTGGAGTAAAAGCACCAAAATGGACAGCCTAGTTATTTTCTATGGAAAATCATCCTTCTACAACACACAGAGCACACTGGGAGGGAGGGTGAGGGAGGAATTTCAAGGATTATGAAGCTCGCATATTTTATTTAACTGCTCTTTCCACCTGTATAAACACAATATGGGTAGCAGCTTTAGGGGAAGTCATCATCCATCTCCGCATATTAAGGACAGTACGTGTGTTCCAGAGCCTCCAATGGAGCATTAAGAACTCAGAGTAGGAGCCAGTCAGTGGGTCATGCATGACTCCCTAGACACAAAATTTTCAAATCCCTCTGTGGAATAGTCAGTCACCTCCTTACAAAACCTGTAATCAAAAAGTGTCTCTGTCTGAAAACCCAGAAAAGAGGAGGGAGAATCTTAATTGAACTTTCCAAGTTAAGGTAAAAAAAAAATTGGAAATAGTTAATATGTGTTTTCTATGCCTTCCCATTACCTCTCTTCTATTCCTGCTCCTGTACATAGATGTTCTATCCTCCCTCCATCACTCTAGGAATGTTACTGACTAGAATAAGCTTGGTGCCTCTGGTTTCTTAAAACCTGCACCTTGACTTAGGAAATAATACTCTGAATACCGACTCCTGGAGGATCTTGTTTTCTGAAATTATTTAACACCCACTTGTGTACATTCCATTCCTGTTTTCTCATTGGGACTCATTATCTATTGATTTAGGACAATTTTTAAAAAATCTGCATGCAAAAATTTTGAAGAACCGAATGTTGACTCAATGCTTAAAATCTGTCATGTGAATTTCATTTTTATTGCTGAAAATAGATATATATTCAGAAAATAAAGGAGAAGAGTTTCCTGGTACCTTATGAGATTGCTTGTATGAACTGTTATTGAGTGAAACCTACTACACAGATCTGAGTCATCTTGATCCTTTTAGCTTCTTTTCAAATAAGAATTGGTTAAAACCATCCATCTTCCAAGTAAACAAACAAGTACCTACCTGTCATAACAGGAAACCAATCTAATTTAAATCCTCCAAAGATCTACAGTAAACAAATCTTCTGTCCATGATATTGCCTAATTTTTAAATTAAACTTCATCATAGGTATATATAGGAGACAATATAGTATATGTAGGGCTCAGTGATATAATTTGACTTCTATTTCTCCTAAGCAAATGCATCTAAATCTCTGCACATTGGAATTCTTCTAGCTTGCTCCAAATGGATTAAATGTCCAGCATAATTCTTTTGGCATTAGTGTATGTCTTCTTATCTCAAAATTGTCTATATATTTTAAAAATTGATGTCTAGATACTAATTTCTCTTCTTACGATTTATCATATTTTAAGTTAACTAGAGCCTTCTGGAGACAAATCACTTGAACCCAAATGGAAAACTCAGAGTACACATTTCTAGATCCAAGTTTTAACCTTTCACATTCTGTCAAGTTTCCACCTGAGGTGACACCCATTCCAATTATGTGAAGGGGCAGAACCAGCCAAGAGCAGGCATGAAGACCTAAGTGTAAAGGAATCTTTGTATTTATGGTTCTTCCTGCCAACTCTGGTGTTTCTAAGGCAATTGGAAGCCAGAAAAGGATGTTTCCCAACTTAGGGGAGGCGCTGGAATTGGAGCTCTTGGTGGCTTGACCTCTCTCCACTACTGATAACTTACACGGCCAGGTAATAGTCATTCGCGTCAACCTGTGCTAGGTTCTCCACTCTCTGCCTCACATGCAGAACACCCCAAATACAGCATTCCCCCTTATCTGCAGTTTTACTTTTCAAGGTTTGGTATCTGCAGTCACTGCAGTCCAAAAATGTGAAATAAAAAATTCCAGAAATAAACAACTTGTAGGTTTTAAATTGTGCACCATTCTGAGTAACATGATGAAATCTGCCCAGTCCTGTTCTGTATTGCCCAGGGACATGAATCATCCCTTTGTCTGGCATATCCATGCTGTACACACTCCCAGCCTGTGACATCTTGGGCATTGGATTCAGTGTCGAGTCATTGCAGAGCTTGTGTTCAAGTCACCCTTATTTTACTCCATAATGGGCCATCCAAAAAAGCATAGGGATGCTGTCAATTCATATACCAAAGAGGAGTTGTAAAATGCCTCCTTTAAGTGAAAAGGTGAAAACTCTCAACTTTAATAAGGAAAGAAAGAAACCACATGCTGAGGTTGCTTAAGATCCACAGTTAACAAATCTATCCTTGATATCACCTAACTTATAAATTAAACTTCATCGTGAGTATGTGTAGGAGAAACAGCATATCTAGGGTTCAGTATTATTTGCAGTTTCGGGCATTTACTGGGTGTATTGGAATGTATCTCCCAGGGATAAAGCAGCCACTGTCATCAAAGAGAGTGTTTTCTGATTCTTCCTTTCCTCAGGGTAGGTTTCTACCTATTGCTTGACCTGAGTTACAGAAGCACCCCGTTTCCATGTCACAAGAAACCTTACAGAGCTACAGTTAGATTAAGCAAACTCTACAAACACATCTTTTTTTTTTTTTTTTTTTTTACCACACCTTCCAGGAGCCCATTTGGCCTCTGCTTGCTTGAGGGCAAAAATCCCAGGCTTCTGGCGGCAGCCATTCAAATCCCTACAGACTAGAAGCAAATTTGCTGCTAATCCACCATCCACTGAAAAATTCCAATCAAGTGCACTGATCAATGTACTCTCCTTGCTTTCCACACACGCCATGTGTCTTACCGACTTCATTCTCCTAATACAATGGTAACAACGAGGGAAAGCTACTAAACTCTGTCTGTTGAGCTCATTAAAGGCAACTGTGGTCGAAGATGTAGTTGACTTCAGTATGGACGCACAGTTTTCTGACTTTTGACCATCTCCCATGAAACACTGAGGCAGAAAGGAAAGTGACATTTACTCAGAGTAGTGCCATAGCTACGAGACCGTGTGTGAAGTGTTCTTGTATTGAACTTTTTTTAGATCATGTAGTTTCCTTTATTGCTCCTGACAACCCTGCACAGTGGGTGTACTTCGCCTCATTTTAACAGGACATAAATCATCAATGATATATGCTGGTAATTGGCAGCATTTGGAAAAAAGCCAAGGCTATCTAACTCCAAGTCCACACTCTTTCTGTCACACGACTTTTACTACATCTGAGCTTAAATGTGATGCTTGCAAACGATGGCTGTGTTTTCTTCTGTGAGGTACAAAACTTACAAACCATCAGTTTCCTTTCCTGGGTGGGCGGCATGGAAAACTCAGCTATTTCATGACGATGAACCAACCCAGGAAATGAGGTGGGCAGGAAGTCAGGGGGGAGAAAGAATCCATTTTTGAAATGAGCCTTGAAGAGAAAGAATTTGTTCTGAGGCTTTTTTCCAGAGGAGCTGAAAGTAATCGGGTGGTAAAGCTGCACCCCTTCAGGGCAGAGGCTGGGGAGAAGTCCAGGGCAGAGCTGCGAGAGCTCCCTGTAGACTTCATGCCAGCACTTCTAGCTCGAGTGTGTGCAGCAAGCCCTGAGCCACAGTGCTCTGAATGCTGTTTGGTATAGTTTCCTGTGGTTTTATGTTTACCTTGGGCATCTTTTTATCCTTATACAATTTTAATTAATCCATTATGAACTATAGGGAGAGAAATGCCAAGTAGCTGAATTCCTACCATTCCTGCCCATGACTGTTGGCCATTAAATAGTCTTCTAATTATGGTGGGGCCCTCATCTGGCCTAATATTATGCCCTCTTCAATTAAGAGCACCACAACACTGTGCACTTACTCCGTTAAAACAGCACAGCTGTTTCCTTGGACCAGGCCCAGCTGCGTGTGCGGGAAAGAGTTTGGGGCAGTCTGAGATCCCCAGGTTACTGCTTCTGCCCCAGCTGTGGTTCTCAGTACTTCCTGCTTTCTCCCCACGGCCTGGACAACTGTGCAATTCCGACTTTAGTGTGGGGTTGTCTCCTTTCACCGATGGCAAACTCCCAACAGTCAACTGGTCCCTCGGGACACCCTCTGGGCTCTTCAGAGAACAAGCAACTTGAGGCATGGAGAAGGCTGTGGATAAGCCACAGACAGTATTGTGAAATGCTTTTATCTGGACTTCAAGGTCGTAATGAGACTGGTTACATGGCATAGCACTTCTCTCCTCCCCACTCACAATCTCTGAAGTTGCTTTCATCTTGATTTAGACCGCTTTCAGTTTTACATTAACTAGACTGCACAACTCTGGGATGGCCTAAGGTCATATGAATGGCCACTGGTTCGGGGTGCTTGGTGCTCTGTCCATGAAATAAGGAGGTACTGTCAACTGGTAATAGCTGGGGTGGTTTTGAACCAGCAGCCCTGCCTGACATCAAGGAGGTGGAGGTCGTGAAGAAGTTCTGTTGCAAAGTCTGAAAGACAGAGCCAATGCTGACTGAGAGTTGTGTCTCTTAAGATTCTCTCATGATTTAATTTAACGTTATTCAGAATTCAAAGTGAATTTTATGTGACAAAGACAAATTAGAGAAATTTTAATCAACCTTTTTTCCAAACGAACCTGAATCTCCCCTCAGATTTTAATATCCTCCCCAATCTCTCTTTGACAGGTGTATCAAACCACTGAGAACCACTTGCTTATTTTGTTTCCTTGTTTGCTGAAAGGGTCATTCTCTCTTAAGGGAGGAAGTTCCTCCCTAATTTTCTGTTTACTTTTGTCCTTTTCAGGATAAGCAGAGTTTACCCTACACAGTTTTAGAAAAATATATGTGAGTGTTTGTAAATGTAGGTTCATGGTGTGCAAGTGATCAGTACAAACTTGAGAGGAAAATACCCCAAAGTGAATATAACTTAGTTATATAAGAAGAGAAATGAGAGTAGTGAGAAAACTAATTTTCACAGCGAGCACTAGGAAGAGCAGAGAGATTTTAAGACAACTGAAATGCTAGGCAGGAAATAAACAAGGTTTAAAGTTACGATGAAACTTGCAGAAGAGTTTGGATATAAACTGATAGGCAAAGAGATGCCAAGGAAACTTTTTGAACAGAAGAGTGAAATGATATATGTGGTATGAAAGTCACAGTGATGGCAGGGGGCAGGATAGAGTTTAGAAGGAAGTAGAAGGTGATGAGATCGTTGAGGAGACTGAAGCCCAATGGGAGGTAATGCAGGCCTTCCTCAGGTTGGTAGTCACACAGATGAAGAACAGAATATAATGTAAAACTAGAAATAAAATTAGTGAGACTTAGAAACAGGGTAGACTCAGAAAGGGAGCTTCTGCAATTCAGGATGCTTCTCAGGTTTCCGATGGATAACTGGTTTCAGTTAAAGGGACAGGATATCTCGAGGGAAGAATCGTTCCGATCTTATGGAGCTGAGGTGTGGGGGGGGGGGGTGATAGATTACAATAAGGAGGGTTGGGGTGGAGTAGCCTCACTTTGCACACCATCTGTACAAGAGTCCTGAAGGAGAGCATATTAAGTCAGCAAATGCTGCAGAGAAACGGAGGGGATGAGGACCGATACATCCTCATGAGAGCGACTGGATGGCCTTCACTTAACTTTCTAAGGCTGTAAGCAGAAGGTGGACTGCAGTTGTTTGAGGAGAGACTGTGAGGAGAGGAAGTGAGGACAACGGAAGTAAGTGACGACATGGAAGTGCAACCAGTTATGAGCTTCTAGTCCCCCTCCTTTGGAGAAAGGTTCCATACACTAGACACCCAGGCAAAAGCCCCTCTGCTTTCCTGAGATAAGAGGAAAGAAACTAGGAATAAGATCAGATCTCTTTGGGTGCCAAACAGGATGATGACTTAAAGATGGAAAGTGCTGAACTTCAAATTATCTCATTTATCTCTCATTTACTGACCTTAATGTAGTGTGTACTTCAGAATTTTATTCATTCTGGTAAAATCTGAATAGCTGGCTGATTGGATTGATGTTTTTGATGAGTCTGTAAATAAGGAGATATTGAAAAAAAATTAAAGAGTCGAGGTTCTCTTCCCAAAGCTACAATCTAAAAAGTAGAACTGTCCATCTATCCAATTATTGATAGCACTAAAAACAATTAGAACTAAAAAAATAAAGGTTTCTAACATCATTAACAGATCTGGAACTGCATTCAGTGGTTTTTAATGTGAATTCAGATGGATATAGAAATGTATGGAAGAGAGTGTGTATTTACATACATGTGTTTCCTGGGTCTGTCTGCAGAAAGCCCAATGATCAATCATTCCAGTGCTAAAATGGGGCTTGTTTCTAAATTCCATTCTTTAGAAAGGGAGCCAGGGCCCTTGGAAATACTGCTGATACCTGGGCTTAGGCAGGGCAAGTATAAGAAGCACCTGGAACTACTGTGGTATCCAAAAACAAGGAAATTCTCAAAAACTTATGGAGACATGTGAAAGCACACAGAAACTCCCAATGGTCAGTTCTAGAACAATTTGAGGAATATAGTAAATAATGAGAGCAATTTGTCCTATTTTAAACGATATATCAAAATCCATATATTTAATACAAATATAAGTAATAATTGAATAACTAAGCAGTTGGAAATAACATACATATTTTTATTGTAGAAATCTCATTAATAAATGTAAAATAAATTATGGAACTAGAAAATACTATTTGACTAACACCAATGTAAAAACTCAGAAAATGCAAGGAATGTTAAAATTAGTTGACCAAAGTTAAAAAAAATTTACATAGTCTTAAAAATTTTTCCCTGAAGATATGTGTTGATTGCAAAGGATGAAAAATGCCAACTTGATCATGGACGAGCTTGGAGTAAACCACAAATAACAAATAATCAGTTAACCTTATCATTAGCTCATTAAATCAACATCATGTGTCTCCTGATACAATGCAGTGAAAAAGGATACAACACCACATCAGTGGTATGCTGCAAAAATGCAGGCCTGATTTTAATCATACAAAGTCGTTAGGAAAACACAAATTGAAGGACACCCTACAGAATCACTGGCCAGGGTTTTTTGAAATTGTCGATGTCATGAAAGGCAGAAAAAGCCTGGGGAATGGTCACAGAAAGGAGTAAGAAAGTAAGACGAGTAAATGCAATGTGAAATGCCAGCATGCATCTTGGACCAGAAAATGGGCGTTAGTGAGACAACTGGAAAAATCCAAATGAGGTTTTCAGGTTGGTTAATAATATGATATCATGATATCAGAGTTTATTTCAGGTTTTGATAAATTTATGACAGTTATGAAAAATGTTAACAAGGGAAATTATTAAAGGATATGTAGGGAATTTTGCATAGTACAATGATTCCTAAGTTTACAACTCTTTTGGTAAGACATTATTTCAAAATAAAAAAAATAACATTACAGAAAAATATTTTTTATTTAAATATATTTTCTCCTTGTTCGTTTTATAATTTGGTCTTTATTTCTAACTTCATTTTTTTCCTATTCTTTACTGAGTTCAACCAATTCTCATTTATTTTCTTCCTGTTTTTTTAAATTTTATTTGTCTTTTAAAATTTTTTATTGAAGTTTTTTAATATACTAAAATGTTTAAGGATCTTTAATTCATTTTGAGGTGTTATATTACAGTCTTCTTGATTATTTGGAAGGAAATTTTTATCACTGAATGATTGACATTTTGTTTTGTTTTCTTTGTCTATGGTTTCTGTGAACAGGGTTTCTGTGTTTCGGAGTGTCTTTGTTACGTAGCAAAATGAAGTCTGGTTCATAAATGGCTTCTTTGAGAAGTAAAGAAGGTGTTATAACCTTCAACTATTTTGATTTTCTTTGGTTTCATAGGACCCTAAATTTTATTCTTTTGATTTATCTCCTCTTTGATCTCACGTTACTCTTATTCACCAAAGGTAGACTTACTTTTCTTTTTCTCCTCTTTCCCAATAACATTGCTTTTCTAACACAGCCATCTCTCAGCCCTGTGGACGTTTATTGCTCTTCCTTAGGGTCACTGTCTGGACCAACCAGTGCCCCTTTCTACACACTCTCTGTTCTCTCCGTACCTTCTTTCTGTGCCCACAATTTTCAACAAAAGCTTGCGATGGGAGCAGTGTTAGAATTTGTTTTGTGTTTATTTAATTTGTAGTTAATTTTAAGTTAAAGAGTTTCATCTTTTATTATGCTTAAGGTGTGGATGTGTGTGTCAGTTTTATTTTTTTGACTTGTTTAGCTTGTTAGGAGTGGAGAAATTTAGATTTACGTGATTACTATTACCTTACTATGAGACATTAGTTTTAAACTTGACTTCCTTTCCCACATAATATTTAAGCTATAAGCTTTCACTTACTTTCTAAGCATTGCTTTAGTTGCATTTAATACATTTTAGGTATCATATTTTAAGTACTATTTGGCTTGACATATTTTCTAATTTCAATTGTTAGAGTTGTTATTAATTCATAGGCTATTATAAAAGTGCATCATATATCTCCAAAATGTATGTGTGGGGGGATTTTCTAAATATCTTAGTGGTCTTCATTTCTAAATTACCATCACTCTAGTCTGTAAACATATTCTGCAAGATTTTAATACTTTTGAAATGTATTGAGATGTATTTTGTGAACCAGCATATTTTTTCTTTATGATTAAAGTAACATGACTTGTTTAGCCATTGAGTGTGGTGTTTTATAAATGTCAGAGCAAATATTGCTGCTGATATCTTTAAATGTACTGTCTTCAACTGATGTTAAGCCCATCCATGATTTTTCTTTATTTTACGCATTTTAAATTTGGTCGTAGAACTTCCACTTATTTATACTTCCTTACTCTACAAAAATTTTCCATCTATGTTTATCATTATTTTCCTTTATGGAAAATATTATTTTCCTTATGGAAAATAATTTTCCTTTATTTTCCTCTCCTTAAAGGAAAATATTTCCATAAATATTTTGGAAATATTTATGGAAATAAATATTTCCATAATAAATAAATTTGGAAAAAAATTGGAAATAAATAAATATTTATGGAAATATTTCCATAAATATTTTCCTTTATGGAAAATAATGGACACGTTTTCTTTATGTCTTTGAAATATTTATAATGACTGCTTTTATGGTCCTTGGCTGTTAATGTTAACATCTGGCCCATGTTTGCATTTTTCCCTTACTAACTGCTTTGAGGGGGTGCCGTTTCCCTGCCTCTTCACACGTGTATTAATTTTGAATGGAATGTGGACATTGTGAATGGTGCATTGTAAGGATTGGTCGTTCTACTGACTTCTATCAAAAGGTGATAAGTTTTGCTTTAAAAGTCAGTTAAATTAGTAGTAGTTCTTTCTCACTTATTTTAATTTTTATTACAGAGGGTCTACTTAATCTTTGTCCTTTGTCCTAGGTGATGCCTCCTACTTTAGGATATATAGTTTTCTAGGCATGGCCATTCTTATGCTCCTACTAAGTGCCTGAAAGTTTTAGCATTGTCCTTTCACTCTCACTATGCAAACACCATCTCCAGGCCCAGTAATGTTTCTGGTGTGTCACTTTTAAAGGTTTTCTTTACTTTTAGAGAGGGAAAGGGAGAAAGAGAGGGAGAGAAACATCGATGTGTGGTTGCCTCTCATGTACCCCCTACTGGGGACCTGGCTGCAACCCAGGCATGTGCCATAGACTGGGAACTGAACTGGCGACCCTTTGGTTGGCAGGCCGGCACTCAGTCCACTGAGCCACACAAGCCAGGGCCACTACAGCTGGTTTTTAAAAGGTCCTTTCTGCTTCTTCACAGTCAGCCACTGGTCTAGCACCCATGGTAAATCTTCATGCAGAGTCCTTGGCTACTGCTCTGTAACTGGTATATTGCCCTTCTTTCCACACCCTGCCCTGAAATTTCCAGCCACCTCACTTGTAGCTCAGAGCTTCCAACTCTGCCTCCTCAGCCAAGTGAACCGTGTTTTGGCTTCACTGTTCCATAAGGAAACACGCCTGAGGGAAGAAAGCCTGGATAAAATCAGACTCGGAACGTATGTGTTGGTTCTCCGAAGGACCAAAGCTCCACACTGCCTGCCATTGTATGAGAACAGCTGCCTCAAGTACTTCAAGTTTTATATTCGTTTATGTTGGAGGCCTTTCTGCCATCTATGACTAGGCTTTTCCAAAAGGCATTTCGGTGAGTAATATTTTCTTCACATAATTACGCACATATCAGGTGAAAGATCAATTGTACATGTTTTATAGGGACATACACATACACTAAAGTCTGTAAAATGGAGATCTGGAGTAACAATAAACCTTAGGAAAATATTTTTAATTTTGTAATCTCTGTATGTTTACCTTCCAGACCATTCTTCTTTAGGATGGAATCTTTTTTTAAAAAATGTGTCTTCCTGAAACTTCCTACTGGTATCAGCACTAGCATCTTTAAGCAAAAGCTTAATGAGTGTGACTGCCTATGAAAGAGAACACGGTAACTGTTCCCGAGGGGATGTGTGCATATGTCTCTGTGTGCGTGTGAGTTGTGTGTGTAGCGCGGAGCTTATAAATAATGGGAGGTTCCTGGAAAAGAGGAGCCATTATCAACTCTCTAAATTCTACCCAATACGATGCATATGATTTGAAATATTTCTAGGAATTTCCACTGCGGGAAGCTCCCTGGGGACATAGCCCAGCGCTAGGAACCAAAGGGGGGAAAGCAGATAGTTTTAAAAATCAATCAGCTGGCTTCCAAGAACCAAAGCCACATGGGGATTCTTTGACAAGCCTCATTTGAAAGCGACTCCACATGCATCAGCTCTGTCGGGTGTGCACTGAATAAAGTGGAGACTGCTGCTCTGAAATCCACCCAGCGCCTTGTGTCGGCGGCCCCTTGCCAAGTAAATTCAAGAGATAGCAGCTGCCTTGGACCCACAGTGTGGCTGCCACCTCCCTGGACCAAAAGAGCAAGAACTGGAACCGATCATGATTCTGTTTCAGTGAGCAGAAGGATCTGAATGGGAAGAGAGCTGTCCAGAGTCAGAAAATATTTGGCAGCTGAGAAACTGGATCATTACTCTTAGAGTTTCTTTTCTAGCCCATCAGAGTCTTCGGGAGTTGCCTCCCTGGGATCTACATTTGCCAAACAAAATGTGAATTGGGCACAGAGTAAGGGAAAACTCAGATGCTTTATTTTGCTTCTAGGCAAACATATGCCTATTTACAATTTAGTTTCTTCTGCGAATTTATTTTAAAGAATGTTGTAAATTCAGTTACTTTTCATAGGAGAGTGAATTCCAGTTCTTGCTCCACACCAGGATTTTGCTGCATTTTGGATTAAGAGAGAGAGCCTTGTATTTGCAGACTAACAGTCCTTCCGTGTGAAGGTCATTAGGATAAACAGTATAACCTGCAGCACTTTTCTGCATGAGCAATGAGACACTCACCTCCGTGTTGCAAATTTACACTCAGGCTACCTGGGTAATAGCTCTATCTTCTTGGCTCAGGTCCCAAAGGGGGCCCATGTCCCTTTACCCACAACAATTTCCAGCCCCAGGGAAAATTATAAGACTGGTTTTGCTATTCAGTGAATTACTTCCCTTCTTTTTGGTACTTGGGGTGAGCTCTAGGAGGTTCATAAATTTTACCTCTGCTGATGGGCTACTTAATCCTCCAGCCACTGGGTGAGGAGCTGAAGATTTATGGGAAAGAACCTCCACCAGGTGCTTTTCAAAAGCCTGGTCCGGGGCCTCGTTTAAATCATTACCGGTTGAGAGAACTGGGGGGAGCGAACGAACAAAACCTCAACATGCTCTCTTCAAAAGGAAATACTTAAGGAAGTATTTCTTGCTTTTCAGTATTCCAAATCATTGTAATAGTTTAGGGGTCACGTGCCATTCTGGAGAGTGTTTGGGCTTGTCTATTCGATTTCCAGATCTTTCGATTTTAGTGACAGCACAGAAGTCACTTGGATTGCGTGCTTTTACCTTATATTCACCTTAAATTAGGGAATTCAGATAAATTCGGGAAATGGAAAAACAGGAAGGGTGGGAGGAAAAGAGAAGGAAGGAAATAAGGAAGACAGGCTAGCTAAGGGCTTGAAGAGATCCTGCGATCAGGTGAGCAGCCGGATATTTGATTTTGTCCTTTCCCAGCCTGACTGAAAGCCGCGCACAGGCTGAGCCCCCCGTGCATAAACACGCAGGAAAACAAACAGCAACTGCTCTAGGAACGACTCTGGCCCAGAGATTCCTCTCGGGCACAGACTCTCCAACGAGAAGGTCTCAGGAGCTCCCCCCACCTCTGGCTTCGGAGGAAGATGGCTTCTGCTGCCTTGTAACTGAAATGTGTTGACTCCTTTTGTCAAGTTGGCAGGACGGCTGTAGCTTTGCGGCAGCTTGCTCTCTGAGTTTCTGTGAGAACAGCAGAGAGCTGGGCGCAACAATGAAACTGCTATGTTTGATTAACGCACAAGATACCGCACCATGCTTCTGCCAAAGCTTCATTTCAAGACTCAGCATTGTACTTTCACAGGGGGCAAATATTCAGCACAGCTCTCCTCTTTGTAGCTTGTCATACAAACGAGTCAACAAATTTCAGGACTGTCGGGGAGGCTGCAAGTGAAGATAATTGCTCTCCTTTGCACCTGCCTCAGCCCCTGCCATCATTGTGAAGCAGAAAGGTCTAAATATTTTGATTTACTCACGTGTCAGTATGTCTTTTTAAAAATGATCCCTTTTTATACCCGCCTGAAAGCTTGACGATTTCAGCGATGGCTAAGGAGTCGTAAAAGCATGAAACCACGAGACCCTAGTGCCACTAAAGTCCTATCAATCAGCTTTCCTACCCAGAGCTAGGGGAGGTCCCTCATAGAGAGGCTTAGTTTAATACTCTGACACTGAGACAAGCACTTGTAGTCCGTTTTCCTGAGAGGAGGAGAGGGGTTGGGCAGGCTGGTGAGCTGCACAGAGCCGAGAAAGAATGATTAGACCACTTGAGTTATAAGAAGTCTGGGAGAGGAGTGAAAGGGGCCAACGTGACCCATGCAGCTTGGACATAGTATTTGTGGGCATGAGGAAGTACATCAGGGTCGGGTTCCCTAGGTTTGAGGGTTGCAGGGTGCGAGTGCCCCAAAAGACAAGGGGATCGTGTATTTGAGGTAACGGAATGTATGACAGAAATGAACTCAAAGAAAGGAATTCGAAATTATGGGCCTTGCTTTCTCGTCTCTAAACCACTTTAAGGACCATGGGTTCCTATTCTGTCCTTCATGGTGGAATTCAGAGGTCCCTTCCAGGGCTGGTGTCAGCACACCAAGTTCCACGCTTGTACCCAACTTACATCTTCAGTACCCACAGGGTATTCATTCCAGCGACTCAAACGTTCTGGAGTCCCCTTCCCAATCCATACATTCTGAATGGGAGATTAAAGGTGCTTTTTGAGAAGCTGCCCAGATATTCCATTCCTGTACCTGTGTTGCTGATTTATATTCCTAAAATACACACTCAAGAAACAGCGGGGGGTTTTCTCTCTTAGCCTGTTTTTCAAATCAGGCTTCATCGAGTCCTCAATCTAAACATACTCCCTAAAGAATAAATATCAATAATTTCAATTATATCCAGTGTACCACAAAATCTGCCACCCTGCCAAAACGAATAAACACTCAAATTTCTGTGTCCGATGGGGAAAAGGTTAGCTGCATTAAACAACAGGAATGTGATATATGTGCGTCAAGAGAAATGTGAGGCCTTCTCTGTGCCAGCCAGTTACTCTGACTCTCATTGGATGACACCCTGGCTAAGGTCTCTGCTGGCTTCCAGGGTATCCGTCAGTAAAGGACAGGGCAACTCTTGATTATGAGTCAGTGTCTGCCAGCTGATTAACTCCACGGAGCGTTTGTAAGGAATGGTTTCTTTGGCCTCTAGAGTATGTAGAGTTTCCTATTCACAAGGTTACTTTGCTTCTCAGACTGGCTTATAGATAGTGATTTTACTAGGACTTTCACTGAGGTGTATCCCTTGGCTAGAAGTGGGGATGAGTCGGCAAAGCTCCAGCAGTTGAAATTACATTACACAGAAGCACATGAGATAATGTCGTGTAGCATATACATGCAGGGCAAATGTCACATGGCGAAACACATACTGCACGGAGTCATCGGGGGGGTGTCTATCCCCTCGCTTAGGATAAGGAGCAAGCCAGCATATTTGATAGAAAGATCAGAGCCTGACCATCTGGGGTGTGTGTGTGTGTGTGTGTGTGTGTGTGTGTGTGTAAGAGAGAGAGACAGAAGAGAGAGAGGGAGGGAGAATTTATTTAAGATAGATCATTTTAGATCAACTTTTCCTACTGATACAAATGGACAGATGGCCAGAGCAGGGAGATTTTATAGGTGTGGGTCTTGAATTTGATCTTGTCAGATCAACAGATCAACGGGCAATATACAGATGGAAAAGAGAAGAAAGGAGAAATTACAAGAAAAGATGAAAGAAGAGGATAGGGAAGAGAGTGAATTTTAGGAGCCAGGATATACAAAACATATTGGAGATCCATGTATTACACTCACCAATCTGGACAGAAACAGTCAGTAAGGAGCATGGAATTTTTGATAGCTGTACTGTGAGCTGACTACAGAAGGTCCGGGTTCTTATGGAAGTTTGCCCTGTGAGGGAAAGCGTTATGAGCAGAAGAGTGAAGCCTTAAATAAGAGTGCTGATCAGAGATGATGCGGTGCTATTCTTCACCTGTTGTCACAGTTGCTTTTTTATCCTCAGAGCCAGCTAAAGGAAAACATATTCATCTAACAGCCCACCCCATGGCTCTGACGGTTGCTGAATGTTTGATGTGTCCCACCATGCAGATGGCACAGTTTCCTTTTGATGTGTCTCCTTAGCATCTTATCTCAAAGCAGTGACGGAACGTGGGGAAACCGGACAAGACCCACGAGGGTGCTGGTGCCGTGCTGGGACTTGGAGGACCAAAGGACGGCTGTCAAGTTAATATCACAGAAGAGTTTCCTATTCCATTTGGTTTGTTTAAAAAAATCACTTGTTCACGTTGTGAAATTGGTTAGTATTCAATGCAGATGATTTATAAGGGACACACACAAAAATAACACTAACCCCAGACCCTGCCATTCGACACTGATGATGATTCTCCCAGTCTGTCTTCCAGGTCCAAGTTTCCCGAAGTGAGTCGTGTGAACTGAGTATCCTGTGGGATCTCAGTCAGCATTATGGGTTCACTGATGCTATGGAAAAAAATTTAAGTGGGTAAATATGTTTAGGAAATACTATATTAAGCACAAATAAACAGATCCTTAATAAACAGATAAGACATATATGAATATATCTTATAATTTCCCCAAGGTAAATCAAATAGGCTTGGGGAATATGCATTTGTCCTTTTCCCGGACCTGGTTGATCACATAAATCTGACTGGACTCCACAGAGCAAAACAAGTGTGGGGTAGATGGGAAAGTGACGCTGTGACTCCTGTGTTGCTGTGTACTGTGTGTGCGTGTGTTCTACTCATTTCACCTGCAAATCCAGGAGAGAAAATAATTCTGTGTAGAAGTGGGTCCTCTTCAACTCCAAACTGCCATTTGTCTTTACAAATAAGTAAGCACTTGATTAAACAAATGTACCTGCATACCGCCTTCTCTTTTTTTCATACCACTTTCTGACTGTCCCTGAGGAGGGTAAATAAAGCAAGTTGTATCTCAAGAGAGTTGTTTCAGGATTGCACAGGTTTCAGTTCCAAATCATAAAATAAAACCTAAGAACTTCTAGCTATTGGAAATGATTCAATTTCATAAGTAAAGTGTATCTATGGAAATAGACACGCAAAGCTTCATTAAACTTAGTAAAAAACAGTGTGAGAAGCAAGGATGATACAAAGTAGATTTAAAAAAAACTTCCTATAGTCAAGTAAGCTTCTATTTGTATTTTTATTCTACTTATATATATATATTCAATTTTAAAAACAGAGGCTAAGATATATATTCTTTATATATAAATATATGTGTGTATACATATACATGATGTACATAAGAGCAACACATAATTCCATAGTAGTTACAAAGGCTTTTAAAGCTAAAACAATTAAAAATTTAAAAAGGAAAGAAAAGAAAAAGAAAAGCATGCTGCAGTTGGTGAAACAGAAAACAAAAGAGAATTCCTGATGAAGTATAATTGACAACTTTGGTCCACTTGTAGACTCCAGGAACATTGCAAAATAAATAGAACTTTATGTGCTCCTCCAGGTTCCTTTGGCTTTAGATTCTGAAGCCTGACCAGGCGTTCTGGAAACACGCCTGCCCCTGCTGATATTTTTCTTGCATCTGTATTTACCTCTTTATTTGGAGCAGGAACAAACAAACCACTTAATCCCCATCCCCTGAGCATCATAATTTGGCTTTTTGTAAAACTGATCAAGAGCATTGCCAAGTCCATCATTTTTCCACTGTTTTTTCACTGCAGAAGCTTCGGTCTCATTACGAGGAGCTCCTTTACTGACCCAAACCTGTCTATCACCAAGTACCAACAAAAGCAAATACAGAACATTGGTAGGAAACCCATTTGGGGGCCTAGTTTTGATTTCTGGAAGTATCTCACAAAAAGAAGTAACTCCCGAGCATACTGTGATGTCTGAGGCAAGAGAATAATCCATTCCATGCCCAGACTCCTTCCTCCCAAAATGCAGCCCTTGCCGGCTTGCTAAAGACCTAAATTATGTTGTTGGAAGTTGATTCCTTCAGTTTTATTGTTTGATCCCTGCTGCCACATGGTTGCCTTAAGAGCAAGAAAAGTTGAAAAGGTGCACTGCTCAGTGAGTGGGGACATTGTTCCACCGCTGGCCTCGCCAGTAAATAACTGTATAATCTTATATACATCACTTCTTCTTAGTGAATCCCGCTACCTTCTTACTGATGAATTTTAAGGATTAGATCTCATGATTTCCAGGCTTAAAATTTGAGAGAGGATTTTATATCTTAAGCTATTATTGGTCACTTAGGCTTTTGTGTATGGATGAGTTTTAAGTTTACTCTCAAGAAAAGATTTGCCAAGACAGAAAGGAATGACATTGTGCACGCTGCTGTGTGTTGCATGTGAAGAATGGTGACAAAGATACAACTGACATAACTGAGGCACTAAGGCAAATTTCACACCATAATTGTGTTTGTGATATACTTCGAGAAAAAAATTAAAATTTTAAGTCTAAGTTTGGTTGTAAAATCTTAGTTCTTTACTAAATTGGCCATACTCATAGTCTGTGCCATGTTTTGAGATGGGAGTGGAAGGCATTCATTATCAAGATTCAAATTGAAAAAAAAAGTCACTGCTTTATTATATGTCTTGCCTTGCTTTACTAATGTTTCTCCAAGTCTCCTATCTAAATAAACATGCAAAGTAACATTTCATCTCTTTCCCAAATAGAATTTCTTGGTTGTAAGTCTACCTATAATAAAGTTCTTTGTTGCCACACCTCTGAAATTTATGGAACCTTAAGGTGATTTATATAAAATCCAATGCAATAAAAGAATCTCTTCTGCTACATCCATGTCAGGTAATGATTCCATACTAGATTTAAAAAAAAATCATACTACAGCACTTCTTCAGAGTTCTGAGAATTAGAGGCCCATTATTTTGCAAGTTGTCTATTCTCCTTTTGGATATGTTTAAACTGTTCATTCTTCCTCTCATCAACATAAAGAGGAAGGTTTGAACTCTAGGTTTGTATATCCCTTATAAGAACATGTACATGCTCCCCATTCCCAAGTTATCCCAAAATGTGAAGTTATCTGTCAAACTTGACCTATTTTTTTTCCTAAACCTGACTGTCCAAAATGGTAGCCACCAGCCTGTGTGTGTGTGATGGTGAGTTTTACGTGTCAGCTTGGCTAGGCTTTAGTTCCCAGTTATCTAATGAGACACTAATTCAGGTGTTGCTATAACAGTATTTTTCAGATGTGGATGAGATCCACAATTAGAAGAAGACTTTAGTAAAAAAGATTATCCTTGGTAACATGGATGTGTCTTATCTAATCTGTTGAAATGTTTTAAGAACAGAACTGAGGTCTCCTTGAACAAGAAGGGGTTCTGCCTGTAGATGCAGCTTTAACTCCTGCCCAAGGGTTTCCAGCCAGCCCTTCTCCATGGGTTTTGGTCTTCCCTAGCCAGCCCCCATTATCACATAAGCCAATTTCCTGCAATAAATTTCTCTTTCACTCTCTTCCCTCTTTCTCTCTATATATATCTATGTTTCTACCTGTATCTCTGTCTCTATCTTTGTCTCTGTGTCTCTGCCTCTGTCTCTACCTATCATCAATCAAAATACCTGTTTCTCTGGGATAACTCTGATTAACACAGTGGCTGTTTAAAATATAATTTAAATAGATTAAAATTAAATAAGATTTAAAAGTTCGTCACAGTGGCCACATTTCACATTCCAGGTGTTCAATAGCCATTTGAGGCTAATGGCTACTATACCGGACAGCACAGAACATTTGCATTATGGCAAAAATCTCTAATGCACAGCACTTTTCTACACCCAGCTTTTGCAGTCCCCTCAATCAATTTTCTATTTAACATGCCGACTTAACATTGCACCACATTATCCTACAGATTCCCTGATATTTTAATATCACTGTTAAAGTATTGCACCGACAATTGAACATTATATATTCCAAATAAAATCTTATCAGCTCAGAATATGGGGAATGATCACCTCTTAAACTGGATATTATTGAAATGGCTCCCAAAGCTATCTATATCTGAATAGCCATGCTTGTTTCCCCATCTAGTATGGAATTTGTTCCTCACATACCCGTGGCTTGCGGGTCAAGAATTTTATTGTATAAATAAAACTCATTAATAAAGAAGAGGTAAAGGAGAGAAAATCTCACCTAAACAGCTGTAGTGCCAAGGTATTTGCATTAGAAAGATTAAGATTTACTCATAAACAGAATATGGTAGTAATGATAACAGGACTAAAAAGGAAGAGAGAGAATTAAGGGAAACATTGAGGAACACACGATAGAAAATAGGGCCAAGAGCAGGGGGGAGGGGAAGGTGGAAGGAAGCAAGACCTCTGAGCCACCGAAGAGAGAGCAGTGAGGGAAGGATGGCTTTCAGAAGTATAGTTTGCTTTGTGAAATAAACCCCATTCAACATTAAACTAAAAATGTATATAAGGGTTGAGCTTACTTTAAATTATGAAACTGGTTTTCATTTTTAAAATTTGCTTTTTAATAAAATATTGCAGTGTGCCCGAATTATGGAGGCTCAAAATTTATTCTCTTTGTATTATATTCCTACTAATCTGGCCTTATTTTATTGTTGGATTTATTGCCGTCACATCTTTTTGCTGGTTCATATTGAGTTTGTAATAGATAAATCCTGCTAAATGCTTTTCACATAAAAAGCTATTACGTCTGGTCACTTGTTCCTTTACATAAGTAACTGACTGGCAAATTTGCTACTGTAAATTATGTCTCATAATACTAGCATGTCAAGAATTTTTTTTATTTTCTCTGATAGGCCATATTTTAAATCCCACAATTCAAATGCCTTTAGCTCCAAGTTATGGCTACCTATATGAAACTTACTTGAACAAGAAAAATCATTGGTTCATGTATCATTAAAGTGCAGGTGGAGTGGACTTCAAAGATCATTGACCCAGGGGTTGAACAGTGGCATCAGTGATCCAGATTCATTCTTTGCCTCCACTGTGCTTGCCACACCTTCACCATGAACACTCTAGCCTCATGGGCACAGAGAGGCTGCCAGGCACAAGCAGAGCTACCACTTTCTTGGTCACATGTAAGAGCTAAAGATTTTCCTAGACTTCTGCAACAAGTCTTCTCTCATATTGAACATATTAAGATGAGGTGCTCATTCCTGTACCATCTCTGGCAAAGAAATAAGGTCTTCCTTAGACTAATCATGTCCTCACATGTGGCTGACAGCAGCATCATCTTCCTTTAAATTAAATTGTACTTATGTTTGGAAGAAAGGATAGACAAATAGATATTAAATTAGTATTTTTCACATCCTATCAAAATAACCTTTTCAATTTTGTGCAATGGATACTTTTTGGATTACCTCTTTATTCAATTTTTAATAAATTTGTTGATAAGGTGAAATTCAGGGATATCTCCAGAGATCACTTTTCAACATGGTGTTTATTAATCAACAGGTTAAATGTTAATGTTAAAATCCCTTATAAATGATCAATTCATTGGGATCCAGTATTGCTGAAGTACAATAAATTGTGAGATCTATTATAATTTGTGGTTAATAAGGAAAATCTAAATATTTACTAAGCCTCTATTATGTGCTAAGTAGTCTTCTAGATGGTGGGGATATATAATGAATAGAATAGGCTAATGAGACAGTTCTCATAAAGCTGCATTTTTATGACGGCTGTGGGGGAGGGCAGTAAACATAATGAGTCCAGTTCTTAGCATAGAAGATATGGTATTAGGGTGTAGTGGGATGATTACAATTAAAATAGAATGATTAAAAAACATCCGTGAGAAGGAAGCAAAGATCTAAAGGCAATAGGGGAACAGGACCTAAGGATATGCAAGAAAAGAACATTCTCCGTTGAGAAAACAAGGCAGAGGGCAGAGTTCAGAAACCGGAAAGGAGGTGCATGAGGGTGGGGCCAAGTGAACGAGTCAGAGGAGGAGGCCAGAGACTTTGAAAACGGGAGGATAACTGTTGTTGAGCCAGAGTAATATGAATCATTGTAATGATTTTGGTTTTTATGCTAGTGGAGACAAGAAGCACCGATGAATCTTAGGCTGTGAAGTGCAATAATCTAATGTTACCTTTAAGAATTATTTTCTGGCTACTGCCTTTTACAGTAAGTTTTATGAGGAAAAGGAAGCAGGTAGAAATCATTTGAAAGACCGTTGTGATGATTCAGGTTGGAAATGATGGGAGAAACAGGGTGGTGACATATGTGTGGATAAAAGGTCAGATTCCAGATACATACTAAAGGAATGATCACAGGGTTTGCTGGCAGATTCTATCTGAATGTCAGGAGAAAAGAAAGGCAAGGGCGACTGAGTTTGCTTGGCCTGCACATTTAGAATGACTGAGATGCTATTTGTCAAAATGAAAAAGGATACACGAAATGTAAGGTTAGGGGCAAAATGTTTGTCTTAAGGCACATTGAGTTTGAGATATTTGTTAGACATTAAAATTGTGGTGCCCATAACTAAATACAGTATGCAAGCCTGCAATTCAGAAGAGAGATCCACAGAGATAAAAAGGAGTCATCACAGAATCGACTGGACAAGATCACCAAGTGCAGAAAGAAAGGAGAAGGGACCCAAGGTCTGAAATCTGGGAGCACACTTAGTGTTACAAGTTAGGGAAATAGAATCAGCAAAAGAGGCTGAGCCATGGTCAAGGGTACAAGGAGGAAACTGGGGGAGAGCTGTGTGCTGGAAGGCAAGTGTGAAGGTTTCCCAGTGGGAGGGGAAAATGCAGTTTGTCAAATACAGCAGACAGTTTGACAAGGGCAGACTGGGGAGGGCCCTGGGGGTGACAGTCTGACTGGAGTGTGTTCCGGAGGAGAATAGAAGAGGAAGAATTGCACACGGCGAGCTTGTACAACTCTTGTGAGCAGTTTTGCTGTAAGGGACGGGTGGCTGAAGAGGGCAGTGTCAAGACAGTATTTTTGTTTTTGTTTTTAAATGAGAAAAACACAATATGCTTTTACATCAGTGAAAAAGATGCAGGGAACAGGGAGTAAAAGATGGTGCAAGATAGAGAGGGCAGAATTGCAGGCACAGTGCCAATGTCCTTTGGTTAAGGAAGTGATATGACATTTAATGCACATGTGTTGTAAATGTGAATAGCAAGCAAATGGGTCATCGAGAGATGACACCATGATGAGACTGGAGAATAGTAGTAGGTAAGCATCTTTGTCTTCAATGTGTATAGGCCATTCACAGAGGAACAACAGATGTCGTAATACATTTCATCCTCTCAAAAAGTTAGTTTCATACTAAAAATACTGTATGTGATTGCACAAGATTATAGTGTATTGTACAGTCATAAAATATTTTAGATGATGTTGAAATAATTACTATTGGTTAAAGAATGATGTAATTTAAAACACGTAAAAGGATACTGAGTCCACTTAAAGAGAGGGTCAAGAAGAAGAAAGATATTAATGGAGTTAAAATCTATGGGAGCCTCAGACAGTGTATTAGGTTTCTGTTGCCACATAAGCAAATTTAGAGGCTTAAAAATGCAAATATGTTATCTTACAGTGTCCGTGGGTCAAAAGTCCAGTTATAGGTTAGCTGGGTCTTCTGTTCAGGGTCTCACCAGCATGGAAATCAGGATGTTGGCTGGGATTGTGATTCTCATCTGAAGTTCAGGTCCCCCTCCAAACATCGGATGTGGACAGCATTCATTTCTTTGAAGCAGGATGATTGATATTCCAGTTTTCTTCCTAGCATTCTGCTGGGACTTCTCTCGCTCCTAGAGGCCACCATGGTTCCGTGCCACATGACCCTGATTTGTTGTTCAAAGCATGGCTCTTTGCTGTCTTTCTGGACAACAAAGATACATTTTTATGACACTTGGCCTTCTATTAAACGGGTCTTCCAACCAGATCAGGCCCACCTAGAATGATTTCTCTTTTGCCTTAACTCAAGCCATTATCAGTTGCTCTTAGGAGTATTATCTCACCATATTCACAGGTCACCTCTCACCCACTCAAGGGGATGGTATTACACAAGGTGTGCACATCAAGGAGTATAAATTCAGCAGCAGTGGTGGGAAACATCTTAAAATCCTACCTTCCACAGTCAGTAAATTTCTCAGTGGAAACACACACATGAACACCCCTCACCATTCTTGGGGTTTGGTTGTTGGGTTTTTTTGGCTTTATCTGACTGGCAAGGGGAATGAAGATAGAACTTTGGGAAGAGTATTAGATGATAAGGAACCCCCGTTGTAGGGAAAGGCTATGTTATCTAAGAATGGCCTGCGGTCACGTGAAAGGAGAAGCTGCCACTCTTGTAAATATCATCCAATTCTCAGTCTTTCATTGACCTCAACTTCATTATGCATATAATCAAACGTGGCACTGAGATACAGTCAAAACAATATTTCATTTTAGTGGTTTTTTGATTCATGCTTTTTCATGGCCATAGAATTAGACATTTAATAAGTTTACATTCATGTGAGTAATGAATGTGCAAGATCTTGAAAGGATGGGTTAGAAAGCCTGTGTGTGGAGTGGAGCAGGAGCAGAAAGCAGGAAAGACAGCCATGCCCAGAGCATGAGTGGGCAATGAGGAAGCTGGCCTGGAAGCTAGGAAGTCTGCTCCGATGGTCATCAGCGGGCATCTCAAGCCAGAATGGTGGCAGGATAGAAGAAGTCAATGTAATTACTTTCACTGTGGAATCAGAGAACCTCAGTTAGAGACCATACCATTTTTATGTCGCCACGAGTTACTGGGCTACCCAAGAACCACCACCCCAAAACGGAAATATCATGAGCATCTTCAAGCTTATTACATCTATATCAAAGTAGGCAAAGCGCTTTTTCTACTTGAACTCTAAAATAAGACCTGGAAAACAGAAATTACTTACGAAGCCAAAAATTCCCAGGCCTTGGTGGCCTCCTTTCTAAGAGCTAATTGTGAAAATTTCAGGATTTTTTGCAAGCTAGTTGTTAAACACAAACATTATTAAAACTTAAATTATAAAACCTTACAATTAAATAATTATATAAAAGGTAAAAGTAATAAAAGGTGAAACCTACTACTTCCTAATTATTAGATTGTCCCGTTATCTCTAGTGTTGTGTTTATTTACGTCTATCGTGTCTGTAGAGTGGAAGCGCCCTGCTGTGGATCGCTGCGCACCTCCCCCCACTCTGTGTTTAGTAAGACCACACTGCTGGCCTGAATGAATGAGTCCATGGGGTATTTACACCACCCAGAATCAGGGAACACCACAAAGCAGGGATTAATTTAGTGCTAAAGTCGAAAAAGGCTCTGACTCAATTAATATAATTTAAACAAGGGTGACAAATGGTTTTACAGTAGATCACATATCAGATTTAATGACAATCAATTCATTGGGAAATGGAGAGTGAATTAGGAGGAAGCCCTATTTGTCAAATCGTTGTTGAAATGCAGCTATAGGTTGGCTTCAAATACAAAAATCTGGCAGAGATCAACAAAAGCATTCTATGGGAATCAATTGACTATAGGTTTTCAATAAAGAGTAATGTATATTTTTATTATTATTTATAAATGAGGTCTGTCCAGAAAGTATTCAGCCATGTACTATGAAGAAGAGACATTTATTGAAGAAGATACAAGAAACAAGAAACATTATACACAGGACAATGATGCCTCAGTCCCCTTCAAAGTAGGCACCTTGGGACCTCACACAGTTCACCCAGCATCTCTTCCACTGTTCAAAACACCCTGCAAAATCCTTTGTTGGAGTTGCCTTCAGCTGCCTCATCGTATTTTCCTGAATCTCAATGACAATCTAAAATCCTTTGCTTTTCAAAGGTGATTTTAGTTTTGGGAAAAGCCAGAAGTCACAAGGTGCTGAATCTGGGCTGTTGGGGGTCTGAGATAACCTGGGTGATCTGATGTTTCACCAAAATCTCTACTTGAGACGTGACGTACGAGCAAGCGCGTTTTCCTGATGAAGCTGCCAATTACCAGTTGCCCGTCACTGCAGCCAGTTTCATCATATTGCATCTCCCAACCCATGAAGAACACTGGAGTAGCACTCCATATTAATTGTTTGGCCTGGAAGGGCGTACAAGTGATGGATAGCACCTTCCCAATCCAGAAGCACAGTTAACATGGTCTTGATCTTGTTGCTACTTTGCCGCACCTTCCTCAGGCATGGCAAACCGGGTGACTTCAATTGGGAGGACTGGGCCTTCCCTTCTGGATCAAAGCTGTGCACCTCAATTCATCTCCATTATGACCTTCTTAAGGAAATCGGGTTATTTGGTAGCAGTCTGAGTCAAGTCACTGGCAAGTACAGCACGTTGTTCCTTCTCCTCTGGTAGCAGAAGCCGTGGAACGAGTTGTGCCAAGACACGTTTCATGCCAAGATCCTGTGTCAAAATCTCAGACACAGTAGTTTTTGGAATCCCAAAATCAGCTTCTAGTTCTCACACTGTCGGTCACCGATCTTTGTGGATTGCAGCCCATACATGTTCAACATTCTCAAGTGCTCTGCTTGATACAGGCCTTCCAGAACATGGGTCACTTTCAACAGATTCTCGACCACCTTTGAAGCATTTGTGCCATACTTTTATTTGTGCTGCACTCGTGGCATCGTCCCCGAAAGCCTTCTGAATTATCCACATGGTTTCCTCAGAGGAATGTTCAAGCTAAACTCAAAATTTGATGCAGATCTGTTGCTCTACTCACTTAGTCACTTTCAATGCAATGGCCACACTGTACACACACTCACTCAGTGGCATCTATCACCCCCACTGACTAGTACAGTGAAGTTGTCATCATTCATGCATTCACAGTCCAGTCCACTCTCCTTGGCTGCCAGGTTACATCGATGTTGTGCAAACACTCCTTGTTATAGTAACACTAGCTGGACTTTTTCTGGACAGACTGTGTGTGTGTGTGTGTGTGTGTGTGTGTGTGTGTGAAACACTCATCAGCACACCACTGGCACAGCCTCCCAGCTAAAGATGAAACTCTGCATTAGACAGTAACAACAATAAGAACTTGGGATCAGATCCTGGCTCTGTCACTGGTTTATGAAATTTGGAAAAATCACTTAACTTCTTGCCTTCATGTTTCCCTTCTATAAAGTAAAGGTATTAGTCTGATCTTCCTGCCTTGTAGGATTGCTGTGGGGAACAAGTTAGGGAAGGATTGCAAATGTCCTTTAAAAATCTCAGCAGATAGGAAAGCCCAAGTCCTTACTTTCACAGAGCTTACATCTCTGTGCATTCAGTGAACATTCCTGGAGTACCCACACTGTAGGCCATCCAGAGACCGCCTGGCCTCAGCCCTTCACTCAGCAAATGATCAGAGAAGACACTGGATGAAACTTCTGAGTTTAATGTACGTGAGTGTGGGTGTGCAGTGTGCACGTATATATCCAACATGGCATGTTTCCATTCTTAGCCTCAGTAACTTCCAGGGCCAACTCCATAATATAAAATAATTGGGGAAAATTAGCATATTCCAGCATACTGTTCAACAGATAATTCAGAAATAGCAACCCAGCACATTTCAGGCATTTAAGAAATAACTCCACTGACATAGCTTCTCAGAAGTTAGAAAATAGGGTTCCCCTTTCAGGATTTTTGACACTAAAAAGATTTAATATTTAAGTTATAAGAAACAAAGTACACATAAGAATTATCTGATTCAAGATAGACATCTCTTCTCAACTCCAGTCTGACTATTAAAACCTCTATCAAAATTAGGATCAAACATTCATAATAAGTCAGCTTGTCTGATTCAAAAGATTTTTCTTTGCCTTTGCCTTGTAAAGGTCTTTTATCCTTTACAATTTTGCACATAGACATTAATTCATAGGTGCACAATAATTCAGTGCATTCTTGATAGGGAAAAAAAAGTCTACATCGACCAGCCAATGTACATTGTATGGCTGTATACACAATATGTCCTGGATTTTGCTGCAATCTTTTGAAACACCTGGACTATGAGGCTACTTGATCTCCATGAAGTATAGACACCTGGATCCATACTTCAAAGAGACTGCATTATCTCTGAGTAAGCACTGATTGATGAGTGAATTAAATGTGTGTGAACGAGAATGCGATAACTGATAACATAGAAAAACTTCCTGCTACTCTGGCATGGTCCGTTTCAGTAGCTCCACAGCAAAACTGGGATGGGTTCCTGAGATGCTACTGGGAGCTTCCTTCTGCCCAAAGTCACAATGTCCTCGGACTCCTACAAGAGTAGGTGAAACTCTGTCTATAGTTGTCCATTTCCTTAGATGTTATTAAAAGATGATTTTCATAAGATATCCCTGCCTTAAAAAAGAATTGCCTCCACAATTCCCCTAAAGTGAAAACCACATCTAGTATAATTTCCCACTTACTTAATTTCCTCTTGCTTATTTGGAGCTGAGAGTCTAAGTCATTGCATTAACATGCCAGTAGCTGATTGCACTTCAGGCTTTCTTCTCCTCTAATGATTTCAGGTAATATAGAAGTAGAAGAGAATATGATTAATGACAGAGAATCATCTCAGCACTTCAGAGTTTGTTAATCAAGAGTCTGATACACTGGGGCTCCAACTGGAATGCCAGATTGCAGGTGCTTGTGTGCCATTTCTAAATGAATTTTAACACATGTAAATCTGCTGTACGTGAAGATGTAATTATACAATGATGATGGAATGACTCAGGGCCAATTTGAGGTCCGCTTATTGGCTGTCAGAGTCTATCCCTGAGTCACCTGGACGCCACTCACCACTAGTGCCCTGGGGAAGAGCTACTTCTTGTTCTGCTCCTGTAAACCTGCTTGTTTTGTTGTCTGTTTTCCCCTTTAACCTAAGTCACTAGGGAATGCTGGCACTCAAACCGCACTCAGTGCGAAACAAACAGGGAAGGTAATTGGAAATAAGCCGGAAGGATGTGCATAGGATTAAACATTTTGCCTTCTTGCTAATAGACCTGGTCTGGCCTTGCTCTTCTCAGTAGGAAACAGTTACAAATCGGTGACAGTTCCATCATTCATGCCCAAAAGATACCCATGAAAAAGACCTCCTCAGGGGACTTCCCCATCTGTGTCCCTACGAAGCTATTTTTAGTTTATTTGATTTTGTGGTGATCAGAGTGGATAAACTCAAATCCCCTGTTATTTCATGGCGCAGAAAAACAATTTTGAATTTCTGTTGATTTTCCCAGTGTGGGAGTAAAACTATCACAAAGCCCAAGTTTCCCTGAGTCTTGCCTCATCTAATTTTAGAGTCACTGCCTGCTTCACTTTAGGGGAATCCAGGTTAAAGAAGGTTTAAGCCTCACAGCAAAAATCAAGTTTCACTCTGGCACTGATCTTAAGCCACTATGTTTGCTGGACTTCTGTAGTTACCAGAATTTTCTTTATTTTTTTTGTTTGTTTGTTCTTGGGGGGCAGGGTTAATAAATCTCTACCCAAATACTTTTGTCTACAAGAAAGTAAAACTAAAGTTTTGACCTAAGCCTAGACCTGGAGCTCATAATAACATGCCCCATTGCTTTACATCCTTTGCAGAAATACATTATTAATAACAACAGACTTTGATGTCTCAACCATGAATAATTTTAAAATTGAAAATTCGATGTCATTCCAGGCTGTAGACATGTTTAGCTTCTTGGGTGAGAACTGGTAGTTAAGGAAATGCTTGCCTCTGTAGTAGCCCATAATGTGTCTGTCTTTCCATCACATGCAGTGATAGACAGAGATCCTGCGGAGTCTTGGCATACGGGATTAGTGATTCTCAGGGTTTCAGCTCCAAACGTGGGTTGAAAGGTGGCAATCTAAGAGAGCAGAGGAAACACCATTGAAATCGGCTGTTTATTTGCCACTTGAAAAGAGCATACCCAGTTCTCACATTCCTTCTCTGCAGCATCTGCATTCTCTGGGTGACCCCAGGGGTCCCTGTTCTTCTCAAGCTGTAACGAAAGAGTCTTTCTGAGGCAGGTGGCTGCAAGGAGACCTCCTCTCTGCATAATTTCTCATGGAAAAACCCAGGCCAGGCCTTGAGTATTTGTCATTCAGATTCTACTCAACTGTCCAACCCAGTCCCGGTTTAAGTGAGATGAAGCTGAATTTTGTGAATCCTTCTTGTAAACAGATCTCCCTGATGACTCTTTAAGTATTTTGGAACAATGGTATCCAATTTTTTATTATAAACTCCTAATTGCAAGAAATATTCGAAGCATTCAGTGTTTCATATATATGTGCATTTGCTTATTCAAAGTGATGTAAATGTGCTATTGAATACATACATTGAAAATAATCGCCGAAGTTAATGGAATGAGACTAAAGGTACATAGAAAAAGAAGCTGCAGTGCTTCCCTCCATCACTTTGGACCATCAAGCATGGCCTGGGGTGACTGTGCGGAGCATGGAGACCATGGGCAAGACTCCCTCCACACAGGTTACAATTGTAAGCACAGAGCATGACGAACATAGGAGTAAGCCAAGGCCACTGTAAAGAAAGACATTCCTTTTAGTTAATGTCAGGTTCATTCATTTAAAAATATGACGATTGTTCTCTGTATGGAGTTCATTTCCTGAGTGTACTTTGCTTCCTAGGTAATCTATTTCCTCATCTTTATTTCTTCCTGCCTAAACATCGATGCAGATAATGAGATCCTCTTACCTGGGAAAATCAAGTTCTCCTTAGCCTCAGTCCTTCTGTACCATGAGGCTCAGAGGCTGTGTTTCCTTTCTGGCGGACTGGCCAATATAACTCCCCCTTGAATTCACACTGCACTCCCGTAGGAGGTGCTACAAAGGAGGGTGGGCAACATCTGACTGGGCTTCCCGGCCAAACAACGGCAGCTGTTGCAGCAGATCTGGAAGAACCGCTCCTGAAAAACAGTGCTATGAATAGTTTTTCCACAGCTCCTTACAGACTCTGAAGGTGGTGTGCTGGACTTAGTTATCTTACGGCTAAACTTCCACTTTTAAGAATTATCCAATCTCATGATTCCTTTTCTTTCCTGCTGAGTCCTTCACATCACTTACATTTAATTCCTTCACCACCGCGTGGCCAGGGGCTGGGAAATAAGATCCTAATCAGCCACTGCGACTGCTTCACACTACCTGGGCTTGTCTAATTTTAGGACACTCCAATATTTGCAAAGCTCGGTGCCAAATTATATGCTTAATTTATCTAATAAAAATATTGAGTAGAAATAACCACAAAACCGTGTGATGCACACTTAGGCTACATTAATAAGTCTGTATCTAAAGAAATACGTCTTCCCATAGATAAGAACTAGGAAAACCACTTGACCAGAAACTCAGCTTTGTTGATGAGTCCAGTGGATAGAGAGATTTACTTCAAACAATGTGAATTCCTTAATATATCTTTAAAAGAATTTAAGCATTTTAAAAATAAACAGGCCCCTTGGTAATTTCTAAAATACCTGTAGCCTCTGGTCCCCTCGCCCAAGCCCCTTGTCCTTCTCTCCTCTATCATTCTCCATGAAAACCCTATTCCCTTCATTTCCTTCTTTAGAGCAGTTTTGTTTTTCATTTAGCCACAAACTTAGGCAGTTGATGTCTCTGTTAAAGCTTTGCTATTGTGATTTGGACAAACCCTCCAAGCTGAAGCCAACAGGTTACCAGAGTTCTGCTGGTGTGACCTACTTATCTTCCCCCTCCCCCTTTTCTCAGATGCCCACACACCAGGGAGGATTCCGAGAGCGCTCCCCCAAGAGCCACTCAAAGACCTCTGGTGTAGCTTTTCTCAGCCTCCTGGTCTTGGGTCAACAAGTGGTCATGTTCTTTCTCTCCACCGTGACTTGCCTCGTCTATGCCCCAACCCAAGTGCTCACAGTCTCCCGCTTCCTGCCGTGTTCACACGTATGATCAGAATCGATGCAGAGACAATTTATTCTGTTCTGCCTTTTTCACATACTCCTCTGGCCACTTTCCCAATCAGAGGTGAGACACGAGGAGGTGTGAATGATTCAAGCTAAACCTCTGGTGTTTTGCTGAGAGGTGTTTTAGGATGGGAACACCACACATGTTTAAGTGTGTTTAAATGAAAATGTTTAAACTTTAGACATTTGCAAATAGGTTCTTATAGCTTAAACATGTAATATATGCAATAATCTTGTAAGGTAAGGAATTTTTTCCTCAATTTTTTTGGTAAAAAACTGGATGACCACGAAATTTAAGTTACCTAACATATCATAGAATTAATGAGTAATTATGCAATGGCCTGAGATCAGATGTCTTTATTTATTGATACTGTATTATGCTACAAATCTAAACACAATCTCTAACTCACATCTTCTTCCTTGAGGCACCTTACTCTAATTTAAGTGGCCATCCCCAACTTTGCAATGAATGAATGCTCTAGTCAGGTATAAACTGAACCTTGGAATAAAACAACTTAAAGCTGCGTAAATCATAAAAGTCACCCTTTTGGGTGGTTTAACTGACGCTGGCATGGGAAAGGCTGAGACCCACGAGAACTCACCCTGAGCTGGGGTCAGTTCCTCAAGCCACCTTTCCCTCTCAGCACCGGAAACCAGTGTGGCAGATTTTGGAGAGTCAACGACAGAGCCCAGTACAGACCTTATCTGTTCATGTGAAGAAACAACTGCCTGAATGGGGCAGAGCACACGGAAGTCCACAGTCCCTACAGGAACATGAAGCCGTGGCATTTGCTGCTGGCAGCTCTCCAGTCTTACACCGACGCCACGGAAGAGGCTTGTACATACGAGGGTGTCCTGCCAGGCACGGAGGATTGGTAGCAACCACGCGGGCAGCTTTGTGGAAGTGTGTGAATTCTCGGTGGGAAGTCAGAGCCGTTGGTTTGTGTACAGAAGGAAGTGAGGGAAATGGAAAGGATAAAATGTGTCTGAATTCAGAAATTCTTTAAATTCTTCTCTTTTTGAGCCAGAGTGAGGAATTTGAATAGATGGAAGCATGAATCAATAGTGTACTGTTAGTTCACACCCAGACTCTAACTTGAGATGTGTACTGGGGAAGTGGGTGGGCCTGAATCCATTTCTGCTCTTTTTGATACCCTATCTGCCAAAGATCACTACTGACCTCATCCTTACCTCCATTCTCAGATGCTCAGAATATTCATTCACACTTATAAAGACACAAGTGAGTGCATGCTGTGGGGGGGGGGGGGGCGCCTTCTTAAAAGAATATATAATATTAGCTTTGTGGAAAAACTTCTTTATTTTTTCCAGAATTTGTGAAGTTACTTGAAAAAAATTTCTTTGCATTATTCTAAGATTCTGAAACCTCTTATTTTGTAGTTACTAAGACTCATTCTCTGTTTGGTCTGTGAGTGAAGCAGATAGGACCGAGCTTCAACCCAATCTCAGACATGAAAGTGGATGGGGTACAGAGCTGTGTGTTCTAACAGCCTTTTGATGTGTTGAAGAAATGCTTTTTCGGACAAGGTAAAGAAAATGCAATATTTTTCAAGTGAAAAGTTAATGTCTCCTAAAAGTTGGCATGGTTAAAAATGAAAGTAGATTCAAGATGCTTTGGCTCAATGGTTTTCAAACTGCTTCTCAAGGTTCTGGGTTTTCTTGAAAATGTCTTTGGGACTTCCTCAGATGTGACAGATGAGGGAACAAAAGCAGGACTTCTAATCCCATTCCAAAACAAGTAAGTTCTATTTTTACCTGTCTATGGATATGGGTCCCTTGAAAGATTTCTATTGGCTAGAAGAGTTCCAGAGCTTAACGAAGTTTGAAAACACTGGTGTAGCTTAACTCCTCCGTGATAGCTTCACAATGAACTAAAGAGAAACTAATTTATCTTCTTTGTCATCACTTTGTCACCATCATTTTCTGATACAAAAACTTTAATAGCTCTGTATGTCCTAATTAACTAGGTTCAAGTTTCTGATTAAACCATTTAAAGTACTTCATTATCTTTTTAACTTTATCTACCATATTTTCTTACCCTTGTGTTCCAACCAACCTGGACTTCTTGCTACAGCTGTCTCACTAATCCACCTTCCTTTTCCTCTTTTTATTCATGCTCTTTCTCAGCTTCTAATGGCTCCTATCCAGCTGCCTGGGCAACATTTTATTTGTCTGTTACTCCTTTACTCCCTGGTTGCCTGTTACTTCTGCATCGCACATGCCTATGTCTTTCAGCAAGATACAGAGCCCTGCCCCAAACCTCCCCAGTGCCCTTTACATCTCCAATGATATCTCATATCTTTTAGTAATCTTTTGTTTAGACAAAATAAGACAAAAAATTTTGTCTTATTTTTTATTCATTTGTTTTCTTCTCTCTTCTTTTTCAATTGATTTCAAAATTAATCTCTGGTTCACTGTCTGTCTTCCAGAGCCATACATTCCATTGGTGCTCAGTCGATTTAGGTTGAAATTAAGATACAGTACGGGCTGGGTGGGTCATTTGTGGGATTGAATTGGGTTTTTCTTTTATCACTGAGAAAACTTAATATTTTGGATTAAGCAGCCACTTTTCAGTCTTCTCAATAGGATAAATGCTCTCTTTCTACATTCCCTGGCAGTGCAATGCCACTCATAGAAGAACTAGAAAGAATCATTATCTATAAATATGTATTCATCTTCTACCATTTTCAGCCACTCTCACTCTTCTGGACTCACTGTCTCATTGCTATTCAATGGAAACACATATTTATTTTTGCCTCGGGGTCTTTGCAATTTTCCTTCCTGAGTGGCTTGTTTCTCACCCTCAGTTTAACCAAACCACTGCTTTTTTTGACACCTTATCTTAAAGAACACCCTGTTATCCCCCATCCCCATTATCCTGATTTATTTCACTTAACCTTACACACTATGTATGTTTAAAGTGATTTATTGGCCAATCTAGCTGGAACTTAAATTCCATGAAGTCAAGGATCTAGTCTTATTCACTGACATAACTCCTGCACGAGAATAGTATCTGGCCTTTAAAAAAAAATCCCTAAATATTTATTAACTAAATGGAAAAATAAAGAAATTAACAGGCAGACCACCAGAGAAGCAGTGTGACTTTCCAGAAAGAACACTAGATTGGAAGACAGAGAGTTTCGATTCCAGTTCCTGTTCTGTCCTTAACTAGAAAGCGAACTGAGTTCATGCTCTGGTATTTCTCTTTCTTTTGCAAACAAAATGAGATGATTAGACAAAAGGACAACATTTAAAAAAACCTACATTTCTATGATTGTTTTGGAATCAGTCGCTGCCTCTTCAGCTAGATTCATAGTGTCGTCTTATCCAGAGAAGACTGGTAGGCTGCTGGCCCACGCACGCTACAGGAAGTCAGCATTCAGAAGGAATTGTGACACAGACGAGAAGTGACTAGAATTCACCCTGGAGCTGCTGATATGTGTGGAGTAGCTTAATGAAATGACAGCTCCTATTTTGTAAAGCAGCTAATGGACCTGACAAGAATCAGAGTTTCCATGCAGGACACCAGCAGTCCAAATAATGAGTCTTAACTCACTCACCAAGACTGTCATATCCCCAAAACACATTTGTTAGGAGCTATTTGGGGCCAAACGCTTAATAAATTCAATAATCTTTCACAAAGTACATCAGTAGTGCCCAGCTATGATCTTGTTGAATTATATTAGTTGCATTAAAACAATTAAAGTTAGGGCAATTGTTCCAAGGAGGTAGGGAGGAATGGAAAACCAGAATTAATTGGATGCTTTTCTGAACTGGAATGGGGCAACAAAGCTAACTGGGATACAAAGCCAATTACAAAACCCGTTTAAGTGTAACAAATGAAGGCCTCAAAGACTAAACTACTAATTAAGGGCAAGAACATTAAAATTTAAAAGGTGACCATTTAGCCTTAGTTCATTGATGCATATCTCTTGCCAAGTAAATTGGTGATAGAACTTTGGGAAGAAGACCTGGCCAGAGCCCTGAAGTATTGTGCTAACAGGAGGCTAGAGCAGGGGGCGTGACGTCTCTGCTGGCCATCTTCCTCTCCTGTGAGTAACATCTATTGTTACTCGGCACATCTGGTTATGCCGTTCTACCTTTCCACTTCTTGGCATTCAGAGATCAAGAGTTCTCTAGGACGCTCAGGATTGTACTGTCTGGCATCTTACTCCCCTCCAAAGTAACTGACCCTCTCATTCGTTCCCTGTTCTGACCTTACTGTGATCACTTGCCCATTCTATTTGTTCAAGAGTCAGCTCTTTGTTATGTAGTAGAAAGAGACTAATATTTAGATGCTAGTCCTGCTAATTTGTGAAAGGCTAGTATGTTATCTTTCTGGAAAACCAGAATACCCTAATACAAATAACATCAAGCACATATGGAATTGTATAGCAAGAGGAAAATTCGAAGATAATTTATTCTAGAACCTTCCTTTTCACCCACAAGGACTCTGAAGCCCAAGAATCTGGTTATTCAGAACCACTGTAATAGGGTGCTCTCTCCAGTAACCCATACTGATGCCTTACGTTGTAATGTTACAATATTAGGCATTAAGAATATTGAATTTTTAGACTTCATGGAAAGATTGAGGGAAGGCCACGCATTTTGGTGCCTCTTAGATCATCCCCATTGCTTCTGTTTACTTATAGGTTAAAAAAAAACCTCTATTGCCAGCAAAGAGAAACACAAGGTAATAGCAACATGTATACATCATTATGATCATCATCTTCTCAAGGACACAATATAACTGTCACACCAGGTATCTAGCTGGAAAGAAGCCTGGTTTGCAGGAGCAGCTAGCCCTGAGTTTACATGTTGGCCTCATCATTTTCTTTTTATTTAATTTTTTTATTGATGTTCAGATACAGTTGCCTCCATTTTCCCATGACCACTTTCTTGAAAAAGCTGCTTACCCTCATTTTACCTCAGTATCATTTTACCTCAGTATTATTATCTTTATTTATAAAGATAATAATTATCTTTATAAATCTTTATAATTATCTTTATAAATAAAGATAATAATATCTACATTTTAGTGACATTGTGAAAAATAAAAATATGTACATGTCTGTTTATACTTCTGTACCCACATATTTGGCAAAAATTCTAGCACGCAGCAGCTAGTCAAAAGAGTAGTTATTGCCTTTATTAAAGTGTAAGTAGAGTGTTTTCTTCATTATTGTGAAGGGTAAATCACCTAGCCACCAAACTACAAGTGGCAGAATTTTCCTAGTCATGTGTTTCTTCTACCTTGTCAAAGTTATCAAATTTGGACCTGCCAGAAAAGATACTAACTTGCCTCAAATCAGGTGCCTTTTCTACTGCTACTACTACCACCACTACTCCTACACTACACCACCTCCCCCACCTCCACACACACACGGGAAAAGTTTATTCTCAAGTACTGAGATCAGGTAAAGTAGAAAGAAACACAAGATCTCCCTCCTCCTCAATGACCTGCAAGGGTGCCCTTACCCCAGCGAACCCTCCAGAATGATTCTCCCAGCTGCACAGACGTTTGATCACTTTGCTGCTGGTTATCCTCTGGAAGTTTCTCTGCACACAATGTCTCAGTACGATGCTGTGTTCCTTTCAGGAGTGCGAGACCAAAGGCTATGTTTAGGCCTTTGCTGTTTCTGTGATTTTATTCTCCAAAACACAATCATACAGGGCCATACGGGTTTAATGATTTTAACCAAGGATTGGGGTGATTTGAAGAAACTGTACTGAGGGAGAAAATTGCCAAGTCTGTACTAACTACTGCTCTCCCATCATTCTGGAGAAGCACCTGGAAAGCTGATCCCTGGCTGAGATGTTCCTAACCCCGCTCCCCTGCTCTGAGGGTTCCCCTCTTTCAGAGAGAACTTCTTTCTTCTAATCCACACTGCATGTTGATACTCATCTTTTGAGGATCCTCTCCCTTAACCCGAGAGTAGCAATGGATGCCACAGGTCTGGTTTAGTAAGCGAACGTGATGAGGAGGGAGAAGGTCGGGTTTCCTGTGTTGCTGTAGCTGGTCACCGGCCGCTCACAGGTGGGCTTTGCTCTGTCGTCTGGCCCCCCCACCCTCTACGCCTGACACCAAAAACGGTGAGTCAGGCCCTCTCTTGAGATCTCTTCACCTGTGTCAGTTATGGGCACACCTATCCACTCTCCTAATTGTCCAGTGAGTAGCTGTTGTCAAGTGCAAATGAACGCCAACATAAACACATGCAATTTTCCTAGATGCGAGGACTTCTCTCTCTTGGATAACTTTTTATAGGATCTGCACTAGAAAATTGCCCCTTTCCAGATCTAATTTAAACTCAACCTAAAGTCACTTTCCCTTTCAATGTTACTGATGTGTTAAATTGGAAGAAGTTGGAGCAAAAAGTAAAACAAATGATTTTTGTTGCATAATGGACCAAGCTTTTAGACAAAGGCTGAAGGAAATTAGGGATTTGCGGGCTTCTTTAAAATGGGTTTCACAACAGCGTGCCTGGTGCTCAAATACCTTCCAAATCCCTTTTGAGTGCATTTTAATCCCCGCTAACATGGAGAAGCAAATCAAGGAACTGTACATCTTCCATCTACGTGTTTGTCGGGCTCACAGCACTAGATATCCTAGCTATGGTTGGAGTCGGAGCTATTTAAAGGCGGCCAGCCATCTGAGCAAGCGGTGAGGAGGGTGGGGAAAACATTTAACCTAATGCTTGTTCTTTAGACTCGAAGCACTGATGTCTGCAGTTAACAAGACATATGATTATACTGAGCAAGGAGGAGAAAGCTTTCCAATTCAGTTAAATATCTATTTCCACAACATATATAATTGAATCACATCTCTGATTAAATCAGAAAATGGGAAAATCTTTGGATATACAGCACCCTGTGATGACTACCTTAACGTGAGCTCGCTTGCTACCTTACTGCCTGCCAGCTTTAATACGGCAATTAGTGCTGGCAAATCTCTATTTGCTTACAGACCTAATTAGAGATCAAGAGAGTGGCTCAGTTTTGATAATTGCATGGCTGTGGCCCATCTATCAGCCATTGTTAAATCGTTGTTATATTAATGTAAAGCTTATAATCATGTTCTTGCCAATTCTCCAATGCAATTAATTTACATAAAAGCCTCTGGAACCAAAATTAAAATGATATACATCTTTGCAAAGGCTTCAGTTAAAACAAAGCTGAGTAACAAGGAACTCATACATCTTTTTTCCCCTGCATTTTTATGTTTACTGGAGTTAATAGCCAAACAGCCATTAAAATGTGCCTAAAACTAATTAAAATTTTTATGCTCATACCTCATTTACTATGTACTATAATTTATTATTCAAAGCATTAATATTTTAAACTCCTTGTGTCAGAGTCCAGGGAGATTCCAGACAGTGGAACAGGAGGTCAGCAGTTCCCCTGCCTTCCAAGATCTGCATATAAATCACATCAAGCTCACTGAGGGATTTGATGTTGGCTCGGAAGAGCTGATGGTTAAGGTAGGCTTGTCTGTTTTGTTTCTTCTGCTTAAACTAAATAAATAAAAAGGAACACAGTCACACATCATTATCAGATCTGTACAAGATTGCAAGCAAGGAATATCATTACATGATAGATGCAACATTTATATCAACTCCTAAATAGAGAGAAACAAAAATTTATTATATATTATGTGCCAGGCACCTCCCCACTAAAATTAGAAGAGGCAGATGTATTGGTGTGGTGTTAAGGATCTTTAGAGTTTTATCAAAAACATACCATTGATATGATAATTTATAGCAGAGCCAGGTACAAGATTTCTACATGTCTGACATTAGAAGTCATATTAATAATGTAAAATGCTTATATTATTAGTCTACTCAATTACCAATATCTACCATTTATTTAGAGACTACTCTGAGGCTGTGTCTCTTACATAATTTATCTAATTTAATCTGTACAACAAATACTATTATTCCTGCTGTTTTAATGTTTGATGAGGAACCAAAGCTCAGAAAGAGAATGTAACCTGCCCAAGGTCACAACTGTAGATGACAGAACAGGAAATGTAGCTCCTGTGTGTTTGTTTCTAAAGTCTATGATCTCCCTGCTGGACTCTGCTGACCACTCTAAGTGGTTTTGCTTCTTCTGGGCGTGATAAGTATCTTTTCTCCACACATCTCCTACATGATTCACCTTCATAGTCTTTGTTCTATAGTTGTTTTTATTATATTTTTAGCACCATATCACCATAATGTAGATCCAAAACTGGCACCTTGAATAGATTGAATGTGAGCAGAAATCTTCTGCTATGAAAATAGCCGCTAAGAACCTAACTGAGCCTGTTAAAAGCAGGATATTTGGTAAATCCTTGAGTTTCCCAGAGTCAGGTCAATGGACTAAGGACTATTTCAGAATAGTGTAGGGTAAAAGAAAATACTGGTTATTTTGGCAAGATGGAATACAAAATGTCACTTTTCTTGAAACCCATTTCTGACTTTTGAACTTTGACTTTTGCTCTAGCAGTGTGAACATGAACAATTCAGTCTGTCTCAAGGCCTATTTTCTTCATCATCTGCAAAAACAGAATGCTGTACGGGAAGTTCAAAAAGCATCCTTGCAGCTCTATTACCTATGATTTAATTTAGAAGAACTTAAACCTAGACAATGATCACAACTTGGAGCTCATAAAGTTGAAAAAGGAATCATAAATGTGCTCTGGAGTGTTTCAAAAGGAAATTAGAAATTGAAAATTCACACACTGATGAGTGGTCATGTATTCAGTTTTAAAAATATCTTTAAGAACAGAATTATTTTGTCAAAGAACAGTTGTCCATGTGTGTGTGCAACTGTGTGGGTGCATGTGTATGAGTATACGATTACAATCTATTAAACAGATGCAGCAGAAATACGTGTGAGGCTAGGACTGTGCAAAGGTTTTAGAAATTCCATTCTCTTATCTTCTTCCTTTATCTCTAGTAGAAAATCTGCAAAACTCAAGTCTCTGAAGACCACAACTTTAAAGACTACTTTGATGGCAAATTATTTCAATGGGGGCTGGGGGAGGAGAGAGAAAGGAGGCTTTGAGAGAAGTAGAGATGCATGAAAATTTCTTAGGGAGCTCTCTAATTTAGTTTACAAAAATAAAGGAAATGAAAAGTCATTAAAAAGAAATCAAGGATACATAGAGACAAGTGGCATAATACTCTAACAACGAAGCCAAATCTAAAGTGCATCACGACTGAAGACAACGTAACTGACTTTATGTATAGTGCTCTGTGTGAGAATAAAAGGGAGAACCCTCTGCTGCTTGAGGATGGGCACCTTGGAGGAATGCAATGGTTTTTCAGAAGGAGCAAGAACACTTCCAACTGTGGCAAATCTGTAAGGAGAATCAGAATAAAGCAAGAGCTCTTTGGTTGAAAAGGCATTGAAAAGTAGCAAGAGATAATGTAACCTTTTTGAAGAATGTGAAGAATTTATGAGATTTGGCCTTGTAGAGATTTAGGAAAAGGATGAAAGATGTTTCAGGCAAAATGAAAGGCTGCCAAAGCAAAGAAGGAATAAAACAGAACATAGTGTGCATTTGGGAATGTCATGTCAATGTTTTTCAGGAGCAAAGGTTAAAAAGGGGTGGAAGGTACATTTCTTCACTCAACAATTAATTATTGAACATGAACTATGTGTTCTATGTGCTGGAGGTACAGATGTGAACAAAATAGACAAAAATCCTTGACATCATTCTATGAGATTACAGATACCATGTAAGATATGGCATGAGATAAAAATACCTATTATAGTACAAAATTGTAAAAAGGAAAAGAGCTCAGAAAATAGAACTATAAAATGGGTGGGGTGAGAGTTGAATAGGAGACTTCATTGAGAAGGTAAATTATGAATCAAAACCTAGTCATATAGATGTATGTGTGAAAAGCATTCTCATTAAAAAACCACCTGTGCCAAGGTCCTGAAAATGGAAATAAACCAGGTATGGAAAGTAATGTGGTGGAAGAGTGAGTAGGGGGAACTCTGCATGAGATAAAAGGAGCAAGGAGACCAAGGACCAGTTCATGCAGGACCCACAGTACATAGTAAGTGCATTGATTTTTGCATTGAGACAATTAAGAAACCACTGAAGCATTTTCACCAGAAGAGTTGATTCAATCTGTATTTTTAAATGATTCATCTATCTACTGTGATGAGAGAAGATAGCAGGAGTAAAAAAAAAGAAAAGAAAAGAGGAAAGTCATTTAAAAAGCTAGACCAATAATCCAAAAGAATGAAGATGATGAAATGGCCAATATGTTGGGGGTGGGAAGTAAGTGGTCAGATTATGGATGTATGTTGAAGGCTCCATGTGCAAAAGAAAGAGAGGTATCAGACATTACATCTAGGTTCTTAGCCTCAGCAACTAAAAGAAAGACAAATGGCTGACATGGGAAGACAGAGAGAAATTGCTTTTTGTTTCATGTGGTTATGCTTTTTGATGGGAAAATATCAGGAACTCAACTTAGGGTATATGAATTTTGATATGGTTATAAGACATCAGGTGGAGTGTTAATTAAGGGTTTAGATCTATCAGATTGAAGTTTAGGGGGAAAGTCTAGACTTTAAATATAAAGATATAAGTGATATGAAAAACCCCTGAAACCATATAAGATCATCTAAGGAGTAAGACTAGGTAGAAAAGAAAAGCTGGACAAGACTCGGTGCAGGAGCTCTCCAACATCTGGGAGCTGGAGACGTAAAGGGATATTATTGAAAATAATCTAAGATCAGGAAAGTGGAACAAAAATTGGGAGTTGTAGAAGCCAAAAGAAGAAAATGTTCCAAAAAGAAGAAAAGAATCAACTATGTCAATTGTGTTTGACAGATCAAATTAAATGAATAATGAAAAATGGCCATGGCATCTAGCAACACAGAAGTCATGACCTTGAGGAGGGCAAGGTGATATGGTTAGGGCAAAATCTGACTGGACTGTGTCCAAGAGAGCGTGTGAAGAGAAAAATGGAGATAAATGAGTGCAGCCTCTTTTAAGAGGATGTAGAAGGAAGAGAAGAAATAAGGCAGGTGCTAGAGGAGGAAGTAGGAATCAGATATGATTTTCTTTTCTTTTACATTTTTTAGGATGAAAAATACAAGTATGATTGTGTGGTGATGGGAATCATCCAGTCAAAGTAAGATTGGAAGAAGATAAAACAGGGCAAGAAGATTTTAAACATTAGGATGATAAATTTGAGCCTTATCTCATGGGCAGTAATGACGCACTGAACTCAGTAGGTATACATAGTATGTTCAAAACTGACATAAACTTAGTATTGTTAAAAGTACAAGCTTAGTGGGAGCCATGGCCTAAATTAGGATCCAAGTAGAAGGAATGCAGAGAGGGGGGGTGATTTAAATAACATTAAGAAAACAGAAAGCAGCATACAACAACCAGTGATGTGGGCTGGGAGTGAAAGAGAGTAAGAAGTCCAAATAAAGTGTGAATTTCTACTTGTGTGTGCTTAAGAGAATAACAGTTGTGTTCTTGAAACCGGGACTTGGGAGACGGTGGGGAGTGGGTCAGGTTAAGTGGTTGAGACAGGCAAATATGGCTGTATTCCCAGGACATAGATATGGAACGTTCTGCCAGGCAGTGGAAAATAATTATTGTTTAAGAGGATTAATTTAAGAAAACTCTTGGGCTCTTCTGAATGATTAAAAATCATAAAATGTTAGTAAACCAGATTAAAATAAAAATGTAGACAATGTTTGTAGGCTCATTTGCCTGTAATATGATTTTGAAGGCAATGTATAATGAGCATGAGCAAATAATTCTGCAAGAATCTTTTAAGTGTCTTAATAACCTAAGTTATTACATAAAAGTAAAACAGTACTTAATTAACAAACTACATTATTGCTTAAGAAGTAAAAAGTAATATGAGCTCATTGAAAACAGAATTTATGCATTGACATTTTGATCCCAATAGATACAGCTAGTTTAATGGTGGCCGAGACAGGGAAAAGCCATTGTCAAAAATGAGCGATGATACCTGAAACCTTGAGAATTCTCAGATAATAGGTACAAATAATGACAAGTAATTACTGCCAAGTCTATTACTCCTAATTGCCTTCACCTCTGCCCTAATGTCTACACCAGACCTGTGGTTTTTCCTCTACCACTAATACTGTTTTCCCCAGATTTTGTTGTCAATTTGTAGATTTCTGACACCTGACTTCCTGACCGGTTCCACACCATCATCCCAATCTTACAACTCAGTCCTGTTGCCCTGTTTTCAACATTGACCATCTCCCTCACTCTACCCCAGCTGCTTTTCCCTTCATCTTCCCCAGCCCACTGCTGAAACAGGAGATAGAAAATATTTACATAACTCAAGAAAATCTTTTAACCCAGCTGTCAGCAACTTTGGCAGACTCAAGGCACAAGAACAGATCAGTTATGTCCACTGTAACTCAAAACATGGGAAAAACAAGAAAAGGAACAGCAGCAGAAGAAAAGCAAAACATACACGCAGAAGCAGAAACAGAGAGTACGTTTATCCTGGTCTTGACTGGTGTGGCTGGCCATAGGTCATATTATTCCAAATGCCCATTTAAGCACTATTGTAATCCATAATTAATTTTTCAAATGTGTATGGCATGAGAAAATGAGGTCAATTTAATAAATTTTTTATCATTCAAATTTGTTCAATTTATAGCCCTGTCATTTATTCTGAGAATATGCCATTCTTGTATTTTGTATTAAGATACTCTATTAGAAATGATACTGTTTATTTTCAATTTCTGGCAAAATTAAAAGTGGACAATTCAGTGTATAAGTGTGCTTGGGTATATAAATATGTGTAGTTTATATATTATTTACCCTGCAAAATACTAAATACTAAATACTAAATTTTAGCAACTACTGTCTAAAGTAGTTAAATGTGTCTAAATCAATGAGTTGGTTAGCAGCTACTGTTGTCTTTGCATGGCTGCATGAAGCAGAATTAAAGCAAGCTCCATTCTGAAGCAGGTATGTCCAGCATTTTGGCATCTCTGAGCCACACTGGGAGAAGAAGAGTTGTCTTGGGCCACATGTTAAATACATTGCAACATGTAATCACAAAAAAAATCTCATAACGTTTTAAGTAAATGTACCATTTTGTGTTGGGCCACATTCCTAGCCATCCTGGGCCGCATGTGGCCCGTGGGCCGTGGGTTGGACCCCCCTGAGAGAGAGAGAAATCCAAAGCATCAGAAAGACCCACCACTACCTCAGCTGCTCTAACATCTGTAAATTCAGGAACCAGCATGACTGGATATCCATAGTCCCACAGAGGAATAGTTCCATGTGAATTTAGGCAGTTCCCTTTTTATATATTCCTTTTTTTTTATTTCTATGAAACATCCTGTTCAGATGAAAATGTTCCTTCATCTTTTTCCATATCAACTTAAATATTTCCTGCACCTGAAACAGTTTCAGCTTAGTTCTCTGTTGTATATAATTTTCCCCATTTTTTCCCTCTGCTCTCTACTTACCCTTCCTAGGGAGGGAATCTAGGGAGCTTAATTCTGTGACTGACCTCAGTGATCATATCACAAGACCTCCTAATGTCCACTCATTTTCTTCTGCTGCCTCCAAATCATTATTCTGAGCAACCTTTGGTATAACTTCTCCTCCTATTTATAGTCTTATCCTAGAAGACAGCAGAGTCAGCACTCGGTGTCAGCACACAGTTCAATAACGTGGATCAACTTCTTCTAGCTCAATCTTTTTTCTTTACCTGCATAAATACAAATGAAAAAACAAATGCATCCACCTCTCCTTAGCATGCTTAGCTCTGACCTTTCACGTTTTCACAAGAAGTCAACATTTGCAAAAGGCAACAGCACAAAAGGAAAGAATAAGGAGGGAAGGGAGTACGTATAATCTAGCATTTTCACTCTGCCAAAGAAGTCTATTCACTCAGAGCAAAGGCTGACCTTTCCCAAGAAGGACATCTTTAGACAGGTGGTGTACCTGTTAGTCATGAATTGCCATTCTGCTCCTCGCTTCTGGGCCTGCTCTCTTCACAAACACCGGAGATGACGCGGTCATACAGGCACACGCCAAATTCCCTCAGAATCACTGAATGCTAGTGCTGGAAAGCCATTTAGAGCAACCTCTGTGCAAGCTTTTTGCATCAGGTGCACAAAGTTATTCATTTCAACAACAAATATGACCTGAGAACCTTTCTTTGTGTGTTTGTGTGCTTTGGGTTGGGGAAGTCAGGGGAGAATAATCTTCCAGGCAATGTACTAGGTGATGGGAATGTACAGATGAAGAATACAGTTTTGTTCTTTTGAATAAATACCAGCCAGACAGGTTAAGTGACTTAGCCAAGGTTTTAGGTTTAGTGGCTGTGCTATGCGGTATCCTGATCCCTAGTATTATGCATCCCTCATTCTGCTTTCTTCAATGCGTGTTTATTTACTCTTCCAACTCCGAGGATATTAATAACACCTTTCCTCATGGTCCTACTGAATTATCATTACATCATCCTTATTCCCCCTGTGTGGACTGCTGGCTAGCGGCATGCCTTGAACCTGGCACATACTTATAATTCTTGTTACATCTGTGTATATTTCCCCTGGGTATAGATACATTGTTATCTATGTTGATGGAATTCCTCGTGTGGCAGCAGTGAGCATGGAGAAAACGTGTCACTGTGGAGAACAGGTCGGCCGTCCCCAGTGACTTCATAGTTCAATTATCTGGAGGTCAGTGGAAAGGTTAGAACTGAGTCATTACATGCCAATAAAGGACAATCTTCTCAAACTTGCTTGATCTTTGTCTTCCTGGTGATTTTTAACCAACTGAGAACCTAACTAGTGATTTGCACAGTTTCTCAAGCTGTATGGAAAAAAATGATGCTTGAGGAGCACTGTTCTCTTGGCCTACAGGTTATAACTCATGACACTGGCTGATAGAAAGAGATATTTAGGCTCTTTATCATAAATATTTATAAGATCCTATATACATGTACTTATGGAATGTTTACATGAAGCAAAAACAACTGGCCAAAGATAGTCAGAAATTGTCTAGAACACGAACATGGCTGATTGTGATAGATAAAAACTTCATTTAACTTTTAAGACAGTGTTTTGCATCAAAGGTTTATGAAAGTATAATAAATGATTTTGTTTTCTGTTAAAGAGACAATTATGCTGTAGAGAATTGGTCAGGGTATTCACCACAAATCAAACTAGTTTCCAGGAAGCACAATTTGGTAATAAAAATAGCAGAATCGCTTGGTAAAAATGGAAAAATACAAAGTTTAAAAGATTTATTTTTAAAGGAAAAAATCAGATTACAAATGAAACCCTCAGAATATCTTACTATTCAAACTTTAAACCAACTGTATTGGTTTAAGGTGGTAACTAAAACAAATAGAAACTATGTGTAATGGAACTTTGTTGCTTTGAGCCATCTAGGATTTACTTGTTCTTTTTTTAAAAAAATAGACTGACATAATAGAGCATTCCCTTTTTAATTCAATTATACATTTCCTCATGAAGCTTATATACGTGAACACCAAGTGGTTTTGATGTTTTTACTTCCTGGTTCAGAGATGCACATGCCTCCTAAGTTGGTTCAATGTGATGGAGATCCAGGCCTTCTGGGGAAACGTAGGCTTCCCTGCATGGTACAGTTAGGGAACAGTTTCCTCCTATGTAGCAATTATAGGGTAACTATAGGGAAAGACTGATCAGATGGTATCAACTGCTGAGGTCAGAACTAAAAGTGGGGAAAGAAGAAAATGGTCCTTGGTCAGTGTGTGGAGAAGCTGGTCCATGCTTCCCCTAAAGCCAGATTTAACTCTTCAGTTCTTTGGTACGTGAATCTAAAATTATTTTTTATTTTTTAAATCAGATTGAGATTTATTCCCTGATTCTTTCCAAAGTATCACTACTAAAACTTAGGGTCACCACAGTCCAAGACCTGACCCTTGGTATATCTAGAACTTGGGTTAATCCTTGTATGTAGATGCAATCGAAGTCTTGGAGAATAATTTAGGCTATGTAAATTAACAAAAGAAAACAATTCTTAAAAATAGAATCACAATTAATTATTTTCCAATAATAAATTGGCAAATGAAGGTCTTAGTTTCTTTGACAATTACTTTCTGTACCCATCCAAAATCTGCATGAGGAGCTAAATTTTATCTAGAGATACACATTGTGGACTTGAATTTGGAATAAAACAATTACTTCTATGACTCTAATAAAATATTTTCTGAAATATATTTATATAATAAAACTTCTGGTAGATATTAATAACTGCTACACAAAAAAAGGGTTCTCAAAGTGAAACTAATTTGAGAAACCCCAGGTTAAATAATTTAAAGTGCTTTTACTGCAAGACTTCTAGAAACCTTTCCTAAATTAACATGTTTTGTCATTATCAAGAGGAAGATGCATTATGGGTTATGCAAATTCTACTTTTTTTCCTATGGCTTATATGTCATGACATATAACCAAGGGAGGTTCATTCTCTTTCTCATCCTGCTAATTTTTGCATTAACATATATTCTGGGTCCAGCCACTGTCACCAGCTTTGTCACATATACCGTGGGCTGTGTCATCACCATCTTTCACCCGGACTATTCCAATGGCCTCATGCTTTATACCCTCCACCTTGAATTGTTTATTCTCCACAGAGCAGCCAGAGCAGTTCTCTTAAAACCAAACTCAGATCCTGTCACTCACCCACATAAAACTATTGGAGGTGATGAGTGTGTTCATGGCATTGGTCGTAGTGATAGTTTCATGGATGTATACTCCTCTCGAAATTCATGAAGTCGTATGTGCTACACATAGACAGCTTTTTGCACATTAAAAATAAAAATGGAAAGAGAAAGATGTTTCTGAGTGCTAAAAACAAACTATCTAAAAACCCAGTAGCTCGCCATGGCACAGTAAAATTTAAAATCGTACCATGACTTAAAAAACGCTTTTGTATTTGCCCTCTGCCTCTGTGCCTTCACCCTCCCGCCACCATTCTCCCCTGGGTGGTCCTGTTCCAACGACACAGACCTCTCGGCTGGTCTCCAAACATATGTGTGCATGTCTGCCTTCGAGCCTGTCCCTTCTCTGCTGCGTTTTTTGCCCCGGCCTGTGCTCCAATTTATTCTCATCTTTCCTCAGATACCACTTTCCCAAGCCACCCTATCAAAATAACCATCCTCTATCACTTTTTAACCCCTTACCCTGTTTTACTTTTCTTCAAAGCACTTTTCACTATCTGATATTATGTATTTTTAGTTTATGTATTTTCAGTTACCTTCCCTAAAATGTAAGTGTCATGAGGATGGGGTTTCTGTTTTGCTTACAGCTCTATAACTGTGGCTCTCACAGCATAAGCACAGAATAAACTTTGTTGAATCAATGAAAACTCAAAGTGCCCTTTCCTCAGAAGAGCAGAGAAATTCTTTTTTCTAGATGCCATGCTGACTGTTTTTAGTCTATTAACAAACTTTAACAGAATATTTCTTCAGAGTTTCTTCTCCTTGATTACAACCATGTCCCAATTATGTTTTTCTTGATTAAACATTTTCCCCCTAAAGCATTTTTACCTGCACAGGTTAATTTGAGAATGAGTTCCTTTTCCAGAAATATATTCTGACCTATTACATGGCTTTTTAATAATTTTATTCTCTGAGCATATTTTAACTCATGTTGGGGCTACTTTGCTGATAGCTCCAGGTGAAGATCACACTGATTTACCTAATACATTGAAAATATTTTGTGCAATCTTAGCTCACGGGCAGTAGGTTCTTTGTCTAACACGAAGCTTTGTATTTAGGAAGCGGTATTCTGGTGGGTGGAACTGGAGTCAAATCCTACCTTGCATATTATTTCAATTATTTACATCTTAGGTTTTTTACTAGTAAACTGTAAACAATAAAAAGCTATTTTATTGTCCTGTTAGGGAGGCTAAATGTTCTTGATCTCAATTTCAGTTCTTGATACATGATAGGCATGCAAATGTCAAAAGTTTCACAGTTAGGGTCACTGTCCAGCTTCTGCATTAGGCACCAGCACCTAATCGGAGGTGCTTGATGACAAAAGCTTACGCTGCTTCAAAGCGATTGTTTACACTCTGATGCACAGCACTGGTTCTGATGTAAATGAACAGAACACACAGCCATGGCAACGACTCACCAAAAAAAACTGAGTGTAGCATCTGCACTTCTACAGATTCTAAAATCAAAAATAATTCTGGAAGCCAAACATCTAAATCGGGCTGAAAATTATTCTTGGAGGCACAAGAAATATATTTAGTTTCTGTTTCTGGTTAAAAAAAACAACCACAGATAATGACAAAAAAAAATTATGGAAAGTGACAGTGTTTTTTTATGCATGTAGGATGTTGTTTTGTGCAAAAGGCTTTCTTACAAAGAACAGTCAGCCCTGGGGCATGGTGGTTATTGGTGAAGGCTCTGTAGGCCCAGCATCTGGGTTCAAGTCCAAATCCTACGGGTTCTAATGTGCACCATCTTAAGCAATTTCTTCACCTCTTTGTCTTTCAATTATTTTATTTATAAAATGGAGAAAATATTAGTATCTATATAATCAGAGCAATATGAAATTTAAATGAGTTTCTCCTTATAAAGCATCCACAATAAGCTCAGCACATAATGCATATTAATAGCTATTATTAACTTAATTATTTTAAACACCAAGACAAATATTATAATCCTCACTTTGGGAAAAAAGAAACTGGCTTTAGAGAGACTAAGTGCTTTGACAAAAACTGGAGGGCCCGTTTTGTGACGGTGCTGGGATTAGGACACACACTTTCAAGCTCCTAAACCAGGAAATTAATGCAGTAATGCTGTCTTTCCCATAGATGTGAAAAAAATAATACAGAGAATAGAACTAATGGGCAGATAACATATTCAGGAGATACTATCAGGGTAGGTTTCCACTACAGGTACCAGTGTGCCAATCCCATAGTTGAAATAATGCAATACTTTCATTCTTGTTGGGTGGAGGGGGGAAACATGGGGAAAACTGGGACAACTGTAATACCTGGCATAAACAATAAGATAAATTTAAAAAAGAAATAGCTTCATAGTTGTTTATAAACAGTCTACTGCCCTGAGCCTTTCCGATGTAATCTTCTCCTTCCCCTGCCCCCACCAATGTCTGTGCTCAACTAGTCCTTCTCTCTGAAACCCTGAACCGCTCACATTGAGCAACTAAAGAGTGAATGCCTAGTGCAGCGTCTTCAGATGCTGTTTGCTGCCGCCTCTGTTCCAGCTATTTGATGCAAGTATAATTTCTGTTTTTAATATTTTTCAAATCCTCACTGAACACTGAAGACCTCACAGGAATATTATGAGGATCAAAGGAATATTATGCTTACAGTAGCAATGATTAACTAGAAGGCGCTGGGTGGAAAGATGAGCTCTCAATCTCTTCTAGGCACAGAGCCACATTCCCACGGCATAAGTCAGCATTCCTAAAGAGCATCCCAGTGTTCCCTCCTCATCTTTATATCACCGTGTGAGTTAGGTTATTTTTAGAGGTCGTCAAAAGTTACCAATGAACTTGAAATCAATGGAAAATGAAAATGTCACCGTACTATTTTTGTCAATATTATCTATCTACCTATCTATCTACCTAGTCAATTTCATTTCCAGCCAACGTGCCCAGCAAAGGGCAGCCTGGTGAGAGTGCAGCAACCGAACAGTTGCCTGAAAAAGAAGGCAAAGGTAGGGTGGCTCAAATTAGGAATAATGTATACATGTCAAGGCACTTCAAAGAAGTGACGGTGGATGGGGAGGTACAGGGAAAAAAACTACTCTCTTTTGTAGAGGCCAAGATGGAGTAGGTTTTATAGTTTAAGTCAATGTGTCTGGTTTAGAGAGGGCTTTCCTCCCATCAGGAATCATAATGTGGAATTGTGTGAGTTACATTTCTAGCTGATTTTCTCAGTACATGGGAGTAAATTAAACAACAACAAAAACCAAAAGCACTTTGTATAGAGTCAAATGATTTTTTTTCTTTTTCCAAAGCTTCAAATTTTGTTCTGGTTATTTATGTTTCTAATTTCCATTTCTCATTTTCACATGTTTAACCACATGATGTCTTTGCCTCACTAAAGAATGGAAGAAAATATAAAAAAAATATATTGTAGCAATGTGGGAAAATGCGTATTTCTCGTAACTAAGAAAATAGGTCACTTAAAATGTGGTTCAGGACGCAATCTGGTAAGCACGTTTCGGATGTCAGCTGCACTGTGTGCACAGTGGTTCATCCATACCCATCGAAGTTAATCTGCATCTCACTATCGTTGCTGTAAAAATAATTATTATTCCACTTTAGAAGAAAAAGAACACAAACATTTCGGAAACCATCTTTTGTCATAATTTTAAGGGTATTAATGTGAGAAGCTGTGCTTCTAGAAGGGATGAGAAAGCAGAAAAGGGAATAAAATGATTGTGAGGAGTGGAGAAGAGAATTTGAATTTACATACCTAAATGTAGCTTTCCACAGTCTTCTGTATGATATTTCTTCATTATACATAATAAAATAAATTTGCCTTAAGCTATGCTGACATAACACTAATACCTCTAGCTCTGTAGTAAACATTATTGAGATATTTCCATGTACATATAACTGGTTTAATTAACTTTATTGAATTACCTAGTTACTTTAGTATTGTGTAGACAAAAGCTTTAGCACAGAAATGTAGACACAATTTTTAACTGTTATTAGTGGTGTTTGACATTTAGTAGCAGAGGAAAAAATTTTAAAAACTGGCTGTTATACACACACTCAATTGGCAGAATCTGTTTTCGTCTAGAGTGACAGGGCATGAGCAGACTAGAACCAGGGCCAGCAACATCTATTTACACTATCCATAGGACCAGACTGAAGCCCACGTATACTGTTTACAGTTCTTTGGGGAAATGATTAGTGGAACAAACAGGCTAGACACTGCTGAAAGCACAACCCATTATCTCCCAAGGCTCTCTTAAAATGACAAAACTCAAAATCATCCAAACAACCTCTTCAGAAAGAAAACAGGTATTACTGTGTAATGTGGTCAACAGGTAAACATAGCACAATAAACTCATCATGCAGTTTCGTCTCTTCCCCTTGTAGAGTCATTCAAAACAGAAGCAGGAGAGAACCCATTCCTGATGTTTGCTGATGACATCCCAACAGTCACAAATATCATGCTGCTAAATGCATGCTAGGGCTCTTTGGAGGACAGCGTGTTTGCAAACTCACTTTCTTCCAGACTCTGACTTCACAGTGGGGTGTGCAATTTTTGTATACAATATAGGATTCATTGGAACTATAATTTAGAAAAATTTTCAAAGTGGAGCAGAATGTCATCCTGTTCAGATAATTTTTTTTTGAAAAAGCAAATTTCCATTCTTTGAGCAATTTGTCCATATTTCCTTTTCTTCTTGAGTAAATGAAAATAGTGAAAATGAAGCACATTACCTCTCCATCCGTCTCAACCCTATCAATCTTGCCACCCGCTACAATTACTTTCCACACCACCCTGCTGGAACCAGAGGGACGGCCATTAACACACCACCACACGTTGGAAGCCAAGGCTGCTTCAGCTCACAGCTGAACTTAATAAAACCGTTAATGTCAGAGTCTGCCGGCTAGCTTCCCAGGAATGCCACTTGCTCAAAATCCTTCCAGTCCAGCCATGCATGTGGCATTTCATCCTTCTCCCCATGCAAAGCCGTGCCATCTGCTATGAGACACAGCTATACCACATGTCAGTGACATTTTCCTTTAAGTTTACTTTGAAAAATTTACTAGAAAATATACACAACAGGCAGAAAACAAGAAGAAATTTGAGCTCTACCTAGGCTTGTTTTTCAAATCTCTTGATATTTATTTCATTCTGGCTCTGCATTTGAGCGGTTGATGAGTAATTCATGGGCAAGCATTTTTAGAAATAAGTCTGTAGATATGTAATAAAAAGCTCTGAGCACTTGCACTCTAATAAACCAAAGGGTAGCTATGGAGTTAATTTTTTTAAAAAAATAGAAAAGCAAAGAGTCATTAAGTCAATAATACTGAGGTCTAATAGAGCTATGTGAAGTCAGTAACATCATAAACTGTTATATTGACTGCAGCACAGGAATCTGTGGCAAGTGATGGAAAAATACTTTATATCTGATATATTTGATCTAACAGCAGGAAACATGATGGGGAGGTTTTGGACATGCTCCATGCTTTTGTCCATTTTGGATAAGGATTGAATTCTGCATGCATAGTTGAAAATGCACTTAAAGTCATGTGGTAGGGGTCAAAGCAAAATCTTGGGGAGTCTATTTTTAAAAATAAAGAGTAGTCCTTATCTCCATGTTTAATTCAAAGTACAGATATACTATTAACATAACACATTGTTCCGTTCAGAGACATCTATAAAATCTACAAGCTGAGACATCTATAATCTTAAGCTACAGATTTTGTTTCGATTTAACAGACAGGTAAACTACAAGATTCATATGTAGGGTTGCAGTAGCCTCCCCCATGGGAGGAAGCATGTTCAGTTAGGTACCAGGGCACATCTTAAAAGCCAAATCAGCTATGCTATGGCCCACTGTATTTGATGCATACTGTAGGACTATCTTGCTGATTTTTATTTGGCCTGTTCTGCGTACACTGGCAGTGAAACACCTAGACAACTTGAGATTGACATATATGCATTGTAGTAAATACAGGTCTAAATATAATCAAAATTCACTCTCTCTTTATAATTATTTGGTCAATTGTTTAAACATAAAACACATTATTTCATGGTTTACCATTCCTGGAATTGACCAATACATAATAGATTTATATTTAATACATTCTTAATTACTTCCATCCATGTGCTATATTCTTTTATTAACTACTAATTCTCTCCTTGACTTCATACATTTAGTTGTCTATTACCCTACTTCACTAACACTCACCCTAAAGCTCCCCCTGACTGACATCTCCCTGACTGAACTCCATAATGTCCACTTTGGCAAACAGATTGATTCCTTGAAAACATCAATCTGATCATGTCAATTCTTACTGACTCCTGCCTTTTCCTGTTCTCTCTCACCAGGCACTGACAAAATTCTTATGTCTTATGACTCTTATCTCTGGTCTATACACACCACTCAGTTCACCGGCATGAGTCCCTCCTACTCAGTGCAGCAGTCACACCAGCCCTCCCTTGTTTCCTTGTGTTTGCCCTGGTCCCTTCCGCCTGTACACATGTTATGCCCTCTCTGAACGCTCTTGCTTTTCTTCTCCCGACAAGGTGCTCTCATGGCACCTTTTACTTCTCAGTTGTAGCATTTACTACAATTTTAAATTTATACTAATTATTTGATTATTGAAGATACTTGTTATTTTGAACTAGTTTGCACATTTCCTGAACATGCGAGAAAATACATTTCTCTGAACAATGAAACTCCAGTGTCTAGCACTCTCCTTAGCAGATACTAAGCAGGTAATAACATTCTACTCCATGAGAAAGTATTATTTCTGCTGTGCTTCTTCTGGGGCCTTATTCCACTACTGTTCACTGAGTACAAGGAAGTTTAAGGAATGGACCTGAGCTCAGGATGCAAAAGTTTAGCTATTCATTTATAAAATAGATTCTGTGTCTTTTCCAAGAAGAGATTAACAACACAGTCACAGTCACTGTGCTCCAAGAATTTATGTTCTAATCTGATGATGAACAAAAGAGAAGTAAAGAAAAAAAAACCAAAATAGATAAGGTTACACCTTATAATAAATGCTAAAAGGGAAATACATAAGGAGTGTTCTTGGGGTGGTCAGGAAAAACATCTCTGAGAAGAACAAGGTGAGACATCCAGGAGGAAAAGAAATGAGCTGCACAGAAAATGAAGAGGAAACATCTCAGGTAGAAAGAATAGCATATTTAATGTCCCCAGTGTAAGAACTGACCTGGCATGTGCCAGAAATAGAAAGAAGTTTAGTGAACGAAGCCCAGAATGGGAAGGGATGAGACAGAAGATGGTCAGGGCTCTGACCATCAACAGGTGAAGTTTAGACTTTATTGAAAATGCAGTGATGGCTATTGCCATCTCTTAAGTGGGAAGTGCCATCCTGTGATTTACATTTGAGCAAAATTACTACAGCTTCAGCATGAAGAGTAGATTCGAGGGGTCAGTAACAGAAGGAAACAGGAGGATCGGCACTTGCAGAGATGCTGTGGTGTGGAAATGGGGGTGGCCATGTAGCTGAAGTAATGCGGGCAGATCTGAAATGTACTTTGCAGGCAGAGATAAAAGAACATGCTCATGGCCATGGGTATTGAGACAGGGACAGAAGAACAATTAAGGATGGCTCCAGGTTTCCAGCGTCAACACCTGGATGACTACAGCAGCGTTCATCAAGATGAACACCTCGGGAAAGGGAAGAGGGTAGACAAGAGAAACAAGCAAGATACATAAAAATAGGAATCTGAGCATCAGCCTTTTTTGGTCAAGAAAGACATGTTCCTTTCTGTTCACAGGCATCTTCACAAAACTGCCACTATGCATTTTTATTATCCAGTTAAAATTAAGGATCTTTTTTTATCTTCTATCAATCACTGAAAAACAGGATTTTACCTTTCTCAAGAACATTGACCATGTAACCAATCGAGTCTAAACCTTATACAACTACAGGATTCAGCAAAATTCTTACAACATATAAAGTCAGTGTCTGCCCCAAGTCTGCAAACATCCGCAGGGGACCACATCACTGGAACCGGCCCACTGGAGGGAGGAGTGGAAGGCTAGCAGGGTAAAGGACTGGGGGTGTCCTCCACTTATCAGAGAAAAAGTCCATTTAGCAATGGAGCAGAGAAGTGAGCGCCAGTTGATCAAAACCTGTGGCATCAGGAGAGAGTTCAAAATGTCTGTGAGTTGACCAGAAGCTGTGATAGCATCTAGTCAATACAATGCAATGAAAGAAAATGCACTCCAACAGGGTAGCCGCACATAAAGCTCACTGGTGCACATTTTTAAAAGATAAAATCAATGACAAAATTAGACCATAAAGATGCAGTGCCCCTCATAAGAAATGTCAGAAAAAGCCCCTTTTGACAACTGCAAAATAAAGACACCACCAGCTCCTCGGATGCAGCGTGCATGACAGTGGGGAGGCCAGAGGAGACAGAGGGCAAGGATGCTACATTCTCTTCCCCTGAGGTCTTCTCCCTCTGTCCAGTCAAAACAGAGGCCATGGGCAAGTCCCTGAATTCCAGCCATAACATACAGATTTTAGACATTAGCTATTCCTTCAATACTGCTTGTTCTTGATTTCTATAAGGCACAGGAAGAACCATTTTAAAAAGTGATGAAACCAGAGACTCTCTCCTGAAGAAAAATGTATTTAGAATTGCATACAGCTCTGACTGGTGTGGCTCAGTGGACTGAGCCCCAGTCTGTGAACCAGAAGGTCACTGGTTCGATTCCCAGTCAGGGCACATACTGGATTGTGGGCCAGGTCCCCATTTGGAGGCATGCAAGAGGCAACTGATTAATGTATCTCTCACACATTGATGTCTCTTTCCCTCTCTTTCTCCCTCCCTTCCCCTCTCTCTAAAAGTAAATAAATAAAATATTTTAAAAATTATAAAAAATAATTGCTTACATTCTTTTACATACAATTTCGGAGTGTTCACAGCACCCCTCCTGCCTCAGACTGGTCTCGCAGGAATGTAGGACCTCAGGTTAAGAACTCCTTTTGTTTTAGCTCGAATGGACATGACCCAATAATAAAAATCTGTGTGGGGGTTTAGTCCAGGAACAATATGTAGATGTCCTTTGTTGAGTCAGCAGCTGTGGCACCCTTTTCTCATCCTTTTTGGCTGGAAATGGCGAATTGTTTTCACAGGGCTCTCTCCGTCTCTGGCTCTCCCAATATTTCAAGGGCTCTTGATGTTACTGCAAATGAAGTTTGGTCTAAAAGGCCGTCGTGCTACCCTTTCCAGTAAAATAATAACCAGCATTCATCACGCACTGCCTATGGTTAGGCATAGAAATTAAGTACTGCTATTAGCTCCATCTTACATTGGAAGAAAGTTTAATAAAGGAAATTGCCTGTGTTATCATTTAAGTTTCTCCTCAGGACATGGAAGACATCAATTCCCAGGATCCTTGCATGTAGCTTGGACCCTATTTCTGGGTATGTCCAATGCAATGTGAGTGAAGATAATGGTCTTCCCTTGCCCCCAGAATGTTCCCTGTGATGTTTTATGGGTTTTTATGTACTCATCACCTAGATGAAGACAGATATTTAGCCGAGCATCTAAGGGATGGCAGATGTCACTACATGGAAAGGGGAATGGGTCCCTTAGTTACTCTCTAGACACAGCTGCCCAGGAAAGCCACCCAATCAGGAACACCTGAGGCGGATATTGTAAGAGCTAGAAATCGATACACTTCTGTTGTGCTAAGCAACTGAAATTGTAAGGTGGTTTGCTCCAGCAGTGTGTATTAACAGCCCTGATTAAGATATGCATACACAGTCATTTGTAGAATGGAATTAAAACTCAAAATTTCTAACTTCAAAACACTGAACTTAAACAGCAATATACTATGTAGTTCCCTATCTACCTGCTTGAAACTTATGCTTTTGATAAAAACACAGTAATTGGTTAGTTGCTTGAGAACCACAGATTTTTTTCAGGAAAGCTAAGAGGGGCCTGTTCCGGGGGGCGGTGGGAGTAGAATAAAAGAGTGGAGTGTGTGGGTGGTGTGTCTTGGAGGTGAAGGAACACAGAGCGCTTTGGGAGTGCGGACCCCACCCCGGCTTAAATTTGCAAGGGCCGGGCAGTAGCGGCCCTCTCACAGACACTTGGACACTGGGGACAAAACAACGAGAAAGCTTAAAGAGGAATCACAATTATTTTCACAGAATGGGTCTCTGAACCTTTAGGATAAAAAGAGCTTTCTGGGGGAATTAAGATAATTACTGAAAGAAGATTGACAGAAATTGTTACACCAGCAAGAGTGAAATCTGACACTGTGTTAATGAGAACTGGGACACGCGGGAAGATAGGGAAAGAAATCTTAACAGTATGGAAGAGAAATAAGTGGCTATCACTTCAGATAGAATGCTATTAAGTCGTGGAATCTTCCAGGAGTTAAGAAAAAAAAAATTTAAATAGAATTTGCTTGAATAAAAGGAAAGAGGGAAAAAATAGAGGATCTGAAATTGAACTGTATTCTGTATTCTGGGAACAAAAAAAGGAACAGATGGTCATAAAAATGCAGAGATTTACAAATATGGGAAAAAACAGAATTTTATGACTGTAAAAGTAGATCAAGTTGGCTCTTCACATCGAGAGATGTGAAAACAGAATGATGCAAGAGCAGTTGGCAGTGGAAAGGATAGGAGGTAACCTTTTCGTTAATAGATTACATCTAGTTCAGATGACTATATGATTTCTGGTTCTCACATTAGAGCTGTGGAACATATTGTTCGAGTGATTTCTTTGTATATTAGTGAGAAAGAAAATGGGCTATCGACATTATATCTCCTCCTTTGAAGAGGAGGTGAAGCAATTTCTACCAACAATCACACTCTATTCTTGTCCTGGGGACCAGTTAACACGTGGGAAGACAAAACCCAAATGCACCCCATACTCTCTTCTGCCACCGTCCTCGCCCCTCATTAGGCTTGGAGCGTGAAGTAGCGCTGTCTTGTGCTGTTACTTGTCATGGCTTTCTTCAGAGATGAATCTCCTGTGAAACCGTAGGGGTCAAAAGACCACAGATGACTCACTCCTAAAGATGTCACTTCTCTCCACGTCGATCTATGGCTTCAATGCAATCCCAGTCAAAACAGCCTTTGTCCTTGCTGTTGTTCATCTGGACAAGCTAACTTTAAAATCTGTATGGAAACACATGTAAAAGCATCCTGACTTCTCTCCAGAACACAGAAAGAACATCTACAAGGCAGTAAGGAAAAAAGTGAAGACAATGCAATAATAAAATGTTGGAGGACTAAAACTGGCATTTACAAAAGTGGGTATTCAAGTTACCATTACATGTTTGAAAAAATGCTCAACTTCACCAATAACTGCAGAAACACTCATTAAAAACAGAATACGGGAATACGACGTGAACTCTAATACCAAGTGCTGCTGAGGACATGGAGAACTGCACCTCCGTGCACTGCTGGTGGCAGTGGACTTCATATAATCTCTTAGGAAAATACTTAGCACTATCCAACATGTGTGTATGTTATTCTTACGTAAATATGTCTAGTTGCTGAAATCCAAAGTCATATCATGAAGCCTGGCTACAAGCATACCAATAAAAGGAAATTTGTGCCTTTCCAGCATCTACAGAAAATAAGTAAGAAAGTAAATGAGTAAGTAAATAAGTAAATAAACATAAATAAAGTGGGTAAGCTGGATGATGTCCAATCCATCTTATGCAGCAAAATTCGCCAAGGGCTATGGCATGAGGAAAAGTAAAAATCACCCGAGGGAAGACAATGTGGCTAAGGTGCAGGAGCCCAGGGGAAACGGTATAAGGTAAGTTCCTGGTAAAAGACGGGATCCACGTGTATACAAAGCCTGTAAGTCTACATCAGGAATTTTGTTCCTTTTACCAAGGGCAACAGAAATATTAAATTTTTGGACTTTGTCAGAGAGCAATTATACTACATTCAAAAAATGCCACTGTGGGTTTAAAGACAGAAACAGGTTATGGCAGCAAGAGCTACTCCAACGCGGAGGTAGCCCCGCAGTTGTACACAGGAAGCTTTACTGAGCAAGCTGAGCACATTCTACGCCTTCACCCCTCCAATGACGCCCTAAGCACCTGCTCCTAATTCTCCATATTAAATCCACTCTGTTTAAGGAACCTAAAGTGGTTTCTGTTTCTTGCAACTGGAATCCGACAGTTATACAGATGTAACTGAATTCACACAGGTCTTTGCACTCATAATGGGGGGATACATCCCATTAACTAACATGAAGTAGAAACTCTTTCAGACATTTTATTTTATTTTTTAAGTCACTCATTCACCTGAGACCCATTTCTGAGTAGTTACTATGTGCCAGGCAGTATTCTAAATACTTGGTACAGACTGGTGAGTGAGACTGACACCCTCCTCGTACTCACAGTGGAGACTTTGAATGATGTGAGGAAGGAAGCAATAAGTAGGTCAGATGAAGGAGATCTCTTGGAAGAGCATCCTGAAAGAAGAAGTAGCATTTATGAAAGTCCAGAGGTGGAATTTAACTTTGTCCTATTAGGAAGGCCAACGGAACAGACTGCATCTGGCTGAAAGTAACAGGAGATGGAACTGGAGAAGCAAGCAAGACTTCAAGCAATGAGGACCTTTGTGGGCCATGGTAAGGATTTTGGATTTTGTAAAATCATGATGGGGCAACGTGGCCACTCATAATCTGAGAGTATGATCTAGAATCTCATAATGGACATAATGCACAATATGGGACACTTTATTGTACATAAGTTTAAAAAAGCACCATTCAACCTGGCTTAACCATCAAGGGCTGTTTATTTGTTCACAAAACAGAGCAAACAGTCCAGAGGTTGTCCAGTCAGGCAGAGCCTGATTGGAGGTTTAAAATACACACTAAGTTTCAGTTTTCCTGAGTATGTTTCTGTATTGCTGGTCTGTGGCCACATCCTCAGTCAAGTTTTTCTCTCGTATTAATGCAAGGAAGACCAGGAGCACCGAAACACCACCGTTTCCTAGGAGTGTCCAGCAGGAGAACAATGTCTTTTTTAATAACCCCCAAGGAAACTTTTCTAACCTAGAAGAAGTATCTCACTGCATATCACTGGCTCTGCTAAGTGTACATGCCCACCCCAGTATACAGAAGGGTGGGGTGTAGTTGCATAAACCAGAGCTTATTCCTAGCAGGGAGCTGAGTCAGAACAAACAGCTTGGCTAAGAATGGAGAAATGGTTGATTCTCGAACAGCAAATTAGAGTACTCTCATTGGGAAAGGGGCGTCTCAAAGAAAGAATGCTGTGGAGGATCCCAGCAAATATCTACCAGAATGATTTTTAGAGTAACGAGTTACATTCGTTTGCTCGGGTTGCGAACAAAGTACTAAGTACTACAGACTGGGTGGCTCACACAACAGAAATGTCTTCCCTCACAGTGTCAGAGCCTGAAGTTTGAGGTCAGCGTCGTCAGCAGGGCTGGTTTCATCGGAAGCCTCTCTCCCCCTGACTTACAGGCGGCCGTCCTCGCCCTGTGTCTCCACATCGTCTTCCCTCGGTGCATGTACTTGTTCAAATTCCCTCTGCCCAATAGGAAGACAGTCCTAGGGGTTAGGGCCCACCCCAGTGACCTTACTTTAACTTCGTTATTTATTTAAAAACCCTTTTTCCAAATACAGTTGCATTCTGAGGCCCTGGGAATTGGGACTTCAATACATGGATTTGGGAGCGGGGACAATTCAGCAAAGAGATCCGAGAAGATGTCATGTTTGGGGCAACGAACATATACCGCAGGTTACTGTGCGCCACGAGCTGCACGTGGTTTACCTCATCTAATCCACCCATTATATCTTGTGCTTTTTCCACTTGAAAAGAAGGAGGAGTTTTCATGTGTCCTTAGACCCTAAATTGAGAAAGGAAGTCTAGGTTAACAAAAGGGAGGAATCAGTCCATGAATTTTAGCAGCAGCAGCAGAGCTTTGCCCTGGGTGATCCTAATTTTGGAGCTTGCTGCTATCTCGGCGTCTATTGAGCGGACATCACCACGTGGACTCGATTTAATGCCATTGGAAGTGGGAAACTGAGCCAGAGTAGCACAGGCCTGAAAAGATGATCTTCGTGTCACACTGAGTTCTTCATATATAAAAAGCCATTTAAGATATGCTCTGTGGAGCGGCGGTTTTCAACCCGGGTTACATGGCACAGAATGCACCCCACACTCTAGAATCCATGTAACTGAGGCCTGACCATGAGTATCTTTTATGAGATCCTCTGGTAATTCTAATGTGCAGCCACAGCTGAAAAACATTTCCATAGAGAAAATATAATAAAGCACTTGAAGAATATCTCTGCCCAAGAAAGAACAGCCCCTTACTTCCATTCCTGAGCTAGAGCCTAACTGCCTGACCCAGTTTATCCCCGAGACTAAGTGTTCTAATCACTTACACTCGGACACCAGTGCACAGTGGCCGGTTCATCTTGAAATAACTAATGAGCCCCTCTTGCCAGCAATTAGTTTCTGGGGGTTCTAAAATATTTATAAGCACATATCATTCCTTAGTATTATACATAATATAATATTTGCCCTAAAGAAACATATTCCAAAACAGATACATTTAAGAATAGGCTCAATAACTCTTGGGAAGTATTTTCATTATTTATTAGAATTGTAGGGTTTTGTTTTTCTGCAAATAGCTTAAGGCAACTTATTTATTTACTCACTGGGTGAGAAGATGGACAAACATTCTGGAAACAGGATGGATTTCAAGTGACCTGCTGTCATTTGGGACTTGGGTGCCTTTCTGGGTTTTTTTTCTTTCCTTTTCAAAAGTTTACTTGGATTACTAAATGATCTTTACTAAACTATTATTTTGATTGAGTTGAAAAAGGACCTTAAATAGTGACCTAACTTTCAGGACCCTGAAATCCTCAAGCATGAGAAATGAGATTCTGCAGCTCTCGGGTAGACTTCAAGCTGGCTTCTGGTGGGAATGCCACAATGTGTCTGCACGGCATGTTCAACATTTATACTGATATTACCTAGAAGGCCAAGCTGTTTCATCGTCTCCCCTAAGAGTCTGGTACTGGGAGAGCAAATATCTTTCATCTAGTTTGTAATTTGGAACACAATAAGGATTATCACTATGCTATTCCACTACAAGAGAAAAGTTAAAAACATCTGGAAGGTATTTCCCTGCCCGCCTTTAAATAGAAGTTCAGTTCAGTTTATTTAGCTGAAACTCCTTTTATCAACCAAAATGGAACAGCACTGAAGAGGGATCGTGTGTGTTTCCATCACCAATGTAGCTCCTGTACGTAGTACGTCATGAGCCATACAGAATTGTCCACAAAAATTTCAGCCAAATGTGTCCTTAAACATAGTGGGAGGGGGAGTCTACATGCAATACCTTGATGCATTTCAACTCGTTCTCAGTGGTGTGTTCTGAGGAGAGGGTCACCTGTGTCTTGCTCATTATCATAGCCCTCGGCACCCAGCAGTACATAAGCCATAAATGAGCTTCCACATAGATTTCGGTTGAGTGTTTACTTAAGCATGGGATCACCGTAACATGCATTGTATGATTGCATGCTTTGAGAAAATTAATGCTCTTTGATTAATGGATTCAGAACTTGTCCCCAAATATACACTTAAGCCAATCTTGAAAAATGAAGAGTTCATCGGGAGAAGAAGAATATAGTCATACAGAGTATGGCTTCAGGAAAACAAGGGCACAGCCTGGAATATGGACAAGATCATGACTTGGGTATGGTGTGTAGTAAGGGAAGAGCCCGAAGGTGAGACTGGAAAGAAAAGCCAGGACTTAAGCATTTGGGTCAGACTAGAAAGGTTGACCTCTATTCTATAAAAGGGGGAGAGTTCAAGTATTTTAAGCTAGCATCTGCCATGACCATGCTTGTACTTTGGAAGGACCAAACTTGGGACTCTTAAGATTAGAAGGACAAACTGAAACTGGACAGAGGGAGAGCATTAGGAGATAAAATATAAGCTTGACCAAAGATAGCATTAATGGAATGTTAGAGGTATTCAAGAGCCATTGAAAAGCTAGTACAAAAAGGTTTAGTTACCATGTGCATGGAAACAGTTGAGGGGATGAGGGGAGGTCTTGGATGAACACTAGATTTTTGGCATGTAAGACTGGGGGCTCCAGTTACCATTATTCCAAAAAAAATAGATAAGATAAGGGGGAAAATATGGTAAATGGAACCACAAATACACACTTGGGTGGTATGTAGGTATCACACTCCAGTAAGCAAATGAAAAATGACTACCAGTATTAAAAACCTACTGGACATGAAGCATTACCTTAGTGCACACCTTACCTAGTTTATACATTATAATTAATCATGATGAGACTTATTCTCTCAAGGCTGATGCTCTGAGTTCTTAAATATTTTAGCTAAGACCAGAGTAAAAGTAATCTTGAGTGTCGAAGTTGCCATAAGAACTCAGATCTATCCGAATCTAAATCCCATATGTCTACTCCTTTCCACAGAAATTTGGAAGACAGCTAAAGACTGAAAATATTGATTTGGGAGTAATCCAGCTCTAAGTAGTAGCTGGAGCCTTAAGAGTCAGAATTCAGGCAGAGAGAATCCGTATAGCGACACTAGTAATGATCAGTGATTGGTGAGACCACAATGTTTGTGACGTGGCCATCCTAGCCTTTTGCTAGCCCCCATATTTCAGTCTTATTTCTTCTCTCCCAATCCATTCCCACTACTGCTAGATTAGTTTTTCTGAAGCACAGCCCAAATCATGCTACACACTGGCTTAAACTCCCATTGATTCAACAGGTCTTTGAACATGAACTGTGGGCCTTCTAGATAAAGAGAAAGTCAAAAACCCCTGCCCTCATGGAGGTCACAGTCTACCAGAAAGAACATTTAAATAAGAGGGCAATTGAAATGTAGTATCATTGTCAGCAGCACAGAAGAGAAGTATCTTAACTACACTGTTATTATAAGGGCGGACAACACAAATAAGGATGTGCCATAACGCCCCATTTAGAGAGGCAGGAAGGACAGATGGAAACAGCATCAACAGAGACTTTTGAGGAGAGGGAGTTTTCCTGCAAAGGGAGAAAGGGTGACACTTATTAAGAAACTTAAGCAGCTGACAGGTTAGGCAGGGATAAATGAACTGAGCTGTGGGGAAATTTGGGTGACAGATTAACAAAGGGCCTTGTGGGTTCAGCTCAGGGGTTTGGCTTTAATCCTGAAAGGAATGAGAAACCCCAGAGAGGCATATAACAGAGTGATCTGAATGGATTTATAATTCAGAAAACCACTCTCACTCCGGTGGATAGGCAAGTGTTAGATGGGGCCAGGAAACAGGGATATCAGTCAGAAGGCTCTAGGAATAGAAGTGCAGGTAGAAACTGATAACTCCTGCTCCAGATGAATTCCTCAGCCTAACATTCAACACGCCTCACATCCTGGCACTAACTTACCCTCCCAACCTTTTGTCCAATATCCTCTCTCCAATAGACTGGTCTTCCATCAAAAACTATGAGGCTGTGTTGCAAGCATTTCTCTCATACTCTGTGTTCCTAACTGCAGACTCCTGTTCGGGCTGCTCTTTATGGGCCGGCACGCTGTTTAGTAGGTAACGGATGGTCAACAGAAACCAAGAGTGTTAATAAAAGAAGAGCAGATACTCTTGAAAATTGGTTTCAGATATTTTACAGCCAAAGTAACACCTTAACTTGAATCCTTGCCCAAGTCTTTCCAGCATCCTTTTCCTAAAAGGTAAAATTACTTGATAATTTAATCCCTATGTTTAATCCTTTAAAATTGATCTCAACAAGCTAGTGGTATTGCAGTCACTCTTGAATAAGTACGTTTCTTTGTATCCCACTAATTGGTTGAATTGTCAAAAATGATGCCAATTCTGGTTAAATGTCATAAATAAATTCATGAAGTGTGACCGCAGCTCCCACCCCAGCACATCAGATTTCCACTGATTGAAGTCAGAATACTGACTTCACCTCTTGCTGCTGGAGAATTATTATTCTCTAATTTCTTTCGAGGTAACAGCATGACTTAGAAACTCCAGCGAAGAGTCCGGTTGTTTTGGCCTTTGAAAATGTTCTTTGAGATCCAAGGAAGTTAAAAGGAACTTCAAAACATGAGTGAAAATTCACAGTGTCTTGAGAAAATGGTTTAGAATTATGCTTTATGATGAACAGTAATAAACAAACAAACAAAAAGCATCCCAGGACCAAGCTTCATTTTACCTGATTATAGAAATTACAGTGTAGCTAATAAAATGAGGGTGCCATACACCTACTACAATATTGCACAAATCATTATTATACGACAAGCAAAAATGAGAAATAGCAATGGGATGAAACCTATATGGAAATAAATAAAACATACAAACAAAGTAGCAATCATGTTGCTTCTGTTAATAAAATGTGCATGCACAGCAGGCTCCTCAGAAAATAATGCAATATGTTAATAGTAATTAGTATTTTAGAACTTCAATGTAACTATGAAATAGTTGGTAATTAACAACTAATTAGTCCTGCAAGTTCTTAGGAAGATAAGTAGTGGATTGTAAAATACTTATATACATTGAATAGGTCTCCTAGAAAGAAAAAAATAAATAGATGTAATAGATACTTTCTGAACTGGATATACTAGAGGGTTTTTGGTGGGGAGGGGGTTGAGCTAGAGAAGGGGGGGAAAGGTAGGAAGAGAGGAAGAAAAACATCAATGTGAGAGAGAAACATCAATCTGTTGCCTCTTGTTTGTGCCCCAACCAGGGACTGAACCCACACCCCGGCATGTGCCCTGACCAGGAATCAAATCTGTGATCCTTCAGTTTGCAAGATGACACTCCAACCAACTGAGCCACATTGGCCAGGGCTAGATATACTACAGGTGTTGTTTTGTGTTGTTGTTGTTATTGTGTTTTACAGTTTCCCTTCATCAGAATTCTTGATATTTGAAGGAATTCCGGTGTTCTGTCTTGGTTTTGCATGTCTGTGCATCTCTTTATATTAACGGAGGTGGGGACTGCAGGCATGTACTTTTGTGGTTTATAATAAGAAATATATATTTTGTCTTAGTGCCATTCATGGCACAGAGTCCCTAAAACCCTTGAAATTTCGTAAGTGATAAGAGGTAGAAAAGCATCTTGTTATTAGGTGTGACAGCTCCCTTCCAACCACTGGTGAGTTTCTGTTTATAAGGCGACTTTTGGAAGCCCCTGAAGATGGATGCTGGATGCGAGGGGAACCAACCACCCCAGGGGTGAAACCTTCAGCCCCACCCCCCGCACCTCCTGGAAGGGCAGAGGGGCTGAAGATTGCATTCAGTGACCAATGGCCAATGGTTTAGTCAACCATGCTTACCCAAAGAAGCCTCAACAATCTCCCCCTCAAAAAAAACAGAGTTTAGAGAGCAGAGCACTGAGAGAGCATGGGAGATCTGTACCCTTTCCCCACACCTCGCTTCTTTATGAATCTCTTCCATCTGGCTGTTACTGACTTCTATCCTTTATTAATAAACTGGTAATCTAGTAAGTGCAACACTTTCCTGAGTTCTATGAGCAGATCTAGCAAATTTATAGAGTCCACAGATGAGGCCCAGGGAAATTTTGGTTTATAGCTGGCCTGCGGTCATAAGCACAGTCAACAAACTGAACTTGAGACCAGCATCTGAGTGTGTGTGTGGAGAAGTGTGGGCTTGGAGGACTGATCCCTTGATCCGTGGGATCTGGCACCACCTCTAGACAAATGGTGTCAGTATTGGGTGAAATTGTAGGACGCTCAGCTGGTGTCACAGACTTACGTGGTGTGTGGAAACCCACATGCACGTTTGCTGCCCAGAACTGTCAAAAGTGTTGAGTGAGTAATAAAAGAAACACAGGAGGATGTAAGTTGTGTTCAGTATGAACTGAAATGTTAAAATCACTTTTTTTTCCTGCAGAAATCAAGCAAAATTCATTTGATTTCATCCTCTACCTTTACTGACTGTCAGTGTGTGAGGAACATTGTTTAACGTGATGAATATTGTTGACTTAAGTTAGCATCTCAACTCGTGCCTTTGGGGTCTTTAACAAACAGTGTAAAGGATTTGCTTTTGTATGAAACCACATGTTAGGCTGTTTGATAAACTACATGCCCTTCATTTCTTCCCATGCTCCAGCTCTTCTCCATGACCTGATCATCTGCCCAACCAAAAAATCACCTCTAAGGCTGAATAGTAAAACAAAACCAGTGAAAACGTTCACATGGCGGAGGCAGCCAGCGGGAATCTGGAGAAGGCAGGCGTTACCCACCGTCCCGCGGTACCTGCACGAGACAATCCCTGATGGGCCGTAGAGTGGAGCAAAATTTTGTCTCCGTGATTTCCCTAGTGCCCCGAGTATTTCAATGGCTTCTGAAAGAATCAATGCACCACTTATGTGACTCACTTTTCACCTTTATTAATCCGTCCCACAAGGAAGGTCATGTTTGGGCTGAAGGTACTCGCTACATTTATTGGCCAGAATTGAATTATTCTCTTGGACTTCTGAAGAAACCACAATGTTTTGTGATCCGTGGTGATCAGAGTAGCCTTCCCTAAGCTAAGAGGAGTCAGATTTTAGTTTTGAAATAGTATTGTTTGTCTGGGGGGAAGAAGGGCAGGAAAGTCACTTTATCCCAAAGGTTTCTGAGAAATGTGGAGTTTATTTTCTCAGACCACTTACATTTAAAATTCTTTTGTCTAAGAGCCAACAATGGGCATGCAGTGATTCCCACAGTCCCATCAGTTTAATTAGATGCAAACCAGGAATAGGTGGCTTAATAAACAGAACATTACTTTGTATACACCTCGCACTTTCTTCTCACAGTGATTTGCAAACAATACCGAGAATGTCTTGCAAATTTCCTAACAAGATTTCTTTAAAATGTCCAACTCAGTGACTAATTAGCAGATAACTATCTATGTCCCCAATCTGCATGATTTCAAATAATGCACATAACATTTCTAGAAAGCTGTCGGACAATTTCAGCAGAACTGCCAGAATTAAGATCTCCCCTTTTTGCCCATATCTAATCACCCTAAGCTCTTACCCCAACCCAAAATTAATAAACATAGTTAGGCTTATGAAGCAAAGCTTGGTATTTGTCAAGAAAATGTTTTATTGAAATATAACACCTTAAGTCATACATTTTCCCTGAGTAAATACAACAATGTCCATGTCTTTTTCCGGATCACCAAACACCTTAAGATACTATCTTGACTTCCATCGTCATGGATAAGTTTTGTCTATTTTTGATTTTTGCATAAATCGAACCATATTGTATAGGCTTCTTGTGTCTGCAATCTTCTCATCAATTTCAGAAAAGTATAGGCTATTATCTCATCAAATATTTCTGTCTTATTCCCTCTCTGTGCTCTTTCTGATACTTCAATTTCACACATATTTGATAACTCCATCATGTCTAATATAGTTTCTATATATACACCTAAGGAGTTATTGTTCATGTATATACATACTTCCTTTTTGAGAAGAGGGGGATTTCTGTGCTTCATCCTGGATGCTCAACTAACTTACTCCATTTCATTAACGCTTACATTCAGCCTGTCCAATTTGCTTTTAAATCCATGTGTTGAATTTTTAATTTCAGCAATTACATTTATTAGATCTGCGTATTGATTACATTCTTTCTTCCAAATCCTATTTCTCTGGTGAAAGTTACTATCTTGTCATCTGTTTTGTTAATATAATACACAAACTTCTTTTAAAGTCAGTGTCTGATAATGCCCCAAACTGGGTGGGACATTTGTGAGTCTGTTTCTGTTGTCTATTTTTCATGATAAGCCTAGTGATTTTTTATGAGGCCAGGTATTTCGTAAGATCCTGCAGAGGCTACCCACCATGGAGTCTTCCTCCAGATTGGGCCTATTTTATCTAATAATGGGCAGTTGCAGTGGAGGGCTTATTGCCCAAATTCCACCTGGACGGGGGAGCTGATTGGAAGAAGGTTTTCAGATTTTAAAAAGTTCACTCCTTTTTTATCTGAATCACCTACCCTGCTAGGCTTCTGCCCTGAGGGAGTTCCTAACAGAGAGCTTCCCTTGGTGTTTACTAAGGCGCTGTCTTCTTGCTTTTACACAGTTTTCTGCTTAAATTCTCAACCTCTCACACTGTGAAGCTTAAGATTTGAGCACAATTTTTGGAAGTTTGGTAAAAACAAAAAATGTTGCTTTTCAGAATTTTGTCCATACACTATTTTTTTGGTAGCTTCACTGACATCTTTAGGTGATATCATCAAATAGTAAGGTGTCGACAATATTCTGTGTTCTTATAATTCCTAACTTTAAACTTCTTAGTCCTAATCTCTCTCTTTAGCTCTCTACCCAAATACAACAGGATCATCTCCACCTGAATATTCTATAAGATATATGAACTTATCAATGCCAGTAATTGAAGTCAAAGTTTTGTCTAAGTGATGCTGTTCTAGTTTACATATTTAAGTTAATAATATTCATGAAATTATAAAAATATATACCAGTTGCTTATTTATATCACCAAATCTTATTAATTCCAAATTTAGTTATGTGTTCATCTTATCCTGTTTCTTTTATTTCTACTCTATTGCATTAAATAAAAGACTGTAAAAAGCATATGTATTATTTTACCAGACATTTTACAGTCTCTGATCCGAAATTTTTAGCAACAACTACAGTTTCTACTTGAAATAATCAGGTATTATTCTGATTACATACAGGCTCAGAAATTTTATATTAATGAATTCTTTGCACCTTCTATTTATTTTACCTTGTTTTACATTATCTACATTAGAATTTCTTAGACTTATTTTTAACAACCATTCCTTACTGTTGAAACCACACGGGTACCCTTTGTTCCTTTACCTACATGGCATTACAGGACACGGAGGTGAGGAGCATACGTGCACTGGCATCAGCAGTAGAAACAACTCGCGTTCAGGTTTCCACACAGGTGACTGTTGGAGGACCCAGGATGCCTGGGTTCTGAGATCTTTTAGGGGAACATGGAGAGAGCGGGCCGGGTGCTGGGATGAGAAGCTACGCTCCTTCTGCAGGTGCCTCCTTCCCTTCTGGTCCCTGACTTTCCTGCAATACTCCTGTATCACTCCTGCCACGCTCCTGCCTCTTCTTCCTCTTATATACATTTTGCTCTTTATTCCTCTCCTTCTCTTCTTCTTGGCTGCTCCCTTCTCACATCAGTCAGATGTGAGGTTCTTCTGATTGATTCGAGATTCATCATCAATCAGATTCTTCTTTCCTTTCTCCTTAAAGAAAAAGTTTCCAAAGATTTTTTTTTCTGAGTAAAAGCAGAAGGTGAGACTGAGTACGTGATAAGATATGGAAAAAGGAGAGCTTTGTAAAGTCTATACCTTATGTTATAAAGACAGAGCAAAAGTATTTTATGACTGATAAGTCAGCTTTTGAGTTGTTAACAAACAACCCCTAAAATCAGCGACTTAAAACAACAAAGGTTTGCCTCATCCGTACCTGGTCCGTAATGTTTTGCTTGCATCCCTATTGTCATTTGTCTTCATCCTGAAAATGAGGTTGAAGGAACAGCCCCTGCCTGTGACATGCTGCTCTGGTTGGGACAGAAAGACAATAAGGCTTTCTCAGATGTAGCATGTACCCCCCTTCCACTGACACTTCAGACCAAAAGAATCATGTTGCATTTACAAATCACGTGACAAAGTCAGATACCAATGGGTTAAAAGTGTACAGCGCATAATCTTCCCACAACGTGAAGCAGAGAGAATACTTGAGAAAAAATAATGTTATTTCATAAGTCTGCCTTTTTGGTCACAGTATTTGCTGTCCTTTCTACTCCCATACTACACTTAACCCCTCTGCAAAACAAACATCACCCAGCACTGACTGGAGGTAGCTCTGCTCTTCGTGTTCTTTCTTCTGAGGCTGAGGCTGAGGCTGAGGGGAAAGCCCTCTGCATTGCTGCTCTTGTGACAGAGGATGAGAGTAGTGGCGGAATGGTGCTGTGGCTTTCAAACCTTGTACTCACACTTGGCATGGGTCCACCTGTTCGCATTTTACTGCCCAGTGCAAGTCCCATCACTGCACCTGAGATTATCGGTGGGATGGTATCATCTCTTTGGTTACCAAGCAGCGTAACAGGTACTTGGAAACAATAGTCAGCCTTCCCTGAAGGGGAAAGAGGGATGCTGAAGTAGAAAGAAAGAGTTTGTAATAGAGAGTGGAAGACAGACATAATGTGATTCTAGGACTCACGAAAGCAACAGACCTATCAGAGGCCAGAAGCTTTGGCTTCGGGTGGAGAGAGGACTGGTAAAGGCATCAAGCTACCTCACGCAGCGTGTGTGCTTAAATGGAGTTCCTATCAAAGCACCCTAGACATTACAGCAAAAGGCGCACCTCAAATCAGTATTGTTTGTATGGTGCCCACGATTCACAAGCTACTTTTCTTCATAAGATTGAACAGGTATTTGTGAATATTGTTTCATTTATTCTTCCAAGGTTGTTTATGTGGACATAATTGATATATTCTAACATTCTTGATTTAAAAAAAAACTAGGAGTATAAGAGAATATCTTTTAAACATATAGAACCCATATTTTAAGTCCACAGTGAACATAACAATAAAAAATGAGCATTAGAAGTTTTCCCATAAATGGTATAAACTTCTTGAATTAATCAGGCAGGTTGACTACCCACATTATTAATTATTTTCTGAATTTTCCCCTCCATATAAGCAGATGTGATACCATACTTTAAATGTATTTGGAACAAGATTTGAAATAAATATTAGGGGAAAAAAACTTATGTAATAGGCTTTAGAATATAAACATCTAAAAATCAATACTTTCTCATATACCTAGAGCTAAAAGATGTAATTGGAAAATAATACAATATTTTATTTGCAAAAGCAATGTAGACTTGAAGGAGCAACTGAACATTAAATGTGCTGTCAAATAGAACTGAATTTCTATCCCGGCCCTGCCACTTACTGTGTGTCTCTTATCAAGTAGCTTCGCTTTCTAGGTTTCAATTTCTTTCACCTTTAAAATGTAGATAACAATAGTGCTTATATCAAAAGATTGTTGCAGAAAATAGGTAAAAAGTAAACGTTTTAGAGAGCTCGCTGAAATACAGTACAATCCTAAGAGATGCATCCTATCTCTGTTAATCATGGCCATGACTCTGAAGTGGGTGGCACCATTCACCATTCTTTTCCCAGACGAGGAATATGAGACCACAACATGCCAAGAAGATTACACAGGATCAGCTGGCTATTAACATCAGTGATGGAATTAACTTAGGCTGTTGGACTCCAGAACCCACACCTCTAATAATTGCATCCCATCGACTGATACTTATTGAAGGGCTAATAAGTTCTTGGAAAACACCAATAAACAAAATGAAGATCTGTGATCTCAAGAAGGTTGCATTCTGGTTAGTAGAAGGAGATGAACAATATAAATGTAAATAATAAATAGTTATATAGTATGCTAGAAGATATAAGAACTATAAAAAGAATTAAAGGGATAGACTTAGAGTGAGGAGGACGTGCTGGGAGGTAGCAGTTAAGTCTCACTGACAATGAGAGAGAGGAGCAAAGACTTGACAGCTATGGAGGAGTCAGCAGAGCAGGCAATGGAGGAAGATCAGTCTAGGAAGAGGGAGCAGAGCCACGGGCCTGCGGCAGGGTCACCCCTAAGTCAGGAGCAACAGGCTAAGAGCGGTAAGAATGGACCGAGCAGGGGGCACAGTAGTAGGACATAGAAACACAACTGAAGAGGACATCGTCCTTCACTTTTAAACCTTACATGTATTTTTTACTTTTGCTCTCAAATGGAGAGCTCTGCGGTATTTTGAACAGGAAGAACAAAAACCTAACTTGTATTTTAAATTTTAACTTTAGTTGCTGCCTTGAAAATGGATTATATGGAAACAAGATCAGAAAGACTTGCTCAGAGCTATTGCTATAATCCAGAGGGAAGTTATTATATTGTACTACCAAGGTAGTAGTAGGAAAGGTGGTGAAAGAGTCATATTATACATATATAATATTATATATCTCATATTATATGTAAATATAATAGATTCAACAATAAGATGTTTTGGTGTTTTAAATGTGAAATACGAGAGAAATGAAGTTGCTGAAGATGTCAAGTTTATTTATTTATTTTTTAACCTGAATTGACCTGAACTTCTGAATGAGGAAATTGCCATCAACGGAGGTAAAAAGCTGCAAAACAGACATATTTGGTAAGAAAGACCAGGGGCTGTTTTCAAACATGTTGGATGCAAGATATTTATTAGTCATCCAAATAAAATGTGGAATTGGCAGTTGGATACCTGAAAGCAGCGTTCAGGAGTAGAGTCTGTACTAAGCTCTAACACTACCAAACTGGCTGAGACTAAGGAGCATGCAAGTGTGAATAAAGACACCAGAACCAAGGACAGACAGTTTGGAAAGCGAAGGATCCAACCAAGAAGTCTGAGCAAAAGCAACCAGTCAAGTCACAGGGACTCCAAGAGAGTGCGCACGTCGTGGAGGCCAACTAGAGGCAGTTGACTGAAGAGAAGAAAGACAATCGTGCTAAGTGCTACTGGATCAAATGTGTCTGGTGAGTCAAAGTAGGTGATGGCTGATCATTAGGTTTAGCCACATGTGCATCGTTGAGGATCCTGATTACAATATTTGTTGGCATGATGGGGACAAAGGCCTGAATCAAGTGTGTTTAAAAAAAAAACGGGGCGAACTTTAGGCTATGTGAATTATAACTCTGTGAGAGAGAGAGGAGAAAAAGAGAGAGAGAAGAATAAAGAAGAAACTGGCAAGAGTATCTCATTGAAACTTTATCAGAGACATTAAAATAAAGAACAACCTGACAGTAACCAGAGAAGAGGCGGGAGAAGGATAATAGGGGGTAATAGGGCAAGGGCCATGAAGGAACATGTATAAAGGACACATGGACAAAGCCAAAGGCGGTAGGTTCGAGAGTGGGAGGCAGGGATGGGTGGGGCAGGAGGCTGTAGTGGGGTGAAAATGAAGATAACTGTACTTGAACAATAAAAAAAAACTTTATCATGGTAATCAAAACAGTCTGGTACTGCCATAAGAACAGGCATATAGATCAATGGAACTGAATAGAGAACCCAGAAATAAAGCCAAGTCTCTATGGTCAATTAGCATTTGACAAAAGGGGCAGAAGCGTAACATGGAGTAAAAAGAGCCTCTCCAACAAATGGTGTTGGGAGATCTGGACAGCTACATGCAAAAAACTGAAACTTGACCACCAACTTACACCATACACAAAGATAAATTCAAGATGGATAAAAGACTTAAATATAAGTCATGACACCATAAAAATCCCAGAGGAAAACAAAGGCAGAAAAATCTCAGATATTCCATGCGGCAGTATTTTCACTAGTATGTCCCTTAGAGCAAGGGACATAATCGAAAGAATAAACAAATGGAACCTCATCAAAGTAAAAAGCTTCTGCACAGCTAAAGAAAACATCAGCAAAATGAAAAGGGAACCAACCGTATGGGAAAATATATTTGCCACTGATGTCTCAGACAAGGATTTGATCTCCAAAATATGAAAAAAAAACTTTATCAGAGGGATTTTTCTACAAAAGTGGGTATATAAATAGTATGAAAGCTGGAAAGAAGGTAAGGTCAAAGATTATCTTCCTTCCTTTTTTAATGATGGAAGCATATTTTTGTGACAGATACGACAGAGAGTAAATATTTGATAACATAGTTACACAAAAATGTGCTCAAGTCGTCAAGAGAGAAGGAGAATACATGCAAGTGTGGGCTGCCTCTCGCGAGCAGCACAGCCAGCACCCTCAGCACTGGTAAAGAGAGGGGGGCAGGGCCTACGGATGCGTGTGCTCCTCCACGGGCAGAGGTGGTGGTGGCAGTTTATGGCACATTCTTCTATTTACCTCATTTTCTCAATGAAGTAAGGGAGGTCATTGGTTAAAAAGAAGGAATTCAGAAGAGGTATTGCCAGTTTTGAGAAAAGTGGAGAAGGGATGAAACAGTCACCTAAAAGAAACTAAGCTCTATGTAAGTAAACAAGAGTATCCATCTGCTTGCCTGGAATCACCTCAGGCCCACTTGAGGTCTGTGTATCACCCTACGATAACCATGTAGAGCCCTAACCACAGCGCCCAGGACAGAAAAAATGCTCAAGATGTGTTACCTGTCACTTCTTCTATTCACATAGCCCTTTAGCATGTATTGTCGCATGCCATCCATCCACTAGGCACAATCCTAAGACTGGGGATACAGAATAAGAAAAAATATCTCTGTCTTTATGCACTTGACATTCTAGAAGTGGGGGTTAAACTACCCCCCATGCAAACGCACAGGCAAAATACCCAATGAGCCATCAGTTTAAATAGTAAGGAGCACAATGAAGGAAAAGCATTAGAGCAGCAACTTGTGATGACAAAAGAGTTGTCTTGTAGAATATCACATTTATAATGAAGCATAACTGAATACAGCCAAAAACATTCTGGGGGAATAGTATCAAAAACAAAGGGAGAAACAAGCCAAATGTTTCCAATAGGGAAGGAACGGGTTGTGCTGGGGAGAAGCATAAGCTAAAGTGGTTGGGCTCACTGAGGGGAGGCCTGAGAAGCCATGTCAGCCTTGGACAGGGGTTTGGAGGTTTCCTCATTGCGATGGGACATGCGTGCTTGGGGGTTTGGCTCTTTAGGTGAACAGTGCGGGTACAAAACGGGTCACAAGGCCAGTTAGGATGCAGCTGCAATGATCTAGATCAGAAATGAAGGTGGTTAGGACCCGGGTTAGCAATGGAGATGAGAAGCAGAGGTAGGATCTCAGGCATATTTTAGAGGACATGCTAATGGGGTGGATGGGGGTAGGAAGAGAAATTATATGAAAGTATAATGCTTACAATATTTTATTTCAGAAAGATGCTGATACTGTTATAGAACGGACCTGTGGTGGGGGTGGGGGATAATATACTATTACCAAATGGACCCCAGGAGAAGGGGGGGTGCCCTGTACTAGGTTTGCCTTGCCCGTTGCCAGGAAATTATAGCTCTCAATTCCAGGGATTGGTGAAAAGGAAAGGAGTTATTCATTCAAAATTCATACAGACTTAGAGTAATGACTTAGTGTCTTCATTAAAATTCCAAAGTCCCTTAAAATACCCACAAATACACACAATCCTTCCTTCCCTCCTTTGCCCAGTCTGGCCAGTCAGGGGTACCATATCTCAGGAAAAGAATAGAAGTCTGTGGCTTGGGCAGCCCCTGGTTCTTCCCAGTAATCCGTGCTCTGCTGGCAGGCCTCCGGTGGTTCCCAGCACCATCAGCTGTGTTGCTGCCATGATCTCCAGTTCTTAATACAAAACCATGTGGCACCTTCTCATGGCCCACCAGCAAGAGTCCTTTCACCCCTTTCCATCCCTGCAAGGTCTCCCCTTCATTCTTCCAAACTGCTAAGAGAGAGGACTGCATTGCTGCTACGTCTTGCTTTCCAGCTTCCTAAACTGTGTGGCAAAGGGAGGCCCAAAGCCATGCAGTTCCAAACCTCACCAAAGCTACGTGATTTTGACTCTCACCAAAACCGTGTGGCTCTGCCCCATATGGTTGCCATGCCTGGGATTAAATCCCAGCACGAATCTTCCTCTGCGTCCCCATTTCCAATTTTTCCCACAATCAGCTACACCTACCAGCATTCCCATATTTTTACAGCTTTTCTGGGCTGCCATACTAAGTCTAGGCAGGCATGGCCCTGTGGTGTGGAGCCAACCATCTCCCACCTCTCACACAGGCACTGCAACCAGGGGTAGTTGCCCCCCAGTTACATCCTGGGTGGAAGGCACTCCCATCTCCCTGGCTCAAGGCTTGGTCACAACTACTTAACATATCTATGAAACCAGTCAAAAGTTATATTAAAGGACCATTCCTGAGGTTATTTGCAAAACTGTTGATATGCAAAATAACACTATGGCCCTGCTCCATGTGTCCCATCCCCCAGTTCAGACTTGTGGGGATGAGGATGTCCTATATTTGTATTATTTCCTGGACACCCTGCGTTCTGGACCCCATTACAAATCCCTCTTTGGGAAGTGGGGCCCTGGCTGCACCCTGTTACAAAGTGATTAACTAAAATGAGAAAATAAGAAAATGGCAGACTAGGGAAAGGCCAGGACAAGTGATATCAGGATCTTTAATGAACATGCAGATTTTTGGATGTTTAATGAACTTCCACTTAGAATTATTGGGGAGGCAATTGGATGCTCACTCTAGTAGCCAGGAGAAATATTAGCGCTAAAGATAAAGATTTGTGAGTAGGGTTTCCAGATTTGGCAAATTAAAGAACAAAACAAAACAGGAAGTTAAAAACAAGAAGTCCACTTAACTGAATTTCAGATAAACGATGAATAATTTCTTATTAGAAGTGCTTCATGCAACATCTGGGACATATTAAATTAAAAAATTATTTGTTGTTTATTTGAAATTCATATTTAATTGAATGTTCTTTATTTAATCTGATAATCTGTGAGTCATCAGTACATTTTGGCTTAATATTATTATACTTTTCATTTGTCTTAAAATACATTCAAAGGAAATGTATAAAATTAATATGCACAGAATTTTTAAAAAGATGTTGATATTTAAAAAGTTAAAACTTAATTTGGTTAATATAACCAAATTAAATGTTCCTAAGAGACATTTGGTAATATCAAAATCAGTTGAAAGGCGTCTGGAATTCCAGAATGGTGTACGTCAAACCAAAATTTAATCAGACATAAAAGGACGTGATTTGCTGTTATTTTTCAATGTTTAGGGGTAAGTATCACTGGCAAGGGTGCTACAACAACTGTTATAGGTCACAAATGCTTGGTCATACTTGAACCATTGTCCAGGACAACTAGCTGGTAATAGGGTATATCGGTTTTGCTGGGGGAAGCAGCCCTGAGAACAGTTTGGAGAGAGAATCCTGCCCGGAGTCAGCAGGGTGGATGTGTGGGCTAGCAACAAGAAGTAGAACAGTAACAAAAATGGGCAGAATACTCCTAAACATCAGTGGCAGCACAACTTTGCCTTTTTATCATCCCACTTTAAAGAAAAAGTATAAGAAAAATACATTGCAATGAAAGAGAGGGTCGCTAGGAAAAAGCACCCGCTTCAATCAAGGCAGATTATCAGACTGACGTGGAAAAAGTTTTCCACCTCTGCCCGCTTGGATTTTGTGAGTCTGGGGTCAGTACCAACCACATAGTAACAAGAACATAGGTTACACTGATGTTCATTAGAAGTTACTGGCAGATGCAATCAAGGAAGGCGTGCAGGGGAGAACCCACCTAGGGTCGTATATTCACACATTTCTTAATGTGATAAATGAGATTCTGATGCCAATTGCTTCTTTTTCCCTTCACGCTCCACAATACTTCCAGAAGAACTTCCTAATTGCCTCTATGCATTAAATCTTTCTAATGATAACAGCATTAACTCAGCCTCACTTTCATTTTGGCCCAAATTATCATCATAGCATATGGAATTAATTAAAATGTAGCCAGGAAAGGCCGCTGTGAACGACAGAGGCAGAGTTTGATTCTAAAAACCTGTGGGAATCCACAGTGAGATGCAAGGAGGAGCGCGCAGCCCTGCGCTGGAGGCCTGTCTGGTGTTCCATACGCTGTTTGTAAGGGAGGGCACGGCAGGTTCGGGGAAGAGGACGGTGAGGACAGAGGAAACATGGCTAAGAAATTGAGATACCAGTGTTAGCAACAAGCTTGGGCTGTTCAAGTTGGGAGCATCATTTGGTGTAATTGCATATGTTCAGCATTTAATATCTCTAGAGAGGTTTAGCTTGAGTTGTGACTTCTTACATTTAATGAAGCGAAACTCTGGCAGGCCACTGCAAGACATAGCTCAGGATGAAAACTGATAATTTACAGCCTTAGTGACCTTATTACATTGTACTTTGTGCTTGGCTGCTCTTCACTCTTATCTGGGCCATTATCAAAGGCTCTGGAATTCTGGCCATTAGCTACATGCAGACCAAAGGGCTTTGTCTTCAAGGGCTATGAGAGGGGGTGAGAAAGATATTTGATATTTCATCTTAACTCCTAAGAAAAATCAAAATAGCACCATGCTCTTTGAAACACTAATATGCATGTGAATGGTGATGATGAGGCAAAGTCTCCAATAACAAACAAGCCTTAGTGCAAAGGCTTCTAAAGGATGAGCTAATTACCCTGACAGCCCAAATAACAATGAATATTCTCCATTAGCTGATGAATAGCTCCTGATTTTGAGATGCCTAACCTACATCTGTGCTATGGAGATGGAAATAACAACGGGACAGAAAACTCCACCGCATTTGCCAGATGCCATTGGCTCACAGTGGGAGGACAAGGAGCCCTGGCTCTCTCGTTTGGATGGGTCTTATTGCCAGCAATTAACTCCAAGGAGGCAGGCCCACTTCAACACACGTGTGCATGCGCATTTTCATTCAGTGACTGTGTGAGCTGCTACCACTCTGTATAGCTACGTTTCTTGGCTGGGAACCAGCAAACTTTTCCTATCAGGGGTCAGGTAGTAAAAATGGTAGGCTTTGTGAGCCACATACCCTCTCTGTCACATATTCTTCTTCAGTGTTTTTAACAACTCCTTTACATTTTAACGACCCCTTACAAATGTAAAAATAATTCCTAGTTTGGAAAGTCATGCAAAAGCTGACTGTAAACAATACTTTGTCCACCCTTCCTCTAGGCACTCGTCCAAATCTCCATGACCAAAATAAAAAGAGCAAAAGATAGCCCTGCCCTTAAGAAACATGGGGGAGTGAAAACACACCACTAATGTCGTTAAGAAGATATTAAGAGGTGATTTGTCTACAGCAAAAAGAAGAAGGTGAATCTAGGGATGCTGAAAGGATAACAATGAAGAAAATGAAATACTTGGAAGAAAAACGACTTGCCCTGAGGTTTCATGATTTGACATCACGATGAGGAAAGCATGTCTTGGGTAAGGACTTCAGTGCTTTGGGAGAGGCAATATGGATCATGGAGTTCTCAAATAGTTTAGAGCCCACACATTTGAATTTAAATAATAGTTCTGCCACTTAGGATTCATATGGCCATGAGAAAGTGGCTTAGCAGTGCTGGACTTGCATTCCCACATCTGCAAAATGGGAATCCTCATGCATGTCCTGCCATCTTGCAAGTCTGCTGTGGGGCCCAGGTGAGTTAATCTATGTGACAGTGCTTTGTAAGTGGTAACGCAAAGGACAGACTTTCGTGACATCCTCTTCAGAGCTGGAGGGTGTCACCTCTGGAAAGGTGGGGTCTGTAGTTGTTCTGTGTGGTTTCTTGCTGTGGTGGTTTTGCTTATGAATTTCATGAAAATGGATGGTCATCTTGAAACAGCTGGTCAGAATATGGTTGCATGTGTCTACAATAAAAACAGGGGTTACAAGGAAAGAGCAGCCTGAGTGTCAACAGAAAAGACATTCTCGTCTGTGTAGTGGTCCGAGGAACACCATCCAAAAGTCCTCTTTAACTGAAGTATTTTTTAGAAGGACTGTTAAAGTGCCTACAGGTTGAAGGGTTGGTCTCACTCTCATGACTGAGTTGAGTCATGTGCCATGACGAAGACTCCTGTAAACATGGACAATTTGGCTTTTGCCAGTTAATGCTCTGTATTGTAATCTATTGTTAGGAAACAATCAAATTCTCTTCTTTTGGGATTTTCATTTTTAATGTGATGTTCCTCCTTGTATCCATAAATTAATTACTATAAAGACATTATTGTTAGTATGAATAGATTTTTCTTTCTGATAGCTTCCTTTTCTTCTTCTTCTTCTTCCTCCTCTTCCTCCTCTTCTCCTTCTCCTTGTCCTTGTTCTTATACAGTAACTACTTGTGGGATGCAAAGATGAATAAGGGCACAACACTCAAAGGACCCACATCTTTTGCGGGTCAATAGCCGACCTTCTGAAGCACATACACCAATTATCTTGGAGATACAGGAGGCAGACATGGTACTTGTCAGCTGCAATCATCTGGGATTCAGGGAGAGTATTTGAGTGGGATAGGAATGGTTATATTTGAATAAAAGGACGGAGGAATAAAAAGAAGGCAGGCATCCTAAAGGAGACAAGAAGGGGAAGGCAGGCTAGCCCACATGATGTCTCGGGACTGATGAGTTAGCAGCCAGATCAAATAGGCAAAGCATCTTCCAACCAGATACCCAATATTCCAGGCAGAGTTCCATATCAAGCATTCCTCCTGCCTGGTCTGAATCTGTCACCAAGTCCTTTTCACCCACTTCTGTGTGATGACATCAAGTGGAAATGGTACCTGTTCAGGAGGTAAGGGCCTAACAAGCAAAAAGCACAATTAAGCCTGAGTTTTCTTCAGCCTCTCTCTGCAGTGGGTTGGGGCTCAGCGACCAGAGCTCCCTACAGAGGTGGTGGGGGTGGCAGCATGAAGGGCTGGTCCCTGTCTGTGGGCCAAACACGCAGCACCTGTGACATCAAGCCCCAAGAGCAGGGAGGGGAGCAGAGCACAGAGTGGGCCTTCTGCAGCTGTCACTCCCTGCCCTGCTGCCTTCCAAGCTCAAGGCTAGACACTGCCCGCCAATGATCAACTTCCTAACTCAAAGTGGGGCTGACTTCCTGGATAAAGGTTTATCTAAAGCATGAAACAGTGGGTTGCAAGGCAAATATTCAGGGACATTCAATATAATGCATGTGCAACTGGGTGTAAGAATTACTAGGGCAGCAATCTAAGCAGCATGGGAAAGGCAGAATTCTGTGGGTAGGCCTGGCTAGTGATCTTCTAAAAGGTGGACACTGAAAGCAAAGCATAGAGACCCCAAATATGGCCTCTTTATTTTTAAATAGATAGATAGCTAGATAGATAGACAGACAGACAGATAGATAGATAGATAGATAGCTATGGCCAATCTTAGGAACCTAGCAAAAAATAATTTATGAGTTAAAAAAATCTCTCTTAGGCTTTATGGAATCCTCTTAAATCTTAATCATCCACACCCTTTGAAACTGATCAATAAACAGGTGTTATACCCTGTCTCTTTCACTTAGCAGGTACTACAGAGTTTCCCTGTGTAGAATCTGGTAGTTTCATTCTAAAATATTAACAAAGCTAGATTCTGAAAGATAAACTGTCTCATAGTCATTTTCCTTGAAGGGTTTCCTACGATGGACTCAACAGTCCATTTGAAAGGGAGAAAGGTGTACCACAAATTTCATAAATGGCGAGTACACCTTGTAAATGCCAGGGCCTGCAGTGGCGCACACAATGAGAAGGTGTGTTACAAGGAACAGCTTCCTGAAATGGCACTGAAAGAGCATGCCTGAGACTGAGCCTTAATTGATCCATAAATAAAGGTCTTTCCTTTGCAGTTAATCATAGATGGCTCTCCCCTGTGTGTTCCCTTCCTCTTTCTTTTTTTCTCTTCCTTCCTTTCTCTCTCCCTTTTCTATTCTTTTTTTTCTTTGCCTCCCTCCCAACCTCCCTTCTTCCTTCCCTCCCTCCCTCCCTCCTCCCTCCCTCCTCCCTCCCTCCCTCCCTCCTTCCCTCCTTCCTTCCTTCCTTCCTTCCTTCCTTCCTTCCTTCCTTCCTTCCTTCTCTCTATTTCTCTCTCACACATGCAGAAAAATATACTTATGTAAAAGCTATCTTCTTTAGGAGCGATGAAAGATAAGGTTTACTTTTTGAGATTTCCTCTGACAACCTGTTACAAAACTATTCCCTTTAACGTAGCCCGAGGCCATTTCATTTCTAAAGATTTCTGTCTGTATAATTAAAGAACCACTGCCACACTCTGGCAAGCTTTACCAAATGTACTTTAAAAAACAAATTTCTAACTCCGTTTTAACTGGCATCTGCCTGTATTTCCTGTCGTCATCACTGATTAGCAGGATATTTCTGTGTAAACAGAAGCTGTCTGGGTTCTAACCAGCCTGGCCCACGCCCTCCGGTGACTCACTGAGGGGCACAAGGACCACGAACTCTTTCTGTAAGGTCCCCGGCTCTGCTGTGGCCACAGCTGTGAGCTGAGTCGTTCAGACAAGGGCTTGTAAAGGGCAGGTCCAGGGCCTCCTCTTTGAATTAGTTGGCCAACAAGATACGGCAGAGGGTCACAGACTTTACAGACATTATTTTTGAAATCATAATATTCATATGAAACAGCTCTCTTCGTATTCACTTTGTAGTGCTCATATAGTCTCTGGCACATAGAAAGAACCCAATAAATATTTATCGAGTAAATATTAAATGATGTTTTACTCCCTGATGTAGGCACTCAATTTCAGCAGTTAACCAACTTGGTATCAGATGAAAAGACAGATCTGAGCATTTGTACTTCACTCAACCTGTATCATAGACCATATTATTTTTAATTTTTATTTCCCAATTACCGTTTGCATTCAATATTATTCTGTTTTAATTTTAGGTGTAGAGCATAGTAGTTAGGCAATCATATACTTTACAAAGTGTTTCCCCCAATATTTTAAGTACCCACCTGGCACCATCTATAGTTATTATAATACAAGGTCTGGCACAGATAATACCCCCTTTTTACTACAAAATCATAAGCATGTAATTCAGTAATATAACAACATCACACTCAAGCATACCATATGACATTTTTGGTGAAATGTTTAAATTAAAACTCTAAGTTATTACACCCATATTATTATCCTACCAACCACATTCAAGCAGGCATTACTTCTGCTGGACCCTGTGTACTTTTACACCCCCATGACTATTTTGCAACTACCAATTCATATTTCTTTAATCCCTTCGCCTTTCACATCCAGCCCTCCAACCCCCTTCATCCGGCAACCATCGGTCTATTATCTGTATCTATGTTATAGATTCCATATTATGAAAGATTTCCATTTACAAAGCAAAATAGATTTGTTAAATACATTGACTCACCATATTTTAAGCATTAGAAAGATAAATCTACCAAAGGAATCTGATTAAAATAAAACTGATATCATTGTTTTGGTTATAATAGGAAATCTGAGATTTAGTTGACCTGGACAGCTTATCATGACATTAGAATATTTAATAAAAAAGCTCACAAGTCCAACCACCTATGAATAGCCAGAGATCTTGGATGGGGTCTCAGTAGCTGAATGAAAGTTTTACATATCTGTCAGTTGTCATTATGAGCAAAGATCTCCTCAGTGGATGCCCAGCTTCACGGTGAGGTGCTGGCATCATTTGTGAATATGAGGGAAAAATGTAGAGTCAAAAGTCGGGATGAGGCAGAAGGTCTAGATTTCTCAGTGGAAACTGACTTCACTAGCAAGTAAACTTGGGCAGGACATGCGCAAATGGGTATGGCTGCACTATCTAAAATCAAGTCTATGGAATTGTTTTTCACTTATAAAATACATTCGCTGAGATGTTGTAAAATAGTTTAATTATTTAGTAAAGATCTGGGGAAAAGGCCTCTATTTTATTATGAACTTCATCTATCACACTTGTCAATTTAGCCTGCTAGGAAACTAAGCACCCAAGAGAAGAAGGTCAATGGCATTGAAATGTTCCTGGCTGTGATTAAATCATCTGCATAAATAGTTGATGCACCGCACATAAATGGCAATGGGGAAAGTGGGAGATATTGATTGACTCCTAATTTTAAAAAAGAACAAAAATATTTGATTGCCATTACATTTGATAGCCTCTAGTGAAAGGTACTATGAAATATTGATTATTCTTTCCATAATGAAGCTTAACCTCAGCACTGGCAGCTGAAGCATAAAGAAGGAAGAACGTGATCAACACAGGTTTCTTGAGTGACCGTCGTGTGGTGGAATGCCAGGCAGGGAGGGCACAGAAGTGCACACAAAGGAAGGAAAGGCATGCTTTTCCAAACAATCTAGAAAAAATGATTTTTGATTGAGCAAATGTGTTACCTTTGATTTTTAAATAATCTCTTAGTTGGGTAAATATGTAAAAGAAAATATTCTGCTTCCTCCTCCTCCTCCTGTGTTTACCTTGTCAATTAAAATATGAATACCTCATTCAGGTGTCCAGATTGGGATTCCCCACAGTGTCTCCCTCTCCCTCAGCCCTTTCTTATACTGCGTCACACAATCCAGCTGATCATGCCTCTCAACTGCTCTTGACTTTAGACCCTCCTTTGGTCACCCAAGCATTAGGTAAGGTGCACAATGGCTTCCAGGTTGTTGCCCTTTTATTCACCTTCCCTGTAAAATTTTTCTTCAATGACTTGTCACATAACCAATTTCCAAATACAAAAATTGTAGAAGGTCAATTTCCCTGCTTATAGCTGTAAATGACTCCTCATCATCTGAAAGGTAAAACAAAAGTGATGCCTGATAGCTAACATGGTTTTTTGCTGCCTCTGTACCCAAATCTTCACTTCCTGCCTTGTTTCTGAACTTCACTGATAAAGGGCTAAAGCAGTGCCTCTCTTAATAAGCAGGCTAGGACTTGGTCAGTGCTTCTCAAGTACATTTCTTTGCATATCCAAACTGAAATTGTACAATATAGATAGAGCTCCAACATCAAAACATATGTAATATGGAATTAAAATTTTTAAAAATTGTACACTTGTGTAGAATATGACAATATACAACTAAACTGACTAAAATCCAACTATAGTGGATTTTAAATAATATCCTTACATAGTTGTACCCTAAGGCTTTTTCCTACTGTGCTTTTGGACATTATTACTGCTTTCGTCTTTATTTGATATAATGGGGTTAATAATGTTTATTGAAGTTCCTATATATTAAAAAAGTCTGAGTACTTTTATTTAATATTCAGAAAGCTGAAATTAGACTTCAAAAAAAGACAGATAAACTACACAACCTCCACTTTTATAGACTGAATCAGAAAGCTGCTTTGCAGGAAGACCAAGTAGCCTGAACTCTAAGAACAACAAGATGCCTACTGCAAAAATATGCAATGCTTCAATAGAGGCTAGTTGATAATATCCTTTAAAAATAAGGGGTATGCACATTCTCCCCGAGGTGCCTCTGATTTTCCTGTTTCTTAGCTTGCAACTAGCATGTCAGTTCTTTGATTAAAGCAATGTGTCCTTATGTTAAAGGTTCAAAAATTCAATGCATTCAAGGACAAAGCAAGTAAAGCAAGGAGAATTCATGCCCTTTCTAAAGGCCTTTGTTGCTTTGTGCTTCATGACAATGGGAGCCAAGTGTCCATTCTTCTGATTTTCCAAAATGAACCAGAAATTCCTCATTTTGAGTGAAATCCACCCATTTGAAAACATGACAATTACTTACTTTTTCTTTAACCCTTATGGACAAAAAATCCGATCTCTGTTTCAAAGTTCACATATTTAAAACAAAGACTAAAACCAGAAATGACAATTTAAGGTACAGTTGCATTTTTCACAATGAATATTTGCCCAAAAAAGAGTGTGTAAATCAAGCATATAATAATATATCTATACACACATACATATATGTGTTTGTAGAATCAGATTTTAAGAACATCAAAGAAATTTATGATTTAATGAAACTCCATAATAAATCCTTTTTGACTTATAACACATTATTTCCAAATTTGATTTGATAAATCACTACAGAGAGAACAGAAAGAAAGCCGTTGCAGAAAGAGCAGAGGCAAAGGCAGTGGGACCGTACAGCCGTGTGCCGCATACTTGCTTTGCTGCACACAGACTTGGGGGACGAGACCACCTGTTTATCTGCTTCCAGCTCGTATAATCGTTAAATCAGATAATATTTTGTACAGTCTTAGTGAAACTTAAGTGAGATACGATATTGGAGCTTTTAGAGAAATACTTGATTAAAGGTAGATATTACTAATACATGGGAAAATTCTCTGGTTTGTATAAGGAATATTTCATATAAACATTAATGAATTCCAATTTTAGAGAGATATAAGCATAAGGGAAAAGATAACAGATGTATCATTACCTTTTTTAGGTACTGAAATATGTATGAAACTGACAATTTATTGAATACTTCAACTTAAGTCTGTTCGCTAAACTTGGTTTTGAGGCGGTGGAAAGATTGTCAGAGCTTAGTCAAACATAACTAATATCATTGATCTAAAGGTCGTTAAATACCATGGCAGGTCATCACTGTTTTCAGAGACCTTTACAAATCTAATAGAATTTTGTCTTGAAGGAATTAAGTGCTGACTGACAAGGACAGGTCTTGGCTGCTCTCCTGTGATTTCTATCTTCTGCTGATTTTCACTGACTACTTACTATACAATCTTGGAGAAAAGCACCTAACACTTGTGTGACTTCATCTTGCTTCTCAGCAGTGAAGACATGAACATGAAATGACTTCATGAAATGCTAGAGCAGTTTGGAGATGGGTACCTTGACAACAACCTTGACATTCGATGCAAATGAAATGGCTTCGACTAGAAAAAGAACACATATGAATGACTCATGGACATGAACAACAGTGTGGGGATTGACTGTGGGTGTGGGGGGTGGGTTGGGTGGAGGAGGGCAAAGGGGGGAAATCAGGACAACTGTAATAGAATAACAATTAAAAATTATTTAAAAAGTGTTGGCATGGAATCACAGAATTCTGGCTACTGTTATTTAAAACTTAGTCTGAGTCACTAAAACAGTCACGTAGTCCACACATGTAAAAAGCTCTTCTCTTAATTTTAAAAAATATCACAAATATCCCAGAAAATTGCTTAATTTACATATGTATGTGTTGTCTTGACTGTGTTGATTAAGCAATGTGTATACATTCAGGGTCATAAAATATATTCATAGTTTTGTAAAATATTTTTATAAGGCAGATGTGCTTATTTATCTAACTAAATATAATGAAAATCAGCTGAGAAGAGAAAAAAACTGGCTTAGCATGCCTTAAATAATAACTTCTTGTCAGGCTTCCGCTTCTCTACGGAATGAAAAAATATCACAAGAAAATGCACCAGATAAGCTACAACAGCCAGAGATTTTTGAACCCCATTAGAAGCTGAGCATGTAATCATTAGGGAAAAGCAAATCAAAACCACTGAGCTATCATTTTACACCTGTTAGAATGACTATTTAAAAAGACAAGAAATAATAAGTGTAGGCTAGGATGTGGAAAAAAGGGAATCCTGTGCACTATTGGTGGGAATGTAAATTGGTGTAGCTAATTTTGTAGAAAAGTTTATAGAAGTTCCTCAAAAAAGTAAATAAAACTGCTACATGATCCACTTTTGGATATATAGCCAAAGGAAATGAAATCAGAATCTCAAAGAGCTATCTGCACCTCCATGTTCATTGTAGCATTATTCATAATAGCCAAGCCATGGAAACAACCTACATATCCACCGATGGGTGAATGGATAAAGAAAGTGTGGTTATATTATACAATGAAATATTATTCAGCCATTACAATGAAATATTATTCAGCCATTAGGAAGAGGAAATCTTGTCATTTGTTACAACAGGGATGAACCTTGAGGACATTTGCTAAGTGAAATAAGCCAAATAGAAAAAGACAAATACTGTATGATTCCACTTATATATAGAATCTTAAAAAGCAAAACTTATAGAAATAGAGTAAGCTGGTTGTTGTCAGGACCTGGAAATGAGTGAAACAGGGAATGCTGGTGAAAAGATACAAACCTTCTGTTATAAAATGAGCAATTGGTAGGTCTCTACTCTAAAGCATGATTACTATAGTTAACAATACAGTGTTATATACTTGAAAGTTGTTGAGAGAGTAAATCTTAAATGTTCTACCATCAAAAACAAAAATAAGAAACAAAAAACCCTCCCCAAACACTATAATTATGTGAGGTGATGTCTGTGTTAACTAACCTTATTGTGGTAATCATCTTGTGATAGAGATGTGTATAAAATCATCATTTTGTACATCTTAAACTTATATATGTTATAGGCCAATTATATCTCAATAAATCTGGGAAAAATTTTAAATGTTAAGAATGAAAGAAACACACTAGAAATTAAAACTTCTCTCAATGTGTTTAAAGCATACTTGAAATGGCTGGAGAAAGTATTAATGCACTTGAAGAAAGGTCAATGTTAAATCATCAAACTAACACATGAAAAGAAGAATGAAACAATCAGAAGAATACAACACAAATCAGTGGGACAGTAACAGATGGTCTAATATATGTATACTTGGTGTATATCAGAGAGAAAAGAGGGAATGGAGCACTAGCAATAAGTGAAGAAATAATGGCTGAGAATTTTCCAATATTGTTGAAAGACATCAATCCACAAAGTGAGATATGGAAATCAAGCAGGACAGATGTAAAGAAAAAGACACCTAGGAACATCATAGTCAAATTGATAAAAAAGGAAAAGGAAATTTGGAAAAACATCAGTAAGACACAAGGAGACATTATACACGGTGAACACAGATGTGTATGATTGCTGACTCTTTCAGACATAAGGGGATACAGAAGAAAAATAAATTATATCTCTCAGGTACCAGATAATTTTTTAATCCAAAATTCTATGAGCAATAAAAATGTATTTCAAAAATTAAAGCTAAATAAAAACATATTCAGAAGGACACTAGTGGACAAATTGGTCTCTGGTCGACCCATGCTACGAGAAATGCTAAGAGAAGATCTCCAAGACCAAAGGAAGTAGTAACACATGGAAGTCTGAATCTGTGGAGAGTAATAAAGAGAGCTAGTGCAATCACTGTAAATAGAACACACTTTTCTCAGCCTTTCTGTGTATGTATGTGCAGAGATAGATACATGCATTGACACATACATACACACACATACACACACAGGCAGATTCATAGATTAATAGATACACAGACACATTGATAGCCACATAGATACTTAAGACTCTTAAATGTATTTAAAAAGCCATTGACTGTTTAAAGCAAAATAATAACAACATAAAATATTTTTGTAGATATGTAGAAAAATACTTAAGGCAACAAAAGTGTAAATGACTAAGAAATTTGTACTATAGAAAGGGTAAATAGAATAAGAAAATTTATTTTACCAAAAAAGATGAAAAGAAAGGTGCTACAGAGAAATAAAAAATAGGTAAGACAAATATAAAATAAATATTAATATGGTAGACTGAAATTTAACTGTGTCAAAAACTATAATATTAAGGCACTAATCAGTGCTACTAAAAGTCAGAGATTGATGGGAAAAAGTAATAACCAATTATATGCTATTTATGGTCATCACTCTTTACATATGAAGACAGTGAAAATAAAAGGGTGGAAAAATATGTACAATGCAATTACTAAGAAAAATCGATGGTCAAGACAGAAAATACAACAGACATAAAAAGCAACTTTCTGTAATGGTAAAGGGGAGTATTCATCAAGAAGACATAGATGTCATAATTTTTGATCCACCAAATAGTAGAGCATTCAAAGCAACAAAGCAAAACTGACAAAGCTAAAAAAAAAAAGGAGATAGTTAGATCCACAATTTTACTTAGAGATTTTTAACATTACTCTTTAAATAATTGATAAAACAATTAGACACACAACAAAATTAAAAAGAGGGAATTTGAACAGCACTGTCAACTAATTTGATCTAGTTGATAATCAAATAAGACCACACCTATTAACTTCAGAATAATTGTTTATTTAGTGCATGTGGAACATTTACCATATATTATAGACCTTAAAGAATCTCAGTATTTTTCAAAGAATCATGTGCATACAAAGAATGTTCTAAGGTGGCAATAAAATTAAATTTAAAATTAATAACAAAATTATCAGGTAATTCCAAAATATTTTAAAATTAATCAGAAACCTAAATATTTCATTGATCAAAAAGTCACAAGAAAAACTGAAATATATTTTGAACTGAATAAAAATGAAAGCACAGAATATCAAAGTTTTACATAGTGGCTAAAGCATCTCCTAGAAGAAATTTTTTACCTTTAAGGACATATATTACAAAGGAAGAACAGTAGAAAATCATTGAAATGTGCTTCTATTTAAAAAAAGAAAAGAAGCCCTGGCAGGTGTGATTCAATGGATTGAGTGCTGGCCTGTGAACTGAAGGGTCACTGGTTCAATTCCCAGTCCAGGGCATGTGCCTGGGCTGTGGGCCAAGTCCCCAGTAGGGGGCATGAAAGGGGAAACCACACATTTATGTTTCTTTCACTTTCTTTCTCCTTCCCTTGCCCTCTCTCTAAAAATAAATAAATAAAATCTTAAAAAAAAAGAAAAAGAAAACAACTAGGCACCTAGAAATAAACAACAAATTAAACCACAGTAGAAAATTTTTAAAAATGTGAATAGAAATAATAAAAATAGAAAGTATATAAGCAATAGAGGAAATCAACAAAATAAAATTTGACTTTTTAAATAGATTAACAACATTGACACACCCCTAACAACACTGATCAATGAAAAAGAGAAAATAAAATTTGAATTTATCAGGAATGAAAGAGTGTTCATCACACAAAACACTACAGGTGTTTAGATTTATGATATGGAAATTTATAAACTACTTCTTGTCAATAAATTTGGTAACAAATAAAATGAACAAATACCTTAGAAAATTTAACCAAAATTAAAACAAAAACTGAAAATCTTAACACTATAGTTATCAAAGAAATTAAACTTATAATAAAGAAAATTTTTAATGTCTTAACTGGTTGAACCCTAGAAAATATTGAAGTGAGAAATAATACTAATATTAGACACTTACAAAACTTTGAAAAAACAGATTGAAGATACAGTTTCTGACTTATTTAACAAGCCAGGAATAACTCTAGCACCACTAAAAGGAAAGAAAATTGCTGATACATATGCCTAATCAAATAATAGAAAATAAATTCCAACAATTATTGAAAAGCTAATACATCATGATCATTGAGCTATATCACTGGAATGTTTATTTTGCTTAACATTTGAAATTAATCAATGTAAATCATCACACTAAAAGAATAAAGGAGATTGTGGTCCTCAGAAGTGATGAAGCAAAAAACATTTGGCTAAATTCAATTACCATTTGTGATAAAACCCAGCCAACTAAAGAGAAAAGAGAATTTCTTTAACCTTACATAGTATAATGATGAGAAATTTACAGTTAATGCCATTGTTAATAGTTAAATAGTCAACCATTTTTCTTTAAGCTTGAGAATAAGACAAGGATTTCTACTATGCTTCTTGGTTCTAGCCAGCATTTATAATAAGACAAGTTAAGAAATAAATGTCATAAAGATCAAAAAGGAGTGAAATTACCTTTAACTTCAGATGAAATTGTTGCATACATGCAAAATATTATGGAATTTAATTACCAAAACATTTCCTTGCACTATACAAAAAATGATCAAGTAAACAAGATCCAAAGGCCATATTAAATGAAATTAATATTTCTATATATTGGCGAAAAACAACTAGAAGTAAGATTTTAAAATAATACTGCTTGTAATATCATTAAAGAGCATTAAACACATTTGAATAAATACAATAAAAATGTGTATGACCTCTACATTGAGAACCATTAAACACTGCTACCAGAAAAATAAAGAAATCTTACATGAGTAAACAGATATGTTATTTTATATATTAGAGGACTCAGTATTATCAAAATGTTCATTCTCCTCAAAATGATCTTTAGATTCAGTGGAATTCCAATCAAAATTCTATTATTAACCAACACAATGTCAAAAAAGAACAGAGTCAGAAGAATTTTGATTCTCAATATCAGGACTAATTACAACGCTATAGTAATCAAAAACAGTGTGTATCAGCATGTTTTAAACAAATTAACCCAAGGAAGGCAACAGGGTCCAGACAAGCCCAGTAATACTATTACTTGATTCCAACCGAAGTAACAAGTCAGTTAGTGGGAATAGGATAGTCTTTTCAACAAATAGTGTTGTAACAATGGAACATTCACTTGAAAATAATAGACTTGAAATGTATTTTAACTCATTAAGTACAATTAATTTTTAATGGATTGTAGACCTAAACATAAAAGGTAGAACCACAAAACTTCCAGAAGGAAAACATGGAATACCTTTGTGACCTTTGTCTGGGAAAATATTCTATAGGTAAGTCACAAGATACTAACAACACACACACAAAAATAATAATAATTTGAGCTTCTCCAAAATTAAAAATCTCTGCTCATCAAAACATTGTTGAGAAGATAAAGAAGCCATAGAATTGGAGAGTTTATTGACAATGCATGTATCTGACAAAGAACATGTATCCAGAATACTCATACGTAAAGAGCTTCACAAATCAACAACAAAGAAGACATGATTAAACATGAACAACAAATTAAACAGAGATTTCACATAAGACAATATAGGAGTGGCTGAGAAACACATAGAAACGTGAAAAGCTACTCACCATCATTAGTCACTAGGGGAATGAAAACTAAAATCACAAAAAGATACTTTTCCCACTATTCAAATGTCTAAAATCAAATAACAATGACAATACCATACTTTGGCTAAAATGTAAATGCAGGTTCACAGACTGGTCTCCACACCTGAAAGCAAGGAGAAACCAAACAAGGAAGCCACTCCGGAATGGGAGGTGGCAGTTTTAACAAGCAAGGGAATTTCCCTATGGAGCTTGTCTCAGGGGGACTACAAGATGAATAGATCTCCATACCTGCCCACCAGAATCCTAAAAGTTTCTAGAGAGGCCTAAATGGGGTTTGGTTGGCCTTAATAACACAGTGGTCTCTCAAGGCTGGGTCCTTGAAAATGGCCTGCACGGTGGGGACAGTGGGCAGAGCCTGCATTGCAAGGGGAAGGGAGGAGGTGAGGGGCCTCCAATCACCTGTGTCCAGCTGTCGGGTCAACCAGCAGTCACGTTCTCCTAACGACCTTCTCCAACCTTGAACAAAGTCCAGAAATCTCAACTCCCTTGCTAGCGAGAGTGCAAAACCGTTCAAACACTTGCATGTTTTTCCAGCAGTTTCTCATAAACAGTTACCTTACGACCCAACAATTCAACTCCTACATAAATATAAGAGAAATGAAAACATCAGTTTTGTATACAAACATCTTGTATATAGACTTTGTTCATAATAGTTCCAACCTGTAAACAATATAAATGTTTATTGATAAAGAAATAGATTGAAAAATCGCTGCATAATCAGAGTGAAGTACTGCTGAGCACAAACATGGAACGTAACTACTTACGTGCACAACGTGGATGGATCTGAAAATGTTGTGTTGAGCCACAAAACTCAAACACAAAAGAGCATATACATCTATGAATCTGTTTATATAACGACCAAAAGCAGGCAAAACAATTTATGGCAAAATCGGAAAGTGGTTGCATCTGGGTTAGAAAAGGGTAAGGAAGAGGGACGCACGTCAGGTAAATTAACCGAAAGGGGTACAAAGTGTCTTTCTGGGCTTATGGAAACATTCTATAGCTGGTTTGGTGTAGTCATTTCATGGCTGTATAATTTGATAATACACAGAACTGTCAAATGGTGAAACTGAGCATTTAATATCTGTGTTTTTTGTTGTAGGGAAAATATCTCTCAACAAATACAAATCAATCAATAAACATGAAGGAAATAAGAATTAGTGATCAAATCAAAGCAACTCCGGAGTCGGGAGATCCGCCACTAGATAATAATAGCAGATAATATTATTCACACCACCCTGTGGAAAAGTGAACTCTCGCATACAAACAGGCATCTGCTCTGTGGGAGGCTTGCAGTGGGAGAGCATATTGTATAGACAGCCTTGCAAGCGGCTGTGTTTATTTTCGAGTTTAAAGATATGGGCGCCTGGAAGCCAATAAGCTATGGAGTGGAATGGTATTGAAGTGTTGTAGAAGAGGATCAGTGGTGTAGGCTGACCATGCAACTGCTGAAGCGCTTGGAAGAAACTCACGTCAGTAAACCATCAAGTATGCAGTGTATCAGGAAGTTGAAGTGATTAATCTTTGCAAGCGAATATTTTTCAACCTCTGGAGTCAAACCTCGGTGGCGCCTCAGATAACCTGGCGCCGATAATTAATCTTCCGTTTGGCTGGTGTCATTTATGGGTTTCTACTCAGCTCCCTGGAAACCAAACATGATGAAAATATTTCGTCTTCTCATTTACATCACATAATATCTGCGCGTATACGTCTGCAGAGTGTAAGTATGACTACTATTATTCAACCATTTACAGAGCATCACAAGTTAGACATTCATTATTAATGCTATCTGTTTATCAAGTGTTTTTAGCTGTGAGGTGATTACCATTCAATGAAATTGCATGAATAAAAGCGTCAAGTTAATGAAATTAATATCTCTGTTCTCACAAAGCTTAGTTTGTTTGTGTACTTTATTTAATGTAATATTAAATTTATATAATAATTCAGGTGTTTCTGCTGTTTACTATCAGTTTTTTATAGTACATTATTCAATTTTATATAAGTATAAGCCTGGTTCTGCTCTTATATGTGGAGATCTCGGTATCTAAATGAAACTAACATTTGAATCAGCGTTGAAACCATTGCGCTGCTGTGGTAACGTTGTTCTTCATTTAACCGCCGTTGATCAAGATGCTTCGGAGCTCCAGGGTTTAAGTTTAAATATAAAATCAAGAGCGTGTGTCTTTCATGTAAATATTAATCAAAGATTATTCTTTCAAAATATGTTTGCTTCATATGTAATCAACTCAGTTTATTCTTCAATTCTCAAGACTTTTTGTGCTTCTCAGTGTGATATTCTGCTGTTGCCGATTCGCTTAAAATAAGCACTCATTTTGCCCATCAACCAACATGAATCGACCTGAAGGCATTGCGCTTTCAGATGTTCAAACCAAGCGCAACGTGAGGAAGGTGGCATTACCACCAGTCTGCACCTTTTTGCAGAAGGGCTAAACCTGAATATTTCATGAATGTAAAACAATCTGGATAAGTATGAAACAGAAGGAGAGCATCATTTGTGTTCCACAGGGAGGGACTTGTGAGGAGCTAGAGGACAGAAGGGAGAGGGACTAGTCAAGGAGCATCTGTGAACCACCCATGGGTGTGGACACCAGGGTGGGGACTGTCTGTGGGAGTGGGGGTGGGATGGGCAGAGGAGAGCAAAGGGGGAAAAATTGGGACAACTGTAACAGAACAACAAAAAATATTTATTAAAAAATAAAAAATAAATTATTTTAACAAAATAGTCCTGCACAGTTAACATCCATGAAAGGTCATAAAGAATTCAAAAAATACCTATTTCTTGCATAGCAGAGGTTTGTGAGAACTCGGGGCAAGACAGCAGGGTTAGGGAAAGTGCATGATAAGAAGGGTTTTTGGGAACTACTGTAAAGGACACACGGACACAACCAAGGGGGAGGGTGGAAGCAAGGGAGGGAGGTGGGTTTGGAGGGGGTGGAGGGCAGGGGTGGGGAGAAAATACGGACTACTGTAATTGAACAACAAAAAAATAATTTAAATTTAAAAAAAGAAACAGAGAGCACAAGACCATTCCGAGAGGGTATATCCAAGTAGGGCATCCAGGGGCACTGTGGGCAGCCCAGAGTCAACACAAAGGGGTGTGTACCAGCGGGGTCACACTGGGTAGAGAGCCCACAGAAAGGGGAGAGCTGGGCAGTGGAGGAAGATAATTTCAGGTGAGGAACAAATGTTTAGCATGTGAATTCTACAAACACCTATTAAGAATATGCCATTTGCCAGACGTTGTGCACAGTGTTAGGGAAGCAATTATAAGGAAGACAAACACGAGCTATAAATTATCACACTTGACTCCATAATTTGAGAGCTAAATGATCATATTGGGAGTGTGGAGAAAATGTAGAAACATGGAAACAGAGGTAATCGTTTTCCTTTTTTTCTTTCCTCTGTTCTGGCTTTTTTTTTTTTTTGTGGGGGAGAGGTGTGGTTTTGTTTTCATTCCAGCAGCTTTGAATGACTCTATTTAAATCCCACTTTGAAAATGCATATCACCTGTCCCTAATTTCAGAGCACTGTCAATCTGGGTTTTTTTAGGAATCATAAGAAAATTAGTTTAATTACATGGCATTTTTTTCCAGCAATTTTCCTTAGCAGTACATGGAACGAGAACTATTTTTTCCTGCTGCTCTGTTGCATTCTTTATACTACAGCACCCGCCTCACGTCCGGAGGTCCCATCTCATTAGATGCTGCAGCTCAGTGTGCAGAAAGTTGGCATTATTATGATTGGAACATTATTTATTCCTATTAAACAAAAGGTGGTTTTATGCAAGTGTTAAAACATTATTGCTTTTTGACTCCCTGGATCCATCAAATACCAGCCTGTGCGGTCTGGCCTGGCAGGGAGCATGTTAACATTCAGCCCTGATGTACATGGAAAATGAAACTAGTATTAGTTGTCTTTAAATGTTAGAGACATGCTCCCTTCTGAGGGCTGTTCTCACCCAGAACACCGGCTAGGAGGAAGTACAAAGGTAGCTTTCCTAATCCCGCGCACGGGAGGAAGGCAGACAGGAAGCTGTCAGAAATGTAACCTGAGACAGCAGGTTAAGAGACAGAAACTGGGAGGCTTTACAAAGGCGCTGGGGAGAATCTAAGAAACAAGACGCTCTATTAACACCAGCGGTGCGTGGGCGGAGAGAAGAGGAAGAACTCTACCCATAACTTCCAGAAAAGCAAACTGGTTAGCTTCCCCCACTCCAAAGGAAATCCTTCAAAGTGCTGAGGGTACTTTTTGCCTTCGTTTTCCCCTTGGGTTTGTCATTTCTTAAACGCAGTTCTAAAACCTATCCATTCATTTGCATGGTCTTTTCATTATTTATATATGTTCATGTTATTGTTGTCACGGATATGTCACAAAAAAAAAAACTATGGAAAGTGGCCTCCGTGTACAGCCAATCAGGAGACCAGGGTCCTAGTTTCACTGCACCACTAGACGACCATCGGTGGTTCACTGGGCTGGTGTTTCCCACCGCGTGGTCCCCCAGTCAGCAGAAGCCCCATGGGTGGGCTCCAGCAATGTGTGCTGCACAGTTCGCGCTCCAGGTACTCTGCTAGAAGCAGAAGTGCGGGAACCGCTGCTTTAAACAATGGAAGAGTTCTGTGACTGGGGTTCCTCACCTATGTATACAAATGACAATTGATCTAAATCATATTTAGGTGTATCTCACTCTAATATACTACATACTGATTTGTGACATTTTAAACCAGAGAAAGTTTCTTTATGGGTCTGTATCACTGGGCAGCATAGTGCTTGGCACATAGTAGGTGCTCATGAAATAAGATTGTGTATGAGATGAACTGTGCCCTTTTCTGGAAAACAAACAAACAAACAACCTTATAGATCAATAGGAGAATAACTCAGCATATTTGGAGATCCTGAAATCCTGTGTTTATATAAATTGGATCTATCAAGTAGAATTCCATTTAGGCAAAAGTAAGCCACTTTGCTCCAGAGAACCAGGAAAGTGTCACAAAGGAAATATACATTGCACATGGCTGTTCAGCGTTTCCCTGGCCGGTGTGGCTCAGCGCATTGATTGCTGGCCTGCAAATCAAAGGGTCAGCAGCTCAATTCCCAGTCAGGGCACATGCCTGGGTTGTGGGCCGGGGCCCCAGTTAGGGGCACACGAGAAGCAACCACAAATTGATGTTTCTCTCCCTCTCTTTCTCCCTCCCTTCCCTTCTCTCCAAAAATAAATAAATAAAATCTTGTAAAAATGAAAAAAGAAGAGTATGCTCATTGGAGAGTGGGAAAATGCTAAAGAACACAGAAAATGCAAAGGAACTGGGCATGGAAAAGCATTTTGTTTGGGGCTATGGAAAAGAGTACGCAGCAAGGCAAAAAAAAGCAATGATGGCTACTCAGAATTTTGTTAAGGAAGATTTTGTATGTTTCCCAGACTTCTGTAGCCAGTATAAATTTGTAACAGCAAATTTGGATACATGGAAAATGTCGCATTTTTTCCCCTGTTAAAGCAAGTCATATTTGATTCCAAGTTTCCACTCTGATAGACTGGCAAGAGATTCAGTTAAACTTGCTCCTGTATGCGCCTGTCTCCTCCCAAGGATGGGCAAAAATTCAAGAACTATTGGAACACACTGAGTATTCTAAAAAAAAACCAAGTCCAGTTTCTTTCTTTGAAGTCTGATGGTTTTCTGGTTTCTATGCCCCACAGAGCAGAAGACTCTTTTCCAGGACTGGAGATCTCAGTGCCACAGCATCAGTCTCCCTCAGAGACCAGGCAGTGTCCAGAAAGTGGGGTGTATGTTCCTTCTGACCTAGGGGTGCGTAAACCTCTGCCTCGTGAAGATCTGAAGAAATATGTCCCCTCTCTCGAGGACTTTCGAAACACCCGCTCCTCTCTGGATCGCCTTACGTGATTTCAAAAACAGATGAGAGGTGAACTGCATGTAGCCTCTGTGATGGCTAGCTTCAGAAAAAGACGAGAGGAAAAAATAAATAAAAAGAGCAAAATACAAATGGATGCAGTCATGTTTGTAAATCAAAATCAGTGGGACTGAGTTCTTCTTGATACTTGGAGAGGGTCGTAGTATTTCAGAAAATGAAGTCAAGACAGGGCCATATATCCTGAAGGACTGTTATTTTCATCATTCAAAGAGGAATCTATGAGCCCTGGCTGGTGTAGCTCAATGGATTGAACACGGGCCTGCAAACCAAAGGGTGGCCGGTTCGATTCCCAGTCAGGGTACATGCCTGGGTTGTGGGCCAGGTCCCCAGCTGGGGGCGCACAAGAGGCAATCACACATTGATGTTTCTCTACCTGTCTTTCTCCTTCTCTTCCCCTCTCTCTAAAAATAAATAAATAAAATTTAAAACAAAACAAAAAACACAGGGGAATCTATGAGATAGACAGTTTTCCTCTCTCAGTTCATGGCTTTGTAATACATGAAAATACTGCACTGGCAAGAGCCCCACAGTTGAATAAATCTAACCCAACTCAAACCTTCTTTAAGGCACTACAAACTGAAATATCTGAGGAAATAAGGAGCTAACAGTTTTCTCCTGACGTCAGGAGAAACTCTGGGCAAGATACAGACAGGTTGCTTTTGGAAGAAAAGCCTGCCATGTGTTTTGTTTATGCCATTTCATGAAAGGAACATTCACGCTATTAGACGTGGATCACGTGGCTTACTAAGCACTAAACCTTTGCACGCATCCTGCTTCATATTTCCTAGTCCTCTTTAGAAAATGTAAAAGGCATAAATATTTTTATTAACCTTAGCGTTGCAACACGCAACAAGTTTTCTCTCTTAACTTTTAAAAAAGTTTTGTTTCTTCTATCTGTATCTCTCTATCATATTCCCACACACCCTGGGAAATTTTTCCTGGATGGAGACGTGACAATTCAGGAAAGGAAGTGGCACATTCAGCCAGAAATCTTCTGGTGTTTCTCTAAAGTGGAAAACAGTGTGGAGTTTCTTCAAAAAATTAAAAATGGAGCTGCCATTTGACCCAGTGATCCCACTTCTGGGAATATGGCCTAAAAGTCCTGAAATACCAATTGGAAAAAATATATGCACCTCTATGTCCACAGCAGCATTATTTACAACAGCCAAGATCTGGAAACAGCCAACGTGCCCGTGAGCAGATGAGTGCATAAGAAGGCTGTGATACATTTACACGATGGAATACTAAGCAGCTGTAAAAAGAAGGAAATCTTACCCTTTGCAACAGCATGGTGGACCTGGAGATTATTATGCTAAGCAAAATAAGACAATCAGAGAAAAACAAGTACCATTTGACTTCACTCATATGTAAAATCCAATGAACAACATAACCTGATGAACAAAATAAAACCAGAGGCATGGATAAGAACAGACTGATAGATCTCAGAGGGGAGAGGGTGCAGGAGACTAGAATAAATTAGCCAGAGAACATATATACCTATACGCATAGCCCATGGACACAAACAGCAATGTGTTGAAGGCCACGGGTGGGGGGGCAGGGCCTGGGCGGAGGGGTAAAAGTGGGGGAAATAGGGGACATCTGTAATAGTGTCAACAATAAAAAATAAAATAAAAAAGGATCACTAATTCTGATCTTCCTTTCTAATTTTTTTATTGCTATTTGAATAAATGTCTCCTCGTTGCTATTGTTTTTTTAAGGTGTTTTATTCAATTTTCAAAAAGTAATTCATATTAATGATAGAGTATTGAAAAATTCAGAAAAGCAGGCATTCATATACATACACAAGTTATCCATAATTATAATTTTATTTCTCAAAATTAACCACTGCTCACATTTTGGTGTTTATTTTACCAGACTTTCCTATATATGAACACATACACACAAAATTGCCCATTATATCATTATATAATCATCTACATAACCACTGTTAAAATTATAAACAGATTTGTAATACACTAATACTCTGTGTGTATACATATACATTTTACAAAATTGGAAACCTACTCAAGATATTAAGTTGCTCCTTATTTTTTCCCCAAAATAACATATAAACAGGTTCTAAAACCCTTTAGAATTTTTTTAAATTAAATTATGTAAACAGAATGCAATTTATTTAATCTCTTGTTATCTACAGTTTTTCTCTATTATTAATAACACTGAGATAAACATTATTAAATGTAAGTCATTGCAAACATCTAATTCCTTAGGATGAAATCCAAGAAGTTGAATCACTGATTAAAGCCAAGCACACTTTAAATGTCTTCGACCAAAAGTGCATTTGATTTAGATTTATCAATAGATGTTCCTAACAAAAATTATAATGCCATTTTTATCACTCGCACAAACACAAGAGTTTTTTTTTCTTCTTCTTTTATTCTTAAATAATTGGTAGTTGAAAGTGGATATAATTGCTGTTTGAAATGCATTTAAAGAATTGCTACTGAGATCGAGTTTTCATCAAAATTTTTCATTGTTGATCTGTATTTCTTTTTTGATAAATTTCTTTTTCATGTCTTCAATTTCATGTCTTCAATTTGATGCCTACTTCCTTTATTTTTATGACGTGTTTAAGTAAACTAACAAAATACTGGCAGCAATAAGAATTACTCCGTAAGACATGGTGGTTAGCGGGTCACCTAAGAACTTACTTTCCACCTGTGAATGAGGGACTTGGAGCTCCTCCAGCGACTTACTATCATACCCAGGTGGGAAAACAAACAAACAAGCCTGTTTTAAAATTTCTGTTGGAAAAAATACCCTCTGGGGAGTTTATTATATTACCTCAAATTGAGCAAATTTTGTTATGTTTCTGTTAGAGTATAGCTTGCTAATCTCTTTTCCAGAAAATGAGCAAACATGACCTAGAAACTCTTGGAAACTACTACCAGAAATCTTAATTCCTGAGTTCTGTTGGTTTCGAGCTATTCCCTTAACATTTTTAAATTGCCCCTATAACTTCTTTTCCTTTCAAGAATGTGTGCTCATAGATATATGAGGTCTGTCCAGAAAAAGTGCATCCATTGTTAATATAATGAGGACAGTTTGTGCGACATCGATGTAACCTGGCAGCCAAGGAGAGTGGACTGGAATGTGCACGGGTGAACAATGACAACTTCACTCTATTAGTCAATGGGGGCAGTAGACAACTGTGTGGCTATCACATTCATAATGACTGTGCGAGTAGAGCAATGAATCTGCATCAAATATGGCATTAAGCTTGAACATTCCTCCCTGGAAACTGTTTGGATGATCAGTTGGCCACTGCTGTGGGCAACTGGTGATTGGCAGCTTCATCAGGACAATGTGCTTGCTCATGTATTATGCCTCATGAGGAGTTTTTTGGAGAAACATCAAACCACCCAGGTGACTCAGTTACCCTACAGCCCAGATTTAGTGCACCGCAACTTCTGCCTTTTCCCTAAACTAAAATCACCTTTGAAAGAGAAGAGATTTCAGACCATTGATGAGATCCAGGAAAATACAACAGGGCAGCTGGTGGCAATTGGGAGAACTGTGTGAGGTCCCAAGGTGCCTGCTTTGAAGAGGACTGAGGCATCATTGTCTTATGTACAATGTTTCTTGTATCTTGTATCTTCTTCAATAAATATCTCTATTTTTCATATTATATGACTGGATATCTTCTGGGCAGACCTCATTTTTTACCAAAAAAGGAGAGATGAGCACAGTGAAAATTATTTTTTTTCTTTTACTAGGCTTCTGCTATTTCTCATTCTTGATTTATAGTGCGATTTTGCCATTGGAAGTGATTCTTGGTTCAACTTTTTTCTGGATTTCTTTGTCACAAGACTATGGTATCAAATATTTAAGGTCCTGTATGTTCCATGAATAATAGCACAGTCGATGAGATACAATGACCTTTTCAGTATTCTGTATTGTGACTAGCTATAGTCAATCCATTCATTTTGCACTTTTATGGCCTCCCTGAGCTTGAGAGCAAAGAGTGAAATGGCCATTCGAATCAAAATATGATGTGCCAAAAGGTCAAAATAGTAAAGTACACTAGTATATTTCATAGAATATATTAAGGCATTAAAATCCTAATATCTTGCCCTGGTGCCAGAATCTATAATGGGAAAAGAAAATGGCAGTTTAAGAATTCGCCCTTGTGAGAACTGGAATGAATCCAAATGGGTAATGACTATTTCTCATCTTAATTACAGTGAAATTTTATTTCCTAAATGCAAAAATCTATTTATGTAATTTTTTTTAAAAAAGCGTATGTGTTGGGGATTTGCTGACACGTACAATCTCACCATTGAAAGTGAGAGAACTTATCTCCTCTGTAGCTCTTGCCATCTGGTACAGTACTACCTATAGTTTCCTACATTTTTCTAATCTCATCTTACTCTTAAAAATGTGCATTTGTGTGTGTCTGAAGATCAATGTAAAGAGACAGATAACTAAATGGTAGATGATGCTATTGCCACTCATTTCTTTTCTTTGCTTGTTATATATGATTAAAATGGTTTTAAACTTAATTTCACTAATGACACTCTGGTACAATGCTGTAATACTAGCTCAAGAATATTGTTGCTTTTATTTATTTCTTTCCTAATCTTGTAAAAACTGAAATATCAGAGGTTTTGGGGTTTATTTGGGGGGGTTGTTTTTTTAATCTAGGAGTACTTCAACAAAAAAATGATGTCAAGTGTTGTTGATCAAGTTTTACAATGGTTAAAAGTAAAATTATTGTTCAATTAGATGTTATAAAATTAATTCTAAACCAAACTTACTATAAGGTCCATGCTGAAATTTATATTGTTTCAAGAGATCACAATACCTGTTTTTTTGTTTTCTGTCTCATAACATGATGAAGAAAATATTTTTTATGAGAAGAAATACACTTGGTTTGATTATCATTCTTTCTTTATACAATCAAGTGTTCACAATTTAAATTCCAATTGAACTAGTAAAAAAGGGCTGGGGAAAAAAACTCAAAATTACAATTAATAAAAGAAGAATATTTATTAAATTTCTCTTACCAAGATTCAATTTAATATTTAATATCCTATTTTAAATAATCCATAATTAAAGGAGTGTGCCTAGTTTCACCTTTTAATTTTTAAATTGTATTAACTTGGAAGTTACTCAAGGAAATATGAGGAAGGACCCCCCCCCCCAAAATGGAATTACCTTCCGGAGAGTGGGCCCTTGTAGTACAGGCTTCCCCTACTAGGTGAGTGTTCTGGGAACTCATCTGTATCAGTGTACCCACTGGCATTGTGAGAGGCTGCATTTGGCTTCAGTGAATTTGTTTTTGATGACTCTTTCAATGCCTTTGCCTGTCTCATGATGGGTGATTTACAAGCACCCCTTGCCCACACTGTGAGCAAAAAGGGCATGACCCCTGTGCTCACCCTCCCTCTTCCCCTAATCTCGCCCAAGTGACTTTTTTTTTGTTTCCCTGGATAAAAAAAGTCCTCAAAGGGAAACATTTTGCCAGTGCAGAAGGGGTGAAACAAAAAACAGCAGAAGCACTAAAAGGTATCAAAATTGACAAGTTCCAAAATTGTGTTGAGCAGGGGAAAAAACGTCTCTTAGGTGTATTGCATCAAATGGAGAGTACTTTGGAGGTGACTGAAATTTAAACATGCAATAATAAATACACAATTTTTTATAAATGAAATTTTGTTTTTTTTTTTTTCAGGGGGGGGGCCCTCACACTAGTCTAAACCAATACAGAGTGGGGCAACGTAGGCTTACTCTGGTGAGTATGGAAAACACAAAGTTTATTCTTACATTATCATATATTAATTATTGTATTATTTTCCATATCAACAACTATAAACCTACTTTTGCCCCACCCTGTTTTATGGCAAAAGGAATATATAACTAATATTTAATGCATTTCATATAGAACTTGCTTATTAATGATTTTAGAACTCGAGTTTTTAAACTGTTATGTATGCATAAGATTACATAAAGAATAGCATTTTAAAATTGTTAGAGTAATCAAGATTATAAACTTTCTTCTTGATCACGTTGAAGACAATTTTGATAAATAGGAAGCATTTATTATCATTAATGATGATATCACATTACCCAGCAGCTTGAATTTTTCCAACTTTTCTTTGGATTCTTTTCTGACTCTCAGTCGTATAGCTGATTAACTCATTTTCTACTGTGGTCTTTGTCACCATCCACATGCTCTCTTGAAACTGCATAAAGAAAAAGAAAAATATATTTTTCAGTTTTGTGCTTTGCTTAGCACGTACTGATTAATCTGCAGGAAAACACCATATGTTTCCAGTTACCCTTTTTAGAGTGTTATGCTGAACTACCTAACAGTGAAGGTACAGACCGCAGCAAAAAAGAAAAGGAGAAGGTGGAAGAGGAGGAGAAGGAAGAGGAAGAGGGAAAAGAGTAGTAGGAGAAATAAATATGAAATTCCCAAGGATACACTCACATTCCACATCACTGAAAAGGAATTTAGAAATTCATAATAGTTGACTGACTCCTCGACAACGCCCCCCAAGCGGGATCTTTTTGGTTTATGGAATCACTTCGTACAATTTCCTTTGTATAGTGATGTAACAGGATAATAAACATTTTTCAGAAGACTGATGAATATTCCTTGATTACCACACTTAAAAAAATCAATCATTTTGCCTAAAACCCTTATAAAAATGTACTCTTACCCTCCTGTCCTTTAAACAAATTATTCTATGACTAATAACATTTAAAAAATTAAGAGATGACTGTGAACATTCAGTGAGACAGTGGCACATTTTGGGATAATTTACCAATGGTTCCATACTGCTGTAGTTTGAGTTCTTCATACTTTAGATATCTAGAGATACTATCTTTCTATTTAAACTCAGTGGAGGGGATGTTCTTTTGTCCCCTATGGGATTCTCTCCCGTCTTCTATTCTTCATGAGTCTTGGTGCTCTGCCAGTGGTTGAGTCTCTGACCTACAGATATGTGAAGAATTACATTTAGACCAAGTTCCCAGGCAGGCACATAATTTAATATGTCTTACTGTATGTTCCTTAAATATTTGTTCAATATTTATTTAGAGAGGGGCCTGGAGGAGGCCGTGGCGAAGGGAAGAGACAGAGCAAGCCTGCCAGCAGAGAACGCCCTTTCGTCTGTTGTCCTGACCTATTCTGTTTGTTCCCTCATTTTTGCGCCTCGCTCAGCAACTTTTTTCTTTTACTTTTTTATCATAGAAAAGCAGGGTGAATTAAATGTCCAGATATCAATTATTTACATTTAATAATTGTCAACAGTTGGCCATATTTGCATCATTTATTTTATTTGGTGATGTATTTTAAAGTCATTTGCAGACAATAGGTCATTTCAGTCCTATGTATGTCAGGGTGTCTTTGTAAAGTAAGAAAAATTTCTTATGTGAACACAACATCATTATTACACCTGAGGCATTTTTAAATATTTTTAAATGTCATCTAACAGCCTGCACTGAAGCAGCTTTTCAAACAGTGGCTCAGAGGTGCACCATCTGTTACTACTCAAACCTGCATTTTGGGTGTTACTCTGTGATGTCCACTCAAACCCCTCGAAGTGGTCCTCTCAGCCACAGCAAGTGCTCCTTCTGAGAACACTTCTGATCGTGTTATGTTACGCTGCATTCCCAGTAATAGTTTACAAGGGGGAACCCCCCAAAACAATTTATTTATAAAACGTGTATTTATTCTTACATGTTTAAGCATCAGTAACCTTCACAAAGTACTCTCCATTTGATATAATACACCTATGAGACGTGTTTTTCCACTGCTCAAAACAGTTTTTGAACTAGTTGATTTTGATGCCTCTTCGTGCTTCTGCCGTTTTTTGTTTCACTTATTCCACATCTGCAAAATGTTTCCCTTTGAGGATTTTTTTTTAATCCAGGGAAACAAACAGAAAGTCACTGATGGTGACATTAGGTGAACAGGGAGTGTGGGGCACAGGGGTCATGCCCTTTTTGTTCAAAAAAGGCTGAACACTCAGCACAGTGTGGGCAGGTGCACTTGTAAATCACCCATTATGAAATGGGCAAAGGTCAAAAGGGCAATGGTTGAAAGAGTCTTCAAAAAAAATTCAGTGAAGTCAAGCCCTGGCTGGTGTAGCTCAGTGGATTGAGTGCGGGCTGTGAACCAGGCATCGCAGCTTCCATTCCCAGTCAGGGCACATGCATGGGTTGCAGGCCATGGCCCCCAGCAACCGCACATTGATGTTCCTCTCTCTCTCTCTCTCTCTCTCTCTTTCTCCCTCTCTTCCCTCTCTAAAAATAAATAAATAAAAATCTTTTTTAAAAAGCTAGTAAAAGATGAAAATTTTAAAAATAAATAAATGTTAAAAAAATTCACTGAAGTCAAATACAGCCTCTCACAACAATGCCAGAGGGTTCACTGATACAGATGGGTCCCTAGAACACTCATCTTGTGGGGGAAGCCTGTGCCACAAGGGGCCCACCCTTTAGATGACTATTCTGTTTTTTTTCTGGTGACCCCCTTGTAGTTTAATTATGACCTTTGAGCAGTCTTTTTTCCTTTGTCATTCAAGACCTTCAAGGCTTTAAAGGAGATACTCTAATTTTGTTCTGAGGTGAGAAATCATCAAAATTCATCATCACATTGTAGTTCCAAAGACTGAGAAACAATGCAGGCACAAAGCCATATGTCGTGATCAAGCTTGTGAAGCAGGAACAAAGCTAAAACCTCGGACATCTGTGAAACTCATACTTGCACGTGAGAGCCTAAGCTTTATAATTCAGGTAAATGAAGCACATACAAATGTTAGATTTTGGGGGGGGGGGGTTCAAAATGAGTCCAGCAGCCTTTCTTGTTTGAGCAGCTAACTCTACCACTCTACTTCTTTGGCAATAGTTATAGTATTTCAACTGGAGGTGAAACTTTGTGCACCAAATGGTAAATGTAGGAATTAACAGCAGCCGTGGATCAAGGCTAAGACAGAACACTATCTTCAGGGGCCTGTGCCCTAAGACAAGTGGTGGGAATGAATGTTGCAATTATTATACACATTTATTCCTGAAGGGAATTTGTATCTGGAAGAGCAAAAGCTGCCACCAAGACTCATGAGGAGGACATAAAATCTCCTTTTTCATATCCAAAACAAAAGCTGATGCTCAGACTAAAGATTTTCCAGAAACGTTTTCTGATCACAATAACTATAGAACTACAAGCATTTGTGATGGTGAAATTCAAGTCTGTGTTTTACTGATGGCAAATAGGATACACTTTTTCCCTTTGACTAAATACTCCATAAAAGTGATTCTCATCCACAGAGTTACCTTATCCACAGGATCAGTGGGGAAAAAAAAAGTTGTGAGAGGAGTGGGTAAAATACCTAGATGGCAAAATATTGAATCCAACTTGCAGTCTGACTTCATGCAGAAGCCAAAAGGAATGAAGAACCATTGTGATGGAGGTGCAAGCTCTCATGAAAGTGGTTGCATCAGGAAAGTCAGGATGAAAAAGAGTGTTGAATATTATTCTGTAGAAATTCATAGAGGATCAGCATTGCCCTAACTGTGTTCAAAACTTAGTCTTGCAGCCTACTAGCTGAGTAATATTGAATAAGTTTCTAATTTTTTAAATCTCAGCTTCTTCTTTAAAATGGGGAATATACTAAAAAATAATCATGAGGGTTATGTAAATGTAAGAAAAGGTCTTAGCTGTTATCCATGTGTTTTCTTTTGTGGGGTGAGGATGTCAGTTTGATACTTGGTCACTATAACAAATATATCTGAATGCCTTCTTTTAGCAGCCAGTCTCCAAGAGGACCCCTGTGATTTCTACCTCCTAGTGTCCATAGCCTGGTGTGGCCCTTTCTATGATGAATGATGCCAACCTACAGAACTGCCAGGTATTTGAAAAAACAGAAATTATCTTCTGGATGGTGGGTTCCTTGCAGTACAAGCTTGCCCCGTAGGTGAGTGTTCTAGGAACCCATCTGTATCAGTGTATCTTCTGGCATTGTTGTGAGAGGCTGTGTTAGGCTTCGGTGAATTTTTTTTGAAGACTCTTTGAATGCCTTTGCCCATTTCATGATGGGTGATTTGACTGCTTAGCACTTTTTGACCAAAAATGGCATGAGCCCCATGCCCCAACCTCCCTATTCATCAAATCTCACCCTGAATGACTTTTTTTTTTGTTTTCCTGGGTGAAAAAAGTTCAAAGGGATATGTTTTGCAGATGTGGAAGAAGTGAAACAAAAAACAGCAGAACTAAATAGCATCAAAATCGATGGATTCAAAAACTGTTTTGAGCAGTGGAAAAACACATTGATAGGTGTATTGCACCACATGGAGAGTGTACTTGAAGGTGACTGAAGTTTAAACATGTAAGAATAAATACACAAATTTTTACTTTAAAAATTCCATTTTTAGGTTTCCCCTCACCTATGGCAAATCCCTTTCAGAAATAAACCATATAATTTAAAGACTATTATAGGAAGTAAGAAGTTTGAGAATTAGAAGAGGAGATGTGTTGAAAGCAATTGAAGCTAGAAGGGTAACACAGGAAAGAATCTGGAAAACAACTTATAAGTAGCAATTCTAACAATAAAATTTCTTTTTCTTTTTAGGAAAATTGTATGAGGTAGTGTTTGCCGAAGAATAATGCAGGGTTTGTATGTGGCTTAGTGCTGTGACAAGTCCTCCCTGCCTGTTGACCCCTTTGGCACTTGTTCCATGGGTCCCAAACTCTACCTGGGCTCCAGACGTAGCAGTGGGCTCAGCCCAACACTGACACTGAGTAAACGCAGTCCACGCATCCACTGTGAGCCCTTTCAGGTCTCATTCGTCCGTCAGGGGAAAGACTGGGTGGGATACTCCTTCATTACCCATGAGTTACCCATGTTCAAAAAATCTGAAGAAGCATATGAATTTAAGTGGAATAGATACCAGTTAGTTGTATGGTATCGTCCTAAAGAGAATTATTTTGACCTTATCTTTTAGAGGAGCTTTAGGTTCCCAGCAAAGTTGAGAGGAAAGTGCAGATTTTCCATACACTTTCTGCCTCCACACATACATAGCCTCCCCCTGTTATCAGTGTCCCACTGGAGTGGTGCAGCATTTGCTGTTATGATTGTTCTTTATTTTGGCCATTCTAACAGGTGTCTGGTGGTATCTCACTATTGTTTTAATGTGCATATCCCTGATGACAGATGATTTCAAGCATTTTTCATGTGCTTGTTTGCCATCTGTATATATTCCTTGGTGAGGTGGCTGGTAGGGTCTTTTTCAATGGGGTTGTCTGTTTAATTATTGTTGATGTATGTGAGTTTCTGTGTAGTTTCAGTAACAGCCCTTTATCAGGAGTGTTTTGGGCAAATACTTTCTGTGAGGCTGTGGCTTGTCTTTTCATCCCCTTGGCATTGTCTGGTGCAAAGCTCAAGTTTTTCATCTAAGTGAAGACCAGCTTATTAGTTATTTAGTAGGCTGTGTCTTTGATGTTGTACCTAAAAATCATCATCATACCCATGTTCATCTAGGTGTTCTCTTACATTATCTTCTAGGAGATTTATACTTTTGCACTTTATGTTTAGATCCATGATCCACTTTGAGTTATTTGTTTCATGGGTATAAAGTTTGTGTCTATTTTTTTTCTTTTTCTTTTTGCATGTGGATGTGCCGTTGCTATTGTGTTGGCCACATTCCTTCATCAAATATCTGTTGACTATAATCATGTGGATCTGCTTCTTGGCTCTGTGTTCTGTTCCACTGATCAATTTGTCAGTTCTTTTGCCAATACCATACTGTCCTGATTACTGTAGCTTTTTTTCCCTTCAATATTGTGTTAGCTCTTCTGGGCCTTTTGTCTTTCCATATCAACTTTACACTCAGTTTGTCAAAACACCTTGTTGAGATTTTTTATTGGGATTGAATTGAGTCTATTGATTAAGTTGGGAAGAACTGACACCTTGACAAATGAGAATCAAATGGAGAGAGAATGCACCTGCAGCCCTTTCCCCTGGACTGGCTTGTTTAATCTCGAACCCCTTGGGTCTCATGATATTGACTAAGCTAACGTTACCCTTACATAGCACCATCACTTCAGTGTATTCCCAATTTGCCTAAGGCTAAAACAAACCTTTGTTATTTGTTAAAAATATACCAAACAGAATCTACTGAATTAGGTAATTTCTCAGGGTAAATCTTTGTAATCTGTGTGTTTGACAGAAACCCCAGGTAATTCTTATTATCATTAAAGATTGGGAAATGTTGACTGCTTCATTTTATTTAAAATTTTTCTGAGAAACTATCTAAAGTAGGAGTTATGAACTAGAAAACAACCCAATTATTACAAATGATAGAAACTGACACTTAGAGATGTTAAATGACTTGGTGAAGTTAACACAGCGAAAAAGTGGCAGGGTTAGTCCTTAAACTCGTGTATTCTGACTATATATTTTTTTAAATACCTCACCAAAGGTTCATTTGTTTCCAACACTGCTGGCCACATGATTGCTAGTCAAGATAACAGCTCTAGATAAAATTGAAAAGTAAAAAAATAACTTTCTCATGACTCACTCTGGCACTTCCTAGTACCTCAATTCTCCATCTGTTCAGACCTCTCGCTCTCGGAAGCCTTCCATTACGATCTTCACCTGTAACTACCTTGCCTTCCTCTTGAAGGATCCAGGCTTAAATATTACCTTTACTTGCCCAGCCTTCTCTCTCCCCACCACCCATTTCTCCAGCAACTATGTTCAGGGTCTTCTGATGAACAACAAGCTACTTAGCTCAAGGCTGAAATACAAAATGTAAAATTCCATGAGTATTTAATGGAACCACAGGGTACCATTGTATGGAAAATATGGAAGATAATTCTATAGTTAATAAATAAGAATACAAGAATAAACTCTGTGTTTTGCATTCTCACAACTATAAACCTACTTTTGCCTCACCCATAGCACTAGGAACCTGGACTCATGGTGGTCTGAGGCAAAATATTTCACATTATTGGGTGTCTCATGTAAATTATGGACTAGAGCTAGAACTTAGACCAGATGCTCAAGCTCCTTATTTCGGGAGAAAGAAAACTGAAATGCTAAAATGTAATGCAATCATTAAACTAGAGCTGTGAAACTAAAATGTGTGAAGTGATATATTTGAGGATATAATGACCCTCTTTGTCTCTTGACTAAGCTGGACTCTCCTTCTCCTGGCCCACGGAGACGAGGAAGTAACTCATTCTCTTATTTGTACAACTTCTCCATGCCAAGGTTTGCCCTGAGCGTTTTATATAAATTATATTTTACCGAACATCAAAACAACCTTTCAAACTAAATATTGCAATCTCGAGTTGATTTATGAGGAAACTCACTCACAGGTTAAAAGCCTGTAACATTTGGCAAAAATAAGAGTAGGCTGGAGAAAAAAATTCACATTTAGATTTTTTTTAAATTTCAGAATACACCCCTAAGCCCCTTTTCAAGTAGTCATAGCATCACAGTTCCACTTGTATAAATGCTTTAAAAAAACATCTGAAACAAATATACGCTAGAAGAGAGAATACATTCATGTACAAAGCTTAGAAGAACTAGTAGGAAAGGTCATTGATGAAGGGTGAGAGATTCATATTAAAGACAGCTCAGTGGGCCAGAGCAGTGACCAGAATCAACAGAGTGAAATGTTGACCAACTGTAAGAAGTCTGCGTTTAGGTAGTTGCACAGCAAGTAGATGCAAAATGCTAGAAATGCTAGCATGACTGCATGTCATGCATGTGTTGAGTGCTTATAACTTATTGGGTGCATTTATAGGCCCTGCAAGTATAGCACCTAATATTTACAGAAATTAATCTGTCATTTGGGAGTGTGAGGGGAAAAGTGTGACTAACACTGAGAACACAAAACAAACTACTTTCAGGAACTGATTAGGTCACTAACTAGGTAAAATAGGATAATGTGGTAGCAAGTGATTGAGAGGATCCCTGCAGCTAGAGTGATCAGGGAAGACCTTTAATTAGGAGGTAGTATTTGTACTGAGTCATAAGATGCAGTCAGCTATGCAAAAAAATATGCAAGGAAAGCGATGGTCAAAGTGGAAGAAACAAGAAGCACAAAGACTCTAAGATAAAAAAGACCTTGGTGTATGCACAAGAAAAAGAAAGTATGTCAGTGTGGATGTTGCATCACAAACAACTGCAAGAATGAATTTGGAGACATATGCAACGGGTAGACCCTGTAGGGCCTTGTAGGTCACAATACGATTTTATTCTAAACATAATGAAAATCTATTGTAGGGTTTTATGTTGAGTAAGGACATGCATTGATCTACTTTAAAAAATATTGTTGTGGTTGTTTGTGGAGAATGCTCTATAGGGAGATGACAATGGAAGCAGGGACATAGGCAGGGGGGCTTCTGACAGGGTTCCATGAGGATAATGGTTTCTGGGACTGTACATAGCATCTGAGATGAGGAGTTGTTGATTTTTAGTTATACTTTGGCAGGAGAGGTAGCTGAGCTTAACCAACAGCCTAGGATATTGTGGATTGAAGTGGAGAGATATATTTGGTAGTCTGCTTTGGCCACATTCAATTTGAGATGCCAATTAAATACTCTAGTTGTGATTCTTTAACTATCTTAGTTGTCTATATTAGACTGGAGGCCTGATGAGATGTTTGAATGGAGATATTTTAGAAGTTCAGCAGAATACAAATAGCATTTGAGGCTATAGGACTGGTTGCCATCACATAATGAGCGAGTATGGAAAAGAGGGTCAGATGGCCAAGGGCTGAGGCCGGAGTCCTAGGTCATTCTAAAATTAGAGATTTTGTAGACTTCACGGAGTATGAAGGAAAACTGAAAAAGTATGATTAGTGAAGTGAGAGAATAACTAGGAAAGGATGGTGTCTGGAAACAAAAGAAAAATGTGTTTCAGTGTGGAATAATCAGTCATGTGGAATACTGTGGAGAGCACAAGTAATATGATGGAAAACTAACCATTAGCCAGGGGAAGACAGAGAATAATTATGACCTTGCTAAGAACTCTCTACATAGAATGACAAAGTCCAAAGTCCAATCGGAATGGGAGGGAAACAAAACACGAGGGGAGTAAATGGAGAGGTGTTGAAAGAACCAGTAAAGAGCGGAAGTTAGCTGGTTCAGGGGAAAAAAGGTTTCATTGCAGAAATTAAAACCTTAAGATGGTAGGTGGTATTTGTGGCACATATTAACTTGGCCTTAAGTGAGGACATCATGTTTCACCATAACCAGAGACACTACAATAAGGAAAATTATAAGAGAAGAGGGTACAGTAGAGCAATGGAATTTTTAGTCAAGATGAATTAATTCTCATCTAATTCCATTAGTTGTGTGCAAGAACACCAGCTCAGACAGTATGTGGGGAGGGTGTATTAAAGATTTGAGAAAAAGGCACAAACTGCCACTTCAGAAAGTACTATGTAAATTGAATGGGAAACTTTAGTAGGACTCTCTGTAAGTGCTGAGATTACTTTTGACGTTGTGGATATAAACTTAAAAAAAGTTTAATTAGTGAATTCTGTCTGATTAGTGAGTTGTTTATTCATAGGTGCAAAATAAAAGGGTAGGTGAATGAATCAGGGTTAGGGATATTTCAGGTAGGTAAAATATCAGACAACGGAAGATAGAAAACTTGCAGGTTTGCAAAACAAACAAATAAATGAGGCGGGAATATTTAAAAAATCCAGATTACTAGGGAGAGTGAGGGCTTGAAGGGATTGATGGGTAGTGAAAAGGCATTTGGATAAATAGATTGCTATTTTTTATGAGTTTGGAGAATTTTTGGAATAAAATATTAGAGTGAGCTGGAAGAAAAGAAGTTTATAATCAGAGACCATGGAAATGTTTGAAACTAACACTTTGGGGTAGAGTGCAGTTAGAAGTAGTGATATTTGTCCAAGGGGATTGAAGGAAATGTGGGAAGCAAGTTGATGAAGGTTCTAAGAATCTAGTGGTTGGATGTTTTATCCACTCACATAAAGAAAACTCAAAAAATCATAGCTATAGAGGAGACAAGACCTCATGTTCTATGATTGGGGGGTGTAAACAAGTTGTCAATATGTGAGTCATAGAAGTGACAGGTAAAAGTGTCTGATGCATTGAACCTGAAAAAGGCTAGTCTTTTTAATGGAAAGAAACGGTTTTCAAGTAGCGATAAGGAATAGAAAGACACTTGAGTTACGCAGAGTGTAGAAGAAAAAAAGTGTCCATTCAAGGGTCACAGAGACATTTTCGATGCAACTGCATTTCAGTTAAGCAAGAGGATAAAACAACCGCTCAAAAGGGGTTGAGAATAGAATGGCGTGTGTGTCATCATGATTCCAGCAGAGATACTGAAGAATTGCACCAGGTAGGAAGGTTGGGAGTCAGCATCCGATCAGGGAGTAAAAACAATTGCAAGGGGATAACCATAAGTATTATGGTGTGTGGTACAGAAACTCGGGTTTCTGTTGACATCCGAGATTATAGGCACAGTGAATTAATTCTGGAAATCAAGGCAGGGGTTTAACACTGTGAAGCAGCTGTTCATGGTCCTCAGTCGGTGGGGAGGAAAGGAGATCAACTCAGTAGGAAATGGGGTAACTACACACTGACAATTTGGCTTTGACCCTGAGTAAGGGAGCTGACTCACAGATGCACAGGAGAGATTGGATAATACAATTTTGTTTGAGGAATATGCAAAGATGTAAAGGTTTAAGTGACTACCAGGTCAACAAAAGCTGAAAACATGACTTCACTAAAGAGAGAAAAATGTATTATTTGAAGGCATCCATAAAAATTTACTGTCCAGAAAAAGTGAATATACCCACTAGAAGTAAAATATATCCAGAGCACCACAACCAATTCCAGGCCCTGTCCTTAAAGTATGGCACTGGCAGCTGAAAGCGCATCCCCAGATCTCTAAGATGTGGAGGAAAGCAGGAAGTGGTCATGAAGATGAATGCTGCAGAAATTGTCAGAGCCTTGAACAAGCCATGTGTCAATAGACAGAACACACTACCTCAAGCAGAGATACAGGTATCTAGGCTCCTCTGGATGTAATAAGATCCTTTAACATGATAGGATAGATTTCTTGGAAAATATGATCTCTTCTTCTAAAATGATAGTTCTAAAAATATAACCTATGCATTTCAGAATAAGCTAGGAGGGTTATTAAAAGTGTATGTTCCTGAGTGTCATGCCAGGCCATTTTAATCAAAAATGAGAATAAATCCAGATCTCTGTTTTAACATGCCATATATCACAACCACCTCCTAATTTAATCACAGAAAGACTCAATTAGATCATCAATATACTAGGAGGAGATGTTTGACAGTTGGTAGGTTTGAAACCTATGCTGCGTAGGGTAAGAGCCAGGCTTATCTTGGCTCACTAATATTTTCCATGTCTCAAATAGTACCCAGCACAGAGTGGGTACTCAATAAATGTTCAGAGAATTAATGACTAAAGGAGTGACTATTGTCCCTAACCTACATTTAAGCCCCCTGTCCTTTCAACCCCAACTTGGAATATAACTATTGATTAAAACCGGTTTCTCAGTCTCTACACAGAGACTTCTTCCAGCCAGATGCACCCATTCTGGAAAGGAGTCACTCTATGATTGACTGTCTGCCAAGCTAACCTTCCTTCGGTCCACTCTTATCTTTTATTTTTAAACCTCTTATTCTAACCTAACTAACTCAGAAAGGGTCGGCGCTTTTCACTCAATTATCCCCACTTGATGCCTATCCAAACCACATAGCTGGATTTTAGCTATTCAGTCATAAATTGGTCAGGACAGCTTCATCTGCCTGAGAAATCCTCAAAACTTTAATCAGACCTACCATGGTTAAACAGGGCCATGTTATGGCCACTTCTGGCACAAGTAGAAATAAAACTTGCCAAACTTCATGGGGGTCTTTCATTTCAAATGGTTGAAGACTGGACTCATCAGGAAGAAGATGGAGTTATTCTGGGTTTTTCCAAAGACAGATTTAAGACTAGTGATAATAAGTTATAGAAAAAAGTTTTGATTCAAAATCAAAAAGAGGAATCTAAAATGAATCTCCCTATTATAGCATCAAAATTTAACCATCTTAAAGTAGCCAGCACTCTCTTACTAAGATAATTCAAGCAGAAGAAAAATAATAATTTATCTAGAATAGAATCATAAACCTCGAAGGAACTTTAGAGATGGATTTACTACACTATTCTAACCTCATTTTTTTTATAATTGTGGAATCTGAGATCTAGAAAATCGAGATCAGCCTATATCTATATAGGTTATTAAAGCCAGCAGCAGGAACATAACCTGGCCTAAAGGTGTCTCTTAAATATCTCTTCAAATTATAGATGCAATATGCACTTTGGCTTATATGAGTTCAAATATCTAAATTCCAAGACTAATAACTCCATACTTTGAGCTAATCCTTTTTCTATTTTTGTTTATATTCAGAATTTTATAGTTAATTAAGTTTAGATGGAAATGAAGTGAATCATGACTCAATTTGCATATTTGCCAGTTGGAAAAAAATAAAAAACAAATCTGCCTGAAAACTGTTTATGACACCCCGTTTTCACTGACAAAGAAGTAACTCTCTAATTTTGGCAGGTGAAACAAATTAAATGGCATCAAACCTCTTGTTGTATATAACACTGTCCTCCCCTTGAGCCTGAGAATATGATTTTGTCAATGGCACAGAAAGAAAATAACATTCACAGAATGTCTGCTTGGTAGGTGCTTCGTATATGTAATCACATCGAATTTTATTTAATCCATGCAACATCTCTGTGAAATGACTATTTTACAGATGAGGAAACTGTATCTCAAAATGGTTTGCTGCCTTGTTAAAAGCTCTCTATGGGAAATATATGGTAGAAAAAAATTGAAATGAGGTCTTAGTTAGGGACACCAACTGTTTCAATTTGCTCAGGACTGGGAAATTCCCCAGGCCATGGGACTTTCAGAATCAAAGCTGGGAACGTTCCTTGCGAACTGAGATGGTTGTCCTCCCTAGTTAGCCGAAAACCCTGGGAAAGGAAAGGGATGTTCTTTCCCAATTTCACCAAATGCCAGATAGGAGGAATGATGTTGCAATGTAGCATGTTAAGGCATACATACTTCTGAACACATTCTCTGTGATTTTGAAGGAAGTGGCTTGGAATCCTAAACCAGTCTGACACACAGCTCCATAGATCACATTTTTAGAAACATCGTTTTAGAAGGAAAAATCAGACTTCCCAAGCAATTTGACCTTTGTACTTCCTCTTAAAGGACCCTCCTATGTCCAGAGGAACCAGACACCTGTATTTGCTGGCATCATTAGTAACACTTGATTTAAAGACCTTCATCATCATGGAAGCCTCTGTCCTGTTTGTGTTTGGCAATAAGTGGATAATACAGTCTTCTTGGGAAAAGCTGAAAGTCATTCTACAGTCTTCGCAGCCAAGATTGAGGGACACCGGATAAACACAGAAGCCGTTTGTCAGGCATCTGAATGATCACTTTGCACCAGTAGTTTTCAAACTCGATGTATATAAGAAGGACCCTGGGGATCAAATACGGCATGCACATTCTTGTGCTCTACATGCTAAGGGTCTGATATGAAATAAGGCCCAGTGGGATGGGTCATTTCATGTGCCCATGGCTGGACCCCAAGGTAATGGGTTTTCTGCCAGAGTGTTTCTGAATGAGATTAGTAGTTGCATCTGTAGACTCACTGCCCTCCCCAACGTGGGAGGGCATCATCGAATCCATTGGGGACCTGAATAGAACAAAAAAGCAGAAAAAAGTGGCTTTAGTCTCTCTGCCTGACTACATGACCTGAGACATCAGTCTTCTGCCCTTGAACTGAGACTCACACTATTGGTGCTCCTGGGACATGGACTGAAATTTACACCATTGGCTTTCCTGGGTCTCCAGCATGCAGATGGCAGATAGGATTTCTCAGCCTTCCTAATAACATGAACCAATCCTTATCATAAATCTCAGTCTCTCTATGTAAATTATATTACATATAATATATAAATATTCTACATAAATTATATATGTATATATATCTTATTGGTTCTGCTTTACCAGAGAATCTTGATTAATCAATACATTAGCAATATACATTTTACCTGTTCCTTCCTCCCAACTAGTTGATTCTGATACTTCGTTGATTGCCTGATCTAAATAAACTATAACCTTACATTTATTTTCCACTTATTTTGCACATAACATAATACCAGACACTGGCAAAAGTGGAGGCTTTGTATAATACCAAATTTTATAAAGGCAGATTGTAAACTGGTTAAGGAAATTTTCAGCCTAGAATTAACAGTAGATTCCAGCATACACCTCTATTTTGTTGGGTTTGTTGTTGTTGTTGTTGTTGTTGTTGTTGTTGTTGTTTTGGTGGCAAAATCCATTTTGAAACTGTCCCAAAAGAAAAGCATCTGGATAGAAGAGATTTTAGATTAGGCATTTTGCAGACTTCCTGTCCTTGTCATTCATATTTCAGTGCTAATTTTCTAAAGTCTTTTGCACAAAACAGTTTTAAATTCCATACAAGGCAAATTGGGCAAATTCCATTTTGGAACTGCAGTTGTGTTGATACACGGTAATCTTATTAGCAATAAAAGGATATTACCTATAATTGAATAGCTCTGCAATTAGCAAGTTTCAGAGGCAGAGAACACCATCATCCTTCAGTTTTACATTTGCTTCTACCCACAGCAGGAAATGTTTGAATTACCAACACAACTATTAGCATGTGCTTGCTCGACTAAGTGAAAAAATATCTTAATAAAAATCTGCTTCACCCAGAATAAATATTAACTACAGTTCATGCAGATAAGCTTGATGTTAGCAATTAGGACTGTGTTACATTTGTACTTTGATAAATATCAGTAGTGTGTTCATTTATTTCAAGCAACGCAACATCCGTGTCACCCCAAAACCTGACTAGGTAGAATTCTGTGTTGATAACAAAGGTCAGGCTTCCATTCATTTAAACAAATATATCTGTGGGAAAAAATAATTAACGTATTCAACTGGGGAAGTTATATTTGGTATCTTCGTGACAGCTGTATAATTGGGTTATTCTAATATTATAACACCAACACAGATATATATATATATATATATATTCCCACACACAACTATTTTTTAATGGATTTAGTTATGTTCCAGGGCTCAACATCACCCATGGAACAAATTACATTAAAATTACAATTAACTTCCGCTCAACTGTCAGCAGAAATCGATGTTGCTGTGTACATACTGTCTCTTCCTCAATTTTATTAAGCCCCTTTCAATTATGAGGAAACATAAATTGGAAGGATGTCGTTATGTCATCTACAGTATTAAAATGTACGAGAACATTGACCCTGGCCTCTGGAGATTATGTGAAAAGCCATTTATATGCACAGCTGTACAAATTGCCTGAGTTTAATGCTAAATTCCGTGGAAAATAATCTTTGCTGCTCTGCATCTGAGGAAGGACAAGCTTTAAATATTTAATATGTTTTCTTACACAAGCCCAATCAGCAGTGAATTAGTGAACTAGCCAGTACAGAGAGCTCCTTCTGAGGGTGACAGGTTTTACCTAGAAACGCAAGGAATGACTTGAGTTGACACTTAGCTGGAACCAGCAGCCAGGGGAAGAGTCAGCTAAGCCGGACCTCCTTGCCCTCACTGACATTGCCTTCCATAAACCATCCTTCCAATGGCCACTGACGGGGCCCTGTGCTTCTTTTGTGTGACAAACTTTTCTTCACAGACAAGTTCTGGTCTTGAAAATGTATCATGAACATATTGAAAGAATAGCTCTTTATGAGGGGGGAACGAAAAAAACAAGAATGTATTTACAAAAAATCGAGTATTTATTTTTACATGTTGAAACTTCAGTCACCATCAAAGTAGTCTTCATTTGATGCAATGCACCTATCAAGGTGTTTTTTTCCATTGCCCAAAACAGTTCTTGAAGTCGTCGGTTTTGATGACTTTCAGTGCTTTCGCCATTTTTTGTTTCACTTCCTCCACATCAGCAAGCATTTCCCTTTGAGGACTGTTTTCATCTGGGGAAACAACAACAAAAAAAGTTGCTCAGAGAGAGATTAGGTGAGTGGGGAAGGTGAGGCACAGGGGCCATGTTGTTTTTGGTCAAAAACTGCTGAATACTCAGTATGATGTAGGCAGGTGCACTTGCACTTGCAAATCATCTATGATGAAATGAGCAAAAGCGTTGAAAGAATCTTTGGAAAAATAATTCACTGAAGCCGAACACAGCTTCTCACAACAACACCAGCTGGTACACTGATAGAGATGTGTTCCTAGAACACTCACCTAGTGGGGGAAGTCTGTACTACAAGAAGATAATTCTGTTTTGGAAGGGTTCCCCTTCATATATTGAAAAAAATGAACCTGGCTGTGGATGGAAGTCTCCTGTCAGAATTCAGCTGTGGGAGTGATTGCTATAGGTCCCATGCCACCACTTGCTGGCTGACTCTGTCAGCTACTTCCATGTGCCTCTGCTCTCTCCTCTGTGAAAAGTAGGAAACCGGCCCTTCCTCTGAAAAAGTGGGGATGATCATAACAACTCCACAAGATGGCCTAAGGCAAAAAGCTTAGTAAGGAAAATGTAAAAAGTACTGAAAAAGTTTGTTGTTTTCAGGAGATAAGATAACATGTTGTGATTTGTTTTTAAACCACCTCACACAATCCTTTTTCTACTGAGCTGAGATCTTCATCTTCCCACTTAACTTTATTGGGCACTCTTCTCACTGAAACAAAATTAGATGCCCAGGGAGTGGTGAGGTTCCCACCACAGAGGGTTTTCAAACAGGTCATGAGAAAAATTGAAGGGTAGAAGGACATAAGAAAAATTGAACTGGGGTGCGCAGTTTGAAAATGCAAGGCTGGTGTCAGGATTGCTAGGGAAAGTTTTCAAAGTGAACATGTTTTGGCTTCCTTTGGGAGGATAGGGAGAAGGAGTCAGGAGACAAACTAACCCTCTTTTCCAACCCTGTTTTGAAAATTACTAGACCAATGATAATTTTGAATTATTCAGGTTGACTGACACCTTGAGTCAGGACTGGAGACATTTATCGAGATTGGTGAGCCTCAATTTTGTACACATTAAAGTTGCCTGGGGAGCTTTTCAAAAGTAGTAATGATTAGGCCTCACCCCAGATCAGTTAAATCAAAATTTCCGGGAGATGGGCCAGGGCACTGCAGCTTCCAAAAAGGTCCCCAGGTAATTCTAATGTGCAGCCACACTCAAGAACCAATGATCTATAGCGTCTCACCTAGACAACCTTAAATGTTCTTTTTAAATCCTTAAATCAGTGACTTGTAGATTTTAAAAATCAAACAAATGCAAATCTTCAAAATAATAATTATCATATGGATAAATATATTTATCGATAGGCATCCTAATAATAATAACAACATCAGTTTTCACTGGTATAGTGAATAAGTTCACTCAGCTCTCCAAATGATGGCAGTGTCCATGGTTTAGGAAGTTTAAATGGTATGAGCAAGATTCCATAGTTGATTAGAAGTCGAGCTGGGACTCTTCAGGATTTTGAATTTGTTCTGTTTCCACTCTATTACCATCAATTAGATTCCCAGGTCCTCTAATGCCTAATTCTGTTTGCATTAATAGTCATGCTCCATCTCTTTTAAAGTATTTCATGTAAGTTTGGCTATCATTTATGTCTCTGAGCCAATCTCTAGCCTCTAACAGATACCTCCAGACAAAACACCTTTGATGTTTGCTTTTGTTGACAAATTACAGTCTCAGAAGACTGCTGACTAGTTGGAGTTCAATGAATCAAGGCTTTCATTACCTTTACAGTAATTTCATATGCAATAATTCTTAATACAATAAAATAATTAAATTACCTTTAAGTGATCAAGAGTGAACATTGCTTCTTATTCTGACACACAGAAATCAGATATATATATATATATATATATATATATATATATATATATATATATATGTATATATAAAGGGTAATTGGAATTTTAGTAACCAAGTCCTCGTGCTAAAATTGAGTTTGACATTTCTTAGTTAAATGCATGAACAATGAAAGAGTTTACAACACTTAAAAACATATCCAAAATCCATTTTCTGGAAGACGGAATAGATATATACTTTTTCCTCCCACTAAGTACAACAAAATCTTTGCATATATGTACAACAAACAGAGAAGGCTCTGTAAGGTAAAGAAGATAAAGAACTATGCAGCAGAAAGGAGGAACTTGAACTTTTTGAGACTACAAGGATAGAACTGGAGAATATTATGCTAAGTGAAATAAGCCAGTCAGTGCAAGACAAATACCACATGATTTCACCTATACGAGGAATCTAATGAACCAACTAGAACCACAGGCATAAAAACATGGAGCAGCCTGACAGTGATCAGAGGAAGAGGGGAGGGGGGTAATGATGGTGAGAAGGGGAAGGGATGAGTCAAAGACCACGTATGAGTGACCCATGGACAGGGACAATAGTTGGACCACTATGGGCACAGGGACCCATGACAGCAGGAGCAGGGGTTGGTATGGGCAGGGAAGGGCAGAGTGGGGGAAATCAGGACAACTATAATAAAATAACAATAAAAATGATTTAAACTTTTTTTAAAAAATAAAAGAAGATAAGGAAGACCAGTGAGGGGACTCAGGACCTGAAAAGCTAACACAGTGGTGAATTCCCGGTGTTTATTTTTGCTTCATGTATTGCAGTTCGGAGCTAAATAAGCCAGAAGCTGGAAACGTCAACAGGCAGACCAAAGTGACAAAACAAAGGCTAACTCCTAAGCCAGAGGATCAGGAAGTGGACAGCCAAGAAACACAGGACACTTCAAAACAATAACTTCTTTGCTCTGGTCAAATCCCACAGGAAACAAAACTGTGACCCTACTTCCCACCACACCAAGAAAGACCACATGAAGAGTCCAAACGTCCACCCTTGCCAGACAGTAATGGAACAACCCAACCATCCCCTACCGTATGCTATCAGAAAGGCCACTAAGAGAAATGGGACACTGATCCCCATTAGATTGTGACAAGCACCCCTGACTGCAGTGTCAATGGAAACCATGTGCGGAATCCACCCTCGCATGGCAATAACAAGATGACCCTCATCTTTTTGCTCAGTTGTTGTCAGAGTTAGCCCGTTTGAGGTAAGGCCTCCCACCACCCAGGGGTAACAAGACCACGCTTCCCCATGATCTCAGTGGAGGAGGCCATGAAGGGAGCAGTAATGTTTATAGCAGCTGTATTTGTAATCCTCTCAAACTGGAAATGACCCAGCTACCCTTTAAAAGGATGAATGGTTAGGCAAACTGTACTGCATTCATACTATGGAATAGTAATCCATTAAAAAAAATAGAAGAAGAAGTCTACTGATACACAAAAACTGAATGAAACTCCAGAGAATAACACTGAGTGAAAAAAGTCTTAAAAGTTTGCCTACTGTATGACTTCATTATGTACTATTTCACAAAATGCTTAATGGTAGAAATGAAGAGCAGGTTAGTGGTTGCCAGAGTAAAAAGGTGGTGTGGGTGGGAGGAAAGCGGATGTGGCTTTAAAAGGCAACAGGGGGATCCCTGTGGAAGATTCTGAATCCTGACTACATTGATATCAATAGTCTGGTTACACAATTGTACTACAGTTTTGTAAGATGCTACCATTGGGAAACCCTCTTAAAGGGCATATGATATGTCTCTGTATTATTTCATATAATTGCACATGAACCCACAATAATTCAAATTAAATAGCTTACTTGAATAATATAGTTCCTTCTTAAATTTGAGCTTAATGTTGAATTAATCAAAATTTTAATTAATTTATGACTCTTTTGCATCATGTTTTAGAACTAATAAAGACATAAAAATCTTCTGTAATGTTTTCTGCATTTTTCTTTGTGTCGGCGGACAACCTGGGGATGAACTGTCTTCATGTTCAGTGGTTCTTGGGGAATTATAAGAAACAGCTAACACAACTCACATCAGAAAACACAAAGTTACTTGGGCCGCAGTCATTTTTCTGTAGTGGGAATGTATACCCTTTCCCTCCAAGGACTAACAGATTGCCACAACGATGTTTATTGAGTTTATGTTATAATTACGGAACTTAACTTGGTTCTGTGACCTTGCGAAAAAAAGGATCGCAGAGATTAATTCAGAACCTACATGGAATTAATGGAATTTTCTAAGCTAGCATAGTGTTGAGGATTTTATTTTCTTATTTTCTCCTTTTGTAAAAGTGTCATGGTATTGAGTTTATATTTATTGAGATATTTCTGTCTGTCAGGTACTATTAATTGTTTTATATGTGTTAATTATTCGACTCCACAACAACTCTAAAGATGGAATTGTTTTTATAAACAGTTTTGCAGTTAATGAAACTGCCACAGAGGGTTTCTTTACTTGCTTAAGACCATATAGCTAATAAATTTAAAAGCTTAATTATAATCCAAGGCTGCCTGGTTTCAAAGAGTACACTATTAACCGTTAATAATACATAATATTTATTAAATCACAATGTAATATAGGCCTTTTGACATATTTATAGGAACCATAAGAATCTTGTAAGATCATATAAGCTGTTATAGCAATATTACTCATCTGCCTGATGCTTGTATGGTACTCATCTTAAATCACAGCCACACTAATAAGGGATATGAAGACCTGAGAATAAAGGAATAAAATGAACTTTAGTTTTTGCAGTGGTTGTATAAGTTAACGGAAATGTGGAATCCATCCTCCAACTGGTTACTGGTTTGGGAAATCGGTAGCTAAACTGGACCTTGCTATGGGCCTTCTCTGTTCCTAACATGCTTCTGCTCTCCCAAAGTCCTCTCTCAGTGAAAGAAATGTGATACAGTGCAATGCGTAATCACTACCGTTATGACATCTGCCGCAGGACACCCCAGCTTGTGCCTTAAAGCCGTAGGCATCTAGGCTGAAAGGCAATCTATGATTGCTCTCCGGAAGAGGGGAGTTCCTTTTTATGATACTATGTTTAAGCCATCCCGGGATAGTACACTAGAATCCCAGTGTGATACAAAATTAGGAAAAGATCTTACAAATGGTGTCTCTTCCTAATACCATGATGTATCTAGGGGACAGGGCAAGCAATGGGTCACTTTTTCCTCCCCTCAGATGAGTTTGTCCAAGAGGTTTTTAGAACCTCATGCAAATGAGTTTCTTCCAGGCCTCCTTCTTCAGGGTACCCGACCTGCCCGGACAGTGCTGATTATAGATTAAGCCACAGAATGTTATTGTCCTGTTATTGTTGCAAACCTGGAAGGTGAACAGGAGCAATGCACTGTGTAAAGGTTACTGTCTCTCTGGCCATCTATCTACAAAACTGAAAGTTCTGACATTTCTTTTTACTTATTATCTTCTGAATTATTATGAACCTTATAAAAATCTACAGAAAGAAAAAAACAGGAGAGAAGCATGTTCAATTTATATATAGGGATATACATATGTATGACAAAGATTTAGTTTTCTTTCAAGCACTTTTCATTTGTTGTCTAAAATATTAATATGCTGAACTATTGTTTTTGTTTTAAAAAAACACCAAGAAAGGTCAAGAACTCAGTGATCCAAGCAAAATTTAAAATGAGATTTTACATAATGAAATCTGTGACTTCAGGAGACTGATGTGCAGATATAGGGTGTGATGCGTCTTGTCCTGTGGGCATTTTCCTTTTATGCACGGGCCTCTATGCACAGGCAGATATAAAGTCATTGTTCTGCACATCAGATATAAGCTTCGTGGAGAATGCCTTTTGATTAAAGTGAAGTGTTGACCTGACAATGAATAAGCTGTCCGAATCATCTTCGCCAGTTTCTCCTAGAACAAAGGACTTCTGTTTAGTCAGTGCCTGACCTTTCTGACTTCGTAATAAGGATCCATTCAATTTTGCAAAGCCATTCTGGGACGGAGGCCCCCCCACCACCTCTAGGTCTGGAACAACGAGTTGCTCCCTGCTGACAGAGAGCCATGGATGAATGGACACTGATTAAGATCTGTCCTGAATCAGCATGGCTGTGCTGGTCAGTATTAAGCCTTGACGACAGATGCAAAGATCAGATTGGTCATACAGCAGCCTTGGCTGCCTATGGTACTTACTCAACCATAAGTACCACAGCTCAACCTGTACCATAAAACTGGTAAAACTTCGTCATGTCTGTCCCCGACCCAGGCTTTCTACAAAGCCTGGAGCAGCTGATAAAAGCTTACGACCATCAGATGTTGAGTTCTCACTGTCCAGGGAAAGATTAAGCTGTTCTGACACCAGAGTGACTTGGTGGTTTCTCTCGACACTGAGCATTCATGATTTATTCTGAAATTCTAGAGCAGTTATTTAATTAATTGCAATTATAACAAAGAACCAGGGAACTCAGAGAAAGGAACACTTTTCAAGTTATATTGACAGTACCCACCTTCCTCCAATCATAATTTAATCACATTCCAAAGCATTTCTTTTTCATTTGTATAGCTAGAGATGCAACATATGAAACAAATAACTCAGGGCTGAGTACAATATTCCAAACCCAATGTAATTTATACAGAAAGCTGGATATTTATTACTGATGCTAGAGGTTATTAAGTTATCTGAAAAGTATAGACTTCATTTCTGTTCTCAAGAAATAAAGATTTATATTGCTTATTTATTCCCAGCTCTTGAATATCTAAGTTGTACTCCGAAAAGAGATTAAAAGTATTTGCTGATACCAGTGGTCAACACAGCAGCAACTTGGGGAATTTCACGCGGATTTGATCCGGAGCAGGTTTCTGAGCGCGCACCTGGGTCTGCGTTTGTATGTCGGATTGTGAGTGTCAAATCCAGTGAAAGACACACGTTTTGACAGCCTATCATGAAATATTCTATTTTTTTATTCTTTTTGAAATGTGAAAAGCTCAGTTCCTTAAGATATTTTCCTGAGTTGGGTTTTTTCCTTTGGAATATTGTAAATCTTCAGAGGGGCTCAGACCATTGGATTTAGTCCTCCCTTGGTCCAGATTCCACTGCAGCTTTGCTACATAGAGGAAGGTGGACTTTCAAAATCGTGTTTTCCTGGTTGTGAGTAGAGCTGTTCCCAGATAGCCTTCCTTTTAAATGTGGGGAAGATGAATCCAAATTGTTGGTACCCTCCTCATGTACCAGGTGTATTATCATCACATGAAAGTATTCATTCCACAGGATTTTGAATGTTAAACTAAGGGTTCTTGTTGATGCCTATGTAATCTCAGGAGTCACAGGCTTTGGCAATGACTAAAACCAGAAGACATTTTTGCAACATGTATTTATCCTTCAAATGGAAAGAACTCCAGGCTATACATCAATCTTTTCAACCTCTTGAGTAGTAACAATGCCAACCAAGGTTTATGGAAAACAATGACAAGGATAGACCATAGTTTGCAGATAGAAACATGCATTTATATTTCTGTCCAAACTGTACTAGAGCATGCTTAAAGAGTTTTGGAAATACCTGAGAGTATCAGCATGCATTCAAAGATCTTGGCGGCCATTCATCTTGCCTCTTTGGATTGTGCTGTGACTGTAGGCAGGCTGCATCCTCACTTAGAGTGTCCATAACCAGACAAATAAAAGTGCCTGGGGGAGGGGTGGAAAGGACCAGGGCCAAGAGCCAGAGGCTTTGAGCTCTAGACCCAGATCTAATAGTAACAAGCTCTGTGTGAAGATTAAGTTATTTTAAATTATAAATTAGACATAATAAGACATTAACAGTAATAACTAATAAAAATATCAATTTTAATCATATACTAAAATAAAAGTTACATGAATGGCTTTGGGGCCATTACTAAGTAAAATAAGGGTGACTTGCATACAACGCTGCAATATCATGACCATTGATCTGCTCACCACGACGGCAACTACGTGGCTAATGGGCGGGGAGCATTTACAGGGTGGATACACTGGACAAAGGGATGACTTGTGTCCCCGGGACTAAGTGGAACTGTGTGAGATTTCATCACATTACTCAGAACGGTGTGGATTCAAACCTTATGAATTATTTATTTCTGCAGTTTTTATTATTTTTAAATGTATTTTACTGATTATACTATTACAGTTTTCTCATTTTTTTTCTCTCCTTTATTCCCCTCCACTCAGCACCGCGCCCCTCTCACCAGCATTCCCTACCCCATTGTTCATGACCAGTGGACGTACAGATAAGTTCTGTGGCTTCTCCGTTTCCATAATATTCTTAACCTCCCCCTGTCTATTTTGTACCTGCCACTTATGCTTCTTATTCCCTGTACTATTTCTGCAAATTTTAACTTAAGATTTTCAGGCCATGATTGACCTCAAGTAGTTGAAACCAAGGAAAGCAAAACCATTGATAAGGGGTACCTACTGTATTAGATTAATCTTCAAGCTGAAATTAGTTTATCTCTAATACTTTCTGACATGCTGTCTTTTGTACAGCTGTCGACTCTCACTCTCACGTTCTTTGCTTCCTTCAGTGCCTCACTGTGTTTGATGCCTTTCCTTAATTTCCCGGCTGCTGCAATGCTTCAGGGGTGCTCAGGCCAGTACTACACCAAGTGTCAAAACTTCTCAACCCCTTCTTAAAAGCGTAACTTTTCTTCTTTTCTTTCTCCTCAGTTCAAAGTTTAGTGAAAAAGCCAGCTACGTGGACTAATTCTCAGACACGCCAGGAATACAGGAATGCAATCCTTGAGATAAGGGAAATAGGTAACGGGAGCTTTGTATTCACCAGAGGCTTTGCCTGGAGCCAATATGCAAATCACGGCCTAGGGAATCGGAGTCCAACAGAGAGCAGCGGTCCTATTAGTCAGGAGAAAACATGGAAGTCCAGGGTTTCTGAGGAGATGGTCAGTTGTGGCTCTGGGCACCAGAAGCCAGAAAACTGCGTAGATAAGGAGTCCCAGAAACCTGGAAAGGACTCCTCTCACACTTTTGGCCAAACGCAAAGCTGCACATATGCAGGAAAGTACTGTCCACCGTCTTCAGAGAGCAGCTACTGGGGGCCTGTGGGTCCAGTGGAAATTCTGGATGTTTCACAACCCTGGGAGACTTGGAGTTATGACTAGCCAGAGAGAGAAGGCCTCACTGAACATTATCAGTCTCTGGATGAGACCCTAGATTATTTGAAGACTAAGGTTACTCTAGATCTATTCCAGCAAAAGCTAAAACCAAGCTTTGACTGGAACAAGTTGAAGTTGACAATCAGACTCTCAATATTCAATCCCTAATAAAAAATCTATTATTTATAAGAAGAAGCAAAAAAAAATGTGACTCTTACATAGGAGGAAGAAAACAGTTAATACAAACAATTATGCAGAAATTACACAAATGTTGAAATCAGTAGATCGAGACTAAAAGAACTATCATGACTAGCTACAATGTCCTAAAGGAAAAGATAAACTTAATAAATAAACAGATAAGTAATGACAAGAGGGATATGGAACAAATGCTGAAGGTGAAAGTCAAGTATCTGCAGTGAACTCAACTTCACAGCAAACTGGATACCGCAAGAGAAAAAATCAATCAACTTAAAAGACAAGTCAAATAAAACTATTCAAATTGAAACACACAAAGGTAAAACTTATAATATACACAAAAACAACAAAACAACATCCTACTTACCAACAGAACCGTAACAAGTGGTTTGATCATATTTGTAATTCAAATCCAGAAGAAAATGAAAGAAAAAACAAAGATTTCTTTAATAAAAAGCATTGTAAGAAGTAATAGCCCAAAATTTCCCAAAATTTATGAAAATTATTTATGTATAAATTCAAAAAGCTGAAGAAAAACCAGTCTAGATAAATACAAAGAAAACCACTCTTCTGCCCATCATTGTCAAATTACTAAAATCCAAATTTTAAAAAGAAAATTTGAAAGCATCTATTACATACAGGGAAAAAATAACTGTTAACTTCTCATTAAAATAATGCAACCTGGAATAAAATGATATAAAATATTAAAATAATAAAAACCTGTCAACCTAGAATACTTTATTCAGCAAGTTAGTCTTTAAAAATGAAAGCAAAATAAAAACATTTTCTGATGAACAAAAATTGAGATCTTTATCACCAGTAACTTGCACTACAAGAAAAGTTAAAAGAACTTCTTTGGACTGAAGGAATTCAAAATAATTTAGGTAGATACTCTAACATCCGGTAACTGGAACTTAATACTCCTTCCCAAGTTTGAGTGTGGGCTGTGCTAACAACTTGTCACTAGAAAGTAAACCATGGAAAAGAGATTTAAAAAATAACGTTATAGTGGAGAAACCTGGTAAACACTGTCTGGGCCAGATGATGGAAGTTAATTAACAGTATGGTGTGAATGTTGGTTTCTATCTTTTTTATTGATATTTAGAGAGAGAGGAAGGGAGAGAGAGAAACATCAATTTGTTGTTCCACTTATTTATGCACGCATTGGTTGATTCTTGTATGTGCCCTGAGCGGGGATCAAACCCACAACCTTGGCATATTGGGATGACATTCTAACCGACTGAGCTACCTGGCCAGGGTCAGTGTTGTTTTTTTATTAGTGACAAATCTATCATATTCAGATGAGAGGTTATCAATAGGGGAAACTCGGTGATGAGTATACAGAAACCCTCTGAACTATTTTTGCAACTTTTCTGTAAATTTAAAAGAGCCTAAATCTTGCCATGATAATCACCATAGGAAATGGGGGTAAGAGAAGAGCTTTGCCTAGTGATTAAGAGAGTATGAGTAGGATGAGACTTAAGAGGCACCTGGATTTAGAATTTGGTTTCTTTTATATTGACTGGCAGAAATACCTCTTCTTTTGTTCTGATGGGCTGCCACCTTCAGCCACTTCCCAGCCTCCTCTCTGCCTGTCCGAAGGTAATACCTGTTACTGGTCAGTCCTGCCCCTACATGGAAGCACACTGAGTTTCCCAGTGTTGTTGCTGAAAGGAGTATCCAAGGGGATCCTGGAGGATCTCTATCCTAACACCCACATATATGTGTATACACGCATGCACGAACACACAATCTGTCCAACATGTGTACCAGTGGAGAAACATTCTATAGCACTGATGTATCAGAGTAGCTATTATTTTCCCAGCTACCATGATTCCCACCCCAACCCCGCCAACATTCCCTAATAGGAAAATAACCTTAGAAACCTAACAATTTATTCCTCTCTCTAGTATCCACAGAGGCTATATGGGTTCATATAAACTATATGAAAACAGTAGAATATGATCATGTAATGAATATCCAAACTTTTTGATGAACTACTCCTTGGTTTTACCCTTTCGCATCTTCCCTATAAAATAATCATAGCCTTCTAATTCTGGAATATTCTGAATGGTCATGGTGTTGGCTTCGGTAACACTCAGCAACCTTTGGTAAAGTCCAGAATGGCTCCTTCAGGTGCCTAGGTAAGAGGCAGCATTTTCAAAGAACATCAGACTCCTTTTCCAGCTCCTAATCCTGTGCCATCTTTGGAGGCAGAGCAAGAGAATAGTAAAAAGTTTGGGCTGTAGAAAAAAGTGGATTTCAAATCTCTTTTCTGCCACCTATAAGCTATGTAACAATGGGCAAGTTACATAATATCTTTGGGTCCTAATATTTTTATTTGTAAGACATAAACAATAACCTCTGTTTCATCTCACACAGATATTTTCAGATTTAAAGAGTTTATATGCAAGAATATATGCATAATCTTCTATATAAATATTCGTCTATGGTTTTGAAAGACCAAGGATCACAGATATTATGGTGATGACAATAAGGCCACATGGTCGGGCACAGCACTGCAGTTGTCATTGGACAGATTTTAGACTCTCATCTCTGCTCACTACTTGGAATATATCTGAACCCGCCCCGTTCAGGCAGTGTAGCTGCTGACAGGGAATTTCATGCTGCATTTCCTGCTCCTGTTGAAATAAATATAAACGAAGTAGAAAACACGTAGCTGTGGGAGGGATTTTTCCCCCTAAACTTCTTATTGTCTTTTATTTTTGTTTAAATTGTTTCTCACTTACACTAAGACCTAATTTCCCTACCAGTATTGCTGCTTAAGTATATTGATTTTGACTCTCCTCTGGTGTCTACTGAGATATATAGCTCAAATAGATCAAGAGAAATGCAAAAATGATTCCCCAAAGTGAAATCAGCAGAATGTTCACAACAGTAAAACAGAAAGCTGGTGGGAGGAAAATAACTAAAATAAACATCGTTTGAGGTAGGGAAGCGATGAACTGTCTCTCATCCGCCTTTTCCTCATGAATTCTGTCCAATGAATTGATGGGTACATGGAAAAGTAAATATGTAGATGGTGTTTACCAATAATACAGTAAACTCATCTAAAACTGAACTTGAAATGTACATTATACAAAACGGTTGTTTGTGTATCTACTCTGCTGAGACTGGGAACTGCGGGAGTAGAGGACCCTCCTGCAGCATGACTCAAAACAGCAAAGAACAGCGTGGCTGAATAGCTAGCTTAGGGATTTGAAACAATTCTGTCTTGTACTTATTAATGCTGTGGTTGGTTTCTATCACACTACAGTTTATGATTATTTCATTTTAATGATCTTTGTAGCTTCCCAGCCATTTTGGAAAAGCTCCATAAATAAGTTAGTATATTTGCCATTTAGACTATATTACTATCCCTGGAAACAGTGAGACTTGATTCACAAGGTCACCTAACATTCTCCTACCGTTCTTTGTTCACTAAGGAATTCCGTAGGTTTAATTTCTTTTATTTCAAGGTATAAGCGGTATTTTGTTGTGTCATGGAGATGATGTCCATATTATATTCCCTCATCAGATCACTGACACCATAAACTGCAACTGCTTCTTCAGAACTATTAATGCATCCAGCATCAGCCTACAGTTTGGAAGTCTATAATCCCACAAATGGTTGTTAATAACTTACCTTTACACAGAACATTTTCATCTTAATCTTAAAAGTCACAAGCCAGAGATACACATTGTATTTAATCTGAGCTGAATTAGGCTTCTGAAACCTGCTGTCACTCACAAGTGAAGATTAAAACAGGTCGCTGTGACCAATATTTCTTTATATATGAAGGTGATGCTGCTGTGCTTGGTATTTCCCATTCTTCTGGTTCTTTTTGTAGGCCTGGAGTGACACTTGAAGAAAGCTGAATCAGGTAGCAAGAATTTGTATCCAGAGCATCCAAAGCAATGTCATTAAAGAGTTACAAAAGAGTGAAAGTTGAGAAACAAAGCAAGAAATTTAAACTATGAAATAGCACCCACCAGAAGGAGGGCAAAGCAGGAAAAGGTCAAGCCAGGAGGACAAACAGGCCTAAAAGTTGGAGGTGCAGTAAGTCAGAGCAGAGAGTACAGGACGCCAGCCATGAACAGCAAAGCGTGAGCGTGGGGCCTCTGTCGGTGCCCACACTGGGTGCTTGAGGACACCAGTGCCCACCCTGTGACCTGCTCACATGGATAACGAGGTCATGCACCTGGGTGGATATATCAGATAGGTCAATGATTATTTTTTTAATCTTAGCATGAAATCTCCTTTGTTTTATGTGGTGAAAGCATATCGATTTCAAAGTGTTCTGGTAATCAATCCATAGGAACTATGAATAGATTACTTTTAAATCAATTTGTAGCAGTTATTCTAGCCTCTTCTATGAGTATAGAGAAAACTTCAGACCCCTGGTGAAAATCAAACAAACATAGACACACATTGAGTTTTCTAATTACAACAAAACCAGAACATTGCCATTGTATAAAAAAGAATTGGACTTGGAAGCAGAAGATTTAATTTTGAGTCTGAGAGCTGTCATTTCAAAACTATGTGATTTGGACTATGATTTTTTGGCCTGAACATTCTCAAATAACAAGTGAAGACAGAAATACCTAACTCAAGTTGTTATATCAAGAATCAAATGAATTAATATATAGAAAAGGTGTTAGGAAAAATTAAGCTATCGTATAAATATAAGAGATTAGCAATGGCATGACTAGAGACATATTTCTTTACCTGACCTCAGGTACCTCTCTATATGACCTTAAATGTTGGAAATAACATGAAATAGAATTATAAATATACTGTTTCTGAATTGTCAGAAAAAATTGTCTTGAATATGCTTTTTAATGGTGAGATCCTTTAATATGTGTATCTTCGTTCCTGAAAGATTAAATCACCAATACACACCACATAATATTTTAGAGCTGAAATACAAATGAGGCCTCTTGACCTTTAAAAGATTTCTATGAATGCTAGTGAGACTATCTGAAATGTATATAAAATTACCGGGAATATCTTCATGTTTGATTCATCAAAACAATGTTGATTAAAAGGGGTCAGGATCGAGAGATATTAAAATGATTAACAATAAAAAGATACATATTCATTATTTAGAAAGCTCTAGGACATGATTTTATAAACAATGGAAATTTCCAACACTGAGAACTCGTACAATATAGTAAGCTTCTATCAACCTACTTAATTGAATTTCTTTTCATAATCCTTTTATGTTGAAGACTCTTTCTCCATCTAACATAACTTAATGGGGTTATATCCTGAGGAGCAAGTGCAGCGGAAGCACTAACTTCATTACTTGCTTGACTCTACCTGTCAGGAGTTCTGGCTCCGGACCAATTCAAGGTAAATTTAGACTGGGAAATAATGTTATAAATTTGGAGAAGAGACTGGTGGCTAAAACTCTTCTTTAGGAAAATGTGATAATACATGATTGTTTTCAGGGCTTATGTGCTCATAAAATTCTTAATCAACTATATATATCCAAACTAGATTGGAGATTGCTTTGGGAGATAAGGTGATTAAGCTTTTCTTTTCCTTACCAAAAATACAGAGGACAGCAGGCATAAAATACCTCTTAATGCATCCACAACACACTACCTCTCTATCAACGTTCACTCAGTTAATCAAATACATTATGATATCAACCTTGAAGACTACACAAAAGACAGTTCCAATCCTTCCTATATTTTGCTACAAGAGCCATATCTGTATTGCACATTTAAATTGTGTCTTGATGGAAACTTTATTGTGAATCGAAATTCTATTTTTTTAGCTGATAATTACCTCATTTTTCTATAGTACATTATTTTGAATACAAAAGTATATGAACTTTATGCATGCAAATAAAGACATGGTATATAATTAGGAGGATCACTAAACTGTTGCTCGGGTCAAGGCACTATTTGGAATACAGGGCAACAGGCATAAGCCAGGATCTTGTGGTCACCTGGGAAAGTCTGTGTCATTGTCTGTGGCACTAAAAAGTCAGCCCCCATGCCCCTAACCCCAGCCCAGACTCAGGTGCATTTAAAAAATATTTTATTGTGAAACCATTCTCTATCTCTTTCTCTATCTCTACCACTATATTTATCTCCATCTCTGTCTCTGTCTCTGTCTCTGTTTCTGTCTCTATCTCTCTGCATAGCAGCAAGGCAATTCCACAATTTAAAAAATATATACTCTGTCTAATGGCTCACTATCTTATATACAATGTGAAATTAAAATTTCTACCATATGTTGCTCATAATAGACAATGTGAAGCATTTCAGAGTTTCTCATTTTTCTGTTCTGATGGTCTCTTCATAAGTACATTTTAAAATAAATTCTCAGATTCCTTTAGTTTCTTGGAATTGTTTTTTAGTGAATTATTTATTTGGAGAACAATGATTACTTGTTCCAAAAAAGCCTAAATCCTTCTCTCCTAAAAACATAATACTGAATTTTTAATATCAGGCCAAAAGTCCCAGAGGTTTCTACAAATGAAAAGAATGTTTTTCACTTTTGATAGCATTTCTTTCTATTTAATAGAATGAGTAATCATGAGCTAAAAGAAATGAAGCAAATTTGTTGGTCGAGATTATTAATTGTTCTGTATCTCCAATTCCCCTTCTACAGAAATTAATAATATTAAGAATACCTGTACAAGTTGTAATGGTATGGGAGTAATAACAAAACCTCTCTCATAATGTAGTTGTGAAGATTAAGTTAGATATTATACATCAAGCACTTAGAATAGTGCCTGGAAAATGTTGCTTAAGAAACGTTAAACTTGATGTGTCCCAAATCACCCATCCTCTTCTGTACCTGAATTTTGAAGCCATAGAAACTAAAACAAAGAATTCACTGATAATGGCCAAAATCACCTTTATTACTTATCAAGGCAAAACTGGAATCGCTAAACACGTGAGCTTTCTGATACCCATCTTCAAGGCATCCTTGAACATGTTAAGACTCATGGTATGCAACAGGAGAAGCAAACACATTCTCTCTATGGGCAGACTTGCTCTCAAGAAGTAGGAAAGAGAAATGGCCATCCTATTGTATCATCCAGGCTAAGCTAGGTTCATTACTGGCCCTGACACTTGTGGTATGATCAGTCTTAGAGACGTGCCTTGCATGCATCTCACTCCAGGACTCAAGCTGACAGAGTAGCCAGTATCTGGAACACAGTGGTTGGCTAAGGTGACGGTGAAGGGAGCTTGATGAAACACCCCTAGCTGCAAAACTCCTTCCCAGAAACGACATACATCAGTTCTTCTCACATTATATTGAGAACAAACCAGATGGTCAAACATAAACTTAAGGAGACAGAGAAGTTTGATCTTACTATAAAAAGAAATGAAAAAAGGCTGCATATCTGTGAATGGCCCTACAAACTCTCATAGTTCTCCATCCTTGCCTCTAAATATTTCATTTATTCTCCATCTTATACACAAAATAGACTCGCCTTTTCCCAAAGGCAGGCCAGCCCACAGTCCTACTTAGACAAAGAATGAAGTTGAAGCCTAGGATCTGTGTGTAAATGATAAGTCTCTGCATCAAAAGATAATGTTGAAAACCCTTCTAACCGGCCCAGACATGACTCTTCTGGACCCAGACACCTTTGAAGCATGAAGACAGTTATTTTCTTATGTCCTCCTCTTCTCCCGCTGTATGTACAACATCAAAGTGTAGAACATAAACAGAACAACCTTAACATTCTGCTTCAGAAAAGGGCAGAATGGAGGAAAGAAGACAACCTGTCATCACTAGTTAATAGCAATTGTAAACCCACTGGGCAGATGTCGGATGGATCCCTTCCTGAAAAACATAATATTCCTTGATTACAATTCAATTCTGGTCCCTGAAAAAGACTCCAGAACCCATTAATTTCTGTGGTGATTGGCACTGCCTTTTGAAAACTTCTTTTTTTTTTTAAATTCTCTTTGACCACATCTGTAGAGGATATGGGAAAATGTACGCTCTTGGGATACTTAGCAGCTTTTTTATCTTGCTCATGGAAGTCTAGGGTTCCACGAATAAATTTTTCTTAAGTCTCAAAGAATCAGAAAGTTTTTAAGTATTATTTCATACTTTAGCAGATAGTGTTATCTGTACTTTAGCAGATATATACTAAAAGCCAAATAAAAACATCCCCAGTGCCCTTTGCTACTGCTCTGACACTGGCGCCGCTTATTGAGATGGCAGCACCCTCACTGACAATTCAGAGAAGTAGGATTAGTAATTAAATTTTTTTTGTACTAAGACACTGAGATTTCAGAGATATTTTGTTACTATAGTAAAATCCAGCCTAGTCTGATAAATACTGCCGCCAACACTAGCCCCATCAACCCCCTCCAAGGGAACCAAAAAAGGGAACAGAGAGGGAGGAGGCAGGAGGGAAGAAGCAGGTAGAAAGGGGTCGGGGGAGGAAGGGAGGAGGCCAGGCTGGATCCATTTATTCGGTAAGATAAGGTCTTGAGGCGAACCCAAGAAGCCATATGTGCCAAGTCACCATGAAGGCCCTGACTTGACTCATGGGCCTGACCTGGCCCATGACTCCTTGGCAAAGACTGTCTTGGCTGTAGCACTACAAAAATAAACCCAACCCCCAAACCTCTGAGAGAATTCGGCGGACCCTACTAAAGTCATCAATAATTACAATTATAACAGCCAGTACTATCTGAGACAGTGTTTTCTGCCAGATCCAGTCCTAAGCATTTTGCACATGTTAACTTCTGATTTGCAGAACTTGATCAGGTAGGTGCTACTATTATCCCTAAATTAGAGATGAGAAAACCGATACACAGAATGGTCTGTAATTTTGCCACAGTCACAGAGCTAGTCAGTAACAGAGCTGGGATTTGAGTGCCAGAAACCTCACTCCAGGGAATAGACTTTAATCCACCAGGCTATGCAGCCTTACCAGTAACTGGAAGGATTGACTTCATATGAGAAAACGGCTCATTAATGTAGCCAACTATAAAATGGATACAGATAAGATATGCAATAAGTTGTAGGTTACTCAATTCCATTATTTATATTTGCATCCATCTTTGATTTTCTTACATTTCTGGCAGGTTCCCTTGTCAGAGAACAGATGGGTTTTTAGAGGCAAAACAGTGAGTGGCAGAGGCTGGACATGACAGAGGAAAAGCAAAGGTATTTCTTTCTTCCACCTGCCTGGCCACCTTCCCTTTGGGGAGAGAGGAAAGGATGGAGGTTAAGAGCTTTGGAGGCTTAAAGGCTTAAGTAGACATTTATCTTTCATTATAATTCATAACATGAATAAACAAGGGAGACATTCTGGACTTAGTCAAGTTCTTCCTGTCAAGCTGAGAGGATGTTGATTGGTTAGACCTTAGAATTCAGCCCAGACAACGCTGAGCGTTATTTCTCAGACTAGGTAGCTGAATGCTATTAATGGCGTGATTTAAAGAAATGGGATTTTATAATATGAAAAAACTGTACTTTGTTTTGACCTGATTTAAGTCAACTAAGCATTTGAGGAGTAAACATTTATTTTCACTTTTCACAAAAAATAAGAATACTTGGAAAAAATGTAAAACTAGATAGATAGATAGATAGATAGATAGATAGATAGATAGATAGATAGATAAAAGACATACCTCTTTCTCTGGACTTACTAGTAAGTCCCTTGAGCTTACCAAACTTTGGGGTGAAAACCGCACTGTTGGCCTTGGTTCCCTGAGCCACATTGTCTAACTAAAGGATTTCTTGGGTACTGCATTAACTTACTTTTTTCAGGTTTTAGTGTGTTTGTAATAGCTAAACTTTTATATCAGTTAAGATGGATTACTTTGTAGTATGGTGACAAACCTTTTCAATCACAGGACTCATGCTGAATGCCCATTCAGTGCTGTTTGACAGCTGTGCTCAACACTATTCTACTGAACCGTACAGGCTGCTGGAGCAAGTTCCATCCAGTGCTAAAGGCAGGAGAAAGAATAACTGGCCTAAGTCCCTCCGTGGAGACCAGTGTCACCCTGTCATGTGTCTGACAGTAGAGAGCAGCTCTGACGACCTCACAGCTACTGATACTCTGGGAAAGAATAAATTCTCTTGTGGTTGTTTTCTTTCTTTTCTTTTTTTCAATTTATTGGGGTGATGTTGTTCCATAAAACCAAGGTTTCAAGTGTACAACTCCAAAAAGCATCATCTGAACACTGCATTGTATGCCTATTATCCAAAGCAAAGCCTCTTTCCATTCCAGTTTATCCCTTTTTTGACCGCCTCCCCCACTTTACCTCCCCCACCCCTCCCTTGCCCTGTGGCTATCACCACTCTGTTGTCTGTGCCTGTGATATATATATAGATGATCCCTCTATAACATGAGATATATATATATATCATCCCTCACCTTAATTCCTTCACCTTCTTTCATCCAGCCCCCCAACTCCCCTCCCTTCTGACAGCTGTCAGCCTGTTCCAAGTGTCGATCTTTCTATAGTTTGTCAGTTTGTTTTGTTTGGTTGTTTTATTTTATAGTAGGTATCAACCGTGCCTAACTATGAGCAAATTATTTGATCTAATTGAAGCATCATTTTCCTACTGCAGTGTAATTGTATTTCACTCAACAACACAAAGCTCTCTGATAATTTGGATGTACCATAAATGCATTAATCATTTAGCTTAGAAGGAGGGGTTTGAAATACAGGATGCAATATGAACATCAATAAATAATTTAATTTAATTTAATTTAATTTAATTTAAAAAATTCCCCAGATCGTACAACATAGACTTGCAAAATGAGGTTTCTTAATGTGCAGTAGATATATGGCAGAGACGACTGTGCGACATTTGCACAGCGAGACAATTCAGGCCCCACTAGCAGGACGTCAGGCCTGGGGCACGCGGCTGACTGGCCTGGTAGAAATGGTGTCCAGGCACTGCTGTGGCTCTTCTGTAGAGGGGAGGATAAAAATCCAGAAGCTTTTTTGGAGGGCTTCTCAGGTGTGGCAGATTTCGTATGCCAAACAGGTTGCTGAACATGACTGTGGGTTCACTCTGAACAAATTCTCACAAAGGATAGAAATTTTCATAAAGCCCTAGAGAGAGACTTGTTTAGGGGTATTCTTTCCCTATGCTGTTCTCATGTCTCTGTTTTATTGTGGTAAGATACACATAGCACCAAATTGACCATTTCAACCTTTTTAAATGGACAATTGGGTGGTGTTAATTGCAGTCACAATGCTGTGTAGTCATCACCACTATCCATTTCTAGAACTTTTATCTTTTTTGATGCTTGATAATCCTTGCGCATTGAACTGAGCTGATCCCCTGATTTGGGGGTCCAAGATCTTCAAACTCAACATTCTTGGATTTGAGGCAAAGAAAACTGTCAGCATTATGATCATCATCGTAATTATTGGCATCCCATAAGTGACACAACTGAGTGTAGAATCCAGTCCTTGTGTCCCTTGATCCCCTGGCCTCACCATGGTCTCCTCCCCACTGCAACCCTCATGTGAGGCTTGTAACAGCTGCTTCGTATTCAATTGTGAGAGAAGTAATTCAAAGATCTGACCAGTTGCTCTAGTACCCAAAGCAATTTGAAATAAATATTCTTGTATGAGAAGAGTGTTGAGAAAGAAAAGCGAAACAAAAGGCAACTTACTCAGTTAGTCTCCCGGTTTTAGCTAAAAAGGCAAATACATTTAAATGGAGATGACTAGGTAAACTATAATTCCAGGAAGAAATATCAGGCAACTTTAATATAAAAACATGTGTATAGCAACAGAATATTTTACCAATTGCTACTTGGCCTCTTTATGTGAGCACAGTACCATTTAAATCCAAATATGCTCCTTTATACCTGATGCATTGATGCTGAGAAGAACTTTGTTATATTTAGCATTGCAGCACAGGCATATGGTCCAAACAATTCATGTGTTTCGTGAGTCATTTCTGTTTTTGTTTCTTCTAATATCTTTTCTCATTGCCTCCCACCCCGCTCCAGGACCTTGTGAGAGTCTGAATAAAGATGATTCCTTTTTTCCTAGAAAAAGGCAAAAAACATTTCTCAATATTTCAAATTAATGAGCATCTAAAGCAAATGTGAACACCTAATTCTGTATCACTCTAAAGTGGACTCTTATTTTTTTTAGTTTCAAATACTGAAGTGCACCCTAGTTGCCATGCCGTTACAGGAGTATTTACGCATGTGCAGACTTTGGGAACCGCCGCCGCAGACGGGATGAAGAGCACTTCGTCACTCCCCGAGGACGGCTCGCACGGCTCCTGCCTCCCCCAGCTCGCAACCCGTGGCAAACACTGATTTGCTCTTTCTACCAAAATCTTCTTAATTTGCTTTTCCCAAATATAAGTACACTTATATTTAGTAAAAAGAATATAATGTTTCAATTTAGTAGAAGTTTATGTTTTTCCACTAAAAGGGTAATGTTGTTTATAAATTGTTACCAAAGGATCTATAATATACCTGGTTCAATAATGAACAGGTAATACTTTGGTCATATATGAAATCTAGTTTCCTTCTTTTTTAAATTAAATTAAAAACTCCATAATTATAGAACATTAAAATGGAAATAATCTCACATAGACTTTGACAGGTATTGCTGAATATCTGGTTTTAAATGGGCCTGGAATTTCCAAATAATTTCTTTATGAAGTCCATTTTCATTTTCTTATTGAATGGTAAAACCACAAGCATTTTATGCAAAATAAAGAACTTTGAATATTTTAAGTTGAGAGGAAACTAAAGAGATCTTTATTATATCACCAATATAATCCTTTTTTTCTCTAATGACTAAATAAAATCATAAATTTGGGGGAAAGACGCAATTCTTAGTAATTTCCGCAAGTATTCAATCTTCTTAAATCTTTACATGTTGCCTCAAAGTTAAAAGTTTGTTTTGCTGTGCCTGTGAAGTGTGATTCAGGTGATTCAATATCTGAATATATTGTCATTTGACTAAGCCACCTGAAATAGTAAAAATGTTTTTATCGGACTTTCAGACTTAATAATAGATCTTTTGAGTCTCTTAATTTCTAAACTCAGTGTGGTCAATATGGCAAAACTGTGAAAAGCTTCTTCACACGTGACAGAAACAATGACTTTCACCAGCTAAGAACTGACCCTGTGCACAATGGTTAGTGTTTGGGTCCACACTGAAAAAGTGTCACTGACCACCACATCTCTTTTTGACTACAGCAGTGTTTATGTTCTTATTGCAGGGCCTTCCCAACCACACACGCAGCAGCTACACAACCTACACAAACAATCACGCCAAGCACGATGGGCCTATCGTAGTCTGCATCATGGTTTACAAAATAATCATCAAATAAACCAAAAATGTCTTTTCTCTACAGGCTGTGCTTCCAATGATAACAAGAACAAAAAAGTTTCTGAACAGTTCCCTTATAAATGCATCTCTCAAGACATTATAGCTGATTCATCTTTTGACTTTAGAGATTGTATTCAAATATAAAGCCAAATTTCTACTCTATTGGCAGAAATACATATGCTAACAATCAGATTTCTATACTACATAGCACTGCTATTATTTAATGCTCATTAGTGTCTCTTGTAAAGAAATTTTAGTGAGATAGTTCTGAATATGAAATATGTTAGTAACTTTTCAGCTGATTTTAATATGAGTTAAATCTCATTTTTATCAGGGAAAGAACCACTTTCATTGAGGCCAAAGTGATGTCACTTTTTACCTGAAAGCATTTTTTTGCACTTGTTAAAAAAATTCATTTGTGTTACTAAAGAAGTAATGACATTTTTTGAAAATTTCATAAAAGACTATAAATTTTATGCTACCATTTAACATTTTTAACAGTTAAATACACCTGTTTGAATTGTTAAATATTTGTATTTATACTTTCAATTTCACTTCTTTTTTTGGTTACACATTATACTCACAGACTCATTTGTTTTAGTACATAAAAATTACATCCCATGTTTTCACTAGAATTTTCTTCAATATTCATATTGATTATATTTTTAAGGTGGCATTTTCATTAAAACTACTATTTCACTACTTTTATTTTCCAAAGATCCATTGATTTATTTTTATGAATGAGGGTATAAGAAATACAAAAATAGCAAAAAAAAAACTTGAGCAAATATATACATAACATACAAATTTTTTTGGTTGAAATCACTATGATTGAAAGGAATGAAATCTTCCTATGAGTTGTGACCCAGTTATCTATTATTGTATAACAAACTAGTCTCAATACTTCAAAAACAAGCTCAAGAATCGAGAAGTGCTAGATAACTCTTCAGTTCCATGTGAAGGTGCTGAAAGGACTCAGTGTTGAGCTAGCAGATGGCATGGTATGGAAGATCAACGCAGTTCACTCTTACATACGGGGCCTTGTCAGGGACGGCTGGAGGACTGGGACCACCTGGTACCACTTATCTTCAGACTGTTTACAAGGGGCCTCTAGAATGGTGGTTTCATGGAAATCAGGGTTCTTACCATGATAGGTGCCTCAGGGTTCCCAAAGAAAGTGTTCTTAGGGGAACAGGATATGGTTTCAGGGGGAGGGAAACAACTGTCCACTACTCAATGAGCAGAGTGACAAGAATTTCCTGCCAGCGCTCATCACATCAAGGTTAACTGATCAAGACAATTCTAGTGCGACATGGGCAACTTTTTATAATGACAATTATTATGAGCATAGTAAGACATCTGTCTAATGCTCACAGCTAATCATGTAGTTTGTATTGGTACAATGCATCTAGTAAAGTTACTTAAGTTCTTTTTCCTTTGTAAGTGTTGAACAACTTATTGTTTCATAAAACACTAGGGACCATCACTGGTCATCAAACCACAGTATAAGAAACAAAGTTGTGTTACATATTTTCTTTTTTGTAGCACACAGAAAAAAGTATTCAACATTCTGTAGAAATGCTGAATTTTTTCCTAACACAGATATGGTTTCCTAAACAAAGGAAAATGGTAATTCATTTAACTAGGTCAATGATCTATGACATGGAAATTAGGAACTTAATGTAAAATTACCTTGAACATGTATGATATTCAGCAATTTATAAAGCACTGAATTTGTATTATTCATTTGCATCTTCCAATAGCTTTATGGGATCAGAGGACTGTAATTAGCATTATCATTTTTGTTTTATATATTAATGTTTGACAGTTTAAAAAGAATATATTCCCCATACTCACAGTAGAAGTAAAGTTGACTTTTAAGATCCCATTTAGTTTTGCTTTGTTCACATTCACTGAGCACGCACTCTGTGTCACACTCTATACGAGAGGATGGAAACACGGCATGAGGCAAACCACGGTGAGTTCCCTCCCTCCTGCAGCTCATCGTCATGTCTGTGTGTCTCTGTATTTTTCAAACGTCATTTATGAACCCCTGTCACAATTTTTGTCACATCTCGGTACCACCTACACTATTAACTTAATATTTTGTAATGTTCACAGAATTCAATATGTAAATGAGTTTGGCCTCACCTTATGTAATCCTCCTTTTAAATCAAAGTCAATATTGTGTTATATGTTAAAATAACAAGCTTCCTAATTTAAAAATACATATGGCTATACCACCAAAATATAATGATAATTTCCCATAACATCAGAAACCAACATACGACAGCCTAGAAAAGAACAGTCTAGTAGTTGCAATGTTATTAATAAGGTATTATTACCCAGGACTCAAATGGCACATACTGTATTTATAAAGCACAAGGAAATACTACCTTGTTTTGGAGACCCTTCTACTACATGACCCTAAGCTCATAAAATAATGTTTGTAAATGTATTCCCCAGAGTTTATAGTAAAGAACTATTTCTGAGCAGTTTTATTTGCATTGTTCCATAGCTTCTAAGTGCAGATGTATGGGAAACTCAAGCCCACTGCCTACCTACATTTACTCTAAATACTCTACAATGATGGACTTCAACTAGTACTGGGTCTCATCTTCGTTCCTGAAGTACAAACCTATGAATCTTCCTTCGATTCATATATCAGCAAGAAGAGTTTAAGACAGCAAGGTCAAAAAGTATTTGTTATTGCTGTTTGCTATTTTATACTCTGTTTTGCTTTTGACACTCATGTTTACTCCCTCATTCAGATGAGATAAAAATATGCATAAAATATCACATATCAGCAACTTAGAACCCATCATCACTTCTCTTTGGAACTGTTGCACAAAGTAAATTTCACCTGGGTGGTTTTGTCGAAGGCCACTCTTACAACACAGTGTTTTGCTTGCATACAGAATATAAAGAGAATTCAGCAATTCCAGTCACTGATTCCCTGCTTTTCCTATTTCTTCTCGTATTTCTCTTCCTCCTCCTCTTCCTCTTGTCTCTTCTTCAAGTGTTTTTAATTTGCATTCACACAGAACTGAATATACATTACTAATCTTACTAGCAGAGCTGACTTATACCAGTAATACCCTGTTTGAACTCTAGTGTCCTTTTTAATAATGCATATTTCATTAGGTTGTTGGATTACTTGAAATGGTATATGTAATTGCCTCGTCACAACAAAGGTTATTTCTTCCCTATTTTCCTTCTTATTAAATATTTCTCAGAGCAAAATATCATATTAAACTAACTCACACTGAGGTGCAAATGACTGATAAAACAATAGGGTATCTGTTTTAAGATGTATAAGGGGCAACCCATAAAAAAACAGATTATCTTCTGGAGGGCCCATTGTACTACAGGCTTCCCCGCTAGGGGAGCATTCTAGGAACCCATCTGTAACCAGCTGGTGTTGTTGTGAGAGGCTGTAAGAGGCTTCAGTAAATGTTCTTTAAAGGCTCTTTCAGTGCATTTGCCCATTTCATAATGTTCAGCAGTTTTTGACCAAAAACAGCATGATCCTCATGCCACACCCTCCCTATTCAGCCAGTCTTGCTCCAAGCAACTGTTTTGTTTCCCCAGATGAAAGCAGTCCTCAAAGGGTAACATGGTGCCGATGTGCAAGAGCTGAAATAAAACACGGCAAAAGCACAAAAAGGCAATAGGTGCATTGCATCAAATGGAGAGTACCTAGAAGGTGACTGAAGTTTAAACATGTAAATACACAATTTTTATAAATAAAATTACAAGGTTATTTGGGTCTCCCCATACATATCTCAACCTATAATGAATTTCTCTAAATTAAGTGGTTATTTCTATAGGCATCTAATTTCAACCATTAGGGAGTTGGTGAGCAAGGGTCAATCAGGCTTAGAAAAGTTTGCATGTTTTACAAATTATACCTTATAAATAAAAATCTAATCCATCTACATTTTATACAGAATCAAAGATGTTTTGAAATATTTGTGCTAAATTGGCAACAGACTCTGGGACTGCTCCGAGGAGTGTAGCACTGTTTCTGTTTTGTAGGTCAGTAGGGAGGAAAGGCAGAAGCTGCACTACTTGGCCAATCCTGCTGCCAAGCATCTCCTTGAAATGGAGTCGTGGGGTGAATACAACGGAGGCACGTCCAGAGCCATCTTGCTCATTTAGAGTTAAACCTTGTAGCAGCCTCGTTCCATCCGACAGGGTTTTGCAGTTGCTAATTTCTTAGTACTTGATTATTGGCTGATTGTGATTATTAAAACTCAAAATGAAAAACTGAGGTGCTGTATGTAGCAATCTCTTTGTGGTACTCTCCCATGAATTCATGGCAGAAAATTTAGATATGGGAACTATCTAATCTTGATGAATACACAAGCTCTTCACAGCTACACATCTCCAGAAACACCTTGCCAATTATATCTAAATTTAGCACTGTAATTAGACACAAAACCGGAAATAACATCTATCTGAAATGTTAGCTCTTAATCCCTTGACCAGAATGGTTTCCCTATGATTCCTTGTGTTGCTTTGCTTACAGCCACCTAATGGATTTTTTTTTAAAAATGATTTTGTTAAAATCACTTTCTAAGTTGTTATTTGGTAGTGTGTAAAGACAGTGGGCTGGAGAATGTCTTTTCCTTATTATGTCCTCAAGTTTTAAAAGTTGATAAATTATTAAATGAACACATACCAAAACTGAATGAACTCCATGCTGTCATAGAGCACTGTGAGGTTGATAGAGTTGCCAAAATGTTTGTAGAGTGTCCCAGATCAACAACAGACAAGAGTGATCTAAGAGCCTAGAGCAATGGCTTTAGGTCCAGGAGGACAGGAGAAAAAGGTCTAATTCATTCTAGGAAAACTCACAGCAATCCATCTCAAGCAAAGCTGAAAACACAGTCCTGAATTCCATAGACTGTTTGTGAATTTGGATCAACTGAGAATATAAGGAACAAAGATGCATTGTTCCCTAATATTTTTAAAGAACATGAGAGCAAAGTAACAACCATTTCTCTTGAGAGAGAATCTAAAATCAGTGTGCTTACTCCTTGAAAGCTGTCTTCCCCAACTCTACTATTACTGCACCAAAATCTTTTAGAACTCTGTTTCAAGTTAGAAGAACATATTTGTGAGTAGTCATTTTTAAATAAATTGTTTTCTGTGATAAATAAATGTGTTTAAGGCTTTCTTTCCATCCTTTACAAAGGAATTTTATAAAATAGACTTTATTATGTGGTAGTTCACTATTACAATGTCAAATACTCAACTTAAAACCTGGGAAATTGCCTGATAGGTATGTTGGAGGAATAGATGTTGTTGCTTTCTGGACTGAAAATAATTTCCATCATCACTGAAGAGTGGGTACTGTTCACTGCTCCTCTCTGCTATGTTCCTCCCTCCCCATTTCTCTGGGGAACACCTCTGCCCACAAGTTATAGAATGTTTGAGAATCTTTCAGGAGGAAAGAAGCTAAATAAATTTGCAATATTATCTTGGAGAAGAGGGACTGGTAAGACTGGCATTGAAGCACTCCATGTTTATTCCATAACAAATTTGCAAGTCAAACATAGTTGAAAAATCCTCTTGGGATTCAAAACTCCATCTGTGTTTTTCTAGTTTTCTTTATTGTCATTTGTAATGAAGACTTTTCAATGTTTTTTTTGAAGAAGACAACTTTGTTCACTGATTTGTGAAATAGAATGGAATCCAGATCAGTTTATGGCCAGCTACCTGCATCTTCAGAGGCTGTAACAAACATATTGAAACCTGCTTACTCCAGTTTATGAAACACTGATATACAGGCAAAAGTTACCTCTGAGTGAGATAGAATCATTTTGACTAAATTTCTTTTCCTTCACCATGGAAAGGGGAAATTTTCCTTAGAATCAATTTACACTAATAAACAAATTTTGTTTTATATCCGTAATTCTGAAATGCCCACCTTACACAGATATTGTGGAAAGAACTGATGACATTTTTTTCTTCTTGCCTTGGTTTGCCTTTCAGAATGAAAGACAAGTTTCATTACAAGGAGTAAAAAAAGATATTTCATCTTTTAACACGATTAAAAATAGGAGCTGAATTCAAAACCTTCATGGGGGCCAGCTGAGCACTTATAACTTTATTTCTGAGCAATATTTACACAGGTTGAGTATATCTTCAGGTTTACCCAGGATCTACCCAGGGAAGACTTTGAATTTAGAATGAGCACTCGCTGAGGTGGGGCCACTCATAGGGGTTCAGTGACTCTGGAAACTAATTCCAAAGCAGCAAACCTATCACAAGGAAATCTGTGATTAAATTGATAGAATGGCAATTGGTTGTTTGATTGAAGGTGGAGGGCAGTGAAAAAATACTCTACTTTTAGAAATAGAAACATTCTCTCATGCTAATTGAGCACTTTCTTCTCTTTGTGAAGAGACTGAAATTTGGTGACAGAGCCAATCACCTGCCTCTTTCATACATAAAGAAAGGGTAAAGAGAAAAGAACGGGTTTAAGGTTTTCCTCAACAGTTTTCTTGGAAAACTACCTGTCCTGTCATCTACATCTTCCACCATCGTGACCTGTAACCTCAGTCCAGTGAGTTTCAACTCTAGCTACACATAGGAACTGAGAAGCATTTTAAAATTCCACAGCCCAAACTTCATACCCACAGGCTCTCTTTTAATTGTCTGGGGTGATAAGAGGCTCTGTATGTATGTGTGCATGTTCGTACAGGTACACAAATACCTGGGTGTGTATAGGATCCTCGTTTTCAAAAAAATATGCAGTCAAATTCGAGATCTGTTGTGCTTACTTCAGTTTTTACTAAGCCTATACAGTAAGAATAATAGGTAACTTGTGTCTTGGTTAATATTACCACGCGTGAGTTCCTTGAAGTATATGGTGTCTTTTTCATCAAACTATCTCCCACTCTGTCTTAGCCAGAGACTTAAAATCTTTTCAGTGAAAAAATGTTTCATCATTCTTTCAATAGACAATGTAACTCTTTAATACTGAATTTATATTAGATGAAGAAAGCATAGCTCAATTTGAATATTTTTAGTGGTAATTCTTTCTCAAATGTACCATATTGTTTATGCTTTTGATTCAGACCATTGACCATTGTATTTACCACTTGACTCTTTTTTCTAAATTGGCTTCAGAGAACACAAAGGGTACAGCAGATCTGTTGCTAACAGGAATTGTCTGGAAAGCAGAAACCCATCTCATCTTCACTCCATCAACGTCAAGGGCCTTCAGTGACATAGTAAGACAATTTTATTCAATGCAAAGAGCAGGTGGATCATGAAACCAACACGCAGGTCATCCACACACATTCACAGTTTCACTTGAGCTTGTGGAGCTTGTGGGCCACACTGTTATCTCTCTTCTCCCTTCAGTGGCAATGTGTTTACACCTTCCTTCCACAAAAAGGATCCTAACTCCCTTAGCAGATACCATGCCCTATAAACTTTAGGCTAAAATAATGACAGTAATCTTCATTATCATAACATTGACCTTTGGCTTTCATGGTGGAATAAAAACATATGTGAACCCTTTTGTACTTGACAACCATGAACCCTTAAACAACAATCTCAACAGACAGAGCAAAAACAGAAAGGAAAAGGTGGAATGGGATAAGTAGAGACAGACAGAACATAGCCAACAAAATCTACAACATGTGCTCCTTAGCATCTTTGTCTGATTTTTATATGACAAGGATGTCTTCCTCATAAGGAGACAAAGTGCCAATACCTTTGGTGTTATAAATTTGGACATAGTCCTCCTATTGTATTCTTAAATAAATTAGTAGAAGAAAAAAAGTGAAAAAGAACATAAAATATAAAAATATAAAGGGTGAATAAACATGAGATATAGCTGTAAAATTTCCTTTCTAAAGCTAGTCATAAGGTCTAAGTTCATAATCATGGCTACATTTTTTACTCCCTATTTCACCCTGTCTAGGCAAGAAACTGGCAGAGGCTAATAGGAACTTAGGTACACAATCCACCCATTTGCAAAGAAGGCTACTAAATACAGTATTCTAGGTAGCCATGTACCTAGCTAGAATCTGAGGGTTGTGTTGCTAAGAAAGAAGAAAATGCATATCTTTCTTAAAGTAAATATTAATTTAATGCAATTACAGGATGTTGGAACATACACTATTTATTTGGTTTTGCCCGTGTTATTTGCTTTGAATTGGAAAAAAATAAATCTTAAAGATTTTATAGAAAGATGCATGTTCAAGATAAGTGAAGTAAGCTACTGAAAAGGAAGATAAGTGAGGGAAAAGTCATCTCATCAGATATAAAAACATGATATAAACCCATTAAAATAGTATAGCTATAGTCATAGAGACAGACAAATATATCACTAGAACAGAATAGAAAATCCAGAAATAGAGTCCACTATGTTTTTTTTTATTCATACAACAATGGTTGTAGTTTAATTTGGAGATTTAAGGGCATAGTATTTAATAAATGGTATTTTAAAGCTGGCTACACAATGATAGCAGATGTATTTGAATCTTTATTTTAGATCAAATGTAAATACAAACTGCAGAATAGATTATGAAATAATAACTTAAAATCTTATGAGCAATTGGAAAGCTACATGAGCAATCTAAGCACACAAGAGACCTCCTTGATGAAGATTAGAAATCCAGAATCTCAGCAAGAAAGAGAAGACATGCTCAGCTGCACAAAAGTGAAAAAAACTTCAGTATTCATCATAAATCAAGTCAATAAAAAATTGATAGATTGAAAAGTTATGTTTGTAACACAGGTTACACAGAATTAGTTTCTATGATAAAGAACACATATATTGATAATGAAAAGACAGCCAACCCAATAGAATAATGAGAAACCAACTTAATTTACCAAAAAGCAAATTTAAATGACCAATAAATATGTGGGAAGTTGTTTAATATCTCCAAAAAGCAAAGAAACATAAGTTAAAGTAACAGTGAACTATATTATTCTCTATACCTGTAGCTTGTCAGTAGGCTGGAGATGAAATTGGTTACAAATATTACTATTACCAGGTACCTGGAAAGGTAGATTGGTGGGTGGTGTGTAGATATAAGAACAAAAAAAATGACAGAGAACATATGATTTGACTGTACTTACGCATTTATGGAAAATGTATATATGTCTACCTATTTTTCAAAAATTATATAATGTTTTAAGCTAGTGCATCAATTTGTACTCCAAAAATCGCAGTAGAAAAACATTTACAATGATGTACAAAGGTGCTCATTGTAGCATTGTTTATAATAATAGGTGATATAAACCTTCAAATTTGCCACAAAGGTAATGGATTTATAAATTATAGTGTTATTTCCACAATAGAACACCATAAAGTGAGGAGTAAGGTAGAAAGGTAGAAACAAACACATTGAGGGATAAAAACTATTTGAAACATCCAAGTTATTAAAAAGTATGGTATGATCCCATTCTAGGTAAATATATTTGTATATTATATATGTATATGTGCATATATGCATACATGTATAAATATTATATATGAATGCATAAATATATAAATACTGGTATGTGTGTCTGAGTTGAGTTTTTCCTTAGGAGAATAGATTCATATATTGAATTATTTGTAGATTATAATAATACTAATCATTGCATCGGAAATTAAATATTGAATTTAAAAACACAAGACATTTTATATTTGTGGTAGGCAGAATAAAGTCCCCTAGAACTGGCATAGGGAAATTAGGTTGCTAATAAGCTGACTTTAAAATAGGGCGATTTGTGTGGATTACCTGGGCAGGCCCAATGTAATCGAGAGTCTTTAAAAGAGGAAGCAGGAGACCAAGAGTCAATGTCAGGTTGCTGTAATGTGAGAAAGACTCAGCTGACTGTTCACCCTTGGCTTTCAAGATGGAGAAAGAAGCCATGGGCTAGGAAATAATGGATCTTCTACACAAGCTGGAAAAAAGGCAAGAGAACGGATTATTCCCTGGAGACTCGAAAAAAAACAGCCCTCCTGACACCTTCATTTTAGCCAGCAAGACCCATTTCAGGCGTTTGAACCACAAAACTATAAGAAAATCAATCTGTGTTATTTCTAAGCCACTAACTTGGTGGTCATTTGTTATAGCACCAATAGGGAACTTATGCAATATGCATTACCTCATTCAAAATTTACAGGAGCCCTGGAAGATATATATATATAATTGTGGGTCCCGGTTTACAAATGGGGAAACCACAGCTCAGCAGGCCTGCTTAAGGTAACACAGGTGGTTTAAGTCCTGTGGCCAGGACTTGAATTATTAGTTCCGTGGGAACCCAGAACTTGGGCTTCTCTCCACCACTGCATTCTCTAATCTATAACCCCAGTGCACCAGGCTCAGGGACTGGCCACCAGCAGATGGTGAGTCAGTATGACGTTTGGGGTCAGACAAATCTTCATTTGAATGAAATTACCAGCTGTGTGGCCAAAAACAAATGATTTGGTTTGAGCCTGTTTCCTCATTTACAAAACACAAGAAATTATTTCTACCTTGTAAAATGAGAGAAAGCCTTCAGTGAAGTAATGTATGAAAAATGTCCAACAAGGAGCCTTGTATAGATTTTGTTTTTAATAAATGTTATTTATTGTGGGTGAGGACTATTACTTTGTTATAATGACTCTGGGAAGCCTGTTTTTTCTCTAGATGAGGTTTTAGGTTTTGTTCCTACTTTTTCATACTTGTCAGCTCCTGATTCAGAGACGGTGGTTAGTGCCTGTGGCACAGAATTACAACTACAAACTAGGGAACTATTAACTGAGTACAAGTGTGGAGGAAGTGGCTTTTAGTAGCGTGAGCACCAGTGATCCATAACATGAATCCAGTCAGTGGCGAAGACGTACTATTAATAATACAGATTTATCCCATGGGATCACATGACAGAGGAACTAGAGAAAAAATTCTCTAAAAATATCCTTTTCACTTAAATTTGGTCCTTTTGTTATAGGAACCTAGAAAAGGGGGCATCTTGGCCAGAATCTAGATTCTCTCGGCCCTCTGGTTCCTAATCATGGCACCCCTGACTGAGTTTTCTCAAAGTATCATTTGTCTTGCATTCCATAAACATATTCTGTGGGTCTAAAAACTTCACAAACTTCTTCAAAATTTTTCTTGGAAAAACTCTCTTTGAACCCTCATTTCTTTATCACTAGGTTATTTTTCCAAATTTTTCAAAATGTTTCTATTATCTTTTTATTTTCAAATGGCTATTTTTGAAGATAATTCTTGATAATTGTCTACAGAGGTCATTTACACTTCTTTTAGAGGGTATCTCTAGACTGAGGTCATCCAGTGTCCATTATAATTCTGACGCAGGTGTAACATATAATTAACCTGGATCCACTGAAGGAGTGAACTCAGATGAACTATGAATGTGGGGCCATGTTGTGGTTACAACAACTCATTTATGGGAAGAGACCCCTTTTCCAGTTGAAAGAGAAATAAGTCAGGGGGAGTGTATATTCCCAGAAGACCCAGTGGTCCAAAAGTCACCAGACCACCTCGGCCATTTGCATATATGCCCTTTGTGCCTTATAAGAGAAAACTGAAGAAGGGAATTAAAAAAAAACTCCTTGGGATTGTTCTGTTCCCTAAAACTCAGAGGTAATAAAGTGTTTGTACTGCTAATTGCTTCTTCAAAATGTGTTGACACCCCAACGGGTTTGGGAGAACAATTGTTACACGTGGGAAATAACATTATGACTTAGGCAGTGTGATTCTGTGTTTTTCTGTAAAGTTTTTGTACTTGTAGTGCCCTTCATTCAATAATCTTTGTCCTGATTCTTGTTTCAGATGATTTGAACCAGCGGCAGAGCCAGTGAAAGCAGCAGGATAACTGAACGGAATGCAGCATTTATAGCAATGACAATTTATTAAGATAATCATTATAAACCCCGACATGGGGCTTTCTTAATCACATCTGCAATTGTGATAGCTCCTGATGATACTGTATCGTTTGCACTCTAATACTCCAGAGTGCTTACTATGTTACAAAGCTACTAAAACCCAGATCTACAAAGCCATTGATAAAACATTTTTAATATTTTTGTTGTTCAAACTGCATTTACCCACTTTTTAAAATTGTCTATACAAAACGTATAAACGAACACAGAATCGTACCCTTGAAGAGAACTTCCAGAAAGTAATTTTATCCAGCCCACTGCCTTAAATAGTTAAATAGCCATACCATGAAAGACATATGGTTGTAATTCCCGTTAAAAAGTCTTCACAACACCTTATATAGACTGTTTTGGTACTTGATCCGTATTTGTTCATCAAGAGTTGCTATAAATTGAGTTAAACTAAATTATATATATATAAACAAACACATAATCTAAAGATATTCAAAAAGGAAAAAGAGTAAAACGTGACCTGGTCAAACCCGACGGAGAACTGGAAAGCTCATCACTCTCCAGATGCAAGAGCAACACTAAGGACTTAGAGGAGCTCTGCCTGAGGTTCTAATCCACTCAAACACTGGTCACATCATTCTCATCCAAGAGGCCTTTCCTTACATGGTGCTCGGTGTCCTCTAGCTCTTCTTCTGTCTTTATTCTAATTTTCTCTCTGCTTCTGTAGTGTTACTGCTTTCAACACTTCTGCTTTTCTCCAGCTCTTAACTATTTTTTAAAGATGTTATTTATTTATTTTTAGAGAGAAGGAAAGAGAGAGAGAGAGAGGGAGTACAACATTGGTGTGAGAGAGAAACATCGATTGGTCGCCTTTCACACGCATCTGGACCAGGGACGGAATGTACAACCCAAGCATGTGCCCTGACCTGGAATCAAACCCATGACCTTCCGCTTTTTGAGATGATGCCCAACCAACTGAGCCTCGCCAGTCAGGGCTTTTCTGTCTCTTGTATTAAAAACTCATAACGAAGAATATCTATTTGAATCCAGTAGTCACCATTCAGTAAGGAGGAATAGTGTAGGTCAAGATTCTCATGCCACATCACCTTCAGATAATACACCCAGCCTTTCAATATGCCCCAGACTCCTCATCGAAAAAACCGTGGTTAGACTGACAGAATCACATAACAGACATGACACCTTAAGTGCACAAAGGTGACCATGACCACTGGTCTCAAATGAGGATGTGAACATGGCAAAGCACTTCACGTAGTCAAGTGCCTGGCAAACACACAAAAAAACTCCTTACCACCTTAAAGAAAAATTGTCTAAGAAAAGTGACTAAAAATTGTTTACACAGTCCTGTGTGATATACCATGGGGAATGTCGTGCATCGGTATACTTCCAATGTATTGGTATACTATACTGCTTTTTGTATAGAGCTTTAACCAATACAGTCATTTTATTTCATAATCTCAGAGATGGTCTGTGAAGAACACCATGCTGAGTCTCGCATAAAGGTGGTGGTGAGAAGGGTGACGTAAAAACTAAAGAATAAGTAATGATATTTGTCCTCATCCCCAAAGAATTACATTACGTAATAGGCTAGACACAAAGATTATATAAATATAGATACTGCAATGGAGTAAATAAATAGCATTTGGACAGGAAAGAGGTACAAGAGCTCTCTGACAACTTCCAAAGCTTTCATTGTGCTCATGTTCCAATGAAAGCCATTGGGGAGAACGTGGGGGCTGTGAATGCCACTCTGCAGCAGAGGCCGTTCCCAGCTGCAGGCAGAAAAAACCTCCCCAATGCTGAGGTGTAACGAGTGAGTTTGCTGCCAAATGGACCAGCAGAGAGCACTGGGCTGGCCTTCAGTTACCTCCTGCAGCTTCCCTTATTAGTAAAGTGGTCTCTGGGTCTGGGAACAGAAGAAATGAGAGGTGGAAAGACAGTTTTTAAACTGCATGAAACCATTCACACGTTTAAGATATCAAAATTTTCAGTGGTTGCCATTCATTTATGTTTATTTATTCATGCAAGTGACATTACAGACCTAATATATATATAAGGGTAACTCATGTGTAATCCTTGTCATACAAGGTGTGTAAAGAGATCATTGCAGCTCAGTTTAGTCTATCTTTATGTACAGCAATATAATGAAGTCTTTGATTCAAAATTGTACAGCAACTCAGAGGAAACTGGATAATCTGGGTGAGGGTGTCAGGTGAAGTAAGCAAGTCAGACCCTCAAACACCAAGGAGAATACTCCAGATGAGAGGCCATGGAGAGTGTACTGCAGAAAGAGGGAACAGACTGCGAGAGCACACACTCATGAAAGAAATGGCTGTTTCAAGAGTGCTGCGCTTCCCTGCAGGATCAGAGGGTCGGCTTTGCAGGTGATCTGGCAGAAGACAAGTGCTAGGAGTCAATACTCACTGCCTAATAAATACTTCAAATAAAACAAATAAAATTCCTACAGGCAAATTAACTGACATTGTATTTATATCAAAAAGTGCCTTGATAATTGTATTTCTAGGATGAGGGTTTTTTTTTTCTAACAATAGATGTTTTGTTCTAATCAAGTTAAAGTAACTATGTAAGATAAGTGGATCATAACATTTTTGAAGGAAATTAGATCTCAGGGAAGTTTCAGACTGCCATTTATTAGCTAGGTGATGTTAACAAGTTACTTAACCTTTCTAAGTCTGTTTCATGTATAAAGAGATGGTAATAAGACTACATAAGGCTGTCCTAAAGATCAAATTGATAATACCTGTGAGTATCTGTCAGCTGGTGAATACTCAATGAGTAAAGCTATAATAAAATTGCTAGGGTAGTCATTTTCAAATGTAGTTCAGCCATAAAGGGGTTTTCAAATGTTAGAAGCCCCTTTACGTAAAATGGATTAACTCTGAGCTCCTCTGGCTGAAGCAGAAGTGGGCCCCCCAAAGCCTGGCTGCCCCTTTGCTCCCAGATTCACTCCTGCCCAGGTAATCCCTGAAGTACTCTGCAGATCACAGCTGGAAAAGCACTGTACTATCACACAGATGCCTTTCTTCAAAATGAATTATTGAATAAACAGATGAATTGATCTTTCTCCAGAGTTCTCCTCTCTAGAAGTTCACCTTTTAATGGTTCTTTTGGGCATCAACATTCAAAAAAACTCTTCTTTCTTTAATATATGAATAGTGTACCATTTAAATCCTATGGTGAGTTTCAACCTCTCCTATTTTATGTTCATTAAATCAGTCATTGTGATAAAGTATCATTCAAAAGTTTTTGACTATATGTATATGCACCATGCTTTGGAAAAATGGGAACAACTGTAGTTGAAGAACAATAAAAATAATTTAAAGATAAAAAGAGAAAAGAAAAGCCTTCTGCTATGTGTGAACTTCCTCTGGGTGGAAAAGTCCCCATGACAACATGGCTCAGCAAGCCAATGGCATCTTTACGCAGGTAAGAAGAAGCCAGGCCTTCTTTCGACAAAGCCAGAGCTGAGCTATAGGTGTCTTGGTGGGCAGAACAATGGCGCGTACTCCTCACATGATAAACCCCCCCAGGAAAGCCCTATTCAGTTCCCACTCTAATCTCTCAGGAGATATTTTGGAAACAAAAATGGGTTCGAATTCATTCTCGATCTGGTGTAAAGCCCACTTTTTAGAGAATTCCAAGAATAGGCAATATTTGACAGCTAATTTTGTGCATTGGTGATTACAATAGGGCCCTTCTTGCATATCCAATTTTCCCTCCAAATGGTATCATTGAGAATTCCAAATAATGGCTTGATCCAAAAGCTGAAGTGATGAGGCACCCCTGGCAGGCAGGAGAGATATATATTTTCTGGTACTAATTCTACTTTATAGAAATAAGTTTTACAATTGTTGAAGACCGCCATCTTCCGGCAAGCCTTTAGATGAGAAAAGCCCGTTACTGCAGGTACACACATATGGGAAAACAGTCAGGAAATAGTTTCTCTATGCATAACAAATGAATATGAAATATTTGATAGTGGAGAGCTTTAAAATTATATTTTCCGGAGGTATGAGAGCCTGAAGCACTAGAAAGGAAAGGCAGCTTAGAGCAGTTAAGAACACTCATCAGGCATGGTCGAGATCGGGACTGGAAAACACAGTCTACACCAAAGTTTACCATCTGAATTCGAGCTGTCTGAGCCTTTGTATCTTTACTTGTAAAATGAAGATAATATCTTGTTCACACAACTGTTATAGAGAATAAATAAAATGACCTATTGATAGTACCTACAGCAGAAGAAACATTACTTTGTTCTAAATAATGTATTATTTAGAATAATTTAATCTAAATTCCACCTTTATTCACTTTGGAGCCTGGAGCACCTAATCTGGAACTTTCTGCCATCCCATATGGCAGGCACTAGCTGCTTTGGCTACTGAGCATTCAAAATGAGGTCAGTGTGACTGAGGAACTGAATGTCTTAATGACTTTAATTAATTGAAATTGAAATTCAGATAGACACATGTAGTCAGGAGCTACTGTGTACTACAGCACAGCTCCAGAGTAGAATTTGATTCTAATAGGACAGCCTCATTATAGATAAGTATTTTCTCAGCAATTAGTTTCTAAGAAAGACAACATCCTTTTCTGAAAACATTTGTAAGGCAGGAGATTCTTTTTTTTTTCTTTTTTAAAAATCTTGTGGTTTTTTTTTTTAAATTTTAATCATTGTTCAAGTACAGTTTTCTCCCTTTTACTCCCATACCAGCCCACCCACCCAACCCTCCCCACTTCCCTCCCATTACCATTCTCCCCCTAGTTTTTGTCCATGTGTCCTTTAAATTTGTTCCTGTAAACCCTTCCCATTCTCCCTTGAAATTCCCTCTTCTCTCCCCTCTGGTCACTGTCAGCCTGTCCTCTATTTCAGTGTCTTTGGTTATATTTTGCTTGTTTCTTTGTTTTGTTGTTTAGGTTCCTGTTAAAGGTGAGATCATATGGTATTTGTCTTTCACTGCCTGGCTTGTTTCGCTTAGCATAATGCTTTCCAGCTCCATCCAAGCTGTTGCAAAGGGTAGGAGCTCCTTCTTTCTTTCTGCTGCATAGAATTCCATTGTGTAAATGTACCATAGTTTTTTGATCCATTCATTTACTGATGGGCATCTTGGTTGCTTCCAGCATCTAGCTATTGTAAATTGTGCTGCTATGAACATTGGGGGTGCAAAGGTTCTTTTGTATTGGTGTTTTAGTGTTCTTAGGATATAGTCCCAGCAGTGGAATTGCAGGGTCAAAAGGCAGATCCATTTTTAGTTTTCTGAGGAAGTGCCATACTGCTTTCCATAGTGGTTGTAATCAAATGGGCTACATAAACACATAAGATTGTATGATAATCATGTTAAATTTGAAGTGCATTTTTTTCTATTATTCATGTATAGTTGTCTTCATTTTCCTGCCGCCACTTCCCCCCGCCCCCACCTCCCACCTTCAATCCTTCCCCACTTTGGCTTTGTCCATGCTTCCTTGACGACCCTCCCCCTTCTGTCCCCCATTATCCCCCTCTCCCCTCCCCTCTGGTCACTGTCAGTTTGTTCTTTATTTAAATGTCTCTTTTTCTAGCAAGAAGATACATACCTTTGGATTAAGGAAGAGAATCATATTTCACAAAATAACAAAAGAAAATTTTTTTAAATAGCAATACACCCCAATTTCTTAAACATTCTCAAACTTTGAAATGCCCAAACTATTGTTCAGAAGACAGAGGTGTATAGAAAGATAATTGCATTACCTCAAGCTATTGCATCATCTCATACAACTATAATTGTGTCTATAAACATTAAAATATAAGCAGGGTTTTCAGTAAAAATATATAAATAATGAATTCACAGAAGCCTTCAATTGTTTTATTTTGCTGAAAACAAGTGAACACATTTTAACATATTCAATTACCTTTTGATTACAGGTTTAATTTCATTAATTTCCTCTAAAGTATTAAGTAATACAGAATAATACAGAAATTCACAAACTAAAAAGTGTGTTTTCTCTCACCTCCTACCTGGCTTCTCCTACTCCCCTTCCCTGGGGATAACTATGTCAATAATTTATTACATATTTATCCAGACCTTTTCTCATGTACCCATACAAATGTTTTATTTACATAGGCCATTTGTAGTAGGCTGAAAAATGACCCCAAATGATATCCTAATCACTGAAGCCATATGAATGTATTATCTTACATGCTGAAAAGATCTTTGCAGGAGTGATTTAGTAAAAGATCTTGAGATGAGGAGGTTTTCCTGGATGATCAGAGTGGGTGTAATATCACGGCAAGGGTTCCAGGGGAGGGATGCAAGGGGAGTAGCATTAGTAGTGGGCAAGGTTATGATGGAAGTGAGAGGCTAGGGTGGATCACGGAAGGAACCACAAACCAAGGGATTCAGGCAGACTCCAGTACATAGGGAAACTGCTTCTGAAACTGATCCTGAAGCCTCCACCAGGAACACAGCTCTGCTGACACCTTGGTTTCAGACTTCTGAGTTCCAGAATCATAGGAAAGTAAGTGTGTCATTTCAAGCCACAGAGTTTGTGGTCATTTGCTTCAGCAGCAACAGTAAACTAGTATATTATTCTTTAACAGATTTTTTTAATGTAACAGTATAACCCATATATCCTTCCATGTAAGTACATTAGTGTATGCAGTGTTACTGCTTTCTTTATAGTGGTTGCCTAGAAATATCAGTTTGGCCCCTTTTTATACTATGATACATATAATTTCAATGTGCATCCTCGTACATACACCTTTGACCATTTGTCCAGAGGGTTTTATGGTGAAAGAGGAAAGGTACACATGGTGAATATGTTGTTACTCAGAACATTTGCCCTCTTCACTGCAGTGTCTCACTCAGGGGAGATTATGCTTCCTGCTCCACAAGTGATGGGCTCGGTCATGTGACTTGCTCTGGCCAATGCAATGTCGGCACTTTAAAACCTAGGGTGCACTGGCTTGTTTTCCTCTTGCCATGAAATGTCCCATATAGAAGCTGCCTCATCAGTCTGGGTGATAGATGAACCACAGCGGATTTGCAAGGAGATGAAAACATAGGCCTTTTTGGCTGGAAATGACTATTCTTTGGAGGTTCGTAGACACAAAAGCATAACTTAGACCAAAGTGTCTGATACAGTATGTGTACCTAAGATGTTCATAATTACTAACAAATTGCCTTCTAAAGATCAGAACATGTACTCCAACATTGTTTAAGTGCCTTTTTCCACATTCTTGCCTGAATTACATAACAATCATTTCCTACTTTCGTTTTTCTCATGGGAAATACAAAAATGGTATCTTACCATTTGAACTAGTGTTTTTCTGATTTCATACAAGGTTTCTTCATATGCTTCTTATTCAATTGTATTTATTCTTTATAAAATGTTTACATGACCATCGTCCATTTTTAACTAAAGTTACATGCCATTTTCATATAAATTTTCTAGGGAGCTTATATAGTGTGACTGTGACTATTTGCTTTGTCCATATTTTAATGATTTATTTGATTCTTTATGATGCTTTCATTTCACCAAAGTAGCTAATATATTATAAACTAGTTTCCTTTGAATTGAAACATAAGTCAAGTCTAATTAGTCACTACAGTGATCATGAGCTCTTCGGAATGACTCACTTAGAGTCCAGATGAGAACTGCCAATGCAATGTCTGACTCCGCATCAAGGCACTCACCAAGAATGTCTACAAAAGACACATGATGCATTAGAAAAATGCAAAGAAGAAAAGACCAAGGCCACAGAAGACCAGAGGACAAAAACATTAAAGCATCAAGTAAGGATCAAAGTGAATGCAGAAACTATAAATTTATATAATAAAGGTAACAATTATCATTATTGCGATTGTTATTAGATTATATATATCAATAGTCATGAGAAAGCTTATAACCAGTGTACATACTGCAGTATTTTCTCCATTGAAACAGTTCTTTCAGCTACTGTTTAGGGCCAACGGGTAGGATTTTTGAATGAAGGTTGATCATAGTAGCACTACCGAAGCTAGTGAAAGTGTGAATATATGACAAAGATGTTATTATACTTATAAGTAGACAACTGGGTTAAGAAAACTCCAACATATCAATAGATTGGAATATAATGAACCTGCTCAAAATTAATCCAAATAATGATGTGGAATCCTGAGCCAATCTGAGTATCATTTTTATAAATCCTTTATTGTCTTGTTCAATTTTTTTCTCCTCTGTTTTTATACAACATTGTCCCTCTATTCTAACATTTATCAATATGTAAAGTCTTTATCATCTCCTTCTCTAGACTTTGAGTTCTCCAGAGCTACATTTACCATACATCTTTTCTTTTTAACATATAATTCATGTTTTCTTACTTAAAATGTATTTACCTATTTCTTCAAGAAAAATAGAAAACAAAATTGCATGCAGATCACAAATACAATTATGTAAAATTATAGGAGCATGTTAATATAGGTGAGAAAGAAACAGAGAAATGAGAGTAATTCTCAGAGCACAAACAGGGCCCTTTTAGGTTTTGTTTCCAATAATTTTTAATGACAGACTGAGTTTTTTAATGCAAAATGGTATAAAGAAGAAAATTAATATGATCCATATTTTTCCACCCAGAGTTAACTGTTGGTAATATTGTGGCATTTAAAAAAAAACTTTTGTATGCCTTTTTGTGTACACTATTGTGATTGTTACATCTATAAAATTTTTACTCTACTTTTCCCCACATTTTTACTGTAATGTTATTCTTTCACAATTTACAGCTAAAGCCACATACATAGTCTGATCTAAGTGATCTGTAGCACCTTGAGGAAGAGAGAGGCAGATCAAAGCTCTGAGACACGTGTGCAGATAGAATGATTAAGAACAAATAGCTGGGTAGGAAATAAGAAACTTTTGAAAGGAGTCCTGAAAGACCACTCTTGGAAAGAGAAATGGTGGAACAAACTGTGCTGTTTATTTATAGTGTTGTCCAGGTTCATCTGATCTTGCTATAGTGTAGTCTGCACCTGTGATTTAAAGAGGTAAATATGTTCCTTATCTTCACCTTATTTCTCAGCAGGGCCTGAGAGCTTTGATTCGCCTCCCTTTCTTCCCTGAAGTACTACAGACTATGGGTCAGACTATTTATGTTGCTCATAAAGACCTCGATTCAACATGAAGACCTGGTGCTCCTTCACATGGTACAAGGGAACTCTCCATCTGGATGAAGTCAGTTATTTCTCCTGATGTGGCTGCTTTCAGGACATAAAGACCAAAATATCCTATCAGTGCTACCTTAGGTGCTCCGAATGCCCACAAATAATAGCAGCACTCCACTGGTGCTGCTCAGTAGATTTTCTGCAGTGAGATTAGCATATACCTGCACTGCCCTAATACAATAGCCACTGGCACTTATGGCTGTTGAGGACTTTGCATGAGGCTACTGTGATTCAGGAACTGAATTTTTAATTTTATTTAAATTTAATCAGTTGAAAATTAAATTCAAATAGCCACATGTGGTGAGCAGCTACCATAGTGGATAGCCCCTCAGTAAGTAGCGCCTTTGTGTTTACCACTCAAGCTGTGGCTTTCCCTGATCTAAATCAAAGTGTTCTGGATGTACTGCTTCAATCAAAGCAAATTCCATGATAATGGCCTTTATCTAGTGTTACCCACTGCTGCTCCTGATGAGGCTTGTGCATGTGAAGAGCATACTGATTGTGCCTGACATAAGTAGGCATCCTGATGCAAAATGCAGACACGCAACAACTCAGTGCAAAGAGCTTTTACCTCTGAAAATAAAATTCCCAGAACTATGGTATCTTTCCCCAGTTTTCCCCTTTCCTAGATTTGGTGTGTTCACTACAGATGTTGACAAACTCTTTGGTCTCTGACTTTTATTGTTCAATATAGCTAACAAGAGAAAAAATAAATATATATTATACACAAATTTTATCTCTGAAAAGGGAAATTGAAGGTTTCAATGCGGTCTGAGTTATTAACTGCAAACAAATAGGTGAACCAGGAACAAGTATTCTAAGTATATCCTTATTCCCAAGACCATGTGTTCTCCTCATCTCTCAGCTCTAGCTGCTCAGACCTTTCAGCAGCCTCTCATGATGACACACAGCATTTGCTTTGTGCTTGTCTTTCTTCCCTTGCTTAACCATCAGAGCAAATGGAATGAAAGATGCAGGGTGATGAAATCAGTGAGATGAAACTAAAATGTACTACTGAGCTGCTAAGTAGAAGGGATGAACTTCAGGAAAACCTTTGAATAGATGAGAAATTAAGGAGGTCAGATTAAGCTCAGGGAAAGATGTGTCTGCAGCGCTATTGCCTCCTTGTTTCTTAATGGCTTGCTCTAATGAAAATTCAGCCCAGGGGTCTTTTTCTTCCCTTGGCTTTTTGCTGCCTGCCTTCCAATGGGAATAGCTCAACTCTGAGTGCCACAGAAGCTTTTTGTGGATAAAGGTGAGGTTTTGGAAGGCTAGATATTTTAAAATGTGGTTTCCTTAGAACCTGAACCGATTAAGGGAGTAAATGAGAGATGGAGTGCTGCAGGGCTCTGAATAGGAAATGATCTGTGAGTAAATTGAACAAGCTGAGAGACAGTAAATAGGCAATTAACATTTGTTTTGGCAAACCTGCACCTGTTGGAGCTGAAAATACAAAGAGAAACGTGAAGGGGAATAAATGACAAGAGAAGACCTGTCAAACATCGTAGTGTTGAAAGATGCTAAGTGGTGAGCTGCAAGAAATCATGAGTGTAAATTATGAGGAGCTGCAAATTTGGCCAAGCATCAAGAAAGATACAATCCACAATGAAACCTTGTTTTACCACCTTTTTCCCCACCTAAATGTGCCTGGAGAGTTGTAGCGGATTCTGTGCTGCTAATGGTACCATTGTAGACGATGGCGATCCTCGGAGGTTCGGGAAGTCTGGACAGATCTTGTTAGAAGTAGTGACCACAGAGAAAATTATAAAATAAATGTTTTGAAGTCTGGGCTCTGTGTCTAGCCTTTGGAAAAGACATTCTAATGCAGGTGGGCATTTGACTTTTGTTAATTGCCTTTGCATGGGGGAGTTCCCTTGACAGAAGGCACTCTGAGTGTAAAGAACCCAGGATAATATGATGATCTCTAAGAAATTTTCTTCTCTGAAGACAGTTTAGGCAATTGAACAGTTCTCAAATTCTGAAATTGTATATATATGTATATATATATATATATATATATATATATATATATATATGTGCATGTGCACACACACACATACTCATTTCAGAGAAAAGAATGAGCAAAAATTACATGCTAAAATTATGATTTAATATTATATATTCCAAGTTATATTCAATAGTGTCCACTGGTGTCCAGGGAGATGATCACATGTATTCTCCATAATCAGTTAGATTTTAGGAAATTGTGTCTATTTGTGCTATTCTTGAAATAGTGTAATTATATCCTTGAAATAGTATAATTAATAGCATATAACATAGTGAAATTTATAAGAAAAACCACATCCCATCCCAACACCATTAATTTCACAAAGGATTCCATTGTTCCACGGGGCACAGTGGAATAATTCTGATTTAATTCATAGTTTGGGGCACAATTTTGCCCACTCTCTTGCTGGGAAATCATATAGACTGTCCACAGAAAGGGGCAACTGAACAGTCCAAATCTTAACTTCTCTCAAAACTACTCACCAGCCCTAACTCTTTAAACCCAAAGAGCAACTCTATGCCTGGCCTGAGTGTAGTGATGCAGGCCCAGCAGCCTGGCTCCCTGGCAAGGTTAGCCTCCAGGCAGCCTCCTTCAGCATCTTTTCTTACCTGGTAATACCACCTGTACAGCAGTAAAGCAGCAGTAGTCAGCACTCACACGTGTTTGCCCAGGGGTTTTCACCTGACCACACAGGTGTACAGCATAGGCCCAGCACTAAGAAAAAGACTCAGTAGAACAAGGCTAGACTCTTATCAGTGTTTCTCTTTGCATGTCCTTGAAAACAGCCCTGCAGAGCAATAGTTCTTTCTTCTGCCTTCGTTGTTTAAATTCACCTCAATTGTTTCCATAGACCAACTTGAGCTCTTTAATTCCTCAAGTCTACTGGATCTGAAAGCTTCAGAATCCGTCTCCTGTGTGTGGTCTCCCAGTCATAAAATTCAGGTTTGTCGAGGTTTGTCTATACCAAGGAGGTTCTGGGCTCCAGAGAGTTACACCCAGCAGCATTTTGTTGCTGGATATGGTGGGACGACCTCTAGGAATCAGGAAAGGCAGCGAGGAACTGCCCACGGAGAGCCATACTTGATATGGATGGAACCCCACCAGGGAACAGAAAGCTAGAGCTGGTCACAGTGTGAGGAACCCAGACAAAGGTGGAGTCAGGACAGTAGATGAGGCTCTAATTTGCTCCTAACTGGCCTCCCAGATTTCAGTCTTTCTTTCTACTCCATTCCCACATGATAACCCATTCCCTTCCTTCCTTCCTTCCTTCCTTCCTTCCTTCCTTCCTTCCTTCCTTCCTTCCTTCCTTCCTTCTTTCCTTCCTTCTCTCTCTCTCTCTCTCTCTCTCTCTCTCTCTCTCTCTCTCTCTCTCTTTCCTTCTGGTACTATGTCTTTATTTATAAATTTATAATTATTTCTCTGGAAAATTTCCAGGTACATAAAAATTACTCGCCAGTTACTTCAGTTGATAATATTTTTCACTTTTTTTAAAGCTAAATCAAGATGTCTCTTATCCCCAGATTAGTTTGCTAGGGTTGCTGTGACAAAGTACCATAAACAGAGTGGCTTAAAACAACAGAAATTGGTTCTCTCGAAGTTCTGGAGACCAAATGTCTGAAATCAAGATGCTAGAAATCTTTGGCATTCCTCGGGCTTGTAACCACATCACTTCAATCCCTGTCTCCAGCTTTACATGGTGTTCTCTCCATGTCTCTGTGCCTTCCCAGGGCTACCTTCTTAGAAAGAAGTCAGACTAGATTAGAGAACCACCCTACTCCAGTATCATGACCTCAACAAAAATATTACATCTGCAACAACCTAACCCTATTTCTAAGTAAGGTCACTTTTTGAGATACTGGAAGTTAGGACTTCATTACATCTCTAAAACACCCTTTCCCAACCAAAACCCTTCAATGGTTCTTACTTCCTTTAGGATAAAATCCAAGTTCCCTTGTCCCTTTCTGGCTCTCCAGACTCAACTCACACACACTCTAAAGTCCAGTGATACAAAACTGCCTATTGTTGCACGGCATACATACATTCTCTCTTGTTTTGCCACATGCTGTACTGATGAAAATTATCATTTATACTGTGCTACTATGTGACAGGTACATGTTCATATAATAATTTTTACAACACTGTAAGGTAGGTAACTCCCCTTACTCCCATTTTTCAGAGAAAGAAAGCCCAGAGAAATGAAGCAAATTACCAAAGACCATGGGGATAGGGGGTCATGGAGCCAGGAAGAAAACCCAGGCAATCTGAGACTGGATGCTTATTCTCCAAATTGTATTGTGTGGGCAGAAGCTTGACAGAGAGGCCATCAAAGGCAACACCGTGCTCATCCTTCAGGACTCAGTTCAGCAGTTCCTTCATTCAAATATTTCTTTTCAATCCAAACCCCCCATCTCCCCTCCTGCCACTTTCAGTCTGATCCCAGGACCTGCCGCACTGTGCGTCTGTGCAACCTGAACCCTTCCTAGAGCCCCAGGTTGTTCAGTCTCTGCATGGAGTATCATTTTTTAACAAAACACAGCTCAGCAACCAAAAGTAATTAAAAACTAACTCCATTTTTTATTTGTGACTTCTGAAGAGCACAAAAGCTGATCCAATTAATAATCCACAATTCTCCAAAGCCTCCATCCTGAGCCAACTTAACCTCTCATTCCCCAAGCTGGTACAGGGCCACTCATTCAAATCCCCAGTTTAAAAAACCCACAATTCCCAAACCACATGATTCCTTTTCTCTCTTCTTCCACCATATTTTATTCATCATGCAGATTTTTGGGCATGTGTTTAGGTTTCTACTGCAAACAGGAAACTTTCAAAGATCACGTGAATCAATCCTGTCCCTGTCACACCTCTCATAAAACTCGTATCCCATTCTGTATTAACACTCACCACCCAAGCACACTGAATTCTAATGCGTTCCCTCATGTGGGAAAACTGAAATGACCACTAACTGTCTTCATAACTAATGGTAAAACCACACTATTTCAATCAACACAAATCTAAGTCTGAGCATCAAGCTGGTAATAGTGATAATATGCACTTATAGTTACATATTTCAGTTAACTGTAAAATCTTTTATTACTCTAGCAGAATGTATAAAACTCCTGAACTGACCAGGAACAAGGGCAGCTGCAACAGCAGTTGGAAATTTACAGTTGTTTAGAGATTGTGTAAATTAATGTATAGAAGGAGTAATAACACAAAGTGCTGGGAAGCTATTTTTGCATAAAATCACAGTATATTTTTAGATTAAACACTAAATCCCCATGCAAGACCTTGGGATACAAGAACATAACAAGCAGAGATCTATTTATCACACCAATGTTTAGAGCCGAGGCATAGTGGAAGGACTGAAGTCATTGTCTGATAGCCTGCTCATCAGCTCTTAATTAATAGGTGCTACTCATACCCAAAATATGTTCACACAGCAAAACTGGGTTCAATGTTCCATGTTGTGTAAAAAGTTAAACTTATGAGATAGTACTCCCTTGGGGGAGATGATAGGTATCTTGGATTATTGGATAAAGGGCATGAGGCAAAACCTGACTCAAAATACTCTATATGTAGCTAGCATCACTGTTTGTAGAATAAATAAACCCACTCATCTATCCAAGAAAGAATGAAAGAGGTCCAAGAAACAACAAAAGAGGAAATAGAAGCCAAGACCAGAGCCAAGGAAAGATCTAGTCAATGCAGGAGAAAGACTTGGGTATGGACAGCATTCCGTTTAATGTCCTGGTCCCCAAGCTGTGCTGATAAGTGGTGATGAGGTAGCAGCTGAGCTGAAGATCTGAACACAATCTCTCTTCATTCCTTGTGTGTCTTTCCTGGGTCCATTTGGGAGCCAAGTGGCCCCCATGGAATGGTTTGAGAGACAGTGTTGCCCTGAGTTTTGGTCCCTCTTGGGCCACCTGGAGCGCCACGTGCTCCCACACACCTCCACTGCGGCCACTAGTGCCCTGCATTCCATTGTCTATCCCTTGCTCACTCCGTTCTGAATGCCTTCATTGTGGCTTTTTGACTTCCCACACCACCATCTATGCCTGATTCTGATATTTTTCCTCCTTTTTTTTTATCCATCTGTACACATTTTTGGCTTACTACAGATAATCAATTATGTAGAACTTGCGTGTAGCGATTTTTTATCATTTGTATGCAAAATGGTTGCACTGTATTTGAGAGATGGAATCCTGAAGGCTACATTTAATTTGAAATATGCATTTGTAAAACTAATGCTGGCAAATGATGGTGGATATCTGTTTACCAGCTAAAGTGACACTGCCATGTAACAGTCACAGTGTCATCAGAGCTCATTTCTCCCACCAACTTTGGGATTCTTGAAAAACTCTTTCAGTTCAGGGCATTTGCATAATCTTGTATTATGTTTATAAAATTCAGACTTTGTATTTTAATTGCACAATTGTGGATGTACATTTTTCCCAATTATATTCCTATGACTATATGTTACATGGCGATAGGGCTATTTATTTTGCAGGTAAGTTAAAGGAGTAAAATTGAATCTTGGAAGGACCTCAAGAAGACTAAGAATGGTGAGATGAACAGCTATCTGTCTAGTAATCTGAGATGTACAAGTTATTGTTTGATGCAGGGGACTGACTGTTGAGAAGGCACAGGACATGATTCTGGGAGTGATTCAGCCATTAAGTGAGAAGCTAGGATCTAAGACCCTTCAGGGCGACATCCAGGAGGCAGCAGGCACAGGTGGGCATTTCACTCATTTGGTGAGCAAGGGAGGGTTATTCCAGCCCCAAATACACAAAACTAATGTTTGTTCGATAACTTAGTGTATCTCATAAATTATTTTAGGCATTTAAGACATAGAGAAAAAATGAGTTAATTCTTGCCATCAAGATGCTAATAAAAGAGCCAAGAGACAAATAGAAAAATATTTATAGTCCATTGGAAAAATTCCCATAATGAGCATAAGTACAAGGTGTAATAAGAGCTTAGGGAAATGATCTACTAAATCTATCTGGAAATGTTGAAGTTTTGGACAAGGGAATACTAACCTGGCCACAATGGGATAGATAACACAGAGCAAAGATTGGTGGCATAGATGTGAGGGTTTAATTGATCACACAGCCCAGGTAAGATTCAAGGAGGGCCTAAGAGAGTTCAGGGGTGGAGAACGGAAGTAGGAATTGGAAAGAAAAAATAGATCTGAGATTGTTTAGGGAAAACCTAAAGTATTTGAATCCATATGTAAATGTAGAGAAATTGGAAAAATTAGAGGGTTGGGGTAGGGGTGGGGAGGGGAATGGAATCTCAGAAAAAAGCAGAGAGAGTGGTAGAAGTGAAGGGTTTGTTTCTGCATATTGTTGACCTTGAGGTAAGACTTCCTTGCTGGGACTTCCATGGGATGTTTGGAAATGCTGATATAGAGTTTAGGAGGGAAGTTAAAAATGGAGATATCCACTTGGGTATAACAGTTAAAGCTATAAAAACTAGCATGTTATCATCAAGGGAGATGTTGCAGTGAGTATAAGCTGAGAATAGAAACCAAAGTAAAAACAGATGTCAGCAATAGAAATGAGAACTATGAAAGTTCAGTGTTTTTAAATAGAAAGCAGTTATTTTTAAGGCAAGAGATGACCAACTTTTCCAGCTATTGTGCAGAAATCAGATATATAAGACTTGAGTAAAAAAGTAATTTAATTGAGTGACTACAGAGCCATAAATGACCTACCTATAGGAAGGCAGATTTATTAGAACCACAGGAGCCAGATTACAAAGGATTAAAGAGGCAGGAGTTGGTTGAAAAACCAATTGCTCCTTAGTAAAATAGAACACTGACAGAAAGAGAATCCTAAACTATGCATACTGAGTATCTTTTTCAAGACATGTAGGGAAAAAAGCAAGATTCATTTTCTTTTCTTTTTTTTTTTAATTTTATTACCTTATTCTTTGGACCATAAAACACACTTAGGTTTTAGAGGAGGAAAATAGGGAAAAAAATTGGAGCAAAAAATGTGGTAAAATATTTGATAACATAAATAACATAATATTTCACCAATGTAAATATAAAGCTACATTTAGACTATAAGACGCACCCCCATTTTCCTCCCAAATTTGGGGGGAAAGGTGTGTCTTATGGTCTGAAAAATATGGTAATTTATTTCTTGAGAGGGGAAGGGAGGGAGAAAGTGGGAGAGAAACATCAATGTATGGTTGCCTCTCATGCAACCCACAGTGGGGCCCTGGTCTGCAACCCAGGCATGTTCTCTAGACTGGGAATCAAACCAGTGACCCTTAGGTTTGCAGGCAGGCACTCAGTCCACTGAACCACACCAGCAGGGTAGCAGATTTATTTTCATATTCCTGGATATTAGTGGAAGGAAAGGACCCAAACAAGAAGGTCGCCAGTCTATGACCAGGTCTTTATCCCACCTGAGTCCACAACAAGGGGCTGAGGCTAGGGTTAGATGGTAGCTAAGCATTCCTAGTGGAGTAGTACAGGAATTTTGCTAAATAAGATATATTTTATATTTGCACTTTCTTTTTAAAAATTATTCCTAAAATTCTGTGCCCTCCAAATTTTGGTTTCCCAGTGAATAGCTCTGATGGCCTGACACCAGATTTTTCTCTGAGGTGTTCAAACAAGTAGCAAATTAGCAAAAAGTGTCTTGCTCTATTGTTGCTTGTTTTTCACGTGATAATTTTTGGTGGGAAGTCTTTGAAAAATGGACTGCTCAGTATTAAAGAGTGGATAATTGCTGCGTGAGGCCAGCAGGAAAGCAAGCTAGAGGGAATGAAATGAAATACCTGGAGAAAGGTGTCTAACTTTGAAGAGAGAAAGTAGAAAAAAGAGAAATATGTTGTAAAGATACTGAATGATGCTGCTCCAGAGAAAGAAAAGTTGAAGGAACACACCAAACTTTGCATTTTAGTCATGTAAGAGTCTAGACTGACTGCAAAGTGACCAAGAATGAGGAGCAGAGAGTGAGGTCTTCAGAAGGGGTTAAATCAGTCCCGGAAGTGGGAGGGGCATAGCACTGAGGACCCTCAGAAGTTGAGGCTTGGACTGTTCTCTTGGAGAGAAGGGAAAGAGATAAAGACTTGATGTACCACATCCTGAATCCTAAGAATTTTGTGATTTGTGTAATATGGTGTGCTTTTCTCTCTCAGGATTTTCAGGGTTCTATTCTTCTAAAGCTCACACCAGATTTCCAGCTCAAAATAATTCAGCATAACACTCTTAAATCTGTATTGCAAATGTTTATGTTCCTCTAAGACTCAGAGAGGCAATGGTATTAGCATTTTTGTCAAACTTCTTGCAGTTTCTATTGCTTTCTAACAAGTTACCACAAATTTAACAGCTTAAAACAACACATTTATCATCTCACAATTTCTGCGGGTTAAAAATGTAGACCCAGCTTCGCTGGTAGTCTGCTGCAGGCGCTCTTACAAGGCTGCAACCACACTGTCAGTTGTGGCTGGGATTTCATCTGGCGTTCAACTGGGAAGGGCCTGCTTCCCAGGTCACATGGTTTGGGGAAGGATTCAGTTCCCAGCAGGTTGTTGGACTGCGGGCCTCAGCTGCTTGGCAGCTGTTCGCCTTCAGTTCTTTGTAGTATGAGGCCCTACATATGGCCGTTTACATCACCAAAGCCAACAAGGGAAAGTCAATAGAGTCTGCTAACAAGATGGAAGTTAAACTCTTTTTTTAAAAGATTTTTTTAATTTATTTATTTTTAGAGAGGGAAGAGAGGGAGATAGAGAGAGAGAGAGAAACATCAATGTGCGGTTGCTGGGGGCCATGGCCTGCAACCCAGGCATGTACCCTGGCTGGGAATTGAACCTGCGACACTTTGGTTCGCGGCCCACGCTCAATCCACTAAGCTATGCCAGCCAGGGTGGAAGTTAAACTCTTAACCACCATAGCCATATAAATGGCATTCCACCACCTCTGCTGTATTGTACTGATAGGTGCAAGTCACAGCTTGTGCCCACAGGAGACTGGAATACACAAAGGCATGGTCTCCGAGGAGTGGAGATAGTTAGGGCCATGTTAGAACATCTCCATCTTAGCTCTTCTGTCTTAAAGGGGTTGCATTCTCTATGTGACAGCAAAGTGAACTGAAGAAGCATAAAGAAAAAGAAATTAGAGTAATATAGGCATTGGGTTTATAAATTAATACATTTCACATCCATGGAAAACAAAAGTGAGTGGAAAGTACACATAAGGGAAGCAATCAATTTTATATTAAATTTTTGTATATCAACAGAAATTTAATCAACAAGGCTTATTCTAGAACTGGACTTCAGTTTATAAGAGTAGTTCAAATTTAGAAAAGTATGTTTTATCATTTATACCTTCATAAGAAATAGATATCTGTCCTTCAAGGAGAAGAAGTGTGATGATAGGTAATTATACCAAGAATAAAACCCTAAAATGTAACATCTTAACACTTCCCTAGCATAAAAGTTATCCATTGAATTTAGTTAGAAACCTGCATTTAGATACTGGAGGAAAATATAAACTAAAACACAAGAATGTATGGGGAATATTCCAGATGTCAGCAGTTTCACATACATACTCAATTAATCCTTAAGACTTACATTTTAGTATCTTTCTTACACCTTACACAATGCTATCTATTTTTCTTAACTACAAGGATAGCTCTCTCTATAGACCAGCGCTGTAAGAAAACAATATAAATTATACTTCTCAACCCTCACTCCTACCACCTTCTTCCTAGTATATCACACTCAACAGAAGTTTTAGGTAAATAGTTTGGACCTAAGACAAAAATAATTCTGTGTGTGTGTGTGTGTGTGTGTGTGTGTGTGTGTGCGTGCACGCACATATGGTCTATCCAGAAGGTATCCAGCCATGTAATATGAAAAATAGAGACATCTACTGAAGACAATACAAGAAACATTGTACATAAGACAATGATGCCTCAGTCACCTTCAAAGTAGGCACCTTGGGACCTCATAGAGTTCTCTCAATCAGCATCCGCTATCCTGTTGTAAATACAATGTGAATCTCATCAATGTTCTGAAATCTCTTCCCTTTCAAAGGTGATTTTAGTTCTGGGAAAAGCCAGAAGTTGAAGGGCACCAAATCTGGGCTATAGGGGTGCTGAGTCATCAGAGTGATTTGACGTTTCACCAAAAAAACTCTGCATGAGACATGATATATGAGCAGGTGTGTTGTCCTGATGAAGGTCCCAATCACGAGTTGCTCGTAGCTGTGGCCTTCTGAATCATCCGAACAGTTTCCACAGAGGGATATTCAAGCCTAGCACAAAATCTGATGCAGATTCATGGCTCTACTCACTCAGTCATTTTGAATGTGACAGTCACACAGTACACTTGCTCACTCAACCTTGTTTACTGCCCTCACTGACTAGTACGGTGAAGTTGTCATTGTTCGTGCACACGTATCCCAGTCCATTCTCCTTGGCTACCAGGTGACATCGATGTCACACAAACCATTCTCATTATATTAATAATGGTTGGACTTTTCCAGGACAGATGTATATATAGCTCTATAAGTAAATAAAAAAAATAAGAGAAACAACTAGGAAAGGTCATGAATAGGGAATTCAAAGAAAAGAAATACATTCAAGCAAAAAAAGCACTCAAAAATACTCAATCTGAATAGTAATTAGTGATATAACATAAATGACAAGTGACAACATTTTTCAACTATAATTTAGCAAATATATTAATCATATCCAGTTTGGCAACTATATGGGAAAAATGATAATCTTCCATTGTGTTGAAGAGCAATTTGTCAAGGTTTACCAATATTTTAAATATGGAAGCTCAAATGACACAGCTATTTTACTTCTTGAAGTCTATCCTGATACATTTTCAAATAAATACACATGTGCACACATTTTACTGTAGCATTGCTTCTTAAAGTTAAAATCTGGAAACCACTCAAGCATTCTTCAATAATACAACATTACATAAATTATTGTACAGTTGCAAATGGAATGCAATGTAGCATTTCAATAGATTGAAGTAGCTCTCTCTCTATGTGATAGAGATATATTCCAAAAAGACATTATTAAAAGAAGTCACATAACAATATGTATAATGTGTATGGTAAAATACTATTTATTTTTAAAAACTAAATTGTTAAACACAATTTAAAACCCAAATTTTTAAAGACTAGTATTTACTTAAAAAAATTAAACTATATACCATATGTATGGGTATTTGCATATAATACATATTAAATAAATATATGTAAATGCATAGGAAAAGTAGGGAGAGGCATTGGATACTTACATGGCTCATTATACCAGTGAAGTTAATTCTGGGACAGTTGGGGTGGCTGGAGGGGAGGATGAGCTGAAATCACAATTTATTGTTCTGTGTATATCACAGTGCTTGAATTTTGAAGGGGCAGATACCCATGTATTATTGCATGTAATATTTTTAAAAAGTGTACATTAAAAATAATTTGATAGCAACATGCAGAGAGAATTGAAACATGAGTAGTCAGATGAGTAGTCCATTTTTTACTTGCTGGCTAGAGGAAGTAAAGCTTCTCCATCTTTCCCGATCTGCTCAACTAGAACGGGCAGCGACAGCAGGAGGAAGGCAGGTTTGCTCTCTGCATGTATCACAGAGTAGGAATTATTGTTTGTAGGCACCAACAAAGAGAATGGAACTGAATCCTGAGAGGTGCATGAGGCTGGATCTATATGATTTATTATTCAGTTAAAACCTCTAAAGAGTGAAATAAGACCTCGTTGTCAACTCTGATTTATATTCTCTCATTTTGCAATTCAATGAGGGAGTCAGGTGGGTATTGCCGAAAACTGGTTATGGATTTCACCCAAAGACATATAATTGCATTTGTATTCAAAATTTCAGCTTCATTCGCTTTGTATGATTTTATTTTTAGCTCTTTTCTTTTATTTAATTTTTATTTATGTATTTTCTTCACCACCTCAGACCAGAATGACAGGAGGTAGCTGCTTCATATTTAAGCCATTTTTCATGCATCCCTTGGGCTCAATTTGGGGCCTCTCCTGAGCTGCTCTAGAAAAGGTGAGCTGCTTGCTCTCCCCACTCCCTCCCCAACGCCAGGTCTATGCTGGGCTGCTAAGCTACTGCCAGTCTCATCCAGCAGGTAAATCTTACTCTATACATGTGAAAACAAGGGAGATAAAGTTCAGCACAGATTTGGTCTTGGCTGTAGCTTAGCCTCTGCTTCTGTTTAGGACGTGAGATGATTCAGAGCTCTATAGGAATTACGAAGGCTGTAGGGAGGACAGAGATTATGTCAACTTCAGCATCAGCTGTGATGTTCTGCATCTTTGAAAAGGGTGTTAGTGATGAGACTCGAGCACTGGAAAGTGGGAATTAAGAAGGGCGCATTGGTAAAACATAAACACCTATGTCTTTTTAAAAAATAGCCCCCACAAAATGTGTTTAACCATGTGAACATTCATACTTCTCAGCCAGGAATGTTTATATTCAGTTTATATTCAGTTTACAGTGCTATAGAGAGATTAAAATAAGTGGTAATGAAAAAGATTTAGCAACATGAAAAATACTCATATCGTTACTGAGAAAGGAAAATGCAAATTAGTATATATACACTGTGGTTAAAGCACTGCAAAAAATGCATGGGAAATAGACCAGGAGGAAATGAAATAGCGCACTAAGAGAAAAAGGGGAAAAAAAAGAAAACTGTAACCCTATTTTTCATTTTTTTTATTATGTCTACAATTTTTTACCAAAAGAATTTATAAACTAATAAGGTATATTTTTAAAATGTTTAGTTCCTTTTAAGCAAGCAGGAAGCTGAGTAAGGGTCATATATCCTTGTATCAAAACCACAAAATCCTCTGTTTATATCTCCATATTACCTTCTCCCTACTTTCATTCCCAACACACATACATACACACTCTTCCTCAATCAAGAAGACAGAGGTTTGCCTACTTTTATTCCCAACACACACCCTCCTCCTCAAACAAGATCGGTGCTTCAAGGCATGCGCATCTCCTAGTCAATGGGCGCCTTTGTGGCCAGTGGGCATGGGCTTAGGAGATGTCCCTCTTCCACACCCCCTTCTTCAGAAACCATCACCCCCACAGCATTGCTCCTACAGAACAATCCCAGCATCATAAGCATCCGCGGTGCCGCTGCCATCATGTATTTGCTCTCCAAACGTATAGTGAAATAGTGCCAGGCTAGGCATTTTCTTACCAGCAGATATTGAATAATTGATCCAAAAGCAGGAGATTGATGATAAAATTATAAAGATTAATCCATTGTTTCCAAGGTTGATCAAGTTCTTCTAAAAGGTGATCATTTGCCCTTTTGAATCTTTCATGGGGAAGATGCTATGCCAACCACCCCCCCCCCCACACACACACACACACTCCGTTCAAAGTTTTCTGAACAACTTGAATAGCTGAATGACAAAGACAGGCTTAGACACTCTCCCAAGCTTTTAGTTAAAATTAAAAGCAGCAACAACAACTAAAAATGAAAAATTTACTACTGTGACCATATCGTGCTGAATATTTCACTGCCCTTATCTTCTTTGATTCTCGCATCAGTTATATGAGTGAGGAAATATTTATAAACCTGACTTCACTGATGAAAAAAATTGAGATTTAGAGAAGATAATTTCTTCAAGGTCCCATAGCTGCCGAACAGCATTTGTATGATTTGTATGAACCCACAGCTCAGAATCTTGACCACTGGCCTGCCTGCCTTACACTCTCATTAAGTTTCACCCTTTACTAGTGCCTCAGGACACAGTTGGGATGATTATACACTGCATAACTCTAGGGAACCCTGCATACTTTTTAATCCGTGAGAATGATGCTCCAAAAAGTTGGATAGCACACAGCCTGCCCCATCTTATGTGGTACCCACAAAATCTCTCTGGATGCTTCTCTCTATCATTGCTTCTCAGCTCAGCCCATCACTTTCAAAAACTTTTCTCCAACTACTCCAGTGCACATGAAGTCATTCTTCCAGGAGATCAATTCTCATAGACACAATATATTGCAGTGTGGTTGAGATCTCAAAGCTAACACCAGTGAATTCTGAGCTCTTGGTCCACAGAGATTCTCTTAGGTTTCTTTATTAGCATCTCAAGCACCAAGCCCAGAATGGAGCACAGAACAGGAATTTAATAAATGCACATGAACTGATTATATGATTTTGTAGGAAAACTACTATAAGTCAGATAAAAGGATCTTTAGGAAGACATTAGGAGATATTTTGCAATAGATGTAAAATGTATTTCAGACTATAATTGGAATGCAGGGCAGTAGGTGCCTGCTCTGCAAATGAGCAAGGGCAGCTGCCTAGTGTCTGTGCTGATAAAAATGTAAGGTTCATTTTCTCCAGGTCTGTAGTGAAGCAGAAAGGAAATGATTTGCACCTGTATGAATATTCAATTTTGTGATCTCCTGGCCCAACCACGATGTGAATTACTCAGAGTTTTGTAAATAACCTGAGAGTATAATTATAAAAATTCCTAGAATAAATCAAATGGAGTGATAAGAATAAAAATAAGTCTGCAAATCCTGCTTGCTGTTTTCACGTAGCAGCTTCCTACTTGGAGACTTCTGCCAACTTCCATGTATCTGTAAATGAGATTCTCTATATAGAGTCAGCAAAACTAAGAGTTAGAGAGAGGTGATTTGTTCGAGGCAGAAACACTGTAATTCAGTCTTTAGTAAATCTCAAGCAATTTTTTAAATGAACAGAGATGATAGTGTTATACATCTGGGTTCTAGAGTTTTCTCCTAGCCTAGTGGCCTCGGCTGAGCCAATTTCAGGAGTAATACAATGTAGTGAATGGACAATAACTCCTGCAAAGAAGCAAAAAATAAATCCTTCATTGCATGTATTGCCATACTTGTATACAGACACACACAAGCAGGCACGCACACCCAAACTCATTAAAACAAAAGCAGAGTGGTTAATATTTATCGGCCAATAAAAACAGCCTTCCTACTAGCTACTGACTACATTTAAGGCAACAAATGGATGTAAAACATGCATTTATCTCCTGCACACGAACACTGCATTCCAGATGTTAGGTGCTACACTAGACAGACACCAAGAATGAGGGCAAAGACAGCAGAGCCAGCTACAGCTCTGCAGGATCCCTTCCCTTCCTTGTGACAAACTGAAGCTCTTAAGGAGCTGTATGGCAGGTGTGCCCCTGCTAGGAGCCCGTGAGTGAGCAAAGCCTGCTTCCCCATTTTCCATAACTTCCCTGCCACTCAGAGCAGTAAGGCTGTTAACAGTAGAAAGAAACATTTCCTGGAATTAGTGTGAATCGTTTCTTTGGAGATAGTGTAGCTAGCAGTAATTTTCAGATCAATTTACATGATATTCCACTTAATTTATGCAGCTCCTCATTTGCTCCTCCACTTGACTGCAGTAACACATGAGCCTTTCCAGTGAAAACCTGTCATCGTCTCAGAGCTCCTCTTTCCTGTGGACAGATATGGAGACATTGTGTGGACTCAAATGCTTAACCATTCTCTAGCTGCAGTTAAGAGTCGCTGGTTGAGTCTTCACCTCAGAGTGGGCCGAGGACATGGATGGAAACAAAGCCATTCTTTTCCTCCCACTTAACATTGACCTCCAGGTCCTCCATGGAATCGACATTCCCTGCACACACCTCTGCCCAGCCCCGTCATACAGGCAGGAGATGCAATGGCTAATACCGTTGGATTCCAAATCAGGGAACTTTTTCAGGCTTTTCTTTTTGAAACGTCGATGGAAACCCAGGAGCCAATGCATCCATGGCAAACATTTAGTTTGCTGCTTACAATTGAGATTTGATGCATTAACTTATTTATTCACTGAATAGACATTCAGAATAATTTACTAGGTTCTAGTCAAACTCCTGGGGACGAGGAGATGAGAAACACTGTGCCCTCCCTGATGAAGGTGTGAGGTGAAGGAGATGGGATCTGTGATCGAGGGTGGGACAGAAGCGCACGGGAACAGGCAGAGCCGGTGGCCTCGGGGCAAAGGCAGCTATCATCGTGGAATTCAACCTATTCTATGCCATCCAATTGTCCTTCCTACATTATTAATCATACATATTAATCACATGTAAAGTAGATACCATCTCCATATTACACATGGAGACCAAAGTATATTTTCTAACCTTGCACATCTAATAAATGCCAGAAATGGGATCCAAATATGAGAGTGTATTACCCTAACACCATTGCATTCCCATGACTGTGTGCTGTCCCCCCGTTTAATGGCACATGATTACTCGTCTCCATCCTTTTCCCCCTGACTTACCAGCGTACCTTTCTGGTTACTTGTTGAAGCTTCTCTAGTTAAACTGATTCTGATTAGGCCAGGGGGTGGGGTCATAGTGAGGAGAATAAACCTTGAAGAATGAGGTACAGACCTAAAACTAACCCTGAGTTTCGGTGTTTATTTTTCACTAGTTCCAAATCATTTGTCTGACAATGAAAACATTCTTACCTTTACATGTCTTCTTCAGGACCGTACTCATCCATCTCACACTTGTGCTCTTGTGGGACTACGTCCGCTGTATAGTCCACAGACCTCTTCAAAATTTAGAGGCTTAAAGCAATTAGCAGTGACTTAAGTCAAACCTTTTTGTGTCAGTAATTCAGGCTAGGCTCAGCTGCACCCTCCCACATGTTCGAACTTTTGCAGAGGGTCAGCTGGCAAAGGAAGACCTCGTCTAGGATATCGAGGATCCTTGATTTGGCTCCTGTGGCTAACCCTTTGACAGGTGACCTGATACATTCTTCTGGCTAAGGCAAAGGAGCAAAGCCAAAGGGAAAACGTGCAAGCCCTTTCATGTGGCCCTGTTTGCACGCAACTGTTAACATCCTATTGGTCAAAGCAAGTCACGTGGCCAAACTCAGAATCAAAAGCTGAGAGAAAATCTCTGTCTCTTAATAGAAGGAACTAAGTCACACTGCAAAGGGAATGGAGGAAAAGAGAAGAGAACTGGGGTCGTTAAAACAATCCATGCACCCTTAGGGCTGACCAAGTGCACTTGCGACTAGAAGGGTGCTGCTTTCCTAGGTTCCATGTACCAGTTTCACTGAGCAAACGTTCTTTTTCTGAGCGCTAACAGAGCAGGTTACTGAGTATGCTCTGTCATTCTACTGATCGACTTCCCAAAATTCCTGACAGAAATTTTGAATCATTATCATGGAATCATCATTCTGTCTTTTACCCAGGAACTTAAACCCATGGTTCAGTGACCAGACTTTTGAAATACTTTAACTGCAATGTCTTTTTTGGAATACATTTTAGAAATAAATGGTAATATAGATCCATAATTAAATATTAATATTGGGATTACTCATTAAATAACTTATTAAAATTATTTCTAAAACAATTGATTACAACTTATTAAATCATTACTATATGCCAACCTCTATATTGTTACATTTTATTTAGTGAGATATACATTATGACTCCAATTTTATAGATTAAAAACTGAAACCTAAAGCTAAGTTTGAACTTAAGTCTGTCTAATTCTAAAATACCTCCTCCAGTCAGTGTATTTTCTTTTTACTCTTGATTCCACCAAATTTCCTCACATTAGGATATGGACAATATTATCCTGTTTTTTTTCTTTTAACTTTACCTTGTCTTCTTTTCATTCAACCCACATAACAACTCCCAGATTGACACAAGACAAGGGCTATTTCTGATTGTTGCTCTTCTACATCGAATTGAAGAACGGTTCCCCTATGATTCTGTTCCAAACTTCACAAGGCGTTTTGGTTTCCTTCAAAAATAAGATACCTTATCTATTCATCTTTTCTGTCCCAATGCTCCAAATTGAACATTTTCCATTAGGATCTTATTTTACTCCACACCACCCACCATCCAGCAGGGTTTCCCTCGACTCTCTCTTTGCCCATATTCTTTCTCCTGCAAGGGATGTGTTGTTTTGCAAAGTGCTACCCATCTTTCAAGGCATATTTTACAAGAAATCTTCTGAACCTCTTTTATGGCATAGACTTGCCTTCTCTCATAGAAAATCAGTCTCATCCATGGCTAGAAGCACTCACTGAGGGTTGATAAACAGCCCAGATAAAGAATGTTTCCGTTCACGTATGGAACACTGCTATTCCTCTACAAACACAGGGGGAAAAAAGAACAAAAGAAAATTTCCATGCATCATCTCTACATAAGTAATTGGATTTGGCAAAACAGAGTTTTATATTTTTCTTTGAAATGTCTCCTTATTCAAACATATAGGGCCCAGCAGTCTGTCACCCTTTTCCAAAAAATGAGTTGACAGGAAAGAGGAGAGTCGGAAGAAGTCTCTAATGGGGTACCAAATTAGCACAGGGAAGAAACAAACATGTCCTGCTCATTATGAATTGTTAATGGCCTGTTTACTGCTGAAGCTGTCACAGAAAACAAGAGAGTCTGGTAAGTCAATAATTTATTTCAGGCTGTGGAATTAATTAGGAAGACAATTAAATGATTGTGGGAAAGCAAAAAAATATGTTTGCCTGTTTTCTTTTTAGAACTCAGTGGTGCTTTACATAGAATGTGGATACTGCATGACAGGGAAAAGAAGAAATGGCAGAAAGAGAGCGAACTTTCTAGATGTTTCTTCATTATAAAATGTTGATAATGAAATTTCTCCAAAGGAATTTCAGTCAAATACCAGGAGGTATCGGTAAGGTGCATTAATCCTTTAGAATATTTAAATGTTTTTACATTTCATGTAAGATCGGATGGGCCAAAATGCTGTGGCCTGAATTTATTTTTGCTGCATTTTGAGGTTACACAATGACTAAGTGATCTTTCACTTCTGCATCTGCCGTGTGAGTACCAACAGTAGAGTCAAATGAAAAATAATACTTTTATTAGTATATCTTAAAGCAACTGTCTTTAGAGACTTCAAATCACTTCATAGGCTTTTTAAGGAAAAATAAGATTTAAATAGAAATGAAAATCCATAAAATAGCATTTTCGACGCTGAAATTATAACTGTATTATCTGTTCCAGTGAAGCTATTTCCAGGCCTTAGTACTCACCTACATTAATGAGGAAAATGTTTGGTTATTTGGTTGCAGGAAATAATTCTTTGTACACGGAAGTGCTGTTGAGATTGGACTTGGGTATGCTCTGTACTGACAACATCGGAAGGCTGCCAGGCAAAGCTGATGGTTCTTCCCACATGTGCCCACCTGTGGGCAGTAAACTTGTGCCTCTGACCTTTATATCCCTTACTGAAAAAAATTATTATTTTGCAAACACCTGAGCCCTGGCTGGTGTAGTTCAGTGGACTGAGCACGGGCTGCAAACCAAAGTGTCGCAGGTTTGATTTCCAGCCAGGGTACATGCCTGGGTTGCAGGCCATGACCCCCAGCAACCGCACATTGATGTTTCTCTCTCTCTCTCTCTCTCTCTAGCTCCTTCCCTTCCCTCTCTAAAAAATAAATAAATAAAATCTTAAAAAAAAAGAAAACACCCACAAAAAATCTTTTTTAAAAAAATGTCTTTTACTTGAAAGGGGAAATAAGATGATGGATTATACAATGGATACTTTTTTTTTTCTTTTGTAAAATCACTAGAGAAAAAACTACAGGGACAAGGAACAAAATCTTGAAAAATTACATTCTCATTCTTAACAACCTACCATTTACAAAATTTCTTTCCCCTGCTCAGAAAAATTCTTCACCCTCACTTCTCACTGATCTGTACCACCTGCTCTTATGGAGAATACAGAAGTCAGCCCTAAAAAGTGATATGATAATATCGATGATGATTTTGCATTTTTTTTGTCTCCAGAATGACCAAATCATGTCTCATCATCACTGTGGACGAAAATCTTTGACCTTCCTATTGCCAGCTTTATCAGCCACTAACCAGGCCCAAGATGAGAAAAGGTTTGCAGTCCCTGGTAAGGGCACTCACAAGAGAAACTCGGGACTTGAGTATGAGAAAACTACTGAGGAACTAGTTACGTTACCAAAAGAGAACTCAATTGGTCAAAATGACCTGCAGCTTTTAACCCACTTCTGGAGCACATGGTAGGGATGAGGCTAGCAGGGAGGGAAGCTGGAGCTCAGAGCAAGCCAGGAGCCATGATTCCTGAAGAAATTCAGGTTCAGACTCCGTTGTGAGCACAAGAATTAAGTCAGCTACTGGTAGGTATCCAGAAATCCCAGCCGTGAAGAGGAGGAAGGGTGCAGAGGTTAGGCATCCACAAGGCTGGAAAAGATCCCTGGCACAGCCTGAAATCTCACCATGCCTTTTGGACAGTTCCTCTTTTTTCCACACACACACATACATACATACAATATATTTACAGATTCAAACCCCCTTATTTGGCTGGAAGAGGAAATAATACATCTCATAAACTACTACTGGATTGTCTCCATTGCTACCTACACAAGTTGAAGAAACCAATATTTGCTGAATAGAAATCAACAGTGAGGGAGAAAGAGACAGTCAGGAGCTATTTTCTGAGTTGTGTTCTTCTTTGTCAGGCTTCCATTGGGAAACGGGACGGAGACGACAAGTTTGCACAGGGCCAGCTGGCTGGTGAGTGCTTCCCCTAAGCACTGGAAACATCAGGGCACTCAAGAGGCATCAGATCAACTGGAAGCCACCCAACAATGCATGATTAAGAATTTCGCTTGCCTTAAGTTACTGGACCAGATGATCTTTCAAATCCCCATTAAGGCTTTGCTTCTACAGTCACCGACATCATCTCCTTTGGAATCCAGCATGGCCTTAGGCCTGGCTTGGCTTTGTAGATGCTGTGTCCATTCAGAGTTCCTAGCGGTTGTTCTCTAAGCTGCGAGCTCTTGAAGGTTTGCCGGCAGATGGATGCTGGTCCGTGACCTCAGTTAGCACTGCTCTTTTCCAAGAAGCTAATAATTATTTTAGATCATTTCCTTCCTTTATATTTTTGCACTAAAGAGTCCTTTCTTTTATTTAAAAAATATTTTTACAGAATATACTAAGATATTTATCATTATTTTTCAAAAGTCCATGTTTAATAATTATAAAATGGCAGTACTATTCACACCCTCCTATCTTTCTTTTTTTAAATACATTTGGTCTGTGAAATTTCAAAGATTAGGAACCACTTTACAGGCACATTTCTTTGGTTACTCAGACTCTTAAAGAGAACAGAGATTTTTCATCATACATTTATTCAACAAATATTTACTGGGCATTCGTTGTATGCCAGACATTTTTCTAGACATTTGAGATCCATCAGTTACCAAAATGTCAGATAAAAATGCCTGTTGCCATGGAGATTGTCTTCTTATTGGAAAGAGACAATAAATAACAAACATAATAAATAAGTAATTAGGTTGTAGAGTATAGGTACAAAGGTCTTAAATGAAATGCTGTCGTACCTTATTTCAACTCGTTTTAAACTCAGCATTTTCCCATGCCAGATTCTGCATTCTAGTCCTAATTAATTTAGAGGTAAATAAGGCAAAGTTCAATTATTCAAGATGTTTATTTCATAAAACAGAAGGTGAAATGGGTGATATTTTCCTTCTTAGGTTATGAGCACTTAGATTATAATAACTAATAAACAGATTTTCTTTTAATTCTGCAAGTGCCATCACAGAGTTGCTCCCTAGTTGTTGAAGCTGTTGAAATATGCTTGTTCAGCAAACTCCACACTTACGGCATCTGCATTTCCTTTTTACTCCTGACGCTGGTCAGCTTAGCCCCACACTTAGAGCCTACTCCTTTGATCCCACAATTCCACCAGCTGTCTTACCACAAATAGTGGTGTGGTGTGGGCGCTGAGGTGGTGTGGACCCGACAGTGCACAAACCCACAAACCACACTTGGGCACCATCACGCTGCTCAATGCAGTCCATGTGTGTGAGCATTTCAATGCCTCACTTGGTTTCCAGAGGCCATGGGCAGGGCTCTGGATTCCTGCATTAAGAACCCAATTGAAAGCCTAAGTGTGGAATGTTTAGAAAATAAATGAGCTCTCCTTGGATCAGGCTCTATTACCGAGTCAAGTTTTAGGTGATACATAAATGGTTATGTTTTCCCCCCAAATTGCTGCACAGGTGGGAGATCACAGAGGGATGATGAAAATGAGCCGGCAGTTTAGAACATATTAAAAAACAGTGTCAGATATTAACATGCAAAATGCCAATACTGCATATGTGCAACAATAAATGGGATATTGAATAGGATTTTTATTTTTATTTGACTACCAGTCATGTCAGTGAGCATTTCACAAGCTAAGACAGGGGAGGAGAAAAATGAAGAGATGCTATTCCAATTGTCTAACTCATCAAACCCACCGGGTCCCTGCTTCTGGTGAAGGCAGATTATAGGTTAGAAAGAAAAGTGACACAACCGAAGGAGACCTCAACAAATGGGACTGGGAGAGGGCCAGATTTTGCATGCAAGAAGTGCTTTGGGGAATAAAGCCTTCTGGCGGTTTGGTTGTGTTTATCTCAAAATGTTCACTGGGAAAACAGAGTACATTTGCATTTTGTAAGCGAATGATGATAATAATAGGTTTCCAAGAGATATAAATCAGGGAAGATTCAATAAAAACAGAAAATTTTGAATATGTATGTTTTGACCCTCCCCCACCCTCACAAGCAGAGGCACCCAGAGTTTTTTTGATTTGTAAATACTGTGCAAGGAATGGCCAGGGCCCCAGCCTGTTGCTGGTCGGGTTCCTGGTTGGGAAACAGCAGAGCCCTCTGCTGCTCTTTGTGAACACAGCTCTCCCTCCTTGCCGTGCGCTCTTGGACTGCCCATCACTCCCCCTGCCCGAACACAGCTTGGACACGTGGTAACTGCGCTGTTACACCCTCCTCTTCCCAGCTCCCACCGCCAAGTCAAAGAATGGGCTTCATTAGTCAACAAGTTTCAGCTAACTGTCCAGCATGGTATAGATGTAATAAGTACTCTATACTGATTTCAGTTTGTCACTCTCTCATCCCAATAAATCTGTTGATCTAATTTGATCAAAAAGACATCAGGCACTTTAAAAAAGATTCTTTGATACAGATAATGTGACATTTTTCTGATTTAACAAAATAAAAATATTTATAAAAGCGGGTTTGGTTCATTGATTTCTTAATTCTCCAGATATTTGTGAAATGTATAACTCTACCCAGGTGGACAATCGCTTTCCCCTTCTAAGGTCATTATAATTATTCACAGCTGCTTGAAATGACCCATTTCCCAAAACCACTTTAACCAGATCTTCTGCAGTTTTATTCACAGATCACCTCCTCCCCACTTCTGCTTGCACTGGTGGTCACCAGACACACTGCGATTCTGCCAGGTAACCATTGCCACTGGATCAGTATACACAACGGACTTCCCTCTGCAGAAATGAAAGGAATTTATGGCTATGTCACTACTCAGATTTCTCTTTTTAATTTTTTTAAAGTAATTTTGTGTTTTGTTCAAAGTAATACAGGAATACAGTTTGAAAAATGAAATAATAATGAAGGTAAACCTAATAAAAATCAGCAATCCGTTGCCACTAGCTTCCCCCATTCTGAGTCCTGCTCCCCAGGGAGAGCCATTTTTGTTTCTCATTTTCATTATTTCCTGGTGCTTACCTGCATGCACCAAAATAACATGTCATTTGCTCTGTTCATTCACTCACTCATTATTCTAGAAATAAATGCTGACTGTGTGCCAGTCCTTTTTTAAAAAACTTACATTAAAAAGTGTTTTTTAAAAAGTCATACCTATTTGACTATTCTTGCAAATGAGTTGCAACTTCTTATGTATTGATAAACTTCTCGCTTTCTTTATTGTTATGGATTTACACCTTTTTGTAAACCAATATAATTTTAAGGGGCTCTGAGGAAAGATAAGACATGAGCTTTGTGGTTAGTCCACTGCCTCCAACAGAAATGTCCTGATCTTCTCTGCATGGAAACTCTGTTATATGCACGAGAGCCTGGGAATAGATGAGTTCACTTTAACACACCAGGAACCGGGCAAAGTTGCCTCAGCTGTATCACAGGAAACGTGGACTGGTAGAAAGGCAATGAATTGACAGCTGAGAATCCTAGTCACATCCATCACTGTGTCAAAAGTCATGGCGTTCTCAGTGCTTGGCAAGTAGAGGGAGCTGACAAGGTTAGTTATTACTATCTTTAATGTAATTAACATTTATTTATCTCATTCTAATTGCCAAGCACTATGAATGCTGTACTGATTGTCTCCTACAAATTAGGCACTAATATTGCCCCATTTTTTCACAAGAGGGAACTAAGGCCTAAGACATAATATACTTTTTCCAGTGAGCCTAGCACTTGGTGCTCCTCAGTGACCTGTCCCCTGTGGCTCCATGAGCTGGCTCAGACTCTCTCTCCTCCTTTTACATATCTAGTTTCAGGTAAGTTAGGACAGAGAGAGCAGTTAATGGACGCAACCCAAGCCCTGGGTTTGGAAAAGCAAGTTCCACCTACCGCACAGAGCTCAGAATCCACTTCTGACTGTTTCTTAAAGGAGTGAGAGCAGAAGCTATAATAGAGACTCGTGGCAGCCAACTTTGTGAGTGAGCCCATGCACAATGGTGACCCATGGCAGAGCCTTTCTGGGAATTTGTTAAATGATATTGCAATGCTGACTGACTCCTTTAAATATTGAGATAAAAGGAAGGACTATGCTTCCTACCAAATTAGAATGGGCAAACTGAATCAAGGTTAGCTTTGCAAAATAGAAATAAGATAAACTCTGCATAACATCTAAGCTGTGTTCCTGGTTCTCCCACAGCTTGGCTATACCTGGAAGGTGTTCCAAGATCTTGGATATCAGGTCCACTATCTGTATACCTTGGGTAATAATATTCATTTATATAACTAAGTATCATGATAAATGCATGTGAAATGCCAGCCTCTAAAAAATGCATATCTGCTACTATTATCATCAATAATGAAATTAATACTGTCCCTTCTTATGGTTAAAAAGAAATTCTAGATCTTTAGAAAAATCTCCTCTTTGAGCTCTGCCTGCCTATGACACAGCTCTTCATAATTTCGACCTCTACTGTGGACGTATATTCTCTTTCTTTGGCTTGAAGTTTTAAGTTTCTTACAACATGTGAAATTCAAAGCTTCAGGCACAAGACTGTCAGAATTGTCAAGAAGATTAACAACAGGTATTTGAAAAGAAAACAGTAAGCAGTTAAGGAGCTGTTCTTGGAGTGTGATTTATCAAGGCTTTCATGACAAGACCATGGTTTTGATGAGAAAACTGTACACATTTCATGAAAGCCAACTACATGGATGCTTTGATAAACAAGGTACTTTTGACCAGTCTACACTATTCATAGACTTAAAACATCCTTGAGAAAAACAATCAGAGGGATCTACCAGAGTGATATAGAAGCACCCCCTGAGGTCCACTCTTAGAGAATAAAGTTTTTGTGTCCTCCATTTTATATGTCATCTGAACCACAGGTGACCCTTCATATATATTTCACAGAGGAATCAATTCATCAACCTCAAGCCATGCCTTGTAGAAAGTACCCAGTTATTTTATTGTGTGGCTATAAAATAATTGATATATTAAGAATAAAAAAGACTCATAAAACTGTATTTGATATATGAAGGCACAAGAAAAAGAAAGGGTTTAGAGTTGTAGTTCACTGCAATGGTCGTAAGAATTCCTCAGTCATTACAAAGGCTTAGCCCCACAGGATTCCCACTAGAATGTATTTCACATGACAATGAACTGGTGGTGCCATTAAGTTCGCATAGACACACAAGCATGTAATTTGCATGGTTATTTGATTCTGGTGGCAATTGTTTGCAACTCCTTTACTCTTTCATTTTCAAATCAATTTGAATTGAGCTCTAGGTTTTTGTTTTTGCTCTTGTTTTTGTTTTTCTGAGAGCATTTCGGGTAATTAGCCAACTTGAACCACTTCTGGATGGGTGTGTGGCAAGGGGTTCACCCATCACTCCACTCCACCATGTGGCACTCCCTGGCCCCAGGGACTCACTTACCGCAGCCAAAGGCTTCAGTTGTCCTCTGGTTCGGCCATAGCATTCATCTGCTGCCTTCCACTCCAGAGGAGCAGTTACAGCATAAAGCAGGTGTGCCTGCTGGAATAACTTGATTGAGAAGATTACATCTAAACAAGGATCAGCTATTAAGTTTCATCAAGCCACATTTTTGCTCTATTTCATTGAAACAGCAGGTGAGTTAGACTGGTTGCTTGCTCAAGAAAAACACATTAAAAAGGCTTAAACCTCAAGCAAGCATGGATATAGAAGTGTCGTTGGTGATAAAAATCTAACCCGTAGGACATTTCTACAGCTATAATCTAGATGATTGAAATGAACATTACTATTTTAGGTTTAACACAGAGGATTTTGTGCCTCAAGGGGTACTTTTGAATCCTCGAGACAGTCCCCAGCACCACTGAAAAATGTCTCTCCACATCATGTAGCTACATGGAATCTGATGAAAATATTTGGAACATACGTCTTCAGCAATGGGTTCTTGGCTGCTGCAAATATATCAAAACGACTATACTTGGGCAAAATGGGGAAAAGGAAGGGAAGTGACAGTTTAAGGGAGATTAAAAAACCAGCCAACTTTCGGGAAGATTAAAAAAGAGAGAGTCAAGAGGATCATTTATAAAAGGAAGGATGTAAATTCTTTACAACCTGATTGGTTTCCCCGGAATATGCTGGCTTTAATGAAACTGTTATTCCTGAAGGACTGAGAGCCTTTTTAAAAATGTGAATAAGGCAGTACTGGGGGTTGGCATATTGTTAGTCTTTGGCCTCAGGAGGCTGACTACCTCTGAAGACCTAATTAGGTTACAAGCATGTGAAATGAGTTTAGTGATCCCCTGTGCTGAGGTTTCAGGGTGGCTGGTTTCTGAACGCCGCGATGGTTAACACTACCCAGAGCATTCTTCGTGAACTCTATAAATCACTACTTTTCTGCCCTCCATACAACTGAGTTATCATCACAGACTCATTTTAATCAGATGACCTTTTCTACAGTGAAAAAATTAAAGATGTCTTGGGGTTTTCATTGACTTTATGACAGAGTTACTGACAAAGTTTGCACATTTCCTAAGGTTTTTTTTTAACTTTTCTGCCAGATAGAGTAAAGAGTCTGATTTACGTTTTTCTAAATCAATCATCCCAAAGAATTAAAGAGCAAACTTTTTAACAATTAAATAAAATGATGTTCGACCTTCATGAACCAAAGCTTTGCTTGCTAGCAGCCTCTGATGGCGAACTCATGACAACCCATTACAAGCACGTGAGGCTGAAAAGGGAAGGCCTGGGGAATCATGGGAGAGCAAGCCACTCAACATCTCTGAGCATTTTCTCCACTGCGCAGTGGAAATAACAATATGCACCTCATATTAGCGCACATGTACCTCATAAGAGAGCATTTCATCTAAGAGAAAGTATTTCACAAGTAGAGGATATTTTCCTGTATGCAGATCCATACAAATTCCCCACTGGACAGTACATGTATTACTAGCAATTAAATAATTCATTGAAGTATTGGCTAATGAGATTATAAATTTTATTACAACTGGGTCAAGTATAGACAGAAAGAGAACACTTAATAATGGCCACCCAGGTTAAAGTGTGTGTCATTACCCATCCGAATGCATGCCATTACTCACCAGGAAATGAGAGCCGTTGCTCTACTGGAAACCCTTCCAGTAAAAGGAGTGTGGTCTACTCAGCATAGGTGTGATATTGCAGTCCAGTTGGCCAGATGATTCAGTTTTTCAAATAAGAGAAATGCACTTACAGGGTCGGTGTGTGTATGGACACACAGGTGAACCAAACTATATGTTTCATGAAGACAAAGATCTTTATTTATTTTGTTCACTAACTACCCCCACAGCTTGGACAATTTTTTACACATAATATCAACTGAATACATATGCGATGATTGTGAGAATAAAGAAAAGTAGACTAAAATTATCCCACATGTTGGATTGAATCTCAAGCCTCTAGATCTTTGGAGGCACAGCAGACTTCAGGAAACCAATTCAGTGGCACTTCAAAGCGTAACCAGAACTGGGTATCCACATTGAATTCAGGCTTTCCATGACTGGATTAGCTGAGGCCACCACGGGAGAGCTCCTGCTCTGTGCGTGGTTCTAGCCAGTCCCCGCAGAGGTGGCACATATACAAGGGGGACCCCACAAACCTGGAATTTACTTATAAAAAATTGTGTTTTATTCTTACATGTTTAAACTTTCAATCACCTCCAAAGTACTCTTCATTTGATGCAATACACCAATGGAGACGTTTCTTTTCACTGCTCAAAACATTTTATGAACTCATTGATTTTGATGCCTTTTAGTGCTTCTGCTTTTTTTTTTCACCTCTTTCACACCAGAAAAATGGTTCCCTTTGAGGACTTTTTTCACCCAGGGAAACAAAATAAAAGAGTCACTTGGGGTGAGATCAGGTGAACAGGGAGGGTGGGGGATGGGGGTCATGCTGTTTTTGCTCAAAAACTGCCGAACACTCAACACAGTGTGGGCAGGTGCACTTGTAAATCGCCCATCATGAAATGGGCAAATGTGTTAAAAGAGTCCTCAAAAAAATTCACTGAAGCAGAATGCAGCCTCTCACAACAATGCCAGTTGGTACACCAATACAGATGGGTTCCTAAAACACTGACCTCGTGGGGAAAGCCTGTACTACAAGGGATCTGCCCTCCAGAAGATAATTCCATTTTGGGGTGTTCTTCCCTCATACAGTTTACATCTCTGCTCCAGACACCCCCTGTCAGTTCTATTACAGTACATTGGTCACGGACTTTACTTCTCTAGCCAAGCTTCTTCTGAACAAGAACAGAACTATGTCCACGTGGCAGGCAAACTTGGCTGAATAAACTTTATTTAAAAGATACCTCACCTCCCTCATTCAATCCTCCCCCACCCTGTTGTCTTTGTCCGTGCGTCCTTTATACATGTTTCTTGACTTGACCTTTCCCTTTTTTTCCCTTGTTATTCTCCTTTCTCTTCCCCTCTGGTCACTGTCAGTTTGTTCTTTATTTCCATGTCTCTGGTTCTATTTTGTTCACTTGTTTGTGGGTAAGGCTGGGGAGAGTAATGTCACAACTACACACATACTCACAAAGGCAGCTGGTATCTAATATGCACTAAAATATTAAATCTATTCAATAGATTGTATCCATAAGAAAAGTAATCATAAAACTATCAAGTACCAATTGTCTGCAAGACACTTGACTGAGCCCTGTGTATCCAACTAGAAGATACAGTCCCTACATTTGAAGGGGCTTAAAACTCTCATTGGACAGATGGCATCTATGCAGGCGGCATTTCAGGACAACAGATAGCACCAGGAAAGGCAGTGGAGATTATTACATGGGGCTCAGTTTGTCAGGCAGGGTTTCAAGGTAGAAGTGGGGTTTCAGCTGCCCGTGAGGACTGTAAAAGAGGAATGGAAGTACATTCTCAAAAAGGAGACTAAAATAAGGAATGACCAGAAAAAGTGGAAAAGAACAAGATGCATTTGGTAAAAATACAAGATCACTGGAATAAGGGAGCGTAAGAAAGCATCGCAGGAGTTAAAGCTGAAAGAATAGTACCATTTAAATTGAGGCCCTTTGACTTGAAGCATGGTAGCAGAAGGCTTCCAGGGGCCCAGGGAGGGACACAAAACTCAGAACAGGGCAAAAAGAAAAACAAGGTGTGGCAACCTGCCAGGAATTGGATAGGGCATTTTGAATGTACAGCGTTGAAACACATATTTTTAAAGTACTAAACTGACCCTTCTCCCAAAAAATAGGTCTTCCTAACAGCCACCATTTGACAGTCTGTACTAAATGATAAGCAAAATAAATAAAAGTGAGTACAATTTAAAATTAATCAAATAAAAATGTTCATTATAATGACAGATAATATGTACATATTACACATATAAACTTAAGGCCTCTCAGTTACCAGATTTAAAAATATGAATTAATTTTCTAAAACTGAAGTTACTTTAGGTAGATGGTCCTAGTTTCTCTAAATTTTAGTAGGCTAGAGAACAGTGGTTTTCAAACTGTAGCATGCACCAGAAATACCAGGAGAGCCTACTGAAGGGATAGAATGCTCGAAGCCAACCCCAGAACCTCCGGTTCAGTGGATCTAGGGTGGGGCTCAAGAATGTGGGTTTGTTAGTTTCCAACTGATGCTGGTGCTTCTGGTCTGGAGATTACACGTTGAGAAGCAGTGCTCTAGAACAAGCCACATCACCCAACCATAATTTGCCACGAAAGAGACATCAGCAAACAACATTTCTTAAACTTAAGTGTTCTTTGGACGACGTATAGATGGTGTTCTTTCTGGGTTGTGGTAAGACTTTGGTTCTACTTATTTGTGCATAATGGAAAGTGCATCCTACAGAGAGCCCTGGACTTGGCAAATGGAAGTGGAAAGCCCCCTCTCTCAGTGCTCATCCTTGTTAAGTCTCTCCATCTTCACAACAGCAAAATTGTGCACCCAGCTTGGCTGCTCTCAAAACACGTTGTTTAGATTTAATTGGCAGTGCAGTGCAGCTACAGCCCAGGCATCTGCCAGGGAGTGCAGTCTTAACTTCACCCAACATCTCTTTTTTCAAAACCAAGAGAAATCATATTTGTCAAGCACTGCCTGCAGGATATGCCGTCCACATGTTTCTTTCCAGGTGATTCGTACACACGGTGACATGGTGGCTTGTTGCTGTCCATTACCGAATATGATGGAAGGTACTTATTATTAGTAATGAGAGTTAAAAGAGTAAAAGTTGCAAATGAGTTATTTAAAACAAATGATGGGAGTAGATTCAGGGTTATTCCTCCAATATCATTCTGGCTAATTTGAATTCTGAAATGTTTTTCAAGTGGAAGGAAAAGTCAGGGGATTTCTGAAGCTTATCTTAAATATATACACACACGTGCACGCACATACACACACACACACACAAAATATCATGGAAGCATCATTTTTTGAGTATTGTTTTAATTGCAACTGCCATTTACATGCTCTTAAATATGTTCCTCACCAAAATCCCCTGGGATTCTTGTTAAAATGTATGTTTTAGGGTTCAGACTTGCTGAACAGAAATCTCGTAGCTGTGTGGGGCCTGGGCATCTGCACACCAGGAGCCACGCATTTGCTTCTAATGTTCATGCAAGTCTGGGAACCCCATAGGGGATCCCAACAGGGGGTCCCAGGTTCCTGGACCCCCAATTCTGGGCCCCTACGGAGATGCACGTTCTTGTCCTACCTTGCAGGCTTTTTCAAAAGAAATACCTGCTTGATCTACCTTTGCATCTACTCTAAAGATGCTAACAGGCAGTTCTTTGTTGCATGCACATCAGCTCACTTGTAGTGACTCTCAGAAAAAGTCTATTTTAAGTAGTTATAACTTATTCCCTTGTTTTGCTTTTGGTTAACCATTATAAATCATGTTGCAAGAAGGGCTTTCTTTATGGAGGGCTGCAAGAATGCAGGTCTTGTGCTTCGCCCTGAGTGAAGAGGCCTCCAGCAGCCTCCTGCAGGAGGTTCATTTCTACCCCTGCTTCATGTCTCTTGAGTTAGTTTTTGCTAGTTTTTCCCCCTCTTTCATCATTTACTTTGTATTTTTATTTTATGTATCTTTTACATGCTATCTTAGATATCTGGTGGATATAGGCCCATATGAGTATTTTATATTGGAATTTGGCAAATGGCATGTTTCCCTTAAGAAAACAAAGGAGATTTGGAACTTAATCTGAAAGCAAAAATGTCTGTCTAGGAATTTAGGAAAAATATCCATCTAGCAGTAATATCTAGTCCAATGTTTCTCATACTTTATTTTAAAACAATGCATAAAAATGATAGAGGATACTAAAAATGATCTTCTGAGATTTTGACCAAACAAGGTGTTTGTGTGTCTGCTTTTTCTTTTTTAGGATGGTTAAGGTGCTGTAATTCTCTTTCTATATCCTATATCTTTACTTTGAGTATTTAAAAAAATAAAAGTTACAGCTGTAGAGAAAGTAGAGAAACTGTAGAGAATTCTACAGCCAGAGAAGTAAAGTAATTCTTAAAAAATGGTAAAGGAATAATAAATTTTTCTGAAAATATAGTGTGTGTTTACCCATAACTAGCGTGAGATCTCTCAACTTGACCTCCGCCTTTTTTAATGCTTGCCCATCTGAATATTCCAGCTGCCTTAAACCAAAGAAACTGATTTTAGAAATTATATTTCCAGGAATGAGTGAAGGACCAGGACTACAGAGAATGGGCTATAGTCCTAAACTTGCCTTCACACTTTAATCATAGAAGAGATAAAATTCCAAAGGGGAAACCCTTTTGTCTGAAAAAATGTTTAAATAAATAAGCTTGTTTAAATAAATCAGTTGAATTTGCCAAGAGGATGTAAGAGTAAAGTTTGTAGCAGCAAGAAGTGGGACAACCAGACTGCATACCCTTGGGGTGGCTTAGGGTGTGAGTGTTAGAGTAGGCGGTTAGTTAGTAACAAAAGGGAGGGAGCTAATAAAACCAGCCTGATGAAGTAAGAAGAGGCAGCACTAGAGTCACCCCAGGAGTCTACCCCATTGTGGAGGGGAGAAGAATATGACACAGGGAAGAGTCCTTTTACCAAATATGCACAACAGAAGCCAACTGACAAAGCACAACTATGAGTCATGCACAGTAGGAGCTAAAATGGCAAGCATAAATGGGGAGGAGACCAGCCTGGGAAAAGAGGGGGAAAAGATCTGATGACTTAAGGGCACAAAACCCCAGAAAATACAGGAAAGGGATTGGATAGGGGGAGGGCACTAGCACAGCCACAGGAGAAGTTAGGAAAGAAATTGGATAGTTTGAAAGAAAGTCTGCCCCTTCCCAAACCCTAAAATATATAACTAAAGCTTAATAAAAGGCCCAGAGAAGGCCCATGTTTTTTAGGGGGGTGGGGAATGGAGAGTGTGGGTCAAAAAGGGAACCATGTGGCCTGGATGCCATGGAGCTTAGGTGGCAGCCGTGCAGATGGAGAAATGAGGCACAGAGAAGTTAAGTAATTTGCCCAAGGTCACACAGCTAAGAATTTCAATGCCAGCTGGGAAAAAGACTGAACTGCCCTATTGGACCCTTGGGTGCCAGGGGTGATGGGTCTGCAGTTCTGGGTCCTGGCCCTACCTGGCCTTGGGGGTACAAGTATGGGCCTGCAACCTGGGAAGCTGGACTTCTTCTGCAGTGAGATGGACTGAATCACCTAGTCATCAAGCACAGGGACCTGGGAACACACCTACAATGTCAACCAGTTTCTGCTGCTGGGGTCACCTGGGAAGCGCCTCGTCGAGTGTGGCAGCCTTTCCAAGCACATCCGTGCCCTGCACACTCTTCCTTCTCTCTGGTTGTACTTCTGCTTTCTTTTTTCCTAAACACTGAGGATCCCCATGCGACTGGCAACCAGGGGAGCAGTGGGCTGTAAGGACTCTCCTTTTGCTGCTGTGACTTCCCTTCCTAAGTCTAGGCAGCCCACTCTAGGTTTACTCCCTTCGCTGTGATCTGGCCTCTTCTATGCTAAATCCTCCCTTTGTTTTCACTCTAATAAATCTTGTCACTATTGCTCAAATCCCCCTTTGCTAGTGTCCCCGAAATTTCCTTCCCACACACTGTGAGAACCTATTTCCCTTGGTAACAAAAGGACAGGATGAGTTGACCAAAGTGATTTTAAAACAAGCCTACTGTCCAGTGAGTGTAATCTCCTAGTCCAGTGAGTGTAATCTCCTACGTGAGCAGATCAGAAGTAGCTTTACTAACGGCTCTTAGCTTGTGAAGAAGTATGTACTGTGATCAGCCAGCTCCGGCTCTTGTTTCAGACTCGGGATCTGCTCTGAAAACGTCCTTCCACCTCAAGACAGACTCTTATTAGAAGTCACTGACGCCCCAGATCTTTTTCTCATCTCAGGAACTTTCACATTTCTGTGACTCTTTTGTCTGTAAAAGAAAGGAAGGTAGTCATCGAATTTCGATTCGACCCATGTATAATCAAACAGTGGAACAAAAAAGGGAGGTCTTTGAAACATGAAAGCAGGAATATGGTACTCAAAGGATTACCAACAATTAGGTTTAAAAGCAATACTGTTGATACACATGTTAAGGGATTTTACATAGTTTAGGTAGTTGAATAATTGGAAGGATTTGCTCAAGTTTTGACTGTTAGTGAGGATTAAAATAGCCTTTAAATTGAAAATATATATTGATTTAGCTTAGTGGTAATTGCTAAGTTCTCTATTTCAGTTTGACTTCATACAATTTATGATCACTATCTCTATCTCATTTTCTTCTAATGAAGTGAGAGTAAAAAATTATGTCACATGTTTTTAAGGTTCCTTCTAGCTGTGTGATCACATATATTTCAAGCACAGGTGCATGATTCTATATGATTCATGAATAGAAATATTAAAATTTGGATTTCCTGTTGTTAATATGTCAAGTCAGCATTTTATTTACTTACATATTTAATGTTTCACCTCCCCTCCTGTCAATACACGCACTACCATGGAGGCATCTATAAAATCAGGGCCTTGAACCATCCTGTTTAACAGCCAAATCACCAGTGCCTAGAATAGTATCTGAGCACACAAAATACTCCATAAATATTCCTTGAATACGTTAATAAGGCCCTGGAAGTTAGAGCACCTATAAATCAGGTTGTACCACTGGTGGCGATGATTGAAATCCAGGAAATAAAGAACAAAACATGTATGTATGTGACCTGCACAAGCTGAGGAAGGGATCAAAGGAAACAAATACCAACCAGTCCTTGTTACCCTGCCAGAATTTAATTCTTTATTAACTAAGGATTACTAATATGCCTAAGAACATTGTTTCTCTGACCTTTGATTTTATCGAATTTCACGCCAAAGAGACCAATAAAACTGATTGCTCACACACGTCCCTAACACATCTTTTCAAATGATGCCTCCCAACCCCCTTGTTGGCAATGACATAATCCATTATCGACAGTGAGTGAGTTTTCTCTCTCTCTTGTTTTGCCAGGTTCTTCTGCCTCCTCTCTGGCTGTCGCTTCTCCTGAATGAGAAGCACAGGGAAGAGGACTCCGAGGAGCTGTTTGTCAGAACTGTGCACTTGGACGTTGGTTCTAAAGTTGCTAACAAAACAAATGCAGAAGGAAAGTGCTAATAGTTTGTGAAACAGTAAGGTTCAGTTGTCTGAATTTCAAATCTAAATCAATGCTGTAGAATTGCTGTATAAATTGCTGTATAGTCAATTGCTATACAAACTGTTTTTAAAATCAAATGCTGGACTCCAATTAAGACCTTAAGAAATATTTTCAGAGTTTCTGGAATTTAGATAATTCCTAGATCACCCCTCGTTTGCACTGCTCTCTTGCGACTTCCTTATCTTGGGTCAAAAATCACATATGTTCCTTTGTTAAATGCTATATCCATCAGTAATTATATTTAGAATAAATAGCACAATAGATAATAAGCATCCTTTCCCCATAGTTCCCAGTACTCAAAATATGAGTTAAGTCTTTGTTATGATAGAATCCATCTACTCATTCTGCATTCTGGATTCTAAAAAAAGCAAAAGTAGATTTATGACCATGATTATTAAATAAATCAAATGACCCAAAAATGAAGTTGAACAAAAGTTAAAGTGGTATGTACATTTTTCTAGCATATATACTCTAAAAACTGCTCAATATGATGTCAATTTTTTAAAAAAACATCTGAGGTATATCTGCATGAGAAAAAGAATGAAGATGAGACTCCTACTATCTTTCAGCAAAGGTCATGAGAAGTCCTGAGCTCAGAGTGAGACCTACGCGTGGGCCCTAAGCCTACTCCGGGAAGAAGGAGGAGAGAGCCCTGTATCTCCCACTTGCCACCCCTCCCACTCAGAACCTCAGTGTCTCTCTGCCTTGAGTCACTAGGACTAATCTCATTGTGCTCTTTATTGCAGCTGAGGCTGGGGACAACACAAGCCTAGGAACCAGGTCCCACTCATCTCTCTACTCTTATTCTCCTATGACTTCACACCTCCTGCTTTCTGTCCTCATCTCCCAGCCCTCCCCACTCCCAAAATATTTTCACTGTGCCCTCTAGGATCCATAATTGCTCGGTAAGAAACACCACATTCTCAAATTCTTCTCTGAAATTTCCCTTCCTCTTGCCCTAAAAGAAGACTGATTATCCAGAAGACTCCTGAGAACACTGCTTCTCCAAGCCCCCTGAATTGGTAGAACCCCAAGTCCAGTGCTTGGGGTTCATCCGTTACACTCACTTTCTCTCGTTTCAGCCCTTTATCAACCTTGGGTCACTCACCCTCATTGTTCTAGTCCAGTCTGGATGTAACACATTCCAACATCACTCCTATCTGGTATCAAAGGAATTTCAATGTTCATTGATATGATTCTTCCCATATGATAGCCTCACAGTTTCTTGAACAACTCCCTCCCGTGGTTTACCATTCGGCAGTTTCTTTTAGGTGTGAAATTACACCCGGTGTTTTCTGCATAAAGACAGAGTTTCAGCAAAAACACCTTCTTTCTCACCTGGTTCAGCATTTCCCTCTTTAGGACAAGACTACAATTAGCATACACCTATTAAACTTTCTAAAAATCCACTGTTGACACAAATTCCCTTCCCATCTGCTACCCCATTCCTCTAATTTACAGCGAAAGGTTTACTGAGTGGTCTATACCTGAATTTTTTAAAAAATTCCCCTCATTTGCTTTTTTATTTCACCCAAACAGGCTTCCACAGCTCCACTGAAAGTGCTCTTGTCAAGGTTATTAGTAACCTTCACGTTGTTAAATTCAATGATTAAAATTCAGTTCTGATCTCACTCCACCTACTAGAACATTTGACCCAAGTGATCATTCTCTTGTCCCTGAACACTTTCTCATTGGCTTCCTGGACTTCTGTCATTTTGTTTTCCTCTTATCTCACTGCGCATGCCTGCAGTCAAGTGCTTCCTCCTAGTTCCTTTTGTGCAACTTTGGTTCAATCCTTAAGCCTCTTCTCTTCTCTGTGTCTTTTTGTCTTCACTCCCTCCCTTGGTGATCCAATTCTGTCATGCACACTCTGATGACTCTCTAATTAATGTTTTGAGTTGAGACCTCTCAACTAAACTTCTGAACTCCAGATTCTAACAGCCTCCTCAACACTTCCAATGAGATACTTATTAAGTAAATTAACTTAAACATGTGCAAAAAATCAAAATGAACCCCTGACCTTGTTCCCTAGCTTTTTGCAGCCCCCATCAATTTACGTCTCTCTTATTGTTTATTAATTGTAATTAATTCTTTCAGTTGCTTGGACCAAAAATCTTGGCATTACTTTTACCTCCTCTCTTTCTCTCATACCCCACATCAAATTTGTCAACAAATTCTCTTGCATATATGTTCAAAATATATCCCTAACCTGACCTTTGTATTTTACCACTTCAGCTGCTACTTCCCAGACTCAATCCATCATCATATCTTGCCTTGAATGTTGCAATAACTTTCTAATTAATCTCCTTGCTTCCATATTCATCTTCCTTGGAGTTTATTTTTTGTACAAAGGCAGAGTGATCACGTAAAAACTTTGAGTCACCAGTCATTCCTCTACTCTAATCCTCCCAGTGTGTTCCTTTGTCACTCAGGGAGTAGAAGTACAGTGCTTAACTCTCTCGACACACTAGCTCTCCACTTTATTCCGTGCCTTCATTTTCTACTACTCTGCCCATCTGTCATGCCATTCCAGCCATTGGTCTCCTTATGTTCTTCAGCCAGGTCAAGCTTTCTCCCACTTCAGTTACATCTGTCTAGAACACTCTTTGCATAGAGGTCTTCTGTCCGATCATAGTCTTAGCGAGACCTTGCTTGACCACTCTGTTTAAAATCTTCTCCACAACCCCACCCCACCTCTTATTTTCTTCCCTGACTTATTTTTCTGCATTATTTACCACATTCTAATATGCAACATAACATGCATAATCTTGTTACCTCCTCTCTTCAGAAAGAAGGCAGAAATGTGGTCTTTCTCTTTTCTTCTGCTGCAGTGTCAAAAGTAGTGGTTAGCATAAATAATCAAAATTTGTTAAATGTACATGCATACATGAATGAATGAAGGAATGAATATTATTTGGCAGTTTTAACTCAGGAGCTACAGTATAAATGATGATTGATACCAAAGTTTATTGTGAGAGAGCCTGTAAAGCAAATATCTCAAAGTAGATTCCCAGAATCAATAGGGTAACTTAAACATCAAATAAATAAAAGTTGTTGAAGATGTTAGGGAGTCATAAGAAGAATTTTTGGAGGATTTGAGAATGCTATCTCCTCAATATAGGGAGGAGGGAATAGTGCTTCCACTTTTACCTGAAATCAAAACAGAAAAATTTCACCAAAATTATTCATAGTATTTGCTGTAAAAAAAACACAAAACTATAAAAATAAAGTTACCAGTTAAAGCTGTTTGTAAATTTTGGCCACAAGATTTTAACAGAGGGACCAGAAAAGTCATGGGGACCTTATCTATATTACTTCTGAGAGTAAAACTAGGAATTACCCAGCCCTACTGAACAGGTTTAAATATATAGTAGAAAATAAAAACAAGTGTCTCTTAATGATTAAACATGGCTTGTTCAAAACTTGTGGCAAGAGGAGGAGCACATGCAATCAGAATATTGGCTTCAGTGCAGGATTGTCCTTGAACGTTGTAAATATTAACCTTCTAACCTTGGCCTCCTGAATATCCTGATTCTCCTATCTCATTATCACTGTGGAACTAATAAATTCATTAAATATACCAGTTTACATACTCAGTGGACAAAAAGTAAAGCGTTTCCCTTAAGACCATGAATAAGACAGGGATGTCTGCTTTCACGACTCTTATTCAACATAGTACTGGAAGTCCTAGCCACAGCAGTCAGACAAGAAGAAGAAATAAAAGGCATTCAAACTGGAGAAGATACAGTAAAACTATTATTATTCATAGATGACATGATAGTGTACATAGCAAATCATATAGGCTGCACCCCAAAACTACTAGACCTAATAAATGCATTTGGCAAAGTAGCAAGATATAAAATCAATACTCAGAAATTGATGGCATTTTTATACATCAATAAAAAACTATCAGACAGAAAGGGAAGTTAATAAAACAACCCCATTTACTCTTGCAACAAAAAAATAAGGTACCTAGAAATAAATTTAACCAAGGAGGTAAAAGATCTGTGCTTGGAAAGTTACAGAACACTGAAGAAGGAAATTGAGGAAGATACAACTAATGGGAAGGATATACTGTGTTCATGGATTGGAAGAATTAATATCATTGAAGTGTCCATACCACCCAAAGCAATATATAGATTTAACACAATTCCTATTAAAATACCAATGGCCTATTTCGGAGATCAAGAACAAATATTCCAAAAATGTATATGGAACCGAAAGAGACACTGAATAGCCTCAGTAATCCTGAGAAAGAAGAACAAAGTAGGAGGGATCACAATACCTGATATAAAGCTATACAAGTCCACTGTAATCAAAACAGTCTAGTACTGACATATAATAAAAGACAATGATTATGAGACTAGAATAAAAAAAGAACAATTAAAGGCAACTTACAAGAAACATATCCTATGTATAAGGATACATTGGTTTAAGTTTATGTGTCCCTGAAAATATAGCCTCAAAATATAAAAAGCAAAAACTGGCACAAGTGAAAATAGACAAATATATGATTGTAGTGGGAGATTCACTACACATCTCTCAATAACTGATGGTGCAAACTGACAGTCACACAGTAAAAATAGAAGAACATTTGAATGACATGATTGACAAACATGGTTTTTGTAGAAACTAACAAACAATTGCTTAAGGAAATTGACCGAATGATTATAATATTCATATAGTCATGTATGGGACAATCTATATATAACAAAGACAAAGTTGGAATAACAAATAACAAAGTTGGAATACTTACAAATATTTATATAAAACAGTGTGAAATATATTTAAGACAGTATAATATCACTATAACATCAGTACAAATTAGAACAAATAGAGCATTTGAAAACGAATCAAGAGTCCAAAAAAAAAAATTGCACAGGTGTAGTTTGACTTGGGATAAAAGTGGCACTGTGCCACAGTGAGAAAAAGTCAGTATTTTCAGTAAATGGTGCTGAATCAATTTGTTACCCACGTGGAAAAAAACAAATCTTAATTCTTACCTTAGTCCATTCATAAAATCAATTCCAGGTGAATTTGAAATTTTAATTGCAAAAGTAAAACAATAACAAACTCTTTGACTTTCTCTAATTCTGTATGTTTTTACATTTGGTAGGACTGGTCTCTAGATGGTCTTTCAAATCTTCTTTACTTTGTGTATATTTTTCTCTATAGTGAATTTAAAAGCATCATAGATTTGAATTATCAAATTCATTTTAGTAAGAAAAATAACTTTGAGAGAGTCTCCCTCATTCACACACTGAAAACTGTTGAACCAGTAACATAAAGTAATTTTTTCCTTTTTTTCAGGGCTTGATTTGTGACCTTTAGTAAACTTCTATAGTTTTTTTTCTCAATAGGTTTTATAAGCTTCTGGTCACCCCTAATCATAAGTATTTAATGAGCTTTGTGGCTGTTCTAAATGGTACCCATTTTTCTATTACATTTAAAATCATTTATTGCTAGTGTATAAGAACATTATTGATTTTTTAATATTGATTTTTTTAATCTGGCTACTTTCCTCGACTTTTACTAGTTCTTATAGCTTTTTCCATTGATTCTCACTGATTTTTTTTGGTAGACAATCAGTTTGTCTTTGTCACATACTGTGTGTGTATTTTTGTGCACACACACAGACATACAGTCTTTTAATTTCAGTGTATTACATGGTCTAGAATCTCCAGTCAGTATCAATATTAACATATAAGAGGGATTCTCATCTTATTTCTGATTTATTGCAGCTTCCTTTTGTATTAGATTTTTTTTCTTGGGGCTACTATAACAAAGGACCACAAACTTTGTGACTTAAAACATAAATATACATTCTTACAGTTCTGGAGGTCAGGTTCTAAATGGGTCTTATGGGGCCTTGACTACAGAATCAAGGGCATTGGAAGTGCCGGGTCCCCCTGGAGGCTCTAGGAGAGAACCTGTCCCTTGTCTGTATCAGCCATTCCTGGGCTCCCAGACCCTTCTCCAGCTCACTCCAGCCTCCGGTTTCCTCATCACAGGGCTTTTTCTCTCTAAATCTCTGTCATCTAGAAAATTTGAGATAATCTCCTCATCTCAAGACCATTCATGGAATCACATCAGCCAAGTCACTTTTGCTGCATAAGGTAACGTATTCACAGGTTGTGGGGATTAGGGTCTTTTTTGAGAGGGAGGTAGATTGGTCAACCTACCACACTTAACATATTTCACTGTTATTTATGATGTTTTCTGAAGGTTTCTGATAGACTTTTAAAACCAAGTTTTGAAAGCTTATATCTATAACTAATTTACTAACAGCTTCCTTTTATGCATTGATAACAAATATAGTAAATCAAATGATTTAGTCACCCATATTGAGATATTTATTGATTTTTCTCCTTTAATTTGTTAATGTACTAATTACATTAATGCAACATGTTTCATTCTCTGAAAACCTTCGCATTCTCAGCGCGCACCTTTTGAGCATGATGTGTTAGTAGTCTGCTAAACATTCCTGAAATTAATTGGTAATAGTTTATGCTTTTCAAATCTGGGTTCACATGTTTTCTTTTATTTTCTTCAGTTTTGATATCACTGTTGCATAATGCCCATAGAATACTTTGAGAAAGACTCTATTCTGTTTTGTCCATTGAAAAACATGTATTACAAGGAAATTATTTCTTTTTTTAAGGTGCAATTAGTCTCACTCATAAAATACTCTGACCTTGCTTTCACCTTGTCAACTCAGCATTTTCTACCATTCTTTAAGTGGACCTTTGGTAATTCATATCATTGAAAATGAAACCTTTTTAAAAGGTGCTCAATTTTTAACATGACTTTTAAATTGACACTATATTTACCATCTCTGCTATTTTTATTTCTATTTCTATTGCTGAAAGTTACCCAACATTGTATATTTTATTGACAATTTTAAAGACTTCGTTTTTAGTTTTGTTGATAACCTGTACTCTTTGTCCCTGTGTTCCATTTAGTTAATTTCTAGTTTTATCTCCATTAATTCCTTTTATTTTCATTAGCTTTGCTTTTTTTACATAGCTTCTTACTTTAGTACACATAATTTTAGTATTAAATTTTATTTTAAAATATATACATTTCTGTGCTCTCATTTTTCAGTTCAGCATGACTTTGGACTGATTCTGTAGCCTTTAATGTGTCTGTCATTAATGTCTTTCAGCATAAAAGTGGTTGTTAATTTCTGAGTAGACTTAGTCTTTACTTTAAAAATTATTTAGAAGAATATTTTGAAGTTTTACCTGCATACACATTTTAAGCTTCTGATTTTATTGCATTATATTCAAAGATTACGGGCTGTATTAATTTTGCTCTAGGAATTTTATTGGAATTTCTCTTCAGGCATAATTCTTTGTCTTTATTTGTTCTCTTTGTTCATAAAAAGGCTATGTGGTCACTATTTCTTCAGTGCTAATTTCCTTTCATTATTTCATTGTATCTATTATATCATTCATATTCATTATGTGATTAATAAATTCTAACTGTAAATCTAAAGTATCTATTAAAAGGAAAAAGCTCTGATGTTGAATAAAAATGCATATTGTCTACAAGAAATGTTGAATAAAAGGAAGTGGAAAAGATATGAGAGAGAGAGAATAGAATATATAGTATTAATACCAAACATGTTAGGATTAAGTTTAAAAATAGGTAAGTTTAAAATTGTACAATTTTATTGTAAGAAACGTATGCCATAATAAGACATAAATTTTAGAAATATCTGTGCACCACATAATATATTATTTAAGCACATGTCAAAATGTTGTCAATGTAAGGAAAGGTTAATGGAAGTACACTTGAATTAGGAGACTCTAACATATTTCTTAATTCTTAAAAAAACAAGAGCTTAATAAATTGTAAAGATTTATTTGGCAAACTTCAACACTTTTCAAAACAAGCAAACATACCAACTAGGAAGAGAAGGAAATTTCAACATGATCAATAACATGTGCAAAAGTCTACAGCTAAGACCATACTTAATGCTGAAATACATGTGTCCCCAAGACTGGGAGCAAGGTAAGGATCTACTCTTGCTGCTTTACATGGTATTGTATTAAAGGTCATCTTTAGTGCAGGAGGGCAAGTAAAGCAAATAAAAATCACAAAGTTTGAAGAGAAAGGACAGAAGAGAAGAAGGAAAGAAGGAAGAGAAGAAGGAAGGAAGGAAGGAAGGAAGGAAGGAAGGAAGGAAGGGAGGGAGGGAGGGAGGGAGGGAGGGAGGGAAAGGGAGGAAGGGAAAGGGAGAAAAGGAAGGAAGAATAGAAGGGAAGAAAGAAAGAAGGGAGGAAGGAAGGAAGGAAGGAAGGAAGGAAGGAAGGAAGGAAGGAAGGGGAAAGAAAAAAAAGAAAGAACATTTTTATTTGCATGTGACATGACTGTCTATGTGGAAAATCTAAGGATTTACAGAAAAAAATCTAACACAAGGAAAAAGTGAATTTAGCAACATCAAAATACCAATTATATTTCTATGTTAGCAATACATAACTGAAAATAAAAGTTTAAAATGGCAGTTTTAAGAGCAAACAAAAATCCAAAGAGCTAAAGTGCTTATCAATAAATTTTATAATTGTGCAACATTTCTACATTGAAAACTATAAATATCACTGGGAAATTAAAGAATATTAAATAGGTGAAGGAAAACATCACTCCATAAATTATAAAGTAATATTATGCTGTTTATTCTTCCAAAATTGATTTATAGATTAACCATAATAATCATCCAAATCACAGAAATCCTGGTTTTTCAATAACCAAGTTCTATTGATTCTACTCCTGATAGATTTTTCAATATGCTTCTTCTCCCAATACTGTTTCCACTGCCAATATTTTCTTACATGAAATATAGTCTGGATTAAATGGTAATGAAAAAATACAATAAAGGTTATTTTTAAAAAATCATCTGTGATCTTCACACTCTCCACTCATGACCTCAACCCAATGCAATCTTCACAGCAATCATAACAACCTTCAGGAAGGTGTATATTGTGTGTCCAATGGAAATCCACCAGGGCTGCCCTTTGTCAAAAATACAAAGTCCTAACTCTTTTGTGTGTCTTTTGAAATTTATTTTTCTGAAGATGAAAAGAAGATGAACTTCTCTCTGAAACTTTGCATCAGTAGAAAAAAATAAGGACTCTGTAATTTCATATCATTTTTAACCTCCAGTAAAATCACTGACATCATGAGGTATATTCACAGTTACTTAGAGAAACACACTCCAGGAACTCCAGAAAATAAAGAAACAAATTATACTGTCCTATGTGACTTAAAAATATAAACTAAATTCTCTTTCAAACATTATCAGGAAGCAAAGCCTCAACATTCTCTGTACACATCTCTATCATCTGAATGACAACACTATTCCAGACCTTAAATATAGTAATATCCTTGAATTGTAGGGTGTCAGAGACCATTTTCCCCACATCAGAAGAAATCTCCCTAAATTCTCAAGCTTTATCCAGTGTTTAGTTTTCACGAACTATTTGTTTACTACAGTCAGAAATTATACATAGAAAGTTATACAATTGTAAACAAGTTTATGCCACACCATTTATAAGTTGCTTTTGTTCCTGTTTAAATATTGCAACTTAACAAGTAAAATATTTCTACCTATGCAATTACCAAAAAATAAAACAAAAAAGAAAAGCATTCTTGTATTTCCATAGCATAGAATTGTTGCTATTATGTACAGCTCTAAACATACTCCCAGGACTCAAGTTAAAAAAAAAAAAGACTCTGTTTTCTGACTGTCTATGGAAGTGGAAGAATTTGTGAATACTTGCAACTATATCTAGGTGGGAATTCCCCACCTAATAATTTAACTTCTCCTGTTCAAAGACGAGAGTGTTCACAAACACTTACCTCACTTCCAAAGCACATAACATCCTGTTTTCAAGGAGTAAGATGAGTAAACTCTTTCAAATATTTGATAGGTAGACAGAAGGAAACCCCCCTTTTTATCTCTTGGTCAGTAAACAAACCCAAAGAGAATATCTTTCCAGTATGTTGAAGATGCTCTAGCAGATCATTAATCCCAGAAAAATCTCTCCAAATGTACTGACGCGTGGATTCCATTTTCAAATTTCTCATTAGTTCCTCTTTATGGATTAAATGCTGATGTTCACGAGTGAATGCACACAGCTTCAGCTGATGGATGTAATTGGGTTGTAATGGATTTTAGCTGCTGTTCCTTCTGATCTAGCCAATTTGAAATGCAGTACCAATGTATTCTCCCCATCTCTCTGTAGGGAGTGAGAAATTGAAACCTACAAGATGAAATTTATCAACTTTCATAAAGTCAGCTTCAACCATCATAAAACTGTTAAACTTTTCATTATCATTCTACTGCAGTTATTTCTCAAATTTTGGTTTGGCAGTCAAAATATTAAAGTATATTTGGAATAAGTAGAGTTGATCCTTCAATATTCTGTGTGTCCTCAACATTGATTTAGGTGCTGTAAATATTACCAAGTGAGGATGACATTAAAACTGCACAATGTAACATCAGAAACACAGAATGACAAGAAAAGATTTAAGGGTTGTAAATCCTACTGCAATTTGATATTTAAAAATAAGATTTGCAGCTACACTAGATTTACTAACAAAGATTCCATGTTTCAAAGTCTCAAAAATTCTTCTGGTGTTGGAGTCCTGTGTCTCTTGGCTGTGAAATATCTCAGTTATGAATGGGAGACACGGACTGGGGAGAACCCAAGTTGTTAGTTGTCATAGTCACCCTTCATTTTTCTATTATCTGTGTGTGTTTTTCAAGTCCGAACCAGTATTTTCTTGTAGTTATATGTCCATGAGCACTGTAGCAGTGGGGTCAGAATTTAACTGAGCTCAAATGGACTGACCTTTCCTTTTCACGTTCCTTTTATCACTAACAGTGTAAAACAGAAAATATAGTGAAACAGCTACTCTATTACAATATTTCAGTAAAGAGTATCATGGGAAAATAAGCCTCCATTTCTATATTTCTTAAATCCTCCTTTTGTATTAATGTAGAAACTCAAGGTTCTCATACAATTCTAAAGTGTACTTAAACAATGCAAAGAACATTAGACATGTACACACAACTTCTATTTATCCTACAAAGACAACTTAACACTGATAAAACTAGAAAACATAGCCTAGATAGAGAGACAGAGAAAAATAATCATCTAGATCTTATCAGTTGTGTCTCTGAGTGGAAACGTTTTTTGTGTTGTACATTTTACAAAACTATACAAATGCAACTATTCTCCGGGTTCAAAAAGCCTAGGCAATTTAAGGGATATACCTATGAGAAAATAGAAACCATTTATGTCTTATTTACTTTTCATAAATAATACTAATTAGCACATACATTTCAGTTAGCATCTTCAAAACACTTCACAAACATTAAGTAATTAATTAATTAAAAAGAAGGCCATGATGAGCTTAATTAGAATATCCCCAAGGGCACTCAATACTTCTTGGTTCAAACAGGTTGTGAAATAACAAGAATAACCTTTCTTGTGATATTTGACTGCCAGTTTGCACCAGAAAGTACCTGAGTGCATGACAATTAGATGTTTTTAAAAAGGTCAATTGGATTTTGTGTAACCTCCAAAAGAAGAGGTTAAATTTTTTTCTGATATTTCTATCTATCTACCTTTTCTTACATATGCACACACCCCACCCACAGACACACAACTGACTTAATTTGCCAAACAAAAATCTTCCCACCAACTCAAAAGACCTTGCCTGGAACAGAATTTATGATGGATAACGTTGTTTTAGCATCCACCCAAGCCTATAAATGAAGGCATCATTTTGAAGAAAAAAAACTTGATTACAATAACTTGATTACAATAAATTAATACTAAAATCAGTGGTTATTATAAATGAAGACAATCTCTTCCTTCTATCACGCATAGGAGAAAAATCAACTGAGAGTAGTAACTACTTTTCTGCAAAGAAAAGGATTTTCTAAGGACTTTCTATTGTCAAAAGTAAAATTAATTTTCTTAATCATTCATTGTTTTTATTTGTACATGACTTAAAGGTTTAAAATAAAATAATCTTTATATTTGCAAAAGCCTCATTCTAAACACAATAAACTCTCAGAAAAGAAATGATGTATGAATTTTTAGAACTATTTTGCTAGTTAGAAACCAAACCTTCTGTTGCTGACCTACCCCGGTGTCATGGGAATTCCTCAAGGTGACCCACTGAAGCCGTGTGACAAGAAAAGTGAACCCAACCACACTGTCTTCTCTTCACTCTAGAATCTTTCAAAGACAAGAGAATAGAGTAGGTTTATGATGCATGTAACAAATATTCTTTAATCCAATAGCAAGTTGAACAAGATTTAGAATTGCCTTTTCAGGCAGTATTGCTAAATATTTACCAATTATTTTTTATTAAAAAATAATATCAGCTAGCCTGACCTTCTCTCCCATTATTTACACTGGGTGGAATAGGTTTGGGCTATCTCTGAAAATCAACTTTCTTCCTCAGAAGGTGAAGGTCGACTATAATCAAGTTGAAATAATTAAAAGAAAAATGTGCTCGGTGCTCTGAGAATAATTCTAAAAGAGGGTTTCAAAAACAAAATGATATAGATCTATTTAGGTATGCTTATATTTTGGCAATTTTATTTAAAAGGAATCTATATCATTTGGGGAGGTCTTGTTAAATATAATCACTTATTCTAATGATACCACCTTCTCTCAAAAAAGCCACATAAACTAACCTCTCTGGCTGATAACCTGCAGTTGGCACACCTTTCCCATGATTCATATATCCCTGCTTCACTTCAGAGATATCAGGCTGGTCCCATACACTGGACCCACACACAGTGCTGCAGGCCACGTAAAGGATCACTCACCTCAAATCTTGTCTTCGCCATGCCTGTGCCGCTTGGAGAACATGGAGGGAGACCCATCGCCTTTCATCTGGAGCTTTAAAATCAATGCTAGTTTAGTAAGTTCATTACATAGAAAATAAAACTCAATTTTATTTGAGTTTTCTATTTCAAAAAATAGATTAGAGGTGGTGTGTGTTTTCTACATCCTTGAAAATTAGCAATGCCAAAAAAAAAAGACTTTTCTCCACTAAGCGGTCTACAACTGTAATGCACCAAAAGGAAGGCTGCAAAGCCGAGCTGACTAAGGGAGAGATGAATGTGGTGATGAGGCTGTGGGGGCCAAGGGGGTCACGGTGGCCAATCAAGAGTTTTATAATTTTTTTCACCAAAAATTTCAACCTGAACTGACCAATGTTATTACGGTGCGTTATTTGAGAAATTGTACAGCAGCACCTACAGCGAAGGGAAAGAACAGAAAAGGAAGATCTGGCATAACTGGGTACTTTTTTTGCTGTTGTTTTCTTTTTGTTTTAATACGTCAAATCTCCTTCAAACATAAACATATAAAATTATTTTTTAAAATAAAACAAGGGCAAAGATGGATGAATACATTTAAAAAGTTAACAATAGTAAATGAATATAAGATTATATACTTTATATACCTGACTTCTTATTGTTCTTCTTTCTCCTAAAGGTAGATTGTTTTACGTTGGACACATTTCTCTGCTTTACCACATTCTTTCAGTGCTAATCCAGACTCAGTGCGTCTCTGAACAATAGCAGTTAGTATTTCCTAGACAACCAGGGAAGAGTATTTCCTGGGTCATCAATTAGTACAGTTCAAATTATTTGTATAGATTTATACAAATTAAATTATTAGCTTGTGTTATTGGGAATCAAGTCCTCATTTTTTTCTACCCCCACTATATAATTGAAGAAATCCTGAACTAATTACTCAATTTCAGTCAATATAGGGTCTACATCTCACAGCTTTATTATCTTTATTATAAAGCTCTCAGTCCCACTTCAAAGGCAGTTAAAAGATTAGAATCAACACTAAATCGTACAGCAAGGACACTTCACATTAAACCCTCTTTATGCTCCTTCGCACTGAACCTGATTTTCTTATCTGTCTGGATTATGCAAAATTAATCAATCCTTTGTAATGGCGGTAAGATAATTTTTCCCCCTGTTGAGAAGAATGATCCAAAGGGATGGCACCGATGTTTCAGTGTACTACTAATAGAGTGAAAATGTAGGGACGATTCAGAGGAATAGCAGAAGCCCCATCTACTTCTCGCTGCCTATCTACTTGATTTATGGATAATCCCTAGGTTTTTCTGGTGAGAGGAAAATGAAACTTTTACATGAAGGAACAACCAGAATTTCTTTTAGTTTCGAAGACCCTCGACATAATACAGCACCAACAGTGAGAACAACACTCGGCAACTGCGTTGCACAATTCATTTACTCACGTCACATTCGCCACTATGTATTTAGCTTGCTAGCCCAGCAAATACATCATACGTTTCATTATCATTTGACCAAATCCAACCTCTCACACCCTTTCCAATGAATGCCGCCACTCTCAGTTTATCTCCCCTTCTGTCTCTTACACGCACTCACGCATTCACACGTACATTTCATTTTTCTTCATATTCAGCCACAAGCCTCATTCCCCAAACGACTTAAATGTGAATTTCAATATAACATAGAGCTAAACCCAGTTATGATTACAGAAGAAAGGAGAACTTGCCAAGGGACACAAGCAAAGGTGCTGGCCACAGGTGTTGTTCATTTCATTGTACACCGCACTCCGATGCCTTAGCAAAGCTGCCATTAGCCGGGACTGCCAGCCGGCACAGAAATGCAGAGACAGAGACTGGAGGATTTGGGTCCAGATCCTCTATTCGGCGCTGAAGAATGCCCAAAACAGCAAAAAGGTTTATCCTTATGGAATTTATTTTCTAGTGTGGGAAGACAGAAAATGAGCTATAAAGAAGATAAGTTAAAGATTATGTTATCTTGGAATCTAAATGTTAGGAAAAAGGAATGAAGTAAAGTTAATTGTGAGTACCAAAGGCTGGCTCATGAGGAAATGAAAGTGAATCGTTTTGAACAGAGCCAAAGAGGGAGCTAGTGGGGACTGTGGGGAAGAGAACTGCAGGCAGCATGGCTGCCATCGTCAGTTGTGCATGTTGTGAACCACGACCTAAACAACTCTACACAGTATTCCTGCCGGGCAGAAGGAGAAGCCGCTGCAAAGGGGCGGGGTGAAAGCACGCCTCCCAGGTTTGTGATTGGAGTTATGGGAGGGACCCACAGGTAGAAGGCATGTTTGAGAATGAAGCTTATCCAGATGGGAGCTCTCCAATGCTTATCCAATGGGCCCTGGCTCATGGCCATAAACAGTTTCTGACTAGCACACTCACAGTCGCAGAAGATCAGAGGGCAGCACAATGGTGTGAAACGATCACATACTGTTTTAAATTTTGAGCCCATCACGTACTAGATTTGGGACCACAGGTGTATTAATTACTTTGATGTCAACTCAATTCAGTTTGCACATTGGGTTTCACTATATAACGTAATATAACAGGACCCCAAAAGAAAGAAAATACTGAGAGCTTTGAGCCTCAAGCAGATTGTGGTTAGATCAAAAACTGGCAAACGTTTTCTATAAAGGATCATATAGTAAATATTTTAGACTTCGTGCCCATTTGGTCTCTGTTGGAACTTCTCAAGTCTACCATTGTAGCAAAAAGGCAGGAAAAGGCAATGTCAAATGAATGAGTATGACTGTCTTCTCATAAAACTTAATGTACAAAAACAGGAAGCAGGCCAGATTTTACCCGTGAACTATAGTTTTCCACCCCTGACCAACAGCACCATTCTGTGATGATGGACGTGTTCTGTATCTGTGATATAATACAGCAGCCCACAGTCACATTGGCTTTTGAACTCATGAAATGTGAACTCATGAAAAGTTCACTAAGAAACCACATTTAAAGTTTTATTTAAGTTCATTTAATTTAAGGAGCTGCACAATGTTAGTGTGTATTCTGCTGAACAGCTCTTGTCTAAAAGAGAAGATTGGCTTAGGAAAATACAGACTATATTAAAAATGATGAAAGTCCTATTGATGCAAACAAACAGTAAGCTGTACAACCAGGAGTTTAATTGATGGTTTCATGAACTAAAGGATATTTGAAATGCATCTTGAGAAATGAGTAGTCTATGGCAGCCTTTCTAACCTTGTTTGCAAAAACAAAACAGAATAACCAAAACTGCAATAGGGACCCTTTACAATGTAATCCTGTCTCTAGCAACAGAACTTTATAATTAAGAAGTGTTTTATACTGAGTTAGAGCCACCTGTTAGTCACTTTACTGCTTCCCAAGATTACTATGGTACAATGGAAATAGTACAAGCCTTAGGACTAGGAAGAGCTGATTTAAAGCTTTGCTCTTTATCTTGCTCATCATGTGAGGGTAGATGTCTATTTATCATCCTGAGCAGCCATTTTTTTACCATTAAAATGGAAAAGGTCTCTAAGTCATTTGTAAAAACCAGAGATGATGCAATTATAGTGCTAGGGATAATGTTAAGAACATTGGATTCAATTACTGAATTATTATTTAATTATTTTTGTCATAAATATCATTTCAATCAATCCTCACAATTCTGCATGCTATAAAGCACAGGCATTATCATTGCTGTCTTTATAGGAGAGTCACATGTATGACAAGTCAAGGTATCTTGCCCAAGATCATGTAACACATCAATGGTAGAATCAAGTTCAGAAGGCTCAGCACTCCTTATAACTATCCTAGTGCCTTTTCCACACCCTGAAATAAACTCTTCATTAAGACAAGTTAATAAAATATTGGAGTATCAGCTCTGGACTGCCTCATTTCAGTGGATAAGAAATATTCAGACCAATGGGGTTTTATCCAACTAGTCTCCTATGTTTACTACTCAGATTTATTGCTTTGACATGAAATCTGTCCAGCTCTCATTCATTACTTAAATAACTTTTACAAGATATCACCATCTCTATAATCATTAAGTGCCACAGTCTACAGCAAAGAATCTTGATACTTAGAAAGCATTATATAAAACAAGTCAAACAGGGTAATACCTAGGCTTTATAGCATAAGCCTCCCTTGACATGGATTTGTGCTAAGCCTTGTCCTTCCTAACAGCTTATGTTTCATTTATGTTTTCAAAGTGAAGCAACAAATTGCTTAAAATATAAGGAGTTTCATTTCATCTCTAAACCCACCTTGCTTCCTACCACTCATAAACTCAGGTACTGAGTCACACAATGGATTTTTATGTTTCCAAACAAAAGAGTAATAAAACAACATCGGTACATGTAAGCACATGTTTTCTTTTGTTAAATCAAAGCAGAACTTACAAAACACTGTGGAGAGTGTATGAGTTTTGAAAAGCAGAAAGTTTTTGTGTCTGACTTACTCTGTGCCCTCATCCTAGTCATTTTTAAAATCTCCCTTGTCAGATAGGATTCTCTAACTGCAACTCACCCTTGGAGGGTGCTTCCCTCTGGGTGTGTGTGTGAATAGGAATTCACCGGAGTCTCTGAATTACTTACATCTGTTCTACAGAAATGATGATGTCATAGGCAGAAGGGAGTGCTGCCTTCTCAGCATGAACCCAACTCGATTAGCCTTCTCCTTCCAAACCTAACACCAAAATTCCTCCATCACATTTTTTCTTGTAACCAAGTAAGATATAGCTAAATATTCCTGCGTATGCCTGATGCTAGTTTACTATCTCTTCATGGTATTTAAGGTTAGGACCCAACTCACCTTCCCTTGGTGGGGAGTGGCACTAACAAGGGAAAGAAGAAGTAACACCAAGATATCAATTTCTTGTTTTCTTGAGAGCTTCTTGCATATTCCTTGGAAGTCAACATCTTTAATATGTTCCCAAAGTAACCTGAAGCTGCAATAAACTTTTGAACATTCAAAATTATGACAACGTGCATAGATCTACCCTTTTTTCAACTCACTTAAAGAGAATTTTAGAAATACAGACTAGGAAAAGAGCATTGAAGTGGTTGGTAAATTTTTTTAGTTGCTTATTGTATTCAATTCATTCATCCATTCTTTCATTCATTTAACATCCACCTAGAAAGGAGATGAGTTCATGACACATAGCTTCTTCTAGAGCCACGTGAGGCCCAACTTCTCAATTATATATGGAGTTGAAGAACTGAATTAGTACTTTGATGACTTTAAAGAGTGTCGGTGACTTCTCAAATTACTCTGAAATACTCCTTGTACCTGGCTTGTTAATTCAGTACATGGTAGGTACACCTCAAAGCCTATGCTAGGTTTGAACGCTATTACTTCATTAGTATTCTTGCTTCCAAAAGACCTTGACAGATTTAGCTGAGCCAACAGTCTTCCCAAACATCGATGTTCCATGCACATCATAGTTTAAGAAGCTTTGTTTCTCTCTTAATGGCTGAGAATAAAACTTTAAAAGAAAACATCTCCGCAGGAAGTCTAACATTGCTCAGGAATGAGTAATCTGTGGCTGCCAGAAAACATTACTGGGTAATCAGTTTGAATTTTCTTTTGCTTCTTAGTTTCATCCCATTAAGCATTTCCTTTATTCCCTTGGACCACCCCAGACTGTTGTTCCTCCTCCTGGCTTTCTCTATATCTTTCAGATATCTGGCAAGCTTCAGCTTTTGATTGATCTCTTCCCCCACCCCCCACCTCCTCACTGCTAACTTCTGTCTTCAATGGATTCCTGTCTATTGTTCTTTGAGATTAAATCAATGAATATTACAAAAGCTAACAAATTCTTTAACAAGTTCTTTTGACTTTCCCTTCACCTTCTCACAAAGATTTTCTTTTTTCCATCTTCTCACTACCGTTCCAACAGTACCATACACCTTAATTAAATTATTACAATTCTTTTGAGGATTATGAATAAATCTTCATTGTTTTCTTTATTAGTATTCGATTGGCTTCTGTTAATTGTGTAAATGTTCCCCGTAGGCAGAAAAGCAATATAAGTCAAATGAAGCACAGCTTTTTGTTAAGGGTAGTCAATTTGATTAACATCACCGTCAATATGATAAATGGAAGCATTTGGAACAAGTTGCCCAGTAACTTGAAATTGACAATACAATGTGTGTGTCATTAGGATTAGAACAATAATTCAACAGTGTATCATAGCATTGATCTTGAATGGTCCTTATTTTCAGATAAAGTAATGATTCTATGCATTTACCGAATATCATTCGTTCTTGGATTCAATGCTGATAAGTACACTTTATCATCTTGATATTTAAGTGACATGGAAACAAGTGAACTTCATCAGTGCTGAAGAAGTAACATGGTAATTTAGGGATCTGGATTCAGGGTTTAGTGTGATCGAAATTGATTACCCCTGTATGGCTAACAGGATGTAGTTAAGAAGAAAGGATTTATAGCAAATATAAATCAACATTCATAGACCCATTTAAAATGCAAACCAAGAAATTGTAAACTTTCAACTATAGACTTCCTCCATGTCAACTAAATGTTTACCAGTATAACAGTGGATAAATGTCTGATTAACAAATTTTCTTGCGAGCAAGTAGTAGATGGAAGAAAATGTACCTAAGAGTTGGATTAAGAGTGCTATAAAAATAAACTTTCTTCTAGAGGCTAATTATCATTAATAAATTACGCACTTTATAGAAACAAATGTTCTGGAGCTTAGGAAAGCAACACATCACTAACATATTTTTGGTTTTTTATGGTTGCTATTTTGTTTTGTGTATTGCTTCCCCCCCTACCCCGGAGCTAGCTGAGGACACAATTTTGTTTACTTGGAGAAAGAAGGTAATTTATAAGAATAAAACCCCATCAAGTGAAACATCAATAAAAGAAAGACAAAAGAGACTGGAGTCTGTTATGAATCATCTGTTTATCTGACACAAAAAATGAAATTACTGTAACCATGAAACAAACAAGAAGGAATAACTAAATTAATCTGTTTTCTATGAAAGAAAAATATTAAAGAAACATATAAAAACTTCACATATACTTCTTCCCCAGGTTTTCTACAAATGAGTGATCTGATTCTTAAAATTAACAAGCTGATATATATATATCTACATATATCTACGTGAAATTGTCACTAGCAGCCCTTCAGGGAAACCCTCTTGGTTTCATCAACAATTGTTTAGATATGTAGATGTCTCACTTTTCATTTTAATTTCACTGCATTCTATTTATGACCTCTAGGACTTACCATTAGACTCTCTGAGAAAACACCTCTGTGTTTTTGTTTTGACAAACTGACACATGCAAACAAAACATAGACTTTTTAAGAGACCTAAAATTAATATAGGCTCAAAAAATAATTTTGTTGTAGACTAAGACATTGCTTCCAGGCTGTAAATCCTGAGAGGTAAGCGCAGCTTTTAGTGCAAAGATAAATTAGATACAAACACAGAACAAGCACTGAGCATCTTCGGGGAAAAGAGAAAGTCTGGAATACACCGTGAGTTGGGGTGGGAAGGGGAGAGGGAAGAGCAAAGCAACCCAAATCTAAATCTCCAAACAGCCTTTCTTCTAATCACAATTTTGTTCCTTTATTTCCTCCCCTGTTTTTTCCAAGCAGTATAAAAGATGCTAAAGAACAAGAATGCAAAAAGTCAGTGGATTCTTTCCCACTTTAAAACAAGTCAGGCCTGTCTTCTTAGAGTTAACATTCAGTAAAATTTAAAAAGCCTATCAAGGAAGAAAAGCAATAGATTTGAATGGCAGCGCAATCTTGAAATGCATGGACAAGGCTGAAAGCAAATTAGAAATGATAGTGGCTGAAGAGGGAGACAGTGAAACTGTGTTTCCAAACATACCAACAGGGAGGTACCTCTGTTCTGAAGTAAGCATATCTCTAAGTCACATCCACTAAGACGGTACATACGGTGTATTTTTATGCCATTTTTAAAATGTGGTCTTTTCCATTTATGTGCTTGTTTTATACATTTTCCCAGGATTTGCAATACCTGTGTGATTTGCATTTTTTAATTTAAAAACAAATGGAAGTGGAAAAGTATGTGTCCTCTTGATTTTCTGAACACTGTCTGTGGAAGGCCTGAGCGTCCTGACAAGGAGACCCGAGAAACTGGCGGCCTGGTTGCTTTGCTTCGTTATGTCACCCCAGGTCACCAGGACAGAAATAAGGGCCAGGACTGATAGGTTTGCGACTGAAAGGGCATCTTTACAGAAGCTAAGGCCACACACTGCATCGGCTCTATTTTTGGCACTGTTTCAACATTTTCACGTTTCTTGAGCGAACTTGGAGCGTTATCAGGTTTTCCCAGTGCACACATTTAATACCATCCTTGTTTGGAGCGTTCAGATCCCCGAGGAGCAAAAGAAAAATCGAACTCTCCCTGAAAAGGGAGGGAGGGAGAAGGCACTGTTCCCCGTGGGCTTCTGCATTTCCGTTTATCATATTCCTCCTCCCTTGGCCAAAGGAAGGGAGCCAAAGCCAAAGTCACCTATTTCATTGTCCCATCTCCCTTCTGGGTCCTTGTCCCTTTGCCCTGAGCCTCCACCCGGAGGAAAGGGACCTTTCCTTTTCTTCTTTTCTGAAGCTTCTTGTGTCAGCACACTTGCTCACCTCTTTAGTCCACAGGTGCCCCTTTCATAATATCGGCAGAGCATGACCTTCAAAAAGAGCGGAGCGGGGATTTAGCGGCACCAAAGGGAGGAGATGAAAGGCCCAGCATTCCCCTGGGTGCCCAGGGACACTGAGACTTCTCAGGAGCAGCCCCTCTCCTAGTTTGCGAATGACCGTGCTTCTCAGACAGCTGGAGCTAGTGACTGCCGCAGAGGGAAAGGAAGGAAAACAGTTTCCAAAGGGTACATTTCAACCCATTAAGGGAAGGAAATCGTGTGGTCTTCCAACCTGACCTTCCTTGGCAGAGCAGCCTTGAAGAGTTCCCTTCCAACAAGAGCTCACTTCTGGCAACGCACCACCCTTCGTTCATGGATGATTGTTGAAGCTTCCCAGGTTAGCCTCGCAGCACGGTTTTCGGGAAAGCTTTTATTTTCCATGTTTTTTCTTCTTACCCCTAAATGAATGTTTCTCCCCAATACAACACCATTTCCAAGAAACTGAACTACATCCAATATCGTATTTGTGACTGCCATAATGCCTAAACTGTTTATCACACACACAGATGCAGTCATATATAAATCAAAGAATGTGTTTAATCACACCTTTTCTTTCAAGATCAGCACATGGCTTTTGATGCAATATTAATTAATTATCAGTAATAAAGCAGAAGATGGCTGACTTTTAAAAACTAGAAGCCCACATGCAGATGGAGTCTCCCTTCCGCTCTCATTGTCTTTTGGGTGTTTGTGTGTGTGTGTGTGTGTGTGTGTGTTAATTAAATATCCCCTGGTCCTGGTGATACTGCAAGTGTTTAACACAATACCCGTTTATGAGAAAGGCTTTGTACTTATCACATCTTCAAGACGGACTTATCTGTTTTTTCTTTCAACCACATGCCTGGGATTAATATGCATTGTGAGGGAACATAGTGGACAGGTTCCGAAGGGTCAAGCAGCAAAGAGATAACACTATCATCCCCAACAGACGTGGTAGAAAGGGGCAGAGTGGCTGGCTGCACTAAGCCATAGTCAATAGTTCGGTTGGAATGAACACATGCTCTATTATCTTACAGGCATAAAAGGAGAGGGGAAAGATAAGAGAACTGCATTTCTCACCTGTTGCTACATGTGCGGGTTTATTCTAATCCTTGTATCTCTCCATGCCCTTCATGAGAGCTTATTCATTTAGCTCCCGGGGGCTCCCTGAGCTTTGGTATTTCAGATGACTGCTAATGAGACAGTAATCCTCTCATTTTGAGGTTCATAACTACCCCAATTCACCAAATATCTTAGGTGCCCCAATTCACTCATATTGGAGACCATTGGCAAACCATTTTTCCTCTGGCTCTGTGTTCTGTGTCACTTGAGAGCAGTATCTGCCTGTGCTGTAGAACTGCCTGGACGGCAACAGGAGGGTGGGGAGATCAGCTTCCAATCAATCACCACAACCGCTCCTGTGCTGCCACGCCCACTTCCCTCCTACCCGTGGTCTCTGGGCCTACTTCCCCCATCACCTTCCCACTGGCCCTGCTCCACGCAGCTACACTGTGTCCAAGCATGTTCAGAGAATGGTTGGGTCAGAGCTATAAGAATAAAGCAGACAGCCTGGTCAGTGACATCTAGTGACACCCAGTGACACCCAATGTCACTTGTACAATTTTATTTTCCTCCAAAATCTTTTTCCATTAGTGCCTGCCAAAGAATTTCTCATATTTAATGATAAATCCAAGATAAAAACATAAATGTTTATAATAAAATACGTGGAACATTGGTCCCTGTGGGAAGAGGAACATTGGCTACCTGCTAGGTACATTAGAACTAACCTATATGATGAATTTGCTTCGATTTTAAAGGGTCAATCAATGTTCCCTCTTGATTTCCACACATCAGCTCTACTCTTAGAATGTGGCTTCCACTTTTACTTTCCTTCACATTCTGTTCTTTGCTAAAAAAATATAGCTATTTTTATATCAATAAGGAAACTCCAAAATCTACCTTGTGTCAGGATGCTAAGAATGAGATGCTAAACATGAGAGCTATAAAAGGGGCACGTAAATGCCACCTATGAAACATTTCAAATCAAAAGTATTTTACTTTCTCCCTCTAGTTTTTGGGTTCAGTTAAACTTTTTACCTGACACATAGACCACCAAGCTGGTGTTCTTGTAGATACAAAGTTTGTCCTTGACTTAGAGGGTTCCGCAGTCTAGCAGAGGAGAAATGTATGAAACTCAATGCGGTATGCAATTACTATATCTAGTTCAACTGCATTGGGATAGTTGGGGTGCAAAATGGAAAATGAATAGCTCATCATAATAAATATGGGTGCTACCTGAGGCAGGGGAACAGTGTGAATTAAAATTCAGAGGTGGGAAAGGATGTGATGTGTCTAGAAAAAGAAGGGGCCAAATCAAACATGGCAGGAATAGATGGGCACTGAGGTACAGGTGGCAAGTGTGAAAGACGTATTGAGGCCAAGTCTCAAATCTCCTCATGGCCCATACTGCATGATTTGTACATTATCCTTAGAGACCCAAGGAGACCTTTGGAGGTAAAGATGCTGCATGTGTCCTGGGAGATATCAAGTCATAAGCATGGTTTGCTTGAACCCTCAATGGAAACACTTGTGTTCCAGTGAAAAGAAAGAACACAGGCGAAGTCATTCTCCACCTTCTTGAATGTCACAGAAAACCCAGGACTGAGCTGATGAACAAGGTTCAGTATCTGAAAACTCTCTGGTGGGGGTGTGGGGGGAAAGAGGAGACTCAGAAGGTAAGAAAGTGCCTGCTATCAAAAGAAAAAAGTACCCCATTTCAGAGAATCAAAGTGGTTTGGGAGGGAGGGGAGCATGGGTGCCTTGGCCCCTCCCCCTCAAATGCTATTCTCCTTATTTTCTTCTCACCCAGCTCACCTCTTTAGGGTAACATCATCCATCCTTATGACTTCTCTGTAGTCACCGCTGCACAGCCACCCTGTGGGCTGGAGCAGTGGGCAGGTATTACATACAGGAGATAGAAGCAGAGTCGGCACTTGAATGCTGGATAAAGAGCAAAGAATCAAGCACGTGGAGAATTGCCCATTAGTGATGGAAGTCATGGGCTGCTTTCTTTAAATTTACATGTGAACATTTCATGGCATTAATTCCTATATTGATGACAACTTATTTTAAGAGTTAAAAGACAGATAACACTGAATTTGTCATTTTATTTTTATTTTGAAAATGAACATGACACCCCTCGTGGCCACAAACTATCCAGCCAGTTTCCTCAGGTCAGTTAAAAGCCTTCAAATCATAAGAAAGAGGAAAGCTAACCGAAGAGTTGGGGAAACTGCTACCAAAAGACCCACAGGGATCTTTTGCTGCAAAGGATTTATCCAGCAATGACAGGTTGTGTGGAGATGATGTGAGATTGTCAGACACTTTTATGATCTTTTTCCTTCAGTCTGGCTTGTGTACCTTTCGGAGGAGCACATGGCCTGATGGGGAGGCAGCGTTGAAATCAATTGGCAGGGCTGAGAAAACATTGATAGCAGCCATAGCCACAGGACACTGTGCTACAGTAAGATTTGTTGTAGGACAGACACGACAGCTATACTAACAACCTCTCATTGACACGGTCTTCCTGAGAATGGATACTTGACAGAAAGTGTTCACAGTGTAAGTTAGGGGCTGTGGTGGAACAAACTGGGCTACCAATGAAGACAAGAGGGAGAATGGACAGGATGCTGCAGGAAGGAAAGATCATGGGGCAAACACCACACCTGGCAGTGTTGCGTCCCAACTCCGTTTTTAGCCGTACAATAGCTTAGACTTCCTGTCTCCCGCCTGAAGCACCAACGGATGGCAAACACCAGAGTGACTTTACAGAGATGATGTGATGATAACAGGTTAAAGTGAGGTGAAATCCGTCTGATTGCACAGGTGGAATTCATAAAAACAAACACTGTACTTAGAGTCATGTTCCCTAGAAGTTCATCATAGTATTAACTAAAAAAAATCAATTTCAGAATTACAATAAAAAATTCAATGACTTGTGATTTTTGAGTACATGGACAATTTTCATTTGAGTGGCTTTATTTATGTTAAGCCTTGAGTTCACAGATCCTGAAATATTGATTTGATTGTTTTAAAATGGAGAAACTTTTTGCAGAACTACCAGGTCTAACTGCAGAAATCAATGCAGGATCGCTCTAGCATTGTTACAATCACCGTTCAGAATAGCTTGATTGGGTGCACTACTGGATTTTTTTTGTGCCTTGGGGACAGTTTGGATGTTAATCCAAATTTTTCAAAGCAGGAAATGAGGTGTCTCGTCTGGTAAAGAAAGTCGTTCATCAGAGTTACAGTTATTCCTGGTTAGGGATATAAACAGAAACATCTAAATAGGTTAAGAAAGCTGATCTTATGATATCCCTGGAAAAGCTGTCATAACACTAGCATAAACCATCATTTACTCTCTACTTCCCAGGACCTAAGTACTTCAAGGTTGGTGATGTATAAACAGGTTCCACTTGTATGCAAAGATGTAAAACATTAGCGTGTCTTTTGTTCTCATTCCTAATGATGCCTCTGTGTGTGTGGAGAGAGGAAGAGGCCCATTAGAAGAAAAGAAAGAATCTGGTTCCATTTCTGTCCTGGCTCGTCTTCTTCTGATTTGAAGGGTATTACTGGGTTTAATACGTGACATCACACTTACTGCTGAATCTTGTACACTAGAACCAAGATAATTCTAGTCACTACAGGACAATAGCAATAGTCATGATCCTCAATTGCTTGTCTTCAAACAACTTACTGTAGAGTTGAAGAGAAAGCATATATCATTATTTTACAACCTATTTGGGGGATTTGGCATAAAATAGACAACTAAATATAAACTCAGCTTATGTGCTCGGGAGCCACAGTCCACTCTCTGTTTTCTAGCACCTGAGTGACCATGGCCTTGTGCCTTAGTTGCTATAACTATGAATGGTGTTGATAGTACAATACACATCATAGGGGGTTTCTGAGTATTAAATTAGTAAATACGTGTAAAGTGATGAGAAGGGCACCTATAGACGTGGTAAATATGTATAAAACAAAGGGTCAGAGTAGGGAGCACTGTGATAAAAGCAAATAGGTTGTGAGAGGACTGGCCTTAGGTCAGTCAGGGTAGGCCTCCCTCAGGAGGAATTATTGGTACTGACACCCGATTGACACAGAGCCAGCCAGCCGTGTGCCACAGGTAAGGTAGGTAACTCCAGAGGAAGGGGGACCACGGAGCCGGGCTTGATCTCATGAGGCTTCATGAAGCAGGAGACTTCTTTCCTCTGCATTCTTTCTCAGAAACTTCTTAAAATGTCACATGGATTTCTCATACAAAAATGAAGTTACTCATGGTTTATGAGAAGAAGAAGCAAATCATTTGATTATCGCTAAACTTCTTCCCATCTCAATGATTGTCCCCTGGGGTGTGGGGGATGGTGCACTTGGTAAATATTTCTTGACTAAATAATTGATGGCTTTGTTGGTTGTTTAGTTCATTCATTACATAAGGCCAGGAAGGCTAAATACTGAATAAACTTTTAGGGAAGAAAAAAGCAAAGGGATAAAGGACAATAGTGGTGATAATAACCATGTAGAATTTGGAAGTGAGAAAATGTAATGGAGAAATCAAGAGTTCCATGTTAATGTGAAGGGCATTCAAGAGAGACAAATCAAACCTGAATGACAAGTACACAATAATAAGAAAACACCAAAGGGGACTTAGTTTGAAGGGGAAAACACAAGGAGATCCATTTTAGACCAATGCACATTAAAAATATGCATATATTTTGTGATATACACTGTGATAGAAACATTATGATAGGCAAACAAAATTATCTTAAAAATAGCAGAAACACAGAGCTAAGGTGAGCAGTAGAGCCAAAATATATAGTTTTGTTTAATCAAAGAAGTGACTATTCATCCCTCCTCATTTCTTTCATCCTTTTAGATGTGTTATCCAGGGTCATGATTTAAAAAAATGATTGAGCTCAGCTGAATTTAACAAATATTGATTGAACCACCAGTAGACACTAAGCTAAGATAAATAAAACACGCTTCCTTCCCCTCTCCTGTAGTGGACAGAAAGAAAGGGGAACCAACACCAACGTACACATACACAAACACACACATGTTCACAGAGAGGAATGGTTCATTGGTTAAAGGGGATCCAGGATTAAGTGATACAATGAGAGTATGAATTTTCTTTTTTCTTTTCAATTTTTAAAACATTTTTTATCCTCACCTGAGGACATTGTTTTCATTGTTTTATTTTTATTTTTTTAGAAGGAGGAAGGGAGAGAAAGAGAAACATCAGCATGAAAGAGAAACATCAATTGCATGCCTCCCATACACACTCAGACTGGGGTTCAGGTCTGAAACCTAAGTATGTGCCCTGTCTGGGAATTGAACCCACAACCCCTCAGTTACAGGATGATGCTCTTACCAACTGAGCCACACTGGCCAGAAATTTTCAAGCAAAGTCTTCTCAGTCATTTAGCAATATAGATTCTATTAAGAATAAAAGCTAAGAAGCTAACTGTCTTTGGAATTGTCAGTTAGGAGGTGGTCATCGATCTCTGAAGGGGCAGAGTCAGTAGAATACTGGGAATGGAAGCCAAGATGCATCTTTTGCTTCCTCTTCCTTCACTCTTGAGTTTTCAAGAGAAGTCTGTAAGGAATCAAAAAGTCATGATGCTAATGCTTCCCATAAATGCTGGAAATGAGTTATGAGACCAGCTACAAGATATACAAAAACATTTAGGAGACAATCAGACAGTTAAAGTGTCACCTTCCCAAAATAAAATAATGTCACCAAAATAAAACTTTTAAATGTATATCATGGGTCATATATGCATATCAAATGCATAGATCAAATGTATATCATAAATCATAGATGCATAATTAAAGGCATAAGACAATTACATTTTCTGACATGCCATGCCAGATAACTGCAAAAAATTAGAAATAGTAAATAAACACAGTACAGTTTTTTAAAAATAATTTTTATCTACTCTATCTTAGAAGGCAAATTTAAGACAGAAAAGGACAAGGGTTTTGAAGGTCAACTTAAGCATCTTTCTTTAAAAAGCTTACTTTGACATTACTAAATGGAACAGCCACAGAACTTTGAGTAGGCCTATTAGATTAATGATCACATCGATGGCAAAAACAAGCACTATTTGTTAAACACCTTTCCTCTTCGATACTCCAATTCAGCTTGGGATAGAGAAATGGAGGTAAAAAGAAAGGCTAATCTAACCCTAGTCACTATATATTTTCTTTTTTTCTTTTTAATTTCTTTTCACTTCAATGAGAGAGAATCAACAGAAAGAAATAGTCTTTCCTAGACAGTACCAAAAAATCAATAATCAATCTTGCCGGGTGAAATTCAACAAAATTTTAACTACTATCACAGATGAGACAGACTATACTGATAATAAAAAGCTCTATGCTTAGTCTTTCATATACTCTGAAAGGAAGAACCATTATTATTGCATGAAGCCTCTTGACCTTCTCATGACAGCCAAAAATAATCTCTTTCTCCTCTGACTTCTTTAGAATTTTACAATTCAAATAGAATGTGAAAACTTCTGGCTAAACACAGAAGATTGAATACATGAAAGATTTTTCTCTGCTTCTTCCAGAAATCTCATTCAAATGAGGGTAAAGATCAACCCAGGACAGAGAGAGGAAGATAAGGACAGAAAGGAAGATATCTAGCAATAAAAACATGTCAACAAGTGATTGGAAGATGGGTGGAGCCAATCAGAAGCCAGCGGTTTCATGCAGCAAGAGCTTCAAAGGGCTCATGTACTGAGATTCTAGATAGCAAGGAAGGCTAGGGCAAGGCATAGGGCTGAAAACTAAAATCTACCTGAAAGTCTTCATCGGAAGTGTGTAAATACCTGGCCTCTTCCCAGAAACTGGTATTTCATATTGTGTACAAACAGAATTAGAGGGTGCCGAGATTTTAGCTCTCCTGGCACAGAGAAAGCCTGAGGCACCATTCTGGAGAGTGTTTGATGGCAATCCCAAACCTTCTTAATTCCTCTCCACTGTAAAAATATCCTTTGTTTGGCCAATATTCCTACACATGAGTTTGGAGTAGTCTTCCCAGGAACACCCCTGCAGCACTCATAAAAGACTTACAAATACTGACTTTTGGTCCCTCTTGGAACCATCTGGGTCCTCCCAATATTCCTAGAGTGAAGTCCACTGGTCCTTAAGACCTACCCACATATGCAGAAAACTAGAGGATCGATCCAAGGGGTCCATGCCTTCTGCATGTTAATATCCATCTTATAGTTCACTTTCCAAGGAACTAAATCTGCGGTACAATGATGCAAGAAAGTTTTCTAAAAGAATGCAATATTATTTTCCAGATCAAAAGGACTTGCTAAAGTCCCAGTATAATGAATGATAAATTACCTAAGGCACATCCACATGCAAATTCAGATAGCTGGGGAAAAGAAAAAAATTTTAAAAACCTTCCAAAAAAGAAATAAATCAAGTAACATAAAAAGCATCAAGAAATATAAAGGCATTGGGCTTCTTAGCAACAACATTCAAATCTAGAAGATGATAGAGCAATTCCCTCAAAATTCTGAGGATAAATGGTTTTGAAACTATCATTGTAAATGCTGCCAAATTGTCAATTAAGCATGAAAGCAGAATAAAACATTTCTCATATATACACATTTGTGAAAAAATGACTCCATTCCTACTCTTTTCGAGAAGCTATTGGTGGGTGTGTGCTGCCAAAACAAGAGAGGAAGCAAACAGCAGAAGCTGGAGCTAGTAAATAGGGGATCCAGCAAAAAGGGCGTAAAGCGAAGTCCCAGGACAGAGGTTGTGCATCCAGCTCTAGCAAAAGTCCAACAAGGAGCAGGGGGAGAGAGAGTGTTTTCAGAGAGGTTTCTTGGCAAATGGTGGAGCTATCACAATATCTGGAGTGGCTTAGTGTTCAGACAGTGTGTACTTGATTGCTAAGGCGGCCACAACAACGTACCACGGATGGAGTGGCTTAAACAGAAGACACTCATTTTCTTCCAGTTTTGAAGGTGGGATCAAGGAGTCATCAGGACTGGTATATCCGAAAGCCTTGGCTTGTAGATGGCTGCTCTTCTCGCTCCCTGTCCACGTGGCCATCCCTCTGTGCTCCAGTCCTATTAGATTAGGGCTCCATCCTATCCTAATGGCCTCGTTTTAATTCAGTTGCCTTTCTAAAGACCCTTTCTCCAAATATGGTTACATTCTGAGGTGCCTGAAGGTTGGGATTTCAACATTTAAATTTTAGGAGGACATAGTCCATAAAAGAGGGGTTATAATTCCACTGGGAAATATAAAAAGGAAATGGAATCAAGGTATGATATCAAGTTTTGATATGATAAAACCTGAATATCAATTGAATCAACACTGTCATGTAATTATAGTGGGGGAACAGATGAGAAGATGTGGGGAAGAAATAGCTTGTGGAAGAATGTCATGAGTGAGAGGGGTGGGTCAGAAGAATGTTCTTATTTTGCAGTTTGACTTGTTATACTGTTTGATTATTAAATAGATATTTTGACCAAAATTTTGTAACATTTTAAAATAGCACGTCATAAAAGAGGGGCAGATTGTTATCTGCATAAACGCTTTAGCTTTACTATTTGATCACAAGGTCCTCGAGCGCCCGTTCCGTGTTTCATTCACAAGGGTCTGACCATATTCTGCATGTACAACAATCCCCTGGTTAGAATAAAATGACACTCAGGAAAACCTTCAGGAACTAAAGCATATAATTACTTAAATATTTCTCAAAATACTTGGCACCCAATTGGACTAAATAACTAATTATTACAAGTTGAATACAGTCAATAAATATTGGCTACATGAATGAATTAATCAGAAGGGTGAGGGAAGAAATCATTGAGTTTATTTAGCAATTATGTACATAACCTGATGCTATAGACTGAATGTTTCTGCCCCACCCCCCAACAAAATTATATGTTGGAACCTAATCCCCAGTGTGATGGTATTTGGAAGCAGAACTGGTGCCCTTATAACAGAGACTCCAGACTCCAACATGTGAGGACACAGCAAAAAGAGGGCCTTCTATGAACCTGAAAGCAGACTCTCACCAGACACTACGTCTCCTGGCACCTTGATCTTGGACTTCCAGCCTCCAAAGCTTTGAGAAATTAATGTTTGCTCTTTAGAAGCTACCCAATCTATGGTATTTTGTTATAGCAGCCCAAATAGACTAAGACAGCAAACCATGCAACCTTTACCAAACTAAATCAATTTTCCATCCTTTGCTGTTTTAATGTTCCTTTTCAGACCACTTCTCTAGTCAATCAGAAGTGCTTTTGGCTAATAATCACAAATGGCAGTAAAAGTATTTTAATCAATTTTCAACAGGACATAAAGTAGGTAGATTCACTTGTGCTTGCTCATTAATCATATCCCTAAAACAATAACGCTACCCATGTCAGACAGAATAGCTAGTGCTATTCAGATTACTCTCCTGGTGAATTGAAAAGTCCTAGCAAGTAGGCTGCTCATCACACAGAGGACAGTGGAGGTGGGGATGATCTGGGAAAGTATTTATGAGTTGAAGATGCTTGCTCGTGGCTGCAGAATGAAGGTAGCTAGAAGAAGAATAAAAGAGGAGACACTTATCTTAATGCAGGGAAGAAGAAAGGGAGGGAGGGTAGAAAAAAAGAGAAATCTTGGCAATGAAGGAAATATCTAATAATCCAAAATGAGGTGCTAGTCAGAGTCAGACTAGCATCATGAGAAGGCCCTCGTTCTGAGTGCAGAGGGTTCTCCTAAAGAGCAGGAAGGAGGCCCAGCAACAGAGCAAGATGATCAGCAGAAGCTGGTAAACAGGTGGCATTTATCCTCACCAAGTTGGGTTGCTAACCTTCAACTTCTTTTTAGAAACCAGTATCTAAATTGCACTTTATTTTACAGGAAAACATTTCCTAAACTTCCTCTTCCAGAGAAAAGTTGAAATAAGGAAAGACCATAGTATTCATCAAATTGAGGAACACATAATATTAAGCAAAATATATGTATAAGGAAAACCAGCATATTAGAGAAAAGTCAAGCACCCCATGTATGTATAACAGGGGCATTTAAAAGATACGGAACCAAAGTCATTCTCTAATACTTGGTGTCAAATTAGTTTTTGCCATTATGTTATTAGCCTAAGTGTTCCAATTCATCTACAGAATGAAAGGATATTTTCCCCTGAGTAACCTCAGGTCAGTCTTCTTTCCATAAATTGATTATACCACTGAAAATGATTTAGCAGTGATCTCACCATAGCTTAAATCTATTCCAATACATGGCATTCATGAGCACTAGAAGATTGATATACTCATTAAAATGCAGAGCATTAATTCTGTAATATTTATTTAAATTGGAAAAAAAAACCTTAGTGGCACAAATGTAGATTAGTTGAATTAGGATAGTATGTCTCAAAACACAATACACATTCTTGCCGTAGATATCAAACCAAGGATTAGACTAAAACATAACTTATTTTCTCTGTCAGAAATTATAAATTGTGCATCTTTTAGCAGATACTAATTATACCAATGGGATTCATACAAACTACTCTCATCTGGAATGTGGTTAATTCTTACCAAATCAGCACATCTATTCTATGTCTGAGACTTAACTAAAAAAGAATATAATAAATCTTATTTCTACCCATACAGGAAGTGAAGATAACATGGGACTGTTAGCTCTCTTGGTATTTATTAAGAACAGAATCTGCTACACTGCCCTATTCTAGACCATGTGGGGAGGTGCCATGTTGTTGAGGAAAAAAAAAAGGAAGAAGAAAAAAAAGAAGAAAAAACACTCATAAAACAATTTAAGGGTAAGATAACAGATGATGACAAAATGCCATTTTGTGTCACTTATATTGACAATTAGAAAACAAACACTAAGTACTAACTGTACAATAAATACAAAACATTTAAAATGAGTTAAAGAATGGAGAGACAAAGGAATGCAAGGTTTAATGTTCAAGGTTTACTAAGTGTTTTTAGGAAAACTCAAGGATACTCCCTGCTTACCATTTTCTACATATTTACCTGGGACCATGTTGCCTTCAACAATGTCAATAATGGCATAGATGTACATTTCTTTTTACATCTTTCAAAGAACTTTCATCTCTAACTGATACATTTAGGCGTGTATTATTTTTATTACTGTGTATCTGTCAAAACAAGACTTAGTAACATAAGGTGACCTTCTTTACCCTACACAAGAGCAAAGTGTAAGACCTCCTAAGTTTACCCATGACCTTGACCTACTACATCGACATGTGGCACCACTTAATAAGAGGGCATGTAAGCAACAGGGAAGCGAGGAAGACAACTGAGAATGATTTTGATTTTACAACGTCTAAGTGTCACATGGGCTCCAGAGATAATGGTGGAAATTATTTCAAAGAAATTATCCATCACTTGTTCCTCTTAATCACAGGGAAGAGAGGAGGGGACAGGCCCGTGTGGTCAGTTATAAAGAGAGGGTTTCCCTTCTGGTTTAGTGAGAGGGACCTGTTTCAAATGGTATGCTTGTTTCTGGGCAGGCGCCCTCCTGTGTGTGGAGTGGACAGGGAGTCCCCCGCCCCTGCTCTGTGTATAAAGGGAAAAGCTGTAAACCAAAGTGGTCAGTTGAGGTGTTAACAATTTGCTTGTATTTATAGTGAAAATATGAAAAGCCAGCTGCCCCTTAGGGAATGCTCCAGCTGTACAGAGAAAAATGTATTGTGGACATACTTCACAGAGCAGTCACATGCAAGGAGATTGCTCCCTCTAGACCAGACTTTTGTCCTAAGTAAAACTGTAAAATAATTTGCATTTATCTTCTCTGTTGGAGGAAGCCAGCTAAGCTCATAGGGAAAAATGTTCCTTTGTAAATTCATAAAATTCCTATTCCAAGGGAGACAGGCATTTTAAAACTTTAGTCAATGTGGTGGGCCCCTGGGCAACTCTTCTGCCCTAAATTGTCTTGTTTACCCTTTCTTCTACTTTCTATTTGCTACCAAAAAGGGTAATTCATTAAAAAATGTGACACTGCTGGCAGAATACATTACAGCTCTCTCTCATGTAGTTTTATTGGATCTGTGGACCCTACTGGGAGATATTATGTATTTTTCTGTCAGTAAAAGTCATCAAAAATGACTTGAAGACACACAGGGAATAAATATCCGAGGGAAGAAGATATTTATTTGGTCACTTTCTGACCACAGCTAAGCTTTTGAGGAGAAGGAAAGGCCTGGAGAACTCAAGGATACAACTAAAGGTTATAGAACGCACTCATTAGAATACACAGCATGTCATTTCAGCCCTGTGTGCTGCACTCCACGGTAGTGATGCTTTTTCTTCCACCGAACAGATCCATCTCCAGAGCCCTCTTGGACCTGTCAATATAGTCATTATCAATTATGTAATGCAGGGGGAGCAAAGATTAATAATTCAGAGCTAAGACATCACCGTGATTTATAATCTTGCATGTAACTGTCTACAGCTAGCATTGGGAACCTGTCATTAAAAGGCATTAACTTGAGAAAATTAGAGTTCTGTATTGATCACTGAACACGTATAGTTTATTGTGAAGTGATGCTTTAATTTATACTCCAAGCAAGGCTCTAGGTGAATACCACTTGCGTAGGGAAGACTGCATCCTGCCACCATCTGGTTCCAGAAGATGACAATAGCTGTGCTAAGCATCTTCCCTAAAGAATTCTAAATGTGTCCCAGCTGTCGTGGGCAGAGATTGAACCCGGCACCACTTGTGCATGACAGCATGTGACTAAGGCACAATTATTAATCGAAGAGAAACTTTTCTTCTGAACATGTAAAACTTAGGCTAGTCAATGGCTTCATGGATGACAGAAAGAGAGTATTACCTTTCTGTGTCCCTAGCTTTGGGTAAGTGAACTGCCTTCCTGCTCTTTTGCTTTCCATACCTCTCTAGCAGTTTCCCTTCTTTAATAAAATTAGAGGGAAGTTATTAAGTTACTTAGCCCAATCCCTGAGTTTCTGCTAGTGAATACAAGAGGATTGCAATGGTGTGGTGCGATCCCTGGGAGAATTGGATGTGAGGGTGCATTAACTCAGATAATCAGACTGTCAGCACCAACCTTTCAAGAAAGCATCTGAGAGAACTGAGCTGAACTTCAGAGAAAGCCAAGGAGCTTTTACAAACACTGCCTAATAGTAAGTTAGGCAGAAATCTCACAACATCCAGGTAATGATGGGCTAACAGTGGTTTTTCAAACTTTCGCTTCATATTATAATTATCTGGGGGGAGATTTTATATAAAATACTGATGTCTGAGCCCCATCTGGAGATTATAATTTAATTGGCCTGGGATGGGGAACCAGACAATGGAAATTCTTTTTAAGTTCCCTAAGTGATTCCAATGTGCAGCCAATTTTAAGAAGCACAGGTTGTGGAGTGTTCAAGTATATGTGAATAAATTTAAGAGAGAAAAGATGGAACACATGGAAATGGCTAAGACTTGGCATAAACAGAAAAATAATGAATATGGAAAACGGGAGCAGCAAATGAGTATACAACACGGAACTGTAGGTGTAAAATTTTGGTTTGGCTTTTACATGGGTCTTGGACGGTTGGCAGCCGAGTTTTCAAGGGGATGTGGTGGTACAGGAAAGCTCAGCATGTGTCCCCTACTTGTCCCTTCCTTTGACACCTAGCAGCTGAGGTGTGTGAGGGACATTGGCTGAATTTAGTGGGAAAGTAGGCATGCCCTCCTGTCTGTGAAACATAAGGAGGGGTGTAGAATAGATGTGAGATCAGAACATCTGATTTTGCCACTTTGAGGTTATAATTGAGAAACCATTGCTACAAAACTGGGTTTCAGAAGCCGATGGACAGCCTGTGGCATGCTTCCCAGGGGCTGCTGGGGATGTGCCCACAGTGTCCCATCCCCCTTTTGTCCGTGCACTCAGACCTAGATGTAAACAAAAAGAAGAGGCTGATTTTCGGAGATCCTGTAGCCAAACATGGTGCAATGAGATAAAGGGAGATTAAAAGAGTGTTTTTAAAGGCTTAAAACCTCAAAGACAAGCATCTGATAAAGAGCATTCAAGGCTAAGAACAATAGATTAGAGAGGTAGCTTTGATAAATTTTCATGCTGAGGAAACAAGAAGAATAAAGAGATAAACCATCTAGAAAAAGCTCAAAGATCTCTGTGCTTATGCATTATTAATAATGAAAGAGGAAGAAAAAAAATAACCAATCTTGACAAATTGAGTGATGACGACTTTGATGTTTCTGTGCAAGTCAAGAATGAATGAAGAATGTGCATATCTCCTACATGCAAAGACATGTGTAACGTGGGATAAAATCACGTTATGTGAGGCACTTTTGCTACCTCTAGGCCTAAGTGGAGTCTAGTTGAAATGTTAGTAAACAGTTCCAGGTGGGGTTCAGGATGTTTCTGAGCACTATTTGTGGTTTAGGGGTTAGTGTCCTATAGACTTGCTCCCAAATAAAAGACTCTGGAGATGTCCAGATGGATTGAATCTGCCAGAATCTGGATCACAATGGAATTTTTCCCCTTCCAGTCCCATATTCAGCCAACAGAGAACTTCTAGCACTCTCTAAGCCATGGAAAGCAAACAGATAGCAAACTTTTCTTCACCTCCTCCCTTTGTTGATAGCAGCAATAAGTGTTTTAATCCAAAGCCTGTGGAGCCTTATTATCTGGGGGAAAATGTAATGGAAGAAGATAAAAGATATGCCAACGTGGCCCCATCAAATAAGATATTGGCCATCATTTCTTGTGATTAGATTAAAGAAATCTCCAGGCACCTCAAAGCAATTTATAGAAAAACACATTCCTATTTACCTGGGGAGAAGTGACTCAGGTTACAACTCCCAGATTCTCGTGTTACTGCCTTAAATTTGATTAATGGGGCATATTGCCTGGTGTTAAGCTCCATCAAGTGAGGATGTAATGAGATGTGGGATTGACAGGGACTTTTCTGTTTCCGAGGGCCAGTTCAGAGGACAGCACTTGTCTGAAAGGAAATTTTACTGGGTTTGAATTCTCTTCCGCTCTTTTTTCTTGGAACCAGCTGCTTATATTTTTAAGATTTACTCCCATTTTGTGCGTACCTTCTATTATCCTCATTGTCAATCAACATTCTAAGGGGCACCAATCCATCAGTCCTAGAAGAGAGGACAATCTCGGTCTGGATTCTATTATAATTTTGAAGAGCTCCCTCTGAAATCTTAACCTACTTTTTCTTTTCCACAAAACCCCCTAAGCCTTAGCACTCCCCCACCCAACAAAATGATAGCTAATAGTAATTGAACATATTATGTGTCAGAAAAAAATAAGCTTTTTATGCTCATCATTTTCTTTTATGCTCATGAGACCCCTCTGACAGGATGATAAGTATTTCTATTATACAAATAATAAAACAGAGGCCTATGAAGTTAAATTATCTTGCCCAAGGTCAAGCAGCTATTGAATAATGGAGAGGGCATTCGGTTCTATCATTTAACACATGTTTGCTCAGAACCTACTATGTGCCTGGAAGCACTGTATCAGGAGTAAAAAGTGCAGCAGTGAGAACCATAGGGAGGTACCCTCAGGAAGACTTTTGTTATAGCAGGGGAGAGGGACATAGGGAACAGGTAAACAAAAATAATTAACAAATCATGATGTCCTGAGACTAAGAATACGAGGAAGTCCTCTTCCTCCACGTTCCAGAGAACGTGGTCAGGAAAGGCTTTCGACGCAGGTGACATACACCTGAGTCCTGAAGGACAGCCTGGGAGTGGGGGAGAGGAGGAGGGAGAACCGGAACTTGGAACTCGAGGAAGGTGCGCGCTGAGCCCGGGTTCCTGATCGGTGTACGACAGCAACTACACCGCCGCACCTGCTCTTGGGCTTCTCCGGAACAGTCCGAGGCATTCATTTTTTCCCAACTTATTCTAACCAACCCCCCACCCCACTCCCACTTCGCATGTAAACATGTCAAGTCTTCTAGCCGCATTTACTTCTCTTCCATCATTTGCCAGTTTCCAGCTTGTCTCCTCAGGGGTCCGCTTAGGATGGCACCCTTGTGACTCCCCTGGGACCTTGTTCCTTCCGCTGCTTCTTTGTTACCGCCATCTCTGTCCTCTCCTTTCTTCTTGACCCCTGTCTTGCAGCATACACACCATTCACTATTTCTCACACCTGAAAATAGCTCTCCAACAAGCATCTCCCCTCCAGCTACTGTCTTTGAAAATAATTATGCATCTATAAAACACGGACAAAGACAACAATGCCTGTCTCCTAGGCATAGCAATACATACAAAGCACAACACAAAACCTCATATGAGATAAGAGGACTGGTGCTAAATCCTTATTCAAACTCTACTAGCCACAGGTACTGTTAACCAACTGAATGCCAAATCCAACAGGATGTTTTCAGACCTTGTCTTTTTCCTTTTGATGTTGGACATTACTGAACACTTCTCTCATCTTAAATTCCTCTGCTGCCTTGACCTCCGTAACACTGCTTTACCCTGGTTCTCATTCTCTTTATCTCATTGTCATTCTCATCCCCTTACCATTTCTTCTTGATATGCTGTGCTGATTCTTCTTCCTCTACTTCTTCTTGTTCCCCTGGAACACTCTTTATTTTAGCCCTCCCTTCTGGTCATTCACAGGACCTCAGTTGCCATTCATAGGTAAATGACTATCAACTAACTATCCACTGATTCTTGCCCCATGGGCTCTAGATACACATATACATGTATTCAATTGCTTACAGGGTTTCTTCAACATCAACAATGAGAAAACACTCTTCCTTTGATTTCTCTACCTCATTTTATGTTATCCAGATCTGCTTGATTTCCTGAGAAAAAAAAATATTGGCAAAATCTTAGGCTACTGGCCCAGCAGATCCAGGAAAAAAATCCTGAATCTCTTGTGGCCACAACCAGCTCTCTTTGACTCCATGTGCTGTTGTTAGCAATTTACAGCATGTTCTTTGAACACGTTAGTAACAGTTCGATGTTATTACCCTAAGACGGCTAATTTTATATGTCACACTGGCTAGATAGATCATGAACCCAGCTTTTAGTTAAGCACCAGTCCAGATACTGCTGTGCAGGTAATTTTTAAGATGTGGTTAACATTTATATCAGTAGTTTTGAGTAAAACAAATTACCCTCCTGGAGAGAAACCACTGAGGTTCCCCAGGGAAGAAGGAATTCTGCCTCCACACTGCATTCACGCTCAAGCTGCAACATCCACTCTTCCCTGCATCTCCAGCTTGAGCTCCAGCTCTGAAGACTTCCAACTCACCCACCCTGACAATCCTGTGAGCCAATTTCTTGAATCAATTCCTCTCTTTCCCTGTCTTTTTCCTATTGGTTCTGTTCCTCTGGGAATCCTGACTAATGCATACCTTATATGTTTTTCTTCTTTCATTAGAAACATATTTAGCACTCTGCCTACATAACTTTCCTTTTGCACATTTGCGTTATCTATTTTTGTACAGATAGATGTCCTGTATGCAATTGGTGACCTGCTCTCTTCAGATAAGTGGTGTCTGAGAACACATTAAATCATGTGTATAGGAAGTCTTCTGTCTTTAAGGGAAAAAGGCATCTTTCCTGTTTTCTCTCTTCCACTGCACTACCCCATCACTCTCCTATTTAGCCCATAAACAAACATCAAACGTCTCATTCACCCTAGTGGCTGGCAAAGATCTGCAATCCAAGTATCTTGGACTCCTCAGACAGGAAATCAAACTCAATTGCTAGCTTGAGATCCAGGTGGTGGGAAAACTTAAAAACTAATAGATCATAACTCCCTGTCATTTTTGCCCCTCTCATACTTCTACTCGATTTATGTTCTGAATTGATTGATTTGCTACCTATCATTGATCTGAAGTTGTAAGTTGAGAATTGCAAAAGCTTTGCATGTTGCCAGCAACTCAGCTTCTCAGAAACAAGGGACAAAAATCCGATTTGGAGAGAAATCTCTGAAGAATTAATTAATTCAGAAAAGACATTTAGAGCACTTGGTAAAGGTTGGATAATGGACTGAGGGTTCAGTCTATTCCCTATGAGCCGCTAGCTAAAAAATGATTGATCTAGTGTATTAAATAAATGCTCGTGATGTAAAAAGAGGGCAGACTTGTTTGTTTATCTGTTTTTACCTTGCAACCCAAACTACACCTTCTCTTGTTCTGTCTGGAAAAGGTCATATCTAAGAAGTGCTTTACAAGGAGTGGGTTGTGTTCCTGTTAAGTTTGGTGCCTTAAGATGATATCCAGTGATTCTACTCACATTTGCTGAACTGCCAGAACAGTTAGTAAACACATATGCTTTGGACTTGCAGTTTCTGTTTCCTGGGAACTACAATGTTTCCCTAGATGAGTCAGTCTTCTGTCTTGGACAAGTCTATGAATATTTATTCTAGTAACCTATCTTAAGAGTCTTAAACTTTTCCCTGTATTTCAAGCCCTGGTCTTCTGAATATCTAGATTGTAGAAAGTAATATTCAGTGAGGAGTAGAACAAATTTTCACGTAAAAAATGTAAATAATGTTCATCTCCCATATGTCTAGGGAGAGGAATATAAACTTGCTCTCCACAGAGGCTACCTCTCCTTTCCCACTTAGTGCTGTGTGTTATTGTTAAGTTTTCTTTAGTTACTTGTTTTTTGATAAATGATAAATATTTATTTTAGTTTACATACTACCTATTTCCCTCCTTAATCTCTTTATTTTGACAATCTGCAGAATAGCTACCTAAAAATATAAGAACAAAATAAAGCCTCAAGAATTCTGAAAAATCCAATGATTAAGTGAAACGTTCATTTCTGTAGTGCACAAATGGGCACAGAGACTTGTTTCAGACAAAAGGCTCACTTACATTTACTGAAGATGTATTACTCTAACATAAACATACACAATATGTATTATATCTTGGCAAATGCATAATATCTTTGGAAATAATATGCACTGTTAAAGGAAACAGAACAAGTAAATTTGTTGTAAGGCTCTTTAAAAATCTACTTGGTATGATTTAGATGTGGTTTATTCTAAAGCCAGAAGAATGGGTGAAATATCCTTTAATTTACTCTTTTTGTTCTGGAATTGTAAGACAGAAGAAAATGTATTCTGATCACAGAAATGGCATTTTTTAGTAGAACACTTGCCAAAGGGAAAAGAGACGTGTTCTGATGTTGTTGCAGTAAAATTAACATGTTTTGCTCTAGCTTTAAGATCCTAATGGATATTTCATTAGAATTATGATTTAATTATTCATTAACTATAATACATTTAACATTTCAATAATTAATTGTTCAAGCAAAAGAAGAGAAAATCTGTTTTATGTGTTTATTTCCATCCTTTAAAATGCCTAATTGTTTTTGCCATCACCTTCATCTACTTCAGTGACTAGAAAACATCAGAAATTATTTAGGAACTAAATCCCAAGATGAAGATTTCCTTTTCTTTTCTTTAAATTGCCCATCAAAGCCCAAGAATTATATTTCTATTCAATCTTTCTTTCTCTCTCTCACTCTCTCTTTCTTTCTCTCCCTTCCTCCCTCCCTCTCCCTCCAACCCCATAAATTTTTGGAAGATTCAAGGCAGATTCAGTTATAATATAAAACACTCATAATAAAATGTGTATGTTTTCCTAATAGTTTTATGTACATTAAAACTTGTAAAGTTTATATGTACAGACACACACACATACACACAGAGTTTAAGTCATCAAGTGACGCTAATTCAACAACTATAAAAAGTTCTCTGAGCCTATTAAAAGCTATTTTTAATAACATGAGAAGTCTACTATGTATTTCTATAGTTCACCAGCCCACAAGTAGAGTACTCCACAGCAAATATAATTCAAAAGCTCAATCATTAATTCTATTTAGGATTAATGTGTCATAAAGCCAAGGAAAGCAGGGCCATTTTCCTCTCTGCTGGGGCACAAAAAAAGTGTATTAACTATTCCAGCCAGTACTGTGAATGATTTATTAATTCAATTTGAAAAGTGAGACTGTCAGATCATATAAGCACATGTTATAAACAGACGATCTCCCTGCAGGTCCTTATTTCTTCTGGTAGCTAAACGCCTGATGATGCACTTCACTGCTGAGATCCATCTTCTTCTCCCTCTCTTTCTCCTTCTCTCCCTCTCCAGGCTCCCAAACATATGCATACACTATGCAAATAATGTGGAGACAGCCAACAATATCCTTTCATACTAGAGACCGTAGAACTAACTGGCTATGAATTTGAAGCACCTGGAATGAAATGAAGGAATTTTTCCAAACATGGACCTAAACATTACTGAGCCAGTGATGAGCATTAGTGTGGGACTCCAGTGAGCTGGATCCTAGACCAGGATCTTTCCGAAGTGCAAATAAGCTCGGACAAATCACTCCACCTGTGTCCTAATCCACAAAGGGGAGGACTAAGTGATCCCTACTCTGTCTAACTTTGTATGAATTTATGTTGTGACAGGAGTAAAATATGATGGCCTATGATAGGCTAGGTTCAACTCAGCAGTAAAATTCTGGCTGTGATTTTCTTCCATGAATTGACATAGTACCTAAGAAACTCTCAATACTCAGCCCATTCCTTCCAAATAATACAACATGGGGCATATTTATATTACCTAAACTTAGAATTCTGGGGCCAAGAGAGAGAGAGAATTTCCTTGGGTTATATTTCCAGCATCCTCTAACCTCTTACCAACAATTTTAAACCAATGCTCTTTAGTCATAGAATGTTACTAGTGTTTTAGTGATCTGAAACCATTTTTGTGACCTGTTTTTTGTAAAATTCTCAAATGCTTTTGCAATTCTTTTTTATACACACAAGAGCTTGGTTTTATTCCCATGGGAATTCTGAGAATTAAAATAGAGATCATTTTAATCATGTGATGGTGAATCATTTCCTAAGACATTCAACGTGTGATAAATGCAGTGAAATCAAGGGATAATTTTCAAGATCACAGATCTGTTTGTAATTTTGCATCATGCTGAAAGTACACTCACCTGTTTCCTAACCAAATTATGCTCAATGGGAAATGTTTATTTCTTGTTCCTGACTAACACTTTTTATAGAAAATATGCCCATTTCTGCCTCAGACTAAAACTTCAGGTGTAAGGCAGTTAAAGATAATATCCGGAAGGAGTGGTGTGGTGGGAGGGGTGGAATCAAACTTGATTTTATAAGAGTAGAAAAAGAACACAAATAGTTTAACATAAAAACTCATCATTTATTCTTAGGGAAGCCATACCATGATGCTTTATGTGCAAAAGATATTTCAGTTGTAAAATTATGTTCTGTAATATCTACCAACACTTCTCTGCCTACAGCATTCTTGGTATATATCATCCTCAAAACCCCCACATATGATGTTCCAAATATTGCAAATGCAAATAAGACAGTCAGTTTCAAAATGGCTATGGGCTTCTTCAATTACAACTCAGAAGCTACATTAGAATTTATTTTTCTACATTTATGCAATGTTTTAATTTTGTCCTTTGCCTTTTTAAATAAAGCTTGTATTTAAATTAATTATTGTATTCATGATCTATTAGGGATTAAACTGCATCTCTTCAAAAATGTGTACGTTGAGGTTCTAACTACAGTACCTGTGAATGTGATCTTATTTGGAAACAAGGTCTTTGCAAATGGTCAAGTTAAGATGAAGTCATTAGGGTGACCCTAACTCAAAATGACTGTGTCCTTACCAGAGGAAAACTGTGGACATAGAGAAAGGTACACACAGGAGAACACCATGTGAAGATAAAGGCAGAGGTGGGGTGATGCACTTACAAACCAAAGATGAAGAAGAACACCCAAGATGACCAGCAAACCGCCAGAAGCCAGGGAGCAGCCTGGGACAGATCCTTCCTCAGAACTCCCGGAAGGAACGAACCCTGCGGATGCCTTGCTGTCAGACTTCTAGCCACCATTACTGCGAGATAGTAAATTTCTGTTGTCTGAGCCACCCAGTGTGCAGTACTTTGTTTACAGTAGAGCAGCCCCAGGAAACTAATACAATGCCTGTGTTAATATTTGTATGAGTGTTTGTTTTATGCTCGAACATGAGAAAGCTTCGAATGCTCAAAATGAGGAACAGGGCTTGGAGACACTGACTACTGATTGGCTGCACTTCTGCTGAAATGGATGGGTGTCTCCTTTGTGGCCTATGGCTTCTGCTGTCGTCCTTGTTGCTTTAGGTGCAGCTTATTAACTGTGTCAATAGCATTGTGTCCAGAGACTTGAACCAAAACATTCAAATTAACTGCCAGTTAGAGAAAGAATACATCACTCCCAACCCATTTTCCTTTCCCTGTTTTCCCTTTCCTTCGCTTCCTTTCATTTTGGCAGTTTACCCTTCAAATTTCTTTCTGCACTAACAAGACTTTGGCAGTTTGCTCCAGAAGAAATTGGCCCCAGTGTGTGGTAGGCCACTGGTCGGTTTCTCAGACTTGCTGCCACTGTCTCTAGGCTGTGTGTAAAGAACATAGGATGGGTTGAGGAGCGTAGTACAAAAAAGCTATAAATTGAATTCAGATCTTTATTTAAGCCTTTCAATATATGGAGGATGGGCTTCCTGAACCGCTTGGTCCTCCTCCAGACCACTTACTATCTCATAAAGGGTGAGATAACACACCTCCAGGCAACCTGCATTCTGTTCTCTGTCATTGCCTCAGAAACCTGATGGGTCATTCGGTAATAATACCATTGCAGACACTTCTTTATTTCCCAGACAGAAAATAGATAATTAAATGCATGTTTCTATCATTATTCTCTGTTTATATGGGATTGTGAATAGTGAATTGATATCTCCAAAGATCCCACTCATAATAAAGAACTGGATAAGAATTGATTTGTATCTACTGCTGTTATGCTTAAATAACTGTGTTTTTCTATTTGCTTTTCAGTCTCAGATAGGAGCAGTCCAGGAAAAGCAAATAAAATGTTTGAAAATAAGAGGCTTTCTCCCCCAGTGTTTTTGCCTCCAGGACATTGATACACCATTCTGGACAGATTTTGATGGCTTTTCAGAGACGCCTTCATAATCTGTTTACTGCCCTCCCAAAGAAAGAAAAATCCCCAAAACTAATAAAACATTTTGATTCTCATCTAAACCTACTTCATCAGCAAAACTGAACCGTAAATTTCCCTATAACTGCTTCCTGGGAAATTTCCAGCGTTTCTGAATGGGCCAGAAATCAGCACAAATGGCCTCTCTCTTGCTGTAGTTTGGCACTTGGGCTACCAAAAAGAGAAAAGGGCATAGATATACACAGAGCTTTTACCGTCATTTTTCATCAGGCTGCACTGGGCCTCAGCACCTAATTCCACGGTGATTCAAAGATGTGACCTTATTGCTTGTGAACCACCAGTGAGCTGCGGGAGCTGGGCTCTACCTCTCTGGGTTCTCTTAACAATTTTGGGCATGGAAGGTGTGGCCTTAACTCACTTCCTAGGAAAGTGAGGCCCATTTATCCCCTCTGGAAGTAACTGTAAAGTTGACTTAAGGGGAAAACCTATAGATGGAGGTTATTGTGCTTCTTTTAATACTTTTTAATTCTTAGGAAAGTCACTGGAATCATTTTTCTATAAAGAATGACTGTTAAATGAGATTTACCCACTAGTATTTAATTCCAAAGAAATAGACTGTGGAGATAGGATGAGGGGAGGGGGTTATGTTTTTATTACATATCTTTGGGAGAAAGCCCCCTCTATAGTAATTACATAAATATTTTTCAGAGACCTCTGACTATATAAACATTTTGAGTCACCCTAAATCATCATGTTAGCACCTTTCTTTGGCCCAAATTCCCAAGAAAGAAATTAGGCAACTGCAGCAAGAATAATGAGTTGTCCAGGCGTCCTTCCAGGAGGTGGCCCTTGTGTGGATACATGACTCCCAGGGTTCTCTGGGCATCTGGTTGACCCTACAGGTAGGTGGAAGACTAAAGAAGGACCCCTTCAACCCCAGCAGGAGTTAGGGCTAATGGTACCTTGCCTGGAAGGTACTGCTTCTCTGACAATTGGAGGCTTGGCAGGGGCACCTAGAAAATTTTCCAGGTAAATGCTCCAGGAGCGGAAGGAAATGGGAGACTCCATGCACAAGCTGATATCTGGCCTACTTGCCCCCATCTAACGAGGGTACTCTTTTGATTAATCAAAATGACGTGATTCAAATGGGTGATGAGCAAAAGAGAATTTTACACAATTAATCATGATTGATATTTAGTCAACATCATTTAACAGTGCAAAGGGGCAAATCACTTCTATTTGATTAGAATACATTATCTGAGTGTTCCTGAAATATTTAAACAGCCATACATTTATATACACTCATATACTGTTCTATTGTTTGAGAAAAAAACACTTTCATAAATAACTATATACAATTAGACTTTTTGCAATGTGATTCACAAAGTGGAAATGAAATGCCTGAATGATATCAAATATTGGAACAACATATGTTGATGTATAAAGTGTTGTTGGGAAATGGGCTATTTTTACAGAAGTTAAAAAGTGTTGTGATGATTATTTGTGTTACTACAGTTTCAAAATTGTTTTATAATATTATGTGATAAGTTTTGGTCTTCATATAAAATTCTTTGCTTGTCTGTTTTCAAGAAGAGACAGCAAAGTGTAAAGAACTTCCACTTAGCACTATAACCAACTAATATAAAGTATGTAAAATGCTGGAAAAATTATGATCAGTATCTTTTAAAATACACATTTGAGAAATAAAAACATCTCAGAAGCCATATAAAACAGATACTGAAAATGAGACTGTAAGCAGGAACCTGATAGTTCTGCTGAGTTCAGAGAGAGGGCATTGGAAGTTCAAGATCAAAGGGCCTTGGGTTTTAGTGGCCAACAATGTCAAGAGAAACTTTCTTGAGACTGAGCAAGGCAAAGTGAGAATCTGAAATTCTCTTCCCTATAAAACCAGGACTGAAGGGATATATTCTCAATGAAAAGGTGAACTTATAAAAAATATACATATAGTCACCATCATAGGAAACTATAAACAAGATTTCCTGTCTTGGCCTGGCCTCAGATTATAAAAACAAAACTATAATTCTCCCAAGTATCTATAACGACAGATCTGGTCTTATGTGACGTAGAGTTTAAATGATTGTCATTGCTCCTTCCAATCCATGGTCCCTTCCTCTCCCTTAAAGCCCCCCGGTTCTGAATCTTCAGTCATTAGACACATGTATTCATTTCCCCTTCAGTCATATATGCAACCTGGATTTTCCAAAGATGCCTTCAAGCAGGGGTGTCCAACCTGCATCCCACGGGCCACATGTAGCCTGGGATGGCTATGAATGTGGCCCAACATAAACTTGTAAATTTACTTAAAACATTATGAGATTTATTTTGTGATCAAGTGTCACAATATCATGTAAAACAAGCGTACGTATCCTCTTGCTATTTGTACGCAAGCATGGCTTCCGTTTTATGGTGGTGTGCAGCTTCCAAGCGCAGGTGGTAGAACTGACACCATCAGAAGTTACCCGTGCTTAGGTGAGGCAGTGATTACCAACAATGTTTAAACCTACCATTGCAATATTAGGTGTTCAATGTCATTTAGAAGTCAGGTAAACATTCCTATTTGATTATTAAAGGTACTCCCACACCTCAGCAGCACCTCACACATCACTGGCCCTCCACCTCACCCTGCATCGGTAGGTGAAAGGGCCATGGAAGGGTCCAAACCTTGCTTTCTACTTTCCTGTCAATTAATTTTCATAATAAAAGTAAATAAAGTCCATTATCTATTATTACTTTAGTCCCAGCATGACTTCTACAATGTTTCAAAAAAAAAAGAACCCAAGAAAAGAAAAACTGCAGATGAAGGAAGATTGTTCTATGAAAAGAGAACACATGACTACTTTTTTGTCCAGGCAGATATTAAGGCACTCTGCTTAATTTGTAGGGAATTTCTGCACGTTTTCAAAGACTACAACTTGAAACAGCATTATATGCAAAAACATGCCGCCAAGTTCAATGCCTATGAAAGATTGTGTCATTAGGACAAAATAGAGGAACTAAAAAAAGTCTGTCTTCTCAACAAAAGTGTTCTCAAAAAGTTATAACTCAGGTGGATTCCATTGGAAAAGCTAGTTATGTGGTAGCATATTTAATAGCAAAAAAAATCAAAACCATTTACTGATGGTGAGTTAATTGAGCAATGTATAGAAAGTGTGGCAGATATAGTTTGCCCTGAAAAAAAAAGGGGATATTTCTAAGATCATTTTATCTCACCAGACTATAGCCAGATGAATTGAAGAAACTGGAAAATCTATCAAAAGAAGTTTAGAGAGTAAAGCTGCTAATTTTAAATTTTATGTTTTGGCGATGGATGATAGCACTGACGGTACAGATACAGCTCAACTTGCCATTTTTATTAAAGGTATTGATGATGAATACAATGTCACTGAAGAAATGGCTTCTTTAGTGCCATTAAAAGACACAACTAAATCAAGAGATTTATATCAAGCAGTAAAATATACGTTAAAGTGATTTTGTCTGTTGTCAACATATCTGGTAGAGTTACTGATGATGCCCCAGCAATGGTAGGTAAAAGAGGAATTTGTAAAATTAATAGATGATGCAATTGACACCCAAAACTCATGTTTGATGAAGTATCACTGCCTAGTACATCAAGAAAATTTATGCACAAAAGCTTTAAAAATGAATAACGTCATGCAGATCATCATCAAGACTGAATTTCTTAAGAGCCAAGGGATTGAATCATCTCCAGTTCCAGGAATTCCTTAAAAGTATTGATGCTGACTATAGTGACATCATTTACTTTTTGGAAGTAAGATAGCTTAAGTCGAGGCCAAACATTGAGAAGATTTTATGATTTGTGACATGTTGTCAAGTTGATTATGGTATCAAGAAACAAATTTGTGATGATGAACACTGGCTTATAGATTTAGCATTTTTAGTGGATTTAACTACTCATTTAAATGAGTTAAATATGTATCTTCAAGGTAAAAACCAACTTATCAATACCATGTTTCAAACCAGAACAGCGTTCCAAATGAAACTGAAATTATGGCAAGCTCAAATTAAGACAAACAATTTTATGCATTTCAGCGTGTTGGCTAAACACATTCCTGTGAACAGAGAAATATATGCAGCCTTCCCTTTCAATTTGATACAAGAATTTGAAGACAGATTTCAAGATTTCTGGGGAAATAATCAATATTTTGCAATATTTGCTACTCCATTTTCAGTTGACATAAATATGTTACCTGCCAATTTTCAAATGGAATGCATAGACCTGCAATCTGACATTCAACTTAAAGAAAAATCTGATCGTGTTTCTTTACTGAGGTTTATAAGTCCTATCTTCCCAGAGACAAATATCCCTTGCTTCACAATCATGCCTTATTCATATCACTATTTGGCAGCACCTAAACTTGCAAGCAGCTATTTTCACAAATGAAACATAGTAAGAGTAAAATTAGAAACAAAATATCTGATGAGCACCTTGAGAACTCACTGAGAATTGCACCTACTTCTATCAAACCAGATACTGATGCACTAGGTTCTCAAATACAATGTCAAACATCCCACTAGTTTTCTGTTGCCCTCTTTTCTTTTAATTTTCTAATAAAAATATTTTAAAAATCAATGACATTTTATTACTTAGGTATGTACACTTTCTATTTTAGTGATCACAAACTTGGAACCTGCTCGGAGATTTTAAAAGATTAACAAAAGTGCCGCTGCATTATTAGGGATATTATGTGAGGACTTTTTTGCTTATTTGTGGTGGCAGATATCACGAAAATTATGCACGGACCTTTTTTTTCACTCATCAGTTTTGGTTAGTGTTTGTGTATTTAATAGGTGGCTGAAGACAATTCTTCTTCTTCCAGTGTGGCCCCAAGATGCCAAAAGGTTGGACACCCCTGCCTTAAAGATTTTAGCTACTGGTTCACTTTCACTCTCTCCAACCCTGTCAACACTGCCCCAGGGATAATTCTCAATGGTTGCAAATAGAACACAGATGATCTTTTCTATGCAATGCCAGCACAGCAATAACATTCCTCGGTTTGCTGTCCTTCCATAATCTCTTCTTTCCACCCTACATCAGCTACAAACTTCCATACAAGTACTATACACCATCTCATTGATGAATAAATGAATGAATGAACACTCCAGAATGAATACAAAGAATTTTAAATGTCACTGCTATAGACAGAATATTTGTGTACTCCCAAAATTCATATATTGAAACCTAATCCGCAGTGTGTTGGTATTTGGACGGAGTTTCATTGGGAAGTAATTAAGTCATGAGGGTGGAGCTCTTCTGAAAGGAATTAGTGCCCTTATAAAAGAGCCCCCAGCTGTTCCCTCACTGGCTCAGTCGTGTAAGAAGACTGGTGTCTGTGAACCGAAAAGTAGGATGCCACCAGACCCTGACTCTAATGGCTGCCTGATCTTGAACTTTCCAGTTTCTGAAAGTATAAGGAAAAATTTTCCTCTTGTTTATGAACCACCCAGTCTATGCTGTTTTCATTATAGGACCCAAATGGGTCCTAAGACAGAAACTGGTAATGGGAGTGGAGTGCTACCGTACCAAATACCTAAGGATGCCGAAGCAGCTTTGGAACTGGGTAATGGGTAAAGGCTGAAGGAGTACTAAGTCTCACTTTTCAAAGGCTTTATTGCTGCAACAGACCGTTAAGAGTGATTCTGGGAAGAGCTCAGAAAGAAAATGAGAAACTTTGGAGAAAGCCTCTATCTTCCTTGAGAGCACCTACGTAATCTTGAACAGACTGTTGTAGAAATGTGGGTGGCAAAGACCATGCTGATGAGGCCTCGGATGGAAATAAAGACCATGCTATTGGACCATGAAGGAAAAGCCATTCTGGCTACAACGTGGCAAAGAACGTGGGTGAATTGTACTTGTATCCTAGTGTTTTATGGAAGGTAAAATGTGCTAGTAATAGTGTAACGTATGCAGCTGAAGCTATTTCTGAACAAAGTATTGAAAGTGTGGCTTGGCTTCTCCTGTCTCTTCATAGTGAAATGTGAAAAGAGAGTCAAAAGACAGAATCATTTATTAAAAGGGAAGCAGAAGTTGAAAACTTAGAAAATTCGTGGCCTATCCATATGGTAAAGGATGAGAAGAATTTTCCCCTCTTTCCTTCAGTAAAAAGAACAGTTCATATACTTTTTCATGTCCTAATTTCATCCACAAAATACTCATATTCTATTTTTCATCCACGATCCACCAAAAAGATGCGGTGACAAAGAGCCCTCCTAATTCCCTTGCTCTCTAAGCAGTATCAAGTGGTGCATAGAATTCTTCTGAAATTTGAAAAAAAAATCCTGATTAAAAAAAAAAACACTGTTAATAAACTCAAAGTAATAAGACAAAACCATTTTATATAACACTCTACCCCAGTCCAGCAATTTCCAACCTTTTCCATCTCATGGCACACATAATCTAATTACTAAAATTCTGTGACACACTAAATCATACATTTTTTGCCCATTTGACAAAAAATAGGTATAATTTTGATCTATTAACACCAGATGGCTCTCGCTGTGTTGGCTGTTGTTGTTGTTGTTTTAATTTGACAATCTAAGGGATAAAAGGTCAGTGCCCCTACTACATAGTCAGGAATAGTATGTTTTAAAAATTCTTGTGGTACACCAGTGTGCCATGGCACACATGTTGAAAATCATTGCCCTAGTCAATAGAACTGTTTTCCATCAAAACATAGGTTAAGAAATCTGGACTTGCTATGTATGTATACTGTAACTGAACAATTAAGTCATTGGACATAGGATGTAGAGTTGGGTTTCTCACTGTTGTAGTTGAAGTTTTCAGATAATCAAGGGGACGAAGGTTTGGAAGATCTCCACGATAATGAATTAAAGTTGCAGACTAATGAATGTAAGTGGATTCCCTAGCCTTGTATTAACTTACCTTCTACCCTGAATATTACGTGGATGCTCTTGCTGGCCAAAACAAACACACAGACAGACAGACAGACAAACAAAGCACTGGATCTGGTTCTCTCCTTCCCGAAATGCAAAGTCAATTCAAATCCAGACACAATACAGAGCCCTGATATTTTGTTTTTGTTTTTTTTCCACAAAGGAAAAAGAATATCTTCAGCATTCACTGAAAGCTTTCTATGAGCCAATGACTCTGCTAAGCATTTTCTAGGTATTTTACATTTTAATCTACACAGCAACCCTATCAGGTAGGGTCAATAATTATTCTGATTTGAAAGGAAGTAAATTAAGAAACAGGAAGTATAAATAACTTGTTCCAAGTCACACATCTAGTAAGTGACACCATGGGAAACAGACACTCTGATTCTAGAGAGTAAGTGCTTACCTAATATGTGAATAACTTCTTTGGTCCTAATCCAACTGTAATGATAAGGAAAGTCATGGGACAGAAATAAAGTATCTCGTTGGAGCTTAACTTCATGATCTGCCTTGCTTTCCCTTCCTCAAGTAAATATGTCCTTTGTCAGTGCAACTCTGAATATACACAAAGTTGATGAAAAAGATAGTAATGAGTATGACAAACTAGAAAAATGATAGTTTGCTATTGATAGGTTTCTGATGATGACCCAGGACATTTAAAAATAAACATCACCTTCCTCCAGTCATCCATTGAGGTATTACCGGACTGATTCTGTTATGACACAAGTTAATCATGCCAGTGCCCTATACGAATGATACAGCCTTCTCACCCTTTTGAAGGATTGCTGAAGAGAGTGTAGACTTCTTTGCTTAGGATTCAAAGCCTCCATATACTGAACCGAATAATATACTGCTTCTCCAGTAATCACTTCCTTGTAAATCATGTTATTGGCAATCCAAACTGAGAATCACTCTCCAAATATGCTTTCCATCTCCCCTTTCTAATTCATAGCTCATGACAGAGTCTCTACACAAAGTATCTTCTCCCAATTTCCACTTGGAGACGCACCTTCAGCCCTTCAGTGTCCAAATTTTATGGAGTCTAATTAGGTGTCTTAATTTCTCCCTTCTCCTAACTCTCATAGACTCATGTTCATACTTTATGTTATTTCCATGATGCACAGACGAGGATGATATGTAAATATCACCTCTTTAGAGTTAAGCTCTTCAAAGTAATGAACTGTGACTTTCTATACCCTGTAGCCCTAAGTTCACTACCTTATTCACTGTATTTGCTCTAAAAATATCTACAAAGAAATGAATAATATATGTGTAGTTGAATGCACTACCATTGTCATCTCTATTTATTTGATGAATAATACTATATTAGGGGCTAGGAGGAGAGAATGAAGAATACAGAAAAAATAAATTGCTTAATGTCTCCATATGCCCTTATATATCAATGACCATCTCTTTAGATTAAAAGAATATAAATTGTAAGTTAACTATTAATATTACTCATAGTTGTCAATGTCATCAATTCACAATGTGGAAATAAGAAAATATATGAATATAAATTGATAAATAAGTCTTCACATCAATAAAAGATAAAAGGCAATTCAAGGCAAATGTATTAGCGAGGGATAACTAATGGAGTCTAGAGTCTGCAGCGGGTTCTTACCTCAGGCAGCCCTCATGCCACATGTTAATGCGAGAGGTGCTCAGCCCGTAGATTACAAGCACTAGTTTTATTTAGTTAAAGCACATGACATTATCTATTTTTATTGCCATTTCAATTTAAAATTCCAATAGAGTACTTTGAGTGGTAAATCCCTTGGCAGATTTTTTTACATCTTACAAGTAATCCATGCTGATAGTGGAAAAATTTTAAAATGTGAACAAAAAGAATGTTCAAGAGAAAAAGGCATTATTAGGCTTATTACACAGACAGTGTTTTGGGCACACTTATTCTATATTCTTATATATATATATAAATATACTATGTATATCACATATGCAAAAACTAAGCTCACACTACAGATATGATTTTGTAAATGTTTTATTTCACAAAACACATAAACATTTTCTCATTAATAAACATAGATTGATATAATTTAATAGCTGAATATTTACTTTTTCAATACTTTTTGTACACTTAAAAGGCTCACGGTGTTTAGTGATTATAAACAATACTGTAGTGAACATCCTTCACATGCATCTTGGCTCATTTGTTCAAATATGTCCCTAAAAAGTAACCTGACATGAAGCTGTTGAATATGTATGAACAGTTTAATGATGTTTGAAATGATGTTAGGGCCCTGTGGAAAGACTGCAGGTATTTAACACCCTCTACCAGGTACAAATCGATAGAGCATATTAACTCTAAATTTAATATGGACTATTGAAGAAGAAAATAATAGCTCATACCAATTTTCTTCTTGGCACAGTTGTCCAGCCAAGTTAATATCATGAGTGCCTTTAATTATGAGGGACAAGACCTGAAGCTAACCCTCCAGCTCCCGAGTTGTAGAAACTGTTGCCAAGTGGTGGTCTCATACTTCAACCCAGACTTTAATTAACCATATTGGGGAAAAAATGCCTTATTTTAAAAAAAAATCCAATAATGACAACAAAGCCAAGCCAGAACTGGAGGCTTGCCTCACAGTCACCCTCCTTTTAATGAGACCAGCCTGGACCGTTCTCAGTCTTTCTCTGCGCTCTTACACCGTTGCGCTTCTGAGACGTCGTGTTTTACATGAGTCTCATCCATTCCGAACTTACTCAGACGGAAGGAGGGTTATGATTAAAAGAAAATGTACCTCCTCCATCTTGTTGGCTGCATCCCTTTTCTGAGGATGTCTCTCTACCTGCTTTAATGATCTGCTCTTAGCAGGTGGAAGAGGGCAGGGATAAGCCATGCCACTGCAGAATTCGTGGGGCAGGATCTGTCAATATAATTGGCACCCTATCTGTCAGAGCATCTCTCAGGAGCTGACAAGTAAGAGACACATAATTACCAGGCACAATTTTCCCCTTGAAAGTAAAACAGAACTTAATAAACATAATGTCCACAGGGCACGCACACAAAAAAGCTGCTCTCCTTGTGCCCTTCTGAGTATTTCACTGCCACTTGTCACCCATGCATTCTGTAATAAAGTGACCTCTCAAACAAGGATGAATGATTTATTATAATGTCCGTGGCAGAGCGGCCTGCTGTTCCCGCTGCTGAGTGGCAAACTGAAGTCGAACTTCAGGGAAGCTAACTGCGTCCTCGGGTTTTGTTTCTCTTCCTTGTGCTTCAGGCTTTCTCTGGGCTCGAAATTATCCTAACTTCTTGAAACACCAAAAAAGGAAAACAACAATGGAAATGTTCTGTGAGGGTAGGAAGGACACCCACATATCCCAGCAGCGTCCATTATGTAAAAAATGATTGCAACAAGCAAAAGCTGGCAATTGAAAGGCAAACAGTACTAACTACATGATGTATAAAAGCAGATCTAAGTTTCATTTCTTTATATATATTTTTAATTTTATTTTTATTCTTGCTTAATTTTATTTACATCTTGTTTATTCTGCAGTTGTCCCAGTTTTCTCCCATTTGCCCTCCTCCATCCTGCCTCGTCCCCCGCTCCCACAGTCCATCCCCACCCCGTTGTCCATGTCCATGGGTCATTCATACGTGTTCTTTGACTAGTCCCTTCCCCTTCTTTTCATTGTCCTCCCTCACCCCCATCCTCTGGCAGATGTAAATCTGTTCCCTGGTTCTGTGTCTCCGGGTCTATTTTGCTCATTAGTTTATTTTGCTCACTAAATTCCTCTTATAGGTGAGATCATATGGTATTTGTCTTTCACCACCTGGCTTACTTCACTTAGCATAACAGTCTCCAGGTCCATCCATGCTGTCACAAAGGGCAGGAATTCCTTCTTATTTTCTTCTGCTGTAACTTCTGACCTGTGTGATTTTGGAAAAGTTTCTTATCTTTACAGGGTAATTTCCTCTTTGTGAAATGATAACAAATAGATAAAGATTAAGTGAGAGACTAGATGTAGGGGAGGGCTGAGTGATTTACGACATTGTGTATCCTCTCATGGTGAACTTCTTTGTGCTTCTGATGGTTGACTCTGTTTTCCCTTTAATATTATTTTTCCAGAGATTATACATTCACCTGATACAAGATGCTCAACGTGCAAAAGGAGGAGCACACAGTGAAAATTATCTCTCTAGTCCTAAACCCAGACACCAGTTTCCCTCCTCTGGGTCAATGCATTTTATCACTTTTTAAAAATATTACACAAGTATTTTATAAATATGCAAGAAATTAACTCTCTGATATACATGCATATGTACATGGAACCTTTTGATCCCATATTACATAAATATTAGGATACCGATGCATCTGTTTGCACATTGGTTTTCTTCACAGTTCACATGGAGGTCTTTCTATAACAGGACACAAACAACTCATCTTATTCCTTTATATAGTTGCACAGTATTTCATTTTTACAATGCTACATAATTGAATTACTCCTCATTGATGGATATTTATGTTGTTTCTAATATTTTGCTAAAAAATGCATTGTATAAACATAGATATATCATTCTACCTATGCAAAGTATATCTTTAGATATAAATTTTTACCATATTTTTGGACTAAAAATAAATTCTTAGAGGTAGAGTTGCTTGTTCGAAGGACATTTTGTTATTTTGCCTTTGTTATTTTGATAGTGTTTTAAAATTTACTCCCCCTAAAAATTATAATAATTTACATTCCTATCCAAAACACCTGGGAGTTTCAGTTCCCCTGATCTCTTGTCAATGGTGAAACATGTGTCAACTGGTATGTGAAATTGGTATCTCAGTATAGTTTTGATTTGTATTGTTCATATTACATAGTGAGGTTAGGCATCTTTTCATATATTTGAGCCATTCATATTTCTTTTCTGTGAACTGTATTTTACTCATTTTTCTATTGGGCTATTGGAATTTGTTATTAGAAAATCAACATTAGAAAAACCAGTCCTTGCAAGTATGTTTTCTTGAGTTGTCATTGGTCTTTTGATTTTTGCTTACTGTGGGTTTTGCATGCAATTATGATGATGATGACAACGATGACGATGATGATGAGCTCAGTTAAGTCTATCCACTTTTTGCAAATTGGGGATTTTTCATATATAAAATTCTACATACATAATTATTCTATGATATCATCTAAAGTTAGGTTTTGGTTTTTTACATTAAACCTATGATCATTTGTAACTTTTTGTAGTAAGCTATGAGGTTGGGATTCAATTTCATTTTATTTTTCCCAACAACCATTCAACTAACCTAGTACAATTAAGTAACAGAATCCTCATTTAGTATAAGGGTCATCTCCCATTCAACACTAACGCACACAGCTGAGTCTGGAAGTGTACACGAAATAGATGCAGGACATGCAAGTGTGGGAAAAGAAATCGGCTACAGTCCTGAACCCCAGGAGCCAGGCTTGGGTTTCTCTCTGACTTAGGTGATTAATCAGGTCATTTTTTTCTCTACTTCCAGTATCAACCTCTTCCAATGTATGTACATATTTTTGTACTGCTACCAGATTGATCTTTTTGAAAGAGAGATATAGTTATTTTCCTACTTAAAATCTGTCAATAGGCCCACATTATGGGATAAAGTCTCAGTTTTTAATGTGGCACCATTGCACAAATGTTAAGCCACCTGTTAGATTCCCTTTCAGATATTTCATTTTTAGTTTAAATTTTAGCAAATGCAATTATGTACCACATCTCTCCGAGAAGACTATAGCCTCTACGAGGGGCCGGTCCAAGGCCCCATCTACTACATTTGAATGTGTGATAGGTATTAAAGTATACGTTATTGAACTACAGTTAGTTCACGTGTTAACAACTCATCTAATGCCCTTCTGTGCAGCCCTCAGCATCTGAGCATCAGCTTCCAGTCCGTGACCGGACTGGGTAATTATGACCGCCTCCACCTATCTTACAAGGGAGACTATCGGCTAACATATTTATGTACAGCCTTGCAGTGTTAGGGCAGCTGTAAGAAATTCCAGACTCATACATAAAGATTAAAAAGGAAAAATGGGCCCCTTAGATTTAGATTCTCAATATCTCATACATATAGAGTAATAATATTTCTTAGTCTCCTAGTATTGCTTAGCACTGACAAAAATAATCACATTTCAGATAAGAAGACTATGCAAATATCCTCAAATAGACATTATCAGTAACCTCATGGGATAGAGAATAACCATGGAAATGTAGCAACTACAAATCAGACCTTCCAAACTTGAAATCTGCATTAACTTTCCAGATTGCTGCTTCCAGGCACTCCCCAAAGAATGGTACCTTGTATTCTGTTCACAAGTTACCCAGGTATCATTCCTTCTTTAGATTAAGAGGTAGAAACAGTGAAGCAATATATCCTTTTGTATGAACTGTGAGCAACTTTAACTGAGTGACGGTACCACAGAAACCCGTTGCTATAGGACAGATGGCCCCACAGTCCCTGCCAGCACGTGTTATTGCCAAGGAACATGGGCTGCGGGGGAAGTTCATGGCCCTCCTGCTCAAAAGACTGTCACCTTTTCAGTCTATGTCTGGGTTCCCATTCTAGTCACAGCTGCCAGTTAGTGAATAACTCCGCCATTTGTCCAATTCCCTTGATAACCAGCCCCCACCCCCGTCAGATAGAAAAACTGCAAAGATTGAACTAATACGCTGCGTTTATTTCAATCGCCACCTGGCATCACACTCGACTGACATATGCAGGAAAACCACCTGGCCAGAGGGGTTCCATGCAGGCTTGATTCTTGCCATAAAAGAAATATTAAGCCAAATCATGGGCTCTCTACAGGGAAAGGGGGAAAAGGGAGAAAAGAAACAAAAATTAGTTTGCTACTTCCTTCCTAATTACTGCTGATCCTTTAAAACAGTAGTAAAACAGAAAGATTAAGTCTTTTGTTGTTAGGCCTTAGCTTTTCAGTTTTATCAGAATATATTACTCCCCTGATTAAAACTCATCAGTGATTTTCCATTACAATTAAAATAAAATGCAAAATCTTCAACATGACTGTACTTCCCTACACGGTTGCCTCTTTTCCCCATTTGCTGTATTTCCGTACCACTGTTCTTCTTTCCCATGCTGAAATATTCTGAGAGCGCTTGCTGTTCCCTCTGCTTCCAAAACTTGCTCCTTGAACTTCCTGTAACTTTTTCTCACAGCTCAAATTTTATTTGAGCCTTCTTGGATTACCCTGTCTAAAATGGCTCTATTTGTCACCTCTCTAGTTGCTCTCTGTATCATTTTCTATGTTTATGTCCCTAATGGCACTTGTCACACACACACCACACACCATACACATACATGTAGAACACCAACAGACACAAAGTGGGCACTCATTAGATTAGTGAAGTTAATATATCAGCAATGAATATTTTTAATATTCTTCTTAGACAAACATATATATTTCCAAAAATGAGTGGGTGAGCACAGGGTCATGATGCATTTGGAAAGAGATGGGGGCTCCTGTTAAAGAAAGGGGAGCCCAGTGGTCAGAGGTGAGGTGACCACTGCATGCATCCATGTGTCAAACAGGTCTTTTCCATTTTCACTTTTTCTGCTTTCCCTTTTGGAAAGCTCATCACCAAAAGAAGCTGGTGAGAAACAAAATGCAATAATTAGATTATAAAACTTATTCTCAAAATATTGTAGTAGTTCAGAAGGTCATTGCTCTAAAAAAGTATATATAAAACAACCTATATTTCCAAAATCTGGAGATATTTTTGTTCTAATAATGTTTTTCATTGTAAAGTATTTGAAACCATAACCGCAAGGTAAAAACAGAGTTCTGTTTTTTTCTGTTTTTGGTCTCCATGATTTCAAAAATGGATTTTTTTGGAAACTTATTGTAGCAGTTCAGTGAACCTATAATATAGTCTTTACATGCAAGATTAAAAATAAGAATGGATGTGTTCTATATGGCTAGAAGTTAGTCACTTTTTCTGTCTTGGAAAACACTTCTCTCACCTCAAACAATGAAACCTATGTTCATATCAGGGTTATAAAGCACAGATTGATCACTGAAAACGTGAGGAAGCATCATATTGACAAGCAGTTCATTGAGGAAAAAGGAGCCACATTGGGTTCCCGTTGACCTCTCTCCAGAATGTTGGCAGTTCTATATAGCACAGCATTCTGTCTTCCTTCCTCTTACATGGGTGCATAAGTGAGGATGATGACCTTTTGGTACACACATGAGCAGGGACTCTTAAAGAGCTGACAGAGCAAATCACCGGAAGGCTCCCAGATGTGAAATCAGGCACCACAGTTTCCAATCCTGGCTCTATACATTATTAGGTGAGTGGCCTAGGGCAAGTGATTTAACTTGTTTGAAAACCAGTCTGTCTCTGTGGCTACATATCACAAAGGTTTGAAGAGAATAAAATAGAACAATGGGAAAATACCTAACATGCTGTCAAGGAACTAGATCATCAATAAAAGGTCCCCTTCCTCTTTGTTCTCCTTCTTTTTCTACTCCTTCTTCAAAACAAAATGAATTCTGTGTAGTTAATGTAAAATCTGGGGTTTTAAAACAATAACTGGAAAAATCAGTAGGATTTCATAAATTGGTATTGAATAGTTGGGGCTGCACCTCCTATAATTGAAAATGATCTGCTGGCATCTAAGTAGAAAATAAATGTTATGCCTTAAAATTATTAGTTTTTACTGTTTTCAGCTATATTTTTCTCTTATAGTAGATTTCTAAAGTGTGAAAATGTAGACCTTTCTAAAACTGTCATAATATTTATTTTTGAATCCAATATTACTTTACCACCTAACTATTCTGACAGATATTTAAGGAATATGACTATGTGTCCCAAGGTGTACCATAGACTGCAAGTGATAAGGTCCCTACTCTCAAGGGGATCCTGGTCTAGCAGTGAGAAGTGTATATAAATCAACAATGCTAAATATTATAAATAAAGGTATGGCCTGGCTGGTGTAGTTTAGTGGATTGAGCTCGGGCTACAAACCAAAGCATCACAGGTTCGATTCCCAGTCGAGGCACATGCCTGGGTTGCAAGCAGAACCCCCAGCAACTGCATATTGATGTTTCTCTCTCTCTCTTTCTCCCTCTCTTCCCTCTCTAAAAATAAATAAATAAACAAATAAATAAATAAATGGAAAAGGTGATGCTGAAGCACAGAGTAAGAATTTATAACTTTGGACAAGTGAGTAAAAGCTTCCTCAGATGGAATGCCTTTCAGCCAGGGCTGACACATAGAAACATGGGGCTGAAGCTCAGAAGAAAGATAGAAGTTTGAAACATACATTTAAAATCCTCAGTGTTTCAGTGCTAAGTGTATAGATAAATTGCTCAAGGTCACTGTGTAGAATGAGAAGGAAAATGGCCCCAGATTAGATTATTGGTTGATTCGTGAGCTTTACCTATCATAACAAATAACCCTAATATAGAAGTAATTTAACAGAGAAAGGTATTTATTTCCTGCTCACTAACCTTGCAATGAAGTTTGTGTGTGACCTGCTGATCTTTACTAAGCTGCACTAGGCTTAACTGGACCCCATGAATCTACTCTCCCCAGGACCCCAAGTGAAGAAGAATCCATGAACCCGGAATGGCTTCTTTTAGCACAGGGTAGCAGTGAGAGAGAAGTAGCCAAGTCACACAAAGACAGTCAAATCTTCTGCTCTGATGTGAGAGATGTCACATCCCACTGACAAAAAAAAGCAAAAAATAAAGATGATGTCCGAGGAATGAGCTTACTCAGTTTAAAGACATTATATGACACAGCCACAGTGATCAAGACCGTATGTCATTGACAGTGACCAAGATGGTACATAGCTGCAGTGGTCAAGAGAGATAGACACATAGATTAATTAATTCCAGTAATAAACCCAATACAAATGAACCAAACTGAATTTTTGAAAAAGTTGCAAAAGTAATTCAATGGAGAAAAGATAACATTTTAACAAATTGTGCTGGAGCACTAAACATCTACTAGTTTAAATTTAAAAAGATGACCCTGGCTGGTGTGTGGCTCAGTGGATTGAGCACTGGCCCGCAAACCAAAGGGTCACTGGTTCAACTCCCAGTCAGGGCACATGCCTAGGTTGTATGCCAGGTCCCCAGTAGGGGTGTGCTAGAGGCAACCACATATCAATGTTTCTCTCTCTCTTTCTCCTTCCACTCTCTCTAAAAAATAAATAAAATCTTTTTAAAAAGAAAAAAAACCCTCAGCCTAAGTCTCAGTATTATAAAAAAATTAATTTATGCAAAAGTTAACTCAAAATCTATCACAAACTCAAATGTAAAGTGAAAAATTATAAAATTTATAAAAATAGAGAAAATTATTGGGATTTAAGGTAGGCAAAAGTTCTTAGACTTGACACCAAAAACATAAAATAAAAAATAGATATATTAAATTTCATCAAAATTCATTAGAAACAGTCATTACTTCAATTATAAGAGTAAAGCACTTCTAGCAGATGACTTTCTAATATCTACAAACAATGCAAGTCTCAACAAATATCAAGTAAAAATTATGTGCTCAGATCATGTTTTCTATAAAAGTTATAAATCAATAATTAAACATAGCCCAACTTAACCCTTTTCTCAAATTTGAAAATGCAGAGAAAAACATTCCAAAAAAAGCCATGCATGAAAAAGAAACTATAGTATAAGTTATAAAATATTTAGTGCTACATGACAGTGGAAATAAAAATATATACATAATCTTTTGAAATTTAGGAAGCATAAATTAAAAATAAGTTTTTATTCTTAAATATATATACTAGAAGGGAAGGAAGGCTTAAAACTTAAATGTGAACATTCAAAACGTTAGTTAGTCAGCAAATTACTAAATAAAAATATAGTATAAGGAATAAAAATAATAAGAGCAAAAATTAATAACATACAAAATAGTTTAGAAGGTGACCAGTACTGACCAAAACCTCATATGTTGGTTGTAGTTGACCCTCCTATTCATATATGAAATTAAACTCTCCATGATTAGCCAACAGTGCCACCCCTTATAAAACAAAATTTGTTAACAGTGTAACATAGTAGTTATAAGCATAGTCTCTGGAGCAAAATCAAATGATTAAATTAAATGATCGTTTTAATCTGCAGACTTCTGAGTAAGTAGTTACACAGCAATAGTACACAGAACACCACTATGTGTTGATTCATAGTAGAAAAAATAAGCAGTGTTTGCAGGGGATGAGGGGTCTGATTGCCAATTAAAAGATTCCAAAATCAAAATAACATTAAAATGCATAGGAACTAAGGCAGGGTTATCAACTTTATATGCATGTGGAAACTTGCCTGGCCCCTTGTTCCACAAGTCCACCATTCCCCGGTGACTGTCCTAAGTGAGCTACTTTGAATAGCATAATGAAAGTTTGGGGGGAAGATGGCCAAGTCTTATAGTTAAAAAAGCTCTTCTTCGAGGTAAGTTGGAGCTGAAGACCCGATGGTAAATACAGAATCTAGATCTATAGTCTCCCCCTATTTTGCTTGTCTTTAATGTTCTGTTATAGCAACCAACACATTTGGGCCCTATGAATTAAAGTGGAAGCATTTTTTAATTTGCACTCAAAGTCTTTGTTTTGTATTTTCATAAAAACTTGCCTGAAGAATTCTCTTGGGATACAAGGAACCACAGAGTTCAAAAGGAAATACTGCCATGCAGGGGTAGATTGGTGTTTGCATTTTAAACTTCACCCAGATGAATGAAGTTCTGAGACTTTATGTTTTTAGGCCAATTTCCCATGACCCAGAACTATGGGTGACTGAACCTCAGAGCTTGAGAGCAAAGAACTAGGGACATTTGATGTTTACCCTGATACTTCTGCTTGGGGCGGTAAGTTCCCAAATCACTTCCCAAGGAAGAAATGTCTAAAAGCACTGTACTTGAATGGCAGATACATTCTAAACATTCTTTATGGCAGACTTTGTTTTTGTGTTTTCTCACTAATGGAGGTAACTCGTGAACAGAACATGTCATTTAGGTGTGGACCTATTAATATGAACTATGTAGTTCAAAGCATCTATTCCAAGGCCAGGCAGAGCCGGGCTTTATCATTGACCCTAACATTAAGTCACTACATGATTTTAGACAAATCATCTAATTATTTTATGGCCCAGTTTCCTCATCTATAAAATATGAGCAATGATACTTATCTTGAGAGACCAAATCAGAGGGTGTTTATAAAAAGCACCTCACACAGAGTTTGACGTAAAGAGTGACTATTCACTAAATCCTGTCATCAGAGTTTACACTTCAAATCAATCCCAAGTTTCATGTGCATCTAGTTACCTGTTCAATCCTGGATAAATTATCCCTGTGCCACACGTATGCAATGACAAAACAAGATTTACCTGAGGCTAATATACTATTGTATGCCAACTATACTTTAATTTTAAAGAATTAAAAAATTAAAATTAAAGTAACATTATTGAATTTAAATGCCAGGTTATGTAAAATCTTTTTAAAAATATAAGGAACTCTTCAAATGGAAAGAAGGATGATGATGATTTTGACCATAATTGTGAATATTAATAATAATGATATTTATTTGAGAATGTTCCGTAAGATCCTCAGCAAGCCTCTTAAATGTCTTTTTGAAAGATGCCTTCAGAGGTTATTGTTCCTAAATAAAATATCAAAGCCAAGATCCACTCTAAACAAGAATAAAGAGGAAAAGTTTGCGTTATAAACATGCCTTCAACACATGGACTCACAGATACCCAGGCTTAACAACACATTCTCTGCTTTGCTCTAATTTTCCCTTCTTCACCAGGCCCTTTCTGAACCCACACAAGCTCTCATGTACTGACATTTCTCATGTCCTGAGGCTCTCCATCTGAGTCACATTTGAGTGAAAGTTAATTTTTGAAATTCTAGGTGTGATGTAACAGGAGACATTGAGATACTTTGGTGCAGTGTGAAAGTCGAGAGCAGAAGATGCAAATCTACTCATTGGCCAGGGAACGAAGTAGAGGGAAGGTGATAAGAAGTGGAGATGACATTTTGAGAGGTGAGGAGGAGAAGGGAGAGATTGGAGAGTAACTGAAGGGATGTCTGTTTTCCACTAATGCCTGGCAGCTAACAAAGCAGCCCAAATGCCTGTCCTGCTTTAGGGTCCTGCAGCTGGTGGTGGCAGAACCTTGAACCTCTTCTGAGATTATTGTACCTTCTGAGCCGATATTTTCTCATCTACGCAATAGAAATAACTATGCGCAGTAGTGCACTGCTAAATGTTTAACAATCAACTTTTTGAAGAAAAGCCCTGCTTTATTAATATTTGACAATTTCTGTGGTGTAAATAGACTTCCAACAGCTAATTTCCAATGACCATGTGGCCTTACTGAAGGCAGAACTGGAAGGAGATGAGCCATGGAACAAAGTTATGTAGCATTTCCATTACTCGTAACAACCTGGAAAGCATAGATTACTGCAAATGTAGTAAAATAATTAGAAAGTAACAAGTGTGAGTTTTCATGACCATTGTTTTCCACATAATTTATTTCAAGTCAGGTTTTTATAATTTAACTTCAATAATGTCTGTATTTTACAACTTGCTCTCAAAATTCTTGAAAACGTAGCAATCAGCTCACTGGCTGCTATGGGCCAACTTCAGCTCACCACTCATATTTGCTTAAAAAGCTCTTTTGTGAATTACCATGCCACATTTTTATTTCAATCTTAAAGAAACCATATTTAAAGCTATTACTTATATCTTTCAAATTTAGCAATCCCAAATAGCCTTATCAGCAACTCTGGATGTGGAAGAAATTGATGCCACTTAGATGTTAATTGCATTGTTCCTGTAGCTCAGTCTAGATGCCTGCTGTCTTATCAGAGATAATGGTAGAAATTTTAACAGCTGCGGAGGTGACTGGTAAGTGTGACAGTTAAGGCATCAAAAGCTGCAAGAGTATAGAGGAGAATAAATCAGGATGGACTACATCTAAATTCCTTCTGCTGACATCTGTAGGTCTTTGGTCCTTATGGGGAAGCAGAAAAGGAGGAAAAGGAGCTGGCTGTCCTGTTGATGGGAGTGGGGAAAGAGAGCCGTGAAATCGTTGTGACTCATTTGTGTGATTGGGTAGGACTCTGGAACTCTCTCAGGCAGATGGATTAAATGCACCTATTATCCACTGAAAAAGTATAGTAAGAAATGAATCAGAGCAATAATTTGATAAGGAGTTCGGGGGGATAGAAAGAGAGAGAGAAGATTCATTTAGCTCCTATTCTGAGGCTAAAATCTGGTCAAGTTTATTCAATGGAAGTAATCTTTTATAGGAATCAGGTTTCCAGGAAAATTCTTGAGAGCTAAACTGTATTTTACATAAGCAACATCTTTCTGTCTGAATTTAAAAAATAAGCAGTAACGAAAATCCAAAGATGGGAAACAGTGAAAGATCATTAATAAGTATAAGAGATTCCTTTCATCCTACTATTAAAACTAATAGAGATGATATTTCCTTGAGCAGACATAGTAATATTTTAATTTTTATTTGTTAATAAACATATTGAGCTTTTAAAGACAAAAGTCAAAGGCAACAACAAATGTTGGCACCAAGTGTTTAACAAAGAGTATGCATTGTTAATGTCAATTTACTTCTTTTTATTCCTATCCAGACTTCCCCAAGTCTTGAAGAAACCAAGCCCACAAGGTGATGGGGATTGAAATATCCCCGACTAAGTTAACCTGACAGGGCTGCTTTATTTGGACAACTGGAAGGCAGGTGGAGATTTTAAAGCTCAGTCAGAGAGCTCACTTCTTTCCTGGCAGAAAATGTGTACAAGCAAGTCGAAAGGTCTAGACACATCGGAAAGACAGGTAAGAATAGGAAAGAGAGAAAAATGGGATGTCCACAAGTGAAAGATTTAGAAATAGAAGAAAGTTCTAGAATTAGAACTTTCTAAATGTTCTAGAATTAGGCCAAGGTGAGGACTGTTAGGCGGGTGGGGGGGGGTGTCTGCCTACAGGCACACACTCAAAACATAAGGGTTCACGTCATCAGTTAGGAGTAGACTTATTTTTCTCTTAGATAATAAAAGAATAATTTCTTCATTTCTTTAAAGAAAAAGAAAGCATGCCAAGTTTCTCATCTGTCATTAGAATTTAAGGAGATGAACTCAGCACAACTAATACATATGAAAAATGTGGTGGAAGCAGTTTGCTGTTGTTATTAATTCTTCTAAGATGCAGCTCTAAGAATATCCTGCTTTTTATAATCAGTTTTCTCTTGATATATTAAAAAAAGCAATTCATTCAATAACTAACCCCACATACATGCTTAGAATGATGGAAAAATCTGTAACTACAAAAGAACTACGTTATGAGGGGGAAATGCATATGATAACAAAAAATGAAGAAATTATTCACCAAGCATGTTAAAGGTACAGTGTCTCCACCTACTGTAGAGCAGGAGATGCAAACCCTCATTGTCTTGGTATTTGTCTGTTTTCTCTGATCTTCCTTTTCTTCCACTCTCCAAAGCATCATCTCCAAAGAAGATGTAGTTGTTTATGGTGCTGGTCGGCCACTTGTTTTTCTTTTGCTTGGGAACAGACATCATCAATGGAACAAGAGTGAGATTATTTCCATCGCCCTCCCCTGCCACACACACACACATAAACACATACACACACGCACACCACCACCACCCCTACCACCACCAGCTGGTTATTTCTAAGAAATCTTCCCCTCTGTTTCTTATACATTTTCCCCTTAAATTCTCCTGTTTACTTTTTAGAAACTAGTCATTTGGCTCCAGCTTTATTATTCTGACAAGTATCAGAACTGCGTGAGACTGAAGAATCCTTGTTTTGCTTCCTGATTCTGGGTTTAGCATATGATCTCTTCAAAGGGGACATACAAGTGATATGTTTCCTTTAGATCATAGGAAAACTAAACTTAGAAAATAATGACTCTAAGAAAGTGTATTTGGCCAGCTGGAAGTCGGACACATTGCTTACTGTCATGGAGTCCCCGGACGACCCAGATTGTTGATGCTCGCAGTTAGATCGCCGCTGCAGGGCAGGTCCTGACTCCCAAAATATGAAAGCTCATTTATATACTAACCACAGTCCACATGACTTTTTCTTTTTAGCTCTACCTTTTGCTGAGCATACACAATGCATTTACTGCTGTCCAGGCAAGAGTGTGTATTATAGCATGTGGCAATTTATTAGGATCCCAGGAGTCAGCCTCACCAGGCTTGGAACTCGAATATAGAAAAGTCCTCCGAGGGCAGATTCTCATCAGACTCTTCCTCCTGAGTCTGACATGGCAGCTTCCCTACAGAAATCCCTCTCCAGTGCTGCCGGAGGAAAGAACTCTATGCAAATAGTTCCAATACGCTGAATAGAGCTGACAGTTCCTATGAGCAAGGCCCATTTGAGACGAGGTGTTCTTTAACCATCCCTGTCTCAATGGGCCACAATTTAGAAAAGGAGTCATGTCTAATAGCTTTCCAGATTGATCTGGGGCATGGAGGGGAGAAGTGAACTCTGAATATATTACAGTGATTTTGAAGAAGACTGAGTTTTTAAAAGAGCCAGAAATGTGGAGTTGGCCAATCTCAGTTTGAGTCACAGTCCTACTACCACTTGGATATTAACTGTATGACCTTGAGCAAATAAGTTATTTCTTCTGAACCTCAGTTTTCTTGTCCATGCAATAGGAATGATGTTTCCTACCTCAGAGAGTTATTTCAAGGTGAAATAGAAGCTGAGATGAACCTGTGAAATAATTCATAATTTGAAAAGCACTTGCACTTCCTTATTGCTACCAGCAACATTTGAGAAAAACTAGCATAGAGTCCCTACCAAATATTTCTCGATTAAGAGCATTAAGAAGAGCAACAAATACCCAGATGACACTGCAGCCTGTCTCATCATAATAATAATAATAATAATAATAATTAATCAGAATACCATGGCTAGTTTTTATACCAGCAGGAAGAATAACCATCTTTGCCTTCCATATGCTTTAGTTGATACCTGTAGTTTCATTATTACTATTAGCACAGATCAAGGCCTTAGCTTAATGTTGTCACCCAGGGGTGCTTGTAAGCTAGTAATCAATCATTTACGCTTTATCTTGAGAGGTTTCAGACCCTGTACCAGAAGGAAGTGTGGCTGACAGAAGTGCAACTGGGTATTAAGGAGAAGCGTCTGACCTGAAGTGTAGTGAGAAGAAAGTATCCACCAGACTTGATGAAGCGTCTTCCTCGGACACCGAAACTCTTGTCCCAGGGGATGATGGCCCGAACAACGAAGACCTTCAGGATACAGGGGATCTTGTTCGTGGCCACCTGCAAGTCCTACCAAAGGAGGTGGCCCTTCCACCTAAGGCAGCTGTGAAAGCTCCTCGAACGATGACCTTACTTTGTTTGCCCTGATAGAACCAGGACACTCCCGACTGGCTAGGTCTCCTCAGACACAGCCAGGAGCTGTGCAGGTGTGAGGCAGAGCGTAGAATACTCAGTTATACGGCTGTCTCGGCAACAGGCTTTGTTAGCACAACTGATCTTTTGGGCCCTAAGCTGTCGCCTCCAGCCTTGGCGCCGCTGCTACATGATGATGTCCTTTTCTTCCGCAATAAGGAAGAGACGTGGTGGTGGGAGAAGGTCTCTGCCCTCAACAGCGTGCCAAGGTCAGCACTGAGCCGAGCTGTACTGACACAGAAGACAAAAGAAAAAGCAGGAGCATTGAGCCTGTCTATTGAAAATTTTGATACTTAGTTCACTGTGGGTTTCTTGCATTAATTTTGATTTTTAAAAGCATTGCATTATATTACTTATCTTGACGACTGAATTTCTTGGCAGCCCCTTGTAAGTGCCTCGCTCGTCTCACCCTGGTCCCAGTGCTGCCTCAAGATCTCTGTCCTCGGAAGAGAAACCGGGACAAAATGCAGGCAGGGGTACCTGCCACCACCACTCAGTCACTGTGATGGTCAATTTCATGCGTCAGCTTGACTGTGCCACAGCCGCCAGGTGAAGCACGCTTTCTGGGTGTTTCTGTGAGGGCGCATCTGGGGAGGATTGGCATTTGAATTGGTGGACTCGGTAAAGCAGGTCACCTTCCTCACTGTGTGTGGGCATCACCCAATCCTGCTGACGGCCTGAGTCAGAACAAACACAGGAGGAGGGGTTCACACCTTTTTATTCCTAGTTGCATGCTCAAACAGAGGACTCTGCCTTCTCCTGCCTTGAACTGGGATTAACCCCATTAACTCCTTGGGTTTTCAGGCCTCCGGACTTGGATTGGAATGACATCACTGGCCTTCCTGAGTCTCCAGCAGGTGGATGGCAGGGGCTTCTCATCCTCCACAATTGCATAAATGAATTCTTCATAATAAGTCTCCTTTTATATCTATTATATGTAAAATATGTACATATAAACTATATATGATCTTATCTACATATTATTTATACATAATTACATATGTATATACACATATATGCATGTCTGTATACATGTAAAATTGTGTGTATATATGTGTATGTGTCTGTACCTATTGTGTGTGTGTAGCATGCAAATATAGATATAGATACAGATACAGATATAGATATGGATATAGATATAGATATAGATACACATATAGATGGTAGATATAGATACAGATATATAGATACACATATAGATAGATATAGATATAGATGATATAGATATAGCTGATATAGATATAGATAGATATAGATATAGATATAAATATAGATATAGATACAGATATAGATAGAACCCAGCAAAAGTAAGGCCTGCTTGAGTGTGGTTGGTAGGGTAATAATATGGGTGTAATAATTTATACTTTTAATTTGAACATTTCACCTAAAATGTCATATGGTGTGCTTGAGTGTGATACTGTTAAGTTACAGAATTATATACTTATGATTTTGTAATAAAAGAGTTTGTAATAAATAGGGGTGTTATTTGTGCTGGACCCTTTATCTCTCCTATTGGTTCTGTTTCTCTGGGGGTGATGGAACACTTCTTCAGAAGGCCAAGCCAGGTTAGAATAGGGGGTCTCCCTCCCTCTGGTAAGAACGGTGCCGTCTCTCAGGGAGGGCGAGGACAACGGGCCAAACTCAGGGAGTGTCCCAGCCCAACACAGGGCCAGCCGAGAAGCCCGGGCCTCAGTTTCTCGTCACTTGTCCATACTGGGGAGCGGACACCCAGTTCTGGGACATGCTTTGTGACAGGAATCAGCATGTCATGTTGCATTGCCCCTCTTCAAACCACACAGAGGCAGCAAACTGAGAATTAAAAGTATCCCCTCAAAGGACACCTCATTTGGAAAACTGTGCATGTTAACAAACTAACATCTAACCTCTGCCAGGAGGAGGGGACCCGGTAACGCACGCACAGCCACCTCTCTTGCTGTGTAAATTCCATCTTTTCAGCAGCAAGGAGGCAGCTGCAGCAATTCGGGTTTCCTCTAAAGGAGACTCCAAGCCCCGTTCAGCTACTGATACCATATTGTTAATGTATCTAAACTATGTAATTTCTTGTTAGACACATGGCGGGAGGGGGATGGGTGTAAGGGATGAAAACTGAGATTCCGATTCCTTATTCCAGACCACTCCTCCTTGACTTTCTCCTCTCCTATTTTTTGCCTTGTCCTTCTTTTATTCTTCTGTCTGCATCTCCAAGAGCGTAATTTGTGAAAAGGCAGAAAGTACACATTGTTCCAGTCTCAGGTACTTGAGCTGCCAGATCTGATTTTCCTGGTAGATGTGGAAGATTAAAGAAAGAACAACATGGCTGAAGATTAGATTTGTTTTTCTCCGTGTGTTCCACCCCCTTGACCCTGTCCGCAGCTAACCCACTCACTGTCTGCTGCAGACCTGGAGGGTTGTGCTGGCCCCCAGGACAGGGAGACAGAATTTCTCAGAATCAGGGAAGCTGCATCCTTGTTGGGTTGGCAGCTTTTTCAGCATCCCTCAGGACAAGTCCCAGCTGTGCTAGAAGAAAACACTAAGAAGGAGGCAGCAGGAGGATATCGTTAGGAGACAGAAGATGCTGGGCCGGTGCACGTAAGGACTACAACTAAGTGCTACATTCTTGTTCTCTCACTCCTGACTCCATCATCCCAGATTCCATAGGCCCGACTGTTCTAAGTGTGACAAAAACAGTTATCCTGCCCAGTACAGCTCTCTAAAAGTACGTGCTCCCCAGCTCCATTCTTGCCACCTTGCTCTTTAAGAGCAATTATGCTTCTGGCAGGCATTTGCACCTTAGTGTGAGATGCATTAAAAGTTTCTTTTGGGTTGGAAGGAGAGCAAAATATGTAACGCAGGGAAGCGAGGGCACCTTTTGTTCCGAGGAAGGTGGAGAGGACGGATGAGAATCCTCCGCGTTGCTGTTTGCCCTGTGTCAGCACTGCAGCGGGGGAAGGAGGCAGAGGTGGCACATTGCAAAATAAATTTTAAAAAGGTCTTTCCTCAAGGACAGATTGACTGTAAAACAGGAAAAAGAAAGGAAAAAAATGAAAAAAACAAGCAATAGAAGTAAAATAAACCTGAGGTAGTCTGTGCTTTATGGATGTAGTATAAGGTCTCCTTTTATTTGCTTCTGCCTCCTGATGGGAGGGTTTTTGCTAAGATCATCTCATATTTTGGCTTGTTTACCCTCAAATTTTATAACATCTTAGCTTTTTAGAGAAGTCAAATTGGGCCCAGGGGCTCCCTGCTCGCTCCAGCTGGAGGGACAGCCTGGCTCACGGAGAGCCCCTTGGATGCCCACTCCGGCCTCTGGATCGGGAGCAGTTGTGCCTCCTGCCAAGGTTAAATAGATTTGGGGCCCAGAGGCTGTATATAAGAATTACACCTGAACACCAGCTCGATGGCCCACATTTATCTGGTTTCATGCAGATCCAAAGGCTCAGGACCGAAGACAAGACACTATCCAGAGCCTTTATTACCAGCTCCCGTAGCCTGTAAGCGGACAAAGTTATACTGGTTCAATTTTCTTTTTTTATAAGGTGAGCACACTTTCCCAGAAGACACAAATCTTTTTATATACTTCCCTACTCTTTTAGACATCAGATTCTTCTGTAACCTAATTTGAGATGTCCAGATTCCTATTCGCTTTCCATCTTTAAAAATCAAGTACCCATTAGAGAATTCTGCCATTGACCCCGAGAGACTGGAATGGAAATGAACAAATGACCTTTTAAAATTTATTAGCTTCCCAAATGCCCTCCTGTCTCCTCTTCTCTATTTCTGGACAAGCCCTCTGGGAATCGCACAGTAAAACAACTAGGGGTTCTTTGGGTGCCTGATGTGTGGCAGTGAGCCAGTCCACCAAAACGCATCTCTCAGGAATGGGGGTGTCCTACCACTTGGATGCTACTTACTTGGAGAAATTTGCTAGCTCTCTTCAAAGGCCTGCTTCTGACCTTATTCTGCTGGCTTCCCCTCACCCATGTTCTGCTGCTCTCCCCTGTAACTACTCATTCTTGCACCATTCAAATCCTGTATTTTGAATCCTCAAACCAAAAGGCCCTCTTGTAGTTTATTCACCCAAGGGCATATTTTCCCACATGTTTCTACTGAAAGGGGTGAAATGAATTGTTCACAATCTGTTTTCAGAAAAACCTTAGGACACTTAACTCATTCACTTAAAAAAAAACATTTGTTAATCACTCACTACTGAAGAGAGAGCAGCGAAAAAGCAAACATCCTCGCCATGGAAGAGGCTGTGTTATAGCAGAGGAAGTCAGAAAATAATCAAGGAAACAAGCAATAAAATTTCAGATTACTCCAAGTGCTGGAACTAAAGGATCTATGCTAGAAAGTAACTGGTGAGGGGAAGCGTTTGTGTTGAGGGGGGAAAACACAGAGTGCTCCAATTTTAGATCTGGTAGTGAAAGAAAGTATTTTTTGAAAGGGAAGTTTTTAACTGAGATATAAAAATATAAATCAATGAGTTATACAAAAAAGCCAAGGAAAGGGGACTTATGGCAAATGGGCACAGCAAGTGCAAAGGGCACATGGGTTGAGGTAAGAAAAATTAAGAGTATTAGGGCAGAAAGTAAGCTTCTCTGGCTGGAACCCTGTGAGCCATGAGAATGGAGAAGTAGGCAGAGGGCAGATCTGATAGAACTTTGTCTGACATAATAAAGGAGTTCAGATGTTATTCTAAATATGAGAAAATGTTTTAGCAGGTGGGGAACCACCAGCACATGTCCATGGTTGGCTGAAAACAGTACCTCAAATACGTATTTCTACAACCTGGAGGGGCTCCCATCAACTCTGGCTTCAGATCCACCTGCAGAGCTTCCGCCAGGATTGACCAAAACAGACATACAAATTAGAGGGATTGTGAGATGTATGAATGAACCTCTACATTGTTTTCCCTTTAGACTCTTCAATCAGCTCTTCCGACATGGCCAGACATCTCTAAAACAACATTGTTTAGTGTTGAATCTCAGTGCAGCCCTTAACCTTGACCGATTTGGGTGGCTTTAAAGTCTGTGTTCTTGGATAATTTTGTCAAGGATAATTAAAAAGTTGTGTTTAATCAGTAGAGCAAGAGCAAACACGCCCCTGATGAACACTTGGAAAACTCATAAGAATACTTCAAACTTTTATTGTCATTTCTACAGCAGATATGCCCTAGATAGTGAAGCTGAGCTACAGAGACGGAGTAGCACAGAAGGTCAGTGTGGGCTTCGGTGTCAGACAGAAGCAGGTTTGTGCCCTCACTGCCCCCACACTTGCCAGCAATGGGAAATTCTCACCTTGCACTGTTCCTCAGCTCAGCAAGTTGTATCACCACATCCCCATGTGACTGCAAGCATCCTTGACTCCTGCTTTTATATCTCATGACCAATCTGTCCATCAATCCTATTAAGCTGCATATTCAAAATATATCCATAATCCAACTACACCCCACCACCTCCACTGCAGCTATCCTAATCCAGGCCACCAGCATGTCTTGCTAGATTTGTACAATAGTTTCTTAACTGATCTCCCTTCCAGGCTTTTCTCAGCACCACTGCCAGGACAACCTGTTACAAAGGAGATGAGGGGGCTGTAAATTAACTCACCCTTCTGTTTTCGAGTGTGGGCTGGACTTAGTGACTCACTTCCAAAGAACAAAGTAGTAAAGGGGATAAATCATAACTTCCCAGGGACGAAACCAAGCAGACATGGTCTTAACCAAGGGACCAAGTCTCTAAACACCTGCAGTAAGTCAGGAGGGTGTCACCTGCCCTCTGATACACTGTGATGAGAAAAGGTCCTTCACTTCTTCCCCAAAATATGAGCTCAGAAAAAAAAAACATTAAAAAACATTGAACAATCCCAAACTGAGAAACAGTTTACAAAGTACATGACCAGTACTTCTCGAGGTAGGAGAAATGACACAGGATTTAAAAAACTGTCACAGATTAGTGAAGACCAAAGAGACATGATGACTGAATGCAACATGGAAGCCTGGAATGGATCCTGGGACAGAAATATAACATGAGTGGAAAAATGATAAAATGTGATTAAAGCCTGTAGTTTAGGCAATAGTAATGTATCAGTGTTCATGTCTTAGTCTTGACAAAGCTATTAGCATTATGTAAGATGTAAACATTAGGGAAAATTAGGTGAATTTACAACTTTTCTCTAAATTTAAATTTATTCCAAAATTTAAAAATATATTTTTAAAAGGAAACCAGATCATATAATTTCTCTACTCAAAAGTCTCGAAAAGCTTTGTGTCTTACTGTACAATCTTCCCTCAGTTATCTACCTGGCCTCCTGAGTTCATTCATTCCCACCACACAGCCCCAGATGTTCCTCAGACATGCCTCGCATACTCCCAGCTTAGGGACTTCGCATTTGCTTTGCCCGCTTTCTGAATGCTTTTTCTCCTGATGTTTGCATGGCTGGTTCCCCCCCGTTTCTTTAGGTCTCTATTCAGATGTCACCTTTTTAGCTGCGCCTTCCCTGACCACCCACCTACTATCTGTCTCTGGCACTTTCTAGTACTCATACCTGCATAATTTTTCTCCTTAACATTTCTTACTATCCATCCTTTTAGTTTTATTTATTTTGTTTATCATTTGTCTCACCCTCTAGAACATGAGCTCCAAGGGGCAGATATTTCAGACTGCTATATTCACTGCTGTGTGCCTAATTCCTAGGGCATCACTGGTACTCAATAAATATTTTTCTAAAAATTAAAATGACTTGGAATATCTTCTTAATCTCTGAAGCTGTTTTCACATATGTAAAATGAGGATACTAAGATAATAGTTACCTATATCCTAGGTTTCTTATAAAGCTTAAATATGATAAAGAATGAAAGTGTTTTGCTGGAATTATACCCTAAGGATCCTAAAATATCAATTCAAAAGAACCTATGCACCCCAATGTTCAGAGCAGCACAATTTACAATAACCAAGTGCTAGAAGCAACCTAGGTGCTCATCAGTAAATGAATGGATCAAAAAAACTATGGTACATTTACATGATGGAATTCTATGCAGCAGAAAGAAAGAAGGAGCCCCTACCATTTGTGACAGCATGTATCAATCTGGAGAGCATTGTGCTAAGTGAAATAAGCCAGGTGGTGAAAGACAAATACCGTGTGATCTCACCTATAAGTGGAACCTAATCAAGAAAACAAACCAGCAAGCAAAATATAACCAGAGACAGTGAAATTAAAAACAAACTGACAGTAACCAGAAGGAAGGGAGGGGGTAATAGAGGGAAAGAGGAGAAGGGTTTTCAGAAGCATGTACAAAGGACTCATGGGCAAAACCAAGAGGAGGTAGGATCAAGGGTGGGAAGTGGGGATGGCTGGGGTGGGGAGGGGGAGTTGTGGGGGAAAACTGGAGACAACTGTACTTGAACAATAATAAAAAATGTGGGGGAAAAACATTCTTTATTAAAGGGAAACATTTAATTCTGGGAAATTATTTAAAAATAAAAATTAACAAAAAAAAAGCATGTGTTTTGCACAATGTTTAACATGAAAAATATTTAAGAAATTATGTTAACACTAGTTACATTTTCATTACTCTTATTACTTCTATCATTAATTACTATTTCAGTTACCAATTGTTCACAAGTGGCTATCAATTTTATACTCAGTTCAGACTGAACTGGAAGATTTGTAATCTTTGTTTAACTCTTAATACACACAGGTCCCTACATTTGGGAAGAAAATATAGCTCATTCTTCTATTAGAATAAGTGATTTTCTACCTACTTCTCTTTCAAAGAAATGTGCTTTTCTGTTTTGTCATTCATTTGTTTATTGCTTGCTTCTTTTGATTGTTTCAATGTTGAAGAAGAGAACTGAGAAATACAAGTTTTACATTGAAATCTGGTGTTAGTTCTAAGTCTGAAAAGAATTTGAGTCATCCTTCACAGGGTCTCCTCCCCTGGAAAGTCTCTGAGCTCCTTTGCAAAATGTCAATAACCCGCTCTGATTTCTGAAAATGAGCTCAAACTAGTTTGTGTCTTTTCATTCCTACTTCATGCATAACTGTCTATTAGGCAGGTTCTGGCCTACAGCAGCTCATAATCTAGTGATGGGGTATAGATGGGTAACAAAGAAAATAAATTTCATGTTATCGTACAAACAAGCTATGACATGGACCATATGCTTTTGTCCTGAGAAAAGGCAAAATGAGAAATATATCACCCTAACAGTCAGAAAAACTTCATGTCTGTGATTTGCTTTTAGGTCCTTGGAAAAGTCAAATGTGTAATGATGTAGTTCATCTCTCTTTTTGGCTCTTGATAATGATGACAATGATAAAAGTGTTTATTTGTAATATTCCTATTATGAAAGGCCAGGCATATAGATAAAATGTATTGTTACATGACATTTATTATTAGTCATAAAATTATTATATTATTATTTTGTTATCAAAAACTACATACCAGGCCCTATGCTAAGCATATTGCATGCCATGCTTTCATTTAATACACACAACAAGGTTGTGAGACAGGCACTACTTATATCCTCATTTTTAATGTAAAGAAACTGAAGTTTAGCAGGGGAAGTAACATGTCCAGAGGACTACTAGGGGAGGAGAGAGATGAAACTCGAACCCGGATCTACCAAGCTCCACATCCTGCACTCTATCCCTCTCCATGTTTGGAGGGTCTGAAGTTGATACCCAGTGCTTGGAGCACAACTGTTTATACATGCTAATTGGGATTAGGTTTACATTTATTCTGCTGAGGTCACAAATTTCATTGTCCAGGTACACACGTCAAGTCTGATTAGGAGCAACTAAAGTTTGGAATTGAATTTCCTGTGCTCTCTGCCCCCAAGAGCTTGCAGGTTAAAGCTAAACGTGTATGCTATCCATCTCTGCACTGGGCTCCAGAAACACTTCATGGCTGAAAAGTTAAACAGCTCTGAAGACAGTCTCATCCAAGCCAGACTCTTTTGTCTTCTTTTGTCAGACTCATGGTGACATGTAGAGAAATGGTGCGCCAGGCAAGGTGAACGTATCTTTCCAGAGATCCTCCCCAGGAAGGGCGAATAGGATCCCAAACAGAAGCATGATCTTACAGCTTTGGTAACCCCTTTCCCTTTCTGAAGAAACTGAGAAACAAGATTTGGTAGTCTCTGTCCCTTTCTGAAGAAGATGAGAAACAAGGTAAAACTCATGTGTTGATAGACATCAGACAACCAGATTTATGTTGCATAAATGAGTGTTGGTCTGGAGTACCTGCTCACCCCAGCAGAATGGGAATGGTTGCCCACAGTAAAAAGTGGAAGGTGATTGATAGCACACACTGGAAGAGGCCTTGGGCGTGGTCAAGAGTGAGTTACAGCTGTAAAGTTCTACACGTTTGCTCAGCACTGGTGATGGCCAGCCCATAAACCTCAGAGAGCTCTGGCACACAGTTGCCCCCTCATGCTGTAAATACTGATTTTATGCTGGTTGACAGTATCCTTGCTGATCCAAAGGGAGGGCAAGAATGAAGAAGAAATCATAACAACAAGCACCATTGGAACTCCTAGGGCATTCAACAGACCATTATACATTGTAAAGGGGAGACAAAACTACTCCTAATTGACTTCTATGTTTTCTATTAAGGTTGTTTAAAAGCACTAAAAGGTGAGGGGAAAAAAAAATGAGATTGAGAAGGAATTACACCCCAAGCCAAAATAATGCCTCATAATATGATGTAAGTGGATTTCCTACCCTAAAGGAACTTCCTGGGATTTAGATGAGATCAGAAAAATGTTGCTGGATAAACTTGTTGGCAGTGACCTATGGTGTCTCTCCTCTGTTCCATCATTGTTCATAGACTTTGTCCCACTTTCCATTTTGAAGAATATGGAACCTAGAAATATTGCTTTATTACCCTGTTTCTGGAAATAATATGTCATATATTAATGAACAAGTAAAATGTGAGAACAGAGGAGGCCTATGTAGTTTGACAAGAATTGTCGCCCTTTTCTATAAACACAACCTTTCCAAGCCCAGCCTTCCCCCTTTTGCATGGTTCTGACGGATCCATTAGAAAATGGTGGTAAGAACGCTGTGCTTAGGTAGGGTCAGATCACTCGCTGAGATCAAAAGGCACAAAGGCTCTCGAAATGTTTTTGTGTAAAAGAGAGAAAGACATTTGTGAATGATAAATCACTAAGTTAAATTTATTAGCAGACAAATGTCAGACTGGAGGTGGGTCCCTGAACTGCCAACATTCTGACCTTTGCCTTATTGGGTTCAATGTTTTTTGATTTGTATTCTTTTTTAAAAAAAAAAGTCAATACTTTTGAAAAAGGAACCTTTTGTCTAATTTATAGATGACACAAAGTTGAAAGTCAAACTAATACATAAAGTATTGAGAAACAGGGTTTGTACAAATCTAATATGTTTGTAAAGCAAAATCATGAATTAAAAAACAAACAAAAGCTAAGAAAAATATTTGAGAAAAACTACAAGAAATCAAATGTTATTCTTAATATATAAAGGTTTCCCACATGTTAATAAAAATATTAAAACTCTAACAGACATAAATACATAATTCACAGATAAAGAGGTTATTAAACTTTTTAAAGAAATATGTTTAGCTATACCCCCCAAAAAGTGAAAACAAAAGCATACTATTTTTGCCTATTGAAATACCTAATCTTAAAGGAATTTTGCTGTGTAATTTTAGGGATAAATTTATAAAGACATTCAGCAAGCCCTATCAATAGTCTTGAGGCACTTCACTCTTATCCTTTGACACATTTTTTTACTTCTAGGACTCTTTCCTAAAAATGTAGAAATTCAGGCCAAGATTTATGTGCCAAGGTGTTCATCTCAGAATTGAATGTGTAAGCGAAGAGGAAGAGGCAGAAAGGGGCGGGGGGTGGGGTGGAGCTGGATGGAGAGAGAAAAAGGAAAAGGGTGTGGATGAGGGAAAATGTAGAAGGAAGGGGGACAGAAGAGAGAGTGAACGCAAGAAGAAAACAACAACATATGCAAATTTAGGTAGATCCTTTACTAAGTATTAGATATCCATTAAATAGAACTTTACATATGACCACAAACCCAATGCTCTGAAATATGTTAAATGACATGAAAAAACGCTATGCTAAAGTGTTATTTACATGCTAGTCCCAAATTTCACATTAATCTCTATTAAATATCAACTTCACTAATATCAGAAAATTGTGATTAACAAAGATTTATAAGATAACAAAGATTTATAACCCCATAAATAATTTATTCCCTTTACTAGACAGAATAACTTTCCAAGTAAGTGCCACAACTTTTTCGCACCTTATACAGAAAACATGGAAAGCATTAGTACATTTTTGAGAAATAAATGATTACAGAATCAGTATGCGGCTTAGAACAAGTTCCCTGAAGACAGAACTAAGACAAAAGTGATGGGCTGCTGCTTTTGTGGTGACACCAGACCAGCGAGACTGAAGATAATGGAATGTGGGCAGGAAAGGAGGGAGAGCAAAAAAGAAGTCGAACATATCACACTGTCCATAACTTTACAAGAAAACTTTGCTGATCGTTCATCCACAGAATGTCTCTCTGCAGTTTGGCCTGAACACATCTTAGAACAATCCATTAGAAGAAGGGGAAAAAAATTACTGACTTCTTTTTACTTCTGTCTGTCATGGGCCAAACTCTGTCCCATGGAGGGGTTAACAGCTTCAGATATCTGCCTGTGTCACTTGACCATTTGAGCAGCTACTGGAGAAGTCAGATCTCATACCTCATGGCACTTTACCTGAGTCCTATAGAAGTTTGTATTGCTCCAGTTGAATCCACTCTGCGTACTGGATGGGCTGAGCCTTCTGCCCTAGTGGAAACAGCAGAGGCAGTGCTGGAGACTAGCCTCACCTGGGGGAGGTGGAGATGGCTAGAAATGTCATGAGCTGAGTCAATTACATCAAGACTCAACAGAGCAAATGGCAGAGGACCAGAAGCAGGGGAAGCCAAGCAAAATTGGGAACTTGGGTATGATATACTTTGTATGATATATTTTGATATTACAAACCTGATATATTTAACTGCACTAGTAGAAATTCTATGTTCCAGACAAATTACATAATTATTTCACTGTGATTCACTTAAGTCAAACCATAGATGGGGCCTTGTGTTCAGTTTTAACCATGCTGACACAAGGAGAACAATGAGCAGAAGACAAGAACAAACAAAAGAAAAAGTTAGCCATACGGGGAAAAATCTGGAAAACATACTATTTGAGAACTGTTGAAGGCACTATGATTATGAGCCAAAGATGAGGAGAAGGAGGAGGAGAACGAAAAGGAGGAAAAGGACAAGGAGAATTAATTATTCCTATATTCTCTATGAGCCATTGTACTACAAAGTTATTCAGACATTCAACTGAGAGCTGTGGAACTATAAACACAGCAGTCCTGTGTTAAGCAGATGAGATAAAATTCGGGGCGACATAAAAAGAGGGAGATGGGGTCACAAAAAGACTGCAGTCACAAGAATGAGAAATCGCATCCCTTGTGCTGAGCCTGCAGGCAGTGATATCTTTATTCTTGGGTCAAGTGTGAAAACCTCAAATCATCTCTTTCTTGCAGTGTTCTCTCAGCTTTGGACTATCTGCCTGTGTTGAACTCCAACCAGTCTGTTTCTTCTAAAGGACATCAGGCATTTCTGATGTGGCAATTTTGACAAACCTCCTTTAACTCTTAAACCAAAAGTTTCTTCTCTTTCCATGATGATATGCTGTCACCTGTGGGACTTAGGAAACCTAAATTCTAAACCTACCTCTGGCCACCAAGTTTCTGGGTGACCCGGGTCATGGCACTTCATATCGCTCAGCTCAGGTGCTGGTCATCCTTGCACACCAACCATTTTCATGGCCTTATCAGGGTTGAGTTGCTCCACTTTCCTTAGCTGATCTATAGAGCTTAGCATCTTATCCACCTCTTTCCTAATGCTCCGGGAGCAGTTTCTCCAAATCCACTTTACCCCAGATCCATGCGGTGTGATATTAACCAGCCTGACCAATGATCTATTCTTCTCCTGCCCCTCGTCCTCTTCCTCCTCTTCTTTTTCTCCTTCTCCTCCTTTTTCATTTTCTCCTTCTCTTCCTCCTCTTCTTGTACTGCCATATGGTTACAATGAATACTGAACATCATTCAACATAACATGATTAAAATATTTTCATATCACCACTCAAAGAGAAACCTCTTATGGGGCCATATTTGCTGCAGAATAGCATCCTCAATCCTGAATCGGGCAATCCAAGCCCTCTCTGTTTTGATCCCAGGCTTCCTTAATTCTGCTACTTTATCTGTCACTTCCACATCTGAATCTGTCCTATGAGCCTTCTGCCTCTGCGCCTTCCACTTGTGCCTTTCTTTTTTCCCCACAACGCTGTCTTCTTCCCATGACTTTCTAAATTTTACCAATCCACCAAGTATCACTGAGCCAAACTTCCTCCAGGTAGCCCTTCTTGATTCATTTACCTCATAGTGATTACAGAGATGTTACAATGTTGTGGGCCATTCATATATTATAATTATCAAATTATTTTTTGTTTGCAGAGTAACTTTGTATGTATATTTCATTTTTGTCCACCGGATTAATTATATATTTCTTTATAATCTTTAGAAAGCCTAGAAAGTTTAAAATTACTCAGGTGTTTGTTTATCACTTGTTATGTCAAAGTTTAATTATTATATATTTGTGATGTATATTTAAGAGTAGAATAATGCTAGTCTTTGAGAATGAGAGGAAAAGCAGTAAATAATAGCTGGCCTTCAAAGGATTGACCTGAAATATTATTTACCAAATAAACAAGGTCTTTATTGTATCATCTATACCATATTATCTAATTTAATACCCACCCTACCCCCAAGATATATTAACTTCTCCAAGCTTCAGTTTCTTCATCTGTGAAATAAAGATAAGAAATTTGTCTATCATTATAAAACCAGCATTTAATGGGGTAAAGATGTGAATCAACTTTCATTTGAACCCAAGTCCCTTCTCTTTCCACTATGCCATACTGCTGCCTTTGGGAATTAAGGAACCTACATTCCAAACCTACCCTTGCCCACCAGTCTCCTGGGTGACCTGGATCAAGGCACTACATGTTCCTGAGCCTGTTTCCTGAGTTGTAAAATAAGGTAGGCCAGACTAGACCATTCAATTTGTTTTAACATGACCCACAGTAAGGAATAATACTTTAAATTGCAACCCTATATATACCTATACATATGCATGTATACACACAAATAAATATTTCTATGCAGAATATAGATATTTTATTAAAATTTACTATATGAATACAACATGTGTTCTAGTCTAATCTTTTTATCATTTCATTTTACTTTTTTAAAGGCTTAGCTACAATCCACTAAATTAATTTCACAACCAGGCCAGAACCTGACCCTGGGTAGAAGACCTCTGAAACCCTTTTTTCTCCAGAGTCTAGGCTCTGACTCTCAGCTGGGTAAGAGCTCCAGGGCTCATGGACTCAGTCTGCTTTCAACTACCAATAAAAATACAGGTCAGCTAGCTGGCAGGGTCTTGGGCTGTGAGCTTTTATGCAAGTTCAACCACTGCCACATGCCTGTGAAGCAGTGCATACCACCGGCATCTAAACCCTTATCTATAAATTGAGAAGAATGAAAACCCTCACCGACCTCACAGAATTGCCACAGGGAAAACTCAAATTTTCTGCAAAGCCCTTTGGAAATGCCAGATGACCCTCTGGAATTATCTCTTTCTATGCAACAGGAAATGTTCTACAGCAGATATTATTATAAAAATGATATAGAATGTACACTGTTTGGAGCTCATTAATTTCTGAGCTCTGGGTCTTTGACAAAATCTTGGTAGATGTTGTCATAGTGTACCTATCCTCAAAAATACATGCTTCCTTTATAATAAACAGAGTGGGGAAAGGTGAAGAGACAGGTTCTCATAAAAATATATACTGTTGAATTTATTATGGATTTTATAGATCTTTTTAATATTCCACAGAAAAATAGAGTTTTGAAGATGTAAGGTGATTTTTTATAGAATTTTCTATTGCAGATGGGTTCAAGCAAAGGGTGGGCAATTATTTAGGGAACTTAGAGTAAAAGGCATTGAAGCATAAAATGGTGAAGGACTAGTTGCCCTTTCGTGTCACTGTATTTAGAGCAACATCCACCTTATGCCAATTAGAAAGATAGCTCTAATTACTCCCCATCTTCTATTCACATGCCTTGACCTGGGACTTTGCATTTCTTCCCTTGAAAGAGTAAAGTCCTTCCTTCTCCCCACCTTCCTAAATTTGACTGACCTTGTGACTTAATCTGGCCATTAGGGTATGTTGGATGCAACTTTGCACCAGTTCTGAGTTTAAGGTTCGAGAAGCTTTGTTCTCTTGCAGCCTTGACCAGCTACCTTGAGAAAAAGCCTAGACCAACCTGTGGGATGATGAATAATAACCCCCAACACACTAGCTGACTGTCATCCAACACATGCTATGAAAGTGAGTCTGCTCTAGACCAGCCAGCCAGTTACCTTCTGACTGCTAGCCAACACATGACACATGAACAAGACTCATTGAGATCAGCAGAACCAACAGAACCATTGGCTCATGTACAATAATAAATGCTTACTGTTTTAAGCCACTGGGTTTCAGAGAGTTTTGATATACAGCAATAGCTACACAACCAGCTACCAAGCTAGGCAGCATAAAAAAGTTAACTCTAAAAATCTTTTCCTACCATAAGAGTAAACAGCACTTACAAAATCTGAGGATATGTCACCTTTTTCTGAGTGATTACCACCAATATGTGTATGTTTATATCTTTATAAATTTTTTAAATGAGTTTCAAAATTAACCATAAACGTGTGTTCTCCCTGTGGGCCAATGAATGAGCAACTGCTGCAGTGACCACTGCTCTAGATTGAGTTTCCACAGGTGGCACAAGGGTCCCAGCATGCAGGGTAGGCATGGCTGTCACTCTCTTTCATTGCTCCCACCAGACGTGCGAGCTGGGGACTGCACAGATCCTTTACAGCAGCTTTGCCACCACCAGGTGTTCCTCACCACCCCCACCTCCACTGCAGCACTAGATTCTGCTGAGCTTTGACTCCACCTGAAATATGTCAGATCATGCCCATGCTGCCCTGGAGAGGCTGGGGCTGCAGAGGCTGGTGAGCTGTGGATAGACTATTGTATTTATATCTTGTTTGAGTCCAGGATGATGTCCTCTTGGCTTTGAATGGTATAATTAAGAGGAGAACTTAGAATGCTATGTCTTCTAAATCAAACTAGAAATGCCCTCCTTTTTAAATCTGTTATTATTCTTCCAATCTTGTGGTTCAGCCAACATTAGAATAGTCCCCTAAATGTGATGTGTGCTATGGCAACAGAGACAGAACAGTCGCTGGGAGACAGAGGTGGAACTGATGTCCCCTTGAGCTCTCCCGCTCCAAGCACACCGAGACAGCGCTGGGGCTGTGCCGGCATCGCTTCTCCTTCTTGTTCCCGGCCTCCTAGCATAATGATATCATCCTGACACTTTCCACATTGACTTTTCATGAAATGATGAGAAATTAGATCAATTCTCACCCAGATATAAAAACAGCATCCATCGGTGAGTCTCTCTGTTACGTGTAAATATGAAGAAATACTTAATATTTTCAGGGAGCAAGAAAGGAGAAAGAAATAGACAAAATAGACAAATAAGCTTTGCAGTTTAAGTGAATTCAAGTCTGCTTGACATTTCTCATATGCTCTGCAAAAGACAGAGTTTGTATAATAAACTTACCAGCCACCTTCCTGCCACTGCCTTTCAGGAGTTTGGAAATCAGTCTACAATGGTATTCTAAGTGTTGAAAAGCAGTTTCATGCAATATTTTATGAGCCAGATAGTTCTAAGCCCTTGAATAAAGGAAGCAGTCAAAAACTACAGAATAGACTATTTGTTCATTCATTCAACATTTATTGAACATTAATCACGTGCAACTACATTAATGGAGCTGTTCACTGAAGAGAACAAAGCTCTAGAAAGTAGAAGAGAGCGCTCACTAATCATCCATTCTCTCCTCTAGGACTCTTGGGCAAGGAATATTTTTGATGTAGCTCAGGTCACGAGCAGGAACTACTTCCTTGGCTTAATAAAACCAGTGTCTGAGTTTGTACACAAATGTATTAATAATAGCCACAGTAAATATCTATTTGTATAGTCCATGACAGGCATCACTCTTAAAAACTATATTATTTGTATTCACTAGCTCTCAGTCTTAGTTTTAAATGCATTTGATGGATCACTCATGTGATCATCACAATGAATGTACAAGGGAGGTTTTGCTATCACACACACATTATATGCAGCAGACTGAGATGTGGAAGTGTTAGTAAATCTCCCAGGCTCACCTTTTGAGGTGACGTCATGAACGGGGCCCAGGCGACTGGACTCCAGAGCTTTCACTCTCCCCTCTAACTGCGACAACCCACTGCCCCCATTCTAGGTCTATTTCACCTAACTAGAGTCCAAAATATGGTAATAGAAGAAATATTTTTATTGATTACAAACTGGAGGTTTCAGGAGGAAATCCGTCCTCCAAATCCTCCTGGTTGGGAGATGTGGGGGATTTTAAAGTCTGGTGAAAAACTGACCCCAGCTGCGAGAAATGGACACTTGTGATTCTCCACCCTCCACCACATTCACAAAACCAGAGGTAAGTCTTCATCTTCACTCTCCCCCTTGTCCACCTCAAGGAAACAGCCGGCAGCAAGAATGAGCTGGAAGAATGAGAAGAAACAGTCACTATGAGGAGGAGAAAAATCACTGACATTTGTAATGAGTTTAATATTTGGAAAACCTATTTGTCTTTCTGTCCAAGATCGAGGTACCATGTGGGATTTCCTGGACCCAGTTCCTCTGTGTGCATGTGAGCTTGTGTACACTTTCCCCACACCAACAAACAATGTTTGGATACCAGTGGGGTGTTTGAGAATTCAACTCAATTCTGACTCTCTACCTGGAGATAGAATCAGATTCCACAAGCTTGCCCTCCACTTTGGATGCCAGTTACAAGCCCAGCTGATGACAAATTGGAGATTCTCATGACCCTCTCCAATGCAGGATGCAAATGGCAAATCAAAGTTATTACCTGTGCTTATGATTGACTGACTGCAAATCAGGTTTCCACACACCCCGTCTGTGAGTGTGATTAATTTGCTACAAGGGCTCACGAAACTCAGGAAACTCCTGAACATGGTGGTCAGTCAGGCCCTGATTTGGTGAATTCACTACGATTTCCGGAATAAGATGACTTCTGGCTGTCCTGCCCTGGACTGGGCTGCTTAATTGCCTTAACTCCACTCCACGAGTCTTTCATCTTCCAGCAGATATGTTCTCAAGGAGGTAAAGCAAGAGAAAGCACTGAAGCAAGAGAAAATGCGCACAGCGTCTTGTGAATCCCAGTTGAGAACTGTCATATTACTTCTGTCTCTTTTTGAAGTGAAGGAATGAAACTGCATTTGTAAGTATCCAACCCAAGTCATACAACCAGAGCAGATTCAGAGCAGAAAAGGGAGAGCTTGGGGAGCAGACTCAACCTCTTTAGTGAGAGCAACAGCAAAGTCAGTGGCAAAGGACCTGGACAAGCAGAGGAATGGGATGCTGGAGCAATCTTTGCAACCTAACACACAGTGGTTAGATTATTGTTACTGTCTGAACAATAATTACAGACAGACCTCAAGGGACCTATAATTCCAGTGAGAGTCAGGTTGAGACCTGGACAGCTTCCCTTCCCCCTGCGCCCTGATCTAACCAAGCCGCAAGTGACCAACCAGGCTGTGATTTATACCAGTCATGGACTCTGATCGTGAATCCTGGCAGGGCAAACAGCTTCCTGCAGACAAGGAATATGCTTCTCCAAGGATGCAAGCCTTTTAGTTTACCCCACATTTGTGTAAACCATATTCCCCACCATATTTTTAGGTACTTTCTTACTGTGAGGGGTACAGTGAACTGAGAGACAAAATGTTTATTTTCTAGAGAGAACGGGTTATTACCTACAGGGAAAAGTGAAATGATTAGTGTGGACCAAGTGTTCTACAGGATTGGACCAAAATTAATTTTTATCCTCATTCATCAGAAGTGTGATATTAGGATCAGACCTGACTAGGCATAATAGAGTACATTTGCTCTGCACATTGCATTTATATATTATGTGTAAATTTGTGAAGCTTTTGTTGATCTAGTCAAGATGAAAAATTGTGACTTTTTCAAGGAATCTAAAATGTTTGAAGACCTCACCCACAAGGCTCTCTATCATGTTCCCCCCATCTCAGGCCAAAGAGACAATATTGGAGAATGAAGAAAAACATTTACTCCATCTGTCTTATTGGACATATTCTCTCTAAACTTTGGGCCTGTCCTGATTTGTGGTGTTATCTCTGTTTTATTTTTCAAATGAAATTACTTCGTAAATACTTCACAGGCTATTGTGAGAATTAAATTACATAGAAGATGTGAACTTTTGGAATAGTTTAAAATGTGGAAAAAATGTGAAGTTATTGGACATGCTGTTACAATAATAATAACCTAAATGTGCTAATAGGCACTCTCTTCTCATTATTGGAGGCAGACCGGTATGGGAGAAATAGCACTACATTGAATGAGGGTTCTTATGTTCAAATTCCAGCTGTCACTTCCTAACTGCTATGACCCTCGGCAAGGCCCTCGCCCACCGTAGACCTTGCTGTTCTCATTAGTATCATGAGGAGGTGGCTCTAAAGGATTTCTAAGACAATTGTAAGCTCTCAATAACATTTCTTGTCAACATTTTTGCAAACACAATTTTTCAATTATCTGAGAAAGAAAAAATGTATACATATGGAAGGCCCTTTTTAGAAACTTGCTTTTAAAACAATAATGAAATAATCTTTATCTTAGAGTTAACTACATTCCAGCCACTTCGAATCTCTTTGCAGGCATCCAGACTGGGTCTGGATTCGGGTCTGACCGGCCTGCAGCAATTTCTGCTCGCCTCCTCTGTCCATCCTTCCCTGGTCTTCCTAACGCTGATTCAAGGCCCCTGCTGCAATGTTCCTATAGCTCTTCAGCCCAACATCAGCATTGCATCATTTCCACAATAGTAATCATTACGCTATACCAGGCAACATGTTATAAAAACAAATGCAGTTTCTGGAAGATGCCCCAAGAACTCTGTGTGGTAGTTTTATTTCACAGGTTAAAAAGTTGAGCCCCAGAGAGGTTAAATATGCTGACCAAATCTACACAACTCAGAAAGAGGTAAAACTGGATATCACACATCTGCCCAAATGCAAAGTCCTTATTCCGCTTTAAGTCATAGAGCCTGTTGACCTCTGCAATACCAGAAATGTTTGTACTGCAAAAATTTATTTGTTTGTCTCTAGATTGTCAACCCTTGGTAGCTGAGAATTTTTTACATGTTCCTAGTACGTAGCATAATACCTGTAGCATAAAGGATGTCAAGTAAATGGTTCTGGATTGAATATTACATACCAGGCACATGGCCACTTCTCCCAAGTGTTAAATTTAATATGCAATATTATGATTCTCTGTAATAATGCACCATTTTAGAGTGCCATTTTTAACTCAATTTCTTAGGTCTACGAGTTAAGTGGAATGGAGTTTCTTAAAAGCTGCTGATATTCTACAAGCATTCTCAAATGTTTCAAAATAAATCATTTAAAATCTCAAAATCACCACAAGCTTCTGATAATAAAGCAATGTCTTCAAATAATTATATGTATTACCATAATATTGTGTGCACATAAAAAATAACTGCAGTACAAAGAATTACTTTATACATATCGTGGGTCTTATCATCCCCACCTTCAAATTGCTTAATTGCCGACCTAACCTCTTTCTCAAACTCTGGTCATATTTTTCCAAGTGTCTCTCAGACATTTTTATTCCATCATCCAAGAATTATTTCTATCTTTACAGGTTAAAGTAAATCTTAACATCTTTCTACAAGAATGGTTTGGAAAGATGTCTTTTATGCTTCCATGTGCTTAGATAAAGGAGTTTAATAGATATCTTGTTTGGTTAAGTAACAAATAATAGAACTGATTCTTCCACTGATGGTTCACCTTAATTGCATCACTTACAACAAAGAATAATGTGATTTGTATCTATGCAATACTTTTAGTGCCTATCTAAGAAAACTTGAAGGGGCTACATCAACACAGACCTTTTTATTCAGTTCCATTCTACATATAAACCTGAGTGTTGTTTACTAAATGCATTCTGTGGCTCAGCCCTGCCAAATACTATAGTAAATACAAAACACAGAAGACATGGTCCCTGATCTTGAAACTAGAGAAATGAGAGGTATACAGAAAAACAAGTCACTGAAAAAGAATGCAAGGCAGAATATAATCAAGTACTAACTTGTTTAGAACAGACAATTATTCTATAGCACTTCAAATGAGAAAGAAATTATATTGTCATTGTTAAAGTCCATGAACACATAAGAAAGCAATAAAGTAATTTTTAAGCTAAAGCTTCCTAGTGAAGGCCTCTTTGACGGTAAACTATTCTGAATCCCTAGGCAGAGCATCTGCTATTGTTATTATTGGGTTTTGTTTTCAAAGATACTTCCTTCTCCTTATATCTCCAAAATAAAGTAATTCCCAAGAACATCATTTAGCTTCCAGAACATCATTTCCTTTTAACCTGCTCTCCATAGGAAACCACTGCAGTCACAGGTGCATGAATTTTGTGCCAGATCATTGCCTGCACATTAACAATCTAACCTCTTTCTCAAGTTCCATTCACATTTTCCCAGGTATGTTTGGAACATTTTTATTCATACTTTCAGAAGTTGTTTCTAAATTAATAGAAGAAAATTAACCTTAGTATCCTACTCCCTACAAGAATTTCCCTTTCCTCGCCTGGACGTTTCTATCAGCCAGGTAATCTAAGGTATTTTTAGTCCCACTCATACAATCTCTACCTATAGTTCTCATGTATTTCATCTCCCTCCTATTGTTTTGGCTATGATAGTCCTTATTAACTCAGAAATATCTCCTAACTAGTCTCTCTGCTTTCTCCAGATTTTCATTCTCTCCCACCCATGCCTTTCTCCAGCCCTTTAGCTTTCCCCAGAAAGCGGTTGCCTGCGATGTGTGCAGAGGAAGGCAGCCAGCTGAGACAGAAAGAGCACGTGTCTTGGCTTCCAAATAAGATAGACCTGGGTTGAATCTCAGCCCCAACATCATTATATGTCTTCTAAAGTCTGAGATTCTCTGTTCTACCCTCTAACCTAGGAATAATACTACTTATCTAGAAATCGTGGAAAGCCTTGAATGAGATAATGTATAAAAATCTCAGCACAAAGAATTAATAATTAGCAACTTTTCTAAGAAAAATTACTATTACCAGATGAAGTAGAATATTCAAAATCCTTCATGAAATAGCTTCAATGTATAGTTTTGAACTACTTTAATACAGAAACCAAACACGTTTACCTTCATATTTCTATTTCTATTATTTGACATAAATGAGACCTTTTCCCCTCACTTCTTCCCACAAGGACAAATGTTATTTATTTTTCAAGATGCCATTCTTGTCAATGATGTTCTAAAAGCATCAGTAAAGTTTCTATAGCCACCCCAGTACAAAGTGAGCCTTCCTACTTTGGATCATCTGATCTTTGTTTTCTATACTACCCTTTAAACATAAATACATGCAGACTTGTTACATATCCCTTTTTTTTTTACTCATCTTAAATGAATGTCCCTATATTGGTTTCCCAATTAAAATATAAAACCCATGAGTTTAGGGAATACTGTGTGTGTTCATAAGCCCAGCGCTATTCTCAGAATAAGCAAGTGGTAAATATTTGTTGACTTGATAAATAAATATAAAGGACTGCATTAATAAAACAGAAAAGCAGGAGGTGGCACAAGAATTAATAAAAGTCATATTTTGTTGGGAGCTGAACGCTAAAAAAGTCAGTGGCATGATTAAAGTAGAAAGTAGCAAAGTCTGATATATCAATGCTGCCTACAAGGGATTATAGCTGAGGAGTTAAGAAGCAAAAAGATTAACCAGAAGTCGTTGTTAAGAATTGGAGAAAAGAACATCAGTCTGGAATAATGAAAACATGATAATGAGAGACATCAGAGTGTATTGTAAGGAAAGAAAAAGAAGACAAAGTGAATATATCTTAAAGTATAAGATAAGTATAAGAAAACTTAGAGAGTCTATCTTTCAAGACTGGAGAAATGTGACTGTGAGAGAGATGGGAACACTCTGAAGACACTCTGTGGACAATGGGAACTCATTTGGGGATGTGCTGAAGGTATTGTTAAACATGCAGTTAGAGGAGCCAGGAGAGAAGACTCCGCTCCAACAGAGAAAATGTCAGAGACCAGAGGAGTTAACCTCGACCAGTGCATGTGTATGACTCAACATCCCAGGGCTGAGAAAAAAAAAAACACCCAGAAAGATTTCAGGAAAGAGAACCTGGACTCCAGCTGGATCCAGGAATAAGGCCTACTCCCACCACCCAAACTGGAACACATCCTGATTCCCAGGGCATTGAGTGTGATATTCAGAGAGCTCTTTCCCAGACAGTGGGACTAAATATTCCTGGGCCACCCACTGCTCAGGTTCCACCGAACAAATTTTAAAGTGAGAACTGAAAAGATCACACCATTCCTAGTAATTTAACTGAATACTAGAACAAAGCTCAAAAATACATGTGAAAATACAAAGATAGTCAGCACCCAAAATTATAAAATTTGCAACATTGGGCATGCAAAGAAGCAAGAAAATGTGATCCCAAATGAGGAGCAATGTTAATCAGACAAACCAACCCAGAATGGACACCGATGTTAGAACTAGTAGGCAAGGACATTAAAAGAGCTATTATAACTGTGATCCATATGTTCAAATGTTAACTAAAGACATGGAAGACATAAAAAACACTCAAATAGAACTTGCAAGGTGAAAATTACAGTATGTGAGATGAAAACTACCCTAGATGGGATTGATAGCAGATTAGATATTACAGAAGAAAAGACTATTGCATTTGAAAACACAGAAGTAGAATCTAACCAAAATGTGACACAGAGAAAGAAAGTAATTCAAAAATAATGAAAAAAGTGTCAGTGAGCTCTTAAAAGGGAAGAAACAAGCAGTATTTGAAGAAATAATGGTTAGTAATTTTCCAAATTTGATGAAAACTATAAACTCACAGCTCTAAGAAGTTAGATGAAACTCAAGAAAAAGAACCATGGACTAACCCATTAGGGGTTAACCAAATTGCTCATAATCAAATTGCTAAAACCCAGCGAAAAAGAGAAAAACCTTATCAAAATTCCAGCAAAATTGTAATAGATATAGGCAAGCTATTTCAAAATTTGTGTGTGGAAAGCAAAGGAATTACAAGAGCTGAAACAATGTCGTAAAACAGCATAAAGTGGGAGAGATCACGCTACCTAATGCCAACACTTACTAGAGAGTTATAATAACCAAGAATAGCACAAATACTCTCACCTGATTTCTGACACATGCCTCAAAAGCAATTCAGTAAAGAAAAAATGGTCTTTTCAATAAATTATGCTGGAACAATTGGCATCCATTGACAAAAAGATGAATCTAAATCTGACCTCACATCATATACATAATTTTTTTTAAATGGGCTATGTGTTTAAATAGGAAATGTAAAACTATAAAACTTTTAGAAGAAAATGTAGAAGGAAATCTTTGGAACACAGGACTAGGAAAAGAATTTTTAGACATGGTGTCAAAGGCATACTCTGTTAAAGAAAAAAATTGATAAACTGGACTTTATCAAAATTAAACATTTAACGCCATGAAAAATCTGATTAAAGGAATAAAAAGGAAGCTACAAATTTAGAGAATGTATTCACAAGCCATATATCCAGCAAAGGTCTTATATCTTGATATACAATTTAAAAAATCCAATTCTAAGACAGTCATAAAACTTGTACATAAATCTTCATTGCAGCTTGATTTGTGATTCTCCCAAACTGAAAACAACCCAAATACCCATCCAGAGGTGAATGGATAAACTACGTTATATCCATGCAAAGGAATATTCCTCAGCAATAAAAGGGAATGAATTCTTGATACATGAGATGACAAGGATGAATCCCAAAATAATTATACTGAGTTAAATAAGCCAGACAAAACAGAGAACACACTGCATAATTCCATTTTTGTGTCTATGATGAAACAAAGACGATCAGAGGCTGAGTGGCAATTGGAGCAGAATGGAGGAAAGAAATACAAAAGGGAATGAAGAGACTTTGGGAGTGATGGATATGTCCATTATATTGATTGTGGTGATGGTTTCATGAGGGTATACATATGTCAAACTTATTAAATTGTACATGTAAATATGTGTGGCTTAGTACATATCAACAATGCCTCAAAAAAGCTATTAATAAAAATGATGCTACCTTATTTCTATATAATATCATTACGATGATTCCTCATAAATTTCTAACTCTAACTCAAATCTGTTGCTTGAACTCATGGGCCACATACCATCTACTTACTCAACATTGCAGATGGATGTCTAATTGATGCCTTGAACTTAAATGTTTCAGACTGAACTACTAATATCCCTCCTCCTTCCTCAAATACATTTCATTCATAATTTTCCCACTTTAGTGACTAGCAACTTCAATATTCAACTTGTTTTGACCAAATCATCTTTTTCTCTTGTCTTTTCCATTTGGAAAATCCATATCCAATCCATTAGCAAATATGCTTACTCCACCTACAAAACTGCACCCCAGGTCTGCCCACTTATTACCACTCATATCATTCTGGTCAAATACGCCGTCATTATTGCACTTGCTACCTAACTGGTGTCTTTGTCCCTGCCCTTGCCTTCCTAGCCTTTGTTTTCATCGTAGAAGTGAACTTTGCATAGGACAACAGACTTTCCCATTCTCTTCTTAAAATAACTCCAGTGGATTTCTCTCTTACCAAGATTGGAAAGTCAAAGCCTTTACAACACCCCATGAGGTTCCCAGGGATATGTCTAGTCCCCAGTCCTCTCATCTCTTTATTTATCCCCAAGTCATTTTATTGCAGCCACACTGGCTTTCTTGCCATCAAATAATCCAGGCATGCTTCTACTTCAAGGGCTTGGCACTAGCAATTCCCTCTGCTTGGAATGTTTTTCCTTTAAATATTCACATGGTGCCAAGTTTTCAGACATTCCCTAAGTGGCAGCAGAGATGCTAGGCTGACTCGCCACACTCCTATAAATTTGGCCAGTAAGGAAGGAAACCCAAATAGACAGTTTGTCACTCATAGCACAGCAGACAGCATACATGTGACATTGACAACAGTGTTCTTGCTCATCCAAGTCCAATAAGGGCAAAATGAACAGCCTTGGGTTGGTGCCGTGCCCACATGTCTGTGTCACAGTTAACACTCAGCTTAGGAGACTCCTAGTCTTATGAAGGGGCTGCAATAAAACCTGCCCTCCATTCTCCCCAGAGAGAGATATTCCCTTATTACCCTGGATTGAAAGCAAGTCCTCTCTGGAGAGGCGAGGAGAGTTTACCATTCTAGAATGTCCCTGGGGAAGAAGGCATCATCTTTATCATACAGATAAGGAAATGAATCAACCTGACCCAGGTGCGCACAATATTTCTGTTTCTAAGGTTGTCTGTGATTCTAACATCCTTGCAAAAATTGTCCAAGTTTTGTAGAAACAGCCTTTCCCCTTAGCACATGGCTCCTTTCTCCTTTTCCTTTGCATCTTTATCTAAATGCCAACTTCCCAATGAGACCTACCTCAAATATTGTATTTACTCTTGTAATACCTCCTTGGCACCCTTCATTTCCTCTGTGTCATTTCACTCCAGAGCACCTATCAGCTACTTCAAAACATAGCCGGATTCATGGCCTGCCTCCTCCCCTGGAGAGAATGTGCATTCTGTGCAGGCAGGGATTTTGTTTTATTCATGTGGACCCAGCATCCAGAACCGCTGACTCCTAATGCGAACTTCATAAATGATTTTTAAATTGGACTCAGAAACTGTAGTATTAAGGGCATTACTCTTTGTAATATTTTATAAGGATTTCCAGTCTTCTGAAGAAGTGGATCTCCAAATTAAGGTTATAATGGGTTTTCAGAGAAAACAATCACTAGGTCACCATAGTCTGGAAGTCCTACCTCCCTTCCAGACAAAGTGGAGGGAAAATACATCGACAGCAGCCAGTCACCACATCTCTCAATCTGCTGTAGTGTTTACACCAGGCCATACTCCCCCTGGGTTGCTCCTTGCCAACCAATGAGCGTTACAGTGGACAATTCCTGCCCAGTGTAAGACTCCTCCGATGGACAAATTTGGTTCAGCAACTCACCATCTGTCTGGATGAGAACATTACAGTGCAGGGCTTTCTACCCCCTCCTTTCCCTCCTATTTTCCCAGGTGTCCCACCTGTATGGTGGTCTGAGGGCTCTCGACTCCTGTTCACCCATCCTCAATCCTTCACGGACATTTCCCAGAAGAAGGCTCCTGTGCCTTTAAACCAGTTTCCACGTCTGCTCCGTGGAAGCCCTGCACTAACCCACAAAGGCACCACAAGACTACCCAGGGTGGGAAAGCATCACTCCCTTCACAGGGCTGTCCTCGATGGAAGGCTCATGACCTGGTTTTAGATGTCAACACTGTTCAAGTCAGGGACAGAGTTGCTCAGACTAGAGAGCTAGCAACTAGTTAGAGCTCAAGCTCTCATTTATCAGAGAGACTAGTTCCAAATGGGGTGTCCTTGCTTTCTGAGTTTAGAACACAAAGCGGTTTTCATTCCCTCTGTTGCATGTGATATTATTTTTGTTCACATAGAGCAAGGCGTCAGTTTTGCTTTCTCAGAAATTATAGACAAAAAGATCATTGGCTTGGAAATCTGCATTCTGGTCCCCACTTGCTGTCACTCCATAATGCAGTCTAGTCCGCTTGGCCACAAATGTCATCCAAGCAAAATCCTTACTGTCAGGGATGAGGTATCAAAGGACCTTTCCACTTTCTGATTTTGCAACCTCCTGGGCCATAGTAAGTTAATCACCTGATACTATGAAGTCCCTGTCTTTTTGTACAGCATCCCAGAGGGGTTAAAATGGAAACATGTCTTAAAACCAATGGTTGCAGTTGTAATTTCTGTATTTTATTGTTTTGAAATGTGTGCATGTGCGTGAGGGGGAGGCAAGTATTTCTCAATGAAGATCCCTCTCTAATTCCTAGTGATACTCATGGATGCAGGCAACCAAGCAAGAAGCCGCTGAATGCAGCCCTCCAATATTCTGACCCCACCCCAGCAGATACATCGTTCCATTGGCCCAAACTAGCACTCAAGCTGCATTTTTCTCTTAGGCATACCAGCAGAACTCGCTATGAGGCCTTCAGAACCCTTGTAGTCATGCCTTTGTTTGAACAAGTTTGTCTTTTTTCCTCATTCAGTCTGCAGTACACTGTCGGAGTGAATCCTGCTGTTAGCTAGACAGGGGTCCCGAGAGAGGACATGCTGGGTTCTGTATGTTTAACTTTTTATCCTTTGTGTCAACCAGTTATGTTTCTAAAACATTTTCAATCCCCTAGCTTCACAGAAAACAAATAACTCTGCACAGCACCCCCACCTTCCTTCATCCCTCATAAATAATCGCCAAGAAGGAGGACAGCTGTGGAGACAGAGCCTGAATGCTGAAGAGACTGAGGCAGCTGACTGCGGCTCCACCTGAGAGAACCGTTTTGCAGCTGGGCCACAAAGGCTAGAAATGAATTCCACACTTTTCTAGTGGGATAGGAGCTGCGTGCTGCCTGCCAGGCACGGCAGTGATCTCTCTTCAAGTCAAAATCCCGACCGTCAGTTGTGGGAAGAGCTCAGGGCTTAAAGTCCTAGTCCAAACTTGCTAGAGGACTTCACTGCGGTTTAGACAAGCTAAGGTGATTACCTCTCTAGGCCTCAGAATCTTGGTCTGTTGTGAATCACAATTGTGTAAATATGTGGCTTTGTAAGCCCTATTGTTTAGTTTTGAATCTGAGCTTTGCCTCTTTGTAACCATGTAACCTTAGGCAGCTTAGACTTGCTTAAACTGTATAGCAAATGACACCCACCCCTTCCCCCACCAAAACAAAACTCAGTGTCTTACCACAATAAAGACTTTTTCCTCACTTGTGTTGCATTATGGCTGTGAATCAACTGTAGCCCTGAGGGTCTGTGGCCTCACTGCACATCTTCCTCTTCCTCAGTGAGGGATATCGTCGGGGACAGAAGCTGTTCTTGGACTCACAGCTGATTATAAAACAGCAATGGCCAGTCATGCGATGACTCCCAAAGTGAATGATTGAAACAGGCCCTCTGTCTCTCCCACTCTCATGTCATTGGCCTAAAGAATGAAATCGACGTGCAAAGAAGTATATTCCTGCCATAGGAAGGATAAGCGAGTTAAATAACAAAAGGCAGGAGTCCACCCTCCTCTTCCAGAAAAGGGGTTAAATAATTGTTTAAAAAATATCATCTTACTTCTGCATCTCACTTTCTTCTTCTGTAAAATAACCCTGATCATAACAGTGCTCACTTTGTGAGGATGTTAGAAAGATTAAATGAGTTTTCATGTGGAAAATATTGAAAACCGTATACAGAAATAAGAAGACCTCATTAAATGCTAGTCCTTATTATATGTTCAACAGAAATAATATAACTTTTTCCTACCTTACAGAGATATTTGAGGATCCTACTATTAATATATTTGTTGTAGATAGTATGTGAGATGGAAAAAATCATATTAAATACCATATGATAGTCAGAAATTTTATTACATCAATTGTGAGCTATAATGCCAGCATTTGCCTTCCACTCATCTCCATGGAGATGCTCACTGAGAAGGTTTCAAAGAGGATTACGAGCAGTGAAATGTCCTTGGAGATATATCCTCATCATCAAGAGCAAAATATACTATTTAGGGAGCCCCTATTATACAGGAAGCATCAAACTCAGTGTAGGAGAGACAATGATGAGTAAGATCTAGCCCTCCACAGGCTCACAGTGCAGCTGGAGACACCTTCTTCATTACTGAGACTAAGTGCACGAGATGAGGGCTGCCTGGATGGCAATGCAGGTCAGAGATGCTACAGGAGGTCCGAGGGGAGATGACCCTGAAGGCTAGAGGTAGGGACAGATACTTGTACCAGCTCTTTAAGAAAAGTGGGATTTGGGGAATCAGACCACTCAAGGAAAGGAAAAGGAGAAAAAGAAAACAGAAGGTAGAGACAGTTTTCGCATTTTCAGGAAAACCCTGAAAATGTGCAAAAGATGTTGACAGTTGAAATAGTGCAAAGAAGTAAAAATGAAACAAATCAGGTTCTGGCTTCTGGCCCTGGGTAGGTTTCTCGCCTCTACCTCTGATTTCTTTAGAAACCTTTCATCTTCTGCAGGTTTACTTTATCTCTTTCTCTCAAGACCCCATCTTTCTCCCTACACCTGTCTTTTTATAAGATTACGGAGCATACAAATTACATTTCAATTCAGTTTTTTAAAAAAATATTTATGATTTATTTGCCCTGGCTGGTGCGGCTAAATGGATTGAGCGCAGGCCTGTGAACCAAAGGGTAACCAGTTTGATTCCCAGTCAGGGCACATGCCTGAGTTACAGGCCAGGCCCCCAGTAGGGGGCGTGCAAGAGACAACCACACATTGATGTTTTTCTCCTCTTTTCCCCTCCCTTCCCCTCTCTCTAAAAATAAATAAATAAAATCTTTTTAAAAATAAAATTAAAATATTTATCACTTATTATGTGTCATTCTGTGTCATTCTGTGTCATTCATTATGTTACATTTATTATGTAACATCTATTATGTGTCATTCATAAACACACAATAATCCTGCTGGCGTGAGCAGTACCACGGGAAAAGCCTTCAATTGATCCCATGATTCTTCCCACTTGGTAAATGTCAGTGCTTCAGACCCCAGTTCTTAATGCTGCTGATTGATTATAAGTCAGTTGCTGACTCTGAAAAATACAGGGAAGTATAAGAGTAATTTCCTTGTTAGTTTATTTCAAAGCATCTGATGATTGTGCATCATGCTCACATTCGGAGGATAATGAGCCTAAGCCATCTAGGCAAAGACAGTGGATTGCAGGGAACCTGCTTGCAAGGCGGGGGAATTGTTAAGGCTCAGGTGTCTCATCAGAGATAAGTGAATACTCCAATCCTATGTGTGTCAGTGGTTCAATCTCTCTAGTGAGAGCAATTTAGCAAAAGCCAAGTAATTCTTACCGTTACACAGCTGCCCTGTGATCATACCTGGCCCTTTAATATAAACCCAAGATCAGATGGGAGAAGACCTGAAAGTCATATTTAATCTATTCTTTTATTCCTTATCACCCTCATCAAATTCTCAGCACACACGGGCAAGTGCACAAACACACATGCATAAACAAATGCAGTATATTACACAGATTTCTTCGTTGCACGAGGACCTCACAACATTAAGATCATGACTTCTATCCCCCAGATCTTGTCGCATAGTACCTGACTTCTAATTGGGATCTCATGGGAGTCTGTAGAGGGCAGAAAGCAAAGAAGGAAAAATTTACAGAGTTTGAGACAAACATCTTAGAACCTTGAGCAAAACCCCAATCCCCAACAGGTGGCAGGGACAGCTCCTGTCCTGTGGGAGAGGTTTGGTTGAAACCTGGAGCAGTGGCTGAGGCCGAAGTGGTGGCGGTCACCGACCTCCCCCATTCTGCTCCTTCTGGGTGCACACCAGGGTTCTGCCTCCCCGCTAGACTTGCGGCCATGCTGGCCAGCAGCCTTGACTTGGTCAATGAAAGCAATGTACACAAAAGAGATATGCGTGGCTTCCAGGAAGAAGCCTACAAATGCCAGTGCCTCATTCAACATATTTCTACCCTTTGCAATGGTGGCTGGTGATGCTCCAGATCATCACCCTGTGCTCCAGATCACAGCCCTCTGTGATATTCATGTCTGAACGAGAAAGATATGGAACAGAGCTCCCAGAAACCTGAAAAGGGTTCTAATGAGACAAAAACATACATATTTATTACACTTCTAAGATTTATGAGTTGTTTGTCAGTTGAATATAACCTAGCCCATCCTGAGAGATAGAAAAAATCAGAATATAGCCTCATCCCACCCAGAAAAGGGAAGGACGGTGAGTTAGGGGACACTCTGCACCTCAGAATTTATTCCTGGGGACACCTGAAGGCTCATTTCCTTGGCAGCAACAAATCGTAACCAGGCCCCTGGGCCCAGGCCTTCTTCTATGGTCCTGTGCATGTACTGAGTGAGGATGTGTGGGTCCAGCGCCCCAGCTTACAGCCACATTCCCTGTCTCTGGCCAACTGGGGTATGAAACCCCAGGGCAGAGGTTTCATCCAGAGATGCGGACAAATCACAGACGCACCCCCAAGGAACTGGGGAAAGCAGTCAGACAATCAGAGCGTAGCTTATAGATTTTCTTCACTGAACTCAGTCACGCATCTGTTCTTAAGGCTTGCTCTGACTCGGAAGTTTGCCTTCTTCACCTTTGGTGCCAATTTTCCATCTGCCCATGCGGCCTTGTTGCCCATCTGTTGTCTTTCTCAGGACAACGCCTTCCAAAGACTAGAAGGAACCACCTTCCCTCCCCGTGCTCTCTTGTTTCAAAGCTGCCCATCTTTCTTGCCTGCTGGCTGAATTCCCATTCCCCATGTGAGAATGACTCACTGATAATCAATGATGGCATTGAAAAACCAAAGGTTTCACCCCAGCTGTTTACCACCCACTTCCCAAGCTCTTTGTGAAAACTCACTACTCACAGGCATCTCTCTCCTTCCCTCTTACTACCATTTCCTTCCTGCATCATATTACCTCGTTTGTATAACATTAGAATTACCTATACAAAAACAACAGCCATTCCCAGCAAACGAAGTGCAAGGGCGTTCTCCTCCAGGCCCAAGAAAAGGAGTGAAGGGTGGGGCACCAAAGTATCTTTTGCTCAATTGGCCCTCCAAGAATCCTTTTGGTTTTTCCGATGTGCAATTAATGAGCTCTTCAACATGACAGTCTCAGTGCAGGAATCACAGCCATAATAGGTTTACCCTATTACTCAACTTCTCTAGGTTTCCCAGCTCTGAGAACTTCCATCTCCACTTAAATCACAGACCTTGTGGCCTTGCCTGCTAGATCATCTGACCTCTTCCAGTGCCGAGCCCCCAACCCATCAGAGTAACTGCCTTTTGGTAGCAGGAAGGATCACTTCTGGAGGTTCTCTAAAGCATAACTTTGAAAGTTCATTTTTCTTGTAGTTTCTGCAGTCATTATAAAAACAAAGCTGCTCTTTGGATTTCACTCTCCACGACATGAAAGGCAAAGACTTCCCAACTTTGAGGTGTGTCAGTCAGGGGTCACTTAGAAATCCAACTTAACAAGATTGCTCCCCTCACTGTGTAAGCTGTTTAATTCTGGTTTGCGCCCTGTTCTGCAGCTGATTGATTGGCAGGCACAATTGTTTCAAGGTTACTACCAAAGTGCTGTATGTACCCACAGGTAGCCTTTTTGCTGGAAATCACGTGTGGCTGGAATATGGCTTAGGCCTGCATATTTACCCAAGCAAATAGGAAAAGTACACATTCATATTTGAAGGTCTTTTCTTTTTAATTTGGCATCAAATGTTTTATATATGCCATATTGCTATTAGTTATTTACCTCTGACTTTTTCTGGCTCTTGTTCTCTAGTTGCACCTTATGTTTTTATTGTTGCTCATGCACAGTTGTCTCCATGTTCCCACCACTACTCCCCCCGCAACACACTCACCCCCTACCCTCAATTCTTCCCCCTTCAGCTTTGTACATGTGTCCTTTATACATGTTCCTCATATGTTGGAGCTTTCCAACGTTATATTCCTGTTTGAATTTCTTTCTCCCTTGACACACTCTGTGTAAGTTTCCATATACCCCCATTTTTTAAGGACCACAATACCCGATGACTCAAAATCATGATCTCCTACTAGGTCTGTCTTCTGAGCTACATAGCAGTACCTCCCTTTGTACCCGGATGTTGTATTTTCCTGTCTCCCAAGTCAACCCTTCACTCCCCAAGGGCAGTACACTTACCGCTTTTGCATGCTGCCCCACCACTGTGCACACCGCCCTGTAAGACCTCACCCATCACTGCTGTCACCACTGCATCTACCTGCTTCTGCTGTTCCTCCTATGGTGGTAGAAATCATTCATGGGCACCAGTATCTAGTTGTTTTGTAGTTCCACATATATGAAAGGTCACACTTTTCTGCCCATTAAGGATATATATGGTTGTGTTATTAGTCTGCCCAGCAATGACTTACGAGCGGATTAATATGTGTACGCCACTGCCATGCAAACACATTCAAGAACTAGAGCATAATCCTCCATGTTTTGTCCCTCTGAGGGAAATGTTGAAATAGTGACATCATAGTAACCTCACTCTGAGTGATGATAGGGCACAAATCCCCAGCAACAGACATTTGCTGTTTTAAGCTTCTGTGATTTGAGGCTTGTTTGTTAGCACATTGTGCCCTAGCCTTCTCTGACTGGTATACCTTTGCTGGCTAATGGGACCCACTCAGCTAAGTAAGTAAGCATCACTAATGCTTTCTTTTCCTTGATTTTCTATACCCAGATAGTCAATAGGCCTGATAGTTCTCCCTTTAAATATCTCTTAAATCAGTTATTTTCTTTTCCATCCAAACTGCCACTATCCCTTTTGTAATTACATTTTTACAAACTTCCTAAATGGGTTTCCTGTGTCACCCAGCTCCACCTATACACAAATATTTTTTCTGAATCTTCTGTAAAGTTTTAAAATAAAAATCTGATTTTTAAAATTTTTTGTGAATTCCTAGAAAATCTGTACTTAGGGTTCTTTTGAATATAGTCAACTTATTTCAAGGAGTAAGACTTCAGAATATCAGCATTATTTTGTGAACAAGACATGATTTTAGAAATTGAACATCTAAAAGTAGATCTAAAAGACAAGAAACTCCACTTGGGAAGGAAGGAAACTTTTCCCCTAACAATACTTTGTGAGGTCGAACCATCCAACCCTAGTATCAACTCTGTCAAGAGAGAGGTGGGTGTGGAAGGAGAAGCAAAAAGGAAAGCAGGGCCAGAGAACAAGGGAACAGAAAGCTACATGACTTCCCAACTCGTTCAGTATCTACAATTTATGACAATCCTATTTCTCAGTGTAAATCTAAAAACCAATCCCTAGACACAACTATACGTTCACTCACTCTATTTTTCTCATCACTCTTCCACCCCTGTAGTTAACCACTCACTGTGAAAACAGCAAGCCAATGCTATTATCCCTGATTTTTAGGGGGGAAAAAAGAAAAGGGTTTTTAAAAATGAGACAGAGAATGACCATTTAACCAGACCAATTCTGCACATTTGTAGCCCAGCACGGTTGCTTCCCAGGGATTCTGGTTAGCAGCTAATTTCTCCTCACACAGGGACTGACTCCTGCTGCTTGTCATTCGTTTGTGGTATGGACCTGTGAGTTTAGAGAAAAGTACTGCAAGCAGTAATATCACTAAGCATTATTTTTATTAGTTCTCCTTTTATTTCCATGAGGGTTTCTCTATGGAGGCCCATGTTATATATTTGGAAGACAGTAATGTGGAATATGCAAAAAAGCAGTGTGAATGGTGGCTATACATTCTCTCAGCTGCAAAGCCTCCAGGGTCTCACCTGAAGCTGTATTTAAACTCACATATTTAAACCTAGAGGATAATTTCTAATGTTAAGTGCCCTATGAGACCTACAGAAATAATACAACTATTATTTCTACCTTAGATATAAATAACCAAGTGACAGGCAAAAGAAGGAATATTAGTGCTGATAAAGCCTCTATGAAAACTAAAAATTACTTTCTAGAAAAATATAATTTTCCAAAGCTGAATGAAGAAGAAGCAAAAAGCCTAAACAGACTGATAACAGCTGGTGAAGTTGAAGCAGTAATCAAAAAACTCCTGACACACAAAGGCCCTGGACTGGATGGTTCCACAAGAGAACTTTACAAAACATTTAAGGAAGAGCTAAATCCCTATCCTTGTCAGACTATTTCAAAAAATCCAAGAAGAGGGAAGACTCCCAAACTCTGTTTTGAGGACAGTAATGTCCTAATCCCAAAACCAGGTAAAGACACAACAAAGAAAGAAAACTACAGGCCAATATCACTGATGACCACAGATGCTAAAATCCTCAACAAAATACTGGCAAACCTCATCCAGAAATACATTACAAAGATCATACACCATGATCAAGTGGGATTCATCCCAGGGATGCAAGGATGGTACAATATTCACAAAACAATAAACATAATACATCCCATAAACAAAAGCAAAGACAAAAATCACATGATCATATCAATAGATGAAGAAAAGCATTTGATAAGGTACAGCACCCATTTATGGTAAAAACACTCAGCAAAGTGAGAATAAAGAGAGCATTCCTCAAAATAATAAAGGTCATGTAAAAGAAACCTTCAGCCAACACCATACTCAACAGGCAAAAAGTAAAATCTTTCCCACTAAGATCAGGAACAGGACAAGGATGTCTGCTCTCACCACTTCTATTCTACATAGCATTGGAAGCCCTGGCCACAGAGATCAGACAAGAAGAAATAAAAGGCATCCAAGTTGAAAAGGTGGAAGTAAAACTGTCATTGTTTTCAGATGACATTATTCTATACATAGAAAACCCTATAGACTCCACCAAAAAACTACCCCACCTAATAAGTGATTTTGGCAAAGCGGCAGTATAAAAGTCAATGTACGCAAACAACAAAATATCAGAAGTAGAAATTAGGAAAGAAATCCCATTTGCTCTAAAAACAAGAAAAATAAAGTACCTAAAAATAAACCTAACCAAGGAGGTAAAAGACCTGTATTCAGAATAACTACACAACACTGAAGAAAGAAATTAAGGGAGACACAAATAAATGGAAGCATATACCGTGTTCATGAGTTGGCAGAATTAACATTATCAAAATGTCCATTCTACCCAAAGCAATTTATAGATTCAATGCAATCTTTATTAAAATATCAATGACATATTTCACAGATATAGAACAAACATTTCAAAAATTTATATGAAACCATAAATGACCCCCAAACCACCACAGCAATTTTGAGAAAGAAGAACAAAGTAGGAGAGATCATAATACCTGATATCAAACTATATTACAAGGCCACTGTATTCAAAACAGTCTGGTACTGGCATAAGAACAGACACATGGACCAATGGAATAGAAAGAGAGCCCAGAAATAAACCCATGTCTCCATGATCAATTAATATTCGACAAAGGAGGCAGAAGCATAAAATGGAGTAAAAATAGCCTCTGCAGCAAATGGTGTTGTGAAATCTGGACAGCTACATTTAAAAAAAATGAAACTTGACCACCAACTTATACCATGCACAAAAATAAACTCAAGATAGATAAAAGATTTAAGTATAAGTCGTAATACTATTAAAATCCTAGAGGAGAACATAGGCAGATTCTCCATGCAGATATTCAGATTTTCATACAAATATATCAGATAATGTCAGATATTCCATGCAACAATATTTTCACTGATATGTCCCCTAAAACAAGGGACATATAAGAAAGAATAAACAAATATGACTTCAACAAAATAAAAAGCTTCTTCACAGCAAAAGGAAGCATCCACAAAATGAAAAGGAAACCAACTGTATGGTAAAATATATTTGCCAAGGATACCTCAGACAAGGGTTTAATCTCCAAAATATATAAAGAACTCACATGGCTCCACTGCAAGAAGACAAACAGTCCAATTAAAAATGAGCAAAGGGACTTCTGGCCAAGATGGAGGTGTAGGTATATACACTGTGCCTCCTGCACAACCAAAATGAGGACAACAACAATTTAGAAACAAAAAACAGCCAGTACCAACAGAAAATTGAACTTTATGGAAGTCTAACAACCAAGAAACTAAAGTACACATATTCATCTAGACTGGTAGGAGGGGTGGAGTCCGGCAGCCCGGCAGAGAAGGTCGCAGCAAAGTGGTGGCTGGTGGACCCTGGATGCACAAGGCAGCAGCAGATGAACCCAGCAAGGCGGCAGATTGTGAAGGGGAAGGCGCACAAGGCGGCTGGCAGACTGGGTGGTCTCACATTCTCACACAGATAAACCAGGCAAAACTGGGGAGCGAGGCAGAGCACAAAACCCAGGGTCCCAGTGCAGGGAAATAAAGCCTCAAAACACCAATTGAAAACACCTGTGGGGGTTGAGTTGCCGAGAGGAACTCCCAGCCTCACAAGAGAGTTCATTGGAGAGCCCCACAGAGTCCTAGAAAGTACACAAGCCCACCCACCCAGGAATCAGCACCAGAAGGGCCCAGTTTGCTTGGGGGAAGCAGGGGAAGGAACTGAAATCTGGCAGAGAGCAGAGCAAGAGCCATTGTTCCCTCTTGGACCCCTCCCCCACACACAATGTCATAACCCAGTGATGTGGGTTGCACCGCCTGGTGAACACTTAAGGCTCCACCCCTCACTACATAACAGGAATGATCAGAACCCACCCCACCCCACCCCCAAAAAAGGCTCAAACAGAAGAATAGATCAAAGTTCCAGAGCAAATACAACTAAGTGATGAAGAAATAGCCAACCTATCAGATACACAGATCAAAACACTGGTAATCAGAATGCTCAAAGAATTGGTTGAATTTGGTTGCAAATTAGATGAAAAAATGAAGGCTATGCTAAGTGAAATAAAGGAAAATGTACAGGGAACCAATAGTGATGGGAAGGAAACTGGAACTCAAATCAATGGAGCGGACCAGAAGGAAGAAAGAAACATCCAACCAGAAAAGAATGAAGAAATAAGAATTCAAAAAAATGAGGAGAGGCTTAGGAACCTTCAGGACATCTCTGAATGTTCCAATATCCAAATTATAGGGATACCAGAAGGAGAAAAGGAAGAACAACAAGTGGAAAAGTTATTTGAACAAATAATAAAGGAGAAGTTCCCCGTTCTGGCAAAAGAAATAGACTTCCAGGAAGTCCAGGAAGCTCAGAGAGTCCCAAAGAAGTTGAACCCAAGGAGGAACACACCAAGGCTCATCATAATTACATTACCCAAGATGAAAGATAAGGAGAGAATCTTAGAAGCAGCAAGACAGAAGGAGAGAGTTACCTACAAAGGAGTTCCCATCAGACTGTCCATATTTTGATTTCTCAAAAGAGACCTGACAGGCAAGAAAATGCTGGAAAGAAGTACTCCAAGTCATGAAAGGCAAGGACCTACATCCAAGATTGCTCTATCCAGCAAAGCTTTCATTTAGAATGGAAAGGCAAATAAAGTGCTTCTCAGACAAGGTCAAGTTAAAGGAGTTCATCATCACCAAGCCCTTATTGTATGAAATGTTAGAGGGACTTATCTAAGAAAAATAAGATAAAAAACATGTACAGTAAAATGACAGCAAACACACAATTATTAACAACCACACCTAAAATGAAAACAAAAACAAACTAAGCAAACAGCTAGAACAGGAACAGACCACAGTAATGGAGATCACATGGAGGGTTAATAATAGGGGAGTGGGAGGAGGAGAGAGGGGAAAGGTACAGAGAATAAGTAGCATAGATGGTAGGTAGAAAATAGACAGGGGGAGAGTAAGAATAGTATGGAAAATATAGAAACTAAAGAACTTATGACACATGGACATGAACTGAAGGGGGGAATGTGAGTGGGAGAGGGTGTGCGGGGTGGAGGGGAGTGAAAGGGGGAAATGGGACAATTGTAATAATCAATAAAATATATTTTTAAAAAGTGAGCAAAGGACCTGAACAGACACTTCTCCAAGGGAGGACATACAGAGGAGCAAGAGACATATGAAAGGATGATCAGTATCATTAGCCATCAGGGAGACGCAAAATAAAACCACAATGAGATACCACTTCACTCCGGTCAGAATGGACATAATAAACAAATCCACAAATAACAAATGCTAGTGAGGCTGTGGAGAAAAGGGAACCCTAGTACATAGTTGGTGGGAATGCAGACTTGTGAAGCCACTGTGGAAAACACTATGGAATTTCCTTAAAAAACTAAAACTGGAACTGCCTTTTGACCCGGCAATTCCACTGCTGGGATTATACCCTAAGAACCCTGAAACACCAATCCAAAAGAACCTATGCACCTCAATGTTCATAGCAGCACAATTTATAATAGCCAAGTTTTGGAAGCAACCTAAGTGCCATCTGTAAATGAGTAGATCAAAAAAACTCTGGTACATTTATACAATGGAATACTATGCAGCAGAAAGAAAGAGTAAGCACCTATCTTTTGCGACAGCATGGATGGATCTGGAGAGCATTATGCTAAGTGAAATAAGCCAGGTGGTAAAAGACAAATACCACATTATCTCACCTATAAGTGGAAACTAATCAACACAACAAGCAAGCAAAAATATAACCAGAGACATTGAAATAAAGAACAAACTGACAGCAATCAGAGGGGAGGGTGGAGGGGGGTAATGGAGGAAAGAAGGGAAAGGGTCATCAAGGAACATGTATAAAGGACCGATGGACAAAGCCAAAGGTGGGTAGGATTGAGGGTGGGAGGTGAGGGTGGGTGGGGCAGGAGAGAATGGAGGATGGAAAATGAAAACAACTGTACTTGAACAGCAATGAAAAAAAATAGACTCGTTATAAACAATCTTTTAAATTCAAACCTAAAGTTGAAAATGGTTTATTTTTCTGTCTCTTACAAAATTAAAAACTGTTCTTTTTATATTAAATGTTATTTATCCAACATGAAAAAAAGTAAGAATTACTGAGTGTTCAGATTATAGCTTCCAAAGGGGAAAAATAAGATAATCATAAAACAAATTAATAGTCAATTATTGTTTTAAGAAAAATTCTCCAAATATTTAAATACACTCAGATGCTTTAGGATAGCTTTTTCATGCATACATACCATAATCTAATATTTGAATACTTATTTAACCATTTAAAAATTTGCAAAATTGGTAGCAATGGGAATTATATACATTTTTTTCAGAGTGAATATTGTCAAAGGCATAGATTTCAAACCTGGGAAGAGAAATCCTCTCTCCCCATACACAGCTCCTGTCTAAACACACAAGTGCCATGTTGTGGGCAGCATTGGCTCCAGTCACTACTTTGGTGTCATTATTTTTATCATGATGTTTCAGCCACAGTTGTCTTCTCTTGTATATCTTGGGATGAAACACCAAGAAGAAATAAGTGGAAACTAGCTAGCAGTGGACAGAAAATAGAGCTGTTTGGAAAACCTGGGCATGAGGCACTTAGAAGTAATCAGGAAAAGAATGGAGCAGACGTAAGAGACACCGTGGAGAGAAGAGTGACTATCAAGGAGCTTGGGAATCCTACAAGAGATAAAACCCTGGTGTTGAGCGTGTTCCTGCTGCAACCCAAGCAGCCCAGCCGCCCATTTCCCAACTTCTCCTCCAGCCAGGCCAACCCTCCTATCTACTGGACTGGGGCCATATTGGATTTCTCCTGGTTTTACAAGACGTGACCCTCAGTGTCTTTGCACACGGTGTTCTCTGTGCTTCAGATGCTCTTGTCCCCACACTTATCTCATTTCCTCCCATCTGTCAAGCAAGTCTCAAATTAAAAGCCACTTCATCTGAGAGGCCCTCCCCAATCTCCAGTCTGGACTAGATCCCCTACTCAGATCCTCTCATGGGCCCTGCACATTTTTACCCTTGTCACAACTTTTATTGAGATAACGTATCCTTCACCTGCAACCTCACAATTATGCAGGCAACTTCTACCTCCTCACCACACTCTACAAGGAGCTTTACGAGGTGGTGGGAGTTTGTCTGTTTTGCTAATGACTCAGGCTCTGAAAAAGCACAGTGCTTGGCACACGTTATGGGGAGTCACAACCATTAAATGAAAAAAAATAAACACTCAAGCGAGGAACTAACAAAGTAGTAAAGCAACAAAGGAAATTATTCTGGAGAGAAAGAGTGAGTAGGCAGAGATTATTTTAGGTGACAATTATAATAATAATCGTAGTTGCATATTTATTCTTTTATACTTCGCAACCTCCTTTTTTTCAAGAGGGCCCCCTGTAAGCAAAGAAGCAGAGTGGATGAATGCATGAGAGACAATGGGCTGCACATTGACCCAGCTTTAGAGACGCTTGTATCTGTGGTAGGAAGTTATTTTTAGCAACAAAACCTTGCGTTTTTGTCACATCTCATGCTTTCCGACTTGCTTCACTATGACCTTTCCTGGCATGCTCACCCCAGAGACAGATCGTGTTTTGGTTGCAGCTGGATTTTCAATGTTTTAGCAATAAGTTTTGCAGACTTTTCCAAGGTTAAAAATCCACTAGGTCCCAAACTCTTGCCTGCCTGTTAGTTGGATCACTCAAATTTAGTTATTTCTGTTCCATGGATACTTAAAAATTTAAACTTTGAAATAATGAACACAAACACTTTAATAAAAAGAAGTAAAAATAGACATGTGCGTGACTTATTATGCTAACAAAACCCAGGTTTGATTCTGTTGTGCTTCCCACTCTCATCTCACTGACGGACTGCTGAATCTTAGCCTTGGCCATGGTCCTATAGGGCATCTACCTAGACAAAGATGGTACAAATACCTACACCTAATTTTGTTTTTTTATTCAACTCTAATACTTCTAGAACCCTATGTAAAGGGTCTGTGCAGACTACCCCTGCATTTAAGTCCATTTCACAATATTTCAGACTGCCTACTTTGCTGCTGCTCTTGCTGTTACTACTATTCTTTTCACTTTCATCCATCTCTGTCTTTTTGCTCTTGGACATCCATGCATTGTATGGGCATCGTTGCAGAGAAGAGTAGTCTGTCCAGTCTAGAAAACCACCACACTAATTTTTATCTGATGGGCTGTGTGTACTTGGCACCCAGCATTATTCTGCACTAGGCTCAGTTTTCTGGCACTGCAGTAACTTCAGAGCTATACCAACCTGTGCATCCTTCAAAGTGCTCATTACAGCCTTAAGAAGCAAGGGATTCTCTGCAGTCTTATTGGCCAACATGGCTGATCGCCCAGGAGGTGGAATGGTACTGTCTGTTCTGGCTTCACAATGTTATGGTCTATAGATAGTCTTAGGTTTCGATGACCACTCTGGTGTGGATGATTCTTGGTTTGGTTTACAGTAGGAAGGAACAACTCATGAGAAAGGCACATTGGGAGGGCGATTATATTCTCAGTGTCAAAAAATGACTCTTTTTTGTGTACAGTTTATGTACCTTCTGGCAATATGAATAAAAAACCTCTGGATTGTGTTCAAATTGCTGCATTCAGAGAAGAAAAAGTCTTTAAAATTATTTTTCTTTTCATTTTTATACTTTTCTGAAATGATCATTACATTTTCAACTAGATTAACATTTTTTTATTTATTCCCATCCTGTGTGTTATGCAGGGTAAGCGCTGTTCTTTTCTCTTTTGGGGTAAGGAGAAGGATGTGGAACTCAGGATATCGAAAATCCTCATGGTCACTCAGCTAGTCAGTAGAACCGAGAAAATGCAACTCCCTCTTTCTGACTCTGCTCTCAGCGTCGTTTTGACAACATTACATTCTGTAATCACTGGTGGTAAAAACAAAGTGATTTCATTATCAGTGTTCTTCTATGTATTTCTTCACATGCCCATACATTTCTTAAGCTTTGGGGATATGGTTCGGTACTTGTGGGTGGGAAATAATTGTCAGGGGCAAATACTGACATATCAGTAAAAAGATAAGAGAAGCAAATGGGAGGATAATGGCCCAACTACTTTAGCAGGGACTTAGAATTAGAGAAGTGGTTTTAAAGCTTCAGAAAGAAAAAGAATAAGATTACTATTTGCTTCCAAATGCATAGAGTATACACACTCCAATGGCAAAAGCACTTCACAGGTAAAAACTTCTTGCCATCTCAAGAACTCATGAAGCTTAAATGTACTAATGAGGAAAAAAATAGTGCCCTGCATTCCTGGATTCCAATCCTTACTCTGTCACTGGATGCATCTCCCCGTTGTAAGGTTTTCTATTTATAACAAAAGAAAGGAAAGGTATTTTTTTTCCTCTTCAGGAAATTTAGACATTAACAAAACGTTTTGAGCAGGTATAGCATGACTTAAACATCACCATTATATCAATGACTTACAACTAATCCCAACAGCCATGAAATCATAAAATTATTCAACGTGTCATGTGTTCATCTCAAGAGACCTTAGCATGCGCAAAGCCTATGCTTTTAAAGAGCTTTTCTGTTGCAGTGAGTTGCACCAATTTTCTACTTTTCTCTTTCAAGGCAACTTCTTAGTAAGAGAAAAAGAATGGCAGTGAGGAAAGGTTTTATTTGTTGTGGTTGCTGTTGTTTAAATGATAGCTATCATTGACAAGCTGTAAAAGGGATATCTAGATTGGGGGAAAATAAAATAAATTGAAAACTTACATGAGGCTGTTTGAAATTTCAGTCATCTACATTAAAATGCTTCTCAGGAGCACTCCAGAGGACGATTGATCAAGTATTAGCAAAGATCAAAGATAGCCATCATCTTTCCTCTCAGGGAACACTTTAAAAATAATCCCTGCAGCGTGTCAAAAAAGTCAGTGAACAGGAATTTAAGAATACAAATGACACCATCAGTATTTCTGATTCTTCAGATTTGGGATGAGGGTCAGGCCAGAGGGCTGCTCTAACACAGGTGGTCAGAGCCACACACTGCAAGAAACCACCCTGGACATGTAGTTTTTTTATGACTTGCTTTAGAATTTCTATTGTTCTGATTTCTGTGCCGGCCATGGGTTAGGTGGTGCTATTGTCAATTTGGTGTATGAGTCTAAACAAAATAAGAACCACTTGGGACTTATTAATGCTGATTTCATGTTGGATGAGAGAGAGCCAAGAGGAGGTGTCACTTCAGGTTTGTGTCTGTTCCATGACTGGATAAATATATGTTGCTTTCTATTTACAGAAAATGGCACTTGTCCTGCTCTTGTGTTGCTAAAATGGATAAGGATGAATAGTGCAGACAGTTCTGTCAACTGTACTTTAGGCTGTCTAAATGGTTTCTACAAATTCCCACCTACAATGGACAAGGTCAAAAGCACTGAGGAGGTGTCACCTCACTGAGACAGAAATACACCTGGCTTCAAGCCCCACACAACTATCCCTGATGCTAAAATTAGTTCTATAGATGCCTGAGTACTTTATCTTTCCATCTCACATTTGCTTTTATTAAGCACAGAGGACAGTTAATAAAGGAAGAAAAATTAGTCTAACCAGATTAATTGAGCTCTAGTAGAAGGGAGGGTGAACATTGCCATTCTGTCTACTTCTGAAAGAACAATGAGGCTTTTATTATTGCCCATAACGCTGAGTGCCTGTATTTGTATTTCATTCTTCTTAAGCTTCAGGTACACTATCACACCAGGGGAGGGAGTTCAGAAGTATGTCTCTGCTTCATTTCCTTCGAGAGAAAAAAGAGCTATATACACAAAATGAAATGCGCACACACACACACACACACACACACAATCAATCACATGAATAGAACTGAGATAAGTAATGTTCATGAAATGACACTAGTGGACCTTGCATGGCAGCTTTCTCTGTATTTTCCATAACCTTAGTTTCCATGCTCCAGTAGCCATAAGAAACATCTAAGATCTTTAATATAAATTCCACATTTTAAAAAAGATTCTAATGGCAATGAAAAGAGACTTGACTTTGGGTGGTGAACACACAATACAATATACAGATGGTATACTATAAAATTGTACACCAGAAACCTATATAATTTTATTAACCAATGTCACCCCAATCAATGTATTAAAATATTTTACAATATTCTAGAGGCTCATCCCCAGATATTCTGCTGTAGCAAACAGTGTCAAAAATAATACATCTTAAAAATCTACTTTTAACAAGCCCATAGATAATACTAATGCAATTAGACCACAGAATCCACTTTGAGAAGCACTGCTCTAGATGACATTGATTATAGTACTGATGAATGTGTTGAAAGTTCTATTTTTATTTTATGAAGGGCAATTAAGTAGCTTCTCCCTGCTTTTACTTCACTGTCTAAATAGAAATAATTTTTAATCTTCTCAATGAAAACTATAATTAGATTTCAAAGGACTTCCAGTTCCACCTCATCCACTTTCTTCCGGACTCTATGCCATTGAGTCTGGCTTAAATTTTTTCAAGATCATCTCCTGGAGCTAAAAGGTTTAGGAATGATCAAAATGTAATCACATCTGAAGCTACAATTTTACAGTATCTCTATTTCACTTCCTTGAGTTAATTCAACTTTGCATACAAACAGTAAGTTCATGGCTCTGTGGTGGATTCATTGAGGGCCATTTAGAGACATAAAAAGTAGTCACATGTGTAGGTTTGGAAGACACCTGTGCCTCTTATAACACTTAACACTAAACTTTGTGGTGGAGGAGCAACAACAGCACAAATATGTGGAAATTCAGAGAGTGAAGAATACTTTCGCCTCAGGAAACATTGCAAAGCATGTAACAGACACAGCATCTAAGCTAAGAACAAGTCAGGAAAGGCAAAGGGCAAATGCACACGTTGATGGAATGTGTACAATGCACCATGTGTTTGATTTACGCAGTAGAGGAAGAAAAAGATGGCAGCCCCATTCCTCTGGGAAGAAAAAATAGATTTTTATTTAGCAGTACTGTATAACTGATAGACAGTTTAGAGATGGAAATAGGTCATTTGTGTAGGGTCAACATAAACTAAAAGTGAGCTGTCAGGAAAAACTATAAAAGACTTTGAAATGGAAAAAAAAAGCCCTGTCTGGGTAGCTCAATTGGTTAGAGCATTGTCCTGTTAAGTCAAAGTTGTGGGTTCAAACCCAGTTTAGGACACATACAAGAATCAGCCAACAAATATATAACTAAATTGAACAAAAAATAGATGTTTCTCTCTCTCTCACTCTCTCTCTCTCATTCTCTCCCTCTCTCTCTCAAATCAATAAATAAAAATTAAATTTAAAAAAAGAAAAGAAAAAATCAGGGAGTCCTATCTAGCTTACCCTACCAGGTTATCCCCTCCTTTTACGGCCTCTGAGTTCCGTTAACACCAGGTGCATTACAGAATATTGGTAGTGATGCAAGTGATTCACGTCAATAGATGTGTGAATTGTGTCCAGAGGAGATACAGTATCTTACTGTCCTGTAAATACTGACCAATTTAGCCACAATACATGTATGTCATCCTTTGAATTTTCTTTTGAACCCTTTGTAACACCTTAGTAGTCCTTTCATTAGAGTTAAATAAAATGTTTGTCACATTAATATTTATTTATTTGTAGTCATGAGTTTATTTTTAACAAATCTTTAACAACACCAAAGAAAGAAAATTGGTCTGAATAAGAAAGTATGTTTTTTTAGTGTCTCCAGGTACACAAAAATAATAATGATAATGATAATAATAATAATAAAAAGGAGAACAGGGTGGTAGGTCAGGGTCAGTCAATCATGACAAAAGGGTAGAGCTTACGTGGAGGAGGGACCAGTGAACTGACCCAGTGGCAGGGGTAACCTATGAACTTTTAGAATGGGAGAGCTAACATGTTTGGTTGGCTATGCTTCCCCCCACACTATGCACTCATCACTCCCAAGCCTTAACACATGCTCCGACTCTCACAGTGTGTGTGCTGGTCAGTGCACCATCATAAGAAATGGAGCAGGCAGGCGGAGAAGTTGGCGATGCAGAGGGTAAAGCCAGAAGAGCCAGACAAGTGAACGTTCTGAATCCTGCCAGATATCTGGAGGGATGCGGAACTATCCAATGAATGGGTGATCCAACTACTATTTATTAAAATTTTTAACTAATAAAATTTATCCTTTTAGGGAAATCTTTGGCTCACAGAAAAATTGAGCAAAGGGTACCCTGAGTTCCCATACACCCCTTGCCCTCTCACAACCTCCCCCACCATGGACATCTTGCAGCAGAGAAATACAGTTGTTATAATCGGTGACCTAAATTGACACATCACTGTCACCCAAAGCTAGAGGGTATGTTAGGGTTCATTCTTGATGTTGACATGCTATAGGTTTTGAAAATGTAGAACAACATGTATCCACCATTGGAGTATTTGATGTTAAATTTTAAAGGATGAGTTAATACCAAATGCATGACTTGGCCGTATCCCCGTGCCTGACACCCAGATACCACATCCCACGTTTTCTTTCAAGCAACCAGACAAGTTAAGTCTTATTACCTCTATTTTGTTTGAGAAGAAACAGAGATTCAGAGAGGTAAATCGACCTCTTCAAGGTCGAACACCTAGAAATGATGGAGCTGTATAAATTGATCTGCTCCCAACATCCCCACTCTCGCCATTATTTCACACCACCTTCTAAAGCATTTGTACTTGTGGAAAGAGTGCCAGATGAAATATTTAGTTTGCTTTATTGAGGTGCTAAGCAAGTGATGCTCTACCCAAAACATTAACAACATCAAGAGGACCAGAGAGAAAACATACCACAAATAGCTTAAACTTCAGTCAGCAGAGTCGAGCCTCAATGACACTAAGGGCAAGCACACTTGAAACATTTGAAACAATATTTGGGGCCTCTCCACAAGAAGAAATGGGTTTAGAATCACAGTGTTCAGGCTCTGAGCTCCTTAAATGCAAAGGATCAAGTCCTCACACCTTTCAGGATGAATGATAATTTCCCAGTAAAGAGAGACATATTAGACCTGTCATAGGCAGATTTTGTAATAATCAGGGCTAGATCTGCAAGAAAATCAAGGTTCCACATTGTCAGTTTCAGCTTTTCTAGCTAAATTAATTTATTCCTGATAATATGTCCTTCTGGGAGAAAATAAAGGAAGGCTTGGGGAAAAGATATATTCAGTAAAAAAAATATGCTACTAAATTTATCTGGCTTTGTTTGTTATGAGGGAAGGGGAAAAAAAACACCAAGATAAAAATGCATGGGCACATATCAGAATCCAAGCTTCTCTCTGTATCCCCTGTATAAACTGTTGCACAACGTGGCCCTGTACCGTCACCCTCTTCTCCTCCTAAAGCAGGTTACTCTGTCCCTTCTGCCCCTGCTTCCTTTTCTGCACAGAGTATCTGCTCCAGTGGCCGTCACCACATCCTCAAAGAAATCTTCCCTACGTATCCTAGCTTAATCTTGACCCTCGCTTTGTTCCCTCAGCCACTTCCAGCCACTTGTCCTCTGACTCCATCTTTACCCTTCTTTATTTCTCTTCAAAGTGTTTATGCTAACTAAAATTCACCACATCTTCTTATATCTGTTTGCTGTCTATCCCCTGCCCACCCAGCCACAAAGATGGCCATGGACACAAGGACATTTTCCCAATTGTTCATTGATGTTTTCCTGGCATCTAGAATAGTTTCTGGGGCACAGATTGTGCTCCATAAATGTCTGTTGAACCAATATGCGAATAAAATATGAGGCAGTGGCTACAGAGGGAAGGAGCCACGTGTTCTGTCTCCGATTCTTTCCAGTTTCCCTAAGTCAGTAATCTGCCTGGACTAAGAAGCCCGTCACAGGCCTGCCGTCACCGTGCCGGTCCCTAGAGGGACAGTGAAGTTGTGTGTGTGTAATGTCCGGTTATGCTGACTGTGGCTTGGCAAGACTATTTCTTTCACCTTTGACAAATCCACAAGGTGCTTGTACATCTCATTGTATAATTCCACTTAGAAACCTGGCTAAGAAAGAAAACAGAATTGTACCCCAGAAGGTAGGAGAAATGGATGGATTTACAAACAAGGGGAAATGTTTTCCGTTACACATTTTATAAAATACAATTCATAATGAAAAAGTTGAATTAAGAGCATTCAGAATTGGTCTGCCCACGGTCTGTCTTATCTCAGGTATATTTGTGTTTCCAACCCTTCAGAAATGAGAGAGCTTTCTCTCCCTCCCCTAACCTGTGTCCAGCCTTCCGTCTGCAGGTGGTGTCCAGGTTAGTCCTGTGCCTGCCCTGGGCAAAGTTGTTCGGTGCAGTTTTGAGGGTTATCGTTATGGCCTTTACAGACTGGGAGGTGGCCTATCCGCAGATATGGGAGAAGCCACTTTGGCTCTTTCCCTAGGCCTCCCTTGGCCAAGTCATCCATTATATGATCTTTCCTGATCCATTTCTCTCAGTCTTGTGTCCCAAGCATGCAAGCAGGTAGAGGAGTCAGTATCACAGAGCGGAAAGTTTGTGGACTTTACAGTTATAGTCTAGAAATTAAGTCATGACTTTGGAATTTTCTAGATACACAGCTTTGAGGAAGTAAATTTTGTAAGCTTTAAGAAAGTGTTGAAATAATGACAATTATATTCCAAGATTATGAAAATGCAATGATATACAAAACATAACAAACTATACATAGTAGTAACTGAATGAAGATATTTTTAAAGCTCCTTTCCCAGCTGGTTGAAGTTGCATGTGCCTATTTATGAAACCCCACCCACCACCCCCTATATTGTTTTTAACTTAGTATCTTGGCTTCCTCTTTCCATAGTGTTCTTTCTATTGCAGGTACAATCTTTCCTAAAGTCCGTGCATGCAAACGGAGTTTCCCTGCCCCAGCCCACCACTCTACTCACAGCCAACCCCACTTTACTACTGGACCATGCACAAACACTGGGTCATGTATGACTATCTCTCAACTGCTTTCCTAATCCCTCAAATTTCCTGTGGCTACTGAATGGTCAAGACACGTAAATCACAGATATGTGTTCCTGAACTTCAGAAACTAAAATCTGAAGGCATTCTGCAACACCTTGTAAGAACTATCGATTTCACTATAAAATAACATATGTCAATTTAAACTCTATGGAAACAGATTTTAAGTAATTATAATAATTATATTCATAGCATACTAGCTAATATTTTATTCCTAGTGTTTCTAAAATAATGTGATAATATGCCATACATGTGACATAAAACATAATTGATTTTCAAAATGAGAGCTGCAAAAATTTCCTTTTAATATTAGAGAGAAAAGACATACTGTTCAATTGTGATACACACTGTTTCTACTTGGTATTGACTAAAATTAGACTCACCATGGGACTCTCACATTCCCATTCTGTTTGATGCCGCATTTTTGCTAGGGCACCTCGGGAGTTAACAGCCTCTATTTTATGAGACATTCATAGGAATTTGCAGAATACTTACAAAATTTGAATTACTGATTTTCTCTTACTTGGACTGAAGACTTGTAGTGGTCTCAGACTAAGTCTTTTCCTAATTAAATGTTGGTGGAAATTGTTTTTTTAACTTAGGTGCTATATAATCATAGGAAAGTGAATGTTCTTGTCTTGTCTTCCAGTTTCCTATAGATGCAATGGAGATAATCTTCCAAATCACCCAATAATCTTAAATACTCCCATCCATATCATGAGTCTTAACAGGACAAGTTTTTCATGTGCTTCTAAAATTCTGTTTTAGTAAACCTCAAGTTTTCATTATCCCTTTCCTGTAACAGGCTTGTCTGCTGAGCTTCTCTGGCTTTGTCGATAATGCCATTATATCCTAATCAGATCTGCAAATTTTGGAGTTCTCATCATCATCTTTCCCTTCCTCATTTTCTGCATATAGGTATTCAACAGACCCTGATAATTCTATTCTCTGCAACACTTGTGGTCTTGACTTTATTTTGTTTGTTTGTTTTTGTTTCAGCCTAGACTAATCCAATAGCTTCCCAATTAGCCTCGCAAACTCTAAACATTTGCCTCTCTGTGCATCACATTCCCATCCTGTATCAGCCAAACATATAAATCAGGTTAGTTTATTTACCTCCTAAAAACTGTATGGTTTCCTCATTGCCTCCCAAATGAAACTTCAAATTCCTATGGATTTTTAAATATCTAGTTGCAAATTATCATTCTAGTCATGCCTCTCTGCATAATGCTGGCTGTCTGATGTCCTAATCAATTCTAAAGTGCACCCTGAACTGTGCGTCTTGATGTTTTGGCTCCTGCTGCTCCCTCAATTATCAAGTCTTTATTGAAATCCTTCTCATCTTTCAAGATCCGATTCAGTTGCCACTATTCCTTTGGATTATCTAACCCCATGTCAGAAACAAATGCTCCTTCTTTTGGATGCCTATAGTTTATTTGTACATTTACTTAGCACTTATTGCATTTTCCTCCCCTGCTATCTTAAGAGGCAACATAAGGGATTTTGAAAGCATGTTAATGACATTAGGAAGACCTGGTTTACAATGACAACTTTACACCTTACTGGCTGGGTGACCTTGGGCAACATACTTAGTTTAAATTATCTCACCTCTTTTTATCATCTCAGAAAGGTAGATAATAATAGCTATTTCATGTAATTATGGTGAGGACTAGAGAAATCCATATACTTTATAAGTATCTGCTAAAATTTAAATAAGTGTCAGGAAGAAATATTTTCTCTAGATGGCTTTCACTAAATAAACTCCTGTGATATATTCTCTCCAGAGAAATAAAAAGCAGCACTTAGAAAATCTGAGATAACAGCAACACAATTGTCTTAATTTTGTGGATGAATCATGTAAGTCCCACAGATTGTGTTATCTTTCATTTACCCAGGAAGACAGAGGAAATACTCTCAGGATACAGAGGAGCATGTGCAGTGTATCTCCTAGCTGAGACTGTGGTAATAATCACTCTAGATGTTGATCTGTCTGTTCACTCATCCCCACTCCTGTCCTCTAGGTGGTAAGCTCCTTGAGGGTATGAATCTTCTCAGACTCATTCCTGGATAACCTTAGTGCCTCAGTGCAGTGTATCAGCATTGATAATGTTGAATTGGGTTGAATTAAACTTAACTACATTGATGCTAATCAAATCTATACTAACTAAACATGTGCCTCAAAAAGAGAGAGAAATATGCTATTTGATATTCATTTCCTTGCTGCTCTGTTCTACCTCCTTGACCTGCTCTTCTTTATTTATATTAACATGAGATGTATCTCATAGCCTCCCTTTTCCTCCATTAGCTTCCATCTGTTGCTTCTGCTGTATTACGTCCTTCCTAGGAAGAGTTGTTTTCCCTAATTATTTCACTTTGGTTTAATCTTCCCTTTCATGATGGACATGTTATTTGTACAGTCTGTAGAGTGTTTCATTAGCAGAGATGTGTACACTAGGAAGAGGGCGTGTTTATTATTCATATTTGTCATTATTCCGGAGCTGCAATCACTTTTCTCATTTTGGCTCTTCTGAGCCTCCTCAATTTGTCTTCCTTTCGCTCATCTTCCTTCAAAAGCAGCCTGACTCCAGTGATAATTGCCTGGATCTGTAACAGATTAGTTGGGCCTTCTGATGTCTTTCTGTGTGACTTCACGAGATAGGGAAAAGATGCACCGAGGCCTCTCAGCCAGTGGACCCTGAATTGTTTTCCTCTGCTCTCATCGCCAGACAACACCAGGCATTTCCCAAAATGAGTCCACAGCATGTTTGCTGACCTATTACCCATCTTCTGAAAGCAATCATTGAACTCATCCATCTGCTCTGGCAGCGCACATTCCTCTCTTTCCCCAGTGAAATTAAGATTGAAGCCGAGGGTAATTGTAATTTTGCTATCAATAACAGCTCTTTCATAACATATTAGAGTCAAAGTATTATTTCTATCAGCTTGAAAGTTGGTGGTAAATAGCAGCATCTTTGCCTAATCCCTACTCTTGAATCAGCATCTAAGAACTACTTGCAGAGTCTAACAAGCACACACAATTCTGATCTCAGCTCCCACAAATTCAGATTCAGTGGGTCTGAAATGGAGCCAGAAATATTCATTTTTAATAAATTCCCCAGATGATCCTAAGGCAGGTAGTCTAAATTCAATATGTTGAGTATATTTAGAAGTGTGATACATTAACACCAGATGTCTAAACAACTATAAAATTTAGAAGGGGAAAAAAAAGAAGTTCATTCAAATGGTCATTATGGGATAATAAAGTGGGTAAAATTGTTAAACTGTGAAGACTACAGTCAGAATAAATTCAAGATTGGTGAATGTCTGAGACAAACCTTTGTGTCTGCATTTAGATGCTTCTGCCACAACCACTAATAAACAATGGTTCCAATATGAGCATCAGTTGCTGAGTAACCAATTGTCCCAAAATTCTGAGGATTAAAATAACAGTTATTATTTCATCGTTTCTATGGATCTGAAATTCAAGAAAGATAAGAATGACAAACCATTCTGGTTTGCCTGGGACTCAGGGTATACATGGGACATGGAACTTTTAGTGCTTAAACCAAGAAAGTTCTGGAAAACCAGACAATGTGATTACCTTGGACTTAGCTGGGTGGTTCTGGCATAAGGGATCTCAGGTGGCTGGATATCAATATAGTCTACTGTCACCTGATGGCTTGACTGTGGCTGAAGGATCAGCTTCCAAGATAGCAGACTTACTATGGCTATTGGCCAGATGCCTTCATTTCTTACTGATCATCAGCAGGGGACTTCAGTTCCTTCCTGTATGGTTCTGTCCATGAGTGGACACCAGTGTATCCACATTACATAGGGGCTAACTTCACCTAGACTGAACAACACAAGACAGGAATCCAGGAGAAAGATGCAGTGTTTTTTCTAAACCAATCTCCAAAGTCACACGTCACCATTTCTACTTTCTTTTATTTATTAGAAAATAGCCACTCATTTCAGCCCACAAGGTAGTACAATTAGGCTCCCTCTCTTGAAGGGAAAAATGTCAAAAAATTTGAGGATATATTTTAAAGTACCACAGCTTCCAAAGTTTTCTCCAAATTCAAAACTTTCTTAGAAGATGACTTAGTAGTTATTCATGCCCTCTAACTAACATGGAAATAATTTCAAGTTAGAATAAAATAATCTCTGCCTGACATTTCTTTTGGTAGCTGCACTATAGCTGACCTCTCTGACTTTTAGGAATTATGTTCTTGTTGCTTTAATAAAAAAGAATAAACATTAATGCTATTTTACTCAAAGACAGCTCACATTTCTAAGGTAAATGCCAGTAGGTTTCTTTCATAGCTGTAGGTAAGGTGGAAATGTGGCAAGTTTATAATTAACCAGAACAATATGTTCAGTCAAAAATTTCAGAAAATTGCTGCCAACTTTTTTTATTTTATTTTTCTATTGAATTACTAGCTAAGCAGAACCTGAAAGCCAGACTTTAACAAATTTTCTATGAGACCATAGGCAAGTGCTTTTCCTGACTATTTTATATACATATAAAATGAAGAAATTTATCTAAGAGCTCTTTAAGATATTTTTCTTAAGATTGTCTGAATCACTAGGAAATTTGCTAAATCTTACGAGAGAATGGACCAAGCATATCTCCTTGAATCTCACTGAATCTGGAAGAGTGGAACATATACTGGGGGACTGGTCCATCCCACTGATGAGCTGGCAGGATACTCCAGTCACTCCTTAAAGGTAATTCAGTATCTGAGAGATAATATAATACAAAATCTGATGACCTGGATGAGTAACATGTCAGCAAAACACATGGCTTTACCCACATATCACTTAGAACAAAAAAAGCAGACCACCTTTGAAAACAAAAGGTTCCTGAGGAGTGTGATGCTGTCACAAATGCTAGAAACAGCCTGGCTCTCCAAATTCTGGAGGTGACAGAAAAGCATGCAATGTGCAGAGCCCCATGTTCGTTATCCATTCTCCATGCCCCGTGTTACGAACTGATATGTCATCGTCATCCTTATCAGCTCAATTCCTTGATCAAATTTCCCTACATCATTCAGGAGAGTCATAATCTTTACTTACCAGTAAGCACTCACAGCCGTAAAGATTAATTAAATTTCTTCCTCCCTATTTATTTGTCTTCTCCTTTGCGTTTATAAAATTAATTTAATATAACCTAATACAGTTAGTTGGGTCTCTTTTTTTTCCTTTCAGACGTTTTCTCTAAAAATGCAATGACTTGTTTGCTTTAACATTTAACATATATTTTAAAACTTTGCATACATGGAGATATCAATAAATACTATCTCATACACAAACACCCAAAAGAGAGAAATATCATTCTCTCACAACAAACAAAGAACAAACAACTTTAAGAGAACTGTTACCAGGCGGAGTAACATGACTCAACTGTTAAGGACAGAAAATGGCATATTCTTTTACCTAATACACACACAAAAAGATGTTCATAGGAGTCTAACATAAGAGCTGTCCAAGTTGCGAAATGTTCCTAGGTTCAAATCCCTCCCCACTGTGTGACATCCTTGGCAGACCCAGTGCCTTCATCACAGACCAACTCAAGAAACTAGTATCCGTTATCTTCAGCATATGGCACACACACCGGTGCCATATGGCACAGGTACAATGCAATGACATTCAACTTTCACAACTTCAAATATGCAAGGTCACATACAAATAATATTTTTAAAAGTAAGCAGGTTTAGACCACATGGTCCTAAACACAAGCCAGATACTTCATCTGGTACGAAAGTCAACAAAACAGAAACTTCTTTTAGCACCGAAGGGAAAAACTAGCTGTGCAGCATGACTGTATTCTTCATGGGAAATTTAAAAGATCCTTCTAGAGTAATGTATGCCTACATGCAAGTTTTGTCATAAATCATGACTTTGGAGCCTTACTACAAAGGACAAGAATAGGTGGAGAGTAACCTGGCCTCTTAAACAGCACGAAGGGAACCCAGGTACCCCAGACAGGTCATTGCGTCCATCGTCCCAGCTGAACGACCTGGCCCTCACTAATCAACACGGTCTCCCATGGCTGTGTCTTCTGACGCTGAAGCTGATTCAGTGTTACAGTCAGCTGGCTTCCTGTTTATCGGCTAGAGTATGGGAAAGGAACATATTGAACCACACAGGGGGGTTCCAAAAACACTGCAAAGATCAAGGAGTGATGTTTTCAAAGAGTTTCCAATAAGATATCTTGCCGTTGCTTCTCTTGTCTGCACCCCCACCTCCTTCCTATTCCCTTCTGCTCGCTTGAAAAGACAATCATTGCCTTAAGTGATTAAGTGCTTCCTTTCTTCTGACTCATAGTTCATAAGACTAGAGCAAGAATTTCAATTAGCTTTTCTTTCTCTGTGAAAGGAAAAACAGAAAAGAAAAAAGAAAAAGAAAAGAAAAATGGGGCCTTGGAGAACAGAGTTGTCAGGAAGCATTTTCGATGCCTGCGTGCTGCCTTCTTTTCCACTAGGGCCAAACTACAGTAAGACAGCTAATAGGCCCAAGATTCAAATGTTCCCTAAATGAGCAGTTGCTATATTAATTCCCCATTTGACATCTTCTGCCAAACCACATAAACGTGCTACATGGAAGGACTATTTGTGGTTACTCAGAAGGACTCAGAAACACTTAGAATTAGAACACAGCCTAGTCTCTGGTTAGAAGCCTTAGTTCCAAGTTCCAGGTGGGTGGCTGCTTACTAGATGTTAAACTTTGGGTACATTGCAAAATTTTCTAAAACCCTGTTTCCTCACCTATAAAATGGAAAACTATTAATACCTGTATCACAAGCTGGTTATGAGGATTAAATGAAGTCATATATGTGAAACTGCTTTATTAACTATAAAACACTACGATGAAAAACAACAGTGCCCAGTGACAAAGACTAGGGACTCCAGACCTGGGCTGCCCGGTGAGACATGTGCCCCCACTACTGCCTAGCTGTGTGATTGAGGGATTCTCGACCTCTTGAAACCTCTATTTCCCTTCTGGAAAATGCAGATGCCATGAGGCTGTGATGACCCACCAAGCACTTAGACTAGGGCCTGGCAGACTTCAAGTAAAACCTAACTGTCATCTACTATTACTATGTAGCTGCTATTGACATTTCTGTTGAGTGATAATAATAAAAGCAGTGTGGGTAAAGAAAGAAGAGATACACAATAGAAAGAAAATGATGGCACTACCTAAAATAAAGTCTGTCTTAAGAACGAAAATAAAATAGTGTGTGTTAAACATCCTGTATACTCAAAATTCAAAAGTCAGGCCCAATTATGTATAAGAACTGCTTATTTAAAAAGGAAGGAAAGAATGTTCCTCAGTTAGAGCACGGCCTAGTTCCTTCACACATCAAGGGTTCAGCATCTTACTCTCATGAGTACATCTCAGTACTGACTTTAAGAATTGTCTTTCGTCACCAGGGGAGGAAGGACCATCTGACACTCAAGTTGGGTTGAGGAATCTACTTAGCAGTCAGGTAAAAGAGGGTAATAATACTCAGCAAGAGATGGAAGGACTCATGCTTCATTCAAAAATTAGCACGGACAAAGGAACAAAACACTATTCAAAAGGGTGAAGATAATATGTATGCAAACAGTCCCATAGTATTTGCTCAGGACACTTCAAACCTGTAAATGGGTCACAGTGTTTGTCCTGGAGAACAAGAGTTTAACCTTCTCCCATCATGAAAATGGAGGCAAAGGTATAATTTCCCTAGCAACTCCTCTTCTGTCTTTTGTAATCTTCCATTTAAAAGTCGTCATAACCCCAAAGGAAGAGAACAGCTGGCAGGGGATCAGGACGGGAGCACAGACAACAGTAGTTGTAGTATTTTCATTTATCTTGCTCCTACCACATGCCCACACCCTGATTAAGTGTTTTCTATGTGCATAATCTCATTTAATCCTCCTAAATATCCTGTGGAAAAAGGATTACAGGAGGAAACTAAGGCTTGCAGAAATAAGCAACTTGTGCAAGTTCCTACAGCTAGAAAATATTAAATTTGGCATCTAAGTCCAGTTGTACTTGACTCCAGAAAAAGTACCTTACATCCCTATTCACATGTATACACACACACATACACACACACACACACATATGGATAGGGATATATATGTGTGTTTATGTGTATATGTGTGTATATATACCATTTACCTCTCTGTTATGTCAGTGTTAGGTGAGTGCTTATTTCTGACACAAAGGAGGCTAATGTAGGGACTGTTCTGGTCAGTGAGTCAATAACATCTGCCTCATGCCCACTGTCCACACCCAAATATTTTGAATAGTGAGTACATGTGGGAATCTGCTTCTGTTGTTGCCAGTGTTGTTCTTAATGGATAACATAAAGATAACAGTCACAAATAGAAAAAACAAGCCCCTTCTCTGAAAGAGCTTAAAATCCAAAGATACCAAACAAATACTCAAGGAAGAGAAGTCACGTGCAAAGAACAGCTAAGGCCCTGCTTGCTGCAGGCAGGAATGATCTGAAATCAATAGGCTGATCCCCAGCAGCACCAGAGTAAGACACATGGGTCCCTTCCTAGTGGCCAAGGCACAGAGTATGTGGAGAGGCTGCGGCTATTGTTTCCCCTGCAATCGACCAGAATGCAGGGAGAGCGTGTCATTAATAATCATTAGCTCAAGGCTTACAGGTGCTACAGCAGATGTTGCCTGGCAGGAAAATTGGCAGCATCTGAGATCACGAACCAGGAGGTAATTTTCCTCATGGGACGATTCTCAGAAGATGGCCAGCCTTATTCAAACCGTGTTCACTCTCCCAGCCTTCACGTGGGGTGGGACCTTCGCCTCATCTGACTCCCGCAGGCGTCAGATTCCCTACCTGTGTGCTCCCGATACCGCATGACTTATCCCCATCAAAACCTCTGCCCCACTGTATTATGGTTACTTGTTTGTTTACATGCATCCCTCTAACTGGATTGTCAGTTCTTTGAGGAAAGGAGGTATGTTTTATTTATCTTTGTGTCTTTAGCACTTAGCACATGAGAGTTCCTCAGTTATTATTGAAAAATGAGTGAATAAATGGATGAACCAATAGATGGATTAATGGATGGGTGGATAGACAAGATGGACAAGTAGGTGGAAAGGGTAGACTAGAAGAATAATTTTTCAGTCACCTTTTACCCTCAGAACCAACACCCTCTAAAATGACCTTGGGAGTCATCTTCTTGCACAAGAATACCACTTTACCTTTGGAAAACATTTTGTTATTTTACAATGTATCTGCATATGTATAACTCAACATAATCTTCAGAACAGTCTTTTATGATATATAGAGAAAAAAGTGATTCACCCATTTCAAAAATGAGGAAAACAGCCCTCAAAGGATAAGTGACTTTTCCAATGTCAGACAGTAAGTATGTAGTGTGGGCAATAACACGCCTTTTGGGAAAACACCTCTTGACATGCCCCAGGGCCCTGGTAGACATGGACTGCTAAACCACGAGACACAAAGTGAGATGAACACCCAGCACTGCCCGTCAGTGGGTCCCTGACACACTCAGTAACAAAGTCAAGCTGTCCCTACAGACCAAAGAAACTGAGCACTGGGAAGAACAGAAGCACAGACAAGCTATAGGTTAGCTTGTCATCCCTCCCAGTTACCCAACCACATCTCTCTCTAGCTTGCACCACGACCATGTGGGAAGTCCCATAAGATGAGCTGAAGAAGGAAGAAAAATCCCAAGACTGGTTTATACAGGGTAAGCTGAGTAGGAAGGTGAAGGTCAACAACGGATGAGATGGATGAGAGCTGCATTACAGTTTCACTAGAGGGCAGCCTTGAAAGACCGCAAAGAGGAAATATCCTCCCAGTGGGTGGTTTGGCCAATGCATTAACCATCTACCTCACTTGGAAAAAAAAATCAGGACAAAGGTTAATGTATATGTGAATTCACGAGCAAAGGCAAATGTCTTAGATGTTGATCAGGGCCTAAAAGTAAAAGACTAGTGAGACAAGCCCAGGCTGGGTGGCTCAGTTGGTTGGAGCATCATCCTGTACACCAAAGACTGCAGGTTCAATCCCTGGTCAGGACACACATCTAGACTGTGGGTTCAATCCTTTGTTGGAGCGCGTACAGTAGGCAACCAATCTCTCTCTCTCTTTTTCCTCCCCAACCCTCCCTCTCTCTCTCAAACCAATAAACATATCTTCAGGGGAGGACTGAAAAAAAAGAGTAGTGAGACAAGGGGCTCTGGCATAGAAGCATGTAGATGGAATATAGACATAAGTGTAAACTGTAACAATAGTTACATTACCCTTTAACACCCATCAGAAAGCATGCACCACAGAAGAGACAGTAAATGACCCATTAGATAAATTGAATCAGTCAGTTGATACTAGCCAGCCTGTGTCAGCTGCCATCCCAAGTGCCAAAAGAAAAGAAAAGCCACAGACACATGAACAAAGTGGCAGGGGGAGAGCTGTGCATGGGACCAATAGCAGAGACTCCCACTGTTGACCAAGCCACTGTCACCTCTGAATGTCTCACCTGAAAGCAATGGAAACTAAAGCTGGCATTCCTTGAGGAGACCAACTGGCCAAGCTGTGGCAAATTGGCTACAAGAGGCCTCCTTAAACCTGCCAGAGTCCACGATAGGTTCTCACTAAAACAGATACTTATTCTGATAAAGGTCTGCCTTTCCTGATGGCAGAGTTTCAGCTAGCACTGCCATCCAGGGCCAGTGGAGTACCTGACTCCTAGTCACAGAGTTGCACACAATGCAGCGTTGAACTAAAGGACCCATTTGCCTATGAAGAGGGTGCTCGGGCGTGCCCATGGCCATGGGATCCACTGGTTGTGCCATATATTGAACCATCCACAAGCAGCTGGCTTGGCATAGCTCTGTAATGTTTGCCCCCCCCCACACACACACAATGTCCTCTCTCCCTGGGTACAAGCCTAGTATACAATGATAGCAAGGAAAGCTTTGAGTGAGATATGAGAGAAAACTTTAAAATGAGCCATCTTTTTAATAAATAAAAGTATTGGGGAAATTACGGACTCTGACCAAAGTGAAAAAGAGATCTGTTCCCTGGGGCTAGAGTCAGCAGGGGGACGGGCTGGAAAATTTGGCATAGAATGGTAGGGGACAGTAACTGAAAAATAAAATCGTTTCATGTTTGTGCTTTTCTTAATTGAAAGTGCTTAATAAACTGGTTACACGTGTTGCTTTCTACCCATTATCAGCAAGACCCACTCTGGGAGGGCACAGATGTCGCACCCATACCGTACAATTTGGTGTTCACAGGCTGACTTCTCCAAAGGCTTCCGTTTCTCTAACAGCTGCTAAATTATTCACATCCCCAAGTGCTTTCCGAGCATGGACTGCAATTATTAAGAGTCCTTTCTGCAACACCCATTCTCTCTTCCTCCATAAAAGAACCTTCTTCCCTATTGTCTTCCTCATTTGCAATTCATTCTCCTAATCATAGCATCTTTGTCTGGACTAAAGAGTACCCTGAACACTTTCTATACAATTCTCTCTCGCTTCAGTCATGGGAGAAAGAAACAGCAGCTGACTCACTTCAAGATTCACTCTTTAAAAAAAATGTCATTGTTTCCTGATTGGAAAACACTTTAAATAAAGTGTCCTAAATATATTTAACTGCTCTTTCATTTTAATTTAATACTGGGAGGTACAGGACAAAAAGAACTAATTGAGCTTTAACAATATGCCTTTGAAACGTTGGAATTTTTTAAGTGGCTTTTTATTGCTGAAGGGTTAGAAAACCTCACTAAATGAAGATTCATTTGTTTATTATTGTTTTTCCGCCTTGTACAGAATATCACCACATGAGTATATGTATATATATGCATATATGTATATAATATATATGTCCCAAATGAACAGTTTTTGCATTGTATTTTATAGACATAGATGTGTATTTGTAACGTGTACACACATACCTCACAGGAAAAATTATACATATAATTACTCAAAATTTTGAGCAATATGTAGATATATTACTCAAAATAAACAATCTTCGAGCAGTATTTCACCGAAGGAGCCTAGGAGAATTGGCACGTACATACTTTGACTTCCCTCCTGTTACTATGAATCACATGCTCATGCTTCTACCTAGAGCCGACCCCTCCACATTCGCACAAGACCTTACTTCCCTGCTTCTCCAAGGACATATAACCTGTCTCTCTCTCACATCATTCATCTTTCTTCTCTACTGTAGTTTCCCTATCAGCTCAATGCTGCCTGTGGCTGGCTCTCGCCACACAAGAAGCCATAAAGGTCGTCACAGTCCCGTGTGACTTGAGAGGGAGCACCAGGACTCATGCCTCACACAAGGTCTGCCCAGAGGCATCCAGCCCTGTAATATGAAAAATGGAGGCGTTCTTGAAGAAGATACAAGACAAGAAACATTGCACATAGGACAATGATGCTTCAGTCCCCTTCAAAGTAGGCACCTTGGGACCTCGCACAGTTCTCCCAGTCACCATCAGCTGCCCTGTTGTATTTTTCTGAATCACATCGACAGTCTGAAATCTTTTCCCTTTCACAGGTGATTTTAGTTTGGGAAAAAGCCAGAAGTCACAGGGCGCCAAATCTGGGCTATAGGGGGGCTGAGTCACCTGAGTGATTTAAGGTTTTCTCAAAAAAATTCTGCAGGAAACGTGACGCATGAACATGTGTGTTGTTGTGATGAAGCTGCCAGTAACTAGTTGCCCATAACTGCGACCTTCTGAATTATCCAAATAGTTTCCATGGAGGAATGGCCAAGTTTAATACAAAATTTGATGCAGATTTGTTGTTCTACTTGCTCAGGAATTTTGAATGCAATGGCCTCATAGCACACACGCTCACTTAATGGCATATACTATCCCCATGCACTAGTACAGTCACGTTCTCCTTGTTTCGTGCACACACATTCCAGCCCACTCTCCTTGGTTGCCTGGTTACATCAATGTCATGCAAACCATTCTTGTTATATTAACAATGGCTAGAACTTTTCCAGACAGACTTCATATACTGCGCCTTCATCCAATTATGCTTTTTAAACACACCTTCATTTGTTTTTTTGTTGTATGTGTAGAAACACTGAAGCATGAGTAGGCATATTCACTGACGCCAATTTGAACACATACTGATGGAGATTTAGTCAGAAAATGTGACATGGTGCTCCAAAAGGCTGGAAGGTTCTGGCAAAAGAAAGCCTCTTTCTTTTCTGGTAAGCAGAGGAGATGCCCCTCCCCAGCCTGATATGAACTTCCTGGCTTTTGCTGGATAAATGAAAAAGGAATCTTTCCAGAAAGACTCTCCAACCCAGACTGAAATACAAGCAGGACTTGGGGAAGGAGAGTGTTGTACTTTCCAAGTTGCTGAATCCTGCAGCACTGAGGAGAGAGTATCAAAAGAGCCCGGTTGGTTAAAACCGGCTAGGGATGTATTTCTTCCTGACACCTAGCATTATTCAAATGACAGCAGATATGACGGAAAGCATTTATCACACTCCCTGACTGGTTTTAATTTCCCACAAAGGGAAGCTATGCTCAGCACTGGGTAGGGGGAGGGGAGGGGGTGGATAATAAGGCAGCCGGCCAGGCTGCCAGAGTCCAGCATTGATTTTAGGTGCCAAAAATAGAACCTGCTCTAGTGTCCAGTCGGGTGCCCCCAGTCTAGAAGTGGATTATTAGCTGAACTACAGAAGGGGAGATGTTTCCAGGCAATCAGAGTGGCTTATACATAGGGCATTAATTCTCCAGAAATATGCCATGTTAACCAATCACAATGGCTTCATCTTTAAATAAAGCCGGCAGTCTCCGAGGCAGCATTCACAGTTCCAAATAGCAATAATGACCCCTGCTTGCAGGGCATGTTCCAGGAATTAGCACCTAGCCCCGGTTAATGGTACAAAGCACAGCTTCTCCTAACTGGTCATTAATCCCAAGTAAATACCCAGCAACTCAATTTCTGTGGCTTTAGGATAAACCTGAAATCAAATGGCCTAGTCAGACCAGGCAGATTTAAGGCAGGAAAAGCTAATGGCCACAACAGCCTCCCCCTCTGGGTACAGTGGAGGAGAAGCTAATCTAAAAAGCATTTTTTCCTTTCATGATGGTCGAAATGCTGATTTCTGAGTAAAGGCTCACCTCCCTGACTAAATGGAGACACATCAAGAACCCACAGTCAGTGAGGAATGAGCTGGGAGCTGTTTTCCCATTTAACGATGATGGATTTTAAACAGATCCATTCACATCTGACCTCCCTTCACTCCCCTACCCGATGAGGAGGCTAGTTCTGATTAGGCTGCTGTCTGGCCAAGCAGTCAGACAAGTTAACCAGGGATGGGAGGCCTGGCTGGGCTCTGCCCTGTGATAACGAGACCGGCACAGCCGCCCGACTGAAGCTGGAACAAATATGCTCGATCGGTACAGCATGCGTGTCCTTGAGCTCTGGAATTCCCGGCAATCAGCGCACCCGATAATTGTCAAACTGTATGCTGTGACGTTGAGGGTTTCAGAGAGGTGCATTGTGGACTTCGGAAGGGTGTGGAGACAGATTGGGGAGGATCGTTCAGTGATCTGACCCTGGATTTATGCTTCATGAATCCATGCTGTTTCCTGTTTTATAGATTGAAAGTCTTTGTAGAATTTCATTAATAAAAATAGTTCTGCTATTAAACTACAGTTCAAAATACCTGATTGTAGAGGAAATGGCTTCCCCACAATGCACAGTTTTGGCAGCACTCCAAGCATGTGAAGTTCAGCCATGCCCCTTTCCCTCCTTCCCACAACTTTTATTACTTCTTCCACTCTTGGAAATTTACTGTGCTGCCTTATTTTGCCAAACACCATTTTCTCAAAAAAGCTGTATCCTCCTCAAGGGCAGGATAATAACAAACATTTCTTATCCTTTTTAGTGCCTTGCACAATATTTATACAGACTAGACATTTTCTTGGGAAAATGATCAATGGCAATTGTGTAGAAGGCTGTAGTCAAAGAAATGTTAGATCTAGCTAACCATAGCTTACACAATGTGATTTCTGGTTTTTGTTGGTTTGGGCATTTGTTTTTGGTTATTTGTTTTTATTTGTCCTTAACATTATCAAGAAGTATTCACACAGTAAATTGCTGACATTTGTTAAATGGGGTCAGAATTCATCTTTACCTAATGATCTCAAAGTAATTATCAAAGTAATGACCTCAAAGTAGCTATCACTGCTCCCATCTTCATATCTAGGCATATAATGGAGTGTAGGCAGATAAAAGTGGGACATTGTGCCAAAAACTGATCTTTTAAAAAATATATTTTTTCCAGGAGCCTCCTAGAATAACTACTTGGTAACCTCTGTGAAGAACTGTGAGTAATCTGAGAATGTACCCTACTTGCAAACTAACACATTAGCCTATCACAGGTTCATGAATGTTGACAGAAAACATGAGACTTCTTGTTCAGAGATAAAGGGCTTTATTACCCATAACAAAACAAGCATCATGAGCATCAGCATATTTGTGTCAAACCCTCTTGCTCCCAAGTCCCATAAAGGTGACATCAATGGGCCCAGATAGATGCTGGCACAAGGGGTGGGTTGCATTATAAGGGATGAACTCTGTGCTTAGGAAACCCTGATCTCATATAATGGGCTATAGGCACACCTGCCATTTGCTCCAGGCAACAACCATCTATCTTTCTAGGCTGGTCACTATCCACTCTTGAAAAAATAATCCAGAATAGGGCAATTGGTACCTCTCTTCCTGAGATATGTAGAACCATGAGAAAGCCATGAAGAATTCTCTCTGAACAAAATCTCATGAACCAAGACTTGGACCTATAACTGTACCTGTCTGTATTTCAATTTGATGATAGAATAATTATCATTTGATGACAGAGGGGCAATGACATAAATCCAAAAAGAAATAAATGCTATTTTAGCTCACTAGATGACTCTAAAGTAACTAATATTTGCATAGAATAAATTATGTTTATTTGTTTTCAATGTTTGTGATTAACTCATAACAAACTCATGGAAGACTTCATTGTGACTACTGAAAATATAATAAATGTCATCAACCAAGATACTTTTGGAATGAGGTATTAAGATTACATATGTAGTGATGTATGCCATCACTTCAAACAAATGGAGAAAGCTGAATAAAATATAACAATTTAAAATTTTGGAAACATAACCAAATTTGACACCAAGAAAGGAAAATCTCTAGGTTCTAGAAACCAAAGGAGCTGAAAGTCACAACAGTGAGTATGAATTGAAACCAAAACACTTCACAGTATTGTGGAAACTAAAATGTGCCTTAAAATCCAGGGAATGGGCTAGTATCTAACGTTTGCAAAGAGGAGAGTCTTGGCCATCGAGACTCAGAGCTGAGCTGCTTGCATAAAGCTAAGAGCCACAGAGACTTAGTCTATCTATAAAACAGAGACTAGGAGAACCCCACTGGACACTGAAGGATGTGACATGGAAGACGTCTATCCATTCAGGACCATGTTTACAGAAAGAGTCTGAATTCAGACAAACACCACTTGTAGGAGTGGGATCTGAATTCATACACTCAAGGGATATGTACATTCCAAGCCAAGAAATTCGCATTAAAGACTGACCCAGATTGTATCAGAGACAAGAACAAAACAGTATTGTAGGGATGTTGCTATAGTCAAGATTTCTAGCTATACATCCATGGAACGTGGTCACCACTGAATCTGGGCTCACAACCGAATCTTATAAATAGATGAGGGGATGAAGTACAATTAGAAACCATTAGGAAGCGCAAGTAGATAGAAGAAAGTGCAGCTGAAAAATTAGAAACAGTAAGCCAATATGAAAGAAGCTTTGAAAGTATTAAGTTTAAAATGATTAAAGAGATAAAGAAGAAATAAAAACCCAAGACAAATATGAGACAGTATGAAAAATTGGCAGAGTTTTAGATATCAAAGGGAATTTCATGAATAAACAATGCAGTCAGTAAAATTAAAATATCATGGAGGGGTTTTAGAGTACAAAAATAAAACTAGTGGATTGAAAAAAATTTGAGAAAATCATCCATAATTCAGCACACAGAAGAAGAGATGGAAAGTGGTAAAGATAGTTAAAAGACATGTAGGCTAGAGGGGGGAAAAGGTGCAAAACACATCAAATAAGCTTTCCTAGTAGAAAAGAAAGAGAGAGAATCATTATTCAAAGGGCTAATGAAAAAAAAATTCTAGAATTTTAGAAAGACACATTAAAAGTACAACAAATCCTCTGCAGAATAAATAAAAATAAATCTACACCTACCCATATTATAGTTACACTGTAAAACATCAAACACCAAAAAAAGAATATAAAAACAGCTGCCTTTGTTCTAGTATAGACTTAGCTGCAAAATTCTTTTAAATGCAATGGATCCAAAAAGATTTAAATTCATTTTTTTTCTCATGTAGTAGTCTAAACTTTAGAGCACCTTTGTCCAAATGAAGTAAAATGCATGCCCCATATATAATTTTAAATAGTCTAATAACCACATTTCAAAAGTAGAAAAAATTATGTTAACTTTAATATTTAACTTTAGTTAAGGCAATATATTTAAATATTTCAGTATGCCATCAACATAAAATTATTAGATGATTTAAATTTTTTACTAAATCTTTAATCTTTACATTTATAGCATATTGTAATTTAGACTGTATTTTTATGGGAAATACTTGATCTGTATTTAGATTTTACAAAAGTTACTGCCAAAAAAGTAGATTCACATGTTCAAATTGTTTCAAACATTTTTAAAAGTTTTCAAGTCCTAAATCAAATATCAGTGTTTAAATTTATTAAAATTGAATAATATTTTAAATTTATCTCCTTAGATGTGCTTGCCACATTTCAAGTATTTGTGGTCACCTGTGGTTAGTGGATACCATTTGGACAACACAGCTCTGCTAGTAAGTTTTCTGGAACCAGCTGCAAATGCGGTCCAGGACAGCATCTGTACTCCTTCACATCACTGTAGATGAGGCAGAGGAAGTGGCTAGGGATTCGTTTATTGTTCTTAAGACCCCCCGCCCCCACCACTGGGAGAGGTGTACTCACATTCCTTCGGTCAGTCCATCGAAGAGTGTCTGCCACATAGTAGGTGCTCAAATATTTGTTAAAAAATAACTTTATATGGACATCTTGTTATCCATCAGTAAATTATAATCAGATTTAACAATTCCATTTTCTTATCTATAAAAGTAAGACACCTACTATTGTATATGTAGGAGTGGTAAATAATTTCCTTCTCTGTACAAACTTGTTATGTGTCCCTTAGGTAAGCAGATAAAGTATAAATTCCTTAACATCTCTTTTAATATGATACACCCTGTATCTACTTTCTGTAACTGGAATGAGCCTGCACTCAGATTTGTCGATATTTTTTAGGAGGATGTTTATTTAAAGGGGTAGGAAATGCCCTCGTTTAGTAAGAGAATTCCAAAAAGTAGTTATGTATGTAGATGTTTTATATTAAATGCTGTCAGTAGCATAAGCATAGTATAGTATGTAATCGACATAATTATTTGATCCCTAAAGGAATAAAAATTTTATACAAACAATGCCAACTAGCTCTGTTGGGTATTACAGATTTGATTTTTAGACAGACTACATAGCCAATTGTACCAACTGAAATTCACACATGAATCTGGTTATACACATTTAATAGCAGTTTTATCTAACTAAACACAGAATATAAAACAAAAGGAAAATTTCCACAATACTCTTTTTCTAACTGTTGTTCAAGTACAGTCGTCTCCATTTTCCCGCCACCACTTCCCCCCCCTCCACAGTGCTCTTAGCCTTCCTCCTCACTGGCCACCAAACTCCCTTCTCAGGAAATGCAGTAAATCTCATCTATATATACTACATAACGCTATCTGTGTATATTTTTAAAATGTGTCTTTTTCTCATGGTTTATAACTTCTGTCTTCCTCTCCAGTTCATGAGGTTCAGGAATGCAGGCAGTATGCTTCAACTGTCCCGATGCCTACATAAAGCACAGAGAGCGATGCCTATATTATCTGCACCTAGAAAAGTGATTAGGATCAAGAGGCCACATAGACTTAAGTGTATTTTAGAAGTTGAAAAGTCTTCTAAAAATACGGCTTATGCTATTATTAATATAACTTGGAGGATAGATTCGATGCACCAAAATGTCCCTTATGAAATAAACTGTATTTGCTGGAAAAGTGCTGAATGTGCAAGGCAGCTCGAGCCCAAGCCCTCGGAAGCAAGAACAGATCTGAGCAAACCAGTGGGGAGAAATCACTGGTTACCTCGGAGAAGGCAAGAGGAAGAATAGAAGAGGGAGTGGATTCTGTGATTTTCTTCTTGCGATCCTTCCTCATGACCCTCTCTGCCACCAGCCTCCAGATCTTCCATGGCGAAATGATTGGAAGTGAGAGGATGGGGACTGGGGCTACCAAATCCAAAGTGATGGAATATCTTGTCCAGATCTGAAGGCCAAGGGGAACCCTACAGGACCCTTGGTTACTTTAATGTTGGTTTTAATCACGATCATAATTATAGTAAGATCTGCCCAGAAACAACCTCACTGTTATTCATGTAAAAGTTCATATCTTATTAAACATGGAATTGTTATCAACTGGAAATATGGAGACATTCCTGAACAAAATGGTTTCACTAACACAGTCATTTTTCAATTTCGTTAGCAGTGAAATTCTTTACAAATGAAATCTCTGCTGATCCCCATTATAAAATGTTACAAATAATGAACAGCTCCTTCAGAGGAATTAAATCTTTATTGTGTGATGGGTATCAACGTATTGGTTGTGTAGTAGAAAGTAAATACTGAAGTTTCAACTAAAGCATCACTATGAGAGATATCAGATTTCAGTATGAATATGGCACAACTGCCATGGACAAAATTCATGAGAAATTATTGAGACCAAGTTCCATAAATCGTGGACCCTTCAGAAGGATCAAGGATATAAACAGGGTCAGAAAATAGAGAAAGAAAAAGGATTTGACATTTTCTTTAGAGAGAGCTGCTGAACTTCTATGTTCTCTCCTATAAAGGGAGAGGGCAGTTGCTGGTGAGAAAGATGCTAACATTTAACTCAAGTAGTAAATGGGGTTTTGAAAGGGCTTTCGGTGTGTTCCATGCAATCTTCATAAAGGCAAAGTCACTATCCTATGGCCACAGAAGAAATGTGGCCTCATTGGGATCCCTCTTATGCCCTCATGGTCTTTCAAGAAAAAGGGTTACAAAAGTGTGTCCTGGGACCAAATATGGACTACTTATGAAAAACAAATTTGGGTCATAGCTCTTTGGAATGCTGTCTCAAAAGTCTTTGCGGCAACACACACAAAAAAAGAGCAACTGGGGAAAACCATCAGAGAATCAGGTGCTGAGGGTTTATGTGGCAGCTTGAGAAATAAAATACACCACCTATGTTTCAGGAGTTGCCAATAACTAGAAACTCTGAAAAACCCACTAAAATACCAAGAAAGAGTCATCTCTAACCATTGGCCAGGGCCAGAGAACTTGGAGTAGCCTAGCTAACTAAAGCCTGCCTCATCCTCTCAACTCTCAGTCCCCTAGTCTCCCAGCCAGGAGCCCAAATAGCATACGTGTGTGAAGCAGGTGAGTTAAAGATAAAAGAAACCATCCTAAACGTAGGCTGCAATCAACTACCCGCCCAAGGAAAGGAAAGGAGGACTTTGAGCAGATTACTAAAGAAAATTGATTAATATCTTGCATTCCAGTTATCAAGCAAAAGCAATCATCATGCTTTTTGACTCATAATCACTTAATCATCCATTACTTAAGGATGAACAGAAAAATTATGGAATATACCAGATTTGCATCTAGGGACAAAGAAAAATAATTCACCCATGGAAAAAAAATGTTAATGAGCTAAGATTGGTAAAAAATAGAATTGTATTTTTATTTCATCCTGAAAGCTTCACATTCACCACCATATTTGTTACATTTACAAAAGCCCTTGAATATCTCTTTGAAGCCCCTAGAAGGTTAGAATCCAGAATATCAGGGTTTCAATTGAGGCCATTCAATAGTCATCATTTACTCAATAACCATTTTTAGAGTTCCTACTTTGAGCTGAGCATTGTATTAGAAGCTTTCATCTACATTATGTCCTTTTCCCTGATGGCAATACACACTTTCTCATGATATAAGACACCAAGGCCCTTTCACATTCTCAGTGTCACTTAATCCCCTCAAATACACTGTGATGGAGTCAGGGCAGGGCTGTTATCTCCATCTTTCTCCAAGGAAGATAAAGCTGGGGGAGTTAGACAACTAACCAAAGATCACAGTGCTAGTGAATTTTGGAGCTGCTCCTCCTCATGCAGTCACCTGACCTATCTCCTGGGCTCTGTCCAATACAAGCACACCCAACTTGTCATCTGCCCCTTCACATGCTTTTTAGTCTGTGTAATATATATTTATAATGACTAGCTTGATAAATCTCACATCCCATTCTCTATCTCTTTTTTTTTTTTTGCTGGAGGGGGTGGGGGGGTTCTTAGATTAGCATTAGTGCAGAAGCTTTGGCTCTCACCTGCAAAGTAATTGTAATAAAAAGAAAAATATGAAGACTATACATATATTTCTCTTTGTTTGGCTACATAAGTATTTCCTTTGGGTGTTTTTCTAACCCATAGCTAAATATTCATTATTTTAAAGAACTCCTTTAAAAAGAGTTAGGCATCCAACACAATGCAAATTCTTAGGAAGTGATCATTTCAATTCTAGGATGTGTCAGTCACTTTTGAGCTAGTAAACTCTTCATGCCTGCATTTCCCAGGATGTAATCTGAAATAGGTGAGGTACCAATCTCCTTGGGCTGCCATAACAGAATATCAGAGACTAAATGGCTTAAACAATAGAAATTTATTTTCTCACACTTCTGAAGGCTAGAAGTCCAAGGTCAAGGTATCATTCTCAGAGGTGGATTTTTGGTAAGGCCTCTTTCCCTGGCATGTGGATGTCTACCTGCTGCCTGTATCCTCACGTGGCTTTTCTTCTGTAAACATGCAGAGAGAGTGACAGAGAGAGACACCAGTCCTATCAGATTTAGGCATATGACCTCATTTAACCTTTACTACCTTTTCATAAGCCCTATCTCCAAATACAGTCATTTAAGACATCAGGGCTTCAATACTATATAAAGAGAGCAGGAAAACAATTCAGTTTGTAACAGGTAGAAACTGATCCAGAGGGCTATTCCCAGAATATAGTAAATCCAAGCAACTGTTCCAAACACCCAAGCTGATATTCAGAAAAGAAGCTGATCATGGGGTTCTGTTTTCAGGTATGAGAAAGAAGCCCCAAGTCATGCAGATAATCTCACTAGAATTCTGTAATACATCTGTTCCTTTCTACCATTTTTACTAAAGTAAATATCCTCTGAAATCTCTCCTCTGAAATCTCTTTGACCCGAGTAATCTTCACTGGAAGACTGTGTGACCTCAAGAGAAAGTAGGTAATCTCTGGACACAGACATTATCTTCACGTTGCAGTCTACCATTCACTAGCTGCATAAATGTAACTAATCACTTAATGTCTCTCAGTCTCGGTTTTTACCTTTTAATAGGAACATCAAGGCTATTTATTTGACAGAGCAGCTGTACAGATTGAGAGAGTGTGAGTTTTTCTCATCATCTTTCCCACCTCACCCAGAAATGGTCCTAGGAACAATCCTCCTAGGATTACTTCTGTACTAATACTTGATGGACTGCATCACGACAACTCTGAAATAATCCTCTCCAGATTAATTTCCACTAAGATAATGATTGTAAACACAGGAAAAAGAGGGAGGAGTGATTCATTACCCTGGTAGAAGGGTGTTTTTTCAGAATACAGACAGAATACAGCCCATCTCCAATTTATAATAAAAAAAAGCTAAGTATCCTCCTATCTTGTTTAGAATTGTGCCCAGTGCCCACCGAAGATTGAAAATACGTTTAAAAAATTTTTTAATGTAAGAAAGGATAGAGGAAGGGAGAAAGAGGGGTGGGAGGGAGAGAAGGAGGAGGACAGAGATATTTTATTTTAGACACTTAATATCTAAGGTGAAATCAAATGAGGCACAAAACTGCCAACCCTGAGTCACTCATCTAGCTTGCCAACCATGACAAGGTTTTTTTACCAAAGAAATTACTAATTTTCTTAAGTAAGCTGTTTTCCATTAAATTGGAGCCATGTTACAAAGTAAAGTAAGACTGTTTAGTAAAATTTCTGGTCCTACCTGTAAAGAGCTTGGAAGTCATACTCCCATTCTCACAACAAGAAAGGTTGTAAACAAACACCTCTTTCTCAAGTCATCAGACAATTGAGGTCTCAGGGCAAACTGCTGCCCCTCAACATGTGCGACAGGCAGGCAGATACTGAGAATCACAGCTTACCAGATCAGAACCCCGACAGCAGAAGCCACAGTAGAAATTTCTATTGGCCGGAGCACTTTAAAGTATAATTAACAAATTACTGGAGGCTCAGGATAGACTACAGATGATCACTGACTTACAATTTCTCAACTTTATGAGGGTATAAAATCTATGCACATACATTAGAAACCATACTTCTAATTGTGATCTTTTGCTGAGCTAATGCTTGCTCGTACAACATTCTCTCATGACGCTGGGCAGTGGTAGTGAGCTACAACTCTCACTCACTCAGCCAAGCAATCTTGAAGATAAACAACTGATACTCTACTGTGTCTGTGACACAGTAGAGTCTGTGTCTGTGTCTGTTTGTGGATATAGTGTTTTGTGTTTTCACGTCCCATCACTTCTACCAAATGCCCCTCAGTGTCTCCCGCATCTGGTGAGAAAAGGAAGGCAGTTACTCATCAGGTGAAATTCAAGGTAATTACCCAATTGTAGACTAATGTAACTGTTCCGAGCACATTTAAGGTAGGCTTTGCTAAGCAATGAGGTTTGGCAGGTTAAGTGCATTAAGTCCATTTTTAATGTATGATACTTTCAAATTACAATGGGTTTATCTTAAGTCGGGAAGCATTCGTAGTTTGAGAGTTAGAAACCCCAGGGGTAGGTGGAACCCCATCAGAGGCGGGCCTCAACACTTTGGTGAGTTTTATCTCCTAGTTAGTGATTATAGAGTATGTGTAAGTGAAATAAATGACAGGAATGTTATAAGTGACAGGAGGAATATCTTAAGGAGGGAGAGAAAATGGAATTATATAAAGTGCTTACTTAAAATCAAAGCAAAAAAACGAGAGTGCAAAGGGAAAAAAATATTAAGGGCAACAAACAGACTGCAGATACAAACATGGTAGATAGTAAGCCAACTATATCAATAGTCACTTTAAATACAAATGGATAAGGGTATCAGTTAAAAGACAGAGACTGCCAGAGCACATAAACACACACACACACAACCCAGCTATGTGTTGTCTATAAGAAACCCACTTTAGTTATAAACACACAAACAGATTAAAAGTAAAGGGATGAAGAAAGATAAGCCAGTCTAACACTAATCAAAAGAAAGCTGGAATAAGTATATTAATTTCACACTAAGCAGAGTAATAAGAGAAAGGCCTTTACCAGCCCCCATTATATTATGTTATAGACCTGCTTAGATGGCAGAATATTTAGAATCTCAATCATAAAAAAAAATCTGGTGGCTTTTGTATTAAAATTGTTCTCTTGACTCCACCTTGTCCTAATGATATTTTTTCCTGCTCACACAAAACAACCGTTGAATCTAAATACTTTTTAAATTCAAAGAGCCAAGACAAAGGTCCTGAATAATCTGTACTGATTCCCCAGTACGTATATCAGAGTCCAAATTTCAAACCTTTGAGGATTATGACTTCCAGACATTTTCCAAAATATTTTGCTTCTTCTCCTACCTGGCAGCAGCTAATCCAGAATCAACAGGAAGGAGTGCAGAGCACGCTGCCCCCAGGCTGCAGCTCACACGGGCCTGGAATCCCCTTCCCCAGAATCTGAAGTCTGCTCAGAAGATTGAACCTCACAGAACCACCGGACACCTCAGTCAGCCACATGCAGCTGATGGACAAGACAGGTCCATCTGAACACTGAGAGCGAAGTCAAATCAAGAACAAATCCAGATTTTGCAAGGCCTGAATCTTAACACAACTTCGAAGGCCCCCTTTAAGAGAACGTATACAAAATTTAGAATGCAAAATTGGGGTACACAAGTAAATGAGAAATAAGAAGCATAAATGGTAGGTTCAAAATAGGCAGAGGAAGGTTAAGAATAGTATGGGAAATGGAGAAGCCAAAGAACATATATGTACAACCCATGGATGTGAACTAAGGAGGGGAGTGCTGGTAGGAGGGAGGGCGTAGAGCAGAGGGGCATAAAGGGGAGAAAAAATGGGACAACTGTAATCACATAATCAATAAAATGTATTTTAAAAAATCACTTTAAGAATCATAATAAAATACAAATTTTCTAAAGCTGGCAGATGCCACAGACATCACAGAAACCCAGAAAATAACATAATATTTTCATTAATTAACCTTGTGACACATATCTGTACTATTTTCCACACAATTTTAACTGCTTACTCTTTGATACCCTCTTCATCTCATAATAATGTTATAAAATAATTTTCTATTAAGAGAATAGAAAAAATATTTTAATTATTCATATGGCATTGGTTGCTCAAAATTTCCTTTCATTATCAGTAGTCTAGAAAAGCTTTAGCGTCACAACTCAGTATTAGTGATGTCATGCATATTTTTAGAATTGCTAAGTATGAAAAAATCACTTGCAAGCTTCTTTTATATTGCATTTATTGTAAGATTTCAGGGCACTTTAAGTTTCCTTAGATAGTGAATAATTTAGATCCTCTTTTAAATGACAACTCATTAATTAGCCAGTCTGCCCAAAGGCAGCTCTGCTGGTGGCAGTTCTCCTAGAAGCCATGTGTACACCAGGATGGCTGACGGTGATAAACTGTGCATGGAAGGATCAGATAGTCACATAAATATAGCTCATTAAACCCAAACTAAATATGTCCTCAACTCAACTTCCCCCAAGAAGATCCTGAAAATGCTCAAGGGTCATTAGGGAAAGTGAGTCATTGGGAAAGTTGAAATGGAAAAAGTCCAACTGTAACTTAAACTATCTTGCTTTTGCTAAATTTTAAAATATATTTTATTGATTATGCTATTACAGTTGTCCCCTGTACATTTCCCCTTTTTTATTCCCCTCCGACCTGTACAACCCATCCCACCTGCATTCCTCTACCTTAATTCATGCCCATGGGTCATACATATCAGTTCTTTGTCTTCTACATTTCCTATACTATTCTTAACCTCTCTGCATCTATTTGCTGCCTACCCATTTATGGTACTTATTCCCTGTACCTTTCCCCCATTCTCCCTCCCTCACTGATAACCCTCCATGTGATCTCTATTTCTGTGATTCTCTTCCTGTTCTTGTTGTTTGCTTAGTTCATTTTTGTTTTTAGGTTCAGTTGTCGATAGTTTTGAGTTTGTTATAATTTTCCTGTTCATATTTTTTATCTTATTTTTCTTAGATATGTCCCTTTAACATTTCATATAGTAAGGGCTTGGTGATGATGAACTCGTTTAACTTGACCTTATCTGAGAAGCACTTTATCTGCCCTTCCACTCTAAATGATAGCTTTGCTGGATAGAGTCATCTTGGATGTAGGTCCTTGCCTTTCATGACTTTGAATACTTCTTTCTAGCCCCTTCTTGCATGCAAGATTTCTTTTGAAAAATCAGCTGATAGTCTTAGGGGAACACCTTTGTAGGTAACTATCTCCTTTTTCCTTTCTGCTTTTAAGATTCTCTCCTTATCATTAATCTTTGCTAATGTAATTATGATGTGCCTTGGTGTGTGCTTCCTTGGGTCCAACTTCTTTGGGACTCCTGAGCTTCCTGTACTTCCTGGAAGTGTATTTCCTTTGCCAGATTAGAGAAATTCTTCATTATTTTTTCACACAGGTTTTCAATTTCTTGCTCCTCTTCTTCTCCTTCTGGCTCCCCTGTGATTTGGATGTTGGAATATTTAAAGCTGTCCCAGAAGTTCCTAAGCCTCTCCTCACTTTTTTGAATTCTTGTGTCTTCATTCTGTTCTGGTTGAAAGTTTATTTTTCCCTTCCGGCCAACCCGTTGATTTGAGTCCCACTTTTCTTCTCATTACTGTTAGTTCCCTGTACATTTTCTTTTATTTCACTTTTCATAGCCTTCACTTTTTCCTCTATTTTGCAACCATACTCAACCAATTCTGTAAGCATTCTGATTACCAGTGTTTTGAACTGTGCATCTGATAGGTTAGCTATCACTTACTCACTTAGTTGTATTTTTCCTGGAGCTTTGATATGTTCTTTCATTTGGGCCTTTTTTTTTGTCTCAGCTTGCATGTTGTGTAGTAAGGGGCAGAGCCTTAGGTATTCACCAGGGCAGGACAACCCATGTCCCTGCATCATGGCACTATATGTGGGGGAGGGGTCTGAGAGGGAACAATGCCACTTGGTCAGCTCTCTGTCAGCTTTCAGTCACTTCACCCACTACCCACAAGCAAATTGGGCCCTTCTGGTGCTGATTCCCTAGTGGGTGAGTTTGTGTACATTCTAGGACCCTGTGGGTCTCTTCAATGAACTCTCCTGTGAGGCTGGGAGTTTCTCCTGCCATCTCAACCCCACAGGTGTTTTCAGTCAGAGATTTGGAGGCTTTATTTTCCCATACTGGAACTCTGGGTTGTGTGGTCTGTCTCACTCCACAGTTGTTCCTCCCAGGTTATCTGCATGCAAACGTGGGACTGCCTGGTCCACCAGCCACCACCTCACCCAGTCCACCAACCACAGCCTAGCCATGAGTCCTCTCTGCCCAGCTTCCCATCTCTGCCCCTCCTACCAGTCTGGATCAACATTCCTTCTTTAACTCCTTGGTTGTTGGACTTCCATAAAGTTCAATTTTCTGTCAGTTCTGGGTTTCTTTTGTTTTTAAATCTGTTGCTGTCCTTCTTTTGGTTGTGTGAGGAAGCACAGTGTATCTACCTACACCTCCATCTTGGCTGGAAGTCAAATTCCTACTTTTTGCCACTTTTGACAATTTTATAGAGTGTAGAGCCTTGTGAACACATTTCTGGGACCTCGGATAGGCTTTGTTAGCTCCATGATGTACCCTCTTCTAGATCAGAATTCAGGCTAATGCCTTTTTCAGGGAAACAGAATGATGTGGGTGTGTGCTTCTGTGTGACCAAGGGACTGAAGGTGGGTTCAGGGATGTCTTTACTCTTGATCCTCTGGCAAAGGAATAGCTTTATATCCTTTAAAATAGCCAGGTCTAACTTTTTTTCTCCCTAATCATAATCCCTCTCAAACTCCTCCCTGTGGAGTCACTTAAATCCTTCCTTATTCTGTTTCACCTTTAATGAAATGAGTTTTGTTTTAAAATGCAGACTGTTGGTTTCTAACTGAGGGGAGAAGAAAGTGAAAACAATGGAAATGAAAGGTCAAAAAATCCCTCAGGTGAGTCACAAAGCTATTAATATTTTTTTAACTTCATGTCTAAGAGTTGGCTGGAAAGTGATGACAATTCAGAATGATTAGCAGGAAAGAATTGAAAGTCACAATTCTGTGGCATGACTGGGCCTCCACACCGGTCTGTCAATGATTCACAAAAGCAGATAGCAACTGGGAAAGGGAGATACTAGCTCTTAACCTGTGCTGGAAAAGAGCAAGATTACACTAGTGGTGGGAAATGACAAACAGGACCAGTAGAGCGAAAGGATTTGCAGATCATGGCTCCCCAAGTGTAGTCCCTGAGCAGATTCTGGATGAACTGCCGAAGAGAAGGGAGAAGAAATAGGCCAAATTGGAACCCTCCATGCTGTCAATCAATGGCAGAAACTCCTGGCACAAGAACGGACAGACTGTGCCCTAAATTCCACGTGAGAATGAGATTTTAGTGGGAAAAAGGAGGTAGCAAAGCAAGAAAGCAATCTCTTTTCAAGAGTGACATTAGCATCCTGGCACAAGAACAAACACCCTTGTTACTAAAACAAACAAAAACCCTCACTAAAATCAACCACCCCCAAAAAGTCCATCCTTTCACTATTACATTCATCTAAGATTTGATAAATAAACTCTCCTTCCCCAGCCTCTGTTTTAATAAATGCTTTTTAGCCTTAAGGAGGTCTGAACTTACAGTCAGTAGAAGCTCCCCATAGATAAACAATCTATAATTTAGAAAATATATTTTAATAGTTAGAAAAGCAAGATTTAAAAGTGGTGGCAATAAATGTTTTTTTTTTTTCCTTCTCTACAAGCTTTGTTGAAAGCATGGAGATTCACATTCTAAATAGAAAATTGTTTCATGGGATAATTTTCAGGGTTCTAACTTCAGAGATGAAATTACTTAGGAGCATGATTTTAGCATACTTAAAACCTGCTTGGGAAGGCAATTCAGGTTTTCCAGTCACCAAATGCCATGCTGTCCCAGATTCAGAGTCAAATGAGCACCTAAGTGTCACTAGGCAGTTTGAATGCTGATTGAGTAGGGAGTCTATTTTAATTTTTTAAAACTGATATTTTTTAAAAAGCCCTAGGGCATGCAAAGAGTAAAATATACCAATCATTAAAATATTTAAATTCACCAGCAGCAGTGATTAATAAAACATCCAAATGAAACAGTTTACAGAGAGTGGTCTCAACTTTCCTAGTCTAAAATAGCACGCTCAATCCATCCAGCTCATTTTTCTCAAGCCCTTTCAATCCTCTCCCTCCAAAAGTTTCCTGCAATTCAACAAAAACATACTAAGCCTCTATTCCAGAAAAGGCACTCTATGGCTGTAAAGATTTAGTTCTCACTCTCAGTGTATTTATAATTAATGATCAAGACATTATGTTCTGACTCGTGTCATTTATTTGTCCTTAACGTCTATAGGGTAGAATCATAATCCAGGGAAATTGACCAAATACAGCCTTCACCCAGATTTTTGCTTAGCCCACTAGATTCTTCAAAAATATTTGAATTATTTGCCAATGATCTTAAAACCAAGTGCTTGTACACGTGTGTGTGCAAGCACACACACACTAGATTGGGCCAGACTCTGTCCTGCAATATTCCCAGAACTGAGTAATGACTGTCTACCTATTAGATGAGGAGCTCACCATAGTCTTCATAGTTCCCATTTTTGAACACTCAGTAAGCTTTCTTTTTACGGTATCAGGCTGTCTCATGCACATATTTGAGTGTGCAACCTGTGCTGTAATGATGCAAACAAAATGCAGTGGGAAAATACAGAATAGACAGGCAGTTGGTGAGCAGAAGGAAACAGGGACCATATGGGACGAGGCAGCACGTGAGTCAGATGTTGACAGAGCCCCAGGATCGTGCAGGTGGAAGTGGAGGAAAAGGACATTCTCAAGAAATGGACCGCTTAGGTCACACAGCAAAGATAAGGAAGAGCAAAGGATCTGTCTGGTAGTCTGGTATGGTTGCATGACCCATATATATGATGGGAGATTAGAAAAAACTGGGAGGGGAGACATCACCCAGAAAGTGGAATACCTCAGTCACAGTTTGATAATTTAAATTTTAGAGTTGAAAATCTATGCTCAGGACTGTTCTTTTGGGTAACTTTCCTATTAAACTGTAATAACCTATAAGAGTCCCTTGAGTTACTGTGACAACTATCCCCAAACAGCAGAATCCTTGTTCTTAATTGTATTCTCTATCCCTTCTGCAGTATGAACTCATCAATAACATCACATTCAACCGACAGTTTAGAACACTAAGGAACCACTTTCCTCCAGGGTACGGATGTAATATGGATGTAGTGGGAAGGATATTGAACTTCCTGTCAGAAGACTAGGTCTCTCTTATCAAAGCTCCGCCACTTACTGTGTGCTCTTGAGCAAGTAGTCGACCTTTTGTGACATTTCCTATAAAATGTTGATGAAAATACCCTTCTTCATAAGGCCCTTGTTAAAATTAAATAAAACAAATATGTAGCCTGTGAAACTACTTTGCAAACACTGCAATGTAATGCAAATAAAAATTATGATATTATTAATATAAACATTGGGTTAGTCAGATTCCAGTCCTTTCCTAGAGGAGTTCTTTGCCTTCTGTTCTCCCCAAGAAGACTGTTTATTTCTTATAATTCCAGTCCAAGCCTTGGCCCCTTTATTTTATTAATGTGGTCTTTGAAGGGTCATACTGAGTTGGTTCAGTTTATAACATCCCAGGATGTGGTTTCCAGTAACCTAGACCCATTGTCCTTTCCACCAGTGACCTACATATCTACTCAAATTCATTTTTTATAAGCTTCTAGCATAACAAAATGCAAAGCTCTCCTCTTCTTGATTCAGCCTTTGTCCACATAATTCTTAGTTTTGTTAATAATACTCAAATCTCTTTAACTTATTCGCAGGTACCCAATATTAAGTGCTAGATAAAAATTATTCCAGTAATTAGATAGATACAAACACAAGGGAGATACCTCAGGCCAGTTTGGGGGGGAGGGCCAATAACCAGAGAGGTAAGGTGCTGCATTTGCCTGGAGGGAAGTTGCCGATACCATACACTTTGTTGCCCCAGTAGACAGTGTTGGCCACAGAGAGCTTGAGATTTAGAGCTCAGAAAGGCTTCTGGGAGATAATGGTCATACACAGCTGGGACCCCAGGTGGCACTCTACCAAGTTAAAGGTAAACTAGATGTAAATATTCCTTTCCCCAACCAATGGAAAACAGTGAGAGCTGCCTGGGTAGCAGGCCTGAAGAGGAGAGGAGAAGTGAAAGGCAAAAGAAAACAAAGGTGCCCCTAGTAGCTGCCACTGGCCCTTGGGAAGCAAAGTTAAGATCTTGGGTGTCATGCTCATGGGCTGGCAAGGGGAAGGCAGAGACTCCCCAACCCTGAACTTGTGCCTTGGCAGTTCATTCGAAAGGTGCCTATCAGGAAAAATACAAAGACTCTCAAGTCCCACAAATAATTTTTCCAGAATAATAAGCAGCAAGCAGTCATACATGATTATCCATATAAGAAAACAAGACCACAGAAGCATGAACAAAACCACAGACAGAAGAAACAGTTCTGTCTATTTGAACCATCAGTCTAGTAGAGGAGGACGTGCTTGTGCATAACTAAAACTCAAAATAGGGCGACTTTCAATGTGAGAGCCGTACAGAATGTCACTCAGGATGGGAGAATATTGCCTTCCATGCAGTGAAGCTCTGCATCGTAATCACAGCCCTACCATCAGCATCGTTCCAGACCAGAGGATGCTATGGAGTCAAGTGACAATGGAGAGAAAAAAAAGAGCATGGAGCCAGGTGGAGCCCAGAAGAGAGCTTATACCTGCCACTTGCTAGTGCCGGTGATGTTTCCAAGCCTCAGTCTCCTCATCTGTAAAAGGGACAGTGACTATCGCAAAGGGAATTTTAAAAATTAAATGAGTTGGCTTGTATAAAATTAATAATTTCAGCTGCTTTTATTAGAATGTTTAGGCAAGAGTAAAATGACAGATCGTACTGCTATGATATAGGGTGTTGTCTTAGAAAGTGGGTAGAAATAAATCTTCCTGCTCCAACCATAAAATCCCACCCAACTCCTGGAATCTAAAAAAAGGAAAACTCAAGCTACCACGTCATGCACAAAACCACTGAAGAATACATTTAAGCTCATATATTCAAATTTCAGAAACTACAAACCAATTTCTTGCTGGATATCTCTACATTCAGAGAAAATGCCTATAGTGAGGACAATGAGAAGCAATCCCAGAAAGACTGAAGTCTCTTGCAATTTTAAGTGGTCAGGAAACATCTGAACATGGAGAAGAGGAAACTAAACTGATTAGCCCAGAGGCCTCTGTTCTGCTGGAGGCCAACCCTTCTTCCCTACTGCGGGGACCAGTCAGGTGAGTGCAGAGCCGCTGAGATCACAGGCTCCCTCCACCTGTGATCACCATCACTGTCTGCAGAAGGAGAAAGGTGAGCCGCCATCAAGATAACTCAGCCTGAGCCATTTCTAGCTGCTGCCTTTATAAATATGCTTCAATTGTCTAGAATGATTGCTTCCGATAAAGGGCAAACATACAGTTCTGACAGGGATGTCCTTACAAGTTTGTGATGCTTGTAAACCTGTCAGAATAGATGCCTCTTTGTATTTCCATCTGTAAACCAAGCTAACAAGTCAGGTTATGTTTCAGGAAATCATTCCACGTGTTCCATTCAAAGCCAAATTTAAAAGCTTGAGGAACCCCCCGGGACCTGTGGTTTTAATTAACCACACTTCATGTTTTCCTCCAATAGAGTAAGAATTCAGTGTCTTCCACCACTCTCTAGCATCCAAACATGCTACTCTTTTTATACTCCCTACTTTTTAAATTTTTTAAATTTCTGTTTAGTTACAGTTGACATTCAATGTTAATTTGTATTAGCTTCAGATGCACAATGTAGTGGTTAAATAATCATGTGCCTTACACAGTGTTTCACCCGATATTTCCAGTACCCAACTGGTACCATATATAGTTATCAAAATATTATTGACTATATTTCCTATGCTGTACTTTACATCCCCATGACTATTTTCTAACTACCAATCTGCACTTCTCAATGCCTTCACCTATTTCACCCAGTTCCCCAACCCCCTCCCCTCTGGCAATCAATCTGCTCTCTACATCTATATGAGTCTCTTTCTATTTTGTTTGTGTGTTTATATTGTTCTTTAAATTCCACATATACATGAAATTGTATAGTATTTCTATTTCTCTGACTGACTTATCTTGATAAAACCTACTGCTCTTTATCTGGTAGAGCTAGAATTATTAGTCATCCTCTAACATTCCCTCTTCTGAAACACAGACAGCTAACTGGCTGCTTCTAACAACACTAGGTTTCAAAGATCTCTAAGCTCTGACTGCATCTCCTCTTGCACAGCCACAGCCCTTTCAGGCCCTCAACACATCTCACCTGGGCTAAATACAAAAGTCTCCTCACTGGAATCTTGCTCTTCAGTGTTATCCTTTTAGAAACACCCTCTCCCAGAGACGGATCATTAGATAACAGAGATTTGGCCAAGTCACTATCTTATTTAATACCATTCACTGGATTCCATCATCTTCAAGAAGAAATTCAAGCCCTTTACTATTTTACATACGACCTTTCATGGCATCACTTTGTCTTGGTACCCCCTCTTCCCACACAGATCTTACCTGTGTCCTGACCGTAGAACTACTTGTCAATCCATCATGACGCCAGAAGCAGTCACCTCTTCCCCCAAGTCTTCAAGGTTCCTCTGCCTGGAAAGCCTTTCTACACAAACTTCCTACCATTCTCCACTAAACCCTCTGGATGCCTTCTGTTCATCCTTCATGACTCACCTGAAACACCCAATCATCCCTCTATACTCATGTAAAATTAGTTTGAAACTGATGAGCTTCCAGGGACTTGTGGTTTTAATTCGGCTGGCTTTGTATTTTTGTTGTTCCTCATCTTCAACACTATTGCCATTTTGGGTTGAATAATGTTTTGCTGAGTGGACTGTCTTATACATTGTAGGGTGTTTAGCTGCATCCCTGACATCTACCTTCTAGATACCAGTAGCACCCTCCCTGAGACGTGTAACAACCAAACATGTCTCCAGCCATGGCTAAATGTCTCCATACATTGCCAAATCATTTCCATTGAGAACCACAGCTATAGTATACTATGTAGGCATCATTCCATTGCTCTACTGGAGGTGTGGCTTATTTGACCATTTTCCCTACTGAGAAAAATCTCCTTGTTGGCAAAAACTGTATTTTTCTCACCAGTGTAACCCCAGTGCCTACAACAATGTCTATCACATAGTAGGTACTTGGTAAATATTTGTTGAATGAATGAAAATAAATGAATAAGCAAATGTTAAAAATCATCAGCTGTTACTGCTCCACATTGTCAGATACGCCTCCTAGAAATTTTAAGATGTAAAGCATACAGTCATGGGCCAAGAAAACAATTCTGTCACTGTGAATTCAGAGCTCTTGGAATCATAGATGGAATGAAATGGAATTTTTAGGAGTCAAGTAGCTCCACCACCAATTTCTTGAATTTGAGAAAACAGATGCACAAACAGATAAGGTAGCTCTATATATGCCATGCAGGCTGTATGCAACAGATATCCATCCTGAGTCTCTCACTGACTTTGGCAAAGCTACTTGCTTTTCTGTACACACAAATGGAAGAACTTTTCATACAAACTTCATCTTGCCAATGTACACAAACCCTATTTTAGCAGGCCTCTTTGAACCTATCTTGACAGTGTAGCTGAAATTTCTCTTTCTCTGACAATTATGAGATTTTTTGATGCCTTACATAAAACTTTAGCTGCATTGGGGCTTAACCCTTTGCATTGGTAACCATATAAACCATTCATGGTATTCCCATTTCAAAACACCTTGTTCTGAGTTCTTCACCCCAATAGCACTAGTTTAAACACAATAAATCCAGGATACTGATGATGAGAGGCAAGAGCTAAATGTGGCACTTCTCAAGACACTAGTTAATACTCAGCAGGAGGACAATAAACCAATTGAAACAAAGCTTGTAAACTGCCCATTAGAATGAAGGTATTCACCCCCACATCCATAGCAATGATGAGCAACTCACTCCTTACCGTTAAGTTCTGGGGGCAGCTTGGTGTCTGCCCTTCTAGTACCCAACACCACAGACCAAAGCCAAGTTGTAGGAGTGATATACATTTAAACTTAAAATGAACAGGTAGCACTATTAGGTATTTTCAAGGCCATACAATTCATCTTCTGGTAGACATGGGGATGGGGTAACCTTAGCATTCATAAAGTGCTGAGAACAGAGCTGCTTAACCAAGACATTGACCCACTGAACAGTGAACTCTTTTATTTCATCTCCTCCGGTATAAAAGCTTCCTCTCGTGTGTGCTCCCAAAAAAGGCAGAGATCGTCTTTCATTTTTGCTTATACAAGCTCCTTGAAATGGCAGAAGAGGGTTTTTTTTTGTTAGCTAGAGGGCTTGACTGAATGAGGTAATATATTTCCTCTTTCCTCTGGGAGAGAGAAAAAAGTTAGAAGATTATGTCTACAGAATCCTGAGTGCTTTCTGAAAGAAGATAACATAAAGAAATGTGGAACTAAAGGAGACTTCCAGGCCCCTCGTAGTGTAGTGATGGCGATGAGGAAAGCCGGGGAGAAAGAGCACTGCCTGTTGCCGGGGTTTGTCCAAGGCCGGAAACGGGTTCCAGGGCCCACCTGCGACCAGGACACGTCCGTCAGAACTCCAGGAAATGACTGAAAAACATTCAGTAATTGCCACTGCAATAAAAAAAGAGAGAGTAAAATTGACCTTGAAAACATCTGTGAGGTCAGTGTTTCTGAATCTCCTCCTCTTTAAAATAAATTGCTATCTTTCTAACATTAATCCTTGTGGTTCTAAAGATGGCTCTAGTTAAAAGGGGAGCCCCACCTCTGATGTAGTAGTACATGATGCATTTTCATAACCTTGTGTTTGAAAACCTTGGAATCACCAGGCATTACAGCCAATCTTACTGAGGCAAGAAATTAACACCTTAGCAAGGTGCAAACTGACATATGCCCATCTCCTGATTGACAGGGAGATGAGAGAGAGAAAGAGAGGGGGTGGGGGATAGATAGACCTGTTATAAGTCTGGGGGCTTTTTGGATTTGTCATGTATTCATCATTATATTTTCAACCTTTTTCATTTTCTTGATGGGCTTTCCCTGATACTCAGTTATTCCTGCTTAGAAAAGGGCAAATACATTGAGATATGTGCTGTTGTATGATAGATTATACAAGATTCTTCAGTGGCATGGTTGATTTAAGTTCAGACTTTAAGTAATTACAAAGCTCAGGTAATCACATCTTAAAATACCTATGAGAAAGGAGTTACTAACCTGGTTCTAGGGTGAAATCTAAAGAGCAGTGATTATTTATCTGCATGCTTGTAAGATTTTTATAATTTATGTCCTAATATTATATATAGTTGTAATTATAATTTTGCCGTTATATTTAGCAACATTATTTCATATTTTCCAAGGTGATCCTAAACATTATTTCAGTAGATTAGAGTTCGTATTATCAACATCTCTAAATAATATTTATGGTATTAACCTATCATGTATATTCAACACCTTAAAAATTTATTTTGTATCTAAGGTAATGGGCTCCTCATCTTTCAGAAATCTCCATTATAGGACATGGCTATCTTTGCTTTATTATAGCATTGAAAAATCTTAGCTACAGATGCGGACAGAAGGAATGAAGCATGGAGGAAGAGTAAGTTCAAGAGTTCAGTTTAACACGTTAAGTGCCTCCGTCCTCAAACTTCACTTCCTTATTCAGGTCTCTTTTCTTCCAACGCCACACATTCTCCAAGACCTCAGTTACTGCCTGTACAGCAGTAAGTTCCAGATGTACATCTCGAGCCCAAATCCCTTGTTTTTATGTACATGCTTCTCCATCTCACTTGGATAACCAACAGGCACCTCAGTCTCAACACATGTAAAACGAAATCCATCTCTCCTTTGGTTTCTAAACTTCCTATGCTCTGTAGCTTAGTGAATGACAGGTTAATCCATCTAGTTGTCCAAAGCAGAAAATTAGGAGTCATCTTTGACTCATCCTTCTCTTTAATCCCATACCCAACCAATCACAAGACTTGTCAATTCTTCCTCTTTGAAATATCTCATATGTATCCTCCATATTTATGCTGCCATTAAGTTCATACCACCTCCATCTCCTGCACTGTCTGCTAATTGGTTTTGCTGCCTTCACCCTCACCACATCCATCAGCCTTTACACTACAGCCTTGGGCAACCTCCTTAAAAAGCAAATCTAAGTTGCCCATTCTGCTTCAAACTCTCCTATTATTGCTCTCTAGATAAAATGCTTAACCTTACAGCCTCTGCTTTGGCTCCCCACCTCAAGCAGCACCCCTCTTCTCCTTTAGCTCTATTAAAGACACACCGTGCCACCTATAGTTCACCAAAAAGCCATACTTCACCTTCTTAGGGTCTATGGACAGCTGCTGCCTTTACCTTCAAAACATTTGCTTGCCACACTTTCCCTTACCTGGATAATTCAAAATCATCCCTCAGGTATCAGCTCAAGCATAACTTCTTTTTAAAAAGGCATCCCTGGGGACCACCCATTGTCCCTGGCTCCCTCACCTCCAGAGTCGGATTGCCTGCCTCTGCTATGTGGCCTGCTCCATCAAGTCATTATTTCACTCCCTAACAACTTACGGAGATTTGATCTTGGGCTGGACATGGTGCTAAATGCCTATGTGAGTTTTATTAGAGATTCTAACCTAAGGGCTGATGGATGAAAATTTAACATATAGGTATTTTGCTTGACCTCACAGGGCTTAATATTTTATTAATTAATGGTGAATAGTATTTAAAATCAAGATACTTTAAATGAAACATCTAAATGTATAGCTTCCTTTAAATAATTAGTAGATTTGGCAAAACTGGATTCATATTTCTGAACATGGCAACAACAAACCATGCTTGAATTGTGGTTATGCCCTGTAATGGCTGTTATTAGCCTGGTAGGGCTGCCATAAGTATCAAAGAGCGGGGAGGCTTAAGTAACAAAATTTTTTTTCTCACAATCTTGGGACTAAAAATCCAAGGTCAAGATATGGCCAGCCGTGGTTTCTTCTGACACCGCTCCCCTTGGTCTGCAGACAGCCACCTTCCCATCGTGTCTTCACAGCCTTTTCTCTGTACACATGCTGGCCTGGCATCCTCCACCATCAGATTGGATTAAGGCCCACCCGAAAAGCCTGACACATTTAAATGCCCAACCTCCAAATACAGTCATAGGCTGAGGTCCTGGGAGTTACAACTTCAACATACAAACTCAGGGGGAACACAATTTGTCCCCTAACAATGGCCTTATACTCAGCTGTACATAGCCCTCCCATACTTTCTTGTCAATAAGACAAGCGCTCATATACTCAGCCCACTTTACTTGTCCGAGGTTATATTCCTAGCCCCTATAGTCATTTCAGTTCATAAGTCTATGCTGTCCTCTCACTCTTTAGTAAAATTTTAACTAAATTAATCCTATCCCCATTTTGTGAAATATTGACTCCAGGTTCCCAGTTCTTAGCTAATATATTACACTACCTTTCACAATACTAATGCATTTATCTTTTCCTTCCCTAGATAAGAATATCTTAAAAACAGGGACATGTTTTATTCATTACAAGGCAGCTTCATGGTAAAGGCAGCAAGTTCTGGATCCAGGGTGTTCAAGTTTGAATCATGACTCTCCTCCATCCTAGTTACTTTGGACAACATATTTAATTTTCCCACATTTCATGTGAAAGAAATGGAGATAGTAGTGTTGATATTCTAAGAGTATTAAATGAGTTAATACAGGTGAAGTACTCAAAACATTTCCTGACACATAATAGTTGCTCAACAGGTGCTGGCAATATTATTAGTATAAGGGCTGTTTATAGTATTTGTATCCATTTACTGAATAAATAATTATTGAGCTCTTATTATATACCAGGCACTTTAATGAGCATGAAAATCATGCCACCCTCAGCATGCTTCATCTGGTCTTAAAAATCATTTTTTAATTAGAGAGATTAAGAGAGAGAATATTAAACATGAACTCTGAACTCAAACAGGCTGTAATTACACGTTTGAGTTCAAACAGCCATTTGAAATCCAATGAAGCTCCCAAAAGTTATTTTCCACATACCCAGTGGCCTTTAAAACACATTCCATTATTCAGTCAACATAACCCTAACATTTAAAAAAATTAGTAGGAAGGAATTTCACAAGAATTTTCCTATATTTTTCTCCTCCCATGGATGCACCAAATATAAAGATGTAATTTCCTCTGTGGGAAATCCAGGAACTAATTGAGTGACTTCTACACACTGAGTGACTGGGGGAAATGTAGGAAAGGCAGAAAACACTATTGCCCTAAACCCCATCTCCCACACAATGATGCACAACTAGAAGGAAACCCCCAACTCCCAGCTTCTCCCTGAGAAGTGAAGACTTTGAGCCATACAACTAGTGCCCCAACTTTTAAGGCTACAGCTGAAGGGTGGGGTCCTAAATCACTTAGCTTTGACAGCCAAAAGCACTTGCATTCATGAGTCCCAAAGGACTGTAGCAAACAAAAATCAGTTTTTGAATGGGTTCAGTAGCAACCCCTGTAGCTATACACCTGGGCTTAGCACAGAGGGAGCAAACCAAAAAATGCCCATCTCCCAGGTTCTCCCTGGAACAGGTTTGACTGTGTACTTTTTCAACTGTTTCTAGTCATCATCTAATACAGGTTCAGACGGTAGTCCTCCCTGGAGCCCAAGAGGGTCTGTGGGCACTTCCCCCACATTCTTCCTCTCGGTCACTCCAACAGTAAAACCAATTGCCAACATGTCCCTGGAAAGAACTTGCCCATAAATCTATTGCCCAAATGTGCTGTCATGAGAGGACTGGTCCATCAAATCACGTACTTCTGACAGCCAGCAGGGCTCAGCATCCGTGAGTCCCAAAAGGTCACCTTAAACAAACAAATAAAAAGCAGCTTTCAAATAGGTGTGTGAGAACTTCCTGCAGTTATCATCCACGGGCTTAGCACTGACGAGGCAGGCAGCAGCACCCTTCTCCCAGTTTCTCCTTAGAAGGGATTTGACTGCTCATTTTCTCATCTGCTGCCCGAGGGTCTCGTTTCTAATAAGCCTGCATGGGGAAATTGACTAGGATCCTCCTGGGAACTTGATAAAGCTGTGGTCACATCCACCCCTGTCTCTCCTGGGCTTACTCCAACAGTAAAACCAAGCTTCTAGCTTCTTCCTAGAAGGTACTTGTCAACACATCTAGCACCCCAACTGCTATGGCTGTCACCCAAAGGACTGGCTCCCAAATTACGTAGCTCTGGAAGCTGACAGGGCTTGACAATCATGAGTCTCCCAGGACCACACAAAACAGAGAGACAGTTCAATTTGGGTGTATAAGCACTACCAGTGACTATTTAATCTGGCTCAGCACAGAGTGGGGGAAAAAAATAAACACCTAGCTCCCAGTTTGTTCCTGATAAGGGCTAGGCTAAAAAATCTAGTATTCTGACTTTTCCAGCTTCAGACTGGAAGCTGGGTTTCCGATTAGCTTATGTCAGGGAGGTGAAGAGTCATATAATTAGTAGTACTCCTTTAGGAGTCAGAAGAGAGATATATGAGTATTCCCATGGTCTTTGGGACAGTGAAGGATCTTGGCATACCACCAACTACTGGGAGCCACTAAGAACAAAGATGGCAGCCTGGACAATCACAAAGGTTTGAGAGACTACCCAGAGCTCGGGTCTGGCTGATTAAGAAGGTTTATCTCCTACACTAGACCAGTCCCTCAATACTGAGAGAGGGTGCTCTTTTATCTAATGTGCAGAAACCAACACAGAGAGTTAAGAAAAATAAACATGTTCCAAACAAAATAACAAGATAAAGCTCTGAAACCATTCTGAATGAAGCAAAGATATGTGACTTACCTGATAAAGAGTTCAAAACAACAGTCATAAAGATGCTTACCAAGGTTAAAAGAGTAATGCATGAACAAACTGAGAATTTCAATGAAGAGATAAAAATATTTGAAAATACCAAACAGAAATCATATAGTTAAAGAATACAATAACTAAACTAAAAAATTAAATCTATAGATGGTTCAAAAGCAGACCACATCAAGTAGAAGAAAAGATTAGCAAACACAAAGACAGAAAAGTGGGATTTATCCAATCAGAGGAAAAAAAGGAAGGAAGGAAGAATGAAGGAAGGAAGGGAGGGAGGGAGGGAGGAAAGAAGAAAAGCTTAAGGGATACATGGGTTGCCCAAGAGGTCCAATATGTGTATTATAGGGATTCCAGAGTTAAAAAAACAGAAAGAGCAAAAAGCTTATTTAAAGAAATAATGGTAGAAAATGTCCTTAACCTGGGTAAAGAAACAGATATACAGATCCAAGAAGCCCCAAAAGAACCAATAAGTATAAATTCAAGGAAATCTACACTGAGATATATTATAATTAAATTGTCAAAATTTGAAGCCAATAAAAGAATATTAAAAGCAGCAAGAAAAAAACAACTTGTTAAGTATAGGGAACCCTCATAAGGCTAGCAACAGAATTTTCAGCAGAAACTTGCAGTAGAAAAGGGAGTGGGATGATGTATTCTAGTGCTTAAAGAAAAAAACCTGCCAGCTAAGAATACTCTAGACAGAAAAGCTGTCCTTCAGAATTAAAAGAGACATAAAAAGTTTCCCAGACAAACAAAAATTGGAGCACATTATCACTAGTCTGGTTTTATAAGAAATGATAAAAGGAGTTACTTGAGCTAAAATTAAAGGATGCTAATTACTAACAAAAAAATATATGAAAGTATAAAATTCAGTGGCAAAGGTAAATATATAGGTAAATACAGAATTTTATAATACTGTAATGGTAGTGGGTAAATCACTTATAACTCCAGTATAAAGGTTAAAAGACAAAAGTATTAAAAAATAACTATCACTACAATACTTTGTTAATAGATACACAATATAAAAGATGTATGTTGTGACATCAAAAACATGAAACATGAGGTAATGTAAAAATGTAAAGCTTTTGTATGTGTTCAGAGTTGTCACCTTAAAATAGACTATTAGAACTAAACATGTTTTATGTAAGCCTCATTGTAACTACAAAGCAAAAACATACAGTAAATATGCAAAAGAGGAGAAAGCAATCAAAGCATACTAGCACAGAAAATCATCAAAAGACAAATGGAGAGAGAAAAAGAGAAAGAAAAGAACTACAAAACAGCCAGAAAATAGTACACAAAATGACAATAGTAAATCTATACCTATCAATAATTACTTTAAATGTAAATGGACTCATTTCTTAAGTTAAAAGACAAAGCTATTATCTAGATCAACAAAGAAAATAAGAGAAAACCCACATGAAACCAGAAGTGAAAGAGAGGACATTACAATAACACAAATACTGAGGATAAGAAACTTACTATAAACAACATGTCAAAAAAATTGAACAACCCAGAAGACACAGTTAAATTCCTAGATATATACAACCTGCTATATAACTAAATCATGAAGAAATAGATAATCTTAACAAACAAATTACTTCTAAAGAGTTTAAATACATAATCAATTATCTCCCAACAAAAAAAAGTCCCGGAGTAGATAGCTTCACTGGTGTCTTCTGCTAAACATTTAAAGAATCAATACAAATCCTTTTCCAACTTTTCTAAAAAGTAGAAGAGGGAAAACTTCCACGTTCATTTCCTCAGCTAATATTACCCTAATACCAAAGCCAGACAAGGACACTACAAAAAGAAAATATTATAGATAATTATCCCCGATAAACAGATACAAAAATTCTTAACAAAATATTGGCAAACCAGCCCTGGCTGGGTGGATCAGTTGATTGGAGCATTGTCCCATACACCAAAAGGATGCAGGTTCAACACCTGGTTGGGGCTTATATGAAAGGCAACAGATCGATGTTTCTGTCTCACATCACTGTTTCTCTGTCTCTCCCCACTTCCTCGCTCTCTAAAATCAATAAACATTCATGGTGTATAGATGATGTATTATTGAATTTAGTATATATATGCCATATATGTGTGTGTATATATGATATGCATATACCAAATTCAATAATACATTATTCATACACCATGATCAAATGGGATTCATTTCAAGGCTGTAGGGATGATTCGTATCCACAACTCAATCAACGTGACACACCACATTAACAAAATGAAGGATAAAAATCATATGATCATCTACACATGCTGATTAAGCATTTGACAAAATTCAACATCTATTCATGATTTTAAAAATCTTAACAACTTAGGTACAGGTAGAGCATATCTCAACATAATAAAGAGCAATATCACAAACTCACAGCTAACATAATACTCAATGATGAAAAACTGAAAACCTTTTCTGTAAGGTCAGGAACAAGACCAGGATGCCCACTCTCCCCACTCCTATTCAACAGAGGACTGGAACGCCCAGCCAGAGCAATGAGGCAATAAATAATAAATAACAGATATCAAAATCAGAAAGATGTAAAATTGTTTTTGTTTGAAAATGATATAACCTTACATGTAGAAAATTGAAAGACTCCACACACACACAAAAAAAACACCTGTTAAGCCAATAAATAAATTCAGTAAATTTCAGGATACAAAATCAATATACAAAAATCAGCTTCATTTCTATACACTAACAGCAAACTATTAGAAACAGAAATTAAGAATACAATCCAATTTATAGTAGCATCAAAAAGAGTTAAATACTTTGAAATAAATTTAACAAAAGAGGGGGAAAATCTGTACCCTAAAAACTATAAAACACTAATGAAAGAAATTAAAGAAGACACACATAAATTAGAAGATATTCCATGTTCATTGTTTGAAAGAATTAATATTGTTGAAATGTACATACTATCCAAAATGATCTATAGGTTCAATATTCTATCAAATGTTCAAGGCTTTTTTCATTGAAATAGAAAAAAAATAATTATAATATTTGTATGGAACCACAGATGACCCCAACTAACTAAAGCAAACTTGAGAAAAAAAGAACAAAGCTGGAGGCATTATAGTTACTGATTTCAAACTGTATTGTAAAACTATAGTAATCAATAGTATTGTATTGGCATAGAAGCTGACACAGAGATCGATGGAATAGGATAGAGAGTCAAGAAGTAAGCCCATGCATATAAGGCCAATTAATTTTTAACAAAGGAGCCAAGAACATACAACTGGGTGAGGATAGTCTTTTCAATAAATGGTGTTAGGAAAACTGGATATATACATGTAAAAGAATGAAACTGGGCTCCTATATTACATCATATACAAAAATCAATTTGAAATGGATTAAAGATTTGAATATAAGACCTAAAACCATAAAACTCCAAGAAGAAAGCATAGGCAGTAAACCACTTGACATCAGTCTTAGCGATGATTTTTTTTTTATTTGACACCAGAAGCAAAGCAACAAGAGCAAAACGAAACAAGTGGGGCTACATAAACTAAAAAGCTTCTGTACAGCTAAGGAAATCATCAACAAAATGAAATGACAACTTATGGAATGGGAGAAAATATTTACAAGCTTTATGTCCAATAAAGAATTACTATCCAAAATATAACAAGGAACTCACCAACCTCAGTATCAAAAAAAGACACACACAAATAAATAATCCAGTTACAAAATGTACACAGAATCTAAATAGCTACTTTCCCAAAGAAGACATACAGAAGTCCGAAAGATAGATGAAAAGGTTATCAACAACACTAATCATCAGGGAAATGAAAATCAAAGCCACAAAGAGACCTTAGACAAGTTAGGATGTCTGCTATCAAATAGAGAAGAGATCACAAGTACTGGTGAGGATATGGAGAAAAAAAAATTTGTGCTCTGTTGGTAGGAATGTGAAATGGTATAGCCATTATGGAAAAGAGTATGGAGATTTCTCGAGGACTTAAAAATGGAACTAGCATATGATCCAGCAAGCCCACTCTGGGAAGGTATCCAAAGAATCATGATCTCAAAGAGATACATGTTCATTGAACCATTATTTACAATAGCCAAGCCATGGAAACCTAAGTGCCCATCAAAGGATGAATAGATGAAAAAGGGTATGATATATGGGAATTTTATTCAGTGTTTAAAAAGAAGGGAATCCTACCATTTGATATAACATAGGGGAACCTGTAGGGCATTGTGCTAAGTGAAAAGAGCCAAACAGGAAAGACAAATACTGCATGGTAACACTAATATGTGTGATCTATTTTTAAAAAGTCATTCCAACTCATAGTAATACAGAGCAGAATGGTGGATGCCAGGGACTGAGGGGTGGGGGAATAGGGAAAGGTTGTTAAAAGGGTACACACTTCCAAGTATAAGATGAATAATGTCTGAACATCTAATATATAACATGGGGACTATAGTTGATACTACTTACTGTATCATTTAAATTTGTTAATAGGGTAGAACTTAAGTGTTATCTCCAAAATACACGCACAGGTAACTGTGTGAGGTGATGGATGTTTTAATTAACTCAATGGTGGGAATCTTTTCACAAGGTATATCCAGTCATCATGTGCACACTTTAAATATATTACAGTTTTATTTGCCAATGATACTTCAGTAAATCTTGAAAAGGAGAAAGAAGAAGGCAAATTTTCTCTCCAAGTAAACCACACAGTAGAAAATTCTATTACTTTATGATTGATTTCTTCATAAATGTCCCTTGAGTTGTTAAATCAACAGCATTTTGATGTCAATTTTCTCCTCTTTAGTCTACTTCTAAGCAGGGATTATCAACTCTTTTCCACATAAATTATTTGCCTTTGGCCCATGCAGTTACTTTTTCCTGCTATATTAGGAGACGCAAGCCAAAGGCTATGTTCAAAACAAAAGTTGTTTCCCATCATTAGCTTTGCTTTATCCCTAATCCTAGTTTAAAATCTTGACTTTTTTCCTACCAAACTAGTAGTGTCTACTTTGGACTAAGTTTCCAAACCCTGAGCTGACAATCATATTTTATCTGGGCCATGTGCTCCGTCAATTAGAACATGCTGCTGATGAAAGAAAGACCAACGCCCATACAACCAGAGTCTCATCCAGAGACATCCCTTTGCACAATCAGATGGCACACTTCCCCGAGCTGGCGCTCTCACAGACGCCTGCCCCTGCTCTGAGGCAGGAGACCAAGATCAGAGTGAAGCACACTCCCGTAAACAGCTGAAAGCACTGATGGTGTCCTTAGTCAGCAATAATTTAATAGCCATCCTTTACTATAAACTCTCTTTGTGCTGGACAGTGTGCTAAATGCTTTTCACGTATCATTTCGTGTTATCTTCACAACCCTATGAGTTATTACTCCAAGTTAACTTTAAGAAAACCAAGACGTAATTCACCCAAGGGCAAATTGACAAAGCTGAGTTGACCCCACATTTGACTTGAGACCCCAAAGCCCTTGTGATTCACCCACAACACAACTCTTACAGTGTTAGTACCGCAGCATAGCAGGAAGCAAGGAGATCTAGGACCTTGTTCTGTGTCAGACTTTCTTGTGATGCTGGAAAAGGCTTGTCCATTCAGTCCTAGGTGCTGCAGATGGATTCCACTGCAGAAACACGTGAGGATCCCACTGCTCTTGGCATTCACGCTGATCACTTTCAGTCTCCATGCCTCTGATCTCATCTTCTCTAGCTCCACATTTAGGTCCTGACTATATTCTCTTAGGCTTCCTCTGTTTAAAGAACCATTTGGATATGTTTCTTTTTCAATCTGATACTTACCCTTTATCCCTACTTCCACCCAGTCCTGGTTTCCTTTGTATTTCAATCTGATCCTGAAAAAAAAGATGAGACAAGTCCATTTTTCTAAGTATCAGTTAACTCATCTACTGAATAAGAAAGGGTTTGGGGCTAGATTACCTCTGCTGCACTTTTGGGCTCTCACGTGTGATCCTTAATAAAATGATCACTATCATTCTTCCTGGGGAAGCACTGCACAGTTTCGCCCTAACTCCCAGGTCTGACTTAATGACAGCCTCCCCACCTGTGAAGTACACAATAAAAATAAAGTTCAAAATAAAGAAGGACTTTTATATTTTAACCCAGCAGGATCATCTTTTCTTTTTTTTTTGCCCAGATTTTAAAAACAAACCCTACTGTTATATTTTAAGAGGAGGACTTCTACCCCAAATAAATGCTCCCTAGGAACATAAAAAAGAATTTTAAAATACTGAGGAGCTGGAAATCAATTTGGAGCAATTCTGTTTTTATATGATTGCATTTAATCAATTTTTTGCTCATTATTACACATTCAATTCAAAGTTTTCATGGCCAAAAGGGGGGAAATGCTAGGAGGCATTAATTTCCCCTTGTTCTGCTAATGGAACAATTTTCCACTTGTCATTCAGAATGTCTCGAGAGTGGTAACATTTTCCAACCACAATCAAGTTGCAGAAGAATTGATTTGGGTATGGGGAGAGAGCACAGTGCACAACATCCGTTCTCTCCAGAGAGTTCCACCTTACGCATTATTCTAACCTTGGAGTGCACTCTGGAGTGCCCAAAAGTGCACTGCTTTTCCTATCTACAAAAGATCACTGAGAAATCTAAAACCTCCTTGAACTTCCTCACAGCTTACTGGAGACGGGACCAACCCCTACTCCTCCAGATCATCTTCGAACTTGAGTAGCAGAAAAGCAGTGACTTGAAAGACTCTGGCTCTATTGCTTTCCAGCTCTGTGAACTTGACCAGTGATACAATGTGTCTGGACTTACATGTGTGTCTTTAGAATGAGAGTAATGACAATAACTGTCTCATGGGGCTAATGTGGGAATTCAATGAGATCATGGTTATGAACATTCTTTGCAGGCAGTAAGGCACAATGATCAAGAGCCCAGACTCCTAACTGTGCTAAATTGGACTCCCAAGTCACCCTTCACAAACTATGTATATAACCTTAGGCAATTTGCTCTAACTCTCTAGCCCACAGATCCCTTATCTATTTGAAGAATAGGAAATAATAATTGCACGTATCACATAGTTAGTTGGGAAGCCTAAAGAACATAATGCCGTCAGTGCCTAGTGTACAGTGAAAAGTCAGTAATGTAGCTATTATGAATGCCAGCACGGGACTGAGAAATGAGCACTTAGGACTTGATGGGTCAGCGGGATTTCTGCAGGTGTTTGCACATCCTTAGTATGTATACTAAGTAGCAAAGGGGAGAGAAAAGAGAAAAATAAACATTTCCCTGGATAGGGCAAAGAGGGAAAAATCCAAGCATAAGTTGCTTTTAATTAATGTGCTTGGCCAAAGGTAAAGAAAAATCAAACACTTCCTACATCTAATAAAGCTCAAGGTAGCCAACTTATGCCATTCCCCACTCGCTAGCCTCAACTCTCACTCCCTCTCAGCTCAGTGGACTTTGTTCGTATTTTATTCTTGAAAACAATCAACTGAGGAAATTCAGATGGAGTCTCACTGTGAGTTTTTAAGAGTGCATCAGGGTCATAAAAAACAGAGTGATTCTATCTATATGGAAATGCAGAATTCAAATATATCCATTCTAATAATCAAATTATAAGGGAAATGGTCCTCTAATAGGGAGCTAATGAAAGTTGATTCCTAAGCCTGCCTGGAGCTGTACGCAATAAAGAACAGATTTATAATGGGAAGCTTTTTTGTTTTTACTTCTCCCCACTCCCCCACCACCACCATTTTTATGATCTATGCCAATAACTAGATGGTCCAAGCTTGGATTAGAAGAAAATAGAATTAGCAATCAAAGTTCTCATTTGACCAAACCTCCCATGCCATCCATCCATCATTCTCTCTTTCCCTCTCTCTCTCTCTCTCTCTCTCTCTCTCTCTCTCTCAAAAGTTCATGTAAGCATTTGCATAAAGATGCTAAGTTGAGTGGAATTTTCCCTTTCTGTACATTGTAGAAATGCTCCCTGTGGAACTATTGATTAGCCATTGAAAGTGTGCTTTGGATAATGAGGAGACTATTAACAGGACACAGGAAAAGCAAATTTGGCCTAGACAGGTTTTATGTAATACATGAGAAAGGAGAAGCACATTTTTTTAACCTCTTAATTTTCTAGATGCATTCCCTGAAAATGTGCCGTTTTAAACCTAAACTAGCTTAAGGAGTTATGTGGTGGTTACTGCAGAAAAAGCAGGCTTGAGAGAAGGAGAGAGATGAAAATACATCTCTGTCTCCAGGGTTATAACAAATTGTTTCCCAGATGAGAAAATAGAATAACCAGCCACACACCTCTGGCTGTGACCAAACACAGATTTTTCTCACTAGTTTATTGTCACGCTGGTAGACAGCCATAACAGCCTGAATGGCAGTGCATAGCTGGGACAGACAAATACAGGCAATAACCCAGCCCTTCCACCCAGCCCATTTTCCTAAATGACTAGGAAAGACCTCCTCCACAAGGCCATGTGGATAAAGCTTCTTCAGCCAGGAAAAAAGACCTTTACCACTCCTGCTTGTCGCTATGCTGAAACCCCTCAACATAATAACCAAGGAAGAATATAATATAGGAAGAAATGCCACAGGACCATTGCCAGACAGTACATTACAGCACAGGATATAAGAGTTACACTGTCACCATAACCTTCAATGATAATGCCCTGGAAGGTAGGAATGACAGAATGGCGTGGCACAAGAACATGAAGACACTGTGAGGAACCAAACAGAACACAAGCACAATTATGCAGGTTATTTCAGAAATAAACACTACCCACTACATATTTTGGACTGGCATCGAGTTTTTATTTTTGGTTTTGTTTTCAATTTTGAAATTAGTCAGAGCCCGCATTCTCCAAATTCCTTGGAGATCCAACTGTTTCTTTTGCTGTGCACCTGGCCAGATTCATGCATTTCTGTTTCCTACCTTTTCTAAGAATTTGAGACTGAGCAGTGGGCACATAGTACAGGATGCAAATTATGTTTCATTGACTTGTACGCTTGAAACCTATATGGTTTTGTTAACCAATGTCACCCCAAGAAACTCAATTTTAAAAAAGAATTTGAGACCCTGAGTTTGAGAGACAGACTGCCCTGGGTACTTTTTAGAGCACATTTGAGAAAAGCTATACCTTCTTCCACTGAAAGCCACTGATGAAAGTGTTAGGATTAAAGGTATTTTTCAGCAAGTACATGATTAAGCATCAAGACTGAATCGCCAAAGCCTGAAGCAAGAAGTCATGAGACATCTACAGATGAGAGTCTAGGCCTCCAACCAGCAGCCACTTGCCACGAGTGACTACAGAGCAGCTGAAATATGATTCGTCCAAATGGAGATACCAGTTTTGACAGTTTAGTACAAAGAAATGCAAAATATCATATTTGTAATCTTTCTACTGATTACTCACTGAAATGATAGTGCTTGGGCATATTGGGCTAAATATAATATTAAGATTAATTTTTACCTATTTATTTTTAGTGTGGCTACTGGAAAAGTTAGTTACATTTGCCAGTCACCTCGTGCTTGCGTGGACGGCACTGCTCTGGAGGGACCTTACCCATTCCCCTAGGTGCAGGAACATGTTAGTACTTTTTAGAATTTACTTAGTGAAGAGGAACCAAAGGCTGATATAAAAAAATCACTATGTATAGCTTGCAGCTTATAATGTATGTATGTAGTAAACCATATATAGTCATCACTATATACTGAAGGTGCAGGCAGTCTTAAAGATTTTTTTTAATGCTCTGCAGTTAGTATATGTGGATCCTTCAACCAGATGAACTCTACTGAGTTAATTAATTAGTAATAATTATAGAATCCCAAGTAATGAAGCCCATTTAATCATCATACAGTGCATACCATTCTCTATTCTGTGGGTTCTCTGAACACTGATGAGGAATAGACCTCGGTTCTGGAAATGACCCCTCACCATCACACTGCAGAAACCGCCTTGCTGGAAAGGAAGAGGCACGGATGCTTCCGGCGTGATGATGGACTTTGCACCTTGGCTTCACATTACTGCGTGGCCCCGGAGACCTCAGTTAACTGTGCTGGGACTCAGTCCCTTCAAGGCTAATCAAATTGGGGCGTAATGTCCATCGGGTTTCTATGAGGATTACAGGGAATAAAGGATGTGAAGTGCTTTGCAGACCATGCAGTGTTCCCTCAAAGCTTGGTGCTATTGACCTGAGTTGGAAGCTTTCGTGGCCCCTTCCTGCAGGAGCAGAGCCAGGAGCAGGTCTGCGATCAGTCCTGTCATGGGCGGGGCTGCCTTACAAGCCGCGTTGGCTCTGGCAGCCAGTCGGCAAGACGTCTGTGCGCAACCAAACAAAACCGGCTCAGCAGCTCGGAAATGCAATGTCAGACAACTGGTGAGATTAAATCTTCATTGAGTTGGACAGCTTTTGAGGAGTTCTCCGGTTCTCTCGGTTGTTTTTACATCCTTCAACAAGACTGTTTGTTCCCTTCCAGGGCCCCAGTGAATTTGTTTCAAAGCCAGCCCCAGAGAGCCTGCACGGTCCGCCTTTCCCTCTCGTCTGCTTTCCATCTTTTCAGCTTTGGATGCTCTACTCTCTCCCTGCATTATTTTTCTCCTTCCATTATTTAAAAAACTTACCTGCAGATAATTCTAGGTTGGTCCTTCCTAGCTTCTCCACTGTAACACTTGTCTCTGAGACAGCAATCATCTCTCAGGGGAAATACTAGGAACTGTAAAATCCCAGCTCACAGAGTGCTTATGTGGGTGCTTCCTTCCTTTCCTCTGATTCTACAGTAATATTTCACTTATTTTCCTAAATTAAGGAATTTATTATTAACTACTTTACATAAAAAGCTCTGAGAGCCCCTAAAAACCATAAGAAAGAAACATAAAATGGGTCCCTTATTTCTCCCCATTAGACCTAGTATAAATTTCCTTCTAAGAATGGAACAGTATCTTCATGACCTTCAAAACTCCTCAAACACATCACTTCGATCCCTAGACAGGAGACAACTTGCCTCCTCCCACAGATTTGCCTAGTTACCAATTTTCACGTGTATAGGGATTTGCTGGTGTGCCCAGCGGGCGTCCTTTTTTCCAGAAGTCTGCTGAGCCTTGCAAGAAGCTAGGTATCCTTACACAAGTTGGTTAACCTCTCTGTGTCCTCAGATTCTTTGTGAAACAGAAATGGCCATACCGGAAGAACTTGCTGTGAGAATTAAACATTTTCCAGCACATTAAAACACTCAAGACGCATTAGACATTCCTGTAATATCAAGGAATCTACCCCTAAACTCTAGTAGATGCCCCTTCTCTACAGCTACCATTTACTGTGTTTATGTCTAATATAGCCATACTTACTCTACTGTAACAGTCTGTATACATGGCTACCAAATTAGAAATAATGCTTACTACTTCTTAAGAATGTGCTATATATACAGTGTACTTTGCTTAAATTAACTCATGTCATCGTGCCCTACCCTATGTAATATATATAATTATTTATTTTTCAGCTAAAAAAAGTAAGACTCAGATAGAGTCCTGCTGTACCCAAGGGCACACACTTCATAAATGATAGAAGCAGGACTTGAGCCAGAAGCCCAAGCTGTGCACCTGACCTCCTGCCTTGAGTCCCCAGCCTACCGTCTCTGTGTCTTCCTGTGGCTGGTGCAGGGCCTGATGCATAAGTTTACATTCCCTCGTTGGTTAGAGTAAATCATTAATGTAACACCTTTGCAATGAGAGGCATAAATATTTTGGTTTCGACCAAATATATTAAGACACACAAAAATGATGTGGCTGTCACATGGATCTATGGGTGGCTTTTTAAAGGGTTAAGCTGACTGAGCTTTCTCATTTTAGAAGCATTGCCATATCCTTTTCAGGCAGGAAAAGACATAACAGGAATAAATTGTAGGCAGATGTCTCATTTCTCCAATTTATTATTCTGGGGTGAAAATATTGAGTGACATAATGCATCACAGGACTGTCATGACTAAGTATGGAACAATACATCAAACAGGCATGGCTCTTGGAAAAACGACCAAACAGGCCTTAGCTAATGATGGATTAAGTTATTGGGATGGTTTAAGGTTATTAACATTATGGGGGATGGGAGGAATGTTTCAAGGAAGAAAGTATATTCCTAATCAGGAGATAATATGTGTTTCAAGTCAGGTTTAATGTAGGATCCCCGAAAAATCAAAGAATAAAGATATTTTTTCAATAATAAATTTAATCTATTGGGGTTTCTCCCAACAAAGAGTTTCTGAAGCAGAAAAATGGGTTCGCAGCTAGGGCAAAAAAAAAGTGTATAAAGGACCTTGAATAGTAGTATGTCAAGAAGTCTGGCCTTCATCCAACAGACAGCAAAGTGTCACATCAGCTTTTTGAGGGAAAGAATGACACCAAGGTGACATAACTCTAGATGAAGTAAGGGGAATTGGAAAAAAAGAGAAATTTAGAGGCACTAAAACTACAGAGGAGGGAGCAGATGGAAGGAGATATTCAGGAGGAAGAATCAGCAGGACTCAAGGGCCTTGTAATGATGGAAGAAAGGAGACCGAAATGGCAGATGGGAGATGGAAAGAGAAACAGGAACAGGTTTGAGAGAGAAGGAAAGATGATGACCATTAGTGTGGTGATGGGGCTGTGGGGTGAGAGGACGCACAGAGGGAGAGAGACAAACACAGAACCTTCTCCTCTGTCAGCCTGAGGAGAACAGACAATCACTTCAGTCTTTGACACGGTAGGTTATTTCTGCCATGCCCATAGCTAGCCCAATAAATATGCACTGCTGGTGCAGGAGATATTAGTGGCAATGAGGATTTAGGAACTAATAATGTGCTACCTGTTGATATCATTTGCACCTTTGTGTTATGTGGTTATTAAGTTTTTATTTGCTTCCACATATGAAGTAAATTCCTGTAGGCATCATTGCCAGGGACTCTGTCCAGTGCCTTTGTGTGTCCCCCTGGAGAAAGGGGCACGGTTTCTACCAGGTGCTCAAATAATAACTTATTTAATTGATTTCTTGGGTGACTCACCTTCCCTCTCAGACTCCCCCTACTCCCACCTCCATAAATTCTCTGTCCAAATAGTCTCTCTTTGGTCCCTAGATGCCTCCTCTCCTTGAGCCAAGCAGATGTGTAAAACTAAATTCCTCTTCTTTTTCTAATTGCAATTGCAGTTTTTGTTACTACCACTTAAAAATATTGTTCTACTGTCATAATTTCTACAATATCAAGGAAAGCACTTTCAGCATTCCAAGCTGACCTACCAGTGTCTTCTGCATGCCAGATGCCCACCCATAGATGTGATTTGTTTAGCCTGCACAAATCCTGTAAAAAAAATCCAATTTTTTACTCTTTCTCCAAAAAAAAAGTTAGAAGAATTGGCAACACTGGGTTTCTTTCCCTCTGAGCAGCTGCCTGCTGGAACCGAGGAGCGGCAGGTCCCTTCAAACAGATGGGAAATGTAGCTTCCACACTCTTCGTCCTCACTCTGTAGCTGCCTGCCTGGCCCTGTAGGCATGGGACTTTGCCCCTGTGTTAATTCCTGTTCCTAGAGAAGAGCAGGTCTTCTCTGTGTGGGTCTCAGGAGGCAGCAGATTTCTGCCCTTGCATCCTAACCTTGTACCTTGCCCACCCTTCTTCCTTCTGCTATGATGTCTTCCTGTTTTTGCCTTCTGACCTGACTTCTGACCCACGCCTGGTCCTAACATGCCATCAGTGCGGCATGCCAAGTCTCTCATTTGCCTGCGGTCAGGCTCTAATTCTCTAACGTGCTCTGATCATCCATGATAGACCGAGGTCCAACGTGAACTACTTACTAGGTTCACTCTCTCATTCAACTTTACTCCCATTCTACCAAATCCGTGTGAGACTTCTCAGTAATCCCAGCCTGCTCCCTCCTACCCACCTCGCACTGTGAACCGAGTGGCTGGCTGATACTGAACTACTTTCCATCTATTTCTCCCCTCTCTTGCTCCCCTCCCCCATCTGATTGGCTCTCCCAGCTCTGTCCTCCCAGCAGGGTCCAGAGAGGGGACTTCATAAAGGATTGATTAGTGTTCCTCCAATGCTACAAAATGAGAAGATTTTTTAAGGCCCTCTGGACTTTGTGTATCAAGGATATTTCATAGGGAACTTGACAAAGGCTTGTAGAATACATTTCATACAAGAAAGAAGTTGAAAAGGGCAAAAAAAAAATGACAAGAAGAAAAAGAAAAAAGCGTACGCCAAAATACTGAGACTGAAAAGCCTACTGAGAGTAAAGCTGGCTCTGACCTTTGTCCTCCCCCAAATGAAAAGCACGATTCTCCTCCTCCTCCCTCATGTCTGAGTTTGTCAAACATGATTGATGACACAGCTTCTGCTAAGGACACTGCTGAAATGTTTCCATATATAAAACGAAAGCGTGCAGAACACTTATCTGCAGAAGAAAAAGCAAGCCATTGTAAAAGATAGAACTGTGGCCATTAAAGAGAAAGGAGTGAAAGGGAACACAGCTGCTGGCAGGACGACATGCCACCTAATGGATGTTCCCTATCACATTGCACCATGATGGTCCCTTGTCTTGAAACTTTCCAGGGCAAGAATTAAAGACACAATGACACATTCCCTACCACTCTCCAAATAAACTCCCCGGTCTTAAAGAAGGAAGCTTGTTGTCTCCCTTTCTCACCAATCCCACCATGTAGCTTCCAGGCCTGTATTCTCCTGCCTAAGTTACAACTGACTACTCATTTTTACCAGCCTAAATCTTACACAACTTTTAAGAACTGCCCTGTATTTTATGCCATATTTCAGCTATCTCAATCTACTATGCCCTCTTCCTTGTCTAATCTATAGTAAATATAACACAACCTGTACCCACATCATTCACCAACTAGATTCTAGGCACCTCAGGCTCAAAGTAAAGACCTGTCACTTTACCCCTACTGCAATGGCTAACATTTAGTAGGTCTCAATTATTGAAACAAATATGGCATTTTGTTGTGTTCTTAATTACCTATTTCATTTCTTATTTATTTTTCAACTCCAAGGATTATGAATTATTATATTTCTTTGGCAGTCTAGGTGATACCAAGTCCACAGTAGTAAATAAATATTTACTTGATAGAGTTTGTTGATTAAAAAAAATTAAAGCTTTTCAAAACAAGTGACCAGTTTCAGGGTAAGGCATTCCGTCACCTGAATAGGAAATGCCACTTTGTGGCTGGAACAAAACCACGCAGACTATGACCAACTGCAGGGCTGTTCAATGCCATAATTTTTCTAGGCTTCAGGGGAAAGCCCCAGGTTTTGCTTCTGGGATTTTCAAATATCACTTCAGAACGAGTGACTAGCATCTGAGCAGCCATCCTGTGGATCTCACTTCAGAGTTCTAGGCTTATCCTCAAAGGGAAGGGCATATCACACTCAATCAGTTTGCGCGTCAAACGACAGTTTTGTTTTTTAAATGCCTTTGCTGTGAGTTCCACCTGGGACTTGCAAATCCATTTGAGATCTTGATTTGCACATTATTGTTGGATGCAAGACTCTGTGATGAGAGCTCAGCTGTCAATAGAAAGTGAAGCAAGGATGTCAGCCGGCTCCTCCTCGCCTGTCCCCCCACCAACCCCAGCCTGCCTTGAAGCTCCCAGGCAGGCGGATTCTGGGGCAAAGCAGTGGAAATCATCAGACAGGATCTGAAGGCCTGGGAAAAGAATCCATGAGGGAAAAAAGACTGACATTAGGTTGTTTTCCTATCTCTAACAACTGCTCTACGACAGTCAGCTTTAAGTACCAAGTTTTTGAAAGCCAAAAATTTTAGATACAATTTTGTATAAGCAAATTATTTGTGTGCACAAAACTCTATATTTTCTCACACAAACAACATTTTCACATGCAAATTGGGCTGTTAGAGCTATAGCTTATTTAGCAGCATGTAATTCAGTGCTTTCTGTAAGCATAAATGGGAAGTGATACTGGTGTGGCTACAAAGTGCATGGAAGAGAGTAGCTGTCAGCCAGCAGAGTTGTCTGCCTACAACTAGGGGGCTCCGTGTCCTGGAAATGCTGTAGCTCTACTGAAAGGTGAAGTGGACAAACTGTCTGAAGTGAATATGTTTTTGTTACCAGTGACATTGGCTCTTGGTCAAAGAAAGAATTCAGACTCAAGAACTCTAGTACAAGAGTAAGTTTATCATGCAAAACAAAAGAATACTCAAAAGAGAACATTCAAGGGCACTGGCTTGGCCTTTTAGAAAGAAAGTCACAGAGGCAGGAGACGTGAGCCAGCTGGGTGGCATGGATTCAGGAAACGAGTGGCCCAGGCAATAGAAGGGCCTTGGAGACAGGTTCAGCGGGTTAGCCTGGGACGAGGTGCCACTGCCTGCTGCTGCCCTGGTTGCAAGTCTTATGGGGACCCTGAGAGCTTAGGAGAAAGGAAGCAGAGATACACGCCTGAAGGAAGAAAGCACAGGCATGCTCTAGTGAGAGAACTTACACTCGATCATCTGTCTTAAGACTTTTTATCTGTTTTCTAAAGGCCAGAACTTTAGGGGAGTTCTCAGAGGAGGATTTCAATAGAATTTCATCAGCTTTCCAGGTGTGCCCTTTAATATGCTGCTGCATCAAAATGAGCGTGAAGGTCATTCTCTGGTCCATTTCACCATCGAAGAATGTTCTAGAAGAGGGACTGGTACCCAAATGGGTCTGACCCAACCTGATCTGGAATGTGTAAGATAAGATCTTGGTGATTTATTATCTTGCTGTAAATTGCTCAGCCATCTGTCTCAGTTTCCCCATTCCACTTGCCAAGGAACTTTCCTAGCTTTTTACTACCTGCCTCCTTTTCAAGCAAGTTATTGGTTAATTGACTACAGTCAACTTTCCTCTGCACAGGCTAGGTTTATTCCAGGCTCAAACTCACCTATGCCACCCAGGTTGGTACCTTGATGGAAGAAATGGTCCAGCGGGCTGCTCTGTTGGATAGGTGTAACTGCTCTAAGTCCCTCTGCCATCCTAGAATCTGCATTTCACTGGAAATCGGCAGCACACTGAAGTCGAGTACTTGAGAACTGTAATAGAGGTGCTATTTACAAAAAAGTGGGCAGGGATTAGGAAAAGTCACAGGGTTCATGCAGTGCCTCGGGACTAGTAAGTGGTTGCACTCTCTAGTCACAAAGGGCACGGGACTAGGTGAGTTATAGAACCTGGAGAGAGGGCTCTAAAAAGAAGACTGCCCAACAGTAGTTGTGGCCTTTCAGTTGATAAAGGCAGCCAACCCATCATGACCCCCAGGGAGAAAGTCAAGAGAAGATCAAAAGGATCAATACTCTGACTTCATTCTTTTCTCTCCCTCTGGTGTCTTGCCAGCACCCTTCATTGACGAACACCAGCTAGAAGGCAGAAGGCCAAGGTATCTCTTGATTCCATCTACACTGGCCAACCTCCCAAGCACAGGGCAGGCCTTCGAATAGATGTGGAGGTGCAAACCAAAGATACCCTGCACAGGTTTCCCAGAGCGAAGGATCTGTAACGATCACACACTTCAGTGCATATTTCAGTACTTCTAGGCCTCGGGCTGCAGAGCTTCTCTGAGGGACATCGTAATTATCGCTTGCCCAGCACTACTCCTCAGTTTCTGTGGAAATTTTCATGATTAGCAATAGCTGGCTTACATCTCTAAGAGTCATTCTTAAGACCTTGACAATTTTAGTGTATAATGCTAACATAGAAATGGCTGTGGGGCTTACCAGTGGTTACAGAGTTGATCAGTTTAGTTTACACCCTAATCATAGTCCAAAGCCATTGTATCTATAACATAAACCACATATGGACAGAAAACCTCTTTTTTTAATTCACCTCTGCTTCCACGTGGTATGGTCTCCAACTGCTCCTGTTCTCATTGGTTTCATTTTGCATGAAAATAATCAGCATCACACAGTCCAGATTTAACTGTTCAGAAGTTACTTGGTGTGTGCTACTTCTTTTCTCCCTGACTAAACTACGAGCTCCTCAAAGGCAGAGGACATGTGTGATATTTATTCAGATAACTATTGGGGTCTCAATTAGCCTTTCTCTGTTGCTTAATTCCCCAGAAATTTGCAAGTTCTAGAGACCAGTATTTATAGGACATTTTCTATGCACCTACAACTCTGACAAACTGTAGACGGCTTAGTAAAAATTAAGTTTGCTTTGTCTCAAACCTGCCACAGAGTGAAGCACATAGGCAGCCCTCCTGCAGAGTGGTAATTACTCTCAAGTTCACAAGAAGGAAGGAAGGAAGAGGAAGGGAGGGAGAGAAGAGGGACAGCTGATGTGCTCTTTGTGTGCAAAGCAAAGACACTCACTGCTTTAGGCACGTGGGCAGCTGTAAGATGCTGGAAAATAACTTGATCCATAACCTAAAGCACATAGGGTGGCCTAGATGCTATGAAGGTAATTGGCCTCTGGGTGTGCATCTTTATGTATAAGCCAACGTGATGTGGGTGATGCCATTCAGATATGTGTGTCCTAGGAGTCATAAAAAGATACCAAATACGTCTATAAACACCTTCTAGACACTGTGCAATAAATTCCTGACCATTAGCCACAGCTTCAGAATACAAAGCTAATGACAGGTGCACCCACCATTGTCCCTTGCAAACACAGGAGGAGAATGTTGTTAGATCTAAATTAATCAACAGAACACTAATAATCTGAAAAGTTGAGGGAAAAAATTTCTTAAGAAAAATATCTTAAAATATACTTATTAAATTTTTACCATTTTATTATTTATTTTTAGTATACTATATTTATAATTATTAAATCTATTAAATTGTGTTATATTTATTAAGATGTAGCTTCATCTCTCTATTTCTTTTTGGCCCTTACAACACAATCTCCGAACTGAACAGCAGTGCCGAGAGCTTGCTTTTCCTTAGGCACAAGATTTGTCAAACAACCAAAATGATTTCAAGCAAGCTACATGTGAAAATAAAAGTTTTCAAGCAGGGTGGCAAAGAGCTATTTATATGGGGATCATTCAGCCAGTATTCTCTGAGACAATCCATATTTCATGCAACTGTATTCATTTCAATATGTTTGATAAATTAATCGCACAACTAAATGCCCTTCTACTCATTCATCTTGGTAAGACCTTATGGAAAGAAACTGTAAATCAGAAGGCAAACACTTTTGTCAGACTGTGTGTCAGAAGTACTTATTACAATAACAGAAGGTCCAAGCAACTTGAATGGGACACATACACACCAGTCCCCACAATTTAAAAATACAAATAGAAATAAAGAACAAACTGACAGTAACCAGAGGGGAGGCGGGAGGGGAGTAACCGGGGAAAGAAGGGGAACGGTCACCAAGGAACCTGTATAAAGGACCCATGGACAAAGACAATGGGGCAGAGTGAGGATTGAGAGTGGGAGGTGCGGTGGGTTGATGCGGACCCCGGCTGGTGGGGTCCGCGACATTGTGGATGGGGCAGAGACATGCACACGGACTACCGAGTCCTGTGGAGGAAAAGGGCGAGTGGCTTCGCTCTCAAGGGGAGCAAAAAGCCGCAGCGCTGCCATGACTGGCCTTTATTTCTGTCTCTGCACATTACATGATGGTCCTCATTTACTGTGCCCTGGTTGGTTTTAGGTGGTTACCTCATACAGAAAACAAAGGAGCCAGTGCTGCTAATCACATCCGGAAGAGAGATATTTGCAAATGAAAAGGCAAAAGTAGTTGGACCTGTTACACTCATCCTTGGAAGGTTTAGCATGGATTTTAGGAAGTTGCTTTGCAGGAAATGTCCTCAATTCAGGGTGAGGGAGTTTTTTAGCAAGAGCAAGACTTGGAACGGCCTAGGCACATTGCAGGCCTGATTCCCCACAGGAGAACCTATCCATAGGCGTGGGTCCTGTGCATCCCTGAGTGGGAGCTGAGCCCACGCCACGCATAACGGTCTCCTACAGTGGGTAGGGAGGAGAGTAATGGGGGGAGGGGAATGGGTACAACTGCAAGTGAACAACAGTAAAAAAATAAATGAGTAAAAATACAAATACAAATTGGATCCCACTTAGTAGGAGGAAATGGTTTAAATGTTGAGGATGGGAGAGTTAACAGACAGGAAGCCCTAAATAGGTTCTAATTCCAATGAGGATAGGTGACTCATTTCACACAAAACGGCTGACAAACCCAGGAGCAGAAATTCCATCTCTGCTCTTTGCACCAAAACCATGACACTGGCACCTAAAGACTAACCCTGTGAAACAAGTTCCAGAAATGGACCCTCCCCCACCACCCACCCTGACAATTTAGGATCAGCCAGCCTTCCATCCTGGTCGGTCTTACCCGGGATCTGCAGGGCCTCGCGACACAGGCTCAGGCTCTTGCTGCCCGTTCTGGGCAAGGGTGCCTGTGTATTGTGTGCACTGGGAGGCCTTTATTGTTGTTTGTTTTGTTTTGTTTGTTGTTGTTGTTCGCAGCAGGGAGGAATGAGGATCAGTGTGATGGGCAAGCCAAAGCAAGAAAAGTTCATCATTATAGCTGCACTGTCCAATACAGTAGCTCCTAACCATATTGCTACTATTTAACTTAAACATAACTTAACATGAAATAAAATTAAAAATGTAGTTCTTCAGTTGCACTAGCCCCATCTCTGGCCCTCAGCAGCCACATGTGGCTCACGGCTGTCATGTTGGACAACATGGACATCAAACACGACTACGATCACTGAAAGTCCTTTAGACAGCGCCACACTAGAGTACGCTACTAACCCTGCGGGTAATCTATCCTCCTGGCTTATTTTTTTACCATTTAGATAGATAACAGTTTATATTCTGCGTGGCATCGTTTTCCTTCATTGTGTCTCAAGAGACCATCATGTTTATGAGCAGCTAATGCTTTTACACTTTCCTCTGTATGAAGTTTGTTCTTAATATTACCTTGGATACTAATTAAGTGGGATTTGGAAGTGAGAACACATCGGCACTGTTAAAGTTAATGGCTTAATCCTTTAGCACAGGAGACAACTTCAAGAGCTTGTTTGAAAGGTTTTTATTGACGCGTAGGGAACGCTCTCCTCTCCTACATTATCCGTGAGCACTGCCTACTGCGCCATCCTGAGGAACTCTGCCGCCCGCACGTCCTTCCAGGAACTGATCCTGAGAGAACGTTCCCAGGCCTTAGCATTTCTTAGCAGGAAAGTAAACCGCTAACAAAAGAGAAGAGGTTATTTTTCCAGGTGATTCTAGAATCACCAAGTTCCAGACTTGGTTTTTAATCTAGTTCTTAGAAATGAACTTGGAGCAATCAGTTTATTCCTTATTTAGGAAGAATATAAGTAAAAGATAAACCAAAGCAGTTGACAGTACATCAAAACATAACCTCATGGGCCAAGGGGTTGAGTGTCTCCATACTGTTTTCTGTCTCTATGAGGATTTTTGTTTTGTTTTGTTTTGTTTGCTTAATCCCTTCACCGTTTTCACCCAGCCCCATTCATTGTTCTGTAAGTCTTAGTTTTTGTTCTGCAATTAACTGATGTCATTCCTTGAGAAAAAGCATCATATCTTATCCATCTCTTGTATCCTTTGTAGTGTCTAGCACAGAGATAAGAACAGCAAACACTCACACACAGGGGACTGCTAATTGCTGGTTGATGTTATAGGGAGAGTAATGCCTCTCCCCAAAGACGCCCACAACCTAAACCCCGGAATCTGGCACTACGTTATGTTACATGGCAAAGGGGAATTAAATTTGGAAATAGCATGAAGTTGGTTCATCTGTTGACTTTAAAATAGGTAGATTGGCCTGGATTATCACCTCGTGGCCAGTGTAATCCCAAGGGTCTCTAAGGGATGGCGGGGAGAGACAGTCAGTGTCAGAGAAGGAGATACAAATATAGAAGCAGGGGTCTGAGTGAAGGGATGTGAGAAACTCTTGACCCGCTGTTACTGGCTCTGAAGATGGAGTAAGGGGACCACAGGCCAAGCAGTGAAGGTGTCCTCTAGAAATGGGAAATGACAAGGAAGTGCATTCTCTCCTAAAACCTCCAGAGAGGAACAGATCTCTCCCAACACTACATTTTAGCCCAGTTATGACCCAGGTCGGTCTTCTAAGCTATACATTTGTAGGACAATAAATCCATGTTGCTTTAAGCCACTGAGTCTGTGATAATTTGTTACAGCAGCCCTAGAAAACTAATACAGATAAAATGCTTTTTCCTCTTTTCTTAAAAGAGATGTGTCAATTTATTACACTTATGATTCGTAACCATCACCAAACGTTCAATTGTTTATGGAGAGCACAACATTGACAGAGGTGTATGCCAAAGGAAAATTTGGAATTTTATCCAAAGGAAAAACCTGTTCATTACTTTAAATTAGTGTCTCACATCCTCCTTCCAGTGACTTGCTTAGTCAAGACAATTAACTGTCTGGTAGATACGGGAACTTGGTGCCATGGAAACATTTATTTGCTGCCATCTCTCTCCCAGGGCCAAAAGCCAGCTTTGCACATGGGATTACATAATTGATAATTATTAAAAACAATCTGAAGGGCCAGGATTAACAGACTAATTGTTGACCAGTAGTTCTATTGGATTTCTTTTTAAAGCAACCTTCTCCTCTGCTCTTGGCTCAAGGTAATCAGGTTTTCCTTTTTTCTTTTATCAGAAGTCCTTGAAGTGTTTCCGCAGGCTCCGATAGTCACTCAGTGGCATGACAATTTTCACTAGAAAGCTGGGATCAGATGCTTTTGCCACAGGGCATGGAAGGGAGCTAGGCAGGCCTGGTCGTATTGTATTATTTTCTTAGCTTCCTTGGAGAGAAGAGGGAACGGTTAAACAAGGACAACTGGTTACCCAAGAGAGCTATTTATCAGAGAAAGAAGAATCTGATAACCAAAACAGAATAATTAAGTACAATTTTAAGGGAAAAATTTCTTCTTGGGGTGGCGTATTGTACTAGATGATGCCTACGATCTCTTGCATCTAAAAATTCTTTGAATACCCTGATCATTAGAAAATCATGCATCTCATGACATCATTCTGCAGTATATACCTTCCTTCTCCCTTCCCCTTCATAGCCTTCCCATCTCCTACAGCACTGGCCCTCACCCCACACCTCACTGGCGAGGGCTGGACAGCTTCGCATCATTGCTAGTTCAGGAGTCCTCTCTTAGTTCCTTGTGCCACTGCTCACATTCATACCACCCCTTTTTTGATAAAATTTACCAGGCACCTGGCTGATAAAATCCTCTAGTTTATACTCATAGAATTAGTGTAATAAGCAATTAGCCTGTTCCCTGTTTCTTACTCCCCCTCTGCAGGCATCCATAGATTTCCCGTGGATAACTACCTTCAGCCTGATTCAGGCCATGGAAGTCAGCCTCCCATAGCAAAGAGCAGGGCAAAAAAGTAATAAATGGATTCAAGAAGGTGGGAATTAGATAGAGAATAGCTTGCACAGGGTTACTTTGTCAGGACAACCAGGAGTCATAAATTTTCACTTTTGGTTTTTATTGAAACCCTAACTCATCGGTTAAATTCCTGTTGTGTTTGGGGTGCATTTTTCTTTGAAATGACAAGAACATAAACACTCTGCAATTGCCCCCTCCTTTTTTTCCTGTTTTTCTCCAAGGTCTTATTGAATGGCTATTTTCTCCTGGATTTCTTAAGTCCTTTTATTTCCGCTATATAAATGATGTCTGCCCTCACCTATATAATAGATTCCCCTTCACATCCCTTACTGTCTATTCAACATTGTCAAGTGACCTTTGGCGAATGGTAAGCATGCAATAAACATTAGCCAATTTTATTATCCGTGCACATCTGATTAAACAAGCAAAGCCTTCTGAGATAACAAGGATATTTATAGGCTAAAGCGAACATATATCTGGTTAATCTGGTAAAAATTTAGCTGAAAGTGTAATAAGAAGAGGAGGAGAAAGATAAACAAGTTAAACAATACCACAGAAAACAATGAGACAAGTTCAGGACGTGGGTCTGTTTACAGGGACACTGCCTCGTGTCTTCAGTAAATCAGTACGGGGTAAAGAGGGAGTGGAGGGGACTTTTTTAATCAGGATTCAGCAAACTTTGTCTGAAAAAGTCCAGGTAGTAATATTTTAGGCTTTGTGGGCCACATTATGTCTGTCGCAACTACTGCCAACATTCTTACATCAACTAAAAAGCCTTTAACTTTCCATAATTATTATAAAAACTCACTCTCTAAGCAATAACTTCAAAGTACACTATTCATACTAAGATTTTCATGGAATATCCCTGCATGAAAAGTAAGGGGATTCCATTTTTTTTTCAATTATTTAGAGCAGCATAAAAAGAATGTCCAAAGATGTTGCAAAAAAGAAGACCTGTGAGTCAGAACTGAGAAAAAAATTCACACCAGTGATCTCAGAACTGAAGATGTGACAACAAAGAGAAGTGCTCCCAAAACAAAGTCAGTTTTCAGTCAGTTGAGAAAGTAATGCGGTCACACAAGCAATCAGCCTTGGGGGAAACATCCTTTCTTCATCTAGGTTTCGGTGAGAAAGAAAGAAGGAGAGAAGAAAAGATAGAAATCATTCAATCAAAGGGAAATGTCATCGAAACAGGGGAGGAAAATACATCATAAAGGATCTTGAGTCCCGCTTTTTGCGCACCAGACTCACCACTTCTGCATCACCCATTGTACCATAATCATACTTTAATTATTGGTGGGTTTTTGTAATGAAATTTTCAAACAAAAGGAATCATGCTTCTAAAGTTGTCTGTGCAGGTTCCAGATTGTTTAGAACACATTATACAAATCCAAGATATAAATGAATATAATCAATGATGCCTTTCGTAAATATTAGGATTACAAACACATGTTATTATCCACCAAGTAAGCTAACCTTCCTCTCTAGGAGACACTGGGGTAATTACAGTAAAAAACATATTATTCATTTCTCTTTTCCTTCTATGTGTTAGCTTTAATCCAGGTCTACAAGTTGGCTGAGGATACACACACATACCACCAAAAATTCAGTTAAATAAAAACTTGTTTTTATTAGGCCCGGAGTGGATGGTATGGTTTATATACCTGTGTTTGGTTTTATTTCTATGTTTCACACCTACTCACTAAATCAAGGGGTCTCTCATTTTCACTGCAATTTTCCCATAGCCCTCGATTTCTCATTATGCTTCTGAAAGGCATCAGTATAACTGAGTACTAATCAGATAACCCCACTGCCTTGGTAGCTGTCATTTCCCCCCATCACATCCAATCCAATGACATTCCCCTCCACTAGGACATTTTCTAACATCTTGCCAGTAAAAATCATTTGCAACTGGACCACCGTTTTGTCCTAGGAGAATCCATGCCTACCCTGTCACTCAGGATGGTATCTGCTCTGCCCATCAGGAAGTGAGTTAGCCATTCTCTAAGCTTCCTCTTACCCCCGGCTTTCTCAGACCGCTGTCAGTACCACTCGCATTAGTTTGTGTCTTCCGAGAAACAGGTATCAGGACAAAAACAGAAGTGCAAGAGATGCATTAGGGAAGGAACAGGATAAAGTGGGAGAACTTCAGATTAGGATGCGAGTCTGAAGCTGTGGAAAGAGAAAGAGAAAGAGGGAGTGTTGGGCAGCACAATTCTTGAGAAAGGTTCAGGCAGCCTATTGGAATGTTCAAAGCCAAAGTCCTCACCTGGAAAGTCCTATAATATTTCTACAATGAACTTGCCTTAAAATACTTGCTATACTCATTCAGCAGCTAGAAACAGCCCACATACATGACAGTTTGGCATGAATGTGGACGTGGATGCAGAGGGACAGCACCTGGGGTCATCATTATGCCACCCATGACAAAAGATCTGTGTGACATATTTTCACATTTTTTCCCTGGCTGTTCCCTCAAGGCCATCAGCACTGCCAAAATGCGCAGCTAATTTTAGAGGTAAACCAGATGAAGATAATATCCATGAGGGGGGTATGTAAAGGTACCTGAAAGACCCTCCTGCATTCATTCAAAAGTTCCTAATCATCTCTTTGCCTCCTGGAATTCCATTAGCCCAGAGCAAAAACAGACCTATTTCCATATGAATAGTGTGAATGTACAATTCTCCTCTCAAGGATATTTACATTTTATGGCTGTTCACTCAATGAACTAAAGGATAGTTACTGTAGAGGAAAGGTATTTAAAAAGTTATCACTTTGAAACTAGTCTCCGTTTTGCATTGCGACAAACATACTGTCCAGCCTGGGGAAGTTAAATAAAATCAGTGGGACTCATGGAGGGTGCGTGGGGGGTTCAACATTAAGTTAACAAAACTAAGTTACTGGCACTATGCTAATTGGGTAGATAGGGGCTCTGACCTTTAAGAGTTCATTCATGTCAGTAGTCATGACAATGAAAAATGTTTCCAGGTATTGTCAGTGGCCCCTAGGAGGGCAAATTACTTCTCTCCCTTTCTCGTGAAGCACTATCTTACAGAGAGAGGGTTACAGAATGAGTATAGAACTGACAAGGTCATTAGAAATTAGTCAACCTTGAATCTAACTTCAAAAAAAAGGAAGTAGGAGGCTTGCCCAAACTCAACTAGTTAAGGGCATGGTCAATGGCTGCATACAAATCTATTATCTCTCTGGACCACTAGAATAGACCATTTAAAAACTCAACACTGCTTAGAGTATTAATCAGTTTTGAGAGCTTTTCATTCACATATGCAGACAACTCAAATAAAGCAATGCACATTGACCCAGTTTTTATATCCTCCTGTTTATTGTAAGGTTTCACTCTTCAGAACTTTTGCAAATAACATCAGCTCTAATAGTCGTTGTCAGGAAAGCATTTCTGCTAATTACCAGCAGAGACATAACAGCGTTATAAGCAGCAACATCAGTGATTCCCACGACAGCAACCTTTCTCTTTTTTCTTGGGCTGAAATGCCTTATGACTCTTTGGGCACAGGGCACAGGGACTGAGAAGCCCTTCCTTTCTAGGCAAGGAGGTTGTTCCTTGAACTTCCTCAGAGATTTCCTCACCACTAACCCATCAGTTGCCAGGGGTTGGCTGGTTTTGTTAATTTGCAGTTCCATTTTTACTGACTAGAAAAGTAACATCAATAGCCATCATAGAAATGTCTAGGTTGCTCCAGTCTCAGTTCTGTCTTGTACTTAAAGGCATAACACTGTCGTAGAATTAGTTAAGTTGCTGTCACTGTTTCTCTCTCATACATCACTCACTCACACACTCCTGTGTTAACACACATCGAGATCAGCAAAATACACATTTACATATGCATCCACTTACACATGAAGGAAAATGTGCTAATTTTTTTTTCATCAGTACCTTTTATCTCTGGTTTTAGGTCATTTTGAAAGCATATTTAAAGAACACAGGGATCGTGAGCCAACTAAGTTTTCTCAAAATGTTAAACATTAAGTACCCTGAATAGTCTGCTTTAGTCCCCTGAAGATATGCAGATTTACTAAAAGATTAATCAATAAGTTAATCAAATTTTGATCTATAATTCAAGGAAAATGGGATGCCGTATCCTATTCAATTTATCTCGTCTGATCCCCGGGGAGGGGAAGCATCACATGATGCGGGGACAGGGCTCCTGTTTGACTTAGCATTCCCGGCTCACCTGCTGTGTGGCATTAGGCAAGTCTCTGCTGGTTCAACCGGGCTGAGGTGGTGTTTGGAGACACGTGTGGTTCCAAGTAGTAAAATCTAGCCCCCAGAGATGCTTAATGATAATTTCCTTGCTCCCTGTTGCATTTTCACAAACAGAATGAATGGAAAAGGTAATGTTTGGGTCTGAGATGCAACAGGTTTCTTCATGGCATTACCAAAATCCTCTGATTATCCCCTCAGAGAAGCTGGCACTCAGTTTTTAATGTAAAACTACTCCCAACCGTGCTCCATCAGGGCTCCCCCAGCTCTTCAGCCCAGTTATTTCCTTTCTTACATTGCCAGTTTTCACAGACAGACCTCTGGGCTCTGCTTTAAGAACAGTAATATGCCAAATCAAATGTCAGCCTTGGCCCCAGAAGTTTGTCACCAGCTACCACTGCATGGCAGAGGTTTACCTAGGAGCAGTATCTTCTGTGTCCTCAAAGGGTAAGGCACCCTTCTCTCGTGTAGCCTAACTTCTGCCCCACAGACTAGGGCAGACTCCATTTGCAAAGTCTTCATTTACAAAAAAATAAGTCTGATACCATACCTCAAAACTATCTTTTGCCTTCTCTACCTGTGATGTAGAATGATAATTATAAGTAATCCATATTGCTCATTGACAATATGGCTGTCATTCTGATAAGCATCTTCCAAATCTTTTATCATTTGATGCTAACAACTTTTTTATGAGGTAAGCACTCTTATATGTACTGAAAAAAGGCATATTATTTTAGAAGGAGAAAGCAGTCTATATTCATCCAAAGGCTGACTACTTTTCCCAATTTATTTCTTTTAATCTCCATAAAGAGTAGGAGTATCAGAACCAAAAAGTGTTCAGGCCCTTATTCAAGGAGCCAAAAGGAACTGCAGAGATTAGGGAGCCAACGCCACCCTAGCCTCATTGGACAGTGTAGAAATGAGGTCCAAATTGTTGGAATGCTTTCCAAGTGGCCAGAGAGCTAGAAAGACCTAAGGCAGGGCCGGTTTCTGGCCACTAACTGTCCCAGTGCCGTTTTGACAATACCATGCCGTCGGTCTATTGCAGACACTGGCTCATCCTTTTAAATCTTTAGTCCTCATGCATTCCCTTGTGGTGACCACGTTCCCAAAGTCACTGAAATGAGTGTGGCTGGGATGACGGTGGAGTGGTAGGGAGTGGCCCTTGATTCTTCCAATGGGTGGTAAAAAGGAGTAAGATGATTTGAGTTCAGAGAGATGAGACTGAGCTTTGACAAAAAAAAATGTCTGTACAAATGCTGTTGATTTTCACCCATGGAAGCTCCAAGTGTTCAACACAACTTTCCTGGACACACGGCCTTGAAAACTCAAGTTCAGAACGTCGTCACACAGCCTCACAACTATAACCAGTCCCCTGATCCTCTTTCAATCTGAAGAGCAAGGATTAGTACCGGAAAAATCCTGTTCTCCCTCTGTCCTTTTCTGTCTTTTACGGCTGGGCAACTGGGCTTTCATCTCCAACAAATTGGGGAGAGACCCGAACACTCCCTCGGTGGGAACAAAAGCCGCTAAAGGACAAATAATGAAACTGCCTTTCATATTACAGGCTTCACATTTCACTTTCCTTTCCCCTTTCTCCACGCTTTGCTTCATTTGGGAAGAAAACCCATTTTAAAAAGCACCAAACCCCCTTTCTGTCAGGAAGCCTGGCAGGATTGATAAATAAGGGGAGACATCTTAATGGGGGTGCTGTCAGCAAACTCCTTCTTTTAAACAAATAAATGTGAGAAATGAGAACATTCAAGAGGCCTCTGTGTTTTGTAAGAGAAAAGAAACAGAAGATTCATTTTCGCAACAATATTGGACTGAACTTGGCCCAAAGGAACCTCCCTCATTATTGGAAGGCCTGGTTAACTGGCATATCAGCACTAATCCGGTCCCTTCCCCCATGGAGCTAAGGGGTGGTCTCTCTCTGCAAGCTGCCGGGTGTCCCTGGCTCTCCGGCACTCTCCGCCTTCCCGGGTTCCTATCTGTGCTCCGGCAGCTCCAGGCGCTGCCGTCTGCTCCAACACAAGTGTGGTTGCCACAGATTTTCTGGGCTTAAATAAGAATCAGACTGCTCTCGTTTATCTCCACGTAGACAGAGCAATTTGTCAAACTCAAAAATGCCCATCGGTGTAAAGGATTTAGGGAAAGCGGAGGACTGAGTGAGGAACAAGAGACTGGGGTGGCAGACGGGCCTTTAAAGAAACCCGGTTTGATCAATCAACCGCGAGACATAAACGGTGCCCTCTCCACCTCTAACCGAACAGTGCAGAGCCTGTCTCCGCATTCTCCCACCCAGAGTGCACAGGCCACTGGCTCCCCTCCAGGGAAATGCAGGAGCCTGGGCCATTCGACTTCAAGAAAGAACATTTCCATTCATTTCCAACTGAATGTCCTCTGCTATCAGAGTCTACTTAAAAAATAATTAAAAAAAATGTAAAAAACCCAGATCCCTGATTCCCCTCTGACTCTGACCTGCTAACAATGGGGTCTTAGCTCCATGGGGTGCCAACAGGGTGACTGACATGCTTTGCCACCGAATACTACTTGGCATGTGACACTGTTTCAATCCAGAGACTTGGACTCTATTGCTGTTTTTCTTGTTTCCAAGTCTATCTCCCCTGAACTATGTGCTACAACAGAGCTCTTAGGGAGATTTCAAGATTTTTTAGTCTGTGTGAGACAATTGAGTTAAATGCTCATCAAACTTGTTTCTTCTTCTTTCCAGGCTCATGGTTAAACTGTGTTTTCAAACCACCCTCACAGTAAGGAGGAGCCACGTGACAGAATTCTGACCAAAGAAATACAGGCACAAGGGCTCCCACATCCAGCCCTGGTGCATACATGAGCCCACGCGATGCTCGTTTCTCTCTTCGCTGGCCTGCTCACCTGATACAAAAATCCCAACGAGGAATTGGAGGCCCCGGGGGACATTTGCGCCCTTAGAAGGAAACGTGGGTCCATGAATGTGACTGTGTGGAACAGAGCTTCTCCAGAAGCCTGCACTGGACCCAGACAGGAGCAAAACACAAACCTTTTTAAGTTAATTCACTGAGATCTGACCATTGGTTGTTACACGCTTAGTCTGCCCTCTGAATACAGGGTGGGGCAGAGAGAGCAGGTTTACAGTTGTGAGGACATGAAACCCAGAGTTTATGCTTATAGTACTATTTATTAATTATTTGTATTATTTTCCATGCAGGCCACTATAAGCCTGCTTATGCCCCACACTGTTTAAACTGAGAGGAGAAATCTCTGTGTTAGCTGTATTGCACCATGACTAGCTTGAAGGATGCCAAACCTTAAGTCACTTTTATAGCCCCAGCCTCTGACAGAAAGCATACCTTACAACAGGAGAGGATGAGAGGAGACAGGGGAACAGGGAAGCCTCTATAAAGTGTGTTAAGATATGGTATTATATGCCATGTATAACATTAAATTAGCTCTACAGTCAAAGGAAAGTATGCAGTGAAAAAAAGAGAGCAGAGAACAATACTTATGACTGGAAGCATCTGGAAGGCTTCATGGAGGAAGGGGACAGATAAGTAGATTTTCACCACTACAGAAGCAGAAAGGGAACTCCGCTAGTTAGGAAAAAACATTTTTAATTTAATCTTTTTTCTATTTCTTCCATTGCCATTTAGTCCCCTTATACCCCCCGTCCCCTGCCATCACCACACTGTTTTCTGTGTCTGTGAGTCCTTTTGCCTTTTGGCTTAATCCCTCCATCCCCTGACCCCTCCACTAGCTGTCATCTGCTCTCCACTTATGAGTCTGTCTCTGTTTAAGCAAAACCCTTTTAAATTCTGTGGCTATTCTAAGAACGGTAAGTGGTGAGCTGGAGCAATAAATGATTTCTGAAGAAGTGGCATTATCTTTACCCGAGTTTTAGAAAACCAACTCTGACAATACTATGAAAAATGGATTTGACAAGCACAAGAGTGGCGTTAGCACCTGCTACAAGGGTATTATGACAACGGATGGTAAAGTGTCCTGCCAGAGGCTCTGGGACTCTGAGCGGCGATGATGGTAGGAAATTAGATTGACAAAGACATTTGGATTAGCCAAGAATCACCAGAGTGCCAAGCCAAATAAAAACCACCATGTAGATATAGATGAAGCTTAGTTGTGGTTAGAGGAATTTTAATTTTGAATCATGACTATGTATTTCCATTTATCATGAGGGATTTTCATGGGTAGCCCTGTACAGTACACACCAGAGAAAATTTGACTTCCTGTTATTATTAATATTAATCTCCTGTGGTTACCAGCTGACAGTGACCGATGAGGCAGTATCCAAGACCAGGTAATCTACCATGGCATCAGTAATGCTAAGAATGGAGCAAATTAATGGAAAATTTTAGCTAGATCAGGGTAATGCAATCCTTTAAGGTACTCCCTAGTTTTAAACATTCCCAGAGCTTCTTATCACCTACAGCAATTTCTCAGATGGTGATTCTTAGACCCCCTGCATCTAAATCATCTGAAACACTGGAAGGTCATATTCTTGCTCACTGAAGTCTCACTAGTGACCTACTTAATTATAATCTAAGTAGATAAGATTTAGGAATTTGAATTTTAAATATCATGTCCCTCACTCCTATCACGTGATCCTTTATCGTGTTGAAGTTTGGGAACCAGTACCCTAAAACTAAATTCATCTTTCTCAGCACAGTGGTTCAAAGGCCTACATAAACCTGCCCCAACCATCTTTTATCCCTCCACACTCTTTCCCACTGGCCCTACATTCCAGCATACAGAATGAATAACCATGCCCGAACATACTAGCCTTCCCTCCAACCTCAAAACCCAACATATATCATTCACATTGTCTGGAAAACTTCCTCTCTGACCATTTCCCACAATTCCATTCATCTCAATAAATTATAGCTACTATACAACCTTTTGAAAAAGACTTAGAATCAGTACATGAAGCTTTAACTAGATCTTTGCTGAGTTTGTGATAAACTCCATGGCCGCGGTGCGAGAAGGGCATGTGACCGAGTCAGGCCTGGGTCTCCCAGTGCCAAGCAGATTCCGCTGTGTGACCGCACTCATCACTCTGAAAACCACTCTTCCGTGGAGTGAGACAGGCTCAATGGTGCAAGATCGGTTTTCAGAAATATTTGAATGAATGATTAGACTAGAATAATTGTTACCAACCCCTCATTTCATTCTGGCTGATTTAAACAGTTTTTATGCTATTCAAATTACAGCCAGTTCAGTTAAAAGCCCAGTCACTTAAGTGTTTGAATACTAAACAATGGGTTGATTGAATAGATTTTTCACTCTTCAACTGTGCAGCTTTGCCGCATTGAACCTTGGCCTAGTATAGAATACAACACTGGCCTTCTGTCTTCGCCGTGCAGCCAGTGCAGGTGCGGGTCACATCTACGGGCAATTGCAAAGGGGCATGAATTATTTATGCAGGTGGAATCCAGTCCATCATGCCCACAGCCCAGTCAAGCAGGTTAGGCTACAGGAAAACACCACTTGCACCTGTCTCCATGGTTATGTCACAGCCTTGAACCAGCCAAATGTGGGGAGGCCAAGAGTTGAGGAACTCTACTCTTTTTTGGAGGATGCTGTCCTAGGGCAAATTTTCTATAACACACTGGCTGCTGCCGGCATCACAGTCTTTTAGACATAATTGCAAAACACAAAAAATGTGTTGTTGTCACAGTTCCCTTATCCTTCCCTCTGGCCATAGCTTTCACAATGACCACAGACTGCCCACCACACTCTGCTTTCACATAACACTATCTGAGATCCAAAATTACTTTTGATTTCTACCAATAATTGAAAAATGCTGTATTGTTTCAGACACATAGATCTTGTGAGACAATGTGAGTAGGATACTGGTAATTTAAGTCTTTCCCACACACAGTCCTTCAAATCCATACTGCTCTCTCTCTCCTCTTGCATAAATACATCCTTCTCATCCCTCCTCTCTCACCTTAATTGTCAACTTCTCAATGAACCTTCCCTGACCACTCCATCTGAGGAGGTTGCATCCTTCCCCTAGGCTCTATCATATCACCCTGCTTACTTCATAGCACTTCTCTCATTGCTCTTGCTCAATTGTTTATTTACTTGTTTACTGCTTATGTCTTCTGAGATAAGCTTTATGAGCTCCACACGGAGAGGAACTACGTGCAATGGACTGCTCTGTTCACAGCTAATAATATGAATGCCTGGCACATAGAAGGCACTTACTAAATATTTGTTAAGTGAATGGATGACTGGAAGACCTATCTCAAGAAGGACTTATACTCTTGGAGGAGTAGATCTTTAATAACCCAAATCAAGTGATAATGGGCGAAAGAAATAACTCCCTTTACACCTTTCCTTTTGCTACTGTGCCTATGTAACAAGGTGCAGCCAAGAGGGGGGCCCCAAATAGGGGTTTGAAATGGGGGCCAGAACTCAAAGTGTTCAGGAAATATTAGGGTGTCCTTACCTCTCCCACCCACAGGTGTGGGTTGGGGGAAGGGACAAATGGAGCAGGGCCATTGAGAGCTGTTTTGCATAGCAACAGCTTTGCAGCTCACCCTCTGGTGTGGTCATTTAACATATCTATAACCTTTAACTGATTGCATAGATATGTTAAAAAGCTGTAGCCATGCTCTGAGCCAGGGGAAGGGAAGTAAGTAACTTCCCCACCAAGACGTAACTGGCAGGCAGGCACCCCGAGTTACAGTTCCTGCATGGGAGTTTGGAGAAGATTGGCTCCATGACATGAGCCCACACCTGCCCAGACTCAGGATGGCAGCCCAGTAAAGCTGGAAGGATATGAGTGCTGGCAGGTGTAACTGATTGTAGGAGGAGTTGGACATGGGGCTGCAGAGGAAGATTGGCTCGGGGATTTAAACCCAGATACGGCAGCCATTGAGGGGAGGACCACTTGGCTTTGGCAGAGTGGAGACTCCTGTGGCCCTGAGAGAGAGAATAACCATGCGGCTTTAGCAGAGAACCGCCACTCAGCTTTGGCAGAGTGGCGACCCCCCTCCTTGCAGCCATTGAGGAGGGAGAACCATGTGGTCTTGGCTGAGTGGGGACTCCCTCAGCCCTGGGAGAGAGAGGACCACGCAGCTTGGGCAGTGGAGAGAGAACCACTCAGGTTTGCCAGAGTGGGGACCCCCGCAGCTTTAGAAGGGGAATCACCACCCGGTTTTAGCAGAGATCTTGGCGACACAGCTGATGGTGCTGGGAACCGAGGGAGGCCTGCCAGCCAAGATGGATTACTAGGAAGAACCAGGGGCTGCCTGAACCCTAACCCTAACCCTAACCCTATTTCTTTTCCTGAGATACGGTACCCCAGACTGGGCAAAGGGGGGAAGGAAGGACTGTGTATGTTTGTGGGTGTTTTAAGGGACTTTGGGATCTTGATGAAGACATTAGGTCACTATAAGTCTGTATAGCATTAAATAAACATTTCCTTTCCTTTTCATGAATCTCTGGCATCGAGAGACATCTTTCCTCTGGCAGTGGACATAACGAACCTGGGGGGTTCCTTTCGGGTAATAGCATATTGCCTCGGCACCCCCACCCTTGTTGTTCTGTAACACCTACACTAAATATTTGTATAATCTGAATTTGTGTTGTTCATGCCATAGACATAAGTATACATACAGAGAGAGAAGTCAGTGTCTGCTGTGGTATGTAACACCCTGGAACAACCCTTGCAAGGCAGGCAGAGGCTATGTCTATGCAGTGGGCAGTCGAATGGGACCACAGCTGATCCCTGACTTCCTTTGTCTTCCTCCCTGCTCCTGATGGCCTGGGCCAGGTTATTCATGGAGCAACACAAGTGGATTGTAGAGCTGGCTGCAATGACTGATTTGGTCCATGTGCACATCCCATAAGTGAGCATGCAAGCAAAGGAAAATGAAAAAAAAAAACCTTCTTTAAGTTCTCAGTACTCTGCTTATTAGTGTTTACTATCATTCAACCCCGAGAATATAGAAGTAAAATATTAATGCATGCACTTAACACTAATGTCCATAATAATAATGAACGTCTTTGTAGCCGCCTTAGTGCCCGGAGAACAGAATGTTATAAGCATAATTTCTTGGTTTTGTTTTATGATAATTGGTAGCAGTTGGTATTAAATTGCAACTATCCAGCTCCAAGACAGCATTGAAAAGCACCAGCCCTCACCGAGAGTTATCCTCGGGGTAAATACATGCTAGGCTTTCATGATGAAAAACCCACTAAATAAGACAAACCTGTTTTTCTCGGCCCTTCCCATGTACACACACTCATTTCAGGAAAGAGACAACTAAGCGTGTTCAGGAAATACAAAGCCATGCCTAACAATGACAAATGTCAGGGCTACCGTCTTCTGCACAGCTAGAAATCACCACGCTGCGTGGGAATAAACAGCTGTATTGCAAACAGAGATGAAGAGCCTTTCCGAGGCAAACAGCCCAGAAAAAAATAGAGAGGAAAGGCGGGGGTGGAGAACAGGGAACACCGGCAAGCCTTATCTGCAATGAACACAATGAGCTTCTTAAAGATGGCTATAAGAAGAGTTTCTACCATGCGCCTGGAAAAGAGAAAGCACACGGCATTTCTCCAGGCCAATCCCTGCCAAGCCCCTGAGGCCTTCCTCAACACCCTCTGGGGGCAGCCAGGTTCTGGTGTTGGCCTGGACTGGGCGCTGTCCCTCGGCTGTCACTGAGGAGTTCCCCCGGAAGTGTGGTCTCCCGACCAGCAGCAGCGACGGCCTCACCAGGGAAGCTGTTTAAAATGCAAACTCTCGGCCCCTACCCTGGACTCACCGAATCAGAAACTCTAATCAGCAGTTTGTTTCGGCAAGCCCTGCAAGTGATTTTGTGCATGCGTGCTCAGACGGAAAAGGCGCTGCTCTGAGCCACAGCGGGTGGGTCGGGAAGACTGGTTCTCCGGTACATTACTCCGAGGGCCACGTCAGCCCCTCTGAGACTCAGATGGCCCTTGTTAGAGACTGAAGTGTGTCTTTCAAAATTCCCCGGTGGGGGTCTAACCCCCCAGGACCTCAGAATAGGACTGAATTTGGAGACAGGTTCCTTCACAAGGTAATTACGTTAAAACGAGGTCATTAGGGTGGGCCCTCAATCAGCATGACTGGTGTCCTTATACAAAGAAGAGATCAGAACACAGGAGAAACACCAGGCATGCGGCCATCTGGAAGCCGAGAAAAGTGCTCTCAGAAGAAAACAAACCTGCCAAAACCTTGATCGTGAACTCCCAGCCTCTAGAACTGGGAGAAAATAAATTTTTGTTGTTGAAACCACCCAGTCTGTGGAATCATGCTATGGTAGCCAGACAAACTGGTACGGCTTCTTCACTTCGTATCTCCCCATCAGCAGGCCTCTCCTCGTGGGCCCTCATGGGTTTCTCTGAGGTTTGCTGTCACTGAGCTTAGTATGCCGTGTGACAATATCCTCAGTTCCATTCTCTCTTGCCTACAAGGCTGTCTTTACCTCTGATTCCCCAGTGGATAGTGCATGCATAACTCAGAGAAACCATTCAATTAATATAAGAATAAATAAAAGTGGCTTGGAGAATTACTAAGTAAGGCTTCATAATTTAACCATCTCTGATAGTAAAATTTATAGAGCAGAACAATGTCTTTGAGATTGAGAGCTCAGTGCAATCTCTGCCTGTCTTCGACCATACATAAAGACTGCGAGGAAATTCAGGTGACCTAGCTTTAAATCTCCACTTTGCTACTTATTTGTCCTGTGACTTAGAACACATTTCTAACATGTTTCTAGCCACAGTCTCCTCATCAGTAACATGGGGACTAAACAGCACCTACTTTTCAGGTGAGTGTAGGGAAGATTAAGCCAGATAATTTTGTCAATGACTTAGTGCTATTGCCTACACATAACTAATATTTACTGAGTGCTCATGATCAATGAAAAAGTTCCTTATAGAAGAAAATAATTCACCTACAGCCCAAGGTACCTTACACGATTTCTTACCCAAAAGACCGTGAGTTTTGCCGGTCACTAATTTATCTGGATTGCACCTTCCCATTTCCTCCCTGCTCTTCTCAGTCTGCGCCGCTTCTTTGCTCCCGGCTCCTGCTCCCTTTCATTCCTCCCAATGCTCTTGTACATCAGTCTGACAATTTCCCAATTTTTGTCCTTTTTATCTATGCAAGAAAGAGAACTTACTAGTGATTTACGACAATTTGAATAAGATATCATCATTCTAAGGCAGCTTTGTGATTCAGTTGCCCGAGACCGATTCAGTTCTGATTACTTGCGAGGCTGGAGCCGCTGTTAGCACAATGGAAATAATTAAGATAACATACTAGAAAAAAATATCAGGCTAAGAGTTAAGAGCCTGTCAAACATACCTGGCTCTTTCACTAACTGATTCCATAACTGAACAATCAGTTGCCTCTTTCAGCTTCCATTTCCTTCCCTGCAAATGGCACAGTGAGCTTTTTCTTGAAAAGGGAACATTTTTGAAAAACATTTTCCTAATGTTGTGCTATCAAGCTAAGAGCCTGAGGAGCTAGTGTGTAGGGAGAAGGATGTGGGGGGAAGAGACGAGACTCTGAGGAATGAGGTTCTCACATGGTTCTGGATGATGGGGCTAGAGAAAGTGTGGGTGACAGGAAACACAAGGAGGCTTTTAGAGTCACTAGGTAAGGCTGTGTGTCCCAACCTGTAGCTAATGCTCACTCGTGCGGGTTAGTTAACATCGCAGAGCTAGGAGGTACCAACAAAGCAGACAGGTCACTGAAACTCGGGTCTCCAGAAAAAGGGATCTGAAATAAAATTTAATTATATCAGGGATATTCAACTTCCTCTGCGCTATCAGTTGCCTTTACTCTAAGTATATCCCTACAATCATCAGCTTCACATTTTCAGGCTTATACAATCATTGGGTTTTATTCATAATGATTACCATCTTGGTACTTTTCTCTCGTAAGTGAAATTAGCATTCTCTCATAAACTGTAAACGCTAAATTGCTAATAGTCTCCCTGGGGTTTTCCTCACATGATGATGCCTTCAATGATTCCATCCCAGTTTAGTATATTAAAATATCATGATTTATACTCTTAAGCATAATAATTTCCCTAAGGCTTGATCTAAAAATGGTGGATGTATTTTTTAAATAACTCAGTAAAACCTTGGATAAATGCTAATCAAATGACCAGTCCCAAAGAAACAGCCAATTTTTTTTTAGGAATTGACATCACAATCAGAAACTAGTAATTCTTAGAGAACTCAAAACTCTGTAACAAAAAACTGAAGTCTCAGACAAAAAAAAAAACATGCAAATTACAACAGTGGTTTTGAAAGAATGTGTGCATGTTAATTACCATCAGCAAGGTCCATAAAGCATGAAATTTCACACTTTGTCAGACTGGTTCCAGGTAGGGAGCGCCATAGAATCTAATGTTTATTCCATTGGAAAAGTAAGAAAATGATTTGCAATAAACCAATGGAAATAACTGCCCTTTTTTCTCTACCATTTTGGGGACTCTAGGGAACTAAGGTACACAAAAGGAAGCAGCAGCGACCAAAAAACAAATTACAGCATATGATCAGGGAATACAGGGACCTGCCTACAGTTTCCAAAATGCAACTCTGCTATGTTTGAAATTCCTGTGAGACCAAACTTCTAACTGCATTCTAGTTCAGAGGAAAACTTTGGAGAAATCAAAATAATTTATAGAAAGCTAAGAGCCCAAAAAGGGCCACATTGAAAATTCTTTTCCATATTTTCAACTAAAAGGGAAAAATGTGTGTGAGGTTGGGGACATCCAGAGACCTCTCGAGCAGAGTGGGCAGGTGGTGAGCACAGCACCTCAGTGTGCCGTCTCCGAGGGGGCCCAAACCTGGAAGTGGCATTACATCATTTTAGCCCACTGCAACTCAATAATCTGGTCTCATCCAACTACAAAGGTGTGGTACATATTTGGCCTTTGTCCTACTCCTTGCAGGAATCTTCTAAAACCATTGGAATTGACTGGGATAAGAGTGATAAAGGCATCTTTTGTTATGTTAATGAGATGACTTGGAACATGCCTGAGGATGGAAGAAGCTAATTGCCAGTGCAAATAACCTCTTGGTTAGAGGGTTGGAACTTTCAGTACCATCTCTGGCTTCTAAGGAGGAAAGAGGAACTAACTATGGAGTTCAACCAGCAATGGCTAATGATTTAACCAGTCTTTCCTATGTAATGAAGCCTCAACAAAAACCCAAAGAGTTTAGGGAGCTTCCCCCAAGTAGAGGTGCAGGGAGAGCGGTGGGTCCAGAGTACATGGGACTCCTCATCCCTTACCCTGTGCATGTCTTTCATCAAGTTGTTCCTGAGTTACATCCTTTCATGATAAACCAGTAATCTAGGAAGCAGAATGTTTCTCTGAGTTCTGTGAGAGAGGTGCTTTAGTAACTTAATTAGACCCCAAGAGGGAGTCATGTGAACCTCCCATTTATAACTGGTTGATCAGAGGTACGGGTGACAATGTGGATTTTCATTTAGCATTTAAAATGAGGTTGGGGAGGGCAGTCTTGTAGGACTGAGCACTTAACCTGTGTGATCTGACATTTTCTCCATGTAGACGTCACAGGACACCCAGCTGGTGTCAAAGAATTCCTTGATGTGGGGAAAGAACCCACCCATCAGTACTGGTGTCCGTGAGAAAAGGAGACTGTGAGATTTACTCTAGCTCTTGATGGAAATGAGAAGACAGAGGAACTGAGAGGAAATGACTCCTTCACTCAACACGAGATGGTGAAGGAGAGGGACTGGACAGTCGATATGGGAGAATGACAGTTTGGTTAAATAGCAAGAACCTTAAAGGAGTAGAAATTGTGCCAGAAGGTGTAGAAGTAGTGGACTTGGGAGTATCAATAGGAAGGAGGGGAGATATCATTGAATAGTATTTTCTTACAAAAAAAAATAAAAAATAAAGTCATCTCAGAAGATGTCAAGATTACCTATTGCTCATGTAAAAGCAACAGAATAGAAGCTCAAGCCTGAATCTTATACATAAAATCCCAAGTTCAGATCTCTGCTTTGCCTCTTCTTATCTGTGTAACATTGGACAAGTTACTTAACTTCTCCAAGACGTGCTTTCCTCATCTACAAAGTGTGAGTGATTACCACCTTACAACGCAAAGCTGTTGTTAGGCTTATCTGAGATTGGTAATGAATATAAGAGTACCTGGCATATAGTAGGCACCTGGTAACTGTTTGCTATTGTTAACTGCATCACTACTGAAGATTGCTTTATATTTTGATAATAAAAGACATAAATTTGTTTTATCCCACTTAAGTAGAACTTTCTAATGAGAAAGCTTCATTCCAAGACTATTTATCTAGAGTTATCCTGTATACTTTCTTATCCAAAATAATCCTTTTCTGACTTAACCATCTCCAGAGAAAATAACAATATACTGCAACAAAATGCTGTCCCTGGACGGCCTGAGACTTCAGAGGAGCTAGCCACAGAGGAGACCGAATGGACATGCACCAAGAGCAGAGCCAGGACCTGGCACCTCCACCCACACAAGAGAATCATGGACTGTCTGCATGAAACTTTTTCCCAAATTCTGTAGCGAAATTCCCTTCCCTTTCCCCAGAAGCACCAATCTCTTAGGGCATATCCATTTCTAGGAACACACCCGTGTCAGAGGGGCAGCTTCAGGGACTCAAGGCAGCAACATTAGTCCAGATGCAGTCCTTTGCCAAGGAAATGGGCTGGGCTGCAAACAAGGAAGACAAGCAGCGGGAGGACTGCCCATGAGAAAGAGATGGCCAGGGACCAAGGGCAGGACAGACGCAGCTCACTTGGGTGGAGGAATGAAATGGACAGTGATGAGCAAGACCACTCTGGGAAACCCCACAAAGCAGTGCCACCAAATAAGTGTGCTAATCGTACCTCACAGTGACACCCCAGTGAAGTTCTGTGGGCTCAGGAACAGCTACATGCTAACCAGGCACAGTCTCCTTGTGTGGAGTGAACCTTCATCCTCCTTTGCCTGGGGCTGTCTTGGTTTATCACTGCTGTCCCAATGGGACCCCTTTTCACATCCAAAAGTATCTTCAGAAAAACAACCTTTGATTTGCTAGAGCTGTGGGCCCTCCTAGAAAAGCTGGAAGCACTGTACATACTGAGAGGCACTCAAGACCTTTCTAGCCATATCAAGAAGAGCCTCAGGAGGCAAGCCAGTGGCCAAAAAGCAGCTTTGGTACCACCAACTTAATGTGCTTTGAAAAACTCCTAATGCACTTGAGAGCACATAGCCTTGTGATACTCTTGATTGTCATAACTTGAGTTCAAGGAGGCATAGAAAGCCACATGTTTGCACATGGACAGCTGACATCAGTCCGGTAGAAAAATTTCTCCTAAGACAGTTGAATAAAAAGAAGTGAGACTCATCTGAAAGGCAATCTGCGTCCTTGATAGGCTTCTCTTGCTTATGTTACGTTCAATTCCCTCCCAAACTAGCTGCTTGCTGTCAGAAAGGCAGACCTCCATCTGGATCACTGAGTCTGTCTCTTGTTGCAGCCCAATACTCTATAGTTGTTATTAAACTACCTTTGGTCCTGTCATCTGCCCAGGTTGCCTAACGTCACAAAATGTTTCCCCACCACTGTGACATTTAATTGGAATAATTCTAGCAATTACAGAATGTTGAACACAGTTCAGTTCCTGCAGTCCGTTGGGAGAAAAGGCTGCTGCTGATTCAAAGTGTGGGCCAAGTCACGGGAGCACCCACGTTGAGGCGTCACGTCAACAGTAACACATTTAACCCACAGTTATTAACGACCTGGCTGTGCCAAGGGCTGGAGTCTCGGTCCTCCAGAAACTGACCATCTAAAAGAAGAGAAATACAACAGTAACTAGAATGCTACATTAACTTGAATGATAATCTGTTCCTCACGCAGATTTCATAATCATGATTTGGGGGACCCAGTAAATCAAATAGTCTACCGGTACCATTCAGGTTTATTCTTGTGTTTTGGTTTTCTCACTGACTGCCACAACAGATAAGAGATAATCTTAAGCTAAAGCATAGTAATAGTAAATGTTCCTCCTCTATTGAATTTTCAACATGTAAACCCATGTATGAAATGCTGATTAAAATAATGCAGCTTTTAAAAAACCATCAGAACATCAGCATGTAATGAGCATTTTTCCTATTTAAAATGATGATTATAAGTGTTCTTATTCTACTAATGTTGAGCACCATGCACTCTTCAAAGGTTGACAACTGCATACACTTGAGATTGTTTTTTGGAAGCAAAAACTTCATACAGTTGGGATTGTGTTTTGGGGAGTAGTCATAAGGCATGATGATGAATAACTTTTATCTAAACTGAGTAATCAGAATCAAAGAATGGCTATTATAGAAAAACATTACTTTTTTATATTTCATGACATGATGACAAGTGTTAGGAATAAGTGGTCTTTTCATGGGTGGAAAAACACAGAACTATTGAGAAGGGTAAATAAGCCAGCATGGGCTTGCCTGGAACTTAGCATTAAGAAATGGCAGAATATTCTGGAAAAGCACTCTGTAGAGTACGCTGGAAAAGAAAGCATAAATCTTTTGTTTTGGAATGCCTACTGCCCAGCATAGTGAACAGCATATAGTAATCACCCCACAAATGTTTACAGGATAAAACTGTAACAAGTTCACTCCATTATCTTGTTGGAAGACAATAATTTTGACTGCACATGTGTGTGAAAACAACGCATACTGCGCTTCACATATTACTATCCCATGATGTCACATGTTTGCCAGTCCTAGAGTCTCTTCAATGGACTCAAATTCTCAACCCCATGTTTCAGTTTTGCAATTGTCATCATTTTAAAACACAAAAGGTGCAAGGATTACTAGAAACAATGTACTCATCAGCCACGTTGAATAACTGCTATTGTCCAGCCGTTTTTTAGGACTGAAACACACACACGAAAATGACTGTTGATATTCACTGATGTTATAGTCGGCAGGATAAAGAAAAGACACCAAAAGTGTACTTAGAAAATCGTGTCCTTTCCTATCTGGCTACCACTATAAGCTTCCTCCTTTTTTTTTTTCTATTTGGATATTCTCCAGACTCTTGAAATTATATCTTTAAAACTTTGCTTTTACTTTGTGCCTCCACCTGGCTCTTGGAAAGACTTCCGTAATTTGGTGTTAATGGCATATTTTGGACTGTAATCTCCATTTCACTTCTTTGGAGTACATTTTCCTCCCAAATTTTTCTTCCTTTCCATTGAGCCCAAGCTGCAAATAATAATAATTTCCCCTAAACACCCACCTTGGCCGCTCCTTTAAGCACTCCCTTTTACGCATGGCTATGTCCCTCAACCAGACCCTGCAGAACAAAAACAACAAAAAAGCCTCTCATTTGAAGAGAGAATCAAGCCATTATGCTATGTTATTTCACTGTATTTAGGTACTATGTTTATCATGTTCTAATGTTCCATGCTTCTTGGCAGCAAAGAACACTGCTTTATTGTGACATTTTCAAATGAAAACTACGTGACAGTAACAGTTTCCAAAGAACTCTCATTTACCTTGGCAACATTTACGAGTGGTGGGGGAAAAATACATAAAACCACCGCTTTGAGCAAAACGCTACAATGATTATTTAGCAAACAAGCTCACATATTAGAACGGCAGAGGGAAGATTGCTTCTACAGACTAAATTACACTTCACACACAGGCGCCGTTGAATGGCTTTCTACAGAGGTTACGTTTAAATTATAGCTCTTGCTAAGCAAACATCTCATGGTTTGTATGTGAATTTGAATTACACATCTAGCAGGCAGCATGTTTATGGAAAAAAGTCAAGTCGATAGATTGCTAAATTGCTACAACATTTGTAAGGGACAATGAAGAAGCTTTGAGAGAGGTCCCACTTACTCTCCAGTAAGAAAACGGTTTGGCAATTCTGGACCACAGTGAGCGATCAACCTCTGATTTCATTCAGAAGCACCCAAAATTTTCTTTAGTGCTTCCTCTTCAGAAACATAATTGAAAGCCTTACGCTTGGAGATTCTGGAAAAGTACATTGCATGACTTCCAATTTTATTTTAATTCCTAGAAATAAGACAAATCTATGAGTAGTCCAAATCCAGGAGAAATATGTTCTCAGGCAGTCAAGACAGGCATACCAGGTGAAAGGACAACATTAGTTAAATGTACATATATTTATAAAAACATATATATATGTATATGCGAGTGGCAGTCGACCTTTTCAGAACATGCTAAGCCCCCAAGCCCAACCTGGGTACACTGCTGAGTACACTGCAGCAGAACATGTCTTACCTGTCTCAGCAGGAGTGCATCCCCCATAAAGGTGAGAAGAGGGACAGGTGGCCTTTACAATTCCATCTAGCTCTAAGATTGTGTGATGCCATTGCTGGCACATAATGCATTTTTCCATCAAAAGCCCTTGGGAATTGGATGCTCCTTCATTTCTTCAGATCCAAGTCAAGTTCCTGCTGCAAGTGAGCACAGGTTTACCACGAGGAGTACGGTGGCAGCAAAGCCTCGGTGTGCGTACCAGAGAACAGCCACATCCCGAGGTCTCTCGTCCTCCCTGAGTAAAGACAAAGAGGGAAAAGAAAGCGCTGAGTGACATCCTGTGCGGACCAGCAAAGACCACCCAAGAAAATAACTGGGGAAAATCAAGCTATACGACTTCTGACATCTGACGGTCCAGAAAATTCAAAGGCACCCAACTACATTTCCATATATTTGTGTGTGGGTGCAGGGCTTTAGCTTTCGAAGTGGTCTGTATGGTTCCATTTACATAACATTCTTCAGGCAACAAAAGTAGAGAGATAGAGAACAGATGTGTGGTAATCCAAGGTGTGCAGGGGTAAGGGGAAGGGGGAGGAAGGAAGGTGTGTATGGCTATAAGAGGAACTTTGTGGTGAAGAAATTATTTTTATCTTGAGTGTAGTGGTGGTCACGCAAACCTACTACATATGTGATCATTGCACAGAACTTCTTATGGTTTGAATTGTATCCCCCCAAAATATATGTTGAAACCCTAACCTTTAACAGCTCAGAATGTGACCTTATCTAGAGACAGGGCCTCTGCAGATGCCATTAGGTAAGAGAGGTCATCGTAGAGCAGGGAAATATCACCGGTACCCTTATGAGAAGAAATTTGTACACCCACGCACAGGAGGAAGACAATGTGAAGACACAGGGAGTAGAGGGGTGCGTAACGACCAAGCCAGACTTTGGAGTTTTGCCGCCATGAACCAAGAGAATGCCTGGGTTACCAGAAGCAGAAAGGGGCAAGGAAGGACCCTCCCCTAGCTGCACACCGGGGGGAGCGTGGCCTCACCGGTGCGTTCATTTTGGAAAGCTAGCCTGGGGAGCTACAAGAGAATAAATTCTGTTGGTTTAAGCCACCAAGTTTGTGGCACTTTTTTACAACAGTCCTAAGAAACTGAAACACAACTAAATACCTGCACATACACAGATAAATGTATTTAAAACTGGTGAAATCTGATAAGGTCAGTGGGTTGTATCAATGACAATTTCCTAGATATGATATTGTACTATAATTGTGCCAGAAGTACTCTTGGGGGAAAGTGAAGATATACAGGATCTCTCTATATTATTTCCTATCATTGTAAATCTACAATTATCTCAAGATAAAAGAATAAAAACATGCCTGTCTTCAAGTGCATTGGCTCCTCCATACGTTCTTAGGAAGTAGGCCAAGAAGCTAAATCAATCCCATTTTTAAAAATGCAAAAATTGGGGCTCAGAGAAATTAAACAAATTTCCAAAATTCATAGGATACCAAGAGATTCAGTTCTTGAAGCTACAGTTCACAAGTAGTAGTCAATCTTGCTTTGTTACGCTATGATTTTCATGGGCATCATTCAATCATTTAAACGAACTCGGGAGGACAAAGATTTCAATTGGAGAGGGGGATCTCACAAGGTCACGGGACCAATATTGATTGTAGAAAAGAGAAGAGAGAAAAACTGGGGGAAAGAAGTGGAGAGCACCCTGCCTTTTTTCCCCCAAGGAAAGGAAATCTGATATTTTTTGTACATGCTCTAAAGAATGGATGCTGAGGAGAAAACTGATTCCAAGGCTGGTCATGGAGGAGGGGCATCATATCCCACCCGGCCAATTTGCTCTTCCAGTAAAAACGAGGGTAGAGTTGACTGCCATGATCCCTCAGAAAATCCACCAGGTTAAGACAGGAAGCTGTTAAAGAAGAAGGAGGAGGAGGAGGAGGAGGAGAAGAGATGTGAATCAAGGCATCTAGAGTTTGTTCATCACAAAGCCCTGTAACACCAGCAATGCTCACATAAGCAATCACTTCTTAATTGCATTCAGAAGTGTCAGGCACAGGGAGTGATTTGTCAGCCTTATTACCTGTGCTGGGCAGCTATTGTGCAAGCCACGCAGGGAGCCCGGGTGGTTTATCTGGAGTGTGGAAGACACAGAAAACATCAGCAGCTGACTGTAATTCTGGAGATGAATGACTCAAGGCATTCCTTGCCTGAGTTTAACAGTAAAGCAGGAAGAAATGCAACAAATTATGTTTCAATGCATGTGTAGATTAGAAGTAATAGAAAGAAGCCTGCAATGACAATGATGCTGATTATCCGGAATTAACGTAGATCTTTTTCTCCCCAAGAAGTTTGATGGATTTGGAAAGCCCAGAGTAGATATCTTAGAGCAAAGGGATCATGAAGAGGAAGAGGGTAAAACATTTCTCCCAAGACACAAAGGAACAACAGGATTACAAATCCCCATGAACCAGAGTGAGAAAACCTTTTTGGTCCCTTGGGTTTCCATAGCCATCATCTAACCACCCTTTCTGAAAGGAGTTTCATTGGATGACAATTCAGTCCTGCTCCTCAGCTCTCTACTCCACGCAGGACAGAGATGCCCATGCAGTCTGAGAGCCCTGAGCTGATACAGGGGAGTCCAGAGCAGATTCCTGCAGACGTGTGTTTTCTCCCTTCGAGGAAGCCCCTTGCTTTTCCTACGATTGTATTGGATGAGGGGAAATACAGAAGTAAATGGCACAGAAGCCAATCTGAATCTTGGCTTGCAGGCTTGTTGTTTATTGGCTCCTAGGCAACCTGCCCTGAGACCCGTATAATGAAGGAGCAATTATCCTGTGTTCCTCAGGGAAAGGAAAAAAGGTCCAGGGGCATATTATGTCCTGCTGTTTAGGTTTACAAAGACTGTAAATTCAGAGTCATAACTGCAGCATTAAGAAGTGGGACAATTATATGTGTTTCACTAAGAATTCAATTTCCATTTTGTCTTGGATCAGCATTTCTCAAATTTTAATGGGCAAGTGCATCAGCTGGAGATCTTGCTGGGAAGTCCAAATTCTGATTCAGGAATGGGTAGCGCCTGAATTTCTACATTTCTTCTTTTCTTATCATTTACATTTTATTTTTATTTTAAACACATTTATTGAGGTACAACTAAGATATAAAAATGTATGTTTAATATGTACAGCTTGATGTTGGGTTTTGTTTTGTTTTGTTTTGCTTTGCTTTTAATGTCTTTTATTATTGACATAGAATTTCCACTCAATGAAATGGATGGACTTCAATTACACAGTTAAGGAGTTTTGACAAATGAGTACAACTACACAAGCACAAAACATGGAACATTTCCATCACACCAGAAAGTTCCCACCTGCCCCTGTTCAGTCCGCATCTCCTACCAGAGACCACCCCGGTATGATTTCTATGACCTTAGGCTGCTTTCGCCTGCTCTAAATGGTGAACTGAACGCTTTTGTGCATGTACTTGACACTTATTCTCTAAACTCAGGCTTTGCTTTTTTGTGAAAATATTATTTCAGTATTTTTATAAACTGTTTTTTTTTGGGGGGGGGGTTAAGGAGGAGGTGATTTACACTAAACCTTCCAAGGATGAGTGTAACTGGTTCAACTACTTTTGCCTTTTCATTTGCAAATATCCCTCTTCTGTGATGTGTTTAGCAGCATTGGCTCCTTTGTTTTCTGTAAAAGGTAACCACCTAAAGTGAGCCTGTGCATAGTTAATGAGGACCTTCTTGTAGCGTGTGGAGTAAGACAATAAAAGCTCATTAGAGCAAGGGCTGAGGCTTTTGCTCCCCTTGAGAGAAAAGCCATGCTGTCCCTTTTCCTCCACCGGATTCGGTAGTCCATGTGAATGTCTCATTTTCATCCATAATGACGGACCCCACAAGCTGGGGCCCACATCAGCTATTATGAGTTAAATTGCTATTAATATTGTTATTGATGTATAATTGATATATAACATTATATTAGTTTCAGGTGTACAACATAATGATTCAATATTTGTATGTATTTTGAAATGGTCACCAAAATTAGTTTAATTAACATCTGTTACCATATGTAGTTACAAAGTTTATTTTTCTTGCAACTTGGTGTTCTGACACATATACCTTGTGAAATGATCACCACAATCAAACTAATTAATGTATCCGTTTCCCCCTCAGAGTTGCCATTTTCTTTTTCATTTTTTTTTGTAGCAAGAAGACAAGATATACCACCTTAGCAAATTTCAAGTATATAGTACAGTATTGTTAACTTACATACTGTATATTAAATCTCAAAAATTTTTATCATCTTGCATAACTGGAACTTTGTACCCTTTGACCAATACTACCCCATTCCCCTCTCCCCACCCCCCAAAGTCCCTGACAAACATCATACTTTCTGTGTCTATGAGTTTAACCATTTTAAAGTCTACATATTAAGTGAGATCACACAATATGTGTCTTTCTGAGTCCAACATTTCACTTAGCGTATGGTTCATCCATGTTGTTGCAATGGATGAATTGCACTGAAATTATTTTCTTAAGCAATGCCATTTATTCCTTAAATGGCAGGATTTCCTTCTTTTTTAAGGCTGAATAATATGTGTGTGGGGTGTAGACTGAGGGAGTGAGAAATGAGAAAGAAAGGCAGAGAGGGGAGAGAGGGATGCACACAAAGCAAAATGGTAACAGGTCCTGGCTCCACTGGTATATGTACACCAGTTTGTCCTTATCCATTCATCCCCTGGCAGACATCCGGGGGGTTCCCGTATCTTGGTGACAGTGAATAGTGCTGCAGTCAATGATGCTGCTGATCTCAGACCACATTTTGTGTGTCAAGGTTCCCGTGCACAGTAGCCGGGATAAAATTCAATTACACAGTCACTGTTTACAAGAGAGCTGTGTGAGTCTCTTTTCCTTCTCAAGAAATTGTTTTTCCAACTTTATTATGCACATGAAACATACACAAAAGTTGGAATAATAACACCAAGAATCTATATACCCACCAACTAGAGTTAAGAATTGTTAACATTTTTCCATTCTGTCTCTTGCTTTCTCACCCTTGCATATATGTACATATATGTTCTCCAACCATGTAAAGGTGCAGATATCATGCTACTTCACATGTAAATACTTCATCATACATCACCTAAGAGAATAATTTCTATGCAATTATTTTCCTTCAGAGAGTGAACAATAACTCTAATTCTGTAACATTGACTAATAACCAGAACATTATCAAATGTACCCAATTGTTCCCAAAATGCCTTTTATAACTACTTTAGAAAAATCCACTCAAGGTTAAGGCATTGCTTGGTTACTACAGAACAGTCTCTGAACTTTTTCTTTTTTAAACTTTCCCATGACATTGACTTTTTTGAAAAGTGCAAAAAGCTGTCTTTGAGGATGACTCAGAGGCTATATTTGTCTAGTTGTTTGCTCATGGAGTATTTGAATTTTGTCTTCAACTAAAAAAACACTTGAAGAACTCATTCAAGTTAAACATTTTCAACAAGTGACACATTTGGGGCAAGTATATGATAGGTGTTGCATAATCACATGATACCACATCAAGAAGTTCATGGAGTCACATCATCCCACTGTTAGTGATGCTGACTTTGCTCATTTGGTTGCAATAATAACCCAGATGTCTCTACTATAAAAGTACCATTTTTCCTTAACAATTTGGCAGTCAGTAGTAACCAGAATGATAGTCTGTGAGGTGATGGATCAGCCATTTGTAGATATTCTGCTTCCAAACAATATTTCATCTCATGGCTCTAGCTTTGATTGCTCATGCTTACTTGAATCAGAAAATCAGTTATCTCATTGGGGATGAAAATGTGATTTCCTAATTCTGTCATTCCTTCAACATTTAGTAACTAGCTTTCCCTACCCCTCCTCTCTTCCCCACTCCACAGCCCCATCATAACAGATTCATGACACATTGTTTATTTAATGAATTATAGTCCATCACAGTTATTATTTTTTGATTATCAAATCGACCCAAATTTCTCCTATGAGACCTAATCTCATTCATCTTTGAGTGTTTCCTTATCTGCTAGCATGAGATGTCCCAGGCCCGCCATGTCTCCAAGGAGCTCTGGTTGCCTCTGCTAGAGAATGATACTTATAATTGTGATCTAGCGGCTGGGTGTGTTCGTTGCTCCTTATGTGTCATTGTTGCCAGGCATGTTCAATGACAGAGGCTGGACATGTGTTTTCCTAATTGAAAGTTCACATTGATATTTATCATTTTAATTTAAATTATAGACTTTTAACTTTATATGTTATTCCCTTATAAAACCTTAATATATTTATTCATTTGCTTTACCTTACAATATATTAAAAAAGTCAAAATTACAATTGTTACTGCTAACAATAACTATGATGTGAAGTTTAATAAATTTCTTTGCAGTCTTTTCTTTCTTAAATCTTAAAATATGTGCTACTAAGAGTGTGCAAAGTAGTGGGTACAAAAGTTACTTGAAATAATTATTTTCCCTATCAGTTTGACGTAGACTCATATTTTTTATATAGGTTCAAGTTTAGTTAAGCTTTTGCATATGTAAATTGTGTGACTTAAAATCAAATAGTTTTCAGAGAAATCTCAGCTCATTTCCATCCCTGTACCCCAACTCCCACCTCCTATTGGTAACCATTTTAATTAGTTTCTACTGTTATTTATTCTTGGCAAAAAAGGGTAAATTTATCTATTTATCCTTATTTCTCCTACTTTATGACACAAAGGCTATATATTATATAGTCTGCTCTATGACTTGCTTTTTTCCCCTTAATAAGATATCATAGAAATCACTAGATATCGTTTTATAAAGATCCTTTTCATTCTATCTTAACAGCTGCATAGCACTCCATTTTAATGACACACCAGAATGTATTCCAATTGATCTCTCTTGAAAGGCATTTGGGTTGTTTCCAATCTTCACTGCAGTGAATAGCTTCCTACATAGTTGTTTATATTAGTTGAGAAGTATCATCAGGATAAATTCGTAGACTCAGATAAAAGAATAGCTATACGGGCAGTTTTATCAGATATTGCCAAATCCCTCACTACAGGAGCTGCATCTTTTCTGATTACCACCTGCCATGGACAAGTGCCTGCTTCTTTACAGTCTCATCAACACACTGGGGGGCAAATGTTTGAATATTTTAAAGTATGGTGAATTTTTATTTTTTTGCTTGTATTAATAAGGTTAAGGTCTTTTTGTATGGTTAAGGGCAACTCATCATTGCTTTATCTATAAAATGTCTATTTATGTCTCTTGTGCTTTTTTCCTCTCATGAAGTTGGTCTTTTTTTCTTCTAGCTACTATTGCTGTATGGATGGCAGACAGTGTAGATTCTAAGGCAAAAACATATCAGAAAGGCAAAAAGGATATTTCTTAACAGTGGTCAGTCAATTTTACCTTGGAAAATATGACCATTCTGAATCTACATTCATGTAATAATATAATCTAAAAATAAATAAAGCAAAAAAAACTGGCTCAAGTAGTTACAACAACAATATGAGTGAGAGATTTTAACATGCTTTTCTCTGTAAGTGATAAAGAAAAAAGTCACTGCAAATGTAAAAGGTTTAAATGTCATTACTACTAACCATGATCTGATGGACAGATATAAAACATTGCAGTACCTTTGTAGAATCCACATTTTTATATTAAATGGGGAGAAACTCCTAAAGGATTATATACCACATGGTACTCTCCTCATAGAATATAAAATTACTAAAAGATATAAAATTTTAACATATATATAGAAGCAATAATACTATATAAAGGGAAGAAAAGGACATGGGATTCGGGATAATGGTCACTGTAAGTTCAGAGGAAAAGGGAGGTAGGATAAAGAAGACATATGGTTAGATGAAGAGAGTCAACATCTTAGCTTTTATTTTGGATGGTGGTTTTATAAATGTTCTCTATGTTAAATAAGTAATCAAACAAACAAATGTGAGCTGATGGTATGTCATGAACCAAACACCGATTAATCCACTTTTATGCATCTGAGATCTAGAGAAAATAAAGAGAGGAAAATAGCTTTCAATATGAAAGCTAATAAAAGAACAACACCCAAAGAAAAAAGGATAAGAGAGATTAATAAAGATAAAAACAGACATTAATGAAATAAAATAATAACAAAATGAAAACAGTAGAAACAATCAATGGGAAAGAAAACCTTGTTCTTTGAAAAAATCAATAACAGAAAAAATCCTTTGGAGAATATAAACAAGAAAATAAGAAAAAGGGTCAATAATGTGCCAGGATATATATTAAATATGCAATAAATGTCCACAAGTCATGTGTATGAGTTCTTTGGCTACTCAATTTCTTATACCGTACTTTACATCTCCAGGGCTATTCTGAAACTACCTATTTGTACTTTTTAATCCCCTCACCTCTTATAGGCATGGCCTATGGACATGGACAATGGTGGAGGGATCACCTGAGGGAGTAGGGGGTGCTGGGTGGAGAGGTTAAAGGGGGAGAAATCAGGACAACTGTAATTGCATAATCAATAAAATATTATTTTTAGCCCTGGCTGGCGTAGCTCAGTGGATTGAGTGTGGGCTGCAAACCAGGCATCGTAGGTTCGATTCCCAGTCAGGGCACATGCCTGGGTTTCAGGCCATGGCCCCCAGCAACCACACATTGATGTTTCTCTCTCTTTCTCCCTCCCTTCCCTCTCTAAAAATAAATAAATAAAATCTTTAAAAAATATTATTTTAAAAAATATGCAATAAATCAGAATCTGTCATACAAAAATATATTCAAACTTTCTGGTCTACCGAATGCTATGATAAAGTCTGAGGAAGAAGATATTTTTCTGGAGTCAAAAAACATTCATTCTAGCTCTATAGTTTACTAGCCATTTTTAAGTGGTTTCCAAATGTTCTGTCTGTATTTATATGTATATTGTTCTTTATGCCTTGCTTTTTAAATCAGCCTTTGTGGTAACATGGAAGACCGTGTATCAATTCTGAGTCTGCAGGCATTTGATTTGCTCTCTGAGGGAAAGAGGGGAAGAGGTTTGGGAATTTATCAGAGGAGTTTCAAATATCCCTTGTTACTGCATTTCCTTTTTCTTGTTTATAATGCTAACTGGAAGTTTAAATCATAATTGTTTTACCTCTGTCCATTACAATATGCTATTAAAAATCATCTTAATGAATCGGTATTATTGAACTATCTGGTAGTGACTGCTCAGACCCACTGCCTAACAGGCTCCATTTATGTCTTCTTTGATGAAAGTCCTCTGCATCTGCAAAGCAAAAGGGCAAACTGATTTATGAACAAGACGTATTGTCACAGTGGCAGATTTGTATAATGAGAAATATATTAAATCTAATGAAGGGAGAGCGTGCTTACGAAGTCAGCAAGTCTGCACTGTGATTAAGTGAGTCAATATCCCTCAATGGATTAATTTAGACAGTGCAGTGGGCTATGTAGCCACTGCCAGACCCTTGTGCTCTAATGACAAATGCTAAGCAATGCTGCATATTTGTGCATGTATGTATTGCATTTTTAAGCTGTGATGATAAAGTAAGGTGCCACCCTCAGACCTCTGCATTAACAAGATGAATCCCAAAGATGCAGACGTCCTACTGACGGAGGACTATGACGATCTATCAACAATGTCATCTTTTAATATCTGCTTATAGTAAAACATTTACTAAAAAATAGACACACTCTTTCACCTTTTCACCTAAGACTAGCTTACTGCATCTGACAAACACTACATGCAATCTATGTTTATCCCCCCTCTGGTCTTCAGCAGGGCCCAAGTCAGACACAGGATGATCGATCACAGGTTCTGGTTTCCAAATAGAAGAATGCTAGTTATGATTTAATTGTCTACATTTACATGCCCCGTACAATAAGCAATGTCATTTATGAGATTAAAAAGCAACACTGAACCTGTCAGGGCCCAGCGATTGCCTTTCTAAAGTTTGGAACAAACCCAGTTTCCAGTTGTTTCCCTCCATTGTGACTGCATAAAGCAAAATCCTGGAACCTTCAATTAGAGAGAGTTCTATTCTGCATTAAAAATAGCATGATTTCAACACCAAACTCTTGGGATACACAAGTATGCTCAACCTACATCATATCGACACAAACGGTCTCTTAGGCCCTCAGTGCCACACGGAAAAAACATTCAACATTCCATAAGTCTACTGGTAATGGATGAAACATATTAACATTTTTTCCCTCCCTGTTATTTTCTTCTAAGAGAAAAGTATCTCAGGAGTTCCAGCCCCAGAATTAAATAACTATACAAGAATAGCTACTTACTTGGGGTCCAGCAGCCTTAATCAGGAGAGGTAGAACTTCCATTGCCTTGGGCATCCATTCTGATGACTCAACGACCAACTCCAGGGTCCTCTCTTTATAATAACTGGAAGGAAGAAAGAAAATGTGACTTCTGCATAAGTAGGGTGGTAAAAAAAAATGCCACATACATCAAAAAAGGGGGGCTAGGAGTAGGTTTCAGCTTCTACTTTTGGATTGCCCCAGATTATTGGATACCTCCAGGCCCAATGCAACCATCTGGCCTGTGTGATGTGGGGACTATGGACAACTTAAATCTGGGCACAAACAAGCTGACGTTGGAGTTCTATTCTAAAGCATATGATCTATGTGACCCTAACTGTGTTCTCAGTTTTTTACAGCATTATTTTTCCTAGCCATGGCATCCTTTCTGAAAGACTTACACTAATATAATAAAACAAAAAAAGACACTTTTATTTATTAATATTCCTTTTGTGAGCTTTAAGGCAGTGGCTCCTTGTACTAAGGAAGCCTTTCTGGGGAGAGACGTGGTAGGCGAAGACATGCAAACAGGGGACTATAAGTGGGAAAAAAGATCAGTGGCTATTGTTTTGCACAAGCAAGCTGTGATAGAGTGAGAGGCCTTGGGAAAGATGGTGTAAAACACACCTTGGAACTTCAGCAGCGGAGTGTTAAAGCTGGTGTGGAAGGAGAGGGGAGAGTTTAGGGAGAGGCAACTGGTGGCTGAGTACCACTAGTGAGGTCTGTCAATCAAAGGGCCGCAGGACCAGGAAGCCTTACGGAATAGCTGTGGGCTATTGCATGGCCCCCTCTGGCAGGATGCTGCTCAGGGGCCAGACGGCTCACCTAGAAAAGTGATTTTTCCTGAGAGGATGGCTTGATACGAATAGAAATTTTCTTTATTTTTTATTCATTTATCTTCACCTCGGGAAACAGTAAATTCACTTCCAAATATTTGTGAATGCAAGTTCAGATGCTGGCGGCTCCAAAACAACAATGCTCAGTTCCAGGGGCTCAGACATTCCTCTGAAACCAGATATAGCTCCTAACCCGTATACATTAAATAGCCCTCACCATGTACCAGACACTATTCTACACACTTTACATTAACTCCTTTATTCTTCACCAAAAAGTCATAGGTACACATTGGTGTTAACTCATTTTACAGGTGAAGACAGCCAAGTATGTCAAGATTAGATAACTTGCCCCCAAACAAACTATATTTAGCAGAAGGAGATTCAAATCTAAGGAGTTTGACTCCCAAGTCTGTGCTCAAATACTAGACCAATCTACCTTTCAGTATCTACAATAACATGGATAGAAAAGGAAATAGGTAAAAATACAGATTCAAACAAATACATATATACATAGGAAAAACTAGAATATAGAGATTATATCTATATATTATAGATTATATCTATACAATATAATCTATATTGTATTTTATATTTATCAAACCTTGGTTCTCAAATGTCTCCCATTTTGAACAATTCAGTTCTCAGCCGAGTTGTTCATGGAAAAATGTCTTGGCTGACAAACAAAATTTCACTTCTCAACCTGACAACCCTTTCGTGTTGACACCTATATGATTAGTCATGTGTCTCTCAGGTGACAAAAGGAGAGAATGTGCAAGTATGAGTCAGTTTATCACTAAACCTCCAGGTGTTAACATCTCAGGAAATTGTGCTGTGAGTATTTTCATGTTTGGGGGTCTGAAGTGAATTAATTCAATTTACATGATTTCTAATGGGAAAAAAATGCTATGTTTCTTGAACAAATTGCTTCTCTTAACAGCTTTCCAGAATGAATTAAGTTCGAGAACCAGTTCTCCCTGGACAGATGCAGAAAGAGATATGGATGTGGATACAGAAATACAGACATAGATCTCAGTGGACTGCTAGAGGAAAAAAATATACACAAGTCAGCAAATAAGAAGAACTGGAAAGAAAAGGATGCTGAGGAATGCAGAAAAAGTTACTAATTGTTTCTTCATTCAAGAAACTTGGTTTTATATTTGAGAGTTGTGTTTGTATTTGTTTTCGTTCTTATGCGTATAAACATAAAAGAGTTCTTCAGGATACGAAGTTTGATGAGATCTGATTATGTCCGGAAGTGGTAGAATTTGTGGAGAGGAGGATTAGGAAAGTTTCTGCCTCCAACCATGATGGGGTAACTATCACCAGGCTTTCTCTCTTGCTGGAAACACCTAGAAAATTGGACAAAAGATATGAAACAAGAGTTTTCAGAAAGTGGACAAAGGCAGCACAAAATGGTGACCCTCGCAAGAATGCAAACGAAGTAGGTTCTGTGAGCACTCTAGTTTTCTCCCAAGAGGTGCTTTTCCATCTTTAACTTGGAGAAGGGCCATCGGGACAGAGCACAGCAGCCTCATGGAACTGGGAAAATGCGGACAGGAGTCCAGGCACACTGCGGCAGCTGAGATTCCTGGGACGCAGCACCCACAGGAAGGAAGCTATGCAAAGGAAAGAGATGGAAAAAACTGCATAGGGGTCCTTGTAAGTCTTTTCTGAATATTGAGCTGCACATGTGTAGGGTGAAAATCCATGAGGCAGGCAAAGAACCACCATTCAAGTTCTCATCAGCTGAAATACAAAGGCTTTCTGGAACACCCGGGCATTCAGGAGAGATCTCAGGCAGGTCTTCATAGTTGGGTTGTACTACCCATAGAGTAAACACTACACTTTAGCCTTTAATGACACTTACAAGGAAGTATAAGAAGTACTAGGTTGATCTTCAAATAATTAGCTTGCCTACTAACATGAGTTATTTAAAGAAAGAGACAAAAAAAATCCAGACACTCAAAAACATAAAAATATTCAACAGTAATATTCAAAAATTACTATAACACAAAACAGAGCAGAAAATGTTAACTTGTAACAAGAAGAGAAACTGACCAACCAAAGTAGACCCAGAAATGAAAAGTGGTAATGGATTTAGCATACAAGAGCTTTAAAATTACTACCAAAAATATCAAGAATAGAGAGAAAAATATAAGGAAAAAATAATATTATTTTTATTTTTATTTTTATTTTATTTATTTTTAGAGAGAGGGGAAGACTGCCACCCAGGCGTGTGCCCTGACTGGGAATCGAACCAGTGACACTTTGGTTCTCAGCCCACACTCAATCCACTGAGCTACACCAGCCAGGAATATATTTTTAAAATGGAACTTCTACAGTTGAAAAATGCAATGTCAAAAATGATACATTTCTTTGAATGAGAGCTAGAGCAGAGTAGACACAGCAGAAGACATCATCAATAAACTAAACACATAACAATAAAAATGATCAAACTGACAGGAGAAAAAAGAACAAAATGAACAACCACACACACACACACACACACACAAACCCTCACTGAACTCTAGGACAACATTTAGTGTGTAACATGTATGTAACTGTCCCCTAGGAAGACAGGAGAGAAAGAGAGTGGGACAGAAAATAAATTAAAGGTCCAAACATTTTACAAATTCAGGGAAAGCTATTTTTGATGAAATTTCCCAAGATGATAAACAAACCTCCAGCAAGGTTAACACAAACCCATACAAAGGCACATAAAATCAAGTGACTGAAACCAATAATAAAGAAAAAAATTCTTAAAATCAGAGAGGAAAAATGAAATAAGGGAAGAAAATAAGAATTACCACCGAGTTCCTGTTGGGAAAAAAAATGCAAGTAGAAAGAAAATGAAGTACCTTTAAAATGCTGAAAGAAGAACAGGACAAATTTATTATCAACTGAGGATATCCAACAGAAACATACTGCCAAAAAAATATAATGATTTTTCAGACAACCGAAAGCTGAGCAGAGTTGCCATCCGTAGCCCTGCTCTATCCGAAATGTGAAAGGAAGCTCTTCAGGCCGAGGGAAAATGACACCAAACGGAAGCACGAATCTACACAAAGGAGTAACGCTGAAATTCGAACTGTGAGAGTAACCATAAAAAGTTCGAATTCTCATTTAAAAAATATCTTTAAAACCTAATGTAAAAGCAAAAATGTTAACATTATGTTGCACAGTCTGCAACAGACGTAGAAGAAAAATGTACAACAATATTTTGTGCAACAAAAGCCCAAAAGCCATATTCACGAAGATTCCGTGCAAACTCTATGCAGTGGAGTATTAAAAATAAAAAGAAATAACTATCGCTACGCACAACATGTGAAATTTCAGAAAGCATCATGCTGAGGAAAGGAAGCCAAGAGAAAAGAGTATACACTGTACTAAAATTCCAAAACAGACTCATCTAGAGCGGCAGAAAGCGAATCAGGGGTCACCTGGGGTTGACACCAGCATGGGGATTAACTGCAACGTGGCCCCAGGGAGCATTGTGGAGGGAGTGAGAACGTTATCAATTGATTTGAGTGGTGCTTACATAAATGCATACATTCATCAAAATTCATAGTTCAATACACTTAAAATGAGTTCAATTATTGTATATAAATAGCTCAATAATTTGTTGGGGTTTTTTTATGTTCCTGGAAGACCCTTACAGCCCTCGTACCTCCATTCCTCAGTGGGGGAAGCTAATAAACAGAGACTGAGTGACTGAGCAAATGTCCCACGGCCCCGTTAAGCACTGCTGAGAGTAGGGCTTAAAACCTTAATATAAAGCATATTGCTTTTTATAACCAGGCATGGAACAAGAGGACAAGGATAAAATGATCAAATGTCCTGAAAAATAAATTTATTCACGAGGAAAAACAGAAATGTTGACAAGGCCTTGGATTCTGTTTTTCGGGTGGCAGGAAAGGGTTTTGTCATTGTTTTGGTGCCGGCGTGGAGAGGCTTGTTAGGCCCCTTTGGTACAAACTGTCTTCACCAATTAATTCCCCTTATTTCCTCTTCCTCCCTGAGATCCAGAGAGACGCCATTGAAGGCATTCTTCCTACATAGAGTCCGCACACTTCACGTTCAGGGTCATTTAGTTCTTGTTTTGAAATAAATTTCAAAAGAAGCCTTCTTGTGTGCTAAATAAAAGGTTTGAGTATGGCATAATAATGTTTTCAATTTACTTTGAAATGATTCATCAGAAACAAATATACGTATACCTATACACATATCTATACACGTGTGGAGACAAAGAGGGGTGGACAAAAATGGCAAAACAGTAACAACCTCTAGATCTGAAAATGGCTTCGAATAAAATACTGGACGTGGCCGAGGTCCCTGGAAGAACAAAAAGAACTTGCAGAAGGCAATTTATTCCTTAGAGACCTAAGCTCATTGCAAATGAAGGAAAAGGGAGCACAGAGTATAATGGAAAGAGGTGGGGGGAGCGGCAGGATAGGAAGAAAAATGGAGGGAGGCAGGCACACTCCCCGCAGAATGGGAAGCTCTCATTCTTCTTAGGAGCATTTGCATTGTGCCCACAATTCTTCCTATAAATAGTGGCCACAGACACCATGTGATTAGATAAAATTGCCTCTTTAACCAGAGGAGACGGGCCTGTCAACACGTAAATTGCAGAATCATTGAGGGACATCTCTGTGCCGCTATTGGAGGTAACTAGAGAAAAATGCTTTGGTGTTTTCCCACGCTGAGTGGGAAAGTGACTTGGAAAAGTGTACCCTTTTCTTGTCACCCTCAAGTCATGGGACACACCCTGAGTGAGCTTCATGTGACAGCCTCACCACTGGTGTCGCCATCTCCTGCCTGGTGCCGGGGTAATGGCCAGGTTCGCTGCAGGAAGTGTCCCCCACAGACCATCCCTGAGCCTGTCCTGGCTGTGGCCCACCCCCTTTCCTGGGCAACAAAATAAAATGAAGGAAAATTCCTCTGAAACAGTAGTGTTGTTTGGGGAGAGTCTGGAAAATGAAGGCTAGAGAAGCCAAACTTTGATAAACTTAATTAAATTTCTAATGAAAACAGAGGCAGCCTGTAGTGATTACTCTCTGTAACGGAGACTAATATTGCAATTAGGCTAATTCATCCCCTGATGCTCTAAACATAGTTAGAGGCTTAATCTATATTTCTTCCTTCTTGTCAACAACAGATTTCCATCATTTTGGAAGCTCAGGTTTCAGTGTGAAAAGCAAGGGCTCTTGGTCTCCTTGGAGCGATTTGTGCCTGGCTGAGCTCGGCCTGGGGCCTCCACTGCAGCACGGCTGGTTTCCTCCTGCTCCCTTCCCTGCTCCCTTCCCTGCGAGACCAGAACTTTTCTGCTCCTCTCAAATGCCCCGTGTCAGATACATTTAACCTTGTTTTTTTCCCCTCACTGCCTGGTTAATCCTCCTCCAAAATTTAAAAGCAAGATAAATGCGAAAAATAAAAATAAAATAAGTACAAAAAATAAAAAATAAAATAATATTAATGTCACTGAGAAAGTGTGTCACTCTTTCTCCTGTCCTAAAGTGGAGACAAACAGCTATAAATTTTGGCTGATTGTTAACCCAAGAGAGCCCATGGTACTCAGCAGCAAGCACACTGTCCCCTCACAGGGTGCCCAAGACACAGGCTGCCCCGTGGCCGACACCAAACAGGACACAGTGAGCCACAGAGCAAGGGATAGACACAGAACCAGGCAGCCTGAGTTTGCTCTGCAGTTTCCCCACCTGCACCAGCAGGAATTACTCCATGTTTTGGAGCCCATGTTTCCTCTTGTGTAAAATGAGAATAATAAGCATTTTCTCAGATTCTGTTGTATATGTTAAATGAGACAAAAGAGCTCCTTTTTGCTGTTAATTACTACATGTCTAGGACAATGAAAAACACTTTATTTATATTATTTCTTTTGATCCTGTCAAAGCCCCTTTGAGAAAGGAGATCACAGCCTCTGCAGGTTTGCGGGGCGGGGGGGTGCGGGGAGGGGTACGTTGCACAAGTCCACAAGCAGAGCCAAGATGAGATCTTAAGTCTGTTTCATTCCTGGGTTATCCCCTCAACAAACACGTGACTGACATGTTCTATCACAGCAAAGGCCAAAACTACAGACTATTTTTAAGAGCAGTTTTATTGTCATCAATTTCATACATTTACTTGAACTAATCATTCTTTTTAAAAACTTGTCAAACAGGAATCTTCCTCGATATGCTTTAAGGAACACACAAAAGTCATATGTAATGAGCACATTGTTTATATGTCAATGGTATTACAAAGTGCTCAAAAATAGTTTGTTTTCTTAATTAAACAGGCTTCCTGCAATCTTCCTTACTTTATTGATTTACTTAATGAAGCTTTTTTTCATAGATGGTACAAACGTAAATTTCAGCTTGGCCCGTGGACAAATTATCTTAAATTCTGAATCAGTGGGGCTTTAATTAATGAGGCTTTACTCTATATCACTAGTGAGGCACTAAGATTTATTATGTTAAAATAGTCACAACGCAAACAATTCTCCATGTCTGGCTAACAAAGATGGCCTTCCTTTGGTCAATGGACAAGGAATTACTGTCCTCCCACGTCTACTCCATTTAACTGAACTGGCTGCTTTATTGTCACATAAGGGCCTGAGACAGGAAGCAAAAATGCAGGAGATAAGAACTGAGGGAAATAAGGAATAAGGGAGGCCCTTTGAGAATAAAGGGTTAAAAGCAAAGCAGCACTAGGAGCTAAAACCTGACAAGTGCTATGCCTGGGTCAGGGCCAGAGGAAGAGGGACACAACCGGGAGGCAGTAATTCTGGCCACAGTGTTAAGCACTCAAGTTAAAGCAAAATGTGGAAGGTCAGATCAGCGGGTGGTCAGAAGCCAAGGAGCAAGGCAAACAATAAAGTCATTGAGATGTTAGTTGGAGTCCGTGAAGTTCTCAGCAGGACCAGGGAGGTGGACATATGAAGACAGCTTCCTGGGGCAGCCCAGCTCCAGCAGCTCCCAAGACTGGCCAGCTGGAGCTTCCAGGGTTCTGAGCTATCAACCCCACTCAGGCATGACTGCCTTCTAGAGGTTCTTATGAGGCACCTGGAGCAGATCCAAATGACCTGGACACCCAAGACCTCAGCCACCCACTTCTCACCTATAGGACCTTATCTAAGGGCTGAGCGAGACCATTGGCCCAAGACATGGTAGTAAGAGTTCAGTCACTTAGAGAAGTAAAAAGCTACATAAAATGACTGACATTAATGCTAGTTAACCATTCATTGGCTGTTTTCTTTGTGCCCGGTACTGTGCTAAGTATTTTACAAGCTTAAATTAATCCTCAAAACCAGTATATTCAGAAAGCATGCAATTTAGTAAATTTGTGAACCTTTTGTTTACCAGTCCTAAGAGTTCTGAGTAATATAAATTAGTAATTAAGAATTTTATGGAGTATGGAGACATAATTAAGGTGCTTTCCCAATGCCTAGCCCAATAAGTATTACTAGACCATTTTAGATATGAAGAAGCTGAAGCTTAGAAATTTCCAATAATTGTCACACTACCAATAAGTGGCAAAGCTAGAATACATCTGACTTGGAGGCTGGTGCCAGAGCCCAGAGTGAAACATGCAGTGATGTGCTACTGGGGAGAGATAAGGAGTCGCAAGTCAAGGCCCTCAACCACAGTTAACGAGCCAGTGAGTAACTACGAGCAGATACAGTAGACTTCAGGAATCCAGGGCATCAAGGGAAAACTATGCTGCCCTTAGACAACCATGTCAGGGAATCTTAAGTGACAAGACATTGATTATCCAAAGTCAAAGGTTTGATCTAATCTGACAAAGCATTATTTGTCTCAAGGCAGGACCCCGTGTCTGCATGAAGACAGACCAAGGTTCCATGGTTGAATCAGGGAAGTGATCCCTGTGTCCAGTGTGTGCAGCTGATGACAGCTAGGAGAAAATGGGATTATGGGAAATCTAAACAGGTGATGCCAAAAAGCCTCATACTACATGTGAAAAATGAGCTTCCATTACCGTAGTCCCCAAAAACATCACCAGTCCCTAGGGTAATAAAATGCTTTACAAGAAGTAGTTTAAAATTTAAAACAGTGGTCGAGAACTTGAGTTCCAATGTCCTCCAGCCTAGGGTCAGACCCTTGTTCGGCCAGTAGTTAGTTATCAATTTTGTGATATTGGACAAGCAACTTAACCTCTTCAAGCTCTGTTTTTTCATCTATAAAATAGTGCTACTAAAATAGTAGTTGACTTCATAAAGTTGTCATAAGGATCAAAATAAATCATGTATACAAAATGCTTAGCCAAGTGCTTGGTACACAATGCTCATAAATGTTAGCTGTTACTATTATTGATGCTTTTTAACACTCTTTAACATTTACAGTTTCATATGAATTGGGAAAATCTGATATCAGGGTCAGTATATAAATATGAGGGCATGTATAAACTATCAAAATTATCTTGTCTCTGTTTCTGTTCCTTTCCTCTAATAAGTGATATTTCCAAATGGAGCTGGCAGGCCAGCAAAGACCGTGTCAGTGACCATCTACTGTTTCCTCTGCCCAAGCAGAAAAGGACAACAACAGGACATCATTCACTGACCTCTGAAATTTTTCAACAACTAAGCACAATAACTTTATGTTTTGAATTGTCTCTTGGCATAGATGCTGAGTAAACACAAGGGAGAAAATCCAAGTTGGCCTTCAGAAATTCGGAGTCCTTGCCTTCTCAGTACTTACAGCTTAGCAGAATTTAGAATAACTGCCTTTGGTGTGTCAGTTGACACTTAAAAATAACTGACTCGTGTCGTTGCTATTTTAAAGTAAACACGAACTGTCTCCCTAATATACTGTAAATTCCTTGAGGGCTAAAACTTGACTTATACTCTCTTCACTTTCCCTAGAACATCTAGAAGAGTGGTGTATGCAGAAAAGAGTAACCAATAAATATGCACTGATTCATTAATAGAGGGACTCAATATTTAGAAAAGATGTAATTTTGTCAAGGTGGAGGGGGACTTGTGAGCCCTTTGTTTAACCCCTTCCTAAGAACATCAAGAAATTTGGATGTGTGATTAAAATTTGGGGGAAGTAAGGAGGAATAATTGGGAAGCTTTTCCAATGCTTAGCCCAGTTGTACTGGAGAGTAATGTACAGAGGATGCCTGGCCAGCATGACACTCTACCCACAGGACTGTAACACTAAGGTCCTGACTCCCAAATAGTTATCTTTCTGTACCTCAGAAAAATCACCATCATGGCCAAGGAAAGAGAATGACATCCTTAAGTGCTTACCAGAAACCCAGTTCCAGATGTCTCTCAGTACGAGATGTAAATGTCATAGTCAGTAACTCAAAAGAAAAGAGAATCTCTTTGCCTGAATGTGGGTTTAGAAGAGCTGGCTCAGTGTGGAAGAACAGGTAGGCACTGGGGACCTCTTCCAAGTGCCAACATGACAATTTTATTACTTTTCCACTTACCATGGACTATAGAAGAGAGTCTGGCACCGAAAGCAAAGTTTGAAATACAATTGAACACCTGAGAGTCGAAATTTTAAAAAGAGCCATTCGGCAACTTTTATTACTTGCTTGTTGACAGTGTAAACTTGGCTTGGCAAGTTGAAAAGCTGTACCAAACCAACCCTACCTGTGGCAATTAGAAGCACTTAAGTAAGATAATATAATCAATTATGTCTTTTCATTTGCCAGACAGCATTTACAGCATTTAATTTTTTGCTGCTACACCTTCCAAATTATGTTCAGGGGGTGTTTGGAGCCTAATAGGAAAAGTATTACAGTTACACTGATATTATCTATAATAATAGATAATGGGGAATGCTGGATTCCCCATTCATACTTTCCCCAATACCAACAACACCCTCTGTATCCCATATTAGAGGTGAAATAATTATATAGTGAAAAAGAAAAGTCATAGATGTTTACTTAATTTTCTTATTTTACAACATTCATATCATCCTCTTTCCACTTTTCCCACAAAGTTATCTAAAAGTTAGTTGCAGTAATGATGGAATCTAAATACATAAAAATACTACTTAAAGAAAACACAAGGGAAAAAATGGAAGGGAGGGAGGGAGGGAGGAAGGAAGGGGAAGGAAAGAAGGAGAAGGAAGGAAGGAAGGAAGGAAGGAAGGAAGGAAGGAAGGAAGGAAGGAAGGAAGGAAGGAAGGAAGGAAGGAAGGAAGGAAGGAAGGAAGGGGAAGGAAGGAAGGAAGGAAGGAAGGAAGGAAGGAAGGAAGGAAGGAAGGAAGGAAGGAAGGAAGGAAGGTTGGTAATTGGGCTTTCGCAAAGATGTTTAGATCATGAGGAGGGAGCTTCATAAATGGTATTAGTGCTTTGTAACAGGCTCTTGTAACAGGCTCCTGAGAGCTCCCTAGTCCTTTCTACCATATGAGGGCACAGCAAGAAGTAGCCAGTTATGAATCAGGAAGAGAGTTCTCACCACATGACCATACTGACACTTGACCTTGGACTTCCCAGGCTCCAGTAATGTGAAAAATAAATGATTGTTGCTTATAAACTATCCAGTCTGTGATATTTTGTTATAGCAGATGAAACAGACTAAGACATATAATATACAGTATATATAACCTTTTTTGAAGATAATAGTAATCTGGATAGAATCTAAAAATTAAGAAAAACTATAAGAAAGAAAAAATAATCGTTTGTTTCAACCATAATCACTATTAACACTTTTCTATGTAGATCGAATCTTTTTGTTATATAGATATATACACACACATATATATGTGCTTTTTAAAAAACACATTGGGATCTGCTCAATATTTTTTCTTAATAAAAGATTATAAGCATTTTCCCATAGCATTAAAAAATTCTTTGAGATCATTATTTTTAATGACCGCACAGTATTCTAGATATAGATGTACTATAATTTATTTAACCAACCTCCTATTGTTTGACATTTAGGTTGTTTCTACTACTTGCTATTATAAAAAAATTACCATGATAAATGCCATCGCCCATAAATCTCTGGGCACAGCTCTGATTATTGCCTTAAGATAAATTCCCAAGCATGGGATTACTGGGTCAGAGGGTAGGAATGTGTTTAAGGCCTTTGGTACATATTGCCAAACTACTTTCCAAGAAGCTTGTTAAAACCTACAGGCCTACCAGCCAAACAGAAAAGCACCAAAGAATTTTTGCTTTTATAATGAAAATCATTATAAAAAAGTAATTGTTAATTTGCTGAAACTATTCCATTGATAAACTTATAGAACTTGTCCAGAAAATGAGATGCATGTACATCTGTTTTCATGTAACACGACAAAGTCCAAGCAGTACCTTGCAACTCATTTATTCTCTCAAGGACTACAGATGGCAGAAGCAAATCCAATGATAATATTCCCATTTTCCAAGTAGAGACACTGAAACCCAGAGATGTAAATGGGCTTTGCTAAAATCACAGCAAATAGTAGAACTACCACAAAACTCCAAATTCTTTATTATATCATGGTACTGTCATATATTCTATTACATTTTTTAAAAAAATTCAGAACCAATAACAGAGCAGTACCTGTATTACCCACATTCAACAAAGGAAGGTCTTGTCCAAGGGGACGGACAGCTGGCAGGAGCAGAGGGCCAGGCGAAGAATGCTCCAGCCAGGGCCTCTGAGGGATAGCTGGGTCTCAAGGCCCACATGCTCAGTGGTCCATGGGCTTTGGAAGAGATCACTGCTGTTATCTGGCCTGGGCTTGCAACTGTACAACCACACAGACCCCAAGTGCAGAGATCAGAGTAACTACTGGCCAGAAATTGCTATCTAATTAGAAATAAGTGTGAGTTATGGGGAAGATCAGAGGGCGTTGATGAGTAAACCAGCTGGTCCCTTACAAGATTAGGTACATCGCAACCTTAAGTATTATTACTGAAATCATCTTTGAGAGATGATTTATGATTAAAACCAAGTTTTCTTCGGTCCTTTTGCTAGAAAGTGGTAGAATGGGTCATAATAAACCACTGTCCAGACAACCATAATCAGAACAATGTTTTCTCTGAAATAGCAATGGGAAAAGTCATTTGATATTGAAAGATGCCCCGCCCCATCCATGCTGCCGGTGTAATAATACAGCTTTAGTTTCAGAATCCAGGGTTTTTCACACACCAGTTCATGAAACTCTGTGGTTTCAGAGAAACTTGCCAAAATTATAGCATAACAGCTTCTAGAAATGGCTGATGTTTTTCATATAACAAATTTACGTGAATGTATATCATAAAATACTCTATAGATTTGATAGTTTTGTCTGTGTGTGTAAGTAATCTTATTTATATTGTAAAAACTCAGTGTAATTTCAGTGATTTTTTATTTGCATCACCTGTCATGGATAAGAGCTGTGCACGAGAGATTCCTACTTTCAGAATAACTGTCAATTTCTCACCATGCTGCAGTTTTAGCCTTAACTATTTTTACTGTTAGGTGGTGCAAAAAGATTAACAAACTTTATTCCCAATGTGGTATATACCTTTTACTAATATTAGACCCTTTATTTGGGTTTAACATAATGTTTTTATTTTGAATTCATTCTTTTCTAATATTAATAGTTATGCCTACTAGTTTTTGTCATTGTTGTTTGCTTTTGGCTTGGGGGTTTATTATCTGTCTTTTACAGACTTTTGCCTATTGATTTATATTTAATCTATTGATGTTATGCTATTTTAAACCTGCCCTTTTTATATGATCTGAGACACTCTGTTTTAAGTTAATTTATTACACTTACATTCATAAGAAATGAATGTAAGAAATGTGTTAAGTCAATTTTTCATCATATTTTGTTACTGTTTCTGTTTCCGTACTGTTATTTATTACCTTTCTCTTGTAATCTATATTTTCCATGTTAATTTTTTGTTCCACTCTGATTATTTAAAAGATATACGAGATTCATCATCAGTCTCTTGTCAAGTTACTTTGAACTTTAAGTTACATGCTTAACCTTTATTTATTGACTTTTCAACTTTGTACAGCGTCTTTTGACCTCCAGCTATTAGAGATGAGGAAACCAGTACCCTCTCTTGCACTTGTGGTTATGTTACTAGCCTCTTACATTGTCAAGATTTACATCAGTTTCATGTGCTTCTGTTACCAAAACCTCTGTAGCTGTAGCTTTAAAAAAACTGTATGTATTGAAATGGGTGTGTTGCCTACCTCAAATCTTTCATAATGCTACTTTCCATCTCTGAATCCTTCATTTAATTTCATTGAGAGGGCTGTTGGATTCCATCCTGAAGTAATTATTTCAAGAATATTTATGAGTTGTATATTCCTCAATTGCATACATGTTTAAGAATACCTTTCTTTTCACTCAAAGACACATTGATATGGAGTAAAATTCTCCTTTTTACCCCTAGAGAAATCTGTAAACATTTACCCATCCTACTTTAAAAGTAAATGATAGAGGGGAGTAAGCCGAAGTGAGCCTCACTGCTTTGCCCTTGCTCTTCCTACCTGTTTTCTATAGAAGCAGCCCCCAACCTTTGTGGCACCAGGGACTGGCCTCACGGAAGACAGTTTTTCCACAGATGGGGCTGGGGGAAGTGGTGGAGGATGGGGCTTAGGTGGTCATGAGAGTGAGGGGGAGCAAAATGAAACTTCACTTGCCTGCCGCCCACTTCCTGCTGTGCGGCCCAGTTCCTAATAGGCGATGGACCGGTACTGGTCCATGGCCCTGCTGGTTGGGGAACCCTGTTCTACAGAATTTTTCCTTCCCTTGAAGATTACCAGATTAATTGGACTACATCTGAATGTTTATTATTCTATTTTATTTTTCTTCTCTTGAAACGGTGTGCCTTTTAGGACCACGTATTCCTGAAAGTTTTATTAAATTTGTATATTTTCTCTCATTAAAAATGATTATGTAAGCCCTGGCTGGTGTAGCTCAGTAGATTGAGCGCAGGCTGTGAACCTAAGCATCACAGGTTTGATTCCCAGTCAGGGTACATGCCTGGGTTGCAGGCCACAGCCCCCAGCAACCACACATTGATGTTTCTCTCTCTCTCTCTCTCTCTCTCTCTCTCTCTATCTATCTATCTATCTATCTCTCTTTTTCCCTCCCTTCCCTCGCTAAAAAAATAAATAAATAAATAAAATATTTTAAAAATGATTATGTATATAATGAATTCTGCTTTATTTTGCATTATCTGTTTTCTTTCTAGGGATCATCTTTATCTCTTGGCTCTTCTCCATTTGGTTTATGTGATTTTCCCAAGTATCTTTTCTATAACCCGAACTCCATTTACCCTACTTACAGCTTCTACCATGGCCCTTTAGTCCGGTGAAATGTTGATGGTTATTTTCGTTCCTTTCCCGAACTCTGCCATCCACTTTTTATGCTACTTTATGTTGCCTTTGATTTTTTTATTTCTTTTTATTTTAGGAGGCATTTTCAAAATTCAGAAGATTCTTTTTATTTTTATTTTATCTCTAGAATAAATAATAGCTATACACTCTTAAGCAGACCCATGCTTAGGAAAACACTTTCCTCACTTCTGTAACAAAAGATAGTAATATCTCCCCATTTCTCCCCAAAAGATAGTAATATCTGTAACAAAAGATAGTAATATCTCCCCATATTCAAAACAGATTTGTGGTGAATATCAAAAATTGATTTTTTACAAAAATATTTCCTCAGCTATATATTACCCTACAAGCATAATGATGTGTTATCCAAAAACGGCACATCACAACACAGAGCAGCACATTTGTTTGTGACCACTATAGAAGTTACTATTGAAATTACAGCCACTACTGGCCATCGTTGCTAAGAACTTATAATGTGCTAAACACCATATTTACCACATAGGTTAGGCCATTTAATCTTATTGATTATACAGTGAAATCAGTATTAGAATACATACAGCATACGTTCTATAGATGGGATTACTGAGACTTAGAGAATTTAAGTAATTTGCCCAAAGTCACAGAGTTTGTAAACAGCAGAGCTGGGATCCAAATGAGTGTGTCTGATATCAAGTTCATGCTCCTTACTTCAGTCGAAGCACACATAAAGAGGAGCAAACAAAAAAATAATTTTTTTAAAATTCCATATCCATGAAAACCTGCTCCAGTAACCTCAATATTATTTACTCATTGGCATTTATTCATATATATTAGGATGGCTTTTCAAAGACTATGTTTAGACCAGTTTTAGGTTCACAGAAAAATTCAGTGGCAGATGGGAGATTTCCCATATACACCCTTCCCCTACAAATTTGCTGTCTTCGTCACTATCAGCACCTGGCACCAAGCAGTACATTTGTTGCAATTGGTGAACCTACATAAACATATCCTTATCGCCAGAAGCACATAGTTTGCACGAGTTTTTCTAATACTCTCCTTTTCCCTATTCTTCCGTTTCCTGATTGATTCTATTTCTTTATCGACCCCCTGTTGAACACCCGGATTGAGAGACAAGTGTGGTCAAGGAATTAGTCTATAACGGATTTCTCTCCCTCTACCTCCCTTGTCCTTCTGCTAACTACATACATTCTATTGACTTGCTACTTTGGTAGTTTGCTATTTCCTTTTAAATAGTATCTTGCCTAGACATGTGTTACCATTCTCAAAGGCTTTCGCACCCATTGTGTCATGCAGGTCCCTTAACACCTCACTGGCAAGCTCAAGGAAGCCCGTTTCCCATGCCTTGTGGGAAAGAACAGTTTTGGACACTCGTCTCTGCAGGCCAGCCAGTCCTGTTCTTACAGAGAGTTGGCAATTCACCCATCAGCCTTAATTTAAATGTTTCTAATTCGCTAACAATGCAGTTTTCAAAATGAGGTTTGCTGTGACATGCCTAGTAACTACAATGCCTTATCAATCTTTTCCTGCTTAGAACCCAGATTCTACACTGGGACTGGAGAGAGCCACGCTCAGACACCACAGGGCAGTCCGTGGAGCTCAGACATCAGAAACGTACTGACACCACCGTCTTGAGCAGTTCATGCAATACATCCATAGGCTTCATGTCACCTCACCTGGCCACACCTTGGGAGAGGGCCTGGGTCTCCCTGCAATGAGGCGAGCCCTGTGTTGCTGCTCTCCCATCTCACCTTGGAGGTGGCAGCCTCAGTCTAACGCAGACCGGGGCCTCCGGCCACAGCTGTACGTTATGCAGCACTAATGATGCAGTTAATTCCTACATTAGCTGACACATCATTGCTCAAAGTAAAAATTTCCGAGTTGAAACCATAAGGAAAAAAAAAGTTGAAAAGGCAAAGCCGAGGGTCTGTGAACAAGGACTACATAAGGAGTGTTCGTTCATTCATTCCCAGCTTCTGCTTATTATATTGACAAATACACTTCTTTAATCTCTCCCTACCAGGCCTTGCACACAGTGGCCAAGAGGCTATTTATTAGAGTTTCCTTTTTTTTTTCATCCGTTGGTTGTAAGGAAGGTTATGGTACAAATACCTCACAGCCAATATTAAAGGGACATACTGGCAGGAAAAAAAATTATATAGTCAGTCTTGCTAAATTAGTTTATCTAAAATTGTATGTGTGAGTGATTTTAATCAAAATCTAATTTCCCCTCTTTTTAGAGTAACTGAAATGAGATTTTTCTAATTTACTTTTTGCGGTTCAAGTTTCTCATAATTCTTCTATGGTCGTGACAGCACTGTGAACGTGTCTGGTGCTACAAAGCATTAAAAAAATTAGATTTTCAAATTGATGTGCTAAATTAAAAATGTTTAATGTTTCTCATCAAAAGGCACAGAAGTATGCAAGGGGCTTCAGTAAAGTTAAAGGCACAACATTTTTTTTCCAACTGTTTCTTTAATTCACAACCCAGGGCAACTATACTGTGAAAATTAACAAGCTGTAAGTACAGGAATTCTTGTGAGCTGTGTCCTCTAAGAAGCTTCCTTTTAATTTCCTTCCATCCCTTGACATGGTGACCTTAAGGATGTCATAATAAAAGTGGATGATGTTGCCTTGGGTTAGTTTCCTGCTCATTCGCTTGCTGTTGCATATGATGTGGTTTTTGATTTTGGGTTTTTTTTTTCCTTCTGCCCCAGTTGGAATTTCCAGATGTTATTAAGGCTTGTGAGCCTCTGAGTAATTGTAACTCTCAGGCTTGACTAGCTAATTCCAATGATTTAGAAAATCATATTACTTCTGTAAATTGGCTCCAGTTGTTATATTAAAACCCAAGCTTCTGCCCTCAGTAGATGTCTGCTGCCTAGTGGGGCCATGGTGCAGCGTATCCCGGGAGCCGGGCATCCAGGCTTTGGAAGATGCCTCAGCAGGCGAAAAGGCTTGAGAAGGGTTTGGGGTATGCAGCCTGCTACTCACCTTTGCAAATGCACTAGATTCTCCCCAGGTAGTATGTGGGAGTTCAGGGCCACATCCTGCTATGAAATTGAAGTCTATTTATTTTTGAAATGATGATGGGTAAGATCTAGTTCTCCAATACCACAGCCTTCTCTGCATTTATCAAATCCAGGCACAATTCCAGCTAGGAGCCAGGCAGCTGCTTCTATAAGGCCCCTCTTTCCATAACTAGCCTGTTATGGATTGTTCAAAGAACTGGGTCTTCGGAGAGAGGAATGGATTTCCCAAAGGCCCCACAGTGATTCCCAGCAGAACCAGGCTAAAGACCCAGCTAACTTGGTGTCAGGTCCAATGCTCTGTCCTCCCCATGGAAACACTGTCTTGTCTCAGTGAAGGGAAGAGTCTCTTGGTGCCTTGTTTAGTTCGCAGCAGAGCCCTTGGCCCCAGCCCACACGCAGGTGTGCGTGCGAATGTCACGGTGGGATGCTCAGTGACCTCAGCCCTCTCTCTAGATCAGGAACGGAAAGAACGGAGAAGGCAGGAACCATGGCTCCTTCAGCCCCTCGATGGCCAAAGCCTTCCACATATTTTTTCACTCAGAATTTAGATCATCCATCTCTTCTCTCTCTCCCATTCACAATTCATGAAATCTCAGCAATTTCTCATATGTTTTTCCCAGATCACTTCTCTCCCTTAGGTGAAACAGAACGCCAATGGACTCTCCAGATACACAAAACCCTGCTATAGAAAAGTACCCAAAACATGAACCGTCTGGGTAATAAGGGCTTAATCCATCACAAAGTAAATGTCTCCAGAAAGCATGTGCCTATGAACTCAGATGGTGGAGACACTGGTGCTACAGGCTAGGGAAAAACAACTGAAAGTCATCCTGGCCTTGAGATGCCTTGGGGCATGCCTCACAGGCAACAGGTTTGGTTTCACTTCTCTGCCAACAGGTAAAACAGCAGGTCAGATGCTGATCTGCCGCCTCTTTCTAACAGCATCGGGAGCCACGCAGTTATATGGAGAGATCAGCACGGACTCCATCTTTATGCGGGTGGTCAACACACCCCAATCCACTGGGCTTTTTTCCTTCACGCTGATGCGACCCTAGCCAGATCCTCCCCCTCCCCAACCCAGTCCCAACAACTCGGTTTAATTTTTGTTTTTAAAGAATTCCATTATTCTTTCTCCCTGCTCTCTTATTGTAGGAATCTCAATGTATTATCAGGCAATTTTGTGCTTTGTAATAATTCTGTAAATTGTTCCTTTTGTGGAAGCTACAATTAAGCCAAGTAATATTGTCTTGAGGTCATTTCTCCTCTGGAATAATTTAAGCCTAATGAAAAGTCCGTGCCTTTTGCTGTCACCAGTGCTGAGAAGGTGATAGCTTCCGCAGTGTGTGTTGGATATTGAAGCCGGAGGACAAAGGAAAAGTTGGTTCCCCTAGACAATGGCAACATAATTATGAAGGAATTAGTCTCCTCTACTAGGTGGCAAGCAAGCTGCTCAGATTATGGCTGTTTCTCATTCATCTTTGTTCATTCCCCTATAGTTTATTCATGATAGGGATTGAGTAAATAGTTAATGACTTAATGAAGAATTCAAAAGCATGGTTGTCAGTGGCCATTAGTTATCTCCTAAGCTGCAATGCTTTGTCCTATAGAGACTGGTGTTTTCTGGGTTGTACAGAGGAGCTCTGGAGTTGAAAAGTCCTATTCGAGGAGGTAAGAAGGGGCCCCACGTTCTAGCAGCTACTAAGATAGGAAGGAGCGTAAGGGCACAGGAGCAGAAGGAATGGCCAGTGACTCACGGAGTAAAAGAGATGCAACTCCAAAGAATCTTTTGGAGCTTTTAACTTAAGCTTCAACTTCACGCTGAATCATGTCATTGGTTCAGAAAGAAGCAAAACTTCCAAATCAATGATGTGAACAGGAAAACACACCCTGCAGAGTCCAGGATTCCAGGGCTGAGTAATGATGCTTATTCAGGAGAAATATGCATCCAGGAAGATCTTGTAAATACCAACTCATCATCATTCAAAACATCATTTATCTCACATACCTTTCAGCTTTGAGACTAGAGGAAAACAAAAGTTCGCTTTTACCTGTGCACCAACAAAACTACATAGAGTATCGTGTAGCTAAGAGGCTGGTGACTAAGGTACTTGTGAAACTGTTCAAGGAAACAAACTGTTTTTAAGCCTTTAGAAGCTCACGCCAATGTATAAATAATAAAAGCTAATTGCATATCATTCTGATACATTTACACAAAGATCTATATTTGGCAAAACATCTTGGCAGCATTTTGTTAGCCTAGCATATTTACTGTGCCCATTCAAAAGTCATAAAAAATGGTATTTCTGAAAAAGTATCCCATAATTCAAACTATTCACTGCCCCTCTGTGAGCACAAGCCAGGGAGATTTCACTGTAAATCTTGAGGAAATTCTCTGCCTTAGAAAGTGCTCATGACCAGTGCTTTACGTGGTGTTAAGTACGGGAGTTGAGAAGTGCTAATGAATCCCAGAGTTTGAGACCGTTAGAGCCAGATAAACAAACTCGGATCACTCGCTCCGACCCCCAGTGGTACTGAGGAAGTCATCTCAAGGGAATCAAATAGTTTGCCGAAAATCAAACAAACAATAAATTGTAGAGTTGGGACTTGAACCCTTGTGCCTCCCACCACCCCGAACTACTATTTAGAAGACCGCAGTTCCAGGGCTTTATGCTGCTGGCTTTTAATCTGTAACAGTGACACTGGAATAACAGGAGGCTGCTGTGGGACAGAGGTTCCCACTGACTGCGGTACCCTGCATGCACAATGGCATTGCCTGCCCCCATTCTCTTCTTCCGTAGAACAGCTAGACATAGTGTATTCCTCCTTTTCTAAAGCATAGCGTATGCTTCTCTGCCTGCCATGCACCTGTTTTGTGGATGGGTCCAACATACAGAAGACGCTTCCTTCTTTTCTTGATAGTTACAAGGGGAGATAATGTGTTCTTTTCCATCTTAGCCCCAAAGCAATTTGTTGACAAGTCCAGAATAGACCCCTGTGGTAAAGTTAAATGCGAAGACTCCCTGGGTAGCAGGCGGTTCCCTTTCAATGACAGCTTCACTGTGCAGTGCCGAGCGGAGCACCTGCGTTTCTCCCTGCTGTTTGCATTGGGCGGGCAGCCAGCACAAACCTGCCTCGGTGGCATTTCAGGTCAGGCGTTATGTCAGGACTTCCCCACACAGCCCATGCAGGGAGGGTGTGCTGCATCCTGCATGCTTGTAACTAGGTTCAAAAAGAAGGAATGTAAAAGAAGGAGGCACTTTGGGGACTGTGGCCCAAGGATAAAGCCTGTAAGGTGGCAAAAGAGACCAAAGTATGGCCCATCGACAAGTATGGCATTGAAAAAGAAAATTATTCTGTAGGGTGATGGGATGAATAGATAACCAAATGGAATTGTGTTTAAGGCTATAGTGACTCTCGCCTTGTCATTCCTTCATTCAGGAGATTTGTGCCATTAAGCTCCTTCCAGTGGCAAAGTATCTGCTAGAAAATAGGTGAGAAAATAAAAACTAATACACCCTAGGTTCTATTTTCAGTAAATTTAAAATCTGGCAGAGTAGGAAAGATATATACAAATAACTTGTAAGCACAATAAAATATGACCTAAAAACAGAGTCCTTTTCTAATTTAAAGGCAGCAGAGGGTATTTTTCTTGATTTGGGGTAATAGGAAAGACTTAAAGAAAAAAAAAGTGAGTTTGCTTAAGAAGTAGAATTCCTATAGATCAGGAGAAATAAATGCATTTTCGACAGTTAGTGACCAGAATAAACCAAAGGCGAGCACAGGCCGTGGAGGACCAGGAGAGAAAGAGGACCTTACTCTACCTGCAACAAGGCTGTCTGTAGCAGAGTCATCAAGTTCAGTCTGAGGACAGAGGCTTGGCCAAGATGGGAAGTGCCTTGTGTATTTAAATGAGAAGCATTTTCTTTCATTGGGAGATACCGAAGATTTTGATTGAAAGGGTGACGGCATGGTCTAAACTTCCACCAAGACTAGCAGAGGAGAAAGGAAGGAACAAGACAGAAGGGAAGAAAAAGATAAAGAAGAAGGAGATAAGGGGGAAAGGAGATTGTTTAGGGTGGGGTTCATAGTGAAAAGGGGGGAAAAGATGCGAGAGAGGTGTCAGAGGTGATCATGATGGCGAGCTAACCTGAGACAAGGGAAGACAGATGCATAAGAGCATAGATGAAAGTCATCTCAGAAAACAGCAGGCTCAAGAAGCAAGGGGTGTTGCAAAGCATTTAAGTCCAAAGGAAATAGCCAAAGACAGAAATGGCTATGACACCAAAGCTCTAGAGTGGCAACCAGGCAGGATAAAATAGTTGGGGCACAAACTATTAACAGAAGGAAAGGCCAAGAGAAGTACTCTGAGTCAACAAAAAGAGGGAAGAAGGGTCGCCATCATGGTATACAGACTCCAGTGTCTGATGACATCACAATCGTTGGTTGGACAGATTGAAAAAAAAGAGAGAAAAAATAGAAAAGGAGAGTAAATTTAGTGAGCTCCACTCACCAACTCCCTTCATATCCAGGGTGGAAGATATGAAAACTTAAAGCAGCCAACAGCAATGGTAATGGAAAATAAACAGCCAAGCACAAAAAAGGAGCTCTTCGTGCAACTTGTCAACTCATCGAGCACAGGAGAAATGGGATCAGGGAGACTACAGTCCACAATGGCTGAGATGATACTGATGACATTGATTTAAAATAATAAGCAGATCAATAATAAAAGCTAGTGTGTAAGAGGAAAATGACAAATTCGGTCTGAGTCATACTGAGTTTGCGAGGCTAGCACCCTGTTCAGAAAGTGATATCTGCCAAATGAAATTTATGAATTTAGCTTAGGAGGGGAGATGTGTAGAAAAGATTTAGACTTGAGGTGATGGCACCATTTTTTCCCCCTTTCAGTTTAAGCCCATTCCTCGAGGCTTCCAACAGCAAAGTGTTGGGACAGAGCATTCGGAGATCCACAACCTCTGTGGTCCATAGGAGCCGCTGTGAGGAAGGTCCAGGGAAGAATTTGCCGTTTTTGGTGGAAAAGAAGTGGCGGTTCCCAGCTATGAAGACTGTGTACGTTGGATCTGGATTTGCTACACCTTTTTTTATAGTAAGTCACCAACTGCTAAAAAATAAGGATGTTTCAGTTAATCCATGAGACAGATATGAAGAGGAGCATTTTAAGAGGTGCAGTCTCTTTGAAAAATGGATCAAACTGTTGACCTTCAACAACACACTAGCTGTGTTTGTAAATAAGCTTATGGCATGAATCCTTGATGCTTCTTCTCTGAAATACAAAATGTGACAACTGGGCATGTGTGTACTTTTTTTTATTTGGGTGTTATCCCAATATCAAAACATATGTGATTTAGTTTGTCACCTGGTCTTAAATTCTGAGATTTTATTTAATTATTAATCGCTAGGTCATGACCTTGTTGGTGCTTTCTGTTATAAAAGAGAAATGCAAACTTGACTTTAAGTCTATACTAATTCCCCTTTTATTTAAAGGGGGAGAGAAAGCTATTTTTAGTTTTCCCCTTTACTTTGAAGGAGTACATGACTTTTTGTCCATGAGTGATAAGAGGAAAACTGGTGGTGTATACAAATTAAAGTACAAGAACTTCACTTTTTCCCTCTAGACCTATACCCTAAAACCGAAATTTTTGTCTTAATAAATGTGCCACTGACCAATAGGAGTCTTGTTTAGATTGAATAAAAGGACCATATTTGAAATGGAATGCAATAGCATGTGAGATAGAACATAAGAAATCATTACCAGTCATTCTGGAGCTTTGGCTAGCAGAGATGTGTTCAAAGATGGCCCTCACTGGAAATTGTATAGGTGAATCAGTACATGAGTAGTGAAATGCTACTTGCCACTTAAAGCAGAGTGACTTTATTCCCAGGGCTTTGTATTAGGACGAGGAAAAAGTAATTAGCTGCTGAATATTTCAGTCTCAATGTGGTCACTTTTGGAGTATCAGTGGTGTTACAAGAACACTGTAAAGCAGGTGTGTAAACTGGCCCGACTAGCCACCAGACTCGGGTGCATGTGTTGGGGGAACGGGAGGTTGGGGAATTGCTGTGCTGTTTTTAAACTGTTATGTAGAACTAGCGTATTCACTTATTATTCACATAAAAATCTATATTTCCCCAATTCTTGGAAAAAAAAAAAGAATTAGACTTCAAAGGCATGCACACATTGGTTATGGTTGAAACCAGAAGTTGTGGAGAGAGACAAAAAAAATGAGTGATTGCAAATTCCAAGACCTAAGTCAGTACATGGGAACCACAGTGAAGTGACCGAAAGAGCTAATGAATGAGGCTGTCCTGAAGGCAATTGTACCATATAATGACATGTAACTGATCCAAGAACAGATACTTTGAAATCTTAAAAGGACAGAATGATTCCTAAAATGAGCTATATTTCCTACTTCTGGAACAGTATATATATATATACTGTTTATATATATAAATTACTTTATTGTTATTTGGTTACAGTTGTCTGCATTTTCTCCCCACCCCTCCCTGCCACCCCAGCCAAACCCACCTCCTTCCCTTGCCTCCACCCTCCCCCTTGGTTTTGTCCACATGTCCTTTATAGTAGTTCCTGAAAACCCTTCTCCCCACTGTCCCCTCCCCCTCCCCTCTGGCTGTTGTTAGATTGTTCTTACTTTCAATGTCTCTGGTTATATTTGGTTTGCTTTTTTCTTTTGTTGATTATGTACTTCTAGAACAGTTTTGGTACATAATATGATAAACAAATCCTAGGTTGTTGAAAATAAGAATTGATTTTTATTAGACTGAAGAGCCGTGTCTAAGAAAGGTAGCGATGAGAGGAGGAGCAATGAAAAGGCAGATAGATATTGAACGTCCCCATCCAGAGCGTCTGATCCTTCTCCATGGCCCCTGGGAAGAATGACGCATACTGTACAATGGACAAGTAGGGACGTTTCAGGCACAGAATGACTGGACTTAGGTCTATGATTGAGAGTTTAAAGTCTTCGGACTATTAAGAGCAGGAAAGTCTCCTGCGTATGTACCTAGGCACACCTGGATGCCTTCTGGTTACAAATTCCTTCCTCATTGAGTTTTTCGACAGGGAGAAGATATGCTGTCAAATGGAAATGAATATTTATTTCCTTTGATCGCTGTATTTCTCATTAGAAATTAATAAATTACTGTTATGTGTAACATATCAGTTTTTTCATGAACTTTGTGTCCTGAGTCTTCCAGCATGGCCGAGTTCAGTCATTTCTGGACACCAAAAAAAGATCAAGTACCTGGGTTTGCAGTGCTGAGAGCCAGAGGCTGGACCATGGCCATGCAGCAAGTTCACGGCAGTCTGAAAGAGCTCCCAGGAGCCAGGCAGGTGATATCCTTCAACTAGGTGATCCGCATGTCCTGTGCTGAACCACCCTACACATTTTTCAAAAATTAAATTGAAATGTAATAAATTTTAGCTAACTTTCCAAGATGAGAAATAAATGAACTTTCAAACTGCCAATGAAAGTATTAAAAACCTTTCTTTCCTGTAGTGACTGAAAGACAGTCGTTGGCAGCTCAGTATAAAGAGCATGTGTCCTGGAGGCCGATGGCTTGGCTTCCCACTCAGCTCTGCACTTACAGGGGGCGTGACCTCGAGACAGTCACTTCACGTCTCCTTCAGTTACAGTGAAATTGATGAGGTATTTAGATAGTATTAAACAACTCAAATTAGTATTAAATTATTGTCATTAAATCTCTATTACTATTATTTATGGTGAGGTAAGTAATAACATTTATTTCATAGAGTTCAATGAGTTAGTATTTGTGAATATTTCAAATAGCAGCCACTGACATTTTTAAAAACTGCCCATACTAAGTGGTAACAAGGAGGCAACTGGAGCCCTCGTAGATTACAGGTGGGAATGCAAAATAGTAGAGCAACTTTGGAAAACACTTTGGCAGCTTCTTATAAAATTAAAATTAACCAGATGACCCAGCAGTCTCATTCCTAGTTATTTACGCAAGAGAAATAAACATAGGTTCACATAAAAATCTGTATGCAAATATTTGTAGGTACTTTATTCAAAATTGCTAAAAACTGGAAACAACTCAAATGTTTTCAGCTGGTGAGTGGATAAACACACTGTAGTATATCCATGTAATTGAATACTAGTCAGCAATAAAAAAATAAAAAATAAACCCTACTGACCCACACAACAACATAACTCACAAGTGCATTATGCTAAGTAAAAGAAGCTGGACTCCAAGTGTATATTATACTGCCTGATCACAGTCCTGCGGCACCGTGGGGAAGGCAAAGCTGCGGGGGCAGAAAACAGCCCAGTGGCTTGCAGAGCCTAGAGGCTGGGTGTGCTTTTGCTACAGAGGACTACAAAGGAGTCTATAAGGAGAGAGGTGATGAATCTTTACAACTGCTGTATGTGTTAAAGAAAACTCATAGACCTGTACACCAAAAATAGTGCATTTCCCTGTATAAAAATATACAGGGAGACAGATAGTCTGGGAAACAGAAAAAAAAAGACCCTATGCCAGGCATATAGTAATACAGTAAATGTGATAGAAATGATTGTTAAATAAAAAATTAAACTTTCTTTCTTTGACATGTTTTGTATAAACATACAGCTCTCTGAAAAAATGTTGGTAGTGTTCTTATCTTTGTAGTCATTATAAGAGTAATAACTGGGGTAGATCATTACATGAGTAATTCATGTTCCTATGGTGGCACGTGGAGTGGGGGGGATTTTAAAATGTACACAAGTAAAAAAAAGAAACAATCACCCCAAAATGCAGCATTTAAATGTAGCCACAATTGAAAACTCACAGCCTGCCAGACTTTTTGTTAGACATGAAAAAAATCATTTTAACAGAAAATAAATTAGGAAATAGCTTCAATCAGAAAATAACTTCATACAATACATTCTCTTTTGAAATGACTTCTTACCAATATATGCTGCAGAAGTATAAATCTGGACCATCACTTTCAATGATTGTTGATTTATACTACCCAAGTCTCTGCTGTTGAACATTTAATTTGACTCTAACTTCTGGTAGCATCAGCCAACCTGTGCGGAACATCCTTGGTATATTCAATGCATCTTTATGCACACAACATTATTTCTCCATTGCAAGTTCCTAGAATTACTGTATTTTAAAATGTACATTATATGGTTTTTCATTCCTATTGCCAAATTGTCCTTTAGAAGATTATATAAATTACCTACAGCAACTGTGAGCAATAATTGGGGCTGTGTTTCTGTGGTCCTTTTCCTTCAAGATCTGACAGATCCTTTTTCTGAACCACGTCATAGATTATAAATATTCACCTTTTAATTAAAAGATTATTAAACCCTGGAGAAAGTGGTGGCAGGAAAATGGTGATAACTGTACTTGAACAACAATAAAAAATAAAAATGAAAAATTAAATTAAATTTTAAAACAGATTATTAAGCCAACCTTAAACACCATGAAAATGTGCTACGTTTTTATTGGGTAGCAAGTGATGTAAAACATAACTAAGAAGGTAAATCATCCAAGCATCAAAAGTTACTTTTGGATTATTTAAGGTTATCACCTACATTACTGCTGGCTGCCTTTACCGTATAGTTTAGGAAAAAGTGGCTTCATTTTGTAGATAAGGACACTCCCTAGAAAAAATGGTAATGTTCTATGATGAGTGTCTCTAAAACAATCAATCATGACACTTTCCAGTCTGGTTTTACTGGTTAGCATATTTATACACGGTCTTGAGTTACTCATCACAGTGGTCTTTGACTTTGGGGCAGGACCTTAAATCACTGACAAACTACCTTCCTCCAAGGAACAAAAATGTATATTGTCCACATTTCTTTGGTGTATTTAAATCAAATATTTTTAGAAACCATTGAAGAAACACCACACATTACAATTTTCCTGAAGCTATAAACAAACTAAAATCTGAATTTCATTCTGCACAAAAGATTATTCTTTACTTTGTAAAACACTTATTTCATTCCCACACTCCAATCCCTTATTAAACCCAGACATGGTTTTACAAGTCACCTCCGGACTTGTTTCCAGTAACAGTTGGTCAAGAGGAGAGAAAATCAGTTGAATTTTCAACAGCCATAAAAATCAGAAATATACTTAGCTCAGACAGGAAAACTGGGTCACTTAAGGAAAATGACCTGTGCAACTGCTAGCCTGCAATTTTCTTAAGAATATATTACTTAGAAGATCTTGAATTGTTTTCCTTAAAACTTGAACACTCTAAATAATTAGATTTTAATTCATCCGACGTTAATATAACTAAGAAGATTTATTTGTTAATTACCACACTGAGCTGGAAATAATAACCTGATAAGAATATTTGTGCAATACATTCATTAATTACATAACACAATCTGGTTTCTCAATTCGTGTACATTAACATCCAAATATGTATCAGGCATGGCTATTAGATGATGGAGAAACCTACACATTCCTGCAATAAGTCACCATTGTCATGGAAGGGCGAGGCACAGTCCCTTTGCGACAGAGGGACTTCATGCTTGCGTGTGACAGAACAAAGACTAGACTGAACAGAACGAGTACCTGTCCCTCCTGGCTGGTCCTTGGGCCCTATAGTATCATTGTACCTTGATCGTTGAAACATGTCAACTCCATATACTCTAACAAATTGACTTGAACTTAAATACACAAGCTGTTTAGAAAGTGTTGGTGCCCATATGAGTAAATCATAATGGTAGATAGACATCACTCAAATAATTAGAAAGAGTGATGTATCCTAATTGTTCGACTGTCTCCTGAGATGAGTGAGGAATGGATGACGTTTGGATGGAGCCAATCACCTGTGAAAGAACCTAAAAATTCCAATGCTGAAATCTCCTTTTTTGGGCCTTGGAAACTTTCCAGGCCTCTTGGGCCTCCCATAAGAGAAGCAACATCTTAAACTGCCTTCAGCTCTACCTTTGTTGGAATCAGTTGAGACATCTGAAAGCAATGCACTTGGGATTGAAATAAGAATAAACGACTGGGGCTGTGGAGAAAATGAGAGAGGGGTGCCTGGCCATAAATTTCCTAGAACCAAATATGCAAGAAAAAATATCATTGCTTCATAATCACCTTTTTCAATAGTTCAGTGTTTCATCTCAGCCTTCTGTTTTCTTTCCATTACAGTATATCTTTCTTAGATATTTATTCACAGCATGTTTGTCTCCAGACTCATGAAGTCTTAGAGCTGAGAGGTGTCTTGGCGCTCACGTAAACAAAATCCTTCATTTTACAGGGTGTTCCAAGGGCCTGTGGGACTGATAGGACAAGTCATGGAGAGAAACGGGCAGCCCTCTGTCTCCCGAGCCCCAGCAGCGCACATGGCCTCTTTTCACTGTTCCAGCTTTCAAGTCTGATGTTACTTGTAAAGCCTAAGGGAAGGATACCTTCACTCCTCCAAAGATACTGCTGAGAGTCCCCCAGAACTTCTCAACTGTGTTTTGAAAGTGAAAAAAAAAATTGACAAACTTCATGAACATGGAAAAGTAGCCAGGTCAGGCTCATAAGCAAAGAAAATGACTTCGGGAAAAAAATGCTTTCTGCATCTAATTATATCATCTTACATCTCCTGTTAACATTCCCTGAACGAGATCACTTTCAAATTCCTACACTGAATCTTCAATTTCAAGCAAAAACAAGCTGTTGATGGTCATCAATATAGTAACAAGGAAATACTTTTAGGATAAAATGGAACTTTTGGGGGTGAAAATCTCACACTAAAAATGTTTACTCCCTGGATCAGCACTCCTGGAGACTAACCATTTACATAACCTAAAATGCTTAAACTTTAAAAAAAAGAAACAGCTAAAGATATATTCATTCTACTTTTAATTATATTGTGAAATTTAATACATATCTTGTGTATTGAATGACCCAAACGGTGTAAATCATGGTACCTGCCCCCACGAATTTATAAACCAATATAGAAGCTGAATATAATACAGAGTGATTAGGTCTAACGGGGGCATCCATCCTTTTGGCGTCTCTGAGCCACACTGGAAGTAGAAGAGTTGTCTTGGGCCACACATTAAAGACACCGGCACTAACAGAAACTGAGAAGCAAAAATAAAAAGGTTTTAAGTAAATTGACGCTTTTGTGTTGAGCCACATCCATAGCCATCCTGGGCCGAGTGCAGCCTCCGGGCCACAGGCTGGACACCATTGGTAGGATTTTGAAGAGGAAAGAGGGGTCACTCTACTGAGGTGACAAGAAAATACCTCCTGGCAGAGGTAGCATTTATGCTGGGCCTTGAAGAACAAGATTTGGCCAAGAGACTGATGGATGCATCATTTCAGATAAAAGGAGCACTAAAACACCAATACAAAAGAACCTTTGCACCCCGATGTTCATAGCAGCACAATTTACAATAGCTAGGTGCTGGAAGCAACCTAGATGCCCATCAGTAAATGAATGGATCAAAAAACTATGGTACATTTACACAATGGAAATCTATGCAGCAGAAAGAAAGAGCTCCTACCCTTTGCAACAGCATGGATGGAGCTGGAAAGCATTATACTAAGTGAAACAAGCCAGGCAGTGAAAGACAAATACCATATGATCTCACCTTTAACAGGAACCTAAACAACAAAACAAAGAAACCAGCAAAATATAACCAAAGACACTGAAATAGAGGACAGACTGACGGTGACCAGAGGGGAGAGAAGAGGGAATTTCAGGGGGGAATGGGAAGGGTTTACAGGAACAAATTTAAAGGACACATGGACAAAAACTAGGGGGAGGGTGGTAATGGGAGGGAAGTGGGGAGGGTTGGGTGGGTGGGCTGGAATGGGAGTAAAAGGGAGAAAACTGTATTTGCACAATAATTAAAATAAAATAAAAAATAGAGTAACAAAAAATAAATTTACTCAGGAAAAGAGATTAATAAACTTTTATCTTCTTTAAGAAAAAAAAAACAGGAAACTGTAGGGTTTACTTAACAACAGATGAGCTTTCCTGATGACTTCATTCTATGATGCTCAAATGTGCACAGTGGGAAAAAAGATAGCAGTTAATTTGAAGACACTTTGTGGAGGGTATTAAGAGTCAAACTTTGGAATTTTTTTTTTGTTTTATTTTGCTTTGTTTTGTTTCTTAATTAGGTGGGTATTTCAGGCCTCGGGAAGGTTAGAATACATTTATAGAACATTTGTTCCATTTACAAAGCTTTGCTCCAGTGGAGTTTGCATCCTGTTTGTAGTTTCATTGCTTTATCGATTAGCTAACAATTACCTCATTATGTTTGGGTAGACAGGAATCAAGGAGCCTGCATTCTATTTTGGTGTGGTTGAAAGCTCATCCAAAAACTTGTTTCCTATTATAAATATCCAGGACCTTAGTTTAAAGGTAGGTTCGGTCATCCTTTACCTGGCCAAGAAGCTTTGAGAGTTAATAGATTAAGTTTCATCATTTAATTGAGCTTCCTTTTTATATAACCTTTCAAATATTTTAGTGGTTGGCACTGTCACCACTTTAAACAATGACACTAAGGTGTTCCAAATCCAGGATATTTGGAACTTCAGCCTAGAGTCTCAGAAGAAACCACGCCCTCAACTCAGAGCCTGAGGACTGCTATGACCCTGAGTGGGGGCCAGGCTTTTCTGAACATTTTCCTGGATCCCATCCTCTCTGGGATTTATCTGTTCTCCAGGGTGGTAGAGGACTAGTCAATACATCTGTGACATGTCAGTTTCTTTTGCCACTATGGTGAAATTCCTCAAATGACTCAGTTATTGGCACATGTTTTCTCCACACTAAACCACAGGAAATTCACCCCTGTACCATTCTTCCACATTCAGCCACCCATCCATGTGAACTCACCTGAACATGGACAAAAATTTCTCTGTCCTTCTTTAGAATTGACCCTAGACTGTCAGCCTCTTTGCTGAGCATTTCATGGCAATTCTATTCACCCCCTCTTCCTCCTACATCAGTCTTCCCTAGCTCCCCAGCATTTTATGCTGCCGAGGGAGCTGAAACTTCTGGAAAAACAAAGGTAAAAAGCCTCCCTAGGAGAACTGAGCAAATCATGGTCTACCCATTGCTAAAAAAGCCTTTGGCCCCTCAAGTTCAGATAGAATATAACTATTTAAGCTATATTTTCAAAGGAAGGGCAGCACTTTCTACCATGTTCTAATTGTTCTTCATAAAAGTCCACTCCTCCATGTAGACATCTAGTCTCATCTGCTTAGTCTTGTACAATTTAATTTAAATGTTGGATATTCCATAATAATGGGTAGAATGCTTAACTCTGTCCTGTACCAACTGCATTACATGTTAAATATCTCTAGTATCAGTTAATGCACTACCAAATACTGAGAAAGTTGCAAAGGAAATATGAGATGACTTCTGTATCCTGAACTAGAGTAAAGACTTTATGTTGTTTCCTCCCCAAATCAATGCTAGAATAATCTAGACAGTTATTTCCAACTCCAGGGGGCAAAGTAATAGCAGTTATCTTTATGGGTGTGTAATGTATACTATTGACAAAATTACCCTGTAATTGCTATGTGAAGTCAAGGTAATTACATAGCAATTGTCCTGTAATTATTGGATTCTGTATCTGATTTATAAACTGCAATATGAACTACATGGTAATTAATACTAGGTTTTCCTGATGTAAGTTAGCTATTATTCATTAGTTTGTTAGTAAATCTTGTATTCACACAGATCAGTATGTTTTAAAAAAGCAATCAGTATTTAAATCTCTAAGATCTGGTAATCTAACTTATGCATTAAATGACTCCAAAAACTCGTGTACAGCTATATATGATTTGATAACATTAACCAAAGAAGTGTTCAAACATGATCTTCATCCAAATGACAATGTTTAAAAAATACACGTCCGCACCCACCCACACACACCCATCTATATGTATTTATAGTTCTTATTTGTTTATTTCTGTAAACCACCACCAGTTCCACATCTGTTCCTACCAAGCTGATGAATGTGAAATGTTGCTTACTACAAAACCAAAGAGTAAAAAAATCCTATCAAATACCACTCAAAATGCTTTCACACAGTTGTCTTCAACTTTGATCATTTGTTGTAATCACCTAGGGAGCTTTAAAACACTGACATCTGGACCCACCCCAGAGGGTCTGATTTAATTGGCCTGGGGTAGAGCAGGGGCATTAGGTTTTTCAAATCTTCCTAGGTGACTACAGTATATAACCCAGATAATTTTTATTCGCAGCCCAGGGTGAGAGCCATTGGCTTTGAAATATCACTGGAGAAAGACCTAAAGGTTACTGAATATTTGCAATTTCCAGAACTCTGAAGCTAAGTTTTGTTCTATAGCCCGCATTTTGGGGCAGTAAAGTCAAAGGACTTTAATTATAATACCATTGGTAATAAAGTTCATTTGGCTTGACTACCTTGCCTAATGTACTCCATAACATGTTAATTTAATTATTTGCTTAAAAGTGCTAGCAAAGTATACATGTACATAGTTTAAAAAGTCAGATAATGCCAGGGAGCTTATATGGGAAATCAATAGTTCCTGGTCTGATTTTGCCACTTCTAGGGATCATAATCCCTAGAGACAATATGAACTGGTTTATCTGCACCCAATTGTTACTATTGTTATATCTTGATTTTATAATTTGATACTTTATCCTAATCACCCAAGTCATCCCCATCACACATAAACACACACAACACACACCCTCTACCAACCTTCCAAAACACTTAAACCACAATGTTCCCTAAATCAGTAATTAATGCTTATAATGCCTAATTATGGTGGTAAGTAGCCTTGACCACCGAAACTTGTACTCCAATACCATTTGCAATTGTTTCATGGAGAGGTATGTTTGTTCAATATTACATATGCCTATCAGTAATTCCTCCCAAAAAATATCAAAAGAACTCTAAAATATTTTAATAATAAAAAGATAATGATGATTGAGCACTGATGTACCAGAAACTATTTTAAGAACTCTACGTGTATTGATTTAATGTTCACCTGAGCTCTATAAAGTAGCACTATTATTTTCACACTGCAAAACAGATAAGAGTTACATAGCCCCGGCTAGTGTGGCTTAGTGTATTCAGCACCAACCTGTGAACCAGAGGGTTGCAAGTTCAATTCCCAGATCAGGGCGCATGCCTGGATTGCAGGCCAGGTCCCCACTGCGGGGTGAGTAAGAGGTAACCACACACTGATGTTTCTCTTTCTCCCTCCCTTCCCCTCTGTATAAAAATAAATAAATAAATCTTTTTTTTTAAGTTAAATAATCTGGCTGCACTGTTAGTAAGTGATGAAACTGGGTTGAAACCCAGGCATTCTGGCATCTTAGGGCTGAGTTCTTAACCCTCACACGATGCAGGCAAATAAACAGTCAACCATCAAGCCTTTGATATCCCTGCCTGGTGTTCCTCCAATGTAGACGTGTTGCTTTTCAAATTCTGCACGGTATTTGCCTGGGACTTCCACTCACATCGCAGGAATGCCGCTCCCCTCTCTCCTATCGGTCTCGTTTCCTGGACTGTATATCCTACTCTTTCTCATTCTGGGCCTTCATTTAGGAGAATGCATTTTCTAGTAAATTCCTGATGAAAGGAAAAGGGAGGTGAAATTTTTAAGGTGCAAGAATCTAAAGTGTCTTTACTTTGCACACACTGTTAATAATTTGGCCAGTCTATTGATTTCCTCTTGCTGTTGTAACAAATTACCACAAACTTGGTAGCTTAAAACACAATTTATTATCTTACAGTTTTGGAGGCCAGCAATATAAAATAAAACCACTTTCCTTTGAATAGTTCCAGTGAAGAATCCACTTCCCTGCCCACTCCAGCTTCCAGAAACCACCTACTTCTTTGGCGTGTGGGTCCTTTCCCCTATCTTCAAAGCTAGAGCTAGCATCTTTAAACCCCTTTCTCTCTACCAGTCTGCTTCGTCTTCACATTGTCTGCTTGCCTGGCCATGCCGCTCTAGAGAGGGCTTCGTGTGAGGGCTGGTAGGAGCACCTGGCTGGCAGAAGACCCTTGATATATGTTCACTCCCTTTCCCTGCTGATTTTGAAGACCAAATATGTTACATGTAAATACACATCACCAGCACATTGAAAATACAGGCTACTTCACAAATATAAAACAGTACTTTCCTCAGTGAATGAGAAACCTGTATGCAAGAGCAATCCTGCATATCAAGTTGTCGATATCATTGAACTTTTCTCTTTATCTTTGACAATCGTTCTTGAAAATTATGTGCATAAGAATCTTTTAGGTGCTTATACAACAAATAGATTCCTTGCTTCCACCCCAACCTGAGCCAGAATTTTCCCAGGGACACCAGGAATCTGTATTTTCACAAGTAACTTGAACAAGAAGTAGCATGTGTGTGTCCCTGGGTACTTCGAAGATCCTAGTAGGAGAATTAGATTCATTGATCTTCAGACTTGTATTCCAAATGTACAGCACAAACTTGTTGTTCTTGTGTGTTTATTTACTTCCCAGGTAAACTCTAGCACAGCCTTGGGAGGGCAAGTGCAAACACATGACCTGGCCCCTGGAGTATCATTCGCCCTTTGCTGAAGCACAGGTCTCCTGGCCACACTTGAAGAAATACCCCTTTAAAATCAGCTGCTGTACCATCATTTAACCTGACCTTACCGAAAACTTGCTGTGAACAGTCTCACCATTGACACTGGCTTACTGATTTCTTAATTTTTGCAGAGAATGTGTTGTGAGTGGTGGAGGTTGGGTGTGTAAAGTGACAAGAAAAGGGAAGAGGTAAGATTGTAATTTAAAACTTATTTACAAGCACAAGGAAGAGCCCTTAAGCTAATTGTTTAGAAATTGGGTTCTCCTTCACACCCCTCTCCTGAGTGCCAGGTATCATTACACCCCCAGCAGCATCTGGCACAGCGCACCCAGCAGCCACACCTGCTCCTTTCCATTTGTTCTCATCACCTGGCGACTCTGGATGGGGCGTTCAACAAATAGCATTTTGCTTCACATCAAGTGATTTCTTCCTAAGAAATCATCACTGTTATAATAGCAAGACAATTAGGGAAACAGTGAGAAGGATTTGATTGATACTGCTTCCAATTGTTCCCATCCAACAAGAGATGTGGGGTTCTATTCCAGAACAGTTCAGAGGTTGATATCCAAAATAGGTGGTATCTTTTCCATTTGAGTGGTGTATCTCTGTGTGTATGTGTGTACACTCAAATTGCTTGTTACAAATCAAAAGTAAAAATCGGGTGTATATTTATGCATAGTGTCCTCACCACCTTGCAGATCTGTGGGAAGTGGTTATTGCAAAAGGACTCATTTTGTTTCATTGCAAATGGGTATTGTGTGCATTTATAGAAAGAAACTGCTCAGACAAGGAGTTGGCTAACTCATAGGCAGACTACTACTAAAGCCTTGGTGGCTTGGAGAACTTTTTAGCGACTGAAAACATGTTTTGCAAAACAAAAATACATACACTTGCACACACACACATTAGAAGGAATGTTTGAAATAAAACTGAGGATTGCTTTACAAACATAACTCTGTGAATATCCTTCTATGTATTCTCTTTTCCCATTTATTAAGAAAATTTTATTGCTTCTCTATTCTGTGTAGTTCAAAACAAATCCACAAGATCATGGGACAGTCCATATGTGGGCAATTTGGTGTCGAAATAAGATTATTTGTATTTTCAATGTCTTTTTTCTTCGTAGCTCCAGCATTACACATTTAATTTGCAAAGAAGTTCAAATAATATAAAGACAAAATAAAATGAATCCCCTGGAACACCAATGTTTTTATTAACCTGACTTTTAATTATAAACCAATGCCACACGTAGAGTATGTTAATCACTAGGTCTTGAACTGAGAAGTTAACATATTTCTGCCACCTGTGCTGTTTAGTGCATCACCGCCCACCAAGAACCATTTCTATTTCACTAGCTTCCTCTAACTGCTTTCCTGATAATTGCGCCTCTCCTTCTCACTGAATGTGTATGCAACAGACACACATGTGTGCACCTTCATCCACACCCACATGTTCTTCTGCCCAATCTTTATCATCTCTTGCCACCTTTAATAATACAATATATGCACATGGAGTGCTGAGAGATGGGCCCGATTTTGGGTGTGCCTTGTGGAGTACAGTCTCATTTCTAAATAGTCACTTTTTACATTTTTTTCCAGATTGCATAAGATACAACATTGTGTACGTTTAAGGTACAATGTGATGATTTCATATACATATATATTACAAAATGATTACTATAATGAGGTTGCTTAACACCTTCATCACTCACATAATTTCCTTTGTGTGTGTGTGGTGAATACACTTAAGAGAAACTCTTAAGCAAATATAATTGACACACTCTTAAGTAAATATGTTTAAAAAAACGCTTAGAAACTTTCAAGTACATAATATAATACTATTAACTGTAGTCACCATGCTCTACATTAGATCCCAGAACTTACCTTATAACTGGAAGTATGGATGCTTTGACCAACATTTCTTTATTTCCCCAAACCCCACCTCCTGGCACCCACCATTCTCCTCTCCCCTATAGAGTCACATTTTGATGCATATATACAGGGATGTTTATAGGTTCACACATAGAAAGTTCCTGTGAAATATCATAAATATAATCACCCTCCAGCATATGCAAGAAAATGAATGTAATATGAGATCTACATGGTCCAGGCCTGTTTCAGTTATCTATGGTCGTGCAACAAAGCACCTCAAAATTTACTGCTTTTGAAATAAAAATGGCCTTATTTTTCATGATCCTGTAGACTGACTCGGGGGGGGGTTCTTCTCATGCTCTCGCCAGGGACGACACAGGCAGCTGGCAGGACAGCCAGTGGCTGGGCTCTTCTGAGACAGCTGGGACAGCTCAGCCTCTCTCTTTGTGGCCTTTCATTCTGGGCTTTGACATGGCACCAGCTCAGGGAAACATTCCCAGAGGAAAGTCCCAGCGTGCAAGTGCTGGACAAGGCCCTTCTTGGGTCACAGCTGTGGCATCCTATTGGCCAAAAATGAGCCAGTGCTGAGTTCACAGTCCACATGGGAGAGAAATACATAAGTATTCCTTGGATGCTGGAAGGTGTGACTCATTGGAAATCATTATTCTAACAATCACTACGTGGCCCCATGTCAGATACTTGCCCAAAGAGACTGGATCTTGTCCCTTCGTATAAAGGCTGAGATGTCTGAATATAGACAATCAAAAACCTTTGTATTGTGTGTTCTATAGGGCATATTTTACCTCGAAGACAAGCTTAATAAATGAACTACAAGCCTGGGTTATAAAAAGCAATTGATAGCTTCTTTAACACAAAACACACATTACTTCCTGCTGTGAATGAAAATGAGAAAAAGAATGAACAAGAGAACCGTGAGGAAGACACTTCAGGATGGATTCATGTTCCTTGTCCGGCAGCATCTCCTGTTCCTGTGTTCTGCCTATTACCCTGTGCCAACGACCGTGACTCTGCTGAGACTAGTGTGAGATTTGCGAGTGTCTGGCTCCAGTCTCTTCTCTCTGTGAACTTACCTCGGAGTGTGGGACAAGTTGTTATGGAGAACAAGAGCCTCTGAGGATGAGGAAAACAGGCTAATGAGGCTCCAGCTTTCCAGGAAAGAGGAAACTAAGAAAGTCTGAGAGAATCTAGCCATCAGCCTGGGGGAGCTCATGGGGAGGCTTCTTACAGGGTAACTGTCTGCCAGAGTTACTCCTTAAGGGACGCCCACCAACTGTTTTGTGCCTCTCTCCCTTCTTGGTTGTTCCCTAAGGATCAAGGCGTTTCATTGTCTAACAAGTCGCTTGAATTTCATCCAAAGGATTAAACTTCATAAACTGAACCAAACACCTTCATTTTTAAGTACATGTGTACATTATTGATAAAAAGTTTAATGCTAACCCAAGGAGGAGAAGTTTTCCTTGGCTGAGTTTTTGAGGTTACCTCATTAACAGACTCCCTGCCATGGCCTTCTCTGCCATCTCCTTGGAAACGCAGCTGCGGCTCTGTAGTTGTTCTGTAAGACCAAGACCTTTCAACGTAACACAAGATGTGACACCAAGCACTGTCATGAATGTATTTCAGATGAAAGTCACTTCCTGGAAACAGCCTGCAGAAGCGAAACTTTCCTTCCTGACAAATGTCAGATCCCAAACACAAGCAGCTAGAGCCCAGAACTTGAGCTCAAGTCCTATTTGAATGGACTGGGCCAACTAATCTTATACCCAGATACTATTCACTATTAATTAAGTGTTAAATAAAGTTAGACTCCCTTGGAGGCAGAAACATCTGCTGTGGTATAAAACTAAATCTCTGTATTAATAGAAAACCAGAACTGAATGGGAAATACTCAGGTGGTCTGGTTCACCAAGGATAATTGTGTTGGACTATGAGGTCTGACATTTAAGGAGCTATGCTGAATCAATCAAGCCAGATATCTTAGCCCTGCAAAACTAATGTATGCTTTATGGAGCCAACTCTAAATAAAGCCCTGAATTAAAATCTAATCTACATGTAAGCCTCATGATATTTAGATGTCAGGGTCCATGCTGTCAGTTCGTGTCTGCCCCAGCCATGCCAAAATACAGCTGCAAAAGACCTGAGGTTTATTGTTGCAGTACCATCGGGGCCCAGGAACAGTGGGCACTAGCCCACGCCACAGGTTGCCACTCTTACTTTCTCCTGCCTTGTAAAACCATCCCTATCATTTCCCCTTAGTAGTTCTCTCTAAATGTAACAGTGATTACACCACAAAATGCACAGATTATATTTGGTTTTCATCCTATTTGACTTCTCTGCTAATCTCTCTCTCTCTTCCTCTCTCTCTTCCCCCCACCCTTTGGTTTTACAATCTGTATTTTTTCTTTTCAATTTTTTTTCCTTTTTAAATCTACACAGTTCCTCTCGTATGTTGCCATGGTGCTTGTCTTTTCTGTGATTCCATTCTCTAGAAATTATTTAAACATTTGTGCATAGTGTGATAGACAGAATAATGCGCCCTCCTCTTGTGAGTCTTCATTCTAATCCCCCCAAAACTATGACTACATTACTTTATATGACAAAAGGGACTTTCCAGATGTGAGTAAGGATCTTGAGATGGAGAAATTATCCTGAATTACCCAAGTGGGTCTATAAAATCACAGGGGTCTTTATAAGAGAAAATCCAGAGAAAGTGTCAGATTAAGGAGATGGGGCGATGAAACCAGGCATTGAAGTGATGCATTTCGAAGGTGAAGGAAGGCGCTATGAGCTAAGGAGTGCAGACAGCCTGTAGAAGCTGCGAAGGGCAAAGAAACACACTCTCTTCTGAGGCCTCCAAAAGGAACACATTCTACCCAACAGTTTGAGTTGATATTTCTGAAGTCAGGAACTGTTAGGAAATAAATTTGCGTTTCCTTAACCAAGTTCGTGGTTATATGTTACAGCAGCAATAGGAAACTAAGACACACAGTCACCCTATACCCATAGATAATAGTTCCATCACCTGAAATTCTTGAGGAGCTAAGTCTGTTGTTTTCTCCCTCAGGACAATCTGTGAGCTCATATTGATTGTTTTGAACCTGTGGAAAACCTGGGAATCTAAACTGAAAATACATTCTTTCCAGAGATTATCTGGGTTTGCTTCTCTTAGAAGCCAGAGGTGTTACCTATCTGGAATGGCTCCAGTTCATTTCCAATATCACAGGTTAAGTCCTGGAGTCTTGAGTTCAACTTCCTCATTTTGCCATCTTCCTAAGGCTCTTCTCTACAGTAGTGAAGGTGTACTCACCATCCACAGAGAAACAGGTCCAGAAAGAACACTTACACAGAGAGTGTACAAGCTCTTCAGAGAATCCCTTCAGATGTGCTCACTGTGAATCATTTTACCTTCAGCTCATATTATAACCTTCTCTTTTTCTTTGCCCAACTCTGCAATAAATTTTTTCCTTGCCCAGCTATCCAATGAAATCTTTTTACATGAAGGCTTCCATTTTTTTTTAATTTAAAGAAAATGCTTCCCCAGAACATCTAATATGTCAAACCTACTGAAGCATAAGTTTCTACTCCATCCTTTATAACATGTTTTTTACTTCCTGGGCACAGCACTCTCCTGGTTCTTCCTCCACCTCTCTGGCCACTTTGGCCTCGCCTACTTTTTAGATTTATTCTCCTCTGTTTGGCTGAGACGTTTTGGAATTTCTCTGGGACTTGTCATAGAAAATGTTTCCCCCTTCTAATATTCTCATTCCCTGAATGATTTCATCCACTTAGCTACAGTGGAATTTCCCTCTTATATGAAGATTAGTATCTCATATCACCCTGTCAGGCCAAAAAAAAAAAGGGCAAGTAGTCAAAATCACCCAAGAAAACCCCTCAGAATTTCCATATTTGAGATTGACATGCCATCTCCTAATAAATTCCATGTTTTTTAAATCCACAATGTGAAAGGTTGCTGATTCTTTAATCTCTAGGAGTTGGCTCGTACTTAGGTGTTGTATTATGTGAAAACTATGTGTAGTATTTTTCAACATTAGAATCACATTGAATTCAGTGACATACACCAGACTTGTACTGATTCATATCTCCCAAATATCACTCAATACAGGATGTCTATTCATTGAAAGAAATGGAAGCAAGAAAATTCAACACTGTTGGAATCACTGCACTCCTTTTTTATTTTTATTTTTTGTTTTCTGACTTAATGGTTATATCTGAATTTCCACAAAGTGTGATCATTTCCACTGGACTACACATATGCATTGCCTCCAAAAGTTATATTTCTAGCTGAGAATTGAGGGCTATATTCTAGACCCCAGCTTTTTAAACAGCATCTCTTATTGGGTGTCTCAAAAATACCCCAAACTTAATACACCCAACATCAAACTCATAATCTTCTCACTTGTATATCCTGTGATCTCTACCACTCCAAATCAAGTTATCATTATTTATTCCCTAGAGCAATACACTAGCTCTCTAACTGGTCTGCTTGCATCCAGTCATGCCCCCTGCAATTGATCATCTGCACTAAAGCAGGAGAAATGTTTTCAAAATATAAATGTAATCATATGCCACACATATATGTGCAATTGTCACTGCCTTCAAAGCCTCATATACTTTCATACTTATTGGGCTTTCTAGCTCTTTTCCACCCCATGATTCCATTCCAACTCTCCGCTCCAGTCACATCGAGCATCTTTAAGTCCCTCTCATTGACCATTTTTCCCTCCCACTATTGATATCCTGTTTTCTCTGCCTTGGATACTTCAACTGCCTTCTTGTCTACTTACCATCTTACTCTCTTCAGCTCTCAGTCCAATCATTATTCATTCCATATTCCTCATTGGACATATCTCCTCATAATCAATTCCCATACAAAACTTTTATCTCATTCAAACATTAGTTGGGATTTACTCATAAAAAGAGTCACTGTGAGTGTTATTGGATAAGGGAAATTAGAATAAGAATTAGACTTTACAAAAATGGTAGGAGGAGCAGGGGAAGTGAAGACCTGGAAGTGGGGAGTTGGAGGATCAGAAGAGAGTCATAAACAAGTTCTCCTAAAGCATGGGTGTAGGTGAGAAAGCAGAGCTTCCCAGGTAATTCAAGAAACTGAGTAAGTTAACCTGCCAAAGTGAAACTGTAGGCAGAGCATGCGACGAGGTCTGTGGCCATTGCTTCTCTGTAGCTTCTACCTTTGTGGGCTCACAGCCCAGAGAGAAAGGGGTTCTAGGCAAAGTAATTTCCAATTTAACCAAGTTGACAATAGAGCACTTCAGCACAACTTACAACAGATTGAAATTTCCTTTTATTTGGAAGATTATATATGTTTAATATTTCTCTCTTCCACTTGATAAAAAGATGATTCTTTGTTCATTATTTCAATGAATATGTATTGAGTACCTCCTATTAGCCAAGTACTTTTCTAGAAGCTGAATATACAGCACAGAAGAAAACATACAAAATATTCCACTCTCACTTTAGTATGTAGAATTGGGCAATAAACAAAATAATAACATAATTTGTATATCACATATACATATATACATATATAGTATCTTTAATATAATAAAGAACAAGAAGAATCAAGCAGAAATCAAGAATGGGGAATACTGGTGCAAAAGTTGAAAGACCACCCAGACTCATTCAGTTACCCCAAATATCTCCCAATCATGCAATATTTAAGCTTCATTTTCTACCAATCCAGGAAATTCTACAAGCTAATATATTGATTAAGTCACTTTGTGCTTAAACTAGCTAGGATGGATTCTGTTTTCTGTACTTAAGAGGCCTGATTTATAAAGTAATTTATAACAGAAAAGGTTGCAGGCAACAAGGCCTTGAGGAAATGAAAATCTGGAATCAGTTACCTAAACTGGTAGGGTTCTGAAGCTAGTAAATATGTGTTTAGTCTCAGAGGATGAGATATTGGCATTCTATGGCACACAATGACAAAAGCAATTACTTAAATTATCACCCGCACTCACCTGAATTAAGAGCCTAGTGAAGCCAAGACTTTAAAGGACTGAGGAATAGCTCCTATAGACCTTAATGAATAGCATAGGAAGTACAGGGACAGGGGGAAGGAGGAAGGAGGAAGGAAGGAAGGAAGGAAGGAAGGGAAGAAAGAAGGGAGGGAAGGAAGTGATACAAATAAATTTTTAATTCTCAATCAAAGTATATTTTTTAAAAAACCTAGCCTAAATGTGTATCATATCTCCTGGCATCAGCTAAAATCAAACTCACATTCTGATTCTGTGTGTATATGCCAGATGTTTCATGGGTTAAATTCCAGTATGAACACATCTCTTATAAAGACCTGGAAGACCAGAATACTGAGAATGTGAATGAAGATGTTTGACAGAAATGAATGACTTTGTTTTCACTAAGTGGCGAAGGTTGATGAGCCCTGTTACCAGTAGAAGCAGTGATCTCTTACTCTCAGATGAGGCTGGTCATGCGTTGCTCAAATACCTTGACACAACATCGCCTATTCAAGTGACCTAAAAAACAGGCGACAATCTTCCTTATCCTCCACTCCTATCATGAATATGTTTCAGTTGACTGAAATATAGATTCAGTGTGGACTATATGAAATAACATTGAGATGCTAGAAATTCCTGGATACGATAGAGAGGATGGAGATAGTATGGGAATGGGCTTATCACAGGTGATATGATGGTTAATTTTATGTGTCAATTTAACAGGGTCAAAAGGTGCCCACATTAAACATTATTTCTGGGTCTGTCTTGTGAGAGTGTTTTGGATGAAATTACCATTCAAATCAATGGACTCAGTAAAGTAGACTATCCTCCCCAATGTGGGTCTCCATCCTCCAATCTACTGGGGACCTGAATAGAATAATAAGCAGTGGAAAGGAGGATTTGTTCCTTTCTGCCTGCCTGTTAGATCTTGGACATGCCTTCTCCTACCTGTGGGCTGGGATTTACACCATCAGCTCCCTTGGTTCTCAGGGGTTTGAGCATGGACTGAAGTTATACCACCATCTCCAGCTTGTATATAGCAGATCATGGGACTTCTTGGCCTACATAGTCATATGAGCCAATTTCTCATAATAATTCTCAACATATGTTGGGGCCTGCCCTGCCTGGTCTCAGGAAGCTGTAACCTCCCGTGATTTAGGCTCAGTAAGAGACCTCCAAACCAGGAGCCACTAAGGAGACAAAACTCATTTCCCTGGCATGAATGCTGCCTGTTCTGTGCCGGCCGCCAATGCTTGATCAGTTAGCCAATGACGGGTAAGATTTCCCCAGGGGGGAAATCATCCAAGACAGGCATGATCACATGGAGGCATCAGGGAAGAGACTCAGGGGGCTGTGGAAATGAAGGGGTGATCAACATCGACCCCTGCCCCCCCCGGCTTTGTCAAAGCCTGAGTCCTTGTTCTTAGTTGTGAGAAATCCAAGTCTCCTGGCTGCCTTTGTCTCCTCTGCCTGACTCAGGCCTGCAGAAATAACAGGGGTGGTGCAGTACAGACCAGAGTCAGTGGACCCCTGGGGTAATCAGGCCTGGGACATGGAATATGCAAGATCCTGTAAGATCTGCTTGTTGAAGGATGCTCTTGATTTTGAATATGAAGGCCCGGGCAGGAAACGAAACTAGCCTTTTAGGTCATGTAGTCTTTTCAAGTGATAAAACCCCAAACTCTGCCCAGAATCCCAGCGGGATATCTACCAGCACCTTTGAAAGCTACCTATTCCTTTTGATCTTCCCTGCCAGACTGTAATCCACAAACTGTATCTGTATTCTTAATAAAAGCCTGCTCAGGCGGCGACTCAAAGCACTCTCCACTAGAGAGAGTGACCGTTCCGTCCCTATTTCCCCACAGGACTCGGTTGTCCCTGTGTGTTTTTCTTGTGTTTCGACAAGCATCTGCAGTGATGGATACTGCTGGCCAGTATCCATCTCAAACATATATGGAGCTAACTTTGGGGATAATCAGAATGGTCTGACACAAGGTATTTTTGACAGCAGATAATTGCTAATGAGGTCTCTAGAGACTAAATTAATAGCCTACATGCTAAGGTTCTAATTGATTTCTATAGTAAGCAAACAGAGGCCTGATTTGGGGCCTCACCTAATTCCAGAGCTGATGATAGAGGCCCACAAGTGAAGAAGGGACTCCATACCATTGAGGAAGGCTCATCCAATACTGTGACATTCATGTTTTATAAATAATCTGCCTGGTCTTCTTCAAAGAGACCTGCCACAAGTTTCTAGAAGGATGGTGCCCAAGGATAGCAGACACAGTCAGACCTTTCTGAGTTATTGGACACTGGCTCTGAGCTCATTGTAATCATCTAAAAATATCCTGAGATTTACTGGAGCTTACATGGGTTCGATAATAAATTTGGGCCCCAGTCTATTTCACAGTAAGTTCAGTCTATCCGATAAACCATCCTATGGTTATTTTCCCCAGAATAGTTAAATATATAGGTGGAATAGGTATGCTCAGGACTGGCAAAGCACATACTTTGGTTCCCCGGCCCATGGTGTGAAGACTAGTTAGTATGTAGGAAGCACTTAAAGGAGGCTGGTCAAGCCCCGCCTCCCTCCCACAACAGTAAACCAGAACCAATACCATACTCCTGGGAAGCATCAGATATTAGTGCCACTATCAGAAATTGCGAAGCTTCAGGGGTGATGATTCTTAGCATCTCTATTTAACTCACTGTTTGACTTTTGCAAAAGGCAGATGGGACTTAGAGAGGGACAGTAAATTATCATAAACTTAATTATAAAATTAATCTACTGTTCCAGATGTGGTCTCTTTACTGGAACAAATTAACATATACTGAAGCACCTGGTATGCGACAGGACCTGGAAAAGGCTTATTTTCTAAAGCATGAAGCAAAAATCACCAAAAGTAGTTTACTTTCACTTTTTGGTCAGGAGTATAATTTTGTAATTGCACTCTCTTGCTTCAGGACCACATCACTATTCTAACTTTTGCCATAATTTTGTCCACAGGGATTTTCATTGTTTCACCATTTCACAGATTACCATGTTGGTCCAGTTTATCAATGACATTATATGAGTAGAACCTGGTGAACAAGAAGTAACTGGCTCTAGTGGGGTGGCTCAGTTTGTGGGAACGTCATCCCATACACCAAAATGTTGCCAGTTCAATTTCCAATCAGGGCACATGCCTAGGTTGTGGATTCAGTCTCCAGTTGAGGCACATATGGGAGCCAACAAATCAATGTTTCTCTCTCTCTCTCTCTCTCTCTCTCTCTCTCTCTCTCTCTCTCTCTTTGTTTCTATCTTTCTCTAAAATCAATAAGCATATCCTCGGATGAGAGTTGAAAAAAATTAACTGGAACCCTAAATGCCTTGGTAAGACCTAGTCGGGACAGTGAATGGGCAATAAACCCCAAGATGATTCAACTCAGTGAACTTTCTGAAAGTCTAGTGGTCTAGACTGGACATATTCCAAAGTAAAAGACAAGTTTCTCAAACTTGCATGCCCCACTACTGAAAAAGAGGCCCCGTATTTGGGTGAGCCTTTTGAAATCAACACATGGCATCTGTGTGTGTTGCTCTGACTCATTTGCCAAGAGCGAAATATTTCACTAGAGTGCTGATCCAGAAAAGTTCCCAGAAAATCTATGCTACAGTGCCAGCAGTGGGTCCTTTTGGCCCAAGGATTCAATGGCACTGTAGTACCTATGGCAAATTGCAATTCTGTCATTGATCTTGATTAATGAAAAGTTCTGCAATGAATTTTAAGCTGAAATTATATTAGTATCTATTTGGGGGTTAAAGATACGTCATCATAACGACAGAACTGAAGTCCATTTCATCCACTTCAGGAAGTCCTTTTGTAAACTCAATCACAATATGACGTAGTTCAATAGTTTAAAATCTCAATCGTGCAGAGGTGCCATAAGTTGAGGATCCATTCTAGGTCAGTTCCTAGGAACTTTTAGTATAAACATGGCCGATTATGGCTTGTTGGACTGCAAGCACTAAGACACACCAAACTAACAAAAGTGGATTAAAAGAAGTGATGCGTAAGTTATCAACAAACACATTGGGAGAGCTTTTCTTCCATTTGAACAATATTCCCTGATTCTCATTCCGTGATTCTAAAGATTTTTTTCTCTCGCACACTGGGAATTCAATAATATAAGCAGCCCAAAGCAAAGCCAAAAAAATCCCTTAAGGTTTTGAGGCAGCCTTCTAAGGAAGACAATAAAAAGAATCGTAATCCCTACAGTCGGCCTGCAGTTATTCTCAGTAAAGCTGTCTTTGCCACAGGTGGAAGCAAAATGACTTGTCCGAAGACCGAGGCTTAGTTGTCACAAAGAGATTATTTCTGTGTTTCGGAACACTGGTCAGCCTTAAGTTCATCTCTTCTCGCTTCCCAACTCAAATGTAGCTCAACATCAAGTTCAAATACAAATTGCCATCTCTAAATACGAACTGTTTTTAAGAAAGAATATTCTACAATTTTTAGAAGGTATGGTTTCCACCATAACAGTAAATTACAAGAGTAAGAGAAAAAGCGATTTTAATATTGGTGGTGAGTTCAGTGTGATTTTTCTGCTTCTCCTAATGCATAACAACCATGAAGGGATTGAGTGGAAACACCAACAGGGAGTGCCAGAGCACATCATATAGGCCTGATGAGACTCCTGGTAATGGTGGGGTCTTAAATTAGGAAATAATGACATTACTATTAATATTAACATTGGTTCACAAGGCTATTTTGAGAATTTAAGAGTATGTACCTTCTCCTTATTGTATCCATTAGATTTATAACATTTCCTCTGACAACTCTCAACTGATCTGATATTCAGGAAATACTCAAAGATATGAAGGGAGGAGAGGAAAATATTCCAGATCACTTTGCTCTTTTCACTCCTGTCAGTCTTCCTATTCCAGGAGTATTTCTGGCAAAGACCAGAAGTTGTCCTTTGTACTTAAGTCTCTACTTTCTTTGTCATGTTTACTTGAGTGTGACATATATATATAGAAGATGGCTCGTGGTGGAGGAGGTCGGGTCCTGAACTCAGCAGCCAAGAAACCTGGACTTGAGCCCCAGCTCCACCACAGTCTCCACGTGAGGCCTTGAGCTCATTCCGGCTTACACCAGTAGGATGTCGCAGGTGGTATTCTTTCCTGGGCAGTTGTTTTCTCTGATTTCGGAGAGCATGGTAAGGGCTGACGCTAACTACAGAACTCCGGATGGAAGTGTCCCTCAGTCCCACTTCTCCTGCAGCCTGTGCCTGTCTCCCTCATTCACCAGCTGCGCCCAGCACCAGTCTGCAGGCCTTTCCATCTCGGCTTTCCTTTTTTTTTAATTTTGTAATTTTAAATATGATAGTCTGATACTAGACTACTATTTACTGAGCTTTTAACACCACCTTTCACGAATGATAGCAACAAATATTTATTGAGTTCTTTACAATGCAGGAGGCAACGTGTTAAATGCTTTACAAACATCATTTCATTTCATTCCAACTGAAGCTCTGTGGGGCAAGCATGTTAGTGTCCCCATTACATCAACAAGAAAACTAAGGCTTAGAGAAAATAAATAAGTGTATTTTTTTAATATACTTCTAATTGGCAATAACTAAACTAGTGCTTTTGTTTGGCTTTTACAGTCTGCTTGTTCGAATCAGGATCTAAATGAAGCTCATCCTTTCAAATTGGCTAATATGTCTCTTGGCTCTTCAGTCTTTTTTAATTTATAAGTGCCCTCCTTTCTTTCTTTCTTTTTTTTCCTTGCAATTTATTTGTTTAGGAAACCAGATCATTTGTCTTTTACAACTTCCAATAATCTGAATTCCGCTAATTACATCTCCGCAGTGTTGTGGGTGGCAGGTCTACTTTAATTATATTACTTTAATTATATAAATCAGTTCTCAGTACCAAAACTTTCTAAGATTGGTAAAATTTCACCTGTCTTCCTAAAGAAAAAATGACCCGTGCAAAAATGCTGAGATTCGAAAAAGCCACTGAGACTTCTCCCAACAACGAATGAGCCCCAATCTTCCTCTCTTCCGTCTCGGTACAGTTTGACTTCCAAATGCATCTAATAGTTTCAAGGATCTCACACCTTCCCTTCCATCTCTTTATTTCTGTTAATAGAGTAAAGCGGCATGTTTTTAAATTTATTAAGTAGTGTCTCCCTGTTGGGAACCGCTTGGCACTCCCTCAGAAGTGAATGAGAGATCCCGTCCTGTTTCTCAGCATTCTCACAAATGTTTGGGAGGGAGAAATGGTCCCACTTTTGCCAACGTGGCAGATATGCAATGAAGTCTCATTGTGATTTCAGTTTGCATTTCACTGAATGCTAATGAGGTTGAGCATCTTTTCTTGTGTTTATGGATCATAGGTTCCCTCTAAACTGAAATGTATATTCATATCCTTTGCCCATTTTTAAATTTAGGTGTCTGTTTTTCCTTGTGCTTAATGATTCATAGAGTGTCTTAATACATTCAGGATACTAAACCTTTATCAGTTACATTTGTTGCAAATATCTAAATGTCTCTTCTCGGTTTATGTTTTGTTTTTTTATGGTGTCTTTTGATTAACTGAAGTTCCTAATTTTAATGTAGTCAAATTTATCCATTTTTATTTATGTTTGTGCTTTTAAAAAATTTTTATTGATTTTTTTCCCTGGCTGGCGTAGCTCAGTGGATTGAGCGTGGGCTGTGAACCAAAGCATCGCAGGTTCGATTCCTAGTCAGGGTATATGCCTGGGTTGCAGGCCACGGCCCTCAGCAACCGCATATTGATGTTTCTCTCTCTCTCTTTCTCCCTCCCTTCCCTCTCTAAAAATAAATAAATAATTTTTTAAAAAAAAATTTTTAATTTTTAAAAAATTTCTTTAAAAAATTTTTATATGTGTGATGGAAAGGCTCCCATCCCCTACACACACCCTTTTTTTCCACTTTTTTCAGAAGCCTTGCCTATTTTTGGCCCTTTGCTATTCTGTATAAATTTAAGAATCATATTTTTAAATTCTGTGGAAATACTTACTAAGACTTTTATTCATTTAACCTATATAAAGTTAGTACAATCTGGAAATCAAATTTAATTCAATCTGGGAATAATATCTTCATAATACTTAATATTTCCACTCAAGAACATTATTTTATACAATTCAGAAAACACTAAATAATACCTTGTTTACTACCTAGTCATAGATATGTACTAATTCAAAGTATAAAGAAAAGTGATTGGAAGTATAAAGAATAGCCAGGGATGATTCAATCAACACCCAGTGTTACCTGTTGGGGGGAGGAAGGGATAGGATGTGTCTGCAGGGAAAGAACTAAGAGATCTCTAAGGTGATGGTTTATTTTATAACCTTGATGATGAGTATATGGTGTTTATTCTACTATAACTTTTTAAACTGGACATATACATCTTACAGACCTTTTTGTGCACATGGCATGTTTCACAATAAAGGAGATGTTTGCCAAACCAATCGATTTAGGACAAAAGCATTAAAATTTTGATTTTTTTCTTCACATTATATAAACCTACACATAATGAATTGTAAGTCCAACATTTCTGAGGATAGCTATGCCCTTCTATGTACCGTAGGCATCGCTGTTTTTATAAAATTATTTTTGACATTGTTTTTTTATATTTCTGACATACAAATTTAACTACCAGAATTTTAGAGTGTACTATGTCTTTACAAATTTGAGTCACTCCTCTTGTTATACACACAATCTAGGAGAGTTCAAATTGAGTCGGCATACATTTACTCATTCATTCATTCATTTGCAAAATGTATGCATAATTCATTGTGCTAGAGGGCTGGAAACATAAAAATATATATACTAACATTTCTGCACACAGAAAGAATAAATGAAGTAAAATGAAACAAGACAAGCACTCGAATAACTGTAGTGTCTGACTGAAGAAGTAGAATTGATAATAATAAGCACAAAATTGCAAGATTTCAAAGGAGGGCGAGTTGACATCTATCTGATTGAAGACAATCAGACTGGGAAACAGTCACAAATCATTAATTCTTGGTTTTATAACATGCAAAAGTATGCATATGTTTCAGCTTTTTTTTACTTATATTCCGACTTTATGTCTTGTTAAAGGAGGCCAGCCAACACGTGGGTCGTGATCACTGGGCCCATGCTCTGCTGGCTCCAGATTGGTTGGGTTGGGGTTTTCAAATGAGAAGGAATTTTATCTCCACTCCAACCTTACCATACAGAAAACTACACATCCATAGGAATTGCAAATGTAGCATATTTTGAGATGGCCAAGAGACCGTTTTTTTTTAAGAAGCTTTTACCTGCCCAAAAGCCTGTGGCCAACCCTGCCTAATTTATATGTACCTCTGAGGAGCCTGAAACGAAGCCAGTGCTAATTGACTGAATTGACCATGTCAGCTGGCTGCTTTGGTTTCACAGAAACCAGCTCACACATTCAATACGTTCACTGGGGGAATAAATGGAAAAACTGATGATCTGATACTGTGTTGCCTATTCCCTCCTGCCCGCTGCCTCCCACCACCCATGCCTGAACTCCTCCTCCAAATGGTTAACTAAATTTTTCTGTTCTCAGTCAGTTTCACTGGTTCTCTGTTTACAAAACCTGTTAGTATCCATAGTCAGTAGAGAGTGTGTTTAATTTCCAGAGGAGCTTAAAATATTTCTGAGACAGACATGATGGCAAAAAAAGCATGCACACCACACAAGGGGGCCTGCAAAACTAATGTCATTTTCCTCCCTTCGTATCCCAGAGCCAAAGCCTTCCGTGGAACGCACTCAGCAATCACTGACATTTCCAAAGTGGCAACACTAGTGATATGAAGAGAGTCCTTCCCTTCTGAAAGTGCTGCTGATTTTTAAGCCTGGGCAGAGACTGAAGACTATTCTTGGCCTGGTAGAGCTCCATTTTCACTTATTAATGCACGAGTTTGTAGTAATTAAATTCATGATCAGTAGCAACTGCTGTCCTGAGAAACTTGTCTCCCAAATGTGTACAAAGGGAGAGTCAAATGGCCCATTGAAAGGATTAGTAGAGTCATATACTATCCTGAATCCTGGGCACTGTTTCAGCCTTCCCCAAATTATGTGAATCTATAATAAGGAATGGTCTGAGATGTTGGCAGAGTAGGTATGAGCTGGGAAAGCCAGAGCAGATGGAAATTTATCCTGCCTCCTTGAAACAATGCTTTCTTTAGGATATTTTTAAGACCGCAACTTATGGGATCACATCACCTCATTGTACACCAAGTACAGCCTTAAGAAAATTATTTCGTAGGGACTTAAATGTGGACTACTGAGTAGACACATGTAGCTATGCCTCTTCAAAGCCCTGGTGATGGTTAATTTCATGTGTCAGCTTGACTGAGCCACCGAGTTCCCAGATAGTCGGTTAAACATTATTCTGGGCGTCTGTGAGGCTGTTTCTGGATGAGAAATAGTGTATATTGCCCTCCATAATGTGAATGGGTCTCATCCAATCTGCTAGTGGCCTGAATAGAACAAAGAGGCTGAGTAAGAGAGAAATCTCTTACCTTATCTATCTCCAGGCTGGGATCTCCCAGCGGTCCTCTCCTACCTTTGGACTCAGAATCATGATGGAACTTACACCTCCACTCTCCTGGTCCTCAGGCCCTCAGACATAGGCTGCAAAACTAAATTATCAGCTCTTCCAGGCTCCCAGCTTGGTGAATACAGATTTGAAGACTTCTCAGCCTTCCTAATTACATGAGCTATTTCCTTATAGTCTCCCCTCCCTTCTCTCCACGCCCCACATTGGTTCTGTTTCTCTGAAGAGCCACAGTCATACAATTTCTGAATGCTTCATCTCCAACAGCTCAGACCTCCGCATGTCCATGCCACAACTAGAGATCATAGCCACCAAACTCTATACAACCACTGATTTCTTTTACATTAAGAAGAAATAATATTTCTACTTTAAAAATTGTTGCCGAGTAGCATATGTCACTCAAGTACAAAGGACCTAAAATAAAAGCATTCAGTGGCTCTGCTTCACAGCATCACTGGCACAAACAAATACGTAACCTTCAAATTTATGAAATCAAACCCCTCCAATGTTTATTTGATTCTTTTCATTTTTCACTTTTAACTTTCCTATTTAATTTGCACAAGGCTCGACCTTGCCTGGTTCAATACACTTCCACAAATCATGAAGCGAATGAAACTTACAGTTGCCAAGAAACAGGGGCTGAGCCTCATCACCGAGCTTACACCAAGGGTAGTGTGAACAGTGGTAAATCAACATCCTGATAGATAAGATTATTATGAAACCAAAAAAAAAGGAGATCTTTACTTTCTATACAGAGAAGTCCTGTTTAAATCAAAGCTGACTTGATAGAGCATGACTTTAAATACATGAAGTGGTACTGCTAACACTTCCCTTTCTCCTCAAATGAAGATATATGTGCAAACAAAATACTTGTATGAACTTAAAATATGTTTGACCATAGAAGCCTTTTAAAAATACAATCTTCTTGCAGCATAGGGAATACAGTCAATAACACTGTCATAACCAAGCATCGTGTCGAGGCGCACTAGACGTACGGGGGCATCACTTTGTAAGGTGTCTCACCACTACGCTATACACCTGAAACTCACCTAATACTGACTCTCAACTGTACTTTTAAGAACATATTAAATTGTATGTAAATAAATTAAAAGTATAAAACCTTTCCAAACTGATCTACTTTGGCAAGTGGAGAAGCTTCACTCGCCCTCCACGTGGCCTTGCTCTCCGTGCCTCCAGGGCTTCCCGCTGACCCCGAGAGCTGTTTGTGACACTCATCTCTGTTGTCATCTCTGGTTGTCATCTCTGGAACACACGACCAAAAACACAAGCAGCAGAGGAGAAGAACAGATAAGTTAGACTCCATCCACATTAAGAATTCCTGTGCTGCAAATGATACAATTTTAAAATATCAAACTTTATCATGGGAGAAAGTATTTGCAAATGTTATATGTAAGGGGCTGGTATCCAGAATATATAAAGAACTCTTAAAACTCAAGAGTAAATCAAGAAACAACCCTGAAGGTTAGTGACGTTGAGCATCTTTTCATATGTCTATTGACTATCTGTATGCCCAGTGTGGAGGAGTGTCTATTCAGGTCTTTTGGCCATTTTTTAATTGGATTGATTGTTATTTTAGTGTTGAAGTTTTAAATTCTTTATACATTTTGGATATTAACCCACCCTGCATCAGATTATCTTCGGCAAATATGGTCTCCCACTCAGTGGGCTGTCTTTTCATTTTACCGATAGTTTCCTTTGCTGTGCAAAAACTTTTTAGTTTGACGTAGTCCCATTTGTTTATTTTTGTTTCCCTTGCCTGAGGAGATACGTCAGAAAAAAATATTGCCATGAAAAGTGTCCAAAATTTATTGCCTTTGTCTTCTTCTAGGATTTTATGGTTTTGCATCTAACTTAAGTCTTTAATTCATTTGGGATTATTCTCATGTAGGATGTAAGTTGGTGGTCTAGTTTCTTTTTTTTTCATGTGTTTTTCCAATTTTCCTGGCACCATGTGTTGAATAGACTATCTTTACCCCATTGTATGTTCATGCCTTCCTCTGTCAAATATTAATTAACCGCGAAGACGTGAGTTTATTTTGGGCTCTCTATTCTGTTCCATCGATTCCTATGTCTGTTTTTATACTAGTACCAAGCTGTTTTGATTATTATGGGATAAGAATACTAATCAAGATTGCTGCAGCCACTGTGGAAAGCAGTATGGAGTTTCCTCAAAAAATTAAAAATGAAACTGCCTTATGACCCAGCAATTCCACTTCTAGGAATATATCCCAAGAAACCTGAAACACTGATTCAAAAGAATATGTGCACCCCTATGTTCATTGTGGTGTTATGAACAACAGCCAAGATTTGGAGCAGCCCAAGTGTCCATCAGTAGATGAGTAGACCAAAAAAGCTGTGGTACAGTACACAGTGGAATACTACTCAGCCATAAAAAAATAAGGAAATCTTACCTTTTCTGACAGCATACACAGACCTGGAGAATATTATGCTATGTGAAATAAACCAGTCAAAGAAAGACAAATACCTTATGATTTCACTTATGTGTGGAATCTAACGCACAAAATAAGCTAACAAACAAAATAGAAACAGAAGCCCTGACCAGTATGTCTCAGCTGGTTGGGCATATCCCACAAAACAAAAGGTCACCAGTTACATTCCTTGTCAAGGAAAATGCCTGGGCTGTGGGTTCAGTCCCCAGTCGGGGCACGTGTGAGAGGCAACCAATAGGTATTTCTCTCTCACATCAATGTTTCTCTCCCTCTCTTTCTCCTTCCCTGCTCTTCTTTCTGAAAATAAATAAATAAAATATTTTTAAAAATAGAAACATACTCATAGATACAGAGAACAAACTGACAGCTGTCAGAGGAGAGAGGATGGGGGGCTGGGTAAACAAAGGTGAAAGAATTAAGAGAAGAAGTAACTCATAGACACAGACAACAGTATGGTGATTACCAGAGGGAAAGAGGGGTGGAGGGTAGGAGCAGGCAATGGGGGGATAAATAGTGATAAAAGAGACTTGACTCGGGGTGGTGAACACAATAATGTAATGTACAAATAATGTATTATAGAATTATACACCTGAAACTTATATAATATTATCAACCAAGGTCACCCCAATAAAGTCAATAAAAAATAAATAAAATAAAATAAGAGTACAGTTTTTCAAAAAACAAGATAAATAACCCAATTTTACAATGGGCAAGGAAGCAGAACAGACTATATCTCCAAAGAAGATATACAAATAGTAAGTAACAATATGTAAAGACAGTCAACATCTTTAGTCACTAGAGAGATATGTACATCAAAATCACATTAAATATCACCCCATGACTGCTAGAATGGCTGCACTGTAAAAGACAGACAATAACAAGCATTGGCAAGGATATGGAAACATTGGAATGCTCATTCATTGCTGGTAAGAACATAAGGAGTACAGCCACCTCGGAAAAGAGTTTGGCAGGTCCTCTCACTGTTAACCACAGTGTTACCATATGACCCAGCAACTCCACTCCTAGGTGTGTCCCCAAGGAAAGTAAAAATACACGCACACACAAAAACTAGTACACAAATGTTCGTAACAAAATTATCCATAATAGCCCCAAAGTAGAAACAACGCAAGTGTATACCAACTGATGAACAAATAAATAATATGTGGTATGTCCTTAACATGGAATGTTATAGCACTAGAAAGAGTGAAGTACCAGCCCCGCTACAACATGGCGAAACCTGGAAGACATTTTGCAAATGGACAGAAGTCAGTCACAAAAGATTGTTCCCTCTTTGATTTCATTTACATGAAATGTTCAGAATAGATGAATTCAGAGACACAAAGTACATTACCAGTTGGCAGGAACTGAGGAGGAACTGCTAATGGATACAGGGTTTCTTTTTAGAGTGATGAAATGTTCTAAAACTGATGTAGTAGCTGTTGCTCAACTCTGGGAATATATTGAAAACCACTGAATGTGCAGTTTACTAGGTGAATCATATAGTATGTGAATTATATCTGAATAAAAACTGTGGGGTTTTTTTTAAGTCATCTCAGGAGCAAAAGCTCCATTCCTCTGTGTGTCCTCATTTGAAGGGTGTTTGGGGAGACACTGTAAGATAAGGCAGGAGTGTCATGATTCAGCATTTGTGGAAATTTGGAACAGAACACTTCTGAAGTCTCTTCATAGCTCTGACCTCACAGAAAATTTTAGACTCACTTACACAACAGCAGGCAGAGGAAGCTGTCTGGAAGTACCTGAGAGTCCTGTAATTTAAGATGGAGCCAGACCTAGGAAGGAAGACCTTTGTACTAATGGCTGTGAATTTTCTGAGTGCCACTAGAACCCACCCACAGCTTTGGAGCTGTAAGGCCACCTGAGAGTCCCCTGATTCTGACAGAAGAGCTCTCTCAGCATGAAGCTTCGTCCCCGGTGTCTGACATGCAACTGTGGATATATGCTCTCCTCCTCAAACCAGAAACATTCGCTAGCGAAGTCTCCGAGAAAATATTACAAGAGTGGCTTTTCCATTGATTTACAACTCCCGGTTCTCACCCAAAAGTCAGAATTAACATTTGTCCCCATCACTTGAAGCCACTCTAAGTTGTAAGGTGAGTGTTTAAAAATGTGCATTAACCCCGGTGACCTTCAAATGTCAGTGCACTTTCCCTGAGGATCAAGAATCCCAGGTCCCTCGCAGTTGCCCCGCAGACTCAATTTAGTTTTCGGTAGGCATTGCCCCAACTACTTTGTGCCTTACAAGGATTCCCACAGAGAAAATAAATTGGCTTATCATTTTAGTTTAGCATATTGAACTCTCTTGCAAATTGAGTAAAATTATTGCAAGACAAGCTCCATTTAAAAGTGTTTAAATGGGGGTGGGAAAGGATTTAATGTTCCTGTCCAAGCGGCAACATTTGATTTTCAGAAAATATTTGCATAGTTCCCTATCTGCTGAAGTACAAAGGGGGACCCCCCCCCAAAAATGGGATTATCTTCTGGAGGGCAGGCCCTTGTAGTACAGGCTCCCCCCACCTGGTGAGTGTTCTAGGACTCTGTCTGTATCAGTGTGCCAGCTGGCGTTGCTGTGAGAAGCTGTGCTTGGCTCCAGTGACTTCTATTGTGAAGGCTCTTTCAACGCATTTGCCCATTTCATGACGGGTGATTTACGAGCACACCTGCCCACATCACGCTGAGTGTTCCGCAGTTTCTGACCAAAAACGGCATGACCCCCATGCCCCACCCTCCCTATTCACCTAATCTCACCCCAAGTGACTTTTTTTGTTTCCCTGGATGAAAAAAGTCTTCAAAGGGAAACGTTTTCCCAATGTGGAACAGGTGAAACAAAACATGGCAGAAGCACTAAAAGGCACCAAAATCCAGGAGTTCAATAACTGTTTTGAGCAGTGGGAAAATGTCTCAATAGGTGTGTTGAACCAAATGGACAATATGTTGAAGGTAACTGAAATTTAAATATGTAACAATAAATAGACAATTTTTAATAAATAAATTCTGGCTTGGGTGTCTCCCCCTCATGTTTATATGTAAGATAGATGATATATTCACAAGAAGCCTTTTCCTGCACACACCTCCCCCCAGACCTGGGTAAGGGTTGATGTAAGCCATCCCAGAAGGACTGCTATCTGATGCGGGCATGTACGCATCGCTCTGAGAGCCAGAGGAAGGCACAGCGGCCTCTTCGAGGAAGACGCTGGATAAAGTGGTTTTCAGAAATGAGATGGGGCAGGCAAAAAGAACCTAGGACTGGGGGGTCTTGCTGCCTGGCAACAATGGACTCAAATGAAAGTTAACAAAACAAAGAATATACATTGCCCATTTACGTGTATTACACATTAAGCTTCCTTGCAAACAAGAGATGACGACAGATGCCAAACAGGTAGCGGGGCATGTGCGAGGTGCCCCTCCCCAGATGAAACTGAGCAGGCGACTGCAGGCAGGGTCAGTGGGACCGGGGAGGGAGTTGATCCTGGACCTCTGGGACCGCACTGGAATTGGCATTTTCCTACACCAGGAAACTGAACCTACCTCCACAAATCTGTGGCTGCAGTGGAGAGCGAGGCAGCCCCCAGGGATGGGGTTGAAGCCACTTAGTCCTAAAATAGGCTGGAGATAGTCCATGTAGCTTAATTTGGCATTTTATAGACCACTTGCTACAAAATCTAGGTCAGGTTGTCTATTAGATGCAAAGTTACCTGAAACCCGAAAAGGGGAGAAGCAGGGCTGGTATTGGGGGGTAGGGACCGGTGAGGGCCCACCCGGAGGGTCTCCATTCCGCGCAGCCCAGCCTGCTCCCCGAGAGGCTGCATCTTGTCCTCAGGGCACCTCTCAGTTGCCACCTGGGACGCGCTGTTGCCGGAGTGACTTCCGACAGCTCAGAAGCCCTGCGGCAAACTTCCTGAAGTTCTCTTACCAACGTCCCAGCACCACCTACTCTGAAGAAACACTGATTTTCACAAAAGAATAACTACATTCCACATGCACTTATGTTGTTGGGCTCATGGAAGAGTCGAGGCTGCAGAGCCGCCCTGGGTTCTTCCCTTTTCCCTCCGACCGGAAGCCCCTGTGGCGCTGTCCACGGTGCCCACTCTCTCACTCAGCTGCCATAGACAGGCTGGGGCCAGGCTCGGAGGAAAGGAATGTCAAGTCCTCAGGCAAACCTCTCAGCGCTCTCTGCAGCTGCCCTGGAAAAGAGCATCTAGGCTAGGACTAGCTCTGGGGGCCCTGTTAGCTCAGTCCTGCTCGGCCAGAGCCAGGGGTCCTGTCCAGCCGCTGTCCCGCTGGTGCAGTGCCGGCTAGAGGCACGTCACTGTGGTGTCAGCCACTCTTCTTAGGTGCTTGCTAGCTTCTGCACAGCAGGGAGCAGAGCTGCAGCTTCCTCAGCACTGCTGAGGAGAACCAAAGCTTCCAGGGGCTGGAAGCTAATGAGCGCCCCAGCCCTCCCACCCACCCTCACCAATCCCACCGCCTTTCCTCTGACAAGTGGAAAATCACCCAGATCCTCCTCTTCCCACAGGGGCATTTAGGTATTTATTCCCTAATGGAGGTGATGGCGTTGCTTCCCTTGATTTTCAGAAGCTAAAATGCTTTGGCAGCCGAAAATGAAAGTGTTTGTCTTAATTCTGCCCTCTCGGCAGGAGCCCTTGCAGAAAATGGCTCGCGTTGCCTCGGCTGCCTCTGCGGCGGTGGCGGTGGCAAAGATAAACAGCCCATCAGCGCGGAGCTGAAAAGAAATATAGGAAAGGGGATGGGAGTAGTTTAATTACTTTGAATGGCTTTTTGTGTTCTGTGTGATTGCTTCCTATGATACAGTAGTTTCTCATTCTCCATGCAAGCAACGTGTTTCTATTCATAAGAATAAGATTGAAGCAGGAAATTGGCTTTCAAGAGTAGGAGAGAGAGAAAGGGCTGAGAGGTTGGCTGTTTCCATCCGAGTGTTCTCACAATGGCTGAACTACACCAGGAGCTGGGCCAACTCAGAAACGTTTGTGTCCGCTTCCTTGTCCCGCCCTGGAGAGTGGGGACGACTTGGTGGCAGGGAAAGCTGCCCACTGGGGCAAAGATAAAGTCTCACGGGGCTCAGGAGAAGTCAGTGGAGGGCTGAGGAAAGTCCACAAGCAAACTCGGGATCATCCTGAGGCTGCAGGTCAATGTCATGTCCTTTTCATACTGGAAAAAGTGGGGGTTCTGTGTGTGTGTGTGTGTGTGTGTGTGTGCGCGTGTGCACGTGTGTGCCGTGTCTCCAGTTCCCTTTGAAGTTATCTACCACAGGAGAGATTATTAGCTGGGGACTGAAACAACACTTCTCCCCTCTATGCTGCCTGCCCTTACTTGCTTTCCGTTTCCATACACGGAGAGCTTGTGGGTCATAACAGTGACAAATAGAGTCACCTTCATATATGGCATAACTATACGATCAAAGAGATGCCATCAGGCCATTACTCGCTGGCAAAGATCAAATGCTCCTACCTATGCAATCAATACAACCCTTAGTCAAATACGTCTATTTTTTCTGTGTAAATTAAATCGCCTTATAAGATCAGAACAACTTGAATGCACTAAAAGGGTTTGCTATTCAAGGAAGTCCTGTGATAAATCCTTTTGTAATACAAATAATATGTTTCTGTAGATTCTAGTTTTATGTATTGGATTTTCTTACACTATAGTAAATCTGTACTAGGGACATTTGAGTTAAGGACTGAGATTTATAAGCCCACCCAGAAACCTAACTGCCCATTGCGTGTAGAGCATTTTTCTACAAGGGGGTGTCCTTTGGAAAGGAGGAATCAATGGCATCTCCACTCATGAGTTTACAATCACAAGAGGGATAAAACTGTCAGGTACTTGGAACTTGTGCCCAGGCAGGCAGGTTGAGCAGCTCCACAAGGCAAGCCCTACAGACACACTTCGTAATCTTCAAAGCAATGCAGAGGAAACCATCTACTACTGTTTTCACAAGACACTCTTAAATGTGGAGATATGAAGTTGGGGGAACAAATTCTTACAGGCTCTGATACTCCTGATAGAAAAAGCAAAAATGCCAATGCCATCGGAACATAGACAGTAAGTGCAGAAGGACTAACTGTATCCTTCAGATTCCAAGTCCCAAACAGCATAGGCAAATGTGAAGAACATCTGAAGCCAGTGGAAGAAAGTGGGGGGTTGGGGAGAGTTCACCGGAGGAGTCTTCTCTGGGACAATGTAACACAGAAAAACTGCTCGGGTCAAGAAGAAATGTGCCTAAGAAGACATTGCTGGAAGTGGAAAGGAAGAAACACACATTAAAAACTATCAAACAAAACAAAATGAGAAAGAATTGAACTGGAAACTGTGGGAGGAGCGATGTAATGAAAAATGCACAGGAGACTACGCTGTGGTCAGAGTAAAACCTGCCCCCAGTGGTCCTTTCCTCCTCTCGGGACTCCTCATGCCCTTCCCTGCAGTGCCCTGGCCTTTAAATGCCCCCTCCTGGTGCCCTCATGCTGTGCTTGGTTGAGTTCTTTGCCTAGTCATGTCAGTGGTCATTTTCAACCACCGTGCATCCCTCTGGGAAGAAAGGACTTAAGGAAGGAAAGAGGTCAAAGTGACAGAGTTATAGCCGGTACGCAGAAGGTGAGTTCAGGGTCACATGTGAAGGGTCAGCTGCAGCCCAGGCCAGCACCTACAAGCCATAGACGGCAAAAGACCCCTCTGCCCCAAATCACCCTCCCCACTGGGTGGTCATGCTTTCTGAAGCTCCACAATATTCACTCTTTGTGTAATTGCAGTGAGCGAAAGGGAGTGGCTAAAGAAACACAAATTCAGGGTCCTGAGTATCTCAGCTAGAAGCGGTGTATCCAAGTACAGGGCTATTCTCGGGTCCCAAGACCATACAGTGGTACCAGGCTGGGAAGTCTTGATGCAGGGGCCACATAGCAAGCTGGGGAAAGGAGGAAGCCACAGAAAAGGTCAGACGGGGCCCATAAGCAGTGCCTAAGGTCACATGGGTGTGTGTGGTGGCCCAAGGTAGGTAGAAAGTAGTATCAAGATATTGGGTGTTTGTCAAACACGACTAGAAACACCTTCATCACAATGGGAGACACAATAGAGAGTGAAGAAGCACTAAGGACAAAAATGGCCTACTTTACAATTTTATCCTTGATACTTTCTGACCATGAACCCTTGACCACAGGTGCATAATAGCAACAGTCAAAAAAACCCCAATAGTTGTCCAGTTGACCTTAGGCAAGACCTTGCTTAAAAGATTGATATTGAAAGAGTATCAAATCTGAGATTCTAATCTAGGTCTCTAACGAATGATGTGCCCTTGGCCAAGTCACCTTACTTCTTTAAGCCATAATTTCTTCATTATACAGTAAGAGTAACCTCTAACATTCTCTGATTCCACAGCTGTTTTCATCCTGTAGTTTATTCTAGGTTAGCTGAGTCTAGTCTAGGTAAAGGAAACAAACGTACAGGCCGAAAACCTGACTGAATACGTAATTAACCCTAACATTGGTCTACTAGTAGGCTGGCAGGAAGAGAATGTTTCACCAACCAACTGGAGGTCTGAGGTCTTGGGGTATGATTTTCCTGGAAAGGTGAAGAATAGGAAGAGAATGATGTCTTAAACTATGAAAACTGCAATGGCATAAATAATGTGAAAACAGATTTATTTGCTAAATCTCAAAATACCTCTCAAAGGGTGAGAGGACAACCTTTGAAACTTTACAGAGAAAGTTGTTTACCCAGAGGGTTATAAAGTTGCCAAATGCATCACACCAGCAGGTGGCACCGGGAGGAAATAAGCGTATAAATGGCCTCAAACGTGGATTGGTGAAGTTTTATAATAAATGACCTAGTCGTTACAGACTAGAACATTACAGAGGACTGGCGACGTTTAAGGTTGACATCTGGAATACAATAAAGCTGTCCCTGATCCCTAAGGACCTTCTAAGTCGTATTAGAAAAAAATCAGTTCAGTGTTCTACTGCTGAAAGGGGCACAAATAAACACACACACACACACACACACACACACACACACACACACACGTCGTAACAAGGGAGGGAAGGAAGTACTCCAAATTAAGGAAAACCAGAGACAGGGCAGAGTCTTGGAGCAGCACTGACGGTAGACACTTGGCCCAGCAACGGCATCACGTGCTCAGCTTATGGCTGTGAGGGAGGGCCCACACGCTAAATTCTAACTCGGGCGTATCAGTCTGGGTCACCCCAGGTGCTGGCTCTCAAGAAGAGGTTCTGACAGAAAAATGCCCATGGTAGTTAAATGAGTACATGTTGTAGTGGTTGAAGTTAAGCCCTGTGAACAACCAACCCCCGAGGGCAGGGAGGTCAAAGTCATTTTCACCGGGGACCACGTCAGCCTCCCGGTTGCCTTCAAAGGGCCGAATGTAACTTCAGGACTGTGTCAAGGTAACTGCTCCTTAACTAGGGGCAAGGAGCTCGGCACTGCCCCCGGGTAGAGACAAGGTGCTGGGCCGGGTAAAACAAGGTAGAGGGCCGGATTGGGGCCTTAGGCCTTGTGTTTGCCACCTGGGCCCTAGAGTTTCTCTCCTGAATTGGGGTCATCACATCCGTGGGGCCACGTGCAGCAGCCGTCATCCTGCACAACCACTTAAGCACAGGCCCCGGACACAATTCCATGTGATGGGAGAACAGAAAATTCCACCCTCATTTCCAGGACGTGTGAGTCTCATGCCAGGTCTGCAGGAGGAGCTGTTCCTCGGTTGAAAATGTGTTGATGAGTGCTCTGCCCAGGTAAGGATGGCTGAAACGGGCCCTGAGTGCATTTGCTTTTCTCCTTGCATTTGTAAGCAGCCTGTCATTTCGTTATCTGCATTCCGTGTTGGCTGTTTAGGATCATTAGGCAAAACCTCGCTACCGCTGCATATTACTCAGTACGTTTGCTCTAATAAGCTTTCGTAAATAAACCCCGAAGAGACGAAAAAGGCCAGTGTCTGATTACACGCAGCCAATTTGATCTCATTAGGTTCTTGTAAGGAGAAAAAGTAAATATAATCTTTACAGATCATACAGCTATAACAAAGATGCCTGGCAAAATCTGTTAGTTAAGATAAGAGTGAAGACCGTTTGAACATGTGTAACAGTTTGGTTTATGAAGCCATTAAGTACTATTTCATCCATTATAAACTTTTACAAAACTCAAAGATTTAATCGGGCAGAGGAAATTATATATTCTTATGTGATTCCCTAAGGTTGAGGCATAATAAATTGCTATTAAAACAATAATAAAAACTGATGCTTGTCTTGAATCTCTCATGCAAAGACCCCTGAGTGACTCATAAAATATTCATTAATTTTCCATAGATATCCAAGGCCTGAATAAAGTTGATTCAACCTATTTTACCGATGGTACAATGGAGGCTCAGACAGATAAAATAAAACAAAAACAAAAACACTGCAACAAAATTGAAAGCAAACGGAGAATATTCCCTAAGATATTGGTTCCCAAGTCAATATAAAGTCAGATTTTTCATTTTAAAAAAATTACTAGTTCATCTTTTATTACTTTGCCCTAAGCATACTATCTTGATTTGATTCTTGGTTGGCAGGTAAGGCAAATGTTGATCAGTTAGACTTGAACATTGCTTCCCAGCTGCAGAATTTGTTCAGGGCAGAACTTGGATTTGGAGTTAGACAACACGGTTTCAGGAATTGACTCTGTCTCTAACTCTGTGACCTTGAGCAAGTTACTGAATGGATTCAGTTTCCTCCTAGTGAATTAGGGAAACCAATGCTATGAGGAGGAAGCGAGATTATTGACATCAGAGGGAAATGTTTTGCAAACTTGACAGTGCTGCCCAAATGTGACCTATTTTCGATGCACATTTTCCTCTTCTTCATTGTAAGCTATGATGTTTTGAGATTGAGTGCACTCTTCCCAAAGTTCCTATCATTTTTTTCTTTTTACAAATACCTTTAAGATGGCCCTCAAGACTTTGCCTGGCCGCTCAGCAGAGCGTCCTGTCTCAGCCCTGCAGAAATGAGGCAGTCTTAAGGAGTGAGCTCTTCTGCCTCGACCTCAACCAAACCACGTTTAACCAGGTGTCAGACTGGCCCAACTCGCCAGCGAGGGAAGAAACGGGTACTGCAGAGGGCCAGAAAGAATAAGATGGGAGAAGCAGCCGTAGGCTTTTCTCCTCTCCCTTGCAGTGCCATCTTCCCTGCCACGTCAGGGTTAAACACACCTAGCTGCTTTCAGCCCTGACTCCCACTACTAACCAGTGCCTCTTCAGGGTCCAAGGGACAGATGCTACCCCAGCCCTTCTTCCCATAAACACTCCCACCACACTGCACGAACGTCAGCAGCAGCCTGGAAGGAAAGAATTGGGGAGCCTGGGGCAGAGGGAGCGAAATGTGCAGAGGCCGGTGCTGTCGTGGGCAGTTCAGCTCTCAGAAGACTCATCCCTGTGCTTGATAGGTAAGGTGCATACAAGAAAGGGAACGAAGAGAATGACCAGTTTTAAATAAATTGTATGAAGTTAAACAACACACAGCGTCCATTGGGCAGCATGGAGGAGCTGTACCTAGGTGGAGCAGGTTGTGATGTTAGAAGGTAGGATGGACAGAAAGGGGCAGTTGTAGTTCGTTCTTTTTTTCCCCCTCCATCTTAAGTAGCTGCGAGGTATCTAGCCAAAGCACGGAGCCTCTCACAATAGATACAACAGTGCCACCTAGAGGCCAAAAAAGCAATTGTCCTTCCAGCCCCTGAGAGACCAAGACTAAAAGTGATTATCCCTGTCCCCTGCCATTGCCTTAATGAAGCTTCCTTGGTCAGGCTTGAGGACCGTTTCAGCGGCAGCGCATAAACAAGACTTGGAGGAACTGTTTGCAAAGCCAGGGACGCAGGGCTGTCTTTGCTGCCAGGAGGCAGCGCCCTCAGCTCCTCTAGTCTGTACTTCCAAAACAGGAAAGGAGAAAGGACCTTTTGAATTACAGCCCCAGAGCCTTCCCCCTCCCCCACTAAAACGCAAATTTCCTTGAGGTTTTCCTTCCTGCGTCCTATTCTTTGAACGGTAAGATAATTCATGCAAATTACATGCATCTTCTTCAGAGACATCTAATTAGACAGATTAGCTTCTTGACTCTGTAACCTTCTATTTTATTCTTCCGAAAAGAAGGTTATGTCAGTAAGGAACCTCTCACTCTTCCTGGACATCAGACACAGCGAGTTCCTGTATGGGCGAGAGCTCGGGTCTGTGTGTGTGTCTACACTAGGTAAACAACTACCTTTTGTGTGTATAACACTGTGTTTGCATTTGAGGTATTTGCATGCCTTTGCGTCTGGGGTGCAGCAGAGAGGTTCATGGGCACCAGCACAAGCAAAGTACACCTTTCCATGAGAAAAGGGAAATAAAAAGTTAGCTCCTAAAGGTCCGAGAAGTATGAATAGCTGATTGGCATAACAGATGAACAAAGGAAATGAAAGGGAAAAAACACACCCATTTCCTCCTTTGTTCTGAAAATGGACTTCAATTCTTGCTGGCATGCTGCCAGTCCACATTCCAAAAGAAAAGAAAATTCACTTATCAGGAAAAGATAAACCAGAGATGGGATGCTAACAAGCTCTCCAACTGACAAAAGCATTGCAGGTTGCCAGGGAAAGAGGTTTTTATCTCCTGCATCTAAAAATCCACCAGGTGTGCCAGCCAAGGCTCTAATCAGACAAACGAGATTCCTCACCAGCGGCATCTGGGATGACTTCCTGATACTTTTCCTGTTTGAAGACCCTGCCAATTCCCGAGAGCCATCCAGGTGTTTGTTTAAGTCAACCACTGTCTAACAAATGCTTCCTGAACCAGACACTGGCTGTCCCAGCATGCAGTGGTCTGTATGCTTCCAGGTTAGAGGGTGCAAATTCAAATGCCTGCTTATGCCATTTGACCGTGGCCAGTTAGCAGGGGATGGTGGCAAGCGGAAGACCTCTATTTGCCTGTCCAAAAAAAAAAGCAACCATTACTCAGCTCCAGCCAGTTGTTTCCTTAAAGAAATGCCAGCATATTTCCAAAAGAAGCTCATAACCTGAAATGTGTATGTGAAATCTCATGATTTTTTAAATGTTGGAAGCAGCTCAAGAAATGTTAAAACCTTGTGCTGAGCCAAACAAAACTTGGCCAAAGGCCTGAATTGCCCTGGAAAATGCCAGCGCAGCCCCTGCCTTGGGTCACTCACTGTAGAAAATCTGTACTCAAACCACACCCAACTCTTCTGCCTCCACTGCTCACTTAGGGCAGAAACATTCACACTTTCAAGTTTACCCTGTTTCACCTGTCTGAGCTGGTTTCTCCTCTGGTCTCTGCTTGTCAAAATCCAATATCTAGGGCCAACTCAAATTCAATTTGTTTGTGAAGCGTGCCAGAATCGCTGCAGTCAAAATTAATCATTCCAGCAACACTTGGTTTCTGTCTCTGTTCTTGCACTTGGCAGAACCTGCCTCGTAGTGGGGTTAGCAGTCGGTGTGAGTCCCAGTTGTGAGTCCTGGACACCTGGGAATGTATCCAGTATCCACCCCCATCTCTCTGTCCAGTGCCCTGCAGAGCCTGCGTTGATGGTTACTTTGGATTTACTTTGGGTCAGTTACTATATGGGAAGCAATGCATGCAGTTCATTGACTAAAAAGCTTAGGGCATCTCATGACTATTAATTTAACTCCAGCCTTGCATTAAACACACCATGCAACGGGATGACCATGCCCAGGTACTCCTGAAATCAGGGCTACATATTGATGACTGAATCAGCAGCTATTGGAATGAGGTGTATCTCCTGCCAGAACCCAAGGATATATTATTATTTTCATGCCCTATTATGACTTTCTAGAGAGCAGAGTTCTTTTTTTTCTTTTGTCTCGTTTTCAATTTATATACCCACTATACTTTCTGGCACAGAGATGTTCAATAAAAGATGTGTGGAGTTTAATGATCTTCAGCAAAACAAGTCAATAATGAGCACCTACATCATGCAAAGAATGGCACCCTCTGTGGTGGGATGTGGTGCTATGCTCTCGGCCAGTTACAATCTGGTTGGGAAGCAAAACATGTTTTTTAAAAAATGTTGCACCATCAGCACATGGTAAGTGCTGGAAAGCATTTACTGAGCTCCACACATGTGGCAGGCCCCTTTCTAAGCTCTGGGGATAGAAGAGAGTAAGAGGCAGTGCCCACCCTCAGGGAGACCTCGTGTTGGACAGGGGAGTTTGAAATGGAAAAATCATTGTGGGCTGAGCAGTCAGAAAAAGTATGACTTGACATCACAGGAAGCAGGAACCTAATGAGTTCTAGATGGAAATTGATGGCCTATTGTTTCAACATTAGGATGTTAATGGAAGGAGAGTGCCAAAGAACTTGAACTGTTGCTAAGGGGAAATTATGCTAAAATGATGCTACTCCCAGATCCCAGCGGCTTTTCCAGGATCTAGGGGCGCTCACCAAATCTAGCTGTCAGTCTCGGATCACGCCACGAGGAGCTCTATAGAAGCTCCAGAGAAGTAGTGAGCCAGGGGGCGTGGGGTCTGAGAGGATGGAGAGCTCTGCCCAGTGGCTGCAGCTGCCCCAGATTCTCAGCACTCTGGATCACAGGTGACAAAGGGGTACAACGGAGCGGGACCCACCCTCTGTTCTACCCTATTGTCATCACGCTCCCACCCGTCATGTCACCAAAACACTGCTCCCTATATGTCTTAGTGTGTTAACAATACCTTAAAATGGGCGGCTTATGAACAACACAAATTCATTTCTCACAATCTAGACTCCAGGGAGCCCAAGATCGAGGCACCTGCAGACGGGGTGCCTGCTGAGGCATTCTTCCTCGTTGACAGCCGTCTTCTCACCAGGCCCTCGAGTGGCAGAAGGCATGAGCTAGCTCTCTTGGGCCTCTTCTTACAAGGCCACTAATCCCAATCAAAAGAACACCACCCTCATGACCTCATCTCCTCCCACAGGCCTCACCTCCTCATGCCATCACCTTGGGGGTTAGGCTTTCAACACACGGATTTGGGAGGCACAGAAATGTTCGGACCACAGCCATATAGAAACTCCCAGTGTTCTCCTGGATCTCCTCTGTCCACAGACTTCACGATCCTTGTTGTGGGTAGGGAGAGGGTAACAGCCACGACCATTGTTCACGTTCGCCTTTGCCCAAGATGAATTGGGTCAAGTGGTCAGGGAAAGCAGTGACGAAAAAGAAGGAGGAATAGTTCTGGTTTCAGTGTAAGTCTTTATCTTCTACGTGGGGACATCAATGTCCTGATATCTAGTTGGGACCCCCTAGCCCATCAAGCGGGGCAATACGTCCATGATAGCAATGGGAAAATATCTAGGGAAGCAATAATCAAAGAGGAAGAAAGGGAGAGAAAGGAGGGAGGGAGGAAGGACATTGGCACGACAGGTAAAAATTAAAGATTTATGGAGAGAATGTACGGTGGCCCTGGATCTCAAGATCAAGAGTCACTGGAAATGAACAGAAAAACATGAGGAAGGGAAAAACAAGAGTTAAACTCAAATGCTTGCTTTGAAAGCTCACGCTCTGCCAATAATTTATTCTTTTTAAAAAAATAAGGCAGAAGATGATGAGATGATGAGAGAAAAATAATCAACACAGAAGTGGAGGTGTAAACCTGAACAGATTTCAAACTGAAACAAAGAATTTATATGATTAGCTGCAACTGCAATTACATGGAGATACACAAACATCTCAGGCAAAAGGCACCAAGCAAAACTCTAGTGCTTCACGGTGCCTTATGCGTAGTTCAGTCTTTTGATATTCATTTTACATTCCGCCAGCAAAATTTTCATCATATCTGATGTGTGTTTTGCCAAGGCCTTTATTGGGGATGCTTCCTAATTTAAATATTTTTAGCCGCAGTGTTTTTTTTTAATCTCAAGGGTATTGTTTTGAAAGCAATTATTTTATGTGCATCCAAAAGCAAAATCGAAGCCCAATCTAAATTCACCTGTGATCATTCCATTTGTGAGGGGCACTGTGGCAAAAGGCAGAGAACTACCCTGGAGGCCCATTTGATGGAGGGATTTGAGGTTCTCTTATACAGCACGGTTAGTGGGCGACCTGTGCTTGATGTCTCCCAAGGCTGTTGATTGAAAAGGGCAAATTGCACCTTCATCTCCGTTCATCAGAAACAAAGTCCATTGACACATCCCACCCTGAAATCAGGCCTCTTCGCAATCAGCCAGCCTTCTGAGTGGCCTGCAATTTGGATGAGAGGAGTGAGAAGGGGTGACTTTCCTGAAAGAAATATAATGTTTTGCCATATAATTGTTTTTCTACGGAAGCAGCACCATCCCCTGGTTTGGGGTTTAGAGGCTCAGAACTAGCCCCTGGAGTAAAAAAGGACCGACCCCTCCACATGGACCTAGCTGAGAGCCATCCACGGGTGGGCACCTTCCCCCAAAGCCCCCTGGGCAGGGGCAGGCACACATCCACCTGTTCCCTGGAGGAGCCGCTGCTGGTTTCTGGGTGGCCACTTGGCCCTGAAGTCCTCTGCCATATGGAAAAGGACAGAGTCAAGTTCTTCCTGGTCCAGCAGATGAGACACAACTGTCAGGGAACAGAGAAACAGCTCCTGAAGCTGTTGGCTCCAGGGACATCTTGATTTTTCAAGCACACACATAGGCACAGGGTTGCTTCTTTCACAGAGTCCTGCATTCCTCATATAGTTAAGCTGATCCAATAAATCACTGTTCAGAGAGGAAGTGTGTAGGACAACCAACACAGTCATTTCTCCAGCAAACGAATTATGATCCCCAAGAACAATGCAACGCCTCTTTTCCAATTGTTTGTAGGAGTGTGTTCATTCCGAGCCATTACCGCCTGTGTCTGTCAGAGGGAATCTCTGCATCAGGCTGTAATGAGGCACGTTCGCTCTCTTTGCTCAGCAGCGTGTCCCCTGGCCTGGCTCTGGGACAGCTCCCAGGCTGCGCTTCCCTTTGGATCCAGCTCTTCGCCTCCATAAGGTCCACAGCCAATGGGGCTACAGTTTTCCAGGCAGGTCTTCAAACCACGGGCAAGGAAGGAGAGGGGGAGTCAACCTAGAAATAAGTGTCTTCGGGGAAAGCCCCTGCGTGGGATAAACAGGAGCTTCTTCTCGCGGCTCTGGGAGGGAGGTTCCTCCTGCGGGAACAGCAAGGGAGGAGATGAAGGGGAGAAGCCTGAGGTCCCACCCAGCCCTCGCTCTGCCAGCATTTATCGGTCTTTCTGCCTCGCAGTGTGCCTCGGACACGGATGTGGGTCAGCTCTCCCAGCACGTCACCCTCTTGCTCAGCATCCACATCCACTCCGCTCCTCCAGACCTAGTCTTGGGACCTGGCACCAGCCAGCCCTTCCCTGCCTTGGCACTGCAGAGCTCCCACTCTGTGTCACATGCCTTCTGTCCACCCCTCCGGATCCACAGTCCGCCTGTCTGTCTCCACCGACTCTCATGCCCTCATCCCGGGAGCCTGAGTTTCATCAAAGGTCATTCTGTCCCCAAGGATGGTGGCTTCCTGGTTGGGCTTGGCCAACAGGGAGAGAGAGGTGGAGGCAGGCAGGGGGTCCGAGGAATGGAGCAGAGAGAAGGTGTTCATTGTCCTGGGTCCTTCCCTGTTGGGTCCCTTTAAGCTAGCTGCATGCCTCACCTGAAGGCGCTGCTCCCAGAGAGGTGGCTTCCTCGTCCAGTGATCGTCTTTTCCCCTCGGTCCTAGAGGTCTGAGGATAATGTACCCTCCCCTCTCCTCTCCTCACCACCACTGCTCCAGCTCACTGCGCTATTACTTGTAAATAAACCATCCTCCTCTCACCTATTTAGAGTACTCCACCTGCTTCCGCTTGGGGCCCTGATGGAAACTCGCTTTCCCTCCTTCTACCTCCTTGTAGACGAGAAAACTGAGCCTCAGCGAGGTTCAATTGTTCAGTTTCTCAAGACTTGGCGCTAGTAAGTAGTGGGATCAGGATTCGAACCCAAGCAGTCTAGCTCCAGACACTTCTCTTGTGGCCCCTGAGCTACATGCTGCCTCACGGACGCGCTAGGCTAGACTTGCACTGTCACCACTGTGTTCCCTCAAAATCCTGCCTATCCCAGGAGGAGGGGGTCAAGCTGCCCCTCCCCGCGCCCTCTGTGTCACATGACCCACCCAGCGCCCTCATAGGCTCATTTTCCATCAGGTAGAGAGTCTGTGTCATCTTCTTGCACAGATACCACGTACTGCCCTACCATGTTCTTTCAGGACGCACAGGCATATCCCTGTTCCTCCAGTGGCTGGAAACCTCTGAGAGGGCAGGCATTGTGGCTTCCACGTCATTCCCACTGTCTGCAGCAAACACGGTGGCCTGTATTAGTTAGCTGAATACCGAATGGAACAGGCCTTCTGTGGCTGTTTGTATTGTCTGTCAACATGAATAATGACCCCAGCAATTCGTGAGCTCTTCTTATATTTAAATTTTTTAAAAATGGAGCAGTAGAAGAGAAAGGTGGCAAACTTTCAGTAAGTAACTCTTGCCCAGAAGCAATTACATCTCGTTTACCAGCAAAGCTTGCTCAAGGTTCCTGTAAAAGTCTCATCGTGCACTAAGTGCTGCTGAAGAGCCGTTATAGCTCAGTGGCTACGAGAGAGTTTCTGGGGCTAGACTGCTAGGGTGTGAATCTTGGTTCTGCTACTGGTTAGTTGTAAGTCTTAGAATACTCAGCAATTCAACTTCTCTTCAGCTCAGTTACCTCATCCGTAAGATGGCGGTAACGGTAGTACTTACCCACCTCATGTCATAAAGAGTAAAGGAATTAATACACATAAGCACCAGACAGAGGCCCTGATGCATTGTGTTCAACCTGCGTCTGTTATTATCGCTCAATATTCGATAGTCACGTGATAATCTGGACCTATTCGGACTCTTCCCAGGCCTTCCCAATACCTGGAAGTTTCCACCAAAGGCAAGGTAATGCTCTAGTGTTTATTTATAAAAACTCTACCTTAAGGCATACATAAGCTCTACAGACTTAATCTCATTCTAGTGAGTCACCTATCGATGAAGTATTTTCATGGAAGAAGTTTGGAGGAATATAGGGAGGGTCGTTTTAGCAACTTACACTATTTTACAGCTGAGAAAACTGAGGCATCACAGGCATGGGGGGACAAACTTATAAACACACCTTTACTTGACACCTACAATGTACCCAGTCGTGCTCTCAGTGTGAGAGAAGACGACACACATGACCCGAACACCAGCTGTCTAAGGTGACCCAGTACAGCAACGCAGAACCCCAGATTCTGACCCAGTGTGTGGCCACACCACACAGCACTGCAACACCAAGAAGCAGTTCTGCTTTTTGAGAACTACGAATCAATCTCTTGAGAGGCGGACAGGCAGGTTTCCATCAAAAAAATCACAACATCATTGGGAACACGGCAAATTCACTTACTAAGCCATCTGCCCCCTGTTGGCTCTTCTCTTCTGTGTCTGCCATCCAGCCAGTCACCTCCTACGTGTTGAAATGTCAGTGGAATGGGGAGAACACCATGACAGGAGAGCACATAAAGAGCCTTCTTTCCTTGAGAGGCCTCTTTCTTTTTTATAAGGCTACCTTTTTATTACCTTTACTACGTACGGTGTGCATAGAGGGCCTCCCCCACAAAAGAAACTCTTTGAGTACTGGTTCTGCAGCAGCCCTCCTCCCCCTGAGAACCAAGCTCATACATATAGTTGATTGCCTTCTCATGCCCCTGAACACTGCTGAAAGCCATGCAATATCTTCTGGTGGGTAAATGAGGAGCAGCTCTCTCTAGTCCGTCAATCAGTTCCATTTCCCCTGGACTAAAGGAAGTGAACATCTCACCCCTCTGACAGCTGAGGAAAGTCAGTTTCTTCTTGCTCTTTGTCAGGGACATTAGGGCAAGAGGAGATCGCGTGTGGTGGCAGTGGCGGAGGTGCCTTGGACGTGGGAGGAAGGGCCTGTGTGCCTTCCCACAGCTGCACTGGCTAGGCTTTGGCTGCTGAACAGAAAAATCACTGCAACTAGGTTATTTCATCCATAGCCACAACTTGGCCAAGGCAAGCAATGGTGAAATTCCATTGGAGCAATCAAGGCAGGACCCAGAATGCAACGGACCTAAAGGTGAGGAGAGTGGGAAGATGGGGAGAAAGCGAATGGTGACCTATAGAGGATAAAATGAATGACCTCCTTTTGTTGGAAAAGCCACCCCACCCCATGCTGAAAACAATATTTGGATACCTTTAATTTACATCAGGAAAGGTCTATGAAGCCACTACCTTGCATAAAGTGTGTGACTGGACTACTAGGAGGAAAGGTGCCGCGATGAACAAGAGTGGCACTTGCCACCTCTCCATGGCGACGTGCAGGCCTCACCTCCTTCAGTTCCCGGCTCAGACCTCACCTTCACCCTGAGGTCCACCCTGGTCACCTCTTTGATACCGCAACTGCCCCCAGCACTCCTGACCCCTCTTATCCCTACTTCAGCCTCTTTTCCATAGCACATATTTCCTCTTGAAAAACCTTGCATTTACTGACTTTATCGTGGTTATTAGTTATTGTGAGTTTCTGCGCACATCCCACCCCCAGGACGGGTTTCTTTGTGAATCGTGTTTCCCGATGCACTCACTGTAAGTGCCTTGAACAGTGCCCGGCACACAGTAAACATTCAGTAACCAGCTGTTGAGTGAAAAAGTTAATGTTTCTCCCAGAGTCCAATCACATTCTTTACTATGTCCTGAAGAAGAATCTTCTGGAATTATTGGGAGCTTATTAAAATGGCGACTTCTGCAATGCATGCCCCAGGAGTGAAGGCTGTGAAAGGTTTTGGCGAAGGAGCGGATGCAGCCTCACAGCTCACTGATCCTCCTGTGCGACCGACTTTCTGCAGACCACAAACCACGGCTTCTCCCTCACAGGTCATCCCTCAGTCAACGTGCAGCAGGGCTGTCCATGAACTCAGCTCAGATGTTTCAACAAGACTGATGCAATGCCTTTCTTTCTATTTTCTAAGTACACTCAAGGCAGAGGATCTCTGCTTTTAGGAAACGTGTTCAGGAAGTTTGATCAAACACAGTCTCATATTTCAAAGGTATGTAATAGCCTTCAACATATTCCACAGTTTAATCATTACAAGATGCCTGCAGTCTGGCCCCTCATTGTGCTACAAAAATCCACCCTCCGTCCAGGGACCACAAACTGGTCCTGAACGAGAGATAGCTCCTACCCGGGCCAGACACACTTGTGGACTAGTGCAGGCTCCCAGTGGCTCCTGTCCAACGTTCATCCCTCAGGCAACTCGGTGAGCTGGCACACCTCAGGCCAAAGACAAGTTCTAGGACATCCATCCAGAATGTGGCAGGCAGCCAGATATTCAAGTTTTATGATAAATCATCCGAAGTTCCCAGATATGAAAAGATTCCCTCAAGGTCACAAAATCGGTTCATGGCAGTGAGATCAGATCACATTTCCTACATTGCTGGATGTCACAAGTTACCCCACAACTTGAGGCAGCACAAGCCTTCGATTTGGAACTCTTCCCCCAGGGGTCCTCTTTCATTTGCACTGGAATTATCCCCCAGGTGATCAGCTCCAGGGAAGGAAAAGAACGGCTCTGCTGGCTGATGCCCCTACTCTAACTTCTCAAAAAAATCAAACTCTATAATCTTTGCTCTGAAAAAAAATTAAATCATTCTCTTGCTAATATGATCTGCCATGCTTAGGTCCTGAAGCCACAAAGATATACCTGCTTTGCAGGCATGAGTTCCTCCTTCCACCAGAGAAAGAGTACCAGGAGAATTAAAAAGCATTAATTCTCTGCATTGCAGAAGCCTCATTAAAGGCCAAGAATATCTGCTCCATGGCCCAGCCATGATAACATTACCCCTTAGGCTTGACTTCGCTGTTGGAACTATGATATTTTACACTGGCATCTGCTAAAGCCAACTGAAATCCCTTCCTCTCACTACTTAACTCCTGCTTTCTCTTTTCTTACATGTGTACCAGGTAGCTTCGGCCCTGAAACAGACCACTTCAATTCTGTGGCTTAAAACAATAGCCATTCTGCAGATCAGCAATTCAGATCAGTTCTTTTGACCTCAGCTGGGGCACTCTTGCATCAGAAGTCAGTGACTCGGCTGCCAAGTGCTGGGCTCACTGGCAGCTGGATGGTGGAGCAACTGAGCCACGTACCTCTTATTGTGCTGCAGACTCACCATGTCTTGCTCACATGAGGGTCCAGGGGTTTAAGAGCTGTGGAGCTTCATTGTGCAAACATTTTTCGAATCTCTGAGTATTTCCCATCTGTTAGTGTCCACTGGCCAAGCAAGTCAAAAGTATAGCCCAAAAGTTGAGAAAGACTCACTTTTTGAAAGAAGCTACAAAGTCACATTGCGAGGTCATGAGTAAAGGGAGGAAAAGAAATTGTGTGGTTATTTTTGTGCAATATTTCCATCGTGATATACATGGAGGGAGCTGTGCTATGGAGAGAAGACTGAGTGAGGATTTCGTGATCTCTAAATGATCTAGCCACACCTGATCTCCTCAAGAGACTGTTGGGTTACAGCATGTTATGCATTCATTCATTTATTTTACAAATATTTATCGAGCACATGCTAAGTGCCAATCCCTAGTCTAGGCCCTGGTGATTGGAACAGACAATGTCCCCACTCTTATTAAGCTTGCCAGCTAGTGTGGAACAGACAGACAATAAATAAATGGTTGTATAATGAATCTGACTGTAAGTACTATAAAGAAAAGTAAAAATGATTTTAAAAGATGCAGAGAGTAGCGGGAGTGAGCTGTTATTTTACTTAGGGTCATGGATGGACTCACTGATAATATCTTGAAGGAATCTTTGAAGAAAGTGAGGGGCAATCCATGTGGCTGGCCGCAGAGCATTCCAGGCAGAGCAGAGAGTAGATGGGAAGCCCTGAGGCAGGGTCATCGCTGCTTCTTTGAGTAACACAAAAGGTTAACGTGGCTGTGGTGGAGCCAGCGAGGCGGCGAGAGAGAGGGGATATGCAGGAAGGTTAGTGGGCCAAACTGTGATGAGAAGGGTAAGCCATGAGAAGAAGTGAAGATTGTATTCCGAGTGAAAAGAGAGTCCTTGGCCAGTTGAGAACAGAGATGTGGAATGACCTGACCAAAGTTTTGAAAGAATCACTGTGTGCTTTGTGCAAAACACGCTCGGGGAGGAAGGCAGCTGTGAGGCTGTGGTTTGGGGCGCGGTGGCTTCCCAGGCTTCACAGATCACAGCTGACAAACACATCGCTCACCTCTGGTTACGATCCCCCGTGCTGGAGTGCAGCTGCGTTTGGCAAGCCTTCAAGGCCTCGCTTACAAAGGGAAACACGAGCTGCCTTCCGCCCACCTGCAGAACTCAGGGGTGAGGCACAGAAGGGGCAGGAAGAACAAGTCCATCTGGGAGTCCCGCTAGCCAGCCACTTAAGACTCTGCGCCTGCCTCCTTCCTTTACTGAGTGTCCCATGGGAAGGTCGGTGGCTGATGAACTGGTGTCGGTGACAGGAAAAGGATAGGGTTGGAAAGGAGTCACCGCCATGTGAACCATTGCCAAAGCATGACAGATAGCTCAATGTCACTGACATCCATCATAGAACAGAGCCGGATCCAATCTTCCGGGGAACAGGGGTTCCGGTGAGTGAAACAACAGCGGGACTCAACCTCAGGGGAAGCGACCGCTGGACCAGAGGAGGGACTCCGTAGCTTGATCTCTGTGTGGGAACCGAACTTCACCAAAACACATGGATAAGCACCAAAAATTAATGTCTAATTCTTCAAAGCTCAAACCTTCCATCCTCTCCTTTCCAGCTCCCCTCACATTCCAGCGCACTCTGACCCCCTTCCCCTACTGGTCACAGTCAAGTGAAACTCAGAGGGAAACCGAGGAATTTCCATTCTCTTGTCAACTGGGTCCAAGAAAATGGCTTCCTCCCTGCCTTCCAGACCTCTCAGTCTACAGGACCAGCTGTGTTCTTTCTCTCCTCTATGGTCTCCGTTTCTAACAAAGGGGCCCTGAAGCCAGCTGCAGTTTCCAAGTATGTCTCCAACAAGAGGACAGCAATGGCCCAGCAGCACCAGACCCATCCTTTCCATTGCACACCAGGTGAGACCCGCCTGTCCTAGGCAGGAGTGGGCCGCTCGGGTTTCCAAGGGCAGACTGGGTTTTTGCAAGATGCGGTAGATCTTACTGGTGAAGAATATGGGCCTGGGAGCCATAGAGTCTCAGCTTGGGCCCTGTCTGGTCCTCTTATTAGCAGTGTGACCTTGGACAAATGATTTAATCTCACTAAGCCTCAGGATTAGTCATAAAATGGTAATAACACTACTTATTCCATAGGGTTTACATGTGGAGCAAATGAGAAATTATACAGACAGTTCTTTGGGCAACGGTATCTGGCACACTGTAAGAAATGGGAGATAATATTATGTTACCACTAATTTTATTTTATTAAGGAGGGAGGCTGCTATCCAGCTCTTTCTGCACAGGATGCCCGTAAGCAGGTGTTTGCACAGCCTGGGAATGCTGACTGGCTGGTGCAGGCGGTGTTCAGAGTGGGTTCGCTGGAAGGGGGTTAGGAAGGAAAGTTTGTGTTCCCCACTGTTAAGTTCACTGAAAAATAACACAAAAGCGCCTTTGGTGATGTGGTGGTAGGATCCCAATAACCAGGACCTTTCTCTGGTTGCCCTGTAGATAGCCATGTACCCATCACAGGTGGGGGTAGCAGGTGGCAGAGGAAGCCCCCACAGCAGCACAGCCCGGTGATCGCGGCCTTCCGCCTTCCCTACTTCTCTCCACGTGGGCAGAAAGGGGACTACTCGTTAAAGCAAATGTCTCAAGATCTTCAAAAGAACTGGCTCACAAGGTGATCCTCCAGGATTTACTTCTGATGGTCGAATCAGCGAGTTGGAAGCTTAAATGAAACAGCTGAAAGGGCCTGAGGGCAGGAAAGAGGTCATGACACTGAGTTGTGGGACACCCGCCTTCCAGAGGCCTCCCTGACAGAGTCCAGGCAGTTGGAGAGGACCCCGTAGGAACCGCTAGGCTCCCCAGCTCCCAGCGCCCCCACTGGCCCCCAAATTGTGGGTGGCTGTGCTCGTCGTGTTTTCTCATCTCTAAAAATGAACACATTTTCTGAGTCAATGTATGTCAGGTTAGACATCTACTTCAGAGTTTCCTGGGGATCTTGTTTGAAAATGCAGACTGGGAGGCCCCCTCAAGACCATGGAAGTCCAAGAAGATGGATACCAGGAATCTCTGTCACAGTACCTTCACTGTCAAGTTCAAGATCCACCAACTGGACGAGATCTCTGAGATACGCAAGTGCTGGTTTGGACTAGCTCTCAGCTATTCACTCAAGGGAAGGCTCTAAAACATCTCAGGCCACTTGCAATCTAAAGAGGTAGGCAGAATGGTGAGCATAACAATAAACACAGCTGACGCCAGAGATGTCGTTGGCAAGCTGCAGCTCCACACCCCCTGCTGTGCCCTCCCCGCCAGGGCCACGCGGGATCACAAAGCTGGCTACCGCAGGCAGCCCCCGTTCTACAGAACTCAAGTCCAGCTCTCAATAAAGGCAAACCATACATGTGTGTGCGTATGCACACACAAAGCAAAGGCTTATGCAGGGGTCATTTTGCATCATTCTCTCACTCGTATTCCTTTATTAACCATCAAATCAACCCTGGGAGGTAGGTTCTAACTTTGTCCCCACGTTAACCATGGCAGCACTGCAACACCGAGTTGGTTACTGTACCCATCGCCACCAGCTAAGATATAGAGAAGCCAGGATCTAGCCCAGGGAATGAGATGCCAGAGTGAGTGTTTATATATCCCCATATATAACTTGATCTTCGGTGTCATTTGGACTTGAGGCATCCGTTCTAAGGGAAAGTGTTAAGTGGTCACAAATCCCTATAGTCGACCCGTGAAATAAGAACAGGTGAAGTCACAGAGCTCAGCTATTCTTCCCAACCTGAAAACTCAAGTAAGCCACAAAGTGTGGTAAACCAGCCCCCCAACCTTTCTCTGATCCTTGCCCAGGCCACTGGAGGGACAGCGTGCAGGGACATTTTAGGCTGTCACAGTGACTGGGGGCTAACAGCATACAGAACCTGCAGCCACCGAGTGGTCTGCAGCTCTCAAGGCAGGTCCGCATGAAGGGAGACCTCCCCCGCCCCCCCACCCCATGCAATGATGGTAGCCATGGAGAAACTTCCACAGGCAATGAAGATACTGTGACTGTGCCTGGTGAACGAACTCTAATAGCATTCCCCAAGCCCGGGAGGAACACTGAGCAGTCAGAGTCTCCTGGACCCTCTCTAACCCACTTTCAACAGTCCGACCGTTCTTGTTAAGAAATCCTGTTTTGGAAAACTTCGACAGTTTCAGAGGTTATCTCCCCACCATCCACCCGAATTATAATGAATGCATTTCCATCCACTAGAGAGCAAATTCAGGCCAATCCAAAGTTTATCCACAACTGTGCGTGTTCCGTGTCAGCAACTGGAGCATGAAAGAAGGCCGCAGCACAAACAAAGGCAGGATAAAAATACGCTCCCTCTATGAGTCTGCACCCAGTAATGGCTGTATTAATCACCATTATCGTTATAGTTACCCTCCTTGGCATCATCAGAATCAATTCAGCAACTGTTTCTCTTGGTGACGTCTCTTTATTACTGCATGGTATTAATTGTATCCAAGTTGATTTTCTGCTCCTACTGCTTACCAGCTGTGTGGGAGTAAATATCCCTCAGTGAAACACCAGCTCGGGCTGCCAGGACTCAGGAAATTGATCCAGATGTTGAGCAGCAGGATCAGTGGGCAGCTGCAGCATAGAATACACCAGTGTCTGCGCCAACCTGAGCGATCAGTGGCCAGTGGGAGGGCCTCCGAGGCTCCCTTTTAAACACAATGAGCCCTCAAAGGGTTAACAGCTCGAGTTCTGCTCTCTGTGGGTTTAATCTAGGTCAGAAACATTCATTCTAAGGAATTTGTGTCTGGCTCCTTCTTTTAAAAACAAAACAAAAAAAATGCAACCACCATCAAGAGACTAGCCACATGGATTCCCTAAACATCTGATTAAAAACTGTGACTATCCCAAAGTTCTATTGTGGTTATTGGGCAACAAAGCTGTCTCAGCACTTTCTCTTTTTTTATGTACATTTCAAAGCACTTTAGTTTGCGATTCCACAAATTGGAGCTCTCACACTTTTGTCCCTAGACGGACTGAGGCAATTACATTCCAAAGCAACAGCTACCTCTGCTCCTCCCTGTAGAGGCTCCAACTGGCTGGAAGACCTGTTGATGTGTATCTTTTTTTGTTGTTTTTTATCAGTTCCATTGCTGCTGGGCATCACAAACTGTGTTTACTTATTTTGTTTTGTTTTAAAAATCTAGCACTGAGTTAAGATTCCAGTCACAAGCAGTTAACACCTCTTAACTGCTTGTTTGTCCATGCAAATCCGGTGAGGTTACCTGGGCCACCATTTCTTCATCTATAAAAAAAGGGAATGGGAGCTGGCCTTCCCACAGCTCACTAGATGAGCAGCAGTGAGTCACAGGAGAGAGACTGTGGGGCCAAGAGCAGAGTCACAAGCCCCCACGAGTCCTCTTAGGAAGGTGCGTAATGGGGGACAGCTTCCAGGAAGTCATCTGCAGTGCATACCAGGGTCCTGGTAATGCTTCCTCTGGCCCGGCTCTACTCCCTCCCAAGCAGCTGTCCTAAGTGACACCTTCGTGGTGAGCGCACGAGTGTTTGCATATAATTGCAGTTAGCCTCGATGCTTACAATAGTGAAGGGTTGCAATTGAAGTATCAAAAATATAAGGTTAAGTATATTACCGTACATTCATGCAATTAAGTTAATGTAGCCATTTAAATGAAGGCTTTCAAAGACTTTGTAACACCACTGAAAAAAATTAAAAATCATTCAATGAAATTTTTTTCATAACTTGGCAGATCCACACATACAGGTAGTCATTGCGTGTACATGTGTGTGTCTGTTAAAGGAGGAAGGGAAGAAGATTAAAAGAGAGAAAAGTACACAAAAATATCAGTATTTATCACTTGATGGGCTTTTGTGTGACTTATATATTCTTTGTTTCTAATTTCCCAAATTTTCTAATAAGAATATCTGGTACTTATGTAATTAAGAAAAAAAGGAATATAATTTAAAAAACTACTTCGTGTGAGAAAACACTAAAATTATATTTTAAAATAGTTTTAAGATGTGGGAAAACGCCTGTGTTTAAAAAAATTAGGATGAGTTCTAATTTCACATACTAACATGCATTTAAGTTTCCTCCTTGTATTCAGGGAGGATGAAAGTTTCAGATCACAACTCTGCCAAAATTATGAATAAAAAGAGTAAATACATTAAAATATGAATATTTATTATATCTGAATGACAGGATTGGGATGATTCTAACATTTTTCTTAAATTTTGCTGAATGAGAACAGAACAAACAGAAAAGATGGGGTTTTACACCCCAGGCAACCACTTCCGTCCCTCAGGCCCCTGCACCCCACCACCACCCCCCAAGCCAAAGCGTAGCCTGGCTTTCATCTGCCCATTTAGTTTCCCTCCTTTCCCCTCCCTTTTTGTGCTTAATTTTTATTAAAATAGTTGTTGTATCATTGATTTTCATAAACTATAAAACATTACTAAGTGGTTAAAATAGACTCGTAGGCCAACCTTAAATGGGGTGGGAGGGCCTGCGGGTGGGGTGGGGCAAGATGTTTTGTTATAAACAAAATAAATGCACTCCGGGTGTGTTTTGATCTTTTTGGGGGCCTCAAAGGTGGGTTGGGATGTCCCTGCAGATCAGTTCCAATGCGGGGTGTCTGCATATGTGGTATGAACAGACGTGTTTGACTCGCACAAATGGGCACTGGTAGCTGCCGCAGGTCCTGCCTGGAAACCCACACACAGTTCCCGGTCTTCATAAGTGTCAGGGTGGGAGACCTTTGACCCTTGTGTCTGTATCTCCTTTTTATGATCGCTGTGGTACCTCATGTCTTTTGGGGGAGGAGTAAAAAGAGATTTGAAATTAAAACGTTTACAAATTAAAAGGAAAAGATCAGTTTTTTTGAGACTTAAAAAAAATATAGAAGTGCCGATATTGGCAAACATGGGTATTACTTTTTACTTTTTTAATTTAAAATTGAAAGTATTTTTCAAAGCTTTTGTATATCCACTCCTTGTAGATATAATACATATGTTTTAGTACGTGGAGGGGCCAAGTAAAACACGTCAATTATTCTAAGGCCCGTTTTTAGTAGCCTCCTAACATTTCCTCAAGCTAATGGTGTGATTAATTAAACATATGGTTTTGAATGAGACAAACATCCCTTCTTGGCTTTAAGAAGTGTTGCAGAGGGGAAATGTCATTTTAAGAAATACATTTTTTAAAAGATAATTGAGTCTGGAGGACATGTGGGTCATTTCATTTTCCCACACACTATAAAATGCACTAGTCCTTTTAACCCATCATCCATGACATATACACACATTTGTGCCTAAATTGCAAGTTTAGACAAATGGGCATAGCTTATTCATCTCTGTCAAATATATATATATGATATATTTAGGAGAAGGAAATCACAAATTTCTATTAAAATTATTGAAATTGAATTTTAACTTTAATAGCGGTTTTTAGCTTTTTCCCCTCTGTACAAAAAGGATTTTTTTCCAAGTCTTTGTGTTTTTGCTGCTGTCTTGCCTGCAACGAAGGACTTGCACTCCCTCACTTCCTGTCTCCTGGCCCCAGCTCAGCCTCTGCCTGGCTCTTGCGGTCCTGGGTCTCCCTCCTCCTGAGCGGGAAGAAGACGGATCACTCCATATGTGACTGGAGTTGCTGTCTACCCAAAGCATATGTGTTTAATCAACTTTAATACCCCTGCAGTCTGGAGGAAGTGAAACGCTCAGGACTGGGAATAATTATCATTTCCATTACATTAGCAAGGTTTGCTGCTGTGCCTGGGGGAGGGGGAGGGGAAGGGGTCCCGTGCTCTCTCCATCACTCCACGAACTCTGGCTGGCAGCCTGCGGAAGGGCAGTCGTCGCTGTCCAGTCCATAACTGAGTGCACACCCCCCAGCCCTCCTCCTCCTCGCGCTCAATCGTCCTCCTTCCGTTTTCCCCCTTCCCTGGAGGTCCCAGAGGTAAGTGTGATTATTGAGTGAAGTGGCTGACCTTTCTCATTTTCCTCAATGTGTCCTTGATACTACCCTTCATTAGCAGAAGGAAATCAAAATCTGTGGCCTTTCCAAGACAGTGAAATATTAGGGGACTCCCGGGCAGTCCTAACAAGGTACACCTACGAAGCATCGGGAATTCAGCCCATCGGATGGGCCATCAAATGCAGAGCAGGCAGGGATCCCCGACACCTCGCTGCACCTGCTCTCAGAGCAGGCGAGCCACAGGCCAGGCTCCCACACAGCTCTCGCCGAGGGAAATACTTAGAGGGTGCCAGAGAGCAACGCAGAAGGCCCAGAGGACCTGTGCTCTTCCCTGAGCTCTCTTGCTAACTATGCAGACTGTGTGAGCGATTTGACTTTTTTTTTTTTTTTTTTTACAGAGAGGGGAAGGAAAGGAGAGAGGGAGTGAAACATCAATGTGTGGTTGTGTCTCGCACATCCCCTACTGGGGACCTGGCCCGCAACCCAGGCATGTGCCCTGACTGGGAATCGAACCAGCAACCCTTTGGCTTGCAGGCCCATGCTCAATCCACTGAGCTACACCAGCCAGGGCAGACTTTTCTTTTTTGAGTTTTGATCTTCTCTTTTGTAAAATGAGAAGAAAAATATCTGCTCTTCCTAGTCTTGACGTTGTGGTGAAGATCAAAGATGATATTTGTGAAGGCTCTTTGTAAACCATAAAGCAGCAAGGTAATAAGTAGGAAGTGGTGAAAGTGATTAAATTCTGTAATTTACCTATACATATCAAAAAGCATTCAAAATATGCATACTCTTGGACCTAAAGAATCCACCGCATTGCTCTTATTTAATTTTCAGTGATAGCATGTCGGAATGACGTGTAGATTTGTGGCACAGGAATTACTGTGGTCAGAAAGGTTAAAGCCTTTCTCTGTTCTTCAAACCTAGAAATATTAAACAACTCAACACTTGTTAGAGTAATTCTAGTAAATGACATCTGTATTCCAGTAACTTCACATAAATCATATTACGTAATTTCTTAAATTATTTATGAGTTGTCTTTCACTTGTGATCAATAAAATAATCACATGTAATTGTGGGCATGAGTGTGTATCAAAAGGTCATAAAATGTAATAGCAAAAGATTAGAGGCTGGATGTGGAGAGTAAAATGAAGGATTAATTTTATAATTTGAACAGCTGTAGCTTTGAATTAGTTTTACAATGAATACATTTGCTTTTGCATATAAAAAGCCACTTTTAATTTAGAATACAATGTAAATCAATATGTGATTAATAATCCACATAACACTAATAGCAATTGCCATAAGAATGTAGAAAAGGAAAACCAACAAGAGAGGGAGCCGCAAGGGTAGGTGCGATTTAGCAGTCAAAGAGGAAGGATAGTCTAGTTCAAAAGAGCAGCCAGAGTTAAAATCCAGAGTTAAAAAAGAAAATAACATGTACAGGATACAACAGAAGAAGAATTCTGACATGGAAGTTATGAATAATAACATCTAGTAGGGAAGATAGAGACAGAATAGAAAATGTTAAATTTTATCCCTGGCTATTGTAGCTCAGTGGATTGAGCGCAGGCCTGTGAACCAAAGGGTCGCCGGTTCCATTCCCAGTCAGGGCACATACCTGGGTTGCAGGCCAAGGTCCCCAGCTGGGGGCACCTGAGAGGCAACCATGCATTGATGTTTCTCTCCCTCTCTTTCTCCTTCCCTTCCCCTCTCTTTCTCCTTCCCTTCCCCTCTCTCTCTAAAAATAAATACATAAAATCTTTAAAAAGAAAACATTAAATTTTATTCTATCAGCAATGGGAGCCATTGGCCAATGTTGAGCCTGAATGCTCAGTTTTGGAATAAATAAATATATATATATTTGAGAAAGAAACACATCTATTTGGACATTAAGGTAAGATTTTGAACAAACAAACCTGGAGACTTCTACTTTGGCTGCTTTCTGCCCAGATGTTCGGTCTGTACCACAAGATCCCCTCCCTTCCCCTTGGTACTGTCACCGGTCACGGCTGCAGCTCCTCCCCTGCAGCTCCAAGCTGCCACAGCGAGGTGACACCTCAGGCTCAGGCTGTATTACTGTAGGTATCAGTGAAATGAGGAAAAACAGTCACCCCAGAATCTCAGTTCTTCAATAAACAAAACAACTGCCATGATTGTGGTTCTTGGTTGGCAAAAGGAAGAGAAAAAGAAAAAAAGCACCACAGGGTGCCAGGAGACTTCAAGGAAGTCAGCAGTTTAAAATGTGAGAATTGGTAGCCCATCCCTGAGGCACTATGCAATTTCTGTTGGGTCCCCCTCCGAAACCCCAGCTGCCCACAGGTCTGCTTTCAAGCACAACGATCACACAGGTGAAAGCGCAAAGAGTAACTACCTGTCCTAGACTGGTGTTCAGTACCATCATCCTTCAAACAAATATTTTCACTTGCCATCTTTTGAGAAAACATATATTTCTAAATGAAACAAGAAAGGCTTTTCAAAATATTTGTAGTTCACGTTTGTGTCATGCCGTGAAGAAACAATGGTCTAATGCAAAGATCGCAAGCTGATCTCCTGAAGGCTGGCTGGAGTCCTTGGACATGCTTTGTGGGGTCATCACGGGCTTTTTAAAAATTGCACTGATGTCTCAAAATTCCACATACAAATCCAGATTGCTGGTGTCTCCTGAAAAGTCGGGAGACCTGGGATCCCTGGGCTCACTCCGAAGGTCACTTCTAAGCTGATTCGACTTTTCTCCACTAGATGTGGCATGTGCTCTCTGACTGACACGCTTCCCACCCCTCCGTGTGGCCTGTCCCAGACCATGAACTTCTCGGTCCCTGAGGCATCGGAGTTTGCCTCCAGTGCTGAGCAATAGGATCCCTCCAGAAACCAAGACACAAGATGATCGGGTGCATGTTCTGAGGGAACCAAGCAATATGAGAGGGTCAAGACTAAGGGAAGTTTCACAGCGAAGGAGAAACTGAGGTCAGCACAAAGACAGCAGGGACTAACAGTCACCAGCCCAGCAGTTAAAAGGTCTAGGTTCTAATCTCAGCTCTGCAACTCAGCTAAGAGAGACTGCAGCCAAGTCACTGACTGTCTGTGTGCTTCCGAGTCCGCATCTGTGACCCAAAGGAAGGAGGCAAATTGATGCCTTAACGTCCTGTGGATCTAAGATTGGGCTCAGCAGACTACAGCCCTCACGTCAAATCCAGCCAGCTGCCACTAAGAAAGGTGTTTATGTTTTTCAATGTTGGGGGGAAAATCAAATGCTGAATAATATTCATGTTACAGGAAAAGGAGATGAAATCCTAATTTCATCAGCCATATATAAAGTTGTATTGGAACACTAGCATGCTTATTCATTTATATATTGCCTATAAATGCTTTCATACTATGACAGTAGATTTGAATATTTTTAACAAAGACTATGGCCCACAAAACCCTAAAATATTTACTACCTGGCTCTTTACAAGAAAATTTGCTGACCATGGGCTGTGACATCATTCTAAGATACCCCATTAAAATATAAAAACTGTACCAGAACATTTCTCATTTGTATTTATTTGAAAGTTCCAGGTGATTATTTCAGTAGCATGTGTTTGATATATGACCAAGAGCCAATTCACATAGGTCTTTTTTTCATGAAAATAATAATAAAAGCAGCTATCACGTATTAAACACACACCATGTTCCAGGAATTTCATAGCTGTCAGCTCATTAAAATGATCTGAAATCCCTCAGGTAGATTTCATGATACCTCTGCCCCCCATTTTAAGGTAAGAAAACCAAACTTAGAAAATGTAAATAATATCCTCAAGGTCGACAGCTAATAAATAGCCAAGTGAAAATTCAAACTTCAGTCTTTCTGACTCCCAAACCCAGTTTACATAAATGTGTTCATTATAAATGCATTTATGAATTGAGCGCCTACCCCCAGGAAGGCTAGGCCTAAAGATACAACGGGAGTAACACCATGCTCTGCGATACCCAAAATTTCTTCTCATCAACCCCACCGCACCCCTAGTTCTAAACCCTACACAAAATAGATTCCCCTGAGCTGCTTTCCACCTAGTCTCGTCTTTCCCTATCAGAAATATTGCCGTGGGAGAGGAGGATACCCAATGTTTCCTGATTTTATGGTGGGATGCCGACCCGTGCTGCCCAGCCGTGACCTTGAAGTCATCCCTTTTCATCCCATGGCTGACGTCAGCCATTCTCAATGGGTGTTCATGTCTACCCTTCATACTCTCACCTTCACACTGGCAGTATTTTCTTCACTTTTTTTTTAATTGAAATCAAATGTTCAGGAATGGAGAGAAACTCATCAAGCAGTACATTTGCGCCTTCAAGCAATAGATAAGCCATAAATAATAGAAAAGGGAACTAGAAAGAAAAAGTTGAGGAAGAGCTGTGGTGGAGAGAGCTCGGCTGGCAGGAGTAAAAAGAGATGAGAAACAGACATCCCATGGGATAGGAGACAGACAGATGGACAGAGGGAAGGAAGGAAGGACGAAGGATGGCCAATGCACGGGATGTATTGAGGTAACCAATGTCACCAAAGAAGAGAGGTATGAAAAAAGAGAGAAGAAATAAAAGAGAGATCATTGTTTTTCCCAGAAGAGAAATAAAATAATCCAACCATCTATTTTCCTAATCCTTCCCCCCGTGGAGCCATCTGCAATTGTTCCAATTTGAATCCAAATAATGTCTGAGATTTGGGATTCACTAGTAAACTAGCTCTGATTCCCTCATCCCAGCACCGGATGTTTGGGGGTGTTGGGATTTGGAGTTAATTAATTCAGCCACCTGTAACGTTCCTTCATATGTTCCTACCTTTTCATCTAGTGCAAAGTTATTGGCAAATGCTCAGCAATTCCCTTTCCCTGCCCCTTACTTGCACGGCTCAGAAAAGCTGTCAGTCTTCCTACGCAACCTCCTTAGCCTCGTCCTCCTTTGTTTCCAAACTCGGACCTTGAACTTTGTGTAGGGATCCTAGAAAGAACGTATAGTTTCTACACTCTTTAAACTTGTTATTTGCGACCTCTTTGTTGGGCTGGCTACATGTGCATCTTGCTATGGAAAAGAGAAAAAAAACCTGTATTAGGTAAAGAGTGTTTGGTTTTAGTTTCTCACATGTATATGCTCATAACTTTGTGAGATAAAGCAGATTCCAAATAATTTTGCAAAGGGGACTTGGGGTCAGCCACACTCACTTCCTCGGCTTGCTTTCACACAGACTTAGGAGCCTGTTGGGCAACAAGGTGATCTCACTGGATGTCTCCTTGGATTTCGTTGTCATATTTAAGTCGAGTGTTTGTAGGTTCTTGCCCTGCAAACAGTGATGGTATCATTAGGGATTTTTAAAATACTAAACTCCTAGCCTCCCAGTATTAACTGAAAGTTTTAAGAGGTACAATATATAGGGAGGTTTGTTTAAAGGAATCAGTTAAAATTATTCCTCAGAATATTTGCTTAGCAAATGCCAGGCTCTGCTTTGCCCCAGCAAACACATGGGCATCTTTGAGAGGCAGGCAAGCCGTCCAAGTGCTCTACCACTCTGGTCCCAGGTAGTAGTGCCCCAAACCCTCAGCGTCCTACGTCCTCTACCTGGTTTACAGTTAAGAGAACTGAGACTAAAGTTAAACGCGTGGAAGAATCGGAACCAAAACCCACGTCTCTGACTTCCAGTCTACTGTACTTCCCACTATTTCACACTCCTCCTACCTTTAGAAATAAAATAATTTCTTCCAAGAACACCAATGGCCTCTAGTTTGTGAATGTGTTTGTCTGACCAACAAACAGTTTAAAAATCTCAGAATATCCCCACCCATCAGTGAAAAACAAGGTCGGAAGATGAACAGTCTGATCAAACAGAATTGGTAATACTCTCTTAGAAGTTGAAGGATGTTACTAATGGTGGTTGCTAATAAGCATCCCGGGATTGTTACCTGCATTTTAAAGGATCTCTGGAGAGAAGGAAAAAGGTTGGTCTAGCACAATTATCTTGTGTAGCAGCTGAAATTTTTAACTACTCCAATATGTTGATGGTGAGATTTAATCTTAGTGTAAGGAAACCTCTATCAACCTTGGGATTTACAGTGCACACAAAGCAATTTAGGCACGCATGGTTCCTGCCTTTAAGGATCTTTCTAAAATGGAATTCCTCTCCATGACTACTCATATGTATGGGTGGAATTTTCTTGTTAAGAAAACAAAGTGTCTTTCAAAATCCCAGGTTGTTACCAGCTTGTCATATTGGAAAGATAATACAATTTCAGCTGAATATTCCCTCTCCAGTCAAAAGTTAATGAGATAATGAGCTCAGTTTAATTTCCTGGTAAGGACACCATTTTCAAATCACAAAGGCCCCTGACAATTCTGGCATTTCTCACTGTCTTCAGTCATGGTGCCTTCATTTCTGGTGCCCTTTATTTTCCAAGAACAACACAAAAGGCTCAAGTTCTAGTTTTAGCACAATCCTTGCCCAATTTGAATTTCATTTTAGCCTGTATTTTATTCACGTATCTGGTCCCACTGTCCATATTGTCCACCCCCTTTATTTACACACACACACACACACACACACACACACACACATCCTGCAACAAACAAGTCACTGTGCTAGGAACTGAGACTACATAACTGAATAAGAATAAGAGCCTGTTCTTAGGGCGTTCAGCCCAGTGTAGAAAATGGACTGAACACCCAAAGTATTCTGTGCTGGGAAAGGGTACAGTGCTGTGGGAACACCAGGGAGGGGGCATTTAATCTTGCTTGGAGAAATCAGAAAAGGCTTCTTAGCAGAGATATATTTGAGCTGAGCTTTCAAGGATAAATAATACCCAAGGTGAAGGCAGGAAGATACAAGTGATCCCTAAACCTTTTATGTTTCAGGGATTTAGGACGTATGGCGGGAAAATGAAAGCAGTTGAGTGCCTTGTGGCCTGAGGAGGAACTTGAGTCCTAGGTAAAGGCTTGGTCCTTTACCCTGATGGTCCCAAACAGTTACCACGAGTTTTCCAGCAAGCGAGCAACAGCTTCAGATTTGTATTGGAGGAAGGAAAGTGGCAGTAGTGATTAAAGCGGAGTAACAAAAAGGGAAGTCAGAGAAACTTGGCAAGGGAAAATCAAAGACAGAACAGGAGATGAGAACCAAAGCCAGGATACTGGGAGTGGAAACACTAAAAGGGCGTGTGTATGAGACACCTTCCTTCTGCCTCACAGTGCGAGCAGCGTCCCTGTGAGCTCTCCCGTTCCCTAACCCTCTTCCCTTGAAACTCCACCGTCTCCCGACTGTCACTCACACTTTGGCTGAGAGCTAAAAACAAGGATCACTGCTTTCATTTGAATCTCTTTTGATTTTTGAAAATGAAGACTGGCAGATAATAATATCTCATCAGCTCAATCCCCAAAACGCCAGCTGGTGGCCCCTTCATGGTGACCTGGAACGAGGAAAGGAGAGCATGGGCGACAGTGTTTGCTGCTGATTAAGTCTAACTCCGGATTCTGTAGGGCTGCCACCGCCAGCTGGAATGCTATTACCTTCCGGCAGACACTCCATGTCTGTCTTCATTTGCACTGAAAGACAGGGGCCCACACCTTTCATCAGAATAACGGGCAAGGACGCCCACGGTAATGAAATCTGCAAACCTTTTTGTGAGAGGATCTCTCCCAAATCATTCCATCTGTATCAGTTATTCACGGCCTCTCTATCCTGCCAGAAAGGACTCAGGGACTTGACTCCCTTCCCTCCTCAGGATCTCTCCCAGTTCAGGGTTTGAATTACGTTTCTGGATTTTGTACAGCAAAATCTTCGGGATATTTTAGGGCAGGGGTCTGCAGGCAATATAAAGCAGGCTCGTGACATAGCTGCCTTTCTCATTAGGCCCTTTACTTGGTTTCTGGGGAATTTCTCTGGGAAGGAGAGCACAGCCTGAGAAACAAACAACTGTTCTGCCCTCTTACACACCCCAAACTTACAGATTTCTTTTTGGTCACAGGCTTGTTGAGATGTGATTCACATACCATAAAATTCACCTTTACACATGTACAAGTCGGTGGTCTTTAGTATAGTCACAGAGTCACGCGGCTGTCGTCACTGTCTAACTATAGAACATTTCATCACCCCAAGAGGAAAGGCCAGACTCACAGCCATTACTCCCTATCACCCACTTCCTCCAGCCCCTGGCAACCGCTAATCTATTTTCTGTCACTTTGGACTTACCCACTCAGAACATTTGACGTAAATGGAATTGTGCAATATGTGGCCTTTGGTACCAGGTTTCTTTTGCTTAACACAATGCCTTTGTGGTTCATTCATGTTATAATATATACCAGTATTTCAGGCCTTTTTAGTGACAAAAAAATATTCCATTTCATGGACATATCATATATTATTTATTCATTCATTTGGTGGACTTTTGGGTTATTTTCACTTTTTGGCTACTATGAATAATGGTGTTATGAACAGTTGTATAAATTTTTTGTGAACATACAAGGGGGCACCCCGAAAATAGAATTATCTTCTGGAGGGCGGGCCCCTTGTAGTACAAGCTTCCCCCACTAGGTGAATGTTCTAGGAACCTATCTGTATCAGTGTACCAGCTGGCGTTGTTGTGAGAGGCTGTGTTTGGCTTCACTGAATTTTTTTTGAAGACTCTTTCAACATGTTTGCCTGTTTCATGATGGGTGATTTACAAGAACACCTGCCCACACAGCACTGAGTGGTCAGCAGTTTTTGACCAAAAGACAGCATGACCCCCAAGCCCCACTCTCCCAGTCTCACTCTGAGTGATTTTTTTGTTCCCCCAGAAGAAAAGAGTCCTCAAAGGGAAATGTTTTTCTGATGAAGAAGAGCTGAAACAAAAGATGACAGAAGCACTAAAAGGCATCAAAATTGAGGAGTTCAAAAATTGTGTTGAGCAGTGGAAGAAATGTCTCAATAGGTGTATTGCATCAAATGGAGAATACTTCGAAGGTGACTAAAATTTAAACATGTAAGAATAAATACACAGTTTTTTAAAAATAAATTCCGGGGTTTTTTGGGTCCCCCCTCATGTTTTCATTTCTCTTGGGTGCATGCTGGGAGTATAATTGTTGGGTCATATGGTAACTCTGGATTGAACATTTTGAGGCACTGCCAAGCTGTTTTCCAAAGTGGCTGCACCATTTTACAGTCTCTCCCACAGTATCTGAAGGTTCCAAGTTTCTGTGCATCCTCAGCAACACATTATGGTCTGTCATCTATATTTTAGCCATCCTGCTGGGTGTGAAGTGGTATCTCATAAGTTTAATTTGCATTTCCCTAATGACTCACAATACTGAGCATCATTTTAAGTGCTTATGGGTAATTTTTATAACTTCTTTGGAGAAATCTCTATTAAAATACTTTGCCCATTTTTAATTGGGTTGTTTTTATTGTTGAGCAGTAAGAATTACTCGTAAATTCTAGATACAAGTTCCCTTACCAGATATACGATTTGCAAATATTTTCTCTGATTCTGTGGGCTGATGTTTTCATTTCCTGATAGTATCATTTGCAGCACAAAAACTTCCAATTTTGATGAAGTCCAAGTTATCTATTTTCTCTTTTTTTTAACTTGTGTTTTTGGTATCATAACTAAGGATCCATTGCTTAATCGCAAGGTCACAATGAGTCACTTCATTTTCTTTTAAGAGCTTTACAGCTTTAGATTCATAGGCTTGCCAGAAGATTGAATGCCAAGGCTCTTTCTATTTTCCATCAAAAGTTTCATTGTAGTCCTTCCTCACAGAAACTTTGGGAAGCTACTCTTCTACAACAGTGCTTATCAAACTTGACCACACATCCCAGTGAGCTGGCACACTCTTACCATACAATTGCGAATCTTCACCCCCATAGTCTTGCCCCCCCACAGGATCTAGGGTGGGCCTTGATAATATGCATTTGTAACAAATGCCTCAGTGATGCGGATGCTGATGATCCAGGGATCACGCTGTGAAAATCCCTAGGAATATGAAATGAGTGTGTGTGGTGGAGAGGAAACCACTCGGAGAGGTAGGTAAATAGCAAAAGCCCACAACTATGAGGAATCTTTTTGATGAACCACAAGGCCAAAAGGAGAATTAATAAAAATCACCTTGCAAATTTGAATCATGTGTTTTATGTCTATTCTGATGTAAGGCACCAGGAGGTGGACTACAGAAATCATACTGTACAAATCACTAGATAATATATGTGACTTAATGAATCTGTATCTAGTCATTGTAAGTAGAAGTGTGGTGTTCTGGCAATGTTATCTTTTAAATACCTAAGGCAGAAAGAATTACAACACCTGACCCAGACCAAGCCAATGACATCCCTGCCTCTGCCCACGTGATATCCTGGGCAGGTGAGAGTCAGCACAGCATTGGGCCCAGTGCTGACTAACCCATACCCTAAGGCAACTATCCAACCCAGGGCCTCCCCTCCTTCTTACTTGGTCTATCCTGTACTTGCCAGAATCTCATCTTTAAAGTCTTACCTCATCTCTAAGACCCTATCACTTTTCCAACTTATGACTCTGCAAACTTGAGATTTGTTCCTGATCTCCTTGATGTCTGAAACATTTCCATTTCCTGCGGACTTGGACTTGCCTCATCCCTCCAGCACCAAGCATCCCATGCCTCCTCAGTACCGACACTTTAGAGTGTCATAGTAAGATGTTCATGATATGTTACAAAGCAGATGACATAACAGTATGTGTAATACAATGCTGTGTTATAAAAATAAGTGTATATATACATAGAAGCAGGTCTAAAAAATGTACAACAAATATGAGGTATTGTCAGGATAATTTTTTTTGGATTTTGATTGTTTTATTTTTTAAAGTGTATTTTATTAATTATGCTATTACAGTTGTTGCATTTTTTCTCCCCTTTATTCTCCTCTATCCTGCAACCCCCTCCCACCAGTATTTCCTCCCATTAGCTCATGTCTATGGGTCATGCATATAAGTTCTTTGGCTTCTCCATTTCCTGTACTATTCTTAACATCCCCCTGTCTATTTTCTACCTACTATTTATGCTTCTTATTTCCTGTACCTTTTCCCCCATTCTCCCTCCTCCCACTCCCCACTGATAACCCTCCATGTGATCTCCATTTCTGTGATTCTCTTCCTGTTCTAGTTGTTTGCTTAGTTTGTTTTTTGTTTTTGTTTTTTTTAGGTTAAGTTGTTGATAGTTGTGAGTGTGTTGTCATTTTCCTGTTCATAGTTTTGATTTTCTATTTTTAGGTAAGTCTCTTTAACATTTCATATAGTAAGGGCTTGGTGATGATGAAGTCCTTTAATTTGACCTTATCTGAGAAGCACTTTATCTGCTCTTGCATTCTAAATGAAAACTTTGCTGGGTAGAGCAAGCTTGGATGTAGGTCCTTGCTTTTCATGACTTTGAATACTTCTTTCCAGCCCCTTCTTGCCTGTAAGATTTCTTTTGAGAAATCAGCTGATAGTCTTATGGGGAGTCCTTTGTAGGTAACTGTCTCCATTTCTCATGCTGCTTTTAAGATTCTCTCCTTATCTTTAACCTTGGATAATGTGATTATGATGTGCTTTGGTGTGTGCTTCCTTGGGTCCAGCTTCTTTGGGACTCCTGAGCTTCCTATACTTCCTAGAAGTCTATCTCTTTTGCCAGATTGGGGGATTTCTCCTTCATTATGATTTCAAATACATTTTCAATTTCTTGCTCTTCTTCTTCTCTCTCGGGCACCCTATGATCCAGATGTTGTAATATTTAAAGCTGTCCTGTAGGTTCCTAGGCCTCTCCTCATTTTTTTGAATTCTTATTTCTTCATTCTGTTCTGGTTGAATGCTTATTTCTTTCTGCTGGTCCAAACTGTTGATTTGAATCCTGGTTTCCTTCCCATCACTGTTGGTTCCCTGTACATTTTCCTTTATCCTGTACATTTTCCTTTATTTCATTTTGCATAGCTTTCACTTTTTTCTCTATTTTGCAACCACACTCAACCATTTCTGTGAGCATCCTGATTACCAGTGTTTTGAACACGGCAATCTGATAGGTTGGCTATCTCCTTGTCTCTTAGTTCTTTTTTTGTTTTTGAAGTTTTGGTCTGTTCTTTCATTGGGGTCATATTTCTTTGTCTCGGCTCATCTGTAGGGACAGAGCCTTGTGTGGCACTGTATGTGAAGGAGGGGTCAGAGAGGGAACAATGCCACTTATTCAGTGGCTCTCAGTGGGCTTTCAGTCACTTCCCCTGCTACCCACAAGCAAATTGGGTCCTCCTATTGCTGATTCCCGGGTGGGTGGATTTGTGTACATTTTAGGACCCTGTGGGTCTCTCCAACAAACTCTCCTGTGAGGCTGGGAGTTTCTCCCACTGCCTCAAGCCCCACAGGTTTTTTTCAGTCAGAGGTTTTGAGGCTTTATTTCCCTGGGCTGGAACCCTGGGTTGTGCAGTCTGTTTCACTCCCCAGTTGTTCCTCCTGGTTTATCTGCATGAAAATGTGGGATCGTCCGGTCTGCCAGCCACCCCCTCACCTACCCAGTCCTCCAACTGCCACCTTACTGAGCATCCTCTCTGCCCCTCCTAACACTCTGAATGAATATTTCTTCTTTAACTCCTTGGTTGTTGGACTTCCATACAGTTCCATTTTCTGGCAGTTCTGGTTGTTTTTCATTTTTAAACTTGTTGTTGTCCTTCGTTTGGTTGTGCGAGGGGGTAAAGTGTATCTACCTACACCTCCATCTTGGCCGGAATTCCTGTCAGGGTAATTTTTTATTTGGGGCTTCTTTTTTTTACATTGAATGTGTTAGTTGTGTAACTCAGATAACAAAAACCATAATAAGCACCTAAATATCAGAGCAACTTTGCCAGCTGAAAATGACAAATAACTTTAATAATTCACAGAAAGGAAATACAAATGGACCTTAACATATGGAAATATGCTCACTTTATTCAGCATAAGAAAGTTGAAAAATATACAAAATTTTGACTACATACTCTATTAGCAGAAGTTCTGGGGAAACATACTTTTATACCATGCCAGAGGAACTACAGATTTTTTCAACCACTGTAGAGGGCAACTGGCAACAACTATCAGAATAACATATGCATCCATCCTTTGACCTAGCAACCTCATTATTCCTGGAAAATGGTTCTAGAGGTATTTGCAAGTGCACTAAATGGTGTGTGCACAAGTTTGTGTCCAGCATCATCTCTAATAATAACAAGTTGGAAGAACCCAGAGGTCCCTCTACAGAGAACTCTTTAAGTAATTTATGCTACATTTGTGTAATAGAATACTATGCAGCGTAACACAGAATGAAGAAGCTCTGTATTCACTGCTGTGGAAAGATTTCCAAAGTACATTGTTGAATTTAAAAGGTATGCTACCTTTTTGTAAAATGTGGAATGTGGGGGGATAAAAATACATGTTTCTATTTGGAGAGGATGGAAACCAGGTAATTGAGGTGTAAGTAGAATCAAGATTTTCAATGTGTACTTTTAATGTTGTTTTGATTTATGCTCCATCCGCATGTATTACTATTAATATTTTTAAATAGGTAGTCAAATAAGGATCATCAACCTTCTCAAGGTCACAAAGAGCCTTAATCTCCCTTTCCTTTAAGAGAACCCTCTCTTCTTAAGATCCTCTTTTTGTCTACATAGATTAAGGTGTGCATAGAATTCCCCATACATGGAGAGAAAGCCTTGAAGAAAAGCATGAGCTTTCTGTTAAATCTGTTGATGGGATGGAAAACTCCAATGCCATTCGGAAGCTCTTGGGCACTTGAAAGAACTGGGGAGAATATCTGTGAGCCATTCCCAAGGATTGATAGGTTTTTTTATTCTGTTGCTTCCCTGTGACTCTCCCAAGTTGATGTGGCCTAAGGAAATGCCTGCTCATACCCACTAAACATAATATAGGGAGCCACAGAAGAGGGAGAGATTTGACTTCCTGAAGTGCCATGGGTGATATGAAAAAGTGATCTGATGTCAGGAAGCCATGACTTACTAGCTGTGTAACCTGCTTAAATTTCTGCTTCCAGTTTTGTAAAACAGGAGGCACGACAATGCCGGTACCGTCCATCTCAGCGGAGCATTGTCGGGATCAAAGCAATATTGTGTGGCAGCCTCTAATAAACTGTAAAAGGCTACACTAATGATAGGCATGGTGGTTATTTTTTAAAACTACCTCTGATAACTAGACCTTACCTGGGTCATAATTTCTCAGAAAACTAAATATCATATCATTTCCTTTGCCCTTTTCCTCGCTGTCATCAAGAAACTGTAGGCTTAGGAAAAGAAAGAAAAGCATAGCATTGGCTCTGTGACATTTGCCACTATTTTATAAACCTTTACATCAAAGGCAGTACTTTAGAAGCCATTGTGATGAGTTGAATTGTGTCCTATGTAAAAAGATACGTCAAAGTTCTAACCCTCAGTACCTCAGAACGTGACCTGTTTGGAAATAGTCATTGCAGATGTAATTAAGACGACGTTACACTGGAATAGTGTGGGTCCTTATTCCAGTATGATAGGTGTCCTTAGAAGAAGATGCTGTAAAAATGTAAAGGAAAAACACCATGGGAAGATGGAGGCAGCTGCAAGCCAGGGGACATCAGGATTGACAGCCACCAACAAAGCTAAGAGGAGACAATGAAGGACTGTTCAGAGCATGAGACTGCTGACACCTTGATTTTAGACTTCTAGCCTCCAGCTCTGTGAGAGAATAAATTTATAGGACTTGGTCCTGGCAGTCTGAGGCCAAAGGCCTGAGAACCAGGAGCACCAGGTGCAAGATGGAAATCTCAGGTCATGCAGTCGGGTGAAGAGAGTAAATTTTCCCTTCCTCTCCTTTTTGCTCTGTCTGGGCCTTAAATGGTTTGGATGATGCCCACACTGGGGAGGGCAGTCTACTTTACTGACTCAATGCTCATGTCATCCAGAACAGACTCGCTGACACACCCTGGAATCGTGTGATCTCTGCGCTTCCACGTCCCAGTCAAGCTGACATAGAAAATTAACCGTCACAATCGCCATCTCTGCACAAGTCATTATCAGCCTCGATTCTTGTGCTCCGACACAAAGAAGAAAAATGAACAGGTTACTGATGTCTCCTCCCTTCTCTCCACGCTTTTGGGTGGGGCGGTGTATGAATGTATGTGTGTTTGGGTTTAATAAACTTAATGATGTAAAATCCTTGGGCCTATTTAAAATAAAAGTATTCTATTCCTTGATGATAATATTTTTTTCAGATCATCCTGATTCTGCTATTTTCTGATTTGGTTTTAAAGGGCTACACTTATTTAAAATTTATTTATTTATTATTTTAAATAATAAATAAAAATACAATTAAAATATTTCCCAGTAATGTTGAGATAAAAAATCAGGTTACAAACAATACTCTAATCATATCTCTATTTTTAATGATAAGTAGGTTTTTTTCTGTGAATAGAGAGATTATAAGAATGCAAAATAATCTAATTACTAAGATTTTAACAATTCTTATATCTGAGTGGTGGTATTGTGGAAAAGAATTAATGTTTTGTTTTTGTTTGTCCATATTTTCTAAATCATATATAAAGAACATGCCTTATTTTCAAGTATGTAAAAGATTTTTTTAAAATATAAGAATGTCTTAACTCTTCAAACAATGGTGCCAGAGTATTTTTAATCAGTACCTGTATTTGTTATTAATCTTCAAATTCTACCAAATAACCCACAAATACTTTTAAACATTCTATTCTCATAAAATCAGTTATGACCAGGAAGTTAGTTGAGTAAATCTTCCCAGAGATACATGGAAGAAACCAAGAAAGAAGTTGTCTTTTGGTCCCAACAACCCAAAATTTAGCCCGGGAGTACAAAAAAAGGCAACAGGCCGACTCGAGCTGGCTCCAGAAGACTGACACACAAAATGAGGTGGGGACTGTCACTGAGAAATGTGTTACAGTCTTCAGTTTGAAAACTTTCAAACTGAGGACTTGAACTGTGAAAAGTGTGGTTACGGAAGAGAATATAAATGTTATAAACACTGACACAGTAAAAATAGTTGTTGGGAGGCTGAGAGGAGGGGCCAATGACTTCTGTCTAAAATAGAAGCAGGGAACTATAAAAAGCACACAAGGGTTTCAGTTTCTTAATTTTTTCCTAGTCTTTTCTCATAACGTGAAACAGATTTTTTAAAACTGAAACCTGTTGAGGTGAAGAAACATTTATGTAAGTTCAGCAACTCTTTTAAATTCACTTCTTTCTTTTTTTTTCCGTTGACTTCAGATCAAGCTAAAGGTAACATGTTATGCTAAAAGCAACGCAGTGGTTTGCTTTCATTTTATGAGACTATTCCTTTCTCTCCATCTACATGTACAGTGTAGATGAATAGACTGATGAACACTGAATGCCACCACTGAAAACATCTGGGTGGTAGAATTAGGATGCAAGAATTCTTGTTATGCTTTTATAACTGTGTAAAAATCTTCATCCAAAATAAGAAGTACAGATAGATGCAATCAATTTGGTTCTTTCATTCAAGATTGACTTAAGTATGAGCATTTGCTGTACAGTGATCACCTCTGTATAAGGGGAGATTTGAGTGGTGGCATCCTCCTCACTATGGAGTCATTCTTTGTATTGAAATGAATTTGCAGTATTGGGCCTTCTTCCTGACTTGTTGCATGTCGATCTGTTGATGCAGAGTAATCAGCCTCCTGGAAGGTCTGGTGGAGAGTCCCTCATCCAACCTAGTTTCCAGTTGTAAAACTGCCTCTTGGTATGGACAGCCTTGTGGAATTTGATGACTGATTATGTAATGAACTGGAAATTGACTTAAGAGACGGGAATAAGAAAAGAGGAGCACTCACAGATACACAAAGGGTAAAGCTTATTAAAGTAATAGAACATTTGAAAATATCTTAAATGTCAGTACAAATGAGTCTATCACATCCATCAGTATCATGGCAAAAAAATGCATTGTGTTACCGGAACCCAGTATGACTCTTATTGTTTTACCCTTTTACTTTCGTGATGTTCTGTTCTTAAGCTAACAAGAGAGATGGCTATCCTCTTTGTAAAATCTCCAGAAGAGGAAATCTTCCCATAAATACTTGACCTTTTCAAATTCTGATGGTCAGGGATTTCGATTAGACAATCAAAGCTAGGTTTTGAATTTCAAGAAAGCCATTTCGTTCTTCACACACTTGAACATCATAAAATGAGTTCTCAGAATTTCCTCCTCTACACCAGCAATGCCCTTAAATCACAGGTGGCAAACACAAGGCCTGCAGGCCAAATCCGGCCCTCCCCCTTGTCTTATCCAACCCTCCACCTTATTTTATCCGGTCGGGTACCTTGTTTCTGTCCGGCAGCAGCGCCAAGCTCTCGCTTAACTGTTAAGGAGTAGTTACATTTATACAGTCCTGAAATGACATTTGGCCCTTTGAAGGCAACTGCGAGGCTGATGTGGCCCCCAGTGAAAATGAGTTTGACACACACCTGCCTTAAATCATATTTATAAAAGCTTCATTTTCCATATATTTAAACATCCAACACAGTGAAGAAGCATCAGCCAATAAATGACTATTTAGCAAGCTCACTTTCTAATCTGCCCACTGAATAAAAGCTTGTAGGTGGCTCCAAGAGCAAATCTGGTACATGAATACTATCCTCATATTTTCCCCTATTGCACACTGAGTGTTAGAATTTCAAAGCAGGGACCAAGAGGAAGGCATCGCCTCAAAATGTTTGCTTGAATACCATCCTTCCAAGTCATGGACTTAAGCATTGCTACTTAAATTTGTTAAGTGCTTAATAGTCCCATGTGAAATTAAGAGAGCTTCTGTCCCTGGCCTCCCAGAACAGGATACAGAAGAATATTAAGTACAAGTTTAAAAATTCTATGAGTGGTTTATAGGTATTTGGTAAATCAAGGGTCATCCAAACAGTTAATTATTAATAACCACAGAATCACCAAAGGGAAACAGCCTTTGATTTAGAAGTTCCACAGCCTGGGGTCCTAATGCCCCCTCCACCAGCATCTGTGCTCTGTTAGCCAAATCGCCTTGTTTCTGAGTCTGCATTTCCAATGTGCCTTCCAACTCTGATAATAAATTGGATCCTACTAACCCAGGCCAGGAAAGCATACCAAGATATTTCTGATAGAGAGGCAGCCAGACATGGTGAGGACCCTGAGACAGTGAGTCCAGAGAGAGAACAAATCAGTGACTGCCACTGCTGAGTGGGCTTGTCGGGGAGGAGTCTGTAGCTCCTGCATTCACCAGTCACCACAGCCACAGCAGGAAACCACATGGGACATGAAACCTCTGAATGAAATGAGGAGCCCAGATTAATATTTTTGGTTTAAATTAGCACCCAGAACAAATATTTTCCCATAGGCTTTATTGATAAAGCAGTCACCTCAGGGTTGGAGGACCACTCTTCCCCATTGGGAAAGGACTCTGACTTCTTGAGAATAAGTGATGAATCCTTTCCCAGCTAGAGCCCAGCCCTCAACTCTCTCTGTTGGAGCAAGGTGCAGAGAAGCATGAACTATGTCCAAGTTTCAGCAAAACTCAAGACCATAAAAATAATTTTTTAATTGTCCTTACTTGTTTGACTGTAGTAAACCATTCTGCATGGCATGGGCCCAGCTCCCACTTGGAGATACACAGGACCCACACCCACGGATAGGTTCTCCTGTGGGGAATCAGGCCTGCAATGTACTTAGGCCACTATGAGTCTTGCTTTTTGCTAAAACTCCCTCACCCTGAATTGAGGACATTTACTGCAAAGCAACTTCCTAAAATCCATGCTAAACCTTCTAAGGGTGAGTGTAACCAGTTCAACTACTTTTGCCTTTTCATTTGCAAATATCCCTCTTCTGTGATGTGATTAGCAGCATTGGTTCCTTAGTTTTCTATAAAAAGTAATCACCTAAAGTGAGCCTGTGCATAGTTAATGAGGACCTTCCTGTAATGTGTCCAATAAGACAATAAAAGGTCATCGGAGCAAGTGTGGAGACTTTTTGCTCCCCTTGAGAGAAAAGCCATGCTGTCCCTTTTCCTCCACCGGACTTGGTAGTCCGTGTGAATATCTCATTTCATCCATAATGACTTGGACACTGTGGGCCAGTGTCTGCATCATTTGAAAAAAATGCAATCATTTACTAAAGTGGGCATTTTTTCACCCTATATCCACCATACCTACATATTCCTCATCTCTATCCAAAAGTCATTCACGCTCATGCAGACACACACACAAGCACATGCACACACACTACCACCCCCTCCTATCTCTTGAAGACAGCCATTTACCTTCCCACAGACCTTTGCATCGGACTCCATTGTGCACCCAAAGAAACCCTTGTGACTTTCACCAACCACTGCCCTCATCTGCTGTTGGCATCAGGTCAATCTGAAGAATAAACAGTGGACACGAAAATATTAGAATAACATGACCTAGCCTAGCCAGTTAACCATGGCTATTCTGCTCACTGACATCTCCAACAAAAAGACACAGGTTGGAACTGGTTAGCTCAAGACAAAGAACATCCACATGCCCCAACTGTGATACAGTCAACAGAACTCTGGCACCCACCTCCCTAGTGTGTACCTGGATCAGGTAACAAATGAGATAACTAGTGGAAATTTTCCAGAGAGAAAACTGAAGCCCTATGCCTTTCTTAAAAAGGACAGACTCCAAAGTATTCAGAGTTTATATTAGATCTGTCTTTTAAGACTTCAAAGATAAAATAGCTCAGAATGAAAGGAGTTGGAATGATTATATTAAACTTCACATTAGCCCGAAGCACTCCTTCTGTCCTTATTTTTTATTTATTTATATCTGGCCTAATTCCAAAAAAGGATTTGCTGCTGAATGAGGAAACTTACACAGAACCAGTCAATTTCAGGTCACATGAAGCTCCTGAGAAAATCACCTCTTGCCCCCAGTTCTCTAAGCTGACCTTAATGAACACTGTATACACGCTCAGCAGACATTGAGCCACACACACACACCTAGGAATCTCTCTTTTTCTTTTTTGCTCCGAACTCTTTTTTAAACCCTTGAACCTACAAAGTGCAATACACTCCCTCCACTCCTAGGATTTGGCTGCCCCTTATGTCTACAGGGCTGAGATTCTGGCTTTTCTTTCCCTTTCCAGTCTCAGCATCTAATAATCCTTTAGTTAGAAAGTTCCACCTAACTCTAATTCCACAGAACCCAGCACTTAACAGAGTCGTTTGGTTTCGGCCCCCTTTGAGACCACTCTATTCACATAAAGGAGAGACTATTGAGGCCCAAACTGGGTATGCTGGCATCAAAGAGAGATACTTCTAGTCTTAGCTGGACTCACCTCCAAAATTCATCTTTCTTCTCTCTCTCTTTCTCTCTCTCACTTGGACCCTGGCCCAGGCTTCAGTTTCCTTATCTGAAGAATGAAGATTACAATATTGACTCTTGCCTACATCCAAGTGTGTTGTATTGGTCGAATCTCGTGAAATGATGAGTATGAATGTAAAACCTTAGAAGATAAAACAAGATAAAAGGTAAATGAACATAATAAAAATCATCACACTGGGATTTTATTCTGGTTAATTTTAATACTGTTATTCTTTTAAGTAGTCATTTTGACTAATTGAAGAAATGGTATTTCAATCTAATTTACATTTCTCTTATTACTGATAAGACTAAGGATTTTTACCCATTTGTCTGTATTTGCTTTTATTTACTTTATTTTTATTGATATATAATTGACATATAACGTATTAGTTTCAGGTGCACAAAATAGTGATTTGATATTTGTATGTATTGCAAAATAATCACCACAATTAATTGAGTTACCATCCATCACCACACAGTTACATGTATTTTTTTTTCTTGTGAAGAAAATTTGTAAGATCAAATTTCTTAGCAAATCGCAGATACACAAACAGTGCTATTAGTGACAGTAACCAAGCTGTGCAGACCGGCTTTCTCAAGAACTTTGTGCATGTGGAATAAAGTGGCTGCCACCCTCCAACCCACCGCTGTCTAGTGCATCAGTCCCTGGGAAACAACTGAGTGGCCCAACTTGGGTTTAGGCTCTAGCTCTGGTCCACTTAACTAAGTTCAGGAAAAGGGTGTCACAGGGAAATACAGTCACGGGGGCCTGCCACTGTAACTGAGAAGTGATTTTCAGAGTCAAAGGACATGGTTTTAATGAGGATCAGAGTGTGTTGTGGTGGATTCTGTGCTACACCACTCACATCCTCCCAGAACTAAATGACTCATTTCCTCGGGGTCTGTGGGTGCTGCTTGCAGATCACCCCTTTTTTGGGAATTGCCCTTGAAGAAAGAGAGCCACGTTACTTTGCCCAAGGCGACCCCCCTTCCCAGAGGCAGCACACATCTTGCTCGATGGGGTTACAGAGGCCTGGGCACCTCTCCCAATGTGGGATCCCTCTGAAAGGCCATCGCAGCTCTGGAACTTCCCATGGGGCTGCTGAAGCCTTTGTTGTGACTACAGACTGCCCAGCTTCTCTCTCCAGCCAATGCCTGCTTGCTTCCTCTGTCCCAGGGGCACTGAAGACAGGAACTGTTCCCAGTAAGTTTTTCACACACCAATCTCCACCTCAGAACTTGCCTCCTGGAGAAGCCAGCCTGCTGTATCGTTGCTATGTGAGTAACACAGAGACACACTTTTTAAGGTGGTAAGGACTGCCACGTGGTGCGTGCAGAGAGCATTCAATAAATGTTTGCTTCTTTTACTTCTCTCAGCTTTCCAGAGGCGAGTTCACAGCAAACCTGTATGAGACTCTCCAGGATCAGACACTTTCTCCGAGTGACTCTGATTTGAAGCCAGAAATCAGGATCAAGCCCAGGAGCAGCTCATCTTGATTGGTGGCAAGAGCCAAGCAGAGCATCAGCAACTGGGCCAAAAATAGGAGCCAGGAGGTGTTGCCCGTCAGCAACCTTGGGGCCTGTTCCTCCTTCAGCACCATCTACACTGTCCCGCCAGGCCTCCGGAGCACAGAAATCCTTATGCACATTGTTTTTGGAAGATCACAGAGGTATGCATTCATAAAAATATAACAGCAACACAAAACACTGTAATGATGGATGAGTGGCCAAGATTGGAACAAACCATAAATATAAGCATTTAGAAAAGGACAATTTCATTTCTTGCTGGGGAGACAAGGGAGTTGTATGGGAAGATACCATCTGGGACTTGAGGAACAAAATGAATCAGTGGGTTTAGAGCTATCGATAGCCAGAGGAGATGGAGAGGCACCCCTGAATCAAGCAGCTGTGCTTCCAAAAGGACAAAATCCAGGATGCCTGGTTATTCAACGTCTCTTAAAACTCCCAAAGCACAATATAGAACGAGGACCCAACATCATTCAGGCTACGGCCCAGGACAAGGAAAGGTGAATGGTGGGTGGTGCTGATGAGTTAGGTAATCCAGTGGCCCCCGGACTCAGATGGGAGAGTGATGATAAGAAGAGATGCCCTTGGCCCATAGACTGCACTTGGGTCTTCTTCGGGGAGGACCGTGTAGCCCAGCACCAGAATTAGAGTTCTGCCACTAGAACTATATTAGACCACATCATTTTCCTCCTGCAAAGAGAATCACTAAAGATCAAAACCAGAGAAGACATGTTCAGAAGACCAGATATAATACATGGTTTGAGCAAGACAGTGGGCTAAGCACCAAGTTATGTGCTTCATAGACCAGGCAGAGCGGGGTTTACGTTCACAACAATCTGATGAAATGGACACAGAATCCCTCTCTGTCACAAGTGGGGAAATCAAGGCAAAATTCCATTTAAAAATCTTCCCCATGATGAAAGAGCTAACTAAGTATTGGAGCTTGAGCTCAAAATTGGACAGTCTACCCCCAGGGCCTGTGCCTATAACCTCTTCATTTTACAACACCCTTGTTCCTCCTTCAAGGTGAGAGCAGTGCCATCTAAAGCCTAAAAAAGAAGCCTAATACTATGTGATGCCCTCATATCTGGTGACACTCTTGGATGACCTGACACAAGTTCGACTCCCCACTACATTCCATGGACAGAGCCCCTAGTTAAATGACTGTCCCTATCACAGGGACTGTGCACGGTTCCTGCTCCTCCCAGAGTACCCAGTTTCAGTTCTCCACCAGCCCACAGAATTATTTAAAGAAGCCAATCACTGCCTTCTAGGTCACCGCAACCTCTTGATAAAACAAAGTCTGCCTCCACAGCCCCCAGCTGTGTATACAGCCCAAAGTACAACCACTCTGTGTCCCTGCTTGGCACGTGCTTCTCCTCCTCAGAGCAGTGAGCACATAGGATGGATAAACTGCTGTCAACAGCATCTTTCCAGGGTCAGGTGTCATGTATTTGGCCATCCCCATATCCCTAAGACAGAAATCCCTCCCTCACCAACAGGATCAAGAGGAAGCAATTACAACATGCCAGGCCAGAAACAAGAGGCCAGTGGGCAGCGGCCAGCGAAATACCATAATGAAATGTGGGACAGGAACAAAGGTGAGAACAAACAGAGAAGGCCCAAATGATAACCACGCATCGTGATGTAGAAATGGGGAGAGGGGGTGGTGTAGAAGCAGGCACGTTAGCTCCGTCAACTTCGTGAAGCTGGAATAAAGAAAAACATTCAAATGAAGCAGGAACAAGTAATTGACGATCATAACTGTGATTATAAGGCATAATTACAATTAGCTGCACAAGAGTGTTAATCATGAAAATAATTACATGTCAGCTTTCCTCCTAAAGAAGAGAGAATGTAATTAAGTGGCCCAAAGGGGGCAAAGAAAACACGTCTCTGGGTGACAGAGGTGTGGGGTACAGGGCTGACGTTTAAGGAGTAAGGTTTCCTCAGTTTTTGAAACGAACCAACCAATTGCTTCCGCCAAAATGTAGGAAGTAGGTAAAAACAGAGCGTAGCTTCAGAATTTTCTTCTGAAGAAAACAAACCCAAACTTAAGGTATGAGGGCAGAACAATGTCATGACTAAAGCCAGACAGACTTGAACTCACCTTTTTTTAAGACGTTGGTTACCTCCTCTGTGACATTAAGCAAGTTATTTAATCTTTCTCCAAGCCTCAGTTTCCTCAATGGTAAAATAATCACTGCACACCCTCTCTGAGTTGTGAGTAAACAAAGCCTGCAAAACTGTTATGTCAGTGTCTGCTATTGCTATACAACACGAAAATTCAAAGCGAGAAAGATAGGAGTGAGGAAATTCCAGCCGTGTCTGGCTGAGTTGTAATGTTGGTGCCTTTCTGAATTCAAAGAGAACCTGGCTAACAACTCTTGTCTTGTACTTCAGGAGTTTCCTGTATTTTTTAGCAGATACCCTACTTTGGATTTTCCTGAAGTCTTGTGATTTTAAGGAGTGAGGCTGAGTGAAGGCTTGTACCCTGTGTTTGGGGGTCATAGGAGTGACAAGTGGCTTAGAGAGGCCACATCAGCCTAAAGCCAGTAGGCATTGCCTCCTGGGATGGTGGCTGTGGGGCCGCCCCATCCTGTTCATTTATTCATCCATTTATGTATTTTCTTCAATTTTTTGCAACAAAGGCAATGGCATGAGTTGTATGCCAACTCTTTACACAATCACATGTAAGATATACACATACATGTTTATCATATGTGAATACGAGAATCTTCCCTTTTATGTTTCAGCTGAACTTTGAAGTTGAAATGCCACATTCTTATGTGAATACCCTGTAGAAATTTCAAAGGAAGTGGGATAGATTTCTCCAATCAATGACCCCAGTTTTTCACCCCTTCTTGCATCCAGCCCTGCGCCATGCAGTGCCCACACACTCTGACTCAACGCTTCTGGACCTGGCAACACGACGTGCTTCAGTGGCTGGAATATGAGCAAACACAACACAATCCTGTCACAGGTGGAGGCTTAAAAGAGCACTTGCCTAGTTGGACTTGCTCACACTCTTCCTCCCTCTTCTCCCATCCCCATGAGAACGTGCCCCAGCCATCCTTCTGGAAGATGAGGGCACATACTGATCACCCCAGCCAAGCCCAGCGCAAACCAGGAAAGGGCCCATTGACCCCCAGGCTTGTGAGCAAATTCAGATTGGTGAAACCCAAGTTAACCATCCCAAGGGCACATGCAATAAATATGCACATTGTTGTATACCATGGGGGTTTGTGGTGGTTTGTTACACAGAAGTATTGTGTCAATGATTAGCTGATAAATTTTATAGTACTCAGTTAGAACTATAACTCTGAAGCCCATCACCCATAACACAGGAATAACAGTGGAGGAAGAGGAGAGACTTATGAGGAAGATTCCTCTGAAAAGAGTTGCCCTACCCCTAAGCCAAGAAAAAAAGATCACAGCAAAGCCACACAGAGACCTGCGGTTTGGGGCAAGTAAGCAGGAGATGCACTGCTAGGTGTTGACAGGGGAGCTGAAGGTGACACACAGCAGCGACGCCCATCTGCAAGCCCAGAGCTTCCAGCAGAGGATGTACAAGAGTTTCCTTGGTCCTAGAGTTGGGCTGTTCAACCTCAGCACTATTGACATTTTAAGATAGATAATTCTTTGCTGTGTGGGGCTGTTCTACGCCATGTAGGATATGTAGTAGCATCCCTGACTACTGCCAACTAGATGCCAATAGCACTTCCCAGTTGTGACAACAAAAACATCTCCAGATATTGCCGAATTACCCTGAGAGACGAAACCACCCACACTGAAAACCTCTGGACCAGAGAGAAGCTAGCTGAAGGCATTGTCATATTCCCAAGGGCTGTGAAAGGTGCCAGAGACCAGTCAGACTACAGACACCTCTGGTGACAGTAAGGGAACAGCTGGTGGGAGACCCCTGGCACCTGGGAAGTGAGAAGTCCCTGAAGACCCAACCAGCACGGCATCAGAGAGAAAGATGCTATTTCAGATATCTGCCAAGCTTAGAGAGCTTGAAGCTAGCCTCCAACAGTGTCTGTTAGGTAATAGTCTGCTCCCTGGGTCTCTCCTCCTGTCCTCTCATCGCTAACCTGGAGGGGTCAGAAATAACAGGCAGTCAGATGGGAGCAGGAAGTGGGGGAGAAGCTGGCCACACCCCTCTTTCTTTGCTGTAGGCTTCCAGTATCTGGCTAGAACTGGAATCAGTGGGAAAAGTTTTCACTGTAGATCAGAATTGACTTACTGCTTACAATAAGACGGTGGATATTCTGTTTTCTGAAACTGGGTTGTGTTTGTTACTTAAAGTAATTGTGGCATTTTGTACCACCTAAGAGTGACCAGAAAAGCCACAGAAATGCCTGCATGGTTATCTAATGACAGGGAAACCAGCTGCTGAGAGTAGAGATAAGGGGCGAGGGGATAGGGAATGATGCTTTATGAATAATTCCCATTAATCTCCACTGTTCGAAGGGCAGACTCACATGCCACCTCATAAATCCCTCCTCCCTACAAGAACATGACCTAGGCTCCATTTTTGGCAAACCCCATTATTTCTAGCTTACACTCAGCATTCTCTTCTCCTTCACGCAACGCCCCACAAACTCAACACAGAAAAATAGCCAACAAACAAAACCACCAACAATCACAGTGGTTAAACACAAAAAAACTAGATGTTGGTTGTTTGGGACATTTGCTTAAATCACACCACACCCCTCAAAATGGCACGAATAGTGATATTCTGGGTTTCCCCTGGTGGTGGTCACAAAGACCAACCCCCCACCACAGGGGCATGCTCCCAGCCTGTCCTGTGGACAGTGGTTTCATTGGAATTCATCCCGGCCCAGTTCCTTGAGCAGCAGCCTTGTGGCGAGGTCAGCAGGCCACAAGTCATCAGTCACCAATGCAGGCCCTCTCCACACCTCAGGCTCCCAGGGGCAGGAGCCATGAATCACACCAGTGTCCTCTCAAAGCCAGGGTGACAAGGTCCTGTAATTTATCTCACATGAAATGAGCTGCATGATTTGAATAGGCTGGAGGAAAGCAGCCCATTAATTCTCAGAGAGAGCTCTTGGCTCTTGGGGGTTTTATCCTGTTCCCACATGACTGACACCCAGCCTCTGTCTCCTTTCCTGCAGTTTAATGATGTGCTGACGGCTCAGCTTGTCCTCCCCCGACAGCTTGATGCCAAAACAAGGCAGAAGACCATCTTGCATGCACGGACAATGGAAGGGCCACCTGGCTTCTTAGTATATTGTGGTTAACCCCATGTTCTTTCCACACCGCTGCTCCCTGCCAGCTCCACCCTCGCAGAAAAGATCATTCCATTTGACACCAAATGCACTACCCATAAAAGGAAATTTTGATCAATTGAACCTCATAAAAATGTTTCTAAAAAAACTATTACTGCCCTGGCCAGGTAGCTCAGGTGGTTAGAGCATCGACCTGATACGCCAAGGTTGCGGGTTCCATCCCTGGTCAGGCACACACAAGAAGCAACCAAGGAATGCATCAATAAGTGGAACAACAAATCAATGTTTCTCTCTGCCTTTCTCTCTCACTCTCTCTCTCCCCCCTCCTCCTCCTCTCTCTCTCTCAGTAAATAAAAAAACATTAAAAAAAACAACTATTACTCTAAAAAAAAAAGCCTGTGAAGGGGATGACAAAACAAGCTACAGAGTGGGAGGAAATGTTTGCAAACTATGTGTTTAACAAAGTCCTCATAGGGAGATAAAGAACTCTAAAAACTCAATGACAAAAACCAAACGTTCCAATTAGAAAATGGGCATAATGTATGAATAAACATTTCACTGTAAAGGATATACAGACAGCAAATAAGCACACAAAGGCGTGTTCAACATCATTATCTATTAGGGAAATGCAAATTAAAACCACAGTGATCCATCACTACATACCTACCACAATTGTTAAAATGAAAAATAGTGATAATACCAATGATGGTGAAAATGAAGAGAAACAGGATCACTTGTACATGGCTTATGGGAATGTAGCAATGGTTCAGCCACTCTGGAAATTATTTTGGCAGGCTAGATTTGGCTCATAAGCTAACATTTGTGGTTGTCTGCTCTATAATAATATTTAATGTTATTTTTCCCCCCAGAAAAAGCCTATGGAGGAGGTACCTTTATTATCCCACTTGACAGGTAGGAAATCTGAAGACAAAAATGTCAACTACTTGCCCAGGTCACACAGGCGGCGAGTGCCCGTGCTGGGACTCATTTGAGGATGTCTACCGCCTAAACCCACAACCCCACCCCACAACCGTCTCCCAGGGCAAGGCCTCCTGGCTGCTGGCGAGTCTGCCCTGAGGGGTCTCCGACCTCTTCCAGAGAGCCGCACCACACGGTGGTACGGCCATGCTGCTGACGCTGTGCAAAACCGCCCCTAACCTACCCCAGCCAGATGAGGAGGAGCTACATAAAATGCATGCTAAGTCATCTCAAGGGGAGGCTCCATTGGCAAGAAAACTTGGCCTCTGCAGTAGGAGTTTCATGGCTAATGTCTGCCACTTCAGTGACTCAGGTTAGCAGACAACCCAGGAACAAGAAATCAGAACCTGGCATGCCATGCGGACGTCGTACCTGCTCATCCCAGACTGCAGTCATCTCTCCTCCATCTCCAGAATCGGCTTAATTCATTTGACAGTAGGAATTTTCTCCATCATTGATATAACCACTTATTAAAAATCTTTTATACTGATTTACCTTGAGAGGATCAGAATCTTGTTCATCCTTAAAGGTACCATTCTGTGTAACATTCCACTTTGTGGCTGATTATATCTAATGCCATGGTTTCCTCTGGATATCAGTAGCTCTCAGCAGCCCAACGGACCACTGTTTGAAAAATCTCCCTCCTAAACTATCATTTGAAGGTCCCTATCTCGGGGCTGGTTCACAGATGTTTTTCTAGCTGCTGCAGTCACCTCTGTGAATCTTTTAAGTGCACCGGTCTGTCTTCTGGCATCACTCTGGTGCATTTCCTGGAGGTCCCTGGCCCTCTCGTCCCCTGGCTCCATCCGTACATCAACACTATCATTTTTCAATTAGCTCTGTGAAATGTAAACTTACGATCAAATCCCAAAAAGAAACTGGGACTCATGGAATAAAGTACATCTGATGTCTATCTGGAGGGATGGACCTCATCCTGATTTCCAACACGATCACAGTCAGACAGCCCAGAACACCTTGGGCTACCAGCATCTGCCTACGTTTCCACAGCCCTGCCAGCTTGCTGCTTTCCTCTTAAAAGGAACACAAAGTGGGCCGCATGGGCCTTGACTGAGTCTAGATGACCAGATCTTTGGGGATAAGTGTGCCAGTGATGGGATTTCCAGGGCCCTCTCAAGAGTCATAACCGACGTCTCCTGGGGATCCTGAGTGCCTGCACCAGAGCTAAATGTGTCTGTTCAAGTTCAGCCCGAGGCCACAGAGAGCCTCTGCAGCAACCCACTTTTCAAGGAAGACTCACTTGGAGTTCTGATTCTGCTTTCTACTCCGCGCCTAGTCAGTCCCCTCTTAGGAAAACCCCACAGACGTCCTCAGTAACAAAGACCAGAAAATAACCTCCTGCCCCATATCCCTGAAGCAGCAAAATAATGCAGAAATGTCAGAAAAACACCAATGGAGGCCTTTCAAGGGCAACCTTTATTCCACAGGCACTGCCCAGATTTTGAAGAGGGAGCTGTCGCGGGAGACACAGCTGTGCTCTTGGACGAGATCAAGAGAGAGAGTCTCTATAAACCACCTGAAAGAAATGTGCAAATGTTTTAAGCTCAAATAGAAAGATGGAAAAAACATGGTATTAACTCCCAGTTGCCATGGGGACGGAGAAAAAGCTCAACAGTCCCTCCTCTGTGTCTTAATGCACAATGACAACAAACGCAATACACCTGCATCAATTAAGCTCCTTCCATGTACCCGGCACCATGCTAAGGTGTGAATGAGCACAGTGCCTGCCTTAAAGCGTTCCCAATCTACCAGAGAAGAAAGATGGATTAATGAATAACCATAATATAAGGCAGGTCATAATAAGTGCTATAATAAAGATACAAAAGTGTAGCAAATAATAGGACTGTTTGCTTTGTTTTTTCAAGGGCCACAGATTTTTAAAATTTACCAAAGCATCCAGTGAGGGCAAGGGCTAATTGGCAATCTTCAGAGCTTGGCAACAGCACATGAAATGGAAACAAGATTTCTCATTCTCCCAAATAAGACAGACTGAATTATGGCCAGGTACCTTCTCAGTACTCCTAGAAATGATCTCACATCTCTTCTTCATCTATTACCTGAAAAATGCTGTCATAATAGGTCAAAGTCTAGAGAAGAGACCAAAATAAAAGATCACCCTCTTTTTCACTCATTCTTTTTTCTCTGCCTCAGCCGCCCAGGTTATTAAAAGCTGTATTTCTTGGTCTCTACAACAGAAAAGCTTTTTGTCTGTGGGCTAACCTGAGATGACTCAGGATAATACCCTTCTGAAAACACTCAAAAGTGTTTACTTCTGACATCCATTCACTCCATAAACATGTATTAAGTGCTTGCCATGTGCCCTACACTGTGTCAGGCTCTGTGAGCAAGAGAAAAACAAGGCGTGGTTATGCCCCTCGAAGAGCCCACAGTCTAGCAATGCAGGGAAGGGAATAGGGGGAAAATGAGTTAACAAATAAGGACTCAAAGTGATAAATGTTTGAGTGGTTTTATGTCCAACATATTATATGAGCATCCAAATACTATTTCTTATATACAGTGCTAAAGAAAGAAAGCCGAGGTCACTAAGCATTGTGGAAAGAGTCAAGTAGTCTAGTACTTAAGGTTAGTTTCCTAACCTGCCTCTTATCTCTTGTCCTTTTTCTAATTCATCTTTCATTCTGCCAACAGTTCATACCCCTAAAGTTTAATTCTAATTGTGTTAATCCCATGACCACAGGCTGGCAATGTTTCTCCCCTCGGTTATCAAGTGAAGTCCACACTCCTTCACATCACACCTAAGCACTGCAAAAGCTAGCCTCAATGTGCTGCCCCAGCCTTGCTTGTTTATTCAGTATCTACTAAGTGTCAGGCACGGTTCTGGGCAGGGTGAGCCCTGGGGACAACAAGACAGTCAAGATTACTGATTTCATAACACACTAGGAAAGGGAGAGAACTTTAGCAAGCAAACAAAAGTGTCAAACATTGGTAAGTGCTATGAAGAAAAAGGAAATAGAGGGATAGGAAAGGGCAGAGGAGCTCCTTTAGGATGGGCGATTAGGAAGGGCATCTGAGCAAGTAACATTTAGGCTGAGACCTGATAAGAAAGGCGAGTCACATGACCCTCTAGGGGTGAATGTGTCAAACAAAGGTACCAGCCAAGACAAAGGGGCAGTGGAATCAAGAAGACTAACTACCAGGAAGGGGAGAGCATCAGGTACATGGGAAATAGGATGTGAGAGGAAGGTAGGGAAGGGGCGGGCCCTGGACCATACAGGCCCTGTAGACAAGGTGAGCAATTTGGACTTTCACTCCATGTCTGAAGAGAAGCCATTAGTAGATTTTAAGCAAGGAAGCAAACCAATATAATATTCTGCTTCAAGGGGTCAGTTCGACTACTCTGAGGACAAGGGATTGAACTGGGGCAAGAGATGATGCAGGGGGCCCAGTTGAAAGCATGTGCAGAGTTCAAGTTTGAGACAACAGTGACTTGGGCCAGAGTGGGAGCAAGAGACATGGAGGGAGATGAACTGAGTCATGAGACGTGTGATACAGATTGACCACACGTGCCCTCACAGCGCATGTCGGGGGCAGAGCAAAAAGAATGGAACACATTGGAGATGGCTTCAAAGTGCTTGGCTTGAGCAAGCGGGCCGAGTGGTGCCCCTCACTTAGTTCCATCGCATCCCCTTCTCTGCCCTTTAGGACCCCAAACACTCAAGAGTCAAACTACATAAAATGTCACCTCTTGAGCACAACATACTCTTTTCTGACATGCATCATTGTCCATTCCCTTCATTACTGCCTTTTTTTTAAACCCTGGACATAAATCCAGATGCAAAGCCAACATTATAGTTCCTGAACTTGTGTGCTGAAATTCTCTCTTCTACCCGCAATACTTTTTTATACTTCAGTTACTACATGTATCCCATTCTACCTTGTCCTAATATAGCCAATGTTATTATTGTATTAATAGTATATATTAATATTATTTCAATCAATATTATCATGTCCATGTGAGGTAGGATAAAAAGAAACTAGGGAAAGCTCCCAACAAGCGGAATGTGGAAGGAGGAGCAGACATCACAGGCTGCTGAGCTGCCAGAGCCCCCACCTCCACGTGGGCGCAATCAAAGGGAAACAGGCAGGAAATTCTATGATGGTCACAGAAGTCAACAATAGCTAAAACCAGATCCTTCCAAGACGGAGGAAAACCTGACCAGCTGATTGTTCCATCATTATAACGAGCACTGACAGCACCAGCAGAAGGGGAGCCGAGAGGGACAAAGCCACGGCCCTTCCAGAACAGACCACATCAGGAGCAAGGTCTCCTCGCAACCAGAAGGCAGAGACAGAATTTGACACCACAGAGTTAACAAACAACCCACCCTCGGAAACGCTGAAACCCCCAAACGACTGACAACAGTGTGCAACTCATTTGCAAGTTCGCCCGTGTCCCCTCAGACATGTCCTTTCTCTTCTTCCACAGTGGCGCCCTGTGAGACTTGGCAAGCAGGCGCCGAGGGTGGTTCAGCCCCTGACCCTGTGTCCAGGAACTCACGCCCTAGTCTCTTCTTCTCTACCTAAATAACACTTGCTTTCGCTCTCACTCGGACTCCTTCTTACGTTCCTTTCTGTGGGGGCACGCCAGGGCAGTGCCAGCCCCCTGCACAGAACTGGTCAAGTGACATGTGCATGCCACTTCCACCCATAAACCAGAAGCCCCCGTCTGGGACCAGCTTTTCTTCATCTTTGCATCTTCTATGAATCTTTGCATTCACAACTATTTGTTGAAGAAGGTAGAGACGACGCAGATTATATTGAAGCTAATCCTTATTTAGTCCCTCGAGACAGCCTTATGACAATTCTGAAGGAGATTCGGGGGACTGTTCTGTTTTCTAGATGCATTACAACAATTTTAATAACTTGTCTAAGTGACACAAGGGTACCAGAATTAGAATGCATGTCCTCAGAGCCTAACAATATTTTAGAAAGCCACTTAGATCACATATATTTCCTCTTTAGGTCCCTAAAACAAGCCTGTGTGGTACCTTATTTTATTAAGCCTAAAATGCCCATTTTGAAATGCAATGTTATTTTAGGAAACACTGAAAAAGAAAAAGTGAACTCCGTGAAACCCTGACCCATGCTCAGGCACCATCCATTATAAGAGCATCCTGGTTTCAGAGATGTTAAAATGTGAGGGGGGAAAAAGTATGTCTTAAAATTCTCCATTTTCTAGGTGGGAAGCTAAAGCTTAGAGTAAGCACTGGCCCAATATCAGACCCCAGGTAGCAGAGTTAGGAGGCAAACTCAGATCTGGTGCCAAGAACCATCGTCTTTCCATATTAACAGTGTGTTTCTTGGACTTTTCCAAGGAGTCAAAACCACAACAGGTGAACATAAAAAAATAAAGATCTTAACAATCAGATGAGCTCAAGTTGAATCTGTGTTCTACACTAATGCACTCACCCAAAGCCCACCACTTACTGGCCCTTATTGAAATGAGGGGGGGAAATGTCTGGCTAAGCGCCTGCTCTGTGGGTGGCACTGTCCAGAATTGTCAGGGATAATGGTAATTTATGTTTTCTTCCACACCTGCTCTCTTTCCTGCTTCAGTCAACTGCTAACACAGCTCCTCTCCAGGGGAGGACGAGGGGCTGCAATGAGGAAAAGGAAGCAGCTCTTGTTTACCACATCTCAGCTAAATTGCATTTGCCCTCTTTTGCATAGAGCAATAAAGTGTTATAGAAAGTGCAGCATGGATTTTTAATTTTCTCCTTGTCACTGGGTGCTGTAATCACATAATTAACCTAGTGGTAGAGATAGTCATTTATAGCAAATGCGCAAAACAGTCACAGAGGTTAGCCACCCCGGGACCAAAGAGGTTACATTTGCTTCTCAAAAAAGCATGGGTGGACAGACAGCTTCACCATCCCTTGGCTGTCTGGGACCCGACACCTAGAGAACGCAGCATTAGAGAAAAGGAAGGGCATTGAGTTTGTCCTTCAAGACAAGTGAGTTGCTATTGGCTGGGTGGTTTGGAAGGCCCTGGAATGTATGGGGTGGGGATGGGAACGGAAGGCCAGCCGCTCTGTGCATGCTGCAGCACGGCCCTCCATCACACAGCTGCATGCTGACTTGGAAGTGCCTGTGCATGACTCCTCCCTCTGCCCGAAATGCCCTTCCTGCCTGCTGGACTCCTGTTCTTCCTTCCAGTGCTATACATCCAACGTGTTTTCTTGGGAGAGCGTGTTCTTCCTTCCACTGCCAGCCACCTCACCTGAGACCCATAGCTCCTTATTTCTACCACTAGTGTAGCATTTCTCACAGCTCATCTTTGAAATAAACAATAATGCAGTAAATTATATATATATGTGTGTGTGTGTGTGTGTGTATATATATATATATATATATATATACACACATTAATATGATGTCTGTCTGGAAAAAGTCCAGCCATTCTTAATATAACAAGAACAGTTTGCGTGACATCAATATAACCTGGCAGCCAAGCAGAGTGGACTGGAAGGCACATGTGTGAACAATGACGACTTCACTGGTACTTCACTGCACTCATCAGTGGGGGCAGATGCTGTTGAGTGAGAGTGTGTACTGTATGGTCATCACATTTAAAATGACATAGCAAGTACAACAACGAATCTGCATCAAATTTTGCATTAAAATTGAACATTTCTCCATGGAAACTATTCAGATGATTCAGAAGGCTACAGCTATGGGCAACTGGTGATTGGCAGCTTCATCACAACATGCCCACCCATCACAACTCATGCAGAGTTTTTTGGCAAAACATCAAATCTCCCAGGTGACTCAGCCCCCTACAGCCCAGATTTGGCACCCTGTAACTACCGAGTTTTACCAAAACTAAGATCACCTTTGAAAAGGAAGAGATTTCAGATTTTGAGATTCAAAAAAATATAATAGGGCAGCAGATGGCAATTGGAAGAACTGTATGAGGTCCCAAAGGCGCCTATTTTGAAGGGGACTGAGGAATCGTTGTCCTGTGTACAATGTTTCTTGTAAGTATCTTCAATAAATGTCTCTATTTTTCCTATTGCATGCTGGATACCTCCTGGACCATATGTGTGTGCTGTGTGTGTGTGTGTGTGTGTATATATATATATATATATATATATATATATATGAATGAAAACGTATTTCTATCACATATAGTGCTATTATATATACATATACAAATAACATATAATATATAAGCCCCGGCTGATATAGCTCAGTGGATTGAGTGCCAGCCTGCAAATCAAAAGTTTGCCAGGTCAATTCTCAGTCAGGGCACATGCCTGGGTTGCGGGCCAGGTCCCTGGCTGGGGGCGTTACAGAGGCAACTGATCAATGTGTCTCTCACACATCAATGTTTCTCTCCCTCTCTTTCCCCCTCCCTTCCCCTCTCTCTAAAATTAAATAAATAAAATATTTTTAAAATAACATATAATACATATAAGTATACATACACACACATAACCACCACCACCACCAGATCACGGGCAGAAACTAACAGAACCCCATTACGGTCCGGAAACCGTCTTGCCTGCTTGCCTTCTACAATAGAGAAGCCCCTCCCCTGATGGGCAGCAATTGCAAAGGTGGCACAAATCCCCACTTTGTGGGGTCCAGGGATGAGAACCAAAGAAGTGATTTGAAAGGGTTCTGACTGATACCAGAAAGCTTCCCTGCCCACCATCACCCAAATTAGTTTTGCCAATGAGGTGGGCATTGAGCTTCACCTTTTCTTCAGAATGCTGCCTTTTAAAATGCAGCACCTGTGACAGAGGTAGCACTTGACTTACGGTGCCCTGAACCTCAATGTAAATGAGCAGATTCTTCTGTCTTTCTGCCCCAAAATGGGCAGCCAGACAGCAGAAACCACTTCTCACCTGAGCAGGGAGAAAAGTAGTCAGCGGGAAGGAATTGGTGAGAAGGAGGTGAGAAGTGAGAAGGAGGTGGGAAGGAGGTGGGAAGGAGGCGCTAAACGATCTGCTAAGCAGTAAGTACTGAAGGAGCATTCTGACCAGAACTGGTCATTCCAGACCCTGCACATCAGAACGAGCCATTCTCCTGCTCCAGCCTCGAAAAACAGGTATCATGATTTTTATTAGTATTATTATTATTTTCATTTCATGCATGACAAAGAAAGGTTAACTAATTTACTCCAAGTCTAAGTGGAGTTGCTAGAATTTGACCTTGGGCCCGCCTGAAGCAAAATCCATGCCTTTTCCTACACTAAGGGTGCCAAGTACGAAATTGTTTTCTCTTTTTGCCCTCCCCCATCCATCTCACTCCAGGGCCTGGACCGGTGGCCCCTAGGCTTTTCCCTCTTTCCCTCCATCAGAACCTGCTCTCAGGGTAGAGTGTAATTATGTGTCATTTACACCTTCGAGATGAGATGAGATGCAGACAGCTCAGGGAAAAAACGACAAAACCCATTAACTTAAAATCACACAAATTATAGTGAAATATTAAGTCTCTTTCAAAAGAGTGCCAGACATTAGAAAGGAAGGGGAGTGTTAAGGTCCTGTGTGTGCCTGCAGGGTGCTGGGGAAGGGAGATGGGGAAGGGGCAAACAGGGACAGAGAAGGCTTCCAGGGTACCAGAAATCACCCCTGCCTTGGTGGCCAGTCCGAATGACAAAGGATTTTCATCCTCAGAATAGAGTCCAAGAGGAAGCTGGTGATCTTTCTCAACTGTCTTAACCCCGTGTAGGGGAGAAATATCTTTTTTTCCCTTACACTTCTAAATTTTCATCTGGGGCTCCTGAAACAAAAGACAGATTAGCAAGAGAAATGAATAAAAATTTCTTTAACATAAACTTTATATGATACAAGGACCTTCAAAAGGAGCTGGAGACAAAAGGGGTAGAAGCTGAGAGCAGTAACCTGGGGGGAACTTAGCAAGACCTGTCCATTCAGATGCCTGCCAGCACCCCTCCAACGTCAGACATAAGAATGCTCCTCCCGGTCCTCCGTGTATAGAGAGGGCACCTCTTTTTTTTTAAGATTTTATTTATTTATTTTTAGAGAGGGAAGGGAGGGAGGGGGAGGGAGAGAGAGAGAGAAACATCAATGTGTGGTTGCTGGGGGTCATGGCCTGCAACCCAGGCATGTGCCCTGACTGGGAATCGAACCTGTGACGCTTTTGTTCACAGCCCGAGCTCAATCCACTGAGCTACGCTAGTCAGGGCTGAGAGGGCACCTCTTAAGTGAAAATCTTAAGGCCTGCCTCAAGGAAAGGTCAGGAAATCCCTCCTTTACCTGCTGTTTCTCAAAGTTCTGAAGCTTCAAATGGTCAATATGCTAAGGTGCTATATTTTGGGGTAGCATGTCCTGAACCCATCACCTGCAACGGTTCTGACAAAGACAATCTCACAGTCCCTAAGAAGAAGAAAAGCAGGGCCTTCCTATCGAGGATTCCCACCCACCAAGAAACATTTGAGGAGCCCTACCAACAGGCATAGTTTTGTGTTACAAATAGAAATTACAGTCCAATGTGAAACATGTTTCTCTACCCTCTGTCAATTCTGATTTGCCCCATTTGTTTTAAGATATTATTTCCTCCTTCCAGAATCTTTCAACACTTTTTCTCCCTAAGGAAGACAGTGTGGAGCTCCATCTCAGGTCATGTGTGTGGTGGGAAGAGTTAGTTGCCTTCTAAAACATGGAGCAGGGTGGCAAGGACACAAGGTCATGTGCACCTACTACTGCAGGTGCCTGGAGTTCACTTTCCCTAGGTGAGCACTAAGCTAGGCCCAGAAAGGTGGCGCTCCACCCTCCATCACGGACGCTCCTCCCACGTGGAGCATTCACAGACTCTGTGAACGCCTGCCCCGTGACCTGGCCATGCCTGCTGCTCCAGCGCCTCCTCCGAGCAAAGGAAGAGAGCCGTGGTGCTGACTGCACTCCTGTGTACCAGACCTTTGTGCCAGTTATCTCATTCACCCACAAAGCAGTTCTTTCAAAAAGCTACATTTCCATTTTCTTTTCTTTGCTGTTGGTATCATTAGCTGAAGTTATAGCGCCTACTTACTGGTTTACTCTTGTTTAGTCTGCCCTCGCCCACTGGAACACATGCTCCGTGAGACAGACTGTGTCCTCTCCTGCTGGCCCTCCCAGACACTAGAAGCATGGTCACATAATACACACATGTTAAATAAGTATAGTTAACGGGTAAAAAGTTGAAGCTCAAGTTAAATGACGTGTTTAAAGTTAATCAAGCACAAGGGAAGAGCTAAGATTAAATGCACCCGGGCCTGGTTAACACTAAAGCCCTGTGTGCTCCCTTCACAACACCATGTGGTCCCTGAAGACAGGAGGTTCACCCCCAACCCCCTCCTTGCCCAACACTGTTTAGAAGGAGTTTAACTCCCTTTCCCAAGGGCCTTATGGATGGAATCATCACTGCCGCAGATGGTGGGATCATGTTAGCTCGACATGCCCTGAGCTGAAAACATCACCTCTCATCCGGGTACATTGCGGCTCCACATACGGTGGGGTAACCCAGGAGTGCATGACTTTGAAGGTCTATCATGAACAAGTTTGGAAACAGCTGGTTGAGAGCAGTGGCTCTCCAAGTGCGGTGCCCCAACCAGCAGCATCGGCATCTCCTGGGAACTTCTCAGAAATGCATGTCCTTGGGCCCCAGCCCGGTTCCACTGAAACAGAAACTCTGGGGTGGTGATGCCCAGCCATCTGTGTTGTAATAAGCCCTCCAGGTGATTCTGATGGTCCCCCAAACTTGAGAACTACCTGTGCAGTAAGTAGACTGAGGGAAAAGAAGTAACAGAAAATGCCATTATTTTTTAAATAGCTATTTCCTCTAATCTAGCCTCCAATAGCAACTCAGACAAGGAGAGAGTCATGCACATTGACAACATCAGCTAAGCAGAGGCTCCCTTTCCTCTGGCACCCTGAGCCACAGCGCAGAGGCCCCGATGAAATGGAATGCAGTCCATTCAAAGATGCCTTTGGCTACCCTGGATTTTAATATCCCAGGCATGTCCTTCATACCAGCTTCTCCTAGAAACAGCTCAGAGTCTCCCTAAAAACAGAGACAAGAAAGCTGTTGCTTGCTCCCTACCCCACCCCCTCACCTTGAAATTGTTTTCTTCCCTTCTAGCCCGCTGGCTTTAATTAGGAGGAGTGAAGGCAGCGTGTGGACTGAAAACAGCAGGTAGTCTTAGCACAAAAATGTGTTCAATAAACAGCTTTGGATAATCGGAGGTCACCACATCTCTGCGTCAGTGTTCTCCTCTCCTTATTGGCTTCTCCTTCCCTGTCTTGTTTGTCTTACCATTTATACTGTGTTAGTTATGAAGAAATCACCAGCTCCGAGTCCTGTTGCAATGGGCTTAGAAGGCGGTCCATCTTTACAGTAGATTGAGGGCTGAGAGGAGGGAAGTCAGGATAAATGAAATCATATTGCATGTGTACAGTCAGCTATAATTAGGCATCCTATAAATACCTATTACACAAATGCACTACAATGATAAAATCTGGCATGTTTAAATGTATTTATACCCTGGGAGACAGAGGGTAAATTTTTGGACCCAAGATGAATCTGCTATATTAAAAAGAGTACTAAATGCATATCACTAAGTGAAAGAGGCCAATCTGAAAAGCCTGCATACTGTATGACTTCAACCCTACGACATTCTGGAAAAGGAAAAACTATGGAGACAGTAAAAAGATCAGTGGTTCTCAGGGATTAGGGGGCAGGGAGGAATGAATAGGTGGAGCACAGAGGATTTTTAGGGCCGCAACACTATTCGGGCTGATGTTATAGCAATGGATAAATGTCACTAATACACTCTTCCAAACCCATTAAATGTACAGCACCAAAAGTGAACCCTTATGTATCTATGACCTTTGTGGGATTATGATGTGTCCCTTAGCCACTGTGGTCTGGGGTGGTTGTGTATAGCAGGGGACAGGAAGTGTTTGGGAACACTCTGAACCTTTTGCTCAATTTTGCTGTGACCCTTAAACTGCTCTAAAAAAATAAAGTTTATTGATTTTTTTATTAAACTTAGACTGGAAAGATAGAGACTCATTCTAGCATACTGGCTGTGCAAACGTGGGCAAGTTACTTGGTTTCCCTGGGCCGCGGTGATAACATCCCCAAGATGAGAATGACAGTATCTGCCAGACAGAAATGCTGCAATGGTTAAAACCACATGCATGGGCACACAGCCAACGTTTGTTTAGCTAGTGCTAATGAGAAAATAATATGCAGATTTTGGGACAGAGACTGGGGATGAGGATTCTAGACAGGGCTAGCTACCTATATTACTACCTGACTTGAAGTACAAGTTTCTTTCTTTACCGTTGAAAAACATCTGCCCCACTGGCTTGCTAGAAACCTGAAAGCCAAACAGTACAACTCCTGGGAGTAGTAGCACATTTGGTTTTTAGAACCAAATTATATTGCACTGTAAACACCTCAAAGGGAAAAAGTGAATAATAGCATCTTAGCATAGATTAATGAGTTGCATTATCTACTTAAAAGCAAAGTCCGAAGAGAACAGAACTTTGTGAGTTTTGATAAAGGAGGCTGGTAGAAAATCCAAAAATATCTAGAAGCTTGAGGCACTGCCTAGGATGGTAGATTTAGTTTAGAAGGTCAGAATAAGCAGTCAGAGGAGAGTTTTTAAGGCAGGGGCACCAAACTAAAAAAGGAAATCAATCAAAACACGAGCAACAAATATACCGAGTACCACACTCTGCCAGGCATTGTTCTAGGGATTTGGAATGTCTCAGCAACCAGAATGGAAATTGATGGAACTCACATTCTGGTGAACGGGACAGACAAAACATAGTACATAGATAAACATAATAATCAAGTATATAGACAGCAAAAAACCAGGCTGGGAGCATTCTGGGCTGTTCCAGGAATAATAAGACCAGTATGGCTGGAGCTGAGAGAACAGTAGAAAAGTAGAAGAGAGGAGGTAAGAAAGGCAAAGGGGTTCAATCATTTAGGGCCTTCAAGCCACAGAGACAACTCTGGTTTTACTCTTGAAATAGGGAGCTATTGCCAGGTTGTGAGCCAAAGGAATGGCATGATCTGGATTATGTCTTAGACAAATCACCCTGGTTGCTGTTCTAAGAACAGATTCAAGTCTATGGGACAAAGGTAGAAACAGATGAGCCTCTAGGTGGCCCTTATATAAAGATGACCTTGTCCGGCAAGTGCTGACATAGTTGAACAAGGGTAAGAGCAGTGGAGGTGTGAAGAGTCTACATCCTGTCTATGTGCTTAGGTAGCACCACCAGGACCATCTCAAGGATTCAGCCCTACTTCTGGTCAAGATGGCCATGTGGGTAAACAAGACTCACCTCATCACACAACCACAGCAAAATAACAACTAAGCTATAGAATACCCATCATTCAGAACCATGAGAAATTGAGCTGAATGGATGTCCTACAACTATGGAATTAAAGAAGAAGCTACATGGAGACTGGTAGGAGGGACAGAAACACAGTATGAGCTGGTCTCACACCCACATGTGGTGAATAAAAATCAAGAGGGATGTCTGAGGAGTGAAAGGTCCCAGTCCCACACCAAGCCCCTCAACCCAGGGTTCCAGTGCCAGGAAGAGAAGTCCTCATAACTCCTGGCTGTAAAAAACCAGCGGAGATTGAGGCTGTGAAAGGCAGAAACTGCTGGAGTCTCAGAAAGTTTCTCTTAAAGGGCCCATGCACAGACTTATATGGACTCACTCCTTCTATATTCCAGCATGGAAGCAGCAGATCGAAAGGCATCAGAGACATAAGGGGAGGAACTGAATTGTCTGGCATCAGGGAGAGAGCTGGGGGGCAGCTTTCTCCCAGACAAAAGAGTTGGCAGAGGCCATTGTTCCTTTTCTGGGCCCTCCCCACCCCACACCCCCAGAGCCACAGAGAAGCAGGCAGGCACAATATGTGAGACTTCATCAACCTGGCTCACACTGTTTGCCCACCCTGGTGATTCCCTGAGGTCCTGCTCCCCTCAACTTTCAGGCCCACTCAAGCTGCTTCCAGTGGTTTTTCCATACTGATGACTTGTCTTGGTCCACACTTCAGATTTCCCTAAATTCTCTCAAACAAGCAGTATCCAGCTTCAGCAATCCCTGCATCTTTTGCTAAGTTGCCATAGGCCTGCTACTGGCAGCAGCCTGCCTTGGTTCACAGCTTGACCTCACCTGGGCACCTCTAAGCCGAGCACAAGTAGCAGCCACCTGCAGATTGCTTTCCAGGGGTGTCAAACTCATTTTCACTGGGGGCCACATCAAACTTGTGGTTGCCTTCAAAGGGCCAAATGTAATTTTAGGGCTGTATATGTTGGGAACCGCCCTGTCTGGTATAAGAAGCTGTAACCCCTGCCTAGGCTAAGGCTAAGGGAATGCCCTTGGAACTGTAAGCCAGCAAGGAGACAAAAGCTTATCTCCCTGGTAGGAGTGCTGCTTCTGCTGCTTTATTCATAACTGAACCCCAAAGCTTGGTCGGTTAGCCAAAGACAGGTAAGATTCCCCAAGGGAGGAACGATCTAAGACAGGCACGATCACATGGGAGGCCCCCAAAAGAAGGACTTTGGGGGCTACAGCAAAAGGGGGTGATGGATCCTCGCTCCTCAGCTTTGACATAGCCTGAGTTCTCATAGTCTGGGAGAAAATCTCCTTATCTCTTGGTTGCCTTAGTTCCCTTGCTCCACTTAAGCCTGAAACAATAACAGGGTGGTGCAGCTCTATGCTGAAAAGGGCGGATTCCCTGGGTGATCAGGCCTAAGAAAGAACATGTAAATTACTGTGAAACCTTCTTTGTTTAGAACACTCTCAGTTGAATGAGAAAGGTCCAAGGAGGAAGTTAGTTTGTTCCTTAAAAGTCTTACAGCTCTTTGACCCTGACTCAAAATAGACCCGCAGAGTTCCTTGTTATCTATTGTTCCTTACTTCCTCGTAATGAGTAATGTACTTTACCTGAATTATTGTGCAAAACGAGCCAAATAAAAGCAGGTTTGGACGGTAAATAGGCACACTCCCCACTAGAGGGGGTGGCCATCCCGTCCCTACTTCTCAACAGAAACTAGTCTGTCTCTGTGCATGTTTTCTCTCGCATTTCGAAGAGCCATCCGCAGCATTCCGTGATCACTGCTGGCCGGTGACCCACGCATCATGTATAAATGTAACTACTCCTTAACTAAGGGCAAGGAGCTCAGCACTGCCACCAGGTAGAAACAAGGTGCCTGGCAGGATAAAACAAGATGGAGAGCTGAATTCAGCCCAGAGGCCTTGTGTTTGCCAACCGTGGTTATGCTGTGTGACCTTCGACGGAACACAATCAGTGGCTGACCTTGGACTTGCCAACAAGGCTCAGTTAAAACAGAAGGGTGTACACAACCCACACAGTGGGTGTATCTTGAGCACCCAGCTTGGGTTAGGGGAGGCTGTGCCACTCTACAGGACCCCTCCTACATTAGACCACTCTACCAAGCCTGGAAGGCATAGAGCTCTGCCTAATACATAGAAACAAACACAAGGAGGCTGCCGAAATGAGAAGACAGAGAAACATGGTCCAAATAAAAGAACAGAACAAAACTCCAGGAAAAGAGCTAAACAAAATGTAGGAAAACAATCTACTAGATGCAGAGTTCAAAACACTGGTTATAAAGATGCTCAAGAAACTTAGTGAGGACTTCAACAGCATAAAAAAATCTAGTCAGAAAAGAAGGATACACTAATTGAAATAAAGAATAATTACAGGGAATCAACAGTACAGTGGATGAAGCTGAGAACCAAATCTGATTATAAGGAAGCAAAAGCCAACAATCAGAACAAACAAGAAGAAAAAAATCCACAAAAATGAAGACAGTGTAAGGACCCTCTGCGACAATTTCAAGCTTACCAAAATTCTCACCGTGGGAGTGCCAGAAGGAGAATAGAGAGAGCAAGAAATTGGAAACCTATTTGAAAAACTGACATTAAACTTCCCTAACTTGGTGAAGGAAATATACATATAAGTCCAGGAAGTGTAGATAATCCCAAACAAGATAAACCCAAGGAGGCCCACACCAAGACACATCATAATTAAAATGCCAAAGATTAAAGAAAAAAAGAGTATCTTAAAATAAGCAAGAGAAAAGCAGTCAGTTACCTGCAAGGGAACTCCCATAAGACTATCAACTGATTTCTCTAAAGAAACATTGCAGGCTAGAAGAGATTAGCAAAAAATATCCAAAGTGATGAAAAGCAAGGACCTATAATCAAGACTACTCTACCCAGCAAAGCTTTCATTTAGAATCAAAGAGCAAATAAAGAATTTTCCAGATAAGATAAAGCTAAAGGTGTTCGTCACCACCAAGACACTATATGTTAAATGTTAAGGAGTCTTCTTTAAGAAGAAGATAAAAAATATGAATAATAAAATGGCAATAAATACATATCTATCAATAATTGATTCTAGAAAACAAACAAACAAGCAGAACAGAAACAGAATCCTAGATATGGAGAACATTTTGATGGTTGACAGAAGGGAGGAGGTGTTGTGGGGACAGTCAAAAGCAGTGAGGGAATTAAGAAGTACAAACAGGTAGTTGCAGAATAGTCACGGGGATGTAAAGGACAGCACAGGGCATAGAGTAGCCGAAGAACATATACGCATGACCCATGGATGTGGGCAATAGGTGAGGATTTCCAGAGGGAGTGAGGGGAACTGGGTAAGCTGGGACAACTGTAGTAGCATAAACAATAATACAGAATTTAAAAAAGACTCGGCCCTGAGCTACAGGAAGGATAAAGTTGCTACCAGCTGAAGTAGGGACAGCTGCCACCGGAGCAGGTCTGGAGGGAAACCAGGAGTTTGGAGGGAAGTCACAAGAGAAGAAACAGGCAAAGCAGGGATGCTGAAAGCAGAAACCCATGGCTCCCTGAACTTTCCTCTCGACGGTGCTGTGAACCTAAAACTGCTCCAAAAAATAAAGTTTGTTAATTTTTTAAAAATTATATCTCCCACATTTCCCTGTAGCTTGGCCTGGGTGTAAGATGCAGCAAACCATTTACCAATGCCATTGGCCTTTGGGCCATGTTCAGCAGAAATCTTCAGAAGCACTCCCTAAGCCCTCACATTCCCCAGTGCAATGAAACAAAAAGTGGAAAGAAACCAAGAGTGAAGGAAGCATGAGGATACTGCGGTCCCCTCTATATGAGTGTTCCCCCAGCCCATGCCCACTGCAACCACCTCTGCCACCACTCCAGGAGGTGGCAGAGCGCCCAGGAGTCATATTCCATTAGATTGTGGATTATCTCATCAGTCCCCCTACAGAGCAATGCGGGGTATCTTCTAAAATATTTTATTCCCGCCCTCACCCCCTCAAAACATGTTTGCAGATCTAATAAACCAGCTCATGGTTAGGTGTCAGTGAGTAAAAACAAACAAATAAAAAAACCCTGAAACGACTCCCTCCCCTAAGAATATTTTAATTATAAAGTAGCCAACCCCCCAAACTGAGGGACAAAACAATGAAATATCAGTCATCAAGTTGAGGGAATGTAAGGGCCAGTGGCCTTGGGCTCACGTTCCTGTAACCACGTCTGCAGAAAGCATTAGGGCCACAGACACAATTCAAAGCAGCTTCCTTGACTGCTCTGGTCCCACGTGTTTCAAAAGGAAGAAACAAAGTAAACACACTTCTCGCTTGCCCACCAGGTAGTCCTCCTGTGTGCAACCCCCCTCCCTCCCTGCCTGCCTGCCCGTCCCTGCAGGCAAGGACTTGTTCTGTGACTCCACTCAAATACACAAATAGATAGTTCACAATGGCCTCATTCCCCTCGCTCTCACATGGTGAGGCCCCAGCAGATATGGTCTGTGTGTGTGCGCGTGTACGTTGCCTGTACATTCGCCTCCAGAGTTCTCAAACTTTCGGGTTGCTCAGGGGTCTGCTAAGCAACAACAGTGCCAGCAAAGCGAGAAGGGAGCCCTCTTGCCCTGAGCCAGCAGGGGCCCCCCCAGGAGTCTCTCAGGCACCAGTCACTCACTCAGCATGAAGCTGACAGATACCTCCAGCAACAATTACAGCTCCTTCACATTTTTCACAGGCTGTAATGTTGAATCAATCAATCAGGTGTACCGCTCACAGAAGCTCAGCTGTGGACTCAGGACATGTGAGCAAAGCAATCGCCACGGGAGCGGCTTGCCTTGCAGTTTTATCTGAGTCCAGTTCACTTGGTGAAGCCATTATCTATCCGTCCTTAGGAAGTTTATCCTCCCTCTGTGGGTGCGCATGGCACTTGGTAAATCAGTAACTCCAGACAAGCCACAAACAATCTGAAATGCTCCAGGCACAAGGAAAACGTCCTCCCCCAGACCCACAGAAAGATGCACACAGCCAGGGAACTGGACCAGCCAGCTCACCCGGCTCAGACCCCAACAGGGAACCTGAGGAAATACCATGTCAGAAGACAGATCACCAGTGTCCCTTCTTGTCAGTGTGCCGGCCATGGTAGATGCAAGGACTATGGTTTGGTTCGGTTTGGTTCAGTTTGGTTTGGTTCGGTTTGGTTTGGTTTGGTTTGGTTTGGTTTGGTTTGGTTTAAAAAAAAAAGAAAAGAACAGTCCAGTGTCCCCCTCTTTCATGGTTATCCACTGGGTGACTTTCTTCATTTCAGCCTAATCTTTTTTAATGTCTTTATACAGGTAACTATCTTTAATCCTGGGCTTTCCCCCCCGAAGGCTGCTTTAATTTCCTATCCTCACCGGCCCGACGGTCCGTCCCACCCCCACCCCAGAAACCATGGACTTGAAACAGAGGTCACAGTGCCCTGGCAGAAAACAGAAACTACTAGCTCTTGTAAAAATTCTCTTGACTAATTCCACTGAGGCAGCGGGGGTATATAATAAAAACTAGTGATAAACACAAAGAGGGGAAAACGCACACCCAGACACAAGTCAAACACAAACACCAATCTATGGAAACTCCACGTCTTGTGCCCCGTGGACACCTCCCTCCGCGCAATGCGCGACCCTCGGTGCCTGAAAACAGGTACGTGGCATGCGCAGGACTCTACCTTCCATATTTAACTTGTTCCCGCACGAGACATCGGAGGCATCGCTTTGAACTGTAGGCATCAATATGATTTAAACGGCTGCCAGTTATTGTGGTGAAGAAGAATCAATTGTGCCCTGAAAACGGGAGACAAGGAGGAGCGTCATCCTGTCGGTTTCCCGGGAAATAATGAGCCCTATTAATAGTTGTTAACATGAATCAACGAATCACTCCTCTGTCAGCAACTGTCGGGCTGGGCCGAGTCAATCAGGGAAGAGGCAGAAAGCTGATGATTCAGGAAAAGTCCTGGCAAGGGAGGGGCATTGGCCCCTCTCTCCGAACCTGGGCCAAGTGGAGCTTCTGAGGAAGGAGCGGCGAGGTCAGCATAACCAGGAGTCCCCGCCGAAGATGCTCACCAGTTAGACACATAAGCGTCAACCAGAAAGCCCCCATGTGTCCCGCATTCAAAAGAAGCACCTGCAAGGACAGGGTTCCTCCTTCCCTAGAAATTCAGAGCTGCTAATGACATGCTAATGAAAGTGAGACAGGGTTGAGCTGGACTAATAGGTTTTGTTTGGGGTACAGTTTAAGTGACAATGGCATGGCCCCACCACCAGGAATGTGACTGCACAGGTGTGTTTTCCTCTCCATTTCTACCCATTTAAAACATACTCACACAAAACATTTTTCAACATACATGTCAAAGGATAAAGAGCCTTAGTAATTAAGGGGCTTATAAGCTCTTGCAAATCCAAAAGAATAAAAAAATCTTATTAATAATAACTAATGTTTACTGCATGGAAGGCACAGTTGAAGAACTTTCTTTAAATGATCACCTTTAATTCACCCAGAAACTTTAGGAGGTAAATAATGTTATACCATGTTGACAGGTGGCAAAACTGAGGCTTCGACGATGTAAGTAGTTTTTTCAAGGTCGCACACCTAGCAGATAATGAAATAGTGATTTGGGGCAGTGTCCTCTGTGGCCCCCACAATCTGTCTTTGCTTCAACAGTGTGTGGATGGAACAGACCCAAGGATGCCCCCTCTTCTAGCCTCCAACCACCCTGCCATCTCTTTTCCATTCACCACCTTCAGAACCACCTCAGTCATTCTCTGACCCCGAGAGCAGCCAACATCAGTTTTTAGCCTTACCCCCGATTGCTGAGCAACCACGAGCTGCAAGATTTGTCAGAATTATCCCACCAAGATGGAAGCTGTAGTTAACCGCCTGGTGAACATGCCCCTGTGGCCCCCTACACCTGCCTGTCTCTGGTCTACTTCAGCCTCAGTCATGTGGCTCTGGAGGGGGTGAGCCACTTCTTCTGCAAATTGGAGGAGAAGCGTGAGGGTGCTATTTCTTGAAGGTGCTAAACCAGCACGGTGGCCACGTTCTCTTCCAGGACACTCTGAGGCCTTCCCACTATGAGTGGGGTAAAAATCGGGATGCCTGGAAGCCACCATGGTCATGGAGAAGAACCCCAACCAGGCCCTTGTGGATCTGCATGCCCTGGGTTCTACCTGCACAGACCCTCAGCTCTGTGACCTTCTGGAGAACCACTTCTAGGTAAGGAGCTGAAACCCATCAAGAAGTTGAGGACCACCAGACTAGCCTCTACAGGCTGGCCAGCCCTCAGGCTGGGCTGGGCTGGGCTGGGCTGGGCTGGGCAAGCATGTCTTTGAAAGGCCCACCCTCAAGGGTAACTAGGAGTCCTTGGAGCTGAGGCTGGGAGCAGCCCTCTCCTCTCCCAGGTGTTTAGCTTCTGCCCAGGCCTTTGCCTACAACCATTAAGCATCCTTTTAACCACCCTGGAGGCCTCTCCCATACCTTGGAGCAAATGGAAACAATAAAGCTTTTGCAGCAAAAAGAAATAGCAATTCAGAACCATTGGAAGTCTATACTTTTACGCCATGTTGTATCCATTTCTCACAGGCAGCCCACAGAGGAAAACATGCAAGTAACCAGTAAACATTCAAAAAGTATTTAAGTGTGATAGTAACCAAAAAGTCAAAACCAAAAGAAAAATAACTTATTCATTTGGGGGTTTTCAGGTAGACAAAGCCTAAGAAAATTCACTAAGCCTACTGTTCACGAGTGTATAAAAACACTGACTTGCTGATGCAGCATTGTTGAGAATCTAAGTTATAAAACAATCTGGAGGACAGTTTTTCAAAATATACAAAAATGTAATTTACGCATACTCTTTGGAACTCTCCACTCCCAAGAATTACCTTTACAGGATATTTATTTAAATGAATAAGATAAGATAAAGAGGCATTAATCAAAGTATTAGTTTTTAAAGATAAATATTATAAGAATATAAGTGTCCATTTATAAGAATTGCTTAAGTAAATTGTGAAACATCCACACAATAGAATATTATTCAACCACCTGAAATAATGATGTTGATCTGTATTTACTGACATAAAGATGTCTATGAAAAATGTCCATTTGAAAAAGCAATTACAGAAACATATACAAAAATATAAAAATTGATTATATATGCGTGCAAAGCAAACTATGGAAAAATGTTTGTGAAAATGATAATAGTGCTGATTTTTAGGTTATGAAGTTTTGGGGAGATTTTACTTTCTTTTGTGTATTTTTATGTATTGTTTGACTCCCATTGAATAAGACCTATTGTTCTTACAATACATTTACTTCCAAAAGAAAACAAATACACACCTTCTACTTTCCCATTTAACTTTGTGGAGAATAGTGCTGGACCTGGGAACATTTGAAAATAATATGACCTGAGTTAGATTGTGGCCTTTGCTAGCCTTGGCCCATATTAGCTTTCTCTTGCTGCCATAACACAGTATCACAAATCAGCAGCTTAAACACGAGTGTATTACCTTACAGTTCTGCAGGTCAGACCTGCAGACTCCCTCAGTTAAAATCAAGGTGTTGTCGAGACGAATGAGTTCCTTTCCAGAAATTTTGGGGGTGGATCCATTTCTTTCTCCTACCAGAGTTCAGTTCCTTGTGGTTGCAGGCCTGAGGTTCCCATTTCCCTGTTGGCTGAAGCTAGGGGCTGCTCACAGCTTCCAGAGGCAGCTACACTTCTCAACTCATGGCTGCCTTTCTCCAGCTTCAAAACCAGCGATACAGATTCGAGTGCTCACTACTGACCCACTCTCACTCCCCTCACCCACTTTTAAGGATCCCTATGACTAAGCGGGGCCCACCCACATAATCTATTATCGTTCTCCCTGTAAGCACGCCTGTAAATTCCTTTGTGCCACGTGAAATCACATGTTTACAACTTCCAAGGACTGAAACGTGGACAACTCTGTAGAGCCCATTATTATTATCGCTTTGGAGTAGGACTTGGGCAAATTACCTGGCTAATCCTCAACTCTAAAGGAAGCGTGGCAGGATGTGTTACAGAATTACTGATTTTATGTTTTCTGCTATTATTGTTGCATTCTAACCTGTTCATTGTAAGAAGGCCTCCATCATTCCAGGGGGATTTATGATGACTAAAGACAGCTAGGCTTCTGTTCGCAAAAACCTAAGCCGACAAGACTCCTAAGAGAATGTGGTACATAAGAAGGAATGGTTGGATGCTTTCAGGGGAAGGCAGGACCCTAAGCACCTTCGTACCTATGATGCCTTTAAAAACCCCTGTGGGCCTGAGCAATGAGCAAACGGGTTGGGATCAGCATGGCCAGGAAACCAAAGGGCTTCCTGCAAAGCTTCTGTCTGAGGCAAGACCCTTCAGACCTTTGTGTTGTCCTAAGGGAGGGGATGGTAAAATAATCCCAATAATGGCAGGTTGAGATAGAGGTACATGAGTTAAAATTGATGCAAGTAAGGGAAAATAATATGACGTCGGCGACACCCTTGTCTGTGACATAACAAACATACCTGTCCACTACATGGGAATAATAATAACCACCATGTGGCAACTGGGGCAGAATGAACATGTGAAAGGCACTTGGCACATAGTAAATAGGCTCATAAGAATTGATATTAACATATGATGATATGACGATGAAGATGGGTCAAAAACATGTAAACATTATCCTCTAACGGACTGAAAGTTGAAAGATAAATGCTACTCATACTTTGGCATTTTGAGCACCATCCAGACATCTGGTAAAATACTCATCACACAGTGTTCAGTATACAACACTCTCAAAACATTGAAGAAGGGTGAGGGATTACTGCATGTAGAAATATTGGAGTCATCTACATCACTTTCCTCTTTCTCCTCCCCTGTATGCGATTGGCCACCCCCCACGCCGTGTCATTCCAACTCCAGAAGCACCAGCAGAGCCTCCCCCTGTGCCCCTCACCCCCACTGCCAATGACACGACTCCATCTTCTCTCTCCCGGACGATGTGCACGACAGGACCTTGCCCATGCGTCTCCGTACGTCTTACATCAGCCCCCATCCAATCCATCCTTCACTTCCCCATTTAGAATTATTAATGAGTTCCTTTTGGCTCACATTCTTTCCCGATATCCCTTTACTCCAAGATGCTCGTTCTCACCTCCCTCTGTGACTTCGCCCGGGCTAGGACTTCTTTCTAGGATCGCACGCCTTTCCTTCTGTCCCTGCTCGTGCATCAGGAGACCAGTCACACATGAGCTCCTCTCCTGGACTCCCCCAGCTCCGCCAGTTCCATCTTCCTTGGTCTTGTCATAGCACAGAACACAACGCCCTTTCCACGCTGTTTTGTTGCTCTATATTTCCCCCAATAAGCGAAGAACTTCTCAAGTGCAGACACTGTGTCTTGTTCCGTTTTGGATCCTTAGAACCAACCCATTGTCTATCATACAAAAGGTGCTCTCAAGCATTTCATTAAAAAAAAAAAAAGCAGGGAAGGTGCTGTTAAGTTGTGAGACTCTTGGTGGTTGTGATCACAGGGAAGGGCCAAATTATGTCCAGCAAGGTTCATTATTCCAGACGGACTCCTCAGGGAACAAAAACCCTCTTTATCTTTGTCTCTCCCTCACATGCCAAAACAGCAAAAGGGCACTTTTGAAAAATTAATGGTAGTGAGTAAATCAGAGTGAGAAGGTAATGAGCAATCAGAATTCAACTCAGCAAGCATTTCTTGGGCACCTGTGCTCTGCCAGGGACTGGGGATAAATACGGTCCCTGTTCTCAGACCCCTCACAGTCTGTCGCAGGCTTCAGGTGCTTACACTATACAAGATGGTACACGAGGTGGTGTGGGCGATAGAGGCATGTTTACTAGATGTCTAAACAGCAACTAGGGCACCACTCCACACCCATTAGAACGGCTGTTGTGGGAACACCCAGTGGTAGGGAAAAAATGAAACTCTTGTGCATTGTCGGTGAATATACACATATAAAATGACATAAAATGACAATGGAGCACAGTTTAGTGCTTCCTCAAAAACTCAATCAGAGATTTATCAAATGATCCAGCAATTCCACATCCAGGATCTAGCAAGCTCACATTCAAAACGTTGAAAGTAGGGACTCAAACAAATACTTGTACGCCATAGCAGCATCATTCATAACAGCCAAAAGATGGGAAAGACCCCCGTCTCCACTGACAGATGAATGGGAGACTACTATTCAGCTTTAAAAAGAAAGGAAATTCTGATACAGGACTGAACCTTGAAGACATTCTGCTAAGGGAAATGAGCCAGACACAAAGAAGACAAATACAGGTTTGCAGTTGTGAGTAAGCAAAACAGAGTGTATTCTTGTATTATTATTATTACTTATGAATTATTGCACTATTTTCCATACGAACAACTGTGAGCCTACTTTCACCCCACCCTGTATCGTATGATTCCACTTTTGTGAGGCAACGGGAATGGGCAAATACATGGAGACGGGAAGAATAAGGGGGGTTACCAGGGGCTGGGGGAGGGGGGAAGGGGAAGGTGGTACTTAACAGGTACACGGTTTCTGTTCCAGATGATGAAAAAGTTCTGGAGAGGGATGGTGGTGAGGGTTGCACAGCAGGGTGAACGTACTTAACACCCAAAATGGTGAAGATTGTCCATTTTATATTATCTGTATTTTACCACAATAAAGAAAAGCAACAGAGGAGAATTCTCAGTCTGTGAGAACAGGAGAGAGGAGCGCACCGATAGCAGAAGCTACTGAGATGTCATGGTGTGAGAACTGGCCCTGCGCGGGGAGCAGGAGTCCACTGGACAGTGAATCGGAAGTCGGACTTGAAGTCCTGAAGTGGACATCTAATTCTACGCTGTTCCTTTTCCTCATCTACAGAAGTGAGAAAAGATCTGGCACACACTCATGGTGAAGATCTCATGAGATGACGTGTCTGAAACACGTGCTTGGCTCTGTACACTCCAGGAAGCTTCTCTAACATAAATTCACTGGCAACAAATAATATACAGTGTAATTACGTTGGGCAAGACCTTTCTGTTTACATTACACCAGTAGCGGCCCCCTTCGGGCATCTTCTAAAGTTGAATGTGACAGGCAGTCCTTCGGTCCCTTGCAGGGCCGAGTCGAGAAAGATGCATGGGCAGAGGAGGAATGAAGGTTAAAGAGCAGAGTTTTGAAAGTACGTTCTCATTTTAATATATGAATATTACCTAGCCATCAAAATTGAGAAAAGGAAGACAGGGAGAAGAAATATGAGGAAGCATTAAGTATTCTGCTTCCCTCACCTAATATATTATAGATTGCAAGTCTGGTTTATGAGGGTAAACACACAGATACAAGAAAATGAACTAAGTGGAAAGAGTTGCTGTGCAGAGATGGGTGGGTGGACTCTGGGTCCCATTTTTCAATTTTTATTTCATCTTTATGTTGTTCCATTGTTTTTTCGGTAACAAATGAAAACAAGATAAAAAGAATTTTAGACCCATTCTTACAGTTGGCATATAATATCATGTTAGTTTCAGGCATGCAACATAGTAATTGAACATTTATGCATCTTATGATGTGATTACCACAGTCTGGTAACCGTCTCTCCCTCTTTAAACATGTATCAGCTGGTTTCTTTACTACTTACCCACAGTTCCCTGCCTCCACCAGCTTCCAAGATGCTTGGAGGCCCTGTTCCTTGAAGCTCTGGGGACTTAGAGGGTAGCATTTGCTTCCAGCAATGACAGAAGTTTGCAGAGAACAACTGGAGGCTGCTCCGAGGCCCCTTTAGGGTAAAGAGCTGCCGCCTTCTAGACATTAGTTTCTCAGAGCTCCAGGGGACAGTAAGGGCAGAGGAAGAGGCATCAAATTGTGTTTGCCCTTGAGCTCTGATTCAAAGACTGCAGCCTTCAAGGCCCCCACCATTCCTATTTCCAAAGAAAAGGTACCAATTCCGGATGCTTGCAACCCTCGTTTTGATTTGCTCAGATGCCTGCTGAATTAGTACAAGGGCATTATTTTTCAGAACAGGGATCCCCCCCGCCCCCCTGCCCACAGCCTCTCCAGGCAGGAGCAGGCCATAAACTATTTCAGAGGCTAAGCTCATAACTAGATCAAGGAGAGAAACTAGGAACAACAGGTTGATTTTATGCTCTCGCACTCTCCCTTCAGTCTATCAACCTGTGGAACCAACAAGTTTCAGCACCCCTGACATCCATCAGAAGCCTCGGCCTGTAACCAGGAGAAACAGAATCAGAGAGACATCTCAATTTTGCTCTGTGGATACAAGGCCACTCTCCCAGAGAGAGGAAACAACCCTGTAGGTACTGAGCCTGCTCCCTCGGTCCAGATGTTTGATTCTTCCAGCCTCAGGGTCCCCGTTCCCAAGGTGGAAGCGCTGAGAGCAGGCTGTTTATCGACAAGGGGGCCTGGCTGAGCAGGAGAGTGGGGCTGACCTCCAGTGCCGTGCCCACTCACCCAGGCAACTCAGGGCGCAGGGACAGCCGCCCAGAGCAGGGATTTCCAACCTTCCTCATCTCATGACACACATAAACCAATTACTAAAGTTCTGCGGCACACCAGAAAATATATTTTTTGCTTATGTGACAGAAAAACTAGGTATAATTTTGGCTCATTCACATGGAATGGCTATTGTTGTGTTGGCGGTTGTCATTGTTTTAAATTTGACAAGCTAAGGGAAAAGAGGTCAATGCCCCTGACTAAATGGCCAGGTATCGCATGCTTTAAAAATTCTTGCAGCACACGGGTTAAACATCATCGGCCTGGAGGGAGGAGCATCTTTCTCACAAACACACAGCCTGCTCCCAAGTCACACTGCTAAGGGGCTGTGCCTGCCCCTCAGGGGCCTTTGCTAATCCACACAAAGGACCATGTGCAATAGCGGTGGTCCTACCTGAGAAAGCCAGCCATCCTGCACGTGTCTGTGGCCTATAACTGAATGCCTCAGAAATCTGCCTAAAAATGGTACCTCACCTTTTCAGCGTTTCATTGTATTTGATTTGATTTTACTTTGCTTTATAATGGAAGTCCTTCAATGCTGACAAACTACCTTGAACTTCACTTATCTTTCAGACCAGATTTCCCTTTTAGAACCCAGTCGATGGTTTTTTGTCTTGCAAGACATCCAGTAGTTTTCCCTGAAAATCTCCATGGTGTTTGACCCCTGAGCAGATGCCAGCTCCAACTGCTTTCTCCCTGACCTTCCCTTCCAGATCCTACCTCCTCGGCCACCCTCTCTGAGCCTCGCCTTCCTTGCCTCGCACCTTCCCCCAGCCTTACTGACCCTTTGAGCATCGTGTCATTGTGGGTCCTAACCTGGCTGTCTGTCAGAATTCACAAGTGTAGAACTATGTTACAGAGCCCTGAAACTACATGGTAATTCAGGAATGTGTCTAAAATAATTAATTCCTTGAATTAAAAATCCAGTTTCTGGAAGGGGTCATAGCTGTCATATGATGCAATTTTATCTTTTATGAAGAAAATGAAGCAAAGGAGGCTAGAAATGTTAAGTGACTTATGCAAAAATCACACAAGTGTTTGTTGCAAAAATAGGAATAGAAAAATTAGACCTAGAATCTGCCTTTATCCATGTACCAAAGAGAGACCAACCTTCTACATAGAGAAATTGTCTCTGATATTCTCAAGAAAGGCAAGGCTCCAACACACTGGTAACGAGGGTACATTGTGCTTTCGTGCATGACTGTTGGTGCAGAGCCCTCAGGGGACCTGGATGCAGGACTAGTAAGAAACGAGCATTAAATGGAAACCTGTCCACTGGCAGGTTTCAATCCTTCTGCTGCCATTCCCTAGCTTTGTGGCCTTGGGTAAGCGCTTCATATCTATATCTATACAATGGGTGCAATAACAGTCTGATCTCAGAGTGCTGAGGTGAGAATTAAATGAGACAATTTATGAAAGAAATGTTCAACCCAGTACTGACTTTTAACTTAAAAGGATTCCTTTTGACTTCTGCTAATAACCTCCCTAGACATATCTATTGCACATACAGGCCATGCCCAGGTGGGTCATGCTAATGTGAGAGTCCGGGATTTTGCCTGATTCTCGTGATTGCTGGCATCATACAGCTCATGCACAAATGTTCCAGGAGGAAAACGTGCACTGGGCACAGCCAATAAATATAAAAATTGCTAAGTTGAGTTCATTTAAAAACCACATGGTAATTCCCTAGTAATTCTAGGTTAATTGCATATTAATTACCATCTTGTTATAGCATCAATGAGCCGTACATTTGATATGGGAACCTGCAGCAGAGATTGAATGCTAAAATGATTTTTTTTCAACTGCTGCAGGAAATGATCACTGATCACTTCATATCACCAGGGCTTTTCAGAAAAACCTGTTACTGATTCTAAAAGAACTCAGTAATTACCTAAAGTATCCTCCAACTAGCTTCTTCTAGTGTAGGTGTGTAAGGAGTAGCCGGTAGCATCTACCGCCAGTGGCCAACTGTTCTTCCAAATCCACTGGATCAAAGTCTTTCAATACGACAAGCCCAGCCTACTGACCTCTTCTGGAGTGGTGGTTTGATTGGCTGCAAGTATCTTGGGATGTTCCCAAGGTCTTTGCTGCCACCCCCTTTCTGAGCTTTTAGAAGTTGACTTTTCTACATTTCCTGCATGGAAATATGATCTCCAAAAATAAGTCGTATGAGCCCAGCTGAATTTCTTGGTAGAGAAATTATGTATAACAAGACGATTGGCAAGGTTATATCACTCCATGAAAGCTGTAATTTCCCTGCAATTGATTTCCTAAAGATAACTCACTGTTTGCGTGCAGTGAAAGCTAATTTAACAAGAAGGATGAGTCTCTTCAGAACACCTTGATTGGCAATTGTGATAAATTCCTATAATTACTATTGACTCAGAGGAGGATTTTCATTTGTTAAGATGTTGCTGAAATGACAGCCCAGTGATGGTTTAAAAAGAGAAAATGGAAATACTACATGCTGCTCCCATCTCCCAAAGGAAACTTGGCGGGGCGGGGGGGAGGAGGGTGGGCGGCGGTCAACACAATTACAGATATTTCAGAAAGTCCATGAAGACCCTGTTGAATCTCAGAGAGACGCACACATTCTACTTGGCATTTCCATGTTGACTGAAAACTCTCATAGGAACCATAGTTCTTAGACCCAGAAAGGCTGGCTTGTTCTCCTAACAACAGAACAAATCAGGGTCTGAATCGGTAGCTCCATAGTGGAGGCAACAAAATCTTAGTATGATGCTAAAAACTGAGTAATATTGAAGAGTCAACATTAAGCAATTGGTAAAATCAATTAATATAAGTTCAAATGATATGATATTATACTGTCATTGATGAAATTTTATGGAGAGATAAAAACATAAGAAAATGACTACAATATGTTTTTAAGTATAAAAAGTAGAATTCTGCTAGAGCAGGATGACAGCTGAGGGTGGGTTAGGGATGGAGGGATCAAGCAAAAAGGACTCATCTTGGGCATGGACAACAGTGTGGTGATTGCTGGGGGAGGGCAATGTAAGGGGACTAAATGGTCATGAAATAAATACAATAAAGATTAATTCAAAATATAAAAAGTAGTAAGTAATTTTTAAAAGAAAAAATGTTTATAAAGATGCAAAATTATATGCACAGCTTGAGCTCACCTATGTAAATATGTATATATATATATATATATATATATATATATATACATATTTACATAAAAAGAACAGGAAGGAAATGTGTACCAGAATGTTAACTGCTGAGTGCTAGATTTCTAGGTGGTAGGATGAAAAAACAATTAGAAAAAGGTAAAAAGAAAAATTTGTACTTTTTTCTTATCTTCACACAAGGGCATTTCTTTCATTGTTTTTAGAGAGAGAGGAAGAGAGAGAGAAAAACATCGATGTGAGGAAAAAACGTAAGTTGATTGCCTCCCATACACTTCAAACCAGAGACCAACTGTGACTGAACCAGCAATTTAGGTTTGGACCCTGAGTGAAATGGAGCCCACAAACCTTTGGTTACAGGACAATGTTCAAATCAACTGAGCCACACTGGCCAGGGTGGAAATTCTATTTCTTAAAAAGTCTACACTATAATAAAGGTTCATCCTTGATATTCACTTGGGTTGGCTTACTTAAGAGAGCCTAACTACAGATAAATTTATTTCTTTAGTAAAACCTGCCATTCACTGTTTGGGAACTTTATCTATGACAATCTCAGCTATCATTGTTAGCACCATGAAAAAGCTTGTCCCTAAATTTGTTGTTTGTGTTTCTACATGACACAAACAAAAAAATAAATAAGAACTTTCCTTCCATGGTTTTATAAGATGAGATAGTCTACCCTGACATAAAACATAAACTTTCTACAATTTGCCATATAAGTGTAAGGCATTGTTAGTATTAATCACAATTTTATAGTTATAATCATTAATACTTCAAAGGGTTCTCTTGCTGTTAACTCATTCAATCCATTCAATAATTCTAGGAGACACAAAGGATTATTATCTTAATTAAAGATGAAAAAAACTGTAACTCAGAGATGTAGAGTAATTTGCATAAGGTCATAGAGCAAAGTAATTATTTAAATCCAAGTCTTCTTTCAAAGTCTAGGACTCCTCCTAATGTACCATATTTCTGGTAAAATTTTACAAACTAGAGGTACTTAACAATTTAGCATCTTCTGCCTGTGTTGACACTTTTCGTCTCCATTTAAAAACTGTTAACCAAATGTCCATACTATACAGAGCAACCTACAGACTCAATGCAATGTTTATCAAAATCCCAATGACTTTTTTGTTCTTCAGAAATAGAACCATCCTACAATCCACAAGAAATCTCAAGGGACTTCAAATAGCCAAAACAATCTTGGAAAAAAGAATAAGGTTGTAGGCCTCACACTTTCTAATTTTAAAATATGCTAAAAATATATATAGGTAATTAAGACCTTGTGGTACTGGCATAAAGATAGACAAATAGACTTACAGAATAGAACAGAGAGCTCAGAAATAAACCCTTGCATACATGGCCAAATGATTTTCAACAAAGGTGCCAAGGCTACAGAATGGGAGAGGACAGTCTCTTCAACACGTGATGCTCAGAAAACTGGATATTTACACGCAAATGAATGAAGTTGGATCCTTACCTTATGCCATATACAAAAATTAACTCAAACTGGATTAAAGACCTAAATGTAAGGCCTACAAATATAAAATCATTAAAAACAACAAGGAGTAAGCTTCAGGACATTGTATTTGGCAATGATTTCTTAAATCTGACATCAAAAGCACGGGCAACAAAAGGTAAAAGAGACAAATGAGAATACACTTGTCTTAAACTTGGTCTAAACTTTAAACTTCTGCACATCAAAGAAAACAATCACTAGTAAAAGGCAACCTATGGAATGGAAGAAAATATTTGCAAATAATATAGCTAACGGAGTTTAATGTCCAAAAATATATAAGAAACTTCTACAGCACAACAACAGCAACAAAAAATTTTAATGGGCAAAGGACTTCATAGACAATTCTTCAAAGAAGATGTGTAAATGGCCAACAAGCATAGAAACAGATGTTCAGCCTCACTAATCATGAGAGACATACAATTCAACACCACAATGAGATCACCTCATACCCATTAGGATGGTCACTATCAAAAGAACAGAAAACAACAAATGTTGACAAGGATGTGGAAAAACTGTAACCTTTGTGCACTGTTGGTGGGATTAAAAGATGGTACAGCCATTATGGAAAACAGTATAAATGTTCCTCATGAAATTAAAAATAGAACTACCATATGATCCCACAATTCCACTTCTGGGTATATATTTTAAAAAATTCAAAGCGAGATCTTGAAGAGATACATACACACCCATATTCATCTCAGTATTATTCACAATAGCCAAAATATGGAAGTGACCCAAATGTCAACCAACAAATGAATGAAGAAAGAAAATGTGGTATATACAACAGTGGAATATTATGCGGCCCTTAAAACAATGGAAATCTTGACACATGCTACACTATGAATGAACTTTAAGGACATTTTGCTAAACGGAATAGAACAGTCACAACAGAGCAAACACTGTGTGATTCCATTCATTTGAACTATCTGAAAGAGTCATAATCACAGAAAGAGAAAACAGAAATGTGGTTGCCAAAGGCTTGTAGGGTGGAAGAAGTAGAATTACCTTTTGGGGGTATAGAATTTCAGTATTGCAAGATGAAAAGTTCTAGGTATTTGTTGCACTACAATCTAAATATGCTTAACAGTACTAAAAGTACACTTAAAAATTATTAAAATGGTAAATGTAATGTCACGTGTTTTTTACCACTATTTTAAAAAGTGTGCTTATCAGTAACTCCTTATCAAGGGCTTTCAGCATTTCAAAAGCACATATATATTTAGAATTCATTGTTAGGGACATTAAAAAATATAAGCAAATATTCTACTTTGCTTACTCATCTAACAAATATGATTTTAATGTGCTCAAAGCCTCAAGTGAAATTTAAATTAACTACAAACTCAATTCATTACATAATGACAAATTATTTTTTTTTTGTTTTTCTTGGACAAGTTCCTTTTTAAATGTTTTAACTGTGGTTTAAAAAAAAAAAATAACAGCCCTGGCTGGTATAGCTCAGTGGATTGAGCGCGGGCCTACGAGCCAAAGGATGGTGGTTCAATTCCCAGTCAGGGCACATGCCTGGGTTGTGTGTCAGTTCCCAGTGGGGGATGCACAAGAGGCAACCATACATTGATATTTCTCTCCCTTTCTCCTTCTCTTCCCCTCTAAAGATAAATAAATAAAAAAATTTTTTTTAAAAATAACAAACCATTTCAGAAAAATTTCATTAAAAAATGAATTAATTAAAAAATAACAAAATTCACCACCTTAACCTTTTTTGATGTACAGTTTGGTAATGTTAAGTACATTCACACTGATGTACAACAGGTCTCCAAAAATACTTGACCTTGAAAAGCTAAAATTCCATTAAACAACTCCTCATTTCGCCCTTGCCCCAGCCCCTGGCTGCCACAACTCTACTTTCTATTTTTATGAATTTAACTACTCTAGATAATTTATATAAATGGTGTCAAAACATTTGTATAAATGACAAAAAAGTTAATTGAAATATGTGAAATGTTTCTTTGCCTCAACTTTTAAGGAAGTCACATATTTAGCATTCTAAGAGATACCAAACCAAAAGCCCATTCAGAGATCAGAAAATAACCAAGCTTATCGTATCATGAAAATGTTCTGGAGGTTAATCTCTTTGTGTCTCAACTTCCTCGTTTATAAAAAGGGAGTAATGATAATACATTCAAAAAGAGGGTAATAATAATACATTCTTCAGTGCATTGTGATGAGAATAGCATGTGTAAATACATGTAAAGCATTTGGAACAGTAGCTGGTGCCTGGTAAGCACTCAGTAAGGATTCAATGTCATTATTTTTACATGCATTCATCTGGCTCCTGGCGGTCTAGTGAGTAGAATTTACATGCATTCTGTCAGCGCTGTGAACACACCACAGTAAAGACACAATGGCCACTCTCAAGGAGCTCATAATCTAAGAAGTTACACTCTCTGTATAACACTCAGAACCTGGTAGAAACTTGCCACTTATTATTGTTTAGTAAGGCATCACTCGATAGATAAACAATTAAGAAAACAAAATATATTAAAAAATAACTTCTACAGCCTAACACAATAAATATTTCCAGACTGTAGTCTCACCAAGATGTAGCCACTAATATTATATTGTAAATATTATTAAAAAGCAGTAGTTCTATTGTCACTATGTGCATGAATATCACAAATCCTTTCCTGTGATTTTGAAATAGGTGCCCAGGAACTTACAACACTGCGACCATATGTGCCTGCTCTAGGGACATTTTGAAGATGTAACATGATTGTAATAGCAATAATAGTGGTCTTTCTCTTCTTAATGAAATTCTAAAGAGCTACAGTCTCCTGTAATGCAAACAAGCATTTTTGCCTTGGCAGATTCATCACGCAAACTCAGCCAACTGCAGCTGAGCAGGAATTGTGACCAGCAAGGCTGCCACCTGCTGTATGAAAGTAAAATCGTTCTTCGTGGAGGAAAAGAATTTTTTAAAAAATCGATGACATGACAAATGGATGCTGCTAGGTTTGGGTAAATAGCTCTATCACGCCAGTGGCTTGGCACATTATTGAAGTAGATTACTCTTCTACTTATCTAACCTCACCTGGTTGTTGGCTAACTTACCCCTTTAGTCACTTACTTGCCCCATCATACAACAAATTGGCCTATTCTCTTTCATTTCGTCTACTCAAGATGAATTACTTAATGTTGAAACACTGTCCATAGGGTCGGCATTTATAAGGATGAGCCCCATGGCTTCGGGTCTGAAGATGGCCTGTGTACAGGGGAGCGAGTTAACAAGTGCACAGCAGGTCTCCTGTCCGACTGGGAATGCAAATAAGCGCACACACCCAGGCAGACTGATTGGGAGATTTTTTTTTAATGCAGACACACAAAAAGACATTCAGTTAAATATAAACATGTCCAGACTCTCTCTTGCACCCAAAGTGTACACATAATGGCCTAGTGCAATTAACCAACACAGAGATGAAGCCAGACCTCAGAAAACGTACAGCATAAGCAAGCTGGTCTTCGGCATCCTGTTAACCTTCTGAAGATGTATTTTTCCCTTTTCTCTTGCTTTCCATTCCCACAACATTTTGACGAGCCTTAGATGTCCCACTTATCCTTACAAGACACTGAAGAAAGCATACTGCAAAACCTGGGGCCTCCCAGACCCCAAAACCTTCCTGGTTCCTCTTTGCCAGTACCCACCACCGCCCCATCAAAACCTAACCATTCCAGGTTTCCTCTGTTGAGTAATGTGGTTAATTATTTCTGGTAAATCACATCAACTGAGCGCCAAGTTACTGTGACTAATTATTTAATATATTAACTACTTTCAAATGTTTGCCTGCTGACAGAGGCTTCTGCCAACCCATAACCTAATTAAAATCATGAATAACTGGCAGAATTTTAGGCACCATGAATATTGACAGAGCCAGCAGGGGGAATATTAAATGGGTCAGAGGAGGAAAACCTTTCTCTGACAGCTGTTAAATAACAGCACGTAGACAGCAGCCAGGTGTTCTGCCTACATCTAGGGGTTCCTAAGTATGCACACACACGCACCCCTCTCTCTGCCGTACACCCATGTATAGTTACACACCTACACCTCTACACATGCAGCTGTCTCCCGCACCCAAGGAGAGAAAACACCATCTACCTGCAAACACAAACATCCTGAGTGTCTCTTGACACCATTCACCCAAGAAAAACGAAGAAGTTCCGGATCCAGAGTTCACACGCTCTTTCCACGACACCACAGCCACCTTCCACCTACACCGTGACTCGGGGAGTGAAACGGGCAGGCTGTAGGGGACACATAAATCATTCTTAGCATAAAAATTCATGCGAGTGTCTTCATCATTTTGGGTTAATGTCCCATAACTTTTTTCTCTGAGGTTCCATGCTGAAAGCAGGAGGTCGTCCCCATATGTCAGCATGCCCCTTTTAAACAACTGACCCCATCCAGCCGAAACCACCCCCATGGGAAAGGAAATCCACACTTCAATAGGAAACCTATGTAGAAGGGCTCCTTGTCGAATGATTTTTCCTTTCAGCTGTGAAGAAGTCGATTAAACAGTATCTCTTATCAACCTCATATTACAGTGCCTAATTTCAGAATTTGCCTTCCCAAACTAAGAGACTGATATTATTGGCATATTAGTGCTTAATATTTTCCTCTGGTAAGTAACCATTTGCTTAGCAACTTGGGATAGACAAGGATAAGATTCCTATAAGATCGGTAACTTGGTTATAATAGAGTCGTGCGCTCTGAGATTTAACCATGGAGGACCCGGAAGAAAGCACCACTCCGCAGACAGAGATACTTCAGACAACAGCAGCAAGAACAAGAAGGATGTAAAATCCAAAGGGTGGAGCGGGACACTAACCTGTTAACATTATTTACTTGCCGTACACATTCTCTTTGGTTTTGTCACTGACTTCTACAGGAGCAGAGAACCTGCACCAATCGTGTATGACAGTTATTATATATCAGCATTTCATGTAGGGAGTACAGAAAAGAAGGAACAAAATCCTTGACTTCAAAACACTTAGACTTGGCGTGATAACCTATTTCTGCACTCCCCATCAGGCTAAAATGTAAAATTCCAGAATCATGCCTCACAGTCATGGTAAATGGTTGACTCGTGGCACCCACCGGAGAAATCGCAACCCACTGATAACATCTCTCCTTCAGGGGTGCCCCATATTTTTAAATTCACTCTTGACTACAAAATATAAGTGCAGCCAAAGGCTATAAAACATAATTAGCAGTATAATGAGAAACCTTGAAAAGAATCAGAGGCCTGTTGAATGGGAAATTTGACAAAACAGAGCATCCGAGTAGACGTTCCATCTTGTTCTAGTTGAGGAAAAGCTTAGTGAACATTTACATACAACACATAAAGTGTAAGTTAAATGTAGATTAGTCTGTATCTTGTCAGCATAAAGTTGAATTTCTGTCTAAGAGTGTTTACTAGGAATGGCAAAGACTTTCCTGTAATATGGAAAGATTTGTTTTAACAGTCCCAAGGACTGTTGACTTATAATTCTGGTCACATGAATATTTGTTAAAGCATTTGTTAAAATGTTTGCTGTGAAAAACCGGTACATCACTAAGGCTGTAAACTATTTTTGTCACAGAAGGCTTGCTTTAAACCACCTACTATGTGACAATTTACTCAATTTCTCTGATCTCACTGTTTTTCTACTTCATTAATATAATAAACATTGGCATGACTTGTTTCTCAAAAACATGTTGTCTTTTTCAGACTTTTTGCCTTGCAGTCCTTTTTTAACAAATGTTTTGTATTCTAAAAGTTTTATCCCTAAAATAGAACTTAAATTATTTGTATTTTTTATTTTAATTTTTATTATTTTTTTCATCATGGTCTAAATTAGTGCTTTGGTAATATTCCCTTTAGTCTCCAAACTAATGAAAAAAAATACCACTCAACCTAAAAGACTGGGTAAATCAAGAAGTACTTGTTGAGCACTGAGAATATAGGGTCTGAACATTTGTAATGCTAAAAGTTAATAATTTTTAAAGTTTACACTCCATGTGTAAAGAGTTGATTCAACCATACTCTTCAGTTCATGGCACACTATCATAATTATCTGTAAAAAGGCCCCTTTCTTAGTTTATATTTACTTTTATTCCCATTCCCCATAGAGCAAACATTCTAAAGTACTTGATATATACAGAACACAACCTAGTAAAATGTGTGGGTATTTATAGAGACAGTCCTGTGCTTCAGGTCTTGATGTGCTTCTACCTTTCTTCACTCAGTACCTGATTTTACCTGATTTTAAATTCTATCTAGGTTGCCATATATATATATATATATATCCTTCACAGATACCAGATATTTAAAACTAAGAAAAACTTAAAAGTGAGTGTTTAGCCTTTCTGCCCATCTGGCTGAAAAATCCCAGGGTGAAGCCAGATGTTGTTACTGTCATCAGAAATTAGTTTCTCTCCGCCTCTTAGCTTTATAGCCTGCTCCATCAGCAGGTTTCAGGTGGTAATTTCTGGTAACTGCAGAATAATATCTACCTAAGTTGATGTTCAGCAGGGTGGGGGAGAGAGTATTTCTTTTCTATAATTCCTGCATAAATCCTTGGATTAACTATGATTGGACTAATTTGAGATTGTTGAACCAATCAGTGCAGCCAGGGAGTAAAATTTGCCAACTGGCCAGACCTGGGTCGTATGTCTCACAGGCCAATCACTGGATCAGGGAATGCTGGGACCATGCCTAACTGCCAAGCTTGGTTCTGTATTCTACCCCCGTTATGGGCTGGATCCAACTCAAAGCATGTGGCCTGAGAATAAAGAAGGTTTGTATTCTTGAGAATAGAAAAAAAATTAAGATATCATTGTCATTTTTAAAGGCTGGGAGGGAGAAATAAAGGCACCCAAACCAAACCAAACAATTATCCACAAAAACTGGGTAGTGAGCAGAATGATGAAATTTCTCTGAAGTTGAATAATGCCATTCAAAGCCACAGTTAGACAGCCACCATGAGGTCTCTGGGGTTAATGCTGTATATTAAAATTCCAAAAATTATCATAATCAGCATTTTAGTAATTATCATAATGATATAGATTATGTTATGATACATTGTATCACAATGAGTTTTCATAGTCTTGACAATTCATTTTTACTTTAAGCTTTGTCATACACTCATTTTTGATCCTTCACAAAAGCTGACAATTATATACTTCTCTCCTTTAAAATATTCATTTTGGGGCTGAGTTCAAAGAAAAATGTCTGAATCATTTCTAACATCATAGTCAAATGTGTACCGGGGGTATATGAAACCTAACTATGAAAGTAAAACTATGTGTCAGTAGAAAATATGCAGCAGAATACTTTGAGGTGAGAAAAACATCCAAATAAAACTTTTTTATTACACGAAAAAGAGGATTCATTTTCAATAAAGTACATCGCGGGCAAAATGTTCAGGTAGAGGAAAGATTGGGAAAGGCATTTGCACTGTCTAAAATGAATGAGAGTATTTTCTAGGATACACAAAGAACTACAACTCAACAAGAACATATCATAAACACTGATGAATACATGGGCAAATAGGAAGAGGCAGTTCACGAAAGAAGAAACTCTGAAAGGCCAACAAGTATGTGAAGAGACATTAATAATCAGAGGCATGCAGTTCAGAAAGGTAATGTACCGCTTTGCCATCACTGCACCAGCAGAAACCTGAACGCTGGGCTGTCACGTGTTGGCGGTCACCAGCAGGCCCTGCCAGTGAAGGTGGAGACAGGGGTCGTTATTTGAAAGCATAGTCAGCAGGCACTTAGTTAAATATTCATCCTATGACCTGGCAAGTGTCTTTTGGGGAATATATGCCCAGATAAAATTTCATGTCCATACGGGGACAGGCATGGGGACTTTTTGCACTGTTGTTGGGGAAGTGGCATATCCGTCGGGATCCAATAAGGAGAGAGAAACCACACAATAATTTGAGTAGGCAAATGGAATATGAAGAAGGATCGGTTCTGACAGGGCATTGGAGGAAGGTGGTATTGCTTAGGGACAAGGCAAGGGAACTCTGAAGTCTACAGGAAGAGCGGGTATAGAGTGGCCAGGGCCTAGCACTGAGACAGATTGCCCAGGGGACGACAGTCTTGCCCTCCTCCAGGGTTTGGATCCAGACCTTGTTGGAGGGGCATGGCTGTGTCTCACTGGATGGCAGAGAAGTCAATCTGGGACCACGCCTGTGTGACTTGCTGGAAACCCACCCTGGTTTGCCAGAAATTCTCCCTCTCAGTGTGCTGGGAAGAGCTGTTCACGGGAGGTGTCTCATTGGACACCCTTTACTACCAAACTGCATGAGGGAGGGCACCAGTGAACCCTGTGGGTGCTGCTGGAGGCCGGGCACTGCAGGAGCAAACGTATGATGTGTAAAACTACCTGGCTGTAGCAGGAGCGGTCCTGGGGAAGCTGCCGGCCTCTGGGCGCTGCTGACGGCCGTGCACTTCCTGCAGGAACCCGGCACCTGAGAAGGCTCCTGCGCCCAGAGGCTGATGAAAAGTCACATCCGAGCCAGGAAAGAAACTCCTCTACACTGAAAAGTTTCTCCACCTTCCTCTACTGACAAAGCTTGACATTGTGTCAGCTGGAAAAGAAAACTTTTAAGAGGGTTCATACTCATTATTTTGGAGCAGGCAATACATTGATAACAGCCACAGACTGTGAATGACAGGTAACTGAGTGTCACTGTGGAATCGGGTACAAACTTCCACAGGAAGCCTGCTGATGGGATGAATATCATGCTAAGAGATGGAGAAGAACTGTATTCTTTGTCACCCAAAGATATGTTTTTTATTGGTTTTAGAAAGAGAAAGGGGGAGAGAGAGAAAGAGAGAGAGGTCTATGTGTGAGAGAAGCTTTGATCAGTTGCCTCCCATATACACCCCTACTGGGGATCGAACCCACAACGTAGGCATGTGTCATGACAAGGACTCAGACCTGCAACCTTTTGGTGTACAGAACGATATTCCAACCTACTGTGCCACCCAGCCAGGGCAAGAAGAACTGATTTCTGATGACATTACCCAAAGATGGCTTTACCCTGGGATTTTTCAGCCAGGTGAACTAATCAAGCTTTTGGTTTAATTTAGTTTGAGATGGCTTTTGAGTTAACCTACAACCTAACTTTTACCACTTAGAAGCAAAATAGAGGCGTGATTTAGCAATCTTCCCAAATGAGATATTTCCCATCGAGAAGGAGGGACTGAGCTCTCTCCTGCTGTGCATTCTGACCTGTCCCGTGATCGTACCCCACCTTCACCCCATGAAGCTCCCGTCTAGGGCCGAGTTTTCCCAGACTTGGAGTCAGGACCATCCAAGCCCATCACCTTGGAGAAAAGCTAAACATTCATTTTAAAGGTTTTTTCTTGGTTTTTAAACTTCTCTTCCTGTTTTCTATCTCCCCTCCCTTTTTGGAAAATAAAGAATGAAAGCCTCTGCCAAGAAGGACATTAAACAAAATGAAACAGAAAAAGGCAAAAAGAGGGAAATCAAAGGGAGAAATTTCGTGCAACCAGCGAAGGCTTCATTAGCCTCTCAACAAAGGCAAGCTCAATTTCTTTCTTATTGACATTAATGAGTTTGATGTCGGCCCAACCTAAAAGCTGGGCAAATCTGCTCGCTCTAACTGGTGTCCCAGGATCTCTGCAGCTGCTTGCAAATTGCTTAATTCCACGAAAGGTCATCTTTCTTGATTGGTTTTTATTCCTTTCTATGTCCAACCAATCAAGCGCTGGCCACGCAGATGGCTCCAAGTCACTCCTGATAGGCCAGGTCAGCAGCTGCAGCCTCACCCGGAACTCATCCTCACTTCCCATCACAGAATATCCGTCCAACAGCCACTCTCTCTAACTAGAAACCATTGTGGCCCAATTGATGTTTCTTGAATAAATAAATGTCACTGAATAAATTCTGTGCACAGCACTATGGCAGAGGCTGGGAGGGAAACAAAGAAATGTAACTCAAGGAGTAAAGTGAAAACAGCTTACACAGTATTGAAAAAATAGTAATAACCAACAGTCAGTAGCAGAACTGGGATTCAACTTCCCATCTTTACAGCCAGAGTTCTATATTCCTTTAACATGATGTCTGTCAGGGGTGGGAAAAAGGCAAGAAAAGAGAAATCAAGCAAAGAGATAGAAAGAAAAGTGGGGTGGGGAGGAAGAATTAAAGATGAGATCATTTGACCATTTTCTTCCATATGACAAACGTTAAACCAGACCTCTCATGTTATATTGTATCTCACTCCTTACAACAATCTAAAAGGTAGCTATTATTGACTCTATTTCTACTGATAAGGATTCCAAAATTCAAAGAGGTTAAACAAATTTTCCAAGGGGGCAAGACTTATAAGTGGCAGAACCAGAATTAAAACATTTCCATCTAATTTCAAAATCCATACCCCATCAGTACCAGGTAAGAGCATCATTCTTCCCACCCACGCCGTGTAACAAAGAACTGACATTGGGCCCATTCTCTATACACCTTTTAAATTTTAGAAAATTTGATGCAAGTACGATTTAATCATTGAGGAGTAGATATTTATTTAGGATCTACTTTATTCTGGACATGGATTCAGCAATTCAACAAACATCTACTAAGGGCCAGGAGCTCTGTGAGGCCCTAAAGATGCAAAGGCAATTAAAAATGGTTCATTCCCTCAGGGAGCTTGGAGACTACTGCAGAAAACAGACAGAGAAATAGACGACTACAAAATAGTGTGCTTACTGCCCTTTAGTTTAGGAGTCCATAAGGCAGGGGTGTCAAATTCATTTTCATTGGGGGCCACATCAGCCTCGTGGTTGTCTTCAAAGGGCTGAATGTAATTTTAGGACTGTGTACATGTGACTACCCCTGAACTAGAGACAAGGAGCTTGGTGCTGCTGCTGCTGGGTAGAAACAAGGTACCGGGCTGGACAAAACAAGGTGGAGGGCCGAATTCGGCCCGCGGGCTTTGTGTTTGCCCCCTGTGCCATATAGGCTGCCAAGGGCGCTCAGAGAGGGAAATTAGCCTAAGCCAGGTGAAGCAGAAAATCAGGAAGTATTTCTTGGAAGAAATGATACATGAACTGAGTCTGGATGGGGTGGGGGTCCCAATTGAGAAAGGGTTCCATGCAGGAGGAGCAGGGAGTGCTGAAGCTCAGAGACCATGCCGAGCATACCGGAAAAGGCTGCATGCAGTCTAGTCTAGGCACAGAAGAGTTTAGAGAACTGTCAAGGGGCGAAGGTTCGGATTACGTGAGAGCTCAGAGCATTAGCTTTCACTGTGAGCGAGCGACACGGGAAACCACTGAAGGTGTTAATCAGGGACCAGGCAGAGCCACGTTTGCATCTGAGAGACCACGTGGTGACCACTCACTGTGCAGAAGGGCCGGAAGGGAGCCATACCCGAAAGTGAACATGGCTCAGGGATTGGATTCATTTCCCAGCTCTGCCACTACTAGCCCTGGGAGTTTAAGAAATTTACTTCATCTCTCTGGGCCTATTTCCTCTACATGGGGACAGAAATAAAAGAGTTGTGGAGACCCTACCTGTATGAAATATAGCACATGGAAATTCCTAGTGCAGCATCTGACACAGAAATGAAATCTGCTATTGTTCATTTGGGCATTTGGTCAGATTTTGTCATTTGTTTCTAGATCATTTGTTTCTTGGTCTTGTTACTTTGCTCAGTGCTCCTGGGCTAGGCTGGGCTCCAGTGTGTGCTCATTTTGGAACCCGAGTCAATGGAGAAGCTCCTGAGACACCCTATACTCTCATGGCAGAGAGGAGAGAGCAAGGTACAAAGTGATCACATTTTTTAAAATTTTTACTGTATTTTTTCCATTACTATTTAGTCCCCTGATACTCCTTTCCCCACTGCAATTGCCACACTATTGTCTATGTCCATGAGTCCTTTTCCTTTTTGCTGGATCCTTCCACCCTCTAACCTTACCTTAGCTGCCACCCTCCTCTTTATCTATGAGTCTGTCTGTGTTTTGCTTGTTAGTTCAGTTTGTTCATCAGACTCCACATATGAGTGAAAGCTTCTGTTTGGTGTGTGTTTCACCCACCCACACTCCACTAGCCAACTCAAGTCAGAAAGTCAAAACCAAAAGCCAGCCAAGTGAGCATGTGAGTTCTGCTCAGGGAAACATGAACAAGGTGGGGAAGAATAAATAATTTGAACAAATAATACACTCTATTATCTCTTATAAAGACTCTGGGCTGTTCGGCATAAAGCTCGAATTGAAGGCAGAAGTCAGGGAACACTCAAAAGGCAAGGTGGCCCTCACCAAGATGGTAAAGGTGTTTTCAGATTCTGAAGACATTTTGCAGTGTCTACAGACGTTTTGCAGCGTCTACAGGTTTGTTATCTCTGATTGGTTCCTCCAATAACCAATGCACTGGTTTGCTATGGCTATTCTACCCACGTCCCACACATGGGGTGGTTTAGACACAGATGCACCATCTCACGGTTCGGGAGGCCAGAAGTCCAAAAGCTGGGTGGCAGCAGGTTGGTTGCTTCTGAAGCCTGAGGGGAGGACCTGCTCTAGGCCTGTCTCTTTGGCTTATAGATGGCCGGCCACCTCGATTTCACATGGCATTCTCCCTGTGTGCATGTCTGTGTCCAAATTTCCTTTTTATTAATGGTGAGATAAACAGTGACCACTCTACTCCAGTATGACAGCATCTTAACGAACTGTATCTGCAATGACCCCATTTTCAAGTAAGGTCACATTCTGAGGTACTATAGGTGGGGCTTCAATATATGAATTTAGGGGAACATAATTCAACTGATAGGAGAAAACAATAAAACCTTTTAAAGACTTGGCTTGTGACCTGGCTGGTGTGGCTCAGTGGATTGAGTGCTGGCCTGTGAACTGAAAGACCGCTGGTCCAATTCCCAGTCAGGGGTGCATGCCTGGGTTGCAGGTCAGGTCCCCCAGCTGGGGGTGCACGAGAGACAACGGATCAATGTATCTCTTCAATGTTTCCCTCCCTTTCTTCCTCCCTCCATTCCCCTCTCTCTAAAGATAAATAAAATCTTTTCTTTTAAAAAAAAAGACTTGGCTTGTTTTCAAGAAATAGCAAGGAATTAGAGAGCTGCTATTCTACTCCAGAGCCTTTATTGTTTAGATAGGAACTCCAAGCAATGAATTTTAGCAGCTTACAATGGAGAGCCATGAACTGAGTCCCCTTAGCACACAGGCCTGGGAACGAATGCCCCCAGCAACTGATAAAACCAGTGCACAGAATACTATTTAAATGGACAAGTTCTGCAGAGACACAAATATCTATGGCACAGGTGGCAAACACAAGGCCTGCTGGCCAAATCCGGCCCTCCACCTTGTTTTATCCGGCCCAGCACCTTGTCTCTACCTGGCAGCAGCGCTGAGCTCCTTGCCCCTAGTTAAGGAGTAGTTACATTTACACAGTCCTAAAATCACATTCAGCCCTTTGAAGGCAACCGCAAGGCTGATGTGGCCCCTGGTGAAAATGAGTCTGACACCCCTGATCTACGGGGATCCTAGGTCAAGTTGAATTCATTGTCTAAGCTGAATACTTGTAATTTACCTGAACTCCTTCACAGAGACCCAGTGGAATTCAGCTGCCTATTTCAGACTAAACAGGCGCTCAGGCTGGCTATCCATCATGAAGAGGCTGGGCGGCGAGGGGCAGCGGGGTCGTGGTGCTTACAGCCTGTTCCCACTTGCGGCAGCTGCAGGAGGAGTCAGCAGTCCATGGGTAAGGCCTCTGCTTGGGGCGCCGAGAATGATTTCACTGGAACTCTGCCTGTGCTCAACACCTGTCTTCCTTCGACCTTTTTTATTTTAATAAAAGCCACACTCCATCTGACACTCTAAAGAACAATGCCTCTTCTTCCTCTTCCCTTTGTGAATCTCTTGCTCTCTAGAAAGGTTACTTCTTTCATAGACAGACAATGTTAGCTATCAGCAGACGCCCGTTGCCCTTTCCTGAAGTAAATTACCATTGTTCACTTTGATAGGATTTACTGTTTCCCCCGCTCTTTCTCTCTCTCTCTCTCTCTCTCTCCCGTCCTTTCAAGTCCTTTCATTTTCTCTGTAAACTTTTGCCCTTCTCTACCCTCCCCACCACCGCCCTGCCTCCTTCCTACGCACACGCACACACACGCACACACACACAGGTTGACACATCTCTCACCTATAAAGGCTCAACTCGGCAGCCCGGGAGAGGAGAGGACGCTGCGGACGGCTTTTGTGTTCCCAGCAAGAGTTCTAAGCTGGTTGTAACAGACACCACTGGGACATTCTGAGGCCTGCCTCAAAGCAGAGCCGGAGTACCTTCTCCAGTCAAACCTTGTCTCACATCCCGAGGCCCCACCACGCAGCCACAAGCACAGATACAGGCAGAATCTGAGGCTGGGTCTGCACAAAGCAGGTTGCCTAGGGAATAGTCGCAGGTTCTATTCAAGTGCCTTGCAGCAGAGCTAAGCTGCCGGCCCAGTGATGTTCACTGCTCCGCGTTACCTAGCGCGGTATTCGAGAGCCTTGGTCAAAGACTACGCTGGGTTGTATAGACAGCAAAGCCTGGGAACTGCCTCCCACACCCAGAGCCCAGGGACTGGCCTAAAGCCCACATTACTGTAATACAGGGGGTTGTGGGGGGAAGGTGAGGCTCTGATGGGCCCCCCTGTTCTCCTGGGGGCCTCATCGGAATCCACGTCCGGGACAGCCCTGAGTCAAGCCATCAAGGTTCCTTTCCAGTGCTTTCCCCAGAAGGAATCTGGAAGGAGGTAAATATTGTCTTTGGTACGTCCCCCACACTTTTTCTCAAAATCATCTTAAGCACCTACAACACTTCTAACTCCAGGCCGATGTGCACAACTGCCAGCTGGGCCTGTCCATCGGTGGCCTACGGAACCGTGAGCAGCAGGTGCCTGGAACTGTGACTCCCATCCCCCACCGCCATCACACCGCTCCCGCCCCTCACGTCCCACGCCCAGTGGAGCCTCCTAAGTGCTCTGGACCGTGTCCCTTCACCGCCTTCTTCAGGTCTTCCTCGTTGCCCGTGTAATAAGATTGCGAGGCAGGGGGGTAGACATCTGAAGTAGGGAGACGTGAGGTCGGATCTGAATCCTTCCCCTGACCTGCCCAGCGGATTGGAACACGGCAATCAGCTCGTTAGCCCCAGTGTCCTCACGCCCAAAACAGGATCTAACACCACCTTTGCAAGACGGTGGGAGGATTCAGCGAGGCCATCTTTGTAAGGAAACGTTTGTCAATCTTTTACTTCCGAATTGCATTCCGGTGCCCTTCACATTATAGTCCGTATGAATAGCACCCCCTGGGGACAGCAACCCCGTGGCCTGGCCCCTTAAACAGTAACATGGGACCTCAAACATTCTTAAGATTTATGAAATTATGTCAGCATTTGACTTAATCTATAATACTTAAGTAGTTTTATGTACAAAGAATATTATTTTAGATCTATATATCTTGAAAGATTATATTAGAAAGTTTATTTTGATATAATTTTCACATAGGTATTCATTTATTCAATAAATATGGATTGAGGCCATGATGTTTGCTGGGTACTGTGTGAATTCAAAAAGACACATCTTAACTTATTGTCAGTTAGCAAGTGATATGTCGTTTGATTTATCTTAAATTATTTATGATAAAAAATATTTTTGTTGTCAAAAATTCTAAACTGGCATCATATCACATTGAAGACTGAATTTATATCAAAGCATATTCAAACCAACTGTACATTAAGCCTTCAAATCTAGGCAAAAAATGTCTTTCCTACCTAAACCTGAATTCACTTATTCTGCATTAAAATATGAAGGGCTTTTACATTTGTATGTTTTATTTTTAATTGACAAGGTAGAACTAGGTGATATTTGAGAGTATTTCTCTGCAAATAACGCAGTTTGGGCGTGGATGGCATTTATTCCCATTTAATGAAGAGGAAAACCAACATGTACCTGCCTCTCTGTTTCCTCTTTTTTAACCTATATCTTAGTCCAGACACATTCAGTATATCACTGAAACATCTGACCAGCAGAAGGTGACTTAAACTCATGGTAAACATCTACCTGAAGGGAATTTGCAGAAATATTTTCAATTTGTACTCTTAATTTGTTATGTTTAAAATCTGTGTTCCTAATACTTCCTTTCTTCAACCAATGGCACATTATAGAAATATTTCAAATAATAATTGATAGAGAGTAAAAGTTGAAAGCATCTAAAGACCGCCATGGTAGCTCCTGGGGTTCGGCTGAGTGGTAACCCATCTGCCGAGTGGGAGCACCAGAGCCACTCATTTAAAACAGACTCAGAAGATCCCACGTTGTTCCTATTTTAAGGGGCAAAAATGTAGTTAAATACTATTATGTCCGTTTGTTTATAGTAATTGAAATCTCTTACTGCTACCTTTAATGATGAGGTCACCCTGGACACCTTTGCAAACCAAGCACCTAGGAGCACTTAGTAGGTGGTAGGTCACACAGTTTCCTCTCAGCCATTCAGTAAATGTTCTGAGTATATCCCATCACCTAAGAGGTCATCCATTCCACCTTTTCTAAAATCTAAATGTGATGCTATTGCTCCTGCTTAAAACCTTTCATCAGCTCCCCAGAGATTTGGAGATGAAATCCAAATCCCTTTGCAAGAAATACACAGCACCCCATACGACCTCAGTGCAGTCATCAATCCATGCGTTTAGTAGATACCATCTTCTGTGCGCTTCTCCACCTTTGCTGGGAAGCATCCCCCACTCCCTGATGGGATGCCTCCCTACTTTTCCACTTAGGTAACAATGTCATATGCTTCTAAAAGCTGAAACAAAGTTCATTCTTCCCAGGAACCTTCCTCACCAAAATGGCTGCCTTTCCTCCACCCCAACACATGCTTCAATTTCTGCAGATTCATTCAAAACACCACTCTAACTCTTGCCTTAACACTTCAGGTAGCTGACATGGGATGAAGGATGCCTCTCTCTCACCTTCCACTTACCTCTACTTAGTTGCAGAACTATGTAGGCCCAACCAATCCCAGAACCCCAGTGGCTGAGAACCACAGAGATTATTCTTCCTGCTTGTCAGTGGAGGGTCAGCCCTAGCTTTGATCTTTGTCTCCTACGGTCTAGGTCAAAGGAACAGTCCCCAACTGGGACTTACTTATCCCTTGGCAGAAGGAGAGAAGCAGAAGAGCTGGAGAAACAAACATTCTGATGGTTCCTAATGCTCCTAGTAGAACTGGCACACTGCCATTTCCAAGCAGATTGGCCAAATCAAATCACAGGGTTAAGCCTGACGAGGGTGAGGTGTGGAAGCACACTCCTCTCAAGGCAAGCACAGCAAATCTCAGGACAACAGGCAGAGACATCTCCTCTTCCAGGAAGAACAGAGAAAATAACCGGGAACAATAATGGAATCTGCTGCAAGCGAAGATCTTTCCTCTTCCATCCTCACTGATAGAAACAGACCCGTGTTTGGCTGCACTGTGTGATGAGGCAGAGCCCCTTGACACCCATGTCTGGGTGAGCAGTAGCTCCAGTTTTCCCATTTTTTGTGTGTTAAGCCCCAAGGACTTACATCTTCATTTTATTTTAGTTTTCAATTATAGTTGGCATTCACTATTACTTTGTATTAGCTTCAGCTGTACAGCATAGTGATTACACAATCATATACTTTATGAAGTGATCCCACTGATATTTCAAGTACTCACCTGGCACCATACATAGATGAGTGGACAAAAAAGCTGTGGTGTATATGCATACAATAGAATATTACTCAGCCCTAAAAAAGAATGAAGTTTTGCCGTTTGTGACAGCATGGGTGGACCTAGAGGGTACTGTGCTAAGTTAAAGATGTCAGAAAGAGAAAGACAAATACCGTATGATTTCACTCATATGTGGAATCTAAATAACAAAGTAAATAAACTAACAAAACAAACAGACTCATAGATACAGAGGGGAACTCATGCCTTTTTCTGTTTCCAGTCCCTTTTCAAAACTGTCAGCTCGATTTTATTTCATAGGATTCTATTCCCTGCTTCTTTCAACTTACTGTGTGAAAGATTCATTGTTATCTTCTAGCTCCTGCTTTACAGTCACCGTAAACACACACAAGCCCTTCTCCTATTCTTGCTAAGCAAGGATGTAAACAGAGCGGTGACAAAAACAGCCAAACCGCTAAGGCTCAGCGAGCCCCTGCAGTCCCCACAGCCATCACGTGCCTTTCTCAGCAGATACGTGGCAGCGCCAGACGCCTTCGTGAAGATGGATTCTCCTGCCCTCTTCTGTCTCTCACTTCACCTATCTTCTGTGCAAAGACCTAGGACATAAAAATAGTTGGATTTAGTGTGCAGCTCATGAAAACAAAACAAAAGCATAAGCTTCAGGGTTATATGATTTTCCTATGAGGCTTTAACAAACTACCACAAACTTGGCAACTTAAAACAGCATGTAGCTATTCTCTCAGGTTCTGGAGACAAGTCTGAAATCAGTATCCCTGGGCCCAAATCAGGGAGCCTGCAGGGCCGCACTCCCTCCCGAGGTTCTAAGGGACAAGGGGTCTGTGCCTCTCCCGGCTTCTGGTGACCCCCAGCACTCCTGACCTGTAGCCATGTCGCTTTAGTCCCTGCCTGCATGGTCACATTACCTGTCCTCTTCTGCCTGTGTCTAATCTCCCCTGGCCTCCCTCTTAAGAAGACATCTGTGACTATATTTGGGGCCCACCCAGATAATCCAGGATAATCTCCCCCATCTCAAAATTCCATGTGAATATCACAGGATATTCACTGCGAATACTCCTGACTCCTTTCTTCCCCCCACCAACCCAAATGTCATTACCATAAAAAGAAAGGAAATCTCTGCCTTTTGACCCAGCAATTCCACTGCTGGGACTATATCCTAAGAACACTAAAACACCAATATCAAAGAACCTTTGCACCCCGCTGTTCATAGCAGCACAATTTACAATAGCTAAGTGCTAGAAGCAACCTAGATGCCCATCAGTAAATGAATGGATCAAAAAACTATGGTACCTTCACACAATGGAATTCTATGCAGCAGAAAGAAAGAAGGAGCTCCTACCCTTTGCAACAGCTTGGATGGAGCTGGAAAGCATTATGCTAAGCAAAATAAGCCAGGTGGTGAAAGACAAATACCATGTGATCTCACCTTTAACAGGAACCTAAACAACAAAACAAAGAAACAAGCAAAATATAACCAAAGACAATGAAATAGAGGACAGGCTGACAGTGACCAGAGGGGAGAGAAGAGGGAATTTCAGGGGAGAATGGGAAGGGTTTACAGGAACAAACTTAAAGGACACATGGACAAAAGCTAGGGGGAGGGTGGTAATGGGAGGCAAGTAGGGAGGGTTGGGTGTGTGGGCTGGAATGGGAGTAAAAGGGAGAAAACTGTACTTGAACAATGATTAAAATAAAAAAAGAAAGGAAATCAACACATAAACAGAAAACAAAACACGTACTCCTGCCACCTTAGGGTACTTCACAGGCAAGAAGACAAGCAATCGAGGGGCTTGGAACAAATGCCACCAAATGTCAAGTTAAAGGAAGGAAAAATGAAGCCTTGCATTTTCAAATGCTCTCCACCAGGTGGCGCATGCCAAGGCTTTGGGAAAAAACTTCAAAGAAGATTTTGTGTCAGTGACTTGCATTTCCTTCCAAGTCATACAGAAATTTTGCTTTCCAGGAATGTGAAGCTAAGCCCAGGAAAAAGGAAATCGAATTCAGATCCAAGATTGTGGAAGTATTATTTCGGCCAGACTTCTGCCTCCTATTTTCTCTTAGGAACTATCTTTGTTGAATCGGAGCAGAGAGGCTCCCAGACCCTTCTTGACCAAGAAATGGCTGTTAATGGTGATTACCGCGGGACTAGGGGTTGGGGGAGGTAAGAGAGGATAAAGGTGGGGGGAAGGGCAAATGGTGATGGAAGGAGATCTGACTTGGATGGTGAACACATAATACAATATACGGATGATGTGTTACAGAATCGTATACCTGAAACTATATAATTGTATTAACCAAGGTTACCCCAATAAAGTCAAAAAATTAAAATTAAAAATAAAAGAACAACTGGCTGTTAAGCTTTTCAGTGATAAGTCACCTGTTTTCTTCACGTATGGGTGGGGGAAACTATTGTCAACTCTTTTTTTTAAGATTTTATTTATTCATTTTTAGAGAGGGGAAGGGAAAGAGAAAGGGAGGGAGAAAAATATCAGTGTGTGGTTGCCTCTCTCATGCCCCCTACTGGGGACCTGGCGTGCAACCCAGACATGTGCCCTGACTGATAATCAAGCTGGTGACCCTTTGATTCACAGGCCAGCGCTCAATCCACTGAGCCACAGCAGCCAGGGCTATTGTCAACTCAAGAGGTAAAAGTCTACTGCTCTTCCGAATCTGAAATATTCATGCTTGAAACAGAAGGGCTTGCCCAGAATTTTGACTTACACTTGGGACCTGTACCTTGCCACGTAAAAGTAGCAGTAAGGTGATTGACAATTCACAAACCAAGAAGGGACATTAGAGTCTGAATCTCCTGCCTGACTCCAACACTTAAAACCGTGAAACTCTGGTCAAGTCACCACCCGTAAAAGTGTAAGGGCCTGTTTCAATAGCCACAAAATGATGTGATTATTGATACTAGTCCAGGTAACCAAGTGAGAAAATGTGTATGAAATCTTAGGGCCTGAGATACTCAGCATCACTACTTATTGGGGACACGCAGATCAAAATCACCGTGTGACACCACTTGACACCCATTAGAACGGCCATTATAAAATAAATAACAATGTCGGTGAGGGTGTGGGAAATTCGGAACCTTTGCACACGGGTGGTGGGAGTGTAAAGTCATGCAGCTGCTGTGGGAGACACGCTGAGGGTCCCTCAAAAGGCTGAAGTAGAATTATCACGTGAACCAGCAGTTTCACCCCTAGGTTTATACCCTAAGCACTGAAAGTAGGGATTCACATAAGTACTCGTTACACCAATGTCCGATGTAGCATTATTCACAACAGGGAATTAGTAAAAAGCTTTAAATTAAAGTAATTTTGTTATTAAAACAGTTCACTGTAAGTATTCACAGAATTAAAAGCTTAAAACAAAAAACTTACATTCTCACAGTTTCCGTGGGTCATGAATGCAAAGGTGACTTGACTGGGCGCCTCTGGCATAAGGTCCCTTACGATGTTCCAACAGGATGTTGGTGGGGGCTGCGGTCCTCCGAAGGCTTGACTGGGGCAGGAAGACCCACTTCTCAGATTGCCCCCTCGCCTCGCCCGGCTGTTAGCGGGAGGCCTCCGCTCCGTGCCGTTGGGTATCTCCGTGGGGTTGCTGGAGCATCTTCCCTGTGATTCAGACACCGGTTCTGATGTTTGGGTTCTCCTTCCACACCAGGCAATTCTCTGGCACCAGCTGGGTGTCCTGCAATTCAGCTCAATTCAGACCCTATCTACCTGGAGGTGGCATCGGATCCCACAGGCTCAGGGCGCAGTCCCACAAGACCATCCCCACCTCAGATGTCATCCACAATTCCAGGTTGTCACCTGTGCTTCTGAGCATCTGGCTATAAATCAGAGGTTCCGACTCCCAGGTTATTACAAAAGGTACTAAAAGATATGAAGCAACAGCCAGAAGAGAATTCATAGGATGAGGCATAGGGCGAGGAGAGCAGAGCTTCCAGGCTCTCTCTGGGTGTTCACTCTCCCCACGCCTCCCCATGTTTGCCAACCCAGAAGCTCTCCAAACCCGGAACATCCGGGTTCTGTTGAGGCTACATTATATAGGCATAATCGATTAACTCGTTGGTGACTATTGGTAATCAAATTCAATTTGCTGACCTGTTGAATCAGGTCCAGGAGGGAAAAAAAAGCACAAGGGAGCATCAGGAGTTTAGGCTTCAGGGTTGGGCAACCTGAAGAAAGGGAGCAGCATCTCTACCCAGGCAGAAATGAGAACAGGACCAGGGACAAGAAAGAAATCAGTTTGGTTTGGATTCCATCAGGTTTGAGTGCTTGTAAGATAACTACTAATACAAAAGCCCTTCTTTAGTGCAGTGGGAGAGAAAGAGAGAGAGAGAGGGTGTTTGTGTCTGTGTTTCTTTGTTCCCCTGGGATTATATTAGCTCGGGTTTGGGATGGACCCAAAAGAACTAATCAACTTCCCAAGCTTTCCTGGGCTTTCTGCCCCCCAGCCAATCCACCATTCCGCAGGTGAGCCTGACAGGCTTCCGTGGTCAGCACCTCCCCTTACGACAGTGCGACTCCTACTGCACAGGCACCTGCCTCGCCCTTCTTCCCTTTAGCCCCTCAGCCCCACATGCCCCCACCACCCGCAATCTGGTACCGAAAGGGAAGAGGGAGGGGTGTTAATTCCTTTGGAACACAGTGCTATGATCCCCTGGAGTGTAAAACGCTGTCCCTTCCTGGTGCAGGGAACAGGCTAATGCTCCTCAATTTATTAAACTCAATGTCTAATTCCCTCTGCTCCCATTTTTCTCAGTAACTAGTTAACTACCCACAGTAACAACTGGGCAGAGACTAATCTGAGTTAATAGAAAACTAAACAGATAACTTTATGTAAAAATTATTGTGTTGTTTTTCTTTCACTTTATTATTTTTTATTTTTCTTTTGTTTTTATTTTTAGTGACTCTTATTTGAACTGCCTTACTCAGTCTTCTTCGGTAAACATATTTTACAAGTGTTTGGATTGAAATGGCTATTTCCAAATGCTTAGAGGTACTAGAAGACCTCTTTAACTGTATATTTTTCAAATGTCTCTTTTCTAATTGGTTGCCAAGTGATGCATTCACACAGTAAAATATTTGCAACTATTTAAAATGGTTTGTTTTTAAAAATATTTAATGAATGGGAAAATATTCATGAAATACTCCTAAGTAACAAAGAGCAGGTTACAAAATAGCATGTATTGTACAGTGTGATTCTAATTTTCATAAAAATGTGTATCTTTATGCAGCAAAGACAAATGGAAAGTAAAACAGCAAAATATCTTTCTGTCTCTGAGTGTTGGGATTTTGGAATGATCTTTTTATTTCCTTACTGTGCTTTTATGCATTTGCCAAATTGAAAACAATGAATATTTAATCTACTAGAGTTTAAAAATTAATATTGTTTCCAAATGTTTTGTCTTATAAATGTATTCGGTACCTACAGTGGCAAATCGTAAAGCTCTAAAAATAAATTCACCAAATCAGCAGAAGTTATCTTTGGATTGTGGGAATAAGAGCAATCTGGGGTTTTTCTTCAAGTAGATTTGTTTTTGCATTTTTTTTCCATAGTGGAAATGTTTATAATTAGAAACAGGATTTTAGAGGGAAATAGATTTATTTCCTTTCTCTGTCTCATGAAAGTTAGCTGTTAGGAAGAGACCTTCTGTTAGTCATTTGCACCTCAGTGTGAACTTGACACCTCTCCCTCAGCGGTATTTATGTTCCCATTATGCTCTCTAATTAGGAGGAAATCTGAATTCTGTAAAGTTCACATGTCCTGTGGCTTAGCCCACCTACTGCCCCTCTTGACTTTCATAAATAGCATCCTTGTGTTCTCAGAGGAGATCCCCTCTCCGTGATTTGTGGTGTCCTGCCAGGGACAAAAAGCTCCGTGGCCACGGTTTCCCCCTTGCTCACGGTTTCCACGTGCGTTGGCTCTTCAGCGTTCAGTGTGGGATTCTTCGGCTAGTAAAGCAGGCTGGCTGCGGGAGCCACTTATAAGAAAAGCCAGAGCAGCCTCCAGTGGCTGGAGAGGTGAATTCCTCCTTGGTCCCTGTTCCTCTCTCCCAACCCCAAGCCCCTGTTTTTTGCTTTTTGCTCCCAGTTCACCTACCCCTACAAGTCCCAGCTTGTCGGCAGTTTCAAATATCTTGTCCCCTGGTCCCGTTCCATCCACTCACGCTTTTGTCTCGCTGTGCATTCTGGTCCTTGGGTCAGAAAATGTGGTCATAATAGACGACCTCCTTAAATTATCCCTAATATTTCTCTTGCTGCTTTTGCACCTACTTACATGTCAAGTAAGACATTATACACACACACACACACACACACACACAAATATGAAAAAGTAAAGGAATAAATGAACAGATAAAGTTTTGTTATGAAAGAGGGGTTAGTGTATACTTTGCACGCCGTGGGGTAATAATAATGGCTATGTGCTGAGTGTTTACTAGGGACTGATGCTGTGTAAGTGACTTACATGCTTCATCTCCTTCAATCCTCGCAACAAATCAAATCACGGCGTAGATGAGCAAATTAAAATTTAGGGACTTTACATAACTTGCCCAGACCACTCAGGGAGAAAGCCGGGAGTCTGGGAAAGGCTTCCTGAGCTTCACCACTCAACTTGAAAATAACCCCCTCAACTTGTACTGCACTTTATAGTGTGTGTGTGTGTGTGTGTGTGTGTGTGTGTGTGTGTTCTGAGCCTCATACAACAGCCCTGTGCTATCAGCAGGGCCTGGTAGAGATACTCATTCCTCACCTATAGGTGAGGCACTAAGGCCCAGTGACAGTAAGTGATTTGCCCCAGCCAGTGAAACAAGGCCTACCAGTGGCCCAATGACTCAGCTGGAGCTTTGACCGGTACACCAAAATGTTACAGGTTCCACCAGCAGTCAGTGTGAACCTACCTAGGTTACAGGTTTGGTCCCAGGTAGGGGCGCAAACAGGAGGCAACGGATGTTTCTTCTCTCTTTCTCTCTCTGTCTCTCTCTCTCAGCAATAAAAACATAAGCTCAGATGAGAATTAAAAAAAGAAAAAAGGCCTACAGCCAAGACTCAAACACTGTATTCTTTTCTTTTATTTACTCCTGCTTTCCTATGCTCTGAAGTTCCCCTACTAGGTAGACAACCTTTCATTCCAACATTAGGAAGAAGGCCTAGATGCCCACTGAACTTGAAGGAAATGACTCATTGTGAGTAGCTGAGTTTCCTAGATAACTAAGGGCTTGCTTTCCTATCACCCATTCCCACTCCTTCCTCTTTCCTTTATCCCCCTTCCTCTCCTCTGCCTCCCTCAGTTGCTTTTAAACCACTGGGATCGTCTATACATGGCTGTTTTTGAATATGAGCTACAGAGTGTCTGCTCTATACACATGGTTACTATAGCCACCGGGCAAGTTTTCGAGCAAAACACACTACATAACTTACAGCAAACCGGTTGAAGGGAGGAGGGAAATCGGGTCCCTGTTCTCAAGAGCACATGGGAGGCCCTGAGGTTTCACTAACCTCCATCAACAGTTCATCCAGCACAACTTATTGCAAAGTTTCTCGTCTCCCCAGAAATAAAAGAGCCGAACTGACTCTGTGTGACAACACAAGAATATCATGATAAACCTAGCAGCTAATATATATTTAGTGCTCACCATGTGCCAGACACGGTTCTGATTGCTTTACACGTATAAATTCCTTCATCAGTATCAGCTCGTTTATTCAGTAATCATGCAATGCTGTAGAACAGCCATGCCCAAGGGACTATTCAAGTATTTGGGGACTCTTTGCCTCTGCATTCGCTAGTTCATGGATTTTTCCCTTTTCCTGTACCTCCCACTGCTATCAAGTTGCTAAATATCACCACTCTCTGTTTTCGATTTGCTTCCTTTAATTTCCTACAGGTTTAGAAGGATAAACCAATCATATTGGAATAATATCCAGAGAAAGGTGAATATGCTTTGATAAGGGCATATTAGGAAAATCTATTTACAATGTGTATGTGGTTCCCAGGTAGAAATATAGTCAATATACTGAATATCTATGTCATTCATTTTGGGCACCAGAGAGCTTTTATTTTAACTTTTTAGGTTGAAATAATTTCAAATGTATAGAAGAGTCATGAGAATAGCACAAGGAAGCTCTACATACTTCCCACCAACCTCTCACTAGCTCTAGCGGAAGTCTCCCAGTGAGGTCACAGGGTAGGATGTCTCAGGACCGCCAGTAGAGCAGTATCATTTAGTCTGTCATGCGTTCGATCTCCTAACCATTCTTCCCTCCCACCTCCGCCCCAAAGATAGTTAAGATTTGACTGACTTAATGTCTGTTACCCATTTTGAACCTGGAATTGGAAGTATGGATAGGCCCCCAAAACATCACTGAGGTTGTCAACCGGATGTACTATATAGAATTTAACTTAAAACCATTTCAGATGGAAGAAAATTAATCCTGGCTAGATGTATAGTATTTATTCATTCGTTACAGATCTTTATTTCTAGGAACATTTTGTAACTGATAGAACATTGTTAGAAATCTTTTCATCTGCTCCTACCCTCTAATTTGAAAGCACATCTGACCTCATCCGAGATTAACAATATTTTGACAAACTAAAAAAAAAATGCCAATCTTTAATTTCACAGTCAAGTCACACAACATGTTTAAGCTTTTTGTCAGGAGCCATATTTTTGAATCTCTAGAGTCTGCAATGACAAAGGAGAGACAGGTAAGGAAGGACTGTGTTTTGTACATGACAGACTTTCAGTGCTGCAGCTAATGTTGAATTAAATACCAGGCTGACTTGAATTAAATGCTAAAACAAACACCAGGAGGGTTTGACTTGGTGAGAAAAAAAATCGAAATGTCCTTCCTCATGGTCTCGGTAGACCAGGCTTCCCCTCACGCGTCCCAGCCCTGGGCTAAACTGAACCAAAGGACCCAAACTGAAAACCCACCTTGAACCAGACCTCCAAATTACCGTTAATCTGATCTTCCCCTTTCCCTTGAGAGACCCCATCAGACTCTGTCCAGGTAGCATTCTCCCTTATCACAGGTAAGCAATAAATCCAAGCTCATCTGACCTACAGAACAACCTACAGGTTGCTCTGGTGATATTGATAAGCTTGCATTTGAGATTTGAAGGTTCCACTTGTATCTAGTCAAGACCAAGATGTCTCTTCCACTAACATCCAAGTTCTTGGACTTGGAAACAGCACACGCCTGAGCATCCCTCCAGCTGCAAAGGTGGGGTAAGTAGGTCTCACATTGGGTACAATTCTGATTTCTTTTTGTTGAGCATCCAGAACACTCAGTTTATTTTGTCCCCTGAGAGGAAGAAACCATTTTAAGGAATCCTTTGGTTGTATGATTAAATTTGAACTTCCACTCTGGTGAAATCTTCTTTGTTACTTACAATACAAGTATTTGTCTCTGTCATTATTTTGTTGTGTATCTATCAGAGGAAAGTTCATTTCATCAAACCAAATAAACTCATTCATCAGACTAGCCCTGGAGACTTAGTTGTTCAGAAGGTTTCTTCTCAGACCAGTAATTTGTGGACTCATCCACAGAGTCACTCATCAAACCCTTCTAAGAAATTGCTTCAGTCTTGTTTTGTCTGTGAAAGTCTAGTTCTAGAAGAGATTTCCTCTCCAAAACTTCGCTGCTCTACTGGCACCACAAACCTCATCAGGGTTTATAGCTGGATGGCCAAGCTATTAGCTTAGCACCCCAAAATATAAAGTGCAAAAGCAACACCCTGGACCGAAGGACCCTGGACTCTGTTGGGCTTGTCTTAGTCTAAAACTAAGTCTGTACTTCCTCTGGGCCCAATTTCTGCTACTTTCTTGTATATATGCTATAATTCAAATTTGAATACTTATCTTTTTAAATGGCATAATTTCAATAAAGATAAAAGAGAATTATCATGGCCTCTCTGTGGAACTTTTGATATGAACAAAAGTGATTATTTAAGAGGCACATTAGAGCTCTGGCCGAATGGCTCAGCTGGTCAGAGCATCGTCCCATACACCCATCAGGGATCAGGTTTGATCCCTGATCAAGGCACATACCTAGTTTGTGGGTTTGATCCCCAGTCGGGGCACATATGGGGGGCAACCAATCAATGTCTCTCTCTCACATCAATGTTTCTCTCTCTCCCCCTTCTTCTCTCCATAAAATCAATAAACATATCCGCAGATGAGGATTTTTTTTTTAAAATAGGCACATTAAAATGTAAAGAGTCAAGCATCCAGTGGTCTATATACCATTCTATATACCATTCATTGGTATATAGAAGGGCCTAAAAGAAATGCAGACCCTAAAACTGCTTTCTTAAGAGATTCCAAGGCAAAGCAAAAAGAAAATATGAAAAACTTAAAATAATCTTTCTTTTTAGATCCCAAGAAATCACAACTCCGAACCTTATGGCCTTCATCCTGCTATTCCTTTTCCCAAATTCTCCACCCAACTTCCTTCTACATCTTCCTCTCGTCTGCTCTCCTCTCCTCTTGGCTATCCAGACGCCCTCAAAGCTCAATCACCCCTTGAAATTAAACTTCTCTTTGAACAAGGAAAAGTTCTTGTGGTCGATTTTAGGCTCTTATCTTGGTCTTAGTAAGAGCCATTGTCAAAAACCTGAGAAAGCCTAGACAGGATAGAGACACATTTGCAGGGGAGAAAATGATCCCTGATATTATCGAATATCAGGTGTTTACAACCTGGAGAATTCCAACCTATCTGTCTAGTGACAGGAGCATTCATTTTACTGGAACCATTGTTAGACTGTTATTAAAGAGCTTTGCAAAGCCCTGCCACACCGGGATACTTCATTATCCATATCGCCCAATATCCAGGAGAGAAAGAGACAAAAAGTAGAAGCCTGAGACCCAAATTAGCAAAATTCTTGGAGACTCTCCAATTTCCCTGGCCTCGGGTGTTGCCATTAGTTTCCATGATGATGAGATCAACTACCTCAGGTTCGTGAAATTAGACTAGTAATGGTGCAGAATGGAGACAATGTGGGTCTCTCATGAAGAATGGGTACTCTTTTAGGGGAAAAACATGGTACTTACATCCCTGCAGACTTCTCTGGAATCTTTAATAGTATTAAAAAGATCTAAGAAGCAGATGAAGAAATCAAAAAATTAGAGAACTTGTCTAATCGAACCAAATCTGATTTGGGGGGAATCTTTACATTAACGATCTCACCTACTGTCTTGATTTTTGTGGGCACTTCCAGCCGTCACTGAGGAGTTGGACTACCTACTCTGAACCAGGTCCTTCTCTTAGTATATCTGTCCATCTTGCAGTGTTCAGATGGGTGGCCTCCAGAGTCTTAAATGCCAAAACACAACAGCAGCCCCTTCAAATAATTCAACAAATAATTATCACACCAAAAGAGCATGAAAATCTGATGCTTCCAGAGACCAAAACAAACACCCTCAGTAACCTGGAGGCGGAACCAGCCATTCCCAGAAACCTGGTACAAGATGATGATATCTCAAGTAGTTGTGAAGCTCTAGATTGATCACACACCCAGATACTACGGGCTCCTCTTCAGGCTCGGATGAAAAATGGCCACAAGGGAGGACAATGAAAACATAGTTTGCTGTCTTTATTAACAAGGTTTTACTAGTCCATTGTCTTCATTTGAATAATTTTGCTATCCCAGGAGAATCTCTTCCAGAAGGTAAAATTTGCATGTAACTTTATTGTTCACCATAGGAACTTGTCCAAACACCCAACAACTCAAGAAAGCATCAACATACAGCTTATACTCAAAGGTGCTTTGGACACCTCATCTCAAAATCTTCACTTGGCTATTGGCACAAATCCTAAACTCTTATATCATGATAATTAGCTAATTCCAATCAAGTACTTGCATTGAAAGACTCCACTTCACCCTGGCTGGTGTAGCTCAGTGGACTGAGCATGGGCTGCAAACCAAAGTGTCACAGGTTCGATTCCCAGTCAGGGTACATGCCTGGGTTGCAGGCCATGACCCCCAGCAACCGCACATTGATGTTTCTCTCTCTCTCTCTCTCTCTCTCTCTCTCTCTTTCTCTCTCTCTCCCTCTCTCTCCCTCCCTTCCCTCTCTAAAAATAAATAAAATCTTAAAAAAAAAAGAAAAGAAAGACTCCACTTCACTATGCCAGGCCGCAGAGCTTGTATGCTGAGATGCTCGCTGTCGAGGGAGCATTCTCCCTTAACTCTAACAAGCAATAGACTCCGTTTTGTGTTACCCAGAGGTTGTTCGGGTACTATTTGGGAAGCCAGCAATCTACAAGGACAAAGAGAAAATTCTAAGAACGACAAAGAAAAAAAAAGGCAGATTACAATCAAATAATGGCAAGAACACTGAATAAAACACATCTCATCAGCAAAAAATAAAGGCTGGAAGACAATGAACTATTATCTTGGATGTGCTGAGGAAACATAATTGGGAACCTAAATTTCTAAAGTCAGACAAAAATATAATGTACAAGTCAGGGCAAATTGGAAATTTTTAGACATGCAAGCACTTAGAAATTTACTACTAATAGTCCCTCACAAAAAGAACTACTAAATAAGGGGTGGGGGGATGAACCTAGAAGGAAAGAACAAGATAAAGAATCAAGAGTATGCAAAAGAATTGTTAAAATGTACTGATAAGTCTAAATAAGTACTGAGTGTTAAAAAAATTAAAATCAATTATTTTTGTGTTTCCAAAAACCAGCTGGCATCCCAGTTAAAGATAGCCTATTAAAAATAAGCATTTAATTCTGCCTCTTCCTGAAACCCCACAAAAATGACATTCAGAAGATTTTTTTAAAAAACGTAAAACCCACCAGAATGAAAGAACAGAAAATATTTCAGTAGCAAGAAAATGTTGGCTGTTGAATGCAGAAGGCAAGTCAGTAGAGAAATATGGATGATCAATCTGATTTACAGTAGGTATCTCTGGAAGTAAGTGAAGATGGACTGAAAACATAGACTTGATTGGAAGTCTGTTTAAATTAAACTCCACAGACTTCCTGTCACTGCACAATCCAGTCCACTAGTGAATAAGGCAGGAGACTCCAGAAGAAACTCACGGAAAAATTGATACTCAGAAAATAACTAGGTTTATCAAACAGTGACTAGACAAGCCCTGGCTGGTGTGGCTAAGTGGACTGAGTGCCAGCCTGCGAACTGAAAGGTTGCTGGTTTGATTACCAGTCAGGGCACACACCTGGGTTGCAGGCCAGGCTCCCACTTGGGGGCGTGCATGAGGCAACCAATAGATGTACCTCTTGCACATCCATGTTTCTCTCCCTCTTTCTCCCTCCTGCCTCCTCTCTCTCTAAAAATAAATAAAATTTCTTTTTAAAAAAGGAGTTTAGCCCTGGCTGGTGTGGCTCAGTGGATTGAATGCGTGCCTGCAATCCCAAGTGTCGCTGGTTTGCTTCCCAGTCAGGGCACAGGCCTGGGTTTTGGGCCAGGTCCCCAGTAGGGGGTGCCGCTTGAGGCAACCGCACACTGATGTTTCTCTCCCTCTCTTTCTCTCTCCCTTCCCCTCTCTCTAAAAATAAATATATAAAATCTTTTCAAAAAGAGCTTAGGCAATTGGGAAAAAGCGTGGGGTTGAATTAGTGAGACACTTGTTGAAAATTAAGCCACCAAACAAATGAAAAATAATTATTAACTGAAAGTCATCTAAGAAAGGAAAAAACTAATAATAGTAAAGAAATATGGTTCAATGGTTCAACTGTGAATAACAATTATAGTATTGTAATATCTAAAACACTGAATTTATATAAAATTATGATATAGCTGTATAATAAAAAAGCAGAGGTGATATTTACACATATCGTGCAGATTGAATCAAAGAGAAATAAATCCTCACTGTTCATTGTGAGAAATTAATAGGTAATACCTAAAACTGAAAAATCAACAAATAGTAGTATAAAGATTATTGAGGAATAAAAAATGTTTTAAATGCTTGAAAATGTTCAATATGTTTGCTTAGGTCACGGGTGGAGGACAGTGGGCAGAGGGTTGCTGTTTTTTGGTTCACAGGCTGGCACTCAATCCGCTGAGCCACACCAGCCAGGATCGGGTTGCTGTTTTTTAATAAGCATTGCAGCATACATTAATTCTGTTGTTTTAAGATTTTATTTATTTATTTTTAGAGACAGGACAGGAGGGAGAGAAATATCAAAGTGTGGTTGCCTCTCGCACGCCCCCTACTGGGTTGGGACCTGGTCCACAACCCAGGCATGTGCCCTAGACTGGGGATGGAATGAACGATTCTTTGGTTGGCTGGCCAGCACTCAGTCCACTGAGCCACGCCAGCCAGGGTGCATGCGTTAATTCTTTAGCCTATTAGTGTTATATGGCTGATGACTACTAAAAAAAATTAAGCTGAATTCAAAGTACTGGATGATAACAATAATGAAGAAGGTGGTAGCGAAAGTATTTCTGAGGGAACCTAAAACAAAAATTCTTGTCTTATTCAAGGAGAATGTAAAAGTAGTAATTAAGTTCAGATTTTATCTTTCAAATAAAGAGAGCTCAATACAGTTAATAAAGAATGCAACCAAAGAAAGTGAAAGAGAAAAGAACAAGAAAGGAAGACAAATAGAAAACATGAACTAAGATGGCGGAAATTATTTTTTAAAAGCCAGTAACCAGAGTAATTGTAAAAAGAGATATTCATTCACTCATTAACATAATTAATTTTAAAAATGTAGCTATAAACAGTCTATAGTTAAACTTAATATAGAAAAGAATATATATCAAAGATAAATTTTTTAAAGATTTTATTTATTTATTTATTTATTTATTTATTTATTTATTGAGAGGGCACACCATTTTGATTTTTCAGATGAGGACCTTGGGGGCCGTAGAGGAATGAAGTCTGACTTAATTTATTTTTATTTTTTTAACTTTTTTTTATTGTTGCTCAAGTACAGTTTTCTACCTTTTCCCCCCACCCCTCCCCTATTTATTTTTAGAGAGAGGGGATGGGAGGGAGAAAGAAAGGGAATGAAACATCACTGTGTGGTTGGCTGTAGCACACCCCCTACTGGAGGCCTGGCCCACAACCCAGGCATGTGCCCTGGCTGGGAGTCAAACCAGTGGCACTTTGGTTCGCAGGCCTGCGCTCAATCCACTGAGCTACACCAGCCAGGGCCAAAGATAGACTTTTTTTTAAAGAGTTTTTAGAGAGGCTGCTTATTGACTAAAAAGTTAACTGTTAATAATTTCAAAGAAAAAACAAAAACCTGTGAATTTTGTGTATCTAATATAGTCTGGTATCCCACACAAAAATTTACCGAATTACATAACAAAAATTAAAAAGCCTACAAACATGTGAAACTTTTTAATTCCCCTCTCAAAAGCTGGTAAAAACAAGACCAAAAAGTAGTCATTTCTTAGAATATTTTAAAGCTTTATATAGAAATCTGCATCCCAAAACAGACACTGAATATTCTCTTTAAGCATGTGTGGGACATTTAGTGAAATTGGCCACATAACAAGTCTCAAAAAAAGCCTCAAGCAATTTTACAGAACTGACATTTATAATTAACTTGCATTGATTATAGAAAATTTGGGAAATGTAGACAGTTTAAAGCTCAAGATAACAATCATCTGTAGTCCTACTATAGCCAGAATTTATCTCCTTAATATCTGGCATAGTTTCTTAAGTCCTTTTTAAAGCGTGTATTTATACACGCTTTTCATTCTTTTTTTTTTTAATGCTGAGATTTACAGTATATTCCCTTCGTAGCCTGTTTCAGTTGCAAACAATAATCTTGGCTTATTTCGCCTACAGATGCGCTGGCCTCTCTACAATTTATTTTCATTACAAAGGCTAATGGGAAGATCTGCTACCTGCGGTAATGTGTGGTTCTTGGAAGAAAATTAATGGTCACCCCTAGGTAAATCTGGGACAAAGTGGCTACCGAATGCATTGATGGAGAAGTGAAGAAGTCGAACAAAAACCAGATTCCCACTCTAAACAAAGGATCTACTTGCCTTCCTCACCAATTCAGAGCCAGCAGGAGCTGGGGGGAGTGAGGGGCGGGGAAGCAGGGGATCCCCATTAACACCAACTTGAGAAGACAGGACACAAATCACCATCCGGGACCAGAGGGAGAAGAAGTGCTAAATAGGGGCCCAAGAGAGAAGCCAAAGAAAGACAAGGGCTGGGTGTGGATGGAGACATTAAAGAATGAGTCAGGATCGTTGCCGGTACCTCAAAGGGCGTCGTGTCTTTCTCTGCCCCTCCTTCCCGCACCACACTCCCATCGCTAAACAAAGTCACAACTGTTGATGTTCTGCTGCTTGAACCTTTAGGTCCGAGAGCTGTTTAAACCTGCTGCAGGGCACCATCCCCCGGACGAAGGGCGAGGCGGTGATACTTAGGGCGTGGTTACTCCTCCGGCTGTACTCCACCCGGAGAAGAGCGGGTGGGGGAGGTGGGGGGAGGTGGGGGGAGGCCGGCAATCCGAAAGCAGGGACAGCCCAGGGCACTGCGTCTCCCGGCCTCCAGCACACTCACCCGCAGACCTTGCCACTGCCGAGCCGCGCCCTCGAAGGGAAGGGGATTGGGGTGGGGACCTTGAGAATGCCTCCCTCCTGATTCAGGTCATTTCTGCTAAAGGTCTGACACACGGTTGGGCTTGTTATATTTTAACTATTACTTGTATTTTTCTTTAAGTGCACCACAGTGATATGAGGCCCACACTTTGGTTTAAAACAGTTCTAAGTTTAAAGCCAATTCTCAAGTCCCTTGTATTAGCCGTTTGGCAGCTACAGAGTGATTTACCACCTTTCTAAACCTGTTTTCTCGACTGTAAAATAGAATGAAGGACGCCTACTTTATGGGGTTAAATTAGCTAAAATATGCAAAACACTTAACACAGCGCCGAGCCCGTAGTTAAATGGTAGCAGTTAGAATGACCATTTAACACGTCTTTGTTAGTCTTCCTTGTTTTTTTACCCCCACTCTACTTTTATTGAACTACTTCTGCCTTTCTCTCATTATTTATTTGGGTGCGGAAGGGGGTGCATTTCTTTTGACACCATTTGGAAATCTATTGCTATCTTCCAGGAGCCTTATTTTTCCATCCTGTTCAGCTAATCCCCCTGTAGTGTATCCATACATGACTTCCAGTATTGGGAACAGACTTAGACATAGAAGTAAGTGATGTAAAACAGAGCTCATAGGTGCTTTGATAGGAGTGTGTAGGAGCACAAAGGAGGAAATGAACACATGGAATGAATCCAGAAAGGCTTCAAAGAGGAAGTGACTCTTCAGCGTTGGCTTGAAATCAGATAGCCCTGGTTTTGGACACATGTTCTGCCACTTACTGGCTGTGGGTCAGTTGGCTAATCTGACCAAGTGTCAGTCTCCTCAAGAAATCAAGGAAGATAAGAATGCCCACTAAAAGGTGTGTGGGGTGGAATGAGCTGATCAACGTGAAAGCCCAAGGAATTGACAGATAATCAATGAGCAATACATCCCACTTCTCTTGCCTTCCTCGCCTTTCCTGTCCTACCTGCTCCATTATCTTCTCCCAGCTCTTTCCTCCACTACCCATCCTCCTTTCCATCCTCAGTTTAGTTTGGTGTCCCCTGGGAACACAGCCCTCCTAGTCACAGAGAAAAACAGAAAGTCCGGGGAGTTGTAGGTTGACCCCCGGAAATGGTCCTCACAAAGATGTTGATGCATAGACGAGTTCTGTGGTGACTCATGAACATCTGTCCGTGTGGGTCGCAGTACGCGTTACAACAGAGTTCCTCAGCTTTTTGAGAAAAGTGCAACGCAAGGTTGAAACAGAAGTCTTGCTAAAGATCAACATCAAATTCATCTCCCCTATCTCCCCAACCTACTAACCTTTGGACTCTGTCCCTTAAAATGAGGGGAGTATAATATGTGTTCTTTCACAATGTGATTTGTGACATTTTTTCCCCTGGTTTATCCTGGACCTACAAAGTAAAATTTCAAATGTCTTCAGGTCACTACTTTGTCTTAAATTATGAGGATTTCATTTCTCCGTTTAAACCCCTATACTGAGAAAGCACGAGGAAATTGGGAAGACATTGAGTCCGCTTCTGTGGGGGCTAAAAAAAATAATTATACTTTTCCTCCCACCTTCTAAACTCTTCCAGCTAGCCTAATAATCAGATTAACAGAGACACAACAACAGGAGAAAAGTCCAGCTTTAATGTGTGTGCCCTGGAAATTCACATGAGCACGAATGTTCCAAAGACACTGAGGCAACGTTGGATATTTATGTCATTCTGGGCAAAGGAGGAGGCTGGATCTTAGATCTGAAAAGTGAGAATGGGCACTTTGCAGGTAATGAGGACGAGTGGAACATGCCAGGCACGTACGTGTCTGCCAAGCGACCACAAAACAATGGGGCATGGGGGTGGGGGTGGGGGGCTTAGTCACGTTAGGCTCCTGCCTGGAGTCTTCCTGCTTAATGCTAAAGTGATTGTGTTAAGTTTCCCTTTCTGAAGCAGGTTTTTTCCCCGCTGAATTGCTTAGGCAGGAAAGGAGGGAAGGTCAAAAGTTCCTCCTGAGTCTTTTGTTTCTTAATAAGCAGCTTACAAATTAATATCCCAAACGGCAAAACTTTTGGTCCCCTTCGCTTCTCTAGAGAGGAAAAGCTGAGGAGGAGGAGGAGGAAGAGGAGAAGGAGGACCTCTTCTTCAACACAGACCTGCCCTGGGAATCGTGTCTCTTTGGCCAGTACTTTCTCTGACTGGAGATCAAAACCTGATGGACCACCGCTGCTGGGGAAGTAGTGGGTCCTGATTTCAGCTCCACTGGATGCCATTTTCTCCTCCTGAGCCAGGTCCAGCCTGACCTGATCCACTTCCCGCCCTCCTCCTACAGAAGACAGTTCCGCTGGGGTCCGAGTTGGCGTGGCTCTCAGCAGCATCACCTGACAACATTCATTATCAAAGGACTCCGGCCACCTCCACCACCACACACGCTGGGCCCTCCTGGTGCAGGCAACAGCGTCCTTGCCTTCCAGTGTTGGCAGTCTCGGAGCTGACGAGGTGCTTACAGTAGAAAAGGGGACGAAGGTAACACATGGATGTCGTCAGAAGCCCCAGGAAAGCAGAGCTCACATTGCGATGAGCTGGTGGGAATGGCTTCCTGATTGACATCCATTGTGCCTTCTCCATCTGTGCGGAGGCTCTGGTTTAGAAAGTCTTAGAAAGCCATCGAGGACATGAACTTGGGAGCCAGACTGCCAGGACTTGAGGCTCAGCTCTGGCAATGAGCTGGGTGTGACCTGGGCAACGGCTTAGCCTCTCTGTGCCTGTGTTCTCCCTAAAATGGGGACCATAATACTACTTGCCTTATCGACTTGCAGTGGGTAAAAAAAATGAGTTAAGATATGTGAAACACGTGCTGTATAGTAAACACTAATAAGAGTTCCCAACTATTAATGAGTGGTGTGCTTGTGAGCGAGAAAAGTACAAGTGAGTGTCTGTGTAATTAATTAACACTGTCTGGGCCGGAGCATGTGTGTTTAAGACACTCTCTGGGACGGTTTGCCTAATCTCATCCTTAAGCAAAATGCCTTGTAATTGGCGCAGCCCCGAAAATCCACAGGCACCCGCGCCTGTATGCGGGAGGCGCTGCTCTAGCTGCGTGGTCTGCCTCTGGTCTGTAAACACGTAGGGGCGGAGGGGGCTGCGGGTGAGCCCACGCTGCGCGTCCGACCCCAACCGCTGGGTGTGAGACTGCGTCCCTGCGTGTCACAAACACACACGGATGTGAACCCTGCTTCATTCGACGTGCGTGTCATGGCTTAAAAATAGATGCTAATCCGTCAAGCGGTCTGGCAGTGGCAGCGAAGGGGGCGGCGACAGCAGGAGAGTCATGGCCGTGGCCGAGGGGCTGCGGGCGCCTGCGATCTGCCTCCGGGACTGAGGCCCCCGCCGGCACAGAGAGGTAGGGGGTCTTCGGAGGGTGGCCGCCTTCCCAGCCGGGGCTGTGGGGGAGACAGGGGACGGGAGAGGGGGCCTGGGAGCCAAGCAAGCCGTGCGCTCCCGGGCTCCCTCCCTCCATCCCCAGCGCCGGGCTGTCTGGGTTGGCAAGGGCTGGGAGACAGCCATGAACCTGTTACAACCGCGACAGCAGGCGGAGGAGGGGGGCGGGGGGCGGCAGACGAGGGCCCCTGGAAGCCGGCAGATGGGGTTGCAGAATGCGGAGGGGTGTATCCTGGAGCAAGATGGGGCTTCTGCAACCCCCAGGGGAAAGACTCCCCCTGGAGGGGCTTTCTACACCGGGTCTCCTTCCCGCTCCCTTTTCACCATTCAGCCTCCCACAGGCAGCGGGATCTGCTTCCGGAAAAGGCTGTTTTGGAATAAAGAATGGGGTCTTTAGGCCTGAGGAGACAAGGCAGATGTAGATAGTGATGATGATGATGGTGATGATGATGATGATGATGATGATGGCTCTGGGGCTGTATTTTTGCACTCTGACTCAGACGCAGAAAAAATTTCTTCCCAAATACCCCTAAATCCAGTCTCTCCTCACCAGTTCTTTCCTAAGAGCCCTGCTTGTTATCCCCTGTAAGTGCGTGGTCTCTCCTGGGGGGGCGGGGGGCACATGAAAGCGTGGATGGGGGTGCACCGCCAGGGCAGGACAAAAATAGCCTTCCCTGCTGGACTTTGATGAGGGCTCTGGGTCTGAAGGCCGGGAAGGGAGCGGGAGAGGGGTTCTTCCCGCCAGGCCTCCTGCCTTGTCAGACATGCGGGGCCACAGTGTGACAGGAGCCCGTGCAGAGGGCTCTTGCCACAGTCTCCCCTCTGCCTGAAGGTCCCGGGGCGCCTGGCCCTTCCCAACTCTGCAGCTCAGCACATGGTCCCCTTTTCAGAAGGGCCAGCGGTCCAGAGGGAGTCAGAGGCAGGCACACCAGCCACGCACAGGCCCATCCCAGCCCCTGAGGCCCTGGGCCTGGCAGGATCCCTCACTCTTCCCTTTCCTCCCCCGCTCAGCCCCCCACCCTCCTTCTGCCCCCTCACCACACACACCCAGACACAATGCTCCAGCTCAGAAAAGCTCACACTAGAGATGGGGTTTAGTCTTTCCTTTATGCTGGTCAGAGGAGAGTGGCTGGCTTGTTGCGCACATAGACGGGTACCTTCTTCCATCGGCTCATGCATTCAGCAAGTTACCCTTCCTCTTTATTGCTCTCTCCGCTCACCCCATACCCCCAACATACGCTTCCCATAGAGGCTTCTGACTGAGTCAGAGGGAGGGTGGGAATGGGTTAAAGCAGCCCATCCCTCTGGCACTGAGGAACGGGCAGGTTTGGCAGATGTCAGGGCCCCAGCTGCCACTCTTCCTGCTAATTCTCCCTGGGCGGGGACACTCGCCCTCCACCTCCCATCCCAACTCCCTAGCCTCTCGCCTGCAGCCCCAGGCAGATGAGACCCACTTTCGGGCTGGCAGGAGTTCCGGCATGGGCACTGCCACCCAAACACCAACTGTTTGTGTGTGTGTTTATGTGTGTGTGGTGGGCGTGGGGGTTGGGTGCTGGAGCAGAACCCGGCAGCTGGGCAGTTCCCTCTCCCTGTAAACAAGGGCACGTGACTCTCCCACCTCCTTGTGAGGAAGAACCACGAGAGCAGAGAGAACGGCACTGCCGCAGCCCAAGAAGACAATCCTGGAGGCCCCGCCAGGGCCAGACTCGCCTTCCCTCTGTGGACAACCTTCTCCCCGGGACCCAGCCCAGTTGGCAGGAAGGGAAGGAGCTGCTCTGGACTCACTCAGGTGTGCCTCACATCCCTTCCTCTTCCAGCAACAGCTACCTGGAGACGGAGCCATCATCACCGCAGCCACCGGGCAGCTGTCACGGTTTCTGCCACCTCTAAGATGTGCCCTGGTAACTGGCTCTGGGCCTCCATGACTTTCATGGCCCGCTTCTCCCGGAGTAGCTCGAGGTCCCCTGTTCGCACCAGAGGGCCCTTGGAGGAGATGCCAACCGTTCAACATCCCTTCCTCAATGTCTTTGAGTTGGAGAGGCTTCTCTACACAGGCAAGACAGCCTGTAACCACGCCGATGAGGTCTGGCCAGGCCTCTACCTCGGAGACCAGTATGTACCCAGCAAACCGGAGCCAGGGCCGACTGTGTGTGTGTGTGTGTGTGTGTGTGTGTGCGCGCGCGCGTGCTCGTGCGCCCGCATGAGCATGGGTGTGGAAGAAGAAAGGAGAAGGGTGGCAGAGAGGCGCCGAGTGGTATTGTCGGTTCCAGATTGAGGATCAAGGGGTGGGGGTGCACGGGCGGAGTGGAGGCTGCAGGGTTTTGGGGGGCTGGGCAGGATGATTGACCTACCCCACTCGGAACAGAATGACTCTGTTCAATAATGTCACTTGTTTAGCAAGACTTCTTACTGAAGGCTATGGACCAGACATAACAAATGATTTATGTGACCTTCTATCTATCGTGCTATGGCTCTGGGAAAGAAAAAAAAAAAGGCAGTCGTGGGAGCCAGCATCAGTGGGTAGGAAGGTGAAGGGTTGACCAAGCAAAGTTGCAGTGTATGCAGAGGTTCTGCAATATGGGGCTATGGAGAGAAGAGCATCAGAGGAAACGTCGTCCCCACTTCTGTCTCTCAGGGGCTCTATAGTATACAAGCAGTTTTTCACATGCATTTTCTCTCTTAATCTTCACAACAGCCTTGTGAGGTAGGTACCACTATCCCCAGGTTACAGATGAGGAAACTGAAGCTCAGAGAAGTTGTGACTGGCCCAAGGTCACACGGGTCGTAAGTAGCAGAGCCAGGACTTGGAGGTTCAAGTTCAGTGCTCTTTCTACTTGAGAAGTTTGCACTGGACAGGGCATCTGCCCTGAGATATGACCATGTTACCCGAGGGGCATCTACCACTAAGGGGTATGAGCCACATGAGCACCTAAAGGTGACGTCATAAAACAGGGTAAATGTGAGCATGAAATAACTGGCAAAAGAACATTCCGGGTGTCAAAGAGAGTACAAAGCAACAAGGGAGGCAGGTGTGGGAGCAAGGGTCAGAATCATGTAATCTCAAGGTTAGTGGGGATGTTCAGTGCGAGCTGGTCCAGTCTGACGTCCCATCCAATGTCCCATGCCCCTCCATTGCTCCACGCCCATACTTTGACCTCCTCTCTCTGCTTGAATACCCCGGCGACAGGAAAATCACTCTCTCCCACGGTGCTCCCATCTTTCTTCAGCCACACTCCACTGTTAGTACGGACTTCTTGCATGAAGCACACATCCAACAAATCCTTCCTACAGATCAAGTAAAGTCCCACAGCCTCAGAGCACTGGCCAATATTTTATTATGGCTATTGTTCATCCTCCTCCAGGCGACCCTCCCCACCCCTCCAGGTCAGACTTCCTGCACATTGCCCATCTTCCTCCCTCCATTCCGGGTCATCAGTAAGCAGAGTGGAGGCCTCGGGCGGTGACATTACCTTGGCAGTGGGCAGGGCACAGACCAGGGACTCTTGCCCCCCAGCCTTGCTTCCCCACCCTCCCTCTAACCTCTACTCAATGCAGGGACATAGCTAACAACCACCGCGAGCTGCGGCGCCTGGGCATCACCCACGTCCTCAACGCCTCACACAGCAGGTGGCGAGGCACGCCCGAGGCCTACGAGGGGCTGGGCATCCGCTACCTGGGTGTCGAGGCCCATGACTCGCCAGCCTTTGACATGAGCATCCACTTCCAGACGGCTGCCGACTTCATTCACCGGGCGCTGAGCCAGCCTGGAGGTAGGCGGGGAAAGCAAGGAGTGAAGGGACAGGGGCCGCTGGGCTAGGGAGGAGCCGAGGGCTCCGGAGTGGGGAGAGACGGATTCTAATGACGGGACAAAATGCTCAGGTATAATGTTAAGGAAAGAAAAACATTCTCTCGGCCATTTTTTAAAAGATTTTATTTATCTATTTTTAGAGAGGGAAGGGGGAGAGAGAGAGAGGGAAGGGGGAGAGAGAGAGAGAGAGAGATCAATGTGCAGTTGCTGGGGGCCATGGCCTGCAACCCAGGCATGTGCCCTGACTAGGAATCGAACCTGCCATGCGTAGTTCGCAGCCCGAGCTCAGTCCACTGAGCTACGCCAGCCAGGGCTCAACCGTTTTTAAAATACATGAAATAACGTGAAGACATTTTAAAAAATGAGAAGGAACTAAACCAAAGTGTTGAGAGTGGCGAGTTGTACTGGGGTGGTAAGATTATGGGTGACATATTTGAATCTTTTGCTACTTGACACATTTCCATACTTTCCAAGTGTCTCTACTTTGAGCAGTTTTTGCTTAATAAAAAATTTGTACTTAATAAAAAATATATTGAACGCCTCCCCGCAAAATAGATGACAGAAACAGCAAGATGGAAGGGTGGGGGAGAGTGGAGGAGGGCCGGGTTAGACTCAGGGTGTTTTCGCTGGATGCGCTCAGCGAAGATCCCCTGAGGCCGTCCTCTGCGCAGAGCTGGGTCCCGCACCACTTACGAGTCTCTGCCTCAGGGCCCTCCCTGGGTCCGTGGACGCTGACTTGCTGTACGTCCTCCACCTCGTTTGGTCTACACAACTGGCTGGGGGTCTGCATTCTCACCACCGCTCATCTGGGCCTGCCCTGTGCTCATGCGCCTCCACGCCCTCCTCCCTGATGGTGTACGTAGCCCTTGCCTTCTAACCACCGCCTGTGTGTCCATCCGCACAGGGAAAATCCTGGTGCACTGCGCTGTGGGAGTGAGCCGATCCGCCACGCTGGTGCTGGCCTACCTCATGCTGTACCACCGCCTCACCCTCGTGGAGGCCATCAAGAAAGTCAAGGACCACCGAGGCATCATCCCCAATCGAGGCTTCTTGAGGCAGCTCCTGGCCCTGGACCGCAGGCTGCGGCAGGGTCTGGAGGCGTGAGGGGCGCGGAGAAGGGAGGTCGAGCCAGGCGTGGGGTAGGTCCCTGGCTCCCTGCTGGAGAGAGAAGGCCCAGGCGGCAGGTAGCTAGAGGCCCAGATAACCCATCCTCCCCGGTAGGCAGGAGAGTGAGAGGGCTGAGGTGTGGTGCCCCATTACTATTTGTCCGGGTGGGATGCGGAGTGAGGGTGGGGAGTGTGATGGACACCCAGGAGGGAGTCCAGCAAGGAAGGAAGCCGCTAGGCTGTAGGCAGAAGTCTGTCCTGGAATCTGCACACCATTGGATTCCTGCCAGAGCACCCCCTTGCCCCCCAGTGATTCAGAGCCCCTTCTCCGCTTTGTGCCCACGTGTTCCCCTTTCTCACTCATCAAAACAAAAGGGTCATCTCTGTCCTGTGCTTGTGCAGGGAGTCGGGGCTGCAGCAAGCGTGAACGTGACGGTGTAGAGCTGTGTGGAGATGGTAGCGTAGAGACAGACGGTGCAGAGGTGGTATGAGAAGCTGTGAAACCCGAGGGAGAAACCCACAGACTTGTTACTCCAAGCACAGGAAGAGCAGGTGTGGGAGGGTTGGCACTGTGCCCGTGGGTGCCAGTTGTGGCCCAAAGCGACAGAGATGCATGACTGCGAGTCTTTACAGAATCGCTCGCTTATGGGGTGCAATTGTCTTGGGGAAAAATAAAGATGGTGGACAAGAAGAGAGCCTCTTGAAGTCACTGACAGCTTGTTTGAGTTCTGTACCTCTCCCTGTGAACCCGAAGTCCAATTTCACACTCCTTAGTGAAATTTTGAACTGTTGTTTCCAGCTATGTCCACACAGGGGCAGCAGAGGACCAAAAAATAAGCCTCCGTTCACAAGCTGAAGAGTGTAAGAAATATACATTTATTTTCAAAAAGTCAACCTGGTTTCTACAGCAAGTCCCCACAGTGATGGGATAGCAGAATATTATCTCAAACCAATCCCAATGTAAATCCTACCTTGAGAGGTTTGGGTTTTCCCGTTGCCAAGGAACCGGAGAGGAGGGAAGGAAACATGATACAATGCTTCCTCTTCTAATCTTTCCAGGTTTGCCTCGGAGGAGTGCAGCGCAATCTCCGTAGTAAACTTATGCAAATACTAGACTCGCCAACCAGAGAGAATAGTATGCTCTTTCTGTTATCCCAAGCGCCAAGTTGTCAGCTACCACCCCTACCCCGTTCCCCCCCCTCCGCCCCCCGCTTTTTTTCTAAGTCATGTTCCGGGGACAGAATATCTCTGCCTGAAGGGAAGGAGGGGATGCGATGGAAGAGGAAGGGAAAGACACAGAGAAAACAATCTCAATATATCTGAAGAGTATATTCTACCATAAAAATATGGAAACTGAACCTCAGAGCTGGGCGGTGCCTTAGGGGAGGTTCCATTTTCACTCTCCAACAAGACGTAAATACATCATCTTTTCACTGTCTTCGGTGACAGGCACCAAGGGTTGGTTTGGACGCCTCTGATGGTAAGGCATGCCTACATCATTCCCACATTGTTTCACCAGCTCTCGATATCGGGAGCTCGGATGTAACACATGCACCGTGCAGTCACGTGATGGATGGTGGTGAGCTGGGGCCAGAAAGACCTCAGAGCTCCCAGCTGTGGCCCGTGACCCTGAGGGCATCTGGGTGTCCCTTTACCTCTTCCGCACCTAGCTACCTGCAGTGTTTCCGTCTGCTTCCTCAGGGTGGCTCTGGGCATTTAATTAGGTGTGAGACACAGAGCTGGAGGCAGTCAGTATTTAATGTTCTTTCTCTCGCTCTCTGACAGCCTTTACCACGCTTTGAAGCGAGCTCTCATTGTTCTCCTGTGCCCTCCCACCTCCAGCTGAATGGCTCTGATTGTTTCCAAGACTCTTCACTTGTCAGGTTTCAAGTTTCCTCCCCAGTTTGCCAATAACTGGCACCTCTTTCTGACTGTAGCAACCGGAAGTGGTTGCAGTGCTTCGAGCTAAACCTGTAGGATCGGAGGCCAGCGAGACCTCTCCGCTGGGGCCTCAGATTTTGGTTACTGTTGAGGGGTAAATTTTCCAAGGGACAGAGTGAGGAGGCCTTCGTTAAGAATGTTGATGCTAATTCAAATGCATTGATTCTCTGTCCAAAACAAAGGTGAGAGGACTTAAGTATAAACAAAAAGAACCCCAAATAACTCAGGCTCTTGGAGGGGCTCTTCCTGCAATCTGACTAGTATAGAATACAGTAGAACCGTCACATCCTTTGTCCTAGTTTGGTGTGTTACTGCTAATGTAACCTATAGTCGCAACCATATCTGTACGGTCTGAATGTGCCTCAGCTAATTCTCTGGGGCTCCTTTCAAGTGGAAGAACTTGAGAATTCAGTTCTCACCTCTAGTAGAGAAGTACAGCTACTAAAGTACGGTTGACCAAAGAACAAGCTTCCAGATCATCCTCACAGAGAGGTTATATATGTGCATTATCTACAAAGCCGTATTGTGGCTGTGCCCAGGTGCTCCTCTGTCTCTCCAGTGCTAGCTCATGTAATCCTTACAAAGCTCATGCGAAGTGGGTGCAGTTGTCGCTGCTTCAGAACAGGGAAGTGGAGGTCAAGTCTTTTTCCCAAGGACACACAAAGCGTAAGTGGACGAGCTAGGAGTCAAGCCTGGGAGCTCCGGCTCCCAAATCCGGGTGTGTGACTGTTTCATGCTGCAGTGCCTGCCCCCCTCCAGCTCTACCATTTAAGGTTGTGTGTGTGTGTGTGTGTGAGAGAGAGAGAGGGAGGGAGGATGTGTGTGTGACTTACAAGGTTCAAGGGGGAGAAGAAGGGTCCACAGTTTAGTCACACAGAATCAGTCCTATCCTCCAAGGGGGCTGAGGGTAACCCCTGTCACAGGTGGGTCTCACTCCACCTGCTGAAGGCAAGGTTAAATGTCCAGTCTTCCTCTTCCTGTTCTTGGGGGCTGTTGCCTGTTTGAACCCAAGGGAAGGACTTGGAAATGAACAGAGATAAATGTACTCTTGTTGAATTCAGCCTGTGCTTCCAGCCAGCTGAGCCTCACTTTTGGGAGTGGTGGCCCAAGTCAATGTTGCCCTGCTCCAGTCCTGAGGGCCTCCAGGCTCCGCCTCTGTGATGTTGATGCACACCCTTAGAGCCCGCTCCCAGGAGCCTTTGCAGCCTCTGGGGAGAAGGGGGAAGGTTTGCCGGCCATCAGTCATCCCTGTAACAAATCCCAGCTGAGATGTTCCACAGGGAGAGGCAGCGAAGAGAAAACTGCTGCTTCTGAGCCCCAAGGTAGCAGATGGAGCTGGAACCAGACAGGCAGCCAAGAACTGTGCTGGCAAGACAGTGCTGGGCAAGGCTACACCCAGGGGACCCCCGCAAAGTGATCCCCTAAAGAAAAGGAAGCCTGGACAGAGGAGCAGTGGGCCAGGTTCTAAGGAAGGGTGGACTGTGTTCTCACAGGTTTCTGCACTGCGATAGGAGCAGAGGAGCCGAAATTCAAGGAAGAGCCCTGTTCACACCTAATCCCTGGAACCTGTAAATGCATTACCTCATGCAGCAAAAGGGAGCTTGCAGATGTGATTAAACCTTTACGTGGAGAAGTTACACTCGGTTTTCGCGTGGGCGCAGTCATAGGAAACCATAAATGCAGAGAAACCTTTCAAACTGCGGCAAGAGATTTGATGTGAGGATGGAGCCTGTTACCGGCTTTGAAGAAAGGGGACCACAACCTGAGGAACGTGGGCAACCTCTAGAAGCTGGAAAAGACAGGAAAATGGATTCTTCCCCGGATCCTCCAGAAAGGAACACAGCCCTGCTGGCTGTATGGGCTTGACTTAGCCCAGTGATACCCGCGCCAGATCTCTGATCTACAAAGCTATACCATAAAAAATTTGCATTGCACACGCTATGAAGTTTGTGATGATTTGTTACAATGGCGGTAGGAAATGAATACAAGCCTTTTGACCTGCACGGAGACCTTTCCTCGTGAACAACTAGCCGCTGGGCAAAAATGCCAGAGCTAATCTCGAATGCACGTACGGAGCGGAAGGGTATTTCAACAGGGGTTTTACATCAGGGAGCAAACTAGCAGCCCGAGAGCCAAACCCGCCAGCCAACAGTACCAGGAAATGTCACACAAAATTTGAGTTTCCAGATACTCTTACAAAGTTGAAAGGGACACTGGGCCCGCAGTTGCACGTGACAATCTCAGCAGGGACTTTCCAGCGCAGATGAGGCAGCGCCTGCTCCCCAGTGCATTGCCGCCCATCCCTGCGCGAGCTCTCACGCTGACCCTGCCCCGCTTCTTGAGGTCATTTGCTGCACCCCCTGGGTAAGTCACCCTCTACCACTGTGTCCTAATGTCTTACCCAGAAATTTGAGATGTTTCTCTTCCTAAGAAGCCTGGAAGAATCCACCTTTCCTCATTTTCTCCTAATACCCAACCTGCTCCCAGATGTTCTTGCTATTCGTGGGGGTGGTCACTGACCATCAAAACGGCCTGCGATTGTTCCTCGGTTTGAGCACACACTTAAGGCTTCTGCCAAATTCCTGTTCATTTGGAGCCAACCTGGGAGAAGGTAGTGCTGGCCCAGCTGGTCTCTTAGGAAGGGACCTTGGAGGCCCAGTATCATCCTCAGGGAGCAGTGGGGGAAATGGGCACCCATGCGGGAGCTGGCTTCTGGTGGTCTGCAGACTAAAAGAAAGGTTCCCCCCGCCCCCCTAGGCAACTCAGCCCAAAGCAGTCTGCATTCTTGAGAACTCTGAGATTAATTGGGGTAAGGAAGAATCAGAGGGGAGAAGCCTCTCTCTTCTGGTCTCTAGAGTTCACTCTCAAACTGGACTAGGGCTGGGCTAGTCCACGTTCTCCGTCTTTAGCCTTGACAGAGCCTGAGCTCCTAATCCCAGTTAAGGCCAGTGACAGCCCCGAAGAGGACAAGGCAGGAAGGGTGGCAAAAATAGTAACCTGGGGAGGGAGACAGCGTGTGATCCCAGAAGCCCCATGGCCCCACCAGAGGGCCAGGGCACTGGGCTCAGCTGTGCTCACAACTCAAAATACGGCTTCTTGGCTCCACGGTGGTCCCTTGGCCCCAGCCCAGGGATGGGCCTCGCGTGCATTAGGAGAAAGGAGAGCTATGTCACCAGGTCAGGAAAGGGGTGAAAGGAAGTGAGGTGAGGCTGGCCACCTGCTCACTCCATGCCGGTGAATGCCAGGGACCCCGAGCTCCCGGCTGCCGAGCAAGACGAGGCTGTGAGCCATCCCAGGCCGGGGCACGCAGGTGAATGATCACAACCTCACAAATGCCAGGACTGGAGGCAATCCAGGAGGACTTCTCATTCGGTGCTTTTCTGATCGTGCTCCATGGGGCTCTGGTATTTCGAAATAGCTCTCCGTGGGGCCGCTGATGTGGAGGGGAACAGGGAGCGAAACCCTCCGGGGATCCAAACAGAACAGCGCTATTTTTACGTCTTTTATACACGCAGTTTCTGTTTTTAAATATTGTTGGATAAAACCGATTCTACCAAAAAAGATTAAAAAAGGTTTGAAAACCACCCATCTTATCTCATCTTTCACTGAACAAATAAGAAAACTGAGCCCCAGAGAGGTGACTGACTGGAAGTCACAGAGAAGGAGCCAACACCAGGACTCGGAGGTGGAGCGCTGGCTCGGCGGCTGCCAGATTCCATTCTCCACTTTTTCCTGTTATTAATAAAAGCTGCCCCACGCTTCAGCTGCACTCACGACTCTGCAGCCGGAGACCCCATCCCCCAGGTCCCTCTGCAGATGGAATGGACCACGTGACTGAGCCCTCACCAAAGACTCAGGAACAGAAGTAATGCCGGAATTCTCACAAAGAAAATGCCGTCCTTCCACTTGGTCATACCCTCCCTTGGTGCTGGAACATAAGGCACGTAACTGGTAACCCCGGGCCCTGCTGTGTAAACTAAGAATACATCTGAGCTCTGGGCCAAGCAGAAAGAGAAAAGAAGCCAGGTCTCTGACGGCTTCGTCCAGCAGAACCACCTCTTTTCTTTGGAATACTCATGACATAGACATAAACTAGATGGCCCGAGTTTCAGTGCTTTTAGGTCTCTTGGTTACAGTAGCTTTGTCATTCATCTATTGCTAAACAGCAAATGCCCCCATGACGCAGTGGCTTAAAACGACAAATGTGGGGTGTCTCGGTGTTTCTGGGGCTCAGGGATTCAGGAGTAGCTCAACTGTGCGGTTTTGGGTCAGGATCTCTCAAGAGGTTGCAGCCTGGGTGTTGGCAGGGCCTGCGGTCATTGGAGGCTTAAGTTAAGCTAGAATGTCCACTTTCAAGTTCATTCGTGTGGCTGCTGTCAGATACATCCCTTCCTCAGCATGGGGCTTTTCCCCATAGGTGTCTTGGTGACAAGGCTGCTGGCTTCCCCAGAGCAAGCGATTGGGGGGGGGGGGGGTGGACGAGAAGGGAAGTAAGTGCAGGACATTTTTATGACCTAGTAGTCTCCAAAGTCAAGCACTGTCACCTCTACTTCATTCTGCGAGTTGAAGATTTCACACGTCCAGCCCAATCTCAAGGGAAGGCAAACTAGGCTCCAGTTCTCAGAGGGAGGAGCCGAGCGTCTCTGAGCATGTTCTCAAACCCACCGCAGCCCCGCAGCCCCGCAGCCCCGCAGCCCCGCAGCGTGAAGCCGAGTCACGCCACTGGGGGTACCGGCTCCCGGTTCAGTGCTGCCTCCGAGCCCCGAAGCGCTGTGCCGCTGTGCTGCCGTTCGATGACAATAATAATAATGAACATCCTTGGGGGGGGGGGGAGGGGGCGACTTTTCATGTGCCGGGCACATGCCGAGCACTTTCAAACATTTTGCTCATTGAATGACCCTCTGCGGTAGAATCTACGGTTCTGATTTCCAGGAGAAAGAACCGAAGTTTCACACAGTTAATCCGACACCAGATCCAGAGGCTTTCTCAGTCACTGCGCTGGCGTCGGGGAAACAGTGTGTGTCCCTCCTCTGCTTTATTCTTTTATTTTTTAAAGATCTTATTTATTTATTCTTAGAGAGAGGGGAATGGAGGGAGAAAGAGGGAGAGAAACATGAATGTGTGAGAGAAATATTGATCAGGTGCCTCTCACACGGGCCCCAACCGGGGCCTACCTGCCACCTAGGTGTGTGCCCTGAGGGAATGGAAGGGGTCACCGTTTGCTTTGTGGGACGACGCCCAACCACCTGAGCCTCACTGGCCAGGGCTCTTCTGCTGTATTCTTGAATCTCCTCTCTTACACATGAGGTGGTTTAGCTCCAGCCTAGTGTGCTGACTTCATTCCAGAAATCCAATGAGGTCACCAGTCTGTGCAGAATTCCTGGGAAGTCAGGTTAGCCCCACCCCTGTGGTTTCAGTTTCCCCCGCTAGTACGTTGGGAGAGCAACAGGGATGCTTCAGAGACCTGGGAAAAACCCCAGGCATCATTCCAGAGCTGACTCAGGCTCTGCAGAGAGAAAGGAAAAGGGGCCTCCTCCATCACACCAAGGCATCTTTCTTCTATTGGACTTCCCATGTGGGTCGGAGCTGGGGAAGCGGGTGGGGAAACTGCCACTTCACTTTCTTGGAGAACCACAGACCGGGATCTGTGGGCACTGCTGGGTAGAAATGAATACCTTTGGCCCAGAGTTGCATCATCCCCCTCAAAATGTCCTGGTACTGAGATCCCCAAGGTATCTGGACGGAGGAAGATCACGTTTTTTAAGAATGAAATGAGCGAAGAGCCTCCTTTGCTCAAACATACAACAAACAACCCTAAACCCCTTCAAAGAATTGTGTGTTCCTCTCACGAAAACTGTTTTCTTAAGAAACATAGAAGTTTGGGGAAATGTTGTGACAATTTGTCTCATTTTGAAGTAGAACGTGTTTCTTTGTATTTAATTATCACTATTTACAAATGACGGTGGTTGCCGTGCTCTTCTGTATTTTGGGGCTGAATTTGGAGGCCATGGAAGAGAGAGCCTCTTAGTCAAGGATTTCTAAAATGATGGCATTACCATGTTTCGTCCCAGGCTCCTCCACAGAATCAGCTCTCTCCCCAAAGTGTTCCTCTAGCGCTTACAAGGCCCTAAGATGAGGAGGCTTAGGGGCTGTGGAAGAGGATGTTCCACTGGGGTGGGGCAGTGGAAAAGAACAGAACCCCTGACCCAGAAGTTTTTCTAGAAGTATCACCTTTCCCTCTTTCCGTGGAAGATTTAGCAACATAACGCTCCTTCGGATGATTTACGTGTCTTCGAATCTATAAATCATCCTCTACTGTTTCTGTTTCTTCCCCATAAAGTAACCAGTATTGTCCTCCCAATTCACGAGAAGCTAGGCTTAGGAAGCAATCCCTGGTGGTGGGGGTGGGGTGAGTTGTCAAAATTGTATTGACATGAATGGAGAAATCAACTTTTTAAGAAGTTTTATTTAGTTATTTTTAGAGAGAGGGGCAGGGAGGAAGAAAGAGGGAGAGAAACATCGATGTGAGAGAGAAACACGGATGGAGCAGGACCGAACCTGCCACCCAGGCACGTGCCCCGACCCGGAACGGAACAGGCAGCCTGCTATTTTGCCGGGATGATGCCCCGCTGAGCCACACTGGCCAGGGCTCACCTTGCTTCTGGTAGGGCTCCTCAGTCTAGGACAACGCTGGGACTAAACCAACCTTTTCCGAAATGCCAAGATCAAAGCCCTGCCTTCGACCTGCTTCTCCCAGGCTGGCTGTCCGCTGAGGCACCGCCTCTTGACCCCAACGGCCAGGAGTGATGAGAGTGGGAGATTGGGAAGGTATGCATCAGGTTTTCAAAACGAGAGTCCTTAAATGCTTCAGAAGACCTCCCTGGAAGCTGAAAATGTCAGGCTTAAAACATGAGTTGTAGAACGTTCTCATGACCGGACTCACGCAGGTGCCATCGGAGATATCCACTGTCCTGTGTGACCACCTCGGTCTCCATGAGAACTCCCCCTGTTCCTACCTTCCTCCTCCCATCTCCTTAGTCTAGCGAGGGCTGGAGGGGGGCACATTCCTCACTTCATGTCAATTTCCCTTCAAAGGCTCTGCCCACTGGGGACACCTAGCAGGAACTCTGTAGTGCAATCAGACTCACCTATATAGACACCTTTCCTCTGAGTCAGTGAATATAAAAAATGATTAGGTAAGTGACAATTACGTTTTTTAATCCTCTACACTGAGCCTAGAATGTGGCAATCTATACACAGGCCTGCACGCACACACACATCCATTCCAAATGTATTTACTGAACCAAACACTGGAACCACCACGGGAATGATTCCTGCAGTTGAAAAATCTGTTATAAGGAAGGCTCATGAAGGAATCAAGTTCAGGAAATGACATGATTATCTTGAAAATCCCAGAACATACTATATTCGTTGTACATACAAAGTGTCAAAAGAGATGCAGACAGGGGAAAAATGAGACTTGGTAGGCCACAAAAGAGATGAATTTTTAGCTGAATCTTACAAAATGTCAGGCACAGAAAGAAAAAGGGCATTCCAAACATAAGCCATCCCTTGTACAAAATCAGTCAAGAAAGGATATACTGTGTTCAAGGAGCAACAACAAAAGCTTCACAGCTGATGGAAAGTGTGTGGGAAAGGGGAGTGCATTCGCGGTCAGGAGACAGGCAGAGCCAGGCTGAAACGATTTGAAGCCATACTCTAGAGGTCGACTTTATCCCATAAACACCAGGGACCAATAAAAGTGATTACGCCCGAGGAATAAATGATTAGATTTACATTGTAGAAAGGTAACTCTGGGGCCAGCAGAGAGGACGGATTTGAGAGTAAGATCAGAGCATTATTTTTCTCAGCATAACTGCATGAACATTTCAGGGGACAAGGGAAGTTAATTAAATATCTCCGGGGCCCATTCTTTACTGAATCAAAATCTCTGAGCTCCAGGCCTGGGAGCCTGCATATATAACATCTCTAATGTAACAGTGATTCTTGTGGGCCTCAAAGTCTAAGACATAGAGTCAGAGAGGCTGCTTAGAAAGTTTTCACCACTGTCCATTTTGGGGATGAACTAGGGTAGATCTGTTCATGATACCCTTCCAGACTAGCTCATAAAGAAAAACAATTGTTAAGACAATCCTGCAATTAAGTGTTAAACATTTGTTGCAGACAGCTATGTGAACTTGGCCAAGTTATTTGATACCTTCAGGCATCTTGTATTTGTATGACAAAGCACTGATATGCAAATCTTATTTGAGTGTCACAAATTCCCCAGAGATAGGCAAAGTATTTATCACCTTCAACTAACAGATTAAGTTGAATAGGAAGATTAGGTTGAGTCATTCTTCTTTGTTTGCTTGCTTGTTTACTGTCTCTGCACACTCCCCAGTAACTCCCAGGAGAGTAGGAACCTTGTGGACATGGATGGGTCTCTGATACAACGAAGTGGGCACAAAGCAAATGTAAATACATTTTGAATAAATGAAAGACAGAAAAAAAAGACCAAGGAAATGCTGCAAGTAGAGACTGGTTGTAAAAAGGTGGAGGGATTAGTCAAAGAACATATATATTGTGACCCATGGACATGGATAATGGTGTGGGGATTGACTGTGGGAAGGGGGGTTGGGCTACATGGGGGGGAAATGGGGAAAATTGGGACAACTGTAATAGAATAAATAAATATTTTAATTCTTTATTATTTAAAAAAATAGTTTATTTATTTGTTTAGAGAGAAGGGAAGGGAGGCAGAGAGGGGGGGAAAAACATCAATGTGTGGTTGCTTTTCAAGCACCCCCTACTGGGGACCTGACCCACAACCCAGACATGTGCTCTGACTGGGAATCTAACCAGCAACCCTTTGGTTTGCAGGCCAGCACTCAATCCCTGAGCCACACCAGCCACGAATTTTTTTTTTTTTAAAGAAGGAAATGCTGCAACATCAGGCAAAAGAGAACATATTGGACAGGGAATTAAGATATGTGGTCCTTTATTCAATTACTATTAATTCAACACCTTCACAGTGCTGAAGATCGTACCCTAAATGGATTGCCAACATCGATTCCTGGGTTTGATCTTGCTACTTGGGATGTGGAGCCCTTACGTGTCTACATTGTGGATGAAAAAAGGGATGCTGTGATAAATCCTAAATTCCTAGCTGAGCAGGTCGGGGTGGGTAGTCAAGCCCCAGGCAGATAACTTTTTAGTAAACGGTTTATCTTTGCTTTAAGCAAGCCCTGCCCATTGTTTCTGTGCATTTTGGAATTTGAAATACCTCTTTCAGGCTCCTCCTTCTAAGACACAACCGTGCTCCAGAGAGCATGAAATCCTGTAATCTAATCCCCACTTTGCTTTCTCCCACCTTCAGGTAACCTTCCTCAGGTCCCCTGCTTAATTTCAAATGCACAAAAGAGATTGCAAAAACTGATATTCTCCGAGCATTTTAGCTCTTGCTTCCTGGCAACTGTCCTCAGTTTTGTCTCAAATAAACTAATAAAAATTCTGTGAAGGTTTGAACGTTTCTTACATGGACAGTATTAAGCTTAATTTTCAAGCCTTATTTACTTGGTAAAATGAAGGTCTGGCCAAAAAATGAGATAACTAAAGTTCTTTCCAGATCTCCCTTTTGTTAACTCATCTTTACCTTCTTGCTTCAGTTTCTCACTTTTGCAGTGAACAAAGGAACGTGGTAGCGGCTACTCACGACGGAATCCTTGCCCACGGAGCAGAAATGTAACCACTCCCCAGAGCTGTTTTCTCAAAGTGCTGCAGAAACCATAACAGATCTGGAGGCGGACAACAATGTGGCACTAATTGTTCGGCTTCTTCCAGATCCGCGGCGGAGGAGGCTGCTTCCTCCACCTCCGGTCACCTCAAGGCAGAACGCGCTCCTCCTTAAGACTTAAGTTTTCCCAGGACTGGGAAGGTAAAAGGGTAAGCGCCTTACCTTGGAAAGACGCTCCGCCCTGGAAGGGGGCGGGGGGGGGCGGACCTGCAAATACTGCCACTGCCAAGAGAAAGGATCCTATTGGCCGGAGGCGGTGACGGACTGGGGGCGGAGTTGCCGTGGGGTATATAAGGGAGGGGGTGTGCACAACCTGTGTCAGTTTCCGAGTCTCCACCGCTTTCTCTCATTGTGGTTTGCGACCTGAGCCGTCTCCCACCAAGGCTTTTCCCTCCCCTGCGGGCGGAGATACTGCCGCCTGAGTTTCCCCACCCTGCTCTGCGGTGCCCCAGATCTTCCCCAACTTCGGGGTTCTTCCTGCATTTCCTCGGTGGTGCTTTGATCCGGGAGACTTTCTGTTTGTTTTCTCCTCTTTCCTCTCTTGCTCCAAAACCGGCCTCGCAGAAGCCCCTCACCTCGAAGGGCGTTCCACTTCGCGAGAAAAGCGGCTGCCGCGGAGTGCACCGGCCCCTCCTGCGGACCAGCGAGCCGGTGCGCCCACCTGCCTGCCTCTTCCGCCGCCTGCGTTCGTTCGCCCTAGGAAGCCAGCCGCGAGTTCATTGATGCACCCATTCCAGTGGTGTAACGGTGAGCCTCCGGGGCGGGAGGGCCCTGGGCTGGCCGGGGACGAGGAGGGGGGCGCGAGACTTAAGATCCGGCAGAGGCTCGTTCTCTCTCTCGAGCTAAGTTTCTCTTGAAACGGGGCGGGTGAGAAGGCATCTTGGCGCCCAACTCTTCTGCACAGCGCGGAATTTGAAAAAAAAAAAAAAATTCCAGGTTTAATTCGAGGGCCGGGAAGAGTCTCTGGACGTGCGGTGGGCAGGGGGTGTGGGAGCCGAGGAGTTCACGGCCTTTGTGTGGCGGCCTCGCTCCTCTACCCCTTCCCCTGTCTTTGTGCGGTTCTAACTCTGTTCTTTGTTGTGGTTATCCGAGGAGAATTAAATCCGCGCTCGGGCTAGGAGCTCCTAGAGGGAGCTCAAGTTCCCGTCCTGAAACTTTGCAGGCTATTTTAAATATGCATACAATGTAGCGTGCGGGACGGGCCCAGAGGTGGCTTCCTCTGTGTCTTTGTTGGCTTCGCACCCGCTGCTATGGCGCTTTGTGCCTACGGAGGACGTGGGATTCAAGAGCGTGGCCTTTTTGAATTGATAAAGTCCTGCAGATAGCTCGGCGCTCGGCTACTCTTGGGGGCAGGCTAGCTTGGAGGGATCTATGCTCTCTGTTCCCAAGGCCCGACTGTGATACTAGCTCCCGAGCCTCCGTGGTGGAGCGGCACCTCAAGACCCAACCACTCCTCCGACCCCAGTCACTACCCCTCCCCCCTCCCGTTTGGGTACTGCTAAATTATCTCACCTGAGGCTTTTTGTGCTTCAGGTGATAACGGGTTGGGCTGGGGCCTGATTCCTCATCCAAACTACTGAACTGAGGGCCTCTCTGGGCTGTCAGTTGCAAACCTTAGATACTAATACTCTCCAATGGCCCTCGCGTGCTGGCCGCAGAGCTCTAGCTCTGTAGAGTCGGAGTGGGGAAACAGCTAGCCTTATCTCTGAGGGCGGGGAGCCGGTTAGTTAGGAAAAACTCCTTCTTGAGAGCAGACTCCTGCCAGACCTTGGATTAATTATTTCAAGAGGCTTGTGTTTTAAGGCAAGGTTTGGGCAGCATGTGTAAAGAGTGTCCTCCACCCCCCTCTTCCTCTTGGTAGTAGTATGTAATTTCCTGAAAATGAACCAAGATGGCATAGAGGGAGAGGGGGTGGAAGGTGGGGGCGAGGCAGGACAGTGCATCCCAGCATCTGGGAAAGATGCCCGTTGGCTGGAAAGGAGAGGCATTTCCCAGATTCCCTGGTCTTTCTTGGCCAGACCTCCTCCTGACGTCATTCCCACTCCCAGCCCACAGATGCAGAAGGAACATTCTGATGTCAGAGCTCTCGTAGGTCGGCTGGGACAATGAAACGGAGACTTCAGGAAAAGAGCCCAGGGGTTGTCGGTCACACTGGCCTTTCTTGGGCAGCCCTCTTTCATAAGAGATTTTTAGACCAGCAGAGGACAAGCTGCTTTATCTGTTCACTTCTGCAAAGTGGCTGAGAGATTCTGTTTTCTGACTCCAGTGAGGAAGCAATCCCTCTCCTCACCCTTTTATGAAAAATATCTGGAGCCCCTCTTCCCCGAGGGTTGGTATTCCGTCCTTCTAACTTTTTAGAGGAAAAACTTCCCCACCATCATATTTTCCATTTCTTTTTCATTGTAATACAAGCAGACGGACCATCTCTTTGGCTATGAAGCTCTTCTCACCTAGGCCTCTATCACAGAGTCCTAGGCTCAGTGACTCCATCCTGGATAATCAGACAAGATAAGATGGTCAAGATAAACTGGTGGGAAGAGTGCGCAGGCCCAAGTGCCTACAGAGGGCATACACACACCATCTACAATAGCTACTGTCACCCCTCTGCAGCTCCCCAGAATAGGAAACCAAATGAGTTTCTTTGGGACCCAAACGATACCAGGATCCACCCCATACAAAAATGCATGGAGCACCAAGACAGATTGGGAGTTAGAGTCTCTTATAGCATCAGATATTGCTGGTGGGGGTTGTGGAGATGCCCCTGGTAGGCAGGAAGGCTTTGCTGGCATCGAGGACCCAGTTTCCTGGAATGGGGGTCCTAAGGCCCTTTTCCAGAGTGGACTGAGTCCACCATGATGTATTTATGAGAATTGGATTTCCTTTGGGCCACAGAGAGCAAGTGTTTGAGTGGATGGTGGAAGAGTGTTGAAGACTCTCTAACCCCTGCCGGAGCCTAGAAGCAAGAGCTTCCTTTGGGGCATAGCAACCTTTCGTAGCTAATTATTTAATTGTTTTCAGCTTAATCAAAACCTCTTTCAGGACAAGAATTACTTCTTTTACTTTTTGTTTCCCCACACTGTGTAGGTCAATGCATAAATCAGGTCCTCGACAATACTCGTTGATTGACTGGTCATCCATTAGCTGAGGGCACTTTCTGGGCAATTTTCCCAAACGTCAGTCTACTTCCTTTGGAGTGTGAGCTTTTGCCAAGGGTACCAGGTTTTGAGAAAATTGGGCCCATTTATCTGTTAACTAGTTATTGAGAACAAGCCAAGCACTAGACTAGGCACTGGAGAATATCCAAATTGCTGTCCCCAGACCTAGGAGCATTCAGGTTGATAGGACTCTCATCTCCGATTTTAGGATTATAGTTGCACCTCTATTGTGGTGCCTCAATTTATATGGTGACAGCTTTTATGTCTGTCTTCTTCCCTAGAAGGCAAGACCATCTAGTCGTTCTTTGATTTTATCTTCAGGGTCTATCATGGTACTTGTCATATAATCAATGCTTAATGTATGTTTGAGTTAAGGTGACATGAGGAGCAGCAGGGCAATGGAAGACAATTACTGAGTATGCAAGAGCCAGAACATGCAATAGAGCTGTGAATGCATAGAATTCTGGGAGGAGAGGGGTCACTGGAATATTACAAAGACCAGGCTCAGTGCACGTCAGGAAGGAAGGGGGTTTCGGGCAGGGAGAGGTAAACGAACACAGATATGGAGGCATGAGTACAAAGTCAGGCAAGAAATAATGAGGAGACTGGCCCACAGGCAAGAAATAATGAGGGTGGTGCTGGAGGACATTGGCTGGGGAGGTTGAGAGTGCATACATGTTTAGGAAGACTTGAAGCCAGTCATGAGTTGGGGAAATACATGACAGAAACTGAGTAGGAGGATTGACAGACATATGTGGGCTAAATTAGAGGAGGGACTAGACATCCATTAGGTGTCTGGAATAGTGACTTGAAATAGAATCGGGCCTAAAATCTGTTGGGAATAGGATCTTGGCAATAGAACTGGCCACAAAATACGGAAAGAGGTTTGGAGGGAGGCTCATTTTATGGCCACTAGATCGATCTAGGGGAGGAAGAGCTATGAGAAGTATGACATCAACAATGACTCCATCGTTCAAGCCAGGCTTCTGCTGAGTTGTGGTGCGACAGGTAATTATAACGTAGAATTCTGAAGCATATTTTAATGGGTTCTGGCTTCTCACCAAGATGTCAGAAAAGCTCTGAAAACCCATGTTGGAGGCTTGAGTACGGAGGCCTTTGGAGCCTTTGTTAACTGTTGGACTACAGACAGTTTAATGAGTGAGTCTTTAAGATTAAACTGGTATCACGGAATGTGCTTGGGATGTAGCAGGTATATGGTAAATTCCAGTCTACTTGTCTCACCACTTTCCGAAACACAAGAAGTTTATGCTTGCCTTTTGGATCACTGTGGTACTCTTGCCTGCAAGCAGTAATAAACAATTGGCTTATTGCTTATGTTCCATCTTTTTTTTTTCCTTATGGTTAAACATTACGGAATATTTACTCACTGTCAGAACCAGTTGTCCCAAGAGAGTGGCTCCAGGATTAGTTCGTCTAGCAACTCACTGACAGATTCTTTCCTCTTTCCCTGTTCCCTCCGCCGCAGGCTTCATAAAGAACTGCTCTCTTTCCAGCTGTAACGGCTGCCACCACTACAGGTGTTTTGAGCAGGCAGGACAAAATAAAGAGAAAAAGCTTTCCTTTTCCAGCAAACATTCTCTTTTCTTCAAAGGCCAGAACCCTGTCACACACCTACCTCAACACCAAACCCTGTGTGATTGGTGGGCCAATCAGGATTTACCCTTAAAGTCATGTGAGAAAAGGGCAAGCATCTAGTGGCTAGCCAGTGTTTCCCACGCCAAATGCACAAGAATCTTTGAGGACCTTGTCAACATGTAGATTCTGATTCACTGCTTCTGGGGTGGGCCTAATACTCTGCTTTTCACATAAGCTCCAGGGAATATCAGTGCTATTGTGAAACTGTACAGTGAGGCTTTGAGTAGAAAGGGAGACAGTGGCCAACCAGTAGAAGGAAGCTGCAAGTCTCCACCCCCACTTTCTGGAACGCTGGCCTTGGAATGGATAATTTCTATTCTGGTCCTATTGCAGCTTGTGTCCTGGAGCAGGTGGCTTAATAATGACAAATGACCTTTGCAATTCCACTTTGCAATTTACAAAGCATGTTTCTTAATACATTTTTAGTCCTCTCTGTATTTTCCTTGTTTTCGTATAAGCTTAGAGGAGTAACTTGGTAAAGGTCACATTGCTAGGAAGAGATGGAGTTGGAACCCAGATACACAGGTTCTTCTTTCTTTTTTAAGATTGTATTTATTTATTTATTTATTTATTTTTTTTTGAGAAAGGGGAAGGGAGGGAGAAAGAGAGGGAGAGAAACATTGATTGGTTTCCTCCCACGCTTGCCCCAACCAGGAACCAGTCCACAACCCAGGCCTGTGCCTTGCCCCAGAATCAAACTGGTGGCCCCTCGCTTTGCTGGAAGGCATCCAACCAACTGAGCCACACCAGTCAGGGCTAAGGTTCTTCATTTTGCTACTGCACCATGTGGGCTCTGCCTGATGGAAGTATTTCCATTTTCTGCTTGTTGCCTGAAGCCTTGATTTCCTACATGGGGTTGCTGTTTTAAGTGCTGTATGCAGTAGTCTGTTTCACAGATTGGTTAACTTACCCACGATCACATAGCTAATAGATATTAGAGCTAGGATATAAACTTATGCGCCTGAATCAGAGATTTAGAGCCCAGAGCCTGCTAGTTTTCCCTCCATTTTTGCTGACACAGAGTACCAGTGGTACATTTCCGACTTTAATATTATGTTTCTTCCCATTTCTCTGCAGGGTGTTTCTGCGGCTTGGGACTGGTTAGTACTAACAAGTCCTGCTCAATGCCACCCATCAGTTTCCAAGACCTTCCTCTCAACATCTACATGGTCATCTTTGGCACAGGCATCTTTGTCTTCATGCTCAGCCTCATCTTCTGCTGTTATTTCATCAGGTGGGTGCCTCCCTGGAATGGGGAAGCCAGGAGGGGGAGGTCAGGGGTGGGGTAGGTGGGGCGAATCTCCCCCAGCTGGTGCCCCTGCTTTGAAGGCAGGGCCTAGCTAGTCCTTTACTGGGCCCCTGAGGCCTGATGTTTCTATTTACATCACCCTATCAAGTTGTCTTCCCAGAACATATAAGGTCACCAGGGGTAGGCCTGCCTCCTGCCTCTTGGCTACTTGTGCTAAGGTTGCCTAGAATTACTGTCTGACCAAGTCATGTCATTGATGGTCCCTCACCTGCCTCTCTATTCCCCACTCACACCCTCTTGGTAGCTGGGGATAAGTAGGCCTGCGTTACTCCAGTGGCGTGTACCTCTGGGCCCCTGGGAATTCCTGTTGTCAACCCATCAGACGCTAATATTAGCAGGCTGATGTCTGGAGAGCTGCTTGTTTATTCTGCCTTGGAAGCTCTTATTTTTGCGAGTGAAAAAACTTACAAACCTTACTTACTGCATAGGGACCCACAGAAGGAACTGGAACTTCTCCAGGAACTGTTTCTTCTCCAGTTGATAAGACATGGGAACTGGTGGCTATTTCCCACCAAAACATTTGGGGCATAACTAAAATGTACACTGGAAATTAAAGTAGTGTTCCTGACCCCAGAGCACACTTTTGGGATTAACAGTTCTTCATTGTATGTTGGGGAGTACAAAGCACCTCTGACCAGCAGAACATGCTAGTGGGCCTTGGAGCCATGTGGTAACTGACCCCTCTCCCCGACCCCAGCCCCCATGCCCATATTACCAGATGCCTGAGTAGACATCAGCTGGGGTCTAGGCCGGTGTCTGATCAGACCATTTAAGGAGGTTGAGTTAAGATGGAGGAAGGGCGCTCTGGTTCCCCACCGAGATGCTCTAGGGAGCTGACTCACCTGAGGGAGGCTAGAGAGAGCACTAGTTCCTATTCTGAAGCTGGAAGAGCTCCCTCTAAGAAGAGGAAGTGCCCTTGGGCCCTGGTGCCCCCCCCCCGGCCCCCCCTTTCAGTTCTTTCTCAGAACTTTAAAAAGTCCCTAGGCCTAGAGTTTGCCACTTAAGCCACTAGCTTCTATAAAGACTTATTTTCCCCTCCTGTACAACTGAGTCTGACGTTTGCATCTAATTAGGTGTGAGTGAGTGTAGGTTTCTGGTAATCTCCCCACTACCTCAACTTTCCCCAAGCCCAAGTTTTATTCCTCAAATTCTTTCCTCCTCCTGACTATCATCTACCTGCATCTCCTCATATCAAGCAACTTATGCTGCTCCCGGAGACTGAAGATGGAGACATTTCAAATAGCAAAGATCCGTGTGCAATGTTAGTAGGGGTCTGTAGAACCAACTCTATCTGGTTCCTTCACACATGCCCAGATGCAAACACGACCACGTGAAGAAATCCTAGAAAATTACTCTGGGCCCATAAGTGGGTGACCAGGTTTCATTTCCTGATTCTGCCATCAGGTGCCATCTGTGTGTCAGGCATCATGGATAACATTTTATAAAATATTTAGCTCACTGAAGTCTGCGGAACATCTCTCCAGTTGAGGTATTAGCCCACTTTGTAAGTGAGGAAGTTCATTCACAGGCAGCTAAGAACTTGTCCAAGGCCATATATAGAGGAATGTATAGAGATGGGCTAGTCTGGTGGCAATTAACTAGAGTCTTTCAGATTCCGTATGTTTGCCTCTATATGTCTGATTCTTATACCTTGAATGGGAAGTGAAGAGGCAGCTGTGACATCTGTGGCCACTCCCTTACAGCTAGAGATTGGGTTCCTGCAGAAGGACAGGCTGAGAATCTGGGTATGGCTGATTAATTTTTGTTTGGCTGGACTGAAAGAACAGAGCATCGAAACCGCATGAGACCAAAAGCTTTTCCCGCTGTGGGGCTGCTCGGCACCACCTGTCCCTCCTGCAGTAATCTGCCCCTTCACCACTGTGTTGTCCGCTCTGCAGCCCGCCCGGAGCCTGTTGAGCCTGCAGTTTCATGGTTCCAGAGGCTCACTGGTGTGTGGCAGCCTGTGGGTGTCTATATATAGAAAGACACACAAGCACAGAAGCCACTTCCTCTCCCTGCTTCTCGGTTTCCTCCTTAGCCAAAATAGGCCCATGCCCCCCGCTCCCAACCTGGTGAGCTCATTGGCCAGGGCCAGCCTCCACTCCCAGCTCCCCCTCGCTCGTTCTCCCCCACAGCCCCAAAGGGCTGACTTCTGCCCTACACAGGATGGAGGGGCCAGTGAAGTACAAATAGGCAGGAAAGGAACAATTATTTTCAGGACTTGGCTGCATTGTTTGTTCCAAAAGGAAAAAGACGCAATGGGAGAGCCCACGGGCCGTGGCTAGAAATGGTGTCATTGAGATCAGGGTATTTTTAGCAGCTTTGCTCACCCAACAGCTGAGAAGGCCACCTGTCCAAAGTTGTTGGCACTATATTCCCTGCTGGGATGGCCCAAGGTCTTTGTTTTTTGCTTTGCTTCCCTTGCAACCTTTGTGGCCTGATTTCATCACAATCTGCGCCTTCCTAGTCCACCAGTCTACATGCAGGGAGAAGGTGCAGCTCCATAAGTCTACATGTGGGGAGAAGGTATGGCCTCATCAATCTACATGCAGAGAGAAGGTGCAGCTCTAAAGCCCTCCAACGTTCTGATGAGCATCCTAGGCTCTGAGAGTCAGGCGTCCAGAGTCTCCTTTGAATAAGACCATTCAAAGGAGACAGCAGCCAGAAGGAAGGAGGGTGCCCCAGGCATCCTGCAGTATAGCACTGCACACTGCATAATAGCCACGTTGCAGCTGAGGATCATAGGACATGCAGCATCCCCCCATTCTCTGAGATAAGAAGAAGCAGGTTCCTCACTGCTTCCTTATTTACTCTGCACATGCCTGGTAAGAGTGACATGTCTCCCTCAGAAGGTGGCTATAAGCACTGCCTAAGCATTTCTTCCTTCCCCAGCTTCACTCAATGTCAGTGGGGTAATAGTTCACATGAGTTTTGGACACGTCCTTCTTGACCCTCTCACTTGGGAGTGGGGGGCAGGAATGCGTGTGAATATATGAAAGCGCAAAGTGAAGGATGGGACAGTGGGGGCCCTGGTTAGGCCTCCAGCCCAACCCTCCACTGACCGGAAACCCTCCAAAGAAGAAAGAGGAAGGGGGCATCGTGTGGTGCCCCAGGCCGAGACCCTGTGGCAGGAGTCACTCGGACGAGTTCCCAAGAGGCTCCAGGCATGTGCGTCCTGGCCAGCACCCCCCTGACTAGGGTGTGTGCACCCAGTTGGTGAAACAGGCCACATTTTGTGTTGAAAGAGCTAGGGGCTGTGTGACCAGAGAGACTTGGGTTCAAATCCAGACACAACCGCCAACCACCTCTGAAGTTTAGGCAAGTCAGCTAATGTCTCTGGACTTCATTACTTCCTCATTTGTGAAAAGGACAGCATCTCCTAAAGTTGTCTGAAGTCTCTGAGCACGTATTTGAACCTGTTAGTGCATGGATCGGTGCATAGCAAGTCCTCCGTAATGACTGTGCTGTTGCCTTTAGTTACAGCATGCCAGGCTTTGGCTATTGAGAGTTGGGCTGCGTGCAGGCCACCAGCTAGAAACGAAAAGGAGAGAACAAAGAAGGGCTCTCCTGTGTTTTCTTGGCACTGTGAGGGGAGAGTGTGCTTTGGTTCCAAAATACTTGTGTTCTCCGGGTCAGAGACTTCATTTACCCCGCATTCTTAAAAGGGCTTCATGGAAAAAGCCCTTTTAAGAGTATCTAACTTCTTCTGCATACTCAGCAAGCAGTTGTTGATCTATATACTTTGGGAGCCTATAGGAATTTCCCCCCTGGGAATTGGCAGGGAGAGTGAAGGGCTTAATCGGGGTGCTCTGCCAGACAATCCCCCAATCTGCGGGGCCTGGCAGTAAATTCTGTGGCTGTTGAACCTGAGTCCTTAATTGACTCTGGGTGACCTGCATAGGTCCGGACCATACCCTAGGGCCTCTATAGGATGAGGTACCCCCTTGGGGAACACCCCTCTCCACCCCCAGAAGAGTGTCAAGCAGCCAACCCACCTTTCCTACTTTGAATGACTTTGTTTGTGCAAGACGTAGTGATCGCTTCTCTCCCCTTCATTTCCCCAGCAAACTGCGGAACCAGGCACAGAGTGAACGATATGGATATAAGGAGGTAAAGCACCACATCTTTTTCTGAGACGTACTACTTGTCCTGCTAGAGACAGGAAAGGAGAAGAAGCTTGCGTTGCCCTGGCCAGGAATTCCCCTCAGCTTCCCCTCTGGCCCTCTCTGAGGATAACTCCTTTCACTGCCCTTGGGTCTGGTTGGCCCGGGTAGTGCCCAGAGCCCTCCCCTTTATGAGAAGAAGGGAGGGAGAGGGGGGCGATCCTGTGCAGAGCTGGAGACTTCCTTCATTGGTTGATACTACCTGGCCCCTGTGGTTGGTTTCTTCTGACACCACACCTCCTCTTTTCTTCCCAGGTGGTGCTTAAAGGTGATGCCAAGAAGTTACAATTATATGGGGTGAGTGTACTGGGACAGCGTGTGGGAGGGCCCTGGGGGCTAAAGCAAATGGCGCCTTCTCCAGCTTTCAGCCAGGACCCTTTCAGGGACCTTTGTAGTCCCTGCCTTGATATCTACTTGGGCCAAATAAAAGTCACTTGTCCCAGCATGTCATTGACATACGGAATTCATCACGTCTGGAACCAGTGCGGGCAGACAACAAAGGGGGCACGAAAGGGCTTGGATACATGGTGACACGTGGCCCCAGGAAGCCTGCTAGGCATGATCTCCAAGGGGAGGATGGTCACACCACTCCGTGCCACACTGCAGCCACCTTTCCTATGTTCAGATCCTGTGTCTCCGTTTTTCACTAAAGAGAGGAAGGCCCTTGGCACCCTTGTATATACACACTCTGTCCTAGCAGATTATGGGTCTGACTAGGATGTGGATTCCTGTGGTTCTTTGTCCCCCACCAGCACTTCACCGCCCACCAGTTCCTTAGGTTCCTCTCATCACTGACTCTTTAGGAATAGGCCATTCCTATTTTTTTCCCACCTGTGCCTTTAAGATTACCTAACGCCTTTCTTAGGCTTCCTTCCCTGACCACAGACACTCCATGGTGCATTTGTGGTTGTCTGGAGTAAGCAGGATCGTAGACATCTCCAGACACAAGACTACCTAGAAATGGCTGCATTTTGTTTCTGTGTTTGATAGGTGTTATATTACATCACAGCAAGTTCAGATGTTTCCTAAGCCTTCCTCTGGAAGGGTGACTCAGTTGAGACTGAGGGTGTTAATATATAGGGATGTAAGACTAGACTTAAAGAAAGAAAGTAACTGACCACAAACACCATACCCTCTAGTTATTGGCACATGTACCCTTGCCAAATGTCCTAGGCTAGAACAGACTAAAAACTCTTTCTTTTGCAACAGCACTGCCCAAAGGAAACTTCTGTGATTATAGAAATATTCTATGTCTGCTCTGTCCAGTGTGGGGCCTGCTAGCCATTCTGTGGCCATTGTACATTTGAAATGTGGCCAGTACAACTGAGGAACTAAATTTCAAATTTCATCTTATTAAATGACTTTAAATTTAAGCTCTGGCTGGCATAGCTCAGTGTGTTGAGTGCCAGCCTGTGAACCAAAAGATCACTGGTTCAATTCCTGTTCAGGGCACATGCCTGAACTGTGGCCATGTCCCCAGTTGGGGGTGCATGAGAGGCAACAGATTGTTTCTCTCGCACATTGATGTTTCTCTCCCTCTCTTTCTCCCTCTCCTCTGTCTCTAAAAGTAAATAAGATCTTTAAAAAGAAATCAGGAGATTTAAAATCAATTAACTAATTAATAAACATAGTCACATGGTTAATGGCTATCATACTGTCATATTTTAATAAAATGTGACTAATGTGTCTCCAGACGAAAAGGAAATTGCTAGAACTTAGTTTTCTTGGATGGGGTCGAGATAATACGTGTTCAGGATGGGTGATGGGGGCTCCGGCCCTTTCTCCTCTCATGCTTCCCCCTTTCTTTCCACAGCAGACCTGTGCAGTCTGTCTGGAAGACTTCAAGGGGAAGGATGAGTTAGGTGTGCTCCCGTGCCAACATGCTTTTCATCGGAAGTAAGTGTCCACAGTGCACACGTGTGTGCGGAGGTGCCTTGTAAAAGCAATAAGCAGAAAGCATCTTCTAGAACAAACCTCCAGTCCTTCCCCTTCCCATCTCCCCCTTGTCAGTGATGTCCTATACCCTATCTAGACAGCCACAAGCTGGAGGGGTTAGATTGGGGCACTGGGTCTTGCTCTGAGAAGCAGCGGGGCTCTATGAATGAATGCCCGCCAGAGCAGGCTGGGTATCTCGGGTCTTCTTTTGCCCACAGGTGTCTGGTGAAGTGGCTGGAAGTGCGCTGTGTCTGCCCTATGTGTAACAAGCCCATCGCTGGTCCCTCAGAGGCCACGCAGAGCATCGGGATCCTGTTGGATGAGCTGGTGTGAGTGCTGCCTTTATGTCAAGGCCTGGAGAAGACCTCTTGCCTCATGGATGCCTGGTCCCTCTGCGTAGCTTCATTGAACAAGACTGTTGGGTGGTTATGGTTGTGCTTCCCTGAAGAGCAGGGCTGGTCTCCCGCCAGCAGGGGGAGACCAGATTTGCCCCGCACTCCTGCCTCCCGAAGTCTTACTTCCCTGCTACTCAGTACTGAAAGCATCGCCCATCGAGACCAGTGTATCCTGTTACTGGATGATTTACCTGCCTTGTCTCTGCTCTGGGGAAAGAAATCCACCCCTGTCTGGCCAATAGTGTGGGAGCACACAGAGAGATAGAGGCTGTGTGCCCCACAAAGCCCTAGAAGAAGGGATGAGGTGGTTTCTGTCTTCCCTGCCTCCCCACTCCTTCCATAGGAAGGTTAAAAGGGAAGGAAGGAAGAAAAGATCAAGCAAACAAGTGCCTCCAGTGGAAGTAAGGAGGCTCTGTAGGAAATTAGGAAGAGCAGGGACATGTAAAACTAAGTCAATGTTTACATGGGACCTATGGAAACAAAGGCTGGCTGGCCGGCCTGCTGGCTACAGGGTAATGGAGGGCCAGTCCCCTCCCCCTGCTAGGATCTGAGGTGCTATCCATTCACTCTCTCCCTTTGTCAATCTCAGAGCTTCCTATTCCTTGTTGGCGTCTGGGTGCCCCTGCCAGAGGAAGGGCTTGTTCTACACTCAAATGGATTTCCAGGGGCTTTTTCTAAAGGAGCAAAAGGGGCCTGGGGATGGGGGTGTCTGGAGGTTGAGTTAGCAACAGACACCTTCTTCCCCTTTGTAAATAGTATTTTTATACTTCATCCCCGCCATCTCGGGATTTATATAGGGAATGGAGGGGGTGGGGGTTTCCGTTCCTCCCCAGAGTGGGTGAGGGTGGGAGACGGTATGTATTTAAAGAAAATTAAATTTAATAACAAGTTTCTCTAACATTTTGCCTGTGGTTGTGGCCTGCATCTGTTGGCTCTTTTCCACCAGCACGAAGTTCTGTCACTGCGTCTACTCACTTTCCCACATTCAAATCAAGCACACGAGCACAGTTTCCTGACCTTTAAACAGGATTGGTAAGAGAGTATTGCCTGTGCAAATGTAGGTTAGGGCTAATGTCAATGTACTTTCATATCTGACTCAGTCAGGTTCATTCACTGGACTTCTAGAATTTTTTTTTTTAAATCTTCACCCAAGGACGTGATCATGGATTTTAAAAAGAGAGGGAGGGAAGGAGATATCCATGTGAGAAGCATGGAGGGGCTGCCTCTTGCATGTGCCCTGTCCCCGGCCCAAGCCCACAACCTAGGTATGTGCCCTGACTAGGAACAGAACCCACGACTTTGCAGTTTGTGGGATGACACTCCAACCAACCAAGCCACACTGGCCAGAGCCAGAATATTTTAAGAGAAAGTTGACATGTGCTGCCACAGCATTCTGTCTACTAAGAATTAATAGAAGTGTACTAGTAATTCATTCAATTGTGCTATTAATACAAGTAAAAAGATCTAGGTTGCTACCATAGGAGCTTGATCTCTGTTTTTCTCACCTCCTAGCTGACCACCACTGACCCATCCTACCCTCTAAGCCACATGTGGAAGTGAGACTAGCATTTAATGACCCTGTGTGCGCTCAGATCTTGGACCCCAGTCCTCCATCTTGACTCCATCAGTGTCCCAGGGGTGTGCAGAATCAATCATGGATATTCCAAATGGGCTGAGGGTGCCGGGAAGGACTGGCTGTGGTTGGTGGAAGAGAGCAGTGCCAAGGTCATCCCAGGGGGCTGTGCACAGGCAGGCAGGGGATGTCACCCAGAGGAGCCAGGTGTAAGGTGTGGGTGACGCCTTCACCCAGCAATTGTGCTGTGGAGGCTCTCAGCACGGTTGGTGCACACGCTGGACAGACCCGAGGTGCAGCTGGGGCACCTGTCTTTGGGTTCCTTTGCCTGAGGATGTGCCTATTTTCGACACCTCCTTCAGACTTTCAGAGGTCATTCCTACCTTCCTTAAAGCCTCTATACCCCTGCTAGCTGCTGCCAACTCTATAGGGCCTGGTCTTTTCTTCCTTGGGACACCACTTCTTCCTCTAGTCCTGCCAGCTTGCTTTAGTGCGGGGAGGGAAAGGCATTTCCCAAGCTAAACAAAGAGCCCCCCTCTAGCTCCTGCTGAGGGCGGGAATCCAGTGGTCTGCAGGTTGGCTTCGGCATCTCCGTGCTCCTCCCCCACCTCCCTTTCCTCCTGAGGACAGCCTGCCAGTGCTGGCCCGTTAGCTCTGAAAAGCTGGCACTAGAACGTCTGCAGATTCGAACAGCATTGTCCTGGAGTCGGAACGACGGGATAAAGTGCCTTGTTTCACTTTCAGTGCTCTGATCCAGCTAGGCAGACGGACACTACAGAGCACAAAGGAGGGAAAAACAGATCTTCTTTTTGCCTGCTCAGATGTGAACTGTCAGTAGCCGATCCCAAGTTAAAGAGTCAGAAGCCCCACATTCATCGTAGTCGTTTCTGTGGACGTGTTCCTCCTGTCAGCGTTCCTGGAGCAGCTGCTACCTGGGCCAGGCCCTGCGAGAGGGGCTGATCCCCGCCTGGGGAAAGTGTGTGGGCACACCGTCTTGGGTCAGTGAGCTGCTGGTGGCAGAGGGATCCTTCACTCAACGGGTGTGGAAGTGACAGTAGGGGGTGTCTGCAGGGAAGTGATACCTGAGCTGAGTTTCGAGTGAGTGACAGAGGAAAGGACTCCAGGATTAACCAGCCTGCTGTGCGTGGGAGAATGCAAACGACTCAGAAGCCTTGGGGAGTGGCCGGGGTTAGCCGGTCCTGGGTCCTGTGTGCTGCCCGGTGTGGGGCTTGGGAGACAGAATCCTGAAGTTTCTTTCAATAAGGCTTTTGTTTGTAAATTTTTATTTATTTACTTAGAGAGAGGGGAAGGGGGGGAGAGAAACATCAATGTGTGAGAAAGACACATGGATCAGTTGCCTCTTGCAAGTCCCTGACTGGGGATCTGGCCCGCAACCTAACCATGTGCCCTGACTGGGATTTGCAGACCAGCGCTCAGTCCACAAGCCACACCAGCCAGGGCTAGATCAGGCTTTTAAAAGATGTGGGTGACCTGGCTGGCATAGCTCAGTGGATTGAGCGCGGGCTGTGAACCAAAGTGTCGCAGGTTCGACTCCCAGTCAGGCCACATGCCTGGGTTGTAGGCCATGACCCCCAGCAACCACACATTGATGTTTCTCTCTCTCTCTCTCTCTCTCTCTCCCTCCCTCTCTAAAAATAAATAGATAAAATCTTAAAAAAAGAAAGATGTGGGTGACATTTGGGAGATAAGCCAATGCCTTTCTCTGCACAAACCTTTCATGGGCAACTACAGTATACCTAGTACTATTCCCATTACTGAAAAAGAATTTGCACTGTAAACATGTTTCACGGGTGAAAAAAACCCTGAAGGAAGGTAGTGGATAATCATCTGCACCAAGATTCCAGTGACCTATGGCAAACACCAATCACTCAAAAGGTAATGAGCACTTAGCCACCAACTTCTTTCATAAAATATAATTTGCTTTCCTTCCTGTAAATATTCCTCTGAGTCTGAAATTAGGAAAAGAATGTTGACAAAAGCCAATAAATGGTTTACTCATAATTACACAGATAAGCATCAGGCTCAAGGCACAAGCCCAGACTGTGCAGATGGAGGTTCAGTGTCGGCCTCGCTGACCCACACCACCTTTGGGGGCAGCTCGAGCTCCCGGGCTGATGCAGTCGAGGAAGATAAAACCTCAGGTAACTGTCAAATGTTACCATGCTTGCCATTACCTAGGACCATAGTTTTTGGTTTTTTTGTTTTTAACTCCATGGTGGATTACTTCTTTTAAAGAAGCTTATGTGGATCAACCATTGACAACATTGGTAGTTGAAGTGAAGGTGAGAAACTCAAAGTGGAATGTGAAAATCACTGACTTCCATAGATGGGGACAATGGGTGCCTTGAAGAACTGTGCCCTCCCGTCCCCTTTCTCTCCCATCAGTTTTTCCATTCCAACTCGAAGTCCCCCATCCCTCACCGCGGCTTTTCCCATTCTCACGAGGGCCTGGGATGCCTCCCCAGTTTTGCCGTGATGTAGCCCCTACGCCCTCCATTCTACCACCCTCTTCTGGCTGGGTGGCATAATATCTCAGAGGACCTTGACCCTATTACTCATTTAAGGGTGAATCTTCTGTTAAAACCACGTGCACACATTCAGAGCCCCAGATGCCCTCAAACTGGAAACAAGGACAAACCGATGACCAGTGGTGTGTGGGCTTCTACAACCAGTGCTGTTCAGGGAAACAAATGAAACTCGTTTGCCATGCCTCAGACCATCGGCAGCATTGGATTCTTACAGATCCCCTATTTTTACAAAATCATGCCCATTTAATTCCTCTTCTGATAAACTAGCATACGGTACAGACAGGACATGACCAATGCCACCTTGTGCCTTGGCATGGCTTCTGATTCTGTCCCTTCTGTGACAGTCTCAATGACAAACTGCTGTGGAGATGCAGGGGAAATCTGACGGCAGCAGCAGGCACGCAGACACAGATCAATGGCTCCTGAGCCTTTTCCGGAGTCTTCCTCACCTCCCCACCAGTGCTGTGTGGGAGCACATTGTTTTTATCCATTGTCTCGTCTTTCTCATTCCTTTTTCCTCTTAATTCCTTTACCCTCTTCTTCGTCATCCCAGCCTGTCCTCTAATATTACAGAGAGCGCCAAGACCACTGCAGAACCTTCCTGATGGGCTGTGATTGTTATGAATGGTTCAAGAGATGTGCCGATTACCAAAGGGTTTCTATCCAAATAATGCCGTGAGCTCCCCCAAGGACCAGCTCTGATTTCTAAGTGAGAAGGTGGCTCACGTCCTCAAAGACAGAAATGGAATACACAGTGACTCTGATGCATTAAATACACCATACAGTGTGAGCAAGGCCAGTAAATCCTAACCCAAAAGAAGGAAAACCCAGATTTGCTTGAGCGTGGGAGAAATTGACCCGGAAGCACTAGAAAACAGTCCAAACAAATCCAACATACAACAGTGGGACTACACCTAGCCAGGGAGTCACCCTCTGCCTTCTTCAGCATTGATCAAATCCCTGTCGAACTATTTTACTCAGATTCCATGCCTGCAGAAAAAAAGACAAGCTATAAAAAGTCCCTGGAGTATTTTAAATCCGGATGGTCAAGACCAAGGGGCAAACAACATAGTGGTGGTCTGCAATATTATGTCGTAAGCATGAATATCCATGACAAACATTCCAGAAATGTGTTGTCTTCTTCCCTTTAAATTGCCCTTGTTCCTTGAGCCACCAACTCCCTCCCCATCCACTGTGCCTTCTTTACTCTCAGTGATTGAGGAGCCTCCAAGCCACCCAGAGCCACTCTCTGCCCCCTTCCCTCTGTACACTCTATTTAACCACTGAGCTGTCTGTTCTCTGAGTCCCCAAAGACTCCACATCTATCACCCCACCCAGTTTAGTGTGTGAGAAGCTCAGCTAGGTGTCAAGGACCCAGGCTGATCAGATCCGACACAGTTGTCTCCACTGATACCATCTCAGAACGCTACCTGGGACCTAAGTTGCAGGTCCCCACTAACCTTGGGACCTGCCACCTTTATTCTTTCCAGGTTGAAGAGTTAGTAGAGTGAACCACCTGTATTCTACAATGAACATTTTACTATATGTATGGTATCCTATATCTATCCATCTAGCTCTAACCAATGTATTTTTCAGCACATTTTAAAGCTTCAGATACCAGTGCTTCTTATGAGAAATTTTACAGCTAACATCTTGTTTTGCAGTGAACAGAAGATGGCCAAACATCTGCCCTGAATATGAAGATAAGAATTTTCTGATTGCTTGCTGATAAATTTTGAAAAATAGCTCTGACTTCAGGGTGGTTTTAGAAATAACTCAGAGATGAAATCATTTTAATTTAACATGGGGTGAGGGTGGTAAAGTGTTCTTCACTTCCTCCAGTAACTTTTCACCTCGCTAAATTATATGTTGTGTGTCAAGACCGAGAGAGAGAGAGACAGAGAGGGAGAGAAAGGGAGAGAGAGAGGGAGAGAGAGGGAGAGGCACCAAGTGTAGGACACCCTACCTTTGCTGCACACACTAACATTTCTTGCACAATTAGCCATGGAATATTCTCATCTTGGACTCTTTCACACCCTAAATTTAGCAAGCTAGAAGTATCTTCTAAGAACCACTTGAAGTAACCCTTTTGAAAGAAAAAAAAATGCCTACAGAGGGAAACCTGCATTTCTTTGAGGTGAGAAAGCAATGTCCTCAACTTAATTATTCTGCAAAGCAACAAATTCTTCCTTCATCAGAAGTTGAGGACACAGCAAAGACAGCGATCCAGGAAGTCCATTACACCTGGTTAGATTAAAAACTTACGTTTAGACTGAGAGACAGGCACTGCATCACAGACGTGCCTGCCTCACATGCTCTGGCGATCGTGAACTGCGAATGGTGTAATTGCCTAATGCGCCAGGCGGATGTCATTATTTCAGAGAATTGTATGTTGAGTCTTTAAATGAGATCTAAGGACTTGTTCACTTTTCATCAACAAAATCAGTTTTTCTTAAAGTAAGACATTCCTATAGAATACAACTGAAGTCATTTCTTTCAAGTCTGGCTCAAAAAGAGAAATGCATGAACCTAGCACGGATGAAGAAAGAGCCGTTTTGAATGGTTTTTTTGCTCATAGTTATTCCTTTTAGAAAGGGGGAGAGCTCAGTATTTGAAAAAGGTCAACTAGTGAGTCAGTGATGAACTGTGGCCGTGTTTTAGGAAATCGTGGTTACTTTCTCTTCTGCCTTTCATCGTGAGGTTAATTTGTACAGTGGAATAAACAAAACCAGCACTGGAATTCCCAGAACGGGTCTGAAGCGCAGCTCTGCCTCCAGTGCGCCTCGTCCCTCCCTCTCTCGGTGCCTCACTTCTCTCCTCTCTTAAATGGAGACGTGGCGACCGCCTCGGAGTGTGGCTAAAAAAAATTACCAATACGTAAAGGAATGCTTTTAAGGGATCCAAAATGATATTCAAATATAAGCCATTTTTATTTCTAAAGTCATAGAGAATTAGTCCCTCCCCCTAAATAGAAGGGCTAATGTGAGTAAAGCTTGTGTGTTTCCCCTAATCACCCTAATCAGCACAGTGTCCTTTACTGAACACACGTAGTCACAGGGGCTGCTCGCAGAATTGGGTTTGCTTTACTTCATTGGGCATAGCTGATATCCACCCAACATGCTATTTGTATAAAAGTCTGATATGGATGATTGCACTTAGAGTCACATATTGAGGAAAATCAATACAGAGTTCAAACTTTTCATATTTATTCAACAGCCAGTGTGTACTGAGTACCTGCTACATGCCAGCCACTGGGCCAATGAACAAAAACCAGAATGGTCCCTAGTCCCAAAATATTTATTGTCTAATGGGACAGAGAGATACAAACATAACTTATACATGTGCCAACCAGCAAAAAATGGGTAGTACCCGTCTAAGTGAAACTTGGAGGATAAGAAGATAGAGGTAAGACAGGCCTTTCTGAGCAAGAGGCCTTGAAGCTGAGACCAGAACGACAAGAGCTGGGGAAAGACCAGACGAAAGAGTGTATGCAAGAACTTTGAGGCCAAATGGAGCTTGGATTGGTGGAGAGTAAATCCAGTGTGGCTGGAGCGTGGTCAGAGAGGGACGAGATGGGGTTAAGGGGACCCAGGGATCACATCATGTTGAGCCTAGCAGCCACAGTAAGGAGTTTTAATGTATGGTAAGGGGATTTAAGCAGGGCAGCGATGTTGTGTGAGTTAAATATTTAAAGGAGATAGGGAGGACAAGAAGGGAAGCAAGAGGCCAGTTGGAAGGCTATTGGATTGCTTTGGGTGAAGAGGACTTGGACTGAGATTGTAATAGTGGCAGCAAAGAAAAATTGATGATTTCCAGATACTTGGGGGAGAGAAAATCAGTAGAACTTGTTAATAGGTTGCATGTGGGGAAGGAAGGACTTGGTAGATGGAATTCAGTAAGAATGGCTATTCAGTAACAGTGAAAATTATAGAAGAAAAGTTTTGGAAGCTTTGTGAAGATCCAATTGCAGCTCAGAAATATAAACCTTACTCCTAAGGCACACATCAGAAGATACCAGATAGGAATTTGAAGGTCTGAGTCTGGTGCTCAGCCACGGGTATGGGCGGGAGGCCCACCACGAGGGTTGAACATACAGGTGGTAGCAGAAGCTATGGGGAGCACGAGATCCCCTCCGGAAGGAAGGACAGCCATGAGAAAGGATCCTTGATGAGTCCTGAGGAATGAAAACTTTCAGGACCAAGTGAACGCAGAGGGCGTGGGAAAGGAGGCGGGGTGACAGGGAGGTGAAAGGACAACCAGGAAGAATGAGCTCGCCACAAGTAAGAGAAGGAGGTTTTGGGGAAAGAAAGACCAAGAGCCAGATGGTTCAGTCTGGCTGGTGTGGCTCAGTGGACTGAGCACCAGCCTGAGAACCAAAAGGTCACCGGTTCAGTTCCCACTCAGGGCACACACCTGGGTTGCAGGCCAGGTCCCCAGCTGGGGGTGTGCGAGAGGCAACCAATTGATGTCTCTCCTGCACATTGATGTTTCTCTCCCTCTCTTCCTCTCTCCCTTTCCCTTTCTCACAAAATAAATAAATACAATCTAAAACAAAAAAGAAGATCAAATAAGAGGGGTATAAATGTGTCCACTGAATTTAGCAGTCGAGGACTATTGGTAGTCTGAAAAAGACCAGTTTTGATGATGGTGGGGTGGAGGCAGACTTGTGTTGAAATGTGAATGAGAAGAAGCCATTCCTAAGAGACTGAAAAGAGAAATAAGTGAATCATCTAACTATATATCAAGTTGGTCACATAGCCATAAAAAGCTTTTGAGTGACTTGATACATAGAATTTGTAACTACCAGATATTTCTAAAGACAAAAAGAAAAGAGAAACAAGCAAAGGAATCTTAAATTGTTGCTATTTTAATACCTTTATGTGTATATTTAGGACAAAGCAAATAAATAATAATGTTAATGTTATTAGGAAATAATATTTTCATTGAAAAAGAAGAGATACGTATCTCATATTTAAAAAGTAGAAGCCTGGAATCTTCCATTTAAATTGCAAACATCAATATAAATTCATGATTTATTTTCTCTTTCTAAAGGACATTTTTTTCCCTAGACGTGTCTTCTAAGCCTGGGTGCCTAAAACTAATAAAAACCCAGAAGCAATGGCATCCCACTGTTTGAGCTTCAGCCTTTAAATAGCATTTTTCCTTAGAAGGAACCATCTTTGGAAAAATGATTCAATTTTGTCATTCTAGAAAGCAAGAAAGAATTCCAAGACTATTGAGTCATGTCAAAAAGACATAGGAGCCAAAATGAGCCCTGGCTGGTGTGGCTCAGTGGATTGAGTACCAGCTTGCAAACCAAAGGATCACTGGTTCAATCCCCAGTCGGGGTACATGCCTGGGTTTCAGGCCAGGTCCCAGTAGGGGGTGCTCAGGAGGCAACCACACGTTGATGTTTCTTTCCCTCTCTTTCTTCTTCCCTTCCCCTCTCTAAACATAAAAAAAAACATGTTAAATAAACATAAACATAAAAAAATGGGAATCTTCTCATTTTGGCACATAGGTGCCAAAATGAGAAGATTCCCATTGGCTACGAATGTGTTAGGGTAGAGAATATGCAGGAAACCTCTGTATTTGCCACTAAATTTTTCTATACATCTAAAACTGCTTTAAAAAATAAGGTGTATTAAAAAAATTGGTTTATGTTGGGGACTGCCCTGACTAGTATCAGAAGCTGAAACCCCCGCCTAGGCTAAGGCTAAGGGAATGCCCTGGGAACTGTAAGCCAGCAAGGAGACAAAAGCTTATCTTCATGGGAGGAATGCTGCTTCTGCTGCTTTATTCATGACTGAACCCCAAAAAACTTGGTCAGTTAGCCAAAGATGGGTAAGATTCTCCACGGGAGGAACGACCTAAGACAGGCACGATCACTTTGGGAGGCCCCCCAAAAGAAGGACTTGGGGGGCTGCAGCAAAAGGGGGTGATGGACCCTCGCTCCTCGGCTTTGACATAGCCTGAGTTCTCAGCGTCTGGGAAAAAAACCTCCTTGTCTCTCGGTTGCCTTAGTTCCCTTGCTCCACCTAAGCCTGAAACAATGACAGGGTGGTGCAGCTCTGTACTGAGAAGTGCGGATTCCCCGGGGTGATCAGGCCTAAGAAAGAATATGCTAATTACTGTGAAACCTTCTTTGTTTAGAATGCTCTCAGTTGAATGAGAAGGGTCTTAGGAGGAAGTTATTTTGTTCCTCAGTCTTACAGCTCTTTGACCCCGACTCAATAGACCCGCAGAGTTCTTTGTTTTCTATGGTTCCTTACTTCCCCCAAATGAGTACTGTACTTTACCTGAATTATTATGCAGAATGAGCCCAATAAAAGCAGGTATGGACTGTAAATCGGCGCACTCCCCACTAGGGGGGTGGCCATTTCGTCCCTACTTCCCCACAGAAACTAGTCTGTCTCTGTGCATGTGTCGTTTTTTCTCGCATGTTTATCGTCGAGCCATCCACAGCGTTCCTTGGTCACTGCTGGCCGGTGACCCACGCGCAACAGGTTTAGACTCCCTCTGGCAAAAGATAGGACACAGCCTGGTTGGTGCAGCTCAGCGGATTGAGTGCCAGCCTATGTACAGAATGGCCGCCTTTTCGATTCCCAGTCAGGGCACGAGAGAGGATCCTTGACCAGTCCTGAAGAACCAATGGAAGCAGAGGATGTGGGAAAGGAGGAGTGACAGGGAGGTGAAGGGACAACCAGGAAGAATGAGCTCACCACAAGTAAGAGGAGAAGGTTTTGGGGAAAGACAGATCAAGAGTCAGATGGTCCAGACTGAGTGCCAGCTAGCAAACCAAAAGGCCACTGGTTCAATTCTCAGGAAGGGCACACACCTGTGTCGCAGGCCAGGTCTCCAGTCAGGGGCGTGGGAGAGGCAGCCGGTAGATGTATCTCTTACACATCGGTGTTTCTCTCCCTCGTTTCCCCTCTCTCTAAAAATATTAATAAAATATTTTTAAAAACCAAAAGATAGGACAGTTTGAGTATAAATAGAATAATGACAATAAAATAAAGCTCATCAAAAATATAAAATTCTTTGAGATCTGAGAACAACAAACAGATATTCGTCGAAGGCTGCCAGGACACTAAACTTGTCATTCTAAAACTTGGTAAAGGGGAGGCATCAGGCACTGACTCTGTTTTTCCTGTACACAGTGTATTTCAGAGTGATCGAATAACTAGGTAAGTTCTATTTAAAGCAAAGTTCCAGGTAAAACATGCAAAGGGAAATAACCGAATTACAACATTGCCATTTCGTAATCCTTAATGAACTACAAGAATTAAGCAATGATTACCTATGGCTGCTCAGTCACCAGGGGAAAAATTGATATCAGATAAATCTCTCTTATCATCAGTAAAAGTGGGGCACTCGGTGCCTCCTGTGATTCAGTCAAATGTACACAGGCCCACGCTCAAGCGGAAGGATCCTGGATTTAATCCCGCCTCTAGATCTAACTAGCTATTTATGGGAAATGGGGGAGATACAGGAACAAATTAAATGACAGCAGGAGGAAGCAATCAGCCAAATTCTGAGTTGCCGCCCTCTTACAGCACAAATGGCCTTGTTGCTTCAATGGCATTTAAAAAGGGGGTGGGGGGCAGGCTGATAGAAGGTTCTAAAAACTTATGAGATATAACCAAGTGCAAACTTTCCACAATAAAAAGAAAAGTGCTAAGTGATCCTAGGTGAATGGCAGGTGGGGAACTGAAGACAACATGTGTGGGTCTGTTGTTTTGCATCCCGTGTTGAGACGTTTTACTGAGCAGAGAAAGAGAGTGGTTGCTGAGAAGGCTTATGGAATCAGAAAGAACATTTTATTGATGGGACAGAGTGAGCATTTTGGAGCACTAATGGGAGTAATTGAGCAGAGAGCATGAGACGGAATGCCGCTGGAATGAGGTCCTCGAGGGGAAACAGCAGCAGGCCCCACGCCCCTTGTGGAAGGAACAGGCCTTGGGGAAGATGCGCTTGGAACACACACTGCCTCGATCAAAAATACTTGCAGTCAATTAAACCGACGGCACAGACATGAACAGCAAACTGAGCAAACACAGAGTTTTAGGTGGGAGGGAGGTGTATTGGCATTGCCGGCGCCACACTGAAAGCTGCCTCAGTCCGACTTGAAACATTGCCACAACTTTTAAAAAAATGCTGATGGATAGTGCATGTTTGGGAGATTCTTTTGTTTGTAGCTCTCTTTACATTGTGTCGAATGATTTTGGCTCATGAAGGACCACGTGGTGCTTGTTCTACACATCTTATAAACGTGCAACCCTTCACAATAATTCGTAGTCTCTTTAGCCCAAGCCAGTCTTCATAATAAATGTTCAAAATGTTGTTGTTTCGTCTGTAAGTGAATGTAGTGGTGGCCTCATTCTCCACAGGCATTCCAGGGTTGTAAATATTGTACTATCATTTTTCCATTTGGCCCATAGTCAGAAAAGTAGTTCTGCTGCAAGCACTAATTATCTCACAGAGTGTTTCAAAATCCTGTTATTAACCGCATTTAGACCATATGAACCTTGAAAGACTAGTTGGCAAACTGTCATGCTGTAATCACACCAGTTGTTACTCTCATTAGGGGGAAGGACAGCAAACACTTCTTTATGACTTCCCCTCACTTTCGCTTTTCCTTGTGAGGGGGTTCTCAACCCCATTTGTTAATCCTATGGTCTTTGGAAAACTGAGAGCCATGGCTAAATGCTTAGCCACAGAATCTCTGGAATTTATTGCATTCTTCCATTTCTCCTAAAGGAAATGCTTTACAGTTTAATCTCATTATGCATAACCACACTCATACATGATTTTACATAGGTACATATATACAGTCGCATATATGCTTTGTAAAAAGGTGTGGCCATTTTTTTCTTTCCATTCTTTCCGTTTTTCTTGGCTCCTCCATCTTCCTCTCTCTCTTTTCCCCACATCGGCACCCAGGGTCATTCTCGTCAGAACCTGGGACAACCTCCCATATTCTCCCCTTACTTAAGTATTTTAGACCTACACATATGTATGTATTTACATATATAGGCATTCGTTTTTTAAAACATTGTCTTATAAACAGGGCATCGTAGCATCGCTTGTATCTCACATTCATTACGGAACAGCGCCTTGTGGAAACCCCTCCTGTCCTCCGATTTAACTCCACTTCCTTTAGTAAATGGCTGGAGCATCCCCCAGTGTGGATGTGCCATCGACGAGCTCTCAGTTTGTTTAGGTTTTTGCCGGATGAACAGTCACACAGCGAACCTCCTTGTTTATCCTGGTGGTCTTGAACCCATACCCTTACATATGGTTATTCATATTTGATAAATTCCTCAGGAGTAGAGCCGCCACTAAATTCATTTACTCTGCTGATAGATGTCGTAGTGCTTTCCCAAAACTGGAGGAAGATGCCCTGTCGGGGTGGCTCAGCTGGCTGGAGTGTTATCCTGTACACCAAGAGGCTGCGGGTTTGATTCCCAGTCAGGGCACATACCTAGGTTGAGGGTTCAATCCCCTGTTGGGACATGTAGGGGAGGCAACAGATCAATGTTTCTCTCTCCCGATCTCCCTTCCTGTCTGTTTGAAATCAATACACATATCCTTGAGTGAAGATTAAAAAAACAATCTAGAGGAAGACAAAGTCAAGAAGAGAAAGATGAACGTGAATAAAAGGCTTCCTCCCTGAATTCAAAGTGTGTGGATTGAATGAGGGGACAGTGTAGTGTAAAGACCAACCCTGCCGACATTATTTTGAGTTCTTCTCCTAAAGACTCCCTGGGTCAGTGCCCGGGCCGCTATGGAGCGGGGCATTCACGAGGTAAACACTGAATGACATTACAGGACTGTGCACCTGGCCAGATTAGAAAGGAAGGGTAAGGCTGTGAAGAGCACCAGTTTTGAGAGTCAAAGGGACCTAACATTACCACTTTCTGGTGTGACACCTTAGGCAGGTTACTCAACTTTCCACACCCCAGTTTCCTCATCTGCAGTATGGAGATAAGGACACCAGCCTGCGAGAGTGGTTGTGAGCAGAGCGCCAGGCACTCGCTTAGAAGGGACAGATAGTTTCTCAGATGCCTGCATTAGAACTCTTTCCCACATCTGCCTGTCACCGTGTCCCCCAGCAGACGCAAACCTATTGAGGGTGAGAACTGTATCAAATCCATCTTTGCATCATTAGATACCAAACTCTAATATGGTTTCACCTCCTGCCTTCTCAGGGTCTTTTGCTCAGTTAAACCAACACTGATTAAACATAAGGGCAATAACAAGAATTTGTTATGGAAAGTTTCGGACATAAACTAAAATACAGTAACACCATAAAGAACAACCATGGTCCACTACTCAGATTCAATATGGTCAAGAGTGGATCATCTTTTTCACCCATTTCACGATTGGGAAGGAGTGATTACTCCTTCCCACCACCCCTCCCATGGAGTATTTTACAGTGAATCCCAGATATTATTAATAGCATTTCTTTAACAAAAGATTTTATTTACTTTGAGAGAGAGGGGAAGGGGGGGAGGAGAGGTAGAGAAATATCGATGCACAGGAGAAATATCAATTGGTTACCTCTTGCATGCCCCCAACCAGGGACCTGGCCCACAACCCAGGCATGTGCCCTGACTAGGAATCGAACTGGTGACCCTTTGGTTCACAGGCTGGCACTCCGTCCACTGAGCTACCCGAGCCAGGGCAATATTTGTGTATTTCTAGTAGCAGTTCTCAAAGTGTGAGCTGGAGATTCCTGAGAGCTTTCAAGACTCTACCAGGAGGTCTGCCAAGTCAAAACTATTTTTATAATAATAGTAATATGTTGCTTGTCTTTTTCACTCTCATTCTCTTATGAATGCACAGAGCAGTTTTTCAACACAGACTGAAGGCTACAGCAGATTCAAGAGCCCAGCTGTCTCCTACGAAAGCAGATATGAAAGAGGGTTGCAAATTTTTACAAGTCTGTTTACAAAAGTGTAAAACAATGCCACACTTCTGTTTTTTTGTTTGAATATAGTTATTTTTTTTCTAAAAATAAGTGCTTAACATATAATGGGTTTATTGTTCCTATTTTTAAAATAATTAAATGGATATTTTAAAAGTTTTTCAGTTTTATTTTCTAATGTAGGAAAAAAATCTATCTCACAGGAAGCAAAGCCCTCGATAGTTTCTTAAGCTAGTTTTTAAGTTGAGATTTCATTCACATACCATAGGATGCGTTATTTGAAAGTATAAAATTCAGCAGGTTTTAGTATATTTATGAGGTTGGGTAACCATCACCACCAGCTAACACCAGAACATCCTCATCACCCCAAGTGGAAAGCCCAGACCCACTAGCTGTCATTTACAATTCTCCTTTACCCCATTCCTGGGTGACAACCCTTCTACTTTCTGACTCTCATTGGTCTATTTTGGACATTTCATATAAACGAGATCTTTTGTGTCTGGCTTATTTCATTTACCATAATGCCTTTCAAGTTCATCCATCTTATAACATATAGGAGAACCACATTTCTTTTCATGGATAAATAGTAGTCCTTTGTAGCTAGGTACCTCATTCTGTTTATCCATTCATCCGCTGGTAGACTTTTACGTTATTTCCACTTTGGGCTATTATGAATAATGATGCTGTGAACCTTTGTGTCCAAGTTTTTGTATGAACATGTGCTTTTAATTTTCTTGGCCATATCCCTAGGAGCAGAATTGCTGGTTCATATGTTTAACTCTATGTTCCTCTATGTTTAACTTTCAAACTGTCACACTCTTCCATAGCAGCTGCACCCTTTTACATTTGAATCGCCGATGTATAAGCATTCCAATTTCTCCACATCGCTGCCAAAATTTGTTTTTAGTGTTCTTGATTCTAGCCATCTTTGTGACATACGATTCGGTAATTTTGAAGAGTGTAAAAGAATCTGAGACTAAAATGATTGAGAGTTGTTTTTCTAACCAACAGCTTTAAAAACATTTTTTTTTTAAGTCCAAGTTCATAGATACAGAGGACAGATTGGTGGTTGCCAGAGGTGGGGGGTGGGGAAGCGGGCAAAATGGGTGAAGGCCCTGAAAAGGAACAAATGCCCAGTTATAAAACAAGTATCTCTGGGGATACAATGCACAGCATGGTGAATATAGTGAATAACACTGTATTGTATATTTAAAAGTTGCCTAAAGAGTAGATCTTAAAAGGTTATATCATAAGAGAAAAATTGTAACAGTGTGTGGTGGATATCAACTAGACTTGCTGTGACAATCATTTCACGGTGTATACATGTATTGTATCATTATGTTGTACATTTGAAACTAATATAATATAAAAAGCCATAAACATAATAACATTCACAGTAATTCCACAAAGTCATATAATACCAGGTAATCAAGTTTATCTGGGACAGACCCAATTGACACCTCTGTACTGGCGTAACTATTCACAGCGTGTCCTTTAACTCTCAATGCATCCTGTGTAGATAGCAAATTATATAAACACCCCAGTTATGAATCTATATTCAAATTTCCCGAATTGAATTATATACTTTTACAATTTATTGAAAATAAGATCCAACATTGCATTTGAGGTGTCTTAAAATACTTTTACTTGATATCAGTTCTTCTGTCTCTACTCCATTTCTTTCATGCTAGTTATTTATTGAAGAAACTTGGTAATTTGTGGAATTTCCCACATTCTTAGCTTGGTCGATTACACTGTTTTGGAATCACTTAATTTGTATCCTTTTTCTCCATTTCTTCCCATTTGGTAATGAGATTTAGACATTTGCTTAGATTTGGGTTCTGATTTTGTGCGAGAATATTTCACAGATGGCGTGCACTTCCCGTTGTACTCCGTCAGGAGGCACATGGCATCTGGCCGCCTCCCTTTCAGTGATGTTAAGCTAATCGGTGTATTCCAATCTTGTTAGGTCAATGCTGCCAGTGTAAAGTTTTCCATCAACATTCTATCCCATCATTTTAACAGAGCCATAGATGATTGTTGCCTACTCTCAGTGCTTAATTAGGAATTGTGAATGCTGACTTTCTAATCCCACCAGTTCTGTGGTGTTTATCCTTACAGATTATCTGGGCACCCTAAAATATATAGCAGAATAAATACTTGATTTTTCCTTCTAATTTACCAATTTTGTAAATAAAGAGTTGGTTATTTAGCTAAATGATGAGGGATTTTTTTTCTTTTTAAATATTACTATGAATTCATAGATTTGTATATATTTGATATATTTCTACCCACTAGTCATTATTCTTTTTTTTTAAACCCAAATTGTTCCATCTTTGGCCAATGGTGCCCCTTCGTCTTTGATCTTGGGTCTTTTTGACATAACCTCAGTAGCATTTGATAGCTACCTTGCTTTCTGGCATAATAACATTACATGCAGACACCCCAGTTCTAAAATCAGTCATCTCCTAAAGAAGCCCTGACTCCTCTTAGTGGCATTCGGGTAATGAATTTGAACACACAGCCATTGGATTGTCAGTGCTTCTTGTCACTTCAAAATTCCTATTACAGAAGTTATACCTAACTTTGCTGATTTCACACTTCTATCTCTTTTGTCTTTTACTGAAGACCTTGGTTTCTAACAATATTAAAATACTTATTTTCCTGGCTGGTGTGGCTCAGTGGATTGAGCACTGGTCTGCGAACCAAAGGGTCGCAGGTTTGATTCCCAGTCAGGGCACATGCCTGGTCCCCAGGCCAGGTCCCCAGTAGGAGACTGGGGCCCTGCGTGAGAGGCAACCACACATTGATGTTTCTCTCCTCTTTCTCCCTCCCTTCCCCTCTCTAAAAATAAATAAAACCTTTAAAAAATAAAAAAGATACTTATTTGCTATTTTATATATATATGTAAAACATATATAATATACAATCACATTTAAATAGCAATACCAGCATTATTGCTAACAAATACTATACCTACATGCAGTTCGGTCTCTTTGCTATTTCTTTTTGTTCTTAGGATGTGTCACAGTAAGAATGTAGAATGAGAATAATGAGTTAAAGTCAGAGTCTTACTATTCCATGGGATATAAGAGTAACTCCTCATATACTTCAATGGCTTTTTTTTCTTATAGAAAATGCTGTGTTATTTTCTTTTAAAATTATGTAAAACATGCACAGGATTCCAAAGATAAACAATAAAACACAGTATATGAAGCTAACCATTTTTACTAACTTGTAATTTATGTTTCCATTGCTTCTTTAAAATGTAAGCAAATGCATAGGTCTTTCTAAAAACAAAGGCAACATATCCACGGTCTCCACCCTGCTTTTTATTACTTAATACGTACCAGAGTTCCATGGCCTTCCACAGAGATGGTCTTCATTCCTTTGTGCAGCTGCACAGAACTGCATTGTGTAGATGCGCCCTGGTTTATTCAACCAATCCTCTGTGTATGGACATGTGGGGTTCAGCGAACATTCATTGCGTGACTTAAATTGTGCCAGGCACTGAGGATAAGTACATGGTCTTAGGGCCCAGGAAACTCTGAGCGTAGCGGGGGAGACCTCTGCAAGACAAGTAAGTACTTTGCTCATGAGGGAATGAGAGCCGCTGGAACAGGGAAGACAGGCTCCCACATGGCAGGAATACAATAACTCTCTGTGGATTGGCGTCTTGCTGGGCACACGGACCCTAGCATGGGAGAATCCACTTGGGAGAAAATGATTTGTAATCTGTCTGAAATTGCTTAGAAAATCATGAGTGCCTCCAATTAGTCAGAAAAGGCAAGGCCAAATGAGAGAGGAAGAGTCCAAACCACAAAAATCCCCCCAAAAGAGGAAAAGTAAGTTAAAATACAGAAGCGGTGGTTTAACAAGCGCCAACACTTGTATAGACCTCACCACTGCACAGAGTGCTCTAAGCTACTTACATATATATTTAACTTCTTTATTTCTCATAACAAATCTAAGAAGTAGGAACTATTATCACCCACATTTTACACTTAAAGAAATTAGGGTGCGGAGAGGTCACACAGTGAGGGAGCAAGGAAAGCATCACAGGTAAGAAACTTGCAGGCCGTGTCCTCTCCAGGGCGGACCTGGAGTCCGGTGTCTCAGAACCGCAACCACTCCTTGGGGAGAACCTACTCGTGACACTTCCCTCCCTACACGTCCCGCACCCCACAGCCCGCGGGGCTTTCTCTCGATTCTTGGGGGCTCAGAGATTGCACAGAACTACATTGTGTGGATGCACCGTGATTTATTCAGCCAATCCTCTGTGTGTGGACATGTGGGGTTCAACGAATACTTATTGCATGACTTAACTTGTGCCAGGCACTGAGGATAAATACATGGTCTTGGGCCCCAGGAAACTCTGAGCGTAGCGGGGGAGACCTCTGCAAGACAAGTACTTTGCTCATGGGTGGAATCCCAAAGCCAGGAGGCGACCAGCCGAGAGCGTGGCGTTGGCTAAGCCTGCCCGCCCACCCACCAGCGCATCTAAGCGGCCGCTGACTCTTCAAACCCCACTCTCAACTCCCCGCGGCTACCAAGCCGGTTCTCCGACCCCGCCCGATGCCCGACGCCTGTCTCTCAGTGCTCCTGCCCTCGCCTAGACTCCTTTGCTACCCCAGAAAATAGGAAGCTATATAAAATCACGGACGAACTTCCAAGGTTGACCAGGAACTGTGACCGGCCCTTGGGTCAGTTGGACACAATTTTATCCTCAGAAAACCCACAGCAGGGGGACTAGCCTTGCCGACGCAGTATGAGACCCACTGGGACAAAGGAGTCGCACTCCATAACTCCCTTCCCTATTCAAAACGAACCGAAGGCTTGCTTTGGGGCAAAGCTGCTCTCCGGCTCTCTAGCTGGCTCCAAGCGCCGCCTGCTGTCCAGACAGAGCACCGCGCGCAGCTGCCCGCGAGCACGTGGCAACCACCCCCGGCAGAGCCACGGGGAGACAGACTTCCCAGCCCTGGCCACCAGCCCCGATTCCAAGAGGGCCGCGCCCGCGTCCCAACGTGGTACTCGCTCTCCCAAAGCCAAGAGCCTTTCACTCAAACTAATCGCACAGAACAGAGATAACTTTATGTAGCACTAACCGTCCTCACGGGAGATACTGCAGCTCAAAACTGATTCATAGAGTAGACGGCTTAGAGTAGCATTCAGACAGCTTTGTTAAGGAAAATTGCAAAAATGCCCCTAAAATTTAAGTTTAAGTGGATCCTCAGAGTTCATGTCAGACGGGTAATGTGCCGATGTCGTAACAAGGTTTGTGGGAGGCACATGTCACACAAGAGCGTGAACACCCAATCATCACACTTATGAACTACAAAAGGATCGATAACAAGAAAAAGTTAAGGATTCTCGAATATGATGCACTAACTTCTAAGAAAGGGTGACACAGTCCGTATGTATCAGTATTGACACGCAAAATACTGTATGTTTTTCAACACCAGCGACAGGTTTGAATTTTTCTCTTGCTTCTCCTTAGTAAGTGAAAACAGAAACAAAATTAGTGAGCGGATTATTCTCTATGCAAATTTTTTCCCATGGTTCCACCCTTTAATAAAACCTGAATCCTGATTGCTTTACGACAGTTAGTCGTGAAATGGCGAAGAGTTGACGCTGTATTGGCGGAAGCTAATCCTTCTGCTTTGCGGCAACGACGTTAGCTAGGTGCGACTCCTGATAGGCTCAGAATGCAGGAAAAGCTGCAGGTACCTGGAGTCGTGTTAGTACCCTGTTTTAGGGTTCGTTCCTGAAACTTTTTATGTTTTGCTTTGAGTCTTCAGGTAGGCGGGAGTAATTTCTGTGCACTGTTGGGAGGTTGTGTTACTACTCCCGAAGAGATCCCTTTCCCTTTCCTGCATCTTTTCCTTTGTGCACACTTGACTCTTATGCTGGTTAGACTCGCCCTCCTTTCGCCTGGATGTGTCGCCGTTCGATTTGGCTTTAGTCCTGTTCTTTGGGAGAAGCCCAGCTTCCGGTGATCCTTCTTACCCTCTTTAGCGGATCCCCTCCCGCCGTGACCTGCAGCAGTCAGGAATGGAGCCTGACAGCTCTCGGGAATCCCCACCGCGGGAGGGCTCTTCCTTGCCTGGAGAGTGCCCTTCTTCCGCCCTCGGACAGGCCTTCTCCCAGATTTTGCACCATCTTACCGGCCAGGAACCCCGACGGAGCAAGGACAGAAATGCAGCTCTTCAAGACCTCGATGTTCTCCTAGAAGCCACAGAGTGTGATAAGTTATTTGAGGGGAGCGGGACATCGCCCGGTGGAATGCCTGAGATGCTGGGGAAGGTGGCCAAAGCCCTGGAGAAGTATGCAGCCCCAACCAAGGAGCAGGGAGGTAGAGAGGATGGTTTCTCAGCAGTGGCCGAGAGAGCGGCGGCCGTTGGGTTACTGTTTATCAAGCTCTTGAGGAAAGTTGAGTCTGCCAAGAATTCCTTGGTTTGCCCTGCATGGAAGACGGCCCTGCGTCACTTAGCAGGACCCATCTATATTTATGCCGTCACACACAGCCTGGAACAACCGTGGACCAGGCCGACGTCTCAGGACGTTGCTGGAGAGGTGCTGGCCTTGTTGCTTCAAGTAACTGAGTGTGGTTCTGTGGCAGGATTCCTCCACGGCGAAAATGAAGATGAGAAAGGGAGATTTACTTTGGTACTGGGGCTTCTCAAGCCCGACTTGAATAAGTGAGTAACCCTGCAGAAAGGGCCGGCGAATTGAGCTTCAGCCTGTCTCCGAGTGCCGGAGCTCAAAGGGACCTTGGGTTCTTCAGCAGTAAGATGAAAGCGTTGTAGTAGCAGATCTTCAAGCGTTTCTTGAAGACCCTGAAAGGTTGTGATTTGCTATAAACGACTTAACTAGATACCGGTGAAGCTGACAGTAGCACCCAGGTCTAACGACTACGTTTCCCAGTGCTTTTTCCGGTCGCCAGGTCCTGGGAATTGGAAGTGCTGTCTCATTTATTTAGACTTAAATTCTTAAGTTAGGTGGGCGTGGGAGTTTGGAGAGGATTTAAACTCATGGTTTGAACTTAAAATAAGGGGTCTTGAAACTCATCGCTAGTAGATACCGATAGTTATTAGATATGGAAGCAGCGTTTGGGATGAAAATAAAAGCTTTAGACTGTTATTAGATAAAGTATTTGAGTTTCCACTTGCTTCTTTGGATGTTAGTATTTGTGTTTGGGGACTTTTGTTGTCCAAAACTACCATGGGGTCATTTGATTCATTCAGCCAAAACGTCCTTGAAATCTGGTCCTGTCCGAAACCCCCACAAAGACATTTGGTCGTGCCAACCCATCTACCCAACCCCATGTGCCATGACCAAGCGAGACCATCCAGTCGAGAAGGGTTGTTATTGGCAGTACAGTCACGGCATAATTATTATACCAATAAAGTACAATTATTTTATGTGTTAATCCTGTAAACCGGCAGTATAAATAAATGTTATGGGCTCTATGAACCAGGGTCATTTCTGAGGCGTGGACATTGTTGACAAGGTCCAATGTCAAGGACCATTTGTTGGGATCAACTATGCTTATGGATGTGTTGGACGGGACCACATTTCAGGGACCTTTTGGTGTGGAGGGATTGTCTCCATGGGTGTTTTCTGGCAGGACCAAATGCCCTGCAAGGGTCTCTGTAACACTAGTAATACAAAAAAAAATGTGCACATAATTGTCGTTTTACTAGGGACTTGGAGCTAAAAGGCTTAGTTGTGAGGCAGATGATGCCTCCTTTTGTTGATTGAGTAGGACCGAGTTAGATCCTCTCTCTGAACCTCAGTGTTATACTTTGTAATATAAAGATAGTACTACGTATTACAGTTATTTTGAAGATTAGTTGAGTAATATGTGTAAACTCATAAGCTACAAATACCGTTCAAATATTGATTCATTTGTTCCTTTATAGCAATGATAATCTGAAGACATTTCTATTACTCATCTCTCCCTTCTCGCCATACCTTCACTGTAACCACCTCCACTGTCACCACAGATGCTTTGCATGGCTGCGGTTGTGGATGACTGCTTCTCACTGGATGAGCTTTAGAGCCAGAGCTCTGGGGGAATGTTAAATGCATGTAGTGTCAGTCCTGTAAGTTATTTTGATCAAAATCTTAAAATGTATGTTATAGCATCAGGAGTTACCTTACAGGGGATGTTTTTGTTTTTGTTTTCCAAAGACAAGGAACATTATATTTAGCTTAATTTTCCTTGCTAGCTACTACCATGTCTCTTTACTGAATTTAGTTTCACATTCCGGTTTAGGGAATCCTGGAAGAAGAACCCTGCCACCAAACACGTTTTCTCGTGGACTCTGCAGCAGGTCACTCGGCCCTGGCTGAACCAGCACCTAGAAAGGATCCTCCCCCCGTCACTGCTCATCTCAGATGACTACCAAACTGAGAACAAAGTCCTGGGTGTGCGCTGCCTCCACCACATTGTGCTCAACGTGGTAAGCGGCCCCTGCCCTGTCATCTGTGGTGATGGGAGAGACGGAGTCACAGGGCTGTACCCCGTTGTCGATGACTGTTGTACTGCTGCCTGTGTTTACATGTTTTATTGGCTGGCTTTCTACTGATGCTGTTATGTGACTGAATTCACATATTGTATTTTTTCTCTTTATAGTCATTCCATCTGCCAACCTAGTAGAAGTTATATCTGATAGGATATATATATATATATATATATATATATATATGTATATATAAAACATGGACCATTATTCTATACACAAAACATAGGCCATTGTCAAACTGAATAGCCAGACTTTGAGTAATTAGCAGTTGACTTCCAAGGAGCAAAAAAATCAAACTGAGAGGAATTACACCAAAATGTGCAATCTATTACTCGAGGAAGTTTGCTTGTTTCTTTCTTAACTATGTTTCATGGAACTTTAAAAATACACAGAGAAGTAGAGAGGGGTATAATGGATCTCATACACCCATAATTCAGTTTTTAAAATTACCAACATTTTGCCAACGTTGGCTGACTTTCCTTTTCGTTGGGTGATTTGTCCGGTTGCAGCCCGCTGCCGATTTGCTGCAGTACAACAGGGCCCAGGTCCTGTACCACGCCCTTGTCAGCCACCTGTACACGCCGGAGCACCGCCTCGTTCAGGTAACCGCGAGGTTTGCGGGTGACTGTGAGCCTCCGTCTTCAGATCTGAGTGGAGGGTGGCGTCACGGGAATAAGGATAGCTGAGACACTGTCTCCTCTTGGTAGGTGAGGGTGGTGACTGAGAGCCACTGCCCAGCCGAAAATGGGGGCAGCGGTGACCAGGGAAAACGCCTCGGCGCCAGGCGAGCACCTGCGTTCTCAGGGGCCATGGAGGGCTGGTGCTTGTCTTCGTCTGGGTCAGTTACGTGTTGCCTGGGGACAGATTTATGTCGGGAAAAAGTTCTACTTTTATTAATTTAAGTGCCCCTCCTTCTGTGTTGCTTCATCATCAACACACATTAAGGCCTCGTGGGTTGGGTTTGTTAGTGTCATTTATTCTTTTATCCAGTAGACACTGAGTACCTGCTGTGTGCCAGTAACCACTGTCGGTTCCAAGAGCGAGTGAATCAGACGAGGTTTCTGGCTTTAAGAAACCCTTTGGGAGGTATTTATGTAAATATATAGGTATACATAGGTCCACAGTACAGAGTGATACATTTATTAAAAGAGGTTTCTGTACAGTGCAGTGGGTGTCCAGCAGCAGGCAACTAACCAGGTTTGGTGGTCTTGGGTGGTTTTAGGGGGAATCCAGAGTAGGCGGTATTTACTTACAAAGGATAAGTAGGAGTTTGTTAGGAGGGGGAACAGTATTCTCAAGACAGAAGGAACAAGGTATATAAAGTTAGATGTAGAAATAACCAGGGTTCTTATTTTATGCCTACCCACCCTTAACCCTTCACCTTGCTACCTTTTTTAAAGTATTATTTTAGGCATTGAGAATCCAGGTGCTAACAGTCAGAAGGGTTAGGACTCTTCAGATGGTGTTTAAGAATTAAAATAAACCCTGCCCCAAAAACTGAGGAAACCAAAGAGCCCAGGAGAGCTAGGAGGGATCGCTGGGACACACTGACAGTTCAGGTAGGGTGGTGCAGCTGGACACAGGTTCTCCTTAGAATCTCTCTAGGAGCAGTTCTACTGTAAGTACACGTACGTGTTGCTTGGATTTACAGCAGACTCCAGCTCCTAAAATTTGGGTTCGAATCCCAGCTCTGCCTTTCTTCCCATTTTACAGCTTAGCACAGCACAGTGAGGAGAAGGTATTAACTTATTTGAGACTTTCAGATGGAGATAATGTAAAAAGAAAAAAAAAAGTTAGGAAAAACAAAGTAATACGCACTCACTTACTAGTGTGTTGTAGAATTCCGTGACATGGACCCCAAGAATAGAGGCATGAAGTTGCTCAGAAACCTCAGTGCACATGGCGAGTGCAGTCGGATGACCAGTTCTGTCCATTTGCTCTCCAGGCCGTGCTGCTGTGTCTGCTGGACTTATTTCCGGTCCTGGAGAAAGCCCTGCACTGGAAGGGAGGTGCCGCTCGCCCCACCACACACTGTGACGAGGTGCTGCAGCTGATCCTGACCCACATGGAGCCGGAGCACCGCATCCTCTTACGCAGGACCTACGCGAGAAACCTGCCAGCTTTTGTGCAGAGGCGAGTGCCTGGGCTGCTGGCCTGCCGACTCCGGCTTCAGCTCTTTGGTGTCACGTTGCTCTTCCGTTCGTAGGTTGGGGATCCTAAGTGTGCGGCACATGAGGAGGCTGGAGCGAGTCATCCTCGGTTATCTGGAGGTTTATGACGGACCAGAGGAGGAGGCGAGACTGAAGATACTGGAAACCCTGAAACTTCTCATGCAGTGCATTTGGCCGAGGTATAACAGCCCGCAGGGAAGTGTGGTAAGCAGGGTGGAACCCAGACTTTCCCTTCAGAACCTGTGCAGGTGTACATGCTGCATGCAGTATTAAGGCCATGCCATGTATTTGAGTGCTCCCAGTTTTACACACCTGTTGAAGTTTGCACTGAGAAAATAGCCTTTGAAAGATAAAAGACACCCATTGTTGTTTCAGGTGTCTATCTCTTTAGATTAATAGTGCACATTAAAGTTTAAAAGGCCATTTAGAAGTGCTGTATATAATAAAGACATGCTTAACTTTGTTCCTCCTAATGTTTTCTAAATCCAGTTGAGACCAAAACTCTTCATACCATGTGCCTGAACAGTGATTAGGAGAATGCTAATTCAGGATATGATAGCTTAGAAAGCATTCCAACTCTGAAGAATACACTTAAAATAGAATGAATAGATGGATAAATGAAGCTGAATCAAATTAATATGCCAGGCTTTTAAAGAGCAGAGACCAAGATTCCAGGAAGAGACCAGCAAGCAGACGTCGGGGTCAGAAGGGTAGAAACCGACTGTGACTTGCTGTGGAGGGTGGGGCTTGCGGGACAGCGGGCTGAATACTGACTGGTGACATGTGGGAGGCTAAGCAGTAGGGTGTAGGAAAGCACTTAATGTTTTTCAGGTCAAGGTAGCAGATGCAAACTTTCCCCAGTTATATTTCTGTCCAGAAATATGGTTTACTTTGCATATTTTCACACTACAAGTTAAAATTACTTTCCAGCTTCTATTACTATAGTACTTCCAGCTTCCATGGCTTTAGTTTTTATTGTGATAAAAAAAATTTACTATTTTAAAATAAACAGGTCAGTGGCATTAAGTACATTCCAGATTTTGTGCAACCATCACCACTGTCCATTTTCAGAACTTCTTTTCTTGTGTCGAGAATCTTTTAGAAGGGCTAGTAATAGATTGGGCTGAACTGTTGGTAAGCTGGGATCTGGAGTTAAGTGACAGAAAATGCAAATTGACACTGAAGTCCCAGAAGCCAAGCACATGTCCCTCATCTTGTTTTGGACTCCTGGTCTGAGACTGCTTCAAAGTTGAAGGACTATGGGCCGGCTCCTGTGCTCTGGCCACAGGTACAGGGGGAATCCCAGGCCGCCCTGTTCAGTAGGGGCTCCTTCCTTCCAGAGTGGAGCCAGGCTTCTGGAGGGAAACTCGTTTTCTGTGGGCCGGCCAGTGTGTGTGTGTGTACAGGGGCAGTATGCTGGAGAAAAATAATTGGCCTTGAAGTTCAGACATCTGGAGTCTGGTCTCTAGTTGTGCTTCCAGCTCTGTGGTCTAACACATTTGACTTCAGTTCCTTCACTTAGAAGTGAGGGCTTTATATCCTAGATGGTCTTTGAAGTCTCCAGTCTAACACCCAGGTGTAGAGTATGAACATGGTTTTTCCTCTGGATTCCAGGGTTCCCTGTAGACTCGTGGTCTTGCTGAAGGCTCTCTTGAAACTGGTGTGCGATGTGGCGAGGGACCGCAGCCTTACACCCGAGCCCGTGAAGAGTGCCTTGTTGGAGGAGGCCACGGCCTGCCTGGTTCTCCTGGACCACTGCTCTCAGGGGCGAGTGAAGGTAAGGGGCAGCCTGCAGCTCGCTTTCAGTCGGGCCTCCTTGTCCTCGAGTAATTCCCACAGTTGATTGTAATTCGTTCCTCACGGGCCTGTCCAAGCCTGTACGTGAATGTGGCGGCGGCAGGTCTCCACCTCTGGAACCTGCTGGCCTTCAACAGAGTGGGAACAAAGGTATTTAGAACCGTTCAGTCCAAAAAGCAGGAGGTTTAGAAACTATCTCTGGGGCTAAGACAAAGAACGGGTGAAAGGACTGTGATCAAAAGTTTGTAAAATTTAAGTTCTGTTCCTGTCATTGAATTGGAAAAAAAAAATAAAAGGTTAATTAATGGGCTGTAAGCCACCCAGAAATAGTAATATAGGTAGAGTAGTTCAGATCCCAGAAATGCTCCCCACTTTTCAGGGCAGCTGTGCTTTTCTGCATTCTTGTTTATCCACGTGGGAATTCTTTCTTTGGCTTCATATTCCACAAAAGCTAACTTCTCAAAGCCATAGCATGTGATAGCTATGTGAGTATTTATATATTTAATAAACTATTGCCTCATTTCTTATCCCATTTAGAATCTTGAAATGATGTAGGCAGCATAAAAGATTCATCCCCTGACAATATTTAGAAGTAGTCTAGTTTTATTAGTCTATTCAGACTGAACCTCACCTTGGCTCCTCAACCTCAGGCAGTTGTCAGGCCCTAGATCCAGTCTAATTCGCTCTGGCTGGCATTCAGCTGCTGCTTTGTGAGCCAGCAGGACATTTCCAAGTGTGCCGACAGTGTTTACAGCTACACGTGTTCTGCGAACTGTCCCCCAGTGTCACCCGTCCTTTCCTCCTCCGAGCCTGGTGCCCAGAAAGAGGAGCCCAGGTGAGAGGGGAAGAAGTAACAAACCAAAGTCTGTTTGGTTTCACGTTTCAGGGTCTCCTGGCCACAAGTCTCCAAAGCTGTGAGGACAGCCAGGTGGCAAGCTGCCTCAGGAAAGTGCAGCAGGGTTCCGGAGGCGCCCCCCACGGCGGGACTTAGGGTTTGTCTTGTTTCCCTGAAGAGGAGAGGGTTTTCTCTTTGTGTAAATGCAGTTACTTACAGAAAAAGGTATTTTTATACTAGACATTATAATTTACGTCATCCTTTTCTTTCTTTCCTTTTACTCCAATAGAAGTATGGGAAGAACAAGAAAAACTGAAGTCTGGACATTTCTTTCTTTTTTAAAGATGTTATTTATTTTTAGAGAGGGGAAGGGAAAGAGAGAGGGAGAGAAACAAGGATGCGTTAAAGGTACATCAGTCCGGTGCCTCTCGCACACCCCCAGCTGGGGAGCTGGCCCGCAAACCAGGCGTGCGCCCTGACTGGGAATTCAGACCGGTGACCTGTAGGTTTACAGGGCGGCACTTCATCCACTGAGCCACACCAGCGAGGGCAGGAGTCTGGACACGTCTGAATTAAAGTAGGGGACAGTAACCAAGGGTGGGCATTTAAAATTTAGAAATATTTACAGCCACAAACTCATCTGTTAGGCTTCTTGGACACAAAGTGTTACTTCAACACATGCCAAAGCCATAAAAATACTCTGTTTACAACTTTTCCACCAGTCCCCCCCACACTTCTTGCCCCACAGAAGTGGCATAAATATCAAAAACACAAATATTGTGTTGAATACAACATCAGGAGTAAAAGCTGGAGTTGCGATGTGATGAGGAGAAAGTTCACCATGCTCAGTCCTGTTACAAATGTCCGAGTGGAGATCACGTGGCTTTGGCCTTGGCCACCGGCTCCGTCTCCTGCTCGTACTCTATTTCCACATACGCTCGTTTCCTCCGCCAGGGGCCTTTCAGGGGTGTTTTGCCTTTGTGTTTGGCATCAAAGGCCTTTTCTTCTTCCTCACTGGAGGACTCCTCCTGCTCTTCATCACTGCTGGCATCCAGTTTATCCATTTCCTAACACAGGGAGGGGAAAAGTTAAGAGAAGATGCTGGATTTAGTCCCCAGATTCTGTTGTCATCTCAACTTAGAACCAACTGGAGAGTTTGGTTCCCACCCCTGTGTGTTTGGAAAGCCTTTCTCTTACTCATAAGTCTCACCTCAAAGTCACTTATGTCACTCTCATCCACCTCATCATCTTCCACAAATTCTCTTTTTCCCACATCCTAAAAATAAAGCATAACTGTGATGTTCAAAATACATCAGGAAAATTTAACTTAGACACCTAGTTTATTTTTTGGTAAATACATAAAATAACAATCACAATCTACTTAACTAGGCAACTAAAATCTACCTATTTCCAAGTTTAGTATTTCTGAAATCAGTATGTAATATTTACAAACAATTCTTTCTATATTCAACTAAATTAATTTCAAACAATCAAACAGTAGTTTTAGGAAAAGTATGCCTCTGTACCTACGGAAGTATACTGTGTGGCTAAACAGCTACTTGCTAAATGTGCCCTTTTCCTAAAAATACTACCACTTAAGTACCTCTCCTAGGTTAATAGTAAGATTAAATCCTTGTGAAAATTTCTGTAGGTTCCTGACGAGGCTACTTCATTTGCCATCTCGCAGGAAAAGTGTTAGCGTGCTCATCAGTAAGGCTGAGACTGTCAGTGCAGAGACCCTGGAGACCACCACAGCCACCCCTGAACCTGGGTTAGTCTCCTGACAGAAAATGGGATCAATGATTAGTTTTGGTTAGGGGGTGAAGAGGGTGTCCTGTCTCTTAATTACATTAAAATAAATGTAGTCCTACAGATTACTGCTTGACAAAGTGAAAATACAAACACAGCTTACTTCCTCATCATCATCATCTTCTTTTTCCTCCGCATCTGAAGAGTCGCTCTCCGCCTCCTGCTGCTCCAGGGCCTTGTCGAAGGCGTGGATAGGGAAGTTGTAGATGTCGCCGTACTGCGGAACATGAACGGATCGGCTTTAGCTGTATTTGCATCCCACACCTCAAGTCCACTGTCCGACAAACTGGTTATTTCGTCCCTCAGTGAAAGGAGAACACTCAATTTGAGGAGTAATATTTCTATATTGTTTTCAAGGCTAGAGCTGGCAGTGTCTTTAAAAAGCCCATTTTAACAAAAATCATCAAACTGGTAAATTCAATGAAGGATGGAAGCAGATCACTGGAAACTCAGTAGTCTATAAAACCCATGTTTACAACAAGTGTGATTTTCGTGATAAAGGGGGAAATAACAAGGAAAAAAATTTTATTCATGTTGTTTCTATGACATTATTTTAAGAAGAGAATAAAAGTTAACTTTGAAGAACCTGAAAAGAGGATAACAGGCAGGAGGGTCAAAACTGCGTGGCTTTTCTACGGAGCCCTGGGGCTGCAGTCTGGGACCAGGAGCTGGGAGTGGTGGCGAGAGGGAAAGGGCCCTCGTGCTAAAGGGAGTACCCAGGACAACCAACGCATTTGTGTGCTTGCGTCAGTGAACTTCAGTGGAGAAGCCAGGATCCGTATCAGGCCAGGAATAAAGTCAAGGTGAACATCTTCTAGCATGTTCAAAAATAAAACCCATTTTCCACGTTTTCTAGTCCCACCTAAAACATGAAATTTGTACCCTGAGTTCTAGCCTACTCACCGTGTCTTGTTTAAGTCTCTCCAGCAATTCCTTCTCTATGGCATTGTCCAGCTGAGCAGCTATCAATGCCTTTTCCTGTGGGAGAAGGAGCAAACCCCATTAACTTCGTTAGTACTCATTTTTCAGCCCGTGGAAGAAACTATGAAGCTTTTATCACAAAGACAATGTAATCACTTCTCCCACTTGTTATTATGGGGCTCCTTTAAAAAAAATATTTTATTTATTTTTAGAAAGAGGGACAGGGAGGGACAAAGAGAAGGAAAAACATTGACTGGCTGCCTCTAGCATGCCTCCAACCGGGTATGCGGCCCACAACCCAGGCATGTGCCCTGACCAGGAATCTAACCTGCGACCTTCTGGCTCACAGGGCACCCAACCCACTGAGCCACACCAGTCAGGGCGTTAACGGGGGCTTCTGCCTCTCCAACCAGACATATTTCTTCTTTACCTCTCAAATCTTGGGAACCTTTCAACTACAAAAATTTCTAGAGTTTTTATAAATAATACTCAAATTCTAACAAAGCTTTTGATAGATATGAAAAGCAGGTAGGTCCACATTAAGTGTCTCAGAAAATTAGCAACCTGAGGCAGACTTCAAGAAAAGGGAACGGAGAGCCTCACTCACGGTTTCTAAAACCATGTTAGATCCCACATGATAAGAGAAACAAATTTTAAAAACTTTCTTCCTTCAGTGATCCCTCATAGGAAATAATATGTGGCATCAACCTGTACCGCCCACAACCCAAACAAATATTAACCTCAATCTACCTTTCTAGCCTACGACTGTATTTATTTGGCAGTACAGTCACAGAGGGTTTCAAAGCATTATATACCAAAGCTGTGTTACAATGATGAACAGTGTGTGATAAATCACAATGCAGGAAGACTGGGCATGCGGATCAGTTAAGACTATTGTGATGTCCTACTTGACCCTTGAGAGGGGTGCTTACACCTCAAGAGTGAGTCACTGAGATGTAGGGAAAAAATATTCGAAACACGTTACTTTTTACAAGCACTGACATTGGCATGTCGAACTCTGTCCATAAAGCAAATAGCTGTATGTCAAATACAGTGAACAGGACATTCCGAGGGGAGAATACTGCACAGAGTTTGAAAGTGGTGGCCTCACTCCTTTATTCTGACTGGGTAAGTGGATTTGTAGATGAATTGTTTGCAGTAAGATAGGGAGCAGTTTTAAAGGTATGCTGATTGATTAATGGTTTGGTCCCTAAAAATAGTTGTAGAGCCCTGGCCAGGTAGCACTGTCCTGATCCACCAAGGTTATGGGTTCAATCCCTGGTCAGGGCACATACATGAAGCAACCAACAAATGCATAAAGCAGTGGAAGAACAAATCGATGTTTCTCTGTCTCATAAGTTGTAGAACTTAAAGATGGCTGTCAGTAATATGTAATGTAGCAGGAATTTTAAAAAGTAAATAAACTACTAAAATAAATTTAAAAATAGATAAATATACTCATCTGTTTTTAAAACAGAAAGGGAATATTTTACAAGTGATTTGAAAAGAAAAAAAAAAGTCTGCAAATGGAATACCTTAAAAAGAAAGGGATTACATCTATGTGTGACAGTGCTGAAGATGTCTTCTCTAAAAATTTCAATCACACATTAAAACAGTTTGAAGATCCAACCCTGTCTGGTGTGGCTCAGAGGACTGAACACCCAACTGCAAACCAAAGGGTTGTAGGTTCGATTCCCAGTCAGGGCACATGCCTGGGTTTTGGGGCCAGGTCCCCAGTAGGGGGCGTATGAGAGGCAACCATACATTGATGTCTCTCCCTCTCTCTATAAATAAATAAATAAATAAATAAATAATAAAATTTTAAAGATATAATTTTCCAGAGTATTTAATTATCTTCTAAATCCACACTTTTCCTGAGGGCTTATTTGGCAGAAATAGAAAAGTTTAACTTTTAAAAGATTTTATTTATTTATTTTTAGAGAGGGAAGGGAGGGAGAGAGAGAGAGAAACATCAATGTGCAGTTGCTGGGGGCCATGGCCTGCAATCCAGGCATGTGCCCTGACTGGGAATCGAACCTGCAATACTTTGGTTCGCAGCCCGTGCTCAATCCACTGAGCTACGCCAGCCAGGGCAAAAAAATTTAACTTTTTAACCTATTTAACAACTGGTGGTGGAGAATGAAAAATAAAGACCAAGTACTTAACGCAAACAATCCACAATGCACTTCTCTAAGTACTGCTGACATATCTATGAAGGGTTTACGAGAGCCCTTAAAGACAAAGGTATACTCAGCTAAGAACTGGACTCATCTGTTCTTATGAGAGAAAGGTAATATTTTACCAGTGATTTGAAAAGAAAAAAAAATGTTCTGTGGATAGAACGATTGTTTGTGGACAGCACAACTACTTATACCTGCTGTACATAACATTTGTAAGTGATATACTAGGGAGCATATGTTCCGAATTTTATTGATGGGGTGAGTGATCAAAAACTTTGAAGACCAGTGATCAAATAGATTTGAGATATAGAACTCTGTGATTAATGGAAGCAAACGCATCACGATTACCGTATTTTGCTGTGTATAATGGATACTTCTTTTGCCCAAATCTTTGAGGGAGAAATAAGGATGCACATTATATACATGGGCATAATGAGTACATACCATGCGTATAGTAATCCCATGTATAATATGCACAAAAACATGGGTGCGCATTATACATGACAAAATACGGCATTGAAGTTTTTCTTGACGGTATCACAAATGATCAGGTAAATGTCTACTGCTAGAAGGGAGGTAAGCAGACCAAATACCTAGAATGAATGAATGTCTGCATTTGCCAGGAAAAGCTAGTTCCTGGGTCTTGAAAAGCTTGAGAAAATTCAGCTTGAGTGAAGTGCCAGTGCGGTGGAGAGGCAGGCTGCTCTCTGCAACTAAGGCTGGAGTTTCTGGACTAGATGTTCCACGGATAGCAGACCATTAACATTACTACTCATTACTCTGGTCATGAAGTTGCTTAGTTTACTTCAAAGAAACAAATAATCCCAATCAATTCCTATTAACACTTTCAAAACAAAACAAACCCCCCACCTCAATTTCGTGGCCTAAGATGACCCGAACTAATATGAGTCTACTTAAAAAGATTTAAAAAATTCAATCTAGTGTGAATGAACATTCTTATATTTCACTGCAAAACTACTAGTGTATTTGATTAGAATGCCCAAACCCTGCTGAGGGTAAGATATAAGATGAGCAATATAACAAAATTCTGACCTCTGAAACATTTGACATCAAGAATTTCAGACAAGGAATTGTGGATCTCTATTTAAGGTTTTCTACTCGTTCCCCATTACATACACCCTCAAAGCACTCCCACTTCACCTGCCCTGAAAATCACGATCTCAAAATGTGGAATATCAGCTGTCTTATGCACCTAATGTGTCACACATCAGTGAACCATTCTCCAGGACCTGAACCGTTCGTGGATAATGGAGACTCGATCTTTTTCGTAGGCCCACCTCCAGAGCCCTACCCTCAGTGAAATTAAAGATGCTATGACTATCAGAGCAGTAAGTTACCTCTCTTCTTTTTTCCCTCCGCTCCACTTTTTTGCTCAGAGGAACAAGCTTCTTCCTAGGGGAAACAAAGCATATTATCAGAAAACCCAAGTACATGTGCTAAAAAAAATGAGAAGGAAAAAAGGACTGGTATTCACTTGCAGGGTTCAGCTCAGTTCAGCAAATTTTCTAAATAAATGTAATGCAATAAAAAAATTGGACATTTTTACATATATTTTAATGTGGCTGCTTTTGTTTGCTTTAGGCATTCTGAGACTTCTGAGGACATTCTCTATGCTAACAATGCTTCAGTGAACTAAGAAAAGGGAATTTTCTGTAGAAGACTGACATCTTTAGTATCCTGTGCAAGTCACAACTCAATTAAGTGTGGATTTCATATTCCTTTTAAAAATTAGTTTTCATTGAACACAGAGTAAAGTCCTTACATTCCTGTTTATTCACAGTTTTTAGGTCATTTTTAAGTCCTTAATTTTAAGATTCCCTCAGGGAGTTGTAAACGATATTTTCTGAAGCTGACTTTCAGACAGGGAGGGAATAATCAAGTTGTACTGTACTGTTTTTAAAATCCTGCAAAACCAAAGAGCCCACCTTTAATCTGAGATAAAGTCTCTTCTTAGCATATCACAAAAGGGTACCCAAAGTTGGATTTACAGAAAGCATTACTAGGGGTTTGTTTCATCATCTCTCAGTTTCATAACACGATTCATGAGAAAATAGATTCAGAAATAAATAAACGACCTGAATACTCACTGTCGCTTTAGTGTAAGTTTTCGAATTCTAATTAGGTACTGGGTGATCTTGGTGAATCTCTGCTTACACTTGTGTCGAATGAAACGAGGCCAGTAAATGAGATTTTCATCAATTTGCTCCAGGGCCTTCTCATAGTTTTTATGAAGACGGACCTATCACACAGAAAAAGGTTGAAGGGGAAGGGTACACGATCAGGTCTTTCCTGGTAACACCACCCACAGGAACTAATTTGACAGCTTGAAAGGTGTAACCTAGATACGGTCAAGGAAGAGAGAGGAAGAAGAGAACTTGGCGCTTTGCTCTAGATCAATGGGTATTGTAATTTTATGTTCCAAGTCTTACCCGTTCCCAGAGACGTCTAGGAAAGGCTGCTCTCTCTATAACCTTCATGTACAAGTAGCACTGTCCTGCAGGATACAGGGAATACCTTCATATTATTCAGAGGGACCAAAGGGCATGCTTTGAGAGCTGTTGAATAGTTCCCACGGAATCTGAAACTGGGGAGTTACCTTTCTCTTCTTTGATCGTGGCATACTGACTGTTCGCCAGGGGACAAGACGACCGGTTACACAGTCCAGTCAGGCTGTATTCATTTCTGCAGAAGCCCTGTGTCTTCGTTCTAGAATGGGAGGAATGGCAAGCATTTTTTAAAAATATTTTATTTATTTATTTTTAGAGAGGGAAGGGAGGGAGAAAGAGAGAGAGAAACATCAATGTGCGGTTGCTGGGGGCTGTGGCCTGCAACCCAGGCATATGCCCTGACTGGGAATCAAACCTGTGATGCTTTTGTTCGCAGCCCGTGCTCAGTCCACTGAGCTACACCAGCCAGGGCTATGGCAAGCATTTTAAGATCGGTTACCAAAAGGGCCACTAAAGGAATCTTTGTCCAAGTTGTGAATCTAGACTCACCTTATTTTGAAGGAACAAAATTGCCTGTTTCCCAGTGTGTCCCAGATAACCTGCAGGAGAAAGTATAAACACGTTTCAGTTGCTCAGACCCAGGAGATGGCACAAGAATCCCAGAAACAACGCTCTGAGGCGTGCCCCGCTTTCCTGAGGAAAGGGGTCTTTAACAAATGGGAGGAGAGAGTGCTTTGTAAAACATTCTGACCTTTCGTTACACAAATGACATTCTTATAGAAAAAGTAAGTACAAATTAGCAATAACCATAACCTCATTACCCAGAAATACAATTTCATTAGTATTTGTAAATATTTTCAGGTTTTTGTATATGTGTGTACATGTCAAGAACTAGTATGCCTACATCTATGTTTTCAACAAACTTAGATCATATTATGTACTTTGTAACCTTCCTTTTCTACTTAAAATGTTCACTGTCCATGGTAAAAAGACGCACAGTACTGGGCTTTTGGACATATGCACCGTAATTTTATCTCACTGCGGGCGAGGGAAATCATCTCCGCCATCCTGCACTAGTGTGTCCTTTCCTCGTTCACCTTCATCGCACTTAACGAAGGTAAGGCACTGACACACAGAAGGCACTTGTCAGTGTGGGAAGGCGGAGTCCTCAGAGTGTTCTCCGTCCAGGCGGGGAGACAGACACACAGAGCATCACAAAGCAGCTGTCTAAGCAGCTAAGGACAACGAGGTGTGTGCGAGTATGACAGCCTCTGAGTGCACTGCCTGGGGGAACTGGGAAAGGCTTAAAACAGTTAAAGGGAAGGCATAAATGTAAAAGAATGGAACAACATTTTTGCAATTTTATAGGCTGTGTCTGGCAGAGGATGTTAGATGTTAGGAAACAGGTCAGAGGAAATGAAACTGGAAAAGGAGCTCCATCTGGCTGCTGGATTTACATATCACCTCTACTTGATGACTCCTAAATTGTTATTTTACCCAATAACAATTTAGTTCACTCAGGTGATCACACTTCTCACCTGAGCACCAGACTTGTGTATACACCCAGCTGCCTACGGGCACCTCCACGTGGCTGTCTAAAGGCATCACACACACCAGCATGTCCAAATGGAGCTCTCGATTCCACAGCTCTCACAGGAGCACCGTGCTCCTTCTCCAGTCCCCCCACCTCCAGAATACAACCACTGCCCTAGTTGTTCAAATCCCCAAACCCTCCATCTGTCCCTTTATTTACCAAGTCATCAATTAAAACTGATAAATCATCTCAAATTTATCCATTTCCTTTCACAGCCACCGTGACTACTTGAGCTGAAGTTACTTTCATTATATTCTAGTCTCCTTGCTTTCACTCACTCTCCTTCAAAAACCTTTCACACAACTAGAGAACTTTTCACACACGGAAATCGTGTCATTTCCCACGGAAACCCCTAAAACCCTTACAGGACTTCACAGGACCTCGGTGTCCTAGAATATATTCCTCCTCTCTAACCTCCAGATCTTTGTACCTTCCTGTTCCTGCTGCCTGGATGGACGGCTTTCCCCTCCTCTCCTCGGTGGCGGTTCATTCTCATCCTTTAGATCTCAGCTCAATTGTCTCCCATTCAGAAAAACCTTTCCTGATCAGGCCTCTCTGAAGCGGTCTCTGCTAATTACTTCGTACTCCATCACCTCTGGTCTGTTTTTCTAGTACTGTTACTCAGTGCAACTGTTTCTGTTTGTTCACTTCCTCACGATCTGTCTCTCCCACCAGTGTTCAGGAAAGCAGAGGTCTTCTGTCTGGCTTATTAACAACCAAATCTCCAGTAACTACCGCAGTATGCCCGGTATGCAGTAAGCACTTAAATGTTTCCCCTACAGGTTACTAATGCAGGAATGTAGGACGCTTCCAAAAAACATGACTTGGACACTTAGTGGGACAAATACATAGAAAAATCTAAACACTGGAACAGCTGATTGAAAGTAACGTGCACATGGATGAAAAGGATCCTTAAAGTTGTCTAAATTCGGCTGTATCGTCACCCCTCCCCCAGGCCCCCCGCCCAGCTCTAAGTCCCCCAGGACCACACGCAGAGTCCGTCAGGGTTTGTCACCAGTGTCTAGATAAGCCAACCCTCTAGACCAACGAGGTGGGTTTTAGGCTCCTTAATCCCGGTGGGGCAGCGGGCTGGAGGCCCAGGGTAGACACGTGACAGCCCACGCACGAAAGCCGGGGCAGTGAAAGCCTCGCTCCCGGAGCCACGTGAGGCAAATGAGCCGGCTGAGTGTGCCGCTCTGAGTCGCCGAGAAGGTAAGACAACCTGCGTAAACCCTGGGTGGCAGAGCAACGGGGAAGACTCACATCATCGGACTGCATGGTGTCGGCAATCCAGCGTGGGAACCCAGACCCCGGAAGCAGCCATGCCTCTTCCGACAAATCACTTCCGGAATGCTTAGTCTCACCTACCGCGAGAGCTCTGATCTCTCAGACTCGCACGCAGCGCCGCCTGGCGGTCTAACTCGCGCTCGCCCTGAGTCCCGCGCGGCTCGCTCGCGTCGTGTAGTGTGGGTCCCGCCCCGGGCTCACTGAGAAACTGCAGACGCGAGCTAGGGGGGCTCCGTGCAACGCCGCGTGGCCGTCGGCTGTCTCCTTGGCGCGCAAGTGGAGAGCGTCCGACTCTCTCTTGTCCAGCGCGCAGTTTATGACCTCGACCAGCAGCCCACCAGGCTTTCCGTCTGCCGAACACTGCACTCGGCAAAGACGCGGGCCGCCGTGGTGCTCGCGGTCAGGCTTGCATTGTTTTTACTCCTGCTTTTGACACGAGGATCTCAAACCTCGTCTGTTTAAACTAGAGACCCTCGCTCGCGCGTGTACCCCTCTCTCCCTCACCCCGCGGGCACTCTTGATTGGGGCGGCTTTGGGTCCTGACTTTAGCAGTTCGTGGATCAGATGATATTTCAATTTTTTTTTTAAGGAATAACATTTCAGCTTTTTATTTTGGCAGGGGAAAAGAAACTCTTTACGAGCTCATACCGTTTTTCAAAAGAAAGGCCGTTTAATTCCAAGAGTAAGAAAAGCACAATCTTAAAATAAGAATGAGCCCTTACTTTGCAAACCACCTAAAATAAGTCATTGTATCATATAAATAATGTAATTTTGCTGCATGGAGGAGAAAACTGAATTAGAACCACCCTAATCAAAGTATTGTTTTATCACTGGTTTTTGGAGCCAAACATATTATTTAAAAACACAACAACCAATTGCCATTTACTAAATATCTTTGGGCATGTCACTTAACCTTTATCAAAATTTTTCACTTGATTAATGGGGGTATGTGAGGGCTAGCGGTATGCTAAATGCATAGTTTACATTGCTTCATAAAAAATCGTGATCGTTCTCACTAGCCCAGGGCCGCAGACAAGGCTGGTTCGGAGACCTAAAGTCATGCACACACAAGCCTTCTATGTTAGAAAAACCAAGTTTGAAACAATGTGGGAGAAAGAGAAAGCTGGACAAATGCACCACCTGCACTACACCACGTCCCCTGAATAGTTTCAAGGAGGGGAAGTGGTGTAGTGTTTCAGTCTGATGTGGGATAATACCTCTTCCCCTGCTCACCACCAACAGGTGAGTCCTGTGAGTAATCTTTCTTTTTTTATTTTTAATTGAGGCATAACTGACATACAGCAGGGTTGTCCAACCCACTGCATGGCCCAGGATGGCCATGAATGTGGCCCAACACAAATTCATAAATTAAAACATTATGAGATTTTTCTGTGGTTATGTGTCACAATGCATTTGATGTGTGGCCCAGAGACGCCAAAAAGTTGAACGTACAACTTTATATTAGATTCAGGTATACAGCATGAGTTGACATTTGTGTTATTACAAAGGGTTTGCCACAATAAGTTGCTATAGATAGTTATTTATAATTTTCTTGTGATGAGAACTTTCAAGATTTACTCTCTTAGCAACTTTGAAATATGCAATACAATATTAACTATAGTCCCCATGCTGTACATTATATCTCCATGATTTATTTTTCTGTAACTAGAAATTTGTACCTTTTGACCCCTTCATCCATTTGTGCTTGCTCCCTCCCCCCAAATCTCTTCTCTGTATCTTGGGTCATTGTTTTTTGTTGTTGTTGTTTGTTTTTTAGGTTCCACATGTAACTGAGATCATATGGTATTTGTCTCTCTCTGTCTTATGCTGTGCGACTTACTTCACTTAGCATAATGCCCCCAAGCTCCATCCATGTTGTTACAGATGGCAAGATGTCATTATTTTTTTATGGCTGAGTGATACTCCATTTGCTTTCTTCATTCATTTAAAGAAGCCTGGGGCTAAGAAGCATTTTTGCAATTAGAACAATTTTAGTTCTCTCTAGTTTAAGTGGGGAGGACTTTCAACATGTACAATTTTAAAACCTTTGTGATCTCTCTCTATGTGGAATCTAAATTCACTCCATTGGACAAAAACATATATATCCCCCGAAAAACCTCTCTTCAGCCTTGATTGTGGCTACTTTGGGCGTATCGTGCTGCTTGCTGTGGAAAGACATTTTTATTATTACTCCTGGCTCTTTCCTCTGGCTGAAAAGATTTACTAGGTTACATCTTAACTCTTTTAGAGGTCTTAACCTAAAGATCATCCAGCCTCACCTTGAGGATCTTTTGCTGGTTGGGGAGACTGGAGATGAGAACCAGTTTTATTTTCCAGTCTGGTAAATTTGGACTCCTTTATATTCCCCCTAATTCCTGCCTAAAAAGTGGTCTTTTTCCCCCCTTTTAACTGACTTCTTTCTCACAGTACCTTTTAATATGAGCTTAAAGATGCAAACTGACACTTTCAGCTTTCTGCCTAGAAATTATTTTATCCAGATACACAAATTAATGAGTTATGTTTTACATCCTATGACCATAGGTGACACTTTAATGAAATATTTCACTACATAAAATGTGTCATCTTTTTTTCTAGTTTGCTGTAGTGGTTATCATTGCTTTTTCAGTCTTTGCTCACTACCTGGTCACAAGGCCAATGTCATGTGTTTCAGTTTTTTGTTTTTTTTTTACAGCAGCAGCCCAGTTCCAGATATTAATTTCTGTGTCAGTTAGCTATTGTTGTATAACACACCTCTGTGAAACTCATTGGTTAAAAAGCAAGCATGTATAATTGTTCATGTGTCTACAGGTCAGATGGGGAGTTCCAGTGACCCTGACTAGACTAGGCTGTTATGACCCGGGCTTGCTCACCTGTCTGCCGTCGGCTGGTGGATTGGCTTGTGGCGGACTTTTCTAGAGTGGCTTTTTTTACAGTTGAGTGGCTACTAGCTGGAGCAATAGGAGTGTCTGTTCAGGTGTTTAGCTCATTATCCGTCTTGAGATTGCTCTGTTGTTACCTGGCAGGATTCCAATAAAAGTTGTGGAACCTCACAAGGCGGAGAGATGCAGGCTCAGGACTCCCCCACCCCCATCTCTCTGGCCACAGTCTTCTGCCAGAGCAAGTCACAAAGCCAGCCTGGATTCAGGGGGAGGCAAGTAAACTCCACTTCTTAATGGGAGCTTCAGAGACACATTGCCAAGGGAGTGGATACAGAGGCAGATGGAAAATTAGCACCATTTCTGTAATCAATGTATATAATTTGAGCAACTGGTTGTGTTTTTAACTAAGTCCCTTTGTTGAACCATACGTGATGGTTGGGGGGCACTTAGGAATGTGCAGCCCTATCTGACCTTGTGCATTAAGGATTTTTGCAACATCCACAATAAGTAGCCATTCAGCTTCTGATAAAAAAAATCTAGTGTCAAAGAAACTGTTATTCTTGCTTTCTGTTTTCACTCACATGTGTAATCAGCCAAATATACATCTATTCATGGAGCAATTCCCTGTGAGAGAACCCCAGAAAGTGTCAAATGCCTTCCAGAGTGTTGTACAATTTGTGTTCCCACCAGCAGTGACTGGGAGCCTCCCCAGCAGTGACTGGGAGTCACCCCACATCCTCATCAGCTCTTGGGGTTGTCTTGTTCCACGTTTTGGCCCCTCTGGTAGGTGTGTGGCTGCTTCTCAGGGTTGTTTTATTATTTTTTTCAGGCTGTTTTAATTTGCACCTTTTCATGTGTTTATTTGCCATCTTTATATCTTTGGTGAAGTGTCTGTTGAGGTCTTTTGCTTGTTTTTTAAAATTGGGTTGTTTGCTTTTCTTATTGTTGAGTTTTAAGAGTTCTTTGTATATTTTGGATAATAGGCCTTTATCACATGTTTCTTTTGCAAGTATTTTGTCCCCAACTGTGGCTTGTAGTCTCATTCCCTTGACGTTTATTATTCTTTTAATGTCCAGGGATCAGTAGTGATCCCCCCTCTTTCATTTTTGATGTTAGTAATTTATGTCTTCTCACTTTTTATTGATTAGCCTAGGTAAGGGTTTATCAATTTTAATAATTTTTTCAAAGAACCAGCTTTTGGTTTAATTGATTTTCTATAATTGCCTGCTTTCAATTTTATTGATTGCCGCTCTAATTTTTATTATTTCTTCTCTTCTGTTTGCTTTTGATTTAATTTGGTCCTTTTTCTCTAGTTTCCTACAGTGGAAGCTTAGATTATTGATTTTTAGATCCGTCTTCTTTTCTAACATTCAGTGCTATAATTTTCCCTCTAAGCACTGTTTTACTGCATCCCACAAATCTTGATAGGTTGTATTTTCATTTTATTTCATTTAAAATATTTTTTTATTTCTTTTGAGCATTCCTCTCTGACCTATGTGTTATTTAGAGGTGTGCTGTTTAATCTCCAAATATTTTGGAATATTCTAAAATATCCTCAAATATTTTGGGATAGTTCTGTTATTGATTTACTTAGTTTAATTCCATTGTGGTCTGAGCATATTTTGTATGATGTCTGTTCTTTTAAATTTGTTAAGGTGTGTATCATGGTCTAGTATACCTGCCTTTTGATGTACATATGCATGTATGTTCATTAGGCACACACCCAGGAGTGGGATTTGTGGGTCACAAAGCATGCATCTATTCAGCTCTATGAGGTACTGCTGATTGACAGCTGGGCAAAGTGGCTTGTAGCAATTACGCTCCCACCAACAGCAGGAGTTTGTACTGTAAATTTTTAAGTTTGTAGCCATTTTGATGGGTGCTTAGTAGCATATTGTTGTCTTGTTAATTTGCATTTCCCTGGTGACTAAAGAAATTAAGCATCTTTTCACATACTTATTGGCTCTTCAGATTGCTTCTCGGTGAAATGCTATGTAAGTCTTTGGCCCCTTCCTTCCTGCTTTTTCTTGGATTCTTTCGTTATTGCATTGTAGAACTTCTTGAGATATTCTGGATACAAATTCTTTGTTAGAGAAATCAATTGCAAATATCTTCTGTTACTTGGTGGACTGCTTCTCATTCTCTTAAATCATGCTTTTGAGGAACAGAATGTACTTTTAATGATATCCAATTTATCAGTGTTTTCCTTTGTATGCAGGGTTTTCTAGAAGTTGTTACCATTATCATCAGCCCATTTTTACGGAGAGGATAGTTGAGGTCCTGGGCAGTGGAGCTCTGCAGGCTCGGGCCAGAGCGAGGCAGGCCTAGGCAGCAGCCATGGTCAGGTCTGCAGGTGCGCCCAGTACTTGCATGACTCTTGGAGTCCAGGCCTCCTCAGATGTTGAGCCCTAGACGCTCCACTTGCCCTGAGTCTAGTCCCTGCTCTCCCAGGGTCTTGAATTATTTCCCTAGTTTTACCACCTCTTGTCTAGACTAGTGCAAAATAATTTTAAGTGGGCCACCTGCATATGGAACTCAGTTTGAAGTCAGTTAGTTTAACTTCACCAGTAAATAAAACCCAAAGATCATCATGCTCAGTCCACCAAACACTGGTAGCAGGCGAAAGGCACCCAGGCCTCTGCTTGGCTTGGGAGGTTCCCAATTCTCCTCAGCAGGTGACTGACTGAACATGCCCAGTTGTACTTGAGTTTAAGAAACAGAAAGTGCCCTGTGACTTGCTTTAGAATAGGGTCTCAGGAGCCTCCCAGGACCTTTCAAGGAGGTTTGTGCTGAGTGGCAGGCCAGGGCTTTGAAATAAGTGGCATCAGTGAAAACCCGGACCCAGGATCACTGGGCCTGGATGCACCGAGAGTTATCCTGCCTTTCCCAAATCTCCTTTCCGAGTCTTCGCCCGAGCTGCGGGGTTGCAAACTGAAAGTGGAAAACCGGGGCTGCAGTGGGCAGAGTGGGCCTCCTCTCCCGTGAAGAGGTGAGTGTGTGTGCCCCACTGGGTCGTGCTGGAGTGCTGGCTTGGTGGGGGCAGGGTCTTGGTGCCGAGAAGCAGAGAGACTTTTCTGGTGCCTGTGGAAGATGGGACGCTGCCCGCAGGACTCGCAGCAGAAGGACACCTCGTTGTGCCCAGAGGGATTGTGTGGAAGAGAAAGGCGGAGTTGGGTGCTGAAAAACAAACCAAGTCTGTTTTGGGAAACCTTGGGCAGCACTTCCCAGAGACCCTGCCTGAGGCTTAAACCTATCTGGCTGCTGAAAAACCCCAGGGGGAGGCAGGTGAGGAGCAAGAGCCCCCGCTGGAGACCAGGGAGGCCCAGTTCCCACTCCTGGGAATGAAGGTTTTCTGGTACCTCCAGTGTGCACGCACGATCTTCCCAGCCACACCATTGTGCACTGTGAATTGCGTCCCGCTTCCCCTCACATCTTCACTGAGAATCACTTGTTGCTAGAATTGTGTGAAGGAGTGATTCTGACTGTCCAGCTGTGCAGAGCACTGTGCATTTAATGGAGAAAATGCGCAGGGAGAGCCCCCAGAACAGCAGGCTCTGGTTATCTGTATGCAAGTCATTTCCTGGGTATTTTGTATGCAGTTAGTGCCTCAGGGTAGACCTCTTTTTGTGAAAGTCACATTGGTGTGATTTTAAGATGCTTTCTGGGGATCTTTTAATGGTTCTTCGATATGTGGCAAATATTACGCAAAATGACTTTGTCTTAGCAACACAGCTCCAACAGCCTGCTCCCTACTCCCTGCCATGGCTCTCTGCAACAGCTAGGTAGTGTGTGATGTAAGTCGTGACTTGCACTGTGAATTTCATTTGTGAAATGCATTAAATACACCTTGGCTGGGCTCAGTTTCAAATGTTAGTCTTCAGGACCTCATTCCCCTTATACCTCCTTCCTTCTCTCAAGGTGAGACACCCTGAAGCTCATGACCCATTGTGGGCTTGCTAATGATGTCACACTACATAGGACGAGGACATTGTTCCTCCAAGGCGCTCCGTGGTCTCTCAGACGAGGGCTCTCACCTGGGGCCCGGCCCTCCCCACTGAATAAGCAGCCCAGGTACTTTTACACTGAAGTGGCAGAGCCACCCACCTGGACAGCACCCTAGCCTCAGCTCCAGAACTTTCCCCCTCTGCCTGCAAGCTGGAGGCCATAGCATCAGAGCATCATCGAGGTCTGGTTCATCTTGAAATCGCTGTAGTCGCTCTTCATTTGCTGCTTCCTGCTGGATGGCGGTGTCTGATAGTGAATTAAATGCACAGTCTCAGCTGTTACTCCTATTGTGGCTCATCTTTTATTCGTCAATTTAAAGCAAGTAATACATTTTCAAGTTTTGTCTTACAAACAACATGTTTGAAAAAAATTCAAATTACCGTTGAATTTAGGAAATAACAAAAACAGTTCGGACAAACACAATAATGTTATTGATATTCGTGTAAGTACTGTTCACTACGCAGACATTTTCAACACATATTTCAGTGCTTTCTAAATTTGAAATGTAAGGGGTTGATTTCAGTGAGAAATGTGATACCTAATTTGATTACCAACATTGTAAAATAAACACTAGGTAAGTTCCTGAACATGGGTTTTTTAAAATTAAAAAAACCTGGCTTTTTATTTGCAATGTGTTTCAGATATTTATTTCTTTGAGAATAAAATTTGAGTTTTTGAGAGTGAATGTTGAATTATTAAAAAAAAGGAGACAAAACATTAAATAATCCTAAACTTATTACATAGAAATAGTTCTTGTTTTATATTTCCAGAAATCTTGGTTTATGTTGACACAAGTTGTTTTGATTAGTGTCTCTTTACTTGCTTGGTCTTCCTTCTGGGGAGAGCTTGCTCCTGGACACCGTTTATGGGGTCAGGGAGCTTGCATTCGGGGTGAAGCCTAGAATACCGTCTGGTCCAGCCCATTGTCTCTAGGCATGTCAGGTGCCAGCCACCTTTGTCAGCGATATTGCACCATTCCTCATTCATGACCACGTAAATGATCAAAGCAGATGAGAGATTTTAATTCAGATCCGTCAGGTAGGAAACTTGGTGCAGGGTAACCAATAAGCCTGCATTGGAGACAGAACAGTCATTAAGAGACCCTACAAGGAAAAAGATGAGAAAGTACTGTTCTTGAGGAGCTGGCTCAGGTTTTCTGGTGATACAGAATCTTCTGTCTCGTGCCCCCACCTCATTAAAAAAACCTATTCCTTTTGAATACTTCTATTTGGGGCTTTACATCAGTCTTCTTTCTTTGTATGGGTGTATATTTTTATTTAGTTTCTATATTAAATAGATCCACTAAGTGTGATTGTATTAGTAATGCATAATTTGAGTGTTTTGCTCTGTGTCTAGAGTTGAAGAGTGTCGCCACGTTCTTCCACTCTGCCATAGAAATGTGAAGGTGTTTGGGCTGCACCTTCTGTCCCCCCATTAATCACCTGTCCACCAGTATTCTTTTCTCTCTCATTGGTCTCTATTTGTCTTGTCTGAAATGTGTACCTGGTAGAATAGGACCACCTTCCCAGATGGAAATCTGCAACCCAGAGCACTCTTTATATAAAAATAAATGCTCAGCAAAATGTGAAGTCCATTAAAAAAGTGTGAGGGACACATGAACACAACTAAATGTTAATAAAGAAAATTAGGTGAACATGGAAATTTTGGAATCATCACACATGTCAGGTACCCAAGGGACAGTTACTTGCAGCACCAAGGAAGCCGGCAAATGAACAGAATGGGTCAGTTTCCTGATGTTCAACAATTATTTTATATGCACCCAATTAAGCAGCTTTAGAAAGTGTCCTGAGATCCCCCAGCTGCCGCTCTGTCCGCTGCTGTAATGCAAACAGGCGCACAGTGATCTGGATTTGGATCTCCTGGACTGGCACTGGGGAGGAGGAAGCCCGCCTGAAGAGGGCAGCCTTGAAAGTCTTGGGGCTCGGGTAGGGTAGTGAGAGAAGTGTGGGTGTTGTCGGTGGGGACCAGAGCCCAGAAAACAGAAGCTGCATTTTGAGAATAGCAGGAATGGAAGGCTCTGTGGTGGAGAAAGAGAGAAGGAATCTGGAGAAGGAGGGTGGGTCCAGGTAGTGTTGTTGTTAAGCCAGTGAGATTTGTCTGTTTCTTGAAATCTTGGGGAAACCTTTGAAGGACTTTAATCAGAGGAGGGCTAGCCAATCTACGTTCCAGAAACAACTCCACAGCTAAGTGGAGAGTGCAAGGGCTCAGACTGGTGGGAACTTAGGTGATCAGACTTTCCAAGCCACCGTGTAGGAACACATGAGGAGCGTCCGTGAGGGCAGGGAGAACTGAAGGGCGGCAGTTCACAAGGGCCTGGAGAGTTGTCCCAAGACCTTTCCATCAAGCCCGCCACATCATCTGTCTCCCTGACAGCCGCCATTTGAATGGTGTTCTGAGGATTTCTACTTGGTAACATAAAACATATTTGGGGGATCAAACCTACTTAAGAAATTATACTTTAGTTTGAATAATTTAAGTTCAGTAGTCAGATACATTTCTTTTCAAGACTCCCTGGGAGAACCTTAAACTCAGTTAAGACAGTAGCTTATTAACCCAATCAACTCAGCAGTTGCTAGAGGGGAGAGATCAAAGGAGTCTTCTCTGAGCTCCGTGCCTCCTGCCCACCTCTTTGACCCACAAACTGTCACAGTAGGAAACCCCTCGCCTTAGCTGGGGTTGGTTTCTCATTTTACACTAGAGGTGCAGGGCAGGAATCATCTTTCAGTCCCGTTCTGGGACCCTCCACCCACACCTTGGACTGGTCCCACGTGGCTGCCATTTGAAGCTGGCTATCTTCAGGCTGCTCTTTGGCTTTAAAATATTCCGTCTCTTCTGTCCATTTGACTTCAAAATAAAGTGGAGAAATCTGAAATTATTTTAGGGTGAAAGTGTTGCTGGTTTGGAAGGAATAGCACTTGTAGGAGTGTGAGGTGGTCACGCTCAGCTCCAGATCCCTGTCTGGGCAGCAGATGGCCCGCCCCGGGCCGAGCACACCAGCTGCACAATGCATTTTAGGAGATTGGCTCCAGGGTCAAGAGGGTTGGTTCATGAGAATCCATTTCACATGCCCTCTACACGGTTGAACAAACACGCACTGCTCCGTCCTGGAAAGGAGTGTTCTGGGGCAGCCTCTTGGAGGACTCTGAGATTCACCCTGCAGGCAGTGATGAAACGGAAGGGAGCTTTCCTCTTGGAGTCCCGTTGCATTGGTGCTTGTTTTGGCCCTCACAGTGTTCTCTGCAAGCCCATCTGCCCCACTAGTTGGGGGCTGTTGACTTGATGACAAGCTCCTGGGTAACTAATAGCGTATATTAGATTGAGATGCCCCATATTAGATTGAGATGCCCCAAGGCCTGGGTCATGGCTGCACGCTGTCAATCGTAACACCATCTACACTAGCTGGCCCTATAGTAGTGGGTATTGAACCACAGCTTGGTCCCTGAGACCCCAGGCTTCCGGAATATGACCTCAGCTGAGATTCTTTGGATGGAAGGGAATTTCTAACTTTCCATTCTTCTGTCGTAGTGTGTACAGCCACATAAAGACTTTAAAAGCACCTAGGATAGGCCTGAGCTCTGTGGTAACAGTAAAAATACCCCAACCTATGTCCTGACAGTTGCTCTCCACCTTTTGTTTTCCTGTATTCCCGACTCTTGTATAGTCCTAACAAGCTGACGGTGTTTTCCCTACTTCTTTCTTTTCCACTGATCCTGCAGTCAGATGAGCTGATTTCTAGCCCCGCTTCAACCTTTAAAAACTGTGATCTCGGACAAATCACTCCAACTTGCTGAGGCCTGGTTTCCTTGTTTGTGGGAACTGAGAATAATACCTACCTCGCCTGCTTCATGATTTGACTATCAATAAACTTGAGGGGAGTGATATACCTAAAAATCTGTTAAAATCATATAGTATGATTTTACCACTTAAGGTGGTAAAAGTATTCATTACCTAATCTGGGTTACATTAATTGTAGCTATAATAAATTGCTTTTGGATATAAAATGATAACTTGATCTTTCTGGGTTTTTTAAAAAGTTTTATTTATTTATTTTTAGAAACAGGGGAAGGGAGGTAGAACAAGAGGGAGAGAAACATCAGTGTGTGGTTGCCTCTCACACGCCCCCTACTGGGGACCTGGCCCGAAACCCAGGTGTGTGCCTTGACTGGGAATTGAACCGGTGACCCTTTGGTTCACAGCTCATGCTCAGTCCACTGAGCTACACCAGCCAGGGCTGATCTTTCTGTTATGCAAGGGAAATAGTGCCACTTAGGGGCCATGCTAATCTCTGTATTTGTTCACTTTTAGAATATATGCTGTTGAAGTGAGCACAAAATAATGATCGTCAACATTTATTGTTTGCTATGAAGAAACAGGGAAGACATAATAAGTTGTCCAGATTTATGCTTCGTAAAACAACAAAGCCAGGACTGGAGCCCAAAGGACTATCTCCACATTTTATGCAATTAATAGCTCCTGGGGCCTACTGAATAGGAGAGGTGCTTTTGAGTTTTTACAGATTTTTATTACTTTTTTCCCTGGTATACCAGCTGACAGAATTACTCTACACCATCTTTGATCAAAGTCTTTTATTTATTTATTTTTTCTTAATTGTTACAGGAGTAGGTGGATAGTCCTTAGTCCCGGTAACTCCTACTCCACTTCCCCTCTCCTTTGAGAGCTAGATGGAAGGAAATGACTACATGTAAATGACTCCTGGAATTCAGTCTTTTGGGGGCAGAGAAAATTGAGGGGAAACAGAATTTTAGACTCCAGGCCTGATTGTGGGTCTGCCACTCTGCTCCAGTGGCCTGTATGACCTTGGGCAGGTCACTGCGCCTTTCTGGACTTGGTTTCCCTGTCTGTGAGTGAGGACTACATGATCTCCAAGGTTCCTTTCAGTTTTAAAGTTTCGAATTGGTACACGAAAAGTCTGGAAGACTGATTTATTAAATCTGCACTATGGCTAAAAGATTTTTTCATTTCCTACAGAGTTTCTCGATGCCTTCTGGTCTGAAGAGTCTCCAGCTGCCCCGATGACAGCCTGAGGAGACTGCGCGCTGCTCGCCCTCCATGCCGGGCCAGGCCCGCTCGGCCCCTCGCAGCTCCGTCCTTCATGGAGACCGGGTCTCAGCGGGGATGGCAGTGGAGGAAATTGGCATCCAGATGGTTCCTCCCCGTGCAATTGTCTCGGGCGATGGGCCGCCTCGACAACACCTGGTAGCCAGGCTCGCCCTCTGTCCGTCACCCAGGGCAGGCCAGCATGGTGCGGATTCAGAGGCGGAGGCTTTTGGCATCTTGCCTGGGCGTCACAGCCACCGTCTTCCTGCTCGGCACACTGCAGGTACCGAGAACTGGGGCAGCGCGTGCCCACTCCTGGGCCTTCGCATTATTCCTGTCCCACCCTGTTCTCTTCAAGTACTTTCTTTTTTGCTTTATCTCTCAGAATCAGGGATTTCCTAAGGCACTGGAAATTCTTTTTTAACAGAGTGAAAGTGAGGTTTGTCAAGTAGAAACAAAATCAGTGACCAGGGGGTCAGTTTGTGGCTCTCTGGAGGGTCTTGGTTTGAGAGGAAAGGAGAGCTCAGTCTGTCTTATGGGGCAGAACTGGGTGGCTTGCTCCAAGTCCCCTGTTGCGGTCCCGTCTGCAAGATGGCGTTCTTGAGGAAGCAATGACTGTTTTGGGAACAAGGTAGTCTGTGCCTCAATAAATTTGTCATTCTTGAGATATGCCACTAGCCCAGCGATTTCCAACTTTTTCACCTCATGGCACACATAAACTAATTACTAAAGTTATGTGGCACACCCAAAAATATATGTATTTTGCTTATTGGACAAAAAGTAGGTATACTTTTGATTGATTTACAAAAATATAATAATAGTAATTACCTACTCTTTTTGCTTTCAAGTGTCTTTTTAAAAAATCAGGTGCCTGTACTTGTATATAAGGATTTCTGGTACCAGGTATTAACCAATCAGATGCATCTCTATTATATTTATGGTTCAAGACAGGGCATTCACATCTATGGCTATTGTTGTGTTGGTTGTTGTCTTTTTTTTTTAAGTTTTTATTTATTTACTTTTAGAGAGAGGGGAAAAAGGGAGAGAAGAAGAGAAACATTGAGGTACAAGAGGTACATTGATTGTTTGCCTCTCACACGTCCCTAACCAGGGACCCAGCCACAACCCAGGCATGTGCCTTGACTGGGAATCGAACCAGCAACTCTTTGGTTCTCAGACCAGTATTCAATCCACTGAGCCACACCAGCCAGGGTTGTCATTTTTTTTTTTTTTCTGTTTGGCAATGTAAGGGAAAAGATTTAGTGCCCCTGACTAAACAGTCAGGTATTGCACGTTTTAAAAATTATTGCGGCACACTGGTTGAAAATTGCTGAAAAAAGGACTCTATCAAGGAAGACGATCTAAAAGATTTCTTTAGTCTTCCCATTTCTTTCTTTTAGCCAGATACTTTGATCTTCATTTGCTGCTTTCAATTCAAAGTAAAAACTGCACAGTGTATTAAAAGTATAGATGTGGAGGCATACATATTTAGCACCCAGTCATGTCCATTTCCTAATCTAAAGGACTTTTAAAGATTGTTTGTGGACGTGAGTAGTTCAGGTGTGGGGCTGATGGAAACGAAGTCGCTCTCTGGGCTTCTTCACCGGGCTTTTTAGAGGGTCTGCCTCCCTTCTTGATTGGGACTCAATGGGAGAATGCTCCTAAGAGACCGTCTGACTCTTTGCTTCTGCCTCCTGCTGCTGCTGGATCGGGGTTCTGGTCTGAGCAAACACTCGACTCCCTTCTTGTCTCTCCTGGAGGGATGAGGTAGGGCCAGCTCGAGTGGGAGGGGCTGGAGTTTTCTGCTCTTTCCTACGGGAAGTTATGAAAGAGCTTTATCTTATCAGATAACTAACTTCAGTACTTTTCGAAGTTATAAGGAATGCGTGTGTCTAAGCTGAGAGCTTTCCTTTTGATGTTGGAATAAATTGACATGTATTTTCATATCATTGCATATGATGTGAATATCATTTCTTATGCATATCGTTGGTATGCATATCATGTCTAAGCTTCTGGAATATGAGAGCAGGTGTGGTTATTAGATCTAAACCTTTATCTGGATCTTGGTTTCAGTTTGTCACCGACTGGATGGTGTGGGCTGTTTCCCAGTCTGCACTGATACACTGACCGCGTCAGTGTGCAGAGATGCAAGAACACTATTTTTCTTTAAACACTGAAAATGAAAATGTATGATCATGTGAGTTCTTTATATATTTTGGAGATTAAACCCTTGTCTGAGGTATCATTGGCAAATATGTTTTCTCATACGGTTGGTTCTCTTTTTATTTTAAGACTGTTTTCTTTAGCCGTGCAGAAGCTTTTTATTTTGATGAGGTCCCATTTGTTTATTCTTTCCTTTATGTCCCTTGCTCTAGGGGACATATCAGAGAAAATACTGCTGTGTGGAATATCTGAGATTTTCCTGCCTATGTTCTCCTCTAGGACTTTAATGGTGTCATGACTTATATTTAAATCTTTTATCCACCTTGAATTTATTTTTGTGTATGGTGTAAGCTGGTGATCAAGACCAGAGGGGGGAGGGGAGGAATTTCAGGGGGAAAAGGTGAAGGGTTTGCAGAAACACTTATAAAGGACACATGGACAATAACAGGGGGCGGTGAAAACGGGAGGGAGGTGGGGAGGGCTGGGGTGTTGGGCTAGAGTGGAGGGAAAAGGCAAAAAACTATACTTGATAACAATTAAAAAAGAAAAGAAAATATATGATCGAGGTCTGTCCAGAAAAAGTTCAGCCATTGTTAATATAACGAGAACAGTCTGCGTGACATTGATGCGACCTGGCAGCCAAGGAGAGTGGACTGGAATGTGCATGTGTGAACAATGATGACTTCACTGTACTAGTCAGGAGGCAGTAGATGCCATTGAGTGAGCTTGTGTACTGTGTGGCTGTCACACTCAAAATGACTGAGCGAGTAGACTGAGCTCCAGAACTATGGGATAACTCATGTGTATTGTTTTAAATTGCTAAGTTCGTGGTAATATGTTACAGCAGCAACAGAAGCCTAGTAAGAGACCTGAAACGCATCAAGATAAATGGGAGGTGTGTGAAAGGAAATTAAACTAACTCTGGTAATAATTGTCTTCTCTTTCAGGTAGTGGTTGAGCTGGGAAAATTTGAAAGGAAGAAGTTTAAAAATTCCAATTTGCAAGATGGGCACGCAAAAATGGGGGAAGAGCCCACACTCCTGTACTCATTCCCTAAGAAGGAAGCTCTGACCCTGAACAGGAAAGAAAAACTGGAAACCGACAGCTACCCCATCATGCTCTGGTGGTCCCCGCTGACTGGGGAAACGGGAAGGCTGGGCCAGTGTGGAGCGGACGCTTGTTTCTTCACCATCAACCGGACCTACCTGCACCATCCCATGACCAAAGCGTTCCTCTTCTATGGTAGGTGGTGCTTCTGCCTTTCTCCCTGTGTTTGCTGGCATCATTCTCTAAAGCTGCATTACTGCTTACTTACCAAGGAAGAGATGGTGGACTCCCCACAGAAACACGTCAGCATACCTGATTTCCTTGGTATTCATTCTGCAGAAGGCCTGAGCATTTAGCAAATATGAAAAATAAATAACCTCTACCAGCATAGAGGTAGTAGGCTGGGCCACTGGTATTTATCAAGGAGAAGAGATGTTTCTTCTCACCTTTTCACAGTTGGGTTCTGTGCTTACTGAATTTAGTATTCAGGGAATTAGGTTGCTGATGTTGCTGATACTAATACAGAATGTCATGTGGTAATTGCCAGGAGATTTTGATTACCACAACAGATGGTTAATTGGAGATAAACTAAACACAATTTTAAAAAATGTCATTAGTCAGATTAATCAGAAATAAAAACAAAAAGATTGCCCAGCATCAGCTTTCAAGTGTAACTTGGTATTCATCCCTTCTTGAGGCTGATTATGTGTCATGCTGGGATCCAAGGGCACCCAAGCCCAGCTAGATGGAGTTACTAAAATTCCAGCAGCTGTTAGAAATACAGAGCTCTACCCTGGCTGGTGTGGCTCAGTGGATTGAGCGCCAGCCTGTGAACCAAAGGGTCGCTGGTTAGATTCCCAGTCAGGGCACATGGCTGGGTTGCAGGCTGGGTCCCCAGTAGGAGGTGCTTGAGAGGCAACCACACATTAATGTTTATCTCCCTCTCTTTCTTCCCCCCTTCCCCTCTCTCTAAAAATAAATAAAATCTTTTAAAAAATAAAAATAAAAAGCTCCTTGGTGATGCGTGGTAGGCAGAAGGGGGATGAATACACATTAGGGAACTCGAGCAAGTGCAGGCAAGGTTCATCAGTTACGTCGGGAAGTCAATGGAAGGAAATCTGCTCTATATTGATGTGTGTGTAAGTGTGTAAGTATAGTGTTGGCCTTGGAGAGGCAGGACTGAGACTGGGATATAGAGCTGAATCATTCTTGGTGTTCTACTTAACAACCACTTAAATAAGGCAGAAAATGGGTTCAATAGGAACCAGAAATAAGGTGGGATATACGAGTATGCCCTGAAGTTGGTCAGGGTTACAGAGCAAGGGGCAGCAGTGGCCTGGGGTGTAGGTAAGGAGCCAGGGAAATTTCAGGTACTTACAAATGCAGACATAACAGAGTACAGGTCCTCCTGAAGGTCAGCTAATGTCCCGTCCACTTCCTCTCCACCTCTATCCTTAAAAGGGAATCAGCACAGTTTGGAGGAGTTGAGGGCTATTTATAGAGGGCCAGGCCAATGGCTAATTTGTTCCGAGGGTAGAACAACTACTTGTGTCAAATGCTTATTTTGAACATCATTTGATTACAGGTCCCATGGAAGGTGTAATGTAATATATGGAACTGTATCATCATACCTTTCTAAAACCTAAAGAGTTCTGAATTCTGAAACATAAAGCTATGAGAATTTGCATAAGGGATTATGGTTCTCTAGCTGTGTTTTGAGATGAAGCCAGATTAAATGTATGACTTTAGTTTCCCAAACTTTAACAAAAGCCCCTAGAAGTATTTCAGTTACACACAAAATAGTGTAGGTAATATAATGGGTGCTTATGTACCCTATGACATAGCTTAAGAAATAAAATAGTACAAGTAGAATTGAAACGCTCTATGAGCCCCTCGCTGACTCCATCCCATTTCCTCTCCCCTACCCCAGAGGGAATCACGGTCCTGAAGTCGGTGTGTGTGTGCATGTGTGTGTGGACATACACAATCAAATGAACTACATATAATTTTTCTAAAAATTTGTAAGTATTGGGTTGGTCAAAAAGTTTGTTTAGTTTTTTTTATGTAAAATAAAAGATACATTTCTCATTTTCATCAATAACTTTATTGATTTGGTTATTTTGAGTATGTCGGCTTTCTCCCTCGTGGTATATCGTTGATCGTTCTCAATTTGATCACTGCCAACTTCAACTGGTCTGCCGACCATAGAGTCCAGTGAGAAATCTTTGGCATGAAACTTTGTAAATCACTTTTGACACGTTTGATCAGTCACAGCACCTTCTCCATACACTGCAGAAATCTTTTTTGTGTGTGTGTTCCAGTTGCATCTTTACCTTTCTTGAAATAATAAAGCATAATATGCTAAAACATTGTATATTTTCTTCCATTTTTAATATTAAAATAGAAAAATTCACCAATTTTCATAAGTTTTTAATAAATACACACTGATATGATAGCTGTCGTAATAGAGTCTAACAAAATTATTTCAAATGAAGTTCAAGACAACTAAGCACTACTAGAGTCATCTTACAGAAAAAAACCAAATGAATTTCTTGGCCAACCCAACGGTATAATATGTTGACTTTCTGTTACTTGTTTTTACTCTTACATGGTTTTTGAGATTTATTGGTGTTGATTGCTCACAATTCCAATGCATCCATTTCTCTGCTGTATAGTGTCCATTGTATTCATAGATCACATTCCATTAAATCATTTTCTTGTTGGACACAGGTTATTTTACAAGCCCTCACATATGACAAACCACACTGCAATAAACAATCCACATACGTGAGTGGATTTTGTGAGATTTATACCCAGCAGTGGAATTTATGTGTATTAGCTATTGCCAAATGAATATCCAAAGTGGTTATATCACTGTCACTATCTTTTAAACATTTAAAACTTTTTAAACATGCACATAAAACTCCTATATTAACAAATAATGTGCGTAGGTTGTTACTTCTTGATTTTTCAGTTTTAGACATTATATACCGATTCTTACTTTCTAGATGGGTATTTACGTTTCCTTCCTCACCCTGCTCCCCAACTCATGCTCAGTTTCTCATCTCCATATCCTTTCCAACAAGTCATACATTGTAGATGGATCACTATTCGCGTTTTCATCATGATGCTGTCACAGTGAACCAGACGACCCGTAGTGTATTCAGATTGACGTTCCTGCACAAGTCGTTCGCCCTGGAGTAGCACAAGATATTCCTAAAGAAATGCCTCCCCAGGGCCCCCCCGGCCTGGTCCAGGCTAGAGCCCTGGCCCTTCTCGTTGGGTGCACAGCTGCTGCCTGGCTGTCCGTCGTCCTGGGTTTCCCTGTGCCTCCCTCTTGTGTTGGCTTGTCTGTTGCTTTGATGCCTTGTCTTCCTCTTTTTCAGTTTATGTCTTCATTTCTGTGTGCTGTGAGAAAGGTTCAGGGAAGGTAAGTTTTTGGAGGCTTTGTATTTGTGATAATGTGTTCACTTTACTATTACTTTCTTTGATGGTTTGGCTCAGCACAGAATTCTAGGTTGGAAGTTCTTTTCTAACTTTTAAAGATATTTTCCCACTGTCTTCTAGCTTCCAGTGTTAGTGCTGAGGAATCCAAAGCTGTTTTGATTTCCCATCCTTTGTGTAGTGTGCTATTTTGTTCCCCCTTTCTCTGGAAAAATACAGAATTTGCTCTTTTTCACCAGTGTGGAAATTTAGTAATGATTGCTTTGCTATGTGTCTGTTTCCCTTTATTAAAGTAAGTACTTGAGTATCTGGTTGCCAGGAAGTCTACAAAGCAGTATTTAGCCTAGTGGCTTTTCCAGGACTCACAGATCTACAGGTTTATGCACTTAATTTTATTAGCACAGTAAGATTCAGTCCTCTCAGGGAGGGGCTAGCCTCCAACCAAATCCTCAGAAGACTAATGTGTTAACCAGATTGCTTCTGGTTCTACTTTCATAGCTCGGCTTGTGTTACTCTCTGCTCCTTCACCACCGACGGCTCTCCCTGGGAACTGAACATGTGCCATTTTTATTGCGCTGGCTGTCAAGGCTCTGCGCAGTCTGACTCAGCCACCTCCTCGACTGAGTCCCGTTAATTCTGTCCACTAAAACCTGTGTTCGAAAGTCACAGTGGGATAGTCACCAATTTAGGCGTCAGCCACAAGTGTTCCTGCTTTAGCACCACTGCCCATTCCACTTCTGTGTCCTCTTTAGATTTGTCCTGTCAAAATAATCTATTAATAAATACCTACTGACGTTCGCCAGTGTGGATAAATAATACAGTGTCTGATGCCACAGATTAGTATCTTGAGATGAAGATATTATCCAACCATAATGCAGGGCTAAGTGGCACGAATGCCATGAGAGAAGTGCTAGCCAGCAGATCTTGTGGGGTTTCAAAGAAGGGAGAGAGCCCATGTGGTTGTAGGGGTCTGGAAAGGCTTCCAAAGACCTTCTTCAAGAGAAAGGAGGAATTTGCAGTGGGCCTTGAGGGATAATGGACTTGGATCACGCTGGGACTGGAGAAGATTTTAGTATGAAGAACAGCATGAATGGGGCCTTGGAGGTAGAGATTTATGGGTGTTACCCAAGGTGCGGTAAGGCCAGAGCACAGTTTTGTGTAAGGGAGAGACAAAGATTGAAGGATGCACTGGGACCACAGCATGGAGAGTGCCGAACATTGGCTTAAGATTTTGTATCAAGTTAGGGGACGGTATCAGGGAGCTGCTGAAAGTTGAATGGACTTTTAAAAGCCTAGTCATAAACAAGAAAATTTTACCCTTGGAGACAGCATAGATGTGGACCTGGAGAGCATTATACTAAGTGAAATGAGCTAGTCAGAGACAGACAAACACCATATGATTTTACTCGTATGTGGAATCTAATGAACAAGCTGAACTACCAAGCAAAACAGAGACAGACTCATAGATAGAGAGCAGAATGACAGCTCTGCAGTAGGGGGAGGGGTTAGGGGGTGGAGAGATCAAACAAAAAGGAAAAAGAACTCATGGTCACAGACAACGGTGCGGTGACTGTGGAGGAGGTGGGGGGAGGTTGAAGAGGGTATAGGGCAGGGGTGTCAAACTCATGTTCACCGGGGGCCACATCAGCCTCGAGGTTGCCTTCAAGGTCCGACTGTGATTTTAGGACTGTATAGATGTAACTACTCCTGAGCAGTTGAGCGAGAGCTCGGTGCTGCCACCTGGTAGAAACAGGTTGCCAGGCTGGATAAAACAAGGTGGAGGGCTGGATTCAGCCCGCGGGCCTTGTGTTTGCCACCTGTGGTATAGGGGGATAAATGAGAATGGAAAAACAATAAAAAATGAACCACTCAAAAAAAAAACTAAACGAATTTCATGAAAATAAATAAGTAAATAAATACCCAACTCAGATATACCCATGACCCATCCCTGATCTCCTCCATTAGGTGCAGCCTCTCTTCTCTAAATGACCACAGAGCATTTTATCTCTTTTTACATCACTGAATTGAGCATCTACTTCCAGGCACAACAGCAGTCACAAATAAGGTAACTGTGGCATTTGGTTTTCCCCTGCATGGTCTTCTCTTCCCCTGTCGTGTATAAGGTTCTTAGTGATGGGGCAGCATCAACTCACCTTAGTACCTCCCCTGCTTCCCGTGTCTAGCGTAGTGCCTTGTACGCGCTAGGTACTCAGGAAGTATCATAGAGACTTAGAGCTATGGAGGACCTGCGAGAGGGTCTAAACCCCTCCTTGTAAAGGTGAGAAGACCAAGGCTCAGGAAGGTTAGTGATGTGTCAAGGCCACACGGGAGTGGGCAGCAGTGCTGGACAAAGAACCAAAGCTCCCGGACACCTGATCCAGTACTCTACCTACACCATAGTTGAATGTACCCTCATGAGTATAATTAAACCTGGACATTTGGGTTTTGAAATTGCTTAAGGTGTGTGGATTTTTTTTCTAACAGACTGAATTAGGAATTTAGTTCATTAATAAGGTCTGTTAGAACAAAGGAGAATGAAGACAACACACTTTTCTGTCTGAGGGCTCCAAATTCTAATTAAGTAGGTCACTTAAAACTGCACATGGGATTCTGGCACTGCAGGATTGAAAAGGAAAAGGCAGGGAAAATGATCCAAGTGTCAGAAGCTGACCTAATTAAGGAAAATGGAAACTCAAAGTGATGTAGGTACCGGCGTGCAGTGTCCGTGTCATTACAGATGAAATGAGGCATTCACAGGGACTACTGAGTCCGGTGGAGGAAAAGGGACAGCATGGCTTTTCTCTCCAGGGGAGCAAAAGCCTTGGCCCTTGCCATGACCGGCCTTTATTGGGTTTCTCCACCAGTTACATGATGGTCCTCAGTTGCTATGCACAGGTTTGCTTTAGGTGGTTACCTTTTACAGAAAACAAAGGAGCTGGTGCTGCTAACCACATCACAGAAGAGGGGTATTTGTAAATGAAAAGGCAAAAGTTGTTGAACCAGTTACACTCATCCTTGGAAGGTCTAGCATGGATTTTAGGAAGTTACTTTGCAGTAAATATCCTCAATTCAGGGTGAGGGAGTTTTTTAGCAAGAGCAAGACTCACAGTGGCCTAGGCACATTGCAGGCCTGATTCCTCACGGGAGAACCGCTCCATGGGCATGGGTCCTGTGCATCTCCTAGTGGGAGCTGGGCCCACGCCACACAGAATGGTTTCCTATACAAAGGGTTATGTGATTTCAAAGCTTTTGTAAACCAGAGTTTTTTTAGTTTGTTTATTTTCTTAGTAGCCTACTTTATTTTTCTTCTTCCTAGAGATGATTCATTTACTTAATAGGAACACATCTGGAGGTAATGAAGACGCTCACCGGTGAAGTACGATGGATGCTGAGTTTCGTTTGAGCCATTTGTGAAACGCAAGGCTTTAGCTACATGAACAGTTCTCTCAAAAATTAAGCAGGCATGAATGAATAAGTTAATTTTTTAACCCCAAAGTCCATCGAGCTACTGAAGTTAGTGTTGGACACTGTCACTGTTGTGATTTCAAAATACAACTCTGCATTTTTAAACAGTTCTCTTGAAACATGCCTATCACAAAGGAGAACCCCTCCTTCATGGAGTACCCTTGATGAGAATGGCTGCTTAGGGTAGGGAACTCTTGTGTTTTAGGTGAGCTTCTAAGTAGAAATTTTATCACATACAGACTTGTGGAGAGAGAGAAAGTAGCCACTAAAATATTTTACTTCCCCAGGAACATGGATGTTGGCATAGCTTCATGAGGTCTGGAGGTTATGAAGAAGATCATCACTGGTCTTTTTCAAGAGACAACCACAAAACAGCTCTGTAGGACTGAATCCCACGTGACTGGTGGGAGTCCCAGTACACCCAGCCCTAGGAGCAGCCTCCTTGGTCCCCCTCCCCATGGTTTTCCAAGCACTTTCTTGAATGCGAACTCATTTACTTTTCAAATCAGCTATATAGACACAAATTATATCTATTCTGATGAAGAGGAAACTAAAGCACGGAGTTAAAAGGCTTGTCATAAACCACACTTATTTGGGTGGTAGGAACCAGAAGTTTCTCCTAATGGAAAAACTGTGAGATAATACACCCCAAATTGTATTTCCAACCTTGGAGAAGACTTAGGGTAAAGGAATCAGCAGTGGGTAGTATCATTCTGGAAGACTTCTTGGAGGCCATGAGTGATGGGGGAGGATTTTAGAAAAGAGGTTGTGGATGTAAGAGGAGAGCGTGGACACAGAAGCGTCATGAGCAAAGCAACAGAAATCAGTGTTATGGTAAACTCTGGAGCCCGGCATGTTCATGAACAAGGTGTTCTGGTTTTCCAAAGGTCTCCCGAGAGACAAGGAGATACAGTTCTCAGAGATTTGTAATGAAATACACTTAGAAGAAGTGATAGCAAATGCCGAAGACACTTTCTTTGTTCCAGAGGACACTGGGATTTCTCAGGGTCTTAGGGTGATCACGTGTAACTGAAAAGAGAGGGACGTTGGGGTGGGAGCCCGGCTTTTCGGTCAGGGCCTCTCAGGCCTCAGGTGGAATCCTCGTCCTTCACTGTCCAGTCAGTTTTTCTGGCTCACCAAGCGTTGGTCAGGCTAAGGAACTGAATGGTGTCTATCTATTTTTTCTTTCTTTTTAAAAAGATTTTATTTATTTATTTTTAGAGAAGGAAGGGAGGGAGAAAGAGAGAGAGTGAGAAACATCAATGTGCGGTTGCTGGGGGTCATGGCCCGCAACCCAGTACCCTGACTGGGAATCGAACCTGCTACACTTTGGTTCGCAGCCCATGCTCAATCCACTGAGCTACGCCAGCCAGGGCAAATGGTGTCTATCTAAATAGGAGATTTGTGTGTATTCCAAAAAGCTGATTTATTTAGAGTATCTTCATAGTAACAGGAGCACTACTCTTCATTATTCAGGGTGCCTCCATCCAAACACCAAGTTGACTGAAAAAATGGAGAGAGAATCATAAGTTTGCTTAGTGAGCTTAGAACTACAGCAAACACTCTGATGGTCTTGAGGGCTGGGAGAGATGGCCTGATTACCTCCCTCTGTCACTAAGAGACTGTAATAATGATCACTGTCATTATCAGTACTTACTCTGTGCGTGTTCTCTTATTTAAAATGGTTACAATACTGTGTGTTACCCTAGGTGTTTTAGAAATGAGGAAATAGGCCCAGAGAATGTAAGTGATTTGCCCAAGGTCACGTAGATGGTAAGTGCCTGAGCATGCACCCAAGCCCGAACATCTGTTATTAACATTTTCCCTCGCTGTCTGCACCCCAAGCTGTACGCACGCATGCTAGATTGAGCATCTTCCTCCTCTGGAAATGCTAGATACACAGTGAATCCCGTTACCATTCATCTCTCCCTCCTCCAGGTTTCATTCCGGCACGTACTCTTCTGTTCACTCATTCCGGGTTAGACTCATTCCATTTGTCTATCCAGTCACCCATTCATTTGTCTGCTCACTTGTTCATGGCCTGTGTGATGAACAAACATGATGTGTGGAGTGAAGTACACAAACAGAGGTTTGAAAACAAAACAAAACAATCAGAAAAAAAATGTACCTATAGGGCACTGGTTTGGTGCAACAGTAAATAGTAATTATACTTGTAATCATGAGAGCCCTGGTTACACACGTGATCAGAAATGAGGAGGGAGAAGACAGGCGTGGGTGGGGAAAGGCTGACAGAGGAGAGTTGAATCTGCATCCTCCAAGCAGCAAGACAATAGCAATGATCTAACAATGATCTAGCAATGATCTAACACTGGAGAGTCAGAACATAGCCTGTTAAGCTTGTTTGGGTATATTTGAAGTGTCTTTACAGAAGAAACGCCTGAAGGAATTGGAGCAGTGACTTCTGGCACATGCAAATAGGGAATGGGATGGGCAGGGCACTGCCATCCTATGCTGTTGGCCCAATAAAACGATTTCAGTTTTCCAGCTCTATGCAGTATTAATATGATGTAAATGAAGACTTAATGAGCAAACACATTTTTTCTGAAGAGATAGTTAAGTACAAAGACAGTAAGCACAGTTATTAACAATTTATACAATTTCCAGACTTCTTTGCTTTACCAAGATCCCTTTTGGGAAGAGGGTTAATTATACAGAGACGTTCATATTTCTTTTAGCTAAGGTGCTCATTTGCTTCTAGGAGAAAATTGCATATTAGTATTACTTGATTTTAAATCTTTCCAGTTGAAAAAATAAATGGACTAAACTGTGCTAGATTTAGTTAGGTTTAAGGACAAAGACTTTAGTAATCTTCGCAATGTTCAGTTTCAAGGACTGTCCAGTCAGGGCCACAATCCTCTCAGCCTTGTGTCTGCCTCAGCCGCTCCCATCCTTTTCAAGACTCTCTGTTCTTCAATAGCATATGATCATATAAAGATGAAACAGAGAGCAGAAGTGGCTGGAAACCTGGAAGCATTTCTCACGTTAACCTAAAAAATATGAAAGGAAGCCCAGAAGTGACTAGTGCCGAACGTCAGGCACTCTCCTTCCGGCTGGCATCGGGAGGCAGGGACAGATTTCATTACTGTAGTTTCAGCGCTTTGGACCAATGGAGATGCTGGCCCTGGCCCAGTCCTAGGCAGATTCTCCGACACCCAGGAATCCTCTGAGACAAGCTGGCCGCTCCATTATTTAGCGAAGGCAACCACATCTCTTAGGCACTCAGAATAAAACTATGCAGCTTTCATTGATATGTTTCTTTTTGTTCTTAAAAATTAAAACAAAATAAAATAAAACCAACTTAAACTGGAGAGTAAGTATAGCAGACTCATTGTTTTTACAGATTTTACATTCATCTTATTTAGGTAGTTCCGGGGCACAGATTAGAGTCCCCCGGCCCTTGAGAGATGGGGTTGCTAAGGAGGGTCACGCACCTGCTGGGCAAGAACAAGCAGCATCCCTCTCTCCACTGGCTTTGTGTTATATAGACTTGTCGAGTGTGTTGGAAATCTCTTGAAATATTAATCATTTTGTTTATTAGTGAAAAAGACCTCTCTGAAGGATGTAAACTCCTAGTGATGACCAGGAAATGAAGACAAAGGGATGTGTTTTGGGAAACAATGGTTGCTAGGCAGAAGATGGCTATTCGAATAAAGAGCAGCACCTCGGATGACCTTATGGTCTGGATCTGTGTGACCCAGTCCACCCGTCTCCAGGTGTGAAAGGGAACCCTGTGCTGCAGCACTGGTGATCTGAGAGCATCTGAGCCCAGGATGTGTCCCTGACTGCTGTCAGGGTCTGCTCTTCACTCATTCATTCAGGCGTCTGTGTAGCCACATGCTAGTTGCCAGGGCTACAGTGGTAAACACAAGAACGGGCTCTGCCCTCATGAAGGCTATGAAATATGTCAACGGGGTGCTATCAGATAGGGAAAGCATTTCAGCTTTAGACAGCATAACCAGGATGGCCTCTCTGAGAACAGAACATTTGAGGTTGAGACTGGAACAGTGGGAAGAGACAGCCCTGTGAAGGTAGAGGGAATTAATTCCCGGTATAAGGGCCAGCAGATACGAATAAGAGTGGGATGGAGTTTGATGTGCAGGAGGGTCAGAAGGAAGGTCCCTGTGGCAGAACACCTTGGGCGGGAAGGAAGGCAGCCTGCGATGAGATTGCATGGGGGACCGGAGCCCCGCGGTGAAGGGCTGCGTGGGACCGGGCAAGAGGTTTGGGTGCATTCCAAGTGCCATGGGAAACCATCAGGAGGTTTTAAGCAGGGGTGCTACGATCTGGCGTGTGTTTCATTCTGTTCTAATTTATGTTTTAAAAAGATCCCTCTAGCTTCTCCTTCAAGAATGAATTTGAAAGTGAAAGTGGAAGCAAGACACAGGTTCTAGTAGATAAGCAGAAATGATACCCTGGTTTAGGGAGCGAAACAGTGGAGAAACGAAGAGACGGGTAGATTTGAGATGTGATTTAAAGGTAGAGTTGATGTCCTGATGTCTGCGCGGTATCTATTTTCACGGATGCAGCTGTCCAGAGAGAAAAATTACCTGTGAGTGTTCGTTTAATGCCTCGGCCTCTCAGACTTTTGTTCAACCTCCTGTTACCGACTTCCCCACAACTGTGATGCACAAAGGACGTAAATGCAGCTATTCATTTTCTTCCTGATGGGCGAAGAAAATATGTCAGTAGATTATTGATTACTAAATATTTCGCTTCCACGGGAATATAAATATTTAATCCTTCAGGTTATTGACATCCGCATATTTTACTTTCCTGAGTGCAGACGTCTAAATTTGATATCCAAATCACCGGTAACTCTGTATGGTTCATTTGCATGTGAGGAGCCGTTATTAACATCTTAGTGTGTGGATGGCAGTCACGTAATTCACTGCCAAAGATGTTAATGGCTAAAAATGTAAACACAGATTTCCCTAGACTCGTGCATTTACTGATGAAGCCATGGACATTTAAGCAGAAAATCCAGGAGAAAAAATATCCAGTGTCATTTATATTGGTCACCCCCCATCGCCCCTGCCCCAAGAGTCTTTTGAAAGCAGGAGATCCTCTTTTTTTTTAATCGAAGCTCCTTACTTTGTGGTGTAATGTCGCTGATAATTCAGTTCACTCTCTGTCTGAGCTGGGGCTCCCTAGGGCTAGAGCTTCTTAGGGGTGCAGTCCCGGGTCAACATGGGTGAGGGGAGAGGGCAGTGACGTCAGGGCGGCACGGTTTCACCAGGAAACGCCGCTGTGAGATGCCCCTGGAGGCGCCAGGGGAAACAGGTCTTAGAACTGGCAGGAAGGAGGGAGAGAAGGTTATTTACCGGCTCCTGCCTGTCCCCTTCCTGTCTTTTACTGGTAGTGGTACTCCAATCTCAATGCACATCTACATGTACATCTGAATGTACATCTGGGTCACCTGGAAAAGTTAAAGGAAAAATACTGCATTTTGTTTCCCACCCCATGACAAATGGACATTTCTGGAAATGAGGTTTGGGGCTCCTTACCAAGCTTCCCAGGAAATAAGGAATTGGCCAGTGTCTGTGTGTGGGTGTCAGGTGGGGGGATGGTTAATGGGGACAGCTCCTATGACCTAGATGGTCTCTTAGGTGGCTTCCACCACTAACATTTTATGGCTCAATACGAAGTCTCTAAGTTCCATCGTGGACATTTGTAGAGGTATCTCTGGGTTTTATGTCCTGTTGTTTCTCATGTATGCCTATCAGCTATGAGGTGCTTGGTCTTTGATCACAGAATATCCCATCATAACATTATGCCTTCGGGAAAATAGAATCCTCTTTACGACATCTGCCTTGTGACAGTTTCCGGGAATGTTTTATGTTAAAATTGGGAAACTGTTTGTGATTGACGCGTGTGAATTTTGATGATTTGTTCACAGGAATTATGCAGTTAGAGTGTTCTTTTAGCCACCCGGGCACGAGTTAGTCTTCCAGGAGCACTTGGTTATTGGACGAGTACAGCATCTGGTGATGTCTGAAAGTGTCGGAGCCAGGGACCTCTGCTTAGAGGATTCTCATGGCTCAGCTGATGCTGAGACAAGCCTGGGTTCCGGAGGACAGAAATTCTTCTCTGCTGCCTCCAGCCAGCAGTGCACAGACCCAGAACGCAGGTTTTCTGGGGGAGTCGCATGCGTTGCCATGAAAGTGTAAACCTATGGCGGCTGAAGGGGGATTCGGGGTCCTTTGAGTTAGCTGCCGGTGCGTGCACACCTTCCCAGATCCCTTAAAACAGCCCCTTTCTATCCCCCTTTGATCAGTGACTCTAAAGCTGCTCGTTTCAGAGACTCATTAGCTTGAGTGGCCCATATTCTCTTTATTCTTAAGGTGACTAAATTCTAGTTTTAATGATCACACTGACAGTAAGAAGTTTGCAAGCTCCCTAGTTAAGTTGTCCCATAGTTTTAAATAAATGCAGATACTCACACTCTAATTAACCATGTTTCCTACTTTAGCCCTAAATCCAATTTTCCAAACACTCTTAGGTTGGGTCATCACTATATGGAGAAGACTGGAAGGCATAAAGATGAAAAGAGCACTTTGTTTTTCACGGCAACCAAGCTGCTTCTGCGTTTGCTCATCCTAGAACTTTGACCCCCTCGATCAGTGCTCTCTCTCCAAGGATAATGTTGGCGTTGGTGCCAGGACACTGCTAGGCTCCTGTAAGCAGTTGGCTCTTTCAGTCACACTCAGTATATGCAGTGGTGGCTGGTAATGGTGTCGGTGGTGTAGGGGGTGGTGAGTTTTGGCACATGGGAAAAATCTGCTAGGCTTAAATAGGAACTGCATTATTTCTTTCCTTTTTCATTAAGATCAAGTGTCTCTTCTTCTTGTTGCCTATACTCATGCCTCCTCTGACTTACTTACTGGTCAGCATCTCCTCCTCCTCCTCAATTGCTTCATGAGTGTCTGTCTTCAATTATAGAAAGAACATATCTTCCTTGTAACGCCCCATCACACTCTACATTATACCTTGCAGAGGTGAAGGTGGTATGTTTTGGTGAGGAGAGGGTGGGGTGATCTATGCTGTAACCAACCTGTGTACCCCGGATTACTTGGGAAACTCTGTGGTGTGATGGGAAGACTTGGGGTTTGAGAGTCGGTAGGAGGAAGGCTGAATTCATCTCCACCACTTACTACCTCTGTGATACCCATCACTGAACCCCTGTAAGCTTCTTTCTCATTTGTCATGTGAAGGTAATAATTCCATTTTATGTAAGGTCTTTGTGATGTTCAAAGAGAATTGGTGGAAAGTGTACAACATATTGCCTGCAGCATGGTAGATAGTCAATAAATAATGACAGAATTAACAAAATATTTTTTATGTTGATAGTATTCCTTTATTATCATTTTGATGTCTGTGAGATCAATAATGAGGTCCCCTCTTTCATTTCTGATATCAATAATTTGTGTCCTGTCTCTTTTTTTCTTAACCTCACTAGAGGCTTATTGATTTTGTTGGTACTTTCTGAGAACCAACTTTTGGGTTCATTGATTTTTCTCATTGATTTTCTATTTTCAGTGTCATTGACTTCTGCTCTAATTCTTATTATTTTGTTTCTTTTGCTTACTTTGGACTTAATTTGCTCTTCTTTTTCTAGTTTCCTAAGGTGGAGACTTGGGTTATTGATTTTAGATCTTCCTTCTTTTCTATTATAGGCATTCAATGCTATCAGTATACCTCTAAGAATGGCTTTCTCTCTATATCACAAAGTTTGACAAGTTGGGTTTTCATTCTTATTTAGTTCAAAGTATTTTGATATTGACCTTGAGGTTTCTTCTTTGACTCATGTTATTTTGAAGTGTGATGTTTAATCTCCACATATTTTGGGATGTTCCTGTTACTCCTCTTTTTTGATTTCTAGTTTAAGTCCATTGTGATATAAGAGCAAATATTGTATGACTTCTATTCTTTTTTATTTGTTAGGGTGTGTTTTATGACCAGAATGTGGTCTGTCTTGATGAATGTTTCATGTGAGCTTGAAAAGAATGTCCATTGTATTATAGTTGGATGAAGTAGGGTGTAGATGTCAATTATGTCCAGTGGATTGATGGTGCTGTTGATTTCAACTATGTTCTCACTGATTTTCTGCCCGATGGGTCCGTCCATTTCCAACAGAGGAGGGCTGAAGTCTCCAGCTGTAACAGTGGATTCATCCGTTCCTCTTGGCAATCTATCAGTTTTATAGTTTGACCATCTCTTGATGTTAGGATGGTTGTCGTTGTTATATTCAGATGAGCTAATATGAAGTTAAAGCACAACAGTGATAAGGTTATAACAGATTTAAAAACTAAACTAACAGATTTTGGGGGGGGTGAAAAGGGTTTTTTCCTTGCTGGTTGAAGGCACCCATCTATTATGGAAGACTGTTACAGAAGAAAAGTTTGACACTCATACTCAACTTTGACATTCATAATAGGATATTTTCTGTAAGATAAGGATAGCCTTCTAGAGTCAGACTGTTCTTGAAAGGGTATTTTCTGGATTTCTCTAGCTCCCACTTTAACATAACAAAAACTAAGGTGAGTACCCAGCTCATGGATTTCTCCCACTGATAAGGTACTGCTTCCGGCTGTGACAGCATGGTCACCAGCCTGCTGCTCCGAGGTAGAAGGAAGGGGAGAAAGCCTTACACTCTCTTGTCCTAGGCGCTGGTGGAAACATAATTGAGAGAGAGAAGAGGAGGCGGGTGGAGACCAGTGTTTTATAACTTCCCTTGTCAACCCCAAATTTTGGCGGTGACATCCCTGCCGCCAAATCCTCCAGATGGCTCAGTGAGATGAAGGCGTTTTCTCGTCCTCGGCCCATGTGACATCTCAGGAATAGTCGATGTTGTGAACTGTTATTCTTTCCCTAAATAGTCTCTTTCCTTTGCTTTTCCCACCGAGCATTTCTGGGTTTTCTCCTTCTTCGTCTCTTTGGGCTAGTGGTTCATACTTCTGTCAGCCTAAATGCCCCCTTCTTGGAACAATAGGTAATTAAAAAACCACATAATGCCCTGTCTATCATGTAAGTGAAAATAATTTGTAGTTAATAGGTGTTTTCATGTGTGTGTGCTTGGCCACACAGAGAGCAGGACGAAGCAGCCGAATGCTGCGCCTCCGTGCGGACCGTTGATGGGGAAGGTGGGTGTTCCCTGGGCCGAGCCTGCGCTGTGGACCGGCGGGCTCGTGGTCTGCAGTCACTCAGAATTCCTTGTGCAGGGACGCTCAGGAGCTCTGGGTAAATACTAAGCAACAGTCCGCTTTTCCCTTAGTTTACGTTTCTAGAAAATTCAATGTAAATTGAAACTAAGTGAGAAATACAAGCCTTGGTGTTCCTGTGGAAGATGAAGTCAGACTCCAGGCCCAGAGCTTGGGCCGTTTCTCCTCTGGGAGCTGTGCTGTGCCTTGTGAGGCGTGCAGCACCCCGGGTCTCCTCCCAGGGAATGGGAGTGCGATCCCCATCGCTGTAAGGTGCCTGCCCTCACTTCACCACCTCTGCCAAATCCCTCCCCCCCACCCACCATGGGGTCCTACTCAGTAGGTAACAACTACCGCCCTAGGGCATTTCCTCCTGGTGGGGGCCCAGCCCACATGCAGACAGAAAACCCATTTCTAGCTTCACTCCAGACCTCTGTCCTGAGCTCCCTATTTGAATAACCTATTGTCTGCGTGGCGTCCAGTTTGTGGGTCACTGAAGTCACCTCCAAACTCTGATAATGGCCGCAGTGTCCACGGGTTCAGGCAGGTCGGGGGCCGGGGGCCATCCTTGGAGCCCTTCCGCCCCTGTCTCTCAGTGGATGTTCTTTTGATTATATTTCCTAGATACTGAAAATGCCTTCTAAATGTTTTTTTTTAAAATCTCTTCACTTTTCCAGACTCTACCTTAACATTTTTACTCTAAACTACTTAACCTCTTTCTAGGACCACCGGCATGGTCTCCAGCTCACCCAGCTGCACCCTTTCAGCCTCCTCCCAGCCTTTGGGTTTTTCCTCCTCTGGCTGCGTTTGTCTTCCTGCCGTCCTTTGTGGTTGCCATGCTTGGTAACACTCGCTACCCCCACGCCCCCCAGAATGTTTCCCTTCCCTCTTTATTCTGTTTATTCCACTCATCTGTCAATCTTAGTCTGTGTCACCACTCCCAGGAAGCCTTTCTCGACCTCTCTGATGAGCTCAAATCCCTTGTTATAGGCTGTCATTGCATTGCACACCATTGCATGTACTTATATGATGAATTGCTTAATGCCTGCCTTTCCCCCTGTGCGATAAACTCCATCAGAGTTGGAGAATTTTCTGATTTTACTCACAGTTGTATCTCCCATACCTAGCACAGCGCCTGGTGCACAGTAGGCCCTCAATAGCTGCTGAGAATTCCTGAAACCTGAGATGAGATGTTTGTGGACACAGCAAGAACCTGTTCCATTTTACGACAAGAGGGGGCAGCAGAGAGCTGCCAGAGTAGCGGCCGGGCCTCTTGTTTGTTTTTTAAGTTAGAAAAATCCAGTTTGTCAGGCTCTTGAAACAAGAGCGGAGAAAGGGTGAGAGAAACGTCCAAGTGGAAACCGAGAGGCAAAAGAACAGATAATCCGGAAGGAACAGGGAGCCAGAATGAGTCACCGGAGTTAGGTAGCGGAGACTGGAAAGGGATCTCCATGTGACTTGGGCCTGGTATCGCTTCTCACGAGGCCTCTTCAGTGTTGGCAGGAGCCCCGCCGCAACCTGCGGGAAAGCCCCAAGTGTGCAGGTGGGGTAGTGAGGGAAGGAGAGAAGCCAGCTTCTTCGCGTTGGCCGCAACTCTTTTGGAAGCTCATGGCATGGCTAGCAGTGGTAGTTCAAGCCTTTGATGGGGTTGGGACTCCCAGATGGGGCAGGGGACCCTGGGAAAAAGAAGAGAAGGAAACTCTCAATCCTAAGCACCCTCTGTGTTACAGGCATGCCCAGTCCCATAAGGTCCACACTTTCCTCCTTCAGAAGGTGAGGGCGCTGCAGCTCAGGGTTATAATAATCTGCAAGTCACGTGGATAAGCTGAGGTTTTAGCCCTGACTCCCTTGGCTCAAAAGCCCATTGCTTTTTCTCAGATACTCTGGTGACTTCTTAAAGATTTGTGTAACAGCTCTTTTCACTTGCTGTGACTAAGGAGAGTATACCCGTTTCAGTTATGTGCCTTATTCGTTGATTCAGAATTTGTACTAGCAACAATTGCCCCTGTTTATGGGCTTGTTGGCTCCTGGGAAACTGTGTCATAAATGTAACAGATTGCATTTGAACTGACAGTTCATAGTCTCTGATCTCCAGCAGCCTCAGAATGTGAAGTGTCGCAGTTCTACGTGGCATGTTTGTGAGGGCAAAAATTGCAAGAATTGTTATCCTGATTCTGTACGGAAGGATGCAAGCTAATCATGAGGTTTCCTTGGTGTTTATCAAGGGAATGCTAACGTAGGAACCAGGGTCTCTGCTAACAGATCCCGAACCAAAGTCAGAGTGAACTTAAACTTAGTTAAGGAATTCTGACCACAGAAGGAAAATTCTTGTGCAACCCGTTGAGAGAGGAGAAACCCTCAGTAGAACACAATCCACGCTGTTTTAGGTATTGGCTCCAACTTGACTCGAACCCCAAGTCCATGGGCCATCTCTTTGTGATTAGCAAAGCCAGGGTGCGGTGGTGGCACTGGGCCTCCAGAGTGGGACGGGGGCACCGGGTCTCCAGTGTGAGACAGGCGTGGGGTGGGAGGGTTGCTGCACTGGGCCTCCGTGTTCAGGAGAAATGGAAACCGGTGAAGTCAGGGAAAGCACAGGGCACTCTCCCTGTTACCTAACAGCAGAGGAAAAACATCTTGGAGCTGAACATTACAAAAGTTTTGGCAGGGAGAAATGTGTGATTTTATCAAATAGTAAATAATGCTTAGAAAAAAATACATTCTTCTCATTGCAAAGAAAAGAGTGTGTTGAAAAGTAGATGTCAGGTATTTGGGGTTTTTTTCCCTGTCAGAAGGGGAGAAAGAAAGCATCAGGGTGGACTTTTAATTATTTAATCTCTTTAAGCCGTTAGCCATTTAATTGTTTCATTTTCTCCTGCAACAGTGATTTACATCACATCACCTGTGTTGCCTTGTCCATATTTGGTGAATATTTGATTTAAGCAGTTAGTCATGACAACAGTTATCACTTTCCTGTGTGACACGTCGTCACTCAGGAGAGTGCTTTAGACGGCCCACAAATGCCAGAATGAGTTCTGAAATCGGGCGCTTGCGGACTCATGGTGGTTTGGAGCATCTGTCTACCTGTCGATCTTCTGTTCAGCACCATATTGGATTCTGTGGGCGTATCTGCCCTCAATGCATGGAGGACATGGCAACCAGATGGGTCCTTTGCCCGGAGGATAAACAATTGTTTAGGACTCAGAGCACTGGAATCATGACCAAGGTCCAAGGCCCTCCCATCGAAACCTTTCCAATGCATAATGAAACCATAGTAAAAACAAATAGATCAACCCTGAATTCTGGGTCATAGAAATAAGAAACGAAAGCTGGAGAGGATAGAAGACCCAAGATGAAGAAAGAAATATGATGTTTGAAGATTTAAGTAAATTTCTAGTTTATAAAAGTTAGGATGCTTTTTCATAAAGTGGCACTAGAGGGCAGTATGTGCAGCCAAACAAACCTCCTGGAACTGGCTATGGAATTCTTACGGTTTCCAGTTACACTTTTTATTCAGGTTCAAATATCACCTCTTAATTCTTTTTATTATGTTAAACAAATAAAGGGGAAAAGATGTTTAAATTGTACACCACTATGACAAAAATATCTTAAAGAGTTGAAGATTGTTAATTTTTAGCAAAGTAATAAATTTAACTTAAAAAGAATATAGTATTAAAAGATTTTTTGATTAAAAAAAGAAGTCCTCTTCCCCTCTGTCCTATATTTCCTGTAGCTTCTTATGGAATTTTTGTTCATATTTCTAAATAATATGTGTATAGTTATATTTCTTGAGACAAGTGGTTATTTGGTATTTATTTATTTGTTTATTTTTTATCCTCACCTAAGGACATGCTTGTTGAGTTTAGAGAGAGGGGAAGGGAGGGAGGAAGAGAGGGAGAGAAACGTTGATTTGAGAGAGAAATATCAATTGGTTACCTCCTGTATGTGCCCCGACCGGGGACTGAACCTGTGACCCAAGCCTGTGCCCTGACTGGGAATTGAATGGGCGATCCTTCGGTTTATGGGACAGCGCTCCAGCCAACTAAGCCACACCCGCCAGGGCTGTGTGGTTTAATTTTAATGAATTTCCCCAGACGTACATATTTATACCTCCCCCACATCTACCTAATGTAGTCAAATTTCATTTGGCTATATGACTTATAATTTCAAACTGTCTTTACAGCACTTTTCCCCCAGCTTCAACAGCTATCCGTCTTTTCTTGTTTGTGTTTGTCTCCGCACTCCTCTTCCCCCTCCTAGTCATTCAAAGCAATTTCATGACTATGAAATCTTGCTCGACAGAGAGCAAGTTATGTTTCCTTTCTTGATATTTTATTTACCTAGAGCTCATACTTGTGCTTGAAAGTCCACTTAGTTTTACTTACTTATCATGAATTTATTTTAACAGTGTTCCATCAGATGTATCAAATACCTGTGCATGTGTGGAGCATTTTTATGTATATAAATAACTCTTAAGTACATAACTAAAATTTGAGTGGTCAGATAATCTACCCGTATTATTTCTTCTCAGGGAGCATTTTCCTGCGGCCCCGTCTCCTGCTTTAAACTGGACTTGTTCTCTAACCTTGATGAACAGTCCTACCCTGCAATTTCACGCATCCTAAGAGGTTTTTTCCCCCTCTGCTTTATGATGGATTTCCTATCTCTTAGGTCTGATTTCCACTTTCTTGATTTACTCCCTTGAGTGGCTGCAGCCCATTTTCTAACTGTTTCCTAAGAAGAACAGAAGGAAGTTTGGGATTTGAGGCTGGGCGACATCCTCCCACAGAATTTTGAAGGGTTTGCTTCATTGTCTTCTAGAATTCTGATGACAGTCCGATTCCTTTTCCTCTGTAAGTGAACTTGATGAGCAGTCAGTCCCACAGGCCAACCTAATGATGGGACATCAGCTTGCAGGTTTTGCTTAGTGACTCCAGATCTTTATGTCTTTGAAGGAGAGATACAATCAATACTAGCTCCAGACTACGGGCATCTGGAATTCAGTTCATCTTTAGATCAGGTGATCACTCTTTGTATCTGGTAGTATTTTGCTTCCTGTTTATTTACAGATAACCAGTTTTCTAAAATTTCATTGTCTGATGGTAGAACAGAGATATAGTGGCCACCGGAAGGGAGGTATCTTGAGACAGAAAAACGAGGCAGGCAACTCCATAGAATAAAATAGAATTTATTGTAGAGCAAGTGACTTACAGGGATAGGGTCAGAGCTGAAGATGATTCAGAAGTCTAGGCTGTAGAGATAAACTTCGCTACCAAACAGTTGTTACAATAGGTCTTATATAGTGTAGCTAAGGCACTAGTGATTGACAAGACAAAGGGACAGAGCATGTGGTATGTGCCAGGAACCATACATGCTGGTGGCCTCATGCGGGAGATCGCTTAGAATTGATGCTAACACCCTGATGATGTTTATCTTAGTCGTCGTGCCATTCTGGCTGTTCCTGGCAAGAATCTTTAGGGTTACACTGTGTAAGCTTATGGAACACGGATGATCATTAACTGTAAGGCTTGTGTATGCTGGTTAAGAATAGTTAGAGTTAGTCCGAGTTCACAACATTTGAAAAACTTTATCAAAAAGGAATCAGCGGCAAAAGATGGAGTCAGTCTTGTTCACATCTACACCTGCACACTTGTGATTCACGGCGTGGCTCGATGGGCGCCTTTCTCTTCAGTGGGACCAGCTGTTCAGTTTGGAGGCTGCTCGCTGAGCTCTGAAAACGTGTCTCGTACTATTTATTAATCATGTCATCTTTTCTGATCTCTATTTTAAAATTGTCAAGTGGATATTGGATCTCTTAGGTTAATTTTGTACATTTAAAATATTTTCTCCTTTACTGTTTTGTGCTTGGAATAATGTAACATCCCTTTGATTAAATAAATAATAATGCTTTAAGATTATTTCCTGTATTTCCCTTTTTTTAGGTTTCACTTTTATTTAATTCTAAGTTATGTTAGAGGTTTCTCATACATTGCCTGAAGATCTCTGATTGCTTGTATTTTGGAATCAAGCATGAAAGAGCTGATTGGAAAGTTTGGGAGATGCTTGTAAGACGTGATGGTTTTGAGGGAGGCTGATGGAACCTACTTGTCCTCTTTGGGGGGATCACTAAATGTGAGGACAGTAAGTGGGGGTCAGTTTTCGGGAGCTGTTCAGTTTCTGCAGGGAGGTGTTTGAGGGGTCAGTGTACTGGGAGCTGGTGGGGGTAGGTCCAGGGGCTCTATTCTCCCTGCCTCCCTCTATTCTCCTGTTTCCAGCTCTGACAGCCACCCTGCCCTCAATGCAACCAAGGGTGGGCACTCATTTGAAAGTACTGAGAGAACGCACCTCCAGTGTTCTGGCTGGGCATGCATCTGCCACAGGCTACATGTAAGAGGATGGGGACCTGGGGTTTCACTGCTTCATAATTAGGTTTTTCATCAACCCTGATGTTTTCATCCCTCAGGCCTGCCTTCCGCAGCCCCTGTCACTTCTGTCCCCCTCGGCCAGAGTGCCTTCCTGCACTGAGTTCGCCAGCTCCACGTCTTCCAGAAAGGCCTTTACATCCCTCATGTGACTCAGCCTTTTTGCAGTTCTTTGTCCTCATCGGTTTCATCACTTTTTAAAAATGATCTTGTAGGCTTCATTTTTTTTAATGCGTGTCTTCTTTAGTGGGGTTCGAAGAAGACGGGGAGGAGATGAGCTTGTGTTTGACCAGGTGGTCAGGGGGCTAACTCACTACAGTGTGCCAGGCACTGAGCTCTGAGCTTTACTTAGCCGGTCTGGGAGGTTGAGCATTCCCAAAAAACCCAAGATTGTTCCCGACACTTGCTACGGACAGTAAGGGAGACTGCACTCGAGGGGAGCCTGCTGAGATAGATGCAGGGACGGCGGCCTTGCAGTGTGGGGAGAGACGGAGGGACAGCCAGGGGAGCGGGACTTCAGAGCGGAGGAACGGAGTGGGGGTGGGGGATGGACAGTCACTAACAGGAAACACCAGAGGCTGTGGGGGGCGGTTCTGGCTAAACCTACCTAAAAGGGCTCTTGCTGAAGGCAGGCCAAGGTGCACCAGCCTCACCTGGGGGGTGGAGTGGACGATGAGAAGCCCAAGCGGATAGTAAGGATCATAGGTACGGAGGATGAAGGGTTCTGGCTAAACTGACTCAGGGTTTTTGCTAACACTGGGCAACATGAGAAAAACACGGAAAATCAGGGGCCAGGGCCTGGTTTCAAAAAGAGCTCAGAGAAGCCTGACGAGAGTGTGGTCAAGGAAAGAATCTTTGTCAGCGTCCAAGTCAACTTTTGGGTAGTGAAAAACAGATAGAGAAGGAAATAAGGTGATGCATTGTTTGGGAACAAAAAGAGGCAGTATACAGCTAAATTAAGGAAGATTTGTTTTAGCATAATAACTATAGAGCTTTTGCCCTTTGAAGGAATGATGCCTGCAAATAGGTCAGGCTATTCTCTTTAGCTCATTTTAGAGGGTGCACTCTGCCTGGGTGACTACTGCATGGAACCTGCTTTGTTCTGATGGGCTCTTCCGGCAGAGGTGCCAGTGCCTTTGCACGGTATCACTGTGACACCGTTCACTCAGATCCTCTCTGACTTGTTTGACACACTTCGTACACTTGCCAGAGCTGGTCAGAGAAGGACAGAGATGGAGGAGGAGAGAGACAATTTGATTGTTTTCCAAGATATGAGTACCAGCACTTAAAAATATATAAATGAGTCCTGGCCGGATAGTTCATAGGTTAGAGCATTGTCTTCATATGCCAATGTTGCAGGTTCGATCCCTGGTCAGAGCATATACAAGAATCAACCAGTGAATGTGTCAATAAATGGAACAACAAATCAATGTTTTTCTCTTTCTTCCTCTCTCTAAAATAAATAAATAAAAATGTATTGAGTGACCTCCCAAAACCCAGAATTATCTTCTAGAGAACTAGCCCTACTAGGTGAGTGTTCGAGGAACCCATCTGTGTCAGTGCACCAGCTGGCATTGTTGTGAGAGGCTGCATTCAGCTTCAGTGAATTTTTTTTGAAGACTCTTTCAATGTGTTTGTCCGTTTCATGATGGATCATTTACAAGCACAGCTGCCCACACTGCTCTGAGTGTTGAGTAGTCTTTGATCAAAAACTGCGTGACCCCAGTGCCCCGCCCTCGCTATTCACCAGATCTTACCCTGAGAGACTTTTTGTGTCTCCCCTGATGAAAAGGGTCCTCACAGGGAAATGTTTTGCCAGTGTGGGAGAGGTGGGGAGGGGGGAAAAAGCAGAAGCACTAAAAGACATCAAAATTGACAAGTTCAAAAACTTTTGAGCAGTGGAAAAAAGTCTTAATAGGTGTATTGCATCAAATGGAAAGTACTTTGAAGGTGACTAAAGTTTAAACATGTAAGAATAAATCTTGTTTATAAATAAATTTTGTTTTTTTTTGGTGCCCCCTCATCTATCAATGAGTAAACAAATTAATAAGTAGAATAGACATGATGGCCATGGTCTCATAACCCTGGGAGGTGAACCGTTGGTTCTGTGCTTTTCCGTCCCCTGAGCACGGACCCCTTGCTCCAGGCCGTGGCGCCCGGCGTCTCCCAGGAGATGTGATGGGTGTTACGAGAAAAGATTCTTTCTTGAGCAGGTCAGCGCGATGGCCTTCAGGCTAGTGGATCCACTGAGGCCGGAGCGAAGGTAGTGGCCGGGCTGAAGCCGCTCCCCAGGGCTGTGCTCTGCCGCGAGGCTGGCGCCTGCGCAGGAATCGCAGTCCCCGTGTTTTCAGTCTTTCTGTGCTCGGCTCGGCTCTGTCGTTGCGGAGCGAACTGGCTGGGCCCATCCAACAGCGGTTCCAGTTGTACAGTTACTGCCCAAGGTCAGTTTTCCAGGCCTTTTTAGGGTTTCGCCCAGCCTTACAATGTATTCCCAGGGCTTAACTCCTGTTGTCCTTGGCCCTGTAGGTAATGCCTTTGAAAACATTTTGAGGCTTTATTTGAAAAAGTATTTTGGTAATGATTTCAAAGGCTGTGAGCTTCCCTCCTGTTGAGGGTTTTACTTTCCCGGGCTTTTGGACCAAAGACGGTAATGAGTTTTAAGTACAAAGCACTGCTGATGTGTCGACTCTGTTGAAATGGTTTGTGTTGCCCGTGTGATGCGCGTGCGGAGACGTGACTCTTCCAGTGCGTGCGGCGAATGGACTTCCCTCCCGTGCCTGCTCTGAGCTGCACACGCCCAGCGCTTTGGCCAGCGCAGCGCGGGGTGTCGGAGCTCCCGAGCTCTGGCGGGCCCAGGGGTGCTCTCATGCACTTTGTTTACAGCGGGTCCTGCAAGGGTGTTCTGGGTTCCTCCCTCTCTGTTTGGCCTATTGTTTCAAATCCCAAACGGAGATTTTTCGAATTAACTCATGGTACTGCGCAGTTTTTCGTTTTGAGGTAGAGCCACGCAGCAAGGCTGAAGCCAGCACATCCTCTTCGGTGTATCTGCTAGTGAACAGATCAATGGAAAATAAAAACACTGCTCTCCGGCTCACCGTGGCCACCTGCCAGCGGTGCTGGAGATTAAAGCCACTCCAGCATTTCCCTGTCCTGCTCCCTCCATCCTGATTCGGCGGTGTCGTGTCTTAATTTTCTTATGTACCTTGGATCAGGGGACGTGCTGTTTTTCTCATAACGTCATTCACCAGTTCTAATCCTCTAATTCCTTTCATGCAAGCCCTAAGATCTCTGAGGTGCCATTATTTTTCCTGAGCACTAGCTCCAAGTTACTGGGGGAGGATTTATTTTCAGAGCTTGGCACCTGAATGACCTGGACCATAACGCCCAACAGCTATCCCCTGCTCATTATTAGACACCGGGGACTTGACAACTAGGTAGGAAACCGGTGGGAAATGGCTGTCAGGCGGTCGTCAGTGACAGGCGGCTTGCCGGAAGGATCTGGGGTGGGTGGACAGTGCCGCGCGGGGGACCCTGCATGCCAGCTCAGCTCTTGGGTTGCAGAGGATGGAGCTGGCTCTGATGTTTCCCTGGGCCCGGATCTCAGCTGTGTGCTAGACTTCATTACATACCATCAGCTGGGAGAGTCAACCCCATAACTTTCTATTTCCCAACTGGGAAGTAATTCTACGACGATGTTTGGCTCTACTGGTGCAGTGCAAGGCGCCCCTTCCCTGGACGACAGGAATCAGCACACCCTTGGCACATGGAGATGTGCAGGTGTACACACACCCAGAGGCTCGTGAGTCCTAGACCTCGCCAGGTCTGTGTCAAGTGGGAGGCTGGCTTTTCACGTGAGAAATTTCCAGTGCAAGTTCATGGATGCTTCCCTACAGGCCTTTCAAAGGTTGGACTGCGTTCTCCTCCCCCAGTCACCACCAGCAGGTGGCGCCTCCCTCCTGTGGGTACTGGGTACTGCGCCCCCTGTCTCAGGGCTGTTTAGCAATGAAACGGAGTCCCTGCATTCCAGCCTCAGATACGGACTCTTTACAGGGCGTACCAGTCCTGGGCAGTGTTAGAATCACAGAAGAAGCAGGGAAGGGCAAAGGGATGGTTTCCTTGGATCAGGGCAAGAAAACACGTCAAAATCAAATATTCAAGGACTATTTCTCTGCGGAAGGATCACTTACTGGTGCATCGAAGGCCATCCGTTTGGGCTCTCGGGTCTCCTTCCAGGCACTTCCATCTTGGGAGCCCGTGCTTCAGCTCCCTAGAGTCTAGGCAGCTTTCAGGTGTTACTTTCCTTGAAGTGAGTGAATAAGGCACCAAGGTCAGAACGGAGACCACCTCCCGAACCAAAGCCACTTTACCCGTTTCTATTAGATTAGGTTCTGCAGCTCATGTTATCTCTGTACTGGAAGCTGTTTATGTTGGGCTGCTCTATTGCATTACTTAGCGGCACTGAAATTCCCACCACCTTCCTTTCTGTTGTGCCTTTGCTCTTCCAGTCTTTTGAGGAATTCATAGTTGTAACAACCAAATAGCATACAATGGGAGAGCATTAGCTAGGCTTTTCTTTCTTCATTTCTGGAGAAGGACTCCGTACAATTTCCTGTGATGACGGACTATACAAGTTGTGAGTGAATCTTGAGTTGATGGTACTTAGGGGGTTGAGGTGACGTGCTGCTCCCCTGGAGTCCCGTTTAGTGGTAGAGTTGGAAGTGACCAGCGCTGTCCAATCTGCCCAAGTCTCTCTAACTTTCAGGGATGCTTCAATAGCATCCGGAAAAGATAGTGTTCCAGCCTGTACTGAATCTTTAGGGCGATGGAAGACCTCACTTTTTAAAATTTCTCTTAAAAAAAAACTCTTGAAAGGTGAGGTTCATGTGTAACAGATGCACACATTTGCAATCAGCAGTTGGTGACAACTTACCAGTGAAGATATAGAGCATTTCGCCGGAGCAGAAGGACCCTTGTGGCCCTCTGTAGGTCGGTCAGCCTCCCCCACCTCCCCACCCCGCACTGTGTCACCCCCACCCTCCAGCCATGCCCCAGGAAACCACGCATCTGATTTCGTTCTCCACAGGCTAGTCTTGCTAGTTTAGAGACTTCATATAAGTTGGATTGTGTACTGTGTACTCTTTTTTTTTTTTTTTTTTTGGTCTGGCTTTCGTTGCACAGTATGTTTTTGAGTTTCCTTTATTTTCAGATCAAGAGATGAAACTCGGATATTTTTAGCTCACACTGTAAACTGACATGACCAGGAAGAAGACTTGATGGAACACAATTCACGCCTCTTCTGCCCATGCTGAGGGTTGGGTCATTTTTGGATTTGATGACAGTGTGGTCTGGGAAGGGACCAGCTATCTCAAGGTGCCCAGGACTCAGGGAGTTCCTGGGATACAGGGTTTTGTCACTGGTCAGTGGTAAAACTGGACAAGTCTCAGGCAAATTGGGATTTGTTAGTCACCCTAGCCCCTCTACAGGCGCCATAAAGAACATTAGGGCAGGAGGGGTGTGAACTTCTCAACTATAGACGACAGGCAAGAAAAAAGGGCATTGATGTATCTTCCCCTGGAGGCTCTCAGCAGCAGGGACCCGCTTCTGGGTCCCTGGGTCCCTGGGTCCCTGGGTCCTCGGGTCCTCTGGGTGCGCTCTCCAGCTGGGCTGGCACGCTTCACTTTCCTGATTTCAGCCGAGGTTGTCAGAAACGTTTTGTATAGTTTGGTTTCCTACTTTATTAAGGATATATTATGTTTTATTACTTTACTGTTTTCCAGAATACTAATTTAGGAGCTCTGACATTGCCAACATTTAATACTTTGAAATGTAATCAGGATCGTGAAGGACAGATTTGAAAGCGCTTTGATGAACACATTAGATTAGTCATTATTATTCTTTCGGGTGTTTGGTTTGATGGGCTCCAGCTTGATTATTGTGATGTGTTTAATTTTTAAAAACCCAACCAAGTTTTTCAACCGAGTTAGAAGTCATTGTTCTAACGTGGCTTCTCTGAGGATGCGTGCTCATGTCTCATATTTATCTGAAATTATTCATTAACTGGCTGTTAGCACAACACGTTCACCTGTGGATGTTCATGCAAAATCTATTACCTGTCAGGTTTCTTTCAGAGCATATGAAGTCCCCAGAAGTGAACTGTGCCACAGAATTTTCCACATAAATTCTGAAATGCGCTATTGTAAGCATGTGGCATTCCAAAGGCAGTGTCTCCTAAGCAGCCCTGGGGATGATACGGTAATTTTGGAGCCTATCTGTGAGCCTTCACATATTATACAAAGTCTGTGAGACTTTTTGATGCTTCTCTTCAGAGAAGTGTTTCTTTTTTCCTTTAGTTTTTTCTGATTTTCAAAAATTATGTAGATGATGTATGAATATATTATTAAGGCAAAATTTAAACAATAAAGAAATCTAGCAAGCAAAAGTAATGAAATTTCATCTTTTCTTTCTCAATCCTTGTTCCAGGCAGATTAATGCCTATTTTTTCAGAAGTTTTATGTACAATTGAATTCAGCCTACAGCTTTGCCTGTTTTTTTCCTTAAACTGACATACTATAGAAATACAATTTTTTCATTTAAACATGTAATTTGAGGATTTTTCAGATTAGACTATATAAATTTACTTCATTATTTTTAAAGCTATGGTGATTCAATGGTAGAAGGGTACCTACATTTGTTTAGCCATTCTTGCCAATGATTAGGCTATTGCTGTTTTTTTTTTGTTATGAATATGCTTGTATGTTTCTGCTTACATGTGCTATTATTCCTCTAGATATCTGAGAATGGTGTCACTGTGTCAGTGGATAAATTAAATAAAACTTTTGGTACATACTGCCAAATTGGCCTTGAAGAGAATGTACTGACTTTCCTTCAAGTTTTGAATTCTTATTAACATGTGAAAAATTTAAAACAGAATAAAAGTGGATAATTAAATTTTGTAAGCTCAGACAAAATTCATAATTTTCTCTGTGTTTAGTAAATCTTTTTTATTGCTTACTTATACATTTGATTTGTATCAAACTTCTCAGAAAAAATTTAAGATGCTTGGCTTATTGATTTATTTTCTAGTTATAATTTCTTGGACTTCACATGAGCTCAGGATTAGCATAATTTTCATTTTCTTTTTCCTGACTGCTAAGAAACACTAATGAAAATGAGGTCAGCATGGAATAGTTAAGAAATCACCTACACCTAAAAATCTTCCATACCAAAGCTCAGGTTAAGAGTCCAATTCTTTAGCATTTTCTTAATAATCCATTTTTAATTTTTATGAGTCACTAATTCCTTCTCAAATCATTGACTCTGTCAAAGAATTTTTTTGCAAATAATTAATTAACTGGAACAATAAGTGCCACAGTGTTGCTAAGATTTCGTTATTTGTTGTGAGGTTGTAGTATTACCTACTAGTCTACTGTGAAGTGTTATCGTAAGTACTTCAAGTAAAATTACTTGCCAGAGTAAATGAGGCTGGGGAAAGTGCGTGAGATGAGGTAGTGATGTTCTCATCAATGCACTTCACCTACTTCTCCCTGACTTCACGCATTCTGTTATGTCCACAGAAACCTATTAGCCTCAGTGGGTGGAGATGCGCTTCCTGAAGTGAACAGCTAGCAATGCGAACTGAAATCCCTGTTCGCTGTTGATGGGACTGTTGTAATTTGCAGATGACAGTTGTATAAAGGGCCTTCAATACTTTGTTTCAATCTTAAGATGTTTTTAGAATGCCCAGCCATTCCACCTTTGAGCTCTGTCCCCTTGACAGATACTTGGTGTTGGCACCCAATTTCTGCTTTTACTTCTTGTCATCTACCTCTTACTGTCAAAATAAACTAAGGCCTGACTTCTGCACAATAAAATCTAAAAATGCATTTATTTATTCTCCAAATATCTTTGCGTACCTACTGTATTCCAGGCTCTAGGTCTGGTTCTACAGGCAAGGATGAACCACCCATGGGTCCTGGAGGGGGAGCCAGGCAGGTCCACACATAATTGCAGTTGAGTGTGGTAAATGCTGTAGTTAGGTCACTACCAAGTGTCACAAGATCACTGAATAGGAAACAACCAAAATGAGGAGTCGGGCAACCCGGAAAGCTCTTCCTGCAAAAGCGTTCACCTTCTAAAGATTCAGAGTCAATAGCAATTTAGCCCAGTTTAGAAAAAGAGCAGGAAAGGCCTCACCTACAGCCCAGCTTTGCAATGCAGCCACCGGCAGACTCCCCAGACATTAGGCCCCAGACCAATGCCGTCATCCTTCAGATGCGTTAGGGCTGCAGGTGTGAACACCAGACCCGAAGTGGCTGAGCAATCCAGGCACGCACTTAACTGACTCAGCCAGAAGTCTGGGTGGGCAGACCTGTTTTGCTCAGCAGGTCAACAGGTCACTGCAGACGTCCTCCGACTCTGCCGTTTCTCCACATGGTCCTCCGAGGGCTGAGATGGCTGAAAACTCTGTGACTCACCTGCCTGATCACACCCAGCTGCTCCCAGACTTTGTGTGATGGTATCTCTCTCTGAGCACCCTCCTTTTCTCACTCTCATCTTGTGCTTTTGCCCCTGTGCGCCTGGTCCCTTGCGGGCTATCTGCTTGCACGGGCTGCAGCTTTGGAGGGCAGGAATACAGGGAACCTTGAGCTGTCTGCCTTGCCCAGTAGGCCTCCCTTGTCAGAGTGTGTGAGGCATTTTCATCTCCAGTCTTGGGGCTCATTCTGTTCTTGCTTTGACCCACTGTCTCTACTTGATGAGGTGTTTGGGGACAGATGTCATCTGTCTTTGAATATGAACAATATAGCATAAACTAACATCACTATAAATTCTTTTTTTAAAGACGCCAGCAGTGAGTGTGCTGAAGAGTTGTCCCGTGTTGTCATTTGACCCTCACACACATACACTCTCCCACACCGATGCACTGACACACTCCCGATGTGAACATTGCCTCTTTGGGAATATGGGTGATGTTTCTCCTCCTCTTCCTTTTGTCCTCTGGCTTCTAATCCCTCTTTTATGTTTTTTAGTGCAATAGAAGTTTTTGTATTGAGCATGTATCATACTGGACATTTGATAAAAATTAAGAAAAATAAAAATGGATGGGACATTGTTTATGTCCTTTGCTTTATGTGTTACTGTCTCACTCTTTTTGACTGCCAGAGGGGAAGTGGATGGATTGTATTTTTTTATAGTATCACGCTTGGGCCTATAACATACAATTTATAGATTGTACTACTAAGGGTTCTTAATGTGGACCTGCAACCCTTGGCCAAATTTGTTGTTGTTTTGTTATTTCTGTGATGAGACACATGTGCATTAGGAAATCAGTCTGGAGTATCCTAGACATGGTCAGCTTTGGGGGACAGTGCTTTATTCTTCATCGTTTCTCTCTTGGGTAGAGAGATTCTAAGATGATTCCGTGGAGTGGGACGCTGGCGGTTTTTGAGAACAAGAGTTTATTTTCCAAGGTCATAGCTCCCAACTAAGGCCAAATGTGGTCCGGAGGCTAATTGGAATATAATGAATGATTTGGCAGTTCTGTATCTACCTGGTGGGTAGACTCGCTTTGCAAATAGCACTCATCTGGTGTATTGATCATTCAGAGGGTATAATTAACTTGGAGACTGACTGCTGTACTCAGGATTAACGCCTGTAAAGCATCCCTCCAGCCAAGAGTCTGAGACAGGCACCTGGGTAGTGTGTGCTGAAGTTTTGCTTGTTACCGAAGATGCCAGCTGTATCGAGTGCCTTCGGATACAAGGCTCTTTCCTGAGCCACTTTTCAGAGTGTAGATTTGTCCCACAAAGTGGGAAAACTGGGAGGATGTTGACGTGGCCGCGTGCACTCGATGGAAGAACCACATGGTCGTTAGAAAGAAGAGGGCGGGGCCGTGTTCGCTGATGATGTGGACATCTCTCTCCACGGACATGTCCCTTCACGGAGAAGGCCAGGTGCACAACAGTGTGTGTCCTGTGTTTTCATTGCTGTGAAAACACTTCTTTAATTCTGAAAAGCGTTTTTCTTTTTTCAGTGTTCACAGCTCTGAAGTCGGCACGTGTGGTGTGGTTGATAGCTTCCCTCAGTCACCGCCAGTCGGGCGGCAGCAGCGGGCCGTGGCGGTCCTTCCATCTGGCACAGTGGGGCAGCGGCAGCCCTTGGACGTGGCCATCAGCAAACCATTTAAGAACCATCTGAGGGAAGAATATGAGTCCAGTTGGTGTCTGGAAGCTCTCTTTGACTCCTGGTAGTGCAAGGAGAGCATGGGCATTGAAGCTGGGAGACGGGTGTGAGAGGTTTGGAGGGAAATCTCAGAGACGAGAGCGGAGCAGTCTTATAAGCAATGCTGTGTTGCTAACAGTCTTAAGGGCACAGAGCTAAATATTGTATTAAAACCACTGACATCAAAGACTCAAAAGTGATTCAGGACTGTTGGACTCTGAATGTGAAGACACTTTAGAAACTTTAACAATTTAACATACTTTTCTAAGCATTCATGCATAATAAAAATCTATAAGCAAATCTAAAAAGGTTCTTTCAATAAGTATAAATAAGAATTCTAAGCATAAGAAAGCATTATACCATAGTTCAGTTGGAAATACTTTTCTTAGTGACATGAAAAATAATGGGGCATCTTATAGTTTATTTGTCCTAGATTTAATTAAGTGTGATTTCCTTCCTTCCTTTCTTCCCTTCTTCCTTCCTTCCTTCCCTTCTTCCTTCCTTCCATTTTTTTTTTTTAAAATGCAGAACATACAAGAGACCGTTAACAGAGGGGAGGGACCTGGGTTTCTGGTGCATGGGGACACTATTCCCATATGACCTTTTGCTCACTTTATTTTTATTTTTATCAGAACTATACATATTCTAAGTTTAAATAGCAAAGTTCCCCCCCGAGGTTACCACTTGCAGGCCCTTTATTGACCTCTTTGGTCGGTATCACCAGATCTCTAGGTTACATGATGATATTTCACGGGTTTTCATTGTTAGGTGTTATCTGTTGACTCAATCTTGGAAGATGAGCGTTTACTCTCTTACCCTGTCCTTGTCCACACACACTCACCCTCCTGTATCTCCACCTTGCACTTGTATTACTGTATTTGATAGATCAATATTTACTCTACATTATTATAACTATGCAGATGACATTCACAGGTGAAACAGATAGTACACTGATTACTTTTCTGATAGTACACTGATTAATAATTGGGTCATATTTATTTTCTTTAATTGCTTGGTTTTCCTATGTACTCATCAGAAATTCAGCCCCAAACTCTTTGACCAGTCAGAAACAATGATTCCTTTTTTTCTCCTGTCACGGCTAATTGTGTTTGTGTTACTCCACTTTGAGCTTCAGCTAATGGTTTAACATTGACATTCGCAGTCATAAGATCTCTAGGGCTTGTTTTGTTCGGGTTTAAAGCCCCAGAGTTCCCAGCTTCATGCTCCCCGGCAGTAGGACCAGTACAGACTTGCTTTGTGGCAGTGGCTGTGCCTCTCGGTGTTACTGGCCGTGTCTCCTGGTTCCCGGTGTGTTAGCTGCAACGGAGAGAATCGGAACGTGAGATGGGAAACACCCTAATGTGTCCTTTCAAAACAAAGAATAAACTCTTCACATGCCTTGAGAGAGGTCACAAACCCTAACCCAGGGTTATGGAGCTTGGCCTTGAAAGTTTTATGCCCAAGTTCAGCAGAGTGTTCTGGGGCTCTGAAGTGTGGCTTTGCAAGGCCCGAGGCCCTTCACCAATACCCTTGGTGGCATCAGCTCCCCGGCCCTTGGGGGAGGGGAGTGCCTTAGGCTGCACTGCAAACTGTTGCTCCTGCTCCTTTCTTCTTGGTCTTCACAACACCTAACCCTCACTTTCTCTAATTATTTCTGGCGAAGCCACTGAATTTCCTTTTGGTTTCGATTTAGACACTGTCAGAAAACTTGAATATGCTGTTGCACTTATAGCAGGGAGATAGCAGTTGTAGTAGTTATCTTGAACACTGAAAGTTCTTTGAGCTTTATGAAACAAATGATTTAATCCAAGACAGGAAATTAAAACAAACTCAGGGAGGTCACTACGAGTTTAGCTCCGGCTGAGGTGATTAACAGTAGATGTGATTCATGAGCTATAGCTGCCCCCTACAACGGTGTCTGGCCCGTTGTTTCCTAAGCTTGAACATCTTTTGGTCTTAGAGGTTTTCATTTCCAATGGGTAGAAAGCTCTGTAGTGAATCTTTGAGCAACAAAAAAGTCTTCATCTCTTTTTACATTAAATGTCAAGAAACACGGTGGAGAGGATTTGTAATTTGTGGTAGAACTTCAAATGAGTTCAAATATAGTTTTTCTGAAGACCTTCACCTCCACCTCATCGTTCTTTGTAGCAGCCTGGGTCATCCATGTTCTGTATATTTTAATTAGCAGCTGGGAGAAGGAATTTATAACAGTACCTGAATGAGGAATGTGCTATTGGTTTCAAGTAATTTGATGGTTCCTTTCTTAAAGGCAGTCTCATTTTCCAGTCTTATATTTTCACCTCTTAAATGGGAGACTTGCATTATTTCTGCTTCCAAATTCTCACCAGATGGACTAGGAGAAATTAAACAGAAAGGCGATTTTCTGAGGGGAAGATAGGAACCTGGGATGATGGTAATAAGGGGGAAAAACTGTGTTGAAACAGTATTTTTAGAAAAATCAAGGACCAAAGGAGCAAGAGAAAACTTGTAACACAACTTGAAATAATAAGTTGCAAACAGATGGAAGTCCCAAGGTTTGGAAATGGGCTTCTGTATTAATCAGTCTCATAGGAAAACAAGTTATTCTAGGTATTTCAAATAGTGGAAATTCATCATGGGAATGGATTACAAAGGGGTTGAAGGGCTAGTTGGAGCAGAAAGGGGAGGTGGAAGGTTATGCAAAATGAATAACAGGAAACGTCTCAGGGAAATCACTCTACTCAAAGTGCAGGATGGCTGGTCTCCAAGGCCTCCCTGGTGGAGGTGAGCAGGAACCCATGAGCCAGCCCTCCTGGTCACTGCCCCTGCTGCAGTGGCTGTCAACACTGTCCACATGACCCGGGTCTCCAGAGCTGCGGCTCTCTCTGCAACATGAGAAGGCTTTAGGAACATGTTCCTTTTCCCCTCCAACCTTCCAGTCTCCCCGCGGTGCTCCCATCGGTGGGGCCTAATTGCAAGACAGTTGGCAAGGGATCCTGAGAAATGCTGTTTACAGGGTCTGAGCCTTGGGTAATACAGAACATAAGATACAGCTAAATTTGTGCACTTTGTTTAAGGAATCACGAAAGGTACATCAGGCCCTTATTTGGTGGAGAGCATGAATTCTGGTCACCAGCCATGCTTGGGGAGGGTGAGTGGCAACTTAAGTTAGAACAATGGAGCCCTCAGACTTGGCCAGGGTGGGGGGTCTGTCTACTTTGGCCTTCCTCCAGCTGCGAGGAGTTTATGGGCCATGGTCATATAGCCACTCGTGGCCACAGGGCCTGTGCCCTCCACATCCAAATTTATCATGGGAACCCCAGAATTCCCTGCCCCAGAGGCCAGATTGGAGTCCATTCCAGAGGACCAGCGCATCCCTGGTTTATCTTCCCAAGGGCAGATGGGTTTAAAGGTTGTCCAGTGGTGACCACAAAGGTGCGAATAGTAAATGAAAAGTATTGCATGGAAACATGTTAAAAACAGGCTGGATTTTATTTGAGCTACTGCAGCAGAAGACAGAAGCTTCAGTATAGAACTAAGCTCAACACCCACCCTCATCCCAAGAGGAGAAGAAAATGGGTGTTTCACCTGCAGCGGCCCTGAGTGATTGGAAGGGGAGGTCTGAGGGACTGAGGGTAGGTGGGCAAGTGAAGGACAGTCCTCTTCCTTCTCCCCTTTTCACCCCATACCAGGTCCCCCCAACAATTATGAATTGTGGCACAAAACGGCGTTAGTCTTGAATATATGTTATCCCTATTCCGTGTGAACCATTTGCACTTTTAAATAAAATCATGATGCATGTATGTTAAGGTGGAAAGATAAAACATTTAACAGCTTGTTAAATTGATTTATAGCTTGTTAGATTGATTTATAGCTTTTCCATGTTTAGGCTCAGGGTGCGTGGGGCTCTATTTGTACTCCCGCCTCAGGCCCTGCGTGGCAGGGGGCTGCAGAGTTATTGACTGGCCTGTAGCACTGGCTCAGTCAGGGGGCTGGAGAAATTTCCAGGCCCAGGGCTAGGACAGACAGATGCCTAATTGAACATGCATAATTGATAGAGGACTATAACATGTATAATTGAGAGAGGCCCATGGGACATAGGATTGATTAAGGGGAAGATGAAAGGACTCGTGAAGAGAGAGGAGGGCAGAGAGGAAAGAGCAGGGGTCTGGACGTGGGTAGGAGAGTGCTCTGAGTGGGGTGGCCTGCCCGAGTCTCTCTGCGCTGGTCAGAGGCAGGCGGTACCTCCCGGGCCTCCGTGTGGCACCAACCTCTAGTGCCCTTGGCTGGAGTTTAGCCCGAGGGAACGGGAGCCTTTCCCAGTTACCGACACCATTCTTTCACATTTTTAGTTAACCCTCAGGACCTTAGAGAAAACAAATGATCTGACAGGGCTGTGAGGGAAAGCTGAGAAAATTCGTGTGAAATGGCTTTAACAATAGCAATGAACTATGGAAATGCTGGATGATAACATCGGAGGCAGCTGCTTGCCTTAAACTGTTTTTTTCCCCCCAAAATTTTAGTTCCCTCTACTGGGAGTTGTTAGGTGGCACCACGTTTTATGGGCCACAGTTTTGTCATAGAGATTCTTTTTAAAAACAGAAATTACCTTTGAAGGCCATTTTGTGGGAGCACTGTTTGCCCCCAGTTAAGGCATGCAGCCTTCCCAAGGGACTGGGTTTACGCTGGGTATGATTTTTGTGGGTGTTCTTGGGAGTGCCCAGGGGAAGTTGTTCATTCAACAGACTGAGCATTGTAGCAGGTCCTTTACCACTAGTCAGTCTGAAAGTTCTGGTCCCCACCAGGGGCTCTGAGCTCCAGATAAATAACTCAGACCTCATTGGTCCAGTGGGGTGAGTAGCATGCGTTGCTCTCTGTCTTTACTGGCCTGTCTTGAAATCACAGAAGAAGAGTCAACAATCCCGCAGAAGAGACGGAGCGCAGAACCACGTATCATTCATCGGGCATTGGCGCTCTTCTGCTCACCTGCTGTTTCAGTTCAGTCTCCGCAGTCAGCAGTCTGGCATCCTCCGCCAGCATGGATTTTGCTCCAGTTGCATGCCCTAGCAGTTTCCTTTACATTGCACTTTAGCGCTTACGATCTATTTGTCAGCTGTTATTTAGAGGAAGGAATAAATCTGTCAGTAGTCAATAAACACAAATAACCCAGAGAAAAGAAAAGTCTGAATCTGAATTTGTTAAAGGTACGATCCGGTGAAGATGACTAGTAAAACAATCACATGCAGGTTAGTCACATTTTTTTTTTGGATTTATCATAAGTTAGTTGATTTTCGTTTCTTTAAAGACCCGAGTTCCAATTCTTACTATAGTGGGCATTTCCCTGGAGTCAGAGAGAGCTAACTGTTGTTTTCTGAGCTACATCCCGTACCTGTTAGGAGTTTCTCCGTGTTCATCCCCATACCCCAGGCCGTGATGTCCTCGGTGAAGTATTCTCTGTCTGTTGTGGTCCTAATATCAGCATTCTTGAGTGTTTGCCACCCGAAAGTCTAGGCTTAGGGGAGGAATTCACTGGGCAAAATGACTTTCACTGGGCAAAAAAATCCTTCCCCAGAGAATTTTAATTTGTAAGAATATAGAAAGCTTGTTTCAATGTGTATATGTGTGTGTGTGTGTGTGTGTGTATGTTGTGTAACTAGGAAGGTTTTTTTTAGATAGCAAATAACAGGACATGTTTCTGGAAAGTCAGTTCCTTTTAACTTTTCTCTCTGTTAAAGAGGCATTCCCCCACTCTCAAAGATGTAAAGCCCCACTCCTACAGATTAAACAAAATTCAGATGGATGTACGATAACCACACACTCTCATAGAAAAGCTGTGTTGCTTTTTAGTACGTGAATACAAATCAGTGTTTCTTGCTTAGATTCTGTGGGCTTTTTTGCTACCACAGATTGCAAATGGGAGGGACTCAACGCTCTTCTCCCGTCCTTCCAACATCAAGGTTTCGTTAGCAGCTTGGTTAAAGGTATAATGAGCTTGTAAGCCTTCATCTCCTAGTTGTAATGAATGAGGCTCATTATAACTGGTGGCTGTTTCAGGTTTGATTCCTTCTACCCTCACAGCCTGAGTGGATCTAGAGGGTGGCCGTGAGAAGGTCTGGACAGAGCCGTTTGTAGTTTCTCCTGTGCTTTGCTGATGCAGACAAGCAGAGACGATGTTCGGGCCCTCTCCCTTACCTGAAGCATCGGAGGCAGGCTTTTTGTCTGTTTCCCATCTCTGCCCCTTGGATCTTCCCTGGGGCTCACCCGGCTGCCACATGACTGTTAGTAACAGACAGCCACTGGGGTGTGAGTCAGTCACTCAAGATGTCTGTATCAGATTCCCCGGGGAATTCCTGGCCCAGCCTCCTGTCAATCACATCCCCTCTAGTTTCTGATCTTACAGTTAGAGCCTCACCTCTGACCTGCAGGGGCTGGGTTGTAGTTCTTGCTCTCCTAGGCAGATGGCCTTGATTCTGACTTGTGCAGAAATTCTGACGGTGGAAACTTCATGTTCTAACTCAGGTTTTATGGGTCCAAGTTCCCATCACTGGCTACTTGACAACCTAGAATCTTTTTAAAGATTTTTTTTGTCATTGCCTGAGGACATGCTCACTGATTTCAGAGAGAGGGGGATGGAGGGAGACAGAGAGGGAAACATCGATGTGACAGAGAAACATCGGTTGCATCTTGCATGCGCTGTGACTGGGGACCAAACTCGCAACCCAGGCCTGTGCCCTGACCAGGAATCGAACCCATGACCTGTCGGTTTAAAAGATGTTGCTCCAGCCAACTGAGCCATACTGGCCTGGACCAGCCTGGAACCTTTTTGAGCAGTAACCACTTCAATGTAATAAATTGCCTAAAATTCTCTTCTCTTTCATGTTCTCATGTTTCTCTCTTAACCTTTGCTGACCATCCAACCCCATGTGCCATTAAATCTCAGTTGTGAGGATGAGTACTCTTTTTGATGCTAAAGGTCAAATATAGCAAATGCCAAGTAAACAAAAAACCATTTTTAGATATTAATCTTTTATTCTTGATGATTGAGAAAAAAAGCCTGTTATCGAGACAGTAGTACTTTCTTCAGCAATTTCTTTATGCTCAGTATATGTCTTCGAGCACAATCTTATTTGATCTTTAACTGTTTAAATCCTTTCCTGAGTAATTGATTTCTCACTGATGTACTGTTGGAAGCAAAGAGTATACATTTATTTGACCGTGTGCACTGGTGTCAAATAATTTTTATGAATTCTACTGGATAATAAGTTTTATCTCACTGGAAGCATTTATTTGGTGCTTTTCTTCCCAGTGGGTCCTGGAAGATGGCTTTTCTACCCTTCCCTTACATTTCAAAGGCATAAAGCAGGGGCCACAAAATCATCCATGTCAGGAACACTTTAGAAATTCTGTATTCTGTATTGTGATATTGTCTTAATTCTTCTTTCTCAGTTATGGAAATAACTTCTTCCCGATGGGGTCTCCACCCACGCGGGCAGGAAACAACTGCTCACCACATCCATCACTCCGGTCCTCACGTTATCACGTTCCAGGGGCTTCCCAATCAATCCCATGGATGCTAGAATCACTCATAATTATAATCCTTTCATGCCTTCTTTATTTCTTGATATGCTTGTTAATTCATGTCCATCCTGCAGTGGTCTGTAACGCAGTGCTATTATCAGCGCTTTGTCTTTAAAAGCCTCTTGTCTACCACTTTGACTAAGATTGATTAACTGCACTTTGTTGAAATCGATCATTCAGATTAAAAAATCTATCCTGGATATTTATTTTGGCTACTTTTGCATGGTTTCACCTTTTTTCAGTTAATCAATCTGCCAAGCTGACTGCTTTTCCCTTTTTGGCTCCCTTTCTCTTCTCTTTTTAACGAACGGCCTATTTCTTGTGTCCGCTCCTAGACAACACCCACAGGAGGCCAAGCCGCTTGCAGGAGGCCATGGGGTAAATTGTCCCTTCAGATCCTGGCTGGACACCACTCCCATTTCCCTTTTCATTACATGAGAATGCAGACCCTGTCCTTAGGGGTTCTCCCCTGGAGCAGTTTCCAGGGTGAAAGCTTCATGACTGACTGCGGGCCCTTTGCAGAGACTGTACCATGCTTTTTACTTACAGTCTCAAGCTCTGAGTTCTAGTCTGACCAGGTGGACTCAAACTTAACCACAATTCTTTGGGGCATACTAAATATTTCTTTTCTTCTTCTAGGTACTGACTTTAACATAGACAGCTTACCTCTGCCCCGGAAAACCCATCATGACTGGGCCCTTTTTCACGAAGAATCTCCGAAAAACAATTATAAGCTCTTTCATCAGCCCGTCATCACTTTGTTCAACTACACTGCCACGTTCAGCCGGCATTCCCACTTGCCACTAACCACCCAGTACTTGGAGGGCATAGAAGTCCTGAAGTCACACCGATACCTGGTCCCTCTGCAGTCCAAAAACAACCTTCGAAAGAGGCTCGCTCCGCTGGTGTATGTGCAGTCAGACTGTGATCCCCCATCAGACAGGGACAGCTACGTTCGAGAGCTGATGACTTACATTGAGGTCGACTCCTATGGGGAGTGTTTACACAACAAAGATCTCCCTCAGCAGCTGAAAAACCCAGCCTCCATGGAGGCCGATGGCTTTTATAGGATCATTGCGCAGTACAAGTTCATCCTTGCTTTTGAGAATGCAGTGTGCGATGACTACATCACGGAGAAGTTCTGGAGGCCCCTGAAACTGGGGGTGGTCCCTGTGTACTATGGATCCCCCAGCATCACAGACTGGCTTCCTAGCAACAGAAGTGCTATTCTCGTATCAGAGTTTTCCCACCCCAGAGAGCTGGCCGGTTACATCAGACGGCTGGACCGTGACGACAGACTGTACGAGGCCTACACGGAGTGGAAGCTGAAGAGGGAGATCTCTAACCAGCGGCTTGTCACGGCTCTCAGGGAGCGGAAGTGGGGAGTGCAAGACATCACTCAAGACAACTTCGTCGATGCCTTTGAGTGTATGGTGTGCAACAAGGTGTGGGATAATATTAGGCTGCAGGAAAAGGTAAGCGAATCAAGGTGCTGGCGTGGCCGTCTTGATGGCGCCTGTCTTTTTTGCATCCTTTGAGGTTGCCATGAAGTTCACTGCCATGTCCTTCCTGAAGGCCTTGAACTCTCCTGTATTTCTTTGCCAGAGGACACCATACTGCAGGTGCTGGGCAGTGAGTGAGTCAGGGGCTGCAGGAGAGGGAAGAAGGCCAAATTTTTTTTAAAAATTCAAAGTTTTGAATCTCATCCTTTAACCATTAACCTTTCTATCAGTGCTGTGGTTTCTGCCAGAGTCCTCACACTCATGTCCCATAGGCTGCTGTTTTGGAACTTTTCAGCTCACATATACAACCAGTTAATTTCTCTTTTTCTTTGATTCTTGCCCTTTCTCATCATGCTTTTTAATGTGTAGAGAATATTCAAATAATGATTGGAAAAATCCTTAAAAGATTTCTTTTTCTTAAATTATGATACAGTTCTTAGTAATGTCTTCAAAGTTCTAGATGCTTTTAACATTTGTTTATTTACTTACTTGATTCACTTGTACCATGAATGGTTCTACTTTATATATAACTGAATTTTTTATAAAATGATTTATTGAAAGAAAAGGAATGGTCAGTTTTGATTGTCATTGAAATTTTTTATTATTGTTATTTTTTCAAATTATATTTTATTGATTATGCTATTAAAGTTGTCCTGATTTTTTCCTCCTTCCCCCCTTCCACCCAGCACCCTCTTCTCCCTCAGGCAATCCTCACACCTTTGTTCATGTCCATGGGTCACGCATATAAGTTCTTTGACTACTCTGTCTCCTATACTCTACTTTATATCCCTATGGCTTCTCTGCAACTACCTATTTGTACTTCTTAATTCCCTCACCTCTTTGCCTATTCTCCCAGCCCCACTCCTATCTGACAACCATCAAAACACTCTCTGTATCCATGATTCTGTCTCTGTTTTCTTGTTTGCTTAGTTTGTTCTTTAGATTCAGTTGTTAATAGACATTCATTTTTTTGGCATTTTTATTTTTCATAGTTTTGATCTTTTGCTTGAATAAGTCCCTTTAACATTTCATATAATAATGGTTTGGTGATGATGAACTCCTTTCATTTTTTCTTGTCTGGGAAGCTCTTTATCTGCTCTTTGATTCTAAATGATATTATTGCTGGATAGAGCAGTATTGGCTGTAGGTCTCTGCTTTTCATCATTTTGAATATTTCTTGCCAATACCTTCTTGCCTGCAAAGTTTCTTTTGAGAAATCAGCTGACAGTCTTATGGGACCTCCCCTGTAAGTAACTAACTGCTTTTCTCTTGCTGCTTTTAAGATTCTCTCCTTGTCTTTAACCTTTGATGTTTTAATTATTATGTGTCTTGGAGTGGGCCTCTTTGCATCCGTTTTGTTTGGGATTCTCTGTGCTTCCTGGACTTGAATGTCTATTTCCTTCACTAAATTAAGGAAGTTTTCTTTCATTATTTTTTCAAATAGATCCCAATTTCTTGCTCTTTTTCTTTTCCTTCTGGCACCTCTATGATGCTAATGTTGAAACTCTTGAAGTTGTCCAAGAGGCTGCTTACAATGTCTTCATTTTTTTGGATTCTTTTTTCTTGTTCTGATTGGTTGCTTTTTTCTTCCTTATGTTACAAATCATTGATTTGATTCTTGGCTTCATCCACTCTACTGTTGATTCTTTGTAAATTATTATTTTAATTAGTGTATGTTTCATTTCTGACTGGGTATTTTTTATGCTGTTGAGGTCCTCACTAAGTTCCATGATCATCCTTATAACCAGCATTTTGAACTCTGCATCTGATAGATTGTGTAGCTCTATTTTGTTTAGTTCTTTTTCTGGATTTTTGACCTGTTCTTTCTTTTGGACCATGTTTCTTTGTCTCCTCATTTTGGCAGCACCCCTGGTATTTGTTCCTATGTATTAGGTAGAGCTGCTAAGACTCCCTATCGTGGTATCATGGCCTAAAGTAGTACATGTCCTGTAGGGTCCAGTGGCACAGCCTCCCTTATCACCCAAGCTAGGTACTCAAGATGCACTCTCTGTGTGGGCTGAGTATACCTTTCTCTAGTAGCTGAGCGTTGATTGCTGTTGGTAGGTCAATGAGAGAGATTTACTCAGGCCAATCACTACAAGGACTAGCTCTGACCACTGACCACCAACCTCTACCCTCTGTGGAGGATAAGCTCTGCAGGAGCCCACTTCACAGAACAGAACTTACTTCAGCAGGGTTCTAGAGCCTTCTGGTGTTTCCCAGGTGATACAGGTCAATGTCATCTACTGCTTGTGTTCTGTCTGGGGCCACTTGGCATAAGCTATAAAGTGATCTACAGATGGCTGCTACTCGTGCTGAGTTAGGGGCACCCAAGTAAGGCTAGGCTGTGAACCAATGCCAGCTGCTGCTAGTGCTGGTCCTAGAGCCACTTAGTAAGAGGTACAGGGGGATGGAGACTTGCTGGAGTCAGCTGTTGCTTGTTTGAGAGGCTTTAGGAAGGTTTGAAACATGAGCCAAAGTAAGCCATTCATATGGAAAAACCACTGTCTTGGGTGGCCCGTATGTTGGGTGGGGCAGAGCCTCAGGGAATCACCAGGACAGGACAATCAGTGTGAGCCAAGTTGATGGAGTCTCAGATATAGCACCCATCTTCCAGCTCTGTGGATCTGGGTAGTGGGGAGGGTTCAGAAAAGGAACAATGGCCTCTAGCTACAGTTCTGTCTGGGAGAGCATTGTCCCCCAGTTCTTGCCCTGATGTAGACACTTTCGTTCCTCCCCATATGCCACTAGTGCCTTTCAAGTTGCCATCCTGGAGCTGACACTCCAAGGGAGTGGGTCTGAATAAATCTGTGTGTGAGCCCTTTAAGAGGAACTGCTTGGGAATCAAGCAATTCTTCTGCCAACTCAATCCCTGCTGGTTTTTATAGCTATATGTTATGGGGACTTACTTTCCTGGCACTGGAATCTTGGGCTGGGAAGCCAGGGTTGGAGCTGGGATCCTTTGCTCCTGGGATATCCCTCCTAATTTTCATCCATCATACGTGGATGTGGGACCGGCCCATTCTGCATCTCTGCATCTCCACATCTCCACGTCTCTAGTCTCCACTTCTCTGCCCCTCCTACCAGTCTGGATGGTTGTGGTTTCTTTAATTCCATACTTGTCAGACTTCCATTCAACTAGGTTTCTGATGGTTCTGAGTAATGGTTGTTCTGTCATTTAGTTGTAATTCTGATGTGGTTATGTGAGGAGGTAAGCTGTGTTTACCTATGCCGCCATCTTGACTGGAAGTCTACAGCTGTTTTTGAAAATGAGTGGCCCCCACATAGCATTTGGCTATCACCCACCAGTCCCTTGCCTGACTACCATATATGCATAATGTTTTATATAAATTCTCCAAAGGCAAACCATTTTATTAAATATTTAAGTATTTATTTTGACTAGCATATTAATTTCAGATCAAACATAAATCAAAACAGTGTGTGGAATTATTTTTATGTATTGTAGTATATACTATATAAGGTTTTTATATACTAAATATGTATATGTTTAGGCAAATTAAAAATTAGGAAATGTTATTTTCCTAATTTTAATTATTATGAAATTTAAATTATTTTATCTGATTTTATAAAGCAAATTTTTATGCATAAAATCATTTAAGCTGAGTGGCTTGTTCAGCAACTGGAACGCTTTATATTACATCATTCTTTTCAGAGAATGCATCCTGATTTCCAATGACTTCCTTTATGACCTTATTTATAGGGCCACATAACAGCAGAAACCAAAATACACATACTACTGCAAAAGCACATGAGGAAGTAGAGACCATATTAATTGCCCATACTGTACGAATTATTTATTTGCAAAATATGTCAAGGCAGCAACAACTTCTCAGGGTGATGACTTGCCAGCTCTATATTTCCAGTCCTTTCCAGGTTTGGAAACTATATTCACAGAAAACTGAAAGAACCACATACACCCTGGCTGTTTCAGCCCCTCACAGGAGCCCTTTCGGAATGACTACTGGGGACTGGAAAAGAGGGTAAAACAACATTGGTAAATAGCTTTTTAAAAGATACGGAGTATATACATTCTTGCCTTTCCAACAGAAACAGCTAACTGTGATTTCCAGAGTGCTTGAGGCAGGTGTGATTAAACGTCCTTCTCTCCCTAGTCTTTGAAGAAACACTCAGCACAAGCCCTCCTCCACTGGGCTCTCTGCTCCTCCCTGCGTGGTGGTCAGGGAAGCCAATTACAAGGCTTTGCTCGCATTTCAATGAACTCCTGCACAGCTCTCTAATGCTAATGTGCTCATTATTGACAAGCAAAACAAAACTCACCATGAGAGTAAATGAAAGGGTATTAGGCCAGTTGCTTTCATTCGCATTTATTTTACAAGACTTGTTACAGCTTTTATAAGACATGCCTTAAAGAAAGCTACTTAAATATATATTTCTTCACGTTTCTCTTTCAGCCAAAGAAAAGCTGAAGGGAATCATTTGATTTCCTCTGTGATTCTTTTTTATCTTCCAGTTGAAAATAGTTTAAATCTTTGTACTTGGATGTAGAAAACCTTAGGAGAATATCAAATGCATTTTGTCTTTGTCTATTTTGCTTTTCCCCTCCCCTACCTCTCACACACCTACAAACCCAGTGTGTCACCTGTCCTTTGTGAATAATAGTCCCACAAACGTAGTGACTTGAAACGACACCTACTGGTTGTGTCACGGTTTCTGTGGGTCAGGGTGCTGGTCGTGGCTTCGCTGGGTGCCCTGGAAGGCTGCAATCAAAGTGTTAGACAGGCTGGGTTTTCACCTGGGGGCTCAGCTGGGGACAGATATGCTTCTGAACACACATGCCTGTTGGCAGATTCAGTTTCTGGAGGCTGTAGGATTGGGGGCTTCAGTTTCCAGCTAGTTGTGGGCTCCAGGCTGCCCTCAGCTGACAGAGGCCACCCACAGTTTCTTGTCATGTGGGCTTGCCCAGCATGGCTGCTTACAACAAAGCCAGCCAGGGACTGAGAGTCCAGCGAACCCAGCCCTGCAGTCTCAAATATGTAATGACACACCCATAATTACACACACCCTCTCACCTTTGCCCTATTCCATCAGTTAGAAGCAAGTAACAAGTGACACCTACACTGAAGGGGAGGGGATGACCCAGGGTATGGCGACCAGGAGGCAGTGACAGGCTTATTCTTGGTGTTGTTTGCTTTATTTATGCAGGAGAAAGTCTTCCACGAGTCACTTTTAGTTAGATAAGGGACATTCATTGATAAACGATCCTGTCCTCTCAGAGGGTAAAATAGGAGAGACAGCATGCAACCATGAAAAATGTAAGTGTATGGAAATAGAGTAAACTTTAAAAAGATAGCTTTATTGAGGTGTAACTGATGTGCAACCAACTGCATATATTTAAAGGGTACAATTTTTATTAGCTGTGACATTATCACCACAATCGAGATGACGAAGAAACATTTCTGTCATCTTTCCACAGTTTCTTCGTGTCTCTCTCCACCCCTTTCCTCAGGCACCCATCTGCTTTTGGTCACTTTTGACAAAAAAGCTTAGGCAGTTTTCTAGAAGTTTATATAAATGGAATCATGTAACGTGTGCTCTTTTGTATCTGGCTTCTCTCATTCTGCGTGGCAATGCTGACATTCACCCACAACGCCGACGCACACCTTCATAATCCATTTCTCTTTACTCCGAAGTTTGGAAATCCCGGAATTTGCTTAGCCATTCACCTGTTGATGGATGCCTGGGTTATGTCCAGTTTTTGGTTATTGCAAATAAAGCTGCTGTGAACATTTATGTATAAGTCTCTGTAAGGATGTGTGCTTTCATTTCTCCCCTGTAGATACCTAGGAGTGGAAGGGCGAGATCATGTGGCAGATGTATGTTTAACATTTTGAGAAGCTACTAGACTGTTTTCCAGAGTAGTTCTATCTTGCATTCCCACCAGCATTGTATGGCACTTGCATTCAATAACAATTGGTGTGGTCAGTTTTTTAACTTCTGCCATTCTGATGGGTGTGTAGTGGTATCTCACGGTGATTTAATGAACATTTCTGTGGTAACTAATGACGCTCAGTATCTTTTAATGGTTTATTTGTTATCAATATCTTCTTTGATGAAACATCTCTTTAAATCTTTTGCTCATTTTTTGAAACCTGAGTTGTTTTGATAATCTTGAGTTGTAAGAATTCTTTACATATTTTGAATACAAGTCATTTGTCAATTTTGTAATTGACAAAAGTTTTCCTCCAGACTGTGGATTTTATTTTTAAATTTTATTTTAAAATTACAGTTTACATTCAGTATTATCTTTTTTATTAACAGTGTTTTTTAAAGTGTAAAGTTTTTATCTTGATGAGTCCAGATTGTCATTGTTTTATAGTTTATGCTTTTTTATGACCTGTTTAAAATCTTTTTTTTAACCCAAGGCCACTAAGATTTGCTTCCCTTTTCTTCCTGAAATTTTGTAGTTTTAATTTTTCATTTAAGTCTATAATCTACTTGGAGTTAATTTTTATCATGTTTTATGATGTAAGAGTTGAGCTTTGTTTACTTGGATAGCCAATTATATCCATACCATTTGTTGGAAAGATCACTCTTCTCTGATTGGATGACCTTGGCTTCTTTTTCAAATATCAATTGTCCAATATATATATATGGATCATTTCTGAATTGGTCAATACATCTGTGTTTGAGTACTGTAGCTTCATAATAAGCCTTGAAATGAGGTAGTGTCAGTCTTCCAACCCTGTTTTTTTCAAAGGACAGGATGATTACTAGACTAGTGTGATCACATTGTAAAGCATATGAATGTTGAATTGTTATACTGTACACCTGAAATCAATATAACATTATATACAACTACAGTTAAATAGTAATAAAAAAACCCATAAGCATAGTCTTTTACTTTCTGCTTTTTCCCCTCCCTGGAAGCACTCACCTCCATAGTTAGCTAGTTATTTTGGTACTTACTCAATGTTTCTAAATAACATGTTCATGCACTATTTTTTAATATTCAGTGTATATGTGATTATGAATCTTATTCAGAGATGCACCTTGTTTTATATTATCATTTGTTTCCCTTGCCTGTGCAGCTTTTTGTTTCCCTCTAGTTAATAATCATCTTCTTTTTAAAAAAGATTTATTTATTTATTTTGAGAGAGGGAAGGAAGGGAGAAAGAGAGAGAGAGAGAAACATCAATGTGCAGTTGCTGGGGGCCGTGGCCTGCAACCCAGGCATGTGCCCTGACTGAGAATCAAACCTGTGATGCTTTGGTTTGCAGCCTGCGCTCAATCCACAATAATCATCTTCTTGTTTAGTTATTTTTCTATGGACTTATTACTAGTTTAATTCTTGTTGATTGTTTACATCTCCCTTGAAGATGTTGAAATGTGCCAGTCATCCAGTTCCAGTTGCTGCAGCAGTCTCGCGCGGAGCATTCTGACCTACTCGAAGGTGTACCAGCTGCCTTCTGCGTGTAGCGTCAGGCATCAGCCTGAGGTCTCCCTCCCCCAGCTCCTTGGGGATTGCCATTCTTGTCTTTTCCTCCTGTGTTGACACCCGTGTTTCTTGCTTTTCTCCCTCTTTCTTGGTTTGCTCTCTTGTTTTGGTTGATCATACCTCCATAGAGCTTCCTGAGGAGGGGCACGTCGGGGTATCTGAAATGCCTTCATTCTACTCTAATGTTTAAGCAATAGTTTAGCTGAGTATAAATGACAAAAATGGACATCAGTTTTTCTAAGGAATTTTGAAGGCATTTTTTATTGTCTTTAAAAAGCTTTTAATTTTGAAATGATTTTAGATGGACAGAAGTGTTACATGCATTGTGCAAAGTTTTTGTATCCCCTTCACCCAGCTTCCCCTAATGCAGACATGTGCAGAATCATGGCACCTTTGTCAATGCTAGGGACTTAATATTGGTGCACTACTATTAACCCTACTACAGACTTCAGACCACAGACCAGCTTTCCCACTGATGTCCTTCGTATGTTCCAGCATCGATTCCAGGATACCAGGTTGTACTTAAGTCATCTCGTCTCCTTAATCTCCTCCAATCTGCTCATTCTTTACTTATTCTTAATAATGTCGACACTTTCGAAGAGTACTCGCCCCTGCATAGGGTTTGTCTGATGTTCTCTCGTGTGAAGACTTGGGTTTTGGATTTGGGGAAATAATACCAGAGGAGAAAGGGTCCTTCCTTTCCCATGGTATCAGGAGATGCGTGATATCAGCATGTCATTGCTGGAGATGCTAACTTCCATCTCTTGGTTAAGGTGGTATCGGATAGGTTTTTCCGCTGTCAGGTTACTTACTAATTTCCCTTCCTACTGAGCGAGTCATGGAGTCCAGCTAACACCGAAAGGGGGAAGGAGGGAACTAAGCTTCACTTCCTTGAAGGGGGAATATCAAATAATTTGGGAACGTATCTTAAAACTACCACAGCAGTTAATAAGTATTTGGGGGGAGATACTTTGAGGCTGTGGAAATATTCTTCTCCTTAAAGTTTTACCCACTAATGCTAACCTTCCTCACTGAGTCTCACCCTTGCTTTTCCTCTTCGAGTGTTGCTGTCGAGAAATCCAAAACTATCCTAAGAATTGGACTTTTCCTCTCAGGGGGTCTGTGCAATCTCTTCCTTCTTGCTTCTGTTCTGGAATTTCATAAAAATGTGCCACACTTTGGCAAGAGACTGCTTGTATCATCCTGAGCTCTCAGTGGGCCTTAAGTTTCTATCTGCAACTTAGGTACTTCCATTTGGGAGAAATTCATAACTTTAGAAGTTATTTTCTTTGTTTTTTTTCTTTCCCCTCTCTTTTTTGGAACTCTTAATATTTGTCTATTGGTCCTCTGAGACTGGTCCTCTAATGTTAAATAACCAATCAGGTGGTCCAATATTCAAGTGCATTTCCATTCCTTTATCTTTTTCTTCTGATTTACAGAATGTATCTCAACTTTGTCTTTCAACCCTTCTGTTAATTCTTTCACTCTGCTATCATATGTGTAATTTCTAAGGTTTAGTTTTTTTGGTTCTCTTAATATTTCCTTTGCTGGTATTGATTCCTTTTTTCATTTATCTTCTTTTATGTCTCTCTCTTTTAAAGGTTTCTAAGATTTTCTTTGTGCCTTATCTCTGTTTTCATTTTGGTAACTTTCCTTGGATGGTTTGTAATCTTGGCAACCTGCCCATATTAGTGTGGTTTGATTGGCAGTTCTGAGTACTAGGGTGGCATAGTGGCTGTGAGCTTCGTTATATGGTGATTACAGCCACTATGCCTTTGGCTACGTGGTTCCTCACGGAGTATCCGAGTTATGTCCTTCTGGACATGGCACATTCCTCAGGGAGGAGCTGTTCACGTTCCTGCTTGATTGTGAGGCCTGGCTACCAGCCTTGTGGAGACCCCCAATATCTGATACTCAGGTGCTCACTGAATCCTTCTGTTTAGAGCATCACCCCGCTGCCCTCAACTCTGCGTGGCGTTCTCCAGGTCAGAGATCTTGTGTTTTATTTCTCTGGGGGATCAGCCTGTAGTCTTTCGTCAGATAAGGGAGAGGGAGCACCTGGTCATGAGGAGAGGTGGAAGGAATCTGAGTACCCAACTGCTTTGTAAGCAGGCTTGCTATGAACTCTTCTTACGTTACTGCCCCCGCCCCACTTGCAGGAGTGCCCAGTGCCTCCGGAGCCTTTAGGGCTCTGCAGTGTAAGATAGGCCAGTTCCAGCTCACCCTACCGCTGACATGTGTTTCACTTTTTAAATACGTTAAGTGGCTTACTATTTTCCCATCTGCCTTCTATTCTCTGACATTTTGTCATTCTTCTGCCTTCTTCCATTCTCCTAGTTCCTACAGGTTAGTATTTTCTTAGAATAATTCTTTTCCTCTCCTTTTCATGGTGTCTCCGGAGGGAATGAAAGTAGATGTGTGTGTTCAGTCTGCTGGGGTTTGCCTGTCTTCCTCTCTCGCTTGCTTTCTCTCATTTCTTTCCTTTCTCCCTTCCTTCTTGCCTCTCTTAGAAAGTCATCCGAGGGCCAGATTCTGAAAGGGTCTTGTAGGCCATTGTAAGGACTTTGACTTTATCTTGTAGTGCAAATAGCTGCTGAGTTTAGCCTGCACTGGATCAAAGGCGGGGTCAGGAAGACCAGCTAGGAGACCATGGAAATAACCAAGCGCTTGGACCAAGCTCATTGTGCTACAGGTCTTTGTAAAAACATTTTGAAGGCTGGGAGGTCTTGTGCAAATGTCAGGTGTTATTGTGTTGTGCAAACATCTTGGTGTGGGAGACAGTTGAGTGCAGTGGGAATACATTAGAAACAAGGGGTTAGGTGTACACGTGGCAATGTGAAAACATGTAGAAACAACACTGGGTGAGAAAGTAGCAAACAGAATGAGACATAGGATAACATATAAGTAAATTAAAAATAAATGCCCAGAGAATGAAGTGACATGGAAAAAACATTGAAATACAAAGAACTGTATTAAACACATTAAAATGTTTGGGGAGGACAGTAGTGGCAGGGGGTATACGGGAAAAGGAAATAAATCACTAAACAAATAACATGAGGGAGGGGGCAGCTTTAGAATCCGGAGAGGACTGGGTTCAATCTTAGGGATGAAGTTATGTAACTTTTTGGAGCCTTAGTCTCACCTCTGTAAACTGGGGTAGTTGTGTCTAGTCAATTTGTTTGCCATGAAAATTATACGAGACCGTCTGTGTAATGTGCTTAGGAAAGTGTCTAGTGCACAGAATATTCTCAATGCATGTTAGATATTTTTCTCTTTCCTTCAACTGTTTGACTGTATAACTACTGAGACTCTACGGAGTGAAATGCTTGCTTGTGGGAAAGCACATGCTGGGTTCTGGTACTGCGAGGCGGGAACGTGGGGCCTGGCCTTCTTAGCGTGTGATCTCAATTCTTCCTTCCCTCTCCTCCCAATACAGGGCTTACCACCCAAACGATGGATGGCAGAAGTTACCCACCTGAGTTGCCCGGAGCCCGCCACGTTTGCTTTCTCCCCTGCGGCTCCTCGTTGGAGCTCCTTGCGGGAGATGTGGATCTCCAGCTTCGAACAGTCCAAGAAAGAGGCCCAGGCACTGAGGTGGCTGGTGGATAGGAATCAGAACTTTTCGGCTCAAGACTTTTGGGGCCTAGTATTCAAGGACTAATTTCCAAGAGTTTCAGAATGATATAGACTACAGAGTTCTTGAAGTTTATTTTCTAGGTTGCCTTAATATTTGAATACAACAGCTACTCTGTTGGCTGTCCTTTAGGATGAGCGTTGCCACAGTACTCATTGTGAGCCCTGGGAAATAATAGATGTGAATGACCCGTGGGGGTCACCTGTATATTTTTTTTTTGTATGGGAAAGGTAAATACAGTAGTCCTGTCTTATCTGTAGATTCGCTTTCCATGGTTTAAATTACCCACGATCAGTGCAGTCCAAAAATATTAACTGGAAAACCCAGAAATAAACAATTTGTGAGTTTTAAATTGCACGCTGTGTTGAGTAGCGTGATGAAATCTCGCGAGTCCCTCGTCCCTCTGGGAACATGCATCACCCCTTTCCCCAACATCTCTGCACCGTAGGTTCTCTCTGCTTGGTTAGTCACCCCTCACATAGTAGCCGAGACCGTTCAGTGATCAAATGGACTGTTGGGATGTCACAGTGGTTGCATTCAAGTCACCCTTCTTGTAGCTACTAATGTCTCCAGAGTGCGGGAGTGGCCCAAAGAGAAGCTGTGAAGTGCTACCTTGCAGTGAAAAGCTGGAAATGGTCAACGTATTCCCTTTTATCATCTCACATCCCAAGAAGGGCAAGTAAGTACAGCACAATAAGATATTTGAGGGAGAGAAACCACATTCACGTAGCTTTTATTACAGTATGTTGCTACAATCGTCCTATTTTATTACTAGCTATTATTGTTAGTCTCTTATAGTGCCTAATTTATAAATTAAACTCTATCATATGTATGCCTAGGGAAAAACAGTGCATGTAAGGTTTAGTACTATCCAGGGTTTCAGGCATCCACAGGGGGCCTTGGAATGTATCCCCGGTGGATAAGGAGTGACAACTGTGTTTCTCATGGTCACTGGTCACCTTCAGTTTATGTGGCTGGACCTACATACCTGCTGCCTCTTGTGGAAGTTTACCTAGTGTAGAATGAGTGCTTTCCTCACTGGAGGGAGACAGAGGATGTGGCGTTGGATTCTAAATACTCAGCTCACTATGTGCAGTTTATTGGTATTTGGCAAACCCCGTGTCCTGATTAGCATGAGCGTTAAATGCATCAGAACTTGGTAATGAGAGATCCCATCTGCTGGTTTACGGGGATGTGAGTAGTACAAGTTGTAAGAAGTTTATCCACCTGCTCTCCAAGTCAAAGGGGCATAATAGGTACATCTCTACCTGTTTCATGCTGTCAGTCACCTCCACAACCTTGCTTATTTGTGTTTTGCCCTGAGCCCTCCCTACAAGCTCCCCAGCTCCCCCATGGTGGAATGCCTTGAGAAAACATTTCTTCCTCTTGAGTGTTTTGGTCAGTGAGATGTTCCCCACTGTCCCTTCTACTGCTGAGCAGAATAATAATTGTATGATTCTGGCTGATCAGCCTGTACATGTTGATCACCGTGAGAGTGGGAGCGAATGCCCCCAGGAGCTCCAGATGTGCTGAAGCGGATTTGTCTTTTCTTAGGATGCTATGCATCCTGCAGTGGTGGGCAGCCTCATGGTTTGTGAACATTCCCTGTCGTTTCTGACCTGTCACAGACAAGGGCTTCTGCTGGAGCTCACGGTTTCCTAGGCAATGCTGAAGCCCGTGCCACCCCATGAGCCATGGCTTGGGTATTTATTTTGGAAAGATGTGAGCTCAGAGGACAGGAAGAGCCACTGAGACTCATGTCCATGACGGGGCATACGGGGGAAATTTAGGGGAGCTCTTGCACGCCACTCCCCTTTTATTACAGGCCGGTGGCTTTCTGTGCCTGCCACGGCAACCTTTCCCTTAGGGAGCTCTCGCTCTGGCTGAGCCAGGGGAATGGGCTGAAACCCGTACACACATTGAGAAGCGAGAAACGTCACATTGTTGCTGCCCTATGTCTGGGCTCTTTCTCAGTCTCAGCCCTGCTATTCATTAGTAAGACTTTGTCCATATCTCTCAACCTCTTGGACCTAACAAGAAGTGATTGGGCAGGTCTCTGAAGTTCTCTGTGTAGCATTCTTTGTTGATCAAAATTTAGAAACTTAATTTTGTAGGTGTTTTTATGGAGACAATAACAAATCATTTCAGAGCCACTGTGTTTTCCAAGGGAAACGCACTCTTCTTTGGAGGAAGAAGCACACTTATCGAGTAGTATTGGGGATGGAAAGGAAATTGATCTCTCTGCCATTTCAAATGATAATTGAAAGGAGCAAGGATTGGCAAGGGAAGATTGTTTGTTAAAGACCAGGGTATTAACTATATTCAATGAGGTATTTTTGTTGTTGTACTCTCAAAAGAGAGCCCAAGATATGACTCACGCCTCTGGTGAGCCCGGCACTGGGGGCTGTCTTGTATGATGGCACTGAGTTGTCACAGTAACTATTTCAGGTAGGTAGGTTTTCCCCCTTGTTTTTATGGTACAAAACAGAACTCCATCTAACCACGGTGGAGTGGAATGTTAAACTTTTTTTTTGAATTGAGAGAAGTTTTGCTAGTAGGTGCTGCTTCTGGTGGCTGAGGTCGCCAGGTCTACTGGGTGGAGATGACCTGCTCTGGAAACATGTCTCCATCAGTCCCCTTACAGATGGCAATGCAATGTAGGCAGCTGCCCTTGTTCGGGAGGGAGGGATTTTTTGTGTTTGGAAAGGGTAGCATCTTCATCAGATACCTTCTTTGTAGAAAAGTCCAGGCCCTGGCTGGTGTAGCTCAGTGGATTGAGCATGGGCTGCGAACCAAAGCATCTCAGGTTCGACTCCCAGTCAGGGCACATGCCTGGGTTGCAGGCCATGGCCCCCAGCAACCACACATTGATGTTTCTCTCTCTCTTTCTCCCTCCCTTCCCTCTCTAAAAAATAAATAAATAAAATCTTAAAAAAAAAATCAGGAAGCCTGTTTAAAAAAAAAAAGAAAAAAAAAGAAAAGTCCAAACCTATTATGGGAAGAAGTATTAATTTGATAAAATAGGAGCACTTGTCTCTCTTGGGAGCAAAATTATTGAGATTTAGAGACCTTTCCTCCTGACTGTACAAAACCTGTTTTCCTATACATCTTATTTTTAATTTAATCTTTATTGCATTTTTCATTACCATTTAGTCCCCTTTTATTCCCCTCCTCCTCAGCAATCACCACAATGTTGATGAGTCCTTTTTTCTTTTTGCTCAGTCTCTCCACTGACCTCCCCCCACAGCTGTCATCCTGCTCTCCATCTGTGAGTCTGTCCCCATTTTCCTTGTTAGTTCAGTTTGTTCATCAGATTCCACATGTGAGTGAAATTGTGTGAGATTCGCCTTTCTCTGACTGGTTTATTTCATTTAGCTTAATGTTCTCCAGGTCCATCCATTCTGTCACCAAGGGTAAAATTTTATTCTTTTTTATGGCTGAGTAGTATTCCATTGCATAAATATCCCATTGTTGTTTTATCTACTCATCTACTGATGGACACTTGGGCTGCTTCCAAATTTTGGCTACTGTAAATAATGCTGCCATGAACATAGGGGTGTTTATATTCATTCAAATTAGTGTTTTGGGTTGCTTTGGATATATTCCCAGAAGTGGGATACTTGAGTCAAAAGGCAGATCCATTTTTAATTTTCTGAGGCATCTCCATACTGCTTTCCACAGTGGCTGCACCAGTCTGCATTCCCACCAGCAGTGCAAAAGGGTTCCTCTTTCTCCACATCCTGGCCAGCACTTGTTGTTTGTTAATTTATTGATGGTAGCCATTCTGACAGGTGTGAGATGATATCTTACTGTGTTTTTGATTAGCATTTCTCTGATGACTAGTGACATGGAGCACCTTTTCATAGGTCTACTGGCCATCTGTATGTCCTCCTTGGAGAAGTGTCTATTCAGGTCATTTGCCCATTTTTTAATTGGGTTGTTTAGTTTTTTTGGTGTTGAGTTTTTAAGTTCTTTTTAAATTTTGAATATTAGCCCCTTATCAGGTGTATCAGCAAATATGTTCTCCTATTCTGTGGGTTGTCTTTTTATTTTTAAAAAAGTTTTAGAATTGCAAAAAAGTTGTAAGACTAATATAATTAACAATTAAGTGTTCTTCAATTAAAGTCACCAATACATGACATTTTGCCACATTTGCTTTATCTCTTTTTCTTTTAATTGTTTTTTTTTGCCATATTGAAAAGAAGTTGCAGACATTGAGACACTTCTCCCCTTTATCTTCTATGAAGGGTTGTCTTCTCAATAACCACAATTCCATGGTCACACCCATGAGATCAAATGATGATATAATAATACATATAGTCCATATTCACAGTTCCCCCAGTTCACCAGTGATGTGTTATTATAGTTGTCTCTTTTTCTTTTCCAATCCAAGATCCAACTGAGGATCACATTGCATTCATTTTTATATATATCTTTAATATCTTTTAATTTAGAAGAGTTCTCTTGTTGTACCTTGTTTTGTTTTTTCTTTGTTTTTGGTCTTCCGTGGCACCAATGTGTTTGAAGAGTCAAGGCCATTTGTCTTATGCAATATTCCATAGTCTGGCTGTATCTGATTGCTTCCTCATATTAGATTCATGGATCCCTTTTGAGGCTTAATGTTATTAGAACATCTCTGGTGGGCTGCAGAGACCCTAACTGAGGCACCTATCAGAGAAGATACCAGCAGCCCTGAGTAACGGGACTCACTGTTCAAGGAAGGAGAGTCTGGGTGGTGATCCAGGCTTGACACCAGATCCAGAGGGTGGTTACTTTTAGGTAGTGAGGGGTGCGTGTGTGTGACATGAATGTCTGCGACTGCGAGAATGAGGAGGAGGAGGAGGCAGAGGAAGGGAAGAAAAGAACACTAAAGAGGTATAATAGGGGAAATATACATGGCTTGAGAGCAGTAGTGGTAGTAGAGAATGGGGCCTTCCAGTGCCCAAATTAATTTTTTCATTTTTCTCTCCAAGGCATTTATCGCAAGGAACAACTTGAACTAATGGGCCCCTAGAGTTCTTAGATGTATTAGGATAATTAGAAAGGGAGATTAAAATCTTTTTGAGATAGGAAAGATGGAAGCTTGTTTTTAAAAATCTGTGATATTATTACACGAGATAGCGAAGCCGCACACGACAGTGGCTTGCACAGCTCGTCCAGTGCTATGTAAATAATGAAGGACAGATCCCAGTTTCAAACCCAGGGACGTTTTGTTTGTTCATGTCCTTTCTCCCGTGACAAGAGATGGAGGTTGCTGTAGTTCTTTGCAGTACCCCTGGAGAGAAAAATGTCCCCTTTCTACATTGATACAGAAAGCCCCTCAGCTCTATACTTAACAGCTTTTAAAATAAATATTAATATTTTTATCAGTGGAAGGGAGCTGGGAAGTTAATTTCTTTTTTTTTTAAGATTTTACTTATTTATTTTTGGAGAGAGGGGAAAGGAAGGAGAAAGAGAGGGAATGAAACATCAATGTGTGGTTGCCTCTCACGCGCACCCAAATGGGGACCTGGCCTGCAACCCAGGCATGTGCCCTGACTGGGAATCAAACCGGCGACACTTTGGTTCGCAGGCCCGCACTCAATTTACTGAGCTACACTAGCCAGGGTGGAAGTTAATTGCTTTATCAGAAACTTTCTGTGATATTGGAGTTATAAATAATTTGGTTTGACTGTACTAAACACAAGAAAGCCCCATGCTGGCCCGAGAAGATCCTCTTATCTTTGGGAAGGCCTGGATTTGGGGCCGTCTACCTGCTTTGTTTGCAAGGTGCTCACGTAATTCTGTATAAACAAGTGCTTCACTTCCCCAGTGCGCGAGCCGGCACAGCAGAGCTCACGAAGCACCATGAAGTAATGATGATCTGTTAGTGTGAACAACAAAAACTCAGAAAAAATAATGTTGGGACCTTGGAAATGACACTGTAGTAAACCATAATCACAGCTGTGGAAAACCAGCTTTCAAGTTCAAAGAAAACAGCGTGTGATGTCATTTCCTATGCCACAGTCATTATGCCCATCCCCCTCATACAAGTCCCAGGCCTAAGAAACCCAGATGCGATTAATCAAGTCTGTGATTCTTTCCACTTTGATGCTTATCTGAACTTTCCCTCAGTTTCACAATTTTAGAGGACAACATGCCTCCCTAAAATTCATGTTGTACCCCATCTTTTGAAAAAGCGACACCTCCAGATAAACTTGATAATAAGAGGCCTTCCCATTTTCAGAAAGTTGGGGGGAATGACAGTGACGAGGAACAGAGGGATGTGGCCATTAAAATAAAAGGTTGAAAAATGCGCTTGGTGAGGAAACACAACAACAGCATTAGGTTGGTGAGGCAAGTTGCAGGGTGAAGCTGGTGCACTAGTCCAGAGAAGCCTTTCTCCAGGCCTCTCCCAGAGGCCGACATCTCACTTTCAGTTTCAGGAAATCCCCAAACAGGAAACAAGATGTTGCAAGCTTTGGGCTCTGGGACAGACTTGAGATAAATTTCAAAAACCTAAAAATTACTTGGTGACTTCTTGGCTTCTGAGGGCAAGCAGCCGAGCCAAGGTGCGGCCGCCCTTCCTCCGTCTGTCCCCACAGCCAGCTAGAGCAAGCGCTGGGTCTTCCCGGCCATCGGCCCAGGGCCAGTGTTTCGGAAACGCAGCCCCATTCCTTACCTCCCGGCAGGACCTGTGCTCACGCTGCTCAGCCCTTTGGCAATCTGGAGGGTCACTCATGGAGGGCAGGGAAAACAAGGAGAAACAGCCCCTAATTTGGTGTGGAAGAGGAAGAATCTGTTTTGGCCGGGGGTGGTAGGACTCAGGGTTTGAACAGTCTGATCTCAGCGCTGGCAGCCTCTGTGATGACCTTGGAAAAGACCTTGTGTCTCCTTGATTGGAACCTCCAGACAAAACATGCAAGTTTAGCCAAACACTTGAATGTTTCCCACATTTGCCTGTTTAACATCATATGGGGATGGTCTTCATTGTGCTGGGCTTCAGTGTGGCTCTCGAGAAAGCTGTCGTGAAGGCCCCCCACCCCCATTCCCTCCTTTTCCAACACACCCACTAACAAATTATGGGGCAACACTGGACAAAGCAAATACATCGAGCTCCCGTATGATTCACTTATTCCTCAGAATACAGTGGAGTTGGATTTAGATTAATTTGGAGATGACTGGAAAGTGACTCTGGTGGCTGGAAACCTCAATGCATCCACCAGGATTTACAAATCTTTTAAAATGTTGTTTTCCTCATCTGTGTTTGCTGCTTCCTGATGAAACGGAGAACGTGGTCGCAGGCTGTGCACAGCCTCTTATGTTTCCACATGCCACATATTTCTGCAGGGCACTGCCCACTGGGATAATTGATTAGTCTGAGGCGGTCATTAATTGTTTGATGTCTGTTCTATAGGAGGGTAGGATGAGCCCAGGGTAAACGTAATTTGAGAATAGCCGGGGGTGAGTGACAGCATCACTGTTCTCTCATCTCCCACTGACTCCAGACATTCAAAGTGAGCTTGGCAATTATCTAACTAAGGAAGAAAGGAGCAACATGTGGTTTTTCCCAATGGGGGGTTTTATTGCCCATTTGGGTCGCTTTGTTTATTGCATCTCAAGGAAACCATGGCAACCATATTCATCTCTATTTCCTCTCCCCTAGATGCTTCTGGTTCCATCTGTTCGATATTTACTAGTGAAGTCAACTTTTTCTTTTCTCATTGTTAGTGGAAGTATACTTATGTGAGTTCTTTTTTTTAATAAAAAAAGTGAAGGAAAATTCAAAGGTAGTGCTTGGCTTGATAAACTGTTAAGTACCTTCTATACACTTTTTCTTAATTTTCACGGACACATGGCATGCCCATTGCTTTGACTGGTCAGAAAGTGCCTGTGCAACATGCAGAGATGTGTCGCGCCAGGGGCACAGACGAAGCGACCCTGCTTTGTAAGTGTGTGTTTGTGCGATGAAAACCCGCCCTCCTCTCTGCCATCCGAGTGGCCATCTAGATGTGAACTTATCCCTTTCTACTTCCAGAATCGCAGGTAGTGGCAGCTGGGGCACCTCTCCCCTCCCTCCCCAGGCGGTTTTGTCTATTTTGAAGGCTTTGTACAAGCTTGTTAGGCCCCGTGGCTCTTTGATGAGCCCCGCACACAGAAAGCGGTAATTCAGGGAAAGAAACAAGTGGAGCGACGCCAGGGGGACACCGCTGGTGTTTCTTTTTGTGCTCTAGGGTGCCTTTTTATCAACAGACCATCCCGGCTTGTATCTGGTTTTGTCTGTGCTGTGAACTGCCTTTCTGACCTTGAGCAAAGCATTTTAGGTCAACACGAACCCCAGTTCCTTCGTATATAAAGTGACATAGAACAGGATGACATAAAGCCCCAAAGACCTTTTACAGCAGTGCTCTTCTGTTTCATGCCAAAGCACTCAACACTGGCGAATGCTTTGCCTGTTTTCCTCTCCTACTTCTTATGCACAGTTGTAGCCTTGTCCATCTCCTTAGTTCACTCTGTATCCTTTCTCGTCTACCTCTCGTCATCCACTTTACATGGTCAGCTGCCATTCATATACTTATGAAATTTACTGCACTGTAATTACATAAACTACCAAACAACTACGTCACATTCAGTGAGCTTTTCCGGTGTAGACAGCTAGAACATTTGTACCACCCTGATAAGTTCCCTCGTTCCCCTTTGTACTCACTACTCATCATTGCTGGCCCTGGACAATTATCACTAATCTGCTTTTTGACACCGAACAGTTTTTCTCGGCAAAGCCATGCTTCCGGTCATGGTAAACTACCCACCAGCAAATGGCACAGATGTGTCACAGGCCCCTTGGCCTGAAATGGAAATCAAGATCTTTCCCCCTAAATCTGCCAAATCACCAAAAGTTTATACCTGAGATTCATTGCCGCCTTCCTCGCCACCTCTTTTTGTATTAATCCATCCCGCTCAGTAATCTACTCCCTTAATGTATTCACACCTGTCCCTTTCTTCTGCCACTGTTTGAGTGGAGGGCCTCACAGTCTGGTCCCACCAGGTTCAGGAGCTCCATGATCTCTTCCAAGGTCATACCGCACATCCTTTCACCTCCCAGCTCAGGTGACCTCTGCATAGCCTTTTCCCAACATGTTTGTACGGCGTGAACTGTATCTCCTGCGCACCGCTTCCTAAAACATTTCTCTGGTAAGTTAAACACTTCCTACTTGAATAGCACTAAATATCCACTCATCGCCTTTGGAGGATAGTATGTCCTGATAGAACCCTCACCTGGTTTTCCAGGCTCAGCTCTTCCTTCTCCATCATCAGTATGCCCCTGCGCTATGCTATACTCAAATCCTTATATGTTGCCTGAACACCCCATGCTTTCTACCTACCTCTGTGTCTTTGCATACACTTTTATTTCCTCTGCCAGGAATAGCAACTTGATGAATCCCTATTATGCTTCAAGACTCAGCTGAAGTTATTTCCTCAGTGAAGCCTTACCCATACTCTGAAAGGCTATTACGGTCTTCTTTTCTTTCAGTACACATTGCGTATGTCTTCTTTGCCCTCACACAGACTACGCTCCAATGTGGAAAGGGAGGAAGCAGTATGAACAACCTGTTCCCCCAGTGGTGTTGACAGTTGATAGACTGAGCCTATGCGTACATTCTTGCATGTGTGTACATGGAGGAAGAGCATGTTTTACAGTCTTCGACTTCCGGGACAAGTTCTACAGTTGGGCTCACGTAAGAGTTTTAATGAGTTGGAGCTCTGAGAGTGAGACTTCTGCCGCATTTCATGAGGTTCTCCTTCTCCAGCTTCTTTCGCTGGCCCGGGACTTAGTGTGTTCATTGTCTTTTGTTCCCCACTCAGGGTCCTGCTTTTTCTCTGCAGGGGTGTGTCCTTGAACCCCATCAAAGCCTCTATGAGATGCCACCCGAGGTGGAAGGAGAGAGGCCTCCTGAGTGTTCTGGGCTGTGCAGCACCTGCAATCTCATGTGTGTGTTCTGTAGATTATCTTGATAAGGTGTCATCTGTTTCCTGCCTCCCTCTCTTATCTGTGTCTAGGATGCTCTTGGCATCAGAAGGAGAAAAGCAAGATGAGAAAAATCTGTCTGGCAATATTTATAAAACGACTTGTTATACTGTAATTTTTATGATCTGTTTACATGTTTGATTTCCACAGGCTGAGTTTTTTGAAGGCTAGATTGTGTTGTTTTTTTTTTTTTTCTTTCAGTATCCCTGGTGCCCAGCACTGTGCCTGGAAAACTCAGTCAATGAATGAATCTCATTTATGGATTTGAATCCTGGCCGTACTTCTATTACCAAAGTTAATGATTTAAGTAGCATGTTCCGCCTTCATTAAAGACCTGCTCATAAGTACACAAAAATGTGTTTGAATATCTACAAATGTCTTTGAATTTAAAATTAGCTCCAAGCACAGACAATATTTTCCTGATGCCTGTAATTCAATGCATTATTCTTTAAAATAGAAATTTGTATAATTAACTTATCAAGTTTTATTGCTGGTGGTACAAACAATGTACAGGAACAATCCTACATTTGGAGAATGTAGGATACATTAAAAGAGAAGAAGATAAACAAAAGAGAAGAAAATAAACAATCAGAAAATGCAACCCAACAGTGTACACATTTTTCGTTGGCCCATTGGAAGAGGAAGCCAAGTGTCCGTTCAGGGAGCTGACTGCAGAAAGCAAGGCAGGGACACCTGTTTTCCACAGGGAGTGGAGGAGCCTGCGTGGGTCCTTTTGTTTTTGCGCAGATGGGGACAGGCCCCGGAGAAGGACCCCCTCGGCTGGCTTTTGATAAATGTTTGTTGAAGAATAGATTGTATTGCTAAGTGTCACAAAGTTAGGTAATGCATTCAAGAAGTTCTTTGGAAATATACATGCTTTAGGAATGCCAACAGTGTACTGTAATTTCAGGCATTATGGAGAGATCGTATTCCCTAGTCAGGGGCTAAAATCTCTTAGAAGTTAGCCCTCACCCTTTGCTGGCTTTGCGTAACCGTGACATTCATGTGGGCTGTCTAAATCCCCTGTTTCTGTAATGGATGTCTATATGATGCCTTAGGATGGTACCAAACTGTATCTCACACAGTAGATTATCTTGTCCTGGGATTCATGCCTGTGCATTCTCTATAGCTCGGTATATAGCTACCACGTTTTTACACATGGTTGTGACGTGATTTGAGTCTCAAAGCAACTTGGTAAAGTGAAGGTAGTATCATTCTGGTTTTTGCAAATCGGAAAACAAATACAGAGTACTGAGTAAATTAACTGAATGTATAGGGTAAGTCCGGATTTAGATCAAAGGTCATGATATTTTGTCCTACAATATACTTTTGAAAGAAACAGAATTATTCCGAAGGTTGTGCTCATGTTCTGCTAGCTGACGAAAGAACATGGGCAGCAGCATTTTGTTGTCATGGAACTGGTCTCTCTCTCTCTCTCTCTCTCTCTATATATATATATATATATTATGTAAAATAAAATATAATATAGAAATAAATATGCATACAAATAAATATAGAAATAAGTATATCTAGAAATAAATACATAAATAAATATATAGTATATATATTTAGTGCTATATTTTCTATGTCATCTGAATATCATGTCTATTCCATGTTGGTCATCCATGGAGTGTATAATTCAAGGTTCAGCTTTAAAAAATTCTTTTACACTTTATTTTTCAATTACAGTTTACATGCAGTATTATTTTGTGTCAGTTTCAGGGGCATAGCACTGTGGTTAGACAGTCACGCAGTTTATGAAGTGCTCTCCCGGTATTCCCAGTGCCCACCTGGCACCAGACATAGTTACTCCAGGATTATTGACTGTACCCCCTGTGCTGGACTTTACGTCCCGTGACTATTTTGTGACTGCCAATGTGCAGTTCTTCACTCCTTCATCTTTTCCAACTAGTCCCCCCCTCACCCCTCTGGCAGTCATCAGCTCCCAGGTTCTGCTTCTAATTGGTGCTTAATAGAGATGGGTTTGCTTCCTGCCAGGGTGAGCCAGGCCCTCACGTTATAGACGGTGGGCATCCACTTATCTCATTACCCCAAACAGTGAAGGTATGTACTGCAGAAGGGAACTTTAGCTCACAATTAGGATATTTGTGTGTCTCTCACACTTTTCTCTTTTTTTCTTTCCTTTATACTGAGTGGTGGCCTTTTATTTTATTTTATTTTACTTTATTTATTTTTTAAAGCCAGTCTTTTTATAAAGATTTTATTTATTTTTAGAGAGAGGGGAAGGGAAAGAAAAAGAGAGGGAGTGAAACATCAATGTGTAGTTGCCTCTCATGCAGGCAAGGGCTCCTACTGGGGACCTGGCCTGCAATCCAGGCATGTGCCCTGACTGGGAATCGAACCGGCAACACTTTGGTTTGCAGGCCCGCACTCAATCCACTGAGCCATGTCAGCCAGGGCTATTATTTTAAAATGTAGTAAACACCAAGTTCTATAATTGCCTCATTATTATCATCTTTCTTCTTTCTATGCCCCGCTGTTCCCCCTGCCATCATGCACTCACAAATTTCATCCCTCAGAAATTGAATATAAAAACATTAAAATGTACCGCACATGGCAGTTAATTGTTGAAGATCACCCAGCATCTCGATCTCAGACCTGCCTTTTAAATGAGGTGAATCCAATTTATCTCACCCTCAAGCTTCTTTGAATTTTAGTGTCTCAATCACCCTGTGGTAACATTGCTCTTTTCTTCAGGGTAATTTAATACAACGATGAAATTACTTCGTGTACATTTTTAATTGCTTCTCTTTAACAAAAATAGGTTGATGTCAAAGAGCTTTCTTTCCTGAGTCAACTGCAAACATGTTTTTAATAACGACTGTCTCAGTCCCTAAGAAATCGCCTGGATCAACAGAATATGAAAAATGCGCCCTATTGACTAAATCATGAGTCCTAATTGCTTTAGACAATCTCACGTTAAATCTCTACTTTGATGCCTCTTATTATTCAGCTGTATTTATCCCTGGGACCCATATAGAGTGTCACAGTTATAAAAATGATGTCAAACCAGGCCAGAAAGGAAGTTCTCTTTAGGTACAAAGTAACTTACTCAAGTACTGAGGTAAGTTGTACTGCTAACTTTTACTGAGCAGGGGATTTGCAGATTGTCTCCGGGGAAATTTGGTAACTGCTATCTTGGGTTGTTTTCTGTCCTTTTGATGCGTGTCTATAGTCTCTGAAGGCACCTCAGATTTTAGCTGGAACATGCACTCTTGTGGCTCCAAAGCAAAAGCGAATTTGCTTTTCCACGTCGCCACACTCATCTGTGTTTTTGTTTTGCTCCAGCGAGTGAAGGGAAAAGATCAGGGCATCCATCTCTCACTCCATTAGAAGGATGCATTTCTGTTTTCACCCAATTAGCTGCTGTAATTTGAAGCTTTTGGTGCCTGCTGATAAGGTAGGGGGCTGGCGGCAGCAAGGGCTGTGGAAAGCTTTCAGTAGGTGCACTGTGGGCTGTTACGAGGAGTTCCACTCAAAAGATAGAGTATCAGGCTTGCTCACCCCAGCCTCATCCGCAAACCCGTAGGTGTTCATTAACCATTGATGGGTTACTCAGGGAGGGCACTAGGAGGCTTCAGACAGAGGTTCTGCAAGGTCTTAAGGCGCAGGGAACCGAAGCAGCCGGCAAAGAGTTCAAATCTTCCAGTGCCGCTTCTTCTCCTGGGCAAAGGGTTTAAGCAGTTGCCTTCTTTCCCTCTTAAAAGAGTGTCAGAAACCTAGAAACTTTCATTTGACTCCATTTATTCATATTTAATGGTCTTTTTTTGATAGTAACAGGATGGAGCTAACAGGAAAAATGTGAAATTCTGTGTTGAGAAAGATTCTAAGCCCTTGGAATTCCAAGGTCAGCAGAAAGTTTCCCGATTAATTGGAGGTGTCTGCCATGAGTAAGCCAGCAAGAATCTGATCTGCTGGTGTGTAATTCCCACAGTGCTCTCTTCTGCCCTTCCTTCTGGAAGCCTGAAAAGACTCCTGAAAACCCCCAGCGTGGTGGGAATTTCTACCTCTTCCCACAGTACGAGTGAAGAGCATGTATTTCTTAAAATGAGGCCCTCTGTTCGCTGAAAACCAGCCTGACTGTGAAAGTGGCTCTGCTTCACATTTTGGAGTTGGAAATTTTCTTTTGTAGAATGATCTCCCATTTTTCCTAGGACCCCAGCATCACGAGAAATAACTGCACAAATAAAATACCTTCTACACAAAGAAGAAACTCAAGGACTTGAACTCTCTGGTCAATTACTTATGAGAGCAAGGATGGACGTGGTCAAATGGGGAAGTCAGTAATAATCTTGGGGTCTGGCTCTACCATGTTTCACTGCTTTGTTTTCCTCATCAGTCCAGTGAAAGGGTTGTATACTTGTTAACTGCTAATACCTCTTTTGGTTTTAATATTCCATGATTGGTGAGGCAGCATGTTTCAATTTAGGATTGGAAAACATGAAGCTTGTGTATTACCATTCTTGCTGGTTTATTCACGGCAGACGCCGCTAATTAATGGGGAAACTTTCTGCTGACCTCGGAATTCTGAGGCCTCAGAATGTTTCTCAACAGAGAATTTCAAGCAGCCACCTATCCGTCAGATGAAGACAAAACTTAGATGCCGTTTCAGACCGGATGGACAGAGAGATGCAGTGACAAGGCAGAGGGCTGGACGGTGATCTCCTGCGTCTGCTTTTACACTTCTGTGTAACCTTTGAGAAGTCAGTGAATACTTTAAAATTAAATTTGTTACGGGTTTTTGTGTGGCAATGAGTTTTCATTTATCTGGGATCAATGCCCAGAAGTACAATTGCTGGTTTGTACGGTGCTTACATATTTAGTTTTTAAAGAAATTGGCAAACATTTTCAGAGTGGCTCGAACATTCCCACCAAATATGTATGAGTGATCCAGTTTTTCTGCATCTTCACCAGCATTTAGCATTCTCACTATTTTTCATTTTAACCATCTTGATAGGTGTGCAGTGAAATCGCACGGCAGTTTTAATTTGCATTTCCCTAGTGGCATCAATGTTGAACATCTTTTCGTGGGATTGCTTTCTGTGTATCTTCTTCTAGGAAATGTCTCTTCATGTCTTTAGCCCGGATTCTAATTGGGTTGTTTCCTTTTTTACAGTTGAGTTTTGAGAGTTCTTTATGTAGTCTAGATACTAGTCCCTTGTTGGATAAATAGTTTTCAAACATTTCCTCTCATCCTATAGCTTGCCTTTTCAGCATTTTAATAGGGTCTTTTGCAAAGCAAAGTTCTTGATTTTGAATTTATCATTTTGTGACCTTATTTTAATCATACATTATTTAATGTCTTTCTATTTATTTGTGTCTCTACTTTCTTTCAGTAGTGTTTTGTCATTTTCAGTGTATAAATCTTTTGCATCATTGGTTAGGTTTTTTACTAAATATTTCATTGGTTTTGATATTTTTGTAGTTGGAATAATTTTCTTAATTTCTTTTTTAGATTGTTCGTTTTCTTGTATGTAAGTGCAACTAATTTTTGGGTAATGAATTTGTACGTTGCAGCTTTACTGAATTTGTTCATTACTAAATTCTAATAGTTTCTTTATTTATGATATATTTAGGGTTTTCTACATATAAAATCATGTCATCTTTGAACACAGATAATTTTATTTCTTCCTCTTTCATTTTTGCACCACTTATTTCTTTTTATTGCCAAATTGCTCTAAAAATCAGACTAGGATTTTCAATATTATGTCGAATGGAGGTGGTAAAAGTGGGCATTTTTGTCTTGTTCCTGATCTCGCAGGAAAAGCTTTCAGTCCTTCACCATTGACTATGATGTCAGCTCTGTTTTTTTTTTTTTTTAATAAATGCGCTTTATTATGTTAAGGCGATTGTCCTTCTGTTCCTAGTTTTTTGGGTGACCTTTATCATGAAAGGGTATTGAATTTTGTCAAATGCCTTTTCTCTGTCAATTGGGATTCCCTCCCCCCATATTCCTGTTAATGTATTCTGTTACTTTAATTGACAGTCACATGTTGAACCATCTTTGCCTTCCAGGAATAAATTACCCTTGGTCATGGAATATAATCCTTTCAATGTGTTCTTGAATCCTGTTTGCTAGTCTTTGCTAGTGTGCTGTTGGAGATTTTTTTCAGTATTCACCAGGGATATTGGCCTTTAGTTTTGTTTTCTTGCTATATTTTTCTCTGGCTTGGTATCAGGGTAAGGTTAACCTTATGGAGTGAAATTGGAGTGTTTCCCTCTCTTCAATTTTTGAAAGAATTTAAGAAATATTCACATTAACTTACAAAAATATTTAATATAATTCACCAGTAAAGCCATCTCTATGGTCTAGGGCTTTACTTTTCTCTTCGGGTGGTTTTCATCAATCCATTCATTTGTTAATGGCCTAAGTCTTATGTTGAGACCCTCACCCCCAATACCTGAGAATGTGACTATATTTGGGGGTAGAGCCTTTAAAGTAGTAATTAAGTTAGAAGTGGGTATTGGGGGGCCCTAGTCCAATATGACTGTTGTCTGTAAAGGAAGCGATCAGGACATACACAGAGACACCACAGGTGTGCATACACAAAGAAAAGACCACGTGAGGACATAGCAAGTAGGTGGCTGTCTGCAAGACAAGGAAAGAAGCTTCAGAAACAAATAAAACCTCCTGACATCTTGACCTTGGACGGGTAGCCTCTGGAACTGTGAGAAAACAAATTTCTGTTGGTTAAGCCACCCAGTCTATAGTATTTGTTATGGCAGCCCTAGCAAAGTATCACATAGGTCTACACAGATTTTATGTTTCTTTATGACTCAATGTTGGTAGGTTGTGTATTTCTGAGACTTCGTTGATTTCATCTAGTTATTTGAGTGGTTGGTATACAGTTTCCTAGCACTCTCTTATACTCCTTTATATTTTCATAAAATCGGCAGTAATTTCTCTTCTTTCATTTCTGATTTCAGTGTCTGTGGTAGTTGACTAGAGTGGAAGGGCGATTGCCCACCAGCTTTCTGCCTCGAGAGGCTGTGCTTTTCCTGGAACTTCGGTATTTTCCGGTTGCTGCTGCTGCCGCTCCAAGTCTGGTGGGCACTGGAAAAGCAGGAACCCCAGGGAGGCCTCCACTGTGTCATTCCTTGGGCGTCAAGTTTCCTAGCAGGTCTACCTTCTTTCAGGGTCTTTTACATATGTTTTATATATAGTGTGAAGGGTTTTCAGTCGTACCTTTCTGAAAGAAAATGGAAAAGTACTTCTATTCCACCTTCTTGGGCATAGAAGTCTCAATTTTTATAGTTGTGCGAAATGTGAGGAACTGGACCAGTTTATCTATAAAATCCTTCCCTGGAGAGTTCTTTGGACAGATTTTCTGATTTTAAAATGACAAAATCCTAAGTACGCAAATATAGCCACTCTTTCTTTTGGGTAAGGAGTAAACAGATGACTCATTGGTCACATCAGACCAAAGGCAGAGGCTCCACCGTCCCACTCTGCCCTTAGCGGTAGAGGGCGCAGGTTTCTCCAAAGCTTTACATGGTCAGGGGTGGAGTTCAGGGCTTGTTCATTTCCTTCCGGTTTCTTTCTGTTTCTCACTGCTGGTGAACATCCTCTGTGGGCAGGATATCTTCGCTGACCCTTCCCACATTCTGGTCCGATTGGTCTAACTGCCGGCTGGCATCAGGTGTCTGGAGAGAGCGCCTGCACCAGGACCCTCTCCCCCGCTCTCCTTCCACCTTCGGCAGCCTCTTCAGGCTCCCTGACTCCCTTTCTATGCATGTGATTCCCAAACCCCCCAGGCACACAGACCCAGTGCTGTGCTGCAGCCATCTCTCACTGGCTCATCTCAGCCAAATGATACATTGTTTTAGGAATACTGTGAGCTGGTTGTTAAAAAGCAGCCACTATTACAAATTTAATTATATAAATTTACAAATAAATATATTATTTAAAAACAAAGATAAAAGCATTCACAGTGTATCACTTCCTCATCATTTTGCTCCAGGTCTCTATTACCGGTGCTCTGGGGTGACCTCCTACTGAGTCTGTGTGGTGGAACTACAGGGCACGGTGCTGCCGCATGTGTCTCCGACCTCACTGCCAGTGACAGCCCGTGGGTAGCTCAATACTGGTCCTTGTCATGTGGATGTTGGAAAAAGCCACCAGTGAGGGCTGGATTTATTGTCTTGTTGACTACCTAGACTTAATGATGGGAAAATATGAAAGTAGATTAAACTTAAAATTGTGTCATGTCTGTAGCTGTTACATTATGCATAGCCCCCAAGGTGAAGAGTCTCCCAGTGTTCAAAACGACGATCCAGTTCCGCAGAGAAGTCATTCCCAGGTGACTCAGCGAACACGAGTGTGTTGTTTTGCTGTGGTCTCATTCATTAATGTAAGCAAATACATCAGCCGACAATTATGGCAGGACGGCATTGGTGCCATCACTAACGGGAATGGCTTTTTGCTAAATTGCCTTCTAATCAAGCATTTATTCATAGGTTGTTTTTGTCAAAACATGGTTGAATTGCATTTGTAGGTTAGCGGTAGACACAAGAGTTTGGCAAAAATAAGCGAGAGGACTCTCTGAGAATCAATTTCTGTATACGATTTACAACAAAACATGTTGCACACTTTATTATTTATAAAGCATCTGCTGTACATCCTTTACATCAGCAAAACTTTTATATATATATGTATATGTATATGTATATGTATATGTATATGTATATGTATATGTATATGTATGTATGTATTTTTTTCCTAGCAAGCTGGTTGTTAAACATTTATCAGCATACCTCTGGTTGGACCCTAATCCTTATCAAGGTATTTCAGACACCTGACTTTAAAAGCTTCCTTTGTCAACCAGAAGATGCACTTAAGGCGGAGTTATAACTGAAAAAGTTTGTTCACTTGATTTTTCTCAGAACCTCCTTATACAAATGTGGCTAAAATGTAATCCATCAACTTACCAGCAGGTGTCACTGTGGTGTAGGGTCACAGTCAGAAGGACTCCAGATTTGAGTTTCCTCTAAAATTGTTGGAATTGAATTGCTTTCAGTAAAGTTACACACTAAACATCTCCTGAAGTGTCTCTATGGAAAGACATGTCACATCCAGGTTCTCTGAGAACGGGCAGCACAATAACAGGCATAATCCGCTGGTTATGTATTTGCTTGTTTCGTATTTTTAACTCGTTATACGTGTTCAGAAAACCTGAAATACCTTCCCTTTAGCTCTAGAAGTGGATATAGCTTTGCTGTTCAGAGGGTGGTTCATGGGCTGGCATCACAGGCATTACCAGGGAGCATGTTGGAAATGCAGAACCTCAGGCCCTGTCCCAGGCCTACTGAATAAGAATTTGCATTTTCATAAGGTGAGCAGGAGATCTTTATGCACATTCAAGTGTGAGAAGCGCTACTATAAATGGCCTATTTGTTGGCAGTTACCAGGAAGCTAAAACAAGATGGAAAAATAACTTTCAGCCTCACTGGTCAAGAGAATGAATTTAGTGGGGAAGAGAGGGACACTTCTTGAGATGTCTGGTATTTTCCTTAGTGCATGTTAGATTGCCCATCCTTTTGCTTTCCTTTTTTTTTCCCCCCTTGAAAGAAGCTTTCTAGATCTTCTCTTGCATAACCAGATCCCAGCTAACTTCTCCAGTTATCTCTGGCCACTTTCCTTCCACACTGCATTCAGCCATACTAAACCACTGACTAATGTGGCCTTCCTAAAATTCCGATCTGATGATATCACCCCACTGCTTAAAGTGGCTTTTCTTGCTCTTAGGACATGGACCAAAATCTCTACCATGTTTAACAAGGGCTGCTAAGATACAGGCCCCTCTCACTTTGTGGCCTCCCTTCTCAGCACCTCTCTCCTCCTCCTTAGACTCCATGCTCAACTCCACTGGGCTTTTTGTCTCCAATGTACTCTACTCTCTCTTGATTCTGGGCCTCTTCCCAGAATGCTCTATCCCTGCCCCAACTCTTCTATTGCCAGACAGATTCTTTAAAGAACTTCATCGTATGTTTCTTTAATATTTGTATTTTATTTCATCGTGCTTATCATGTTTGTGATAACTCTGCTTTAGATATCGCTTTTCCCTGGTAGGCTGTTTCTCTGTGAAGGAAGGGAGTATGTCTGTCTTGTTCATTCAGAGACTCTACTATGGCCTTCAACATCCTAGATTGTCTGGATCCAGTCCCTTATTGGCTTGGTCTCTCTGTTTTCATCATCTCTTTGTCTCTTCCCCTTGCCTTGTTCCTCTCACTGTCCCCTAAACATACCAAGTTCCTCTTGACACAGGTATTTGCGCTACTTGATCTTTCTGCATGGGCCCCTTCTTCACTCTTTTCAGACCTAAAGTCTTCTGGCCCAACACTGGCCATACCTCTAGAGCCAGACCTAATGGGAGGTTTGGTGATTTGTCTTGGTTTAGGTCTTTATACTGCATCTGCCTTTCAGTGGATAACTCTAGTGCTCACTGATAAGTAGAAAATAGCTGATCCTCTTGTATAGATTTTATAAAGATGTGACTTAGGGCAAAAATTCCCTCCTTTTTTTATTCTGTTCTGCTTGTCCATTTATTTTGTTTTTTTTTTTTTTTAGATTCATTTGTTGATAGACATGTATGTATTACCATTTCATTGTCTATACTTCTAATCTTTTTTTTTCTTTTTCTTAAAGAAAACCCTTTAACATTTCATGCAATACTCTTCTTATCTTGCCTGGGAAGTTCTTTATTGTTGGGAACCGCCTGCCTGGTATCAGAAGCTGTAACCCCCGCCTAGGCTAAGGCTAAGGGAATGCCCTTGGAACTGTAAGCCAGCAAGGAGACAAGCTTATCTCCCTGACAGGAGCTCCGCTTCTGCTCCTTCATACCTCACCCTGCCTGGACCCCAATGCTTGGTCGGTTAGCCAATGATGGGTAAGATTCCCCAAGGGGGGAAGGATCTAAGACAGGCACGATCACGTGGGAGGCCCCAAAAGAAGGACTTTGGGGGCTACAGCAAAAGGGGGTGATGGACTCTCACCCTTTGGCTTTGACAAAGCCTGAGGCCTCCTGCTCTGCAAGAAAATCTCTTAATCTCTTGGCTGCCTTACTTCCCTTGCTCCACCTAAGCCTGAAACAATGACAGGGTGGTGCAGCTCTGTGCTGAAAAGGGCGGATTCCCCGGGTGATCAGGCCTAAGAAAGAACATGTAAATTCCTGTGAAACCTTCTTTGTTTAGAATGCTCTAGGTTGAATGAGAAGGGTCCAAGGAGAAAGTTAGTTTGTTCCTTAAAGTCTTACAGCTCTTTGACCCTGACTCAAAATAGACCCTCAGAGTTCCTTGTTACCTATCATTTGATCCTTACTTCCTCGCAATGAGTAATGTGCTTTACCTGAATTATTATGCAAAACGAACCCAATAAAAGCCAGTTTGGACAGTAAATTGGTGCGCTTCCCACTAGAGGGGGTGGCCGTTCTGTTCCTACTTCTCCACAGAAACTGGTCTGTCTCTGTGCATGTTTTTTCTTGCGTTTCGATGAGCCATCCACAGCGTTCCGTGATCATAGCTGGCCGGTGACCCACACATCACTTTATTAGTCTTTTGATTCTAAACGATAGCTTTGTTGGGTAGAGTAATCTTGGTTATAGGTCCTTGCTTTTCATCACTTTGAATATTTCTTACCATTCTCTTCTGGCTTGCAAAATTTATGTTGAGAAATTAGCTGCCAGTCTTATGGGAGCTCCATTGTAGGTAATTAATTGCTTTTCTCTTGCTGTTTTTAAGATTCCCTTTGTCTTCAACATTTGGTATATTAATTATGTTTCTTGGTGTGGGCCTCTTTGGGTTCATCTTGTTTGAGACTCTGTACTTACTGGACTTGTATGTCTATATTCTTCACCAGGTTAGGGAAGGTTTCTTTCTCTCTCTTTTTTAATAAGTTTTCAATTTCTTTCTTCTCCTTCCAGCACCCCCATGATACAAATATTGTTATGCTTAAAGTTGTCCTAGAGTCTTCATATGCTATCTTATTTTTTTGGATTCTTTTATTTATTTATTTTTTTTGCTGTTTTGGTGTTTTTTGCTTCCTTATATTCCAAGTTACTGATTTAATTCTCAGCTTCATCTACTCTATTGTTGATTCCTTGTAAATTATTCTTCATTTCAGTTAGTATATTCTTTATTTCCATTTCTTTTTAATGGTCTACTTGTCGTTTATTATGCTGTTGAAGTTCTCACTAAGTTCATTGAGCTTCCTTTCCTTATAACCAGTGTTTTGAACTCTGCATCTAGTAGATTGCTTGTCTCCATTTTGTTTAGCTTTTTCCTTCTGGAGTTCTGTTATTTTTACCTGGGACCTGTTTCTTTGTCTCCTTATTTTGGCAGCCTCCCTGTGTTTGTTTCTATGTATTAGGTAGAGCTGCTACATTTCCCCCATCTTGGTAGAGCGGCCTTACACAGTAGGTGTTCTGTAGGATCCAGTGGCACAGCATCCTTCATCATCCAATCTGGGCACTCCAGGTGTGCTTCCCCCACACCCTGTGGGCTGTATACACCTTTCTGCTGTAGTTGAACCTTGATTTCTGTTGGCACATCACTGGGAGGGATTTACCCAGGCCTATTGACTGCAAGGGCTGGCTGTGACTGCAAACCAGCTGTGGAGGATCAGCTGTGCAGGAGCCTACCCCACAGAGCAGAACTTACTTTGTTGGGGCTCTGGTGCTTGCTAAGTCTGCCGCTTGAGTGTGTCACTTGTGGAGGTGGTTGGATGGTGCTTCAATGTGCTTTGAAGCTGTTCAGCAGGTGTACTGACTGGCTCTGGAGCCTCCTAAGAGGTACACACCAAGGTTAGCCACAGTCTGTGTTCTGCTTGGGGCCACCTGGCATGAGCTGCAAAGTGCTCTGCAGATGGCTCCTACCTGTGCTGGGCTTGAAGGTGCTGATGTGAAGTCAAGCTGCAAACCAAGGCTGACTGCTGCCAGTGCCATGCCTGGGGCTACTTAGCAAGAGGTACAGGATATGCAGAGGCTAGATGATGCTTGTTTGAGAGACTTTAGGGAAGTCTGAAGCATGAGCCAAGACACGCCATTTATATGGAAAAGTCACTGGAAATGGCTTGGGAGTGCTAGCAGGAGGGATGGGGTGGGGTCTCCGGAAATCACTAAGGTGGGGGGAACATTGTGAATCAGGTTAATGGAGACTCAGATATGGCAGCCACCAGCCAACTTTGTGGGAGTGTGGGAGTAGGGGGAGTCTCAGAACAGGAACTAAAGCCTCTGACAACACTTCTGTCTGGGAGAAAGCTGCCCCTCCAGCTCTTGCCCTGGTGCCAGACAATTCAGTTCCTCTCTGTATGTACCTGTTCCTTTTAAACTTCTGCCCCAGTGTGGGAGCTCAGAGGGAGTGAGTCAGAGTAAGTCTGTGTGCAGGCCCTTTAAGAGGAATGCTTGGGGCTCCAGAAGCCCTCTGTCTAACTCAGCCACAACCCCCACTGGTTTTTACAGGCAGAAGTTATGGGGACTTCTCTTCTTGGCACTGGAACCCTGGGCTGGGAGACCTGGTGTGAGGTTGGGACCCCTCGCTCCTCAGGGGGGACTTTTGCAGCTGAGACATCACTCCTGATTTTTATCTGTCACATTGTTAGTGGGGGACCAGCCTGTTACATGTCTCCAGTCCTTTTTCCAGTCTTGATGTGGCTTCTTCTTTACTTCCCTGGTTGTAGGACTTAGGTTTATCTAGATTTCAGGTGGTTCTGAATGATGGTTGTTCTGTATTTTAGTTGTCAGAAGACTTTTCTTTCTGAGCATCAGGTTGCCAAGGTTTGCTTCTGCACAAGCTCAGACTTGAAGATGAAGTAGAATAAAATGGAGAAGAAATCTCTGTTGTCTATGTTAGAAATAATGAGCTGGGGCCAAAGAGACTAAGAAAATAGAGGAATTTAGTGGTAGTGAGAGTTGTTTGTTATTTTTTAGCTTATCTAGTAAAGCTTGAGAAATGGCTAAGGCCCTTTCCTTCCTTAGGGCCCATGAATTTACAAAAATAATATTATTGATGCAAGGGAGAGGCTAACATGCAGCAAATGATCGAAGTTGTATTTTTTTTCGTAACAACATGAAAAAAAAGTTGTTGCTTGGGAGCAAAGGTTTGTCTTCATTCTTTTTTTCGTTCAGTTCCCTGCTGATAGAACACCTACACTATGCAATGTCCTGTGTTTTCGTAAGCTAACTACAACACTTAAACAGACCAAACCTTGGTCCCCTGATGAATTTATTCTCCAAAGCTTGCAATTGAAACAGTCTGCTCCTGTGGGGAATCTCCCATGATTTATTTCCTATGAAGAATTCCTCACTCTTTCCCTACTTTGATGTGTAGAGTGTATTCACACTCTTTAGTTTAACACATAGCTAATTCAATTGAACAAATAAGTGTTAAGTGTCTGCCCTGTTCCAGGCAATGTGCTGCGTGATTGAATTATAAATGTGAAAAACCACACTGCTTTCCCCAAAGGGCTCATAACTGGTTTTGGAAGTCCACTCTGGATGGACAAGCTAGAACGAAAATCACAGACTTGAAGTATTATAATGTGTCTGGGAAGCAGCCCCGGGTTTGGTCTGACTGGAGCGTAGGGTTTAAGGAAGAGAGGGAGAAGGAGCACGATGGGAGATGACGGGAGAGGCAGGCAACAACAGCAACAATATTAATATTAACTACTATTACATTTATTTGCCAGGCATTGAGCAAATACTACAAAGTAGCTCATAGTTGTAACCTGTGCAACACCACACACAGCTTGTTAATGGTAGAGCTGTAACAACAACAATGATATTAATATTAACTACTATTACATTTATTTGCCAGGCATTGAGCAAATACTACAAAGTAGCTCGTAGTTGTGACCTGTGCAACACCACACACAGCTTGTTAATGGTAGAGCTAGAATTTGACTCAGGTGTGGTGTGGTGTAAGAATCTGAATTTTATTATCAGCAAATCATCAGGCCAACAAGCCTTTTAATAGACACCTTCTATGCGTGAGGCACTCCTAGTTAGTGTGCATGTCTGTTGTTCTTTTTTTTTAAAGATTTTACTTATTTATTTCTAGAGTGAGGAGAAGAGAAGGAGAAACAGAGGGAGAGAAACATCAATGTGTGGTTGCACTCCCTTCTGGGGACCTGGCCGAAACCCATGCATGTGCCCTGACTGGGAATCAAACCGGCAACGCTTTGGTTGGCAGGCCCACACTCAATCCACTGAGCTACACTGGCCAGGGCTGCATGTCTGTTCTTTTGAAGGATGGAAGTCTTTTTATGTTCGTTTGTGTCAGTTCCATACCTAGGAAAGTGCTTGGGAAGAAGTAACTGCTTAAGGAATTGTAATTGTTTTTGCCTTTTCCCACCCTTGTCTCCCTTAAAGCAGTGCCCCTCTATTTAAGGATCAGAGCTCCCTCTAATCGCTAAACTCTAACATCTTCCTCTCATCTCTTCCTGTTAGAGTTAAGTATTGGCTGGTGAGGTGATTTAGAAGGTAAAAAGGATTGTTACTCTTTTGGTCCTCCTTCATGCTTTGCTTAAGTGAATCTTTGGACAGAAAACAACCAAAATGTTCTTTGAAGAGGAAAGACCCATTTATAAGAAATACCAAAAGGCTAATGTTGTATTGATGGAAGATAGAAACATATTAAATCTTACAAGAACACCTCATTATGATCACTCATAATTCTTGGCTGGCCTCATTTACTTATGAGTGAAATGGAAATGAGGGGGATGGGTCAGCCCCCCCCCCCCCCCGTCATGCAACAGCTTTTCTGTTACATTGCTGGCAGCACTGGGGACTCCAAGTCACATCATGTGAGGGAAGGGATAGTCAGCCTAGTGTTCCCTTTGCAGCAGCAAGAATTTGTTTCATAGAAGTAACGATTATTGGTCCAGTAGCAGAATGAGAATAAGAAGTGTTAAGGAAAAGGAAACTCCCAGCTTTCTAGCTCCTACACAAAGGTAACAGCCTCTCTTTTAATAGACATTCTGAGACTAGATTCAGTCTAATTCTGCTGTTACTTTGCTTTCTAAAAACACACTTAAATATAATAGTCTACTCTTAGACCCTCTAAATGTCCTGTATTTCAAATTTCCCGTAGATAAGCATGACTCATTGATAGTATTACTCATTCCCCATCTTTTTCATTCTGAAATTTTTATTTCTAAAAAGTTTTCTTGTGACTCCTAGAGATGGGAAAGAAAAGGAATCGGGAAACACAAGACACTTGACACAGAAATTTGACACATGGTACCACGTTGGAGAAGCAGAGAAGGCAGCTGGTGCGTGTGATTCCTGGGTGTCATATACACAGCCTGTCTTTGGGGAAAGTACAAAACCTCTAATATTATATCCAGTAGATTCTCTAGGCCAGGGGCCCCCAACCCCTGGGCCGAGGACCGGTACCAGGCTGTGAGTGATGCTCACCTAACTCCTCCTCCTGCTGCCCCCACCCCGCCCCCCATCTTCCACGTAACTGGTCACTGATGCCAAAAAGGTTGGGGACCGCTGCTCTAGCCATTACATAAAATACTTAAACGTTAGGTGAAATATCAAAATTCTCTTAGGTAATACATCCGTGAGTGAGTTTAGGACTGCAAATAAACAAGAGCGTAGGGGTCTCTATTGATGTATAGATGTCTGCCCCGCCCCCCTTCCTCAGGGAAATGCCGTCTCCTTTGCTCCCCAAGTCTAGAGCGTCCCTCCGCCACTCGCTGAGTTGTCCTTCATTTCACAGACTTGGCCGTGGGCACACGACACGGGGCAGCCAGCTGGCGCCCCAGGGCTCCCTGGCCACGGTAATGGGTTGGTGGTCAGGCAGAGGACTCACAGGGGCCATAAGGTTGTGGCTTCTGTTTCCCTGCCAGGGAAGGTTTTGGACAGGGGGTAGGTTGATTTTTAGGCCAGGCCTCACCCAAAGCATGAAGGTGAACAAGACAGACAGGCACCTGCGCCAAGGGGCCGCTCACTCATGAACTGCCCTTTACGGAAAAATCTGTGCCCAGAACCCACCCTCCATCACAGATCCTGCCGCGTTCCCCTGTGGGGCCACCCACGTGGGGAAGAGCGGCCGCAGCTGCAGGCTTCTGCTCTGCGTCTCTCGCCCCTGTCCTGAGATTTCCGAATGAGTGAGCGGCTTTTTTTGTGCTTACAGAGGACGCAGAAGACGTACAACTGAGCTACATAATATCTCAGGGTCCAAGCACCCCGTGCGTTCATGGATGGACCTACATGTGGACACGGCGGGGTCAGAGGAAATCCTGTCTGGACTCTGACTCTGTGTGCGTCCATCAGATGGCGGGGTTGCGGGTGGAGGCGCTGCGCCTCCTCTGGCAGCCGGCCCTGGAAATCTTGGTTCCCCAAAAAAACATTTCAGCTGTCTTGAATGAGTTTATCAGCTTTGGATCCTTGAGCGAGATAAGAGAATGAACCACTACTTTTCCGGGAAAAGAATAAAAGGCTAACTGAGAAGAGTTATTTATACTTCTGGCTGTCACCTTGAGCGGGCAGTTAAGATTGCCCTATTGAGTGGCCTCTGCTTATTAATAGAAGAAGTGAAGAAAGAAAAATGGAGTTAATGTTGCAATGAAGACATGACAGAGCCTCTGGTTTCCAGGATCAGCCTGAAATGAATTAAGGCCAAATTATACCAACAAATCTGTCATGCTGCCCTGAACACAGGAAGTCTGGGCCGGGCCAACAGGAATTAGTCACGGCACATACTGGCAAACCCTACCAGACCCGGGAAAGAAAAATGTGCTTCATCTGCAAAAATTAACTTTTGGAATTTGTGCAGTGTTTTCCATTACCCACTTTCTTTTCTCCAAAGGCCAGTCATCAAATATACTTGGCTTCCTTCTGCTTCTGCTGCACCATTAAGTGTACGAATTTGTATGGGAAATGGAATCTGAACGCGCTGTGTGCCCTTGGATAAGTGACCTCATCTTTCTGGACCACTTTCTGAAAAATGAGGTTGGCATGGCATGGTCCTGGGACTGAGTGTATATGGGGATTATGAAATAATATATCAGGCATTTATTGTATACCCGCAAAGTGCTCAGTACTGTGCTGAGAAACGGTGAAACAAAATGAAGACGATGAAGTCTTTTTAAAGAGTTATCAGTGTCTGCAGGGAGATGTACATTTAGAAAAATATATTAGAGAAAGAGGGATAAGGCCAGCAGAGGTGTGCATACAGATTAGGCATTTAATAATGGGTTTTTACTTGCCCCAGAATTGTAGCCAAGGCCCAAAGCAGAGGACATTCCAAAGAAACTCTTGAGCAAATGAGGCCAGCACTACACCCACAGGGCTTACTGGGAGGGGCCAGGGCCATGCTGGCTCTATGTCCTCCTACCCTGTCAGGAGACGGGGACAGGAAAGTTGAGGAGTCTTGGCTGAGTGAGCAGTGCAGGCTCCAGGTTGCCTCACATCCCTAAAGCCAACTGAGGAGAGGTCTAAGAGAACGTCTTGTAAGACTGGAAGTAACTTCCAGACGTGGAGACGGCATGGCATTCCCTGACTGGGCATGTGCCCAGCGGTCAACCTTCCAGAAGCGCTCTGATGCTCCTGGGCACGTGAATGCTCTGCAGGTTATCGGAGGAGTGTTGAAATCCCAAGGCAGAGCTTACCATTCATCTTTCAGTCCCAGAATCTCACAAAGTTTGGGGATATACTTGAACAACAGACTTTAAATCTAGAAATTTCTGAGGATGAAAGGCCGTGTTTAACAAGCTTGAAAGGATTGTAGTGTCAAGTGTTTGGGGAAAAGACGGGACAAGTTGCGCCATATCCCAGTTCTCCCTAGGCCTTAGAGCGTGTGGGAGAGGGCCCTAGCAGTCCAGGCGGCTCTGCACGAAGAGGACCAGGTTTAACTGAGAAGCAGTAGCTATGGACTTGCCTAGTGAGTGTCTGCAGCAAACAGCACACAGTGCTGTTCCTGGAGATGCAGCTGCAGTGTGTGGGGATGGTGGCATCCCTGTGGGAGAGGTCTCAGTTACAGAGGGTGCGGGGTTAAAGCCAGACTCTTTCCAGTACCATTCACACCACTTTCCTGGAAGCCACCAGCATTGGCTGGAACTAAGCTGAATCTGGGTGAATCCAGGGAGAGACCCTTAACAAGCAAGGAGACTTTCCCTCCACTGTCCCTCCCGTCTCCTCGACACTAGAAGAACACAAAGCTAGGAAAAGAAGAAGAAGCCAGTGTCTTAGATTCAGACCCCAGCACTTTTTGGTATCTAACAGGTCCTGGACATTTATTGAATCTGCTCGATGTTGTTAGGGGGCTACTGCCCCAGGGGAGAGAGGGCATTGGCATTGCTCAGGTGAAGGTAGTTATTGGAGTAAAAATCAAAAGTTTCATATTTATACCCCAGTACGCTGAGACACTTTGAATACTATGTCAAAGTTTCATGATGGTGAGACTGTGTCTGCCTGGGAACATTCAAGGACTCAGAATCCCATCGAGGGGACAGGCTCCATTTGCCTTAGGACAAATCGTGATTGATATGTGATACAGATATGAATAAAATGCCAGGGGAAAGTGGCGGAAGGCCTGATTAATTAGAGGAAGACAGCTGTTCCGATGAAGTGATGTTTGAGTCTGGGATTAGAAACATGGGAGACAGGAAAAGGGTGGTCTTTCTAGATACAGGGACCAGCATCAGTGAGACGGAGAGGTAAAGGGCTGTTCTTGGAACAGAGAAAGGGAGGTGGGGAGTGGGAACTAGCATAGATTTCCAGACCTTTCCATTTTGGCTTGGTCCACCTTTTCAGGATTGTGGACTTTATCCTTGCTGTCAATAAGCAGCCCTTGAAATGTTTGCAAACACATTTTAGAATATTTGAAAGATATTATCCTCATTATACTATGGAGGGAGAGTGAGAGGAAGAAGAGACAACAGAAAGGGTGAGGCTCCGCAGGGCTTTGCAGCAGCTCCGTTGAGAAGTGGTGAGTGTCTGAGACAGAGCATGACGAGGAGAACAGAGAGCAGGCCCCCCTCTGAGAGGTATCTGAGGGTGCCTGGGTGATGGTAGGGGCTGAGTAAGAAGGACTCAGTTCTGACTTCCCGTTTGGTGTATTAAGTAGGTGGCTGTGTTATCAAACCTGAGAAGGAAAACAGATTCGTGGGAGAAGAAAGGAAGAGGGAAAATAATAATAACCAATATTTATCAGGCATCTACTATGTACAGCATTTTTCTGAGTAGCTTACACATATTAAGTTATTCAGTCCTTACCACAACCTCATGAATAGATACCACAAGAATCTCCAGTTTGCAGATGAGCATAGGTAATAAATTTGTCTTCACGTGTGTCAAATCTAAGAGGCTCATTTGATAATCAGATAGACGTTCAATAGGCTTTTGGAAATCTCCATCTGGAATTAGGAGGTGAGTTGTGGCCAGACACTTGAAACACTCCCATAGATGGCAACTCTTGCACCCTACAAGTGTCTTATAACACCGAGAAAGAGACCCTGTGAAGCTGGGAACTCCACTGCTAAGAGAGCAGGGAGGAGAGGAGCATGGCAGAGGGCTAATCACCCACCATAATCTGTGTTGTCTTCATCCTGGGTGCCCAGGTAGGTGACATCTCCCAGGCTCCCTGACAGCTAGTGTGGCTGGCTGATTTCTAGCTCCACTTGTGTGAGCAGAAGTGATGTGGCCGTAGTCTCTACAATGTTTCACATAGACTTTCCAGGCTCCTTACCCTTCTAGCTGGCTGCAATGGAGACCTCCAAGGAGACTATCATATGTTGTTGACAAAGCTTCCATCAGCCTGGGTATCTGAGTAGCTGTGTAGGGCCGAGCATGCTTCCCATCAACACCAATCAATGCTGATGACTTCAAATTGCCCTAGGCTGTTAGGTGAGCAAGAAACACGTGTCAGTTGTACTTGAATCATTATATATTCCCGAGTCTACTTGTTATCTACCTTTACCAAAGCAGGGATACCTACAAAAGACAATAAGAAGGATTAAAGGATGAGAATTTATCTTTGTAGTTGCATCTTATGCAGAACTCATATTTCCTTCATGAGGGAACATAGGCTTAGGTTAGATTTGTGGAATACGTCAATGAAGTGACTTCATTTGTAACATTTCTTATGAAACAGGTGAAGATCTAAATTTTGGTATGACTTTTTAAAAACCATTTCTCCAGCATCCCTTCTCAAACTTCTAATTTGGTCCGCTGTAACTTGAATTAGGAGCAAGCCTAGAGTGAAACTCCTATCGCATGCTGAAGTAAGCGCATTGCTCACTTCAAGCCATCTTACTTGCACATGTTCTGCTCTGTGCAATACATCAGGGTCCCTTTCTTTGCAGGCACAGCACAAAGTGAAGGTCAATCAGCACATAATTGTGGGAACATTGCTGTGTTGAAAGCTGGCTTCATTACCCTTTGTGAGTGCTACTTGATATTGACTGAGGCATCATCAGGAGAAAAAAATGTAATGCATCCTGCATATTTTGCAGTGCAATGTGCTGTGATTACTGTAGAGGATGTATTAGAACTTTGGTTGAAAATAATGTACCTTTTCAATAGCATTTTGCACAGGAAGATTGTAATGGTATTCGCAGACACAAAGCACACTGTCCAAAACATTAGGGCACACATTTCAGACGTTTTCTAGGGCCAGCTGCTAAGTCATGATACAGACACATGCCTTGCTGCAAATTCCAGCTCAGGCCACTGGCAACTTTTAACTCTGTGTGTGCATGCGTGTGCATGCCTGTGGCATGCGCATGCGCACTCCCCTGTGAGCAGGAGACACACAGAGTTTGCACAGGGAAACGAAATGCCCAGAGACCTCTAAATAGGCTTCACCCACTTGTAAAATGTCCATCCTCATTATTAAGACAAGCTTGGGTGGCAAAGTGATTAATTGTTATTTAAACAAAACAGAGCCCCACATGTCTGAATGTCCCACCTTGGAAACAAGATCTAATTCACTGAGGTCCAAAGGAGAAATGAAGGAATTCAGTGCACCCCTCTCATCAAACATGTCTGAGAGACAGCCAGCCTCGTAAATTTCACATCAACTTAGTTTGGCCTCTAAACCAAATCTGCCTTAATGCTATTTGTAGATATAGATTGCTGTCTTTTTCATTACCGTTATCAAATGATGCATTTGCGGCATGATGCGGCTGAATGATGCGGCTCAGCTCTGAGCTCCTTGACCCATTAAGTGGATTAGATCGCCTGTTGCCTTTGTCCTTTTGGCTTTTGCTTGATCCTCACATATTCTACCCTTCTGTGCTGCGTATATAATATTCATGCATTATTATGTATGGCACGCACATACACGCCTGCAATCCTAATTAGCCCAGTGACCCCAGCCCTTCTGGTTTTTAAGAGGACTGTGTTCAAATCTCTTATCGGAGTCATCAATCCTTCCCAGCAGCAGCAGCAGCAGCAGCAGCAGCAGCTGAAATCCTCTGAGATATGGCATGTCGCAAGCCCAGCTCAGGGCTCCTTGTAGAGCTACACTCAGCAAATTGAAGATCATGCTCCCTATTAAGCTCCTGCCTGGTGCATCATGGTAGATTCATTTTCAGGAGCAGCTTATGTCCCCACCCCATTTCCGTCTTGTGCTTGATAATCACTACTCCAGCCCACAGGAGCTGCTGCTAAAAAAAAAAAATGGCTCAGGACAGGTCTTGATGGTATTATTAACCTGAAAATATGCTTATATATGTTTGGGAAAAAGTTGAAGGGAAAAAATAAAAGAGGAAAACAAAGACTGAAGGTTTAGCCTGACTCTTGGAGCCAAAAGATAGTTGCATCAAGGTTTTGGCTGAAGACACAGTCAGCCTCTATGGTTGGCTAATATTTACTGAGGGTTCGTCGTATGTGCTGTACTATGCTGGGTATTTGGGATGCAGTTGTGAGCAAGACAGGTGCTCTCAGCAGCAGCTGCTGAAGGAAACATAGTTAAACAAGTATTCTTAGTAAGTGTAGCAGCACCTGATACTGTGTGTGCAGTTTTTATAGGAACATTCAGAAGGAGCTCCTAATGTATTCCAGGGTAAAGGGAGCTCTGAACCCAATTCCAATGTGTGTATGTGGTGGCAGCAGGGGGGAGGTTCCCATACATCACTGAGCAATTCTCAGACACCAGCTGGGTGTCCTACAATTCAACTCAGTTCTGACCCTATCTATTCAGACACAGTTCTTACAAGTTAAGGGCTCAGTTCCTGAAAGTTAAGAGCTCAGTTCCACAAGACTGTCCCCCACTCCCTTCAGTTGCCAGTTACTAGTCAGGTTGTCCCCTCTGCTTCTAGGGGATCAGCTCTTCAGGGATTCTAATATCCCCTCCTTAGGATCAATTACTTTGGTTGAGCTGCTCATGGAACTCAGAGAACATTTTACTTACTAGATCATCAGTTCATTATAAAGGGACATAGCTCAGGAATGGCCAGATGAAAGAGACACTTAGGACAAGGTATGAGGACAGAGCACAGGGCTTCTCTGCTCTCTTTGGACACCGTTACCGTCCCCGAGTCTCCACGTGTTCACCAACCTGGAAGCTCTCTGAACCCAGTCCTTTTGGGTTTTTTATGGCGGCTTCATCGCAAAGGCATGACTGATAAAATCCATTGGCTATTAGCGATTCATTCAATCTCAGCCACACTCCTCTCCCTGGAAGTCAGGGGGATGGGAGTGAAAATTCCAACCCCCCCAGTCACCCACCTGGTGGGCTGTTTGGGCACCAGTCCTCATTCTTCTGTGTGTTCAGAAAATCACCTCGTTAACATAACAAAAGGCAACTTGATCTCTCTCATCTGGAGAATCCAAGGGCTTTAGGAGCTCTGTGGCAGAAAGACTATAAAAACCAAGTATGTATTTCTTATTATAAATAACAATATCACATGGGGCAATCCAGGAAAGCCACTTCGAGGAAGTGACATTCAGGCTGAGATGTGGCGGAGCAGCGGAAGAGCTCCGGGAGAGCTCTTGGGTTTTGGAAGGTGGTAAGAACACCAGCAGCTTGTCTCCAGATGGCACCATCAATTCCTTTCCTCATTCACAGGCTTGGCTTGATAATGTAATATGGCAGAAGTGATGTTCTGGAACTTTCAGGAACATCTTTGGGAAAATCCAGTAACCAACAAAGAAGTCCCACTATCCTGAGACCACACTGCTGTGAGAAGCCAAGTCAGGTGAAGATATGCCATGGAAAGAAAGAGAGAGTGAGCGTGCGCAGCGGCAGCAGGGGAGACACCAGGTAGTGTTATGGCCCTAGATGTGTGGTCTTGGACCTGATCCACCAGCCCCAGCTGCTTCAGCCGATGCCAAACATACAAGAGCATCTTGTTCCCATCTTTGCATAGCCCCCCTCCCCTTGAATCTAGACTGGTGCTTTGACTCATTCTTGGCCAGTAAAAAGTAGCAGAAGTAATACTGTACAATTTCTGAGCCTAGAAACCTTGGACTTTTGCCTGGGCCCCTTGGAATGCTTACTCTCTCTAGAGGGAGTTGTTTGACTCTCCCTCTTGAAATCCAGCTGCCATGCTATAGGAAGCCCAAACCCTGTGGGGGCCACTGGTTTGAAGTCCCAGGCTTAGCCTGCAACCAGCATCAACTGCCAGCCACATGCATGTGCATGTTGTTCTTCAGCCTAGTCAAGCTTCAGGTGGCTACTCATCTATCACATAGGAGAGCTCCTGACTAAGAATCACCTAGCTTGGCCCAATTAACCCCAGAGCCATGAAAGATAATAGTGGTTGTTTTAAGCTATTAAGTTTTGCAGTGGTGTATTGTGCAGCAGTGGATGCCTGGAAGAGAAACCATCCCAACTACTGTTGAATTTGGAAGAATTCATGATAAAACCTAGTGTTTCAGGAGAATTGAGACTAGATCAACCCAAAAACACTTGAAAAATTTAAATGTAGTATGTCAAGTACTAAAAGGCAAATAAATGACTTTAGGCCTGTAGGAAATCATTTGCAAATCATCTCATAGTCATTGATCATGATCTTATTTTGATATGTTTCTTTTTGGGTTATACTCTCCCCCTAAGCCATTCTGAGAACTGAGGATGTTGAATTGAGTGGAAAGAGGGGTATAATTCTACCTCTGGAATTAGATACAAAAGTGACTATCACATGCCTCTTTTCCATGTGCGTTAGCAAGCAAAGCATTGGTCAGTCACCATTAAAAGTTTAATGATCCTTTATTTATGGCAAATAAAGTCCATTTTCTTAGGTACCCTAAGCATTTCCTAACACAGTCTCTCTAGTCAGTGGGTGGGAAAACACAAAGCTCTGTACAGTTCATCACAGTGTTTAGGACACAACAGATCTGTAGTAATTGTTGAATGAATCACGTGGGAATTCAGAACCAAGTGTTGGGTACCAACTCAAGTCCAAGTGCCACTGTACTTTCTGCAGCTATTAAAAAATGATGTATGCTGTGAGGGCCTGCCTGCTGGGCTGAAGGCTCTTCAATCAGTGTCAGCATCAGGGAGGCCAGAACTGAGATTGTTTGAGATATATGTACATACATACATATATGTTTGTATACATACATGTGTATATATATGTATAAAATCTTCCATCTCACACTCCTTTCCATTTTTGCAAGATAATATGTTAGACATTGTAGGGCTTATATATAAATGTCTGTTCCTAGCTTGAGTGCGCAAGATTCTGAATTACTCAATCCTCATTTTTTGAAAGATTGAGGGAAGTAGTATGTTGTGAGGTAGTTAAAACTTCAGAAGGAAAGATCCTCAATAAAAACAAAAAAGCATGAAACAAAATAAACCTGAGTACTTTACTGTCCCACAGAATTCTTATCTAGAACCTCAGACATGGTGGCATAGGAGCTGCTCCCAAGCACCGTGAACAGGTTATTTACACCTACAGCCTCAAAGACCTACCTCCTCAGCTCATCTCATGCTTTGCCTGGAACTCCACCGTTAAAGGCATTTCTTTGGGACTGGCATTCCGTTCATGACATTTGTTTGCAAACATATTGCACAGAAGGAGTAACTTAGCCATGGGGTAATCAACAGACAAGATCGTGAATACACGGGAGGCCACTGAAGTGGGGCTCATGAATGGGGAGGAGAGGCTGGAAGCGTCTGGGGCCCCGCTAGGGGACCTGAAGGTGGGCTGGGAACTCACATCTGGGGCTCTTGGTGCCGAGGGCAGCGTGATGGGAAGAGGAGGAAGACATCGAACAACTACACACATCAGCTCAAAAGCTGCCTTCGCCTGGAGAATCGGGCAGAATAATTATAATGAATCTCTCAAGCGAGGCAGACTGGACAGTGAGGTGGGAATGGTGGAAAAATGGGGAGAAAGGGAGGGACCCATTGCTCTTCTCTAATGTGTGTCAGTTTTTCTCATATTCACAAACATGCCTCATTTTTGCTTTAATTAAACAGTTTTCAAGACCCACCAGATCTTTTAAGATCATTCTCACTTACTGACCCTTGCCACCACCTCAGGGAGGAGATGCTTCCCTTTTGTAGCCGTGATTGCCCTGTGCTTACTTACCAAGGCAAAGTAGAGAAGGTGGCAACTGGTCATGCAGAGAGAATCTTAGAAAATTCCCCTGACCTCACGCTTGCCACCAGCTGCACAGGAGTTGGCAGAGCAACTTCTCAAGCTCAGGGCAAAGGGTTATCAACTCACACAGAACTTCTCTGATCCCCGTAATGACTCAGGTCACACACAAAAAATAGTAGGTTGGTGACAGGAGACAGAGGATGAAGAAACCTGCACTCCTTACATCACCTGCCCCATCAGCACTGGGTGTGCTTCTGCGTAGACATGGGTGTTCTTGGCATGGGGCAGCAAAGATGATCCACTTCCACACAACTAGACAGTATCAGGAAAAACCAAGATTGCAGGAAAACAAACAGTCTCATGTCTGTCTAACTATAACACATGTGTTACTGTAAAGATGTCCCTGGACTTAAATGATCCACCCTAAAGGCAATACCAAAAGGAAGAAAGAAACACATTTGTTAGGATTTTTTTTTTGTTTGCAGTGACAGGTTCCTAATTAGCTTAACAAAGAAAAAGGAAACTTATTCTTCAAATGCTAGGGGGTCTCAGGAATCCCAGATCAGGGTTGCAGACTCCAGGAACAACTGGGACAATGAATAAAACTCATCACAACCATCTCCGTCTCCCTTTTTCATTTGTTTTTCTCAGTTTCTCTCTCATTTTGTCTTCACATTGACTGCCTCCTTTTCTCCTGAGAGCAAGGCAGGAAACATAGTCACACAGCGCTCTGACCTTCAGCGCATATCTTTTAGGCAGTGGAAAGATACTGGCTTTAAGCTCTGGCCTCAGGTCCAAAAATTGTGTGAAGGGGCTCTGATTGGTTTACGTCAGATCAGGGTTCAAAAATGGACCAATCAGCCTGGGGCTAGAGTCACACAGTGTGGACTGGCTGCTCCGGAGGGAACTACATGAATGATGCCGGTGGGAGTAGAAGTGAGGGAATGGCAGGAGGTGTAGAGCTTCCACAAAAACCAAACAGCCAGGCAGGCAGATGATGTAGCCAGTTGAGAAGGCCAGACCTAAATGCCAATGTGGGTACAACATGATGGCTAAGAGACCATTTCTGTAAGAACTGCGCCCACAAATCCTGTTTAAATACCCCTCTATTTAAAGCTTCCCAACAGATACCCTCATTTGATCAAGACAGACTTCACTGAAATGTTTCCCTACTGCACCTTCCTCTCTTACGTGCCCGTACCTCATGGTGTCACCTGCTGCTGTCTCAGAACGACCTCTGAGGAGGGGACGAGAAGGCTGTCCCCACATCCTCAGGCCTCCTCTTAGTGACCATCACTGTTCTCTTGACTTGTCCACCAGCCTTCCCTGGGACCGGGGGGAGAAGTGTGGGAATAGCGCACAAAGAACTACTTTTGCTATTTAGCAAATGCTGCGGATTTGCTCGGATGTTTAATCACCCGTGGAAACCATTTGTTTCAGCAATTAAGAATTTGGATGTGGGGCATTTCTAGGGATTAATGACCAGGTGGTTGAAACTGGCTGCTTACAGCCTTGTCAAGGGCTGTTTATCAGCAGGAAATAACCTGTTCCAAGGTGACTGATGGTATTTACTCGGAAAATTAGATGAACAAGGGCATGCCTTCATTGTGAGTGATTCGAGGAAGACAGTAGAGAAAAAGCATTTCTTGGGCAAGACTAGTTTCTGGATTAGCTGCTGGAAGCATTTTGCCCAAAGTAATTCTTTTCTTTCTGTGTACCATAAAGGGCTGAAATTAGGAAACCAGTGAAATATCTGCATCACCGTTGCACAGATACCAAACCCTAGGGATCAGTGGGAATACGAAGTTGTGTGACGCAGTAGAACAATGAAGAGACACTTACCTTTGGGACATGGACGTGTCCCTGCATTTCTGGGTTTATTCATGTACAAAATGAGGCGTGTGGAAGGAGCGATGCTAGCCTGCCGTTTTACAAGCGTAGCTGCAGACTGCTGTCCTCAAGGCGTCAAGAGAAAATGTGATGCAGTCCGAAATATGGTGTTGTACTTGAGCGACACTATTTTTTCTAAGGGATTAAAGAATTCCACACGCACCAGTTACGTGGGCTACTCGGCAACATGCGTTCATGACCGAGTGAGTCGCCTGTGGAACATCGTCCTTCCCACCCTTGTTAATCTGTCTCAGTGCCGCGTGTGCCCACTACTGTGATGCTCTTCACCTGATCCCGTCCATACAATGCCCTTTCTGCGAACAAATCCGGAGTAACCCATAAGCTTGTAGTCACTGGGAACGTTTTACTTCATGGTTGCCAGATTTGGAAGAGGGTTTCTGAGCAGCGGATGGATGGTTGGTGAAGGGAGTCAGCGCGGATGAGGATATCGCAGGATGGAGCTCCAGGGAGCTCATGGGGCTGGAAGGTAAAGATAACCTGTGTCTGGGGAAACCTGGACAGCCAGGACAAGAGAAACAGCCCCTTATTAGAAAAGGCAAGTCAGGAGCCAAGGTCTCTTTGTAGCATTAGGATGATGAAATTCTCTTCTTCAAGAAATAATCTTCTTCAAGAAATCATCCTTCTCCAAGGATGCACATGGCATGTTGTGCATCCAAAGCTATGCATTCAGTAGGCGTTTTATGGGGCATGATGAGCACAACTCACTTGGATGCCACAGCAGCCCTGTGAAGAAGGTGTTATTATCTTCGTTAGGTAGACGAGAAAGGGGAGGCTTCCTTAGAATAAATGACATGGCCAAGGCCATGCAGTTGAGCTCAGATACTATTCCTTGTCTGACTCTAGAATCTGTTATGTCACACTGTTTCTCCTGGGGAAAACGTGGGGCAGATAACCTGCCTCCAAATAATTGGGGATGAACTATGAATTTATGTATTGAATTTTAACCCCCAATGGTAGGTAACACACGGTGTTCACTATGTGCCAGTGATGGTCCCAAGTGCTTCCCACATGGAACTCGTTAAAGGATTACAATGTGTCTCAGACATGGCTACTGTGATTAACTCTGTTTTATGCAGGGGGAAGGGGAGTCACAGAGCAGCTGAGTAACTTGTCCAGATCCCACAGCCAGTGACTGGTGGACTTAAACCCTCATGACAACAATAACAAACTGTGTCTTAGTGCCTTTTTGATGGTTTGTCCCTGTTTATTTTGGAAAGTAGAGAATAAAAAAGAATGCCTTAGGATTGGGTGTCAGAGCATATTAACCTTCATACCACATAGTTTAATTTTCACGAGGGGAACAAGTGCTGTGAGAAGATAGTATGAATTTTCTTGGTGACCGCCCCCCCGTCCCCCATCAGCTGGAGAGGCTGCAGGGCAGGAACACAGCTCTCTCTCTCTCGGAAATAGTGGGATTCACCTTTGGCAAGGAAAGCAAAGGACAGAAACATAAGCTGCCATCAATTGATTTCTTTTTAAACAGTAGAAAGAAAAAATAGGCAGATGATAACTCAGCACTTTAAAGCTTTGCAGATTGGGATGGTGTTAATCAAATCTCTAGGATAAAGTAGGCAGAGGTAGAGGGAGCAGAAGAGGATACCTAGAGGTCATTGCATGCTGTGTGTCCTGGCTGCCTCAGCTACTGTACCCACTGGTTTAATTTTCCCCAAGGCTGGGAATCAAGAGGGAAGTGACTATATAAAGTGGAATGAGCCTGGGGCTGAGGAGTTGGGAGACATACTTTCTTAGCAGTCTTACTGACTCTAGGTTCTGTGTGAGTCAACAGTGCAATACGGTTACAAAAAAAAAAAGCAGGCACAATTGTGTTTGCACCATCATCGATAAAATATGCAGAATAAAGAATGTCAGAGGTGATGGTCCCATTTTATTCTGTGCTGGTCAGAGTCCCCCTGGAATAGTGCGTCTGTTCTGGGAACCATATTCGGAAAGAGGACACCAGGATGCTTGCAACCATTAGGCCCGAAGAGAAGGAAGGGTTATGAATGAAGAGAGGCTAAGACTGGAAAAGAAGCTATTTCAAGGAGGGGAAGGAAAAAGAGTGGATCTGGGGCACTGGGGAATGAGACTTCCTAGAAAATCTAAAGGAAAGACCTACTGCCATTCAGAACAGCAAATAGAGTTTGTGCAACCAAGTACCCTTGGTAGTTGCATTTTGCTAGAGTAACCAGAAGTTGGTGCTCCCTCACTACCCTTTTAGAATCGCACTCCCACCTGACCCTTTGCTTTACTTCATATCCCTACTGAATTTTCCTCTGTAGTCTTTATTGACACCTTACATGCTTTTTTCATTTGCTTATTTATGATCTTCACCTACTAGAAATTATACTCTCAGGAGTATTCATTGTACCTTTTCCTCCTGCTGTATTTCCAGTGCCTAGAATTGTACCTGACACAGAGTAGCTAGCTGAATGGATGGATGAGTGAATGAATAAATAAAGCATTAGAAGTAGTGAGATACTGAGGAGACAAGGAAATATGTTTGTTTCGCTGTCGAAAAGCACAGATGACTCTGACCATAGGAGACTGTGAATGTTCTTATCAGGTGGGGGCTGAGTTGGATGATCATTTCTAACCTAGTAATTTTATGAACCTTCAGGGAGATGGAGGGAAAGGATGGAAATAGCTTTCTGAGGATTTGTTATAAGGACTGGCTCTGAACAGAATGAATTCTAAATGATACTTGAAGGTTTTCAATTATGGAGGAGCTAACAATCTGAATGGAAAAGCAGCTCTCTAGACTATTGTAAACGTTCTTAGTTTTGGCAGTCTTTGGTGCCAGGAGAGATTTCGAGAAACTTTATTTGGAATATAAAGACTCATGCAGCCGTTAGTAGAACTAACCCATCATGGCTGAAGGCTAGAGACAGGCAAAGGCAGGTGGTGTGAACTAGGATGCGGCTCATGTTCTCTCTGACGGCTCTTGGGGAGAATCCTTCTTTGCATCTTCCTGGCTTCTGGTGGCTGCCGGCAAACCTTGGCGTTTTTTGGCTGGTGGACACATGACTCCGATCTCTGCTTCTGTGTCACATGGTGTTCTCCTGGGTGACATGCCTTCTGTCTTTGTGTCCACATTTCTCACTTGTTAGAAGGTTGCTTGATAAAGATAGATTTACAAAAACAAAACAAAACAAAACAAAACAAAACGAAAAGGATACCTATCATTGCATCAGGGCCCAGCCTAACCCTGTATGGTCTCATCTTAACTTGATTATATCTACAAAGACCTCATTTTGAAATAAGTTCATATTCACAGATTCTGGGAGTTAGTGCATATACACGTCTTTTCTTCATGGGGAGGCACAATTCTAGTCACTATAAAATATACCAAAAACACAAGATTGGCATGTGAGGCCTGAATGAACCATTTTTTCCCCTGGGAAATCCAACCTGCCTCCCGTCCTGACTCTCCCCCCAAGGGTGGCCTCCCACCTCAGGGGACTATGTGTATATCAGGAGTATGGGTCTTCCTGCTTGCTCCCTTCTGTGTTTAGAAATTGCAGGAGAGTACGCTTCCAGACCTTTTTCAAACTTTATTTTTCACTTACAGTTTACATTCAGTATTATTTTGTATTAGTTTCAGGTGTACAGCATTGTGGTTGGACAATCATATACTTTACAAAGTGATCCCCCTGATATTTCCTGTACCCAGCGAGCACCACGCATAGTTATTACAGTAGCATTGCCCATGTTTCCTATGCTGTCCTTTACCTCCCCACGACTGTTTCGTAACTACAAACATATCCTCCCAGACTTTAACCTTGTAAGAAAAGGAAGCAAATGAAAATAAAAACAATTTAATTTTGAAGTTGTTGCTTGGGTCTTTGCATAGCTAATGTAAAGGCTCTCTCGGGGCAGATTTCTTGGTAGTGGGACTGCTGTCAATGTCGTTGTGGCTTCCCTTTGGATGAGGAGCTAATGATGGTACTTCCCTCCTTTGCTGGTGATTGGTTCAGGTTCAAGCCAATTCGAACCTGTATCATTTATTTATTCGTCCTTCCTTCCTTCCACAAATATCTACTGAGTCTCTCTTACATGTCAGGTACCTTTAAACTGTGGCTGAAAATGCTTGATGCAAAAGGTTGTGACCTCTGTTATTGACTTTTAAAGGTTATCAGTGATTTTTTAAAAAAAAAAAGATGTCTAAAAGAACGTGCAGAAAAATGGAAGTCTGTCCAGAAAATGGGAATGTGCAGGTTACTTTCAGCTGTCACACCGAAGGTCTTCCTGGCTACTCTGAGGGTGCTGAAGATAAAGTAGCAAAGGCAGGCAGTCGTGGTGTTTGAAATTTCTGCAGAAGAAAGAGGGCAAGAACTCGAGTCTCTGATGACATTGTTGAGTAACTGAACTTACCAAACCTTGTATTAGGACATTCTGCTCAATGAGAATGTAAATCTAAAAAATAAATGCTGAACTGAGTTTGGACCAAGTTTCAGTTTCTGGCTTGCTAAAGCATATATACTTGATGCAGATACTATTTCTTGGCCTTCCTTGAGTCCTGCACTGTCTGAAAGCCACGGGAGAAGAAAAGGGTGTGGCCCCAGAGAACTTGACAATGCTCTGCCTTTGCTGTGGGCTGTTGTAGGAGACTCAAGCGTTGTGTTTTGGAAAAAGGAGACATTTGGATAGAGAAGAGCACATCTAGCAGTAGGGAAGCAACTGTAGGGACTGAGTTGTGTCTTTGAGGGGAGCACATTGCAAACTCTTATCTTTTTTTGAGCTTTTTCTGTAGTGCACACAGTTTAAAAACATCTCCCTTCTTTTATAGTTACCCTTTTCAGTTACCTTCCAGGTAGTAATCTCTCAGCAGCCTGAGTCACGTGGTGGAATACCGGAGAGTAGGAAGAGGAAGTGCAGGAAGTATGGCCTGCTCCCAGTCGGCACTGGTTGCTGCACACGAGGAGACACCACGTCAGCAAGGCCAGAGGTCCAGGAGTTCACACCAGGGACCAGAGGCTGACGGTCTATAGAAGTAAACGGCCATTCAGTCATGGAGACCCATGATGGGGCAGAGGATCGCAGAGAAGCAGCTGCAGCATAGAACTAGCTTAGAAGAAGAAAGGGAATAAACCCATCTTTCTCCAAATACCTTAGAGAATATTCATTCTGGGGAAGGTTAGAGAAACACTGGCATACACATTATACTAACCAAAATTTTAAGAAAATTAATTATATTTCACACACCTTAAATGATTAAAATAAGGACATCTCTACTAATATGCCTGTGCATCTATCAATCATCCTTTGTTCTCTGGATGTTTTTCAGGATCTTTCTTTCTGGCAGTGTGCTCAGAGTGCATGCAGATAACGCATTGCTCTATAGCCTGTGTAAGCGGCAGCTCTGCAATTACTTGAGTGTGAGTACACGGCCCTCCTCTAGCCACTTTTATCTCAAGAAATTGACTTCTGCCTCCTTTCCCGGCCTCCATCTGCCCCCTTTAAAGTGATCTCAGCCCCTTCCTCCTGAGAGTTGTCATTAGCATGCGCTTCCAGGTCCGGGATATGCTTCCTCGTATCTTCTTCGTTTTGTCAATTTTTAGTTGTAAATGTTTTCACTCCTCTGCCATCTGCTTTGCCTCTCCTCTTTCTCATTGGCCTCTCCTCCTCCCCGGCTTTCCTCTTTATCCTGACAAGATTGACATATATTTTCAGTAATGCACTTAAACTGGCACTTTTTTGGCATTTTTTTTTTTTTGCCATTGCCAAAAGGTACACAGAAGCGAATTCCTACACATTTCCCATCAGGAGAATCTGTTGTTGCAAAGGGGTTGTTGTAACATCAACAAAAAGTAATGGTGGGCCTGCTTCTTAAAGTTAGTTAATTTATTCTTTTTCAGATCTTTCTTTTCTTTTGTTTTCTCATGATTTCTTGCTTCTTGTTTGTTTTTTGTTGTTGTTGTTCAGGTTTTGTTGTTGTTCTTCCCACTTCTGTTCAACATCTCTTATTACCAAAATGCTTTCGCACACATGTGGGTACTGCATTAGTTTGCTGTGACTGCTGTTGCCAAACACCACAGGGCTAGACAGCCAACTATTTTTAAAGAGATTAATTAGTAAGAGAAAAGACTTACATATTTACCCAGTCCCTGTGCTCTTCATTCCTTTGCATGCATCCAGGTTTCCATCGGGTGTTGTTTTCCATTGGTGATCCATTTTTTCTCATCTTTCATAGGTCTGAAAACATCATTTCATCTTTACTTTGGAAGGATTTTTAGCTGGAGATAAAATCCTAGGTTGACAGACTTGGGCAGCATTGGTTTCTCCGGCCTCTCAGGTGTGTCTCTTTAATTCAGGGCATCTGCTGGGATCTCCCTGGGTCCTCCTTCCGGAGATGCAGCCTGGAAACCTTCAGCGAGTGGGACGATCGCAGAGCTCATCCTTCATACTTAATGCCCAGTGTCTTAAAAACCATTGTTTTATATCATTTGTCTCATCCCCCCCCATGGCTGTTTCAGGCAGGAGAGCAAATCTGGTTCCTGTTACTTCATCTTGGCTGAATGCAGAAGGCTAGGGCAGCAGAAATGCCATCTCAGTGAATCTGGAGGATTTTCTACTGCTGTGGGATTTTGTTGAGGGTCTCATGTAGCACTGACGTGTGGACTGGGAGGGGCCCGTCAGGTCCTCAACCACAGTCTGTGCAGGTGATTGCCGGGTTGCCGGGACATTCTTCGTCCCCATGACCCTTCAGCAGGGGTGGCTCTCGTGCTGCTCCTGGGCTACGCCCGATATCCAGGAATCTCAGTGAGTCAGTTTAGCCCTATTTCCCCTAGATCCGGCTCCGGGTAACCGTTCTCTGTCTTTCTGTGATCTGTCATCTCCCCTGCCCTTTGGTGGAGAGGATGTACCGTTTCCTTTCCCAGGGACACACTGATTTCTTGAGTATCTCTCTCTCCCTCCCTTCACCCTGCTTAGCCTTGGAGAAACTGTTTCTTTATCTCAGATGGGAATGGATACTGGGGCTTTGTCTACAGGTGAATCCTTTGAATCCCCCCAAGGGCTCTTGGGAAAACAGAACACAGAGTCTCTCAGGTCATTTGTGCTTTCTGCCTATCACATCCCCCCCCTCAGGCAACGTGGGGAAAGCTGATTATCTGCCTGAAAAGTGAGGGTAGAAGAGGGAGAAATGCCCTGATAAAAAAGACATTTTCCAAAGCAGTGATGCCACAGTAATAAGCAGTATTCTTCATTCTGCTGAAAAATTTACCTTTTAAATGTATTCCATTTATAGTTATTTACAATTTAACAAAGTATTTTTTAGGGAGAGTGTGCTGAACAGAGGTTTAGCTTTTTAACATTTTATTTTAGCGATTCTGTATTTGTGTGTTAAGTGTGAGCTGGACGTGGGATATACGATTGCTTGGCTGTATTCAACAGTCGTGTTCAAGATAGCACACAAAGCTGTTATTTTTAGCATCCGGAAAGAAGATGTTTTCCCTTCTCAGACTCTAGTCTCTCCTGCTACATCCGCTCAAACTAACCTTAATACATTATTGATGTGTATCCTCCATACTGTTTCCCCACAGAATTTTTAACCAATAAAATTAAAAAAAAGACTTTAAGATGCATAGCTGCATAATTTTGGAACTTGGATGTATTCAGCGTGGCCTGGCTTTCAGACCCTGAAATCCTTTTCAATAGCTATGGCCAAAGGACCCTTAAACGGCCCTGTTTTGGCCTCTACAGCCAATTATAACCTCTAAACAGAACGAACTTATGTTTCTTATGCTGCTACTATGAGATGAATTTCCAAGTGGCTCCTAGGTCACCCCTAACCTTGTGCTCCCAGTCCACAGACTGAGCTTTTGCTTTGCTTCTGAGACACTGACCTACTGTGCGTCCCAGTTGTGGCAGGCAGGCACCTCTCCCAACAACAGATCTGGTATCACTGTTCTCCCAGGATCGGGCCCCTGCCTTCTGGCAGGGGGGACGGGCCCTCCACCTTCAGACAGTCTTCTCCAGGGTTAGTCATATGCTCCCACTCCTGGGTTTCTCTGCGTCTCCTAGTCTCAGGTCCCCCCGGTTAAAGCTCTGCCTATGAGTTGGACATTGTCGTAGTCAGAGGCCTCTTCTAGCACCCTTTTCCCTATCATGTGAATTATTTAAAATGATTTTTTCTCCTTAGGAACTTCTGCTGTGGTTGTATACCACATCCTTTGTGTTAGTAAGTGGGCCTGGGTAAGCAGCACCCGATACCAACTATGTCAGCTGTCTGAGATACACGCCCTCCCAGCATCCCCTGGAGGCAGCGTGGCCCTGTGTCTGGGTCACAATCTAACCAAGAGTTAGATGTTAGCTGTATACATGCGTGTATCACATACACACACGTGCATAGGGTGCCTCACTGTGGTCTATATGTAATATCCTAGTTCTGTGAGTTCCAGGGTTACTCTAGCAAAAGTCAACTCCTAACTTTAAGCCTCATGACTTCACCCTTCTACTCTTGACCCTGTCCCAGATTTATTCAATAACCAGGTCCGCCGCCATCTCCCTGCGAACAGTTGGCATAGCGACCACCATTTATGTCCGAGAAGACAATGAAGGGCTGGTGAAGGAAAGTCTGAGTCACTTTCGCTCGCTCATTCATTCCATCTTCCCACAAGTATCTATCGAGCGCATGCTATGTGCTTGGTACCCTCTAGGTGTTCTCCATGTAGAAATGAACAACATAAGCAAAGTTCCTTTCTTCTTGGGGTTTGTGTTCTGGTGGAGGGAGCAGACAAATACCAAACAAATGAAAGTTTGGGATGTCAGGTTCAGGATGATACGATAAAAGGCAAGTGAAGCAGGATAAAGTATTCGAAGAGAAAGGTGTGTGCGTATATTAGATACAATATTAGGTACAGAGGTCAAGGAGAGCCTGTCTATTAAGATTCATTTAAAGAGTGACCTGCCCCGTGAATGTCTGGTGGAAGAACACTCTGGTTGAATTTTGTCAGATGCTCATATGATTTTTATTGGTGTCAGCTCACAGTCAGAGAGCATCAGTCTTCCTCCATGAGAAGACAGCGCCATCGTCTGAGGGGCTCTGCGTCACAGGTACGAAGAGAGCCCGAGGTCAGCCTCGGTGAAAAGCAGCTCTCTGACGTCATGTGCTGGCCTCCTTTAGCACCCCCGCTGGTCTAGGCCTCTGGGGAGGCTCTGCTCTGGGAGGATATGCTTGCTTCTCTCACTTGCTAAGGGACACGAGGAAGATCTGGAATGACCACAGCAAACCCCTTGTTGGGGCTTCTCAGCATTAAATTGTTGGAAAGAGCATAAGCTTTAGAGCTATCACATTCCAGATTTAATTCTGTGTATTCTTCACAGAGCACCATTCTCAGCTTCTCAGCCTCAGATTTCCCATCTCTATGAGGACGTCTGTTGATCGAGATAATGTTTATATTTTTAAGAAGCCCTGTTCCATTTCCAGGCATGTGTGAGATCCCTCAGCAGTGTCCCCACCATCCTCTGCCCTTTAGACAAGTTGGTTTGGGGTGTTTATCACTCTCTTATTTTTCAGAAAGCAAGTTACTTCATACTTACAAAATCACTTGGACAGGCCAGCGTCACAATAAGAGAACAAAAGGAAACAGAGCCAATTTGAAAATTTGTTTGATTCAGGTGCATCTTTCTGCCTTTTCAGTCAGCGATGATTTCTATAAATAATGCTTTAGTTCCAAATAGACATGAACCAGAAAACTAGGAATATATATTCATATTTATTTGTGATAACAGACAAATACTATTAAAATATGTTAAAAACTAATAAAGGTAGTTTTCTCTAGTGGGAATAGGTAGGTGAGGTCAGGAGTTGAAATGAGACTTCTCAATCTTTGCCTTTTATACAATTTTGAATTTAGAGATGCGAAGATGCGGAAATAAAAGTTGATCTCTGTTGTAGCTCTGTTGGGCCTGCCCTATTCAGGGCAAACCCAGGTATGTGGGCGTGGAGTTTTTCCACCTCTCTGCTGTGCGGGGACCCTCTCTGGAGGACCGCCTCTGCTCCTGGGGACGCTGTTCCTCAGCTGAGAACAGGAGAATTCTAGCTGCCCTGTCATGGGTGTAATGGGCAGAACGGAGAGTTACAAAGAGAATCTTCTTCGATCTGTTAACATGGCTGCTTCTGAAAAGTGGGATCGTGTGTGTCTGTGGGGAGATTACGGTTCAGTGTTATTCTTCTGTTTTATTTAATTATGTAATTATTTAATTACAATGAGAAAATTACTTTTATCATCATCATTACTGTCATCCTCATCATTTTAAAAAGTAGAGAAAAAGAAGGTCAAAGAATAATTTAGGCCAGAGCCAGAATCTCTTGCTTTTTGTTGTTGTTGTTTTTAAAGATTTTGTTTATTTTTAAAGAGAGAGCAAGGGAGGGAGAGAAAGAGGGAGAGAAATGTGAATGTGTGAGAGAAACATCAGCTGGTTGCCTTGCACACGCCCCCACCTGGGGACCTGGCTGCAACCTAGGCATGTGCCCTGACCAGGATCGAACTGGCAACATTTCGGTTTGTGGAAGATGCCCAACCCACTGAGCCACACCAGCCAAGGCTTGCTTCCATATGTTGGCAATTTTTGGGCTGTCTGATGCTCTATTGTGGAACTGATTTCTGATGCTTTAGTAACATCTCAGCTATCCAGTATCTTCTATAGAGGTACCACTTGGCTGGGAAAAGAGGGACAGCTGAACAGAACGAGGGCATTCTGAAAAGGGCTGCAGAGCCTGCGCAGGGGAATGTGGGTCAGAACTGCTGGATTGAGATCTGCCTGAAACAACAGCACAGACATTTTGTTCGGAGGTCTCTCTTTGGCTGTGCTTCTGCAGCTTCTCCCGCTCCCGTGGCTTTCAGTCCTGCTGCTCTCGGATAGAAAATGTGTCTCATTCTAGGGAGGGACAGCAACATGCTCCCAACATCCCTTGCACACCACCCAGGCAGTTACATCACCCCTCTCATGATCAGCATGAGTCTTGTGGCTGAAGGAGACTTTCCCACCATCTGTGTTCAAGCTGCCATCTTCCAACTGTCATTACAGACCCCAGAATGCTGGACTACAGGCACAGAGCCAGCACCACTGGAATCACCAGACTCATTTTCAGATATTAGCCCGAAAGGCTGAATATTCATGGGCAAATTATCAAACTAATCTATGCATCATTTTTCCTTGACTGTGAAATGAATATAATTATAATCCCAGCTTTATAGGGTTGCTGTGAGCATTACATGAGATTATGCATATAAAGGATTTAGCAGAGTGACTGGCATATTGTAATTGCTCTTGAAAAATGAGTTATTATTGCTCGTGTTATGTCCCTAGGAAACAAAACATTTAATGACTAAAGAAAAGGGTAGAAAAAGCCCCCAGCTTCATTACTTCTCTGTTAGAATAACCACATGGTACCTTAATGTAGAATTTAGTGGCTTTTTACTTAAGCAGATTTCTTGTGATTCTGAAAGATATGATTCTCTCAGAGCAGTGTCTGTTTGGTCTTCAAGGTGCCCTGTTTGGGGGACTGAATCATGCCACTGGACATTTTCTCTGCAGCTAGTGAAACATCACACCGGAGTCAGACTATACCTTGCTGAACCATCACTCTTGCCAGAGGTATTCCAACAGTGGTGCCCCTACTGGGCAAATAGGATATCCAGGTGTCATCTCTTTAGAACGTGTCCCATATTTTCTTTTTTGAAAAAATTTTTAATTTTATTTATTTATTTTTAGAGAGGGAAGGGAGGAAGAAAGAGAGAGAGAGAGAGAAACATCAATGTGCAATTGCTGGGGGCTGTGGCCTGCAACCCAGGCATGCTCCCTGACTGGGAATCTAACCTGTGATGCTTTGGTTCGCAGCCTGCGCTCAATCCACTGAGCTACGCCAGCCAGGGAGACCATGTCCCATATTTTCAAAGTGGTCCAGACTGAAAGTTAAAGGAAATGATAAAGTAAGTTAGTCCAGAGAAACGATTTATATGTCATGCAACTATATCATATATTCAGCTCTTATGGATTGAAAATTTAATACATACCAGCACTATAGTAGGTGTTATGTATACAAAGGCAAATGAAATAGACCACAGGTGGCAAACACAAGGCCCAAAGGCCGAATATGGCCCTCCACCTTGTTTTATCCAGCCTGGCACCTTGTTTCTACCAGGCAGCAGCACCAAGCCCCTTGCCCCTAGTTAAGGAGTAGCTACATTTACATAGTCCTCACATTACATTTGGCCCTTTGGAGGCAACCTCGAGGCTGATGTGGCCCATCGGTGAAAATGAGTTTGACACCCCTGAAATAGACATTGTGCCTGCCCTTCATGGAGCTCACTGTTGGGTGGGTGTGGGGAATGGAGGTATGTGGGCTAATAAGTAGGTAATCCACAAACACAAAATTACAAAATGAGAGCATCCAACAAAAGGAAACAAGCAGCTGTCATAAGGAACAATGACATCCTATTTTAATCAGTCATACAAGGTCTGTCTGGAAAAAGTCCAACCATTGTTAGTATAACGAGACTGGTTTGCACAACATCGATTTAACCTGGCGGCCCAGGAGAGCAGACTGCAAAGCTCACGTGTGAACCATGAAGACTTCACTGTACCAGTCAGTGGGGGTGGTAGACGCAGTTGAGTGAGCATGTGTACTCTGTGGTCCTCACATTGAAAATGAATGAGCGAGTAGAGCAATGAATCTGCATCAGATTTTGTGTTAAGTTTGAGCATTCCTCCACTGAAACTGTTTGGATATTCAAAAGGCCACAGCTATGGATAACTGGTGATTGGCAGCTTCATTACCACAATATGCCCACTTATGCATCACGTCTCATGTAGAGTTTTTTTGTGAAACATCAAATCACCCAGGTGACTCAGTTCCCTTACAGCCCAGATTTGGTGCTCTGCAGCCTCCAGTTTTTCCCAAACTAAAATCACCTTTGAAAGGGAACAGACTTCACACCATGGATGTGATTCAGGAAAATACAATGGGGCAGCTGATGGCCATTGGGAGAACTGTGTGAGGTCCCAAGGTGCCTACTTTGAAGGGGGCAGAGGTGTCATTGTCCTATGTAAAGTATTTCTTGTAATATGTATCTTCTTCAATAAATGTCTCTGTTTTTCGTATTATGTGGATGGATACTTTCTAGCCAGACCTCCTATTTAAGATGCAACTTCAGGGATAAGGAGACTTTAATTAAAGAGCATTCCAGACACAGAAAATGGCAAAATAATGACTCAAAGGCAGTGGTCATCTCAGCTAGTCCAAGGAATTGGAAACAGGTGGTTTGGTTGGAGTGTAGTGAGGGGGGAAGCCTAAGTCCAATAAGTTGAAGATATAAGCAGGGGGCAAGGTCAAGTATGGTCCTTCTGGCTGAGGTTTGAGTTTGAACATTAACTAGAAGGAAATGGAGAACAAATTAAAGGAAAACCAAGAGGGAACTATCTTTCCTCTCTCCCAACCTCCCTCCCTTTTAAAATCAGTTAACTACTATTTACTATGTGCCAGTATTATTTTAGTCTTTGGAGATGCTGAGCTAAACAAAGAAAAAGATACAAATTCAGCCCTGGTGTTCTTGACATCCTTGTCAAGAAGCTACTGCCGTAGTCGAGTGTACAGGGTTGGTGACCTGATGGAGTGGCCATGACAATGGAAAAAGATGGAAGGATTTTACATCCTCTTCTCACCCCCTACCACCCCACACATCAATGTCTATTTCTCCCACCATCAGAATGATTCCTTAGGCTCTCCTTCCTGATCTCCCCCTCACCCAGCTGGCATCTGATTCCATGTCTCATTTCCAGAAAATGATGATTATGTGAAAAGCAAGAGAAAGAGACTGAACATACAAATCAATATATAAATTGGAACATGAATCAAATGAAAGGAAAGAAATGTCTGGGAAGAATGAATGATGGCAGAATGCCAGCATCAATGTGTCCACTGAAGGAAAAAATGGATGCTGTTTTAGGAAAGGGAGAGATTAATCTGGTCCACTTGGAGAGATTAGGTGTAAGATTTTATACACTCAAATCTCCCGTTAACTTTCTCTTTTTGACACTGATGGTGGGGTGAATCTTGGGACCTCTACCATCACTTTAAAGAAAATGGCATGCATCGTAAGCAGCTATTATCACCTAGAATGTAGGTTCTGGAAAGACAAAAGCTGTAGTTCCCTATGGGTTTCCTCTGTTGTAGGCACTAGTTGCATATGGCTTTGGAGCCCTTAATACTATAGACAGTCTGGACCAACTGGAGAATTCATACAAAAACAAGTGTAAACTGATTATTTTTATATTGGTTGTATGAAATGATATTTTATATATTGGGGTAAATAAAATATATTATTATAGTATTAAAATTAACTTTACTTATTCCCATCTACCACTTATAACTATGACTATAACATTTTTTAAATTGTATCCATAGCTCATTATTCTTCATTGGATAGCACTTCTCTAGACAATAGCAGTAACTAAAACTTATTGAGCATCCAGTGTGTTCCAGACACTGTTCTAAGCATGTTCAGCTTCTAGTTTTAATCTTCACATCAAGTTTCAAGGTACATACTAATATGGTTTCATTTTTACAAATAAAGAAAACAAGGCAAAGAGGGACTAGGTAACTTGTCTAAGCTCATACCGTTGGATAGTGGCCAAGCTGGGATTGAAACCCAGGCTGGCAGGCTCCAGAGTTCACATTCATCCACCCTGTCTCCCTACCTCTTGGTGTTGAGCTGAAAGTTGCTTCTGCATCTTGTACAGAGCAAAGCAGGTATAAGGAGATCAATACAACTCTGCTTTAATTAGCAGTTTTAGATTGTAAGAAACAATGATACAGTCAGGTTGCCCAAGTTAATGGGGACTTATTATAAGGACAGAGAAGTAAGAAAAGAGTCCTAGCAATGTCCACATCAAGTTTTGTGGAGAACTGGAGACTTACTCAGGATACTGCCGTGATGCCAGTGTAAGACCAGACTCCTAGACTAACATTCTTGGGTCTTGGCTTCCACTTGCTTCTGTCCGAATCTATTATTGACTAATTGCCTCAAGGCTTCTGTTTACATAAGACTTCTACAAACTGCTTTCTTTCAGTATTTGGCTTCTACACATCTTTATTGTCTGTAAGATTTGTGTTCTGAGTTACACTCCATAGGCAACTGGATTGGCTAGATTGGACACTCTCCAATACAGGCTGGGTCCAGTGGAATTTTCTGCCAGGCTTTCTCATAAATCATTGGCCTTCCTTTTGTTTAGCTTTATTTGGAACAGAATTCATAATTGGTTGGCTGTTTCAGACAGTGTTACAAGGTCATGTGACTCGAATAATGATAGGATAGCAAGATGTGTTTATGTCACTAAGTGCCTTTACATTCATCCATTCATTCACCAGATATTCACTGGGAATTTGCTATGTGCCGGACACTGTTCTTGGCATGTAGAATTCATCTGTGAAAAAAAAAGGTTAAGATCCCTGCTGTCATGGAATTTACATTCTAGCTAAGGGAGGTGGACAATAACTAAGAAGCATAATAAGTAAAGTATAGTTCATTAGGAGGTGACAAGGGCTACAGAGAAGAAAGTAAAGTAAAGGGATTGAGGGTGCTGCTGGGTGGGAAAACAATTTACAGTCTTTCAGGGTGTGATTAGGATGAGTCTTGTCAAGAAGGTGAGATTTGTGTACAGCCATAAAGGAGAGGGAGTGGGCTAAGAAGGAGCTGGAGGAAGAGCATTCAGGCACATGGAACAGCAGGAGCAAAGGCCCTAAGCCTGTCATGTTTAAGAAACAAGGAGGTTAGAATGGCTAGAGCAGAGTAAGGAGGAGAGAGAGAAGCAGGGGATGCAACTGAAGGGTCACATCAGGTTGTAGTTTGTAGGCCATGGAAGGACTATGACTTGTACTCCAAAGAAACAAGAGTCACCACAGGGTTTTAGTAGAGAAGTGACATACTCTGACTGACCATCTAAGAATACTCTGGGTGCCGGATTGCAAGTAGGCTGTTAGGGGGCAAGCGTGGAAGCAGGGGGTCCTGCTAGCAGGCTACTGCAATATTCTAAACAAAACCTGGTGATTATTTGTGAGCGGGTGATAGAAGTAGAGGTGATGAGAAGTGGCTAATTCTGGATATATTTTAAAGCTAGAACCAAAAAGGGTTTGTTCAGAGATTTGGTGTATGAAATGAGAGAAAGGGTAAAGTCAAAGATAACTCCAAGGTTTTTGGCATGAGAAATTGGTTGGATGGAGTTACCGTTGATAATCATGAGAAAGACTATAGGCGCAACATAGATTGGGGTGTGGGGAATGTCAGGCTTAGTTTTGGTTAAACTGTGTTTGACATGAATACAAATATTCAAGGGGACATGGTGAGTAGGCATCTGGATATATGAATTTGGTGTTTGCAAGGAAGTTCTGGGTTTAAAACAAACATTTGAGAGCTCTGAAAATGTAGATGGTATTTAAAGCCATAAGACTCAATGAGTTCTTCAGGATAGTCAAGGTAGACACAGAAAAAAGGAGGGCCAAGGACTGGACCTTGGGGTGCTCCAACATAAGGGCTTGTATAGAAGAGCAAAATCCAGCAAAGGGCACAGACGAGTCACTGGTGATCTGGAAGAAAAATATGAAGAGGGTGATGTCCTGATAACCAAGTGATGAGAGTGGTTTAAGAAGGAAATAGTGAGGAACTGTGTGAAATTTTGCTAATAGGTCATGTAGGGACTAAGAACTGACCATTAGATTAACAATGTGGAGGCCAGTGGTGACTGAGATGAGAGCAGTTTTGCTGGGGTGGGTGGGGTGGGGGACTCCGGTTGCTGTGGTTTTAAGAGCTAGTGAGAAGAGAGGAATGAGAGAGGGAGAACACAGATAACTCTTTCAAGGGGAGCAAAGGAATCAGGTATAAGTTGGCAGGGGAAGTCAAGTCAAGAGAAAGTTTTACTTTCTCTCTTTTCTGAGATGAGAGGAGGGAGGAGACATGGTAGTATGCTGATGGGAGTAATCTAGGAGAGAGTGAACATGGATGATGCAGAAGAGAAAAGAGAATTCGGGAATGAACTACTGGAGCAGACAGAGAGCATGGGATGTGGTACCCATGCGGAGGGAGTGTGTTTAGACAGGAACAGGAGACATTGACCCATTAATAGGAGGGAAGGAGGGAGATGTGCTGTGGAAGTGTGGAAGGGCACTTCTGAGTGAAGTAGGAGGTAATGTCACAGGCTGGTAGGAAGGGTAGTGAGGATAGTGGTGGAGTTATAGATTTCAGTAGATAAGAGAAAGTTGGGAATAATCTAGAGAATGAGAAAGTGAATGGATTCTAGACAGCGATGGGATTCCATATGCAGCAAAGCCAGAAGAACCTCTAAGGCAGGAGTGTCAAACTCATTTTCACTGGGGGCCACATCAGCCTCATGGTTGCCTTTAAAGGGCTGAATGTAATTTCAACTCCTTAACAGTTAAGGAGTAGTTACATTTACACAGTCCTAAAATTATTTTGGCCCTTTGAAGGTAATTGCGAGGCTGATGTGGCCCCCAGTGAAAATGAGTTTGACACCCTTGCTCTAAGGGTAATAAGAGGCTGTTGGCTTTTTAAAAAAAATAGGATGAAATTTGCCCTCTATTTGTGTAAAATGAGTTAGTTGAATGCTGTCCAGGTCAGGTGATTGGGAAAGGAAAAGGAAGGAGATAGTTTTTCAAAAGCTGAGCCAGAGCTGGGCATCAATGACTAGAAAGGCAGGTAATTTATCTTCTTTATCACTCTTCTAATAAATGCTTAATGGGGTGGGGAGGAGGAGGAGAGAGAGAGAGAGAGAGAGAATGATACACAGCCAACAGCCATATTAGAATTTGGAGACTCAAAAATATCTCATTCTACAGAACTTAGCATCCTGGCTGTGGCCTGGTGGATTATCAAAATAGACGAACAGCTTCCTAACTGATCGCAGTGTGAAGTGAAAAAGCTCTCCAAATGTTCTGCCTTCAGGTCTGTCATATCAACATCTATTCCAAGTTTGAAACTTCTATAGCCTCTAAATAAAAGAGAAAAAAAATAAAAGAGAAAAAAAATAAAAAGAAAAGAGAGCCAGGGTGAAGAGTGAGGATGACAGAATGATGAGGACAGGACATTTGCTCACTGTCCACCTCTCTTGGCAGTGAACATGGTAAACCAGAACCTCTCCCTGATGATTTCTGGAGAGCTTGATTATGAATACAAGACGTAAAGTGATATCAGAGGACTGGATGTTATCAGAAAAACCCACTCTAATTCTCTCCAGAGAAAATAAGAGTGTTTCTCAAATTCCATTTACTTTTGGGATTGACTGAAATCATATTAGCAGGCTTCTGTAGCATAGGCTTTTAGCACATGTACAGAGCTGGAAGCATCATTGTATATCCCACACATTGGTCTTCTAGATTAAAAAAAAACTTTTTGTTAAAATGAGTGAAAATGGGTATTTTGGGCAAACATTTCTTTAGATTCTTTACACCTGCTCCTACAATCTGTGTTCCACCAAGATCTGGGTAGGAAAACCTTCTGGGCTCCAAGACCCATTGCCTGGGTCTGACAGACTGGCTCACCACCTGTGGAAGGGCTGGTTGTGCTTATGCTTAGGAGAGTATCTGATTTTTTTCTTCTAGAACAAAATACCAGCCAACCTCTGTAGGAGTGAGACTTCACCTTTGTTATCTGTTTTAAATCAAAAGCAGGGAGATTGCCAGCTAATCAACAGTGTTAGAGTATCATAGTGACTTCAGATTTGATCTGTCTGTTACCCTGTGCCCATCAAAGGCAGAATGAAACAAGAGATAAACCAGAAGAAGAACGTTCAGTTATTAAGCATTCATTACACGGCTGGAATTTATCAAGAACTCAAATTAGAGAGAGGGAGACACAAGGAACTCATAGTTTCCAGCCCATCTCCCTCCTGACCCCTCCCCAAGAATCGACCTTTTAATTCAACTGATACTGAGTACTCAGCCACCACTAGGTGGGTATTTTTCCAGTTTGACCTGGCCCTTAGATAAGGGCTACTGAGAAGACCATCCATTTGATGGATTAGTGTAACTTGATTTAGAGGATTGCCTTCTAGCACTGGAAAGAGATTGACATTCATACATTGGTTAGCATCTCTTACCTTAAATGGAATAATTGGTCATCATTTGGTGACAGAAAAACCCAAATCTTCAAAAATTACTTACCCAGTAGCTAAAGTTTCCACCATTAAGAAAAAAATCGGTGTAGTTGAGCTAGTGTGTTGTTGTTGTCCATGAATTCTTCTAAACCAGGGGTATTCAAACCCATGTTCACTGGGGGCCACATGAGTGTCTTGGTTGCCTTCAAAGGGTCAAATGTGACTTTAGGACTGTATAAATGTAACCACTCCTCAACTAGGGGCAAGGAGCTCGGTGCTGCCACTGGATGGAAACAAGGTGCCAGATAAAACAAGGTGGAGGGCAGGATTCAGCTCTAGGGCCTTGTGTTTGCCACCTGTGTTCTAAAGTATAAATGTCTTTGGGAGGACAAGTAAGCCTATTTTCACCATTTCACCTTTGGTGATAGGTGAGGTTCTCAGATAACTGGTTATTGTTCTGAAAGGCAAAGGGAAAGTTCATGAAGACCTAAAACACTACGCCCGGTGGTCTTTTTTCAAGGGCACTGTGGGTAGATCAAGGGGTAGCATCACAACATGAGCTTGGGAAGGCCACCTGGCTGCACTAAGGTTGTTTAGTTCTGAGAGAGAGCAAGGTGTAAGTAGCCTGATTTTATATCTCTGGATATCAACTTTTGATTACTCTACAGTTTGACTTGGGCTATTCCTTACCCTGAATCAGCCTGGTTCTTCCTAACAGACTTGTTGGACTATCAAAGTAATGTTCATCTTGGTGTTGTAAAGTTCAATGGCTTAGGGGCTCAGGAATAAGTGTCAGGTTCAAGCCCTGACTTTGCTATTTAGTGTCCATCCTTAGGCAAATCACTAACTTCTTGCAGCCTCAGCTCCCAATCAGTGAAAATGGATAGTACAACATGTCCTTGACATTGGAGCAGGAGGCTTTGTGAAGCTTTCCTAAATCCTCATATTTTGAAATACTGTTCTATTGTGTTATTTATTTCTCAAATTTTAGTATATTGGAACAGTACAATTTTTAATGGGCACATTTTAATATTTAATTGACACAGACTATAATTTGGTAAGTTTTGATGTATATATATGTGAAATCATCCCCACTACAATCAAGATAGTGAACACATCCATTATCCCCCAAAGTTTCCTTGTATCTCTTTTTAATCCCTTCCTCCCAACCTTGCCCCCCTCCCTCTACCCCATCCACATGGCACTAACATTTCAGTTACTCTTCAGACCAGAATTAGCTCATTTTGGCATCAAGTAGCCAACAAGTTACATCAGTTGCAGGATGTGGCAGTTGAGCAATTGGCTAAATTCACTCCAGTCTTAAAAGCTTCTTTGCCACATTATATGGTCATAGCACAAACAATGTAAATATGTAACACAGCAAAATTCAAAATTATCTATGCTCTGTGTCTTCAATTCTGCTTATTACTGTCTAGTTGCAACTGTCTAAATCTAGAAATGCTGCTGGTCTATTGCTCATTTCATGGGTTGCTTTCAGGACAAATGCAATAATGTATGGAAAGTTTTTTATAAATTGTAACGTGTCGTACCAACAAAAGGTATACTTTGTATTGGGTAAATCACTACTTTTCCCAAGTAGCCTTAATGCTACGTGAATATCATATCAACCTTTGAAGGACACACAGCTTCTCTGACTCCTGTGTAAGTCATTAATTAGGCATCTTTGTAAGGGCTCCATGTTGTTTATTGACATGATGGACCACTTTGCATTGGCTTTGGGAGGACAGAACTAAGATGACCATGAAAGGATCTTTTAGGCTTTTTTGAGACATAGAGTATAGTATGTATAAGTGGTAACTTTAACAATACTTGGCCTGATAAAACCAGAGTAGGATATATGGTAAACAAAGTCAACCATGCACATTATCCTATTATATTTCCTTTAATCCTCAGGTAACGCATTCAGAATTGTATAAGCCCCTTTCTGTACGACACTTGCATGAAGAGAGTGGTGGGCCAAGGACAATTACATGAACTGAGTACCATGAATACACCACGAGTGTTTATCAGCTTCAGTTAAATATAATGTGGAGAGTGGTCAGAGTCTTGTGCTGTCAGAATGAAGGATTTTCCCGCTTGAAGGTAAGACAAAGCCCACTTACCACATTAATTGTGTTTCAAGGTGTTCTCCTCGACCAAAGAAACTAGTACATATAAAGCACAGAAATTCCTTCTCCATCATCAGAGTTCGGATTCTGAAAACTCTGGTAGTAGGACAATGCATGGCTGAGGAATCTATGGGATAAAGATTAGGGACTGAAAATTCACCTGAGGGCAATTGTATTTTCTTTCTTTTTTTAAAAATATTTTATTTATTTATTTTTAGAGAGGGAAGGGCGGGAGAAAGAGAGAGAGAGAGAAACATCAATGTGTGGTTGCTGGGGGCCATGGCTTGCAACCCAGGCATGTGCTCTGACTGGGAATTGAGCCTGCAACATTTTGGTTTCACAGCCTGAGTTACACCAGCCAAGGGGCAATTGTATTTTCTAAAGTCCTTATTAATATATACTTAAATATATAGATAAATTAAAAAAGAAGCCTCGATAGGATAATGTCAAAGACTTTAAAACAGGAATAAAATTGTTCTTAAAACAGTAGTAATGAATGCTGTGCGATACATTTCAATTTAGCTTTCATGCATGACCCATGAAAAGAGGCGCAGGGGAGGGCAGGGAAGGGGGTGGATTACGGCTGAGAAGAGGCATTGTCAGCGTCCTCCTCCTCCATCTCCCGGGCGTTCCCCCCCACCTCGAGGTCTGCTCTGGAAGGCGAGTTTTGTGCTCGTGATTCCAGCAGGTGTTCAAGCTCTCTCACAGCAGGAACGACACCCGTGAAGGGCTTCCGGCCCCTTCTCGAGTGTGCTTTCCTCTCCTTCGCAAAGAAAATAGATTGAGCAGACCAAGTCGTTTATCTAAAAGCGCTCTTGCTATCTTTATCTGTTGTAGTCAATGCTTTAAACTCAGTCCTCTTTGGGTTTCGCTCTTACATGGGTTCAAAGTCAAAGTGGAGTCCTTAAGTGCTAAGTTTTAATCAATTGACTTCTTTGGAAGGTTTTTTCCCTTCCATATACTCTGAGAAATGCTGCTGCCTGCTGTTGTAGTCACTGGGAAGGGCGGAGAAGGGGGGTGGGTAGATGCCTCTCTAACAGGAGGGCCCCCAGCTGCACTGTTTGCATTGTTATTGCAAGTCAGCAGGTTAGGGTGATGAGGAAAGTAACTTAAATTCGCTTTTCCAGGGGTCAAATACGTGGTGACAAAAGGGGACTGGACTTTACGTGATGAGCACACAGTAGAGTATACAGGTGTATTGTAAAGTTGTACACCTGAAATTTATGCAATGTTATGAACCAATGTTACCCCAATAAATTTAATTAAAAAGGAACTCCTTAATTATAATCATAATAACAAAAGTTCCCTTTTTCAGAACGATCCACTTCTGGCACTTATAAAACAATAGAGCGCTTTTCCAGCATTTACTTTGTACTCAGCCGTCTCCTGCATGCTTTCATGCAGTATCTCCTTTAATCCTCTATCTGCTGATAGAGGCAGCTGTTGCAATTATGTCAGTGTTACGTGTGAAGAGGAGGAATGGCTGAGAGGAGAAAGTAGGTTGCCCAGGTTCCGTTGCTAAGCAGAAAATTAGGGCTATGGATACAGCATTTTGCTTCCAGGCTCTTCACTCTTCACCCCTCAGTCAGACCACCTCCTTCTGTCTCATCGTTATTCAACACCTCTCCTTCTTGTGGTCACCAACCCCACCCTCATCTCACTGCCCCAAACTGCTCCGTAGCAACATCTCACAAAGCTACCGGAGCGCCCTGGAGTGAGTATTACCCAGTTACCTGTGTTCATGAGAGGGCACAGCAATGATCTATGGTCTAGGCGGAAGCACACAGAAGGAGCGAGGAGAGATGAGAGCCTCACAGACCTATTTAGTTTCACGAGGTTCTTTCATAACACAACTTCACGTTGACTTAGAGCGACTTTCGTGCCGCAATCTGTAATTTAAGTGGAAAAAGCACACGTAAGCAAATATGCAAAACTGCTAAATTCTTTTAAAAAACATGCAGACTATTTCTTTATCTTTTACTGTTATGGTCTACCTTCCTTAGTAATAGTTGATTATTGTTAGAGAAAGAATGCCAGTTAAATGACCTAATCTAGCATCTCCCACTTTTTGCAGTTGACCTTGGACTCACTTGGCCCTGCCCTAGGTCATAGAGCAATGACAATAATAACCTTATTCCTGGCTTCACGTAACATCTGTCTTTGTTTTCTTTCTTTTTTTTGTCTCACTCTTTTTTCTTATTAGCACTGTCATACTTTACATACCGAACTAAGCCTCTGGAATTCATTGTTTCATTTCTTTAAAAAATTTTTTCTTTTTGTTCTTTTATTAAAGTTTACATTCAATATTAGTTTGTATTAGTTTCAGGTGTATAGCTCAGTGATATAACCATCCACTTCACAAAGTGCTCCCCCCAGTATTTCCAGTACCCACCTGGCACCGTACATAGTTATTACAATATTATTGACTATGCTTCCTATGCCTTACTTTACATCCCCATGACTATTTTGAATACCAATTTTTCGTATTAGTTTCAGGTGTGTAAATCAGTGACTGGACATTTATATAACTTTGAAGTGATCACCCCGATAAATCTAGTCTCCATCTGACACTAATAGTTATTATAATATTATTGACTATGTTCCCTATACTGTATTTTGCATTCCCATGACTATCCTGTAACTATCAATTGTACTTCTTAATTTCACCCACCCTTCCAACCCCTCTCCCATCTGGCAACCGTCAAAATATTCTCTGTTATCTATGAATCTGTTTCTGTTATGCTTGTTCATTTATTAAGTTTTTTAGATCCAGCAATCGTCCTGATGCCAGACAATTCAGTTTGCCCCCATGTGTCCCTGGTGCTTTCTAAGCTACTGCCCCAGTGCTGGAGCTCAGAAGGAGTGAGCCCAGCAGGGCCCAGCACCAGCCCTTTAGAGGAATGCCTGAGACTCCAGAACCTCTGTCTCATTCAACCACAATCCCACTTATGTTCACAGCCAGAAGCTATGGAGACTTCTCTTTCTGGCACTGGAACCCTGGGCTGGGGACCTGGTGTGAGGTGGAATCCCTTGATTTTGAGGCGGGGGGACTTCCACAGCTGAGTTATCCCTCCCAATTTTTATCTGCCATATTGGATGTGGGACCAGTTGGTTCTGCATCTCTGACCCTCCTACTAGAGGGGCACCTTGCTTCTAGTGTTGGCAGAGACTCTTGTACTGCTGCTGAGCCCTCCCCACAAAGGACTTACAGGCAGACACCGTATCTGAGTCTCCATCAACCTAGTTAACCCTATTTGCTCTACCCTGGTGAGTCCCTGAGACACTGGCCCATCCAACTTGCAGGCCCACCCAAACCATTTCCAGTAGTCTTGATGTGGCTTCATCTTTATATCCTTAGTTATGGAACTCCTGTTGAGCTAGGTTTCAGGAGATTCTCAATGCTGGTTATGCTGTAGTTTAGTGTCATTTTGATGTGGTCGTAGGAAGATGCAAGGACTGCATTTCCCTACGTTGCCATCTTGACCAAAGCCTAGAATCCGGTCTTTCATAAAGTGACTGTAAAAATTAGCTTTTATTTTATGTTTAGATTTTACTTACTTATCTTTGGAGAGAGGGAGGGAGAAAGAGAGGGAGAGAAACATCAATGTGTGGTTGCCTCTCATGTACCCCCTACTGGGGACTTGGCCTGCAACCCAGGCGTGTGCCCTGACTGGGCATCAAACTGGCGGCCCTTTGGTTTGCAGGCCAGCGCTAAATCCACTGAACCACACCAGCCAGGGCAAAAATTAGCTTTAGATTTCATACCTTTTTGGAAAAATAAATTAGATAATGAGAAAGTGGTTTTTAAATGGTAAAATACTATGTAAATGCAGTTTATTGTCATTTCTTTCTGTTTTTTGTTGCGCGTGGGTCACCGGCCAGCAGTGACCACGGCACACTGTGGATGGCTCGACAATACGCGAGAAAAAACACACATGCACAGAGACAAACCAGTTTCTGTGGGGAAGTAGGGACAGAATGGCCACCCCCTAGTGGGGAGCGCGCTGATTTACCGTCCATACCTGCTTTTATTAGGCTCATTTTGCATAATAACTCAGGTAACGTACAATACTCATTAGGGGAAGTAAGGAATATAGGAAACAAAGAGCTCTGCCGGTCTATTGAGTTGGGGGGTCAAAGAGCTGTAAGGCTGAGGAACAAACTAGCTTCCTCCTAAGACCCTCCTCATTCAACTGAGAGCATTCTTGAACAAAGAAGGTTTCACAGTAATTTACATGTTCTTTCTTAGGCCTGATCACCCCGGGAAATCCGCACTTCCCAGTACCGAACTGTACTTCCCTGTCATTGTTTCAGGCTTAGGTGGAGCGCGGGAACTAAGGCCACCGAGAGATAAGGAGATTTTCTTCTGGGACGCTGAGAACTCAGACTTTGTCAAAGCCGAGGAGTGAGGGCCCATCACCCCCTTTTTGCTGCAGCCCCCAAGTCCTTCTTTTGGGGGGCCTCCCAAAAGTGATCGTGCCTGGCTTGGGTTGTTCCCTCCCGTGGGGAATCTTACCCGTCTTTGGCTAACCGACCAAGCTTTTTGGGGGGTTCAGTTATGAACAAAGCAGCAGAAACAGCATTCCTGCCAGGAAGATAAGCTTTTGTCTCCTTGCCGGCTCACGGTTCCAAGGGCGTTCCCTTAGCCTTAGCCTAGGCGGGGGTCTCAGCTTCTAATACCAGTCAGGGCGGTTCCCAACAGTTTTTCCCAAATATTCTATGATATTTATTTAGGTTCTAGCTACTTCCATTTTTCTGGGCATACATGTTGAGTGTTGTATGATTTAAACAAACTATTTTGCTTTTCTGTCTGTGTTCATGCACATGTTTTCTTGACCTTCTCATCATTATAATTGTTATTCCTCCTTTAATCCCTCATCCGATCTTTACTTTCTGGCATAATTTAAGTTATACTCTGATCTTTCTCATTTTGCTTTCATAGAGGAAAAAAGATCAGAGCTGTTTGATGACATTTTAACCATTTTATGTCCATTTGCTTGCAGAAAAGGAGCCATTTCTTGTTTTCTGTGATCAGAATAGAATCAGGTTTTCGCCCCTTGGCAGTTCAATATTGCTGGGCAATTGTTCTGTTTATGAGCCCTTCACAGGAGAATGTGTCTCAAGTCAGAGCAATTTTTTGATAAAAGAACCTCATGGGACAATATAGGTTGAGAAGGAACACTCCTAGGCGCACTTTCTTCTTTTATCATTCCTGATTTCCCAGGGAAAAGCAATATATTGTGTCATTTGAGTCTCACAGGAAATGAACAGAAGGGCCATTCCTCATCTAGGCTAGGAAATTGAGGTTACTTTATTCGTCCCTTGTGGTAAAATGTTTAAAAATGATGAAGATTTTAATAATTTTATTTTGCATTAGCTTCACAAACATGAGGATACTTCCTACACAGTATTCCAAGAACTTGAATGTGAACAAATGTAGCTACCATTAAACAATAATAAAATAGTGTTAATGAAATCAAAATACACTGGAATTTAGTAAGAAAGCCAAACTGAGGAGTTTCTAAATGAATTTTAAAAGATCTGGTAGGTACATCATGAATTTACTCTGCAATGATTCGAACATAATAAGAAGCCAGGCAAGCGGGAAAGAGCGATGCTGGGAATATGTTCGAAAGAGTCACCGTGGAGGCTCCCCCAAGGTGGCTGAAGTGCGTTATTAGTTGGCAATTTCTCACCAGGCCACAGTCAGGGTTGGTACAAACCTCTCTTCAATGGAGCAACAGGAGTCTGGTCCTCAAGGGTGTAAGAAGATTCACTTTTATCCCGTGTTCATATTCACCTGGATTAATTGATGTATGTTTTGTTTATTTTCTCAATTGTAAAAGCGAGTCAACAGGTTAACGATGCAAATGTTACCACAGAACATTTCCCTTTCCTTCCTGAAATCTCCTTGGCTCCTGTGTACGACTGAGTCTTCGCAAGCCCTCCTCAGGCTTCGTGGTTCTTTTTAGGTATGTTGATTACGTGGTGCAGTGCTTGGAAACAAAGCCCCTCTGATGCTCAGACAAACACACTTGCTGTGCCTTCCTTCCTCATTTCCTGCAGGGAGATCTACCCCGCTCAGGGGCTCTCACAGTTTAGCCGTACAGTTAGTGCCTTGATCAAACCAAGGAACCCTCCTCCAGCATGGGTTACTGAATCAGACCTCTCATAACATGTGCAGTATGCCCAGGTTGCAATGTTTAAAAACAGAAGAATTTAGAATTTAAAATAATCTTTAGAGTGATTTTTCATGTTTGAAAGACTGTAGTTATTTGCAGCATACAAATGGAGAGAGTAGTGCAAAAATGCATCAAGTTTTATATAATAAATACACTTTCAACGTGATGGCTGCCTCAGAGTGGAGTGAAAAATCACCCTTCTCAAGAGCAATCTAGACGGGCTCAGTAAAGTTCACAATTTAGAAAGATCAATCGCTTCTCCAGTTCCATCCATTGCAAAATGATTTCAGAAACATATTAAACATACAATTGTTTTACAAAAATAGAAATATTGTTTGAGACTTTATGCAACTTTATAAAATATGACATCATATTTGTAAATTCAAGATAGTTTCATGCTGAAATAGATAATACCTCCATAGAAGTCTCATCAAGCTTAACTGGTCTGTCTTGACCATTCTTACACAGCATTTCTTCCAAATCGTAGCCTAAAGAAATCCGTGTTCTATCAGGATTTTAAGCTATTTCAAGGATTTGATAAGATTCTTAATTCTAGGAATAAATGTTAAAGCAGATGAAGTTATATCTATAAATGTCTTACTAAAAATAGAAACTAATGGAATATAACAGTTTTATACTAGATATAGTTCAAACCAAATTTCCAATAATGACCTACTATTAATTTGAAATTTATATTTGATAATTATAATCTTGTACCTATAAAACATAAAAAGATAATCATAACTACTTTATGGAAAAATATTTCTATGAAAAACCTCTACATTTAGTTATTTGCCGCTGTCAAATGACAAGAGTTTTCTAATTACACCCATTCATAAACACTCATTTTATCACCTCAAAGAACAACAGTGTATTTTTAAAACAAACTGAAGAGTGAGAAGGTAGGGGGTTTATTTCATGTAACAGTGCTATCGTGATAAGGCACCACTTCGTATGTGAAAAAGCCAAAGAATTTCTAAATCATATATTTTTGTTACCGTTGTCTTAACCATTAGATAGAATGGTTAGAAAATAGCTAATAAGCCCTGGCTGGGTGGGTCAGTTGTTTCTTGGTTGGAGTGTCATCCTGTACACCAAAAGGTTGTGGGTTCGATTCCCAGTCAGGGCACATACCTAGGTTGCAGGTGCATTCCACAGCCCGGGGAGTGCAGGGGAGGCAGCCGACTGATGTTTCTCTCTCACATCAGTGTTTCCCTCTCACATTGTTTTTTTTTCTTTTTCTTTCCTTCCTCCTCTCTCTGTAAAATCAGTAAACATATTTTGGGGCAAGGATTAAAAAAAAAAGATTAAAAAAGCTAGTAATATTATCAACTAATCGCATTATACTCCCTTTTCCATCATTCTTTGCTTTCAGTTTTTTCATGTAACAGAACATATAATAAACAGCAATGTAGTACACAATCCATTAACTAAACACCTTTTCCCAATCTTCTAAGAAAATAATCTAAGATCAAACAATAAGAAACCAAAAATTTATCTGCTATGTTTTCAATAGGCTATCCCTGAGAAGAGCAGGGAGTTTCAGAAGAGTTGCAGGTGGCGGCAGTCGGGGGGGTTGAGGAGAATGAAAACAGGACCTATTTTCTATAGAAAATATTAGGGCATGTAGTTGAAAAGTTTCTCAAGCAAATATCATGGCTAGAGAAAAACCGAGAGCTCAGAATTTTGCATTCCCCACAAAGCTGACTTTGCTGATAGTCACACCTAAGTATTTCAGAGTGTCCTTAGTCACTGCCGTCATCATCGCCATCATCACCTGATGCACCATTTAAAGGAGGCTTCAGTGACTGACTGTAAGAGTCGGGACCAGTAGGCTGGCCCGTGGCCATGTCCCCAGGAGAAAGCAGGTCATAGAAGCAGCCACCAGTCTGCACAGGCTTAGAGGACGGGCTGGGAAGAAGAAAGCTCTTTTTAGAGCAGGGCCCAAAGACGACAAAACCACATTGGTGGCAACGGTGATGACTGTGAAGAGGCGTGGATTTTGCTTTCTGACAACACATGCATGGAGGAGCCTCCGAGGCAGGAGTCCAGAGGCGGCGTGTTCACTACCGGGTGTCCACCGCTTTGGAGGGTAAATCAGGAACGTGTTTGTTGACGGGATTCGCCCAATCAGATTTCACTGTGGCAGCACAGGCTGCAGATGATTTAGTTGGCGTCTTGGGAAGTCATCCATTCCGAGTCTCCCACATCTGTGAGGGATGTTTTCCACCAGAATAATATGATGTTTGTGACATTTCTTCTTCTGGATGACAATATTGCCATGTACAAGAATATCATTAAATAAGATAAACTGCCTTGCTTTGAGCTCTTTTTCTGCACAACTTCATCAATACGTCTTCTCTATGTCTAGTATTGGTTTCACTGTTTGCCAAGCAATCCACCATCTTCTGCTCGTAGGCAGGCCCTGAGTCTGCCTGCTCCCCAGCCCAGCCTCCCGGGCTCCCAGGGTGTGCGGCCAGCCCGCTGCTCGCAGGCGACTACCCCGTCCCTGGCCTCTCTTCTGCTTGCTCATGGGACCCGCTGCCCTCCACACACCAGGTGCAAATACCCAGGCACGAGCACCAGACTAATCAATGTTTAGGCAAAGCTAATCTCTTTAATAGAGTTGTCTAACCCTTTGTAAAGGAGGACACTGGAGACTTGGCGAGTAGGGCACCTCTGGCTTCCTTAGAAGGCCGCAGTGTCGGGTGTGTATTACAGAGGCGGTCTCGCTCCTTCTCACCCCCTCACGCACATCCTTCTCTCTCCCAAGATGGTGGATGGTGAGGGTCACAGGCGGGGAGTGAGGACACGTCTGTTGCCTGTGGATGAAATGCTGGAGGCGCAGTGGGTGGCCTGCCACATCTGCCCACCCCTCAGAACCTCAGGGAGGTGACATTCACAAAGGAGACGGCTGTCTGTCGTTGGGCTCATTTCCCCTGACCCCCGGTTTGGTGGGGAAGGCTTGGCTAAGCTGGGGGCACGGACAGCAATCAGAAGCCCTCCCTCCGCCTGGCCCTGTGATCCTGAGAGTACTTTGATTTTAACCTTCCGTTGCCTCATCTATCAGACACAGAGTAGAACCACCAATTGGGGTGTGAGGAGTAAACGAAGGAATTAAATAAGGCCCTAAGCAAGGTGCCAGGCATTCAGTAAAAATGCACAGATGAAAGTTATTGTTATTATGTAATTTGACCATTCTGTCTTTTGTGCTTCTTTTGGTGAGAGACCCTAGGCTTTCACTGGTATCATCCTGTGCTGTTGACTTCAAAACAGAATAGATAGAAATGGCTCTTCTTCTGCGGGGTAACAGAGTTCATACCACCAGAGTTTTGCAGACCTCTTAAAAAGTAAGTATACACAGCGACATACACATCAATATATGTGTGATGTATATAATATATATCATATCTATCTATCATCAATTTTTTCCCCCGTAGTAAAATGTATTCCGGGCCTGGTCTCTTTGGCTGTGAACTTGGAGAGATGCTGACTTGGCACGAAATGAATCACTGGGCTAGGGCCCCGGTTCAGGCCCTTGCGGGCCCTCCCAGCCTGCTGTGTCCCCGGATCTTCATTACTGACAGCTTTGCCTCTCACTGCCCCTGCCCTTGGTGGGAGAGGCCTAGAGGAAGGGAACCAGTTCAGGTGTTCACCCAAGGCGAGACAGGGGAGTCATGAGACAGCGCTGAGTTAGGAGCCGAGAGGATGCGACTCAGGCTGGGACAACAGGAGGGGCGGCAAATGGTTCCAGACTGCGCCTGTGGACCCAGAGAGGGGCTGCCAGATTTCCTCACTGAGGTGGGCGCGGTGTGTGGGGAGGAGGGTCGCTTCACCAGGGCAGACCAGGCCTTCCTTGTGATGGAACAGTGCCCCCAGGGGACCGACTATGCTTCCCCCCCACCCCCCGCCGCCCCCACTCCCCCAGTGTGTGAGGCTGAGAGGGAGAGTAGGCAGACTGGACAGTCATAGGCTGGTAGTGAAAGCAGTTGGCATGAAGAACACACTCTCTTAGCAGTGGAGGCCAAAGAAGCTCCCTGCTCACCAAGGCCTCTGGGGCGGGGGTGAGCCTGTGCCCTGGGTGAGGCCTCGGGACCAGCCCGCAGGGGCGGGGTCCCTGCTTGCTCAGAGCCCGGAACGGGTTTCTCGGCAAGGACAAACACATCATTCCCCTACCTCTCTCCTCACCCAGAGCCCTTTACCTTGTTGCATGGGATAAACATTATGATCATACTGTCTTTTGTTTGTCGAGAACTTGCTATTATGCATATAATAATAATAATAATAATAATAATAATAATAATAATGATAGTAAATCTGGCTTAACATTTATTCTGCCCACAGGGTACCTCATGCCTTAGTGGTGTTTTCCTCCTCCATTACGCTCTCTGCTTTGTCCTTCTGTAATTTTTGAAGCAAGGTGGCTGTACCAAGGACTCCAGTGTTAGTTAGAAATTTAATTTTCTTTAAGCATTCAGAAGATTATAGCTGATGATGTTTAGTGAATAATTTTTTTCCGAGAATGAAATCTGTCATACAATGGAGTACTAGATAGCCGCTGACTATCTGTGTAGCAGAAACCTCAGGGGAGGGGGCCATCTATCTAAGTGAACTAATGATCGCGCCTTCTCGGCTCGCTGCCTCCCCAGCTGAAGAACTCGTTTCCCTTCTTTCATATGAACCTGACTCTTATGAAATTGATTGGACCGGGGAACAGGCCCCTGAGCTAGGGCTCAGAGAGAGACTGAGTGTCTCTAGGGGCTGCTCAGGAGCAGGCTTACTCACACAAGCGCAGAGGTGTGCTGGAGGAGCAGAGGAAGCTGGTGAGAAGAGAGAATTGACAAGAGTCAGACCAGGGAGGAGGGAAAGAGGAGTCAGGATGCCTTCCTAGTTTCGAGTTCTCATCCTTTCGTACGGCCAGCAGCGTTCAAATCTGCCCTGCGGTTCTGTGATACACCGCTGAATTCAAATAACCAAATTTAATTTTTTGCTTAAGCTGGCTTGAATTATTAATTTTAGTTCTGTTACTTGCTGCAAAAGCAGCTTTAATGAATTGAATAAATATTCCAAGCAAAACTGCTGTGACCACTGGTGTTTGCTTTGGTGGGAGGCAGGGCGAGGTGGGGGTCTTCGTTTCTGCAGCCTCACTGCAAATTGTCCCAGTGACCTTACACCTTGTGCTTAAAAGTGTGTGTCCCTTGAAGAGGCTCTTGAGAAGAAAACACTTTGACCTTGAGTTCCCCTAAAGAATTGGCCCTGAGATCTGTGAAACCTAAGAAAAACAGCAGCTTTCTTTTCAAAATGTGAATGTTCCATACATTGTTAGGCCGGATTGCACCTTAGGGGGCCAACGGTTCTTTCATTTTGGAAAAACACCCCGTAGGTTTTGTAAAGCTAAAGCCCAGATCCGAGGTTGGACAAGAGACAAGGAGAAGCTGAATCGCTCTATGTGGTTAGGTCAAAGGCTGTCTTCCTCAGGGGTAAAATAGCATCTCCGAGATGATGTGTGAGGAGAGGCTGGCCTGTGGGGACAGGGAAAGGGGAAGCGTGCCTTGCTCTTGTTGGTGTTTTTCTGTCCTCTGGGTTGTGGGGAGCCCAGAGCCCCTGCTGCCAGCCTGCTTGGGTGTGAATCTCGGCTCTGCCACAGTGTCAGTCAGGAGCCAGTCAGGAGGCAGGACCACACCCATTACCCGAACAAGAGAACTGATTGAAAAGGTTATTAACCAGGCAAAACGCTGTTAACTAGGTGACTAAAAGGGTTGCTCAGAGGTAGCCACAGAAGCACTTATCGCCTCTAGGGCTCAGGGAATGATCAGAAGAGGCTGGAGTAGCTAACATTTAAATTTTTGAAGGAGGAATCCCAAGGTAAAGAAACTCAGACCTCTGAGGTGGGGCCACTGCTTGGCTGGTTGTGGGGTCTGTGAGCTGGAAGGAGAGGCTGAGGGACCCAGGTCTCCTGAGAAAGGTGCTGGTTGCCTCTGTTGGCATCTTGGGAGGCGGGGGCACAAGAGAAAGGTGGTTCTGCAGGTGGTGTGCATGTGTGTGCACCTGTGCGCCGGTCATAACTCCCTTACGTCTTCTTCCAGCTTCCAGCCAAAGCCTCTCGTATGCGACATGACAGCCTGACCTGAGCTCCGTTTTGGAAACTGAAGGTCGAACCCATGTGCAGATTTGTGGCAACACGGGATGGAGATAAACAGTCACTGAGATAGATGGCCGGATCTGAGATGGCTGGGGGTGAACTGCAGCGTTGTATGGCTGAGAAGCAGGTCCACATGCAGACTCCGCAGTCGGGACACACAGGATCCATTAGTGGAAACAAGAGCATGTCACAGGGAGTCCCAGAAATATTGTGGGGAGAAGAGCTGGGCCAAATGGAACTGGGTGGGGAAGACTTAGATTTTTGTTTGTGTTAAATAAGTCATTAGTTCGTGAATGAGCGAGATATTATGACCACCTTGAGGTGCATTTAAGAAACTAAAGGCATTTATGTGTAATTTAACAAGAAAATGTTAGGGTAAGATTGCAGAGTTGAATATAAATTTGTTTGATATCAAGCAAGCCATAAATCTTTCATATTATCTCTTCTACCAGACAGAAATGATTTGTCTTTCTAACCAAATCAATATCAAAATTTTAATCTACAGTAAAAAATGAAACAAACTAAATATATTCCCCCAGGCACTCCCTGGGAGTCCTTTACCCTCCTGTAATGTTGAACGGACATGCCACCCACCTGTTTTGCCTTAATTTCAAGCGTTGGGTAAACTTCCTGACACTGTTTAAGCATAAAAAAAAGTATGACCTTGAAGCCTTCTTTGGAGGTCTCCCATACGTTTGTTTCCATGGCAGTTAGCTGCGTTAGAAGCCACCTACGTCTGTACTCTGTCTTTGGTTTTTGGCCTCTTGCCTGCCCTGTTACTCTTGGGCTTTTCTACTTGCCTGGAACCCACTCAGTGCATCAGTACTGGGTCCCTGCTCTGTGCCTAGGCTGTTTTATCAGCTTGGCAAGGACTAGCTAGCCTGGCTTTGGCCTTAAACTGACACTTAATGACTTAAAATTGCTGCCCCTGGACATTATTCACCTCTCAAAACATGTCTCCATTTATTATCTATGAGTATAGTATGTATGACATACATGTTAATGTGGAGACTCCACAGCCCCTTTTAATAAATACTATTAGTAATAATCTTTTTTTTTTTTGCCAAACGAGTGCAAACAGGTTTTGTTTTGTTAATTGAGAAGGCTGATTTCTCTTAAAGATAACCAGAGGGCTTCATTCTGTAACTACACAACCACTCTAAGTGATCTCTGAGGAAATTAAAAGCAGGAGATGTGTCAGGAGAGGAAAGATAAACAAAAGGAGGAAAAAGAAAGATTTCATAAGTCATGTGCAAGAGAAAAAATTTCTACAACAGGATATTAAATAAATGGTTTGTAACACTTTGAAAAGAAAGTGGTCACCCTGAGGAGTCCCTGTGGGTTCATTAAGAAGTCAACTAAACTGAATCTTCATGCTTTTATTTATATATTTCTAACAGTGATTGCTTTTTGTTTGGGTTGCTTCTTTATTACTTACTTAAATAAAAAAAACTGTAAAGACTTAAAGTACTGAAGTCAATCATAATGGAAATAAATACCTTTTATAGTTTCTCTCAAGCTATCTTTGTGTATATATTAGAAGAAACAAAAATAGAATGATAGTTGCAATTAGGAGATTTAAAAGGCTGCTTTAATTTAATTTAATTTAATTTTAATTGTGATTTGACTTTACAATAAAAGATATCTACAGTAACAATAGGACTAGAGAAAAGAGGAAAGAGCATAATGCTTCCCATGGAGGCTGGTGTTACTGTCTTGACTATACATTAATTTGGGCTCTCTTTCAGTAATGACAGATTTGAAGCAGTTTTGCTAATGTTAGGAGTAAATGCTAATATAATGTTATGCAAAAATTAGGGGGCACACAAAATTGTCTGTATAGTATGATTTCAACTGGATAAAAAAATTACCCAGAGGAAAACTTGAGGAGTATATATTAAAACACTGAAATAATTAATTTTGACTTGCAGAATTATACATATAGTAAAGCTATATTTTTAATAATTAGAATTAAAGTAAAAAGAAAAGAAAAAAGAGGCTTTGGGTATTCTGTAGCAAGGAAAATATGGGATGTATTAACATATAACTGATGTGGTAAGTTTAATGAAGAGGAGCCAGTTTTTCTGCACTTAAATTCAATGAGAGTTTTTAATGTAAAATTTCATAGCAAGGAAATAAATATCTTGTGCCTTCTCATGTCATGTACAGATTTATACTTATGTTAGAAGTAGAGTAATTCACATTATTAGAATAATTACAATTAGAATACTTTATGTTATTGTTTCTTATACTGGTCTTCCATAAAAACCAAGTGCCTAATATTAGTAGTGAAGTCAGTGAAGGTTAACTCTGGGAGGAACCACAGTGTAATAATAGGTGGACTTTGAGTGGCTAACCTGGTCCAAGAATAGATCCTAGAGAAAAATTGACTTAACCAAGGTCACAGACTATGTTAATGGTAGACCTAGAATTAAACCTTGTGACTTGACTCTTTAGCCTGACAATGCTACCCACCCCCCATGTCTGGCCCCAGAGAAGAAATATTTAGCTCATTTTAGTTCCTATGATCATCATTCATCGTTGACTTGAATCCCTTACCCCACAAATGTCCTTCAGATGCACACTCACCCACCTTTATTTTCCCCTTGCATCAAGTTACCTTTTTATTTCAAATCCTTTTTTTTTGGATGAGTATGTGTGTATGCCCGCATATTTGTGAGTTTGTCTGTCTGAGATTGACAAGTCTTGAAGAGAGTTAGACACATTCTATATCCCGATTTTAGCCACAATAGGCCAAATTGAAAATACTTGTCCTTTAAACATTAATGGAGAGAAATTATGGTATAGCTGATGGGAAACTTATAAGATGCTTTTAATATAATTAAAAATAATGTCTCCATTGGCTTTTAACTCTTCTCCAAGCCTAGTATTGGCTTCTTTCCAGACCAATGCATTTCATCCAGCAACTGGAGAACATATTTAAAGAAAAAGGAAGAAAAATTCTTTTATCTTTGAATTTATACTTGATTGACCAGAATGTAGTTTGTGAAATTTAATATTAGGTTATTATGTTATGATAGAATTGCTGGTTTGTTCCTAGTAATATTTTCATAAAATCATGGAATGTTTTTAGAGCAGGAACAAACACATAAGTTGATCTAAACTTGTTTCATTTTACAACTTAAGACACTGAATCCAAGGAGGTTACATCATAGCTAACCACTAATCCTGTGATTTTCTTTGTTTTCATTCTTTCAATTGAAAAACAGTTTTTTAATCATCCATTATGTGTCTGAGGGTACGTACAGTAGTTCTTAACTAGTTAAAAATCAAAAGCCTTGATTCATAACCTTAAGAAATACTAAACTAGCAATGGTGCAGCATTTATAAATAAACATTAATTTATCATAGCAAATGTTGCATTGTATTATAGTTATACTCCTAGAGTTACAAAAGCTGAGGGAATAGTAAAATTTGCCTGGGTGGTCAGAAAGCTTTTCTAGCATGGATGATGTAGTACTTGGACCTTGAAAGTCAAGCAGAAAGACACCAGCTCTAGAAACAAAGGAAGAGTATTCAAGGCAGAGGGAAATGAGAAGCACAGGGTAGAAACACACCAGTTTGTGTTTCTTTGGGGGATAGAAGGATAGGCATACGCTTTAGGGAGTGGTTGAAGTTAAGATTGAATAGATAAGCTCTGATGTAGTTGGGAAAGGCTTTATAGAGCTGGCTAAGTTGTATAAGCTTTATTCCACAGGTAATGGGAAACTATTGCATAATTTAAGCAAGAAAATCACATTTTACACTTTCACATGGATCTATATTTGGGGGGAATAACTGGTAGAACTGTGGAGGATGGAGTGGAGGGAGGAAAGTTCAGATAAAAAATTGTGAGGTAATAAACTAGCCCAATGAGGATGTGCCTTACAAACAAGGAGGAGATATTTATGAGGTTAGAATCGGCAGGACCTTGTGTTGACTGGGATAAGAGACAGGGAGCAGCCAAGGAGGTAAACAAAGCTTCTGGTTTCGGATGTAGGTCATGGTGATGCTGATTACCAGGCTATGAAATACATGAAAACAGTGGTTGGGAAAAAGCTCTCATGTAGTGTTAGAGATCTTCAGGTTACCCACGATGGAACTCTTTTTTTTTAAATAAAGATTTTATTCATTTATTTTTAGAGAGGGAAGGGACGGAGAAAGAGAGAGAGAAAGAGAAGCATCAATGTGTGGTTGCTGGGGGCCGTGGCCTGCAACCCAGGCATGTGCCCTGACTGGGAATTGAACCTGCAATGCTTTGGTTCTCAGCCTGCGCTCAATCCACTGAGCTACGCCAGCCAGGGCACGATGGAACTCTTAACATGAAGACATGCAGGAAATAATTGAAAATCGTTGTCTTAAGTTCTGAAGAAAAGTCTTGGCTGGTGTTACTGATTTTGGAGTTTTGAAAGTAGGTGAAAGTTGAAGGTAAGGAAAGGGAATCGAGAAAGAAGTCCAAGAACAGAATGCTGGGGTGTACCCTATTTAAGGGATGGATGGGAGAGAGGGACTAGAATAAGACATGGTTAGAAAGAATTGTTTGTGTGACAGAAAGAGGATGAAGAGAACACTGTTGTGGAAATCATGTTACTTACGATGCTTTCAGCTACAGTTAGCAGTCACACTCAAAATGACTATAATGATAAACTGGATTTATTTGCTCATGTAACAACAGCAGCAACAACAACAACCAATCCAGAGATAAGTAGACAGAGAACAAGTGTTTTAGTCACTAATCCAGCTCCATTTCCTTCTGTTTCTCCCAGAAATGCCTTCTTCCAGGTGTTGGGTTTATCACCAGGCTGCTGGGGAAATGGCCATAGCAGTTCTGGACTGATCACCATGTACAGCCAAGGCCTTTTCTCCAGTAGTTCTACTTGTGTGGGAACTTCTTACCCCCCAATGCCTATCAATCTTGCATTTCATTGGCTTGACATTCTAATTCTTGAACAGATCCTGCAAGCCAGAGCTACACAGGCTGGTTTTGTTAGGCTTAGGTTTCTAAACTGAACGCCAGCATGGAAAGTAGAGATTGGGGGACTTATTGATCCCTCGTTTGTCTCACCAAGTGCAAGGCTGTTAACCAATGAAGGTGAGGTAGGATGGGTGTTAGGATGTCTGTTATGAAAGCCAAGGGAATAGAGAGTTTCATAATAAAGGAGTGGTCATTCATATAAAAATCTGAAGATCAAGTAGGGTGGGTATTATAAAGAGATCATTAAATGTCAATTATGTGGTCATTGGTGGCCTTTGGGTGAGACATTACTGAGACGTGCTGGGGCAGCTCTTGAGGAACACTCTTTGAAAGAGTAGCTGCATAATTGGTAGGTACAAAATAGATTGGGGGGGTGGTTAAGGGAAATGGAGAAACCAAAAAACTTACATGTACAACCCATGTGCATGAACTAAGGGAGGAGATGCTGGTGAGAAGGGGGGCAGGGTGGAGGGGAATAAAGGGGAGAAAAATAATGGGACAACTGTAGTAGCATAATCAATACAATGTATTAAAAAAAAAGAAAGAGTGTGGCAGCAAAGAGGGAAGATATAGGGAACGTTAAATCAATTGTAATTCAGTGAAGCATACAAATTTTTTTGAAAACATTGTTTTATTTTATTTCACTGATAAGTTTGCACCAACTCCTTCTTCGCTTGAAAGGAGGAAAATCCTACTATGTGAAAAGAGTGTGACAAGTTTGTGAACACAAGGAAGTGTGTATAAACAAAAACAGAGTGATAAATGGATAATGGTATGGTGAAAGGTAACTTAAAAATGCGAGAGATGAGATTTCTATTAACATTTCTTTGAATTGGAATCATGCTATGTTTTTGGTATGTTTTGTTTAGTCAGCCTGCTGTTATGGAAAATGGATATGCTTAATTTGCATGGTTGGCCAAAATTATATGTACTTTGTAATTGCACTTTAATTACTTTAAAAAGGAGAAGGCAATTTTCCTCAAGTGTGGCCAGACACTCAGAAGATTGCTGTAGGGAAGCAGTGGGGCACATTTTGCCAATGTCAGGCCGTAGAATGTCAAGATTTTTTAATGCTCAAAGCATAAAATAAGTTTTCAAATGTTAAGCTCAAGAAGAATTGAATGTTATTAATTCTGTGATTATAATAATATTGAATGTATTCTCATGTGACTGATAGGTATCTTGAAGTTTTTAGGGAACAAATAATTTCAGTAGTGGTCCCCATTTCATTTTCATTGGTATAGCACTTTCACAATTTGTTCAGTTTTTCCCCCGAGTCATAATAATCCTGTGAGTTAACAGTAGGTGATATCTTTATTTCTAAGTGGGAAAACAGGATCGTGGAACTGTTGCTAAGTGATTAGCTCAGAGTTACCTGTTATTCTGTCTAGGCTGCAGTGGTTCATTCCGTAGTGAATGAAGAGATACCAGGATATGCAGAATGGAGACTCAAGAATATCATGTTAGGAACACAATGAAGCTGGAGAGGTGAATTCTTGGGTAGACTTTCATCCAGAGCAGACCAAGCAGACTGAGGTGAGGTTAAGTTAAGTAGCTGCACCAATAGGCTCCAGCTCAGGAGCTGGACCCAGGCTCAGGCCCAGGGTGAAACATACAGAAAGTTCTTTTCATAGAGTGCCAAATGGATGGAACTTGAGAGTATTATACTAAGTGAAATAATCCATGTGACTGAAGACAAATGCCATATAGTGTCACCTATAAATGGAACCTAATCAACAAAACAAATGAGCAAAAATAGAACCAGAGACATGGAAACAAGGAACAGACTGACAGGGACCAGAGGGGAGGGGGACAAGGGGGGAAAGAAGGGGAAGGGACTAGTCAAGGAACATGTATAAAGGACCCATGAACATGGACCGCAGGGTAGGGATTGACTGTGGGAGCAGGGTGTGGGTGAGGCAGGGGAGAGCAATGGGGGAAAATGGGACACCTGTAACAGAACAATAAAAAATAATAATACATTTATGCAATAAACATCTTGATAACCTTAAGAAAAGCATTCTAATATACTGTCTTCTTTTACCATGAGAATGCCAGAGCCCAGAGAATCACGAACTGGGCAAGAGGGAAACGCTTCCCTACCAGCCCAGTACTTTTCTATGACCCTAGATCACAATTTAGAGTCCTTAAGGGAAGAAGCATAAACCCAAAGGGGAAGCAAGTGCAGAAGACAGGTGATAGAGTTCAGAGGCTTGTTTCCCACCGCGGTTCAGAGGATGGGGAAGAGCTATTTCTCTAATGCCGAGGGAACAATTGGCTTGGTCACGTCACTGTGTGAAGGGTCCTATCACAGGATGAAAGTGATTCACAGCTAGAAGGAGGACTTCTCAAAGTGTTATTCGCTACAAACATGTCTAATGAATTACGAAGACAGGCATTGGGACATAGCCTATGTTTTCTACAAAGGTACTGAAGTATTTGGGTATTTCCTATAGGGTTGATGTAATTTGTCTTGATTTTAGGAGAGGCAGTCAAATTTTTTAAGTTGCAGATACTTTCCAGTAGTAGATAACTCTCTTCTGGGGTTTGGGGGTGGAGCAGGGAATGCAACTTCTGGCTGATTTATTTCCCTTAGAGCAAGAAGCAAACAGTCTTGTTTATTATTAGTCATAGTTATTACACTATTCACAATCTGTTTTCCCGTAAGAATAGTATTGCAATGATACATGACAGCATATGTATAGAACAAAATGAATTTACTGCAGGATGTATTTCCAGTGTCCCGAACAAGAAATGAGGTCTGCAATATGTTCAAGCTGTGTTGGGCAACTCCAACTCTGCCCCCCAAACTCACCTTTGACGGATAAGAATGGGCAGACACACTCCTAGCTGATGCTAGATTTCAAGCTCTCCTCTCCAAAGACAAGGTCATGTAGTTTTCACTTTTTAATTGCTCAGAAGCCTGGTCATATTGCACAATGAAAGAACTGTAGAGGAGAATATGTTGAAATGAAAGCGATTTTTTATTATGGTTTTCCTCATCAACAATGATTAACATACACTGAGTGCTTGACGTTCTAAGTACTTCACATGTTTTAACTCACTCAGTCCTTGTAGCCAATCTGTAAGGTAAATATTATTATCACCCCACCATATATACAAGGCAAACTAGGCACAAAGAGATTGTATATTTTACAAGGTTAAGTACCACAACTAAAGAAAGTTGTAGATCTGGGATTTAATCCCAGACATGCCGGCTATAGATGTTTCTACCTTAATCAGTACACTTCCTGCTTCTTGTGTGTGTGTGTGTGTGTGTGTGTGTGTGAGGGTACATCTCCCCACACATTGCTAACAGTTTACACCATTATAATTTATTTTATCCTGTTACTTAATTGAATTATGTTGCAAATATTAAACCCTAACTTTTACTTTTATTCCACTGATATCTATTTATTCTTGTGTCAGAACCATGCCATGACTCCATAAAGCCTTCTAATATCTGTGTGTCTCATGCCTTCTCATTTGTCTTATTTTTCAAAATTTTTGCTATTTTTCCATATTATTCTAGCTTTCCTTTTTTTTTTGTTTTTAATGTGTTTTCCTGATGGAGAAAAACTCTTCTTCCTCCAGAGTATGGAAACCTCAAGCCAGGAACATTCCTTTAAAATGATGCAGGAAAAACAAAGGTCAAGATGGACACTGAGACCGATAATGAAAAATAACCTCAGGATGGGGATAGAGGTGTAGGGTGCGAGGCGTGTGTGAAGAGCTAGGGTCTCATCACTTCAGCCTTGCCTTACTCAGTAGTGTGTGTGTGTGTGTGTGTGTGTGTGTGTGTAGATATACATATGTAGACACACACATTTTTTTCCAGACTTCAATGGACATCTTATCTGTATACAGGAAGGGTGAAGGATTGGGGAAAACAATTATTTTAGCTCACAAATAGTTACTTTGGGTAGACAGAACCTGTTCTCCAGGGCCATATGTGCCCAAAAAGATGGTAGCAAAGTGGAGGATCAGATCAGCTGGGTGACCTAACTTAGAGTAACACAGGTGGTCATTCGGACCTGGGTTAAAATCGAAATCTTCGACATGGTTACAAGGTCCTCCAGAGTTTGGCCTCCGCCTGCCTGTCAGCCCCATATTATGCCGCTTAGTCTCAACCGCACAGGATTTCTCCCAGTTCCTCGAATAGTCTCGTTTGCAGTGGCAGAGGCCCTGCTACATGTTCCCCACACTGTTACCAGCACACAGAGAACTTCCTTTTTCAGCCTCCACTTGAATTTTGGTGGGACGATGTGGCTAATGGGGTGGGTGAAAGTGATGTACAATGTTCCCAACCCTGGGGCCCAAAGCGCTTCACACCCTTGACTGGGCACACCCCCCTCTGCGCAGCGGGATGGCAGAACCTGAGCCTGGAGCTCCTGCTTCTGCCCGGACAAGAGCTACCCAGGTCAGCAGCTCAGAGAGCTGTGTTATGAGAAACGTTTATCGTACAAGTATCTGAGATTTTGGGGTGGTTTGCTATGACATCTGGTATTACTAACCACGACTAAATCATTTGCTGCAGGCTAGAGTTTGGCAAACTTTTTTTTTTTTTTTTTTTTGGTAAAGGCCAGGTAGTAAAGAGTTTAGATTTTACAGGCCACATACTCTCTTTTTAACTGTTTAACTCTGGTGTGAAAATGGCTTTAGATCACATGTAAGTGGTAGACGTGGCTGGGTTCCAATAAAACTTTATTTACAAAAACAGGCACTGACACCATTGGGCCCGAGGGCCATAGTGCTCTGCTGACCCCGGTGCTAGACTGAGGGAGAAGAATCACATGCCGTTCAGTTTCAACTCCTCTGTCTTTCTCCATCACTCCCAGGCTCAGCCCGCCCTTAGCATCACTAAATTATTACTGAAGTTTCATGCCTCGGCTGCAGTTTCAGGCATGTGTGAGGATGTTTCTCCTCTTCCTTTTGTCTGCCCCCCCTCCAACCAGGTCAGTGCCCATTATCATATGTTCCCATAGCAGCCACCTGCACCCTGTTTTTCGTAATATATAATATATAATTACTATATATTATAATTTAAATGATACTATATAATCATTTATAATGATTTGTTCCATTTCTTTGCTGAGACCTCCATGAGAAAAAGAAGCTCTGTCTACTTCATTCACTGTTTTTTTTTTTTTTTCCTCTAGAACCCAGCATAGGGCCTGGCACAATGTGGATGCTATAAATTCTTGCTGAGTCAGTGGGTAACTACAGGCATATATTATTAACCACCACCTTCAATAGAGAACCTGTGGGAACTCATCCTTCCTTCCCCTCCCTCTTCTCCTCCTCTTTGTCCTTCATTCTACTTGGGCTCAATATAGCCCAAAGGAAACCAAACCCACAATTATGGTCTCATAGCCACACTCTTGAATGGAAAAATGACCACAGAGATATTCACCCTCGGGCATATTTCTTTGGTGTGAATACTGACCTTGTCTTCACCTCAGCTGGTACTTTTTCTTCAGGGCCATAAATCCTGGGATATCTTCTCATAAGAGTCGATCTCTGTCACAGCTCTGAAAGCTAATTCCATCTTGAGCCCCATAAATGGAAAGAAGCTATTTCTGAAGCTCTGTCATCGTATTGCTCAGACACCCATAACTCTGAAAAGCTTTTCAACTTTCCCCAGTTTTGTAGATACAGGGCTGGTGGACCACTCCAAATGGTCAAATATAGTTCCACCATACACAGAACAAGAAGATAGGATAAAGGGCATTATATTTCCATGGTAAAGGACAAAAGAACTAATGGCAGCTCAGAATAGCATAAAAACAAAATGGTATGTAAAGACCATAACACAGCAGATGACATAGAAAGCCAAAGAACGTGAACCGCTAGTTCTGATGAGTAGTTCGGTCTGGCAGCGTGTGGGGTTGGAGGACTCAGATACACAGTCACGAGCAAATTCACGGTGCGGCTGAATTCCCTGCGGCTGCACCCCGGGTGGTGAGTGTGCCTCTGAGGTGCCCACGGGTTCCCAGTGGCACCCGCGAACCTATGTCAGGAAAGACAACTGCGCGGATCTGGGAAAAGTCCAAGCAAGGCGCGTGGCCCGAAAGGCAGCACCAGCGTGCCCTCCCCGCGTCCTGTGGTCCTGGGGCGTCAGCGGGAGCTCGTGCGCAGCGGCTGGAGGAGGGCTCGGGGTGGGCAGCGTCCGTTCCTGGGGAAGTGCCTTGTAGGCCTTGTCGCTGTTTTCACCTTTCCGTCTCAGATGTCGTTTAAGAAGTACCTTCAATGTGATAACATCCTTTCGGGAATAAAACTTACTTTCCAGTATTTTTCATAGAGGAAAACCTTATATATAGGTCTCGGATTAGAAGTTCATGAAAGAGTATCTGGCCCCAATTCATTTGTATAAATGAATCACCCCCAAATCTGGTTTTTAAACAACAACTGGGATCTCACCCTGGTGCAGAAGACAGAGCTTTGTAACTGAACTCAGCTCGCAGTGGTGTGCCGTAGATACCGGCGAATTCGTGCGTGAGTCCGTGATGTGCCCACCGGCTGGCGGACAGACTGACCGAGTGAATGGATGAGAGCTGCTGAAGAGAAGCACGTCAGCGTCTGGCCCCACGCCCACTGCTTACCTTCCTCTGGTACTATTTCCCACTCCCGTGATGGCCATCTGTCAAGTCCCTAGCACCTGTGCTGCACTTGTACGTAACTGATTTTAAGGAATAGAAAGCCTCAATTTTCAGGGCACATGGCCCTCGTTCCTGATGACTCAGGTGTCAGTTAACAAGTCATCGTCACCTTCGAGTTCATGTGCGTAGAGTGTGTGGCCTGTGTTCTGCGCAGGACGCAAGAGACGGGTGAAGCATTGTGATTCCGAACATCACTGAATTGAGACACCCGGGTTGGTCAGTCACATTTAAAATACGAGGCTTCAGATCATGCCTTCTGACGGAACTCAGCGTGATCATCTGGATAAGTGAACACAGCAGGCGTTCAGTAAAAATGCGGAGCCAAATGTACTCAAAGAATGAAGACACTTCTTTCCTCCACTGTGCCAGTTTGGTTTGCAACTCTCAGCGTCACCATGTGCTAGAATTCTCCAGAATAACACTTAATTCTTCAGCCAAAATGCTGTATTGGACATATTTCAAGCTAACTATTTGGCATTGTTAGATTGTACTCTGTTCTCTAATGGCTTTGCAACATACTTTTTCATGAAAGCATCAATGATTTCCAAAGATAAAAAAAATGATGAAAGATAGCAATCATCTGGCTGAGTTGCCCAAGCTTATTGCTGTAGGGTGCTGAGGCTATGCTTTGGGGAAATCATTTTATGTTCCGCTGCTGAGAGTTGGGGTTCTGCTAATTACTTGCCATTTTATTTTCCTTCCCTTTTTGCTTATTTTTTATTATTTATTTTTTAGAGAGGGATGGGAGGGAGAAAGAGAGAGAGAGAGAGAAACATCAATGCGCAGTTGCTGGGGGCCATGGCCTGCAACCCAGGCATGTGCCCTGACTGGGAATCGAACCTGCAACACTTTGGTTCACAGCCTGAGCTCAATCCACTGAGCTACACCAGTCAGAGCTTTTTCTTATTTTTTTAAAGCAAAGTTTATTCTTTTTCTACTATGGCAAATTTAAAGAACATAAAACAGTAACTATAGGAACCGAAAAGTCCCTCTGCTCTTGTTCTACCAGCATTCCTCAATAAATATTCACTGAGTACTTGCTATGTGTCAGGTGCTGTTCTAGGCACTGGTGTTTTCATGAATTTCTAAATGCCAAAATTAAGAGGATCCGTGTGTAAAATGTTCTTTAATAAAATTATAATGAGAGGAAGTTTGTTTTGAGTTTTCTCTCTATTCCCTGTCCCAGTCTTTCCATAACTCCCTTCCTTTCCTGCGTTTTGGAAATGCCCTTCCCAGCACATTAGAATGTGGACTCCTCCTGTCTTCTTCTTTATGGTGACGTTGCTTGCAAGAATGGTTCTGATAAGCATTCATGACAAGCTGGAAATGACACTTGGCAGCTTAAATAGTCTGGGGTTCCTGGACTTCTTGGACTCAGTAAAAGCGGTTTTTTCAAACCAAAGACAAAAAACAGTATGTGTTTACCTATGCCAGTTTTGAATGAGCTAAACAAAACAGAAGTCTTCCTTGGAATTTCCGTTAGTCTTCCGTGTATACAAGGAGGAAATATCGTTCAAGCACAGCCTGATAAATAAAATCTTTACAGATAATGTAACCAAGTGGTAAAGATAACAGCTCTTTATTGGTTAAACCTCCAGCACAGAACTGAGCGTGGATGCTGCGGGAGCCTGGTAGGTCGGTAGGTTCGAACTGCCGTTTGTGGGCAGTACGGGCCTTGCCCAAACGTTGCATATTTTCCGTAGTAGAGATAAGAAGGAGGAGCAAGCTGAGTGTGGCAAGGGGGATTGTCAGCGACTTGCTTTCCTGGACACTGCCTGGGCCTCTGACGACATGGAACCTGGTCCAACTTGCTTAATGGATGTCATCTCGTCCTGCTGAAAGCAGACCAGACAGGGGCCCATTCTATAGCTCAAGAGCCTTCTGGGCTTTGAGTGTTGGAGCCTTGAGCTGCTCAGAGATCAAAGAGAAGAGCCCTTCCTCCAGACTTTAAATATCATTTTTCTGTAAAGAAGGGTTTTCTTTTAGGCTTCTCTGGGCTGCTATTAATTTGCAACCCAGAAGAGTGGGTGAAAAATGTCTTTTAATTACACCACCAACATCAGTGGCCATCAGAACAGTGGTGACATTCACCCACAAGAGAAAACCGGGCAGTGGGGGATCTCAGAGTGGCCTTGGGACAAAAGGGACTTCCGTGGTGGACCCTGTGTCTCAGGAGAGGGTATTGGACAATGAGGGGACTGTGACCAGCTGACATTTCATCAGTGAGTCGCCGCTCAAGTATTCAGAGAGGATGCATTGATCCCACTCTCCTGGAAAGCCCCCAGAGCTCTCCTAAAAATGCCTGCTTTCATTAGGCTTTTGTTAAAACAACTAAAACATCCTTCTCATAATTGTCAGGGCATCGCAACAACATAGGCCTTTGTTTCCCAGCTTGCAATTCAAACAAATATTGGTTCATTTATTTCTTGTGGGTTCCCCCAAGCCTAATGCCACTGTAAACAATTTTTCACATTGAAAAGCATTTCCCAGGACACCCTGAGGGTGGCAGTATTGTTCCTGAGTCGGTGACTAGTAACCAGGGGAAATTAAGCACCTGCTCCGGAAATGAGCCTGGCTTTACACTATCAAAATCAGCAAAGTGTATAATGAAGTTTGAGAATTCGTTTGGGTCCACGATGTAACTAATGCACACGGAGCCATACACTTGAACGTGTATATGAAGTGCAAAACTAAAGATGAAACCTAAAATTTTACGTCGACAGAAATATATGAATAAAAGTAGCAAAGCAAATACCATTTCAAACAGACTCAATTCCAGTCAATTAATTAATACGAGCTTACCACCCCCAATGTCTTAGGATCTATGAGTTGTCCACAGACAGTGGGCTGGGCAAATTTAGATGATGTTACTTCACCAGGGTTTTTCCAGGAGGGGACAGGCTGCTATTGCTTCCTAGCTATCTAACTTAACCCTCCAAGAATTAGTACACATTCTATTGTCTTTTCAGATACAACATTGAAAGGTCATATAATGAGACTTCTCTAACAAGATATTTCACACTTTTGCTTATGGGAATAAAGCTTCTTATGATCCAGTGTAGAACTGAGCAACTAGAATTCAGTGACAATTAAATGTGAAAAAAATCATTACCTCTAGCATTGATTGGAAAGGGAGCATTTACTTCTAGCTAGGCGCAGTCAAAATCAACCCCTTCCTGGAATGCTGATGATCCCAATGGCGTTTGAGCATACCTGGTGATCTCATAGAGTCACCTAGGAGCTTGGTAAATGAATGATGTCAGACCCTGCATGGGCATTTCAAAGGGATACATTGATGATATCTGAAAGGGCAAAGCTGCAGTGTAGTTTCTGCAAACACGTCAGGGATTCGAGGAAATCCCCTGGGTATGGACAGCTGGGAATACATTCCAGGTCTTCTTCCCAGAAGACCTCAGACGAAGACAGTTCCCAGACTCTGGTTGAGTCACTTGTACCTTTTATTGTGCATGGTCTTCGGGGATTTCCATTTTCCTAGAACTCGGACAGAGAGGAGACACAGATAATTCTGTCTCTATTTAAAGGACTAAAATGAGGCAGTGTAACTTTTCCCCTTTGCATTGCTTGATATAGCAGTGAGTGGCCTGATATATATATATATATAAAGACAAAACAATGTGATAAGTACTGTTAAAAGATAAAATGGAGGCATATTAAAAAATTTTAAGAGCTAATTTGAGCAAAAATCGATTTGAACCTGGCAGCATTCAATCTGGTGGTTAAAAGGGGTCTCAGGGAGTTGTAAAAAATGAAGGACTTTTACAGACAGAAGAGAGTGGGAACAAGAAAGTTATGCGGGGCGAAAGTTATTGTGAAGTTACTTTCCTTCAGGGGATGGTCGGGGCCTATGGGGCAGATTGCCTAGTGTTGATCAGTGATTCCTGACTGACTGGCTTAAGATCCCACTTGTGGGAGAGATGCGAATGTAATTGTATTTGTATGTCTCAGTTCAGTTATGTGGGGCTTAGCATAAGTGACTCCATTTTGAGTCTGTTGTCCTGTGTTTAACAGTGCAATACAGTGCGTTTCAGATTATGCTCCAGTTGACCCTGGAGTTCCCAGACTACACTTCTAAAATTAATCCATGTGTTCTCTCATCAATTCACAGAATAAATTCACCTGAAAAATTTCTCAAGATTTAACTTATTTTTTTCCTGAAACATTTACATCCGATGCTACCTAATAGTTCAATGTACCAAGTAAAATAAATGAGTTTTTTTCCCCAAAAGCAACATGGCTTCCAGTTACTTTTCCCCTAAAACAGTTTTACAAACCTGCCATTCGATATATTAGGCTTCCCTCCCCTTTCATATAGTTCATGCATCTGGTCAACATGGTACCATTTGTTGTTGATTACAAAGCTGAAAAGACCTCCTCGATAAAGGCAAAATGCATTCATTTACCCTTTTGGCAAGGTCATTCCCTGAGCAGGAGTGCACCCTCTGTCTTTCTCACTAAACACTTCTATTTCTTCTATAACAGTGTCATGAGAGGCCTTGTAAAAGACTTCTGCAGTTCAGGTTTATCTGAAGCATTTATTTCATCAGCTAATCTACAGTGTGTGTGTGTGTGTGTGTGTGTGAGTGAAATCAGTTGGGCACAATTTGTTTTCGATGGGTCCCGTGGTATCTCCTAGTGTTCTCCATGTTGCCTTGTATATGCTCACAGTTCAGCTTATTAACATTCCGTCCCAGAAACTTGTCCGGACTCCATGTCAAGCTCACTAGTCCATCAATAACAAGCTACATCTGCATCATTTTTTTAGATAAGTGGGAACACATTTATCCAGTCCTCATAATTCCTCCAAGCCCTCTCCATTTTGAAGAACACTGTACCATGATGTGGGTTTTTGCAGACAGGACCCTACTCACTTCAGAGACACCACGTGCTGCTTTGTTACATATACATTATCCATCTATCAATGTTTTCCCACCCTTTTCAGAGTAAAAATCATGCTTGTTGACAAAGCATACCAATGCAAAATCCAAATGGAGTCCCTTTCTATCTTACTGTCATCTGTTAACACTACCAGTAGTCCAGGCAACTGATACCTGCATTTCTTGCTATTCTGTTGACTTTCCATAGAATAAAGAATGTGTGTGTTTGTTCTCTTAGTATGCTTGGCATTTCTCATTTACTGGAGAGTTTTAGATATTTTAATATCATTCTTAGACATTTAAGCCAATTCCTTCCTTCTTTTGTTCTTTTCTTTTTTTTCCTTTGTGTGCTCTCTCCCCCAACCTTTCTCTTTTGCACATGCCTCCTGAAATGTGGGTTTCAAGACACTTTGCTACTCAAGGACATTAGTATCTTCAGCTATGCCCTCTCTTTGTGTCTTGCTGGGATCATTTGTAATTTTGTTGTCAGGATACAATTTGTAAGAGATTTGCCAGCACTCATGTTTCATCTTCCTATCTATCATGTCGGGCATGACTGAAGGAGGAGGGGAGAACTTAGACATTGCGTCTCTATCCAGCTTTTCCTCAGATCCATGGAGAATGAGGGTGATGAGGGTGATCATTTCACACAAAAGATGCAAAATTAGCAGAAATGAGCTTTATAGCTTTTCCACAAATTCAATCATTAATTAAAAGTAGTTAATGTCATTTTAATTCATTAAATTTTCTTGGAAAAAAACCCATGTTTTAAAAACTACTAATTTTAAAAAATATTTTATGTATTTATTTCCAGAGAGAGGGGAAGGGAGGGAGAAAGAGAGGGAGAGAAACATCAATGTGTGGTTGCCTCTCACATGCCCCCAACTGCGGTCCTGGCCCACAACCCAGGCATGTGTCCTGACTGGGAATTGAACCAGAAACCCTGTGGTTCACAGGCCAGCACTTAATCCACTAAGCCACACCAGCCATGGCAGAAACTACTCATTTTTAAATTGAATTTATTGGGGTGACATGGGTTAATAAAACCATACATACAGGTTTCAAGTGTACAATTCTCTGACACGTCATCTGCATAGAAACCACAGCTTTTCACATGGGTCTCTGCCTGCCCCAGCCCTGCCTTGCTGCCGGCAGTGATAAGCTGCCCCTTCCCTGCGTGGTCCTTCCCAGATCCAAAAATAATTGTAGCCCCACTTCAACATCTGCTTGCCCGCCAGGAAGTGAATGGCAATTCTTTAGTTAACATTGGTCACCGTATATAGTTACAAATTTTTCTTTTTTGTGATGATAACTGTTGTGACCTACTATCTTAGCAACTTTCAAATATACACCACAGTATCATTAACTATAGTCACCATGCTCCCTATTACAGCCCCAGGACTGGATTTTTTTATCACTTAAAATATCCTCCAGTCAAACTGTTCCATCAGAGAAGTATGGACACTCAGAAACTTTGTCCCGAGAAACCAGGATTCTTCCTTCTGTTCAGGATGCCAATGTTCTTGCTGTGTTTATGAGTTACACTCAAACAAGGTCTTACCAATAAAGCAAGTCTTACCAATATAAGGTCACTAATATTAAAGGGGATATTTCAGGAGAATTCACTAGTTTGACTCAGTTGAAGCTGAACAAAGAAGAAAGTAGTAGTGAGTTATGAAAGAGATCCTGGTATGCCAAAAGTAAATTTGTTGTTGGACCATGAGGGAGCTGGGAGGCTAGTCACTGTTTCTCTTCCCAACAGATGATTATCAGTATTTTAATAGTTCTTCAACTGAAGTGTTTTATATGAATATTGAGGAGCTCAGGAGAGCCAAACAAGGCTAGTCATTAAAGGGGAAAAATGGGCTTCATAATTTTACCAATTTGGGCTCACTAGGAGGGTGGTCAGTTGTCCTCGTTTGTATGGAAATGAAGGGTTTCTCAGGATTCGGGACTTTAAGTGCTAAATCCAGGACAATCTTGGGCAAACAGGGACAGCCGGTCCCAGTTCTGGAAGTCGCTGGCTGTAGGATCCCATTCCAATGACTCCCTCAAGCTTCTGAAATAATGGATTACTGGGAAATTTTAAAATATAAGTATAGTGCCTGGGACACTCAAATTGTTTTATTTTTCCAATTAGTTGTACTGATAGAAGTGTTCAGCAATAAGACCAAAACCTACCCTAACTCTATACTTGATCTTTATCAATCAAAGGGGACATTTTTCACGGAGCCAAGTATACCCTTTACATTTCAAAATGTTTTTCCATTCAGTGGGGCTGTGAAAAACTGCAAAGCCTGTCAAATGTCCGGAATCTGAATACAGTTATTGATTTCTTTTAAACTTTTTTTAGAAATCCGATTTTATGTCAACCCCAAAGGAGAGTAAGTTTTCCCTCTTTCTGAAACTTCACGCATTCTGAGAACTCTTTAACAAGCCTGAAGCCGGCTGACACTGGGACATCCCCCGTCTCTGATCACGGTGAACTACAGACAAATCCAGGTGGATGTCAATATCTAAAGACGGATGGGTCAGGAGGCAAGACTATGGGCCATCCATGATGCTCTCAGATGAAGGTCCAAGTTGTAAACAAAGCAAAGCCTTTGGGTCAATGTGAGAGATGCTGGCAACTACTTTCCAAGTCAGAAAGGGAGCTTCAGGAATCGTGGAAAGTGGGTCGTGACTCCCGTCACTACCTGAGTTTAGGGACAGCTGCAGCTCCAAGGAGGAACTAGAGTGAGAATGTTTAAAAAAGGGGGCATAGGGACAAGGTAGTCAAGCAAATGTGCCCAAATAATAGTGATAATACCTCCAACCGTAACCATCAAAAATGGCAGCAAGATTATTCCCAGTGGTGAACACCTGTATAGCTCTTCCTCTCTTTCAGCTGGTGCTGCTAGAGAAATATCCGTGGAGAACTAGTAGAAATCAGGCTTCTTTGGGAAGACTATTTTAAAGATGCATTTGATTTTCAGTGCTTCCTTACTGAGTGCTTGTTTTGCTGGGGGCTGGGTCAGAATGGGGAAAAGTACAGCCCCTCTCCTGTCATGGGCTTTCCCCACTAGACAGAGAGGGCACTCCAATTATCCCTGTGTTAGAAAGTCCATACTAATACAACAAAGAATTACTGAACACGTACTAGAGGCCCCATGTGTTACTAGTCTTTATTGATACAGAGATCCTCTAAATCCTTGTAAGGTCTCCTACAGTTGGTGCTGCAACTTTAAGTGACACGATGCATAACAAAACCAATTTTACTGCAGGATAATTGATATAAACAAGAATTAAGTTTCTATGGCATCTTGTCAACATTATACCAAAATGACAAATGAAAAGATGTTACTGGAAAACCTGTTGTATGTATGTAAAAGAGCATTGTCTCAAGGAAGACTTGAAGTGTAATGGTGAGAACCAGCCTGTTACATAGATAATTACTGGAGAGGGTGATAAGTGTTCATATAGGGGAAGAAGTGAACGTTGCAGAAGACACAGAAGGGCGTGGCAATTTGGACAATTATGTTTGATGTGGGGCAAGATCAGAAAAGAGGGCTGCGATCGAGTGGGCAAGAAGGTTGGGAAAGTGGTCAAATGGTTTACTGGGGCCGAGACCAGCTCTGGCTGCCTTGCCCAAGGCCGGGCATGAGGCCACTAGGAAGGCTGCTGCCTCGGACAGGCCTCGCTCCTGGGGGCTGCGTCTCTCAGCTGCCCATGGTTGGTTTCTGTCCCCACTGAACTGAGAAATGAGTGTTAAGGCCAAATTCCCTGTGAAAATGTCATTAATCTCATCCAGTGGCTGCTTACATTTTTTTCAGTCCTTATCCCCTCAAGCAGGAACCCCTACGGTTCGTTCAGCTGTCGCTCTCTGCTCTTCTGTCTGACATGCTCCCAGGGGGCTTCTCACCTTTGCCTAGGGCCTGTCTGGAGTGGCACGAACTCTGTGGGCATTCTGCAAGGCTGGAGCCAGGAGGAAGGCTCCCCTCACTGATTTCATATTAAAGGAAGCCAAGGCAAGGGCTGGGTGCACAAATGACAACCACCCATTGCACTTCCCTTCACCAGAGAAGCCCGAACTGCGGTGATAGAGACGAGCAGCACAGTGGTCAACTTTCCAAGGTATAAAATATTTTGAAATAAGAAATATGTGCACCATGCATTCATTTGCATTCTACTGGTACTGAGTGCTTTTTATATATGCATGTTCCATGCACATTTGCGTGGAGATGGCAAAAATAGCTAAAAGTTGACCCTGTTACAAATGCCTTCTTTAACAGTGACAGGAATGCAAATCCCACATCCACCAGTTTAATCAATAGAGTTATAGCAACACGTTCAAAGGAGCTAAAGACATAGATTTTTCCATTAGCTCTCTAAAATAATGTCACATTATTTGAGATCAATTGAAAGGAGGTAATCTAGGACTATTTCTCTTTGGGTGTCTGAGTTACTAAGGGAGACAACACCACCATCAGAATGCAAAATGTTTAGAATCTTAAGAGACTTAAAAATAAAGTGAGGACATAAGGAAGCAACAGTAGGACGTGTGCTCTGACTCAGTGCAGGCCCTGGGCGCCTGGAGTCAGGTGCCCCTCTTGCTCTACCGGGTTTCTCCCCACTCTCACCGGGGTGATTCCCGCTGAAGGCAGGAGGACTGGGGGACTCTGTAGTGTCACTGAGCAGGGATGACAAAGGCTGTTTCCCTCCCGCCCCCAACGCTTAGTCATAGAATAGCTTCAATTAAACAAAAAATTTGTTGAACCCACAATTCTAAACTAACAATTGCTTTTCTTTCTCCAAGTTTAATCCACAGCTTTATTCCCATATGTACATTTTTAAGAATGTTTTTGCCATATTGCATATGTAATTTTATGACTTGCTTTTAGGAAAGAAAAACTTCAGTAACATTATTTCAGGGACATTTTCCATGTTGTTACAAAAGCTTCATGTTTTTCTTATTTAATGATTGAATAATACTCCATTGGCTGGACGGTTGATAATTTATATACCAATTCCCTTGATGTTGGACATTTAGGAAGGCTATTGTTTTTGGCAGACTTCTGCTCCTGCAGAACTCCCAGCTGTGTGGGCTGAGATAGAAAAGAAAAGATCAGTCCTGGGCAAGCCAAGATTGGATACTGCGGAGCATGTGGACAGAATGCCAAAATGTTGTGCATGGAGCCGGAGTGGAGTTGAGAGCAGATCTGGGTTAGCTTTTAGACTAAAACAGAAGGAGCTTATTGCCCTACTCCATTTATTTACTTGTTTGTTTCTTTGTTTGTTTGTTCATTCATTTATTCATTCATTCGTCCTCTTTTATCTCTACTCTCCAATCCGATTCCCATCACTCTTCCATGAATAACCATTCTAAAGTATTTTCCAGAAACTGCTACCCAGGGGTTATTTGAACATCAAGGGAAAGTCACTGGAGCAGGCTCTCTGCTGGGCTCCTGCTGGTATGCAGGCTGAGGAGCAGGAAGAGCACGGGGAAGCCCTGGCCAGAGGTGTGGGGTGGATGGGACTGAGGGATGCTGGAATTCACCTATGCATAGATAAAAGCCATAGTCTATAAAATCATCTTTGTCATTAGTTAAGGGAGGCTAAGCCACAGTAATAGAATATTCCAGACATTTATTGTCTGGAATATTCTAAAAAGATATGTAGTGTATTTATTTGTCTCCAGCAGCACAAGGCTGGTGTTCAGCTCAGGGGGATAGCACTCCTCCATGGGGTATTCTACTCTGCTCTTTCCAACATATACCTTCTAGGGTCTTTGTGAATATCTCCATTTCTTCCTCAAAGAAAGGCAAAATAGAATGAAGAAACAAGAGTGGGAAGTCATAAGGCCTGGTCTGGAGACATCACATCCACTCACAGCCCATTGTAGAGAGCAGAGAGCCACCTGGGGAATGTGCTCTAACTGCAAGGGAGCCTGACAATGTGATCCCAAAGGGGGAGGGCGGGTTCGGGGGCAGGTAGCAGTATGTATGCTGTCAGTGGAACGTGAGATGTTTCCGCCTCCTGTCTGCCTTTCTCCTTCATCTCATTTCTCATGTGGTTTGGAGTATTTGCAAAGCAAGGCACTGCATGAGAATGCCCGAAAAGACTCCCACAAAAATGAATTTTGCAATGTCACTTATATGAATATATTCTCTCAGAAATACTTCTTGCAGTGGAAGAAGAGGTTGGGGAAAGTTTGTGCAAAAGGGAGGTTGAAAGTACTTTTTTTTGTACACTGAGAGGTCTATATAAAAGTCGTAACTTTTAAAAGTCAAAGGTACAACTATCATTCTTGATGACTCACAGACAGGCATTTTAATCAGATAGGCCAGCATATATTCTTCAGCTAGCAATTTTAAACTAAAAATTTCCTACACCTTTATATACATCCCATTCATTCACTCAATCAGCATTTACTGGGTTCATGAAACAGCTTCTATTTTAGTACAATGAGCAGATATAAAACACTCAAAGGACATCAGATTTTCAAAATGAATTAGAAAGTATTAGAAGTAAAGGTAAACTATGGGCTATACAATGCTTTTAGTACAGAAGAGGGGATTAACAACACCGATAAAACACAGTTTGATTAAAAGCCCTAAAAAAGTGCCTGAGTTCTAAAAATAGGTTGGGCAGCCAAGTGGCTAAAAACCAAACACTGTGTTTTTAAAGAGCATTTCCCCAGCGGTGGGCCACAGCAGAACGGTTGGGCGGGCTGTCCTCTCTGAGCCCAGAGGGTGTTTGCCAACAGCGGTCTCTCCAAAGCCAGGAGGAGAGGAAACTCCTCTCTGTACTGGTCCTGTCTGCCCTGGCTGGTTTCCTTGCCATGGCCCTTTTCTGAATTCTAAGCACCTCATGCCTATTAAGCAACCGGTAGATTCCCTAAGCTCAAACTCAGCAGCTCCATCAGGACTCTGTGGCTCCTCACTTTACCGGCTTTTAGGAGTTTTGTTTTTGTTTTTTTTTTCAGGGAGCAGTATGAACAAGTGTCATGGTAATGGCCACCTCTCAGTGTGTATGTACAGTGTTCCAGGCACTGGGTAAACCTTATGTTCAGCATCACATTCAGTTCCCAGAGCCTCCCTGAGTGGGAGGAGCCCCTATTACTTTTCCCACATTGCATGTTAGTAAAGCCGAGGTTAGACTGTGGAGCTTCCCTGAGGTTACGTGGTAAATCAGAGGCAGACCTGGGTAAGGAGCCAGGGCCACTGCCGCCCCTGAGCTTGCGCATAAACTGTGAAGCCCTGCAGCCCTTCCTTAGGGCCCCAGAGCGTGAACAGCTGCTGCGTTCTCAAGTTACAATAGGCGCACCCTCATTCTTTTTTAATATCAATATTGTCCTAATTTAAAAGCTTCCTTGCCATGTCTTTAAAATGAAACAAAATTATTTACATGAGTGTCTTCTGAGGCATTTGCTGCCCGAGGTGTTTAAGATGCAGAGGCCTGTGGCTGGAGTCAAGCCCTAAATTTTTCACATCTGGAAAGCAGGGTCACCTACTTCATGGAAGTCCTTTCCATTGAAATGAAATATTGCGTAAGGAAATCACTCCCTAAACTAAATAAATGCAAATGATTATTGATATTTGCTATGTGGACAAATCTAGAAACATATGGATGTGGACACACCTAGAAATATATGAATGTGTTAAAAAATATTTTATGTAGAAAAACAAGCACTTGGGGGAGGAAATGCTTCCCCCAGTTTTATAGGTCCTTCCCAGTGTTCCCCCTGATCACGTTAGCTGTTTATCTATGCTTTGTTAACGTTGCTCATGAGAGTTTCCTGTCCATGCTCTTGCATCTGAGCCTCTGGGATTGTGTCTCATCCAACTGGAGAGTGAATTTCCGCAGACACTCAGCAATAAGATTTTATGGTCTGGGGTTCAAAGGCGCTCCTGGAGGGGAGGGACATACATGCTCTGCAACTGGAAAACTGCTAATTGGAAAGCAGGGAGTGAGTCTAGTCTAATTTTTCAGGCTTAAATTTTCTAGCTGCCTGTATCGTACTCCTATTAAGAAATAGATCACCGCGTTAAAACAAACACACACATCTTCTTATCTGAAGTGTTTTAGCCCAGTCATTTTAAATGAAATGCTTGTCATTTTGGAGTTCAAGAACTCTTTAGATTCCCATAAGGATTTGTGTATCATACTCTAAAAGGGTGAAACAGAAGCCATTTATTAAATGTCATTATTAACAAAATAATTTTGATGAACATTTAGATCTACTGAGCAAAAGGGGTGCTGGTTTTTCTCAAAAATAAAATAACTGAACACTGTTAAAAACAACTGCAAGGTTGAGAAATCCCAGTTCCCTATAGCTCCAAATCCTTCCAGGTCCCTGTGCCTAAACACAAATGAGAAGTGGCAGTTTTCTCTTAAACAGAACAAACTGCATTCCATAGACTGGCCCGGAGTCATACTCAATGGTGAAAGGAGTAGCTGAATCACGGAACAGTGGTGCCTTTCTGGGCTCTTACATCCCTGTCTTCCCCTGGGAATCGGCTTCCCGAGGAGGTGCCTGCCATGCTCCCCACTTTCTTCAGCTGGGTATGTGAGTGTGTGAGATGTTGTATGTAGTACCTGTCAGACTGTGCGACTTTCCAACCTCCAGCCAAATTCTGCGGCGTTCCTGCAGACTAGACTGAGCAGAGTGTAAACTGAATTATCTGGCCATCCCCAGAGATGGCTGTGCTCTTGTTCATGTGAGCCTAGTGGTCTGTACCAAGCCCAGCATCAACACCATTGGTACCTTCTTTAGTTTTCTAAGCCCCCAGCCAGCAGAGCATTGTAATCAGCATTTCGCTCACGGCCTGCAATACTGCAACAGCCCCTTAGGTAGGTCCCTGATTCCATTCCCATCCCTCTGCAGTCTGTTTTCCACTCAGCAGCCGGAGTGATCTTTCAAAAACAGAAATCTAGTAATGTAAAATGGTGCAGCTGCTATGGAAAACAATAGGGCGGCTCCTCAAAAAAATTAAACAAAGAATTACCATATTAAAGTGACTTATGATCATATTACTCTCCACAGGCCTTTCTGAGCCACTCTATCAAAAAGAGCATTCATTTTTTTTCTAGGTTTTTCTTTTCTTTATAGCACTTATTATCCTCCTATACTATTTTGTATGTATATTTGCTTACTTATTTATTATTTTTTCAACTAGAGTGTTAGCTCACTGAGATCAAAGATGTCGTCTGTCCTATTTATCACTGTCTCTGGTGCCTGGTCCCAATGAATATTTGTTGAATGATTGATGAATGAATGAAGGAATGAATGAGTAAGCCAGTGCTCCAAGGAGGACAGTAATAGTATTGGAGGGTCTAAAACAGAGAGCAGATGACTGAGTGTCCAGACAGCCGTGGGGGTGACTGGTGTCTGTGATCCCTTGTACAATGGGTTCAGTAGTTCAGTGCTTTTCAATCCCCAGCTCAAGGCCACTCTGGGGGCTTGGGGAGATGAGGAGAGTAGAAGTATTATCACTTTCTCTTGTGTCCTATACTGCCTGACATTCTCCAGTTTCCCCTTTCCCCTTTCTTATCCCTCGTCTGAATCTCCACCTCTTAACTTGTATCTCAAAGAATTAAAATCTGCCATCTACAAGTTTTTGACAAAGGCAGGCCCAGTGCTTAGAGGTGATGCAATTGCTATCCTGTATACTAGGGGCCAGCCTCTTGATTGAATTTTGTTCGAAAAAAAGGAGAATATCTATTTTTTCCACTTTAGGCTCAGGTGTTAGATAAAATATTTGTCTCTTCTCCTGTCTTAAATTTTCTGAGGGCCCAGCATGTTCTTAATTCAGAACTTAACCTTGGCTTTGGCCCTTCACCTCTCCCTTCCGAGACCACGTGACTCTTCATGTGCAGCTGGACTATTTTTTAATACGTATTTAATACACCAGACCTGCTCCTATAGTAATATAGCCACTATCACCTAGAGTAATCTGCCAGCATCCCTGCAACAGTGTGATGACCTGTCAAATATCCCAGAGGTCACTTTAACTTCGTTTTGGTCGTGATGTGAGACAGATCCTCACTGGGATCCAGGCTGAGATCCAGCCCAGATATATTTGCACATGGAAAGCCGATCAGACATGTATGACTGAGTAGTTTTTTTCTCAGATGCTTTTGTTCCACCTGTTGAAGCCCAAGTCAAAGCTGGGATGCATTTCTCAGGCTCTTACTAAGATGTAAAAAGGTGAATTATCAGATGTGTAGCCTGGAAAACCATAAAATTCTGTTTCTAACCCTGGCTGGTGTGGTTCAGTGGGTTCAGTGTGAACCTGGAGGGTTGCTGGTTCAATTCCTGATCAGGGCACATGCCTGGGTTGCAGGCTGGGTCCCCCGTTGGGGGTGTGTGAGAGGCAGCCACACATGGATGTTTCTCTCCCTCTCTCCTTCCATTCCCTTATCTCTAAAAATGAATAAATAAAATATTTGAAAAGAATTCTGTTTCTAAACTTGAAGGTCGTCTGGGCTTATTTTGGGCCAAACTGGTATGGCTTCCTAGAAGGAAAGATGCTCAAGGTGCCACCAGAGAGGAGCAGGTCTTATCTGGGCAAAGGATCAGGGAGGAGGGAGCGCCGTGCGGAGGAAAACACCATGGGCTTGAGGAGCCGCAGCAGCTCAGCTGAGTTGGCATCTGGCGGTGGGGCCGGATTTTGGGGGAGTTAAGAGGAGAGAGCAGAGACGGGTTGCTGAGGGCTCGATGATCCACAACAAGAATTTGAGATAGTATTCTGAAGGCAGTGGGGATCAACCGAAGTATTTAATACTACAGAGAACACGACTGTTTTGATATTTAAAACATTTCCTGCTGCAGCATGAACTATGGATCAGGGGAAATTTGAAGGTAGGTGGGGGTAATACTAGTAGAGGGCAAAAGATGAAGGTAGTTTGAGCGAGAGTCTGGAGATTGCCGTGGAGTAAAGCGAGACCAGAGCTGGGCAGAGAATGGGAGCGAGCTACGATGGAGGAGCAGCAGCAGCTTGTACATATAGTACCAGGGACGTCCAAGAAAGGAGGTCAGTTGAGTTAAATGCTGCCAACGGGTCCAGCAAGACAAGGCCTCCTGGATATAGCAGTGAGGAGATGAGTGATTTTCTCCGTTGTTCACGTAGATGGGAGTGGCGATGGTGAGGGCAGCTGATTGAGCAGGGAACGTCCATTTAGAAAGGGTGGAAAGTAAGAGTAGCAGGAGAATTTTGCCTGTGAAGCAGAAGAGATAAAAAGAGTCTCAGTGGGTGAGGGGCAGGCAGTCCAGGTTGATGAGAAAATTATGCAAGTTTAAATACAGACGGGAGATGCGGAAGGCCCGGGGATGAGGGGAAGTCAATGTTGTAGGTCTCGGATGAGGCTAGAGGCCAGTCATCATCATACACGAGCGAGAGCTAGGCTCACCTGGGAAACGTAAACAAGGCATGGTTCCTGGATGGCAAGTATGCAGATTCTGATCCTGCAGTCTGTACTGAGGCTTCTGTACCTTGCCCAGCCTTTGTACCTCAGCGATGTGATGCTGGTGACACTTTGAAAAATGAAAGAAGGAAAAGGGGTGCTGGGAACCATGGCGGGATTCTCTGGGGACAGAACAGGGCGGCATTTCTTCCACTAAAACAGAGGCATGTGTAGGCACCTGTGATGTTTGGAGACAGAAAGTTCAGGGGGTTTTTGTGTGGTGTGTTCTCTTTTCTCTCTGAAATAGGAGGTGCGTTTTCCCCTGAGAAAGAGGGGTCAGTAAGTTCAAAGAAAGTGGCAAAAATTGGAAATAGCTACAGTGAAGAATGGGGAGACTGTGCACTAATAAAATAAGAAAAGGATTTCTGAGAAGTCTGAGAAGCTGGTGGAGGTTGGTAAACCAGGAGATCATAGAAGGGATCATCTGCATTGTTTTTCAAGTGTCTCCAGAGCCTAATATCCCCGTGCGAGCTCCGGGAAATCGGTCAGTCGGGTTGCTCTAGGGATTGTGTCTTTTCAGGTATGAAAGATAGAAAGACGATGAGGACAGGAGTTGCATTCAGTGCCAAGAAAATTGTTGAGATGATGAGATCCAAAATGAACAAGGGAAGAAAAGGCAGGCGGCCTCTAATGAAGCTAAAGGAGATGAGTCAGGGAGCAGAGGTCTCAGCAAATTCCCAGGTGGAAGAACAGCATGTTGTGGTCATGGGGAAACGTCGAATGATTTCAGAGTTTTAACAGTTCTGGGTGAAGCTGAACTGTGTACGATGTGTCATGGGGGTGGAATAATAGAGTTGAGACAAAGGTCACCAGGGAAGAGACACGTCAACAAACAGAAACGAGGGCCTTGGTGGGTCTTCTCCAATACCCTTCATCTCCAGCACGCCCAAGAAGTGCCCACTGATGTGTGTACGGGTGTTTTTACCTGAATGTGAATTGAAATTAATGCATGACTGGTGTGGAGAAAGTGCCTGTTCAGTGTGATCTCTAATTACAGAGTGATCGTGTCACCTCAGGAGGCCCAGAAATCAGATCGCTTAGGTTTCCTTACTTTGCTGAAGGTAAGAACAGCTTAGCTACAGATACTAATTACAGCACGATTCTTTTTCTCATTGTGAGTAACTTAAAAATCGCTCTATCACGGTGTTTTTGCAAATGTGGTCTTCGGACCTCCTGCATAAAATCGCTCGGGGTGGTAGTTAAACATGCATACTCCTGGAGTCAACCCGAAATCTATTGGTAAAGTTGGGAGAGTGTGGGGCTCAGTTGGGGGGAGTGAGAATTTGTATTTTAAAATAGATTGTCAAAAGAGTCTTCTGCACTCACTAAATACACAGACACACATGCACACACAGGTGAATATGTGCTTTCTGTGTGGGAGGAGCATGCCAGTCCATGGGCTCCACGCACAGACCACTCTCCGAAACGCACCCTCCCTGTGCTGCGCTGAAGCACATCTTCACCCCTGAAACTCGGCCTCTTCTCACAGATGCGCTAATACAGGTGCTACAGGGAGCAATAGAGTGACTTTCTGCTTATCACCCCGAGGGATACAGAATATTTTCCAGGGGATTTGAAGCAAGTATTTCTACAGATTTTTACCTTTGGCTGAATGAAAAAGCTGGGTTCCATAATACCTACCCCCTGTGAGAGCGTACTTTTTGAACTCTAAAAAAAATAAATATTGCCCTCACTGAAGTATATATTTTTAAACAGAAGAGTACGTAATCAAGGCTAAGCTGGTAGAGAAGAATTTCAGGTTTCCACGTGTCAAAAAAGGCACGGTACTACAGTTTGTTTCAAGGAGAAACCAAATGTTCTAATTAGCATTTTTACCTTTGACATTTCCTGACCACCTTTTTATGTCCCTGGGGTGCTTCTTGTAGTTTAACTTTTAAAAATGAAAATCCAATATCCACTCTCACCCCCATTTTTATAGTTCAGTTCATTCTACAGACTTCATCTGCCTCGTGGATTTACATGGCTCATGCCACTTATGGAAGGCAATCAAGGACGCTTACAACACCTTGGTCTGTTTAGTTTAACGCTACACTCATCTGAGATAAAAGTGCCAGTTATGCTGCTTCACTAACAAACTCAATAAATGTTTATCCTTGAGGTTAACATGTTCTCCTAGTTCAGTTCCCCCGCCTCTCTTTCTCTTCGTTTCCAAAAAGCATAATATTTATTTCTATGCTTCCTGTCCTGTTCAGCCTTGGGAGGTCACCATCGACATCTATCAGTTCTCAGTAACGCATTGGAAAGTTCTCCAGCTCTCCCTGCACCTGCTACTTTTAAAAGGATTCGAAGAAAAACCTGAAAAGGTGAAGTGTGTCAAGTTTACGTTCTGCAGCTGGTTTGGACTGCAGAGAACAAGCAGTGGTGTCACATCAAAAGAAAAAGAAGGTGGAAGAAATACAACAATCATTTATTGAGCAATATTTTATGCTAGGAGATGTGCCAATTGTGGTATATTTTATTTTGCTTCACGTAATTCTCACCAAAATGTTGGCTGCTGAGATGACGATCACTGTTTTTACAGATTAAGAAGTAGGTGAGGCTCCAAGAGGTCAAGTAATTCATCCAAGTTCTCCTTTTTTAAAAGCAAGGATCTCCCAAACCACTTATGTTTTCAATATCTGTGTCTTTCTCAGCTCCTTTGTCTTACTCCATAAACATGTTAAAAATCCCAGAACCTAAAAAAACCCCAAATCTTCCTTTGAGTCTAATTCTGTGTCACTGGGCTTCTCCTCAGCTGTCTTAAAAAAGCACTATACACCCATTGTTTTTGCTTCTGACCTACAGCAGTCTGGCTTCAGCTGCACCCTTCTCACAGCTACACACCTGATGAGCACAGGACCACGGACCAGTCTGCTACTTCTCTGGGGTGCAGCGTTCAGTGCGGACCGCTCAAGAGTTTAGCTCACTGCCAGAGGTGTAATCCAGAATAAAGAGTTAATTCAGAAAGTTCAGAAGTGTTCATGGTACACAGGAAACTGTATGTTTTTATACATATAAGTATACATATACATATATGAGGGAGGACCCCAAAAAACAGAAGTTATGAAAAATTGTGTATTTATTCTTAAGGGTTTAAACTTCAGTCACCTTCAAAGTACTCTCCATCTGATGCAACACACCTATTGAGACTTTTTTCCATTTTTCAAAGCAGTGTTTGAACTTGTTGATTTTGATGCCTCTTGGTGCTTCTGCTATTTTTTGTTTCACCTCATCCACATCAGCAACACATTTCCCTCTGAGGACTTTTTTCACCTGGGGAAACAAAATAAAGGCACTTGGGGCGAGATCAGGTGAATAGGGAGGGTGGGACACAAGGGTCATGCCATTTTGGTGAAAAACTGCTGAATACTCAGTGAGGTGTGGGCAAGTGCACTTGTAAATCTCCCATCATGAAACAGCAAATGTGTTGAAAGAGTCTTCAAATAAAATTCACTGAAGCCGAACACAGCCTCTCACAACAACGCCAGTTGGCACACTGATACAGATGGGTTCCTAGAACACTCACTTAGTGGGGGAAGCCTGTACCACAAGGGCCGCCCTCCAGAAGATAATTCATTTTTCTGTGTCCCCCCTCATACTTATGCATCCACACACACACACACACACACACACACACACACACACACAAGTTTATCTATATAAAGCTTCCCTGGTGTTTTTCCACATGGCTCTGGGTCATGGGTTGTGTGCTAGTTTCCTGTTTCATGGACCTTTGAGTATAACAAAGTTTGTTTTCTACACCTCCTCTCTGCTCCTTCTCATGGCTGCACCTGACAGACCCTCTTACGAAGGAACACAGCAGGAATGCCTGTCAAAGTGTAGCTGTTTCTGGTGTGGTGGTGGTTGTTCCTAGACCTCCATTCACAGAACGGCCGGGGCTTCTGTTCATTCTAACCAGGATAACCTTACGCGTTATACCCTTTCAAAGTGTTATTTACTAGTTCTTGTTTTTAACTCATGCGAGAGTACTCTTGCTCTGGGCCTCGCCTTCTCATTAAAAAAATCAGTTATAATGATATATACTGTATGTAAATAACATCCATTAGTTATCAGCACACAGCTTGAGAATGGTTGGCAGAGATACAGAGTCATGTGATTACTACTATAATCGTAATACAGGGCACTGTCATCACCCTAGAAATGTCCTTGTGCCACTTTGGAATCAGTCTTCTCCCCTGCTCTTGGTTCTTGGCAACCATGAACCCTCCTTCTGAGTTTAGTTTTGTTTTTTCTAAAATTGTGTCCAAATGGAAACTGTACAGTATTGAGTCTTCTGTGCCTGTCTTCTATCACTCGGTATGTCGTTCCATCTCAGTAGTTTGTTCTTCTTTATAGCTGAGTAGTAGATGGTTATTATCCAAACACCAGGCAGTGGACATTTGTGTTATTTACAGTTTCGAGCTATTATGAATAACGCTGCTATAAAAATTTGAATACAAGTATTTGTGTGAACATATGTTTTTATTTTTCTGGAGTAGCTATCTAAAAGTAAGATATCTGGATCTTATTTCGCATTTTCAAGTAATCTATGATGGTAGTTCCCCTATCTCCACGGTCTTTGGAGCACTTAGTACTAAGTCTTCTTGACCACCTGTTCCGGTGGGTGTGCGGTGGTGACTGTTTCTGGTTTGAATATGCATTTCCCTCGTGTCTGCTGAAGTTGAGCATGCTTTCTTATGGGTATCGGCCACTGTTTGATGGCGGGTCTGTTCAAATCTTTTGCCCATATACAAAATTGTGTTCTTTGTTTTATTGGTTTGTAAGAATTCCAAATGTTCTACATACAAAATCTCCTTCCACATTTTCTTCTAACAGTTTTGTAGTTTTAGGTCTAAGATTAAGGTCTGTGATTCATTTCAGTGTCAGCTGATCGTGGTGGAGGTATTATTCATTATAGATGAGTAATTTATATCTCTCTCCCATTGCTCCAGCTGCATCTGGTAAAAAGTCTACCTTCTCTGACTTGCATTATCCTGGTACTTTTGTCCAAAATCAAATGACAAAAAATATATGGGTTTATTTCTGGCCTCACTTCTGTTTTATTGAACTACCTTTGTCTAGTTATTTTAAACAGAATCTTAGATCATTGATTTACACATATTCTTTTCAAATGAAAGCATTTAATGCTACTAATCCTCTCTAAATGTGGCATTAGCTGTACCTCACAAATTTTCATATTTTTATTTGCATTTTTATCCCATTTCAGATATTTTCTAATTTATCTTGTGATTTTTTTTCTTGATCCATGTGTTATTTAGAGATGTAGTGTTTAATTTCTTTATCATTCGGAGATTTTTTCAGATATCTTCTTGTTAGTGGTTTTCAGTTTAATTCTCTTAAGGTCAGAGAACATATTTTGTATCATTTTAATCCCTTTAAAGTCTCTGAGATTTGTTTTATGACCCAGCATATGGTTCCCTGCCCCACTTTGGCAAATGTTCCATGTTCACTGGAAAAGAATGTGCACTCTGCTGCTGTGTGGAGTGTTTTATAAATGTCAATTAGGTCAAGATGGTTAAAGTGATTATTCAAGTATTTTATATTCTTGCTGATTTTCCATCATTGTCTGTCAGTTACTGCTAGAGGAGTGTCACAATCTGTTGCTCTCGCTGTGATATTGTGTATTTCCTGTTCCAGTTGTAGTCTTATGAATTTATTTGTTTCATCCTTAGTTCTACCAATTTTGTGTCATGTATTTTGAAGCCCTGTTATTAGGTGCATAAAGTTCAGGATTGTTATGTCCTTTGGGTGAACTAGTGCCTTTATTATTATAAAGTGTTTCTCTTTTTTCCTGACAGTATTTTTTTGTTTTCAAATCTTTATCTGATATTAATATAGCCACTTCAGCTTTTTGTAGCTTAGTGTTTTTATGATATACCTTAGTCAATTATATTTCAAAGAGATCAAAAATGAGAAAGATATATCTTATATTTGCTCACTTTGTTATTATTTCTGGCATTCTTTATTCCTTTGTATAATTTAAAATTATCATCTGGTATCATTTTCCTATGACTGAAGGACTTCCTTTAACATTATTTATAATTTAAGTCTTCTCCTGGAGGCAGCAGAATAAATTTGATCTGTTACCCCTTTATGGGCAGATGGAAAACCAAGGATTTCTGTCCTGTTCTTCAGAGAGTCCTGCTCTGGCTCTCCTGTGGCTGTGCTCTTGCCTCCAAGGTGAGGAATCTGTGGGGCCAGGATGATGCACTCAGCCAGAATTCATGTTCTCCTTCCACCTAGACCGTATTCTGGATACTCAGGACTCAGGAATTTTCTATTTAAACAGCACAAGCTGACTCCCAGTCTGTACCTTTTCCCTGGGATGATCCTCTTGATAGATAGAGAGGGGCTCTTTGCTGGGTTGCTATAAAGAAGGTCCAATGTGCCTGCGTGCGTGAGAGGCTCCTTGTGATACAGGATGAATCCAGGTGTGGGAAAAGAAGGAAGGTGAGCATCAGGGACCAGTTCCTACCAAAGGCACCCTATTCTGGTATGGGATTTGGAATCTAAGAATTTTAAATTCAATCTGGCATTTCAGAATGTTAATATATTTTTCAAGACAGGAGGATAAAGTGTACTGTATTTAACATTGTGTTGGCTTAATTTTTAACTTTTAGGTATCCAACACGTAGGATGTGGGCCTGTTGGTAGGCTCTGACATGTTGGGTGTCTGCCAGCTCTCCTCTCTTACCACCCTTTAAATCAATGTGCTTCTGGTATTTGCTGTTAGCTTCTTCCCTGGCCACTCTGTAGACTAGATGATAATCTCTGTACCAAAACCTCCACTAACACAGTTGTAGGACAGGCTAGGTATGCATTAAGAGCAGGCCTCAGAGAGCTAGTGGGGACCAGTTGAAAGAGAAGACTGACAACAGCTCCCTGGGGGGGGTGGAGGAAGAGAGTTTGGCATTAGGTAATAGTATATTAAACTAATTATCTGAGAAGTTCCCAAAGAGATCACACAGGGCTGAGCAGTGTAACTGGTGAGTTCATGCCTGAGAACCACTCTGCCTGGGATCAAATTCTGCTCCTGCCACTTGCTAGCTGTGAGACCTTCCATAACTTTTAAAATCCACTTGTGCCTCAGTTTCCTCATCTCCACAATGGGCATAACAATAGATAGCACCTCATAGGATTATTTTAGGGATTTAATGACTATAAAACAATTGGAAGAATACCTGGCAAATTATAAATTCTCAGTATGTTTTTAGCTCTTTAGCTCAGCAGTTCCCAACCTTTTTAGCACCAGGGACTAGTTTCATGTAAGACAGTTTTTCCACAGATGGGGTAGGGTGGGGAGAGAAACAGGAGGCAGAGTTCAGGTGGTAATGTGAGCAAAGCTTTACTTCCTCGGCCCGGTTCCTAACAGACTACAGGCCCATAGTGGTCCATGGCCCGAGGGCTGGGACTACTGTTTTAGCTAATAGATCAATGAGGTACATTTTTGGGGGCTCAGGCTGGGTTTTCCATATACATCTGTTGTGTATTTTAGAATTAGATAATCTTTACTTGCCAATATTAGAATAATCTATGATTCTAGCTGCATTTACTCCAAAACTCTCTAGATGTTTACTAATCCTATTTCCTTTTCATGGGCCTGTAGGAAGGCTTTATTTTCTAACTTTCTTTGCTGTAAGACTGAGGCTCTGTGATTGAGTTATAGAAAAAAATTGTGTACAGAATTTACATATATCAATTTTAGGCATGGTCATAAGTAACGTGAGTTACAATCCTCTCACCTACCTTGTCTGCTGACTGGAGTATTCTAGGATTATCTTGAATTTGTAAAATGGCAAAACCATAAAATAGAATCACTTAGTTAACTAAATCACAGCTTGCTGGAGAAAAACAACTCAGGAGAATCACCCAACCAGGAATATTTGCGTTGGGTTGAAGTTTAAAATATTTTTATTGAATTAGGCCAGTAAGATTTTGGGTTGTTTGCTACAGTAGTTAGCCTATTCAAATGTAGATGTTTATATGTTGAAGTGAAGTTCTTCCATAACAAAAATTTGAAGTATATGTTATTGGCTTAGCAATTGGCTATGGTCAGTAAAGAAACTGACATTGGCAGTTGGAAAAATGCTAATCTTGTTATTCAGTGGTAAGGCATTGGATAAACTTTCTCCTGTGAACACTTGGAAGGTAGAACATGTATCTATTGAAACTGAACTCTAGAAGAAATGAGAAACATAACTCCAGTTGATGTGTGGTTTTTATTGGTTGTGTTGGCCAGAAAAAGCTTGAGAAAGAAATGGGTAGTTTGAAAGCAGAAAGGAAAGGGAACAGTGAGAGTTTGGAGACTTAGTTTTTGCAGAGTTGAAAAAGTCAGCTGTTAAAAAATAGCAAACAGAGATAAGTGGAATTACAGCAAAGCAAAACAAAACAAAACTTTAAGCATTGATAGCCCCGTAAATCCTTTCAGGTGAATAAAGTGATTCACAGAAAAGATTAGTTTGGTGATAGGGTATTTCCCATTTAAAGTTAAAGCCCTCAGTTAGCTGTTAGTAAGCTGAGAGAGATTAGTATGGTAGCAAGGAAGCAGAGAGATAAAATGTATTTGAGAATTTTGTCTAGGAATGATCTTTGAATGTGGTTTCTGGCACATACAACAGCCAGGGAGGAAATTGATCAAATATCTATTCAGTTTTTGAGTAATTTTTATTTTCAGAGAAACTACAACTAAATAAGCAAACACATAAGGAAACAACCCCCCCCCCCGCCCCCCGCCCCGCCGAGTTTCGACCACTTCAGACTTCAAATGACCACTGGGGCTCCCAGCATAAGGGAGGGGCTGACTTCCCAGGCTCCCAGAGGGCATTCTCTCTCTGTCGCACTTCACATGTGGCCAAAGAGAATGATGGACCACGTGGAGCTCATAGAGGATGGAACCAGGGCCAGAGGAGGATGGACTGGCTCATTCCTCTTGGAGAGCATCAGAAAATCCTTATCCAACAAGTTTTCCTACCACTATTTCAGCATCCTTTACTCTTTCTACCCAAAGGGACTTACTTCAGTACTGCCACACACCATTGCCTTTTAGGCTTTTTTCATTTGTTCTCTTTATAAATCGGAGCATCTATTACTGTTTGTTGTGCCTTTCCCTGCCATTGCATATTTGCTGTGCATGTGGTGATGGTGGGCAAATACCTTTCAATTCATAGGTTGTCAGAACACAAGGAACCCTAACTAGCCCGACCAAAAAAAACTATGCAGCATCTGGAGATCCTAAATCTGAACTAGATGGAATGATCGGGTGTGACTTTGGCTTGTCTTTTTTGGTGACAGTGAGTGCACTTTGTATGTAGGAGGACAAGCGAGTTGGGAATTTGGGGGCCAGAAGAAAGTCCATGGCAGGGACTGAATGCTCAGCAATCATTTCCTCTTTCTGAGCACACAGGAATAATGCACTTCTCCACTTCCCTTGAGGTTAGATGAAAATATTGCAGCTGACATTTGGTCCATGATATGTAGTGGAAATGCTACATGCTCTTTCCAGGACTGGCCGTAAAACCCTTTGTGTAGCCCTGCATTCTCTCTTTCCTTTATCTGCTGGGTGAAGATGTCAGGGCTGCCTTGAAGCCACAAGACGGGAAGTATCCTGTGTTCCTGAGGTGCTTCTTGGAGGAAAGCTGCTCAGGAGAACACTCTGACCAGGAATGTCCACCTTGAAATTTATATAGCAAGAAAACACTGTGGTAATGTTTCATCACTGTGATATTGATGGGAGGGGCTTGTTCTAATTAGCGTATGCTGAATAACACACCACACCATGCATTATGATGATAGAGAGTAACCAGTTTAAATGTAATTTTTTATTGTTAGAGAAGAAATCAACACAGTTTCTGATTCTGATCACCAGAATAATTTTGAATCCTGAATGGGTTTAGAATCACATGTTTAAAAGGAAGATGTTGGTGATGTTCTGGGAGTTTTAATCTTAGTGGTGGACCACTCTTAGTTCTGTAGTTTTGAGAAATTAAATATTCTCTAGAGGAAGAAGGAAGACACACCTGTCAGAATTATGGGGAATCAAGGATACCTCTCTCTTTTCAAGGTTCATAAGAGTTCTTCTGATGAGGGCCTAAAATCTGAAGTTTGTTTAGAGTAAATATTATAGTTTGAGAAGTAACAAGTAGAAACTGAATGCATGTGTATGTGTATATGTATATGTGTGTATCTGTGTATGTTTCTTCAGTGTGTACTAATCTTATTGCAAAAATGTCTTTGAATTTTGGCAGGAATGGTCTATGGAAGTGTTGCAAGTCCAGCACTGAGAAAACAGAAGCAACCATTGAAGAGCCTCATGGGGCAAGCACTTGCTGTATCTGCTAGAAGTGGCTTTGTTTTCATTACTGTACAATATCACCTACGGGCCCAGATAATAGTGTGGGGAGTGTGGAGCCCTTATAATATCTTTACATCATGCATATAATTATTAATTACTTTAGGGTAAAAGTCTTTAGCTGTGAACAAATCCTGAAGATAACATTAAAGGAGCTGTGTTTAAAGAATTAGTGACTTGAGAATACATGAATTATATCAATCTGTTCCAAGACATTAGATGAATTTCAGATGGGATATTTTTCTGAAAACTTCAATAAAATAGACATTAAGAATTAATTCTCTAATGTAACTGACTTAGGATAGAAAAAGAAATTCTCCTCCTATTTAATCTTGGATCCATTGCAATCAGACTTTTACTCCCACCCTTGCATAGAAATGACCCTTATGTCACCAATGACTCTATGTTGCTAGCCCAGTGGTTATTTTCAGTCATCTTATGCAACCTGATGCAAAATTTACTAACCTTTACTGAGAATAACTGCTCCATTTGGATTTCAGAACTTCTCACTCATCTGGGTTTTCTTAATCTTCTTTGTTTATGCTCTGACTTCCCTTTGCTAACTTCTTCTTATCTTCCTGACATCTACATAAGTGTTGGAGTGCCCCCACTTAACTCTTCAGACCTTGTTTTCTTTTCTATTTACAATCTGGGTTTGGTGATCGCACCTACTCTCTTGGTTTTAAATACCATCCATTCTGCTCACAATTTCCAAATTTATATCTCCAGCCTGTACTTCCTCTCTGAATTTCAGACTCATATACAAAAATGCCTAATGAAGTCTTCACTTTAGTTTTTAGCAGCCACCTCAAAATTTACTCCTGGTATTCCCCTGCCAAGGCGTCCTTTCATGTGCCTTTCCCATATCCATAAATTGTAAGTCAGTTCTTTTGGTAGCTCAGTCTAAAGGCCTTACTGTAACCCTGAACTCTCGTACTTCAGTTCATATGAAAGAGCAAGTCCTTTCTTGGATTTCTGCTTCTATATGATAAGGTAGCTTATAGCCAAAGAATCTTTCTTCAAAGAACAACTAGAAAACCCAGACAAAACAGAGGAAAATCAATCTGAAGGCATCAGAGAGCTATCAATGACCTAGGACTTGGGTGGCTAAATCTCAGGAAGAAAAGAATTTACTGAAGCAAGTTCAAAATTTTATGGCGTTATTTGTCTTATTTGTTGATTTGTAACTGCATGGTATAAAAATATAAGAAGCTCAGCAGGGAGTGGTAGTCAAAAAGCAAAGAATCTGATCAAAGCTTCTACCCTGTCTCATGAAGCAAGGAGACACTTATTGGACTTGATAGATTAGGAAGATTTAACGGCTCAATCAGACTTCCAGTCAAGATGGAGGCATAGGTAAACATGGCTCACTTTCTCGTACAACCACAGCAAAATTACAATTGAGTTACAAACAACTGTCACCCAGAATGGAAGTTGTATGGAAATCCAACAACCAAGGAATTAAAGGAGTCACATTCATCCAGACAAGAAGGGGAGTTAGAAATGTGGAGACGTGGAACAAGCAGTCCCACATCCATGTGTGGTGAGTAAAAATCCAAAGGGATACGTCCAGAGAGAGGGATCCCAGCCCCACACCAGACCATCCAGCCCAGAGTTCCAGTGCCAGGAAGATGCCCCATAACTTCTGGCTGTAAAAACCAGATGGGGTGAAAGAAGGAACTGCAAGATTCTCAGGCATGTCCTTTTAAAGGGCCTGCAATGAACTTAGGACTTATGCAGACTCACTTCCTCTGGGCTCTATCTAGCTCTGGGGAAGCAGCTGGAAGGGCACCAGTGGCATACGGGGAAAAGCTGAAGCATCTGGCATCAGGATGAGTGCTGGGGGACAGCGTTCTCTCAGACAAAAGTCCAGAGGCCAGGTGGTAGCCATTGTCTCCATCTGAGCCCTCCCCCACACAGAGCCACAGAGTTGTAACACCATATGTGAGACTCCATCAACCTGGTTCACATGGGTTGCCCTGCCCTGGTGATTACCTTATGTTCTGCCCCCTCCAACTTACTGGTGTGTTTTTCTACATTAGGCCTTGCTATTAAGTCAAAGTAGCTCTACCTAATATGTAGAAACAAACACAGGGGGACTGCCAAAATGAAGAGACAAAAAAACATGGCCCAAATGAAAGAAGAGAACAAAACTCCAGAAAAAGAACTAAACAAAATGGATATAAGCAATCTATTAATGGTTCAAAACAATGATTATTAGGATGCTCAAGGAACTCACTGAGTATTTCAATAGCATGAAAAAAACTCAGGCAGAAATGAAGTTTACACTAAGTAAAAGAAAGAAAAATTTACAAGGAATTGATAATGCAGTGGATGAAGCTGAGAATCAAATCAATGATTTGAAGTGTGTAAGAAAAAATATTCAATCAGAACAGAAAAAAGAAAAAAGAATCCAAAGAAAACCCAAGTATAGGCTAAGGAGCTGCTGGGGCAACTTCAAATGTACCAACATTCAAAATATAGGGGTGCCAGAAGGAGAAGAGAAAGAGCAAGAAATTGAAAACTTATTTGAAAAAACAATGAAAGAAAACTTTCGTAATTTGGTAAAGGTAATAGACATATAAGTCCAGGAAGCCCAGAGAATCCCAAACAAGATGGACACAAAGAGGACCACACCAAGACACATATTGATTAAAATGCCAGAAGTTAAAGATGAAGAGAGAATCTTAAAAGCAGCAAGAGAAAAGCAGATAGTTATCTACAAAGGAGTTTCCATAAGACTGTCAGCTGATTTCTCATAAGATAGTTTGCAGGCTAGAAGGGACTAGCAAGAAGTATTCAAAGTGATGAAAAGCAAGGGTCTACAGTATAGATTACTCTATCCAGCAAAGCCATCATTTACAATTGAAGGGTAGATAAAGTACTTCTAAGACAATGTAAAACTAAAGGAATACATCATCAGTAAGCCATTATTATATGAAATGTTAAAGGGATTTACTTAAGAAAGAGAAGGCCAAAACTATAGATAATAAAATGGCAACAATTCAGAACTATTGACAATTGAATCTAAAAAACAAATTAAGCAAAAAAGCAGAACAAAACAGAATTATAGATATGGAGATCACTTGGAGGGTTATCAGTTGGGAGAGGGAAGGAGGAGAATGGAGGAAAAGATACAGAGATTAAGAAGTATAATTCATTGGTACAGAATAGACAGGTGGATGCTAACAACATATAGGAAATGGAGTAGCCAAAGAACTTATATGCATAACCCATGGACATGAACTAAGAAGGGGGATTGCTGGAGGGAATGGGTGGAACTGGGTGGAGGGGGGCAAAGGGGGAAAGTTTGGATAATTGTAATAGCAAAATTAAATTAATATATTAAAAAGCATTTGATGGCTCAAGACTGCAGAGCAAAGAGAAGCACAGGAGAGTGAGTCTGATGTTACACACTGCCTTTTCCCACTGAAGCATTTGTGTGTTCGTAAGAGGTCAAGGACTGAGGGGCCATGAGGCTAAGCAGATATTTTTCACCGTCTCCTGGTGCCAGGGAGTTCAGGGCCCTTGTAAACATACCCAGCTTTCAGTTGAAACTCCTGAAGGTCTGAATCCCAGGAGCAATGGAGAACCCACAACAGATAAGAAATTTCAAAGACTGAAATTCAGCCTTGAATACATTCAGTTCCTGATCAGATTAAGATGAGTGGTTCCCACTTTAACTTTTTGCTGAAAGTTAACATAGCTTCTCTCTGGAAGAAGATAATAACCCTCTATGACCTCTACATGTCTATTTTTTATGACTCAATGTCATTCAACAAAATGTAGACACTAATATCCATTCAGTTACAATTATTTAGCAAGCCAGGAGATGACTAAAACAAAAACATCACATGAACAGATACACAGATGATCCAGTTATTAGAATGATCAGATATGGATGTTAAAACAACTTGATTAATATGTTGAAGAACATAGATGACAAAGTGGAGGATTTCAGCAGAGAATGGGAATTAATAAAAAATAAACTGATAGTTTAAACTTGTAAGCTACTCTAACAGAAGCTAGGTGAGTTTAATATCAGATGAGATATTTCTGAAGATTAAGTTCATAAACTTCGAGAAAGGTCAAAAGAGAATCATCCAGACTAAAGTACAGAGAAAAGAAACTTCGAAAATTCCAAAAAGTCATAAGCAATACACGGGAGAGTAAAACAGCCTGACATAAGAAATTTCAAAGACTGAAGTGCAGCCTTGATTAGGTTCAATTCAATTAGAGTCATACATGAGGAGGAAAAGCATGGGCCAGACACAACGTTTGAAGTGATCATGGCTGAGAATTTCCCAAGACTAGTGGGAGAAATCAGGACATACTTTGAACCACAAATAGGACAAATGCTCAGACAATCACACAGAGGTACATCAGAGGTACAATCACACAGAGGTACATTACACACAGAGGTAATAATGCTAATGAAACTATGACAAAGAGGAAAACTTATAGCAGCTAGAGAACAAATAGGATGCTTTAAAAGAATGTTTTGTAGCCTGTCAGCAGATAACTCAAAAGAAGTGATGCAAGTCAGATGTAAAAAGAAGAAATCTCATCTTTAAAATGCTGAAAGGAAACTAGAGCCCATCACACAACTAGTACCCAAGTAAGGATGAAGAGAAAATAAGGAAGGGCAAGTCATAATTCGTCAGCTGTGTCCTAAAGATGAAGGGTGTGGAGATGGGGAGGTGTGAGATTGTGGCAGACATCAGACTAAACTGGAACTACGCTGCCAATTAGCACCACTTGCAGTCTTCTTATAAGGATGAACTAATCACAAGCAGAGACAGTTTTGAACCCTTGTTATCCCATCCCAATCTCCTCCCCCATCCTTCAGGAAGTGATTAAAAAGGCTTCTTTACGCAGACAGCATAGTAGGAGGAAAATAAATGATGTGAAGCTTTCTCAGCAGATTAAAGATGCAAATGTGTATGAGGCGGGAGCCAGAAACTGTCAGTCTAGCTAGATGTTAGCCATGCGAATCCAACCATCCTGGACCTTGGGCCCTAAATCTGTGGATCTAGATTGACCACTTAAGCTAATTCCTTTGATGGAAGTTGGAGAGGCCAAAGAGTTAAAGAGGAGCCAGGTCTGACTGAATTACGACACATCTGGACGACGAGGAATGGTTTCACCTTGCTGTTCTTGCTGTTCGGGAATGCCAGCTGGCACGGAGTGAGTGCGGCAACCTAGTGAGGATCGTGAAGAACAGATGGGAAGTTGGGGAAGAAATTACTTTATTTGAATGGACTGAACTTAACTATTTTTTTATTACATTGTGTTTATTGCTACAATGGAACATTTTTTACTTGTTACTTATTAGGGAGAGTGGCCCAAAGGAAATAGTAAGTAATGTTTGGGGGCAAAAAAGGAGCAGGCAGTGGTGCCCTGGAAACAGCTCTACTGGCTGGCAAGAGCCAACTGTGCACATCTCTTTTCAAATTCAAGTTCAGTGATGTGTGTGGTAGCTTGAAATCTGCCATGGTGGAGGTTGTGCCAACACAAAAGTTTGGCGGTTGCCACAAACAACCCCCCTCCGCCTCCACACAACTGGAGCCAATTGATAAATCTTTGCCAGCGCACCATTGGACCCATGCCCTATGACAAAATTCCATAGCATGAATTTTGGGGACAATCTGATCAGATTGACATTATGTCTTTTGAATGCTGATGTCTCCCCTTGTGATAACTCAGGCTGAGACTCTTCTTTTAAGATCCAGTTCCATTTCTCTCTTACCTTCTGGGTCTTATACTTGGTTTTACAATAAGCACTTCAAATGTAACTTGTCTGAAGTTTATTTTCTTCTCTTCTAAACTGGTTTTTCTTCTGACATTCTTTACTGTATTTCTTTTTTTTTAAAGATTTTATTTATTTATTTTTAGAGAGGGAAGGGGGGAGAGAGAGAGAGAGAGAGAGAGAGAGAGAGAGAGAGAGAGAGAGAGAGAGAAACATCAATGTACGGTTGCTGGGGGTCATGGCCCGCAGCCCAGGCATGTACCCTGACTGGGAATCAAACCTGTGACACTTTGGTTCACAGCCCACATTCAATCCACTGAGCTACGCCAGCCAGAGCTTGTATTTCTTGATAATAACTTAAGCCAGGGACCCAAGTTAGAGATTTAGATGCCTCTCTGGGTATTATTCTCCAGTGATCACTAGGTCCCGACAGATCAACTTAATCAGCACATATTTACTGCATCACTTCATGTTCTCTATTAATTCATTTATTTTGGTTCAGGCCCTTAGACTCTTTCTGCCTCACCCAATTTTCTCACACACTTACTAATTAGAATCACATAAATACTAGATAAAATAAAGACTTCCAGGGTGGTTTTCTAAAGATTTGGATTTGGTTATGAGAAGACTGGAATCTACGTTTTTAACAGGAGATCCAGAATTCAGATTAATTGAATTCTTAGTTAAGGTTGGAAAATAATCAGATCAGAATAAAAATAAGAAAATCTTATCTTGGACTCAGAAAATGGTTTGTGTGCAACCATAATTTATCCTCTGCCTGTTTTATTAGCTTTAACTCATTATTTTCCAACATATCTTTTACTTCTTATATTTCTTCACCAAATATTGATGGTGCTTTAGCTATGTATCAGGTCCTGTCTTAGGTGCTAGGAATTACAGTGGTGAAATCTGACAGGTTGTTCTCACAAAAGTTTGCATGGAAATAAGCCAAAATTCACTGTTTTGGGGTGACCAGATATACCATTCATGCCTGTGTCTGACACTTTTGTTCTTTAAGTGCTTTTAGGTTTCTTTAGGTTCTTCAGGTTCCTTTGGTCTCAGGTGCCTTTTCTTTTAGCTACCTTCTCTGATTACCTTCTTGTTCTTGTCTCCCTTCTACCTTGTTCCTGGTTTATTCCTCAATTATATAAGGTTGGTTTCCTTATCTATCTCTTTTACTAAACTGCTGCCTCTTTACTGGTAGAATTTTCCATCTCTAGTGTCTAGACCAATAATTGACATAAAACAGTTCTCAAGTTCTGGCCAGGATGGAAGCATAGGTAGGGACCCTTCATTTCCTGACACAACCAAAAGGAGGACAACAACCAATCTGAAATCAGTAAACAACCAAAAGCACCAGAAAATCAAACCACATGGAACTCCAGCAACCAAGGAATTAAAGAAAAAATTAGCCAGAACAACCAGATAGGCAGCGCTGCTGCCCAGCAAAGAGGGTTGCCCTGCCCAGGTGAGTACCTAAAGCCCCCCCCACCCCCTTACAACCCATCAGCTGTATGAAGATAAAGAAATATGGCCCAAATGAAAGGACAGAGTAGAGCCTCAGAAAGCAAATTAAGCAAGGAGGAGATCACTGACCTATCTGATGGAGAATTTAAAGCCCTGGTAATCAAAATGCTCACAGATCTGATTGAGCTTGGTCAAAAAATGAAAAATCAGATGAAGGATACCCAAAGTGAAATAAAGCAGAATGTTCAGGGCATCAACAATGATGGGAAGGAAACCAGGAATGAAAGCAATGATTTGGAACAAAAGGAAAAAATAAACATCCACCCAGATCAAAATGAATAATGAAGAATTTGAAAAAGTAAAGAGACTCTTACAAACTTCTGGGACAACCTGAAATGTTTCAATATCTGAATTTTAGGGGTGCTAGAAGGAGAAGAACAACAGCAAGAAATTGAAAACTTATTTGAACAAATAATGAAGGAAAACTTCCCCAATCTGGCAAAGGAAATAGACTTCCAGGAAGTCCAGGAAGTCTAGAGAGTTCCAAGGAAGTTGGTCCCAATGAGGAACACACCAAGGCACATCATCATTAAGTTACCCAAAATTAAAGGCAAGGAAAGAATCTTAAAAGCTGCAAGAGAAAAGGAAAAAGTTACCTACAGAGGAGTTCCCATTAGACTATCATCTGATTTCTCAAAAGAAAACTTGCAGTCAAGAAGGGGCTGGAAAGAAGTATTCCAACTCATGAAAAGCAAGGACCTACATCCAAGATTACTCTATCCAGCGAAGCTTTTATTTAGAATGGAAGGGCAGATGAAGTGCTTCCCAGATAAAGTCAAGTTAAAGGAGTTCATCATCACCAAGCCATTATTATATGAAATGTTAAAGGGAATTATCTAAGAATAAGAAGACCAAAAATATGAACAGTTACATGTCAAGAAACTCACAACTATCAACAAGTGAACCTAAAAGAAAAGAAAAACAATGACAATAAAAACTAATCAAACAACCAGAATAGGAACAGAATCAGAGAAATGGACATCACATGGAGGGATTTCAGTGGGGCAGGGGAAGGGAGGAATAGTGGGCGAAATGTACAGGGAAGAAGAAGCATGGTTAGTAGGCATAAGGTATACAGGGAAAGATAAAAAATAGTATGGGAAACAGAGGACTCAAAGAACTTGTATGTACAATGCATGGATGTGGACTAAGGGGAGTGGATGCTGGAGGGTTGGGGGCAGGGTGGAGGGGGGATAAAGGGTGAAAATTGGGAAAACTGTAATAGCATGATCAATAAAAAATAAAAGTGAGTAAAAAATAAAACAGTTTTTAACTATGTATTGCATGCATGTTATTCAACTAGTAAGTGACGCAGTAGGCATCTGAATTTAGGAACACCTGACTCCAAAATCATGTCCTTTTAAGTGTACTATACTCTTTCAATAAACTATGGCTCACCTGGTCAGAGGGGCCACTCTTTAATCATTCAAGAAGCATCAAGTGATAGTTGCAGACAGAACTACTGCCCCTCCAAAGGGAGATGTGCCAGCTATCCACTTTAGTTGATCAATATCTAGTTCAGATTGGAAAAGTCATGCCAAATAGAATTCTTTGAGATTTATTAAACTGACAACAGAAGAAGACAAATATCTCCTTTTTCTTTTCCAATAAAGATACAACTTTACCATGCAGATACATTTACCATAACTAGGGAAGGTGACAGGCTAAGATTTGGTAACGATATTTCTAATAATCTAACCAATTAATCTGAAATGTGTTTCTGACTATAAGCCAAGCACAGTACTTGGCACACAAAATTCCTTAGAAGCATTTCAGAAATTTTGCGTTGAAAGAGGAGGCTGATGTAGTTTGGCAGAACATGAACATAACTCTCAATCAATTTAAGCATTCACTTTATTGAGACAGTTAATGAAACTCATGATTTTTATTCTTCAGCATAAAAAATTTGGGCAGCAGAAGCAAATGGATAAAATTTAGAGTGTCTGTTCTGCCATCTGATTTGGGAAATATGTGCTGACTTTGCTACTTCTATTAAAAATGCTGTCCGTAAAATATATTTGGACTGGTTTGGCACAAGTTATCTGAGAACTATAAGAAGAACCATTATTAATAAAAACTTCTCTTCCCCTCCTAATTAATTCATGGCATTGCCACCAATATTCTTCCTAACTCATAAATTTGATTATGTCGCTCTGCTGCTGAAAAACTTTGATGACTCCACATTTTCTAGAAAAAAATGCACAAATTCCTTAGCTTAACATGTACGTTTTCTACAACCTAACCACCAACCTGTCTTTCTGTTCACAATTAATTTCATTTTTCTCTCTATTCCAAACACACATTACATTCTTTAATTATACCACATGGCTCACCAATAAATGCCTCTCAATTTCTTACTCCTTTGTGTTCGATGGAGCTTTTATTTGCCTTCATGCCTCTCCTCCTTGTTTTATGGCAAACTCCTACCATCATTATTGGTGTTGTTCCCATTCCTAATCATCCTTCAAAAATTATTCATTATTTTCTCACCTGTGTTCACATCTAATTTATACATGTGTGTATAAATCAAATCCTAAATACACGGTCTGACAAGCACAAGTTTAATTAAGGGAACAGAATAACCAAAATGGTCCTAGCATATTAGGGGTATATGGTTGCTATAATTATCATATTTATCACTATTGATTCAGGCATTAACAATATGAATCATAACTTGTCCACTATTCTTTTCTTTATTCATTGAACAAATATTGTTGGGGGTCTCTCCTGTGTGATGCACCATCATAGGCAGTGGAGATACAGAAGAGAAAAGGAGTTTGTCTTCCTGGAACATATATTTTATTGAAAGAGGCAGTGATGAAATGACTAACAAAATAATAGTGGTAATTACTATGGAGAAAATAAAAAAGATATGATAGAGAGTGCTTTGAGAGGTGGTTTTGGGCAACATCAGATACGGGGGACCTTTCTGTAACATACAGATTTCTTATAGAGTGACAAGAAAAACAATCAATAGAAAAGATCTGTATAATTAAAAAATATCACAGAAAAACAAACCCAGTGGTCAACAAAAATATGAAAAGGTGCTCAAATTCATGGGTAGTAGGGAAATTTAAATGAAATATCACTTCATATCCATTGCATTGGCAACATTAAAAAGAGTCGTAAGACCTGTTGCTGGTGGGGATAAGGGACGAGGGTTCTCCTGGACATTGTGGGATTGAAAAGCTCTGTAGCCTTTCTAGAAGGCAACGCAGCAACATCCATTAAAACATAAAGGCACTTCAACTTAAAAATTTCACTCCTGGGAACCTACCTGATAGAAACAAAAGTGCCCATTTGTAAGGTTATATGTCACAGAATGTTCATTGTGCCATTGTTCATAGCCACCAAAGGCACTTTGGCTAAGCAGTCAAAGGGAAAGCTTATTAGTATGGAAATGGCTGACTAAATTGTAATACCTCCACATCACAGAATAGTATGTGACCAACAAAAGGATTTCCAGTAGTATGTGACCAGCCCTTCCAAATGATTTGGAGGAATTTCCAAATTTTGACATATTCCTGATGGCTGCTGTACTTTCATTAATCCATTGATTAAGAAAGTGAATATAGCCCTGGCTGGCACAGCTCAGTGGATTGAGCGCATGCTGTGAACCAAAGCATCGCAGGTTTGATTCCCAGTCAGGGCACATGCCTGGGTTGCAGGCCACAGCCACCAGCAACCGCACGTTGTTTCTCTCTCTTTCTGTTTCTCCCTCCCTCCCTCTCTAAAAAATAAATAAATAAAATCTTTAAAAAAAAAGGAAATCACACACTAGGAAAAAAAAGTGAATATATAATGACCAAACATTTTGGATTCTATTAGGTTTTAAACAAATTTGAATTTTTATTTATCACAACACTATCTACATATAGTTGAAATATGGCAGCACATATATATGTAAAACATACTGTTTATTCAAGCTAAATGAAATATTTAGTGAGCATATGAATTTATGAAAAATCAACTCTGTGACCCCTTAACAGTCAAGAGTCCTCATGTTTGGAATGAATGAGCTAAACCATAGAAAGAATACATCTTATTACACAAAGAGTTGAATGGCAGTTACTATCTTAACTGTTCAACAGTGTTTGCATTTTAAGACATGACATTTATTTATCTGATTACGCCTTTGTTTTTCTTCAGGCAGTGTAGCTGATAACTGTGGGTGGTGTGAGAGGCATGAGACAAAGAGGCATCTCCATGGTATTGTCCATCACCATACACATACACGTCTGCCCCTGGATTCCAGAGTGCAAAATTGTACCGATTACATTTACTCTTCTCCTTCTCAAGCTACATGTAAAAGCAAATTCAGGAAAACATATATTTTTCATACTAAAATATTCAAACATAAAAGGGAAATGGGGAAAAATGTAATAAATACCTACACACCTGACACTGAGAGCAAACAACGCTAAAATTTCATCCTAGCAGACTTTTAAAGAGACGTAAACTGTTACAGAAACTGTTGGGGTCCTCTTCATACCCCTTCCCAGTCTCTGCGGTGTTCCACTTGCTTAGACGGCACTCTAACAAATCCTAGCTGTAGTCTGTCTCTCGTAGGGTGTAGGATCCCTCACGCTTTCTCCCAAGGCCCTTGAGCAAAGCCATCACACTTCAAAGCAACGGTGGATCGGTGGATCGTTATGCTGCATTTTTCTTAGTCCCTTTTACAGAGAAGAAAGGCACCTTGCCCGCTCAAATCAAAGGACAATGGGATGCATTTTCTCCCTCACTTTGTAGTGTAGCACAAAGCAAGTCACTTCCTGGTATGCAGACAGTGAGGAGCTTTCATTACCTTTACACATCTGGGCCTTTTTGGTTTTATGCTCTTGGAAAATAAGGGAAAGAATAAATCAAATACCTACTCAGACCAGGTCTACGTTACATCAGCACAGCCAGTGGTAATGCTGTATGGTATTTAATCATCTGGTTAGCATATTATGCAGCTGTCTTTCAAAAACATTTTATTTTGGATAATTTTAAATATATGCAAAAATATGAGGAGTAGTATAATAAGCTCTCTTATTTCAACATCCAACTTCAACAATTATCAAATCATGGACAATCTTGTTTTCCCTTTACTCCTACTAATTCTACCCTACCACTGTGTTATTATGAAGCCAATATCAAATATTATCCATCCATAGGGATATCTCTATGAATCTTTAAAGAACACGATGCTTTGAAAAAACATAATCACAAAAGCACTATGACCCTTCAAGTATCAATGTTTTCTTAATATTATCAAATGTCAGGTAATGTTCAAATTTCCCTGATGCTCTCACAAGTTTTTAGTCTCTCTGTTTGAATCAGGAAGTAGGTAAAGGCTATGTCTTGCAATTGGTTGATATATCTCCTAAAATCTCTTTCACTGTAAAGATTCTTGTCCGTCTCTCCCTTTTTATCATTGCTATTTTTTGTTGCTGTTGTTGTTCAGAAAACCAGGTGCTTTCTCCCGTGAACTTTTCCACACTTGGATTCTGTTGCTCGCATCTCTGCAGGTTTCTTTAAGATGTTCTCCGGTGCCCTGTGTTTTCTGTTAATTGGAAGTTAGATCTAGAGGGTTGATTAGATTCAGTTTCAATTTACTATGTTACTTGTGCACCAGATTTGGCTGATGTTAAGAGTGGCGTTGATGAAATCGGAGTTTGCGTCAGTGAAGAGACTTGAGGGGAGAGGAAAAGGGGAATTTTATAAAGGATGGAAACCCATTTTCATTAAAATTAGGGTCTTAAAATTGAGTCATATTTAACATCATTCAAATCGATCCGGTAGATTTAGATTTAGGACCTGAGAGTGAGACACAGTCCAGGACATGGTTGCTTCTGTGATGGATGCGAGGATGTGTGAGGCCAGGTTGACACTGACAAGTTAGTAGCACCATTCATGTGCTCATTTAGAAAACAAAATGGTGAATTTGGGACGAGAAGATAGTTTGAATGTCTTTGTGCTTAGGATGTCTTTGTGCTTAAATCTGGATGGTCCTTTCCATCTGTGATAGGATACTGAAATGAGACACCATCGTGATAAAGTTGGGTACAAAAGAGAATGGAAGACACATACACATATGCAGAATTTAACAGAAGAAACACTGAGTGCCGGTTCTTCAAAAATCAAATCCCGTTCACTGACTTTGGGAATACAAAACAGCGAGGGACAATTTTTGAAGGAGAGGACATTTGTAAAGAGCTTAGGTGTGACCCTCTCCCTGACTAGCCTTCCTAGTGGCTGAGAGGCATCGCGGCATAGATCTAACTTCCAGCTTGGGAAATAGAGGACCAGAGACAAGTGGCAGACTTCCTTGATGGTAAAACCAGGAGGAAGTTGTTATGTTGGGAAGGACTACCTGCTCCCTAGAATTTCCAGCCACCTAGAGGGACACCTACAGGGACAGAAGTTTCCTGTGCCAAGAAGTTGGAGGTGAGTGTGAGATTCTTAGGTGCAGGAGAGACTTCGAGTCACAATTTAGAACTAAAATGAATTTATTCAGATGAAGAAAGAAACAATGACGGGAGGTTTCCAGAAAAGCAAATGTTTTTGGAATTCAGAAAAGGGCTTACAAGGGAAATAATTAGTCTTGGGCATCTGTTATGCCCAGAGGGTGCACTTGAAAATTACCCAGAGACCAGGTATGGTAGAGGTTACTCATCTCTGAAGTTAAAAATGTTTAAGTAAAGAAAGTATGTCATCAATGTTCTCTTAGCATCCCCGTTATTATTATCCTGTGCATTTTTGATGCTTCCCAATTTCTGTGTACACACAAAGAGACACACACTCACATTCATTTCTTATAATTATTTCTGGCCAGTAGTCTGAGAAGAGTACAACTTGTTTTCTCCATTTTGTACACAAGAAAAATGAGACTCAGAGAGATTTCTTGCTAACCAAGGAAAGCCTCATGGCTTTGAAGTGGCAAAGCTGAAATTAGAATAATGCGGGTCTTCTCACTTCCAGTATGAAATTCCTTCTTCTGGATTTTGCTGTTTCATTTAGCTTGGTTATTTAATTACAAAATCCTCACTCCATTTACTGCTCTGATCTCTCCTGAGCCCTCCTTTCATAGAGGGTTACACTGAAGAAATATTAGAAGTTTGAAAATCTGATTCAGACTGTGGCTCAGGGATCGCTGCCAACCTTTTGCAAAGTGCTTTTCAATAATTCATAATTCCTTAAACATGGAAACCCACTGCCTAAATATAGTATGAGAAAATGTGCTCTGGTGCTTAGTTAAGCCAGAAGTTGTATATTTAAATACATTAAATTTCTCCTTCTCCCCACACAAATACATCCAATGTCACCCATTTGTTAGCAGTGAATGCTTTAAAATAACCCTTATTGAAATATGCAGGTACTCGATACGCTGTTCTGTGGGCTTGTCATATTTGTGTTGCTTTAGAGTTTTGCAACTTCAGCACTCCCTTTTCCCCCTTTAGTCTGACAAGACTGTATCAAGTGCCCTGTTGTCAGGTGCGAGAGGACCAAAGGAGACAGTTAACTCTGGGCTCTAAGGAAAGCCCAATGAGGAAGAGTCTATGGAACCGGAAGACTAGCTTTTCCCAGACAAATTCTCCAGCTGAACTCACCCGCTCTGCATCTGCAGAAGAGATGCGCCACTCCTGGCCACCCAGAGTGCTGAGGGCCTGTGGGTGGATGAGGACAGGACTTTGAATGGGGGCTATCCACATACTCATAGGTTTGGTCTCTAAGTCAAGGAGGGACTGGCATGGTGACTTTGGAGGAAGACCAAAGATTTGTCATTGTTTTAACTTTCTGATCAAGTAAAAAGTTCATTGAATCTGTAGCTAGAGTTGGCCACAGGCTTCCCATCCTGCCCTAGAGCTTCTGTGGCTTGGTTTTTATTTGACAAACCAGGCCAGACTGGCCTGTGGTCCTGGTCCCCGTCTTGATTCCCAATCATGATAACTCGAAAGATCTCTTTTTCTGCTCATTTTTCAGGGACAAAGTGACTGACCACCACATTTGTACACCCAGAAGTAACAATTCTTGCCCTGTCTTCTTCTCCCCTCCATGCTCCATTTCATTCACCGATCTGAGTTTAAGGGGTGCTTCTGCAGAGCACGTTTTCCTGGCAACTCATTCTGAACTAGGTGCCCCTCTTATTACCTCACGAGCACACCTGTTTGTTTTCTTCATTGCACTTGTCAGTTTGCATCTATTGACTTGTGTATAGTTTAATGAATTTCTGTCTACTTCCCCCCCTATTCAGGCAGGGTTCAGGTCTATTTTGTCCACTGTTATACCCCTATTAAGACAATGCATGGCCCATGGTGGGTACTCAGTACATATTTGTTGAATGAATGATTGAATGAATTAATTCTTAAATTGGTTCCCACCTAAGTCTAGTCTATTTGCCAGTCTTTTCTGTTGAATCCCATCTAACAAACCTTATGACAAAACGTGGTATACTCACTTGAATATATGTATGGTGGATGCAAGTTATGTGGCTTATGGTGCATTCTCAACAAATGTTGAGTAATGAATGAACAGACGGAATTTTAGCTGATTGAAATAGCAGTTTTATTCTACACACATGATCTTTTTATTACAGCAGTTGAATTTAACAACAGTAACCAAGGAAGCAGGTCGTTTTTTTTCTATGAAGACACATTAGCTTTATTTGATGGAAAGCCAATACAACTGGAAAATGGCTGAAACATTTGAACCTAGAATAATTTCCCTCTTACTCTCATTTATACCTCATAGCTAGCTAACTTTAAGTAGATAATTTTTAGATGCAGTTTCAATAATGCAACATTTTCCTTATAAATTAATTATAAATTATAGATTGAAATTAAAATATCTTCCCGCTTGGTCTTTAACCTTTGGATTTGCATAGCATCAAAGACTCCCTGGTCTAAACATCATTTTTTCCTCTTCTGATACAGGGCATGGACTTACCTTATATGAGCTGAGCGATTTAAAGGGAAGGATTCTACTTAATTTTCTAAATCTTTCAGTAAGAAATGCTTATGTCATTTCTTTTGTGCCCTTGATGTAAGGGTTGCAAATTTCTTATTTTATAAATAGCACAGAAGAAAGTTCCTAACACTGCATGCAAGAGGTCCATGACTAATATACACAAGAATAAAGTATATTTATTCAGCAAACATTCATTAAGGTGGGAAATATTGTAGGTAGGTGAAGATATTAAAAATAAGCAAGACAAAAGTTTCTGATTCACGGAAGAAATTTAAAAGACAGGCATGCAAACACTTGAAATACAGTGTGATGGGTCTCAGGATAAAGGGGCAAACGAGATGTACTGGGAAGTCGGAGGGAGGAGGGGCTGACTGTCTGGTGTGTCTGCCGCTGACATACTGGCTCGTGCCCCTTGGCAGCTGTGCACGAAGACAGCACATGTGAGTGCAGCCTGTTCTTGGAGATTCTCCAGGCCACATTGCTTTTGTCCACTCTTCTGTACCTCATACTGGGCTTACTGTTTTCCAGATATACTGGGCATCCACTCAGAACAAACACCGTGAATTGACCACAGAACATAGGCTTAGCTTCCTGGTTTTGACCTTCTTGTCCCCTTCGGGTCACAGTGCACTAAATGGATAAAGCAAGGGTCCTTAAGCCTGGTTGCACAAGAGAATTACCTAGGGAGTTCTATTTTTATTTTTTAAAATAATTTCTGTTTTAACATAGTTTATGTATTTATTTTTAGAGAGGGGAAGGAAGCGAGAAAGAAAAGGAGAGAAACATCAGTGCATTGTTGCCTCTCACATGCCCCCTACTGGGGATCTAGCCTGCAACCCAGGCATGTAGCCTGACTGGGAATTGAACCAGTGACCCTTTGGTTCACAGGCCAGCATTCAGTCCACTGAGCCACACCAGCCAGGGCTGGAGTTTTTAAAATATACTAATGCTTGGGTCTCTATAGAGATTTTACTTAATCATTCTTTGTTGCAGTTTAAATATTGAATTCTTTAAAGCTTTCTAGGTGATTCAAATATGTAGCCATGACAGAAAAGCGCTTGAGCGAGGATGCCCTGTCTCTGTGCTTGGCCATGCCCTTCATGGGAACCACCATTTCCGCCGCCCTCCAATCTGTCCTTCCTCTGGAAAACTAGATAAAATTTTGTAGATATTCTCTCAGATTCTCACCCATTCCTGTCTTTGGATGTAGGTGTAAGTAACTCCATAAAAATCTTATGTCAACACAAGGTGCAGAGAATAAACATGAGTCCCAGGTCAACATCTCTCACACCTATGGCTGCGGCTGCTCATCCAAGTGGTCTTTTACCTTCATGGACGACCCAGCCCCTTGTCTCCATTAGCGCTATCTCATTTTGTTTTAGTGGAATTATTTGAGGTTTTGCATGTCTGCACCAAATCAGTCAGGTTTATCAAAATAGTGCAGAGCAACTGCCTGGCGCTGCATTTACTTGAAAATCACAGGCGTTCTGCACAATCATTTCCAGGGCTCTTCAAGCTCTTACCTCACAGGACGTACCCTTTGCTCACTCTGCTATTCCTTCTCTTGGGTTTACAAGTTTTTCATTCCACCCACTTCAGCTCTGTTTTTAGCTCCTCCTCTCTTCCTGCTTCTCTACAATTATCACCTAAATTTACCTGTGGGACCTGACCCCCTGTCCTCTACTTCATTCATGGTGACAATGGTAAGAGAAAATGTCTCAGGGCTCCTGGCCCTTACATAACCTTCCAGACAGCTCTGCTTCCTGTCAGACCCCATCTGACAAGGGAAAGGAACTGGGGAATTGACTAGAGTCTTAGGGAGGGTTTGGTGGAGGAAACAATGCTGAGAAAACAAAGAGGCGGAATGACATTCAAGAAAGAAAGACCAGGAGAGATAAAGGCAAGAAAATGGGATGTAATGGAGATATGTGAGTATCTCAAGTTGTTTATTAATTTTGAGCTGAATGTAAAGAGAATTTGGTAGGATTCTAAGATAGGAAGCCAGAAAGATAGGCAGGACCAAAGCACTTACAGATGCATAACTGCAGTTATCAGAATTTATGTAATACAGTGTCATGTACGTGGTGTGGGTGCCCGATTTTCTAGGGGTTTCTAGAGGTGCTTTATGACTGAGATGATGAGGAAAAACACATAGAGAAACTGATATGTGACATGAGCCTTAATTTAAGGATACACAAGATTTCTGTATTAAAGATCGAAGGGAAAGGATGGAAAGAGAAGCATTTGCATTCATGGGAGAAACGTGACCAATATTGGGAATAGCTGGGTACTGCCATAGGACATGCCTGCTAATATGCTGAGAGAGTTTTTGGCCTAAAACCAAAACACTCTACACCTCATACTTTCTTAACCCCCACAGTTCATCATGTTAATCTCTTCAACAGCACCTACAGTTTTATCCTTTGCATTTCTTATTTATGGAAATGCATGATCTCAACTGGGCCTTAGATTGATTCTTTGTGGCTAAGGGATTTCTCTCACTCCTCTTTGTACCCCCAACAAAGGCAAGCATGGCCACAGCACACGCGCCGTCAGGGCCTAATGGCTGCATGTTGAATATATGAATAAAGACAGAGGGTTTTATCTATATATTATTAGTCTTTAGACAGTGCCTTTTGAACTCCATGCAAACACTGTGTTTTGGTTGGAGTGGGAGACAGGGGATCCGAGTCTCAACCCCAGGATGGCCACCAACTCAATATGCAATGTTGAGTCTGAACTTCCTCACGTATAGAATTAGATCAGTTGTTTTTGTCCAGCCCTTTAGCCAACAAGAATTCATTTTGAGTCATTTGTTCTCCCATTTCAGTGTTTACTACTCATTTTTACAAGAAATAACTGCCTCTCAAACAGTCTCTGATGAAAGCGGGGTCACTGACACTGAGTGGATATAAAGTCCCTGCTAACATGCCTGGGGGCGGTCTAAAGGCATATAAATATAAAGCCTCCATCGTGCCTTTGGAAACATTCACAAAGGCTGATTTGAAGAGCCTGCACCAGGTGGTCCCTTCTGACTCTAGTCTGGAGTACATTTTTGCAGTGACTCCTTCCACCTTGAATAAGGAGGAATCCATATCACAGAATTTCAAAATACTCTTTTATTTTCTTTAAAATATTATAAAGCATATACTTAACTATTTTAAAGTGAATGTGAAATAAGCATAATCTGCTTATTAACATTTTGAGGAGCTCTTTGCTCCTGTTTGAGATAATTAGAGACTTCCCTGAATCGTAAGGAAGCCAGGGGCAAGAATCATTGTTAGCAGCACTGGTACGAATTGTGTAAAGTCTGTAGAGGAAGAATGGATGCAAGATATATATTTTTAAGTTTCTTCTTTTTCCCTTTGCTCTCTGAAATGTTGAACAGGAAAGCTGGGCTCACAATTGTTTTAGCTCATTTAGAATTCCTTTCCAGTACTTTCCTCAGCTCTGGGCTTCCTGTTCATGTCAGTCAATGCCCCCATGTTTGAACAACCCTCAAGAGGAAGCGAAATGTGCTTCTCTTTGCAGTACAAACCTCCTTCTGGAGGAAGACAAGTAGAGCAAATTGGGTTACGACAAAGGATGACATTAAGGTGTCAGTGGAATAAGTTCTTACTTAGTTTCATTAGCTTCCTAGAAAGTGCAAACTTCAGGAGCCATGTATGTCCTCCTGGGCAACACCAAGTCCCTCTTGTGTTTTATTTTAAACCCTGACAAGGAAGCTCTCTTTGCCAATTTGCCTCAAAACAGATGATGGATGTAATATTTATTTTCAAAGAAAGTAGTTGAAAGAGTAACAACCACCTACATTTAGATAGTGCCTTTACGTGTTTTATGTCATTTAAGCTTTGTAGCAACTACGCAAGACAAATTAGCATTATTTCTCCTAAATGAGGAACTTGACACTGATAGGATTGATTGTCTTGTTTAAAGTCACTCAGTGAGTAAATCGAGAAGTCGGGATTTGAATACATAGCTGTCTGTTACCAAAACATTGATTTTCCTATCCGGGATGCTTCTTTAAGCTCTGTTATTATTTGCTCTGATGTTATTTACTCCAGAGGCAGGAAGGAGTCACCTGCTCAGGGCCCAGGTTAAATGCTCAATATGCGTGATACACTAGGAGCATTGAATTGAAATGAAAAAAAAAAAGTGGTACTGCCTGAAAAGCATCATCATTCTTGAGGGAGGCTGACAAAGAGACAAATAAAACTGTTAACTTAGTTTTTTTAAGTGGCAATAAATAATATTAGCGGAGGCAGAACTGAGGCAAAATCATTGCAAGGGTAGTGTTTGTTTAGCAAATACAAATGACGCATATGAAAATTATTCAAGCTTAATAGCTTAGAAATGCAAATATAGAAAAATGAGAGAAATCAATCCCGTCAAAATGGCAAAGATTCTTACAAAGTGATAGGTTACTGTTTTGTTAAGAATAAAGGGAAATGAACCTCTCATAATTGCTTGTGGGTTTGTAAACTGGTACAACTGGCACAAGGGTGATTTGGCAACATTTACAAAACACATAGAAGCATGCAGTATCAAATAATGCCTGTCTTCCTGTGCTAGATATTATGGTAGGTAGTAGGAATACGAAAGTAAGCAACATATTGTCCCTGACTTCCTGGCAGGGGAGACAACGAGAAGGGCAATTACAATAATGTGATTTTTTGGATAGAGAATATATAATAGATTTCCCCATTTTTGCTGTAATGGTATATGTATATATCCATGTATAAATTATTAAGCATACTAAAAGAATATATACCAAAGATTAATGGTGTTTGTCTTATCTTTGTATTGTAGAATAATGGGATACATATTTATTTCTAGTTTTAAGTTTTTCTGTACAATGGTGGGAAAAAGTAGGTTTACAGTTGCATTGGGACATCCTTTCGAGTTAATAAAGCTATTACAATAATCCTAGCCTCATGTCTTCTTCCATATGAATAACTGTAACCCTACTTTTGCCCATCCCTGTATTTGTAAAATGCTCATATAATTAATATGAATCACTAGAATAATACTGCTAAGCCACAAATTCCTGCCGTTTTCACTGGCAATGTCAATCAGTCCATTCTTGAGTCAGTAAGAACCAGGCCTGCTGGCATATTAAAACCTAGAATGTTACACCTGGCGTCCTTTGGGCAAACCTCTGTGTACGCACCTGAGATCCACACCTTTTCCTCACCAGATCCTGCTTTCCTCACTGCATTTGAATGTCTGATCTGCTGGTATTTGGACTCAATTATTATTGTTGATTTCTACTCAGTTCATCGCTAGGACAGGAGTTCAACCTTGAATGTAACGCAAGCTGTACTAGCTAATGCCCTTGCCCTCCTTCTTACCTCTGTCCAAGAATGGAACTTGTTCCTGAGGACCCCAAACTGTTACATCTCAATGAATATCTGAGAAACTGTCTAGGGCTTGGGATGTAGAGATTTTTGGGAACAACCTGTTGTCGTGGTCTTTCACCTCCTGCATTAGAGTCACATGAGTTCTTGCTTCTAGGTTTGAAGATTGGACTCTTAGGCACCGGCTTCCCCTCCAGGAAAGCAGCTTCCCCACTGAATGAGCTGTTTAATTACATTACCCAACACCCTGGATCATCCTTCTCTGGGTAGTTGGGAGACCCCAGTGTGCCTTGCAGAGTGTATATCACAAACTGCCATTCCAACATCTTTCTTTGTCCACCTGTCCTCAATTTAGCCATGAGCTTTTAGTCAGCAAGACTTCAAGCTTCTCATTAAAACCTCCTGATTTTGTACCCAGGCTGCACAGAAACTTGATATTTATAACAATTGGCAAACATTTCTTTTTCTGAATGGTTAAATTAAATAATCAGAAGGTTGTGTGACTCTAAATATACTTTTTAGGAAGTGATGAAATATCTTCATTTAGGCCACTAAATAACAAGTAATCAAAGTATCTTGCAAGTCTTTCTAAAATTTATGTGTTGCCTGGTAGCTCTATAATTTAAATAATTATTGATTTCTCTTTGGGGTCCACTAGCAGTAACAGAACTTCATTTTGAAAGAATTTGAAGTAAATGCTTATGGCAAATGCTTTGGGAAACTTTAAAACAAAAGGCAAAATATATTTAGATACCACCATAACAGTAAATAAATTTGAAAGCTGACTTGTGTATTATCTAATTATTTCTCAGGAAAGAAACACATTTGCCCTAAATGTCAAAATTCCCTTTAGTTTCCCAAGGGGGCACTGTCTTTGGTCTCAGAAGGAGGAGACAGACGGTGGCACAATATTAGTTATTTGACAGTGCATGTCAGTAATGGTTTATCATCGTTTTGGTGAAGTTCACTTACTGGCATAAAATAATTAAGACCAGTAACTCTTCAAGTTATTTATTTGGGAAAGATCAATGACAATATATTCAAAGTTGAAAACCCCAGGGTTAGAGGATCTGTACTGAGCAAGGTCATATTTGTATTAGGGATTGATGGTGGAAAGTATACATGATTCTAATGAAGCTCAGTGGGATTTAGACTTCTGTATTTGCATTTCTGTGCTATTAAGCCTGAATAATTTTCATATGGATCATTTGTATTTGCAAATCAAACACCATGCCTCCAATGATTTCACTTCAATTCTACCATTACTAATATAATTTATTACTGCCCCTTTAAGCCTTAAGTTGTTTCTTCTCTTTCACCCTTACATCTTAATTTCTGGCCATCTCATGTCTTACTGTTTTCTGAGAATATCTGTTACCAATTATGCAAGCAGAAAAAGGGGGAAAAAGTTTAACTAACCCTAACTTTTTGTGCTAGAGATCTGAAAACTCTGGTTGTATTTACTTAAGGGTGAGAAAATCACTTACCTATTTAGCGTATCTGATGCATATTCACAAACACACCAACAACAACCCAAGTGTTTGCTTCCTTCTCCTGAAGAACCAACTACCTCCTCAAATATATTTGGGACAGAAATGTGATTTATCCCACATCCAACCCTGAGTCGTCCCTGTTGAAAGAGCCTCACCTGCTGCTGTGTCCTCGGCTCCTGGCATCTTTGGTTACCCTGAACGCCAGGACCATCTTCTCGGCAGCCTAAGAATTTGGCTTAGTTGGTCTTAGTAGAAGAATAATGTGAGAAAAGCCATCCTTCCATTTATTTATTATTTGTACATCTTTGTCATTCTTGGAACCTCCTTTTGAGGCACAGACTACTTCTGACTATGAAAGTTGAAAGTAATCACACTCCCATAATCCTTTGCAGCTAGGGCTACCTCACACACCCTAGGCACTGTCCAGCAGATATAATCTGAAGATGCAGGGACTTCTCCGAGCTCTTCTGAGGGTATATGGAGGCAGCTCCTGGAGGTGAGCATAGCAGTGGTGCCTGTGTAAGTTAGTCATCCAGCATCTGTGGTGCCCGTGCTGGAAGCTGCAGTGTGGTGTGTGGTGACGGCAGCAGTCATGTCGGGGACCAGTTCTGCGCCATTATTTGGGCCTTGTACCTGACTGCATGGCCCCAGAACCTGGTTCTATAAAGATCCTGTAAGTTCTCCAGCATCCTTTTGGTTAACTTTACAATGTTGATGTAATTTAAAACCGACAGAAAATGTACAAGGATATTCAAGAAATTCTTATATATTCTGTTTAGTTTTTTTAATTAAAAAATTTTTTTGGAAATAATTTTAGACTTACATAGAAATTGCAAAAGTAGAAAGTAGAATTCCATATACCTAGCCTCTCTTAATGAAAACTTAGAAACCACTGCAGGATGATCAAAACCAGGACATTGATACAAATTATTAGCTAAACTATTTGAGGCAGAAATCCAGACGTTATTTGGATTTCACCAGTTCTTATATATACTTTTTTAAATGTATAGTTCTATAAAATTTTATCTCATGTATAGATTTGTGTTACCACCATCATGATTGGGATACCAAACTTCCATAACCCCAAAGAAACTGCCTCACGCTTCCACTTTGCAGCCACACTCACCCCCAAACTAATCCTTGGCTGCCATTGATCCCCTCTCCATCATGATTCTGTCTGGGGAATGTTGTGTGAATGGAGTCATGCAGTATATAATCATAGACATCTCCCAGAGAAAAACAATAATTTTGAGAAGTAATTCAGCCTTATTTCACAATCAGGAAGGGGTACATTTTGTAAACACACCACATTCTGTATAGATCCCCCTACCGATTGTCTCCACTTGGGAAGCAGTGCTGTATGTTATCATGTGTGAGTCTGGCCCCAGTCTCTAGTTCCCAGATGACGGCAAGATACGGGGCTTCAGAGCTGTTTCATTTATCTGCAGACAAAGATCCACGCCCTCCTGCTGCAATTGGGAGGTCGCTCAATGCCCAAGAGGCTCTGAGATGGATTTTTTTCTACTTTGGGCCATACTAAATTCTTCGGCACAGCATTCTTCTCATTTATTTCCACTAATTAATATGTGGGAAAAGGTCATGTTAAGATTTATTACCTTCTAGTCAGTAGCAAACCTCAAAGGGTGTAAATATGTCTATGTGCGTTTCTTCAGCTACATGCATAAAAAAGAAAGGGCATATTGTTAATGTTATTAATTTACAACATAAGGTACCACCCCCTCTTCATACTGGTGCCAATACGTGTCCTCTTTAATAAGGGAATACTCTCACCATAGCTGACTCTGTTTTCATTAAAAACAGTTCATATAATTCTTCTTGGGCTGACCAAGACACACTCATCTACAACTAGTGGGTCTTCAAGTCACTATGTTAACCTTTTCTTCATCTCATTTGACCATTTGGTGTCCATTGACTTACATCTGGCATTCGGTGTAGTGCCAGAGTGCTGGAGGTTGCAAATTCAATGCAGGTGGGGAATTCAGAAAGACGAGGTATGAAGGATGTTTTATCATTTATCTATATGTGATACTGAGATGATTTTTATTTTTTAAAAACCACTAGTTATATTAATTATATGGCAATTTTGTTATATGGTATATTTATTATTCCTGTAAGCAAATCCAGAACTTTCATTCGAGTATTCTTAAAAAATGCTCCAGAGATAAACTGACAATCTAGGAATGGTGGTAAAGGTTGAACTTGGCAGAGGTGTATTGTGCAAAGTTTTGTAACAATCCTTCTTAATGACAGTGGGTGTCGTCCTTCCAAGAGCAGCATTGCAGACTTACTTGGATAAATTTTAAAAACAGTCAACAGCTTATTTACAGAGATTTTGGTGGTCCCACCCCTCTGGGTTATAAGTCGTCTTCGCAAAGATTCATTTTTGCTATGAGGCATGCACTGGTCCTTGGTCACGGTAAAGATGAAACAGAATTGAGAAGCACCCTGTGACAGCTCTGACAGCCTCAGATGATAAGAAGCAGATAAGACTGGGGATGAGGTCATCACTGTGGAGAGTGACTTGTAAGGCTTTTTTTTTTTTTTGTCAGTTGCTGTGGCATTTGAGAGAAAAGGCAGAAGTCATAAGAAATTAACCTTTTATACTCATACAAGAGTCGGAACAAAAATCCTGGTGTAAATGAGCTCTGGGGGGCCCAGGAAGATGAGCCCCCTGCCTTCCAGGTGGGAAAAGAAGTCAAAACCTGTGAAGTTGTACTGGCTTTTTCTTTTTTTTTAACTTGAAATATCAGAAATCTCTACTTTGACTCTCTTTATTCCTCTTTTACTGTCTAGAATAATATCTCTTGTTTTGTTTTGGTATTAAATGACCTTCACTTGACATCATTTTCTTGTGTCTGCTGGGTAAAAGTATTTCTGTCCATGTTTAGGCAATCGGTGACCTCACGAAAGGCGGCAAACAAGAATTCTAGAGCATGGCTGTCCAAAGAACCCTGTCCGACCGTGGAAAGGTTTATAGCTGTGCTGTCCAATATGGTAGCCACTCACCACTGGCTGACTGAACATTTGAAATGTGACTAGTGTGACTGAGGAACTAAATTCTAAATTTTATTTAATTTTTAAAAAGATTTATTTATTTATTTATTTTTAGAGAGAAGGGAAGGGAGGGAGAAAGAGAGGGAAAGAAACACCAATGTGTGGTTGTCTCTCACACGCGTCCTACTTGGGACCCAGCCAACAACCCAGGCATGTGCCCTGACTGGGAATGGAACTGGTGACCCTTTGTTTGCAGGCCAGTACTGAATCCATTGAGTCACACCAGCCAGGGCTATTTAATTTTAATTTAAATGGCTACAGGTGACTACTGACTACACCATGAAACAGCACAGCTCAAGAGGGAAAACATAAACACAGGTGAGAAACTCAGGGCTTATTTAAATGATAATTCCTCTCACCTAGAGATCTTTCTAGAGGTCTTCACCTCTAAAACCTCAGACATTTTATAATTTGTTTTATCAGAGGAGATCATTTATAGGCTCTCTCTGAATTATTTTGCTCCAAGTTTTAGAAATGAAATGTGCAAGTTTCCTTTGCAAGGTGTTCTTTCTTTCAGGTGTGCCTGTTCATTCTCTTCCTGACCTGCCCACATTGCATCCTTCCCCATATTCATGAGGCTCGCAGGGGCAAGCACACAGGACACAGGTGAGGAGGGCTGTATGGAACATTCCCAGTTTGCAAGCCCAATGTGCAAGAGGCTGGCTTCCAAAGACGCACTTGTGAAGTACAGTTTTGAAATTTAGGACAGGTTTTCCTGTTGACTCAGGGTACAGGAGCTCTCTAAACCTACTTAACCCCAAATGTTAGTGAAGTTGTATTTGCTCTACAAAATAATGGAAAACAATAAAGTTGCGATTTGAATACAAATGTAAACTAAAGAGAAAGATAAATTTGATGGCTTTCGATTTAGGGTGAGAGACAAAGGAATAGAGGGGCACAGTTGTACACAGTTTCTGTAACAGTGGGGGCGGGAGAATGTGGTGTGGGTGAAGAGGGCAGCACATGAGAGAGCTTAACAGACCACCTCCAGAGTAACACCCTCACCGCCAGTTCTCAGGAGTACGCGCAGGTCGTGGGCAACTGTCCAACAATGACAGGCACTACATGTTTCTAAGTCGACTGCTCCAAACAGGTTATGGGGAGAATGGTGGAAAATTGTGGGGGAATACCTATGCTCTTGGTAGCTTTCGGTTTATTTTAAGCAAGACTCTCAAAAATACCCAAACAGTGTAGGACTTAATTTCTTCTCAGTAAACTAGGACTTAGTCTTATCAGGCTGGCTTGGCAGGCCCATCAGCCCCATGGCTATGGGAAGAAGAGGAAAACAAGAGGGATGTCTTGGCTGTAATCGTATCTCCAGCTCACAGCCCAGGGTCTGATAGAGAAATTGTTGACTGCGTCCCGCAATAGTAATGGCGGAGGTAAGCCTGAAGCCCCTGTGCAGAGAGGTTTGCCCAGGATGCAAATGCAGCAGGGGCTCTGTGACCCGAGGACATTCGTGTGCACTCCTGGGGGCGGGGAGGGGGGCGGTGGAGGATTCCTAGTGTTACACTTTGCCTCTAGAAACCGAATGGCAATAGAATTTCCTTAGACTGTTCTGTGGGGGTGGAGGTAGTCTAGATTTGTGTCTCTGAAGTCAATTACAGTTAAAATTTATAGAAGCTTTTGCATGTAGGAATTCTATGACTTCATTGAATTTCTTAAGATTGTTAGTACACTCTCCTTTCTGTTGTATCTTTTTGTTGACAAATGAAAGGTTCTAGGAGGCTTGCCACCAACTGACACCTACAATTCATCTCCCTTGGACCTCATGTGAGAGAAACCTGGACAAATGCAACGTTCAGCCCACCATGGGGGTGGGCTGCTCTTTTCCATGGTCTGACTGAAGTTCCAGTTAGCACTTGACTGCTTCCTGGAATGCTGCTATCATTTTCAGATAGAAAAATGATAGCTTAAACAAAAACTTAGAAACAGATTGTTTTGCCTCGAACCAGTTTGTCTAACACCAATTTATCTGAAATGTAACCTCTTTGAGAATTTTGATGTCCATTCAGGTACTACCTTTCTTCGACATGTTTGAGATTTTGTATTTTCAAAAACATTTTGGTCAAATGTACTAGGCTGACTTCTGCTTTTGGACAACATGGCCTAATGGGGACCAGATTTATCCTCTTGATGGAAGCAACTAAAAAAAAAGACAAAATAGTTGAAACAATGCTATTCAGACATGGGCTACCAGTTGCAAAAGACAGAGGTCCCTAAGAGAGGGTCAGCAAACAAGCTAAGCCTTATGATCGCCCCAGCTAACTTCCTAGAGAGAGTTTTAGGCCACTGTGCAGGAAGTGGGAGTCCAAGAGAACTGAGCATCGTCAATTTTTAGCTACTTTGTAATTAATCTGTAAAATTTCCAGCTGGACTTGTGTGCTAGAGGTATTTCCATGGAGGTTTATGTTCTGTCCATGCCCACATCCTTCTTGGGGAAGTAGCACTCTCCCCTTCTTCCTGCCTCAAGTTGCCATGGTGTAGTGTGTGTGATGACCCAGCAGTCAATCTGTCTGTCCTTCCCTGGTTTTGAATTGGGCCAGGGATCAGTGTTCATGCTTAGGGAAAAAATAAAGGTGTTGCTCAGCAAGAATTTTGTGTCAGAATCTTGCTCCACATTGGATAGGAACTAATCGAGCAGTTCAGATCTCTCTTGGAAAGAGCATCACTGCCAACAAAAAAAGAAGGCCAAGAACTCAGGTTGTGTCCTGAAAGACTGAGCTGCTATTTTGGTTTTATGTGAGGCCTGGCGTATATCACAATCTTAAATACACTGCAGTGCAGAGTTACTACACTGCTGCTGCTCAGATGATTTTTCTGTCTTGTCTCCTAATAGATCCCCATCACCAAAGGTAATTCCTTTGGTGGTTTTATTTACAAACCAGAATGGCTTTTTTACTCTTACTGGGTGCTTACTGTGAACTAAGCTCACATACTATAGCATCTGTCCAACAGTCTTATAAAAATATTATTGATACAATTTTACAGATTATGGCTCAAGATCAAATGGTTAGTATGCATCAGAGCTGGGACTCAAACTCAAGTTCAAGTTCATCTGGCCATTAGTTTTTGCTCCTTTTTCTGGTTACTTTCCATTGATCAATGTTTCTTCCACCAATGCTACTAGTCCACCTTAACAACAAAAAAAAGGAGTGGGAGAAACTCAGAGCATATATTGGACTCAAACCCATTTTCAATGTTTCTTATTCTTGGATAATTATTACTAAAAATTGGATCTGTTTTCCTAGGGTGAGTTGTCAGTTAACTGCTATTAAAATTCTAATTAGAATGTGTGTGAAGAACAATTCTTCCAAGTAATTAAATAAGAGATTATCTTCTTCTTGAGAAATTGTTAGTGGCCAGCAAACATGGTTTTAGCTAATAGATTTTAAATTAAACTCATTGTAAGTGGCATTTAACTATATATAGGAGAACTCAATTCTTATCAGAAAGGTGAATATTTCTTATCAAAGAAACAGATGTGCAATTCTCACTTTCAGGTAAAAGCATTTTAGGTAGCATTGTATCTTAAGGAAAGAAAATTGGTTACAATCCATTAATAAAGTGTGTTTTAGAAAGGTGATTTTAAAAATTCAGTTATAAAGGTTAATGAAGAGAGTAGAATTTGTTTCAGGAATTATCAGTGTATCAGTACAACTTAGAGTAGCAAATTTAGTCTTTTGGGCCTGTCATTAGATAAAGATCTGGCATGGTTTAGAATATAAGGAAAGCAGAAGATAAGCTTTTGGATTACTCAACAGAAGGAATGGAATTCATTGGTATTTTTGGCAAACGATAGTAGTAATTGCTGTCTGTTTTTCAAAAAATTACAGAGGAACCTAAGCAATAAAATATTGTAAATATTCTTTTTTTTTAAAAGATTTTATTTATTTATTTTTTAGAGAGGGAAGGGAGGGAGATAGGCAGAGAGAGAAACATCAATGTGCGGTTGTTGGGGGTTATGGCCTGCAACCCAGGCATGTACCCTGGCTGGGAATTGAACCTGGGACACTTTGGTTCCCAGCCCACGCTCAATCCACTGAGCTACGCCAGCCAGGGCTAAATATTGTAAATATTCTTAAACCCTGTCGTATTACAGTATCCATAAAATCTCACACAGCATTCCATATTATACTTTTTCTAAGATTAAAAAAATAACCATGTTAGGATTTTAGCACTTTGGGGCTATTGAACAGAAATATTTTGGAGAAGTCGTTACTAAAAAAAACCTAAAAAATAGAACACTAAAACTCCCACCAACTTCCTCCCAACTGGACTCCCTTTTTGAGACTCACCATTTGGATGTCTCCCTTTTTTTGTCATTTTAAGGATTTAAAAAATTTTACTAGTGAAGGTACTTATTAGCATCCTTATTATTAAAATATTGCAGCATATGGTGAAAAGTCAAATGTTACTATAAAAGGTATGCAATAATCAAATCTCCCTCTAAGCCCTGACCTGTTGATTGGTGATGCTGACCCAATCACCATCAACAGTTTCTCTGTGTCTCTTTTAAAAGTTTTCAGTCATTCATGCATGTGTATTTGCACAATGAGTGCATGTTCTCCTTACTACTCTACTGTATGAACATAAATATTCTATGACATATAAAACATATATTACTAAATACAATATCTTAGTAATATCATCATATGAGCATATCATACATATCTACTTCGTTCTTTTTAATTGCCAAATATTATTCTTCTATACAGGTGCTTATATATTTAACCAGTCTCCTGTTGGCAGACAATTAGTGTTCTTTGAGATCTCGCCTATAGTTTTGCTGCAGTGGAGATCCCTGTATTCGTATCTTTGAAAATGCCCAAGTATACCTGTTGGATACATTTTTAGAAGTAGAATTTCTAGGCCAGAGGGTATCTGCACATTTAATTTGGATATTGTCAAATTACCCTCCAAAAACATTTATACCAACTATACTCCTATTAAAAGCGAATGAGGGGGACTCCTTATTTACATGGTATCCAGTAAACTGATATTTATTAATTTTATAGGTGAAATAGAATGTTGTTTTATTGGTATACCATTGGTTTTTATGAAAGCTGAAAAACTTTTCATATTTTTAATTATTTGGTTTTCTCTATAAAATCCATGTTTTGCTCTTATTTCTCTTTTTTATTTTTTTTCTTTATTTGAAAGAATGCTTTCTAAAGTAAGGAAATTAGTAAAATGCACTTTCTTATTACATTCTCTTGATGAAACCCATAAACATCTATGTTATCAACTGTTTAAGAACACTACCATTAATGACTGAGGTATTCAAGTTTGATTAGCTTATGATAAATATTGACACAATAACTTCATACTAATTTAAGTTAAAGTTCAAAGGAGATAATGTATCACATACACCATTTGTATAGTCATGTATAGTTTTTGTATACTTTAATTACATTAAAATTTATGCAAAGTACAATACATATATGTAAAATGTACAAGATGAGTTTTGTTAAATAAATATGCCATGTGATAAATACCCTTTTATCATCCTCTGAAAGTTCCTGTCTTTGACCAGCCCTTACCCACCTGATCAACACAAACATTTCCTCATTGGTCAGGTTTCCACCTGTACCAGAGGAGCATGTGTATTGTGTTGTTGCTATTGGGTGGAGCGTTCCAAAAGAATCAATGAGACTAAATTGGTTGATAATGTTTTTCCATTTTTTCCATCAATTATTGAGAAAACAGGCTTAAACTCTCCATTTGTAACAGTGAATTTGTTTATTTTCCCATTCATGCTATCAATTTTTGTTTCATGTATCTTAAAATTTTGTTATTAAGCCCTGGCTGGCGTAGCTCAGTGGATTGAGCGTGGGCTGGGAACCAAAGTTGTCCCAGGTTCAATTCCCAGCCAGGGTACATTCCTGGGTTGCAGGCCATAACCCCCAGCAACCGCACATTGATGTTTCTCTCTCTCCCTATCTCACTTCCCTCTCTAAAAATAAATAAAATATTAAAAAAAATTTTGTTATTAGTTACACAAATCATTAGAACTGTTCTGCTCTGTTTATGAGCTGGTTTTGTTATGACTAAGAGATGATCATCTTCATCCCTGATGATATTCTGTGCTCTGAAATCTACTTGTCACACATTAAAGGAGTCAATCCGAGTTTGTCTGGTATGTGTTATCAGGGCTTGTCTTTTTCAGTCCTTTTCATTTATTTGTGTTCTTGTATTTGAAGTGTATTTCTTATAGGCAATGTAGAGTTGGCCTTGCTTTTGTTATTGAATCCAGCGATCTTCACCTGGGATGCCTAGACCTTTTACATTTGATTGCTGATATGGTTGCATTTAAATGTGCCATGTTGCTATTTCTTTATTATTTCTCCCACCTATTATTTGTTCCTTTTTTCCTTTTCTGCCTTCTTTTGAATTGTGTATGTTTTATGACACAACTTTATGTCTTTTCTTAGCTTATTGGCTTTAATCCTTTGTTTTCATAGTGGCTGTTTTAGAGTTTATGAGCACATTTGTAACATCTCACAGTGTACATTGAAGTGATACTAGAACATTAGACGTGCAGGGTACAGACCACGTGTCAGTACACATTACCACTGCACACACCGTGGAAGAGCCGCACAGTAGCACAGGCTCTGTGCTTTTGGTGTCCCCTGTTTCACTTCTACATATTTAATAAACCCCATAACATATTATTATGATTTTGGCTCCAAATATTTAATTGTCTATTAAAGAGCATTATAATTTCCAAAAATTTTTAATACTTATCCACACCATTACCACTTCTATAGTTCTTCATTTCTTAGTGTAGATTCAGATTTCTATCTGGTACTGTTTTCTTCCTTTTGAATGATTTCCTTTGACATTTATTGTACCACCCGCCTGCTAGTGGCCCGTTCCTTAGGCTCCTGTGTGTCTGAAGAAGTCTCCATTTCCCCTTCGCTTCTGAAAGAGACTTGCTCTGGGAGCACTAGGGTGATGGTGTTTTCCCATCACTATTGTCGAGATGTCACTTCATGGTCGTTTCTCTTGCACTGTTTCCAACCAGTCTGCCCTCACACTTATCTTTCTTCTTTTCTGCCTAACATGTCTGTGTTCTCAGAATGCTTTTAAAAACTGTGTCCTTATCACTGGTTTTAAGCAATTTGATTGTGATGTACATGGGTCTAGTTTTCATATTTCCTGTGCACTGGGTCCACGGAGCATCTTACTCTGTGAGTTTATAGCTCTTATCTAATTTAGAAAATTCTCAGACATTGTTTTTCAAATTCTCTGTTTTTTGTTCAGCAACTACAATTACTTAAGTGTGACGCTGCTTGAAATTGTTCTTCATGGGTGCTCTCTGTTCAGCTTTGTAGTCCTTTTTCTCTTGGATTCATTTCAGATAGTTTCTATTCTAGTGTCGTTGGGTTCACTACTTTTTTCTACTGTGAATTTCATCCAGTGCAACTTTTCATGTAAAATAGTGTATTTTTATTTCTAGAATTTTGACTTGTACCTTCTTATATCATACATCTCTTTACTTAACACACTTCCTCTTTTCTCTACCTTCTTGGAAGTATGCAATCTAGTTAAAATGGCTCTTTTAATGTTCTTGCCTACTTCTATAGGCACATATGTATCACTCCTGAGTCTGTTTCTATCAATCATATTTTCTCTTCACTATGGGAAGTGTTTTTCAGCTTCTTTGGATGTCTGGTAATTTTTTAAAAAATATTTTATTTGTTTGTTTTTAGATGGAGGGGAAAGGAGGGAGAAAGAGAGAGAGAGACATCTTAATTGGTTGCCTCTCGTATGCACCCCAACCTGGGGCTGAACCTGAACTCAGGCATTTACCTGACTGGGAATTGAACCAGTGACCCTCTGATTTGTGGGGGTGGTGCCCAACCTACTGAACCACACAGGTCAGGGTGTGGGTGTCCGGTAATTTTTAATTAGTTACCAGGCCTTTTGGATTTTATCATGTTTAGGTATTTTATATTCCAGGTATTTTATATTCCTACAAGTAGTCTGAAGCTATACACTGAGACATAGGTACATTACTTAGAGATGGTTTGACTGTTTTGAGACTTGCTTTTTGTACTATGGGACTGGCTCAGCTTTTAGTGCAGGGCTGACTGTTCCCATTGCTGAGGCAATACTCTTCTGAATTTTCTCCTTGGTGCTCTAGGAATCGTGGGTGTTCCACCCTGGTGCTGCATAGGCACCAGAGATTATTCCCTCTGCTCCATAGAGTGGGTTTTTCCTCGGGCCCAAGTGGTTTCCTCAGAGGCTTGCGCTGAGGCAGTGTTCACCGAGGACGTGAGGGAAGCCCTCTGCGCATCTCTACACCTCGGTCTGTGCAGCTCTCCCCTTTCCGGCACTTCCCCATGTGACCTCTGGTTGCCTCACCCTCCTCAGGGCCCTAGTTCTGTGTCCTCAACTCAGGGACACTACTACCTCACTCAGACTTTACACATGTTAGCAAAAGAGCCAGTAAATTCTTTTTGCTTAAACCAGATGGCATAAGAATTTGTATTACTTGCACTGAAACAGTCCCACCTGTTTGATGAGCATCGTGCAGCTCTTTCTTATAACGTGTTTTGACATATCTAGTAAGAATTCCAGCACCACACCGAGTATCCCTGTAGGGGTCCACTAAATAAGGTATAGTTACCGGGCTTTTGTCTGCCTAATTCAACAGTAATTTCAGAGGGATGAGTAGAGTTTCAAGATCTTTCACTTCATAACATCTGTAAAGTCCCTTTTGCCACATAAAATGCATGAATAAATTCCGAGGATTTGGTGATGAACATCTTCAGAGGCCATTTATCTGGCTACCACACCTGTCTTTCTGCAGCAAAGGCCTGTGGGCCTCTCAGGTAGGTCATCTCATTTCTTCTGTTACTCAGACAACATTTTCAAAGACAGAGAACTATGGCTTAGACAGCATGTGATCTGTAGGCCGAATGAAGGGAATTTCCTGGAATAGTGGCTACTGCGCGTAGTAAAGTAACACACATTGTGATTGATTCAGCATAACAGCCAGTTAATGGAGAAGTTGTCAAAGGATGCAGACTTCCAACTCTAAGGCAAATAAGTTCTGGAGATGTAGTGTCCAGCATGGTGATTATCATGAATAGTGCAGTTGTCTTTTTTATCATACATTAATTCAAAACAATGTGTGCCTAACAAAAGAATTCACAACTGGAAAGAGCTTCACAGGAAAGAAATGCCTTGCCCATATCTATGTGTCTGCTGTGGCATCAGGGATCTCAGACCTGTGAGGAACTAACATTCAGTGTCCAGTTGTCTAGACCAATGCTGTAAATATGAGACTTTATTTGATTCAGATAAGAGATTTTTGTCACTTAACCTTGTAATTTGTGAGATGTCTTTATTCTAACCTGAGCTTCTTTTTGGAAACCTTGAATCGCAAATAGAGATATTGGCTAAAGAAAATTATTTGTTGAACTTATGAGAGATTTGTTTCAGAGACTAACGTTGTGTCTATAACATCCATCATGTAGATATCTGGTTTTATCAAGCATATTTTGAGTTTAAAAGGATGAGGGAAAATCTTTTTTTGTATGTTTCCTTTTTTTAGTATTCTTTTGATTTTTACATCATAATTAAACATAATATATAACTTCAACTTATTTTTCTGTGTACTTGAATCAGATATTTCTGAATACTTGAATCAGATATTTCTGATTCAATGGAGACTCCTTTTTATTGCTGTTCTATTGCAGTTGTATGTTTTCTTTGGCACATACTATGAATTTTTTTCTTTTAAGAGTGCTATTTGATAAGCATTACTTGTATTAAAAAGTAAAAGTTACTAGTTATTCATAATTTGTTCAGGGTGAAGGCTATACCTATTGTAACCTGAGTGCCCTTGTGCCTTGATGAAGAAAAAAATCACTTCCCAGTTTTGAACACTGTTACTATGATAATTTTAGAGACTAAAATGGTATGATTCTTTTCCGTACATGCATAGTAATTTTTAGAAACCATAAAAACATTAAATAATATATGCCTCACATGTACACTTAGAAAGCCCAATGAACCTTAAAAGATGTATTAGCTATGTGTGTACTGGGGGAGGGTGGAGAGATACCCAATGTCAAGGACAGGCCTCATTGCCAATATCCTCACTGGAGTTGTGGGTTTAGCAGGGAGAACATGTGTGGCAGTTATAATGCTAAGCTATGTTGGGAATCATTTGGAGTCCTCCAAATGGATTAATTTTTGAGTGGTTCATTCAATCAAAAGTATGATTAGTTATGATACTAATTGAACCTTTGGTATGACTCAGTTTTCACTGATCTCATTAACTGCATTTCATTGCTCCTACTTTGTGCCTAAGTGAAAGTGTAACATTTGGGTGACATCAGGTAGCAGGCTTTGTGGAGTAGCCAGACAGCCGTACCAGAAGCCACACCAGATTGTGCTCCTGGTGTTTCCCCTGGGCTTAGCTTTACTTTTAATGGATTTGCCTCTGCCAAAGCATCAAATCTTTAATCATCTGGTATGGGGAGTGATGCGTGAGTTATTAAAACTCACAGACCTTAGACAAGTAGAAAGGAAACAGCTACACCCTCATTGTTGAATTAGTCCTAAAACAAATAACTTGCTAGGAATTTAATGAACACAAGTTTTGTGGCCTCACATTCAGTACTAATGATGTGGAAAATATGCAATAGCATTTAACAGTATTGCGACACAGTGAACCAGATCTGGAAGAGTTTATTTTGGAGAGGAACTGTTCTCTAATCTTAGGTTTCTATTTAGACTTATGGCCGCTAGCTGGCATGTGAATACTATTTAAACTTGGAGACCGTTTAATTTCAAAGTTTTTGTCTGAGATGGTTTTTGATTTATTCTCAGGGGTTTTAGATGGTCAATAAAAAGGCTGACTGGTAGGTGTGCACAGTTGTAGTCAACTTAGGCTTCACAGAAATATAATCAATGGAGTCCAAATTAAAGGAGATAGTCTGAGATCTGCCATTTTTGATAATTCCAGGTATTCAAGTTCCATCTAACTTAGAATTTACAGGAATATTTTCCCCTAATGGACATACTACCCATGAGCACATATTTCAAAAGAGGGAATCAGGACCTTTTGAGATATTCTCCTGTGGCTGAGGAACCTTTACTGTCCTGCAGGATTGGCACAAGTCTCCTCTAAAGACCTCAGAATTTGTCCGGCTGGCACCACAAATGTGATCAGCTGAGGTTTTAACCAGTCACGGGCTGGACCTCATAGAGACCTATTTTCATAGTTTACTGTCAGCATTAGGCTCTTCCCGATTAAAATTTGACTTCTAGCAGCTTGGCATCTGCCCCTTGACCCCTTGATTGTACCATCTGTCCCTTGTGCTGCTTTCATAAATAAACCCCAAATCTCAGATTTACCCCCAGGAAGAAGTGTATTTCTTGCCCACGTCATCTTAAACAGGTGTTCTGATTGGCAGGCAGCATGTCCCAGGCATGATGCTAAGACTCAGGCTTCATGAATCCGCAACGTGTGATTTCCAAGTTGGCTGTCTTCGCTGGAAGGGGTAAGAGAATGACGCATTTTTGGTAGAGGTTTTTGTGGAATCAAGCCTGGAAGTGGCGCACCGCCCCTCCACTCATACCATTGGCCCCAACTCACTCAGATGGTCAGATCTAACTGCAAAGGGGTCTGGGAAATATAGTCTGTCTTTGAACCTGAGAAGAAAAGATATTGGGTTTGGTGAACAGTTTTTGCCATATACACACTTATACAACTATTTTGATAGTATTTAAAACATTTTTATTACTTTTACCTTTATTTATGATATCTCACATGTGAATTTCTTGAATTATTTCAATTTGTTTCTAAAATACCTTTATTACAATTTTAGTATATATTTTTCAAGATAGACAGGTAGATAATGTATATAGTATATGGGTATCTGTACATATATACATATAAACACATGTGTGTATATATATATATACATATAAAACATAAGTGTGTATACATGTGTGTATAATTCAAGGTCATATATTAGGACCAGATCCAGAACTTGAGACTAGAATTTATAATTTTGTGTTTATTAAATTTTATCATACTTTAATCTCAAATTGATAGAGAAGACAAAATTCCAGGAGCCCACACTTTAAATTATTATCACCTTTATTTTAAATTCTAGCAGTAGGTATAAATATCTAGAAAAAATATATTTGGAGCTACAAGGGTGTCAAGCAATGGGATCTTTTTTATAATTACCTTTGCCATTTCTTCCAATTTTTTTTCTCCTGGTATTAACTATTTCTGTATCAGATGGACTCACAGATTTATTATAATCATTTTGGCATTTGAGGAGTTGAAGAGAGGCATAGACTTATTGATTGATTGATCAATTGATTAATACATATGGTGGAAGGCTGAACTTTCTAAAAATGATAAAAGTACAGAGACCAAACCCATGTCCTGGCCTCCCTTTCCCCATATCCAACAAAGGATATACAATGGGAGAACAGTAGGAAAAAAAACAATGATATACCTGTCAGTACAAAAATTGATCTGGCCTTGAATCAGAAATCTGACTGCAATAAACAAAAGGAACAGGTTGATCTAGGTGGGTATGACGAGCTTTCAACCAAAATGATGACACCAGCATCTCTATGCCAATTCTCAGGGTGGACAGCTGCTTCTTGTTATTTCTGCCAAGCAGGAGTCCAGGAGAGAGGAGAAAATACAAATGTGTTGTCCATAAAGAAACAAACTGAAATTCAAATAAACTCAGGGAGGAATTAGCTATAGAGCGAAAAACGCTAAAAAGGCAGAACCACCTGGTGTAAGAAAAACTACCCTAAAAGGGACTGTCAACATTACAGATAGCAAGAAGAACAGAGCATTGTCCAGGGCAGAATGAAGGGAGATGCTTTATTGTGGCCCAATAAGGTGAGTGATATGGAAGGATCGTTTCCAGGCAGCTGTTGCCCATTAGATGAAGGTGGTGAGAGACTCCACCGAGAGCCCTTCAGACGAAGTTATGTGAAAGTATGCACACACCAGAAACTCCATTGAAGATGTTACATTGATCACGCTCCAAGTTCTATTGTGGCTAGAATGTTTTCTGGGCAAAGAGAAAAAGGCCAGGCTTGGGTCGTCCGTACGTCTTAAACACTTAATGAAAAATTATATTAATTCCTTTATCTCTTCTGTTACTTGTCCAAGAGACTAAATATGCTTCAGATTGTCTTTACAGGCCTCTGCTGATTGGAATAGACCTTCCTTAGCTTTCCTTCTTTTCCAATTCTCTAATTTAAGTTTATTTTTTGCACTTCAAGTTTAAATTTATTGAAGGCAGAACCAACATTGACTGGTTGTTTACTATGTGTCAGACTTGTTCTAAATGTTTTGTCTCTTGCAATGCTTGATACAGCCCTATAAAGGAAATGATGGTAAAAATCGTATTTCACAAATGAGCAAACTACTTTGCTTAAGGATATGGTAAATGGCAGAAGCACAAAATTTATTGTATTTCTCAGTATAAAGGTCATGCTGTTTTCCATAGAAGAGACGTAAGGATCCCTGACATTGGGTTTGAGTGTGACAGATTTTGTGTTCTTGTTACAATCAATCTATCAGCTTCTTCAACTTTCCCCCACTTTGGGTTCTTGGAGGTAATAGGAGCCCTGGTCACCGTGTTTCTTGCAGTCTTGCTCAAGGTGCTTCACTTCAGTTTTTCCCATGGTAAAATGATGAGTTTGAACTAGATGTGCTCTCAGATCTCTTTCAACTTTGACTGATCTCCAGCCCACAGTTCAGGGTGTGCCATCCTCTCAGCCACGCTCCTCTCTGGCTGCCTGGTGAATGGCTCTCTTTTCTTCCCTCATTGTAGGAAACTCTTTTTTAAAAGTAAATGTGGCAGAAACTTTCCTGTTTGGCATTATGCACTCAAAAACCTGGGTGTGATGGTGAACGTCAATTTCCCATGTATGACACTGAATTCAAACTCTACCATCAGTCAGTTCATCCAACTACAATCATCAGGAAGGCACCCCAGGTCACAGTGGGGAGGCTCAACCATTTTTCTAGGGAAAAAAAAGTGTTCGCTTTCTTCCTAGACTGGCACAATTGAACTTACCTAAGAGACTATTGTGGAAAGGAATGATACCTGATGATCACTGTAAATCTGGTTGCACATGTAAATTTATGCCTCTCTCTATCCCTCTGACTCAGTAGGTGTTTTTGTGATGCTTCCTTCATCATAGGAGCAAATCATAGGCAAACACATTAATTTCACTTACCCATTACATGGAAGCAATTCTCTCTCTCTTTCATACACACACACACACACACACACACACACATACACACAAGAATAGATACTTTTCTCAATTGTGCTTGTGAACTTGCTTCACTGATGAGGCATATCCTTTTAGTATAAAATCTCTCTAAACCTCATGTAAAGTGACCTACTTGCCCAATCATTTTATTCATTATAGTTAAGTATCTCTTTGATATATCTAAGGGCAAGTTACTTCTCTGATGATGCAATTCCTTATAAAGTGGCCCCAAATTATACGAGCTTACAGAGTTGTTACATGAAAGGATTAAGAACATGCATGGGGTGCCTCCCATCTGTGTATGTGGAAATGGATCAGGTTCTCAGAAAGTTGCAGTCTGGTGAGGGAAGTGAGTTCTTCTGTTTATAAGTCATCAAAAGTGAAAGAAGACAACAGCGTGCAAGCAAGAGACATACAGGTAAAATGCCATCTGGAGTTTTGAGGAGAGAGAACACTCCTAGGATTACAAACCACAATATTTTGCATGGGGCATTTCAACACAGCCTTGAAGGATGAATAGCATTTGGACACATGAACACGGAGGAGAGAGAACACCACTAGTTTCTGAAGATGTTCAAGGGACATAATCAATGGTGTGGTTTGGCTGGAGTGCAGGGTATATGAAGAGAGGAGTGGGAAATAAGGTTGGAAATGTAGGTGTGAGCAGACAGATGGTGAGTCTGAATACCAGTCTAAGAAGCACTTTTATTCTGGAGACGAGAAGGCAGGATGATATGGATAAGAATAAAGGGGTTAGGAGGTGGAGCAGATACGCAATGGCAGAGGACAGGAAGTTCAATGTGGGACACACTGGATTTAAGATGTATCAGGAGCCTTCCTGTTGGTTTCTGGGGAGGGAGGACTTAGAATGGTGACACTGGAGGAGAGGGGCCATGACATGGTATAGTTCCCTTGACCGTGCCTTCCACCAACCAACCTTCAGTATAATTCAGCCAAATAGGTCAACCTCATATGATTTTTAAAACCACACAGCCTTAGCAATTTCATTGCTATCTCAGTCCTTGGTCATTTAAGGACATGTAGGTTACATAAGAAGTGAGAGTAGATGACAAATTTAAGATACAATGAATTTGTCAAAGGTACTGATAAAGAGGAACAAAAAGTGATATACTGCATACATTTTGAATTCAATATATAATGTGTTCATAGTAATATGGGATGACGAAAAACTTAATGAGCCATCAAACAATTACGTGAAATAGTTATTGATAGGGACAAATAATAGAACAAATTATACACCTTACCTACTTAAGTGCAAAGAGCAATCTCAAGATAAAATATTACTGATATGTGAGAGGCAGTAAAATCCAAAGGAAAAATGAGGTGCTAACAAGTTGCTAGTTTTTATATTTTAATGCGATAAGTTGCCATTCACATCAAAGGGCTGTCTGACTTGAGGATCAAAAAGAAATTTTTGGCAGCCCGAATTATTGAAATAAAAAAGTCAAGGGAAGTAGTGAAAACCCCATTACCACGTCAGTGAGTCTTATTTCTAGTTTATTTTCTGCAGTTCGGTTTTATTGATGGAGGCTGGTTATAATGACCGGGAGCCACAGAGATAAGAGAGGCTGATAGAAAGGGTAACCTGAAAACAGCACTGTATGATACTGCCAATATGGCAGAATGATATAACACCCTGTAACACTGAAAATATCCAGTGAATGACTCCCTGCCGTAAAACCTCAGGAAAATAACTCTATACAGTAATACGAAGAGAGTATTATTGGAAGTACCAAACTTTTTCATCGACTTTGAGCACATTTACTCCTATGACCCAGTGCAGAAATCTCTGCCATTATTTCGTATAATTTTGTGCCTGACAAGTGAAAGTCTTCCCGTAAAATGTGACAGCTTAGACAAGTGGTTGCAGTGACCTCTCCAGAGGGTCAGAAAATGAAGCGACCTAACTTGTCTTCTCACTGGGGTCTAATGTCTGGACAACAGGCTTACACTGGTCTTTGCCTTGATCTTAAAAGATCTGCAGAGGCTTTTTAAAGTTTAAAACTTTTGACTATATCCCTCCGAAAGACACCGGTAGTTATGTGAGACTTCTGGAGATAGAACGGCAGGTCTGAAAAGTGTTTCTGAAGTGCAATGAGAGGGTGAGAGGAAAAAGGAGGAAAGATCTGGAATGGATGATGTCATTGAGAGAAATAAACAAGGATATAAAGATATGGGCAAAAATGGGAATTCCAGAAGGATTTAAATAGTGGCATGCTTGGCTTCCTGACATGAGATTCTGCAACCTTTGCAGTTGGAATTTCTTTTCTAAAGATTTTATTTATTTATTTTTAGAGAGGGAAGGGAGGGAGGGAGAGAGAGAGAGAGAGAGAGAGAGAGAGAGAGAGAGAGAGAGAGAGAGAGAGAGAGAAACATCAATGTGCGGTTGCTGGGGGTTATGGCCTGCAACCCAGGAACGTACCCTGGCTGGGAATTGAACCTGGGACACTTTGGTTCCCAGCCCGTGCTCAATCCACTGAGCTACGCCAACCAGGGCTTGGAATTTCTTAATGTTCACACATAACTTCATTCACACCCACTGTCTGATACCAATCCAGATCTTAAGTGGGGAAAAACTATTAAAAAGTAATTTAGGCAGCATCAAGTCAGCTTCCTTGTTTATTCTTTTCTGACTAAGAAACTGGTCCACTTCTTGCCATCTTTGCCTAAGCTACTGACTTGTTCATTGATTTCTGCTCAGTATCACTCAGGACTTGAGTCCTTTTCATCCTTTAAGACCTTGCAGGGCTTTAAATCCTTCCCCTGAACTCCAGTAACCACAAGGGAACCTGGCTAGTTATGCTATACATCCCAGCCATTATCCTCCTGATAATTTGCTTATACACCCTACTGCCTGTTGATTACCACTCAAGTTAGCTTTGGGGTAAAGCCGCTAAAATAAAGAGAGCCCAAAAGAGAGCCTTCAACAAGATAGAACTTTATTTCTCTTTAAAATAACAGTGTAGAGGGGAATGGTCCAGGCTGACAAGACAACTCTGCTCTGTGCACTCATTTAGGGACCTAGGCCTGTTCCATTTATGTTAATTAATTAATTAACACCTCCCTGGGTGTTGCTCTTGATTATACAGCTGAAGCAGCCATTGCCATGCTGACATCCTAACCCACATAAAAGGGAAGGAGCAGAAGCCAGGGCAAGCAATTCCCTCTGAAGCAAGTAATATGGAATTTGCACATGTAATTTTCATTCACATTCTATCGGAAAGAAATGGAATTAGTCCTATTACCACAACTGGCCACAAGGGAGGCTGTGAAAAGTATAGTGGATCCCGGCTATGCCCTGCTGAAAGTCTATTACTATAGTAGGGGAAACAGGCTTTGAAGGATTATTTGGTTCTCAGCCCCACTCACTCTGACATTGTTAATTTGGCTTCATTGAGCTCATTCTTTAACTAATCAAGCATTAATTAAGAGCAGCAATATTTGAAAAAAAAAGCAAAGAAAGTCATTTTTAAAATACCACCAATAGAGGACTGTCACTCTACAAACACCTGGGTATGGAAATGAGCCTGTTTCCTGCTCTCTTTTGATTGGTACACATTTATTTGAAGCTACTAAAGTTTATAGATCCTGATCTGAAGTTCCCAGCACAGTGAGTTTCGTTACTGGTGATTGCTAAAGTTGAAGCCTCAGCACGGGAGTGGTAACGTCATGACACACAATCCACTATTCCTCTCTCTTTGCTCAGGACAGACGTTGCTTATGAATGATCACTCTCTCCCGTGGAGCAGGCATACAGCTTCAGGACCATTCTTGTACATGGCACTCCAGGGAGTCACTGCTAGTTAATTGGGGCTGGCATGGGGGGATTAAAATGGTTTGCCATCCCCGAGTGCTTGGAGACCTTTAGGTTTCAGAAATCTTTATTGACTCGTTGTCGTGTATTTAAGACATTCCATTGATAGTCACAGGGACCTTTTTGTTTTTCTCTCTTGAATTTCAGACAGTCCTTTGGCAAACAATGGGGGAAACCTTTTTTTTTTTTTAAGTAAGAGATGCTGCACATTCTCCAGGATCTCCTTGGCCAACTCGGTCTCTGGATATGACTAACTAGGGAAAATTAGGACACATTGTTGGCGGACAGTATCCACAGTAGGCTTGTTCTCCAGCGTTTTATCAGAAAGAATGCAGCAATGTTAAGAATTCCTTACTTAGAAGGCTCTACAGACCCATCCAGGCAACAGAAAGGGTTGTGTTTGTGACAGAAAGAAGGGCTCTCACAGACGTGAGGTTTGCAAGGCCTCTGCGTTCCCACGAGAGTTCTCCCCACCATTGACTGGAAGTCCTCAGCTAACACGAGCAATGTGCATCCCATATTAGATTGGCCTTTGAGATCCTGCACAGGTGGAAAAAGAAAGACATAAAACCTTAAAAAACAAAATCTAAACAAAACCCTGAGATACTGAACATATTAGCTTGCTATGACCATATTGCCAGCAATGAGTTTTCAGCTTTGGAGAATTTTTCAGAAAAGGGAATGAGATCCGTTTCTGAAGCAAAGATGTATTCACTATTTTTAAAATTTTTTTTAAAGATTTTATTTATTTATTTTTTAGAGAGGGAAGGGAGGGAGAAAGAGAGAGGGAGACATCAATGTGCAGTTGCTGGGGGCCGTGGCATGCAACCCAGGTATGTGCCCTGACTGGGAATCGAACCTGCGATGCTTTGGTTCGCACTCCGTGCTCAATCCACTGAGCTACGCCAGGCAGGGTGATGTATTCACTTTTATTGTGGAAAAATAACATTGTTTTTAACTCTCATCCCAAAAAATATTAAAGCTTCTGCTCACTTTATTTATTTTTTTACTAATTTAGCCTCTGAACATGACCAATCACTAGAGGTTATTCCCTTATGTTGGCAATTGAGTCAAAAGAGATTTTTTTAAGAAATGGCTGAATTAAGATGATCAATGATTATAATATCACCTAGGCTAGGGAGGACCCTTGGTAATTATTGTTTAACCTCTGGAGCAGTTTATTTGAATACAAGCAGTTCTACGGGAGAGAAGAGCTAGTTGAGCAGTGAGCAGGAATAGAAGCAATTTTTAAGATCATCTAGGTAGGTACCATCAAATTTTTTAGTCTCCACTATATGTAGGAATAGTTGGAAGAAAAATTCAGTGTGATATAGCACCTCTTATCTTCCCCATCTCAAGTATTTAAGGGCACAAACGAAGTGGAGGGCAAGGACTGACAGCTTGGGAGCAACCTTGAACATCTCTCACTAATGATAGTTTTAGAAGTACATGAAAATAATCTTTTATCCTTGGCATCTGTATAGCATTTTTCACATAACGTGTGTTAAATAACTATTTGCTGAACTAATTTCTTAATAACCATGCTAAAGAAAATCACAGAGCCACGCAAAATCATTCCTACCGAAGAAACTAACAACTTACAGCCTCGCAGAAGCATGAAAAGATTATACATTTTGGAAGAAAAGAAATGAAAGAAGTTTACTGAAATATTAACTTGGGTCTGAGACTGTCATCTGCTATCTTAGGGAAGTAATGGAATAGAGCAGAGATAGCCAGGATGTGCTCGTTATCATAAAGTCTGGGAATGCGCGCCACGTAGGGAGGGGTTGGCAGCCGGAGTACAAACGCGCAGAAGGGAAGGACAAGAAGGAGATGCTAAAGGGCTGCACGTGAGGAGCGGTTTACAAAAGACAAGTTATGTTCATTGGAGATAGGGAAGCTCGAGGAAAAAATGACACTGACCGAGTATCCATACAGACTATCCATACAAGAAGTTAACCAAAGGTCTGGAGGGATTTAGGAAAGGAGGAAACGCCATCATAAGAATTATAATACAATTTATTTATACAGCAAAGTACTTTTTAATGAAGCACTTCTACCCACTTTATCTTCTTTGAACTTTACAACCATCCTGTGAAGTAGAGTAATAATTATTTAGGTTCATGGAGAGTAACATATATTGAGTAGTTCCTTCATGCTAAGAAATTTTACCTGTTTACACAGTTTAATTGGAGTCAGAGTGCCTGGTTCAAATGCCACCTCTCTATCTATAAGATAGGAGCCCTTGGGCAAGTTACTTAACATCCCTAGGTCTCAGGAATAGCAAAATGCAGCCATCTTCCTCTCACTGTCAGGTTTATAACAATGTTTCAGTCAGTGACAGACCACGAATGTGACGGTGGTCTCCTAAGATTATAATGGTAAAGCTTATCCTCCATTTTTTAAAATATAAATAAACATTTAATATATTTAATAACCTTCTTCTCAGTCTATTACTTGCCTACTATATACATTTTTCTCTACCTTGTGTTTTCACTGAATATATTGGATACGTTTTGCTAAGTGAAATAAGCCAGCCAGTGAAAGACCAAGACCACGTGATCTTGCTTGTGTGGAATCGAATGAACAGGATGGAAACAGAAGCAAGGATTCGTGGAACAGACTGACAGCTGTCAGAGGGGAGGTGGGGCTGATTGAAAGAAGGTGAAGGGGCTAGCCAAAGAACAAGTATGCATGACCCATGGGCACGGACAACATGTGGGTATTGACTGAGGGAGGGTGGGGCTGGGCGGTGGTGGGCAAAGGGAGAAAAAGCAGGGACAACCACATGAACAACAAAATACAATTGAAAAAAGGATATAGAAATATTCCTTATCTTTTTGTTAGCTGCAGAGCACTCTATTGAATAGATGTATTATTGTTTATATTGAATGAGGGCAATAAATAGCCTTATCCATATAATTTTTTTGTATGTTGCCAATATAGCTTTGGGCTAGATTATTTAAACAAAGGAAAATTCATATGTAAATTTTTAATGGCTGAAACTTTCCCACATTTGGCAAACTACATGAGCATACAGATTCCAGGACCTTAGGAAATGCCATGCAGGATGAACCCAAAGAATTCCATCCCAAAACACATAGTAATTCAACTTCTGAAAACTGAAGACAAAGGAAACTCTTGAAGGCCACCGTAGAAAAATGGTACCTTACCTACAGGAGAAAAAACAATCCAAATGAAAGAGTATTTATCAGTCAAAGCAAGAAGCTGACCAGGATACTTCAGGCTCATGAAATCGTACATGCCAAAAAAAAAAAAAAAAAAGGAAAGTGGGAGGGAAGAGCACATTTGGAAGATGGCAAGCAGTTCATTACAAACAGGATACCACCATTTCCACAGACACTCAGTGGAAACAAGTTTACTTGCCCAATCTATATGCTGACTTATATCCTATCCTCCCAAACACAAATTGTATCTATGATTTCATAGAGAAAATGGAATTTTTAATTTTTATTCATTCTAACTAATTTAAATGAAGTAGACACATTTTTTCCTCTTTTTTTATTCCTCACACCACTGTCCTTTAACTATCCTTCTGTGTGCTCAAGATTAGAATAGAAGAAAGAGGACAGAATAGACCAGGTAGAAACTAAAGTTGATTTTAAGTTGTTTATTAAATAATGAGTGAAGTCGCCATTAAAAGCAAATACAGCAGACTACCAAAAAGCATTGATCCTGTGGGATGGAAAGTATGCCTTCATGATGAACCTACCCAAGGTGCAGGACTGTGGGCTTTGTGAGAGGCTCCCGCGGTGATTCCCCCGACAGTGAATATCCGACTGTCAGAAAATCACTACCAATCTCCACTTTTTTCTTCCAGTTCCAGATTATATTCAAATGACTGGAGGACTGACCAACACCTGTAGAAAAAAGAATGAGGCTATTGTTTTTGTTTGTCCGTGTGGGTCAAATATTTAATTAATTCATTTACCCATTTACTTATCACATATTTATTAACCATTCATTGTATGTCAGACATTTTTCTAAACACTGGGGCTTTTCAAAGCTTAAAAACAATGGAAAAATATTGGCCACCTAATAGTTTCAGAGTTTTTGCACATAAAAAAATGGAAACACAACTAAGGTATTTAAGAAACTGAGGAAAATGTTTGCCAAACATAGGAAAGACAAATGGTCAATATTCTTAAACTACAAAGAGCTCAATAATTTTACAAATGAAAAACTTGTCTAAAATTAAAGTAGATAATACAGAGGAGAAATATAAATGGTTATTAAGTATATGAAGTGTGACATTCATTCTCAGCATTAATCAAAATATTTTTTCACTATTAAGGAAATAAAATACATGCACACTGTTGTCGAGGATGAACAAATATATGCATGAACAAAATTCAGACTTTGGGAAAGTCTTTTTTTAGTGTGAGTCAAGTTTAAAAATGTTTAGGTAATGGGAAGAAATACAATGAAGATTAAATAACAATAAAATATGAAAAAATATTTAATAATTTGCTCTAGAATGGTACTCTAAGACTTTGTCAAGAGAAAATGATAAAAGACAGGCAAAGAATTATGTTCATTTAGGTATTAGAATAAAAAAATTTTAAAGTGAACTCATATGGGTCACTGATAAATAACAGTACATTCACAAATAGACTAATATATAGACTTTGGAAATAACATTTTGAAAGCTGACATGAGAAAATGCTTCAATCACTAATATGAAATAAAGTCAGGATATATATGTATATCAATCTTTTATAATATAACATTATGTATATTTTAAAGTTATCTTTAATAATTTTCTGCATTTTAAAACTTTCCTACAATAGAGACATTTTATTTGTGTAATTGAAAAACCAGTTATATTTTAATATAATTATATAGCAATTCATTCAGGAATTATATATCAAAATTAATTTTTCTAAGACTATGTTTTAGTAACTGAGTATAATATGTTTATAGAAAATTATCAATTCAGAGTTATTATGTATTTGTTTATTATCAATTTGCTTATCATCTGTCTTCCCTAAACAGGACTTTCTGCTTCAAAGGAAATTTTCTGTATATGTACCGTCTAGTGTGGTAGCCACCAGCCATGTGTAGTGATCCAGTACTTGCAATGTGGCCAGTGCAACTGAAGAACTAAATTTTTTATTTTGTTCCATTTTAACTAATTTAAATGTAAATTTATATACTCACACACTCTCTTTGACAGTGAAATTCTAGAGCTCAGAATAGTGCCAGGGAAATAGTAGGTGCTAAATAAACACTTGTATATTGTTTGGATAGTTAAGTGAAATTATCTAATGATTTGGCATCATTTGATGACATTGGGATAAGAAAGAGATAAAATTTGCTGTTATCTGACATAATATTAACATTAAACATGGACCAGTGTGGAAGTTGTTGGCCCTAGTACCAACATGCAATGGGAAATGGAGGCTCTAATGATACTAGCAAACACTTATTAGCATGCATTATTGTTCTACAAATACAAAGTCATTTAATCCTCCAATCCCAAGAAATAAGTACTATCATTTTTCCTCATTTTATACGTAAGGAAACTGAGGCAGAGAGAGGAAAAGTAAGTTACTCAAGGACACACAACTAGCAGAGCCAGGGTTCAAATCAGGTTCTCTGGTTTCATATGTGTTCTTAGCCTCCATAACATAATGTCTAGATAAGCAGATGTCCTTCCGAATGACTGGGGTGGTGTTTGACGTTAGAACCACTGGTTTGACTTGACGGCAGACTGTGATGGATGTAGATGGATTTCTCTAACTTGAGCCTTCTGTATCAGATCACAGCAAATATAAAACATAGTGTTTTTGTTTTGTTCTGTTTTGTTTTCAGTGCATACATGTGAACCCTTGAAACTCATCCAACAGACACGTACTGCGTGAAGCCAAGTGCCAGATACCTTGTTAGAATCAGGAGCTCCAAATATAAAGCAGCTTTATTCCCCTCCTTCCAGAAGTTCAGAAACCAAGAGAGGTAAGATATATAAAAAGAGCTCACAAAGTGTGATGAGTACAAAAATGAAAATATAAAAGTAGCACCCTGAGAGCTGAGAGAAAGTGAGAGAATCAAAGAGAGAGAGAGAATGCACGAGTTTGTATATGCATATATTTAGAAACAGCTGATACTGAGGGCTGGGGGCTCCTATTTACCTTCATGTCCTGCTTTGCAATTCACCCTGGCCCTCATTTATGCTGTAAGACATTCGAGGACTGTAGTCAGAGCTTGAAGATCTGACCCTTATCTGCCATTTATTAACTGATGACTTCAGGACGAGTTGTGTCTAGGTTTACATAATGGGCTCAAGCAGCCCCACCCTGTGGATTTCATGGATTTTTAAAAATACAAGTCAGAATGAGATCTTGGCTGTTACGGTCCAGTACAAAATGCAAAGCCCTGTGACAGTGTCAGGAATTTCCCTGACTTGTTAACCTGTAACATGTACTGGGGTGGGAAAGCAAGCTCTCATGCTAGAAATGTTGGCTGACTAAATGGCAGGCCCATGCATAAATAATGAGTAGGGTGGGCTCCTGGGAATGTGTCTAGACTTCAGGGAAGTATCTGATTAAGTGTCCCAAAGGATCTCATTTGCAAAATGTGCTCTCAGTGGCTGTACTGGCACAAGTGGTATTGTGTTACAGTAGCCCGGTTGGAGGATGAAGGATAAACGGGGGCAAATTGAGTGTGCAAGGGTGGTGTCAGGAAGGGCACCGCAGGTATTAGTATTAGATCTACATCAGTACGGCACAAGAAGAAAAGCAGAAAGTCCAGGAACATTTGATCAGGAATAGAGAAATTTCTGAGCTATGACTTGAAGCTTATCAAGTTGGCATAAAAGAGTACATTGGTGAAATACCTTACAGCTTTGAACTGTACTTTCCAAAAGATTTTTCCTTTATCCTAAGAAAAGAAAAGAAAAGAAAACTCTAATGCCAAACACTGTGTGTTGGGCACTACCATCCCCATTTTATAAGTAAATAAACAGAAGACCTATGGAGATTAAGTCATTTGCTTAAGGCCTCACAATAAAACCAATAGCTGAGAAAGGACTTCTTACCTGAAGCCCAGTCATTTTCATCACACCACAGAAAATAGGTGTATTAATGACTGACTTCCCTGGAGAATGAAGTGAAATTACAACTTAGGAGGAGGGTCAAGCTTGTACAAGCTGGGTTGCCAGCCCTGTGGACTAGTGTAGACCCATTTAAGAATCTTCTAATTGGAAGGAACGCTCATAATTAACTCAAGATTTTCATGGAATTAAATAGGAAAGTAAACATAGAGTAGAGCTTTACTCAGTCAACCCTCAACCACATTCAAGGATTTCAGGTAAGGAGGGACCACTTGGCTTTCCCACAGGTGAACTCCCTTTCCTGATCACCTGTCTGCAATGACTGGAGACTTTGTCCCTGGAGCTCCAAGAACTTGCTTTCAAACAGAAGCCCCCCAGGCAGCCCTAAGGAACCTGGCATCTCTTGAAATCCTCTTATCAAACGCAGCTTTTGCCTAAAGCTCTAACTATTTTGTCAAAGGCAAGGGGAGTTGGTGGCAATTATCCAAGTGCTGCAAGCAAGAGAAATGCATTTGTCTTCCATTACCTAACTTTTCAGGCAAAAATCTCTTATAGCAGAGCTTCTGCACTTCTGTTGTGTAGAGAATTACCTAAGGAGCTCGTTAAAATGCAGATTCTAATTCAGTAGGTTTGAGGTGGGCGTGGAGATTCTGCATTTCTAACAAGCTGCCAGGGGATGCTGCACCTAGTCGGTGGATCATGCATGGGATAGCAGGGTTTTAGAGCATCCAGTTAGCAATGGAATCTGCCCCAATTCTCCACTTTGCTATCTTTGAAGAAGAGGGTCTCAAAATTTAGGGCACATTAGTGTCACCCGAGGAACTTGGAAGAAAATGTAGTTTGGTTTGGTGGACCTGGGTAAGGCACTGGAATGTGATTTTCTGACAAGTGCCTCAGCCCTTCTCAGGGATCATTCTCTAAGAAATGTTGCTTAAGAAAAAAGGAAGCACAGTTGTGATCCAAGGTGCTCAGCTGGGCCAGTACTCAGCCTTTGGAATCAGTAAGTCTTAACTACTGAGATGTTACTTTAGGTGGAGGACAATATAAAATTCAGTGGAAGAGTTTCAACCTATAAATTCAGTGAAATACACTGGAGTATTTACATGGGCTTCTGCATTGCCGAGCAGGGAAAATGAGTCTCAAGTCTCTGATTGCACCCCGTGTAATTTTATTCTGAAGAACCTGAGATGTGACAGAAGTAGGAGCAAACGAGAGTCATAATAACTGGCACCAGACACAGTGGAAAAGGGGATTTAGAGACAGCCCATAGAGGGCCAGACACCCTGGTGAGAAAAGGATGCATGTCGCCCCACAGCCAAAATCGAGTCTTTTTTTTTTGGTTTCAGAAACTATTTTTGTGGAAATTTACTAGAAAAGTCTCTGGGTATCTACAGAGATAGGTCACTTTGAGAGATGTGTGTTTTTGTGGGGTGAAGAATTGACTATAATGTAGCAGTGTAAAAGTAGATAAAGTTGACTTTAGGTGAAAATAGTTATATTCCTCCATGAGCTCCTACTCACTTTGCTTAGACAACTCATTGGGGAAGAAGGCACTGACGTGGTTTCAGCTACCTCTCCCAAACAACGGAAGGACCAGGGAATGGAGAAAAAGCAAGTGGGGCTGGAGGGGACTTAGAACCCAAAAGATTAGTTGCGTACTTAACTCAACCAGTAAGTGGCTGTGGTGTCTTGTACCATCATTTCGTGTCCTTTGTTACATGACCTTTGAACAGCATGAAACTAGATTAAAAATAAGGTTCCATCGAACTTGTGAGTTCTGTGTTTTCATTGTTGCAGCAATTATTTTTTTCTCACTAGTGCTACGGACAACTGAGAACAGCTGGGGGAGAACTCATAAACATTCACCGAAGAATCCATCACATGGTGCGTCTGTCGCAGTTCTGTGTATAGACTTAATTATCTGCTTTCAATTTCATTGTGGCAAAGTTTTATGTTCTGAAATGCCTTATACTTGAGGACTTCTATTTTCTTTTCTTTCTGATGCAATCATTGCCACAGACCACATCTCTGCTTTCCTAAACCACTGAAGTCTCACCTCTGAAATAAATGGATGAACTTGGCTCCTTTTTACAATGAACTTTTAATTAATCTATTACAGACTCTTTTTTTGGTTCATTTATTTGAAATATTTCCATAATTTTGTGTTTTTAAAAAACTTTTATTAATAGAATGATAATTACTAATATCTTCCAATTTTGGAGTTTGGGAGTTAGACCTGCATAATAGATTTGGAGAATATACAGTTTCCAAAGCTTAAACTTCACCTCCTTTGTGAAGACTGCCTTGATTCCCTTAAATTGTAACTAATTATTTCTTTCTTTTTCATCCTATATATCATTGCCTTTTTCCTCTGTTGTTCTTTAGGGTAGTATTTCCTGATGTGAGCAATCTTATGTAATATACGATACAAGTTTATACTGAACACTGAAATCATTGGGTAGATTAAAACATGTACTAAAACCAGAGACCTTGGTAGGTATCTCTGTGTTGGACCATACAAGTTTCACAGGAAAATGAATGTTTCAGAAAAATCTGAAGTCCCCAGGGAAGGAGCTAAGCAAGTGAAAAGGAGGAATTTTCCCATACGGCAGTCCTGGGTAGCCTGCATGGGTCCAGAAGTCCAGTTCTAGCTCGGACATCGCCAACTCTGTGAGCTGCAGAGAGCTTATGAACTCCCCTGATTTCCCGTTTTCTCAACTATCACATGGAAATCACACCGCCAAGCTCCTAGAGTGGATATGATACACATACAAACTCCAACAGAGGTACGCAGTCACTGTATGCTAAAAGTGATAGAAATGATATTGGAGGGAAGCACTGACTGACAGCCAAGTAGCGTCCAATCTACGCACAGGTGGGACGGACCATGGGGATAAAGTCTAAGGACAAACTTGAGGGAGAGTGAAGCCTAACTGGGGAATTAAGGGCCGCAAGGCATTTTCTAAAGTCAACTGTTTTTAAATACTTTCGATCTCCTGCTCTTAAAGACATGAGGTTTAGGAACTCCTGCCCGATTATTATGCTTCATAATATGCATTCAATAGAGGAGAAAAAACTCAATAAAAGGGAATAAAATAATTTGTAGCCTTTATTTCTCTAAGGTATAAACTACTTATTTTGAGACATATAATTATTAAAATTATAATTGTCTATTGGCAGGTAGAAAATTGGAAGCAAAGAAATGAATTTATAAAAGCACGGTTACTCTGTGGATAATTTTTATTCTTTTGAGTAGTTTGTATTACTTAGTGGCCTTCAGAGAAACAAATCAATAACTATTATTTAAAGCTTCCCTGCAGCTTCCAGGGCTTCAGGAGCCTTTTCCCTATCAGTGATCCCGTAATTTCATCAATATGGTATCATTAGCACTCCACAGCTAGCAATTAACCTTTATCCAACAAGCTCAGTTATAGCTTTAGGGGAAAAAAAAAACTGTCCGTCACAAGGAATAGGCTCAGATTTCAGTAGTACAGCTAGTTCTGTTTAAGATAGATGAAACATCTGGTAAAGTTATAGTTAGAGCCAGAGTAAGTATTGATTTGCAAGAACCAATTTCCTGTTTTTAAGGCAATCTGAGGAACCAAGGGGATATCTGTTATCAGTCATTGTTAATCTTTGTGAGAAGTAAAGTGCTCCCTGATAGATCAGGGCACCGTAACATTCTGGTTCCGTGCAGAGCTCATCCACAATAGCTCCATTTTAGATTCCAAAATACACATTAGTGTTTCACTAGTAACACTGCTGTATTTGTAGGGTGCTTTCACAAAATCACTTCAAATGATCCTCACATCGCTGGGAGGTGGTGATAATTATGTCCTTTATGAGCTTTGAAAGTAAAGCTCACAGAGATTAAGTACCATCTTGTTTCTCCCACAGCTATTAAGTAACACCAAGCCCTAGTCATTTTAACCCATTTTCATGAGTACTTTTGAGCAAAAACATATCCCTAGTTCCTTGCCCCAAATCTACCTGTAAATTTCTGGATAACCTTGAAAGTTGCTTACCTGGTCCTTGTGTCTTCAAGTGCCAAATCAGCTGTAATAATGGGGTTGGTTCTGTGAACCCTAAGTTCATTTCTATATATGAGATCTATGATTCTAGGCATCTCTAAGTTAACTTTGTATCTCAGCAAGAATACTTTAGTTTTAATTATTGACGAAATTACAGCATGTCCCAGTCATTGTCCTATGGTGTGTTTTGTGAGAATGATGATGATTTTAGTAATATGAGTACCCTAAACAAAGCATTTGTCTTTTAAATCTTTGCAAAGAATATTTTGGTGATTCCTTTTTTAAAAAAAATTGTATGCATGATTTACAGATTATATTCATAATAATATTAACCATTGATTTTCCCCCAAGATCTAAAACATTGCTTCTGACAGGTATTAGAAGAAACTGTATTGATTTAAATAGTCAATACAGAATAACAGATAAATGGATGGAATAGTGACTCATCTGTGTTGTTTATATTAATGTGAATTGTCTGGATATACTCTACATATCATTAAAGAAGGAGAAGAAGATTCCAGAGACAAGTCTACAAATAATCTATGTATTAGATAAAACAGTTTAAGTAGAGGAAGAGATGCCCATTTTAATTTGTCATGGACTAAATTAAATATAGAAAGAAGAATAAGCTTTTGTTAAGAAGATTAACTTCTTGTTTAATATACAGGGACACTTGTTGTCTCAAAGATTAAAATTGAATACAGTCCAGTAGAGACACAAGTGATTTATTTTAACCCAGATAAACACTGGCAAGAGAAAAAGAAGAAAACAACCTAAGAAATAAATTGAAAACCCTGCAGAATTATTCTCCAATTGTTGAGCTCTTGAAGAAGACACCTATAGACCATGCTCCTTCATCACAATAGAGTTGAACTCAAAGGGAGTTAAATCTCTTTAATTGCATGTTCTATTTATAGCCATCTTATCTGAAAAGGGTTGAAAGGGTACAGAAGAGGTCAGGTAAATAGTCGAGTATGTATACATATGTATGCTTATGTCATATCACACATACATGGTGGAGGAAAAGTAAATTTGCAGTTGTGAGTATATAAAACACAGTTTATTCTTGGATTCTTATTTATTAATTATTGTATTATTTTCCATATGCATAACTATAAACCTATTTGTGCCCCATCCTGTACATGCACAAAAACTCACTTTGTATATGTGCCTATAGGAAATTCATTATTTAATAAAAATCTCTTCAGGAATTCTATATATACCACAGTTAAAAGTAGAATCCCTGTGGTTAAATTGGGAGGAAGGAGCCTAGAACTCCTTGTTCCTTCATTCCCAATGAAGGTTACTGAGATACCACCACAGTTTGAAAACCAGTGATGCATTCCATGTTATTTCCTCTTTATATATGAGGAAACTGAGGCCCGGGCATGTTAAAATGTTTGCGCCCATCCCAGTCTGTCACTCACCCACCTGGAACTGGGATGCCACTGAAGCCCCATAACAAGAGGATGGCAAAGGTTTTCTTTTTGAATATCCAGATTCTTGCCTTTTAGTCACAACTGTGCTACTGATTTGGGTCTGTGACCTTGAACAAGTCAATTGACTTCTTTGAATTGCTGCCTTCTTGACCAAAAACAGGAAGGATGCTAGGAATTATGAAAAACAAGCAAGCAGATCTCCTACAGGACACTTTTATTTCTACAAAAATGACTCCAGTTGAAATCCTCCAGAAGTCACTAAAGCTTTCAACTGCAAATAAAATGAAAGCCTTAAAAAGAACTTCAAAGAAAGCAAACATTAAGAGGGAATGTTTTCTGGGCATCTACATGGGGAATTCCTTAAATACAGAATGGAACATTTGTAATGGAATGATGTGAGTTTTACTCCTGAAATCCTTTTAAAATTTTTCAGGGCTGTATCGCCAACAGCAGGGAAATAAGAATGCATTAAGCCCTCCTCACTCTACCACCAACCTAGTATATAATTTGATGTGGCTAGTGGCAAACACAAAAATTAATTGGAATCTCATGTTTTAGATAAGAATACATAACCTTTATCATTTCAATTTTCTATTTTGCCTATCTTTTTGTATTTAAAGTTGTGAATTAGGTTTAGCAGAAAATTATGTGTATCCATTTAGCTATACTGCAGAACCATGGGAAGGAAAGAAAGAGAAATAGAGACATAGATCATTTTAAAATATCTCTTAATTACATGGTTAAATGTGTCCATGAAGACCAGAGGATGGTACAACATTTTCTCCATAGCTCACTTTTCAGTCCATGCTAATTTCATATATCAGAGACATAGATGTGTCCTGTTTTTCTGTTCTCCTTTGATCCAATGGATTGCCCAATGGTGGTGGGCACTAATACACATAGCACAATACATTTATAAAAATTTAATCAGAAGAAAAAGAGAATCAAATTATATAAATACCAGAAATTGATAAAACACAAAGAAAATGAGAAAAGAAAAGAGAGACCAAATAACTACAAGACTAACAGAAAACAGCTAACAAAATGGCAGTTGTATATCCTTTCTAATCAATCATTGCCTTAAAAGTAAATGCAAACGTGAAACATTTCCAAACTCAAGTTATAAGGCTAGTGTTATTCTGATGCCAAGGCCAGACAAAGATACCACAAGAGAAGAAACCTGTAGGCCAATATCTCTGATGAATACAGGTGCAAAAATCCTCAGAAAAAAAATGAACCAACCAAATCCAATAGCTTATTAAAGGTTCATACACCATGACCAAGTGGATTTATCCCTGGGATGTAAGGATAGTTCAGCCTATGAAAGTCAATTAATATGATATACCACATTAACAAAATAAAGGTTTAAAATTATATGATTTCTCAATAGATGAAGAAATGTCTTTGACATAATTTGACATCCTTTCATTATAAAAATATTCAAGAAACTAGGAATAGAAAGAAATTACCACAGTATAATAAAGACCATCATAAAATGCCTATAGCAAATATTATATTTCAAAGTGTAAAACAGAAAGCTCTTCTTTTCAGATCAGGAAGAAGGCAAGGATTTCCACTCTTATCATTTCTATTCAACATAATACTGGAAGTCATCCTAACTATAGCAATTAGAAAAAAAGAAAGAAGAGGTATCAAAATCAGAAAGGAAAAAGTAATGTCACTATATCTTATATATAAAAAAACACTAAAGACTTCATTTAAGACACTGTAAGAAGTAATAAATAAACTCAGTAAAGTTAAGGACACATTTCAAAACAAAAACATCAGTTGTGTATCTAGTGACTAACAATGCATTATCTGAAAAGGAAATTAGGAAACAATCTCATTTACAATAGCTCCAAAAGGAACAAAATATGAAGGAACAAACAACTCAGGAAGTGAAATACTTGTGTGCTGAAAACTATAAAACATTGAGTAAGGAAATTAAATAAGACACAAACAAATGAAAAGACACCTCATGTTCATGGACCTCATATATACTTTAACATTGTTAAGGTATATAGACTTCCCAAAGTGATATGCAGATTCAATACAATTTTTGTCAAAATCTCAATAGCCTTTTTCACAGAAACTGAAAAAATAGTTGTAAAATCTATATGGAACCACAAAAGACCAGGAAATAGCCAAATCAGTTTTGAAAGAAGAATAAAGCTGGGGTCTGATACTTTCTGATTTTAAAATATATCACAAATCTTCAGTAATCGAAACAGTAGGATACCAGCATAAGCACACCCATGTAGACCAATGGAACAGAATAAAAAGCCAAAAATCATGCATGTAGAGTGTCAATTGCACTTCAATAAGAACACGATGGGGAAAAGATAGTCTCTTCAAAAATGGCATTGGGAAACTGAATAGTCACATGCATGAGAATGAAATTGGACTCTAATTTTACCCCCTACATAAAAGTCAACCAAAAAGACTTACACATAAAACCTGAAACTGAAATTCCTAGAATACAGGGGGAAACCTTCATGACATTATTTTGAAAATAATTTCATGGATACGATAGATGTGACACAAAAGCACAGGCAACAAAGACAAAATTAACAAGTGGGACCACATCAAACAAAAAAGCTTCTGCAGTGTAAAGAAAACAATCTATGGAATGGGACAAAATATTAGCAAACCATATATCTGATGGGGAGTTAATCTTTGAAATATAGAAAGAACTTCTATAACTTAATATTTAAAAACTATTTCCTAATAACTGAATTGTATAGGAAAGTTATTGCTTTCTGTATATTTATTTTGTATTTTGGCACTGTTTTATATCTATTTTATAAGCTCTGGTTTTATTTGTTAAGATTTTGGAATTTTTTTGGTAAACAATCGGTCTGTTAGATCTTTATCTTGTCATATTGCATCATCTCAGACTTCAAGTACATTGAACAATTAATAGTGATAATAGAAAAACTAATTGCCCTGACTGGCATAGCTCAGTGGATTGAGCGTGGGCTGAGAACCAAAGCATCACAGGTTCGATTCCCAGTCAGGGCACATTCCTGGGTTGCAGGCCAGGTCCCCAGTGGGGGCCACATGAGAAGCAACCACACATTAATGTTACCCTCTCTGTCTTATTCCCACCCTTCCCCCCTCTAATAAATAAATAAAATCTTAAAAAAAGAAACTTGAGTATCTTTATAAAAAAAGAAAAAAAGAAAAACTAGCTTTACTACTAAATGTAATTAGAAAGAATTTTAATTTTTCACCATTATATGTGAGTATTTTAATAAGATTCTTGTATATAATCTTTATGAAGCTATGGAAGCATCTTTTTACTACCTACTGAGACTTCTATTATTATTGGGAATGGGAGTTGAATTTTATCAAGTGCTTTTTAGTTATCTGTTGAGATAAACCATATATTTTTCCTCTGATATCTGCTAAAGTAGTGAATCTAATTAATAGATAAGCATATTTAATCATATGCATTTCTGTGAGGTCTCCTTTGTCATGAAGTATCATTCTTAATATATTGTTAGCTTACTGAAAGAATTATTGGGATTTTGAAAACCTGTAACTGAGTTAGAGCTTTTTTAAGATATTCTGACTCCACTCATGTCATTTCATTAATTTTAATTCCCTCAAGTGCAAGATGAGTACATGCTACCTGATTCACAAAGTAGCTGTTAGGATTAGAAGATATTGTAAAATTCTCATGTAGTAAAATAAAGTTATATACATATTATTTATTATATATGGTATTCAAGAAAATGGAAAGAATAGTCTTATATCTTCCAGTAGTAAACATGAGCTACCTAGTGTACTGTCAATGAAGATACACTGAGCGCATTGAATTACTACTTAGTGCAGTTCTCCCCACCCCCCCACCACAGTGGCATTGGCTATATCCATTGAACAATTGAGGAGCCCAAGGCACACAGATGGTAAGTTAATTTTTCCTAAGCCTTCACCAATAGTAGACCTACTATCATGGCTTTGTCTGAGGCTTTGGTGCTAGCAACCAATAATTCCTGGTTAGTAGTATTCTTTAAGAACGATAACTACTTTGATAGGTAGAAAGAAAATGGCCCATGGGACAATATTTTGAAGATTGTCCACTAGATGGCATTATGAGCCTATCTGAATTGTTTGAATTAGGTATTTATTCACCAACTAAATACTAATTAGTTAAAGATATCCGTGCATGAAAATTACTGATAGTAGTACTTTCTTTGGGAAAGCTGTTTTATCTCTTTTGCTGGACTATAAACTAAAGGTAGTGATAACGTGAAACTATTTAGCCCTTGTGAGAGCCATTGCCCCTGTGAGAAAGATAACTGAGCTGCTGCATGGACGGGACGCACTCTCACAGCAACAAAAGGCCAGTGAGAAATTTTATCAAGAAGAACTAAACATGTTTTGTTCTCGATTGAATTGCTTTACCTCTTTGTGAGATAAATGGATTCCAGAGGAGCTTAGATAAGTATATCAATGACAGGCTTGAAAACAGCTTGGACAGGAAACTGGGTAGGATGACAATGCGGAAGCAATTTTAGGTTTAACTTGGAGGGCTCCTTACCCTGTCATCTCTTTTGGGTTGCTTTGGGGAACTGAACACTTGGATGAATGGAATTTAGCTAGCGATAACAACAGAGAGTATCATGATTATTAATTCTTGGTTTAATTCTTATTATTTCTTATGACAAAGAAAAAAATAATGAAATTTAGAGCCAGGACTTTTTTTTGATGGGGACATCCTGAACAAACACTGGTTTTTCTGTTTTGTTCTGTTCTTTTTCCTTTAATCACATGTATTCCCTCCACACATCCCCACTTCCTCCAGTACATTTTTACTCACTCTTATAGTAAATTTAAGAATGAAACACTTTTACATCTCTTTAAACTCTTGAGAAAGAAAGAATACTCCCAAATGTGGAGCTCAATGGTTAAGAGTGAATTAAAATAAAATAGAATGGTTTATGGGTGCAATTTGGAATCATGGGTGGAAGTATTGTCCCCAGTAGACATACTTATGCCATCAGCTATAATAAGTGCAACAGGTATGTCTGGTCCTCAGTCATACTTTGATGTTTTTATTATGATGTGCTTGAAGCCATTCTCTAAAACAGGTGTGCCAAACAATTTTCACTGGGGGCCACATCAGCCTCTCGGTTACCTTCAAAGGGCCAAATGTAATTTTAGGACTGTACAAATGTAACTACTCCTTAACTAGGGGCAAGGAGCTTGGCACTGCCAAGGTGAAAAACAAGGGTAGAAATAAGGTGTTGGACCAGATAAAACAAGGTGGGTGGCCCAGTTTGGCCCGTGGGCCTTGTGTTTGCCACCTGTGCCTTAAAAATTATCAAAAGAAACTCTTCACAACTACAAAATAGTAATCCTTTCATCAGCAGTTATTTTTTAATCATTTCTATAGATAGATATGCTTGCTAAGGAAGAGACTGAGTTCCAATAGACAGGGAGTCTTGAGAAAAAAGAAGATACCCCATAGCTGTAGTGTGCACTAATGCCATTACTCAGAGTCAAGAAAAGATAGAAAAGTTTATAGATGTCAGGTATCTTAAAAAAATACATTCCTCTATATAGTTTTCCTGTTTCAAAATTTTAGCTTTACATTTTGTGCCACAGTTTGGGGGAATTGTATCTTCTTAGTTAATCAGTAAATGGTCAATATTTAAGACACACCACTCTTCTGAAATCCATCAGAGTTCAAGTAGAACATTCTTAGTCAGGTTGCCTGGCTTCCAAGTGTTGAGTCATGCTGACTAAGGGGCAATGGTTCAGGGAGGTAGGAGAGAGGATTTGTGTCCTCACAGAAGTCATGTGAGTAATAAAAGCTTCCTTCTAGAACTGGAGAGCTCTCTAGGTCCCCGGGTCAGAATCCTCTAGCCAATGGGAAAGAGAGAAGTTTCAACTGCCCCTTTGAATTCAGTGGGAGAAAAATGTTTGGAATGTCATTTGCGTAACTGTGACCTCAATTCAGAAACATGTCCAGGCAGGTGAGACCGAATCCACCATCCTGTAGGTGGAAGTCCAAGGGTGTACTTTTAACATTTCAGTTACAAGAATGGGTAACATGGGATAATACTCTCATCGACACAGGTGAGACCAGCAGGTAATGTCATTAATTTAAAAAATCAACAATTATAACAGGATGCTTTCAATCAAATAAATATTGACTCTTCTCAGAAGTAGTTGGTCTTTTGAGAATGGATTTGAATTTGGAAATAGCTGACATGTAGGTAGCTTGGAGCCAGTGCAGGAGAGAATCACTTAAAAAGCTGAACAGATAGAAAGGTTGAGGCTGCAGTGCTCAACCTTGTTTTTCAAATAGGAATTTCTTTGGGTTTTCTCAGACTTTGCCTGTCTGTGGTAAGGAAGCTTGAAATAGAGAGTTATTATTTGTTATATGATAATACATGCTTTCCTCCCAAATTGGATATTTCATGAAAAAAAATGCAGCAACTTCAATAGTCAACTTGGTAGACCTTTAAGACTTGGTGCCTCCTAATTGGATGTACTGGTTGACGATGCCTAGATCTAAAGAACTTAGATTTTTGGTCATATTTCATTATAAAGAATTCCAAAGAGCGCCTGAATTTACACTATTTATTCTGGAATTTCATGTTTTCTTTCCTTCTTTTTTAAATAAACTCTAAAATGCTCTAGTAATATATTTTGGGATTTTTTAAAATTAAAGGGAAATTTGCCTAATTATCTTCACTTAGGATAATTAGTTTTGCCTTCTATGAAACATGAAAAAAAAAGACATAAATGTAACCCATGCTAGATTAAGGTCTATGGAGAATTGACTTAATTCAGTCTCTGTCTTCTGTAGTGACAGGATCCCACTATTTGAACTCACACTGCAGAATGAGAGAACTGGGTTAGGTAAACAAGAAAAGTTTCTAGACAAAACTCTGAGCCTCTGTCCTGATGATCTGTAAGTTGGAAATGTGGTGTATAGCAGCCTATTCATAGAGCTGTACGTTCAGTGCTGACCATTTCTAGAGGGACTAGTGACTTCTCCACTGGCAAGTCACCATGATCACTGTTTATATATTTTTTAAGCAAAGCTTTTTATTTATAGAGGCTTGGACTTGGCTGATTAAAATATTAGTAAAGTCTACCAGAAGGGAAATAAAGGAAGGTCTTCCTCATTGATACATGCAAACTATAGCAAGTCATGGTGTAGCTTTGGGCTATGTATCACTTATATGAGCTATATGTAATAAGCTGTATATATCTATATTTGACATATACAGTTACACGCATCATGTCATATATATTACCTATATAAAAGAATATTTGAAAAGTTTTCTTTTCAAGAAAGTATTTCTATACATTTGGAAGAGATTTTCTTTTCCCACAATTCTGCCTTTCTATCCTTATTCAAAAGATTCTCCTATGTAAGAAAGTGACTAAAATATGATTGCTTTTCTCAGCAAAGGAAATTAGGCCATTTATATTACAAGCCTCCTTATCTCCACTAAGTCATACAAAATCAGTCTCCCATTAGATCCTAAAACTAAGAGCCTTCAGGAGCAGGAGCGAAAAGACAACTGGGAAGATGTATTCTAGAAAGAATTCGGAAATATGGGATCCAATCCCAACTTTGGTTTAGAGCAGCTGTGTGCCTTTGTGCAAATTGTGGGATCTCTTTGGGGTCAGTTTCCTGGTATGTGCAACACGGAGATGAACCAGAGAGTTTCTAAGGCCGTGGGTTTCCGCCCAGTCTGCACATGAGATTCGTGTAGAGGCTTTGAAGGGGATGAGACCTTTGAATCATCCCCAGAGCCTACTGCAGTACGTGGTAAGGCTGCTAGATTTAGCAAATAAAAACAGGACTTGCAGTTAAATCTGGACTTCAGATAAATGATGAATACATTTTTTATTGTTGTTTAGTTACAGTTATCCCCATTTTGTACCCATTGCTCTCCCCTGTCCTGTCCCCCAAAGACAATCCCCACCCCGTTACATTTTAAGTATTAATATGCCCCAAATATTTATCTGAAAACCCTACATGTGATAGAAAGTTGAAGTCTGTTTGTGAGATGAATGTATATCATCAAGCTTGTACTGCTGGGAATTTTAGATAGAGAATGTGAAGTGGTAGGGGGTATGTGTTTCAAGAGATTTTTAGTCATACCACATGGGGAGGCTCTTACTCTTTTTTCAAGTGTTATTAGCCCTGATTGCAGTACTTTTCAGCCTCTGACAAGAACTATTATAGCAAATGGAATGCTTTTGGCTGTAAGTAAAGTATACCTCAATTACGATAGCTCAAATGATAAGTTCATGAATTTACTTAACAAGCAGTCTGGAGTTAAGATGAAGTCGTCAAGGACCCAGGTGTTTTCAGTATCTTTCTGTGGGGACATCTTCAGGGTGTTGACTTTCACCTTCAAGTTTGTCCCTATAGTTGTGAAATCACCCGTGCATCTCCATGTATCACGTCTTCATATAAATATATTCAGAGAGCAGTTTTGTAATGTACATGTCTCTTGAACTGGAGGGACTGTTTTTCTTTAGATTTCTACCTCCAGAACACTTTCTCTTCAAACTTATTGGCCAGAATTGGGTCACATGCCCATGTATTCCATCCAAAGGAAGCTAGAATGGAAATTTCATGTGTTTTCACTGTTCCTGGTGAAAGGCAGGTTCTGTAAATAATAAAGGATGTGGTTAGACATCAATATTGTGGAGGCAACTGAGTGTCACCCATAACCATCACATCTAGGATAATCCATTCTCTTCAAGTGGCATCGACACATGGGTAGCAGACCATTTTGAAGGAAAGGGGAAACTTCACATCTTTCAGAGGCAGTTTCCTTGAAGGCCTTTATGTGTTAAACCCTGAACGAAACCAACGAGACATCTGTGTTGGTCTCAACATAGGCCTTTAGACAGAATGCTTAGAGCCTGAAAAGTACACAGTCACATCCTTATCTGCCCAGAAAAAGTAAAAAATAAAAAATTTGAAGAAGTTTTTTTCTTTTTTCCATTATTCACCTTAGTTTTTCACGCCAACTGTTTGGCACGAAACCTCATTGAAGGCATGCACAGAAATCTCAGAAGAGCTGGCAGGATCCTCATTTCAAAGGGGGATTTTCTTTTTTCTGTTGGAATCCATCCAGATGTACTTTCATTCTTAACTACACTATTAAAAGGAAGGTAATACAGACAATAATTTTCTTTTGATGCCCATGACTGCTCAAGATTCTTAAAGAGCTCTGCACACTCGTCCTAACCTCCAGTCATCCTTTCAATTGGGAGAGGCAGAGCAACGTGTTTCAGTGTAGAGAATTCTTAACTAGCTTCAAGACCCACAGAAGAGCTTTGGCCCCGATTTTCATACGATGTACATGCTCTCGCTTACATGTAAATGGGGCGTGTAACTGGGGTAAATTCTTTCACAGTACTCCTAAGGCGCAAATATTAAAGTGTATTTCCCAAAGCTTATATAAAATTTCAAGTGGTGTACAAAATATGTTTAAAATGCTACATATGGAGAAGAGAGAAGAGAAAGAAAGCTAGCATTTCATGAAGAGCTTTGCTATTTCAGACACAGTGCTAGATGTCTGACATCTTTGATTTATGTAATCTTGAAAGCAACTTTTTGAGTTTTTTATAGGCTATTGATTTATCCAAGATCCTATAATCTAATGAACATCAGAGACAGAACAAGAGTTACTGCCAAAGACTACTCCTGCAGAGGAAGATATGTGGAGGTTTTAAGAATACGTGCTTGATAAGGTAGTTTTTTTCTTAGTTTGTATCTTTGCCTGTCTATTAAAATAGAATTTCTGTTTAGGGTTGAATTTCAGAGCAGGCTTTAAACCCAAAACAGCACTCTCGATCATTAGCAGGATATCCATCAGAGATATTGTCTTGAGAAAGATTTGCACATTTTCTCCTGCCCACTGACAGAGGATAGGCCCATTCTCTGGAATCCACTCCATTACACATTCCAAGCATAGCAATCAATCATTAATTACTCTCCGGAAGAGTGTTCTGAGTGAAGGAATTCTCTGGGTGATATGGTAGAACAGGGAAAAACAAAGACATCTTAGGTCCTTAGTAGTTATGGCAGTATTTGATCCAAAATCCCATTTTTAATAAACATTTTTAATTCTACACTGCTTGCTTCATCACTTCCCAAGAATAAACAAGGGGAAGACTATGGATTTTTGTGGTAAGGAAACAAGTAGCTATTGAAGTTTCCTATCCTAAGTAAATTTGATTTGTAGCAAAAAATGGTGTAGCCTTAGAATCTTGAGCTGTGTGCTAAATTCTCAAAAAAGCTGAGAGGTATGCATAAGAGTTTATGTGATTATTTGAGAGAAGGGTTGGAGTTTGGAGGAGGACTTCAGGAGAGAATACTCTCAATAAAATTAGGCAATGAACTCCAGTTACCTCTGGAAAGAGAAGAAAGAATTTGAAAGTGAAAATTCAGTCCAGTACAAAAAAAAAAAAATAACTGCCCCAAATTCTCTTACTAGGTGTGTGGGTTTTCCTCTTTCTGTTTCACAGTAACTTGGACGTAGGGAGAGTTTAATTTATTGTTTTAAGGTGGAAAACTCATTTATTCAACAATCATGTGTTCAATAATAATTGATTCAACAACCCCTTGCTGAGTATCATGTATGTGTCAGACATTGACGTAGGGGCATAAATAAAACTGTGAGTTGGGATGGATACAAGATAGGTGTCATTGCAGAAAAGAGCAAGTGCCAGAAGTCAAGGAAAGAAGAGGGGAGAAAAGTCTAAGGCATTCCTTCATCAGAGTGACCCTGCGTGCCAGGCCATCCTCTTCCTGCCCCACCCACTTAGTATAGAAACATAACAGTGGGGCCCAAGGCCCCACTGAAATTCTGCTCACTTAAAAAAGGAAATGTCTACATTTTTTGTACATTTAACAATGTGCAAAGAACCTGTGAGAAGTGTGTTTTTGAATAGAACTAATAATAATAGGGAGTGTGAAAAAGTGTGATGTCGGTCCTTTAAAAGGGTGTAAGTCAGAGACCTCGGGCTAGGATGTGGATTTGGATTTTGCTACTCTAAACAGGAGGCTTCAGACTACAGTATTTTTAACTTTTAGTTGTCTCTCAGAACTCTAATTTAATATTAACTTTTGCTTGGAGAAATGCCTTTCGGAATTTAACCTGAGGCAAAGGAAAACTTCCGGTGACAGTTCCGTAGCTGGAGGAAGCGTCCTTTGCCACTCCCAGTGATCCCTTCCTTCTCTAGTCTATTACCAATTTGTTTCTAAACTCAGAGGAGTCAGGGCATGATGGATTCTTACCTGGGAACCTCAACATCACCTAGAATTGCAGACAAGGCAGGCCCGCCCGTCCTTGCCATCAGTGTCAGGCTAAACCTGGACACGAGAAACCTTCTCTGACCTGGGATGGGCACCATTGAATGTGTGTAAAAACTGGGTTTATACTCTGCTCCTTGGCTTGTGCAACTGAAGGAAAGGTTTCCTAATGGCTCATGAAACCAGGAAGAAAGCTGACCCTCAAAATACTAACCATATGCATGGAAACTGTACACCATATTGCCCCAATATTCAGAAAACTGATGAAAACACTTTCAGTCTTAATCCCAGGCTTGGTCTCTTAAAGACACAGCGAGTCTCAAGTAAGTACAGGCTTCATCTCTGAATTTTTAAAAATGAACTTTTAGCCAAACAGCTGGTAAACAGGTTTCCCTGACAGCCTTTATAGAAACCCTTATATCTGCTCAACAAAAACATGCTGAGGGACCCTTTGTGAAGGGCTTTGGGAAGGTCATTTAACCCCCTGTGCCAACTGCTGGGTCACAGGCCATGAATGCGTGCAGATATCTCACTGTCTTGCCACAGGTTCCCTCTGATCTGGCGTTTGTCCGCTAGCCTAGCCTCACCTCACATCACAGTAGGTGTAGTGATCATTTCCCTTGCACGCACAATATTGTGCAAATATGTAACACTCATAAAATGAAAAGCATACTGCTGGACTTGCTGTCATAATACTTTTCACTTGTCATAAAGAGACTAACTTAGCCTCTAATTTAAAACAACTCACCAAATACCTTTGAAAGATTCTACAGAAGAAACATGGCCATTTTCATCCATTCTCCCTGCACAGTCTTTGAGTTTTAAGTCTTGCATCTCTCTTTGCTCTGTTATCTTTTTTTAAAAAATTATTTATTTTTTAGAGAGAGGAGAAGGGAGAGAGAAAAAGAGGGAGAGAAACATCAATGTGTGGTTGTTTCTCATGTGCCCCCTACTGGGGACCTGGCCTGCAACGCAGGCACGTGCTCTGACCGGGAAGGGAACCAACAACCCCCTGGTTCACAGGCCAGCACTCAAGCCACTGAACCACACAAGCCAGGGCTTCTCTCTGTTTTCTTGTTTGTCTTTTTTTTTAAATCAAATCATGCTTTTTGGTCTTTTTAAAAAATATTTTATTTATTTATTTTTATAGAGGGAAGGGAGGGGAGAGAGAGAGAGAGAGAGAGAGAGAGAGAGAGAGAGAGAGAGAGAGAGAGAGAGAGAGAGAGAAACAGAGAAACAGAGAGAAACATCAATGTGCGGTTGCTGGGGGCTGTGGCCTGCAACCCAGGCATGTGCCCTGACTGGGAATCAAACCTGCAATACTTTGGTGCAGCCCGAGCTCAATCCACTGAGCTACGCCAGCCAGGGCTTTGTTTTCTTAAAGTACATCCTACTGTCTCTGGGTACCAACTACCCCAGGTTAAGATTTTGTTTGTGTTTCTCTCTTTTTTTCTCAGTGTATTCCTCTGATTGTCCCTATTCATTTGCCATAGCATCTAATACCCATATAATGCAAAGAGCTCACCATGTTCCCTAATGGATTCATATGTGTGCATATGGTACATATCTTGAAACAGTTTTTAATTTCATATAGCTGTGCAGTCAGCTGCCGGTTTCTACTGCTTCTGGAAGCCTTGCCAGACCATCTGCACACCCTCTAATTACATTTTCTGACCAGAGGGCAACTGGCAGGAGTTAAATATGTTATGATCGTACTCAACAAAATTTGAGGATTCCAATGCCCTAGCTCAGAAGCTATACCAGCTGGCCTGCAGCAGGAGACAGAGGTTAACAAGGCTTCCACTTGAACTGCAGTGATGCTCCTCTGAGTCAGCAAATGCTGCTGACACTTAATAGCTGCCGAGCTCAGACCCTGCACAAGTATCAGTCATCAGCTGGTTAGAACAATGGAACTGGGTGAAAGAATAACAAGAAAGTTTTTCTGGATGCTGGATGTACCTTCTTGGGATCGGAGGGGATTTTTTTGTGATGGGCTTTGGGATAATAGCAAATTATTGGACCAGACGAGCTAACTGAAGCTTTAAGGATTACCCACCAGAAAACAATACTCACTAGATTGAAGGAAGCAAACTAGTCCACACCAAAGAGGTATAGTTTAAATGTGGCCACAGATTAAGAATTACAGTCCTACAATTCCTGCCTTTTCAGCCATTTAGTTATCACATAAAACTACATCACTTGCCTCTTTATGTCGCCTGCCCCCATAAAGGATGTTTGGGGAGAAAGGGCATGTATACATCATATACACATGTTGTTTTTATTATTGTTGCAAGAGAGCCTTTGCATTAGGAGAGATTTTGCATTAGTTGAAAGGGACCTTCATGCCTTCATTTTGTGAGTAGAGTGGCAGATGGGGTCGAATGTGGGGGTGTGCATGAGGACAAGGAGAGAAAAATTGATGTGGAACGGGGCCCTCGTCATATGAGGCTGGTGAGGAACTGATGTTACTTAGAAAATTTGAGTTCAAATTCCTGAGCTTAGTAATTATATACAGAGACACACTACTGGGCTAGCTTTCCTTTGTTTATTTTAACATCAACTTCATTGAGATATTATTTATGCATGACATGCTGCATTCACTTAAAGTGCACAACTCAGTGTATACACTGTGTAATTACTGTCACAATCATGATAGAAAATATTTCTAATCACCCTTCAAAATTTCTTCTTGCCCGTTTTCTCTCTCTCCACTGTTGTACCCATTCAGCAATGGGCTGGGTTTTTTTCTTTTAATCACAGCTTTTGTTGCATTTTTTAGACTTTTATATAAACAGAATCGTACTCTTACGTCTGGCATCTTACACTCAACGTAATGATTTTGACATTCATTGATTTTGTTGTGTATATTAGTAGTTTGTTTCTTTTTATTGTGAAATAATATTTTACAGTATGAATGCATCACTTTCTGTTTATCCATCACCTACCTGCTGGGGAACATCTGGATTGTTTCAGTTTTGGGTTATTGTGCATAAAGCTGCTGTGGATTATTTCCAATTTGGGGTTATTGTACATAAAGCTGCTATAAATACTTGTGTACAAGTCTTCATGTGGACATATGTTTTCACTTCATTTGTGTAAATACTTGAGAGTAGAATGTCTGGGTCATATGGTTAACTTTTTAAGAAATTACCCAACAGTTTTTTCAAAGTTATTGAACCATATTACATTTCTACCAGGGGTATATGAAAATTCAAGTTAGTCAACATCCTCACCTACATTTGGTGTGGCCAGTCTTTTTACTTCTAGTCATTCTGATGGATGCATGGTGGTACCTCAATGTAGTGTTAATTTTCATTTCCCTAATGACTAATGTGATTCACATCTTTAAGTGCTATTTGTATATGTTATTAGTTGTGTCCAAATCTTTGGTCTAATTTTATTTAATTATTTGTCTTTTTATTACTGAGTTATAAGAGTCTTTACATATTCTGGATCCAAGTCTTTTGTTGAATATATGCTTTGTAAATGTTTTCTCCATTCTTTTGGTTGTCTTTTAGTTTTCCTAGCTATGCCTCTCAAAAGCAATCTGAATTTTTTTGATAAATTCAGATTCATTGATGTTTTCAAAATAGCTCATAAATTTGATGTCCTATTTAAGAAATCTTTAAAACAAAAGGTTGATAGAATTTCTCCATTGTTTTCTTTTAGAGATTTTATAGTGTTAGTCTTTATATTTAGGTCTATAATCATTTTGAGCTAAGTTTGAGCTCATATATAGTTTGAGGTGGGATTAGAATTTTTTTACATATGAATATCTAACTGTTCTAGTACCATTGAATTTTTTTACCACCTTTATTGAACGTTAATCAGCCATCTCCATGTGGCTCTATTTCTTGACTTTATTCTGTTTCATTGTTCCTTATGTCTATCTTTATGTCAGTTTCACCCTATCTTGATTTTTATAGATAGTGTAAATTCTTACACTATCAAGTTCCATCTTGTTATTCTTCAAAATTATTTTGACTATTCTAGAGTCATCCAATTTCTGAATAAAACTTAGAGTCAGCCTGTCAATTTTAGTGAAAGTGCCTTATGGAGTTTTGACTGGGATTGCTTTGAATCCGTTGATCAATTTGGATAAAATTGATATCTTAACAACTGAAACTTTCAGTGAGACTATGAATTCCAATGATCTATAAATTAGAATCTTCCAATAAAACTACAAACATGGTTTATTTCTTCACTTATGTGATTCTTCCTTAATTTGTTCAACAATATTCTGCAGTTTTTAATAAAGAATTCTCACATGCCTTTTGTTAAATGTATTCTTAAGTTTATTTAAGGTACTCTTGCAAGTAAAATTTTTGAAATTTAATTTCCAGTTGCTTAATGCTAACAATTTAATTTGAGTATTAAATTTTGTATACTTCATTCAACCTTGCTAAATTTACACATTAATTCTAGTTAGTTGTGTAAATTCCTTGATATTTTCAACATAAGTACATGTGTCATCTGCAAATAAAGTCCAATTTTCTTCTTCCTTTCTGTCTTCATTTGCTTTTGATATGATTTTGGTTTCAGCTGTTTTCCCCCTTATTCCCATTTTATTGTTTGATGGTCAATTTCTTGCTGTTGCTCACAGGGAATAACCCAACAGTACATTAAACACTACATTAAAACTCTGTCTTGGTGAAATTTAGCAGATATCTCAAACTGTTGATCATTGAAGGGCAGGGAAATAGTCGATGGATTAAAGAAAAAAGGGTACCATGAAGGTATATATTTAGCTGGAAGCAAGGCTGCAATTTCAGCTTTGCTCTGCAGGTGCGTAGCTGATGGGGTCAGTCCCATTGCTGATGAGGTACTTTTGAACGGGTCTGAAGAAAGGAGAAAATGTGTCAGAGCTGTGAATGGAACTGTATTAGCTGTAGCTGACTACACCACAGACTTGAACTCCTAGTGATTTTCAAGTGAGTAGGCCAATGTCAGCCACCAGCAAGCGTGCCAGTCAGATCCCAGCTCCCCCTCTGCGAGACCGTCGCGGGCTAGAGGAGCAGACTTGGTCGTCTCTTTTCTCCTGCAGTGTCATTTTCACTTCCCAGAGACTTTTCCTTTTCACTCCCATGCGGTCAGTAAAGATCTGAACCCCTTTCTGGGATTAAATTATGCCCTGTCCCCACCCCTTGCCCACTGCTATGGTTCAACAACATGTGTCTGAAGATGGCTTAAGTCTTAAACAAATGAAACAATAGCAATAGCAATCCATCTATGGAGAAGAAAATAGCATTTATCGAACCTCTGTATGATGCCCTGGAGTTGTTATTTAATAATAATAAGATCTCAGATAAGATTTATACCCTCGTTATGGATTAAAGGACTGGGGTTTGAAAGGTGAGGACTTTTGTTCATGGCCGCACAAAACTGGGGAATGAATTGAACCTCCGCCTGAGTTTAGAGTACTGGGTTTTTTCATTGCCCTCTTCTGACTCTTCAGTATTGCTGAACACTTTCATTGTGTAGCATAGTTGCTGACTTTTCACTCACTCTGTAATACTAGATTGTACATTTCTTGTTTGCAAGAGTGCATCTACTCTTACACTCCCCAACTCCAGCGCAGGGCCTGGCAGACAGCAGGTATTCCACGCTAGCTTGTTGAACTGATTTAAATACCAACAGAACCATGTCTCTGTTTGTTTCTACCTACTCATTCATTAAAGTGTACTTTTCTAAAGTTAGGCATCTGGATCTAGAGTGGGAGTCACATAAGTAAATAAGCAATGGACTTTAGACAGTGATGCAATCTGTGACAGAGGGAAGAATAACAATTGAGGACACACGCAGACAAACATTTACCTGGCCTGGCCTTATGATGTCAGCAAAGGTTCCCCGAATTATGACATTCAGTGTCAAGAATGATACAATGTAACGAAGGAAGATGTGCCAGACAGATGGGGCAGTCGTGTGCGAGGCTGGAAGTGAGAAAGAGCATGATGTATTCGAGGAAATGTTTGGGCGTGGAATGGAAGCCCTAGAGTGTTGAGAGATGGCAGACAGGGAAGGAGTCGCCAACTATGAGAAGATTACTGCCACCGAAGGTGCATAACCGGCTGAGGGCAGGATGGGATTTCCTTATTTAGAAAGACATTCTGGCTTCTTTGTGCAACATAGTTGAAGGGTGAAGAACAGCATTTGGGAAATTACTACTAAATTCTAGGTGAGAGGTGACTGTGGCCTAAACTATGGGATTGGGACAAATGTGTAGATTTTAAAGATAATGCAAGTAAATGTAATAGAATTTGGAGATTGATTATTTTGGGAAGTGTTGGAAAAAGAACTGATGAGGATAATTCTTGGGTTTTGGGTTTGGGGTAATGGTAGACAGTAGCGTCATTTAATGAGTGCTTTGACCTGGGGGGAGTATCTGTCTGCAGAAAAGTATCTTCAATGAACATCACCCCAAACAATGTACTGAAACCACACATTCATCATAATTATTTCACTACATTATAAGCCTCCTCCTCCCCCCAAATGATTTGCCGCCTTTATAGCACCAAGGCTGCAAACCTCATGTTCACCATTGGTTTCTCTTCTCCTCAGCCCTCCCTCGGCTTTCAATTAGTCATCAAGGTCTGTTAGTCATTCCTTACCCATCTCTCTTGAGTCTGTCCTGTCCTTCCCTTGCCCCTGTTGTAACTCTAGTCTGAACCCTTATCACTTCATGCCTGAGCTATTTCCCAACTAGAATACTTTCCTAACTTGTCTCCACACCTCCAGTTGCTCCCCAGTGCAACTCATCTGGCACCCCATGGCCTGCATGCTTCTCTTTAAACACCGCTTTCATCACCTCTCCCAGCTAAAACGTGTTCCACGGACTCTTCTCCAGACAGATGAGTTACTCACATCTTCCCAGCAAGTCTTATGTATTTCTACCAAGGGAAACTTCGCTTGGAATGTGGCTGTCTCCTAGAACTTTCTCTGCCTCCCCCAATAGTCTTCATCCTGTTGGGCTCAGTTCCCGTCCTAGACTCCCCGAGTCTTCTGTGACCATCCACAGCGATCTCTCTTGCTCCGGAATTCTTCTGGCACATGATACCAATTTTGCTCACTTTCCTGTGTTCTTCTCCGTGTAAGCCTGGTCTCCCTATCTGAGTTGGAGGCTTCGTAAATCCGGGACAATAGGCCTCCTCTGCAGCCTGTGGTGCACCTGCAGTGCTGAGAGAACCACACTCTCCGATCAGCCCACGGTTACTGTTGTTTCCCGCTGCCACATGCGCTAGCGGTTGGAGACAGGTCGTGCCCATCTGGTGACTGTTTATCCACTGGGCTGGGAGACACTTGCTGGTCTAGGTGCCAGCAGTGACTTGCTTTAGTGCCAAGATCATGGCTCCTTCTGATTCACAGCCCCATACCCAGCCATTGTTCCTCAAGAGTATGCTGGCTTTGAGTGGCTAGGTCTGGAGAGCCTTCTACATTAGCCACTCGCGGTGCAGAAATCGGCTCTCCGGCAGGAGCGTCCAGGGGGCCCTGTTTTTAGCCTTTGTCAGCACCCCAGGTGCCTCCTGGTCTTCTTGGTTAGCTCCTGTTTGGGAGGCGTTTATTCCTTTTTGTAAATGAGTCCATTTCCTCTCCAGAAAACACATTTCCATGCTAAGGGTTATTTTAAGTACTATGTATTTCTGGCAACCATAAACTAGCTTATTCTCCCCTCTCCCAGCTAGGAGTACCTGTTCCCTCTACATTTACACAGCTAATAGAACAAGCACATGTGCTGGGGGAGAGGTGGCAAATCACACGAGTGACCTCATGCAGAACAAAAGTGATTCACCTCCTGGGGTGTAACCTTGGTGACAACCTCATACAAAGGAGTGGCTTATTTTATCTTTCCGTGCCTACGGCAAAATCACTTTCTGTTTCCTTCCCCTCATCTCCATGCCCCTTCTCCACTCTCCTCTGTCTTGCTCTGTGCCCAAGGCTTCCTGCTGCAGGTGGCACCTCCAGGGCAACCATGCTCTGTGAGGACAGCACCTGCAGAAGACGGCATGTTGGGAAGGGAGCGGGACGTGTCCCCGCCCCACTTCCTGTCTCACAGCACTTCGCGCAGCGGCTCCAGCGTCTTCGAAAAAGGGCTTGTACCCTCCTTCATTGCTCCGCCTCTCCTGGTTCTAGTAACGCCACTCCCTCCCTGTGTGCTTTCAGGCTCAGCGGTGGTGACAGTATTTTGCTATTGCTTGTCCTCCAGCACTTCAGCATCTCTTGATGGTTCCCTTACCCATTTCTTCATTAAAAACTCTTTGCTTTAGCTCTCCTTCATGCACCATCTGTCTGCCTCATGGACCCGAATCAATACCATGCCTTCTCAAAGAGCACCCAGATGAACCTTTGCCAGTATAGGGGTGGATCTGGGTACATTCATGTCTCCTATGAAGGAGGCATGACAACTACAAAATCACTTGTTACCTAGATTAGTAAAGACGTTAATGAGTCAGGCCATCTCTTCTGTGTGAACCTAGGATTCCTGTTGACAAACCATACTGCCGAACGTGACCTCTGTTGGCACTGGTTTTCCATTGATTGCATGAGGGCTTGAGCCTTCACCCTGCAGGGTTTCCAACTAACAGTGAAAGGTTGAGACAATGTTGTGTTATTGTATTTACTGATGAGAGTGACACATTGAACAGACTCAGCAGCCTGTCCAAAACCCAGTGAAATATTCTGCTATCTTCCAACCCTAAGGTCTAAGCCGTTGTTCCTGATACTGTTCTTTAGGAATGTGGCTCCTTTGTCACTGTCCTAGACTCTGGCTCTGACAGGTGTTCCTAGGGGGCTGGTGATTCAACCTTGCTACCATCCGAAGACGTCGGAGGTGATCTGTTTGTCGCTCTTTTTCTGTTTTACCAGGGCACTGCGCATTCTCAGAAATGGAAGAGGCACCAGGCATCCACTGTGATCGAAGAGCAGCTCTAAGCAGATGCCTTAGCAGACTTCCCTGCTTCTGGAGGCTTTGGTGATTCATGTTTTAATTATCTTTTCTTCATACAACATGTTCCTGAAAGAAATTTCCAATGCATTTCCAAGTTATTTTAGCTGGGTATTTTCCTTGCCAATCTTAAAATCAGGTTCCTCCTCTTTTCTTCTTCATGATTTTTCCCAGTGCAGAAAAGGATAGAAAGGATCACAAGATCTTTTTCCTCGGGGGGTAGCATAACTGTCTCTTGAGGAAGGTCTTTTTTTTTTTCATTCAAATGTAAGTTGCAGGGCCCAGAAGGGCCAACAACTGCAAATTGGAAACAAACGTTTCCAAAGTCGAAGTCCAGCACCGGTCCTGTCACACATGCGTAAAACAAATTATTCTGTGGGAACAGTACATAAATCACTCAACAGAGAGTGCCAAAAAATTCCACTGCATTCCTTCCAGAATCTAAAACCCAAACATGTTATAGCTCCAAGCTTGTACCTAAAAATTCTGAGGGGAAAATGAACTGTGACTAACTACGGAGAAAGTGTAAGCAATTCATCCACCTGATGGGACCACCTGCTAATCAACGTTTGCACAGTATTTTGTGTCGAGCGATGAATCAGAATTCTTGAGCTAAGTTTATGGCTTAAAAAGCCAAAGATCCCTGTCATCATCCACACTGTTATTTACCAGCGACGGAGCCAGAACCTGCATGAGTTGCTGTGTTTCTTAAATTATGTTGATCTACGTAGGTTGTGTCTGGTTTGGGGGAGGGGCAAGGGCTGGTTCCAAGACACTCAGGTTAATGGGTAGTGCCGTAAATCAGTCATAGAAAAGAAGCGCCCTGGGGGTGGGGTTCGTGGGGCAAGTGTTTCTTAACCCCCTGCACACTCATGGAAGAGAGAGAACTATGCTTGTGTTAGTAATGTCTAAGACACTTGTACCCATTTTTTTGTAAGTGTGCTCTTGTAAAAGCTTTTGCACAGTGTTGCATAGTGTTTTGTGCAAAGCTTTTCTAAAAGGCATTTATTTATTGAGGTGGACAGGAAATAAACAATTCTTATTGCTAATGTTTGCCCTCCCAAGTGTAGAGAGTAAGTGGGGCCAGACACAAGGAGCTCCAGAAAAATTGGGAAGCAGAGAAATGGGGTCAGCTATAAAAACAGTGTGCTGGAATAGATTAGAGGCGCACGGAGCCTCATGTCAAGCTACGACGCACACTCGACTCAGTACCTTTACGTGTTGCAGCTGTTACGATGCACAACAGTCTGGATGGCTAAGAACAATAGAAATTTATTGCCTCTTAGTGTGGAGGCCAGAAGTAGGAAATCAACATGACAGCACGGCCGAGCTCTCTCAGAAACCTTCGGGGGGAATCCCGCCCTGGCTCCTCCTGGCTCCTGGTGTTTGCTGCAGCCTCTGGAAAACCCTGCCTTCTGCCTTGTCACATGGCATCCTCCCCGTGTGGCTTTTTCTTCACGTGGCTGTTTTCTTGTAAGGACACTGGTCCTCTTGGATTAGGGGCCCAGCCATTATGACCTCATGTTACTAATTATAACTGCAATGACTTTATTTTGAAAAAAGTCACATTCCAAGGTGGTTAGGGTGTCCACGTGTCTGTTTTGGGGGAGGACACAATTCAACAAGTAATGTTTTGCTCACTGAAATACAGCAGAGATAAGATTTTAAAATCACGGGCGTTCTGCTCCTGTTTCTTTTTCTTGTTTTTCCCTCTCTCCCTCCCTCCCTCCTTTCCTTTTTTCCTTCTTGTTTGCCACGCCAGAATCTTTGTGAGGAATAGGAACATAACTAGGAGAAGCTAAGTTAACGCACTCAAGAAAAGGCACAGCAATACTCAGAAATAAAATTCCCAAAGAGAAAGGCCGTGTGCCTGCGTGGGGGAACCTCTGAAGACGGAAGCTAGCACAGGTGGAATTTTGAAGGAAGAAAAAGATTTTGAAGTATAACTGGCAAAATAGCTAAAGATGATTTTCAGACATTTGCTGTGTCGCCAAGAGTGGCCCCTCTTCAGGTCGGAGAGCACCTTGAGTTCACATCTGTATTGCACTTCACGGTTTGGGGGTTGTGTCTGTCTTTTAATCGGCTGTGTCTGTGTTGAGGTGGCTCTACGGAGGGAGGGAACATGGCCAATTTTGTTCGTGCTGCATGAAGTATTGATCTGATGGGGATTCTTCAGCGACAGAGGCACAATAACGAAAGAAAGAAGCAAACATTGGCGGTGTCCACATAAGCACAGGAAAAGGAAAAAACAAACTTGTCCAGTGGATTTTAATATATGGCTCCCCTGGCAAGGCACTCCCTGTAATAGACAAGCATGTCTGACGATTTCTGAGCTGATAATGACTCCTGGACATCACGCAAGGAAACCTGCCTATTCTGCTCCTGTGCTCACTAAGCCAGCTTCTTATTGTAGTTAAATTTACTCCTTCAAGGAGAGAATGTTTAGTAATGTTGACAAAAATACTCACATCCAGACCCTGGTAAACTTTTTTCTGTAAAGAGCAAGGTAGCAAATATTTTGGGTGGTGCAGGCGGTAGCGTTGCTGTACCCTCCAGTGGCCTTACCTTACTCTCGCGCCCGCCAACAGCGAGGGCATGCTCCAGTGTGGCTCCACTTACAAAAACGGGCGCCAGGCGGCCCTGGCCCACCAGCCGTTGTTCGTTTGTCTCGTCCTAGACCGTGGCACCATAGAAATGGTTTTTGCATTTTTAGTAAAAATTGAATTTCCCTTTTATGCGTAAATGCTGGTTAGTTTTGTCAATGTGCTTTCACTTTCTTGTGCTAGCAAGTGTGAGGCTCTGCTTGTGTGAGACGGCGGGTCAGATGTTTGGTCACGGTTAATTCACAGGCACATTTTTACCTTGTGAAAAGCATCATGGCAGCAGTGTGTGGGTTTCTCCCCAAATGACAGGCTCTCGTGATGGGATTTCATATCTGGGGTGTTCTGTGTTGTGTTTTGTTTGCTTTGTTTCGTTTTCTGCCCCGAGTGAAGCTTCGAAGGTCATTTAAGACTAACCAGCTCTGCAAAGGAGAGCATGAGCCTTTTAGAAATGGGAACCGACTTGTTAAAACCGGAAGCTGGGACGGCATCCAGGTTTTCCAACCCTCGGTTTGACTTCCTAACCTTTGAACTTTGCTGCTAAACATTATCCCCAAAGCTGAGACCTTGGTCATAAGGCAGCGGTTATGGAATTTTGATGATGATGATGCTGATGATGAGTAAGGAGAGGACTTGGCACAAAGGAGCCCAGAGCACTCACAGTCTCCTAGGACTCTGTAGAGTTCGCATACTATCTTTAAAAGATATTTAATGACATTAAGCATTTATTATCCACGTGTCTAACTAAACCATCTTGAACCTGTTTATGTTTTGGTTTTACAACTAGTTCAAGATATGAATGCTATGTTTGCTTCTGGACAAGAAGCCCCTCCTGTTGATTTAGAGGCTATGGCTATTTTTATTACAGCCGGTGATCATGTAACTGAGAGATGCCCTGGTTTGATGGTTCCAGAAAGCTCTGAAGGGAAGAAGGGTCTTTGGGTGCCTTACACAGCACCTTACTCCAAAGTAACAACATTCCAGAGGGATTTTCCCAACATTTTTAATTACCAAAACTTGCTAAAAAAAAACTCTTGCACAGGATCTTAGATAAAACTGGTAACAGATAGACTGGTCTGCTAGTAGACCTTTACATTTTTCTTGCAGAATTTAACATCATGTCACACACTATCTTCTTCATGTGTATTTTTTAATTTGGCTCGCTTAACCAGAATGTAAGTTCTGTGAAGGCAAGGACTTTGTTTAGCCCCAGCCACTAGGATAGTCCCTGATGCATAGCAGGCTTCTGATAAATATTGTCAAATAAAGTAGTGATGAGTGAGGGCCTCTGTGATTCCTCTTCTCTTATCCAGTGCCGGACTCAGGGGTCCTCTGTGGAGCCCTCTCTGGGCTGTGGGGCACATTTTGATTGGTCTAGAGGTTTGGTATAAAGCTCCTACGCGCTTTACCTCATTAGGGCCTCTCAACCAGCCCGTAAGGTCAGTAGAGCACGTATAATTATTTCCAACTTGCAGAGGAGAAGAGACTCAGAGGAGATAACAGACTTGCTCCCAAACACATTGGTGGAAAGCGATGAAGCCTTAGATCTGAAACTCAGCTCCAAATAACTGCACGAGCAGTTTCAGACTGTTTTGGCTGCAACGAATGGGAAGAAGCAAATTTTAAATTATAATCCAGAAAACACACTTATACACACACTTAAAGCAGAGATTTTCCAAAATGCTTTTACTAATGTAATATACTCTGATATTTTTATTCTGTTTAATTTTAAAACTTCTACTTGCAGTCACAGACGGAAAAACAGTGTTGTCAACTGTCCATATTTTCTTGCATAATCTCCCCTTTCGTAGCATCTTTTCTCTCCATTTTGGAAATAACATGGTAATTGCCTTCCCCTGCAGGGCTTCCTCGTCTCCCCTTGGCCAGCCAGTCTGGAGAGCCGTGCGGCTCCTTTGCGCAGGGACAGCCGGGACCCTGTCTGAGAGCAAATGGAGAGCTTTTACGGGGGCAAAGGGGGAGAGAAAATCACGTCTGAAGGCCTGGCCACTTTGGGCAGGAAACAGTTAAGAGACCACTAGATGCCTTGAGCTGCCAAGACCACCACAACATTCGTACCAAGATTAGACAGAGTGCAGATGTGAAGTAACTAGAGTCCTTCAGAGGAAGATAGCGACGACATAAATTAACCTTGTCTAGGGCCTGACAAAAGGGACCACACACTTTTTGAAGTCTTAAGAGTGAAGCCTTTTTCGGACTCTCCAAGGTTAGATACCTTTATCCAACAGAACAAGTTCAATTAGAGGCAGTTGCTTCCAGGGGAGGGAAGTGAGCCCAGTCGGGGCTAGCAGGGTGACTGCACAGAAAATAAATGAAAGAGCCTGCAAAACAGCTGAGGTTTCCTTGAGTTCTCCTCAGCTGATAAGATTCCCTGCACCCCTCGAGATTACTTTTGTCTATTTTCCTGAAGCTGGGGAAACAAAGAGGTGAAAACTTTCCAGACCCCTGACATTCCCAGTTTGGCAGGATGTTGGCCACAGTTTGCTTTGAAGCTGCCTGTTCTGGTGGTGAGGTTCTGCCACGCCCAGCTGCTGGGCACCGGGCATCAGTGACCACTCACCCCGGTGGCAATGCTGCAGGAGCAGCCACCTAGGACCTGAGCGAGTCTCCTCAGTGGGTATTTAACATGAAGCTTTGAAGAGGTTCTTGGTGCTACAGTTCCCAAATGATAAGCCTCTACTCAGGGGAGGCACAGCTGGGGTGGGATTTGAGCCAGAGATGGCTTTGCTAGGACGGTCCCAGAAGAAGATAAAGGCTTCAGCACACCACTCACAGGGGCCTGTGGGCCTACGTCCTGATTGAATGTATAAGAATCAGAGAAAGAGTAGGAACTGCACCTGGTGGGTAGCAGAGAGGAGGTAGGGTCTGCATCAGATTCTCCTCAACATCTATGGAGTGCCTGTTACCTGAGAAAGGAACTAGGGGACTTAGTAAGCTGCTCTGACTGAGGGGCCTGGGTTCACATGAGTCCGCAGCTGAATGTGCTGGGTTCCGGGGACTAGGAATGGGTCAGGGCAGATCCAGGGGTCTCAGAGCCATTTTACCCTGCCCTTGGGACACCCCTCTCCCTGGCTCCTCTCAAAGAGGCTCTCCAGCCCTTCGTAGAGAGAAACAGATGAGTCCAGGGCAGCCCAGGGCTCACCATAAACCAGTGGAGGATGTCTCATCTCCCAGGTAGGAGAACTGTGTCCCCTCTTTGTTTCCAAGGCCAAGTTTATATGTGGGGGGTAGAGCCTGTGTTCTGGTGGTAGACGCTAAAGTTCCCACCATGAAACATCCCTTCTAAACTGCCTAACATGCCACCCATAATTTAAACAGTGCTATTAAAAAAAGTTAGTCCCCAGGGAGATATGAGAGAACTTTAATTGTTTACATCTTATTGTTCCCTTTGCTCATTTCCTCTAGCATCAGGCTGAGGTCCCTGTAGTTGAAGAGGTGGAAGAGGTTTTGGGGAAGGTTTATAGGATGGGAGTAAGGGCCTTTTCTGGAAAAGGCAATCTGGAGTAAAGTAGGTTGTGGGGTCTTTGGGGAGGGTGTGCGTTTGTGGGGGTGAGCGTGGTCCAGAGGGGAGTTGAGAAAGACGGGATCTAGGAGAGTCCAGGGAAGGGGATGAATGAAGAAGGGTCTGCGGACCAATACTTCGATGACTCGGAAAATGTCACTAAGGCTTACCAGGCCCGTCTGTTCCTCCAGTTCCTGAAGCCACGCCCTGCCGAGCGTTAGGTTCCTTCTGTGTGCGCTGCTCCTGCTCAGGGCAGAAGCAGAGCCCTTTCTACTTCCTGACCTGCAGCCTGAGTCCGGGGGAGACCCCCACCGGCCGTCCCGAGCAGACTTTACAGTGAGCCCTCGCAGCGGCGCCACTTCTGACTCCTGTGTGCATCACCCCCACCCAGCTTCGGAACACCGAAGGAGCATAGTAACGTTGGCCCAAAGACGGATTCACCCGGAGGATGGCGCGTGCACGTTTCACACCTGCGTGGGGCTCCGTCTTCCTGCAGTGCCCTCCCTTCCCAGACCATCAGTGGGTGCCCTTGGAGTCATCCCTCAAGGCTCAACTCAAATGGTGTCCTTTCTGGAGCTTTTTCTTTCTGTCTTCATGTGACTCCTCCTGTGTAAACGCCTGGTAATACATGCCACAATGTATTATTGTTGCTGATTTCTTAATTCTACCCACCTGACTTTGACTTTCTTGGGGAGATTTGTATCACTTCCAGCACTTAGCAGAGTACGTGGCACCTAGTAGGCTCTTAATAACCTTTTTTTTAACCCTCACCCTAGGACACTTTTTCATTGTTTTTGAAGAGAAGGGAAGGGAGGGAGAGAAAGGTAAATATTGATGTGAGAAAGAAACACTGATTGGCTACCTCCCATACCTACCACAGCCAGGCACTGCTGAACCCGCAACCTAGGTCCTGACTGGGGATCAAACCCATGACCTTTTGGTGTACAGGTGGACACTCCAACCAACTGAGCAACACCGGCCAGGGCTAAATAACCTTTTGGTGAATTGATTAGACCTAATATAAAATTACTTCCAAGGGACCACACCAATACTTGCAGTGGTTTTCCAGCCTGTGTATGGCCAGATAAGTGTTCAGCAGCAGAGAGAAGAAACACCTGGGTTGGAATAAGAGTAGGCATGAGTAAGTGGATATTCATTTCAGTTTGCCACAGAGAGCTAATTCTCCCTACTTATCAAGTCAAGTTCCCTTAATTTTCCTTTTAAACACTTTCTGAACTTGGCATCTGAAAAGGCAGGCTATTAATTTGGCGTATGAAGAGCTGACATGCATTTCTGAGTCTGCTGAGCAGTGAAGGATTTTCAAGAAATAATAGAGTCTATACAGTGGTTACAAATCGAATCCATACAATAAGACGCCATCTGGTTGTCTGGGATGACGCTGTGCAGCTGGGAGGCAGATGTGCCGGGCTGGTCCTTCTAGTGGCACGGGGCTCTGGACGCTGGGGGCCTTTTGACTTCCCAGCTGAATCTCTGTGCTTGGATGGATACAGATCGTCCCTGCTGAACCTCTCGGATGGGTCTGTTTGTTCCCAAGTGCTGAGGCTGCTGGTGGGGCAATTCCTGAGGGTGTGGGTCATGGTTTGCATAGATGTAAGTGTGGACTTGGAGTGCAAACTCCGTGGCTGTACCCAGTTTTTATCTGTAGTTGAGGGGAAAACTACCAGTGTGTCTTTTCCATAGAACTTGAGGCCTTCCTTCCTCCCTCCCTCCCTTCCTCTGTGGCCCTCTCTACCCACCTTTTTTGTTTACCTTTTATCATAAGCTTTTATATATATATATATATATATATATATATATATATATATATATATACACACACACACACACACACACACACACACATGTGCATACACACACACTATAATAATACCCCCACATTCCTGTCACTGGATTTAATAATTATAAACTTTTTGTTCACTTCCTTGTATGACCTGCAGGTCATAGACTTAATAATTTCTAAGATCCCTTCTAGCCCTAATGAGAGTTTTCCTTTATCTCATTTGTTCATGAGCTGTTGTTTCACCGTTAAAAGGAGTATATAAAGGGGTACACAGTTATAAACTGCAGTGGTGGATCTAAAGGGTGAGCTGTATATGGGTATGGGGTGCTCTCTTCCCCTAGTTATTATCAGTGCCCCAAGCCACCCAAATGAAGAAACAATCTAAGGTGAAGAGTAACCTTGCTATGCAACTGTTGCCTCAAGACAGCTCCTAGCTGCTTTTTCCAGCAGGATGGCTGTTCTTAAGTCATTTTCATAGAGAAATTACGGTGTTGCCATCAACAGTGGGCAGCATCCAGGTCCAGCTTCTGGAAGCCAAACATCACGATCACTTCAGCTTCAAGAGCTGATCATTTCCCTTCATTTTTCATTCATCTGGTACTTTCTCATGAGATGACTCTGCTTGCCTTGGTCCACAAAGGGGACTCCTTAATCTTGTTTGAATTTTTCCTTTTCTTTTCCTTTCTTTTCCTCCCCCTCCTCTCCTCTCCAACTTCACAAAAGCAGACTAAGCAATAAAGTTCTCTAATGTATTGGTGGTATTCAGAAAATGACTTTAATCTTTCTAGCTATTTGCATCATTAAAGTGCCTCATCCTATGCAGCTCAGCATTTTTCATATTATCTTGATAGCTTGTAGTTTTTGTAAATAATGTTGGCATTCCTTGGAGAACTTGAAGAAAGGTGGGTGGAGGGTAATGCTTGTTTATCTTTTTAGCTATGACTCTTAGCTGAACATCCGGGTATCAGCATATCTGCCTAACACACATGGATTTGGGATGTGCACACATAGTGAGAATTTTCCATGCAGTACATAATGGAGCAGAACTACTTGGTATTCAACTCTAAAAAATGTTGAAAGATGTTTTCTATCTTCTCAAATTAGTGTTACTTGGGGAAATCGTTTGACATGCCAATTAATATGTATACTTTTAAAAAGCAGTTCTGCCTTTTTTCCCCTTCAGAGTTTTGAGACAAAACATCAAGTTCTCTGCAGCCAGACACTTTCCACAATTTTCCTGATTATTCCAATGAGGGCTGTAAACTGCGCTCGCATGGCAGGTGCATTCCAATGGGCCATATGGCAGCCTCCTGTAACAGCCCTGTCACCGGGCCCTCCAGGAACTCACTGTATTGTTCTCAGGACACAAATAGCCCACATTCAGGCAGAAACCCTTGCCTGGCTGCCAGACATCAAAGAATTTCACCAAAACAATTAATAATGGGGAGAATTGGGTGATATTATTGGGCCTCATGTTACGAACGTGACACTCATTAATTTATTTCATGAGTGTTAACTGAGACCTTTCTTTGTGCCAGGAGCTATTGTTGGTGAGAGGGGTCTAACAGTCAAAAAAGATGAAAATTACAAAGAAGAAAACAAGTAAAAAATGATGCAGATACTTTTGATAGAGCTAGGCAAAGGACTGAAATTAAGGGATGGAGTGAGGGGCTCAATCGCCACTCTAGAGAATGGGTTGGGAATGGCCAATCTGAGGAAATGCTAGAATTGGAGACTGAATATCAAGAAGTAACCTGACATGCAAGTATCACCAAGTAGAGGATGCAAGTGTAGGGCACAGCATGTGCAATGTCCGAAGGCAACACGGTGCCTGACATGTTTGAGGGACAGAAGGCAGGCCGTGTGTTTGGAAGAGTGCATGAGAGAGAACAGGTAAGTCGGGGGAAGCTTAGAGAGGGCTTTACAAAGCCAAGGTGGTAATTTTAAATTTTGTTCTCAGGGTAATAAAAATAATTGGAAAATAGGATGTGAATCATTGTTTATGCTTGTGATTAGCAATGAGATAGGAAATAGGGCACTGAGAAGAAGAATGAGAGCAAGAAGACACATTAGGCTGCAGTAATAAGCAGGCAAGATGAGAGAAACGAGTGAGTTTTGGAAACTTAGTGGCTTAGTGCAATGAGTGTTTATGATCTCACAGTTTCTGTGTGTCAGGAGCTGCTTAGCGAGGTGATTTTGGATCAGGGTCCCTAACGAGGTTGCAGGCCAGATGTGAGCCAGGCCTGTGGTCATCTGAAGGCTCGATCGGCTGGAGGAGCCACCTTCAGGCGGCCGCCTCACAGGGCTGTTGGCAGGAGATCCGAGTTCTTTGTCATGGAGGTCTGTCCGTAAGGGTGCTTGACAATCCTTGCAATCCTTCCGAAGTGGGGGATCCAAGAGCGAGAACCAGAGGGAGGCGACAGTGCCTTTTGTCACCTAATCATGGAAGTCGAACACCATCATTTCTACCACATTCTGTTCATCAGAAATCACTAAATTAGGTCTACACTTAAGGGGAGGGGAATTAGGCTCCACTTTTCGAAGGCAGGTGTATCTAAGAATCTGTGAACATTTTTCTTTTTTTAAATTTTTAAATATTTTAAATTATTTTATTATTGTTCAGTTACAGTTGTCTGCATTTTGCTTCCACCACTACCCCACCACCACCTTGGCCAAACCCCTCTCCCTCCCTTGTTTCCACCCTCCCCCTTGGTTTTTGTCCAGGTGTCCTTTATAGTAGTTCCTGAAAACCCTTCCCCTCATTATACACTCCCACCTCCCCTCTGGTTACTGTCAGATTGTTTTTAATTTAAATGTCTCTGGTTGTATTTTGCTTGCATTTTTCTTTTGTTGATTATGTTCTAGTTAGAGGTGAGATCATATGGTGTTTGTCCCTCACTGCCTGGCTTATTTCACTCAGCATAATGCTCTCCAGTTCCATCCATGCTGTCGCAAAGGGTAGGGGCTCCTTCTTTTTTTCTGCTGTGTAGTATTCCATTGTGTAAGTGTAGCATGGTTTTTTGATCCACTCCTTTTCCGATTGTCACTTAGGTTGCTTCCAGCACTTGGCTATTATAAATTGTGCTGCTATGAACATTGGGGTGCATAGGTTCTTTTGGATTGGTGTTTCCAGGCTCTTAGGATATAATCCCAGCAGTGGAATTGCTGGGTCAAAAGGCAGTTCTGTGAAGATTTTTCTAAATCACCACACTAGCTGTCATTAGAAGTTGAGGAAATAATGAGCTATAACATCGAACAGACTGAAAGCAATTGGTGAGAAAATGTAGTTGTCTACATTTGTCTAGCTGAAAATGATGGGCTGCATTATTGTCACTAATTTTATATTCCAGGAGTTGACTGCCTCCATAATGGTTCAGCATTGATTATTCATGAAAACATTGAAATCTCTAGGTATGGCCCATATTAAACAGCATTACAAAAAGAAATAAGGCTCCTCGAATAGAGTCAGAATACTTGTATTCAGTAATATTGTTTTGCAGGTGTCTGTATTTATTATACATACAGAAAATTGTGATACAAAAATATAATTCAAAGAAATTGGAATATCCCAGGTATTTAGTACAAAGTATCAAACTTGGGAGTTCTAATATCTGTGAGAAAATATTGAGAACACATACCCATAACAATCCCTGGAAAGAAATGAGACTTGGACATGAGACTGAAAATGGCTTGTTTTGCAGCAGAGAAGACCAGTCCCCAAACTTCACTCTGGCAGCGGCAGGAGAGGCGAGCAAGCAAAGGGCCATTACTGAGGCGGAAGGAACACTGTGCTCACCACCAAAAAGCAGCCTGTAAGACAGAGGTCTCTGGCTGAGGCAGCTCGCCGTGTCAGACACTTTGGGACATGAGTGGACTGACACGCCTAAGATATCATCAATAGTAATGGGAGTTACCCAGAAGCCCAAATTTGAACTTCATAGCAAATGTGCAGTTCTAATCTTTCCCTCCCCCTTCTCTTTACAATTTAATACTTGGCAAGAGAAAGGTCACTTGACAATATTTATTAGCTCATTAACTGTAAGTGTCTTTGCTGCCATAGGAAATATTTTTTTTATAACAATTCAATTCTCTTCTACAAGCTACGCTGCAGGTGTCTCTTCATTGTGTAAATGAAATGGTGAGCACTAGCTCTTTCCTGGCATCCAAGATCCATAACTAAATATGACTCTTTTTCCAGCTGTGAAGAAGAACATGATCAGACTGAGTAGGGTTTGGCTGATGTATACAAGGCCAACAAAGCAAGTACATGGGCAGTACTTTCAAGATGAGGAGCTTTGGCTGTCTCATTTCCCCTGTCTAGACTCCACCCCACCCCCCATTCCCAAGGAAAGGGAAAGAGAACAGAATTAACATGCACTCAATGGCAGGTGCTATTATAGGACCTTTACATACTCATGCATTGTTTAAATTAATTCTCCCAACAGCCCTATTAAGTAGGAAAGGGATTGTTGCCACTAATAAACCAGATGAGGAAACTGAGTCTCAGAAATCTTAATTTTCTCAGTTACATAGCAAGTTATGTGGAGAACCTGGAATTCAAACTTAGGTCCATAATTTTTCAAATGCATTCTATTCTGTTAAAAAAATAATATTCTCAAACATTGGACAATCTCCCATTTGCTTTCCAGAAAAATCTGGGCTTGGTTGTAGATGATTCAGTAGCAACAATAGAATAAAATGTTATTAAATTTCTGATGAAAAAAGATTTATCTTTTTAGAATTAGGGACACTAATTCTTTAAATAAACTGAAATGTATTTTTCTAATTGATTGTTTTAAAATATAAATCTGAGCACAGCTGAGCTATTATTTATGGGTTGTTTTTTTTTTTTTGGTGTGGGGGAGGGATCTATAAGCTGACCGGCTCTAATTGGTAGGGATATGATAGTCACTGACCAAAAGATGTCAAAAAAATCATTCATTTGCTCACCTGTTCCCTGAACTTGCACAGGCTCTTCCTTTCGCCCACCACCCTCGGTTCAACTACCTCTTAATCATTCTTTAAAACTCATCTCAAGTGCCAACTTTTCTAAGAAAGTCATCTTCCCTCTCATAGTGCCATATACAATTTTCATTGTTACATACGACTCATCTTGCATTTTTTTCCTTTTCTATTCCCCCCAAGTGCTAGAGTGTTAGTTCTTTGAGGACAGAGGTTTTGGCTCACTCATGTCTATTCTCAGTGCCTAATAGTGCCCATTTAGGGGTTCTCAAATTAGTTGTTAAATGAATGAGTGAATAAATGAATCATTAGTGAACATGGTAAGGTAATTATTTATAGGCACCTATAGCCTGTAACAATATTTCACATAAAGTCTAATGTTGTGGGCTGCTGATTTGGCAATACTTGAATCTCAATCCATGGAACAATGATAGCTATAGAACACTAGGAACGAGTTTCTCTCTCTCTCTCTCTCTCTCTTTCACACACACACACACACTTCTTTGGTCAGGTCAGGGGATCAGTAAGGCATCCCATAGCTTTGAGATAAGGAACTTTTGAGGTTCATTTATGTGGGTATCACCTGAAGAAGACATTGTCTGTCTGTGACATCTATCTATACCTGGGATTCCAGTAAACTTTTAAAGAAAATACTGTCCATTGGAGAAGAGAGTTCCCAGCATTTGAGAGCTGTCCCTCAGAACCTGGAACTGAGAGCTCGCATTCTCATGAGCTGACCAGAGAGTGTTTGGTGGGAGGGTGATGGACCATGACAGGTCGAAGGGTTTGACTTCTCGTTATTTCTGAGCTTTCAAGTTAATGCCAATTTAATGTAAACTCAGTCATTCCAGAATGTGAGAATACAATATATTAAATAGAGTCATCACAGAATGTTAACATCACAGACATTAACTTGATTTGATGTGATAATTAATTGAATTTCCCAGTTATCCTATTCCTTTTGATGAGAATACTGTGAAATCACATTTAAAGAAAATGAAGCCATTAAGGATTATTTATCTAACTTTTCTCTACTAATGGGGCCTCAGAAAAGGCCTCATTCTGCTTTGTTTTATCCGATCTTTATGATCGGAAAGGAACTTAGGAGCCCAGTAGAACAGAAGGGAAAACGGCTTGTGACTCAGAGCCAGCCCTGAGGTTGGTGCGGATGGCAGTAAAGGGGAGAGGAAATGGGGCGCTAATGATATTAGAGAGAGTGGCTCTTCAGGAGAAAGCATTTATTTCACAGGTTTCAGGAGAATCTCTGAGATAATTAGTATTGGCGGCCGTGTCCATTTTGCACAGGGAGCACTTTACACAGCAACTGATTAGATGCCAACAGATGTGAAAGTGATAGTCCTTTGGATTTCAAATGCTGTCTCCGTTTACACGAGGGAGAATCAGAAGAGTCCTCTCGTTCAGCGCATGTTCGGTACCGCAGCTACAGCTTTATAAATTACCCGACATTATTTTTTCCTTCAGAATCTTCCTAAGCTTGCCTTTCAGAATTTGTTTTTCTTTCTGAAACAACATGCCCTGTAGCCAGAACAACTATATGTCTTAGAATTTGGAGAACAGTTCTGCTTTGAAATGAACTATCCTGTTAGAAACCCCTCCACACACACACACACACACACACACACACACACACACGTTAGATTGTGTGACAGTTTGGGGTTCAGAAAGCATGGCCACCATAGATGCAGCCATTCCAGATGAACGCTACATTCCATCAACTCTCAGACGATTTGATCATCCAGTGCTTGCTGTAGTACCCCCTCCGGCTTGGCCCCCATGCACTGCTGTTTCCAAGCAAAAGAAAGAAGGAGAAAGAAGGGCATTGCGCCTATACACTCTTACAGGAATACTGTGCTATACAATTTTTAAAGTACAGGCAAAAGTGTCTTTTTTTTAAAATTATACAACAGGTATTATAGAAAAGTTAAAAATATAACCAAGCAAACTAAAGAAAAACATCCTGATCTTACCAGTTGCACAGAATTATTCTCTAGTACATATTTTAGATACATAAAAAATGTTGATATTCCTTTTTCATTAACAAAAAAGTGTGGCTCTCATGTCCACGAACTCCTCCTCCTCCTACTAATGGTCACATGCAGGTTTGTCACATTTCCTGTTAGCAATGTATCGTGAACAACATCCTACATCACTAGATACACATCTACATCATTCTTTTAATCACTTCATATAGCACTCGATGGTAAAAATATGCAATAAATTACTTAAAGCCCTTTGGGCATTGTTATTTTCATGTTTTATTACTATCTACGATGCTGAGAAAAGGCACACTTTTCTTCACATCAAGCATTTGGCTGGTGGCATGGGACTTCGTCCTGTAGAATTCTGCAGATCCCCCGAAAGCTGCCAGGAATGTCAGCTTGCTGTAGCATGTGATAGTCTAGCCCCGATGTGCCCGACACATCAAGAAAACACGAACGGATCCCACTCTAATCTTGATTATCATATTCCATTGGCTTTTCTTGTGTTTCTCAAGGATTCCCTGGTGTCCAGCCCAACTTTCCTGATCATCTCTTTGCCATTATTTTTCCGGCTGGATGCGTTGTTCTGAGGTCCGTCTGTGGTCGAGTCTGTCTGGATCGCATTTTCAGGTGGTGCATCACACACCATGTCTGCTCCCTGGCTCCAACCAACAAGACTTTAAAGAGATTTCTAAAAAGGCTCAGAAAGTTTTTTGGATATCAAACAGCTTTTATAAAAATAACATTTTTATGACTTAAAATGTAAATGAATCAGAAACATATGGATTAAATTTCCTTTGAAATACCCAAGGGTTTAAAAACTGAAGGGAAGAGTGCTTGCAAAATGAGTTAAATCGAGCTTTGCCAAAAAGAAAACATTTGAAAAATTGTTGGGGATGTTTTGCTGATCCCTAGGTGCTTGTGCTCATGCGTTCTCCATTCTCTATTTCAAAAGGACTGAGATGTTAAAATTTGGGTCGCTCAATAAAATGTACTTAGGGCTAGTTCAATGGGCATGTGGCTCTGTAGTTCAAGCACTGATTTCGGAAAGTCAATTTGAGATCAAATGTACTTGAATTATGCCGGACTGCTTTAGAATGTTGCAATCTTCTCTTCCAGCTGTGATCATGCCTGTCCTGCACGAAGGCTGCTCCAAGAGAACTCAGACTAGGTTGGGGAATGACTGATCTGTCTATCAAACAAGGCCAAATCAGCACTCCTCTCTTACGTTCCCTTTCGGTCAGTTACTCCAGTATTTCCCTACTCTTCTGTCTTAGGTCAATATCCATAAAAGCAGAGCCTAAGACAGGGATTCTTGTGGAAGTGATTTATTGAGGAAGGGCTCTCAGGGGAAACCCATAAGGAAGTGAGGGAAACAGGTAAGGCAGGGGCAGAAGCTAAGCAAAGATGTGGTTCAGCTGAAAACGCTCCCTAGCCTGATCCTGCAGGGAGCTCTGAAGCATAAACAGCTCCTCTGAGTTGTCCCACCTGGAGATGTATCCTGTATCAATCAATGCTCAGCTGTCAGCTGCCCCTGGGAGGGAGACCATAACCTCTCTGCCTGTTGAGGGAGGGGAAGCTCCAGTCTCTCTGCTGAGAACAGTTCTCAGGGCATTTCTCCAGACAGGAGTGTCACGTGTGAGTCTCAGCTGACAAGACCACAGGCAGTCGGGGGTAGATGCCATGGGCTCAAAAAGGGGGCCGGGCTGGTCATTACCAGTGTCCACTACCTCCTTCATTCTCAATTCCTTAAAGATTCTTTTAATTCCTCTCTCTTTTACACTTCCCCACATTCAATAATTTTTTTTTCCTTTTTTTTATCTTTTTCTTGCCTTTATCTCATTTAAGGAGTTCCTACTGCAATCATGCAGTTTAGGCATTATCATCTAGTAATCTGGTTTACCGTACTAATTTCCCAGCTGAATCTCCAAATTGGAATGTCCCTAACCCAGATCATTCCATACATTTAGATTACTGTTTTCCTCCAGACACCATTTTTAATGTTTAAGAATTAATTCTACTTCTTAAATATCTATGGTTTCAAAAATTTTAAGATAAAGAATACGTTAAAATCAAAGGGATCATTGGTGTTCCATTAAATGCTACCCTAATAACCTTAAAATAATAATTTTTCACTATATGTTTCTCTGCTAAAGTAGATCATAATGTGGAGGAGTAAAGCGTAAGAAAGCTAATTTGAAAAATATTGTAGACTCTATCAGTCATTAGGCTAAACTTTTACTTAAGTGAAATAATATTTAAAACACTTAGACCAGTGCCTGGTACGTTTTCAGCAAGTGGTGGCTAATATTTTCACTGCTGTTGCAAGTGTCTCACAGCTGGCCCCCTGGGTCCACCTTTGTCTTTCCCAGTAGTTGTTGTAGACAGAAACAAGGATGATCATGTTTAAACCCAAATCATATCACCATCTTATAGCCTTGCTTATATCCCTTCCAATGTATTTACAATGAAACCCAATTTTACCTTAGTGTGTAAGACACAGTACAACCCTGCCCTGCCCATGTCTCCAACTTCAGCTCTAGCCATAGCCACTGCCCAAGATGTGCTTCCAGCACTCCGGTGGCCTTAAGTTCCTTCCCTGTCCATCTCTTTTCTGCCTCAGGGTTTTCGCACCTGCTGTTTCGTCTCCTAGAAAAGCTCTGCTCCTCCCACCCCCTTCCTGCAAGACTAGATCCAGGGGTAGGTCTCAGTTGAAACATTCCCTTCTCAGAAAGTCCTCTCCTAGCTGCCTCATTTATTCATTTGTTCAATTAGTATTTATTGAGCACCTACTCTGTGCCAGGGACTACTACTGCAGTCCCAGAAGAACTGTAACCAGAGAACTTACATGTAAGTAAAGAGACAGAAAAGCAAAGTGAATTAGCTGTGTGCGCATGCGTGTATGAGAAAGTAGAGGTGAGAAGAAGGTAAGGAGTGGTGGAACAGAACGATTTCGGTTCCTGAAAGGGCAGAAAAGGCCTCCTCAAGGAACAGATCTTTACTGGAGTGAAGACCCGAGAGAGATGCAATAGTCCCATGCTACTGTGTATTCCACATTTCAGTCACTTGTCTTTTTTCTTCTTAAAGTTACTTATTAAAATTGAAAAAAAAATAAAATTGATAATTATACTTTTTCTCTTTTGTCTGTTTTTGACACTAGATTGTAAATTTCATGTTTGTTTACTATTACATCCCCAGTATATATACAGTAGCAGTGCATAAAAATTATTGATATATATATGTTTATTCACTAAATATGTGAAGTTGTTTATTATTACTGAACCAATAATTAGAAAGCAGAGTTATTCTTGAATGCAGCTTATCATATTGGAATGAGATGAAATGCCTTGTGTGAAAGTGGATTGCACAGAAGAGCAAAGTGGATTGTAATTGACTGAACGATAACAGTGGCTCCTACTTTCAGGACAGAGATGGGGCACAAATAAAAGAGAAATGCCGGTTACCATTTTAGAACTCCGTCACATCGCAGCAGAGAGCGAAAGCAGAGCCATATGGCGCCTCTAGCCTCTGATTCCCGTAGCTCTCCCACCCACCCTCCAAATAAAAGAAAGAACAGGAACACGCACCAAAATTTCCAGGTCTATCCCCCTTTCTCCAGTGAATGCCTCAGGTACTGAGAGGATTAAAACTGAACCATGAAGCACGTTCACAATTCAGAAACGTAAGAGGTAGCCCTGTGTTTTTGTATGTACAGGTCTGTAGCCGGAGAACAACCGCCACGACAAGGCTCCTGACAGTGTTATTCTAAGGAAGGCCAAGAAGACAAATTAGGAAGTTCTAGGCCAAGAAGTCAAGGGAAGTACAGTGTCTTATAAATTATTCTAATGGATGTAGTCAGAAAGAATAGTTATAAATTCATTTAGATTACTGAGGAAAAATGATCTAGCAAATTGTATTCCAGGTGGAGTAGAAAGGTTCACAGTTTGGTCAGTGGTCTGCTAGAGACTTGAGATATGGGCAGTATTATTTTATTGCATGTTTCTTGGATAAGGCTATTAAATATCTCGTAATGCTTATTTATTGACCATGTATATTTCCTCTTATGTAAATGCTCTGTCCAAACTTTTGCCTATTGGTATATTGGGGTTTGGAGTGTATTTTATTTATCTGAATACATATTTTGTAATTTTTGTTTATCTTTTTACATTTTTAATTTTTTGTTGTTGTTCAATTACAGTTGTCCACACCTCCCCCCGTTACTCTCCCATACCCTACCTACCCCCACCTCCCACCTTCAGTCCTCCTCCTCCGTTGTCTTTGTCCAAGGCTCCTTGATACACGCTCCTTGACGACCCTTCCCCTTTTTCCCGTTATCCTCCTCACCCCTCCCCTCTGGTCACTGTCAGTTTCTTCTTTATTTCCATGTCTCTGGTTCTATTTTGCTTGCTTGTTTGTTTTGTTGATTAAGTTCCACTAATAGGTGATATCATGTGGTATTTGTCTTTCTAATTTTTATTTATCTTTAATATTTAATATATATTTTAATACACAGAGGTTTTCCTTTTGATCAATTTGTAAGATAAATTTTAGGGGATTGTGATTTGTCTTGTGCAAAGTCTGCACATTAATTAGGACAAAAAGAATCCTTAGCAAAATTTGGTCTATTGTTGAGGTATATGCCATGTAGCTACATTTTTAAATAAACTTTTTTATTTTAAGATAATTATAGAAGCACATTTAGTGTAAGAAATAATATGCACAGATTGTGTGCATCATTTACCCAGTTTTTCCAAGGGTTATCATCTTGCAAAACTATAATGCAAAATCACAAACAGGATGTTGACCTTGATCCAGTCCAGAGGCAGAACACTCCCATCACCATGAAGACCCCTCAGGTTGCCCTTTCAGGTCCACAGCCCCTCTCTCCCAGTGGGATCGTTTCCCTCACCCCTAACAACCACTGACTGGCGTTCATGTCTGTAGTTTTATCATTTCAAGAATGTTATAAATGGAATGTAGTATGTGACCTTTGGGTTTGACTTTTTCACACAGCATGTATTTTTCTGAAGATTTATTCAAGTTGCTCTGTGTACTAATAGCTTATTCTTTAAATTCTTTTCTAAGTAGACAATCATGCATTTTCCTTTCCTTCCTTGCTTTTATTTCCCATTCTTGTCTTATCGCACTGGGTAGACCTTCCAGCACTGTGTTGAATAAGAGCATTGCATAAGGAGATTTCTTTGCATTTTTCCTGAACCCAGGAAATCATTCAGTCCTTCATCATTAAAGATAATGTTAGTTTTAAGGTTTTTATAAGTGTTCCTTACCAAGTTGAGGAAGTTTGCCTCTATTCCTATTTTTGTTTTATTTACTTACTTTAAATTTATTTTTAATTACAGCTGATTTACAATATTTTATTAATTTCAGGTGTACAGACTAGCGATGAGAGATTTATATACCTTTTATGATGATAACCTTGATAAATCTAGTATCCATCTGGCACCATACACAGATATTACAGTATTATTGACTATATTCCCAATGCTGTACTTTACAGCACCAAAATTATTTTTATAACTGCCAATTTGTACTTAATTTCTTTTATCTCCCCCCACCCATTCTGCTTCCTGGTGACCATTGGTCTGATCTCAGCACCAACAAATTTGTTTCTGTTTTGTGTATTTATTTTGTTTTTTTAAATTCCACATATAAGTGAAATCATATGGTATTTTTCTTTGTGTGACTTATTTCAATTAGTGTTATACTCTCTAGGTCTGTGCCTCTATTCTTATTTTTTCTGAGTTTTTATCATAAACGAGTGTTGAATTTTCTCAGATGCTTTTTCTGCATTGATTAAAGTGATCATGTGGTGTTGCTGAGTTCTTCCACATTCTTACCGGCTTTCCTGTCCAGTTATTCTATCAATTGTTGGGTGAGAAGTGATGAAGTTTTTGACTATAATGAGTGGATTTTTATTTATCCTTTCGTATCTATCAGGTTTGCTTCATGTGTTTTTAACTGTTTTTGTTGCTGTTGTTGTTGTTGTTGCACATTCTTTTATAATTGCCATGTCTTCTGAGCAGACTGACAGTTTTGCTATTATATACTGTCCCTTTCTGTTTCTGGTAATTGTCTTTGTACTGAAGTTTACTTCAATATTAGTGTAGCCTTTCCTGCTTTATTTTGATTAACGTTTTCATGCTATATCCTTTTCTTTTCCTTTACTTTCAACCTGACTATATTATTCTCTGTGAAGTGAGTTGCTTTTAAACAGCATATAGTGGATCACGGTTTTTAATTCATTTTGCCAATGTTAGTCTTTAAGTGGTTGCTTTAGTTATTATATTTTATGTACATAATTTATCATACTCTACCAGTGTGTCACATTACTAGATATTTCATGTTCTTTTATCCTCCCTCATCTATAACATAATTCTGTTAAATCTTACCTCTATACACACTTAGAACCATACCAGACAGTGCTATTATTTTTATTTTGATATCAGTCATCATTTAGAAAATTCAAGAGAAGTTAAACCTTTTGTATTTAGCCAAAATTTTGCTTACCACCTTCTTTCTTTACTGAAATTCCATGATTCCTTCCATTGTCATTGTCATTTCCTTTGCATTCAGAGAACTTCAATTAACCTTCTTTTATGGCACATATGTTGGTGACAAATTCTTAATTTTCCTTAATCTGCAAATGTTTTCATTTTCCCTTTATTCTTGAAGAATACTTTTACTGGGTATAGGATTCTGTATTGGCAGTTGATTTGTTTTAGCACTTGAAAAAATATTGTGTCGCTTCCTTGTCCTCTCCTTGGTTTCTGATGAAAAATTTACTGTCACTGAAATTGTTTCCTCCTATAAGTAGTGCATGTTTTTTTTTTCTGGCTGCTTTCCATATTTAGTGTTCAGAAGTTTAATTATGATGCATCCTGGCAAGAATTTCTTTGACTTGTCCTATTTGGGGTTTTCCTAGTTTCTTGAATCTGTAGGTTTAAGTCTCTTGCAAAATGTGAAAAGTTTTCAGTCATTATTTCTTTGAATATTTTTTCAATTTCTCCCCCTTTTCTCATCTCTTTCCAGTAATCCAATGATATGAGTATTAGATCTTTTAGTATAATTCTACAAGTACAAGGCTCTGTTCATTTTTCCAGTCTATTTTCACTCTCTTTTTCAGATTGAATAATTACTATTGTTCTATCTTCATGTACACCAACACTTTCCTCTGTCTCTTTTGTTCTGCTATTGAATCCATCCACTGAACTTCGCATTTCAGTTATTGTAGTTTTCAGTTCTAAATTTTCTATTTGATTATTCTTTATATCTTTTGTTTCTTTTCTGAGACTGTATTTTTTCACTTGTTTCAAACATATTTATAATTGCTTGCTGTAGCATTTTTACCATGGTACCTTAAAAGCCTTGTCAGATAACTCTTACATGTTTGTCTTCTCAATATTGATTGTCATTTTTCACTCAGCTTGAAAACTTTCTCATTCACAGTATGCCTAGTAATTTTTAATTTAATCATGGACATTTTATATCATGAGACTCTGATTTTTATTTAAACCTTTATTTCAGCTAGCTTGTCTAATATTGCTCTTGTAGCAGATGGTGAAGCACCCCTAGTTACTACAATGTGGAGACAGAAGTCCAGGTTGCCACTCAGCCTTGCTTACTCCCATGGTGGTGGGCTCCTTGTCAGTGCAAGGCACACTTCAAGTCCAGTTCTACCCATTGTCTCCACTGACACCATGGTGGAGGGGGCCCTATTACTAGAGGGTGATGGTGAATGTCCTGACTTTCCATTAGGCTTATTCTACCACCACCCGCAAGTAGGGGAAGAAGTGCTTCATTAATGCTGGGTAGGTGCTGAAGTCCAGCCTTCCCACCTGGTCTCCCCTAACACTGCAGATAGGGCCTCTTTACATTTCTGTGGGAATAATAGTGCACCATCCTTCTTTGACATAACTTCTATAGGGATGTGGGGGCCCTTTGTTGCAACTTCTTGGAGGGGAAGTCTAGCCTTTCCACTTAGTCTGTACTGACATTGGTGGAACCATTATTTTGTTGTCCTTTGGCTGGAGTAGATTATCTAAGTCTGCACTTTCCAGGCTTCCTCTATCCTGATGCTTGGCTACAGACAGCAGACTTTTGTTGGGGATGGATATCCTGGGTTATGCACTTGGCATTCCCAGGTTGCCAACTTCTTTAGCCCCAAGAGTGGGATATAAGAAGGAAAAACAAAGAAACAAAAATCAACCAAAAACCTCTACTAATGCAACTTATATTCTTCCTTAGGACTTGAGATTCTGAGCCTATCTGCCTTTTTCTATCTTTCAGAGTCTTCCTATTTTGTTTTATATATAGTGTCCAGGATTTTTAGTTACAGAAGAAAGAACAAGAAGAAGTGTCTCTGCTTCATATTCCCTGAAGTGGAAGTCCTTAAATATTCTTTTCTTTCTGTTCATTTGCAGGTTTGTTTTTTTTGTACGTGACACATAGTTCTTGTTATGCTCATTCTTAAGCTTATAGTTATTTATATAGTTACTATTTCTAAGTTGAGTCTCTTTAGGGTCTAGAACACTCGAATTTCTCTGAAATTTCAGGAAGCGTTCCAAAAAGCACATATATGTATGAAAAACACTGCAGAAAGAATTACATTTTACTACTAAATGGGGCTTTGATTATACAACCCTATGTAACTTGGTGATCTGGTGAATTGGCTTGAATGCATGTGGAATTTTAAAATCATGATTGCCCAATCATGGCTTCATTAACCTTACGGTAAAGGCACAGACCCTGGAATCAGACAATGTGGCTTCTCCATTTTTGGCTGGGTGACCATGAGAAAGTTACTGAATTGTTTCAGTAACTCTGTTTGTTCACCCATAAAATGGGGATATATGAGTACTCCCTGAGAAGAAATCTGTTGTCATAAAATTGTTTTTCTTAATAAGCAAGTTGTCAATTTTCTCTGGTTACTATCCAGATTTTTTTTTTTTGGTCCTCAGTTTTCAGAAGTTTAATTATGATGGAATTCTTTTGTTTATCCTGTTTGGAGTTCTCCCAGGTTCTTGACCCTTTAGAGTTACATCTATAATAGAATTAAGTGTGTTAATATACAAACCCTTTATGATCAATATAAAATTTATATGAGTATCTGCCTCATAAGAGCCATATAAGTGTTAGCCATTAATATTATCAGTACCTCTTTTCTTCAAGGTAGAAACTAAGAAAATAGGAATTAAATATGGGCTTTAGTTAATGATAATGTATCAGCATTAGTTAATTAACAGCAATTAATATACCATACTAAAATAAAACATGAATAATAGAGAAAATTGGCTGTGGGGTTTATAAGGGAACTCTCTGTTAGCTCTGTGTTTTTTTCTGTAAGTCTAAAACCATTCCAAACAAAAAGTTTACTTTAAAACATGCTTGTGGGACAAATGGGTGAATGGCAGGGCCACTCAAAATAGCAAACAAGGGTAGAGATTTTAAATATGTGTGTAAAGAAGAGAATTTTATAGAAAATTTCTTATTCTGGTAGTTTTAAAACATAGACGAATCACTTATTATTTTATTTTTCATTGCAAAACTAGATGCAAAGAGGAGTCAAAGAGTGTGGACAACATGTGGCTAACAGCATTGATTTCAGTTAATAACATAAAATCATAATTAGACTAGGGTCAATGAGCCAAGATATTGGAATTATTTTTCCAATAGAATAATTACCTTAACTCAGGCCAGGGAAATATTTGGGGGGATGTGTGGTTAGAATAGTAAATAGACCCACTGAAATTATTAATCAGTTTATATAGCCATAGCCCCAAACCACAGAATTAACTGGCTTAAATGAGAAAAATCAAACCAGCAAAAAGAGGATCTAATTTATTTTCATAATTGTGTTGATTTGATTACTGAAAAATATATTTTAAATTCATTTTGCTATAGAATCATCATAAAGCAATGCATGTCATACAATTGTTAATTGTTTTTCATAATGTAATTAAATAATATCAACTTTTTACATCTGCAAATATTTCCCAGTAATCTAATGATCATACACTATTTTGTGCTGTTTTTTTCCAAGACATTTTTACTCACTTAATGGTTCATTTTTGCCAATTGAAAGTTATTTTCTCTTTTTTAAAATTACATGTGTTTATTAACAAAATTTAAAAAATATAGAAATTTAAAAAGCTATCCATAATCTCATCCTGTTAACTTTTAAAATATATTTCATATTAATCTTCCTTCATTTCTTTCTTTCTTTCTTTCTTTCTTTCTTTCTTTCTTTCTTTCTTTCTTTCTTTCTTTCTTTCTTTCTTATTGTTGCTCAAGTACAGTTGTCTCTAATTTTCCCCCACCACTTTTCCCTACCCTATCTACTCCCACCTCTCAACCTCAATCCTATCCCTGTTTGGCTTTGTCCATGGGTTCTTTATACATATCCCTTGATGACCCTTCCTCTTCTTTCCCCTGTTATGTCCCTCTCCCTCCTCTCTGGTTACTCTCATTTTGTCTTTATTTCTATGTCTCTGGTTATATTTTGCTTGCTTGTTGATTAGGTTCCACTTATTGGTGAGATTATATGGTATTTGTCTTTCACCACTTGGCTTACTTCACTTAGCATAATGCTCTCCAGTTCCATCCATGCTGTCACAAAGGGTAGGAGCTCCCTCTTTCTTTCTTTCTGCTGTGTAGTATTCTATTGTGTAAGAGTACCATAGTTTTTTGATCCACTTATTTACTGATGGGCACTTAGATTGCTTTCAGCACTTGGCTACTGTAAATTGTGCTGCTATGAACATTGGGGTACATAGGTTCTTTTGAATTGGTGTTTTAGAATTCTTACGGTATAGTCCCATCAGTGGAATTGCTGGATCAAAAGGCAGTTCCATTTGTAGGTTTTGTTTTGTTTTGTTTTGTTTTGTTTTTGAGGAAATTCTGTACTGTTTTCCACAGTGGCTGCACCAGTCTGCATTCCCACCAATGGTGCACTAGAGTTCCCTTTTCTCCAAAACCTTTACAGCACTTGTTTGTTGAATTGTTTATAATGGCCATTCCTACTCATGAGAAGTGGTATTGCATTGTAGTTTTAATTTGCATCTCTCTGATGATTAGAGATACTGAGCATCCTTTCATATATTTATGGGTATGTCCTCCTGTGTATGTCCTCCTTGGAGAAATGCCTGTTCAGGTCCTTTGCCCATTTTTGAATTAAATTGTTTGTCTTCCCGGAGTGGAGTCATGTGAATTCTTTATATATTTTGGAGATCAAACCCTTGTCTGAGATATCACTGACAAATACATTTTCCCATATGGTTGGTTCCCCTTTCATTTTGGTGATGTTTTCTTTAGCCATGCAGAAGCTTTTCATTTTGGTCAAGTCCCATTTGTCCATTCTTTCCTTTATGTCCCTTACTCTAGGAGACATATTGGTGAACATATTGCTGTATGGAATATCTGAGATTTTCCTTGCTATGTTCTCCTCTAGGACTTTTAAGGTGTTGCAACTAAAGTCAAGTCTTTTATCCAGCTTGAGTTTATTTTTGTGTATGGTGTATGTTGGTGATTGAGTTTCATTTTTTGCATGTAGCTGACCAGATGTCCAAACATTATTTGTTGAAAAGGCTATTTTTACTCCATTTCATGCTTCTTCCCCCTTTGTTGAATATTAATTGACCATACAGACTTGGGTTTATTTCTGGACTCTCTATTCTGTTCCATTGATCTATGTGTTTGTTCTTAGGCTAGTACCAGACTGCTTTGATTACTGTGAACTTGTAATATATTTTGATGTCAGGTACGGTGGTCCTTCCTATTTTGTTCTTCTTTCTCAAAATTGCTGTGGCTATTTGGGGTCATTTATGGTTTCATACAAATTTTTGAAATGTTTGTTCTACATCTGTGAAATATGTCATTGGTATTCTAATAGGGATTGCATTGAATCTATAGATTGCTTTGGGTAGTATGGACATTTTGATGATGTTAGTTCTTCCAATCCATGAACATAGTATATACTTCCATTTATTTGTGTCTTCCTTAATTTTTTTCTTCAGTGTTACATAGTTTTCTGAGTACAGGTCTTTTACCTCCTCAGTTAGGTTTGTTCCTAGGTACTTTATTTTTCTTGTTTCTATCTTATTAAGCTTTCTTATTCCTTACTTTTTAACTATAATTGTGACCATATATATATTCTATTTGTGTTCTACTTAACTTACATAAGCATTTTTTCATGCTATTTAAAATTTTTAATAATTAATTTTAAGTACTATGACACATTAAATGAGTAATTATGATTTACTAATGTATTCACCTGTTAGATATTTAGAGTTTTTCTCAGTGCTATTTTATTCACCCATACATGTTTCAATTCCAAGAACAAACTTAATATTTTTTTTTGGTATCTTTGTATGTGATGTGGCTGTAGCAGTGCTATATTTGAAACTTAAGAAAGAAACATCTAGGGTCCAAACATTCAAATATGAAGGTCTAAAATATAAATGTATTTTTAATCTGCCCACTTATTCTGAATCTCATTCATCTCTCTTAGCTTCCTAAAGATTGAGCACATGTCTGGTTAGCTAGATAGTCAGCCCCCTGTATCCACAATTTAATTATCCTCGAATTCAACTAACCACAGATGGAACATATTTGGAAAAAAAAGGTTACATAGCTACTGACAAGTACTACATACTTAGGCATTTGTACTGACTATGTGCAGTCTATTTTTCTTATTATTACCTGAACAATACAGTGTAACAATGATTTATAAAGCATATATGTTATATTAGGTATTATAAGTAACCTAAAGGTTATTTAAAGTATACAGTAGCATATGTACAGGTGACATGCAAACACTAGGCCATTTTATGTAAGGCACTTGAGCCCCCATGGATTTTGGTGTCCACGGGGATCGTGCGACCCATCCCCCAGACACTGCGATGACTGTGTAACAAAGTAGCAGACACACTGCATCCCGGACATCACAAAACAGTTGCCTATGAGACAAGACCTCGGGCTTCAGCCTCACTCTCTCACAGGGTATCAGTCTCATGGGGAAAACAGTTGTCTGAGCAACCGCTAAGCCACACTCATATTGAACATCTGAAACTGAGTCCATGGTGATGTTTGATGGCGCAAGAACAGGCGTGGAAATGAACTCCAAGTCAGGATCACCAATTAGTTTCCTACCAAGCTGATGAACAGGCTTCTCAAAGTTGTAGTTACCTCTGGCAGGCATCTCATATGACTAAAGACTCCTTTTTTTTATTGGAAGACAATGAATGTTGCCTTAATTTTTCAGCATTTCAATATTCACTAATTGCCACATAACACGATGGGGATATCTTCACATATTCTTACCCAGTCTCTATGCCGCTTCAGTGCACCCTTGTAACTCCCAATGCTACGTCAACATTATAATGGAATGCTGGGCTTAGAAATAATAGCCTCTTCTCAGGTCTCCAAGTGTGCAGCTACAGCATTGAATTTAAAAGGTCTACTGCTGGTATGAAACACAGGGTGATGGATTTCAACAAGTGACTATACGCATACTTCTCAATTTCAAGAGTCAAATAACAGTTTGAAAATAGTACAGTTTTACCAGTACTGTCATCACCAACCAATGGATGTTTAAGTAGAACTTGGGGTTCTACTGAATCGTGATGGTTCTTCCAGAAGTCCTTACCTGGCTGAGTCCAAATCTATTGTTGGTTGGTTGGTTGGTTTTTATAAAATCCCAGTGATGGAAATGACAATTCTTAAAATGTCAAATATTGCAGCCTGAGAATGCTGTTGACTTAAAAATGCTAAACTTTATTTTGAATTAAAAACAATTTTCCCATTCACAAATGGAAACCAAAGATTGCATTCATTTATATACAGCATATGTATTGAGAACCTCCTATGTGCTAGATGCTGTCCTAAGTGCTATGAACAATAAAAATTCCCGCATTCATGTAACATACGTTTTTTTAGCCCAGGACTGATGATGCCTCCTGAGACGGAGCTGGAAATGCCAGGAAGATCACTGCTCCTAGAGCAGGCACCCAGGCCAGACACTGGGAACTCCTCACCTTCCCCCTCCGGGTTCACCAAAGCTTAGGTCCAGTGAGAAAATACTGATATACTAGAGCAGGCATGGAGAGCTTCTCAAATGAGAGGGGAAGCTATGGAACAGAGTCTATAGAGGCAGGGCCCAGTGAGCATGGGGCAGATTATGTGCCTGTTAGAAGCAGGGGAGATTGTGGGCCACAGGGAGCAAGGAAATTACTTAAGGAAAAACCACAAAAAGGCAACACCGAGTCGGATATACTCTATAAAAACACTGTCATGTAAGGAGGATAAAAACAAGCTTAGTTTCTACTAAAGATATGATGTAAACCAGAGTTTTAAATCAGAACAAAACCCACGTAGTGCCAGAGTGGAAGCAGAAACCAGAATGCTGTGTGGTGTGGCTGGTTTAGAACTATAAAGTCCCTCGGGTTTTTTGAATTTTGTTTTATTTATCTATTTATTTGGTGGAGGTGGTGGGAGGGGTCACTAGGAACCAGTTTACTTCAGAAACTAAAAACGGGCTGCTGAGATTGAGGAAGGTTTATGGAAAGCTAAGCATTCAATACTGTCAAAGAACGTCTTTTAATCCAATACGATCAATCACCAGTTTTCAAGGGGTGGTACTACGCTGCATCCTGCATTTCAGGAACTAGACACTAGAACCACAGCTTTGGAATTATTCCGACTCCTGTCTGGTTGGGAATAGGAAAGTCATTTGGAAGCCCACCATACAACATTTGGGGAAATACAAAAGGAAGCCTAGAAGAAAAGAAAACAGATTAATTTTGTCCAAGAAGACAGAAAACAGAGGAAGAAAAAAAGAACTAGGGTATCAGACAGAGATGGAATATGTCAGCTTCCAGTCCTTGGAAAGTGAGTCTCTTTCGCATCATGACCTTGAAGATATTACTTGGACAATTCACTACAGTTGCCCTGAAAGAAGACAGGGAAAAGAACAGGTTGTAAAAAGGTGCTTGGGGAAAGATAAGAAAATATGGAGCTTCATATATTCACCCATCATTAGGTACTAGAATTTGGTTAGAATAAAGCAAGATGAATTGTGCAACTGGTTAAATCAAAGGAAATGAAATAAAGAATGGCTTGCTATTTGGTTGCAAGTTTGCCTGTGGAGTTTTGCCAAACTGCATACGTGCATTACCAATGTAATGAATGCCCTTCTACAAGAATACTAGAAGAATCTGTGGATTTGTGCCCACTGAATATGGTTTGGTTTCTGCCCACTATATTTTAACACATCAAGAAATGTTTTTGTTATATGCTAGAGGTATTTTGCCCATTTAGATGAGGACATCTCCAATCAATTTCTCTTCAAATTTGAAATGAAAAACTGTAAGGCATAAATAAACGATTTCTTCTGTGTTATATCAACTGTCTTGCTGATCTAAATATGCATCTTAAAAGTATTAGGCAGTACTTTGGAAAGGTCTATGCCTGTAAAACATTGAGCTGAACAAAAATCTCTCTGATTTCCCACCCAGTGCGGCACCTTTTTAATGGTGATCTCAAACTGGCCGAGATAGGAATGGTTAGCGCCTGGCTGAGCAGCAGCACATGGCTCCAAACATTAGCTGCATGAAGACTGATGTGATCAGTCAATATGATCTGAAACAAGAGTTTTTCTGGATCCTTAAGGCCTCACTGTGACCTCAGTTACAAACACATATACACACACTTTCCAATGACATCAGTCGAAACTTCCTGTGAGCAACTGGGAAAGAGACTTGGGCCCAGAATTCCAAGAAACCCAACCTGAGGTTTTGAACCATACTCATTCTCAGTGCTTTGCAGCTGATTCATTTTTCCAATGAAATTATCATCATCCTTGGTTCCAAAAGCAAACTGAAGGGAGAATTGAATTAGGAAGGAGAAACATTTTGTTAAAAAAAAAAAACCCAACATGACTCTGTGAGAACATTTCACAAAGGCCCAAAAGACATGGAATGCAAAGGTGCAATTCCCAAGATCTGTCAGGTTACCTGGAAACAGATGTTCCATGTAGCCAAGGTAGTGACTGACAGTGAGCAAGGGTCTGGGGATGGAAATAAAGAAACACCAACACCTCCTCTTCCCTTCAGTCTCAGGTTTTCCCCCCTGAAACCAAGGCTTGATTTGCTGTTTGGCTCAAGGAGCAGAAGAGGACAGAGGAAGTCACAGTGCATTTCCATTTCTTGTCGAGTTTCTGGTCCCATGTCAGTAGAGCTGAACCTTGGATGACCTAGCAACATCCCTACAGCGAGCGGTCTGCTTGGCAGAGAGAGGGAAGGGACTCGTGTCGGAGGACAGCCCTCCACAGCTCTCAGCCCCCAAGCTGTCAATCCCCCTGACCCCTGTCAGTACTACAATGGGGAGAACAAGATGCAGAATATTTCCCTTCTCATCAAAAAGACACAATTTGTATGCATGGCAGGTACTGGACAGTGCCTCCTGGGCTGATGTCCAGTCTGGCTATAGTAACTTGTCTGCAAGAAAACAAATAAAAGCTGCCCTGTCACTTGAGTAGTGGGTGGTCTAAGTCCACATACACAACAGCTTCTCCATGACTGACAAATGTCATAATTAGTGCATTACTGGGGCAGTTATATGGTTCACAGTCATCATCTCTGACACACCAGAATGCTTGTATCTACTAGATTATAGATTGCATTCTGATGTAAAATTGTTTAACTGCCAACATTTATCTACTTTCTGAAAACAGATTTCTGAATCACAGGGCGCTAAGAGAATTGTGTGTAGTGTGGGCAGCTGTTTGTCAGAGCAGCCAAGGAGAGAAGTGAGATCTCCCGCTGGCCCTTCCAGGCTTGATGATTAATCTGTGGTAGACACAGCACTTGCATTGGATTGCACACAAGTTGGCATGCAGTCCAGAGAAGTTTTGAACAGATTGTCCCCAGGTCATTCGTGTTCTCAAGTAAGAATTCAACTGAATGTCTTTTGCTAACAAGTAAGAAACGTGATGGGAGCTAAGTTCCTCAAGGTTATAGAGAGATCTGTAGTTATTCCTAGTCCTGCCACCACATCTCAAACAGCCTTGTGTGAAGGCTTCATTTTTCACTGAGGTAGCTTGGAAGTCTTATCTGTGAGAACACCTAAGAAAACCTTCCATTCTGGTGAATTCTGGAGAATTCTGGGTTTGCAAAGAGTATCTGCAGTGTGTTGGGAGGTCTGCTTTCCAACTGAACTCCCACAGCATTTCCTGGAGTTCTGAGCCTTATTTGAAAATAGCACAAGTCAAAGACAGAAGTGTAGACACAGTTTCTTTTTTAAGTGCTAAGCAATATAAGAAATAAAATGTGGGAGGAGAAGCTATAAAGCACTTTGGAAATGAAATATTTAAATCTTGGTGCGATGGAAATATTTAGATTAGAAGACACATAGATGTAGTTCAGATGAGACCTGGAGCAGCAATGCATAAGGCTAGATAAATAAATACAGATGAACGAGATAGCATCACTTAGTGGTGGCACCTGCAGATTCCGAACTCAGACAGACTTGACTTGGAACCCCACTCCTGTCTTTCATTAGATGTTTGGTCTCAGGAACGTTACTGAAGACCTTTTTACCCAGGGTTTCTCATTTATTAAAATAAGAGACTAACAAACCTATCTCATAGATGCTTATAAAGCTTTTCAATGAAATGATGTATGTACACCCTAGGTATGAAGCCTGGAACAGATTAAGTGCTCAATAAATGCTGGTGAAAGTTATATTGAAACAAACTAGTCAGAGCCTGTAGGAAGGTTTCTTCCAGTTGGTCCTGGTTCCCATACGGTAAGCTCGGACCCAAGTGCTGCCGAGACCACTCTCCACAGGCTTTATGATCTCCTGCCTTTGTGGGTTTGTGTTGGAACGTTTTAGAAGTTCTGTCTAGGGATGCTTTAGTGAAAGGCGGAATCAAGTGCATCTAAAAAGGGAAAAGAAAGCACTTCATTGGATTCCTCTCCCGACTACCGCATCCGTTCCTTCAGTAGTTCTTCGGCTTCACCATCTCTAGCACACTGACCATTCCCTGCTCTTTCAATCCTCCTGACTTTTTGTTTCCATTTCTTTTGCCACCTAGGGAAGACCTATGGATCCCTACTTCAAGTGGTTTCTTCTGGTATCTTTTAGGTTTTCTAATCCTCTTCTACAATTTTCTGCCCAGTGAAATCCAGATGAATGTCTTCAAGTCTAGCGGAAGACAGAAGCTGAGGAATATGGGGGAATAATTAAGATGGAAGCCAGATCAGAAGTAGAAAGTCCTCCTAATCTTAGGCAAGAAATGAGGAGTGCCTAAACTACAACAGTGGGACATAAAGCACAAAGATTGGCATTTAAGGACATCAAGAGGGTGGAATTTTAAGAGTGTCTGGCTTTTGCAGGAAGACAGTGGCCAGCCATTCACCAAGGGCAGTGACAGAGAAAGGGTATACTCTGGTAAAAAAGATAGAATTTAGTGTAAGAAATGAGAGTAAATGTACAAAACATCACTTGATTCTGAACATACAAATCATCTGTTTCAAATTAATTGTTAGTTATGCATAAACAGTGATAGTCTGGATTCAAGAATAGGCTTGAAAAGTGAAGAAAGAAATAGTCTTTCTTTCCAAAACTCCACCTCCTTCACAGTGTCTTATTTAGCTTCACCCCTAATTTCCTGAACAAGAAGTCAACTCTCTCTTCTCCTCTAGACTCCCATTTATCAGTTAGAGATCTTACCACTCTCATTTCTGGTTTGGTTGTTTAGAAGACTATGATCTCCCAAAGTAGGTTGTAAGTGATGGGAAAGCAAGGTCCACATCAGATTTCCCTCAGTTTCCTTATTACAGTACATCTAATGCAACACCTAGTATCACTAGCATCTATTACTTTTTGAAGAGTTGTGTGTTTATGAGTGTTCAAGGAACTGCTATGTTTAATATTCCAGTTTTATACAGTGTCTTATGACAATACTTCCTCAGCTAATAAACTAATTTTAAAAGTGCTTTATACTTAGATTACATGTGAACCTTAAAACAAATTAAATCTTATAATTACACAATTTAATGCTTGAAATGTATACTCATTACAAATAAATCAGTGAATTTGATATTGTATTATTAACTGTTAAAGTAGCTTTTTAATCTTAGTTTTTGATTCTCAAATCCTACACAGTAAGAAATAAATTGATCCATGTTGTTGCATATATTGATTATTCTTTCATTGTTACTGTTCAATAGTATTCTACTATGTGGATATACCACAATGTTTATATTTTCTTGTTGATCAATATTTGGGTTTCTTTTCAGTTTTGAGATATTAAAATGAAGCTACTATGAATATTAATATACCCAAAAAAAGATTTGAAGTCCATACAAAGCCCCCAAATAGAGCTTTTCAGGAGTCCAGGAGAGAGTTGTAGGGTACACAGGTGACTTGGGAGTCGTCAGCATGGAAGCAGTAACTGGAGCCAGATGTTTAATTAACCTCCAAAGGGAGAATGTGTTGAGAAGGAAAAGGAGAGACCCAAGGATCAGAAAAGAAAAATCCAATAAGAAAATGTGTCAAGATACCAAGGGGAAAAAAAGAATCAAAAACTGAGTAACAATCAGAAACAAATGCTACCGAGAGGTCAAAAAAGATAAGTAGAGAAAATGTCTTCGGGACTAACTGTTGACTCAGGGATAGTATACAATCATATTTAGGGGTAGAACCCAGGTATGCAACAGTTCAAAAGTGAATATAATGTGATAAAATGGAGAAATCTTAGCAATTGCTATGCAGTAAGTTTGGCTATAAAGGAAACAAGTGTAGTAAGAAGACAGTGCATGGATGAGGCAGTATTTTAAAGGTGCAACCAATTTGAGTATGTTTAGACATCCAGGGGAAAGAATTTGAAGAGACGGAGAGATGGAAACTGTAGATGAGGAAATGGAGGGAGTGAGGACTCTGAGGGGTGGGCGAGGATGAGAGCCAGAAAACAGGTAGTGAGATTATTTAAGATTGAAAAACGTTTCTCTGTTGCTTTGATTTGAAGGGTAGGGATTGAGGATCAAAACCGTTGCAGGCACGTAGGCTGGTAGGATCTGGATTGGGAGCAGGAGTGGTTGGAATTTCTTCCCAATGGTATCTATCTCTAGTGTCAGATATTTTAATGATGTGAAGAGAGAAAGCCGAGGCCCACAGCCGAAAGAGACTCAGACAGGGAAAAAGGACAGTGAAGGTGAGGATCCAGCAAAGACTGGCCACTGCAGACGTGTGATATCAGATTCTCAACACCTCCTTCAGGAAAGAATCATCTGAGGAAGTTTAACAAGTACATATTCTCAGTTTCCCACCCAAGGAATGCTGATTTAATTTCTCTGGGCAGAGCTTTATTTTGAAATAATGCATAGAATCCTTGGGTGATTCCACGTACTGCCAGAGTCCCGAGTACTGCTCTGATCCCTTTGGCTTTGTGAGTTCTGCACCAGCAGAGCTCAGCAGTCCAGGTCCGAGTTGGAGAAGGCAGATGGTTGCATTGACCGGGGTTGGAGCTTTGCTGGGCACATTCAGAGGAAGGGCGAGGGAAAGATACTGAAGGGAAAGCCCACTGAGTCTAGGCCAGGGTGACGAAAGGGAGATATGCGGTGATAAAAAGACAGAAAGAAAATAGAGTAGCTAAGGAGTGGTAAACACCTGTGGAGAGAGGAAAGGGGTGATTGAACTGGACACAATGAAGAAAGCAGCATTTCTTTCAGCTTTTTCTATGATCTAAATACACTCTTCAAAGAACATGGCCTCAAGAATATTCTTAACACATTTCAGCACAAAACTACGAAAGAAATAGAAAATAGAGTTTTTAAAGAACCAGCTATAGACTGGTACTTAAGATACAGAGGAGCAGAAAGCATAGATGTTGGGAATGAATTTTCCATTCATTTTTTTAAATTTCCATTTTTTAAAAAGAGATATGTGTAATCTCTAACTCCTCATGTATTGGTCTAAATTTATTAGTAACTAAGAATATTTAGCAACTAAGAAAGTAATTAGAATCTTCAATTTTAGTGGGTATTAGTGAGTCATAAGATTTTGAGATAATCTCTTCTCTGGAAACACAGATATGACAAATGCTTTTCTCTAAAGAAAGAATGTGATTAATGGAATTCAGAGACCCTGGCTATATTATTATTAAGCTATTAGAATGATCTTAAGTCATCTGCATGTGCTATAAGGTTTTAAATAATAGAAGCCCCAGAATGAAGTGAATGATAAGGCACCAATAGACCTCAGGACAAAACCCATTTACTCTACAGTTCTTTAAGATTCTAAAAAAAAAGGTGAACTATTCCTAAGAGATGAAGTGACATAAAGATGGAGAGAATGCAGTCCAGGCCCTCAGACCCCGCAGCAACACAAAATGAAGCCTTGATAACAGCCCAAGAGAAAGCAAGACGAGTTTAAAACACTGAGCATTATTCACTGGAAGTTCTTTTCCATTGTTCTCACTCATTAAAACGGGCCCTGTTTTGTCTTCCTCTGAGACTGTTTGAATTGTAGATTCTGGTGTCCTTTGACCTTTGTTCTCTGATAAACGTTGGGCAAAAAACACATGCCCCGTGCTACTGTGGACCTGAGATTTGAGACTCGTGATAGTTCTCGGGGCACTTCCTGCCCTGTGCTGGAAAAGGAAGACGACTGTTCGAACTGACCAGGAGGCAAAATATTTCCACGGTTAGTCATTAATTTTTACTAAGAGACATCAATGAACTGCAAGCTTTTTTAGACTGGAGGAATTTTGAAACAAATCCTGTTTACCTTCCCCATCCAGCCGCCGGGACAGAAGGAAACATCTCGTGGGCTTGGTTCCCATCAGCACACGTCCACCAGCCCGGCTTCTGGAAAGGAGCAGTGCTTCTGCATGTTCTTCCCCAAAACATGGTGCCCTGGGAACGGACTCTGAAGTACATCAGGTGACAAATTAGAGAGTGGGGTAGAGGTTTGCTTTTAACTTTTCTTCACCCTACATTTCTCTCCGGGACTCCTTTCTTCCTTCTTGCAAATGAAGGACTATAACTGTAGGCGTTTATGATTTAGAGCTCTCTTTAATTTGAACAGTTTTATAATGGTGGTAGTTTAAAATGATTGAGATTTGTACTCCTGGTTTTCTCCCCCAGCAGGCACTTTCTCGGTGTCTTGGTAAATTTATGGTGTTGCTCTCTGCTAACTGGCTGGCTTGCGTTGTGTTCACGTTACCCTGCGCACTCCTCCTCATGACTGAAATACATAAAAGCTAAAATACGGCTCGAGAAATTTCAATGGAAGAGGGTTTTTGAGCACAGAATGCGAAGTCTTTCTTGTTCTTGGGGGTCTGTTGACCTAGAAAAAACAGATCTGAGAGCAATAATGCTTCTTACTTCTAGTACTAGGCACCCAGGGGAGCTGAGCCGTGAGCTCCATGTGGGAGGAGGGCACAGGCTAGGATCCGGGCTGGTACGCCTCACTGCACCCCAGCACAGGAGGTGAGGCAATGGTGAGGTAACACAGAATGACAGGAAGTCAGACAGTGTCACCTGTGTGACTAGGTCTCTGCAGAGAAGGAAACAGAACTCTCCCTTCTATGCTCTAGTGGGTCAGACACACAGAGGAAAGGTAGGTTGGATAGATCAAATGTTACTATGCCCAAGAAGCGAACACAAAAGTAAGAGGATAGTATGTTTCATTCCTAGGTAGCTGCCAGAAACACTTTTCGGTGTAATCACCTCCTAACTCAGTCTAGGTAATTGGCAACTTTTTTCGGTTTTGCCAGAGAAAAAAATGATTTTAATAAGGAACCCAGGCAATCCAATTAAAATTTGCTATTTTTCAAATGTCCATTTCATCCTTGAACTGCTATCTTCATAAGACTTAGTTAAGTTGTTGAATCACGTGGAAGGAGGGGCGTGAACCACACAACTGTGTGCCTTGTTCATAGAGTTCTCCTGGTGCAGCCCTTGTGATGGATGGCAGGAACCAGAGGACAAATTCTGTTATTTAAGAGTGGGGACAGCTACACATCTATTAGAGCAGCTAAAGCGAAAAACAGTGACAATTCCAAATGCTGGCAAGGATGCAAAGGAAGTATGAGGGGGTGTGCCCCAAACCCCAGAATTTATTTATAAAAAATGTGTATTTATTCTCACATGTTTAAACTTCAGTCAGCTTCATAGTACTCCATTTGCTACAATATACCTATCAAGCTGTTTTTTCCACTGCTCAAAACAATTTTTGAACAATAGATTTTGATGCCTTTTAGTGCTCATGCTGGTTTTTATTTCATCTCTTCCACATCGGCAAAATGTTTCCCTTTGAGGACTTTCTCATCTGGTGGAACAAAAAAAAGTCACCTGGGGAGAGATCGGGTGAACAGGGAGGATGGGGCATGGAGGTCATGCAATTTTGGGTCAAAAACTGCCGAACACTCAGTGCAGAGTGGACAGGTGCACTCGTAAATCACCCTCCATGAAATGGGCAAGTGCATTATAAAGAGCCTTAAAAAAATTCCCTGAAGCCTGATGCAGCCTCTCACAACAATGCCAGCTGGTACACTGATACAGATGGGTTCCTAAAACACTCACCTAGTAGTACGAGCCTGTACTACAAGGGGCCCACCCTCCAGAAGATAATTCTAGGTTTGTCTGGTCCCCTGCCTGGTACATCTTGCATACATTCCTGGTGGGGATGTAAAATGTACAGCTGCTCTGGAAGTTAGTTTGGCAATTCCTTAAAAAATTAAATATGCAGGAATCATGTGATTCAGCAGTCACACTCCTGGGTATTTATTTCAGAGACATGAAAACATATATCCACACAAAGATCGATTAACACATGTTCATAGCAGTTTTATTGGTAATAGGCAAAAACTGGAAACAACCAAATGTCCTTCAATGTAAGAATAACTATTGCCCTGGCTGGCGTAGCTCAGTGGATTGAGCGCGGGCTGGGAACCAAAGTGTCCCAGGTTCGATTCCCAGCCAGGGTACATTCCTGGGTTGCAGGCCATAAACCCCAGCAACCGCACATCGATGTTTCTCTCTCTCTCTCTATCGCCCTCCCTTCCCTCTCTAAAAATAAATAAATAAAATATTAAAAAAAAAGAAAAAAAAAGTACATGACTTCTTAAAAAAAAAAGAATAACTAAACAAATTGTGGCATATCTATATGATGGAATACTACTCAGCAACAACAAGGAATGAACCATTAACACACACCACAACTTGTGTAGGTCTCAAGGGAATTCTGCTCAGTGGAAAAACCAATCTCAGAAGGTCACATACAGTATGATTCCACTTATATAACATTCTCAAAACGATGAAATGAAAGGGGATAAGAGCGAAGTGGTGATTGCCCGGTTAGAGATGGGGTGGAGTGAAGGGGGGAATGGATGTGGTTATAAAAGGGTAACACAGGGGAGGTGTTTTTGTTGTGATAGTTCTGTCCTGACTGTGGTGCTGGCCACATGGTTCTAAACACGTGATACAATTGCAGAGGCCTGTGTGCACACACACGCATGTGCACGCAGACACAACTGCTGAGCTCTGAACGAGGTATGTAAATAGTCACAGTGTCCATGTCCACTTTGAGGATGTGTTGTAGTTAATGTAAGGTGTCTCCACTGAGGAAAATTGGGTTAAAAAAACATGGAGCTACTCTAATATTTTGGGAACTTTCTGTGAACCGAGAGACCTTTTAAAATAAAAAGTTTTTAAAAATAAAGTGTATGGTGAAAATGGGGCCACCCTTTGAAAAAATGTCTGAAATATACGATCGACTTTATTTCATGGAGATAACAAAGCCAGAGTGACCACTGGTGGATATATGACGACTATAAAGATAGGAATCCTTCCTCTACATGAACTAATTGTTTTGTATGCACAGTCTATTTCATATTTCTGGAAGCTAAGTAACCTGATTCAGTGTGTTTACTAACACTTTCTTCTAATTGTGAAACATCTGTTTTTCTTAATGAAAAATGTTCCAGAAAACCAGGCAACGGCATATATTGCTGCACAGTGTCAAGATGCTATTCTCTGCTTTGTACCCTTACCACATGTCCATCCTAAAGACATGCAGCACTTGATAACAGCCACTGGGGGGCAGACTTCCACATGGCACTGACTGACCAGGTAACTTCACACCCAGCCAAGTGCAGAAGCCCAGGCCTGCAGGTTAATCAAACTCAAACCGTCCTTCCCACTTGTAAGAGCTCACCAAAGCACACAGAAATATTTAGGTTCATGGTCATTAGCTAGCTCGGAACACAAACATAACCAGGGACTGTGGGAGACACACCAGAGTAGCTTTATGTCCGTCCTGGTTAAAGGCGTCATTGTTAACAAGGCATTCAGCCAACAGCTGGTGTTTTGCCTAACTTCTGTGTAGGATGTTGTCTTCTTTCCTACAACCTGGGCAGGAGAAACCCTGCCCTGAGCCCTGCACCTGGAAGTGCCACGTTGGTCCTTGTTCTGCTGTGCCCCTCACCATGGGATGAGAATCCCCATTCTTTTTTAAGTGGCCAAAGCACCCTAGATGTTTCCCAATAGTTAAACATCACAAAGTGAAATTTTGAACAATGATGACCAGAAGATTGTTCTAAAAAAGGCCTTAGCAAAGAAGAGATATAAGTTTCCTAGGGTGATGGCTGATGGAATGAGTTTTAAAAGGGGGACTATTATGAATCCCAGGAGATAAAAGAGAGGAGAAATAAACCAGGATTTGCATTGCCAGACTCTAGAAACTGGTTTTGAATTCTTTGAGTTCGAACAATGCACCCATGCATCTGATTTCTGGGGCATGACACAAAAACGCCAATGGTTGAGCTTCTGCAACATGATGCCCCTCACCAGCAGGCTCCCTACGCCAATACTAAGCTTGAGGATCCTAAACAGATGCCAGTTCTCACCAGCCATTCCTCTGAAGATCCAGGTGGGTGAATCCCAAGGGCCCTACTGTGTCGCAGCCTTTAGAGAACCAGTCACTCAAAGACCCTCATGCAGGGAGAAGAGATTGAGTCTTTCCAGGGACTGGAGGAGGGCTTCCCAAGTGGTCAACTTCAGCAATTCGGCACGACGTGGTTGGTCAAGGGGCTTCAACGATTGCAACTCTTTCCTCTGTTTGCTAACTAGCGTTCTCCTGTGGGGCATACATGTCACAGATGTGGTTCCAGAGATTGATAGCCTCTGTTCTCCCCCTTTGACCATCTAATTTTGTTTGTACCAGGGTTTCCAAGACTCCCGCGTGTCTCCTTTGCATACTTTCATGCTGTTGCTTTGCACGGTGGGTCTCGATGTCATCACTTAGGACTGAAGAGCACGAAGCTAACAGCCCAGCACAGATTAAAAGGACTTTTCCTGAGATCATTGCCTTGGAAACCTGGGCAGCAGGATACACAGCTTGCATCAAATGGCAGTAAATACGGTCGTGCTCTGAGTGCAGCAATAACAATTAAACCCATCAGCTTTCACTGAGGTTGAGAAAACAAAAGACGTTCCAGTTTACAGTGGCCCCGTGCCAGGAGACTGCCGAGACTGGAGGGAAATCAGACGGCAGACTGAAGAATGCTATCTTCTGAGAAGAATGTGCGAATGAACATTTCAGGAACAGCGGCTTTCTCAAGGTTTCTTCCAGAGAGTTAATCAGCCAGGACTTCAGAGTGTGACTGGTCAGGTACCTATTCCCTGGCAGGTGCGAGGAAGAGGAAAACAAGATCTCCCCCGAGCCAATTTAGAGGAAATAAGATCTGAGGTTATGTGCTGGCTGCTAACTTTTCTAGTAGCCATACATTAGCTTGTTATTGATGAGGGATTGAAATATCACCTAGACCTGTGAGGCTATCAGTACAGCTAATGGAGGAGGCAAGGACAAAAGAAAAATGTTGTTCTGAAAATGAACGTAGGGTTTTCTGGCCTATTACAAGATTTAAATAGATGTTCCTTGCCGCTGGCAAAAAAATGTTAATTTGAAGTCTCAGGTCCAATGAGTTAGCATCAATCTCCTCTTCGGTCACGTCTTTTGAGCCAAGTTCCAGCTCTAAATGTTCTTTTGGAAGTTCAGGTAAAAGATGATGATTCTCAGTAACATATTTATCCAGCCAAGTTCTCAGCTGCATAAGCAGGTATGATGGAGTCAAATTCGTGTGTAGCAGGAAGAGGAAAAAGCCACTCTGTCAAAACCTACAGTGTTTGAAGTCGAACACTGAGTTGTTAGGTTTGAAAACTCATTTTTGTATTCCCCTGCCGTGAGGGAGGTCAGTGCTTCAATTTCTGGCACAGAGTCTCCCGTCTCGTGCTAACAGTCGTTCAGTGTTTTTGAGGTCGCCAGTGAGTGGCTGGGATGTGGCAACGTGGTGCAAGGTGGTGAATTCAGACTGGGGCTTTACTTCCAGAGCTACAGAGTGTAATTCCTGCTGCTGGTACTTTTAACATCATGCACGGGCTACTCAGACTTCTGATACTTAGTTCCAATCTGTAAATGGAAAGACTCATACTCATTCCGAGGGTTTTTATGAGAATTAGGGAGAACATAAGACTTGCACACAGTAGGTGTTCTGTGATGGTAGCTGCTATCCCCTGAGCACATTGAATATGCACCCTTGAAAAGTGCTCTGGCTTGAACATGTATTCTGGGAGGTTATACCAGGGAACATCTCAGGCCATGAACTGAATTTGCTGGGATTCATTTCTGAAACCTCAGAAGTGCCAGCAGTCCCATTTTTTCCCTGATGGTGTTCTCTCTGAACTCTCTTAGCCAGGAGTACGCGTTTCCTTTTCACAAGTGCTGTTTTCTCTTCAAGCAGGGACTACTTCAGAAGCATCGGGAAGCAGACAGCAAGTGGAAGCTGAAATTGAAGTCCTGGGAGATTTCTGAAAATATTACGAGCTTACAATATTCATTTATTTTTTAAATGGCACATACCTACTTATCATAGGGACTGTGGTTGGTTTTCTTATCTGCCTCTTTCTAGCATGACCCTGTCCTTCCCTCCCCCTCACTGCCATGGAAACTGATGTGACTTTGAAACGGATTTGTGCCATTTCTCTTCTGGTTCGACGTCACGCAGCCTTTGTGGAGAATTAGAGGTAACTTCAATTCACCTCTCATTCCTCACTTTTTGTCCTCCAAACTTGATAACGGCTTCCTTCCTAGGAAAGATAAAATTCCAGAGCCTCTCCTCCCATTGAACTTCATTCTCCTTTCACTTCTGAGTACTGAACCACCTCATAATTCTAATTCTTCACATGAAGTTCTCCTAGTAGACTTCCTGTCCTTTTTCAGTTGTTCTCATGGATAAGAAGATGAAATGTGAGTTGGAAGATAATATTATAAAGTCCATTTTCATCTGAATGAACAAGCCACCAAAAGAGTTCTAATTAAGGCTTCATGATCAGGCTGGGGAAAAATGGGTACATATATATATATATATATATATATATATATATATATAAATTTATATATATATAAATATATATATATATTTATTTATGGAGAGAGAGAGAGATCTTTAGTGGGGGCCACATGACTCTGGCCTTAATCTTGTCTTGTGTAGAATGTTTCAACAGACACAAAGAAGATAACACATTTTCTGATGAGCCAAAATGTGTAGAGATAATTAAAATGAAAATCGAAAGAAGAAAACGCCAAATTATTTCAACATATTAGAGTTATGGACTAATGCCAGTAGAACAGAACTTAATGGGAATGAATGCACAAATCCTGTATTTGATATTTAAAAAGACTATATTATGAGAAAGTAATAAAAAGTTTGAAAAACCCCACAGTGGTGGTGACATGGTTGCCAAAGGGACCTCGAAGCTAACGGACAGACCTCCCAGTGGCTAAAGGGGGAACAACTGGAGCAACATGATAAATACATAGCATCATGTTATAACCCAAAGTGCAGGACAAACATCCACAAGCTCATACTAATATAAATAAATGATTGCATAAGTGAATAATGACTTTTTATTATATATTGAATAATACAGAACAGAAATCTGTGTAGGAGAATTTTGAGTAACTTACGTAGACTCTCTGCCCTTGAGGAGGTGGAATGTAACTCTCGTCTCTTTAAGTGTGGTGGTGCATAGTGACTTTTTCCGAGCGTACACCAGGAAACGGAGACAGCAAAGGGTAACTTTGTGGAGGAGAAACCCGACAGCACCAGCTCAGCCAGGTGATCACGGTCAACAACAACACTGATAAATCATGCCGATGGTGTGTACCCTTGAGATTTGTGATGAGGATGTCACTTTACCTCTATGAACTTCTTCCCCAGAACATACAACACAAGTGCAGTCATGAGAAAAGCATCCCAATGGCGACAAGTAACTACCATTCCAGTACCATACAGTGCGTTTTCACCGCCCTAAAAGCCTCTCGGCCCCACCTAGTCATCTCCCCGCCATAGCCCGGGTGCTGGCAACCAGTGATCTTCCTACTGTCTCCATAGGTTTGCCTTTCCCAAAATGTCATATAGTTGCAATCATATGGCCTAGAGCCTTTTAAGGCCAGTTTCTTTCATTTAGTAATATGCATTTAAGTTTCCTCCATGTGTTTTCATGGCTTAGTAGCTCATTTGTTTCACCATTATGCATTTTTTTTGTTTTGTTGCAGCAGCTGACATTACCTTAATTATTACAGCAAACCAAATTATCACATTGGAAGGAATGGCTTATTTTTTTTATCTTTTTAAACACATAACAGTCTTTTTGAAAATCTATATAAATATCTCATAAAATATTCCTGACATTTACAGTGAAAACAATATGGTCTGTTTTTGTGTAGAATCTAATCCATGGGTCGTGATGCTTTTATTCCCATGTATTTTTCTGCTAAAGTGTTTCTCTTAGCTTTAGTTTTCACTCATCTCCATCTCACGTGCTTTTGCTATTTTTCTTTCCCACCGAATTTTAATTCCACTGAGGGAAGAGAGTGTGTAACAAGTATTGTTCCTCCAATATCCATTGTCTACTTGAACACTAGTAAGAGAGAGAGAACCCTTGATTTTGTAGCTATCTATATGACCAACCAAATTAAATACTATATTTTGCAGCATCACTTGTAGCTGGGTGTAAATGTCTGATTTGGGTAGGTTCTTACCAACTGGATATAAACAGAAGCTTGTACAACTTTCAGGAAGTATCCTCTTTCCTAATTGCTGGCGTGTGGAAGTAATTGCTTGAGCTCCAGCAGGCATTTTGGACCTGGAGGTGACCTTGGGGATGGCAGTGATGCGTGGTAGGAATACAAGATAAGAAGAGGCTCAGTTCCTGTGACTAGGGAGCACCAAGTCAGCCCTGGATGACTGCTTATGACCCCCCACCCCACAGTGGGATAGCATATTTATTTTTCTGTAACTTAATTATATCTAACATTCACATTCTTCCCAGCAGAAGAAAATTTAATTAATTCAGAGAAAGCTCAGTCAGAATAGCATGTATATTAGCCTGCTTGAAATTTTAACATAGCTCATTAAAGCAGTTTATTTTTTTCAGTCATTTTTCTATAATTTTAAATAGTTTTTAGTGCCGTGACTTTTTGCTCATTAATCTTTTCTTCTGCAGGGTAGAATCTTCTGTTAATTCTATCAGGGCATTGATTTTTTTTTAAATCGTAGATTTTTTTTTCATTTCTAGAAGCTTTATGTAGTCTTTTAAAATATTTCCTATGTCCCTACTTTATAAGCATTCTACTACTGTATTGAACATACATAGTTACAATAACTGTTCTCATGTTCTCATTTACTAATTCTGTCTTATACATAATTATGAATCTGTTTCTATTGATATTTCTCCTCATTGTGGGTCATACTGTCCTGCTGTTTTGTATGACTGGTAATTTTTTAATCAGATGACAGACACTGCAAATTTTACTAAGCACTGGATATTTTTGCAACCCTATACAATTTGTTCACTTTTCTTCCCACTCAAATGTAGTTAAGTTACTTGGAAATAGTTTGATCCTTTGGAAGCTCACTTTTAATATTTGTAAGGTGGGACCGGAGCAGTCTATAGTTTGGCCCACTCCTGAGATAATACTCTTCTGAATACTTTTACTCAATGCCCCATGAACACGCAGCTTTTTCTTTTTCCCGGACTGAACAACAATATCCCCGGCCTGGTGTAAGTTCCAGAGCGTGTTCCCCCCTCTCCTTACAGGTGGTTCTTCTGCACCCTGGGATAGTTTCCCCACATCTACGCTGAGTGACGCTCAGCCGCAGATCCGCAGGGAACCCTGTCTCAGGTTTGCCTCGTAGTTCTCACTGGTGGAGCCTCTCTGTAGTCCCGAGCCTGCCAGACTGCGGGCTCGCCCGCCTGGGTTCCCCTCCCGCGCTGAGCCCGGGCCCTCTGAGGCTGAGGGGCCTTGTTTGCTTCCCCTGCCTCGGGGATGACTGTCCTGTGTTGCCTGGTATCAGTGTCTGAAAACCATTGTTTCAAATATTGCGTTTAATTTTTCAGTTCTTTCAGGTAGAAAGGTAGACCTGCTCCCTATTACATTGTTTAGCCAGGAGCAGATCTTGTGTTCTTTTTAAATGAGAGAAAGAAATTTATCTCTCTGTATAGCTGCTCTTGACTCAATGCAAATAATGAATTTAACTAAAGAATCCTAACTAAATATGTCACTAGATTTAAGTTGGATGTCAATGGTTCTAAGTAATGTTCGGAAATCAATACATTTGATAAATGTATTTTTTTCTGGGTGAAGGAAAAGATAGTCCATCATATAGTTTTTGTGATGTTATAAGGTTATGTAGTAGCCACCAAGGAAATACATTTGAGAACTAATTAACAAAGAATCAGCTCCTCTCCCAGAGCTATAATTAGCTCTTCAGTAGTTAATAGGTTTAATTAGTGACCTGCTTCTTAGATATTAACTCTCAAACTCTAGCTACCCACAAACACCCAGAGGAAAAAGCAGGATTGTTTCTCCAACCACATGGGGAACTTTCTGAACATACAAGCAGAGAGGATGCACCCCATCCAGGCTCCCCAGTCTTACTATTTCGCCCTAAGTTCCGTCTTTACCATTCTGCAGGCAGTTACGCAGGGCGTTTTGTCTTTAACGTGTTCTGTTTTCACATCTTTTTTGCTCATGGTAGTCCAGGTTTCAAAGATGATGTAATAAAATGAGCACCGAACTCAGGTCAGATCAGAGTACCCCGGCCACGTGGTCACCGCACATTACTTCATCACTCAGTTTCACTCATTACTGATCAGTTGGTCTTAGTTTCTTTCATCTGTAAAATGGAATATTACCTGCACCACAGAGTTGTTGGAAGAACCAAATGGGGTAATTTAGTGCATGCTTCTGCATGCACTGCAGAAGTGTGTCACCGAATACGTGGGTTAAATAAATATTGAGGGATTTTTTAAAATTCAACATTCTTCTTTCTATTTTACCCTCTGTTTTTGGAAAGGAACAATCCTAATAAAATATTCAAAGTGAAGAAAAATTAATAAGGGTCATCTTAGTACTTGAAGTGAGTCTTATTTATAAGGATGCTCTAAATGCATTTTCATCACTATCCACCTTTGTTCTCAAATGCAGACATCACTCGACTAAAACTATGAGATAAAATAATCAATAGAAAATGCCAACGCAGGAAGTAAGAACTGTGGCCTCTGAAATAAGCATGCCAATGTCTAAGAAGTCACTTTAGAGACACTTCTGGCTTCTAGTAAATCTCTATCTAGTACTGACATTGGCTTGCATTTTATGCAGGACATAATGGGAGGTCATTTGAGTTGTCTCAAAGCATCCAAGAAGTTTTATTGCTGTTCTCAGAGCAGAGCCAAGGACTTAATCCTTATCTATAAAATGAAGACATTTGATGAGATAACTTCCAGCTGTAAAAATTGCATGGTTAGCTAATTATTTCTTATAGAGGCCTCACCCTTTAAAGATATCTCACATGAATCAATTTACATCAATTCAACCCATAAAGGAAAAGTGTGTTTTTATTATCTTGGCTTGCACATAGTCGATGGCAACACAACAACAACAACAACGATGACAATGACCACAATTGATAAAGATGTTTTATCCCGGAGAGAATTTTAAAATTTAAAGAGCAAATAGCTTCCCCAGTATGAACTATAGTTATGAGATACAGAGAGGGGGAATAAAAAAAATAGGAGAGAAGACTCAGAGTTTTCTTCCACCATTATTTAGCACCATCTTCTTTCTGCTGGCAATGACAAATGTAATACTTTTTTTTCCATCTCGGGACAGCCCTTTTTGTCAGGCGAGAGCTAGCCCCTTATCTTTGGGCTGGGTTTTCCCCAGTGCTGAGCATGTCCATCCAATGTGCTCCATTAAGGGGAGGAGAAAGAAGAACAGGTAAAGAATCTGTCCCCGTGTTCTAACACCACTTTCAGCATTTCTTTAGCAGCGTGCTAGGCATGGCTTTGTCCCAGATACCTCCTCAATCTTCAGCACCAAGGAAAAACTACATTTCACCTTGGACCTCTGAAAGAAATAGGAGGGAAAACATTAGGAAAAATGTTCCTTTCGCAGCCTTTACCTTTCTTTTTTTCCTTTTCCATTACCTTTCTAGAACAAAATTGCAGTGTTGCCATTTGTTCTGTTCCGTAGTGCTATTTTTTTACGGCACTCGAGGCAAGTTTGGCACCAGGAATCATGGCAGCTGCACCCCAGAACAGCCCTCAGCGTTCAGTGTACCATTCACCAACTCTTTATTTTTAAAGATTTCATTTATTTTTAGAGAGAGGGGAAGGGAGGGAGAAAGAAAGGGAGAGGAACATCTGTGTGTGAGAGATACATCAATTGATTGCCTCTCTCATGCCCCCAACTGGCGTCCAGGCTCACAACCCAGGCATGTGCCCTGACTGGGAATTGAACCAGTGACCTTTCAGTTCCCAGGCTGGTACTCAATCCACTGAGCCACACCAGCTAGGGCCCATTCACCAGCTCTTAAAGGCAGATGGAACAATGACCCAGACTGAAAGTCTGCATAATCTCTTCCTATGAGGAAAGGCTCTCACAGTTTTATCTACATGTATAAAGACCACCTTAGGATAGTTAATCTAATTATGATCCCAGAAGTTAATACAAATTGTGTCTCTCTCACCATGACTGTTCAATGCCCAGAAAGGATCCTGTTAGAAGGAAATTAGATAAGAGAAGTTCAGTTATTAAATATTCATTAAATATTTGGGGCATACAATTGAATGTGATCATCTGACCATTAGAATCAATCTTCATAAAACTTTATGACAATAAACTTGCTTATTGGGATTCAGAATAAGTCAATCGATCAATAACTTTCAGAGGTTCATTTTAAGAGTTTTCATTTCATCTCGAAGCAAGGCAGAACTCTGAACAGAACCGTGCTATTATACTCTAGGGTAAGCCTGTCCATTCAAATGCATTTCTGCTGAGATTAAAATATATGATGAGCCTGAAGGGTGCTTGGATGTCCACGTCGTTCTTTCATCCAACGGATATTTACTAAGTAATGACTGTGTTTTCAAACTGTTCTCAGCATTGATCACACAGTGCTGAGACAAACAAACAAAGACAAAACCTCTGCCCTCTTAGACACTGCCCCCCCATGAAGTCTAATGGGAGTGAAAGACGTCAGATAGTTTTAAAATCCAAATAAACATGTAATTATACAAGAATAGGTTGCCGTGAAGGAGAACAACTGTAGATTTCTCATCTGAGTTGCTTTGGGGATGGGGAAGGCGGTCACATGATCACACAAGTTCTCTCTTAGAAACATTTAAGTGGAAACCTCAAGGATGAGCAGGAGTGAACCAAGAGGGGTGTTCAAAGGAAGAGTTTCAGGCAGAGGAAATACCAGCACCAGCCAGTAGAGCTCAGAGATTCAGGTTTCACCAACGGAATCAACCACAAGGTGAAATAATTGCTGTACTGTGTTTCTAAAAATTGGGAATTTCCTGGATGACATCAGGGCGTTGGCTTATCCTTGTGTATGGAATCTACGGTGAAACACTCCAGCGGTTTTCTTGACTGGATACAGTTTGACATTTATAATGGCTAAAAATAAACTATCGTTAGCAAGACTGGTCCACCTAATTTCACAGAAATTAAAGCATTAGCTTCTATGTAAGATTATATTGTCAGACACACAGATCTTGCCAGTAGGATCAGAAAGCCTTAGGATTTGTGCAATTAAATACCTAGAGGTGATTTCAGATGCAAGGAGAGACATGCAGACTGATATGCTTCTTCACAGGAGGACAACTATGCCACTCAACATCTATTGTAAATGCCAGAGAGTTTATGACAATAAATAAGTGTGTTACTGCCTGTTCTAGTTAAGTCTGGTCATTGTGCTGTGTTCATAGTTTCCAGCATTCAGAAACTGCACTATTCACTGAAGAACGCTTATAGAGTCCAAAGTCTGTGAAGTTACACCTTAAATCTCTGTAAGAGGTGTAGAAATTTCTAGTCTGTATTATGTACATAACAATAGAACTGCCTTCCCTCAGTTATGTTGAAGAATTTTTTGACATTAGTTTTATGAACGTTATTACCCTCTTAGAAAAAGGTTTTCCAAAGCGTTTCCCATAGAACACTAGATTAAAGGACACAGATGTTACTTAAAAAGGAAGAGATTTCTTGACAGAATATGTGGAAATGCCAAATGAAACAAAGTAAAACAGTGTTATTGTATAACTCTGCAGATCCCTTAAAATATGAAAAATATTCATTGAAAATATTTAGTGAAAGAATTTGCTGTGTAGCATTTTTTAGATGCATTTATCTAAGGAATCCTTTTCCACAGATCATCGATGAGAATCAGAATTCTGTGGAGCATTCATTGAAAATGCTCCCTAAAAAAATTGGATTAAATGAGTGGGACAGATATATAGGAATAGCCCTGCATGGAGTTTTATAAAACGTTAGTAAACAAAGCCCTGCACGTTTTACTGTTCCAAATGTAACATTTAGATAATAAAATTAATACCAGTGAAAACTAATAGTGAATATTAATAATATCTTAAGACTGGCTGCAGAGGAGTTCACGCAGACTTAAATGAGGACGGACGAGACCATTGCAACATGTGAAGCCGATCTGTGCTGCCCCTACTTTTCAGTTATAACAAAACCCAGCCTTTGTTCGCAGCTGTCAACTAGGTTAGCTTGTTTTCTGTCACTGCAGTTATGTGTCGTGGAGTCTGAAGGGCACATTAGCAGACAGCACAGCCATGTTTATCAATCTTGAATGTGTTTCTTTTAATGTTAATAGACAAGAACATTAAGCCCAAAGCTTAATATTTAGTTTACAAATATCTGGCATTAATTTGTCAACTATACTTTCTGAAAGCTCCCAAAATGAAGGAAAACGGAGTTCCACTTCCAGTTAGGATGTTGCTGACAAACCATTGCTCTCATGAAAACAACGAGAAAAACCTAGATATTTTGGAGAGTTGTGGATGCAAACAAGTCAGAACAACCAAACTCCAGAGGGAAAAAGCCCTTCTTAGGCAAGAAGATAGGCAGTCTTCCCCCACTGTCCTCTTTCCTCCAGTGGGGAACTGGTTTCCACATCTAGGCATTAGCAAAAAATTGAGTTTGCCATAGCTGATGGGTTCTGTTAAGGGAGAGAGAAACCATTGTAGCTTTTAACAGCTGTGCAGGATGGAAACAACCAATTGGAATCAGGAGATGCCTCAACCACACAGCCACATATGGTTTCCCCTATAGGACTTTTTTGAGTATTGGGAATCAGATGTGGCTTTGGGCTGAGCCGGAAAGAGAGAGAAATCTCCTGCAGTCTCACAATACTTAGAAGTCAAATCCTGCTTGAGGGAAGGGTGTGCAATAATTTCAAGACAGGTGTCCTTCTCTTGAAACCAGAAGTGAACTAAAATTCATGAAAACTGCTATCCACTTCCTACTGGCACAAAGTGAGCAACTTTTCAAAGGAAAGAACATGTACTTTTTGGAAATATCATCACTTTCAGGACCTAGAGTTTTATTATACATATATTTTAGCATACAATAAAAATGTGAAGCAGGGAAACATCACAGATACACAAAAGAATAATTAACCAATAGAAGCAAGACCCACAGATGACTCAGATATTAGAATTGATAAAGTCATTGAAGTATGGGTATAAATATGCCCAAGAAAATAGGAGAATGGACAAAAGACAAAAAATGTGAAGGATTTCAGCTCTGGCAGGTCTGGCTCAGTGGACTGAGCTCTGGCCTGTGAACCAAAGGGTTGCCAGTTTGATTCCCAGTCAGGGCATATGCCTGGGTTGTGCATCATGTCCCCAGTAGGGGGCGTGCACACAAAAGGTAACCACACATTGATGTTTCTCTGCTTTCCTTCCCCTCTCTAAAAAGAAAATAAATAAAATCTTTTAAAAAATGAAGGATTTCAACAGACAAATTTAATCTTTAAAAAACTAAATAGACACTCTAGAACTTAGAACATGACATCCAAAATTAAGAACACAATGGATTGGTATAACACCACCCAGTGGAAGCAAGGATCAGTAAGCCAGAAGACAGGACTGAAATAATGCAAATTGAAGTGCAGAGTGAAAAAAACTTTAATACTAATAATAACCACAGAACAAAGCATAAGAGACATACAAAAGCAGGAATTCTAGGAGAGGAGAGAGAAAGTAGTACAGAAGAATATGTGAAGACATAGTGGCCAAGATTTTCCCCAAACTGATGAAAAACATCAAGCCACGGATTTATGAAGCTCACTGAATCTCAACTTGAATCTCAGGTTAAATAAATGCAAATGAAACCACACTTCATTGTCAAATAATTGAGGACCAAAGTTAAAAAGAAAACATAAAAGCAACAAGAAAATAAAGGTACATTATCTTCAGGGAAACAGCAGTAAGAGTTACAGCTAAATTATCAACAGAAACTATAGAAGCCAGAAGACAATGGTACAACAATGGAATGCAATTATTCTATAACCAACAAAAATATCCTTCCTAAATGAAGACACAATACATGTATTTTCAGAACAACAAAAGCAAACACAGTATAGTAGATATTTAGTTAATATTAATTGGTAAATGTGGAAATTAAATTCTTTGTGAACACAAATTAGGTATTTGGGATGTATGTTATGACTGAAGATTGAAACCATTTTGTTGCAAAATATTTATTACTTTTTTTAAAGTCTGAGGATTCTTCCATAGTTACAAATTTTATTAGAGTGAGTACTTTCAAAATGTACAATTAGAAAAACATAAAAGAATAATAATTAACAAATGTTTGCAAAATTATGTGGAATTCACTTTCACATATTGTAAGAGGTGGTGTAAATTGGTACAATCTTTTGAAAGGTATTTAACTTGAACATCAGTATGATTCAAAAAACTTTAAAGTGTACATTCCCCTTCCATGGGTATATCTTAAAAAAATAATGAATAATGTTCACAAACATTCAGCTACAAATAGGCCTGGCATAATGTTGTTTACAATAGAACATGTCCGAATTTGTCTCCTTTTAAATGTTTTCACTGGCTGACCTACCCAGAAACTTGCACTTGCCTCTCCTAGGCCTGAACTAAAACAGAAAGGGTTGGGAAGGTAAGTTTTAATAATTTTGTTGTTGGATGTAGTTCCCCTCTGAAAAATAAGATATCTGTGAAAAGGAAGAAGAGGATAAATCATATTGGGTAGGTTTCTTCCAGTTTCTGTCCCATTGGTTAGAGAAAGTTTTATTTATGAGGATTTGAGCTGAGCTTCAAAGATAGCACTGGAATTAGACTTATGGCAAGAAGGAAGGAGTTTAAAGTTTACCTGAGTCCAGAGATGGAAAGTCTTACTTTGTATTAAATGAAAAACACAGTACTTATTGTGAAGGGAAGGATTAACCAACTGTCTAAATGGAGCTGTCTTGTAAAGGAGGAAGGGAATCCATCCTATGAAAGGTAGTTTGAGGTTACTCAGCGAGAGGCCTTATATACCAAACTAATGTTTTTGGATTTTATTCTCAAAGCCTAATTGAGCTCTTGAAGGTTTTTAAGCAAAGAACTAACACAATGAATCTGTTACTCAAAGGAGATTAATTTGGCAGTAAGCAGAATGAATTACAAAAGGAAGACAGTGAAGATGCGGGGGGGAGAGCAACTCTGAATATTGAAGTATAGCCTATCTTGGCCAACAGGATACAACTCCTGAATTCAAACTGTGGCAGTGAAAAGAAATAAAGTGAATAGGGGCAGGGAGGACTGATCGCTTGGCTACGGAATTCATAGTACATTTAAGCCACTATCATTCACTCATTGTATTGCAGAGTCTAACTCTCCCTCTGTAGTCCTGTACAATTAAACTACTTCTAAAATCTCAACCAAAAACCTCCCATATTCTGCAGTAGAATGTGTCTACAGAGTGACCAGAAGTTCACACCATTAAAATGGAATGAGAAGTTGAAACTGATAGAAATATTTAAAAACAAAAAAGTGCCTTGACGTACCTAATGTTCCAATTTCTATACTTTGAGTTCTAATTTTATTCCAGACTATGTTGCACAAAGAACAAAGTTTATAACTCATATACCTGCAATTGTGAGACTGAGCCTAATGTGAAGCAGAAGTTATAGGGTGGTTTTACTGTGACTTTATTCAATTGAGACAATCTGATTTTGATTTGATTTGATTTCTAAAAAAAATGAGTTGAAATCCATGACAGACATGTTATTTATGGATAATTTAATATCTTAAATAAGCAAGATATTCTGGGTCTATAGAAATGGTTCAGTGAATACTTCATTTAACCTCTAATGCCTTTCTATTTACCCCCAAAACACTACTCCACTAATTTTTTTCTCCTAAATTATGATACCTGATACTGAAACAACATAACCTGTGATTCAAACACAGCACACAAAAAATCAGTAGGGTACTAAGGTTATTGTAATTTTTAACACATTTGCTAATACTTTCCTTCTGTTGCATGTTTATATGTGTTTTCTTTCATAGCCCCTCACTTGAATTTTGAAAGAGGCTGCATTTTCTTTTCTCTTGTTCAAGCTTACACCAGCTAAAGGGTGGGATCTGTTTTGAAGTTCTATGTAGCACACTAAATGGGTATGACAATGTATCTGATGAAAATATAAGATCTACTTAACAACGATGATCACCTGCTATTATCAGTCTCCCAGAGTTTCTAAGTTCACACCTTTAATTCCAAGTAGTTAAACAGTAAAACTGACATGAACACATGAGAAAATATTTAGATAATTTCCTTAGAATAATCCTTCTGCTAATAGTAGAGTTTTCTCCAAGATGTGTGTCTTTCCTAGCACCCTCAGAATTAATGGAGCCTGATGACATTTTAACTATGTGATCATTTCCAAACCATAAGAATCTCCTTAGACTTTCAGTCAGTCCTTAGCAATTAACAAGATATTACTGAGCACTTGCCACGTGCTCCCACTGTGCTGGCCGCTGCTACATAAGATGCAGACAACATCTTCCTTTCAGTAAGTGGGTTACGGCCCAGTTAGGGAGACTGACAAGGCTGCTGCCTTAAAAATGATTAGAGAACCTCTCAGATGACTTGTAATATGCTAAAGAAGAATAATGGTGACCGCTACCATTTATTGAATGCTTGCTATGTGGCAGTCTCCTGCTTATGCCCTGTAATGTGGTTCCAATCGCAAGGGCTGTGGGCACTGAGACAGGGTAGATCAGTGCGGGCAGGATGAGGGAATCACAGGTGCAGTTCCTGAAATGTTGGTGGAACCTTCCTGATAGAACCTGGGGCTTCAGAGTGGTAAGGACTGGTGTAGAGGGTGACTGCAAAAATGTCTCCAAATTTCACTCCTGTCTATATCCATACCTTTTGCAATGTGACTTGCAGTCCATCTCATCAAGAGGTTGACTCTATTTTCTACACTGTGAATATAGGTTAGCCTTGTGACTTGCTTTGGCCAATATAAAGTGACAACGTGACAGTGTTCCAGATCCAAGAAACCTGTGCATTTCTTCCCTCTCTCCCTGTTACTCTCACGCTCTCTTGGACACCTGCCTGTTGCTATGAGAACGAGCCTGGGCTGCCCCATGGATCATGAGACACCACGTGGGGCAGAGCCGAATCAGCCAAGTCTAGCTTATTCTATATGAGCCAGGCCCCGGCTGACCTGCAGGTTCATGAGTGAGCTTAGCTGTAATGGCAGCACTGGCTGTCAGATATAAAGGAAAAGCAATTGAATTGCAAAAGTAAGACCTGTTTACCAAGGGTTAGTAAAGAAACCTTTTTGATATTTGTCCTTGATTGGACTTGCAGAACATCAAACATGCTTTCATTTTTCTTGCCTCACTTCTCTGCTCCTTCTCAGTTTCCTTTGCTGGTTCCTCCTCTTCATGCTGGAGAGGACCGAGCTAGTCAGAGGCCTTCTCTCTAGCTCTGTCCAGCAGCTTATTAATTTTATCCAGCCTCTTGGTTGCCAATCCCACCTATGTGCTGAGAACTCTAAACTTTAAACTTTTAGCTTAGAGCTCTCTCCCAAAGTCCTATCAACTGTTTACTTGACATTTCACTAAAAAGTCCAAAAGGCATCTTGAACTCTGTAGATATTAAAACCTGAGTTCCTAATCTTCCCTCTCATTCCTGCCACCACCCCTAGCCTTTACCATCGCAGCTTAAGAAAAACTTGCTGCTTCTACCTTTATCTCCCTACAGTCTATTCTCAAAGTAGCAGTCACACAGATTCTTTTAAGAAATAAGTTATATCACATCATTGTTTTCACTCATAACCTTGCGTTATTCCCCATCTTACTCAGAGTGAAAGCGGAAATGCTTACTGAGGTCTCATGGGCCTCGTACAGTCTTGCCCCATGCGAGCACCCTGAGCTTCTACTCCACTTCAGCTGTCTGTCCTCCTTGTTTTCACACAAGCATACCATACATGACCGTACCTTAGGGCCTTTGCTCAAGCGGTCTCTTCCATCCGGAATTTTCTTTCTGAAACGCATGCTTCTACCTTAGGATGCTAATGAACTGTCCCGTCACCTGACCACTCCCTCCCTGGATTTCTACATGACTGACCCCCACACTGCATTCAAGTCTTTGTGCAGATGAGGCCTGGTAATAGCCAGCCAGAATGCAAACCCCCTAAGTGCAGAGAACAGCTCGGTCACTTAGGTTTTCCTGGTTCACAGAGTGGTGCTTGCCTAACTGTCCTTCAGTAAATATCTGGTAAACAAACAAATGCAAGAAGATGTAGTTATATTATTGTTAATTTTTTTGGAAAAGGGAAAAATTCCTCACAGCTGTATTGGGGTTCAGATACTGGCTCACCTACTTGAAGGTGTGATACACTGGACAAGTTATTTAATGTCTGTGTTTCATTTCCTCTTCTATAAAATGGGGATAAACTATTATCTATTTTATGGAGCCATTATGAGCATTCAAAGAGTGAATTTATATAATTAGAGTAACACCCAGCGGATTATAAATATTACATAAATAGTGCATTTTATTATTAACAGTACTTATAGATCTTGTGCAAGTACTGAATAAAATAATCTGTGTAAAGTTCTTAACACAGTAAATACTCAGCTGATGTTAGCTGCCAATCTGGTTTCTGTACTTCCAGGATCAATGACATCTCCCCAGAAAGCTGTTGAAAATACCGTTCCACTTTTAGTGTACAGTATGTGTTTAAAATAGCCTCTATGAACATTTATAATGCTTCCCACCTTTACACTGTTCATCGATTTAACTGAGGTCTTCTTCCTAGGAATCTTCCTGGTTAATGGTTATTGGCCAATTTTTTCTCTCCTTAATCTACTACCCCATGAATATCAGTTTTCTCCTAATAAGCCACTATTTGTTTCTTTAATGAGGTTGTTTGTGTGCAACTGTGAAAGTTAACACTGGCCAGCAGAGACCTTGCGCTTAATAAGTTCTTTAAAGAGATTGTTAGTATGCTTTCATTATAGACTATTCTTTTGTGTCATGGAAATTGGCTTTAACTGATAGACAGAGTAATTGGCACTTTGTTAGTGACTTTTACTTACACTGTTTAAAGGCACAGTACCTTAGTATATTTATTTGCTATCAGACGTTATCCTGATACAGAAGGAAGGACCTTATTATGCTGCTAACATTCATTATTTTAGATGTTATGCTGACAGAGAGCAGAGAAGGCATTTGGAGGAACTGCTTTCTATAGGTCACTGGATCATCTGATTATTGTTCTGTGTTTTATTGATCAGTATGGACTCTATCTCTGCAGATATGAACAATTACTGAATTCAATGAAAATAAGATTACAAGCCTCACCAAGAACTAGAAAGATGATAATAGAAGATCTCATTTTGCTGGTCCTGGGAAGTTTCCCACTAACTGACTTTTCTCTTTTTTCATCCATCCACCCCCCTCCCAACTCTACTGTATATTCTTTCTTCCCAGAAAAACTGAGTCTATGATGTTTCAATTCCTGGAAACAATTCATCATGCCAGCATAACATTTACTACCAGTGCATGATATTTAAGACACTCATTTTCCCAATTCCCTCATCAGAGTGAACAGAGCTGATAACCTTTCCAAAGGCTCATGTCATCCTACACTGAAGTAAATTCACCAAAACACCCCAAACTTTTAAATCAAAACAAATGTTAGAAATCCATTATGTGGATACGAGTACTAGTTTGTTGAGTGAATCATTGCATGAACAGGTTGGAATGGAAGGAATTGCACAGCTGAAGGGAGGTTGAGGATTTTCCTTTGTTAATGTCTGTATTGAAGGCACTGCTGCAGCAGGATGGCTGCATGTGCGTGTGCTGCAGGACATCTCAAGAAAAAAGTCAAACTTCTTCATATCCATGACAATGGATTTGGACACTCCTGAATCCTGCAAAGGCTTGTATATAAATGTACAATTTAGACATTTTCTTTTTCCAGGAGTGAAAACTCAATTCTATTAAAAAAACACACACACACAAAAACAGGCACATAATCTACTCTGCAGTGAAAGGCATTAAGTTAATCAGAAAACATAGGCTTATGATCTAGTTTTTTCACTTATCAAGTGTGTGACCCAAAGCAAGTCACCCTCTCTCTCTGTGATTCATGTCTATAGCCATCAGACTTTTTGATGCATGGACTTCTTCCAGTGGCTACCGCAGACAGCCTCCTTATCTCTGCAGGAAAAGATTTTGGGTAAATTTTTGCTGTTTAGGCGATCAATACCAGAATGGAAGTTAGTATTAGAATGTACAATATATTGGCACTAGGCTGTTAATGCTTAAGTTTAGATTACCTAGAATTATACTCATTTATATAAACTACCCAGAGTTTTTCTACATTCAGCTTTTATTAGAAAGATGAAACATGGCAAGATTATTCAGATCAATGCACTTGCCCTGAAAAAGTGCACGGTGTGGAGTCAGTGCACATCGGCCTGGGTGTGATCTACCTTCCCCTGCCTCCTCCGCCGTTCTTCCTGCTCAGTGATCACAAATGTTCAGAATGATGACCTCAAGTTACTGCAAGGTCTCAGGCATAAAATGTTAAATTAATTTAACTAGGTTAAAAGAACCCTGCCTATTAAGGAAGAAAAGTCACTGAATATTTTAACAAACACATTCAAAGTCATGTTTCCAAGAAAAATAAAGATTATTTGGTGAAGCAATTAGCCCATAAATATTTATTGAACATGAATTTTTCTAGGTACTATAGGGCATTCAGAATTTTGAAATTTGGTCTTATTCTCAAAATGCTTTTTTTGTAATTGAAAAACATTTTATTTTGTTTTTAAATACATTTTGTTGCTTATGCTATTACAATTGTCCCATTTTTCCTCCCTTTTGCTCCCCTCTGCCCTGTATCCCCACTCCTATTATCATTCATGTCCTCCTCACCTTAGTTCATGTCCATGGGTCGTACATATAAGTGCTTTGGCTTCTTCATTTCCCTATACTATTCTTACCCTCCCCCTGTCTATTTTGTACCTACTATTTATGCTTCTTATTCCCTGTACCTGTTCCCCTTGTCTCCCCCCTCTCCCTCCCTGCTGATAACCGTCCATGTGATCTCTAATTCTGTGGTTCTGTTCCTGTTGTAGTTGTTTGCTTAGTTCATTTTTGTTTTTGCTTTTTTTTTGTTGATAGTTGTGAGTTTGCTGTTATTTTACTGTTTGTATTTCTGATCTTCTTCTTTTTCTTAGGTAAGTGCCTTTAATATTTCATATAATAAATTCTTGGTGGTGATGAACTCCTTTAACTTGACCTTATCTGGAAAGCACTCTATCGGCCCTTCCATTCCAAATAAAAGCTTTGCTGGATAGAATAATCTTGGATGTAGGTCCTTGACTTTCATGATTTCAAATACATATTTCCAGTCTCTTCTTTCCTGCAAGATTCTTTTTTTTTAGAAATCAGCCAATAGTCTTATGGGAAGTCCTTTGTAGGTAACTGCCTCCTTTTCTCTTGCTGCTTCTAAGATTCTCTCCTTGGATAATGCAATTATGATGTGCCTTGGTGTGTGCTTCCTTGGGTCCAACTTTTTGGGGCCTTTCTAAGCTTCTAGGACTTCCCAGAATTCTGTTTCCTTTGCCAGATTAGGGGAGTTCTCCTTCATTATGTTTTCAAATAAGTTTTCAATTTTTTGCTGCTCCTCCTCTTCTTCTGGCACCCCTATGTTTCAGACGTTGGAACATTTAAAGTTGTCCTGGAGGTTCCTAGGCCTCTCCTCATTTTTTGGAATTCTTGTTTCTTCATTCTGTTCTGGTTGATTGTTTGTTTCTTCCTTCTGCTCCAAACCGTTGATTTGAGTCCCATTTTCCTTCCCTTCACTGTTGGTTCCCTGTACATTTTCCTTTATTTCACTTTTCATAGCCTTCACTTTTTCCTTTATTTTGTGACCATGCTCAATCATTTCTGTGAGCATCCTGATTACCAGTGTTTTGAACTGTGCATTCGATAGGCTGGCTATTTGTTCCTTGCTTAGTAGTATTTTTTCTGGAGCTTTGATCTGTTCTTTCATTTGGGCTATATTTCTTTGTCTCAGTGCACCTGTTATGTATAAGGGGTAGAGCCTTATGTATTCATGGGTGGGGGGCAACCCACAAGTTGCTGCCTTGTGGCACAGTATGTGGGGGAAGGGTTCAGGAGGAGATAATGCCACTCGGGTTTCAGTCACTTCTCTGCTACCCACAAACAAATTGGGCCCTTCTGGCACTGACTCCTAGGTGGGTGGGTTTGTGTACATTCTAGAACCCTGTGGGCCTCTCCAACAAACTCTCCTGTGAGTCTGGGAGTTTCTCCTGCCGCCTCAACCCCCACAGGTTTTTTAGTCAGAAATATTGAGGCTTTATTTCCCTGAGTTGGAACTGTGGGTTTCGTGGTCTGTCTTGCTCCCCAGCTGTTCCTCCCTGTTTATCTGCATGCAAATGTGGGACCACCTGTCCTGGTCCTCCAGCTGCTGCCTTGCTTCAAGTTCTCTCCGCCTCTCCTACCAGTCTGGGTGAATGTTTCTTTTTTGACTCCTTGGTTGTTGGATTTCCATACATTTTGATTTTTTGGCAGTTCTGGTTATTTTTTGTCTTTTAAATTGGTTGTTGTCATTCTTTTGGTTATGCAAGGAGACAAAATATATGTACCAATGCCTCCATCTAGGTCAGAAGTTCCAAAATGTTTTTTTTAAGGAAATGTGAGAGTAGAAAAAAACTGTAATTAGTAGTAACATGTTTATTGTTGCTACAGTGAGTTGACACTGATCTACCCCACATTGCTCATTGCTCTGGCATGCTTTTCTGTGCTACAAAGTGGAGAAGGTTAACGTACATTTCCCAGAGTCTTTTAAAACTAGAGTTCTAGATACAAATTAGAGTCTTCCGATTAGAGGCATTACAAGAGGCTTGGAAGGCAGAGTGGAGCAAGAGCTTTTTGACTGCTGCTTTACTTGGTTTTGCTAGAAGCCAGGTTGTAGAAATGGGTTTTTCTGTGGCCATGTTGCAGCATTCAGACACCAACTTTGTGGACATGGAGAGGCAGTTGCAGAGGAGGTAGCAATGACTTCCAAAAATCTGAATTTCAGCTACCCAAATGGAGTTACAGTCTAGCAGTTCCCCAGGTTCTCTGTGTGGTGGATGCTGTGGAGCTATTTCTCCTCCGATGGGCCCTTTGGGAGGTCTTATTGGAGGACTCCCAGATGCTCGGCCTAAAGCTGATCCTCCTAGCCTTTGCAATGATTCTGTGAGCACCCACATCTCTGTATCAAATCCCTTTCTCCTCAAAATAACCAGGCTGATCTCTACATCCACCTTCAAATATTTGTTTATTGACAAATATTTGTAGATAGGTGATGCTGCAGAAGTTTAGAGATGAGAATAAACAGTGAGGCCAAGGATTATAGTGCAGAGTTTTATCAACTAGATTGCAATTGACACCTTAAAGAAAAGATAAGTGGACATCTGATGAGTCTTTGAGAAGTCTGGGTAAGACTGACATACAGATTGATACTTCACTTTTCATATGCAGTAATAATTTGGAGTTTGGACCAGCTGGCAGATTATAAGATCCTGAGAGCCACTGCTTTTGGATACTTCATTTTACTAGCTTTAATTAAAAGGGATTCATAATTTTCCAGGTTCCAACACATGAAATGATTCCCGAAAGGGCACTCTCTGTTGGTGTAGCCCCAGATCTTTAGAGTAAACTATGAATGATCAAAAACGTGTTCCAGATATTTTATGGATAATGCTAAGCTAGCAAAAGCCAGAAAACTATAGACTTAAGGATAAAAATTCTCTTGAGCCTACCTTCTTGTGCCAAAATATTATAGAGATTTTAGTAGTGGTTTTGTGGCTTTAAGATTTCAAATTACAAAAGGTCATGTTAAGAAGTGGTGCTGCAGGATTCTAGGAGTGCTGCTGAAATTGAGGGAAACCTCTGTCATGTTAGGAAGCTCTAGGGTGCTGCTTTCCTGTCCTTTCCTTGGACTGTTGGAGAAGTCCCTCGCTCTCCAAGATCACCCACTGCAAAGCAACCTGGTCTTCTGCTAGGCTTGGATCTCTTAGAGAAAGTGTGTGTCCTTGACCTCTTCTCCTTGAGGGATAAGGTGATCAGCATACTTTCTTTTCCCTTATCCTTCCACGTGAAAAAGCACCCCTGGCCTGACCTCTTTAGTGCAGGTCTTCTCCTGACATCAAGTCACAAAGAACAGCGTCTTCATTATCTTCTTCTGACAGCAGGACTTACGGGCAGCCTTACCACTAAACCAGTTATATGTCAGCAACCACAGAGCACATCAAATTAGCTAGGAGCAGGACAAAGCTAAAATATCTCATCTATAGTTTTTTGGCTTGGGACTCGACAACAGGTTGAGGCACAGAAAATGATTTTCTTCAGGAAGCACCAAAGAATCAAAGGATTTTCCTTCTTTGCCTTTTCAGAAAACACAAGTTTCCATCCTTTGTTACTGTTGGCCACGCGCATATATTCCCTGATTACTAGAAACATTACAAGATTGTAAATGCAGTGCTAAGACAAAGAAATCAGAAAGGTATGGTTGCCAACCCCGTGAAATTGTTAATATGAGTTTTCACGTTCCAGACGGGTCAGTCAGGGGCTTCTAGCTCCACGTGGAACAGGAAACAGGAACAGGAAAAGGAAAAGGAAAGGAACAGGAAAGGGAAAAGCAGGAGATAGAGAGGTCATCCCTTTTCTCCCACAACTTACTTTAGGGTAGCTTTTACAGACCATCAGAGGATCACCTACACAAAGTCAGAAGACATTCTGTAGGATAGTAGCTTGCAACTTAAAGTAGGTATCTTTAATGTATTGGCTGGAAGGGTCTTTGAATCCTGCCACACCAAAGGGACTTACCCTGTCTGCTCACAGTCTCTATCTTTCTCAATTTCTCACTCCTGCCAATCTTGATGAAATTAATGCATTATATAGTAAATAAATGGTCAGACCTTGGACCTTGTCTCTGTGGTGAAAAGCAGTCCAGCTCTGGGCTGGCCTCATGCATAGGTAGCTGCAATGGTTGGCAGAGAGAAAGTGATTAGAAGGCTCAGCTCTCTGACAAATCACACCACCATGGCTGTACTAAATATTCTCAGGAAAAAAAGTCATTTCTCTAACACAAAGCTGTTTTCCTTTGTTAAATACAAATGGCTATTCAGATAGTAAATGCTTTATGTTGTCACCATGTACACCCCAGGATGAATCCAAAATATAGTTTTAGGTTCTTATTGAGGCTTAAGAGAAAACATAGGGCCATGGATGGTTACAGTTGAGAGACCAAAAGGATACCTGGAGGGTGAGTGGGGAGGTTGAAGTGACTATTTTAAAAAACACCCCTCACACCAGAAAAAAAAAAGTCCTCTCTAAGGTTGTGGCATTTACATTGGCTCAGCAATGTTTTAGTGTTTGTTTTGTTTTCTGATGAACTAAACAAAGAATCTTCCATTTTTTAAGAAAATAAAGTTTAATCTCCAGAGTACAATAGACTTTCTCTTCGTATCCTTTTTGCTAGAGATCAGTCTTCAGTGAATAAAATTTCTGTTTTTTAATGATGAGGAGAGTGAAAGTCTCAATAGGAAAAGAAGATGCAAGGAATAAAATCTTTACTGCTACGCACAATAATAGTTTAGGAACTGGAAGAGAGGAAGAAGAAAAAAGGGCACCTTAAAAATCAACAGGTACAGTGAGGCTACATAACCAAATAAAGGGAAAAGTGTTTTGAACTTCTTGTCTTTTATAAACTTCAAAATCTTATGGTAGCAAACTTGTTTTTTAAGAGTTAAATGAATAAATTTTTAAAAGAGCTTTCCTACATTATTTTCTCTATAAACTTAATGCAAATAACAGTTTGTAATGTTATGTGTTTGTTGTTTAGTGATTTACAAGTCTTTCCTCATTACTCTAAAGATTTTTATGTTTGAAGAAATTTATATTTCTAAAGCTTATTAGATTTGCCAGAAAATAGACTTATAACTTTGGAAATATTAAAGCTAATGCTGATTTTTGTATGGTATATGGGAATAATTTGAGGTGAAATATAAGTACCAGGAAATCCCAGAAATCACCACTGCAGGGGAGAAACATTTCATGTTTGTTAAATTAAGAAATAGCATTTGACATTGAGTTTTTCCTCCTTAACTCACAAGCAGCTGAGTTAACCCAAATCTGTACTATTTGGGGATTTTATTTGGCTCAAAATTATAGGCTTTTTAAAAAAAAATGAACAAATGTCCATATATTACACAGTATTCCTAATTATAAAATACAAATGACAGTGCCGAATTGGCTTAATTTCCCATTCCAGATATCACATACAGTATTAGGTTCAATAAAGACAACATGTATTGAAGGCACTGAAATGGAAAACTTTTCACTTGTCACATATGCTTCATACATTTCATGTTTAAGTTCCTTATCATAGGTCTTATGATGTGAAATAAATCCAATTCCATATTTATTCTGTGTGACCAAAATATGACCCCTTCTGAGCTTTGAGGACTTCTGGGGTTTTGTGACTTTGAAAATTATAGCACTAACAGAAACATTTGATTCTTTCAACATAGGCCCTTTGCAGAGAGGTTATTTAACTTGTGTGCAGGCCCCTGCTAGAACTAAAAAGTAGGAACTCAGAAGCAGTCCCTTGCTCTTTGGAGAAAAGCAAGAAAGATACTTTTCTCTCCCCTCAGAAGGACAGTTTGACCACCTGCATACAACCCCAGGTGTCACTACCCTACTCACCTGGTGTCGGAATTATCTGCTCTTGTGTTTTTATAATGAACCGTGGGAACATGAGGAGAGAGTATCAGAACCAACTTTAGGGCGACTTATTCTCAGGATCCCATGTTCTGCTCTGTTCTGTGTAGTATGGGTTAAAATAAAAATGGGAAAGAATTTCACTAACTGACAGTCGGGCATGTATGTATCTATACCTCATCCCTCTTCAGAAAATACTAAGATGCTGTCAAGAATACAAAGAAAGAGAGACTATAAGAAGAAAGAACTGACTGGCATTTAAGTATTTTTTCTTTTTTTAAAAGATTTTATTTATTCATTTTTAGAGAGGGAAGGGAGGGAGAAAGAGAGAGAGAGAGAGAAACATCAATGTGCGGTTGCTGGGGGTCATGGCCCGCAACTCAGGCATGTGCCCTGACTGAGAATCGAACCTGCGACACTTTGGTTCACAGCCCGCACTCAATCCACTGAGCTATGTCAGCCAGGGCTTAACTATTTTTTTTTTCATTTGGAAAATTCCAAAGCAAAAAAGTAAAAGTTTTGGACTTGTCACATATTCCTCCTTTTATGAAGAGAAATTTACCACTTTGATTATTACTTACCGCTAACTGAAATCTTACGTTTGTTCAGGCGGGTCTTCAGAAATTAGTAATGTTGAATTTTTCTTTATAATATGGCCCCATATCCCTCTCCCCTTCATTTTGTCAAGGATGTGAGTCCTAAGTTTCAAGAGTAAAGAGGGGCATTTGAAAAAAATCTAGTCTAGTCTTTTTGTTTTTTACAACACAAAGAAACCTAGGCTTGAGTGTTCAAATAACTAGTCCAAAGTTACTCAGCCACTTAGCAACAAAGAATAAGCCAGATTCCACCCAACCCCAGTCCCATATGCCTTGCTTTCCTACCCACCCTATGTTATGTCTTTCAGTTCTTTACATGTTCTATATATTCAGTTTATTTCTTCTAGGCATTGGTTTGCGTGAGTGGATACTACTATACATCATGAATCCTAATACAGCCAGTTCAAGCTTTGAAAGAAATTCATATACAATCTCAGTGTTGTCAGAGACCTCACTCAATTAATTGTTTTTCTGTTTCATCTTTCATTATTATCATAGTCACCTGTTCTCTGCTTCAATTACTACAATGCCAGGGAATACTTGAACTTCTGAACTAGGCCACTTCATGGCTAAGCAGAACAACTTATGTGAAGAATTCTGCACTATTTTGAGCAAAATATGCCAACCTAGAAATTCCATCCACTGGCCAAGGCTTGTTTCCCAATAAGGAGAAAATGGCTCACTTCTCTACCTGGCACAATGGAAGACTCCCTTGAGTCTCAGGACTTGAAGCTTTGAAATTCAATAAGGCATTTCCATCTCAGAGGACATACCAAGAAAAATCTCAAATCCAAGACATCTCTGCTATTCCTGTGGGAACCACAGTTGCTATGGGAATGGGGAGAGGGGGTCCTGTCCTCAGGCACTTCATGATTTCACCCCAGCCCAGCCCCTGCTGGGACGGAAGTGCCTGCTGAGATTTGTGTAGAGGTTGATCGCCTGGGCCCAGCAGAGGAAGTGCTGGGTCCCTCTGCACCAGAACAAGGGGACATTATTTATTTAACGCTTATTGAGTGGCTCTAATGTCCCTGCCTGGCTTCACGGACAAACACAGGAACTCTGATTTTATTATAACTCCAGGCTCTTGTTTTCAGCCATCATTCTTGGGTGGATTATAATAGTCTGTTATTAAAAGAAGAGAGCACTCCAGTAAACCCTAAGCTGATCAAGTACCCAGAGGTCCTGTGGATGTATTTGGAGTGAGGGTCAGGCTTTAAATATTAACCTCTTGATTCTTCTGTGGCTGTAAACACAGGGAAGCATCTCAGACCAGCTTCAGTAGGATCTTCAGTGTGACTCACTCAGTGCTGGGAATTTCAGCTGAAAACAGTGCATTAGGCTATTTTGCAAACTAATGAGAAATATGACTCTGTCCTTGGAGAGGGACACCACCCAGAAGACAACATAGCCGTGTTTACATAAAGGGGAGACGTGGAGCCTGAAACAGGCAGCCAGGAGCCACCTAATGTGAAATCCAAGGCTGAATTTTTGTATTGATCTTGGAGTGGGACAGAGAAGAGCATTCCTTGATATGAAAGCTCCATCTCTAGAGGGTCTGAAGCACTCTAGGGAAGACTCCAAGCCATTCATCATCATTATTTTGTCAGGAAATAGGAAAATCAGACTTGGGTTAAGTCCTTAAATAGATTTAGTGATCTCTTTGCTAGTTTATAGGCGGAACATCAGCTTGCATCATCAAAGTCAATGTGTTGCTTAGGTACGCTTGATTATATGAATGCGGTCAAGAAGTAGACCATTTCTAAAACATTCCCAAGTACGTTCTTACATAAAAGTATCATCATTCTCTTCCAAAGTGGCAGTACTTGATAGGTCTAGTAATTCGCTGCAAGTGTTAGAGTGCTCAGTCAAAAGCCATTTTTCTTGACTAATAGGGAGATTTATCACACAGGGCAGAACTTTCCTGAAAACCACTATGTTATCAGCCAGTCCCTCACTATTGTGTTGTTGCAGGGGGTCTGTGACGTGCTTGCCATATTACGAGTAGGGCTTTTAATATTTATAAGACATTATTTAAGATTCACAGATATACTAATAATACGATGAAAACTTATGATTCATTATTCAGCATAGAAAATAAAAAAAATGACACATAGATTTGAAGCCTCTCTATATTGTGTCCAATCCCATTTCCCCAGGCTCCGTCTGGAGAGGAATCTCCATCCTGAATCGCATGCTTTTTATTCCCAAGCATTTATGTGTAAAATTAGTGCACAGTATTGACTTGAATGCTTACAAACTTTACATAAAAGAAAATGTGTATACAATTTTCTGTAATTTGCTTTTTCCATGATATGAAGATTCATCCACATTAATAAATATAATTCCAGCCTCTTATTTTCATTTATAATTAACACTTCATTTATTTTTTTTTCATTTGCTTATTGACAGATATATGGGTGGTTTTTATCTTGGTTAAAAATATATACTTTCAACTTTACTAGACATAGTAAAATGGTCCTTGAAAGTGGTCATACTAATATATACTCAGATAGGCAATGTGCTACACTTTCTACAGTTTTGCATCCTCACTAACAGCTGCTATCGTCAACCTTTTCAATATTTGCCAATCTGATGATATCTCATTATGGTTTCAATACCCATTTCTCAGATTTCTAGTAAGGTGAAGCATATTATTCGTAAGATTTACATCTTTTATACTAAATTTTCTTTCCCAATTTCCTTCTCCATTTCTTATATTAAATGTTGCCCTCTTTCTCTCTCTGTCTTGCTCTCTCTTTTTTACACACACACACACACACACACACACACACACACACACAACTTTCTATTTGTATGTGCTTCCAGACCTCTCCCTAAACAACAAACTTGGAGACAAAATTTGTATTTGTTTTCTTATTTGGTGAAAAAATAAGATTATTATTTTTATTCCTGTTTGGGAATAAAATAAAATAAATAAATTCTTACTTTTTATTTCTACCTTGGGGGAAAATTTGGGGGGGCCTTCTAATATCTGAGCCCTTTTAGCATAAAACAAAAAATGTGACCCTGTTCATGGGGTTTGTTTGAAATTCTTTACAAGTGTAGTTGCATACATTGTACATAGCTGGATATTTATGAGAACTAGATAGCTATATTAGATATGTGTGTATTAGAGATTTCCCCCTAATAATATGTTTCCATCCATGAAGTATTATTGCAGAGACCACAAAAGTATATTCCAGATAATCTATGTCTGATCACACCTGATTTTCTGCACATTTCTTAGTTAACGCCTGGACTCTATCCAAAGGTGGATGTTGAAGGGATAAGTTTAACTCAATTCTGTGTAGTCAATTTAATATAGTCATGGGGAGGGAGAGGATGTTTTCCCATAGGAATTTTAGCAAAAGTGTTAGTTTCAATTTCATGTGTGGCTTCTCCTTTATGGGGATTAGCTGCTGTGCAAGCCTGAAAAAAATGCTAGAGAAAAGTAAAATTAGAGCTAGAGACAGTGTAAAACCAAGGGTGGCTTCTGAGTCACACTCAATAGGGATATAGAACTCTTCACACTTTCCAAGTTTTTCCCATTCTATCGGGACTCTTAAACTGAAATAATAATCTCTTTTCCCCTTTAAATAATTCTTGTTCTATGTTTAAGATTACTAAGGGAATAAAATAAAACACATGCAAAACTTAACATCAGCATTACTAAAACATATGTGACAGTATACATAAACTCCACAGACCTTGTAAAAAGACCACAGAAAAAATCACCTAAAATACTGACCAAAATATATTTAAATGAAGAGCATGGGTTTGGAGGGCAGGCAACTCGGGATTTACTTCTGACTTTGTCGTTGCCCAAACCTGTGCCTTCTGCATAATCATTCTTACCACCTGAATTATATAGTTGAGTGATAGTTTTCTCTTGTGTTCCAGGGATATTGGGAATATTATGGTCCCTGCCCTAATATTCCTAGGCCAAATGACAGAAGGTGGCTAAGGGACTTAGGAGATATTACCTCTGTGACAAACACAAGTGAAATACAAGCTGGTATGGTTCATGTAGAGTCATGGACCTGGCATTAGATCTAAGGTCATCTGTAAAACACTCAAGTGTGTGATTAGCCACTATTCTCCCTGGATCCATGATTTTATGGCAAGATTCCCTCAAGTAGATCTAAATTGCTTAATCTTGCATTTACCTAAGCATTATCTTCTTCATATTTAACCAGCAGTTTAAAACATCAACTTCAATATGCAATGGATTTCCTTCCATCCTAAAATCTAATGGATTCTCCTTGTGAGAGCTCAAAGGGGTAGAAAATGAGGTGCTACCAATCAATGAACTTTAAAGTTTCTTCAATGCTGAGGTCACTCTCTCAATTCTAATAGTCCCAAGCAGCCAGTCTCTGGTCCTTGATCTTGACCTTTGGGCTTGGGTCCACAATCTTCAGAACTGGGAATCAGCCCAAGTATAATTTTTGCCTGGCTACAGCCCAAAAGTTTGATAAAACTCCTAGCAACAAAATATCTCTAAACAGAATTAACTGGCATTGTACAGTATTTTCATTTATTTGAATTTAAATCAAAGCAATTACTTATAAAAAGTCATATAGAAGTATCTAAAGGATTGTCTATTTCCTAAAAGATGTTCTTTAGCAACATGATGCTTTTAGGAACACAGTGGGTTAGGGTTTATGGAAACTTTTGTCTGACCTCTCATGTTCCATAATGACACTGTGTAAGGCTGTGATCAGGGACCACATCATGGGCATTCATGCCCTTGTCCCAAGGGTCCCTGTGCTTGGCTGAATGCTCTGTCATAGCCTTCTTGAAATTTTTAATACTTTTATCTCTGAGCTTGAGTTTTACAATTGAAGTTGGATGGACAATGAAGCATAAGCATAAGAGGAAGAGAGATACACCCTGTTGCCTCTCTCCCTATTTGTATACAGTGTTCACCATGAGCACACAGTTGAGGGGGGAGGGACCCAGAATGCATGGGAATTCAATTCTACTAAAAGTGAGTGTGAGGTGAGCTTCTTATGTCCATGACTGAATAAGCAAGGGAGACGACAGCCCCAAGCACCACATTCCATTGGAACGAAAACTTGCTTTGAACTCAGGAAAAGGCAATTCCTCCTAAGAAACTCTAATAACCAAGGAGCCCTGTTATATCCATTCTTATTTGTGTTACTGCCAGTAGCAGCCAACGATCTATATTGAAAATGGTGACGTAGAAGGAATGGTAAGGACAACCCGAGCTCCCTTTTCTTTCAGTCTTCTCTTACTCATCAGTAAGCCAGATATAGGGACTGTGTGTATCAACAAATAAAATTTAAAAACTGAGTAAATGTTGTGCAGCATTTTCACTGTCCTGGTAAGAACAAAATACATATGTGGGGGAAAACTGCAAAATACAAATTGTATAAATTTGTTGAGTCTCCATACAGGTTAGATGCTTTTACAGTTGTATTTTAAATCTGTGTCGTGTAATACAAAAATGAATGGTAACATTCATGTTAATAATTACAATTTTTTTTTACTTAGCACAATGTTAAAAGCAAATCAAAAGCTCCATGGTTCACTAAGAACAAAAACAGAAAAAAAGGAAAACCAATCTAGTACCTTTAACAGCATTTTTTCCTGCTGGTTGAACAATAAGACTCACATTTTCATTTCATAGTGGACCCTCAGAATTACGTAGCTAGTTGGTTGTGATCTGAGCAGTGAGCAAGAGACAGAAGTAGAAAATAAAGATTAAGAGTAAAATGCCATCGCCGAGTGTCTCCCTCCTCAGATAAGAAAAAGAGTGGTGGGAGGGGATACACCCAACTTAGGTAGAGAGGACAAACACCCACAGAGATTCTGGGCCCTGCAGCCTGGGTTGGTTTGAGCTACTGTAAGCTGAGGGCAGGGCCTTCATCCACCGCGTGGTCCTGGCCTGGATCCTTGTGCACCAGCTGGCCCATCGGCCATCTTTTCACCCTGGTCTGCTGAGGTTAATACAGCAAGTGCACGTAGAGGAGGCAAAGGGGTGTCTGATAGCCAGATGCCGTATCTGCCATCTGCTTCTCAGCCCCAGAAAACCAGGTGAATAGTGATATTAGGGCTTTGCACTGAATGAAATTGTCAGTATTTACCTTTTCCTCCCCCCCCCCAACCTTAGTGGTTTTATAAAGTTGGGTTGGTAAGTTTTATCTTATCTAGTAACTTTTTATTGTCACACTTAATCATTCATAGTTTTTTCACCTATTAAATCTCCCACTTAAGCATTGCATAATTTCATGCCTAGAGCTTTTGGTCTGAAATGTTGCTTCACCCTTAATGTTGCTTCATCTTTTGAAGTTCTAGATGTCTACTTCCTTCCCTTGACTCTTTTCCCTGCCATGTTCTCATCTGGTACTACTTTCTGTCTTTCTCCCGTGCAGTTGTGAAAACGTTAAGCCCACATAGGACAGGCTGGGGGCACAAGGGGAAGAAGCTCTGCAAGCAGTTTCAACAAACGACAAAAAGCAATTAGTGGATACATATGTTGGTGTTCTTGCTTTTGGGTGGGGCAGCTCTGAGACATGGGTGTCATCCAGAGGTCATCAGTGGGCCTGGGAACTCATGGCTCACAGTGATTGGCTGATTATTAATGCCTTGTATTGCTTTCATTCCCTTCCTTCTGGAATGGCCTCCCAAATAAACTGGCACTCAAATCCAATTCATGGTCTGCTGCTGGGGGAACCCAATGTAAAACAAGAGATTAAAAAAAATTTATTGTTCAATTACCAAAAAGAAAAAAAAAAGACAAGAGATTTTTAACCCAGGTCCACCCAAAACAAACCATGAACTCTTAAGCACTAGGCTCTCCTGCAGTAGTGCTTAAAATATGGCCCATGGAGTAATTCCCTTCGGATTACCTAGTGATAACTGTTAGTAATGAAGATCCCAGGCAGATGTGTCTTAAGCGCGCTAGGGATTGAGAATCAACTTTACTATTTGGGGACGTGGTTAAGATTTCTAAGGCTAAGGAGGAATCTCTTTCCACATGTAATAATTATATATAATTTCAAGTTGCTTAAACTGGTTCTAAATGATTTTCTACCTTCTTATTTTGAGAATGTATGTCTGTGTGGCTTATGCTATATGCTTATGCTTATGAATACATTTCAGTATTGCATAGCGGGTCAAAAATATTTCACCATCTAAAATCAGAAAATGTTCTAATCATAGCAAAACAAAATCCAAGGAGCAGAGAAAATGGCTCAAAGCTAAGGAGTGTTGATCCTTCATCCTCTGTCTACCAACAATTTCCCATGAGGCCCTGAAAAGGCCAGTTAACCTCTTAGTGTCTGTGTTTCCTTGTGTGTTAAATGGGACTCATAACCCTTATGATGTAAGGGCACTAAGCAGATGAATTATTTAATGTTAGATGATCTATAATCTGCCACACAATATTATTGTGAAGATGCCCATACATTATTCATTGCCGAATGCACTTATCTTACATTATTAGAGTATGCAGTCTCTCACGAATTTCAGATATTACACACACTTTTTAATAGGTGGCAATAACACACACACTGTGGGATATTTTTAGCTCAAGTGAGTTAATCTAGGTAACCCAGAGTGAAATATTTTAAGGCTCTATAAAAATGATGAACCTAACCTCATATTGGATGATGTATATTACTGTATTTATTTGTAGTTCAGCAGACCCTGGGGATTCAAGGATGTAATATCATGGGTTTATGGTCTTTGTAAGCAACTTCGGAGGTTTATGTCACAGCGTAAGCTGCGGTTCTGTGGTGGCATGAATTTGAATTGTGCACGCCGAGAGCCTGCTATATGGCAGCCAGTCACAATAGCACAGAGGGAAGCAGCTGGCTTCTCCTCCTCTGCGACTCACCTTAGCCCTGTTCCCTCGGATGCAGTAGCTGTTCCGAAGTGATAAAACCTTAGTATATTCATGAAAAATGGCTCTTCTGGGAGAAATAAACCATTGCTAGTGCTGGTGATGACAATGAAGACATCTAAGGAGTACTTACTCCTAGCCAGAAAAGATGGGTTTTTAAGAAATTAGAGTAGAATATTGAACTTGGCAGATTTAAATCCACAATATGATGGGCTCCACCAAATGGGTATAGGAAAGCCAGAAAGTCACTTAGTAAGTCTCCACCAAATCAAAGGTCCTTACTAAATTTTATTAATTTATTTTCACATATTTACTCTTTTTAGAAAAATGACAAAGGGGGAATGAGTGGGAAAACTGTGTTAGTATAAACATTAAACATATTATAAATGGCTAATCTGAGGGTCAGAAAAAGAGTTCAGTTTTCAGTTTTCCTTTGTAGTGTTTTACAAGTGAAATTCTACGTTATAATAGTATTCTTAGCATCCCTTATCTCCACTTTGATAGTTTTAGTTAACTCTTTTGTATTTTGTAGGAGGAAATCACATAATCTCTGAATGAAAATGTTATCTCCTCCTTTTTGACATTTGGATCATTAAACTCTATTTTTCATTTCTTTGTATTATATCAGCACTTTAGAAATAGTGTTAAATAGAGAGTACCTGGCATATTTCTATTGTCCTTAACTTTAACTGGAATATTTTAGGTGTTTCTCAAAGTGTATTTTATAGAGCAGTTGTCCTCCTTGAAGAAGTAATTGCATGATGAATTAAGCTTAGAAATCTGCCATGCTCCCTTCCCAAGTTAGAGAGTCAAAGAGCACATTTACCTACTTATTAAATATGCTGAGCAGCTCTATCGTCTAATCTTCTGTGGTTTTGTCTTTATCCTGGGATAAACAGTCTTCCAAAGATTAAAAAAAGAGAAAATGATTCCTAATGTCTTATAAAGCCAACATAACCTTGATATTACAGCAAAGGAAAAATCATGTTGTATTTTCACCGGTTTTTATCTCACCCCAAAGCAAGTTGGCAGATATATCATCATGTATTCTTGGCGCAGCAGTGTGAAGGCAAATCCTCCCACGGTGTCTCCAGTGGTCACTCTAGGATGGACACCAAGCTCTCTAATTATTGAAGTCACAAAGAAAAGCTTCCCGAAGTAAACAATTGTTGTGCTAGAGATTTTCGACCACTAGGTTTTGTTGAGTACTGAGACAAAATGTACTGACATTTCCTTTTGTAGACTCCTGGATTGGTTTAATCTAAGAACTGTAAGGCAAAATATGTACAACTTTGATCCATTCACAGCTAGTTTTCCTGAGGAACCATGGCATTTTCAAGTCCCTGCTACGTGGCTGCAGCCTGGTCCACAGTCCTCCACCTCAGACTGTCGGGTTCACCAAAGCAGCCTCGCTGTCCATAAAGAACTGGCTACACAGTAAACTTTATAAAGTCAAACTTCCACAATACAGACAGAAACCTAAGTCCCTTTTCTCCTTCATAACTTGGGGCAGTGTCTGTATAAAAGTTAATTTAAAAATGTTTGAAAATTCAACACTGTCGTTGGCTTTGATTAATTGCATCTGTGTTCTTCCATGAGATTTGTTTAATGTTGTCTTTTGCTTGGTTCTTGGTCAGCTTTTGACATCCATCCCACCCCCTACATTTTGGGACAGTCTCTATATTTTAGATATTTACTCCCAAAAGATTTAAAGACTTCACCTGTAAGTCTGTACTATAGTCATTTTGAATACCTTGTATTTTTTCTTATTTCAGACATGCTTATTGGTATATTTTGGTTTTCTGTATTCTCTTTAATCAATATTGGTATGTTAATTTTTCTAAAAAGTATCATTTTTTAATTTAGAAAATTCAAGATATCTGTATTATTCATGGCTTTGATAAAGTACACCCTATCCCACTTTCTCTGTAACCTCCCTTCACATTGGGAAGGAAAAAGAGAAAGACAGTGATGATAGTAAAAGCAGGTGTGGGCTGCAAAAGGCCCACTGTGGGAGAATGGGATAGAAAAACTGCATGATGAATTAGTCCTTACTACAGACCTATTTTCTTTTTTAAAAAACTGAGGTAACATTTTAAATAACATTATATGATTTTCAGATGTACAGCATTATAATTCCATGTCTGCATACATTGTAGCATGCTTGACACAGAAGTCACCACATAACTGACTCTGTTCACTCATTTAGCCCTCCCCCCCCCACCCTTTCTCTTTGCTAACCACCAGTCTGCTTTCTGTATCTGTGAGTTTGGTTGGTTTTGTTTTATTTGTTTGTTTTTTTGTTCGAAATCATATGGTTTTTTTCTTTTCCTTTTGACTATTTCACTTATCATAATATCATATAATCCAGCAATTCCTCTTCTGAATTTATCCAACAAATATGTAAACACTACTCTGAAAGATATATGCACCCCTATGTTCATTGCAGAATTATTTACCTGAGCCAAGATATAGAAACAGCCTAAGTGTCCATTGATGGATGAATAGATTAAGAAGATATTTTATATATAAAATGGAATACTGCTCAGCCATAAAAAGAATTTTTCCATTTGCACCATAGGACATTATGTCAAGTTAAATAATTCAAAGCTCTTTTTTAAAACAGGAGTTATTACATAAGAATGATAACAGTACATAAACAAGGTAAAAATGGGCTTTCAAAGTTTAGCCAGGTTACTGTCAACCAAGTCTTTTAAGTTATAAAAAAATTTTATATCAACTATACACAAATTTTGGCATGAAGATTAGGTAAAATATTCTATAGTTCTCTGAAAGAAAATCCTACGTAAATATGAACTAGTAGTTAAGTTTTACAAATTTTAGCTGTTTCGATCCCGGCTTATGCTCCCATAGTAAATTTCCATTTTTAAATTCTGTCCTTTATTTTATGTTGGTGAAGATGACCAAACCCTACCCAAGTTATTGATGGCAGGTTCTGGCTGCCCACAGGACTGCTTCCCTTCCCAACGGCCTGGTAAGATCAGTTAATATATTCATTAGTTCTGGTAAGAAGTGATAACCTCCAAAATTATCTTCTAGACTAACTTTTTAAAGGAAACTACAACAAAAAACTGTAATTTTGTAGCTATTATTGCTTTCCTTAAAAGAACCAGTACTAAGTGTGAGAAGAGGAATAGATATTTAAAAGATGTGACACCCTGACAGGAAACGTGTTCAAAAGAGAGAAAGGTATTGGCCTGTAACCACCCACCCACTTCCTGTTCATTAGCCTCTCTATGTGCCCTTCCATCTGACTCCCCACCCATGACGGAGGCAATCTGAGCCTTGTTCTATGGTTATATTTGTTGTAAAACATAGCTGATTTCTTTTCTATCTATTTGCAACATTATTTCCCTATTGCTGTGCATTTCTCATTATTTTGTACCAGTGGCAAAATTTGATGTATTTGTCTATTTGTTAACGTCATTTCACCTATAGTTCTGCTATTATCCTGCTGGTAATGTAACTTTACACTTCCTGAAATTCATCTTTTCAGACATTCCACAAATTCCTATAACTTCTGTTTATATATATAATGACTTCTGCAGGTGGCAAATAGTGTTTTGGTCAGTAAGAGTATGAGTTGAGAACCATGAGGAAAAAAATAGTAATTGAAGCCGAATATGTTGAACTCATGAAAATATTCTGAAGCTTATTTAAACATCTATAGAAGTGTATTTCTCTGGAGAAAAATAACCCAAATGAAATGCCCATTTTCCATGTTATGCATAGCCATCAATTTGCCTAGCTCGAGAGAGTGTGGGGAAGGAGGGAATGCTAGTGGAACTGTAGAACTTTGTGGATGAATCTGCATATCAGATGCCCAAAACTGGGGTTATTCCATTTAAAACGACCTTCATGAATTATGGGTTTATTCTGGAAAGTGTATGAAGAGGAGGGCCATCTCATGAATGTAAAATATTTAGATAAGCAGAGGGTACAGAAGCACAATAATGTCTGTGCTACAGAGGTGCAAATCTAATTTTCTCATTTCCTCCTTCTTCCCCCTGGCTAACCCAATTTCTTAAGATAAAATGAGTGAAATGGTTCAGCAAAGACCAAGGAAATCAGGTGAACAACTGTAAGAAAAATGACCTACACCGTGACATGTCCCACAGAGTTACATGTCCCTGGGGAAATTACCATTTGTGTAATATTTAATTTATAAATCACCTTGAACACTGGGTTCTTATATTCTTCTTATATTGGAGGTATTACTTTGATTACTTTTCTACTTTTCAAATAGCATAAAGATGCATCCACATGAAACAATAAGGAATTAAACAGGACTCCTAACGGGAACACGGTTGAGCACCCTCACTTGGCAGATGCAGTAAAGCTGGTGCATCCAGATGGCACTTCTGACTATTAGTGGTTGACCCTGCAGCAACTCTGAGGCTAGTGAGAAGGATTCTTACAGACTTTATATAGTGGCATATCTGCATGAATAATACTATTACATGTCTGTAAAACACAGAGAGAGTCAATCTGCCAGTGATGCATAGACCCCCATTTGTTTGCAGTTGACATGTGCACCCCAGGGCGGATAAAGATTCTTCAGGCTCCTTTGGTTCTGGCTGTTCTCTACCTCAAAAGGTGAACACAACCTTACAATCCTCTTTCTCATGCAGTCAGTTCATGAATTTTTTAAAATCATTATTAAAAAGCTTGAAAGTTAGAGCATTCAAAGGAATGACCCTGTGTTTGGAGGGACTGAATGCTCTCTGAACCTGGGATGTAGACTCTTAGAGATGCTGACCATTTCTTGTAAACATTCTTCTCCTTTTGCAAATTTTCCTGAAAGGGTTAGAAAATCACCCTAAAACATTCAGATCATCAAAAAGAATGAACAGGTTTTCTGGGTGACTCCTTTAGCCTATCTCAAATCATTTTTTAGGGGAGGACATAAGTTTCTTCTCTCCCTTATAATAAACTCTAGCTACTGAATCCTTGTTTCTGAACCATGATTGGAGCTGTCCTGAGAGCCTCATGCCGGGCTTCCTTGGTTTTCTACATTAGAATACAGTTACATGGTTTCTTTGCACCAACCCCCCCCAAAAAAAAACCAAGACAACACTGCTGTCAAAAATGTTTTTCCCTAAGTGGGAGGTCGATGGTATCTCTATACCCCTGGCTGGGAAGAAAAAATGAGATGCCAAAGGTGATGCTCACTTATCATCTACCTTTCAGGGTTTGACTGGCCAATTTTCTCTGGGGATGAAGAAGCTGACAGAAATGCTTTCGAGATGGAAAGGGGGCTTGTAAACCTGCCGAACTTATTATTTTCTGCCCCAAAGCAATAAACATCTGTTTTCTTGATAAAGTAACCAGGTTCTTATGTGAAGGAACAAGACTATTTAGTTGGCCTTCATTTATTGATTCTTGAGAACATTGTCCTGAGGGCTCATGCAGTGAAATACTGAATACCACCCCAAACCTTCTAGATTCCTTTGCTCAGTCTGGCAATAGCCCAAATTCCATGCTGTGAGATGTTTTTTTCAGACTATGAAATGCTGGCAAATCTGTTAGCACTGAAAGTAGGTAATAGCTGTTCACTTTGATTGAGATATTGAATTACGCCAATGCTTAGGGAAGAGAATCTTTCTCACATATTGGTAGGTCCTACTCCTGAATAGACAGAAGCTGTTCCTTTGGACTTAGATAAACAAATAAGTCTAGAAAGAGATGGAACTCTTGTCTTTTGCGTGTGCATATATGTTATATCTGAGTCTTAAAGACCATACTTATAACATTCAGACTCTTGCTTCTTTAAACTCATTTAACAAAAGTTTATGCTATTATTTATCATCTTAAAACTAGAACAGAAAATTATTTTTATTCATTCATTTATTCAGTAAAACTTTTTTGAGGATCTCTGTGTGCCAGACACCTTTGGGGGTACTTAAAAAAACAATTAGAACACAAAAGACAATTAGAACAATTAGAACACAAAATAATTAGAACACAATAATCCTTTTTCTCCTGGAAACTTATACTCCAGAAAAATAGATAATAGGCATAGTAAATAAGGAGGTTGCATATTGTGGGGAAGTAAAAAATGAACAGAGTAATGGAAGTCAGGAAAGCCAGAGAGTGATAGTGGGTTGAAGATAACAGTTGCAATTTTAAGAAGAGTGATCAGTATTCAGACTCACTGAGAAGGTGACTTTTGAGCAAAGGCTTGATGGAGAGCGACACACACACACACACACACACACACACACACACACACACACACACAGATACTCAAGGAAGAATATTTGGGGGGAGAAGGGAAAGCCAGTGCAAGAACTAGGAAGGAAAAGCATACCTGGCAACTTCAAACATCAGGATAGTCAATATCCCTGGAGAGAAGCGAATGGACAGAAGAGTATCAGGATATAACGTCAGAGAGGGAACACTGGGAGGTTAGGAAGGAGGATGGATTACGCATACGGTTTTGACTGTAGTGAAAACTTTGGCCTATACTCAAGGAAATGAAGTCTATTAAAGGGTACTGAGCAATGAAGCCATATGATCTGACTTGCATTTTAAAAGGATCTCTCTATCTGTTTTATTAAAAGAGACTGTGGGTATCAGGTAGCAAGTGTGGAATGAAGAGTTGCTTTAGGAGGATATTGTAATTATCCCAGCAAAAGGCTCAGGAAAGGGCAGTAGAGGTAGAAGTGGTGAGAAATGTGGGACTCAATATATTTTGAAGGAGCAGCAGGATTTCATGGTATGTTGAATGTGAGGTGTGAAGGAAAGAGCCAAGGATGACCTCAACAATTATGGCCTGATCAACTGAAAGGTTGGAGATGGGTCAACTGAGATGGGAAACCTGGGTGAAATAAGTCTGGGAAAGAACATTATAAATTAAGTCTTCCATGTTATATTTGAAATATCTTAGATATCCCAATGGAGATGTTACACAGGCAGCTGGATTTATGAGTATAGATTTCAGATGAAATGTTGAGCAAAGGTGTACATTTGGGATAAATTTTTGGTATATAAATTTGGTGTGTGGTCAACTTTTTGATATAAATTCTAAATATCTGTGGTATTTAAAGATATACTTTAGGGGAATGTCACTAAAAGAGTAAATATAAGTGGAGAACTAAAGATTGAACATGGAGCATGCCAAAGTTAAGAGGTCAGAGGTAAGAAGAGACAGCTAACCCCCTTCCCTGAAAAAAATCAAGAGGAGTATGGTGTTCTCACCTATAACACAAAGGAGACAGTTAATAAATGTGTACAACACCGATAAAAAGTAAGAAGGAGATTGAAATTGACCACTGGATTTAGCAATGTCAATCTCTTCGGTGACCTTGATAAAAGCTAAGGTTAAGAATAATACAGTTGGTGACACGTGTACTCTCTTTGCAAATAAGTACAGATATGGAACACATGTAATTTCTTTGCAAATAAGTACAAAAATTGGAGTGGAAGCTGCTGCCGGTTGAGGGGGGAAATAGAATAAAAATGTGTCATTTTTTAAGATAAGAGAAATAATGATGTTTGTGTTTCATACTGATGGAAACAATCCAGGACAGAGGAGAAATAACAATGCTGCAGTAGAAAGGAGAATATTCCTGAAACAATGCCCTTGGATCATAACAAGAGCGAGTGAGATGGGGTTGCTCTGGTGGATTGGTTTTGAATGTGGGCATTGATGTTCCATCTTTGGTTATAGGTGGGAAGACAGGGTAGGTAGGGACAAAGTAGGGTAAGTGGCTGGATGTGATCATGTAAGTCTTGCAGATACTTCTGTTTTTTCAGTGTGCTAAGAAACAAGTCATCCGGTGAAAATGATAAGCATAGGGTAGGAGTTTATGAAGGTTTGAAGAAAGGAGAGGGTGGGGAGTAGTTGTTTATGTCCTTGATACTCGAAGTGAGGTCCTTGCACTAGCAGCACTGGCATTACCTGGAAGATTGTCAGAAATGCAACGTCTCATGCCCAGAAATACTGGATTAAAAACTACATTTTAACAAAGTCCCCAAATGTTTCATATGCACATTAAAGGCTGAGAAGCTCTGATCTTGGTAGTATATCATAGAGGAAAGAGTTTAAAGGTCATGAGCTTTTGAACCTAATCATTTGAATTCTAAAATCTCTGTCACTTAGCAATCATGTAATTTTCAGGACATCGCTTGGCCTTTATGTGAAAGGTTCCTCAGCAGTAAATTGGGGAGAACTATTAAATTAGCCTAGTGTAAGTAAGGCTGGTGCTGGGAGCAGTTCTGAAAACAATAGTAACAGGGCCTTTGCAGGGAACAGAATTCAATCAGAAGGTTTCAATGATCCTTTCTGATCTCTGCCTTCATTACCTGCAGAGCATTTAAACAACAAGCCTGAGCAGACACCACCTCAGCCTGACACAGCAGTCCCTGGGGTCAGTGACGCAGGCACTGGTAGTTAAAAATCTCCCTTGGTGATGATAACGTGCAAGAAGAGATGAGAACTCCTGATTTAAGTGAGTAGATTTTAATGAAGGGACTACTCACAGAGACTTGGGCGGAGCTAAGGAAACAAATGTGGGATGTTGAAGCTCTCAGGGGCTAGCAAGAGGGGGAAGGCACTACCATTCCTGGGCAGGCAGGGCAGAGGCAGCAAACGAGATCACTGCAGCAGAGGAGGAAGGGCCACCCAGGGGAGTTGGTATCAGAGGGACTGGGTTAGTGTCAGAGAAGTAAGCAGAAGGCCACAGGAAGAAAATTCCCTACCCTCTCTCTCTTCCTACTTAATAGGTCCTTGAAACTTCTCCCTCCGTTTGGCCGACCCCAGATTGAAGCTGACTGGGAAAGGAACCTGCACAATGTCGTCCTTTATAGAGGTCCCCTTTCCTGGGAAGGGAGCAGGAGGACAAACAGTGGGAGAGTGAATAGTGGGAGGAGAGAGGTTGCTGAGGGGTCAGTTGGAGAGTAATCAGCATACACTGAGGATGGGCCAGGCCCCTCTTCCAAGCGCTTTATGTGTATTAACATTTTAGTAAATAGCTTCGTTGTTTTTCATTCAAGTCCAGTACTTCTTTGTTGGATAAGGACATGTTCTCGGTCAATGAATTACTGAAGACAGTTAAATATTTCAAAGTTTTCAGATACACCATCACCAGGAGAGTACTTCAAGTTGTTCTTCAGTTGTAAGGCTAAGAGCCCAGAGCTCAGCGTGCACATTCTCCAGGCCAGCTGTGCACACCTTGTGTATTCTCGATAATGGCCCGGTTGCAGGGATGCAGTATGGGCGAAGAAACTACCCGCCTTTGTCCTAATGAACCGGCTGGCTGTTTTGTCTTAGGAAATCATGACATAGAGAGACATGGTGGGCCCCAAGTTGCAGATCCTGCCAGAGCTCTAAGACTCATTACATAAACTACGTGAAGACGTCTCCAGGACCAACTGCATTTGTAAGTTCTTTTGTTCTCTGTTGTAAGCTATATTTTGATACAATTAGCAACAGTTCTGGGAAAACAGGAAGTATGAGAGAAGAGGCAGAAGAGGACAACTGACCGGAAAGGGGCAGATAAACAGTCCTATCCAGTGAGGACAGAGCGCAGAAGATAATCTGGATCACATTTCAGAGTTATCAATGAAAAGTTAACCGATAGCATCGTTAAAAATATCCTATGGAGAAGGGGGCATTTTACTTATTTCGACCCCTAGAGAAGCTGAAATCAGAGCTCTTTGGAGTCTCACTTGAAGCTGCTGGACCACAGGGGATGGGAAAATAAGCCACACTAGAACAAGAAATATGTCAGGCAAGGCTCATCTGTGGCACCAGTCCATTTCCTTCCTCCACAATGATCCTGTGCCACTTATGCATCAGAAAGAGGTACCAGGAGAAGCAAGGGCTGGGATGGGGTGCTCGATGTGGGGGCGGGGCTGAGCCCCTGATCAGAGGGCATTCGTCCAGGTCCTGCTCTCCAGCGTTCTGCTTGCTCTGACTCCCTTCATCCCTGTCTCACCAGGGATTCTATCAACCTCTTGTCTTTAAATTTTGTTGCAAAGCATCACCTTTGGAGAATGTGCTTTGGGGGAGAGAGTACACTTCTTTACAGCTTCCTCATATGCCTGTTGGCCCAACCTAGGTTTCCAGAGGCCTCACGAGGTTCTCATTCCAAGGCCGAGCTGTCAGACCACACTGAGCAAACCCACATACTTAAAGGTGTCACTTAACATATCATTTGGTTAGAGGTTTCTAGAGAAAAGAAAAGTCCTCTAGACTCAAAGACATTCTTTCCTAACCCTCAGTTCAAGCACCGTGGCACGTCTATACGAGAGAGAAACTGCTCTCAGAGTCCACTACACCCCAAACTGCTTACAGCTTTCCCATCCAGACACTGTCCTAAGGAGTCAACGAAGACTGTGTCTCAGCAGTGGTGATATGTTTTTAACATGCACCGCAATTCCAACGGACACTTCCCTAATGAGCGTATGGCTGCTGTGGAGTTAAAGCTCCCCTCCTCAATAAGCAGAAACTCGAGTGTCAAACATGAAACATAGTCAGTCCTGTTGCTTAAATGGCCTGTATCGATTCTCCGGCGGCCTAACTGCTGTGGTCTGGTGCCAGTCCTCTAATGTGTGCCCTGCAGAGTACAGTCGCACTTGATTTAGATGTCAGGCTAAGGCAGCACATCGGTGTGAGAAAGCCGCTGAAACATTCTAGAGGATTGGTCTGGGTATCTTCACCTTGCATTGTAAAAATCATCGCTCTCACATAAACAAGGGGCTAAATAATATTATTCCCATAGACTTTTTTTTAGTGTGTTTTATCAAAGGAAATGTCCTCAGAGTCAAAGCTTGCTCTGTTTTGTGCTTTATCTGTACAGCAAATTCCATTTAGAGAAATTTAATGCCAAAGCTGTAAGAGCTACATTCCTAGAGAATGACTGTTCGGGGCATTGTCTTTGAATATGAAGCAAACGTACCCTCAGAATGTTTGTGTGAGGCTCTCTTGATGGCCGAGTTATGCTCACTGTTCCTAGGAGCCAAAAAGACTCAGACACCTTCAAGATGCTGACTCACTGAGGCCCGGCCCAGTCCTACTTAATGCTGGCAAAACATGAGCAAAGCTAATTGTCTCCTTCAAACTTGAAGTGAAAAATTCAACTACTTGGAATTGTAATCTAGCCCTGGCTGGCATAGCTCAGTGGATTGGGCACAGGCTGCGAACCAAAGGGTCGCAGGTTCGATTCCCAGTCAGGGTACATGCCTGGGTTGTAGGCCATGACCCCCAGCAACCGCACATTGATGTTTCTCTCTCTCTCTCTCCCTCCCTTCCCTCTCTAAAAATAAATAAATAACATCTTTATAAAAAAAGAATTGTAATCTAGACCTTATACTTATAAGATTGACTACTCTTTACAACAAAGGAGAATTTTTTTTAAATTTAGGCCACTTGACTGAGCTCTGCCCCGAAGTCAATTTCCAGATCTTGCCAAGAGGTATGGAAAGGCCTAGAATTCGAGCCTCATTCTCAGAAACTGTTTCTCTGGTTGGTCGACGTTTTGCTATAATGGTGTGGGTTTACTTTAATCTTGTAATTTCCAAGGAAAGAGTTTTCACTTTGTTGATGTTGTTACAGAGGCAATCTTGATATTCTTTGAAAAGTTGTTAGCAAATAGTTCTTGAGATTTCCTGTCCTTAGAAAGTACTCTTTCCCAAGTTCCTCAGTCTATGAGTTTCCCTGAATTTTCTTGAGGCACGAGGTGTTTTGATAACTGATACTTACTCTAAAACATTTGATCATATACAGTACCATACCAATGCGTAGTGTTCGTTTTATCCGCGTTACCGGTAGTCAGTAAACATGGCACCGGAAACACAGAGGCTGCTTCAGCTGCTCTTGTGATGAACTGTTGAGGCTTTTTCGAAACGGAGCAGTGAGTATTAGAAGTGGGGTTTCTTCGGTTAAGGTAATGGCTGATCAGGGAGGTGCCAGAAAGGAGTTCTCCATGGTGACATGGGCGACTTCATGATTTATGGATAGGCTGCAGTATTTTAGAGATACTCCACTTTTACATGAAAAGGGCACAGGAATCTGGGAGATTCATCAGATTTACTCTTCATAATGGCAACCGAGGCTGCCTTCCTCCCTCATTCTGTGTCCAGCTGGGAGTCCCTCTGGTGGTGCCCACAATGTGGCAGCTATGAACTTGACTGTACCTTGCTTCAGAACTTTTCATCAGCCTCATGTAAATCTTCTGTTCAGAGTGTGGTTAGGGCAGCTAAAAGACTACTTAGGATGATCAGAGGTCTTGATGTGCTCAGGACTGAGGGGGTTTCTGGACAGCAGACTCAGAATAATGCTAAAACTGGGACAGTCCCCAGCTAATTACAACAGTTGGTCACCATACTTACTGTGCAGTCTACCAATTGTTATGTGCTTGCTTGCTAATAAATGGTGATATGACACTTGTTTTAATTTTACAAATTAACTGCTAAGAAGTTTGTTGTGGAAAATCATACAGCACTCATCTTTTCCTTACTGTTGGTGCACTGCTATCTATTTTTTTTAAACCTAATGGTTTTGAGGCCAGATTGCTGCAGGTGCTTATATGACACATGGAGAGGGGTGGGAAACATATCTTTCATGTCATACTGATCTGGTTATTTATGTATCTGTGTAGTTATAAGAATATAAACCTAAACACTCAAACAAACAAAAACAAATGCAAAGAAATCACTCCATAAACAAAGAGTATAAGCAGATGATACCCAAATACCGACCATGACTTACCTTATGATTTTGTGGTTATAGCTCCCAAACTTTAACACTTTAATTTACTTTGTAAAAATTTACAAGGAAAACTTCAAGAATTCCTCAGGGCAAATTTTGGAGAGTTGTTTAAAACGACTCAAAACAAACACTAGCAATAATTACAGGCTTGATTTCTTATAACACAAAGGATCTCCCTCTTACATTTCATGTAACAAAAACATGCAATTTGCCTTGCCTCTTTCGTTAAACAGTGATTACTTGCTTGATTTCTGTAACTTCCACAGGAATTATGGAGGAAGGCAAAAACAAGCACTAAAATAAGTGAGCCAATTTCCAAAAAAGAATGCTTCTTCTTAGGTTTCATGGGCCGAACCTTGGAGAACTTGTCACTTTATACCCTGGACAGTGTATGTCACAATGCAACAGCCTCTCTTACCAACAGCCTAACCGAGTGTTTGCATTCAAATCCAACACAGCCTGACATGATCGCTATTGGGGGGATTGAAGGTTTTTCCAGTGGTTAGGTTCTAGAAGATTTCTTTTGACCTGGGCCATTTACTATTTTATTGGTACAGCACTGAGCATGAAACACTCAGGCCCACTGAGGTTCCAGAAATTTTGCTTCAACTCAGTGCTATTAAAATTGTTACTGAGAAGATACCATGCTAGGGGTTTCATATATGCTGAAAGGCATAACAGATGCAGCCACTCTACTTGCAAATTAAAATCCTAGCTGTGAATTTCAACAAATTAGATGAATTTACTTAATTGTCTCTACAGTTCATTACCGATGATGAGTCACAAACTTAGCACCTACCTGGCATTTTCTGACTCAGGGCCATCTTTTTAACAGGTACCTGCTGGGGCCAAACTATATTTGCAGGCTCTTGCTGAGCAAGACATGGCAAGTCCCGGGTGGTCTTCCATTTAATCGTGGGACTTGTTGTCAGCTGTCCTCCGAAACGCAAAGTTAACACCTCATCATTAATCTATTTTTTTTAGGATTGTGAGAGACCGTATCTCACACCACCAGTTCCAACCTCACCACAAGATCATCGTCGGAATTATGCACACAATCATGTCATCTCTTTGATTCATTTATGTGGTTGACAATAAAGGAAGAGAGAATTTTCTGAGTTTAAGACTCAGCCTCCCAGGGTATTGTCTCAGGAAAAGCAAGTAGGATAAGAGGTCAAAATCACAACTTACCAGACAGTGATTAAGTTGGAAAGTTTATTTCAAGGTAGACAGATTGAGAGCTATGAAAGTTTACCCACTCACAGAACAAGAGTTTGGTTGCACTTTTAGTATGGGTTGTCAATGGCAAACCAGGGGACTAACCCTGGCTTCTGTGGGACTATCAGGTGCAGATTTGAAGTGACATGTGTACAATAGGTGGGAGAAAAATGTCCCCAAAAGATACCCTCTGTCTCTCTACCTCCCCAACTCCCAGCAACATTATGGAGCTAGGACTATCCATTGCACCACATACTACTTCTGCTTCCACATACAGACCTCACAAGATGTATTTTCTCCTCCTCAGCTGCCTGGAGTATTCATGAAGTTAAGCAGATTTCACTGGGGTGGACATATCACTCAATTGACTTGCTTGGAGCCCTTTGATCCAGATATGACCCTGTTTGACTCCGGATTAAATGAGAATAAAATGAGCTACCCAGCACACATTTCAGAAAGATTGCCTTGTCCTTATGTTTGGAACTCACTAACACAGACCAGGCAGAAAAATGAATCCTCCACCAACCAATAAACTGCTTCCTTTACCTGGGTCAGTCAACTCTGGAGGGCTTATTAGCTAAATTGAGAACTGCCTACAAATGCACTATCAGGTGGCAGTTCTGAGATCCAATTTAATAATGCTCAAATAACTTTTTGAATAATCAGAAGTGAAGAGTTTAGGGGTTACTCATACTTCAAGAATTAATGCTTTCTTTGGGCTTGGCAAGGAGTGCTTTCTCAGGGATGACATGCAAAGTATTAACAACTCACCAGTTGTAACACACTCAGCCCCACATCGGCGAGGCCGCCAGCTTCTAACACCCAACGTGTTGCCCAGCATGATGGCCTGCACACAGCCCCGTCACCTCTGTGGCAACCCCACTAGGCCTGGGGTACAGAAAACCTGACATTATGTGATCTGACTCATTCTAACATGTTTATTGTCCTGTACAGGAAGTAGAGAACTCGAGGTCCCGTCTCCATCCTAGAGGCCCAGTAGGGCTAGCTGCTACACTCGATGTCCCACGGGTTGAGCTTTTATCTGTAAATTACTGTAGATGGTCTAGCTTCTCTTAGACAGCCTGTGATAGAGGGGTTACCACATTGTTTTCAGAGGCCACTCAGTCTATTTTAGAGTTTCCCCAAAAATGGATATGGTGATGTGCCAGTTCTTTCTTCAGAGTTTGAAGAATCATGAAATAGGTGACATAAGCTTACCCAGTCACTTCTGTGCCCTGTTCCAGCTCTAAGTAGAAAAACCTTCTGTCTCGGTGACTGTCTTTGTCTGCGGGTGGAGAGGCGCAGAGGACAGGGTCCCTGCCTGCCTGCCTGCACGAGAACACAAACTGTGTTTAGTCCTACGCCACTGAGACCTGTCCTTCTCCGGAGAACCGTGTCCCAGGGAAGGTGGGCGACCAATTCATCTCATGCTCCGCCCTTCCATTTTTAAAGATCCCATTCATTGGCATAATTCGATACGCTTACTCTGCTCTGTGTTTGGATTTTTTCCTTAAACACATGAGAAATGAAAGCTGGGTCTCCCCAGACTCTGGTCTCAGTGAAAGAAAGTTCAGTATGCAAAAATTTGAGAGATTAGTTAGGAAGTTGTTATCATTGTTTAAAAGGTTTATTTTTCTTTTCAAGAAAATGTTTACAAAAGATTATTTTAGGAATCCAGATCCTGTATTGTAATTTTTAAATGTTCCCCTTAAAATTTAATTTCTAATAAGTGTTTAAGAAAAGGTCTATTATATTTATGTTGTGATACAACCAAAATGACATTTCTCTGAACTTAACGACCCAACCAAGCAATAATACAATCATAATAAAGCAGAAGTAAAATACTCCTTCATTTCTGAATTCTATGCTCTTAGGTTAAATATGACTCTCCCAGTATAAACGTGTATTAGCAGGCATTGCAACAGGGGCCCATGGAATGGTGACTGAATGGAGCAAAACGAGAAAAATCCCTTTTTAAGTGTCTTTGATAATGTTCCTCTGGAATCCTGACTATAAGTCTGGGCACACTGTAGATTAACTCAAGGAAGTCAAAAGAAGGGAACATATACGAGGAGAAAGTGTGAAAGTGATTTATGGACAAAGACCCACAGAACAAAATACTGTCCACATAGGTTACTCAAGCAGGAGGCCAGGCTTGGAAGTGACAGCTCAATAATTGAAGAATGCAGGAGGGAGAAGAATCTTTTAAGGGGGTAGAAAAAAGGTTAAGTAGAGGCAATGAAATGGAATAAAATGCCCTTGTTTATGTATTTAGAAGACCCTCAGAGACAGTCTTCTGAATTCCAGATCAGCTGAGTCATCAGAGTGATCTTTCAAACTTAAAAAGATCAAAATGCCTCGCCATAAACCCTTGAAATGACTGTGTTTGCAGCTCAGAAAGGAAAAAGTAGGGAATAAAAATTCTAGTTAGACACCCAGGAAATCTCTCCATGTCCAGATGGTGAGAAATATTAGATCATGAAGGTGGTCCCTGAGGGAACTGACAACCACAGTGAAGCTCTTACAAAGCAAGCTGCCCCCAGCAACAGAAAATGCTGAGAGAGAGCCTGCGTCTGTTAACAGAGAGATGGAAACAGACACGGTGATATCCGTCATCTCTCCTCTCCTCCAGACCACCCGTCCTCTCCGTTCCTGCGAGTGGCACCGGCGTTTTCCCAGACACCAGGTTCTCTGGTCTCTGCACAGGCCAGCAGTTGCCAGCTCCAGTTTCACGTAGTGCACTTTTTGGTTATTTCCCTCTTTCCCATCATTACCTTTTTCAGAGCACCCATTACCTCTCACTCACAAATGACTCATAGGAATTCTGAATTCTTTTTCTGTCCCCCGTATCTCACCTTCCTACCCGTTTTTCATGTCCATATCTGTCTTATTCTCCTCCGTAATTATGTCACCTCCGTATCAAAAAAAACCCTAACTTTTTCTTATTAGAAACATTCCAGCTAATAAATCATGAAGGTGTGATATAGTGTCACCACTTTGCAGTCCTTAATGAAATAATTTATGCGGGCATTGATCATCAACCTAAAATTATCAGGTTAGAAGCTGGAAGGGAGTTTAATCATGAAAGTTTGAGGCTGACAACACTTGAACCCACTGATCAATTTTAGCATCAGAGAGAGAGAGAGAGAGACGGGAACAACCCAGTGGAAGTACACAATTTAACTTATGAAGAATTCTTGCCAATAAATCAAAACTGAATCTAATTAAATACCTAGCTTGAACTCCTAGTCTACAGAAAATGTGGGGGGCAGAGAACTATGTTAAAACTCTGGTGGTATAAATTGGATGATACAGATCTTTTCACTGTGAGATGAGAAACAACATGGAATCCAGTCCATTAGTAGTTTGTGTGTCTGTCTGTGTGTCAGTGAGCTCAACTCATGTAAGAATTTTGTGTCCCCTGAGTAAAAGAAAAGCTCTTGGAGGTCTGGACAGTGAATTTATGTGTTTCTGGGTTGATCTTGACCTATGGCTAAAACCATAAGTTCTCTGTGTGTGTATGTTTGTAATTCAGGAAGACCCCCAATTACTGTTTCTGAGTAGCAAATATTTTCTTACCTATAAAAGGTTTAATAAATTAGATTATAGTAAATCTTAAGTTAAAGGAGCTCTGCTCATAGAGATATCTCACTAGAGATAATATTTCCAAAATACAAAGAAGATGAGAAAGTTGAACTTGTACAATTTAAAGTGTGTTGGACTTTTAAGAAAAACAAATGTACAATACAATCAGCTTAAGAATATTTTGATATAAGAATACAAATTCATGCAATAAATATAATCCTTGGTTTAATAATTCCAGTTTAAGAAAGAAAAAAAATCAGCTATGTGTTTTCCCAAATGTAACCAGCTTGAAATACATGTGGACATTTTGTTGTTATCAGATTAAAGTTTATTTTCTCGTTAAGTAGTTAATCTAAACTGTCTAAATGTTTTATATTGTTTATTGAGAAAAACTAATATACTTTTACATAGTACTTAAGACTATGAAAATATTAAATTGTGTTCAATTACAGTTTTTATTCTGAAAAACGTCTGTATCGTCAGTAGCCATTTTTTATAATGTATCATCTTAAGCATAATCCAAGACCCCTATTTAACAGAAAACCTTGGACTAAGGTTACCTTGTGTTGATTAATGAACAGTGTTTGAGATGGCTACTTTTTGATGATTACAGATAATTAAACATAATTATAAGTGTACGTGCCTCCACTTCTATGTTTACATGGTGTGGGATACCTATATTTTAGGGTTACATTAACAAATACTTTTGAGTTTTTTTTTCTGTAAGAATGTGCAGAAGGGAAGTAACTGGCTGTGAAAAACTGTGTTATGTTTATGCATGAGCTTTGCTAATCTGCTGAAATGCTTGTATATGACAGATACTTCTTATTTATTTACCTCCCATTTTTCTCTGTGAAATATGTTAGTTACTTTGATAAAGTTACAATTGCTATGGGTTTTGAGGCTATTCAGGGGAAAATGGTGGCAGAGACAAAGTGACGGACTGTGTTTTTCTTTATCAAGATAAAAACAGTTTTTTTCTTAAAGTGTCTGGTTGTTCCAGAATTTAAAACCTAGAAAGGATGGTGAAGGACAAGCATGCATGGACACAGAAAGGTGCAGAAGGTATACAGAAAATATACTCACCTCGACTCTCATACTTCAGAATTAGCAACTGTCAACATTTTCCTCATATTTGCTTCTAGCCCATGTTTCTTTAATACATGTAAGCCTTACTGAAGCAGAGACCCTATTAAGTGTCATCTCAAGTCCCGCTTTCTTCTCTGTCCCTCCAGGTAAACAGTGGCCTGAGTCTGAGATGCAGACCTCTAGCCCAGCCCTGTGCACTGGAAATATAGTGTGAGTCACACATGGGATTTTAAGTGCCTTGTAGCCACATTTTAAAAAGGAAAAAGACACTGGCGAATTAATTTTAATAATAATATATTTTAAGTTAAAATATAATTTCAACAAATACTCAAGTCAAAACAGGGTTAATAAGCTATTTTTACTTTAAAAAATACCTAGTCTTCAAAATCACTGTGTAGTTCATACTTACAGAACACCTTGGTTCGGATTAAGTGCAATCCAAGTGTTCAATAGCCACGTGTGGCTAGAGGCTGGCACGTATATGTGTGTTTATACACACACACACACACACAAATATATGCATCCAGAGTATATAGTACTGTTTCTGCATTGTGAGTTTAACTTTACGTTAAGTGGTGTACTGCTGGTATCTTTCTCTACTTCTCTTTCTTTAACATTATAATTTAATACCTATTTATGATGATGTATGTCAATCAAATTAATATATTTAAACTGCCCTATTATATGCCATTGTGTGAATTAAAAGCATTTTGTTTATTCATTCCCCTACTGACATGCTTTTCATGGATAAATATGCAATGAACATCATTGTACCTGGCTACAACCTCCCAATTTTGCTGAGTAAGGGAGAGCTGCTGAGAGAAATTAAATAACTTCCCCAATGCCACAAAGGGATGTATAATATAATTGCAGACCTTAAGGAAATTACGGTATAAGAGATTTTCATTTGGGAGGTAATCAAAATCACTTGAATAACTTTTCCAAGTTACAGAGTTCTGCCTTCTCACAGCTACCCCAATTCCTCAATCCCCACACCAGCTGAGATCTAACAGAAGGTGAGAGGGTGACAATGCTGAACTTTATGTGAGCCCTGGGCTTTGACAGTCAAGAAATCTCCCTACTCCTTTGTATATTAGGAAGTGGCTAACCGCTGTCCTGGCATATTCCAAGCCAAGAATGTCCTGTCCCGTGAATCCCTTAAGACTTCCTGTACATCATGACTCTTTCATTTACTTGTCTTGATGAAGCCCAGCTTTTCTGGCTCATCTCTGAGGTGCTCCTTACGAATAAATGTTATCCCTATGGCAATAGCCTAAATACAGCCATATCCTTGATTTGACAGTATGTTCGTCTTTCATGGTTTGGGTGCCATGTCTTGGACAGGCTCACACCCTGCCTTCGGGTCCTCATTCTTCCACCCAGGACAAGAGGCCCTCTGGAGCTCATTAAACTTCATTGCTGACTGTGGTCTGAGGCCCCAGCAGTGAGTATGGCTACTTGTGCCTGCTCGGCAACGCTGCCTATAGGCAGCATGGCAAGGATTTGACTTGGCTTCCTCTTGAGTGTTCAGTTAGTTTCTGGTTCTGGCTTTTGGTTTCATGGTCTGACCATTTGGTGATCTCTATAAAGGGATGACTGGTTTATGGAGAAATTTCTCTGGGGTATGAGATAACAGACAATCTGGCTTTTCAGTCCTTTCTGTTTACTTGTCTACCTGTCTATATCAAGCTCAAATAAATGAAAGATTCATACCCACTGTGAAGAGAACGGCTCTTTGAAGTGGACCAATGAGTTGTGTAATTAAGTGTTTATCCTTGGCTCATGGCTGAAATTTTAGAACTGAAGCTATAAAATCTCTCTGTGCCCACATGATTATGAATCTAAGAAAAGGCTTCTGCTTCTCATTGTATGAGTATATAACATTTCTTTACCTCAAGATGATATTACTAAATTAGATTATAAAATTTCTTAAGGGAGCTCTATTCTGATAGCTTAATGATAAATTAGCACTTACATAAATTGAATGTTTCTATAATTCCCAGAAATTAAGGAAATTAAATCTTAAATACTTCCAGTGTGCTAGATTTAAAAATTATGTTTATAGAAACCAACTTGGATATGTTTTAGAAAGTCAGGTTCACATAATTTAGACAAAGCTCTGGCAGCAAGACTAGTTTAATGTTTTTGGTTTAATAAAAATAGTAATGTGTCTCTGATTTATTAAGGTTAAGAATAATATATACACAGGTTTTTATTCTACTTGGGAATGTTCTGCATAAACTGATACAGGTTTACTGACTGACTAAGCTAGTATTAATAATGTTTAAGACTTAATGTTTAAAATTATAAAAATATAAATTTGTGTTTAACCAAATGAAATCATTATAATAACAAACTTTATTTCAACCATAATTAAGTTTTATAGTATATCAGCAAGAAGATAGTTTCTAAGACCTTTAGGAAACTTAAAACCTTAGACTTACATTAAATTGAGTTAACATTAATTATTTCAAAGTAAGACAAAATACTGAAACATTAATGCATAAGTATAATTTTAAGTTTATGTACTTTTCCTCTGTCATTACATGTTCCAGGGTAACTATATATTTGAGACAATGAACAGTTCACTTTTTCCACTTTGAGAAGTTATACTGTCAGGGTGTGTATGGTATTAATAAGTTGTGAGGTGTATATTCGTTGGTGTGTGCAGACTGTTTGCAATGCTCTGCCTCTTAGTTTCCTATGTGGAATGGGAGTTACTGAGGTTAAGTCGTATGTGTGAGCGAGACTTTCCCAGCAGTCATAGCAGGGAGGTAAATCTTTGTATACAACATGTGCAGGATGTGTTTCTGTTTGTGTGTGTGGGTAGGTGTGTGTGTGGGTGTGTGTGTGTGGGTGTATAACTTTTTGATTTAAGGTAAAATGACTGGTAGGACAAAGCCTGAATGGATGTAGAAAGCTCATGGAAAGGTAATTTTACTTACCACCGTCAGAGCTAGCCAAGGTTTGATGGGTTTATTCATAGGATTTTCAAGAAGAGCTTATGTTTGCAGTTATCTGCTTTACTAAAAGACTGTAAAAAGTATTTACTTTCTGAGTAATCTGATAGAATGAAGAAGAATGTTATTCATCTTTAATAAAAAGAAGCACTGACAATACTGAACTTTAATGCACCACCCTTTATGTTCTAGAAAACAGCTAAGCACAGGTTCTGAGATAAGAACAGGCTCCATCCTCTTCTGCAGTCTCATAAGATTCCACTTGTTTACCCACCTCTATACATCCCAGGGTTTCTTCCTCATCTCCTTTTTCTCCCACAGGGCTACAATCCTGAAATTAGGTGAAAATTTAATAAATGTAGCCAGCAATGCAGCAATGCATGTAAAAGAAAAGAGATGACAAAATGGTCTATTTTGTGATGACTTTTATGGAAATAATCTTTGGGAAACATGAAGGTGAGGAGAGAAAGGGGATGTGTGGCCAACTAGCAGCCTCCAAGAAAACCAAACTCTCTCCCACATGTACCACCCACAGGGAGATCAAAATGAGCCAGAAACAAAGAAATTATTACTGAATTTCCAATGCCAAATCAGACATTTTTTAGAATAGCTGGGATAGCTCCAATGCAAGTCTTTCTAAAGCTGGAAGTTTTGATAAAGACTTATTAAACTCCAGATGGCTGACATCCAGAGAGCACTCATCCCAGAGCATGCATGTCATGAACCAGAGAGAAGGGAATTATGAGGAATGATCCAAGAAGAGCAGTTTCCTGCCACCAAGATACAAAGGTTCATGGAAAGTAGGAAGGAACAATCATGGGGTCAGGAATTACTGGTTGGTTCCTTAGGATGAATCCACTGTTGAAGATCAATTATAAGAATGTTGATAGAAACCCTAGGTCCTAGAAGAGAAGACATATTGCCTGGCCTCCCAGGGCATAGGCCTTTGAGAAGACAACCAAGTCTAACAGAAGCTGAGGGAGGATTTGGAGAGTCAGGGCAATGATGTGAGCACCCTGATATAATGTGGAAAAGTCAATGATGCTGCTTAGATTTCTCCAGCCCCCAAGAAGGAGGAGAGAAGTACCTTGCTGTTGGGCTGACGTGATGCAGAATGTCTTCTAGGCTCCAAGCCAGGGACTCAGATAACCGACCACAACAGATTTGGTAGGGCCAGAAATGGATGCTGAAGACCAAGTGACATAAGCTAGACTTCAGTGATGGTCAAGGAGGACACAGTGCAGCAGGTGGGCAGGGAGCCCCCAGCTGATCCCAGGACAAGAAGTCAGAATAAGTCAGCCATCTTGAAATTTGTATACCATTCAGAGACAAAGGCAGAAAAATAAAGCAATTCAATCAATAGAGTTGATTCAGTGGGCACAGAAAGATGCAGTCTGTAACTGGAAGTGAGCTAATGACTTTGAATTGATGATTAATTTTTTTTGCCTACTTGGTGCAAATGGGTACTTATAAGCTACATTAAGTTTGGTTTTAAAAAATCACATCTTTGCACATCTGCATTTGTGAATGTAAAATGTTATACCTTTGGTAAATTATAGGTAGAGTGAAACTGCAAAGTATCAGGAAGGAGAGACCTTTTATTTATTGAAACATTGGTTACAACATAGGAGTGACTCTCAGACCTTTCTGGAACATGATTCTCGATAAAGGTAAAAAACAAAGAAATTCGATGTTAAGAAACAGCATGGTACACAATTCATAGAACTCTTCTCTAGGAGAGAAAGCAGAGAAGAAAAGCCAGATCACTTGGACCATATTCTAGCAGAAAATATTTCTTTGACTCTGACTCCAGGATCATTAGGAAAACTTCAACATATATATGGTGGGCCTTCCTGAGGGGGTCATTGAACTTTAAGGGTGGTCTTGAGTGTCGAGTTGGATTTTCCATATATTCTATACCAACAATCTGGATATCTGGACATGTAGTTCTCTGGATATAAGTGTATTTAAAGGGAAAATGTGACAGAATGTTTGAAATTCAGTACAAACCTTGATAATCTGATTACTGTACACACACAGGTAACAGATCACAGATCTTTGGCCAAACACGCCTCCCTCTAAACATAAATAAAAGAGCAATGTGGTTTATAGACTATCCCCTGAACTTCTGGTTTACATTCATTATTTTCCTGAAATTAATCATCCTTGGATTTTTGTGTAAGTAGGAAAATAAATTGGTTTTGTTTTGTCTTGTTTTAGAAAACCCAAACACGCGCGCGTGCACGCACACACACACACACACTCACAGCCCTGTACGTAGGGGTGACTTCTTCCTTTACCTCGAGGCCCTTGTGTTCACTGGATCTTGATCTGTTTCACCTGCTCTTGGAAAAACCCTTCACACTGAAGGGCAAATTGCTAACACCATTTGCATGGCATATCTCTTAGGGAAGCAGCGACCCTTAACAGTATCAAAATCTGAAACTGAAGAAGGAGATGCTAATAAAGAAATAGCAGGCTCCCTGCAAGTGCAGGAGAGAAGTACCTGGAGACTGCAGCCCTTACAGACCTGCCTGAAACCATGCTACCTGATTGGTGACCTTGTCTATGTGTAACTTGGCCCTGATGAGAGCAAAAAAAACATTTGTCTGGTTAGGGATTGAAGGCCAGCTTGGGAACGGAAAGAAAAAGGTAGTGTCTTTGATGGAAGCTTGGAAATGTTCACCAAAGGGTATGTTAAAGAGTCAACTGGTGTTCACAACAGTTTCCTAAACAGAAACAAAACATTCAGAAACAGTTCTTTATGCTAAAAACAGGTAACTGGAGGGAATAGGGGTTGATGGCAGACAACCTAGGATAGCACACTTCTAAATGGTGCATCTTTAAATATCTGTCAGTAGATTCTCCACTGAGTCATGTTCCTCAAGACAGGCTCTTCCAAACAGTAAATTCCATTTCTGTGTTCTCCTGTCTAATGATGGATTAGCTATAAGCATACAAACTTCTGTGAGAAGCTTGATGTGAAGGACTAATAATTACTGAAAGAGGAAGCAACCTTGGTGGCATAACACAATAATTTGACAGCCATGGCCCTTACCCAACAGGCAGAACATACAAATGGAGTCCACCACACAGCCTTGTGGCAGAAGCTCCCATGGAGTTAGGGAGCCAGACCCCATGCTAGTGCCCACATCACTTTGGATATGAGCCTTCTACCCTTCTTTCTTTTCTTTCTCTTTTAAAGTTACTTCAGGAGCCTCATTCCATTAAAATACACTCAATCTGAGCAGCCTCTGACAAAGATAAATAGGCTCCTCATGCAGACTAATAATTTAACAACGTGAGCAAGCTAATACACTTGCCCTTCAAACTTGTGTTCTTGGATCATTTGTTCCACATCATTTGGAGGAGAGGTTGAGAGCTGCCTGGGGGGGAAGATGGAGAAGGACTCCCAGACCCTCCTTGTTCTGCACAGGCAGCTCTGGCCCCAGACTTTACACAGCCTCAGATGAGCAAAACCCTTGACCATTCCCTGGGCTGACCCTCCTTAATAAGAAGTTAAGTGAATATCTTATGTTTCTGGAGCATAACCCTGGGGTTTCTAAGAGGCTCTTGAAGTATTTGCCCTAATACCTAAGTTCTACCACATGAGATAAAGACTTTGCCACTTCCTAGTTCTGTGTCTTTGGACAGCTATTTAACCTCTCTGTGCCTCAGTTTCCTCATTGGTAAAAGGGAATGATAAGGCTACCTACATCATAAGGTTGCTGTTAGATTTAAAGAAGGTAATATAGTTAATGCATCTAGAATAGTTCCTGACACACACTGAGCTGCATATGGGTATTTGCTATTATTAGGGCACTTGTTATTATTATGAAGAGGACTTTGGGCAGTTACATTTTTCCTGATCTTCTATTTCCAGAAATGTTCAGTCACCCCAGTAACGAATGTTGCCCCATACAGATTAGCATCCTAGATATCTCCTTAGCTGGCCCATCCCTTAGTTGGGCTCTAAGCCTATAATAAACAGCCATGCAGAGTGTGATGTGAGAAATCAGTAAAATTAAGCTAGACAGAGGGTGCGCTGTCTTCTTGGAGCATGGAGTGCTAAGATGGATATGCAAAGTCTGTAATTCTTTCATGGATACAGGAGGACTTGGGAGAAAACTATTGATGGTGGCGGGGTGGAGCAGAGATAGAAGGTCAAGGGACTATTAAGATTTTAAAACATTTTGGGACACATGGCAATTCTCAGAAAGCCAAATTAGAAAGTATAAATAAAATGGAATCACCAGCCTCTGTCCACTGCACTCACTGGCCTGACTTGGCTCTGGATGCCTTTTCGCTATTTTTTTTAAAAAAGTCAAAGGATGAATGAAACACTTCCACCACAGAGACTATCCAAATCCCAGTTCTGAGTGTGGCAGCAGCATTGGAATGAAGATATTTAATTTGTATGTTGGATCGTATCATAGAATTTCTAGAGTGTTTGTCAAGAAAATTAACTGCGTTATTCTTCAGTCATTTTATCAGTCTTGGATATTATTAAATCATTGTACTTTTCGGGTAAATTAAACTCAGTGGCTTATGAGTCTGTGTAGAAAAATGAACAAAAGGCAGTTAACTATGCTTTATTTCACAACAGCAATGTAAGTTTTAAAGAGAATATTTGTAAAGTGATTCTGAGTTCTTACTGCATGAATGCAAATTGTGACTATTAAAGTCAGTGAATAACACAGCTGCCCGTGATGGAGGCAGTCAAGTTAAGGGTTTTAAGAAAAGTGTTTAAGGAATTATTTCTATTCTCTTCCTTGTAGGAGCTAATTTATCCTTTGTACTACCTTGACAGGAATGCAAATGGGCTGCTCTGGGAATGCTGACTGACTGCATTATGGTTAAGTCATTTGTGACTTAAATGGCTTGCATTTTAGCAGGACTGATAGGTGTCAGAATTTCATTTGCCCACACATTTCCACCACTCAGATTCTGCTCAGTGGATGCCTACATATTTAACATTACAGTCTTTCTCTCCAATGATGTGGTTCAGCCAGTTTGCCTTCAAATTCCAATTGGCATGAGTTTGTGGAAATGGAACAAGCAGGACACATACATTGAGGTGGTGGGCCTTAGGAAAATAACAAGAATAATGTACAGGTTTTCATGCCTGATGTCCAGCTTACCTTTAGAAAGTGTTGAGAGCATGCATGCTCCCAGATTATTGCACAAGCATCTGGTCCACCTCTGGAATGGCTAAACACTGGCCAGAAAGGGGAGATACTGCACAAAGCTGATACTCATTTTAGAAACTGACCATCAGCAAATTTCACCAGTAAATATCGTGTTATCTCTCTTTTTATTTTATTAAGAAAAACAAATCTTTGATACCAAAATCCTTAAACATAAAGGATCATTTTTTGTAAGATTAATAGTTTCAGTAAGACTCTCCCTTGCCAGAAAACTGGGAAGACCATAACAGAGCATAGGAGAATGTTTATCTTACTCCATTACAACTGTTACTAAGCATTCGCTGTGTACCAGACACAATAACAGTGCTTGAGAGTCAAAAGTGAATTAGGACATGACTACAACCCTTGAAGGCAGTATTGTTAAAAAAAAAAAAAACAAAAACAAAAAACAAGAAACCAATCAATTGCAACCTACATCAACAATAAGAAAGTCCTCTAGGTCTGAGGATGGCAACCACCTACTGGGAGAGTTAAAGAACTCTTTGCAAAAGGATTTACATTAGAGAATGCCTTAAAGGTTTTAGGATTTACTATAAAGAAGTAAGGGGGAAAGCACTAATCTCAGTAAATGGACCCTTTTAAAAATTCAGGGCTAATAATAGTTCTGTCTCCCATGGGGATAAATAACCAGTACAATTAAGTTATGGTTAATTGGGCCATGTTCTTTGATTCTTTGAAGCTAAAATGACTGAGAAACAATCATATGATGTGTGTCCAAAAAATCCAGCCATTATTAATATAAAGAGAATACTTTGTATGACATTTATGTAACCTGGCAGCCAAGGAGATTAGACTGGAATGCACATGCATGAACAATGATGACTTCACTGTATTAGTCAGTGGGAGAATAGACACCGTTGAGTGAGCATGTGTACTGTGTGGCTATAGCATTTAAAATGACTAAGCGAGTAGAGCTACAAATTTGCATCAAATTTTGCATTAGGTTTGAACATTCCTTTGCAGAATCTATTAAGATGATTCAGAAGGCCACAGCTATGTGCAACTGGTGATTGGCAGTTTTATCACAGCAATGTGCTCACTCATGTATCACATCTCCTGCAGAGTTTTTTGGTGAAACATCAAATCACCCAGGTGATTCAGCCCCGCTCTAACCTGGATTTGGTGCCCTGTGACTTCTGGCTTTTCCCAAAACTAAGATCACCTTTGAAAGAGAACAGATTTCAGGCTGTTGATGACATTCAGTAAAATATGACAGGGCAGCTGATGGCAGTTGGGAGAACTGTGTGAGGTACCAAGTGCCTACTTTGAAGGGGACTGAGGCATCATTGTCCTATGTACAGCGCTTCTTATGTCTCATATCTTTTTCAATAAAGGTCTCTACTTTTCATAGTACATGCCTGGATGCTTTCTGGACAGAGCTCGTTGTATACATGCTATATAAATAGAAAGTCCGTGTGTGTATGTGTGTGTGTGTGCACATGCTTCTGCACATCGTATGGCTATGGCTGGTTCCATGTTATCAAATACAGTTGACTGGCCATTCCCTTGACAAGTCTGTTTCAAAAGACTGACCTACGCCCTGCCTGGCGTAGCTCAGTGGATTGAGCGCGGGCTGCAAACCAGGCATCGCAGGTTCTATTCCCAGTCAGGGCACATGCCTGGGTTGCAGGCCATGGCCCCCAGCAACCACACATTGATGTTCTCTCTCTCTCTCTCTCTCTCTCTCTCTCTCTCTCTCTCTCTCTCTTTCCCTTCCCTCTCTAAAAATAAATAAATAAATCTTAAAAAAAAAGAGACTGACCTATGGAGGCTAAGATTCAAATTTACTCTGACTGCAATGGATTTATGTTCCAATATTTTATCTATAAATTTCTCACAATTCTAAATTGAGCTTTTGATTAGAGAGGAGACTTAGAGTGATGGTTGGGCGTCATGTTACACAATGTATTAAATCCATATTATAATTCTGTTTATATCATAAGCATCTGTTTGTCAGGGTAATATCTCCTTATTTATTTAATACAAAGGCCTTTATACTCCTAAGTTTTCACAGAGTTGGAAAAGCTAGTATTTTTTTTAAAGATTTTATTTATTTATTTTTAGGGAGGGAAGGGAGGGAGAAAGAGAGAGAGAGAGACAGAGAGAAACATCAATGTGCGGTTGCTGGGGGTTATGGCCTGCAACCCAGGAATGTACCCTGGCTGGGAATCGAACCTGGGACACTTTGGTTCCCAGCCCGCGCTCAATCCACTGAGCTATGCCAGCCAGGGCTGCTAGTATTTTTTTAATTGAGGACTGGTTCAACATCATATGCTGAGGGCAGGACTGGAGTCAAATTTAGGGCAGACTGACAGACAGCCTTTTATCTCTGGCATTGCACTGGCTTCCCAACTATTTATTATTAACATGAAGACATGAACAAAGAAGATAACTAGTATTTCTTGAGTACCTACTAAGTCCTGGACACCTTGGCATGGGTTATTCATTTAATTATCAATTATTATCTCCATTTCATAAACTAGGATATTGAAATTAAAAAAAAAGTCCATTTTGTAAGTTTACTCATCAAATATGTGATAGAACCAGGATTACAGTTTGTTTTTTTCTGACTCCAAGTTCACTGTTCTTTCCACTACACAATAGGAGACTATCTTCCCCACTGCTCGCCACCCCCCCAAATATCCAAGTTCAGCTGTCTCCCTCTGACAGTCTTATAAGTTGTACCTTACTGTCTTAGAATGGATTCTCCCAGATGCAGACCTTGAATCAAGGATTTGAATGCATGTAGTTTCTTTGGGAGGCAATTCTAGGCAGGATCCTCAGGGAAGTAAGGAGTAAAGCAGAGGAGGAGAGGAAGACAATAAAGGGCGCACCGATGTGCAGGTTATCATGGGGGCTCAATCTGTGGGGATTTCTGGGAAAACGCATAGAGCACATCTCAGAGTCTGGGTGGGCTGGCTGGGGTATCTGACCACTAGCTCCCATTAGTTATTAGTTGAAGGCTGTTCCTGGGGGCCACAGAAAACCCTCAAGCAAAGAGTTGAAGGTCTGGCGTTCTTAGGTCCTGGGGAACAGTGAGTTCTAAAGTGATAAGTTGTGGGTTGCACAGTGTTTGCCATTGTCCTCATTTTATAAATATGGCAACTAACAGCCAGAAAAACTAATTCTCATGCTCAGCTTCTAAGGGATTTGAACACACTAACAGTGGACTCTGCTACACACTGTCACTTATCCCAAAGGAACGTGTTTGTAATAGTGGCCAAGGGTGAGTAGATTAACTTCTCTAGGGTGTTGCGCTATTAGCACATTTTACTCCTGCCAGCAAGAAGTTCTCTTCACCCCCTCAAACTTCTTTCCCTCCAGTTATTAATTCTCCCCAGCTCTCCCCAGTTTGCGAAATAGTCAACATGGTCTTCAAAGTACATTCTCTCTGCCTTCTCCAGGTACCACCTTCTCTTCCATCCCCAACCCCCCATTTTAACTTTATCACCTCTGGACTGACCTTATCTCCAAATAACATCACTTTTAGAGACACCGGGTATGAGATCAACACACGAATTTGGGATGGCATAATTCAACCCATAACAGTACATATACAAAGAAGTAGATTGGCCCTAGCTGGTGTGACTCGGTTGGAGCTACAACCCCTTAAGGTCACAGGTTTGATTCCTCGTCAGGGCACGTGCCTGGGTTGCAGCTTTGATTCTCAGTCATAGAACATCTGAGAAGGCAGCTGATCAATGTTTCTCTCTCACATTGATGTCTCTCTCTCTCTCTCTCTCCCTCCCTTTCTCTCTCTCCCTCCCTCCCTCCCTTTCTCTCTAAAAAAAGCAATGAAAAAGAAATGTCCTTGGTTGAGGATAAAAAAAAGTAAATTAGACGCACAGAACTGATTATTTATGTTAGGTTTAAGAATAATCTTCATTTTGTGGCATTAAAAATGACTGTCATATTTAAAAGAATTTGACATTTTGAAAATTCTGAAAGATTAACCTTTTGAGTGAAATGTGAGACATGTAGCTAAGTCACTGATTTTAGACCTGGAATTTAAAGTTGAAAACTATGAGTTTTTGGCTAAGTTCACAAACAATATGATAGTATTTTAAAGAAATTTAGATTCTCTATATTTTAATGTATAACTTCATGGATTTATATGCAATGTCAACATGTCTGGGAAAGTTTTGCTTACTGAACATTTATTTAAAATATGTAAAAATAGAATCTACTATTTTACATTTATAAATGAAGTTTAAAATTTTATTAAAGACTTTAGTCAGGTTTGTAAATGGAACATAATATTTAGGAGAATATAAGAATATTAATCAAAGTTCCTTTGGAAGTGATTGGTGTTACTAGATATGACTATAATAATATTCTTTGTAGGTTGACTTTGAGGGAAAACTAGGCTCTTCAAATTTCCACTTTAATAAATTGAATATTAATTTGGGGTTGTTTTTTGGGGGGTCACCACCCCTACCCCAGCCTAAAGGAGATGGACCTTTCCTCCCAGCCCCCACGGGTGGGGGTCTTGTCCGCAGGGGCTCACTCTGGCCTCCCATCGCCCCCAAAGTCCTGTTTTTCCCCTGTGTTTTAGGCAGGCCCTACTAGGGTCAGTTCTACAAAATTAAAAGGCTTCCAAGAGAGTTGCTGGGGTCCCAGGGCTGGTTTGAGGCCCTGAAGTTGCCTTTTCTTCCCTGGAGGGCTTTGCCTCTGTAACAAGTATTCACGTAAAGCTGAAGGGCCTGAGGGAGCCAGGCCACTCGCAGCCTGGCACCCAGCTGGTTCCTGCTGCGGAGCCTGGAGGAGCCTGCCCCACAGGCCGGGAAGAGAAGGCTGAGCACCATGGGGTGGGGGCCAAGAAGCGCAGAAGCCCTCGGCCCCTTAATTTACTTTTTAAAAGCAGCCACCAGTAGCGTTTCTTGTGCTCTGGTCTGTCCTTATCACAAAATCTCATCTCACTGTTGAGAATATCATGTGATAAAGAGCTACCTTTTTAACTTAACATTACATTTTTCTCATTACAAAAGCTACACATACATATTAGAGGAGCGCTGGAAACTTTTGAAAGTCTTTTTAAAGATTAGAAGACATTCAAGAGAAAAAAGGAGCATAAAGAAAAAGTATATAATGCAAGAGATAATTACGACAATAAAGACCCTTGTAATAAATGTCTGTCTATGTCAGTGCTTCTTGATGTGTGGTTTCCAGACGGTGGCAGGAGCAGCAGCTGGGAACCAGTTATAAAGGCAAAGTCCTACCCTATTCCCCACCCCCACACATACTGAACAGGATGCCAGGAGGGGGCCCAGCGAGCTGGTTGGAACAGTCCCTCCGGGTGATTCTGTTGTATGCTAAGTTTGGGAACCACTGGCGCAAGTCATAATTGTTCCCAAGTCATAATTGTTCCTGTAGGATAAATACCTAGGAGTGATAGTGCTTAGTCAAAGGGGTTTTTTTAAAGATTTTATTTATTTATTTTTAGAGAGGGAAGGGAGGGAGAAAGAGAGAGAGAGAAACATCAATGTGCGGTTGCTGGGGGTCATGGCCTGCAACCCAGGCATGTACCCTGACTGGGAATTGAACCTGTGACACTTTGATTCCCAGCCCAAGATCAATCCACTGAGCTACGCCAGCCAGGGCAGTCAAAGGTTTTTAAAAATAAATTTTCTAAACCATAGACTTTATTTAGGGTGCACCAGTTTTTCCACGAATGTCCTTTTCTGTTCCAGAATCCAGTCTAGGATCCTGTATTACTTTTAGTCGTCACGTCTCCCCTATCTCCACAGGTCTATGACAGTTTCTTAGGCTTTCTTTATTGCAAGACCTTGATATTTTTGGAGGGTATTTGTAAAGTACTTTGTTGACTATCCCTCATTTTTTTTGTGTGATTAGATTGGGGTTATGTGTTAGGGAGAAAACACCAGGGAGGTGAGGCACCCTTCTCATTACATCATATCAGAGGGTGTGTGATATCACCATGACTAGTGATGTTAGTCTTAACTTAGCGCTTGGTCACAGTATTGTCTTGTCAGTTTTCTCCACTCTGAAGTCACTATTTTTCTTGTTCCATACTTCATTCTTTGAAAGCAAGTCACACAGTCTAGCCAGCCCTCAAGCAGAGGGACATTAAGCTCCTCCTCCTAAAGTGGGTCTTTCCCGCATAGGTTGTGTTCTGCAGAAAGATTTCCTCTCCCCCAGTGATGGACTATTGACTGATACCAGTATGGATTCACAAATATTTAGTATTTTATTTTATTAGTTTATTTGTTCTTGGTGGAACTCATTACCTAGCAAAAGAGCTCAGGAGATGGGAAAGATCATGAAGCAAGAGTGAAAGCAACATCAGTTCTCGTTTTGCCTGCACTGCTGTGTGACTGTACGTTTTGGACCAGGTGATGTCCCTCTCTGATTCTCCATTTCTTCTCATGTCCAGTCAGCAGGTGGAACTAGCTGGTGATGATAATCTGGAAGTCAGCATTACTTGGGTGCTTTGTACGACTAGATTCTGAAGTAGATGTATCACATAAATGATCTGTTTTCACTTTCCCAGCAATTCTAAGTTTCTTTGAAAAATCCTAGTGTCAATAATGATTATATTAAATTTTACGTTCTTTGTGAACCCGAAAGTTATTCTAGCAACACTTTTACATATTTGCAGACATCAGACTCTTGATAAAGAACAAGGTATTTCCAATTAGATACAATATCAGTTAGGATTAGCTGTTGCTGCGTGTAACAGAAATCCCAAAGTAACCTGGCTTAAAGGATTTACTTTATTGCATAAAAGTAGTCAGGAAGTCAGCAGAGCAGGACTGGTGTACAAGCTCCTGGAATTCATCAAAGACCCGGGCTCCTTCTATCTTTATGCTCTGGTGCACAAAACTTCAAATATCAAGGTCACCACAAGATCCAAGAGCATCAGCTCTCTCTTTCAGATTGGCTCCAGTTTTTTCCAGCTTTACTGAGGTATACCTGACCAGTAAAATTGTAATATACTTAAAGTGTTCAACATGATCGCAGTGTTCACATATTTTGTGAAATTATTCCCAGCATCAAGTTAATTAACACAGGCACAGCTCACCTAGTTACCTTTTTTTTAGCGAGAACATTTAAGATTTACTCTCTTAACAAATTTTAATTATGCATACATTGTTATCAGCTGCAGTCACTGTGCCATAAATTAGACACTCAGGCCTTGTTAATCTTGTAACTGAAAGTTCGTACTCTTTCACCAGCCTCTCCCCATTGCCGCTCCCCCCCCCCACCCCAACCCCTGGTAACCTCCAAGCTACTCTGTTTCTTGACTTCACCCTCCCTAGATTCTACATATAAGTTATGCCATGAGGGATTTGTCTGTCTCTGTCTGGCTCCTGTGTTTTTTGTTTATCCTTCTCCAGGCTTTTTATCTTGTATTTTCCAAGCTCAGGCCTATAATCAATCATTCTCCAAGGGTGCTCAATTCCTTTAACCAGATAACTGTAGTTAGTAACCAAGATCCGGGCCCTGCGTGTGCTTGTTGCCACTTGGGTATCACCAGTCCTGGGTTCTCCTGTGAGATCTAAGAAATACGTACTTTTAAAAGTTCCACTATGTGTTGCCAAATTCTCCTCTAACCTTTTTCACTAGTGTACATGCTACCACTAATATACGACTGAGCATGTTTTCCTATATTTTTGTCAAAAATGGATCTTTAGGATTTATTTATTTTAACATAACCAATTTGGTGAACTTAAAAAAATGGCATATCCAGGAAATTTTTATTAGTGTGCCAATTAAATATTTTCCACATATTTACTGGGTATTTTAGTGTTTTCATTCATAAACGTTCTCTTTGTGATACCTGCTCATCCATTTTTCTACTAATGATCAGGTCATTTTCTTACTATAGTAAAATAAATTATTTAAACTTATGCTACTCAAATACTAAGGTGACAGAAAATGGACATGCTACGAGAACAGACGTACGAACAGCCATGTCTAGTAAGCCTCGTGGCTTACTTGTATTGATGGAACAAAAGCCATTCAGTTATCTCTTTGACCTGAAGCTCACCTGAAACGACAATTGTTGGAACAGATCCAGAGAGAACAAAATACGGAGCCCACTCAGGCTGGCCTCCCTTTGCACTGGCAGCTGACAGCAATCACTAACCTCCTAAGAGGCATGAAGTACGGGGTGGTTTTAACTTCTTCTCCCCTATTGAATAAAAGCCTTGGTTTAGTTGTACTTATGGCCTGATTTATAAGGATTGGCAAGCTGTTCAAACTCTTTCCTCTGAACCTACATGGGCCACGTGAATTTTGGTATACTTGCAAAGGAAAGTTAAGATGGTGAAATTTGCCATTTTAAAATGTGGTACAGAGGATTATAATGAGCACATTTAATATATGCTATAGTTACTTTGATATAAGATGCTCAAGGCAGTAGTCCGATTTAGCATAGGCTTGAAAAAAGAAGGCAGTGAGTGTATGAGGGACAAGACTAAGTCCAGGGCCTAGAATGGTAGCACAAAGGTCCCAAGCTCCTAAACCTGGTAATACCTTCCTCTCTCAGTTACTTTACCATTCTTTGCCCCAATCACACTCAGCTAACTGCTGTCCCTTGACCGTGCCAGAGAGGAAGGACAGAGTAAGTCAAGTAAGGAGAACACGAAGAACAAGGATGAAGACCCAGGAAAACACGGAGCAGGTCTCCTTACCTGTTTTACACGGAGAAGCATATCAGTCAAGATAGGCTACCTCATCTCGTGGTAAAACAACACCAACAGCTTGGGGTTTTAGGACAACAAATTGACTTCTGCCTCATGTTACATGTCACGGAGGGTCAGCTGGGGCCTTCGTCCTGTTTGCGAATGTCCGCATCAGGGACCCGGCTTGACAGATGGGTCACTCCTGGGAACACTGTTGGTAACTGTGGCTAAAGAAAACACAGGGCTCTGGAGGGTCTTACTAGTGAACTGTTCTGCTTGAAGGTGACATGTGTCACATCCACTTAAACTCATTGGTCTGAACTCGTCACATGGCCTATCCCCAAATGGGAAGACTCTGAACATCTGTCAAACAACACTGAAGACCGCCACAAAGGGCAGTAGGGGATGAAATTTCAGGGGAGTTGCCAACATTGCCTCCAACCTGTGCAACACCCCACTTGGAAAGAAATTAGTTCAAACTGCAAAACCCTGATAGACTGTAAAAGTTACGTCTATACCTAGATTGCTTTCAGTTTCTCCATCTGTTTATCTGACTCTGCACTATAAATCTCCACTCAGACACTCATGGTGGTTTCATTTATCCATATATAATTAAACAAATAGTTGAGCACCTGCCCGGTGAAGTGCTGGGGATGCAGTTGTGAATAAAGCGGCGACAGTCCCTGGCTTGACTGAATGCGGTAAGCTGCAGAAAACTGGGTAGGCAAAAAAGGCATGGATGGAGAAAAAGAACTAGAATCCTGAGGGCCATGGCTTTGTCACTTACCTGGACATAGTGTCCACACAGGATGAATGCGCCACCTCTCAGGCAAGGAAGCATCTGACTTTATTTCTCTAGGACTCCAGGCATGATGCTAGGCACACAGTAGGTGCTACCCTGCTAACTGTCCCCTCTTGCACCCCCATTTCTTCTCCTCTCTTTCCCTTCATCTCCCATCTTCCTTGTTCTCTTGACTTACAATGATGGCACCAACCCAAATTAAATTATTGTTAGTAAGAAGTACTAACCATATTTGTAAAAGAAAAAAGGCTGGCATAGAATATTGTTTTAGCCTTTTCATTTCTTAAGTAAGCAGAGAGGATGGATATACTGAGAAGAGAAAGTGGCGAAGATAAATTTTACAGACAATAAAGGTTCTCAGCAGAGGCAGGTGGATTGGTCTGCGTTCCTCCAAACACAGATTTCCCCGTGACTGCTTTCATCCTGCAGCTCAGGGCAAAGGGAGCCATTTATCCAGCATGAGAAGAGTGCCTTTAGGAAAACACGACTAGACATTGGAAACAAGTTTGCATGGAGAGAAAAAGAATTTGAGCCTTATTATTATTATGTTTTTTGAAAATCTGTATGTAGTTCTTTTTCAAATTTAGTGAGAAAAAGGCACCTGGCACAGAATAGACCATATTATTTATTGCTAAATTCATATATGTTCTTTTTCTCCCCCTAGGAAATATTTTGACTTCAAAAATGGCTTTTGGAATGAGGACCCGAGATGTGATTATGGAAAACATGACATAGTCCCCCCCGCCCCAATAACTGGTAACTACTATATTGCAGTCTTCTACTGAAGTCTTTTGAAGTGTCTTCTTATGAAATTCACATTTTCAATTTTAGTCCAAGAGGTTTTAAAAATTGCAAACTGAACTTTGCAATTTTCCAAGATTCAAATTCATTTCCAAATAATGCTGTGAGTCAGTAACCTTAAGGCTGCCATTAGAGTACTGGAATATATATTTTGGTATTAATATTGCTCTGATGCCAGGGCCCCAATTATCCACTATAATGAGCTAAACAAGAAAAACAATAATTCAGAAGAAGGCATAAATGTACAACTTTCCAAATGAAGTCAATTCTGCGTGGCTTACTTGACATAGCCACATTTTAAAAATAAATCAGAACATAAATAAATAGATAACTGAGAACAAATAAATCCTTTTGCTTAGGTTTCAGCAAGAAATTAGGACTTGGGCTGTTTAAAGTGTATACATATATCCCTGAAAAGCCTGTAGTGAGATTATCTCTAATACCCTCTCTCTTAGGTAGAGAGTTTTGTTTTATTTTGTTCTACCCAGTTATCCAGCTTTCTTTATTTTTATAATGGTTTTCTGAGCACTGAAGATTGGAGATTAGATTTACCCAGCAGCTGGCATTTTTAGAAGTAGGTGCAATGGAAGAAGAGGTGGACAAAGGCAGGACTAGACTGAAAGCTCACAAAACTGAGGATGAATACAAAGACAGGAGGAAAAAGGAACCAACGTACTGATGGAAAATGATGGGGACAAGACATTAGAGAGGAATGGATGAGGTCCAAGTGCTGTGCAAGCAAAGGCACGTTAGAACGTTAGGAGGAAGCACACAAGTTGTATAGGAGTGAGTATCAGTGAAGAGTTTAACAGGCAGCGAGAGCTCGAGTATGGCTCTGAGCATGGATAACAAGATACCAATGGAAGAAATTATTGCTCATGAGGATGCTGAAGAACTTCGAGCACAGGATGTTTTGTCTGTGTCAACGACATAGTTGTTAGCACCGGGAGTTGCTACGAACAGTACATCTGTGAACTTACGGAGCTTGTGTGGAATTACTCAATGGACAAGGAGGCTGTGCCTTGGCAGGGAAAGCAACAAGTGGGGCGGGAACCCCGGAGCCAGAGCCCTGCTACTGAACATTGCCTCAGGCACGCTTCAAAACAGAATAGATAGCATGTACTGAAAAACTGCCACCAGCCAGACACTCTGCTAAGGGCTCTACATTTATTTTCCCAGTGACTATTCACAACGACATAATGCTATCATTTCTCCCAATTTTACAGATTAGAAAGGGGGTGAGGAAAGATTAATCTGCTCAATGATAAATGTGTGCAGTCCCTTTTGAACACAGACAATTTATTTCCAGACTCCATGCTCTTAACTACTCAGCCATATATTGTCACTCAACTTGGAACCCCATCTAGGTGAGGCTAATGACCTTGGGTGGGAGGACTCTTGAACCATCCTAAGAAACTAGAACAGCCTAACCACTTGATCAAGACCAATTTTCTTGATTTTGGAGGAGGGCCCTTTAACATGAGACATAACTGGAGACTAAAACTGAATTATGAAAAATAGCTACAGAGAAGGGAAGACCTACTCCCACACCCAGGCAGGTACTCTACCAGCCAGCTCTATGAGAGAGTGCGGATGGAGAACACCATTTTGACCGAAAGGCTTGCGTAAGTGGCGGTGTGTTTGCTAACTGGGCGATTCTGAGAACACTCGTGGTGCAGAATCCACAGCCCGTGAAGAGAGGAATAGATGTGATGAGGATTCCCTAAGCTGCAATGTGCTCAAGCCTAATCTAAGTTAGGTCTTTGAAGCCGATGACATTTGCAGCCCTAGGTTTGTTCTAAGTGGCTATGAAAACTGCTGAGAACCCCAACTCTAAAGTATAAAAGGAAACTTTGGGAAGAGCATAAATAGAAACTCTATGACTAATGCATCCCTTGGGGAGTCCTTTTTGTTGTTGTTTTCAAGTGAGAAATAGAAGTAAATTTCAGTCAGTGGCCAATGTGGAATCTTCACGTTTCTTACATCCAGATGAAGCAAAGTAGATGTCCAGACCACAGCCTGAGAGAAGCACAAGGAACAGAGACCCAGAATCTCCTTACTAACCCTTCTCCTTTGCCAGAGCAAGTGTCAGCTTCCAAACCAGAGGCAGATTAGGGGGATGACAGTGCTGGTGGCACTTTGGGGAAACGAGGGGGATAGGAGGCACTGCACAATCAAAGGATGCCCCCAAATCAGGGGGAAAAACGGGACAGGATCCACAGCGTAGTATCAAAAGGCCCATGGGACTAAAATAAGCCAAGTCAAATTTGGAGGTAGGTACAGATATGGAGAGCAAGTTCTAGAAATAAAGACGTGTTGCCTGGGAACAGGAGGCTTTGGTGTGGAGCAAAGCAAGGTGTACTTGTTTAAAGGGTCTGAGAGCATATTCACAGACTAAGTGGTTCCTATTCACAGGCATTTTTATATGCTTCTGCATCTATAGATCATTAGGTGCCCCTGCTTTTCTCCCCCCAAATTCACATCCACTATAGACAAGCAAAAAATTATAGTTTAGCAAAAATGAAGAAAAAAAGCAACCATAACATAGCTCTTCAGAAATGTTGTTAATCTTTGATATATTCATCCAGTTATATATATGTGTATATATTTATTTATATTTTCAAAATCAGTTTATGTTATACATGATGGTCTATAAATTCCTTTCCTCCCTTGGCATTATGTTGTGCCAAAACATCCAGGAGGAGATGGTTCTTATGTTACACAGCTGTTCCAAAGTACAGAAATTGATGGACAAGTGCCCAGCTGTAGGTCAGTGTCACTTACCAACTCTATGATACGAAATACTAAAGTACTTACAAATTAAATATAGTAATATACCAGGACCAAGTGAAATTTACTGAAGAATATAAGATGGTTCCATTAATAATGGAAATTAATCTGCGCAATTTACTAGATCAAAATATCAAAGGAAGAAAAAGGTATAATCATCACAATGATAGGTGCACTATTCTTGATATTTTCAAAAATTAGAATCCCTAGTCACTAGGAAAAGGAAGAAAATCCTATTGGCTGAATAGATATGTATCAGAAACATCACAGTTGGAAGTGGGGCGGGGTGGGAGGGCAGCACTGGGGAGGGAGGAGGGGAGAGACAACAGGTGTCCTGTATCAGTGCTCTACTTCAACATTGTCCTGAAGGTTCTAACTAGTGCAGAACACACATGAAATACAAATAACAAATATACAAAAGAAAAGTTAAGTTTGTCACTATTTGTTATAGTATTATATGTTTAGGACATACAAGAGAAGAATCCTTACCTCCAAGAAAAAGATTTATTTTGTTCTATTTTTACATTTTACACACTTTTGATTGATTTATTTATTTAGTATCCTCTTGTGTTGGGTAAAAGATTTATAGTATTTTTTTATTACAATTTAATCCCCTTATACTCTCCATCCCCCCTGCAATCACCACACTGTTGTCCAAGTCCATGAATCCTTTTTCTTTCGGGCTCAATCCCTCCACCCCCTAAACTTCCCCCCTCCATCCCTCAGGGGATACCCTGAGCTCTAGCGCTCTAGCTATGAGTCTGCCAGGCAGAGAAAGACAAGAACCATATGATTTTACTCATGTGTAGAATCTCATGAACAAACTGAACTAACAAGGAGAAGAGAGAATAAGATTTAGAAAGATAAAAGGTTTCAACAAGGCAGTTTATATGCAGGATCGGCTTGAAATCAATTGCTTTTCTGAACACTGTCAATAATTTAAAATTAAAATGAAAAAGAAATGATCACAGCTAAAATAGCAACCACCACTATAAACCACATAGCAATAAACATAATAATGAGTGTATAAGATGTCTGTGAAGAAATTAATATATTTTTAGAAATATAAGAAACCCTACATTAAACAATATAACATGTTCTGGTATGGTAAAAGTAATTGTTAAGATCCTTTCTTAAAAAGAAATTAAACTGTAAGTTGGTATTTAATGAGGATAATTTTTAAAAACATATATATAATATACCTTTATTGTTTTCTCACTTTCTCCTCTTTGACCTACTCATCCAGAGGCCTCCATTGATTTGGGGAAAATTAGTATTTTAATGCAGAAATGCAAAGAGGCAATATTCATATTTTGACTTCGAAAACATAATTTTTGATTCCACAGCAGAGACGTTGTCTTGAGAGCCAAGGTTTGCTGAGTGAGAAAAACAGTTTCTGAGCCTCACAATCTTTCTTTTATATTTTAAGAGCTAAATATGGCTGACCTAGATCATAGGGTTTTCTTATTGTCACTAGTGCAGGCAGAATGCAACGTGCCACGTAAGGGAAGTTCCTATAAAATGGAAAGAAAAAAACAAAGAGAACACCACCCCCCAAACTTGGGAGGAAGAAGAGAGACTTATAAGGAAAATGTATGAGATAAAGATGCTATCTGCCCCCGACAGTGCTTCAGGTACCTTCCTGACCCCATACCTAGTGATCACGATTATTATTGACTCTATTCCCTGTGCTGTAATCTACAACTTTGTGACTATTTGCAACTCTGTAAAGTGCACAGTTTTCTAACCACTTGGCTGTACATCTGAAACTAGTACAGAATAATATTGAATATAAACTGTAATTGGGAAAAAAAAAGATGCAGTCTGAATTCCCATAAGGGACATAAGAACCACTGCAGTGTCAAAAAGAAAATAAAATGGAAAAAGAAACCCTGATATGTGTATCAGTAAGAGAAGAGTTTAATAATATATACTCGTATAATAATAGGTGGACTTTAAAAAGAATAAGAAAGATAAGTCACAGGACTGTATGTATATAATACAATCACGTTCAGCTCAAAAATTATACCATCAAACTATTTCCATGCCAGTAGGTACATGTCCATAACATCATTTCTAATGGCTGCATATCCTGCATTGTATGAACATGCCATACTTTTCTCTTGCTACCTACTTACTTTGTCTCATAACTTTCATATAATAATTTTAGACATATATCATGATAGACTTTCTGATGTCTGTTGTACAATCATTTTCTTAAGATAAATCGATAGAAGAAGAATTACCAAGACAAAATGCAGGCAAAATGTTAAGATTTGACATGCCCTTGCATGTGGTTCTCCAAAATGGTTCTACCAGCTGTGTGGTCAGCTCTGGGGCTGATGCTTTATGGAAAGTGGAGAGGTAGGTAGGTAAACTTAATTGGAATACCTGGATAAATTGTGCGGAAAGAGACAAGCACAGATCTAGACATTCCCAAACAACTCTATCGGTAGGTTTGCGACATAAAGGTGTTATTTCTTTAAATGCACTTGGTCATAGTTGCAGCAGTAGCATCAGCCAGCCCTATTTCCTTTGCCAGATTAAAAAAGGCTTCCCCAGAGGGTTCTCTTGGCACAGTGAAACAGTAAGGAGGCATAGCCGAAAGAACACTAACATGGAGGTAAGAACTGCGGATTCATATCTGAGCCTTAGTTTGTACCTGTGTGAATTTTGGAAAATCCTTAATCTCTCTTAATCTTCATTTCCTCGATGTAAAATAAGAATAACAACATCTGTGGTGGTGGTTGTAGTAAAACAGTGTATGTGAACCAGCGCCGCTGGTGCAGTGCCTGAAACAAAAGACGTTAGATTTTTATGTTGGTTGCCCTCCTAGAGAGCAAAAGTTGAGTGAGTTGTGTGCAAATAAAATGAATTACCTTATTTGTTGGACATTACGCATGAGGGGAAATCAGTTGGATAAAACCCAAGATTGGAGCTTAAGTTCCAGAAGCACTTTTCAGGGATACTACCACTCTGTTGTTAATTTCCTATATGATCTCTTTGATTAATTGAAGGATGATCAACTTACTATACCATATTACCTTCAGGTATACACCGTAGTGGTGTGTATTTATATATGTTGTGAAGTGATCACCATGATAGTTATCTCCTGTCACCAAAGTTATTACAGTATTACTGTCTGTATTCTGTGTGCTGTTTGCTGCTTCCCCATGGGTTGTTTATTTTATCACGGGAAGTCTGAGTCCCCTTTCCTATGTTACCTACCCCCACCCCCTGGGGACCACCACTTTGTGCTCCGTATCTAGGAGTCTGTTTCTCTTTTCTGTTTGCTGTGTTTGTTTTGTCTTTTAAATTCCACATATAAGTGAAGTCATATAACATTAGTCTTTCTCTGACTTTTCTCACTTAGCATAAGACCCTGCAGGTCCATCTGTGTTGCTGCAAATGGCAAGATTTCATTCTTTTTTGTCATTGTTGTTATGGCTAATATCTCATTACATAAATGTACACCACATCTTCTTACCCATTCATCTTGAGAAAATTGCCAGCTCTCCTGAAATACATTTTCCTTGCTATAATGAACGAACATGTTCTGAATCAAAAGGTCTCAAGGCTAATGTCATGTGTATGTGCATTTTTTTCCAGAGATAAGGTCCGTAGCCATCAATAGATTCTCAGCGATCTTGTTGCAGTCATGTTCTGGTTAGTAATGCTCTAGAATCTTCATAGTCTCTAAAACTCCATCCACATATAACACTCTCATTCTGATCAAGCTTATAACTGACTCTTCCTTTTGGTTCAGTATAATTCACTAATTGGTTATGAAGCGAAATAATACTTTTAGTGGTGATGTTCCAGCCAAAACCTGCAGGCCCTTTCTTGGCTTCCCAGCCTTGCGGCAGTTCCCCCCCCAGCTGCTGGGAAAATGGGACGGCCCTGGTGTTGCCTCACCAAAGGCTCTGATTACCCAAGTGGTTTCCGGACTTATTATCCTCCTAATCCTTCTTGGTTCATTTAAATAAATTCTCTCTCTTGGATAAGTCACCGGAGTACAGATTTAATTAATAGGCGGCAACATATTGCAACTCTCACTGCCAAGACACATGATTAGGAGCCTGTGGGCTTCCAGATCTTTTGATTGTTTTTATTTCAGTCTTCTTGAAATATATAAGTGCATATTAAGAACAATGTCAGATTAAAATCTCCCCGTGGTAAATATGAATATCTGTATTAAAAAGTAAACTGAAGAAAAAATACAAAATGTAAATGGTTATGTTAGTAATCGATACATTTTTAACAATAAACATTAGTGTTAGATCACCGCTCAGAGGAGTAAAATATTTATTCTGTTAGTATTTTTCAAGAGTCAACAATGTGCTATGCAAGCGGGTATAAACCGATGGACTGCTGAACTTGAATTCTTCCCTCAGGAAAATAATTTACCAAGACGTGCAAGAATATGATATATGTATGCAAATCACTGTACTACAATGCTGTAAGTGTTAAGCCCCAATTTAGCAGTGACAGAGCAATTTGTTAATTCCCAATTCAGCAGTGACAGATCAATTGCTAAAGTTGTCCTAGTGGTCAGAGAAATCCCCTTGAAATGGGGGGAGGAAAGTTCTCATACAGAAGTTAGCCATTGAGCGGAATTTTGAAGCACAGGTTGAGTCTGGACACGTAAAGTATCATCAGCACATTCAGAGGCAATAGCATGGACAGAACAAGAGGAATCGGAAAGGTTGGAGGCCTCCTTAGGATATGCGTTTACTGCAGCTCTTAGTAACACTTCTCCTCAGCTCCTTGGTAATATTTCTATCCCCATGGCTACAACTGGTCCTCCTAATTCTGGCTTCCCTTCTTAAGTCCCACCTCCACAATTTTATTCTGAAACTTAGCACTCCTACCTACATCAATGTATTTTCTCTTGGGTAAATTCCAGGACATTTTGCATGGTATTCCAGGTCTTCGTCATTCAGGCCGATCCAGTTTCCTGGAAGGAAACAGTAAAACGGCAGCCACCAGGGTGGGACCACAGGGGGTGGCAATAGGGGAGCCTCTGCCCAATTGGCTCACGGCAAGAGGAGACTGGGTTTGTGCTCCTCGGTGAAGCATTCCGATAGGGTCCCTCTGCTGTGGTGTAAGAACCCTATCTGACGACTGGAGTGGGGCAGGCATCCAAAGCAGGAGAGATGGCGACTGGGACCCAGAATGCAAGGCCTCTGCCCCTGGAGATCACACGTCCTGTTAAATCCTGAAAGGCAGGCTTGAAAATTTAAAGAGACCAGTAACAATGGGAATCTGCTCTGGGAAACATCAGCTGAAACCTCAGTTTCTTTAAAAATGGAAAAGGCTAGCAATCCTGGGCCCTCCCTCTCTGCCTTCTGCAGTTTCCCTCATTTACATTGCTCTGTTGTAGGGGTGGCAAACTCATTTTCACCGGGGGGGCACATCCGCCTCGAGGCTGCCTTCAAACAGCCAAATGTAATTTTAGGACTGTATAAATGTAACTCTCCATAACAGTTAAGCGAGAGCTCTGTGCTGCTGCCGGGTAGAAACCAGGGGCCTGCTGGATAAAACAAGGTGTAGGGCCGGATTTGGCCTTCGGGACTTGTTTTTGCCACCTGTGGTCTGTTGGCTTCATTTGCAATACCTCAGCAAAGCAGAGGGATGTGACATCCCTACGGGCTGGATTCACCAGGGGAAACTTCAGGGAACGGGTGGGGCTTGAACTAGAACCTGACAGGGCAGACAGCAGAATGTGTCTGAAGGCCTGAAGGCTGAGCAAGAGCCCTCCACAGTGTGGAATGCATTCTCATGGGCTGTGACTGACAGGTCCCGTAAGGGCAGGTTCAGCATCGCTGAGCCCTGACTGTGCTGTTACAACGGAGGAAGTCCCTGCTGTTCCAGGAGCGGGAAAAGGTATATGTACATGCCTTTTCAGCACATATATTTATATACTGAAATCAGAGGGAAGGGGTAGTTTGTGAAAAAGAACAGTGAACTAGGAGTTCTGATTTCTACTCCTGGTTATTTTATTAATTTGTTATGTGCCTGGGCAATGCTGATACTCTGGACCTCCACTTCTTTATCAGTAAAATTAAGGGATTGGAGCAAGTAATTTAGTTTCTTTAGGTTCTCAAAAGACCCATGATTCTAAGAAAGGTAGGCTTTCTTATATCTACAAATACCTCTATGGTTGGGCATCAGTGTATTCTGTTGGAGGTTAGAGGGAATGGTGTTTTGGTTGAGGAACTGTGGAGGAGTAATATGCTTGCTGAGCAAATATTTATTGACCTACTATGTGCCAGGCACTGTCTTAGGGACTGGAGATGTAGTGGTGAGCAAAATAGACAAAACATGCCTGCCGTCGCTGAGCTTAAGAGTGTGGCAGAGGGGGACAGAAAATAAATGAGGCACAATGTGCAGGACATTACAAGGTGACAAACGCATACACGTGATGGTGTCTGGAACTGAAGAAGGCTCTGTGCGGTACATGGAAAGCAGAGGATTAAGCAAAAATTAAGCATCTTGGAGCAGAACCAGAGCAAAATTTTCTATTCTCTGAACCTTCCATTTGGCTTCTGGACACTGTTCTGACTTCCACATTGCTAACGATGGAACATTTTCATCAGGCTCATCTCTGTGAGCTACTGCGGCAGGGACCGGACCATGGCAACAGGCACGGTGATCAGGCAGTTGTCCATTGCTTGTCTGATGCTGAGACTTCTAGAAAACGCTGTCAGAGGCCACTGTGGGACTCGCTTCTCACTGGCAGTCCCTGTTGACTGCAAACTGCTCGTATTTTCCCTAGGCTGGCATTCCTCTCTCTTTTTTTCCTTTCTTTCTTTTTTCTTTTGGCCTGCAATTGTAATTTAACGACTATTATCCAATTGTTCTTTTTCACCACCTGTTTTTTTTTAAATTAATGATTTCACAGAACTTTTTTAACTGTGTTTAAAACAAACTCTCTGTTTTGCAGGCCTGTAATCTCATTAGTAGGTCTAGATAAGGTGTAATATTTGTGTCAAAGAAAGGAAGTCAGCATGCTCCAGTATCTTAAGAAAATTACATTTTCTGAAAGCAAGTTGGCCTCTATCTAATCTCCATAAGACACTTTTTTTTTCTTGACAACCAAACACAAATTGGCTGATCCCTTAAAAAAAAGTCAAAGTTTAGAGAAGGAGGTTAGAGTTTAAGTAAAATAAAACAACCTGAAAAACTCTTAATCACCCGAGGAACCAGTCATGCGAACTGCCAGAAAATATATGAACATATCATCTAGACTCGGCCAGAAGAAGTAAAGGTCAATATTTAGAAATGCATAATTTCTTGGGTAAAAGTCAAAGCTCAAATTCCAAGTCCAATTGCTTTATGCTGCTACGATTCGTTATGGAGGTGGCGAGGGAAGGAAGGGTGAGGGTGCCAACAAAGAACCGCAAATCCACTGGAAGGAAACTCGTGCCGCAGAGACTGAGGGGCAAAGACAACAGATAAAGCTGTGATGGTTGGCTCTGGATTTTCCCGTGTTGATTTTCGAGATGCCTGCTGGCTGAGTCAGAGTGGAAACTGACAGCGAGCCACTCGGTGGGGTGCGGGGTGCTCCAAACAAGGAGGAAAAAGACGAACAGACTCCAGAACAGATGTGAGCGGCTGTAACAGCCCCATGCGGTCCAGCAGGGCCCTGGCAGCCCCGGTCCTTAACCTGCTCTGCAGGGCATAGGGAGAAGGAGGGCTTTGGTCTTGTTACCGTTAGCTTCTTTCCTTCCCTGGGCTCTTAGGAACTTGCCCAGACACCTGTGTCAAGATGAGTGTTACATCGAATAGTTATGAGCACTTATACCAATACTAAAGAATTGTAAAGAATATTATGACAGACTTAGTCATAATATTGAGAGTGAATACTTATATTGTGCCCACTAGTATCCAGTCACTGTTCTAATTACATAGATCGATGGTTTTCAACTGGTGTGCCACAAGAATTTTTAAAACATGCCACACCTATTTAGTCAGGGGCACTGACTTCTCTTCCTTTAGATTGTCAAATAAAAAAAAATGACAACAACCAACATAACAATAGCCATCCAACATGAATGAATCAAAATTATAACTATTTTTTGTCAGATTGACCAAAAAGTATATTTTTTGTGTGCCACAGGATTTTAGTAATTAGCATATGTGTGCCATGGGATGAAAAAGGTTAAAGTCACTGGCGTGATTAATGCATTTAATCCTCACCGGTGAGGAAACCTGAGCCGGTGACTTACTCAAGGGCTCCCAACACGATTCTCAGCTGAAGGAGGAAACGTGGAATCAGAGGAACATCTAACCTGTGCCTTCTGGACTCCTCACTCGATTTCCAGCCACAGGAGTGTGTGTTGCTAGGGTCAAAGATAGGCTGCATAACTAGGGGGTGTCCAGAGCACTGTTTTGCCACACCCCTGCCCTTGCCCACCTTAACACCAATCTGAGTCCCCGGGGTCCAATGGTGACATCAGGATGGGAAACACTGGGGCCTGGAGAGAGGCTGAGAGAGAGTCTCCGGAACAGGAGAGCTGAAGTGGAGATGAGGGGTCCCTGAGGGCCAACAGAAAACCAGGCTATTGGATGGCAAAGAAACTCCACTTGAAAAGTGTTTCAAGACCCGAGAGAAGAATACTAAAGTCTAATGCTATTCGTAGGGAGATCATATACTTGTATGTCCCTCATCAGGACACATGGTTTGAATGAGTCTAAAAATGGGGCAAAATATTTACAGATAGAACTGTGGCTATCCCCACAATTCACGGACATAACAGATACTGAAGCTGTTTTCAAGTCACCTATTAAATATTTGACTGCACTCAGCTGAGGTACCAAGTCACCTTGTGAAGGTGTTTGTGTCCACGTGCAGGTGTGAATTTTAGGTCCCAAAGGGCTCTGCAGCTGCTAAAACAAACACACAGACAAATGAGCAACACTTGTTGAGAACTGCTGGACAGACCAGAACATGGCTATCATGCAGAGGTCTTTCATTTGATATCATACACTATCATACATTCATTATCCCTGCTGTGTCTCTACATATGTATGCAGAAAGCAGATACCACAACCCCCAAAACTTGCCTCGTATTCATGCCACAGGTCTCTCTGTGGCTTTCGGGAACCTTCTGAGGGTTCTTTAATTAATTACAACAGAACAATAATCCCGACCATTCTCTCTCCCCTACAATGGCCTGAGTCTTCCGCAAGCTGTTTTCTGGATAGCTTTGTCTTCCGATAATAAAAGACACTTCAAAAGAATGTCCCCTCTGACATGGAGAAGAGCCAGGGGAAATTCCCTTCAGAACGTCTCTCATAAATGCTCCCATTTCCTGAAACAGGAACAGGAGGCCACAAAAAGGAACTCTAACACGAGGCACTACGGTGGCATTTGTCACAATGCATTGTAGTCATTTATTGTGATTTTCTGTTTTGCCTACAAGGGACTTTGTTTCAGTCAGCACTTCGTGGGATTATCAGGCACATAATAGGTACTCTCAACTAAATTGTTATTGAAAGGGATGAATGAGTTCCCTGTTTCTGACTGAAAGAAGGAACTTTAAGCTCAGGCGAAACACACACACACACACACACACACACACACACACTCCCCAAGGTACAAAACCACAATAAACGTTTTACTTCATTGGCTATAAAGAAAATCAATTTACTAAGCACAAGCATTTTTATAGTATGACAATACTTCTTTCTGCAGTCTCTTCCTCTCCAACCACCGCCCCCCCCCCAAAATGTGGCTAATAGCTTTTACATTTTTTTTACATAAATAAAATACTTCTTCCAGCAAACCTACACTATACCTTTCCTTCCTTAGAGATAGTCAACTTTCAGTGGGTGCTGACCAAGGTCAGGCCAATCCCTGTAAAGAAGGCATTGTTATCTACTGCAGCAGATGAGACTCCGGGTCTAAGGGAACTACAATAACTTGCTCTTTATCACAGAGGGGCAAGGTTGTGGTTCAGACCCCAAGGTCTTGCTTTCATCATTACAAGTGACTTCCTCACAAGTTTCATAACCTTGCCTCTTTGATCTCAGAGGGAAAAAAAGCTAAATGCAGTTGCTCGGGGACCTGGGCAGAGGGGAGTTGAGGAGCAAGCACACTGTCTGGAGGGAGATTAGCCTTAACACGAAGCATGGCAGGTAATGAGAGCTCCCCACTAGAGGCAATGCGTTGTTTATGAAAACGCCAGGGAGTCATTTTAGGAAGAGTGACTTTTAAACCTAGCCATAAGGGTAATGATACTGGGATCCTAGAGCTCCACACGTGGTGAGTGATAGAACGTAAACACAATCAGTAGGGCGCTGAGGCTGTTTGCTGGCAGCAGGGCTTAGAAACACAAACACGAATGTCAGAAACCTGAAAACACTCCTTTAGAATGGCAAGACACGTGAGCAAAATCCTCCGTGAGGCAAAGAAGTAACTAAAACAATTGCAAAGGTGCTCGGACATGCAAACTTCAGCTCCTGCAGGCAGCGATGTCAGATTGATTGGGTCTGGCCCAACTGATGTCTACTCTTGACAGGGTCAAGCGTAGATCTAGACCTAGTGTAATTTCAGGGGTGCCAAATGTCAGACTCTAAAATCTCATTCCCCACCTCAAAACCTGCCACCACATCACCGAGTCCACTATTAGAATCACTGTGGGTTTAGACATGGTTTTGCAGAAAACGCCTGTGGCTTTGTAAGTTTCCAAGAGTAAGAGCACACTAAATTTTTCCCAGAATAGTATGGCAGTTCCTAAGCAGATAGTAAGTTGCTGCCACAATTGGGCGAGACAGGCAATTTCTGAAAGAAGACAGAAAATGTCCAAAGTGCAGAGCACACAGCTGTGCCCAAGACAGCAGGAGATGAGAGACAAGGGTGGAGTGGGAGGTGGCATCAAACACATCATTCACTCTATCAACAAACATGACTGAATGTCTATGTGCCTAATGCTCCCCTAAGCACTTGATATATATAATAAACAAAACAGGCAAGCATTCTGTCCCTCGTGTAGCTTATAGCCAAGGATACATGTAGATGGACCTTTCTGACTTGGCCATTTATCTTCGGCTGGACCAACACCGTGAACTAGAAGTTCTTGACAGAGTATACCAATGATAACAGCAAGGTCGTAAATAAACTTGACCTTGTTTAAGTCAACAGTAGTCTGTTACTTATGTTGTACCCCCATTTCACCAAAGAGGAAACCAAGGCTAAAGCCCTCTGAAGATTACACAGTTAGTGGGACTGTGCTGGAACGATGTCTCAGGACTTATTGATGGAAGAGGTGACCAAGGCTAGAACATGAATTCTGAGGTCAACAGAACTAGATCTGAATTCTGCCTCTGCTGCTCAGGTGACCTTGGCCCATCTATGTATTATCTTCTTCACCCAGTGTCCTGATGTGCATAGTTGGGATGATAAAACCCACTTCAAGGGACTGAGATAAAACTGACATGAAAAACTTCAGGGAAATATAACAAACAATTCCTGGCATCTCGTAGGTGCTCCATAAATGACAGCTATCACATCACAGGTAATCCCCATTCCTTTCCTTTTCCATTATCTCGTATTTGTCTCCTGGACTGAGCATTTGGCTGAGTGAGCATGATCCCCACTCTGACCCAGACCATCTCCCTCTGTTTCTGTAAATCGTAGACCCAGAAGACTCCAAGAAGCCCAGCCATGGAAACTCCCCACTCCCATTCCACAGGCGCAGGGAATTACGCATCGGCCAGTCTGGTGTGTTTTTTGTAGATGAGTTTTGAAAGCTTGTCCCTTTGAACACACAGAAGTCAGGAAATGCAAAATTAAGGTTCCCAGAGCAATCATAACTCACTCACAATGCACATGAAGGCATAAATTTCACTCAAAGTACAATAGCATAAAACACAGAGCACACCAGAGTGGGAGAAGTTAAGACTGTTGCTGAAGTCATAAATTTGAACATCCTGACTAGGATGCATTTTCATTGTCACCCAGGATACTGCATTAACATAGCATTCACACTGGAAATTGCAACATAATTCAGAGGCCACTGTGCCTGTGGCTGAGGTAGTTTCTGCTGTAGGGGTCTCTCCTTAAACATTCACAAGGATTTCAAGGAAAGAAGCTTGAGAAGAGATATTAGTTTCTTGGGGAATGCAGCTAAACCCACTCAGCACAAAAGGATTTAGCCACATTTATTTTCTAGCAAGCTCTGGAAGCAAGCAACCTCTTTCCTTTCCATTGCTTCTTCCCTAGGAGAGGGTGGCTTAGCCAGTCCCAGCCAGTATCTGAATCTTCTGGCTGGGTTCTGTGGGAGTATGGGCTGTGGCTGCCCTGCCTCCTCACCTGGGATGGGAAAGGTGAAAGGAATGGAGGCCCGGTAAATGAGTGCATGCAAGTTGGCAACTGGTGCATTTCCAATAGAAATCAACCCAGCATTCCTGCAAGGTGTAGAAATCAGAGTGGGAACAACACCCACAGGTCCATGGTTCACAGTCTGTGGCAGAGACCCACAGGATCAAGGGACCTGGAGCAAGGCACCAACTCAGTTCAAGCTCTCCTTCTACCTGGGCCTGGGCACCTGGTCAAAGGGGGTTTAATGATAATAGTACTTTGCCTTCACAGAGGAAGGAGACCACAGGACTTCTTATGGTGCTGCCCACTCATGATCACATATTCTTTGATTGTAGAGTCTAATCTTAACAAGGTTTTTGCACAGTTCGCTCCTTCTGAAGGCGCCTGCTTTCTGCACAAACAGGCTGCCTCTTTCTCTCAGGGTGCTCACTTCATCCTCATGTACTTCCCTCATCTCTCACTCTTCCTTCTTTATTAAATAATAAATGAGTATAAAGTGCCTGACACTTTGTAGAGGCTCAGCAAACGTTAATTCTATTTAGGTTACCTGCATCAGGTACCTAGTCCATTTTTACAGGGATGGAGCATTCCCTTGCTTCCTCTTCTGTATCCTCCCTGCCTTACACAGAGCACAGGCAGGGGATTGCCCTACCGTACCTTGGGCTTCCAGGGTACGAGCCCTTCCTTCCTTCCTTGTGCAGGGTACGAGCTCAGAGAACTTCCTAAATCTAACTGGTAACAGGACTTCCATCCCTTTTAGACATTTCCTCTTTGATCACAGAGCACAAAATGCAGTCAGGATGTTCTTTTGGTCTTCCGTGCTCTGTATTCCAGGAAGAGTGTGCCCTTGCTTTTCATATTCCCCTCCATGGCTATCACACGTCTGCACTTTTCATGAAGTAAAAAGATGTGACAATTGAGTGCTGGTCTTTTCTCCAGGTTGCATCTGTCTGAGGACTGAGGCTGCTAAGTGTTTATGAAGTCAAGGAGAGTCCAATCTCTGATATCTCATTCATCACATATCCTGCACACAACCGAACTCAGCAATCCTCCCTTTGCATTGTTTCTCTGCTCCACTCCTGCCTTCCTATTTCCACTGCTCTTCCCTGAGACTGGTCATATGTTGGGAACTTCCCTGCCTGGTATCAGAAGCTGTAACCCCCACCAAGGCTAAGGCTGAGGGAATGGCCTTGGACTGTAAGCCAGGAAGGAGACAAAAGCTTATCTCCCTGGCAGAAGCGCTGCTTCTGCTGCTTCATTCATAACTGAACCCCAATGCTTGGTCAGTTAGCCAATGACGGGTAAGATTCCCCAAGGGGGGAACAACCTAAGTCAGGCACAATCACATTGGAGGCCTCCAAGAAAGGACTTTGTGGGCTACAGCAAAAGGGGATGATGGACCCTCGCTCCTCAGCTGTGATATAGCCTGAGTCCTCATCTTCTGGGAGAAAATATCCTTATCCCTTGGCTGCCTTACTTCCCTTGCTCCACCTAAGCCTGAAACAATGATAGGGTGGTACAGCTCTGTGCTGAAAAGGGCGGGTTCCCCAGGTGATCAGGCCTAAGAAAGAATATGTAAACTCTTGTGAAACCTGCATTGTTTAGAATGCTCTCAGTTGAATAATAAGGGTCCAAGGAAGAAGTAAGTTTGTTCTTTAAAGTTTTACAGCTCTTTGAGCCTGACTTAAAATAGGTCCTCAGACTTCCTTGCTATCTATTGTTTGATCCTTACTTCCTGTCAATGTTTAATGAGCTTTACCTGAATCCCTGTGCAAACAAAACCATTAAAAGTCCTCCCTGGAAGGGGAACGGGGAGCTCTCCCCATCAGAGAGAGTGGCCATTCTGTTCCTGCTTCCTCACAGGACTTGGTTGTCTCTGTGTATGTTTTTCTTGCGTGTTGACAAGACATCCACAGCGTTCCGCAGTCATTGCCGGCCAGTGATCGCATCAGTCACAGAAGACTTGTACTTGGCCTTTTCTCAATCTCTTCACGTTGTAACTAAAAATGCTTTGCTTTAAACTTACTTTTTTCATATGATACAACCCTTACTCAGAAACTGGAAGAGGTTCTCTTTATTTCTTAGTATCCAACGGTGAGTCCTAATCAGGTTCTGTGAAGCTCTTTCCTAGAGATGGTCTCCTCCTCAGGGACAGGGAATTCTTGATGGTAGAGGCAACAAGGTTAAGGGGCAATTTTATCATCATCTTTAAACCTTGAGATACTTCTTACCTGAAGGATATGTTTGCTTAGAAGACATAAGGAGAAAGTTTCCATAACTCTAAGAATATCTTTGGTTGGAATTACAGACAGTGTGTCTTGACCGTAGACCTAGCTTACGTCCTCCATCTTCCACAGGGTTTTCTTAAACCTCCAGCTCTGTCCATGAAAACTAGTCCTCATTTAGTCTGCATTTAGACTGCAGAAAACTAGTCTCCCTTTCTGCATCGTGTGTCTACAATTAGTGTGCCACTTGGCTTCCCGACAGCTGTTGAGTCACTGCATTGCACATCATCTACCTTGTTCTGTATGTGTGTCACACCTCTTCCAGGTGTGTTATGATTTTTGTCTTACAAAACCTTTCCAAAGCATTTGACCTGCAGTTGACTCCCACCATTTCCTTCCCTTGGTTTCCATTACTTGCCCAGGTATCCTTTCCTCTCTGTGACTTTTCTTTTTATTCCTCCACCTATTGGCTAAAAAGCTCATGCTCCTCAAGTGTCCCCTTATTAGCCTAAATTATTTTCTGATCGTATGAGGAAAGTTTACATTTTAAGGCTGTGATGTCTTTGGGAATCTCTGGACTATTTATAGACCATCTAGAGAACTGCACATAGAAACAAAATTTGGCTTCTCTGAAGTCAGGAAAAAAAATCTACAATGAAATGCATCCCAGAAAATAAATATTTGCTCTGACTCTCTTCCGACTTATCTCATTCAAGTTACAGGCTGTTGATTCCCAGACCTGTGTCTTCTTCCAGCTCTCTCCCTTGTACTCAAACACTCAAACCAATTGCCCTACATAAATATGGTGTTGACCCTGGTTTTCAGTTAGTAAAAGATTTTCCTTTATTAATTTAAAATCAGTCATGGCATCTTCCATGTCTTAGCACTGTTTCTATACCTGAGGCCACAAAGATTTGATCTAATCCTTCTGCCACATGATAGCATTTCCCTGATGTATGAAGACAGCTATGACAAATCCAACTGCTTCAGTTTCTCTTCTTAAGACGAGTATCCCCAGAATCCTTGTCTTTCTCTGAATGAGAAATGACTTGTCAGTGTCCCTCTGAAAATGAAGGCCCACAACTAATCACAATATTCCTGGTAGTTTTGACAATGTAAAGTATACTGTAACTCTGTCGTCTCTTGTGTTGGACACATGTCTTAAAATTACTCTCATTTTTCCATTTGTCATTCATACTGAGATATCAACTAAAACTCCAAAATCTTTTCACAGTTATTGCTATTAAAACACATTTCTCATGTCGTATATTTCCATAGCACAATTCTTTAAAAAATATCAAAATCTATCTTGGTAATTTCAACTTAGTCTTTCAACAGCCAAAGTCATTTTTGAGTTGTTATTCAGTCATCCAAGTTAGTGCCAAAGCCCTGTGACATACATTGGAAGTAACTTCTATTTTGATACTGAGTCATTGATCTCTTAATACTAGCAATTAACTCCTCCAACTACATATTACACAAAACCAATTTGTCGACAGACACATAGTGAAAGGATTTTTCAAATAGCTGGAGCTAAAACAGATATACTGGAGGCAAAACTCCCTCGATTTATCAGTCAAGAAATCCCCTCTAAAAAAGAGAAATGTCTCAGCTTGTCCTTAGTTTTATTCCAGTAACACTGCTTCATGTATACTCAAGACCATGACTGACTATTCCTAGAATTTAGCAAGGGATCTTTTACAAGCTCACTGAACAATAAATATAAAAAATTGCCTTCCCAACACTTTTGACAATTCTAAAATTATTCTTCTGTCCATTAGTCTTCCAGTACCATTCTTCCTATTTTCCGTGAATTCTCAAAAAATGTGGTCAGTGGTTTTAAAATCCTACCTGCAAATATTAGGAGAGGCGTCTGACTTGTTAGCAGGACCTCGCAGCACATTTCTTCATGCCTTTCTGTGAATCTACCATTGTTTCAAAGAAAAATATTTTGAAGTAAGTCCCATCTGCAATGTTCTCTCAGTGTCTTAGAATTTAATGTATCTGGATCTAAAGATTCAGATGTACCTTAAAAGTCAAATGCCTTTTGAAGTAGCTTGCCTGTCTTTGGCTTCAGTTTTGTTTTTACCATGCTTGTTTTTAATGCTTTGTAGCTCGAAGACAACTTTATAATGGAAGAGTAAACCCTATGAAAGCAGAACAGCTCAGTCTGCTGTCCTTTCTCTGTGTACCATGCCTACCCAACCCTTGTTCACTTTATCTGCTCATCACTAATTCCTGGCCGTCACATTTTCCAATAACTTTTCCCTCCTTCTGGGTTATCCTTTTCATTCTGTTCTTACCCAGCTCTATGTCATTTTTCTTTATACTTGTTCTTGACCACGTGCTCTCCCTCTGCCTTTGATCTCCATCCTATAAAAATCTGACTTCATCCGAGACCTCCTGGGTGCCAAGGACACTGTGACATGCTTTCGGGTGCAGTGTGACCTGCTACACAGACACTATTACCATGGAGAAAATCGCTTCTCTTTTATTACCATTTTAGTAACTGTTATGTAAGGGTTTTCCTTTTATCTTTTGCATTTAAATTATTTATATAATGAACAATTGCTCTGGCTTAAATGGGGAAAGAGGAGATTTTTAACATTTTGAGTGGGCCAAGATTTAAGACCTCGTGGAATTGGTATTTGTTTCTCTGAAACTCCAAATTAGTTTATCTAGACCCTCTTTGTCCCTCCCTCCGAATTAAACTTTAATGTGCATATACCTCTGGCTTCATTACTCTCACTCATTAGGGGCCTGTGAAGCCCAGCTGGGGCTCTTCGAAATGATTTGCACTTGGAGTTGGGTGTAACCTGTTAGAAACGATCCATCATCCCTTCCCTCAGCCCCACACGGAATGGTCCAGAGATTTCTTTCTTAGCCAGACTTCTCCTGCTATGATTCCTGCATTAGAGTGATTTCTCCCAAACATTCAAATGAAATCATTTCGTTCCGTCTGTATCCCAGCTGGGATGCCGAATTCCTTCTAATGTATACTCAAGAGAGTGTGACCAGAGTGTTTCTGATAAGCCTTTATCTGAGCTCCTTAAGAGCTCCATACCAGGAAAGTAGAGATTAACACGTAGCAAGAAAATACATTCAGGCAAATATAATCCCATCTGTACCTGCCAAAATCTTCACTCCGCTGTACCAACATCCTTGTAATAACATTGTTAAAGGATTCTGACACTTCTTAGATAAGCACTTCATTCAGCTCTCTGTCTCCTTTCAGAAGAAACAGGAAAATTCCAAATACAGTCAACTCGGTTATCAAGGTCTTCTTATCCAGTATGCAAAGTCTCTAGGCCCTTTGTTTCTCTTCCTCTCTCTCTGACTACCTACATTTGGGATGCATTAGTTCCACTCTGTACCCCCATTTTCAGGGCACTTTGAGAGAAAAGAGTCATAGGTTGCCAGAAATGTTTTTATTTTACTTTTTTATTAGCATGCCTAATAAAGAGATGGGTGAGTGAGGTCTTTGGAACCAAGGAGCAAAATGAAGCTTGATGGTTCCAAGTATGTTCGACTTTGAAACACTTAGTTCCAAGATCTCCTGATTAAGCAACAATAATAGCTACCCACAAAGGGCCCCTTTCCCATAGAAATTGTTAGAAATTTCCTTTTTCTTTCTCTGCTGAGCCATGTTCTTGCTATTTTCTTTGTCAGAAAAGATAGTTTTCAGAGTGAAGCAAAATTAGTTAATAAATAAACTCTGCCATTGATCTTTCCAGTCCTTGAAAATGTTGAGATACCTCACCAGGGTGTCCACCAAATTTCCATCTACTCTTGTCTTCTTCTAAGGGTGGGAGGCAAGGGGATACATAAAAAAAAAAAAGTGCATTAAATCTGATTCTCTCTCCCCTCCCCCACAGTTTTGTGTGATTATGTGACTGTTCTCTAGTTTTTATGCAGGAGAGGGGATTTGACCTGCATATGGTTTAAATGGACTTCAGAGGGTTGTGAGAGCCAGGGAGTCTGACTGTGTCTATCTCTGTTTCTTTACAGAAAATATGTGTAGGTTTCCAAAGAAGTGATTCACAGACAAACTTTGGAACGCAATTTGTTTATAATGCGGAGCCTTGCTAGGTCCCTGGACTTCGCTTCCTGCAGCAGCCTCTGCTCACAGAAAATCTAGGTCTTGAACCGTCCCAGTGGAACTGACTCTGATATGTTTTAAAGAAAAGTTAGAAATTGATTTAGGCAGTTAGTTTGAGCATGCAAGCTAGGCCATTGCTAGAAGTTGCATTACTTCCTATGACACCTGGGACCTAGTTACTTTAAGTACATAAATCAGCCTTCTGAGAAATATTATTCAGTTTCCTGAGCTTAGTTTAAGCTGAATTACAAGTGACCCTATAGAATTATTTTATTCCCCTTTTGCCTGAATTCCTGTGCAAAGGATTAAAAAATCACATTGTCTGTTTTTATTGGCGTGTTTTTGCTCACCCCACCCCATTTTAATAACTTCGGCTCCTTAAATCTATATTCTACATAGCACTTTATAGAAATCGGCCAAACATGGGAATGCCCAAAGTGAACTAGGACTTCACTATTCCTACAACCACCAGTGCATATACCGAAAACGTGATGGCCCTTCGGATACCAATAACTTCCCGGGACATAAAAATGAGAATCACTGCTTTTGCCAGATCTCCCAGTGCTTTATGACATCACCAGGCGTTTTGTGACACCATCACTTTAACACACAGCCTTTGGCCCTGGACTAGAGGCAAAAGAATATGTTTATTGATGGAGGCAGTGGAGGAAGGACTGGAGATTGGAAAGGAAAGGCTCCGAAGTCGCCTGGAGAAATTACACCGAAGAAAAACAAGATTCAGATATTTCCGAAGGGGAGCAGCGGGGGAGGGCGAGGACGACTGCAGATTAGGCAACACGGAGTTACAATGATACAATTTAGAAAATCCCAGTCCAGTGCCAGTGCTTTGTGGAAATTTTTTCCATTTTAAATAACGAGATAAACGGGAAAGTTTCTGACGTTCACTAGCTCAGATTTTAAAGGAAGTAACGAAGGAGAGGTGTAGCAGTAAAATGTCATCATACATAACCAAATTGAATTTGCTTCTATCCCAACGGGTCTTTCCCCTCCACCGTTAGTCTGGATTCACTGGCCCTGGAGTTGGGAGCAGTGATGCTTTCATTGTGGAATTTCCGGCCACTAGGGGCGCTCTGTGGCGCTCATCAACGTGAATGAGGTTTTCCCTTCATTTCGAACTAAAAGTTGGAAATCCCTAAAGGAATTTTACTAGGAAAAAAATTCAAGAATTCATAAATTATCATTCACATCCAGAAATTTTAAGGAAAGAGCTGGTAAACTATTGGTTTCTAATTGTAGTTTTTTTATATGTAGTTCTAATTAGGCATGCTTGGCATCCCCGGTATCCCCTGAAGGGTCTCTGCGCCGTGGACCATTTCCCACAACACAGGCAAGACTGGGAAGAATGTTACACCAGGTTTTCCTTCCCCCGCCCTTTGTTAAGCAGAAAGCAGTCTTGCATCCGGATTTCATAAAGATGCTTGTTTCTCTCTTCACATATTGGACACGGTTCTGGGTTATGCTGCTAATTGGTCCTTGGAGCTGCTGCCACACAGAGGGAGCTCTGGGTTGCAGAGACTGGGCATCTGACCACTGTGGTATTTCTCGGACTTTGCATGTAATAAAGGAGGAGCCTCCAAATTCCCTGGGTCCAACTCAGATTTCTGCCATCCCTGAGTCCAAAACTAAAAACAAGTAACACAATAATCTTTATGAAGAGGATGAAAACCACAATCACCAAAGCCTCCACATGCAACCAAAACTCATTCACATATCCCCTCCTTAAACTCACTCTACTGAGAGAACCCAACAATTTCTTCAGTTCGTGAGCCCCAGAGAAATCTGTATTTCCTGCATGCAGGTGGCAGATGTGGAGGTCTCTATTTCCCCTTGGGTGTGTAGTAACTCCTTTTACTGATTTATCGCTGAGAGAGCCAGGTTTCTTGGTGGAATATCAGTGAACAGAAGGAGAAAAAACATGCAAATCCTTTTCAGCCTGTGCTATGAGAATTTGCAGTCCCATTGTTTTTTCTCCCCTGAAATAGAAATGAACCAGAAAGCGAAAACCAGAGAAATGAAGGGAAATGATGATAAGGTCTCTCAGCTTGGTAGACTGCCTTCTGGGAATAATAAAATCCACACTGGAGAATTTTACAATACACAATTTCCATTTGGGCAAATCTTGTGCTCCTTGGAGCAACTAGTTTATGGTTTCTTAGAAGGTTGTTTTTCCACCACTGCTTGGAGAAGTGCAGGGCTGGTCTAATGGCAACATTAGAAAGTCCTGGAAAATACATGAAGTCTAAGAATGATGACAGTCAGAGATGGAGGAGACCCATGACATCATCTCACGGGCCCAGAGGAATCAGTGGAAGATTCTTTCCTGGAATAGGTCTTCTAGTTCTGATCCTGTTGACTTTCAAATGGCTCCAGGGATGGCCTTCCCACCACCTCCACTACCACATATTTCCCCAATCTCATAACTCTTGCTGTCATAAATTTTCAGGGTGTCTAGTTCAAGTGTTCTTTGACTGAAAATGACAACTGCTCTCCTTTACTCAAAGTTGTGTCTACCTGCTAGAATGAATACTTCACTCTTTTGAAGCAGTAACTTTTTTATATTTCACTAGAACTCGAATTCATTCTCTCTCTCTCTCTCTCTCTCTCTCCCTCTCCCTCTCCCTCTCTCCAGAAGCCATTGTATCTATAGATGGGGTAGGAAACATGGACCAGAAATCTTGGCAATTTGGCTGATGGAGTTTTAGCTCATTTGAGTTGTGCTGTCTCAGAATGATCACACCAGAGCTGCTCCCAGTGTTCAGGGTTCACAGTGCCAAGCTGATACCTTCTTTCAGTGCCACATAGAGAGTGTGCTTGTCACCTTGGAGCTTGCACACTGCAGACCTCAATAAACCATACAGCCCTATACAAAATATCCTTCCCCCACAGTCATTACTGTCCAATTTACCTTGCAGGTGAATATATGTTGATGTACATGTGTGCCTATACATGTTGGGATTATAATTATAAAATTCTTAGGTATTTTCCTCATGTGGATCCTAATAGAGTGCAGGCTGAAAGCCATGAGAAAATCATAAACTCATGTTTTCCAACCTCTTTCTTTAACAGTTAGGCAGAGCTAGAAAAGTGAAAAGTTATGAGCCTAGAGGTAACTTTCCCTGACAACAAAATCAGAAAAGAACCCAGAAATCCCCTTGCAGGCCAGGGCTCCTGCTCAGTTCTTATTCTGATAATTCACTTACTATGCAGTGAAGGGCATCTTTCCCTTTCTCTGCACCTCAGTTTTTCTAACTCTGAAACAAAGAAATTAGCCAGAGAAGAGGCGGCAAACTGTTATCCACAGAATGACTTTTCCAGCAGCATTTACTTTTTAAAAAAGTCAGTGGATATTTTAATGTAATAATTTGGATTTTTAAACTTGAATGAATGTGACTTGGTTGCCTCCCCACAGCCATTCCTCCTCCTCCAAATTCTTGTCCGCAGCTCCTGCCTTCTACTCTGAGGATATATAACTGGGGTGCTGCACCCACCAGTTCATCCTCTCTGAGCTGGGTTTTCTTTACTTGCTGCTGAAAGCACCCCAAATCCCTGGCTTCCTTTGATTGACAAGACGATCTGGTCACCCTTAGCCAAAATTCCCCCATGGCAACAGTGAGTTGGCACCCCCAGTGGCTGCTCCCTTTCAACGGGCTGTGTGCCCTCCAGGCTTAGCCCAGTTCTATCATTTGGCCACCTGTTTGCCCAAAGTAGGGACATGAGCCTGTGGCCCTTGGGTAAATGATTATGTGTCACAGAATTTTATACACTTTATAGATGCATCACAGCTGGATGTGGTCCTGGCATATTTTGATTCAATTGTCTACTCAATTAGGTCAAATAGCAAATTTTAACTGACATGCCCAGGCTGTGTTTTAAACTGACCAGATGAGTGGTTTCGGCATTGTGTGAGTGCTGCCTCAGTGAAGTTCTGCTGAACTTCCCGTGGAAATATGTGCCAAATTATATGCAAATTTGTATTTTTCATGGGAGCTGAGAGCTTTGGCACTTAATTTTGATTTTTTTTATGGCTGAGTACGTAGCATTGGCCAAGTTCTGCATGTTTAATCCTTTTAATCATTCAACATAAATCATGCTCTCAGCCCCTTAATCATTCTTGTTATTCTTCTTTGAACTTCCTCCAGTTTCCTTACATCCTTCATTGCATTAAAAAAAGAGTTTTTGAACAGGCCTGTTTTACTTCCAAAAATCCATTCGAGGATGGAAACAGTGGGGGTTTAGAAGATCTGATGCCATGAGAGGCTCCCAGGGAAATGCAAGTTTTGGCCCTTGGAAAGTCACAGACATTCACAGGGGCCCCCTTCTCTGTGCATCTGATCCAGAAAGACTTTTTATATCCTTTTTCTCTTAAGTAAAACAGAGAGGGATTTCTCTGATGACTCTTGGTGACAGAGTCCACATTCTTTTCTGGTGTATTCGTGTATTTATTTATTTATTAAAAAGCTACTATGTGAATGTCAGTGGTTGCTCTTTTCATGTTGAGTGTAGGGATGGAAACACTAGCAGGAGAAATCCACTTGGTGCATCTCTTAGGATCCGAGATTGATCTGCCATCTATCAGCTGTTTCCCCTTTAATTGGGTTTTAGTGATGACAGAGATAGTGTCTCATTGACACTCATGGGAAAAAAGACCCTACAAGGAGTGATAAAAAGAGAAGTTGATGGAGTTTCTTACCATACATCCACCTTTTTGGGTGTCTGCTTTTCTTTGTCTCTAGAATCCAAGCTTAAGAGAAACTTTGTCTTGCTTGTCAGTCTATCCCCTAATCTAAAAATACACCACAGAATAAGGGCTCAAGAAGTGTTTGTAGACTGAGTGAATGGTCGCCTTCTGCTTATCACCTCATGTTTTAGTAAGGATAATTGATACTTCTTAGTTTTATGCAAAGCATTATGTCAAACAGCTTCAAGACAATTATTAAAGCCTCCCTTATTCTCTGGTATGTCTCCCAAATTGGACTGGGGGCCAAACATCTCACAGAGAAGTTTAGAGCCCCCAGTGCTCAAGGTCATTTAGTCCAACTAATGCACAAATTCCCTTAATTGGCCATCCTGTCATTTTACCATTCAGCCTTTGCTTGAATACCTCTAGAAACAGAGAGCTTGTGCCTTTGTACAGCTATGATTATTACAATGCTCTGGCTTAAATTCAGCTAATATCTTTTTTTCCCTATAGTCTCCATTCATTGCCTTGGTCATCAGGAACAAATTAATCTTTCTTTCTACTGGACAATCCTTTAGGTATTTTGAGACATTAACACATCTCTTCTAAACGTTCTCTTCAGTATTTTAAATGTCCCCAATTCCTTTCTACACCTGCAAACATAGCAGAGATTCCAGCTTAGGAATTTTGCACGTGTTCACCTTGAGAATTCAAATGTGAACAGCAGGAATGGACCAGCAGTGTGTCTGTTTATGGGAAGGGCTAAATAGCTTTGCAGGGGAACCAATAACTAACTACTTAGCCAGCTACAAGTCATCCTATGAGAGCCATGAGTCAGCCTGAGAAAGGAGGAAAGCTTAGGGGCATGGGCTCAGGTAATTTTTTGGTTTCAGCTTTCCACCCACAGGAACCTGTGCCAACTTGGAGAAAAAGGTACTGAGAGTCAAAGGCCAAGGCCATGAGAAATCTTTAGTCAACAGCAAATACAAGGTGACATTGTTTTTACATTTGGGTGGTATTGTACACCACATGAGATTGTGAAACGCAGGGGAAGAATGTAGCATATCATATTAGACTAGACAAGACAACATCAGCTCTACAGCAAGGCAGGAGCGAGGATGGACACCTGCTGGAGAAAACACAACCAGAGGGGCAGGTGACGTTGAAAGAGAAATGGTGTACTCGGGTGGCTGTTGAGGAGAGGGTTCTGCATCTGATATGAGAGAGGTGTATCTGGGTAGGACTGGAGGAGAACCGGAGTTCTTGTACATCCTAGAAGGAAGGTGCTATTTTGTTACTGTTATTTTCCCGGCATCAGGAAATGTGATTACAAGTAATAGTGGTGACAATTATTTCTATCTTTTGAGTCTGTTGTATGGGCCAGGTCCAGTGGTAACAGCAGGGTAAACCATTTAATCTTCATAATAATCCTGTGAAATTGATACAGTCTTTATTCTTATTTTACAGGTGAGAAAATGAAGACTTAGAGAAACCTTCTCATCCAAAATTTCACCTCTAGTCAATGGCAGAGCTGTGAAACAAGGCTACTGTTATCCAACTTCTAAGCCTGGCATCTGAAATGATATAAAATTCTTCATTTTAGTATCATTTCCTCATATCACAGCCCACACTTAAATAGTACAGTATTTACATTTGACTTAAATAGGTTTGGTGCCATTTTTGAAATGTTGAATCTAAGTATATATAGCACGTCAAACAAAAAGCATGTAGGGAAGTGAAGCCAGTTGATTTCTGCAGAAACTGTTCTTATCATGCGAACAGAGGGTCCTTTCCGCTGTCACTGAGCTAAGAGTAAGTGGCCATTAGTCCTCACATCACATCAGTCCCTTTGGCTGAAGAGCTAACCCTTGACAACACGCGGTGTCCCTGAAGCAGCCTGCCCGGCTCGGTGTCAAGTCGACGATAACGGGGAAAGGATGCCCACTCTCCCGTATCACGTGTGTCCAGCGACATCGTCTGAGTCCCTCGACAGTCCCCGCAGCAGAGAACTGTTCGCTCTGTTCCAGCGAAATCTAAATCATCTCATGAGTAATTCTGGGGCATCCTGCTTCATAAAGTCCTTTTATGGGACCATAAAACACCTCAATCTCATCACCCTGGAGAAGCTGGCCTCAGGAATGAGAGCAAACTGTTTGCACTGAGCTGAACAAGTGGAGCAAATTATTGCTCCTAGCCAGAGCACTTTCGACTTCCTTATTGGACAAAAGACATTTAGCAAAAGAAAACAATGTTTTAATTGCATGCTCCTCTTTACAGGAGATCTTTCAAGATTCACTTGTAAACCAGGAGCAGACTCTCCTGTAGAGAGCAAAGCGTTCCAGACACGCTGATACTTTATGTGCCCAAGAACTCAGCCCTTTACAACCCAGGGGCACTTTACTGCTAATGATCTTGGAAGTTAACAAGGTTTGCAAAAGCTTCTCAGCATTATTATTACTATTTATATTAATAACATTAGTGATCTCCCTTAGTCTTCCAAGACTTAGCACTACTAATTGGCATCAGTATAAACAGAGGCATTGATGCTATCATGCAGCGCAAGCACAGCCAACTCTGGCAGCTTTGTGGGTTAGATATGGAAATGTTTGCTATCTAATGAGGACACAAAATGTTAATCTGCAGAACAAATTGTATTTATAGAGAAACTAATTATCATATGCAAATGTGACACACATCACTTGCAAAATTCTTGCTGCTGCTGGGCTGGCTCTCTGACCTTTCTGAAATGCAGCACTTTGGAGCACTAGCTAATGGTTTCGTGCTCTGAGGCTGATGACTTTCATTTTCACACATAAATGAGCTAAATGGGACTGACTCTGGCTCTGAATAAACACAACAGAGCCATCACTTCTGCGGCTGTACCCTCCCAACCCCGCCCCGCTCTACTGATTTCTTATCCTTTCCTTTAAAACTCAGAATTCCTGCAGGTTTTTTTGCTACATCTGAAAAACCAGATGTTAGGGGCATGGACTCAGATATTAGATGATCAGAGTAAAGAATGTTTTAACCCCATTAATAAAACAATTAAGACACCCTTGTGATCACAGTCCTATTGGATGAAGGCCATTTTGATATTATTTTCATAATTTTTTTTTATTGAATAAGAAACTAAGTATATGGCATAGACTGTTAAATCTAGTGAATATGGTGTTAACTCCTTTTCTTGGTACTTTTTCCTATTCTCTTTCAAATGTATACATTCTCCAGTTTGAAACCTCGGAGATGTATAAAATGGTGGATCTTAAATGGCCGTAGTGATCATTGAGCGAGTCCAAATATTTCATTTGCAGATAAGGAGAGAAGAGCTCAGAGAGGTCAAGTGACACACCCACACAGTGAGTTACTAGAAAAACCCAAAAGTCAGGTGCTCTTTCTGTGTGCTTAACAAATAAAAAATAAAACATCTCTGCTGTTTATATCATGTTCAGGTTCTAAGTTTAGAGTTGTGTGAATGCTTAACAGCTTTTATAACTTTATGTGAAGATGCTGCTGGCCAGAGCCCCTCAGCCGGCTTAGGGACAAGCAATTCTCTTAATTCATATGCCGACATTTAGTATCTGATTCAATATTCTCCAAATGCCTAGCGGGCTCTAAGGACAGAATGGGAAGAAAAGTGGCCTTTAATTGTCACAGAACCCACAGTTTGCTGAGGGCACCAACATCCGAAAGACAATTTCAATGAACATGCCTTGTTTAAGTATGCTGGAGATGGAAAGAACACAGAGGAGAAACAAGGAGTTCATATGGACAAAGCTGTAGTGTGGGACAATATATTCATTTCCATTGCTATGCAACACATTACCTCAAATTCAGGGGCTTAAAAGACATACACTTATTATTTGCATGGGTCAGGAGTTCCCGCACGTCTCCGAGGGGTCCTTAGCACAGGGCCTCACAGGGATGAGGTCAAGCTTCATTCCTTTCTAAACTTCAGTGCTCTCTTCCAAGCTTACCTGGCTGGCGGCAGACTTCCGTTCTTCGTAGTCGTAGGACTGGTCTTTGCTTTCTTGCTGGCTGGCACTCACTGGGCGCTGGTCAGAGCTCCCGGGGGCCAGCTCAGTTCCTGGCTACATAGCCCTCTCCCAGAATAGCAGTTTCCTTCTTCAGTCTCAGCGGGGGAATCACTCTCTTCAGGATGGCCTGCCCCCCTTTTTTAAAGAGCTTTCCTACCCAGAGCCACCTTGGATAATCTCCCTTTTGATTAACCCCAAATTATCTGATTTGGGGCCTTAATTACATCGGCACAATCTCTTCATGGTTGCCCAGTTATGTAAACTAATCGCAAGCGTAAAATCCCACCCTACTCAGAAGCTCACCGCACTCAGGGGGAAAGGGTTGCACATGGTGTGTATGCCAGAGGGACAAAGACCTGGGGACCCATCTGAGAGTTCTGCCTCCCTGAGTGGAGGGCAGTGTGTGCAGATGGGACAGGTTTCAAAAGATGGAAACTGAGTCATAAAAGACAAACATCCGTGATTAGTTAATTTTATTATTTTCTTTAAATTATTTTTTTAATAAAAAGCCTGTGTTCCCAAGATGAAACTTTATTCATTTAAGTCAGACTTGGATTGAACATGAAAAAAAGGAATGAAATGGAAAATTTACCAAGAGTACAAAACAATAAAACAAATGAACAAAGAAGGAAAAAGACAAAAACTTTGTTAGAATGAATGAATGAAAAACATTAGAATAAATGAAAGAGCCCTGGATGGGGCCTAAGATGACAAGCTATTCAGTCTGTCTGGGCCTCTGTGTTTTCATGTGAAAATATGATGATTATTTGCAATATGTGAGAGGCAAAGGAGTAATTTTCTTAACCTGTAGTAAATTCTTATAAAATAAAAAAGGAGAAGAAGAATCATTGACTATAAAAATGGGCTAAACATTGGAACTAGTAGTTGAGGAAAGAAGAAGCAAATGGTTAACAGGTTTTTTAAGTGCTCAAATTTATTTGTAATAGTGACAATAGCTAACAATTAAAATTTTTTCCTAACTATGTTCAGGCATTGTACTACTTCCACTGCATGGTCAGCTCATTTAATATGCAACCCTACAGGGTTCGTCCTTTTTGGGGGTCCATTTTATTGGCAGGAAGAGATTAACTGTTGTAGGTCACAAAGTAGTAAGTGGCAGAACCTCAGTTCCACCCAGGAAGTCTGACTGTGCTCCGACCTTCCTGCATTCCTACCCTAAAGGCTCACTAAGAACCCAACAATGGATTGGTAGGACTTGTTAAAACAATACTTAGTGTTGATAAGGGTTTCGGAGAAGAGACACTTTCCTATACTGTTGACAAAAATGGAAACAAATAAATCTCTCTGCAGAGGTTTTTAAAGTGTGTATTTTTAATCTTTAAGTACATAGTCTTTAATATAGCTTTTATTTCCCATTCTTTTATTCCAACGAAGGCTGTACGTGTGTATGAATAATTAGCTCTGAGAGTATCTGTCAAGTTACTCATAAGAGTAATAAAATGAAATAAAAACAATTTTATAAGATAGAAGCAACAGCACAGGCATTGCATCAATTATTTTGCATTTATTGAATGAAGTACTATACAACTATTATGGTTGTATTTTATATTTTAGGGTATTAACCTGCACTGTATATTAGGAGTGTGAAGCATATTAAATGATATCACATTCTTATTAAAAACTTTGCATGCATGAGTACCAAAAAAAGGGAGGGGGAGTGTGGCCTTGAAATATATTCACCAAACTATTAAGTGTGATACATTTGAAATGTGATAAAATGATAAGTGATTCATGTTTATTTTTGTAATTTTTATTTTTTGAGTATCATTTTATTCAGTAAACACTGTATAACAAGAAAAAATAATTTGAAAATTTAGGTAAATGCTCTTTAAAAGTTTTTTTTATAATACCATCTAGGATCTATCTTCTGCAAATTGTTCTGTGTAGTCAGTCAGTCTCATGGTGTGACATCCACATTGAACTCAAAAGTCTCGTGAACTATCTTTTGCTGTTGGATCAGCTACCCGTTAACTCCAGAAAGTTAGAATTGGAAGGGATCATAGAAATTGAATGGTCCAACACCTTTGTTTTACGGATGAGAATGAGGAAGCCCCAGGGAACGGGTGACTCCCCAAGACTGACAGCCTGGGTGGGGCAACACGACACGGGAAGGCAGGTCACTCCACCTGCAGGTTGGTACCAGTTGTCTTCTGTGACACCATCTTTCCTGCAAGACCTTGCATGTCTTTAGTTGTGAAAGTAGATGCCTGGATCCACAATTTCTTGGGTCAGAGTGTGATGGCATAAACCTAGAATTTGAGGTCAAATAGTCCAAGTTCAATGCCAATTGTTCTGTTTCTGAGAAACTTCAAACAAGAGAATCTACTTTTTTGACCCTCATTTTTCTAAACTGTAAAATAATGACTGTAATAATACCCACCCCTTTGGCTATAGTGAAGATTTAAAACTACATTATGTATTAAAAATGTTTAGCACAACACCTGGTTCTTTATGTCTTAAATACAAGCTATCATCCTTCTGTTTTTTATCTTAGGGCATTGTACCCCAACTGACACCAGCGTTGCCCTGTTTTCTGGCAGGAAAGGAACTGCGATGATGATTGGCTGCCATGATGCCCGTTCCATTTATCCATCTTTGCTGAGAGTTAAGCCTCATATATCTTCCCTGATGAAGGAGGAGTTGCGTTCTCTCTGTTGCCTGCCCTCTGGGGGAATCCCTTACACCTGGCTACCGTGGTAGTAAACCATTCAGAATTAAAAGAAAGAGACATAATTTATGAGCCAAGGAAAGTCAGCTCCCCATGTAAATAAGTAATGAGGTTGGGTAGCAAACAGTCACTGACGTTGGCTACTCTGGAGGATGTTTGCTGTGATGTTGGGTCCCTGCTTGCAGGACCTATGCAAGTGAATGCAGAGATGGGGCTCCCCACACACAGGTGTTCACCCACACTTCACTCCTGGCTTGTGCAGAATCACAGAAGTAACCAATAGTCGGAGTTAGGATTATAGTGGGGGTGGGGAAAGAGGACAGCAGAACAAAACCAACAAGACACCAGGGTGGTAGGTGACAGGCCTGCCCCGCTGCCCTGACCCTGATGCCACCCTCTCTGCTGTATGCCCGCGGGCGGGTCTTGTAACTTCTCCAAGAGGCAGAAATAGGGGCCAGAATTTGGTAAAAAGTATTTTTACACTTAATGAAGATAAGATTCAAGGTCCAGGGCCCCCGACCTAGTGCGCTCAGGACACATATGCTCAAATTAGAAGGTAAAATTTCAGTTTCTGTGGAAATGGTGATGCAGACTTGTAGAGAAAATCTTCCTCACACAACTTCCCAACCTCACCCGGCCTGCGATCCACACCTGTGTTTCCACGGCAGAGAAGTCCAGAGAGTTTACTGGGGACCTTGGACTCTCTAATCCTGCTCGCTAGCAAGCTACCTAGGCATTTGGGATCATTCACCCATTGCTCCCTTCCCGGCATTTAAATGCAATGAGGTTCCATTTGGTTGAATATTAAGGAGCTATTTTAAAATGGTGATAGAAGGGACTTCATCCATTTGGCTAAGCCAAGTTGTAAGTATTCCAGCTGTTCATGTCCACCTCTTGTTGGTGCTCGGAGGAGCCAGGGGCTCATGTGGCCCTGGTAAAGTGCTCCCTGACGTCAAAGCCAGGAAATGACAGCGCTGCCCCTGAGCTTGTGGGTCATTACTCCCCAGTGGCTTCCAGACGATTCAGCCCATCAGAGCAGTGCCCTGTGTGATTTCAATGTGCCACCAAAATGCTGTTTTCCATTGTCACTTCAAGTTTACGATAAATTGACAGCTGAACACTTCCCTGCCTTTGAGGTGGCAAAGAGAATTCATCAATAACACTCTTTCCCTTAGCCCTCAGAAAATGTCTACAAATGCACCACCATTAAAGGCCGCAAGCTTTTTATAGATTCATAGTGACTTATAACCTTCTACTTGGCTGCAGAAAGCAGCCGATCGATTTGCACCTATCGTGGAGCAGAGCCAAAGGGAAAATGAGGAACCACCTGAGAAATGTTCCTGAAAATGCCGAAATAAAAGCTAAATGGTGTGAAGACCTTAGCTAACCCCATACTAATCCCATGGTCCAAAGATACAGAAGTTCTAGAAAAACGGGAGCCAACACAAGCCATCCTATCCAGGTGAGGGGCAGCAGAGAAGCAGGGTCTTCAAGCTGGCTCAGCGTCCTAAGTGGTCTAATTAAATGAAACAATTAGAGGTTGGCTTCTGTCCTGCGAGTTATTCTGCCACTGATGAAATCCCAAGGAATGGCAAGGGGCCAAAATTGCTCAAGTGACTTCTTGTTCAATTCAGCCATTTAAGTGCTCATCAAGTGTTAAGTTTAAGTGTGTGTAAAGATTATTACCCACCCACCCCAAAAAATCAAGGGAGTGTGCATATGCATACAAGGGGCGTACATTTAGGTCAAGAGGGAAATAGCTTCGGGGCTTTAACAGATTTAGTTTAGCAAAGGTCGTTTTTCTCCCTCTCGCAAGCCTTTGAATAGCCACTTTTCTTGATTGCCTTCTAGATCATCGCAGGCTGCCAAGGGCCCCAGTGTGAATATCGGATGCCCGGTCTTGAGGGGTGGGGGCTTTGAGAGGCTCCTCCTACCAGCATTCAGAATGCTGATCCAGCCTGAGGCAGCCAGGCCACTCTCCAAAATTATGTGATAAAATTAAGTTTCCAGCTCAGATTTCATGAATTCTTCTTTTGTTTATTTTGAATATTTTAATGTTCTTAGTAAGGGGATGTTTGGAAAGATGTCCTCGGAGTTCCTTATATATGTCTAAAAAATATTATGGCGACCTTGCCCAATCAGTTAAAACATGATATTTCCTAGTGAGTGAATTATTAAAATAATTTATTATCTTCAGTATCTTAAGAACTAATGGCACTAACTTGCTCTTTGTCTTCTTTTTAGTATTTTTTTTTTTGCAGGGGGGAGGTAGAAATTATTGACAGTTTTTTCTGAATAGGTAACTATATGGTTGAGGTACATTTTATAGAGTGGAGAAATTCTGGCATAGTCTGCATTTTAATATGAAACAACCAATAGGGAAGCAGAGGGTCAAAAGACACAGGTGAGTGAGCACAGGTGCCCAGTGTCTCCTCCTTTAGCTCCTCCCACGGCACACACCTTACCTCACTATCGACCAGGCAGGCGAGAAGCCTGTACACATGGACTTGCTGCCCTTTATCCTATTCAGCCTGCCCACAAACTTCCCAATCACTCCATGAGCACTCAGGGGCACAGCCTGTATTGATAGAGACTTTCCTGATGTACGTCTCTTGCATACTAACCTATTTATTTTTTACTGAGACATTGGGTCTGTATGAGATTTGTATGCAGCAGGATGGGCCACACCAACCACTGTGGTAGACTAATAATGATCTTTGAAGAGTGCTCTATCCTTTCTGTTGAAAAACCTCCCCATTTTATTTTCTCATAACCACTGGCGCAGTAGAAGTAGTTAACAGTTCTGCAAAGGAAGTCCACATCGTGGTGCACATCTTAAATGCCACATTTACTGAATACCTAGCACTTGAACAGGTGCTGAGTTATCTTCCAAAGCATATTGAAGGCACAGATATTAACTTGAGTTTGGAGGAGAAGAGTCATCAAAACTTTAATAAGAAGCCAACATCACAAACAAATGCTCCCCCTTTTGTTGAGTACATAGTATGTGCCAGGTACTGAGCTAGGTACTTTACGTATATTATTTACAGTTTCCCCAGCGATTCTTCACAGCAAGTTATAATGGACACTTTATAGAGGAAAGGAGTTATGTTCTAAGAGATTTTGACTTCTCAGATATCACACAGAAAATGTCATAGTTAAGATCAGAACTAGGAATATGCAGTCCGATGCTGCCATTTATTCCACTATACCACTTTGCCTCCAAAGAGACTTCTGTGCATGGGATTAGGATGCAGTGGGGAATTCAGTGCACCTCACTGCGCATACTTGAACCTCTGTTTATACAGTTACCAAATTTCAGAAAAATATGATACTTGATTCCTTGCTTATATGAGATAAGGAGCTAAGCCTGTTCCTTTTTACCCCCACCCCAACTTCTTTTCAGTATTTTCCATCTTTGATTTCCATAATAGATTATTAAACAACAATCTGTGTTTAACCCCATATCACTGAAATTTGTATATTCTTCATATTTTTTCAAGAAACAGTTATAAGTTTGCATGTAAATATATATGTTGAATTTATAATATTTAGAATCTGTGCACTGTTTTGCTTCTTTTAAACTTTTGTAGGCATTGATAGTATAGTTCAATAATAGTACCAAAGATAGTAATATAAAATGTCGGACAACCAAGAGGTGTTTTGTGCACATTTAGTTCGTAATGAATTATGTCAACAAGACACACAATTAGGTAGATTTTGTGTGTTGTGATGTAGGTGATTAGAGTGGAGGAACAAGGTTGAGCCAAGAGGTAAACATCCCAGAGAAGAAATTTTCGGTCCTTGTTCACACAATGTTCCCATTACCCCAACAAGATTATGTGTATGAGGCCATACGTTGTTAATGCTCTGGACTTGCTGCCCGAAATAAGCTGGAAGTGCAGGTTGTCTCTTCCTGCACTAGGGCCCCTTGCCCTGCAAGGCAGGCCGACTGATTTCCATCACACGCTACAGACAAAAAATATACCAGTGAACCTTCGCCAGAAGTTTGGCAAACATCCCCCTGCAAGGGAGAGAGCAAAATTTGTTCAGAACAAGACTCTCTGTTCCTACTTTACTTAATATTTTCCAGAATAATCCTTCTTTGAGTTTGACATTTTCTACATGTAGCTGACTGGACAGAAATTTGTTTGGCTCCAATGCTAACTACACGTAGACATCCTCTCTCTTATCAAAAGTTCAGCCAGGCAGCTTTTGCTGTAGTAGTGCCACGTAGAAAAATATCTCCTAAATCTCAGTTGATTGCAACAGCAGATATTTTTTTTAAAATGTCACTCACAGCTCTGTGGGTTGGCTATGGCTGCTCTGCTGGTGAGGATCTGCTTCATGTGCCTTCTTGTCCTAACACCAAAGCTGAAGGCGTGGCATCTACCCAGATGTGCTATTACTAGGATGACAGCTGGAGTGCAAGATGCCTGGTAGAAACTTCCAGTGCCCATTATGGCCTTCCTTTGCATCCCGCAGTCTATCGCTTCCTCCCACAGTCCACTCTCTGTAGGAAGTCATGTGGACAAATGGCGAAACTGACATTGATGGGGCTTCATTGCTGGAGGAGGAAAGAGTAAATAGTGGCTGAATAATAATATAATCTACCACAGTCTACCCTCTTGGTCTCAATTATCGGTGCAGCTTCCCTCTGCATTCAGAATAAACGCATAGCCTTCTTGAGGAGAACAGCACGAAAGGCGCCAGATCCGATGAAGTCCAGGATCTAGTACCAGCATCTACAAACAGCACGTCCTGATATGGCTGCTCTCCATCCAGACACCTACGGGCTATAAAGGAAAATTATGTGTATTCTCTTTTGAATACACTCCCCCCCACCCACACAAAGGTGGAACAAGACCAGGATCACAGCAATAAACAGTCATATTTGGAAATGTGAAAAATGGGAAGCACATGGCAGTCACGGGTCCATAACAATTCCGAATTCCTGCTGAGCCAATGTCCCTGATGAAAACGCTTCATGAGAACAACTGCAAGTCTCAGAGGCTCACCACCAGAAGCACACGTTCCTCACACACACACAAACGTGTTTCTGTACAAGCTGACCCGGCCTGCAGTCAGCTATGTTAACTTTCTCCAGGTAACAAGTCTGGTTCAGAACTGCCCCAAATGTCTTCTTATTCAAAGCCTCAGGATGAGACAGCGGATACTGCCTGTGTTTCATCGTGCTGAGCAGGAGTGCGTGTGGGGGAGGGGAAAGGTGTGCTGCCACACGGGCCCACGTCCCATTAGCTCAGTCACGTGTCCATGCCCAGAGTCATCAGCACACTTCTCCCACGGCAGGAGGAGGGGGAGAATATTTGCTCAAGAACCTATCACAGAGGGTGAGCTGTGTGTTAGAGAATATTTCCTCTTTCAAAGGAGCTCAGGGAAAGTGATCTTTCCCAATATTGGAAGGGCCCAGTTAGTAGTTAAATGTTCTTCATGTACACTATTCTGTAAGCACAAGATAAGTCATACTCATCCACTGAATAAACTTAAAGTACATAGAAGTACATAAATTCCACTTTGCACAGTGAGCTGAATAACGTATAGTTCAACAGAGAATTGGACATCAGTTTGAATTACCAACAAAAAAGGCAAAGAGACAGAATGATACAGATGAATCTCACATAAATCTTGACAGATTCAATAAGGTAATCCATAATTCCTTCTCCACCTGTGCTGCTTTAATAGAAACAAAATAGAGAATTCCCAGGGACCTGGACTAGGTTTATTTGAGAGACCAATGCTAGAAGAGTCTGAGCAGAAAAATTCTGCAGGAAGAATTAATGAAGTTACAAAATTATAGATTCATGGTTAGGGCAGTTACAAGTCTGTCTCAGAATAGTCTGTCTTGCTGAATAAGGTTGTAATAATGTGTCCTAGCAATCAAATATTGGAGTTAACATCAGAACATCGGAATCTCAATTTAGTTACAACTACACGTTAATCAGTGATTGTGATAAATCTCCCGGAGCCTTAGAACAAGCAGCATGTGAAGAGTTAAGACCAGTTCACACTGCCACCGCCTCATAGGAAGGAAACTCGGATGGGTCTTGCCCAAACATGACTAATATGGGTAAGAGTCGTATTCTTCGGCGTGACAAATTACAGCCCACACCAGTGAATGTACAAGACACAAGTGCTCAGCCCCTATGGACAGGCAGAAGCTACAATCATGGTACAAAACTGGATTTTTCATCCTTTCTGGACTGGTCCGTTGTTTTCTATTCAAGGCCACATTTACTGCTGAATTTCCGACCCCAACTCATGCCACTTGACACATCCAGGCAAGGAAGATATTATAAAGCTAAAGAAATCACACTCCTGGCTAGGCCTTTCTAAAGAAATCACTGATAAATATTGAACTGTGGGGAGAATTTGCAAAATCTAAACCGAAGTGGTAGTTGGGGCTGGAGAGAGAAGTTTAAATTTATTGTTTAGGGAACTAGATGTAATTATTTGCATAGCCCTGTGTAGATTTTACAAGGTCCAAAGTTTAACTTAAAAAAAAAAACACAACTTACTTTTCATAGAGGAATAATGTTTACTACCCTTTTGGTACTGAGTGGGCAGACCCTACAATGAACACATCCTCCACAGGTGCTTAAATTAGGCTTGCTATCTGCAGACATGTCAAGGAAAGTAACAATGAGAGTAGGAAAACTGCTTGCAAAAGATAAAAGGTACCACTTGCATCTTCATCTAACGTGTTTATTTAACAGCTAATATATGCAAAATACTGAAAAATAAGTGTGTAGAGGTCTATATTAAATATGCCAAGGAGGATACCAAATAAGGCAAGCATGGAATCTTCTCTTAGGAGCTCACACTTTAAGGGTAGAGATAAAACACGCTTATGTACATGCTCACACACAGGACACAACTGTAATACAAGGTAAGAACATGCAGAAAAAATAATCAGTAAAGTACAAGGCAAGAACCAGGAAAATAATGTTCCCTTGACTGAAATGAAAGCCAGAATCTTGAAAGTTAAGTATTAACATAATACCCTAAAAATGCAGGAAGAAAATTTTTAATGAAAGGTCATCACAGGTGAGCAAAAGAGAATAGTATTGATAGGAATGATAAGATAGAAAAAATTAGAGTTGCAGAAGAAATTCTGGAGAGTATAGAAAAAGGGGTTATTTCAGTTATTCAAGTACATAAATGTTAAATTAATTGTTTTTGCTCATTGACTGAAATTAATGAAATTATCTGTATCCGACACTATATTAGTGTTCTTAAAATCATTGCAATGTGATTAGAAGTACTATATGTTAATACAATTTCATGGGAGAGAATCAGTCCAAGCGTGAATGAAATATGGATGATACAGTATCCTTTGTGTATATATATACATTCAAATAAATACATATACATTAATATAAATGTATATGGATACCTTCTTAGGATGCTTTTAGAACTAAAATTGCAGGAAAATTCTAATAATAGTAGATTAGTTGTTTTACCTTTTAGACCTGCAATTTACCAGCAAAATTTATCCACCAATTTATAATCACTTCAAAGAACAACGTGGCAGATAATCCTGGTTTTCTAAGTGACTGGCCTACTTAAGTGACTTCTGTAAGGAAATGACCTGTCACATAGATGAGGAAGAATTAAAAAAATGTAATCTCACAGTGTCATAATTAGATTTTAGCTATTGTCCCATACACACTTCCTTTCTCTTTCATTCCATTAGAAGGATATGAGAGTCACAGCCCTGAATAATGTATCCAAAGGTACCTCATTTAATTTAATTTACCTTCTCAAAAGGAATAGTAAGTGTTGTAATTATTTACTTGAATCTTTCTTGTTAAAACAGAAAACTCTTAAGATAGACTTTGCCCATCAGAATAAGTACTACTTATCTGGTTGCCTATGAAAGTATTTTTTAATGTACAGCCCCATTGTTCCTGTATTTCATATGCCATATTTTGCCATGTAGAATGCACACCCACGTTTTTGGCCCAAACTTTCAGGAAACAAATCTTTCATTTTAATTTTTTAATTCAAGTATTTTTGGTAGCAGAAATGGCACTGGTCATTGTCCGTGAAGCCAAGGCAGGTCTGGGGGAGACATAGTCATGACCCAAACAGAATCACAAGTAGCAACGAGCCCCCCTGTGCTGGTGCACAGCCATCCAGGTAACCTAGGCAGAAAGCAAGCCTTACAATAGACTATGCAAGAGCAGGAAAAGAAGGGAAGGCAGGCACAAAAAAATTAGACAAAAATTGGAATGGGCTTAAGTCAGACCATGAATGGCCTATTCTCTCGGTCTGCACCCATGCTTTAGTGGGAGAGATATGCACCCCTGAAGGAGTTACATTACCTGTGACAGGGCTATAGAACCACCCAGGTGAGGGAATTACTTAAGAAAGATAAAGGTTCAGAGACAGCCTCACGGAGAAGTGATGTTTCAACCCTCAAGCATGAGTAGGAGCTCACCGGATCAGACCAAAGAAAAGGGCAGCACAGAGAGATGGGCAAACCCTGGAAAGGGCTGAAGTTAGCAGAGGAAGTAAAAATACCTTAATTTTAAATAGGATGAGTAAAGATTGATAGGTTAGTAAACAAGTAAGAAGGATGCATTGCAGCCATTTAAACTTGAGCTAGTTACTTAACCCCTAGGTGCCTCTATTTACTCATTTGTTAACTTGGCATAACATAACACCTACCCAACAGGTGAGAGGAATAAAGGGTTAGTCCACATAAAGCAGTTAGTCCCATAGTAAGTGCTCAAGGAAGATTAGGTTTTACCATTTTATTATTTTTGTTTTATTGATGTTGTCTTATCTTTAATACCTTTAAACTAGATTAGATGGTGCAAAATTAGCGAATAACTTCTACAACGATAATATATGGTAACCATGAGGGCAGGAAAAAAGGGCACCTGTGTTGCTGGTGGGCATGCAACTATTTAGGAAAAAAATCAAAAATACATATCAAGAGTCGTAAAAATGAATGTTTTTCTACTTTAGGCCACTTTAACACTTTAATTCTACTTCTGGGCATCTATCCTATATAAATAATCTGAAATGTGTAGAAAAAATATTTATGCACAAAATGTGCATTACAGTATCATTTTTGCCAGCCAGAAACCTGGGAACAAAAATATTTTCATCAGGTAACTATGAAAAATGATGTTTACCAAGCATTTGCAGTACCATAGAAAAGCATATGAATAAAAGAAGAGAGGACAATGGAAAACCTGTTTAGGTTATAATCACAACTCCACAACTCAGGGTATGTGCATAAATAAAAAAATAAGAAACAGCATTAAAATGTTAATGGCTACTCAGTGGTAGGATTATGTGTAACTATTCCCTTCTACTTTGCTATTTTTATACACTTTCCAAAATAAACATTTATTGCCTCTATTATGAAAATATACTTTAATCCAGTCAGTGACTGGGCAATATGGAGCCTTTGGTAGTTCAGGAAATATCTTGGTAGAAACTACTGCTGGAAATGATTTGGAATTTCTCCCATCTCTATGCCTTTCAGATGGATTTCCTTATGAGTGTTTCTTCTCTACAGCAAGAGCATAAAATGACAACCCTGGGCATGCACTAAGGACCCTCAGCCATTTCCATGGCAGGTGACAATAACAATAGTGACCTGGAATGTATCCCAGGCAGCCTTTCAAGCAGCCGTGATATTTCACAGTCTGGCGGAAGGAAAACAATCCTCACTTCTTTGAAACTTCCTCCATGTGATGACGCACGCCACCTGCCAGCCTCTCGTCGCCACCTCTACTATCTTCTTTACCTGTCACCTCTCGTCTTTTCCTTTCCGCTCCTATGCACACTCCGCATGCTGCCTTTGTGCAGTTTCCCTCACCCCCACTCTTGATGGTAATGTTCCCACACTGCTTTGCATGCCTGTCAGTGCCTCACTCGCTCCAGAAATCAGCTGTCAAAAATCAAAGTTCAGCCCTGACTGGTGTGGCTAAGTTGGTGGGGCATCATCCTGCAAAGTGAAAGGTCGCCGGTTTGATTCCCAGGCAGGGCCCGTGCCTGGGTTGCAGGTTCAACCCCCAGACTGGATGTGTACAAGAGGCAATCGATTGATGTTTCTCTCTCTCCTTCTCCCTCCCTTTCCCTCTAAAAAAAATCATGTAGTAGTACTCTTTCATGGACAAATGATCATTTTCATATTTATTGGCATGCAAACACTGTACAATATACAGTATAATAAAAAATAATTTTCCAGTGAAAAATAGCATTTAATCAGGGAAGTAATTTAATCAATATGTTCTTTTATTTTCCTCTTTCCAAGACAATTCTTTACCTATATCCAATGACTATACTTATAAGGCTAATTTCTGAATGTCTGCAATTTTGAAAATAATGAAAGTTAGAACAATTTCAGGAGTAATGTTTTCATCTTTTTTTTTATCAGGAAATCCACAATTGTCAAACTTTGGAAAGCAAAAATTTAAATTGTATTGAGTATTTTTCAGTTCGTTGTTTACTAAGGCCTGGAGAACCAGGGGATCTGGCGCCAAGGCCTGGTTGAAATCTGGGGCAGTTGTGTGTGCACATCATTAAGACACACAGCCGAGAAAACAGCCTCCCCCACAGCCATTGGATAGCATATGTTCTGCTGAAAAATTCTGTTGTGTTTCATATGATACTGTTTATTTCAGCTACTTATTTATTCTCTTATTTCTTAAGCCATTTTTGCTTCACTTACATATTTTAAATTCTCTCCCTGGCCACATATGTGCTAATGCACAAAAGCAAGCCCACCAACCTCTGCAGGTTCTGTAGTTTTTCAACATTCGGGAAATTTGCTGGAACCAGTATCCTGTTACTCCACCATTAAAATCTGAGTAGCTATTGAGTGTAGTCCCATTGTTAGCCCCAGGTAGGGCCAGATACTGAATTCCTCCAGTGGACCTCATTTGCATCGTCAGTTTCACACTGTGTGTGTAGAAGTCCCACCCAAGTCTCGACTCTGAAAGAGACCACACAGTGCTGAGTCATGAACAGAACACATTACTGGTATAGCAGCTTTAAGTACTAAAACAGCAGATTCTTCATGGTGGCACCATTGCCCCGTACTAGCCCAAGGTGATAGGGCTACTGTGTCCCCCCTAAACAGTGTCATTAATCAACTTTTCCCATTAACACCCTAGAAGGATACGTGAACTGAGAACCACTTTCTCCTTTCCATTTTCTTCATCTTTTTTAAGTTCACATTACTTTTCTTTTACTTTTTAAATTGAAATGTAACATATATACCATATCATTTAAGCATCACAATTTTACAATTCAATGATTTTTAGTATATTTATGGAGTTATGCAACCACCACCACAATCCCAGTTTAGAACATTTCTATAGCTCCCTGACCCCTAAATTCCCTATAGCACGTTCACAGTCAGTCTCTGCACCACGCCAGCCCCAGGCAACCGCAGGTCCACTTTCCGTCTTTATAAATGTGCCTTTCTGAATACTTTTTGGAATGGAAGTATAATCTTCTGTGCCTATCATAATGGTTTTGTGTCTCATCCATGTTGCAGTATATATCAGTATTTCATTCCTTTGAATTACCAAACAGTATTTCATTGTACAGACAGACTGCATTTTGTTTATTCATCCATCAGTTTGTGTACATTTGGATCGTTTTCAATTTTTGACGCACTTATGAATAATCTTGCTGCAAAGAGTCATGTGCAATTCTGTAAGTGGACATATATCTTTATTTTTCTTTGGTATATGAATTTGTATTCTTAATGGTAGAACTGCTGAATAAGTTTTTATGCAACTTCTAAAAGACATTGCCCGACTTTTCCAAAGTCTTACTCCATTTTACATTCCCACCAGATTCTCTACATTTTTGCCAACAGTTGGTTTTGGTGGTCTTTTTGATTATGGTCATTCTAATATGTGTAAAGTGCTAGTCACTGTGGTTTTAATATGTATTTCCCTACAAAGTGATGATGTTGAGCACCTTTCCATACACTATTACTGATTTGCATGTCTTCTCTGATGAATTGTCTATTCAAGTCTTTTGTCCATTCTTTATTTGGTGGTCCCCTCTTATTACTATATTGTTATTAATTTGTGTTATTTATGTTCCATGAATATAAATTCTTTATCAGGTAAAAGATTTGAAATATTTTCTCCCAGTCTGTGGCTTGTCTTTTCAATTTCTAACTGATATATTTTTTAAAAAATATTTTATTTATTTATTTTTAGAGAGGGGGGAAGGGAAGGAGAAAGGGAGGAAGAGAAACATCAATGTGTGGTTGCCTCTCCCATGCCCCCTATCTGGGGCCTGGCCCACAACCCAGGCATGTGCCCTGACTAGAAATGTACCCAGTGACCCTTTGGTTTGCAGGCCTGCTCTCAATCCACTGAGCCACACCAGCCAAGGCTCTAACTGATATCTTTTGAAGTATAGGCATTTTTAAGTTTATTGTGATCCAACTTACCAATTTATTTCTTTCATGGCTCATGGTTTTGGCAAGGTGACAAAAAATTTCTTCTATATATTTTCTAGAAAGGCTGTAGAGTTTTTTTCCACTTACATTTAGGTATATAATCCATTTTGAGGCAATTTTTTGTATCTATCAGATAAGGGTCTAAATTAATTTTTTTAAATGTGGATGTCTAGTTATAGCATAATTTGTTGAAAAGACTTCCATTTCTCTGTTGTCTTTATACCTTTGTAAAGACTCAACTGGTCACATACATAAAGATTTATTTCTGAATTAAATTTTTTCCCATTGATCTCTATATCTATCCCTATAAAATACCATATTGTCTTGATTACTGTAGCTCCACAGATTTTGAAGTTATATAGCATATGTCCTCAAACTTTTTCTTTTTCAAAATTATTTTAGATATTATAGGTCTTTTGCATTTAGAATCAAGTCAATTTCTTTTTAAAAAATCGGCTGAGTTTTGATAGAGATCACTTTGGATCTTTGGATCAATTTAAAGAGCAATTGTCTTCTTAACACTATTGTGTGGTCTAATAGAGCTGTCCCCAACGTTTTTGGCACCGGAGACCAGTTTAATGGAAGACAAATTTCCCACAGACCAGGGTGAGGGGTGTGCTTTGGGGATGATTCAAGTGTATTACATTCAAGCTCACCTTCTGCTGTGCGGCCCAGTTCCTAACAGGCCTGGTCCTGTACCGGTCTGCGGCCTGAAGGTTGGGGATCACTGGTCTAATACATGAATATGGAGTACTTCTCCTTAAAGTTGGATCTTCCTAAGATCACCTTAGATATATTTTATAGCTTTTAGTACATAGTCTTGGCCTTTTATTTAAATTACTATTAGTATTTATTGTTTTTGATGTAATTTTGGATGAAATTATTCTCTTAATTTCATTTTTGGGTATTTTTATTGCTCAGTATATAGGAATGCAATTGATTTTTCCTATTGATCTTGTATCATGATAAGCTAATTTGCTAGTTCTAGTAACCTTCGGAGGGGAGCAGATTCCTTGGGATTTGCATTTTGGTCTGGTGTTAATTCCTTTTAGCCTGAGAGGCGGACTTATGAAGTAAGTCTACTGGCAACAGGTTCTTTCACATTGTGTTTATCTCAGACTGTCTTTATTTTACCTTCTTTTTTGAAAGAGTTTTTTCTGGATATAGAATTCTTGATTGACAGTATTTCCTGGAGAGGGGATGTTTTATGGTGTACTTTTTAAAAATTTGGTATTTTGTTCAGCACTTTGAGTATTCCATTCCCCTGCCCCTGACCTCTATTGCTTAAGATAAGAAGGCTGCTATTAATTAATTGTCATTTACTTTTTCATGATGAGCTTTTGTCTCTGATTTCAAAAGTTTTTCTTCAGCTTTGAACAGTTTGACGATTACGTGTTAAAATGTGGCTTTCTTTGTGTTTATACTACTTAAGACTGAGTTTCTTAGATCAATGAATAAATGTTTTTCATCAAATTGGGTAAGTCTCGTTATCCTTCCTCCAAATAGTTTTTCTGACCTTTTGTTTTTTTCCTCTCCTTTGGGACTTCTATTACATGTTTCTGAGTATGTCTGATTTCCCACACATTTTTGAAATTATGTCTTTTTAAATTTTTTTTCTCTTTGTGAGTTAGATTGGATAATTTCTATTATTTATCCTCAAGTTCATTGATTTTTTTCATTCCATCTGAGGTAACTTTTGAGCCTATTGTGAATTATTTATTTCTGTTATTGTACATTTCAAGTCCAGAATTTTCAATTTTTTTTACTTTATTGAGATTCTCTACAAGTCATTGTCATTATACAATACTTTCCTTTAATTCCTCCAACAATGTCTCCTTTTGTTGTTTGAATATATTTCTAAAAAATGCTTTCAAGTCTTGAGAAATTCAGAGACAGTTTTTATTGACTGACATTATTTTCTTTAATATAGGCCACACTTTTATTTGTTTCATTGTATGCTGCATATATTATGTTCAATGAATACTGGACATTTTAGATATCATATTATAGTTGTTAATTATGGATTATGATTTCCTCCCCTGGGTTTTTGTTGTTGTTGTTGTTGTTGTTGTTGTTGTTACTGTTGGTTTGTTAGTTTGTTTAATACCTAGATTAAATGTGTGAAGTCTCCCCGCCCCCCATATTATATAGCTGCTGCTGTCTGCTCAGTGTATATATTTTTATTTGCAAGCCTGGCTGCCAACTTGTTCTGCACAGCTTGGTCCTCAGCAAAAGACTGGTCTGAGGTTTTTCAGTCTCGTGCTAGTAAGGCTTCCACTTTCTGCTGATGGGTCTCTGTGTGGACTGAAGATTGCACTCAAAGTTCAGGCCATTTTCAGGTTTGCCATGTTTTTCATTTTCCACTGACCCCTCTCAGGTCTTCTTGCATCTCTCCTGTATGGGGGCACAGGCCTTATCTGCCGGGGATGCATGGAGGCTTGGGCCATCCTTGTCTCTGCTGTGCGTGTGCCTAGCCTATGGTCAGTCTGCAGTATGTGCAGAGCTTATCAAGCCACTTAACAGCTCTCTCGCCTTCTGGGATTCCCCGCACATCACTCGTTAGTGTCCTATTTTGTTACTTCCCACAGACAGATCCACGATTTCAGGCTGTTGGAGACACTTGTTCTCCCCATCCTCTTGCCACTAAGAACACTACACTAAACACTCACATAGAGTGAAACTTCTTTGGTACTGGATGCAAAATTGCTGGTTTTTATGGCCTGCCATGTGCTGGATTATCTACTATGCCCATAGATCCGGGGGTTGGGGAAGGAGAGATGGAAACCACCTCGATAAAAACATCAGTGACTCACGCTGTTCAGTAACTTTCATGAAAAATGTTTCTCGTTTTTTGGTAAGCCTTCAGTCAATTTCTGGAGTGCTCAAATGGCTGTTTTTGACACTTTTATCCAGTTTCATACTGCTTCTTGGGGAAAGAATTTATTGACCTTCACTATATCACACTAAAATGAATCTTCCTCCTGATTACAGTTTTAAAATGTGAAAGTCAGGTTAGTGTTAGAGAGGCTAAAATTGGAAGCAAATAATAAGAAAACCAGAGACAATCTTATCGCTTGTTAGAATGTGACTGATTTCCCAAAATTTGACAAGCCTTCAAACAAGATGTATTTTACCACTCTCAAATGCTGAATCAACCAGTTTACAAGAATCAGATGGGTAAATTTATCTTTAAATTAGAAAAAAAGAAAAACCTGTGTAGTAATTCTCAGAGCTCCATCAAGGTGTAATATAAAAAATACGATGTGAGTTTCAGGTTGATTAGGATTTAAAATAAATCTTGGCTACCTCAGTGTCACTTTGGACAATTAAATGAACCTCTCTCTAGCTTAGTTTACAAACCAGAAAAAAGATTATGATATCTAGTTCATAATGATATCAGGGGATTAAAAATAATAGCAATTCCAAAAACAATGTGCTCAGTATCAGCAAGTAATGCTCTCCTACTTAACCTGGCATCTAGGAAAGTGTCTACATTAATTGATCCAGAAAGTATAAATAGATGTTTCACTTTTACTTAGGACATTCTCTTTTTAAACCACAGATCTGAATTTTGAATCGGGACTCCGATTATGAAGAAAAGTTTTTCTTTTAAAGGAATTCAGGCACCGGTAAGAATATAGATTTGTATTGCATTTGATAGGAGGCCTTTTCCAAGAGATTTTAAAGTCTCATCAAGGTGGGCAGGATTATTAGTTTGAATCAAATGAAATAAATAATACTGACCCATTTTTTACCTATAAAAAATCCAGTTTCATATTGTTTTAATGTAATGTTTTGGAAAGAGAACTGAATTTGGCCAGGGAAGGGGGCTTTATTTTACCACCAACCAGTTGTCCGAGAATATCAGGATCATAGGCTCAATATCATCTAAGAGTTTCTCTAGGGAAATAGGGTACTTTTGATTGAACGTCTACACAAGCAGATCCCCTCCTCCTGAACCCAATTTGAAACACCATCAAGGATCAATAAATAGTCAGCCAGCCGGGCAGTGTGGGAATTTTTAGTGTCCTATAGAAAGACAAAATTTTCTCCTTAACCTGACTGTAAACAGGCCTCCCTGAGCCCCCTTCTCAACTAGGCCTTAACCTTGGCCTATAAAGACTTGAACAAACACTAGTGCAGGTTCTGACAGCTCAAAGATGTTTCCCAAAGATGACCCTTGCCCAACTTAACGTGCCTGCCTGAGAAAACTCAAGACTGATAAAAGAATCTACTCTTCTAGCCAACACTTGAAGATAGGGCCTCTGTCTTCCTGCCTCCGTGGAAGGATAGGAGCTTAACCTCAAGGAGTACAGGTAGCAAACCCGGACAGGTTTCACATAGACCAAGCCCGCCCTCTCCACTTTTTGTAATTTTTCACCTGAATCAACAGAACCCCTCCCTCCCTTGCTCCCTATTCTTTCAATCTCCTTTTACCTCTGCAAAACTAAAAATTGAGTTCAATTCATGCTGGACTCTTTCCTATTGCAGTGGTATATTACTGATAAAATCTGTCCTTAACACTTCAAATAATATTTGCTTTTGCTTCTCTTGGAAAAGAGTGGCCCACGTTCTGGACATTTTCTAGGCTGGGAAAGAGTTAGGAGGCAGCTGTCAGGCCCAGGAATTCCACAGGTGTTCAGGCCTCACAGAAACAACAAGGGCCTTTCAGAGGACTTTGCAATTCTTTTTCACGTAAGCCTGTGATTGATTATTGGCTAAAGCAAGAAAATACTTTCTTTAAAGCATTTTTTCAAGTTAAAAATAACATCTTAAATAAAGAAAGAAAAAGTAACACTAACAGCATCATAACCCAAAGAAAACTACTGTTTTTATTTTATAGCGTTTTTTCCTGGATTTTTTTCTATATTGATTTTACATAATTGTAGTAATATTTATATTGTGTGTCAATGGTTTCTCACATAATACTTTGGCATCAACACAGTTCCTTGCTATTGTTATATAGTATTTCATCATCTGAAAGGACCTATACTTATTTTAATAATTTCTTATACACCATATAGAATTCTATCATTTTAGTTTGGGGCATAATTTTGGATTTTGTCATATTTAAATTATTTTGCTAGGATAGAATCCTACATGTGAATGAAACTATGTGAATAACTGTTTAAGTTAAAGTATTTATTGCCTCTAAAGTTCATAATTCCGGGTGTTACAAGCCAAGATAAATGAAGATGTTTCGAGGAGAAAGTATTCATACGACTAAAGGCATAACCTCCCAATCTTTAGCAAAGATGAGTGGTATATTTGGGACCCAAGGGTGTGTGAAGTAAGTCACAATAATAGCCATGGTTGAGTCCTCATTTGCTGTCCTTAGAGATCGCCACCTTAACTTGTATCAGAGAAAGGAGTAGGCCTGTCAATCCTAACACTTAGGAACTAACACCGATTTATTAGTTAATTCATAATCTAAACAAGTAGTGCATGGCATGAAACAATCAAACCCTGAAATATCTCCAAAGTATGTAATCATTTTTATATCATTCAGTCCACACCATGGGATGCATTAATGTAAAAAGCCCAGGACCGGGAAATGGTATCATTAGTATGTAGCAACATTTGCCTTGCTAATGATTCATTTTTCTCACACAGGCAAGATTCATGCTACAATTCTGCTGTATTAATTCCTTTCCAAGATGGCAAGCATGTGGAAAGAAAACCTGATGTTGTCGGGCTGCCTTAGGAATGGGAGGCCACGTCACCGCAAACCTTTCCTCTCCTGGTTCCTCCTCCCTCTGCTGCCACTCCATGACACGTCCTAAATGCCTTGCCTCCGACTGTGGCTTTTTCCTCACTGTCTGGACTCTACTTCATCAATTTCCTTTGTCCGCTTTTCAACCTGCATTCTACCTTTTTTCACCTGCAACAAGAAACGACCACTTCTGTTTCCTAGGCTGTAATTCTAAGAGGGTATCAAATGCCTAGAAAGCAGCTGGCACTTAGTAGGTATCCAAAAAAGAAAACTGATTCTTTCAGGAGTTTGCCCTCTGCTAATTCATACCAAAAAATTATTCGTGCTTTGGGTCATCCCCACCGGTAACTATGGGCATTTTGCCAATGCTATTCTGTACATTAACTCAGAGGTGTGAGGTATGTGGGCATTCCAAGCATTATAAAGGTGACATTGAGAGAGATGAGAGGGAGGGATGAGAAGAATTATTTGCTGTTTTCCTCTAGCTCGATGCCCTGAGGGTCACGTCATTCTCTTCTCAAAACCCAGTGGCATTCTGCTGCCTTTACAAGGCTGTCCCTCTGCTTACACAGGCTTCCAAGGCCGCCACTTCTGTTGTATGGGATCAAGAAGGCTCCTTGGGGTCAGGATAGCCCTGGCTTCAAATCTCAGCTCCTCTTACAACATAGCAATTTTGAGCAACTCACTTAAGCTGAGGGAGCTTCAGAGCCTTATCTGAATAAACGGAAAAGATAATAAGTGTCTTACCAGCTGTGCTAAGAAGAATGGGATGCTGCAGACACAGAAGCTCGGGCACCATTTGGCCCCCCATGCGTGGAGTTTCACTGGATGCTAGGGATCCTAGGTCTCACTGCTTCCCTTTAGTCCCTGCATCTCAGCTGCAAGCTACCTGCTAGTCTGCAGCTCCACACTGATCCTTGCCAATCTCATTTATCTGTTCACATTGTGTCTTTAGCTTGGGAGCCTGCCCTTGCTCCTCATCATTACCCTTATTCGTTCTTTCATTTTTGTAACACTGATGCCCAGCTGTGTGCCAGTCTCTGTGCTTTGCACAGTGATGAACAAGAAGGACTAGAAAGCCTTTGCCCTCATGGAGCTTAGGCCACGAGGGAAGGTGCAAAATGGGAGGAGAAATAGTCTTGCCCAAATTCCACTCAAGCCTCAAACCGAACCCGACATGTTCTGACAGGACTGGTTTTTTTCCACAACAATGTTTATTTTTATAATTATAAATGAGTGCCTTTCATTGTAGAAAATTTGAAAAATACAGAAAGGCATGACAAAAAAAGAAATATTACCTATAATTCTACTAAGGATACCTATTATGCTTGTTCTGAAGTGTCAGTCATCTATCTATCTATCTATCTATCTATCTATATATATATACATACACACACACATATATGAATATATATGAATATGTAACATACACATTTTTCAGTATTTAAATATTAGATGTTAAAACCTTAATATATTTTTAACATTTTCCCACCTCATTAAAATTCTTGGCAAATGTGTAGGTTAACAACTTTATAATATTTCTTAGTATCATTCTTCAGTTGCTCAACATATAGAAAATATTTTAACATGAGAAATTACATTTTAATAGAATTGAATCATTTTTTGATTTATTACCTGGAGTGCAGTTGGGGTCTCAAAATTAAATTAAACATCCTTAAGTTCCCAGCCTATATTTTCCAATGTATATGATGAATCAGTAATTCTTTCCAGCAGAAATTTCTCTTCATTGATTTCTAGTTAAAGATGAATTCATTACCACAGGCAGGAAGGTGGGAAGGTGGTAAAGTTTGCTAAATTGAACAATAAGGAAACATGTATTTGCTTTTCAGAAAACAATTAAAATAATTTGGAATTATTAATATAAACAAGGATTCTCTCAAATTTGTCTTACTTTAATCAGGAATAAAAATATTGTTAGTGAACTTCTATCAACAAAGGGTTTTAGTGGTAAAACTGTTGCTTGGGATTACCCTCCTTAACAATCATATACTTCTAGTCATTTTCTCTGGAGTTGTCAGGAAAAAAAGTCAAGAGATTAGTATACTTGTGAGTCTGAATATGATTTTATCCTAAGAAAGAGAGATCATCATTACGTAGCTATTCCTTCAAGTTCTATTTAAATTACAAAGTACTAGATAATAAGCTGTTTTCTGGTGTTGCTCAGTACTGCACCTTATTTATTATTTTTTCCTTTGACTCCTTTTAACCACAAGTTTTATTAGTTGTACAAAGGGTACAGGGGGCTTTTCACCACATTATCTTATTCTAACCACTATTATCTAGGACAGGGAGAGAAGTATACTAATTTCCATTTTTAGGGATACAAGACGTGTACAGATTATATTATTTATCCTTAGAGGTGGACTGATAGAGGAAAAAAGAAAAAGGTCTCATGGACATAGTCAACAGTATCCTGATTGCCAGGGGGAAAAGGGTGGATGGAGGAGGAAGAGGGTATAAGGGAGATGAACATAATGAAAAAATACAATAAAAATAAATTAAAATTTTTTAAAAGTAAAAAAAAATAGGAGTAACTCCTGAAAGGAGTTTTTTTTTAAACTCCTGAGACTTTTCTAAAATCTTTGACATCATATCTTTCTTTGTAATCATAAGATATAATAAGTTTTCTCATTTTAGCTCAGTCTCAAATAAAGCCAGTTTCCACAAATCATCTGATGCATAATTTTTTCCTTCAAAAATTTAAAGAGTGGACATCCTTATGTTAGATAAAGACCATACTACGTGTCAGGGCCAGACTAATTGGGGGGTGTTTGGCATTTGTCTTGGTCAGAGCACCCACAGAGATCTTGAAAAGCCATCTCTCTAGATGGCCTCACTCACTCACACATGTTCTGGCCATGAGACACCAGTACAGGAAGAGCAACAACAAGCAGGGAATGTTGTCTGCTGCCTCTTCCCAATATCTCCAAGTTATCAATCATTTGGTTATAGTCACTTTGTTCCAGAAGTAGACACTGAGCCAAAGATTTAGGAGCAGTGATTTATTAAGGAAGAGCTCCCAGAAGAAATTAGTAAGGAAGCAAGAGAAGTAAATAAGGAAGAAAGAAGCAAGCGAGGTGTGATCTTGAAGTCCCAGCCTCAATGGCTCTCACAGAGAACTCCAGTATAAATGACCCTGGAGATTGTTGTTCCACCTGGAGGCAAGGAAGCTGGGGTCCTGTACTCCATGCCATCCAGTCATTGGCTTTGGACCAATGCAGTGTGTGGTGGGCAGCTGTAAATACCCTCCCATCCCAGACACAGAACAATCCTCTGAAGTTTGTGGATAGAGAACATTAGCCATTGGCCATTACCACCTGAGGCTGGGGCAGGAGGGTACAGAGCTGGAAAAAGAGATGGCAGGGGATTTGTTCAAAAACCTAGAGTGTCTCACCTACAGTCTAAACCAGAGACTGCAACTGCCTGTGTTCTGTTCTCTGCTGGCAGAGGAGGTTCACTCAGAATCAGCCTGTGCTCTACCCCCATGTCTGGTCCTTTTACAGGACCAGATAGCTAACCAATGGGAATCCTGATCCTCTCCAAGTGCTCTAGAGATTTCTCTCATTATCTGGTGACTCAGAGTTGATCTATGTCATTACAAGGATGCTGGGTTACAGGACATCTTTTTAAAAACTTTACCGCTTCTAACTTTAAAGTACCTTTATTAAATACTTCTATTATGGCTTCAAGGATAGGCCCTATCAACTTGAGCTACAGCTCTGTAAAACCTCAATTGCATTCAAAGAAACATTACTTTGATACTAACAATAGAAAAGCAAATAAAACCTTAATTGTGTGTTATGTCAAAAAGCTATTATAGTTGAGAATGCATGTATACACAAATATTACAAGTCTCTTTTTTTTTATTTTCCTCACTTTCCTTCTTTCATACTTGTGGCTAGGACATCAATCCTTACTCCTTCTTCATCCCAAACTAAAAAAAAAAGCCTTGTCTTACAAACTCAGACCTGGAAGGCTCTCTTCTGTCTCTCACCCTCTCCTCTTCCTCCACCTGTTCTCTTTCTGTGTCCTTTAGCTCTTTGTCTTCTGCCAGCTTCTCTGGCTACTCAAGCTCTTCCCTCACCTATAGTCCTCAGGTATACTGTCAAGATTCCAGAACTAATGAGGCAAAACAGAATGCTCTTGATGTCACAGTAGAGAAGGAAAGCCCATGAGAGGATTCTTATAACTGCCGGGCAAGGGAACATACTGTGAACATTTTTTCCACTTGTCACATCAGCCATCCAGATGGCCCTGGGTGCTTTCCCATAAGCCACCAGGACACTATGTAATGGACATACCCAAAGACCCTGGAGGCACTCTGATTGCACCATCATTCACAGTTAAATGAGTCTTGAGACCATCTCTTCTGAAGGGGTCCTTGTGACAGTGCTGCTGAGTTCCTTGGCTAACACAAAGTCACTTGGGTCAGATTAAGTTTTCCCATGACCTTCTTTAAAGATAAGTAAGATGGAAGATTGAGGTGTAGGTAGGTGTACTTTGTCTCCTTGCAAAACCGAAAGAAGAACAACAACAAATTTAAAAACAAAAAACCCCAGAACTTCCAGACAACCGAATTGTATGGAAGTCCGACAACCAAGGAGTTAAAGAAGAAACATTAATTCAGACCAGTAGGAGGGGTGGAGATGGGCAGCCAGGTGGAGAGAACTTGCAGCAAGGCAGTGGGTGAAGGACCAGGGTGGGCAAGGTGGTGGTTGGTAGACCAGGCGGTCCCACATTTGCATGCAGATAAACTGGGAGAAACAACTGGGGAGTGAGACAGACCATGGAACCCAGTATGGAGAAATAAAGCCTCAAAACCTCCAACTGAAAACACCTGCAGGTGTTGTGGCAGTGGGAAAAACTCCCAACTTCACAGGAGAGTTTGTTGGAGAGACCCACAGGGTCCTAGAATGTACGTAAACCCACCCACTGGGAATCAGCACCAACTTGAGCCCAATTTGCTTGTGGGTGGTGGGGGAAGCGACTGAAAACTGGCAGAGAGTGGAGGAAGCAGCACTGTTCCCTCTTGGACCCCTTTCCCACATACAGTGCCACAAAGCAGCAACATGGGTTGCTCCACCCTGGTGAACACCTAAGGCTCTGCCCCTTACTATGTAACAGGCACGCCAAGACAGAAAAAAAAATGGCCCAAATGAAAAAACAGATCAAAGCTCTGGAAAAAATATAACTAAATGACTAAGAGATAGCCAACCTATCAGATGCAGAGTTCAAAACACTGTTAATCAGGATGATCACAGAAATGGTTCAGTATGGTTGCAAAATAGAGCAAAAAGTGAAGGCTATGAAAAGTGAAATAAAGGAAAATGTACAGGGAACCAACAGTGAAAGGAAGGAAATGGGACTCAAATCAAAGGTGTGGACCAGAAGAAAGAAATAAACATTCAACCAGAACAGAATGAAGAAACAAGAATTCAAAAAAATGAGGAGGCTTGGAGCCTCTGGGAAAACTTTAAACATTCCAACATCCGAATCATAGCGTTGCCAGAAGGAGAAGAGGAAGTCCAAGAAATTAAAAACTTTTTTGAAAAAATAATGAAGGAGAACTTCCCCAATCTGGCAAAGGAAATAGACTTTCAGGAAGTCCAGGAAGCTCAGAAAGTCCCAAAGAAGATGGACCTAAGGAGGAACACACCAAGGCACACCATAATTACACTGCCCAAGATTAAAGATAAGGAGAGAATCTTAAAAGCAGCAAGAGGAAAAGAAAGAGTTACCTACAAAGGAGTTCCCATAAGACTCAGCTGATTTCTCAAAAGAAATCTTACAGGTAAGAAGGGGCTGGAAAGAAGTATTCCAAGTCATGAAAGGCAAGGACCTACATCCAAGATTACTCTATCCAGCAAAGCTATCATTTAGAATGGAATGACAGATAAAGTGCTTCTGAGATGAAGTCAAGTTAAAAGAGTTTATCATCATCAAGCCCTTATTATATGAAATGTTAAAGGGACTCATCGAAGAAAAAGATTAGAAATATGAACAATAAAATTATAACAAACTCACAACCTTGAACAATGGAACCTAAAATAACAAAAACAAAAACAAATAAGCAAACAACTAGAACTGAAACAGAATCACAGAAATGGAGATCACATGGAGAGTTTTCAGCAGGGAGAGAGAAGGGGAGCATGGGGGAAAAGGTACAGGGAATAAATAGCATAAATGGTAGGTAGAAAATAGACAAGGGAAGATTAAGAATAGTATAAGAAATGTAGAAGCCAAAAAATCTGTGTGTAAGACCCATGGACATGAACTAAAGAGGGTGGAATGCTGGTGGGAGAGGGGGTGCAGGGCAGAGGGGAGTAAAGGGGGGAAATGGGACAACTGTAATAGCATAATCTAACTATACTTGAAAAAATAGAAACAAGGTAAGATGGACGCCTAGAAGTTGGTGTGACCTCAGGGGCTTTCCATAGGGCTCCCAGTCCTACATATTCCTTAAGGAAGGAAGGAAGGAAGGAAGGAAGGAAGGAAGGAAGGAAGGAAGGAAGGAAGGAAGGAAGGAAGGAAGGAAGGAGGGAGGGAAGGAAGGAAGGAAGGAAGGAAGGAAGGAAAAAGAAAAAGAAAGAAAGAAAATAAACCTGAAAGGAAAGGAAGCCTGCTTAAACTCTCCGGAGTAGAGCCTCAGTAAACATGGAGTCACCAGGAGCAGGAGTTCTCAGGCAGAAAGGGTGCATCATGTTGGGGAAAGGGGGAAGAAAAGGGGTATGGAGGTCTTCAAGTTACATTTTCCATGTGTCAAAGCTTTACCTAAGAGCTGCTTATTGTTTTCCTTTGTCTACCTCTATTTCTGAGTTGGTATCACAGGAACATTCTAGGACGGTCACATATGTATTGTCAGCATATGTTCTAAGCAAAAGTTTGAAGCCATGATCTGATGGTCAGGTTTGTTTTCCCCCTCAGCTTTATTTGAAATATAACTGACATAAAATACTGTATAAGCTTAAATATACAATGGGATGAATTGATATATATGCCATGAAATGATTACCACAATAAGGTTCGTTAATACATCCATCCCCTCACATGTTACCATTTTTTGTGTGTGTGGTGAGAACATTTAAGATTTATTTTCTCAGCAACTTTCAAGTATTTAATGCAGTTTTGTTAACTATAATCACCATGCTGTACATTAAATCTCCAGCACTTACTCATCTTATAACTAGAATGGTTTTGTTTAAAAAATGTTTCCCATTATAAATTTTAAAAAATATTTTAAAATATTAAATATAAATTAGCTGTAAATAATACTTTTGTTGAGTTTATAATTATTATTAATTTCCCCTTACTTGATAAGCTTCTGCAATCAAGGTAGCCACTTGCTGATACTTGCATCAGGCATTTGTCCGTGCCTCTCCTGGCCAGGGCAGAGATTTATTGGTTCTGCAGCGTGTGCTGTGCACTTATTGGTCATGTTGGGAGTAAAGGATGCACTTCAGTTTGCAACACCGAACCACGTGCTCAGTGTTATTTGATCAGGTAAAAGAAGGAGGAAACAAACATAAATTAGGATAAGAAATGATTCTTGGTACAACTTAGAGAAGTCATTTGCCCTTTCTAAGCATTGGCATCTGTCTCCTAAACTCAGGTTATTGGTGCTTTTCTCTCTGGATAGTGGGGGTGAGGAGGTAAACACTATCCTGAAAAACAAAAGGACTTGGAAGGTATAGAAACAAAAATGCCCATAAGTCTACACTACGGCTACAGTGGAAGCCCCAACTTAAAATTTAAATAGAGGAGGATTACATGTTTTCATTGCTTCATGTATTCTTACTTTGTTTTGTCTCACTGCAGTGTTTGCATTCTTACAACCTAACTTAATTCCTATGGGACTAAATTAAGAAAGAATTTAAAATATAAACTAAATATTTGAATTCAGGATTCCTTAGTTTGTGAAAGGATTTATTTAAAGAGAGCATCACATTGAATTCAAATTCAATTTAGAAAAGAACAGCCAACCACCAATGATTTTTTTAGGTACAACTAGGGGATATAGGCTCCCAAACAACCTGGGCTAGGGATTCATGATCCTGTTATGTTCAGTGGCAGTGGTTTTTTCAATTGTGCTTGTACTGGTGTTCTAGGATCCTTAGATAGCACCCTCACGGCACCACCATTTACTCCTGGTACCACTGGTAGATTGGATGCAACAATTTCCCATCAGCCCTGTGTTAAAGACCACTTTGTGCCTCTGCTGCTACATTTCAGGTGCAGACATATCTCAGTGAGTATCATCTGGATGGCACCACATCCTCTAGGCTTTGACTCATAGTGCTTCGCTGGACACCAATTCTCCCCTGGTACTGTTGCTGCTCTGCTATGCACTGCAATGAGTATGTTGGTGGTATCCCCATACCAAACCATATTTCAAATACGAAAGGGGAAATTGCTTCTCTTCCATTTAGGTTTTAGTCGATCAGGTAGATCCCGAAGCTCTGAATTTTATTTACTTCAATGTTTTAAAAAGATATTAATAAAGCTGGTTCATTTTTCTCCACCTTTGTACATTTAGACTCCCCACTCTCCACAGCACTTAGGCGTATATTCGTGTCATTCAGCTGGGAGGACGAGCTGGAGGACAGGCACCACACTGTACTCAGGCTTCCTTGCTCCTCTGTTGGGTAATGCTGTCTCCATGGGTCAAACTCTTGTTGCCAGGCAACTTCTTTCTTCTGAATGAGAACTCTCCCAAGAGGGCTCTCAATCCATATGCAAACAAGCTTCTGGCAGCTGCTCCTCTCAATTGAATATACAGGCCCAGGCATGACTCTCTTATAGCTAAATTGAGATACCCATTACATAAATTGAAGGTACCACAGATTCTTCATTCTATTTTTCCTCATTGAAAATTTTGTTTCTTTTATGATATATTAGAGATATAATAAAAGAACAATAGGCAGGAGTCTACAGGAGCTGAGCAGGGCTGGTGAGGGCAGGACATTGTGAACATCATCCATTCATAGTGTCCCCGGAGTCAGAACTGACTCAATGGCAAGTAACACACACACAGTAAAAGGTCAATGTTATAATATTAGAATACATCTTTTTTAAAAATATTTTTTAATTTTTTTATTATATTAGAATACATCTTCATTTATAAAACCATTCATTCTTCTGCCCTCCCCTAACCAACATTTTTTTTTTTTTTTGCCATTCATCTTGGGCGAGACTAATGCAGAGAAGAATTTGGGTGAATTACTTTCTTCTGTTAAAAAAGTTTCCTGTCTACAGTTATGCTAAAGCAGTAACTCTGAACAATTTCAAGGACCTTCTAAGTTCAAGGTGCTGAGCATTTGGGATAAAGGTGAATCCCGCTTAATTCCTAAAAGCTTAAGACAAGTTGGAAGTCAGCCATGAAAGTAAGTCTAACATAATGTGGTTCATGCTGTAGCTGACCATCTGAAAACCAGAGCGAAGGGGTGATCCAGTCCTTCTAGAAGAAGGTGCACTGTGTGTGGAGGGGAATATTAAGTTGCCCCTCTGATCCTCAACCCTGAGGTCCGGAATTTTCATTCACAGTCATTAGATTCACCCTGTTATGTGTACTAGTGTCTATATTCTGAGAGCCACAGCCTGCTTTCCATATTACACTTTCATTGAGATCGGATCCACTCATCTTCAGAACAAGCATGAATGTCTCATTTTGAGAGCAGGCATGAATACCTGGGTATCCAGAACTGTCCAGCGGCACTCATTCTGCAAACCACCATGTTCCATATGAAACAGTCACACCTGAGGCCTATGGACCCACTGGTAGGCCAGCCTAGCCCTCCCTGATATGAAGGCTTTACCTAAACTAAACGAAACCAAACTAAACTAACCTAAACTAAACTGAAATTGAGACTAAAACCTTAGTTTTCTGAAAGACTGATGAGGCAGATCCCAACATAGGTCCTCAAATGCTAAGTTAAAAATGATCGGCAGCATTTTCAACAATTCCAGAAATGAGAGAGACATTTAATCCTCTGTGAGCTGTCAGAATGTCAAAGGGGTAACTGTTTTTTTCATGGAAGGTAGTAAGATGAAGAATAGCAGCCGGAGAGGTTTCCAAAAGTATCCCATACACCTTTAAATAATTGACACAGGACTGGAGAGCAAAGAGGATTGGTAGGTTGCTGCCAATAGGTGGTGGGTGAGTGAGTGAGTGAGTGAATGAATGAATGAATGAATGAATGAATGAATATAAATAGATATGGGGAGGGTGAGAGTTTCATGCCTGGCTTAGCCAAATGTTGCTACTATAATAAATAAACTGAAAGAGGAAGACAGCCTTGCTTTAGTGAGAAGGCAAGGTTGTCTTCCTTTACGTGTTAAACCAAGGAAAATAATCTGTTAGCATGGAGATTGTCTCTTTTTAAGGAAGGCGACACTCTAAAGTGGCTTTCCAGTATAAATTCTAAAAGTAGGTATCTCTGTAAGAGAAGCAGTTAGAGGGAAGTGGTTAAGAGAGGGGGCTTTGGCATGAGGCAAATCTTGGTTGACTTCCAGCTCTAGCATTTGCTGGTTGTATGACTTTACACGTGATTCTTAACATAGCTGAGCTTCTGTTTTCTCATCTGTAGCATGAGAATGATAATACCTGCCTCCTAGTATTATTGGGAAGATTAAGTGAGGATATCCCCACAAATGCTAGCACAGCACAGCACTCACAGTTCACAGCTACAATTGGATCTGACTACAATGATGAACAGAGTGTTGGACTTGTCTCAGGCCCTGCCTCTTGGACTCCTATTGGCGTATGAAGAGTGCTTCATCAAACTTCTCAGAACAGATGCTGGCAACCTTTCCAAAGCCCAAGCTCACTCCCACGTCCCACCTCAAGTCTGTTTGGTCATCCAGTCTTTTTCCTTCCACCTCATAAATTCCCCTCCACTCTACTCCATCTCCTGGTCTCCATCTTCCCTGCCACTAATCAGGTTAGGTCTGCATCATCATCACTCACCTGCAACATTACCTTCATGTCCTAAATGCTCTCTCTTTCCATCCCTCTCTCTGCTCCGCTGTCCTAGTGCCTAGTGCCTGGTCTCCGGAATTAATTTTACAAATCCCGTTTCTGAACTTATCACCTCCTTAATTGCCTCCAATGCTTGCATAATGACATTATTCCAAAATTTAGTCCCAGCTAAGTTTGAATCTGTTTGAATCCACCTCTAACTCCTATCACTTTCATCCTCCGTATGAACATAAAAAGATCCTGCTCATCCACTTTCCTGGGCATTTTCTCATGAAATTTAATTTGCAGAACCTTTTTTCCCCCACATTTTAAAAAATTTTGTTCAAGAATTTTCTCATTTTCTCCCCATAACTCCCCCGCCCCACCACCACCTCAGGCATCCCCACTTCCCACCCTTGATCCTACCCTCATTTGGTTTTGGCCATGTGTCCTTTAAGTTGTTCCTGAAAACCCTTCCTCCTTGTCCCCTCATTGTCCCCTCCCACCTCCCCTCTGATTACTGTCAGTTTGTTCTTAATTTCAATGTCTCTGGTTATATTTGGTTGCTTGTTTGTTTTGTTGATTAGGTTCCACTTATAGGTGAGATCATATGGTATTAGTCTTTCACCGCCTAGCTTACTTCACTTAGCATAATGCTCTCCAGATCCATCCATGCTGTCACAAAGAGTAGGAGCTCTTTCTTTCTTTCTGCTGTGTGCTGTTCCATCATGTAAATGTGCCATAGTTTTTTGATCCATTCATTTACTGATGGGCACTTAGATTGCTTCTGGCACTTGGCTATTGTAAATTGTGCTGCTCTGCACACTGGGGTGCATAGTTCTTTTAAATTGGTGTTTCAGGGTTCTTAGAGTATAATCCCAGCTGTGGAATTGCCAGGTCAAAAGGCAGTTCCATTTTCAGTCTTCTGAGGAAATTCCATACTGTTTTCCATAGTGGCTAATTTGCAGCAATCTTTACCCAGCTCTCTGTTGCGTGAGCAACAATTCCTCTTTTGGGTTGGCCAAAAAGTTCATATTTTTTTTTCTGTAAAATAAAAGACATGTCTTCCATTTTCAGCAATAACTTTATTGATTTGGATATTTTGAGTATGTCAGCTATGTCCCACGTAGTAGAATGTTGGTTTTTCTCAATTAATGTCATGATTTGATTGCTATCAACTTCAGCTGGTCTACCTAACCATGGAGCATCATTCACCACAAAATCTCCAGCATGAAACTTGGCAAAGCACATTTGAAACATTCAATCAGCTGCAGTGCCTTCTCCATACACTGCACAAATCTTTTTTTTATTATTGCAGTTGCATTTATACCTTTCTTGAAATAATAAAGTATAATATGTCAAAAACATTGTGTATTTTCTTCCATTTTCAATATTAAAATGGCTACCCCTAAATTCACCAATTTTGATAAGTTTTTTTTTAAATGCCCACTGATATGACAGCTGTCACAATACAATCTAACAAAATTATTTCAAATGGAGTTAAAGACAACTAAGTGCTACTAGAGCCATCGTATGGGAAAAAAAACAAATGGATTTTTGGCCAACCCAAAAAAAACCTCACTAAATTATAACGCACAGAGAGTAGCTCTCTTTTCTGTGTTCTCATAGCACTTCATGACATCACTATCACGGTACCTTTGAATTCCCATTAAAGCTATGACGGAGCTGCTGCTCTATGCCAGCTGAATATTTGGATGCTGTTATGCATATATTAGTGACCCTAACAGTATCCTTTTAATGGTATTCAATTCCTATAGATAAATAAACTAGGCTCCAGGAGGCTTGCAATATGCCAAAGTTCACATAGCACCTATGTGGCAGATTTGGCAGCAAACACATGATGGAAGATCCAAATCCTCTCTTGTGACAGATTCAGGACCTTCTCAAGCAGTCATGTTGCAGTTGTTTATGTATTAGTCTCCAGAACCAGAACGTGCTCTTTCTGAAGAATTAGATATAGTCAAGTAAGAGGTATTTATTCTTCTTTGCATTGCCAGCTCTTACCCTGGGACTATGCATATGGCAGATACTCAGCCAGTGTTTGTTCAATGGAAGAATGAGCTTTGTATACACAAATGAGGTTCAAATGCCTCTGTTGCAAGGGTCGATTCTGGAAGGGGCTGCAGGACAGTGTTGGAGACGGATTCTGAAGCATCTAATGGGCAGGCAGTGTGCTGAGGCTCTGAGCAGGAACAGAGTGGCTCCCTTTCCAGCCCTGCCAGGCAGGTGTGGCTCAACCAACTGACCACATCACTGAGCCTTGTCTCCTAGGCCATCTCTGGCACTGTGACTTAGCTTGCAACCCTATTCATAAATGGAATGACTGGTCACATGTAGTAGAGACATGTAGTTGGGAAGCCATTTGTCACTTATGTAAAGCTTTCCTCATTTTCATCTTAAAAACTATCTCCATAACTTGGCACTTAGCCAACCAGTTATCTCTCCATCTTCTCTCTCTGAAGATAGCAAGTGAATGGAACTGGAGACAAGCTTTGTCCCCACAGGGATGCCTTTCGATCCAGACTGAACAGAGCTGCCAAAACATCCTGTGACTTCAGGGCCTCGGTTTGCTTCATGTTTGAAAAACAACATCTGTGAAGCAAGCATCCCCAACAAGGATAATCAATATCAGAATTTGTGCACATCTGAAATCTTGCAAAAGCATGAGGTAACTCAGCATCTGTCAGAATAAGGAAGACCATCTTGGTCCCCTGACTTGCCTGCCTGGGCTTCATGCCCTGGAGAAGCTCCCTGCTGACTGTAGTCCGGCTGCTCTCTTGGGGGCAGACACAGTTGATCAAAGTCCCAGATGGCTGGATTTTGCTACCTCCATCAGGGTCCTCAAGGTCCAGAATAATTTCAAGGTCAGTCAGTGGTTTTGCTAATTATTTCACTGTAAGCATATTTTTAGATGATCTCGTGGGTGCAGCGCTACCAGGTGTTTAGGTGTCTATTCCCAGGGAAGCTCTTTTAGTCACCTTGCCTGATCCCGTTGGGGGAAAAAAAAAGAGTTTCATTGCTTTTCCACCAGCTGATGAGTCATCCAGCACATCTCATATTAGCTCTGCTTTTGAGGTTGCCTATGGGCAAATTGGAGCTCCTTCTGTAGCACAATTTTGTTGCTGAGCTATTACAGGAGATCTAATTAAATTAAGCCATAAAGCAGGAGAAAACTGTGCCATGACCTTCATAATCTGTGAAACCTTTCATTGTTTGCCAAGCAGCCATTTCCTAAAGATGGGGCCTTCAGCACCTCGCTGGGAGATGAAATCCTAACATGGAAATTGTGATCATTTACCATGTACGCAGGGATGCTGAGCCACAAAACCGGAGAGGGAGTGGAGCCAAAGCACTGGGCATGTGATGAGGAGTACACTGCACACAATGACCTTGAAATCGAAATGAGCTCCTGCTAATTGGATGGAGTGAACTATCCTTTCCATTTCTGAATTTATGACATTGTTTTCTTCTCAGGGAAAAAGAAACATCTGCTCGCTGGGCTCGCTCTGTTCTGAGTTAAGTTTGCCTTCCTTTGTTTTGGTGTAGCTGGGTAAGCAAAAGGGGACTCCATCTTGGCGGCAGAACCTGGAACCCAGCTTTCTGATGACACCCATCCTCAACTAGCTTTCCCAGGGGGGTTGTCCCCAGGCAGGGCAGAACAAGCCAAAGCTAGCCAGATTGCTAAGCTTGGGGACTGTCTAACCCTTCTCCATCCCACACAGGCTAGCTTTCCTACACAAGAAATTCATCACCATCAAAGGTGCAATATTTATTGAGCACTTACCATAACAGATTATATATTCCGCTAATTTATATAGCATGTTGATTGAATGTTTTACTCAAACAGTACACACACACACACAAAAAAACCCTTTTTTGTCCTAGCCAGTATGCTCAGTGGGTTGTAGTGTCATCCCATTAACTGAAAGTCCATGTGTTTGATTCCCAGTCAGGACACAGGCCTTGGTTGTGGGTTCTGTCCCTGGTCAGGGCACATACGAGAGGCAACTAATATTTCTCTCTTACATTGGTGTTTCTCTCCTTCTCTCTCTCTCTTCCTTCCCCTCTCTCTACAAATCATAAGCATGTCCTTGGGTGAAGATTTTTAAAAAAACCCTTTTTAAAAGCTTATTGTGTGCAAGGGTTTCTTTGTATCTTTTCAAAGGACTGGGGACTTAGGTTGGGTCTAATGCAATGGTCAATGCTCTTCACAAAACTGGCCTACTTGAATACTACCTAATTAAAGGGCTTTATTTTTAAGATCTTTCAAAGACATGGAGGTAAGAAGGGAGACTAGATTTGAGGGTTAATTTTAAGCCATAGAGAAGAGGTGAAAACCAAATGCGAAAGGCATATGAGGTAGTCACATGTTCACTGTAAAATCTGGTCTAAACTGTGGGCTTCCCATCCCTCAGACTCTGACCTCTGGTGGCTTTGACTGTGTCTTAGCAAACTTCATTTTGCTCTCATGCGCTTCTCATTTTGTTTTGATGGCTTACAGGCTACTGCTTTGACGTTGGCTTTTAAAAATGCCTACGATCACCTATATTCCTCACATGCTTGTCAATCTATGTAAATAACCCAAGTCTCTATTTGTTTCCCCAGTATATTTCCCATCCCTCTAATACTCCCTGGCCCCCTTGTTTGTCAGAGAGCAGGAGGTGGCTCAGATACTTTAGCAGGCAACATTATCTTCTTAGAACTTAATTATATTGTTTTAACTTTATTATGTAAATTTTCACCACTTTATCTTTATAGTGGCAACTGATTTCAGTTTTCCATTCATAGCATGATGACAAAGTTTCATTTGAAATAACTTTATTTTAGTTAAAAATGAGGTCAATTAAAAAACAATATGCAAAAAATAATACAGGTGGTACATGAACATGGTAATAATTGTGAAGGTGACCAAGGCTGATAAATACTGGTGTGGTGTATTTGGGAAACAGGAACTCATAAGGTGGAGTGGAGAGTGAGAATGGGAGACAAACTTCAAGGGTTTGCAGAAGCCGTCTGTGAAGAGCATCCTAGGTCAGGCCGCGGAGCTGAGCTTCATGAGGAGGCATAGAAGGGTTATAACAAGGAGAGCAGCACAATGAAGTTTGCAAGTGAGAGAGAACCTTTTAGTAGAATGTAAAGGATATCCTAGAGAAGCTGAAGGAAGCAGACCAGTTAGGAGGCTGCTGGGGCCCCATGAGAAAGGATGACCAAGGGTGAGAGAGCAGCGGGGCTCTGATGGAAGGGAGGGACTCATTTGACATGCCAGCGGTACAGTCACCATTGTCACCAACTAGATGTGGCAGGAGAAATCTGAAATATTGCTCAGATCCTGGTATGGTCAATGAGTGACATGTGGCTCTCTTAACCAGAAGAGGGGATATTTACTCTTGCTTGATTATTTGTTTGACAATTGACATGATTTTGACCCTAAGTGGAGCTCTAAATCTCAATAGCTTGCTGTTAACAGCTTAATAGGAAAGACCCAAGGTCCTTCTGCCTAGAAATCTAATTCCTCAAACAGAGCAGAACTTAGAGTGTGCGGTAGAGTTAGCATCTTTCTACATTATGGAAAAAAAGTGTTTGGTCAAGCAAATAATGGAAAGGATGCAATGCCCCGTGGCTTGCCCTCAAATTTTATAAAGGGACTGCAACAAATCAAAGAAGACTTCTAGTTTCATAAAGTTACTTTAAATCCTAAACCCCATGATTTCTGACTAAATTTCTGTTCCAAGTATGAAGTTACATGGCACTGTGACTTCAGATATTTTGAAATCAAAGGGATCAAAGAAAGGCTATAAACTAAGGAGTTACTGAGGGAAGTCTTTGCTTTGAAAAAAAATCTGAAGGGAGGACGAGATCTTTGTGGGGAGGTTCTTCAGTGAGGACGGAATCATCTCATCATTGGAAGGGACCTGGCTGCTGGGGACTGAGGAGCTCAGAGCAAGTGGCTCTCAGACGTGGTTATTTCCTGCCTTACTCATTCTCCATGGTGAGACTCTAGGATCCAAAAGGAAATTATCCGTTCTGTTACCTTACTGATTACTAAAGTACACACCAATGATGAAGATGAGAAGTTCATGTTCGGCTCACCTGTGCAAAACCAGTTGGGCTCTACAAACTCCCCTCCCCTGAAGCCTCTCTAAGCAACTCACTTCAAGAGAAGGGCTCAAGGTTAGGGGAGAAGGAATCACCTAGTGAGAGTCCCAGAGTAGAAAACAAGTGTTAGCTTCACTCACGATGATAATTCACAGTTAAAAAATATAAAGTTTACATATAGATATATTTTATAGGAAATAAGAAAATTTCCTTATTTTTAAAAAGTGAAATAGACTTTATGTCAATCCAATACATTTTTATTTAAATGAATGATACTGCATGGACAATTATATTAGATTCACTTACTATTAACAATGTCAATACCACAAGCCTGGTGATGGATATCATATGAGCCAGTCACCCACCACCCTTGCTGGAGGATGACATTTTAAAGGATCAAATCCAAAAAGTTTGAATCTATAAATCATTCATTGCCTCATGCCCAGGACGAGAACATTGTTTTCTGCATAGAATGAAGAATGAGTAGAACTTTAACAATGTTAGGTTAGGTCATGGTAGTGGCTGAAAAACATCCACAAGCAACGTGGTTTCTTACATTCAGGAGTCAATCTGAGACCTGACTCCTTTAGTTTTGTTGCTCTGCAGACCATTGCCTGGATCAGTGGATTATGGTTTTTGTTTTGTTTTGTTTTTTAAGAAAATGGAATATATCCGAACGTCCTGGTGCAAACTAAGGCAAATGGTGTGCACAGGTATCCTGTCAATTTAGGATCTTTTTGTTTATTTGTTTTTACTAGATATTTGCAATGAAGTCTGAAGGTATAATTATGAAAACTCTACAAAGAGTTATGTTTCCATAAATTTCTGTGAAATTATAATGAAACATTAGAATAAGACACTACTAATTAGAGAGTTTATGTAAAATAGTGTGGTTACACAAGAAACAAACTTACAAAATACACAAAGTTACTTGACCTACAACTTTAATGTTATTTAGTGATTATGCTGCACATCGTATAGTTGTCATTAAAAAGGAATTTACTTGCAAATATTTGCTTACTAGGTTGGAAAAGTGATAAAATATGTTTATTTGATCAGTTGTGATCAGTTTGTGCAGTGTAGTGTTTCATTTGAAAGTGAGAAACTTAGGTGCCCCAACTTAAGAAACTGGAAGGGAAAAAGCATATGGAAAGTGGTATTTGAAAAATGACAAGAGGGTGGACATTTGCTGGCTTCCCTACCTGTGCTCAACTTTATCCTCACCACACCACAGCCTTGGAAAGCCAGTTGAAATGCATCGCCATGTGAGAGATCAGAAGATAAACTGGGAGAGGGAAATCATCCGACTTCATAGAGTTGCTAAGCGCTGGGGACAGGGCTGTGACTGTGAAGTCTATACTTTTCACTGAAGGATGCTACCTGCTTCTTGAAACTGTGGCTCCATTCCCATGGCTACATTTCATTTTCTTAGAAAGCAACATTTAGGGAAAGGTGCAGAGAGTCACTAAGCTGAGCAAGTTGGGCTTTAGAGTAACTCTAAACCAAAGCCAGAGGGGCTCACTGTCTTTCAAATGGAAACTTGGTTTTGGTTGTAACTTGTACTATCCATGCAATGAGAGGCCGAAAATGAAAGACTTGTCTGTACTTGGGTCAGCAGGAAGGGAGGATGGTGGTCAACGGAAATACGAGTTGTGGTCAGAAAACCTGGATATGAGTATTATCTCTGCAACTCACTAGATGATGGGTAGCTTCAGCAAATATTTTTTACCTCCCTGAGCCTAAATTTTCCTCAGCATTTATCATATCAACATTCCATGGGGTTTAGAGAATAAAAAAGAGATAAAGGATTTTTAAAGCTATAGACCATTATAAAATGCTATTTATATTTAACAGGTTATTTCTCTGTATATGAGCAAACCTATCCATGAGTTATTAAAGATGCTGACATCTGCAAATAATTCTCTAACGTCTTCAGCACGCCGTGGGCTGGGAAGGGAAGTTGATTCCTCCATCAGGTTCTGCCTGGAGAAGTCAGCTGGAAGGGGAAGAGTTAGAAAAAGATGCTGCCTGGAGCCATTACCCCATGTGTCTCCTCTTTGGGAACTGCTGGTCTCCTTCCCCTACTCTGTTTTCAACAGGTTCAGGTAGATCGTGACAGTTTTCCTCTAGGTAACAACATCCTCTCCTATTCTCCTGATGGATGATACTTTGGAGCTTGCTGAAGTGCAAAACCAACAGCTCACTAGAGAGGTCCAACACCTGCAATCTCAGAACGCCAACAGGAGCACAGAGGCACATGCGGGATTGGGCCGAGCTACTTTGTCCAACAACAGCCTGAAAGATTAGGAATATTGTTGCTGCTTGTAGCAGCAGGGTGGTTCTGGCTTTCATAAACTGAAAGCACTTGTATTTCCTTCCAAATTAATCTTTGGAGTAATAGTTTCCATAAATTCATTTTATGCTATCCATTTCAGAGAGGGCAAGCCAAAGGTAGAACACAGAGTGATGCGCGTGAGACCATCAACAACATCCACTCCTTCCAGCATCCTAAATCTCTAGATTTCAGAATTGCCTGACTTCACCCCCAATCCTTGACATCAAGTCCTTTTGTCATTCGTCATCAAGACAGAGAGCATAGAAATCTAATGATGAGGAAGACACTAGGTTGCAAAGACAGATTGTGTGCTATTTTGAAGAGCTGGCCTGGGTTTGACCTTCAAGAGTGTATATGGTTGACTATATAGATTGTACTGTTTACTCTCTCTCTACCACCCTCCACCACACATGCATCTGCCTCAAATATCCTAGGTACCCAATTTTAACCTGAATTCCTAAGAAAGCTACTTGTAGTCTTCAGTTGGGAAGATAGAAAAAGCCTCAGCTTAAACTTGAAGACAGAGGAAAATGTATTTGTCTTTAATTTTTAAATACTCTGTGTAATCCTTGATTTTCTGAATTGAATAAGTGAAAGGATGTGGTGGCTTCAGGTTAGTGTGTGTTCAGTGTGTGTGTGTGTGTGTGTGTGTGTGTGAATCACAGTTGACACAAATATGAGGTTTCTGAATAGTTCTGAAAACTTAGTAATATAAATAGTAAAAACTAGCACAGAAGTCACTCTTTGAATGTCCTAGACACCCAGACTGTTTTGGAGAGGACACTAGAGGAGCCGTTAGTAGGTCATAGGAATCACAAACATACATGGGATGACGTTGATGGGAGGCCTCACGGTGCCCTCAGATTTCAAAGGGGGCCACTGTGTACCCCAAAGGATGACTGGCCTCTTCTTCATATACGTCAGAAGCCCTTACCCTGTTTGGAATAATGAGTAAAATGCTTGAAATATATAGAAAGTACCACCCATGCAAAAAGCTATTTGTTAAAATATGGCTTTTGTTTAGGCTAATTTCAGTAAGAAAAGTAATATCCTCATTTCTATAAGTCTAAGGATGTGGGAACTTTCTCATGCATGGGCCCTTCCCTGAGTGGTAAGATGGACATTGAGTTTAATTTATTGATAGAATGAGGGGAACGAGCCCAATTTAGCCTCATCTCTTCTTAAAAGTATGAACTGATAAACTAAGAGTCTGATGGAAAAGAAATTGACTGAAGCTGTAGGAAAGCTTAGCACAGCCCAATGCTGACGGGTGCCTTCAGGCACGGTGGCCATGACCATTTGGGTCGCAGTGAGAAGTTGTCCTTTCATAGCTGCGTCAGGTTGCCATATTGACATTTCCATTAGCCTGGAGAAGCTTCTTGCTATCACTACAGAACATGCTGACAACCAAGACTTAGGCAATCTTGCCCTAAAGTGTCCTCTTTGATGTTATTGTGTGTATGGGAGTAGGGAGGGTATCATATAGCTTGGTCGTGGCCCCTTCAGCAAGGATTATAGTGGCAAGCAGAATCAGTAGGCAGAAGATGACTGAAGAATAGGTCATGTGGCATAAGCGACGGACAGACAAGCTGATCGTGGGGTCCACCGAACACATTCCTAAATTAACACAGCTGGTGCAGGAACAGGACAGGTGCTGGTCTAACAGACTGAAACGCTAGTCTGCTGAGCAACACTCCCAGGTCTCCACGGGGGAGCATTTTTATTGCAGTATGTCTTTCATGGAAAATGAACAGAACTTGAAATAAATCACAATTACTTATTGCTTAATATTTTGGATAATAAATTCTTTAGTTTATCAGTACCCCACGCCTTCAAATGTGCATTCTTCAAATAGTTTCAATTACATATACATTCTTTCTCCTGAACAATAAATTATTTAAAAAAAAGAAAAAAGAAAAGATACATAATTTTAAAGCAAAGGAAAACAAAAAACATATATTTTTGACATTTATCTTAAACTTATATGAAAACAACTCTATGTTAGATGCTTAAATATAAATAATAAAAGACATTATGTTATTTACAATGTTACACAGTAAGTTGAGAGAGTAAAAATCTAACATTAACTCATAAAGACAGTAAATGATTTAGGAAAACATCCAAGTAATGTACAATATGTATTTACAAAAGAATATATAATAGAACTTGTGATATGTGGCCATTTCCTTTTGTCTGCGTTTCTCTGCAGTGTTTCATGTGTCTTTGTAGATAGAAATCTCGGTGGCTGGTGGAATGCAGCCAGCACTGAATGAAAAAACCAGGCCTTTCTTATTTTCACCAGTGTGAACCATGCACCTTTCAACCCCAGACCAAAAAAAAAAAATCAATTACTGAGCAAGTTACCCTGGATAAACTCCACTTATATCAAGACAGTCACACTTAAACAAAGAAGATACAGCGTGTTGGTGTTTGAAACACATTCACATACACCCAGGTCGAGTGCTATTTTGTGGAATGCATGAGATTGTCCAGGTAAGAAAAGTCATACTAGGCAGAAAGGAAGGGTAGGACAGAGAAGGAATCTTGAGTGAGAAAAAGGAGTTTTGCATATACTATGCTCCATTGCATACCCCTCAGTGGGATTTCAGGCCCGGGGGAAGGAAGCTGCTGTTGGCCTTCTGGGCAATTTCCACTGCCTGAAAACCCACGAAAGCTTTTCAGAGGTTGGGAACATTGGTTCACACTCCTTTGAATTGCCACAGCACTGCCTCTGTTTATAAACAGGGTTGTTTGAGAGCCATGTGGCAATTAAACAGCATAGAGATGCCCCTGTGAACACAAAGTTGGTGGCTGCAGCAGATAACCCTGAGGAGTCAGCTGGCCTTTCTTATCAAGGGAAGATCTTATTCTACAGAGGGTAATGCTGTCCCGACTAATGCCACCTCTGTGAGTGCCCAGAATCAGGTTGGAAGTGAAATTTCCTCTTATCCTAAATGTTCACATACTTTTGCAACATGAAAATTTACAGCTATTTTCAAACTGATGAAAATGCTGGTCATTGATCTCAACAGATTTTATTTATTCCCAGAATTCTCCAGAATGAGGCATTTGAATACTCCAAAGCCTGTAGCATTTGAAACAGAAATTTTAGAGTTTTAATTCATGAGAGGAAGTTTTTTTATTGAAACAGTCTAAGGCTGAATCAAGCCCTTCAAATGTTAGAATAATCTATAGAACTTCTTTATGTTGACTTGTCTTCTTGCTCCTGCCATGAATGCACTTGTTTCTACAGACCTGCAAAATCAGTGCAACCTATGCAGCCTGTGAGGTGCCCCTCCCTGTGGAGTAACAAGCTGACTCGGGCACTGCTGGGCATGGAGAAAGTGGCATGTGAACAATGAAGGGCAGCTTGGGAGACCAAACACTCAGAGTGACATCAAGTACCTGCGGACAGCCATCTCTGTGCGTGGCAGAAACATGTAGGAGCTCAATGATAGGACTCATGCTCAGCCTGCATCTTTCTTCTAAGACCTGCTTGCATGCTATTTTTCCCTTTACCTTTAACATAGAGACCTGGTGAAGAAATAGGTTCAGTTCACCTTCAAACAAGAAGCAGTAACTCTCATTGACTGCATGCCTGGTATTTTGATCCCCGTGCTAACCTGTTTCCCGTTTTGTCACATGGTTCCTAGGCGTCTACATGGAACCTAAGTTAGGCTCCAACCTGATTTGACAGATTTCAGGCAGTTCATTAAATGGAGCCTCTGATTTTTAAAGGAATCTCTTATTTTCCTAGATTAGCAGTTATTTCAAATGTTAATACCTATAGGCCTTTCTTGGATTTACAATCACAAGAGAACATGCAAAGTTCAGGCCCATCTTAGTCCTGTGCTGTGACAGCAAAGCAAAAAGTAAGAAAGGGGGGAACTGGGTGATACAGGCTGAGAATTGAGGGGTCAGTACACAAGAGGGGGCATTTCTGCAAGGAAATGTGCCATCTTCCAACACTACTGATGCTTCTTGGCAAAGCATGGCTCGCGGAAGGTTCTTACTAATCACAAATCACATGCACATTGGCCATTCCTGACAAGAATGTTCATGCATAGTTATGACCTAATCAAGGCAACATTGGAAAACAAGAGAAAAAGAATGAGGAGAAAGGAGTGGTCAACAAAACTGTACGAAATTGCAACCCAGTCACACAGCTGCTCTCCACCTGTGTCTTCTACACAGTCACTCCTTCTAGACACTCTGTTTCCCCATGATGACAAGTCACCACTACGAACAGCAGGCACATTTCAGTCTAGAAGTGCTTCAGACAAACTGCTGAGTGTGCTGTTTAAGCTGGGGGTTTTGTGCCATAGTATGTCTGTTTTGAGCCAAGAAGACAACCGATTACTGGCTCCGAAATCGATGAAAAATGCAAGTCAGGAATGATTCAACCTTTCTCAGCCATGGTTTGATCTTCAACTAGATGAGCTGCTGTGTCATTCCCCCACAGAGAAAGTGGCATTAAGTCCTCTCGTAAGGTGTTGGACATACCCTAGTAGCAAGCCAGAACACAATTTCTCTGCTACCCTCCCCAAACTGTGGCTTGCTTGTCAAGAAAAATAAATCAAAATCAAGTAAATGGTAGCTCCTTTGAGTGAGAGCAAGCTGTCTTCTCATTAACAATATAGTTTTTTTTAAAAAATCACAATATTACTTTCTTCCTAATATTTAACATTACTTAATGCAGTTTCCTGCTGTAATTAATAGTAGCATGCTGTTGGATCTACTATTATCTCAGAGCCCAGTGAAGCAAACCTTTGGCTGGCAGAGTAGACACAACTCATTTCATATACTGAAAGCAAAATAAAACTTCATACAAAAGAGGAGAGTATTTGGATGGATGTGCCATTACAAGACGTACTGACTGATTGGGGGCTACAGGAAGCAAACAGAGGAACAGTTGCAAGTCTTGCAAATCATACATCCGGTCAACATCATAATGCAATGCACGAGAAGCCAGCAAAAACTGAATATATGGGAGGTTTTGCAGAAATACTGTGGAAAAGCAATCACGGTAATGGTACAAAACTTGCTCTCGACATAACATAACATAAAGGCACCATTGATATCTTTCTCATTTTGAAATACTGTAAAAAATTGCTACATATGGCACATAACACATTTTTACATACATATATTTAATTTATAAAAGTTTTTTTCCTGTTTTCTATTTGCAGAACTGCTAAAATAAAATAAATTGTTTAATTTAAGGTGGAATACTTTATTATATAAAATAAAGTTTTACAGGTGAATCTATGTGTTTATTTAGGTTTTATACAGCGATAGGGTCTTGGTTAGCGATTACACTAGACAGCCTGGCCTGCAAATCCTCCTGCGTAGAGAAGCGGCCTGCGGGGTTAGTCCTGCTCTCAGCCAGGCGGAAGGCAGGGGCCGCCTCGAGACTGGCTGCCAGGGGGTTCTGTATGCCCAGGAAAGGTGTCGCTTCACCTACTCTCTCGTCTTCTGTCTCGCTCTCTGAGTTACTGCACTCAGCGCTTGTGTTGCTGTCCATTTCCAACCTGTTGGCAATGTGGCCATTGGGCTTGGTTCTTTTGGCCCGCCGGCTGTTGGTGAGTTTCTTAACAGGTTCTTGAGCTGGCTCGTACTCCTGGGTCGTTTCATACTCCTCATCCTCCACTATCCTCAAGGGGCTAGGGGGCAGGCTGTTGCTCTCATGCGCGGGGTTGTGGTGGAAGGAGTTGAACTGCTGAGGGTGGTGGTCGCACTTTTCCCGCAGCCTGGGCGGTGTCACCAGAAGCAGAGGTCTCTCTTCTTCCACAAAGGGGCTGATGGCCATGGAGGGCACGGATGCTGTCGTGCTGGACACAGGTGGAGACATTTCCGAAGGGGGCGATTTGGGGGAGCTTGGCGTGTGGAAATCTACAGGTGACATACGAGCCGGGGTGGTCATGGCTGACACATACCTGTGTGAGCACAGAATACCCCGCATAAGTGTGGTGGAATAAGAGGCACGGAGTAGGGAGGGTCAGGGGACAGACTTCACGAAATTATAATCAGAAAACAGACTCTCTAATTGTTGTATACTTCTTGACTTTTACACTAGGACATTCAGCCCCCTTGGAAGCTAAAAGTATGTAGCCAATAGGCTCCTTACGGGAAGTACATGCACAGGTCAGCTACATTGCCTAGCTCATCAAATCTTTTAGGATGTTCAATCTCATCGTGATTTTAAACAAAAACACGAGTCAGATCAAGAGGGCACTAGGTCCTGGAAACCTGTCAGTTTATAAGGACCAAGGCTCAGGGGTTTGTAAAGGAAAGAAGTATTACTTAAATACTATACCTTCCTAAAGGCCAAGGGGTCTTAGAGAATGAAGCCCAAATGGGGAATGGAAGAAGATCTAAGATGAGTTGCTGAGAGCTGGATCTGCATGCATTTGGATCTGTGTGCCTTGTTTCTCCTTAGCTCAGCTATAAGGTTATGTCTTATGAAAAAAAGAGAGCATAGTGACTTAGATTTATTCCTGATAACAGTGTAACACATTTGTGTGCTTTAAATTTTTCCACGAAATGCTACTTCTTAACATTCAGTTTGCAACTATGCATCCCAGGGACCAAGATATCCACAGATAAGCCTGAGAGAGTCTTATGTTGGCTTCGTAGTATGCTCAATCTCTGGCTACCTTTCTTCCAACACAGCTGCATCCGCCTTTGACTTATCTTTGTGAACGCTCAAGGTTGGGTGTCCCATGTCACTTTATGTCACGCTATGTATGATGCTCAGTGAATCTTGTTGTCAAGACATTGAGTGCACTGTTTTTGTTTTTTTTTACAATATCATGTTTTTTTTGTCCCCTCAGAATAAGAAGACCTGACTTGACACAGAAGATGTGGCTTATTCAGAGTCACATTTCTTGGCTTTTTATAAACATGTTACCAATGCATAGCACTGAGTGACTCTCTTCTTCACACTGGCATTCTCAGAGTCTAATTTGACACGACCTGTGATGACACAGGACATCATCATCTGAACACTAGCTAACAGGAACCCATTCACTTTCCTGCTTCTCGGCCGTGATTCCGAGCTGCGTGGATGTGAGATCTGGCTGTGTCTAAAATGGGACGTGTCTGCAGACTGAAATATTCGGGGCTCGAGTTTTCAGACTCTTCGCTTCGAGGACACTGAAATCAACCTCTCTGAGAATTGCTACCCCAAATTCAACCAGTACCTAAAAGTGATTTATCTTTTCTCTCCATGAACCCCAGGTTCAGGTATGTTTTGCAGTCCTAGAGAATACCTGGGGTATTCAAGGAGGCCTACTGTAGTAGGGAAATGTCAACCTTTAAAGAGAGATGTCACATGTAGGGATGAAGGAAAAATTTTTCACTAGCTTCTTTTTCAGGTTTCAGAAAAGACTAAAATAGGACAGATAAACTTTCTTCATACATAAAGATACAATTATATGAATCTGAGTCTAATGTTTTACACCAGGTTTGGATCAATACCTACTTTCTCACACATGAACAGAACAACCTTCAATTCTGTAACACTCTGAAATGCCCTTTTGGGGCATTTCATAGAAAGGCCCTTGAAGAAGTGATTAGTAGGTTTTACATGACATGACCTAAAAGCCCAGAACTGGTCTTCCTTCATTTTAAGTAGTTCCTAGTCCGTGAGTGGAAAAAGCCTATCAACATAATTTCTACCCATGTAAACACCAATAAGTATGGATGTGACATTCTGTAAAGCTTTGAACAAATGGTCAAAGGTTAGACCGAGATGACACAGTAAACAAAGAGACAAACCCCACTGATTTGAAAACAAGTGACAGCTTGCAGATAGGCTAGCAATGGTGGTTGATACAACTCTCTCCCAGTCCAGGTGACAATGGGTAAGGAGAACCTGTGAACTCAACATTCCCATTAAGCATCTTTTTCAGTTTACTTTCCTGTGTTCTGCGTTTTACCTTTGCCGTAGCCCCCCAACCCCCATTCAACACCCCCAGAAGAGTGAAAACATTCAGGAATAAAGGGCCATATGGGAGGCAATATCTGCTTTAAAAACCACCTGTGAAGACTGCCAATGCAGCATATAAAAGATTTATTTATTCATCCCTTCTTGGAATTTCATAAAAGGGATATTCTATGGTGGAACGCAAGCGCTTGTTCCCCATGACAGTCAGCAGCGACATAGCCCTTGACTTGATTTAGCTGAGGCTGGAAGGTAAGAAGAGTTAGCACATGAAAACACGAGGTCAGTTCAACCAGAGTTTGGACAACTGGCAAACTGGAATTATAGAAGGGTCCTTATCAATCACTGGTGCCATCTCTCTAAAGTTACAACAGAGGAAACAGATCTCGAGTGGGGCTGAGCCTAAGGTCAGAGCTAGGAACTCCAAGTTTGCTGCACTTTCCACATCAAATCATTCCAGCTCTTTAAGAGTCTGTTGCCTGTTAGCCATTGGGACGCCGTGAGAAGCTCAGATGAAATGAGTTCAGTCAAACAAAAAGATGACTTCATCAACTAGGAGCACTCCTAGAACAGGCAACTGCTTCCCCTTATTCTCATTAGAGTAGATTTCCTTAGGTGAGACCGCAGGTGCTCATGGGGATTCTCTTACTGGGGTTCTCTCTCCTCTGCAGTAGCTTTGCCCTTCGGTTTTACCTTTCACTATGAGGAGAGTCTCGGTAGGAGTCAGGGGTTTCTCTGGCATGCCTGAGGAAGCTGTTACATTCACGAGGGCCTCCTATGCCATTTAGCCGTCCTCTCGGGCCCCCAGTTGGGCTGCCGTGCCTACTGTTTTCTACTGATGACATCATGATTACAGAGTGGCTTTCTGAAATGATGCTTTCCGTGTGTCCATTGCTCCAGCTAGAGGGGAAATGTGAAAGGCAAAGAGGTAATTTAAAAAAAAATTACAAGCAACGATGTAAATGAAAGAGAATGACCTGACAAATATTTGAAATTATCGGTGCATCAGTAGTTTACTGTGACATTGCTTGTCTCAGAATAGAATTGTTACAAAGATACTTGGTATAGAAAGGATCTTGATCTAGACTGGTTTTGGAAGGATATAGGTTCTTCATTTGTTCACTCATTTGACACTTTTATCAAATGTCACTATGTACTAAGTATTCTTATAATCACATGTTCTTGAGTGGCTTAGGTTAAGGAAACACTTGTCCAATGAGCTGCACTTGGAAGCCTAGTGTTGCCCTTGGTAGCACACACTCAGATACGGGTCACCAGGGCATTTGCACATTCAACCGATTTCTCAGGTGCATTTCCCAGGGCAATTCAGTCACTGCAAGAAGTCAACTTCTAAGTATCCTGCAGCACCTATGCCTTTTCCTAGCATAGCAATTCAGTGAGTGGTGGGGCAAGAGTAAAGACAATCTCTAAAAGGGGGAACAACAATCTTCAGGGAGGTATTATTTCCCATTGTTTGACAATGAAAAAAATTAAGGCTCGCATTCAAACAGCAATTAAATGCCAGAACCAGTTGATGTCTAAAGTCTGTTCTGGTCTCAAACCATACCTTTAACTGCACTTCACTGCCCCATACATGTCCCTGTCCCTTCTCAGACAAGGACAGAACAAGGACATGTGCAAATGTCCACGCGTGGAGGAATGCCATGCAGTTTTTTTGTTCTCGTACCTGTGACTAGGAGTCTGGGTGACAGTAGTGGAGTGATGAGCTGTCGAGGTGTAGTGACTGGTGGAAAAAGATGTCTCCACTTCTCGCTCAACGATTTGCTCGCTGGAGATGATATTTTTAGATACATATTGCTGGATAAACAAAGAGACACAACTTGAAGATTCACGTAAATCAAAACACTAACATTGACATGCACAAAAAATCTAGTACAAGTGCTTCATAACAAATTTTGTTTCCCCAATGCCCAGATAGCAAATCCTATCCTGGCTACTATGGCCTTTAGATTCAGTAAGTGGAGCTGAAAAATTAATCTTCGGTAGTGCCCTCAATGTAGGTCCTATAATTATACCTGCATATTGTCAGAAACAGACGTATTTCTTCCATTTTGTTTCCTGTTGATGACTAGAATTCAACACAAATCATTACTCAGTATTCATTTTTGTCATGGATGGTACAAGTTAAGTAAAAGAAGATTTTGTTTAAAGTCTCTATATTTTGGATCTGCCTCTCTCATAATTTCCTAGTGCCCATGTTGCCCAAGTGATACCACTGAAATCGTTAACTTGTCAGTGGTAAGACTAACAAAGCTATGAGGGATCTGAAGGACTTATGGTAGCTGTCAAGGTCATGTATCTTGGCTACATAAAGGGCCCATGTTCAGTGCAAATGTATTCTACTTCACTTTCATCAGCAAAGCACACAGTAGCTCTTACTGCCTTCTCTCAGTGAGAGAGACACATTCTGAAATTGTTTTTAAATGCTATTCATATTTTTACCAAACTGAGTTAAATAAGAGGATAAGGCATGGAAAGGAATACTCTTAGATGACATACACCATTTTGTAATCTGATGGGCTGTGGGCACTAAAAGAGCCTGGTATGTTTGTGGAAGCCCCCAAAATATTCAATCGGGTCATGCTTGAAATTCTAACTGGTTCCCTTAGAGAAAAGGCTATTCCTTGTAGATCTCTCTGGGCCATAGGAACAGCTGGCTTGCTTTAAGGAAAAGGTGGCAGTGTCATATGTAATGAGCTACTTTCAGTCTGTGGACCATTTCACTCTTGCTCCTTGCAAGGCAATGTAAGCTCAGTCAGTCTAATGAAAACAATATTTAACAATTATTCAACACTCATTAAATGCCACTGGGTTAAGTGCTTTTTATAGATTCTTTTATTTAATGCTAACAAGAACTTTCTGAGGTAGGTATTATTTTCAGGCCTATTTTCATAATGAACAAATAGGATTTAGAAAGATTAACGCCTAAAGTTCCACAGCCTGAGCCATAGTTGGAATCCAGGCAGTCATTCAGCTTCCTATATATTGTACCACTCTCAGCAACAGCTTGTAGGTGTGCCTCACTGAATGCATTTATCAACTGTGCAGAACGTTCTAGTGAACGCGGGTCAGGGGAGGACAGCAGCAACGTGTGTTAACACACTAGCACCTCACTCTGACAACCTCCTGAAGGTCTCTGCTATGAGACTTACTGGTGGTTTAGTAACCTCCAACTCTAAACTTGGGTCCATGATACATTTGCTCCAGACAAAATATACCTTTTCCTACAGGATAGAAAATGTAGTGCAAGACCATGCTCAAGCTTTACTTCTAAAAAGCCAAACACCAGAAGGAAATGAAGAAAACAGGAAGAAATTACAGTGGACTTGAAAGGGCGATATTTCAAAAGCCAGGAAAACTGAGTCCAGCTCTGGCCCTAATCTGCACAAAAGGGAGTTTCGGATGATGGTATTGAAAGGCTTTCCACAGTCTAATTCTAGGACTTAGTTATATTTAAAAGCTGAGTGCTTGGTACATTTTAAACAAAATACCTGAATGACTAAAGGCTATATTTCGTCTGGAGGGTGTGGCACCACGTAGAAAGTGGAGGGGAATACGAAAGCGTTAAATGTTCTTCCAGTTTTGCTGAGAAGCAAGTTTGATAAGTCACTCGACCTTTCCGTGCCCTAATTTCTTCCTTTGTAAATCAATCAGCAAATCCTCAAGCACGGGGCAAAGCCTCTAATAAAAATCACTCTCAAGCCTTTAGCTCTGTTATCAGTACTAATCAGTTATAGCCTGGAGTAGCCTTCATTTCCAAATTGTGAAAATAAAACATTTCCTCCTTAGTCTTGTAACATTAATTTTCTTATTTTTCTCTTTGTGTTTTTCTTTTCTTTCTTCCAGTTACGGCTTCCCTGCAGAACAAACCCAACGTTATTATTCCAGCCCCTTAATGAACACTTCAGAGGAGGAAATGTGCTGGTTTTACAGTAACGAAATCCACTTTAAAAAATGTTCCCATTATTTTCTCCTGGCAAAACCCCGGATTCCTGGAAGCCGTGGAGATTAATGGCAGTGGCGAAGAGCCTAAGAGCTTTAGAAAATAAACGCCAAGGTGCCTGAACGGAGCAGAGATGCTCCGCTTTCCCACCCGGCCAGAGTCAACATACATTCACCAGCTGGACGTTCTCGGCGGGTGGGTTCGGGTGGTGAGGCCCGTTGGCGATGTTCACCATGTTGTTCCGTTCGGACCGCAGGCTCTGCCGCAGCCGGTCGTGAAGCTTTTTCCGCTGCTTCCTGGACATGGAAAAGGGGACACTGATTTTTTTTTCTATTATGTACATTTCTAAGTGGAGTCGATTTTTTCTTTTACCAACACCTAACTCAGGCAGTGGGCTGGTGGTGAGGGCGGGGAGGGGGTGCGCTATTTTATCTCAGAATCTGCCTATGAAGGGCAGTCAGGGAACGGGACGTTCTCAGCAAAGAGATTTAAGAAGCCCAATGGGATTCTTACAGAAATTAAACTGGACTGCTGAGAGATAAGACAGAAAGAGACGAGGACAAGAGAAATCAAGTTGCCATTTGGCTAAAACCCCAGCTTCCCTAATCCACCCATCTGTGCCTATCCTATGTCTTACAGATGTCGTAGGCAATCATTTGTGCTGTGCAATTGAGAAAGCTGATTTCACTAATAATTTCGACTGTCTGTCTTTTAAGAAAATGTAGTTAGTTTTGAATCTGCACATTATATGTGGAGCGTGTGGATGTATAAATACTGCACATGAGTGAAGGTATGTGCATATTTTGCCTATAGATTTTGGCACAGTTGTAACACGATCCTACTCTAGTAATGCCTTTGTGTATGATTTGGTAATAAATATTAAAATATCTAAAAAGACTCTTAAACTTGACTCCATGAAGGCTTCTCTCTATCACTTACTCAATTCTGGCACTGAATCTCGGGGTATTAAGAAAACACCATCCATACCCTTGGTTTTATGGTATAAAAGCTTATTGTCTTGTTCTTCAATGCAACATTTAGATCATAATAATATCCCCATGATTAGTGGTGGCAAAAGAATTATGTGATGAAGCAACAAAACCATTAATATTATTTTAGACTTGACACGGAGGAGGTCAGAGAGAAAGTGGAGGGAATTCATGCCACAAAGTAATTATATTTGTGGATATGGACCTGGTTTAAAGGGTCAAACACGGTGAACACAAATCTGTTTTAATGTTGTCCCCTTTGTTCTCTCACAGCAAGGTTTTCTTGATTTCCCTCCCATGAGATTCCTTTGGTACATCTCATACTTGAGAGCATCTGAGTGGGAAACTCAGATGGAATGGGAAAATAATCAGTGTAATGATCAGAAACTGACATTTCAACCACCAAGTGTTACCTTCTAAGCATCAGTGCAAATTGGACGTGTTCTCAGCAGTGTTTGGCACCTACCACTCTCCTCTCAGGAGGTGGTGCGTGCACCCACATCCACACACACACACACACACACACACGCACGCCTGTAGGGCCCCATACAAGCCTGTCTCTCCCACCCTTTCTCTGGTCATGGGGCTGTGGTCACTTATCAGAAGTTGGCTGAACATTTTCACACACATAGGCAGTGCTTTCTAACTACGTGATTAGGAAAGGTGCTCAAAATGGATTATTCAGAAGAAAAAATATGGGGAAAGGTCCCCCTGGTGCCCCTCTGCCCCCTTTTTTATCAAGACTGGGCTGTGGAGGTGGGTTCCCACAGAGTCCTTGCGGGTGGCACTGCCTGTGCACGTGGCGGGGGAGGCGCGGAGGAGGAAGGTTTACTTGGTTTTGCAGTAGGCCACCACACACATGATGCCGACCACGAGCAGGGCGATGCAGATGCCGGTGATGGTCAGCACCCTCTTCTGGTAGAGCTCCTCTGCTTCTGGAAAGGGATGAGAGCAGATGTCACCAAAGGTCCCTTACATGTGCCAGGACTTACAACTGAACAGTTTGCATGCTGCATGACATTGCCCATGGTCACAAGAAAATAAATATGTGACAACTCGTTACTTTTACAGACATACTTCAAATACAGCATACTCTGTGCTACATTTTGAACGTAAACTTCAAAGCCAGATGAGGCCATTTACAATAAAAAGTAGTATGCTATATAATATTACTTTAATTATAAGCTATAGATACATATGGATTAAATTAGCAAATCATACACAGATTATAAAATAACTTTGGTTACAACTGTGGTTTTTATGTTTTAAAAATCTCTTGCAAAGACAACAGGAATCAGGTCATTCAAGGAGCTGGGGCCAGCACCCCAGGACCCTGCTGTCCTCCTTCTCTCCCCACCCCCAGGCTCTTTGGATTTCCCAGCTATTTTATATTCCAGTGGTCTTTACAAAGAACCATTTCTAACTTAATAAAATAAACTCAAAGACATTTGCAAACATGAGCTTGGCTTGTAGTTAGCAACAAAATGGGAGCAGGATCCCTATGCTTTCTCAGCATAATGGGAATGTAAGGCACACGATATGGAGCACCAAGGCGCTGGCCCAGAGAAAACCCAATATGATGGGTGGCACAGTCCGGGGCCAAGGTGAACCTTTGTTCTTTGGAGGACAATGATTATTACGTCACCAACTGTACTTACAGACCTCATCTATCTGACTAAGATGGCAAATTCGTTCATGCAGGTTACACTTAAGGAAGTGTGATACTTAGAACATTGAACTAAAGGTACTCTAGCATCCCAAATGCAACTAGTCTCTTATTCACGGAAGTCTTTCTATTTGCAAATCAGTTTTTTGGTGGATGATTTGATTATATGGTAGGTCAGGTTATTAACAAGATTGGCTGACTTAATGGTGAACCCGATTCCCTAGGAGCTGAGCTTCCAACCATTGTAATTACACGTATTGGAAGGCAGTCTCCAGTTTACAGAGAAAGAGAAGCCAACCAGTGCATAATAAGCAGCATAAGCTCTGCTTGGTTTTCTAATTAATAAGCTGGTCGAGAACTTGGGAACATGATACAAATGAATGTCTTTTATCTGGACATCAACATGGGGCCTCATGAACATTTTCAGTTTACATTCTCAGTCTCAGTAACCACACCTTTTTTCTCTCTACGACAGAGGGCAATTCACAGGAAATTTTCTTGGAATGAAAAAGTGCATTTTAATTTCTATGATATAGTCGACCTTATCATTAAACACAACATTTCCTACAAGCCAAGCCCATGGTAATCAAATTCCAGTTAACAGGTCAGGAACATTGTCAAATCCAATTAATACAGCACTGATTATTAACGGGAGGAGGAGGAGAACAGAAGTCAGTGGGTAAAAGACTAGAATGCCGCAGAGATTAGACAAAAACAAACCAAAAGGTTGGAAGTGGAAAAGGAAAAACAAACCAAGAGGACAGACAGACTGACAGAATGACTGAGAGAGGGAGGAAGTCAGGTACAGGGGAAGAGACGGTTAAAAGTGGAGTCATCTGAAGTCCCTTGGCACAGCATGCCTGATACTAAGGGAGGAAAAAGAAAGAAATAAAAGAAAACCAGAGGGAGGAAATGCTTAGGTGGGAAGAACAGGTGGATGCAAAGTTGGAAGGGTTGCCCCATACAGCATAACTCCTAACCTAGGCTGGCCGGCACGTGGAAGCCACAATTAGGAAGCAAAGCAGCTGGCGTACTGCCGTGAAACAACCAGGAGACATTAAGAGTGCTGTTGCATAGTTTTTGTGCCGCAAAAGTCAAGTGAGGAGTGGAATGTGAATGCTTATGTGTTAATGGCTTGTGTCTGCTGCCTCCCCTCCCCCATAGAAATAGAACAGGGAATTACACTGGATGGGGTGTTAATCTGTGAGCTGGTGCTCGTGGAGCCTGCTCCTTGACCTGGCATCCAGATAAGCCCTTAGCATGTACCTGCTGGTCCTTCTCCACAGAACCCAGGACACAGAGCAAGGTGCCTTTGATTATGGAGAGTTGATTAAGAAATAGGAGTGTGAAAGTATTATTGCTGAGAAAATAAAGACCCTGCCTTATGTAGCCTTTTTTTTCACTCACTCTATTTTTTTCTTCTTTTAAAACGATAAGGGTTTGGTAGCATTGACCTCTCAACATCTTATCTTCAGGAAAAAAACCCAGAAATTGCTTCTGCAAACTACCAAAATAAGACCTATCCAAGGACTAAAGAAGGGTGAAGCATCATGCATATTCTCAGGGGTTCTACTGACCAGTTTTTTATTGTTATTAATGGTAAAAGGATAGATCGATCTGGGTCTGGGAACACCTGGTATATGATACCTCACCCAGGCTGCCTGTGTGGTGTAGGAAGGCACCCACCTCCCAGCAAGATCAGTTATGGGAATGAAAGGGCCCAGTAAAGGCCGAGGGGTAGAGCAAAAGTGCTAAGTGAAACGATGGAAGCAAAGCCCACAGAATACAGATGTGGGGTTCAGATTCTGTATTCACTTCGGCATTTATTGAATGCCTTAAATGTTTCTCATCTAAGTTTCTGTTTGATTTTCAAATATTTTACTAGATCAGGTGCCCTCCCCATCCCACAATATCAAATGTGTTAAAAGAAAAATTCATGGTTAAAAATAACAATGGCTTCTTTTAACCCCACGTTTCCCCTTATTTTTTTCTCAGTGTGATGGGACCAATAGGGTAACAGTACACTAGAGGCAGTGCTGAAAAAAAGAAGTCCTCAGTGCAGTCAGCAGATGTGCCTTCACGAGTGGAAATGCCGCTGAGGCTTTCTGGTTCGGCTGGACGCATTCCGATCAAGCACGTTTTTCAGTATGATCTGGCCAGGCCACGTGACAGAGGCCTTGCCTTTCTCAATTTTAATTGACCTTTAAGGTCTGACTTTCCTTAGCCGTGGAACTGCAGGGCCTCCAGATGAGGCATGCAAGTATCAACAGGCTGTGTCTTTATTAACCCTTGAGACCTTCCTGAGGGGGAAGTGGTATATCTGAAGTATCCTTCACCTTACTCCACTGTTTGGGAGTGGAAATAATAATTCTACAGTCAGACTCTAAAGGGATAAGGCAGCAAAGAGGCTGTTAGGAAGAAGAGGGGAGGTGATGGTGGAGTGTTTCTCCTCCCTGCAGGAAAGGCCAATAAGCCCTTGTAGAAGTGGGTCCATTTTTATGCTGAGAGAAGCAGTTGATGTAGAAGACTCCCCCGGAGTGGATGGGCTGCCACTCAAGTGACCCTGTGGGCCCTCTCTTGCCTGTCACTCCTGGGAGAGGTCCTCTGACATTCAAGGGACCACATACAAATGTGGGAGGGTTTTCATCAGATGAACAATTTTCTCTTGGAAGGTTTTTTGGAGGCACAGGCGATTGAGTTTATTCCTGCAACTGCCAGAGACAGCACTAGCGTCATTTTCCACGACTTACAGAAGTGCATGAGCTGTCAACTGTGATGAATCGGCCCAAAGAGGATGGCAGCTGTAGGGCGCCCTCCCTGCACAGTCACAGACACCGGCTGAATGGGGAGCATTCTGTTCATCAGGACATTGTGGACGCATGACCACGGTCCAGGGCCACATGCAGCATCCAGGAGTTCTGGGGCCTGTGCCGTGGGGCTTCTGGGAAGGTAGGGCAGCTTCTTCTCCTCCCAAGACTGGCCTACTCTACCAACTACTTAGGACGAGGACTTCAAAAGGAGCATGCCCCAACTTCACATGCTCATAGGAGATATTTTACATTTAGTGTTCGATTATTTGGATAATCTTAGTGACTCAAGTTTAATTCCATTACCACTGGATTTTCCACCTAAAATAGCACATGGCTTATCTCTTTCTGTGTCCTCTTTCTTTCCTCATGAGACAATGAGGTTGACTGGAGTCCTGTTTGGAGAGCTCCAGAAAATCAGAGTAATTCATGTCTGTTCATGTAGTATTGTGTTGCAATGTTAGAGCTTTCTTGATGCTGTTAGATATGATTTTTATAGTGTATGTCCAACTACCAGCAGCCTAAGATTTGCTGTTATTTTAAGGTGATATATGTCACACTTCTTTGGTGCTCGGGCCCCTGGCTTGGTTCCTCTGGCAGCCTTGTGTACCGCTCCAACTTACCCCCGCTCTGAAATGACAGCATGGCCAGATCCAATCAGTGGGTGAAGGAACGTGGGATATACGTGAATTTGCAGCAGGTGAGATGATTTTAAACTCTAAGTGAAGCTCGGGACTCTAAAAGCTGCTGCACTCAGTAACATTTCGGTAAATTGATCATCGACCGAAAACAGAAAAATCATTGTTATAGCTGTATGATCCCTTCTAAAGAAAAAGGAAGTTTGTTAGGAACTGAAAGGGAAGAGTGGGAAGGGGAAGAGGTTTCAGCTCATAGGCTCTAAATTCTGCAGGCCAAAAGGAATGATGATTGGTCCATACCCATAAATTCAATCCCAAGATGCTCTGCCAATGCAGAAAGTTGACAAAAAAAGAAAGAAAGGGAAAAAAGTTTCAGAAAAGAGCAATACACTGCACTCCAAAACACATTACACATACTATTACAGCTCTTTGTGCGTGCACACTGAACAGGACCAACGGTGCTTGTTAACAAAGCAGTGCTCAGGTACGCCTCCAACAGCCCACACAGGGAACTTCTCTTTTAAGAGGTGTGCGAATACCAGCACACTGTGTCTTTATTAACCCTTAAAACACTTTACTGAGGGAGAAGTTGTATAGCTGAACAACTATAGTTATATAGTTGTATACCTGCTCTTATGTAATTTGGGAATAGAAATACCGTATTTATAACTGGAAAAGGCATTTGGTATTATTTCACTCCTGTCTTTTTAAGAGGCAGAAGCAAAGTTCCAGACAGTTGAAATTTTTGTTTCCCCAAAGACACACAGTGGCAGAGCCAGGAACAGAAGCCAAGGGGGTGAAAATTTGAAAATTTTATCACATTGGATGTATATTTTTCATTAGTTACGCTCTCCTGTTTCTTGTGGCTTTGGTCATTTTTTGAAACTCTGTCTCCTCTCTCCTACCCTTCCACCCTCTCCACCATGTATGTGGTATTTAACAAACATTTCTGCCCCCGAAACCCGGTAGGGCACTGGGGCATCAGAACCTGCCCGCACCTTCTTCGTGTCATTTCTGTTTGGCACAGGAAAGGTTCAGTGGCTTTTTTCAAATTATAAAAAAAAATAAAAAGATGGGGGCGGATACAATTCCAGGGATCTTTACAATTCCAGGGGTTCCTCAAAACACAGAGAGCCAGTTTAGACGATCCCCCCCGCAGTGCTGAGCACAGATGCCTGGGTGCCAGCCCACAGGCGCAGGCTTGGGAGAACCCGCCTGAGGGCAGCCCAGCGAAGGGGCCCGAGAGGCGGGAGCCCGCAATCCTGGCCGATCTGACCTGGGGGCACCAGGATTGCAGGGCTAGAGGGACCTGCACAGGCTTAAATGAATAAAGGGGGAAGTGGGGCAAAGAAGGAAAAACACCCTGGCAGTGACACTTTCCATTCTTGGATTAAAAATGGCTAATCAAGTTCCACCAGTGTGGTGGGTGGGGAGGCAGGGGCAGAATGAAAACAGGGGTTCAGGAGTGTACTGACTGGGAGGCACCAGGGCGGTCCCAAAACATGGCAGGGTGCCTCTGAAGTCTGAAAACAGGTCAGCTGGCAGTGGGGTATTTCTCTGACAAATCCATCCGTTTGAGCCTGGACAAAGCGTCTCATACAGAGGGGGAAGAGCAGGAGCGAGGAGTGGTGCAATCACCCTGGTTTCAGGTCCTGTCTCTGCCATTTACCTGTTCAGTGACTTTGGACAAGTTAATTTCTCATTGACAAAATGCTTACGATACTAACACGTGCCTCACGGGCAACCCTGTGGAATAAAGAGCCCGTGAGATAGGCTGGCCAACAGCTGAAGGGTTTAACAGCTTGGGGAATAGACACGTCTGGACATTTACCTTGGGCCAGTTACTGCATGGAGGTTTCACTTTTGACTAATTTCATGGCCAGGAAAACTCGGGAAGCTCCTGGGATATGTCAAGGATTTAGACTTGAAAAACTTGCCACCTCTTAAGGAAACGAGGTTTCACAGATTAAAAAAATATGTGTATCAAACAGCACATTGAGTCACAATGATAATGGCAGGACCCAGGTATAATATGGAGTCCCCTCTGCCTTGGGTTGAGGGTACGAGGCAGATAACCTAAGTTTTTCATAAATTAAGAGCCAGATGATGTAGAGTTAATTTGACTACACAATATTCGCAGCAAAACAATTTGCTGCAATGAAAACAAATTCCTCTTGCCTCTGTGCAACGACTTGACAAATGGGCGTTGTTTTTTCCATTTGTGTCCTTCACATTAACTTTGGAGCACCATGGCATGACAATTCATGTTCAGAGGAAATAATACATTTCCTTAGACATGTTCATGAGGCTGTGACTCCGTTTTTCTCTCTAGAACCCTCTCCATCTCTTGCCTCTTCCTCCTACCAGTCAGTAACAATTTAAGGGTTAAAATCAAGAGATATCCACAGAAACTCTTTCCAGAGAATCATTATTCCATGCCTACGTGAACACTGCTAATGACCTATATTAGTTGCATAGAAAGCTTGGTTAGGTCTTCAATAAAATTAGTAGCATGCCCATGCATACATATTACTGCATTTACAGTTTTATAGGTAAGTCTGTGAGCCTAACTCTAATTTCATTTCAGGGGAAGTCATTCATATCAGGCAGCTCCAATTTCAAATAATTCAAAGGGAAATTGGTACTTAAAATTGGAATCTCTTCTGGCCATAAGCCCTAACAAGGAAACAAGCAGAGGAAACATGCATCAGTCATTCTAGACCTGGAGCAAACACTACTCTAATTTGTTTTTACTACTGGTGGCTACATTTCTTCTTTGTGAGTCAAGAAAAGCATAATACACAAACACTTTCTATTTTATGAAGAGGTTATTACTTTCTATCTATTCTATTTAATCTAATGTTGGCTTTGGCTCATTATGCATCATACGCTTCCTATTGAACTTCTGCCTAGCCACTACATTTTTCAAATTAAATTAATAATTCAAAAACACAAAGGTTACTGTAAACAATTTAGTTTCCTTTTCTACATGTGATTTCCTGCTGTGCAATAAGCAATATAAAAAATTAATTTAAATATAAGAGTCTGCAGACACTATTAAATATTGACTCACTAATCCGTTGCTTTAGGATTTTATAATTGTTTGAAGAAAACTGATTAACCTCTAGGTTAATTTAAATTTTCAATTCCATTAGAGAAAAAAAGATGACAACTTTCTTTTGCCAAAGTTATATGTACATACAATTATGTTTTCTGGTAAAATTTGAAGGCATTCAGGATTTTACTCTTCAACATTTTGGGTCTCCTTATAGAAATCGTCTCAAAGACGGTGTGTGGTCTTGACTTTCTGGCCCTCTGAGATTTCCAAAGGAGTCTGTCAATGCCTATTCTAAATGGGGCCAATTGAATGTCTGACTTTTAATTTTCAACTTACCTTTATAGATGTGGGTACTTGCTTTTCACATATACCAATCCATGTGGTCACTGAGCCCTTGGAAATGTAATAGGAGACTTTCTCCTTACTCCCGTTTCCGTGTGCCTGAGAGCACACGTGCCAACACGCACACAGTGAAATCTCACTGCACTCAGCTGCCATGCATGATGATTTTGTCAGAGACTGAGTGTGTGCCTTTATTCTACTGTTAGCAAGATACATGTTTGATAAACACATTAATAACTTCCACCGATTTTTAAAGCATTTAGAAGTCAAAACAACTTATGCAGTAGCAACCTATCATTCAAAACTACTTTTAAGGATATCTGCTAAGTTTACTCATTCTGAGAATATGCCTAAAAGTTCTAAAATTGCACTTTTTAAAGATAGCCTGTACTTTGGACTACTCTATAATTACTTCCTATGATGTCAGTTTCTGTATGTCACACACTTGCCCCATGCTTCCTTCCTCTAACTGTTGAAGCCTTGAGTGCTTATGTCCCTGGCTCATGAAGTCTGTATTGAGTACGGATCACCTGTACACACACACACACACACACACACACACACACACACACACAGTGATGAACACAATCCTTTCAGGTAGAAACTCTGTTTCATTTCTTAAAGATTTTATTTATTTATTTTTAGACAGGGGAGAAGGGAAGGAGAGAGGGAAAGAAACATCAATGTGTGGTTGTTTCTCAAGCGCCTCCTACCTGGGACCTGGCCTGCAACCCAGGCATGTGCTCTGACTAGGAATAGAACTGGCGACCCTCTGGTTCACAGGCTGGTGCTCAATCCACTGAGCCACACCAACCAGGGCAGAAATTCTGTTTCAATAGGTCAAATTTGAAGCTGACTAGCCCTGGCAATATTGTCCTAGAAAGTACTATAAATGTTTTATTTCAAGGCACATGACTGTCTCCAAGAAAACATATAAAATAAACATTTGCTCCTTTCTTTCATATTTTAACTCAGTTTTTCTAAGTCAATAAAATGTCTCATAGGACACTCTGACCAAAAAAGTTGCATGGAATCCTGAAAATGTAATTTATGCGCTAATAAGCATTGTGAAAATTGTACATTCCTTTAGAATATTATTTTTTAACTGCAAATGTGGTTTTGCAAGTTAGAACACACTTCTCTTAAAGCTGGGGAATATCTTTTATTTTAAAATTTATGCTATGTGTTTCAGACTTTAGGAACACTAACAATTAAATTTTAAACATTAGCACTGTGGGAATGTTTTTTACTCTTTATGCAGCCCTTGTTGCTACTTGAACATAAAGTTCTTAGGACAGCAAAAATTTATTTTCCTGCTTTCTATGCGGGACTTTGCAGAAATAAAAATTGAGAATTTAAGACATAGAGGTGAGACAATTAACTCTGGGCTAGACAGCTTTGGAAAGCAGTTTCTGACTGGAAATTTCTCATTTTTCTGGGAAGAAGGCAGCACCTATGCACTGCCATTGCATATTTTTTTCATAAGCGTGCCTCTGAGCAATCTTTGTTAAATCAGGTTAAATTGAATGCTGCTTTCCTGGATGTCTTCCAGAAGTGCCACTGAAAGTGTACTAAAGAATTTATTTAGGGAATCCCATTCTGAGTAAATACACAGTATGCCTCAGCCTTGACCTGGTGTCTCAGTTGGAGTGTCATCCTGTGAACTGAAGGGTCGCGGGTCCGATCCCCAGTCTGGGAACATACCTAGATTGCAGGTTCGATCCCCAGTCAGGGCATGTACAGGAGGCAACCGATTGGTGTTTCTCTCTCCTTCTCCCCCTACTCCCCTTCCTCTCTGTCTAAAATCAACTTAAAATTTATTAAAAATATACACAGTGTGGCTTTTTAAAAATAGTATCTTATGAAAAAGGTCTAAAAGTTGAGAATATTTTCTCTGATTACAACTCTCAGATCCAATGACATTATTATTTTTAGAAATAGCTTAATTTTTAATGCAATACTCTACATAGTGCCCAAAATCACCTTCAATGCACAATGAAACTGTGTAACAACAAAAATTTAAGTATAATGTGAATGTTCAGAATTTTCATTAAATTATAAAATATAATTTATTTTATTTATATGGTGTCAGGGATTTGATAAATCTATATTTTAAAATACAAATACATTTCTAAAAGGAATGGTTTTAATATATTAAATAAAATTCTATTATTTCCTTTCTATTTTTACTTTCCATATTATCTACTTAAGAAAATCAATCTATAGCTATGGAGAAAACTTCTGTGCACTAAATTCATATCATTTTAAGATTTGTCAGCCCTGGCTAGGTAGCTCTGTTGGTTAGAGCATTGTTTTAATAAGCCAAGGTTGTGGGTTTGATTCCTGGTCAGGGCACATACAAGAAGAAACTAATGAATGAATAAACAAATGAAACAACAAATTGATGTTTCTCTCTCTCTCTCTCTCTCAATGTGTTTCTCTCGCTCTCTCCTTCCCTCTTCCCGTCTCACTCTCAAATCAATAAATAAAAAAATAAAAAATGATTTTGCAATAAAGTGAAGATTGTATTTGAAAATTTAGTAATGTCAATTTGCCACTTTTTTACAACAGAAAATGGCTAAATGGCCAAAACATAATCTTTGACATGTAGTCCATGTAAATATATAATAAGTACCACTTCACTAAATACATGATTAAATATTATGGGTCTAATTTCCTCCAAATGCACATGGAATTTATTTTCCCATGGAATTTATTATTCTATGACTAGTAACACAAGGGACAGAATTTTATTCTCTAAATGCATATGATTAAGGGCAAATCTTGTCTTTTAGGGACCCCAAATGACCATCTCTTATCACTGTATCTTGTGTTCCACAAACTCACACTGCAATAAGCTATGTGTAATATTATTGAGGGCGTGCAGCTGACTGTCTAATCAGTGGTGCACAAATCGAGCCCACTGCCTGCTCTGATACATCAAGTTTTGATAGCACACAGCCATGCTTACCAGTTTATGCACTGTCTATGGCTGCTTTTATTTTTTGCTACAATTACAGAATTAAGTAGTTGATAGTGAAGATATCATTTACAAATCCTAACATATTTAGTATCTGATTCTTTGCAGAAAAAAAAAGTCAACCTTTGATCTAAATGGATAGTTTCATGGAATTCATTTTAAACACAGTGCTTTGGAAGCTCCAGAATGAAAAGCTATAATCCCAATTCACAATAGAAGGACAAATACAGTTTAGTTTCCATGCAATTATATGCAATGTGAATTAGGTTGTTTGGGAGTGATGTTTAAAACTTCCTGAAGCCATAGAAACCCATAAAAATTTCTCAGTTCTTCATTTAAAAAAATATATATATATATACATCTAGCAGCAAACTGTTAAATTTCAAAGTAAATAATAAATATTAAAAAAACCTACTTTCTCCTAAAATTATACTTGAAAGCAACAATAAGGAAATGCTAACATAAATAAATAATTGTTTAAGCTGGTTCTGAATCACTTGTTTCCTAAGCATCATAAACAGAAGCTGAGCTATCTCACTTGCTGTGAAATGTTTGTTTTTAATTTTCCTACTCAGTGCTTTTTTTAAAAATACTTAAGTGCAAACTGCTGGTTAATGAAGAAAAACATCTGAACTCTTTTTATTATGTTTATTCATAATAAATACATTCTGAAACCCAAATGAACTTACCATCATTTCAAGTGCATATTGGTTACAACTTAGCAACATCTTTTTCAGGATGTTGTCACTTTATAAAGAAGGTGGACTGTTCAGTGGAATGCTTTTATTTTATCAATAAAAGTGAGACTTTTAAATGCCTTTATTATCATTGCACTGCTTGATATTGACTATCATTTTGTATCACATTATTCAGTATCAATTTCAGAAACATCGGGAGCCTCACACACCTATTAGATTCTCAGAGCCAACTAGTCACGAACAGAGGAAGTAATACAATCGCTTTTGTTAATGGTCTCATGCGACAGGCAGAGGCAGTCAATGTTAGCCCTGCTCAAACACATCTAGCTCTAGGTGAAATCTGAGGGGAGATGCAGCAACAAGAAAGCAGCACCGACTGAGCATGCTCCTATTCAGGCAGAGACAGAAAGGGAGTGGACGTACTGTAGAAGCTGGCCATTACGTAGTTTTGGCAGCGATCACCAGTAAACTCATTTGGGCACCTGAGAGAAGAAACAAAAAAACAATGGTAGAAAAAACAGAGAAAAAGAGAAGAGGTGAATATATGCTAGAAAGAAGCTCCTTCAGTGTCATTTGACTGAACTTGGTGAGTTCACCCTCAGGAACTGAGTCTTTGTCCTCATCATGGCCTTCGGACTCTGGCATCTCCCAATTTGGACCAAATGTAGTCCTTGGGTTTGTATGACAGAAAGATCCCAGCATTTTAAGTGACTGCTTTCTTTCAGAAGGAGCCACTTAAAATTAAATCTGACATTTTCTTCATCTCAGTTTTCCATTTGATCACTTTAGTCAAAAATGTTGGGAGGAAATTTTTTCCTTTTGGTTGGCCTGCCTGCCATCGCTGCTAGCATCACGGGCCATCCTGGTGGATCATTCTTTTAAGTTTATGACCTTTGGGGGCCCATGTTAAGAGACAGGTGAACAAGGTCAGATCGAATGGTTTGTGCCCCGAGTGCTCAAACCATAATTAGAACAAAAGGAATCAGTTACAACTGAGCTGTAAAAACACCAAGCGGTAGTGATTGTTGCTGTAGTTTGGGGAGAAAGCAAATTTCAGATTATTTTAACATACTTTCTTGGTTTTGGACTTTCATTGGCACATTCTCAGTACATCTCGCTCCAGTGAATCCAGGTTGGCACCTAGAGGGTAAAAATGTCATAAGCAATAGAATGCTAAAGACATTGAACTCTCAGACTGGCAATTTTCCTCCTATGGAATATGGAGATTCCTACAAATGACCTGGTGACTGAACAACACAAAGAAAGGAAAAAACATTTAGAAAACTGTGTCCCACGAAAACTGTGGGCTATACCGTGTGGTTGTGACTATTTGCTTCAGTCTTCATCAGTTAACCAAGTGAGGTTGAAAAGTGAATGGGGGTGGGTAGCTAAATCCTCTTTCCTTGGGCATTTCCTTATTTGCCACTGATCATCGACTCTTCCTATGTTAATGGGATGATCACACTGTAAGGCAGATCAACGTCTAATCACTGTTTTTTACACCTGAAATTAATATAATATCGCATGCCAACTGAAACTGAAAAATAATTTTAACAAAAACACTGGTTTGGGAAAGAGCTTACATGGTTCCATCCATCATCTTCCATTATTTAAATGATTCTGAATTTTTACTTTTATACACACTCAATTTTATACTTATTTTCTAGGTATTTTTTGTAAGTTAAATCATCGAACTACACTAGAAGTGAAACACTCACACCCTAATGATAGTACTGAGAAGAAAAACTACATTCCCTGTTTTTTAAAGATATGACAAATCAGGTCTCACTTTTAATGTTGAAAGACAGAAAGAGGCATATTTTTATTAGAACAGATTTCACTTCATTCAGTTATCCCAAATCAAAGACAAATATACTTTTAACACTTAGAACATTAAAACTTCTACAGTAGTACTTGATTTCATTTTGCTTTTAAGGTAAAAATATTTGAAAAATGTATAAAATTTACATTTTACCCACTCACATGAATGTATCAAAATTCTATAATTGATATACTACTGTTTTCGAGGTTATGTAGTGGGGCTATTGTGCCTAAATATGGAAGTCTTTTACAACTAACTGCCCTTTTCGTGTTGCTTTTCCAGTAACTAAAGCCTTTCAGATTGGGTTCATTTTACCCACATATCATACTATAATAAGTGGGACCACCGAAAGATTCTAGGAGGCAAATACACTTACAGATGTTCAACACCCAGACCCATAATTATTACTAATACTGTAATTAAACCATGAGAATCATGCAAAGTGTCTAATATAATAATAGTTCTGATAGCACAAAGCTCATGATTTACATATAACCTTTTCTTCTCCAGAGTAAATAAGAATAAATAAGTCATTTGGCATCAAAGAAATGTGTAAGAAAAACTATTCTTTTTTACAGGTGATTTCGAAAATTTTCCCTTAAAGCCAAATTCAATGCCAAAAACATGTTCTCACATGATTTGATACATATACTTCTCCTATTTCATGAGGAAAGGCCTGGGAGATAAAATACTGGCAGTTGCCAATTTTCAGCCCTATGCATACTTGTTTCAAGTTAAAATATAAATGATCATTAACAATACCAATGAGCTTAATGACAAATATCTTACACTGATTGACATAGCGCCTTTGAACTCTTCAAAAACACTTTTATATAAATGAACTGGTTATTTTTGGTTAGAATACTTTTGTTGCAGTAAAAAGAGGAAGATCTACCCAGAGAAAATCAGAAATAAGAACAATAACCTTGCAGGCTGGATCATTTTTCATAAAGGTGACATTTCACATGCTTCGCGATAAGAACATTTTCACAGATACATAAAAAATACATGGAAACTTGCTTTCTGTGTAACTTATTTGTTGTTTGACAATAATTTCTGAAGCATTTGGGGTCTTGATTTGTGTATTTGCTTCTGAACCAGGACTATAAATCCATATAGACATACCCTATAGTTAAGCAGGTGATTTCAGAATTAAAGATATATTCCATAATGATTATTTCATCTTACCTGTTTGCCTCCTTGAAAAAAAAATCACACAATAATCCATGTTTTCACACAAAGAATATGGTATAAGATATGTGAGTGCTGTGGGTTTGTGTGTCTGTGTATGGGTGGGGAGAGAGAGAGAGAGACAAGCATTTGAGGTCAGGAATGTATTATTTAAGAACCATGAAATTAACAAATTAAGAGAAGGAATATGCATTTTATTAGAAAATTATCATTCGTCCAGCTGGTGTGGCTCAGTGGAATTAGTGCCAGGCTGCAAACCAAAGGGTCGCTGGGTGATTCCCAGTCAGGGCATGTGCCTGGGTTGTGGGCCAGGTCCCCAGTAGAGGGTGCATGAGAGGCAACCACACATTGATGTTTCTCTCCCTCTTTCTCTCTCCCTTCCCCTCCATCTAAAAATAAATAAATAAAATCTTTAAAAAAAAGAAAATTGTCATTTATGCATCTTAAATAATAGTTTTAAGATCAGAGGGTACAGAATAACCAGGTGAAGGGGATGAAAAATCTTATCCAATCAATTTTCTGATTAGTATGAAATTCCAAAATGATGTTTCTTAGGAAACTAGCATTATGATGGTTTGGTTTATCACTATCATAAGATGATAAGAAATATTTGGCGCAGTAACACTAGACCTCACGGTATGTCAATTGGTTTTGGAATTTTCAGCTACTTCTGAAGCAGCGCTAGCCTTCCACGAACACTGATCTTCACTCAGATACATTTTCTTCGTGTGAAGCCTTGTTGTTTCTCAAAGTGTGGTCCACGGACCAAGAGCTCCAGCCTCTTCTGGGTATTTGTTAGTAGAAATCCAGAATCCCAGGCCCCAGTCCAGGACCACATGAATAAGAATCTGCATTTTAACAAGATTTCCCAAGATATCTGTATGTACATTAAAGTGTAAGGTGTCAAGGGCCCTGACCTTAGAAGATGAAGACAAAGGCCCCCTGTCCTGGCACTGCAGTGTCTTGCTTGGATGTGAGTGGCCCACTGGGCTTCACTGGGCTTCAGTGGGCCTTGGATTTTCTCAGTGATAAGATTAAGGGATTTAAAAAAACCCACATAGACAACAGTATGGTCACTACCAGAGGGAAATGGGGGTGGGAGATGGCAGGAGAAGGTAAAGGGGGGATAAAGGGTGATGGAAGAGATGTGACTTGGGGTGGTGAACACACAATACAATGTACAGATGATGTGTTGTAGAACTGTACACCTGGAACCTATATAATTTTATTAACCAGTATCACCCCAATAAATTCAATAAAAAGTACACATACATAAATTTTAAAAAGATTAAGGGATTTAACTAAGTGATTATCAAAGGTTTCTTTTACCACAAATGTTCTGGGAATGGAAGTTCATCCTAATCATGGAATCGCTGTGCGAAAAATCCCTACAATTATTTCTTCTGGAGGCATTACCAGTCAGGGAGGGCTCAAGGTCTTCTAAAAAACATTTTTGATAGAGTGAATTTCTAAGACAAACATGGAGGTAAAACAAACTGCAAACCCTATCCCCCAGCAATTCAAGTGTTCAGCAACAATGGTCATCACGTAACTTCTGTGGGTGTCTAGCGCGGTTGCCAAGTCAAATGGACGGAAGTGGAAACTGAGACAGTTTCCACATAAGCTGACCGCAGACTCCATTGACTGTGTAGAAAAAGCATGTATACATGCAAACTCATCTCCTCTCCAAGCCCTGATTAAACTCTATGGAACTCCTTCTACAAGAACAGGGAGACTGTCTGGCCTCTGACTTATTTCTACATGAGCATTACATGTGACGCATCCAATCTACCACTTTGCTTGGAGATAGGAGGATGGTCAACTTAATCAGATTTTGAACAATGTGCTTTGGAATGAGTCTGAGCAAATTCCAAGAATTTTATTTCTTAAAAGAACCTGGCTGAATAACCATCAAGCCCCTGCCGTAGCTTCAAAAATATATATACCATTTGTTCCACTGATTAGATTAGAAGATGGAAATGATTTTTAAATTTTAGTATCTGCTCATAATGTGATAAACATCCTTTGTTCTATATTTGTTCTTAATGAGATGGAAGTTCACAGGCAGTATGTCTGAACTTAGGTAGTACTTCCTCCAACTAACCCTGACCTGCGCCTCCCCATCTCCCCACTTCCTGTCCCGATCTCTTTGACGCCCCTTATCTACCTGTGTTGGGATTATCTTTTTGTGAGGACGGTGACATTTTGATCCTTTTGTATCTCTAATGTTTAGTACAGCATCTGACTCATAAAGGTCTCTCATAAAATGTCTGTGAAACTGAGCCTAAGATAGGATAGAATTGCAGTGTCCAGTGAAGAACTGTATCAAAGGGACTCTCGCATAGTCAATCGATTTGCCAACTACAGGTCAATACTGAACGTGTGGCTCTTATTTTTATAATTTATGACAGATTCTCCTCTGTAGACTCCTAAATAACTTTTTTATAGCAACTCCAGCGCTCTCTTCACAGACTCTCTCCCCTAAATAGAAACCTTTCACATTGTGTTTGGAATTTGAAAGGACTATAACTCTTCAACTGCAAGTCTATTATCTCAGATTTAAATCTTGTTACTGAAAAAAACAGTTTACCTAGCATTCAGTAAAGCAATATAATCTAGTAACCAAGACTTCCACACAGCATCAGGAAAATAAAAACTGTCCTTTATAATAACCTAATATATTGTGAATATCCTGATATATTGAGTGTGTAATTGACCATAAAGTCATGTATTTTGAAAATCAGTTTAGCACTCGGTATATTTTTTATGTTCTAATTGAATAAATTATTTCCCATATTTTTGGTGGAGATCCTAAATATATTCAAAGATATTTGAGGACTCTCCCAAACAATTTTTGGTTATTTAGAGTTTGCTAATCTTATGGACCATTATGAATGGTTTATGGTTTTATAAATGTATGGTCAAGTTATAAGCCATCCTTTGACATCCTTTCTCTTCTTTATTTTTTAGGTTTATTAATTTTCATCAGGTTCTTCCCTTGATGAGGCAGGACAAGGGAAACAAGGTTCACCTCTGATATTTCCTCTCTCTAGTCATTGCTCTACAAAAAGTATTTGGAAAGTTTTAAATACCTTGTCTAAAGGAGAAGAGTCCCTATTGTCTTTTTGCTCAACCTCAGTATTAGTTTTGGCATTACCTTCATATTGTAAAACATCTGAAGTAATTTCTGTGGTGTCTACATTTATAAATGTCAAATAATAGAAATGCCAACAAATAGCTATTGAGGAGTATCAGTGGGTTTGAGTGTCAGACGTTCAGGCCATGTACTCGAGCTCACAGAGTGCTGGTCTGTTTGGCTGCAGTATTATATTGCCAACACGGACTTCCCTCACCCCTTCGCCTGTTCAGCGTTCTGGCGAGACCTCACCTCCTCACTGGCTGAGTATCTGGGCTGTAGATTATTCTTTTCCAAACGTACTGTTACTATTAGTCTGCATTTTTCCAAGATGACCTTCATTCTGTTATCTACTTTTTTAAGTGAAATTTCTAGAGGTTTGGATATGCTTTTCTAATTTGTGTTTTAGTGATTTTTATGACATCATCTGCAAAAGACATTTATTTCCTCAGGGAATGCCTTCTTCAACATCATTAAAGAAAATATTAACTATAAAATGTTCCAATTACATTTCCTTCAGGTCCAGCTCTATATCTTCCTATCTCTGTTCAGCTAATACGTATCATCCCTTTTCTTTTTAAATTATGATCTGGAGACTGATTCTTAATCCGCGAGGATAACAGGATATGTACAGTGGCAAACACTGACAGGAGAACATCTCCGCTGTTCAATGTTATTCATTGGGTCTCCAAGGTTGTTTTTCAGTGTCTAAGACACAGACGCCCGCTAATGAGGATGGCAGTGTTTGTGAACTAGCCCGCTCTTGTTTCAGCCTCGGTGCCCTTCCCAAAGCTGTGTTTGCACAGCTTGATCTGAAATGCGCTGCTGCTGTTTATTCTACATGATGCATCTGTGGGTTGGTGGGTCAAGCAACTCAGTGGGATGTGGGGTCAGTCCACATCCCATACATCTCCCCATCGTGTGTGACACAATGACGCATTGACTGCTGACTGGCGGTTGGGTCTTCCTCTCCGGAGAATGCCCTTTCCTGTCTCATCAAACAAAATTCTCTAAGTTCAGAACTTGGCAATTTGGCCTACTCTCCCCGCAGCCGCGGTTTTTGATGATATACCTAAATATTCACATTTTACTTATATCATTCAATACAAAAATTTAAAAAATTGTGTTTTATCTCTAAATAGACCATATGCCTTTCAAAGCGAGGGCTGCAGACACTTTTTTTTTTGGCTCTATCTCTGACTAGTTGAGGTCCCTCTTTATATATTCCCTTTGCTCCCTAAATACCCTTCACAGCATTTGGCACACCTATAACTATAATTAAATTAGTTACTTGAAATACATTTATTACTCGCAATAGCCTGGAGATTCCATGGGGCCAGAGGCCAGCACAGTGCTATTCACAACTTCACATTGAGCGTCAGCATGGAGGCTGCCTCAGAGAAGGAGCTCGGTCAATTCAGTGGCTCTGTAGCTGACTTTAGAACAAAGGAAGCAAAGCTAGGAAGACTACTTAGTCAGTGCCCCTGATTTTAGGCAAAACTGCACCTAAACCGGTTCCTGTACAAGCAAAAGGATTCCCTCCAATCAATTAGTGAGTGAGAGTCAAAATGGGTTAATATATACCTAGAAGCACACCTCAGGATTCTAGCTGCATGAGGCTCACAAAAGGGATAGAAGACAGGGTCCCCTGAAGGGCTCATGGTCTTGACCTAAGCCACTAGTCCCACCCACTCACTCGCTCACAAATGCTTCTGCATCGGTTCAAGGTTATAGTATTTAAAAACAGAGAAGGGTGATAGGTAGGTGTCACACTCATTCTGCAGAATGGACTCTCCCAGGGCTGGAGCTGGAGTACAATTAGTGGTCTGCTCTCATGGACCCTAAGTTCTAATTCAATAGATAGCCCTTTTATCTATTCCAAACCCCTCTTTCTGTAGCCAAGATGATGAGGCTGCAGGGCACAACTATGAACTTGCATCGTCATGCTCCTTTTCATTATGTTAATCTAGCTGCTAATAAGTATTACACATATTATCATCACATCAATATTTTATATATTATGTCAAGATTTTGTAAAACTTTAACCTTAGCTAGTGTCTTTGACTTTCCATCTTACCTAGTCCCCAAATTTCTCTAGCCTGTACAGAAATTTCTCTTCCCTAAATATCTGCTATGTTTTGGTGTCCCCCTACTGCTCGAGAAGTTCCTATGACTCCCATTAGCTGTCACAATGTCCAGTGTCCTCTGCCTGGCCTCCGGAACTCCTAATCTGGTTCAATGTCAAACTTGGTTTTTTGTTTGTTTACTTCTCAGGACAGAGCTGCTGGTTTAGGTATGCATGTCACTGTGTCTCACAGAAACTGTCACTGCCACTGCAATGCCTGTCTGCTACATGGAAAAGGCTCCGCAACTGTTTATAAAGTCTTCTACAACATTTTTCCCTTTTCTCCTTCTTTAAATTCTCATTACCATAATAATCACTGTTGCACCATTTGGAATATAGTCACTCTAATTAATTCACTCTTTTAGCTACTTAATTTTCCTAAACAGACGAGGTTTCCAGGGACAGGCACCATGTATTACATTTTCTCTGTGTTTTCAAAAATGCCTGGCAAAGATGTAGCTGTTCCGTAAACACATGTTAATTAATATTTCATTTATAGAATTTAATTTATTATAATGTTTGTTGTGATCTAATGTACAGCTATACATTTTTCATAACTGTCTCCAATAATAATACAATATAGGTCCTTATATACACTACACAGTTTCATATGAATTATAAAAATCATCAGCTCATGCTTGAAGGCACCTTCTATCTTCCCAAGATTTTTTTTTTTTTGCATATAAGGTATATAATGATCAGAGCTATTAAATGGTCTGTCAAACACAAAGTTATAAAGCTCGCTGGTGGCCCCACCAAATCAAGTAAGAGCTGCTGGTGTAAAGGAAGATGAGAAATTGGGGGATTAAATATGATAACACCGTCTGTTAAGACAGGTGTATGTATTTTTCCAATGTCCACAGAGAGTACGTAATACTACCATTTATTTTTTATTATAAGGAAAAAAATCTTTCTTTTCCAGAGTTAGAAGTACTTTAGCAGAAATGAATTCATTTCATTTCACTAACTTCCTGGAAAGAAATTTGGAGAACATATTAGCTCTATGTTATAAATTAAGATACCGTCCAGAGAGTTGATGCAAAAGGGCTCACGACCATTCACCAAAATTGGTGGTAAAACGTCTAATACCCTCATGGGGCAGCCACATCTGTCCATGGGACAACATAATGGATTTATAAATACAGTCTGGTATAAAATCATTGTTAGATTTTCAAAATCACATAAACATATTCCAAGAAAACTGTTCAGAAGAACAGATACACATGAATGAGGAGGGAAGCAGAGGAAAGTTTGGACAGTGCCATGTTCCCACTGACTTATTCCTCTCAACCATGTGACTACACGGGGCATCAGAGGGTAAAAGATGAAATGTTTCTTTTCCCCTCTTTATGTAATCTGGAATAACAACTATGTTTTTCCTCAGGATGAATTTTAAAGTACAAGAGAGGGAAGAGAAATATAAAAGATGGGAACTACCACTGAAATTCCCACACGGTCCCCAGGGGGAAGTCCACGTAACTGGCAAACCCCTCCTCCGAGAAGTGTTTTACCGTTTTATGGTTAATCCACTGGGGACGCCCTGTGCTACATGGAGAGACAAAAGAGATTTGCTGTCAAGTCCTCAGCTTCAAATCCCAAGAAGACAGCGTGGATTAGGCGACCAAAGAGACTACTTGGAAACGTGCATGCTTGTGGTGTTTCTGAGTCATGTCTTCAGCCAGGGGATAAAGCTGATTTTGAATGATGTAACTCACGCTGCAGCAATGTTTTGCTCTAGACAGATGGCCCATATGGAAACTATGAACTGGCTTCGAGCACAGGACCGTGAGGAGCCAAGGCAACATTTTCATGTTTTCTGCTTCCATTCAAGTGGCCTAGTGAACAATACATTATCCTCAGATGTGCCTTTGTTCCAATTCTGAGTTGTGATTATTTTTAATGCTATAAATGCTTTTAATACAGGAATTATTTTTCAAAGCACACTTTTGTTTCACAAAAAAGGTCTGAAATATTTTGGATGTTAAAAATATTCCAGTTCTTTCTGTAAGGTACTGGCTTGCTTTGATGCATCAATAAAGACATGGTCTAAAAATCTGGTAAGGGGGGTGCTTACCAAAATCATAAACATCAAAGATTTTTCTCACAATAAGATCCAATAATAAGCTTAATAAGCTTTAACACTTTTCTGAAAGGTTCTAATTACAAAAAATAAAAATATAAGGTGCCCATTTGCTGAGAACTAGAAGGCAGCGGAACCCCCCAGACCATGAGTGCGGGGGACACAGAGTGCTCCTCCACGGTTTGCTGCTTTAGTAGTTATCAGAGAAGTAACAAACATTTAACTATGAGATTTTAAAAAATATAGCACACATTTTTTTTTCTCTGGGTTGGGCTTCAAATTTAATGAAAAACTGTGTGGGTGAAAAAAAATTGCAGTTGTTGGCACAGTACCAAGATGGAACAAATGAACAACACTTCTGTGATTGCATGTTTTGTACAGGACGTGGGAGGGCTACAGAAGGGCTGAAATTAATATGTGGAAAATGGCTGCGCTGGTTCCTTAGAGGTATTTGGAAACTATCACATGTACGCACTCAGCTTGTAAATCTTTGCAAAGGCTATGATGAAAAATGATCATGTTTCATTATTATAATTAAAACATAGTGGTCTCAGATGTTTCTCTAAAGAAGTAAAAATATGAGGCATAGATAGTATGGGGACTTTGTTTAAAAAGGAGAAGAATTTATAAGGAACCATAATTTCAATGTTTTTCAAAGAGATTTATTAAAATATAATTGGACTGTATGCCTGAGATTAGGACAAAATAATAAGATTTCCCCAAATAATAAATGAAGCTCATATTTTACAGATTGTTAAGTCTCAGCTTCTGGTGTTTTCTATTCTGATCTGAGAAAACCTTGCAGAAAACTCTAAAAATCGGTTCATCTTGCTTCACCATGATAAATGTGGGGGTGCCATGTTTGTGTTGCAGTGACAACAAATGGTCAGAACCAAAGAATAAAAGTGACAAATTTTAATTCTTTGCTCTAAGTATATAGATTTGAATACACAGGTGTTCAAAAAGTGAATCTCTAAGATTGATTTTAAAACAATAAATATTGATAGCCATGTGAAATAATTTAAACCTGAAAGAAATCATTGGCTTCTACTTACTCTTTCATTTTTATTTTGCTTTAAATTTTTGAAAACACGTTTATCTATTAATTTTATCATGGCTTATAACTATTACCCTACCTCTATCAAAGAGATGTGTAGTAATTGAAGCACTCTTGTGATTCCTAGATTTTTATTCACTCCAACAGACTATGTTGACTTTTATATGTCGTCTGATTGACAAAATCAACTATGCCACCAATAATCCTTGTCTTCTCCTGGGATTGCTTCTACTCTTTTAAAAGAAAAGCTTTTGAGGCCACAAGTAGTTTTGGGAGGCACGTGTGTGTGAAGTCCCTGAGTTCTCTACAGATGGCCCTGTCTTGAAACAGGGGGCAGCAAAACATTTCTTATGAAATGGCGTTTTGTTTGTGTGTCATGGTTTTTAGAAGTGTCTTTTAAGATGCACTTTATTACTCACAAATAATTAAGGGTTGGTTTTTTGGGGGGAACTGGCACATAAATATTTGTACACTATTTACATGATGCAAAATGGAAATGGCCTTCTTAGTTCTTGAGCTTTTTTCATTTTCCTAATTGCTTTATTAGCTCTCTAACAAACTCGCTCTTCTTTGTCAATATTTGAGTCACAAGCTAATATTCTAAAGCAGAAGACAATCTTTAGGTTGGCATGATTTTTTCCTCATGTAGGACAAGCAGTGCTACTTTAAAACAGTGGGACATAGCTCTCGGTCAACTGCAAAATAAATGTGTATTTTTAACCATTTAAGTGAGACAGTAAATATCTTTTACCACATCAAATTATATGAGTCCCTGTTCCACACATAGCCTAACCATCAAGAGTAGAATTAAAATGCATGAAACAGTAAACGCATGCTTTTTAATGAGACCTACTAATTTTAACTACAAGGTTCAATTATTTAATGTACTGATAATATTATTGTTTTATTCTGCCTGTTGAGAAAGAATAACTGTGATACTTATGAATGGTGTATCAACCCCTGCAGGTCACAGGACGGAGTGCCATTCTAAATGCACCTACAAACAATGGCAGTGCATAAAAGGACATTCTGCCTGCTCTACACGATGATGCCACACCCACTGAATCCATTTCCAAACACCTGCAGTTTGCTTTTTTGATAATTAGTGAGATCAACCTAAACTTCATTTTTAAAAATAATTATGAAACAATAAGTTAATGTCAAGTGCAACCACGGTGTCTGTACAGAATCTTCTGTACTTCTCTATCTCTTAGCCCATTCATTTTGCGGGTGATCACTGGGGCAAAAAGGAATGTTATCTTACAGCTTAATCCACACATTGGATGGAGAAGTAGGAATCGATAGAGACCTCTACGCTATTTGCACATCTCTTCTAGGTAACAATGATCAAAACCATAAGGAAAGCAACTTTATAAATATAAACATGAAAAAGGAAAAGAATTGTAAAAAGCAAAAAAAAAAAAACAATTCTAATATAACCGAGATGACAAATGGTGTGAACTTTTTGCAAATGGAAAAACACTCTACAAATAAAAAGCGTTATTCAACAGGATGCAACGAAATTGGAAAAAGAAGCAACACCACATCATGAGACACGGAATCATCTGAAAGAAGCAGTTACGGACATAAGCCACACAGAGGGTTTCTGTTCTTACTTGCACAAGTATCTTGAGGGGTTTGAAAGGTCCTTCACCATGAAGCACTCGCCTCCATTCACACAGAAAGTTTTCTCCTTCTCTGCACATTTGACAAGATGACTTGTCCCAGTTGTAGACGTAGACGTAGCTGGATGGGAGATAAAGAAGGGCAAAGGTTTAGCTCTATCTTTCTGCTTTCCGCGCAGCCTTTAATCTTAAATTCTCTTAGGAGGGATCGTTCATAGAAGGCATGACAGTCCCCACTAAACTTGCAGGCTTAATAAACAATAGCAACAAAGTTAAGTAATTTCTGGCTGCAATTAAACAGAATAAAACTATAAAAAGGTAAGTATAATTAGTTGAATTATGGTAACAGGAATATAGGCTCGACTTTTTTTATAACCAGTATTTTATCTTCCACGGAAGTGGAGAGAAGATCTATTGTCATTAAATAAAACACATTTTCCAGGAAGGCTCAAAGATAATGATATAAAAGTCACATCAGTGCAACTCACTTTAGATATCAATTTTTAATAGCAACTAATTGACAAAATTATTTATTTTGGAAAGTATGTTTTATATGTATATTGACCATATTTTTTAGACATAATATATAGCAAAAAATACAAGATGGCTTATTTGTTCCTAATAAAAATTACATATTAACTGAATATATATATATATATATATAATCATATAGATCTGGGGCCATTCTTTCCATACTGTCCATTCTATTCTAAATTTTACTCAGAAGAACATTTTTGAAATATCCAACTGCCATCATACTTTTGAGAAAATGGAAAGACTGTCTCATATTACTGAAAATGACAAAATGGGTGAATATTGTGATATTCGTTGATTGTGAATCAAGAGTAGAAATTAGCTCAGTTTGGGTTCCTAACACCTTCCTTCCTGTAATAAGCTTGACACTCACTTACCCAACTCCACAATTATCTGCAAATGAAGGCTCCACCAGGAGGTGCAGCGACTGGGTGCAGCCCAAGCTCTCAGTCTTGAGGCTCTAAGGGCATTTAGTATCAGAACTTCTGCTCTTAGCACTGGGGACATTACAGGTGATGCTCAGTCTCAGGCAAAAGTAGCTTAATTCACAGAATGTTTATCACTTGCATTATCAGGACAAAAAACAAAACCAGTATGTCAAGCCAATGAGGACTACTCTTCTAGGAAAAAAATGCATCTCTAGACAAATTCTTTTTTCTTGTCTAGTGATCATTCTTCATGATTTTTAATCCTTGTCTTCCTTATTTTTATTTTGTATTTGCGTATGATATTCAGATGTCCGTTTTCTTTAACCTCTCATGTATTATTTTCCCATTTTCTTTTGTCTTTCTTTTGCCTTTCTTTCACTAGTCCACATTTTCTTTTGACTTTTAACCCAATTTCTCCTCTAACTCTGCTTAATTTTTACTCTACTCGATAGAAACACTCAACATCTAATTATTCCGTTTCTGAATCACTCAAGACCCTTCTCGCCTCTTCAAATCAGGCATGTTTTTGGACCATTTCACTGTTCTCAGCATGGCTTTCAGGAGTAACAGCAAAGGACGGTCAAAATGACTTGCGTTGTGGAGACAGATCTGGCTCAGATCCCGTCTCCTACTAATTTGTGTCCTTGAGCAAGTCACTTAACCACCCAGATGTTCAATTTTCCCATTTAGGGTAATAGCACTCTTACGGGGTCTTTGTAGAGACTATGAATAATCTAGGTAAAAGAACTGGCACAAAGCTGGCACTCAGTGAATAACAGCAGGTATAATTACTGGGCAAATAGGGACAGTATTTACTAATCAAATAAAAGCTTGATCATGGAAGTTTGGGGATTTCAAAGATGCACACTATTCTTGAGTTATTACTGTGGATAATTAAGAAATCGTTCAACTTGACTTGAGGTGGTGAACACGCAATATAATATACAGATGATGTATTATAGAATTGTACACCCGAAACCTATAATTTTATCAACCAATGTCACCCCAATAAATAATAAAATTCAAATTAAGAAAATAAATGGCTTATTTTTATTATTATTGGAACAGGAAGTCCTTTCCAAGATGCATTTCAAGGTATCCATCACAGGTCTACAAACCAAACAAAAGGCACCAGGGAGGGTGCGAAGAGAGGTGATTTTACCCCCATTATTGGCTGTATTTTACCACCTTTGGCAGGAAGAGGGGAGTGTAATTAGCAACATGTGGTCTGTAAAATTATAGACAACACCCCCATATATCATGTAACATAACTTAACATTTAAGACACCGTTTCTATATGTCACAAAACTGTTTACTTCAGTGTTGGCTGCTAATATTTTCATCTATGGCAATTGCTTCTAAAAAATATTAGGAGGAAGTTTGCCTTCAATGTTCAAGTTTTTGTGCTTAAGACTTGCAACTGCTGACAGGGTTCTGCGGGATGACAAATTGGGCAGGGTATCCTTGCTGCCCCAGGTGACAGCGCAGAATGGACCACCTGTGGTGTGCTGTCACCACTCCTGTCCCTGCCGAGGAGCTCCGAGCCCCAAGCGCGCCCCAGCGGTCTCTGCATCCCTGACAGGCTGCTGAGGGTCACCCCTCACCCACGCTGCACAGCCAACACCGCATCAGGCTCTTTCAGAACAAATCCCAAGGCTTTTGCTTAATATAACAAAACCAACATCCTCCCCAAAGCAGACACTCCATACAAACTATAAACTCACAATAAGGATTAGCAGTAATATAAGCAAGAGACAGATGCATCACACCTATTCCTTGTATTTTCTGATCCTGTGTTATCACATAAGCAAGATTAATAAGTGTGTTAATACTAGAAATAATTCCAGGTTTTTAGTCCTTTAAAAATATTTTTCCCTAAAATAATTATCCTTTTAAGGCCATCCTGCAGCTCCAAGTATGACACACTCATTTGAACAATTCTTAGATCATCACTTGAAACTAGCAATGGGCTCTTTGATGGTAAAATAATTCTTGGAGACAATGAAATAGGAACGATCTCATATGGTCATGGACTATCGTACTTGGCCCTCTTATCTGCTAGCCGCAGTGAGAACAAAAATGATCACGGAATTGTAAAGCAGCAACAAACTCCCAGGTGGTATAAAGGGTGACTGACTGGGTACAGCTGTTCTCAACCAACAGACAAACACAGAAATCAGCCATAGTTGTCAGAAGAAGCTGGATGGAGACGGTGAATGTGCACCTGTCAGATCTGTGCCAGGTTTCTTTTATTCTCCTTAGCTGACCACAATGCGCACTTAATCCTGAACAGGCCTATCAGTTTTGCATTGATTTCTTTTCCCTTTGGCTTACACACCCTGTATTGTGAAGTCGCCCTGCTTGTGGTAATTCTGCCAGAAATTCATGAAATGGACAAAGCAGCTTCTTGAACCAAACTGTGGAAGCACTATTCTTCTGGAGCTTTGGGAGGAGTTTATTAGAGGTGAAGCTAAAGGTTTTGCAGATAGAAAGTGCCTCAATGTATAAAAGATGACGCTCATAGCTGTTCTTGGAAGTAAGTGGAGTAGATCTCACTCATCATTCAGTACTTAATAAAGCCTGCCTCCCTCCACTTTGTGACTAGTTTGTCCTAATTTGGGAGTCTGTCACCTTCTAGTAAGAGCTAAATGAACAGCAATTAGGAACACTGCAAAATACGACTTCATTTCTCTTATGTTTGCCACTTATATAAGCACACTTTCCTTATGTGTTCACATCTATGTTATAAGGAAGAAAGTGTAAATAAAGCAGTTATTTGTTATCAGAGATGTACTTCGGGGTGTTTCATTCTTGACTCGGTCTCTCTTGGCAAATTAGGTCAGGACCAAGGCTTTGGAGACTAAGATCACCATTTCTGGACTCCTGAAATTCCTCGCCATGCAGTAGGGACCCCTTCTTTCTTTCCAGCCTGCCTGCTTTCCTTCCTTCTTTCCTTCCTCCCTCCATTCTCTGCCCACCTTCCACAATCCTTTAATAATTGCCTATGCAAGGCATAATGACAACAACTAGAATTACTGGGGTTAAAAATTGAAAGACTGTGAACAGTTCTCCCTAAAAGGAGACCGTTATTCATAAAATGTAGTGAAATGAACCCTGGAGTTAGCCGGGGAGAATTAGGGCCAAGGCGCTGTTTTAGCAAGTATTCCTTGTGCGACTTCGGTCCCACTAACCGGCCTCAGTAATTTCAGCTGTAAGAATGAGCTATCACCAGGCTGTTGTCAAGAGCGATAAAATACTTTTTCAGCTGCAACACTGCACACAAATATATAATGCTCTTACTATTACTAATGGTGTAAATATGGAACAAAGAGAAGCAAAAACATTTCTGTGCAGGCTCTGGAATTGTATATAATCAAGCCTCAAATGTTGTTTCTTAGTAAGTTATTATTCTATGAAATATGAAGAGAGATGGTCTAATTGGGAAGGTTAACCACTGAATGATTATACAAAACTAAGTAAATATCAATAATCTGCTCTATTTTAACTTTATCACAACTGCTCGTCGTTAATTTATAACCACTAAAGTTGCCTATAAAATAAATTGAAGTAGAATGTGCGTTAAAAGAAAAAAACATCGTAAATCTGTATTATTGTCAACTTTCGAGGTCCACACAAATCTTTAATATTCCTGACCAAACTTCCCAGTTACATGAATTAAGTTTACTTATAACACTGTGTGTCATCTTAACAGTTTAAAAGCTCTTAAAATATTTTTTTAAATGCTGCGACATCCACAGAATAACTTAACGCTGTGGAAATCATATACTATTGCACACTTTAAAGACAGAAGAAAAAAAATTTGAGGAGTTAATTAAGTGTTCTCTGTTTTATTGCTAAATATTTTCTCAAGAAATCACACAATATTTCCTGTAGAATGCCAGGTTTTTTCTGCTTAGGGAAGGCTTAAAAAAAAACAAACAAAAAAAAACCCGCACAAAAAAAAACGCTGGAAAGGATGGCTTACTTCCATGCTTGTTTTAAGTGGTGTTTTCCTTATCAGCAGAGTAGACAGCAGCAACAGACCAGGGCCCTTACACAAATGCAAATTGCTGATAAGAAGTCACTCTATTCTTCTTTGACAATTAGCAGGAATTAGCATGAATGTACGGTGTTTAACCCCAAGAGCAATCACTAGATCCAGTCTTCCCAAGTGAATGAGTCTGTACTAGCGCTTTTTAGGACAATTCTTAATGATGTACTTGGAAGAAAATTAAACTAAGTAACTTTGCAGTTTTCTCAAATATACAAATTTTAACAATTTTTACGTTCCAATATGAAACTGTCAATCACTACAACTTTACAGGTTTGTTTGTTTTTTAAATCTTACCTGAGATATCTTCAGTGGCTACGGATTTGGAAATCTGCATGCTTTCTTGCTCTTTGGTCTTTCAGTTTAAAAAATCTAAAACCTGAAATTATTCTTGCTCAGAATACAGCTCCTCTGCAGTGACTTACTAGAAGCTTTGAACTCCTACTGGGAAAAAAAGTGCTTACGCGGCTCCCGATGATGAAGTTCTGGAGCAGAAGCTGAGCAGAAATGCTTCTGCAGATGCCAAGGGAATGACATTGGTTCTCCAAGGAGAAGTTCAGAGCCAGACTCAGAACTACTGAAGCATGGTCATTTGAGATTGGCATTTCTATTTTTCGCGAGGAGTAATTCAATCTTACGCTGAGTAGCATATAGGTACTTGAAAAGGAAAAACCGACAGGAGGAGATAAAAGAAACCTATGCTGACTTGGAGGTTCCCAGAGCCAATACTGCGATTTAAAGGAGCATACTATCTCCTTGCCTCTCCTCCGCTGCACTCTGCTAAAGACACAAAAAGGGAAGTCAGCGATGAGCCATCAGGAGACCATAGCTGGCACCAGAGCTTCCTAAGAAGAATTAGGACATCTCACTTCGTGGAACTAAGGCGGAAGTTCTTAGAAGTTTGGAGGCTACGTACAAGGTGGGAGTTTGTATGAAGAATAAAGTTGACACCAAAAGCCAATGAAGATTAAGTGGTTTAAACAATGAACTTGGGTTTTGGAATCATTTAAACACACGCAGGTTGGCGGACCAGAAAGAACTTTAATATAGTTTATGGTTTAGCCCATATTTAAAAAGAGGATTCAAATTGTCTCAGAACAATAATTCTGTGGTCTTTAATAAAATCCCTCTAGCTAAAATTTCACAAAAGCACACAGGGAAAGGCTGCCCAAGGTCACACAAGAGAATTAGGAAATGCTGGTTTTCTGTTTTGTGAAATGCCTATCGGGGCTGGAGCAGGTTAACAAGATCGCCTGTAGGTCCCTCTCCCTCCCATAGGCTCTCTGGACAGACCCTAACGTTATTTCTTCCTTCTTCAGGAGAATGAAAAGTGACCTTCAGGTGTTTCTGCTCATAAAACAAAATTATAATTTTTGTTATAACACTGAGCTCATTTGTAGCTGAACACAAAGCAAAGCCTAAGTTCCCAGCAGCTGCTGAGCAAATGATATGGTGTCATTAGATAGTATTATCCTTAGAAAAATAAAACTGTCAAGAAAGGTGATTTTTCAAACATAGAAGTTGCTGTTCGTTTTCTTTTGTTTTTCTGACAGCGTATTTCACTCATGACCCGGTGTAACCGTCGCAGTCCACTACTTCTTAGAACAACATCTCGGTGACCCGAATGCCTTGCAGGCTGTCACGGCTTTTCTGAGGACCAGGGAGAGTCTTCCCACAGTGGGTCGTTGACTGGGTGAAGTTACAAGAAAGCTACATTTTCTTCCTGACAAAGCCAATAATCTAAAAGGTAAAAACTCCAGAAATATAGTCCTGCCATATATTTTCTACTAATTACTGACAGTTTTATATATAAATCTAAAATTTCCACAGCTGGGAGTTGACAAATATTCAAGCTGTCCCTTGAATCTTTTCCTACCATTACCTATTCTAAAAGATTGAAATCCACCTAGCCTTCAAAGCGAAAATGAGCAGTCCATCTGACTGGCTTAATTTGATATATTTACAGGTCTCCTAAGGTTAAAAGCGGAAGGTGCACGTTCTTTACCGTACTCTGCATTTTCTACCAGTATCAGTTTGACTGGGAGAAGGTCATGTCAAAATAGAAAATGTTCAACTGTCACTTTCCAAATCTGTCGAATGTTTTGAAACCCAATGAAACAAATCAACGTGGACTGATCAAAGATTCAGGTATTCGGCGAGCTGCTAAAATTACCATGTGACATTTAATGACACAGGTTAATTTATTCATCAACTAAAATACGTTTAGAATGAAAGGAGTTGAAAGGTCAAAATGTAGAAACTCCAAAGCAAATTCATATTCAACAAACTTTTAAAATTTGTGGCATAGCAAAAAATAACAGCTGCATAATATTTCAATAGGTACTGAATTGACACTTGATGAGATTAAAAAATCAATTTCTATAAAACCATCTGTCAATATTTTTATCCCTAAAATCAAGCCTGAATTTAATCAAGCATCCAAATAAAACTACTAATTTACAGGAAGTACGAAGTCACAGGAACATATTAAAAGACACCTTGGGATGCAACTGGCAAATCCCAGACTACAAAGAACTCTCCAGGGCAAATAACCTAGTTACTTACAAATATCTATCTATCTCCTTTTGCCTCTCTCTCTATGTATAAAGAGGCAAAGGGAGATAGAGCAACAGAATTACTAAGAGGGTGAGAGAAAAGAAAAATCCAAAATGCAGACATTTAAAAGAGAATTAGGAGACATAGAAACCAGTAACAATTTGTGAAGCTTACTTAGAATCTGATTTAAATAGTTACAAAAGTATGCTATTTAATATGAGACTCAAATATGATCACTGATTAGATGATTCATACTACTAAGGGGTTATCATTAATTTGCGTGGTGTCAAATACATCATGCTTGTGTTTGAAAACAGTTATTATTCTTAAGAGCTATGCACTAAAATATTTATACATTAAATGATAAGATGTTTGGGATCTGCTTCCAAACAGCAAGAGGGAAGGTAAGTGAAGGATCAAGATGAACAAAGCTGACGACTGCTGACTTGGATGACAGCTACGTGGAGACCCACGGTACAGGGCGTGGCAGAAGTGGGTTCACAGTTGTTCATGTGGGTAAGGACATGCCAGTTGTGATGATCACAAGAGCTCTGTTAACTTTTTGTTTGTTGTACTCACAACTGCAGTCCTAGTTCTGGCCCATCCTGTACTGTTCTTTGTATTTTCACATATTTGATATGCATGTTTAAATGTATATTATACATGTACATGTTTAAATATATATTTATATATGTTTGAAATAAAATGCAAAAACTGTCAAATTTAGCCTTTTCAAACATGTCTTTTAATGTAGAATTAGAATAACACTCTATATCATCTGTAAATATATTACTTGTAGCCAACAGCCTAAATCATACTTAACATGGAAATTCTAGAAGGGATTTCCATTAATGTCAACAAATCAAGGATGTTGACTCCTAAAAATATTATTTAACATTGCTTTAACCAGTGCAATAAAGCAGGAATAAAAAAAACAGGTAAAACTCTCAGAATTGAGAAGATAAAATAATCATTACTTGAAGATGACATTATTGGATACCAGTATCAACTAGCAAGAAAACCCAATGAGATACAGGGATCATATTCAGAAAAGCAACAGGAAAAATAAATCAATTAGATTGGCCAGGTATGAATCTAACAATAAATATGCAAAACAGGAAATATCTTAAAAGGGTAATATATTAAGAAGGGAAGTAGGTCTATGCTTGGGGGAGAAGAAAGCATTCCATTAAAGGAAAAGCCAATGAATCTGTGGAGGTAGAAAAATGAATGTCATGTTCAGCGAAAGGCAGCAATTCAGTCTGACTGGGAGATGGATTATAAATAGAAAGGTAAAGTTAATGAAGCTATGTAATAATAATGTATCCATAACAGAGAAGCCCTTGATAACCTGGCTCAAATTAATGTGTATTATGCATGCTGGAATTAATGTTTACTATGGAAAGAGTTAGGCGTTTGAGTAGGCCCATAATTAATAGAATTAAGAGCCTATTCTATAACCTTTGAAAGGGGAGGAATTGAAAATGAGGAGAACAGTAAAGAAGCAATCGCAAAGGTCTAGGAGACAGAGGAAGATTGCTTAAATTAGCACACTAGTGATGGAAAAGGAATAGGGGCCTGGTCAAGAATTAACACAACTTTGCATTTAGATGCATTACAATTAGGTAGGAGCCGCATGCTGGCGCTCATCTGTATTTCACACTTTGTATCGCACCTCTTCCTGAGGCCATCAAACTGCTTACCACACATTTTCTTCTTACTCTTCACACAGTCTAGGAAATACCTGTGGTAGACAACAGGACTGAGGTCACTCTCAATATTCAGTACTCGTACAATAAAGTGAAGCTGTCTCAGTTACCACCAAGTCACAGGATGGCTTTCTCATGTGACTATAGCACATCTTTCGACCTAAAGGAACCCTCTAAGTATAGATGGCTGAAAGTATAAGTTACACCGATGACCAATGCCCCTAAAAGTTCTAGGAGCATCTCCATGATGGAAAACGATTTCAGACAGACTATTAAACTTTCAATGTTTTTTTTTTTTAAATAAAGGAGCCTTCACAAAAGTGTAGAGAAATGGGGACTAGGCAATAAAACACAACCTCCGACGTGTTCAGGTTTGGGCGGGGTCCCTGATCAGTGGCTCTCTAACACAGGAGCCTGGGTGATACCTTTTGGAATGTCACCTTGGCAGCTCTGGAACACCAGATTGCTCATTGCCACATACCATTTAGCCAGATTACTGCAATTCTGGGTGTGTGTGACGGTTGTGAGCATAAATAGCCCGATTCCGTTTCCATAAGCACCACATTTTCCTCACGGAGGTGAAAGGTCGCTGCATGTAGAGGAATGAAGTAGTAAAAGCATGTTCGAACATATGAATCTTGCTCTGCAACACTTGGCTAATTTCAGCCCACATATTTTCCCAGAAGTCCCAGGAGTTCCCTGTTCCCAGGTTCATGCTCAGAGGAGCAAAACGCCCCTCCTGTAACACGATGTGTTATTAAACATGTATCGGCAGTTTTCAGGTTTCCAGCACAAATGCTGGGAACTCGAGGAGCACTTGGAAATCTAACTTTTTTCAGTATGGTTACTGTCGCTTACACACGGCCAGTCTGAACAGGGGGAAAACAAGGCTTCGGAAAAACACGTAATTTTAAATGCTTCACTTCAAGAAAACACTTGCCCTGCCCCCAAAGGACTACGCTGGTCTCATAATATTTAGTTCATAACAGGTTTTGTTTCTCTAAAGAGCATATACTTCTTAGAGATGGGAACATTGGGGGAGGTAATATTCCAGGCAAATCCTGGGCCTTTACAGGAACCAGGCCAAAATGATAAATTCGCCTTGATGACATTATATATAAAGCTTCCCTTAAGTCTTCGTTTTTAGCTGCTGTTGGTGTTTTTAATTTCTGGGCCTCTATGTTCCGACCTAACAGGCACCTGTGTTTCTACTGTTGGCATTAAAACTCACTGTTCAATGGAAACAGACAGGTGCACAATTTGAATTCTGTTGCCAAAGTGCACGATATTTTATAAAAACTGGGGCCATGTGTTCAGTGTCTTACTCTCGTCATCTGGTCTGGCTGTTTTCTATCTATACCTCGTGCGGTTGTTGGAGGAACTCACTAGAAATCATCTTGCTTGTAGTTAAAACTGAAAAAGGACATGTTAAAGCACATCATTAAAGAAAAGTGGAGGCCAGAGTCTTATCTAAGCTCGCCCGGCTACTTCCCTGCACTGCCTGCAACAGGGGCTATTAAGAAGGTCCACCCATGAGATCTTAGTTATAATTTATTAGTTTCTTTCCTAGTGGTGATATATCTATCTGTGAAGATGGGCTAATAAAACACTTCCATCTCCTGGAGCTATAATAATTCACCATGGCTGAGGTCTTCTCCTTTTAAAACATAAACCATTTTGTAGACACTGCAAGTATGTGTTTAATACAAATATTCATTCTTTACATCCATCACTAAGGTGCTTCTCACACCAACGCTAATCAAGAAAACAACTTAGAGCAAGAAGCCATGACTGTTTGTTCAGCGCACCAGCCGGAAAGGACCCATGGCTCTACAAAGCCACCTGCAACTCCAATCACACAGAACCAAATCCAAGGCCACGTCCATTCTGCCAATTTAATTCTGCATGTTCCCATACAGGAGTCAACTGTCTTCAGTTGAGATTTGCCATTTATTCAGAAGCTTTCAAGAAGTCAAATACTTTTCAGGACCAAATTGCATGCCTAGCAAAAATTTGCACTGGTATTCTGCTCAAGTAGGTGCTGCCCATGTCTAGTGAGAGTTTTCCAGTTCAGAAACTACAGAATCCAGCGACCGGCATGATGCAGAGACACGTGCAGAGTCAGTGAGGCTCTGCACCTTTGTTAAGAACGTTGTCCTTAACTGAGTCTCATCACTTCTGTAATCAAAGCTCTCTTCCCAGAGCCAGAAAGTGACCACGATATCCCAGGATCCCAGCCCACACCCCCATTTTTGTTTTCTAGACTTCTTGTTTGTTTTAGTCTCATCAATTGATATTAGTTCATCATAAAACCTCATATAATTGTAAGTGGACTGAATATAAGCACAGTCATTAGATAACAATACTACTACTAGAGTGCATGATTACTGTTTAAATTTTTTATAATTCCATTTTATCCTTTGACAGATTCAACCCTCCAAATATACACTTGGTAATTCCATTTGTCTGTTTTCATTTTTTGCTTGTTATGTTTATTTGCTTTGAAGACATGAAGACCATTTCATCTGTGAATTATTTTAGTTGTAAATGGCACATTTTAGTTGTTCGAAGGTGAACAGGCGGAACACGTGGACGAACAGATGGGAATTATAAATGAATGCAGAGTGTCAAAATATTTCTTCTGAAGTCAGAACGAGGCACTGGCAAACCCATAGTAACATCTATAGAAAATGCTGGCTGCACATACTTAAAGAATATAAAGAACTCACCCAGAATGTCAGAGAGAAAGCAAACAACAACAAAAAGGAGTGTGCCGATGGGTGTGTGGGAGACAAGGAGAGCACAGGAAGTGTCTCAGCTCTGAGTGTGAGCTCTTCTCAGGGGCCCAACCCTGCATCTGAGGCTCAGCTCAGTTAGGAGGGTCTGGGATGACAGTTTTGTCGTGTAAATAAGGCTGTGATACCCTTCAGGGAATACATTTAGATAAGCAGTCTAGGGTCTGCAGCCTCTGGAAGACTTCCGGTGCTCACCTGCAAGGTGGTTACTTCCCTCAGTTTGCTACTTCCTGCTGCATGAATGCACGGTAGTCCTTGGGCTGAAAAACTGTGATTTATGGTAAAGTCTAGCTTCAGATCCTGACATGAAGTTGAAGTTTCTCATGCAGAACCATGAAAATAGTGACATGGCAAAAGGGAAGTTACAGCAATTGAAAAGGTCTCATGAAATGTAATCTTCTAAATGGGCAACGTAATCTGTGCTGCTGGAATCACAGTCTAGGGCTGAGACAGGTGAACCATGCAAAGGTGGGCAGAGAGATGGCTGGGTAGAGAGTGAGGTGTGTCCCCTGGCTCGTGGGACTAGTGCTTCAGGCTAAGGATGACACTGCTGACTACTTTAGCAACCCTTCGAAAGAAGTCATGAATGATACAACTCTGAAAGTAAGAAACATACCTAATTTATTGAAACTTTTGCTCTGTTTCACAAGAAACTCTGAGACTACACGTAGCATGAAGTCAGGAAAAGGTCCAGCTGTCCTTAGATCACAGAACCAGAGAAGTGGAAGTTGAGACAGATGGAATCCATCACTATCATTAGTGATTACAAGAACTCCGGGTCTGGGGGGAGGGGCGGAAAGGGAGGGCATTGAAGTCTTATCCAGAAAACTGGATGACTTAATGAGGTAAATACTGATATGTTCTAAGTTAGATAAAAGTAATTATTTTCAATGAGGTTGTTGTAGACCTGTTCTAATTCCAAAGATCCAATTCCCCAGGTATAATTTAGAGTAAGAGAAACCTTTCTCACAATGGCCATTTCCACTGAGCATGCCATCTACTATGTTCTGGCTTTCTGGTGGTCTTCAGGGCGGGTCAAGGGAAAAACACAAAAGAAATGACAACCAGAGAGAACACATCATTTCATGATGGCAAAGATCGAGCAGTTCTCTGCATACCATATTTTCTTCTTAAGTACCTTCCTCTTTATGAGATACAAACTATCATTTCTTCCAGTAATCTTTTGAAGTTGAAATCATATTCACCTAGGACAGTAGGTAACTGGCATCGATAGTGTTCATCGTAAATTGTAAAGGTATGTCTTTTGCATCTACTCTTTCTGATCCCTTTTTCTGGAGGAGAAATAAATGCTGAAGAAAACTCAAAAGTTATCTATATGTCGAAGGCAATACAATTCTTAGCAAAGAACAAGAAGACCGATACTCACTAAATACAGTGTGCCATATATTCTAGCCCTGTAGTCCTCACCACGATTGTAAGACATAGGTAAGATTTTAGCCTTTTCAAAGGTGATGAAACTGAGGCTGAAAGAGGTTAAATATAGCATGCCTTTGTTCTCAGTGTAATGAATAACGTGGAGAGGAATTCCAAGGCCGATTGATGGCAAGGCCGACAATATATCCACTAAAGCATTCTATCTCATGATTCTTTCATTCCGGAACTACATATCTGATCTTGAAGTTAAAAATAAACAAAGAATAGAAATTAAAATTATTTCCACAAGCTATTAGAGAAGCCGTATTCTTTTACCTTCCACAAAGTGTTACTTTCTGAATATTTGCCCATGTTTGGAAACTGTATTTCAGGGAATGACTCTTACCATACTACTTTTAGATTTTGCTTTCTTAGCAGAAGACAGCAGGCCAGTGTTGGTTGCACTGATGCTATTTTTTTTTTTTGTCTTAACTCAGGGAAAACACTCAGTCCAAGTTATCTAGTATTCTGTTGTCTGTTTCAGAACAAAATGTTTATCATTTCAGTTAGCTTTCCTATGAACAAGAAAACTTGATTGATCCTGAGCAGTTCAGTTTAAATTAGGAGAGCTGTCAGAAATTTGACGATGTGACCTCTCAGTGCCACAGGGTGGTGATGGATGCTATTTAACTTCCATTCAAATTAGCCTCATTTTTCTTCTTAAATCATTTTTAGGAAAGTAATTTAATTTTCCTTTATCAATAATCTCAAAGCTTTTTTAAAAAAGAAACGACCTCATTTCTTTATAAAGCCAAAGTAAGAGAAATTATGCATGTGCATATAAAGGCATGTACAAATGAAATGAGCTGAGGTACAGACAGCTTTGAGGGGTTGTAATGGTAGGAACTGCTCCAAACGAAATGCTAACTTTAGTTACGATGATGCCTGCACAATATTTAATATTTGCCTCAGATCGCTGATTGACCTCAATGCAATATTAATACCACTAGTTCCTTTAGAAACTAATTGTAATCAGCAAAGAGAGAGGGGGAAAGAAAGAAAAATGTGTATTTATAAGTGACACACACACATTATATAAAATTACAAGTTTCTTGACTATACCAGTGACATGTGAAACGAGGCCCATTTTGTTGGCTGGTAATTTTCTTTAACCTCATTTTCATGTAACATAAATTATCCACAAGAAGGTTTTAGAAATGGGTTTGGGGGTAGCACCTCTAATTGAAAGTTAAATCCTGACAACTAAGTAATTGAAACAAGCAACTCTGACAAAAATGGACTATTCTAAATAGCTAATGTAAGACTGCTTTCTTTTGGTTAAGTTATACGTAAGGATCATCTAACCAGATTTGCTTTACATATTCATCCCTAAAAAAACTAATGCTATAAACAGAGTGGCTGTATACTTAAAGTGTTTACTAGTGACAAATGCCTAAAAAATCAGAATAAGAACTTATAATATAGAGTTGAATTGCTTAATTTTCATCAGCTCCTTCTTTATTTAGTAGATTTTCACTAATTTTTTACTCCCTTGACTATACCAAGTCTTCACTTATTTAAAGTTTAAAATATTATAGTATAAGTCACTGATTTGTTCAAAATAAATTAAAGCTATGGAAGAAATATGAGGATCCTAGAATTTTATATTTATTTTTGCAGTAAGATAAGACAACTGAGGCACATAAAAATGGTTATACAGTTTTTCAAACTATTTAAGTGCATGTAAGAGACATGACTAAAATACTGAACTTTGTACTTTCAAATGCACCATTAACATTTTAGTTTAGCATCCTTTATTTCCTAAAAGTAAGCAGTCAATGTTGAGCAGAAATGTCAGGAAATCAATAAAAAGTAATTAGGAGGAGTGTTTCATGTCCTTGAGAAAAGCTCTGAAGGCAGAAAGGGAAGCTTCTGCACAGTGACCAGTTAACATTCTTTAGGTTTTTTTTCCCCATAATAAAAAGAAAAGGCAATGATTTAAATTACTTTATTAAAAAGTAACCATATAAATGTCAAGTGTCACCCTGGGCCATAACGCAGCTGATGTGGCTGCTTTCCATGACAAAAGCCACAGTGGAAAGCTGCCTTGGTGAGCTGACTCCTATGTGTAGTGTTGGGTATGCCCATGTGTGATAAGCAACAAAGAAGAAAGCCTCATGTTAACACCTAGTGGTTTTAACTATTTCTATAATCTCGGAGTAAAGATAGTGAGAAAAGGAAATAATTGTTGAGTGATTTCAATGTACCAGGGAAAAATACATGACCTCATAAAGTTCCCACAATATCCTGTAAATTCTGTATTATTTCTCCGACTTTCTGATAAGCAGATAGTAAACAGTATTTCAAAGAGATTAAAGACTCTGCCCGAGTCCTACAGATGAAAAATTTCAGCTAAGATTCTAACTCTGATTACAAAGTCTTTGCACTTTCTAAGACACCACTGAAGAATTTTAAATGGTGCTTCTTATTATTTTCAAGGGCCGGACACTTCTTGTGGAATCCGGGGAATGCTATAGCTTTTTGTTTACACAGACAAGTAAAACACTAGCCGACAGTTTGGGGACTTCATGGACTCCCCGCTTCTCTGAAGGCAATCCATAGCTACTCCATGGATCTACAGTTTTTACTCTTCATGTGAGGTCAGAGTCTGAAAGACCTTTGACTTCTATAATTCAGAATCCTCACTGTCATGATTCCGTGAGACAAGAGATAAAGCTATTTCCCTCTATTCATTCTTTTTACTTGCTTTATTTCAGAGGCCTTTCTTAATACTCTGTGTTAACTACATTAGGGACAAATATAAAAACATTTAAGAACATCTGCAAAATTATTGCAGGTCACGATAAGATAAAACAACATAAATTAGGAAATGAAAGCTCATTGAGGAGTTTGTTTTTTTACGTAAGTATAATAAGGGTGATTTAACCTTTAGCAGTGGGTTATAAATAATGCCACGATGGTTTACAGATTAGCTAGGAAAATAAAAGAATATTTCATTTAAAAGGGGCCCCCATACCTTAAAAACACCAAATCCTTTGTACTTATAATTTCAGAAACTATTGGGGGTGGGACAGAAAGGAAGAGGGTCCCTAGCTACTGAAGAGTCTTAGATATTCTTAATTTTAAGCTTGGATTGGCATTATTTAAGATAGAAACTCAATTTTCTGAAAGAGAGCTGTGGCAACAACTTCATTTAATAAAAATCGCATTCCTCCTAAAGGAAACAAATCACAAATACCATGAACCTTTCAGACATATTTTTGTTTATGTATGTGTCTGGTGTTTTGATGTGCATAGCTTCAAACCAGAGGGTTCTACTTAAATCTTTAAAAAAATAATTTGAATAGAAAATTCAAAGTTGGAATATTTTAACATTTAGTATGTAAATCCATTCATAAAATTCTAAATATCATTGGCCACAAAACATAAATGTGTGTAATGGCATAAAAAGTCAAAGTAAGACTTTATTTCACATTCAATTTCATTAAAACAATCTCTTGACTAGTTGTTTCCTTCTGAATTGCTCTGAAAACAACTTTAAGGAAGAAGTGTGCTATAGTGACATTTTTTCCTCCTGTCCTTCTCAAGAGTATGACAAAAGGTTAGGAAGAGAAGCTAGCTCTTATTCTGAACAATTGTTTTACCCTAGAACATTATTATTACTGATTTTAGGCAACATTTTATTACTACTACTAATCAGAAGAAATATAACAATGCATGTTTATTCTATAGAAAAGGAAAAGCAATTCTGCTGTGTCTAATAATTGGTTATGAATTGTTCTAATTAACTGAATTCAAGTATCATTTGTCAAGCAGTAAGGGAACATGACATTCAACACAGAATACACTGTAGTTTGAAATGTACTGCTTTCACTATATATGGATTGCTTTTTGTTTTTCTAGAATATTCAGATAATATTGGAATAAAAAGAAATAAAAAACTGATTTACAATAGGAGTTTGTAATTGATCACTCAACTCTAGCAGTATATGGCATCTTAAGTGTTTCCTTTTCTAAGAGGATATACAATTCCACCTCCCTCACCACACACACACACACACACACACACACACACACACAGAGTCATAAAAACAAACCATGAGGCTGTATTTTTTTCATTCTGTCCTGAGACTGGTTTTTATCAAAAAGGTTAGAATTACACTGCTATATTGCTGAGGTCCCTCAGGGATTTCTACTCCATTTCTGTTGTGATTGAACCGAAGACGGTGGGGGAGGCTTTCAAATTAAAACTCACTGCAAGCTAAGAAAATATACCCCCCACACATACACACTCACACTCTGCTGCCTCTTTCTTGATGCTCTGATGATAGTCTCAGGACTCAAGTCCAAGGCAATAATAACAGGAGTCAATAACTCCTGTCCGTCAGTGGGAAGACCTGCTCTTGGGCTCCAAGCAGTCCGGGGCCAGGGAGTGCCCCGGTTCTAGAGCCAGGCTTTCATCAGTATTGCAAGTCTGTGGGTCTCACCACACCATAGAGGTTAAAGCACATTTGGAGTCCCCAAGTCAGGCTGAATTTGCAGTAGAACTGCTCTGCCTTCAGCACAGGCACCACAGAGGATAAGGAACTCCTGAGTGCTGTTGGTTGAAGGAAGGTGAAAGGCGCAGGGGCAACTTCTCCCGCTGTGTGCTGCTAATACTGCTAGCAGCGTCCCTGAAGCGGAGGCCCAGAAAAAGAAGGGGGAAAGTTTGGTCATCCTATCCATATTTCGCTTGGCTACCATGCATGTCACTGACTCTGTCATTATAGAAAACAGACTTTGGAAGGAAGAAGTAGGAACACTGGCAAAATGTAATGTAGAGGACAGAGATCTGCTAGGTTAAGAGGCTCCAGTGTCACCATATAAAGAACGTAGATGAACTTGACGTTTGCTGCAGGAGAGTCTGGAGGAATGGAATGGGTCTTCAAATACATCAGAGCTGGACATATGAAACATTTAGTTACATGGTGAGGCAAAGGCAGGTTTACAGTTGTGAGTATGCAAAACACAGAGTTTATCTTGTATCATTATTTGTTAACTATTATATTATTTTCCATACAAACAACTGTAAGCCTACTTTTGCCCCAAGCTGTATATGAGGGGGAGAAACTGAGTTGAATTAATGGAAGCTACAGGAACACAAATATTCAGCTGAGTATGTGAACAAATTTGTACAGCTAAACAAGGGTAAAATGGGTGAGCTTTGGTAGGCTGGGCATTTCCTTGTAACAAAAGAAAGCACAGACTAGCTGACAGTTTTTCTTTGGTGGGACTCATGGCAATGAGGGATAGGGTTAGGCCTGGAACCATTCCAGGGTTCTTACAAATTTGAGGTTCTATGGTGTTAATGAGAAAATTAAATAATTTATCAGTGATGCTGGTGGTTTGGACTAAATGCAACAATTTTCATATTGAAGCAAGACCTGAGATGATTTTTACAGAGCACAAAAATGCTACATCTTCATCTTTATTTCAAGCACCTGATTCTAATTCATCAATCTGTACCTGGTGCACATTGGGACAGAATAAAGAGCAGCAGATCAAGAAGAGATACCTCTCAAAGTGGAAAAGTACCTGATGCCTCTCACAAATTTTGTACTTCTGTAAGAGTTTAAAGCGAAAATTTTGCTCTTTTAGCAGTTTTTGTCAAATACAGTAGAAGCTGGTTAAATATGTGCTCACAAATCATATGCTGATTGCTATTCCTAAAAGCTCTAATTTATTAGATATTTTTAAAAATTTATTTTGGCTACATAAAAATATTTGTGTTCAGAATTTTAAAATATACTTAACAATAGGAAGAAGTGAATATTTCAATGGCTATAAGAAGCATAACCCATGATCACAAATCTGGATTGACAGGCATTAATTGCATCTCTGTCCCCACAGATTACTAATTTCATTGACGGGACTTCCTATAGCTTTTATTGGCCATCAGCAGATGAATGGGGGTGGAAGTGACTAAATGCATCAAGACCAATAAAACCTGCCTGGAAGTGATAAATACGAGCTTGTTTGTGCTATGACTTGAAAAACACTGTATTTTAGTGATGTTCTCCCAGCAGAAATACTTACACATCTTCCATTAATTTCATGACAGTAGTAACAAAATAAAGCATGAAATAATCAAATTTACCATACAGAAAGGCAGGCAATATCTATGCATTTTTCTCAAACCACAAACTGGTTTGAGCCTTGGGAAATCAGATCTTGCCTTTTAATTTTTTGTTTTTCTTTTGCTGTTGTCACATCATAACATATAAAATATATGTGTCTAACTTTGGGTGTCATGCAGATTAATCTTCCAGTCTATTATACAAAAGGTCTTTCATTGTGTCGTAATGCAAAGCATCTTATACAATTTAGTAAATTTTAGATTTAAGCCTGACAGAATCACCTTTCCCCAAATGAAAACATCTAAATTACAAATAAACCCTTGAAAAAAGAAATGATTTTCAAGATTCAACTCTAAATTCACTTACTCTGGCTCAACAAATCACTGTTTAAAATTCACCAATTTGCCACACTTTTGGTTTAATATGTCCTCCTGCCCCCACTTTTACTGTCTCCCCAGACGATATTGGGAAGATGGAGAGGAGGGAATAAAAACATTAAAAAAAATTTTTAGCACACCTCGCATATATCACTATTCTGCTTAGATGGCTGGTGGGCGCCTGGCAATTTGTTAAATTAACCATTTCCTCTGTATCATTCCGTGTTATGGAAGGGCCACAGCTTTGTACCACACGGAGCCATTAGTTATAAGTGCTTGCTCAGCACAGTCCATTTTTGCTGATGGTATCTGAAGGCACCACGTGCAAACGAGTCAGAGAGACACTGGAGTGAACACCGTCTGCATTTCCCTATAGAACATGTTGCTTTTTCAAAGGCTGCAGGTGTTGTAACACTATCTCAATGAAAACAATAGGTATTTAGCGACTAACTGTTTGAAAAGCCCCCAAATTAAAAACTAGAGCATAAACTTTAACTTGTGTGAATATTTTTATTTCAAATACTTGACAAAATTTTCCTGCATTAATGACAAATTTTATAAACAGCTCGCTTTATTGCAATTTTTAAAGTATATTGTTTATAAGTAAGAATATAATAGATTTTCATTTCTACATTTTCCTTCCCATGACTAGACTGGCCAGAAGAAAATATAGTTTCATTGCCCACCAATTTATCAAAAAAGACAATTTTATCAATGAATTTTACTTAAAAAATAAATTAGAACGGCCTTTTAAACCAGTCCCTATCAATCCCCAATATTCCCAAAAAAACTATTTTAGCAGAAAAATATGTATAAGTTAAAGAGAAAGTAATAAAACACAGTATTTCTATATAAGATTCATTTATATGTGCTTATGTGTTAGGAAAATTCTTTTCCTTCTTCCCAATAATATTGCTACTTCAAAGATATACAACTGACATGTGGCTGACAAAATAGTTTGTTTCTCTCCAGCCCCAGACGTGCTCCCGGTTTTTTTGAGCCTGGTTTCAGATGCGCGATGCAGAACACTAGACCAAGGAGTACGCTTTGCATGGACTTGCAGGAGCCGCACATTTTCATCACCTATTGTTACTGGGGTGGGGAGATTCATTGTTTGTTCTTCTTATTGTTTTTTTTTTTTGACTTCCAAATTGGTGTCTTAGATCTCACTAGAAAAGTCTAGGAATTAGAATAATCTGTATTGCTTTGCACATAGGAAAGTTATAAATATGGCATTATAGCCTAAGTCAAATATTTGTGAAAAAATAAGTATTTTAAAAATCATCAGCAGGACAGTTCTACAATATCATGAGACAAAAATCATCAAAGCATTTCTCATATCAATTGGGAAACTGGAGAGATAAAAGGATGCTTCGAAACGAATAGTATTTATGAGATTATCCTCCCCACTACAGGACAACTGAGAAGAGAAAATCTGAAGACACCAAGGGGTCGGTGCAACATCCTGCCCCCGCCACCCCTCGCCCACCCTGGGCAATGTTGTTTGTGTTCAGGTTCTAAGTGGCTCAACGTCCTGTAGGGTTTCAGGGCCAGACAGTAAGGACAGAGAGGTAGGGAATGCCTCTAGTCTTCTCGTGTTTTCCCTGAGCCCCTCCCATCCATTAGCCATAAAAGACAAAAATAGGACTGTAAGATAGTAAAATAGTCTAAGCAAACAATTCACCTCCATGCTTTGACACCTCTCTTCTTCAAGTTCCAAGAGCTGACTGATAATTTTGCAAGTAAAATTCACAATAATACTGACAATATGACTAACATTCATAACATCCATGAGTCCATCCTCCTTTGAAGATCCACAAACATGCCCCAAACCCAGGTTGCTGTGGGTTTCAGCAGGTTCACTGGATTTCATCTATGACTATTAGGCACATTTAAGCTTAGACCCACGTGCTTTTTAGAGGCACACACGTTTTGGCATGTGCTTTCTAGAAGTGACACAGTGGAGTCATTTTTTAGATGTGGGTAGTGTCTCACCAATGCCTTAAGGACAGCACTTGGGACACGTTTTCCTGAAATACCTTTTTCTTTTTCTTAGATTTTCCATTATTGATATTAGGTGTGCAAACCAAGTCTCAATGATGAGAAGTTATTAGTTTTAGGAAAAAAGTTATCCTTAGAAGCATGCTTCATTTCTGGGAAAAGAGAAAAATCCAATTCCTAGCACTTAACTTACTTTATGATGAAATAAATCATAACTTTATGATGAAATCTCAAGGCTGTCTCATTTTTGTAATCTCATGATCTTGGAATCACATGGCAGTTTATGGATTTCAAATTCAGCTGGAAGAGTTTCTATTCAGGTGGTCCCTCCTCCAGTGAACTGCAACATTCGTGTTTTCTTTTTGTTCCAGCAAATGTGTGCTGGACAGTAGAATAATACCTTAAACCCTCCATGGAAGGAAGCAGGGTAAAAATAGATAACTAATTCAGAAAGTGACAGTTGATAAATAATCTATAATTTTTGTCAAGTTTTGCAAAGCAATCATCTTTTAGTTGAGCACATTGTCTTTAGTTGACAGTTTTGCCTATTTCAAAATAGGTTTTAGTACATTGACAAATCAGGGTTCTAATGAGATTTTAAAAATCAGAATTATTTCAGTGAAAGAGCACAGCAATCAATATTTAAAAACCATTTTCGCACATGCTGACCCTTTGGTTGTTATGCCCCTCTGTCACTGAATTGCCATTCTTTTGAGAGAAAGATGCTGGTTTATTTAACAGTGAAAACCGACCAGTTCTGAGAAGTGACCATTTTTGGCATTTTTACCTTTTGATTTAAACACAGAGAATAACTCTCACAGTACTAATCTGTAAAAAAAAATTCTGAGTTCTCAAAAGGAGGTGAGGTCTGATCTATTATAAAGTCTAAAACGTAGATTTTTCTAGAATGCTACTGGATCGTCAGCATATGCACAATGAGCACATGAGGGCAGGCGTGTGTCTCACAGTTAAGCCAGTGTTTCCTAAGGCTTGTTACATCTTGGCAAATAAAGGGGCTTCGTGTAGGATCCTGAATGTTATGGAAATCGTGGGGCTCTGAGAACACTGACAAGGACCTGGCTTCATCTGGAGGCAGAAAAGGCTTCCGGGGGTGAGGACTGCTGAGGTGAGAGTCAAAGGATGGGTTATCTACGTCAGCAAAGGGCAGGGTGGTGTGGGAGGCGGGTGGACGAGCTGTAGATATGCACCCGAGAGGATCCGTTTGAAGATCCCAGGGCAGGAAGGGACGTAGCCAGTTCCAGGGAGCGCAGGTCAGTGTGGGTTAGCGTCTGGAGGGCTGGCCTGCGCTTGAGAAGGAGGGAGGGCAAGAGCATACAGAATCCTGCAATAAATGGTGACTTACTTTAAAACGTGCTCAGTATATTTACTTACATAAACTGCCACGTTCCGTTTGTACCTCATCAAATAACTTATCGAGCCCTTCTGTCCATAGAGATAAACTTTAACTCAATTATTTTAGCTGACATGCAGGGTAAACCCAAGGCACCCATTAGTAGAGGTGAACAGAATAAAAATTTCCAGAGTTTGTGGTGAAAGAAAGTATTTTTTGAATAAATAAAAAGGGATGCAGATTTTTAAAAGGTAATTCTCATCCGAGTTCTATTTATATGGTTACACAATTTATATTTGTGCAGTAAAGTAATGAATCTGCTTCTTTAAGAGAATTTATCTAATATATCTAATAATTCAATTTTCTGTTTATGTCAATTTTGAGCTAGAGAAAAACATTCATTTCAGCTCTCTCATTTCATTCACAATATTGCTAAAGTTATTTCATCAGTTACACATATTTAAATATTCATTAAAATGGAACAAAAACATTCTAGGAATCACATATGATACTATATATGTGGAATTAATTGTTTTAAATAAATAAAAATTTTGCTAGCTATAAACACGGAACACAGACGTAGAGTTCTAATCAGAACCCTTTCTGCAGAAGTCACTGGAGTCGGGGGGAGGGAAAGAGGAGGTGGGCTTGGCATCTAATGGGAACAAGGTTTGTTTTGGGGACGGTGAGCATGTGCCGGGACTCAGCAGTGATGTGGGCTGCACGATTTTGGAACACACTAAAAGAATGAATTACACACTTTGAAAGGACGAATCTTATGGTATGTTACTTACATCACAGTCAAGCTGTCAGTAAAAAATTGTTTCTCAATACCTTGACCTATTAAATCCCCAGAAGAGGAGACACATGCATTGGAATATTTTCCTACATATTTCTTGCTCCTATCAATACCCAAACCCCTGTGTTACCAATTAAGAATATACTTATTGACATTAGAGCATTAGTAATATGAACACGTCTCCAGAGAAAAGAGAGCAGAAGGCAAGAAATTCTAAAAGAAAGATCTCAAAAGCTGTTACATGAATCATATTCATGCAATGGCATAAAACAAAAAATAAAGACAGACACCAGAAAATCTTGTTCTCTTACATTTGAAGTCATCTCTCCATTCTTTTTTCAAGTCCCAATATTAAGTTACATCTCCACTTGACTACATTCAAAGATGGTTCACACAGTCGGACAACTGCCACGTAACTCTGTTCTCTCGTGACTTCCGTAGGAAAGCAGATTTCATCCCCCACAACGGCACTCATCACGAACCCAGGCAAGCTGTCTAACCAATCAGAATCTGCGTCTGACAACTGCTCTCATTTACTGACTCCGTTTCTGTGCCACTGTGGGCACACCGAGCCCCTCAATCACTGTCAAGGGCAGAATAGGAGGAAATAGACAAGTTCCATTTGTAGTAATTACTTAATTAAAGGCAGGGTTACTTACACTTGCACAGCAGTTTTATCCACACAAAATTACTCAAACACAGTTTCTCACTAACTATGAAGAGGGAACCCAAATACAAATTTGCAGAGATGACAGAGAGAAAAGAGGTATCATTAGTTTATGATAACACATTTAAATATACTTGGGAAAATAACTGTGGGTTAGCTTTAGGGTCTTCATCACTGGAAGCATTTATAAAGGTAATTCAGGAATTTTGTCCAGGAAGCGTTATGGCCTCTCTGTGAATGGATCAGGCAGGTATTATATTTCCTTGGTCTAGCAAGGTGAAGTCCTAACTGAAGGGAGTGGTTAGATGTAACGCCTTCAGCACATCCCTCCCAGCCCTAAGATTTCAATATTATATGGAAATCACACCTGAGGAACAGCTGTATGCAGAGCAGTTTGACCATCTCACCTCCTTGGTAAATTTGGTCCTAAAAAGACACGCTAGAGATTCTCTGAACAGAGCCTTTGTCAAGTAGAGAGAGCCATAGAGGATGCGAGCCATTGCCCTTACAAAAGCCATCCTGAGTTAACCTGAAGTGGGGGCCTTTGCTTCTTTACCCAGGTCTCTAGCTGACCCCCTCATAGGCCTTTATTTTACCATTATCCTTGGTTACAGATACTCAGGCTCTTTTATAAGCCCCTTACTTCTTAAAACCTTCTAGCCTCTGGGCTTTCTCTCCAGGGCAATCAGAGGCAGGTGTGGCTGCTACTGTAACACCTTAACACTGTGCTTATGTTTTATAAACTGGATTAGGGGCACATTACCATATAGCTACTCGAGAGCTAAAAGATCCTATGTGCCCTAATAACTCTCCTGTAATGAACTTTGCCTAGAGTTGAATCACTGATGTGTATTTCTTGATGTTTCACTCCTTTATACTTCTTCCCTTTTCCAGCTGTTCCTTGAATGCTATATAAAAAAGCGATTGTATTCTATGTGCCTCACCTATGTGTTTACTTGTTGAAAATTCCTGTTATCTTTTCAGCACATTAATGTCTAACAGATTGTTCCATATTGTATGGGGGTATCATCAACAGCACTGAAATTTGTTTTTCTAATTCTTAATAAGCCTAAGCCATAATTCAGATGCTATAAAAAGTAACAGAGCCATACTTCCCTGATTTATGAAAATGATATCTGCATTTGCAATTTATTTTTGTAATACAGTTTTATTCTGATTGTCATGTTTTTTGATTGGTCTTCTATGTTCTATATTAACCAGTTCCAGCTCACGTATATATAGGTTGGATGTAGGTCTAGTTTCAGCTCTAAATTTAATCAGCTCTCTTTCTTAGAAAGACATGACGTGAAAGTTGACTGCAGTGTGCGTATGTTCTGGAGGACCACATCAGCTCCAGGAAGGCGTGTCGACACGTGGGGGTAGTTCAACATCATCACATTAATTAGTTAGAAAGTTTTTAAAAATTCTTACCTACAGAACGGAGAGAGAAGAATTTGGCACAAAGCCATCCCCTGATTTGCTCAAGCCAAACATGAATGGTTTACTTCGGACATGAAGGAAACATTTAATAATTAGATCTAGAATTTCTCTGAACTATCCATGATAAAAACTATAGGCATGCACCTCTCAGAGGGATGACTAGCCCGGGCTCTCTCTCCGGGTGTGCCACACTAATTCTTCAGCAGAGGAGGCTGACTCAGGCTCAGCCCACATGACTCTGCTGTAAGTTTTCTCATTCCCCTTCAAAGGAGAACTTGAGGTCTCACGTTTAATGTGACGAGAAAGTCTGTACCACGAATGGAATTGCAGGCAACATTCATTGAATCCCACAGTTTACAGAACTTTGATTCTATTTACCCACATCAAATGCACAAATCAGACATCTGAAACATTCTTTAAAGATTGATTACCTTGCATTTTAAGGTTCTTGGAAAAGAATCATGAGCCTTCACTACCTCTCACCCTCAATGGACTTGTGGAAAAAAACCCCTAAAGACAGCTATGGATAAAAGCAGGAGAAGTTTCACGGCTGCTTGATATAATCAAAATTTCTGAAACAGTGTTAATTGTCAAGGCTCTTGTGTTCTTCAACATGTGCAACAGCAGGGGCTTTCTGCTGACGGAGGAGTTAAATGTCAAGGAAAAGAGGCTTGAGAAATTCAAGAGGGTTTTCCACTGACAAGTGCTAGGCTCTTTTTTTCGTGAAGAAAAAAAGAAACGCAGATTTCCACCACTTGTATCTTTTTCCCCTCTCTAAGGTAATTAAGGAACTTTGAAAGTGAAGAGGATCGTGACATTAGCCAACATGATCCAACTCTTGGGAAAGCTTTTCTAAGACACGACTCGTTTTTTTCATGTTCCCTGTCTTCCTGAGAGTCTTGGTTCTGATGGGAACAGCCTCCTTCACATTATAGTTCAGTGACATAAGCTCTCTCTTCAAAACTAAACAAATGGAAAACCATCCTAATTTCCACCTGGGACTGGGGGTGCAGAGGAGAAACACAGAAATGGAAACCTGGCAAACACTGTTGGAAAGGAAGCTAGTGCATTCTTTTGGGTCAAAATCATCTAATTTTGTGGTCACTTTCATTGACTAGTCAGTCTGATTTTTAGCGTCCAGACACTGGCTTAAAATACTGTGGACATTCCTTTGCTTCACTCCTGGACTGTCTGCCTTGTTCCATCATATCCTCGTTTGGACATTGCTTCCTCCGATATTTAAAGAGTCTCGTTTCTAAACATCTGATTTTTAGTAGATGGTGCTTAATAATATGATCAGAAAACAAGTGGTACTTCTCCTGATCATGTGGCATTCTATGAATCTGGAGACGCACGTACGCCCCGCAGAGGGCCACCTCCCAAGACCACAGTGAATGTCCAGTCACCCAACTTTAAACTGGGTCTTAAACAGTGTGTGACTTTCAGGATTCTGTCTTTGAATCCCAGAGGGAACATTCTGCCTGTAACTAATTCTTCCCCAACTAGTCTGCAGTGTCTCCATTCGCTAGGTATAGGAGGTGTCATTATTTGCTTTTTATAAATTTCTGTACTTCCCATAAAACTGTGATCATGATACACAGACATTTTTCAGTTTTGTTTAGCAACTCTTTTTTAAAACGCCTAACAGATTTTAAAGTGCTGTTTTTTCATTTTAGTTACTTTATTTAAAAAAATTTTTATTGTATTTTTTCCATTACCATTTAACCCCCTTATACTCTCCTCCCCCAGTAATCTCCACACTGTTGTCCATGAGTCCTTTCTCCCTTTTGTTCCATCCCTCCACAGCCTAACCTTAGCAACCTTTGAATTCACGATCTTGCTTGCAACTTTAGAATCTCAAGGCTGATTGGCAGACTCAGATTTTCCCTGCCCTCTCCTTTTGTATCGTCAGCACTTGACTGCCAGGTGGAGTTGCAGGTCCCGCTCAGAGCTGGCTTAGAGTACAGAGGGCTAGACTGGGAGCACAGTGGGAGACCTGGGTCCTAGTCCAGCTAGGCTGAGCTCTGCAGGATTTTAGGCAAATAACATGTGCTTTCTAGGCTGTCTGGTCCTAATCTGTTACATGAATACTAGATACACGCCAAAGCTCCTTTCGTTTTGCTACAAGGACACTGTGTGGGAGCTGCCGGAGGAAATGCAGTCTCTCTGTTTTGCATGTGCACACACCCACGCATTTAGCCTGATTCACAAATGATTTGAGACATGACCTAATTTCATTTAGGCTCAGGATCTTGTCAGTGTGGGTCTTCGCAGTTGCTTTATACAATTAAAATATGGAATATGAGGCCGGAACTCTGACTTTATTATTATTAGTCGTGCTCAAAGGAAAAATAAGCAACTGATCTAGTGGGATGATGGATCAGCAAGGAAAAAGCACAATGAAAAGAGGACGTTAAAAAGTGCAGCACCTCATGAGACTAAAATAATAGGAATACTACAACCCCTGAAATGTCAGGACAGTTATATATTGAAAACTCTTGAAAAGAAAATACTTAAATTGGAACACTCATCTATGGGAAAAAAAGATATGAGAATATTGGCAAAGTCTAAGGATGAACATCTGCAATCTAGGATTTGAAATTATGATCATAATTGATACTAGCAAGTGTTGGGTATAATTTAGGACGTACATATTTAAAATGTGAGTTTTAAGCAGACAGATTCTAGGGGTGAAAGGCAGAACAGAAGATTAAGTTACGACTCTGTGGCCTCAGTGAAAAGAACATACTAGCCTCTGCCTGGTAGAAAGTGCTGGACGCACAGCAATTAAGAAAGCACTGCTGAACCCAGGCCAAAAACCCGCTCCTGAGGCTAGACAGGAAGAAACAAAAGGTGAGGGGGAAAGCGACAAGCAGGAGGTACGTACACATCATTACGCACAGTCTTTCAAAAATGCGTCCAAGGAAAAAGCAGAGCGTCTGTGCCGCTAAGGTTTCGTTTGCTTACTTTTAGCAAATATAATGTATGAATAATGAAACAAACATTTTTCTTATCCATGGGAGCATCTCCCCCTAGCCCAACATAGTTCACAAGATTTTGATTTTACTGCATCAAAGAGAAGAAAATAAACAAAAGTGATATATATGTTAACCCTCAGTTTCTCCAAGGGAAATCAGAATGCTGCAGTTTTTGTAGACCGGGCACCTTGGATTTAATGATTTCTAAAGTCGAGACTGCTGGCTAGAAAGGAAGCACGCTGCCCCTGCCTTCTATTTCCAACTCCAGGGCCTTCGAGAATGTGACTTCTTTGAAAACTAAAGAATTCACTTAAAAATGAGTGACCTATAGAGAAGAAAAATGAGGTTGTCCAGAAGCCTTTCGCTAAAACAATAATCTTTCTGCATAATGTATCTTTTTTGCATAATGTGATCTCTTTCAAGATTCTGTGTATGTACAAACAGCAGCCCTTACTTCATCATCTTCTTTCAGAAAAAAATGACTTCCTAGTTGTTCACAACCAATCAAAACAGCTACTAGCAAAAACCGTGTGGGGACAGGGCTCTCCTCCACAAGGACCATGATAACTTGCTCGCATTTTAAAACTCTGACATGTATGATGCCTCACTTCCAAGTACCTACCTGGACTTGGACATGTTGATCCAATGACCCCAACAGACAAATCACATGCATGGCAATCTTGGAGGCGGAGGGTGTACAGGAGTGCTCACCTCCCCTCCTGCCAAGACTTGGTCCCCTGTCCCCATATACACTGGGTAGACTTCCTTAAAAGGAGCTGCACTGGCTTTCAACACTGGGGTAGGACTCAGGTTTATTACCAGATGCTATTCAGTCCCTTCTAGGTGTACCCGCTTTCACTATGTTTCTGCAACTTAAAATAGAAGGGGCAATTGGGTCTGGAGTAATCAAAACACAGATGCTGTTTTTCACTGCACACAGAAATATGATGCCAACTTAATACATGGTTATGTTTGTGGCCCACTTTTAAAATAGGGGGAGGGTGGAGTCCAACTCATTTTTCTAGGGATCTTTCATTTTACCATTTCTCCTCTTAAGAGGGGACTTTGATTCCCTGTAGACCAGCCGTATGGGGCCAAAGCCCAGCTGGAGTCTAGAGATGCAGAAACAGTTAGGCTGCGCCTGTCGCAGCAGTGCCAGGCAAAGACCCTGCGTGACAGAAAATCGTGTGCTGCTGGACAAATTGACTTTGCTCAGAGTCTGAATGAAACTGACTCACTCATGATCCATTAGGCAACTGGCTGGCATCCAACAGGCCAGAAAATAACTACGCAGAAGAAATCTCTGGGTCTGTTGCCAGCAGCCAACTGTGCTAAATTCTCATAGTGTATGTAGGTGATAGGTAGTGTTACCCTGCCCTGAGAACACTTAAAAAAATTCCTGATTGAATTTGGAATATACTTAGTCATTATGCATATTAGAATTGGGTTGGGGAGGCTAATTAAGTTATGGAAATACAGGAGGAATAGGAAATAGATCTCAAAAGTTTATTTATCTGCTTGTCTGAGATTAGCACAGTGCTATGCCTACAGTGATCCTCAATAAAGGTATTTTGCTGCTAGCTGTGAAGAAGATGATGAGGTGATAAAATCAGTATCATTTTTTTCTTCATGGAAAACTGGATACATATAAACTGCTTTTGATTTTCAAGACAGAAAGCAGCCCAACCATTTACACAAAAAGCTAAAGAAGGATGTCACTCAAGTGTCTCCTTAACACAATGCAACTAACTCCCCAATTAGTAGGGAAAAAATAGCAATTTGCAAATAAGTCACACTAACAATTCCCACAACTTTTTTGCTATTATTACTGTACCTAACTTATGCATAAGCTTCCTACTTACAAAGCCTCCTTTTTCCAAAGTTTTAATCAGTCAAAGAAGAGTACATAAACACTTTTTAAGAATTGTGCAAAGCACCATGTCACAAAAATTATCTTTATCAATCTACTGGTATATTTAAAAAAATTGGTGATGGCAACTGAAATTCCCCTTTCAGAGAGGCTATTTTCAGGGTCTGTGTTTCTTACCAGCCTGTCTAGTACAACTTGGGGAAATGAAGCCCAAGGCAAGACAGGGGCAGTGACACGGAGCACGAGGCTCAGTGGAATCACGCGGAGAACCTGCATTTCCCCTTCTTCTAACCTGCGAGACAAAGTTTATAGATCGCCTTTTCTGCCGGCACACAGGAATTTATGATCAATAAAGGGCTAGCACACACACACAGAGATAGAGACAGCGAACAAGAAATTCACTAGCTTACCCTGTAACTTTCAGAAGGGTAGATCGGAATTACATGATGGGTCATATAATAAATTGTGAGACAGTCCTACTGGGAATGAGATTAAGTAAAAGTCACCTTAAATTCCTAATTCTTTTGTGATGGTTACCCACCCAGCTAAGTATCCAGAGCTCGGAGGGAGAGTCATTCTGCTCAAGGCCATTACTGATATTCAAAAGATAAAAAAAGAAAGGTCATTGTGTGTATCTTCCTTGCTTTCTTTACACGCCCACAGAGTTTATCTTCAGCAGTAGGTCTACATCGGTGATTTTAATCCTTTGGAACCCTGGGTCTTTACAGGCTATTACTGTCTAGGAGCTTTAGAGTCTAAAGAAAATCAATCAGGGCTGAAAAGACTGGGGTAAGTGCCCTGCCGTAATACAGCAAACCCTCTTGGTAATGCAGTAGGAGGCACGTGGCAAACTGGGATCCGATCCCTGCTGTCCCCACTGCACACACGGCCAGCGTGGTTCGGCCCTGTTGAACAACTGGTCCCCGCAGTGGGTCCCGTCTGGCTGGAGGGGAGCAGAGGTTTTCACCTGGTGCTGCGGAAGGGAGTTGTCCTCAACTCCGCAAGTCAGTATAACTGCCTCAGGGGGTGCTGCAGGGTATTAAGTAGAACCTGGGGCCAATGGAATTATGGGTTCCTGGGCTCCCGTAATCACTGTGACAGAGGACATCTATTTTATTGTTTTAAAACAAAAGAACAGAATTTAATTTGAGAAAACAAAATTTCCAATGTTTTTAAAAAATTGAAGAGAGCTGGGATGTAAAGCAGCACTGATAGCTGGCGATGTCAGAGTCTGACTCATGCAAGGTAATGCTAGGTCCAGGGTCTCAAAGTTGAGGGTGTATGAAAGCTTGGCTCAGGAAGGTCATGGACATCTCAGACCACCTGACCTAAGACAGACCTAACATCTCAGACAGAAGCCAGAACAAAATCAGCTTCCTATTGGTTTCCCCTATTCTAGACCAGGCCAAACAATATTATAATTCAAACTACTAAGATTAGAACAGAAGCTAAAACCTTTCCAGGGGCAAGTGGTAGAAAAAACTTGAATGAATTTCTACAGTTCTTTAGGGTTTGACGCGCATGGCCATGAGCTATATTACTAGTTATAAAACAAGATGCTAAGCAGTTAATAAGCCAAGGAAATGAAAATATAAATGTAATGTTGCCACAGTGGTTCTTTGTTAATTGGAATGTAAGCCAAAAAGAGCTCTCACTGCAAAAAAATATATGTAATTTAGCTACTTTGGGGAATAAAAAAACAATTTCAGGTGCTTTTGTATTTTTGCTCACTGCAAAAATACAAAAGGTAAAAATAGAGACCACAAGAGCAGTTTATTCATAGTTACTGCAGTCTAAGTATAGTTCTAGAAGCAATTTTTGCTCATTCTTTTTGTTACTTGCAAATATGGGGAAAGAAAGGTAATTTTTCATCATATCACATTTACGGAGAAACAATACCCAGTCCGTGAACTCTCTCCCCTCTTTCCGTGCTGCTGCTATAATCCTAGTTTATCTACAAACTGCCAAACACCCAAGTCTGCACTAGAAAAGCAGATATTACGAGACTCTGTGAGGCGAAAGGTCTTATCATAAAAATTTTTTCGAATTCTACTATTTGATCACAAAAACTCCAACTATACAAATAATAGGCTCGCTTTTTCTTGGACAGCTATTCAGTTGGCTATATGGCTGCTTTTTTAGTCCTATCAGTCCCTGCGGGTATTCAAGATACTATCTTGCTTTTCTTGGCTACGGTTCTCCCTCTTGGAAAACATCTGGGCCACAAGCACATGTTGTGTTTAAGATTATGGTGTGACGACCCTAAGAGGCTGACTAGAGCCCAGACAATACAGGACCAAGTACGATGCAGATTAATGCAACATTTCAAATGCCTAATAGATGAACGCGCAACAAGCTGTGGCTTCAGGAGTACAATAAAAACAGAGACAGAATTCACTGATAACCGAACTGAGCCAACAGAGAAGAGCCTGTTTACTTATTTTTATTAACCACCTAAAGTGGCAATTATTTTAATAACTTCACTGAGTATTTAAGCAATTGTTGAAAAGCTGTCACTATTATTGCACTGGGTCTATGGGGCCTGGAAAAAGATTTTCTAAGGGTTTTCCCAGGAAGTGAAACCTCTTGCTTATACAGAGTTGGGATTCATAACTCAGTGAATATGTTTTGGGCACATAATAAAACAAGGGATCGGGATTGGATATGAGAGAGGGACAGACAAGTGAAGATTAAAAATAGTAAGTACTAATAATAACAGGATTTTTATCATACAAGAGTTTACAATATAACAAGAAAAGTAAGGCACGTTCAGAAATGATCTTTATGGAAAGCGGCTTTCAGCAAATCCTTGTAGCCGGGAATAAAGGCAGTGCTGTGCTCCATGCTTTGAAAGATGGGACACTGTTGATCAATGATAACTGGTGATGGGGCGAAAAGCATTCCAGGTGGGGTGAGTGGAAGAGGGGGGATAGACAATCACAACGAGCACTGAAGAACCAGGTATCTTAGCTCTTATTGGCTGTACATTTTCTAAGTATTACAGACACAATTCTTTGTTTCCTTCATTAAAAATATCTGTAGCCTTATGCCTTGCCCTGGTTTCTCATGGTTTTTCTTCCTATATACCATCAAAGCTAATTCCTATTTATTTATTTTTTTTTGTTTTGGAAGAACTAGCCAGGATATTAGGGAAGCCCATTTCTCCTCTTCTGCAGCAGCTGTGTGCCCACCCAACATCGCTCTTTGCCCGCGGGCCTGTGGATAGGCTCCTGCACGTGCACGCCCCCACGTAGCTCTGGGGATCATAGAAGGAAGTGATGGAGAGAGGAAAACAATGCGCTGGGTGGTGATGTTCGCTATGTGCCAGGCCCTGTCAAAGCGCTTTACATACAACATCGCATCTAAACGTCCTGACTCTGATTTAAGTGCTATTTTTAATCCCCATTTTATGGATGGGCACACTGAGGCCCCACACCCTTAAGTAAATTGTCTAGGGCTGCTTACCTCATGAGGAAGTGGAAGCAAGAATAAACTGAGGCAGTTGTGTTCCATCTGTGCTCTTCAACACTTCATGACACTGTCTCTGATAGGTGGACAGTTGGGGGTAGTGACGACATAAAGCATGCAAAAGTAACATTTCTGAAAGCAATGATTACCAGCCCTTTTCCTCCTCCAAACACTCATAATGCATTCTTTTAAAAATAAAGTTTTTCCTTGACAGATTTTGAAAATAAAAGTCCAGCACCATTAGCACTGTTCTAGAAAGGATGTATGTGCATGCTAAATGGGTATGTCCTGGTAAGTACCCCTGAGCTGCAGGCTGGCCATGGGTAGGAGCATCTTAAATTTAACAATTTGTTCCATCTTTCACAACCCAGTGTGTGGTTTGGTCCTAGTGACGTTCTCAGGATGGTCATGTAAGAAGCAGTACCATTCCTGGACAGATTCTGATGGGCTCTCCCAGCACTCAGCCGGATCCCCGCCTGCCTGAGAGGATTACAGCCTCGGCTAATGGTTTTGAGCTTCTTGGTTTCCACTGGTAATGGATCATCTGTCTAGGCTGACAACCTCCTTAATGGCTCTTCCTCCTCACAGCGAGCTCAGGCTCATGCTCAGCTTTGCTGATCCCCTATGTGGTTTCCGGTTGTCCTTTGTTCTTTTTCTGCTTAGAAGAGATTCAGGTCACTTTAGATGACAGTGCTCTGTTTTGTCTTTCAATGCACATGTCCACTTTAGCATCCATCCATCTGTCCATCCATCCATCCATCATTTATCTGCCCACTTTCCTTCAGAAATAGCTTGTCTAAAATTCTCCCAGATAATACCAAAACAACCTTGTTTCACCCTTTACTGAAATGTTGGTGATGATAATATATTTTACCAAGTCTTTATAGCTTCTCTTCTCTGCCAATGATCCATATTATCTTTGATATTTTATTAATATAGAGTGGTATGCTGAAAACGGTTGTTTGTGATTGGTATATCTTTATAGATGTACCACAAAATGAAGATTTTATTTTTACAAGAAGTATCAATAATCCCAAAGTCTCCTGAACCTGGTACTCATTCAGAACCAAGATTATAAAGATTAGGGTAGCTGGTACCATCCAGGCTCTTGCATTCAGATTCTGACCCTGGGTTAACGCAAATCAATTTTTTACTTCAGTAGCAACTGGCTACACCTTCTGTCCCCTGTGGTATCAATCTATGAATAATACCAAATGATTTGTCTTACATACCACTCTGAATTTGCCTATAAATTGAACACACTTCCCCCCACGTCCTGTGAGTTATTACAGATGCTCTCAAGCACAGATCTGGGCTGCCCTCACCGTCTCTGGGGCTGTCCCTCAGAGACCCCACTCAGTGCATTACTGCAGAGCTGGCAATTCATCTCCTAGGGCAGCTGTGTCACTCGACTCAGAGAATTAGAGGCTCTTGCTTGAAATCAGGTACCCAGGTTCCCATCTCCCTCCCTTAGCTCTTGATGGCTCTTAAATTGCAATCAAGTGTGCGAATAATCCTGTATATGAGTAAGGGATCTGGATAGCTTCCGAGTTATTCTAAACCTGAAGGCTGACACATGGACCAATACTTTTCTCTCCTCATCACTCTCTGCTCCACCTCTCTGAGTTGGCTCATTCCGGTGTGGATCCAAAAATCTCATTTAGCTGTCATTTTGGAGAATATATTATTTTTCCTGGCTTTCTTCAATTTTTCTTTCATGTATCACCCCTGATGGGATATAGAAAAACTTTATTCCCTTTTCTTTTTCTTGCCTCTTTGTTTGGTTCTTAGTTCAGACTCATTTCTTGTTTTTCAACATTCCAGTAGGAATTAGATATGTAGTTTGAAATCCTTTTTTCCCCCTCACATGTTAAGGCTCATTAAGGGAAGAAATAGAAAGGACTGATATTGGTAACTTGAATCTGCCCCAGTCAAGGAGGTTGTGCTAATCAGAAGAATAAAAATAAGGAGGTATAATAACCTAGACTAGACCATGGAAAGAAATATTTAAGGCAGTGATTATAATGATAAAAACACACTGTGTCTTTCTTTTTATGAAAAAGAATTTACAATAATCTGTCTTGGAGATACGACATCAAAGTTCCAGAGAAAGCAACCTATTTCTAAAATTAAAACAAACAGGGTCAATCCTTATGCGCAGTGACTCATTTTCTTCGGGTTCTCGATCCGGGTGATTCAGTTCCTACAGGATGGTCTCCTTGTGAACGAACACTTCCTCAGCCCCCCTTTCTCTAACACCCCGCTTAGGAGACCTGCCCCATACACGGCCCGATCCTGGCCAGTAGAGTGAGCACTTCTCCCTGCACTCTGATGCGTCATCTGCTCGATGTTATGAAGCAGGATGATTTTTAATTTTAATGTTCTTTAGATACTTTGTTCTTATCTTAGAGTTGAAAAGTAGCTTCCAGATACTTGAGACTGACTAGCTGTTGTTAAACTAGTATATCCATAGCCCACCAGGAACACAATTGTTCTCATAAGCAACCATCCACAAAGGATGAAGTGGTTGAAATCCTGGAAGTCCAGGGGCAAAAAATCAGGACCTGCGTGTGGTGAAGGCAGAGGTGGAGGTGGAGTTATGGAGGGAAAGGTGTTTGGCTGTGACTGAAAAAACCCTGCAACCCAAGATTCTTACAAGTCTTCCTAAGAGAAGGAGACATGCCTCATATTCATTCTAGTTGAGAGTCAAAAGAAATAACTAGTTTAGAACAAACCCCGACAAAAGAATAAATGAAAGCGCAATGAGGCCGTGACTCCCCAACTGAGATTGAACCAGTTAGTGGTGGCAGAGCTGAGAACTGAATTCAGGCTTATTGACCCCTAGTCAAATCATTCTTTCCTATAAACCCTGTTGTTTATCCAGATATAAGAATATTCAGTAGTAAAACATTTAAAGATGAGAAATTCCTCAAAGTCTATTAAATTGTTCTTTTATGGCCACATTCCTTGTGGTGATGGAAATTTCCCGTATCTGGACTGAATCAAGGTCAGTACCTGCCTGAGATACTGTCTGTGGTTCTGTAGGATGCCACTATCGGGGGCACAGGAAAGGCTTCATGGGCTCTCGCAGCACTACTGCTTACAGCTGTAGGGGGGTCTAAGATATCTCAAATTCAGAAATTAACTTTACCAAAAATATATTTAATTAGCAGCTGGATTCACCTTGAACTGGGGTATGGATGCGTTCCCCCCACCCCACCCTGAGAAGGTTGGTAGTGTCAAAACTGTCAAAAATTTATACCACCCACCCAATTGCCTCTCCACTCTCATCATTAATTTACTAGATATCTCACAGTGAAATGGGTAGTTGTTAAGAGTTGTCAAAAATTAATATCAACCACTGACTAGAGTTGTTCAAATCTGAGAATTAGTCAGTAACGTTCTATGTGTATCTGTAGAAATTATTATAAAAGTGGTGTTTAGATGTATTTCCTCAAATAATAGCTCTTATTGATATTTTATTCACAGAAAAATATATGGAGAAAGGATAAAAATATACACAGAAGATGAGGACACCTCAGTTCCATTAAAATATAAGCCACTTATCAATATAAATAACTCAACAGCACAAATGGAAAAGTAAACCTCTGCTAAGCTGACTTTCTTTCCTACCATTCTATTTAGAAGTGGAATTCCTCTTGACACAGTAAAAAGAAAACCATTCTACTTTAATGAGACAGATTAAAAGCAAAAATTGCAGCCATCAAATATTCTCTTAAGTAAAACAATTCTTTAAATGTGAGTGATGTTAAGGAGGTCTGAGTATAATCATGACCAAAAATTTTTAAAAAATGTTATGTGCTTTCTGGTTTTTCCCTCTCCTCCCTATGACCTAGGGATACTAATATGCATTTTTATTCAAGGAGCAAATTATAAGAGTCCATGTTTTTAATGGGAATTTTGACCAGGTTCCTGGCTATAGCGCATGATGAGTCATCAGGAGACATGAGCACTATCCAAACATAAATATAAAACTACAAGAGCATTTCATCAGCATGAAGGTACAAAGGGCGCAGGAGAGACTGGCTTCAGAGTAAGTCTTTCCTTCTAATCCTACAGAGTGGGGAGGGTTGGGAGACTTCCCTGTGTAGGAAGGAGGGGAAACATCAAGATAAATTAGAATGAGGCAACCCCTCTCCTGGGAGCACAGCAGGCTCCAATAAACCACTCGGACGGCAGGATGTCGAGTCTGAGTATCTATTGTGAATAGACAAATAGGATCCTATTTTAGTCTTCACGAAAGCCGCTTTGCCTAAAAAGTGCATTCAGCTTGGCCCATGGTTCTTCACTTTCCATCTCTTTTGTTCAGACTGTGAAGTTGAGGCCCATTTGCATTTACAGTCAATTTCCGAAGACTGACACTCAACCTTTCTGCAAACGCTTTTCTTAAATTGTGCCGTTCTGCAGAGCTGAGCCTCCCTGACAGTTCTGTAGTCTGCGTTTCCTTGCTTTATGACAATTTATATCAGCACAAGCCCTGAACACTGTCAACTGACAAAACACCCTAAAACACACAGTAAATAAACTCGGGAATAGACTCTGCTGGCTTCTGGACATAAACGCAGACATGATGAGGTTTTCTCCGAAGTGTGTCTGCACCTAACAAAAATGTGTTTCTTTATGAAGCTGATCCAAAAATTTAATGCTAATTTTTAAAAAACTCAGAAGTCTTGATGTATGGGCAATAGCTTGAACCAACAAAGGTAAATTACAGCCGCCTGCTCAAACTAGCTGTGATATTTATTATCATAAAGATAAAAGGTTATGTATAAATTATACTAAAAGTATAGTTGACATGGCTATTAAGATTTTTTTGGTTCCAAAGTTTATGAAGTCCTTTAAATATTTGTCAAAATATGTGCACTATACATCAGTTGAGATAAGGCACATATTTTTATTCTAAACTAAGTTATAACAAGGTAGAGCTACTTAAAGGAGAGCAAGAAGTTTTCCTACATAAATTTTATATAAATTACAGATTTACAAATGTTTTCATTTCCATAAAACTTGCCACAACCGTTTCTTATTCTAATATTTTGTACATTAAAAAAAAACAGTATACTCTGGGGAAACAGCACCTGCTGTCTTTCCCATGATTAGAAATACTCCAAGTGGCAAAAAAATCTTCCATATCGCTCTGTGGCATGTGAGATTTGACTTCTAGAAAGGAACCAATCTTTTCTGAAAAGTGAAAGGTCTCACCAGACATCAGATGCAGGTATTATACAACTAATGATAGGTTACAAGATTATTGGCACTCATGATTAACTTTTAATAAACCTACGACATCTTTTCCATATTATAAAATTTCTTTTTAGTCATATCATATTGTAAACCACAAGTTTCACAAAACTATATAATGAAAAACAACATTTTAATATGACTACAACTTCTACTTTGTTGAAAACACACCACCTTATTCTAACACACCTTCTTATTCTGAAGGGAAATAATTATCCAATTACTGTCATTTTTTAACACAATCAATGAATAATAGGTATTATTGCTGTAATTATATTACCAGAAATATGGAAGCAAAAGTAAGTTTATAATACTTCTTTTTGGGATTCTCCTTTTGGTTTATTCATTAGTGTTTAATATTTTGATCAGAACTCTATCTCCAAAAGTAAGTGTTCAGAGAAAAAAAAAACACCACGGGCAAACCTTCTGAGAAACCCTGGACTTAAAAAGTAGGTTGCTTTAATTCCGGACTTCTCACTTATATGCCAAAGTGCTGTGTAAATCCCCAAGAATGGAAAATAATTTCCAAACTTTGCCAAGGAAACAATCCCTCTTTTTAATATTTTTTTCTGTAGTATTCCTATTAGCATGTGTTCCACTGAATTCATTTTTTTGAACTTGCTAGATCACAAAATTGCTACCTAACTAATGGGAATATTCTGCATTTGCTTGTAACTTTTAATTTGATTCCTCAGATTGGTGTTTCGTATCAAATATTTATTACTCAGGACTCAAGGAGTGCCCGAGGCCGTGAGATCTGAAATGGAAACAACGTTAAGCTTGGGAGACAGAAGCGCTGAGTCTGATGTCAGTTCCGTCACTGACAAGCTCTGTGGCTCCGAGGAGGTCTTAACTCCTACAGGCGGCCGTTTTCTCACCTAATATAAGGAGGTTTGGCTAAAAATCTCTGTGGCTCTTCCCATGTGACTAGCAAAAAGAGTATGGACGTTCCCAGGAAGCTATTTATTTATCCAGTCGATGCCTGGCAGTTCATTAATCAGCAGGTATAGACTGATCGAATTTCCAAAGTATCTAGAGCTAGACTTAGAGTTCTCTGCCAGTGGTAAAAATGCCACCTATAGGTGTCAACAAGCAACATATGATAATTCAGTTCCAGAATAAATAATTCCCACAGGTAGTATTTTTTTTTACAACAAACCAATTCTTGTCTAGTGCTTAATGCAAAACTTACATTTCTTATCTATTCTCAGACCAAGGTTATTTTATCAGTATAATCCTAAGTAGTAGCAGTTGCACCAGATTACACTTTGTTTCTAAAATGCATAATGCTCATAGGGCCACACAAGTGTTATAAAAGAAAGCAGTATATTTTCACATAACGAATTAATTCTTTTCTCAGGTATACTAGAATATGTTCCAGTTTACACCCTTGGGTTGAAAATATCATTGTATATAGGGGAGAGCAGTCACTCACAATGTGATACTATTAGTTATACAGTAGAGAATAACTAGCTGAAAAGTTAAAAAAATAAAGAAAAAGGAAAACAGTCAATTAATTGTTATAAATGTGCCGGCCTTTTATTCATTTGACTTAACTGGGGTCAGGATACCTGTGTATGATTCTAGATATAGAGTAACAAGCAAAGGCCATAACGAACTCAAAGGATTCAACGTTCAACAAAGGAATGGATGTGATCTGTTCAAATGAACTGAAAATCAACTGAAAACCAAAAAGGTTACTCTTGGAAAGACAAAAAACATGGAAACAAGAAAATGACAGTCCTGCCACTGAGAAGCACCTGAGCCACGTGAGCGGGCTGAAGTTAGGGGTTGCCGCTGTTACTGAAAGTAAGAGCAGTGTGTCTGCTGCTGGTCTCGACACAGCGATGAGGGCGTGACCTGTCCAGGCTTGGGAGAAACTCGTATTGTCATTGCATTGGCATGATCGGTTAACATGATGTTCCCTATTTTAAGGAACACATTTGTGAACTGGTCAGAAATGGCAGGACACTCACAAACATGGGTGTCTGCCCACTATTGACCATTTCAGAAAAGCCACTTGACCATGCCTCGCCCGACTCTGAGTTTCCCTTTGCTGTGTCAACGCTACAGTTCAAATGGAGGTACATGAAGAAGAGAAGAACCCAATTTAATTGTGGCACATTATCAAATGCTTCCAGTCACTGGCTGGGACTTAATGAATTCAGTTCACACGAATGTACTGTATCCTACAGTTCTCTACTTAGGATGATTTTGGGGAAAAAACATAGATGTCTGCAAATAAATAATTTAAAAGACAGAAAATAAGTTCTTGTGCATGTTAACGCAATGCATTTTTCCATGAAAAGAGATAGTAAATGGGGAGAATAACTATTTGCAAGCACATGAGGAGTTATTAGAACATAAAAAGGCCCGATAACTGTCCATCTGAATGAGAGTAAGTGAAATATACAGCTCTTCTACATGGTAGAATGAAGTACACTACTCAAATTTTAGGTTAAACGTTTCCTTTGGGGAAAATATTTATATTTATACTGTCTACTATGTAATTCTTACACTACGTCAGTTAATCTTCATAGACTAAATGCTCCAGTCTCCACTGCTAAACACGTTGACACAATGTCTCCAATATTTATCCAATTAAGTTCCCATTCTTCAGCCTGGCATTTCAGGAACTTGCAGTCAAGCATCATTATGATTCAAATCTTACCTTCCTCTCTATCCTACACGCGTTCTTTGCTTGAAATTACCTGTGTGCCTGCTATGTGAAAAATGGACTGCAGACTTTCTGCCTATGAACTGTGGAGTGGTTTTTCTATTCCACCAGGGACTTGCACATAGTAGGTCCTAACTATCTAGGTAATCAAAGAATGTGTTCACTCTGTGTACATGGGTATATGTCCCATCTCACTGGGTACTGAGGATTTGAAATAGTAAACATTTAAGTCCTGGCCAATAATTGGTGATGTCTTTCATGTCCTATCACATCTGCAAATTAAACCGTAGTAAATGTATCGCTGTATGCTTTCATGTCCTACAAACTGAAGTCCAATGCATGTTTACTTGCAGGTGGTTAGTGTCCTAACTACACCCTGAATTTGCCTAAATCGCAGCATTCTATGGTGACAATATACCAAGGGCACATTATTATGAAACTTTGTGTACAAATTTTTTTCAAGCAGCTGGGAAACTCTTTTTTGTTTAGTTTAATTATTAGTGCATCACTGTAAAAAAAGAGGTGATAATATAAATAAATTTCATGGAGGCCTGTGCTGTCTTACTATGCTTTATAGTATTGACACACTTTATTATCCTTGGTGCCCAGGTAACAGGCGGAAGGAGAAAGAGAGTGAGGGTTCATTAAGGATTTCTTAGGGAGAGCACCTCTTCATTGTGTCTAAAATAAAGATGTACTGGTGACACAGGAGAACAGATACAGAACGTGTGCTTTATTTGCCTGAGTGAAGCATGCCTTCTGGTTTCTTTGTCTAAACATACCAGCATTGACTTTATCTATATATTTAGTCACTTCTTTTCCAAATTATCTATAAAATCTATTATGCGGGTTGCCAGGAAAATCCAATCAGGATCCATGACAAGACTAACACAGCCTTCATTTGTATGGTGATTCTATTCCCCTCCCCGAGAGGAGGGGCCTCCCAAGTAGCAACACTGGCCAGTGTGATTTAATACAGAGTAACGGGCCCTGGCTGGTGTGGCCCAGTGGATTGAGCACCAGCCTGTGAACCGAAGGGTGGCAGGTTTGATTCCCAGTCAGGGCACAGGCCTGGGTTGCAGGCCAGGTTCCCAGCTGGGTATGCATGAGAGGCAACCACACGTTAATGTTTCTCTTCCACACTTTCTCCCTGTCTCCCCCTCTGTCTAAAAATAAATAAACAAAATATTTTTAAAAATACAGAGTAATGGAAAGATAATGGGCTCTGCAACCTAGTAGATCTGATCTTTCTCCTTTGGTTTCACCACTTATTAACTTTCTGTTCTTATGCTTGTTATATAACATCTTGGATCTTTGAGTTCCTCATCAGTAAAATAGGGATAATAAATATCATGTATTTTATTGTATTATTTTGAAGAGTAGAAAAATATATAGATCATACATTCATTCACTAAACACATTAGGTACTTGGGAGTAAAAGGTAAATATAAGGGGGTTTCTATCGGCTTGAAGATTACAGTCTGTTAGAGGGAGATAAATTAATAATGAAGTTTTCCAGTACCACAATAAACTTTGGTATAGGGCCCATTTGGTACTGGAGGAAAAAAGTAGTTTTGACCTGGGGAGAAGGTATCAAGAAAAATTTCAGTAAAAGTTATCTTTAGCCAGATCTCTAAAAGACTCAATCCAGGGATTCAATAAATGGTTCCCATTGCTATTATCTTCATCATGAGGATCTATGCCACCTGACTTAAATTGGTGGAGTTACCACTTCACTCGCAGTGCATTCATTCCGAAAATGAGAAACTGGAGAGCAATTCTAGTCAACCAACCCTCAGACCCATTAACAATAACTTTTTACTAAGGATATGGTAATTATGTTAGACACTATACCCAATTCAACTCATTACTTTAATTCATAGTTAAATGTAATCAACTCATTACTTTACTCCAATTCATAGTTAAATAGAACTGAAGGATTAACAAAAAGGTAAAATGCCACAAGTTAATTTACAAAATGACATCCTCAATGTCCAAAATAATATGACGTTTTATTCGAAAACAATCCAATTTTCTTAATCTTTAAGAGATTAGTTGGAAGTACAGTAATAACTTTCAGGAATAGGGATACTTAGCTCACGTGCTTCAACATACTTAGAAATTCATTAGCAAAAATTCCCTTCATTCTAATCAAAATGAGTATGTTTTTACTCAAGAACATTTTGTAATCAAGGAAGTGCACATGTGAGGTCAGAAAAACAGACTGGACAGCAATTCAGTCATTACGTACTACATGTTGAATTAAGACCAGTTTAACTGACTCAACTAGTTAACTTTAAAAAACAATAGATAAATATTAGATCGTTTTGGTAACAAGTGTTCAAATAGTCAAATTAATCTCAAAATAGTAGTGGGATATTTTTCATATATTATACTATAGTGGTAGGAAATGGAGAGAACTCCATTCAGTTTGTCATCATATTAGTTTAAAAATTTAAGTGACAGTGTTTTTGAGACCAAAATGTTTAATTCTTTCAAGAAAGACAACTAAAGTTATCATGCTAAGCCAAAAAGGAGGGTATAACCTATTTTCAATTGTGAAAAGTGACATTTTATTTATAACATTAGAACTGCTATTAGAAAATAGACCTGTCTTATATATTGTTAAGAATCTACTAAATTAATTGATGCATTTAAACTGTTGGCATTTATAGCTCTGGAATTCTGAAAACTATGATGCTACAAGACATTTCAACTTCTTTTTTACAAGAATAAACATGAAAATATAAATCAGTCATCATTTGTCTAGGACTAATAGCTGATTATCTAACAGTATAAATATTTACTTTTTCCTTTTCTATGCCATTTTTTAAATAATATTTTTATTCTCATCCTACTCAAGCAGTTGTCTGAATTTGATAGCTTAGTTTTACCCAGCTCAATTCTCCAGTGAATTGAAAAATTTTAATTTTGAGCAATTAATATTATGCAAACATCTCCTGCAACACATTTAAAACTTACCATATGCAGCAGGGGTTAGCTTTGCATGACTCTTTTTGCTGTGCATGTGATAATATCTTTGAAATAAATTAATAAAAATGGTTATCTACTTCTTGTCTCTACTGGTGAAGTGATATTAATTAATCTCACCAAAGCCCAGAAGTTTAATTTAATGTCCTTTGTTCTTCTGTTAATTGCTTTGAAGAAGGTTAAGCAATTGATTGAGACAGAAGCCTATTTCAAAAGCCTTGTGTATAATGAGAGTATTCCTGAGCACTCATTAAAGTTGACCACTATATAATGCTAGGGATGAGCACTTTAAAGAACCTTTAATTGGACTCAGAGTGAGTCTGCAGGAGTCATTTCGAGCTAATAGAAAAAAAGGCTACCGAATGTAGGCTATAGACCCAATGGCCAGACTACGTGATGCCGAGAGCACTCTCAGACCTGTGGGCATCCCTCATGACGGCCTGCCCTCTGCCCCGTGCAGCAGTCCCTTTCAGACTGGTGACTTGGAGCATTAGCTGAACAATGCTGCAATGAGACGTCCAGGATACACTGTTGTAAAATGTGGCTTTATGCTTCACTTGACTTGAAAAGAATGTAAATATCATTAAATGTATAAAATGAATTTTTATGAGTATCGTCTCAGTAAACAATTAATATGCATGGTTTACCGCTTCAGGAGGTAGGTTGGTATGTGTGTATAATACAATGTGACCAATGTGGAAAAAGATTATGAGTTTGGAAGATTTTTGTAAAAAGAATGTAAACTGAAAAGATGAGGTGACATAGCAGAAGACAGCGAAGTTTATTTCTTAATGACAGGTGTGACTAGGTACACTCAACACAGGGAAGTATTTTATCATTGGAAGAAAGTTTTGGTGAGGAATGTGCTTCACTTTTTATTTCATAAGAGTAACTGTGGGGGACGGGTGTGAGCTGGGGGAAGAAGCTGATAAATTCTGCTTTTAGTTATATGGTCTCAACAGCCTGCGAGGCAAGTGGAAACTGCTTGAAGAAGTACTTTTAAAGTATCTTGAAGACATTCCAGAGAATATAAACGACTGAATGACATTCTTAGACTACATTAAAACGCTGAAGGAATCATGACTTATTTTAATAGTCATCTAAAATATTCATGCAACAGAGATGGCCAGATTATACATATTCCTCAAATTATCTAATTTAATTATATAACCAAAAGAAGCTAGAAAATATTTGGGAAAGAGTCAAATAAGTGTTTGCTAATAAGTTTTGAAATTATTCACCTGTGAGAAGATGACGTAATCAATAAACTACAAATGTAAGGACTGTCTTATATTTCAGATATGATTTAGTCTCCCTTGACATTCTTCTGGCTAACCCCAGAGCCACCTATGAAAAACATACTTTCTGAGAATCCAGCACTTGCAGAGCACTGTGTCGATGCTGAGAGTGGAAGTAAGATCAAGTCCCTGTATTTTACAGAACTTACAGTCAAGTCACGGAAACAATATTAGTGTCATTACTATAATGTACCTGACTTGGCCATCCTTACTTGGATTGACTGACATCAACAAAGTCCTAAATCCCATATTTACAGTCTGTTTCTCTTCTGTGGTAAGTTGGGGGTGGGGCGCAAACCAGTTGGACCAAATTTAAATGTTCTCTGATGTTGTTCTTCCTGGCGAGACCATATTACAGGAACTGGAACTGTTGTATTGACAACTGAAAGCAGGCATTCTTCAGGTCCATGGCACAAGCCAAGAACAGGGCCTAACTCAGTAGAGGCATGGGTGATAAAACCACAGGTAAGACTGATTAAATGTAAGCCATTGTTAGAGTTTACACAATCCTATTCACACACGTCACCTCATTTCACCCTCCCAAAAGAAGTATGTCAATTTATAGGTGACAAAAAATGCAAACATTTAAATAGATTGCCGCATAGTAAATGGGAGAGATGGAACAAAAATCTACATTTGCAAGCTTCTTCATATTGATAAATTTACAGCATTATTACGAAAAAAGACAACCTACATGGCAGTAAGTCTGCCACAGAAGGGGCCAGGCAGAAAGCAAAATGTTGCGCAACCCCTCCTGGTGAAGTGAAGAAGGTAACACACGCCCGTGCTGTGGTTCCTGATGACTGACATGCAAACACGTTTCCAGGCATCTTCTCTTTGCACTTACCCACAGAAAAGGCATTAAAAAAGGAGGAGTCGCCAATTTCTGTATCACCAGATAATACCAGATGGGTAGTCATTCAAACCACCAGAACAACACAGATGGGCTTGCCGATATTGCAACATTGACACATCCATTATGACTACTATAAGAACAGCTATTGTTAAGATGATTATCATTAAGTTGTTAATTATTATCATTGTCATAGTCTTAGGTACATTTCCCAAATGAGTTAGTGAAAAGAGTTGGCAAAGTATGCAAATATTTCTGATTCTTTAGATTGATGGTCAAATGAGTAGACTGACTAGACATTTCTTTTCATCTAGTAAGACCAATAAAGTCCATATTAACATAAACGAGCAGCTCGAGAACTTTACAAAAGAGTACTTGTTTAATTTTAATTAAAAAAATAAACTACCGCGCCCTGGCTGGCATAGCTCAGTGGATTGAGCGCGGGCTGGGAACCAAAGTGTCCCAGGTTCAATTCCCAGCCAGGGTACATTCCTGGGTTGCAGGCCATAACCCCCAGCAACCGCACATTGATGTTTCTCTCTCTATCTCCCTCCCTTCCCTCTCTAAAAAATAAATAAAAAAATATTTAAAAAAAATATATAAATAAACTACCGTATGTTGGTATCATATATTTGCCTTCATTAGAAGCCTCATTGTAATGGCCTTGGTTGTAGTATTTCTCTTCCACGTGTCCGCATAAGCAGGCAGAACATTCCCTCTATTCTCACTTCTCAGGTACTTAAAATAGTTCTGGGATATAGTTGTTGCTTAATAAAATATCAAATTAATATGTTATAGCTAAGCAGAAAAGATAAAACTCAGACAGTCTGAATTTGAAGTAAGCATTTTACTTTCTGAATAGAACCAAGATATTTTACCTGTAGACAGGTAAACTACCCTCATTTAAATCTGGTATTTCCTAGGGAAAAAAAGATCCTCATGAAAGATCAGACGGACAACGGCTAAACAAGGTCTGAGAGATTCCACACAAGTTATTCTCTTAATTAGTATGTGAGGGGTCTTAACATTCACTTGCATTTAAAAAGCATTGATGTGCAAATAACTAGATACATACTGTGGATGAAATGTTCTTTGTTAGTATATACAAAACAAGAAACACCAAAATTTAAAATTCTCAAGAAAAAAAATATAGCTTGGTTTGGGTGGGTGAGTGGAACATCAGAGAGTAATTTCCACCAGAACATACGTGGATGTGGTCTCACTCTGGGTATAGCTGGTGATAGGAATAACACCATGCTGTTGAATAGCGTCCAATTCGGTATTACAAAAGTCGTTCTCTCTTCATTGCATTTTTTTGTGAGTACAAAGCGTGGAATGCCCCCCTAAGGTAAAACTGCCCTTCTTATTTTTTGCAGTGACCTCCCATATAATACAAAACCCAGCTGTTCTACACGTTTGGCCCATGTACACGACTGAGAAGTGCCTTCGTGTAGCAGATACAGCACTAGATTGTGAGGCAGACTTGGGCTGAATGAATATAAATAAGTCTTAGAGGAATCAAGGGCAAGTCCCTCAGATCTCCGAGTCTTAGTTTCCTCACATGGGGAATGGGCAGAGAACTGCTTATACTAAATGATACCATTTGTAATTTCTGTAAATCTAAAAAATGGAATTAAAATCATCGGAACTTTAAAAATTACATTTGTTATATACACAAAAAAAGCAGTATCCAGTACTGCATTCAGGAATTTTGCCTTGCCTGGGTCTTTCAGACATTTAATACTTTGCTTTGGTATCAACTGCTCTAGAAAGAGCATCAGAGAACCTATTCATGAAAATGCCCCTAAATTTTTTCAGTTATCATTTGTCAGTTTATTGAAGTCTTTAAAACCATAATACTATCTATCACTCTTTGCCTATTAACTTCCTTAAAAATTCTCTAAAGATGGGTACAGACTGAAAGGAAGTCTATACTCATGAAGAAGAAAGATTCAGGTGAGAAGCTTCAGGAATTTTCTAGCACAACTAATAAACTTCGATGATGTTTTCTTAGATTTATTAAATATTACTTTCTATACATGTCTTGAATTTTGAATAATTTCAGCTTTGCTTCATAAAATAAAATTTGATGGCACTGGTAATCCCTTACATACCAAAACAGTAATTTCTTATTTAAAACATAAAACTAAACTGTATTGATAATACAAGCATGCACAAAAAATTATATTTAGTTTTTCAAAGATACTTGTACAGAGTTAAAAGAGAGGCAGATAACAGATGCTTCCATAGAAATACCCTTTGTTACAAGTAATACAACTTTTTATTAGGCTCTGAAAGGCATGTTGCAGCATTATTTTCCAACCACATAAAAACCCTAATATTTCTAAGTAAAAAGTTTCATCTGTACCCTTATGACAGTGGACAAAGAGCATTCAGCTCAAGTGTCCTTCTGGGTCCATGGCAAATAATTTTGAAACAGACACTGCTAGTTCACTGCATGACTCATGGGTTCTTTGAAATGACGTGGAGCAACGCAAAGGATTTTCATAGCGCACACAGTCACAACCACACGGCAGTGTCAACAGAGAGTAGATTTTTTTCTTGCAGGTGTCTGACTTACTGTCTCTGGGTAGGAATGAACCACGTGGGAGAAAACAGAGACCTGAATAGTGTTCTTTTTTTTAAATCCATTGTCAGAGAGCCATAATTTAAGATAACAATTTGCTATTTTATTCTTCTAACCTTTCAAAAGGAAATGCCGAGAGTGTAACAGCAGATGGCAGTGATTTGTAAAATGTAACCATTGTTTAATCATTTGTTATGTGCTATCATTCATTACACAAATATCGTTTAATCTCTTCAGGTATCAATAAACTAGAAGGCTCCAGATTCTATCATAACAGAACTTAGAGATGTCTTACCTGACACACTGATAGATGAACTCTGCATCTATGCCCTCTTCACGTAGTGCCATAGCTATTATTAAAATAATTAATGTAATTGAAAACTTGATGAAGCTTTGAAAGAGACTTGACTTTATACAATAAAGAAAGGACATATCTGTTTAGTTGATGAGATCATCCAGCTGCTTTAAAATAATTTGTTTCGTGGTCTGTCTGACACTAAACCATGTATAAGATGTGTTTTGGTTGGCTGTTTGCATTAATTACATGAATAAATACTGTGGTCATACTCAGTGCTTATTCTTAAACACAACAGAATCTTCACTTTCAAGTTCAGTGAGACTAATTTTTCACATTCTTGTTTTATAAAACAAATAATTGCTTTATCATTTGCAGCTAGTTAAAAAAGATAAAAGAGTTCTTTCTGTCTACACCCTATGAAGAGGGAAGAGATGGGTATTAGAAGTACTTGGGCATTGCACAAGCTCTGTGTGCTAGCTTCAATGGGCTGACAACCTCAGAGAGCACAATAATCAAAGTTATAATAATAGCTGTTCTGGTTTAGGTTATTATTTTAAGGAGTATAGCAGAGGAGTGCTACTGTGAATGTCAATATTGCAAGAGGTTTCTTTGATCTTATGATAAAAGACTCTGAAAGTGAAAGATACATATTTTTTAAATTAAAATATGCTATACCATCCATTAGATACCTATGACATACATAAATATTTTTGCATAAATATCCATTCTATATCATAATTTATTTAACTAATAAATGGTGGACATTCAGATTTACTTACAGAGTATTACTGTTACAAACAGTAACATAAATGTGGGTACTTTCTTTTTAAAACTAGAATCTGGGGCTCTAGTGTCTCCTGTCTTGTCACCTAGGATATTCTCACAATGAAGGAATAGGGAAAGGCTAGCAGAATGATGAGAGATCAATATTCAAAAATGCTTGAAAATCAAGAAGCAGATGAAAATCAGATATTGGAATAGGGGTCAGAAATGGTGGTTCCACTTTCAAGATAAGTGGAGGAGGAGTAAATTCAGGGGGAAAATGACAAGACACCGCAGCCAACTACCACTGAGGGCCGAAAGGGAGTTTGAAAAGGTAATGTGGAAACATATATATATATATGAAAAATATATTTTCACTTCAAGTGTATATAATAACTTTCTAATCTCATAAATATGTTTAGGTTACATCAGTTTCTTTTTACTCAATTAACTAACCAAATTGTTGTTTGAATAAAAGCTCTAGGGAACTTATGGAAAGATTTCAGGAAGTCCATCTTAATGCATTCGTTCTTTAGAAATATATAAAATTTTGACACTTTAAGCCTCTGCTTCTAGGATTTTCTTTATATTTAATCAAAACAAGAAAAAGATATCAAGGAATTGGTAATGTGTGTACGTCTGTGTGCGCTGCTTACCGTTTTCAAAGCATTGTAAGATGAAAATCAACAGGCTCATTAAGAAGATGACTAGATTCCATATATTCCATTTGAGCTTTAATTAATTAAGATAAGATTTTGCCTATAGTATAAACCAAAAACTATCCCCAGGAAGCCCCCAATCCGCCCCTCTCCTTTGCTACAAAGGCTCTCTGGTGGAGGGCACCTGGAACAAAGAAGCCCTCACCCAATCAGCCTCTGCGTTTCCAGATGCGGCCCCACCCGTCAGCCCCGTTAAAAAGCAGAAGGAGCCCTAAAACAGCATTCACTGTACCATGATGAGGATGAACAAAGGAAGAGGTAACAAGAAGCAAAATAATCCCTGGCCTTGTCATTGAGCTCCCTTCCAACATCTTCTAGTCAAAAAGTTAACTAGAACCATTCAGAAATGATTTTTTTTTAATTTAAAGTAGCATAAAAATAAACCCAAATGCATACAGTGCTCACGAGAGAAGGAATGATGATTAAATACAAAAGCTTTCTATGTCTATTGTCAATGCAAGTCTCCCATAACCGCCCCAGTTCTGGGGGCTAACACGGAAGGCCTGGGCCTGGGCTGCCCTCCTGTCCGAGCAAAGGGGTGTCTGATGGTAAGCAAACCACAGACCGCCCTGGGCCTCAACTCTCTCATGGGTGAAACAGCTCCCGGCGGGGCTCGCTCCCTCCGAAAATGCTCTGAGCCCTCTCGGTGTGCTATGAAGGCATGCATGTCAAAGTACTTCAGTATTTTTAAGAAGCTACCCATAAATAATTTCCACATTTTGAAATCGATTTTTCACTTTCTGTGTACATACCATTTACAACTTCTAATACTTGGATATGTTTTCCTGTCACCAGAGATGCCAAGGTTTGATGGGAGTGGGAAGAAGTGGAGGTGGGATAGTGGGTATGAATGAAATAATTCCAAAAATATCTCTCACTGCCCTCACAGCCCTTCTCAGAGGAATACAGAGAGGGGCAGGAGAAGCTGAGGGGGTCGCTAAAGAAGACGAAGGGGAAATTCTGAATTGTGTTTTGGAAGACCCTGTTGTTGGCTCAGAACTGAATGACTATACAGCTTCCAACCCTTCCCCTCTTCTTGGCCCTCAGACGGGAACACATTTCAATCTCAAAATACCCTGGCCTCAAACCCTGAGTACACCTGCGCTTGATCAACTGGTCGAAGCAGTTCAAGTTTGTGCTGGAGTCCTGTGGCTTGATTAGTACAGCGAGGCTGACAAGAAGGAGCTACAAACACGCTTAATTAGAAAGGGAAATCCTTCAAAATCCACGGGAGTACTGGGTTCCACGAGTAATCAACACTAAAAGTTCAGGTGTTTGAAATTTGACACAAAATACTAATATTAATTTTTTTAAGTTATGAAATTGAATATATCTGGATACCATTTTGGTAAATATTTGGACATAACTCCATGGGATAGGAATAAGAGACGTTGGACTGCATTATGTGTTCTTTTCCAACCGTCTCTCATGAATATAAGAATAACCAAAACAATAAACAGTATTTCTAAATGGTCGGCTTCAGGTTCAACCTGGCTAGGACAATCACTATATTAGCCCATGCCACGAGGCAAAACTGTGCGTTTTAAAGGTTTTTCTTTTTCACTTTTTTTAAAGATTTTATTTATCCATTTCTAGAGAGGGAATGGAGGGAGATAGAGAGAGAGACATCAATGTGCGGTTGCTGGGGGTCATGGCCTGCAACCCAGGCATGTACCCTGGCTGGGAATCGAACCTGCGACACTTAAAACTGTGCGTTTTAAATCCTGGATGGCATAGCTCAGTGGATTGAGCACGGGCTGTGAACCAAAGTGTCTCAGGTTCGATTCCCAGTCAGGGTACATGCCTAGGTTGCAGGCCATGACCCCAAGCAACCACACATTGATGATTTTCTCTCTCTCTATCTCCCCCCTTCCCTCTCTAAAAAAATAAATAAACTATTTTTAAAAAACTGCATTTTGACCCAATAAGACCAACCTCAATCATTTCTACAGAGTAATTAAATATTTTTTAACCAAATTTCAGGTGAACTGCAGTATTTTAAAGAACTCCATTAGAAACTGCTCTATTAACTCAAATGCCAGTCCACAGCAGAGAAAAGCTGCTTAAGTCCAGATGCCAGACTCCAATCTGACTTTGCTCATCTGATCAGCTTTTTTCTAGACACAACCACTAGGCTGTCAACGTCCAGAACAATTCAAAACAAATGTAGCTTTCAGCACTCTTGGCTATTTTCTTTTTCTGGGGTCCACATGAAAGGCGGTCTCTATTTACAGAACGTGGAATTTACTAAGCTATAGAAAAAGGAATTTTATTATTTCCTTTTGGGTTTCCCGGAGAAAGGATGAGAGGGTTGAAGTGGTCTTCAGCAAGAAGGAAAGACAAAAAGATGTTTGTCAAAGAGACTGAACACCGCTCAGACACTACGAATGGGTCCAAGTCAAGATAAGCGGTAAAAACTTCGTGTGCTGTATACATGCCTGATCCTATCTTTTGCTTTCTGCCTTTTCTCCCTATACTTTTCACATGGTCCCCTTATCAAGCTCATCCTCATCATGAGTGAGAAATGGATAATGGACCCCTAGAGCCATGTAAATTAAGCAGTATGACGGCAGGGATATTTTGACTTAAGCAAGTAATTTCCCAGAAAGGATTCAGTTGTCAAAATCTCACTTGAGTTTCTGCATCCATCAGTGGTAATGCTCTGCACTGCAAGCCTTTCATACTTTATTTCCTTATAAACATCTTTATATAGTATTGTTTATCAAGGAATATTAAGGAAAGAACTCTATTCTACATAATCCAAAGATAATTGCTTCTAAATGAGAGGGGAAAGCGAGGACACTAGTGCTGATGGCAGATGTTGGAGCCACGCCAATTATAACAGGAGTATTGACAACGATGCGGCTTCTCCTTTTCTTATTTCTCAACTAAGGTTGTAGGTCTGCTAGCGACAGAGAAGCAGATAGATACCTCCTATTTCCTCAAAACAACAGGAATTTCTTTTTTAAAATTCTTACCTGAGGATATATTGTATTGATTTTTTTGAGAGAGAGGGTGGAAGAGAGAGAGAAAATAAAACATTGATGTGAGAAAGAAACATCCATCGGTTGCCTCACCCCAACCAGGGATCGAACCCACAACCTTTCAGTGTATGGCACAACACTCCAAACAACTGAGCCATCTGGCCAGGGCAACAGGGATATTATAGTACGGACATTAAGCAGAAAACTAATGTTTTTGCTCTGGAAACTAAAAAATAAACAAACAAAATACCAGGATAATGCTTGGTATAATCAGCTATGCCAAATAGTGATCTGGGATTTCACTGTGTCTCTGGCATTCATAAAGCAAGGAACAGTCCCCATATGCCAGGTGAGACAGCTGGGTGGTGAAGCTGGTGATCCTGGAGTCTCTCTGACAAGGGCTCACGTGGTCCACTAGCTCCGTCCGAGCTGGCACATGGCCAAGGAGGTCGACACATCCCTGACACTTCCACCACCTACACTCATATTTTTCTGATTGAGACCCATTAGAGATATAAACTGGATTATTTCCACAAGCTCAGATGGAGAAAACACTCTGTTGACAACACAAAGCACAATAAATCTTAACGGGAAATCCTGGCTGGGACTCTTGCTAGCCATGAAACAGTTGAGGAAGGGGAATGTGGTCCTCAACCAAGTGCCTGCATTTTTAAGAAGCAGCATGGAAGTCCCTACTCCCTTCTCAGCATCAGCATCATCTGCGGGAACACGTCATGAGACCCTCGTTGTAAAATAATTCAGGGGCAAATGCACTTGGAGCTGACAACCCGTTTGAAATAGCCGAACATGTCAGTCTTCAAAGTCAGTCAGCTAGCTTTAATGATTAAGGATGAGAGAAAATCTTATAAATGATCAAACAGGTTAAAAAAAAAGCAGCAGCAGCAACTGTATTCTTTCTTGTTCTAGTTAAAAGCACCTTTGTAGCCAAGCACTTACTGCATCTTCATAGATCCACAGTACTTTTGGAGGGAGGGACAGCTTTAATATATAATAAGGAAATGTATTTCTTAGTGCATTCCCTCAGGAAATGCTATTTTTCACAAATCTGACTAAATTCAAATTTATGACAACAGTTGGTTTCTGGTCTCTGCCCCAAATTCACCTGTGATTTTAAGTCTCTCTGAAAAGGAGGACCCATAGGTTCACAAAAGTTACATATTCAATGTGCATAAAGGGGAAGTAAGTAGAATTAAATCCTAATTTCTAAGCTAAAATGTTGAAATTCAGCTTCCTCTTTACACAACTGCTTTGGACACTAAGGAATTTTGGTGCAAAAGTTAAGAAAAACTGTTTACAAAGAAAGTTTCCTTTCAATAAATACAAGATCAAGATCAGACAGTAGGCAGGAAGGAGTAGAAATTGGAATTTTTTCGTCACTGAATACATTCTAATTTCAAATGGGAATGCATCAATGAACAGAAAATATTAAATATTCTAATCATGTTAAAATAGTATACTTAACTTCTTGGTCAAGGCTTTTCTTTTTATACAATGTTTAGTCACTAAAAGTATTTTTATTATACTTCTTTCTACTCTGATTCTAAAAATAATAATTTGCTTAATTGTATTAAGAACCACTGCTTTAAATAAACAGCGAAAAAGGAAATGTGTCTAGCATTAATCACACCTGCAACCATGTTACATTTAATACACCTCCAGTATCAGTGGTTTGTTTGTGAACAGAGTGAGTAGGAATTATAATGCCTGTTTCCATTTACCAGCTCTGAAAAACTAAATAAATGTACCAACATATTGATTGCCTCTTTAATCTTGAAAAATTCCTTTCCCTAGAACATAGCCCATCTATCACTAAAATCACACGGATGAAAGAGCTACAAATTGAGAATGTTATTATTAATAGTATGCCAAAATCTTACATCTGCTGTGGTATATCAGAGTTCATATTTTGAACCAATTGAATAAACTAACTTGAGGAATTTAATAAATATACAGCTTTGTTTGAATATTCCATAAAAAGAAAGTTAACAATGATTTTGTAAAAACAGTATCTTCTACATGCTTCTGGGAATAATTGTACAATTACAAGCTGAGAATTCACACATAACATCACAAACATCAAAGAAATTTGAAAAAGCTAACTAGTATGCTTTGGATATACTAAACATAGACTGGGTACTGAAATGGACTAGCTAACTACAAATTCAATACGTAGTTCTGATATAAATGCCATATCAAAATAAATCTCAGCACATAAGTTACTGGTGCTTATTTAAGAAGATACACATCACCAAAGGATTTGACTCATCAACAACAATGAATAATGTCAATATAAAGTAAAGTAAAACTGCCTTTATATTCTGTACTCTATCAATTTTAATTTTATATAATACCAGGGTAAGAACAATTAATCTTATTTAATTAAGAAGGTCCATCAAGAGCAAGCAATGACTGCTTCCTGGAAATTGGAGCACAAGTCACTTCCTGTCATAAATCTACTGATTTTTACATTATGAAGGATACAAAGACTTGGTAGGACACAGTAAATACACATTGAATAAATGCATGATCTTGTCATGCAGAGATTCATTAACTTAACAACCATTAAATGACTAATGTATGCAAAATCATTTCCTTCCTTCCTTTCCCACATTCAATTAGTTCTGTGGATTCTTTGTCTTTATAATCTCTCTTGGACCTATGGGTTTCTTCCCATTCTCTTGCTCATTCAGATTAGGACCATCATCATCATCATCGTCATCATTCTGATTATTATTTTAACGTCTGAACCATCAGTTTCTTCTGCTCCATCAATTTGCTTTAAAGTGAGGGACAATAATAGTACCCAGCTCATGTAGTTTATGTGCATGTTTCAAGATCGAATAACACATCTAATACATTGAGCACACAATGCATGTTTAATGAATGCATGCTATCAGTAAATTCCTTCATACCCATCAAACTGGTCCACTCCCTTTGTGCCTAACATGCCTGTTTCACTCTTGGCTCTAGCGATGCCTTCCCTCTCACCTGAACTACCCTCCTACATCCATCAAGATCCTATGTATCTTTCAATGGTCACCTTGGTTTCTTCACCCCTAAACTGAACTTAGTACCATCTTTCAAGTCTTCACTAACTGTTACCTTCTTGATACAGCCTACACCGGCCAATCTACATAAAATCACCACACTTCTCTCTCTCAGCACTTTGACTACGTTATACTGGCTATTTTCTTTATAAAACTTACCACCTTCTAAAATTGTAAATGATTTACTTACTTACTATTCTTTCATTCAGTTTTCTCCCCTGATTTCTCCTAAACAAAGCCTACTGAACCGATACTCGATAAAGAATACAGAAAGAGGGGTAAAGGAAGTTCTTTCAGCTCTAAAAAATTATCTCATTTATATAAAGTAGGTTGGCATACTGAAAAAAGTACAAAATGAGGTGGCATTCCCATTTTTTGGACCAGTCTCTGTTTCTTACTAACTATGAAAATATATAAGACCCAATTATTTCATATTTCTGTATCTTAGTTCCTCAGGAGTAAAGAAAAATATTTTGAGCAGCGTACCTATAAGAACTCCTAAATCTTTAAAATGTCAATGGTTCTGCTGTGATCCTGTTTAATAAAATTTAGATACTTCCAAAGCACTGCTGTTTCATCATGGACAGCACCAATCATCACATTAAATTAATTAATGACCATATCTGGATAACAAGCAGATTTTTGTTTTGCAAAAAATGACAGCATTACAGAATCCAAAGCTTCTGCATGTGTTTTTCAACAACTAAGGGAAGTTCATTTTTTCCTTGTGGACCTGCACACCATTTAATGACAGAGTAAAAAGTCACAGTGATAACCTCAAACATGCACGCATGTGACTGTGCACAGCAATATCCGGCATATGGCCGGTGAAGGTGAAGACAGCATCCTCTCCCAAACCACCTAACCATGAAGTTCTGTTTCTGGTTGACTCGTGGACCGATGGCTGTAATTCTCAACTCTCCTAATTCCTGACAACAATGCAGACATGATGAGAACACTAATCATATAGAGGGATGAACCACACAAACAAACCCAACCGAAATGGTTGAATATCCATATAATTTGTCAATATGTCCACTGGAATCCTGTCCCTTTCTTCAAGCCTGTTATAGCAATAGTAAGATATCCATTTGGAATTTAAGGAAAGGCAATTTAATTTTAAAACTGCATAATAACAGTAGCTTATGCTTACATAAGTGTTTATGTGCCAGTGCTTTATATACATTTATTCCTTCGATCCTCATAACCTAACGAGAAGGTAGTTATTGCCACCATTTCACAGGCAGGGAAATCAGGGCATAGGTAGTTTATATAACTTGCAATATCATACAGCCAGAGATAGCTTGGATTCAAACCCACTTGCTCTCATTCCAAAGTGTATGCTCTTAATCACTGCACTGTCATGAAATAAAAGTCCTTGTAGCCTAAAGTCTCTTATACGCCATGACGTGAAATTTTCAGGAATATATACATATGGAGATATATCTAGCGTGATAATGCTATAGTATACAGGCTTTGCAAATCATATATTAAAGGGACAAAAATCAGGTCTCTCTCAATAAAGTTTGTAATAGCTGAATTCTATACTGAATTCCTCCAAATTAAAATTCCAGAAATTTAAGATATGGTTTCAGATCACAGAAACCATTTAGAACAACTAATTTCCCAAGGATTTTGAGAAGCCCAAGACTTACTATATTGATAACCAAAGTATTTATGTACAGTTTACTGAATAGGTGGAAGATATATAGGTTATTAGCTACCTGTACTTCAGTTTCCAGAGGGCAGGTCAGCTAAAGTCACAGTCAAGTGAAACTGAACTGCTTGGTCAGGGGTTACTTTAAATACCTCCCTGTTGTCACTGAAGTAGAAAAGTAAAAGGACTAACGTAATTACTTTATATAATGGTTTTGTTTTCTACATAAACTGAAGTCTTCACAGATTACATGATATTGGTCCTCCTGTCTTCGAGTTGTGGGATGGGAAAACAACTAACTGTAAAACTCCGGCTTGCTTTAAGAACTAGAGCAAAAAGAGATCAGAGCTGTAACACTGAATGCTGCCACTAATCACTCTTCAGACTTGCTTTGTAGGCAATACTTAGCATCACGTAAAAATCAATCGCTACTGATCCCCTTTGCTCCCAGAAGAGCAAGCAATTATGACCCAGGAAGTTCCACCAAGGGATTACAAACAAATGCTAACAAGAGTTCAGTTCCACTGTCCTTAGATCATTCCATTTATTTATGGAGCTTTTATCGCATGACACAAACATACTTTATAAAACAAACACTTCCTGTTACTTAGCAAAGGAAGAGGCAACATTGAAAGTCATCAGGCTGATCGTGGTCAAGTCTGCGGTTAAAGTCTCACTCACTCACTCTCCCCCCAACCCATCTGGTGAGAAACCACAGGTCTGGGCCATCCATCCACTCCATAACCTTTGATGCTCCTGGACACTGGCTTCAGATTGGGGGGGGGGGAACCGAGGAGGAGCGCACCGTGACATCAATGGAGAAGTAATAGTGGGTATGAAACAGCAGGCTAATGGAGAAGAGTAACTGTGGCATTGCAAGTAAGCAAGATAGGGAGGGTGAAGGGAGGAAAACTGGATAAATAAAATTCCCTCAGTATCTGACGCCAGTGCAGGTACCAAAGTTAAGACCTGAGAGTTGTCATGCCATTTGTTTGCCTATAAATTAAGTTTTTCCTTTTTCATTGTCTTCAGTGTCGTAACCTCCTTCCTTCCAAAGGCACATAAATATGCAAATACTCGGTTTAATTTTTAATTATGAGTCTTTAAAATAAAATGAGTTATAGAGGAGACTTTTTATTAGAGGATTACATGAGGATTAAATTCTGTACTGCCTTTTGCTAAAAATAGAGTTCATAAATTTCCCCTCTGGCTGGGATGACAGCACCTTCAGGAAGGCAGTCCCAACACTCAAGTGAATAGTGCTGAAAATTATAGTAAATCACGTCTCATTTGGTCACACTGTATTTTTGATGAAAATTTTAAAAAATGCTTCCCCTTAGGAAGACTTCTATTATAGTTCATCAAGTTTTATTGGGACTAACAGCTTATCTCCACTGCGCAATCAGGAAAGCCTCTAACCAGGTAAAATCTGCCCCAGAGCGCCATCAACTATGTTCCCCTTAGAAGCGGCTGCCTCGTTGCTCCCATAACGACTCAGAGTTCAATCTCTACAGTAAATCTGCTACCCTCAAATTAGTAAGAATCCAAATACTCAGAGCAAGAATTTTCACACATGTCTAGTTCTATGTTAAAGAATAAATAAAAACATACATCATGCTGATTACTATACATTTTTGAAAATGACAAGCTCTAACAAATTATATCCCCATGCAAGGAAAGTCATCAGGTGCCCAACAAAAATATCCAGTCCTTTAGAAGTGCCTGTTTCAGAATGGCACGGCCTTTTTCCTTTCTGTAGAATTGTGACCAATAATTCAGCTAATAATATTTTAAGTTCACTGTAATTGAATCTCCAGTATATATTTAAGGTATAATTATTCTCTACATATATAACAATTTTTCCCTTGCACTTTTTATAAGCCTCTCACAATTAGATAGGAGGTGAGAGTTTTGCTTCTGTTTTTAAATTTATGGATAAACAACTTTTTCCTCTATATTTTTAATTTTATTTACTCAATTTATTAATTAATCATTTCTCCCTTTTATTTAGGATATTATTTGTATGATATATGTATATATAATATTTTAACAAAACTAAAATAATTTCCATGTTTAATTTGGCACACAATAAATTATTGTAAATTGCTATTTCCATGGATTCTGTAAAATGCTGAAAAGAGCTTAATTCCTATCTTTTGGATCTGGAAATCTCAGTTTGAAACAATGACAAGTGTTTGGTGAACGCAACTTTCATTCATATCAAGAAGGATAAATGGTCTTTCCAGCCCAACTGTTTCCATGGACTGCATCTAAACCGTCTAAATTCCTTTACATTACCCCAATCTTGCCATAGAATGTACTTCCTTGCCCAACACAACTTCAGTCACTACCTGTCTTTTCCCCTGTTACAGGTTATCTCCTTATCATTCTGTCGGTAAAAAAGACTCTTACACTGTGACTTCTGGGTATTACCCAAAGAGTAAAAATCTGTGTGTCCTAGCCAATTTTTTATGGGGTAAGTAACTCTTTTTATGGCACAAGGGCTTAAGAAATTAGTAAAGTTCTACATTATTCTAAGAAATTACAAGTTAATCCAGCCATTTAGACTGCCTACAATTTATTCTTAGCAATGTCAGCATTTGTGAGTACTGCTATATATGAACCCTCATAAGAAAGGAAGGAAAAGAAGATTAGTATTTGCCCTACAATCCAGTATCTTTCTCACTACAGTAACTTACCTAGTTCTCAATGCAATCTCATGAAAGTTTTAGGTATTAACATCCCCATTTGTTTGGATGTTAAAAACTAAACCTCAAGTGGTAAAGCGATTTGCTCAAGATCATATAGCTTATACATGGTAGAGCTGGGATTTGATGTTGAGTTTCCAGTATAACTTCCACTTCATCATGATACGACTTTAATTCTGACCTGGCTCCCAAGTTTTTCATAAGCTTTCCCAAACTCCCAAATGTAACTCTCCAAATTTTGATACAAACCACTCTGTCAAGGTCAAAGAAAGGAAAGAATAAAGTGAAGGAGGGAGTCACAGAATGAGGGAGAAAACTGGTACTAGTTTCATATGTGCTATGTTTTAGTTCTAGACTTGTCATTTTTCAGTATCTCATTTATTTCCCCAAACAGCCTCAATAAATGCATACTACCATGTTCATATGTGAGAGAGAAAATAGATTCAGAGTGATGATACAACTTGCTGAAGGCCATGAAGAATTGTGTGTGTATATATATGTGTGTGTATATATATGTGTATATATATACACACACACATATACACATTTTTCTGTACATATATATCTATGATAAAGTTTAATTTATATAGTAGGCCCAGGAAAAGATGAACACCAATAACTAATAATAAAGTAGAACAATTATAACAATATACTACCATAAGTTATGTGAGTATGGTCTCTCTCTTTGATAACCAATCCAATAAGTGTGTCAGGTACTAAGCAACTAGCAAGAAGGGAGCATATACGGCATGGATACAATGGACAAAGGGATGATTCATGTCCCAGGGTGAGACTTGATCATACTATTCAGCATGGCACAAAATTGAAAACTTATGAATTGTTTATTTCTGGAATTTTCCACTTAATATTTTTAGACCACAGGTGACCATAAGTAACTGAAACCATGAAACACCAAATGGCAGATAAGGGTGGGGGGCTTACTGTACTATTTGAATATAAATGCTAGAAACAGTCTGGAAAAGAAAAACGTGTAGCAAAGGACAGGATTATTTTCGTCTGGGTATCAGAACTGACACTAACCAGCTGTAATGGCCTCGTGTAGGTCACTTCACTTTTCCAGATATGAATTTCTTCCCTTTGGAAGTCACTCAGAAAACCTCTACGATTATAGAATATCAATTATATTACATAGAAATAACCTCTGAATACTCCCCCACACACAAGTGATTAAATTCACTGCAGTAAAAGACTGCAACAAAATTAAGATGATGAGGATTAACTTCATTTCTACTCAGTCCCTTCTGTGAGTGATATGCGAATCCAAGTTTTTACTCGGTTTCAGAACTAAATAACTTAATGGCAGAATCAAGTCTTTCTTTGGACAGTGAACTACAACTCCTTGAGAATATTTTAATATTCTTGTTCTGTAAGCGGAAAGAATAAATAGAAAACATGAACAAAAAATAAAACAAAAACATTTACAGCTATTGGCTTTCTAGAATCTGAAAGTAATCTTAGAATCGTTATACGCTAATAGAAGTATGCATGTATTTTCCACTTAAGAGAGTATGCCTAAGGAACCAGACAGATACCACTTTTCCAACCACTCCAGTGGTTTGCTTCAATAGTACTACACAGTCCAACACGAGTCACCCAAAGCTACCAAGCTTCTTGGGAGCAGAGTTGGGATTCATGTCATTTTACCATGTAGGACATCACCGGCAAGTCTTCAGTGTTCAACAGTTGTGGAAGAGGAAATACTGGGGGACAGGGCAAGGGGGCTGGCAGTCAAAATGTGAAAAAAAGAAGAAATGTTGGATTCAGAGAGTATATGTTTAGGGAAATAAAGAAAGAATTCAAATTGAGTTGTGCAACTAAGCTCTTAAAATCCTTTAGAACATAAGCTCCCTGAGGGCAAGGACTTCACTTCAAGGTTTTCACTGCCATAAGCCAACCTCAACCTGTGCGCGGCACACAGAAGGTAATAAACACGCATTCATTAAAAGAAGAAAACGAGGAATAGAAGAGAATCACTGACATGAAAAACATAATAGAAGTGGAAACCGAGCACAAAAGTAGACGTGGCATAGTTTATGGTTTAATAGAAAGTCCAATAGATTCAGTGGACAAGAGTTATCTTCTTAATTCTTAGGGTTCTTCTAGCTTAACTTTATACAAGTCATGACTTTTTATGCCTCTGTTTCTCAATTTACAAATTATCTCTTCCTTCATGCTTTAAAATGATAGTATGAGGTACTGTCAATAAGAAAAGGGGAAGCAAGGAAGAACAAAGATGTACGATTTTAGGCAGAATGATTTTCTGGAAATGCAGAAATGCTGATTTGTACAAACACGTAAAGGAGTCAGCTGAGCAGCTGGCATGAAGCCTACTAAGAAAAAGAAGAGGGCGGATAAAGAAGAGGAACAAAAATGTGAATTTATTGTGCCAGTAACTAACTAGTATACCATACATTGACTGGAGACATTTATTTTGCATATATCTTTGCCATACGTGGAAATATCATTCAGTATTAAAATGCAATAAAGTTATGTGAAAGAAAAGATAGGTGAAGAAGCTTTGATATCTTAGAATGTAATGAAATAATGATTTCATAAAGCCAAAATGGCTGAGCTAGGAAAAATAAGAAAACTTCAAGACAGAACTGAGAGGGTGAGAGGGGAGAAGAAGGAAAAAACTGACCGGCGATCATAAAGGAACACGGAAAACCAACCAAACAGGGATGTGCAGGAAAGAGGTGAGCCACGGAGCCATCGGCTGCTCCCCCTAGGAAGCCAACCTGGTTTCTAAAGCAAGCTACACATTGCGGAGATGGTCAGATAGAAAGGGGAAAAGACCACCACTATGGAAAATGTTATAAACGCAAAGCAAGGAGGTGAAAAGAAAATTTAACTGTAATGGTGTATGGCGTGCACTGTACACGCCTGACCAGTGGCCCCACCAGCAGCGCTTCCCTGACTGCTGGTCAGATGCCCCCTCAGCCAGCACAGCTCGCCTGCAGCTCTAACTCAGAACAGGGCAAAGAGGACTGGAGACAGGGCAGCTACTCTGTCTTCTGCTTCTTGGATTTCACTAAACCTTTCAGAGCTTGTGAATTTTAGTAAAAGAATTTCACTAACTCTTTCAGAGTCTGGGATGCCTCACCAGGAAATTTACAAAATAATTTAGTTCAAATTGGAGATCGTTCAGCCTCTTCCTGGTTGTAATGTCTTAGGCTTTGAATAAGTATGGTCCAAGTAGAGAAAATTTGTTTGAAAACACCATTCTGAAATACCTACACATACAGTTCCAAGGATATAGAAGTCTCTATCGTGCTAAAAACGAATAGCGTTTTAAATGGAAGGGAAGGAATTGTTCAGTAAATTACGACATAAATGCATCATGTTGAGCTTTGCAAATGGTAGCGATTCACATTGTCACTGTGGTAACAATGATTTGCCATGCAACCCAATACAAAGACTTAAGACAAAGCAAACAAATTTGGCCTAAGATGAAAATACTAATACGTTCTTGCACCCAAGAGTCTGTTGTCAAGCGAGCTGTACCATACAGAAATACATTTTCTTCAAGATGGCACCGCAGCATCCTGGCTACAATTTAATTAATCGGTTCTTTTTATAGTAATCTAAGTCTGCAATCTCCCAGAGTCCGTTCTTTCCACACAAATAGAGAAAAAGAAAAATTTTAAAAAAACCAGAAAAATAATTGTACAAATTAACGGTTCAAGTGTTATATGACTTGTTGAAAAATGAAAACTTAACTAATCTCATGACGATATCATGAGTACAGTAGTGAAAAACCACTAATCACACACAGGAAAACTTCAGAATTTTATATATATATTCTGGCCCTGTATTAGAGTTCTTAAGATCTATATGTATGCGTAGATTAATATAAGAAAAACATGAAATCACATTACCTTATGAAAGAAATACCCACTTTAGAAAATGTGGCATAGCCATTACATCTACAGGCGATTTAAAATGCTCTATCTTGCCTTTTATTATAATAAAGACAAAGGATGTTTTAATTGTAAGGGAATCAGTGACAAAGGGAGTAATTCTAGTATTTACGGAATAAAACCCTAACACTAATAGGTAGGTTGGTTTGGGAAATAACACAGCAGACACAATTACGAGGATTGTCTCTTCTCCGCTCTCTCAGGCTCCAGGATAAAGAAGAATCAATTAGCCCTCAACAGACTACGACCTTGAAGGTCACAGCTCTGTGCATAATATGCTGAATATGCTGAGACAGGTAGAAAAGGGAGACCGAAGTCCTGAAACCAACGAAGAGCCTGTTTCGGATGTGACAATGTCCTTTTAAGGATGCTTAGTTCATGTCAAAAACATGCATGATGAGAGAAAAGCTCCAGTACTTTCTGTGACTAAGCAATACTTTCTTAGTTGAAAAGAAAAAAAGTGATAGAGATTACAAAATGACAACATTCAGTTCCAAGCCCTTTTTTTTCTTTCCTTTAGTTAATGGCTACAAGCTTTTTAAACAATAAATGCAACCACTGATGAGTGTCTACAAACAAAGCTCCAAGGACTACTAATCTTTTCAAAGAAAAAAAAGACGATTTTTTTTGGATACTAGTAATTTGTTATTTTTAGGCACTATTCCAAAAAAGAATTAACACAGTTTCCCCACACAGAAAACCCTACGGGCTGCACTGTGTTAACCAACTGTCCAGTCCTAACTTTTCAGGAGGAAACTATTTCCCAGACTGCATTTCCACGCGTATCTCCAATGCGCTTCCGAAGGCTGCAGCTCTGCAGCGGGGCCAGCGCTGGTCACTGTGATGCTTTCAGGCAGCAGTAAATCTTCTCCACTCAATGCAAATGCTAGACAATCAATACCCTGGCTTGGGAAAAAAAATCTTTTTTAAAGAAACTATATGGAATGTATAATGTATTGAAACACTTAGTAGAAGAATTTATCTTAAAAAATAATCCCTCAAAAAGTCAACCTATACTTTCTGATTTGGTCCTAGAACAGGAAAATGTACTGGGTGTTTCTTTGTTCGTTTATTTTCCTTAGATGACAAAATTATAGAATTTAGCTGACAAGTTTTTACGAAGAGTCCTGTTTCCTTTTCTGGACAACTAAACCTATTCAGCCACATTTTCAGTAAAGACAAGTTTCAAACCCGAAAGACAAAGAAGTAACCTTGTCTTCATAGTAAATTTTGCTTCTCCTTGCAGGATCTGTATGTGCTTTTTATAGCCTGTCATTTCATCTGGGTATTATTTCCCGGTCACTTTGCCAGGTGGGAAGAGGCGGCGAACGCAGTGATGTCTGTCAGACCTTTAATGGTGCTTCGGGGATTTGATAAAGACACAGCGCAGTGTCTGAAGAAGGGAGCTTCTTCCCTAATTACACCTGAAAAACAAGCCTCATTTTTTTCTGAAATCTTTGCCACTGAAACTGGCGCGTATGAAACCATCTTGAATCACTAGCAGAAATCAGGTTTTCCTGTGTTTCTGTAACACATGACTCTGCCTCATCCTGAACATTCTGTGTGGAAGAGATGTTCTTTATTCTTCATTACCATCTAGAGGGAGAGCAGGAGTGAGTATTTCATCACTAAATCCTTACCCTCAACTCACCTTTAAGTCTAAGAGGTTTTACATACATGACTGAGAACCAACTTCTCTGATCTTTCACATTTTTTTCTGCTAAGGAAAAATTCATCAATGGTAGATAGTGATAGAAGATAGAGAATCAAAAGTTAATTATAAACATTTTTTTTTAAAAAGCTACAAACTCCTCCCTTCTATACTGACGCTTAGAATATTCTGACTAGTCATGGTTTCATGCTTGTCAACTTTCCATTATAAAGCATTGCAATGACCCAGTACAAACAGCAGCACGCTGCTCTGTATTGGTTTAAAAGCGTGGGCTCTTCCCTCACAGGTTATTAAGCTGGGCTGCTGCGATCCGACAGGCCAATGACCCATGCCTAAAAAAATACAAAAACGATGTACCTTACTAATGCCTCTTGTACTTTTTAATGACCACCAAGGAAGCTACTTAAACATTTGATTACAGAAGACGACGAGACTGCTCTGGGAAAATCCTTCCATGCGGAACTGTACAGTGACTTGAATAAAATAAGGCTGCCCCTAATAAGTGCCCAGTAACTGAAACCACAGCCTGGGCAGGACACTGATCATCTGATGCAGGGAGACGTGAGCGCTGCCAATGTCTAAAGATTCGGTGCAGTATCAGGCAGGACCATTTCAGATGCACATGTGGGGAGAAGTGGTGAAGGGAACAGGAAGAGGAGATGGAGAAAGACCACAGGCAGATGGGGATTGCTGGGAGGCAGAGGCCAACTGAGAGGTGAAGAGAAGTACCAGGAAGACTGTATGGGGAGAAGAAAGACAAAATCATACTCACTGATCTATGGAAGTCACACTGAACATAAAAAATAATGATGATCTGATATTTTAACATCAAAAAGTGTTAGAAATAAATTGAATTTAACTTAAATTCAAGCATGACTCGAAGACACTGAAGTTTTGGGTCCTGCACCCCAGATCTGGCAATCTGGCCAAAAGGAGTTGCAGTCAGAACACTGAAATACACGAGTTTTCGAGAGCTTTTTACTCATCTCTTCATTGCCACCCCAAGCATCCCGATCACACGATATGCTTAACCAAAACCATGCAACTGAGACACAAGGAGAAAAGAAAACAGCTACATTGCTCTGGTGAACAATTTTTAGGACCTGGAGCCCACCCCTGTCTTTTACTCATCATCGTCTCTCTCTCTCTACTTACAAAGTTTAGGAGCAGTTTGGAGATTAGTTTCTGTTGTTTGTGGCTGAGTTGCTGACTTGGGTGTTCTCACCTCAGGGTTCCGAGTGGGTGAAGGGAAGGATGGTGCAGTGGGTGGCAGGAAAGAAAAAGCAAAAGCACGATTCTTCGGGGTTGGTGCTGCTGAAGGTTCAGAGGACACCACAGTATTGTCATCAACTTGTACTGTAACTTGAACCTCAGTTTCAGACTGAGCCCTAGAGACGGGTGAAGTATATGCCTCAGATGATACCCACACAGCTGAGGCAGCAGTTGGATCCAGGGAAATAATAGGGTCCTGGCCTAACCCCCCAGGGTCAAGGTGAGTAGGAGAGTCATACTCAAATATCTTGTCCACAAATACCCACTTGAGGCCGGCAATGCAGAGGCAGAGGCTGACTAGGCAAGCCAGAATGGGGACAATGCAGATTTTCTCCGAGTTGAGGCAACCTCTCAGGCGCTCGGCTTCCAGGCAGACGCAGCAGGGAACTGCCAGGCCCACAAGTCCGGGGGTTCTCCCATCTTCCGTCTGGGTCTCTGGCATGTCTTCTGCTGCTGGAAGCCCATCAAGAGACGGGTCTGCACTCAGCTGAGTGGAGGGGCTGGAGGACCTCTCAGCAGCTCCCTCAGACATGTCTGGGGAATAGATCTCCATCGGCTCACCTCCAGAAGGCCTGGCCTCTCTCACGGTCCATTACCATGCAGGGCCCCCCCCAGCCAAATGAGACAGCATCTTACAGGGGGAAATCGATAAGTCGTCCAAGTCCAAGGCCATTATCAAAAGCAAGAGGAGTTCAGAAGGAAGGAAGAAAAAGAACAAGCCTTTAGCAACTACCAAATAAAAGTATATTGTAATTCTTTACCGCTGTTTAGGGGCCACTTTTGCAGTTCTTTTAAATGCTTCTCCAAACCATCCGGGCTGGTCCAGAGGACAGGGGCCAAAACAGAAACCCAGCTGACGGTGGGTCGATTAAGTAAACCAGTAGCCCAAACTGAAAGGCATGTTTCTCACCTCGGGCATCTGAAGCTGCTGTCTGCTTAGATGGAGAAAACAACTGTCATGCAGGAGAAGTAAGAGCAAAAGCAGGACCAGCGCTGGCGGCGGCGGAGGCAGCAGCGGCGGCGGCAGGAGGGGCAGCAGTGACAGTAGCAACAGCATCCTGTTGTGTTAACGCGACGGCGGAACGAGGCTGAATCATTACAGAGCAGCAGGTGCCTGCCCTCTGAGCATCACTGCACACAGCATCCTCGCAGAGGGACCCGAGGGGAAGAGTGCGCCAGGAGGGGCGGTAACTCCTCTCCCCGCCCTGCCTCCCCCCCCACCCCCACCCCCAACCACTCCTCTTTGTGCTCCTGAGCGCTCATTCACTTTCTTCCTCAGCGGCTCTCGCTTTCTTCCCAGTCTCTCGCTCCTTCTTTCCCCTCCTCTTTCAAAGACGTTCTCTCTCTCAGTCTCTTTTTCCTCCCTCCTATCCCAGCCCCCACCCGCTGTCCACACTCCAGAGCTGCTGGCCGCTCAGAGTAAAATCAGTATACCCGGCAACACAGGACAGCCAGTGACTTCCTATTTTATCCAATTAGAAGGAATAAAGGCCATCAAATCAAAGAGAAGCAGGCAGGCACCAGTTCAGCTGAGTCCCCAAGGCCCCCACCCCTTTTCTTTCTTTTTTCTTTTGCTCTCTGCAAAAGCGGCTCCAGTCCTTCCACCCCCACCTTGTTTGCTTTCAGTCTTGCTGGCTCTTTCCTTCACCCACTGTTGGGTCAGAGAAAAGCCAGCGATCGATGCTAGCAATCTAACAAAGCTGGGATGGGGCGGGGATGTAGGTGGGACCTCAGGGGTTGGACCTCAGGCTTGGCAAAGTCTGATATCTGATTCCTCCCCAGAGAGGTAAGCGTTGCAACAGCAATTTCTCCTGCCTGCTGCTGAGAGCTAGCATTCCTGCCCCAGCCCGCTAATAAGTTTTGTTCACCAAGAGGACTGTTATTACCTGATTCTCAACCAACAGTCGGGACATTTTTCCTAACCATGGACAGCTCTGCCTTCAGCCCTTGGCAGGCAGACAGTGTAAGACTCTGCAATGCCCAGTGCGAAGTGCTGAGTGTATGCTGGAGCAGGGGGCTGCTGGGCAGGGGAGTGAGGGGTTCAGACATCCTCACTCTGGTCCCCTTTAAATTTCCATTTCCCTGTCCCACCCACAGCAGCCCTCGACTCATGTCCAGCTAACTAGCAGCTCTGGTAAGTAACAGAGCCACACAGGGAGCAAAAGGCTACCGCTTCGTTTGGAAATTAGCCTTCACTGTGACTCCACGCTGCGGACGCCTGTATTCCCTGGGCGCTGTAACGTGTACCACATGTCCTCACTATCGCCGCACTGCAAGAATTAAGAACAGTTTTCTGTAAGAGCACGCCTTTTCGGGTTAGGTTTTGGGAGTTTTGCCTTACAGATAGTTTCAATGCTGATTTTTCCCCCCTTTCTAAAATAGCAGTCATTAAAAGACCAAGAGAAATTCACTGTCCTTCATGGAGAGACAGGCTCCACTGAACTTGCCGTTTGCTGCGTGTCAGGGCGCGCTGCGTGCACCTGCACCGTTCATCCGCACTTCACCGTGACTGCACACCTGGACCGTTTCCAAGGAACCATTCTGCTCACCTATGTCAAGAGGAGTCTTAAAAACTCTCTCTAAATCTGTGTTATATAGCCATCATATGAGTCCCAGAAACAATAAAATTTAGAGCCCAAGTCCTGAGAACATCTGCTTTCAGCACACTCTGTTTTGTATAGGGCACTCTTCACTGCTTTGAATTATTTTAAAGCTTTAAGTGGACATGGGATTCGAGTATTATCATTTCTTTCTAAATGAAATTAGTCCATAATTATAAATAATTCAAAGGATATTATCTTAAAATGTGTTTGCAGTACTATAGCTAACAACGACAAAAGCCTGAATTGATCTGAATAAGTGTTATCATGGCCATGACAGGCTTATGAGCAAAACTAATTATCCTAAAGTTCACCTCTACATGACCTGCACTTACATCCCAGCAACTAGTATTTTAAAATAATTTCTGTGCCCAATTTCTAGCTTTAACTAATTAACTAATTAATTAATTGAACTGTTTGATTTGAAAGTACCGAGAATTTTCTTAAAGATTCTAGCAATAGACATAAAATTCCATATGACAGAAAACCTATTTTTGAAGCATTTACAGTATTCAAACTGAGAGGTATTACGATTTTAATTATCAATATTTATGTAAATATTAAAAACGATATAAGCAAGTAAATGCTTATGCTAAATTAGGGTAATTTATAATTCCTTTAGAGATCACCCAGTTCAAATGCGTGGCCCTTCACTCCTCCAATGTTACACTCAAATATAAAACATTGGCATTTCGTCCACAGCCAAAGCCATCTAAATCTCAAAGACCAAATGGGGTTCAGGGAGCCCAGGTCAGGTGTGGAAGAGAGATGCCAAGAGCAATAACCGGCAGTTAAGAAAAGTGGTCCCTAACTTGCACCAATAACAACTATTCACCTGACCTTAATCATTAAGAGCGAACATATTCAGCAGACAAATTGCTGGGCACTAGCTCTCCTGTCCAAGACACCCCACACTTACAAAGGAAAACAGCGTGTTATGTAAAGGCTAAGGACAAAACAGAGACAGACCCGTGGGCTGACACAGCCTTTCTTTTCCCTGACTACACAAATCAGACTGTGGCATGTGTGTGAGTCCTCCCTGGATACGGACCAGAACTCGCACCTTGAAGCTAAGGTCAGCTTGCAGAGGGCCAGCATCCTATAAAGCTGCTTCCCACCAAAGTGGAAGGTGCTTGTAACTGAGGAAAGGAAGTAGAACAGGAGCTAAAGACTGAAAGGAATTCTCCAGGAGTTCTGTCCTTGAGACAAGAAGACAGAAGTTGCCTTTAACCCTTTATCAAATCCTTTGTAGTAATAATGAAGTGAGAAAGGGGAGTGTATATGGAATTAAGGATCAGATTAAGGATCAGGTAAAACATGCCTATTTGTAGGAAGAACTGCAAAGATACATCACTTTAACCCTTTATGCTTCATCCCCATGAAAGCCCAGGAACACCCATATTTCAATGTTTTCTTAAAAAAGTGAACAAGAGACAAATTTTTACTACCTTTTAAAACCACATTACCACCTCCTTCATGACAACAAAAAGTACATTTATTTAGCTCCACCTTTGTGTCAGGAACTCTGCTGCATTTTTAACATACATTATTTTTTTTTATCTTCACCAATTTTGTATAGTACATATTATCTTGAAAATAAAGAAACTGATTCAGGCAGCTTAGGTGGCTTGGCCATGGACATGCAGCTATTGAGGTATGGACCCAGAGCTGAGCAAAGGTCTGACTCATGCCATTTCTGCTGAAAAATGCTGCTCCTCTTTTTTAATCAGAAGAACGCATCTGATTATGTATTGCTTACCTATCACTTCCACAGGAGAGTAAGCAAACCAGAAAATAGAAACAGTCATTACCTTCATTTAATTAGTAAACAAACTTACAGGCACCTAGTTTCCAAATTAAGTGCCCTCTAAAATTTTGCCTACTGATTTTCAGACATTATAAGGATTAAACACAGGCCATTTAAATAATAAATATTTATAGTTTAAATGGAATGAATTCTTCCATAGTCTCAGTTCAAGGATTTTCTTTGGAAAGTTATTTTAGTTGTATATTGCTATGAAATGAACTGCCCTGAAAGAGCTAAAGATAACCATTGCATATTATTTCACTAGTCTGCAGGTTTAATGGGTTCAGTCGAGCGGTTCTTCTGCTCCATTTGTTGGCAGCTGGGGCTGCAAGAGCTGAAGATGCAATTGGGCTGAAACACTGAAGATGGCCCACACACATGACTGACGCAGCTGACGCCAGATGTCAGCGGGACGCCCAGATAGGATTGGCGGACGGTGCACCAACCTGTGGCCTCTCTAAGTGGCTTGGGTTTCTCACAGCATCACAGCTGGGTTCTGAGAGGGAGGAAGTGCCAGCTGCCAGGCTTCCTAAAGTGTGGATCTGGAAGCAGCAAAACTTACTTCCACCGCATCCTACTGGTTGAGCAGTCGCAATGCTATGTGAGATGCATGGGACAAACAAATCTTGATGGACACAGAGACAAAGAATTCCCAGCCACAATTAATCCACCACAGAAAGCAAGGAAGTAAATATTAGCAAGACAATCCAAGCGGAGACACAATAATATAGACAGGGACTTGCTTTCCCAAAATACACTATTTCTGATCCACTTTCGTAATGTTCCAGCTTCCTTCTAAGCCAACTTCAATGAAGAAAGCATTCTATTATATCATCGGATTAAAGATTCTCAAATTCCTCTGCTACCTCAATTCAAGGTAGGCTCTTTGGGTCTGTATTAATTTTATGTATTCTAATTTCAGAAATATTTAGCATAGCTTCAGCAGACAAAAGAGGGCAATAAATGCCATTTTGCTTTCGACCATGTCACCCAAACTTATTTTCTCTGTCTTATTTTTCCCCATATTTTGGCTATTTTACTGCAGAAATTTTTATCTTTCAAGAAGTTTATCCTTGTTCCTCCATTTTATGGCTGAAAAAGTACAATTTACTTCCTGGTATCTAATATCACTATGGCAGCAGTAGTTTGGTTTAGGGATGCCAACCTTTGGAGCTGACTATGTTTAACTTATGATTTATTTGCTAATGAATTGTGAAATCATGATGTCACAAGAAACCTTCAGGGCCTAAAGATAACCTTAAAAAGTTGCTGCTTCCTGTGAGAGAGGACAATCTACTCAAATGGATCTGTTAGCCTCGTCCCACCCATCTGAAAATGAACTCCAGCTCAAGTCTCAGCTCTTCCATGGAGCCCTTCTTGCTTCCAAGTCACAGATGCAGCACACCTTAAAGGCACCATTATTGGGGCACAACTTCACAGTTGGTGTTATTATTTAATTATGTCGTGTGTATCAGACTGAAGAATGCAATTCTTTCAAGGTCTGGTCTACAAATGTCTAGTTGTCCCAAACCTAGAGCTAGGCTACTCTTCAATCCATATTTTGTTTGGTTTTATTTTTCACTGAGATTGATTTACACAGATTATGCCACTTCTAATAAACTGGCAGACTTCTTTTCATACCATCTATCTATACAAAATTCCTTCTATAATCTCCTTCATTTTTTTCAGATCTTTAAATGTCCAGTTCAGATCCATCCTTATCAAAGTTTTCTGACTGTTCCCAAATATACCTTTCATGATTTATGTTGTTCTAGTGAAACTCTGTTACCCCAACTGTGCTTCTTAACTCTTAGGCACCACAGATCCTTTCAGTGGATGGAAAATTGGAAATAAACCAAAATTTAACGGTTTTTCCTGTAATTTTTCTCTCGTCAGCCAAATCGCAGAGTTCTCTGAGGACAAACCAAATCCACATAGTCTTTGATGCCCTTCTACATTATTCATGATGCTAAATGCCTGAGACGAAACTCATTTCACCTGACTGGGCAGGTGTGTTCTCCCCACTTGCAGGGTTAGTCAAGACTCTGATCAAACTTTACTCTTACCCAGTGAAAATTTATCCAGAGAAGACAACTGGGCTTCATTTTAAGAATTATTTTGTGAGATGCTGCATTAAAGGTTTGATATTGACGGCGGGTCTGTGTCCTCATTTTGTCCTAAGTTGATCAATCCACACTGGTACATTTTGTTCTTTATGAGTTCAGATCCCTTCTAGCTCAAGATACAGTAAATGCTCTCAAAGATAAGATCGAGAATTTTATATAGTAAGATATTTTTATCAAATGTTGTACTTATAATGAGTCTACTTTGAGGGAACCTATTTATTTCTCACTCCCCAGAAGTAGAGATCAAAATTGGTTATATGCAGCCACTGTTTATTTATTTTTAATTTTACAAGTCCCTTTCCTTTCACAATGACACTGGACATGTTTTGGAATGAGATGGAGATGGTGATGGCACAACATTTTGACACGTGCCAATAAATTATTCACCTTGAAGTGATTAATTTTATGTGAAGTGAATTCCAACTCCATAAAAATTATACTGGACATGCATAATAACTTCAGTTTCTCCAACATTTAATTTTAAAGGAAGAACATATTCTATATGACTAGTTTTACTAGTGGACTGCCCTAGAATAATGAGACCTTTTTTTTAATGTGTAGGTTGCCCTTTCTTCTACAAAATCTCACTAGGTCATGCGGCATTAAACCGCTGACAATTCTTAATTAATTATGCACTCTGAAGTGGTTGATGTTGATGATGTGGTACTGCATCCCCAAAAGCCTTAAAGCACAAATAAAGATAAAATAAATTGGTATGTCCTTGAGGGTCTACATTCAAAAAAGTTTTATGAAAAAATAAGAAAGGTTTTATTATGAGATGAAATGAGATATAACAATCTCATTTTACATAAAGTATTATTTCCTATTGTTTGACTCCACCCATTGGCTATTTAGAATATACTAGAAATATGAGCAAAGGATGAAGGAAAGTGGCAGTATTCCTGAATTACCAGTATTTTCTACACAGTATGCTTTGCTATGAAATGTGTGGTAAACTACCACCAGAATGCAAGTTCTAGGAGGTCAAGAACTTGTGTTTGCTTTTATCATTGTACCTCTACAACCTAGAACATGATTGGCACACAAAAGTCATTCAGTAAGTGCTGCTGAATGAATGTATCAATATGGAAACTCTACTAAAGGGGGGTGAGTAAACCATGGGAAAATGTCTTAAAGACATGGGTACTCTAGACTGAGTTTTACTTGTGTGAATAAATGCAAGTAATGTTACATTAGTGTGTGTGTGTATGTAACAGAAAGGAGAAAAATCAAAAGGAAAATTACTTTCATGACTATCCCAATGTTATATAAATGAATAATCATTCATAATATTTACTAGAGCAATATATGTTGTTTTAGTTATTTTGAACAAATACCTTTGCTTTGTTTCATTAATACTCACTACTCTCAGTTCAGTTCACAGTGCAGGGCAGCAGAGCCTAGAGAGAAGTTGTTTGTTTGTTTTACCCTCAAGTCTTAGGGCAGATGCCCCAAAACTATAAAGGGGGATCTGTACTTTTATGTGCATTATAGGTATAATCTCATTTTTAAAATAATACAGACTGTGCTTTGATGCAGAACAAGAAATTAAACATAGGAAAAATGCCTCTGATAAATGCTAGTGTACAATACAAATTCTGTAAAGTTTTTAAAATGGAAATAATTGAACTTGATGTATATACTTAGGTACTAGCTATTTGTTTACAGCTCTGTTGCTTGCCAGCTGAGTATAAACTGGTTCCCAAATCAATCAAAAAATGCAGTGGATAGCACAGCAAATGACCTTTACAAATGCTCTAGAAATTTGTTAGAATTCAAAATTTTCCGTTCTGATAGAAACTGTTGAGCATGAGAAGACTGACATGTGAAGACAGTCATGAATTACTTATAAAAGAGTACCACCTACTCAGGACTCTGAAACATGATACAGAGCCACGTATAAAATACACCCTCACAACTTACCCAGAATAAAAGAAGCTCAGGGAAAGAAATTATCTAAAGTGTTCTACTTTTAAATATTGTCCAAATGTGTAAATCTGAGAAGACTTCAGTCAGAGGAAATATCTTACAATATATATATTTTCCTTAGAGTCTACACAATTCTATTTTTTGCTGATCAAAGGAAAAATATAAAATTGTACCAAAGGAAAAAAATAGAGGAATAAATACATACGGAGTTTTCGGCACTGATTTGACATTCTGAGTGAGCCACCTAACCAGCCTCATGATGCTCAGAGAATGCCAGACCCGTATTTTTCTGCTGCTTCTCAGAAAAAAAGTTTCCAAGGGGTGGAAACGTTTTCTATATTGTTACCTTACTTATTACTTTAAAAACACAAATTTGAAAGTTAAAAGATAAAAATATCTTATAATTTGACCTCTGGTTCAAAACTTCTGATCATGTTTGTTTAAGAATGACGGTTTCTTTCCTTTCCTTTCTACTTCAGAAATTATTTGGAGTGAAAGGATTTAGGGTTAGCACAAAGATAAACTATAATCTCAAAAATAATTACATTTAAATTTTTCATTGGCTTAATGTTGGCGCTAGCACAGTCCTTACCCATAAAATTTATTTATACAAGAAAAAAAAAAGGTCCCAGAAGGTAAAAATAATCTGCCTGGAGTTACACCAAAATGAATCTCAGAGTCATGACTATAATTCAGGTCTATTGCTCCTCTACCTCCCACCCCAGTGGCTCTTTGGTTATGCTCTGTCAGTAAAGTAGACAATTTAGATTTTGTCATTAATACCATGGATTACCTCTGTAGAAACACCTCACTTTCACCTTTCACTGAGACTGCGTCTCCTTGGGAGTTTATTCAATGCTGCTGTGACTACATCTGGTCACAGCTCTCCTGAACACTCAGGTCCTCTTTCTAGAAGTTATTCAGAGGCCAGTATTCATAGGTGAACTTACTTATTCAACAGCATTTCACCACCCTGAGGGGACTCACAGAATGTGGGCTGTAAAGCCTAGTAACTTTCACTTAGAAGAGGCTGGAGATGAGAAATTAAACAACTGAAACATCACTGTCGGCTTGATGCTCACATGGGGAGGTATGGAATAGGGGCTCTAGTAGGTGGGAGGGAGCTCATCTTCGGGCAAGTCACCTCCAGTTAGTGACCAGCCTTACATTATCGCAATGGCTCAGACGCAGGCATCCAGCATTGCTAATACCTGAGACCTGGTGAGCCAAGGTCACATCTTCCTTTAATTTGAAGAATGAGAAGACGGGCACAGGGGAAGGAGGGACTGCCAGGAACAGAAAAAGGAAGGCTGTTAATGACTGAGTTCTACTCTGAAATACGATGAGTAGAAAATTCCAGGTGCAAATATGATGACTCACTCCAGAGAAACCTATATTCTGTTTGTTGGCGTAATCCATCACCTATACATATTTTTAAAGAATGTAATAAAACATATATATCATGGATACTGGGATATTTGGGGGTAAAGTGCACTCATGTATGCAACTGACTTGAAATTGCATCAAACATAAAAAAGAGTAGATGGATAGATAAATGGGTAGATTTTTGATACAGCAAAACAGCAAAATGTCAACTATAAAATCTAGATGGTGGGCTTAAGTTGTTTGCTGTAAAATTCACACAACTTTTCTTTAGTTTTATAAATTCCATAATAATAAACGCTGCAAAAACCTTTTGGAAAGATTCTTTTCATGGTTATTTCCAGCCACCCTATAGGACAGAGAACCCATCTTAATCTACTGTAATAAGTTTTATTATAAAAACTCTTTAGCAAGTGCCAAAATCATCATTATCATTATCATCATCATCATCACCATCATCATCACCTGTCAACTGCACATTCAGTAACCTGCACCTGGTTACCTGTCTTCCTCCACTACATGCCCCCTCCCTATGCACTTTCTTCTACCACTCTCACTTTAAGAAACTGACCTTCAAGATGAATTTCAAAATTATAGCAAGGATATAAGATTCACGTTATTTGAACCATTATCTAATGACAATGGAGTATCTTTACATGGCAAACCATTAGTTACTGCCGAAAATCTAAGAGCCTTTCCTGAACCCTCCCCCCATACCATTTATTTATTGGGAAGGGATTTTTTGTAATGCCCTACTTTAATCATTTGGGACCTGGAACACCTATGAACGACGGGTATAGGGAAATTGCAAAGTTCACACTACTGGCAAAATCAGAAGGGTTAAGCAGTAAGCTTCATTCTGTTCGGGAAAAATAGAATTCTTTCACTGTTAAGGACATTCCCATTCTGAACATATCTTTTCCAAGAGTCAACTGGTCAGTGAACTCTGTAAGGCTGAAGGCTCTGATGTTGTAGAGGTTGAGCTTCTCCACTGCTGTTTTTCCCACCCTGCTATGCATACAGATATCTCATAAAACTATTAAATATTTATGAGGCAGCACAAAGCCCCTCTAAAAGCATCTGTATTTAACTAAATCATGTCACTGACAGCAAGAGGCATGCAGAGCAATTTAACCTAGCAGGAGAAGTACTTCTTTTACATATCACTGCAGTGCAGAGGGTTTCAACCATATGCTTCTTGCTGCCCTCACGCACCCCTCATAAGAAGGAAAGGCTTAAGTGAGATGGTTCAAAAGGCTTTTAGACAGGCTTCTCCAATGAAGGTAAATCTTCTGAAGTGTTTCTCAAAAATTCGTCCTTGAGACTTTGCCATGACTCTATCACTAGAGGTCAGACCCCATTTTCAGGTTAAGTCCCTTAACTCCAGATTAAAGACCTGAATTCAGCCCAATCTTTCCTTCTAGAGCTTCCAAATGTTTACAACTGTGGTCTGTACTGCCTGATATCAAAGTCATCCAAAAGGATGCCCTCATTCTTCCCTTTCACCCACAAAGAGATTCCAAGGAAAAAGTTTTCAATGGGCATGTCAAAAATTAAATTATTGTCCAACATTCACACCCTTAAAGCCAAAGAATCTACTGAGATCAACATTACTACTTAAGCAGTTTTCCAAGGTACCAAAGTATTTGGTGATACAAAAGAATAGCAGAAAGGTATCTCTAAAATTTGGTGAGAATGTGGAGAAAATGGAATCCTTGTGCACTGTTGGTGGGAATGCAGACTGATGCAGCCACTGTGGGAAGCAGTATGGAGCTACCTCAAAAAATTAAAAATGGAACTGCCTGATGACCCAGTGATTCCACTTCTGGGAATTTATCCAAAGAAACCTGAAACACTAATAGGAAAGAATATATGCACCCTATGTTCATCGTAGTATTATTTGTAACAGTCAAGATTGGGAAACAGCCCAAGTGCCCATCTGAATGGATAAAAAAGCTGTGGTGCATTTACACTGTGGAATACTACTTGGCCATAAAAAGGAAATCTTATCTTTTGTGACAGCATGGATGGACCTGGACAGTTGTTATGCTAAGTGAAGTAAGCCAGTCAGAAAAAGACAAGTACCATATGATTTCAGGTATATGTTGAAACTAATGAACAAACTAAACTAACAAAATGGAAACAGACTCATAGTTACGGAGAACAGACTGACAACTGCCAGAAGAGAAGAGGGTTGAGGGCTGGGTGAAAAAGTGAAGGGGTTAAGCAAAGGAAAAATCTCATGGACACAGACAACAGTATGGTGATGACCAGAGGGGAAAGGTGGGGGGGAGAAGAGGGTAAAGCGGGAATAAAAGGTGACGAAAGGAGACTTGACCTGGGGTGGTGAGCATACAACACAGTATGCAGATGATGTGTTATAGAGTTATATACCTGAAATCTATATACTTTATTAACCAATGTCACCCCAATAAACTCAATATAAAAATAAATAAATACTTTTTAAAAAGATAGAAAAGTACAATGAGAAGGTAACACAATTCTGGGCATCTTGGGCTCAGTGCTAGCTGTACTCCTGGAGTCAGGTGGCTTTAAAATAACCTATGGCTGTTGAATAAGTACAAAATGATTATGTTTTGTGGTAAGTTAAGAAAAAAATCCAGACTAAATGCTTAAGTTGTCCAATTCCAAATGAAACGATATTACTGAAATTCAGCCAACATGCAGCAACTGATTTGGAAATTCGCTGCTCAGCACTTAAACTAACTTCATCTCACAGTCTAGCAGGTAAGGAATAGAAAAGCTAACGATGACCTGCTTCTCCAAAGTGGTAGATTTCATACTTAAGGTGACTGCATTGTATGTAATAAAATAGCTACCATTTCTAAACACCCAAGATATATGTTAATTTATCTAGCTCTCCACCCACCATGCATCCAAAACACGTTTACTAAGTGGCTACTTATCTCCCAGATATTGTGCTGGGGCTTCTATTAATAAATCTGGTAGCAGGAAGGTAAAAGAAGTTCCATTCTATAGTCTCTTTTTTTCTCTGACATAGCGAGTGAGGTGATCTGCTGAGAGTAAAGGCATGACTCAAGTTCTAAGAGTGGCAAGGTCTGAGTCACCTTGGAAAACAGAAGAGAGGGCCAACTGTGAAAATCTGAGCAGGTCAGACAGTGTGGGGAGTAGAATATCTCCATCAGTCCCTCCTTCTTGATAATCCTCACTGTCAGGATCCTTGCTTCTCCTCTTGAAAATTACATTTTGAAAGCGTATTACTGGAAGTCTTTAAAAAGAAAAAAGGTCATCACTAACCAAAGAGATAGGGAGGAGGAGGGTAAGGGGCGATAAATGGTGATAGAAGGGAGACTTGATTCTGGGTGGCAAACACAATATACAGATGATGTGTTATAGAAAAATATAATTTTATTAAACACAATGTCATCCCAATAAAATCAATAAAAAGAAAAAAAAAGAAAGAATTTTTCTTCTGAGCCCTCTGGTACTTGGACCCAAGCAAGACCAGTAGGGGGAGAGAGAAGGAAGAGGACAAGAACAGTTACGATTATGATAACGCATATGCTCACATACGTAACACAATTTCCATTCTGGGAACATGTACTTCGCCTATCAGTACACCTTCCTGCAGCACCGGAATTTAATCTGCAGCATTAGGTGGTTTACTTCATCATGCCTCGTGGCTTACTTCTGCCCGTGATAAAACCAACCCATTCAAATGATGTTGACAGTAAGTATATGGAACAAAACTTTAATTTACTACCTGGTATGATGCCCTTCTGCTGCATATTTCTTTAAATATGGACAAGATGAAGGAAAAAGACATGCCATAAACTCAGAGTTGAGTGACAGAATTTAATCTTTCCAATTTATTTTTATTCCTCACCTGAGGACATTTTTTCCATTGCTTTTAGAGCGTGAGGAAGGGAAAGAGAGAAGCGTTAATGTGAGAGAGAAACATCAACTGGTTGCCTCCCACATGCACCTGGACCAGGGATCATGTGCCCAGACAGGGGATCGAACCTGCAACCTAGGTATGTGCCCTGACAGGAATCAAACCTGCAACCCTTTGGCTATGAGATGACCCATCAACCGATGGAGTCACACCTGCCAGGGCTCTTCTTCAACTTTTTAAAATAAGTTAAATCAATATTTGAAAACACTGTGCAGTTACAGCATGTAAAAATTACACTTAGTAAAGTGAAAAGGTTTGACTGTTAGTTAATTAATGCCTCTCTGCCACAGATTTTCCCATATAGTTTTTAAAACTTGTGGCTTTTCTCATTTGTCCAGGTACATTCCAGTTTAATCTTGTCCCTGCTGCCTTGGGTAACTTCATTCATTCACTTATTCAGTCATTCAATACTTATTCAGTAAGTTCCAGGCCCTAGGTAAGGCAGAGAAAAGGAGGGAAAGATACTACAATGAGTTCCTGCTTCCGTGGTTATACATTCTGATGCAGGGCTTAGTTTTCCTAATGCCAGGCTGGCATAAATATAAATTCTTTAGAAGTGAGAGTCCACAGTCTTATAATGAATTTGATTTGTGTGGTAGACAGACTGTGGAGTGATTTTAAAGAAAATGAGCCTGTCAGGAATTACTGTTTATTTTCTATGCATGTCTCAGTTTCTGAGATTTTCCTTTACTCGGGACCCACTTATGAAAATGTTTTCTTCTGATAGTGTTTTGTTTTGACTACAGAAGGGGAAGAATGCAGAGATCCAGTTCCAGAGGGACCTTGCCTAGTCAAGAGATCTCTGGAAGGAGTGGACAATTAGAGGCATAAAAACGGATTCCACCTACTTCCATCCCCAGGAACCATCAAAACAAAACTCACCAGAACAGACTAGGCTAGAATAGTAATTTGGTGGTGGGTTCATTGTCTTAAAAAGTTACTGGTCTGGTTGTTTTTGACAGGAGGATTAAAATAAATGAATCAAGTAAAATACTAATGCATTTCAGTACTACCTTTTAGGTGAATTAAAGACTTATTTATTAGTGATGCCAATGCACAGTTTTAAAGTAAAGTTAGCCAAATTTCCTGAATGATTAAGGGAAAGTTTTAATTTCACAGAAATTCTTACCTTTTAAAATAAAAGAAATATTGTAGTCGAAATCAAAGAAAAAAATTATATTACATACATACAGATACAGATCTGATGATTTGATATAGATGTGATTTTTCCTTCTTTCAATTAAGTTTGATGAAAGTACACAAGGCTCTAGACGAACCTGCTTCTCATTCAACATCTAAATCAATTTGAATTTTTTATCCTTACCACGTAATTTTAATGCCAAACACTGTCATCCTGTGACTGTCCAATAATGGCATATGCAAAGGATGTATACGGGGGTGGGATGTTCTTATTTTATACTAACATTTTCTGAAGATCCATTTTAAAGGGCATTGCTAAAACAAATTTCACTTGCTAATGTGGCAATTTCCTTCTTATTTCAAATCTAATAATGTGTTATGCCATCAGTCTACCTGGGGCATTAGGTGTTATCTTTAACCAATATCCTGTTATTGTTCTAAGGACAAGTGTACACACACCCAAAAAGTCGATGAATTCTGTGCAAACTAAGAGACATGTAAAAAAACAAAGAGTAAATTAGATCTAATTATGGGCAATAGAGTTTCTAAAGGTCCTAGGTTAACATTACAAGCATTTTCCATGTTGAATTAAGCATACAGTTTAGTCAGTGAAGACATTGTTTTCATATATCTTGTTTATGTCTACTATAAATATCATAAGCATTCCATTAGCATTAACCCGGTGATTAATGCATATATGATGGAGTCAGGTTCTAATCAGTGATAATAACTGCCTACAACTATTTCCCCAACCATTCATCTACCAGCTCTTTTGCCCTGACTAACAAAGGCATGTCTACCAAAGTCTACGGGTGCATGTAGTTACAGGAAACCAGATGCATTATTTATAAGGATGCAGAGGCTAGAAAGTTCGGCTATGCAGCTTACCCTAGCAGTAGTAGACTCTCAGCTATTGGCGATAGGACCTTTGCCAGTGCATTAGAAGATGAGATAGAAGGGATGCCTGCCAAATAAAATAGCTAAGTAATAACAAATGTTAAGGAGCCTTGGGGGATGGGAGGGAGTCCTGAGCTCAAGAGTGCTGAAGAGAATTCAGATCACCAAGCTGCGCATCAATGCAAAAAGAAGAGGAGTAATCCCAATTAATTCTTTGTGTCTTATCCTTCCTGAGTGCTTGCTTTTTAATTACAGTTATGCCTTCTTTTTTTATGTTACTATAGTATCTGTATGCAAATGGGAAAATTACAACAGGTATACAATAGCCATGATGCAAACTATCAGATATCAAATTCAGATATAATTAATTGTGTGCTTGCATTGTTTACTCTGTTTAGAAATCCGTATCACTGTTTTGGTGATCCAGGACAAATTGCTAGTCTTCCCCTTGCATTTCAAAGAAAAAGAAAGACACACACACACACACACACACACGGCCACAATTTCTTATTCTTCATGTGTTCAGAATGGATATATTGCTACAGACAGATATCTATATGGCTTAAGTCGATTTCTGAGATAGTGCCATTCAAGTTTCATCTTGTGTTTATTCGTTGTCAGTCACTAGGAATTTACGCCACAGAGCAACAAAAGCAGCATGCTTGAACTGCTAACAGCAGCAGGGGGGGAAATGACATCTTTATCGGAAAAATATCCTAAAAACTGACAAAAGAAGTCAATCCAAACACAAAAAAAAGAAAACTTACTGTAGAAATTATTAAAACAAATAACCTTCCCTATCAATCTGGAATTTACACAAAAAACTCTGTTTTGTAAAAAAATGAAAACATCACTTTTATTGATACATTTGGCACACAGTGGACAAAAAGCTACAGTTGTTATTCTCCATCTCAAAATTGATCTCAATATTACCATTAAAAACACGAAGGAAGTAGTTGGGGCTACATTATTGCAAATTATGTTTATTCTTTTCTTTCAGTTTCTACCATGACATGCTCAGCATTCTCCCTCCATCCCAAACGAGTGTGTATTGGAAGGTGGAGGAGGAGAGGTTCATGGTATTCATTATAAATTATCCAAGTACTGAGCAAACAATTTACTTATACGAATATATAAACTTTCTAACTTTAATGCTTTTTACCATAGTAAATGTGTGTATATATTTCTACCTTGCTCAGGAATATTGATTCACAAAACTGATTTGGTCTAAGTAATCTCATTAGGGAAAAAGACCATTTTTTAAAAAATGTATTGATTTTAGAAACAGGGAGGGAAAGAGGGAGAGGGGGTAAGAGAGAAACACTGCTTTGATGTCCTACTTATTTACGCATTTATTGTTTGATTCTCATATGGGCCCTAACCAGGGACTGAACCGGCAACCTAGGCATATCAGGATGATGCTATAACCAACTGAGCTATCTGGGCAGGGTGGAAGAAGACCATTTAAAAAAGAAGCTGCAATGACCATGTGCCCTTTACAGAGAGTAGTGTAACTGAGGTCACAAGAGGAGCCCTTTGAGGGTTATTCTTTCACCCTCTACTTCCACTGTCTGTGGGGGGAGAGAAGCCAGGACATGGAGTCAGAGACACTGGAGTGAGACCCTGCTTATGCAAACACCCACTATATAACCCTGACACATTTTAAACTGCCTGAGCCCCTCAGTTTCCTCATCTGTGTAATGGGATTATTCTGTTCTAGTTCATCTATTCTCATTTGAGAGTACCTGACACAGGAAGGTGCTCATTAAAATGGTATTCACTTTATTAATAAATTTACTGTTTTTTAAATAATAAAGGAAAACTCAACCTGATGAATGTTATGGTGGCATTCCCCTTATTCCCAAACAAGTGGCTGACTCTTCAGCTGTTCAGCACCACAAGGAGGAACAGCGACCAACCAGTAAATATAAGATGTTCAGATATTTTGTAATAATCCAATCTAAAGTGAAACAGAGTCTTAGAATCACCACATAAAGAAGAATTTATCATAAAATGAAGAAAACTTCCAGATAGAAAACCTAGAAAAAATTAACATTGAAGCATATAGTATGTGAAATACTTCTCAAAATGTTAAAAAAAATCTCTCATAAATATTTAAGTCAAGGTTATTTTTTAACTTTAAAATATTTTAATGTGTTTTCATGATTTAAGGTTTAGGTGGTTTTCCTATAAGTGCGTACAAGTACAACTTTAAAAAATCATGGTACTCCAATTTAAAAAATCACCTCACTGTTAATATCCATTGAATAAATACTGTCTAGAAACCAGGGTAGTGATACGTTAGGGGAATGGAGACAAAAGTAAACCAAAATTCCTTCCTCCAAGACCTCACGCTCTGGTCTGGGAGCCGACACGCACACCAGCATCCATGGTGAGTGGCGGGCTTGTCGTCTGAAGCAGAGCCATGGGATCACCAAGAGTGGGGAAGGTAATCTAACATCTCAATGCAACAAAGAAATAACAAAGAGCTTGTTTTACTCCTTGACTGGGCAAAAATGCTTTTTTAATAATTTCAGTGCATCCTCAAATAAAATACACCTAGGTCTCCACTTTGCTTTAAAAAGGAGGGAACCATGACATTTTGAAACCTAATAACATTACTGCTGACCCTAATTCATGAAGACTCTCTCCACCAGAAGCTCCTTTCTATTAGAATCACTCCTCAACGCCCTTTTTACTTAAAAGGTCACAGCCAATGTTCTAGTCGTTAAAAAAAATAGCAGAAAGTTTTACTCCAATACTTGTTTCTGTGTGTGTACATGTAGTGGATGTTATGTTTCATTTTTATTTATTTTTTCACTAGACTGAACAGTTTTAAATCTCAGTCCCCATTACCTACACTGTAAAAAGGGTTTTAAAGGTTCCAATGAATGTCTTTTGTGCCCCTGAGTCACCTATTTCCTTCTTACAGCTTATCTCGCTTTCACACACAGTCTCATTTGCACATACAAGGTAATTCTCCTGCCCCCATGATCTATTTATCCTAAAACATACCCAAGGACTCTGTGTATGGCTTATTTTTGTACAGATAACTCGAGGAAAATTTGAACAAAGATGCATTTCTGCTTTGGAGCATTAGGCACATGAAATTAAGAAGCTGCTATGAGGAGAGCAGAGGAAAAAAAACATCTGGATCAACTGAAGGGAAATGCACAAAATGTGTAAAAAATCTATTATGGGCACTTCAAGGTAGGTTCCTCCTGGTACATTTCATCAGAGATGGAAGATGTTCAATTTTACAGCTTGTTCGCTTGTTTTTTGGGGGGGAAACTGCAGCAACTTCGTGTTTAGGGCCTTATAGACTAAGAATTATAAAAAAACATGATCTGTGCTCCAAGTTACATTATTTAGGAAAGACAGGGATCTTTATAGGTTGATTAAATACCTTGAGCTCTGGGTTAAAGTGTAGGGTGTTATACAGACCAGGAACACTTGAAATAGTTTTTTTTGCAGATTTTTTTCCTTATTATAACTTACTTCCCATATACAAAATTTATAGTTGAAAACTTGATCAAATGACATGGATACTTCTTGTCAATTAATCACTGCTCTCAATAAATATGTTTCAAGAAAAAATCAAGAGCAGAATCATTGTAAAGAAAAATTTTGCTTTTTGATATTTAAAAACATGTAAATGATTCATTTGCTGTACTATTTTACTCTGTGTGACATTCAAGTACAATATACCTGGACATACACTTTCAAATTCACCACCTTCCCCACTGTCAGGTCAACTGAATGCCTTTAGAAGAGAAAGAAAAAAAAACTTACCCAATGAAAATAAAAGATACATGCAGCTTTTCCATGTATATTTATAGGCACCCATATCAAAAATAGCTACTCAGTTATGTAGCATACCTTTGGTAAGTCCACCTGCATATCAAGGGTAAGTTTCTGACAAACAGCAATTCCAGTTACCGTATGTTCCTCTAAATGTTTCCAGTTAAATGTCCAAATCCTTAAAAAAATTCCTCAAACTTTCAAAACTCTACTTCATGTAAATTAATTTTTGATACCCTTTAATCTTCAGTTGTATCCTATGTTTAATGCAAAATTATAGAGTTTTATCATCTTTTTAAATGGGATAAGTCTCAGGGAGATGATTTGTTGGTAAAATTAGAGTTTTTAACTATGAAACAGAAACAGTAAGTGACTGCTTAAAAAAAGACAACAGTAAAAATAATTACCCCAATAAAATTTTCTTTTAAATTACATACCATGAAAATGAATGAATGTATTCTATCTTAAGTAATATTATTTTTTAAAAAACAACTTAATTTTAAAGAGTGCCTCCCATATCCTCCCTTGTATTATGACTATGTGTCATTATGTACAATTAGCACAATTCACCTTTCTACTTTCCTGCAAACGCCTTCAGCTCCTGTCCTATTTTCTACTCGTATCTCCCCAACCACTCTCCCCGCACATTTCCTAGCACACGCTGGAACGCAGTAGGGACTGTATTATTAACTATTTGTTTATTTTGTTAAAACAGAGGGAAAGTTCTCGGTGATTAAGAATCAAATAGCAGAACCAGGGCAATCCAACTTCAGCCCCAAATTGACTACTCACTTTCTGTTTGACCTTAGTTGTCCCTTAGCCTCTCCCTATCTATAGTTTACTTTTCTGCTCTTGAAATGGACAAATTAATAGCCCCAAATTCTTTTTAAAAATTAAAAGTTTGGTAAAATTTACTGTTACAAGTAAAAGTTCTTGCTATATTTAGAAAGAGAATCCCAGTCCACCCCTCTGTCCCTCTCTCCTTGTCATGTTTCTGAAATATCTTGATATTCACTGAAAAAAAGGCTCTGAAATTTCTGAGCAAAGATGATGAACAAGTCAACCTAAACACAAAATCTACATACAGGGCCTGGCATAAATAACGCCCCTTTTTATTACAAAATCATAAGCATGTAATTCTGTGGCATAACAATATGACACTCGAGCACACCATATGACATTTTAGGGGAAGTGTTCCAATTAAAACTACAAATTATTACACTCATATCATTACCCTACCAACCCCACTTGAGCAGGCGACACTTCTGCTGGACGCTTGTACAAGAGATAGTTATGGACTTGCATGAAGATGATCACAGCTTTAGGCTATAACCCAAATGGGCCCATAGAATTGGTTATTAAGATTTAGCTGACCTCTGATAGAGTGAAAGATAAAATGAAAAGTGCCAATCCAGCTGATCTTTGATGATTAGTTAAGCTATGTACACAGAGCGCCTTTATTAAAGAAATGAATTAATGCTGGCGGCAGTGTGAGAGGAGGGTGGGGAAGGGGGCAGATGACCACAGATGAGCCACAAGACTCACTGACTCACTGCCTTCTCCGGGCTTCCGTGGCGCCCTGGACGAGGCTGAGAGAGCGCGTCAGTGCCATCTCACGCTTAAGACCTGCTGAGCTGCCTGTGCAATATTAAGTGAAGTGGGCTACGCATGCTTCTTCTTTTCTTACAAAGAGATAAAAAAAGAAAAAGATAAACACCCTCATCAACACTCTGGTGAAAGAAACTAGCTGTTTTTCAAAATCTACTTAAAAAAAACCTGGACCAAGTACTTTTTGACTTTTAAGTTGAAAGAACATTTTACACATTTCAAAATGCTTCCCATGCATTCTAATTTGAAAACTGTAACTCGTTCTTTTTTCACTCTTCTCTACTTCACGAAAGCATGAGTTTGGGGATTAGAAAAGAAGGCATTCCTAAAAATGATTATTGTAAGCTCACTGGTACTAACAGTCTTTTAAAAATGATATTTCAATTGTCTTCAGTTTTCTACCTCATTATTTAAAATGGTGACCTTGCTTTAATTTTGTCCGCCCAACTGATTGTCAGTAACACTTCTGTGTAACTCTCCTTTGCAGTTCTCGGTGTCCCACGTCTATGTTCTGATTTTTCTGAAGTTAGCTGCAGAGGACCTTGTTGGTTTCGCCGGTCGAGCCACTTCCCCTTCTTTCAGCACAGAATCCTGCTCTCCGTTAGGAAACCTACTGCATGCATTCCCAAGGGGCCGAGTCCATCTGCCTCACTAACCCAAACACACGCAGGCCTGGATATCTGACCCTGCCCTGGCCCAATCAGAGTCATTAATCGCCCCGGACACAGCAATTATTTTAGAAGTAGGCATTTGATGCAAGCAGAGCCAATCAGGTTCTACCTTAAAATTTGCTGAGGGAATAGAGGCTTAGATCCAGGTGGCAGCTCTCTCCCTGTCAGGGGGAGAAAAGCCACCAAGAATGATGCTAACATTTTCAGAGAATCAAAAGCATAAAACTAAGAAATGATCGTATTATATCATTTGAGCCTCTGGATCAAGGTGGGACAGCTTTACATTTAAACTCATGGAGTTGATTCCTATCACTTGCAGCAGAAAACCTCCAAACTAAATCACTGTTCAGATTTTTTGCTGCTTTATCATGCTCTTCCTCACTCCTTTATCCTATTTCTTTTTAAAATAAATTTACAAAATTTTAGGGTGGGGGGGCTGTTTCTTATAGTATTCAGGGTCTTTTAATTTAAAGGCCTCTATTTTTGTTTTCCTATTCCTCAGATCCCTAGATAATTTGAAAAATGAAGAATTAAGAAAGCTGCAAAGTTCAGCAAAACAAAATTTATCAAAATCTTGCTAGTTCTGCCCTTCTAGATGCTTTCTTGATATATATATATATAGATACATATCCTCTGTCTCTATTCTCTTACCTCCACCACTTAAAAAATTAAATATATTTTGTATATAATCCGTTTCACTACTCTGCCCATATGATTAAAAACACTGTAGTTTTAATACTTCTCTTAAAACAGGAAACATAAAAATATCCTTCCCACTCATAGAGGACATAAAAAATGGAAGATATTTTTAAATGTAAAGAGACTAATCCAGTAAAAAATCCCAAAAAATAAAGTATAGAGAAATAATTGCTCCAGATCTAATAGTTTTCTAACAAATTTAGCTATCATACAAATAATTTCCAGTACATATAATATTATACAATAAATTAAATGGTAGTCTGGAATAAGGCAATGCATCTATCCCAAACATAAACCACCAATGAGGACAAATTTGCCTCTTTGATGAAGATCACATTCCCATTAATAATGGCTCTAGGATTATTCTCGTCTCTGAAAATAGCATGTTTTTAAAAAAAGACTGCAGCATTCTCAAAATAACAAAGCCAAAGAGTAAGTTACTAAAATTATTCTAGACCAGCAACTTTTAACCTTTTTATCTCAGAGCACATACAAACTAATTACTAAAATTCTGTTACACCAGAAGTATATCTTTTGCTGATCTGACAAACAATATAGGCACAATTTTGATTCATTCACACCAGAGGGCTATCGTTGTGTTGGCTGTTGTCACTTTTTACCTTGGCAATCTGCAGGAAAAGAGGACAGTGCCCCTGACTAAATAGTCAGGTATTGAATGTTTTAAAAAGTCGTGCAGCACACTGGTTGAAAATCTGGTTCTAGACCAATGTTTCTGCCCCCTGTCATAGCACAAACCCCTCGGACTGTGATGCCTTTGACTAGGACCCTCCTGTTCATTTCACTGACCTTGTATATTTCAGTAACAGTTGGCTTTGGATTACTAGGATAAATGTGATTTTATTCCTGGAATCTTTATAAAAACTTCATTTTGATGTCTTTCTTATAAAGAAAGCCTAACCATGATGTAGCTGTACGGATCCCATAAGACTTTGTAATAAAAGACTATGGGAGACTTGAAATCAGAAGATTGAGGTTTAAATTTCTATTCTACTACCTACTTAGTATTTGAATTTGGTCATGTCAAAATTTCTGACACTCCAGTCTTTCATCTGATAAATGAGACAAAATCTGGCTGACAGAGTTATTGTGTGAATAAATGATTCAATAAATAAAAATATGTCTTAGAAGATACACAGTGTGATACAAATATTGGTTATTTATATATGTATAGTACACACACACATAGTTGCATGGTTCAAAAGAATAACTTTGTAGAAGGCTAATTTCAACTAAATCCAAAAAGTTTTAAGATTATCTTGTCTAGCAGTAGAATGGGCAAAGGCAGAACCGAAGACTTAATTTACAGTCGCAGGTAGTACAAAGAAAAAAGTAAGATACATTCACTCACAAAATGAATGAGCTGAACATGAAGGCAGTAAGTTGCCAGAGCATATGGGTGGCTGTGATATATTATACAAGTGCCTTCTCTTGCTCCAAGTCACTGTATTGTCCTAAATATGTGTAAATATCTCTAGGCAATCAGAAAGACAAAAATATACCCAGTTGGGCAATTTCCTTTTCAAATTATTCTTTTATTACTATATGATGCATGGTAATTTATTTGTCCACAATAGACAGGGCCACCACTCCCTTGAAAATGCCATGTTTATAAGAATCTGGAAATACAATTTGCATTCAGTTAGAAGTAGCTCTCCAACAGAGACAGGGCAGAGTTCATGTTTTGCCACCAATAAAGATCTGAAATTGAAATGCAATTTTTCCAGCTGAAAATCATTTAGCAAAGGTCCAAGCAGTCTTTTCTACAATTAAAGCAGGTATGTCAGTTACAGGTGAGAGTGGACTCTAAGAATCATGGCTCCAAATTTCAGCACCGGACCTATCTAATCTAATCTAATCTAATCTCATCTAATCAATACATATTACTGCATCTCATTATAACTGAAATGTCTCTGCAGACAAAAGACTTTTTTTCCCCTTCAGCTAGCTCTTTTAGGTGCCAAATTGAAGATTGAATTGTTCATTTCATTCAGAGATTTCAAAGAGGTCTTCCTGGATAAGTTCCTTTGAAATGCTGCCTTAGCTGAGAATGTAAAATGTTTTGCAGAGACAGTGATTTCTTGGCACAGAACTTTCAGCAGCATCATTTAGAGTAAAAGTCATTAATTTCTTTCCTCCTCCAACAATAAGGATATTGTCCTATAGTGTTCAAGTAAGACGCAAGGACTCCCCGATCTTCATTCTCTCTTCAGGGCCACATCATGCTTTTAGGAGCTCCCTCTCTTCCATACATAGAGGGGAGACCACCTAACCGTAAAGCCGCGCCAAATGAATCACATTAGTTTTCCCACATTAGACTTCCCAGTATGGATTTGAGATGCACAAGATTATATAAATGGATGTAGAAACTGAGTCCCAGGGATGTTAAATAACTTGCTTAAGATTACTCAGCAATTAACAGCAGCAGTACTGAGACTTCAGAACCTGAGTCCCTCCAAAGTCTGCGTTCTTTTCATCTCACCTTACCACCCGGCAAGCTTTGATGCGTGACATAAAGATGATAGGGCTCAGCCGATTCAGGCAACACATTGACCTTCATCTACCAAACGCACTCCCAATCCACTCTGAATCAAAGACTACTTTTCAGTCTATTCACGGAATCTCATTCCTTTTAATATTAAAGTTTTTTTTCCCTTTGAGGCGACTAAACCTCAGACATCATTGTACTGACAAGGTTTGAATCCTGTTTGTGTGACTTTAGACAAGATACATCAGTTTCATCATCTGAGAACTGGAATAAGGTTTTGCGAGAACCGTGAGCCATCATTTGTGTAAATCACCAGCACAGTGCCTGGCGCACAGTAAGCCTTCAATGAACACCTGCCATTATCATTACTACTATTAATATATTACTACTAAAGACTGTTTTCTAAAAACTTATCTTTATTTTTCCTATTTCTATTTATTAGGCTTTTCATTTTTGTTTTTCTTATTTATATATTAAATTGGAATGGATGGTGCTTAATTCAGTAAAGTGGCTGGTATAACAATTGTATTTTCTACAGCATTTGACAAAATTGTCTGCAAAATGGGGTCACCGGCAGCTGGCACTTCAGAGAGAAATAATTAAGGTTTGTTCTAAACAATCCATTTACTTTTTTGCTGATCCTATATAAAGCAGGAACAAGAGAGTCCTACTGACTGTTCTGTAAGTCTCAAGTTCTTCTTCTAAAACCTGTCACTTACGTGTAATAGGACACTCACTTAGCAAATTATTTATACATTTTAAATCACAGATGGCCTCATTTACAAAAGAATAAAATAAAATGAAGAAAAAGAATGCTGCTCTTTATCAGGATACTATTATAGGAAACTTTAAAAATTGTAATTAAAAATTCTAAAAATAGTGAATGTAGAATGCATGTTCCCCATTGCAAAAAAGTAGTTAAAATTTACCTCAAAAAAGAAAGGACTATTAACTTTGATATTCTGCTAATACATACAAAATCCTAGGAAAAATAAATACAAAGATACAAAGGGGACAGAAATGATAAAGTGCTTGAAAATGAAAAATGAATCCCTTAAAAACTTTTAATCAAATGATTTCTTTATTGTTATAGTGACTAAAAAATATTTAAGGATTTTAGATTTTAAAAATATTTTTAAAATTTCTGATGAGTGTTCAGTGACATGGGAAAAATGCTTATGATACATTCAGCAAATAGAGGGAGCGTGAGCTGGAAGAAAGCCAGAATGAACACTGATTGGAAGAAAATACACTAAAATCTTAGCAATATTAGTTTGAGTGGGTAGGTGGGCAAATTTTTTTCTTCTCTTTGCTTTTCCTATTCCAACACAAGGAGAGAGGAACTTTGGGGGCTGGAGGGCAGGCAGGAAAGGCCTTGGGGAGAAACAGGGTGCCGGAAGGGAAGAGGGACCTGGCACCCCAGGCAGGGCCCTGACCAGGGCCACAGACCTAGACCCCCACCGCTGAGCCCTCTCTAAGGTGACCTGGCAGGGACAGCCTCTCCAAACAGGACTGGCAGGAGGGGGCGTTTCCCCACAAGGGTGTGCACGTCGGAACCTCACTGGGAAGTCAAAGAGTGCAGCGCCTTTTTCACCCTGACCCAAAAAGCAACCCAAATCATTGTAACACATAACAGGTTTGCTGAATCCATACTACTTCAGCACGGCTTTTCAAGATTTACTTTAAAAAACACCAATGCCAACAGTTCCAAGAACGTAGCCCACACAGACATGATTGCCCTGTAACAGCATAGTTCCTTTCGGGCTGAAATTAAATGAATAAAACCCTACTCTTCAGGGCTGATTACTTCTGACCTGTGCGAACTCTTCCCAGGCCTTTGACTCTTATGTATTTTGAATCTTTAAGTCCAGCTCATTGCAGATCCTTTCAGTTTCACCTTCAGCCTTTGCTAAATAGAGATGTGTTTGCGTCACGGCTCTTCTGCAGTGCAGCGTTCTGCAGGATGCTGCCTCTGAATGAATGACAGTCTCACCACCACCAGTTCACCGTTCTGACCAAGCCTGGACTTAGCATCCTGCCACTGCTGGGTTATGTTGTCCAACTATAGAGCACATTTTCATGACATTAAAAAAATGTGTTAATCAATCACTTCAACGCGATTTACTGAGAGCCCCCTCCAAATTGAGGGTGGTGTACAAAACGGCACACTGAGCTATTTTAACATAATGGTACACGAAGCCTTCTTTCTCTGTCTTAAACTTTTACCAGAAATGTCAGGGACTAATTCTGCTGAGATCAGTATCAGGTTTCAAAATTATTTTCTCTCTCAACAGTATTGCAAGGAATGGAAATATAAATGGAGAGATTCATTCCAGTTCCCTAAATCTCTGGAAAACCAAAAGAAATTTTTCTTCCATTCCATAATTACTCGACTATGCTTAAGGATAGCATCCATCACCCCATTAATGATAGCATGAAGGGTTCCAATTACAAGTTTCAATAACTTTATTCAATGAGTCATGCAGAAGAGAAATTATTCCCAGAAAAAAAAACACCAAAAAGAAAAGCCTATATTTGCTCTTGCATAATAAACACTCAAATATAGAAAGCAAAGTACATGATTCCTTAATGCTAGTTAGTTAAAATCTACAAAATTATACTAATCTTCTGACAAGTAGAATTAAATAGCAAATATCCCGAACTCCCCAGAGGGATTATCATTTTGGAGTAGGTAATGAGCGTTCTTAGAATTCAGCGGAAGCCGATTGAGCCCTTCCTAGCGTCGCATTTCCTGTTTGATGTTACTGGACTGTTGTTATCAATCCAGTTGAATGATGCTTTCTCTGGTTAAGATATAGTCACAACGTTATACTTCATGCACTGAAAAAGTATGTTTACGTCACATCATTACAATTCTGGTACCACCAGCCTAAAGGGAAAGGCTCTAGGTCAAACTGGATCTACTTCAGCAGATTGACAAAACAACTCCAGTTGCCAAAAGTACAGACCTTCTTCTTTTTCAAGGGCTTCCTACCAGGCCAATAGCCAAAGGAAACTGTTCCTTAAACACTCTCCAGGTGGGAGCTGAATAATTGGGAACATTTATTTACTGAAGAGCTGAGCAAACTGAGAAAGAGCTTTAAATATAAAGAGCTGAAATAAGGGAGAGAAAGACTGTAGTTATAACTTTTATTTTTCAAGCTCTCCTAAATTCCCCTGTTGGGTATCAGAATTTCATGCTATGCTACTCACAATTTATAAGTATGAAAACTATTTTTACTAGTCCTTGCTAATAATGCCTTCAGTTCCCCTGACGGGGCACCAGGCACCAATCAGTCTAACGGCTGCAGAACTCCACAAGCACCAAGCGCATTGAACATTAAATAGGTGAAAACTAATCTGAGGTCTTACCTAGGGACTCGCTCTCAAACATTTTCATAATTAGTCAGTTGCTCTCCAATTTGAATTAAGGGCATCTATATATAGTTTCCTTACTGCCTCACAGCAGACTGTATACGAGAACCGAGGAGCTTTGGAAGAGAGGCCCCGGACAGCTGAGTATCATGCCTCAGGCAGTTGCTGAAGGCATCAAGACACACTTAAAAAAAAAAAAAAAACAAAAACCGCACAATGTTCTTTGCTGCTCACTCAGAACTAGGCCTCGGAGGCTATTCAGTTATTTTACAACATTTAAAGGCAGTACATTATCCCCAAACTACCACGTGTGTGGTATCTCTTAATATCCAGATTTATCTTAGGGGGCCTTTCTATTCCAAATGGCAAATACCATCCTGCATCCAAGCTTGACACACGGTTCCTCAGTAACTGCAGAGGGTAGCAGTGAACACAACCTTCAGAAACAGACACTGTCTTGGGTTAAAAACTAGTGAAGAGAATATTTAAATATACTTACATGAAGAAGTATTTGCTCCTTCGGTTGTTACTGATATTCTAATGGGAGACTCTATAAGACACAAAAGTGGAATGACGCTTTATTGAGTTATGCCTCTTAGATTCTAACATTAGGAATGGCTTGGCTTGGGTAGCATCTAGGAGAAGAGGACTAGAACACAGTGCAACTGAAAAGCTGAAGCTTTTCAAAGTCAAAGGAAAATGTAGGCAATATTCGAAGACCACAAAGGAGTATTTCTGTAGTCCAGATCCAAAGACTTTTGAAAGAGGAGAAAATGGAGTGGGTCCCTCTGCAAAGATAAAACCCACACCAAACGCTGTATGCACGTCCTAGAAATGCTCTAAACAGGTCCACACTCCAGGTGAGATAGACAATTCCTTTTCTGATGTGTGTAGTCTTGACCTTTAGAAATGTGAAACCAAGGAAGGTAATCCCCATATTTAGTGAGAATGAAAGTCAACTTTCATGCATAGAAAAAATTAAAAAGAAAAGAAAAAGGATGAGAATATTTTCAGGCAACGTGGTCTGCATAAACATCCTGAGCAAACACAGTGCTGAAGAACCACTAGAAGAATTACATTAGGATGCAAACAAAACATGCTAAACAAGTCCGTAATACAATCACTGGGGATGCAGTAGAAAGATTCTCTTAGGTCACAAGGATAAGGGAGGAAAACCAGTACGTAAGTACAGACCTGCGTAAAACGTAACTCGTGCAGCAAAGAAAGCATTGGACCTAAGGGTCTTTATTAGTAAGAAATAAGAGCAGTTTAGTATCAAAGAAAGATTGAAATTCAGCATCCAGAAAGTTATAAAGATTCAAGTAATATATCAGAAAATAACAGTTACAGTCTAAATTCCAAAGACAAGCACCATGTAAATTTAAAAGCTCAGGTTTATAACAATATCTACTAAAGTTGGACAACTAAGTCCCTACATTTAAAAAAAAAATCCCTGAACGAAATGTGAAGAAATTCAAATTAGTCAATGATTCTTTTCTTTTGATCTCTCTTTCCCTCCCTCCTTTTCTTTCTTCTTGCCTCCACCCCCCACCTCTCTCTCCCTCTCTCTCTCTCTCTCAAAAGTAAGATCTGCTTAGAGTCCAGGATCATCCCACCCTACAATACAGATACTTATACCTAAGTAATTACCCATGAATATGTCCTAAATATGGCCAAACTGTCTAGGATATTGAGAAATTTAGCTGTTATGATTTTAACAATAGCTTTGAAGGGAAGGTTAAAACTGGTGAAGGGAAGATTAAAAAAAAAGATTGTGCTGTGTCAGATTATATGGCCTCCTGTAGGTTCAACAAGGTACAGGCCATATATATATATATATATATATCACTTTAAATATGGAGTAATGGAAAGTGTACTGAGCATGAAGTATCCACTTTTCTGAGCTTACTGAGCTATATGACTTAACATTCCTAATGGTCATTTGTATAATAAAGAAAATGTTTTCTCATTTGCATAATGAAGAAAACCACTGTCTTGTTCCACAAATCTGTTGTCATTACTGAATGAGATGCAAAAATCTTTGTAAACTGTAAAGTATCAGGAAAAAAGTGAGTTATTATACTTTTGAAGTTAGTTTTAGTTTTGTATCTAAGTCTGCAAAAACTTGCTTCCAATTGAGTACAAATTTTTACGTATTTTAAAGTTCCATTTCCTACAAAATTGCAGAGGATAAGAAAAAGTAAAAAGAAATCAGAGTAGATTAACTCAATACACAACTAGTGGAGAAATGGATGACTTGTGAGGATACATGCATTAGTACATTTGAATTGTAAGTAGTGAGTATCTGCTCAGACGGTAATTGCTGTTGGCAAATATTATAGGCAAGTGAGGAACAAACAAAAAACAACAACAATGAAGTCAGTGGTTGGTTTTTCAAGTTTAGTGACCCACACCTGATCCTCATTAGGTGCCGAAGGTCAGATGTCAGACACTGACCATCATCCAGGAGTAAACTAGGATGGATGAAAGAGAGCAGAGGCGGCTAAGAAGAGCACCTATAAAGATATAAAACCTGAATTGGTAACCAGATGTCTCCTTTACTGCACTAACATCCCTAAATTGTATCTAGACATAGATTTCTCTTCCTCATGCATGCCTCTCAGGCCCAAGTTCAGACTCCTTTAAGGAAAATCCAAAAAGGCAGAATGAGCTGGAGGAAAACATTGGGGCAGAAAACAAGCACGGCTTAAATCTGGATGCAGAAGGGGTTCTGATTAGTAGAAGGAGCAGCCAGCAGTGATGTCTGTCATTCTGGTTAGTAACATTGGCCGAGCTGGTTTGCCTTACCTGAAGACACATATGCCCTTTCGGTTGAGGCTGGCATGCCAGTGACGATCTCTGCAAAAAAGAAAAGGTGATAGGATATTATGATGTACAATCAGGAGGCCGGGAGCCAGTTCCACAGCCTGCCTTCAACCTAAAACTGAGTAAAAAGGAAGGAAGTATTGCAAGGGAGTGATGAAAGCAGGGTTTACCCATACAGAGTGAAAAAGGCAAAAAAAAAAAAGAGACCGTCCAGACACGCAGTTCTCCTTTCTTGAGCAAAGAGCGTGAGATGAATGGCACTAGAGTAATTAGGAAGAATTCACTGCCCCCACCGGGGTCAGGGAAGGACAGTATACGACACAGATGTCAAGGACTCCTCCTTGGAAAGGAAGGCAGCAATAGCAGAGCTGAGAAAATCAAAGCTGGAGTCAGAATTATTAAATTACAGATCTTTGGAGAATTCCAGTTTGGTTCAAAAACAGAAACAGGCAATGTTTCTACTTGGGATTGGTGGAAAACATCAAATTCTGGCATTGAACTCTACATAAAACTGACAACAATAGTCAAGATTGGGTGCCTTATCATATGATAGACGCTTCAGCTACCGAGGGCAGGACATAAAGAGGCATCTCCCACTGGAAAGAAATGAAGTGAACACTACCATTGTGGTAATTGTGACAGTCATGTTCAAACTCTGACTTGCATTCTCACCACTTTTATGATGAAAGAAAATGATTACACTAATTCATTCTCTTGTTAAGATGTAATTTTTTGAGCAAGGTATTGTTTTATAAAGCTTTCATAGCAAGGTATAAATATGCAATGATGAATATATTCAACATTCACTGTGTGTATAATTATTGTTATGGCTGATTAACTGAATAGTATTTTACTATTTACTAACAAGGACAAAACAATTAGTTGAATCTGTTATGATTTATTATATATACATTACAAGAGTTACCAGATTCTACTAAAATCCTAAGCAGGTCAATTATGTTATCAATTACATAGCCTGTTAATCATGGAGTTAGAAATGTTCATGATCAATATAATCATCTTGAAACATAGATATGACCATTTAGGATTTCCATGAGAGGACTAGTGTAATAGGTAAGAAAAATTAACCTAAGTGGCAATATTTCTTCAACCTGAGAGGCTTCTCCAGAGATAAAAGGTTTTATGAAACCAGAAGGAAAAATGGCATGTGAGATTCAGCAGGAAGGCTGATGAGTAAGTGTCAGGTTGAATATGAATATATGCAGACCAGAAATACACCTTAAGTAAGACCGAATGTGCCTTTCTCATGCAAATTAAGTGTGGATGGTCCTCTCTAATCACGCATTAGGAGACAAACCATTCAAGGTGTGAGACTATTACCAAGACACTAAAGTTGCCTACCTGGGTTCTTATACCCACTCAAACTGGGACAAAGTGAAAGAAACACGTGTGTGAGGGTATATGATACCCTTTAGACTTTCTCAAGCACCAGGCATTCAAGAAGATATTCTGAGCTGGTAACATGGCAATATCTGTTTCTGAAGTGGCTACAACTAGCTTTCTTGATTTGGGCTGTAGAAAACAAAATTGCTCTTCTTTGGGGAAAATTTAATCTGCGAGAAATGTTTTTATGAAAGATTTATAGCACTGGTCTATCTTTATGAATACCCAGAAGAAGGTCCACATTCCCAAGCAAGGAGCCCACAGGAGGCGCAATGCCTTCTCATTCTGTCCTTCAGGAGGCATGGATGACTGACAGCCAGTGAAGAAGTGCTCTCAGGGTCAGAAGACCTGGGCAAGCGTCCCACTCCCAGCATGAATCAAGACTCTTCACATTTTTTTTGACAAACTAAGTAATTGGTCACCATGACCTTCCAAGAAAAAAAATCAGAGCTGTTTTATCTTCTGCATAAAATATCTCACATTAGAGGAAAGGTTAACCATAACATTTCCTCTTTTAACCAAATGTTACATTAAAATACCAGAACAGGAGGTTACTACAAAGATGTATCTATACAGAGACAACTTAAAATAGCCTCCATTCCTATAATTAGATATTTATCCTGGAGACCTTTAAAAATATCTATAATGATTATAGTTCAACTAAAAACCTTCTGAATTATCTTGGTGGAAACACGAGTTCAGAAGTTATATACTTCTATACTAAAAGAATCTTGCTAATAAGAAAAGTTAATCTTTTTATTAAAACCACTTAGCCAGCATTTTTACGTGTGTTTTTGGTAGAATTCATAGATTTAGAAAACAACCTATTGTTATAAGTGAGATTAAAAATAACTTTATCTGAAATTATTAAATCCTACAATCTCCTTGAAGTTTAAGAATTGCATTTTCACACAGCAATTTGGAAAGCTAAATTTGTTAATTTATAAAAGACATCCCCTTCATTAGTGCAAAATAATGAGGACTTAAAATCATCAGAAATTGAACACAACAGACAGCTGAGTAACTTATGCTGAGTAGGCAAGTAAACATAATGAACATTAGTGTTTTGTAATGTTTGAATGCTTTTTTAATGAATTGTATCTGGCTTCAAAAAAAAAGTTGCAGTGTCTGAAAATACATCTTCTAGAAAGCAATTTTTCTAATCATTATATATACAAGACTTGTTTGAGACTTCACCAAGAGCATAATACAATAAATACGGCAATTTAGAAAAAAATACACACGTACATACTATGTACAAACATATATATGATGTTTCTGTGTGCACTTAAATATCAAATCATGTGACTCTGTTGTTCTAAAACTACAGGCCATTGGACATACAAAACATTTGATCAAGTATCTTTTTTAAAGATTTAAAATGGGCACACTTATGTGTCCGCACTGGTAAAGATGACTTCAGGAACATCTTTGACTGTCTGAATTCTTGCTCATAGTGAGTGCTTACCTTAAAGCAGCTGGGAAATTTTAGAATTGATAAATGATGTAGGGACAGAATAGATACTATGCATTAAACAGACAATTCTAGCCCTGGCTGGTGTGGCTCAGTGGATTGAGTGCCAGTCTACAAACCAAAAGGTCAAGGGTTCAATTCCCAGTCAGGGCACATGCCTGGGTTGCAGGCCAGGCCCCCAGTGTGGGGTGTGCAAGAGGCAACCATGTATTGACGTTTCTCTCCCTATCTCTCGCTCCCTCCCTTCTCCTCTATCTAGAAATAAATAAAATCTTTTAAAAAAGACAATTCTATTCCACTAATACTAGCCTTCTGGGGACTCCCACACAATGTGCCATACATGGAGTCTACCACAGAAATCACTGAGCAGATTTGTATGCTTCTCTGTGTAACTCCAGGCTTGGCACCAATACCATAACATGGCAACAACTCTGCCAACTGGGACAGAGAATGAGGATAACCCTGTTACGCACATGAGACAGTTTTTTTAAAGGACAATTGATGTATTAATCAAATTTCATAAAAATAATATTTTTCTGCTCATCACAACTGAAACAGCTATTTTATGGCTATGAGTCCAGCTGTTCTTATGGGATCTTAAATCTCATTCAAATAATTTTTCTCCTGATTGAATAAAACAAAAGAAAATCTAGTAGAAGATACGACCAATTTGTTATATTTTCTCCTGCATTTACCTTTCAAAAGGCAGCAGTATTTAACTAACTTGAAAACCGGCTAGGTCTATTATTCTCCTCCCTTGTCCAGTGCCCAGGAGTTTTCATGGAGCTTCTTAGATAAGAATTAATTGCTAAATTAAGGTTTCCTACACACAAACCAAGCCAAATAAAAATAAACATATAGTATATGGGCTTTGGAAGCCTAGTGTTTGTGGCCTTTTAAACTGCCATATTTGAATTCATAAAAGGAATCACTGGTATCCACCATGTAATGAGGATGCCCTTCGTGAGATCCTTCTTCACGTGAAAACTCAACTGGGCTTTGTTAGGTGTACATAATCCCCGAAGCAATTAGCAGCTTGCATAGGTTTAGATTTGTCTACCGTAGGACCAATTCTTTTTTCCACATAAGGTAGGGATGAAAAGGCATTGGAAAGGCAGAAAACATAAGTTTCTAAACAACAGCTTAGCAAACTGATTGGCTACATGTATACTATTTTCTAAATGACTGAAAATAATGGAAATATAGCCATTGTTTCCCTCAAGCACAAAATGATCGAAGGGGAATTTCGTGGGTTTTTAAAAAAATCATTTTATTTATATCTAGTTGCTAATCAAAGTCAATTTAAATAATGAGTTGCATGGCAGAAAGTTCTGAATTTTGAAAGGGAGACTTTTATGATATGCTAATTTTATTCTAATAGTTATAGAGCTGTCTTAAAGGGATTAAACATAGTATCACACAGCAAGGTCACCTTGCTACATTTTTTCCACTTTTTTCTGAAAAGAAAAGTAAATATTCTCCCTTAATGTCTTCTCGCGACCCCTGCCATCCGTCCTAGAATCTTATATAAAAATCTTTTCTAAAGGTATTGGCTCAAAGAAAGCGTCTGTGTGAGAATTTAAGAAAATCACAAGGAATCTTTTGCATAGGATGGCATTAGGGTAATTAGCTCTAGCAACATACCAGGATCTCTTCATCAAGGCTACCTATAAAGAAATTCTCAAACCACAGTTGTGCACTTACTAGAAAAATATGGGAGAGGTGCCTAAAACAACATAAAATAAACAAAATTATTGATATTTTATAGAAACATAAATTAAAATCTTGAGGGAGTTCTATATAATATTTGGATAACATTCCTACCTCTAAGTCTTTTTTTCTAGGACCCCCAGAGAAAAAGAAATTCTTGAGAATTCTACTCTCCCAGCCCAAGTCAACAGTAAATACACGGTAGGAAGACGCGGCTGAGCCATGCGGCAGTTTATCAAGTTCACCACCGTGGTCGAGTGTTCTTTTTCTCTCTGAGACAGGGTTTCCGTGCGACCTTTGCCCAGATTCCCAGGGCGACGGGGGACGTAACAACACGAAGTAGTGCCTCGGGGTCCCACAGTGCTCAGACCCAAGCTGGCTTCTATGATAATCCGCCTTGATCTGGAGGTGGCCAATTCATAGATGGCAGTGGAAGAGGGTGAAGCACCAGGATGTTACATGTTTTCCTTTCGGTCACACTAGAACCAAGCCCCTGTGGTGCCGTGAGAAGAGTGTCCCAGCACATGCAATGCGCTGGCCTTCTCGGTCATGGTGCCTGCCACACGTGGGCTCCGATGCGCTGCACTGCCCACCCACCGCCACTGAGGACAGGCGTGTTTCCAGGCAGCCTAGTTTCTGGCTTCCTTCTCCTGGGCTGGGCCCATGGGGGGCACCTGATCAGCAGGCAAATGATTTGGAAGCTCTCTAGGTCTTCCCACGGGGTCTGGTACAATAAGCTCTACCAATCAGATTCGTGCTAGGGGAGTTTGACTTGGGAACTAAGGAAACAATCATGGAGAAGGAGTTAAAACTGACAGAATGCCTTAAAAAGAGCCATGAAGAAGACGATGGCCTCGCAGCGTGATGTCCAGTATGAAGAAGCATAGTTGAAAGCACGGGAGGTGAGAAGATACAAGAAATAGCAGAAGAGTCCAGAAGTGTCTGAGGCACAAGAAAGGCAGCAGCAGAGAAGAGCCATAGACTCCCCTTGTTTACAATCTCAGAGATGCCCCAGGCTCAGTCCAGTGTCCAGGAGGCCCCATTCTAATGAAGGTCTACTTCTTCCCCATGGAATCTCTTTCTCCTTATGCCTCGCACCATCCCTTCAGTTTTTATTTTTTACAAACCAAAGAATCAACCTGAGACACTGGCAAACACACCACCAGGTATAGAGTGAGCTACACTGGACCAGGAATTAAAGGAATCTGGGTTTATGTCCCCTTGTGCTACCAAATATCTTCTGATGCTGAATGTGTCTGTTTAAGGCACAGTCTATGTCTCAATTTCTTCTTAAATACAATGAGAGGGCTGGATAAGGGTTAACTCATCCCAGTGTTCTAAGAAGAAAATAAAGACAAGACCCCCTCACATTGCAACTGAGATCCTTCATTCTCCCTCAGATGCTTTAAATGGCTCACCCCCTGAAGAATTTTAGTTGGTTGTTCAAGAATGGCCTTCTTACAATATTCCATGAAGTTCTCTTTATTCTTGTCAGGTATTTATGATTTATTATCAAAAACTTCCCTACTTTCATTTCCCTACACTACTGTTGGTCAATAATAAGTATACAATCTTGAAACCAATTCTTGAATGAATACACAAAAAATGATGTTTCTTGTATGAGATAAAGGTAAAAAGCCATATTTTCTAACTTTTGGAACCCCCATTAATGGAGAAAGAAGCCTCTGAGTTTTTTTTCAGAAATCTTATAGTGTTGAATAATTCACTGCTTAATCCAGTAAAAGAGAAAGCATGGAATAATTAATATAATACCACTGAAAGCGCTTAGTGAGACCATGACACTTATTCTAATTTTATTTTCCTGGGACTTTATGGTATGCATAGCTTCCCACATTCAATCCAAGTGTTGAAATCATAATTCAACAGCGTTTACCACAAGCAGACACATTGAATCAAGCAAGCCAGGGACAAGCTGAGAGCAAGCTATTAAACAGGGTTTAATAGGAAAAAATAAGCTGCTAATGTTAATTTATAAATTTGTGTTTCAAGTAGCATCCTATAAAATTCTATGTGGGTGAAAAATAGTGGCGAAAATCTATTACTTAACCTGCGCTGACTAAGAAGTAAAGTGACGTTATATTTACTCACATACATTTTAAATGGCTTTTACATTTCTAAACTATAAACATAGCTTCTAAAAATAGTGATGGGAACTACTTTTCACTGTCATCCTTCACTCTCTGTGGAGGCAGGTATTTACAATGAAAGTAATGAACTATGATTAGACTGCAATAGAGCAGTTTGTTGGGAAATCCTGAGAAGACTAGGAATTAAGCTGGATTTTCCCAGCTCTTCTGTATTTTTTCCTGATATTTCAATTTTTTTCTTATAAGTTTTTTTACTAATATTTGAATACAGTTGTCCCCATCTTCCCACCACCACTTTCCCCCATCCCACCCACCCCATCTCCCACCCTCAATCCTACCCGCTTTTGGCTTTGTCCATGGGTCCTTTATACATGTTCCTTGATGACCCTTCCCCTTCCATATTTTTATCTCACTCCTTTCTATCCATCCTATTAAGTCAACTGACACAAACTACGTATATCGGTCTCCTATTGGAGTTGTTCCTTCAAGTTATTTTTACTCTTCCGTTTCGGGACTAGCATTTTTACACTATCACCTTATGAGGTCAGGCCTTTGCAGGGGACATACTTAGTCATCGGTCTATGGCCCAGGAGCAGTGCAACGGGCTTGGTTTTATCACAGATGACAGGGCTGGCAAAGACAGCGATGAAGTGCCACTTTCATAAAGAAAAAGCAGTACCCACTATTTCAAGAGATTTAGACACTCGCTGCCAGGGCACTGTCAGCTTCTGTGGATGACTCCATCCAATGAAGCAGCGTTGGGGTGTCCCGGACAGACAGCCACCAGCGGTGGGTCTTTCACTTTCCTCAGAGAACACAGAGATGTTGTCAGAGGGTAGGCGGCAACGGGTACCCCCAAGTCACTTGCTGAGCAAATGTCCCTGGGCACTGTTCTCCAGGAAGCAGAAGCTAAAGCCTATACTCAGTAAAGAAAGGCTTTGCCTAGACTCTCCTAATTTCAGAATTAATGGGCCTAAAAAGAAAAAAACTAATAGATTTAACTTTCTACTACCTTGAGTTAGATGTAGTACAAATATATCTAAACACATAAGAATTGCCAAGACTAAGTGAAGATTGTATTGTTTACACATACAATGTACATGCATTTACACATAATACATATATGTAAATATATACAGAATACATAAATTCTGTATATACATATGCATTCTGTAATAAATACACACACATACATACATATTCTGTTGCTGATAGAGCTAAAGACTTGACTGCCCTCCCCAACTAATTCAATGGGAGGTACAAATCCTTCCTTTGAGTGGCCAGTCTTATCCTCTGTCATTCATGGCTTTATCAAATCCTGTAAAAAAAAATCTGTGCATATTTCAGGTCTATATAAGCTCAGGGAGTAGAGCTTTCTGGAGAACGTACAAGATAGTTGAAGCATATGGTTTTATTTGTTCACAATGCTACTTAACACAGCAGTTTATTACAAGTCTTACCACAGATCTCGATTACTCCTCTGACAGACTGAGAAACAGGATGTAGTAGGGCATCTCTTACCATTCGAGTCCACAATGGTGATGTTGGCAGAGGCACTGTCATTTCCTAACTTGCTGATCACCTGGCACATATATTCTCCAGAGTCAGCCAGTGATGCTTTGTTAATGCGAAGTTCTGACTTCCTATAAGATCAGAACCAAAGGGGTTGTAAGTATATTTTACAGAAATACAATGATCATCAAAATATATTTCTCTGCAGTTTCAGAGTCCTCAAACACCCCCTCCCCACTGTGCACACCACATTAAACACAGCTTCCCAGTACAGAGATGTATTTTACCAAGAGTAAAAGTGAGACACATCGCATTGAAATTAAACCATGGGCATAGTCTTCATTTTATCACTCAGATCAGGAATTTAAAAGAAGTTTAATTTTTCTTTGCATTCCTTTACCACCACCATTATGCCTCAGATTTTTTCCTCAACTCAACTGGTAAATGTTCTTTCCTCTCTATTTCTAAATGTCACCTGCCATTTCAGAAAGGAAAAAAGTATAAAATCATTTCTTCCAAATCTGGTGAGGGCAGACACTTAAGGCCAGAATAGATTAAAATGCTCTGCTCCTCTTTTCTTAGTAGAGTAATATCAGGAACTATGTTAATTCTGAATGAAAAGGGTTTATCACTTCCAAAAGAAAGGGAATCTGTCTCCTTCTTTAAGACGCTCATTGCTAGAAGCATAGTACCTCACAGACTGTTCTTAGTGATGGAATAAATACTCATGCAATAATAGCACACACTTTTATAAAACTCTGCACAATAAATCGGTACCCAGGACTCTCTGGGAACATGGGCAGCATTGCGATTGCATTTGTCTCTGGTCTACTGTTGCACATTGCCTATCATTTACATAGTCTGTATGATTTAAAACCTCAGAAATGCTGGGATTGGCTCAGCATTTACTAAAGCCTTTTATTCTATTTTTTCTGTAACTATTTTTAATAGGATAAAGTTACCATTACAACAGAAAGCCTCTTAAAGCATCTTTGTGTACTCGAGCCTGGTACCGACCACCTGGTCTCCCGAAAGGAAAACAACAACATCAAGAAAAGAGGGCAGGAAGCAAAGACAGCAATTCAGAATTATATGCAAACCTCCCATAAATTACACCCTCCTAGTTTTCTAGTGAATGTTCTGCTCATTTGCCATAAAATAGTATTAATTAAATTAGAATGCTTATTCCAAATTTAATTCCTACTATTCTCCTCCAGTCTGTCAAACTGAACCACCCACCCCATTCTGCATGTAAGTCTTGCCATCTTCCATCCTGGTGCTCTGGCCTCGATTTGGGACCCCCTGAACCCAACTATCAAGATATTAGCTGACATCACAGGAAAACCACCTCGAGTGTCAATTCCTTCATAAGACTTCCACAACCACGTAGCTGGAGCTGCTCTCTCCTTGGCCTAAATTCTGACAGCTCTGCATACCTCTCTCATGACCCCATGGTGCCTGTGGTGTGTCCTATCTCTGAAGTCGGTATATACACACTTTAAAGGGGGAGTCCATAATTTAAACTTCTCGGTAGCCCCATGTGTGCCATCTCTATACCACTGCATTGTCCTTGGTGCATCCTCAAACATTATTAGAAATATGTGTGAATACATGAAGAAAATATCTGGATGTCCCCACTTAAGCTCTCTGCCAGACACAGTGTTCCTCCCATTGGCTGCAGGAAAGAAGGGCACCACAGGAAGAGGGCGGAGACAGAAGGAGGTAGTCCAGGGCAAGGGCAGCAAGAGCCAATCCAGCAAGTGGGTTGCAAATGAACTTCCTGAGCTGTGTGTGACTCAGAACAATGCCGACATATAAACTTGAGAAAACAAAACAAAAACAAAACAGTGTAGTTTGCTCAAATAAGGTTACAAGACATCAGGTTAAACAAAGGTAGGCTTCTATTTTTTTGTTGATTTTTTTAAATCCTACGTGATTTCTCAAAGTTTTTAATATGCTAATGTATTCTGACTCTCCAAAAGGGAAATACATTATTTAGTTTCTCTCAAACTTATTTGACCATGGAGTCCTTGTCATTCACATAGCTCATCTAATAATGGTCTGCAGAACACAGTTGATCAGAAGTGGGCCTGATCTAACCAGGACCTTGTTTATCTGTGCAAAAGGGGAAGACCCAAGGGCCATTTAAACAGGGATATTCACATATTAATCAGAGAGGTTATTCATAGAAAAGTTTCCCTAAAGTATATCTTTATAAACCAAAATAGAGCATTTTGATGGCAAGCACCTTGGCAAGTAGATATTAAGATTTAATAATAAAATGTAACAACTCTTAAAATTATCAAAATAAACAATATTAGGATATTTACTCCCTGTCAAGTTCTGTTAAGATTTAAGCCTGGTTTGGGGTATTCAAATCTAGTGCTTTTAAAATATATTATCAGCTATTTGTATACTTTGTTCATACATGACAAGTTTTCTTCATAACACCCATGAAGGAAAATGAGAAACAATGTAACAAATGCTACAATAAGCTTGCCCATTCCAAAGTAGCATACCTAGCAGAAAGAATTTTCATTTACAACCATGGAACCACTAACAATAACTGACAGATAAATTACAAAGAATATCAGGATTGGAATATCCTTGTTTTCAACACAGACTAAAAAGTGAATTCCTAAAATAAGATAACAGCATTTTTTTGGTTAAGCCCCAAAACTCTGAAATGAGATAATTAAACCAACATTCTAAAAATGTACAACACCCAAGATTATTGCAATTCCAAGAATACTCCTTCTAATTCTTATCTATCTAAATCTAGGAAGAGTCTTTTATGATATGTGAAGATTCTTTCTTGACCCTGTGCCATTATTATTTTAATTCCTGAACTGAGTCAAACTATAAGAAACATGGTAATCAAACTTATAGAACATATTCTTAAAAGGATGGTTCTTAAAATCAAAATTCCCCCAATAGACATGGGCATTGCTTTCTGGAATACTATTCCAAGTAACGTAAATAAATGTTATGCTTTAAAAAGGGAGAAAGAACATGAAAAAAGAAAAAGAAAAGTTTTCTATGCTCATTTAAACATTGCATTAAACAAAATTAAACATATTTCTACACAAATATGTGCTATTAATTTCTAAGACAGGCAGGACATGTGCTAAGAAACCCTTTCTATCGAGATCACCCTTGGGAATTCTCCCACTGAACATCAATGGGCCAAGACCAAGATTCACTCCAATCACCATAAGCCTAACACATACATTCAGGTTCAAAAATTGGTGGCAGAAATACAGGTTAAAAGAGACATGCCTTAACAACAATACATACAGAAAAAAAAGAAATTAGTCATGTGTTTAACATTACTCCATTTTAAACAAGTAATAAAATAAAAAAGAAAAAGAAAGAAATGCAGTGCTTGGTCAAATCAATATAAAAACAACATAAATCAAATTGGATAAAAGTCTCAACACACTGCTCACAGGCTGGATCTCATCTAGAGTATTGAGTTACGTTTTGAAGTGGTATTTGATGAAAAAATGTCAATATCTAGAGGACTTTAGAAGAGGGTGGTCGGAATTGAAGAGGGCACAGAGGAGATTCTGTTAAAGAAACAAAAGTCCCACCGGCAGGCAGTTACAAACAAGACAGCGGGGGTGGGGGGGGCTACTTTAATACGTTTCATGGCTGTCATCTAGGAAAGGAAATTATTTGGAGAAGCTCTTGAAGGAGAATTGTATCTTAGAGGAACAAAGAAGGCCTGTTTTAAGGGAATGGGGAGCTTGTGAAAGAGTTCGGTTTTCTTCTTCGGAAAGACGGAAGTCTGGATAACCACCTGTCAGGCATACTCTTAACAAGAATCCCTCTATGCAGAGAAAGATTAAATTAGATCAGTGGTTTCAGTCACTTTTGGGAAAAAATCGTATTTTAAAATGAAAACTTAAGTCAGAGCCTTATATTTAAAAATGCGTTAAAGAGAAAAGTGTTCAGGCCAAGGTGGCTGGCCACCCTTCTTTCCACCCAATGGAACCTTAAGATTTTCCAGGGACCAAGGGAAAAAATACAGATCTAGGTGCTCGTGATTAGGGTGCCTTCAAACGTTCATTGTATATGTAACTACGAGATTCTTCAATCCTTGTGTCTTAAGACAAGGAATGGGAAGCACTATAGCAAGAGCATAGAAATAAACATCTGAAAATCATATATTGCAACAATCTGGGGCTTTGATAAGAACAGATACAACAGTTTTGCTTTACTCTCAACAGCTCCCCATATACAGTCTGCAGGAAGGATGTTAACTTGTACAACATTAGCAAAATTCCCTTCCAATCATAAAATTAACTTTTTACTCTTTAATTGATGAGTTATCTGGGAATCTGGGAGGGCTTGATATTTTGGTGGATTTTTGTTTTCTAAAAGTATCAAAAGAGTTAGTTTATGTAAAGTGTTTAAAACAATGCTTGGAATGTGGTAAGCTTCTTATTTTTAATTTGTCTTTTTACCATTTTTTAAATTATTTTTTATTGTTGTTCAAGTACAGTTGTCTCCAAAAATATGGTAAGCTCCTGATAATGTTAGCTATTATCATAATTACATTCTACATTCCTGCAATGTTTAGATTTTTTACAATAAGCACACACTACCTTTGAGATGTGAAAACACAACATAAAAATAAACTAATACAAACTGATTTGTAAATAAGTTCTAAATATTAATTTCCTTTTCTTCTTTTGTATGGAAATGCAAACAATGCTCCTTCAATAATAAGTGCTCACTAACAAGATGGATTCATGGCTCCAATACTTATTACCTCATTTTTCTTATTTAGCTAGATTTTTCCACTCTAGCTTCCATGCCAAGACAAGTTAAATGTATAGGGGGGTCAGTTTATGTAATCCATTGTTATTGCTCTGATCTCTAAAGAATCACGTATGAGCTCTGTGTGTGCACATGTATGTGTGTGCATGTCAACACAGCTTCAGATACTGTAGAATTGACAGTAATTATTACACTACATAGAACCCGGCACTGCCCCAAATGCCTCGCATAAAGCATATGCAATAGGCACTTGGTATCCCCATTTTATATGAAAGAATTTGAGATTTTCTTACATATAAAGTTAAAACGACCTTTCAGAGCTGCTAAGCTAGAGAAGGGATTAAGTATAAACTTTTTCTGTTACAGAGAAAAAAGCCTGCAACAATTAACAACAGGAGAAATAAAATTTTTTAATGTTAAATTTGATCAAACGAAGAGAGCTGATTCTAAACAAAATTCAAAATGTAAGAGCAGAGCCCTGGCTGGCGTAGCTCAGTGGATTGAGCATGGGCTGCGAACCAAAGTGTCGCAGGTTTGATTCCCAGTCAGGGTACATGCCTGGGCTGCAAGCCATGACCCCCAGCAACCGCACATTGATATTTCTCTCTGTCTCTCTCTCTTTCTCCCTCCATTCCCTCTCTAAAAATAAATAAAAATAAAATCTTTTAAAAAATGTAAGAGCAGAAACGAAGAGCTGAGACAAATTTAAGGGCACCCAAAAGTGTGCGCCATAACAGGCAACAGGAACTCAGCCTTCGATGTGGCTAATAGAGAGCAGATACTGAAATGAGGCCAATCTGACAGCCCCAAATACGAATCTCCACACACTGAGCTCTTTAACCAGTTTCTTCATCAAGATCATTCGCCAGGCAAAGGAAACAAGAACAAAGGAACAAGCAGACATATACCACTGGGGCAGTTCCCATTTCTTTTAATTGGTCCCACACTTTGCTTGGCCAAATAAAACAAACAAAGTCTCAGATGTGAACTCAGAATCATAGGAAGAACATGTAGGAATGCAGTTTATTAGTTGGAGCAGGGGCAGAAGGGAGATAAGACTTTATATTACAAAATAATAAAAGTTGCATATTGGTTTGAAAGCTTTTCATAACACTAAGGGATTAAAAGGAAATTCTGGCTGCTATGAACAATACAGATTATAAAATGTGAAAAAGAAACCTTAGACTGAGGACTAGAAAAGAGTCAACGTTTGACTTAAATAAAGAGAATGCCAGAGAAACCCTAAACCTCACACTAAAATTCACCTCTGCTGGGTGATCACCATCTAAAGGTAAAGTTCATTGCTTCTTGGCCCCTTTGCCAAAGTATAGAAAGATGAAGCTTAAGTCAAGCAACTAAGTAAGTAACCACTGCAGGCCATTAATATTTTGAAGATCTTGGTAATAAAAAATTACACATATGCAGATAAAACTGAAAAATACAAATGTTTTTATTTAAGGCTCCACTCTAGACACGTTCCTGGCCCTGTGTTGTGACTTTATTGTAGATACCAAAATCACAAGTATTTGTTAGAGGACATGTGACAGGGAGCCAGCCCAATTTCACAGCTAAGCTTTATCACTCATGAACATGAGATGTCCAAGCAGAAACACCCTTCATTCTCGGGATCTTAATTTTAAGTGGGTATAATAACAACAGTAGTCACCCTCTTCTGTAAAGACACCTTGAAATAATAGAGCACCTTGTAAGTGTTAATTACATTTAGATTCAGTTTGTTCCCTTAAACTTAAGAAAAAGTGACAAGTCTAATTTTTTTTAAAACATAAAGCTTCAGAAATTAATGATTGCCCAGTTCTGAAATCTGATAAGCTGATTATTTATCAAACAGCTGTCCACTTTACACAAGATGTCTTATTTTTAGATCAAACATGTCAAATGTTCTTCTAAGAGTAATATATAGTTACATATCTGGAATAAAATGTCTTTTTTTTTCCACTTACATCTTTCCAGCAAGGCTACTGTTTAAAAGAAGCGATTCCTGAACACTGGCCTATCTGGCATAATGGGATTTTATTAATATGTAGCCAGTGCTCTTAGCTGTCTGGACCTATGGAGCCAATATGAACATGCTTTTCTGAATACTAATGACACTTTCATATGTCATCCAAGCCATGTAGCAAATGGCCTCTTTAATGCAAAAAAAAAGGACTCTTTCAAAACTGTCTGTATTCTAAGCAGCTCACTTCTTTTTGTTGTTGTTGTTCCTTATTTTCACATTATCTACCCAACTTCATTTACCTCTCTCTGGGCCTCCCCGTACAGACGCTTGCAGTCTACAGATGCTTTGTTCTGTTCCTACAGCCTGGATAAACCTCTCTTTCCTCCCTCCCTTCCCCCTCCCCTTCTAGAATTTCTAGGAAGCCACCTCTGCCCCTGACTGGGGCCCCTCCCTCTTCTGCATTAGCCTCTTTCTTCAGCATCTCACCATTATTAGCATTGTGCAACTTAAAACTGACTACTATAACTGTTCACATTTCTCTCCCTTCTAGACCAAGCCTCTTAATGGGGAGCAGGTCTTGTTTACCTCTGCATACCCAGCATCTAGCCCAGGGTCTCATACACAGCAACTTGTCTGATAAAGGGTAAAATTCCCATCCACTCACCCACTGCCCCAACTGGCTTGGCCTCCAAACAGGGCCTGCTTCTGACTGGGACTCCTGCTCTTCTCTGGAACTGCCCACACCCTCACCCACCCCGCCAGGGGGACCCTCTCCCGGCAGCAGAGTCAAATCTGCCCTCTCACGGCTACTGCTGAAGCTCTCAGGGTCTCCCTGCTTCTCAACGCCTACGGCACTTCATGCGAACGACCTACAACTAACGTGGCACTTAGCTTTATTGTCTGATAGGATGTGCTAGACATTTCATGTCCCTAATTCAATCTTGACTTATGATAGAGTAGAATTTACTGCAATATAACTCATCATTTTCTAAAAGATCACTACTTGTTAAACTGAAGGGCTGCTTAACAATCCCGAAGCTCCCCAGGCCAACTGTGTTTTATTGCAGGATCAGTGGGACTCCCGTGTTTCATGGAAGTCTGAACTAGGTAATCTCTGCATAGTCTGATGACCCCCGGTTGTAAAGATATCAACCTACGGTGCCTCCATGTCTCCACGGTTCCAGCAGAAACCCTTTCACGGGCACTTAAACATCATCAGTATCATCTGACAGACACGTAGAAATGAAGGGGACATTACTCTGCCTGGGAAGATAACTTAATTTCTACTAACTTGTCTATTTGATGAAAAACAAAACGGATACCAAAATCTATCCAAAAGTATTTTTAACTTCTCCATAAATATCATACTTATTTTTTCAATTTACTCTCTCTCTTCCCCTCCCCACATGCATGTGCTATTAAACACCATGTGTGTTCTTCCAAAGAGGGAAGGAAGCATTAAGAAATCCAAGAAACAGATTTGTATTTCAGCTTAGTCTTACTAGTTGTGTGATTCAAGGCAAGGCACAATGCTTTTTAACCCTTGATTTCTTAGTCTGCAAGATTAGCTACCATGCCCTGGTTCAACTGCCCTTACTACCTATGGAAATGTCATAATAAAAATATTATGCATAATAACACTTTATGCATAATATTTTACAGTATTTTACAGTATTTTTTGTAATCTCTGAAGTACCACCCCACTGTAGAGAGTGATACCCATTCTTTCCCCCACACTTTATTATACTTGTTACTTACTTGTAAGTAACAAGACACAGTCACAAGAATGATCAATATAGTTAATAAAACCATGGAAACCAGGGAGGGAAATCCGTAACTATAATTATTACAGCAATTAAACATTTTGGCAAAATGAAACAAAATTTCCATTATAATCCCCCTGCTTTCTCTTGCTCAGGAGTGTGTGGCAACCTTTTGGTTGCTGTCCTGTGACATCAAAGTATGGGGGAAGATTCTTTCGTTGGTGCTTCTCTTACCATCCCTGGGAATTCCTGGAATCCTCCGAAGTGTGAGTAAGCTTTGAGCTTGGAACCACCATTCTACATGCCCCAGTGACTAAAGGATGTTTCTAAGCAAAAACCCCAAATACTCTTCGTTAATTTCAAAATGCAGTTTGATATTAGAAGAGAGAGTTCTTAAATAATGAAATATTTATGAAGAGTGTAGGGATTAAAAAATGGAGCATCATTTTAGAGTAGGCACAGATCACATCTACCAAGATGCTGTGGGGATCACATGCCCTTCAAGTACGGACCCCTCAGGGAGGCCGCGGAAACTTAATATTCTTGCCGCTCAGGATTCCCTGCTTTGTGAATCTGCTATAGCAGTGATGTAGTAGAATACACTTGTCAGTTAAGATTACTTATTAGGTGTAGTTTTATGTGTTCATTTCTCACCTGAAAATAGTTCAAATTCAACCAATTACATTCTAACTATTTCTGTAAGTCCAAGTAATTCACTGAGCTATTGATAAATAATAAAATTGGGATTTTGTTTGTGTAAGGCCTTGGTACTCTAAACATCATCTGTCTTATTTTGAAATTGAACTTTGGGTTCTAACCGATTACTGTTACACCAGCTACCATTAACCCCATCTTCTCTCGTCCCTTCCTTCTATCCACCCCCACGCTGTGGTTTTTCCACATCCATCCTTTCCTATCCTCGTCCAGCAGTTCTAAGAATAAGAAACTTCTAAATCCTTCCTGTACAATGACACAATTTTTGGTCATTATGCCATGAAAATCTTTTCATTTATTGCATAGCATGTTTTTGACAAATTGATGTTTCTTTATTAAGCTGTAAGCATTTGCCTCTGCTGTTACATGCAGTAACTTACCCTGGCCGTTTTTGTATCTTGATGTTCTGTGGTTTGTTCTTTCGGTTTAATTCATTCCCATTCTTGAACCATTTGAATCTGAGAGAGGAATATTCAGAAATGGTCTCACACCGGAGCACTAGCTTAGAGCCTGCTGCGGACTCCTGGCTTCTCATCTCTTTCAATCGGAGAGGCAAGGCTGAAAAGAGAGAGAAAAACGTTTTGATAACCTGGTAATCTGTTGAAGAGAAATACCAGTTTTGGGTGAGTCGGATCAAGACACTATTCCCAAAGATTTTACCATCTAAGGAAGAGATAGAAATGGGGGTGAGGGTGGGGGGTCGCCAGCTAAAATGTATCTCAACTTAAAGATTAAAACGCCAAAACAAAATATACCTGGGAGTGGGTGGGTAAAAAGAGAGCCTAGATTGTAAAATTCTTTACTAATATTCTAGATACTTATTTCCTCGGTCCTTACATTCTCTGGTACTGTTAAAAATCCTGAAAAGTGGTCATTTGAACAAACAAAACCTGTGCTGAAGGAGAATACACAACTGGGCATGTTTCGTATTCCCAGAGCACAACTGGTCTGCACCGCAGTCCTGCGGACAGGTGCGACAGGCGTCTCGTCCGTGTTTTAAGTGGAGAAGTGTAATTTCAGAGACAGGTAAGTAACTGACTTCTCCACGGTTACAATTTTCTGGAGAATCAGGGTTAGATGATCCTATCATTAAGGGAAAGAACAAATAGAACTCATAAATCTTAACAACCCTCCTTTCCCCAAGACAGTAATTCTTCAGTGACATCACTCTTTAATTGGACCTACAGTTGCTGCTCCATGAGACACTGTATGACTATTCCAGATGACCACCACACTCGCGTCAAATGATCATTTTGGCTGCATTTAGCCCTTCTAAATCTTCTCCAAAGAGACTGGGAGTGCTCAGATTATGCATTAACTTGTAGAATACTTTACACTGAACACCTATATACCATTCTTATTTTAAGCAAGACTGCTTAAAAAAGTCTCTTTTCTCTACCGAAATAGTATTGGGCAAACTGTTATAGTATCTGAGATTTGCTTCAAAATAAAATGGTGGTAGGGAATGAATAGGCCTAAAAATGAAACAAATTTCCCAAGAAGTTGACCATTGTGGAAACAAGGCAGCAGGCACATGTGGTGGTTTGCCATACGGTTCTATACAGCATTCCCACTTGTCCCCAATAAAACAGTTTAACCATAAAAGAATAATGAATGGACTTTCCTCTGCACACAACACTCCATTTAACAATCCCCGTCACAGAAATTGAGATCTCAGCAACTCCGTGTCCACTGAGTCTTCGAAAAGCCAACTACAAATCTACCTCGGCTCAAGTTCAGCAATCAACAGCACGTCCCACAAAAACAAAACGCAGACAAATGAGAGCGCAGCTCCCTGACGCAGCGCCCAATCGCTCACTGGGTACCCGACGGGGACTCCAAGGTCAGCAATCAGAGCCGCTCTAGACACGAACAGGAAACGGGGGTCGTTCCTACTCAGGGTATGCTTGTGTTTCTACAACTCTGCGCTCACCAAGTAAATCAAAAAAGATGTCAGGAATGAGCAGATAGAGGTTCCGATAAATCAGAGTGAAAGCCATCCGGACGTTGTGATTTCTCGTCAGTGCTCCTACAAAGACACCTTCCCTCCCCCTTTATTTATTCGGAGGCCGGGAGATGGGGTGGAGAAGCAGGCACTGGGTGTGGAGACGCAGCGGCAAGTTAGAAAACGTAGTTCAGCTGTTCTCAGCCTTTGATACCTGACAGTTTTGTCTGACAGCTTGAAAATAAGATGTATTTCCTGAACAGATTTCATAGGAGTCTTCGTTTCAAGATGTGGTTCATGAATCTTTGTTGTGGGGGTTTTTAAAAACAAACTAAATTCTCATCCATCTGGAATAGTGTCTGTCCATTGCTATAAACTCTTTAAGATCATTTTCAATTTTTTAAGCCTGGCGAAGTGTTTTAAAGAAATAAATTTGGGGGAATTAAATGGCACCAAGTAAACTGGCTTACATATATGTTAAGAAAAATAAATGTCCTCATTATTTATTCATAGAGTAAAAGAACTAGCTTGATTTGGGGGCAGAGGTGGTTTTGGTTGTTGTTTTATAACTGGCACACAAGAGCAAAACTCTCAAGGTTTATCCCTTTGCCTACTCCATACACACATGTGCTTATCAATATAGTCTAAACAAAAATTGACTAGGCTGGTTTCTTTACTTTGAGTAAATAATTTTCATGCCATTTGCATCTATTTTTCCTTTCCTTTCATCCTCCACCCCCACTCTCTTGTCTTCATTTATTTCTTATTTTCTTATTAAGGATCCTGATTTCGGCCATGAGGAAACAATTGGACAAATTCAAATTGACGCATATTTTACAAAACAACTGGTCTGGACTTTCAAAATGTCAATGTCCTAAATGACAGAAGGAGACAGTGAAACTCATCTAGATTCGAGGAGATTAAAGGGACATGACCAATAAATGGATCTTGCTTTATGGGAAAACAAAAGTAGATATGGACAGTATTGGGACTGTTGGGGAAATATGAATATAACTATTGTATCAAAATTATATTTCTCCAGTGTGATCACCACACTCACTGTGGTTGTGCAGAAGACTGTCCTGTTCTTAGGCTACAGTATCTGCTGAACTATTTTGACGTCATGATGTCTACAACTAAATACCAAATGACTCAGCAAACAAGAAAGTACACACAGAAAAAGAAAAAAAAAGCCGTCTTGGTTTCTCTTTTTTCCCACTGCCTTTTACCTGGTCTTTCTGCCTTTGAATGAAAGGCTCAGTCTTACATTAAGTACTTTTAAAGTCTTGCTTAAGTTTTCAGTCATGAAGAAGATTCTTGGAAATATGTGTGTGATGATTTACAAATGCAGCTCTTGAGAATATATCTTCATGTAAAATCTGTGAGTGTCATGGCACAGAAATCCTCATCTGGTTCAGCCTCATAACCATGACTTTGGTGCTCCAACAATCACTAAATTGGCAGGTCAACGTCTACCCTTTCCTCTCAGGTTCATGTGCAAAGACTGGTATATCCTCTGTCCTTAGACAGGGTCTGGGATGTAAAGAGGCAGACACCTTTACATACAAGGTCCTTCTTAACTAAAATATCCACTCTTTAAGCTGACTCTAATGTGTAAACATCTCTTAATATTTGGAGGGCTGGTGTACCTCTACTGCCAAGCCCGGGTTTCTCTCTCTTGTGCATAGTTTCAAGTCTGTCAAAATGCAGAAGCTTCCAGCTCCTCTGACTTTGCACGCCCAGAAGTCCCCTTGTAATAACGTCCCTGCCATGTGCTTCGGGGGAAACCATCTACCGCACGAGGACATCCAGCTTTTCAGAGAAGAGCTGTGAAGGAGCTATCTCAAATCTCCGGTTGCACACCTGTAGACACAAACCTGTGCACCACCAGCAGGGCCACCGACTGTATCCTTAGTTCATGGGTGTTCCGCTGTCAGGGGTGCCTTCTAGGGAGGTACCGTGCAAAGTTCCTCCTCACACGGTCCTGGTGGGGACACAGTCCTGGTGGGGCCCAAACTCAAGGATGCTGGAGGCTCGGCAATGACATGAATTCTTTGTCTTCTGGCAGAACCACACTGGGAGAATACCCCTAATTATTTTTCAGATTCTTTGCAAAAATGCAAGCCAATATTGAGCATACGTGGTTTATACAGTGTTTTTTTCTCATCTGTCCATGAGACAATTTTCAAGGCTACATTTTCTTTCATTAGGTTATGAAATGATAACTACGTATTAATATATTTTAAGAGTCTATGTGTTTCTCAGTTACATGGTTTACTCCCATGAAATAATCTCATTTCTTTCATGAAAAAAAAATCTAACTACTCTACCAAGTACTCTCTAATACCCAGGTGTAACTTCCGAAGGCCAGTAGGTCCTAAACTTGGGTTCCTAAACTTTTTGTTTAACTGAGTACTTGGATTTTAAAACCATAGAAACTTTTTACTCGCCTTGCAATTCTTGTATAAGAGTAAGTGGTTTGCTCATTAAAAATCAGTTGAAGGCAAGCACAATGCAAAGCCAATGCTCCAGTGCTATAAGTGTTCTAAGAATCTCCGGAGCGATTTCCTTGCATTTGGTCTACCACAGTTCACAATTTTGCTTTCAGTGCGTTTCTGGAGAGGCAGCAGCTCCACGCCCTGAAAAAAATGTAATGCTGGAGCGAGTTATAAGCAGTCTTTGCCGAAATCTATTTCAAACTTGCTTGACATTAATATGAACGTGTTCACACCCTCAGAAATGCATCAACAGAGACAGACAGTGAAGTGCAAAGAAAAGCAGCCTTTTAAAATAGAAACTCAAAAGCCCTGAGAGGAATGCCACATGCTTTGCAGGCTGTAAGTGTCTTAAAGGGTTTTAAAAGATCGCAAACACACTCTTCTGACTCGAGCTCAATGCAAGTAGGTATACTAGGTATTCTTTAAAAGTCTGGTTTCTTTTGTCCACTTCTACCTTTCTTATTTGATGTGTCACACAATGTAGAGGAAAAAAAAATCACTGGCTGTAACACAAAAATATTTATTTTACATTCCGATCACATAAAAATTTCAGGCAGTATGTTCATTTATTCCAATATTTTAATGGGCAAATAAATATCAGTCACAAAAGTGAAATACTTTTGTAAAAAGAACCATCCATCTAAGCAATCCTCTTGATTTAATCATCCTCTGGGCACTTATTTTTTAAATACAGGCACGGTGGGTAGATCAAATATTGTGCTGCTGTACTGTGAAGCACAGGAAACACATTTTCACTCGCGTGTGTGCGGCCACGTCGGGCTGATAGCACGCGACGCTAGATAAGTCGTGGCTTCTGTCCTTCAAGAGACGTGACAAGACAAAGTCAGCTCCTGTCATTACCCTTCACGTCTGACTGTGCCGCTCATCTGAAGAGCCTCGACGCTTTGAACAAACTAACCAGGAAACCTGCAAAATGTGATCAAATAACAGCGAGCTTTCAGCTGGGATCCCAGGGAAGTCTTGCCTGCGTGAAGCCTTTCAGAAGCCTGACATCACCTGCGTGTGGCTCTCAGGGTGGAAATTGGGGACTGACAATTGTGTTAGTTAATGAAAGCCACACAGATGTCATTAATCAGTCCCCTAGGCAGAAGGATGTCCTTTTTTTTTATAGTCATGTTAGAGGTAAATAAATTACTGAGAAAAGTCTGTAAAACTCCTTGACTGATCCCATTTCTCCTTCGCTGCTCTATTTTATGGAGAAGATTATGGTCACACGCAGCGTGGATTAAGTTTATGCTTTGCCATCTGGTCTTCTCTTCTGAGCTGCACTCACAAATTTGACTATAAAAGGGAAAATTTATCTTATCAGATTGAAATTTGCAAGTAGAGCTGTGTAAAAGGCACAGATTCCAGTGGCGCCTAGCTTTAAAACCACTACTGCACTGAGTGATCTTGAGTTAAGTTGAATACCATCCAGCGAGGTCACCGTTTGTTGCCACATGAGGTGACACAGTGTTCAAAAGTGCCCCACACCCCAGATGAGTCATCATATTGGTCCTCAGGAGCAAAAACGGGCCTGCTCTTTGTCCCTGCGTATTCAGCAAGGACATCTGGAGAATGAGAGAAAACACGTGGGTGCCTTCATTTGAAAGTCACTATAAAATTTAAGGTATTATAAAATATTCTCAAGCCGATTCCATATCATCGGCAGAAAACTAAGCCCAACCAGTAAAAACACTGAGAATGTGCTTCAAAGCACGGTGAGGACAGCTGGGCTCCAGAAAACCATTTGAGCAGTTGCACGACGTCCAGCTCCCTAGCCAGTGCAAGGATGTGTATGCACACTGCTGAACCATCCCTTTATGAGCAAACCGAATGGTCCTCACGACATTACAGAACCCAAAACAGTAAAACGGGGAGCAATCTTTCAGCGTTTGACTTCTGATATTCACAATGCGTGTGCCTCCACAGCCAAAACTGGCTTCTTACTAGTGTTAACTTGGATTCCCCAAACATATCGGTTTCCATTGGTGGGGCTTTTTACACTTACACACGCTCCAAGTTTTGCTTCTCGCAGTGAACTGCTACAAGTTGACTGAAACGGTGTGATTCATTTAACTGCTCTGTTTCAGGGTACGAGGCACAATCAACCCTGAGTACAACTGCGCTCAAAACGATGCTTAAAACTATGCTCATTCTAAGGCCACGGGAAATGACTAATGACACTCTACATGTGAACACCATACCCAACACGCAGCAGTGAGAAGGCACACGTGCAAAGAGAGGGCCATTTACGGAATTGATCCCCACCAAACCGAAGGGGGGATGGCAGCGGCTGTGCATCAGGGTCCCTATTTGGAAGCTGAGGCTGGTGGTGGTGGTGGCGGTGGTGGTGGGTATCCACTTTGATTGCCACAATATTCAAACATCCAATGTCCAAATGTATTAGATGGAAGACATATAGTATCCCAGGGACCTAGCACGAAGTGGGACCTCAAGTGTTTGCTGAAAGAATAAGAGGAAGTACCAAGAAAATGACCAAGACAAGAGGAGACTCGGGTCCAAAAATTATTGCAGAGGCCACTCTCACCTTCTCAAAAGACTTCTCTGTTTGAGATAGGAGGGTCCTGTGACATTATTTTTTGTTTTTATACATTTCACTGGATTAGAATTCTTATCTATTCTGGACACTAATGAAATGTGCCTCTAACTGGAAAACTGTCAAATAAGTAGTACTGTCTGTACTTTGAAATCTTCACATTCATCTGTATTTCTCTAATCTAGTCATAGCTGCCAGAGTGTCGCCTACTTGAACCCCAGCTGAGCCAAGGGCTCAGGCCCTGCAATCATGTTCCTTCCTGTCTGACTTAGTGCACCTTACCTCGGTTTCCCCACAGAGGCCACACTCTTCTGTCATTTCAGTGAGAGGCTCACACACATAATAGCATCTCTTCTGCCTTCAAATCAAAGTTAATCATCTTCGCTGATTGACCCCCAGACTGCAAGGTCTAAGTTTGTTCCCTTAAGTGTATGCTGTCATTTATGCTCAACATACTTCCAAAATGTACCACATTTGTGGTACAAAACTTCCACATCTGTGTCAAATTCCACTTTTCCTGTGACAGCTCTTACATGTATTTCATGTGAAGTGGATAATTATTATTTCCATTTTACAGGTGATACCAGAACTTGCCCAATGTCACAAGGCTAACAAACTGCATGCTGGGATTTACTCCGGGACCTTTCTCTCCAGGAGGACGCCTGTGGGCAACGTAAGGTGAAGGCAGAGAAAAGTGGGGAGAAGAGTAGACTCAAAAATCTAGAAAGGATTATTCCATTTCTTAGCCGCTGCGGTCATTTTTCATTTCTTATAATAAGCTGTATAAACCAGATCACCTCTCCACATATGTCTGTAAGAAAGTTACAATGCTGTGAAATTCTACAAGGGAAAATAAGTGCAGATTTATTAGGTATGAGAATTTTTCAGCCTGAAAATTGATATTATGTTTGTTGAAATTAGCAATCCTCCTCTTCTACATAGCTCTGTAGTTCTTTGCCCAGTATTTCATAAACTGAGGGTGAAGGATAAAGTTATATAACTACCATAACAGTGTTTCCAAGGCCTGGGAGGTCAAGTTAAAATGAGGTCCTCTTCCTTAGCACTTTCAACAAAAAACTCCTTCAGAATAATAATAGCAGATACTTGGTGAGTATCTGTTTTATGCCAGGGGCTGTTCTGAGAACTTCATGTCCATTAACTATTTTAAGTTTTATAACAATTCCAGGAGATACGATTACTATCATCATTCCCAACTTACAAATGATGAGACAGAAACAGAGAGGTAAAGCAATCACCAATAGCCACACAGTTGGCATCCTGGAGCACCAGTATCTGGACGCATGAAGTCTTGACTATGAGGCAGTAAGCTCGTTTCTCTGCTATGCTGGATATGTTTGTAGTGCAAGTATAAGATTTAATATATTTATATATCAATAGTGAATATATTTTCCTGATAAAACATGGGCTACCCCCAATAACAGATTATTTGTACACATACTCCAAGTGCAAAAAGACAGATTGGAAGAGAAAGTAAATATAAAAATTGCTGAATTTCCTGAGCTACTTTGATGATTTATGGGGAAATGAAACAAGACAGAATACCTGAAATTAGTGTTAGACAAAAATATATATATTTGGAACTGTGCAGTGGGTGGTCTGCCACCTACAAAATGGCACAAGGGTGAACAACACCATACCTCACTCTTGGGCTCACCGAAACTCAACAGTCCCCACGAGGGGGATATACAGCAATGAGAGGGTCTTAACAGATTCACATTGTTCTTTCAAGGTGTAAAGGCAACAGTCCGTGACAACAGACGCTAGATGGATCGCAGAGCGGGTGCCTGAGCTTTCAGGTAAGTGTTCCACAGGCCCGCCTGATTAATGCTGTCCCCACAGCTGGCCCCAGTCAGAAAAGTGTCTTGTTCACAGGCTCCCTGTAAGCTCCATTGAAGGTCATCCATACCCAGAATTAAAATGGATCCATTTCAGTTTGATTTAACTAATAATATAGCCAATTTCATTGACATAAAAGTATGTGTACACTTGGTCTTTTCTTTTGTAAAAAATCAGGTTTTTAAAAAAGTTGTATACACACCTGCTATATTCAGCTCCAATATCTCACTTAAACAGAGAAATGGAGTTATCTAGTCCCTAAAAATTTGATGTCATGTTTATTTATTTTCTTATCTCGATGGGTTTTTTCTCTTGCAGTGCATTATTGCTTAAGGGAAGTTAAGACATCAGCACGGCCTTGATGTGTTGATATTTGTCTTCATACCCATTATTCCTTTGTTCAAGTTGAGTTACAATTATTTAATGAACTGACAGTCACTAAAATTCTCTTTTTCTCATTTGAGAGAAGGGCTTTATTTAGCTGTTCTGAGCTGGATAAAATACCCAGGTAAGATGAGTTAGCACTTGGCTATAATTAGTTTTAAACAACAACAGCGACATAAGAACTTTTAAGCACTACGCATCAATGAACAAAAACTCTGAGTAACCTACCAAGCTTGGTTCTCCATGATCTATTTTTCACAGAGCCATTTAAAACTTATTCCTTCTGTGAAGAACAAAAAATGTTAGCAGAGCTAATCATAAAAGAAACGTGTCCTGCTCAGCCCTCTAAAATCAGTTTCTTTGTTATTTAGGCAGGTGAACTTTTCCTATACCATGGTTTTCTGATTTTTCTTTTTCACTCACAGATAACGTGTTAAACCAAAGGACATTGAGAGGCACACGCCAAGAATGACCGACTCACTGAGACCCACCAGGTCAGTTCTGTTGCCCCCTGCTCCGTCTAGTACAGTTTTGAGTAACTGACCTTGCACCGCTTCTTATTATGTAGGGCCCAAGTTTGACTTTCTGAGGCTCTTTAAAGCTTGTGTAGCTCTTTGCATTTTTAAGCAAATCCACAGACAACCTAAAAAGGAATCCTTATTTTACCACTACCCCACAAGGAAGACAAGTTTCTTGTTAAGGTTCCCAGTGCCATGAACTTGTTGAAGAGGTGGAAAATGACCAGAGTCATACTGAACAGATGGTTCATGGTGAGACAGACTATGCTCCATCGTTGCTCATCTAAAGAATCTAGTTTGAATAAATGGTGATAGAAGGAGACTCGTCTTGGGGTGCTGAACTGACTTGGGGTGCTTACTGAATATACAGATGATGGATTGTAGAATTGCACACTTGAAACCTATATAATTCTACTAACCAATGTAGCCCCAATATATTCGATTTGAAAAAAACTATAAAAATATGAAGCAATCTAGTGTGGAGACCTGCCAGAGCTACTCAGCTGTGGTGCTTGTCTGTGCAGTCCTCAGAAGTCAGACTGTAAGAACAGAGCCAAAGCAGTCTAGTTTCAGATAACGCACAAAAAAGAAATCACAGTAAGACTTGGAATTCATTGTTTCCCTTATTTTAGATCAAAATAAATTCATTAGAGCATCTTTCTAAAGTAAAAGTGGGCCTGCTTCTCACACATTCTGAGATAACCCATTGTTTCCTAAATTGCAATAAAAATGTCTTGGCACAAAGATTCACAAACAGCACACAAAAGAAAGCTAAATGAAGTTTACTTAGCATGTCAACATGTAGCTTTCATTTCCTCCACGGAGACAGTGGCATGCTCCTAGCAATATCTTTGTTTTGTTCGTTCTTATGTAGAAAGAAGTTTAATTAGATTCTTTGTTAATAGTTTCTAGTCCAGGAATTTAAATGACTAAACTACACATAACATCCTGAATTTCTGCCTCTAGCTTTTGATAGTTTCCGGTAACAGTAAAAATGAGAAGCCAGCAAACCTGGTTTCTCAGTGGGACTGGGGAGTCACATAAGTACTCAGAACCTCCATCACCTTGTGGGTAAAAGGAGGGGGGGGGATAGCCTCTGCCTTACCTATTTCACACGGTTGTGAAAATATAATTTAAAAATGAAAGTGAAAACATTTTATATCTTAAAAAAATTACTTATTATTATTTAGTGCTGATTTGACTGCCACTATCTAAAATCATCTGAAAAGTCAGAAAATATTGAATCATATAAATCTAGATGACACAAAATTACATAATTAACACCTGCATACAGCTTTGGTCATTCCTCAAGACACACACACATACAGAAAAGCAGCTGGAATCTATCAAGAAGGGTCCCCAAAACGTTCAAAGGGAAGGGCTGCCAGTGTAAAGGAATAGACTAAACATTATAGAATCATAAAGACTGATACTAGGAAGGCCAAGGAAGTAAAGCAATGTGTCTTTAAAGTCATAAAAATTTTAGATTCATAAAATACTGAATACAATGTGTGGAAAACCATTGAAGCCTGAAGCAAGTCATTTTAGAATTAAAAAGGAAATGAAGTGTTGCACAGTAAGAAGAAGAATTTGGAAAGTGCTTACTCTGGGAGGCCATAGAGGAAAATGCCTCAGTAGGCAGCACACTGGAGGAAGAGACAGGCTTTGGAGTCAGGCAGGTGCAGCTTCCAACTCCAGTTTAACTCAGTCTCTTGTCTTATATGAGCCTCAGCCTGCCGCCTGCAAGGTGGGTTTCCCTTGTGACACAGGACACAGTGGGAGCGTCAAGGTGCTCTATCATGCTCTCTAAACAGGACACTGTCAAAGCCCACCATGAACAACACATCATCAGTAAGAGCTTTTTAAAAAACAATGGGGGTTCATAAGGAATTACATTCATGGAGGGAACTGCACCTGTTACTCAAGGAAGGTAAACACTAGAGAGCTCATGGTTAGATTACTAAGGCCGCCGTCTGAGAAGGCAACTCTCGCCCTCCATGACCTGCACTAGGCCAACTCCAACGGCATTTCTTAGACCACTGGGACTGAGCCTGCTGTTCACAGAGCACTTTCATATTTGACGCCATTTCACCACTAAAAGGTGTAGTCAAGGTGGTGAAATCTGACTAAGGTCTGTAGTGTAGGTGATAGTATTGTACCAATGATCATGTTTACTTTCGATCATTATACCAAGGAAATGGGGAGCGGGGTGAAGGGCACATGGGAACTCAGTCCTTCTCTGCTGCTCCTCCACAGAACTAATGTATTGCCCCCCACCCCCAAAATACTCAAGGCGAACAGCCCAACTTATTCCTTTGTTGAATGGTAAATTAAGCATCCCTCTTCTGTTTTCCCATAATGCCATTAATATTCCATCTAATCCAATGCATTTTATCTTTAAAGGGGTTTGTTTCACTGCGGAGACAGAAGGCTCCTTTAAGTCAGGGGCTTTCTTCTTTTAATTCATCTTTTATCCTAATAACTAGCATAGAGCTCGACTGCATTGGCTGAATGAATAAAGAAATAAAGTCAATCTGTGACTCAAATACTCTAAATCAAATGAGCCACTAGTTTCTCTCTCATGCACAAGATTTCTGTAAAAACGCATACACACATATTGGCTTTATCAGGGTTATCACTACCTTTCTTACTCATATAAAATTAACTTACTATATGGTCTTTTCTTTGCCAAACACACTAGAATATTCTATATTGATAAAAACATCTGGAATCCAATGAGTTTCCAGGTCCTTTCTCATTCACATGGACAACCAGTTTTATTCTCTTAGCTCTCCTTTGATTTCCATTCTTCCTACCATTATTATTATGTCTATTGAATAAATACCTCTGTTTTCAGTACTCAGGATACAGACATGAGTAAGAAAAACATGATCCCCTACTCTCCTGGAGCTCACATTTTGGGTTGAGGCAGAGAATAGAGGAATCATCTATTAATTGATTAAACTATAATATGATTTATGAAATAAATTCTTTTTTTAAAAGGAATCTGATTTCTTTTTTTTAAGATTTTATTTATTTATTTTTAGAGAGGGAAGGGAGGGGGAGAGAGAGAGAGAGAGAGAGAGAGACAGAAACATCAATGTGCGGTTGCTAGGGGCCATGGCCTGCAACCTAGGCATGTGCCCTGACTGGGAATCAAAACTGCAATGCCTGGTTCGCAGCCCATGCTCAATCCACTGAGCTACGCCAGCCAGGGCAAAATAAATTCTTTTGTAATCTAAGAGCATTGAAATTGTTGAGGTAGCTATATCCTTTCTAGTTAGTCATGCAATATAGCCTTCTTTCCTATTTAAATTGAGACTCTAAGAATTGATCACAAAACTTTAAATAACTAACTAATACTAATCAGTTAAACACTGCTCAATTGAAGAGGCATTTTAAAAGCTTTTACTCATGGTAACATATTATTTTTCTTATTAAAAGCACCTGTCCATTAGTTAGGTTTCTTTACATAAATTATATTCTCAATATTTCATTATACTACGTTATACACTTCTACCACTTTGGGGCTGACGGTAAGTGGGGAAGTGGACTGGTTAAAAGCCTGAGTCAGACAGGCTAAAAATCAGGTTGCATTCTGCCACACACTAGTGTTGCAACCTTGGGCCATTTATTAAAATTCTCTAGGCCTCAGTTTCCTGAGACGTACAATGAGATTATGCTGGAACCTGCCCAGATTGTAATAGGAATGCACAGGGATTGAACGAGATTATGCATTTAGAGCATTTAGCAGTCAGTGTGTGTCAAATTGCCAGCAAGCAATAAATGTTGGTGGCTATACTTATTATTTCATTATTTAAGTGCTTGGTAAGTTTGATCAGTTTACAAAGCTTTCTTCTAAGTTGCAACAGTGACTGCCCACTTAGAGCTGAGACCAGTGAGAGCACATTCCTTCCTGCGGTGGGCAGAATAATGACTGACTCCCGGGAGTGTCTAAATCCTAATCTCTAGAACCTGTAAACATGTTGGCTCACACTTCAAAAGAAATTTTGCAAATGGGATTAAGGTAAGGACCTTCAAATAGGGATTGTGCTGTATTATCCAGTGAACCAATGTAATCCTATGAATCCTTAAAGGCAGAAGATCTGTTTTTGGTACAAAGGTTGGTCAGCGATATAGTGTTGCTGGGCCAGGGGAAGAGGCCCCAAGCCAGGGGATGTGGGCAGCCTCTGGCAGCTGGAAAGGCCTGGAAAATGGATTCCCTCCTAGAGCCTCCAGAAGGACACCCAGCCCTGCCAGCGCTGATTTTAGCCTGCTGAGACCCATCTAGAATTCAAACCTATAGAAATCTAAGATGACAAATGTGTGCTGATTTAAGCCTCTAAGTTCATGGTAATTAGTTACAGCAGAAACAGAAAACTAATACAATTCCCAAAGAGATCAGTTGTGTTGGTTTTCTGATATTAAGAACTGTGGAACTCTATCTCATGGAATGGTTTATAGGACCTCGGTGTATAAAGATAGATAATAAAATGGGGGAGGAGAACCATAAGCTATACATCACTTCACCCTTCATATCCTCCTATTCTGGGCCCAAGAACGACCCCCTCCAACCAAAGGAATTGCAGATGCACCCCTCCAAAGGAACAGAGGTTGGAAACCCTAAGGAACTGAAGTTTAACCCCAAGTACTGACCCCAACCAGCTTTGGCCGAGACCACGATTCTGTCTCTCTCGCCTCAATTTCCTGTTCATAAATTGAAGAGGTGGGGTCGCCTTCCAGCGCTGGTGAGCTCCAGAGTGAGTCAGAGAGATCTTTTCTCCTTTTTGGACATTGTGTTTCAGGAATTTATGAGCAAAGAGCCACCGACCTAATTTCTATATTTAAACATAATTTATGAATACCAGACTCCCAATGGAAATAGTACACAAAAGAAAGAGAGAAACAGAAAGAAAGGACTTTCACAAAATTTTCCAAAAATTTCAAGAACCCAAACCTAAATATTGGTAGAAATGTGCTGAAGTGTGACAGTTAAGGTAACAAAATAACATGAATTATTTTTCTGGTGACTTTACTATTTAAGGAGCAACACTTTTTCTTGAATTTTAGAAAATATAGTCATTTAGAGATTTTAATAAATAAAAATTTAAACAAAATCCTCAGAAGTAGACTTTACAGGTTAACATTACATTCACTTCTGGGTTAATGTCTGATAAAAATACATCACCTGGGAATCCTACAGTTGTGACCTAGTTTCTGTTACTAAAGAAAGCTATTTCTTTCCTCCTTTTCCTTTTCTTTTTATATCCCACATATGAATAAAATCATATGGGTCTTGTCCTTTTCCATCTGACTTATTTTGCTTAGCATGATCCTCTTAAGATCCATCCACGTTGTTGCAAAAGCAACAGAACACACTCGTGCACACAGACAACAGCAGAGTAGTGTCCAGACGGGAGGCGGGTTCTGGATGAAGAGGGTAAGGGGAGTCAAATACAGGGTGATGGAGGGAGACTAGACTGGGTGGTGAGCACACAATGTAGTACACAGATCATGTATTACAGAACTGTATGCTTGGAACTTGTACAGTGTTATTAACCAATGTCACCCCAATAAATCTAATTTAAAAAACAGAAAACTATTTCTTGCATAACTTTGGTATACCTCAAATATCTCTTACATAACACAAGGGAACATTGTGAAATAGGACCAACAGCGTGTTCAACAGTGAATCTGTTGAACAACGACTTATCTGTAAGAGGGGGAAAATCATCTGAAATAAGTTAAAGGGTATAGAAATAGGACACTTAAGGACCAAGCTTAGATCCAGCTTAGAGACACAGGTCATGAGGCCACCGTAAACAACTGCAGAGTCACCACTTTCTGAAAAAAATCCATCTGCAATGCAGCAGACCTCTTTGATTTAACCATTAGAAAGTTCCTGTGAGAACTCTAACGTTAAGAATTTTACCATGAGTGACAAAAAAAAGAAGCAAAATATTCGTAGCGGTTCAACCATAGCATGTGTTAATGTAATAAGAAGGTCCTAAGTAGGGGTGTGATATCAGCCCATTAATGAGTTGAATCACAAAGGAACAAACTTTCTTCTGATAAAGAGATAGCATTAATAATACCTGAAGATCTTACGAAAAAAAAGCTGATGTCCTACAGATGTGCATTCCAAGTCATGGCTGAGTTCGTGACTCCGTGAATACTTACATTTTTCACTGTGTTAAGCTCTCTGGAGAAGCTGTGGTGCAGATGAAAAAGCTGCAAAGATATTTCCCTATTTTTGTAAGAAGTACTATAATGAAGACGTGTATCAGTCTTCTAAAAAACTGAGAACAAAGTTAATACTGATCTCTGCTAGAACAGAATGCCCTCAGGGACCCAGGCCTGCAAAATAGGTACCTGTCTCAAGGTTTAAGGGTATAAAGAGTCAACTTGTTAAGAACAAATATTATTGGAGCTATAACTGTACTACAGGTTTTTTTCCTCCTCTTTTTTAGATTTCATTTATTTATTTTTAGAGAGAGGCTAAGGGAGGGAGAAAGAGAGGAAGACAAACATCCATAGGTTGCCTCCCATACACACCCCAACTGGGAACCAAACCCGTATCCCAGGTATGTGCCCTGACCAGGAATCGAACCGGCAGCCTTTTGCTTTGTGGAAGAACACCCAACCACTGGTCAGGGCTGTGCTACAGTTTCTTATCAAGATCATTAGTATTCTTACTGGTGCTCCAGTCAGTTTCCTAAGTTTTGAGTTCTCTTTAACTAGGTCTATTTCTTCCAGAAGACCCACTATTTTTATTGCGTGGTTTTGCAAAATTAATTTTTCCCCCAGGAATGCAAACATAGACTTACACCAGAAATATCTGTAAATAAGACAGGGATCTGCCAGTGGTCCTGCAAATCCCCTCCCCCAGGCCAGAGGTTATCAAACCTTGTGTACCTGTAAGTCACCTGGGCATGTTTACCAAAAAGAATATGTACTATTCATATACCCCATCAAAAGACGGATTTCACTAAAGCTGTAGAAAAGCCTAATAATGGGTTCTTTCAAAAAGCACCCCAGGTGACTCTTATGCAGATGGTCTTAGGCACAAGATTTTTAGAAATACTACAATGCTGGTGGGGGCGTGGAGGGGCAGTTCACTTCGAAAGTTGCTCAGCATTTGCAAAAGAGTTATTGGCCAATCCATTAAGTTTTTCCAGTAACGATATTTTTTTGGACTGCATCAACTTTATTGTCTGAGGCAAATTAAACAGCAAGAAGACTTCATTTCTCTTCTAGAGAAATTCAGAATCTTAATAGAAAGAGACAAATGTAATTTATGAGAATTTTTACATTCTTATGAGAAGTGCTCTAATGCGTATCATCTGCTTAGTTCCCTCTAAGACTCGAATTCTAACACTTCCTATCCAAAATAGTAGTTAACTAAGAGTCGGTGCAGGGTTTGCAAAAAAAAAATTAATGAAAGAGGAAAGAAATGAAAGACAACAAATATTCAAATAAATTTCTCCTGAACTAGACACCTGAATGCACCTTTTCTGTGTTACAAGAGGTAGACTTTTCTCTAGGTAAGGGAACAGTGATCCCATAATATTAAAAAAATGATTTAAAGTATATTTTGTTAAACGGAAACACATTTTGGATAGTTATATCATATGGAGGCTGCTTAAAAATACTTTTCCCCTAATATGTAAACCTGTGTAAAAGAAAGAAACAAACAACTTTAAATTTGTGTTTTCTCTAAGATGAGTATATGACTATGCTACGATTTGAACGACTACATCTAGAAAGGGCAGTGAAGGACTATAAACAGTGTACGAAGTTCTCATTCTTAGACCCTAGTTTAATCTTCATTAGAACATCCAAGCCCTACCTTAGTGTAACCACTCAATCTTTGCCAGAATACTACCACTAAGTCTTCTCACTTTCCACTTCTTGCCTAGGCGAACATGAGCAATAATTCCTACGTGGATATTAGTGTCTGCCTAGATCTCTCCTTTGAGATCTAGATCTTTGTGATAGTATCTTTGGTCTCAAAAAAAAACGACACAAGCCTCCACTCAGTTGAGTAAATTTAAAATTTTATTTTCTCACCTACTGCTGGCTTCTATCCAGTCCACTTGAAAATTCAGTCAATTTTACTAGCATTCTCCACCCCCATCCCCGACCATTCCTGGAAGGGAAATTCTGAAGTAGAAATTAAGCAATGAGCAGAGCCAATGAACTAGAAATTAGTCAACTTTAAAGCAATCGCAAAAGTAGGAAATGAGAAAAGAGGAAGTGGGCCAACCACAAGGGCAATTAAACACCAACTGAACTAAAACATGCATCCTAGGGGGAAGGGAGAAGTAACCTGAAAAGACCTGTCCTCACGAATGACGGCAATGCCCATCATGGATATCCACGCCAGAGAGGCAGGTCCAACCAGGACGGACACTAAGGCCATGGTCAACTGTGGCACCTGGACAAGAATTAGAGGCTGAACTTGGCAGAAGTATTCCCAAGTGAGGAGTAAGAAAAAGGATTTATAATTTGCTATTTAGCTTTACTCTACATTAGGCTTTGGATTTGTAGGTTTACTTCTGTCCCTGAGCTATCTGATTTTTTCTAATTGCATAGAACTCCATGCCTTTAAGGTTGAGGCATAACTGGCTCTCTTACAACTTGGCATTTGCACAAAATCAAAGGTTCAGCAGTTCTGCGTACAAATGTGGGAGAGATGGACGGCAGACATGTAGCATAAACCGCCTAAAATAAAGAATACTCGGTGATCTAGTCTACTACTAAATTTGAGATCTCTTCAAACCATATTTGAGTAAATTTATCAAAGGCCTTTTGCAGGCCTAATGAAATGCTATGAGAAGCCAGAATCCCAGGAAAAAGACAGACCTGGCTGGAGAACATAATCAACGCCAGGTGAAAGAAATTAGAGTAAGGACTGCCAGAGCCAACAGCAAGAATGTATGTTACGTGGCAGAATGTTGAGATGATAATAACTCTTCAAGGATATTATATGGCAGACATAGGCAAAACACGGCCCTCAGGCCAAACCCTGCCCAGCATCTGTTTTTATAAATATAGTTTTATTGGAGCACAGTCACATCCACTTGTTCATAAATGGTCTATGGCTGCATTTGTGCTGAACTGCAAAGCTGGCTCTTTACAGAGTATACAGAGTGAAACGTCCAAAATATTCCATGAATGTGAAAGGAACTGGCTCCTCATCCAGATAAGCACGGAGGGCTATGATAATACTTATATGGTAAATGCTGATCTTACCTACTTTGGACCAAAACATTGCTTGCAAGTACAGGTGGGAAATGTGGATTGGAAAGGGGTGGGGGATCAGCCTCGAAGCAAGAAAACAAATATGTTATGAATATGTGAATTAACACTCCATTTGATACAGATTTACATGGTGTATAAAATTTTATTTGATGATGACCTGCTCCCTAGAGAAAGAGAAAGGATGATTCGCTCAAATCCTGACTGATGGAGAACCCTGAGTGAGTAGAACTATCAGAGAGAGGAAATGAGGCCCATGGAACACAGAGTGAGAGGCATCCCGCTGAAACGTCTCACCCACTGGGATCTGAACTGTATCTACGCAAGAGGAAGATTCAGATATTACTCAATGAGTAATTTATAAACCTATCCTGTTTAAATATGAGAGGTTAGGGCATTATGTCCCTAATGGCTGTCAGTGATTTTCAACTATAGTCAAGATAACAGAGGTGAGATATAAACACGTTAGAATAATACATTAAAATTCAGTAGGAACTATTCCAGGATTTCACTGTGATGATGGATTATTATTTTACAAAAATATGAATTTTTGTCTTAATGAATCAAATCTGGATGGTAACAATATTAGGACACTCTTTAAGCTGTATCTTAGAGACTTCATTCTGGACCTTGCTGACACTGTGTAGACGGCATTTTGTCCAGTTTGTTCACGGAAGGTTCTAAAATCATTACATTGTTTACAAAATTATGCTCAGTTTTTATAAAGGGGATCATCACAAAGAAGAAAGTGACTTCAAAACCCAAAATTGGGAAGTTGAGGAAAAAAGATTTTACAAAGACTCGGGAAGTGCATTGCACGTGGTAAGTATTTCTAAAATGTGTTGCAATTGTTTCTTTTGAACAGGGAAATGAGAATTATAAAAGTGGATTGGGATGAAATACTGTATGTAAGAAAGAGACAGTCAGAAGAGAGACAAATTTTTAAATGCAGGCAACATAAGAATATAGAAAAGACAGAAGATAAAAATAAACAGAAAAGAAAAAAGGGATAGCAATGAACTGCATATAAAATTTACATGGGTTTTGGAATCAGATGGTTGAGAGAATGAATTCCAGCTCAGCATTCATTTTCAGGGTCAAGTGTATATTGATAGTTTCAAAAACCTACTTAAATAGGTATTGCATATATGGAATTATTTACTAACTGTGAGTTATATCACCATGGAATTCATTTCTACCTATTCCTTTTATGGAGCCATGTTGGTTTGTGTGAAGGCAAAGGAATCTAAGACTTGTATATGAAGGCTCAACTGAGCACGAAGGAGACACTGAGGCAGGACCCAAAAAAGAAGAAGGCATAAGCCAAAACCTTGGCATTAAACCTGAAAGTCAACACCTGGTCCGCCACGTTGTCAAATCCCTGTGGCATTGACTACTTGAACATAGGGCCAGATCTTAAGTGAGGGGGGTGGTGCTGAAAACGTCTTCATGTGCATATTACTTACAACAGAGCAAAATATAAATGTATAGGCATTTGAAAATGCAAAGGAGCCAAGATCCTAAAATATTTCTAGTGAGTTAAGAATGCTAAACAGACATTAATAACTAAACATCCATTATTGCTAGTTACACATGCTGAAGTCATTGTTGTATCTTTAAATAGGAACACTGGCTATACTGTTTCAGTGTATTGCCTATAAACATATATACAAAGGCTATGACAAGTTCACTCCTACCTTCAATCCTTTTGACCCACCTTTCCCACCACTGCTTTCCCCAGTACCTAACAAGGCAGACCTCACACAGACATCTGTATATGTACTGCCCATACCCTCACTTACAAACCATACTCTTTTCTCACATGCAATAAGCAATAACAAAAGCACTTCCTAGCAATATGGTTCAAAGATTAACTTTTTGAATGTGATGAACTCAGTTAATGTTGATATCAGTCACCTACACTCTTGTCCTTTTCTGATACCCTATAATAGTAATTCATATTAGCATTAAGTACCTTATCATTGATTCCTGAAAGATCCAAATCACCAATACTTCAGTTACATATGTGCTATTTTCTCTTAAAGAAAGGTTTCTTTCAAAACAAGCGTTGACACCCAAGGCTTTCTTAAGTTAACTGAGAAATTTAATTAGCAATGATATGATATTTAAAAAAACTCTGTTTGGAATTTATTCATCTTACAAAGCTTAATAATGGAGTGTAGCAAAGTACTTATTTAGAAATTCCCATTTAAGTCATTTTCATACAAGCTGAATGAAGTTCAGGTAGTGGGTAATAAAAAATATAAAATTTAAAGGTAAGACCTAGTTTTCTTGAAGTTTATGTGTACAACTGAGAGTTCTGTTTAAAACTACTCCACATCATTATATAAATTAATTACTTCTCAAGAGTAAGAATCATGTTGATTATACTCATTGTTTATTTCCAGTACCTAGCACAATATAGATATATTAGATGCTTAATAATTATTTGCTGGATAAATGAATTCACAAACATCCTATAATAAATCAGTGATTCAACACAAGTTTATCTTCTTGATGAATTATGAAACTGGTAAGAAAATAAACCTGGAAACTATAATATCAAAGCATAGAAAAACAGTAAATAAGAAAAGGAAGGGTAACAGTTTTCATATAAATTTTCTGACAGATATCAAACATGATGAGTCCTCTGTAAAATTTTTTAAAAGAGCAAAATAGAAATAAATAAGATTATTGTTTCCTCCTGAGGCAATCGATTCAGATACACTTGCTATCCCTGTAACTACAGAGTATTGCTAAAGTGAGTGAGCCATGAAGAACAAACTCACGTGCATTTGTGCACACACGCACACATACACACTTAAGGCACATCCTTGCCTATCTTGGTCTTTAAATATGATTGTATTATTTCCATAGGGTACAGTGGAAGGCTATTTTTCCTTGTTAAGGATTCTCAGCCCCACTTCGATGTCACACGGCTCTTGTACGGATTACTCATGTGCATATTTATCATCTTTTGCTTTCTTTCTAAACTCCCTCTACTAACAAGATGTTGCCTGTACATGACAATTTGTTTGCACCCATCTGCTGAAACTATACAATCATGGAAGTCTCTCAGACATGGATATTATTTTTTAAAAAACAAGTCAACACTTTTGACTTATTCAGACATGCAGACCTTTACCCTGAACAGAGTCCTTCACAAGCACGACCCTCAAACTTTTGTGAGCATCAGAATCACCCGAACGGCCTGTTAAAACACAGATTGCTTGGCCTTATCCTAGAGTTTCTAATTCAGGAGGTCTGTGGAGAGGCCACAGGACCTGTGTTGCCAACAAGGTGCCAGGTGCTGCCTCTTTGTTGGTCCTGAGGCCACACTGGGCTTGACACACTCAGAGGAACAGGAATAAAACGGGACCATAGAACTGATGAAAAATCACTGGCACTGAAAATATGTGTAACTGCTAACGGAAGAATGGCAGCTAGTCTTAATTTCCTAAAACAACAGAACAGAGGACTGGAGTTGATGCCGAAAGACATGAAGGCTATTTACTTAACCAAAACCTGGACACAAACAACCAAACCAAGATTCTATTTCACATATATTTTCTTACCAGGAGAATGCTTGTATTTGGAAGAAGGAATGAGAGGGGCTTTTCAGATGACCTTTATGTGGGCATACCCTTGAATATATTACTGGAATATGAAAAGTATTCAATGGCAATACAGTGGACTGCATGAATAATGAATCATCAAGGTTAACTTCTAGGGAAGAGACTGTGAGTTCCACAAAGTGAACACTGCTTAAATACTTTCATTCTTTCAACTATTACGGGGAGCCTCTGCATGCCAATACTGTGTTAGGATATAGAAAGATCTCCTAGTCAGAAAAGGGGCAAAGTATTTTTAAAAGATTCTTAAAAATGTATGAGAAGCAAAAAAAAAAAACCCCACATCACATAAAGGTATGGAAGAAATGGTACAATGGAGACATGGAGAAGAAGTAATTGTGCAAACGTCTAGAAAAGCTCTGTGGAAGAGCGACATCAGTTCAACTGCAGGGAAAAGTAAGAACTGGATAGTTAGGGAGTGAGAGAGGGACAAACCACGGAACGGCAACCCCGTGATCACAGGCACAACACTATGAACCCACCCAGCTGTTCAGGATACAGTGAGCTCCATATGGCTGAAGCACAGGTGTGTGGTTGGAGAGAGGGACAGAAAAAAAGCCTGACAATGCCCAGGGTCGGGTCATGATTTGAGGGGCCACACCACCTTCAAGCATGTACAACCCAATCTGTAGGTGAAGAGAGTTAAGAATGCTTTTCATGCAAAGAGCTGTCATTGTCCAATTCAGATTTGTAGTAACTCCCTCAGCAGCATTGAGAACGAAAAGGAAGGGGAGCTGGGTAAAGGGAAATACGGAAGAAATTAGCCAATTCTTAATGAGCAAAGCAAGAGCTAGGCAGAGGTGGTGCGGGACGAGGGAAGAGGTCTTCCTTGAGAGGCATCACTGAGGTACCGTGCAGACAGAGGACCGCTGTCAGAAGCGGGACCTGCCGCAGACAGAGATGGTGCTACTTCTCTTAACATCTAACTTTATTCATTCAGTCTATTGAATTTGCCAATCTGTTCGTATGTTCGATATTTACTGAGCTCTAATTATATGTAAGGCACAGTTTTAATTAAGTATAGCTCTACAATACTGTCTGCCATCGTGATGTTTATAGTCCAATTTCACTGTAACTTGTAGCCATGCTTTTGTCCAGAGAGAAACTTATTTTCTGAAAAAATTCTCTAAAAGACTGCAGGCTGCCCCAGAATGGCTTTCTCCTGAGATGATCACAAAGGGAGTACCCTTTGATTCTGTGCTTGGCACAGGGAAGGTGAAAAGAGGTGGAGGAGGACAGGAGGGGACAGACATAGATGGCACAGCCAGGGGCATTTGCGGGCCCTCCGAAATGCAAGGTATGTGTCAAAGACCACCTATCCTCCGATACTAAGGGAAAGAATGTTTCTTAGCCACTATATGGGTTAAGAATGGTTTCTTCCTACACACATCCAAATTCATACCTAGATTGAGCTTCCATCAACATTGACAAGCACTGAAGGTAAGGAGAAGAAAAGGGAGAAGAAGGAGAAAGAGGGGAAGGAGAAGGGGGAGGAGAAGGAAGAGAAGGAGGTAGAAGAGAAGGAAAAGGAGGGGGAGGAGAAAGGGGAGGAGGAAGAGGAGAAGAAGAAGAAATAACCCTAGCAAATTCTACAGCACTAGATTAAGAAAAAATAAGCAGAAGGTATAAGGAAGACCTTGTATTAAATGCCACTACCAATTACCCTTCATCTGTTTCGACCCTGACTTACAAAGTTCCAAACCATCATTCCGACCATGAGAAGCATCTCTTAGGAAATGTCTCGTGGTGCTCTGACTTCTATCATTTGGTACTGGGGAATATTTCTAAAGCATATTTCTATCATCCATCATTTGGTGATACTTGATATTTTAAAAATAAGCCCAATGATTTACAATTTCTTCATTTCAAATTTAACGTAGGAACTTGTGGGTATGTCCATGCAATGTCCAAATTCCGCAGCCCAAAGCAGAAAAAGCTCAAAGAGGTTCACAGAGACAGCACTGTCTTGAAGACAAAAGTGATAACAGCTCACTTGGAGGAAACGTTACTATTGAACTAGCACTTGGAGATTTATGGTGTATTCTGGACACGCAGGAGCAACTGTCAAGAGAAAACGGGCTCTATTACAAATACTAAGTGATTCCCGAGCAGTTAGCAAGCTATTCCCTCCCCTTCAGAGCCTAAAGCACATTATTTTTTGCTTTAATAATACTTAGGCATTGGGAATAACGGAAACACCTGGAGTTGATTTTAACACTGCTTTGCGAGCCCAGGGTATAGTCCAAATCTTGTCAGGCTAAATCTCACCCTTGACCTGCCAAACATGATTACCAGAGTCCAGTCACTCCCTCACATCCCGCAGCTGCTGTTCTCCACCCCCGCTCCCCCTTCGCAAACATCACAGCTACTTCTCTGCCCAGAACTCCAGAGCACATGTGGCCAATTCAAGCTGGAGCAACGACTTCTTCCACTGAAACTCAGAAGCAAAGATGCCTGTGTTTATTCCTGTTGACTATTTGCCTATGCAACACATGTGGCCCAAGAACTTTACAGGGCGCTTCCTTGGTGATGGCTGAAGCAGTCCCCGCTGGAGCGGAACAGTGGAGACTTCAGAGTGCTACAGCAATAAGACACAACGGTTTATTAAATAGAAGTGAGGACACGAGATGCCTTTAAGTCCCAGGTAGGGCAAAAAGTGACACTCCAGTCCCACCTAAGTAGGTGGTCAGTGGCAGCAGGAGATGGACTAGCAGGCCGGCCCTGCTGTGGGACCCTGGTCAAGTCACCCGACCTTTCATTGTTTTTCTCCTAAAGACTAAGCACTGGACTACACCTGATTTTTTATTTTTATTTTTTAATTTGATTCACTGAAGCATTAGCAAAGTCTGCCTTGTGTCTTATAAACTTGGTAGTAACTACAGTAGTGACATTCAGTGAGATTTATACCTTGAGCCACATTTTCTCCTTATTTCATTGAGATTTTCAGGATTGACCCCTTGGCCCTTTGGTACAGAATTTACAGAGTCCACCCCTGCCTCTACTTGAGGCATTTCTTAGAGATGTCCTCAAAACTGACCAGATGTAAGCTTGCTTAGACTCCAAAGGCCCATAAAACCAGTCAATTGGCCATCAAAATGTTACCTTCTGAAATCCCTAACTTGAATACTCTTCAGGTCAGCAAATCTCTTCTGAGGTATTATTAATATTGCTGTAATTTTTTATTTCTTATTAATTAATAACTTTCTCATCCAGTAATGGAGGGTAAGTTTTTCTCAAAAACTCTCTGCTGCAAACAACAAAAAATGCTGAGTTAAATAAACATCATCTTGAAAGGATTTGGCAAAACAGGAAACTTGAACCCAGAAATATAAGCAATTACCTGAACAGCATAACCACATTTTCTTCAAGGCATTTGCACATCTTGGGGAAAGAAGCGTAAGTCCCAACCCAGGGCTGCCTGAGGTGCGGACTCTTATAGTAAATCCTCTATAGGATTTACTATAATCCTTTGGAGCTGGGACTCCAAAGGGTGATACCTACAGAGAACCCCCAAAAAGCTATGCACACAGATAACCAAAACAAAACCAACACTCTTCCAACCCTAGAGAACTAGGGACAATGTCTTGACCCTGAGTGAAGCAGGAAGGGAAAGATGAGGCTAAAAACAGGCTTTTGAAGCCCAGGTAAGAAGTGTTATAGGCCTCTGAACTTCAGACCACGAACTTGGTAGGGTCCAAGCTAGCCAGCAGGATCAAACACAAGCCTCCTTGGTAAGCAGGTGTGCACTTTTATCCTACGCCTTGAAAAATGTCACAGATTGTTTTTCCTGAGCAAGAACCAGCAGAGAGTCAGAGACAACCAAGGATAAAGAGAAACAAGGCACTGAGCGAGAACCAGCATATACTAAAACCATCATACAAAAATTATAAAAGAAGTGTGCTTACTCTGCTAAAGAAATAAATAATGAAATTAAAGATATCTTTACTGACCAGGAAAGTACAAAAGGCAAACAAAAAGATTTGGAAAGAGACCAAATAGACCTTCTATAAATGAAACAAACAAACAAACAAACAAACCCAAGAATGACCTGAAAAAAGTTAATGGGTGATCTTAGCAGCCGACTGTACACAGCAGAAGAGACAATGAGTGAAGCTCCGACAGATCGGAAAGTGTAGCAGGAGAGTGAGACAAAGGATGGGCACTCTGAAAGGGGGGCAAAGAGAACTGGTGATGAGAGCAAGAAGGTCCAACATACCCCTAATTAAAGTCCCAGAAGGAGGACAGAGAATGGGACAGAGGAAATGGGATACAAGAGATATGGGTGAGCATTTCCCAGAATAAAGCAAATGTATGAGCTCAAGAAGTGCAATGAATCCTACGTAGGAAAGAAAGAAAAGAAAGAAAAGAAAGAAAGGAAGGAAGGAAGGAAGGAAGGAAGGAAGGAAGGAAGGAAGGAAGGAAGGAAGGAAGGAAGGAAGGAAACCAAAAGATAAAATCTTAAAAGCATCAGAGAAGAAAGGCAGATTACCTTCAAAAGAGTTATCAGAATGACAACTAACATCTCAACAGCTCTGAACTGGTCCAGGCGTGCTGGCAAGGAGCTGCATCTGGGTTTTCGACCCAACTATATACTTTATCTAATACTGTAATCGCCATGCTGATTAAGCCCTTTCTCTGAGCTCTTCCTCATGGTAATGGGAACAAAGAGGATGTAAATTTCTGAGAATAATTCTGAAACATTTGGCAGCTTTTAGTGTTATTACTCAATAACGTGATAAAGCCACTGTACTAGAAATAATGGTGCTTGGCTTATAAGTTTTGTCAGAGTTAAAACCGTCCCACCAATCAATTAAAATACCTTCCTGGAGCTGTGCCACAGAGAAAGAGGAGAATAAGTGGAATTGATTCCTTCCTGGTAATAAATGGGCCTCTAGATGATACACTTAAATACATCTCCAGGCTCTGATGAAGCACCTGACATGTGCTCATCTTTTTTCCCTTTCAGGTTAAGTTTTTGAGAAATAAAGTTTTCCTTTCATACACTTCTCAGATCTTTGGTTTGGACATTATAGCGTATCAATAAACCTTTAATCACAATTGCAAAATGCAAAAAAGGCCTTTATGTTTCTATGTGGGGTCTAGGTGAATCTGACGTTAAAAAAGCAATCCAAGGGATGTACCACACACACTCACAACAATCACAGCCGCTCAATCCACACCACCCAAAAAGCTGCCTGCTGCATTACTAGTAAAATACTTGCTTTATCAACAGGAGAATAAGTAAATTTGGGAACCTTAGTAATGGAAAGTTTAAGAGGTATCCTTTCAATGAACAGCTTGATGAAAATTCAGAGTTACTAGAGAGAAAAAAATATGGTATCATAAATTAGTATCATGATCTTTCCATTAAGTTGCTCCACAAGATTAAAAAAAACTTCCTGAGAATTTGAGTGTAGGAGATATTCTCTTGAAAATAAACAGAGCCTGCATTTTTTTAAAATGGAAATAATGTTATGGGGAAATTAAGAATAGAGAAGGACCAAAATTAAATCTAGAGAACATACACCACTGAGAAGAAATGATACAATTTTAAGTTTTTAAAGCATGTACGTTAAGGATTTCTCAAAGGCACAGTCTAGCGTCTGCTTTACTGTTTCACACACTTCTGGTCCTCAGCAGAGGGGAAACCCCATGGCTCTCCCTGTGCCAGATGCTTTTGAGAAACATCAAAATTCAGGGTATCCGAGAGCTTGAAACTCACAGCCAGCACCCTGTTTCTACTGGGAACTTCACATAAAGCACTTTTGTACTAGTGATTTAGAAATATATTTATTATCATGTCCTACATTTTCACTAAATAATTCATATACCTAAGCAAATCTAAGTGTTTGCCAAGACAGTCACATGATTAGTTTGCCCATCAAAAACTACTCTTTAGAAGATCACTGTTTCCTACAGAAAACCAATGTGTTATTTGCCTGCACCTTCCATGACTATTATTTTTCAACGACCTTAGGATCTCTGAAAAGGCACTCATGCCAAAAGCCTCTGAGTGAAAACATGCCTTGAGGGCCTTACATACAATTTCGCAGGAGAGCCTTGTGGAGACCACTGCCTAATAAGATGCAGACTTTTAATCATAGTTTTATTTCACATCTGAAAATTTTACACCTCATCCAAATCAGTCTCCTTAATTATTAGACAAGGGAATGAAGCCCAGATGACCTAAATGAAGGCCGTAACCATAGAGATATGGTGCTCCTCTCTGTCTGGACCAGACAGGGCCCTTGCCACAGGAGCACACCTGTGCTCCTTCACCTTGGCTCCTGCCTCCTCTCTTCCTGCCAACAGATGACTGTTTCTCCTACACTTTCACAGGCTCACACACACACACACACACACACACACACACGTTGGGTTTTTGCTCTCCAGCCCTCCCAGCTCTGGCCCAGGAGTGCCGCCTGGTTCCAGTCCCGAAGAGCCTTCTGATCTGCGACTGGCTGGGAATCAGTGGTCGTCTGTTGTCCCCCTTGGGTGGGTTCCAGATGAACTCTTCGGTCCTGTTCTAGTCGCTGTTTAAGCCCTCATGAATGGGGCCAGTTCAATATGAATCAGCAAACCTTATGAGTTTCTACCACCCTCAAAGGATCTGCATTTTTCTTAAGGCAAATCTCCTTCCTGTAGCGTCATTCTTCTGCGAAGCTCAGGTGCAAAGGTTCCACGTGACCTGCTCGATACTGCATGTGAGGCCCAGACAAAAACCACAATGTGTCGAATCTTGGGACTTTCTTTTCTTATAGTATGTTAGCTAAATCCTACAAATAAAGGTCTGAACTAAATAATAATCCTATAAGGGGGTGGAGGAAATAACAACTACATCTCTCATTTCTTCTACTCCTCCCACCCATCCAAAAACTAACTAACTAAATATATATAAATCTCCTAATGCAAATTGAACTACCATTCTAGAAATGTAATAATGGACGAGAGGCCTTTGACCCCTAGGTCTCTGGGTCAAAGATAATTCAGGTTGTTAATGATAAAATGTCACTGTGATCAGTGACTGCTCAGTGGCTCACAGATGTGAGTGAGTGACTTGGTGGTCTCAGAGCAGCTGTCAGCCACAAGTGTTCACAACTCTTTTGCAAGCACATTATTTTTCTACAAGGCACATCCAGAGAGCCCACAGAGATTCTGCTTGTTGTTGGGGCCTCTTGCATTAAGGTGTTGGTGCTAATAACATTTCAGAGACAGCTCTAACCATACCATACATGAATTCTCTTTCTCAAGTCCTCTCTCTCTCTCTCTCTCACACACACACACACTACCTTTCCCTTCCACGTTATGACATTAGAACTACTCACATTAATGGTCATCTTGTCAGTCAATATTTATTGAACCCACTTTGGTACAGATGCCGCAACAAGAAAATAAATAAATATAAAGGTTTGGCTGATTTAAATGTACTGCAACCCTCAAAATTATTAAGACCAAGCTGCTACTTGATGGAACAGAAACACAGGACACCCAAAAGCACTGTGAAAGTTGAATTCACCTACAGCGGCAGTCTTAGACCCGGAATCTGCAGCTTCACAATAGTTCAAGTCCCCACCCGGAAACCTGGGTGCCGGGCTCTTGTGCTGGGACTGAGGCTGTGGTTGGACCTTGTGGTTTTCTGCATCTAAAAAGATGTGCTGTGAGCACATGGCCTGAGATAACCTTTTCCGTTCTAACATTTTATCATTTCCCCCAAGACTGATGTAGTTATATTTCAGAGTTAACTTTGTAGGCAGAACTAATATTGTTTAAGATTATTTTCATTACTTATCAGGAATGGTTACTATTTATTTATTCATTTTTATTTATTAATTTTTATTGATTGATTTTAGAGAGAAATGTCAGTTTGTTGTTCCACTTATTTATGCATTCCTTGGTTGAGTCTTGTATGTGCCCTGACGGGGAATCGAACGCATGACCTTGGCATATCAGGATGGTTCTCCAACCAACTGACCTACCTGGCCAGGACTTGCTATGTATTTATCTAATAAAGTCTTAACATAGCAAACATTATGTTCCAGGCAATGGTCTGTTTACAAATATCAACTCCTTAAACAGCATCAGTATGATTAGTTTCTAAACTGCCTCTATGTACTTAAGAAAAAAATGCAACAAAAACATTTTACAGTTAGCAAGAATTGCAGAGTAAGCAAACCTCTAATTCCTATTCATTAGCCTGAATAATGAAGCAGATTATTACTTACTGAGAACTGTGAGATAAACTGGGCACATTTAAACCAGAAAAATAATGAATTCCATTTAGGAACAAAACCATGAATCACTGGTACTGGTGATTTGCATGCATATTGCAATTATGATAGTAACATAATAACTAAATAGTAACTGATAGTAATATAACTAAACTGTCACCCAGAAACTCCCACAACTTATTGTTTTGAGGAAATTACCACACTCCCTCATTCATTCAATCCTGAAGTAAGTTCTTAAGAGCAGTACCTATGCCCCTAGCCCTGTGCTGGCCCATGGTGATACTATAATGCATAAGACAGATCAAGACCTTGTGGGACTTAGAGTGTAAAGATGTGAAATGCTAAAAAGTGCACCTATAACCACTCAATTAAAAATTCTGCCGGGTGAAGATAAAATTAAAATATAGAAATGAAAAACTAAAATGGTCAAAGTAGAACTGAGATTCTTTTGACTTTTGTCCTACAAAAACAAAAACAAGATAGATTATAAACAAATAAATAAATGTTCAAAATAATAAAATACTTAGATAAATAAAATATTCAAGGTACATTTTCTGTGTAATAGAATGAAGAAAGTTAGCTATTTATTTATATGCATGTTGATATCCTAACAATTGAGTGTCTCAGCATTTATATCAACTCCTGAAATATTATTTATAGAACTAGCAATTACAAAAGTAATCTATAAATAGTAAACCTATCTGACCATTTAAAAGGTCTCTCTAGTCAATTTTAAGTATAATTGTTGGTACTTTCTGAAAGTAATTAAACAGAAAGTCTGTACCCACAGAAAACATAACCGCACATTCAGGCAATGTGTAAGTTCAGTACTTGGAATCCTACACATATATATAAATAAGCAATCATTTCCCATTTCTTATTTTCTTGACTGGCCAGAAATAGGGTAAGTTTTTCCATGAAACCATCAGTCATCACTTAAAGATGAGGCTTTTAGTTACAAATGTACCATGAAACATGACAATTCCAAAGATGTCCATTATTTGCTTAATTTGTCAGGGGAGTTTTCAATAAAGCACTGCTATATTCATAATCAAAAACTAGGCTCTTAAAAGTCCCAAGTAGGGACCACTTTTTATATTTCCTAGTGAGCTGACATACGAATACCAGCGAACCCCTGTGGATCTTCTGAAGGGTCGTTTCTCTCTGTGAGTTACCGAGAGACCTGGAACACTGCTCAGGGATGAATAAATTGCTCTCCAGGTGCTGTTGTGACTTATCTCGCTCTCGGGCAGCAGCATCACTCAGGGGCTGCGCCATCCCACTGCGGAAAACCACGTGTCTAAAGTGACAAAATGCCCACTCATCTTTTACAGCTGTCTCTCTCTCAGAATCCTGTGGTGTCTGAGGTTAAGAGCCGTGACATTTTCCCAAAGGGGCACGACGTGGTGCAGGTCCCCAGAAGATAGTTGCCACCACGCTTCTGGCGGCTCGGAGTTTTGGTCCCGTACTGGTTCTGCGCTCAGGGCAAAGCAGCGAGCTGGCTGTGTCCTGCCGTCTCATCATGATCTCAAGAGGGAGAATGAAGTAAGCGCCCTTCCGTGGAAGGGCCAGGGAAGCACCGAAACATGGCCTGACCCTGGAGAGTGTGACCAGCTACCAAATTCAGATGGGGGGCTTTCATGAAGCTTTTTAAGTTTTGTGAATATCTATGCTGTAATCTGTAGCATACTGTAAGTAGTGACATTCTCTCTGTGCGTGGTCCAATTGAGAGGCACTGCTTGGCAGAAAGAGTCTCATGTAGATTTGATCTGAGAGGACAATGAATCTGCAGAAGTCTTGGGATCCATACTCTCCATTCTGTCCCTTTAGTTTCCGTTAACTCCCTGGAAAAGATAAATGGCCTGTCCTACCTGCCTTCCTGAAGTGTATCACAGTTCTGTTAGAGGGGATGTAAATAATGCACATAACATTTAAAACTCTGATGTTGCTTTCCAAATATCAAATATATAAAGTAAGTATTTCCATTGACATTTTCTTTCCTGTGAGGTTAAGGGCAACTGGGAACACAGAATATAATCAACATGAAAAAAAACAAAAAACAACCCTTAAGATATAAGTCCCGATTTCTATGCAATTTAATATATGGAAAATTATGTATTTCTATTTCCAATCAACTCAATATTCAAACAATTGGCTTTCTCTCAACAAACCCACCAGCTCATTTCCATAATTCTTATATGTATAATTCTTTCCCAAAATGGATAATGCATGTACAGTTTCCTCCCCAGCACCTCCCACCCCCAGGGAAGATTCCAAATATATAGCAAGGTAACCTCATTAAAATGAATTATAATTACAATCTACTTTCTGTATTTGAACTAATTCATCTAGGCAATATAGCAGCCTTTAATATTTTTCTCAGAAATAGATGCCAATTATCATCAATATTACTGCTACTACAAATGTTTAGAAAAAGCTATCATTTCGTGGGCTTCAAGGAAATCTCCCCTTATTTATTTATTTGAAAACAACTTACATACAGAATTAAGGAATACTAAAGCTTTAAATAATGAAATATTGTGCTTATACTGTCATTCTGTTGGCAGAGAAGAGAGAGCATACAGAAAGAATATAAAAGCGGATTTGACACATATACACAAAATTATCTCCTTAATATATAAATGAAAAATTGTGTCAGGTAATGAACTTACTATATCTCCCAACACAATCAAAGTATGCTCCAACTAAATCAATTCATAAACTACAGTTATCTATCCTTGTAGCTCAGGAAACAAAATAGTCAACAAATGTATATCGAAAATGATTCTCACTCATTTACTCTATAAATATCTATATGCAAAGTTCTCTACTAGGCATTATGTGCCATATGCCCTCGAATATTAAGATAAGGAATGGGAAAGTTACATCTAAAGAACTAACTGGCGTATATTTTAAATGATTAAGGGCATGTATGTATGCGTGTTATTTAAAATACAAGTGAACATAACTTGTTTTTGTGCCAGCCTGTTAACACATCATCACAAGTGTTTCTCCAGTCTCCAAAAATCAGTGTATCTTTAGGTCAAAGTTCAAGCTAGACATCAGATTAAACATGTACAGCTGATCTCTTTATGAATGTGTTACCTATCTGGCATATACATCTCACCAATGATCCAAAGCTACAGAATCTATTTCAAATAAATATTTGATATGTATTCTCAACAACATGATATTTACAAAGAACCTCTGTGCATAGGACCTCATGGAAGAGGTACAATATTTATCAAGTTATCTTCTAAAAGACTAAAATTCAGATGTCACTGATGTAGACAGATGCAGCAAGAAAACACCATTAGATGAACAAACACTGAAAAATGCTGATTTATTATTGATATTTAAGCCCAGTAAAACTGGTCATTTATTCCTCACTCTCTACTGGGCACAACAAAAACACTAATTAATCCTCATAAGGACTACAGAAATTAATAGTGTTATTTTCCACAATGTATACATGTGGCAACTGAGGCTTGAGGAGTTTTAGTCAGAGGTGGGGGTCGTGTGATCAGAGGACAGAGCCAGGGCCCGGCCTCCCATCCACCGCTGTGATCTACCGAAAACCAGCACCTGCCCATCTGGGAGCGAACGCCCAAGTCTCGCTAAGTGAGGCCGCCGCCATTCTCGTGTCTGCACAACCTCCCCGCGGTGCTGCTCCAAGTCAAGTTCATACTGTCAGGTGAAGAACTGCACCATGTTCAAGTTCAAGAAGGCTGGCTTGGCCTGCTAGTTCAGAGAGAACGTAGCTGATTTTTCTTTTTAGTGACAACATTTAGAAAAAGAACTTTTATTTTTAAGGTGAATAGGCCAAATTTGGGGAGAAGGCAAAACGCTGTTCCGTTCTAGAATGCTGCGGAAGGCAGATTACCGCTGGCGGGGAAGACTGGGTCAAAGGTGTCGGGTTGGACCACACCCAGGAGAGCTTGGAGCGCAGGTGTGGCCTTTTTTGGAGAATCCTGTTTCATCCTGTCCCCTGTAAAGCAGGGAGATGTGGATTCAAAACATCACTCACACTTTGTACTTCCTTCACTCCAACGGGTTTGGAGAGAAGTAAAATATGCTCTTTAGAATAAACATTATTCTAACTTAGAATCGTCAAAATGATGGTCTCACCTGTTCACTGGGTTTCACTGATCTGCTGATGACATTGGTGCATGTTTTTTTAGTCTCAGACCAACCTTAACTGAGGTCACAGGTGGCTGTGACGCGGGCCTCCTTTCAAAAAGCTCATGTATTACATGAATATATAAAACAAACACAAAACAATCCTTTTATTTAAATATCCATAACCTTTAAAATAATATAAACTCACAAGTAGAAAGTAAACTCTCCAAGGTTGGGGCAGGGGAGGGACAGAAGACAAAGGGAAGGTCCACCAAAAATTTTTATTCCTACACTAACCTGTTAATTTTTTTTTCATTTACTAACAATTCAAATGGTCACACTGTAGGTACAAGATTCAGAAAAGAATTTTTGTTCCTAAACCAACTCATGTTAAACATCATGCAAGTGTTCACATGTAGGTGCAAATGTTTATACTGTAGGCACATTACAGGCACTATCGTGTGCTGTGTCCAAAATGAGTTCCCTTATCCTACATCCACTAGTCTTAGAGCAAGCTACAACCCTAACTGTCTTCTAACATGCAGAGAGTCCGACGAATAAGATGAGGAGAAGGAAGAAGAGACACGTTCAGGAACAACTAGAAATTTTTCTAAGTCCTCATACATCTTTAAGAATGGAAAAGAACATTTGATTCACAGAGTACATATTGCTCAACATTAAATAGCAATATATGTATTTATTTCTATTAAAAAAGTTCTCTTGTCACTAGCATTATTTTCTTTTAAATACTGTTGACTACATCCTTCATTTTTTTCTTTTCTGATTTTTAATGCATTTGGTATGAGCTCACATGTATGATTTCTTATTATATACAAATGACAATTCCTAATAAATGACATCCTAAACAGTTAAGATCCAAAATTCTAAGTTGTAAAACTTTAGGACTTTATAATAGAGAAAGTTCTCTATGCATAATTAAAATTCAAATTTTGCCTTGCATAAGGTTGGATAATATTTTTTTGAAAAAATCATAAAATATGTAGAAATTTCAACTTTCAATTTTGGAGTATTTAAATATAAAACATTCAGTATTCAAAACATTTCACTGTATTTATAAATGTTTTTGTTCTGAAAAAAAAATCATTCCAAATTGGAATTTAGACATTTCCTTTTAAAGATTTGTTTTAGATTCATTATGGAACAGCTAAGAAGACTGCCACAGCTTTTTAAGAAATGCCATTTGTCCCTACAATTGTGAGATTATATGCAAGAAACAGATGAGTTACAATCACAACCACAAACCTACACACTTTAAAAAACTGGCTTTGCCTATATTTAACCTTATTTATAAAGTAATTTGGACCATTCAAAATGAGATGCAGTTTCACTTGACAATGAAATTCACACTTACTGAAACTACTAGAGAAATTGAATTGATATAGTACAGTGAAACAAGGAAAAATTTTCTACATATTATCCCATGAAATAAAGATAGAATTACTCACCAATCATCAATATTTCCTTCTCAAATCTCTGTAATCTCTGTAGAAATACGGTGGGTAAGATAAAGCATGATGACAGCTTGCTAACATGTCCAATAAAAAGAAAAGAACAGGTTGTGGTATAAATGTACAACTTTTCTCTCTAAGGAAAAACACTCCTTGGCTCTCTAACTTTACGCTGAATGCATTTTGTATGGGTATCATATGACTTGATCCATTTATTGGAGAAAATGCCACCAGCTCAATGATTTCCTAGCTCCCATTCCCTATATATATATTACTTTAACCTCATTTAATTACCAAAGCTTATAAGAACTTTTTCAAAGTTGTCATGACTATATTATGTAAAATAACACATAAAGCATAAAGAGTTTAAATATTAGATTAAATTCAATGACACTGACAATATTCAGCCATGTATGACCTAAAAATTTGACAATTCCATATGGTTCAACCTAATAAAACATTCCCTGACTCTCACATCATTGAAACTGACACTCAGCAGCTGCCCAGAGGAGCCAGCTGCCTGCCCCCTGAAGCTGTGAAATGAAGGGTTTGGGACACTGTGGCAGAGCAAAAGCTACCTACCTCCCATCAATAATACTTTTCTCGGACCAAAACAATGTGAACCATACTGCACCTTGAAAGGAGCAGGGGGGTGATATAATGGGAGTCATTCATAACGAAGATGACAAGTGCACGGGGGAATAAATCACGAGCAAATAACAGGGCCTACTGTGGCAGTGTTACATCTTAGCCCATGATCTGAAAGAATGAGTCATTCAAACCCATTTTCAGAAATGTGTAACTCAATCAAAGTAGGGTTCTTAAACGTGTTGGCCAGGGGTTGACGACAGAGTGTGAAGAAACGAACACAAATATGTCAGTAAGGATCCTTTGTTCAAGTTTCATGCTTTCCCTTATAACCTGGCAATGCCATGGTGAACCTGAAATGTGACTCACTCTCTGTGTGGGTACTGCCTGAACGTATTCAAAAGGAGTAAGAGGCAACTGAAAGGTGCTTATAAGATGCTCGGTTCTCTGGGGAAAAGGTGATGGTAAAATTAATCTCACAGATATCCCCTCTCGAGTTCACACCCGCATGGTCGTCATCGGAATGACATTTCAGAATGTTCTGATTCAGAATTCTTCATGAGTTTGGGCTATTTGGCCAAGCTGGAAAACAAACTCCTGCTGAAGCAGCTAACTCAAGAAATCCGCAGCCTCTTCTTGCCCAAAGGTTGCCCGGAATGCCAAAGTAATTGAAGAATAAAAGGAGCAAGCAGGTAGACATTTCTGTTTGGACAGAAGCTAAACCTTGTGCAATGTCACCAAGCGCTCCTCCAGCTGTACTAGTGCCATTGGAATAACAAATTTGATTATGGCGGTGGGAGAAAAAAAAAGGAGTCATTCTTTGGGGAATAGCAATGTGATGCTCTTGGAGCACCCTCTGGAGGCCAGAGAAAGGTGACGCTGGGAAAACAAGAAAAGAGAAATCTGATCACCTTGGCCCTTCTACAGGCTGAATCCACTTGAGTGGGACTTGAAAATGCACTTGTTCAATCTTATTCAAGGTGACATAAGAGACATGTAAAGTTAATTCAGAGTTTAAATGCAAATTCAATCCAAATTGTAACAAAATTATCAAACAATAATTTCTAATTTTTTTTTAAAAGAAGAAAGAAATGCCAACTGATTAGTGTTACTTTCAGCCTACATTCTGAATTTTGGGGGGAGTTGATTGCAGAGGCATCTTTAAGTATTTACAAGGAGTGTGGAACATAATATTTTCATTAACAACATATAAATAAGCAAAGTTATATAAGGTATTATTAATAGTCAAATTTTTAAAGTAGCCAGCTTTACGTTTATTAAAACTGACAATAAATTAAGCTGACTCTATTTTTCTAAACCTTACTTATTCTAAAGCAACAAACACTGACATCTATTGGCATTTTGGCAGCTTTTTTTTTAAATTGATTAACACTCATTCCAGAACACACACAGGTGCAGACATGCGTAGGATTAGGATGAATTCAAAACATAACTTATTTCTATGAGGGAATTTTGTTTGATGTACCTAATAGCATATTTAATAGATATCATTTTTCTCTTGTTAAGATAAATCTTTTCTTAAAACTGATAATATCTAACTTAATTTTTTGTACTTTCTGCTTGTCAAGACAAGAGCTCTAGGATTAACTAAAATGTTAGAAGTTCATTACTTGCTTCTTTTTTGTATGAGCATTTTTTATTTTTCAATTAAAGCTGACATTCAATATTATTTTATATTCACTTCAGTGTGAAGCATAGTGGTTAGACATTTGTATAATCTATGAGGTGATCCCTCTGATAAATCTAGTACCCATTTATTTGTTTCTTTGAGCAAATAAAATCACTCACCCAAAATACTGACTCTTGGTTTGTTTTCTTCTATCATAACAGAACATGATAAACTCTCAGTACTGTTAGAAAAGTGAAATTTAACATGCTACTTAAGAAATGTTAATATAACACTGATTTGGTAGGAATCACAGTCCCAGAACTTTAAACACTACATAAGAACTTTTGTAGTGAGGAGGGGGAGGAAAGAAAATGGTACGAAATGTGGATTTATTATTTTCATTATTTTGTTTATATTTAAAAACACCTGCACTCAATTCTATGAACCTCACTGGCAAGATACAGTTACACTTGATAAAAAGATAACGAAGAACATGTTAATACACACTCTCCTTTTCAATTGCTGCAATTTGTACTAGTCCCAAAGGAGATTATGCATTCTAAGTAATAAAGTGAGGTTTAAGCATCAACTCCTCAGTGTGGCCAGAAAAGGCGTCATGTTTCAAAATCTTCTCATAGCTTGAAATCTCAACATTTTTCTGCCAGAGATAAAATTATGTTGCACCTCACTCTACTTTCAATATTTACACTGAATTCGGGACTGTTTTCATTATACACATAGGCAGTTATGGTATTTGACATATTATCCACTTTTCTCTATATTTACAGGTAGTAGATATTAATATTTATACTCACTCTAATCTAAGGCCAGCTTTGGATTATTTTTGACCATAAAAGGCACATTTTGAAAATTATATCAAATATCTTTGCAAAGAGACAGACAATTTGTTTCTAAAGTGATTTTATAAGCAGAGCTAAGTAAGATTTATTGGGCACTCATTACATGACGGGCAATGTTCAGAATGCTTCTATGGATTATCTCACTTAAGTCTCATAATAACTTCATGATAATAATAATAATATTATCCCCAATGTTACATATAAGGAGACTCAGGCATGGAGAGATTAAGTGACTTTCCCATGACCGTCCAGATAAGAAGCAGCACAGCTAGGCCTGCGACCCAGGCAATCTGGCCACAGAGCTGAGTACTAGGCACCCTCCTCTTGCTACTGAACGGGGAGGCATGTTCCTTCCTCTCCATTTGGCAGGTGGTAGAGCACATGACATACCTGTTACACTGCTTAGGACACGGTAAGATATTAGACAGATATCTGTGGCCCCCTTGTTAATAAATATAAAAGTGTCCAGCAGAGTGCCTGGCACACAGGTGGTTCCTGTTCTTATGCTGCTTCAGTATTTTCTGATTGCATAGGTATATCTTCCTCCCCATTCTCCCATCAATGTCATTTTCTCATTCTGCAAGTATGAGAGTAATATTTCAAGCTTCTCCCACTTTCTGCTTCAAAAATTCTTCAAAATAAATCCTACTGCATTCTGTAAATACTACTACATGTTTTGAATAATTACATGAGGTAAGTGGTTACAAGTCACCAAGTTGAAACACATCACTCACTGGACATTCCTCCCGTTCTGTAAACACGTGCTGCCCTGTTACCGGCGGGCACTTCATATCCAGGAATGTTTGCAGGCACCTCACCCTGGGGAGCCGCTTTGTTAAGGAAACAGGTGAGTGATGTCATCGGGAGAGCATAGGGCCCTGCTTCTACACATTCAGGATACCAGGTTTCTCGATCTTTCCACCACTTGTGCTCACAAATGCCTCTTCCGCCAGAAGTGAAGGGACACCCAGGAGTTCTAAAACTGGGCTGGGCTTGATAATCAGTTTATTCCAGGTCGTTGAAGAGAATAAAAAAAAATCCTTTGCAGTGTTTCAATGAAAGAAAAATGTATCAGCAAACAGATTCAACAGGGAAACTAGGAGCCAAATACCAGAAAGAGAAAAAAACAAAACTTCTGGGTTTGTAATTCAGGCATCAATAGGAAAAGTGTGCTAAAGTGAATCAGTAAGAAGAGTTTGGAACATGGGAGGTCTGACATCTAGAAGGCCCTGGCTATTACAAGGCCCTGGGTACATGGATCCCTGTTACAAAGCCCAGAATCATACTGAGGTTGCTTATTTTGAGAAAAGAAGAGGAATTAATGACTCCAAGGGCTTGGGACCCATAAGAACCACTATTATGGAATAGATAATTCTGTTGAACATCTGCAGCCCTAATAGTGTGCAATTTAATATTCAGTTAATTGTACAAAAATGCAGATGCTAGGAAACATAGCCATGTATGTATCACATATCAGTCACACATGGCACATGAAAGTTAAAGAAGCCTTTTCCCCCTGAAAATTTCCCTCCAACAGATGTGTTGAGGCCTCTGCGTGTAACACGGCACACAGCAGGGCTGAGAGGCTGAGTTCTCTCACCACTGTATCTCCCCCGACCGTTGTGAAGTCCTGTTATAACACTGGAAGCACGGCCTGGCTGTTGCACGTGTATCATCTAAGACACATGTGTCAGTGGCTGTCTTAAGAAAGGGGTGAAATTTGGGATTGAAGGGCCCCCATACAGGAGCCATTCCAGAGATGGGTGTCCTCCCAAGTCCTAATTTGGGCTGGCAAGTGGCCATAATCTAGTTTTGGCACCCAGAGGCTCTTCTTTGGGGGATGCCCGACATACAAAGTGCAAAAAAGGTTGAAAGAGAGGTGTGGGCTTCTGCTGCAAACCATTATGGCTATCAGTTTCCCATTCTCCTCAGATGAGGAAAAGTACACTAGTACTTACCATTATAAGGAAAACGACACAAAGGAGAGAAACACTGATTTCAAAGCAATACTATGTAATGCTCTCTGCTTTTATATAAAGCTAGTTTCAAGTTGAGATTTCTTTTCCCGGCAAATGAAGAATAAATGGTTTATCCTTATGGTTTATCTGGCTTCACAAGCACAAGGTGCCTGGAGGGGATAAAAGTTTCCTCCCCATAGAAGACTCCTTACTTACTACCTGAGAGAAAAGAGAGTCAATATCCTAAAAATTAACCTAGAAATGAGTTCCCTCTGAGTTTTTCAGTGAGATAGCAGAGAGAATGTCAGTGAGAGAGAATGCCGATCTCTCTGGTTCAGAGGGAATCAGAGCTGTGGGAATGGAAGACAGAGTGAGAGCCACCATGGAAGCTCTTGAACCCAGGTCAAGAGAGATCATCAGGCAGTCACGACACAGTTACCTAGCCAGCAGACAAGACCTGCAGGGCACAGGAATACCTGCTTGCTCTTAAGTTTGTCTCTCCCCACAGAACTGCCTGCTGCTTATCTGCAATGTCTGTGTTAAGTCAATGCAGCGATGAGCCCTTGACACAGTGCAAACCTGTTCCTTGAAAGGGATGCTACTTGAAGCCATTGCCCCTCCTTAATTCTTCAGACTGCCTGCCTGCAGAGGGTCATAGAAACTTCTGAAGGCAGAATATTCCCAGGCAGGACAGAGAACACCTAAAAGGCCCTCCAGTTAACTCTTGACCGCAGTTCTGGTTAGGTCTAAGGTCTCTGTAATATACTATGATGACTTCTGAAAAGACAGTAGGGAAAGTCACTTAGAGAGGTTGCTACCTAGCTCCACATTCCATGCCTTGTTGAATGACATGCTATATAGTATGTCCAAAACACGGGGTTTATAAAAGTAAGGGAAATTTCAGTACACCCTCATTAGGGCTAATGAAGGTAATTAAGGTGAATCTGATCAGCAGTATCTTATTCTAGAAGCATGCACAGGAATGGTCAGTGACCAAACAATTACTCTCTGTTCAATTTTTGTTTTGCTCAAAACCTGGTTACGGTCTTTGCCAGCAAGCCAGGTTCTGAAATGCTATCGGTGATGCCAACAAGAAGACTGGGCAAAATTTGTTTTCCTACTGTGAGGGATGGCAAATACTCCAGCTTATTTTCTTCAGCTACAGCACTACCAAGCGCTCCTCAATGAAGCGCTGCGTAACAAGTGTTGGGGGATGCTCTCCGTGACTTACGGCAGGAAAAAAAAGCCCTTACAACTCCCCCTTCTTCTCTTTTTTACAGCATCTTTTTCACTCAATCACTCATAAACAACTATTTATTGGGGAATGCCTCCTCTCTCCAAGGCAACGTCTAAAGCATCAACTCTTAACAGGGGAAACTGAAGGTCAAGCTGTCATTCATGTCCATGTTGATTTTCAAATACAAGATTTGTCTCTAGAAAGCCCCAACTGCCATTTCATTTTATTATATAACCAGTAAACAGCCGCGTTCAAAAATTCAGATAAACATTTGCTTTTGGGCACCTCTCGGGAACATAAATGGGCCGTGTATTTATCAAGGGGTTTTCTTCAAAACTAGAACTGCCAAACCGAAAGTTTTGAGAACTTATTTGGAACAGACCTGATTGCTGGCACTGGACTAGATTTCATCTGTTTCGCTGACCTCTAGGAATCCCTCTCAGCTGACCAAGTTCTAATACCGCAGGAATGAATCTCGGGCGGGGGAAGGTACGCACACACTGCTACCCTACACCTCCCGCCCCTCTGCCCAAAACCCCGATGCGTAACTGCTGAAGGGGCCTCTCTCTCGACCACCCCGTTTTTCCGAGTCCCGCACACCGGTGGGAGGTCCGTTCCCGCTTCTCTCGCTAGAGGGCAGACGGGGCCCGTGCAAAGCCCTCCTGGCTCCGGACACCGGTGCACCACTCGGGTTCAGCTCCGGGGCTAGCCTCGGCAGAGGTGCCGGTAAAAAGCCGTACCTGGGAGCACTACTTGTCCGGTACCCTCGGAGAGTGCAGGCCGGGGCTGCTGCCCTTGCACCGAGCGCGGAGTGCGGGTGCCGGGGTGAGGCTGGGCTCCCAGGTAAAGGGCGGCCCCACGGAGGGCGAGCACCGTCCGGCCCTGCGGACGCCTGGGAGCAAGGCCAGGCATCCGAAGCGTAGGGCGCGGGCGGGCGAGGGAGAAGCGACGCCCGGGAGGAGGAGGACTGCGGAGTCCTAGTGCCGCGCACTCACCTGGGCTCTGGACGTCGCCCTCGGACGGGGGCGCGGGCTTCTTGCCGGAGCCTCGGTCCTTCTTCTTGCCCTTTCCCTTGCCTTTGCCTTCTTTGCGCTCGGACATCTCGCCGAAGAAGTGCACACTACGTGGACGGCTACGGGGGAAGACGACGCGCGACAAGTTTGGTCCAAGGGCTTGGATCGGATTTGGGAAAAGTTTGTCCCTGGATGCGGAGAGCAACCGGGCTGCGGCGCTCGCGCTGCGCAGGGGGCGTCTCCTGTCGCCTGTAGGGAGCGGCGCGGACACGGCGTGCGGTCTAGGCCACCTGGGACTAGTGGTCGCTCCGTCAGAGGGTCACTCTGGTTCTTGGGGCTGCTCCTGTAGCCCTGGGAAGTCCTCTGTAGTTCCCGTCGCACTGGGTTCTGCCGCTATCGGCTCCTGTCCTGGCCTCTGTCCCGCGCGCTTGCAGCCCGAAGAGGGAGAGGAATTCACTGTCCTGCCCGCACTCCCATCGCCCAGGCAGCCTCTGCCGCTCCGCTCCTGTCCTCCGCACTACCCCGGAGTTCGGACAAGTTTTGGGGAACTCCTCGCCGGCTCTTTTTCAATTGCCCCACAACCACCCACCTCCCGCCCGCAGGTTGGAGGCTGGCGCCTCCTTCCCACCCTCCCCTCCCTAGCCCCCTCCCTCTTCCCTACCACACCCCCACCCCGAGGCGCGGACACGCCACCGGGAGGAGCCTGGGCTCTGCGCTCCTGGGCGCAGCCCCTTTCTCTCCCGGAGCCCGGCCTGGCGGGCGGGGGTGTCGGTGCGCCCAGCGGCTGCAGGGAACCCCCAACAGGGGTCGCTGGAACCTGCGCGGAGACTCTGCAGCGGTGGCTGCCGCGGGAACCGAAACGAGCGGCCCCGGGGAGATTCAAGGACTAAGGAGGGGACCCAGGGACTCTTGGTCTTTGCTTTCCTGAGTCAGGCAGCGCTCCGAAGTTTTGGCCCCTTCTCTTTAATGCAGAGAAATGTTGGAGACAAAAGTTTGGAATTCTGACACCTGCCCCCCAAAATTAAAGCTCTGGAACCCCTGGGAACGAGGGGGATGTTTTCTGTTTCGCCAGGAGATTTTGGGCTCATTCCTTTCTTACTTGATTAGTGAGTTATACACACGTAGGGCAAAGGGTGGAAGGGAGTTTGCAAGTAAGACAGCCCTAGGTATACAGCAAGGGCTCAGTGAACGTTGAAGGTGGTCAGATCGCACCACCTTCGTGGATCTGCTGTTATATGCGTGAGTGTGTGTGTGTCCCTGTCTTCGTGGGCTTAACAAAGTGCCTGTTAAACCCCATCTTCAGTTTTTCCTAAAATAAATAATAATAACCTGATCTCTTCAAAGGGGGTGCCCTAAACTCTCTCTCACTACAACTTAATGTCAAATGAACAGTAAAAGGCGATCAGCAGAATTGCTGCACTAGCTGGGCGTCACTCAGTTCTGCGGAGGGGAAAAAACAAGCAGGTAGCGTGGAGATCCAGTACTAGAGGTGTTTAATTCGTTAATGCCAGCTTTCTGGGATTCAAACTTTCCTCGGAACCGCGGGTGAAGCCTGCTTCTCCGTCCCTTGTCCTCCCTCTGGCGGAGAATTCCAAAGAGCACTGAGATTCGCGAAATGCTAGCAGCCAGCTGCGAAGGACACAAGTTAAAAGGCCAGAGTAATCCGCACCGCAGAATGATCCAGAGTCGTGTCAAGAAAACATTCCAGTAGTTACATCACAGCTGTGGCTAGCTTCAAAGGTGCATTTACAGTGGTAGATTTGTGTTGTGGTCAGGAAGACGTGTGGACGATCCGTATGTGAAATTAACATTCCACTTGAAAAGTGACTTGCTCCTGATTTTCCATTGTGTGGGGTTAATGGGAACTGAACCTTCGGGGTATATTTTGGAATAGCCACGATTTGAATAAAGATGAAATCTTTACATTCAAGGGGGGCAAAAACATTCATTTTGAAACTGCCCTAAAGTAAGAATAATTTTATTCTCATTTAATGCACATGGTAATAAGAAACAAACTCTGCTGGGTGGCTTTAATTGTTAAAAGACATCTTAGCGGCATCGACATCATTATCTTGAAAAAGTTTGATGCTCAAATATCTTCTGATAACCTTTTAACAAACATAAATGTAAATTTTACTGGGCCATAAAAACAGCAAAATGGAGGAAAAAATATGAATATAGCTGAATAGCACTATAATATTCCATAGAGTCTAATGTAAAACGGAGTCCCAGCGCTGGCTGAAATAACCCTGCTTTCCCAGGAGGGGACGCTCTCAATAAGCAGGAAACAGCCAAATTCAGAAAAGGGGAGTCCTTTCAAAAAGGGCACTTTATCTCCAGGATAGCAGACCCTAAAAGGGCTTACTATAAAATAGCTACATGTCATCAAATATATCATTATTTTTAAATTGAAGGACAAAAAAGGAAAACATTTTGGAATTTAAAGCTTCAGGCCTTAACCCTCCCACAAAAAAAACCCCAAAAAACCAAAAGAACGACAACAACAAAAACACAGGAAGCCAGTAGTAAAACTCCTAGCTATGGATATACTGTAATTCTAGCATAATTCATCACTTTTGTTTTGGATCTAGATGTTTTACTTCACAAAACATTTTATTAATTCCTTATTGCTGCCATTTTGCAGTGAGGATAATGGAAGATCCCTCAATTTTGTGATAATTTCCCATTAGAACAAATCTGTAGGAGTAGACAGTTTTTCCAAACCAGGCATGAATGACGGACAGAACAGCTTGCTGGTACGCAGCGCCTTTACCAGCAAACATGGCAGCCTCTAAGTGACGTCAGGGCTCCTAGGGAAATGCTCAGGCCTGGGATGAACGGATAGAAAGGGAGGAAGGGGGATATTAATAAGCATTCAATAACTGTTGTTCCTTGCTTTGATGAGATAGAGAAAAAAGAGGACAAAAAGCACAATAGTAAATGTTGAAAGAACATTGAAGAAAGATGAGGAACTGGCAGTCACAGGACAAGGTTGATCCCTGGGACTTTGCTCAGATTCTGGAGTCATATTTTAATGGTCAGTGGCCACAGACCGTGTCAGGGAATTCATAGCAAAATCCAAAACTTTTTTCTACTAGCACACTGCTCATAAGTCTTTATCTTTTATGTTACCCCATGTTACTTTTTTCAGAGACTTGTGTTATTTGTGACTAGCTAAAAGATTGACCAAACAAAAGTCCATTTCTTTGATAGTTAAATATTTGTGATTTATCAAGAATTTGAGATTGTCCTTAAATTATTCATCTCTGTGGTCAGGAAGTGGCAAATGAATTAAAAAACAAACAAATTTGTAAATGATTACAATGAGATGGAGGAAGAATATTTTTCCTTTTTTGAAAATAGAAATACTAACCTCAATTGTCTCATTGAGGAAGGATGGCATATCTTCATGGAATAATTGATCAATGTGTTGTGTATTATTGACTCTCAGAGCGTGTATCACAGAGGGGATATTGGCTCTCAGGCAAACGTGTGACAAGCTGTCAACAATGTCAACTCTTGAGGAACAGAGTGGAGATTTATAAATATGCAACTTGAGAAATAAGGCAAAATGGATATTCTGTATTAAATGACAGCTTAAAATAAATGCAGTCATGTGCCATAACATTTCTTTGTCAATGCTCAATGCTTAATTTTTAGAAACATCCTTAGAATCTACAAAGCTGGCCATTTCTCTCACTAATTCTCATTTGAAAATACCCCAAGAAAATTTTTAAAAGAAAAAAATATACAAAATGAAAAAACGTTAACACATGAAGATAAATTACATTGTTGCAAACTACTGTGCATATTAACAAAAATGAGAATTTAATCTACAATTCTGCAAATAGATATTTAAATTAAGTAACTTAAGATAATTTACATAAAGGTCACTTTTTTAAAAACTTTGCAACAAAGTTGGCATTCATAAAGATGCATGAATGCAAGAGACAGCCTCACTCACCAGAGCCAGCTCCAAAAGGAACATTGAATGTGCATATGGCTTATTCATTCATTTACCAAGCATTTACTGAAATAAATGCTGGATAGAAGAGAAACAAAAATCATCCCTATTCTCATGAAGCTGTTTTGTGAGCAAGGTACAAAAACAAGTGAATTATTATGATACAAATGAAAAGCAAGGCCAGATAAGTTTTCTAGGGCCTAAAGCTCATAAAAATTGGGAGATGGCTTTAAAGGAAAAGAACACAAAATTAAACTGCAAATTTAAGTCCAAGAACGTGAAAGGGACCATTGGATGTTAGAGGACTTGAAGAGTAACCTTCATTAGCTTCGTGGTAAATTCACCTTTAGTGGTTCCAAGGACATTCCACCATCTGTACAATTGTAGTAATGGTCAAGGGCAATTCTACACTATCTTAGAGATTAGATAACACTATCACTATAAATAGGAGACATTAAGAAGCAATCAGAAGACAAACACACAACACTAAAACAAGCAAAGACTATCACGTGAGGAAAGTGAGATGAAAGGAGCCTTAAGAATTCACAGATTAGTAATTGTCCTGTATGTTTAGACTCTTAGAACCAACATGCAAGTTGAATTTGTTCAACAAAGAGCTTCTGACCAGTGGTAGGCCCTGGCAAAACTGGAAATGGTGTCTTCCATTACATTTGGCAAATATTTAACAGAATTACTAATTAACCATATTCTGTTGGCTGTGAATAGTGAGTCAGTTTGAGAACAAAATTGTGACTTTAGAATCCAAAGATAAATACTAAAAAAGGTAATGTTCAAACAACAGTAAATGAAATCTGAGTTTGTTTTTCTGCTTGTTTGTGTGATTTTAAAAAATTACTATATACCGATGATATTATTCACCATTATTATTACTGATAAGACTGTAATCTCTAGATTACTCATCATAGATTAAAAAAGGATTATATAACGAAAGACTGGTGCCTAATTTCTTTTTATTAACTCTATTTGATAAATAGTATCATGAATCTCTTCTGTAATAAGGTGAAAATATTAGACTTAATAGTTTTTGAAACATTTTAATTTATTTTAAGAAGAAAATAGTCTCATCCAACTTGTCGATTTCACTCCCTCACCTTCACATTAATAATTTATTTTTGTCTTCTTCAACCTCCTTGCAACATGTCCTTAATTTGAGATGTGCATTTGATGCAAATACCCCAAATTTAAATATACATATATAATGTATATACATGGGGGCGTATAGTTACTGTTTCTCTTTCCACTATTGGAAATGGAAACATTGCCTTTGAATGTGAGCCTCCAAAAGGCAGCGGTTGTCCTGTTACCCACCACTTTCACACTGCTAGCCATTAGCACTCCCGGCACCACACTCTGCAGCTAGAAAGCACTAAATAGTTTTACATAGAATGAATTTAAATGAAATAGGATAAATATGAAAAGCCTGGTTCTAATGCCACCATTCTCTATCAGTCAGTTACTAATTACCTATTCTGAGCATAATCTTTGCCACGGTTTCTACATCCGACCCATCTCCGAGTCCTGGCGTTTGACGTCAGCCTCCGTTTCCCCATAATCACTAACTTCCACCCAGATCCACGTCCTTTCTTTGCTTTGACCACAGTAAAGCGTTCTACCTAGATTCCTGCTCCCTCCAATTATTTTGCCCCACATAGCAGTGAGAGGAGCCTTTTTGAAGTGTAAATCTAACCCAGTTACCATTATCCAATGCTCTTGAAGGGTCAGGCTGTGTCTAACTGCAGCCTCTCTCACGAGGCTTCGCCCCTCGCTCTCGGTGCGTCATTCTGGGAGGCCTCTTTGCAAAGTGCCCCTGAAGGTTGCCCTGCTTTCCCGCCTCGGGGCCGGGCCGTGTGCCTGCTGCTTCGTCCGCCTGAGTCTTTCCATAGCTATGCTTTGCATAGTTACACTTGCCTAATTCCACTGATTCCTCAGGCTGCAGCCAGATTTTAGTTACTCAGAAAAGCTTTCCATTACCTTTGAGAACTGTTTTAATCTCCTATCACACTTGAGCATCTTCTTCCTAACATTTTTTCCTGTTTTGTTATGATATAATTATTTGTTTTATACAATGATCTGTCCCCGCGGGGCAGTAATCTCTTTGAGGCCCAGACTGGACTATTTCATGTTCTTTGTTATGTCTCTAGCACTGTGCTTGTCCCATGGCAGCCAATCATATACATTTTGTTAATTGGAGAATAAATGAAGATGAATAGAATTCCTTGCAGATGTCTATAAAACTATATACACATATGTGTGTGTGTGCTTATGTTTATTTGGTCAACTTTTTAAAACGAGAATGATTATGATACCGGGGGTGACTGCTTGGGCTAACTTCTGTGGAAATGGCATTTCTAAGGAGAAGCATAATTTTAAAAAACCTTGACTAATCAGGATAATCTTTCAAAACTTCAAGACGTGAGGTGATAACTTTCATGAAATGGTAAAATGTTAAGAAGGATAATTACTTTTTTTCCCTAAATCGCCTCTGCGAGTTGCACCTGTAGATTGCATTTATTGGCTCCATTTCTTCTCTTGGGTTCCTGTGACATGTCAAAGAGATCCATAAAACAGCTGGGTTTTTCGTGGATGTTCTGACAAAATTATAAAGGATGGAAACTTGCAAACATACTGCAGTTGAAAACCCCTTTCTAGTATGGGCACAATACAAGGTTCCTCTCCCCATACAATTAGTTATCTCTTGACAGACTAGTGGTAGGTCCACGGGCAGTCATTTCAGCAAACTGCACCTAGTAACCACCTTCGAACAAGCTTTGAGTTCAGCTTTAATTCCTCTAACATTTTGAGCCCTTCCCATCATCTCTATCCATACAGCAAAGACAAAGGGACTTCTCCATACATACTTGGGCTTTGGATTCCGTGAACATCTAGTATCCAGCCAAGAGATTCAGATGCTTCCTTGACTGTTAAGCATCATCCCACAAGTTCTGCTCCAAGGTTAACATCTTCCCTTTCAAGAGGCACTTTATTCATTACTGTGAAAAGATTCACCCCTCTTAAATTTATAACAATGTTAAAATATAAATTTGATGTCATGAGTGATGAATTAGTACTTCAAATATTTGAACAGTGAGGGTAATTTAACATATTAACTCTTTTCTTTTGTATGTCTCCTAAGAGACACCTGGTAGAAAGCATTTCCAGATTACACTGTGTAGGAAATTACTTCATAATGTCATCATGATAACTGGGCTGGATGGAATGAAACACTAACCCATGACATTCGGTACCTGGCCCAGGCATGTAATAACACCACCATTGTTCTTTTCTCTACCTTCCCACATCATTCCTTTGAACTTCCTTCCTGAATCTTTATGAATACACTCCCCTTTTATTCAGTTCCTCCTCGTGTTAGAGCCCAATGCTTCATATGTCTGACTTGAAGAGGGATTTTTCGTTTTAAGTTGAGAGCCAAGAGTGAAGTTCTCAGTGGAATGTTACAACCATCTCCACCCCTGGACCTGGGCCTAGAATTTAAGTTCCTTTGCAACAGACCAAATTTCAACACACTATATATGTATGTTTGCGAATTTTGTGTATGTGTACATTAAATATATATATATATATATATATATATATATATATCTTTCAATTCTCATTCATTGGGGAAAAGATTTTCACATGTATTAACAACTCAAGAAGGCAAGTCATCTTTTAAAGATTATTTAGCAGAACAATTAGCTAACTTGACAGAAACCAAATGACCATCCAAAAAATAACTGAAGACCAGCCGTGCAGAATATTACATTCCTATGGAAAATGTTGTCCTTTCTGCTTAATCATAAAGATTGGATTTGTTCCAACTCTTTCCCATAGGTACAATGTAGAAACCACCTAATTTAAATGGTGCAGGGAGCTCTGGCCTTGTCTAGGGTCCTATTCACATAGGATTCTTTGGGGCCTAGAGAAATTCTGGGGGGTGATCCTGGACCCAGATATCTAACTGAATGTCTATAAGACACCTGGGTTAGCATTTGTGAGTGATCTTTGTTTGGTCCTTGAGTGGACTGCAATCCATGAGATACCATAAAGCAGACATAGTCAGGGACCAAAAAGTCTGTCACTCCTATTGAGACTCCTGTCTTTGAGACTAAATCTAGCCCTCATTTCGTAAATAGAAAAAGAAAGTCGTTTTTACTTAGGTGTCATTTATCTTGCTTTGGAATTGCAGGATCTCTTTCTCTGGTGTTGTTCTTTCCACAAGCGAGTGTAACAGAATGAAGTGGAAATCCACTATCACTTCTATTCTCATGATAATAAGGAAACCCCTGAGTGCTAGCCATGTGCTAGGATTTGTATCAGTATGTGTTTACTTTGGGTACTGAAGCTATATCATTCTCTCTCAAAAGGGGAGTGTAAAGAACTTTATACAAATGTTCTCTGCTCATCTTTTCTCTTATAATTTGCTTTTTTCCCTCTTACCTACAAAAACTTTCATTAAAGTATTATCAATTTTTCCCTCCTCCTATTCGAGTATCTGCCCTGCCAATCCCTAATGGCAGGTCACCCCAGTTACCCAGTTTTCTCCATGAACATTATCTTTCCCCTTTCCAACAAAAAAACCATAACAGAAACCTTTCTTTTGACCCTCCTTTCCTTTTACAAACAAACACTCTCAGTTCTTTCTTGTTCATCAGCTCAAGGAAACCCTCTCCTTCCCCTACTCACCACAAATCTAATGAAACTGCTCAGAACTCATCCATGCCTTCCCAGTTGTCAGATGAAATGTGTGCCTTTTGTCCCCTGTGTCTAGAGCACACGGACACACGTGTCATCTTGAAACCTTCCCCTGGAAGTCATAGTAATAGCTCAGTGGCAGAATTTTCTCTGTTTTTCTTAATTCATTTTCTCGTACCTGTTTCTTAAGTGCTGGTTCATGGCCCAATATTTAAAACTGTTTTTCTTCTTAACTCCATGATAGTCCTATAAAAATGTCATTCACTGCCACTACCTCAAATGTTGATAACTCACTAATGTGTGTGTATACTAGTTTTCTGAACTATAAGCCTCTGTTTCCAACTACTTCAAATGGAACATGTCCAAAAGATAGTTTATTAATTCCCATCCTTCCTTCCCTGCAAAATAAATGCATCCATCCATACATAATAAACACCATAGCTCAAGATCAGAGAGTAGGCATCATCCTGTATTTTTTCTCCACACGCCTTCCTCTCCTCCCCGATTCCAGCCATTCGGTGCCCCCAATTCCAGTGCATTCCCCTCCAAAGCAGGTTTCAGACTCACCTCCCACCTCCTTTGCTTCTCCCCAGCCTGGGTCCTCTGCCATTCTTTGGCCTGTTGTCAGTTCTATCTCACTACTTCACCCTCACTCCTCACGCCCAGCCATCCTCCTTCCTGCTACCACGGTTCATCTTACATAAGATAGCTATTATCTTCTCATTCTGGGCTGAGTATCTCTAGTGGATTTCTGTTGCTGTAAAGTTGAAACTTCTCTTTAGAGGGTAGCCAGGTCCTTCCCAATCTAAGTGCTGCAGAAATGTTCAACCTCTTTTCTGTCTTCTTCTGTGCAGGCAGTGTGCTCTGTTCACACTAAAGTACATCTTTTCTTCCTTCTATGCCTTTGACTCTGTTTTTCTTCCATACCTAGAGTACCCTTCCCCTTTTCTACCTTGTCGACATCTACTCTTCCTTCCAGACTCATCTCAAAATTCACCCCTTCTGTTTTTCCAGATGTTCCCCAACAGAACCGATTGCTGCTGCACATGCCCCTTCCTCGTGTGTGTCTTCGGTTTAGCGCCTGCATTATTTTCATTATTTCTTTTAGCGTCTGTCTCTCTGCTAAACAGGGATGTCGCCTCAGGAATCACCCCTATATCTCTTTAAAGTACACACTCGGCTTATGTATATTCAAAGAGACTCTAAGTGTATTCAGAGAATTCACAATTTATAGTTAATTCAGCTTTGCAGTGATTGAGCAGCCGTTGAAGGGTTTTGAAATCTCTCCAAATTTAACTTTTTACTCCAACGCAAACCGGACTTCCACGAAGTCACTGCAACGTTTCCAAGCTCTGCAGCTGTGCGAGCTATATCTTAATTGATTTGTTCAACCAAAGTTACAGTTAGCAGGATTCAAGAACAAAGCCCCTCAATTTCTGTCACTACATTTTTATGTACTTAAATCCGCTTTAGCCCTTGTTTACATACTCTGTGCCTTATTTCCCCATATTAAAAAAAATAATATCAACACTTGTTACTCATTAATCATCATAATGAGGTAATTTAAAATTTAACTAATCCCTTATTTGTAAATTCCTCTATAAAAGAGAAATGACTTTATTATGTATAGCCTTCACGTTGACTTCTGAAATATTTAATTGTAACTCTGGAAGAGAGAAATAGAGTTCCTTTATGTAGTTGATATGTTTTCATGACTTAAAATGGCCTTCTTCTCAGAGGGTGCTTGTCACCCGGCAGTCCCATCTGCCATTCCCCAACCACTCTGCCCTGAGATTGTCCTTGGGTCGGTCTCTGCCTTGGGTCCGGATAGAAGCTTGATCGAGAGAGACTGTCCTTGCCCTTGTGGGTGTGGCTCAATTGGTTACAGCATCAACTCAAACCAAAAGATTGCAGGTTCGATTCCTAGTCAGGACACATGCCTAGGTTGCAGGTTAGGTCCCTGACTGGGGAGTGTGGGGAGCTGGCGGTGGGGTTGAGGGGAGATCAGGGCACATGGGGGGCCGGGCACATTCGAGAGGCCATGAGTTGATGTTTCTTTCTCACATTGGTGTTTCCCTCTCTCTCCCTCCCTGATCCTATCTCTAAAACCAATGAGCATGCCCTCAGGTAAGGATGAGGATTAAAAAGTAGAGATTATAATACCTGTTGTAATGTCACTGTTGTGAGGATGAAATGAGCTCATGTGAGTCATGTCCAGCTCACAGTATACACTAGGAAAATGGCACCTCTTTTGGTTGCCACTGTACCCAGACTTCTGGTCATTGCTGTTCTAACCATCCCAGCCCAGGTTTCCCCACAATCTCTAATTTCAAACCAACTTTACTAAGGGGAGCTTTATGCCAAAAAAAAAGAGGTAACTTTTAATATATTCAGTAATTCCTGAATAGGTAATACTGAATTATTCCAGGCCATTGACACTTGAGGATATAAACAATAAATAAAAACACAAATACCACATTTTTCTATGAAGTTGAAGCTTTCACCACACTGCTCCTAATTCACCTCCTCTCTTCATCCCTTTCTGGGCTTTCTGTAGTACAGATGAGTAAACTGCCCCAATGGGGAAGCGGCAGAGGGGAAAAGGAGGTGAAAAAGAAAACTAGTACTTGAATGGCTAGAATATTACCAATTTGGCGAACAGAATTCTAATTCTAATCATAAGATTTCTGTTTCTGGTACATGACTCTGATCTCTTCCACTTGAGTATGGGTGGGACCTATGTATATTATGGAATGCCACTTCTGTGATTATGCTATCAATCCATTGACTTTAAGGTAATTCAGAGGGAGATTATATTGGGTAAATCTGGCCAAAAAAGGGGAGCCCTTTTAAGGGGGCTGGGTTTTTTATAAAGTGAAAAACCATCCTGTTGGCTTTGAAGAAGCAGCTGACATGCAGTAAGAGGGTTACACCTCTAAGAACAAAGGGCATCCTCTAGCCAGAGAAGAGGGGACACCCATTCTACAACCACAAGGAACTGAATCCTGCCAAAGACCTGAATAAGCCTGGAAGAAGACCTGTGCTCTGGATTAGAACACAATCCATTCAACTGTTTGATTTCAGTCTCATAAGACCTTGAGCAGAGGACTCAGTTAGGCCAGGCCCAGACTTCTACTAACAGAACTGGAAGCTAATAAATAAATGTTATTTTGGGATGCCCAAATTGGGGTAACTTGTTACATAGCAGTGGTAAACTAATGCATTTATAAAGATATTTTAATTTATACAGTACTTCCAGCAGGTGGAATAGAAATGACAAATAGAAAGAAATTTTGGAACATGCCGTGACTCTCAGCTCTGCCATTTCCTAGCTCTGTGGACAAGGGGAGTCATTGAACTTCCCTAGCTTTTACTTTCCTCGTCTGTCAAATGAAAAAGATAAATAAAGGACAGGAAGCCTCCAATGTACTTTTCAGGCTCTAAACATCCTCTTTATATCTTACATCATTAGATTATAAAACTCATTTTTTTGAAAGGATAAAACAAGGCCCATGGGGAGGTAATTAGGAAAATTTTACAGATAGCAGAAGGTCAAATCCAAGTCAGAAATCCTAGCTCTTCTATTTGTAGACCACCTGTCTCCAGCCCTTTCTCTGAGCTTCAGTCCGACTCACAGACATCAAATGGGCTGCAAGGAGGTTTATGAGCCTTGCCCACAGGTCCAAGGGGAACCTGAACAGTTGTGATTTTTTCTATTTTTGGAAGATAGAGGTTTGTTTTCATTTTTCACAGACATATTTTGGGTATATGTTTTCTGCCAAAATAACCAGTAAGATAAAGTACCCTCCATAGGAATGAATGCTATAGCACCTCTGATGTGCATTCATGGTAGACAAAAAATCTTTTTATATAAATAATAACAATTTAACTCAAAAACACAGGGTGGAGCAAAAGTAGGTTTACAGTTGTAAATACATAAAACATAGTTTGTTCTCGTATTATTTATTAATTATTGTATTATTCTCCATACAAACAACTGTAAACCTGCTTTTGCCCCACCCTGTGTATCAGTCCAAGGATTCCTTCAGGAACTGTCTACATGTTCCAAAGGAAGGTCCGTGCTCCTGAAGCAGCAAAAACTTTGACATGGATAAAAGATGTGTTTGTGTTGTTTTGCTCTAGTACCTAAGTATTTATCTGCTGATCTGTACAAATAACCCAAGTGGAAACTTCTTTAGGAAACAGAAAAGCAGAATAAAATATTTCAAGTCCACAGAATCAACTGGAATGAAATTATAGCTGTGCTGTTTAGAAAAGTTCTTTCTGTGACCAGATGAATTTATTTTGTTCCCCCAAACTCATTAAAACATAAAACACTTACCTAGAGTCACATTGGCTCAAATATATATTTTTTCAAAGAAGGTGGTGATATGCATTAATTGATTCCAAGAAACCAAAATAATCTAACATTTTTGAATCCTGGAACAATCTCAGAATGCTCAGTAATATAATATGCTTTAACTCAGCCCACACTGTCTACATAAGCAAAGTGAAATGGATAATAAAAGAGTACAGTGGGCCTGATTTGACAGACTGAGCACCAGTTCTGAAGGAAACATGGGAGCATGAGGTCTGAACTATCCACGTTAGTCTATACAAGTATATGGATGAAACTGTTCGTACGATCAGACATCAGTGCTTCTGCAGACAGAGCCTCAGATTGTTAATAAACGCCCTCATGAATTATCCCCTAAATGTTTTAGCTCCAGCATGCTGCGATGATGGAGCTAATAGTTAATTATATTTATATGTCTTCAATCACATTTGCCCTCTTTTGTGAAATTACGACGAAATTTTCAGAGCTCCACACTGGCAGGAGTCCCTTCCAAGGCCAGTCACTAATTTTTTTTTTTAAGTGCTTTTCTGTTTTTTATGAAACACCACCAAAATCACTTCTGCTTGAAGGAGACTAAATATATTTTGAGGAATATAGTAAAATGCAGACACATTTAACAGGGTTTGCTACATTGACATTTGACTAAGCAGTTGCTTATTTTGTTAATTTTTCAAGTCATGGCGGTCACAGGATCCACCCGGAATGACTGCCCACCCTCCCGCCCGCCGCCTCGCCCTCACCGCGCTTTGAGCCACAGGTTTACGAAGCTCCTCCGAGAGCTTCTGGGTGGGGGGCACATGCTGGTCAAGACGATTTCCTCTTTCTGTGGTCAGGAGTATCACATGTGTTTGCTCATTAGCACGGTGACTAGCCCTGCCAAAAAATGCAGATCTATTTGCATACATTTCTTTAAAATGGTCCAGAGTAAAAGAAATAATGAATATTTTTAATATTACTCCTTGACCTAATCTTTCTTCCCTACACTGCAGATCCTACAAAATAGGGGACATGCCTGGTTACAGTGCTCCTATGTCACTGATCAAAGCTTTGGCTTCCTGATGATGAATGCTCATTTATTTACACATAAATAGGTGCTAAGTAATTTGAAGGTAGACCCTGTGTTATTGGAATTATATATCTTTCATAGTACTGAATAGAGTGCTTTTCACCTGTTAGGTATGTTGAAAATATTTGATAATAAATGTGTTTATTTTCTAAGAAATTTAGTTAACTACAAGTGTTCAATTTTGATACATTCTAATATTTTCTCTTTAAAACTGCTAAATGTGGGATTTTTAAGATGGTTATTTTAGGATAGAATTACATAAAATTTTTGTAGTAATAAAACATTATTAATTTAAAAGAGATTGTATCAGCCTTCAGATGATTATAAATAGTGTTCTATGATTACTTCAAAGAAAGAAAATACCACAGTTCACTTAATTATTCAAGTTAAACTGACTAAAATCAATTAATCCAGTCAAAATGTTTAGCCAGTTCGCAATGCAGACATAGCCCAAAATTAAGATATAGAGGTCTCTTATGGCTACATAATCCAAATCACTTTTATGACCAACTAAATTTCTAGAGTTTCATATATTACATGTTGTTTACATGCTGTTTCCAAACTGAAGTGTCTAGTATTATACATTCAAGGTCAAGCTCTTAAGAGTCGTAATATGTTTTGTTGTTGTTACCATTGGTAATGACGTCTTCAAATGCTATTATCATAGGAAATTGCGTATTTCTCCTATGTTTGTATATATGCATTTATAAATACACGAGTAAACATTTGCTATTTCTCCCAATGTTATGGACTGAAACTATGGAAGATCAAGAAAACTATTAAGTGTGGAAAAACATTATCTGGTCATGTCAACATGTAGTGAACCAAGAAATTAGGTATATGTATCTTATGCCAAAATATACAAATGAAATGGAAAAAAAAACTAGTAACTTACAGAAATTTTTTCTAGACTATGGAAATTACCTACAATTTTTGCCTTTTAGTAAAAAAAATTAAATTTAGATAGAAATTATTTCTTAAGACATTTTAAAAATTTAGCATAATTATGAAAAAATCATATTTAGTTATGAAATAAATTTGGGGGAAGACCTTCCACACACATGTCTTTAAAACAATTCTCCATAAAATTTCTATTAATAATGACCGAGTGAGTTATCAATATAAGGGTTCTCTAAAGAAATAACTGATTGAAAGACGTTGTAAAAAAATAGCATTATCTACAATGTCAGTTATAATTTAGAAACAATATATGTTAAAACAAATATTTCCATAAGAGAAATTCTAATGCCATTAAGAGTTTGATAAACATAGCTATTTTCACTTTAGTTATAAAAACCTATTTCTACAAGTTGGTTTAATTGCATTTGAAATGGAAACCTCTTTTGTTCTCATTAAGCATCATTTTAATTTCTGATAAGAAGTCATAGTCACTTTGAAAGACTAGCACATTAACTGCAAGGGTATTTTTGAAGGAAAAAAGAGCAAACTTAAAATGTGAAACTCATATTAGCTTCAATCAAGTGAAAGTAAAATTTGGGGGAAATTTCTGATTTAAAAGAAAAGTAGATATAAGCCAAGTTTAGCTTAAAGACAAACGTGAAGAATCTTTGGTTATCTTTACTTTGATAAACATAAGCTCTGGCTCAAGGTTTGTCCAGAAAAAGTCTAGCCATTGTTAATATAACAAGAACAATTTGTGCAACATTGATATAACCTGGCAGCCAAGGAGAGTGGACTGGGATGTACATGCATGAACAATGACAATTACACTGTCCTCATCGGTGGGGGTCGTAGACACCATTGAGTGAACATGTGTACTCTTTAGATGCCACATTCAAAATAACTGAGTGAGTAGAGCAACGAATCTGCATCAGATTTTGCATTAAGCTTGAAAGTTCCTCTGTGGAAACTATTTGGATGATTCAGAAGGCCACAGCTATGGACAACTGGTGATTGGCAGCTTCATCACGACAATGTGCCCGCTCATGCATTACATCTCCTACAGAGGTTTTTGGAGAAACATCAAATCACCCAAGTGACTCAGCCCCACTACAGCCCCACTACAGATTTGGTGCCCTGCGACTGCTCACTTTTCCCAAAACTGAAATCACCTTTGAAAGGGAAGAGATTTCAGACTGTTGGTGAGATTCAGGAGCACATGATGGGGCAGCTGATGGCAACTGGGAGATCCGTGTGAGGTCCCAAGGTGCCTGCCTTGAAAGGGACTGAGGCATCATCGTCTTATGTGCAATGTTTCTTGTATCTTGTATCTTCAATAAATGTCTCCATTTTCCATATTTCATGGTTGGATACCTTTCTGGACAGACCTCCTATACTATAATCCTAATAAATATAATTTGAATATTTGGGTGAGTTACTGGTACACTATTGAATCAAGGTTCTGCTTTTTTGGGCATATGTGATCTCCAAAAAAGAGAATGTCTATTGCTTGCTATGATGATTGATTATTGACAGAAACCACACATTCTAGAATGCCCTGGACCATTCTGATGTATACCTGTGACCCAGGTATAATTACTAGTAGCACATTTGTTCACTCTCTAACTTGTTTATATTGGTCTATAAATTATTATCACTGTGGGTATATTTTTCTTTTGGGAATTTTCTTTGTTTTTGTCTTAGTTAGCATCAACTTGTATGCCAGGCATTTAGCTAAGTGTCATTCCATTATTTGACCTTCACAATAACTCCATGAAGTCAGTGTTATTCTTTACTTTATCATGACAATTTAAAAGTTCTATACCTTAAAACATTACCTAAGACTGTCTCTACACAACACCCCAAATTGTATTAAAACCATTAAAATGTTTCCGAAGTTTTTAGGTATTTGGGAACACAGTATCATTTTATACTGCCACAGTAACCTTTGAAAATGGATGTTTCATTCAACTTGCATAGTTTCCCTTTTATAGATTCCTCTTTTGTAACTTTGGCTGAAAATCTTTGCCAATAAAATAGTAAAGAACTTGCTTTTCTTGACTCTGTTATCAGAGCAATCTCTACTCTAAAAGTAATTAATATATAATTCCCTTTTAGGGAAAAAAGTAGAAACACATAAGTGGGCAGAAAGGAGTGGTTGCCTTGGGGGTACTTATAAGTGAGTGGGGTTTTATTCTTCTTAATCTTTCAGTAGATTATAGGCATTCTCCATTTGTTTCTTTCTTTTTTTCTCTCCCTTTTCCTAGATTTGCTTTTCAGGATTTTCAATAGAATTTCATGCTCAGTACTTTCCTGGTTTTCTCATTTCCACTAAATCACAGACAGCATCTCTCAAATACAAATTATAAGCCTCTAAAACCCAGTTGCTACTAATGGATAGTTTTTGGGGGGATGTGAAAACCATTATCACTAGAATAAAATGCTTAACTTGTACTCAGACGACTTTACAAAAGAACTATTGGTGGATCTTGTTACCAAAAAACTTCATGTGAAGAATGAGGATGGAACTATGGAGAAAGAGAAAAGAGGAATGGGAATGTAAATCAATTTTAATGCAGAGACCTGAACACATATTTAAATCCAACTACATGATTATCAAAGTCATGTTCAGTCTAGAAACTAAACATCTTAATTTGTCATGGAAAATGGTGTTTGGGAATATATGCTTTGGACTATGCTATAAAGCTATACCTGTCACACTTGAGCATCAGTCAATTATTTAGTGGACTAGTTTGCCTCCATATTTTTATTGAAATTATAAATTGAGGCCAGGATTGGAATGAGCCACTCAGTTCTCCACAATAAAGATTTTTGCAAATACTATACAGGGACTAGTCATGTGGTGAATTAAAGCCATGAGATATCATAGGTCCTCTATCACCTATTTACTGGCAGGGGGAGGGAGAATTACTCCAAAAAAGAGCAAGAACAAAAAACAAACTACATGACAACTAATGAGTAGAGTTTCTAATTCTGTTTTTTAATAAAAAACAACTTCTATATTATACATATACATATACACACATATGCTTATCCGTCTGACACATATGTTATACATACACATATATATTTTAAAGTCAACTTTTAATGGAGACAGTTAGACTTGAACAACAATGAAAAAAGCAACTTCTATCATACATATATACAAATATACATACATACATACATACATACATACAGTCACACTATATAATAAACTGGATTTCTGCCCTGCCTTCAAGGTTGCTTGTGAAAGCTGATCTCATAAGTCAATCCTCTCCAATAATTTGTTTACATACTCAACATTTAACTGCATGCCTACTGTGTACCGTGCTTTGTTCTGGATTACAGAGACACATTGATAAACGAAACAAAGCATTACGCTCATAAAGCTTACACTCAGGCAATAAAAACTAAACTAAAAGCACAACCACAGACAATACTTCCAAGTGGTCATAAGTGAAAGATAAAACAATGAAAGAATGTTGAATAATGGAGGGTTGGCCATTTCACACAGAGTGGTCAGGAAGGCTTCCGTGAAGGAGTGTCATACTGAGGTTGGAAGGCTAAGCAGCACAAGTAGAAAGTACAGAAGATTTCAACGTCCTGAGGCAGAAACAAGCTTGCTTTGCAAGAGGATATGTGCCAATGAGGCTAGAGTGGTATGAACAGAGGGGTGATCGTAGAAGAAGAGGACAGAAGAGAGAGAAAAGCAGAGTCAGATCTTGTGGATCTCGAGGGCCATGGTAAGAAGTTTAAATTGAAGAGGCGTGTGTGTGAAGTTATCAGAGAGTTTTATGAAGGAGAGTGACATGATTGGATTTATTTTTTTAAAGACTGCTCTATGATATGGAGAATAGATCGTGGGAAGAAGGAATAAAGTAGGAAGACCAGTTAAAAGTGAACTATAATTATCCGCTGGAGAGAGAATGGTGACTGAGACTGAATGATAGCAGAACTGAGTGAATGTGATTATATTATGAATATATTTCTAAAGGCAGAGTTGGCAATATACACTGAGTGAGAATCGTATGTGTTGCGTAAAGAAAAGAGGAAAAGTAAAGAAAAACTATTAGATTTTCACCTGAGCAATAAATGAGTAACAACTAGTTCCTATTTATTGAAATGGGAAGCATTTGGGGCAGAGGAATGGTGGGTGGCAGGGGCAGATACGGAAATCAAGGATTCTGCATTAAGTTGTTAAGTTGGAGATCTCTGTGAGTCCAAGTGCCGGTGCCAGCTGGGTTCTATATGGAGCTCGGGAGAAAGGTTGAAGCTAGCGATGAAATTTTGAGAAACATGGATGCATAAAATAGTGACTTCCACCTCCCTAGCTGACTCTCTCCACTGTTGACTTTGAAGAACCATGCTGCCATTTAGAGAGGTCCTTTGCGAAAAAGGACTGAGGGTGACTTCTGGCCAACTGCCACTAAGGAACAGAGGCTCTCAGTCCAACAGCTCATAGAGAACTGAAACTTCCGATTATTACACCGGCATGGACGTGGATGCTTCTTCCTTGGAGCCTTCCTATGAGACCCCAGCCCTGGTCAGAACCTCGTGAGAGGCCCTGAAGGCCAGCCTCCACTAAGCCACGCCCACATTTCTGACTCTCACTAACTCCGAGATAATTAATACCTGTTGTTTTAATCTGCTGAGCCTGTGGTAATGCAACAGTAATAGATAACTATTACACCTTTGGAAAATACCACTATAATGAGGTTAGGAAAGGAAATACACAGGTATTAACCCAAAAGATAAGAAACCCCCTCCAAAAACAGTAGATGAGATATATTTACATTTTTGTGAGACAGGAGGTGAGGATTTGTAATAACTAACTTAGTAAACCCATAAAAGCTGAAACCTATGTTCCTACAAATAAGGAGACAAGTAGAATGTTGGTTCCGGTTAAAGAACTACAGAAAGCTCAAGATTTGGAAGCCCCAGGTGCACGGAAAGCTACGGAGAAAGAGGAGGCGGTGCCGAAAACAAGGACTGAATGCGTGCAAGTATGAGTAAGACGCAGAAACAAGGCTCCACTCCAGCACTTCAGAAGCAGATGACTAAACCTTCCCTTCAGGGGACGGGAGGTTTATTCTCCGAAGAATTTAAAGCAGAGAGTTTGAGGCAAGATGAGTGAATGTAAATGTGCGTTCTCAGACTGAAAATAGGAATATTAAGTGAAATCTAATTTGAATGATAATGACTTCTATGTGACTTCTAGCTTCCTATCTCTTCCCAGTTCTTAGAAAGCTGGCAATCAGTCTCTCCCTCCCTCTCTCTTTCTCTCTCTCTCTCTCTCTCTCTCACACACACGCACACACAACCCATACTTAAACTGAAAGTAGTCCTGTCTAGAAAAATTGACTGGCTGATGGCAAAAGCCTGGAAGGAGGAAAAGGCAGCCAGGAAAAGAGTCTCTCCCCTGCCCATCTCTGAGATTCCCTTTCTTTGTATAGAGACAACAAGAGCCTAGAAGAAGCTTCAAACATTTCTTCACTCAAGTTTTCAGTGGTAAATCCATCTGCACAGTCCAGCTAGCTAAATATTAGAGTTGAATTTTTACAGTGGAAAAAGCTTTTAGTGGTTAAAAATAAAAGTTGACAACCGATGACTTCAATGGTAAATCTGGTGGGCAATGTAGGGTACAATGGGCAAGTGCAAGTCTATGGGGGTGGAAGAGGAAGACAATTAATAAGTGACTATTGTAATGCCCTGGATTTGTGACGATAAGCTTCTCAGCATTCATTGTCAGGGAATGGATGAGAAAAACACAGAAGAAAAATAGGACACATGCATGTGGTGTGGTAGGAAAGGTACAAAAACTACTCAGGAGTTTTAACATTGGTTAAGAGAATAGAGCTGCCTGGCTGGCCTAGCTCAGTGGATTGAGCGCGGGCTGCGAACCAAAGCATCGCAGGTTCGATTCCCAGTCAGGGCACAAGCCTGGGTTGCAGGCCACAGGCCCCAGCAACTGCACATTGATGTTTCTCTCTCTCTCTTTTTCTCCCTCCCTGCCCTCTCTAAAAATAAAAATAAATTTAAAAAAAGAGAATAGAGCTTCTACAATAGAAGTAGTCATGAAATTAATCAGAACAACTATTGGAGGGAAAGTGATTAAATTTGGTTGTGAGCCCATTGACACAGAGACAGAATATTCAGCTGGCAATTGCAATGTATTTTGTTTGACACCCTGAGAAAGATTTCCAGACCTAGAAAAAAATTAGGAAAAGAGATAGAAAAATATGTTTAAAGATAATCATGTAGAAACAACTGAGAGGAAAAATACCCCAGGAATTGGAACAAAGAAGGAGAAAGAGGGTGATCAGGGAGGTAGGGAGTTGTTTGCTGTTGTAGAAAGGAAGAAATTATGAGGAAAAGGGAATTCAACACTGCTAACCATTACTGAGAAACCAGGGAGAATAAAAGCCCAGGGAAATGTATTTAACACAGAAATCTTTGAGACACCTGATGTAGGATGCTGATGGGCCAATTCTACAATCAGAGGAAAGAGAATAATGAATGTAGACCTAACTCTTCTCAACCCTTTTCATCTCAAAACTCCTTTCCATTCTTAAAATTACTCAGGAGACCCAGGAAGCTCTTGATTTTGTGGGCCATCTTTACCACTATTCTGCCTACTAGAAATTAAACCCAAGCAAGTAAGACATTCTTTAATTTACTAATTCATTTTAAAATAACAATACTAAGTCCATGATATGTTAACATAAATAACACAGTTTCATGACAAATAGCTATATTTTCCCAAACAAAAATGGTTTTAGTGAGAAGAGAGCACTGGTTTACATTTTTGTAAATCTCTTTTAATGTCTAGCTTAATAGAAGACAGCCAGATCCTCATTATCTGCTTCTGCATTCAATCTGTTGGAAAATGTTGTTTTGGTTGAAGGCTCTGTAGAAAATCTGGCATCAAACAGATGGGTAGTTGCAAAAAGGGACTTTCTGAAGAGTCTCACAACTGAAGATGCCCAAATTTTTAAATGTGTGCGCTGAAAATTCTGACGGAGGTTACTTCTCTGAGAAATTTAACAAAAAAAATACACGAGTTGGGTGGCAATTCAAGGACATATTAGGTTTGGGGAAAGGACTCGGGGTTCACGTGTTTGCTTTTAAGAATTAGGAAACCCTAAGGATGTGTGTGTGAGGGAACAAGAAATGGAAAAATTGGGGATGCAGAAGAGCTACAAGTTGAATCAAGGTCCCAACAGAAGGCAGAAGTGACAGGGTGGAGAGCAGGGTAGGAAGAGAGCATGCTAACATCTCCTCGTGACACAAAAGCACAAACGAGGATCACTGATTCCGCAGAGCAAATCCAAGGCAGTGAGGACAAGATGAGGGAAGGTGAGGCACCTTCAGCCTCTTCAGTGCAGAATGAGATAGTCATTTGCTGGAAGTGAGTAAGATAGGAGCAAAACGTTAGAGGCTTGAAGAAACAGGGCTGTGGGGAGTTACAGAGGGACCAATTAACCCAATGATTAAAGGGGCAGAGTATGTGGAGATTCACAGCACAGAGCTTAGCCCATGATGGGACCCAGGAGATGTTCTTTTTAAATAAATGGAAGGGCATAAGAGAAGGGTTGCAAGTGGAGGGCACTGGGCAAAATAGCATGGCTCTCTGGTGGTCTGTATTAGGGGCTGAGGTCTGGCAAAGCTGGACACACTTCTGCTGCGTTGGGGTGACTTCACAGACAGACAACAGACTGATTCTTTCTCCGAAATGAAGTAAGCTCATGTTGCATTGGAAATACTCACAATGGAGATGAACCTCCGGATCTGTCACTAAAAAGTGAACCTTCTGAACATAATTCAAGCAAACACTACACTCATCTGGTACTTATTTCAGGAAATCTCTTTCCAACTGTCATGTATTTATTAACAGCTCTCTCTAATTACACAGAAAAGCAAGTATTTGGAAGAATGTTTCCTAATTAGTTAGGCACATCCAGTATCAGTCTTAACTGAGGGGGGTTAAAGGAGCCAGTGCATATCTTCTTTAGAAACTATACTGGAATCCACTTATTTTCCTTTTTCTTTAAGACTAGCCAAAACGCCCTTCCTCCTAAAATGTTTCCACTCAATTTAAATCTTTGAATCATCCTTCATGTTTTCATCTTTCTTTTTAAAACCTGATTCTGAGGTCATTAATTTATAACATTAAAATTTGTTAAACAGTAACATTTGACTATTTCTCTCATGAAAATGAATAGTAGTATATCTTTTCTGTCTTTGGTTTTTATTTCCCAATTTATTTTCTTAGGTAGATACTTTGTTACCATCTGTCTTAATTGTTTTCCATGGGGGCAATAGGGAAATATTCATCGATTTGATTAACATTCCAGTATTGTTCCACCATGGGCTTGTTCCATGACCATGAATAAGAATTTTCAATTTCAATACTGTAACTTCTGCATTTATAAAATTAAATATCATGAAATTAGCAGTAAAAAAACAGAATACAATAAATCTATCTACAATCGATCCAAAATATATCCAAAATCAACAATTCTGATTTTCCTATTTTTTAAAAAATAGGGTTATATACACAAAACAAATAACTCAAAAAGATATCCTATGTCCATATGCATTTATTGTCATATAGATATAGTCTATAATAATATTTTCACTGTATTTCCATATGATTCAATATTATATAAGAAGAAGAATAAGAATAAATGCTATTTGTTGCTCTTTACTAGATTGTTAGCACTGTGATCAAGCTTTACATGTATATTGGTCTTTTTAATCTCACAACCCTCCCCACTTTACAGGTGAAGAACTGGAGTTAAGTTGTCCAAGTTCACACCAGCACTGAGGGGTATACAGGGCTGCAGCTCCCTCTATTATATGCCTGTCGCATCACTTCTGTTTTTATTCTTTAGACCAGAACTGATGATGATGGAAGGGCTGTGTGTTGGTGTGTGGTGCACAGGTATGCCCAAAAACAATGAACAAGAGGAACAGAATTCTTACGAAACCATGGGAAATATAGGTGGTAATCTACCCCTTTTGTATTTTGCTTACATATCTTCAACAAACTAGAAATCCTGGTGGCACAAAGAGAAAAATATAGATTTGGAGGAACTTCTAATAAAGTTACTCTGATCAAATAAGGTCACAAAAAATTCAAGCTTATGTACCACAGACTTCACGTCTCTTTGGTGGGGCTATTCTGCTTGATTGGTTTTGATTCAGCCTTGGAAGTCTCCTGTGCATTCTGACAGAATATTCTAGGTGTCCTTTATAGCATCAGATCAGATATTTTAATTTAAAATTTAGTAAATACAATAACTTAAGTCGTGTGTGCCATAATTGTAAATTTATCTTAGGATACCCCAGCAGAAATCTAGTTTGTATAAATCTCTATCCAAGTCCGAAAATGTTTCAAATCTCACATGAAATCTGTTATGATGATTTTTATCGATGTTATCTGAAGCCATTTGCTTCTACAATGTAATGCTTCCCTCTTCAAAAAAACATCATTTATAAGTGATGCATTTAGCTTAATGGAGTATCAACTTCTAATTTGTAGCAAGAGCTGTCCATCAGATATGTGTATTTTAAAAGTTAGTGAGTTTTTAGGTAAAAGTGTCTTTTGAGCAAACTAGTCCTAATTACAAAGCTACACCAAGTTCTTAAAACAATCAGCTCCCACCTTCCTTTACAAGATTCCAATGTGCTGCAATTATCTCAAGGACCTTAGTAATCCTCAAACCTAAATTAACTCTAAAATAATAGCCACATTATCTGGCAACATTCAAGTGTCTTTAAGTGTAGGTCTGTCTCATATCTAGGAAAAAAATATCAACGTCTAAAAGAATCTCATCAAGGGAAAAAACAATGCACTGCTATAATAATAATCATAATTTGATGATACTATTCACCAGTTACAATGCCATACTAATAAAATGGCTCATATGAGAAGCTTACTTATGACTTACTTAATGAGGAACATTGCATTCAGTAGTCTACTAGTTAGTACTCTTGAAAATAACTAAACTTTCAGTGAAGTCAACCATATTTTTAGAATCTACTTTTCTTCTGTTTTTTTTTTTTAATTTCTTTATTGTGCAGAAATTTTCTTACGCACCAAATCAGATGCTGTTTCCTAGGAGACACTTTCCCCTCCCTACCGGCTGCCCCCTAGGCTTGCCAAGGAAACTCTACACCTCCAGATTTTTATCTCTCTGCACCTTTACGGTAACAGCCACCGACCTCTCAGTCTTTGTAGCAGAGTCTGATGTTTATGAAACGCCTTCTTCCTTGTGCAGCTCAGTAGGGGACTTCTGTAGTCTCCTACCTCACAGCTTCAAATGTTGTCACTCTTTGTGCAAGTTATATTTCCGTGGGCGTTAACGCGGCACGAATGGGAAACTCTGAACCTGCATCCTATTCACACTCCTAATTCTTCCACAGATCAATTTGTCACTACACAATTGGCGCTAGATGTTGTGAGATTCTTTATGGACTTAAGAACAGAATTTCCTCCTCTAGCGCGTCCAGGCACTGCACATCTAGAGGCGTGGTGCTCCGGGTCTCCAGCGCTCCCGGAAGCCTCCTGGAGGGCTGGCAGGTTTTCAGGGCGGAGGTGTCCAGCATCCTAGCAATGGGTGGCATTACGGTCACTTCACCCTGCCTCTGTGTGCTCTTTAGTAGCGAGGAAGGATGAGATGATGAAAATAATGAGCATGAAGAGGATGGGAAGAATAGGTTTAAAAAAAAACGGAGCTAAAACCCCTCCTCTAGCACTGTCCCAAGACAAAATTGCAAGATATGAAAATATGTATTTGAATCCGGCGCTGGCTGCCTCCTCCTATTCCGTCTTTCCCTGTGTCTTGCCATCAAGGCTTGCTCTACTGCACACTGTTCCCCGGCCCTGAGTCCCATTTCCAGGGACTTCCTGTTTTCTTCTGTTATTTCTCTGTCCTGGCTGTGATCTTTGCTAGAGAACATTTAAACCAACTTGAGTTTACCTGGCAGTGTGTTAACATGTCTGCTTTAGCTGTCTTATGAACATTTTTGTAAGTTCAATGTATTAACACAAACGAATACCCTGGGAACAGTAGGACAAATTAAAGAAACGTTACCTTAGCTCTCCAGTGAGCCCATAGGCCACACCTATGTACATCATATGATCTGACATTTCATTATGTTATACCTTTTTGTGTCTAGATAGAACATCTTTCTGGAGTTATCTCCCCAAATAAATTTGCAGCTTTATAAAGGCCATAGCTTTAATCTTGTATAATTCACAGGACGAGGTCTGTTAATATACACACATTAGGAGCACAAAACCAGCTAATGCAATTTTGACCAAAAAATTAAAATAAAATTAAGGCCTTTGAAAAAATATAAACATATTCTTCTTTTTCTTTTGATGATGCTTCTTACACTTAGTCCACCTTTCCTGCAATTGTGACACTGAAATCAAACGCTCCCTCTTCTTGCCTCATCCCCATGCACCATTTGAAAGTTACATCCTGGATACTATAAAAGTGTTTAGCCAGCGAAATAAACTTAGTCTTCATTACAAAGGAAGAGTTTTTCAAGGAAGCGAACTTCAATGGAGACCTAAAAATAGGTAGTACCTTACTAAGTAAAAAGTATGGGGTGAAATTCCCGCAGGCAGAGAAACCTGCAAGGGGTTTGGTTGCATTCAAGGAAAAGAGAAGAAGGCGGGAGAACAAAGGATTTACATGAGATTCCAGCCATACCTTGCTGCTCAGGGTAACCAACCACACAGGCAGACCATGCCTCACCTCAAATAGGTGGAGGCAGGCAAATGGGGGAAAAATTTAGATTTCAGCCAGATTTTATGATCTTATTCTGACCTAAAATTACCCATTTTTACTTATAGAATTACTCAAATATATTCTTATTACCACAGATCTTCAATATCACCTTCTCCTTCCCCTGAAGTCTCTTTTCAATCATCTAGAGACTACACTGTCCATCACTGGGGTATAGTAGTTGCTCAACAAAGTCAGGGATTGCTTTTCTAGATAAATCCGTAATGATAACTGATAGCTCTTACTTTGTAAAACAATAATAAAACCTGAACAATTAAAATTCAGTTTTATGTGAAACAATGGGTTTATTAGTCACCTATATGTTAACAATGAACTTTTCAGTGTATCAAATCAAAGCTTCAGTAGTAATCCATGTGACCCAAAATACTGGGTTATTCCTCACATACTGATTTGAACAAACCATCCAGTAAATGATGCTTTCACACTTAAAAAAATACCCAGATTCACTTGGTAAGATTTTAAATCCAGTTTGTGTGGCAATAAAAATTGGCAATGGCTTACATTGCCAAATATGTGTTACCTACATTTGGGGATATAATAAAAATTTTCCATACAATGATAATCAAAACATTTGTTGTATGATGCATGCACCATATAAATTTTAGTATCAAATGTTTTTAAACATGAACTCTATTAGAAACATTGGATCTCAGAAAAGATCAAATGATATTCAGATGTTCAAGTGCTTTGAAAATGGTGAAGCACTATAAAATATATCAAGGAAGGTATGAAAGCAATATATACATACCATAGCAGAAACCAAATGGAAGTGCACGCTGAAAATGATGTAATGATTCTTGTTTCTCTAATTTGCATTTTCAGAAAAGACTCTTCATATGTTACAACAGCAGCTAAGTTTACAACAATTTTTCTTTGTTCTTGGCAAACAAAAAAAGGTTAAGAATTTGCAGACAAGTCTTGGCAGAGAAATATTCTGATTCAGCCTTGCCAATCCCTGAAAGCTGTAGTATGCAGCTGGAAAATGTACTTAGGTTATGGATTTGTTAGAAAACTTTTCAATTAGTTTTCCTAATCAGTACAGCAACACACTTCTAAACTTCGCTCTTCCATTCCCATTCAGATGGTCTCGTTTCTGTGTGGAAATATTGACTTGAAGGAGTAAAATAGCATGACCAATCGTTCTCTAGTCCCTGTGAATGGATAACGTGATTTGGAATACTGCTTTTTGCTGATCGACTAGACTATTTCCTCTGTCACAAAGTTGTGTTTTCTGATCCAGATTTTCACTGATACGTGTGAAAAAGTGGTTTGCTTTTAAGCCTGCAAAATGATAGAAACTTTTTTTGTACCCAGTGATCCTTCTGGCTAGACCATGTACCCACACACCAGACCTAGAGATTCAGAGGATGTTAGAACTGGGAGTTTATAGATCACCTAATCGATTCCAGCAACCCGTTACCCCATTTGATAGATAGAGGCTGAGCCCCAGGGAGACACCTCTGTAACAACTACATTTCTAGGCTTTTTGTTTAAAGTGACAGGTCAACTGCTATTGGAGAAATGACGGCTACTTTTTTTTTTCTGAAGACCTGACTGTTGCAAGAGTTTCTACTCTCCTTTCCCTTTCTCTTGCTTGCTCAGACAGGATACATTTCCTCTTTGTCAGCCTGTCTCACGGCCCCAGATTCTTCTGCCCCTTATATGGAAAGCTATCACTTGCTTAAACACGTTGGGAAAGACAAATAAAAAGGAACTACTGAAGTGATTTAAACATGCATCTTATATATAAATACACACAAGCAGGTTCAGCAAACCAAACGCTATGAAGAATTATCTAAAATAAAATATTACACATGATACTTGATCAAGACTTCACAGCCAACTAATCTAAGATGCTTCAAATAATCTAAAGACAGTTGCTTCTTTTACTGTAATTATGAAACACCTGTGCATAATCAGGGTTATGAAACGGATCAGAGTGTCTATGGAGATCGGAGACAGTACGAGAAAAAGGGTAGCACTTCCGTAATATTCAAGGAAGAAGAGGTTTTCCGTGGAACTCCAGGGCAATAAGCAGCTCTTACCCACTCATCATATACATGTTTCTAAGAGTCTCTATATTCCAAAGAATTATATGCACTGGTGTGTGTGTGTGTGTGTGTGTGTGTGTGTGTGTGTGTGCATGTTTGTGTGTACTGATGAAAAACAAGAATGGCAGGGTCACATAAGTTTGCTTACTGATGCATTTGCTGATAAAAATCTGTTGTGTGTTTTTCACAATTGTTTGAACATGTATGTGTGCTTGCTCTGTGAATTGGAACAGTTCCCATTTTATCTGGTCTAGTAGGTAAAAATCTCAGTCCATAATTCAAATATTTTTAAAAAATATATACGCTCATTTTCTCAAAGTAAATTTCAAATCCTTAATCTTTGGGACCTGTGAGAAAACTAACCTAATTTTTTTCAGAATCCTTTCCCCAGAGATGTATTTCCCCCAGCATACTGAAGGATGAGACAGACGCAGAGCTGAGGAGAGCCAGGCTAGCCATTGGTCCTGGAGCCACCCATCCTCACGGAGTACTGGAGGCCTCGTGGAGCCTGCGTGGCCCCAGGGTGTGCTGGCCCTCAATGCTTAGGGCAACAATGTGAGCCTGTTGTTTGGCTGAACTGTTGACCTGTCTCTTGTTAATCTAATCCAGAGGCCAAAGAGAGTAGAGGAAAATCTTCATTTCCCCATAGTTCTGAGATAAAGATGGGATGGGTGGAGACTCCCTGCTAGCTCAGAAGCCTATAGCTGAGATTCCTGGACCTCTGACCGAGCCAGCAAAGGAAAGAATTGTTACGAAGTCAGCCTCCCAGATGTTTGCTCAGAGACCAGTGGAGTGAAAGCAGTCACAGCCTCTCCTTTCTTTTTCTTTCCAAATACAGACTGGCGGGAGGAAACATGCATAAGAACTAGTACTTTGGTTATTGCAACTCTTGGGATTTGGGGTTTGCATGCTTTAGTTATTGATCAGAGGGTATCCCCTTGGAGACAGCCATTTTTCCCTTTGTGTTGATTGTTCTAAGGAGAAGAATCGTGGTATAGAACACTGGCATAAGTTCTGTAAGCCTGTTGTGTGAGCTGGCTGCACAGACCAGTGAGTTTACAGTTCTTATGGGACCAGCATCTATTTGGACAAACTTTGCTATAGGTTACCAGCTTGAAAAAAAGGTTCTCCTTCTGTCTGATTTTGTGTCCTAGAGCTTGGCTTAGACCCAGTGAGAACATTCCCTCTCTGGTTTTTCACCAGGAGAGCAGGTTGCTGGGCTTGCACCTGGAGGCTCAAGGTGTACATTCAATACTTTCATTCGCCTGGTTCAGCTCTCAGGGGAGTTTGTCTAAATAAAGGATCTTAACTCATAAGGGGCTCATGTGGTCTCCTTCCTTCTTGCCTTGTTACTACTGGGAAAGTCCCATCTCAGTATGGGCTGTCCAGTGTCAGAGATGAGCAAGTCCATGGTTCCTGACATCTCACTTTTGAGGGACACTGGAGGCAGGAGCTTTTGCAAACACAATCCCCGCCCTCCTCTCCCGCCCCTCCGTGGCAACAAGAGTCTTTCTCTCTCCCTGTGATCCAAAATCACTCCTAAAGAGTGATTTTGGATCACAGGGGTTGCATCTCCTGTACCCTCTTTGGGGAACGATGGACACGTCTTGTGTCCATTGTTAAGCCATAAAAAGGCTTCTTGGTTTTGAGTGACCCTTTGGAGCAGGTATACCTTTGGAGACACAAAATCATCAATGGCCAGATGATGATCCTTGAATTTGGAAAAGGTTTACATTTAAAAGAATTTTTAGAGCACTCTCACCCTAAATGAATGTTCTATTGGCACCTATAAGAAGATCAGATAGAAAGAAGGAAAAAAAATAATATTATGACTAGTCTAAAATAATTTCTTTTCAAAATCAATGAGTAGAAATCAGGTTTAGAACAAAGTTAAGATTGGTACCCACCATAAACCATGATTCCTCTTTTCAAAATTCCTCCTTGGGAAAGCTTAACACTGTCAGGAGAATTTATTGCTTGTTTCAGAAAAAAACAAACAAACCTGGAAATGGGTAAATATTCCCTGAAACTCCTTAGAAGAGCTACTTGAACACTTGTATCCTTTCTCTTCCTCTTTAGACGTAAATCTACATCCACAGCTAGATTCTCAAGGACATGAGGGACATTTCCTGGAAATGGAAACCTTCATGGAAATCTCTTTGGCTCCCAGGCCCACAAGTACCTTGCCTTAACTTCTCAGTAGACTAAAGCATCACCCTAGCATCAAAGCCACAGCCTCTGCAAGATTATTGTCAGGAAAGTCATCTTAAAAGTCTCCCTCATATATAGTAGTAGGAAACTTGAGCCTTCACATTGAGACAGTAACTTTGACTTGTTCCATCTACCAGAAATATAATTAGGATAAAGAGAAAGACAAAAACGGAAACCAATTTGTACATAAATTAGTGAATTTTGTGTTTCTATATTTATACCTGACTATGGCTAAAATCTTAAAATAAAAACCATTAAGTCTTTACTTGTATCTGCTTATATGTTTGTGTATGTTTGCATGGTATATAGGTGTATTTTTTTTACCTCTGGACAGTATTGCCAAATTCATAAAGGAGCTCTATTCTAAATTGACTTTGAAAAAAAAACACTTTTAAGTATTCCTAAAACTCTCAGAAATATAGGAACTAACCTAAAGGCTTTTCAAGTTCATTTGATCTGGGATAATCTTTGGTAAGTAAAACTAGTTTAATTGTATTGATTTAATAAAACAAATATGTCTTCAGGGTTGTCAAAATTAAATATAACACACATATACATTTTATTCTACTTGGGTTTACTAGTCAGATAAGCTGATATTATGACCAGCAGATATTTAAGATTATAAAACTTATATATTTGATTTTAGGGTAATTGACCCATAGTTATGACAAATTTTATTTCAATATGTGTTTTATAGTGTATCAATTTTAAAGTAGTTTCCTAAATAAATAGTTTCCTAAATAAAATAGTTTTGATAACTTGAAACCTAAAAGTTATACTATGTTAAGATAAATAATAAATATTCACTGAATATCTAAATTGTTCTTAAATCAAAAAAATACTGAAAATTTAATTACCAAACACAAGTTTAAGTATATTGACCTTTAGCTTTTTAATTTTATAAAGAGAATAAAGGTATTCAGGTATGTTAATAAGTATATTATTTTGCCACATTGAAAAATTTACTATGAGGAAACATATGCCTTTAGAAATTATGAACTTGTGCTACCAGAATGGCTGTCATCAATAAATCAACAAACAACAGGTGTTGGTGAGGATGTGGAGAAAAGGGAACCCTAGTGCACTGTCGCTGGGAATGGAGATTGGTGCAGCCACTGTGGAAAACAATGTGGAAGTTCCTCAAAAACTTAGAAATAAAACTACCTTATGACACAGCAATTCTACTTCTGGGTATATATCTAAAGAAACCCAAAACACGATAGAAAGAATATATACATATCCATGTTCATTGCAGCATTATTTATAATAACCAAGATATGGAAGTAACCCAAGTGCCCATCAGTAGATAAGGGGCTAAAAAAATGGTGGTACATATATATATAATGGAATATTATTCAGCCATGAAAAAGAATGAAATCTTGCCATTTGTGACAGCATACATAGACCTAAAGAGTATTATGTTAAGTAAAATAAGCTAGACAGAGAAAGACAAATATTGTGTGATATCACTTATATGTGGAATCTAAAGAACAAGATAAACTCTTTGGAAACTTATTCTTTAACTGATAAGAATATACCTACCCTATGATCCACTATTCCATTTCTAAGTATTTATCCAAAGGAATTGAAAGCGTATGTCCATACAAAGACTTGGTTAAAAATGTCCATAACAATTTTAATCTTAATTGCAAGAAAGTGAAAACAACAAAAATATTCTTCAATAAGTTCATGTATAAATAATTTGTGTTATATGCATATAATAAAATATTTCAATAAAAATTATAATATACTCACACACACACAAAAAAACAAGATAAAAAAGAAACAAATAGAAATAGACATAAATACAAAGAACAGATTGATGGATGTCAAAGGGGAGGGTGGTTGGGATTGGGATGAAAAAGGTGACGGGATTAAGAAGTACAAATCAGTAGTTACAAAACAGGCATGGGGAGATGCACAGGGAATAAAGTCAATAATATTGTAATAACATCTATGGTGCCAGGTGGGCATTTGAATTATCAAAGGGAACGCTTTGTAAAGTATATGAATGTCTATCCACTGTGCTATACACCTGAAACTAATACAAAATAGAGTTGAAGGCAAACCATAATCAAAAAATAAAATAATAAAAATAAAACAAAGAAAATCAGAGACAAAATATGTAATGGTCTATTTATAAATTTGCTCATCTACTACAGAATGCTGACATATCACAGTTCCCAATTATCTCCTTCTGACTTTTTGCTGGAAATTAAGTTTACTGAGCATTCAAAGTTCTCGTTCATATATGTAAATGAACTACTAGGAACAATAAAAATGCAGAAAAAACTGTACGCAAAATATACAAGGAAAGTAAAACATATTTTTACTAAAGAAGAAGACTAGTTTTGTCCTAGAGTAGTTTAGAGGTCATGTAAAGGTTGTTCAAGAAGGAGAAAGAAAAATGAAGGACAAAAAACCAAATGACACAGACAACCATGGAGCATCTGTGTGTCTCTGAGAGGGGGGCGGGGAAGACTCTTGTGAGATCAGGCAGGCAAAGATTGATGGATTTATTGTTTTTGAAAATGAGCTCAATTCTGCACTCATGTAAAACTGCAAATTTAGTTTGGTCTTCCTTTTCTGTTAAAATGGCAAAGGTGCATTGTTGGTCTATTCTTAATGAAAGATTGCTAAAAGTTTTCTTTATCTCTTGAGTAACCCGCCTTGAAAACAAAAATTTTGTGTGCTTCATGTAGTATTATCATTTTTTCGATTATTTAAGAAGACAAAGTCTTCTCAATATTAAAAAGTTAATTTTTTTCTATAATGTTATCTTTTATATTATCTTTAAATCTTTTATTTTCAATTTGGTTAATAGATAACTAGGCATTATTTAATAGTGACTTATGATCCAATTAATAAAATGTTCAAATGTTTTGACATTTTAAATAACTTCCTAAAATAAAATTCTAGAAAAGTCTTCTTGACCTTGAAGTGACCTTGGTATTTCCTAGAGGGTGCCTGGAAAATCTCAAAGGATTTGTTATTTCAGTTTGTAAAAAGATGAAGGTAAGCTAGTTAGGTTTATTTGATATGTTAATTGCATGGGAACTGTTGTCAAACAAGTGATACTTGTTTGATACTTGGGGGGGTGCAGTGGAGGGGTGTGAAGGAGGAGGAAATGGGGACATCTGTAATAGTGTCAATAACAAAACTTAATCTTCCCCAGTTATATTTGTCTGGGGGAGAATGATATTGTTTCAGATATGGCATACAATCATGACTAATTTGTCAAGGCTCTTACTGTCCATAGTATTTCTGAACAATGTTATCAGTAATAATTCCAGTAATCAACTAAAAATGTTGTATGTATGCTGCAGAAACAACCCAATTTCTTTGTCAGCTGCATTATTATGACCTCTCATCACCAATTTAACCACAGCCACTTTAAGCCTTTTGTCACTCACAGTGCCTGTTTTACCCTGATGCTTTCCTGAAAGCTTCTGCAATCATCTGCGACAAATGACTGCTTTAGAAACTGGTGGGAAGGAATATGACAGCCCCTGGAGTACACACTTCCAATGACATCACTTAAATAACTTTAGGATTATACCACTGGGCTGAGTGAGGGTTTCTAGAACTAATGGAGGAGCCGAGGGATTCATAAAAGCACCAACCCAACAGCAAACAGAGCAAGAATTAATTACATGGGACTGAATGAACTGTTTAAAAAAATGATTAAAAATTGTATAGCCTTTTTGTTTTAAACTGCTCTGATTCTTTAATGTTTTATTTTTACAGACATAAGAATCTTTTTTGTCTATTTATAACAACAATTTAACTGATTATACCTTTGTAAACAAAGATGAAACATTCATCTTTTCTCCCTATGTGATCCCTAAAAACCTAAAAAGCACTTATTGAGTATTCTTATTTTTACAGTAATGTAGTTATTCACATAAGTTCAATAAGAACCTGTTCTCCTTGTAACAGGACACAATCAGAAACGTTGATTATACAACCAAGGCTTTGACAGAAGTGTCATATTTGATAATGATGTACACAGAAATCAGATATGACCAGATGTTTTTAAGGATCTAAGATTGACTATGGAGCTGATGCTCACAAAGTCCTCTTGGAAAGACTGGCTCGGTGACAGGGTTCTCAGCCTTCCTTATAAGTAGGTAGAGAAGATCCCTTCTTGGAGGCCCAGGACACGTAGGTATTTGGGGAAATTTGAGAAGAGAGAATTCACCCAGATCTGTAGGTACTGAAAACTGAAGTCTGATGGAGAGTTCTTGGCTTGGTTGCCTACCCTTAAGACGCCTTTTAAAAAGTCTAATCTGAGACTCCTCATCCAAAGTCCTAGCAAAGCAAATTTAAAAAAGGCTTATGTGGTCAAATCGTATTCTTGCTGCACTTATATAAATAATCAGGCCAGTTTTAATAAGATTAGACTTATTTTACAAACAAAAATTGCCTTACTGTAATTATCTTTGCTCAAAATGAAGGTGATGATAGAGAGAAATTTTGTCTTTCGATGGAAAGCCATAACCCACCTTTGCTGGTGTTCATTGTCATTAAACTATTTTTCCCTCCTTTGTAAACTGGATCCTGCCACCTTGTAATTAAAGTTCCTGATTTTTTTCCACCCTCCAGACTTGGCGTCACTAAGCACTAAAATGGCTCTTTTCCTGAAGTCCTGCAAGATGCAGCTGGCTGACTTGATAACTTCAAGAGATTTATCACCACAACAGCTGGGACACTCAAGAGCCCTTTTACCAACACCTGGTCCTCTGCGATCCAGGCCACAACCCTGACGGTGGGACTACCTTTACCATCCTCAGGCCACCATCTAAAGACACTGCGAGCCCAGCACCTAGAAATCTTCTCGACTGCCCTCTGCACCCACAAACTGGGCTCATAATCTGCTTCAGCATTCAAGTTTATTTTCCTTTTGTTTCTATAGAAATAACCATATCAAATGCCCAATTAATTGCTCACACCACAGCATGTCAGGTGGTTCCCTACTCCTTCCTATCTGCACCACTGCCTCCTGAGGTGAGACACAATGATTGAACGAAACTGACCTATTTCCAGCACTGGGAGACCGTTTTGTGGAGAAATATGCTTAGATGTGTTCTTTCGGCTTATTCAGTTTTCATTCTAATGTGTTCTCTCCTTTGCAGACCTCTTACCTCGCAGCTACAAACCTGGATCAGCACTTCTCCACAGCTACCAACTAGGTTTTTGATATGCTAAACTTTTTGGAAAATTTCAGTGGGAGAAATGAAGGATCAGAATATGCCACCCCAAAATGCCAAAATATATAAATATGGCATAAAAATTATTTTCAGCTGAAGGCAAATGAGAATCAACAGAAGCAGGAGCTCCCAGCCCTCCCCTATCTACCTGAAAGTAGGACATAAATTTCCCTTTCAGCAGGGTGCTTCCCACCACCACCCTCACCAGGAAGAAAAAGTGACTCATCATCAAAGATGGAGTCAATAACAGGATGAGTTTGCATAAACTGATCTTACTAAAATTGCCCTTATCTTCTGTGAGTTTTCCCGGCATGTTTCCTAGTTACTTCAACAAGAGTTATCATCCCTTGCAGTCTAAACCCCTCCTTTCTTAAAATGAGTATATAAGCCCCCAAGTCTAACTTTTTCTCTGAGTTTGATTTCTTTTTTATGAACTTCCATGCATATAAATAGTAATAAGAATTATGTGCCTTTTCTTCTATTAACCTACCTTTTGTTATTCTAATCCCATGCCTCCACAAAATGAACCTAAGAGAGAAAAGGAAAATTTTTTTCCTCTCCAACTACCCCCTTGCATGATCCTTCATCCCTAGGCTACTAACATGCATTTGTTAGTTAGCTGGCCACCTGTGCGTACAGCTTGTGATGTGGACCAGAGGTAGGCCAACTATTTGGTGCTGGAAGCTGCCTGGACTTGCTCTTTATGGCCTCTGAACCCTACACAACACTAGTAGAATGATGGCAACCTGTAAGTTAAGAAACTATAATTATGCTGAACTTAAATTTTTCCACATTTTAGCTTTTTTTAGAGATGTGCATATTTTTGTTAAGTTCCTAACAGTAAGGCTCACAAATCAATCATTAGCAAAATTAAAAACCGTGAGTGGGCATCTGGATGTGAAAACTTGGTATTTGAACCAGCAGACACGGAACTAAGATCTGTTCTTAGTTCTGACTCATGAGCTGTGTGAATCTGGGCAGCTTACGAAGTGTCTGAACTTATCTCCTTATGTGTAAAAGAGAGACAAGAATTTGTATCTGCTTTTCCTATGGTACAAAATTTCAGTAAGAATTAAATAAGATGTATGCATATATTACTAGCCAAGCATCAAATAGAACTTAGGTTTTAACATAAAGAAGAAAGAGATTCTAGACTTGTTGATTCTGTCCAATATATTAAATTTAACTTGGGAGTTACATAATAATAAATAATGAATAATAATCAAGTGGGTCCCGATATGCACAATCAGATGTAAGTATGACTGAGAACTTAATGATAGATGAACTCTACTCGGGTCCATGTACCTTGGTTAACTACCTCAGCCACACATTCATCCTTTCTCATTTTAGATGCAAATCTGAGCAATTTCTAAAGTGTTCGGGTTTTGGGTTTTTTTGGGTTTTTTTTACTTTTTATGGTGGGCTTATCGGATAAAAGTCAGTCCAGGCAGAATAACAAAGCAATTGCTTTTCTAATAGATAGTACTTCATTAACCACTGTTTAGAGGAAGAATTAAAGTAGAAACCTGCTGAGAAATTTGACATGGTGTTTGGGGGTTTTGCGACAATCTTCAGGGCTTTTGTGTAAAAGCTGAACAACTGTAGTGAAGGATTTAATTCCCCTATTACTTAGTATTTTGTGTCCAGTTTAATCATACATCTTTATACAACTCCTGGAGGAACCTTTCAAAATTGCTATAAATATATTGTGCGCAGTCAGACCACCACAGAGTGGTGTTTCTGTTCAAATATCACTGGCCTGATTCACCAAAAATGTCTTAATCGGCAAATCAAAGAGTGTAACCTGAGACCAGGATAGACTGCACCGGGAAGGCCCCTTTCCCCAGGCTGCTGTGAAAATACGAACCACTTGTCAATGTCAGTGACAATGATCAGTATTACCCCTGACTTGGTTTCAGTGTTGAAATAAAGAACCAAAGGGAAACAAATCAGAACCACAGAAGCAATGGGAAATTTTGTATTTTTTTTTCTGTGCTGTTTTTTATAGTTAACTTTATGTTTATAACTCCTAAGGAATATTTAACATTTCTGCAAACCACTCCCTGGCAAAGAATTGTATAAAGAACCAGAGTTACATATTACATAGTTTTATATGTATTGTATTTGAAAGTTTGCAAACAAGAAATGTAGAACATTAACTACTAAGTATGACAAGGATTGATGTACAGGCACAAAGAAGAGCTAAAGAATTACTCAATAACTGCCTGGAATTAAAAAAATAAACCTCTCTGTGCAAATCTGGAAAAAACATTTTTAAGCTTTTATTTTATTTTAAAAATTACATTTTTTAATTTTTATTTTTATATTAATGTTTGTTATTTGTCTCCATTTAGCTTTTATACACAGCCAATAAATAAAATTCTTTTTGACAATTGATAATTTGGGCTTTTTATCATGGCTGATTGCTACGTAATCGATCAGATCCCCTTCCCTATACAGATAGGCTCCTTCTGGTCCATTTTATCCAGATATGACTTTTAAAACATTATCAAATGAATCACTTTAGTTCTGCTTTGAGACACAATTCTATTTTGATGCCCAATTATATTCTAAAGTTTAAAGAGCAGGTTAAAATATGACACAATGTGAAAAATTAGTATGAATGTGAATTTTAATACATATGGAAGAAATATACCTAAATAGTAAAGCTATTAAGAATGATCTTCTCTAAGAAGGAAATTATGGGTAATTTGTATACCCTGGTGGCTCCCAAATGTTTTATAATAAACGTGTATTATTTTATCATTAGAAAAAGAAGTCAATTTTACAAGGGAAATACAAATAAGCTTAAAGGCAGAAATCACTTCTATGCACCTTTGAATTCTTCACGGTGCAATTAAATTGGAGAAGTGTTCTGTTATTGTAAAAGCCACTTGACTACAGCACAGCATTTGCCACAAACAAGCAATTAAAAAAATTATTATAAAGCTTATCAACAACCAAAAAATCATCGCTGCACTTCCCCTTTCATTATAGTACCATTTCCTTGCAAACACTTTTAAAAGTTCTTTTACTAAAATTATGGATTTTATAACTATCGACTTTTAGAATTAGAAGGGACCTCCAAGATCATCTACTCCAACACTGTCTGGAATTATCCAACCAAAACCCAAGGTCCACCAACAGTGGGCATTCATTACCTTTCACGTCAGCTCACTCTTGCAACCTCAGCAAAGTTCACAGCAAAACTGTTGGGCCTACTTGTATTGATAAAACATGTTTTTCCACACGGAGAATTAGGATGCTTGAAATGGGTTTAGTGTTATGTTTAATAATTGTTTACTCTGCTGTACCTACTGAAGGATGCCAATTACCTCATGGAAGACTGCAATTTCAAATGAAGTGTTTACAAGGATGCAACCGGTCTCTTTGAAATGCATTACATTTCTATGCCACTTGGTTTTTCAATCGATGCCAGAGAAGATGGAGTCCTCCTTTCCACAGTCACAGAATCACTTCCACTATTTACTGTTAAGCAAATGAGCAATAATTCAGCTATAGGTGTGAAAGGTGGCTGCTCTTGCCAGTCATTTGGAATTCATTTTCCGAGGTAGGAAGGGGGAGTTGAGAGGGGACATGGCTCAGTGAGGAGTTTGTTAATCCTGACTCTGTTTCTACTTCTCTGTGGGTCTCAGACCCTCTCACTGAGCATCTTAGTCAAGCTGTTCTAGCGGCTTGAGGGTCACCAGTCTGCTGTCTTAGGAGATTTTTAGAGCATGATTAACAAGAAAGGAGGGTCCAGCGGACAGTTATCTGAAGCTTCCCCACCCTGTAAGTACTGGTTTTAACACACAGAAGGACTCTTCACTACCTCCACGTGGTCACATTGGTGAAGTTGCCACTAAAGTCCCTTGTACTAGAGTTTATTTTAAAAAAGAACTGCAAGCAGAGGTCTCTAAAGTCTGCCTTGGGTGGAAAAATCTCTCTTTTAACTGGAACTTTGTCTCCACTCTTATTATTCCTTTCTTAATTTTTTTGCTATCATGTTTTCAGAAACATTTCTCGTTAATATTGTTGGCTAAAAGTAAAATGAATTTAAACCTCCCATCACCCCTTCTCCTCAGCCCTCCCCAAACTGACTTAATAGAACTTTGTGTAATGTAACAACTACCTAGGTGGGGGACAAGCATTTCTAAAACACTAGGGCCGTGCAAGTCCAAAGCATCCTAAAGGCTGCAAATGCTGTGGATGAAAACACAGGACTGAACACAGATGTTAGAACACAGGGCAGGGAACAAGACTCATTGAAAATATTTCCCGGGTTCATGCACTTTCTTTTCACCTTGGAAGTTCTCATATTTTAGAGTTTCTTTTCTTGAAAACTAAAGGATTTGTTCTAAGATCCTTAAGCCCTTCAGCATGTTTCACAGGCTAAGTGCTGCAACTCAGCTCTGGAGAGTACGGACTGAGATTTTCTATGTGCGTATGTGTGTCTCAAAAGAAGAAGAAGTAGAGGGTAAAAGCAAAATTCTAGTAGTACTGGTGGATGGCTGAAACTAAACACAAGGTTGCAAAACCAAATGTCATGTCGATTGACTGAAAGTAAATCTATCAGGGACTCGACCTCCTAATCCAAAACTTGGCTGAGGAGGTGACTTGTATATAACCCAATTCCATAAGGACTGGCTGGACACCTGTAGCGCATCTCAGCACTGGGCTGGGCCCTGATGAATCATGGAGACAATCTGGTCCCCATGACCGTTTGGGGAGAAAGTTGCTTTTTCACATCCTAACTCAGATTTTTATGTCTCAGCTGGATAAATTCCTCTGATGAGTGAAAATATTAGAGCAATTGTGTACAAAAATGTAGATGTATGCATAATAAACATTACATACTTGTATTTCTTGGTTATATACCACATGACTTGTCACTTACAATCCAGAATGTGTCCAGTTTTCCACCTTTTCAGAGTTCAAGCTGTGGTAAAAGTTTTACAGCATCCAAGGGAGAGTGACACCCCACTGAGGTCCTAGATAGTGAAAACAAAAGCCGTCCCATGTGCATCCCTTTGCACTCATAACCCCAAAGAGGGAGTGGCTCCAGTTCGGGAAGTCGTTCCATAAACCCAGGTATGTTATGGTGGGTCTTCCATCGTGCAAGCGGGCATTCTGCACTTATTTCCATGAATATAATATTTCCCAAGACATTCTTGGAGTCGGCTGAGACAGCCCCTTCCTCCAGCAGCTGTGCAGATGGCCAGAGCCTGAGGATCCTTGCTAAGCCAGACCACCTGGAGAGCGAGTCTCTAGCACATGGTTCGTATCCAACAATATGGGGTTGATTGAACTGAAGGGAAGAGAAGCTTCTATTTTGTTTGCACAAGAGAATATTCTGCTCCTACCCTCCCGGCCTCAACTTAATATGCTTCTTCCATAGTCTCTTATTATAATTATTAAGGAGTAAAGCATCTTCTTCTACATGGTATGAGTGATTAGGGAATTTACTTAAATAGCAGTTTCCTATGAGCATAAAGCATAATCGATTCAAATACTCATCTCCTGGAATACATCATCTCTTCTTTGTGTTATAATAAAATAATTTTCTTGCGCACTAATTCCTTATGATTACTGTAGTTCCAAAGGTACCAATGTGAAAATAGAAATAGTTTCAATAGCAACTGAAATAATTTTGTTAGCATCAAAGAATTGATCATCTGTATGGGTAAGACACTATCCTAGGTCTTTTAAAGATTTTTTCACCTCATTTCCTCAATACATCTCTAAGTTAAGTGCTGTTGCCCCCATTACAGAGATGACATAGGAGCGAAGCTTGAGCAGCGACTCCCTGAGGACGTGGAAGAAAATAAATGAGCCCCCTCGAACGTTTGTAGATGTTGACCCTTGTTTGCTGCATATTTTCCTGATGCCAAAGACCTTGGAAACAGGCACAGGTCCCAAGACTGTGAAACGGAAGTCTGGAGCCTGCAGGGAGAGGTCACAACAGAAGTGCCAACTGGTGCCGGCAGGGAGAGGTCAGACAAGGCGGACAAGCATCCCACCTGCGGACAGAAAGGGTGGTGGCCACTCTTCCAAACTTCACTTCTCTTTTTAGATGTGGAAGATGAAACAAGGAGATGAGTGTGACCATTTTGACAAAGTACTGGTACAATTAAACAAACCTTGAGAACCAAACAGGTGTTAAAATTTCTCAAGACAACAGGTTTGGTGTCTGGCAGTTCTTCAGAGACTTTGGGGCCTATGTAGGGGGCTCTGACACCCTGATCTTTTTCCATGTCACCATGAGATACGCTTCTGTTCTGTGTTTAAAACAAACGGCACCAATAGAAGGCTTCCCACCTAGAGGTACTGAAGGAACATCAGTCAACTATTACCTGCTTCATGAATCACGAAGATGCCTGAAGAATAATCCTCCAAGTTGTCGTGTCCTAGCACCTGCTCACTCCCGGGGAACACAACTGCATCAGAATCACGAGCATTAAAAACACGAGCTGGACCACACCCCCAGCTGCTGATCCAGTAGGTCTGAGGTGGGACCCAAGAATTTACGTTTTTAACAAGTTTCCAGATGACACCGATACTGCGGGTCCAGGGACACACTTTAAGAACTACTTCTCATGGGCACCTACAATTTGAATGCATTTGGAACATCCGAAGTCGAGACTTAACAAACAGTAATGGAGGGAGGCAGAAGGAAGTAATGAAGCAATAAAGGCAGAGAAGTCTTTCAATCAGGATCCAAATACAATTTTTTGGAAGAGTCTTGAAAGATTAATCGCTTAAATATTAAAGTGGTGGTGATGACAACATTTTGGATAAGCCAAGGGTTGGCTGTATTTTCCACTGCCATAATAGTTGCCAATAATTGTTAAATGAAAGCCTTTTACAGACATTTGGAGAACAATTATGAGCTATTAATTTAAATATTTACCTTCTATTATTACTAACATCTTTGACTGCCTGTAGCCCTCAGATCACGCAGTCCTTGTCCTTCACCCGAGGGAAGTCTGGAAGGTTCTTTTGAAAAAGTCTGCCTGCGATTCTAGCCCTGGGCCAAGTACCTACCATCACTTCGCAGTGTCATGGTCACTCAAGTGCTACAGATTTCTGTGCCATCCGGGGCTCCTCCCCTCCACCCATTGTCTTTCCATTTCCGCCTCTTCGTTCCCCAGGTCACATGCTTAAGAGAGCAGAAATGAGCAATTCATAAGACTCGTCAGCCATTTCCTTGGGGGTGCTTCCCAGACGGTCAGAGGCGTAAAAACCTCTCTTTCCGATGGCCTCATTTGCTCTTCCGTTTCATTTCATATGTTATGGTTACAACTCCAAGAGAAAGATTACTTTCACATTCTCAGTCTTCCATGAATTCCTCTGATATTGCTTTGGCAATGCACTTGTTCAAGTAGAGTTTCTAGGCAGTGGATACTGCTGTATGCTTTGTCGTGAAATTGAATTATTTATTACTTAGTAATGTTCCTATGAGGTGTTGAAATAAATGAAAACCAAATTAATCACACTGTGTGTTCCTACATGGGACTTTAAAACATGGGGTAAAATATGTCTTCCAAGGATCGCAGAGTTTTCCAGTACTAAAAAATGAGGAGAAAAAGCTTGAAATTTAAAAATCTGGTCTCTATTGCAGATTCTACTAATGAAAAGTAAGATGAAATCAGAGTGAGTGGGTGATTGAAACTGATCATCATAAAATATTTGGGTGAAATAATAGAAGACTGCAGCAGTACCATTAAAAACAGGGTCTGGGTTTAAAACAACAACAGCAAAAACAGGGGGAAAAAAACCTCCCAAGACACAATAGAGAAGAAAATGCTGCAAGTTAATTAGCCAGCAGGATGCTTTTCGTTTGGGGGGTAGACTGTGGTGTGTAAGGAGCCACGGGTCTCCAGAAAGATCCCTTTTAATGGGGCCCAACAATTAGAATCCTGAGCTGCCTTTGTACCCGGTTACACAACCTCAAGCCTTTAAAATAGATCTGTCACTAATGACTGAAGGCTGCATGCAATTTACCTCACGCCACAACCATCTGCTGAGTGTTCTTACTTCTGACTCTGGTTGAAAGGGACCCGTAACGAGTTACCCCCTCTCTTCAAAAATGCTTTAGACTCTATGTTTAAAGAAATGCTTCTGATCCACAGAAACCAGACTGTGTTCCCCTGCAGATGCCGCATGCCTGGCGCTGCAGGGTTCAGGGGCACCAAATGCTCTAGCAGAGAGCTTCTACTCCAGGGGACACGAATGCAGGCCGGCGGCCCCAAGGAATCAAGGAGAAAAGGGTGCACATTTCATTCATTCCGGGATTTCTAAAATCTCCTTTGGCTCTTTTCTCTGGAATGGCAGAGTGCAAAGACGTTCACCAACCCTCCAGCAAGCCAACACGTCCCTGGGAAGGAAAATGAGAGGATTTAAGAGGCCTGAAGAAATCCTCAAGCCCTGCCGTACAGCAAGTACAAAAAAATAATAAAATAAACCCAGTCTCCTAAAATATATCTTTTCAGATCAGCTTCTCAGCAAGACAAAAGTAGTGAAATAAATCAAAGTTGCATTCCGGGTCCCTTGTCAGCCAGCGTCTTTGCCCTGGTGAAGTGGACATTGAGCCATAGGCTGGGTTATAGTTGCCCCTTCGTTCTAACCTCTTTCTTGCTTTCAGGGGCCGACTTGAGGTAATATCACAACTTTCAGTCCAATATCATTTTTACCCCTCTGTTTCAAGTTTAATAAAAAAATAATAACCCAGTAACTGGCGGGGGACACACACATACTGTTTTACATGTTATTATTGGCAAGGGAGGGAACTCGGAAATTTAAAAGATGAGATTTTTCTTTTCCAATTATGTTCACTTGACAAAAGTGTATATGCTTTTAATTTAATTACATTTTTAATAGTCCCTTCATTAATGTGGATCAAGTACCTGCTATCTACTAGATGTAGAGAGAGGAAAGACTGTCCAGAGTTGGCATTACATTTTGGCAGTTCTGTAGCATCTTAAGGAAATTATGGTGCCTGAAAAAATTGCTTGTATGTTTTTTAAAGACTACAGGTCAATGTGGCAAAAGTAAAAAAATGAATAATTTCTGAAAACTAAGAATATTTCCCACCATACTACAGCACACCCGATAAAAGCAAAAGTCAGTTCCTAGGTCTCCAGCAGGACGAGGACAAAACAGTACAGGGCACAGGTCGAGACTTGGCTTTCAAATAGTCACCCTGACTTAGATATGCTTAAAACTGAACTCATCGTGTTTTCACCAAAACCATCTCAATTTCCCTATTTTCGTCAGTGTCATCACACTGCACCCGTGGTCTGCTCCTGAATCCTGTCAGAGCTGACTCTCTTTTCTCACGTTTTCTCCGCATGTAAGTCTGTCCCTAAATCACACTACTTCAAAGTGCATTTCACCATTGTCTATTTCTTCTCCTGCCCACTGACATCAGTAATATGGGATGTTTCACACGTTCTACCTGGGCACCTTTGTAGCTTAACACCTCCATCCCCCTCATCTGCATGACGTATTATTGCACAGAGGCCAGGTATTCTCTTAGGCACGCCGCTTTAGTTCTGTGTACCATCTGAATCAAATCCTCAAATGGTTTCCTCTGGATTTCTGTGGTTTTGCCCAAACTTTCTAATGGTCAGCGGACATCTGAAGCAGTAATGGGAACTATGGAAGGGACGTGATTGCTTCTGGAGGTCACGGCCTACCTTCTCCCTTCCCAGAAGTGAAATTGGCATGACAGCAGTACCACCTACCTGAGTGGGACAAAGTGGACAAACATCCTGTTCTCCATGCCTACACTTAGTGTGTGTGTTGGGCGGGGGGAGGGGTTTACAAAGAAGTCTGACCAGAGTCCTTGCCCTCGCCTTCAAAGAGCTTAATACATGATCATCATAAGGTTAGAGATGGAGAGAAGGATGGAGATTCTACAAAAAGCTTATATGGCAGAGGATAGGGTCTCAGTCATAAGCAACTTCAGTGCCTGCGGAGCACAGAAGTAGAAATAGTCACTTTAAGTCCAGAGTAATAAACAAGAGGGGACTGGGAACATGACATTCACGGTGAGAGAAGAGGTTGGAGACAGAGGTGGAGGCCAGATTACTTGAAATCCTTCCTAGCAGGATAATTCTTTTGGTTTATTTTGTGGGTGTCTCTTCAGAGGAGAGGAGAGTAGAGTATTATTGGGAGTCTTTCTGAAATAGCTTCCACATCTCTGAGAATAGATTTGTACCCCCACGAATGAAATGCACCTCTAGCCAGGCCATACCTTGGAAAATGTAAGATTTAGCCTAAGTTGTGGAAGAGTAACAAGACAGTGACCTACAAGAAGGACAGTGTGGTGGAAATGCCCTGGCTCATCTGCCTAACACACACACACACACACACACACACACACTCATACATAGTTACAGGCTCCCTTGGATTGTGCTGACTCAGCACCATCCAGCCGTGAGTTGAGTGTGTACCATGTGAGCGGTAGGGGCTGGTGGGAAGACTCCAGGACTGACTAAAACTCAGTTGCCTAACACCATCCCCCCATAGATCAAAGTCTTCGCTCAAATTAGTCATTTTGTACTTTGTTCACATGAATGTTAAAGGCCAAATTGTTCTCTAATGCCAACCTGTTCTAGAGAAATCCTGATTGAGATGGGGAGTGTCTTTGGGGCTTTGCTTCAGCCCATCTGTTGGTAGGTTATTCCAACCAGCTATTCCCTTCCTCATTCCCACACCTTCTATCCTCGTGACTTAACACTCCAAAATGGCTTTGGACCTTAAGCCTGTTTTGCTCCGTGCATTTTTTTTCTTGTCAGGTCTCTGCCCTGGTTCCTTAGGTAAGGAAATGGGAGGGACAGTGCTCACCCCACAGAGGACTCAAAGCACAGAAGCAGCCCCTTCCTAATCATAGCAGAACAGTGGAGGGAGGTCAGGTCAGGCTGGATCAGGGACACCAGGTCCTTGGGGCACAGGGGTCTCAGTCAGGATCTGATCAGAAGGACATGGTGGCTTTTGATTTTTAGCATGTATCAGTGATGTACAAAGAATAAACAGGGAATACTCAAACAGTGATAATATTTGAAGATACTAGGGAACAAACAAAGACAAAGAAAGCAAACCCAAAATTTGGGTTGGGTCTATCAAAGCAATGCCAATTATGATCATTTTTATCTCCATTTATGTTTACCTACTTGCATCTGTCTACACACACAATACACGAGGCCTGTCCCAAAAGTATCCAGCCATATAACGTGAAAAATAGAGACGTTTATTAAAGAAGATACAAGAAACATTTCACATGGGACAATGATGCCTCAGTCCCTGTCCAAGTAGGCACCTTGGGACCTCACACAGTTCTCCCAATCGCTATCAGCTGTTCCGTCATATTTTCCTGAATCTCATCAATGGTCTGAAATCTCTTTCCTTTCAAACGTGATTTTAGATTTGGGAAAAGCCACAAGTTACAGGGTGTTAAATCTGAGCTTTAGGGGGACTAAGTCACCTGGCTGATTTGATGTTTCACCAAAAAAGCCTGCAGGAGATGTAACCCACGAGTGGGCACATTGTTGTGATGAAGCTGCCAATCACCAGTTGCCCGTAGCTGCAGCCTTCTGAATCATCCAAATAGTTTCCATGGAGCAATGCTCAAACTTAATGCAAAATTTGATGCAGATTCATTGTTCTACTCCTCAAGTCATTTTGAATGCAACACCCATACAGTACACATGCTCACTCAATAGCATCTACCACCCCCGCTGACCAGTACAGTCAAGTTGTCATTGTTCACACATGTGCATTCCAGTCCCCTCTTCTTGGCTGCCTGGTTACATCGATGTGGTGCAAACCATTCTTGTTATATTAAGAATGGCTGGTTGCTTTCTGGGCAGATTCTCATATAAATGTATGTATGATTCATCATCTGTACACATATATATTGTACAACTACTAGGTGCTTTATGTGGGGAATACAAAAGAGAACAAGGCATAGTTACCGCTTTCAACGAGCTCGTTCTGTGTGTGTAGAGACAATCCAAAGCAGCGGTGTGCTGGCGCCTGCTCACACCTGCTCACACCTACTCATCAGGACCGATTGTGCACATCTCTTCCCAGTGCCCTACACAGTGACACCACCTCGGTAGTTTTGATTTACCATTATGAAAGTATTTCTATAAATCAGGATTTTTTCCCCCAGAGAGTTCATTATCAGCACACCACTGATTATGCATGTCATCAATATGGCAAATTAATTCTATTGTGAATTTTGTGTGATTACAGGTGATAAATTCCATTCAGTTATACACAGTAACCTTCTGTTCCTCATGTAGCACCATTATTTGTTTGTCTTAAAAGAAAGAGAGAGGTGGAAAACTACCTTACAGAATAAAAAAAATAAACCACTTAGTGTTCAGGGCACTGAATAGTCTGACCCCAGTGCATCTCACTCTTGCTAGAACACTCGGGCCCAGGGAGAGGTCTTCCTACCACACCCCAGACAGGCCAGGCATGTCTCCACCCCTGCATTCCCACTCAGACTAACACCTCTCATTTGATAGAGCGTGATACCTTCCCCCCCATCCCAATCCAACCCCTCCCTATCCTAGTCCAGCACATTCTTCAAGGCAACCAGGAGGTCTAGCTCCTTTAGAAATTGTTCTAAGCACTTTATTACTTTATTTAATCCTTACAGCAACTATTTCAGACTACTATCAGCTCTGTATTAGGGATGAGAAACTAAAACAGAGAAAGGTTAAGTAGCTTGCTTGAAATCGTGTAGCTATTAGTGGTAAAGCAGAGATTTGAACCCATGCAGCCTGACTCCAGGGTCCCTACAGTCAACCACAGTGCGATACTGCCTCACTGAGGGCCAGGGCTCAGAGTGCACATCTGGACAGCGCCGTAATGGCTCCCTTTTCTGACTTCCGTTTATTTTCTTCATCACTCATTTGACAGATGCTCCTTAGTGGCAGCTGCAGGTATATTGCCTTGTGTTCTCATTGTTTCTGCCACTTCGCTTTGTCACCTTGAAGACTGGGACTCTGCGTTCTGCTCTCCATATGTGTTCTCCTTATATCGGGTGCACGATGAGCATTTTGTCCAATGACTCAGAAAATGACCTCTTTGAATTCCGCCTCATCATCCGGATCTCCTCTCTCAGCTTATCAGAATATTGGGCATATGTTGGCTAGATTCTTACATGTCCTTGACTGAACTTAAAGAAGACAATATGCAAAGCTGTGTTTTCTTTAACCAAAAACAAATAATAATTAGAAAGAATACATGAAAATTGGAATGGCAATGGCTCGCTAGAGCTTGGAGTGTGCTTTCCCTCGTGTGCTTCAAGTCTCTCGGCTCGACTTTCTCCTGTCCTTTACCTGACAAATCAATTGGATTCAGTTTGCTCAGTTTAGTGAATTCATTTATCCCTGAATTACAGGGACCGGGTACCCGACTGAGACCAGGCACCCTGCTAGGACCTGTCTCTTGCGAGTTAGGTGTAGATTTCCCATTTATTTCAGTATCCTAAAGCAGGTGGGCACGGCTCCTTCTTAGTAAACAGATGTCATTCGGAGAGCTCTTCCCAGGAGAAAACAATGCAGGAGTTTTCAGAGAGTTGAAATAACAGGTCTGAACAGGTAGCACTGGAGATAATTTCCTACTTCAATTATATTGTTTCCTGGAATAAATACACATACCCCAAAGAGGTAGTTTCAGCTGTGGGTGTCAAATGAAACCTAAAGTGCATTGACCTTTACTGATTTTTCTCTTTAAGTTGAACTCATGAACATTTTGGATCATTTTAGGGTCAAAGGACACCTTGGATAGTCCAACCCTTGGCTCTCAGTTACCTTTCCCTTTGCCTGTACTCAGCCGCCACCATGTAGATTCTGCTCCTGTCTTCTTTGTATATATTCTCCTTCCACGGTCATGGTCACGTCACAGCTGATGGCTGATGATCATTACACTGAGATGCACTGCACCATGGAGTACCATTCGAGTTTAGGATGCAATGATCTTGATTAAGCTTAGGGAAGTACTTGTTTTGGAGCATTTGCTTGCCAAATGGCATCAAGTAAATAAATAATACCTAAAAAACAGCAGCCATGACCTCATAGCATAGGTGATTTCTACATAATAATTTTTATGGTATTATATTGGTGCCCTGAAACATTTAGAATGCCGCATGGAACTTAAAGCAGTCATTGAGCACAGCTTGTCGCAAAAGGCCGTGGCCTGCCGAGACAACTCCTGCAGAGAGTCACCTAAAAGAGACCCCAGAATGCAGAAAGGCCCCCCACACAGAAGAAGCCCACTGGGCAAATGCCTCCTTGCCTAAGGGCCAGTCCCAGTCTGGCAGCTCATAAACACCATTAGCAAAGCCTACTGCTGAGTTATTATGCAGCAGAAGGATGCTTGAAACTGCTGGTTGGCATTGTTGTTTTATTTCTCATTTGCCTGGGTCAAAGTGGCAACACTGACTTGAAAAGATCAGGGGATTTCAACCTCTCCATTGTTCCAGAGAATGAGGATTATATACAGATTTATGATATGCTGTGATTTTTCAAATCCCCAGTGTAGTCTGGTGTACATGGACTATGTCAGCGGTGAAGATAACTCAGCAAGCCCCGCAGAAAGAAACAGAGTTACCTATTTTAGAGTCTTTTCCAGTTTTGAACCAGTAACCAAACTGAGGCGTTTTATTCACTAAATGACACAGGCTGTTAAACTGCATATTGCGAGAGGCCAAAGAACAAATGTAATTATTTTTGTGTGGAGACACCAAATTAATCTTTCTTACCATTCAGCCTTACTTTTTGGATTTAATTTTCTTTTCATCCTTTCTTCTTCTAACAGCATTCCACCTCACCTACTCCCAAAAGTCATTAACAATTGAAATTTTGAAATGACGATTGACAGACGTAGGTGGTAAAACTAAGTCAATAGTGTGTGTATATATATATTTAATGCTTTGTAATTGCATTACAACTATGCTCTTGAAACAAGACTGTATTCCAATATTTTACTCATTAATATGCTCTTCTATCATCTGCTTTATGACATTAATACATAAATATCTAAACAAAGCATTTAAGATATGTTTCAGTCTGTTTTATTTCAGAGGAGAAAAAGTTTCTGAGGAAATGACACAACAATTCTAAATTGCCACATTCATTCGGGCTCATTGGTGTCGATGATGCTGAACCACTCCTGCAGAACCACAGTGTGAGCCTTATTCTCCCTGGGGTCGGGTGCGATGAACTCTCAGTGGTAGCTGCTGACCCTCCGATTCATGCCATCTTGCAGCCGGCTTTCCAGCATGAGAGCCTCCCCGATGGCTTTGTTCTTTCCCTGTGCGGACCTTGAAAGGCTGAGGAAATTTCGTGGAGGGATGGGTCTCAGTAAGACGAGTGGACTTGTTGCTAGAATGAATATTTAACTTGATGGGCTTTCTGCTTCCATAATCATCAATCCTCCCCTGGAATTGTATTCACATTTTATGAACTCTCTGTCTCTTCGGCTCCTTTGATCTGCAAACATTGTCTTCTCCTTGGGCATTTGCCTGCCTCCCAACTCATCAGCCCCTGAGTCCATCTAAATAATGTGCTACATAAGAACTTAGTGTTTTCCAAATAACAAAAGATAGATCTGAATGCCTCAGTGCACCATGAAAGGCTGTTGAAACCATCAATCTTGCTGGCTCTTGTGGAGGTCAAGAGACAGCAGGGCCAGCTGGCCAATCAATTAACCACGAAATTCAGTTTGGAGCTTAAGAAAAGCCATCCTGTGTTATTCTTTCCAGCAACATAACTGTCAATATTTACAACAGGTCATACATAAAGACTGAGGGAAATGAGGGGAGTTGCTATCCAGAGGAGGAAATGCTATTATAATCTCTGATAATTTTCATATGTTGCCAAAAAGAGTCAGTTCCATAAAAAATGTTGTTTCTTGAATCAAACTGAACATGGAAAATTTTATAGACCTCCCAGGAAAAACAATTGTGTGGTGCCCACCCATAAAATGTTATGCTCATCTTTCTCCACAGTCATCGTGGTTGCCTTGTTATAAGTCAGAAAGGGGCTTCCTTTCTGGCCTCCTGGAATGAAACTTTTCTGTATTGTATGGGATCAATTGTACTCTCAATGTCTGTGAGCTCATAAAGGAGCAAATAAATAAAATAACTGATAGCTCCTGGAAGGAGATAATATCAGCACAGAGGACCCCTGCAGAATGAATCGTTTCATCTGTATATAAGTTTCTGTTCCAACCCTGGAATTCTGTACATGACTTGCCCTAATTTTTTATGTAATTGGGCTTTCTTTTCTTCCATTTGTTCTTGACCACACAGACACAGAGAGATTTCTTCTCAAACAGACGTTTCTTTCCCCCCAATTTCTATCATGTATGTTTCAAAATCAATATCAGTTTCTCTCATATACTTGTGTCTCTTCCACATCCACACAGACACAATACTTTTTCCACTTTGCAGGATCCAGATGCTACCAGTTTACTTCTCCCAGCAAACCAGGCATAGTTGCCCTAATCTTTTTTAGAACTGACATTAAAAATCAAAGTGCTGAATTAATTGAGAAACTTCACCTTAAAGCATCTAACTCAATGCCTGATCCTTAAGGATTATTAGTATTCTACAATATTAATAATCATTATCATTGTCAAATAACTTGCCTAACATCATTTCACCTAGGATTGTCAAGATTTGAATCTAGATTCATTTAATGCTTAAATCTTATATTCCCGCCCTACCGGGCTCTTTCAGTTAGAAATGCATTTATTCTTAAGACAGAAATGATCTTAAAGTAAAGATAGAGGGAAGGTATCGGAGGGACTCTGAAAGGAAGGGGTCAAACTGGGCACCCAGGTACCTTAGGACAGACGGCAGTAGCTCGGGGAGCAGCTGCGGACTCTTGGGACTTTTTGACGAGGTGTGGTAAGCAAGGTCCAAGAAGCAGGTGAGAAGCAGTGCTGTAATCTTAGAGATGATGGATTTCTAGGGGAGGGCACATTATTATTTATGTGTTCTCCACTCTACCAGTCGGTATTAGTAGAGAGCAATTCCACTGGGTTTCAATTCCCAGTCAGGGCACATGCCTGGGTTGTGGGCCAGATCCCCAGTAGAGGGCGCACGAGAAGCAACCACACATTGATGTTACTCTCCCTCTCTCCCTCCTGCCCACCCCTCTCTAAAAATAAATAAATAAATACATAAAATCCTAAAAAAAGAAATCCAAAGAGAAATTGGACAGTAACAGAACTGTAAGGAGAAAGTCATTAAATAAATAAGGATTTAACCTTCCACCCTCAACAGATAACTCCCACTGCTTCCTGCTCATCCTCAGCCTTTCTTTACAGGGTTATAGGAGGAAAAAAGAACAAAACAAACAAGCAGAAACACTACTAAGATGCATATTGCAAAACTACAAAACACCCCTGAATATTCCATTTGAGCCTACAGTGTAGGTATTATTACCCCATGCACCAGGTGAAGAAACCTGTGATCAGGAAAACTAAGACTTGCTCAAGGTCACACAAGTAGGACTTCCATGAACATGGTCTTCCAACTATTCTGGTGTCCATTATACTATTTCAGCAACAAAAACCTCTGCATTTTAAAAAGATAAATGTGTATTGATTATGTTCCAATAAGGATTGATATGTGGGGAAATAAAGGTAAAGAACGATGCCTCGAGGTCAGGTCTTTGGAAGTAAGCTCCCATTCCTCTCTCCACAGCACAGTTTATCCCTTGTGATTAATCCCTGTGGAAATGACCGGTGGCTCTTTCGGGCAGTGGAGATATCTGATGGGATATTGCCTGGGCTAGTTCAGCCACATACTAATGAGCGGAAGTGCCTGGCACCTTCATCTCCTGTTTAAATACAGGGACTTCAGGTGGTCACCAGGCACTCGTACACACCCACTACAATTTTCTCCATTCTCATTGCTGGCTTTCTTTCCATACTTAGTCTCGAATGATTTTTGAGCATCCCCCCTCAAAGCTGGCTAGAAAAGAGTGCAATAATTATCTAGAACTTAGAATTATAATTTAAATCAGACTTTTGGGGGCATTTTGCAGCTGAAAGGCTAGGCTGACTCAAAAGAAGACTTTAAACAACATTTCCCCCCTTTTTATATTTGTATATTATAAACATTAAATACTAAGTATCTATCTAACAGTGGTAGTTTCTAAATACAGAATCTGTCTTAGAGGATTTTTTTTTATTAAAAGAATTAAGTCTTTGTTTCCAAATGTTTGCTGTTTCTTATTAAACCCAAGTCAGTTCTACCTGGATCATCTGTTGTATGTAAAATAAGCACTTCTCCTAAATGAAGTCTAGGATGCAGTGTACTTCACGCTGGTTTGGTAGCGTGATGGATGGTGATTGATCTATAACCACAACCCTCTTATCAGAATAATCGATTCCAAAAAATTCATCAAAAATGTAAATGTAACAAATCACAAAACGCAGGGGGAAAGAACAGACCCAGTAGGGTCCAAGAAAAGTGATTAGAAATGGATTTTCTGAAGTAAAAAAGGCCTCAGGTCAGGTCACTGTGCCCTCCCAGCCACTAAGCCGTGTAGATAAAGAGTCCTATTGTTGCTGGAAAAGATAACTGAATGCAAGCCAAGATAAGTCCATCGATCCACGTCAAACTGAAACGGAATTAGTGTCCGTAGTGGAAATGGACAAGTTGTAAAAAGAATTAACTATTTGTGTGTTTAAGGGCATAAATGGCTCTAAGAGTTGGTGACTTCTGTAAAGGAGACCCAGTGGGGGCAGGGAGACAGTTGGGGTGCAAAAGTTCCAGAAAGATCAGCAGCAATACAGTGAAAAGTTAAACAGTATGACAATCAACAAAACAAAAATTCTAAAACAATTAAAACTGTGTTTTCTTTATCGTTTTAAGATCTTGCTTATTAAGAAGCAAGGGACCCATTCCTAGTTACCATAGCTAGTAGATCTTTCCAAAGGGTGATGAGCACTATAAAGCAAACAGTTATAAAGCAGGTGATTAGACTCTGAAGTATAGATACAAAGAAGGAAGCAGAATTTAAATGTATCAAAAGCCACATGCAAAATGAGATAATTCTCTGCTTTGTGGTCTGTTGATGGAGCCAAGAGTAAGTTGTAGAGAGAAGTTTACCAATGAAATTGCAAATTATTTCATTCATTAGAGATCCCTGGCACGTGATATGAATGACCCAGTTTGAAAGGTAAGTGTTGGAAGTTGTTCTCCTCAATGAAATCTCAGAGTATCTTATTTGTCAGGGGAGACCTGAGTTATCCAGTGAGGTGCACATTATGATACTAGGATAGGACTTGAACCAGAGAACATGAGAAGTAACCTCCCAACCTTCCCTCTCCCTCTGTCTGAATCCCATCCCAGAGCAATTCTAGTTTTTTATATTCTGTTGAGGGGACAAAGTACTTATTACAGAAAGAAGAAAACAGCTAAAACTCAGATAAGCTTTGGATAAGAGGTTAAAAAGAGTCTACTTCCCACTCTGAGTGGATTAAACATTTCTCAGTACTCTTTGATCTTAATCCCTAATTCATTTATCTTTATGTCTCCCTGGGCCTCCTCTGTCTTTGCCTAACATCCTTGATCACTTGAAGATTAGCATTTGGAGGGTCTCATTCCATTCCCTGCCAATTTATAATCTCTGTTAACTTTTACTAATATTTACTATGCATCAGGCATTCTGCTAGACTTTACTGGCACAGTCTTATTTAATCCTAACTAAAATGAAGGAAGATTGGTACAATTAATTACCTCTATTTTACACATGAGGAAATTGTGTCTTAGAGATGTTAGGGGTTTTGCCTCGCACCGACAGCTGGTAGGTGATGGTGTAGTGATTGGATCACCTTCTGGTAAACTTTGCGTACCAAAAGGCTACTAATACTGCTCCTCAAAGCCTGCCCATGATTATCAACAAGAACAGCAAAAGCAATCTTCCTCTGATCCCAAACTTGGTTTAACAGCCATGGCACAGATGAGTGCTATGCTAACAGTGTTTACTTTTACGGTTTTGTCTTTGCCTTATCTGCTCTGCCCTTCTCTCTATTTTTCCCTCCATTGCATTGTGAATACATTCTTCTTGTTATAGACACAGGGTGGGACAAAAGTAGGTCTGCAGTTGTGAGGAAGCCAACGAGTTTATCGGTGTATTATTATTTTCCGTATGAACAACTATAAACCTAACTTTGCCCCCACTCTGTATATTAACTATGTTACCATACCTTTGGCATCATGGGAAATGGCATCTCCCGATGACACCACATTTCTCTTATATCACTTCTCAAACTATCTAAGTTTCCCAAAGAGGAGGGAGGATTATGAGTTTTTCTTGCACTGTGCTCAGACTTCTACAACCCTATCATTTGCCCAGTTAGTTATCTCAAAAGGACTCTGGACTATTTCATCATTTTTGACAATCTCATTTCCTATTGGTTTTGAAGGTAGGAATCTACTCTGTCTCCACCACTGTCTTTAGGTCCAAGAACAGTGCTCAGATGATAGGTGTTGAATGAATGAATGAATGAATGAATGAATGAGTTTTCCAGTGGCTTCAATACCTTTTCCATATCCTTTCCCTCCACTTAGTCCTCCACATAATTCTCTGGGAAAAAGCTTTCCAAAATGGAAGTGCATAAAATTAATTTTCATTGTGCAAGAATAGTAGCTCCTCAATGTCTGATGAATGTACTTCTTGCTGTAAAGAAAGAGAATTCTAGATTGTTCAATCTGTATGTATGTAGGTGCTACTTAGTGACAGCTCAGAGAAAGCAGGGTGAATATAATAATAGGTGGAAAACAAAAAAGTTGTTTTCTGATGTGGCTGAAAGTGACTGGAAAAGTACATTTAAAAAGGTGAGGATAAATACATATGTCCTTTTTGAAAAAGAAATAGAGGCATTCAAGTTATTCAGAGAAATGCTTAACAGCAGCTGTGAAAAGTTAAGCTAACCAGAAACTTAGGGCAAAATTGGAGAGAGAGAGAGAGATTTCTAGATTATGAAAATACTGAGAATATAGCTCCAATTCAAGGGGGTTCAAGTAACTAACTGTTTGGAGTATTTTTTTTAAGTTGGGGTCAAGATTAGTGCTTGCAAATGTAGATTGAAAAGGTTTTCTCAAGAACCAACAAAAAGAATTAACTTCAGTTGACCTCAGGTTACAAAGACACAAAAGCTAGGAAGAAAAAGAAGATTTATCCCTTAAAGGGAGACAAAGCTGGATTCGGTAATTATCCTGGGTCCCTGTAACTTTCTAACCCTAAGACGGAGCATCTCCAGCAGACCTCAGAAAGCCCCCTTGAAGGGAAGTCATTTCTGGTGCTCTAGTTGTTGGCTGAATGTGATGCTCCTGACTAGCCAATGAAGAGGAAAATAACTGAGGAATTAGGAGGCAGAGAGACTGCAATCTCCCAGAACATTTCATACTATTTAGTGCCTTGTGTTTATTGCCTGCTTGTAAGTGGCTGCCAAGAAGACAACTTCCTGGAGACTTCATTGGGTCCAGCTATTTACTGCTGAGATTTTCAAAGTACCTAAGAGGTATGATGTACTAGACAGTCTCATGCAGAGAAGGGAGACAATCAGCAGTCCTGACAGGCTGGACTCTGTGAAGAGCTGGGGTGAAGGAAGCCAGACAATAACATCTCGGATGCTCCTTCTAATGCCATTGACCTTTCACAAAGCATCTTTTCTGGCTTCCATAGCCCACTAGCTCTTTCTCTTCTGTGGCCCTTGCCCACTTGTGACGTTATATTATCATTATTTATACAGAGGGTAGCGATCTCCCCTGCATTGCGTGCTCTTAAAATGAAGGATCCAGATTTAGCTTCTCCGTGGCTACTTTAACATAATATATGGCCCCTAGTAGGAGCTCAGTGAATGCATTCTGAAGGAATAAGTAATTTCTCTGAATTAAGCTCTTAGGAAAAATTTCTCACACGTGGGAAGAAATTGTCTTATGCAGCAGCTGTGTGTTGGACTGCGTGTGCATTGCATTTTGCTCAGCATCTATGTAGGATGCAGTCAAGGAAAAGCCTGTAAGACGTGCACACTAGCAGGTTCAGGGCAAGAACCCTGGTCCACAGTAGAGATGCATTTGGACTTTGGGACTAAGGAGAAGGCTCTAAAAAGGAACACGTTTTCCTCCTAATCACTTTGTCAAACAACTATTGAAGTTCCAAGCAAAAACCAAAAAATAAAATAAACAGTACCATATGGCAGCATTCACTTCCCAGGGATACGGTTATTACCCAAGTTTCTCTTCCACATTCTTTTGTATTTATATTGGATTCATCCTAAAAAAAGATATTGTGTGTCTTTGTACATTTTATAAATGAAAGATTTGTGTCTTCATGTGAGTGAGGCCAGGTTAAAAGCGTGCTAAGGTAAAAATAAGGAAGGGGATAGGACTTGGAGAACATGAAGATAAAACCTTGATGGGTTGCTGTGTGCACTTTTATATTTATTTCTGTCTCCCAAGAAAGGAGAGGAACACGTCTAAGGGATGACGGCAGGAATGATGGCAAGGACTGTCCAGTAAGGCTATGCTGTTAATTACAGACGGACTGTTGGGTAGGCCAGGTAAGTTTCCCTACTTTGCAAGTTATGGCAGACTTTTCCCCTGTTTAGGTTGCAGTTTTACCTGGGATGAGGTGGTTTGATTAAAAGAAAAACAATAAAATAAGGAATGAGCATTGAAAAACACCAGAATTCTAGAGTTTTATAGCTGGAAATGCCATAGATATCAACAAGTTCTGATTCAATGACGATATTTAATATAAACTGAGGCCTAGATGGATGTAATGACTTGTATATATAATGCCACAGGCTAGTGACAGAACCTCTCCTGAAAGAACATCTCATACATTGTCTGTATGAAAGATAAAACCATCCCCATATTCTATTTAAAGCATAACATCTCTGCGCTCGTGAACTCTGTTTTCTGACAAGAACATTGTTTTTATTTTGTCATCATCACCTTAGACAATATATAGAACGGGGCTAATTCGGGACCGTCTGAGAGGACAGTGGCAAGGGATTCAGGAACCCGAGTAAAGCTCCGATGTATGAGCTAGACACTTAAATTCTCCTATTCTCAGTTTCCTAATCTCTAAAACAGTCCTGTTCTGGCTACACCATGAGCTCGACATGAGTTTCAATTAGGGAATGCACATGAAAATAATCTGAAAACACCGAACATTATTTGAATGTAAAGAATTCTAAGTATTGATATCATTTTTCCCCTATGGATAATACAAGATTAGAGCAGATCAATTTAAAGTTAACATAACTTTAGGTGGGAGCTTCTTATTTAGAAATGTTGTAGTGGAATTTAATTTTCATGCATATATTCCAGGACTTCAGAATTTAACGATGGAACACAACTGAAAACTTGCTTCTCCCAAATAAAAAAGCAAGTGAAAGAAATGTTAAAAATCCACATTGAGGACCAGGGCGCCAACACATTCTCTACTAGATATTGGGGAAACTAGCATTTAAAACTTTTCAAGTACCAGCCTCTCATTTTATAAAGAAGAAATTGAAACCTAGAGAGGTGACATGATTTTATTTAGTTACTACAAGTGTGTGGTTATTTGGTCGATTACTTGATTTTTACAGATTGTGACTAACTTACCCAAAGGAACTCACACTCACTGATACACATGCAAGCAGAGTGGCATTCAGCCAGCATGTCCGTTTACTTTATAATCAGTCCCCAGATTATTAGAGCAGCCTTCTAACCATCCCGCATCCTTCCAGCCTGCCTTCCTCCAATGAGCTTTCTAAACCACGCCTTTGATTTTAAGACTCCCTGCTGCCCTTCAAAGAACCCCTATTAACTCTTGTTTCTTGGGATGGTTTTCAAAGACTTTCATAACCTGGTCCTTCCCAGCTTTCCTGCTCAGGTGCCACATCGCTCCCTCCATTTGCATAAACCTTTCTCTGTCTGTGGGATATGTTTTCCCCTCATTTGCCTAGGTAGCTCACATTGTGATCACGAGATAATGTCTATTGGAAGCATCCTTTGTCTCTCTCTCTCCTTTCCTCTTACAGCCAGTGCGCGCTCTTGCAGAAATTTCCTACAATCTGCTGTCATTCACTTTTACATAATATGATCTCAAAAATTATTAAATAAATAACCAAGTGAATGAACAAAACATAAATTCACCTGTGTCGATAAATATTTTCTAAACTGATGTTAAATTTTAAAAGAATATTGTTTGAGGTCTTTTGTTTCTATTGCCATTTTATTGCTTAAGCCATTAAGACTTGGACAATTAATAGGAGTTAAAAATATGTTCAAAATTCCTCTGAATGGAACAAAGAATGTCATGGTTTCTTGCCTTTTTTTTTTGTAGTTACCATCTTTACTTGCACAATACTAAAACTAGTTTTAATAATTGGAATGATACCATTCACAAGGCCTGTGCCAACATTTCCAGGTGAAGAGCTAGCTCACTGTCTCTCAAACGTGACTCATTCCTTGTCTATGTATTAAAATGAAATGTGAAATGGTATAGCTTATTTTTGTCCTAGTAGCATTGAAGTTCTGATAACTTTGTTGATTCATTCTCTACCAGATTGCCTTTGAGCTGATGTTATCTGTTTGTTCCTTCTGCACACACTTCTACTCACGAAATCCTGAATTATGAAAACCATCAAGTAGGAGCAGATTTGGTGTGAAAGGAGTAATTATACAAAGTAAGGTATTTGTGGCTATACACAGAGCTGATAGTCCTGAGCCACTTAACACCCATAGTTGCAGTACCTGGGAGGTGCCTGCAAGGGGCGCCTGCCAGCTAGCCTGGGTCATACACACCAGCCTCTAAGTTCTGAGCCCAGCACAGGTCTAGCCTCCAGGGGATGCCACTAGTGCCTGAGCAGTGGCACTAGCATTGTGGTGGGTACATTAGGGATGCCTATCAGTCCCTTCATGGGGGCTAGCCAGCACTCTGAATGAGTATGACCTTGTGGCTGTGTGTGGGAACTGCAGCTTCTACACTCTACCAGTCACATCCTAAGTATTCTGAATTTCAGACTTGGTTTGATACAACAGCAATAGGAAACAATTGAATAAGTACAGTGCTATGTTGAACAATGTTACCTTTAAAAAAAAACTGTGGTGGGAAAATAGAGGAAAGTGAACAAAAGACAAAAATGTTATGAAAATGTGTGGGTGTTTGCTAACTGTATATAGACAATATGAACAAATGGTGAATTAGCAATAACAGGTTGGCTTGCGATTCCCCAAAGAAGTTCACAGCCTGGGTTGCTGAACAGTACTTGAGGGGGGGGGGGGGGTGCGGGGACTAGAGAGGAGGAAGGCAGAATCCGGGAGGGTTTCTTGGATGGTCCTGAAGCACTTAACTTTCCAATAAAATTCCTTCAAGAGCTATGATTCACAAGCAGATGTAGATGCTAAGTTTTAAAAAATTCAAAAAAAAAAAAAAGGAAAAACACAAACCAACAAGAACCCAGTAAAGATATCTGTAAAAGGTCCCCTACCATCTTTGTATATGTCTCATTTCAGAGTGAACTTTTATCCTGAAAGTCTTCCATGCAGCCTAAGTTTTTCTTGTCCTTCAAATGTCCACCTCATTGTTTTTTCCCCTCTCCATCCAACTGTGGTTATGAGCAGAAACGAAACATTATTTCCTATATTGTGTTCACCCTGCACTTCAAGTCAATAAATTACATATTACTGCTTCCTTCCAAAAATTATTTAATATAGCTATCTACTTTTTTTGCAGTATGTTGAGCCAAGCCTTCACTCATCTATACTAACAGTTTCATGAGAGCAGCAGTTCCTCACCATTAAAACATGAAACAATATAAAGTGGAAATAAACACTAAAAGGGTCAAGACACAACCTCTCAAGTGCAGCTGCTGGGATCTTTTTAGAAATCAAGCGGCGTGGCAACCAGAATCAAAGCTTCACGTTTTCTGGAGGGCAGAACTTGAATGCCTCTCAGAGTTATTTTAGTCTTGAGGCTTTTATACTATTGTATGAAACCAGAAAAAAAATCAGCATATGAATTGCAGAAAAAACTACATATGATACTCTACTCAGAAATCTAGCCACCTGACAAACAGTTCTAAAGGCTCGTTCTGAGATTCAACAGCAAAAGGGACAGAAACAAGAAAAACCAGGAGGATAGACAAGATTTTCCCCGTGGCTTTTATTTAACCTATCTGGTAGTTTAGGAGACCAGGTAAGTTAAAAATAATCAGTTAGATTACTGACTGAACTGTTAGAAGGACACAGAAGGTTTTTAGGGTGGTTGCTTCTTGAAGCTAGATACAGAGAAACTAAATGGTCTACATTTGAAGATACAGAATTTCTAAGCTCCTCTCTTGAATACAACCCACAGAAAAGTTCTTACTTTACAGACAATGGCTATAGTAGTAGGATAGGCAGTGTTAGAAGGCACTTGTTTCCTATGCGGACTGTGGTTGAAATTTGATTGAAACAGATGTCTTTTGCAAACCAGTCTTTTATAATATGGACATTTCTTGTTTATACCTAAATTTTCCTTTAAAGGGTTTTTTAAGAAAAAAAGTTAGCACTATCAAAACATGAGACAAGCTGAGTCAAGTCCTTGAGCTGATAAAGGTTAGTGACAGAGCCCTGTCCTGAAAAGTTCAGCAATTCTTGCATCACTTGTTATTACTCCCCTTTTTAAAGACCTATGAACTATCAGTCTGATAGGATATATTGTCTGTTAACATCCAGACACAGCTTCACACTGGGGTTTGTTTTCCCTGCGTGAATAAAATGATGGCTTTTCTTTTGTCCTCAAGTGGGGGCAAATACACAAAAATAAAAAAGGAGAAAAGGAGAATATACTCTGTATTTAAATGAAGAACTGAGAATAGACAATTCTCACTTTTATTGGGCTGTGCTCTTGGGCATCAATAGAATGCAGAAGCAGTGAAAAATGTTTTGTTTTCCTGCATCTATAGTTAACCTCCTTTCATTCACAGGCTGGCAGACCAAAATGCTCACTGAGTTTATAAACAGATCCCTAGAAACTGATGAATCAGGCCCTGAAAGAAAGAAGATGAGGAGATCCAGCAAGCAAAAAGTGGAATAACGGTGATTTGCAAGCATCAGATGTTCCGAGGTGAAAGGTATTCAGGTTTCATTCACTTATGTTTGCTCTCAAATTGTAAACTTTGTCGGGTCCAAAATGTCTATTCCAGAAAGTGTTTCAACAGGTCTCATCTGCAGGTAGCCTTAATGCTTACAGCCTAGACCTTCTAGACGCAGCCCACCTCAAGGTAGGTTTAGCTACTTTCACCTGTGAAGACAGAACTGGTGTGTTCATCAGCTTTGCAAGAAATGAGACAACTCTACACAGATAAACAGTCTCCAGAGTGTTACTAATCAGCCTGTGCAAGAAGCCAAATACATTTTTGGTCATGTTTTCTGATGATTTTCTTTTTTTTTTCATTTCATTTCACTTCACTTCATTTCATTTCATTTCATTTCATTTTTACTCAATATGTTTACTGAGTTCCATTCCTGTGTCAGGCACTCGGCCAAGGGCAGGCGTCACCGCCACGAACGAGCAGATGAAGTCCTTCTCTCACTGAGCTTACCTTCCATTTCAAGGGTAGGAGGTGGCAGAAGGTGAGCAAGAGATAAATCAGTAAAAGTGAACCTATCGTGAGGTGCTCGGAAATTCAGTGGCTAGCAGCAACACCAGACAGAGGTCAGAGAAGGCCTCTCCGAGGGTATGATGTTTAATCTGAAATCTCAGTGGTGAATGTCAACCTTCTGCAGATCTAGGAGAAAGTAATCTAGTTATAAAACAAACAAACAAACAAACAAACAAACAAACAAACAAAAGACAGCAAGTGCCAAGGCCCTAAGGCCAGGATGAGCTTGGCATAATAGGGGAACAGTAATAAATAAAAGGGCAGTGATTTGGGAGTAAAGTAGACAAGTGCGTGAGGGATAAGGAATAAGATCAAAAGGGGCCAGGAGAAGGGGATAGCTATTAGTCTCAACAGAGGGAAAAGCCACTGGAGGCTTTACATAGGAGAATAACACAATCTCATTCACATTTTAAAGACATCGTTCTGACTATTCGATGCGGGTTTCAACAGAAGAGGCGAATGTAAGATCAAAAGCGTGAGTTTGAAAACCCTGGCTGGAGTAGTCAAGAGATTCTAAAGTCTTGGGCTAAGGAGAAGTAAAGACAGAGACAACTGAAAGGATTCCGGGGTTATTTGGAATTAGAGGTTAAAGGACATGCTGATGGATTGGACTAAATGGTGGGGAGATAGTGAGGGACCAGAGGAGTAACTCCCAGATATCCGACTTGAGGAATTGCATAGACAGCAGCAGTAGTTCCTGAGCTGGGCCAGAACAGCAGAAGCTAGCTGGTGGAAAAGACCAGAGTCGTGTTTTGATTATGTTAACTTGGAGATGCCTGATGGAACGAGGAGTCTGGAGTTCTGGGAAACAGGAGCTACGTCTATACACCATCAATTTGCAGATGGTGTTTGAAGCCATTTGACTGGGTATACGCAGTAAGTGAAAAGAATGAGGTTCTGGAACACTTGGGTGTTTGAAAGTAAAACAGGAGAAGGAGAGAGGGGCACTGAGAATGAGTAGTCAGTAAAATGAAAGAAAACCAGGAGAGAGATTTACTTTAAAAAAAATCATAATTTGGGGTAGAGGGAGATCTGATTCCTCTCTTGTATCTGTATTGGGGTGGGGGTGAGGGACAAATACAAACCCAGAGTCAATGTAAGTTTCTTGGTAATGCTAATTACCTGCCTTAGCTTACCCGCACCAACACCATTATTTATTCCTTTCTCGTGGATGACTCGCTGGGGAAGGGAGAGGAAGCAGTGACAGGAAGAAATGACTTCATCAGCAGCAGAGATATGAGGTATGGATATTAGGCACAATAAAAATAACCCTGCAAAATTCATAAAGCCAAACCTACATGGAATGAGAGAAAAATAGGCAGAAATACTCCGGAGTGGGAGACTTTAATTCCCTTCTCTCAGCCTATGACTGATTGAGAATTGGCTTCTGAAAGCTGAAACAATTGGAATAAAGCCTCTTGTTACTTTATGCTCCTTCTAGCTTTTGATTCGTGCCATGAGAATGAAAAGCTAAAGCTGTGTAAGGTCAGAGAAAAATTGTCTGAACATAGATCCAATGCATCTTGGAAATTCTCTACATAGAGGATGAAGGCCAAACCTGAGAGTAGCTGTGGAGAATACCTTTTGAATAATTTGCATTCACCACATTAAGTAACCACGAGCACGCACACACATATTCCCTCTGTATATGTGCTACGCATTAACTACGAAATCCTCCCTCCTGGTCCCTAGGCCTTGTTTTGTTGAGACAAAATACAATGAAACAAACACCACTAAAAACAACCTTCCTGAATTTAATGGAGCTACTTCATCTGTATACCAGGCCCTGGTTACAGAATGATTTGTGCTAACTATCATGTCAGTGTTAAAGGAATGCTGCAATTCAAAAGAAAAGATTAAAGTAGAAACATTTTCTCTTTATGAGTCTTGGGTGATTCTTTAAGCTAGGAGGGATCCTATTAATTAAAAAAAATAAAGTTAGTGAAATGGAAATCTGAAATAGGGATTTCTATTTCCTTTTAAATCTCTAGGGAGTCCTCTATTCTAGTTTCTATTGTTTAGGTTAAAGAAAAAAAAAGTCCATACTGTGGCTGAAATGATTTGCCTTCTACAAAAATGCAAAAATTGGAGCACTCCAGGAAAGGAACCGCTGCCCATCCAAATTCACTTTGCAGAAAGGAGAAGGACCACGCCTGTACATGAGTGGACACTGCACTCCATGCGGCCAGCAGCTGTGTTTCTGAGTCTACTTTACATGGACCAGCCTCTGGCCAACAGATGCTCCAGCGGTAGCTCAGGGATGAAGGAGCGAGCACCACCACTGGGTAGGTCACACCATGGCCGACTGTGGTTGAGCAGGACAGAATTTTCTGAGAGAAGAGATCTGCTTTCTTTCAGCAGCAAGTAACAATAACAATGTGTATTTTTCTCAGGTGTTTTGTGAAAATAACAACAATTCTTTTCTGTGAAGGGAAAAGAAGTTGAGTGAACAAGGCTGCACATAATGAAGACTACAGGTCAGAACACATCGCTGGGCCGGGGCAAAACAGAAGGGTGCAAAATTCACTGTTTTCCACTTACGGAATTTGTTTTCCTGTTATGAAGAAGAAAAGTCTGTTTGAGCATACTTAGGAAATAGTTCAAAACTTAAGTGACACAGCTTTATGAAGAGAAGATTGTTTGAACAGTTTTTCCTCTGCTGACTGGCATCCAACAAAACAATTAGTAACGACCAAGGGACATCAGTCATGAGTAGATTCCCCTATTCAGCTGTGATGAGAGGTTTAGAGAAATGCATTGTAATCTGGCTGATTAGGTTCCTCAACTGTGATTATCAGTCTCATTTAATTATTAACTTAATTGCTATCTCAATCAAAGAAAGCTGTTCATTGATTGCTTCTTGATTCTTGAGAAAATATTTTGACTGGTTAAAGCAACAGCTTTAATTTATGTTGTGTTTTGAGCAATGCCTGCCACACTGTCACTTTGACTCAACTTGGAAATATATTAGTAAGACATTGAAATTAGCTGTATGTTATTATTTATGGGCCAAAATGAGCTGTAATGAAATGGATAACTCAGATCAATGGGTCCTCAACAGGGTGCTGATTCCTTGAGGAACTGAATTTCAGAGATGGTCTCTCAATATAGTACAGATCCTTTATTTTATAGGTATAGGAACAGTGGTTTAGTACTAAACGCACTCTTATTTGGCAGACTTTATTTTGGTTGTATTATGTATGGCACCTTATTTCATTCTCACAGGAAATCCAATGAAGGAACCAAGATTCATAAAGGCAAGTGATTTGCGCAGGGTCAAGTTAATCATGCTGTCTAGTTAAACGAAATCAGGGCCTGAATTTATTTTTTCTGCCTTCTAATATAATGTTCTTCCTACTACTGAGCACTGCCGATTGCATTCTTTCTCAAATGAAAATCTATTTGAGGTTATGAGTATTTTTTAAAAAAGGAATTCAGATCGAGAAAATCTTAAAAGGGTAAAATTTCTTCTCTATGAAGATATTTTTGAAGAAAAGAAGGGAAAAATAGATTTAGGCTCTAAATAATCTTTAATTCACGAAAGTAGCTGGAAAACAAAGCTATGTGAAGTAATAATATAGTAGCATGAAAATCAACCTTTTGATGGGAAGTGGCTCATCACTATTCACTCCGTGTTCCCTCCTATAGTTTGAGCCCCAAATGGTCACTCGTGGACCACAGGCTGAGCACGCAGGGTGCAGCTGCACCCTCTGCAGCACCAGGAGAGGGGTGGGAGAGACAGGGAGAGGGCAGGCCTCCAAGCCCAAGATCTGGGTCAACGGCAACTCTTTCCCTCACTGAGGCTGAGGCGTTTGACATGTTTCAATTTCCCTTGTATTTGCTTTTCCTCTCTCTAAAGTAAGAAACTATTGCACAGGGCTATGGTGAAGATTAAATCAAATAACTTATATTTTTAAAAAGCCATGTATTAGTGGTTCTCAGCCCTATTAGACCCAATGTTCTCTTTTTTAATAGTTTATAAAGCATCTTAAATATCTCAAAATAAAACTAGTGAATGCTATTCTTTATCTAGAAAGGTGCCCTTTTAAATAATCAAAACAATGCCTGTCACATAAAAGAAAAATAGAGAAACATAACTTGCAATAAATAATAGAACACAGCTCTATCATTCCTCCACAAATGTACAATCCAAATAGCTCAAACTTAAAAAAGTATTTTGTAATTTCTTTGACAACAAAACCTGACAGAAACACACATGAAGATGATGTGGCTTTTATTTTTCCAAGTTAATGTGACCGGCCAGACATTTTTCTGCAGAAAAAATTAATGTTTCTGATTATAGGTGTTCACCTGATAACATAATATATACAATAATTCATCAGTTTGCCTTTAAAAAATACATATTGAGTTCTTTTTAAAAAAATATTTTATTTATTTTATTTTTAGAGAGAGGGGGGAAGGGAAGGAGAAGGAAAAGGGAGACATCAGTGTGTGGTTGCCTCTCGCAAACCCCCTACCAGGGACCTGGCCTGCAACCCAGGCATGTGCCCTGACTGGGAATTGAACCAGTGACCTCTGGGTTTGCAGGCCCGTGCTCAATCCACTGAGCTACACCAGCTGGGACACATATTGAATTCTAAAGCACACCTAGACCCAAGAGTTTTAGAGAAGGAATATGAACCTGTTATAATTACTAACACTTGTATTATGCTCACCATATGCCTGACATGTTTCTTAGATCTCCAAAATTTTTGATATCAATGAGATAAGTACTACTATTAATTTCATTTACAGATAAGAAAAGTGAGACACAGAGCAGTTCAGGAACTTGCCCAGCGTCACACAGCTAGTGTGAAGTAACAGTGGATGGTAAGAGTGGAGGCAGCCTGCAGCAGCCAGGATTCTGCCGCCAAACTATAGTGTGTTTCACCAGGTACATGTCGGGACACGATTACTGTGGAGGCCACAGAGAAGCAGTCGGGTGCTTGTCCCCCTACTTGGAAGACATACATTCTTGCCTTGTATCGGTGACTTAAATAACCAACGATTGCTCTCATATGATTCTCTGAAATGGTAAAAATAATGCAGACATTTCTAAACAAAACAAAATACACTTTTACATTTTATTTACATCGTAATTGTTTGCCTAAAAGGTTGAGTGCATATTAAATTATTTTAAAAACTTGCATGTAAAACAGAGTTAGGAACTTGACATAAATGATCATAAGTACGTGTTTCGCCTACATGACTGTCTGTTGGAAGTCAAGCACTGGGTGGGAAGGAGGGTGAGCCTCTGCTGGGCAGTGGTCGTTGTCCACCCTCGGCTCTGCCTCTTTATGCCCGCAGTCCTCCAACACTTGCCAACAAAATAAACCTGGAAATTGCCAAAAGCTCCCTAAGCAGAAGATACTACCTGAGTGAGAACTATTGCTGTAAACAGCAAGCCCTTTTACAGTTACAGTTATAGTACTAATGGTAATCACACCATTCTGCATTACAGCTATGAAGGCAGGGTCAATTAAAGTCCACTAGTGGGGCATTCAGAATTTCAATTCCATACTACTACAAAGAAAAATGCAAATGCAAATTTTGACCATACATATTTTATTATTCTCCATCTTTGCTATTTCCAAAGCTTACTTGTATTGCTTGTTTTATTGTTCTTTTTAATGATTCTGCCTGTTTGACAAAATTAACTACAAATGAAATTTACCACATTAAGAAACCGCAAAGGAAAAATAATGTGTACTACTTTTGATAATGCAGTTTTTATACATATGGTGAGGTCTGTCCAAAAACAGTCCAACCATTGTTAATATAACAAGAACCATTTGCACGACATCACTGTAACCTGGCAGCCAACATTGGACTCAAATGTGTGTATGTGAACAATGACAACTTCACTGCAGCAGCCAGTGGAAGTGGTACACTGTGGTGAGTGAGCATGCATACTGTGTGGCTGTTGCTTTCAAAATGACTGAACAAGCAGAGCAATAAATATGCATCAGATTTTGTGTTAAGGTTGAATATTCCTCCAAGGAAACTATTCAGATGATTCAGAAGGCTGCAGTTATGGGTGACTGGTGATCTGCAGTTTCATCATGACAACGTGCCCACTCATGCATCATGTCTCGTGCAGAGTGTGATGGTGAAACATCAAATCACCCAGGTGACTCAGTTCCACTACAGCCCAGATTCAGTGCACTGCAACTTCTGGCTTTTTCCAGAACTAAAATAACCTTTGCAACGGAAGAGACTTCAGACCATTAACAAGATTCAGGAAAATATGATGGGGCAGCTGATGTCAATTGGGAGAACTGTGTGAGGTCCCAAGGTGCCTACTTTGAAGAGGACTGAGGTGTCATTGTCCTAGGTACAATGTTTCTTCTATCTTGTATCTTTTTCAATAAATGTCTCTATTTCACATTACATGGCTGGATACCTTCTGGACAGACCTCCAGAAGGTATACAGAAAAGAAGAAAGGAAAGATAGGGAGCTGGAAGGAAGGAAGGAAGGAAGGAAGGAAGGAAGGAAGGAAGGAAGGAAGGAAAGGAGGAAGGAAGGAGTGGGGAGGAAAGAAGAGGTCCAAGAACAAGGTATCCATCCTGTTGATTGTTTCATTTTATGAGTTCTCCAAGCATTATTTCCATTCTCTGTACCTTTTAAAGTCAAACTCATCCTGAAAGACTACTCAGAGGCCACATGTTCATGCAGTCTTCTTCATTCTGATCATCACACATATCAGAATTAATCTTTCTGTCCGTTGTGCTTCTGTGGTACTTTTTCAGTACCTGTGGCAGAACATGGATCATACTGAGTATCTGCTGTAGTTCTTTGTTGACATAATTGTCTTCCCTCTTGTATTGTAAATACCTCAATTTAAAAACTGCCGTATCCATTTCCGTACCCATTTTATAACATCTTCAGGTAAACGTACAAACATAAAGAGGAGAGAGGGTGTGTGTCTGTTTGTATGTGTGTGCACATGGAGGGGGGTGTTCTTTTCCACTGAGATGAAATGGGAGGAACCAAAATAGCTAAATTCCTCATGTTAAAGGGAAACTACAAAGGATTTATATTTCATTGTTCCACACAATAAATGTTGGGGGGGGAATTAAAATTAAACTATATTTAAGGGTTTATACTACCAGCATAATGTATATAAATACAAACATATTCAAAAAATTCTCAAGAGAACTAGTCTAAGTTTTTGTCACTGTGACTTTCTAAGGAGGTAACCAAGAAGACCTTCGGCCTTGTCAGTGTGAATGAAGTGAGAGAGTCAGTGCACATGGCAAAGACCTTAAGGCTAAGTCTGCCTCTTCTCTTGCTGATCTCATTCACAACTGCTTGAACTTAGACAAACCAAGAAATCGTGTGTCTAAGCTAGCCTGATGGTCACTGACAAAGAAACGTTGCCTTCCTTTTCCACTAACATCTAGCTAATGCCCACACTACAGTCGAGACACTTGTCAAGGTAAGGCATGCTTTGTGCATCATAAATTAAACCCTTACCCAAGCCACTGAATACACAGGCTACGTTCGTAGAGAAAATTGAAAGTCACAAAGCCCCTGTGAGGAGGACACTGAGGTGGATTACATCTAGTGTTTGTTTTGAAGGCCCGCAGACCGGAGTTTCTCTGGAGCACAGCCTGCAGCGCGGGGATGGAGCCCACAACCTGGAGGAGCCCCAGCTGACGGGAGGATGGGTCGCCACGGTGCAGCTGGATCCCAGCAGCTCCCGGGTGCACCTCGTTTCTTCAGTTATTGTAAATGTTTTAGGTTGGTGTTATTTGTCTCAGGAGCTAAACATCAACAACAATGTTTGAAATGACAAATAATTGCGATGGAAGGGCCATGTGTTGCCTGAAATTTAACCAAACATTTTATCACAGAAAAGCCTTCTGAGCCATATGGTGCTGCCCATCTCCTGAAGGACATTAATAGTTCTCTCTTTCCTATAAACAGTTTAAAGTAACCATGATAAACATTCTGGAGGAAAGCTAAACTTGCATTCGCTACTCTCCTGTTGATTATTTGCGATAGTAAGAAAATGTTTATCCATGCAGAGGCGAAGTTTATGTCGGAGGCCCTAATGCATATACCCCCTGGTGAGGTGTATTTACTGCTCGTTTATGTTGAGAACGAGAAATAATGAACACGACTTTCTGTACAACACAACACGTCAATAGCTCCTGTGTGCTAAGCCCTAATACTTAGATCATCAATAAGACATGAATTCCAAACACAACTTATTAAGGAGAAAGACATATATCACCTCAGTTATTATTTTTCTCCCAATGTTGAACAGAATATTTTTTCAATCGAAAAAGTGTTATGAGGATTATCTTTCCAGAGAATTCCAAATTTTCAAGGAAAGACCTAGAACCTCATGAAAATTCTTGGCAAGTTTTGTCTGGGCTACAGGTGTGGCATCTCATTCCTAGTACATGCAAATCAGTGTACACAACGAATCAACATAATTTTTTATCACTACTTGGAAATTTCCACTTAGTAAGAGTAGATAGACACTGATGGTAAGTGGCACTCAAAAAATGAAATGCAGGGCTTCTGGTCAGGATGGTGGCATAGGCAGACATGGCTCACCTCCTTCCACAACCACATCAAAATTACAACTAAGATGTAGAACAACTATCACTCAGGAACGTCAGAAAAAACCGAGATGAATGGATGTCTGACAATTACGGAATTGAAGAAACCACATCCATCCAGACTGGAAGGCGGGGCATGGATGTGGAACGGGCTGGCCCCATACTCACATGGATAAAAATTCGAGAGGGATATCTCAGGAGTGAGGAGTCCCAGACCCACACCAGGCCCTGCAGCCCAGGATCCCAGCGCTAGGAAGATAAGTCCCACAACTTCTGGCTGTGAAAACCAGCGGGGACTGAGTCGGTGGAGGAGGCTCCTGGAGTCCTAAGCAGTTCCTCTTGGGGAGCCCTCACACGGACTCACCCAGTCAGACTCACTCCCTCTGAGCTCCAGCACCGGGGTGGCAGCTTGAAGGGCACCAGTGGTGTACAGAGAGAGACTGAAGTGGCTGGCATCGGGCAAGCAGAGGCCATTGTCCCTTTGCTGAGCCCTCCCTGCACAGAGCCCCTAGGCTGGTACCATATCTGAGACTCCATCAACCTGGCTAACCCTGTGTGACCCACCTTGGAGATCTATAGAGGCTCTGCACTGCCCAACTTACAGGCCCACCCAAGCTTCTTTCCCATAAGAATGGCTAGTTTGGCTCCTAAATCCTATCAAACAAGCAACAGCTGGCTTCAGTGAGCCCTAGCAGCAGCCAGATTAGAGTCATAGCTTGGTTTCACCTGTGAATCTCTAAGCCCAGCAAAAGTACAGCCATCTCAGATTGCTTTATAGCTCAGGCAGGGTGCCCTAGGCAAAATACAGGTAGGGGCTGACCTTGGAATGCACCAACAGGGAAACCCCAGGGCTAGCATACCCAGTGGACAGCTACAAACTACATCCAGGCACCACCATCCTACCCCTGCACAGCTATCCTTCATGGAGTATAGAGGTTGGTGGTCAGTGGTCATAGCCAGTCCTTGCAGCTGACAGGCCTGGGTAAATCCCTCCCATTGATCTGCCAACAGCAACCAAGGCTCAACTACACAGGGAGAGTGTACTGGGCCACACAAAGGGCATACCTCAAATACCCAGCTTGCGTGATAGGGGAGGCTGTGCCACTGGTCCCTACAGGACACCTACTACATTAGGCAACACTACCAAGACACAGAGTCAAAGCAGCTCTACCTAATACACAGAAACAAACACAGGGAGGCTGCCAAAACAAAAGACGAAGAAACATGGCCCAAGTGAAAGAACAGATCAAGACTCCAGAAAAAGAAGTAAACAAAGTAGAGATAAGCAATCTATCAGATGCAGAGTTCAAAACACTATTTATAAGGATACTTAAGGAGCTTAGTGAGGACCTCATCAGCATAAAAAAAGACCCAGTCAGAAACGAAGGATACACTGATTGAAATAAAGAACAATTTACAGGGAAACAACAGTAGAATGGATGAAGCCAAGAATCAAATCAATGATTTGGAACATAAGGAAGCAAAAAAAAACAAAAAAAACAAAAAAAAACCCACAAAGAATAAGAAGAAAAAAAAGAATACAAAAAAAATGAGGATAGTATAAGCAGCCTCTGGGACAACTTTAAGAGGTTCAACATTTGTCTCATAGGGGTGCCAGAAGGAGAAGAGAAAGAGCAAGAAATTGGAAATCTATCTGAAAAACTAGTGAAAGAAAACTTCCCTAATTTGGTGAAGGAACTAGACAATGTTTGAAATGACAAATAATTGCAATGGAAGGGCCATGTATTGCCTGAAACACAGAGAGTCCCAATTATGATGGATGCAAAGAGGCCCACTCAAAGACACAATATAATTAAAAGGCCAAAGGTTAAAGAAGGGAGACTCTTAAAAGCAAGAGAAAAGAAGTTAGTTACTGGAAGTTTGCCAGATGGGGATGGGGAATGGGGAATGGGGAATGGGAGAATGGGTGAAGGGGTAAGGAGTTTAAGAAGTACAAATAGGTAGTTACAGAACAGCCACAGGGATCTAAAATACAGTACAGGAAATGGGGTAGGCAAAGAACTTATGCACATGACCCATGGACATGACAATGGTGGGGGGATTGCCTGAGGGAGTAGGGGGCACTGGGTGGAGGGGGGCAAAGGGGAAAAATCAGGAGAACTGTAATAGCATAACCAATAAAATATAATTAAAAAATGAAAATGCAGCTAATATTTTATACAGAACCCAACCAGTCTCCTCATTGTCAATTGACATATACATGAGATGTCTTATTAAAGGGCAATTTGTTGGGATTGGTAGCTAAAAGCTACCTAAATGTTGAATCATAGAAAACACTTTATTATTTCTTATTCTTAAGTGGTTCCAACAGCAAAAACAGAATATTGAACATGGGGCAGCCATGCTACATACTCTTGGACTCATGGTAGAACTTTACACATCGTAATATCGTCATCTGTATTTCCATTCCTCCACCAGATATACCTTTCGAAACACGTGATGGTTCATAGTCACCAGAAGAATGAACTCAAAGCTTCTCAGCGTGGCATGCAAAGATTTATACAATAAAGGCACAGTCTGTCTCTCTACAAATAACTCTTCCCACTTCCTCTCACCTCCAACCTGTGCACCCTGGACTTTAGCAGCCCTGTGCCTATTTATTTTCCCTGGGATAAGAGGCACCCTCTTGTGCTTCTGTACTTTCATTCATACGGCCTTCTCATCTTGGAATGCCCTCCCCACTTTTCTATTTCATCAGACACTACGTCTCATTCAAGATCCACCTCAAATGTCACCTCGTCTGTGAAATCTTCCCCATCTCAAAGTCCAAAGCACCCCGTCTTCAGTTTACATCATAATTTGTTACATTTCCATTGCAGCACTAAGTATAGCCCACTTTTTAGTTACAAACAATTCTTTAAGTGTCTCCTCTCCAAATGGGTTTAGAGCCTGTTTAAGGCAAATACTGTCTTATTATCACTGTAGTAGATGCTCAACTAAATGATTAGTTCCAGAATTGACTTCACGAGGAGTAAGTCAGTATAATAATCAATGACCCAAAATTTAAATTCCGCAAATAAGCAAAGCAAAACAAAACACAACACAAAATAAAAAATTAGAATCATAGTTTAAGAAGAGCAAAATTTGTGTATTTATTCCTTTAGATTTCTACAAAAGCTTCTATTTTTGTTTAAAAGTAGTCCAGGGTAACCTGTAGAGATAAAGTTTTCCAAATTTTTCTCAGAATGGTTTTGGGAGGCCCGCTCCCTTCTTTACTTGCCAACCAACTTCTCTTTGTTTGAAAACTTGCACCAGAACCAGATTAGTGAACAAAAGCACTGCAACCAGCTGACCCTCACCTTGATCTCTCTCCTAAAGGCATCTCAGGTCCCTGGCACATGGCCCCAGATGAAGACCTAAGACTTTCATCTGTGCTTTTCATTTGGCCTTCTTAGAATTCTGCCTTTACGTAACTCTCCATCTATCCTAACTCACAAAGCTGTAGCAAGAATTAAAGGAGATAAAATACATAAAATAATCTAGCGTGTGTCCACATAAGGCACTCAACAAAATCATTCTATTTCTGCTTAGACCTCGGAAAGCCTAAATGGTCTGTCTTTCGCTCACAGTCGCCTGCCCACCATGTCGCCATGTTTCTTGTAGACCTCACCATATATAAAATTCAATCACAGCTCGGCTACTTTTGATTCCAACGAATCTTCTTTTGCCGGTCCAGTCTTGTCCCAGAACTCTGGGCACCAGGCACGTTAAGCTGCCTGTCCTTCAACATACTCTGCTCTTCCCTAACCCCACACCAGGGCACGGACTGGTTTCCTCTCAAGTGCTAGCTCCCCTGTTCCCCTTTTATGGGGCGCATCCCTCCTCAGAGTGAAACATTTAGTGGAAGTATCCTTTCTCTCTGATACCACCCTATCCAAATGTGTACTGTTGCAATCTATTTCCACTCTCTGCTTTTGTGTCTCTTTTGTTAGACTGTGAATTCTAGCACGTACCTTGTGGATCTTTGATCCATGTGTGCCAGCCATAGGTTGGCACACACCAGGTGCTCGTTGAATGAATGAATGGATTTTCCTGCGTTCACGTCCAACAAAGTATATACTATGATTATATTGTCTAATTTTTCAATTACAGTTGGCATATAATGTAGTAGTTTCAGGGGTGCAACATAGTGATTATATTGTTTTTACATCTTTAAAAAAGCCCCATACTTGAACAAAATGTGTGTCAGCAAATTTTTCGAATTAAGTTTTATTGCTGTTGTTCTTTTTCAGCCTAAGTACACAACCAAAGTTCCCACGGAGCTTTTTTTCCTTCTCGTTCTAGCAACAGCCGATTGCACTTTGGACAATTCTAAACACCACTTTCCTTATTCCTCTTCTTTCAACATGTTATTCAGGGACGCGTCTCCCAATCCTCCTCACACACACACACACATACAAGCACACAAACACTTTTCTGAAGATTCTCCCAAGGTAATTTAACGTGCGGATGACCTTCAAGATGAAGCCACAGGAAAGTAAACAATAAACACTGCTTGAGAAAACACGGGCTGTTGTCAGCTGATGTTGGGGGAGGAGGGTGGCGGGAGGGCAGCAGAGAACTCTGGGGAGACCGGGAGGTAAGGAGGAACATCTATCCTGAAAGCTGTAACATCCCCTCCTTGTTTACAAAGAAAAAGAAAATAGCTAATTGACGTAGGATGTGGGTGAGCATGGTTTTCATCTAATTCCTGTTTTGCCTCATCTTGCGGTTGCCTCAGGAGCACTTCAGAGCCAGCCATTTCCAGTGCTTTGGGGGTAAAAAGAAATAAAATAAAACGGCGCAGAGACTTCAGATCCTCCTCTCCAACTCAGGCCAGCCGAAAAAGCAATTCCAGTCCCTTGAAGCTAGTATTATGTAAAAATTAGAAAGTGTGAAATTCAGGATCTTGAGAGAGATTTTATTCGTATTGATTACATAAAGAACCTGGTTAGAAATTCTTACAGGTAAAACCTCAAGCAAGTGACTCCAAACATTCATTAATGGCAAAAGAAGTCTCAAGTAGGTCATTTTCACATTCTCTTGGGGTGGGGGGGTTGTGTGTTTAATGTTTTCTGTTCACGTGGGTACATTAACATCGGTTGCTGATAAAAAATAAATACATTTCCCTACTTTAGATCCAGGTAATAGTTCCATGACTAAATATAGCAATGATTTAATCATTGCTTCTATGATGTTAAGTGAAATCATTTTTTATGCTAAAATATGGTGAAGAGTTGAACCGAAGAGAACATACGTAACTAATCTTTGGAAAGCCTGCATAATATAATCTGATTAATTATCCAAACTTTAAAATAATGCTCTACTCAAGTTAACAATCGCCTACAAAAATTTCAACCCCTGAGATTTACGTTGTGGAGAAAGTCCTCGTAGAGATTTACACTGAGGAAGGCACGCTTTGTTCTACCAGGCAATCCGTTGTAAATCAAGTGTTTTCTTAAACTTTATTTTTTCATTTTCTTTTGAGGAACAATCACAAGGGCTAAAATAATAGAGTTAAGTATAAAATAGATCTATCTCTTAGTATGCTTATACATTGATGTTCCATGATCAACTTTCCTCTTTTTATAACTAGATAGGTTGTAGCTGCCCCACCCACAGTGATTAATTAGCATTGGGTGATTTTCTGAGTGCAGGAGGCGTGTGCCAGAGGGTTTGATCCTACCACTTCCAGCAAAGAGCCGGGAGAGGGTCTCATTCTTCTGGCTGTTGTTATTTTCTAAGGCCCTCTGAACTTTCGTGTTCCTATTGGGAAAGCTGGAGATGCCATAAACGTATTCGGGATCTTTTTTGTCTATTGAGAACTGACTGTCCTTGGGTATCCATTAAGAGAAACTTACCCACATATGCCTTGTGACGATGTTACAAGACAGAACTAAGATTCGTCACGTCTGACTGTCCCCCTCGACCCCACGGGGACATTGTGGAGAAGCTGGGCATGGAGAAGAAAGGGTTCCTTCGTTTCTCTCCTCAAGTGCCTTAGTAAGCTAAGGAGAGGTTCTAGTGACACAATCAAGAGTGAGATCACGGTTTTGATTTCCACGGCTGCTGCCAACATAGCACCCGTTGTGCCTGCAGGAAGTACCGTCTTTCTCTAAACTTCTGTCACTCCCAGTGGATGCAACTCCCAAGGCCTAATGAGAAAAAGGAAGCCAGTCCCTCAGCTGCTTTCGAAGAAGACACATCACGAAAAAAGAGAGGATGTTCTTCTGATGCTGCACTTGAATAAAATGTTATTTAAGATCTGATTCAGTGTGCGGCAATTTCGATGTCAAGGTTTGCCAGACACAAACAGTTCCCTGTATGTGGCACGGTCTCAGTAAATATCTGTTACTACTGAAACAAATAAACAAACAAACAGAGGGTTAGTTCAGAATTCAACGTATTAGTTTATTTATTTGAGATCTGGTTTCCTTTCAAGTCCCTGTTCTGGGGTATGGAAATAAAAATAACATGTTTGCCTTGTTCACCATTTAGCAAGAGGGACTGCTAGTAGCAAACCAGTCTTCTTGGCGAATACACTCACTGAGCCTTTCTTCATGTATCACAAAGCCTTATCTCTGTGGTCTTCAGCAATCTCAGGCGCTTGGAGCCAAATTTTAAGCAATTAGAAATCCATGTGAAACATCCTCATTTTTAATGAATCCTGGGATAGTGTGTGATGGTCAATTAGGTCTTCTCTAATTGGTCTTAATAGATAATAACCCTGGATGCCGTGGGAAATAATAAAAATAAAAAAAGAACCTAGCCAGGGGTGTTCAACCTTTTGGCATCTCTGGGCCACACTGGAAGAAGAGGAGTTGTCCTGGGCCACACATTAAATACATTGGGGCACATAATCACAAAAACCTCTCACAAAGTTTTAAGTAAATTTATGATGTGTTGGGCTGCATTCACAGCCATTCTGGGCCGCATGTGGCCCATGGCCACAGGTTGGACTCCCCTAGCTGGGCCATTCTAACTATTATAAATCAGTGAAGAAAAGAACAGAGAATAGAGAGTAGAAATCGCCTGGGCAGTGTCATTGCTGCCCACCTTGTTGGGTTATTTTCATTCCAGATCAGAGCTAATACTTAGGCCACAAATTGCACATTCAGAGGGCACGCGTCACCCAGAAGGTGAGACAGGCACACTGAGGCTCTAGAGAAAGGCAGATCAGGGGGTTCACTAGTGATGAGAAATGAAGGGATGGACCAGCAGAACTGTTAGGGGAGGCTTCTTTGCAGACAGGGCACACGAAGAAATGGTGCGTCTACACCAACCATCCTCATTTTTGGCTGTATCTGTGTGGCCCTTTGGTGATGATCCAACTTCTAGGGCCTTTCAAGAAACATCCAGGGATGGCTGCTCCCCTCCCCAAATTCTCTTTGAATCACCACTATTATAGGAGCAATAGCTAGGCAGCGCTCTTTCTGTTTGGTCTCTCTCGAAAGCAATCATCGACTTTACGTAAAGCTACTAGGAATCCCTGAAGTGAGTTTGTCCTACCTCTTATGTTAGAGGTAAGTTGGACAGAGCCACGAGGGGCCAAATGACTTCTTTAAGGGGGCCTCATTTGTTAGGTATGCTCCTTTTAATTGCTGGATTTTCACGAGTCAACAGCATCCCTTTTGACAAAATTGTCAGACTTCCACGGAAAGAATGATGTCCCTCATCAAGGCACTGGGGAACAGACAAAAACTGTAATGAAAGTACATGGGATTACCAAAGTATTGGTTCATCCTTTGGAAAATACCTGAGTTATGCCAATCCCTTAGCAAGTCAACTGGTTTAATGACTTGGCTGATGCTGCCTTGGCTTTGAAACAAAGGAGAAAAATAGAAGATTAAAATGTGTTTCATCTATTCAAAATTCTGTGCAAGTGAAAAAACTCATATATGGGAAAACAAAAGGAAATTGTATTGTGTGTCCCATTTAATCTCCAGACAGCATGAAAGCACTGTGGCATTGATATTCGGGACAGGAATTTTTCATAAGAGTGTCCACAAAGTCAAAAACCACTAGAACAATGTTCAGAACCATACATTTTTCCTTACTTTAAATTTAAGAAAACTTATATTGAAATACATTCTGGAAAAGCATGGTTTTTCTCCCAAATGCAGGACATGGTTTATATAAATAATAAATAAGCATATATATTCTTCTCTAAGAAAGCTGGATAAGTAATCTGTAGGTTGCTAGCACTTATCGTTGGGGTGAAAAATGTATATCAGCCCACAGAGTGATCTAGAATCCTTAGAGGAATTTGTGTTCCGACAGAGAAATTCTGGTACAAAATGGGACACTTCGTAGTATCTGTCCTTTCATTCTTGCCCCAGACATCAGTGACCACTGCTGTTTTTCTGTATTAGCTGCCATTCCCCCAAATTCCCTCCTTTTCAAGCTCCCTAAGTCTCTTTGTTAACCAGGGCCTTCCTGTTGCATCTTTCCACATGTAACAATCTACTTATCCCTCTATCTCACGATTCCTTTACTTCTGCCTCTAGACCTCTGTCCCTTGTCACTACAGGAAGTTCATTATTAACTCTACCACTTCTGTGTTTGGAAGATGGATATGTGAATGGTGTGGTAGATGTGATCCAAGGGTTTATGAGGAGGTTAAGAAAGAAATGAGAAGCCATGGTCATTTACCGTAGAGACGCACTTCTGCTTTCCTGCTTTCTGACATACTCATCTTTCATGTGCAGAACAACTCGCCAGCAAGTAGTTATTATACTCAATGGAACACAAGGGCTCACTCTTCTCCATTGGTCAGGAACCCACCACGGATCTTGGTTAGATTGGCAACCCCTTTCAAAAGAGCTGATTCTATGAAGCCTATTTTTAAAGGCATGTCCTCAATAAATCTATGTCTAATTTTTTTTTTATTTTTTCTCAGTCCATTTATACTATTTTGGGTACATAGTAAAGTAAGCCTTTTGGCCCACTCATAGGCTTTATAAAAGATGTTAAAGAAGGTTTTGAAATGTTTCTGAAATTTTTGAAAAAACAACTGGATTTGAGAATAGCTGAGGCAACCTGGCTATTACTTTCAAACCTTTCCTTCCAAGGCGTTCCATTGTTCTGCAGCACTGAGTAAGATGTTTCCCCTCTCCCCTGCAGTGGAAATAAGCAACAATAGGACTGCTTTGTGAGACAGAAAATGACGAACGCATTTCCGAATGAGGGGGATATGGACGGTGCCAATGAGCCAGAGGGCCCATGGAGCAGAAGGTGGATCTGACTCCCTTTAGCTCATAATGAACGGAATTCTTTTGGGGGTAGGCTCAGGTAAACCTGTGGAAAGAAGGCAGCCTGTGATTCTGTGACCTTGATGAGGAAGAGGAGGCTCAGCAGCTGGGGGACAACATGGTCCCCTCTCTGTACAGCTGTCTCTACCCTGTGCACCTGCTGAATGCCAACTGTGTGTCCTGTGGGCGATGGTGAGCTGGACGCAATGGAGAAGTTGCCTTCTCCATGCTTCAGGGATGGTGAGAAGAAGTAATGAATGGGATCAGACCTTTCTGATATCTGTCGTGAAGGGAAAAGTAAGGATCGTTTGTTAAGCACTGAGCTTATACCAAGCACTAGACTAGGAGTTTGAATATGCTTTATTTTGAATTTTCACAATAATTCTGTACTATGGTTAAAGTTTTTTGATCTCACCTTCTATGAGAAAATCAAGTATGAGAGTGGGAGGTCATAAACTGGGAGGAAAATGAAATCTGTAAGTCAAGGGCCTTGATGCCACCTCCATTAGGCCTTGGCGCCAATCATTGGCATGAGGTTTCTAATGTCTGGTGGAAAAGCCAAGGTGACCTTTTGACTGTTCTCTTTTAGAGAAAGAGAATAAAAACTGCTTTGGGAAATCCTTCAGCTCCCCTGAAATCAGGGAAGTTGTCTAGATATTGATATCAAAAAGTCAGACAAAGATTTGTGAGTTCCCAGGTGTGTAAATGGACTCCTAGAGCCAAGTATGTGTTTCCACCCTGGATGTTTGCTTCCAGGGAGATGGCACAAACAGCTGGCGGGCTCGGTGACTGCCAGGTCATCTGCATCTGCTTGTGTCATAGAAACCTTGCCCTAAGCGTGTACCAACCGCAACGACTGGGGAAATGGCCTAATTTTAAATCTAAAACTATTTTCTTAATCACTGAGCATGGGAGCACCAACGCTTTTACTCGGTGCCAATATTTTAAATTGGAAACAAGACCATGAAATGATAAAAGAGGAGGGACACAGATAAAAATTTGCCTAAACTTCACTGTGATTAATAATCAGGCTTTTCAGAATATGAGAAGAAAAGGTCTTTTCTTATGAAGATAAACTTGTAAGTCAAATTCTATTAATAAATTCTTTGGTGTTTGTAAAACCTCAGTTTAAAACCAACAGAGCCGTGTTCAGGCAAGTCTGAATACATGTAATATCTTTGTAAAATCTCACTGAGAGAAATACCCAGCCCTTCACTTTAATTAATAATATCATATAAAGCAAAGATGGCATACGTCCGGGTGGACTACTACTTTTCATCCTCTGGCTAAATAGTTCATTGAATCACAGTTTAATGAGTTTGTGACATCATAGTCATCACCATAGAAACCACTATGATGACACATTACCCTGTGGCACTCTTAGTCATCAATCTATTGTCTCTTCTGTGCTCAGCAAATCAAAGTCACTTATATCTTTACAAGTTAAAACTGTTTTCTATGGTAAAGATCCTGACAAACCAAAATAATGATTGCTTTTAAAGCAAGCAGGAATTAGAGAAATTAAAAATATAGAAATAACCGTTCATGATCCTCCCTCATTTTTCAGTGGTTAATTCTAATTATTGGGTGAGTTTACACGTAATTTTCATGTATTTCAAAACACAGCACATTAAATAGCCTTTACATTTTAGCATAAGCAGTTCTCTATTGGGCTATTTGTTATCAGGATTTTTTATTAAGTTCTGGTATGTTCTGAAAGCAACATGTTCTCAGAAATACCATGGTTTGCTATAAAGAGGCCTTGAAAAGTACAAGCCAAGATTGCGAGAATGTTCTTACTGTGTATTGTGCAAGGGTATACAAGTTATTTCACTTTATTTGTTCAGGTTTCATAGTTAAAAGCCAAGTTAAGATCTTATTTCTCTTTTTCATCATAAGGCAGTGAAGATTTAGAAAACAAGACTATGATGAGCTTTGTGAAAGGAAATGACGGAAGAGAAATGTAGATACAATCCAGTAAAATGTAAGCACCTGAAGCACATCTAAGTGCCATAGACCACAAATTCTGAGTCCTTACCACTCAACACAGACAAGGCGCTCAACCAATGTTACTGAAAGTACATTTGTAGCAAAAATATTTAAGAAAAACAATTAGCCAATTTATAATTTAGAATTGTTTTCATTATTATTGTGAAGGTTCAATTTGCATAACATTAGAGGAGATCTATGAACACATAAAAACCACTTTACATGGTCTTGGACAAGTTTTTCTATCAGGATAAACTTCAGGTGTCTGGTGGCCTCTTAGTATAAACCTTACTTTTATCAAAATTAAAAACTTTTGCCCCGTAGAAGACATGGGGAAAAGAGTGAAAAGATCAACTGCACACTGGGAGGAAACATTTGCAAACTACATAGTCACAGAGGACTGCTCTCGGGAATACATTAAAAAACTCTCAAAACTCAACAGTCAAAAAATAACCCAATAGGAAAAGGGCAAAGGGCATGAAGAGACGTTTCACTAAAGAGGATGCACAAACGGCACAAGCACACGAAAACACACTCAGCATCTGTCACCATCAGGGAAATGCGAATTGAAACCACAGTGATGTATCACTACAAACGTATCATGATGGCTAAAGTAAAGAAATGACACCACCAAATTTTGATGGGGACACAGAAAGCTGGATGGCCCTCACATCGTTGATGGGGATGTAAAGTAGTACAGCCATGCTGGAAAACATTTTGACAGTTTCTTCCAAAAAAACAAGCATGCAACTACGCTGTGACTTAGCAATTACACTCCTGGGAACTTATCCCAGACAATGGAAAATTTATGTACACAAAAACCTGTATATGAATATTTATAGCAACTTTTTATTGTTGCAGTACCAAATGGGGAACAACCCCAGTGTCTTTCAATGAGTGAATGGTTAAATGGCCCCCTCATGAAATACTACACAGCAATAAAAAAGAAGAAGCTTTGATATGCACAACAACCTGGACAAATCTCCAGAGAATTGTGCTAAGTAAAGACTCTCCAAAGAATTATGCTAAATGGAAAGGGCCAATACCCTGAACTTACAGACTCTATGATTCCATTTATATCCCATTTTTTGAAATGAGGAAATATTAATGTTGCCAGAATTTAAGGTGGAAGTGGGCCAGGGGAAAAATCAGGTATGGCTGTAAAAGGGCAACAGGAGGGACCCTTGTAGCAATGAAAATGTTCTATATCTTGACTATGAATGCTACTATCCTGATTGTGTAATTGTACATTAGTTTTGCCAGATGTCAACATTGGTGGAAACTGGGTAAAAGGTACATGAGATCTCTCTGTATTATTTCTTACAACAGTTGTTGGATCTATAATTATCTCAAAATACAAAGATTAATTTACAAAGTTATTTTTGAGGAAGATTTTCAAATATAAGTTACAACTCCCACAAGCCACATAATATCTCAAAAGAGTTCGCTATCGAAAGTGCCTCTCTTATTTCATGAGGGGGAACTGCATACAGAGAAAACGTAGCTCATGATGTGTAATAAAAGTAGCCGATGAAATGTACTTCAATCAGATGTTTCCTATTGAAAATATAGTACCCAAACCCTTAACAATAGTAGTAAGAAATGATGGTATTATAACGTGAGAATGGGGTTAAAATTTTGAAAAGTAGTTCTGAGGACAATCTTCATTGACAAGAACCCCCAAATGTTATCATACTCACCCTGCAATATGAAGGTGTTGTACAAGCTAATGTTCTTCCCTCCTTTCTTCCTAATACTCATCTTTGGGAAAACCAACCAGATAAAATGAAAGGCAACTTCTAGTGCAAATAAAGAAGGCTGCGTGGGATTCTGAAAGGTATATTTGCCCATTCCACAGACATTTCTACCCAGGTTGTTAGATAGCCATGCTCTGTGCTGGGCACGGGGAGACAAAGGTAAATAGGGCCCGATCCTTCTTGCCTAGGAAGTCCAGGCATACAGGGGGGAGGGATTCTTCCTTAGTGATAGAACTTTCCTATGCACCGTACTAAGTGTAGGCGACAAAAGAAATCACTAAAGGGGGCACGCAGGGGTGGCACAGAATTCAGATTAGGATTTGGGGCAGTCTGGGGAGTTAGAGGGCCTTCCAAGATGAGCTAGGTCTTGAGCAATGAATGAGGTGTTAGCCAGGTTCACAAAAACCACAAAACACCCAGGAGGACTTCCAGAAAGAACGTGTAATCTCATTTTGAATAAATTCCAAGTTTGAGTGCGCTTAACAAGTAGAAGTTCCCCTGATATGGCTAAAACACGGACCAAAAATCCCTCCCATTTTCCCGCACATGCTATTGGGATGGTAGGAACACACCTGTGAGTAAACACAGTCGCAGAAACTCCATGAACAAAGTCCCAAGGGTCTCTGCTGCGCTGTTCGAGAGTCGCAGTGAGGGAGGTGGTGCCGAGTATGCCACAGTACACCAGCATTTGGTTAAGTGCATGCATTTATGTACTCGAGTGTGTGTGTTTAATATTTGGTCATGGGAGACCCAGTTTGTGCACTGTAACACTGACATCCTTAAACAATTTTTTCCTCACTATGAGGCACTACCAATACTATTAAGTCACTGAACTCTCCAAGAAAAAAAAAAAGAAAAAAGAAGTATACTTATACTTACATAATGATCTATGATCATTTGCACAGATCTATTACCCACGGCTTCACCTGGACTAAATGATGACAGCCTAATTGATGAGGTTCTTACAGACAAAAAGACCTCGCCTTAACTCTGTCCAAGAAAGAACGTTATCGTAGTGATCAGACTCACGCTTGCTTTAGCAATGTGAGGTAAAGAAGGAAAGGATAAAATCAGAATCTAGAGATCCCTTTATAAATCATTGCTTGGAGAAACAAAAGTTACTCGGTAAGTATAATGCCAACTTCAGTTTCTAATGCTTTCACAAAGTAAATTTTTGGTAGAAAACTTCAGAAACGAAGCTTAAGGAATAAAATGAAAGTATATACACTTAGTGATAGGCTGGGCTAGGATGCAGTCTAGAATTCCAAGGATGGAAAATGTTAAATATTATGAAAGGACTCTTCGTTGGGACTAATGAAAACAAGTTATCAATAAAACTGTTTCGCTGCAGACTATAGTATGCATCTATGGAAACAAATAAAAGCCAAATATTACTCTACTAAGATATTTCAAAACATCCTAAAGTATATCCAGAACCATTAAAAAAGAAATGCCTATGAGTTTTGTTGACTTCTAATTCTTTACAACATTGAAGTCATTTGATTTTACTTTACATCCTTAGATTTAAGAAATTGTCTGATGGTGTTTTTTGCTGTGGAAAGAGACTTCTTTACTTGCATGGCAAATATGAAATCCTGAGGTTTGTAGACTGTTAACCAGGCACATTTACAAGCTACTGACCAAGCCACCAGAGTGGCTATTTGGCGCAGTGCAACCGCTGAGGGCCTGAGCACATGGGACCCACATGGGGAACCCAGAGTGTGCGAAATGCTCTTCTCTGACTCCCAGGTAACAGAGAATAGTTTTGGTCAGTCTGCTGGGGCTACCCCACGGGGACTGCACGGAGCTGCCAACTCATTGATTTGAGCTTTGTGGACTTTTTTTTTTCAATTTGGATAAAGGTGCTTTTACATACAAAGCTTCATGGTTTGGGGGAAGACTCTCCCCCACTTTTGGGATGCATGGATATCTTTACTGGCCCAACCAATGAGGAAATGAAGGAGACCCTGGGGTTGCCACGATGCTGGTTCCCAGAACGGAGGCCATACGTGAAACTAGAAAGGCAGTTACTAAAATACTCGCCCCCTCCTTGCTTATCTGCTATCTTTCTTCATCCATCCCAATTCCTAACTATCAGACAGAAACAAAGGCAGAGTGTCTCCAGCAGGCCACTGTTAAAATGCACCTGTTTTAAAAGGTGATGATTATTGGCAATCTCTCCCATCCCGATCCTTTTAAATTATTTTGTCAGATTCGGCCATCATCCCATTGGAAGGCACAGAGTTATCAGGAACTGAGGCTCCATGCTGAGTTTCAGTGGTGAGCAGGGAAAAGAATAAAGTAACAAGCCACTGAGCCTGAGCACCTGGAAGGCTTGCTCCAAGCCTGTGGGTGCCAGAAATGGCTCTCCATCTGGGCTTCTGGGGCAGTAAGTTAGGGGACCCTAACAATTTGATTCCTCTCTGTCACATACTAATTATGCAACTCTGAGTACATTAACTTCTCTGAATCTCCCCCCTTTTTTTCTGCTTGTAAACTAGGTAGGCATAACTGCACCCATTCTCAGAGGCATTGCTAGAAATGAGAGCCAGCACTGTGCGGTGAGCGCCCGGCGTAGTGCCCGACCCACGGCGAATGCTGCAGAACCATCTTTTGAATGAACAGCATGTGGAAAATATCCAGCTCAGGGTCTGATCCACAGCGGGTTCTCAATAAATCCAAACTTTAGATCTAAGTTTCACTACTGAGAAATATCCTGAAAACTGCGCCCCGTTCAAATGTATGTGAAAACCCACAAATCTCGCAGCCCAAGGAAGAAAAAGCATCTGTGCTACGAGAAACTTTTCTTACTCTTGACCGAGTTGAGGATACTTCACAATTCTATTCCCACTGAGACTGAGAACGTACACCACTTAGAAAGAGGGGTGAATTCTAACATTCATTTAGAGTTGCCTAGGTGAGGATTGTTCCTCCTTGTTGCCAGGAACCAAAACAATACAATTTACAAGACAGAACATTCTCCACTTATCTGCTACCCACATTTAGCATTTTCTATTTCGGGCCATTATTAATCTATAATTATTCTCCTTTGTGGAATTGAGAAATCATAGCAGGAGGTTACATTGCTCCAAGAATGAATTCTTTCCTGAACAAGACGAACTGGAAAAAAGACAAGCCCCAAAGGGAAAAGTGCCTTCCCATTTCCTGAGGCACATGAAGAAGTCTGCAATTAGTTCCGTTTGTAATAGTTTCCATGGCTCTGCTACCGGACATATCTCGCTTCTCCACCACGAGCCTGCTAAGAATTGCCTAAATCTATAATCTCTCTTCTGCCCTTTCGTGCCCTTATCACCTCTTTCCTAATTGCAGGGGGTGGGGGGTGAGCTGACACAGGCTTTAGAAACTCGCATTTCTCTTCCATCCTGACATTTCCCTGATGCCTCCTCACAGGTCCCTTCGATTGACGCCGGAGGAAGATGGATGGTCCTCAGAGGCCCTCAGAGGAAGATGATGGAGAACGGGGTTGGCCCACCGCAAGGGATTTTCACTCCCCGGCGCCGCGGCTGTCCAAGGTGATAATGCTCGCGTGGGGAGCCCACAGCGTGTGCCGTGTGCGACAAATCCTGCTCTGGCTGTCCCTCCTAGCATCCATGCAGGAGTACAGGCAACGTCGTAGGCCGTGACCACGAATATGACACATATGTTCCCCGACAACAGAGTCAGCCCACTGTTCTTATTTCCCTTTGGCCTGGATCCGGACACTGTATTTAATTGTTGTGTAATTGACCATGACTTAAAACTACCTCTTCTCTCTAAATGGAATATGCCAAGAATATTCAGGGTCCACCCAGGAAGAGCAGACAGCAGACTTGGTTGTGATATTAAATATAGTGAGATACAGTGAGAAACACACGGGCTTTGGTGACAGGAAATATCTGACCCAATCTTTCATCTCCCTTTTGACTAAGTGGTTTTGCACAAATTACATAATATTTCTTAGGCTCTCTCTTATTTGTAAAATGAGGGTAATTAATAATACCTACATTATAAGGTTGTTTAGAGGATTGATTGAGTTAATAAATTAAAATAAGCTTTGAACCTGTTTAGTCATAATGAGCTCTCCATAGATGTAATTTGTTGTTATTTTATTCTTTAATCCTTGAATTTGCTATCACGACCTAGCAGAGACAGGCACAGGGCCCCTGAATGATGAACCTTATACCAGGTGTATTATAAGGAACGCCACTTCCTCACGCACATCCTGCCAAAATATAGCTACATTTTCTACCAGATAACAGAAGAGAACAATTCCGCAATTAGAAATCCACAGTTTTAACCTGCGTTTGATACTCATCTTTTATTAAAACACAAATGTTCCTGGGAAGGGCAACACATTAAACCAATCGATAGTTATGTTTACCATTTGTGAAGTAACACTATCCAGGTACTTGTGGCATTTCTTATCTCATTTTAACCTGCTTAACCATCCTATAAGGAAAACGCTACACCCATGGACAGAGTTCGGGCATTTGGGTTTATGACGATAATCAGGGCAAAAATAGGTAACAAGTTACCTACTCAAGTATTTGTTTAATAAACAATGACACATATAAACAATCTGAGAAGTTGATAGACAGGCTGAGGCAATACAAAATTAGCCTTGACTCAGGTTATATGAAGATACCCATTCCAAGGTTGGCTTTGACCTTGGAAACAGGGGTTTCTGGGGAACTCTGAGAATATTAATTATCTCATAAGGTCTGGTATTTTGAGGATAGTAAGAAGCATGACCATTTTGGTAAATATGGACAAAGTCACCAATAATGCAAAGGGCTATTGTGTGAGGGTGGGTTGGAGCACGGGTGTTCTGGGAATCTTGAGAATAAATGCCAGGCCAGACGTATGGATTCTTGACTATTGATAAGAGGGGATTAGGACAGATCCTAGCGAAAGTCAGGAACTCCACTGCAGGGCTCTGGTGTCTATTTGCTAAGTCGACAATGTGCCATCTGTCATCATAATCATTCAGTCATGTTTCCTGAGTGACTTCATCTATTACACAGTTAGCTTGATATAAAATAGAAGCAAAAGAGCATAGGCTCTAGAATTGGAGACATTTGGGCTTAAATCACAATTCTGCTGTGGCCATGTAATTCATTCTGTGCCTGTGGGCAAGATATTTAATTTCTTTGAGCTTTACATTTAGTGTGTGTGTGTGTGTGTTACAATATTTACTAATTGTGAAAATTAAATGAGGTAATATACTTGAGCCCTGGCTGGTATGGCTCAGAGGATTGAGCACCGGCCTGTGAACCAAAGGTCACCGGTTCGATTCCCAGTCAGGGCACATGCCTGGGTTGAGGGCCAGATCCCTAGTAGGGGGCACTCGAGAGGCAACCACACACTGATGTTTCTCTCCTGCTCTTTCTCCCTCCCTTCCCCTCTCTCTGAAAATAAATAAAATCTTTAAAAAAGTAAATGAGGTAATATACATGAGGAGATACCAGTACATGCTAGTCATTTTCAGTGTGCAGACAACTCTGAACTGTGAGCTACTGGAGGGCAGGGACCACGTCTTACTGATATTCATAGACCTGACACCTGTTTGGTAAAGAAATGCTGAATAAATGAATGTTGACTGACGTTTGAACTAACAAACTTTGGAAAAAGTGTTTCTGAGGTTCCAAAAAGAAAAAAAAAAGTATTGCAGTGTAACACAAGATCCAAGCAGACTGGGCATTTTTACTGTAGCAAATGGTGCATTTTCTAGGAAACAAAATGCCTTCTTTTGTCAGCGCCTCTGTAGCTGTTTCACCACTTACCATTTACAGAAAAAGAAAAGCTCAGCCCCTATTTTCAGTGATGAACATAGTGTGACATGTGCAAATTGTCAGATACTGTAAAAAAATGCCTTAGATTATTGGGGCATGGCTCAGTCTGGAGTTTCGGCAAAAATGCTTCTATGGCAGATGCTCTGTTCGCCTGTCTCTAACCTCCCCCAGTGCCTCCATGCTCCCACCACTTGCCCAGCCTCTGCACATGTGTTCTTAAACAGTTTGCCAGAGTTGTTGTCGGAGAAAGCAGAACAGATCATGTATTGCCACTCACAGATATGTTACCAGATTTCTCTCTTTCCTTGGACGTGGTGAAGCAAAGGGAATATTACACACAGTCCCTGCTTCGTTGATGAGCAGAAATCATTCTACATGCAAGAAATTGAGAATTCTTAAGGGGATCTTGCAGGAGAGTGAGGCTCTCAACATTTGAAAGGGAATTCCTGTGGACTGGGATGCTGGCCTCAGGTGATTTTGTGTGGTTCACTGAACAAGTCAAGATTAACCTGTAAAATCCGCCAACAATAATAGTAGCATCAACCTAAGGCTGAAGACACACTGAGTTAATAAGGCAAATTATGATAGCACACTTAAGAACAGGACTGCATGATTTTCCTGAACAAATTCCTTGCCCATTTGAACCTCTAGTGCATTCAGCTTCCACACACACATGTCACTTTTAGGCTGAACCCTTTGACCTGCAAGGAAACATTTAGAAAAAGCAAAACACTATGCAATACACTATATAGAAATATATTTTAAAATAACAACTTTAATTAATTTACACTTATTCTTTTACAATGTACATGGTATATAACATGGAAAAGGACAACACGGGGAAGGACACAGAGTTCTGGACATGCAGTGGTAGCAAGGAGACGGATGGGTGGTGAAGCAGGTCACAGATAAAGTATGTCCATTCTGAGAAGAAATGGCCACAGTGTTTGCAAGAACTTCTGGTATTGCCAGTTTATGATATTGCCCATGCATTTTGTTTTGATAAACAAACAAAAGGAGAGAGAAAGGGAACAAATGATTAAAATGAAGTTCTTGTTTTCTTCTGTCGGAAAACAAAGCATTACTTCTTTCTGGATTAATAACTGTGTATCTCTAGTCCAAGTCGTGTTCTAACAATTTCCCTATAATTAGAAACACACATATTTGCATAAATTACTGCCAGAGTACCTAGGTATTTTACTGGCGTTAGTAATCGGCATATGGCAAGGGAAACACTGCCAGTGGGCAGAAGGCTTCCTAGTGTTTGGGCCAACGTGGTAAATGGAGGCTGCGACTGTGTGGGATGAGGTTCGCCTTGGGGTTCGACTTGGTCCAGAGAAGCCAGAGTAGCAAAACACTCACCTTTACACTTCACTCCACTTTACCAAGACCGAAGCTATTATTTCTTCTGGCCAATTCTCCTGTTTGGTTCTCATCATTCTACAAAACAAAGAGAAGAGAAACTCTGGGTAACTCTCCTTGTATATCACTTAATCCCATTCAAATTGTAAAACATACAGCCTGTTATTTAGTTGCCTTAAGAAAACCACGTTTCATTCCACTCCCACCCTCCAGTCACTAAGGTCCGATGTTACTGGGTTGACTTGCATAAGGCCGCACCCTGGTGTCCATGCAGCTCATGCTCAATTACAAAAACCTCACTGCTGAGGGAGGAATAAACAGGCTTTCATGGGTAATACTAATCTGTGCTTTGCAATAGTGGGCAAAATATGACTAGGTCCTAGCCCAAAAGCAAAACAAAAACAAACAACTTACCTGGTATGAGAGAGCTGTAGACATTTCTCTAAGTCTTGAACAAACTACCCCAGATAAAGGGCAGATCCAACATAAAGATATCTTCAGGTGAGGTCAGGGGTCCAGAACAACCCATTACTGTTGCTGAAATAAAAGCTGGCTTTCCATGACGACGTGATCCAATCATCAGGAATTACCAGGGAGCTGTCATAAGCACAGATGCTGCGGCTCTGCTCAATAGTGACACCTCAGCACTTAGCACTTAGTTTCAGTAACTTGCTAGAAGAAACCAGCAGGTGACAGAGCAGGAGGGAGCTTTGGCCCATGTACATGTGAAACCCTTCAGCAGGAAAACCTGCAGTTAGTTAGTTCTACCAGTGGTGATAGTTCCATCTAAGCCTGTGGTTGAAACCTGCTAACAAGGTCAGGCAAACTATCCCAACAATAAGACCCCTGTGTTAGAACTATTGAAGTTGATTTCCATGAGCATTATTTTCAATCTGATGCTTTAAAAGGGATCTGTAAGGAAAAAAAAAGTCACTCAAATACATCAGTGGACTGGGGATTGATGGAGTGGTGCGTTTTATTACCATGCTCTTCTATCAGCTTTCCCCCTGTGCCGGGGGGGTGGGGGTAGAATTATATTTCCTCAGACACTGAAGTCAGACTTGGATTGACTCGCTCTTTTACTAAAATGGACACGGGGGGTGGTGGTGGAAGTGACGTGTGTGATATCTAGGTAGAAGCTGAAGACATAGCCTGTGGTTCACCTTTGCCTTCGTCATAATGAACACGGATATTAAAAGAGAGACGCCTTCATCACTGTGGGTCCCATAGAGAGAATGACGTGGAGCAGAACCCCCTGTTAACATTCACGGGGAGGGCAGTGTGATAGAACTTGGTTATTGTAAACTGGCAGGGTTTGGAGGTAGTTTGTTAACACAGAACCATCTAGTCTATTCCAGCTGAAACATATGATAACTTGGAACAAAATAATTATGTGGTTGAAACTGCCTCTGTTCATATTGTGTTTATAAGCTACTCAACATCAGTAATTAAATATTTGTCAATTTCCTTGATGTTGAGCATCTGTCCCCAATTGATGATTGAAAAAGAGCTTATTCTGCCTCACATAGTAGAACTATTTTATAATCAATTGATAAATTGCGAGTTGCCCAACACTTGATTCAAACCTGATTGCTCATTTTTTCTTCATTGCTGAAGGAGCTATTAAAGTAAAAATAGTCAAATGAATTGAAAACAGGTCTACCAATGTGTTGTTACTACTAAAAGGCACAAGGAAGAAAATGTAATCATGTATGTTATAAAAGCTAAAGTAATGATTTGCAAAGTGACACGACTGTTGGTGTTAAAACGCCTTTTGTCCCACTCACACTTCCACTGTCACGGAGATCTGCCCATTGGCCACTTGCAGGGCTGCCTTGAAAGCTCTGTGACTTCCCACCTCTAAAGGTTTTTATGGGTTGGTAAGAAGAGGTTCGAAGTGTCTCTGATCCCAGGGAAAATGATCAAGCGGAAGGGGAGAAGTCATCCTATTTAATGCCACTTCCAAAGAGACAAATATTTAATGATTTCCTTGTGATTTTTCAGGGAAAAAGACATACTGGAAAGCAATGTGGTAGGAAAAAGAAACAAACTAACTCATAATTGCTTTTTCAGTTTTTCTACAAGCTTAAAGAGTTAAAGTTGCCCCAGATGTGAAGGGACAACAGATGGGTGAATTCCTATGACTTATAATGGTGGATAATAAAATGACCTAAGTCTCTATTTAAGAAATAGAACAGCTACACTTGGGCTGTTTACAGACTTAGAAATATCACCATAAGCAAATGCAGGCAGTTCAAAGGATGACTGAAAAAAAAAAGGACAAGTGGATAAATAATGACTTGAGGTGGTTGCGAAAATGGAGTTTAACTCTTGCGTTGTTAATATAAACACAGATGACCTTCGCATTTGCTCAACTTTCGTCTTCAAGACAGGAAACAGCAACTGATCATTATCAGAAAAGTCGAATCTTTCATTTGCTGCTGCTGTGCTGACATTATGGTGTATGTCAGAGCATAGCAATGTCACTATCTCTTCAAAGCACATGTTGAAAGCCCGATAGGCGCCTGAAAGAAAAGCTTATCCTGGGCATGGGCTTTGTGTGTCGCAGAGACAGTGTGGCCAATGTCACACTGCGGGAAGGCAGCGTGTGCGTGCCGGGTGTGGGGCTGGGGGTGGTGATCGGACAGAGGAGGGCCTATGATCACATTTTCCGTGTGCGTAATTCATCAATTCATCATTTTCACAAACTTAAACATCCTCTAGTACTTAGCCATCTAATAAACACACCCACGGCACAATTTTTTTTTGTTTTTGTACATGAGAGTAGCTAGTGAGTCCTATATTCTGGAAATACTACAAATTAAAACAATCACAAAAAATGGCTATGAATTACACAGTATTTTGTGTCAGAAGAGTTTCAAATATTTGAATGATTTTTTCTCTATTTCTGATAAAAATGAATTCAGGTCTTTTTTCTTTCACGGTTTGCACATAAACATACACTCTTCACCACTCTAACACTAACACTCCATGCAGGTAGAGTGGCACCTGTGGTGACTGATGAACATTCTCTCCTGTTTTTCCATTGGGTAGCTATCGAGTTGTTATTTCATAAGCTTTGCTTCTAAATGAAATCACCTAAATTGACCTTTCACTTCTTGCTGCACAGTCCATTGGGCCTGGGCTCCAAAGGAGATCCTCTCGATGTGGAATAAATTCTTATTGTTATTATTTATTAAATATAATGTTTGCTGAAAATACCTTTATTATATGTGTCTTTGAGTGTTATGTAGAATCATACTGCTGTTTCCTTACACCTGTGATGAGATTTTCCTTAGACTTTATGAAGTGTAAGCCAGCCAGACAAAGTGTCTCAGGGGGGAGAATTTATTTCCATCTTCTCTCTTCCCAGTCCTACTTGTGTCTATATATCCTTACAAGAGTGATGATACCTGGGGAATTCTTCCTCCTATTTCAAATAAATGGATTCACATACACTTTCCTTAAGCCTCCAGTCTTTCTATTACGTGCTTTCAGTCAGTATAAACTTTATGTGCTGGTCCTAGCTGCTACCTATTCAGTAAGAAACAATGCTATTATATTTTTAATCAAGGGTTGACAATTGTTTTTTCTGTAAAGGGGCAATTAGTATATATTCTCAGCTTTGAAGACAATATGGCCTCTGGGTCTCTGCTGCGATTAAACAACTCTGTGGTGGTAGTGTGAAATAACTGATTGTAAATAACTGTGTTCCAATAAAACTTTATTTACAAAAGCAGATTGGGTCGGGGGGTTTGACCTGTGGGCTGAAATTTATTATCTCCTGATCTAAGTCAAACAAACAGATACCCTGCTTACACCTTACTAATTTGCACATCTGATTCTCATCATGGTGAAATCACATTCACTCATGGCCTTCACACTTCCCCCCAGACAAATTTAGGAAATGAAAAATTTCAATATGATATATTTAAATGTTGCTAAGAGAGTGAACCCTAAAAGTTCTCAGAACAATGGGAAAAACCAATTATTTTTCTTTTTCCCTTCTTTTTTTCTTATTCTATATAAGATGATGAATGTTAGCTAAACTTATTTTGCAATATACTATATAAGTCAAGTCATTATGCTGTACACCTTAAACTTCTACAGTGTGTACGCCAATTGTATCTCAGTAAAGTTGAAATAATTAATATGGAGAGATAATTCCTACTTTCTAAAAAGGACTCTGCTAAGCTATTAAGAAATCAGATATCCCAACTTCTCCTGCCCCAAGACTCTTGCTTTATGGACATTGGCAACTGATGCAAATACCACCCAAAAGAGATGCATTTAACTGTTCCTTTTAACTATTTTCTTTGTAGCTCAGACAGATAGTATCACTCCATTTAACCTCCTTCATATTCAATGGTACCTGTCTAGCCAAGATGGGCTAGAGAATTGCTACTGATATATAGTAAATCATAGAAATATAAAGCCATAGAGGGCTTAAACCATAATAGTAGCACCTTTAAATGAGTACCTACAATGTGCCAAATGTTATGCCAAGGATAATTATATATGACCTCATCTTCACTGCATCTCATAGATGAGGAAACGAATGCCTAGATATTTGAATTGAATCACCCATGATTCCACAACTGGTACGAGGTAAATCTGGGACTTAAACCCAGTCTCCTGACTCACCCTAACATACTCTTTGCACCCAAATTATAAGGTTGCATCTTGATCTTCATTGACCAGGTATTCCTGATTTACCAGATTTTCCTGAATCTATACCACAAAATTGAGGATCAGTGGTTTTTATCTTAATTAAACCTTGAAAAGAGCACCTATAATTAACATTCAAGAGGAAGACATTTTTGGGAGTCGTAGTGAATGATGTGGAGCCATTGGCCAGGGGGAGGATCGTGGCATCTGTGGAGTGCTAATAATGATCCAACACCTCCTGGCTGGCCTGGGACCTGTCTCCCCATTCTCGCAGCCCAGCACAAGTGCCCTTCTTGTGCCGTACTCACGCTGGTCCTTCACTGTAAAGCCGGCGGTGTAATGTATTGTGGATGTCACAAGAGGGGAACACAAAGGACACAGAAGCTTAAGGAATGGACTGGAGAGCACAGTGCTCACTCATCACCACAGAAAAAAGCCTGAGATTTCTGAAATACAGCCTATGGGTGTTACCTCCTGGACCCGATGAACCAAGCCGACCACATATACCAGGGTAGCTCCTGGGTGCTTATCTAGAAAGAGGGCTTAGCAAGCAGGCAGAAGACGTACACTTCTAGAATTCCAGTTGCTGGGTTTCCAAATACTGGCTCAAAAAATAACTTTTTCATCCCTCATTTTTCTGTCTGTAATATACATAGAATGCAAACTATCTGAGAGGAATTTGAAGAAAATCTGTTATCGCGGGGTTCAAAATTCATTAGTTGACAACAGTAAAAAACTTTGAGCAGATCAACTTGCCAGAGGTAATTCACAGCAAACCAGTCATGGGTGTCTTCATGGAAACAAGAATCCAAAGCAAATATTTGAAAACAACATTTAAGAAAGGAAAATGAAAAACACTGGTGTGTGTGTGTGTGTGTTCAAGAGTTGGAATCTAGGCAGAAGAGGGGATAGTCCTGACTTTTGTATTAGGGTGATGCAGACCTGATAGCTTTGACTTATTCAAAACTTTGCCCACACATGTGCTCGCCTTTGTATAGACCAAAACTTGTAAATCTTGGCATAATCTGTCAGTGAAAAGAGAAATATGTTGCCTTATATGTGGCTGTGTAATAAAGATAAAATGTTTCTGATGAAGTGTGAGGTCCCCTCAATTACGTGTCCTGGACACAATAACCTTTAAAACATGTCAAACCCGTGAAAATATTTTTACTGAAGGTAAAGGGATTAATTCACTACTTCCTAGTGAATCAAATGCCACAGGCCACCCAGTGAAACAATCTCATTGTAGAGTAGTACTTCTTCCAAGATGCTTTTCTTGAGCATGGGTGTTGGGCCAGAACAGTCTCTCTTGCATGGAGAGTGCAGCTGACAACTTGTAGTGGGTTATTTGGGGCATCTCCAAAGGGCTTCCCAGATGATATAGCACATTGGGAGTGTAAATGAGAGAGTAATTTAAACCATGTGAATGTTTGGCTTCTTTTTCGAAACTACAGGAAAGTCTCATTATATCATAGTTGGTTATTAAACAGATTCAAACAGTGTGCTATGAGTTAAACCAGGTCCCCTGACACGTAACAACTGCATTCAGTTATAGTCTGATGTGGCATGGCTAGAATGTAATATAAAAATCATTAGACATTTCATTCCCCTATCAGTTTGTCAGAGATCAAAAACATTGACATTACCCAGTGTTGGCAAGGTTTGGGGGAAGCAGGCACCCTGTGAAGTGCGGGAAGAAAATAACCCGGTATGACCCTTCTGGTGGGTAGGTGAGCAATATGTTTAAAGATACAAAATCTCCAAACCTTTTGATTCAATGACAATACTTCCAGGGATTTATCAAAGAGAGAAAATTAGCCAAAAGATCAAAGATGTACGCATGAGATCCATCAGAGCATTGTTCATGAGAACAAAAAGGTTGTAAATACCCTCTTTGTCCATCAACAGGAGAACGGTTAAATGGTTTAACTAACAGTGTATATCTTCCATGAAATAGTTTGCAGATAAAAACAATTGTGAAATCTATGTTAATTGACCTGAGAAACCATCAGTGATATTGTTATTTGTGAAGAGTAGGATAAGAAACAAGGAACATGTTATGAAACATGCTTAATATGATCACAGACGTGTGTGTGTAGAGTACACAGAACACAAACACCAGCTTCTGCAGAGTAAGGGACTTTGGGATGATGCCTTACTTGTTCTTTTCTACTATTTATGTTTTGATTTTTCTATGTATCTGTATTAGCCATTGTTCTCAGCAAACAGCAATCAAACACAAAGTCAATTTAGGTGTTTTTCCTCTCCCTAGCACATGCATGATAAAGATGACCCACTGCTTATGTTAAATGATTTGCGTTTTCCCACGGAAAGGGCCATCGCCAAGCACAGGCGCGCAGGAAGAAGGGAAGCTTCGGGTCTGTGGCCCGTTGGTGCGCACTGCATTAGCTACTCTAAAATAGAGAAATCAATAACTTGGTTCTAATAGCTTGTTAATCATCACGCTGAACTTAAGGTTCACTTTTATAAAATAATCTTGGAACGGTAATAGCCCTGCTGTTTCACATTGCTTTTCTTTCCAAGGGTTTTGTGAACATGACCTCACTCATCATGCGGTGCGCCTGTCAGCCCTCACTGCCGGCAATTACCGTCCGCTGTAAAGATAGAAGCTCCAGGCTAAGACGGGGGCAGACTGTGGCCAGAACCTGCAAATGCTCTGCCAGCAGTGGACGAGTGAAAGCTTTCTTTTTCTGCATTTTGGCCACTGCTGTATGGTCAATGTTTTTCACGTGCTGGTCCACTGACCAGGGAGTTAACTCTTGAGCATCTCATATTTGATCCCTTGCCTATCTTACTCCTCAGAATAGTAATTCTCCCTCTCACTCAACTATGGGGTCTCTGATAAAGGATTTAGACAGGTCAGGTTTGGTTTGGGAAAAACCGTTGTGCTTCACAAAATCTATTCAAAAGATGTGGGCTAACACTGGACAAATTCGTACATGCCAGCAATCCAATGTTCGGTTGGGGGCTACCCACCCATCGAGCACAGGCACTAAAGAATGGAAGGCTCAGCTAGAGGGCTTTTCGACGTTGAAGCTGTGGCTGAACATGCCCGCCACCCCTTCACAGCAATTCTGGGTAAGCCTCCTGGAAAAGCCTGGTGGTGGAAACTGTGCAGGCTCTTACAGAGGAAATACAAATAAGAATGTTTTTCAAGGTTTTCTTTCTCTCGAAACATTGAAATAAAAGGTTGAACAGGTAGAACAATAACCCAAAACAACCCCTTTCTTCCTGGTGGAAGTGGATTCACATCGTCCGTTACATCCAAGAGCACAAGGCCCACTCCACAGGTAGCCGAGGGCCCCTGGCCTCTCCAGAGGAGTGTTCGCCCTGAGGTTCTCTGCATGCCTCCTGCGAGCTGTGCAGAAACACAGGAACATTGGCTCCAGACCCTGGCCCTTGTAAGAGGTGACCTTCCCAGTGGGAAGTCGGCGGAATCAGACAACCCGGGTTCCCTGGTGGCATTGACTTTGAGGACCATCCCTGTGGTGCTGCCATGTTTCCATCGGTTTACGGGGACTAGTGACATAGAAGCAGCTCAGTATTAACAGGGTATGAAGGGACCATGAGGATTCACTCCCCTGATTTCCTAGACTGTGGAGAGAGATATACAACGTCTGTTTATACTCATGTCAAATAATAAACACAAATACTTGTGTTCTGATGAGGTATTGTAGCCAAGCTTTATGTTATAGTTATTTTAACCTCTTATTTACCTTGGCATGTGATATCATTGGAATTGGTTTGTTTTTTTTAATGTTTTTAAGTTTCCAAAAGACAAATGTGACTTGTATAAAAATAACAGTCTATTACCACGAAAGATAAATAGTTGTAAGTAATTCAACTATACTTAGACTGAGCTGTAAACTTTGTCCTCTGCCCAATAATATTTTTCCTAGATTTCCTGATCTTCCTTGCCTAAAGGGCATTTAAGGATTTGGTATATAACAGGACAAATTGACTGCAGGTCTAGTTCTATTTTTAATGAATGTAGCAAGCCACCACTGATAACTCTTGAAAGAAGGCAGTGGTATACAAAACACAATGTATTAGCCACTGTTTGGGTGTCTGTTTTAGAGAATATAGTCACCATTCGGAGATCACTAGCTCCTGTACCATACAAACAGGAAGCCCAGCTCCAGCAGCCTCTGAAGACCAGTACGCAGATATTAACAAGGTCGAATATCACAAGGTCTTACAGAGTTTTATCCCTGTGGATGAGGCGGAGCTGGCACAGAAAGATGTCCTTTGCCTCCTTCACCTTTTGCTTATGGAAAGCTAACACTTTAACTTCACTGTTTGCTATTTGCACAGTCCCACTTTTAAACTCTGATCCTTAATAAAAACTCTAAGAAATTCATCTCTCAAGTGCTGAAACGCTCTCAGAAAACATAACCAGGCAATGCCTGACAACTTTTTCTGTGTTGAGAAAGATATAACAAAATTTCAGGAAAAGGAGTACAACCATATAAAATGTATACATGAATCGCAAGATGTGTTCTGTATTCAAAAGTTTTGAAATGTGAATAGTGTGTCCCCAAATCAAGGATATTTGGGGCTTGATAAAGCTCATCGAATTTAAACACGAGTGGTACAAAACCACTTCATCTTCAAATGTCTATACTTGTCAACTGAACCGCAATGCTGTTTTTTAAGATAAGTTTTAGAGTAATAGGAAACACTGTTCCTCAATATTTATAACTATTGACACATCGACAGTTTTACATTCAGCACACATTTTTCAAATCCTCACCCATTTAGATATATTTCCATGTGATAATCTGTTATATCTGGGAGAACTTTATTTAAAAGGATATCTTACAGACTTATCCTTTTCCTAAGTCTAAAAATGCCCTGTCCAATGGTCACAGGTGGCTGTTGGAAACTTGAAATTGGGCTAGTCCAAACTGAGATGTATTGCAAGTGTAAAATACATAATGGATTTCAAAAACTTGATATGAAAAGGGGATATAAATTTCTCATTGATTTTTTAGTATTGATTACATGTTAAAGTGACAATATTTTGAATATATTACTAAAATTAATTCCACCTGTTTTTCTTGAACTTTCTTTAATTTGGCTATTACAGTTTTAAATTATATATGTGACTCATATTATTGTTGAAAAATACTAGTCAGGAAGAATTTGATTAGCTTTGAAATACCCTGTAAATGAATAAATTTCTCATTGAGATCCAATAACTACAATATTGTTGAGCATGATAAACAAATATTACTGTTTTTATAAATGCTTTATAGTACTTAGTAGAGAATTTTACCTTTCAAAACTGAGGCATTTTCTCATTTTCCTGTAACTCTTACCTTGTCTTTGCTTAATGTGAAATTAAGATTCATCTTACAGCTATTATTTTATTTTTTCAAGATAAGTACAATTGAGTTGATTTGAAAAAAGTGAATAGAAAACACATGAATGACTAGCAACAAATATTGTGGTGAATATACTTTCCTAATCACAATAAGGAAAGATAAACACTATTACAATGATAGACAAAAAAACGAAAAACACTAAGGAAGAATGACATCAGAACGCCAAAAAACATTTTAGCAAAAAAAAAAATAACTGTTCAACTAAAGAATAGTTTTTTTCCATATTTTCCCTGTGGCTAGAACAAATCTTGATAATATCATAATAGGTTTTTCTCTAGAAGACCAAGAAAAGAGGCTCAGTTAAAAAGATAATGTCCATATATCAGATGGGGAGGTGTGTGAGGCAGTGTATCCAGCAAAATGCTCTCTGTAACCACTGAACGTGTAAACAATTTCATGACGTCTCCCGGGTGTTTGGTGTATGCTAATATTATTACGGTTGCTATGACACTAGACAGGTCTCCTCCCAGGTCTTATTCACAATGTACATTTCGTTCTATAATATTCTCCAGAAAGACCAAGAAATACATCTGTGAAGGAAGACAATGACTGGTCATGTATTTAGCTGCTCCCTGCTACTCAAAATACTTGCAAGTTGTATCCCGATATTTGTTGAATTGGGAAGAATTCACACTTCTACAGCCAATTACCCAAGAGTGCATTCGGTCAACATTCTCATGCTGTTTAGTTACCTGAGAATGACTAAGTAATTAAGCAACAGCTGTTTCTAGTGCTGTTTTTCTGACCCTTATTTACATCTTGAGAAGGCACACCCCTAACAGACTGAGCTGCTCAAGACACTGCTTTTCTAGTAATTTTAATGTGTTTCTACATCCTGTCATACTGCCCAATGACAGTATAAGCCAAGGCCTTTCCGTTTTCACCTTAACTGGAGGCAGAGATTCACATGCGTCACTTAGAACCTCACACCAGAATATCCACATTCAGAATCATCTGGAAGGCTTGTTAAAACACAGATAGCTGGGCCCAACCCCAGCATTTCTGATTTAGGAGATCTGTACTTCTAACGAGTGCCCAGGTGATGATGCTGCTGGTTGTGGTTAGAAGACTACACTTGAGAAGCACTGGCTTAGATGTCCATTCTGTTAACACTCTCAGGCCCTCATGAAATGGTGGAAGGAAGGAAGGAATGGAGTGGGGAGGGAAGGAGGGAAGGAGGGAAGGAAGGAAGGAAGGAAGGAAGGAAGGAAGGGAGGGAGGGAGGGAGGGAGGGAGGGAGGGAGGGGGAAAGGAGGAAAGAAGAAAGAGAAAGGAAGGGAGGGAGGAAGAAGAAAATTATCAAAGTCTTTTTAGGATCCGGCACCATGCTTAACACATTAGGTCATTAAGACCATGTAGTACCCATGACAACACAAAGATAGGTATTATATACTTTTCTAGGGGGTGGCTATGGGGCTTACAATGGATAAATAACTATCCAAAGGGTTATACAGTTGGTAAGCGATAGTGATGATGTAATGCCAGGCTGGCTGATTCTAGAGCCCTCACCATGACATTCTGCCCATATTTTAGCAGCTTACTCCAAAGTGTCCAGAGTACCTATCATGATTCTGATCCTTGCCTGGTTAGAGATCACAGTGTAGTCTCTCTGCTGCAGGGCTGAGTGCATAGCAACCTGCAGAGACGGAAACTCAATAATGAGGTTTGTGTACAAAAGGCTATCTCGAATTCTCCTGTTAACTTGTACTTGGCCAGCCATAGTTTTCATTAGGGAGAACTATTTTAATAGATCAGCTGCAAAATCCATGGATTTCAGGGAAGGATTCACCGGTAGTGAGGATGAAGGTTTGGAGGAGGGTATAAGAAAAAAATGAGAAGAAAAAAAAAGGTAGAGGAGATTGAAGTAAGCATGGAAAGGGGTATGCATGTAAGGCTCAAGATCAGAGAATTGGCAGCTATTTTTATAAGTTTCATGTGGTTTTCAGTATCCGTGCTCATACACTGTTTTCCTACTTGCTGAGAGTTAGAACTCCCAGCAAGTCTACCAGAGAATGAACATCAGGCAAAGTGCTCCCATCGTGCAACAAACACAGTGGTTTGGATGAAAGGCAGACGCAAGAAAAGATTCACTTGAAAAGTGTCAAATTCAGAAAATTCAAATAAACATAAATGGATTGTAATTTGTGCACCTTGAAAAAACTTTCCCTTTACATCTGCTTTTGTAAAGTAATATCCGCCTTTCATAGAACATATTTTCTATAGAAATACACTATAAAATAGAGCCAATAAAGTAGAATTTTATTAAAATGCTTTCTTCAAATAGATGCTTTAATTTGCTAAGGACCGTATGATTGATCTTAGTTCATCTGTTCCAGGAGCCCACCAAGACTCTTTTGCAAGGGTCATTCTTTTTATCCTCCTGTTATCGAGCTGTCCTTCCCAGTAATAAACAATGCCTAGTTTTTCACAGGGTTCAGAAGAGATAAAAGGGGAATTACTTATAGAGCTAGGGGTTGTAGGAGGTTTGAGCTCAGCCCACTTGGGGTCCAGAAGGACTGTGAGGTGGTCTGTTGCTATTGGAGAAAGTCCTCAGCAGCTCTGACAGCTCCTGGTCATCATTGTCTTGAGGGACTTGGAGGGCCTGCATTAGTGTCAGGTCCCTTGGAAGTGTTGGCATGACCAGCTCAGGCCACCAGTCCTTTGGCCTCTGCTTGTATGCATTAGGGTTTGAGCTGAACTGCCAGGGAAGTCTAAGACCAGTCTGTTCGGCTCAAAGCTGATCCAACTAAGTACAATGGAAATAAGTCACTTGTTCCTTGCTTGTTAGGGCAATGAATTTTTCCAGCATATTTTCCTGTTTCTTGCCATTTTTTGCTATCCTGGATTCTGCTTCCACAGAACAAGGGTGTAAAAGCTTTGGACGGTCACTGACTTGGGTTGCCAGGGTAGTTCGTGGGGCAGAAGTATCAGGCGACAGATTTTAATGTGCAGCAGGAATCATGATGTAGGAATCACGACGTAGGAATCACGCCTGAAAACAAATGCCCTCCCACATTACCTCTGACAGAGAAAGGAAGGATTCAGAGACAACCTTGGCAGGATAGTTTAGTTCTGAAAGCACCTGCATCTGATTTTGCTCTTTTTTGTGGCAGTTTTTTTTCCTTCTTGTACAAGGCGGTATTGATCATAGGCCTAAAAAATGGCTGTTTGAATCCTGATTTCATTTTGAGCCACTTTGTCAGACTCTTGGGGTGACTTAATGTTAGAGTTCCACAAAAACCCTGCTCTCAGACAAAATTGTGTACAGAAGCCTCACAGGTAACAGATAGATATTAAGGTACTTTGAGTCCAAGTTAGGGAGCCCAGAGAATCTAATTCCAACCTGACCCCTGGAGGGCTTCTGAGAAACTCCCTGTGCTTAGTAAGACGCGGCATGATCCTTCATTTTGGCCACGAGGCACCTAAGGACGGCAGCTTCTATCCAATGGTCACATAGTACATTCGGGGCAGGGATTGGAAACCAGGGCTTCTACTCCAGGTTCAGCCTGTCCACAACATGGTGCAGCCCTGGGAACAGGGGCAGCACGTCGTCGTACCTAGGCTTGTCTTTGTGAGAGAATGACTTTGGAAAAGAAACTAACACGGCACTCCTCGTTGTCTCAGGTCAAACCATGGGAAAACATCTCACCAGCGCTGAAATCTTCCTTTATCCCTCGACCACCTGTGCCGAGGTGAGCATGCAGCACCACCCTGACCCTCGGGAGTCACTGAGGCTGTTAGCGAGGGCGGGGAAAGACAGTCGTAGGCATTGGTATACGATGCAAGTTCCACTTCAGAAGCTCGTAGGCTTAGAATCCAAGAGGACCTCGTGTTTTAGTCTGTGTCCACAGGCCAGAAGGGACGGATGTCCTAGCTAAAAGCATGCAGGCAGGAGGACTGCCCTCTTACTCAGCCTTTAAAAACTTTTTTATGTAGGTTTCTGAGTGATTGGATGAGGCTCAGCCCCATCCGGGAGGGCAATCTGCTTCGCTCAGTGTACTGATATAAATGTAATCTCATCCGGAAACACCTTCACAAACACATGAAGGATAATGTTTGTCCAATGCCTGGGCCACCTGCGACCCAGTCAAGTTGACACATAAAATTAACACAGTGTGTAAATCACTTAGCATGTAGTAACCACCTGCCCACACAGCCCTAATCAAGATCTGATTTAGGGACCCATGACACATTGAGACTTAGCTGAGCAACCAGTAAGAAACATTCCTTTCTTTTATTTTAGAACTTGCACTCTTTAGATACAAAATTTGAATGAATTGAGGTAGATGGCCCCACCCTCTAAATTATGCAGAATAAGCTGTAGACATCCCTAATAGTGGATTCTGGAATACCGTGATACACAGTTCAAACATGACTTCTCTTTCTACTTTTTAAAGGCCCCCCTACCGTGACTTCTCTCTGCTTTAAGTCCCACATCGCTAAGCTTCCATAGCTAGGGAAAACCTCAAATAGGAGCTGCATAGGCTCTGCGTTCTAGTTTTTTCTGTGGCCTTGAATAGGAGTGGACTCCTGGGCAGGCCACCTATCTCCTCAGAGTCTGATTCCTCATCTGAACATGGAACACGTGGACTTCGATCACTCAAACCTGTTCACGCCCACGTTTCCATGGATCTGTGCACACATACAGATTTTCCCGACCACGCTCATAACCAGAGAATGGGCAGCCTGTGGAAGGCTTGTCAGACCTCTAGCAACTGGGTGGGCAGATGAGGAAAGCACTGGTTAATTCCAGGTCCAAAACTGGTCCAATTCTCCCTGGAAGGAAATACATGCTGGTGTGGAGAAAAGTGAAGGAGAAGACACATGGTGATAAGGAACGTGAAATTCCTCAGTCAGAAGTCATGCATATTTCTAAGAATTTTTGATGCATATTTTGCTAAATCGTTCTCCAGAAAATTTATAAACTGTATCTTCAGGGAGGAGTAATTTTGAAAAGCCGCTTTCTTCAGGGTGGGAACAGGGAGGGGCCACCCACAACCTGGCCCAACTGCTGTCTCAGTCTCTGCCCACACAGAGGAGACGGAATCTTGCTGCTTCTGGCTGTCAGTGCAAGAACCAGGGAATCATCTCAACAAATTGTTCACTGCTCCTCTGAGGTGAGGGTTCGGAGGGGAAGGCTGGAGGAGGTCGTGGGGACAGGATGGTGCGTGCTGCCGGGAAGACCCAGATGAAAGGCGCATTGAAGGGCTTCTCCCGCTGGGAGATATCTATCAGCAATTTTATTGAGCGTTTCCATCACCCTCCCAATTTGCTCTCGTTACTTAGCTAATCCTCACCCAGAGCTTTCCTGTGAAGAGAGTCGATGTCAACACCCATTTGGCACAAGAAGAAAACAGACACACAGAGAAGTTAACCATAAAGCTCGTGTCTGAGCAAGGAGCTGAGGGAAGAGGTGAAGAAGGCTCTGTGTGAACCATTACCTGCTCTGTCCCCTTTTCCCTCACATTCTGGCTGTTGGCTCCAGTCCCCAGACTGACTGGTCTGAAGAAACGGCCCTTCTGCTTATAGTTTGTGCTTTCTTAGAATGAACTGAGGATTACCAAAACTTTTTCTTTTCCATAGAAATTTAACTGAGTCTCTTCCATCTTGAAGAGCCTGCCTGTATCCCATATGCACACATTTCCAAGGCTTTGGAGAATCCCCCCTCTATTCGGGCCACCAGAACTAGGAAGCTCCTTTACAGTGAGGGGCTCAGCGGGGGTCTAAGTGCTTTCTCTCACCCCTTCCCTAATCGTCCCGAGAGCATTGGAGTGTTAACTAACAAGTCACAGATGCCACAGGTCACGGCTCCCCACACTCTGAAATACTCATCCTGGCTCTGGTTCGCAGCCGCGAGCTGTTCCCCAAGCTCTGGCCCCTGCTCCACACCTCAGCCAGTTGTCTTACACGCCCTGATCCCTGGTCCCGAGAGGAGACGGGCAAAGATGGCAAATGGCTCCGTGAGAGGCCGTGCTCAGGGGAACCGTCCAGTGAGAAATGCCCTTCGCCCTGAGAATGAGTCAGGACAGCCTCATTTTTCTATTAGTGAGAGAGCACATCAGCACCGTCTCCTCCCACCCCACCTCCCGCCAAGTATTTTCAGTGACTTAGCAGTGACTTACTGTCTCAGCAATGACTGCAGTCTCTGATGAGTTACAGAGGAGCGTCTCCAGGTTCAGAGCCTAGGGCACCCTCGCTGAGTTCCAGTAAGCATCTTGTTTTCATGTATACGAATGCAATGCACCAGGATGACTCCTCAGTCTGAAATTAGGTTTGCAGCTCAGTGACTCCTCTGGTTTCTTCTATCCCACAACATTCTCTAAGACAGTCTTCCCAACTACACCTCTGCTACCAATGAGCTGAGACCCCTATGGTCAGATCCTTCTTTTTGGAGCTCCTGACATATTCTGATTTTTAAAAATAAGCACAGCGTTTCTAACTCCTTTATGATCAGAACTTTGAGCAACCTACAGCATGGTTGCTGTGAAGGCTGGAGAAAGGATGCTCACCGCTTCTCCCCTACGCTTACACTTTGGATGAGGCTGCAGTTGCAGATATGGTTTGAGATGTGAATGAAAAGGCACACAGAGGCAGAGAGGGACAGGAGGGGTGCATCAGCTTCCATTCTGAGGGCTGAAACAGAATCAGGGTGACTATGCGAGAAGAGGCAGCAGCCCAAGGCTTCATTCCCTTCTCTTTACTCCAGACCTCAACTCCACTGATGGCACCTATCCCTCGTATTCCAAGGGTCAGGTTTTGGAATTATGTATTCAGTCACCTAATAGATCCTGCTCTAAAGCAGCAATTGTCAACCTTTTTCATCCCGTAGCACTTATAAGCTAATAACTAAAATTCTTCAGCACACCAAAACATATACTTTTTGCCAATCTGACAAAAATAGGTATAATTTTGATTCATTGCCCTGGCTTAGTTGTGTTGGCTGTTGTCATTATTTGTATTTGACAATCTAAAGGAAAAGAGATCAGTGCCCCTGGCTAAATAGTCAGGTATTGCATATGTTAAAAATTCTTGAAGCACACCAGTTGAAAATCGCTGTTCTAAAGGACTAGTGGGTACTATTCTACTTTTCAGAATGAATGTAATAGACAAGATTAAGACCAATTTGGTTTTTAAAAATGAGTTACTGATATATATAGCTGGCAAGAAAAATATTTAGTGTCTTCAATACTCCTAATTTTTGTACATTAATGTTATAGCTTAAAAAGGGCTTTCCCATATATTATCTCTCTTAACAATTTTAAGCGTCACTGAGAAACAGGTAGAGGGGACACATGGCCTTCACACTATGGGGGGGGGCGCAGAGACACCATGAAGTTACCTGCCTGAGATCGTGTTCCAGCCTGTGGGACTCCAGGGCTCACAACAAACCCCATATCCTCCCCACTATGTCATAGTGCCTCTGGATTTCAAGTTTGAGTTTACACCGAACTCCGTTTTTCTCCACAAATTCCTATTTGTAAATTTACTTTTAAGATTGGTGTTGACTCCCTGCCATAGTGATCTGAACATGTTCATTAGGGTCTCTCCCCCAGAAATGGCAATCAGCTTAACAGTTGAGAAATATTTATTAAGCACAAGTACTTATTACTAACAAGACACTCTTCTAAGCACTAAATGCTGTCCAAAGACAAAGGTAACACCTGCCTTCAAAAAAAAAGAAAAAGAAAAAAATAACAGTACCAAGAAGAAGGGTGTGTGTGTGTGTTATAGTAAAATATAAATAAAATGGTGGGAAACACCAAAATTAAGCTCTCTTGTACCTACTATGTATGTATCCACTTGCATTGCATTATAAAATATGACTAAGTCTATAGAAAATATCTCTCTTAGGTAAACATATAAGCTGGTACACAGACTCCAAATAGTAGGTGAGAGTGTACTAGGATTTATACAATGCTTGCACGCACCATATGATAGCTAATTTTAACTGAGGGATTATTATACACCAGGAACCAAAGTGCTTTACAGCAGTACATTCTTTTCATACTTATAATGACCTATGATTATGTACTGTAATTATTCCTACTTTACAGACAGAACAACAAAGGCATAGATATGCATGGTCTCCTTCCCAGCCACACAGTGCAAACCCGCACAAGTCTGTCTCCTGAATCTGTGCTTGTCAACATATAAAGGACATTGTCCCACTTAATCCTGATACACACCTTATAAGACAGGCATCATTAGGTTCTTATCTTGCAAATAAATGAAAAAAGTGGGTACTTGGCCCAGAAAGAACCCAGAACCAGTCTGTTGAGGAGCTTGAATCTAAAGTTTCCTTCACCAAATCCTGTGATTCAGTGCAGAACTATTCAACCCAAAGACTAAAGGCTCGATTGCCTTTGCTGTAGAAGAGCCATTATATGATTCTCTAAAATGTTTTATTCTCTACCTATCTCTTCTTTAAATCATTTTTTGGTAATCCTCACCCAAGGATATATAATTATTGATTTGAAAAAGAGAGAGAAACACTGGAGGGTTGCCCCCACCCATACTCACCCCGCCTGGGGATCAAATCTGCCACCTTTGGATGTACAGGATGATGCTCCAATCAACCGACCACCAGCCAGGGCTAAGTCTTGATGAGAAATTCATATTATACCTACCACCTTTCAGATCATTTTTAGGAAGAATTAATGAGGCTATTCCTCCCACTCAGATATCAGATTCTCCCATAAAAGTACAATTTAAAAGCCTACTAATGAAATGAAAACTATAAAATGTTTAACCTAAATGCCAGTAAATTGAAACTCACATCCAGCAAACACAATCAAGAGGGCATTATGCAGATTACCGTAGTGTGCAATACTCATCACTGTAAAGTGAGATTAGAAAATTGTACAGTAATAGTTTCATAAAGATTGCCTGGTTATCACAGGCAATAATTACATAGAATATGTGGAATTTCAGGCAATGCTTTTGTCTCTCCATAAAAGTATAAGCATGGAAATTGGGGAAATAATCAGCTATTGGGAGAAAAAGATGAGAGAAAATAAGCATTTATGTTAAAATATTCCTAAAAGGGGCATTTATTGTGTATCCATCAGGGCAGCCAAATGCTCAGCTACTTACAGACCGCACACAGAATCATTGCCCATTAGTGGTCTTCTCCACTCTGCCGTTGAGACGGCTCTGGTTAGAAAAGGAGAGTGGAAGTGACTGCTCAGAACATTTGAGTATTTAATAGGAGAATAAGTTACAGAAATATCTCAAATAGCCTAATCCAAAGTACTGTAATTGGATGGAGAGTGAGAAGCCAAATGAACCAAAAAATGAAGAGACATAAGAAAATGGGAGTCTGACGCCAGCATCTGGCTTCTTTCTCGAGGAGAGAACCTAGCAGCTTTCCTCCTCTCCTCCGCAGCTGGGTCTAATGCCACCGCCCAAGGAACCAGAGCAACCAGGGGCAGCCTGGGGGCGAGAAGCTGGAGAAATCAGGCTTGTGTTGCACAGCCCTTAATTCCTTTATAATGGTTGCAATTTCTCCTCGTTTGATATTCCAACTGTTCGTTTTTAATGATTAGCAGTAAAACCCCTGAAGTGAAAAGAGCGTATTTTTGCTCATTCTTGGCAGGAAGAGAGGGAGGCTAGATCCCGAGCCACGGTGACAATGGGGGAAGAAAACCGCATCGGAGAGAGAGGACAGTGGAAGCGTTCCACATGTAGGGGAAAACTGCTTTAGCTGGAGGAAGGAGGAGCGGGAAGCTGATGCTGTGTAAGTGGAGGATGAAAGCTGGGCAAGAGCATTTGTCTAACTGTTAGACTCTAACAGGTACCAAGCAGTGTGTTCGGCACTAAGGGCACAATGTTGAATAAAGCAGGTGTAGCCCATGTCCAGCGAACTTACTCTCTAATGACTAGGGGCATAAAAACAATAAGGTAGAGAAAACCCTTGAGTGCTCTCATTAGGCAGTTAACTTGTTTCTTCCCTCCCCAGTTTTCCTTACCACCTTCACCCTTTTTGTCTCTGTGTTTCTGCATATTGGGCACCACTGCTGGTCTGGAGTTGTACACCACCCAGATAGATCTCAAAGACCCATCAAGCACCCCTAAGCACAGAATAGGCAAACACTTTCTCATGGCCTTCCCTCTTCAAATGCTTCCTTAGGTATCCAAGTGTCTGACACTTACTTTACCCCCCATGCTGGTCCAAAATCTCCTATTACCATTCCTGAGATATATTTATTAAATCAAAAGGGCCAGATGCTTAGCACTAAATATAAGAGGTTAACATTTGTACCAAAAATTTTTTTCAAAGCATGGCCCAGCTTTCTCGGGAAGGAGGGATCAGAACCTCTTTTGCCTTGGAAGGGGAGTGGGTGGCTGTAGAAAGGAATGGGGGCAGAGGATGACTTAGAGGCATAACAGTAGACAAAACATGAAAATCCTTGCCCTCATGAAGCTTATACTGGAAGGAAACTGACATGAAATAAAACAGATAAGTCAAATGCGGTGTACAAGGAGAACACTGAGGTAGTTAAAGGGGATTGGGTATTGCGGTATTGCCAAGAGTAGGGAGAGCACTGCAGGTCTAAATACAATGGTCAGCTAGGGCCTTCATGATGAAAGCCATTTGAGCAAAGACTTGAAGGAGGTAAGACAGTGAGTCATTACATTTGACATTAAAAAGGCAAAGTTTTAATGACTCATCAGCAATTCTTTGCATATCTTTATACTATACACATGTAAAAATACCAACCATAACCCCCAGGCTTCGAATCATGCTGTGCTTTAGTCACATATGGGCATTTGAATGCAACGTCTTAAAAATCCCTATCTAACATGTTTCCAGGCCTCAATCACGAGTGCTGAAGGCCTCAGCATGTTCTTCCCATGTCTATTTGCCAGGAGCTTTTTCAGGGGTAACCAAAGCAGTATCACTGTTCCTGAAATTCTCCCAAGCTCCTAAGTTTTAACCTGAAACTTTTTTTGTTGTAGAACTATCAGATCACTGGGGAAAGACAATCTCCACAGTTTTGTAAGAGAACTCTTCGGCTCTGGAGAGGATATCGTAGTCATCAATAACACACTCATGAGATTCAGTCAACATTGGTTTCAACACACAGTGATGGAGAGATTGCTGCTTCTTATGGCAGCTCATTCTGTTCTCTGATTTTAAGTGCAAGAAATACCTTTTTTAAATAAAAAATATGCCTCTACCTTTAAACCTTGACTCATGCTAAAGGATTAAAGAGTGGTTCACCTTACAGTAGTATTTATCAAATCTCTTCTACATTGAGAGCTGAAGGCATGTTTTGCTCAGCTTCAGGTGATTAAATACAAAGAAGACTGAGATCCTGGCCTCAACAAGCCTGCATTTCATCCAGACATTGGGGGCATGATGTCTGCCTCCTCCTCCATGTGACTATTTATAAAATACTGAAAAACAGTGATCACATGCTTTCCAAGTCATCTCCTTTTTTTGGGCTATAAATATTTCCAGAGTCCTCAACCTTTCTAATTATTATCAACATTATACTTACATAAAAAAACTCGCAAAAAATAGGCAAAATAAAACACAAGAAATCAGAATTTAGAAGCAATTCTCTTGATAGTATTAACTTTCCACAGATGCTCTATTTAATACATTATGCTGCCTATATACATATTTGAAACAATACTATAAATCATATACTAAAAGTAATATAGTATTGTGACTATCCAGGATTTCCTTGTTTACACAATGGCAAACTGAGTACTTATGCTATTTAACAAGAAAATCCCAGAGGGGTTGGCACTGGTGCTTGTATGCAGTTTATAGACGGGTGCACTGCAGAAAAGGCCCACACACATGATTGACGTGTGTCAGTGTGAGTGCAGGAGGTCACAGGGGGGGATGGCAAGGAGGCTTTCTATAAAGTTGTGTCTGCAATGTGCTTAAATACAGAATAGCTTTCTCTTTCCAAATCTAGTTTTTTCAAATGCAGAAGAGATGGAAAATTCAACACGTTTGGAAATGCTATGAAAAACAACATTGACTTATATCATATAACTCCTGATACCCAATAATAAAATGAATCACAGGAGGGAAAAGTCTTTACAAAGACTTATGACTTTTCTTCTACTTTAAGTGGCCCCCAAAACATTGTGGGAAATCACTTCAGGGCCAAGATTAAAATAACAGATTATCAGTTGAATAGAGGGAATTTTAAATGTTTCAGCAATGGCAAATAAGAAGTTCTAATTACATTTTAAAGACATTTTTGTTTATTTTTTTATTGAAATATAAATCACATATAATATTGTTAAGCTTAGGGTGTAGAATGTGTTGGTTTGAAAAAGACACATTTTAATTAACCTTCATAATTACTTTATATCAAAAGTTTTAAATCCCCTTATGTATTCTAATTCATCGCTCTAATATGTTTCTTCACATGTGATGCACCTCTTGCAAATACATGGGCCTTTAATGTACAAGTAATCAGGGCAAGATACATAAGATTTGTTTCTGGTTTTTTTTTTTTTAGATTTCTCATTTTACCTCCTTGAAGTATCCATGTCAGTCCACAGGAACAGAGAATGAGAACTACATTGTGTTATTTTTTGTAGTATTTTAGTAAGTGAAGACAGAAATAAAAAAGACTTCTAGTAACACAGAAAAGGTATTTCTACTATAATGCAATACATGTAGCTCTGAAAAACCTCATTTTTTGCAAAAGCATACACCATAAAAGTGGAACTTAGGGGGTAAATCTCAGTAAGGATAGATCACTTCAAGCCGATGGACGTTATACCCAGAGTACAGACGAAAACAATAATCGGCACCTAGGGAGATAACTTGGATGGCCCAGGCAAGCAGCTCAGCAGGGCTGGAGGCTGCCAAGGTGGATGCTATTGAAAAAAGGGCAGCATGGAATCGCAGATTACAAGTCCAATAGAGCTGCACTGGTGGGAGCTGAGACAAGAGGTAGCAGTGGAGCTCTCAGCCAGCAGGACTGCACTGAGGGTAGGCGGAACGAGGCAGTGAACCTGTTAATTCTATAAGCTATGAACTGCACAAGGCTGGGATTTGGAAGGTTCATGTCTGTAGTAAGTTCATTTCACATAGAAAAAAGGGGGCATTATAAGGCAGCACTCTGAACAAATTGTATGCAAACAAATCAGACAACCTAGGATGAATAAATTCCTAGAAAGAAACAAAGCAATGAAACTAACTCAAGAAGAAGAAAATCTGTATATCCACCTACAACAAATAAAGAGAGTGGGTTAGTACTCAGAAAACTTCCCATGAATAAGCCAGTCCCAGATGGCTTCATTGGTGAATTCCGCCCAGCCGTTAGAGAAGAACTGACACAAATTCTTCCCAAAAGTAAAAGGGGAGAAAACACTTCCCAACTCAGCCCGTCTAGGCCGGTATCACATTGCTACCAAAACTAGGCAAAGACATCACACACAAAACAAAACTACAGAATAAAATCCCCTGGGAAATAGATGTAAAATTTTCAACAAAATACTAGCAAATAAAACCAGCAAAAAGAAATAGGATTATACACCATGACCAAGTGAGATTTATCCCTATTTTTAAAAAATCCCCATATTAACACATAATTCACCGTTTTAATAAAACTAAGGCCAGGCCACTAGCCTTATAATAACTGAAATATATGCAGAAAAAGCACTTGTCAAAATTCTATACCCTTTCATAAGAAAAACACTCCACAAACTAAGAACAGAAAAGAACTTTCACAACTACATAAAGGACATTTATGGTAAAAATCCACATTTAATAGTTAATAGTGAAAGACTAAAATTTATCCCCCTAAAATAAGGAATAAGATAAGAATCCCTATTCTTACCACTTTCATTCAACATTGTACCAGAGGTTCTAGCCAGGGAAATTAGAAAATGAAAAAAATAAAAGACATTCAGGTTGGAAAAGAACTAAAATTATGTCTACTCACAGATGACATGATATGTACACAGAAAACCTTACAGAAGCCACAAAATGCTACTTAAGTTCAGCTAGGTTAGAGAATATAAGGTCAATATGTGAAAATTATTTCATACAAACAATCCAAAATGATATTAAGCAAACAATTCCATTTACAATAGCATCAAAAAAATAAAACATTTAAGAACTTGCACAAAAGAAATGTAAGCCTTACACATTGAATATTATAAAACACTGTTTAGAGAAATTAAACACCTAAATAAATAGAAAGGCATTTCATGGTCATAGATTGATCCGTCGATTTTCCAAAAGGTGCCAAGACAATGAAGTGGGGGAACAATAGTCAATAGAACAAATGGTGCTGGGACAGCAGTACACCTACACGTAGAGCAGTAAGTTTGACCTTCACCTCACAGCACACACAAAATCTATCTCAAAATGGATCATAGATCTTAATATAAGAGCTTAAGCTGTAAAACTCTTAGATGAAACATAACAATAAATCTTCATGATTTTTTAGATGCCAACTGTCATGAAACATATGGAAGGGACAGAATAGTAAATTAAACTTTTTATCAAAATTAAAACTTTTATGCTTCAAACATACCATCAACAGTAAGGGAGATGTTATTGGGCATGGGAGGATAGGCATTCTTGGCAGAGCTGTGTTCTAGATTGGTGGGAGGTAGAACTTGTAGGCCATGAACTTGGATATTTAATTGAGGGAATTTCCAAGCACAGTGCAGAAGGTGTGACAGCCTATTTCCTTGATGCTTGTAGTAAGACCATCTATATAAAAAAGCTCATTGTGATCTTCAAAAAAAGATACTAGAACTAATGAATGTATTTAGCACATTTTTCAGAATACAAGAAATTAATAAAAAATAAATTATATTTTTACATAATAGAAATTTACATTAATAAACCTATACCATTCACAACAGCATCAAAACATGTAATACTTGGAGTAACTTTAACAATATATGAGCCAGACCTATATTTGAAAAACCTTTAAATATTGTTGAAAAAGTGTTTTTTAAAAAAACCAACATAAATGGAGAGGTAAGACTCAATATTAACTTGCTAGTTCTTTATAAGTCGATCTTTAAAGTCCACAGAATCCTAATCAAAAATCTCAGCAGACATTTTTATAGAAATTAACAAGCTGATTCTAAACATTTTCTGAAAATGCATAGGACCAAGAATAGCCCAGACAACTTTTAAAAAGAATAATGTTAGAGAATTTACTTTACCTGACTTCAAGATTTATTCTAAAGCTAAGGTAATCATGGCAGTGTGGTATTGGAATATAGATAAGTAAATAGATCTGAGGACCAGAAAAGAGATACTAAAAATAGACTCATAAATAAACAGTCAATTGATTTTCAACAGAAATTCAAAAGCAATTCAGTGGAGAAAAGATCATCTTCCATAAAAGATGCTGAGACAACAAGAGAGACATAAGTAAGGAAAAATTTTGATCCATATCCAGCATACATATAAAAATTAACCTAAAATGGATCACAGACACAAAGATAAATATCTAAAACCATAACATGTCTGGAAGAAAAAATAGGAGAAAATCCTTATCTTGTTTAGATAGGGTTTTCTTAGATATAACACCAAAAACACAACCCAAGGGAAAAAATGATAAACTTGACTTCATAAAACTTAACATATTCTTTGCAAGACATACTATTAAGGGAGTGAAAAAATAATTCACAGACTGGCAGAAAACTTATGTCAATTGCATTTTTGATTAAAAAAACTTCAGTCAAGTATATAGAAAAGCTTTTGCAATTCAATAATAAGAAAACAAACAACACAATTAATAAACAGGCAAAATAGCTCCATAGTCACTTTACCAAAGAAAATATTACATGCAAGTAAGCCCATGAAAAGATGATCAACACCATTAGTTGCTAGGGAAATACAAATTAAAACCACAATGAGAAAGCACTGACATAGATTAGAATGCCCAAAATTAAGACTGACCATATCAAGAGTTGTCAAGGATGTGAATTTACTAGAATTCTTGTCCACTGCTCTTGGAAATGTAAAATAACTCCATACCTTGGAAAATAGTTTGGCAATATCTTAAAACCATACACCTACCATATGACCCAGTCTCAGCTCCAGCCCTTACTAACTGTTTGATCTCAGACAAGTCAGCATATGTCGGCATATGTTAACTATTAATATTGTGAATAACAAATATTGTCCTGCACTATTTTATAAGCTCACCCAAGATGTATTATCCATATAACTTGGTACAGAAGCTTGTACATACAGGAGGGAAAAGGGGAGGAGGTCACTATGATTCAGAAAGCAGTATGTGTGCGAAGGAGGACCAGATTACCATGAGCTGAAATACATATTTCTTACACTTTTTTTTCTGAAAATGACAGCAATTACTGAGACTAGTTTACAGCCATTCTATGCATTGCTTATTTTATGCCATCTGAAACCATCTTGTTAATCTGACAATATTTCTTCTTTTATAAAAAGCTCGCCAATAATGAAGCAGAGGGCAGGAAAAAAACTATTTAAAAAAGCTATTTTCATAATGTATTGTCACCCAGCAAAAACTACAATCTTGTGTGTGTGTGTGTGTGTGTGTGTGTGTGTGTGAAACGCTTGTGCCAAATGAATGGTCTAAGTCTCTCCATCTCACATAAAGACTAAGCTGTAGTCAATTTTATGAAAAAGGGGAAGAAGAAAGAGGAGGAGGGGGGAGGAGGGCAAAGAAGTAAATTAAAAAATGTCCCATTAAGCTTAGTCTCTGGGAAGTGACCAACACACTAAGGGATATGTGATCCTTGAGGACTTGAAATGTTTTCTCGGTAAATCACTCTGGGAAAACACCCCTGAATTCCAAAAGGTAGAAAAGGCTGAAACAGGAGAATTTTCCACAGTCCCAGATCTACTTTTTAGGCTGCTGTAAAGGATGAGTCAAGCTCTCATGGGACCTGCAAAATGTGGTTTATGTCAAAGCCCTATTTTCTGGGGCTTGTCTCAAGTGACTAAAGGTTAGAGGCAGAGAAGACATAGATAAAAATATGGCTTACATGATACAAAGGGGTAGGTGGGTCCAGGAAGGGAGGTTGGGGGAGATGGATGATAGGAAAGAATTGCAACAAATTCAAGAATATCCGGGGAATACTCTATCCCCTGGTTTGCAAACCAGTTACTCAGCAAGGAGACAGGAGGCATGCTGTAGCTCCCTTTTCACTAGAGGTGATGCCAAGCAATAGATGTAGATAAAAGTAGGAGTCCCTAGTTCATTGGAGAATACTTTTAAATGATCGCTACATGTTTGATAAGTTGAAAGGAGTAGGAAAATGAGGGCAGGGAGAGTGGACCAGGAGTAATGAAAGGGAGTTGGAAGCTTCAAGGGATGTAGAATCAAAACTAAAGGCACTATAAAGGACACAGGGACAAAACCAAGGAGGGGCAGCACCAGGGGAGGGAGGTGGGGATGGCTGGGGTGGAGGGAGAGAGGGGAGGGTAAATACAGACAACTGTACTTGAACAACAATAAAATAATTCAAAACACTAAGGACAAATAATTAGGAAAAAGCAGCTGGTTGGAAAAGTAGTGAGTCGGGTAAAGGAAATGAAGATGGTAACATATTTGAAACTGGAGACCAAGCTTCAGTTGAGACAAGAAGTAGGAAATGGTTTTCTCCCAGTGGGGCAGGAAATCCTAGCTTTAAACAAAACAGTCTCCTAGCCCATAAAAGGAAGATGACTTTTTTGTGGTCTGAGGGAGAAGAAAACCATACTAGTACAAGTATAAAGAAGAGGGAAAGTATAAGTATAAAGTTAGTTTAAAAACAAAACAAAGTAGCTCCTGAGCTCTAAGGTGTGTGGTCACGGCCAATTACTCTTTCCCGGAAATCTCTGCAAAGCCTCTCAGTAGAAACAGTGAGTAATAAGGTACAGTCAGATGAAGGGAGAACCTTGTTCTGCCAGGATAATGGGGCACCTGCCTTAAAACCTCTGGACCCCTGGGGCTCTCTCCCCATCTGCCTACATAAGCATCCTTCTGGACTTGAATCAAAAGTACTGGCTGACTAACTGGTTTCCTATAAATGCTGACATTTTCTTTGCTCTAATGAAAAAATTTTTACTGAAGACTCGTATTACCATCCTCAAATCACTGATAACATCAAGTAAAGGACTAAGAACTAAACATTGAAATACCAACATGGAAAAAGTATTATTAGAGCCATGCTACCAAGTAGATCCTAAGAATTTCCTCTGCTAGGTAATACTCAAAAGGAAAGAAACAATGAATAAAGACATAGGAATCTTTCATATAAAATAGGGCTTCAAGCCTAAGGCACTATTGCTTCAATAAACTGATGATGAAGATCTAACTGAACATATTGAAATAAATATGCCTTAATAAAAAGTCTTTTATTTTAGTAAGCAAGTGAGAGAAAAGAAAGCAGCATATTAGATTTGCCAAATTAAATAGAACATTCAGAGAGCACTGCCATGACATGTTTTTACTCATTTCATGTTGATGAACTAAATGCTACAATTCTTGCTTTTATGAAATATAAGGATCTTTAAAAGTTCACATCTGATTCTGAATGTTTCAAAAAAGGGCTTTACTCTATTAAAGCTATTTAGAGTAAGAATGTGATTCTAGTGTCAAGCTGCTGTGAAGGGACAGGTGGGCAATGACCATAAAGCCATCATTCAGTTATATGCGGTCCCCTGGTTTTCAGTAGCTGATACTGCTGTAGGCTCCCACCTTCCTACTGCAGCCACCAGCCTCCCAAATTTCTAACCATCATTTGAGTTTTTTTTCAAATGAACCCCTTCACTTCTGTCATTAACAGACTGTTTTACTGAACTGGCCCTTGGTACTCAGGGCCCAGTTTCTCGGGCAGACAGGCTGTTGTTCAAGTTTTGATACTTCCCAATGAACTGATCGGGGTCTCGCCTTCCACGAATTCAGTCCACATTTTGAAATAACTATTTTCAATTGCCAAATTATCCTTTGAATTTGAGAACATTATGACTAAAATATCAGCAGCTGAGTCTCTCCCGCAAGTCAATGAAAAAGAATGTACATACATACTAAGCTAATTAATTTACTTTAACAAGGGACTTATTTTAGAGCTTTAGTGACTAGAGGGAAAGTAAGTTTGTGTGTGTGTGTGTGTGAGAGAGAGAGAAATCTATCATATTGAAAAAATATAACTAAAAATCACAATTTTATTTTAAATATTTGACATTTTATAATACTGTCAAAACATCCTAATAAAGCACCAGAAAAAAATATTTTGTTTTAATTTTTAATTGAATTTTTATTTATTTATATTTAGAAACAAAACCGATGATCACATTCCAGGGTATTAATTTGCATATGGATATCGGTATTGCTTTCTAGAGTTATACTTTTAATGCAAAAGCATAAATAAAAGAATTAAAAACATTTAAATAGATACAGAATTAGTACTACCCATGTATAATGCACATCTTTATTTTTCCCTCAAAAATTTGGCCAAAAAAGTATGCATTATACATGGCAAAATACAGTATTTTTTTCTTTTTACAATTAAAGGAGTGCTGAATTCTCCACTAAAAAAAAATCAAGAAATATTTATTTAGCACCTACTAAGTGCCAGCGACTATGATGCTCACAGTACAAATGAGAACAAGATAAATTCAGATCCTGTCCTTTAGGGGCCCCTTACGTAGGGAGGGGACACGCTAAGCAAACAGCCAGTTACCACAGTGTATTGGCAGTACCATGATGACAACATGGACTAGGGGCAGACAGAAGGGTGCCTAATCCAAACTTGGAAGTCAGGAAAGGTTTTACGGGGACATGACTGCCACCTAAAATGAAATCTCAAGGGTGAATGGGAAGTATATGAAGCACGTGGGTCAGAGAAAAGAGACAGGAAAGTATTTCTGGCACCAGGGACAGCAGAGACTTCAAGAGAACGTAGCATCATTAAGGATATAGACCAGAATGGGGGCTGGGATGGGGGAGAAATGACAGGACGAACAGCAGTGAACCACAGACGGGAAGGAAAGCACCTCCTATATTAGGAAGGAGTTCATAGGAATTTCCCATGCGACATTTGAAACAGTGCCCCTCTGACTACAGAAAAAGGGCTGAAGGACTTAAGGCAGAAATTTCCAAAAATCAGGTGATTCACGACAGTGGCCTGAACTAGGGTAACACAACAGAGACATAAAGAAACACTGATTCAAGAGACATTAGGAGAGAAAAACCAACATGACTTGGTGATTGATCTTTTAGCTGGCAAGGGAAATAAGGAGGAAACACTTGTCATGTTCTCAGAAAGGTAGACAGAAATGAGCCTATCACACTTCAGTCAAAATTTTAAACATGCTATAATTCTCTAAGACCTGTAACGAGGTCTCCTACCGCTCAGCACATATCAATAATTACTCTAATCTTTGTATAATAAACATCTCTCATCCTAACTGAGTCTTCTTTGTAAGACAATTTTATCAGCAAAGCATACGGGGCCCTGCAAAGGCATCAGGATGAGCCGTTAGAGGTAGTTGACGCAGCATCCGGCCTACATTTCCTGGCGTCTCCCCCTCAGGACCCAGGACTCTCCGATGCACCGCAGGTAGTGAAGGCCGTAATGACGTGCAGGACAGGTATTTTAAGATAATTTTGTGATAGAAAGAGATTATTGATTTCAACAATGACTAATGAACAGAATGTCTTTTATATTTTTAATGGTTAAATGAACATTGCGGGGCAACATGTGGTTCTTTCCTAATGTAAGTTTGCAAGGGTGCGGGATTAGGTTGCCCTAATGCGAGAGGAGGCCCGTAAACATTTGTTGTTTCTCAGAAGCCAGATGGGCACATTCAAAAGTCAGAGGAAATTCCACCTGCAATGTTCCTTTTTCCCTAGCATGAGACTCTTTTCTATTTTCCAAAAGAGAAAACTTTACCTTTCTTGATTGGTTTTTATTATTACTAATTTATCACCAGGGCATTATGAAAAAAGGCAGAGAGCTAAAAATAGAACTGGTGAGAAAAAAAAAACAAGTAAGACTGAAATAGGATTCTGAGAAATGAAGCATTTGGGGGTGGGGAGAAAAACACCCTTGCAATAAGCAGCCAAATGGATAGGCTGAAAGTCTAAAAAAAATCGTGTATCCTTTTTCTGTCTGGTTGCCCCAGGCCCCTCCATCTGGGACCAGAGCCTGAGGACACCTCTCTGCTCTGACCCTATCCCTGTTGGTGTCATTGTAGGCACTCCCTTACAAGATGCTTGTTGATATAGTCATTCACTGAGCAAGCCTTTATGAAGGGCCAGGCATAGTTCTAGGCTATAGGAATGTGACAGTGATTAGTTTATATCTTTGTCTAATACTTGTGACGAGAGAGCCATTTTAAATGTACTTTATTCACTTATATTGATAATGTCTATATCCCTGAAGAGTTCTAAAATTTTTTCTGAGAAATAAGATTTTCAGTATTTACGTAGCTGAAGATACAGTAGCAAATACATCAAAAGGAGCATTGATATGGGTAGTGATGACGAAGGCTAGTGAGAACTCAGATTGGAAATTTCATTTCATATTGCTCCTTGACTAAGCTGTACATTTCTGCCCAGGTCTGTTTGCCATAAACACTCTCATCTGAGAGTTTTTTTTCCCAAGTGACTGAATTGCAACAAGTTCGGGGAGACAGGTGGCTTCCTAATCCCAGCTCAACGTGGATTTCAGAACAATGGATGTCACCAATGCCAGCAGCTGCTGCTTCAGCGTTCTCCGCTTTTATCTCAGTTTACACAGACCTGGGAGGAAACGTGTTGAGACTCAGAAAGCTCCCAGGACCTTTCTGCTGGGAACTTTTCAAAGTCAACCAAGACACCCAGCCTTTCTTTTTTCTTTTCTTTTTTAAAAAGTGCTTTCTTTCATCATGTGACCATTGAAAGCATTGCTAAAAAGAAACCAACTTAATTGTGGAAGGAGCAGGGTGTGTATTGGGGCAAGAACGTCTTTGGGGTTATAAACCTGTAGGGGCACTCTTCAAAAGAGGCCAAGTGGGTAAATGCCACTTAATCTGGGCGGCGTTTCCTAAAAGGATTCCTGGGAATCAGACATGGTCATGACTATGGGCCTACCTGTGGCTCAGAATACATCCAGCCACCACCATGGTAATACAAGTAGCTTCTGTTTTGAAATCAGAAGGTTGCAGGTCCAAGACGTAGAGGTATCGTGCGCATCTGTTCAGACGTTCACTTTTTTTGTTAGCTGGACATTATTTAATAATACATTAGAAGCCAAATCACCGTTCTTCATATGCCAAGTCTCTTAAGTCAATCTCCCCCATTAGCTCCTTCTCATGTCTGCACTTCAAAGCCCTCATCGATGACATCCTGATAGTCACATAAATAAACCTTGTCAATAAAGCTATGTACTGTGTACATTACTGACAGAAAGAAACCGTTTTGCTATATCCTACTCTTATTTTGTGTTTCTGTATCTTCTCTTGAATTTAGTGATAATTCTCTTTTTAAGTCTAGAAACTACCTTCATTACTCATATCCAAGCCCCTACGTGCACTAAAAAGTACATGAACCAACCCTTAGAGAGATCTCTCTGTCTAACTCATAGGGCGCACAGCTGTCTGGGCCATGTCTCTGGATCTCAGTTTATGCAAATTAGGTGTTTGGAATTAGCATTTTCTCTTTTATGTGTATATTTTGTTTTTACAATTAAATTGGCAGCTTCTTGAGGCTGGGTGCTGTGTCTTGATTTTCTTTGCATCTCCTGCACCTAGTACAGATTAACTACACGGGAGATAGCTCTTTTCCGGTTGCAAACATAACATTTTGATCTGTATCACTCTAAGACTAAGTCAGGAGAAGGAAGTGAGGAGAGACAGAACAGGAAGTACAAAATGGAATGTGTCATGGATTCCATTTGCCTCATTCTTTGCTTTTCCTCCCAGACCCTGCACAAGTTCTGTCTCGTTCAAAATTGGGAGAACTCATTTTCAGTGTTTTATTATTATTATTTTTTGTATGTACTAGAATGAGAACTCCATGAAGGCAGGGGTTTTGTCTGTCTTGTTCATTGTTATATCCATCCACAATGCCTAGAACAGCACCGGACACATAGGTGAAAAAACACAAAAGACTGAAATAATTTCTCACCAAACCCCCAAAGAATCACTTAAGGCAATACTTCACATTATCAGATGTCTGAACATGTGGAAGTTTTAAAGATTATCTGGTCTAATTCCCTTATTTTACCAACACAAAACCTGAGGCAACAGAGGGGAGAGAATCTGGATCTCCTAACTCTTAGCTCGGTTCACTGATTCAGTTTTCCCTTTTTTTCAGAAAACATTAATGGTGAGAGAGACAGGTTTGTTGTACATCGTCTTCCGGTGGCAACTTGAATTGGCAGTGAAGACCTATGCCAGATGACCTCTGCCAGCACAGGCAGGGCCATGTGCTGAGCACTAGGACAGAGAGAAGAATGAAAGCAAGGAGGTTATTTTGTAGACAGAATTCAAACTTCTCATTAAGTAATCTGCATCAGCAATGTGATGTTGTTCTCAATTAGTGACATTTTGCTTTATTATTTTTCTCTTTGACAAGCAGCACAGAGGAAAAGATTGGTATCAAGTCGCTGGTTTCACTTGTAAACAGGCTGCTCTCCCTGCAAGTGAGGCTGGGAAGGCTCTGGGCTGCTTGCTCAAAAAGGAGGGGTGACAGAGCCATACAGGCACCAGAATGGTTTCCCCTGCAGTGAGAGGATATGTTCAGAAACTACAGTAGTACTTCCTTGTCCTCAGATACCTTCCACAAGCCTCAGTGGATGCCTGAAACCATGGAAAATCCCAAATCTTACAGATATTATGTTTTTTCATATATATATGTGTGTGTGTATATATGTACATACACCCATCCACCCCCCCACACACACACATTTTCATTTAAGGGAAGCACATTACAGCTTCTCTCCAGCAGGTCTGAATTGCCAGCATCACTACTCTTGCACTTTGAGCCATCATTAAGTAAACGAAGGGTGACCTGGGCACAAGCACAGTGCCATTTCCATAGCTGATCTGCTAACCCAGATGGCTACTCAGTGACTAAGGGGCAGTGTACACTGTGGACACGCTGGACAGAGGCATGGAATGGGATGATGCAAGATTTCATCACACTACTCAGAATGGCATATAATGTAAAACTTACAAATTGTTTATTTCTGGAATTTTCCATTTAATATTCTTGGACCATGGTGAACTGCAGACCTGAAACTATGGAAGCAAAAGTGTAGATAAGGGGGTATTACTCTATGATTCTCTAGAATTGGAATCAATAAACTCCTCCTTAAAATGCAGGAGAGTAGAAAGTGCAGGAGTTACCCGCCCTTTATAAAACAGTTCCTGAGATAAAGGGCCTTTTAAATGTCATTAAATCACTTGGGTAACTTTCAAATCCCATTAAAATTAAAAGGTAAATGGCACCAAACAATCTGTTTCCTAAAAAGCATAAGGTAAAACTGACAGGGAAACAATGATGTTCTTGGACTCTGACACTGAGTGTCCCTCTAGCACTGAAAGTTGTCATTTTGTCCCCCTGCCTCCCCCACTCAAAAACGTCTTTGTATTTGAGTCTTTGGTTTGGGAAAGGGAGAATCAAAAGGCAATCATTTATCTGCTGTAATCTCTACTCCCCAAGTTACCATAGAGATTTCAGCTGCTTGGCAATAATGTTAATCAGTACCTGGAGCTTACTCAAAGGAGCAATCCAAAATGACAAAGCTACAGACCAGACTTCGGACTGTGCATGAGCCCCACCAGGGGACAGATACCTGGGAGGCCTCCCCCAAGCCATGAGCTGCTTAGTTTCTATTACCTCTGAGCTAAAGAACCCCTCCTAACCCTTACTATTACTATCAGTGCATCTATTATACTTAGTATTTTTCATTGGTGTTACTCTTTCATACTTGTATATCCCTTATAGTTTACAATGTACTTCACATCCATCTCATCCTGTGGGCTGAAACAGAGCAGGAATGATTACCTCAGTTCCTGAGTTCGCAGGTATCTGAGTTACCTCAGAAAGGGAGACTATGCCTTCACATCACAGCCCCACATCACCTGGTGGGTAAACAGCTGACTTCTAATCTAGAAATCTTGCTTCTGCCCCTCACTGCCCCCAAGTACTGTGGTTGACTCTGCAGGCTGATACGGTGTGATGGACAATCCACTACCAGACGGTGTCTGAAGACAACACCGGGTGGCTTAGTACAAAGGCACTGAGTGCACGTCCTGACTTTGCAATTTACTCTGTCACCTAGGACAAGAACCCCTCAACTTCCACTTTCTCACTTATGAAAAGAGAGATTTATACTATCCCAGTGGTTTCCTAGCCTGCCTATGTCTCAGAATCACCTCAAGAGACTTCTGCAAAATATAGATTCCTGGGTTCCACTGCAGCGCACTGAATCTGTGGCTGGGACCTGGGCATCTATGTACTTAAATGTTTTCAAAGGGCTCTGGTGAAGCCCCCTGGGCAACTAAGAGTCACTAGGACCCCTTGGGCTGGAACACCATGTTATTGTGGGCTTAGCATCCATTAGGTAGTGGTATAAAATGGCTGTAAGTCTCAGACGAGGGAGCAATTCATCAGCCTGTGAAGGAAGAGGAGGGAGTTAGGAAGAAACAGTTTAGCTAAACTTAAGAAAATAGAGTTTTGTCACCTATATAAGGAGGGAAAGGAGAGATACCTCGTGGCAAGTCATGAGAAACATTAAGGAGCACAGTTTGATTAAGGCATATGTCCTTTCCAAGGGCATGCCTGGAGTATGAGTGGGAAGGACACTGATATGTAAAATTAACATTTACTATGCACTGAGGTAGAAGCAGAAAGTCCTTCTGTGTACTTGTCACCTGGCAGCTCCCTTCTTCACTGCGTCCTGAAGCAGTCGTCCCCGATATGGAAATCAACACACACAGTGAGTAGAAAAACTCCCCCCAAAACAAAAAACCAAAATACTAACCAAAAAAAACACAAAAACATACTCGGCCTGTGGGCAAAGACGCTAGAAACCACATCTGCGACAATGGCAGGTTTCCTCCTAATCAGATATTTTTGTTTTAGAACATTAAATATAATCTTTAGAACAAGACGATTTTCCTTGGCAGAGCTCTAGAAGAAGAAAGAACCAGAGAGCTGGCAGTCACAGCTGTCTGACTCTGATTTATGGCTCCAGAAATAATATTCTCAATTCCGAGTCCTAAAGCATGAGCCTCCTTTAGCCTCCTTCTTCCCTGTAGTGGCTCAGGGGCAAAAATTATGAATTTCATCTTCATTTAGATGTTTTTGATGCTAAATCTCAGTGTGCTAAGTTCATGGGTGGCAGTAAGGAAAGGACAGGGGGAATTTTTGGGTCATATTATCCCAGGTATGGTAAGTAGCCCTCTGCTGGCTATCCCCAGTGACTAGTCTAGAAAAAAAAATGTTTACCTGTTCCTTGTCCCTCCTCCATCCTTTTTCTATTAAATACATAAGCTCTCTTATCCCATCAATGTGAGCTTCATGAGGGCGGGGTGTGTTTGTCATCTGATCATTTATTGCTGGATATCCGGTGTTTAGGTTAGTACACGGGACAGAGTCAAAAAGTATTTGTTGAATGAATCAATTTACGTCACAACTTGGAGTTCTTTTCCTCACCATTGTAAGGAGAGCTCTGTTGGTTTACAAATCTAGGTTTTAGGTCAGACTGTGAACATTCTGCAACCTAAATCTACTCCTTGGTCATTTGGTGTATAAAATTTAGGGGGTAAATATGAATATTAGTACACAGAAGCCAATTAAAATCTTGAGACACATTGACTCAAGTGTATTTGCAAATAATCGTACCTCTAAGCAGGCAGGCTCTCATAAGGGTGGGACTCCTGAGAGTTGTGGAGAACATGGGTCACTGACTCTCTCTGGCCAGATATCCCAGTTGTGGAGTCTCCACAGATTCAGCCTCACATCTTTCTTCAGACCAAGTGCCGGCTCCATTGTTCCTAAAGGCGTTACCTTCTGAACTCATTTTCAAACGAGCACAATGGTATTTTGGCTTTACATAGATTGCCTAATTTATACAGTTATGAAAAGGGCATTGTAAACTGTTATACAAATGCTAATTATTATAATTATCTACCCCTCAGAAGACCTGTCTTTCTCTTCTGTTCGTTTTTCTGACAGAAGTGGATTCTGCCACCTACTAACTCTATCACCTTGGCAAGTTACTTGTCCTATCTAAACTTCAGTTTTCACGTGTAAAAGTGGAAATAATAATAATACTCACTTCACAGGGCTGCTGTGAGGATTAAATAAGATAATTCATGTAAAGCTTCTAGAGTGGTATCTTTTGAATTACAATAACATAATTAATTTATTGTTATTATCATTGCTATCATCCCATTCATTCCATTCATAATCTAGAAGTAATAATAGTTTGAATTCTCTAGGGTATTTTTCACTTGTAGGCAACTTCTTACTTTTAAATGTCTGTATTTTATAAAATATGTTCAAGGGCTTTGTATCTATTTGTTTTGGGTTTTAAATTACTATTACTATACTAAATTTTCATTAAAAAGTGCATTTCAATAAGGAGTTGCTTTTTATTCCTATTTTGTACAACAACTAAGTGGTAATTTGAAGGCCAAATGTATAACAGCTTCTTGATTATTTTTGACTATTTATGGATATATATAAGCATTGCTGCTTTATAATTAAAAGTGAGTCATGGCCATCTTTATTTGTCTTATTATCAGTAACTCAGAAATTATTATTTAGGAGACTAATGCCATTTTGAAGGCAATTTGGTTCCCAAGTGTTTGTTACCAGTCTCCTAGATACAGCTAATATCCAACAAAGAACACAAGAATTATTCAAAGAGACAGCATGAGTTATTCATTTTTATCCAATATTTATTGACGCTTGTCCTGTGCTAGGCCCTGTCTCCGTGGCAAGGATGTCCCAGTCACAAGATGCACAGCTGACCTCAAGGGGATCATATTGCACACACTAAACCAACACACACGCCAGCCAACCAACACAGTCAGATGGTGACAGGCACTGTAAAGACTGGATGTGACAGTGGCTGTAGGGCTCCCTTAGGTTAGGGGCTTGGCTAAGGTCTTTCTAAGCAGAAGAGATTCTCATAGAATTACAAGAAAGGGCCAGTCTTTCTAAACCAGGGAAGAATACTTCAAGTAGAAAAAATGCTTCATGTAGAGGCCTTGCACTGGAAATGAACTGCAGTTAGAAGACCATTGTGCAGCCCAGGCAGGATGCGACTGTAGTTTTAGCTTGAGTGGCAGAAGTGGATATGGATAAAAATGAACAGACTCGGGATGCTTTAGAGGCAGAGGAGACAGGGCATGCTGGTCCGCTTAATATGGAGATGAGGAGATAAAATAAAATGACTCTCAGATTTTAGGCTGGAGGTCCTTGATTGGATGGTGGTGCTGCTTTACTAAGGTATAGGAGACTGAGAGAGGTGACCAGGATTGAAGGAGAGAAATTGGGACTCTGTTAGTGTAAAGTTTGAGAGCTCTCTTGGACATTTATGTGAATAAGGCAACATGGCAGTTAGGTAGCCAAGTCTTGAAGTTCAGGGGAGAGGCTCAAGTTGAAAATCATAGATAAGTGGATCACATGGATCACCAAGGAATGGGAGGGGTCACCTAGAGAGAGTGTGTAGAGAAAGATTCCAGAAACACTCTACTTTTATTGGTCAAGCAGAGAAGGAAGAACCAACAAAGAACTCTTCAAGCAGGATCAAGTAAGAGGTGAAAGGGGAAAATCAAAAAGAATAAATGGTAAGGGGAAAAAGAGATATGGTATTCGATCACAAAATAAGAAAGTGTTTGAAGCTGAAGCAGTATTCAACTGTGTTGAATACTGCTCAGAGACACAATAAAGCAAGAACAGAGACATGACTGTTTAAATTTGGCAATGTGAAAACAGAAGTGAAAGGTAAGGAAGGAAGCATTCCAAGAACAGATTGGGGTGAGTAAGTGGAAATGGTGACAAACAGCTTTTTCAAGCAAGTTTGACCACGAAAGGGAGCAATTGAGAGTAGCAGTACATCAAGGGAGGGTACCAGAGTCTGAACATTTGTGTCCTCTTAAAATTCATTTGTTAAATCCTAATAGCCATTAAATCAACAAACAACAAGTGCTAGTGAGGATGTGGAGAAAAGGGACCCCCTAGTGCACTGTTGGTGGGAATGCAGACTGGGGCAGTCACTGTGAAAAATATGGAGATACCTCAAAAATTTAAAAATGGATCTGCCTTTTGATCCAGTGCCCCCACTTCTGGGAGTTTATCTGAAGAAATCTGAAACCCTGATTCAAAAGAATATGTGCACCCCTATGTCCATTGCAGCATTGTTTACAATAGCCAAGATGTGGAAGCTTCCCAAGCGTCCATCAGTAGATAATGGACAAAACAACTGTGGTACACACACACAATGGAATACTACTTGGTCATAAAAAAGAAGAAAGTTTCACCCTTTGTGACAATGTGGATGGACCTGGAGAACATTATGCTAAATTAAATAAGCCAGTCAGAGAAAGACAAGTACCATATGATTTCACTCATATGTGGAATCTACTGAACAAACTTAACTAACAAGAAAAGCTGAGACAGACTCATAGACAGAGCAGAATGACAACCCTGGGGTGGGGAGGCTAGTGAGGAAAGGGATTGAGCAAAAGACAAAAAGAATTTATGGACATGGACAACAGTGCGGTGATTACTGGGGAAGGTGGGTAGGTGGAGGAAGAAGAGGGTATATGGGGGATAAATGGTAATGGAAAAAATACAATAAAAAATTTAAAACAATTAAAAAGAAACCCCTATAAATAGCCAAGGTGATGTTATTAGGAGGTGATTAGGAGCTCTTCTGAATGAGATTAGGGCCCTTACACAGGAGGCCCCGGGCAGCTCCCGTGGCCCTTCCCCAGTGAGACGTGCCACCTGTGAGAAAGCAGGCTCTCACCAGATGCCACATCTGCTGGCACTCTGATCTGGGACTTCCCTGCTTCCAAAATTATGAGAAGTAAATTTATGTGGTTTATAAGCCACATAGTCTTTGGCATTTTATATAGCAGCCCAGATGAATGAAGAGGAGTTTTTCTTTTGTTTCCTTTGTGTTTTTGAATACATGAGACATTGGAACATATTTACACAATCCTGGGCAAACCACTTTACCATTCCTAGCCTAAATTTCCCCCATGTGAAAGGGTGGGTTGGTATCGAACAGTGATACAGGCTATGTTACTCTTAGGGCGAGAAGTTAACTCTGTACATGCAGAAGCATCTGACACGATGGATGACATCCATTTGGAGCTCACTAAACGCAGACTCAAAATTTGTTAAATCAATCATGTGCAAACACTCCTCTTAGAAGAGTTTTCAAATTGTCTTTCTGGCATTCCTCTTTTTTATTTTGATAAAATAGCCCCTTCAAAATGTCAGTGTGTCGCTAGTTTATCACTTACGCTCAGCAACTAGTTTTATTCTTTTACTATTGGGGTAGGAGGGTAGATCCAATTCGTGACTGTAATGCAGTTTTATCCAGGGAATGAACCATCGAGGGCTAAAGCCCAACAGAAAAGTGAGTGGTGGTCCTCACTGTTTGCAAGCCTGCATATCTCAGGGCAGTAGCTTCTGGAAGAGACAAGTAAGGCTTTCCGAGTGTTTTCTATCGATCACTGTTATTTTGTAGTCTCTTTTGCTTTACATTAAAAAAAAATCAAGAAGGACCTAAGAATGTTTGGAGATGTTATTGATCTTTCATTGGCTTTTTTGACTCTGTGGATGGCAAACAGCTACATGCTAAATTGAAGAGGAGTAATGATATGGTTTCAACTATTGAAACTCCTCAGAATCTCTATGCAAATAGCCCCTCAAGGATCAGGGTGAACAAGAACAATCTCATACACACTATGAAAACACTCACAGGTGGTATGAACCAGAGCTCTGCTTTGTTTCTCCTTCACCTGAGCTTCTATCCTAATGCTCTGTGGTTGCTTTCAGCTAAGATGAAATGCCTGCCACAGTGCCTGTCACATAGTAGGCACTCTGGGGATATGGGAAAGTGCTCCTGCCATAGTGAGCAGAGACTGTTTCATTCTCAGAGCCAGCTTCACGGGACTCACAGAACTTCGTTTCATGCTCTATCACCGTCTTGAAATTCTTAGTAATTTGTAAACAAGGGTCCCAGCCTTTTCACTTTGCACTGGGCCCTGCAACTTATATAGCCGGCCCTGTTCCCTGTTTTTCTCCTTTCTCTCTCCCTGTCATCAACCTCCTAAATAGCTCTCACATCAGCTCAGTTCTCTCTGTTTCCACTGTCACTGCTTTAATTCAAGCCACAAGGGCCCCTCGTATGGATTGGCTATGAGGGACCTCTACCGGGACCCCTACCTCCAGCTTTGTTTTTGTCCAATTCAGTTTCTAGAACATGTTCAGGATGCTTCTTTTAAAATAAGAGTCAGATTCAATCACTTGAATAATTAACAAATTAATCGGCTCAGAAAATATTGAGAGTTTGTTGTAGGGGTCATGCCAGGCAGTGGGGATGCCATGGTGAAAAACCAGACGGGATGAGAGGTAACTTCAAGAGAGGATTCACACTGATTTCTCTCAGAAAGACTGGCTTGATACAGTGTTAGGGCTCAGTGTTAGGTAACACTGAGAAGGGAGGAAGAAAGGAAATGAACATCTTAAACTACTTGACCTTGAACAGAAACATGGGAAGCCAAATTCCACTGTGGCATTTCTACATCTCAGTGGGAAACTACAAATTCTGACTTTGAAAAAATTCCACATTAAAACCATTTTGCTCTCTGACTGTATATCTAAATAATAACTCACTTGAGTGCTGCTGTGAATCCAATCTGGACATCTTTTAGGTGCCCCAAGGCCTCATGGGACACGTCCCTGCAGATGCACAATGGTCTTATGTGATGTACAAGTACTGTACTGCTCAGTTCTTCTAATTTCACCCAGTCTTCAAAACATTTAGACCCATTTCTCACCCAAGAAGAGAGAATGCCAGTCTTGGTTGTAAAGTAGAACCTAAAAATATTTGTTACTCAGCCCTTATCAGAGGGCTGGGTAAGCTGGGGGAAGAAAGGAACACCCGAAGAAGACCGTCAAAGTTCTAAAGTGTTCTTTCCTTCTGGAAGCCGTGTCCCTGGGTGAAGTTGGACCACAGAACGTTGAACACATCGTGTGCAGTGGGCTAATTCTTACAGAATTGCTTTAACTCGGTTTTGCTTTAATGCTATACCATTGGCTTTTATTCAAGATATATACTAGAAACCACCGCATGAAGTTCACTGCTGCATTTACTGTAAAAGTGTGGTTGAGGGCATTGTCCATTACATCACTCAGTGTGTGCTATTAAGTCCCGTATGAGAACATTCTTTCAAACTTAATTTTAGAAAATAAAATGGGCTCCTTGTTAAATTGCTATTTTGATTCCTTTCCAATAATGAAAGATGTGTTAATTAGGTTTTTATTCTGTTTTAAGCGGCAGAGCCCTACTCAGACGTACTAATCGAAGGAGGGAATTTACCTGCTCTCATTGCTGGGAAGGATTCCTGGGTTAGGGATACAATGGAAGAGCTATAGCAACCGGGCTTCAGGGCTCAAGGACAGCAGCCAGGACTCAGCACACAGAACTTGCTCTCTCTCTTTTGGCCTGTTTCCTCTGCTTAGTTAGTTTTCTTTCCTTTCCCTGGAGACAAGCCTGTTCCTCAGGGCAGGTAAGATGGCCAGTAGCTGCTCCTGATTTATATTTTTCCAGCTTGGCATTTTCAGTGGAAAATCAACTCCCCTGAAGTCTGTGTATCAACCCCTGGGAGGATTCTCATTGACGGCGACTCTTGATGGACAGATACCCATCTCTGGATAATGAGCGTCAAGGAGACGGGGTACGTACAGTGCGTAAGGGTAGGTGATGGGGCATGCTGACTGAGAGGCCCAGGAGAACAGCCCCAAAAGGAAAGAGTGCTGTTATTCAACGAAAAGCATGAGAAAACACACAGGGCAGACGAAAGACGACAGCCAGAGCCATGTGGGAAGAGACCTACAGCATATCCTTTGTTTCCCTTTTTGCTTAGACTACTAGGAAGCTCATGGGCAAAGGTAAAACCCACATTAACAATTATGTTTATATTTCAGAAAAATAAGTTTTATCACCAACTTTGGTTTTCTATTTTATTTTATAGCTGTGTTGCTCTATCCATTCTTCTAAGCTTTCAAATGTCCTTTTCAAAAAGAAATAAAAGATCACTTATGTGAGATGAGTTGAGATGATCTCACAAAATAATTTCTAGAGTTAGTTTGCTAAATCTTAAGATGCAAATTTGAAAGTGGGAACATTCTATTCTTGAAAATGAAACTATAAATGAAGTTCTCAGGAGGGTAGCATGTCTGTGAAACAGGGAAGGGGACAATGGGCAGAGCCTGGTCCTTCAGGACCGAGCGGACAGCTGCTGCGAGCCTAACCAGCCCGCGGAGGTCTGGTCCCTGTGGCGGGGACTTCCTTACAACGGAAGGAGGAGCTGTTCCTCGATGCGGTGTGAGGCACAGCTCTTGACACTAAGAGACCAAAATATGAGAAGAAAATAAGCTGTACGGGCTACAGGGAAGAGTTGTTGTTTTTAAAAATGAACTCTAGTTGAAAAACTAGAGAAAAGTTTTAGAAGAATTTCCAAAAATTCAGAAGCAGTTGATCCATTCGCCTAACCCTGCCACTGGAGGTCAACAACATGCCTTCCCAGGAGGCTCCCACCACTCCTGGCCCAACCCCACTGCTTCCCCTTCTGTACCCTTCTCTCCTTACCATAGCTGCACACGCTTGGATTCCAGAGAACTTGATCGATAACAACAAATTAAAAAATCTAAGGCTATTATCCAATAATCAACAAACTCAAATCTTTCAAGAGCGGGATGTGGCATACTGTCATTGAAAAATGATGCAGTCCCGGAGACATCTGTCCTACTGCCCTTTCTCCTAACTCCGAGCTCAAATTCCAACTCCCCCTCACACCAAGGGTTCCACATCCCAGTCTCACTGGAGCACTGGGGACACTCATTCCTCCCAGAAGATGCCCTGCTTCTGCTTTCCCTGCATTACAGAGATCCACGCGGTCGCCTCCTCACTTTGCTGGATAGCCTCTGTGTGATAAAACAGTAATACTTCAGCCACGTGATACACATCATTTCTATCCCCCCTGGGACTATATCCATTCTCTCTGGAAGGGTATTAGAGAAACTAGAGAAAAAGTACTGCATGTAAAGAAGGCCTTCTAGGTGGGACGTCGGGAGGCAGAAGAACGAAATCACTCATTTTCTTTGGCTTTATTTTGTTTTCCAAAAGACTTCACAGTCATTTGTTCTTCTTCAAACTACCCTGGAACCTAAATGTCACAGATAGACACTAAAGGAGGAGAATGATGTTTCTGAAACTCTTGGGTTGGTCTAAAAATAATTTCTCCCCTCTGCCTCCTTAAGGAGACGTTCTGATTCTCTATTCATTATGCGATGTGGTTAATGTAGAGGAACATCGTGTCATGGGAAGAAGCAGTGGAAAGCAAGCAAACCAGGGCTTTTCAGAGCAACAGCTCAGGTCACGCTATCGCATCTTTTTATGATGTTGTTTACTATTGGCCCCTGGGAAGTGACAATACTTCTAATATGGTCTTGGGGAAAACGAGTATTTCTTACTGTTTCCAGTGGAATGAGCCTGTTCTATTTCACATATGGTTTATATTCAACTTGTCATCCATAAAATGAGACGTTCAGGCTGGTTGATCTCTACATTGTTAGGCTCCAGAATTCCTTTTAGCCCTTTGCTTGACTTCGCTTAAAATGAAAATATTTGTTTGCCTGTTAGAGCAACAATACCAGTACTTCAAAGTGAGGGGGAAATGTTACCATTATCTCATAAAATAAATGTTTTTTCCTCAAAGGGTTTTTGTTCTTACCCACACACAGTTGTAATAATTAAATATTTGAAGTCATAGAATTGATTTAGTTATGAATTATTTATAAGCATTTTCCATATTTTCTTATCTTAAATATTTTAATTTTCAGTGTTGCATAGCACCCCATTAAATTTGCATACATTAATATTAATATTACCTCAGTGTCAGACATTTGGCCCTCATTTTTCTCTATGAAGAAAAATGGAAATAAACACCATGGGCATACACCTTTTAAGAAGTATATTTTTGAGTTATTTCTTTTAGATATATTTCTAAGAGCCAGATCACTGGATAAATGGATGTGCATGTTTAAGGGCACTTACATCATATTATCAAATTACTCTTCAAACTGGATGAACAAACGTACCCGGTCAAAATCAACAGATGAAAATTCCAATTTTACTATGTCTTTGCCATATGGGTGTATTTTAATGTTTCGTACTTTTGCAGGATACATGGCCCTTAAAGAGATCAGCTGCGAAGCAAAGATGACTCTACTTCTTGTTGCTTTGTTTTTCTTTGCCTTCTCCCCCCCACCCCCACCCTTCTCCCCACTTCCCTGGAATCAAGTAATAGTTCTCACTCGAACATCTGCGCTACCGTGACGTGTACCCTGAGGGCTTATCATGGCTTGTCACCTACTCGCAGAGATTAATTTCTCCTTCAGATGTTTGTCCTTCAGCTTCCTTTTTTTGCAAAAAAGCCTCAGGATGCAGTGGTCTGCTACCCCTGAAAGTGATACAGTGCAGGGACCTGCTGTCACTGGCTCCCCTCGTCCCTTTACACTTGGGCTTCCAGGGGATGGGTTTTTCTTTGCTTATGGTCCCTGCTGACACCTGACCTTTCCCAGTAAAAACAATGTAAATGACACCAGGATTTGAGTGACTGAGACGTCACTTCTGGTGGCAGATAATCCACGCTGCCCTGAGGCGGCGTCTTTTTTGCCCTCCTGATAGGAAGAGGAAGTAGAAAGGGGAGCGTCCTCCCCGAACGCAAACATAGATGCTGAAGGTGGAAAATAATGAGCCACCTTCCACCTACCTTCAATCTTTCAAAACTTTCTAGGCCATTAGTTTTTCCCCCTCTCTTCATCATCCTCCCCTACTCCCAGCTCTTCACACAGATCTGTGTAGGAGTTTGGTGAAGGTTATACATACCCAACAGCACAGCTGTGTTTGGGCACCAAAGGTTGAACCTACCCGTAGTCATTTCCTTTCTGTTTTGTTTTCTAAACTATTTACGTAAAATTCTGAAATCGAGATTCTGACTGTTTAGTTTCCATCAGTGAGTCAGACGGGGAAGAGCAGACAATGTGTTAACAGTTGGGACGCAGCAGAACCTGAAAGTTGCAGCCCGGGAACATTATGATTTTTGGTGAACAATATCTCAACCTCGTCGGTGTGCTGCGTTCAGCTGCAAGTAGCAGAGACTTAAAGCAGGGGCTGAAACAAACCATAGTTTTAATTTCTCCAACAGAATGAGAAGTCTGGAGGCAGTCTGCGGGTGGTACGGCAGCTCCACGGTGAACCCTGAGACCAAGTCCTATTAATATTCCACATTACTAATCTTAACTTGAGGCTTTATCTTTAAAGTTGCCTCATGGATGCAGCCTGGTCAGGGATCCTGGTCCAGACGAGAGAAACGAGAACGGGAGGAAGTGGAGGAACGAGTTCCTTGTCCACATACTCCATCTCCCTTCTTCAGGAATCCCAGAAGCTCCTTCCAACTCCCACTTACATCTCTTTGGCTGGAAGCTAGCCACCTGACCACCCCTGTCTGCAGAAGACCTTGAGAAATGCTGTGTGTTTAACCTGGGTACAATGTTGCCTGATAAAATTGAGTTTTGGTTAGCAAGAAATCTGGGGAGAATAGATAGTGGGTAGACAAATAATCAGTCTTTATCAAAATTGGTACTATAATTTGTTGAGTCCTTCTTTTGAAACATGATCCTACTAGAGATAAGAATTCAATGTCAAAACTCAATCCAAATGTCACCCAACCCCAGAATGCTGGCATTGGAAGGGACCCAGGAGGCTCCCTGGGGCATCACTATCTGATGCTTGGCGACCTTGAGTGAACAAGTCCAGTGCAGGGAATCTCACTCCTCCACAAAGCTTCCCATTTCCTTGTTTGACAGTGTTTAGTATTTACAGTCATAATAGTAATGAGAGTAATGCAATAATATGCTGAAAATATTTGCTTCTGTTGAAATAAAAATATATGTAGCACACATACACGAGTCCCAGTTCTTCCTTCTGCAAGCCTTTTGTTGGACAGCCATTCATATTATTGAAGACAAGCATCATGCTCTCAGCTCCCCAAAATATCATTTGCTCATGTAACACTCCATCTGCTACCAATGTTGCTTGGATACATTATCTGCCACTTAATTTTTTTCCATTCTCAAATGTGCACCATTCTGCAAAAAATATGTGTTTAAACTTACATAAAATTAGAAAATCTCTCCTCTGAACTTGTTTTAAAAACACATTACTTAATCTTCGGTTTCCTCTCCTATTCAGTCCTTGATTCACAAACTCACTTAGGAGAAGAAAAAACAAGATCTTACTAACACCAACGAAAACACTAACCAGAGCAGGCCAATCCAGTCTTTCTCCCTCTCCTTCACCCATGTTTATTTTTCTCTGAATTAAAATGTTTCAGTCTCCCCCATCTTCATATCATTTTGCCTCTGGCTTTCTGCTCTGGGTGTCTATGTCTCTGAGCCTATCATTTCAGTTCCGTTCAAGTTCAACTTCATAATCTTTAGTTCTTTTCTGAGGTTTAAACCCTGAAAAACTTCTACATAGTTCCATCTTGATATGGTACAAATACAAGCTTTTTTAAGCCAGAAAATCATTTCTGTGTGGAAATCTGAAACTAGAAAGATGATTGCGGGGGGGGGGGGGGCATAGATTTTAACAGTACCACAGTATCAGTACTGGTTAAATAAAAAGTTATTTTGAAATTTGAAAATATGAAGACAACCTGTGAAGTTAATAAGTTAGATCTTATATCATGCTCTTTCCAAAAAGGGCAGATGTGGCCACCTCTCCCCTAAGATGTCCTGAAGGCACCTGGTTTTGTGGGCCCCTAGTACAAAGTGAGGGCCAAGACACCGAGTCTACAGCACTTCAGCAATCAGATGCTTGACCAGGTTCCAAGAGAGAAACTTCCCTTCTAAATGCCTATTCTCGGAGAATGGTATCACTGTGACTTTCTAAAGTGGGGCTGTTCTTTGTAAATGTTGGCCGAGGCACAGGAGGATGCTGAGAGAAATGCCGCGGGGGTACACATGGCAAAGCGAACGAAACCTTGAGTGCTGGCAAGATGCTTTCGTTCAATCCGATTCCACCTCCCCCACACTTCCCGATGAATGACTGGAGACAGAAAGCAGCGCCACAGCAAGGAGAAAAGAGAGAGAAAGTAGCTCCTCAGAAAGAAAAAAGGAAAAGAAAACAAAAAAGCAAAGCCCGAAGAAACAAGCAGTGATGAGGGCACAGGCTTGTGTCCACAGAAACTCTTGAAGTGCACTTTGTCAGGATAAGTGGCTTGATCAGTTTATTCCTGGGAACCCTGCCCAACTTTCAAAATAGTACAATGACAGGATAGAGTGACAAAGGGACAGGCAGGTTAGGAGATCTCACTATGTGTTACTCGCATATGCACCATAGCCACATGTGCACGGTGCAAGTGTGTTCAAAATGGAAAGAAATACACAAAAACCATAGCAGTGGTTACCTCTGAGTGCAATGTTATGGCAATATGAACTATCTTTTTCATAACTCTCTGGAGCCTTTGCTGTTTCTAAAGTAAGTTCATGTGTCTTTTTCATAATTAAAGTTATTTTTGACAAAGGTGGAAGGGCATAAATGAATCCTATCATATACAGAGAAACAAAGCCTGATTTAGTGTTTATGGAGCCAGTAAGGATTAGAGAACAAAGAAATGAAGAAATGCAAATTGGCAGCTCCACTTGAGTGAGGAGGCATCTTCAAGCTCTTATACTCTACAGCCCTAAACTAGTTGATGAAGAAATAGAGGTGCTTTCAATGGAGAAAAATTAAGTCCAGTCTCTCTCTTCACTCACTCGGAAGTCATTAATGTTAACCTGTGAACATGACTGTGAACTCAAACAGCCAAAATAAACTTTTCCACCTTTCCCACTGGAAGTATTTCTAATATTTTTCAGAAAATGGCTTCTAGGTCCATCATTGTATTCTGACATTCTAATCTGTTTAGTAATAGTCAAATGTATAGATTTATGAAAAATAAGAGTTAAGGAATCGCTGACTTCATCTGACATTAAAAATACATAAAGCTACCGTAACTAAAACAGTATAGTACCAGCTTATGAATAGAAAGAACAAAGAAATTGAATGCAGAGTCCTATAAAAGACCTGCTTATGAAAAAGGATGTAGTATATGATAAATGTCCCATGGCATATCTGTGGAGAAAGCTTATTCATTTAATAAATGTTGAAACAGTTAAGTAGCCTTCCATTCCACACCAGGGTAAGCAGACAGCCTGTGGGCTGAACCCTGCCAGCATCCTGCTCTTATATAAAAGTTTTATTGGAACCCACCCACACCCACTTGTTTACCAGGCGTCCAGGGCTGTTTTTCCACAGCGATGGAAGGCTTGGGCCACCCTAAGACTGCATTGCCCACGAAAGTGCTAGTGCTCACTATTTAGCCCCTTATGAAAAAGGTTGCTGACTTGTGATCTAGATGAATAAAAATCAAAATATAAATAAGTTCTAAAATCCCTCATAATGTATTTTTTCTCTTTTGTGGACAATCCCTTTCCCCATCCAGACCTTATCAATTATTGGTCTGTGTTTTGTTATAGCTATTCTTGATCATTTCTATATGTTTGAGTTCAATAGTTTGGGGCTACTTTAAAGGGATCATGAGTTGTTTTTCATGGGGAAATAGTTAAAAAAACACAGAAATAACCTTTCGAGAAGGGAGAAGAAGAGGAAGACATGGATAGACAGACATCTTTTTTTACCATTTGCTAGTCTTGTTCCAGTAAAGGACTTTTGGCTAGGGGTAAAGCTGAGTTACCAGCGCGGGTGAGTTATTCATAAAAAAAAGCCATCCATCTGTGCAAAGACTCTGGGACTAGCGACTTGGAGCACTGTACTCCCATTAGAGAAATGACACCAGTAGTCTAAGTTCTATACCCACATGAAAGTCAGTCAGTCCCTTCAGTGCTGAAATAAATTCTTCAGGGGATGGGTCACAGGAACCTTCGGATCTGTGTACTGATGGATGCATTTACTGCACTTATACAACCAGTATTTCAAGGGATGCTCACAGCAACATGGAGGCCAGGGTAAGCATACATTGTTCTTCCCAACAGAGAGATGCAGGAAGCAGGAACCCGAGAAGTTAGTTGTTGAAGTCCTTATCATCTCAGTTGCTCCTACCCGGGCATGGCTTTTCAGCTTACGAGACTTTGAGAAGATACTTTACAATATGGAACAAGTGTGAAGATCCAGACAGTGAGGCATATGTTTATGAAGGGCCAAGAGGAATACAAATGATCAGGATTCACTCAGACTAATGGACTGAAACAGCAGCCGCGTGGGCAGAATTAATTGCACACCCCCTGTGCTCTCGGCCTGGCACAGGGCATGTGCGGCCCTTGATTGGTTTAATGAGGCCCCCTCTGCTGTGGTCGCAGACCTGCTGTGCTTCCCCGTCTGGAAAGCCAGGCCTTGCGCTCCCGATGTCCTCACGAGCGTCTGTCACACCTGACGTGCCTTTGCTCTCTTGAAAGGAGTTAACTTTGCTACAGTCCTTTCTTGTTTTTCACTAGACCTTCCATGACATTTGTATAACTTCTGCTTCATAAACTACTTTCAAGTATTTCACAACATCTTTTGCTTTAGTGTTTACTTGGCGCAAGATTGTGAAAAGTTCCATTCTTCTTCAAGAGAGAATTTTTGCTTGAGATTTATCTTAGGAGAAGAAATTTAAAAGATTGTGGTTGTCTTAGCAGCATCGTGGTACACCCAGAGTGTACTTCTCGGGCACAATGCAGTATTCTAACCAAAAAAAATAACTACAAATAGCATTACAAAATATGAGATAAGGACATTTAATGCCTGAAGCCTTAAAAAATAAAGCAACAAAACCCTCCTTGGCAAAACAGCACTTTCCTCCATGACATTTCACATTCTGGGAATATCACAAATGTCAAAAATGTAAAAAAATATGACAGTGCCGAAGAGTAAATAATGCTCAATAAATAGTTACTAGGTGGTGCTTACTACGCATTGAATAGCAATAGACACACCAGAGATGATGTCTGCTCTCGGAGTTTATAGTCCATCAGGAAGTCAGATGTTAATTGTGATGAGGGCTAGGAGGCACAGGGGACTGTTAGTAACAGTTGCTGTCGATGGTTTTATAGGTCTAAATGACTTAAATACAAGCAATTCAATGTAGTTCAATCTATAGGGGGCGAGAAGGGGGGACTCTAACCAAACCTGGAGAAGGGTGTCACCAGGGTAGACATTTCCAAAATAGTGATGTTTGGTATGATTGATTTCTGGAGGGTGAGTGGGAGACGGCTTCATGAAGGGAGGTAGGAAGCATCTGGGGTACAGAACAGCCTGGGTGAAGTGAGGGGAAGGGATGTGCTTGGTGAGAGAGAAGAGCCGTGAGCAGACCAGCAGGAATGGAGAGCAGAGTGAGGGCAAGGCAGCCAGAGACGAAGCTAGAGAATTAGGTTATGGGTGAGACCATGCAGGTCCTTGAAGGCTACTATGGTTTTGATTTTGGATTGTCCCCTGAGACCAGTGGAAACCATTCCAAAGTCATAAGCCTTAAAAGAAGATAGATGCAGTAACTACCTCAGGGTTCTTAAGGCTATTTAAGAAGTCTTCAATCACTTAGGGAAAACACCCAAGTAAGCCAAATGATCTTTGTGGCCATAGCTGGATTAAAGTTAGGGACATTCAGACAGGCTTGGAAGATGTCCATCCAGAAGGGATGCACAAATATCACTGGGTGTTCATAGTGGGACGAGGAACTAATAGTACAGGGAGTCCATTCATGACATGTGCCGAATCTGGGCAAAAGGAGTGAAGGCTTGATAGCTCTCCAACATCTGTGGGCACAGTGACACATGGCTGCTCTGCCTGCTGCACAGACTGCTAAGCAAGTGGCTTCTGGATGCCTGAGGGTCTTCCGTTTGGTTCAATGAAATATGCAAGCTCAGAGTCAGAGGAGACTCTGGCCACCAGTGGTCAATCTTTCCACCTCCTCCCTCACTACACTCACCTCTCGACTTAAGAAACACCAAGCACACATTTTAATAACAGCATTCTGAAATGGCACCACGCTGCCTGTCGGTTCAGGGTGAGCACTTGTATCTCCAGAATAAGGGTCCCTGAGCAGCATAAGTCCTTGGTTCCTTGGCAATGATGGAGAACAAGAAAAGTAATCCGATTTTACCTTTGAACAACCCCTTACAAGATAGCATGTGTTTTGTGTACATAAGCTACCTTCATCCTCACAGCAGGTATGAAAAAGCCTGTGTCATATTCATAAGGATGTTCAAGCTTGAAAGACTCAAATTCAGTTTTCAAGATCACACACATACGGCAGAGCTGGGGTCAAATTTGGGACCCTCTGAAATGCAATTCACTGCTTTCAGTTCTTGCATATATCACAGAAGTGCCAAGGGCCAGCCAATCAAAACTTCATGTTTTTGGCATTTCGGCTTTGATCTCCACGCCAACCATCTGGAACTAGAGGCAGGCCGATGATATCATTAACTATTGACTTTTTGGAGATGGTTTGAGGGAGCTCTGAAAACTCTAAGACATTGAATAAAGAAATCAAAAAGAACACAAATAAATGGACAGATATAGTGTGCTCACGAATTGAAAGGATTAATATCATGAAAATGACCATACTGCTCAAAGCAATCCACAGATTTCATGCAATTCCTAACAAAATACTCATGATATTCTTCTCAGAACTAGAAGAAATAATTCTAAAGTTTATATGGAACCACAAAAGACCTTGAAGAGCCAAAGTAATCTTAAGAAAGAAGAATAAAATTAGAGGTATCATAGTCCTTGATTTCAAACTATACTACAAAGCTAACATGATCAAAACAGTGTGACACTGGCTCAAAATACAGACACAGAGATCAAGGAAAAGAGCAGAATGCCCAAGTGGGGGCACTGTTAGAAGAGGTCCTGGGCCTTGCTGGACAACTCAGAAAAACAACACAATATTTTCATTAACTAAGTGCCTGATACACCCATATGATACTTTTCTCCTTATCTTTTTATTTCCCGCTAGATATTTTTTGATTGCCTTTTCATCTGACAATGATTTCGTTCTACATTTTTTTCTAAGAAGAAAATAGAAAGCCCATCCGTTTTTAACACGATTGAGTTAAATTTGCTTTTTATTATTAATAATTAAATGAGCTTCTTTCAGCTTCACAACTTACTCTGATAGTGTCCTGTAACTGTTTAGGACTCTCAAATTTCAGAAAACCTCTTTCATTTTTTTTTCTATGTTAGTTGTGACAGACATACTCACTGTTTATGGTATTATTACAAGTTTATGCTCTATAAGCATAAGAATTCTGGTAAATTTAATTTCCTGCAATCCTTATTAAAAAAGAAAAAAATGGTAAATTTATAGTTGCATACACTGAATTATTACATATATTCTTCACAGAATATAATTTCCATTTTGACTAGACATCAGCAAAACTGAGTCTTCTGGTTATAGTTCCACATGTCTGATGCATCGTAAAGTTTTCCACAGACTAGCTGCTGGTTCCATATATTTCAAAACTCGTCCCATCATGGCTCACACCCCACTGGTGCAGGACACATCATTTACAATACAATCTCGGGTCCTGTACCGCGCTGGCAGGATGCTGTGTGAATCAGCGCAGTGGGTTGTAGTATATTTTTGGAAGCTGTTCCTACTCTGGGACACCTTACAATAACATTACCAGACATCACACTAAAGGTTAAGTCAATGTATTTCTAATTCAACTTTCCCTCAGTCTCATTCTAAACTACCCAGGGCCCTTTCATCTCCACCTACACAAGAGGAATGTTTGGGAAGGAAGATCAGAGTGGAGAGAGACCATGGTCTCACTGAATTGTAGTTGGTCTTACCTTGCAAATTTTACATACATGTGCAAGCATGGGAATACATGGCTGGGACCTCTTTCACAGGCCTTGGAAAAGGCCACACGTGGAGGATCTCGCCAGGTCAGGCTTCGGGGTAAATCCTCAGAGCACAGGGACCTTTCAAAGAAATGCTCTCTGGGATCGGGCAGTATTAGCCAATGCATAGGAATATAAAAATTCTTGAAACTTAATAAAATATAGATACCACTAATTGTCAAGAGGTTGATGAGTTAAGATCTATATGCATATGTGATAATTTTCCATGTCAGTTTCAATGAGTTTTAAAGGGTTTGCTTGTCTAGTTATACACCCTTTTCCATCTCTTATTCAAACTTCATACAAAGCTAGAAAGTAAGTGCCGTTATCTCCTTTTTATTAATAACAAAACCGAGGAAACGTAGGTTCACTGTTTGTAAATATTATAGTTAATGGTCCACCCACCAGTCTTTCCAGGAGGGCAAAACTGCAAAGAAGTCTGTTTACTCTCCTCGAAGTCGTGCATCCGTAACAGTCCATTCTGCCCATTTATAAACAAAAAGGAAAAAAAGATCCCGCCTCACTTCCACCCTCTGCCACAGTGATTTCTTAAAATTTTTTATACTGAATTATGCTGATACTCTTTCTCTCTTTTTAAAAAACTATATCTTTATACATTTTTATCAGGGGGTAGGGACTCCACATTTGATCTTTAATTATTGCATTTCAGGGTTCTGTCCTTGGTCTGCTAGCTTTAAGCACTCTCCTTGGGTAACCTCATTCTCTCCCAAGACATTAGAAACCATCTGTATATTGGTATCTCCCTGTACTCTAGACCTCTGTTATGCTCTGCAGTTACCTGTCAACATGTTTAAGATGGTCTCTGCAAAATAGAGCATCAGTGAGATTTGCCAGACTTGCCTCCTGCCAGGTTCTTAATCCACTTTCCTCCTGTTATGCTGATCTCCTTTAGTTCCTTGTATGTGCTTGCATTATAATTCAGGTCTTCACATGGCATTCCTGCTTCCTTAAACACTCTTTCACGTCTTCCTCTTTCATTTATCCCTAAGTCTCAGTTTAAATGTGCCTTCTACAGGAATACTATCTCTGACCTCTTCCTACCAAGACAGAGTGGGGAGCCACTCCTATGTTTTTTTCTTAAAGTCTCATTCAGTCAGTATTCTTTCTGGCTGCAAAGGTCGAAGATTCAACTACAGTGGCTTACACGCACAAACATTTATTCTCCCACGTAAAACAAGTCAGCAAGAGACCGGGGCTGATCCAATGATTCTACAAAGACAGTAGAATTCTCACCTGGTACTCTCAAGGTTACTTCATGGCCCAGGATTGCTGCTGTAGCTCCAGCTCTTTTATTAGTCTTCTAAGAAGGGGCAAGAGCTGAAAGCACCTTTCTTCTGGTTTAGTCATCTTCTTTTAAGGAGCCCTCCTGGAAATCTCACTAGACACTTAGGTTTGTATCTCATTGGTCAGGACTTAATCACATCTAGCTGCAGAGGAGATTAGAGAGTTGGCTTTTTAATTGGCTACAATTAAAGGGTTCTGTCTCTAATGCAAACCGGGAAAATATTATGCTGGGAGAGGCACCTGACAGTCTGCCACACATTTCTGTGTACTTATCACACTGTCTTTTTTTAAATGATCTGTTTAACTGTCTGCATCCCCCTTCAGGCTGAAAGCTCCAGAGAAGGGGATGTGTCTTACTCATTTCTCCGTTCTCAACACCTGGCACAGTGGCTTCCAACTAATAGGTCGTTCATAACAATTTAGTAAATAGAGGAATTAGTTGTGGTGAGAAAACTATTATTGCTATTAAGTGAATTATATTTTACAAAGCTCTGGGAAGACAGAAATCCTCTACTTTGTAGAAAGGAGGAAGAGGAGGAAGGGCACGAATGGCCACACAATTACGTAATCATGTCAAATTAGATCTTGGTTTATAAAAGCAGGACATGCTGGATGACAAACTCGTTGGGTGAGCTCAATAAAGGGAAATGAATCTTCAAACACACGTTAACTCATGTCTATTTATGGTGAAGACAAAGAGTACATGGAAGATATATTATGTTCATTCTTGAACGTTTATCCCTGTTTTAAAATGTTAGCATTTCACCATAAGATAACGTTATCTTCTCTCTTGTTATCCTGTATAGTTTTAAATACTTGGTTGTGCTAATAGTTTGGGACTATGAATTCTGAGGATTTTTAAGATGTAATTTCTTTTCTTTCTATTTCTCTGACATGTAGCTAATATTCCGGTCAAAGACACAGAACAATAAAACTTCAATCCTGTGGCTTCATAAAAGAGCAAGTTCCGTTGCTCTAACAAGCGCTATCAACTTCACGTTCCTCCTCCTACTCAGCCAGCTCCATGAACCTGAGAAAGCATGTCATGATTTTCAGCCACGGTCATAAAAACCAACCCTTAATATCCTGTTAGATTACTGCAGGCTCCAGAAATACATATTTACCTGTTGACTTAATCCATTGGATATTAGCGTCATTCACCAACAGAACCGCCCTGCAGTTCAAAGGACTCCTAAGGTCCAAATATAGTGCTCTCTTCAAAGAAAAAAAATTCCTTAGATGTTGAAACTGTGTGCAATTGTTAAGGTTTCAATCTCTTCATTTTAAAATGCCCTCTGTCCCATGGTGGACTGGAAGAAACAACTTTACTAACTATTCCCTGTGGGGTGTATTTTCCCAGATAGACATCAAATTCCTTCAAGTTTCAGGTGATGTTTCGTGATTTTATGTAACCTCATAATGATGTTGATTACATAGTCAATGTCTAATGACCACTTGTGTTTTGAACCAAGGGGGGCAAAATGAGAATCATGAACAAATGTAGACTGCAGTGAACATTTTAACGTTTCTCTTCATATACTGGAATATGATATGCAATCATCCTTTAGTTCCTTTCACCAATTGTTTAGTCAAGCATTTCCAAACAGTCCCGATCTCCCTCACCCCCGCCAGCTGTCAGTGTTGTTCCTGGACCGTCTGGGTCCACACAGGAGTGAGGCACTGCCTTCTTGGGAATCATGGTCCAGTGATGAGACTGTGTTGCACCTCTAATCATAATCTCTGTGTTTCTTTCTTTCTTCACACACACACACACACACACACACACACCCTATGTCCCCTTCCATTTGAACAGACACATATTTTATGTTCCCTTCATCTGAAAGGCCATTAACATTTTGCTGAATTCACTGAACTTCTTTATTCTGTAGATTATTTTTGTAGTAATCACTCAAGTCTAGAGTAGGAACTATGACAATATGAAAAAACACAAATGTTAAAATAAAACAACCTATAAAGACACCGCCAAGATGGCAGAAATCTCTTTTTTGCTAAGAACTTCTAAAATATTTCTTTCTTCCTACCTTCCTTCCCCTCTCCCTTAATTCCCTTCCTCCTACTCTTCCTCTCTCTTCCCTCCCTTCCCCTTCCCTCTTCTTCCGTCCCTTTCCTTTCCTGTACCTCCCTTTCTCCCTCCTTTTTTCTTGAGACACCAGTTTATACAATTAGTCCTTTTAAAATAAGGATGTTCTATTAAGTCATTCTTCTTTTTATTAAATTTATTGAAATGACATTGGTTAATAACATTATATAAGTTGCAAGTGTACAGTTCTATAATACACCTGTATATTGTATTGTGTGCTCACCACCCAAAGTCTTGTCTCCTTTCATCACCATATATTTGACCCTCTTCACCTTTTTCAACCTGCACCCAACCCTCTTCCCCTCTGTTAACCACCATATGTCGTCTGTGTCTATGAGGTTTTTTTGTTTTGTTAGTTAGTTTGTTGCTTTCTGTTTTACATCCTACTTATTTCACTTAGCATGATATTCTCAAGATCTATCCATGTTATCATAAATGGCAATAATTCACATTTTCTTATGGCTGAGTAGTATCATTTTGAATATGTGTACCACATCTTCTTTATTCATTCATCCATCAAAAGCCACTTAGATTGTTTCCATGTATTGGCTACCATACATAATGCTACAATGAACATAGTGGTTCATAAGTCTTTATGAATAAATGTTTTCAAAATGTTTGGATAGATAAGGGAGATTGCTGGGTCATATGGTCACTCTATTCTTAATTTTTGGAAGCTTGTATTTTTCAAAGAAACAGAACAAAAGATCATCAAATTTGTATGGAACCACAAAAGACCTTGAATAGCCCATGCACTCCTGAGAAAAAAAGGACAAAGCTGAAGGTATCACAAATTATACTCAAATTATAACAAAAAGTAACAATAATCAAAGCAGTATGGTATTGGGGGGAAAAAGACACACAGACCAATGAAACAAAATTGAGAGACCAGGAATATATATATGGCTAATTTTTGACAAAGGAACAAACATACAATAGAGAAAAGAAACCTCTTTGATAAAGAGTGTTAAGAAAATTGGAAAGCCAATTCAAAAGAATAAAACTAGACTGCCATTTGACATCATATGCAAAAATTAACTCAAAATGGAACAAAGACCTAAATATATGACCTGAAACAATAAGATACATGAAAGAACTCATAGGTACTAAAGTTATGGGCCTTGGTCTCAGAGAGGATTTCACGAATTGGACCCCAAAGGCAAGGGAACTAAAAGAAAAAATAAATGAATGAGACTACATCAAACTAAAAAGATTCTGCACAACATAAGAAACAATCAACAAAAATAAAAGGCAACCAACCAAATGAGAGAAGATATTTGCAAATTATACCTCCAATAAGGGACTAGTATTCCAAATATATGTATAAAGAACTCATACAACTCAACAACAACATCAACAGAAATAAACAATCCATTAAAAAGTGGGCAAAGGATCTGAACAGACAGTTTTCCCAAGAAGACATATAAGTGACCAACAGATATATGAAAAGTTGCTGAACTCCACTAGCTCCATGGGAAATGCAAATCAAAACCACAATGAGATACCACCCTATACACCTGTTTGAATGACTATTACCAGTGAGACAAGAAATAGCAAGTATTTGTGGAGAAAAGGAACCCTTATATACTCCTGGGGTGAAAGTAAACTGGCATAGCCACTATAGAAAATGGTAAATCATTACTGTTTTATATGACCTTTTTACATACCAAGGATATAAACTTTTATGTTACAGCAAATATTACCCCCTCTCCTATCAGACTTGTAATTTTATCATTTATTTTAGTATAAATGTTATAAATTTTTCATGAAATCAAATCAATCATCCTCTTAAAAATGTTGTCTTTATGCTTAGAAAGGCCTTTTCTATTTAAGATCAGAAAAATATTTGCATAGTTTTCAATAGGTTCTTTTATCCTTTACATTGTTAGATTAAATCAATCTCCATAGCCACTATGTACAGGCAACAATTGAGTCAGCTTTTTATATAAATTAGTTTGTAATTTCTAGAATTTTATGTAAGCAAATTATACAGTAGGTACTGTTTCATTGTTGTCCATCTTCTTTCACTCAGCATGATTATTGTGTGTCATTTGTGCTGGAGCACACATCAGCAGTTCACTCCTTATTGTCACTGAGGAGTGCTCTACTGTATGTACGTGACACAGTTTGCTTATCCCTTCACCCATCGGTGGACATTTGGGTTGTTTACACCTTTAGGCTCTTCCAAATAAAGCTTTTATAATACATCTGGGTCCAAGTCTTTGTTTGGACACATGCTTCCATCTCCCTTGAGTAAATACTTAAGGGTGGGATCTCGGGGAGGTGTATGTTTACCTTAAGAAAGGTGCTGAAATGTTTTCCAATATGTTTGTATCATCTTATGTTCCTACCAGCAGTGTACAAGAATTCCAGTTCCTTTATATCCTGACACTTGAGATCATGAGATATTTAAATTTTAGACTTCCTAATGCACATTTAGGAGAATCACATTATGTATTTGTTTGTTTGTTTGTTTATCTATCTATTGTTACAGAGGGGGGAGGGAGGGAGAAAGAAAGGGAGAGAAACACTGATGTGAGAGACTGACACTGATCCTCTCCATGCGCCCTGACCGAGGACCAAACAAATGTGCCTTGACTGGAGGTCAAACGGGGACCTTCGGTGTTCTGGGATGACACCCAACCAACTGAGCCACACAGACCAGAGCCACACTTTGTTTACTAAATTCATTTAAAACTTCATTTAATTTCCCTAATCACAAGTGCTGTTTGACGTATTTTTATAACTTGTTTGTTTATTCATGTTCCTGTGATGAAATGTGTAGGTTCAAGTATTTTGCCTAGTTTTTTACTGAGCTGTTTGTTTTCTTCTTATTAATTACTATAGTTATTACTTTATCATTATAAATTACTACAATTATAAAATAATATTATAACTATTAGTATAGATTTGTATTTATAAATTTGTTACAGTTTTATTACAATTATTTTAAACTTAACATCATTTAATTTAGTTGTTTATTTTCTCAATTGTTACTTTATTTTAATTATAAGTAAAAATTAGTATAATCTTATCTTTATAATTAGTACAAATAATTAGTACAAATAATTGGTATTTGTACTTTTGAATCAATTGCATTTGTTTATTCTGTGCTGTATTATTTGTTTTTTAAATTGTATTGATTATTTTCAGAGAGAGGGGAAGGAGAGCAAAAAAGAGAGGTAAAGAAACATGAATGTGCAAGAGAAACATTCATCAGTTGCTTCTCACACTCCCCCAACCTAGGCCCTGGCCCACAACCCAGACATGTGCCCTCACTGGGAATTGAACCAGTTACCTGTTGGTTTGTGAAATGATGCCCAATCCTCTGAGACACACCAGTCGGGGCTGTGTGTTATTTTTTGTAGCTTTATATTATTTTCAGAGAGGTAGTGTTTTTATTAATTATCTTTATTTTTGAGGAGAGAGGAGATCTAAGGTATTTTCATTTGCTTATTTTAGAAAGTTGTAAAATTTTAATAAACTCATTTTTAAAAAGAAATCAGAAGTTATGCTTTTTATAATTTTGGGAAAATGAGATTTTTATATAAATAAGTTTAGTAATAATTGACTTAAGTACTTAAAATATTAAGTATTTCTGTCCATTAAAAAGATCCTTTCTTTATTCATTCAATATTTGCATTTGTTTAATTTTCTGTTTAGCTAGAAAATGTTGGTTCTTCAAGGCTGTAGGACTTTCCATTAACTTGAGCAACATCAGCCAATAAAAACCACACAATGATGGAGATCGAAGCTAGAATGCCCTGCAGATAATCTTGCTCAATATCTGCACCATTTTATCAAAAAATAAAGTCAAAGAGTTGAATCATTTCCTCAAACTCCACTGAACGTTAGTAGCAGTATCAGGAGTGGTCCCTCACTGTTATCTTAGTATGCTTTCTGTTATATGTCTGTTTATGTCTCCTTATTTCCTAGTATTCCTCTCAATGGGCCTCTGCTTTGGTAAGGCTGGTGACCTTGACATTCACTGTCTACTCCAAATTCACCAGGGTAAAAATCGCACTTTCTCACAAGTCATGGTGCACATTAGGGAAACTTACTTGCCCAGTGTCAGGGGAGTAAGATTTGGTAGCACGTGGGCATGTAAAGAGGATATAGCCTGACTGATGAGTTATGGGTTTCCTGGCTGGGTAGGTTGGGAGTGAGGACCCCTCAGATGGACAGATGGATGGTTTAAGGTACACACTTTAGCTGGTTGTTGCTATAGGGTAGAATCCAAAGATATAAACTGGGTTTCTTCATTTTCTTGTAGAAGATGTTTAGAGAAATTGAAGCAATCACAGAGGGGAGAGTGCAGGATTTTCTAAATGACTAGATCTTAACCTTTTACGGGTCAAAAGCATCTGATAAAAAAAAAAATCCAATCTTCTTTCCATAAAAAGGCACAACATTTCCTACAGTATCAGAGTTTGTGGATCCTTTGAAACTCACCTATGGGTTTCACAATCCCTCCCAGGGTTTCGTGAACTCCTACTGCAGAATTCCTGGAGAAGTCAGTCATCTGTCAACTCCTACAGCATTACCAAGCAGAAAAAGAGAAGAGAAATGAATCATGTGTGTCTTTGTGTGATGTGGGGATGTGAGTCTGACCTGAGGTATGCTAATTAATATGAAGCGTTTTCTCTAAAAACTGAGCCACATTTCCTAGTATATGTATTAAAAGAAAACTTTCTTTTAGATTCTTGGAAACAGAGCTCACAGACGTCAATATACTAATAGTGGACACGCAACCAAGAAAGGCGGAGGTGGAAATTGAGAGAGTAAAAGGTTAAAAGTTCTCTTTGAACACAAACAGCACTGATTCAATAAATATTTACAGAGCATCTGCTATGGGAAAGGCATGGTGCCGAGTGGTGGGGACAAAAAGCTTATCCAGACAGATGTGGTCACTGCTCTCGAAAAATCAATACAAAAAACCTAAGGAGCTCTACTAGATACATATTATAAAATGTTGTTATGTTAGTTATACTAACGCATAGCACAATTCATAATCTAAATAGTTATTAGTGTTATTATTTTATATATGAGAAAACAGTGGCCTAGAAAGGGTAAATGGTCTTACACCCAGGATTAGAACCCAAGTCTCCATACCAGACTTTTAATGAGCACCTAGTATGTGCCAGCCCAGTGCTAAATGTTGTTTGAGTAAACGTTCAGTCTGTTAGAGAAAGTCCACATCTTCATGAGCTAGATGTAAACTAGTGTTCATCCACTATTATGTCTTTCTAATCAGAGCCCAGGTTCTGTTAGTTATAAACTAACAAGGATAAGTCATCACTTATTTGGGTAAGAAGGAAAGAATTCTATATAAATTTTCCCAATAGGAATTATGAACTCATTGATAAGGAATTTGTACATGATTCATAATTGCAGAAAACAGAAATCTTCTACACTTTGAAGTTTTGGAAAGACAGAAGGAGAATGTTTGGATGTAATGATTCAAAGTTCCAGTGAAAACCATATTCTGTTGCATTCTTATAGTTTATTATTCTCTGTTTGCTTGTGGCAGTGTTTACTTTCTGCGTCCTCCGCACCCACGCACCAGGACTGGAAAAAAGACAGGATGGTGTGCAGGTACAACTTGAAACCCTCTAACAGCTGCTTTTCCCCCGAGGAAGGGAAGAGACCCAGGAGAGCCATCACTGCCCACGCCTCCCATTCATCTTTGCTGAAAAGCTTCCTCCTATTCCCTCCAGACCCTAGAGGAAAAAGATTTGTTCATTCAAGTACACTCCTACGAAAAGGAGAGTATCTCCTTATAGCATCAATTTTGAAATCAAGTGTTCATCTTGACAGCCTCAGTACTGTCTCTGCAAGTAGTCGGATCCCGGGAAGGCAGAGAGAGAATCGGGAAGGAGACAGCTAATGAGGAAGGCCAGCGCGGGCCCAGCAGGCCTGCTGGGGCTTGTGCCCACAGCCTCCCATGGAGCAGTTCGGGGGTCGGGAAAGACCCCTAGTTAAGGCTTCCTGCGAGACTGACAGCTGGATGCCTCCAGGGCTTACCTGTCTTCCCTGTGCTGCCTCCAAATGCTGCCTGCTTCTCCTACGAGGAGTAGTATACTCCTATAACTACCTCACATGTATCATTTGGAGAGTCTAGGATTTCTTATTCTTCTTAGATGTTTGAGTACCTTGTCCTACCCCTCTTCTAGCCCTGGTTATCTGGAAATACTCTGTAGAGTTTCCAAAATATTTGCAAGGATACCTAAAAAGTGATTTTTAAAAACTCTGTCTCATACTTACCATTAGTGGAATACCTCACACACTCCTTACACTATACCAGTTCTCCTACCGCTCTTCTCTTTCCGGTCTGTAGAACAGTTCGTTATTATTAATTGGGAAGTTCAAGTATCAGAGTCTGGAGAATGGGTTGTTGTTGTTTTTTTAGGAAAATTTAGTCATAAATTCAATGATATTCCTTAACGATAGACTATTAAGGGGCAGATAAGAAATTTGCATTTTTATGTGGTCTGCCAAGATTTGTCCTTTCCCTAAAGATGCAGATCCATTAAAAGGTGAAACATAGCAGTAAATCAATGGGGTTCAGAACCACAATATATCTTTAAAATATCTAGAGACATGCCCTAAGGTATCTTAATGACACCTTTCAATATAAAAGGTGAACTCAGGGAGCCCATGGCTACTTTGCCACTGGCGTGCAGAAGGCGGTCCCATTCCAAAGGGTAATTCAGAGTCGAGGAAGCCAATATCCTTGATGCTTACTTCATTGCTCACTAACTCATTTATCTTACACAGAGTGATTGAACACCTACTAAGTGTACTCTAACAGGATACACAAATGCCTAAGATTTGGACCTTGCTCTAAAAGTCTGGTGGCCTTTTGCAAACCATTATTTATTTCCTTCCCAAGCTCCTCCAATTAATCCTCTTTGGAAAATGGAAGCAATGCAACATATAGACTGGATTTGTTTAAAATGTGACTTTTAAAATAGTTGTTTTACTTTGGAACACATATGAGTAGATAGTGGTTGTGTCTTGGTCTAGAGTAACACAGAAACCTGTCTCACCTACAGTATGGCCAAACTCTATACATATACCATGTTAAAGCAGAAAATGATATTTTAGTTACAATTTCATAACATATTACAAAATTTACATAACTGGCTATAAAGTACTTTACTTTTTGTTTTCTGACTATAAATGCAATTCATCATAACTTTGGAATAAATAGGTATATTTTAAAAAACAGGAAAAAATCATTTATCATGAACAATGCAGAAAAAATCTGTATTTTGACTGAATAAAATACATCTAAGGTATTTGAGGGAAATTTCACTCTAGAGGCATGAAAATATAGAGGCAGATATTTGAGTAGACCTTAAAGCAAGTTCAAAACAGTAATGACATCAATTTCTTTGTGCCACTTAAAAATATTTCTAGGGATATCCAGACACTTGACTTTGTTCGTGACAAATTTTATTTCATGGCCAAGAGTAGAGAAACAAGATGGAATCGACCAGAAGGTGATGTGAAACAGGTTCTCCTGAAGTAACCAGGAACCAGAGGGAAGTGAGATGAAAGGAAAATCTCCGGGGCGGGGGGGGTGGTTAAACAGAGTGTCCAGGTAAACATGAGAAGGGAACTGAGCCTTGAAACTAGGCTTAGCTGTGCAGAGATAATTAGAAGGGAAAGAGGAGAGTAGGCGTGGCCATTCAACCTCCAGAAGTAAATTGGCAAAAGATGGGACCACAGGATTCTAATTCAATTACCAGGTGGCATCAGTCTGATGACAGAAAGAGCGGCTGAGTGTGGCCCACAGCTCAGGTGTGATCCTAAATAGCCACATGTATTTCTGTGAGAATGCCCATGAACTCTTTTTTTTAAAGATTTTATTTATTTATTTCTAGACAGAGGGGAAGGGAGGGAGAAAGAGAGGGAGAGAAATATCAATGTGTGGTTGCCTCTCGCACAGCCTGCATCAGGGACCTGGCTTGCAACCCAGGCATGTGCCCTGACTGGGAATCAAACCAGCGATCCTTTGGTTTGCAGGCTGGTGCTCAATTCACTAAGCCACACCAGTCAGGGCCCTGTGCACTCCTTTTGAAAAGACCTTCCTATATTCCCGTTTATTATGTTTCAAGTGTCTGCCTTCTATGAGAAAGTGACATTTTAAAAATGACTTGTAGTCACAACCATTTCAGACTCATTAATTTCACCCATCACCCTCATCACCCTCACAGCATGAAATCTTGCCAATGCTGTTTTGTCTAAACTTCCACAGTTTATTTAATGCAGCACATTAAAACCATTTCTGATCTATTAAAAACATCTTGCCTGCAGAGCTCTGTGTTTTCCAAATACATAGAAAAGAAACAAGTAACAAGTACATCAAACTAAAGATGACTTCAGGTACATGACTCTACCATAATTTCATTACTACGAAGAGAGCTCAGGAATCTGGGCTTCCTGAATCAATTTGTTAAATGAGGTGCATGTGAGTTGACATTGAACTCTTTCAATACGTCTTGAAAAATTTTGACACCTGGGGATCATATTCAAGACCCTGCAGAGTTCCTATCCTTAAAGAACCTATCATCAAAATAGGGGTCCCCCAAAAGAGAAATAAGCACATGTAAAATAACACTAAATTATAGATAGATCGTTCATTTATTTGAAAGGGAATAAATGAAGGTCTGTCACACTTATGTTAATTAACTGGAGAAGAGCTTGAGCTAAATATGATTTTCCCCCCAGAGACATCCACTAATGTTTGCTTGGAAAAAAGAGATGCCTTTTGAAGAGTTGTCCTATTTCCATGCAAGGGCTCTCGTGAGTTGACTTATCTAGCTATAGTTATCAATCTGCATATATATATGCGTGCTTGTGACTACTCAAAACATTTCTGAACACACACAACAAATGTTAACAGGGCTTTCTTCAGGACAACAGAATTAAAGAGAAGGAATAGACAGTAAGATGAGGAGCGAGTTTTAGGTTTTCATGTCAAATATATATTTCCATACTGTTTGAGTTTGCCATGTGAATGCCACTTTTAATTTAATCCTAATGTAAATGTAGAAACACTCATACATAGTGACGTAGTGAAAGTTGGAAACCTTTAGGCTCCTGCATTTGCCTGCAGAAGCTCAGGGAGGAGGCGCCCCCTGTAGGACCCTGACTCCACCTTGCTGGGGAGGAGCAGTTGAGGCCATCACATTCCAAAGACTTGAAGCAGTAGCCATGACAATCTGCACTTTTCCAGTGCTTTTGGAACTTTGAAACCACTGGAGCAGGACAACCATGGGGCCAGCACTCACAGATGAAGCCCTCAATATCAAGTCCAAAAAGTGGAGTCCTCTGTGGGTCCATTTGCATGGCTAGCTTTTAGACTATGAGAATCAAGCCTTTCTTCAACAGGCGCTTCCAGCCAACAGGAAAGATATAATCTAATTATTCCCTCAAAGCAGACAGTGCTTGCACCACCCCAGAGCAAGGAAAGCACTTACACTCACAACTAAGTGGCTATTTTCTGCCTTCTCCATCCATTTCCCTTTTCAGTGCAGTTGGGATGCAGATGGCTATAGACCTTCATCAGCATGGACATCAGCACCATTGATGTCTATGTCTCAGCAGATGAAATAATGCACAGGCCAATCTTATGCCCTGCCAACTAAATAACTAGTTACTGGAATCCTGACATTTTTGTGAGCTATTTTCTTGTATATGAAACCAAGGTGGAAAGGTCTTACCTGGCAGACCTCTAGCAGAAATAGGGTCTCGGAGAGTTCCTTATTCTAGATCAACAGGTCTTACCCTTTCAGGACCAGCAGAATTAATTGTCTAATAAATTTAAGCATCTAATGACAAACTAAGGGGCTTTTAGATTTTGAATTGTCAAACGAAATCTGTGGGGTTTTCTACAGAGCTAAGATGTGGTACTTTCCTAATGTAATTTCAAAGTGCATGGAGATGGGTTGCCCTGATATGAGGGAGGAAGACAAAAAATCTGCAATTCCAAACTCAGATGGGGGCAGTTAAAGTGGAAATCATTCCATCTGCATAAGTTCCACCTCCATATATTTGAGGAGGTGCCCTGGAATATATATTTCAAGTTCCCATAGTAATTGTGATGTGTTTTCAGGGTGTAGATGCTAAGCTATGAAGCACTGAAGGAATTCCAAGATGTTTGAGTGGCCTTTCTACCAAGGTCTCCACCACCAGGCAGTATCTACATTGAAAGGACTGGGAATTATTTGAGCCACAATTTCGCATACTGCAGATTTCCTCTAATGGCCTCCTTTTGACCAGGATTAAGTTTTTTAAAATCACATTTTATAGAAATGACGACATAACAAAAATGAATTCTGAACAGTGTGATGTTTGAGACAGCACAAAATGACTATTACACTTTTCGACAACCTCTTACGTATACAACAATTAGGGCCTAAACAAATTTTCAAAAAAGCAGAAGCTATATCTTTGGCAAGCAGATCTTTCATGGGATGGTTAAAGTGTCTCACATAGGAGTCTCTGATTCATTATGATTAAGCATCAAGTAACAACAGCAGGTTCACCACTGCCATCTCCCCTCTTGCTCTGGCTGACATAGTCTGGCAGGGTTACTGCTCCACAAATGCGCCTGCCAGGTCATTCAAGCTGTGCCTGTGCCATGTTCTACGCCTGCTCACTGAACACTTCTGAAGTTGGGAAGACCATTAGCAAATGCATAAACAAAACTAGAATATTCTTCAAATATCTATTATGAAAGGCAAACATTTGCTATTCTACATAAAACTTTATAGTAGGTTTCTAAATTTGAAGACGTAAAAGTGTTGATTAATCCTGACCCAGAGCTTCATCTATAATTAGACAATTAAATATAATATTATTCTCTAGCAATCATTAGTGGCCACAAAGTTTTAACAAGTTGGAATAAATACATAAAATAAAAGCTGACAGTAAATTAAACCAAATAGTAATTGCATACTTTTCTTTGAGGCATTTTCTGAGATTTTTATGTGGAAGACATATTTACAGATCGCCAAAACAAGATGTCAAAATAATTTGAGAGTCCAGTGTGACTGAGTCTTCAGCATCAGGAAGTTGCGATCGTTGACTAAACTTTTTCTCCTCAGAACAGATTGTTTTGGCGTTGTATACAAAACCATCATGTCCATTTACAATGTCAAAATGGTGGTGGTGGGGTGTTCCAGAAACACTTCCAGAAGACAACTTATTTGTCCTATTCTTACGGATCTCATCACCATCAGTTACCAATCATTCATCATCCAAGCCTGCTTTGTAGGACTGAAATGCCTCCTGCTGGAATCTAAGCCCATTGACTCTGGAAGCGCACAGTGGTTAACCCATCAGGTATTGTTAGGGGACGATGTGATGTGTGTCAGTAGATTTCCTAGAAAACACATACTTGTTTGCTTTTTTTCAAAAGACAAACCTATTTTTATGTAACCATATTTAAGTGAAATATTTCTAACATGCACCAAAATCTACTGTGTTCTTAAATATGGTATAGGAAACAAAAGCTAAACTTCTAAGGTCATCATTAGGGACATCAGTAATTTAGAGCCTCGCCAAGAAGCTGGGAGGTGGGAGGGACATTTTCTGGGGAGGCAAGGGACATGGGCATCAAGAGTCTAGACTGCTTCCAGCTCTGCTGCTGATTGGCTGTACAGACTTGATTAGTTACTTTCACTCTTTGCATATCATTTCCTTGTTAAAAGGACTAACAACAGTACCCAACTTAATGGGTTGTTGTAAAAATAAAGCACTTGCAAGAGCCTTAGACCATTGCCAAGCACAGCATAAATCATCAACAAACCTTAGCGCTTATGGAACTGGAGAGCATTATGCTAAGTAAAATAAGCCAGGTGGAGAAAGATAAGTACCATATGATCTCACCTATAAGTAGAACCTAATGAACAAAACAAACGAAATGAGTGAAATAGAATCAGAGACATTGAAATAAAGAACGAACTGACAGTAACCAGAGGGGAGGGAGGAGGGGGATAATGGGGGAAAGAAGGGGAAGAGTCTAGTTAAGGCACATGTATAAAGGACCCACGGTAATGGACAACAAACAGGGTGGGGATTGACTGAGGGAGTGGGGAGTGGTGGGGGGGAGCAGATGGGGAAAAATTGGGACAACTGTAACTGAACAACAATAAAAAAATTTTTAGCTCTTGTGATGATTAGTCTTGCTTTCATTTTTAATGTCTGATATTCAATCTGTTGTATTCTGAGAAACTAGATGTGTTTATTAACATTTCCTATGATAATAGAGCATGAGCTTTCTCAAAGTTATTTTGGTTGCTTTGAAGCAATTTTTTACTTAGTGATTTTTTTTATTGTGGTAAGAATACTTAACATGAGATCTACCCTATTGATTTTTCACATGTACAATACAGTATTATTAACTGGGAGCACAATGTTGTCCAGCAAACCTCTAGATGTTACTTATCTTGCATAACTAAAACTTTCTGTTCATTGCCCTGGCCAGGTAGCCCAACTGGTTAGAGTGTCATCCTGATATGTGAAGGTTGCGTGTTTACTCTCCAGTCAGGGCAATAGAAGAATAAACCAATGAATGCATAACTAACAAATGGATATTTCTTTCTCTCTCTCCCCCCTTTCCTCTCTCTAAAATCACTCAGTAAAAAAGCTTTCTATTCTTGGAATAACAACTCCCCATTTTCTCCTCCCCCCCAGCCCCTTGCAAGCACCATTCTACTCTCTGCTTCTATGAGTTTGACTATTTTAGATTTCATATATAAGTGTAATTATACAGTATTTGTCTTTCTATAAATTGTCTTGTTTCAACTTAGCATGTATTTAAGGTTTATCCATTTTATCACATATTGCAGGATTTCCTGCTTTTTTAAAGGCGGAATAAAATTCTATTATATGTATATGCTGTATTTTCATCTGTTGATGTACATTTAGGTTGGTTCCATATCTTGGTTATTGTGAATAATGCAATAACAAACATGGAGGTGAAAGTATCTCTTCAAGATCCTGACTGTATTCCTTTTGAGTAAATATTCAGAAGTGTAATCACGAGGTCATATGATAGCCTAGCTTTACTTTTGTGTGTGTGTGTGTGTGTGTGTGTGTGTGTGTGTGTAAACATACTGTTTCCCATAGTGGCTGCACTAATTTACATTCTTACACATCATTTTACATTCCCACCACAGTGTACGAGGGTTCCAATTTCTCTTCATCCTCACCAGTCATTTTTTTATAATGGCCATCCTATCCAGTATAACATGATAAATCCTTGTGATTTTGATTTGCATCTCCCTGATAAACACTGATGTGAAGCATCTTTTCATGTACCCATCGGCTATTTGTATGTCTTCTTTGGTGAAATTTCTATTAAAATCCTTTGCCCAGTTTTAAATCTGATTATTTGTTGTTGTTTTCATTGTTTATTCTGCTACTGAGTTGTAGAAGTTCCTTTCTTATTTTGGATGTTGACTCCATATAAATACATGGTCTATAACTACTTTCTTCCATTCTGTTAATGTAGAGATTTTTGACTCTGCTCCGGTGTGCAAATTTCTGGATATCTAACCCACAAAACATCCTCACGCATGGACATAAACTCAAGTAGCTTAGAGATGGACTTGAATGAAACAATCTGGTTTTTTTTTAATTGTTGATTTTTGGAGAGAAGAAAAGGAAGAGAAAGAAAGAGAGCAAGAATGAGAGAGAAACATTGATTTGTTGTTCCACTGATTTATGCATTCATTGGTTGGTTCTTTTATGTGCCCTGACCAGGGATTGAACCTGCAATCTTGGTATATTGGGACAGTGCACTACCCAACTGAGCTACCTGCTCAGGACTGAAATAATCTTTGATATCATTAATAAATAAAACAAATGGCATTAAAACTTGATGACAAATGTACATGTAGCATACATTGCTTTCAAGCATTTTTGAGAGTAAATATTTTAAAATTGATATACTAGGGCTTTACACATTCATTTAAATAGGGTCTTACTTTTATACAGTATAAATGATTAGTTGGAATTACATTGGTTACTATTAATAAAATGGCACTTTTTCAAAAATATGTTGTTATAGTTTATTCACTAATTCAGACACACTTCTATATTTATATATTGAAAGCCACAAGTTTCCTTTAAAAATATCACTACCTTTCCTTCATTTATTTTCTAACATTGCAATCATTTAAATTTTGGTTTAAAATCTGAGACTATAGCACCTCTATCACCACCCAAGAAAGGACACAAACAATCAGCAAATGAGACCAGCCAACCCCCCTGCCCGTTCCTGTATGGGTTGGGCAACTAAGTAGGAATTAAGGCAGCTCTGATTGCATTGTTTCACTTTTAGTTTTATCCTCAGGCCTCGAAACCCATAGGCATGTAGGACCTCCCACCTGCCTCAGAATTCTAAGAGGCCTAAGGTCCTAATGGCCAAAGACCTCATACCTATGGCCTTACACTCTCACGTAGAATCTGTGGATGATATTGCATGGTTTCACCCCTGAGCCGACCGGTGTCTCACTTTTCCCGAGTGAATAACTCATCTCCCTTCTCTGCCAAAGGATGCTAGTTTTCCATCTGCCTGCTAAATAAACAGGTTTAGGAAGTGCTTTAATTTTTACGAAAGAAACATGTTCTAGAAATACAAAGTGGAGTAGAACCCTCTTCATCATGACTCATTCTTAGGGATTTGCCTAGAATTCAGGTTACTTCATGCCTCCTGGAACAAAACAAATATATACAGAGGAAGCAGGGCTTAAGACAGGAAGTCTACACACCTATGCCTGTCAGGCTTGGGAGATACATGCAAAAATGTAGACATGCAGAGATGAATGGTTTGAGCTGGATCTATCATGCTTTGGCATTGTCCAGGGGTTGGTGAACTTTTTCTGTAAAGGGCCAAACAGTCAATATTTTAGGTTTTGCTGGCCATCTGGTTTCTGTTGCAACTACTCATCCAGGATATCACAGAGCAAAAGTAGTCACAGCAGACTACTAAATGATTGAGCATGGTTCTGTGCCAATAAGACTTTATTTACAAAACAAGCGGCAGTCAAATTTGGCCTGTTGGCTATCGCTTGCTGACCCCTACTCTAGCTGATGAAGTGCAGGGTGTATAGTCTGAGAGGCTGAGTTAGAATCCCAGCTCTGACATTGATTCTCTGAACGACCTTACAAAGTTCTTAAGCCTCTCTGAGTCTCTCATTCTTTGTGAAAAGGAGATGACAATACCCAACTCAGGGGCTTGTGATGAAGATTATATGAGACAATGGATGCAAAATGCTGAGCTTGTTGGCTGGCAAAACCAGTCACCTTAATATGATTTAGATACATTCCTTTAAATAATTCCTGCATCCTCTGAACATTCTTTATCAGAAGAAAGTATGTCTTAGCACCAATTTCACAGCACTCTAGGGACACCAAAATCAAGCCTGGTTACCAAAGGGATATAGAAATTGCATTTCTATAAGACAGTCAGAAAGAGATGGGGCAGAGACAAAGAGACTTTTTTCCTCCAGGATTTGGCAGATGCTATACTGTTCTAATACTTTTCAATTTCAGAATGGTTGAATTGGGCCGGAGGCACCCCTGTCATTAAGCCTGCCTAAGCAGACAACAGTCCAAGGAAGGACAAAAGGCATATTCATGTTTGTTTCTGTGTGTATACTCATGCACGTCTGCAGACATGTGCATTGTTTTAAACGCCGCACACTATGAAATAACATGCATATTTTTTAAATGCCAGTTAATCTAGGAGTACGGTGCAGCAGTGCCGCATTTTCTCACTTCCGGTTGCTCCTGCACTGAGGTCTACAGGGGAAGTCCTGGAAGCACCCCATTCTCCCCCTCCCAGCCACAGAGGAAGAGGAGAAACCTTGAGTTTCTTCGAAATCATTCCTGCTCGACTTCTAAAAGCCACGACCTCAGACTTCACCCAGCACAGTCCTTATTAAGATTGTAAGTAGAAATTATAGCCCTGGCTGGCGTAGCTCAGTGGATTGAGCGCGGGCTTAGGAACCAAAGTGTCCCAGGTTCGATTCCCAGGCAGGGTAGATTCCTGGGTTGCAGGCCATAACCCCCAGCAACCGCACATTGTTGTTTCTCTCTCTCTCTCCCTCCCTCCCTCCCTTCCCTCTCTAAAAATAAATAAATAAAATCTTAAAAAAAGATTATAAGTAGAAATTATAAATAAAATCTTTCATATCAACAGTATTTTTCTTTATTTCCAAGCTGTAAAATGGTTATCCCCCTCCAATGACCAGATGAGGAAGACAGGAGGACAGCTCCAGAGTCAGATTGCCTGGGTTAGAATCTCCCTCCACTATGTATTGGCTGTGACCAGAGAAAAATTATTAAACCTCTTAGTACAGCATCTAACACAGAAAGTTCTCATTAAATGCCAGTTACTGCTATTGTTACCATCCCATTTAACATACATAAACAACACAACACTAAGAGTTATGTGACTGCCGGATGTTTGCCTAGCTAGAGCTAGCACCTGGTCTTCCATACCACACACGGACTTCTTTCACATGTGGTCTATCCCATTTCATCACCTTTTTAAGGCTACACTACCACATTTAAAGTACTTCATTGATGAAGATGTTTATTCTCATTAGTTTTTTACACCAAGATGGTGAGAGAGGTAAGTGAAGTAAGAGAGGTAAAGTGAGCACTTGGGGATTAGGGACACAGGAGAGAAGGTGACATGTTAGGTTATGTGGTTACTATTCAAATCCTGTTGGAATTGTCTGAGTCCTTTTTGTTAGGAGCATGCATCCAGGATGCATAGTCAACTTTCTCTTTGCTTTCAAACTTGACAAATCCAGGTAGACTGCTTAGGGCAGGAGAACCAGAGCACATGGAAATAATTGCAAGGGTAAAAAAAGGCTTCTATTCTTCTGTTTGAAACACCATGACTCTACAAAATGACAGTTATCTGGCTGCCACATCTCTATGCCAGCCAATCAGATTGGAGGTGGGTCTGACTTTTTCATCTACTTTGTCAGGAATCTAATCCTGTCTCATTTCTCTATTCTTGGGTGGATCTGAGCTCTGATCTGAAGCTTCTTTGACAAGCCTGAGCTCCCAAGGGCTCACTAGAGACTTGAAGTCAGATGAAGGAACGGGTGTGAGATGCAAAGCGCCTGAGATGCTAATAGCTTGAACACGAACATCCTTCAGAGCGGAGAATGGGCACCAAGGCATGTTTGTACTTATCAAAGTATAATTTCACCAGGTGATAAAGATTTCCCTGAAGAATGACAGCACCTATATAAAGTGCCTCTGCATTTAAGGATGAAAACACGTCTCACAAAATATCTGTCTTTTTGCTATTTTCCTGAAGTTTAGGGCTTGCTAAGAATAAATTTTTTCCAAGGTCTCATTAAATCAGTACCAGATTTCAGAAGAGAGACCAAGTTGTCTGAGAAAAGAATCCAGTGAAATCCACCTGACTGCTTGATTCTGCACCATCCTCTTGGTGCCCACATAGATGCTTCCATGGCTGGCTTTCATGGTGAGCACGAATGTGTATCACTGATCAAACACATTTTATAATTGTAGAGTACAATACAATTGCATGGCACATACCAAGTTAAGACAGTAGAGCTACCTATCTCAACACACACAAAGAATTTAGACAAAGTTACATAAAGGAGGAGGTCACCAGGCTATCATATTTCCATACATTTTCAACAAAAATGAAAAAGACAGGGTGATTAATGTCCAAGGATATCAATGCAGAGCATAACGACTACATGTAAGTGGGTCAAAGGGAAAGATATTATCAACTCTTTCACGTGGTGCTCCTCCCCCACCTACCTTCATGCCCTTCTCCCCCTCTTCACTCCCCTCTCCTCCCTTCTTCTCTAGAAGATAGATTTCACCTCACGGTGACTCGTGGTGAATGGATAGAACAAGAGTAATTCTAAGGATGTGTTCCACTTGTCCTAAAATTTCAAGTGAGACATTTGACGCCTTAAGGCAAACACTGAGTAATCTTTAAATTCCAGGTAGAGTGTATTGGAAGCCTATTCAGAGAAAATTAGGGTATGTACTATAAGGTAATAAGAAAGCACAGTCCTGAGAATCAGGAGACAAGAGCTCTAAATCTAGTCATACTGATAACGCGGTCTGTGACCCCGGGTAAGGCATTTCAATCTCCTCTTTACGCCGTCTCATTTCTGAGATGATGAATGGCTTAGGTGACGCCTATCGATCTTCCCAGCTCTGACACTGTCACAGAAAACAGACTTCAAAGATCGCTCAGATATGCAGACTTGGTCTTTATACTGCTTTGCAACAGCTGATGTGTCTTTTTGAAAGCCCAGGCTTCCCTTTCTTTACCATTTCAATGAAGGCCTTATTTATTTATTTTGCTATAACCCCCTCTGTTTCTTCAGCTACCCTGAGGAAGATCCTTCTCTTAATCAGGATTGGATTCTGGGGGAGGGATAGAACAAATCAATTACATGATAGTGTGTAGCTAAGCCCATGTGGTCCTTATTCAAAGGTGTGTGAACTTTAAGTCCACCTAAGCCCTGTGGCCTTTACCTCAAAAATGTATCACAAATCAAACCATCTCTGTCCTTAGTGAAACCACCTTAGTTTCATGGCCATCATGCCCTACCTGGCCACAGACTCACTGGCATTGTCCCTGCTGCCATACTGGGTCACCTAGCATCATTAGTGTTCTTTACAATGTCCATCCGGGTCATGGAGGCCCCTTGCCGAAGCCCCTCGGACATCCCATTGCATTTAGAATCAAATCTCGATCCTGCCATGGGGTACCAGCTCCTACAGAATTTAACGTTGGCACTTCACCACCCTCTTCAATAGCTGCCCTTCGTTCCTGGAACCACAAAGGCTTTACTCCTTCATTCCAATTTTAGGAACACACTCGGCTCACTCTCACCTCCAGGACTCTTCACGTTTTATTCTGTCTGCCTAGACCCCTCTGGTCCTCTGCCCCTCAGGTCTACTCGGGAGGACTTCTAAGAAACCTTACCACACCCGGGGAGTGGCTCCCGGTTCCACTGCAGCCTTGTTTGCTCCCACTGCTTTAAGATACCCTCTCTATGGCTGATTGTCTGCCCCGCCCAACTAGAACAGAAGCACAGAGACCTTGCCTTCTGACCATCACTCTATCTCCAGTGCGTAGGTAAGTGTCCGGTACCGAGTCGACATCACTAAACGTGTGGAGAGGGAGGGAGTGCGCAGTGCAGGAATAAAAAGAGTGGGGAAAAAAGCTTTTATTTTGGATCAAAGGAAGAAAGTACCCTGTCTTAGAGGACCTCCCTAAATGGGGGCTGCTGAGTACCTTCTGTGGGCAAACCATGGTGCCACTTGCTGTGTGTTTTGTAATGGCCACAGTTTCAAGTGCATGCACATGGGCACACACATGCATGTGTGTACATGTCCATGGGTGTGCATGTGTGTGTGTGTGCATGTGTGTGTGCTGGGTAAAGAAGAGATGTCAGAATTGCCCTTTGGCTTCCTGGATCTGTACTTTTGGTAGCAGCTGCTCACAGACATAATCTGACTGCACGGTCCCCTCAGCACAGTGAAGAGATCACTCTCCTTGACCTGCATTTTTTCAGATGTGGTTCAGAGAGAAAGTGTTTTAGCCAAAGTCCGAAATAAGTTAGTACCAAATAGCAAGGACGTACATCTTAGAACAATTTCTACAGCAATTGTACCGGAGTTGGGACCATATACTGGGCCTCTATCAACCAGTCCATCTTACATAATCTTCTTTGTGGAATAAATATAGGGAAGACCTATGTGAATGGTTACTTCCCAGTACTGGAAAACCTTTCAGTTGGGGGCTTTCAGAAAAGACTCCTTGGTGGGCTTTAGGTCCTGAAACATTACACATATTTTATTAAATATCAATACTATATGCTTCTGGCCTAATGAGGAAGGTCTGGCTCCAGGTTAACAGTGAACTGGTGAAGGAAGATTGCTACCCAAGTCTTTAAGGTCCCCGAATGCTTGAAGTCAGGAAAGAATAACAGCAAAACTGTTTGCACTCCTTAATCACAAATGTTTTCTGGAAATGGTCTGATCAACTCACTCACAGTGAGTTATAAATGGATTATAAGATTTGGGGAAGGTTTGCATTAACCACAGAGAAAGCCTCCATTATCTTAAGCCACAAGAATAAAGCTGTAATTGTGCATTTTCAGGTCACACAGAAATAGGTTTCTGCATAGCATTTCTGAAACATTCTCCGCAGATTGCCACTTCTCTGTTGCCTGAGTTCAAATCCCGCCTACATTAATTGTTGATCATTGCTTGTCTTAACCTCCATTTTCTTATCTGCGGGATGGAAATAATAACACAGAATTGTCAAGGCTGTTGTGGAAGAAATACACTGAAAGTGCCCACCAAAGACAGTCAGGCTCGCTCTGTGGGTGTTGGAAGACTGTGAGCTCAGCCTGCAGTGAGGATTCAGGAAAATAACTCATTTGTATTTTGCCCTTTTTCATTCATAAAGTTTACCACACTTCATCATCTTTCTAGCTTATGCTAGAGAACAAAACAAACAAAAAAACCCCAGAAATACCAAAATATCAAAACAATAACATTCAATTTTCACAATGATTTTGTGGATCTTGATAGACTTGCTGAATTCTGAGCAGATATCTGTTTTACTTCCCACTTTGCACGTCTTGCTTTTATGAAACAGAATCTCTGCAGTTGGCAGTTGCTAAGGAGAAATACTGGGAAAGTCCCTAGATCTTATATGCCTAAAGGCTCTGGAATGTGTGGCTTTTATTTTTCTTAGCCAGAGGACATGCAAATATTCGACTGTGAATCATCTGGGCTAGGACTTCTTTAGAGTAAGACTGGCAGGCCTTGCAGAGCCTTCCTTTTGTCCAGGTCTGGATCGTCAGAGGCCCCAGACGGTATCTACTCAGCTTCTGCTCAGCATCCTCACTCCTTTTCTGAGGCAGTACCTCCTGGAAAGTCTCAGGGCTCCCAGATTATTTCTCTAAAATGCCACTGAGCATTTCAATATTAGAGATGATGGGGCAGTTGTCAGGGTTCTAGTGCAGAACACTTTTTTTTTATTCTCATATATTCAACAAATGTATTTGAGCCTCTTCCATATGCCTGATACTGAAACTAGACTAGAGAAAAAGATGGAAAAGACAAATTCCAAACCAGCTCTAAAAAAAACAGTCAGTTTTGTAGGTGATAGAGGTGAGTTAACATAGAAGATTTAAGTACTGCATTTTACTATAGGATAGATTCTAGGGGATCAAATGAATGAAAGTTAACTGTGCGGGAGGGGCATCGAGAGGGGAGATTCAAGCACGTTCTGCAGAGGAAGTTGCAAGGGAAAGACGAACAGAAATTACCAGTGGACGTGTGGTGATGTTGCTGCTACTCCAAGCTGAGGGTCGACATATACAAAAGAATAATTATTTGGAAGAACCTATTATGTTTATGTGATTAGAGGTAGCTCAGTGGGGGCTGAACATGTATTTTGTCCACAGGAGTAGTGGGAAAACAGGTTGAAAAACGAAGGACCAGATCACAAAGGAGGTGTCTTAGGAATGAACTGTGTGTCGATAAATGTGTTTTAATATTGTTCCAAGGTAGGTCCCTTTAGGGCCTCATTCTATATCAAAAACTGATTCTTCATCAGTCAAAAAAATTGAGAGCAATTATTTAATTTTGAAAACACAGGAGACTTTTTTAATGGGAAGCTCTTCTCGTACACTTAAATTATAATTCCCTCACTGCATTACAATTTCATTTATTCAGTATTCATTTAGGATCACACCCATTCCATAATTTAAGGAAGAACTAGTTTACTCTTTCTAAAATCTGATTTCTGTTCTATTTTTTAATTCAACATACATATCTTCATTCAGGGGGTTCCTACCGTGCCCAGCACGATGTCAGAAACACAAGGGCTAGATTCATAGCCCCTGCATTATTTGCGCTGGTTGCCCCCGCTGGAAAACTGAGCCAAAGCCCTCGGAGGAGAGCTGAATGCACGTGGGACATCTACAGTGTGCGATGAGTGTCACACGGGCCGTGAAAAGAATGAGTTAGGATTTGCCAAGTAACTTGGAGACGTCATAGAGGGAGAAAAATAACATACACAAAATTACATTTAATATGATCCCATTTTTGAACAACCAATGATTGCCATGAACAAAGACGAGACATGAGGCCATAAGAGAGGAAAATAAATGTGTTTTTTTTTCACACATTGATTTTTAACAAGTCTCACCAGGACAGCAAACTCTGGAAGGAGGAAGAGGGCAGATAACATCTGTGATAAAAGAAGAAGGTGACGTGGACCCATTTCATTATCTGTGTATGAACGTGGGTGGCACACTAAATAAATGAATGGAAAGATAAAAACCAAAATGTTCGTGATAGTTATTACAAGTTCAGGGTAATGGGACTCCAGGAAATCTTTCCTTCCTTTAGTATATTTTAGGCATTGATTGGATTTTTACAATGGGCAAGTATTATTTAGGTGACAAAACACTATTTTTACCATGAGAAGCAGGGCATCTGCTCAGAAGTCTAGTGAGCATAACAGACAAGCTAGCGAAGGGCAGAGGGCTGCATGCACAGGGGCTAGTGACATGTGTTGTGGTGCCAGACCCCTGGGCTTGAATCCTAGCCCTTCTTCTTACTAGCTACGTGAGCACGGGGGACGTGTTCCACACTCCATGCCTCAGTTTCCTTGTCTGTATTGGTCCAAACAACAGTACTACCTTCATAGTGTTGTAGGGAGGATCAAACAAATTATCATTTGTAAATCACTCGGCACACGGTAGTGACCAAATAGGCGCTCATTTTTTTTACATGAAATAAATAACTATACTAGTGTCTTAAGTGCCATGATTAAAATCTCCAAGGAACACTATGGGAGCACACAGGGAAGTGAGTGATTGGGTACATGGCTGACAAGACGGAGGTCAGGGGACCTTTTCGAATTAGAAAAAACTGGACCCTTGGTGCATACTCTTGTGTCCATTTGTTCAGTTTTTGTAGGTTTGTCTTTGACCCAATAGGGTCAAAGATCACAAGTTGTTCACATCGAAACAACAAAATCACAGTATGTTAGCTGCCCTGTTGGGGGTTTGGAGAACTGCCCCCCTTCTTATTCCTTTACTGCATTTTTTACCTACTTCATCAGCCTCCTACCTTAAATGTTTCAGGGCCATTTAGCACTGTCATTATTTGTTGCGTGAGCTGGTCTCAGATACTGATCAATGGCATGGAAACTTTTTAAAAAGCCCAGACACCTGCGTAACTTCCTATGTCCGAGAGTCAAGGCTAGGTCATCACGCTCTCGTAATCAGACCTCATGCACTAGTCCGTGATCATCATCTCTTAATCACAGGCCCCTTTCCCTGCCCACCTCCGAACCCACTCTCTGACTCACTACTCACACTTCCTTCCAGCACCTCGGCATTTTCTTCCCATTTGGATGAAAAGGTCCCCAGGGCATATACTTTTGAATATAGATAAAAGGTAACTTTCTCTTCGTACAGAAATGTGTTTATGAATATTAAATTGTGAAGGGACAAATCACTGGCTATACTTTGGATGGAAGGATGACGAACAATGGATTGGAGGTAGGAAAAAGAAACTTCCTAATGGAGAAATAAAGATTGGAAATAGTAAGAGAAGCTGAAGGAAGAAACTAACTCACTGAGACTTCTCAGATGACTTTATGGATATTTTATATCACACAAACATGGAAAAGAAATTGCCATGCAGTGCACATCTGTCTGAAAAGGGGGACTAATAGAAACTGTAAAATTAGACGGACCCGAGAATGCAGGAGAACCATTCTAGAACTCTAGGTGGGAACAGAGATAGTGTACATAGAAAGGAACACATTTCATGAGTACCAAGACATAAAAAAATGCCCTGATATCGCTAACTGTACAACACTTCAACAGCACAGAATTTAATAACAAAAAGAAGGCTCTGACTGCCGCAGTGGGTGCCATGGGACTTGGCCCAGATCCAGCCTCCAGAAGCTCATGTTTCCCAAGCTGCCGCAAGCTGCCCATGTTACCTGACGACAACTCATAGCTTACCGCTTCTCCGGGAACTGCTCTCCTCCTGTCTGAAGCCACAGCTTTCCCTGTGGGGCAGCCCCAAAGACTTGACGAGATGACATAAGGACACCTAAAGGCTGACCCCCATGTAGTTCGGGACAACTCTGAAGGGCCATCACAGCTCTAGAGCTGGTAGGTTGGCTGAGGACCCAATGCAAATGAGTTCTTGTTCAACTTTTCTCTGCATCCTTCACAGATGTTCCGAGAACACTCCCCAGTAAACTCACTGCACTCAGATTTCTTTCTCTTTGAGTCTGTTTCCCAAAGAACTTGATCTAAGGTAACTCCCTAGACCCATCCTATCTCATTTTATATCTGAGAAAACCAAAGTCTCTGAAAGGTGCAGTGATTTGTTCAAGGTATTGTAGCTGCTGAATAATGGATCTCGGGCTAGGCTTTTGATTTCTCATCCATTGAAGTGTCCTGTCCACCTGGAAAATTGGCCCTGAGAGCCCAGACCCAGAAGACAATTCCTAAAAGCTGTGGCTTTGTTCTGTATCACATACTTTACTTCCATAAAATATAGTGCCAACTCAAACCTGATATAATTTTGTGTCCTTATTAATACTTTCCTGAGAGTTCTTTTTTTGTTTTTAACAGAAGGATGAGGGGAGAAAAGTTCGCCTAAGCAGGAAAACACCACTAAGACTGTCATTCCCAGGAGAGACTGGTGCCAAGTTCTAGAACAGCAGCAGCAAACTGGAACCAAGGGCCACCGATGGCTTTTCACTGCATTCACCTGTCAATAACTCACTCATCAATCAATTTGTTTTCCATTTTTTAAATATTGTTGTGAGTGCCAACACTCACAGCTTCAGTGTTTTTCCAGAATGTTTTTTTAAACTTTTTCAAAACTTTTCTGCATGGATACTAATGTACAGACCTGTGGATAGAACATTATCTAGATGTGATTCATATTTTGGAATCTGGTTGTCCTGGGAGGTTTGAGTTTTATTACCAAATCATTCGGATACTGAGGTTGATAAGTACAAGAGTCACTGGTGACAACATATAGATTTCAGGGGGTTCGCCAAGTCAGAAGCTGCTTTCTTCTCCCTCCCAGGGAAGTACTGGCTCTACACTCACATTCAGCCTTCCTCGGAGTTCAGCGACAGATGGGAAATTCAAAGCCAAGCAGCAAAGAGCAATGCATACTTCCGAGATGAGTAAGTGGGCTTTCCCCACCACTTGGCCCCTCGCTGCATCCAGTGCACTGAGGAGACCCAGTCCTGACTCGCCTCCAGAGCCCCGCACAGGACCCACCAGGCAAACCGGTGAAGAGGTCTGCCGGGAAACCCTGTTACGCGGAGAAGCGCCAGTCATTTTCATACATTCAGCTTTTGTGACGGCCCGGCTCTTGCTGTTCGTGCTCCCCAGAGACACAGGGATTTTTACAAGATGAATTGAAGATAAGATAACCTGATATAAATGTAGGTGGCCTGGCTTGATGTCATGTAGACATTTGAAATGATAAACAGTAAAGTAGTTTGGACCTCAGGGCAAGCAAGGTTTCTTTTTCCAGAAAATGAAATTACTTTAAATTAGGGCACAGAACCAAGTACTTTGTTTATTACACTGCATATCATTATTATTTTTTAGTGTTTGACAAGCTGTAACAGATTTGAACTACACAACTCTCCGCAGTGATTCATGAGGACGGTCTACTGACTCTGAGTGACATTCTGATCAAAACGATTGCCTATGAAAAGCATTTGTAGGAACACATTCACCGTTGCAGCCGTTCCGAGTCCTTTAAAAACACCGAATCGCGTGCTTTTTCACAACACCCTGTGAGGTACATAGATAGCCCATGTCATCAGTCCCACTCTACCCAAAGGGTTAACCGTGTTCTCAAATGACGGTGTCATAATTTGGGACAACCTGTTTCCGTGTAATACTTCTCTCTGCAGACTTCTTTAAGTCACTCTGTGCTCAAGAAGAGCCAAGATGGTTTCATCCTTTTCACATCAGAGATTTGAAGTGAGGTAAGTGGTTTCCAAAAATCCCAAGTATTTCACTCTCAGTTCAGTTCTCTAATCATGATAGGGTTGGTGGCTTTTTTTTTTCCTTTCCAAATTCCCAGGAAGAATAGAAGAGACCTTGCTTATAGCATTACTGACACTCAGCGGGCCTCTGTCTGCTTCTCACCAATGGCGGCCAGCTCACCACCTTCTGAGACTACCTGCCCCAGTCCAATGACGTTTTAACCATCAGAAAGAGCTTCAATGTGGTGACTTGAATTTTCTTTTCAAATTTCATTTGTTCACCTTCCAGAAAAACAAAGAACAAGGAGGCCCTTCACATATTTGAAAGCATCTGCTGTTACACTACTTCTCTACCCAAGTGAAACTTCCTAAGAGAATTCAACTATAACTTACAAGGATGGTTTCCAGACCCTCAATAACCTACTTAGCCTTCTGATTGGGATACTTACGTGTCAGGGTCTCCCTTAAAACATGTTATCCAATTGAAACCAGTCTCTAAGGTACAATCCAGGAGAAAAGGCATAGGGAAAGTATAACTTTCCCTGGCAGAAACACTGCAAGACCCAAGATGCTAAAGCAATGTGACTGATTGCTTTTTTCTTTGTTGTCCTTTAAAATAAAAGAATGTTAGGTTATATAACTCAAATTTCTGCTGCCCTATCACTCTAGCATCTGGGCATAATTATACCAAACAAGTCAATATTGTTAGCATATGGAAGGAAACTCCGATCCCAGAGTTGGTTTTCCTAGGTTGCATCACTTGTCTTTGCTTCCTCTCTCCTCTGACTCAGGTTCAAAGCAGCAGACACTGGGGAGGAGGCCTCTGCCTTTCATCTCTTCACCAGCACCGCGCTGCTTTTGGGGGGCCGGTTCTCTGAAACAGGCAGTCAGAGCATTGCTGGAGGACTTCTCCCGGGTTCGTTATTTTATTCCACTGACTAGTAGAATATCCAAGACCTCTTTGATGAGGTTCTATCAAAAGTGAACTCTCAAGATATTTTAGGATTGTTGAGATTTCAAATATTTGTCTAATTGCCAGGCTTTCCTTACAAAGGTATTCTTGAGAATGATTGTCTTCATTTTAAATAATCTGTTGGTTATTTATAGAAATCTTGTTTAGTTCTATTTTTTTCATTTTTTTCTTCTAATTTTATTTTTTTTAAATAATTTATACCAGGAAACAACTTTTTTTAGATTTTATTTATTTATTTTTAGAGAGGGAAGGGAGGGAGAAAGAGAGAGAGAAACATCAATGTGTGGTTGCTGGGGGCCATGGCCTACAACCCAGGCATGTGCCCTGACTGGGAATCAAACCTGCAATGCTTTGGTTCGCAGCCTGTGCTCAATCCACTGAGCTATGCCAGCCAGGGCCCTCTAATTTTATTTTAATCATTGTTAAAGTACAATTTTCTGTCCATTACTCCCATCCCAACCCACCCACCCCTCCCTCCTCACCTCCCTCCCATTTCTACCCACCCCCTAGTTTTTGTCCATGTGTCCTTTATATTTGTTCCTGTAAACCCTTCCCATTCTCCTCTGAAATTCCCTCCCCTCTCCCCTCTGGTCACTGTCAGCCTATTCTCTATTTCTGTGTCTTTGGCTATATTTTGTTTGTTTGTTTGCTTGCTTTGTTGTTTAGGTTCCTGTTAAAGGTGAGATCTCTTTATAGTGCCTACAATGAAACAGTTTGTAGATACCACCTTAGCACCTCCCTCTGCAGAACATTAAGAGTATAATCTTCATTTTAACTCTGTATTTCTAGTGCACTTTTTAAAATCCAATTTTAGGACTCTCGGGTTCCACTTGGAGTATGTTTGCTATAATAGAATGCAGTATGCCAGTATAAGTAGTCCCTTGTCATTTTTTGTCTAAAACCTTGATGTCTGAAGGGAAGAGGGAATACCCATTGAACAAAGTCACTCCTGGACTGAAGGACAAATCACACACGAGTGACCAGCATCTCTGTCCTCAGCGGCCCCGGTACAAAATGGGACTATGACTCAGCCTCGGGCTACCAGTGATGTCTGGAAGAAACAGATGCTCTTACAGGAGATATTGAGTAGTGTTTAGGGTCATAGAGTTTAGAGGAATTTTTGCTATCACCTACTTCAACCTCCTCTTTTGTTATTTCTTTCTATTTTTAAGTTTTTCTGTAAAGTGAAGCCCAGTGAAATTAAATGATGTATTCAAAGTTATACACATATAGGTAATAAGTGATGTAGGACTATAATCAATATCTGCATCTTCTCTCCGCTTTCTATAGGTTAGTTCTGCTAAGTCTGACTTTATTTACCTGGCCTTTTAAAATGTTAAAAAGGATAGCAAAAGTTTGCAATAAAGTTTCAGTCTTGCTTGGCTCTTTAAGTCTTGAATTTTTTCTTTTTACATCTTTTTTGTGGAACCAAAGTTGTGTATGGCTCCACAGAACACAGAATAACAAAGAATATTTGGGATCAATATAATGATGATGGCAATAAAAATAACACTCATAAAGCATTTAGAACAATGTTTGGCTCCAAAAGCAATCCATTAATATTAAGTATTATAATCTAATTTAAACATTAAAACAACTGTATGAAGTACATAGTATTATACCCTGCTCTACAGTTGATATTAGTGAGCCACAGGGAGACTTACGTAGCTTCCTCGAAGTCTTACAGCTCCAAAGAGGCAGACTTAGCTCTGAACTGAGGGTCTGCATTCTTAGCTCCTACACGAACACTACCAAAACCAAGATCATATTCTTCACCTTTTAATAAATATGTCTAGAAAGAAAAGACTGTCCTCAGGAGGCTTTCTAAAACTACTGAGATGTATTTCTAGGTAATTTTTCAGCTTTTTTATTAGCCTTTTCAGGTTTCTTTAATTACAAACTCCCCAGTGCGAGTCATATTTATTCTGCAACCACAGGTATCGAAGTCTCCTCCCATCAAAGTCTGGTGCTTCACTTCCCAGAATCCCAGTCCACATCTCGGCTTGTTTCAAAGATGCCTTCCCCATTAGTTAGAAGCCTCCACCCATCCCTTCCATTACACACCTACAGCCCAACTCGGGCTTCCAAAGCAGGAAAGCCGAATTCCTCGTACTCAAAAGCAAGCCCCAGCAAGACACCTCTCTGCTCAACACTTCAATTTCTTTAAAGCCGGATGGTTTCAAAGAATGAAGGAAACCAATCCTCAATCAGTGACTTGCTTCCTGTACCCTTCGGAGTTCCCCCTGTGTACAGGGCATAAGCCTGCTTTCTGCAATAAGAACCATCAGAGACGGGGCAGCTTGTGCTTCCACAGCCGCATTTCACTGGTCTAAAGACAACGCCATGTACAAATATGTGTGAGCTTGCATACCGTGTGCCTGAAGACACCAGAGGTCTGGCTGGATAACATAGGAGCAGTTTAGTTGGGAAAACACTTGAGAGGGCTTTGACAAAAACCTCCTGAAGACTGATGTTTCAATGAACTCACCCTGTCTTTTCCAATCACTTAGCCACTTCACTTTTTGATTAGTTTTCCCCTCTCATCAGTGCTGTGTGGGGCAGATGGAGAAGCTGAGTGGTAAGCACTGGCTATGAAACGTTTGGAATCAGCAGCCACGGAAATAATGACATCTTTCTGAGGTGGATGTCATTTCTGGATCCCACACTGGGCTCCTCAAAGTTCAAGGAGTCTCTGTAAAGCTACTGTCCACCCACCATCTGCTCAGGTAGCTATGACATCCATCTTAGCTCCTCAGGACCAGCACAGATCTCAGGGCCCTCCCTAGGTAAACTCAGAATTCTAGATCTGAGTGCCAAAGGGGAAAAAATGAGGAAATGAATCAAATTCCAACAACTGAATTAAAAAAAATGGCTTGTACGCCCTCAAGGCAGAGGCACAGGAGTAATCTGCACAGTGATAGCCTGTGACTCAGCCTTTTATCACGCAGAGCTCACAATTCTCAAATCCCTGTGGGATGGATGCTGCCTCTGTTCCAAAGGGATGCCGTGCCAGGGAGGAGGCTCTGCAAGAGAAGGGTGGGTGAGCCCTCCCGCACCGCTGCGTGCCACAGCTGCCTTCTCATGACTAGTACTTTCCACCACCGTACAGAATGTATCTCTCCCTTTTTTGTTCCCCAAAGGAAACCCTCGACACTCACGTTGGTATCAACAGGAAACCTGGAAAAGAGGAGAATCAAAGAGGAAACCAAAATACACACAACAGAGAATAGGAATTTGAGGTGCACTGCTTTTGGAAAGGAAAATGAAGCTTTTGATGAGTTAGATGGATTGACGTGGAGGTGGGGTCCGGGACAGGGTGTGGAGCACCCTGCGTTAGGAAAGGGAGGATGGAACTTCTTCACGCAGGAATCAGAGGTGACCTCATTTTCTATTTTATGTGGCTTTTTAAAAAGCATCTGGCAAAACCCAACGTATTTCATAATTACCTAATTCTCACAAAAGGTTAGTAAGTGAAATGACTGTACCGAAGGGCTGACGTTTAATTGGGGTTCGGTGTGGCCCACGTTACTAGGCATCTTGTAGTCCTACCTCAGTACAGAGGAGGCGGCCATAAAGCCAGCAGCAGCTTCGGTGTCTGACGACTGTACTCGAGAATGCTCTATCTGCTTTGATATTTATAAATAAGAAAAAAATGATAAGTGCTATTCTAGAGCAAGATGCCTCAGTCATATAAGGGAAATGCACTCATGAAAATATCAAATGGGCCTCCATTGACTATTCGTTCGACCTTCTACAACCAGAAAGTGTTTACTAAAGGAAAGGTGTCACTCAGGACACTCTTCCTTTCCTCAGGTGCCCCAGTGTCAGGTTCAACCGCAACCACAACAACCTATAAAGACGGCACGGGCCAGCGGTGGGCATCACGCCCAGAATTCCACTGGAGGAGACGTGAGGGTCACGTCTCTCACGCCTGAAGCCAATTGTTTGTAGAGCACAGTTTCAGGAGTAATTTTGAAGGCCAATAGGTGAAATAAATGGGTAAAAAAAAACCCAGTGAATATTTAAATTAAAACATTTCCTACAATTGTTCTGTCTTAGTACATTTACAAATTAAAATTTGTGTCCATGACTACATTTAAAAAAATCAAACAGATGGGCATATAGGCACTTAAAAGAGGATGATCTCTGTTCATATCAATAAAACTATACATGTTACATTTCTAAAGTCTATTATAGTATACGTAATACTGTGCGTATTACATTCAGCAAACCACTACAAGGAAAGGAAATACTTTCCTTCTTATTTTAAAACTGGAAATAAGATATTCACTCTCTGACTGAGCTAGGAATGGAGGGAAGGACTTTGGGCATCTGGACCGTGGCTCCGGCAGCAGCAGCGTCTTCCTTCCACACGTGATAAAATGTCTTAGGGAGAGAGGCCTCACTGACATAATTGGAAAAAAGTCAAACAAAAAGCAACTGTTACAACCAAACTCGATACTTCCATCAAGAAATCCATGATTTTAAAAGGTACTCCAAAAGCAAAGCTACTTAGTGGTAGAGTAAGAAGATTTAGTATGGATTTATTTGTGAAGGTTTTAAACATCGTGCTCACTATATTTAGCATCCTCAATGATTGCTCAGTTTGTAAAGTGCTTTGAGGTTATGAGATCACTAGTGAAGCTGTCAGTTTCATTTCAAATAAATTCAACGAAATATTTTTTCTTCACAGTGTTTCCAGCCCATGGAAATCATTATCAGAGGATGCGGTAGAGAAGGAAAAAAAAAAAACCCACAAAACTAAAACACGAAACAGCACTTCTGTCAGATTTTTTTTACAGGTGGTAAACATGATTCTGATATTTGTAAGCTTACAAGGTTAGAAAGATGGTAACAATAACTGAGAGCATCAGCTGATTTGCTAGAGGGTTACATAGCAGTTGACACATCACCCATTTTGTAATATGAACTATTTTTGATTTCCCAGAAATATCATTATCAATAAGTTACAAAATCATAGTGCCAAATTTGGGGGGGGAAAGGGTAAGTCAGAGGAACACTTCTCTTTCTATTTTCTTCTCTTTTTTTGGTGATTTATGAAGCCAGTTTGAAACTGATTATTGGATTGAGGCCTATAGAATCATTTAATCGATAGCAGGTCATGCGTGGGCTGTAGTTTTCATGGGCATCATTGAGTGCAGGTTATTAGGTTATTTAAGAAGAGCCACAGTGCTTAGATTATCACGTAGTGTGGCACAATCCTGAGAAGAACCATACTCCCCAAAAGCAAGACTATGTGAATGATTCCCCCTCTACCACCGCTACCAAAAAATAATTGCCAAATTTTTAGGAAGGGAATTGCTTTCCCCAATGCACTGTAGTAACGCATTGCCTGTCTGACCTACCTTTAAGTTGATGCTATTGATAGCCAAATCAGAATCAACCAACCGGATTACCCCCAGAATTTCAAAACAAGATCGTGCACGTGTGCCAGAAATGTGCAATGACGACGTGCCTTCTGAAGCCTGGGTGAGCTGTCTGTCTCTGTGCGAACATATTCAGAGGCTAACTAACCCCAAACACAAAATTGAGAGGATAAGTCTAGGAACACGTTCTGGAGACAGTGAAAAATGACTAATAATCATTAGGTGGCACCAGAATTCCTTTGGTAAGGGAGGCAAGAGGCAAAGATCCATGAAGTATCTACACAATGTGATAATCATTTGCTAAATTCATGCACATTAATATTTTTAATTTTAAAACTATAGCAATACTATGAGGTAGAGATACAAGTGCTTCTGTTTTACAAAGGGAAACAAGGTTTTGCAATTTTCAAGTGATTTGCTCACTGTCACATAGCATAGCTCTTAAGGAGCTGAGGTTAGTGCAGGGCTGCCTGGCTCCGAAACCCTGAATTCTCTCATGTATACCAGGCTCCCCCCAGGGGCCTGGGAGCGAGGGGTGTTATATTCTATAACTGACTGGTGCATTAGTGAGCTATCTGTGAAAGGATCACTTTATATTATTGTACTCATATTTATGTTAGGTGCAAATTACATACAGAAACTATATGTAAGTCCAAGTTGTAGTAAAGAAAATAGGGATAATGTCAAAATTAGTCCTAATTTTCTTCATTAGTCCACTGGAGATATAAAATTTATGAACTCCCCCTAAAGTTTTTATGTCCTTAAGCCTATTAGCTTATGTCCTTTCTTGATACAACATACCTTATTTATTATATTATATAATTTGTGTATATTTGTTACCTGTTAAATAAAGCATTACTCCCTTCGATTTAAAAACAAAAGTCTTTGAGCTTTGTGTCTCATGAAGTCATTGAGTAGTGAACAAGGTTAGATCCCCCCACCAACTCTCTCAATATTTCATAAGCATTGGTTATCTTCTTGTTTAGTTCCTTTATTCTGGGGAACTCTGTATTTATAATGTTTGGGTTTTTTGTTTTGCTTTGTTTTGGTTTTTCTCGCTCATAGAAGACCCTCTTTCCTGCCTGGTCCTTGCAGGGTTGCTTGTCTGGACCTTTTCCTGTTTTTTCTGAGACAGACGGTCCTCGGGGCCCCTCTGAGGCTTTGGACCCAGTCTCTTTGTGCATCTCAAGAATCGCTTCCAAGTTTGGCCATGGTCCTGCAAATAGTTGTTCAACTTTCTAAGGGACAGGGCTGCCTCCGTGTTACCATTTAACTGCATCAGGGCATGCGGGTTAAGAAAGGTACGCAGAAGCTGTGTAGAGACTCTCAGAGGCATGATTCCAACTCTCAGGTGATCCAAAGGTGTTTCTCAGGTCTGGGGCTTAAGATGAACACTGAAGTGACTTTTCTGGGTCACTGAACTTTTTACCTCCGTGTTGAAGCATCAGCAATGTCGGCAAACCTTTTGTTCACCACATCATCGTGATTACTGGGCCTTAATGAAGGAGGTGTTACACAACCCCATTAATCTGGCCCAGGCTCCCTGCTCTGAGTCAGGTGAACTTGGCTCCACTGTGCACACAAAATAGCAAAATCAGGCACTAAAGAAGGTGGGGAAAAGCAGGCTGAATAGAAAGAAACTTGATTGACTGGGTATAAATGGATATTGCTTTGGAAACAGCACTGCCAAAAGATACTCAATTTCTCTGCTAGTCTTTCACAAAATTGGGCAGGTCTTTCTTTGAGCAAATCAAAGAATAATACATTTTTAAAAGACATTTTGGTGCCTGAATATGAGATAAAAGTATAAACTGCCTCAAAGACTAAAGTGACCTGTGATTATAGATAGTATGATATTATGAGTATGTATCATCAGCATATAAAATACTGACATTCAAAGCAGCAGAGCAAAAAGAGAGAGCTCCAGGCCAGGGGTAAGGACACTGTGTTCCAGTCCTGGCCTTGCCACCACTGGGCTGGTAGGTGTGAACAAGGCACTTAACTTCTCGGTGCCAATGTCTCTGTGTGTTAGAACAGTGAGGTTGTACTTAATGTTTTAAGTGACCCCCAAAGGGCTGGCCAGCTCTAAAACGTATGATTCTAAAAACAAAAATAGCATGAGGTAGACTTGTCAAAATATAGTTCAAATCCGTGATGGTAAAATTCTGACTCTCATGAAATATACTAACTATTCAAAGAAGTGGAACAAGCAATAATGAAAATACAGGAATTGCTTCACCGTGTGCCAAAAGTCTTCTCTAGCTGTAGGAAGCTGCTCAAAATGTTGCCTTCTGCTTGCAGACGAAGTCTCGGTCACCTTATAACTTTACTTAAAGCTTGCCCTACCTTGGCTTCTGCCAAGTACTTCAGTGTAGTTCAGTTGTAGAAGTTTTAGGAGAACTTAATTATTTCCCATGCTCTCTTACTGCTTCTTGTTTCCTCTACATCATTCAGCAGAGCCTTTGAGCTCATTTCCCCCGCTCTTCTCAGTTCTTTGGGGAACGACAAGCCACTTGAAGAGAAAGGGCAGCCCTCAGTCCTCATCTTTCATAGACACTTACCACCTCTTCAATTATGTCAGTATAGCACCCTCTACTGCTTCAGGGGGAAAGAAAGGCTAGCAACTCCTGAATCCTGGGCCATAACCAAGAGATGTCACTGTGCCCAACCGTACAGCAACAGGTAATAATTCCCCTCATTTGTCACCCCACCAGCATCTATTCTTTACAGAAGAGCATAGTTACAGTAGAGAAAGACTTCATCTTTCTCATCTTTGCATTTGCTCTGTTTTATTTGTCTGTTTATCCTTCCATGTTCTATGACTTCGAACTAAGAGTTCTCATGATTTCGCCCTCGCTGGCGTAGCTCAGTGGATTGAGCGCGGGCTGCAAACCAAAGTGTCCCAGGTTCGATTCCCAGCCAGGGTACATTCCTGGGTTGCAGGCCAGAACCCCCAGCAACCGCACATTGATGTTTCTCTCTCTCTCTCTATCTCCCTCCCTTCCCTCTCTAAAAATAAATAAATAAAATCTTTAAAAAAAAAAAAGAGTTCTCATGATTTCCATATCTCAAGCCAAAACAACTCCAGGTAATCTTTGGAGTGACTGGATAATATGAATGAACACAGATGCCTTAAGTCTCCATCAGGAACTCAAGGAGGTTATAGCTCTCAGCATTCTAATCGTCTGATACATTTAAACAGAAAACTTCTGCAACCTATAGGAAAATGCTTCTTCCTCGGCTTTATTTAAATTATACCTGGGTTCTGATTTTGATCCCAGAAGAAAGGAGCAAATTTTTTTAAAATGTAGGTATCTTTAAATTTGCATGTACTTCCTGCTGAGTTGTGTCTTATTTTGCAAAGCCATTAAGTCATTAAAAATCAAATCAGAACCCTGGAAAATGTAATTTATTTCCTATGGACTCTTAAGCAGAGCTGTTTCCAAAGCAAGATGTTTCATCTTCTACTCTGGATCTCTCTGTTTTTTTCCACTGAGAAACACATTTATGGTATTCTGTGCAAGGAAGACTCCTAATGAGTCCCAGAAAAGTCTGCTAAGTAGTGGAGAGAAAAATCTATGAATAATATTAAAAATTAATAGTTACTCTAGTATTTTATTTCAGACTGAGTTTACTACTTTGAATGAGGAAAGTATGATTTCCCTAAACCAGGCCTGCTCTGCTGAAACCTGACCATTCATTCATTCATTCATTCATGGAAAGGAGCAAATACCCACCAGGACCTGCCATTGGCAGAGCCCATCTTTGAGGCCTTCTGATTTCTCTCTGGGAGCCATTCCCCACCTTCCAGAGGCTTATATGTTGGAGCCTCTGTCCCACCTCAAGCCTGCATAGTCCCTTTCAGGCACAAGTATATCAGCTGATTCCGCTAATTTATTTAAAGTTCTACATGTGTTGTAAAAGAGGAGTCCTGCTAATTCAGATAAACCAGCGGTGAGTAAAGTTTCCAGCTGAGGACCAAAGTGAGGTAAAGAAAGTGTGATGTCAGAACGGCAATTTTAGCAAAGGGCCCTTGCTTCATATTTCTCTTACAAACAATAGTCTATAGGAAGAGGAGAAACAACAGTCTATAGGAAGAGGAGAAAAAGGCTTCCTGCCTCCTCCAAGTCTGAAACGGAGTGGAGATTTGCCTCCCTCTCACCACCATCAAACAATGTGCATCTGTGACAACCTGGGAATCTTCAGGGTCCTACAAGCACCAGGTCCAGAATTCTTCAGGATGCTTTGAACTCTCCTGCCCATTCACAGCCTTCACAGTCAATGCAAACTCAGCCTGTCACACACTTGTCTTGTAATCGTTCCATGCAGGTTAACAGGCTCCCTTCAGTCGTTTTGACAATAAGATTCATAGTTTCTATTCTTCTCTACATACTATAAGTGCCCAGCAAAATGCAGGGTACATGGAGAACAGAGTAAATATATACATGATATAACATACAAAGCACTCAACCTAATAGCAAGAATATTTTTAAGTGTTTCATATGTGTTTTATCTGCTTGATGCTTTTGTTGAGTCCCTACTCATGTCTTAGGCATGGTCACCCACTTTGTAGAGAAAAGTAGACAAAAAAGCACGCATAGTTACATTATTAAACAATTGCAGAGGGGCCAATCAAGTGCAGGTACTATGCTAAGTGAGAGGGATTCAATGGTGTGAACTCTGAGGGGAAAAAAAAACACCTACTAAGAAGGGCTTCTGGTAGCTACCTGGGCTTAATTTTATTTTTTTAAAGGCAGAGCCTAGTAGCCATTTCAGCCAGAGAGCCTCTCACGCAATTTGCACGTTGCCAAGAAGCCTCTACACTAACATGCCCGCCTCTGTGCTGAACTGCCTGCCTGCACTATGTTTCTGACACCTGAACCAGCCCTTATAAAGTTTTCCTGGAGTCCTACTTCAGCCACCAGATTGAGGCTTTCCCCATCCAGTCAGAGCCATGCAGCTCTGACCAATCAGAGAGGCCCTATTCTGACCAATCAGGACAGTGCCTCTTGAATCAATCAAACTGGGAGGATTTGGCACTCTCATTTGTATGAGAACAGATCAACCAGGGACCGGGTTTCAGTAACTTCAGTTCATAGAAGCCAGCTCCCCTCCACCTGGAAGAGTACACTTTCCCTTTCCACCAAAGAAGGAAGATCGTGTCTCCCTGGCTGAGCTGAAATACCACATAGGCCTCACATGAAGCAGACCAGCATGGAGGGGAGAAGGGAGAAGGAGACCATCACTGAGCAGAGCAGAACTGTCTGGAATCAGGGGTGTCCACCCATGGGCCGCATGAGGCCCAGGATGGCTACAAATCTGGCCCAACACAAAATCGCAAATTTACTCAAAACCTTTTTTCGCTCATCAGTTTTCATTAGTGTTTGTGTATTTAATGTGTGGTCAAGACAACTCTCCTTCCAGTGTGGCCCAGAGACACCAAAAGGTTGAACACCCTTGGTTGACGGAGAGGGGCCTGGCCCGGGCCGCCGGCCCCAGAGCTGTCCCACGGCCCTGCTGTTTTCACAGCCACACCGCAGCACTACTGAGCTGTCTGCACTGATCCCAGTGCCTTTGCTCACTGCACCCCAAATTGGGGGTTCCTGTCAGTGTTTGAATTGGTGCCGATGACCATTGGCTGACAATGGTAAACATGACAAGAGGGTCTTTTCAGAGCATTTATGTTCCAGGAGGGGAACCCAACTAAAAGATAGGCATTTGCAATGGAATGTGATACAAAGTAAAGTGAGGGTGATCACAGGGTGTTGTCACAGCTTAGAGGAGGGTCACCAAACCCAATCCAGAGGAAAAAAGTCTAGACGGGGTGTCCAACCTTTTGGCATCTCTGGGCCACACTGGAGGAAGAAGAGTTGTCTTGGGTCACACATTAAATATACTGTGACATGTCATCACAAGAAAACTCTCACAATGTTTTAAGTAAATTTACAATTTTGTGTTGGGCTGCATTCATAGCCACCCTGAGCCTCATGCAGCCTGCAGGTCACAGGTTGGACACCTCTGGTCTAGGGCTTCTTGGAGGAGGTGACATTTAAAGTGAGACCAAAAGTAAGTGTCAATGACTAGGTGGCAGTCAGGACAGATTCCTGGCAGGGGCCCAGAAGGGAGCGGGCAGAGAGGCCGGGCCAGCAGTGTGGCTGCGCTGTGGGACTGAGGAGCAGGTATGGAGGGTAGAGGTGTAGGTGCACGTTGGGCCCAGGCTGTAAGAACAAGGATCCATTCGAGAGTTGCCTTCCTAGACTTACGAAGAGATATACCCATTCCTTGGCACGTGGGAAGAAAATACCCTCCCTTCCCTGTTCATTAAACTTTTGGCCTTTTTATAATGAAGCTGAGTAAGAATCAGCAAGGAACTAATGAATCCGTTTGTCTGAAAAGACCAACAAGATGATTAATGTTTGACCAGTGGGAAGCACTTGGAGGGAAAGACTGTGTGGAGTAACTGTTTACTTCTGTATTATTGAACAGATCCACAGAGGTCACTGGCCTTATTGCTTAAGCCAGCCCAGGAAGTTAATTGAACTAGTACCTACATTTTCACAGCAGGACAGCCATTTTTCAGGTTCTTCGGAAAAGCACCATATCAACAGGATGTTAACCGAGGGTCCACTGTTCCAGCTGTGAATGAACCTTAGAAATCTTCATTCCCATTTTAGGAGTGAGGGAACTGCCGGGCGCACTGCGTGCCGTGGGCACAGCTGGTGTGTGAAACCAGACCCCGCGACCCCTGGTCCCACTCTGTCCACAGAGACACACTATCATTGACTGGGTTTTTTTTCACTTAAAAGCTCATCTACACGGCACACAGTGAAGTGAACACCAAGCATGTGATACACATTTAATTGGATGAAGAAAGGCAGCCGACCAGGAGAAAGGCATTTAAGCTTTAAATAATCTAATTTATCTCTTGCCCTTCATCAAGATGATGCATGTTACAAATATTGCAAGAAAAGGCTGATGAAGGGCAGTTAAAACCACCGGCCCAGCATTTGTGGATAAGGCAAAGCGTATTCTTACATAGAAAGAATATAAGACTTCTATAGCTTATGTGAAATACAAAAATTGATGCCGATTTTGTAGAAGAAAGTAGAGATATTTCTAAATGTGTCTGAGAAAGCAGACTGAAACCCATACAATGACACACAGACTCAGAGGGAGAGAAAATGGAAACACACGGGCTAGAATTATAACAATACCAGTTTTCCCTGGGGTTTTAGAAATTGTTTAATGATCTTTTCACAATCTCCAAGTTCTTTTAATGGTATCTCAGGAAAAATGTGTGTTGAAAGTGAGTGACTGTGACGACTCCCTGCTTTAGGAAGACCGAGCGCATCTTGAGTGACCGCGGGACCCGGCATTCATTGCTCGTGGTCAGAGAGGCCATGGCGCACGCTTCACTGTCGCTGTTCCTGCGGAGTTTCAGTCTGCGGCCAAGGCCTGGCTCTTCGTGAGTGTAAATTTGAAATGCTGTCTTCAGAAGATTAAATCGACTTGTATTTTCCAGGAATTCATTATTTATAAAGCACCTAACTTCTACCTAGAAATGCAAGCGTGTGTGGATTTTGCTTGTGCTGAGATCTAGTATAGTCAACAAACAAACAAATAAACAAACTAAACTAAACTAAACAACAACAACAACAAAAAGATTCCACTCCCAGGGGGTTAGTAAGTCTCCGAAACAAATCATCACTGGTCATGCCAGCATGGATTCAAGGCACCACAAGCAGATGGGAGTGTGACTTAGAAGAGCAAAGTGACATTCTTTTTGCTGATGGGGTGACATAGGGCTGCCTTCCCCAGCGACGTGTAACAAACAGGCTGCACCTACTTCATCTCCCAAGTGGTGTAATGCTGGCCAACTTGCTCTGACTTTTGAGTTTCCTTTTTATTAATACAGGCTGCTGTGGGTATGCCTAAGTTAACTCACAGGGGAACTGCTTCGGGGCCCATTGGGAGAAAGTCACAGAGTGAATATAAGCCTTGATTACTGCCTTCAGCCTATTCCAGAAAGTGACATTCAACTTCCTGCAAGTCCTCATTGTCGCCCCACCTTGTGGCCTTGCCTAGAGTCAATTCCTCAGCACCTGTGAGGCTGTCCACCTTGGTGTGAAAAGGGATGAGCAACAATGGAACGACTTACGTATAAAACTAAGACAAAATATATTGGAAGCAATTTCAACTTCAGGAAGTTTTACACAGTTTGGGGATAGGCCAGTCAGCAGTGGAGGCCAGAGGAGGAACTCGGCTCTGCACTGTGTCGAACTGAGATGTTCAGCTTTCCCTTTTACTGGACAGCCACACACCTTGGAGAAGGCAGATTTTCACGTGCCAATAAGCACCGTGGCCCTGCGTGTCACGATGGAACAGAAGCAGGTATTATGCTAAGCTCCAGGAACACGAAGCAAATCCAGATCACATCCTACAACTGCATGTTTAGATGTGTCCTATCTCCCATCACACAAAGAATGAACCCTCACTTTCCCTGGGACTCCCAGGCCCTGCGTTATCTAACCCTGACTTCTGCTGGGACGTGCTCCTATTCCATTAGCCACAGAGCCATTTTGGGGTTTTTTAACTCATGCGCTCATTCCTCCTCCAAGGCCTTGCCCTTGCATTTTCCCTGACTTAGACACTGTCCCCATATCTTCACATAGCTGGCTCCTTCTTGCATTCAGAGTCTCAGCTCAAAGCCATGTCTTCAGAGAAGCCTTGCCTAAGCACCCAGTCTAAATCATCAGGCACTCTCCTGCACATTAACATACCTTCACTTTCTTTGTAGTATTGATATTTAATCTGCTAGCTTAGTGGTTCCTTTTTTTTTGTCTCCTCTGCTAAAATGTCTATTCCTAGAGAACAGGTATCTGATCTGTCTGTTTCACTTTATCTCTAGTGTTTAAATCAGGGACTGGCACATAATAGGAATCCAATAAATCTTTGTTGAATGAATGAGTGAGTGAGTGAATGAATGAATGAGTGACTAGCACAGCCTTTCTCTTGAGCATTTCAGAGTCTGGTGGATAGACCTGAAGAAGATGCTAACACAGAATTATATATAGCACAGAGGACAGACACATAGCCCCAGCCTGGGGCTTAGGAAGACCATGAGGAGGCCTATGCTAAATCCTGCTCTCTAGAATCAGTTAAGGGAACAAGATGTTCCAGGTACAGGGAACAGCATAAAACCACTAGGATGTGAAGGGAAGTACAAGGTTGATAAGGGCATGAGGTCAAGAGTTCAAGAGGATACATCTCATGGAGTACATGAAACTGAGAAGTCCGGACCTTCCACCGAGGCTAAAGAAATGGTCTAAAGGGGTCAGCACCTGAAACTGGGATTAATCATTATGATATTATTTACTTTTATTCCAGTGCTCCTTCTCTCTACCTTGTTGCTTCTTATTCATGGGTTAGAGAAGAGTCTCACTGAGTATATTCTACAAAACCAGAGTCACCATACATCAAAGAAGAAAAAATTTCTTTATAAGAAATTGTCTAGCATCTGCTTGCTTTCTTTTTCTTTCCTCCCTCCCTCCCTCCCTCTTTCTTTCTTTCTTTCTTTCTTTCTTTCTTCCTTTCTTTCTTTCTTTCTTTCTTTCTTTCTTTCTTTCTTTCCTTTCTTTCTTTCTTTCTTTCTTTCTTTCTTTCTTTCTTTCTTTCTTTCTCCTTCCCTCCCTCCCTCCTTCCCTCCCTCCCTCCCTCCCTTCCTTCCTTCCTTCCTCCCTCCCTCCCTCCCTCCCTCCTTCCCTCCTTCCTTCCTTTTCTCTCCTAAAGGCACTAGGTCTATGGCAAGGTATGTTGGTACATCCCAACCCTAATTTTCCTCAGAAAAGAGGTGGGCACACTCTCTGGCCAGCATTTCCCTTGTATACCACGTGAGGTTGACCATCGGTCCCCAAGTGCATTCTGTGTCTGCACTGCTACGGAGCTTGACAGCAACATGAGTCAATACTGTGCCTTTTCTGCACCCTCGAAAAGTTGCCAAACATTTCAGAAAAAAATTGGCATATGAATAGGATATCAGATAAAACTTTTGTTGAAACAAGTTCTTTTTTCTATGCATTCCATTCAAAACAACAAAACCCAAAAGTCAACCCGTCATATGTTATCTAAAAATTATTCACAAAATGTTTGCCTTGTCCGAGGGCATTCGCAACGAGCTCCTTGTCTCTTCATTCCTCCCCCCGTCCTTCTTATTCATGAAAACGATGACTCACACTACTGCCCTGTGGACAGCGGGGCAGTGGCTGCTTCCGAGGCAGCCCACCTCCCCTGCTCATTTGGAAGAAAGCCCTACAGTGAATTGAGTTCATTCAGCAGAACTAGGGGAAAATATGTGTCTGGCAATCTCACACGCCTCTCTCTGTGCTTGTCTGGACAAAACTAGGGTGGACTTCACATTTTTTTCCTTTTTGTCAGAAACACATATAGGAAATTGCATATTTTCAGAAGAGTGCCACCCAGTAGGGATTCTGAAGCCACAGGACCAGTATTATCACAGTTGGAACAAAGACACAAAGTAAGCTGATCATGCATTCTAACATTAGCAACTGTACACTGGTGGTCTGGAGCACAGAAATCATCCAATAACAGTTACATGTGTAAGGACTGGAAGGAGTCCACCATGCTGATGAGCTTTGAATTGTTGGAAAAGGTTTTTGTTTTATTTTTTTTAATGACAGGAGGCAGCCTACTGTGAAAATTAATTACTGGAAACCTCATTTAAAATATAGTCCACAGGCAAAGAAGAAAAAATTCTCGTATACTCGATGGACACTAGATGCCAACAGGAAGAGATGTACCTTGAATCTCCTAGAGAAAGAGAGTCTACATTACAGCCACGTGCCACTTAACAACAGTGATCCATCCTGAGAAATTCGATGTTAGGCACTTCCCGTGTTGTGTGAACATCATAGAGGGAACTCATGGAAACCTGGATTGTATAGCCTACTACACACCTGGACTTATTGTATAGCCTATTGCTCCCAGGCCACGAGCCTGTATAGCAGGTTACTACACAAAACAACATGAGATTAAATCAAGTACAAGAGGAAATGATGCAATCAAGAGACACAGTAAACAGATGCATGAGGCTGCTGCGGCTGTAACACAGCACACTATTTTACAGAAAACTTTTTTATGAGTGGAAAGAGTACAGTCTAAAATAATGATACAAATAACGTAGTATAGTAAATAGATAAGCCAGTAACATAGTAATTTACAACCATCATCAAGACCTATGTACTGGATTTAATTATATGTGCTACACTTTTATACAACTGGAGGTGCATTAGGTTTGTTTACACCAGCATCACCACAAACATGTGAGAAGGGAATTGCACTAGGGCATTACGATGGGTTTCACGTCAGTAGGCAATAGGAATTTTTCAGCTTTATTATAACCAATGGGACCACCAACTTACATGCAGTCCATTATTGACCAAAATGTTAGCTCATGACTATACTACTTCAGCAAGAGGAAGAAAAGAGTCAAGCTTACCCAGTAACAGCTCAGCCAATGGGAAACTACATAACTCAACCAATGAAAAGTCACTATACTTAGAACTTTCAGTTTCCTCCAATGGACTATTTGTTCACAACAGCTTCTCCTAAGTCTATAAAAGAACAGTTCCTCTCCTTTGTTTCTCTGGACTTGTGCATGGTTTCCATTAGACTACATGCCTCAATTTGCAATTCTTTGAGTGAGACATGGGCCCAGCAGTCAAAAGCATCAAAGCTGCCTCTGTGAGGTGTGATGCAGGGAGTTATCCATCCATAGACCAAAGAGAGAGAAACAAGTCTCATACATCCAACCAGAACACTGGGACATTGCAAGATACTCACTCCCTCATTCCATATATCATTCTACTCCAAGGGGACACCATAGCACAAAGAGGTTTAATGGGTTTTTTTCTTTTATATTATTTATTGCCACGCCACAGAGAATGGCTTGTATTGGAGCATCTCATTTTTTTAACAGCCAGGGACACATTTTTGTCATGGTGACTACATAGAGAAAACACGAGGCAAATGTGACAGTGCACGTAAAGAGTTAAGAAGAGCAAGAAGGGTCCTGTGGGAGAAAAGAACCAAGCCCACAACAGTAATGCTTGGTGTTCTCCCTGGCTTCAGAAATGTAAAAGGCCCAGTCAAGAGTGCTGACTGGTAGGAATAATAGGTTGTCCTTGTACTTAAGGGAAAAAAGAGCCACAAAGACATAACAATGAGTAAAGCTGAAGGGATCAGAGAATGTATGAATAATCAATATCTGGCAGAGGAGAGGATGAGATAGTGTCTCAGATAGAACATACTCGGGAGGCAACAGTAAGTAAATTCAGATATGTGAAAGACTATAGCTAAACAATACACAGCAGCTCATATGGATGCCATAATCAGGAAAATGGAATGACGAAAGTTTAATGAATTTTAAAAATCATTGCTGCTACAATAAATTAGAGCCTCGGAGAGGAAAGGGGTCTGAATTTACTGATGTTGATTAAAGAGGAGCGTAAGGAAATTCTAAGCAGAAACAATCAAGTTTCCAATTTCGGAATGCCCACTGGAAAAGTCTAACCCACAGTTAAAAGCAGAAAAACAGAAAACCCTGGAGAGAAAAGGGAGTGGGTGGGCACAGGTTGAAGATGGAGTGTGGTTCCCATTTTCCAGAACAGATTACAAAAGCAACCTCACCCACAGTGTTGTCAAGTTTGACCAGCTGAGCAGCACTGATAACCTTCATGTATCTGTGAAAAGTTCTGGGGCTGGGGAGAGTTTACAATAAATGTCAGAAAGGTTACGCAGTTTGTGCTGGTAGTTTCTCATGTTCACAGATACAGTATCAAAGGAGGCATGTCAGCTGTAGACAGAGAGACAGATCCCGAGAGGTAATTAAAATGTGTAAGTGCCAAGAAGGCACAAGGGTCACGCTCAGTCCCTTGCCCCCACTCCTCCTCTGCACACCTGTGTGTACAGTCAAGCTATGCTCCGAGCAACTTAACACCTATAGTAACCCAAACTGTACTTTTGAACTTACCTGCTCTGACATCCTCATTTCACAAGTAAAGATACCAAAACACAGAGAGGGTGATGACAGGGTCACTTCACACAGAAGGAAGGGTAATTCCTGGCCCAACGTTTGTTTTCACACTTTATAACATTGGCGTTTTAATTTAAAAGCAATTGGGCTTACATCGCAGCCCTCCAAGACAAACACTTCTGAACCACAAAGGAAGGATGACTAGTCAGTATGTGGAAGAGGTGTGGCTCCTGCTTTCTCTTTGCTGACTAACTTGCACATTCTGACTGTACTCATTCCAGAAAATGCCCCGGGCCCCACATTTTCTGGTGAACCACCCTCTTCCCATTTTTAATTGATGACAATTACATCTTTGGCTTAAATCAGAGAGTAATCCTTTATGCGTGATCCAGGTTGGGCCCCCTCTCTGGTTTTCCTCTTTAGGATAAAGAGGTTCTCCTTCAGACATTATTTCCATGGAGTGCTTTCCCTTTTGCCCTGAGTTATCAATGGAGTCCCTCAGGGAAAGTGGACCACATGTGGGCAGGGTAAGATACTTCTATGGAAACCAGAAACATGCCCCAAGTGGAGAATGCTCAAAAAAAAAAAAACCCTAGTAAATGCTCCACAAAAGCACTGGGAGAGCTGCACCTGGGAAGTGAGAACAATGTGTTTAAAGTTAAGCCCTAAAAGAGAAAGAATGCTCTAGGGACAGAATTGATAGAACCCTAAACCAGCAGTTACTTGGATGTGCCCTTTCCATGAACCCGTCTCTTGGCTCTTTTAATGGATTGATCAGTTGCTTGATTGATTGATGAATACTTGCACCTGCAAAGACATTTCTCTGAAAATTAACAAGGTCACAAAATTAGGATCAAGCTCACTCCTCCATTCCCTGTCAGTATCAAAAATATATTTATCCTATGTCTTATCTCAATATTAAAATTCAGAGTCAAGGCCTTCCCAGTCAGAGATTCAGAATCAAATGGAGAGAAAGGGAAAGCACGATAATGGATTTGTGGTCACACTCTTTCATAAATAACAGTGTCAGTCACTCAGTTCTCTGCTGTTCAAGCTCACCACAACTCCTGAAGCCATTGGTTCAACGATGCCTTCTTGGGATGCCAGTTGATACCCAGCTGGGAGCAAACTCAACAAGGGAGTTCTGATTTAATGAACCTGCATGTTTCCTAAGGATACATGCAAATGTTAACAGGAGTTAAATTTTTTCCTCATGCCACACATCATTGTATGTTCTCCTTAAGGAGATTTTACCCAGGGTTGACATAAGAAATTGGCCTGATCTTTTCATTCGCCAATTAAATGCAGAATGCGATTTGAATCATCTCCAGCGACTTCCCACTGGCAACACGCATTTGTAAATGCAGACTCTCATTACTCATTATGTCCGCGTTTAAACAGAATCAGAAATGAAATGGTGAAATAGAAACTTCCTATTTTTAAAACTTGCTGAGAGGAGTTAGGGGTCACACAAAATTCCATGCTCTCTATTCAGGTTATGCTTAGGAAACAGCTACCACCAAATAAAAAGTGAGACAATGATTAGATTCCTCTACACACAGAACTATACTACTGAGGTATCATGCATTTGTAATGCCTTCAAATATGTCACTTTGAATATTATTTTCTGATCAGAAAGAATGCAGATGTAGTTTAAGAAAGGGCCACACTTCATACAATAGGTTGATGTTTTGTATAAATGGCTTGGACATAGCTCATCTTCCATCTACATGGATTACGATGCAGTTTCCAACTATGTGATTCTTTTGTGTGTCTCGAGAATAACATGTACTTCTTGTCAGCCCCCAAATAACCAGTGAATTACTTTTCTCAAGGAACTTGTATCTACGCGCTTATATGTGTCTCTAGTGTGTATAACTCTAGCTATTCAACTCGAAAGCTATCACAAAATGACTATTTTCAGAAAACTACAACAGTTATTCCTGACAACTGGATGACATCCTTTACTCATCAACAGCAGCTGCCATTTTGTGTGTACTAAAATCATGTTTAATGTTTATAGCTCATAATTTAATCTTTCACATGTCCCCTAGGTTTCTATTTCCTCCTGTATTTACTTACTCTGCAATAGAAAGCGTCTTTGGGGATGTGCATGGATAGAAAATTTACTTTAAGTTTCTGGTGATATTTTAAAGATTAACCTGTTTCCCTAAAGGAGGTGGTCATAGCAGAAAATGAAAAGCAGGCCTCTGGTTTTCTCGTGCTAAAGGACAAACCTGAAGATAACATTTGGCTCTGCTAACTCTGAGAATCAGCTCTTACTAGTAATTTCTAGCTTTTCTATTTATCACCTTGGTTATATCGCCTTATTGAAAATAGTGTTAAAAACCCTAGAGTGTTGAACAGCCCTCCAGGATGGATCCTAGTCTGAAATCCTGTGAAACCCATGGGCTCTCGATGAAATTTGTTGGTGGAAAGGATGTGGGTGAGGGGTATGAAGTCAGACGAGGTGTGTCCTTGTTATAGATTCTCTCTAACTAGTTGGTGATTCCGTCTGGGCCTTGTTTTTCTCTCGTCATCTCACCACTGAAAGGTAATTGCCTTAGGAGCTAAATATGTTTTTCTTTCCTCATATGTCTCTGCAGTATCATCATCTCCTACCCAGTATCTGTTTCACGACGTTGACTTTATAAATGGGTTGCTTTACTTTGCGATTACTTTCTAGAGCGGTTGTCTTTATTAACAAATTTGCTTAAGGGGCAAATTAGATAAAAAGTCTTATGTCTAGAGTTTATTTCTCAAATTTATCTTTGGTCTTCAACATTCTCTATTTATATTCATAGACAGAGAAAACGGGGTTTTTGTTTGTTTTGTTTTCTTTGTATTCCTTAGGAAACAATAGCTCCAAGGATTATTTATTTAGAAAAGATAATGGAAGAACCTCCAGCTAAGCTATTTATAGGAAAGGTTAATTTGTATAGAAAGAAAGTCCTATTCCTGAGTGATGAACACAGAACTTTTTTATGTTGGTAATTTCATTTTTCTTTTTAAAATTTTAATTTCATTTTTTATTTTTCAATTGCAATTTATATTCAATATTATTTTGTATTAGTTTCACGTATATAGCACAGTGGTTAAATGAGCATATACTTTGTAAAAGGTGAAGGGGTTAAGAAATACACAACTTGTTAAAATGTTAAGGCTTTGGCAGCTTGAGTAGATGAGAATTTGCTGATCCGCTCCAGATGGCTAAAATGGTATCACTTCTCTTTTATGGATTAGACAAGAATGGTTTAGGAGATAAAAGCTTTTACTAGGTCGGTCTGAATGGCAGAGGAAGGAGTTAAAAATAGTGAACAAACTTCCTCTGACTCTGAAGTTTATCCTGCTAGGCTTTGATTCACCCCAACTTTAAGTTAAAAATTCTTTGCTTACTAGATTTTCCAAATTGGAGATGTTTCCCAGCTTCACTTAATGCCGAGATAATTTTAGAGAACAGTACTATGTAAATCAGCAAATGAATAATAATTGCAGAAATAACTACACGTGAAAACACCAATTAGCCAATAAATCACTTAATTAGTCTTACTTGTTTTGCTCTTTAAGATGCTATTCAATGCTTGAATGCTACTGCATATGCAATGCATATTTATTTATTTATTTTTGTTTTCCTTTACATTTAATCTTTATTGTATTTTCTCCATTACCATTTAGTCCCCTTACACCCTCCTCCTCCAGCAATCACCACACTGTTGTCCATGTCTATGAGTCCTTTTTCCTTTTTGCTCAGTCCCTCCACACCCTAGCCTGCCCTCCTCCACTGGCTGTCACCGGATTTCCCTCTATGAATCTGTCTCTGTTGTGCTTGTTAGTTCAGCTTGTTCATTAGATTCCACATATGAGTGAAATCGTATAGTATTTGTCTTTCTCTGACTGGCTTATTTCACTTAGCATAATATTTTCCAGGTCCATCCATGCTGTTACAAAGGGTAAAATTTTCTTCTTTTTTATGGCTGAGTAGAATTCCAATGTGTAAATGTCCCATAGTTGTTTTATCAGCTCATCTACTGATGGACACTTGGGCTGCTTCCATATCCTGGCAATTATAAATAATGCTGCAATGAACATAGGGTGCTTATATTCTTTTGAATTAGTGTTTTGGGTTCCCTTGGATATATTCCCAGAAGTGGGATTGCTGGGTCAAAAGGCAGTTCCATTTTTAATTTTTTGAGGTTCCTCCATGCTGCTTTTCATGGTGGCTGCACCAATCTGCAGTCCCACCAACAGTGCAAAAGTGTTCCCCTTTCTTTAAATCCTCACCAACATTTGTTGATTTGTTGATGATAGCTATTCTGGCATTTCTCTGATAATTAGTGATGTTGAACATCTTTTCATATGTCTATTGGCCAACTGTATGCCCTCTTTGGAGAAGTGTATATTCAGGTCCTTAGCCTATTTTGTAATTGGTTTGTTTGTTTGTTTAGTGTTGAGTTTTGTAAGTACTTTATACATTTTGGATATTAACCTCTTATCAGATGTATCGGCAAATATGTTCTCCCATTCTGTGGGTTGTCTTTTTATTTTGTTAATGATTTCCTTTGTTGTGCAAAAACTTTTTAGTTTGATGTAGTCCCATTTGGTTATTTTTTCTTTTGTTTCTCTTGCCTAGGAAGATATACCCAATACAAAATTTCTATGAGCAATGTCTGAGATTTTGCGCTGTTTCCTTCTAGGATTTTTATGGTTTCTGGTCTAACATTGAAGTCTTTGGTTCACTTTGAATTTATGCTTGTGTGTGGTGTAAGAAGGTGGTCTAGTTTCATTTTTCTGCTGGTATCTGTCCATTTTTCTCAACACCATTTATTGAGTAAACTATCTTTAGCCAATGCGCATTCTTGCTTCCTCTGCCAAATATTAATTGATTATAAAGCTGTGGGTTTATTTCTGAGCTCTCTATACTGTTCCATTGACTGATGTGTCTGTTTTTATGCCAGTACCATGCTGTTTTGATTACAATGGTTTTGTAGTATAGTTTGATATTAGGTAGCATGATTCCTCCAACTTTGTTCTTCTTTCTCAGGATCACTATTGCTATAAGGGGCCTTTTGTGGTTCCATATAAATATTTGTTAAATATTTGTTCTAATCCTGTGAAATACATCATTGGAATCTTGATAGGGATTGTATTGAATTTACAGATTGCTTTGGGTAATATGGACATTTTAATGATGCTAATTAAAGCACCACAGGATGGAGCAGAATAATTCCTGTGGATGGCGGGTATTGCTTTTCCTCGGGCTGATGCCATTCAGAGATGAGTGTTCTCCCTGAGAGAGATGGCTCCTTCAGTGTGTGGAATGACTCGTCATAGTGATCCTGCCAGTTGTTACCTCAGTTTTCTCCCCAGAGCCACCAACCCTAGACTCTGCTCAAGAATCTCTAGTCCACTCTGCCCTCCCATTGCCAGTGTCCAGGGTATGTGGCTACAAGGGAAATCTTGTGCTTTGGCCCTTTAAGAGGCTCTGTGTTTCCAGCCATCTCTCCCTGGCAAACAGAAACCCTGCTGCTCTCCACAGCTGAGTATTATCTGGGTTCCTTTCTGGCACTGATGCTGTAAGCTGGGGAGTACAGCTTGGGGTTTAGACCTCACATTTCTTGGAGAGAAACCCCCACTATTGAAATATCCCTCTGGCACTTTAACTACCACCCGTGGGAGCCCAGCCAGCTCTCGTGTCTCCTCTGCACTCCCTACCAGTCACGTTGTGATGAAGTGGTTTCTTATGTCTGTCTGTGGTTATAAGGCTTATCTCCAGCTAGTGTTCAGTGGTAATTCTAGATGATTTCTCTACAATTTAGTTGTAATTCCAGATTGGTTCTGGGAGGAGGTTAGCATAGCTTCCACTTACTCTTCCACCATCTTGGATCCCTCAGCAATGCATATTTTAAAACTTTTTATTTAAATGATGTCCTTATAGGTTAACTAAGTGTCCTAATCATTTAAAAATAAATCATGAATTCGTTCAGTTTCTGCATACTGTTGGCAAACTATTTTTCTAATTGCACTGCATATAATTTTGCAATGTAATTAGATGGAGTTGGTGCTTTTTATTGTACAAATAATAATGTAATGTGATTAATCGTAAGTGAAGAGAATTCCACAGGTCAACTAAGCCTTGCCTTTTCAGATATTTCTGCAGCCATGGTTTTGAATCAATAAGATTTGTATTATCTCTTTCACTATGCATGCTACAAAATGAAATATGGCTGTAATCTTGGATAGACTCTTCAGCTATAGAACAATGCAGAGACAGTGGCACCCAAAAGGAGATTAAGAATTGACTATTCCAGTTTGTTTCTGGCTACACTCAACTAAGTAAAATAAGCAGCCTTGGGTAAGAACTTCTTCCTTAAAGATGGGTCCTTCATGCTTGGAATCCCTGGGAAAGGTCCAGAGAAGTAGCCACTGAAGAGCAAGCCATCTAGTAAGCAGCCATATGTTTTCTTTGTACCCTAACACCTCGTTGCTGCCTCTTCTTACACTTCCTTGGCATTCTGACTAAGATAGCTGATTACACATTATCACCAGACACCCTGCCCGGCTTCTGCTCAGAGTAAACTATATTGATAAACCTATTTAAATGAAACTAATCTGAAAGAAATACCAATAGGCAAATTCCTTTTATGATATTACTCAGATCTGAAGGAATGACCTTTATTTACTACCAAGCTCTTTTAATAGATAACTCAATAGATCACTATGAACTTGCCCTGGTTTTCCCAGGATTTTACAGGGCAACTACAAATAAATTAAATTTTGGATAAATACAAAAGAGCAGGACACAAGGCTGGAATATTAAATATAATTAAAATAAGTCTTGAAAATATGTGTAAAGTAAGTCTAAAAGCAAATATTTCAAAACAAATATTAAAAGCGACAATTTCAAAATGTTTGTTTCTGTATGACAGGATTTTCAGCCTTTTATTTTTTGTGTGTGTGTATTTTCCAAGGTTAGATGCTAAACACATATATCTTCTATATTAGAAAAAAATGAATAGCCCAGTAATGGTACCATAGACATTTCCTTGTATTAAAAAAAAGTTCTGAATGTTCCTTCCTTACTCTACTTTTCCCTGTTGCATTGCTTTCATGACAGAAGTGGATATGGAAGCACACACATTTGCATACAGATCTACATATACACATGGTTCCAACATGTTATGCTCCCGCTTACAGACTTCCAAGGACTGCACCTCACAGCCAGAAAATTTGCACAAGTTTTGGCCAGGAGCTCCTTAATGCAATGGAAATCAATGGTGAATCTTATTTACATGTCTTGCCAATAATAAAATTGGGAGGCTAACTTCTAGGTACATGTAGTCATGGCAGTGCAAGTTAGTGAAGGGGTTATTTTTAAAACCCTTCCCAATCACGTGACTTCCCTGGAAATAGAAGGAACAGAAGGCCATCAAGACAGATATGTCTTTCATCAAAACATACAAAGAAGACAATTTAAATGAATTGTATTTTGAAGATTCTCTCAGAAAGTAAAATCCTACTATAAGGTGATGGATATTTTCAATTGTTAAGCAGGAAGTTATAGCAATACAAGAGAGTTATTCTCAACCCCCTGCACTACAAGCAAGCCGTGGACATCGGTGTGACGATGCTCCAGACCCCACTTGCACCATCGCCGACGCATGCTCACGCTGCCAGCACCCCACACTTCCTAGATGTGTTATGATGATGGAGAAAAATTCAGATCCTTTAAGGAAAAAGTTCCCCTTTATTGTGACATGTTTTATTCTGGACATTTTCATATGTTTAAGAAAGAAATCATTGCATACTTTGAAGAAATTTCACAAATAATTTAAAGTCTTTTCAATTTTTAAATATATTTGCTGAAAATTTTGTCTACAATAAGGAATTATGGAATCCCTAAATAATGCTGGATAATTTTCTTCACTACCAAGATCAAAGTAAAGTAACAACATGACTGTGAATTAAAATGCTGCTTACCCTTAACAGCAAAGAGAGGATTGTAAATAATCCATTACTCTCGGAATTGTTAGAGTTGCTTCTTATGAGTAAGTTTTTGTTTGGGAATCTTAATATTTTTAGTGTTTGAGATAGGTTTTGAGGTGTTATATGACTTCAAACATAAATAGACCTTCAGTTCCTATTGATATTTTGGAAATGAGCACAGGTTCAGGAAAAAAATCTGTACAATGCCTTTTGTTATTAGAAAATGTAGCAGCTTTGAGAAACATGAAGAATAAGGATGCACAAAGAAATGGAAATCATTCTTAAGTGGTACAAGTTTACCCAGAGCCTCTCCCGACAATAATTGGATTTGGTTGGCTAGAGCTGGGAGTAAAGTGAACAGATGTCAGCTGATGGAGCAGAACTTGCTCTTTTCAGATTAAACAGCCAATTATGAGTGGATAATGATGTGTGCAACTGGTAGCCACTGGAAACGTTTCCAATTCAGACCAAGTAATAAGGCTAAGATGCAAATAGATTTCATTCTACACAAGGTTGAAATCTAGACGTTTAAAATAAAAAAAAAAACCTCTTTTAAAGCAGCAATGAATAAGGTATATGTTGACAAGTTTTTAGGACTTTTGGAGATAATTTAATGAAATTAAATTGTATAAATTGTGACTATCCTCTAGTTTTCTAATTAAATAAGACTGACAGCTGTTTTCAATCTGACTACCATGACCGGCCAGAACACATTTTAAAAAATCTTAATTATGAGTTTGGACTATTCATACAGTTGACTAAAATCAAACAATGATGATGTCAGAGTCTTAACCATGTCTTAACTTTTAATTTTCATAAAATCACTGTCTGAACTGGTACCTGTGTAGTACCCCTGTAACAAATGACCACAAGCTTGTGGTGGCTTAAAACAACAGAAATAAGTTCTCCGACATCTCCGAAGGGCAGGAGCCTGAAATTGAGGTGTTGGCAGGGCCACACTCCCTCCCTGTGGAGGCCCTGGGGGAGAAATTGGCTCCTTGCCTCTGCCACTTTCTGGTGGCACCTGGCGTTCCTCGACCTATGGCCATATTGTCCCTTTCTGCTGCCCTGCCCTCTGTGTGCCTGCCTCAAAGTTCTCTCTGTCTCTCTCATGTAGAGACACACGTGACTGCATCAGGGTCCACCTGAGTAATCCAAGACAAGCACCTCCTCTCAAGATCCACAACTCAATCACACCTTTTGCCATATAAGGTAACACTCACAGAGTCCAGGGATTTGACACAAATGCCAGCCAACAGCCACACATAGGAGGGAGGCACCCTAGAGTACCCAGTGCCCAGTGACCTGCCATTGACTAGGCATGGGAGACACTGTCCAGGATCAGCTGGGCCTGGCCCAGATCAGAAGAACCACCCAGCTGACCCCTAGACTTGGGAACAATAATGAACGCTCACTATTTCACACCACCGGGTTTTGGGATGGTGTGTTATGCAGTGATATCTAACTGATAAAACCCCCAAAACCTGTCAGGGGGCCATGACTAACCAGAGGAACCTTATTTTACCCACATGTGTCCTACTACACATGACATGCAGAAGGATTTCCAAAAATGACTGATGGCCTGACACAGCATCCTGGAGAAGCCAGTCGCAGTGGCCTGTTTACGGGAACAGTGCACGGGCCCACAGGTGCAGTGCTTAGGAGGGTTAGACGGCCGCCTTGTAAGGACTCGCCTTCTAGGAGAACTTAGGGCTCAGCTGAGAGCTCTCCTGCATATGTCTGCAGTCAATTAACTTGCCTCTTGTTCACTTCATTGAACTTAAAGAGCAACCAGCGTCTGTTCAGAAGCCACACACCATATTCCCTCCTGCCTACAGCCACAGCAATAAACCAGGCAGCTTTCTGGTTCACTGTAAAAATTCTCTTTATAGGAAGACTACCTGGTAACGATAAAAACACCACCTATCGCGAGGCACACAGAACCTCCTCACAAAGTCTCAAGTACACATGTGAAATAAAAAGCAGCACCCTCTACCCCAAGAGACATAAAGCTAAAAATAGCATTCAAATTGCCCAGCCTCAGCCAATCCTGGAGATAATGTTGCTTTTCTGATGTTTCACACGGCCATGCAGGAGTAGAAGGACTGGATTTCAAGTCAAGAGAAGTGTATTTCTATTCTTGCCCTACCATCAATAGTTGCATAACCTTGACCAAGGCCCCCAGACACTTGAACTACCAAATAACTGCCGAGAATCCTGCTAGTCCTGCCCTTTTGTGTCCTCATCTTACTCTCGGAGCTTCGTAGTTTACCACTGTGAGTGACTTGACAGCATTCGGCCTGATGCAGTGGAGAGATCTCTGCACCGAGAAGACTTGGTCCTCCCTCTGCCACCAGGGTGTCAGGTGACCTTGAGCAAGTTCCACGTCTCCACACCTTAGTATGCCCATCTGTAGTCCAGGTGTTTCCTTTGGGCAAAACGAATTCTGAGATCCTTTCCAGATTAGAATGCCTGATTTCAGGATGCTTCAAGGTTCTACATTTCATAATTGATTTCTAGATAGAGAGTCTGACCAAGACTCAGGCAAGAGAGACTGGAGAGGCTCAGGCAGCCAGTTCGCAGAGCCAGCAGTAAGTCCCACCAAGCTTGGGGTCAGCAGCTCTGACTTCTGACAAGGAGGACTAGTGGGCTCTTATTTGCAGAAGTGCTTCTGGTGTCAAGGAAAACGTCATCCACCGCCAAAACTGTGTGTTTTCTAAATCATGCCAGTTGTGTAACATTTTGTGGAGCCCCAGAGGTTCTGGGAAGCTCAGCATAGACCCCGGCCATAAAGTGACCCAAGAGAAGCCCCAGAACTGGTCATGACTTTTTGTCCTTTACACAGTATTTGTCACACAGGGACAGAGTAGAGCAGTTTGGTGGCAGTTTTGGAGACCTCCTGCCACCAAAAAGATAGAACAAAATAACTCCCCCCACCCCCCCACCCCCCCACCCCCGCCTATAAGAAGACAGAACAAAGATACCCCGTGATGGAAGATTTTCCAAGCAAGGACTTGGTGAACCCCTGGTGGTTGTGTCACCAACACGGCCTGACTATGTTTATGGAGCTCAGACTATTTAACAAAGTATTGGAAAGCCAGGTGACCAGAAAGCCAACACCTTCCAAGGCACTAATATAGCAACAACATGACAGTATCTCCAGAACCAGCCTCTGGGGGAAAAAGACCTTGAACGTGACAGCTGTCTCCATGGTTTGGTGAGGCCAAAGAGATCCCTGAGCAAGGCACCCACCCTTCTGCCTCTCACTTCTCATTGGAAGCAATTAGAGAAAATTAGCCCTCTGTAAAAGGAAGCCAACTGCATGCTGTGCCAGCAGGAACCGTTGCAGAATGGAAAGCATGTCACACGGGCATGTTGAACCACTTACTGAAGGCAGACGGCAAATCTGGCCTAAGAAAGAGTGCGGACGCCCCTTCTGTTGGCTCTCAGCCAAGCCAACTCGTTCTGTCTGGATCAGAGAAGGAAGCATGCTCTTCATATTCGGAGTGGAAGGTCCTGAGTAACTGTAAGTAAATGGCTGCTTTTGAAGTTCAGAGAGAGAGAAGTGGGGATGGGGTAGGGAGGACATAGGTACTGCCCAGCCAAGGCCAAGGCCAAGGCCATGGTTGTACACTGCGCAAGTTGCACTTTGTCCACCGGGGGCACAAGTGCACTGTGCTACTGGTGCCCTGAGTCCACTTAACATTCCACGTCCAACTTCTCAAGAATTTTCAAGTTCCTACAACCTGATTCCCACACTATCAAGTTAAACGTTATATCATCTCATTTGTAGTCCACTAGGCTCTGGGAGTGGTGTAACTTTTCAGAAAGGGAAGTTGTAATCCTTAACTTCTGTCTTAAATTCTGTCTTGAAGCCTCAGAACACCCCAGAACCCATTCTCATCCATACAAGTTTCCACTGTGCACCCAAAATGGGAGAACTAAGCACTGCTTGGTCAGGTTTATTGCACTTGTCTTGAACCAGGTTTTTTCATTGTGACAAATACACAGAAGAAAGTTTACCATCCTAACCAGTCTAAGGTGTGCAGTTGAGTGACATTAAGTACATTAACATTGCTTTTCAACCATTATCACTACCTATCCTGAGAACTTTCTCATCGTTCCAAACTGAATTTTAATATGCAGTAACCAATAACTCCGGTTCTCTCACTCCAGCCCCTGGGAACCACCATTCTACTTTCTGTCTCTGAATGTGACTGTTCTAGATATTTCATATAACTGGAATCACACCATTTCTGCCTTTTTGTGTCTGGCTTATTTCACTCAGTGTAATGCTGTCAAGTTGATTACAAATTTAAAGTGACAAAGCTTCTAAGTTGATAAGCCATCATATGGAGTAATTCCTCCTTATTTCTATCTAGTCTTTCTTTTATTTTCTTAATCCTCACCCTAGGATATGTTTATTGATTAGAGAGAGAGAGAGGAAAGCAGTGGGGGAGAGAAAGAGAAATACCTATGGGAGACAGAAAAATATCAATCAGTTGCCTACTTTTCACACACAGACTGAGGATTGAACCCACAACCTAGGTATCTGCCCTGACCAGGGATCAAATGCACAACCTTTTGATTCATGGGATGATGCTTCAAGCAGTTGAGCCACCCAGCCAGGGCTCTATCTAGTTTCTTGAATTTTCATTTCAGAAGTTTCATTTGACCAGTGCTTCCTTTGGAACGGCCAGAGTGCTATGAATTTGGGCAGACTCCTTCATGAAGTGAGCACAGACCCTGCCAAAGGAAGTGTCAGGAAGGATTTAGATAGCCACTTGGTGGGGATACTGTGAGAGCCTGAACTAGCTGAGAGTCAAACTCTCATTCTGCTCTAAAACCTCATGACTGTTACAGACAAATGTTTTGGTTTGTTCATTCATTTATTCACACAAGCATCTGCCAGTGTTTACTGAGCACCTATTGCATATTAATGATGAGCGTTGATACAACGTGGCAACTGATGGCATTGATTTGGCTCTCAACCTCTTCAAGAGCTTGGGCACTGCCCTGGCAGTCCTGAGTTTGCTGTCAATTAGCTGGTGCTAGCTTGCAGAGTCAGCTCCCTCTGTGCTTGCCTAGAGACTTGCTTCTAGTGGAGGGGGTCTTAGTTGTACACTCTGTGTAGCAGTCAGAAAAACGTAACAGGCTCAAATGGCAGATCTGAGTACCAAGAGGACCTGTTGGAAACTGGTATTACCTAGAATATAATCTAGAAATATCAAGGACTTTTGGGATTTGAATAGGAGTGCCAAATTATTCCTCTGCCACATACTGACCCTGTGATCTTCAACAAATCATTTAAACTTGCTAAGTCTCAGTTTCTTCATCAGTAAAATGGGCATAATAGATATCCAGGCCATGGGAATCTTATAAGAATGAAATTAGTTAGGGCACAAAATGTGACTTGCACAGACTTGATACAGAGAAGACATTAAGAGAGTATCAGGCCCTCTTGCAGGGTCTTCCTCAGAGACACCCCATCCTCACAATACAGATGGAGTTCTGCCACCCCTGTACCCAAAGCACCAGGACACAGTTGGGCCACCTCCAGGCTCCTTCAGGATTGCCATTTGGGGATTAGGAGAGTCCGCTTTCAAAAGGGCATGTGTTAGTGGAGGCAGAGAACTGCCACTTTACTCCATCAGTGTAATAAAACTTGAAATTGTAAAAACAGGTTAAATCCAAAGAAAACACATTCTTGAATGAGTCAGGAGAAACATGTGAGTATTTTTCTGGCTGTAGTCCATAACAGAGCCCAGATCAGAACTTATGGGTCCCAGGACCTCCGACAGCCATGGGTGGCTGAGGGGCATGCCCATCCAAGGAGGGGCTCATATATCCCCAGGAAGCAGGGTGGAGTTTGGCGACCCACAGAGGGCCATCGTTGCCTGGGCCGAACAGAATCTACCCAGAGTGATAAGTGTCTCGGAAGCCCGTGGAAGGGAGGCAGACTGTTACACGGAAGGTAAAGGGGTGGTCTGAGTGGTCAGAGGTGATGCGTCTGCACATGGGACTCTTCCTGACCACAGGCTATGGGGAGAGACACTTGTAGCAGGCAGGGTGGCAGGCAGAGCCCGGCCTTCTGAGGACGCTGAGATGACTGTCTCAGACGCCCAGGAACGGAAACTACTCCCCCCATCAGAAACGAGGATCTGATGACCGTGCCCAGAACCAGTACAGATTTTCAGAGAGAACAGGAGTGGGGGCATTAGTTCGGGTTGCTAATTCACTTGCTTCAGGAGTGCCTGATTAGGTTTTAAACACATGAACAATTGCTAATGTATTCTTTTGTTTGTTTGTTTCCTTGAATAGTTAGGTTTTCTCAGTTTCTTCCTAAATGTTTCTATCTTTTACTTACTTATTCTGATACTTTTACTAACAATTTAGTAGTCAAGTGGTCATTTCTGACCCATTTCTGTGTATTAGAACATTTGCTTCCCTTATCACTACAATGGAGGAGGTTCATAAATTCATTGTTCTCAACTATGTAATGCAATATGTTAATCTAAGCCCTCAGAGAAGCAGACTCTAAAATGAGTGTGCAAGGATTTTATTAGGGAAAATGTCTTGAGAGCATATCAGAATGGAGTGGGGAAACACTGGGAGAGCCTCCAGACCGAGATGCTAGCCTGACCCGAGCAGAGGCTCTGGAAGGGAGGTTGCTGCAAGTGCCTGGACTGCTGTGCTGTATAAGCAAGGTTTGGGGGACCCCAGGGCCAACGGTGCCTTTGGGGGAATCCTCTGTCCCACAGAAAGGAGCCTTGCTTTAGGACCCCCGCTGATAGCACTACTGACATTTTGGACTGGATAGTTCTGTGTTGTGAGGGCTGTCCTGGGCATGCAAGGAGATGAGTAGCATCCCTGACCCCTACCCACTAGACACCAGTAGTATCCTCCCAAGTCCTGGTGATCAAACATGTCTCACAAATTGCCAAATGTCCCTTGGGGCTGGGGGAATAGCATGTAGTTGAGAAACACAAGACCAGGGAGGTTTAAAGAAATTCAGGAAGGTTTCTTAGTAAACCTATAACATCACAGGGAAGAGAAATACATATGTGTCTTGAACTAGATATGATTATTAAGAAAAATAACTCAGCTAGGGAATTCAAAGTGAACCAGACTATTCTACTACAGTGAAAATCCACTGGCTGGAGGTCAATTTCTGTTCCACGTGAAGTTTCTCATCCTAAGATGAAGTTAAGAGTCAAATGACCCCAAATTTAAGAACACAAACATAAAGTTTAAACGATTAAATAGACACTCTCTTCAGCTTAATGTGTCATATTATAATGCAAGCAGAAGCCATGCTTATTTTGGAGATGGATAAAAATACCTCGGCGTCAGAGTGTACGCACATTACCAGGACAGACATGATGACTTCACGTTTAATTCAACAGTAACACGTGCGTCGGGAATGGAAATCAAATTCAGGAATGAGGCCGATGAGGTTCCTGGAATCAAGCATCTCAAACTTGATTTTCACGAAATCATCAAAGAGCCTTTGACTTGCAGGATTCTGCAAAGCCCGAGGTGCACACCCCTGTGTGTGTTTCACCTGGCCAGCAGAGCTGATCCCCACTTTCCCTTGAAGTGGCTCTGGGTGTGGCTCTTCCACCTGAGGCTTACATCTCACCTGGACCACTCCCGTCACCTCCAAGCAGGCCTCCTCCTGCCTCCTTTGCTTCCTTTTCGCAGAGCAGCCAAAGCGGCTCCATTGAAAGGAGTCAGAGCCCACTTCCCTTTTACTCAAAAGCCTCTAAGCCTTCCCATTGTCTCAGAATAAAGGCAGCATTCTTGGTATGGCCAAGAAGCCCCAAATCCTTGCTACTCCAAGTACGGTCTGGGGACCAGCAGTGACAAGGGCACCACCTAGGAGCATGTTAGAAAAGCAGACCCTGGACACACCCCAGACCTGCTGAAGCAGGGTCTGCATTGCAGGGGGCCTCGGGAGATGCGTGAAGACGCAGGAGTTTGAGAAGCTCGGTCCTCACGTCTTGACTTGCGGTCACTTCTTGCACCTTTTCTCCCCCTATTCTCCCTGGCTCACGCTTCTGTTGCTAGCTGGGGCTCTTGTAGAAACTCAACCTGCCAACCGTGTTCCAGCCCCAGGCTTTTGCTGTTCCACACACTCTCACTTCCTGCGGCGCCTGCTCTAATGTTACCTCCCTGCTCAGGGAGCTCGGAGCTGCTCTGACCAGTGCTGCTAAAGCCTTTCTGAGATCCCAACCCGGCCCTGCCCGGGTCCCTCCCATGCACGGAACCCCTGCTGACTTTTAATTCAGAGTGCCCACCTGCCCCTGCCAGCTTACGTATTGGTGTATCTCTGCACTGTCCGTCTCTAGGTCCATGACAGCAGGGGCTTGGCATGTATTTTGCTCATGGCCGAATCCCCAGACCCTGGAACTGTTCCTGCCGCAAAGCAGGTGGCTAAGAAATCGTTGTTGACTGAGCAGGTAACTGAACTATGCAGTCTCGTGAGCCCTGCTCCCTGGACAGGAAGGAGACACCATGCGAACATGGGAGTTGGGGTCCGGCGGGTCACCGGCCTCGCCTGGCTGCCTCGTCCAACATCGGTGGTGCTCTCTTCAAAGCTGTCCTGAAACAAACGGGGACCGAAGGCGAGTGTCTGGCTGCAGGGCAGACTCTCTCCATGAGGATCAGCCCAGATCAAGCAGAGGCTACCTGTAGCCCAAAGCTACCCCTCACTTCCCACTCCCCACCCCCAGCACGCAGGAAGACAAGCCGTGCATTTCATTTAAGGGAAAATGGCCAATGTTTCCAAACTGCAAAGTTTTCTTTTGGTTTTGGTGGTCCCTCCTCCACCCCAGAGACAGACTAATCTTTACTCCTCCTAAAAAGCAACCTGTTTATACATTTGCTGGAGGATTTGTCTGGGAAAAAATTAAAATAGGAGAGCTTCATCTGACACATCTGGAGCAGATGGGCATGTTTTGTTTGGCTGCCCGTGGCTGTTTAAATTGGGGTTAAGATGGAGAATATGGTAAAACGGTCTCAGGACTCAGGTGGCTGGGAGAAGACTGATGTGCAATGTGAGAAAGCAGCAGAATAAACTGTAGCAGCCCGAACTGGTAAAAATCTTTCACTTTCTGGCCTTGTCAAAGCTAGGTTTAAATGTTAACGGGAGAAAGGACATGAAGGCTCAAGGACAGACTGTGAGAGCAAAGCGTTGGAGAACAATTTGTGTATAACCATTTTGCTCAAATCTGTTCCTGGGTCTTCTGAAGGCAAGCAGCCTGGAAAACCACTAAAGTGAAGGACACCCTCTCTTACCCAGCCCGTACTCATCCTAAACTCTCAGCGGAAACGAAGACTTCTCACGCAAAGCGTGGCTGTGTCGGGGAGCACGCAACTCTGAGAGGAGGTGGGGCAGAGACACCGGGCTGTGAGATTGGAAGCTACAGCGGAGAGCACTGCGTGGAGAGGGCAGAGGAGCGTGGAGAGGGCAGAGGAGCGTGGCACTCAGCACGGCGCTGTCGAACCCTGGGCCTGTTTTAGTTGCTGCAGCACAGACGGACTGTCCAGTGACCCATTGTCATGGTCTTTATTCAGGTGACCTGCTTGGGATTTACTCCCCCTACTCCCCCATGTCTTTTTAGCCATATAAACAAATTGTAGATATTTAGTGTTCAATTGTAAAGGATATTTGTAAAAAAAAAAAAAAGAATACAAATACATTAATCCTCTCAATTTCAGAGAAGCAATGCTTCATTTTCCCACAGAGCTATCCGTTAGCAGTGGGCAGTGTTCTGTGGACAGGAGGTGACTGTGGATGTAAACCATGGATTACCTTTCACGTGCTAGAAAAGCGCCAATGTAAACAAGCTTACTACCTGACAAATCCAACATAATTCTGTAACTCTAAAAAACATGTCTTTGAGGTTCCTTCTTTTCCCATTTCAGGTTCCCAAACTATTTTAAAAAGCAATGGTCTCATAATTACCTATTTCTTTAGGATTACACTGTAATGATTAGGAATTTAAAATCCACTTACATTCCATCTCAAGATACTGTTTTAAAACAATGTAGCCAGTGACTCAAAGGTACCACCTGATTCTTCATTCTCTCAAACCTTGCTTTAATTACACACCGCCCGAACAAAAGCAACTGTTCTTTGCAATTATGCAACACTGCTCTTCAGTTCTGGTGCCCAATGCAGCCCTCCCTCCCAAAATTCTGCCTTCCCCTTTTTTTAAAAAAAATATTAAATAACTTTTCTGGTAACAGGAGGTAAGAATATAAACAAATCACGCTGGTTTACAAGTAAAGTAGGCCGTACCTTTCTGTCTCTCTTTGGAAGATATTCTGGCATTTGTATTCTTTTTTAAAATTGTATCTGTGCCAGAAAAAATAACGGCAAGTATTCCAAAAGATGGAAGGGGGTTGGGAATCTCATAGCATTTCTAAATTGCTTCCAAAAACTTTAAATGATGACTTTTTAGACTAGAAAAGACAGAAAGAAAAACAAACCCAAATCTGCCCACAACCACAGAGCACATATGCAGCCCACAGCAAAGGGTGTGCGCATGAATATATGAAGGTGGAACCCGGCCACGACCAGGCTGATAACACGCTTAATCAAAGGGTTCATCGTTCTGCCTCTGCGCATTTTCTCTTCTGACTTTGGCAAATTTACGGAGAAATGAATACAAATTCAGCCAACTAATTCTGGCCGCTATCAACAGGTTCATTATTATGTCAATCAAAATGCAACTCTCCGGCCCTCTGAACTTTAAGAAATATGCTTCCTTGCGGTTGAAAGTGTGCTTATCAACCATTTTTCCAATCAAATAATTTGATAAAAATCCCAATAGGTGTTTCTAGTTTAGATGAAGGAAATGCTGATTTATTTTTATTGGGAACCGCTAGTATTTGGGCACAGACCTCTAAGATAAGAGAATTAGCCTTTGAAACACAGTCCAAAAGGTATACTGACAATTTGGTCAATAATGTATGACCCCCAGGGGCACAAAGGCAGGGTGAGTTATAGGCTAGTTTATGAGGTAGGAGTCTGCCTTCAGGGAATTCTCATTGCCCCTTCTCTGAGCCTCTTGCCTCCGGCAGCCCCGCACCCCTCTCCTGTCCACCACCAGCTTCTAAACCAAGTGTCCTCCCAGCTGTCTCCTCGCACTTACCTGGCATGAAAATGTACCTGTCATTTCCCACTCTCCTGGGACCCTGCTTTCTGAGACTGGCCAAGGTAACCAATCCTAACAAAGACATTACCAGCTAGTATTTCGTTTACAGGTACTTATTCTAGGAAAATTAAAGTTTAATAGTAGAACCCTGAAAACGCAAGTCTCTATCCTGAGCAAACGAATGAATGAATGAGCGGCTGATGTTTACTCACCAAGGAAGGCTGATGGGGAAAATAAAGAAGGCCTTTTACACCAGCCCTTTAAACAATGCCATTGCCTGGACTGCTTCTGTGCCCAGGTAGTTTTCTGCAAGGAGGCCAGGCTGTGTGCAGAGATCCTGTTCTGACGATGCACGTGAGGCCCTGTCTCACACTCCTAGGACCTGCGATGGTCCCAGGAAGGGCCTCTGACCCCAGAAGCATGAATGTAGACCACAGCACACACAGAGAGGCTTGTGCCGACCAATTCCCAAAGCCAGCCTGGCTCTGAGTCCTCAGGAGCAGACCCAAAGGTAAGTCCCTTCAAAGATCCACAGTGGAGTCATGTCTGAGCCTGAGCAACACACCACGGGCGTGGGGATCCGCAGACTGTACCACAGATCCCCACCAGTGTGAAATCCCAACAAATGAAGGAGCTTCGGTCCACAGTGGAACAAAAGAATGAAAGACAGGCAATAAACAAATATCGAAAATTTTACATGGGAGCAAAAAGAGTGTTTTCTTAGGATAAATAATATACCTCATTTTGAGGATTTCAGTTGTAGTTAGTGCCCAGTCCCTTCTAGATCTGCCTCTCATCTAGGAATCTGCATATTAGTCGGTCACGCCCTCGGTTTTCACACTTCTATTTCTTAAGTCATGCTTAATTAACTAATTCTTAATCATGTTTGGAAATGCTCAAGGAAGCCTCCTCCTAACCAGACAGGATTGGATATAAAACTGAAATCTCTTCTTCCTCCTTAGCTCTATTTTTCTGACTAAATTTTGAGAAGAATATTTCAGTCTATGGCAAATATTTTCACACTGTTTCTGGAAATTTCTCTGATTTACAAAGACCCAAGGCTGTGGCAGGGAAAAGAGATAAAGTGAGATTCTGAGGTGAGAGATGGTGAAAAAGGAAATAATGAAGAAAAATGAAAAAAGAAGCCCCCCAAACATATTGCACCTATTTTACTCTTTGCCACAACTGGCCTTGCCCTCAAGCCTGAGATTGGCTTTAATTTAGGAGTCCCAGAAGAAGGATAGAAGGGGAAGAAATCAAAAGTGGTAAGGAGAAGTAGAATATTTTTGACAAGAAACTAGATTGACTCGATAAATGTTTAACAGTGGGATTACACATTTTTAAAAAGAAAAGCAAAAGAGAAAAAACACATTTGTGGCTCGATTTCTAGAATTTTCCAATTTTTGTGGTGTAATTGCTCCCAACATGACCAGTTTTTAGCTACCAACAGGATGCCACAGAATGTGCATTAGGAAGAGAAGAAACATAATTGGCTTTATGAGGCAGGACAAGTCAGCTCTAGCCCATTGCTAAAGACCAAAGTGAATTTGGACCTTGGTGTTGAAATTGTTAAGCCTAAAGAAACAGTAGAGGGCATTTCAAGGTGACAGGTTGACACATCACTCTGTAGCAATTATTAAAATATGTGTTCAAGCAATGTCTACTTTTTGAAGATGAAATTTTATATTTCCCTACTTTTGTCTCCCAAGTATCTGTGTGGATTTGTATCATCCTCTGGTATGGCTATGTCCCAATTTCAAATAGCTTATTTATTTTTATTTCACATTAAGGAAGTGAAAGGAACTTGGGATAGAAGGATGAGAAGTTGCCAATTACATACATAAACTGGGAACCCATGATGACACTGCTGGGCTCCATCTAATCCATGACGCTTCAGCATCCTGCTCAGAGCCTGGGATGGCCCCTCCCGTCGGCTTACGCGGCTGTTTTCTTTCCTTTGGATCCTTCACGACTCTACACTACACACTGTGAAGCGATAAATTTAATAAAATATCTAAGGACCTTAAATTCACTGGGCACACAAAGCAGATCAGTTAGCATTCCTGTGTACATACACCCTTGTCTCCCTTTTACTGTGATGCCTCCGCAGTATGTTAAACTGTTCAGAACCACAGTGGCATTTAACATAATGATGGATTTTTTGTTTAATATGAGTATTCATAAAATATTTCCAGATTTGTGTGTGTGTGTATGTATGTATGAAAAACAGATGTTATATTTCTTTATAAGCCCCAAATGTTAATAATTTGTGCAAGATAGAGGAACAAGCACTTGGGATCTAAATTACACCATAATCACCTTTGATTCACACGCTACTGAAGCAATGGTCAGGATGTTGCTACTCATGCAAAAAATTCATTTTGTTCTTAAAACCTTCATTATGAATAAGGGAAATAATAAGAGGAACTCAACAAATACTTATTTCCTGCTTATTTGCTCGAATTAATGAGTCAATGAATTACTCGATGTCTTGATAGGAAATTTCTTTCTTTCACTTCCCATTGGCATGGCTGAGTATGTATGGCGTTATGATCCCACAAAGTGAACTATTTTGCTTTTACTACTAGAGTTTCACTTCAAACAGACTGGCTTTCTTCCTTCCCAAGGCGCCTGGCCATAGACATTCCTGTATCAGAGTCCTCAATCCCACCAGGCCCAGGCTCTGGAAGGTACAGGGCAGGCACAGGGAGGCTTAGAGAAGACATCCTTGTGCCCCGTGGCCCCAGCCACTCTGTGCTGCAGTGAGACGCAGTGTGGGACCACAGCAGATCAAAGTGTTGCCTCGGGGAAAGCAGCCGCTGAAAGGTAGCGCTAGGCAGGATGTCACAAACCGTGTTCCTGTTTCTCAGGTATTCACACACACTTTAGAAATAGTACATGGAGCATTGATCTATCATTGCTAAAATTTCATAACTGTTTTATCACTAGCACAGAGCCTCTTACACTTTTTGATGGGATATTTACGAGACAAAAAAGGATTTGCCAAGGGATTTAAAAGATAGTGTCCGTGATGCTATGCTAATAATAGGCACATTTAACAAATACAGGAGAGAGGAAAGAAGAAGAGAAGAAAGGGAAAGAGGAAGGGAAATGGGGAGGAAGTGAAGGATAAATTAATATATGAATTTTTTAAGTCTCTCAAGTAAGTTGGATAATGAATGGGGTTCTGTGGGTTAAGTCTGTCCAAGTCTTGCAGACAGTTTCATCAAACAGGCAGTCTAGGCCTGCCCTTGACGTGACATTCTAAAGCTACCATGCCTTAGGGGGTGAGGGGTGTCTTCCTCCTCCTTGACTTGAAGACTTTAAGGCATAGTACAAAGCTGGTCAAATCACAGGCCTCGAAAGACTTGTTGGATGGATGATTGATCCCTGGTACTAAAGACTAAAATCCAAGGCAGAATGTGAGGAAAAAGTGCAGAAGGAAATGCGTTGGGAAGCCCTGAACTCGTGTTGAAGGTAGACCTGTAAGGAACTACCCTATACATTGTTTTCTAAAAACCTTTTAAACCATCCCCTGCACCATGTTTAAACTTAACTACACACCTATACATGTGCACACATACATGTACCCATGTATGTACATACACCTGCATATGCACACAAAAGGAGAGAATTACAGAACTGACCAGCATATTGAAAATTTGGTTTTATCTTTAAAACCCAGAATCTAATAAAAGAATAAAGCAACTTGGCATAAATCATCAGTAGCCACACAGCACCCATGGGAAACAAATTCGTCTTCCAGGGCTAACAATAGCTGTTTACTGTTAGAAGACTGGGCACAGTTTAACTGGGTCCTTAGATTAGGGTTGTGCAAGGCTGCAATCCAGGTGCTGGTTAGGTCTGCCGTCTCACTGAAGTCTCAGTGGGGGAAGTATCTCCTTTCAAGGTCATTCATATTGTTGACAGAATTCACTGCTCTTCTGGATCTCAGCTGGAGGCTGCCCTCTGTTAATGAGTTCATTTGTAGTCCCCAGTCATGTGGGCTCTCCAACATGGTCAATTGTTTCCTCAGATCCAGCAAAGAAAAGAGAGACTCCAGCCAGAAAGGCACTGCACTCTGATGTAACATAATCAGGCAATCACATATGTCTGCTCCTCCTGGCTGTATTCTGTTAGTAAGACACCACTCAAAGACCCTGCTCCCCTTCAAGGAAAGGACATCACACAAGGGAGTGAACAGCGGGGGTCAGGGACCACAGGAACATTTTCAGAGTCTGTCTACTACAGTAAGCAATGACCTTGAACTGTCCCTTACAAACTCCTCAGGAATAGTCTGTGTGTTTTTCTGTGAAATTTTTGCATAAAGAGAACTGTGACACAATGAAGAGATGGACAGCCTATTTTAGGAAATTAGGGAAGAACACCTAGAACTAAAATTATCTAAATTATCCATAAACGAAAGTCAAACAGAACACAAAACAGAAAGGGTCACAATGTTCCTTCTTGAGCCCTTACATCAACTGCACTGGATGCCACGAAAGCTGCACTTGACCTTCACTTAGCGCAAGAAGTCTGGACTACCTCTTTTTTCTACACTCGAAGGAAGGGTCGTTTTTATTCTCAATCATGTTCCACATCCTGTGTTCCTCTAAGAAAAGATCAGTCTCTGCTTTGCATTTGACAAATGAGAGCTCATTTTGAAGGACACAACTACATCTAAGCCAAGGGTGAAGGGTTATTGTTTCAACTGGGTTACCTTCGGTCGAATTAAAGGATCCACTTCTCCAAAGAGCAGTGGACCTTGAGCTTTTGCAACCACATTCACACCACATTCCTCTTTTAACTGGAATCACAAGATGCATTTCACAGACCACCTCTGGGACATCTTTTATATCACACTGTATATTGTTGGGAACAATGTCTTTTTCCAAATCACTATTCTCTCCCTAATTTGGGGCTAGATTGTCATGCTTTGATGGTCTTCAGATCTATAGATACACTCGCTTGTTTAAAACAAGTGATTGAGCTACGAAACTATTGTTTTTGTACTGTTTAGATAGTACTCAATCTTAAGGATTCCTACTAATTTTTATCTATTCAGGCTGACAGCCCTTTCAATGGCCCTTCGTCAATGCTCCTCTCCCTAAACTAGGGAATACATCTTCCTTAAACAAGCCAAAGTACATACAGATATTTTGGGAGAATCAAAAGTCAGGATAAATCACCATGGGCTTTGCCCTTTGGACAAATTGAAACTAACATGTTTGTATTGCTATCACCCTTCTCAGATCTTGCTTAGTGAAGGACTTCTACAAGAACATATGCTACCTCCTGGACAAGGAAGAAATGTCACTTCCCAAAAGTGGACACCCTCTCCTGACTCACTGGTGGGACTAATTCTTTAGGCGGATGGTTTCATCTTTCATAAGAAGGTTTTCAAGTCAAAACCCAAGGATGCTTTCTACTCCCACACAGCAGTGCATGCCTTTGTCTTTGTGAAACTATCATTTACACACTGTTCAGTGTTTCCTCCCAAAAGTTTAGGCTTATACAGAGGAGACAGTGTTTCCTGTATGCTGAGACATTTTAATGGTACTTTACTTTTTATATTAAAAGATCACTGGAATTACTAAACTTGGCTTTGATGAGTAGCACATAGATTAGTTCATGTTCATTGGTGGCAGTTCTTATAGACAGAGGGGGAAAATCTGTCATTGTCACATAGTAGTACAGACAGTAAACTTTTCAACAGTCTGTTAGCAGAAGGGTTTGCTCCTCTGACCAGTGAATTCTTTTATCCCATAGTCTTCCTAACCATTTTCTGTGCAAGTCTGGGCAGCTTTCAAGGTCCTATTCATATGTCACATCCTTCACCAAGTCTTTCCAGACCCACCATTGAGAACCCTTCCCTTTTTTGTGATCTTACAATATCGTTTTGGAACCACTACTAAAGGACTCATTTTGTCCTGGTTCCTATCACACCTTGTTTTTTACCTCTTTCCCAAGTGAATTTAAATCCCACGACAAGAGCATCCAGTTTATGTTTTCTGTTTTACCACAGTGCATTACAAATTGTCGACTCTCATTATCCAAATAAAAACATTGTTCACATCTTCTCATGAGGGAGAGGTGTGCAGTATTGACTGCGCAGAACAAACACGTTTGTTTCACAGCAACTATGAATCTTGGAGTTAATTGGGTCTTCTCTCTTTCCTTTGCTTACTAGGAAGCTTGACTTACAGTTAGGCCTCCCTCCACGGTTTCAGGTCATAGGTTTCTGTGTGTTTATCTTACCTCTGGCTTTAATGTGTTTTTCCTTTTTTTAAAAAAACTCCCCTTCCCTGAAATGAATTCAGTTAGTTACATCAAATGCATTCACTTCGTTACATTAAATGAATTCAGCTAGTCACTAAATCAACTGTGGACTGACAAGGAGTATTTAAAAAATAAACATGTAAACTAATAATGATTACTGAATTGAATTTAATAACATTTATCAGACAAATTCAAAATAACACAGGAGTTATTCTGTGGTTGTGTTAATTTGGGAAAAATAGTAATTAGTAAAAGATGCCAACCTTGTAAAATAAAAAAGGAATCTTTACTATCCACAAAATTCTTTTCTCCACTATAGTCCATATTGTTCAAATGACAGATAACAGGCAGGCCAGTATAGTTCTACTTTTGGCTTTAAATTCCATTTCCCTATGTGTAAAATGAGGGGGTGTGGTTAAAAAAATCTCTAAGTCCTCCTCCACGCTAACATTATGAGATTCTTAAATACCCTTGGCTCTCCACTTCTCTCTGCCTGTGTTGACACAGCCCTAGAACATGAGGGAGGAGGTTTGAAAGTTGAAATAAATCTTTCAGGCCCTTACTTTTCAGTGTTGGTTTAGATTTCTAGACTGATGATGAATCAGGGAAGGACTGCTTGGAGAATTTGACAGTGCGGGGATTTACATGCGGCCCACCCAGGAGAACCTCAGGCAGACTCTGAAGCAGCAGGGTCGTGTCGGTGGGTAAATGAAGAAATAGACGGGAAAAAAAGTTCATCTATATTCAGCAAATAGAAATTATAAACAGCAAAATGATTTCAAGGATATCTTTCCATTAATGGCTAGTCATTTAATGTGAAAACCTTAGGAAAACTGTTGATGAGAAAGACAAGGTAAGGCAGGGAGGAAAAAAGAGTAAGAAATGAGAGTTCTGCAATGGCAGCAGGACATGGGGCTCCTGTGGCGAGCATGAAATTCTACCGTCACTTCGTTCCCTACATCCTCCCAGTGCCCCAAACCTTCTTGAACATACCCTGGGTGTGTGTGCGCATCCCCAGAATGCCCTACAGGACGGCTGTGTTCCGGGACGTGTGGTGCACAGCTGTAAGGTAACTGCCACCTGTTTCCCAGCTGTGTGACCTTGAGTCATCGACTCAGATTATTGTCTGTGACATGAAGATAGTAACAATACTTACAGGATAGGGATGCCATAAAGATTATAGCAATGAATGGTACATTTACAATGTAGAGTACAGTGTCACTCATGAATTCCTTTTTTATATATTAGACTGTTATCTTTTTTTTAACTTTTTTTAGCATTTTTTAATTATTATTCAAGTACAGTTTTCTACCTTCCCCTCCCCACCCGTCCCCACCACTCTGGCCCTCCCCACCCCCCTCCTCTGTTTCCACCCCACCTTGTTGTTGTCCATGTGTCCTTAATAATTGTTCCTTTACCTTCACCCTTTCCCCCTATAATCCCCTCCCCTCTCCCCTCTGGTCACTATCAGCCTGTTCTCAATTTCAGTGTCTTTGGTTATACTTTGCTTGCTTGTTCATTTTGTTGATTAGGTTCCTGTTAAAGATGAGATCATATGGTATTTGTGTTTCACCACTTGGCTTATTTCACTTAGCATAATGTTCTCCAGTTCCATCCATGCTGTTGCAAAGGGTAGGAGCTCCTTCTTTCTTTCTGCTGCACACAATTCCATTGTGTAAATGTACCATAGTTTTTTGATCCATTCATTTACTGATAGACACTTAGGTTGATTCCAGCACTTGGCTATTGTAAATTGTGCTGCTATGAACATTGGGGTTCTTTTGGATCGGTGTTTCAGTGTTCTTAGGATATAATCCTAGCAGTGGAATTGCCAGGTCAGAGGTAGTTCCATTTTTAGTTTTCTGAGGAAATTCCATACTGTTTTCCATAGTAGCTGCACCAGTCTGCATTCCCACCAACAGTGCACTAGGGTTCCCTTTTCTCCACAACTTTTCCAACACTTGTTTGTTGCTTTGTTTATGATGGCCATTCTGACTGGTGTGAAGTGGTATCTCATTGTGGTTTTAATTTGCATCTCTCTGATGGCTAGCAATACTGAACACCTTTTCATATGTCTCTGGATGCTCTGTATGTCCTCCTTGGAGAAGTGTCTGTTCAAGTACTTTGCCCATTTTTTAACTGGGTTGCTTGTGTTCTTAGAATGAAGTCTTGTGACTTCTTTATATATTTTGGAAATCAAACCCTTGTCTGAGGTGTCATTGGCAAATATGTTTTCCCATTGGGTTGGTTCTCTTTTCATTTTAATACTGTTTTCTTTAGCCATGCAGAAGCTTTTCATTTTGATGAGATCCCATACGTTTATTCTTTCCTTTATGTCCCTTGCTCTAGGGGACATATCAGTGTATGGAATAGGGGACATATTGCTGCATGGAATATCTGAGATTTTCCTGCCTATGTTCTCCTCTAGTACTTTAATGGTGTCATGACTTCTATTTAAATCCTTTTCCCACCTTGAATTTATTTTTGTGTATGGTGTAAGTTGGCGATAGAGCTTCTTTTTTTTCCTGTAGCTGTCCAGCTCTCCCAATACCATTTGTTGAAAAGGCTATTTTTCCTCCATTTTATGCTGCTTCCCCCTTTGTTGAATATTAATTGATTGTAGAGACTTGGGTTTATTTCTGGGCTCTCTGTTCTGTTCCATTGGTCTATGTGTCTGTTCTTATACTAGTACCAGGCTGTTTTGATTACAGTGGCCTTGTAATACAGTTTGATATCAGGTATTGTGATCCTCCTACTTTGCTCTTTTTTCTTAAAATTGCTGTAGCTTATTTGGGGTCGTTTATGATTCCACATAAATTTTTGAAGTGTTTGGTCTATATCTGTGAAATATGCCATTGGTACTTTATTAGGTATTGTGTTGAATCTATAAATTGCTTTGGGTAGTATGGACATTTTGATGATGTTAATTCTTGCGATCCATAAACATGGTATATGTTTCCATTTGTTTGTGTCTTCCTTAATTTCTTTCTTCAGTGTTGTGTAGTTTTCTGAGTACAGGTCTTTTACCTCCTTGGTTTGGTTTATTTCCAGGTATTTTATTTTTTTGTTGTTTTATCAAAGGGGATTTTTTTTCCTGATTTCTGCTTCTGATGTTTTATTGTTGATATACAAAAATGCCTTTGATTTCTGAACATTGATTTTGTATCCTGCTATTTTGCCAAATTAATTTATTAGGTTGAGCAGTTTTTTAGTAGAGTCTATAGGATTCTCTATGTACACTATCATGTCATCTGCAAACAATGACAGTTTTGTTTCCTATTTTCCCATTTGGATGTCTTTTATTTCCTTTTCTTGTCTGATTGCTGTGGCTAGGACTTACAATACCATGTTGAATAGAAGTGGTGAAAGTGGACCAGCTTGTCTTGTTCCTGATCTTAGTGGGAAAGATTCATGTATTCCTTTATTCATTCAATGCATATTTACTGAATACCTACTGTGTGCTAATCTAGACACTTGGAATATACCTATAAACAAAACAGATAAATAATTCTACTCATGTGATGTTTCCTTTGTTAAGTAGCTAATTAAAAGAACCAATTGACAACTAGCCCAGGGGAGGGAGTGTCAGGTACAGCTTGATGTTCTTTCCTGTGGGACTGGGTGAAGAGAAGGAGCTAGAGAGAGGCCTGCTGGGAATTCCAAGGGCCTCTCAGCTTGGCAAACTGTCTCACATTTTGGCATCTGAAGGATTTTGCCAGTGTATTATTTAGATATTTTTCCAACCTATTCATGCATATTCTTAACTTTTTATAGAAGGAAACTTATCAGATTAGAAGGAAAAACAACACCTAAACAAAAATTATTACCAAGTAGGAAACTCTCATTTAGAACTTCTAATCTACCATCACAAATATACAGATTTTTTCATGTTTCAAAGTTGTGTCTGGGAAACTTAGGCAGTATACTTTGGAATGGGCTTTATAATCAAGGACTTATAAGTGTACATAAACATTTGATAACATTTATTGTCATTTTATGGAGTGAATTAAAAATACCTACATGCATTTTCAGAAGGAAACATGCCTTGTAGAAGAGATTAAAAAGGGTGTTTACAGATCGGGAAAATCTTCAATCAGCCACAAAACTGCTAGTACTTCATGGAAAACTTTGATAAATTCTACTTTGGACACTTGTTTTCACAACATCAGCATTTTGGGGGACTCCTTTCTCTCTAAATGCAAATAAGTCAGATTTTCTCTGCATTCACTATACATAAAGGACTATTTAATTGGAAGTTGTGTTGGAAATTCCTCATAGGAGGCAGCCCTCACTATACAAGAAACAAAGTCAGACACAGGATTTAATATGGTATATTTGCCATGTTGTAATTGTGAGAAATCTTCCCGTTTCCCAGGGGCTATAGGTTTTCAGAGTTACCACTGTTTGTTAAACAATACTGAGTTCTAAGCCTTCCACGTGTCAGGTGGTTTATGTTCACAGCAATCTTGCATGTTAGTAATAATAAGTCTCCTCTGTTACACAGAGAGAACAATTACAAAGAAGTTAGGTAACTTTCTCAAGTCTGTAGCTGGCAGAGTTAGAGCTTGAACTCAAGGCCATGTGAATCCAAGGAAGACACTATATGTAAGCATGGTGGAGAGCAGTGCAGGCTAAGGAGCATGAAGCCCATTTTGTAAGACAGGCTTAATGATAATGGCAAGGGACATAATATTCTGCAAGGGAAAGCTATTGAAAATATTTAATAGTCATCACAAATTATTACATGTATATATTTACACTCAGACACATGTCCCAAATTAGGAGATATAAAATTGGGAGTCTGCTTTAGCTTCTGAAATGGAAATGTCTAAGGTAACTTTTTTCTGGCTTTGAAGAATCCATAAAAGCACATATTTTGGTCCTCACTAGAGATCCTTGTTCAATAAATCTTGGGTGGGAAACAAGTGTGTGTATTTTACAAATTCCTGAGATAAAGTTGGTGTGTAGTCAGAGTTGAAAAGTAAAAGCTTAAAGATGCTTAATATTCTGTGATAACACAACCCCTGACTAATTTGTCAGTAGTGTCTACCTTAAAAGTCTAGGAAGAAAAATTTCCCTGTTGAATTAATAGCCCTTCTATTCACAGTATTAGATAAAGCCACACGCACACACAACAACAGGAGCACGGGTCAAGTTCTTGCTTTTATCACCATCTCAAACCATCACATAGCAATGTAGTGCACGGTGTTGAATTAGATCCAGGAAGAACAAAAGGACAAGAGTGGAAAAACTGGCAAAATCCAAATAAAGTCTGAAGTTCAGTTACTAGTATTATACCAATATTGATTTCCTAGTTTAACAAAGTTACCATGCTTATGTAGATTTTTAACATTAGGGGCAGCTGGGTGAAGAATGTACCAAAACTCAGTGCTTCCTTTGCAACTTTAATGCAAGTCCGAGATCATTTTAAAATAAAAGGTTTTTCAAAATGACATCTAAGTGAAAAACTATTGATGTGTTATTTCCATTTTCCAGGTTATGAAGGTGGCCAATAGCATTAAGGTTCTTTCCCCCATACCTGAATTGTGACAATGGAGAAGGCAGAGAGAAGAAAGGAAATGGAGGTCAGGAGGGGCAAAAAGATCAAGGAGAGCCCCCGGGGTAAGCAGTGTCTGGGAGAGCCCAGCCCAGGGAAGGTGCTGGAGGCCACAGAAAGCTTCCCTGAATCACAGAAGATTATGCTGATGCTTCAAAAGATTTTCCTTTGCTGACTGTTCTACGGTGTGCAGTACCAAATGGTTGGATGATTTGGGCACTTAGCCAAGGATGTGGGGCAGGGCTCTGGCAAGAGATGGGACTCAAGACCTGAGGGTTGTTGAGAAAGGCATTGAGATAAGTGGGCACTTCAGGTCAAGGCAAATTAACTGCAGAAATTAAGACAGACTCATCTACAGCACATTAAAAAACAAGGACTGGGCGTGAGATAAAAATGGAGCATCGGCAATGAAGGAACTGAGAACTAAGACACCTGGTATCTTTGTTCTCTGGGCTGCTCCTGTTAGGAGCTGAAGTGTGGAATTGTTGGCACAGGCAGGTACTTTCTCCTAAGCTGCATATTTTCTCCATGACTATTTTAAGTTCGTGAAATAAACTTCCGTTACTACTCATGGTTTCAAAATTAGGCTGTTGCCTTCAGTTTTTCCCAAGGACTTCTGCCTCAGAGAAATTTCCTTCTTCCCACCCCATGCTTCTCCATTGTGAGTCCCTGTCCTGATGCAACTTTCATAAGAAAATGAGTGTGGGGAGGACAGCGAGGTGTTGCAGCAACCCTGTTTCCATCGGAACAAGTTCAGGCAGTCGAAGTTTCCACACCCAGGTCTGGGGGTGTGGATGACAATGGTGCCCCAGTATCACTCATTTTATCAAGTCGGGGCAGAGACATTACACAGGAGTGTGACATGGGTTACAACATGTTTGCAGCTCACCAACCATCTAATTACCCAGATCACGATTCAATTGGCAGCTAAGGCCCAGAACTAAAAAATAGAAGGAAAAGAAAGAGAAGTGCATAAAACTGATTGTAAGAAGCTGGTGAGGGAAGGAGAGATACATGCAAAAAAAAAAAAAAAACCTCATAAAAGTCCACATAAGTACTTTGGAATGTTATTATATAAAGGGAAGAAAAGTAAAACCCCAGGCTTTTACATTTGATAGAAATGAGAGTTTGAGGAAAAAGGAAGTTTAAATTATTTACCTTCTTTATTTATATCACCCTAATGTCCCTATTGGTAGCCCTACACTGATTTTTTCTAAGTCTTATATGTTTGTGTGTGTGTTTTGAAGGGGATAATTATGTGTCCCTCTTTATAATGGCAAAAACCCAAACTTATTTAGTTTTGGTCATTTGGCGGTCAGCGTGTCTGCATTACCCATATTTGGGTTCAGGAGAGGGACCACTGGGACCTGCCCAATCTGTAATGCAGAGCCAAATAATCCCAGGTCTCCTATGGGGAACTACTAAGCTGTTGGGTCAACTTCTATTTCACACCACACTTGCGCTTGGACACTAATGGTGTCCATGGTACACTTCCGTCTCTAAAGAGTTAGGAGAACACAATTGGCAACACGCTGGCCTTCACAGCCCGATGGCCAGGCTTTGACTGTGAGCTCCACAACTTGCTGGTTGTGTGATCTCAGTTTTTTTCCTGCCTGTGTTCAGTTTTCTCATCTGTGAAATGGGGGTAATAGCATTTATCTCATGGGATGGTGAGGATTACATGAGTTCATAGATGTGAAGTATATGGAATGGTCCCTGGGACATAATAAGTACAATAGAAGCATTAGCCACTAGCATTATTTTCATTTGTTGCAGGAGGATAAAACAGTTTAATTTCCCCCTCATTGTTATTTCAGAATGAGCATGGAGACGAGATGATAGACAAACAGACGAAGGCAAATCCTCCCCTTGCCGTCATGCATAAATGTTCGAGGAAAACCGTAGGAGGCGAGTGTACATAAATGGAGCTAAAAACTTGGCCGCGTGTCTTAAAATGAAGTTTCTCAGAGCTCGACACAGTCATCCATTTTGATTCTTGGATTTCTCATTCTGTTTATATGTGTCCTGTATTGGAAAGCGTAAGCTGGACCAGGGTTTTCAACACTTCTTGGGCTAGCACTATTAAATCATTCTTTTGAATCACATACTGCACAAAATATGGTTATACTTAACACATGGTCGTGGCTTTTTGCCTGAAGCAGGTTGCCAAAATTCATCAAACTAATCTTTCTTCTAAATGACCCTAAATATTAGCATTTCGTATATAGTAGATTTCAGAGCTTGCTATTAATTTTCAAATCACTTTTAGAAGAGAAACAAGAGACACTGGTGTCCAAGTCAGGGGTGTTGGTCCTTCGGGATGAGGGTCTCCCTGGCCCCTGCCATGTGGTCAGGACCAGCTGTGAATCATCACCTCCTGGGCAGGCAGGAGCGGAAATCAGACTTACCCGGATTATTCTAGCCTGTCAGATTTCATAAGATAGGGAAATCCTCATTTTAAAAGTTGGAGACTGACATCAAGTTATCAAATTTGTTTTTGAAGTAAAACAAACTAAATTAGCTATTATCACCACTCATAAAAAGAAAACTTCAACACTATAACATATAATAAATAAGTATAATAAAATTTCACCTTTTGATAGGATCCTTCTGGGAATGTGTGAATATAAATAATAGAATGGAATAGAATAGAATAGAATAGAATAGAATAGAATAGAATAGAATAGAAAATGTGTATTTTTCAATAAAAGAAATGTGACAATTTTTTCACTGTTGGAATGTAAGATTCATTTAGGCAGGAACTTTGCCTTTCTTATATTTGTCTTAATTACCTAGGACCATTATTAAAATTTAAGAAAACACTACTTGTAACTGCTAATCTATTAAAAAATATGCTTGGGAATCTGACACATAGTATGTGGAAAAAGACTGGAAGGCAACATATTTGTATTTTAAAATCCCCACAAAAATAATAGAAGCAAAAACAGTTTTAAGGTTATTAAGTTATTTTTATTATTAAAGATAAGAAATTTAAGAAGATATTCTAGCCAGTGTACTCCAAACTGTGTTTTGCAATGCATTAGCAGGAATCAACTTTACTTAGTCACCACCAACTTTAAAAAATAAAATAGAAGAAAAGAGAACAGATAGAAAATATCACCGTGTCACATATGGTAAAATTCTGTGTTACAGAAATCACCCGAGTACTCCTGGAGTTCCATAAAGACACATATAGGTGACGAAGAAGGCACCTTGGACTGTGGATCTCAGTGGCCAAAGTTTGTGATCCACTTACATGAGATGTCTTCCTTGCCGCTAGTCAAATGCTATCTCATCTCCAAAAGGTCTCACTTCACTGCTTTCTTGGAACGAGAGTCTGAAACCTTCCTTGGGATAACGTTGCATGATAAATGACTGAAATGCAGTGGAACTTAGATAGCTATTTCATGTCAACTACTTGTATGGAATCAATCACAGAATAGAATAGTAAACATAATTTCATATAGCCTCAACGAAGAGTGTTGTTAGGGATGAGAAAGAGAAGATAAAAGGCACTAAATGTGTTGAAATTTACCTGAGCCCTGTGCTGCTGGAATACCGCGGTAATTAAGAAATCGCTCTACAGCCATCCTGGATGGATTCAGGTTCCACATTGCCCTGAGTAACCGTTTATAACTTTTAACACAGCGGATCTCCTTATATTCACCGACCTAATACAAAATCCTGAACACTACCTAAGGAACCTCATGATTATGAAGATGCTTATTTACTTAAGATTTTCTGTTGGCACAGTAGTGGCCATTAGTGGGTGTATATTCTCATTTTAAAATTTAAAATGAAAAGTAATGGTATTTAAAAAAACAGCCCTTAGTAAAAATCTCTGAAGTTTTGAATATGCAAATCTTCAAAGTAATGTAAATTTGAGTCACCAGTACAATAAAAATAATTTTTCTCAGTGGGACTAAGTTGAAGCAGTGAATTTTGTATTAAAGACTTTCTTTTCTGGACGCAAGTATCACTTGTTTTCCAGAAAAACATTAAAAATAAATTACTATGATCAAATTACTAGGTGTGTAGTTTTGCTTTATATAGAAAGACCTGAAATTTAATGTAATTTAAATGTAATTCCTATGTGACAATAAAGTCCACATCTCTGTACCCGATTTTTACACTATGGTATCGATACATATTCACTGGAAAATAAACCAAAGAACCATGATGTATCTTACACTTTTGTGAACTGCATTTTGTAGATAACTTTTCAGTGTTCCCAAACAGCTGATGTATTGCAGTATTTTGATGACATTGGTGTTCATTTCGAATTGGCAGAAGTAGCCTAAACCAGCTACCATTATATTTTGGTACTAAGGGATCTACATATCAATAAAGTTATTGAAATGTAGAAGAAAATAAAGAAATCCCTCTTGCTTTTTGTGTTTCAAAAAATGACTAATGGCAAAGGATCCACCTGCCTTCACAGATGGAGATGAGACTTCTCTCCACCTTTCCTCATGACTCCTGTAAGACTTTTAAAACCCCAGGCCCCTTTCGTGTTCTTGAAGGCATTCACCGCTAGTCCATAGCCTCTCTATTGTGATAGTTTCAAAAAATAATCTCCTTGGCAGTTTGATGCTGCAACTTGGATAAATTGTCTCTTGCATTCAGATCCTTGTTCCTTCCAGACAAGTAATCAGTCCTCTTGGGGCCCACAGTGCTCTGCCCCTAGTCCAAGAACCCAATGATGCGACCAACTACTGGTCCTGTGATAGGAGCTCTTGTCCACGGGTAGCACACCAAGGACTGATTTCATTCGTATTACTTTTGAGTACTTGTTTGCTTTCTGGTGCTGCTTTTTTGGGTTGGTGATCTGACCATTTGGTGATCTCTATAAATGAATCAATGATTTATAAAGATCTTGTCTCTCTTGGGTGAAAGGTGATAGAGAATTTGGTCTGTTACTCTTTTCTGTTTGTCTGTTTTGAGTTCAATTAAGATTCATACTCACAGGGAAGTGAACAACTCTTTGATATGCACCAGTGATCATGTTTCTGTAATTCCCTAATTCTAATTCTCTCTTTCTGTGTTTACCCTTCACCCATGGCTTAAATTTTAGAATTGAAACTAAACTCTTTCTGTCTCTGCTTACATTTCTATGTGTCTGTAATTCAAAGAGGATTTTACCTCTCAGTGTGACAGTATGTGACACTTTCATATCTCAGGGCGGCAATACCAAATTATATTGTAAAAATCTCTTAAAGCAGCACTATTCTAAGTGGCTTAGAAATAATTATTTACATACAGTGATTATTTCTAAAATTTCCAAAAATTAAGGAAAGTGATATTAAATTGCTTCAGTTAATATGGATTGATTCTAAGTTAAGCTAATTAGTGGATGTTCATTGTATATTTAGATCATTTCTAAGTTAGAATACTGAAATTAACCTCTAAGCCTAATTTTGAGTTTATATACATTCTCCCTTTTATTTGCATGTGTTTACAGAGGCTACATATAGAGGTTGGGTCTATTAATAAATGTTTTCCTCTTTGCCATTTTGTGAAGTTGTACTCTGAAGGATATGAATGGCTATTAAAAGTTGTGAGATGCATATTTATGAGCTCTGTCTGCTGCAAAATGCTGGTGTATGAGAGTTCATAATTATCCAACTGCCTTTTCCCTCTGTGAAATAAAAGTTATTGCAGTTAAAAATTATATTCAATATATAGGAATGAGACTCAGCTATAATTAACTATGGCCAGGTGGTATAACTTTGTATATAAGATTTGCAAAATTTGTTTTCATTAAGAAAAAAAAGAGTAACTTGATCCAAAATGGCTACTTGTTAACCTGTAGGACAAAATTTAAATGGATACAGACAGTTGTAGAAAGCTTGTGAAAAAAGGAACTATATTTGCTTTAGTGAAAGTTGGTTAAATTTTAATGGATCCATTTATAGGAATTTTTTAAAAAAGCTTTAGTATCAAATACTATACTGATGGAAAGAAGAATTTTTCTCTTTATTAAAAAGACAAGCTTTTCTTGGATTATTGGCTTAGTCCTAACAAGAGGGTGTAAATGTTTTTCTTTACCTACCAAGTAATCTGCCTAGAACACAAAGATTCTGTGTCTTAGAAAATTTCCCATATTTTAAGTTTATAAGGTCCTTGATTATTTAAGAAAACAAAGTCTTCTTACTTTTGAAAAAGCTCAGGTTCTTCACAACCATGCTGCCATTTGTGTTTACTTTTTAAATATTTTACTGTCACTTGAGTTAACAGGTAGCCAAATAATGTTTTTCAGGGAACTCACGATCTTATCTTAATCAGGTGTGAAAATCTTCAGACAACTTGAGATATTTTTCTTTTCCCAAAACTGATTCAGAAGTGCTAGCTTTCGCATCTAAAACTGCCTTTGATTATTTCCCAAAGGGTTCCCGGAAATCACAAAGAATTTGTTATTTCACCTTGTAAACAGAGAGAGGCTAAAACCAATTAGGTTTATTTGATGGATTACTATTGATGTGTCCATCTGTCCCAGGGGAGTTGTCAAATCAGAAGTGGTGCCTAGTCTTTCCTAGAATAAATCCGTAGGGGTAAAATGTCATTACTTTAAATTTTTTAGAAACTGTATGCTCTATGGGAAATTTCTAGAGAATCATCAGTGCCCTTGCTACCTCTAATTCTATATTTGAGTCCCAGGGTTTATTCGCCTGATGTGAGGCAGTAATGATACAATGTTATCAGTCATAGTTTCAGTTATTTTTCAAATACTAATGCCCAGAAATTAGTATTTGCCTAGTATTTGGTCACAACTTATATTTGAAACTACCATCTTCTAAGCCAGTGATTTTCAAATGGGGAGTCTTGTAATAACCCTCGTCAGATTTCTGACTTTGGAAAATTATCAGTAATGAGTTAACCACAGTCATTTCAAGTTTTTTGTCATGGATAGACAGATTTTGCTTCACTTCGGTGCATGTCTGAAAGCCCTTGCAAATCAGCTCCAGGCCAGTGTGTATTGTGTCTCACACGACTGTCTCAGAGCCCCATGGAAAAGGGCCATGCCAGGCACTTTTGGCTGGGGGCAGAGCCTTCTGATGGCATTGCTGAAACAACTTCGAAACCATACCAGTGGACTGAGGCAGGATTTCCAGATCCCTAGAGGGGAAGTAGATGTGTTCGTGAGATTGCTAAACCATGGTGGGGCAGAGTAAGAATCACATAGGACTGCATGAACCATGGGAGGACCATGGATTTTGGAATATTGTTGATACATTAGTGGCCTATTTTCTGGGCATAGCGAACCTGTTTGTCTTTCTCTTAAGCTACCTGTGACTCAATGATTTGATAGTGTATGATTTTGTGAAGAGAAAGAAAACATTTGTAAATGGTATCTTTTTCTTCCTGCCTAGCCTGCAGAATTCAGAAACTTGACTCCTCTTATTTTCATGCCAAAATAGGTATTTGCATTTGGTTCGATAGGAATCTGTCTTCCTTTTTAGCATGCATGTTGAAAACATTAGGTATGCAACCATGGTCTTGCCTGGAATGTTTATTTGAGAATGGTACTCAATCAGATATGAGCACATGTTTAAGGAACTAAGGTTGATCTACTGAGCCATGTTTATAGTCCTCTGGGGAAAACTGGTGTAATTCCTGGCATTCTGGGCTCCCCGCCTTACAGGTGAGTGTGGAAGGTCACTTCCTGACAGGCACAAGAAACATGGAATATTTGGGGGAACTCCAGAACAGAGGAGTTCACCCAAATTAGTAGATACTACTGGTGATACCTGTTGGTGATTCTTGGTTTAGCTTCCTAGACTCAAGAGCCATGTAAAACTCCAATCTGAGATTCCTTATGAAAACTTCCAGAAAAGCAAACATAAGAAGCCCTATATAGTAAATCATCATTCTTGCTGCGCCTTTGTAAACAACCAAGCCAAATCAGATGACACCAGCCTTATTCTGCGATCAAGAATAATCTTTATTTGAGAATATCTTTGATCAAAAGAGAGGTGACTATAGAAAGGAATTTTTTTGTTTCGATAGAAAACTACAGCACACCTTTCCAGTTTATCAGATTGCAAACCTGTTTGTTTTCTTTGAACTCTTTTGCACCTATTTATAAATTGGAGTTAACTAATGAATATGTAAATGCTGACTTGTCTGGAGAGATTTGCACTTCCTTCCCATCTGTGGAAAAACTGGTTTGCGTACCTACCTAAAAATTGGAATGGATTCTGTTACTATGACTAAATGATCAATCCTTACCAAAATTTCAACTCTTCCAGTTTCCTTCAATATATGGCTACAAGCCTCTAAACTAACATTTCCAATATTTCTCCCTTTCCATGACTCAGCATCACTAAGAACTACAAGCTGACTGCCAAGATTACTATTGGCATTCTTAGTTGCCTTGCAGCTGGTCCCTTTCTCCAAGATCTGAAGAATCTTGCAAGCTGAAGTTCAGTTACTTGACATGAACTTTGAAGGACTTCTCCCTATAGCAGATCAGGCATAGGTGGAATTTATCCCAAGACAAGCCATTGTTTGGGCCACTACCTAAAGTTCAGGTCATCCATTCTCCTATGGAGAAACGAAGACGAGGTAACACCACCAACAGCACTGGCATCCTACGTTCAAGAAACTCAATGTATGGTGAAACATCACCAAAGGGTTTTCCTCTATCAATCTCTTGAAATTCACTGGATGGGCACCGTCAGGGTTCAAATCCTGTTTCTTTACTACTTTAACATAATCTTTGATATTAACGTTTCCCTTTCAAGTATCTCTCTTCTCAGGAGCCTGATCTTCAGGACTCGAAAACAAATGACTTTTGCTACCACCTCTCAAAAGATGATTTAAGTCATTTTATTGGGACAATACAACAATTCTTGAGAGACTATTTGTGAGGCCTTGCTTAGCCTCACTCAAGAGGTTTATGATGATCATCTCTAAGTTGTTCAGAGTTGAATGATGTTCGTTCATCTTGAAAAAAAGGAGGAACTGTCACTGTTGGACATTACTCAGCATCGTGCTCCTGGGAAACAGCAGCAGGTTCAGAAACGCCTGCAACCTTTGTTCTCCAATATTTATAGGACTTTGCATGCCCTTCCTTTTCCTTAGGAAAATCCTCGTGAACTGCAATTGCTTAAATAAAATAATCTCTTTAATTGCCTGGTACATATTGACTTTGGGCCATTCCATGCCTTAAATTCAGCTTCTGCTTTGGTTCATTACCTACAAAGAACTGGTTTATAAAACTTGTAACTGGCTTTGTCTTATACCAGGACTCAATATTTAGACTTTGGACTAAAGAATTTCTAAAATAAATACATAGATACCACTTCTCCTTAGCCTCGGAGTTCCCACAGAGTGATCTGGACATGACTTGTTGCAGGGACCCTGCCAGCAAGTGGAACGTGAAGACAGAGAATCTGTGTTTCCTTATAAGGTTTATGTATCTTATACAAAGAGTTGGCAGTAAATGAAGAGGCAACGTGTCTGCTGGGTGTAAGGATCATCAAATAAACTTGACTGCCTAGCACTGCCAGCGAGATTCCTATCACGTTAAAGTCCTATCACTGTAGCAGAAGGCAATTCAGCATACTGCCTGTCATAGTCAGTACTGGCTGCTGTAACAAAATACACAGGCTGGGCGGCTTAAACAGCAAGCATTGATTTCTCACAGTTCTGGAGGCTGACAAGGCCAAGATCAAGATGCCAGCAGATTCAGTCTGCTGAGAGCCCTGTTCCTGGTTTACAAATGGTCACTTTCATACTGACTCCTCACGTGACAGAAAGAAAAAGAGCTCTGGTCTCTTCCTCTTAGAAGGACACTGATCCCACGATAGAGGCTCTACCCACCATGGGCTTCAACATAGGAATTTTAGGGGGGCACCAACACTCAGTCCACAGCACTGAGTTTCAAACCTCAGCTTGATGACCTGGTTGCTATGGTCTGTCCTCCAATAAAATATATGTAAAGTCCTAACCCCTAGTACCTCAAACTGTGTCCTCATTTGAAGATGGTGTCTTCGCAGAGGTAATCAAGTTAAAATGAACTCTGCAGGATGGGCTCTAACGCAATAGGACTGGGGCCCTTCACCAAACGGGGAAAGGTGAACACAAAAGCAGAAATGTGTAGGGGGAAGATGACTGGGGAGACGAAGGGAGAGCCACCATCTAAAAGCCAGAGACAGAGGCCTGCAAAGCATCCTTCCCTCACAGCTCTGAGGATTAACCAACTCTGCCGACACCTTGCTTTCAGACTTCTGGGCCCCAGAACTGTGAGAGGAGAAAGTTCTAAGGCTCAAGCCACCCGGTTTGTGGTACTCTGTTAGGGAGACCTAGGATACTAGCAACCAGGTAACCTCGAGGAAGATGTTAGATTCTTCAAAAAAATCTTTAGTTTTCTCATATTGCAAGTGAAAATAAACTGGTTGTGAAGACTTAATATAAAGAGAAAAAATGGAAAGTTCTTTTCAGAGAGATAGGAACATAATAACTGCTCAATGAAATGGTAACTAGTGGTCATGATTATAATTGTTATTTAACCTGTTTTGGAGAAAAACTGCCAAAGTATGATCAGCACATAAAATTATTGATATTCATCATCATCTCCATCCTAAACATTACCACACAGACATGTATTCAGACCTTAAGTGTCAGGAAATGGACTAATGGCCTCAGATGTGCTCATATTAATTCTGCTAACAACCTTTGCAATTTAGGCGTTATTATATTCTTTTTATATATGGGAAACGGGAGTGTACGTTAGTTGTCTCAGCCAAATTAAGACTGTTAGTAAGTAGCAAAGCTAAACTGGAAAAAAAATGGGGCATTTGGCTCCAAAGCATGAGCAACTTATCATTTCAATGTTCTGCCTAGGACAGCGTTTCTATTTTAGAAACCCATTAAAGAAACCCATAAAAATGAACCCCTAATGGAGTTCCATATTCTATCATAGGATTTAACTTTTTAATGCATTTTGAGGCCTCTGTATAGATCACTTTTTGCACTTTATTGGTTTCTTTCACTCTCTAGCATGCCAATTGTGCAATACATGCAGTGGCTTATGTGTTGTGTTGATGGATTTTTCTGGGATAATATTTTCTGAGAATGTGACGGATGTGCAACCAGAGGCTTTGTAAATTAACTCAATGACATGCTCTTGAGGCCACACAGATGAAGAACCAAAAATAACATTTTTATCAGCCAACATATTGAGAGGGAAAAAAATAATGTACAAATAAGAGATGTAAATATGAAAGTTCTTAAATAATTTATTTCATTGTGTTCTACCTGGACGTTTCTCGGGAAAATTTAAAACTGCTGCTCTCAAATGTTCTGTGGAGGTAGTTTACAAAGTGTGGTCTCCGGACCAGCGGCGTTAGTGTGGGCATTGGCATCACATGGGCACTTGCTAGAAATGCAAATTCTTGAACGCCATCCTCCCGAACCCTTCAGAAACTGGGGCCGGGGAGAAGAAGCCTGTGTTTTAACAAGCCCTCTCGTGAATCTGATGTATGCTAAAGTTTGAGAACCACGGAATCACCCCAGGGCTCCCTCCTCCATTTACTGTTCACGCCTGTTGTTATAAACAAAATGGGGCTACAGACTCTTCTGGAGCCTCATGTGTCCTTGGTTACCCTTCGCACACTTTCTTGTTGACTAGCCTTTGAGTGGGAATGAAACCACTCACCTAGCCCTAGGTCCTGAGAGGTTCTCTGATGTCTTTTCCTGGAAGTGTTACAGTTTTACATTTAAGTCTGTGATTAATTGTGAGTTAAGAATTATATAAAGATGTGCAGATATTTATTGCGTATGTATGTATGTATGTATGTGTGTGTGTGTTTGCCCACGGATACCCGTTAGCTTCACCACCACTGTTTTGCAATGGCAGACTTTTCTCCACTGAATCACCTTTTCATCTTTGTGGAAATTCAGCTATGCATATTCGTGGGGCTTGCTTTCTGAGTTATCTACTCGGTTCCAGTATCACACTGTCTTCATTAACCACAGCTGGCTAGTTAGCTTTCTCAGCAGTTTGACTTGTTCCTCCCTTTGTAGTCATCTTTTCTGAGTAAAATCTATTATGAGTTGTACCAGGTTTAATAATAACCCCTTCTTAATATAATGGTTAAAACACTAAGTTTTAAAAAAAACTTTAAAAAGTGAGGCAATCTGATAAAACATCAGAAGTGGACATACCACATCGGACAACTTGAGCATCTTTACAAATGTGTGATTACTGTGCGTACAGATACGTCAAGCAGAAATGGTGCCCCTCAGCTTGCTCAAGGAGAGTATCATCTCTCTCCTTACAGTTGAGGATATGAGTCCTAAACCTTGACCTTCCCATTTCTCTAATAAATGGCATTATAATAATAGAAGAAATGGGGTCTTCCCCCTAAATGATTTTTAATTTTTTGAGTAGACACAGATTGTTATACCTATTTTACTCCCTCACTTATTACTCATTGAATTGGACAGCCATTGGAGCAAAAACTGACAAGAAGCTTTTATGGTATTTTTTCAGATTAAAACTATAATGCTGACTGCAAAAGATGGCCATGATTTGGCAATTGCTGTATTTGTTTGCATATCTGAACAGTATTTATTTTTTCCAAAGATATTTATTTGGAAGTATGTCTCAAGTTTCCAAAGATGTTCTTAGTTAATGAACTGTTTAAATATAAATAAATGCAGTGGGAAAAACACATGTAATAAACTACTAAAGTCAGTTGTTCCAACAAGTTAACAGACCCTGCTAAAAAGTCCAAGTCTAAGCCAAAAGCCAAACAATAACAATAACCTAAAAGAGGCAGTAGGAAGCCATACACTAGGGCTTCAACTGGTATTTCAAGTAGTAATGCAGACCTACTTATCAACTCATAACTCAAGGCCAATTGTCCACTTCATAGACCACTGAAATAGATCCTGCTCTGGTAGAAGAAAAGACTGACATACTTATCTCTGGGACACACTACTGCCTTATACTCAAAACTTCCCAACTGGGAAAAATAAGCTAGTTATGTGTGTCCTTGGTAACCCACTAAAATGCAGTGAAAAACCCCAATGACAAAGTGTCAGAACAAACACATCGAGGTAGTTAAGTAAGATAAGTAAAAAGAAGAAGTGTAATAAAAGGGATCCATAAAAAGGCAATTCTATCATTTCTGTAATATTCCAGGGGATGTTGGAACTTTGAGTCCTATGGTGCTGACAAAAAACTCAGAAGAACATGAACCTGATGAAGTGTTTCATAAAACAGATTTAACAGAAAAGTCATTGAGATTTCGCAATGTTTTGCTTTCTGTGGAACTCAGAAAATTTGGGGAGCTTGACATGGAGTTAATACTCAGATTAGGGAAAAGATTCGGTATAGTTGAGAAAAGAAAACCCATCAAAAACAGGCACGAAATCATTTATGTACGCAATGTGTGCATGTGTGTGTGTGTGTGTGTGTGTATCTCCTGTGCCTGAGATGAAGTATTGAAAGATTTCACAAAACAATTTGAGGAAATGGTCCCTGAAGTACAGAGTTATAATATGGTTTGATTTTTGTTTGTTTGTTTGTTTGTTTGTTTTAAAATAGTTTCATTTTTGCTTTTGTAGTTTTCTCTCATTCCCATCTTGCATTCATGGTGTATGTGTTACCTGCACTGTGATAACAGCCCAGTCATCTCTCGGTAAGTTGTACATTAAAACCAAAAGTTGGAACACATCCTTAGGACTTATAATAGATGCTGGTTGTTTCTCAGAGGGCCTCATCTGACTGCCAAGCTCTTCCCACTCACCGAAGGGAGCAGCCAGAGTCATCCTTCAGGTTGACTGTGATGACCACTTCTCCCCTCCATTTCCTGCCTGTCTCACCTTCTCAATCACCACACACGTTAAGAAAGAAGTGTTCTATGTTTGGTCTTATTCTCTTTGAGGAGCTGAAATACTCTTTTTTTTAAAAAAAAGAAGTGAGCTGAGTAAAAGAAAACAAGTTTAATGGCTGTTTGGAGAGGAAAGGGAACTGAAGATCTAACAGCTTGTTTCCAGCGCTAATATCCGCACTCCAATTCATGGCGTCTCAACAACAAGAACTCACCTGGCTTTTAAGGCTGGCTCATCTGCCTCAGTTCGGAAGGGTAATGAAGTTAAAATTCTTTTCCACTCTGCTCAATATTTACAATATTTGTCCTCTCTTTCTAGAGAAGATACATTATTTATAGATAGGAATAAAGAAATGGGAAGGAGCAGGAAATAAAGGAGAGGGACTTAGAATTTTGTCAGGTTTTCTTTAATGCCATCATAATTTCATTTTTCTCCCCAAGTTTGGTTCCAGGGCTAAACTGTCTCAAAAACAGATATGAACTTTCGGGTGGGTCCCTTTTCAACCAAAAAGGGACCTCATTTATTTCAAAAGCAAAATGCAGACAACATTTTAATCCTTATGTTGGAAGATAGGATTCTGATAGTAGACTCCTTTAGAAGTTTTAGAATAAATGTATCTTAGCTCAGAAAACATCACAGACGACTTCTAACTCCCATTCTCATTCAAAGAAGCTAGTTTGATCATTCAATTTGTCCTCAAGCTAAACAGATCTGGTTAGGGCACTCGACGCCCTAAGTTTGAGTGATCATCAAACTTTAGTTTGCCTTGTGAACCTTGTCAAAATGCAGACGTCTGTACTTCACTGATAGTCATTCAGTAAGTGATCTGAGGACCACTCCCAGAGACTTGCTAATCCCCACATCACCCCAAATGGATTGTCCTCTTTAGTCCTGAATTGGACCAAACTTTGGAACTAAACCAAAATTACTCCAGGACTTTAGAAAGTGAAGCAAGCCTCCGAAAGGGACCTGCATCCGAATCTGAGTGACCCACCATCCATTGCAGTCGGTCTAAGACTGAAAGTCCTGCATCCTGGGAAATTCTACTGTCTGGGGCAAACCAGAACAGCTGGTAACTCTAAATTTAGAGTCATCTGAAAAGCTGCTTAAAATGAGCTTTTTGGTCTCCTCCTAGACTTACCAATCATAATGGGTTACGTAGGGGCCAGGGATTTACATTTTTTTTTCCACACAGGTGCTATTTATTTATGTAACCAGTAGTGTGAGAATCACGGGTATAGAGGCTCAGTCAGCCACAACCTTCAGTTCACCAGCGGGTCTCCAAACCACATGACTGTTTGTTTTTCAGTCGGCAGTTCTTTACTGAGAACCAAAAGGATACATCTTTCAACTCTCTTTGTCTCACTTCAAGGGCTTAACCAGGGAGTAAAGTACCCATCCAGCTACTTGAATGGTACTCAAGAGTATTAATTAATTCTTACAACATATCTGTCAAGGAAAGCAAATGAAACACTAAATGAAAATCTCTTATGTGTAAGGTTAGGAATCAAACAAAGGTGGGGTATGGACAAAAGGAGATTTCCATGAGCAAGAATTAATATAATTAGAGTCAGAAAGCCAAAATAATTATCAAAGCATAGGAGGTGGTCAATACTGACTCTGGGAACAAAACCGTACTCTTAAATGTATTTGTTTCATAATGAATGCAGAGTAAATTCTATTTCACAGTTAATAGAGGGAAAAATCATCAACAATTTTTAGGGTCCTTAGTAATTACATTGCACTGTGACATGCATTCTGTCATACGTAACATTTTAATCATTAAGTTGTTGTCCTATTCCTTTTGAAGATGCCAACTGTACTACAAAGTCTTGTTCCATTAAATGGGAGGAATATATAATGTAGGGCCACCAAATGGATTTGCTCTGACTCTACCACCACTGAAAGTTGTGAACTTGGGCAAGTCACTTCTTAGCTTGTTGGTGACTACATTTTCTAACCTCAAAACTGAGACAACAAACTATTATGAGATCTGAATATAACAATATATGTAGAATTGTTGTCTGATTTGAATCTGAGACTATATACAAAATTTGACTTATAACTGCAGAGTGTTTTGCCAAAGTCATTAAGTTACTTAATGAAGCGCAAACGTGGGGCTACGATAACAACACAAGCCTCACCGAGCTCTTTAGGAGTTGGGGAAATCTCTAGGATGTCTTCCATTCTTCTAGAGCTGTTCTTATTCTACTTTATCTTGGTTAAAATTAAGCCCCATAAATGCCAGTGACTAGGTTGCAAAGGCACATAAATGTAGCAAAGTTACATGGAGGAAGGCTTTTAACATCCTTCAGTCTTTCCACGTTTCCAAACTATCCTCATCACTTTCTCTTCCACATAAATTGCAATGACAATTCTACGTTTATGAATTTCTTTTGCCAGCAAAAATCAATCCTGTAGTTTTAACTCCTTCATAGTTAAGCCAATGCACATACTTACAAAACTAAAGTTTATGACAAAACTAAGCAATTATAGTAAAGATTTAAACGTCTTTCAAAATATCCCTAATGATATGCATACATAATAAAATACTACTATAATAAGTAAGTTCTACTGCTGTTGGGGGCACTATGAGGTTAATCATCTTCTCTGGAGTTGTGGGCAACAGAATATCACTTCATCCCTTAACAAGATGTTGCCATAATATATTTGCACACTTTTCCAGCCTGTTTACATGTGAAGATACAGCATTATTGATATTTTTTCCCAAAAGAATTTGAAGTAGTTTGCAACTTTGATAAATGAAAGCAGAGAAGTGGTGACATGGAAGTACAGTGTTAGAAGTCATGGTGTGTGCCACAGTAGTGAATACAGTTTCCATGAACATGCACCGTAATTAGCTTTGAGTGACCTGGTCATATAGAGAAAAGTGGAAATGGTGATAAGTTCCATAATGTTAATAGATAAAAAATAACAATATTGAAAGAGAATCAAAGCTCTTTTGGTAAAAACTTATAGAAGAAATCTATCATTCAGTTATACAAGAAATCCCAAGTAACATTTATTAGACATTATGTATTTTCAAACATGGTGTTACAAAAATGTGGAAGTGGCCATTTTCATGTGATCCTTGGTTAAAATCAGAGGTAAAACATAAAATAAAAATAGAACTTAGTTAAGAAATTTGTAGTGGCCAGAGTTGAATAAAATTTTCCAAAAATAAGAATTTTTGATAATGTAACTAATATTAGATAAAATGATGCATGGGTCATTTTCTCTTTTTCTTTCCTTAGTCTGAGGAGCCAGGTTTTTTTCTTCCCCATGAAGGAGCATCAGTAAGGTCCCGGGCACCTCTGTACTAGGATCAATGCTATACATCCCATTCCATTCATAAAATTTTCAGGTGCAAGTTCTAACGATCTGCCTTATTTTTGAACCATGTGTTCTGATTTTGGTTTCATAAAATGTAATCACAGTATCTATAAGGTTCAGAGCCCTCAGAGAAAAAGAAAACTGTTCATCTTTGCAATTCTGCTGAGCCATAAGGGTACTTGTGGGGTTCCACGGACCCTCTGGGAACTCTGTGTTCTTTGGCCGTGAGAGCAACTTGAATAATTTGAATGATCAAGTTTTTGAAAAATAGCTTACTTTAAATGCTTTGTTACAACAGCAAAAAATGAAGGTAGAATAATTAGAGGTTTGGTAAAGCAATGTAAACTAAAGAAAGCTGTACTATTCCCAACTATTCTTATTAACACCTCAGAGTATATAACGTTACATCTTCCTTTCTATGTATATATGTAAAACATATTTTTCTTTCCAAAGTAGAATCCTGACAAATTAGGACCTTTTAATTTGTTTTTTATTATTTAAAAAATATATGTATTTCTTTCAACTCAGTAGTGTTCTATCAAATATTTACGTTTATACCAAAATTTGTGGTTGAGTCCTAAGACATAACATATAAATTTGATAAATTCAATATATCTAAAAATAAGTTATTTTCTCTCTGAAATTGACCTCCTTTCCCAACTTTTTTATTTTGTTAGACAGACCTACTCCTTCACCGGTTTCCCAGGCAAGACACATCAGAGCCAGGCCTTACTTCCTCCGTGCCTTCGCCGCTTCCATTCGGTCAGTCAAAAATCCTTTTACTTCACATCGCTAACACATCCTTAGCACATGGTTTCTCTTCCGTTTCCACTGCAGTGGGGTGAATCAGGGCCTTTTTGTCCTCACTTGGACCTCTTACCCTCTTTTGCTCCTGTATTCATTTGATTCATTGATTTTTCTCTGCTCAAAACACTTTACTTCTCTCAGGATTAATTTCCCTGAATTCCCCACTGTTGAATCTCTTCTGCCCTCATGGGCAGCCTCTGTTCCCACCACTCCAGAGTTCTGAGCCCTAGGAACAGCAGCCTGAGAGGTGCGGGGAAGGAAGGACAAAAGAGAAAGTAGTGTTTCCTGTTGTAGACCCACACAACGCTAGCAATATTTCAAGACACAAGAAACTTGTCTTTCTCCATCTTCCTTTCTGTTATCTTCCGTGGACCATTGGTTGCCCCAAAGCCTATCTCAGCATTTTTTTTTTGCCCCAAAGCCCACCTCAGCATTTTCTTTTGCAGAATTAGAGTAAGGAGGACCCTTCCCTCTCTTCCGTGTTCCACAGCTACAGATCAAGCTGTCAGGATAGCCAGTCTGAGCAAAATGTTAGAAGCAAAGGTATCAGACTTCAGTTCTCACTAAGGTGACTTCTGAAGCCATGCAGAGTTTCCTAATTAATAACAAGACCATTTCAGATACTAAAGGCAAGGAGTGAAGGCTTTCAGGCAGTGTGTATGGGCTGAGAAATGTGTGGGGAGAGGCTTGCAACCTTACTCCTGAAGACTGTTCTGGAGCAGGACAGCTATTTACTAGTGTTCGGAAGAGGCTGCCCTCTACCCCCACTCCCTCAGTAACCCTCTGTGTTCCATGAAGGGGAAAAATGTGTTTGCAGAATTCTATATTACACCAAACCCAAAACTGGACACAGTAGGAATTACATGGCTGCTGTCTTCATGACATTTTCCTCACTGACTCTGTGTTTATTCTCCCTTGTTGGCCAAGGGCAGATGGTCCTTTACATACATTAGAAAGGTTGTAGGGAAGAGATATGAGATCCTGGCAGGGGGTGACGTTACAGTCATGGCCTCGTCTGACTGTTTGCTAGAGGAAAGGCAGAAACCGCCCCAAAGCCACTGGCCTCATCCCCATTCCCACACTGCTGAAGCTAACGCAGGAATGGGGAGTTTCTCACCCACCCACCCCCAGGCTCCTCGTGTTATTGTTCACTCATTCATCTTGCCGACTCACAAGCACCCTGACTAACAATATCTTCACAAATCCAAAAGCTGTCAGTTTGAAGCTGTTCCTGGTAAATGAGTATTTACATTTGTAGTAGAAACACAAAACCTTGCTTTCTTTGCTTCTTCCTGCAATTGCTATTTTCTTGGCACACACTAATTCACGTCCTTGCATGATTTGGGGGCCTTGGCACACAGCAGAGGTAGTTGCCTTCCAATTCTCTCACTTCATGGTTGCCAGTGGGAAGGACCACGAGTCTTTCCAGTGCACTAATTGGCTTGGTGATGCAAGGTGCACTGCAGCATTTCCTACGGAGGACAATGAGCTTTTAAGGGAAGACTTTTCCTACCAAGTTGGCACAAGTCCGCTTTGAGATTTTCTGTGTTCCTTGGTGCAGAAAAAGCTATCAAACTGTCTTAAGTCTGAGTCAGTCATCTGAATTATGTGCCTACAGCTCTAAGTATTTCTCTGGTGGGAAATGCGCTTTGGTTTCACAAAGGGGAGATTTAAATTTATTCCTAAAGGGATAAGAGGGAATTTAACTTGCTGAAGAGTATGTACACACACATACCTCATATACATTAAATATGATACATACATATATTTATATATGTCTCTATTATTAAAGCATTTCTTTCAAACGGGTCCAGGGAAATTACTTTAATTATCTAGAACATAAATCAGGGCATAATATTCTTGGCTTATACACACCCTGGTCGTTGAGAACAGACGTGTTCTCTGTCACACTCATGTGAGAAGCTAAATAAAAAAAGAACCATAATGAATATTAACATAGTGGCATTGAACGTCGAGCCACATCACAATTGGGTATCATTTTTTTACTGAAATTAACCAGGTACTCAGGACAATACTGAAAATTAGAACCAACATGTAGTAGAATTATACAAGACTTTAGCAGTTATCAACTTCAATCCTACCTCACTGGGGCTACTTAACTGTTAATTGTGCAGAATTGCTCAGTGTGAACTTTATTTGAATATTAGTTTTGTGGAAGCAGAGCAGAAACCCTAATATCCATTTATACTGATATAAGTACATGCCATTAGCCTCTATTCTTTACTCAGACTTTGGCAAAAGTTAGTAACTATGAATATTAATTAAGTGATGTTAAGCAATTAGAGTATAAGTACCACTAATCACAATGTAATTAAGCATTTGAGATATCTTCCCTGAGGCAGATTCCCTCACACAGAAGAGCTGGACCCAAGAGATGGGGGTCAAAGACCAGACAAAATTCTTAGTACCTGAGAGGGGCCAGAATAAAGTTTTACAGAAATTATATTTCTGAAGGTTGCTAGTATCTCCTTTGTCTGTATTACCACCATGCTTGTGATCTACGGAAATTTCTTCTCTCCAAACAGTTTTTAGGGTAAAATAGATGGCTTAACCTCTTCTGGTTCACCGCCACCCATTTTTCCTGCTTGTCACCTAGAGGCGATGACGAGGAATGCCGCGGCTGTGTGAGCGCATTCCTGAGAAGCACAGGAGCGAAACGAGGGAGAGGGTCCTGGCACGTATTCCCCTGATGGGCTTGAGCTTAGTCACTTCTGCGGAATGGGACGTTAATGATTCTAGGTGCCAGCCCCATCCAACCTTTACTCCTGTGAAAAGTAACACCAGTATTCTTCTCTCTCTCTCCCTAAAGGACATCCAGAAAGGAACAGAGAATCCCAGACATGTTGGACTTCCCTCAGCATGGTTCTGAAATGCTAATTCTCAAGTATGTTATAAGCTTAGCTCTGATTCCCCTGTAGAGTTCAAGTCTGAACCCTCCAAAGGTAGGTGACCAGTTTTCCCTTAAAATAATTCCTGAGACTGTGCAGTTTTTTTTTAATTTCGAAACCTTAAATGTATTTTTTTTTACTTGATAGAACTGGCCTTCTTGCATTTTGTAGTAGGACCAATGCCTTCATCAAGAAAGAATGCTTATAATGCAGTGCCTTGCCTGTGAATGTGCTCGCCTTTGACTAATGAATGAATTAAGCACTTCGACGGATCTTGGAACATGTTACAATGCTCATGAGCATGTTCACCAGACCTCACTCTTGGAAGCACAAGCTCGAGGGAAACACTCCCACAGTTGGAATTCATGAAATGTGTGTCTTTTGTCCAAGCGACTTACTTCGAGACAACTCCAGCATAAAAGGAGAAAGGAAGTGCTAACCCTTGACAGAAATCCCCACAAGTACTAACAGTAACACTGTGCACATTCCAGAATATTTACCCAGAATCCTATTTTCTGAAACAGTGAAAAAACAAAAGGGTGCCAGCTCCTCGGACTTGCTGTGTGGACATTTGTGAGGCACGTTTCTCCGCTGCGCTATAAGAATAGGAGAAGTGGCACTCAGCACTCTCTGGTTACTGAGTTACTGTCCTACGTGTATGAACTTCTTTCCTCATTTGTTGTGAAAGCAAAACAACTTGACATTTTGATAGGGAAAATTTATCTCCCACAGAATGCAACCAGATGACAAAAAAAAAACTGCATGCAAAATCATTTCCCCGGTTTTCATGTTTGCTCTTCTATGATACTTTCCTCAGAAAACCTTTATAGTAATATGGCATGTCCCAAGAAAATAGGAATGGCCCCAAACTGGAGAGCACTGTTCATCACTCAATAGAAGGCAAACTTCAAAAATGTTATCCTTACTAGTTTCATGTAATGATTTGGAATGTTTTTTTGGGGGGAAAGAAGTGTCCATCAGAAATCATTAATTCCTCTTTACCCACCAGGGAAGTTCAAATGCCAGAAAAAGAGAAGGCTATGAAAGCATCCTCTATTTACTATTTATGTAAATTTATATCAATATTGCCTATTTAATACTCGATTAAGTATTCTCCAACTTTCATCTTGAAACGCGTGTTGAAATAAAGTCGGCACAGACTGAGACTAGTAGTTACACAAAGTATCTGCCAAGCAGAGCACGCATACACATCAAGCCAGAAGCAGTCGTCAGAAAATGGATAATGAATTCTTGGCATATTTTTAGGCCAAATTTGAGTAATAAATGTTCTATGTTTAAAATAGTAATGTGCTATCTGAAGGCAAAAAAATAGCTTTAACTTGTTTCTCATCAAGAGCCTAAAATATTGACTGGAAAAATAGGCTAAGCCAGCTCTAACCCTTTATGGAAAGGGAGTAAGAAGGCCAATGTTTCATTTTGAATGTTAGTCCAGTGAACTTTTGGATGTACTTTCTCCACCTGCAGCAGTGAGGAAACCAGAGCCATCTCTCCAGCCTTCAGGGCACAGGCTCCTGAAAAGCTTTTCACACCGATGGCTTTTACTGATCAAGAGAAGTAAAATATTTAGAATCTGGAAGCTAAGGAGAGAGTCAAAACTATGCAAGGAGAAAATCCACCCACTAGGTGAGCCGTAAAGACAGAAAAATGGTGGGAAGACCGAGCGGTGGGAGATGGCCAAAAGGAAATGTACCAAATATTAAAGTCACCTAAAAACTCTTAAGACCCTTTGAGAAAGTCACTTTCAGAGCTCGGTCCCCCTTCCCCTTTGTGCAGGTCTTAGACCTGTGCTGTAGTGGAATGACAGTCTGCTGTGGCGTCACATCATTAAGGGTTGAACTCCCTCGGTGGCACTCTCTAGCTCTTGCACATTAGGGAAGCTGCCTATTACCCATGTTTCTTTACCGTCACCTGTTTAACGGCCGTACCTAACAGCTGGTGCTGCGAGGACTGTGTGAGGTATCCCGTGTGAACACGCAGAGTGCGGGGCCCCTGAGGCCCCACGTGCCCCGTAACCTTCTGTTCCAGGGCTTCCTTCTCCATCAGGAACCACCTGGCCTGCCCCAAGGGCATGGAGAGGAGAACATGAAACCATTTGCCCTAACTGCCACCTGGCGGCCCCATAAAATAGTTTTAGAATTCCTGGGCAGAACAGGGGTAGAAGAGGATATGCCTATTACAAGGGACACAACGCTGAGAAGACAGGGGCCATGTCCCTTCCCACTTGTGAGGAAAGGGGCTGAGAAGCTATGAGACATGGGAGGTAGCTCAGTAGCATGAACATATTTAAATAAAGAATTTCAGTCTGCTATTTAGTAACCTCATTGTCCCCTTGCTAATGGAAAACCCTCTGGCAGAGCAAATAGTTCTAGGGCGGTAACAGGTGTTGGGTTTCACTGGAAGGAAATGCTTAGGGACGATGTCACTTCCAAAGCTCCCATGGGTCACAGGCTCCCAAAGACTCAATTTTAAACACTGTTCTTCAGGTGGGAAAAAAAATCTCTCTCTTGTTTTATCACGTTGCTTTAGGAATGCACAATTCCTTATGTCGCTGTAACACTTAGAGTTTAAAAGATATACCTGTCTGATCTTTATCGTGACTCAGAAATACCAGGGTTCATTCAACACCACAATCTGGGAGTTTACCAGAGTACCTGGCACATTGTAAATAGTGAATAAATATGAAATAAATAAACTAGTTCCATTTCACAGACGAGGAAACTGGGGTTTATATAAATTTATAATATTGCAGATCACGCAACTAGCAAATGTCAAGATAAGATTCAAAACCCACCCTCTGACAGCAATGTAGTGCTCCTTCTGTTGAACCTCATCGTCCCATCTTTCAGTGAGATTATTTCCAGTACTCATCCATGAGTGATCATCTTTCCAGGGAGAGCAATGACAGAACCTCGTGATTATTTGTACCATCATTCTTTTGATCGCATAGTTGTCGTGGACTTGATTAGCTTTCCGTAATCTCCCATTGGTTTAGGGAAAGCACCACGCAGCCTCATACGTACAGGACTGGAATAGGTACGGTTTGAAACGAGAAGCTGGATTATGAAGCTTTCCACTGTAAGATCATTTGATTCTCAGATGATTCTAAATAAAGAGGGATTCATTTCCAAAAGAAGGAGCATTTCAGAAATTAGGCAGTGATGTGTCTAGGTGTTCAACATCAGCGACATGGTCTCAGGCAAGCTGGATCCCCACGAAGGAGTTAACCACACGTGGGTTACTACGGTCACACAACAGACCAAATCCCCAAATTTGTTTGCATTATTCCTCCACTTGATTGTTATTAAGATCCTGAAATACTGAAGTGACTTCAGACACATTAAAAAAAAACAACTACTCTGGAAATCTTTTTTCAGCAGATCTTTCATCTTTTCTCTTTCATGTCTCATTTTTATGGTTCTACTTCTCTCTCATCTTTTTACATTGACTCAGAGAATTTTGGTCTTGCAAGGAACTTTGGTTAACCTTCATTTTAATGATCTCATTTCCCAGTTATGGGCTAGTTAGAGAGGCCAGAGCTTGAGAAGGTCCTATGCTGTGTGTTAACAAAGCTGGGCATTCCGGTTCCCTGGCCTCCCCAGCCACTGAGCTGTTGGGGCTCATCCACCTCTCATTTCTCTCTCCGTTCTACTGTTTTCTTTGCTCTCAATTTGTGCATTGGGTCCTCTTACTGACAGTAAGCTGTTGCTTATTTGTCGTACCCCTTTGGTGGGTCTGTATCCATAATTTACTACCATGGGCCTCCTTGCCTGCCCTCCTTGAAATCCATTATCTTCTTTTTTTCTCTCTCAAGGCTAACCCCCAGGCCTCTGCGAGCTGCAGTCACTAGAGGGCAACATGCTCACATACAGCTGACAAGGACAAGGACAGCTTGCTCAGCTGGAACAGAGCTCAGAAAGTGCACAGAGATGTAACAGTGAATAGGTTGTGTGCATCACTGTTTACAAAAACAAGCTCGCTTATATTGGCCCTTTTAACCTTAAAAATATGGAGAGTCAAGGTCAAGCATAATCATCTCGATTTTCAGCAAAAGAAGAAAAGCAAGGTTCAGAGAGATTAAGTGAATTAACCAAGGTCACTGAAACAGCAAAGTATATCCTCCTATTGAATGGCATATTCTAGAAAATTCTACTGTAAAACTTGAAAATGCATTTTTTATTTTTCCAAGATTTAAACTTGATTGTGGTAAGGTATTATATCTTTAATATAACCTTGACTTTATTTCATATTATTAAAATACAAAGTATCAGCTGTACAGTAAGTCCCCTTCAGAGGGAAGTTGTTTTTCATTTTAAGAGAATGGATTTATTTAGAAATTTATTGTAATAGATGTGCTTTATTAATATCTTGACCAGTAATCAAAAATGTGATTACTTCTGGAATTGTCAGGTATTCTTTATTTACGCTTGTTTTTCTTTCATATGATTTCTTTGGCAAAACAAATGCACCCTATTTCATCCCGTCCTCTCCTATCTGACATGTGCAGCAAAGAGAACAGATAACAAATACAGTTTCGCATTACAGAATTGTGATTGATGGAATACCTGGGATGCAGCCGGTCTCAGATCAGCAACCCCGGTGCTCTCACCGTCAAAACGGAAAGAGGATCTATTTATAGCAGGCAAGTCTGCGAAGCCTCACTTTGAGTTTTATTTCTCTTAATTTTTGACAGGACAGTTCCCTCCAAGTGGGAGCACCTGGTACCTGGTGATGGCAGATGAGAATCCTGTTTCCAGAGATCCAGAAGGTTCCATAGCCAAGTGTGGTGGTTGCGGGGAGGGTGGAGAAAGAGGAAAGGCCATAAGGGGGTGATGGGGAGGCAATCAAAAGTTTTCAGTTAACCTTCCAACCAAGCTGGAAGGTTAATGGCACCCTTAAAATTGAAAAGGCCAAAGCTATGGGCTGGCTGAATGGTTCTGAAGGTGGACGTGCCCTACGTGGCTGGTGAGACAGCAGAGAACAGGATTTGTAGTGGGTCAAAATTTCTTTATCCTTTCTTTCTGCTTCAGGCGATTAATGTTTAAAAGATTCATTTCATCAATGAACCTTGAAAATACTGAAAATTTTAACTAGTCATTGTGCATAATCTTATAATTCCAGTTGCTTTACAATAACTCTTCCTCATGGCATTCCTAAGAGGCAGGAAAGAAGGAGTTTAAAACTGAGGGATTAAGTTCAAAAATGCTTTGTAGGAGCTCCTGTATGTGTCTCCAATTTTTATCTCCTTTTAAAAAAATCTATTTTTACCCAGAGCTTGCACTTTGTAATAATGTTAAGTCAAGTAGCATTGGCCTTTATTTCCAAAAATATCTTATGTGGAAACTCTTATGTATAAATACTACTAAAAAGACATATACACTTATTCATGTTTTTTTGGTGGCCTGAAAGAAAGGTGTGTGTGTGTGTGTGTGCACGTGCTTCCCTTACAGACACATTAGCTTCACTGTGAGAATGCTGAAAGAATGCTTACTGAATGGTGAAAAGGGGTAAATGTGTTTTGATGACAAAAGATATGAGTGACAGAAAGGTAAAGAATTGTGAATGTGAGACTATGAACCCTTAAGAAATAAATTAAACACTGTACAAAAAAGAACAAAAAATATAAAAAAGTATGTTCAATTTTTTCTTTTTAAATCAATTCCTTTAAAAACATGACTCTTAGAAACTGACAACACAATAGAGATTCACAGAATGAATAGTCTACAGTGACAACAAAATTTAATGATGAGTACCCAATAATCAGGAACCAATCAATATATGCTCTAATCACTCATTTTTGTTCAGAGAAAAACAAAACAAAAAGGAGACTATGTTATGCCCTAAAATGCACTCTTTTACTACTATTTACTAACTAAAAACAATGACAATAAAGCTTTACTTTCTTGAATAAGAAATAACTTCTCTCAGAGTATCTATTTCTATTTATATGCCCACCCCAACATTGCTAAAGCTGGTTTTATTTGATTTTTTAAGGTTTTTTTTTTGCTATGATTCTGAACCTGTGAGTTAAACACGTTTAGAGGCAACATAATCTTCCAAAGGCACCTCTTTGCCCATCTTTCCAACCCTACCCAGAGGTTCACCCCCTCTACGAGGGGGAAAGGGAAGCAGGTGGCATTTCCCCACTGTGCCCCAAGCTGGGTAGAGCCTTACCTCATCTCCCACCCACAGAAAGACGAAGTGCATGCTGGCTCAACATTGCATTGCTATAGGTCTCCACGTAGCTACAGCTCATCTGAGATTTGTATCCTGCCTTTCCGCAGAAGCAACAATACAATCAACAATATATAAATAGGAAATAGCCATTACCTTTATTTTTTAAAGTGGTTAAAAAATCATTTCTTTTTTCATGCATCCATAGAGCGTAGGCTAAAACTCCGTGGGAGGATTGGCTGCTGTACTGCCCCTGTAGGCTAGCACTCTTTTACATTTACAGTTAAGTCTCATCTTTTTTTTTTTTAAGTCACGAATTTAGAATCTGTTAGGAACTGTGCTTTGTGGACTATGATGAATTGCATATCGCCTTTGTAATTCTTTATGGTAAAAAGCCCCAGGTCTCCAGCATCCAGAGCCGACCAGAATTGGCTCCACCCCAGGGACGCAGGTCCCGGGATTCCCTCCCAGCCAGCAGCAGTGACATCACGGGCGAGCTCCTCCGCGGTGCGGGGCTGGGGCGGGGAGGCCTCGCGGCGCGGGAGGGGCGTCGCTGGGAGCTCCCAGGGAAACACTGCGGCAGATGGCCCGCCTGGCTGAGCTACCGTGACACATCTGCAGCACGGCTGGTGGGCAGGGTATTTCTGGAAAATCTCTGCTCTCTCAGGTCCAGCTAGTTCTGATACCATTTTTTTTCTTTTAATCAACGTTTTTATTTCTCCCCAACTTCATTTATGTCTGGAAATGAGGTTTCTATTTTTGCTGCAGGGACATTAGCCAAAGGATCCCAATCCACTAACCAATATTAACCCTGGGAGTGCTCCAGTGGGGTTTTTTTTCTCTCTCTCTCTGATTTTCCCCCTCTCTCTGCCAGTTACATTATGCAGGCTGTCAAGGTGGTCTGTGGACTACAAGGGCAAATGTTGCTAAGGTAACGGATGGAAAACCTGTCTGCAGAAGCAGATGCTTTATAACCTGGGGTTTCCCTCATTAGCATTTAAAGGCTCCTGAGCGATAGCCTCAAAGCAAGCCAAGTCCTTGAAGCTAAAACAAGAGAGATTTTTTCTCAAGTTTCCTGATAAATCATTGAGCAACATATACCACTGCAAGGCTGAAAAGGGTGCAAGAAAAATATCGCGTTAATAATTCCCACCAAGCTGGGTGTAGACCTGATATTTTAAAGAACAGCCCTACCATTCCCCACTTCTCCGCCCTGAAGCCTGGGAGGAATGAGGAATTCCCTCTTCTGTTTTTCTCCCCTTCACAGCAATCTCAAAGGCTAAACTTCTGACACCCGGGGTGCGGCCTCCCTGCTCCTCAGTGATCCAGACCGCGTCAGTGCACATTCACAACGCAGCAGACCAAGTGTGGTCCTCGGCAAAGCTCAGACGGAAAGCCAGTGGAAAACTCCTTTACCTAGGTGAAGGTGAGGAGTTCTGATATTACTAAAGAATTAAATAAACAAGACTTTGGATGTGCCTTTGACAGATCCTTTAGAGGATCTGATCACCGCATTCAACACAACCCAGATGTAATTCCAAAAAAATGAGCTTTAAGAACCACGCAGCCAAACTGCACTTTGCTCACTTATTTCTAAAAAAAAATAAAAGAGGCGGGGCTGGATCATAATGCTTTCAGATGAAGCATATTAAGTATTTGCCAGTGTTTCAGCTCCATCTTAAAGGGCTCCCAAATGTGTGTAAACAGGGCAGGAAAATAGATGCCTGTAACCCATACAAAAAGGCAGATGCATAAATGGCTTTTATCAATCACAGGCACTGAAAATAGGCTGTTGTGTGATTGTGAGAACATACGCATAACAGCAAGAAATGTCAGTGTTTTGGGCAGTGGGGCATCCATTCTGGGTGGGGGGTATTTTAGTGGGTTTTGCAACGGTTTTGTCAATGAGCTTCTTCTTTCCTCCTAAAACCCGAATGCAGATTTCCTTGTTTTCCTACTAAAGCTCATAAAACCCCACCATAAAAAGGGAAGAAGAGAGCTGTTTTAGTTGCCCAGGACTAGTGTTTATTCTTGCGTGGGTAACATTTTCTGACCTTCATTTGTGATGGCAGAGATAAGAATCTGTGCCAACTATAGAGTCAGGAAACTAACTCGGATGTAAATTCTTATGTCACAACAACTACAAGTTTAAACACAATTAGAAATCATGACTTCTATGAGATCTACCAAATGTTAATAGATTTTTATAATCATATATCTGAATCACTTGAAAGCAGCAAAAGCTGCCTCTTTATTTACCCATGTTACCAATTTTTAATATCACCCAGCACAGGGCCTGACCAAAAATATACACTCCATAAATATCTCCTGATTCTGAATCTATCATTACCAAGAGTGCTGATATGCATTACCATTATGAGTAAAGACTTTGGACACCCAGGGAAGTCCTGCCCTTCTGCTCTGTAATAAATAAAGGACGGTTATCGAATCTGTGCCAAAAGAGATTCAGGCTCAGCCTGCACCCTTTAACCTCCAAACACCACCTAAGGCACTTCTATTACTGTGCTTTGTCATACACAGAATGAAGAAGTGGCTCACAGGGAGTGAGCATGTGAAAGGAACAGAGCAATCATCTGATTCAGCACCTTCATTTTACAGAAGAGGACATCAAAAGCTCGAGCAAGAAAGCACCTGCTTCTCTGGAGGCCAGGGAGTGACAACTACCAAATGTCACTTCTCTTGGACGGCGTAGAGGCAAGAGCAGCTGCTCCATACACTGCATCCTGTTATTCTTGGGAGCCGTCCAGCCTGACTGCGACTTGCAGTGGAGACCAAAGTCATCTTCAGTGTGTAGAGTTTCATCCCGACGTAGCTTTCTCACGGGGCTTGATCTCAAATCACGGATGACAGACGCAGTCTGGAAGTTTTTCAGGCCAAGTTTTCAACTTCTGGTGTCAAGTATGTTCCCCTTCAATTATTTAACACTGGGGCCCCCATCCTTTTCTCTTGTGTTCCACCTGACCCACTTCAATCTTTATGCCTTTGCACATTCCTTACACACTGGGGTTTGCAAACGCTAAACTAGAATTAGGTTTCTGACACGTCATCTGAATAGCACCACGCTTCCCCAAGAACTTACATTGACTCTTTATTGTTGATGAGAACTGCTACTCATTTTTCAAAAGTGGTTAATAAATAAATGATTAAGCTATGCAGGAAAGACTGGAGTCCAACCTTCAAAAGCTACCGATTTTAACTTAAGTCACAATTTCATCATTTGTAAAGAGCTGTCACATTATAAATGTTGGGTTTTTGAGCAGAGGGTCAGGGATCATGTTTAATGCAACTTTATCTGGCAGGACACAGTTTAGAGCCTGGCATCTGCCAGAGATGACACAGAAGATAAACTCCACCAGGACAGAGACTGTTGTCTGTTTTGTCCAATGATGCATTGCATACATCTAACAGTCTAGGTACTGAATGAATATTTCTAGAATTGCATGGTGAAGAAAATTGAACAAATAAATTTCATATGAATATGGGAAACTTTTTGACACAGAGCCATTCTTAATTATTGATGATTCCTCCTCTCACCTACCTGGTCTCCTCCTAATAGTGATTTTTAAATGGCCATTTACTGTTTAAAAATAAATGTTTTATAATGAGAACATCTTATGGATAAAAGCTTGGAAATCACAATACCAAGTGAATTTGCACAGTAGATTTTTAAAAATTGACCTCTATGGTATTAAACAAACTCTTGGAAAAAAACTAGCTCTGGACCTCGAAAAAGTGGCTGGCATTCTGCCCACCACTAACCAAGTGGTGTGCACTCTGTCAGGTGATGGGCAAGGTAACTAACCCCACTTTCTGGCTTTCATCTTGGCTGTGACCTGGAATACTGTGAGAATTTTCGCTTCTGCCAGTCCCTAAACGAATTAAATCAGAATTTCTAGGATGGCCCAAGCTTTAAAAAGTGTCCCAAATGTTTTTAACAAGCAAAGAAGATTGAGCACCACTGCCGTAAAGAAAAAAGATAGCATAAAGTTGGTTTTGCATTGTAATTATTTTTGTTAGGCTGGTTCCAACTAACGGAGCTTGCATCCTGCACTGGCTCACAGGGTCACGGAAGCTGGCAAGTCCCCAGTCTGCAGAGCCGGTGTCCTAGTCTGAATCCCAACGCCGAAGCTGCTGTAGCATGAGAAAGGGCCAAGATGGTCCGGTTCAAAGGCCATCAGGCTGGATGATTCTTATTCTGGGGAGGGTTAGCCTTCCGTATTGTACACTCTTTCAGCTGATTGGATGAGGCTCACTCACATTACGGAGGGTAGGTCTGCTTTACTCGGTCTCCTGATTTAATGTTAATCTCATTCTAAATACCCACAAGATCATCCAGAATAATGTTTGACCAAATATCTGAACGCCCCATGCTACAAGCAAGCAGACACATAAAATTAACCATCACACTGAGTAAACTAGAATTTTATATTGGCCACCTAAGTTGTATTTATAGGAAAACAAACAAACAAACAAACAAATGAAAATCATTAAATCCAATTTTAATTTAACCAGATAATCATTAGATACTAAAGAAGACATTAAAAATCTACTGATCAGAGTAAGTGCTGGGCACAGAGAATCTTTTTAAAAACCAGTTTAATAAATTTAATTATATTAGTTACTTGGTAATTACTTTTACATCACATACCATCAAGCCATTGAATATAAATTGCAAAAGGAAGTCAATGTATTTGAGAGAGTTCTTGGCTTTATTTGAAGTGATTTTTGTTATCTACACCAAGATGTCTAGAATTTTACTGAAAAATATTTCACATTACATGCAATGTTTTGATGATTTGTGCTAAAATTACAACTGTCTATCTCCATACCCATTATATTTTTTAATTAAATATTTATGACTTTGAGAAAGATGACTAAGCTTCCTAAATCCAGTTCCCCTGATCTAATCCTGCCAATTCAGTAAATAAGGTATTTATGGTAATTTAGCTCAACAGCCTTGATACACTCAGGATTATAAATCTAGTTAGTGGCACACTTAAATCCATATAGTTATTTTTCATATATCCTGTGCTCAGCAATATAACTTTCATCTCATTAAAAATAATTGGTTGTAGCATACTAGGTATGTAAACACTCACAAAGATAGTCATACTTGAGCCATACTTTCCCAGTTTTATGTATAACACTAATAATTTCACAGAGCTAAGAACTCCACAGATTATCTTGCTTGAGCCACTGTGAAGTTCTGTGGAATCTTTTGAAGAGCTTGTTTTATGGTCAAAGGTGGTTTCCTATAAGGATGTCATGGTAAGAATTTGCGTTATTACAAAGAAGACAATGAAGGGCATGGAGAACACAACTAAAATGTTCAGAAAAAAATTCAGAAATCCTTACACAGTTCAAATATTTAATTTTTGAGCCAATGCATTGGTGAAACTAAACCCTGAAACCAAAAATAATTTAACACTTTTAAAAAGGTAGTTGCAGGTAAGATGACTACGAAAGTTCTTGGCAAACCATAAAACACTCTGCCAGCATTTTCTATGATGCCATCTAGAACATGGTCACTTAAGCGAGGTCAAGGCTTCTTGACAGGACGATTCCTGAGGGCCTCTGACGGGCTAATGCCCATATTGAATCTCTACTGATTAAGTGTGCGGGTGGTGGGTTCCAACTCTATCACTCACTGCTGTGTGACCCGGAGCAAGTCATTTCACCTGTCTGGGCCACAGTTTCCTCATATGTGCGGATTTAATAAGATGACGTATGTAAAGCACTTAGTGAAGTGTCTGGCAAAAGCAAACGCTTATTGGTGTAAATGGCAGTGTGCTGATCTTCAGGGTGGCCACAGAGGTGTCTGTGCTACACTGGTCGTTAAAACGATGAATATCACTCAGATCGATAGCTATACAGAAGAGGAGCTACAGCATGCAGCGACTCACTGTCTTCTGTGACCACACAGCTACTTTTGCTGAGTGTTCTAGAACTGTTGTTTTGAAGGAGAGATTTGTGAAATGCTCCCTTATATGAATATAAAATATAATACTTTATTCCTAAGATAAGGTTACCAGATTTAGCCCAGTAAAATATGAATTTCAAATAAATAACATATTTTAGTATAAATAAGCATGGGGCATAATTATGTTCAAATTAACCTTTATTTATGTTAAATTTCAATTTGACTATGTGTCTGGATTTTGTCTGTCAAACCTACCCTAAGAGAAAACTCCAAATTCATTAAAATACCAGCAGGAAGAGCTGAAAGTGAAGAAAGGCAGTGGAGCCTTTAACCAAGTTAAATGTCCCCAAAGTCTTAATTCCCAGAGCACTTATCCCATTCTGCTTTCTTTTTTGTATGACATTTTAGTGGTTTCCCTCCATGGGCTATGGATTACAGGATTGGTGGAGATTGATTCACGTTATTTTCTACATGGTGCTTGGAGCATAGGAAACATTCATCAGATTTGTATGATTCTGTTTTATTTCATTGAATTAAACCCAACCATTGCTTTTCTGACTTTTGTTTGAAAAACAAACACATTCTTTACAGAACATTTGAAGAAAGAAAAGACATAAAAGAAAGATGAAGTCAATCTAATGCTAAGATTCAAAGAAAAGCACTATTAATATTTGCATAATCTACCAGGAATATGACAATTAAATAGTTTTTCTACAGCATGATTTTGATGGATATATAATATCGATTTAACCAGTTTTCATTGTCTCTTCCAATTTTGCTGTATGGAAAATGATGGAATAAACTTGCTTAAAGATAAAACTTTTATATGTCTTAAACTCATTATTTGGAATATTTACAAAACAACACTATCACTCAGTGGAGATAGTACTACCAGCTCTGAACTGAATGTCTGTGTGTCCCCCAAATTCACATATTGAAGCTTAAGGTGATAGTATTGGGAGATGGGGCCTTTGGGAGGTAATAAGGTCATGAGGGTGAAGTCACCATGATGGGATCAGTGCCCTTATAAAAGGGGGAAGACAGGTGGCCCTTTCTCTCTCCTCTGAGTATGGATGCAAGAAGACAGCCATCTGCACACAAGGAATAAGGCCTTCAGCAGGCAAAGGATCTTCCAGTGCCTTGATCTTGGACTTCACAGCCTCCAGAAACATGAGAAATAAATTGTTTAAGCCACCCAGTCTATAGTAATTTATTACAGCAGCCCCAGCTGACTAAGACTTGACCCAAGGATGAATTTCCTTCGGAGTTATACTGACCTGAAAATTGCTGTATGGCTAGATGGGAAACCTAAGTAGATAATCACCCTAGAAGAAATAGTTAAGGAAGACAAAGATCTTGCCTCTCACCCCACCTACCTCAAGGCACTGAGGCCACATGGTTTTATTACCATTTCTTTTAAACTCTCAAAAACTGATGATAATTTCAGTATTCAAACTGTTCCAGAGTTTACAATACAAGCCTCTAAATTCACTTTACCAAGTCATCAAATCCTGATACCACTCATTGTATGACACAAATATAATCTCAAATATGAATACAGAAGAGCTCTAAATAAAATTAACAAATCAAATTTAACCATGAAGTCAAAGAATAAAATAAGCCAGTAAGGTTTATATCAAGAAAAAGTTCATTCCTGCAACATTATTCACAATACCCAAGACAGGGAAAACAACCTAAGTGACTGACAATGGATGAATGGATAAAGAAGATACGTGTAAATACATACACGATGGAATATTACTCAGACGTGAGAAAGAAGGGTAGCTGGCTTTTGTGACAACATGGAAAGATCTTGAGGGCATTATGCTAATTAAAATAAGACAAAGACAAATGCTGCCTAATATATGTAGAAACCAAAATAGCCTGACTCACAGAAAAAGAGAGTGGAATGGTGGTTAGCAGGGGCTGGGGGAAATGGGCAGATGCTGGTCAAAGAGAATAAACTTGCAGTTATAAGATGAATGGATTCTGGGGGTCCAATGTGCGGCATGATGATTATAGTTAATAATTCTATATTATATACTTGAACGTTGCTAAGAGAGTAGATCTTCAGTGTTTTTGCCACAAAATGGTGATGACAATTACATGACATGATGGAGGTGTAGGCTAATGCCACAGTGGTGATCGCTTCACTATAGGTAAGTGTGCCAAATCAGTACACGGTATACCTCAAACTTACATAGGGTTGCACGTTAATTGTCTCTCAGTAAAGCTGGAAGAAATAATAGCTTGATTCCAACTAGGAAATAAATGTTTGTTCCAAATAGTTCACAACACGAAGAGATAAAAAAGAAAAATCATACGCACCCCCTCATGACTCCAGGAATACCATTTGATAAAATTCAAACCCAGTCTTGATAATCAGCCTTAATAAGGAACTCAGTTCAACTCATTTCCTATAATAAACTGTAACTAGTGGAAGCCCGAACCGAACATCCCACTGCCACTGTCCAGTACGGTAGGTAGCTAATAGCCACATGTGGCTATTTACACCTTTGGTGGGGGGAGGTGAGGAGATAGAGAAATTGGGCAAGGAACAAGGACTCAGGGACATGGACAACAGTGTGGTGATTGCTGGGGGGAGGGCAGTATACGGGAACTAAATGTTAATGGAAAAAATACAATGAAGATTAAATTAAAAAACAAATTAAATAAAACAGAAGTTTTAATTCTCCAGTCATTCTTGCCACATCTCAAGCGCTCAGTGCGGCTAATGGCTGCGTTACCGGGGAGTGCCCATATGAAGTGCTTCCTCCCGCACGGAGTTCTACCTGACGGCGCTGCTACAGGCCGTCCACCGCAGATCCCAGGTGTGCGCGTGCACGGAGATGTAAAAACTTATTAACGGCTAACTTCACTGAGTGTCCCTGAAGTGTCTGGCACGATTTTAGGTGTTTTATGTGTTATCTTATTTAACCCTCATATGGTGCAATACATTATTATTATTTTATTCATTTTATAGTCATAAAAGTAGTGGGACAGGAAAGGAGTTACATAATTCAAAAGCTTACATAATTTTAAAAGGGCAGATCTGGGATTCAAGCCCAGGAGGTGTGACTCTGGGAGCACACGTGTGACTGTGAAGGTGCCTAACATCCCTGTGTTACTTCGAGTGACTGCAGAAAGCATAAAATACTCACTAGGTTGTTTTATGGCAAATGGCTGACCATTTGGGGAAAAATCAAATAGCTACTTACATTATTTAAAAGATATAGCCATAAATATATAAAATAGGTCAAATATATAATTCAAAATACCAAAGTCCTACATGGAAAAATACTGGGAGAAAGCATAGTGTTTTACACTCTTGAGGATCATCTGGTGGGGGAGGTAGCTCCTAAGGTAAATGAAAACTCAGAAACTTCAAATAAAGAGATTGGTAAGTTTAAGAACATAAAAATTAAAAGCTTCTGTTTGATTAAAGAAATGATAGTCAAGGTTAAAAGAAAGCCACAGGGTGGTGAAAAGTATTTGAAACAAAAATAAAGTGTGAATACTCATAAAGAGATTACATAAATCTATTAGAAAAAGGCCAATGGCTCTGTCAAAAACAGGCCAAGGATAGCAGCCAATATCTCCCTAAAGAAAGAAAGAAATACTAATGACCAATAAAATATGAAAATATGTTCAAATCCACTGCTAATCACAGAAATGCAGAATAAAATGAGATACCATAATTCACCAATTGGACTGGACAGTATTCAAAGGGTAATTACATGCAGTGTTAAGTGGAGTTACATGGAACTTATCAGTTACTAGCAATTGTATGAATTGATACGTACTTTAGAGGGTAATGTCTATCAAACTTTAAAATGAGGATGTCTTTGGCCTAGCAATTTCACTTTTGAGACTCTAATGTCACAGAGATTTATACACAAGAAATATTCTTTGCATTATAACATTGTTTGTAAAATGGAAAAAGTATAATCTCGATACCTATCAGTCAGCAAGCGATCAAATAAATTGTGATTCAACCACGTGATGACATCACATGCATTTCTTTAAAATAATGGAATTGCATGCACACTCAGAAACTTCAAATAAAGAGATTGGTAAGTTTAGGAACATAAAAATTAAGAGCTGCTGTATGATAAAAAAAAACTATAATCACAGTTAAAAGATAGCCACAGGGTGGTGAAAAGTACATTAGGGCACTTGGAACTGTCACTAAGATATACTCTGTATGTGAAAAGGCAAAACAAGACAACACTCTTTTTCCAGCCCTTTAGTCTGTCTGTACGTATAACTTGACCACGAAAAGGGCTGTAAGAACACACACCTAAATGCTAACACGTTATCTCTGACAAACATCATTGGGGGTAGGATTATGACACAAAAGGGAGACTTATGTTCTCTTTTTCCCATCATACTTAGGTATTTTTTTATGTTTCATAAAGAAGGTGTATGAATATTGTGACCAACCAAATAAAAAAGTGAGAAAAAAATAACCACACAACAAATGTCCTTAATAAACTGGTGCCTAGTATGTACCACCTTTTCTTATTCAATCCCTCCTCCCCCTTTCTTTGGGTGGATAATCTATCTATGAATCAGAGGAAAGAGAGCATATCACGTGCATGATTTCTCCTGGGATGCTGCTACCGATGGAGATAAAGCTGAGTCTCCAGGTGTTCCTGATGATGACACACTTTCTACAAACATGGTCTTGTCTCTCTTCACTGGTTCTTATTAAATCTCAGGAGTAGCTGCTGCTACAGTGGCTAGATGAGGAAGGTGGTCTGCAGATTTGGAAGAAGAAAATTCAGTTGGTGTGATTTCAACCACTGTGGCTTTTTAGTGACGAAGTTTGTCATTTCTTATCTTAAACGTCTCAGAGCTGGCTTCGCTGTGGCTGTAGATAATCCCAGCTTCCAAAGGTAGTTGTGCATGGCAGAGGGTAAAGGGAAGAGAAGCAGCACTGGTTCTCAAAGTGTGGTGCAGGGCTTCCTCAGGGATCCCAAGACCCTGTCATAGGTCTGAGAGCTCAATCCTATTTTCCTAACAGCCTAAGATGGTAGATGCCTGCTTCACTCTCATTCTTCAAAAGATCTCCAGCGGAACTTTCCAGCAGCTATGAGACATGTGATGATATCATTGCTCTGGTGATTAATGAAAATGTGTACTTGGATATTCTTCAATTTTAAACTTTTCTCAGGTTTAATTTCTAACATGAGAAACACTATGGATATAATCTACATTTAGAAAAACAAAACCTCTTTGGCATTTTAGAGTGCAAAGGGATTCTGACACCAAAAAGTTTAAAGTATTGGTGCTTACAATATCCTTAAGATACATTCTTGCTTCATTCATAATTTTTTTATCAACTAATCTTTACGAAATTCTTCCTAATCATTTGTGTTCATCGTATTGTGTAGGTAGCATGGGAAGAAATTCACTTACAGAAGAAGAATCGGAAGAATCCAAAAAGAATAACCTCAAAATTGAGAGGACTCACTCCTTCCCTAAGCGGGTTGACCCCAGTTCACTTCCTGCCCCAGGTAACAGCCATGCGACCCAGGACACAAGGCGGCCCCCTTGCCTGCTGTCTTTGTGCATCTTCCTGCCTACAAAACTTTCCCCGAAACACGTGAGACATATCACTGAGCTTCTGCCCTCCCCTAAGATAACCTGACAACAAAGAAAGAATAAGATTCATGTGAAGAGGGTGATCTCCTAGTAAATGAGATTTTGCTCACTTAATAGAAGCAAATACATTTTATTTCTCAAAACAACCTTTCAGTAGATTTCCATAAATAATCACTCAGCAAAACATACCAAATGGAACTAAACATTTTAAATTGGTGCATTTTATAGTATGAGAACTATAGCAAAGAAGTTGTTAAAAAATACAGTGCAAAAAGCTTTTCTTCACCCTTTTATTGACTTATTCATTTTTAAAAATTTCATAGTAGCACTTCTGCTTTATAACAAAAAATAATAATAGTGATGGTTTATGAAACATTTTGTTTGGCATTCATTGTAAAATGGTGTTTATAAGGAACTTATTTAATGCAAACAGCAACCTGAGAGACAGACACCAATCAGTATCCTGATTTTCAGACGAGGAAGCTGAAGAGTAGAGAACTTAAATAATTTCCTGAAGTTATGTAGTTACTACATAACAGAAGTAGGATTCAAACCCAGATCTTCATTGCAAAGCCCATGACCTTGCCCTCTATGCTCATTTTATACCATTTTACATAATAAACTAGGTTATGCATGCTTATTATGGAAAAATCTAATGATACTGAAAGGTATATATGTAAGGAAACAAAAATTATCAAAAATACTATGTTGTAGAGATCATTATTCACTTTGAAAGACATTCATATTTTTCCAAGTGTTTAGAGTATATTCAAATTTCTTCAGGGTAACATTGTATATATTTTCTTGTAACCTTGTATTTATTGTACTTCTTGTGCCCTAGCCATTCTCTTTTTTGTGCATTTAGGCTGCTTCTAGCTTTTCCCTGCTAGAAATGCTACCGTAATGAGCATCTAGAAACACAGTCTTTGACTGCATTGATAGTTACATTACTTAAGCCAGATTAGTTTATGGAATAACTCTGTTTTCACAGTTAAAAAAAATTAAACCACTCTACACTCCCACCAGCAATGGTTGAGTGTACCCATATCCTTACAGCCTTGATTACACTGAACAATTTTATTCCATCTGCCAATACGATGGGTGAAAAACGGTTGTTTCATCTACTTCTAATGTAGCTAAGAAATCAAACCAAATAGGGTCTTTTAAGAGTGATTCAATGAGCACATGTACACATGAGACCCGGGCACGCCATTTCTCATGCATTAGCCGCTGTGAAAAGAATCATGTTTCATTTTCTAAACCATCTGTTAGTCTTCCCACTAGGTCAACTCCAGTCCCTTAACACTCGAGGATGGTATTATATGGGTGAATCAATGCGATTTTCCTTCCCATAAAGTGAGTGAGAATGTCTGCTATTTAACTGGCATAATTAAGTAGGAAGCTTTAGGAGCAGTATGAGGAGTAAAAAAATGTTATTCTAATGGGCTAGAGGAGCGAGTTTCTCACCCTAAGAACCTATTCACCATGAGTAATTGGCCGATAAACCATTCCCCATGGTGCTGAGTCAAACAGTCAGATATTTTTAACTTGGGCTTCCTTTGTCAAACTGTCTAATTGGATTTTTAAAACGGAAATAGCAAGCTGGCATACAGGAAGGCTCCCCGAGTGCTATTATGATGTTTCCCATCGTTTTGCTAGATTTAATCACATTTCATTCAAAATAAGGATTGGCTACACATGAAAAGGAAATAGACTGTTCCCAACTGAACTGACAAGAGCCGAGTTGCAGCTTCGGACTGGGGCAGAGACTGACAGGGTTGAGTGGCAGCCTGCTTCGCTACCACTGAGGTTACCAAAAGTCCCAGAAGGAAAAAAACGAAAGAGGCATTACGTAATGGTATTCAAACGTCCTCTGAAACCTGGAGGTGTGTGTTGTGCTTTTTTTGTCATTATTTTGTAATGATATTAATACTGCACTTTTGTTGTAAAATGAAAGTTAGAAAGCAATAAGTTGTAAAGAGAACATTTAAAATTACCTATAATATCACAACCCAGAGACAATCGTGTTTTTGTGGCTTTCTTGCTCCAGAAAGTATTATAAAATTTTATTTTAACGAACAAAATGAAGTTTTTTATACCTTTGGCAATGTGTACATTGACTCACAAAAGAGATGGGTTATGGATTCCCTCATTTTAGCCAGCCATAGCTTTCTTTCAGAATAATTAGGATAATAATTCTGGTCTTGATAGTAATAAAAATGTCAGTTGACTACAGAGAAGGAAGTTATTAATATTCAGGAAAAATACAAAGAAAACTTCAATCTTCTTTAGACAGTCAAGATCTATAGCTTTAAAATGGTAAAGCTGATTTTTTTCAAAAAGTGTTAATTTATAGAGATATTTAACCCCCAATAATCTCCATTTCCCCTTCCATAACCCCTCTCCTTTCAATTCAACAGGTACCTAATTAATATCCCATTAAGCTGTGTGTTCTCCATGACTTTCACTTCTGAGCACTTCGGGGGCGCCATTAAAGCCTGAAGAATCCACTGGATAATGACAGCTGACTCCCTAAGGCGGCGTGGGAGGTACACAGGTATTTGTGAGTTCTCTGCCGCTGAAAGAGGTAGGTCGCAAGTGTTTTTCCATCACCTTCCAATAAAACCAGTTCTAGTTATTTGAAAATCACCTTCAATTCTAACATGTTTGCATTAGATTCAACTTGGGAATTCTTCATTTTTGTTTCTTTCTTGAAACCTTTCCATTGGGAAGTGGCCTTGACATTGCTGGTCAGGTGATGCCCACCTTGCCAGGTCAACAGCCCCCATTTCCGCAGTATCCAGTCACTGCTACTCTTGCCCGCTTCGGAAAAAGTGGAAAGTGTGAATTGCAGGATAGGCAAATGCCTGATTTTTCTAAAGGACCATCCAATGTATTAAATGACTCTGAGTGTGTTCCCTTTTTCATTTATGATTCAGGAGAGGTCATGTTACTTTTGGCCAAGTGATGGAGGAAAAGAATGGTTTTAGGTGAATACTTCTGCATTTTATTTCTCATTTTAAAAGTCAGATGTATCTCATTATCTCCAATTTTTACTTGAAAACTTTCTTTATAATAACGTACCTCTCATCACATTATAGTTCTGCTCCCCAGATGGTAATTACATGTGGTCACAGAATCACTGAGGAAAAAAAAATGACTGTTGAAGTGCTACATTTAGTTACATGTTCAAGTTCTGTACATCGACATTTTCTGACCTTCCCTGAAATTTCACTCCATCCAGATCTAGTAAATAATATGTAGAGGCTATATGCAATATAGATTTAAGGCAGAAATATTCATAAAATAAAGAAAAAAACAAGAAAGTATTTAATAGCCCCAGAGATACCATTCTTGTGAACATCTTCCTGTATTTTCTCCCAGTTTATTTCTAAGCATTTAAGCTATTAATGATGATTATTATACAGAAACTATCATCCACAGTTTCCAAATGAGAAGAGTACAGTTCAGTTAACATGCATAGTCCCTCGTTTTTGTGGCAATCAGGACTGAAAGCTCCTTTGACTGGTATATGGCTGACAGGAACTTCCTTCATGACAATAAATGCCATCAGTATCTCGGTCACGGAATTTCTGGTTTTTATTGATTAGTTCTGACCCACGAACTAAACCACATATACAACCATCCTGTTAATGATGCAGGAATTAAATCAATCTTGTCAATAAGTCCGATCATGTCACTCATCTGCATTGAATCTTCAGATGGTTTGCTGTCTTGTACAAGAGCTGAAGTCACTGCCAGCAAGGGCCAAAGCCATCTGTACTCCCCGGCCTTCTGTTTCTGACCTCACCGCCACCTCGCCCAGTGGGCTGCAGCCACGCCACCCTGCTGACCTTCTCCAAACACCCCGCAGCCCTGCCTGCCTTTGCACTCACTGCTCCTCTCCCAGCATGGCCTTCTTCTACATATCCACACTGACTATTCATTCAACTCCTTCAGATCTTAACTAAAAAAATAATTCATCTTTAATGACTGTGATCATCCTATTTAAAATTTCAACACTTCTTGTGCCTGATATACCCTTGTGCCCCTTTCCATCTTTTCTCTGTGCGCCCCCCCACACCCCGCCCACAGAACTCTCAGGTAGGATTACTGAATGTCTGAATGAAAGTCTCTCTTCCCAGTTCTTGCTTCCAGGTACATGAATGTAGGTCTGTGAGGACAGAGATAACCGTTTCTTTCTTTGTTGACTTCCTGATTCATAGAAATATGCTTGGCCTGTAGTAGGCACATAATAAATTCTTGCTGAATGAATGAATGAATGAATGCATGAAATAGGAAATAACTTTAAAAGTACTAAAATTATATTAATGATATCAAACTCCACCACTAAAACCTCAACACTGCCTACTTCTCTTTCTCTCTTCCTTTCTTCCTCTCTAGTTGTGTTTGCCTGTTTTATTGTCCCACACTTCCTCCCCCTACCTAGTTCTTTAAAAAAAGGTTTTGTTTATTATAGAAAATCATTATATTAGGGAGTTTCCCAAGAGTACTAGTACACATGACATCAGGGTTGCACTCAGCGCCACGCAGCCAGAAACAGAGCCTGTGACAGAAGCCAAATTCAGTGTGTTTGATATGTTGAGCCACTCTGTCACGTGTGGCTGGAGAGTTATACAGGACTTTCGAAAGACTAACTACATCAGTGGACTTCATAGGGCACTTTGGATTCCTAAGTAAAACAAGTTTAAAAGTATCTCAATACAACTCAATATACAATCCCTTCAGTTCATAAAAAATGAACAGAAGCCCTGGCTAGTGTAGCTCAGTGGATTGAGAGCAGGCCTGCTAACCAAAGGGTCACCGGTTCAGTTCCCCGTTCAGGGCACATGCCTGGGTTGTAAGCCAGGTCCCCAGCAGGGGGTGCGTGAGAGGCAACCACACACTGATGTTTCTCTCCTTCTCTTTCTCCTTCCCTTTCCCTCTGTCTAAAAATAAATAAATAAAATCTTTTTAAAAATGAACAGAAAATCTGAACACTCTCCCAAAGAAAATGGCCAACATGTACACAAAAAGGTGCTCAACATCATTACACATCAGAGAAATGCAAATCAAAAACCCAATGAGATATCACCTCACAACTATTAGAACAGCAGTTACAAAAAAGAGAAGAAATAACAAGTGTTGGGGAGGGTGTGAAGAAAAAGGAACCCTTGTGCACTATTGGTGGAAAAGGCCACTGTGGAAAACAGTATGGAGGGACCTCAAAAAATAATAATAGATCTACCATATGATCTAATGATTACATTTTTGGGGTGTTTATCTGAAGAAAGCAAGAACGCTAACTAAAAACATGCACCCCCATGTTTATTGCAGCGTTATTTACAAGAGCCAAGATATGGCAACAACCTCAGTGTTCATGGATGGATAAAGAAAATGTGGTATGTACTCATATGTATACAATAGAGGATAATTCAGCCACAGAAAGAAGGAAATCTTGCCATTTGTGACAACATGAATGGACCTTGAGGACAATATGCTCCATGAGTCAGAGGTAGACAAATTCCGTGCGATCTCACTGATATGTGGAATCTACAACAAAACAAAAACAAAACATGCCTGAGCTTATACATATAAAGAACAGATGGGTGGCTGACAGACACTGGGTTTAGGGGATGGGCAAAATGGGTGAAGGAGATTAAAAGGAACAAACTTTCCCTTACAAGGCAAGTAACGAGGATGTAATGTATGACGTAGTGGCTATATTGCATTGCACATGTGAAAGTTCCTAAGACAGCAGTACCTAAAAGTTCTCATCACAAAAAAGTGTAAGTATGTATGATGATAGATATTAACTAGATTTAGTGTGGTGATAATTTTGTGACACATACAAATATTGAACTAATGTAAACTTATCTGTCAATTATACCTCACTTTAATAAAAGTACCTAGAACGACCTTCAAACCTTCTTTTTATTACAAAATAGAAAGATGGACAAAGATCTTTTTACCTTGGTGTTCCACATTATAAATTAAAGGTTAAAAATGTCTGGAAGGAACTTCCTTCTTTGCTCTCATTGTAGTTGCTATAATTTCCTCTAGCAAACCACAACCATGAGAAATTAACGCTCAATAAGTTGATTCAGCAAATCCTCTTTCAATTCTGGGAGTTTTTATATGAAAACAAATCTTCGAAAATATTGCATAGGTATTTCTCATTAAACAAACAGAATTTTCAACAAGACCAAAGCAATCTACCCTGCTATTGTAAAATACAGGTTGACTTCTTGAGGTCCCTTTAACTGATGCCATCGGGTTGTGATGGAACTACTTGGGTGATAAACACAGAAATGGTGCACATAAGTAGTTGAATTTGATCTATTTGACAAACTGAGGCATTCTTATTCTATGGTCTATTGAAATGAAGAGGAACTGGAATTCTCTCCACACCCCCCAACACATACCATACACTGTTTATAGTGCTACTCTAGTGCTCCATGTTAAGTTATTGTTATTCGTAGGACTCTGATTTTAGTAGTTAACAGGGAGACTTACAAGCAGTAACTCTCACAACAGAAGGACTTGAAAATGTAATGGACCGTTTACATGAAGGTAAGTTCCTCATCACTGGAGAGATTGAACTCAAGACTGTGAAATCACTAAAATGGAGGAAGCCTTAACTTGGGCACCAGCAGACAGGTATATGAATACGATACAAGCATGTTTGCATGAAAAATATCCAGGCAGAACTCAAAAAACAGCAATTTTCCAAGGAAGTATGGGATAACTTGTGTGGAGAAAACAAGAGAATTAGTTGAAAGTCTGTGTAAGTTGTTTGCTAGACTACCTGGTGCCGCCCTGTTACTGCGCAGCCAGGTGGCTTACATTATCACCTTCTCTACAACAGACTGGAGCTTTTACCTCTGAAGAAACTGAGTCTAGGAAGCATCAGGCTTCATACAACAGGCATAGGACTGCAAAGCGTAGCAGGGAGGGGAAGATGAAATGAAAACAGAGGATCCAATGTTAAACTCATAGAATTCACAGAAAGTAAAATATTAAAGATTAAATGAAGTGAAGGAACTTATCCAAGAAATAAGACAATTCCCCAGTGGGTCCACTAAATGCTTAAAACAACAAGAGGATAGAAGAAATATTATTATCAAATTTCAGAACATTCGGGGTGAAAGTACATTGAAACATTTCCAGAGAGATAACAAATTAAACACAAAGGGTTAGGGTTAAGAATAAGGATGTCATTGAACTTCTTCAAAACAACTGTAGAAAGGAGAGCAGAGCAAAATCTTCAAAATTCTGGGAGGAAATGACTTTTAATCTCTATTCTTTATTCTGCCCTAATGTCAATTAAGCAAGATGGCACAGTAAAGACATTTCCAGACAAGCAAGGTCTGAAAATTAATTTCTAACCTATGCTTATTTGGAAGCTACTGAAGAATCCGTTAAACAGAGAGTCAAACAAGGAAGCGGCGGAAACAAGACCTGGAAAGCAGCATAGGGTGAAGGGAAGAGCCAGGGCCATGAATAAAGACAGGAACATGGCCATTACTTCCTCGTGAGCGCAGAGAGCATCTACTGAAATTGAAGCACAAGTGGAGGGCCCTTACGGAGGTAAGGGGAAGAGACATCGCCATGAAAAACAAAATGAAGCTGATGTAGGTCGACTTTATAGGTAGGCATGTGACAAAGAAATCGAAAAATACCAACAGGTTTATAGAAAACCAGACCAATGAAAATCTGAATCAATAAATAACTCCGAAAAAATAAAGGTTTGTTCCAGATAAGAGGAGCGTGAGAGCACGCGGCCTGGCTCAGCAGTGCACAATATTTTCATAGACATGGTGATGTAAATACTGTGTGTAAATTGTGACATGATAGTGAATGGAAGGAGGGAGGGAAAGCTGAATTCTCATAAAGATCATACACACACACCTCCAGATTATAGTCAATAATGACCACCCTCTTCTTTTGTTTTCAAATTTTTAGTCTCTCTTTAGGAAATCAACATAGTTTAGGGGAACGAACATAGGCTTAAGCATAAGCGCTCTGTGATTAACGGATATCGAATCCTTTAACTAATTAGAGCACAGGTTTCCTTGCCAAATGGATACAATGTCAGCCTCAGAAATTTTGTGTAAATATCAAGTGAACGTAACATTGGAAAGCAGATGCACAGTGATTATTTCTTCTTGTCCCTTTTTTCAACTTAACCTAAATTTCTAGATGCTGGAGAAAGACCCATTATGAAAACATGACATTTTCAGGTGACTGCAGTATTAAATATTTCCCTAAGGGTGCCTAAGTTATCTTGATTAGAAAACAATGCCCTTCACCGAGAACAGGATGACCAAGCAATTGTCTTGCCAGAGAGCATAAATATGAGCATTGTTCAATTTGCCAAAACATTGCCTAAATCCTCCTGCAACATTTGGCTCAGGAATATTCATTAATCCTCAGGAGAATGTTGGATGGTGTGTGTGTGTGTGTGTGTCTGTTTATACTCGCGTGTGTGTGTGTGCTTAGTGACCTCACAGTACGGAGGAAATGTTCTAGGATGTGGCAAGGTGAGGATCTTTTTTCCTGGGAGAGGGCCAAGCATTGAGACAAGTGTTTGTAACCTTCTGCTCAAAATGTCAAAGGGCTCTGATAGTTCAAAAGATGCAGAGGGGGGCAGAAATTAAGGGAAACAGAAAGAATGATTTAATTTAAGAAGCATCAAATATTAGGGGAAATGTCTTCTAAGACTTGATTCTGAGCCAACACCCATTTTTCAGTTTGTTTAGCTGAAATGACCGGCCTAAAGTCGGACAATAAGCCAATAATATATGTATCCCAGATGTTTACGACTGTGTGACTTTTGGCAAATCATTTCCAAGCAGATGCTTCTATTAGGTCAAACTGGGAGGAACCTTGGAGATGATCCTATCCAAGCTCTCACTTTCTGAGTCAAGAAAGTGAGGCCTCAGAAGTGATAAACCATGAACGAGGCAAAGAGTTACGCAAACTCGGAGGCTCATACGTCCAGGCTAGCTCCCGGGCTGTGTAGACAACATGACTAATTCAGTCACCGGGTCGGCCTTTAACAGAGACTGTGAAGCAATGGAGGCAAAGCCCAGGCAGCCTCCCAGGGCGAGTCTAGGAGAGGATGCTGAGAGCAGATCAGTTTGTCCCTGTGTGTGAGAGAACCTGCAGAAGGCTGAGCTGTAACGTTCGTTTCTTTTCCCCCATGGGTAAGAGCGTTTTCATTATACCTCATAGAAAACCAGCTTTAGAAACACAGGATCTAGCAATCTCATCTCAAAAAAATCAAGGTAACGGCATATGGAAAAAGACAAAATCCAGTAATATCCCTCCACAACACACGAGGAAGACTATGAATATTTACCAAGGCATGCTGTTGATGAAAATCTTTGGCTTGAATGTCTTTTCAAGGGCTATCGGTCCCTAATGGGATGAAAGGTGAAGATTCTTCTTGGAATTTCAAACTAATTTCTTGTTGGCATTCATCATTTGGAAATTAAGACTTCAATAAAAACTGCCTCCCTCGCTGTTCCCAGGCTCTCCATTGGGTGCACTTCTGCCTTTGCTGACACCCAACTGACTCAGAGAATGCATTCATTATACGAATTGGGCAATCTTCCTTTCTCATCCCACTTTATTTAGTCTTTTCCACTCACCATCAAGTACTCTGTGTCTAAAAGTCTGACCATAAACGACCGAAGTTTTCTTTTACCGGAAAGCCTTCCCAATGGAAGTGCCTACTCTCTCACCAGCCTACACCCATGTGCTTGCATGATTCCTCTGGCACCGGTGACTCCTTGTGGCAGCTTTCTCATCTCATCCACACGAATACTGAGAGCACAGCCGATGTGTATAGTAGGCAGCCAGACATGTGTTTAATGAACTAGAAGGATGTGTACAGGTCAACGGCTTTCCAACGCATGTGCGTGCACACACAAAACACATATATATTTATTTTCTCTTCTATGGGGCCTTGTACTGCACATTCTTTGTACAGGCACTAGCACAGCAACCCTTAACTTAGCTGGCATCATCAGAGAATGAGGTCTTCCATGCGACTGAGTTCTTCTTGGATCCTGTATTCCATTACCTGCTGACATTAAGACCAACTTAACTACTGCATGGAAGTTCTTTTTTAAACATATGACACAATTCTCTAACATCACACATAGTATTTGATGTCTGTCCTAAGATTTATTGCCAGGTCGTACTTGCCACCGTGGATGACTGAGCTCTGGTGGTGGCACACTCAGACACCACTGTGGTATGGAGGCTATTTGAACCCAGGGTGATGACCTGACATTGCTGCATTTTTATTACTCTTTCATTTCCCTTTACTAGATTGTCCTCCTTTCCTATCCTATGCTACTGGCTTCTAATGTGAACTGGTACACCAAACAAGTCAATATAATTTTTTCAGCTATAAATAGTGTTGGACTAGAGTGAGAACTCTCTCATGTTGACTTATTTTAACTGTGTAGGGGATTTTGGAACCCACCTCTTGCTTCCAAGCCAGACAGTACCAGGCCCCAGAGAAGGACCACTCCAAGTCCAAGGTGTCACTGGAAATGCTGTCAATACTAATAGTGTAGATGATGAAGTGCCTCCCATTTTAAGAGTATTAAGTTATTTACACATAGTAAACCAGTCCTCCTACTTACTACTTCCTAGGAATGAGCTACAGTTACTGAGAAGTCGGTGACTTTCTCAGAACACTTGGAAACCTTTTATTTAAATCAAACATTTATGTCATGGATATAATTTTCTTTGGGAGAGCAACTTTCCTACTTGAAATACTCATCCATGGGAAATCATCTTTTTTCAGAGAAGTATAGTGAAGAGGCACATCACAAAGCAAGTGGCTCTTGAAAACACATTTTCCAAATAAGACTGTACTTTGGAGCAATGTTTTCCATCGATCTTTCTTTTTGCATGTTTTGGGTTAAAAGCTGCATGCACCACCCACCTGCATCTACTCCAAACATTACCAGGCAACAGAGAAGACAATTCAGTGGATGTGCTGGTTTCTGACTTCCATCCCATGGTGCTGGGATGGAAGTCAGATCCTCACTCTTAGTGTTAATCTGTATCAGGCTGACTTTACTATGGCAGTGCCTGAGGAAAACCTATGTTTGCTCAACATAACAGTACCTGGAAAAAGGCTGGGGCTGGGTGGCAGAATAGGTTCTTCCAAGAGAAAATGAGATGAGAGTTAGATGACCACAATATGGAATGCCACTCTTGCTATTTTTTAATGTGAAAATATGAAAACTTTGAGTGTTCCAATGGAAACACTCAAATTTGAATAGGGTCATGTCTCATGCATTTTATCTGCTGTTTATATTATGCATGGAACTTTCTTCCAGGATCCCTATTTCAGAGGACACCAAGATGGGGTGAGGGTTATTGCAAAATTGGGAAAAGCAGGGTTGGCAAGGACCCTATGTATGAATTTTTCATTACAGAGCCTCAGAGCAGCAAGGGGCTTTGATTTCTATTCAGAGATGAGGAAATGGAGGCTTGGGGGTCAGAAGAAATTGCACGCTAAGTGACCACATAAGAAGGGAGTCACCGAGTGCGTTCATTCACTAGCGTTGCTGTAATAAGAGACCACCTGGATGTCTTGAGCATCACAAATGTACTGTCTCGCCGATCTGGAGGCTAGAAACCTGGGATGAAGGTCTCCGCAGAGCCAGGCTTCCTTGAAGGTGCTAGGTGTCTGCTCTGGGCCTCTTTTCCAGCTTCCAGGAGGGCCTTGGCCTGTGGCCGCATAACTCCCACCTTCACCAGGCATTCTCCCCTGCCCTTCTTTGTCTCTGCATCCAATGTTGCCTTTTATATGAAAACATCCATCATATGGGGTGAGGGCCTACCCAAACGACCTCACTTTAGTTTACCTTTGCTTATCTCCAAAGAAGGTCAAGTTCCAAGTTTCTGGGGTGTAGGGCACCGACATACCATCTTTGGGAACGCAGTTCAACCCCAAAGCCCGAGTCACCACCAAACCCAGTTTCCCAGCTCCCAGACAGAGCTCGTTCTACTACAGTACACTGCTTCTGGTGTTTTCTTTTTTTAAGCACAAGCCCCTGGTTGCATCCTGAAGTCAAAAGTAAATGATTTGGGGATTATTTCTTTAGCATCAGCACACTGTTAGTATAGATAATTAAAAGTTGATTGCAGAAGGCATTATTTTTCATTTCTAAAAGCTGCATTAAGATGGACTAGCCATTTGCCTACAAGGAATGGTGATAATCCATCACGCTGACACTGCGGGGAATTCCATCCAAAAAAAAAGGTAGAAGAAGAAAAGCACTTTATCAATGTGATTCATTTTTATCATCAACAGGGTCACTGTGGCTATGCTTCATTCATTTATTACTATTTCCCACCCACAAATAGAGGATCCAACCTGGCCCATGCTGTTTTGAAAATGGTACAGCATATGAGTCAGTCCGTGTCCCTAGGAGTAAGACAAAACACAGTGAAAACCCTCTGACATCCACATTCATTCCTTCATTCACCACTCAGAAACTATTTATTGAAAATATTTATTTATTTATGTGCCAGGCACCGACCTAGGCACCTGTGAAAGAGAAAAAGCCCTGCTCTTTGAGCTTAACTTCTTGTTAAATAAATTGTATAATATATTGGGAGGTGATAGAAATGGAGCAGGGGAAGGGGGACTGAATGTTCTGCTGTGTGTGCTGAGGTCCTGCAGTGCAGGGTGGTTCACTGACAAGGGAACACAGGAGGAAGGCTTGAGGAAGTGAGGAAGAAGGCTGGGGTTATCTGGGGAAGAGTGTGCCTACGAGAGGCAAGAATAGTGCAAAGAGCCAGGAATGGGATCAGGTCCAGTGTGATCCAGAAACGGCAACAAGGCCAGGGCAGAAATCGATGGACCTGATGGCTGAAGACCTGGGTGTGCTGTTCTCCTGTGCCAGGTCTGAGTGGGTTTGACAACTCCAGCCTGGAAGCATCCTTAACTCTCTCCTGCATCCAAGTCTGAGCGCCTCTGGACCTTCCCTGGCTGCTGACCAACAACATTAAAATGGGTAGCAAAGTGCAAGAGAAAGGGGGGTGCTTTGTTATGGGCCATGTGATCTCCCTGCTGTCATCCGCATGCCCATCACCTGCCTAACTATATATCTGCAGCATTTATAAAAAGTAACATTGATTTATTTTAACCTGCCTTATCCAAACAGGTTGATCACGTAACTGAAACCTGCACCCTGCCAGGGAATCCAAGTAAATCCTTCTCTGTGGGAAAAAGGCTTAACAGTGCACACATTCATGATAATGTGCGTTCTGCAGCACTCTTACCATGTGGACAAGAATTTATTTACATCTAAGAGGCCCACTGTTGGAAGACAATTCTTCATGGCCTCTCACATCTCTGCACCTCTTGTGAACGGATGAGGTAATAACATTGTTCCACACTATTGTTTCCAGAATGCTGTGCAACAAAAATCCACTGGAGCCAAAGGAAGTTTATTTAGCACCCGGTAAAAGCCTATCTCTTTCTCTGGGCCACAGGATCAGCAGACCATTACAGAATTTTGAGGTTCCTTGAGTTCAGCTTTTCCCACCCCACATGTATCCACCTCTCTTCCCTTTGTCTGCGGGAATCGGGCTTTGGGAACCGCGCACCGCAGCTGTTCCGCTCCTGCAGTTCCTATGGGAATAAACTAGCCCTCCTCTCTGACCCAGGGGTCTCAAGTCTTCTGCTCCCATTCACGTGACAGACTAACTTGTCAGGTTGCAAGTAGGGTAAAACCACAGTTCTCACGGCTACTAAAGTGGACTCTCAGGAGACCTGGATCAATACGTGTTTGCACCCATCGAAACACTGCAAGAGAAACACCATCTCCGCAGCTGTTCTGGACATGAAATTTTACAGGACTTGGGTACTTTGGGTGCTCTTCAGGGAACTCAGTAAGAATACGGTTTAGAGCAATTTGAAAGTGTTAATTGCTCTCAACTTTACATGGCCAGCTGTTGTAAGAGTGCATCCGAAAAGATAAACTGGGACCTCACAGCTGCTGCCTTTATTTGCTCAAGAAAATGTTCAGGGTTTGAATTTCAGTACAGAAGAGAGTGAACCAAGAGTGTTGCTAACATCAAATAAATACTATAATTTGGCCACAGAGGCAGATGATATTATCTTGAAGCATACTGGGTAGTTATAAATATTTTCTTCTTTATTATACAGTGTCTTAAGAAATACCTGCAGAAAAGAAAAATTATTTTTAAAGGAGAAAGAAAAATTATGTATAACAATAAGTTTTGATCAAAGAACTTAGATGTATGTCCAGTGCTTTTTGAAGGAGGGCACATAATGATACAGTCAACGGGTGCCTTATTTTCTCTGAACAATGTTGACAGTATCTATTCAAATAAATCAATGTACCCTTCTTACCTGATTTACTTGGTCTGTTTTGAATAAAGAAGAGGAATGGCATTCACAAAGGCATTTTATGGCAGTGTATGCGAGGGAGTTTATAAGTCATGAAAATTTATTACGCATTTAACAGGAGCATTGGTGACGTCTCCCACTAACCAAGGACTGGCTGGATCCTTATGTATCCATAAGGAACCTAATGCAAATCCAGCATTCACAGAAACCCTGGGGACTGGCAGGTGCCTGGATGGCCAACGGTTCTCGGAGGAACACAGTGAGATAGACAAGGGTAATCTTTCTCTCTGCTGTCAACTTTAATTCCATTGACAGCCTCCCTTGTCCTTTGCCATGTGCCATTCACAGGTTCTGGACTTTAGGACGAGCAAAACCTCTGGCAGGGGTTTATGGGGGTAATTATTTTGCCTACTTACACCCGTCAAACTAACTTAAGCATCAAAACTCATAACCGTAAAGTGAAAGCACCAGAATAAGACATTAACTTGGAGCCAAGGTGCTCCCGTCATTTCTTGATTTGGCCCGAAAGTGTCGACCTTCAGAGGCTGATGGAACATGTGCTTGGTGGGTAACGTCCTAAGGCTCCCAAACACAGTCCTCTGCAGTGGCGTACCAAGGGAGGCTGTGGTGCCAGGAGCATACTGCCCCAAGCACAGATATTGAGTGGGTACCTTGTCTTAAGAGATTTTGAAATAAGAGTAAGTCAATGTGCTTTCTACTGTGAACATGGGGTGGCAATTCTAAGCTGTGAAAAATATTCCTTTTCTCATGGTTGGACTGCTTCTGCATCATCCCTCCCCACCAGGACATGCTCCCGATCCTTAGCAAAATCATCCCTTTCCTTCTTAATACTTAACCATTTACTGTTCTGTAATGACCCTGGCCTAAGAGCAGCACACCGCACACGGGATGAAGGCCCCATGAATCCCAGACACGTCTCTGTTCAGGAAGCAAACCTTGAGTGATGCAGATGGATCAGCAGCCTCGGATGCTGACCTCACACCAAGGATCCCCAGTTGTCATCTACCCACAAGTCAGAAGTTTCAATAACTTTTTATTAGGAAAAGATAGATTAGCAAGTTTAAAGCTATTTGTCCTTTTTATTTAGATATATAATTCTCAATGAATTGTCATAAGGAAAGGATTTTCCCATGCCTGAGGTCCCTCTTGGTATTTAACACATGATGGAGCCTGTTCCCAAAGAACTGTGTCACTGAAATTGCAAACAGCGTTGGTAGGCAGGCGAATATCAGACCACTAACATGCCCACCTTTAACCCCTGTTAAGTGTTTATGAAAACTAAATAAAAGCGTTAAGAGCATGATGGTTTTCCCAGTGCTAGTAATTCATTTAATATTTACCCTGCTCCAATTTCATTGCTATTAGAATGACTGCACTCAATGACTTATTGAAAATTGCAGCCATAGATGCCCTCGTAAGCAAACAAAATCTGGTGGCAGTTTGAACAGTCACTCAAGGCAACATGGTATAGCGGAAAGAACACCAGCCTGTGACAACGGGAGTGACTGCACAGCCACCCAGCCGGGTCAGCAAAGAAAGGCCTACAATTCAGCTTTGCTGAGCATCCCTCTGACTGCAGAGCTCCCAGAAGTAACCTACAGAGGACAGAATGGACAGGTCTGTATTAAAGGCTGTGCAAAGCCAACTACCAAGACTGAGAGGATCACAGCATGTTCTAGATGTTTCCAGAGATGCTTCTTAAATGCTACTATACGTAGAAATCTCCAGGAGAGCTTCTTAAAATTCTTTTCCTAATTCAGTGGATCTTAGGTGGGGCCTGAAATCCTGCATTTCTAACAAGCTCTCGGGAAGGACCACACTTTGAATGGCGAGAGGCTACATCTAGGTGGCACCACCAACAGCTGAGAAGCTGAATTGTAATATATGTTAAAATTTGTGACTCCTCCCCCCATCCAAAGCACACATATGCAATGCAAACCATCTTATTTTTCATCTCAGAAGAGAAAATGTAATTTCCTAGGTATACAACTGCTAGGCAGGATGGTTCCAGATCTACGTGGTAGCCAGAGGCTTTTCCTTCTAGCTTGTGGTTAAAGCATAACTAGTTCTTCGTATCGTGATTGGCATTCTTTGGATTCTTAAGAAGTAGTTTTCATAGGAACTGACCTCAGAGCAATAACTGCAGAAATGGGGGCAATCTGAGATGCAAACGAAGGAAGAATTTGCCTATGATTTCTTCCTACAACAAATTCAAAATGCTTACCATTAAGCTTACTAACTTTCCTAATACATCTATGAAGGGATTTTTATTTTAGCCCTGGAGAAACCGTAGCTGTAGAATTCTAACGGCCTCGGTCATTCAATCCTTAAATGTTCTCATGGGTTTGGATTGCTGAAAGCAGGCAATGTGTGAAAAGTGTGATTCACAGGGGCAGAGGAACAAAAGTCCAAGTAAACCTGAATGACACTTACAGCTTCACTGTCTGGCATCCTGTGACGGCGGACGGAGCATGTAGGCCACGCAGGCTTCAGTGTTCCCATGTGTAAACCAGTGCAGATGAACAGTGTTCCCATGTGTAAACCAGTGCAGATGAACAGTGTTCCCATGTGTAAACCAGTGAAGGTGAACAGTGTTCCCATGTGTAAACCAGTGCAGATGAACAGTGTTCCCGTGTGTAAACCAGTGCAGATGAACCGTGTTCCCGTGTGTAAACCAGTGAAGATGAACAGTGTTCCCCATATGTAAAACCAGTGAAGATGACTAGTGTTCCCATGTGTAAACCAGTGAAGATGAACAGTGTTCCCATGTGTAAACCAGTGTTCCCATGTGTAAAACCAGTGAAGATGAACTCCATCATTACTTTGTGAAGCTGCAACCTTGAACCACCACCCATAAACAGGTACGCTATTTTTACCTTACTTAGAGGTTTTCTTTGGCCTGACCCCTAAAAACCATTGGAGTGTAATCTGGAACAGGGGCATAAAAAGGACTTATGAAATCATATAGAACAGAACGATGGCTCTGGCATGATTAGATGCCCCAATCTCCCACCAAAGGAAGAAGGCATTCAGATGTAATAGAGAAACATCAATATATCCTATTACCTGTTTACAGAAATAAATGCTTTTGCTGCTACCTTTGTTTTGTTATTATTCCAGTCTAGTGCCTTAAGTGTTGAATTTGAGTGTGTGTTGTGAGTGTGTGTGAATGCATATAAACTCTGGGGATGTATTGAATACAATAAGAATTTAGAAGGTCAGAAGGAAAATGTATATTTTCCAGAGTACCATAGATTTAAGAAAAGTGACAACTATTTTGATTTTTAATGTACATACAAAAAAGTCTTTAGAATATGAGCTACTAGGTAAGAAGAGGGAAATATAACATAGAGGGCCCCTCTGGGAATTCCACCACTCACTGCTTCCTTTGATGCCATCAAATCCTTAACTAAAATCAACTTCTAGAAACCTACCTGCTAGATACCTTACATAATGTGCAAGTAAATTTCACTATCCTCTTGAAAATTAAATAATGCATATATTTAAGGAAGGAATTTTAGTCTTTAAATCTTATTCCTATTAGGAAGAAAAATGAAAAGCATGTAGATGACACATTATAATGTAATAGCCCTAACCATTATTGTAAAAAACAAGTAATTTCCTTCAAGTATAATGTCTTTTGCTCTAGATAACTAGTTCAGTTACCAGATGCTTTTCTTACTTTTTCCATAAAACTTAACATTCATTGAGGAAATGGTAGTTATCTTAGTTTAAATGTTATCATGGTTACAAATCACGATCATTAAAATTCCTGAAATGTTATAGAGCAAATAAAACTCTTATCACAATGCCAGTTCATAGTAGATTTATGACAAGTGGAAATGCATTTGGGGTATATGTGGGCCTTGATTTCATTTGGTCTTAGCAAAAATTAAACATCAAAGTACATCTGAAATTGTAAGGTTATAGCCAAATGTACTTTCAGGAAAATGGAAGAATTTGACTGCTTTCAATGAGTTATGAGTAAAAGATCAAAATAAACTTGTATAATATATGTTGTGTGAAGTCTTGCCATGCTATTTCTGTACCACTCTAAAATTCTTGAAACAAATAAAACAAAAAATACAACATATATGTGTATACATCCATAGATGTAAGTACAATATATAATTAGAGTTACTACTTATTTTTTTCAAGATCCCACCACATTCTAAACTCCACACCCTATTTGTCTAAGGAAATCATTACTTGAGTCAACACAACCAATACCCGTGTAGAGGAGATCACTGTGAAAGGCCAGAGAGGATAGAAGGGCTAAGCTAGGCTGTTACCCGCATAAGTAGCCTCAATTACCGGCCCGTCTTCTCACAACACGCCATCCCACGTCACAGAGCTGGACAGGATATCTGCAGTGGGGAACGAGAGCTGGAGAAGCGTTTTCCTATTTGCCAGACTGACGGGAAATAAGCTCCCCTTAGGGTGGGAGCATCCAGCCCAAAGGCAAGTCCACTCAAGAACTCTAATGTGAGATTAATTAAAATCAAACTCATTAACCAGAAGGCTGTGAGTAGCTGGCACTTTATTAGTTATTTGATTTCTGTTTTGTGAGTCTCAGATCAAGAAATTGAGTGTTGTTAACGTGGGTGGGAGCCCCAAGAGATAATGCTGAACATTTGCCTTGCTAAAATTTATACGTGTGGACTGGCTGTCATGATCCATTTGACTTTTCTGTTTTGTCTTTCTAATCCCTGAAGCATTTTGCCTTGGGCAGAGCTGTAGGGCTTGAACAGAAAAAGAAAATAAAAACTGGAATATCTTCTGGGGTTAGAATCAAAAAAAGAGAAGAAGACAGGAGATGGAAAGAGAAAGCAAGTGATGTGACTCAGACCCTTGGCAGCAGGAGGAAGCGCTGTCTGACATGTGGGAAAAGCTTGGCCTGCGTGAATCACAGATCCCTTCAACCTCCCTGTGGTTTGCAAGAAAGTACTCTCCTCGGTGGCTGCACCAGTCTGCATCCCCACCAGCAGTGCTCCAGGGTTCTTTTTCTCCACATCCTGGCCAGCACTTGTTGTTTGTTGATTTGTTAATGATGGCCATTCTGACAGGTGTGAGATGATACCTCATTGTGGTTAATTTGCATTTGTCTGATGATCAGTGACCCTGAGCATCTTTTCATATGCCTTTTGGCCACCTGTATGTCTTCTTTGGAGAAGTATCTATTCAGGTCCTTTACCCATTTTTAATTGGATTGTTTGTTTGGTTTTGAGTTGAATAAATTTCTTAAAAATTTTGCATATTGTCCATTATCAGATGTATCACTGGTGAATATGTTCTCCCATTCAGTGGGCTGTTTTTTCATTTTGTTGATGGTGTGCTTTGCTGTGTAAAAAATTTTTAGTTTGATATTGTTTATATTTTTTCTTGTTTCCTTTGCTCAAGGAGACATATCAGAAAAAATGCTGCTATGAGAAATGCTCAAGTTTTTATAGCCTGTGTTTTCTTCCAGTATTTTAATGGTTTCGAGTTTTACATTTAAATCTTTAAACATTTTGAATTTATTCTTGTGTATAGTGTAAGAAAACAGTATGGGGTTTCCTCCAAAAATTAAAAACGAAACTGACTTATGACCCAGTGATTCCAATTCTGGAAATATATCCAAAGAAATCCAAAACACTAATTCAAAAGAATATACGCACCCCTATGTTTATTGCAGCATTGTTTACAATAGCGAGGATTTGGAAGCAGCCCAAATGTCCATCAGTAGACAAGTAAATAAAAAAGCTGTGGTACATTTACACAATGGAATACTACTTGGCCACAAAAAGGAAAGAAACCTTGTCTTTTGCAACCCCAGAGATGGACCTAGAGGGTATTATGCTAAGTGAAATAAGCCAGTCAGAAAAAAACAACTACCATATAATTTCACTTATATGTGGAATCTAATGAACAAAAGTAAACTAACAAACAAAATAGAAACAGACTCAGATAGGGAGAACAGACTGACAGCTGTCAGAGGGAAGGGGGGTTGGAGGATTGAGTGAAAATGTGAAGGGATTAAGCAAAACAAAACAAAACAAACCTAGACAAAAACAGACCCAGACACAAGTATGGTGGTTACCAGAGGCGATGCGGGGCGGGGGAGGTAGCGTAGGTAAAGGGGTGATAAATGGTGACAGAAGAAGACTTGACTTTGAGGGGTAAACACACAATACATAGAAGATGATGTATTATAGAGCTGTACACTTGAAATACATATAATTTTATTAATCATTGTTATCTCAATAAATTCAATAAAAACTAAACAAGAAAGTGCTCTCCTGAAGTTAGGAGACACATGCCGTGGGGAAAGGAGGCGATGACGCCATCACAGCGGCGTGTTTACAGGCGATGCAGGGGACTTAACCTTCCCTGGCTGCCCCCCCAGAACTTCGGGGGGGGGGGCCTTTTTTATTTCCCTCCTTCTTCAAGTGGGAAATCTAACCATGGTATTTTTAAAAAGGACTGAGTAAGTAGATTTCCTTTCCAGACACTTCATGATCATGCATCCTCATTGATCCTACAACTTTTCACTGTGTTTTCTCCCCATTTACTCAATATGAATAATATTTGATTTTTGATGTTTAGAGAGAGAGAAATGGAGGAAGAAAGAGAGGGAGAGAAGAGACATCAATTGGTTGCCTTCTGTGCATGTGCCCTGACCAGGAGTCAGAATGGCGACCTTTCCGTTTGCAGGACAATGCCCGAGCAACTGAGCCACACCAGTCGGGGCTCAGCATATATTTTTTTTAAATCTGAAAATTCTAAAAAGTGAAAGCAGGAATGACTTTTACTTAACTAATATTGACATTCTTTAATCTCAGTGACTTTCTACCTAAAAACTATTTTTAAAGCATAGGTTAATTTTTTTCTCACACAACAAAAATTCATGTTAGGCTGAAACTAACATTGCATTGTAAATACTCTATGTTAGTGAAAAAATATAATTATAAGAATTATGTAGCCACCTAGAAAATGACCCTTCCCCACCCCCTAAGACAACATAGAAGGGAAGACAGAAAGCGTGTGTGTGTGCGTGCACACACTCTCGTGCAAGAGAGAGAAAGAGAGAGAGAGAGAGAGAGAGAGAGAGAGAGGGAAAGAGAGGGAGGGAGGGAAAGGTGGGAGAGACAGCTTGTAGACTGACCACGGTCCTGAGATCCTGCGGAAGGGCCAGTATAAGAAGCTCAGGCTCACTCTCCCTCAGCTCCAGGTGTCCCCATGGTCTCCTTGTGTTTTTCTCACTACGACTCTCTGCGCTGACTATGTGGTCATTTGATGATCGAAGACTGTGTCCATCTCCACCTTCTAATAATGACAAAACTTCACAATGTCAAACTGCAGTTGATCTTTGATGTCCGACTTCATATACAACAGAAGCGAGTGATACTAAGTAAAAGTTTACACTTATGAGATAACCAGTGGCCAATTCATGCTACTTAGTGGTAAGTTTAATGCACCCAGACTAATTAGAATAAAATATTCTGTAAGCACATTTTTACTGATAGTTAAGCTTACTTATCATCTCCCAGCATATTATTCAGAATAAATGCCTTGTAAACAATCAATATTCACCAGGTTTTTCTCTCAGCTATAAAGAGAAATGCTTATTTGTTTTCTGGTAATGTTTTAATATATTTTACCCAACAATGGAATTAATTTTTTCATTTGTATGTTCATAAGGTATTAAAATACTTTGAAGACTCAGTTATAAATCACTGGCTGTGACTTCATGAGAGATGAGGCGTCAATCAATGCAGAGGAAAAGGTTAACACTGGGCCAGGAAGACGCTGCTGGGAGCACAGCTCTGACTAAAGCTCAGTGCTGGTGCACTGTGCCCTTGCGGAAGCCAATACACTGAATCATGTCCCTCTCTGCTTGTGACCTGGGAAAACTCACTGGAAGCTGTTTAGAGTTTTAATTCACTTATTATAACAAACATTTATTGAGTGCCTGCAATACGCTAGACCCTGTCCTGGATACCAAGGAAATAAAAGTGAATAAAACACAGAGAAATATGTACAGAGGAGAGACAGACACACAGGAAAACATGTAGTAGTAGTAGTATTAATAATAATAAATGAATATTACATGATAGAGGGTGAACAAGGTACTACAGGAACAAGATAGACAAGTGGGCCCAGTGAAGTTAGGGACAGTGTCACAGAGCAGATGGTTATTTGAGCTGAGTCTCAAACACGAGGGACTAGCAGGGGTTCTTAAACTGGGGCCTAGACACCCTCTCCATACCTGTGGATGGAACTTTCTTCCATATCCATGACCTTAAATGGAAGAAAGTATTCACGTAGTTCTCTCTGAACTCTAAATGAAAATTAGCACGTCCATTGATTTTAAATGGAGACGGCAAACCCCAGTGATATTAACAGTACCTGTGATTTTTCTCACCAATAGAGACGGTAGAATAATAGTTATTAGCTCTGCACTTAGATCTTATTACTTAGCGAACCAATAAAGAAGTTGATTTATTATGATATCAGTTAATAAAATTATTTAAGCATCTCTCAATTTAATTGTGTTTCTTTGTAATCTGATGTATTTCACATATTCATTTAAAGACACTATGCTGAGAAGAATCCCTGGGCATCCATCCGCAGAATGCCAAAGGGGTCTATGGTGCCAAAAACATTTGTCACCAGAATGAGAAGAGCAACAAGGTTAACTTGTGCACTAATAGCATGTACCTGCAAGTGTTTGCAAAAGCACATGGAGGAGGATTTGTAAAAGAGCCCGAAATTCCTTCAGAGAGGACTGCAGAAACACCCAATCCGAAGGATGAGCAATGCGTCAAAAAGATCTGAGAAGGAACTGGCCGAGGCTTCGGCAAGGCAAACACACATTTACCCAGCAGACACTTAATAGGCAGTACTAACAGAAGGATAAAAGAGGCTCAGAATGAAAATGTGAGATCAGATTTTAAAAGCTAGGAGAAGTATAGAATATGGGAGGCATTCGAATGGAGGCAAATTTGTGTGGAGTGTACACATCTCCAGTTACACACTGGTCTTAGAGTTTCATGCCTAGTCTTTAAAAATATTGAAAAATTAAGAATTATTAAAAATGCTGGGATTGACTGCAACAAGGAGAGCCAAAAATACTATAAAAACATAAGGGTTCGCTAACAGAGGAAAGCCAAGGGATACAAGACATTTGTGATTAAAGAGAAGGAAAACCAAGGGCCATTGTCAATGCCATTGATCAGACTGTCTTGGCTCATGGGCACCAAACACTTTCTGAATACGAAAGGCAGTCTATTCGGCTGGGGCCTGGTAACAAAGAAACTCCATGTTCTAACACAGCTGAAAATTGAAAGTTCCCCCTAGGACATAGAGGGCCAACGAGGAGTGTATGGAAAAAAGAAGCAAGGAGCGTAAAGCTGCAATTTTTGCCAAGTTTACTTAATGGTAAACATTATGGTATTTTAATGTGGTTGTAGCATTCACTATGTTCCCAGCACTAGTGATAATAATTTGCCCATGATCACAGAGGTAGTAAGGGGAGGGTGGGCAGGACTCGCACAGCTGGTTAGGACCTGCAAGAGGAGGCTCCGCAAGGGTGCAGGCAATTTCCAGGAGAGCATCCTGGTGACAGTTCCCAGTTTCTTCGCTCGGTAAATAAATTAGTAGTGGCAGTTACTGCCTGAGAAAGTTTCTCACTTTTCTTGAATAAATAGACACATAAGGAAAACTTTCAATGGTGAAAACAAATGATTTTGTGAGAAATATTTACTTTCTAGTGTTCCCTAGAGGTAAATTCACTCAGACAGAAATATGCTGATAAACTCAACAGGTAAGCTGCCAGGGCAGCAAGGCTCCTTCTGCTTTGGCTGCTCCCTAACTGCGTTGGATGTGAGCACTCCCCCCGCCTTTGTGACCGTGAGACCCTGGACACACCGAGTGGAAGGCTATGGAAGACGCTGTCTCCCAGAGTGACTCATTCCTCCAGCCTCCATGTGTCCCAGCATCTAAACCCTCACTACTGAGGAATGGGTCTGAAATCGTAACTTAGCTGTGGATGGAGTCTTCAGAAATGAAGTGTACACCTCTACTGGGAGTGTTAGGAGAGCGTACACTTCTCCCACGTGGCACTGACCATTGAGATCTTGATGGCTTTCTTATGTCCAGCAATTCCTACCATGTTTTATGACACTGATTTCTTTTCTAGGATAGAAAAAAATTCCATATGTTTCATGTGTAAGCCATCCTCGAGTCACTCCTTCCTCTTCTTTACATCCAAACTTATTAAATCGCCCAGTCCCATCCACCCCACCATCTGAATGTATCTTTAACTTCTGTGTTTATTCCATTCCTAGTGCCAGTCACACTAGGTCTCACCGAGGGCACTGCACCTGCCTCCTGCACGGCTTCCTAACTCCGCCTTGTCTGCTACCGGCTATCCTCACACAAAAGCCAGAGTGAACTTTCCTAGTCACTGCTCTGCCTCCTAGCCTTCCACAGCCATCAGAATGACGTCGAAACTCCTTAACCTAAAACACAAGATCTTTAGATTTACACAATCTGAAGAGAAATCAGAGTTATGACCTTTGACTCCAGCTTCATCTCCCATTACTCCTTCTCTCTTGAGCTAAGCAACTGTCCTACCAAATTATGTTTAGTGTCACTGACATGCAGGCTCTCAGAATTCTGGTCCTTTTTTAAAAAGATTTTATTTATTTATTTTTTGAGATGGGAAGGGAAGGAGAAAGAGAGAGAAAAACATCAATGTGTGGTTGCCTCTCACATGGCCCCCACTGGGGACCTGGCCTGAAACCCAGGCATGTGCCCTGACTGGGAATCGAACCTGTGACCCTTTGGTTTGCAGCCCGCGCTCAATTCACTGAGCTACGCCAGCCAAGGTGAGAAGTCTGCTCCTTTTAATATGCTATTTCTTTTCCTATAGCTGCATCCCTGTCCCTGATCTTTTACATGACAAATACCCCTCACTCCAAGCGAAAATTCCAGAGAGCTGTCTTCCTGCAGTGATTGCCCCACCTGTTTGTGTCCCTGCTAGACAACTGTGTCCTCCAAATGCGTTTGCAGCTCCTGTCCCAGCAGCTGGTACACACTGGCTAAGTATTTGTTAAAGGGGAGATGAATAAGATCGGCTTGTAATGAGGTTTGCTCTAAAATAAATAATATTGATAGAGCAATAGTGTTTTCCAGACAATATCTCTACATCTATGTTTCTTTACAAATGTCACAACTTTTCTATTTGCATAATCACTAAACATAAATTGACGCCTCCCGATTAAAAGAGTAATGTGGGTAGAACATGTTACCATCGTTCTTGAAACAACAAAGTCCTTTTTTTACTAAGCAATTACATCTTTTAAAAAAATTTGCTTTATAAGGCATTTCATTCCATCGTTTCTTCCTGAAATGCAGAAAGCAAGTAAGAACAATTTTGGATAACCTTTATACACACAGGAATTTACTCATCCTTTCCTCTCCTCCCCACCCTCCAGCACTCTAGACAGACAGGGAGTAAAGAGATCCACTGACTGACGAGAGTGAATGATACAGGGAGAGACCATATAGAGGTAAGTGCAAGGAACATAGAGCGTCAGAGACAGGTAAACAATTCCCAGCCTGCTTTGGTTACCAAAGAGAGGAAAACAGGGAAGGACCTCTGGGAACAGTAAAAACAAGTTACCTAGAAAAGTGCCCCACAGGGCAATCATTTGGGGAGCTAGACAACCCAAGTAATTTCCATCTTTAATGAAACCGTCTGTTTGGCCATCAGGCTACCCTCAAGTTAAGTGGAGCCCATAAACATCAAACATAAAACTAGTTGATGCATACACGAGGTTGATTTTTAGGCCTCAGTGTCGTGTGTGAAAAAGAAGGGGGTAATTGACTCATCAATACATTTAAAAATAACTTGGGAGTCAGGTTTGCCTGAATGTCCATATTCTCCAGAGCCAGGTCGAATCTCAACCGGCGTCATGAATAAAGTCTGCCCAGGACTCTCTGTCTGCACGGCCGGAGGCAACGGCACAGACACCTGGTCTTGGTTGCTGGCATTTCACCCGCTGAATTACTCCAGCTACTCCTGTCCTCCCTAGACAAGACAGGGGGCCTCACAGGCTTCCAGAAAATGAGAACTCGCTCCTCTGCCATCAGCACACGCATCTCACCTGAAGTGAGAAGCGATAGCCTCTTACTTCATTTGTTGACTAGAGGTCTTCCCTTTCCTCCCCACCTGGGCAAGAGGAGCCTCACTTCCATGTTTGTCCCAGCTCCAGACTTTTTACAGGGATGGTGTTAGTTTAACCTGAAGTAAACCCTCTCGCCAGGCTTCGTGGTTCCACCCAATGTGACCTGAAACATTGTGGAGAACACACAAAGCAGGGGTTACTTCACAAGCACCAAGGAGCAAAAAGCATTGTGTGGGTCAGTGACACACCCCAGCACCAAACACATAGTAGGTGCTCAGTAAATTTTTGCTGAATGAAATTTCTTAAACTCATACCATCTGCCTGGAGCATTCACTGATCACCAGGGTTGGTTTTCCCCTTTGAGATCTGCCTCTTCCGCGACTGTCAGAGTTTCCATTTTTCCTTACCCTCCCTCCTGCCAGCCTATCACTGGCTGTGACTGTTCTTCCAGCGGGGTCACGTGTTAGATTACTGAAGGTGTCAGAATGACGAGAAATCTGTGATGTAACGACATGGGGCGTGGGCAGGGAGTGGTGCATTTTTCTCTCTCTCTGGAACGATCAGATAAAGAGAACCCCTGAGGCATATCAAATGCCTGTTTGGAGAGCAGGGCACCCAGAGGGAGGGATAAGCTGCTCACAGATAATAAAGCCATTTCCTTCGCATTTCCCTACTGATTTCAGCTGTTTCACAAAGAGGAATGTAGAGGCTCCAAACACCCATGCTTATCTTACGCTGGTGGTTTTTCGGGGCTGCTGAAGACACATTCTGTTTTGTTTTCCCATTCATTTCTCAATTTGTACCATATGCCATCATCAGGGCGGGGTTTCTCTTTTCCCAGCATGGGCTGCCAGCAAAGTTCTGTTGCTGAGGGCTGTTATTTTACATTCTATTTTATAAAGCCTGTGGTGTCTCCTGCTTAGCCCTTTTCCACGTTTTGTCATATTCCAAACGTTTCATTAACGGTGGCAGCCGCAGATCCCCGCGGTATGCTCTCAGAAATAGATCGCTGCGAAGAAAGCCAGATCTGGGGAGAATATCAACCAGTGAACTGTTTTGTAGAGATATTTTTTTTTTGCCCCTCTTTACTACAAGAACTTTCCCCACTCAGAAATGAAACAAAGCTACCTCACCCAAGATAAGATATATATTCATGAACCACTGATGTTCAGTATTTGTGGAGTGCCTGCTATAGGTTAGGCATTTTTCTAGACCCTGAGGATATAAGAGTGAATAAAACAGACATCAATTCTTAATCTCATGGCACTTGCATTCTGATTTATGTAACATGAGGTGGCCTCTTAACCAAAATTGTCTACTTTCCGTGGGTCAATGAGGAATGGGGCTACGGGCTGTCATTCCCATGTGCTAATTTGGCTTTCCCTAGTTGAATTTGGCTTTAATTTACATTAATTTGACTTACATCTAAATGAATTTATTAGCTTTGAATTATGTATCACCATTGATTTAAAAAAATAATAGAAACCCCTCAAAAGTTCAAACTCATGAGCGTAAAAGCTTCAACTTTTCTCCTGACATACACCTCTCGCCATATCCTATGGGCTGCGCAGAAACCTCACTGGCAAACAGAGGGGAGCTCCTGCTTCGCAATGAAGCCATCCACAATTTAATGTCCATTTTGAATGGTAAAGGTATTCTTCCATAAACCATTCATGAATTGTTCTTCAGTTATTTTATCAGTTGTAGCCTATCATTACACAAACCATTAAACTTAATGGGTTTGAAACCGGCTATGACTTTAATGCCGGTGAAGCCTCCATTACCAATACGTGCAGGCAGTCCACTCCTGGGGTATGTCCCTACTTCTCGCAGGGAACAATCACGCGAAGATCACAGGCTCCTTCCCCGCCAGTGCTGAAGCAACGGCAGCTCAATTTCACAGAGCACTGTTACCATCAAGGGGGGCCCCAGGGTGTCTCTCAAAACTGTGGATACTTCATCACTCAAGGTGAAAATGGTAGAAAAATGCAACTTGTCACAAATTTGCTGTAAGTGGATGATTCCTGCCAAGCTGACACATGTAACTTTACTTCCTCTGATGTCACCAGATAATATAACTCACTGCTGAAACAGCGTTGACAGTAGACGAAGGGGAAAAAAATGAATCTGCGGAGCCAAAGATAATATTACAAAAACAAGGAATGACAATGAGGCCATTTCTGCATATGTCTGCATTTCAACTGGCAAAAACCACAAGCTGGGGCTATGTAAGTATCACCACAGCCACCCCTAATGCAGGACTCTGCGCCCAGGTGTGAGCTGAGCACTTTGCCCACAGACCTCTGCAAATAATTACTGGCTAAAAAAAAAAAAAAAGAAAAAAAAAGAAAAGAAAAAGAAAAAGATTGCTGCCCTGCCACGCTCCCCCTTCCCTAACCAGTACGTGAATACAGCAAATAAAATGAATCAAGTCAGCCTTTTAAGCGACTGCCCAGTATAAGTCATTACTTGGCAAGTGGCTGTAGCATTTGTTTATAATGGTTCTTCACAGCATGACATCCACATCCAAGTAGATGTCTTGATAAATTTGGCATCAAAACCCATGCCTAGGAAAAGCTGAGTGGGGATGAAATTATTCCATTTCAGAATGAAATAGGTAAGTCACTAGGACCATCTGTGATCTCATACACAAGCAGTGAGTTGACTGAACACATCCGCCATGTTTGAAAACCTATCTGCTTGCAAATGCTTTAAAGCAGGGGTGCCCGACCCAGGTCTGTTAGGAACTGGCTACAAGCAAAGCTCACCTGAGCTCTGCCTCCTGAACACGACCACAACCCCCATCCCCCAGCTCTGCCTCCTGTCTTCCCCTACCCCTCACCCCCACACTCCCTGGAAAAACTGGTCCCTGGTGCCAAAAAGGTTGGGGACTGCTGCTTTAAAGGCAATCAATGAAACTTCAGTTTTTTGTATCTTTCACAGCACTTGGCATTGTAGAGACTCGTGTGCTCATCCAGGAAATGTGCTGGGTCATGTACTCGACACCAGGCACTATGCTAGGGCTGAGATATAGAGGGCCACGCATCAGAGTCACCGCCGTCCTAGAGCTTCGATCATAGCCATGACGGAGAACAATTTTCAAGTAATTCCACCGTTGCATAAATACTTGTAATAATTCTGTGATCTCTTCCTTGATTCTTTCAGTGAAATGAATTGCTCCTTTCTCTGCCCTCCAACAGTACCTTTCTAATTTCTCTATTCAGCATTTACTACTGTCTGTCCTATAATATGAATTGAGTGTACGTCTCTGTCTTATCAGACTGCCACCTACTCAAGACTAAGGGCCCATCTTATACTTGTGTTCCTAAACATCCCCTCCCCTCTCATGCACAGCCCTCTCGCACAGCCCAGTCCACGCCTGCAGCTCCCACACAATTCCTTACAACGTGGAAACAAAAATCTAGAAATAAAGCCAAAACACTTACTAGCTGCCCTGTGCGGGCCAAATTCATTTTATTTTCTTTCTTAGTGCTTCTCTTTATACATTGGAACTAAGAATTTGCCACTAGTCCCTTCGGGGCATTGTAGTCCTCAAAGGAAAGGCAACAGGAGATGAGAACCCGGGAGGCAAAACAGTCGGCCTAAAGGCATAACCATTTGTAAGGGAAAAGGAACAATTTTATTGGACTAAAGACACAAAGTTGTATCAATGCCGTTTAATACCCACATCCAGACTTTGATAAAGTGAGAAAATAAGAACAAAGCAGTAGGACTTTCATAAGCTAAAATTCACCATGTATTGTGAGTATCCTCCCTAAAATGTCCCTTTTTAAATGAAATAATGGTGACAATGGAGTAGCTTTTAAAGTCTTATCTGTTAACATTTAAATAAAAGGCAATCTCTATCAGTCTCTTCCTTTTTCTTTTGGAGGTTTTATTGTTCCATAAAACCTGTCTGGGAAAAACTGCCTTAGGGCATCTGCTTGTATTGGTTGGATCAGCTAGGAGCAAAAGTCAACCCAGACACTCGAGGTCTTGTCAGGAGGCAGGTTATTGGCTATTGTTCCTCATGAAAACAGCAAGAACCAAGGAGGTTCTGAAGATAGTTTTCTGGACAGAAAGCCCTCCAAACTCAGTGATAGATACTGAAGACAGATATATTCAGCCTCTCCCTTGGTTGATTTCTTTTTTTCAAATAGAGATGATGAAGCTAGCATTTTCCATGGTGCTTGCAGCTGATGACGTGATTACAGGTAAGACTGACAGTAAAGAGGGCACAGAGTAGAGAAAGAGCAGGAAGACATGGAAGCAACAGAACATACAGAATGAAGAATGATTAAAAAGGTTGAGGTGGAGAGCAGAGTGAGAAAATAAAAAATAAGAAGAAAAATAAGAAATTGAACACACACACATACACACACCACAATTGCCACCACCAGTTACAGGAGCCAATAGTTCATGAACTCTATTTTTCACTTTGATTTCTGTTCAGTGTAGTTGCTGAAAAACCAACCCTGCAATTTAGCAAAAGACTTCTTAGCATAAAAAGAAGCAGTTCACCTTTGTCAATCATGCAACAGCCAAACTCAAGGGTCAAGAACCCTAAAATGAATTATATTCCTGGCGTATCGGGGTCTTCCCCTTTGCTAACTATGTCTATTTTCTCCCAGGGCTAAGGAGATGAGTTCTGAAGAGGTAGTTATGCACTTCAGATATCAGCGAAGGACTGAGACCCTATTCTTGGGAACAAAAGATGACCTTTCTGGAACTCCCTTTCCTAAACTACTGGTGGGGGATGGAAGCGGTGAGCAAAGCAAAAAAATACATAAATAAAAATAAAAATTAAAAACCTCAAACCACACTTGCTTCCAAGTCTTTCTCCTAAATTATTTTTACCTTCTGACAACAATGAAATGAATTACTATTACGGTGGAAGAGATAACTCTTGCAGTCTGTGGATTCCCACCATCCTCTACCAAACAGTGTGTCTTTGAGAGCCGGAAGCTCATCCCTGTTTCTGAAGTCAGTGCTTTCTCATACCCCAGGAAGATCTGAGGAGGAATGCATGCAGGGTCTTCAGTGACCAAGGGCAAGTTCCTACCTCTGCGGTCCATTAGCTGAAAAATACAGCTGAGGGCCATTCCGCTGCTTCCCATCTCACTTTCCCTAGAGCTGAACCACCTACTGGAAAAATATGGTGGATCCACTGGTCCCTCCAATCCCTCTTCACGTACTTTTCTCTTGGGGGAAAAGTTAAATCTTTCTTTTCAGAGGATAAGCATCCCCTTGCAGTTTCCAGTCTAAGTTATGCTACATTTGGAATTTGGAAAAGAAAGTCAAGAGCCACCGTGGAGAAAGGATCATGTTCACAAACCCTGCGATGTGGCTGGGTCACATTGCATTCCTCCGCACTCCCTGGCGGGAGTGAAGTTTAATGCCCATGTAATAAAGATTTTACCCAGCAGGTGGGAGTAATTACACACAGCTCATATTTCTAGGCAGCATATTTCCTGCAAATTTATAATCCCAGATCCCACAATTTTTTTGAACCCTGAATTTGCTAACCCACTGTCCAATTTGCAGAACATACATGGTTAATCACAACTCAACTCCAGTGTCTTGATTTTACATCATAACTTGTTTTGCTGAAGATTAGAGCAACTGGAAAATATTCATCATGGAACTGGTATACTCTCAGTTTTACTCTCAGTTGTATTTATTTACTTTTTAAATTTCATTTGCCTGGGGTAATTTTGTTCTTAGAAAAAAATTTTTTTTCACACTTTACTTTTAATCTGAAAATACAATGATTTTGCCATGAGTTTTGCTATGTTATCAAGCTGTATTTTTACCAAGGAATGCCAATACAACTGAATCCAACCCAAAGTGAAACATTTGCATACACTCTCACAAAACTGAGAGGACTGATTTGTTCTCTTTGATCCATATATTTTGGCAATTTTCAGCCACAAATTAGGCTCTCAGAGCTCCATGGTGATGGCTAAAATATTTTCTGAGATCCAATCTTTCTATCAACGTAGAGAGTTATATACATGCAGTTTATAAAGGCAACTCTTGAAATTACTGGCCTGAGTAATATTCTCTACACTTTGCTTCACTGTGCATATACATTTGACCCTTGAACAAAGAGGAATTTAGGGGACACCAACCCCCTATGTAGTTCAAAATTTGCTTATAATTTTGACTGCCTGAAAACTTAGTTATCTCTCAGTATGGGGGTGGGGGTTGGGTACAGGACCACTGCAGATACCAAAATCCATGGATGCTCAAGTTCCCTGTATAAAATGGCACAGATCAATGCATGCAGTTGGCTCTCCATATCCGCAGACTCCCAATGCATTGATTGAAAACAATGCAGGTATTTATTGAAAAAAAATCTGCATTGATCATGCAATTCAAACCCATGTTGTTCAAGGGTCAACTGCGTATTTTACTTTAATCAATTCATCTTGTAGAATATGATAAACATAATTATTTTTATCTTGACTGGTACATTTTTTGAACCAATCCTGTCATAGAAACTGAGTAAATGAGTAGTTTCTTCTTCCTTAACACAAAGCCAAACTACATTTCCCAGAGTCCTTAGTAATTGGTGCAGGTCATATGACCAATTCTGACCTTGAGAATGTGAGTAGAAGGTTGTGTGTCACTTCCAAAACAAGGTAGTTAAGAATGTGTGTTGGGTGGTGGTGGTGGGAGAGGAGAGTAAATACCCACACATGCCTTTTTTCACACTCTAATTCGGCCCACAGAGCACTGGCTGCATAGTGCCAGAGTGCCCTCGAAGCCGTGTATTGAACACAGAGGAACTGCTGTCCCATGTTACAGCATAGAACAGAGGCCTGAGGCACCTCTTAGAGGAGCAATCCCACCAGGAACAATGGCGCTGAAACTTGAACCAAGGAGATACACCTTTTTGCTCTGTTAAAACAAAATTTGGGGTTATTGTTTTTTACAGCAGTTAGCATTCCCTAAGTCATAAAAATAATAGTATTCTTTTTGCAAGTTTGTATATACTAGCCCACCAACAAAATGCATGTGTATAGATAAAATGTGTCATGTTATATACTATTTTCGATATAAACTCTGAATTATTTTTCATTTGGGGATGCTCTGATTTTACATATCTCCCACACTTACTTTTATAATTTCAGGTTCATGAGTGGTCCTTTTATGAGGAGGGGCTCTGGCCCATTTAAGCAATATTGTCAGCTTGTCCGATAGCCCCTCCTCCATCCTTGCTTGAGTCAATGAGCTTCACCAATGACTTTCCAATTTCCTATTGTTTTCCCATTTAGAACTTGCAATTGGAATTCATCTAATGATTTACTAGTTTTAAGTCCTATCTACTATTTGATTAGAAGTATAATAATTTTTTAACCCTTTCTAAGAAAATGATGCTTGAGGAGGGAATGAGGAGCAGAGCTTCGGCAGCACTGAGAGCTCCAAAAGTTCTGGTCCTGTGGACATTTGTTTTCCTGAGTCTTACTTAATGTTAAGAAACTAAAGACCTGGAAGGCTAAATCCTTCCCTCTGATAATGCTGACAGACATCGGTGTGGTCTCAACAAGGGAAACAAAATATGTTTTTATTTAGTTTTTATTGTATTTAGGTTTCATCACTTGCAACCACAACTTTCTTCATCTGTAGAGTGGACCTCACCAAACATAACAATTTGAAAGGTGAGTTGGAGACATCCTGAGGACACAAGGCATTGATATACTAAAATACAGGTGTTTAAGTCCACAATTAGAGTTTTTTTTTAAAGGCTTTTCCACACAACTTTAGAAATCACTACTCAGAGGAAAGGTAAGAATCCATGTAACTGTACTAGTGTTCCAAAATGGAGATGTTCTATAAAAACCATAAAATATCACCCATGTTTTAATACATTTTAATAATATGGACGTAAGAAATTTAATTACAACCCAAAGCTGATAACATTAAAACTTCTTGCTCATAAAGCAGGTGTCTATAAGTACTTTGGCATTTACACCAATCCGGGTTTAGCGTTTACTCCAAACACTTGACTGTGTGCACATCCATAGACATCCTGAACATGACCTTGTCCCATTTCACTTAATGGTTAAGGACATGGTCTCTGGAGCCAGGCTGAGTTCAAACCCCAGGCCCACTGTGACTGTTGCTCTAACCTGTCTCTTAACTTCGCTGCCGCTCAGTTTTCTCATCTAAACAATGAGGACAACAATGATGATTTACTTCCTGAGTGGCTGGGAAGATAAATGTGAATTATCTCTGAAGAAACACTGAGCTCAGTTCCCGGTCACAGAGCAAGTATTCTCCAAACGCTAGCTATTTTTACTATCCTTCATCTGCATATTTGAATTGGTTCGCTTTATTCTTAGCCCCTTTAAATGCACCCAGCACGCCCACTAAGGTGAGTAGGGATGAGCGTAACAGCTGCTTTGCCTTTAGAATTCTCCCAGGCCACCTGCATTATCCCACTCTCTGTACTTGGCTTTCCCAGATGCCTCACAGGGGAGCAAACATGCTCTCTTTCTAATGCAGACTCATATAAGTATTTATCTGCCCCAGGACACTTCTTTGGACATGTAATAAGTCCACAGATAGAATAAATTCTGATGTTGCACTAGGTTGACTCAGAATATCAAATGTGTTAGCCAAATCATGGCTCTCCTGTTACCACACTCCATTCCAAGACATCATAAAAAAGTTGATCTCTAAAAAGACATATTATTTGAATCATAATTGTAATATAGGGTGATTCATTCTATTATGATTACTGGACTATTAAAATAAAATTACTCATTAATATACTTCCTAACCATTATAATAATGCAAGCCTTTTTGGCAAAGGACATTAGGTAATGTATTCAATTATTCTAATAATTACACATATCCTATATTTTTCATCAACCAAATGCTCCTTTATTTTAAAAATGCTGGGGATAATTTTAGAGGAAATAATTCTATTCCCAACTGTGCATGAAGCCTTTTCTTTTTTCACCATCAGCGTGCTTTTGAAGTGAAACAAAGTTTATCATTCTACACAATTCTGGCTAAGCTACTGGTTTTGCTCCTACTGATGACAATGAATGCCTATCACTCTCACCTCCCACCCTACCGATTTCCTCTCTTGGGGAAAACCAACTTGAAGACAGAGGGCAATGGAGTCTTGTTGATTTGGTTCATGTGATGACCAATTAGATCAACTGCACACTCTGGTCCTCACCATAGGTGTGACTAATGGCAAAAGAAGTGGCAACTGCTCCCGCTGGACCACTGTGAGGAAGAGCTGACCCCTGCCAAACTCCCCTGCAGGAGGAGGAGGCATCCAATTGGAGCTGTGGCCTGCAGAAAAGCAGTCAGGTCCTGCCAACCATGGCCAGGCCAGGGGGACTCATACAGAAAATAAATCCCTGCGACTCCCTTTTTCCACCATACAAATTCCTGCCGGTGTCTCTCTTTGAGGAACCCAATGTGCAGACAGAGAGCAAGGGAGTTCTGTTGACGGGGTCCATAGATACCAGTGCCCCCGACCCGAGTTGGGGGAGCCACGTAGCGAGTGTAAGAGGAAGGGCAAATGGAGAACGATCATAATATAAGCTGATTACTTAAGAAATAAGCCATAAGCACTACCCACCCCACCCCACCCCACACATTGAAATGATAATTACCTTTCAAACATAGTTCAAGTGCAGCCCCTTAGGAACATATCCTCATGACTCTAGTTTTTAAGGATTTCTCTCTTATTTGAACTTATAGCAATTATGGTTTGCCTTAGTATTTCTCTTTATACATATAAGGAACCAAGTTATAATTTGACATTGGAAATATTTCTTTTTGCAGTATATTGGGGCTTTCTTGGAAGCTCTATTGATTGATAGTTACATTTAACAATATTGTTCTTAAAAACATTATTAACTCCATATGTTACTACTTTAAATTTTTTTCCTGTACTTTCTAGCTCAGTGGGCACTTCAGTGTTCATGGGCTAACTTTTTTCAAAATATTTTATTTATTTCTTTTAGAGAGAGGGGAGAGGAGGAAGAAAGAGAGAGAGACATCAGTTGCCTCTCACATGCCCCCAACTGAGGACCCAGCCTGCAACCCAGGCATGTGCCTTTGGCTTTTAACATTAATTTTTAACATTAATTTATTACTTGCCCTCCATGGTTCCAACCCTCTATGCCAGAACATGAGAATATAGCCCCTGAACTCAGGAGCTTCTATTCTTTCTTTTCATTCATTAACGTACTCATTTTCATATGTACCTACTACATGTCAAATACTGTTTTAGGCACTGGGATTACAATGGTGATGGAAAAAGAAACATGGTGTCATAGAACTTACAATCTATTGAGGGAGAAGCTATCCAAAAATAATTTAAAAGGCATCACATGAGCAAATGTAAAATGACAACTATGACAAGGACAATGCAAACAAGGTTACAGAGCACAGTGGGGACATAGAAAAAAGGGGATTGACTTAGGGAGGGAGGTCAGAGAAGTCTTGTCTGAGGACACGACCCTTAACGTGAACCCAGAGAAGCAGGAGTGACCTAGGTGACTGCTAGTTGGGGCATGCTGACATCAGGGAGCAGAAAAGCCTATGTCTCCAAAGATAGGAGGGCAAGCGGCAGAAGTTAAGGAGGGCAATAGGTTAGAAGAATGTACTAGGAGACTGGGAACATTTAAGCGCCAGGAACTACCTGCTGGGTAGGGCTTGATAAGGACTCTAATCTATTTTAAAAGCAGTGGAAATGGATTTGGGCTTTAGGCAGTGGGGTGACATGGCCAGATTTGCAATTAAAACAGTTCTTTTGAGCCCTCACTGGTGTTGCTCAGTTGGTTGGATGTCATCCTGCAAACCAAAACATTGTGGGTTTGATTCTGAGTCAGGGCACATGCCTGGGTTGTGGGTTCAGTCCTCAGTTGGGGTACATGCAAGAGGCAATCAATCGACGTTTCTCTCCCTCTCTTTCTCCCCTGCTTCAACTCTCTCTAGAATCAATAAAACAAACAATTTCTAAATCAAATAAAATAGTTCTTTTGACTTCTCTGTGGAGTTCAAGAGTAGTTCAAGTGAGGAGTAATAGGGTTTGGACTGGGATATAATGGAAGAAAGAGGAATAGATGAATTTGAATGGTATGAGGGAAACAGAATCAATAAGAACTTGGTGAATCATTGGATATAAAAGTAAGAAGTTTGAAAACAGTGAGAAAGTTTCTCTCTTGCATTAGTAAACTGGGTGAGAAGCCAGTAACTGATACAGGAAATATTAGAACAGAACCAGGTCCAATCTGAGGGAAGAACACAGTGACATACAACAAGCCACCCTATAGTAATAAAAGATTTATAACAACTTATATAAGAAGAAATAATGGAATCAAAGTGGATTAAGAACTTGGGGTCACCACAGTGTTTTATAATGCAATCAGAGCCAGAGACTTGGCCCAGTGGTGTGACCATTGTCGTATTCTAGCTTCAGCAACTTACTAAATGTCTAGAGATATAAAAGACTTAATGTGACTTTTAAAGATAATCCATTTAACACAGGGCAATTTAGTGTCTATATGCTAGGAAAATATGGGAATGTGTCCTCCCTTTGTACTTGGAAAAATTGAGATTTATGGCAGTTAATACCTTGGCTAAGGTTATATACTCTGAGTCAGCAAAAACGTGAAGGAAAAAATTATCAAGATTCAAAGAGCTGGAAGGAAATTTAGAGAGCACTTGATCTAACCCCTTCATGGACCACGGCTAGACATTTTTGTCAAGGTCTGACAGGCAGTTAGTAACAGAGTTGTTACTAGAACACAGGTGTCTTGACTAAGTCCTGCATTGTGTCTTTTTCACTCCAACACATAAAATGAATTTCAAGCTAATGCTCCATTGCTCAATGATTTGACCTTTCCCAGTAGCCAAAAGAGCCCTTTCTGCAAGTAGTGGACAGAAAAAAAGCATAGCGGAGCAATTGAGGCCCAACTATGTTGGGTGAAAACATAAGCTGATGTGAACTTTGGCAAGTCTATGGGCAGCACATATGAGAACAATTATGACAATTCCCTTCTATCTCAATTTCTTCATCAATAAAATGTGATAGTTGTGAATAATTATGTTCTTGTTCTATGAAATTATGTTTCTGTGTGTGAGTCCCCCAACATATAAATACCCCGGCTGGACCTGGGGAAATAACCCTACCTTTCATTGTTTGGAATATGTTTCCTGATGAAAGGGGATATGTGCTGGTTTTTATCATTGAACATATTTTCATGTTTAAACTCCAGAGAAAGTGAGAGGAAAGCATAAAACAGGAAGCATCTGTATTTTTAACTGGCAGAGCAAGTGGAATTTGATGTGACTTCAACATTTTTCACTGCCTTATATTAACAGATGGCTAGGATTCAAAATTGCTTTATATAGGGAAATGGGTGGAAACTGGTAAGAAGACCCTCACAGAGTAAAGAAGAAAAGAGTGAAAGAAAGAGGGAAGGAGGAAAAGGAGGAAGGAAGGAAGGAAGGAAGGAAGGAAGGAAGGAAGGAAGGAAGGAAGGAAAGAGGGAGGGAAGGAGGGAAAGAAGAAAGGAGGGAAGGAAGGAAGGAAGGAAGGAAGGAAGGAGGGAAGGAAGGAAGGAAGGAAGGAAGGAAGGAAGGAAGGAAGGAAGGAGGGAGGGAAGGAGGGAAGGAAGAAAGGAGGGAAGGAAGGAAGGAAGGAAGGAAGGAAGGAAGGAGGGAGGGAGGGAAGGAGGGAAGGAAGAAAGGAGGGAAGGAAGGAAGGAAGGAAGGAAGGCAGGAAGGAAGGAAGGAAGGAAGGAAGGAAGGAAGGAAGATGTGAATACCATCGGGTATTACTAATGTACTAATGTAATGTATAAAGGAGAGAAGAAGAGATGGGAGGGGAGGGGAGGGGAGGGAAGGAGAGGGGAGGTGAAGGGGAGAGGGAGAGAGGGGGAGAGAGAGACAGAGAGAGAGATTGCAAAATTGCATTGCCCTGGACATTTGGTTCAGAGCTAGCTGATCTACTTGAAAGTGTTGATTCTTTCACTGTTTGCTGATTGAGCTGCCTCAGTTATGCAGACTTCCATTGTCCTCCTCAGAAAGAGAAAGCAGCCAAGAGAGAACAAGAGGAGAGTTCCGGGTGAACAAAACTTCACCAAAGGTATGCTTGCTCTTTTCCCAAAAGCACACACTGTCAGTAGGACTTGGTCCTACCACCTGGGTGGGAATACGTAGTTTCTCCCAAGGTACCTTGGAAGGAAGTTCTACAGGCAGGGTGGTTATTCGATCCTTGTAACTCCTGCCCTTCTTTTCAGACCACCAATGGTCTCCCGGTTCTTGTACTTACTTAGATTTCTTTTGTCATCCCACAAAGGATAATACTTTCTTCCCCAGCATACCCATGGATTCTAAAGTTTTCCAATCTGAAGACTCTCTGAGATGTCAGAAATGTCTGGGAATTCAGATCCAAGGAAGGAAGGTTCTTTTGTAGCTTATCACTGGAAGTCTTGACAAAACTAATGATATGCAATATTTCGTTGTTAACGAGGGCCTTTCAGAGAGTTTCTGGTTAGTGTATACCTAACACATCCTTTCTTTGCATACCTTGAATTATGAGTAGTAAATTCAGCTGGTGGACCATGGAGACAGGAACTTGCTTTTCCCTCATTTCCTTCCTCAATAGCACAGCTAGTTATCTACCTCTTTCCTTCCTTTCCTTCCTTTCTGTATTTGGCCTTCTTTCTCTTTATCAAAGCATCAGTCTGTGGCAGAGCAGGAAGGGGAGGGCTGTCAGCAATGAGGAGAAAGGGAAACCTTAAAGGATGCCTACATCTTCTGGTTGTTCCTACGTCCTCTGCTCCCTGCACTGTCTCCTGTCCCTCCTCATCTCTTGACTCCCTGCCCCAACTTCCTTCTAGGCCTCATACATTTCTTCTATCTTACCTCTGACCCACTTGGGAGAAATCCCCAGGATTCCCAGCCTCGCTTGAGTCTTACCTCGGACCTTTGTATATTCAGTGCTAGCAATTTTCTGTACTTTCCCCCTTTCACCACAGACGCTAAGAAAAGAGAAAAGAAAAAGTGCCAGAATTGCTTCTTCATACCTCATTGCTTTCTTATTGTGCTAACAGATTTATTCATTTATTCTGAAGAGTATAAAAGAAGTTCTTCCCCAGTGGGCAATGAAGGGGGTAGCCTGATGTAAAAGCAACCAGTTGGGGCATTTGATTAGAAAGCAGGCTGGTTCTTGTTGAAACTAACATTTTGGGGGTGGGGGAGGAACAGTACTCCAGCCACATGGTACATTCTGTTGATGTTTTAGAATTAAAAGAAACCTCTGGCTCTCACTCTTAGCTACACAGGGGATGGAGAATCCCCTCTCTTATTAAGCACCTGAAATACAGTATGCCGTCTTCCAAAGAATTATTTTTATATATAATTATTGTTATTCTCTTACTTTGGATTTGTTAACTTGGACACTTTAGAATGGGTTCCTGCACTCATTCAAGTTGCATGCCAATTTTTGTGTGCCTGTGTATATATGCTATAGCAAGTATATTTATTTGGACAGGAATTTCCAACTTTTAAATGTTTTTTTAATCTAAAAGTGGATATGCAATGATAGTTTGCTTGTTTGTTGTGTTTTTGTTTGTTTTGTTTGTTTTGTGGGCTGCCCCGAGGATTTGATCAGTTCAGCACTCACTCTTTGGAACAGATGCTTCTGGATTCCAAACTACTCTCTTAAAACCAGCTTGTGAAGTGTATCTTCTCATAAATTGGAGACGGACTATATTACGGAAAATTGTTCTGTATAAATTGATGTGTGGACTATAAGCTGCAGAAGAGTTTACTATTTAAAGAAGTCTTATGGGAAATTATCTCATATTCATTGATCATACCCTACATTACCTGCATCAGGAGTGTGAATTACATGTCCTTAATACAAAGTACTTACATATGAGTAAAACTAGTGTTCTGAGTTTTTGTGAAATATGTTTATTTTAACCATGAAGTTTTCTTCAGAAATAGAGAACTTGGAATATGTGATAAAGCTGTCACAAAGAAGAGCTACTAGATTATAACCCTTCATCACCAACCCCCAAAGTGAAGTGCTACCTCCACGTAGACCATGACTTTGAGAAGCTGGCATCTCCTTTTTACTTATTCAGCAATATTTCTTTCCGATGTGATAGCTGAACACTACATGAAAAATTATGACTAGTACAGGACAACAAGTTACTTGCATACAGCTGTGGAGGTCTCTGGATACAAAAAAAAATAGCTAAATTACAAATAATTGGAGTCTTTTCTTTTAAAGACTAGTTCACTGATAAGGCATTTGTAGACGGGGTTAGAAATCTCCATTTCTCTCCCCTCTTTCCTGCTCCGAGTAAGTGCTTCTGCTTCCCTCACTGGAGATGCCGCAGAGGGCTTGAGGCATGGAGAAGGTCTTCACCGACGTCTCTGAAATCACTTCCGACAATGAAACTCTATGAACATCACCCAAAGGCACTGGGTCTCACAGATGGAATATTCATTTGGGGCCTGACAAAAAGGCTTGGATGTTAATTTGCTCCTGTTCTTCCAGGTCGTACTGGCTGCTGCCAGGTGCTCTTGCCCAGATTCCCGACTCCAGGTGCTTCATCCGGCTCTCCCCCTTTCATTTCTTGCCTGCTTCTCCAGCAAGTACCAATACTTAGGTTTCTGATCCTTGTGGATTTTCCTGTCCACCACTCACATTTTCCCTTGAAGTCATGTTTCCTGTGATCTAACTTACCAGGCTCTGGTGCCTTCTCCTGGTCAGACTTCAGTACCACTCTGATCTGTACGGGACCCTATCCCACCTCCACCCCCAGACTGGCTTTCCTGACCCACACTTGCTTCTGCCTTGCAGAATCCTGTGTTGCTGGCTCTTCTGTCTGGGGGGTTACTTTCTTTAATCTATTTCTGTGAGTTTTACTTTTGTCCAAATGAGAAACTGATTCTTAGCTTTTCTGTTGAGTACTTTTTGCTTTGTCTTGGCCTTTTTCTCGGATACTTCTCAGAATTTGCATCCAGGTAGTCTCCAGACATATAGAAATAATACTCCCCAATCTTTAATCTCTAGAAATCTCCCTGGGCTATGAACATGCCATTTTATTCTAGATATCTGGATCCTTGTACAGTACCTGTTAAGTATAGTTTATTTTTGTTTTGTATTGTGTTGCTTTTAACCAGCTGTCTTACCTTTTGATTATAATATATTCCCTTTCATATAAACACCCTTCAACTATTACATCTCTTCCTAAGAAATCCCCAAATCTTTTTCTCTTTTTCCTTTCTGGCCACTATTCTGCTTTACAGATGAAAAATTGACCAAAATAACATAACTAAATCCATCTTCTTTGGTGATGTAAATGTTGACATTAGGTTGACACACACTGGAATCTTAAAAATAGACTAAAAATTTACTACCTGTTTTTTGGGGGGTCTTGTTTTGTGACCAACTGGGAACATATTAGAGGATAATTTACAGAGGATAAATATTCGGATGAGGTACTTCTTCATTCACACTTCTTTTACGTGAACACGAGCCCAGACTGAAGGTCTAGGCCCCTCAGCCTCAAGCGCACTGAGACATGTAGAGGCCACCACCAGGGTTCTTTGTCCTCGGCCACACTTACTCTCTGCAGAAGAACTTTGCAAATTACATGTTTTCTCCACCGAATCGCTCTAGAAGGCTTTCAACCCATTGTTCTCTTTTCTTGTCTAAGAACATCAAGGTGAATACAAATGCAGTTTGTAAATGGTGTGCAGCTTCTGTTGCTTTGCATTGTTTCCATTTATTGGATTGTCTTTTGAGACTTGTATTGACATACACAGATGCCTTCTTATAAGCAAATGGATATGGTAATAAAGCATCTTAATAAACCCAATACATATGTAAGTATAATTTCTAAAATGCCAGATCTTGCTGGTATTGCCAAGAAAACCAACTTTAGAAGATGAAATAATGTCAAAGCTGAACTCTGTATTGATCAATCCTTTTGTTTAATAGTCCCTTTCATTTTATGTTTCCAAAGAGCTTACCACCATTCATCAGGGTTATTTTTTTTTTTTAGTTGAATCAGGTGGACAAAATATATGATCAAACTCCATTTGCCAAATTGGGGCACTGAGATCTACAGAAAGTAAGTTTCTTCCCTGAAGCTACTGTAACCAACTGAAGAAAAATTTTAATTTGGGAGGGGGGGGCTTGAGATAATTATATGATGTCCTGCTACATACTGGTCATTTTACCTTATTATTCCTCTTTTTTTCCTAAAAATCAAAACAGTTAACAACTATGCACTGAGTATCTCCTGTCCTACTCTCTGTGGGGATAATAAACATGCCTGGTGACTTTATAACATATTTTTAAAGAAAGCACATAAATACATAATAAAATATAGAACGTCCAAAGGAGCTTTGTATTAAATGGCCTATTCAGAGTTAGGGGCATTGGTAACCTAAGGGCACCTCCCCAGGCTGAAGCGATCAGGGATGTTGCACAGGAAGCTGTTTCGGTTCCTGAGACAAGGGAAGGCATTCCAGGCCAGGAGACCCAGGAGCAAAGACCGGACACCGCAGTGTGAATGCTTTAGTAAAAGACAGGGAAGAGGCCAACAGAGATGCAATAGAAATTTCAAGCAGAGGAAATTGTCTGCATTTATTATAACTTTGGAAAGTAAGCATAAAATAAGTGGCACAGCATTGAGAAATATGCAGTCTGGGGTTCTTAAAGGATAATCCCTATCTTCATTTTGGTAATCTCTTGTACAGGCTTATACAATGCTCTGGCGAGAGTAATTGAAAGGATAGATGGACTAAAATTCTATTGAGAAGCAGAAAAATGTTTATTATTTCCACTCTGAGAATAAGAAAACTGAGACTCAAGATGCTAACTTATCCAAGTCCACACAACTAATAAACTCTGGAACCAGGATGCGATCCTTATCTTCGCAAAGCCTTTCCTCAATTACTTTGCTACAGTCCATCGCTCCTGGGTAAGAGCTGCCCAATCACAGAGTAACAGAAGTGGTCCAGACCCTGATTTTGAGAGTCTTGATGGGTTTCCAATCCTAGGATTTAACAGCTGCAAAGACTGGGCATATTACTTGAAAAATCCACATTTGGGTTTCCTTATCTATGATTATAAGTTGAAAACAACTGAAAATAATAACACTTGCTTCCTGGAGAGTTGTGAGAATGGAATGCAATACCTATAGAGTACCTAGCAGATAAATGCTTCTCAAGTGTGTTAGTTCCTCCTTCCTTCCCCATATCATCCACCTCGATTATTTAAATCATATATTTTACTGCTTCCAACAATGGTCACATGGTGTATGTGATCTTACCACTCCCCAAATCATTCATTACTGCCTAAAAACTTTTCTAAATCGACAGAGGTGATACAGTGATCTGTACAAAACTCCCTTTAGGGGCTTCTTAGTGGGGAGAGTTTAATATTTAGAACTAAGCTCTACTTCTTATGCTGTCTCAATATGTTCTGTTTATTACACAGTGCTTGGTGTTCAGGCCCTAGGTCCTGAATGTCAGGTCCAAATCCTGGATCCACTCTCCTAGCTGTGTCTGCCAGAGTAAATTATTTAATCTGGCTCTGCCTCAGTCTCCTCATCTCTAAAATGGGAATATTAATAGTATCAGACTTGTAAGGTTTAAGTGCATTAATGCACTTAAAATACTAGGCACACATATTTTAAAAAATTTTTAGCAACTATGATTATTTATTATTATATTACTATTATTTTGGCTCATAGTAACCAAAATAATAACTCTCCATATTACAAAAGACTTTCATATGCACTAGTTTATTTGAACATTCTGTTTATATACAGAATCATGGGGTAATGCTTATTATCCCCATTTCATAATAGGGATTCTTTTTGGAGAAGAGTAAATTGTAGGTTATTATTTTAAATTCTTTCAAACAATGCAAAGAAATTCAAATAAAAATACAAATAATGTTGAATCCCACCATCATCTAACAGTATGCCACAGAGAGCAATTTGGTGAATACCCCCCACCAGCACCCACTTCTTCACACATGTATAGGTAGATGAGTTAATGTTACAAATGGGATCACACTCAGTGTTCATTGAACAAGCGTTAATTAACTGCCAACCTTGAATCTGAAGGGACAGCTGGAGGTGGAAGGAAGTGGATGATTTGAAAGACGTTTGGTATTAGGAGGCTTTATGATGGATTAGATATGGGAGATGAGAAAGATTATGAGGCAGAGATAATTTATGGTTTTTGCCCTGTGTAACAGGATTGGATGGTGGTGTAACTGTGCAGAAACTTCATTTCTTACATCTGACCTTTTCTCCTTTCTTTCCTTTTGATTTAAACTGGCCTCGTCCAGCACCCTGACTCATCCGCCCCTCTCTTCATCGCATGCCACTCCGTCAGTCATCAAGTCCTCGACAACAGGGCTCTGGTCAACATCCAATAATCTCAGGAACAAAGCCTCGGGTCTGTTGACCACAAGGACAGAGTTTCAGTCAAACTGGAGATAACATCTAGGCCTCAGGTGCGTTTCAGCTCCAGGCCCGAAAGATTGAAACGACCCTGGCAACTACATCCTTGTGAAACCAGACAGGGTGATGTCATGGCTGACACAGGACCAGATACCGTGATCAACTGCACCCTACCCGAGCACCAACCAATCAGCAGAGACCACCACCCCAACGCTCTCAGTCCCCTGTATAAACCATCCTCTCGAAGCCACCGGGGACCCAGAGCTCACCTGTGACTCTGAGCAGAGTGCCACTTCCTTATCTAACAAACCTTTACTTTCTTGGCTACACTCTCCTGTTTGCATTTGATGAGGCTGTGGTGTGTACAGGCGAACAAACCCTTTTAGTTTGGTAACGGTGAGACACTTATTGAGGAGAGAGCACTCCCATCCTGTAAGTGATAGTTTGTACTCACTACTATGCTATGATAATTGTCCCTGCCAATCAATGTACCTGTAAATTATCATTTTTAATGACTACATTGCAGTTTTTATGAATAGGTTTTATTTGTAACTTAGCTAACTATTCCTATATTGACAAACATGTCATTTGTTTTCAAATTTTTTAAATTTTCAACCAGGCTACAGTGCATATCTTTATATAGATATTTGGTTTTACACTTATTCCATGATCTTCTTAGGATACATTCCAAGGAGAAATTGCATGGACAAAGGCTATCATGACGTACATGTTGATACACACTGTCCAGTTGTCCTCCTTAAAAACTACAACAGTGCAAGCTCGCATCAACAGAACAGGAGAGCACCCTCTATTGGCCTACCTTTGCCAACCCTGGGTGCCAAACATCTTTTAAAATTTTTCCTTTCAATATGCCCATTTAAAAATAGAATAGATGACAAAGATTCAGAAAGGTTAAATCATTTTTGTGATATCACACAGAGACAAAATTCCATTTTTTCATTGGCACAGTGCTTGCTTTGCTTAATTTATAATTTGAAACATTATCTCTCAACAAGTCAAAAGGTTAAAAAAAAAGGATAGCAACTCTTAGGGCTTCCACCCTATCCCTGAGGGCTTAGAAGAAATAATTAAGGGACAACTCCAAAAGTCCTCCCAATCAAAAATCTCTCTCCCTCTGGGTCTTTTGTACTGAAAACTCTATCAAGAAATTTATGCCCTGAGGTTAAAACATTACACATCTAAAATTTTCCTTTTAAAATGCAAAACATTCCTTGTTCTGATAACAAGCACATTAAAACCATTGGCAGTGGGGAGTGATTTAACAAATCAGTCACGTTTAGAGCCCTGGAGACATGGAGTGACGGCACATGACAGGTTCGATGTGGGAAGAGTTGGCCACATGCAGGTGAGGTAGGAGAACGCACCTTACATCTAAAATCTGCATCTTACAATAGAGCACACAGCCTGTCCACCACTCTAGAATGTTCGATGCCATTTAGTCACTTCCTCAAGTCAGATTCAAATTCTGCACAAAAGACGTGGAATAAAAGGAAGTCACCAGTACCCCAATTCTACTTCTTTCCTGACACCCTCCTCCCCAATTTGGCCCCTTGGCCAGATAAACAAACACCTTTTGCCAAAGAAAATAATGTGCCCAGAGGCAGAAGCCCTTAGGCAGCACCAGGGGCTGTTCTGGAGGAGACCGCGTGGCTGGACCTGGCCCGGCTGTATTGCTCATGAGAACACAGAGTCCCTTCCTTTGGGGACCAACCAATCAGGCTGGCTCACCCACTATGCTACTGTGAACATGCTCACCAGAGAAAGAAAGGAAACCTTAAGAGGTGAACGACAGAGGAAGAGAAGGAAATTAATGTTTACTGAATTTATGCATGCCATACATCTAGCTAGGCTTGTCATGCTCTTATTAAATCCTCATGATAATCTCCCAATCTCCGAGTCCCTGGTCCTTTTCTTGCCACATATTTTTACGGTGCTTTTCTTTTCTTGAACAGCATTTTGGAGAAATTAAGTTATTTTGCACATCTTAAAAGCATTAATCCAACCAACAGGTGGAAGAAGTGGCAAATGACACCTTTTCCAGAAAACAAATGGATGAAAAGAGTAACAACAAACCTTTCTTTAAAGAAGAAGGAAGATTGTTTCTACCAAATCATGAGGCTTAAATAGGCTTTCACCAGCCCTGTGCTAGTGACGCCAAACAATCAAGGCTCAAGTAATGATTAATTTCTGGACTAAGCTTCAGTTCCCATTGATAAACATTTTTTTACTACTACTTTTCATGAGGTCCTTTAGGAGGACGTCAGGGACATGCACCTAAAGAAAACAATGAGAAAAAGTTCCCTTCAGATAGAGGTGCCCTGTCCTAGTTGAATACACAAACATCGATGAACAACATTCGGCTCTGACTTTGGACTTTAATCCAGAGGCACTGCGCAAATACATTTCCTGCTTCTTACCTGTCCTTGATATGTACCTAAAATTCCCGGCTGCTTACACTCTACCCAAAAATTTATTAGAAAGTCCAATTACTTATGCTCCTGCTGACCCAACATGAGATTGCATTCAAGCTTGGCAACTGTGCTTTGACCCTCATAAAAGCAACAGTCACTAAAGGAGTGGTTGGTAACTTATGATTTATACACCTCCTGAAAGAATCCTAAGGACCAGAAGTTAGGCTTCAACTTTCCAAAGCCTGCAGGGAATTAGCTGAAATTTAGGGGAGTTGGGGCATCAAAAAACACATTGATTCATTGCTTTTATTTCCAACGTTTTTAATTATAACCAACACCCTAACACCATGCATGGAAGGCAGACACCCATGACGTTCATGTCTACTCATGCTCTAAAATCAGGTGATTCCTTTATTTGTATACCTTCTGTTTATGAGAGGTGCAAAAGGTACATCCTCTAGGGTGGACACAGTCCCATGCATGGAACCAACTCTTAATGAATGGGGTAATATCGGATTTCAGCCTTCGGCTGGTTTCTCCATTCATTGCACACCCCACACAAGCATGTATGACAGCCCTGAAGCATCATAGGAAAAGTCTTATGTTTTGAACTGAGTATTGGACTTGGGGAACAAAGAAAGACTGACATTCAAGATTACTTGGAATTGTGTTAATCCGTACCGATGGGAAATAAAGTTCTTGTCTGTTTACATGAATGCCTTCTTTATTTTGAAAAAAATAAATAAATAAAAGCATACTTTAAGCAACTAAGAATGGCATTCCCTTATTAGGGCAAAGAAAATTAGAAGTAAATGCTCAGTAGGTTCTGGTTCAAGTATCTCAGAAAATAAGAAAACAATTTGCTCCCCTTTGATTTTTTCCTACCTTTTCTGGAAAGTCTCTTTTACCTCTCTCCTGGCCAGTCATTAAATATAACGAAAAGCAGGGCAATAGGAAAGATTGAGGCTTTGATTAAATTTGGTTATGTCCAAACCGTTAGATTTTCCCACCTGGCTGGCTAAGCCAAGTGCCTATGTGAACATGAGGCCACGAAACCCCAGAGAGACACGTGATTGGCAGGCTGGCGCTGCTGCTACTCACATGCCAGCAGAGGAGAAAGATGGAAGATGGAAAAATGGAAATAAAGGCAAACAAGAGCAGTACTCACTCAAACTCCAAATTCTGTTCCAAAAATTAACACACACATGCTCATGCATCAAAACCTAGTGAACAGCTTAGAAACTAGAACTGAGGAAAGGAAACAAGCAAAGGGATACAGCGATGGTCCAAGAACCTTTTATGATCATTACGTTATTTTCAGCGGTAATCACGAAAGTATTTTAAGTGCAATGTGCTTATTTTAGTGGGCACCTTGAACCACCACCTGCCCCGGCCCCGCACTGGCGTTTTTAGTCAGTCTCTGCTGTATCAGATGTGATATGGGATATTCTGGATGAAGTCTCAGCCCCCAAGAGTATAAGCCCCGAGGAGGGTTAATTTCATTGTATAATGACCTAGGTTCCATGGCCATTATTGCTCTGGGAACTCAAGTGTTTTCAAGAATATTCTACTAGAGATGTAATTACTATTCTTTTAATGGAGCAAGTGCAAAGAAGGGGGACATTCTAGGAAGAGACCTAAAATACTGTGGCTTGATTCATTTTTTTGTTTCCAAAGATCTGATAAAACTCTATACCAAAGTGCAGAGCTAGGCAATTTCAGCTTTGCTGAAAATCAGCTATGTTCTACACCCTTACTAATTCAATTCAATGAATATTCATTGTATATTTAGAAGACATTATTTAGGACACACAAGTATAAACCAACAGAGATGATCCTGGAATGATAATGTGGCCATTTGAAAACGGTTGGTTGGCCAGAGCCTACATTCTATACACACAATTTAAAAGTTGTGAGAAAAAATATGAGTTCAGTTCATAATCTATTCAAATATACTCTAGATTTTTAGATAAAGTAAAAAGCTATGCAAGTTGAGAGATCCAAGGATCAATAGATTTGAGGCAATCTTCAGTGCAGCTCAAATAGTCATAGGAAACATTTACCAAGGGTTTGGGGAATTCTTCTAAATATCTTAACACATATTAACTCCCGTATTCCTTTTAATGATCCTCTGAGAAAAAGTACCTTTATTATATCCATTTTATCCTTGAGAAATACAGGAGACACAGAGACAAGTTCTTAGTGTAGCAGAGGGTAGAGGGAATATTTGAGCCCTGTGGTGCGGTTCCAGAGTTCGAGACTTCACCCCCCAAACATGTGCAGGGGTGCAGGGATCGGGGGAGAAGCACAAACCTGCAGGCAGCGGATGCAGCTCTGTAAGAAACATAAGGAGGGGCAGACTGTGCGGGACTGGGGAGCACGGTGCCCCATCTGGGGCGGGGGGGCAGTTCTCACCCAACTTCAGGAAGAAATCTGCTCCTGTTGCCAGATCTGACTTTTCCAGACAAGCAGACAACTGCAGGTGTTGTATGGGAAATCGCGTGACTTTTCTATGCTGGGTACTACTCCAAACAAACAAGCCAAACGGAAAGAAATCCATAAGCTTGGTATTTGTGATACCTGCTCTCTGTTTTGAATGGAGTGGCCTTTTTTGGAGTCATGTTGCCCTTTGAAAATCTAATGAAAACTCTTAACTTCTCATGGAAAACTAATTTACAAAGATACCTGCAAATTGTGTTGCATGTCATTCCGTAGATGTTATACTCATGGACTTCCTATAGGCCCCTGGGCTTCCGGAGGAGTAATCTCTGCTCTAAATGGGCAGTGACTAGTCAGTGTGTTGGCGCCACATCACTGAAGCGGGCGGGTCCCTGCTCTCACCCAGAACCCATTTCCTCTGTGGGTTATTTGTTGGGGAGGGAGGGAAATACAGGGAATCCCACTTCAAACTAAAAAAATCAAATTGGGGAAAAAGTAAAAAAAAAAAACCAGACCAAAAGTAGATAAATGAAAGAATAGTGACATTCTGAGAATGGTGTCAGCCTTCAGAGTAAATAAAAATAATTCCTATTATATCCCACAGCATCTCTGTGCCCAGTTATAGGTAAAAAAAATGTTCAGACAAGACATGCAGCATCATTTAGAGTAAAACGGTCATGCACAGATGGGAATCTAGGAAAACCTCTGCCTTGGTAGAGTGATGAAACAACAGTTTCAACCCTGGGTTACAGCCGTCACACAGGTGTGTGTGTGTGTGTGTGTGTGTGTGTGTGTGTATGTCTCTCACACACACCACATACAGCATTTCTTTACTCAGTTATTTCACTAGCGGTGATCAACATCTGTGACTAAAAAAGGCAACTCAAAGCCCAACCATTTTCTATCTTTCTTCTTTTTTTCCTACATTGCCATTCCCGGGCTTTATGACTCAAGAAGCTTCTAGCAGATCCTGGCTCTCCTGCAGCCCTGCCTCTGTGCCCCTGTCAGCCACTGGATGCCTCTGTGTGACAGGGGCCAGGCGTCACCATTGCTGATTGGCTCGTTCCCGTGGTCCTTTCCCAGCAGGTTCTGACTAGCCACATCATTCCAGTTGCTTTGCCTCACTTCAGCCCCTCATAGAGCAGACGATGGCCTCCTGGGAGGGAGAAGGGACACTCAACAGAAATGCATAGGAGTGACATGCACAGGAGTGACAGGCAGCCTGCAGGAGGCCTGCAGACTAAATAAGGGGGCTTCTATAGTGAGATGTGATATAATGTGCTCATGTCTACACTGATAATGAACCAATACAGTGATTTTCAACACACTGCCATTGCTCCCAAAGAATCTAAAACCAGCAGAAGGTCAATCACCTACATGTATGTGCGTGTGTGTGTATGTGTGTATGTGTGTGTGTGTGTTTTCCATGGGTGCGGTCTGTCGACTTTGGGAGGGAGAAGGAACCACAGCAGTGGATGGAATGCTGCAGAGTCTAAGCTTCACGCAGAGGGCAGGGTCACGTGATCACCCTCAGTGCTCCTCACATTTCGTCACCCGTTCCTGTGCTGACCCAGGAAGTCCCCCAAGAATGCTTGTCCAGTATTTGGTGTAGGACGCTGTTCCTGCCACTGTAATTCACTTCAACTCAAAGAGGTTCTGAGAGCCTGCTGTGGGGTAGGCACAGTGGGAACACTGAGGAATAACCGTTAACCAGGCAAATACGGCCCCTGCCTCCAGGGAGTTTATAATCTGAGGAAGAACGAGCAGTTCTTGTACACTTTCCTTGCTCTAGCTATTAGTGCAAGCTATTGAAATACAAAATAATCCAGTACAGAGTGATGTTTAGTCCTAATTGATTTCTATTTATTCATATTCTGTGTATTATTACCACAAAGATTCCTGGAACTTTCCCAGAGAGGCACCTCCTTTTGAAAGCAAAGAAATACTCAATATTTCCTCCCATAGAAAGCTACTCATAGCAGCTGGGCCGCCTGCTCTGTGAGCTGCCCAACCAGTGGCAGTAGCAGGCGTGTCACATGGCTTCCATAGGCCCAGAACCAGCAGAGGCTGCAACTCAGCGGCTGGCAGACGACTAGACTCTAGGCACTGACTGACATCCTGAGGCCCACACATCACACATGATAGTAGGGTGTCTCTGTCTGGGGCCCGAACAATATGACAAATATGACAAAGTAACGTGCCATTGGTTTGCTTCATGTTTACCATAGTAGCTCTCTTCTTAAGATAGATATATAAACTTTGTTTTAAGTCTAAGACAGACAGAAATGCACATTTAGAAACCTGATCTGCACTCTAACACATCTCTAATATAATTCTGTATTTGTACATGTGTTAGCCCTATTTTACAAATGCTTTTTTTTTCTCAGAGGCCAGATTCTCATAATATCTTATTGGTCTAATGAATAATTAATAAGTACAAAAAAGAACCCAGAAAACAAAAGAACAGAATTTTCTTTTGCTCTGAGCTATGTAATACCATGGGTAGGGAGAATACACATAAGTGGTTCTCAATAGTATTTAATCCCCGGGCCTCTTCCAATTTTCTAGAAGATTTTTCTCCAGACCAGTAGCTAGGCTTCATCAGTGAGGAAAGAGAAATTCTTCCCACTAAATATGTGTTTAGAAATCTGATGCCTGTAGACTTGGCCTGTTTGTGGTCTCTGGAGGTCAATGACCCCTGAGAGGAGGAATGACTGGGCCTGCTATTGATTTGTGAAAGCTAGTGCTCTGAATGGGCTCTACAGGGAGATGACAGAGCCTGGGAAATCTAAGAATTAACACAGCAATGCTATCAGCTCTCGCACCACAGGGAGAGGCAACTAACCCTCTATCCCATGATTGCAAATAATGAAAAAGTGGGACATGTACATTCAAGTCCAGTCCCCTTCACCATCCTCGGGAAGTGGTTATCGGGACTTTCAACATGATAAGGTGATCTAGTCAAATTGACATTCCAGATATCCATTCCCGTCTCAGTTCAAAAGGATGCCTGAGGTCAGGCAGGATGAGGCTCCTGGAGCTTTGGGCATGGAGAAGCTATGAGTTTCCACATTAAATTTTGTTTTCATGCAGTGCAAATAAACTCCTAATAGCTGGTTTGATCCCCTGCCCAGGAAACTGATGAAAGAGGACAGCCACTTTCAGGGATGGCAGCCGAGTCCAAGGCGCCCCCGCAGAGCTGAGCATTACCAGCAGAACTGCAGCAGCGGAACGTCCCTGAGCAGAGGGTTTTCGGCACTGGGAGTATGAGGCATGCACACTGAGGAGACACTCTCTGTTTTCAAACTGGAAATGCCTTTAGTGGTATTAGCTGGAGTTGTAAAAGTTTCTTATTATTTGTTGTGCACCACAGCTTGAGCTGGGCAAGCTTTTGGCATAAATCTCCATGGAACAAACAAAAAGGTTTATGCTGATCTTTATCCAGAAGATGCAGTTGTCAGCTTTTCAAATGCTATTCAGTGATTAGTGGAAAAGTCACGAATTGTTTGGATATGTAGATGTATGGTGGTAAACATATACACATACATAGTTAGCTTGTCTCAAGCATCTATCTCATTTTTGACAAATATCACATCTGTAGGCTAGATAAATGATTCCATCAAAAAAGGCTATGGCAAAAGGCTTACCTGGCCAAAACTTCACTTCAGAAATACAAGAAATAAGAGAAATATGGCTTATGTCTACTTAAAGTATTAGCAGTTCCTAACAAGTAATATTAACTGACTTACTGTTAACATTTCTATGGTTGATGCAAACAATGCTAAAGTGTTAGAGGAAAGTCTGTATCAAGCATGAATCCCTCCAGTATACACCATGACTACTTTATCTCCCTGGGCAACTTATGGCTGTTCTGGTACCATGTTCCTTGACCATGTCCTAGAACCGCCCACTGACCTTCTGAAGTTACCTATTCACCAACCAATCCACCACTACAGATTTTTAATCCCCGTGTGAAGTTTCTTAAAAATTACACAAGGAACAAAATACATTTTCCTGTTTTCAAAGAGTTTAGGATATTAAGAAGATGTGCTCACAAGTACCAAGTACCAGAATAAAATGATTGACAGAGGGAGGAAAGGAAGTAGGGGGGAGGGAGAGAGAGAGAGAGATTGTAAAATCAAGGGCTCAAAGGTGTCGATAAGACTGTAAGTTCTGAGTTCAGAGAAAGGAGAAGTGGGGCTGAAATGCTCAGAAGGGGGCGGTGCAGGTGGCGGTTTTCAGCCGTGCCTCAAAGTACTCGATTGGCCAAAAAGGAGGAGGGAGAATTTTCAGGAGATGGGAAAGATGTGAGTAATTTGGACTGCTTGCCTGAAAGACAGGATTTATATTCTAAAAAATAAAGTTGGATAGGCAGGAAAAAATTCAGATGATCATAGGTCTTAGGTATCAGTTGAGTCTCTGCGTGAAGAAAAACAAATGATACTACACCCCTGTCTGACAATGCCGCAGACATTAAATAGACGTTTCAGTACGGATGACAGAAATCCATCTACATGAAATATTGCCCTGCCCTTCACTGTTGCTGAGGCTAATTTTAGAACTGTAGTGTTCAAGTCATTCCTTCCTAGAGCAAGGGAATATTCCCTGACAGAAATAGCCGTGTCCCTGGGTCCCCAAGTTTCTCACCAGCTGAGCCAGTGTGCCATGCACGGAAGGAAATGTCACCATCCCACTGCACTCATGGCCATGAAATTGACAGCTACCTAATCCCAGAGCCCTCCACGCAACGCACTCCGGCTACAAACTTTTAAGTGGTGACCTCTGATAGGGCAGATTAGGAGCTGCTCTTAGAGATACGTAGTATCCCCAGGAGTAAGTTACATGATTCTTGTCACCAAGAGTATATCGTGCATTACCCACATGGCATACATATGCATTCTCATCTTTCATCTTGCAGTTTGCAAATCGTACCTTTTTAAAGCTAAGTGTATACTTTCATATGCTTCCAGAACTCCCCCTGATATATATATACACACACATATATATGCTCACACACATATATAAATACACATACACATGGGCTTACTATAACTGGCCTCCACATTTTGTAAAAAGCATGCCTCATATATTTCTATAATCTGTATATATGTAACAACGATATTTCTGTCCACCACTTATTACTTTGACAGGGGCCAAAGGCTCATAATGTCTCATTTTATTTCATGATAATTTATGATTTGCCAAGTTAAACACGGGTTCCTTTCCATCTTTGTACCATGATTGTGCAAGAAGAAATTGCTAGGGGGCGCTCTCTCCCATCCCATCCTTTGGCATCTCCCTGGTCACTAGGCATTTTCCTCCCCCAAGCCTTCATTCAGAGAGCAAAAACCCTGGGACATGGGGAGGAAGGGGTGGGGGTCAACAGGACATTCCTCAGAAATGTGTACACTTGGACCTGAATGATGAATATAGTTTCATCAGGTAGAAATGAACATACCAGAGGAAACAGTTTATACTAAGATACAGAATTATGAGAGGGAGTTATCCGTGTTCTAGAAAACTCAGTGCTGTGGGTGTGCCTGGAGACTGAGTAGAGAGAATGCGGGAAGGTGTGGTCAGAACGGTTGCTTAAGATCAAAATATTAAGGACTCTTATGCTTGCTAAAGGCAAAATAGTCTTTTTTTTTCTCTTTCACCTTTGAAAAAGCACCTTGCTGAGTGTGAATGGAGGAAATAAAAGCAAAATTGGCTTCAACCATCTTGAATTAGAAACTGTTGGGAGCCTCCCCCCAGTCGCGGCCTCAGAGCCCGCCTGTGCGCGGAGCCTGCCTGCCCCCTGGGGCACGGTTACCGTTTCAGGGCCCGAGAAGAAAGCTGTGCTCCGATTGGCACCACGTCATGGGCATGAAACCCTAAAAGTTGCATCTGGTGAGGAAAGTGCATTTGGTGAGGAAAGTGCTTTGTTTGTATTCCCGGCCTTAAGGGCCTCCCACGCTGAGCTTTAGTGGTTTGCCCTTCTTGGGCGTCGGGCTTAGATGAGGACCCCCCAGGGGTGTGCAGACCATTCTGCCCTCTGGGCAACAACTGTAAATTCTACTTGTCCCGTGGGTGCATTGCCCCAACTCACTGTGGTCCTAACTGATGCGTGTAGCTGCCCTGGGCTCTGCCAGGTCTGGCGCACTTGCTAATCGGTGAAGGGGACAGAAGCAAGGCCTGGGAGGAACGAGGGTTTTCAAGGGGGGTTCTGCCTCTACTCACTCTTCAACAAGGACACTGGGCATTGTTCTGCCTCTGCTATCTACTTCTAGATCCTTCAGCACCAAAGGATCTCAGCAAAGACAGGGTCCATTTTAGATGTCCGGCAAACCTAAGAAAACTTGAATCTTAATATAAAGATGCTTCTGGCAAAACCACTATGTATAGATCATACATTTAGGAATGACTGAGAGGTTTCAGACTAGAATAAATACTTACTGGCCTACAGCAGCAAACAGTCTCTCAGAAGGCAGGGAAAGCCAGGTTTCTGGTACCCAAACGGAGACAGTGAAACAGAACCTGAGAGATGGGGATGCTTACGCACATCCGGGCGGCCATGGAGAGAGGAGGTGTGGGAGAGGAAGTAAAACCCGAGACTGGATCTGCACAGCTATCCCTCTGCACAGCTGCCTTGAGATGAAACACCGTCAAGTGCTTAGAATCCCTCAGTACATTAAATGTGCATGGGAGTGGAAATACACGCAAAGACAGCATCATTTCCACTAAATTGCTTTACAGACAAATATCTACTTAACTGCTCTACAGGGATAATATCCTTACATTATAAAGAGAAAAATTGGCAACCACATAGTAAGGGAACTTCCCTCAATTCAATTAAAAATTCAGGGTAGAAATAATGTAAAAAAGTGTTTGTTGATTTCATCCTAATAAACCAGAGATAAATTACATGCCTCTGTAATATGTAATTACCTCCTTATATACCCTGAAAATGCATGCTGTATTAATTATTATTATTAATTAAGTGTAGTTCATGGTCTATGGTTTTGTTAAATACTATTAATACTAGGGTATCACATAGGGATCAATTCTTTAATATGAATTATGTCATCTAAGCATAAAAATATACAATTTGATCATGTTCAAATAATTAAGAATTTACCATTTTAGTGCCACTTGGAAATATCTGAATATCCTGGCACACTATCAGCATTTTACCTGGCAGTGTTCCAACACTGGGTCTTCATAACCCAGTAGTGAGGGAGTCTCCGTCTCCAAAGGGAGCTATGTGCTTCTGCAGTACGCCACTCATATTAAATCCCCAAGGCATAAACACAACTACCTGTACCTGCCTCAGAGCCACTGAACACTGCTGGAGAAAAATACTCCTCCGTAACCACAGATCTCAAGTGGGCAATCAAAACTGTCTACCACCTGCCAGGAGCCGTGATGAATATGAGACATTACCCTCCCCAACTTGCAGTTAACTTGTCACTGTTTCATGGACGCTGCCAGGAGACATGGGCCCTTGGGGTCAGAGACCAAGGACTTTGTAACCACAGCGATAGTCAGAGTTTCGGTATTTATGCTGGTTCCCTGAGCTCCAGTTCTCTCGGAGCAATGCGAACAGGCCCAGGTGACATCTGCACATGCAGGTAGGTTGTGTTATAGGAATTTAGGGAACCTGAGTATTTTATATTGGGCAGTAATACATACTTGTCTGGCCTTTGCCCCAGAGGGTAACATTCTTGCTATTGTACATTGAATAGCACATAGATCTGCCCTTAGCTTTGGAGAGAGACACTATCTCTATTTCCCCAGGCCATTCAGTACACGGCCTTTGGGGAAAAAAAAAGTCCTGAAACAAGAGAGTCAGCAACACTGATGATAAAATGAGCAAAAATGGAAAAGACCCATAGAGAATTATCTCCCTACCTCCCTGCTTTCTCTGTTGTGTTTGGTTTCTCACTCTCCTAAATGGCTACTTCAACCTTCTCTCTCTGAACATCCTAACAATCACTGCCAGTGGCATGCCCTATGCCTCTTGGTCCTCCTCCCGTTCACTTCTGCTCCTTTTCAGTTTCTTTCCTGGCTTGTCTTCCTCTGCTCATCTGTAAATGTTAGCGTGCTCCTGAGCTCCCTTCTCTTTCCCATCTCTTATGAACTCTGTCCCCTCAAAATTCATATGTTGAAGCCCAAACCCCCAAGGGGATGGTGTTTGGAGGTGGGGCTTTCGGGAGGTAACTAAGTTCAGAGGAGTTCAAGGGTGTGGTCATGATGGGATTAGTGCCCTTATTAGAAAAGGCTCGAGAGAGCTCGCTGACTCTTTCTTTCCCTATCTGCATTCATCAGGGGAAAGCCATGAGAGGTCACAGCATTCTTGTGTCCTCACATGGCCTTCTAATCCCAAGGAGAGAGTTCTCAAAGACAAACTGACACTGCTGGTGTCTTAATCTTGGACTTTCAGTTTCCAAAACTGATGGTTAAGTTCCTGTTATTTAAGCCACCCAGTCTCTGGTGTTTTGTGATGGCAGCCCAAGCTGACGAAGACACTCTCTACGTGGTCTCATACAGACTATTAGCTCTAAATACTGTCTATATGTTACAGGCTCTCAAAATTTCATCTTCATCCAACTTCTCCCATGAGCTAAAAACTTGTATTGCTGTCCATTTGACTTTTCCACCTAGCTATTTAGTAAACATCTCAAAATGTTAACACGGACAAAATAGGACTAAAAATGTTGCCTTCCAATTCTACTCTTCTCTCAGTCTTGCCCATCTATCTTAGTACATGCCAACACCATCCACTCAGTTACTCAGGCTGAAAGTTTTGGAGTTATCATTCAATTTTGTATTTCCTTTGCTCCAATACCATAAGCCAGTTCCTCAGCAGATGCTGTCTCCTCTGCTTTGGGATATATATTCAGAATCTTCTTTGCATTTGTCTCTACCAGCACTCTACACCAAGGTGCCCCCACCTGACACCAGAATAACTGTAATGATCTTCTAACTAATCTCCTAACTCACTTCTATTCTTGTCACATATAGTCCATTTTCTACATAGCAGTTAGATGATATTTTAAAAATGTAAATCAAGTCACATTATTCCCCAACATCATGCCCTTTGATGCATTCTGTTGCGTTTAGAATTTAGTGCAAACTACTTAGTCAAGCTCTAAAGCCCCATTGTCTGGCCCTGCCTTTCCCCGACCTCATTTTATATCAGTCTTCTCCTTGTCCTCTACCCTCCAACCTGCTACTGAAGACGGAAAAAGAAAGTCATGCCAACCCTAGGGTCATCACATTAGGTATTTGATATTCTGTCTCTCTCCCCACTTTTGCATGGGTAGTTCTTTCCTATCATTCAGATCTGACTTTGACTTCATTTCATTCTTGAATACCCAATCTAAAATTGTCATCTAGTCATCCTCAGGCCACATCATCCTATTTTATTTGTCTGTATAATACTTGTCAATACTGACATTTCTTCTATGTATGAATTTAATCTCACATAAATGTAAGCTTCTTGACAACAAAGGTCTCCTGTACATCCTGCTTACTGTGGTAACTCCACTATTTAAACATTCTTGGAATAATAAAAATATTTCTTAAATAAATGCATAAATACATTAATACATGGATAAATAGCATGTGTAAGAATTGGCAGGGGTGGGTGTTCCCTGGAGAACAATATAGGCAATTAAAACATCTGAAGCCTTTTATTATCTTTTATCACAGTCTGATTGGTTCATGTACATAGAAGGTATTCAGACATCTGGAGGCTTTTATTTTGAAAAGGAACTACTTCAACCTATATTTGTTTGCCTATTGAGAGCTTTTAAACCACTTTCAGGTAAATACAGTTTCTAAACATCCTACTTAATAAACAATTATACTTAAAATTAAACAATGTTTAGAAATAATGCACAAACCTTATTTTGCTATCAGATTTTTTAAACTAGTTCACGCATTTATTTTTTAAATGATTTTTTAAATGTCTTCTATGTGTAGTCACCATGTCGAGACTGAAATACTGACAGCAAACAAGGCAGAAAACAGACTCGTCTCTTCTAGAGACAAGGGGCCAAGTAACAAGATGCAAGATGCAGAACCAACCACCTACAGCAGGGCACAGCTCCTTGGCAGAGTATGAGATTCTTTTCTCTTGTTTGGCAACTTTTAAATTGGCAAAGCTACCTTCATCAGCTAATACATGTTTCTTCAAATATGTGTGTATATGTCTATAAAATTATCACCTGAGTAATTGTTTTCTTGGACCCATAAAAAATTTAAAACCTGTGTTTTAGCCCACTTTTGAACACTGAGTGAATAGATCAAAGAAATTACCACTATTTAATTTGAAAATTTCTAGTTTTTCATTGCATCACCTTGAGAAACACTCTTAATAGCCTGCTGCCTCAATTTCTTTCTTGTTTTAAATATTTTTTTGTCCTCACCTGAGGACGTGCTTATTGACTTTAGAGACAGGGAAAGAAACATCAATGTGACAAAGAAAAATTGATTGGTTGCTTCCTATACGTGCCCTGACTGGGGACCAGACTGCAACTTATGCATGTGTCCTGACCAGGAAGCAAACCTGTGACCTTGCAGTGTATAACATGATGGTCCAACCACCTGAGCCACACCAGACAAGGCTTGCCTCAATTTCTTAATCAGAAAAACATATTAGCGAAAGAAACATCTCATTGTCAAACCAACAGGAGATGATGTAATAATAAATGTAGAATCCCTGAGTCTTTTCAAAAATCCGGTTTCACATGAAGCATTAATGATAAGGTCAGCAACAGAATTGTAAAAATCTCCTAATTTATATTATGACTGTTTCCTATCTCTTTGGGTTAGAAGAAAGTTATTTCTTGAAAGAAACAACACTACGGTACTCAAATAAGTAGCTATTTGAATAGTATAAAGTTTCAAGTCCTAAGTGAGCATCGGTTAAGCCACTTGAGTTCCTATCACTGCTAATATTCTTTATAACATCTTATATGGCCCTAATGAAGTTGGCAAACACTAGAGATCAAGGTTTACCTCCATTCACTCTTTGTGTTACTGCACCTCCTGAGGAATAATGGGTTGTTAAACCAGCATACCACTGACTTGAATCCACAGATGCATGCACAAATCCTTTCTCCAACCATTGTAAAAACTGCTGCACATGTTACTGGGAGATCTTAGGTAATGACATTGGAATGAAGCTTCCGATGGGTCCGAACATAAACAATGTTCTGAGATGGAATCCAGCTCGTGAAATTATACACCATCAATAGGACTTTCTAGCTTGTAGAACAGTTTCTTCCTAGGAAAGGCAGGAAGGCAGGAAGGAAGGAAGGAAGGGAGTAAAGGAGTGGTGGGGAAGAGAGAGAGGGAGAGAGGCAGGAGGTAAGAATAAGGGGGAGGGAGAGAGAGAGAAGAGGGAGAAAGGAAGGAAGAATGGAAAGAAGGAAGGGAGGAAAGAAGGGTGGGATGGGAAGGAGGGAGGGAGATGCATTTCTTTCCCAAAGTTGTCTTTTCTATTTCTCACTTATATATCCTAGACTCTGACAGTATTATAAGCCTGTAAAACTCCCTTAGCTGAAAAGATGGATGATTAAACCGCATTCCCGTTAATTAAAATAAAAGATAGTTTTAAGTGAAAATAGGAAGCAAATTCTCCCTTTGAAAGAGCACTGGTGCATAAATTTGAATATTACACTCCATAAAGACAGCCCATTGTGCTAATTGCAAAGCAGTAAACACTCCATTATCTAGATGTGTCCTTGCATCTATTCACACACATACAATCATTTATCACAAAGAGCCATTTCTGCACACCCCTTAGCCAGGGAATTGGGGCAGGACTTAGTGAATAGGAGACAAAAAGCAAATGTAAATGTTCATCATTATTTTAAATTACGGGGCCAGAATAGATCCGCCACTGTTTCCTGTCTCTTGGCCAGGGCCAGAGAACATTCTATTCTCTGCCTTGCTTTGTTTTTGCACTTATATAAAGATATAACTTCCACATGTCAATCTCACACCTTTTGGTGATTAACATGGTATTTGGAAAAGCACTTAGCCTTAGGAATCAAGCGGCTCAAATGTTGTGTTAAAATCCTGCCTATTTCAATAGTCCTGTGCCATTGGAAGGTCAGACACTTAATCTGAAATGTTTTCTTACCCTGCAGTTGGACTCAAAACCTCTGCCTCACAAGGTGATCTTGGGCCCAGCACACCTGAAAGAGGCAGGCGTGGTAAGTCGTATAGAACAAGTCCTTCATAATAGTCCTTTACTTTCTCTTCTCTTATTTTTATTTCTTCTCGAAAATGAGAGTGCAGTCCTTGACTAGCCAGGACAAGAAAAAATGGCCAAAGGCCAATTAGCAAAAACATCCAGATAATTAGTGCAAAAGGAGATTTTAATTTGAATCTTATTTATCATTCAATGTGAAGTTGATTATTCTAAAAAAAATGCCTTTTGAAATTTCCCTCTCGGTGCTCTTTAATAGTTATTTGGGTTTCTTTGTTTGTTTCCAATCTGGGGGAAAAAATCCGGAAGCTCTTTCAGCAAGATAGCTAGAGAAAAAAGTTCAGAGTGTATAGTTCCTTACTCATGACAATCTCAGTAACCATGCACAGGAAAGGAAATTATTATCATTTGATGGTACTCCTATTGCAGGGTGCTTATTATGAACTTTATGAACTTTAAAATTTAATCCTCCAATGACTATGGAAATAAAACAATAATAGTAACAATAACAGAGGTATTAATATAAAAAGTGGCCCAAACCTTTCATGTACTCTTATGCCTTTCTCTTGGAGATCTTAAATGCCTTTCACATATTAGTGTACCTAGGCAAAGAAGAAATAAAAATATAATTGGCCATAGGCTTGTACAAACATCAACATAACAATTAATGTAATTAGAGGGCAAGTTTCCGTAGAACTGGAGATTTTTTTCAGAAGCGCTTTGCATCACCCTTGAGTGAATGTAATTAGAGGGCAAGTTTCCGTAGAACTGGAGATTTTTTTCAGAAGCGCTTTGCATCACCCTTGAGTGGTCACTGGGCATTGGACTTTCGGGATACTTAACACAACATGGAGGTAAAAATGCAACTTGCTGCCCTGTACGGCCTTCCAGTTTGTAGAAGAAAGAGTGGAGGAACGGGTGTTTTGCATGACTAGAACATGCACAGACAATAATGCAATCTACTTGTGCTTAGTCACAATTTCTTCTTGTTTAACTAAGGATTTTTATATTTATTCCTCACACTCTCTTGAAAATGAGAGCACAAGTACATTTTTATAAGTATGTTTGATTTTTCAGGATATTAATATTTCATCACGGGGACCCGTGCTTGGCAAACACACTTGAAGGTCTCAAAAGCTTCATCAAGGCAGAAGTTTCTGATAGCAGCTCTATTTGGAAATTAAAGCCACGGTTAGTATCTTGTATAAAATTCAGTTTGTTAATTCGCTAATTGACCTTCTTCTGTGTTCTATACGATTTCAGCAGCTCTGCCTTTTGCCATATGCTGGTGTGCTGGCACGCACACGCACGTCCAAGACAGTCGGCTAACGTTAGAGGGCTCCAGCTAGACGATTAACACGGGAATGCGAGAGACACGCTGCCTTGAAGCAATGCAGTGACCTGAAGCCTGCCCTCCTCCAACCCACCCTTTCTTCTCTCAACCTTTTCTCTACTCCCAAAACTGAAAGAGTATCTCAGGTACAAATGTCTAGGAAAAGATTGGAGGAGATGAGGCTGGAAGTTGGCTAAGGTACTCTGAAACTCTAAGGAAAAGAACCCAGATAGATGGCATTTGAAGAAGTGCCCCTAGTCAGTCACTCACCGATCATCCCCTTTGTCTGAGACACGCATCCCAAAGGTCTGTTTTGGCAAAGTCAGTCTACAGGATAGATGCGTGCTCATGTCAGATTGGAAGAGGTCTCCCTCTTGGCTTCGGGGAGGGACTGATTTAGCATCTCTAAGCTTGAAAGATAAGGCAAGCATGGACTTTTTAGGTGGTAGCTAGAGCCACATTCTGACCCCAATGTCACCAAATTTGAATGAAAGAAGACATTAAACTGCTGTCCTTACAACTAAAACTACTATAAACCTCAGAGTTGTTCAATTTTTAAATGATAGAAGCACAGAATTTACATGGTGGATGATGGATTATCATAATTTAGTATTCTGAAAGTTGGCAAAGCAGCCATTTCTGTCATCCAAAAAATTTACATCTGAAAAATACAGAAGTCTTTGAAGTACTTAAGACAAATCACACAATATTTCATATTTGGAATAATTAGCCTTTGGGGCTTGTGTACAATATAAAATAATTAATACATGTGTCTATATATATACATATATAAGCACACAACTATATATATATTATACATATGCAATATTTAAGGAAGCATACTTAATTAGGTCTTTGTATGTTTTTTATTATATTTGGAGGAAGTCATTTTATCTGTAAGTTATATTAATGATTAATTAATTGGCTTGCCCTGGCTGGCATAGCTCAGTGGATTGAGCAAGGGCTGTGAACCAAAGCATCGCAGGTTTGATTCCCAGTCAGGGCACATGCCTGGGTTGCAGGCCATGGCCCCCAGCAACCACACATTGATGTCTCTCTCTCTTTCCCTCCCTTCCCTCTCTAAAAATAAATAAATAAAATCTTTTAAAATGATTAATTAATTGGCCTACCAATCTATTATGGGTTGAATTATGTCCCCCCACCCCAAAGACATATTGAAGTCCTAACCTCCAATACCTGTGAATGTGACCTTATGTGAAGATAGGGTCTTTGGAGATGTAATCAAGTTTAGATGAGGCCATTAAGGTGGGCTCCAATCAGGTAGAATTGGGGTCCTCATAGGAAGAGGAAAACGTCATGTAAAGACGTGGACACACAAGGAGAAGGGTGACAGAGGCAGAGATCAGAGTGACGCAGATACACACCCAAGAAGGCCCGGGATTGATGGCCGCCTTCAGGAGCTAGACAGAGGTGAAGAGAGAGTTTACCCAGAATCTCAGAGGGCGTCAAGCCCCACTGACCCCTTGATTTCAGACTTCAAGCCTCCAAAACCACAAGAAAATAAATTTCTGTTGTTTTACGGCACTCAGTTTGTGGTGGTTTGTTATACAGCCCTGGGAACCAATTGGCCGTCCAACAAGTATTTCTTCAGTACTTTTCATGAGCTTGAGATTGTGCTAGCTGCCAAGGGTTTACAATATTGAGTTGTACCCATGATGACTGTGCCCTGTGGGTCAGATAAAACCTCTGGGGACAGAACAGAGTCCTGTGGGAGCAGAAATCAGAAGCTTCTAAACGGAAGAGAGCGGAAGCCTTCCCACGGAAATGACTCTACTCTGAAATCTAAAATAAGGAGTGAAAATCAGCCTAGGGGGTGACAGTAGCAAACTGGTCCCAGACCAAGAGGGCCATGTGGCCAACATCTGGACAGCAAGAGAGAAGGCTTCAAGATCCAGTGCATCGTTGGTGCATCGTGGGGGCGAGGCCACCAGCCAGAGATGCAGAGGGCCTATGGTGAAGGACTTTGTAAGCCACTCAAGGAGCTGGGACTTTAGTTTACAGGAGAAAGCTATTTAGGATTTTAATAAGAGGACTGTTATGATGATATATATATTGAAAAAGACCATCATGGTGGTTGTGTGAAGAACGGATTGCGAACCAAGAGAAGCTAGACACAGGCAGTCTATCTATTGGGAAAACTGAGAGAATTAAACAAGCATTCAGATTTGCATTTACCCATTGTTTCACTTCCCGAAGCATTTTCACGTCTAATTTTAAGTTAGGCTTCCACCGAACTCCAGGGATAAGTGGAAGAGGGATTACTCGCTCCTCTACCTAGTCAAGAATTCTGGCACAGCAAAATAAAGCAATTTGTCTACAATCACACAGCTGGCTGACAGTGAAACTGGAATGGGAAATGTATCTTCTTCTTGCCATGTGTGCTCTCCATTACGTAGGAATGCACAGTACCCACTAATTAAACTTTTGCTGCCATCCCAGGCAAAGCATCACTGCATAAAGCTAGGATGATGCACTGGAAAGATCACTCAATCCTGAACAGCTGGAAGAGAGCTCTTGGCAGGTCCCTCTTTCCTTTCCCCTCAAAAACTTATGTGCACAGCCCCTCCAAGTGGAGAAAAATACCTCATGTTAGCTGTTTCTCTCAAGGAGGAAGATACCTAAGCATTACAGGGCAGGGATTGTGGAAAAAGAATAATTTTACCATGTTATTAGCTCTGATTATATTACTGCAAAATGTGTACTTTATTAGAGGAGCCATCTAAAATCACTGAGGGAGAGGGAGGGAAAGAGAGAAGAAATTTTCTTAAACCACTAATGGTGTCTTTAGCTCTAGAAGCAGCCACTAAGCAGAAAAAAAAAGAGAAAGACATAATGTGTTCTTACTGTCATCCTAATCAGAATCTCTTTTCTATGTTCATTTATTTGTACACTCATGGGGGGATCTGGAGCTACAGAAGCCTTCTTTTCCTACAAAGATTCATTGAAGGCCCACTCCAACCTTCAAGAAAGCCCAAAATCTCATATTTGTGAATTTGTAAATACAAGGGGGGACCCAAAAAACACCCCTGGAATTATCTTCTGGAGGGTAAGCCCCTTGTAGTACAGGCTTCCCCTGCTGGGTAAGTGTTCTAGGAACCCATCTGTATCAGTGTGTCAGACAGCATTGTTGTGAGAGGCTGCGTTTGGCTTCATTGAATTTTTTTAAGGCTCTTTCAGCACGTTTACCCATTTCATGGTGGGTGATTTATGAGCGCACCTGCCCACACCACGCTGGGTGTTCGGCAGTTTTTGACCAAAGATGGCATGACCCTCATTCCCCACTCTCCCTGTTCACCCAATCTCACCCAGAGTGACTTTTTTTGTTTCCCCAGACTGAAAAAAGTCCTCAAAGGGAAATGTTTTGCCAGTGTGGAAGAGGTAATACAAAAAATGGCAGAAGCACTAAAAGGCATCAAATTTGACAAGTTCAAAAACTGTTTTGAACAGTGGGAAAAAAGCCTCAATAGGTGTACTGCATCAAATGGAAAGTACTTTGAAAGTGGCTGAAGTTTAAACATGTAAGAATAAATACACCAATTTTTTATAAATAAATTCCAGTTTTTTGGTCCCCCCATTGTATGTATACACACTCATGCACACGTGCAGACACACATACACACTCACAAACACACACATTACACCCAAAAGACAGGAGCTAAAAAATGGAATAGGGACCCACAATCTACATTAAGGGGCAAGTAGAAGGAAAGAAGTAAGGCCATCTCTTCTCTTACTTTTGCTAAACTTGCTGTAGGTATTTTCTTTCTTCCTCAGGTTCGTGTATGGTGACAAAGGTCTGTAGTTACTCCTTCCTTGGAAGGTCCCCTGGTGGCCTAGTAGCCCAGTGCTATGGCCACATTAAAGGAAGACATGGGGAGCTCAGATTAGGCTAAAACTGCCATTTTGTTTCCATACTTCTTATTGTAGCTGAAGACTTAAAATCTAGGTCAAGTTCAGTGTGTTGACCTAGGAAGAAGGGTCTAAAGAGAGAAGCTACTCAGTTCTCCTACATTCTAGACTTTCAACTGAGGAAGGGAAGAAATCCTAAATTGATCTTATATGGCCCTTCTCCCTGGGATAAGAGTCTACATATATGTTTGGGACCGCTCCCTATTAGTCATCGAGTATTCATTTATCTGAAGTGTCCCCTCTGCGTGTGTCTCCTTGGTGACTTAAAAGAAGAAGTCTGGTGGGGACTTAAAGATGTGGGATGCAGCCCATCCCTTCCTTAGAGATTTTCTTCTGCTGTCGGTTGAAAATCTCTTTCACAGACGCTCGTTAATTGAAGAGAAGCAGTGAAAGCCGGCAGCGCATAGTTAAAACACCAGGATGTTGGAAATACACTGATTTGTACTTGGCAGAGAGAAAACTGTAGAGGTAAACTTCTGGCTGAAAATAACAATCAGCACGATGGAAAATCAGGGTCCTTCTCCAGGCCGTCAGCTTGAGGAATCAGTGCCACCACGGACAGGGCTGTTGTTTGCATGAATGAAAAACTTCAGGGGGGCTGGAGTCACCACTTGGGCAGAGACGGCCAGGGAGAATCTCTACTCTACGGGACAGGATGGCTGATTAGGGTAGCTCTGGGAAATAGCCTTCTGTGGAAGGCACTGTCATTTGGATGAGAATTAAGCTCTAAATTCCAACAGCTGTTACATTGAAAAATCATTCGGTATTCTTTGAGAGGTGAGGAGACATTAACCTTGTATCTTGGCCGAATTTCATCTCATTATATTCTTCCTTAAATCTGCCCTCTCTGTCCCTAGCATGAGCAATTGGACATTATATTTTGTTTGCTTTCCAGCCCCTGAAGTCAAAGCATTATAGGTACCTAATATTTGTAGCATTTTAAGGTGACTTAAGTGGTTGTGCACCCTAACTCATCATCCCAACAGGGTGTGTGTGGGGGTGTACTAATTCATTAACAGCTTTTACCTCTTGCAAGATCGAGAGAAAAGTATAAAACCCACAAAATCCCTGGAGTTTGTTTCCAAGCATTTTCTTCATTCATTCAACAAAGAGTTACTGAATACCCACTATCTCTATTCCAGGAAGATACAAAGATGAACAAGGCATGGCCCCTACCCTGGCGTTTGCCAGCCAGTAGAGACAAACATGTAAAGAATTAAGAGGTATATCCAGGAAACCGTGGAAACATAGAGGAAAGAGAAATTGAATCTTCCCAACCAAACGGAAAGACTAATATGCCTATACAGAATCCCTGGTCAATAATCCCAAAATACTTTACCGGCCCCAACAACTTTACTGTGACAAGATTTTTGAAGAAATTTTAGAAATTAAGCCATAATACAATCAAATGCCAGGAGGAGGGAGCTGACATCACTGATGAGAAAAGAAAGAAATCATCGTAAAAAATAGTTCGTCAAAGGGCTTGAGGGGGCCCTGGCTGGCGTAGCTTAGTGGATTGAGCGTGGGCTGCGAACCAAAGCATCACAGGTTTGATTCCCAGTCAGGGCACATGCCTGGGTTGCAGGCCACGACCCCCAGCAACCGCACATTGATGTTTCTCTCTCTTTCTCCCTCCCTTCCCTCTCTAAAAATAAATAAATAAAATCTTTAAAAAGGCGGGGGGCTTGAGGGAATAGCAATACCAGCACAAGAGAGAAAGAAAGAGGGGTAGGGTTAGATAAGAGCATTGCATCAAGGAAACAACCAAATGAGAATTGACAGTGGTAAACACAGCAGGAAATGGAAAGATAGATTGAATAAGATTACAATGGTTGTTTAATGCTAGACTAAGGAATGTGAACTTGATTTGTCACAGTAGATTTTTATAGACTTGTTCTTTGTTTTTTTAAAGATTTTATTTATTTAATTATAGAGAGAGGGGAAGGGAGGGAGAAAGAGAGGGAGAGAAACATCAATGTGTGATTGCCTCTTGCACGCCCCCTATCTGGGGCCTGGCCTACAACCCAGGCATGTGTCCTGACTGGGAGTCGAACCAGTGACCCTTTGGCTCACAGGCCCATGCTCAATCCACTGAGCCATACCATTGAGGGCAGATTTCTATATATTTTTGAGTAAGGGAGTGTTGTCAACCCTGGAAAGAGGTTGGATCAGACAATTTTTGTGATCTATGTGTAATTTGTCAGAAAAATTTGGACGTTTTTCCTAAAGTCTGAGAATTGAGGCAGCAACACCTCATGGAAAGATAACAGCAATTCAAGCACATAAAGCTAAAAGGCAGGAAAGCATGATGATGAAGAGGGTTTGGGAACCAAATAGACCCATTATGTGACCTTTGCCAAATGACAGACTGTAAATTTCTTTGGATATCATTTTCTAATCAGTACAATGGGGATGATATAGAACTTACCACATAGGTTGTTAAGATAATTAAATGATGCAATATGGGCAGTAAAAAACAAACAAAAAAAACCTTTTGCTGGTTTTGGCACATTTAGGACATCTAAAAAATATCAACCACTTTTGTTGTGATAATGATTGCTGCCTTTGAAACATGGAAGAAAGGTTAACAGAGTTTACTAGAATTAAAGAATTAGCAGGCTACAACTTGTACCTGCTACAACAGTGGTACCAATTCACATTGTGGGCACAGCAAACGACCCAGCGGCATGGAGGTGAGGGCAAAAGGGGGTATCGGTGGCGGCCGCCACAGACTCAGGTTTCAACCTAGTGTCAGGCTTAATGACTCTTCTATGAGAGCACTGAGTACACTGGACGCTCCTCAGAAAGCATCAATTAATTAGATGGAAATATTGAAACTATTTCTGGCTCTGGGAATTTGATTTGTCATTGTTCAAACTTGGTGCATTGGCTAAAGAGTGCTTTGAAAGGAGGAAAAATAATGAAGGAAGGAAATGCAAGAGCGTTAAAGTTCAAGTATTACCACGTCCCCTAGCTTACACTAAATTGGGTTGCCACATGTCATTTATGCAAAATTCCATTTTATTCAAGCTTGCATTATGGAGGGTTTCTGCAATGAAGGAAAAAGAAAAAAAAAGCACTTAAATGTCCTGACTCTTGTTCATAAATAATTTCATTTCTTTAGGTTAAGGACACTGTGTGGCTGATTGTCTAGAACAAAAGAAATATATTTACACTATTTTATTCTACCAGTCATTCCTCAAACTTCCCCCTTGAGTTCAGCTCTGAGAAGGTAGTAAATCACGTGTCCTTTTAACAACACAGCTCTGAATAACCATACAAATCCCATGAATTTTATTATTGGAATCTGTCTAATTGATTTACCATAAAAATGCCAGTGAATTTTCTCTAGCGAGTAGGGAAAAGACCAAGGAGCTAAAACTTCACTTTCCAGCACTCTTCTAAACAAATTTTGACTAATTTGATTAATTGTAATTCATGGAATAATTTACAGGTTAAAATAGAATAGAAATTAAAGTTATAATAAATAACATTTCAATATATGAATGTTTGGGATAACTATATTAGAAGTTATATAATGAAAAGCTAATACCTGTACAAGGAATCACTATGAATCAGATCATGTACAAATGTACAATTGTCATTTTACATATAAAATGTACATGACAATACAGATGTGTTGTCATGGTTACTGGAATACCATAAACAGTATCATTATCCGTGGTATGATTTTCCACAATGGAAAACAACTTTTAGCAAAGTTCTTAACCAAATCAAAAGACAGTCTTACCTTAAAATATACAGCAGTATCACACACTCTTAAAAAATCCAGAGTGCATTAAACATCACAAAAATATTGTCTGTGTTTATTTGTAAAATGGAGTTATAATCTAGCACAATCATTATGAATAGTATTTTCTCCTACAGCAGTATCTTGAGGGGAGATCACAAAGTCATAAAGGATGCAAAAAGAAGAAGAAAAGGACTTCTTGGCAATCCTAATCCTTGCTACCTAAATAGCTATTACAACCCTGCCCTACATTGTGACAACCAAAAATGTCCCCCCACATATCCAAAGCCCTTTTTGGGGAGCAGTTCCTCTCTCACTGAGAACCAGTGGCACAGAGAAGGAGCGTGGAGACTGTGCTGAGGAGAGCCCAGGCCCGGCAGCTCAGCTGGTCAGAGGGCTGAACCAATACACCACGGCTGCGGGTTTGACATCTGGCCAGGGCATGTCAAGACGCAACCAATGAAGGTACAGCTAAGCAGAACAAGTTGTTTCTCTCTCTCTCTCTCTCCCTTTTCTCTCTAAAATTAATAAGTAAAATTTAAAAATGTGGCCCTGGCTGGTATAGCTCAGTGGATTGAGCTCAGGCTGTGAACCAAAGCATCGCAGGTTCAATTCCCAGTCAGGGCACATGCCTGGGTTGCAGGCCACGGCCCCCAGCAACTGCACATTGATGTTTCTCTCTCTCTCTCTTTCTCCCTCTCTTCCCTCTCTAAAAATAAATACATAAAATCTTTAAAAAAATAAAAATAAAAATGTGCTGAAAATGAAGGGCATCTGGTGTTTGGTATTTCTTAGGGTGTTTTCATTGTTTGTTTTTAGCTAAGTATTTATATTTGCTTTTGAGACATTCTGAAAAACTTCTGGAATTTAGTACCACATGCTGATTTCAAAGGATACACAGAAGAGCTCTTTAAATACATCTTACCAACTCAGAATTAACTCCCCCAAACCCTTGGTTAATCAGGCTTACGCTTTTGATATTCTGCTTTTGAAAGAAAAAGGCAAACCAGACACGAACAGACTGACAGTGACTGGAGCGGGTGGGGCAGAGGGATAATGGTGGGAAGAAGGGGAAGGGACTAGGGAAAGAACACGTATGAATGACACAAGGACATGGACAGCGGTGTGGGGATTGACTGTGGGAGTGGGGGACACAGGGGGAGTGGGGTGGGCCGAGAAGGGCAAAGGGGGAAAATTGGGACAATAGTAATAGCATGACAATAAAAAATTTTTTAAAAAGGCAAATCAATTATACAGATTCCAATAATAAAATAATCAATGAATATGATCCCTGGAATACACATGAAAAATATTTTTGTGGTTTTAATGTACTCAACTCTTTGAGTGAATGAATATTTTGCCAAATCTCCTTTCCTCTGCCTATATTTTTATTGTAATTAAAAGAAATGTTTACCATATAATGTCAAAATAGTTTATTACAGGGATTCTTAACCTGGGGCCTATTGCCAGGGGCTTAAGTGTGGGCTGCAGGGGTATGTAAATCATATGCAAAAAAATTATGCACGTGTGTTTGTCTCTTTCTTAATAATTTCTGGTATTATTCAGAGTTTTTATTATATTCTTAAAATAATTTGCTCCAAAAATGTAAGACAAGCAAAGCAAACAATGTTCTACATTTTTCAGTCGTGAAGAATTTAATGACTGAAATTTAACCCAATAGTTATTTTTTCTTAATAAAGCAGAAAGTGTCTAGAAAGTTCAGCCATGTCTAGACTGGTTTTTTACTACAGAGGTTAAAAGACATAGGGAACTAGAGTGACACTCAGTAATGCAGGAGATTAACTGGAACACTCCAGTAAACAAAACAAGAACAAAAAAAAACTCCCCAGTTAAGTGACCAATTCATGTGGATTCCCAAAGGAAGTTTTCAACAATAAATTACCCCATAAGCCTCCTCATGCATTAAATGTGATATTGTTGGTTGTTGTTGAGTTAAAATGCATTAATTTCATGCAGATACTACACTGAATGGGAATATAAAACCTTAATAGTAAACAGTACTTTACTTTCTGTTTCCCCATGATTCTGTCTTTGTCTTACCTACTAGAAAGACTGTACAGGTTAACATGCCTTGTATATTTTTATGCAACAACAGATTAAGATATACCTAATGAGTGTAATTTATAACCACCGCATTTCTACTAGGATACAAACGAGGATGAGAAGCAATGGACCAGATGTTTCAGTTCCATAGTAAGTGAAATCTGAACGGGAAGTGGGTGTGGAAACTGAGTGTAGTTTGCCCACATGCCTGCCAAGTGAAAAACCCCTTCACATGCCCCACGTGGAGGAACTCCACAAAATCATCCTTGTTTTGCCCATTCGGTGACCATCACCTGCTTGGATAGACAGTGCAGCCAACATTTGTCCTGTCTCCTGGTAATAAAGCAATGGGCCACACTTTCCTTCACAAACTACCCCACATCCACAGGCCTGTTGGAAGAATGAGATGCAATTCAGTGTTGCAATCAGAAAAACAAATCTGCTTTGTAGAGGATGCACATTGTCAGTTACTATGGTCCAGTGTTAACATTTGGAGAGAGAAAGGTGGTTTCAATCCAGCCAAAGTGACTGAAAGTGCTCTATATTGTAAAAATTAAGAAACAGAAACCTCCTTCAAAATGAAGTTAGGAGGCCAGAAGAGGGCGCTCTCATGCACTTGTAGGCCATGGAGACCAACAGGAAGAACTCTGTGTTATAACAGCTCTCCTCATTTCTCCTCTGTAAAAGATTCCTCTCCTTTTTGGAGAGGAGGGAGATTTGTCTGTGGCCACATGAAACCACCTGCAAAGAACTGCAGTTCTTTGTTGTTCCTGAATAAGCCCAATTTTGCTGGAGAAATATCTGGCTGTCTATTTGTCTAAGGTCAACGCTATGAAAATCTGTTTGGAGAAAGAAGGGAAATCATCAGTGTGCAAAGAGGTTTCTTAAACTTTTAGAATTATACTGAATCATTACAATCCTGAAAGAAGATTATTATGGTAAAATTACTGACACTGAATCTAAGTCTCAGAGAAGTGACTAGCTAATAAGTGGTCAAACAGATGTTTTTATCAAGGTTTGTCAAATGATTCCCAAACTGCTATTCTCTGATTTTGTTGACAGATGATTTCTTAATGGCGTGAAACATAAATCTGAAACTTCTCTAATGTTGGCATGGAAACCTTAAGATACTTAAGATACATCTCTTTAAAAATGTTTTCATAATACTAAGCCATGCATATTTTAAACACTGGGACAACTAGAATAAATATAAATTCCTGATCACAGGAATGGAATAATTAACAAGAAATAGCACTCTTTATAGAGTAATTTATTTCTTACAACAACTCTATGATTGAATATTAATTTAAATTGAGAGAACTGAGGCTCAGAGAAGTTAAGTGCATTTCCCAAGCCACATCACTAGTAATCAGCAAGTCTAAGATTTTAATCCAGTCTGTCAATATCTTTCTAAAAGATTGTATTACTTAGAGCAGGAAAACTGTTAAGACAAACAGATAAAGAAACTTTAAAATAGGTAAAACACAAGAGAAGTTTGTTTTGTTCACATAACAGTAGTAGATGGGAAAACAAGTTTTATGGTGTCTCTCCTCCACCTAGTCATTCAGGGACTCAGGCTGAGCAAGTCTCTGTCATCCTTGACAGAGGGCTTCCAGGTGTCCTGGGGGTCGGTCATTTTCATTTCCACCCCTGGAGGGGAAAGGGCATGGGTGGGGGTGGGGGTGGCTGCAAGGGAGGTTTTTTAAAGGCCAAGACTAGAGGTGATATAATCAGATCTTCTCAAGTTCTGTTGGCTAGAATTCAGTTATATGGCCACACCTAGGAGATGTTGCAAAATATAGGTTAGACATGTGTCCAAAAAAATAAAAAAGAAGAACATGTTTTGTTGAATAAAGAAACTAGTCTCTACCCAGTACTGACTTAGAAAATTACTCTCCTATGAAATTGAAAAGTATACACCCACGAATGGTGGAGACTACTAGAAATTTGGGGGGTAAGTACTGTCAGTGTGGGTATTACTTAAGAACCCAGGTTCTGGAATTAGGTAACCTGGTATCAGAACCTAAGGCCACTGATCACTATGTGATTTTAATTTTACCATTTCTGTATCCGAATTTTCTCATTATTGAAATGGGGACAGAAGTACCTGTTTCACAGAGTTCACTATAGGGTTTAATGTTGAAAAAGCACAGCAGAGAAGACTAAGTGTGTGTAATACTCATTTTTTCCTTTTTCCTTTTTAATAATCAAACCTCCTAACTTTGATGTGGACATATGTTCCCCACGTAAAGACTGCATTTCCCAGACTTTCTTGTAAACTGGGTGTGGCCATGCCAATAAATGCTAGCCAATGAGATATGAGCACAGTACAACCAGATCCTTAACAGGAAGCTGTGTGTTCTCCCTTTTCTCTTTTGTTAGAAATGTCCCTTTTGTCCCTTTTCTGGCCGAATGTGGGTGAGGGATGGTGAGTTAGTTACCGTTCCACAGAAGAGGGAACGCCTTGAAGGACAGGGAAGCAACATGGCAGAAGGTACCTGAGAGCTGCCCCAATGCCCTGCACTGCTCGCCATGCTCGACTTTCATGTGAGAAATAGTCTATTTCCTATAAAGCAGTCATTTCCGTCTCTGTTAAAGTACCCAAACAAACACCTAGCTATTATAACACCTAAAGTATCTAGAACAGTTCCTGCTACATTTTCTCAACAAATGATGGCTACTATCAATATTTCATCAGGATCATAAATCTAGAGTCTACTTCCCAAGTATATTCCAAAGAATGCTAATTTATAAGTAGTAACAATTGTCAGAATAAAAGCAGGAATTTAGGTGAATGGGATCAACTAATTTTGAGAAATAATGATTTAGAAGTAAATGAGTCCCTCTACTAATTTTTTTTTCGTCTTAAGTCTGCTAAGGTTAGTGATTACTCTTAAGAAATGGAAAGTGTGGGTAGGACTTCCTAATCTTTAATAAGTTTTTAAAAAGGGACCATGACACCTTTTTTTAAGAAGCATATTGTGGAGATAGAGGTCGGTGGACACAATTTGGGAAACTATTTTACTGAAGATAAATTCAAGAATTCAGACACAACCAGGCTAAGTTTATTCTGAAAAAGCATCCTACACTTACAGTCTGGGACTGGAGTACATAAAAGAATATGAATTCACATTTATTATAATTAAAATTGTACATCTCTATTCCTCACACGCTGTCTTTAAAACAAATGCTGAGTCACTACTTCTGAGTTAGTCATGAATTTAAAACTCATGGAGCTTGTACTTCCTGAGCAACCCCAGAGGTAGAGAATCAGAAATGGAGAAAGGAAAAAAAAAAAGGTGGAGTGGGTACAAAGCCAAGGATACTCTGATTTTGAAAGAGAATATTTCTGATACCTTGATATATTTTTCTACTTAAACCACTCCAAGCAGATGAATTAAGAAGTACATGTTTGGAAAAAAAGGCCTGGAAAATAAATCCAAGAACAACAAAACCGCAAAAGGAAAAGAAGCATGGAGTCAATTACGGCTAACATGGCAAGCTGACCACAAATTCCTATATTAATAAGAATGTTCTGTGCATATCACAGTGCGTCCCCCTTAGAGACACTCTCATGGATAAATACTGCAGTTCCACTATACTAAGTTCACAGTGTTTAGCTAGGATTCCATCTTCAAGAGATAGAGCAAACAACACTTAAAATACAGAACCAATTATAAAAGATGGTTCCATTAATTTTGATAAAGTAAACAGCCAGAATAGCATGCTTTAACTCTCTTTCTCTCCTACCATTTTAATACAAATTTGAGAAAAGAGAGTAGGAATCACAAGATCCCTACTCAACATTTTCAGATGAGTTTATGTTTTGATGAGCCAGCTGTTACGAGGGAAACATGAAGATTCTGAGAGGCACTTAAGGGGAAAATACTAACGGTTGAATAAAGGTAAGCCAATCAAACCACTTACTCATGCCTAATAGAGTTCTGTATAGTCCAAGCACCTGGCTTGGAGTAAACATTTACTTTTTGCAGCGCGATATTTAATCAGCTTGTCAGGTGGTGGAGAGCTCCATCCAGAGGGCAGTTCTCTCTGACCTTACTCTTCCTTTAATTGGAAACATTGTTTAGTGTTCTGTCTCCCCCATTCCTCTTCTTCCTGGAGCATCTCCTTGGTGCACCGCTATCACATATAAATCCATGGGACCAGTCACGCTCGCTAACTCAGCACTCCTCGGAGGGGCTGGTGTGTCAAACTCGGGGATTTGAAAAGCTTCCTGAGGTTGCCCGCCAGGAGCTGAAAGACAAAAGGCAGTTTTAGCCCAGATAGAAAGAAAAGAAGGTGCAGGCAGAGGCCCAACAGCAAAACAGGAGGCCTCCTCGCCTTACATGAGGGAGTGGATGATGCAAAAATACCCCTACTTGGATAATTTGGAAAAGTAGTTAGGGACTGATTTGTTTGACAAATTTTAGGACAACAGAATATATGAGATGAATTACTAGAATTCCTCTGAACAGTAAAACTCAAAGATAAGAAAGGTGGCACTATAAGAGACTTGTAGTCCGGAGCAACTTCCTTATCTTACAGATGGGAGGAGACACTGCACACCAATCAGGTCAACGGCTTGACGGTAAAATGAGAATAGGGTCCATCTTGCTCCCAGTCCAGGTAGAGGTTAGGAGCACTGACTTAGTAGCCGGACTGTGTCTCCTTTAAATCATGGCTCTACCTCTAGTAACTGGCTGTGAGAATTTCTGTAATTGATTTGCCTTCCTTATCTAGCTCCTCAGCTAGAAAATGAGGGTAATGAGTAGTACCCACCCTACAGGGTCATTTTAAGGATTAAATCATTTTAAATGTAGGAAGCATCCAATACAGCTTCTGGCACAACATAAAGGGCTCTAGAAACTGTTCTTTTTCTCGGTCATCAATCACAGGTAGAAACAGACATTTGTCCTGTCACAGCAGATAATTCAAAGCCAGCACCTGCCCGAGTGTCCCTGCCCACTGTGCTATCCAAAGGGCCTCAGAGCTTGGCCAGGCCGCTCTCAACCATGCAGAGCTGTGGTGAGGTCCCAGGGGAGGCCATGGCAGGGAAATCCACGGGACCTGCAGCTGCGGCTATTCCTCAGATCCCATGTTCTTTGGAGTTGGATGGGTTCAAAATTGGTTGGGAACTTGCATTTCCTTGTCTGATGAAATAGACAAGAACTAGACAGGGAGCTAAAAAGTCTTTTACTAGTCATTTTTTCCTATCATCATCAACACATAGATAACAGTAGCCATCAGCTGGGATGGCTATGACAAAGTAAAGTATCCTGTAATCTTTCAAATCTCCCATCAGCAAATGCTTGATGGCTGCTAATATGTTATTTACCAGTTGATAGTATGTGTAACTTACCAATCTCATGGCTGTCTTGGAGCACCGCTCGTTTTGTACAGCCCTTTACCCCCTCGAAAAAAGAGGAATGCCAGAGGACCCAAGCTGTCCTTTTACTTAACATGATGATTGGGAGCTACTTTATCTCATCACATCCTCCCCATTCCCACTTTCCAGGTGAGACTTGCTTCTTTTAAAGTATTCAGATGTTAGGAGAAAGATGCTGTAGGGACAGAACTGCAATGAATCCTTAGAAAATAAAATGTTATCTTAAATCTGTTCCTGTTCTTCCAACTGGGCCGGCTTCTCTTTCAGCCAAGGCCAGTGACTCAGGTGGGCCATCCAGGTGTAATCCAACAAATGCAAGTAAACGCGTTGGCCATTTCTGCACACCCTGGTCCCACCGTGTGGAACCCACCTAATGCACTGGAGTGCACTGGACCGGTAAACCCTGACTGGACTGTGCTAATGGGACGTGGCCTTGGATGGCAACAACAGCTGCTATGACTCACTAAGTGCTTATTACATCCCAGAAACCTTAGACTATTGGCTTTTTTCTTTCTTTAAGTTCAACTGCTAGAAAGTAATACGTTTACTTCATGAACGGGTGCATACCACATACACACATACTGACAATGAGAAGTTTTATGAAACAGTACTTACCCTAAGTACATACAATGCACTGAAATATTTTCTATTCCACTTTGTTATTTTATGTTCTGAAATTCTGGTTTTGACCCATTACATTGATTTCATGACTCACAAATGGATTGCAACCTACAGTTGAAAAACACTGACCGACTTAAGCAAATTTATTCCTCATAAAATCCTTGCAAGGCAGATATTGGTATCAGATTCCATGCAGAATAGTTCAATAGAGAATATTTAATGCAGAGAACCAGTTAAAAAGGGCTTGGGAGAGCTGAAATGCCAAACAGGGAACAGCGAGGCAGTCCAGATATTAGCGAAAGCAGGAGCCACTATCTTCAGTAATGCCTGGAAACGAGAGAAAAGGCGCTGTGATTGGAGCAGACGCTGGGATGCCTGCTGAAGCAGGGACCGGAAACCATGCAGAGTGTCTAACAGGAAGTGGGATCAGGGAAGGCTGGCCCCAGAAGATGGCTTTCCTAGAGAACTAGGGACCTGCTGGAGATCTCTCTCAAAGGAAGATGAATAGAGAGGTAATGGGGGAGATAGATGAAGGGAGAGAAAGAGAGAGACAAAGTGAGAGTGAGGAATAACTTGGCTTTTCCCATCCTCCACTCTCCTATTTCCTCCCACGGGTCACCTCTAGTTAGCAACCCATGGAAATGTCGTTATCAGGGATCAGCTCCCAGAGATACAGAGCTAAACAGGGGAAGAAGGTATTTGAGAACCAGAGGCAAATGTCTTGTACAGCCAGGGCCAGCTTTATGGGTGTGACCTGTCCAGTTATACCAGCTCTCAAGGGCCTCCACACTTGATTTAAGCTATCAACACCCTGAAATTTGCAGTGTTTTTTAACACAGGTTCCACCTTCCTGTTTTACCCTAGACTGCAAATTGTGTAACTGTAATTTGGAATGACTTAATTGGAATAACAGCATTGTTATTCCAACTGTACAGATGAGAACCCTGTGGTTCAGAGTTTAAGTAGCATGCTGTAGGTTACCCAAAAGTGGATAGAGTACAGCTTGAAACCAACCCAGTATTTCTGAGGCCAAACTCCACACTCTTTCTAATAAGCCACAGTCAATTCCATCCCCCAAAACAGCACTAAGAAGCAGAGGGGTGAGTTGTGCAGGTGAATCCTCCAGTTCAGTGAGGAAGGGATGCAGGTACTTGGCAACTGCTACTCAAGAATAAATCCTGCTCTTCCCATTTGGTCACTCCAGGCCATAAACAAACATTAACTCAGCCTTTGGGGGATTGTTCAGAATAGCTAAAAAGATACAAAAAGCATTTCTCTTGTTCTTCCTGCAGAAGAAGCAGAGCAATTCACTATAGAGAAATGTAACACTCGTTTTTTCTTTAAAATTTGCCTTGCAAGATGGATGTAAAGGAGGAAATAAGGAAATACATGTGGACTTGACTTCAATGGTCAATTCCCCTAACGACCTTTCCTTACAAGTGAATTGAAGCCGTGGGTGCTGACTTCCGCTCCTGATAATAGCAGCCAGCTCTCCCTGCCTGCCCCCACCCCACCCCACCCCACCACTTTTGGTCATTTGTCAGAGTTTCAGACATGAGGTTTTCCTACAATAAAATCTTCCTAGCCTCACTTTCTGGGGTAATTCTAGTTTCACTAACAGTTACAATGGGAATGAAGCCAAAGGAATTTGGCAAGAATCAACTCAGAGGGAATATTAATTAATGCAAGGGATCCCTAATGCAATTACTATATATCTCTACCTCAGTATTTCAGTGTTCTTTTGCTGTGACTTAGAGCACCTTCTGCAGTCTTTGCCTTGCACAGTGCCGGTGGCACAGGAGGAGACATCTAATGCTGCAACAGTCACCATGATAACATGTTATCTGCTCAACTTCATGGCACAAAATATGACTCCAGCAAAATATGAGTCACCAGCATTGGCATCACCTTTTACTCCTACTCCATCTCTACGGATTTCCTTGCAACGTGAGCACAAAAGAGAATCCTAATTATCAGAGGCTCATCTATAAGCTGATGAAGCTCAAGCCAACATCTGAGATCAATTCTATACCAGTTCTGGCCAGAGAAGGAAACGGGGGGCTGAAGGGATGCCAGGGCAGGCCCGAGGGCTTCTGGCTAATTAGGATGTAAAGACGGTCTTAAGTGAATCTCTTACTCCCATGTCATGCTTTTTTTTTCTAGAATAAGCTCAATATTTCTCATCCTCCAGGTGTGTATTCATAAGTGTCTACGATGGGTGTTTATTCAATAAATGTTGGGCATTTACTATGTACCAGGTAAGCAAAATACTGAGGACTCAGAGATGAATGCGATGCGACATCTAATGAGACATGGAGTCTTGAGAAATACCAGACAACTAATTCTTACATAATGTGATTGCAATTCATATTTAAGGGCATGCCATGGAGCCGAAAGGAATGACCGGCAAGCCTGGTACAAAGCAGAACGAAGACTTGACTGAGGAGGTGCTTCTGAGCACTGACAACATAGGCCAGAAAGTCACCCAGAAAATTATCATCACTCGGAGCAATCAGATAACTTAGCTAAAACAGAGATAACTCATATAAGAACACAGAACCTTAGCATATTTATCAAATTGTCAACTTTTGGGGAGGATGATGGTGTCCTATTCCAAGCTGCCTTGTCAGTAGGAAGATAACTTGCTTTATTCTGAAGTTTCCTCATTTCTGCATGTTTCAGTTGGTAATTACAGGAATCACCTTGAGGCTAAGATATGGAATCTAACGAACAAAATGAACTGATGAGCAAAATAGAAACAGAGGCCTGGACACAGGGAACAGACTGACAGCTGTCAGAGGGGAGGCGAGAAAGGGAGACTGAATAAAAGAAGGGGAAGAGATTAGCCAAAGAACATATATGTTTAACCCATGCACACAGACAACAGTGTTGAAGATAGAAGAAACAGGGGGAAGATGGGGGAATGGTGGAGGCGGTCAAAGGGGTGGGGAGAAGGGGACATCAGTAATAGTGTCAATAATGAAAAAAAAAGAATCCGAATCTCAAGACAGGCATGCTTCTCAGTATTTGTATAATCAGGCAAGTTTGGGGAAAAGCTGCCTTATTCTCCTTCATCCATGTCTTCTGGGGAGGACTGATGATTTGGGTAGTGGTCTGGGGACTGTGGGAAAAGGGAAGATCGGTCTGTAAGCACAGTGCTTTGGGCTTTGTTTCGAGTCCCAGATGGGACAGCTCAAGCCCGCCAGGTGCATCATTCAACCGTGTCTCAGTCACATAAACGGAGGACACCCTGTTTGATCATCCTGTCATGTAGCTCCAGACAGAAGGGATTTTTAGAAGGAGAGCATGTCCTTGCTCAGGGTAAAGGACGGAGGTTCTTGCCTTATATTCGCTAGCACACAAAAGAGCAAAGCTCTCTCTTAGAAAATGTGTCCTTTAAGGGATGAATCAGGAGAAAATAAGTGGTGGTTTCAATGGCTCACTGTGCTCCTTACTTCCCATCCCATCTTCCCCAGTTACCACCTTTATAAAACGCTGCTGGCCGCTCTGCTCTCCTTCCGTCCCTCCCCGCCCTTTCCCTTCCCTGGGCCTGTCTGCTCTGATGCTCTCTCCAGTCTTGCCTTTGACTCAGGCCCTTGAAGTTCCTCGAGGCTTTCCCCCTTTATCATGACATTCTGTTCTCTCTCCCAGTCGTCCTCTCTCCCTTTCTCTTTTCTCTTGCTTTCAGATCCTAAGGATCTTACCTGGGGTTTTCTTCCTTTTCCTTTCCCACTGAGATAACTATGCTCTTCAGGCTTTAGAAATAAAGTATAACAATAAAATAGCTACCATTTACTTGGCTCATGTTATGCTCCAAATAACAGTATGGAGTTTGCAGATATTGGTCCCTGTAATCCTTACACTGGCTCCCTGATACAGCAGTCAGTTTCATTCTGATATAGTACAGTCAGAACGGAGGAGGGTGCCTAGACTCAGAGAAGTTGAATAATTTACCGAAAGCCTTATAACTAGAAATTAAAAAAAAAGACATTTTGCCATGTTTTTCTACAAGAAGTAGCCCAGAGCTCTTTAACAATCTAGTATTTCAGATGATGGCTAATAAACAAGGTAAAAAAATAAGTTCATTGTCTTTTTTTATGTCTAATGATTTAGTGATTCTTACCATAAGAGTTCATATTATTTATAATCCATGAATAATGCTGGTCTCGATTCCAACATTATTCTTGAACAAGAAACTTTCATTTTCTGCTTGAGCTTCTCAGTGTTAATGGCAAATCTTCAAGGAACCCATCTGGGAAACACACCCAAGTATTAAGTGTGGACTCATGGATGTAATACTGCCTTTGCACTAGCTGTGATGGTGTTTCTATTGTGGGTCAGCGGGAGAACCGAAGGTGTGGATCTGGTTGGAATTCACTCTCCAGTGGAAACAACATAGAGCTAGAAACAGAACGCCTGGACTTAACTCAGTTTTGCCACCTACCAGCTGAGTGACTTGGGTTTGAATTTGCTCATTGGTAAAACCAATAGTTTGGGGCGGGGCGGGGGCAGAGGGTCTCAAAAGTTCCTCTGACTTCTTAACTGTTTATATTTTAATAAGCTTTACTTGGAACCCAAAGCTGAACTCTGTATGTTCCCAGGGACGGTCATGGTCCAGCATCTCTCTACACCAATGAGAAACCTTAGGGACAAGGTGGAGAACGAATGACTGCATATGTGTATAGGTAGAAAGTTATTTGTGGTTCTACCACACTGCTCACTCTGTAAGCTGCAGCCTTCCTAGTACAATGAGCACAGGAATCATAAGGCTCCGTGTTATCAAGGCAACTGACAAACCTAAGTATGATTTTCACTCTGACTCATGTTTTAATTACACCAAGATGTTGCAGCAGAAATTAAACTGCTATTTAATAAGCAGGCATGTACAATAATAGATGTTTAATGACTACATGATTTAAAGACACTACTGTCTTTTGCTGTCTGCATCAGCTTTTTATTGCTGCTGTGACAAATTATCACAAACTTATTGCCTTAAAACAACATACAGTTATTATCCTACAATTCTGAAGTCCAGAAGTCTGAAATGGGTCTCAAAGGACTAAAACCAAGGTGTTGTCAGGACTGCATACTTTTCTGGAAGCTCTAGGAGAGAATCTGATTACTTGCCTACTCCAGCTTCCACAGGCTGCCTGCCCCTTTAGCTGGTGGAACTCCTTGCTACATCTTTAAAGTTAGCAATGGTAGGTTGAGTCTTCTCATTTTATCATTCCCACACCCTTCTGTCTTTGTCTTCCACTGTTTAAGAAAATTCATGGTTATTTTGGGTCTACCTGGATAATTCAGGATAATCTCTCCGTTTTAAGGTCAACGGATGAGTAAGCTTAATGACATCTGCGACCTCACTCCCCTTTGCCACGCAACACAACACACTTAGAGGTTTCAAAGATTAGGGTGTAGACATCTTTGGAAGTCATTGCTTTGCTTACCACGCTGTCCATTTTTACTCTGGGTTTTAAAGTTGGATATAAACAGAAACACTTTATGAGAGAGCTCATTAGACATGACATCAATCTCTATCAGGAACCCTTTATCACCTCACAGCGAAAATAGATATTAACATAGGGAGGACGATCATTCTTTTTATAGCTCATTAAGCTGACTTTACCAATAACTAGTTACACATATCTCAAAAGAGCCCTTAGGTTATTATTATAGGAAAGAGATACAGATATTTTTAACACAGTAGGATTGTTAAAGACCATTTGGGGACCACCTCTGAAATTCATGAGAGTTACCCCTTTACTAGAACATCTATTAACAGTCTGCAGAAGACCATATATTTTATCAGTTACCTTCAAGAATTTCAGTATGGTACCTTATGAATTTTTTACTATAGACCTGAATGTGAGCATAAATAAAACTAAAGAACATTACTAGTATTCAGAATTATGAATAAGGGAACCGACTGACAATAAAAAAATCAAGAATGATTAACTCTAACTCTTAATGCCTTCGGAGCTGCTGGAGCCAAAAATCAATATACAAAAGTCAAAGAATGTCAATATGCTTATTTTCCCTATGAAAAGTCTCCAGGAGTTCTGCTGGGTTTCTTATTGCTGTTGCCTTTCAAATGCCAACTAAGAAATGGCTATTATGTTTATCTTCATGTCAGGTCATCTGAAAAGAAATGACAAAATAGAAAAAAATCTAATAACATCTAGAAAATGACTATAATATTTTCTTATATCTATTTGAGAGTAAAAATAATTCCTGATTTATTTTTACTATAAATTTTTAACATTTTTTCATACAACGTGTAATTAAATTTTAATACAGTGCTCATTTTATTTTAAATGGGTACCCTAACAAAGGAAGAAAATGCAGGGGTACACAATTTGATGTTATGACAGAAGTCTGTGTACAATATAATCACCGAAATTCAAATTTTTTTAAAAAGGGAAAAAGTTGCATATGCATTTCAACAACTGTAACCACCAATTCTACTTTCCCCTCCATTTCTCTTTTCTGTCTTTGTTTAATTGTAAATGGATTACTGAAGTAGTCAGCTTACTAAAGCAGTATCTATACCATTAACCATCACGTCGGAAGGGGGCTGGACAGCACATACTGTTATGAGCTCATCATACAGAAAGGGAAGCGGAGGCATTGATGGTCACTTCGTGGGTCTTAGAGTCGTTGTGGGTCCCAAATTGCCAACTACCAGACCCGCATGGTTCCTCTAGCCTCAGGTTGAATCCACTCACCACCATGCTACCTGAGTTTCCCCAGACAATCTGCCTGTGTGCAGAGAGTTATATAATTAAAATACATTTCAACGGGCTTCCATATGGCGACCAGTTGGTGACAAAATAAAACTGCATGTGGTTGTATGCACAAGCTGTCTGGATGCTATAAAAAGAAAATTTTGACCAGTGATGCTGGTCAAAATGCTGATTAAATCAGCATGCACGTTAAAATGTAATAGTTAAGTTCAAAGAACAAACGAAGTGTCCCTTTCATGAGCAAAATCTGAAAAAACAAAAGAGATAGATGCAACTTTTCACAGGTGTTTGCAGGCCAAGTCTGGCTGAGGCAGATAGCCCATGGCCACATGTACACACTGCTTTGGGGGCCTTTCCCTTCTCCACAGCATATTTCTTCCTATAACTCTGTATCCTACGTGAGCAGTGGAATCAGTCCGCTTGGCAGAGGGAGCAGCATATTAAGCACTGCTCTCTACAGGAGATGAGATTAAGTGCACGGAAGAATTTCTACTATTCAAAATAAAAACGTCCTGAGTGGGACAGAAATAGAATCATGGCTATTGTTATACAAAGTGGCCATGTTTGATTTCACTCCAGGAATGTATTATAGTATCACGACACTTTTTAAAAGTCGTTATTAACAATAAAACAGTTGTCATTTTTGCACACTAACTACAAATGTAAGTGATGAGAACATTAAGAGCTGTGTTTCTTAGTCACTTCCTCTCTCCTGGGCAAACACAAGCTTTGAAAACCCCCACAGAATAGGTTTTATAGATAAGGACATGAAGACTCCAGGGACTTAAAACACACTGGTGTTGCAGTACTGTTTGGAATCCAGAATCATCTAGTGCCCAAGACTGACCTGTGTGGACCACAACAGTGAATCTAAAATGTTTTTCTTGCTTTAGCAGGGGAATTCTTCAATAGATAAAAGCAAGGCCGATCTGAGAGAAGCTGGGGTGGGTGGTAGCCTGGCCTCCAGCCTCACCCCCGGACCCTCTGCTGATTCCCATTTTTTTCATGGCCCTGCAGCAGCCTTGGAGACAATTCTCTGGAATCCTAGGTCTCAAAAAAACAAACAACAAGAACAACAAAACCAGCTTGAACAACACTATACTGCACCAAACTGCTGTCTTCTCACTGTTACCAAAATTTCCATGCGGCTCTCCCCAGGTGGGCTTCTAGAAAGGCACCAAGACTGCTGCGCGCACTGGATGGGCCTTCTGGGCGGGCCAGGTGGAACAGGGAGCTAGGCGGGCGTGCGTTCCCACTACTCTCTGCCACGGCACTGGGCACAACTTCGAACGAACTGCTTGTTTATTCGTGTTTGTTTATGTTCTGCCTCCCTCCCCAGGCTGTGCAAATTCCTGGAAGGCAAGAACAGTGTCATATTTCCTTTGGTGTGGCCCAGCCCCGAGCATAAAAGTTTCCAACACTTCTTTGTCAACTGCCTGAAATTTGTTAAAAGCAAATTTGAAAGCAAGAATCGCTTTTTCTCCATCTGCTTTTGAAAATAAAACTGCATCGATACAATGCCCCAGATTGACCCTGCTGTAAAGTCTACTCAACTGTTCGAGTGTACACGCAAAGAGCTTCTCAGAAAACACCCTTCAAATGCTAAATGGCACAGTTCAACAGAGAGAGAGAGAGAGAGAGAGAGAGAGAGAGAGAGAGAGAGAGGGAGGGAGAGAGGGAGAGAGGGAGAGAGAAGGGAAAAGAGAAAAAGCCAATTTCAACTGAAAATTCATTTCATCTACTTTCCATAACCAGAAAGCCTCAAAAGACTACATCTGGTATAATGACATATAAGTATAAATTACAAAATTAAAATCTCAGTACAGCTTGAAAGAAAAGATGCACACGGAACAGTGCCTAATTTCTATAGTTAATGGGAAAAATTGTTCAGTATTTATGGGTTTTCAGTTTCTTTGGTTTTAATTTGTCCTCTACATGAAACATAACCAAGATGCTATATTTTTATGTATTCCTAACCTTGCATCTGCCCCAAACATTGCATTTATTGCTTCCTACATGACTCATCAAATCTATCATTTAGGACCAATAGCAGAACAGCCCATTTCAGCTAAACTATTTGTAGATTGTGTAAAACACATACACGCACACACACAATCTGGGTCATTTTTTTCGATGTTCCAAATCTGCTTTCACTAAAATTAATAACAAGAAAATCTGCTTCCCACTAACAAGAAAGTATGAAAAAGATGCTGGCTTCCTTCCTGCTCTCCAAGGAATAGACTTTCTCTTTTTATCTCCAATCATCATTTCCTATGTTTTGAGCAACAGTGATTTGTGTGTGGATAACACATAAGCAGTCCTGGGTAGAAGTCTGCCTTGAAACTTTTTCCACGGGGAAATGAGAACCCCAACACGGAGGCCCCGGGAAGGTGCCAGTGTGGGGAGAGGCTCAGAATCACTTACGATCCAGAATGAGGACAAGCAAGTTAGAAGAATAAGAACAGAATTCTCAATGCTTCTGATTATTTTTCAGTTTCTATTTATGCTGCACTTCAGGCCCACCGGAATAGGCTGGTTCCATGCAGTTGCATATTCTATTTGGGGTATAATTTAATAGTCAGAAATGAGATACCAGAAAATTTAATAGTCAGAAATGAGATACCAGAAAATGTCTGCAAAAAGCAGTATGTGGGATAAATGCATATTTTTGTACTAATAATGGGAACTGTCCCTTGAATTGCTTATTATGCCCCTAAAAATACATCTTTTATAATCATTTGATCCAATTATAGATTATCCCTTATGGTGATAAACCCAAAATAGTATAACCAATTATTATTTAGGTTCCCTGAAGTTTTTATTACTGAGAGACCCGGTGTCACCAGGTGGCATGAATAACCAGGTGGCTCCAGTGTCTCTAACATGGTCTGCTCTGACAGCTCCTGGGCTGAGTATGTACTTTATCAATTATACAAGCTCCTTAGCTCTCCTTCTGCCATTGCCCAGCTGCCTCTTGGCTCTTAGCTTCTTCATTATAGCATGGGGAGAAGGATCCAAACGTGTTGTATTTTCTCATACCTAATAAATAACCATTTGTGTCTAAAACCACAAACTGTCCTAAAAAATAGCTTTTCCTCTTTTAAATAAGGTTGCACTATGGAACGGAAAGGGCACGGCATTTGGAGCCAGAGGACAATAGCGTGTGAAGACAGACAGGCTTGGCTGATTCTGCCAATTACTGAGCCTCAGGCCACAAATTTAACTGATCGGAATTTCAGCTTCTTCATCAATAATAAGAATTCAACAACACAACAATCAGCCTCATGCATTATTGTGATGATCAGATCAGAGGGGTCAATTATATTAAAGTGCTTTCTGTACTGTACGGTGAAAAATAAATGTTTAGAATTTACTTCCATTGAAGAATTTTGCCCATTATTCCTTGTAGGGGTGGTGTCAGCAAAGATTGACAACACTACTGGTTGTATAAGCACAGTTTTTTGTGTGTGTGTGCGGGGGGACTGATAGGGAGAAGAATAGGGAGGAAGAAGAGAAGAGAAAAAAGAAAGAGGAGGAAGAGGAAGAAAGAAGGAGAAGAGGAGGAGGAAGGAGGAGGAGGAGAAGGAGGAGGAGGAGGAAGAAGAAGAGGGAGGAGGAGGAGGAGGAGGAAAAGAAGAAGAAGAAGGAGAAGGAGAAGAAGGAGGAGGAGGGGAAGGAGAAGGAGGAGAAGCAGAAGGAGAAATAATAATGCAGAAGAGGGAATCTGAACTAAAAGCTCAGCCCCTCCCCACACACACACACACTCCGTCAATCCCTCCGGTCTAAGAATCTACATCCTACCTTCATCCACTGTGTTCTAACACAAACATTGACTACAGTAGTGAGCTGTTTCTTTATACAACTACATACATTTGAGAAATCTCTCAGTTCAGCTTCATGTTTTCTATCAGTTCAGCTGAGCTTAGACCACAATCTTCCCACTCTGTGGCCCAGCTTTAAACAAGCCAGACAAACTTGTCAGTGTTCCTCTCCAGCCTATGAAACCCTGTCTGACCTGTGACCAAGGTCCAACAATTAGTGTGAAGCCTAGGACTTCAGTGTCTTACCTTTCAATCTCCAACTTGCTTCACTGTTACATCTTTCCCTTCAACTACCTTTTTCTCCATTCTTGTCTCCTTTCCCTGTCTTCCTTTCAGTTTTCTGTAAGTCCATCTGGCACTTGGGTTAGGTCGTTCATCTCCCCTTTGACTTGATGGTACTTTCCAGTTTCTACATCCTGGGCATATTCTTTCCTAGAAAGGGCTAAATCTGTCATTTAAACCAACTTTCCTAGATTGTCAGTAACACTTTAGAATGTATGAGATAGCCCTGGCCAGTGTGGTTCAGTTGGTTGGAGTGTTGTCCTGTACACCAAAAAAGGTTGCAGGTTTGATCCCCTGTTGGAGGTGGGGGTGGGGCACATGCAGGAGGCAACAAATAAATGTTTCTCTCCCCCTCTAGCCTTCCTCTCTCTCTAGAAGCAATGAAAAAGTGTCCTCAGGTGATTAAAAAAGATTACATGAGGTCCTACAATTATATTTAAAGGTATAATTCCTCATCCATATCTGGGGAGTTTACAACTTTGAAAACTGGGGTCCAGACAGGTTTCATGGCTACTGCTCTACTGTGGAGGGTCAGGGATGAGCCTGGGAGGAGAATCAGAATTTCATGCCCTCAGTCCAATGTGTTTTTGCCTCCTCACCTTCTTGTTCCATCAATTTAACTTGTTCCATCCTTGCTAATCAAAACCCAAGTGCCCTTCTTCCTTAATCATCATTGGGCAAGACACAAATCTGGAGTAGTTATACCGGTGAAAAGGCTTGGATGGTAACATGCAAAATTACAAAATCCAAGCAGTTTAAACCGGGATCTTTCTGACAAAACATTTCACACTGAAAGTGGTCCTTGTCACTAAATTAAAGCATTCAAAAGTCAGACAATTTAATGGAGCCCTATTTCACCTAATAGAGTCTTCCAGGCTTCCGATGGTGGCTTTCCCAGCTAACAGTAAACCTGATGTGTTTAACTCTGGGATTTCTAGGCTCCTACCAGAATCATGCATCACCAAGACGTTATTCCTGAGATCTATTTAAGAGAAATGCATATCTAACAGGAGAATCCAGAGGACAGAACCAAAACCATGCAGACCGAGTGTATCAGGTGCCAACCTTCTGCGGCTATCCCTTTGGTTAGAGTGCGTGGACTGGATGTCTTTCGGTTTGATGCACAATTTAGACATACTGCTCTCTAAAACTGTACTGAGGAGATCACAAAAGTGACCTCAAATCCAATGGGAACTTTTCTGTCTTCTCTTTAATCAACACTCCTCTCATCTTCAGATGCTCCATGATACCTTGTCCCCCCAGTTCCCTCCCACCTTACTGACTGCTTCTTCCCAGCCTTTGTTGTTTTCTCTTCTCTCAAATTTCAGTACGCAGTTCCCAAGGCTTGGTTCTGGACTCTCATCTTCGTCATCAACATTCTCTATGGGGGTGACCTCAGCAAGTCAACTGACTTTAAATAAATCTGTGTCCCAATTCTGAGTGTTTTCTCTGACCCTGACCACGTCATTGAGTTCTAGACTTTTTTAGGCAATTGCTTATAACTTTATTTGAATATATAACAGATATTTCATATTAACTTTTATTCATCAAAAAACACACTAAATACTCCCCAAATATTCCCTGTCGCATTCTGCATCACATCATTCATCTCATTATTTAAGCTACAAAAAAGTGTTAGCCTTGGTTGATTTCCTTCCTTCCCTAATTACATCTAATTCTTTGGTGACTTCTACTGATCCTATCTCTAAAATATATTCCATGTAATGTAATGGCTCGACTTTCTGAAGTCACTCTGGATCCTGAGATGACCTTAGGAATGGAATTTACTGATGGGAAAGTAACAAGATAAAAGATCTTTGGTCCTTTTACCACAGAGCACCATAACAGTAGTGGAAAGATTTTACATAGAGAGAAATAAACTATCTTAATGAAGTAAAAATAAAATACGATTCCAGTTTCTCTTCTTCTTTTGCATCTAACCAGTAGTTCCAGTCTATTCTCATCCAACATCATTTCTTTCCTGGCCCACCCAATAGCCCCTATCTGGTTTCCTTATTTCTCTTGTCTCTTGTCTTCCTCCAGAACAACCAGAATGATCGTATAAACTGTAAACTAGATCATGTCACTTCTTGCTTAACATTATCTATTGGTTGAGAGTTGAACTTCAAATAGAATTCCAACTCCTGTCACTAACCCCAAACTCCAGCCTTGTAAAATGGACACTGGCTACACTAACCAGCCTGCGTTGTTCTCACCCGAGAGCCTTTGCACTTGCTGTTCCTCCACCTGGAATATTCTTCCCAGCATAGCTAGCTCCTTATGGTTACTCAGGTCTCCAACCTCAAAGTTCTCCTCCTCAAATGAGTCCCTCCTTGGAAAGCCAAACTAAAGTAGCCCCTGACATTTTCCACCTCGTTACCTTTCTATTTTCTTATGCCTACCAGCTGGAAGTATATTGTCTCCTTACTTATTTACTGAAACCAAGGCCTAGAATAGTACCTGGCCATTCTAAGTGCTCACCACATGTTTGTCATATATTTGTTGAATGAATACAGTCATTAATTGCTGGTATTCCTTAAACTTTTATAGCTTAAATTATTCCATAAAGAGTTTTAACAAGATTAAGGAAAAAAACAATCCAAAGGAGAAACTGGCTAGTTATAGGCCCAAACAAAATAATTAAAGCATTAAGAGAAAACTGGGACATAGAATCACCATTTATTCAGCAATTGCACTTCTGGGAATATAACCTAAAGAACGAAAGTAGGGACTTGAATAGGTATTCGCACACCAATGGTCACAAGCAACATTATTTGCAATAGGTAAAGGGTGGCAAACAATCCGAATGTTTGTCAGCAGGTGAATGGATAAACACAAGTAGTATATCCATACAATGATTATTATTCAGTCTCCAAAAGGAGTCAAATTCTGACACATGCGATAACATGGATGCTGTAAAGACATTAGCGCTGAGTGAAAAAAAACAGAAACAGAAGAAAAAACATTGATTCCACTTATATAAGCAAACCCACATAGACAGAAAGTAGAACAGTGGTCCCAGGGCCTGAGGGAAGGGGGACTAGGAAGTTGGCATTTAATGCGGATAGTGCTGGGGTGTGGGAGGATGAAAAGTTCTGGAGATGGACAGTGGTGACGGCTGCGTGACAACGTGAACGCACTTAATGCCACTGAACTGTCCAGTTAAAACGTTTTATATGGTAAATTTTAGTTCTGCATATTTTACCACAGTAAAAATTTAGGTTTAAGAAGGGGAGCTGGACTTGGAATGGGATGGGATTCACGAGGAAACCAGGATACACTTTTAGACCCAATCTACCACACAGATTACAATGCATTTGACAAACATGAACTTTTCTTCTCAGTCGATGGAAGAGGAAGGTTCAAGTCTATAATAATGATTTTCCTTCTTCAAAGACAAAAGGAGAAAATCACTTTATATTTTTTATCAGTACTGATCCAGTACTTTTATAAATGTTGATATGACTATATCCAAAGCACAATGGCATGGAAAACAACTTAATTTATTCTGTTCTGATGTTCTTTGACTAGAACAGAGCTATAAATAGGAGGTATCAGGACAGTCAAAAGGCATAGGATAATTTATTCTTTCCAAAATTCTACCAAAACACAGCTAATCAGCTAAATGTTATTCTTCCTGTCAAGACAATTAAAAACATGTCTATGAATAAACACTAGGTTACATGTTTTCTGGCAATGCCCCAAGTCAGGGCTCCTTGCACAAATCATTATGAAGAGTAAAGATTTAGGAGCATTTCAATAATTTGTATCATGGAGAAAAAATATCCAAATGAGTGATTTTTTTTATGTTTATGCAGAGGTTGGGAGTTATGCAAGCACAGACTCAGAGGCACGTGAGAACTCTTTCCGAGGGGGTGCCAACATCACAGATGGTGAGACACTGTCAGGGAGCCCCGTGTTCCCTGTGGCTCCTCCCTGCACACGCCTCTGCCCGCCTTACCCTGTGTGGACAACGGTGCATGAACAGCTGTATTAAAGAAAGCTGAAAGTCAAAAATCAAGCTCAGGAAGCAAGTTTATAAGGGAAAAGACGCCCAGACTTTTTTTAAGTATGTGTGGTTGGTGTTAGAAGCCATTCATAGCAGCTGTTTTATATAAATAAATAAATAAATAAATAAATAAATAAATAAATAAATAAATAAGCTTTTTGGTTTCGGGGGTGGGAGGAGAAGACAGACAGAAGATAAACACCTTGTCAAGTTGTTAGTTCTGAGGTAACGGAACGAAATGACAAGGGGGCAGATGAGCAGTTGGAATTCTCAAGTAAGAGCCTCTGAAATTGGAGTAAAATATATAATCCTTTCATTGTAGAACTAATATTGTATCTCTTTTGGCAAACTCCTTCCAAATTGGAAAATAAGCAAATCATTTTAGTGTTCTTCTCCGAGTTTCCTTTCAGTGGACATGATTTCTCTTCTGACACTGCCAAACATGTATTGGAACAGTAGAGTGTTTTAAAGGTGTGACATATTTTGTGAAATCAGATTTTTAAAAATTCAACTTTCTATAAAAGGCTTTAATGTCTTTTTTTCCAATATACTCGCATATTCACTTTCAATGTCTGGCTTTCCAACTCAGACAGGAAACTTTAAGAAACATGTTTGTAGGTGCATTAGGGACAAGCAAGCCCACTAGCTCAAGGTCATGTTCTTCAAGGGCTAATCACTCAGCTGTTTTGTCCAGACTCACACTTGGCCTGCTACTTCCCTCCTTCTGGCTTTTTCTCAGCCCTGGCTGGCCCTCATCTCGTTGCTCCTTTTCCACATTATCACCTCTGAATGTTTGGCAACTTCATTTCAGATCTCAGCAACTCCTCTCTCCTCTGCCTTTCAGCTCTTCTTTGACACCATCCTTCATTAGCTGTAGTGAATCGCCTCCAGCCCCAGGCCCCAGGCCCTGACTTTGGCTCCCACTCCAACACTGCCTTTGTGAGTCCCTCGTTGGTACTGGAAATTTGCTCTGACCTTCGATATGGGACCACAGTGGAAGTCTAACCCAGCCAGGCGTAACAGCAATGAAGGCACGTGTGGCTTTCTGTTAACTGAAATCCTATTTTGCCACCTTTATCATGACTCAGATGAAAGCAAAAATGCATGTTCACAATGCGAATGAACGCGCAACTCTACCACCTTGTTGAATATCCTTTATATTACTTCAGAAACCCTCTTTCTCTTCCCTACCTTGATACCATGGCCACCATGTACACCGTTGAAAATACTATTTTATTAGCATTTAGAAGCTGTAGGAACCACACCAATACTCTGATCCAATTCCTTCATTTGACAAAAGAGGAAAGTGATGTAAACTGCTTTATCTACACCATGAAAACTTAACTACTTAACAAAAAGTGTTTAAATTTCATTTGGTCGTGATAATAATGATTCTGGTGGAACTGGTGCTGACGAATGTAGCGTCTGGTGGAATAAATCAGAGGATCCCTGGATTTGGACTAAGAAGACCTGAGTCATGCTTCTGCTTCCACTTCTCCCACACACATCACTCTTAGCCTGTCACTTGCCTCGGCTCCAGGCTGCCGGTGGTGGTAAAATGAAGGGGTTGGCTCAGAAGAACTCTCAGGTTCCTTTCTTTCTGCAGTGCTAATGTTTCTGATGATAAAGTTCATGGTTTCAAAAATATAGTTGGACTAAGACTTCTTAAAGTTTAGTTCATGACTCTGAATCAGTGTATTTTCAGTCATATGTAATTTATCAATACTCTAAGCAAAAGTCCAAGTTAACAGTAACTAGGACTTCCATTATATTCTATAACTTCCTGGACACTTACAGACAGCTCTTCCCATTTATTTCTTATCTTTGTAAGGTTCGATTCTACCACCATGCCACAGACGAGGAAATAGGTTCAAAAGGTTAAGTGATTTGACTTGCTCAGTGTCTGAAAACCTTTAAGAGACAGATTCTAGACATGAACCTACTTCTGATATATTTATGCTCTTGTCAGTATATAAGACTGTTGTCTTATATAAGACAGTATATAAGACATGTTGTCATGAAGAGACTGACAAATGTGACCACTAAAAAAAAAGTAATAAAGCAGATCTCCTTGATAATATACATTCTAAGACCAGGTCCAAAGATAAACAAGAAATGTAACGAGATTACTTGGAATATGTATGACAGCAAACACACTATTTCCTTTTATTCCCCTAAAGGTTTATCAAAATGAAGTCCCTGAAGCCTCCTGTCATAGATGTTTCTATCTCTCTCTGTCCTACATTTGACCTTACCCAAGGTAATGGGCTCCTCCCATTTCTGGATACATGCTGGCTATCATCACTTAGGTCTAATTTTTAGTTTTTGATGTTAGGTTTCTCTGCCATTAACTCTTATACTAAGTCTCACCTCTCTGTCATAGTGTTTGCTCATTGCAGACAATATCACTGCTGAAAGGAAGGAAATTCTGTGTGCTTACTGCTACAGAGTGTTTAGTGTGAATTCAAAGTGATACAAGAAGACTGTTGCCTTAGGGGGAGAAAAACTCACATTTTCCCCCCTTTGGAAACAAATCCTTCAAATATTTTAATTGGCATGACTAAGTAGTCTTTTGATTATTGCTGTGTCACAGAAGGTAACAAAAAATTCATGATTAATATGTCGAAGTTGCTTGTTTGATTGCCCAACAGGGAAATGTCTTTTAAACTCATTCATTCTTTCTGTCCATTGAGTGTGGATAACACTGAAGGGTCAGAGGACATCTTTTATGGAGAGATATTCTCCTTCCCATTGCCAAGAGTCTGAAGCAAAATACGTCACTGCTTTCCAGCAATTGTATGATTGCTTTGGAGTAGGAATAAACCCGGGGTGGGGTACCTGTGTGTAACAAAGAAATCTACAGCCTTTCTCCTCCTTCCAACAGGCAAGCATGCAGATACGTGCAGCTAGGCGCAGACACACAGACAGACACAAACCCACAGAGGGACACACACAGGCACACCATCTTACACCCAGAAACACACAGGCATTTTGACAGGGACTTAGCATCTATTTTTATAACAATTTGGAGACCTAAATAGGCAGCATGTGAGAGGCAGTGCAGCTGAGTGAAAAATAACTACACCTGCAGTAGGCTTGGAGAAACCTGAGTTCTAGTCCCTACTGCAGCCAGGATCTGTTTGTCATTAAGGACACCGTTTTATACTTTGTACCAGTGTTTTCTAATTTAGAGAACTAGAAGGTTAAATTTTATGATTGCTAAGCTTCCTTTCAGACCTAAGGTTCTGTGAACTCAAGAAAAGGGCTGGAAAACTATATGCTCAGGTAGTCCATTAACTACGGTAAATCTGGATGGCTTTTCACCAGTTATGATGGCTTGCAATGTTTACTTTCCTCAATGTTTGCAATTATAATCCAGTTTTCCAGACCTTGTATAGAACTTATATTCCAGGATTATTTATCCATCAATAGACACTTTCTGCATGTTCCTCAACCCACTAAACGCAAGGTCCAGTGGAAGACACAGAAATGAGGGGGACATAGTCCCCGGCCTTTGGGAGCTTTCATACTCACTAAAGATGGACCAAAGACACAGAGTTCTAGTAAAAGGTACTGCAAAGTGCAACTGACTTTCTTTCGGATGAGGGCCTATTGAACTCTGCCTGGAGACAGAACTTCCCGGTGGAGTTGGTACGTGAGCAGGCCCTGATGATGCTTAAGATGCACAGCCTTACAGAGGGAGTGGGAGTCAGGGAGGTAACAAGCCACGAGGCGAGGGCCAGGAACATCGCATCTGACTTCAGCTAAGTCTTAGTGACCAAACGGGCCTCATTAGAACTTTAGTCCTATGCAGCAACGTGATGAACTGGAGGACATCATGCTAAGTGAAATGAGCCAGTCACAGAAGGACAAATACTGACGGATTCTCCATGTGACACACCTAACGTAGTCCAACTCACAGACTCGGACGGCAGAATGGTGATTGCCGAGGTCGGGGAAGGGGAACAGGAGTTGCTGTTCAGCGGGTATAAAGATTCAGTTACTCAAGACAAATATATTCCAGAGATCTGCTGCATGATAGCATGCCTGTAGTTAACAATACCATGTTGTACACTTAAAAATTTGTTAAAAGGGTAGTTCTCATGTTAAATTTCCTATTACAACAAAACAATCTTTAGGAAGGTCACTATCAATCATAAGGCTCTCTCAATTTTATGTAGTTAGTTTGACTAAGTGAAATTTATAGCACTACTTTTTAAAACAACAAACTAGATTTTATATATTTACAATGCATTATTACCAATTATTCCTTAATAATTAAAAATAATAATAATATAGCAGCTCTTCCCTTTTAACCAGAATGTCCCTAATTGCTTTCCAAATTATGTTTTCTTCAACTTACATTTGCTGAAAATGGAAAAATTTTGGTCTTCAGAAAAGCAGACTCAAGAAAACAAATGGGAAAAAGTGTATTGGCAAGTTAACATCAGCCGTTATAGAATACAGATCCAGCCACACGACCTGACAGAAAGTATCCTCTACTCAGACTGAGATGATGAATGTTCGTATTTGACATTCATGTTAACAGAGCTTATTCAACTTGCTAAGTATTCTTCACTAAATTAAAAAAAAACCCTAAAGAAAATGTCTAAGTATGAAACTAGAAAGTCTGTCTAAATGCTGGAACATTCTCAGAAACACCCTGTCTTGCCTCTTTTGCCCAGCTGGTGTGATTTGTTCAGTTGATGTGATCCATGTGGGCAAAAAAATAATGCACATTTTTAATTGGGCTAAGAAATTCCTTTCTTCTTCTTTATTTTTTTCAATGTCCACTCTAAAACATCATAGGTGCCCCAGGGAACATCCTTTATTTGCTAAAACAATATATCTTTTAGTGGAGTGCCCATTTGTAAGAGAATTCCAATACACCTAGCACAAGATAATGTTGTAAGAACATTCTTTTTACTCCGCTCATAACCTGTGACTTTCAGAAATGCCATTGAGTCTTTCTGTATGAAATTCTTAACAAGTACTGTATTTATCACAACCCAAAGTCCTCCCTTCTACTGAAGAACATGGTACGGGACATGGCGTAAGAACTACATGAGAGGCAGAGCACAGCTCCAGCAGTGTCACACTGCTGCGGCCACCACGTGACTCTGTGACACATGTGCTTTAGGCCAACGGACCCTCAGCTGCGGCCTTCAGCCATCTGGTCTGGAAGGTAAATCCCTGCCTATGGCATCACACCTCCCTTAAATTCTTAAGGATGATTGATGTCCACTTAAAGTTATCATAAACTGAAAATCATGTATATATACAACCTCATGTGGATAGCAGTGTAAATTATAAGTTGTAGTGAGAGATATATTTATGTAGGGAGACACCACCTTGGTAGAATAAAAGGCTTTGGAGTAATGAGAGATCAATTCTTGAATGAACGTTTAGTCTGAAAGTTAATATCTTCATACTGAAACCAGAAAGGTCTAAAAAACCCTTTCATAGAAAGCACAGTTTAAAAGAAAGTAATTATAAGCATTTTTTGGAGGTGTAATGAAACAACATTTATGTCAGAAATAGCTGTAGCTCCTGAATTTTTAGCATTTCCATCAAATTGTGCAAGTAAATTTTGAAATAAATCTGGCAATCGTGTTGCAACAAAAAAAATCTCTCTCCAGGACAAGGAGTAAATTTGCCTTCCTAATTAAGACAAATGTCATGAATGACACTGAGGATTGTGTATAATTAACATGCAGAAAATGACCAGTGAAATGTATGACCAGTAAAACATAGAGCAGCAAGGATCCCACAAACTACTGGACATCAATTTTAAATGCCAGAGAATCAATGGTGTCAAAGGCAAAGAATTTAGAGCAATAATTACAGAGATGTTTCTTTCCCTTCTTTGACCTAAGGGTTTTGACAATAGAGGAGTTTTAGACAAGGAGTTTTGGTCTAACTTCAGAGCAGCCTCTTCATGAGGCCTGTGCAGATGCGTAGTTCTTCTATTAATACATTTACATATGAAAGACGATTGGACAGTAAACTATGTGTACATTAGCCTGGGGTTAACCCATATCTGTTTTTCAATATAGTTCTGAATTAAAAAGACATCTTCACATAGAGAAACCATAAGTATTCTTTACTGAAGAGTAGCCAAGTCTGGTCCTGAGCTTGACTTTGCAATCAGAAGGCTCCTCCGCCCTTTGGCCCAGCCCCTCCCTTCTGATTCTTGCCAGTCGGGCTCTGTGACTCTCCCACCAGCCACCCAGTCATGTTCCATCCAGGCTGGCCCTTTAAAGACTGGGTTTTACAAACTCCAGTTTACCTATCTCTTTGACATGGAATTACTGAGAATAGAATGTTTTCTGCAATGGTACAAATACACTTTACAAATCTGACTTTTGGTGGGTCTACCTATAAAAAATTCACAAGGCAAAATATCTTGAAGTTGCAAGGCTTCAAAAAGCCTTTTTTTTGAAACTCAATTTTACCAGCATTTGTATGCAAAATCATATTTTAGATAAACCACTGGAAGATATGCATACAACCCTAGCTGTACAGAGCCGGCACAAGATGTAATTTATACATCAGTATTCACAATCTATCCAGCTACTTCACACCATTGACAACCAGCTTTGCTTTTTTATTTATAGAATTTTCCTGGAAAGAATCAGCATTTGCTGAGAAACTAAGTGACTACACTCTAATCATGTTTCTGAGACCTCATTTGGAGATCTCCGAAAAGTCTCTGAAAAAACGCTATGAGATGGCATTTCTGTAAGTGAACTCTTAATGTATGTCTTTAATAAGGGTGATAGTTCTAAAAATAATCTCACGTAACAGGCAGTTATAGTGTAAATTCTGAGCACTCATTCCATTTTTAGTTTTTATACGGGTGATGGGAATAATGATACTAAATTGGTATAACATTTCACATTGGTCTTGATTTAGAATATCTATTTCTTCCTGGTACTGTCTCTGTGTTAAAGGGTAATGGGAAAACGCCAGAGGAGGGATGCAAGGAAAGATAATTATTTTGCTCCATTTCAACAGTACTGTTCTTAAGCAAATTTCATGCCACATTTTCTCTCTAGCACTTTGAAAAATGGTGTCATTCATCTTGTGGGGGAAAATTTGCTTCTCATGTTGCTGAGGTTTCTGTAAATACCCTTATTACTACAGTGTACGTGAGGAGGGTTGGATCTAAAGAGCCAAATGAACTACAAAATATGTGGCTTTTCTTTTTAAGAAATACGTGTATACCATATCACATTGGCATAAAACAAAATTTAATGTTTTCAAATTGTCCGCACCCTTGTTATGTAGCTGACCTGTACCTAACACAAAATGTGAACAAACCAAATCCATTTCCAACTGTGCAGATGGTTCATCACCCAGCTGTCTTAAAGACAGAAAGATGAGTGAGCTAAGAGTGCTTACTAGGAAGGAGAAAAAAACTGGAAACCTTAAAACTAGCCCAAAGCCAAATCTTTCTGCTCCTTGTGTACATCTCCCACTGGAGATAAGGTTGGGATGTGAGATAAGGTTTGTAACCGTATCCCAGAGATACCCCAACATTCTCTTCACCTGCTGTATTGATAAAGCACACCCACGCGCACATCTCGAATCCTTGGCTCTTAACGTTGTAACAGGAGAATTTACAAGCCAAACCCAGGGTATTTGGCTGGAAGCCTTTTCTTTTCCTCCATCTCAGTAAAACAGTGTTTTTTGTATTTCATTAAAAAGGGGAGAACACCGCATGGAAAATTTTATATTTCTTACCCTCTACCCATCATCTGGTATTATTAATTCAGCTTTGTGTGCATGTATATGTTTTTAAAGGTCCTCAGAAATACACATAATACCAAGTTTGACATCTACCACAGCTGCCATTTTTTAGTATGTTTCGTGGTGTTAATGGTGCAGCGTACTCTCAGCTGTGCCCTGCCTCCAGCTGGGAAACAGATTCATGTAATTCACATTGCCTTTGTTGACAGGAAGGTCAGCAGTCTGAACAATTTTATTTATTTATTCATTTGCCCTTTATTTAGTTTTTGGTGGGAGAGAAACTGTGGGTAGGGTGCCACTGACATATATATTTACTTATAGTAACTATAAGCAGGCAGTGTGAGTTTTAAAGGTTGAAATATGTTTGCATATGACAGTTAAACATGTATTTTATAATATACAATGTGACTATATACAGAACAACTGTGAAACTTGGGAAAGTTGATCTTTAAAAAAAGCAAGCTTATTTTATTCTACTTATGCTATCTGTACTTAAATCAGATCTGAAAGCGATACTAGAACTAGGGGCCATGGGTGTGTGGCCAGGCGGTAGCAATGTTCTGGAAAGAACAACGTTTTCTCTCTCTTTTTTAAAGAACCATGTTCTTGACAGCAGGAAAACAATACTTGGCACGTAGTTTTCTGCCATCCTCACGCCATCCTGCCTAAACCCCAAACCCTGAAGACATGCTCAGGGCGGTGGTTTGGTTTCATGTTTTTCAGGGCAGGACATGAGAATGGGAACGGCATGGTGAAAAATGCCTCCTGGTCATCGCCTCTCTGCTTCCGCATAGTGTCTGTCAACAAGCTCAGACTAGATTGGGGGATCTTCACCAGGACTTTAATTACTTGATGAGCATCTCTTATTGGTGTCACAGGTGGTCACAGATAACCAGGCTCTTGGTGATCTTGGACAAAGAACTGAACACACTGAGTTTATAGCGTAAAGAGAGAGAGCAGATTTATTAAGCGATAACACACTCCATAGAACATGGGAGAAAGGCCGACTCCAAGCAGAGATTGACCTCAGGGGCTGGAGGGAATCTGTTCTTATACTGCGGATATTTCCTGGCTAATTTTGGCGGGCTTTTATTGTGCATGTACAAGTAGTTGTATTTAAAGCTACTGTGCACATGGTCTCCCATGATTTTCCTTGATTGGCCACTGGAGAAGGGGGTTGCACAATGTTAATTTATTATAATGCAACTATAATGAAGCAGGGGTCATGTAGCATCTGCTGCCCAGGTGCATTCATGAGTCACCATGATTCAGTGCTTTTCCAGAAATCAGGAACAACCAGACTTAGAACAGGGTGTGTGTCTTGTATGGATGTCCTTTATCTTAGTCTCGGGGACCTCCAGAGTTTCCTCCTTCCTATCTTCTGCATCACTGGCATTCTTATTCTCTCTTCAAGAGAGATTCCTTCCGCCAGTAACACCAGGTGGGTCCTTTGTCAGATCCAAACCCAGACCTTGCTGTGGTTCCGACTCAGATTGGCTGGAGGCTTGAAGCTCTCACAGAGTCCCCATTCCTCAGGCAGAAATAGAATGCCACTGGGAAGTAAAGAGCATCCTGGCCAGAAGAGCATCACCCACAGTTGTGAACATTTGTATTCTTTTCAGAGTGGAACACCACATCCCTGACAACTTAAATACTTCTCAGCAGTTTCTCCTTCTCGGACTCTGGGACCCAAGGAAATGGCCTGACCTTACCTGACCCTCAGCTCAGCTTTCCAAAGGTTTCAGTAAATAGATTTCTATTGGGAGACAATGGGTAGAGTCTGCTTTTCCAAATGTTATCCTATAACCTAACCATTGTATTTTAGATCTCTTCTCCTATTTTTGATCAAGCCCGTCTTCTACCTGCTTCAGCTGTTTACTTCTTTGATCTATCCGTACCCTGCTAGTGCAGGCTTTCCCTTGCGTAGCTCTGGAGCTGTTTGGATTCAAGCAACTCGCCCTTCAATACACATTTTGTGAACCGACTCTCATCCTATTCACTCATGGAAGTTGACATTAGTTAGGTGTGGAAGACAGTAACATGACTTACACAGTATTTCCCTCTTCCTCCAACTGTCTTTGCTAATAAGAATGGGAAAGAAGCAAGCCCAATCCTACCCTTATGTTATAAATGAAACTGTGTCTCCTCAAAATTCATACATTGAAGCCCTAAGTTCCAGTTTCTTAGAATGTAACTGTACTTGGAGGTTAAGTATTGTTAAAGGAGACCTGCATAGGTGCCAACCAGACAAGGGATGGACTTGAGATGTGTCAGCTTGGCTGGGCCACAGTGCCTCCATGTTTGATCAAACATTACTCTAGACGTCTCTGTGAGGGTGTTTTTGCATGGATTTTACAATTACATTGGTGTACTCTGAGAAAAACTTCCAAAATGCACATGGGCCCCTTGCAGTCCCTTGAAGACCTGCATGAATGAAACAGAGGACTGACATGCCCTCAGCAAAAGGGAATTCCGCCAGCAGACAGCCCTTGGACTTGAACTTCCACCTCAGATGTTCTCTGCTACATCCTGCTAACCCACCCTACAGATCTGCAGCTAGCCAGCCTCCAGAATCACATGAGCCAATTCCTTAAAACAAATCTCTTATTATGTATACACAGACCATTCGTTCTGTTCCTCTGACTAAATACAAGGCCCAACATCCCACGCTGGCATCCTGTTCCTAACTGCTGAATCTGGAAATAACATGCAGGAACTTTCCCACCAGAGTCAGTTTTATGCAAATGGGTAATTTGGAAGTGTGGGGGGAGGGGAGAGCAGGAGCTTTTATTTTACAGATTAGTCGTTATCTATGTAATTAAAAAATAAAATGGACACAGTGCAGCACAGTCTTATTTCTGTGACTATTACTAGAAGGAGTCTTTTCTACATAAACGATCACTATCTGAGCTTAAGCGCAGTGCCCGAGTTTCTGGAAGAGGCTGAAATTAAGGGACATGAGTGTGGCATATCCTGGTCTGTCACTTCAGCATTTTCTTAAGAGGAGGGTGAGGGAGGCTCCTTCTCCATCATTTTCCTTAGAGCACTTTCTCCAAATACCGGGACACCTCCTCCATTGATGGAATCCTGAAATCAAATGTGAGACTAATAATCATGTTGAGATTTTTTCCCCATTGATAGACAAAATCAGTGAGAAAAAATTCTTTTAAAAGCAGGATAAATAATTCAATTTATTTCTATATCCTGGCAGTTTAAAGGAGCTATTACAGACATTGCCAAGTGTCTTAAGTTTTTTCCATTTATTTTTCCCCAGCCCTGAATCTTTTCCTCTTTACCATAAATATTTGTATATTTTGTTTATATTTTACTGAAAAATATTCTATTTTTTTTAGCTAAGTGTATACTTGTGTGTAGGTTTCTATGCATGCCACATATATAAGCTTTCACACATTGAAAGGTATAGATACTGAAAATTACTTGAAGAATTACAAGAGATACATAATGAATCCTTGACACGGTATTCCCACAGACAGCACGTCCCTGCTACATCATTCAGATCACCTTGTCCCGTGTGAGAACAAACCCATTACCGGGAGGTTTTGCTGCATTCATTTTGCAATTGAAGAAAAAAATACTGTATATGCCAGTTAATCATCCCAGATGTGAGCGCCAGCTGCACTCTCGGCTTTGTTTATGAGCACATTTTCCTTCAGGTAAACACTGTAACTCTGGCAAAAATTTCTGCCTCATGGATATGAATGCTGCCATTATGTATTCACTATTTTTTTAAAGGAACATTTATGTTTGTACAGGAAAGAATGTTAAATTAGAAGAAAGGAAACTTGAATTCTTGTCTTGGCTGTGCTACCTGGGTTTAAGAAAGTTCATTGGTCTCAGTTTCCAGATCTGCATATTGGGCTGTTACTATTCACTTTACAGGGCTGCTGTAAAAAGTAAAATAAATAATTTCTATGAAATTTTGAAGTACCCGGACACACCTTTGCTAATTACTGTTTAACCCATTCTTTTCTGTAAAGAAAACAAGTATAATATCTGCTTTGTATTTTAATTTTAATTATACCATGAGAAAAAGATGATAATAACCACAAATGCCCTGAGGAATACCTTAAAAGGGAAATTCAAATATAAAGTATGGTCAGTGGTGTGTGTGCCCATGTGCACGTTTTGTCCCACATTCTGTGTTAAACCCATTCATCTTCATTTCGGTGGGACTGTCCCCATCAGCACAACTGGTATTTTTGCTTCCTCCCACGTGCCTGTCCCAACTTTTAAGTCCAATTGCAATTGGCGTGAAAAATGTTAGTGGAAATGCTTCAGAACTGGATGACATATCGTCAGGTCACTGTTCTTGGTGGAAATTAATGAATAACTGCCAACTAATATCTTCATTCAAGCCCGCTGACAGAGTCCATATGCACGGGCAGTGCTCGCCAGCTGCAGGAAACCCTCAGCTGAACAAGGGTGAGTCGTTAATTCATTTTCTCGGGTTTGGACAGTTGGAGCACAATTCCCAGAACTAAACGGCACTTTGAGGGGGTGTGTCTTCTTGCTCAGAAGTATGGAAAAGGATAAGAATAACACCATCAGATATTATACCACATGGCAAATTCAAATTGATACGGGAAGTGGGCTGAACTGCCTCCTGAGTGACCTGGAAGCTCTCCGTTCCTGTTTCCTAGTGGCCTCCGTGATGGAGCCAGAGAGACATTAACTTCCAGGAGGAAGAAGTTGGTCTTATAAGCATAAGGCCTCATGTGAGCCCCACCACCCTCTCATGCAGCTTCCCCAATTCCAGATCAAACTGCTCAGCATTTCCGTAGGGAACTCTGAGCACTTCGCATCTGTATGAGGCTGCTCACAGCTTCTGGTACCAGAGGGTTCAAACTCAACATAAACTTACTGTTTTTCAGCTCACGGATTATTTTAATGCCCATTCCTATAATTTTATTGAGAGTATCAGCATTTTAAAGAAAATTCAAGAGCAATACCTGATCAATGTAAAAAAAATAAGAAATGCTAAAAAGCACAAGGCAGAAAGTAAAAAATATTTCTGATCATATGATTCCTTCAATTAACCTTTATCTATTTCATCTACTATATGGCGAGGGCTGTTAGCACCTGTGGTTGAGATTCAGAAACACAGATAAGTGGATGTTATTATTTATGCTTGCAGTGGCTAACAATTTTTAAAAGAGGCGTTCTTTAATGTTATTTGCTAAGTACAACTGTAATGTGACATTATTAGAAGGGAATATTGAAACAGATTCTGAAGCCCTGGGTTCTAGATTAAAGATCTTACTGATTGACCTACGATAAAGCACCTGTTCTGTATTTTTTAACCCTTCAGTTCTTTCTGTAGCCAACAGTCTATGAATTCTACTACCAGTAATCAATATGTGCAGCTCTTTTTATTGCCAATTATTCAAACAGTGCCTAGTGTTAGGTTTTGCAGATCAATATAGGGGTTTTCTGTCATCATTTGGCATGAAGTATCTTTGTACAGGTAGATTTACCATTCACTTGGCTATTCCTGAATGTATTTATCTGTGTGATTTAATTTCGTCCTAAGCCTGTTACAAACAAACTGAACAAAAACACTCACCTTGTACTACATAATAGAATATATTCCTGAGATATCCCAGACTTTTTTCTTTTTAGTACTTAACCATAATCTTCTAATCATTCAGGTGTATTAAGCACATCTCAATTTACTTGTACACATGAAACATGCAGACGTATGAGTCACACAGACAAAACAAAGCTTAAAACGATACGTGAACCGAAAGCGTGAGAGAAACTGACCACTTCTTCTTTGCACTATAAACTCGGCGGGGCCCCAGATGCTCCCTTGAAACCAGCCTGGTTAATGAAAGGGCCAGCAGGACTAAATCACACCCACTTGTAATATAGTAATAGCAAACATCACCTGACTGTAAAGTGGCATCTGAGCCATTTGGGCAGAAAAGAACAGAGGGGAGAAAAGACATGACAATAAGGAAGTACAAGCTTGACTGCAGTGGGGAAAAAAGAGAAAGGAAAGAGGACATAACAGTAGCTTTCTGGGGGATTATCCTCTCTGATAATAGTTGTATATTGCATTGCAGTTACTTTCTTTTATAAAAATCTTTTGTTTACATGCCATTGTTGTTATAAATACTCAAGTAATGTTATAGATAGGGCACCTGTTTTCCTGAGACAAGCCCATGCTCTCATTATCCTGGTGTGATTAATAACTTCTTGCTTTGAGTATAAACACTATGCTAAGTGGTAGAGAAGTTTAGGAAGTCATAAATTGGAGGGGGCTTGATAAATTCAGATAAATGTTTAAGGTTGTTTTTCTGGAATATCTCTACCAGAGCCGTTGTTTTATTCAGGGCTAAGGCATGGATCTCCCCCCAGGCCAAGTGCTGCGCCAGCTGGTTACACAGAGTAACTCCTTGCCCTGCTCCCACCGCAAACCCATGACAGCACTGATGCAATGTTCCTAAAAGCACACAGCAGAAAATAGCATATTTGAGATTTAAACTTAGACATCTTACTCCAGAGGTCTTGTTTTAACTATTATATGCTGTTCAAGTACTTTTTTAAAAAACTTAAGCCTGTTCTATCTCTTGATTGTTCATATTGCTTGGAAGGAATAATAAAAAATTTGCCCATACACAATCCATAATTTGTTCATAAAACCCACCAAGTATTTTACAAATATGGCTACAATGAAAAGAATCTACAATATTCATTCCCCTCTCCACATTGCCACTTCCATCGTGAATTCATAATTGAGACATTGACTGCAAATTAAATGGCCTTAATTACTTTTAATGTCCCAATAGGCAGAACAAAGTAAAGGAATATGATGAAGCCACAAACTGGATACCGTAATTCCCAGACGCACCTCCCCCAGACCCGACCCACACCCAACCTCCGGCAACAAGGACAGACTAGGAGGCCTTTGGGAATACAGTTCCGTTTACAGGACAGAAAGGAGAATCCAAGCCGCTTTCACTGGGCCACTTTACTAAGACGATATCCCTTGGTCAGCAATTAATTTCTTATGGATTCGTTTTAAACATACATTTGGCATGAGACTCCAGCTCCTACAATTCTTACCAAGCTTCATTATCTAACTTCCCTGCCCACATCAGGTTCAAAGAGCGTGGGAGTGGTTATAGCAAGAAGAGGTGCCAACTAACTGCTGGCGAGAAGACAAGTAACACTAAACAGTGGAAGTAGAAGCATCTGTGCTTTGCAGTGAGGAAGGCACACCCAGACGGGGAACATTGAGTAGCCCTCACAGAAGGTATTATGTTATACTCAGCCTCCCCTGCCCTGTGAGGATCTTGGAAGGGTTACAGAACAATTCTTTTATGAAAGTTGGGTGGCTGCACTTGAAAAACCTTAGGTACCTTAGTTAATTTTCTGGAAGATGTCTTTGTTTACCAATTTATATGGGATGTTGGACACTTTTTTGTTAATATCTAATACCTAATAAGTCATCCATCCTGATTCTGCATAAAATATATTTTACTCTCAATGTGCCTATGAGTATTCAAAAGAAGCTAGCCGATGAAATAGGCAGGACATGAAAAAGGAAAACCTTTCTGATCTCCGATGCCTGCAGAGTGATAAAACTCCAAATGAAAAATTTAAATTTCAATTACCTGAGAATGCATTACTTATAAAAAATAAACCAGCCATGTATTTGAAACACCTGGATCATTCAATGAACTTTTGACATTTATCCTTCTATGGGGAATTGCACAGATGCAGCCTAAATGGCTGTTAGTAATGCTTACAAACCCTGTTCCGGCAGGGCTAGTGATAGCTTTCTGTCTCATGTTTCCCTTCCATGAAAAGAGGGTGATATTAGCCATATTGTCAGCCTATCAGACACTCTGTGAATCTTTAGAAAGAGAGACACATAGACAAAGCAATTTTGTTATAATTCCAAGATAAGAAATTATGCCACCAAGAAGAACAGGGTGAAATTCTACTTTTTAAGGATGAAGTCTGCTATTCTGCCAGGACTTCACTATTTTTATTCCCATTTTCTACTTTCTATATATGAATATAGTAATCCTTGGTATATTTTTGGCAAAGCCTGAGCTATTTCCTCAGTTCCGACTTCCCCTTACTAACCTGAAATAAAATTCTACACAGCTCTGCACAGGAAAAATTACAGGATCAAATGGAAAGGTTGCATTAGCTATCTTCTGCCTCGAGTTTCTGTTTAATGTTCTAACAAGATAGGTAGTGACGTGGAACACCCTAGGGGTAGGAAAACAAGATGCTGAATATATGCGTATATCTCCTAATGGAATATCTACAAAGACAGAAACCAGAACTTTCTTACCATTAGTTAATTTCCCTAAGCATCAACTTCCTAAAAATAACCTCAGGATATCTTATTTGGCCAAATTCTTTCCCCAGACCTGATGTCAGACACTATATTTAGGGCAGTAGCAAGTAGGAAGATTTCATGTGTTCATTCAAAATTTCCCTGAACGTAGTAACAGATGTTAATAATAGAAATAAGCAAGGACCGGAAGACTTGAGCACCTCTTGAAATGGTAGTAAATGAGAGAGCAGAAATATGTAGAAGTTGTTGTCATTGATGTTGTCACTGTCATTGGGGAACTGGCTTGGCTTTTGGAAATTAACATGCTAAATTAAAAAAAGAATCATTCTTTTGTTTGCTATTAGGTCAACTGGGCCTTAAGAAAATAAAATTTGGACTAATTTTAAATAGATTGTCATATCATCATTTACAGTGTTTGTCCTCTCACTTAGCTATGCAGAAGATTTAAATCCAAAAAAGAAGTAAAACACTTGGAGGTAGAGAATTAGGTCATTATTACTAAATTACTTTTATCTATAGGTTTAATGCCAATTCTCTGTAAAATAACTAAAAGTACTTCAAGAAAGCTACTTTATAATCCAGAGTGGAAAAATATACAACACAACAGTAGAAACGTTTGTTTTTGTTAATTAGAGCCACCCGGTGATAAAGAATGCTTCTAGAGACATGGCATTGTGTGGGGGGCGGGGGGGGGGCGGGGGGGCGGGCGTGCAGAGGAAATGGGTTTGGCATCACCCTAGCTTATTGCCAGAGTAGTAACTTCTTTGGGGGAAACTTTATTTACCCCAAAGAAATTAAAAATATAGGTCTAAAAAGAAACACAATGACTAAGGGCCTCTTTGCTTTTCTATCTTTTCTTTCCATCACATCTTGTAAGCTTGTTTTTATTTGTTTGGTGTTTTAAGAAGCTTTAATGGTGCTCCGATGTTCTTTTGTATTCTGACAACGCTGTAACAAAAAGTGCTTGCTCACCGTGAAATCCGAGCCTCGCTGGAGTTTATTTAATGGTGAAAGCCACATTCTGTTTATCACTTACTTAATTGTCAGGGTGAGTACTGGACTTAGGGGATGTGTTTTCAGGAAAAAAGGAGGTGTTCAAACCTAGACAAAAACAAGCAAAAGGATTCTGCCTTTCCTCCCATTCTCTTCATTTTCTCTCAAAAACCTCAGGTCAAGCTGCCAGTATCTTCATAGATTTGCTGTCACCCGTCTTGTGACATGAGACTTCAAAATGGCTGCTAATTCATTAAGGACTCACCTTAGAGGAATTATCTAAGTGAATCACCAAATGCACCTCACAACAGCATCAGTCGTGAATGACAGAGCTGAGACTCAAGCCCAGGTTCACCTGACTCCAGACGCCTTTGCTGCTCCGCTGCATCATACCCTCGCCTAAAACCAGCACCCGCGCACCTGAGCACGGATCCTCCCTCACTGCACCTGTGTTCGAGAGTGTTCGTCGTGAAAGAAAAGCACAATCTGAACTCCCCCCTCTGCTCCCCATGCTTCCATTGCCATATCTGCAACGGTGACTAAACAGGAAATGCTCCCAAAGGTTTTAAACTTCCCAGTTAGCGGCCCAGAAGCAAGACACGTGTCTCATCTGGAAGTGGGTCCACTACACGACTGACAGGCACAGTAACGCTTCACTGGTGCGCAGCTGCCAGGACGCGCTATGTCACCTAGATCTTCAGAAACGCAGTTTTCAACCAGGAAAGCGAGGTGATCATGTCTTATTATTGTATCACCGCAGGTTTACAATGACTGTAATTCCAGTCGTCTGGAATTATTTACTGCAAAAAAAATATCATTTATTAAAAACAATGTTTAATGAGCGCCTCCTATTGAGCCAGGAAGTGGGAATTTAAAAATGAACAGAGAAGAACGTTATCATCACAGAGGTGAATGTGTAAGATAAATAAGAAAACACAAACAAATCATAGCAAGTGCCAGGAAGGAGGCTGAGACGGATGGATGGGCTAGTTTGGGCGAGGCTGCGAGGAGAAAATGCAGAAGGAGATAGTGCTGCCCAGAGTGTAGAGAAGAGAATCACAGGCAGAGAGAACAGCAGGTAAGAAGGCTCTGGGTAGCAGAGAGCTTGGTGTGTGCTGGGAACGAAGGACAAAGTGAGGCTGAAGCAAGGTGGGAGGAAGCAGGGGTTGGGGGTTAGAGAGGGGAAATGGTAGGAGATGAAATAGAAGTGAATGAGAAAGGTCTGGTTATGATGTCAAGTTCAGGTTTGAACAGTACGTGCTACAAGAAACCACTGTACACTTTTAAGCAAGGGGCCCTCATGATCTGATATGTACAGGAAATATATCACTATAGCTACTGTTTTGCAGAGAAAATGTACTTACATAAGAGTGATTATAGAGAGGCTAGTCGAGGGCTAGTGTCCTAGCCTGTATCAACCACCGAATGGCTAAAATTTAGTCTTAACTGGATATACAGCACATTGTCATCACTTTGGATGGAGAGGGAGAGACGCATGGATTTGAGATATCATTTGAAGTAGAAGTAGCAGAATCTGCTCATAGGTTGGATAAAAGTAAAAAGAAGAAAGGAAACAAAATGTGGATGATGCTTCTTGATAAACAATTATGCCCTGTATGTGGAGAAGGGAGGGCCAGTGTGGTACCTCCTAATCTTTTTATGAGTCCAAATTTTAATCGCTGAAATAATAATGGCTACTGATTATTATTATTATTATATGCTTTATCAGACACTTTAAAGATTTTCTTTCAATTAACCCAATTGGCATTCTTGCAGAACAATGTTAAAATGGCCATTTGTATGTGAGGAAATCGACATTCAAAAGATGTCCAAGGAATCAGTCTAAAAATTAGTAAAACTAGGATCTCTTTTGCTTGAAAAATGGATTTTAAACTTCCTGAGGGTGGAATTTGTGTCTGTCTAGCTTTTAACTATAGTGCCATACATAGCAGTGTCTGGCAAATAGTATATTATTAATACATATTTATCACCTAAATAAATACATGAGATTTCCACTATGGCTTGACGCTTCTCAGAGATTTCCAAGTATACTCCCATCTAGCAGGCATTGACCTTCAATGTCCCTAGGACCATCTTTTAAACTACTGCCCCACTCTGGACCACACAGAGCTCTCTATCAGCGAGAAACATCTCTAGTTATAGTCCTCCTTCTTCATCCTCCCTGGAGAAAGATGTGCAGATACACTACACTGGCAGGACTTGGGAGGGGCAGTGACAGTCTCAAGGAGGACTCAGGTGCTTAAGACTACTGCAGGGGCATGTGGAAATGGCATGTTGACGTGGAGGATCTCCTCGGGGCTATGGGCACTGCCCTCACTTCCAAGTACAAGGTTTCTGGACCCTTGGTTTTGCTAGTCTCAGGGTCACAAGCATCCCTGCTCTATAGCATTCTCTCACAGGGAGGACCCACTTCACTGTCAGGACTTAGGCTACCCTGGTAGCTCCATTACAGAGTCCCTCTAGAGCAAGGACATTTCCCAGCCTGACAGCATTCCTACCACAGAGTCTTGATTTCAGACACCCAGTTCATCAACCAGTGCCAGAAAGCTCTAATGCACTACTTGTCAAGACGTAAGCTTTTTCTGCACCTTACCTGCAGTCAGATGACTACAACAAAGGCATAAATCTGGATCTCAAGAAGATTCTGTGCTTCACTTTAGATATAATACTGGCTTCCCTAAAAACGCATGCCCAGTGAGACCCACTACATGCCCATAAGAAACATGCTTTATTCCTACTTGGATTTCATGCGTCCCCTTCCCGACAGTATCCACATGTGTAAGTCATTCACTGCTCTTTGTCTTAATGTAATTATGTGTCAAATGTGAACAGGCCCACTTGGAACTCTCAGAGATGTGATGTAAACACAGTCCTGGAATATAGGTCTGCTGCCCATGGGCAGACAGGTCCTGAGGGACCCCTGCACCCCTTCTTCAAGGGTGTAACACCTGGCCATTCTCATGCCAGTTGTGCTTTACTTTCCATCTATAAAGCTAGATAAATTTCCCAACATCGTTCCTCACAAATGCCATCTTCCTTACGGTTTAAGTTCTGCCATCGCTCCAAGGACATCCAGCATTCCACCCATGCCTTTTCCACAAAGACTGAGCATGTCACAGGCACCTCGGTTGGGGTTCCAACCCATTCCAGGTATGAGAGTCTCAGCTACACCATTAGAATCAACAGGAATAACACTTGGCCAACTTTTCATCAGAAAGGAGTATGATTAATGGGCAGACCTGGTCGTCACTACCCACGACTCTGTGGCAGGCCTCCACTGCTGCCACCAGGGCGTGAAAGCCAGGCCTCATGCCAGTCTGGCCGAAGGAGGGGTGCAAGGACAGAGAAAGTGTCACATTTATGCAGAGCTCTGCTTCTTTAACAGAGAGAGGTACGGCAAATACAGATCCGAGCCGTTGGCTCTCAAAGAAAAGTCCCCCAGCAGCAGCCATGACTGACTTTCTGTCCTCCACTCCACCATACTTCCCCTCGTCTTCCAATTGAGACGAGCTTGTCTGAACGTTGTAAAAGTCCATGGCTTCGGCACATGTTAGATCTGCCACCCGCTGCCATTTCCTCCTATGGCACCATGGACTGCATGGTGATGTTCCCCCAGATTCATAGGTTAATACCCTAACTCCCAGTGGGATGGTACTAGGAGGGAGGGCCTTTGAGGGGTGATCTGATTTAGATGAGATCGTCATGGTAGAGCCCCCATGAGGGGGTCAGTATCTTTTTTTAAATATAATCCCCTGCTTGAATTTTTGCAATGGCTCTTTTTTTTAAAATTTATGATTGTATTTCTTTTCTATTACCATTCAAGTCCCCTGATAGCCCCCACTCCCCACAATCACCATACTTTTGCCCATGTCCATGAGTCCCTTTTCCTTTTTGCTCAATCCCTCCAACCCCTACTCTCCCCCCAACTCTTAGCTGTCATCCTGCTCTCTCCCTGTGAATCTGTCTCTATTTTACTTGTTAGTTCGGTTTGTTCATTAGATTCCACATAGAAGTGAAATCATATGGCATTTGTCTTTCTCTGACTGGCTTATTTCACTTAGCACAATGTTCTCCAGGTCCATCTATACTGTCATGACCAAGGGTAAAATTTTCTTCTTTTTTGTGGCCCAGTAGTATTCCCTTGTGTAAATGCCCCATGGGACTAGTGTCCTTAAAAGAAGAGAAAGACTAGAGCTTGCACTTTGCCACGTGAGGACACAGGAAGAAAGCAGCTCTCTGTAAACCAGGAGGTGGGCTCTCACCAGACACCGGATCTGTTGCCTCCAGGACGATGGGAAATAAATGCGCGCTGGTTAAGCCACCCAGTCCACGGCATGTTTATTATAGCAGGCCAAGCTAACTGAGGCACGTGCTAACCCTGTGCCCGACTTTGACAGCATCCGCTGATTGTACTTCCCAAGCTGAGTCTGACATTTTGTCCAGCTTCCTTCACCTTATGATCACTGTTTTTTGCAACTGCTAGTCCTGCTGCAGCACACTTGTGAGTTCGTGAACCATGTCACTGAGATAAAATATCTAAAGCTTTTTAAAAAAATTTTAATTGTTGTCCAAGTACAGTTTTCTGCCTTTTTCCCCCATCCCAGCCCACCCCCTCAGCCCTCCCCAAATATATCTAAAGCTTTTAGAGTAGAAACCAACACTAGCGCTAAGCCCATCTTCTATGTTTTACAGAAGATTAAACTGCAGAGGTTAAGTGGTTTACCCAACATCACAAAGTTAAGAATGACGAGGACCCAGGCCTCCTGACTCGTAGAACAGTAATCTGACCCTAGTCCTGACACCCCATTCTTAGAAAACATGTTCATCAATGGCTAGAAATCCAAGAAGGTATATTATTTAAGTTGGAGCTTGGGAGCACATCACTCACTTTGTAGGTTAGGTTCTGTTCTGAGGACCTCTGCAAGCATTGAAAAGAGTCAATAATAGCTGATGTTTCTAGAGAACTACATCCAGGTTTTTTCATCTTTAAAAGTTTCTGCAAAACTTGTCCAATTAAATTCTGACAGATGAAAAAAATGTTTTCTTTTCTTTTCTTTAAAGCCAGTTAACCAATATACAAATGAATCCCTCATTTTGTCAGTAATCATGGATGGAAAATACATAAAGCATATTTAATATATTTGGAAGATGAATGTTTTTGCCAAGTGAGATCCTCCAACCCAATGGGAGCAGAAAGGGCTCTCTTGCTGTCTACAGGGTCCTCTAAAAGTCAAATGGCTGTCAATCAGTCCCAAAGTTGCAGGTCACTCTCAGAGTCAAATATTTGTGACTACAGAGTCGCCATCCCCCCAGCTGAGCACTTCATCCCATGGATGTCAGCTCAGCAGGGTCCAGAGCAGCCTAGGCATCATTATGAGAATTTTCATGATTTTCAAGGCAAAAAAGTCTACATTCCATGTATTCATAAAGCAAATCAACAGAAGGACTGAAGTTAAACTCATAAATCCCAATTCCATTCTTTTTTTAAACTGTGGTTGTCATGAACATTTTTGGTGTTTCTCAAGTCATTTTTTTCCATGAAATTTTGAGTTGAACCTTCAATTATGTTGCTATGAAACCAGTGTCTGTACTTAAAATGTACATCTAATATATAGCCCTTATGTAATAGGCACATAAAATTTTACACTCATGTTTTTTTCCCTTTCAGTTATACTGCTGGTTTCGGAGCTGTCAAGCCCAGAAGAAGGGTGCTGACAGGAACTCACAAGTGTTAGGATCCATTTTCCCCAACTGGCTGTGGCAGCTTCCCTAAGGATTAGCTTGAGTCAATCTGGCTGTAAGAAATAATTTTCCCTGATGATTCTCCATAAATTTTATAGTTAGTAATCCTTTTCTTACCAGCTTGTTAATTATAGACTCCGGCAACATACTTTTATTTAAAAGTTCATGAGGATGCAGTTACTGAACTGCTCTTGCCAAGACCAGGACGGATCACAAAACTGTCAGGATGTAGTCGTCAGCTGAGTCATCACTGAAGGCGACTGCCCGGCAGTATCGCCAGTTCATTGCAGTCAAGGGGACAGGTGGTTCTGACAGCCCGGTGAAACCTGAAGACCCAGGTCATAGAAGTAGTTTGAGATTCACTCCCTGCTCTTCACTGCAGCATTCCTTGCACTAGGTCCTTAATTTCTTGCCTGTCTTGGCCTAATAAGTCTTCCTTCACAGCTTTATTGAAAGCTTTTGAATACAGTGTTTTCTTGGTTGAGTGATTCTTTTACTGCAAGACACGACTGGTGTGCTTCAAGTGCAGACGTATAATCATTGGACTATTACCAGATGGACCATACATACATCTCGATTTCCCCAGGAAAATCTTGGTTTAAAAACTGTTGTCCCAAGATAATTGGTAAGATCTCCCCTTTTCTTCCATACCAGTTTCAAGAACACCCTATATTGTCCAATTACCCCTCACTAATAACCAGTTAGGAGCAAGTCTTTCCATCAAGTATCGGTCACATTAACAACTGGATCACTGAAAAGAGTTTCCTTTTGCTGAGTACCATTTTGATCAAGTTCTCTTTCTAGATAGGTTAGTCACAACCATGTTATTCTGGAACATCTTTTCTGTGTTCTGTATCATTGTTTCTGATTCCGGTGATACGCAATGAAACCTGTATAATTCTGTTTTCACCTTTGATGCTCTTAATCAAGTAAAAAAATTGTTATGGTAATCCATGTAAATCTGACCATCTTTCAGATCATCTCAGCCTAGAATTACATTTGTAAAACATATGAGTCTGGTAACTAAAAATAACTTGAGAACATTTACTTTTACAGTGGTCTATAAAAAAATGCCAAAAGCATAACTTTCATTACATGGAGTGCAGCATATTTTCCCACCTCTCTCACACATAGTATTTTCCCCTCAGGCTTTCAATAAGGAAAAGTATTTCATCTCAGGCTAAGCCACAGTACCAAAAAGTAGAGCAAGTTCAACTTTTAAGGGCTGCCAAAAGAATGCAACTATGACCAGAGATTTTTTTATTAAAGAGATTATCAAATGATTTTGATAAGACTGATATGAATTGTGTTTGTGTTAAGTGTAAAGACAGAACTAGAAAAACAGACCAGCACGCTTCCTTCCCTGAGACCTAAAGAATGACTGGGTGCCATCATTAAGAATGGCATGCAGTCAAGGGGACAGAAAGCAAAGGGACTGCCAGTTAATCAGTACCTCCCAAACTTGGTGGAAGACACCGAAGACACCTCTTTGACTGCATACAACTCTGAGAGAAAGGTGTCATCTCTATCCTTCAGTTCAGGAAACGGAGACCCAGAGAGATCCGTGCACACTCCCAGGTCACATATTTCCCAAAGGGACATAGAATGACTGCTGAGTTCTCAGAATGTCCGATGCTTGAGTTGTAAGACAGAGAGACTCCACCTGCCATGAGTTATCTTTGACAGACAGATAATATCTGAGGAAGGAGCAATTACATACATAATCCATCCAGGTATGTTCAGTGAAATTTGCTCAAATTCTCTTCCTTAGAATATAAACTCAGTACAGAGCTCACAACCTTATTCTTATGCCTCTCTAATTTCCCTGAAATGTGGTTTATTTTCTTTGACTGAAAAACAGAAGAATTTGAAGATTAATCGAGGTGCTTCATTTATGAAGTAGTCTAAACCTGAAACTAGATTTCTCATCTACATGACACAGTCACCTATATATCAGAAGATTGATAGAGAAAATTATAGCAAGATAGGAGGCAGATAAGAAAGGATACATAAATATAATTGGAAAGGCTTGTATTACAATAGGTCTTTCTTTCATAACCAAAACCACATTTGACAAAAACGAAGTTACTGATAAAAAGTTCTTACAACTCTTAGTATTTAGGAATATTTATTTTTAAATACATATTTAATTTTAAAAACAATTTTATTTTGTTACTTATTGATTTTGGTGGGCCAGAGAGAGAGAGAGAAACACCGATTTGTTGTCCCACGTATCCATGCATTCATTGGTTGATTCTTACATGTGCGCTGACAGGAATCCAACCCATAACCTTGACATATTGGAATGACACTCTAACCAACTGAGCTGCCTGGTCAGGGCTAAAATGGAAACAATTTAGAAAAAAAGTAGTTATAATTAAAAAAGAAAATTTGGGTGAGCTGGAGGATATTTTTCAGTATATCTGTGATCAGCATCTTTCCTTATTAAATGGGCACATTTTTATTAGTACTAGCTCTGTATTTAGTCTGTGTGTCCATATAATGGACAATTTTAAGGAATGTAGGGACAGAACTGCACGGTTTCTGTCCTCTGGGAATTTACCCAATTTGTATAAAGGGTACCGACAACTTTTTGGTCTTTTGCCTGCTTCCACCCAAAGGTACTTTTCCTTCTTTCTTTTTTTAAAAGATTTTATTTCCTTATTTTTAGAAAGGGGAAGGGAGGGAAAAAGAGAGGGAGAGAAATGTTAATGTGTGGTTTCCTCTCATGCACCCCCTGTGGGGGGCCTGGCCCGCAACGGAGACATGTGCCCTAGCCCAGGAATCAAACCCGCAACCTTTGTTCACAGGCTGGTACTCAATCCACTGATCCACACCAGCCAGAGCCAAAGGTATTTTTCATTTTGCCTCTTTTATACAAGTTTTACTCATTGGTCAATGTTTAAACCATTTCTGTCATCTCCAGAAAGTCTTTTGTATCTTCTTGTCTCATATCTGGCCTGGCTTTTTATCTCTCATCACACGGGGCACACCCCGGCCACATTCCAATACCATTGGATACATACGAAGGGCATTCTGGAGCTAATAGGGACTTCATAAGATCATCTACTACAACTTTCTCATTTTAGTGGTGTGGTAATTGAGGTTCTAAGAGGATAAATGACTTTTTTAAGGTTGCATGCATAGCAGGCAGCTGAACACACTTGACTGGCAAGTGTATTTTCTCAGTGCCAGTGGCTATACACAGCACTCCTCATGCCAGACCATTAATTTATGCAGAGGCAGTCTAGACCAGTGTCAAGAGCACGGACTCTGGAGTCAAGCTGCTAGGGTTCAGATTTTAACTCCCCACCCTGATATTTCTGTGGCTTTGGTCAATGAATCAATGTTTATTGCCATCACTAGACTGTGGACAGAGCTTATGTTTCATTTAGCAATTGTATCTTCCACAATTTTTTTTTTTACTGACTGATTCCTATGAGCCAGGCTCTGTCATGAGTCCACACTTCAGGGAGTCAGGCATCCAAAGAAATCACAATGCTGCATGAGAGGTCACATGAAAGAGGTGTGCTGGGAGAAGAGCAGCATGAAGGAGGCGAGGAAGGCAGCCAGATATACCTTGGGAGTTCAGGGGGCTTCACAGAGGAAGCAGCACCACAGAGAAGACCCGAGAATGAGGATCACCCCAAGGTTGAGTACTGCCCCTGACAGAATAGCAGATAAGGACATGTTTACTATGTGAACAAGTGGAATTTATCTCCCCTGGGCTAGATGAGGGGAAAACAGGCATTTGAGAGACACATAGGAAGAAGGCACTTCTCTCTTTCTGATGTACTCTTGAACTCTTCAGAAAGAGCCCTCTCTTATGCAAACAATATCTGCTTCTTGAACTCTCCATGAGGCTTGTGTGAGGTGGCAGAGCCTCCAGCAGATCTATGCAAATGATGCTGGACATTTGTATAGACAAAACTAGTTCCCCTCAAACCTGAGGTCTGACAAAATATTTAATATGCTTTGCAAACTCCAGAAGATCCTATCCCCTGAGAAGGAAGAGAAGCCCAGGGAAGACCTCCTCCTGTTGCATCTGAGCAACACCCCGAAGCACCTCTCTCCAGACTAGGAAGCAGGCTGTGCTCCACAGGAAGGTCGGTGTGATGCACACACAGCCTGCCAAGCAAACTCCAGGGCGGATGCCTGAGTGGACTTGAAATACCACAGAAAGGACCTTTCCCTTTTAAAAGGTCACTGCACAAAACACAATAAAGCTGTCTACTACTGCATGCTCTTCTTCCACCTGAGAAGCGCAAAAGTGCACAAACCAAGGGCATTCTTTGTGCTCCGCACCTGGCTAGGAGGCTTGCAGAATTTCTCCTTCTCTCGGTGCTCGTCTATCTGCCATTTAAAATCATTTCTGGTAACTCTGTTCTCTCCTCTAGAACATCCTCCTGTTTCCGTTTTGCCAGTTTTCTTTTCACAGTTGCTCCCTGTGATTTACACTTTCACATGATACAACAGGAGGTGACTCATGTTTCTCACCAGGGACGAAGGCACTCTCTCTACCCTCTTCTCTGTGGCAGGACTTGCCCGAACGGTCAGTCACCTGTCCGACAGCTACGTGTTATTCCCCGCCCTTTTCCTGCCTGGCTGTGTGCACTGACCAAAATCAAATGTACTGAAATATGTCTCTCCCAGTTAGGAGAGGAGGAAAAAAGTCAGCAAATAGCAGACAATTGAGAGCTTGAGGTTGCTGTGATTCATGGTTACCTACAGTGCTTACTTTAGAACGTCACCAGTAAAAGGGCACAGGGCATACAATAATGCACATGACAAACTAGGGCAAGGGTAACGGTCTATTTTTACAGGTCACGAGAAAAAGAGAGCAATCCTGGAACTGTCTGTAGTTGTGAGTTGTGGCATCTTAGGGGGAAAGGTGTACACATCAAGTAAGTAAAGAAAATTCAGGAACAACTGTAACCATAAAATGATAATATTGAGAAGGAGAAATGTGGGGCAGGAGAAAGTCTAGAGATTAGATGATATTCCACACTCAGAGGTCATATGATATCAGATGGAAGCGTGCTAATAACTGACCATAGGTCTGGTGCTTTAGAGAAATCTTTAAATCTTTAAAAAAAATCAAAGCAAAACAAAACACAAACAATAAAACACAAAGGATAAAGAATCCATTCATTGATTTATAGACTTAGTGATGCTTTCAGTAAGTACTTATTGTGGTTCAAAATGATAACACATCTTTGCCCATATTCCTTTCAGAGATTCTATAAAATATTCATATATTGAACTTACTACTATATTTTAATTAAATAACTATTATTTAGAATAAATATATCATTTCCATTACATAAATATATATAGCAATAATAAATATGATATAAAGGACAAAGTGGAATAAATGCATAACAACCAAGAAGGGTGGGTGTCGTGGTGCTGACGATGCAGGCAGAAGGTGGGAAGGAACTGTTAGAAAGAAGAGGTAGAGGAAGCCACAGTCCAAAATATGCTACACGGTGACCACAGAATTGGTGACAGTGGCTACAAGGGAATCTCACAGAGTTGATGGGAAGAAATGAAAGCTGTAACTGAAAATAGAGCCCAATATAAGTTCTGTATATGAAATATAATAGCTACGTATATTGTTATCTTCTCCTGTACATCATCTCCATTCTCAAACTCAGGGAACAAATAGCTGGATTAATCCCAAGCAAATCATCATCATCATCATCATCATCATCATCATCATCATCATCATTGTCATCATTATCCAAAACCAAAATCCCAAACAAAAGAAGAAAAATTGCTGGGAGTGCTTTTCTAAACACCTGAACACATTCCCAGGAGAAAGATAAGGCTCTAACGAGGTGCTGGCACCTGAGAACAACTCTGTCATTCTCTTACGACACAGACCAGCTGGTCCTAAATCACGTCTCTTTACCTTCGTATGCCTTGTCGTCCCAGAATTCCCTCTCAGGATAGAAATTTTAAGGCCAAACTCTCCTATAAGAGCAAAGAAAGCCACAGTGGTCAGCCATTTTTTCCTCTTTATTAACCAGACAATCAAGCATATCACACACACCAGGCAATCCAGCAGTTTTATGGATGAAGGCTAAGACAGACAAGCTGGAACAGAGATAATTTGAGAAATGGGGAAAAGAAAAAGAACTCTGATACATTTAGACAAATTGGAGAAGCGATTACAACCAAAAATAAAAACAGAAGGCTTTCAAAGAGAATATTTAAAATAGAGAACAGAAAAGAGTACTTAGAGACTAAAACATGATTGCTTACGTAAAAAGGGTATAGTAGAAAGACTAAAGACACAGCCAAGGAACTCACACAAATATAGATTCAGCTACAAAGAAAGGCATTATGAGAGAGGGAGGGTAAATCTGCAAGACCTCGCATCCAAGTACTAGAAGCCAAAGGAAGACAGGAGACAATATGCAGGAGAAAAGGTATTAAAGAGATGATAGAAATAAATTTCCCTCAGCTGAAGCAAAGCCATGTATATCTACAAAGAAACCATAGTGAATGTATAAATTCAAAAAAGTCCTCAACTGTGTCACTGAAAATATTTAAACACCTAAAATAATGAGAGAACTCTAAAAATTTTTAGAGATCAATGGAATCAGCCTGGTAACTGAGTTCTCATCAACATAAACAGTTTTCCAGAGGAAAACTCAGTTTAACCTACAATTCTATGTCCGGCCAAACTGTCACACAAATATGAGTGTAAGAACCAGAATATGTATCTTCCATATTCTTTTTCCTTAGGAAGATAATTTATGATAAAGTATAATAACATGAAAAGATAAGGCAAGAAATAGAAAGATATTGAACAGCAGTTTTTAAAAAGAAGTACGGTAAAACAAAACTCAGGATGTCAGCTGTGTGTCGGTTCTAGGAGCTGTGAGCTCAGGAAAGAGGAGGATTCTGGGAGGGATAGTCAGAAGGGTAAGAGAGGGCACGCCAAATAAACTGGATGATACGAAAGTGAGTAAAAAATACATGAAGCTATGACAAAGGTAATTGGAATACATAAAATAAATACGGCTTAACTTTAAGCAATTGACTCAATTTAAGAAGAAACAATCTTTGATTTGAACTTGAAAGCCAGGAGTCTTTTCAGGGAACTGAAGGTCATGACATGAGACACTTAGAGTGAAAAAAAAAAAAAGTAATCCTAACATATTTTTTCACCTAAGATTAAATGATATTTATGTGGTCATAATAATGTTAATACTGTTTATTGTGCCACATTTTAAGGTAACCTTTGGATAAAGATTTGGTTGTAATTTTAGTATAAAGTGAAAACAATCTAAACACAGAAAAACAGAGGTTGACAGATTAGGACCTGAAATGACAGAGAAAAGTTGGGGAGAGTACGTGGGACTGAGATTCTCACTTTATCATGCGAGGAATAGAATATTGCAAGTTTCCAGAATAAGAAGAGAGCTTTAAGGACTCTACCTAAAGCTCATAGTTATCTCACAGTTACGTTACTGTAAGGAGAAGAATAGTAGTAAAAGAAGGAAAATAAAGTACAGGTGAGCAAAAATCCATCTTCCAAATTTCAGAGTACATTTTCTAAATCCTACGTGTCAAGATATTGAGTACTCTACCAGATTGCCCAAAATAAGAACTGGTAAAAATTTAAAAATAAAAAAATTAATAAGATACCTCTAGGGAGTAAGAGTGGAAATGGGGAAGGTGGAGCAGGAGACTCCTCTCATCAGTAATATTTTGGTGTCACTTAATATGTGTATTGGCATGTGACACTTTGATAATAAATAAATATGTACCTGTCTGTACAATGCTCTTAATAGTAATTGTTGAGTGTTGTTTCTATTTATTGATTTTGAGAGAGAGAGACTGATTTGTTGTTCCACTTATTTATACATTCATTGGTTGATTCTTATATGTGCCCTGACTCGCACTTGAACCCACAACCTTGGCATATTGGGATGACAGTCTAACCAACTCAGCTACCTGGCCTTTGTAAACACATATGTATTGTACCAGATATTTTGTATAATATGAGATCCTTATTTATTTTATAGGCAGTGTATAACTTTTCTACATGGGTTTTTATATAGAGAGAGGGCTTTTATTTATGTATAGGCGCTTCTCTTGAGTTATGGTTTCAGTCCCTGAAGTTTTTCTTCTACTTTCTGTATCAAATTTTACCATAGTAATTAAATAATCAGGGTTAAATATAGTCCTTCCCTGTGTTCTTTTTTTAATGCAAAAACCCTTAAAAGGTATAAACATTGGGACACAAGGATGAGGCATCATTCACTAAAAGGCAACCCAAAAAGGCAAGGTGAAGTAGCCTTTTACAGATCTTTTGCTTACTGCACTATTTCAATAAGGGCCTTTTTCTTCATAGACTTTTGGTTTTAGAACCCAGTAAGTACTCTGTTTATGCTTACACAGAAAAAGTGAAAAGTTCAAAAAGACTGAGCTGATACTTAACCCAATGACCTAGAGGACGGGGCATGTTTATGAAACCAGTCCCTTGAAGTTGGAAGTTAAAGAAACAGGGAGGGGCCGGGTGGGGAGCGGTGAAAGTCTCCAACCATGAAACATCTCATTCAGCCCTCCTGATGTATCTTGTTTTGACAAATTCACACCCAGTGGTCCATATTAATGAGGTGGCAATTAAATCACAAGCCAAGCTAGAAGCTGAAGGATGATCTGAGGACAAATGTTTACTGTTCCAGGCCATGTGCAAACCTTTGAACCTTTGTAAAGTTCAAACGTGCAGGACCTAATGCAAAGCACTAGGACTTTCCTCGGTGTAGAGCTCAATACAAAATAAATAAGTGGGATAGGAAAATCAATACCTGATCAAGCGCAATGTCATTACAAGGAACAGCTTCAAAATTCAAGGTTATTGTAATCTTTGCATATAAACACACTCTGTATACAGAGATCTATTGTCATAAGTTGCAAGTGTTTGTCATATTGGATTAGAAAAAGAAATTGATCATATTTGGCCAGGGGTCAAAGATAATAGGATCATTCTGACTTTTGCCTTCTTTTTTGGAAGAAGCTTACATCTTTGGAGGTAGGACATGGGAACTACATTGAGTGACCCTTTGTATCTCTCCAGTTGTGTTAGGAAATAGTAGAAGATTATGGAGCCATTCCATGAATACTTCCGGGGTGGGTGGGTGGGGGCAAATAGTTATTCATTCATGTGAAAAACTGCCTTCAGCCCCCAAACCATCTCCATCTCTTCATAATCTCTCTAAAAATAAAAATGACAGTCTAGTTTTTTACTTTTGGGGGATTTTTTTTCAAACAAGCCTTGTTTTCATTTCAATTTGCATTAAATATCAGAGGCAGAGAACACAATTATGTCCCTTGGTCCTCACAATCCTGCCTCATTTGCCATTTCGGGAAATGTAATAAACTAATAGAAGTGTTTTCAGTGCCAGTGAGTTGCAATTAGTTGATTTCCAGGTTTGAAAATAAAGGATATGATTAAACAAATGTGGGGTGAGACCAATAAACTACGTGCTTGATTTGAGCATTTGGAATGCCTATAAAGATTATATAGAAGTACTCTTAGGGCTGTGGGGCTAAAATGTAATTGAGGTTGGATGAATCAATACCATGGCAGATAAAAGCCCAGTCACGTCCCTTTTTGGAAAGAGAGAGAGTCAGTGAACAAAGGCACAGGAAAAGAACAACGGAAAACAAATACGTATTTGTGTCTTTTGGTTATAGGGACTAATGTAGTACAATTTTCTTGGCAAGACCAGCCCAACAGAGGGCAAGAGGATGTCAAAACCATCCTAATTGGAAGACAAAACATAAGACTGACTCCTTCCCATTGTTTTGAATTGTCTTCTTTACCAAGTTTCAGAAAACTTGGCATTCCAGGTCTCTAACCTACAGTCATTTATCAGGCCAACTCAAGTAATGTCCTCATTAGATAGATACATTTCTCATTGTAAATTGATAATGTGACATAGTGATTATAATTTAGATTCCCATGCTGCTGGGCAGTGCAGAGAAGATTCTGTGAACTATTGTTGACTTGAGCACCCCAGCCTATTTAACAGTTATATTCATCATTGTAATTAAAACATTTGGCATCCTGGTTCGTATGTAATTCGATACATGAACTGTGCTAACATGAATGTAATTTTGAGAGGGAGAACCACCTCTACCTAGTCTACTAACAAAATAAATAAAGGTCTTAGCCTACAGTCCTGAGGGAGTATGATCATGTCTTGTCACCAAGGAAAACACCACCATGAGTGATCATCCCAGCAGCCAGCACTAAGCCCGTCTTCCAGTCTCTGAGTTCACCTTTGAGTTAAAAGATATAAGGAATAAGTAATATCTCAAAACTGCCAAGTTAGTACCCAACTACTCAAAGCAAGGAAATGTGTCAAACATGTAGCAGGACTTTCCATGAGTTTGGTGACACAGAAAGAGGAAAAGGCCCTGGCTGGTGTGGTTCAGTGGATTGAGCGTGGGCCTGGGACCCAAAGCATCCCTGGTTCGATTCCCAGTCAGGGCACATGCCTGGGCTGCGGGCCAGGTCCCCGGTGCGGGGTGTGCAAGAGGCAACCACACACTGATGTTTTTCTCCCTCTCTTTCTCCCTCCCTTCCCCTCTCTCTAGAAATAAATAAATGAAATCTTTTTTTAAAAAATAGGAAAAGAAGTGAAAGATATGGACAGAGATTATATAAATTGCCAAGCGTGGTTATAGAAACTTTAGGTTCTACATGTGCCTCCTGAAAATGCTTTGTTATACTATAATCTCTGAACCAGCAGCTAGATTTGTAATGAAATTACCTTTGAAGAAATAAAGTGGAAATACAGACCTTGGTCAAGCCCCTGAAGCATAGATCTTTTATAATGGTAGATCTATTATATTGATTCCCAGAGGAAAATAACTTAATTTTCAATGGAGCTGACCAGTGACAGAGAGAAAATTCTTGCACTTAGCACATCAAATAGATATTGAAATATAAGGCATAAAAAACTTTTTCTCTTCAAATTGAAATGTTACATACACACACAAAAAAAATATTTGCCTCAAAACTCTCATGGATTTTGTTTCTCTCTTTTAAATTGAACTTAGTGTGGTGACATTGGTTCCCAAAACCATACAGGTTTCAAGTGTACGACTCAATAAAACAACATTTGCACATTGCGTCATGTGCCCACTGTCCCCAGCAAAGCCACGTTCCATCACTGTTCCCCCCCTCCTCTTCCCGCCCACCTCCGTCTACCTCCCGGCCCCCTTCCCTCTGGCTACATCGCCACACTGTCGTCTGTATCTGTGTTTCCCTCACTGAATCCCTTCACCTTCTACCACCCAGCCCCTCAACTCCCCTCCCCTCCGACAGCTGTCTGTCCGTTCCGTACATCCATGCCTCTGTTTCTTAATGAACAAAATAAACTGATGAATGAAACAGACTGTGTTTTTATCCCAAAACTTCTGAGAAAGAAGAACAACACTCCAGCCAGTGAGTCCAAACCCGAAGGTTGAAGCTGCTTTTGGGAAACCAAAACCTACTTTGTGAGAGAAATGGTTGCCTTTGAGTCAGTAGGCGCCTGAGTTCATCTCTACCTTGGGCAGAGATTATGGAGAACAAACAAAGAAGCCTCAGGGTAAGTGTTGCCATTTTCTTGATGTATCATAGTTTCTGCTGACTTCTTGCCAAAATTACCCAGTGCCTAGCCACAGTATGTAGTAATGACCTATAAGACAGCAACAACCCCAATAGCTCTAATACCACAACCAGCAGGTAAATCAGAGGAGAGAATGGAATTTCAATAACTTGATGAAATTTTCTCCAGTCCTGCTCACCACTTCCAAATGTCATCATTTAAGTGTTTTAAAAGTAATATCTCAATATATGCTTAAAGCCTGTTGGTAACTGCAGGCAGGACACATCTATCTGCCCCTTGACAGATTCTTGTTGAATTTATTGTCACGTGTGGTTGACCCTTTACTTGATAAGCATTAGTTCATTCAAAGTCCTTGGTCAACATTTTGGCCAACACCCTTGGGGATCCAAAGATACAGACTTTGACTGCTGCTCTCAAAGAATTCACAGTCGTATTACCACTGCTGCATGCATGGCTTGGACTGCTGGACGTAGAACAATGTCATTAGATTTCCCCCACGTTTATACATGCCCTGCCTCCATATACATTTCTGTATATACCTCAGTGTACAACCCTGTAGGCCAAAGGAAGCCCCCTAACTGTCCTTTATGTCTGATAAAAGGAATAAAACACCATCTTCAAATTTAACAGGAGAAATACACAGCAACCACGTTATAGCTAGGGTGTTGAAATACACAGCATTTTAACTTTCTGTATTAGTGATTCCTTAAATCATTAATTTTACAAAATGAATCTACACTACCTTTATAACCAGAAAGTGTAAAGTGTGGGTAAATGAAACAACAAAAAAGAGTGGGTACACACTCCGAATGTGTGTTTTGCTGTCATACAAACAGCACAGATGTTGTCATTATCACAGCATTTCTAGAATATTCTGCCCAATGTGGGAAAAAAACCCTGAGCAGCCTGAGAAAGAGAACTGCTGCTCACCATGAGTCCTCATAACTCTTCTGTGTTCATGAGCACCACCTACCAGAAACTGCTACAATGACAGAAATGCAATAAAAACCCTTTGCAACCCACCTCTAACCCCTGACCTTGGTTAGGTCTGTCACTTTTAATACATGTGGTCTCTCCATGGTATTAGCTGACATGTTTGATAACCAAACACATCATGTCAGAGGCCACCCAGTAGTCCTTATGATGAAAAGAAGTGTGGTCTCCAGAACGTGACCCCTCGTCCTGGTAGTTCAGTTCCATTCTACTGCTGCAATTACTACACAAAGCGAGCCGTGGAGGGGCCTGGAGTGCAGAGCTCAAGCCACAGTTCCTGGGGGCTCCTCTGATTAACATTATCCTCAATCCACGGATACTAATGAAAACATGTTTATTCATTTATTTGTTCACTCATTCACTCAACTCACAAATGCTGAGTGTGTATATGTTTGTAAATGCATATATGCATACCCTAGATCTTTAAAGTACATACCTAGCAGGCATTGTGCTAAGCTTTGAGGATTCATGGCAGAGAAAATAAAATGGACACTGCCTCCATAGACTTTTTGGCCAAAAATGTATACTCAGTGGTCCCCCAGCATCAATTTCTATAGTCAGTCTCATCAGCTAGGTAATCCATATCGCCGAGCAATTAAGGAGGCCCCAAAATGGATGAGTGTTAATTAGTCCCTATGCTTCGATTATTCACTCTTATAGTCATACACTTGAACTGAAGAATGTTTTTCTCCATTCGAGGTAGTGCATTCTGTGCTTATTGCCAGTCTTTTCTGGGGGTGTGATGGGGGCACACCCAGTACGTCCACCCACATGAGCTGAATCTAATGTAGTCATTTAATATGGTGACAGACCAAGTAACCTTACCTTCCACACATTCGATATGTGGCACAACTTGGTTCTCCTCAGAGAATCTATAATAAGTGTCATCCACAGGAATATGTCGGAACATAACCAATAAAAATTAGGGCAAATCGGCTGTGACGTAGGTTTTTCCATTTTTGTGCTAATCTCCTGGAGAGGCCTCTCTGCTATGCATGAAAGCAAGGTAAACAAAGTATTTTTTCCACATTTCTAAATCAAAGACAGAACTTGGGCTGATTTCATTTATCCACTCAAAATCAAATTTCTGGAACACACAACTTGCTAAAAATATAGACTCTTAAATCTACACATGAGGTGAATAACTCCTCACCTGTTCTCGTAGATTTGAAAGCATAAAGAACTTGAATTACTTGCATTGCACAAGTTAACCAAATACCCAGCTATATGGTTGTTATAGAGGTAGAAGCTGAAATTCTATCTCCCTCTTGAGTCTCTCTCCTATTTCCCAGACCTATTTGAATTCTATTACTCACCCCGTTCCCCCACCTGTACATCACCGGGCAACTCAGTTGAGCATCCCAACGTCACTGGCATTCCTTTAGAAGGAACGACTGTTCCCCCTGTGTGTCGTGTTGCTTCAGCCCCTCCCCCAAGATGCCGACATAGAAGTCAGGGTACCAGGCTGAGTCTTCCAAGTACAGCAAATTCCATTTTTTTAATATCTCTCCAGGCTGATCACCTCCCCACCTCCCGACTGCAAATATGAGCATATGCTTCTTTGAAACCCCCTGTTGTAAGGACCAACTCCAAACCACATCGTATGCCATAAAACAGCTCACGTGTCTCAGCCCTGGCTTCTAAACTACATCTCTCCCCCCTCCCCAACAAATTTCCCGTTATTCTCCCTCTCATATCATGTGATCCAGGAATGCAAGATTTATTTTTATTTTTTGCAATTCCTGAACCATTCTCTTTTTCCCTGGGGGCTTTCACACATGCATTTCCCTTTGTCCTTTGCCTGGCTGAGTTTGCTGGCAGGCCATGATTCTGCTCAAGTATCATTCTTTGAGGAAACTTCCTGTCTCTTCTCTAGTACTACTAAACTGCTTGAGTTGGGTGTCCCTCCTCCGAGCTCCCATAGCACTGCCTCTGTCATCATCATAGCGTGCGACATCCCTGCACTGTAGAATCTGTTTCTTCATCTGCCTCCTAACATAAGTTTCCAAGTCTGGCAAACAAATAAGTTTGGCAGACAGTTCCCAAGTCTGGTCCTTACTCCACACTGGACCTCATGCTGGACCCTGCAGATAATATTGTACATCACTGACGTTAATGACTATTCTTAAATACATAAACAAGGGAGGTATCCTTTTATATCCATTTTATAAAATGCTTACTCTTTACTCCCATTCATTAAAGAAAAAAGAATTGGGGAGCAGATGTTTGGGTGACTAGAACAACAGGGCAACTTCTGTTCTCATTTACATCTTTGGTAAGCCAGGATGCTTTGTGGATTTGGGGGGCTGGTCAAAAAGTCCATTTATTTTTTTTTCCATAAAATAAAAGACACATTTTTCATTTTCACCAATGACTTTATGGATTTGGATATTTTGAGTATGTCAGCTATCTCCTGAGTGATATAATGCTGATTATTCTCAATTAATGTCTCAATTTGATTGTTATCAACTTCAACTGGTCTACCCCACTGTGAAGCATTGTCCAGCTAGAAATCTCCAGCACAAAACCTCGCAAACCACTTTTGACACATTCGATCAGTCACAGTACCTTCTCCATACACTGCTCACATCTTTTTTCTTTGTGCTTCAGTTGTGTTTTTACCTTTCTTAAAATAATAGAACATAATATGTCAAAAATGTTGCTTATTTTCTTACATCTTCAATATTAAAATGGCTACACAAAATTCACCAATTCTGATAATTTTTTAAATGCACGCTGATATGACAGCTGTCATAATACCATCCAACAAAATTGTTTCTAATGAAGTTAAAGGCAACCAAGCATTACTAGAGCCATCTTATGGAAAAGACCTAACAAAGTTTTTGGCCAACCCAATACAATGGAGAAATAGGAGGCATTGCATATTTGATTTTTCCAATAGAATTATGATCTCCCATATCTTCTTATCCTCAAACAAAGGCACTACAGTATAATGTTCTCTAAAGGCGTTGAGTTATTTACATGGATTCAGCCATTCCCAAGGTCGCCAGAAATCTACTCCACACTCTTCTTTCTACACTTTGGCTTTCTCATTTTCTAACCTGTATGCCTTTCTCTACATTAAAAATCAACTGCCTCCATGTTATAAATCATACTTATTCATATTCATAGTTTCTACTTTCCCATAATGTCAGCTTAACTCACCGCACATGATCACTATCTTGATCTTTCTCTGTATCATGAACTTTCAACGTCACTGCTTATCCCTTCATACCCTCCATGTCAAATTCTCCAAACATGGCATCGTATCTTTTCAAACAAGGACGTGTCAAAAGTTCGGGGCCAGGCTACAAATGACTGGCCACCATACTACTAGTTTTGGAAGGGGATTGAAAGAGGGGTGAGGTCATGCAGTGTATGCAGTTTTCCTCTCAGCAAAGAGAAAGCCGACTCTGGTGGGAGGTGTTTAAGGGAAGCTGTGTGTGGAGGGGTGGGGGTGGGAGGGTGGCAGGCATTTTTAGTACACTTGTGAAAGAGAATGGTCTGACCAATTTTGATCTCACTTCCTGGCAGTAAGCACCATTCTTACCTCCTCTGATTTTTTAAAAAATACTATCTGTCAGTTTTCTAGGAAAAGAGAAATCCCTAGAATTCTAAAAATGACAGAATCCCAATTGGAAGTAGGGTTCCCAAGCAGCAATAAAATCCTAACTCTTTGAAAGTGCGATCATCCAGGTGAAGCTACCTTCCAGCCACTTCCTAACATTTTTTATCAGCAGGAAGGAGGGGAAAATGTTTTGTTTGCTTACTGTGTTTTCTTGGTGAAAATGATACCAACTGGCCTAACTAATGCCTCCTAATTTTTCTCTCAAATATTTCTTTTCTTGCCACTGCTGTTGAACATATTAATACATGCCTTGCTATCTGTTAATTTCTTTAGATAAATCACCTTATTTATTTATAATATACAAGGGGAGACCCCCCCAAAAACAGAATTTATTTATAAAAAATTGTGTATTTATTCTTACATGCTTAAACTTCAGTCACCTTCAAAGTAGGTGCAAAACATTTGATGCAAAACATCTACCAAAATGTTTTTTCACTGCTCAAAACAGTTTTGGAACTGTTGATTTTGATGCCTTTTAGTGTTTCTGCCATTTTTTTGTTTCACATCTTCCATATTAGCAAAATATTTCCCCGTGAGGACTTTTTCCATTGGGAAAACAAGAAAAAAAAACTCACTTGGGTGAGATTGGATAAATAGGAAGTGTAGGGACCACTCAGTGTTGTGTGGGCAGGTGTGCCTGTAAATCGCCCATCATGAAATAGGCAAACACATAGAGTCTTCAAAAAAATTCACTGGAGCCAAACACAGCCTCTCACAACAATGCCAGCTGGCACAATGATACATATGGGTTCCTAGAACATTCACCTAGTGGAGGAAGCCTGTACTAAAAGGAGACTTCCCTCTAAAAGATATTTCCAGGGTTTTTGGTGTCCCTCCTCATATGATGACACAAATATTATTTTTGTTTTCAAGGTGAGGAAGCTGGCTCTTTGTAATCTTCATTCCTAACTCAGTACAAGCTCTTTCTTTCTCTACTATTTGCATGAAGGGTATTCTCTGGGATAGAGGTAGAGACCTACCTCAATCATCATCATACTACTAATAACTAGTAAACATTAGACAGTAACCATGGTCTGGTGACCATGGTCATGTTCATAAATACTACATAGCATTGGGAAAGTCCCAGAGCTGACTGCAAGAGATGGAGAGATACATGCAGGTTGACAGCAGGGCCTGCAATGGCATTTCATTTCAGAAACTCCCTACTCCAGTCCAGGGCCTAGATTTTAAATCACAATTTTCCCTTTCATTAGTAAAGACATAGAGAACTCATGACCATCTTCCCGAATCTTGCTCTTAGTTTTATCTCCTTTAACATTCTATAGAAGTCCAATTTCCTTTTAAAGAAAACAGTGAATTTTCTACTGCACCAAGGTCTATAATATATAATTGTAATTACTTGCTATTAAATATCACTTCGTGTAGTTTAAGATTTTATTTATGGTAATGAAACAAAGATAATTTTTTTCCTCAAGCTGTTTAAACGAAAGCTGATTAAACTTCTGACATCTTATCAGAAATTAGCCAAGAGCTTAATGGAAAAATAAGGCAATGGTTTCTGAGCTTTACCATCTGCCTTCACTGGGGCTTTTGATTTCCACAGAAAAAAAACAGGAATCTTACACCCAGATGACTGGAGACAGAGCATAACTGCATGACATATACTTAATACATGTCCCAAATATTTCATGTTTAGAGGGCTAGTGCTTAGGAAAGGACTAAATACAATTCATGTTGGCTACCAAGCTCTGCAGAGCTGCATAAATAATCCATTTCTCAGTATTTCCTTAGCTTTGGAGGGCCTTTTATAGCATCAAAGCTGAGCAAATATTTTGCAAATGAATCTGGCACTAAGTGATCCAGTGCAAATTCAGATCATTAGTGGAGCAGAAGCTGCCTCTCATCTTGAGAGAAGCTTGGCTGTCTTCAGCTTCCTTAAGTACTGACCTGGCAAAGAGCAGCCTGGCCCTGAAAAAAGCAAGCAGCAGGCACTAAGGGGCCACAGAATGGTCTCCAAGTTTCCCTGTAGGCCTCCCGTAAACCGTCTCAGACGGTTACGAATCTGTCGTTCTGTTAAAGAAGTCTGGAGAATGCTTCTGTGACCAACCTCAGCCACGTTTTCTAACAAGGTGAACATTTTCTTGGTAGGAAATTCTTCCTTCTAACACCGCTTAGCCCTCCTGGTACCATTCATGAGCATTTCCTGTCCCTATATCCTCTGTTAATACAGAGAACAACCATGCACCATTAACCTGAATGGCTTAGTACCTACTTTCAACTATAGTTCTGCACATGTAAATACTTCCAGCTGCCTCCCTCTTTTTATAAAGGTATTAGAATCATGGGAATTGGTTCAAAATGTCAGTAGGGTGAAATTCATCCATGCCTAAAGGAGCTTTAAAATCTCACAGTTAAAAACCCTGATCGCTTTTAGTCTGAAAACTGAGTGTGCCTTTGGTGAATAAGGTCAAGGGGTAACCAATCATATCTGCCTGGTAACTAAGCTCCAGATCTGATGCTGGACTCATATCAGCACTGGTAAGATCGGTGCATTGTGACTGGGATCTTTAGAGAATAAAGAGAAACTAAAGCGAATGAGACACTAAGGAGTGGAGCTGCACTGTGAATTGTGACAGAACAGAGCAATCGTGGGAAAACAGGTGGGAAGATGGGTGTGGCCAGAGAATGGAAGCCATTCATTGCTTGCAATGGAGTTTGGAAGATAATCTAAAGTCAGTAGATATTCACCAAGATTTTTTTCCTGATCTTATTTTGTAAATTAATTTATAGTCAAATTTTACATTGTGTCACCCAGTGGCCAGTCTGAAACTTGTAGGATGCTATTAGCTCTTGGTTTCTCAAAGTCTTTGGAATTCCTAGACTAGATATACCCGCACACGGTTCAGGGGTGAGCCTAGACATTTATTTAAAAATGTTATGAGATTGGTTGCCTGAGGTCCTCCTTCTCTGCTCTTTCCCTGGTACTTTCTGGTTACCTGAGGCTCCTCTTTCAGTTTTCTAGTCAGAAATGTGTGGCCTGACTCATCTTTCTCTGTTAGGCACTTCTGTGGCTGTACCCATGCTGGAGGCCATCCATGACAGAGAGAGGAAAAAGCCCACTTGGCTCCACCCTCTTGTACCAAGCTTTTCTTCCTAAGATTTTTAGGCACCCACAAGCTGCCCCCACCCCACCCGCTGCCATTGCTGCCACCACCAGGGCTCTCCTTTCCGACTCCTTGGACCACAACTAGAGGTCTTCTTCTCGAGCTTTCTGGCCCCGTTGATGCCCACTTCTGAGTTTCCCCAAGTCGGAGCTGGGTGCCACCAGAGGAAAAACACAGCGAACTGACTATTAGTCTTGTAGTATTTTCATTTCTGGTTTTTCTCAGTCTGTCCGCTACTATTTAATCTTTGGAACCTTTAAAAATATAACCCATTTATTTATTCCAGGTTTGATAGTTAGCTCAGGGGGAGAGACAGATTTCAGTTTGTTTACTCCATCTACCCAAAACTGGACCTTCACTAAAGGGTTTTGAATAGAGAAATGCCATTATAAAAGTGGTAACTCTGAAAGGTCAATCTTGCTGTGTGTAAGTGGTCTTCGTGAAGAAAGAGAAATAAATAATTCAAATCTTGTTTTCAGTCTTCAGGTGCCAACCTCAACCACAGCAAGCTTTTACTTGCCCTTTTCTATAAAAGTAATTACAAATTGGGTAACTGGGCTCTAAATAACTGAGTAATCTTCATTTGTTATAAAATGATTTCTTAGCATTGAGAATTTGGGATCACACACATTGTGAGAAATCAGGAATTGCTCCACAATGCCATTCACGTGGGCACTGAAATAATATACGAACGCAGCAGTGGTAATGAAATTCAGTGTTTAAAGTTCCTGTCTTTAATCAGAAACATAAATCCTCTGCATTCATCCTTTATCACTGAGTGTTTTCCAACAATAGCTCAGCAGTACGAACACATTTTCAATGCTCATATCATCTAAGTCTAAATAAATCTATTTATATAAGCATAAAATTCAGTACGGAAATATATATGGATATAGCTAGACATATATAGATGTAGATATTCAGAATAAACAAATAAAAGTCTACCAACTGGCATTAATCACTTGCTCTCCATGTGACGAAGGCCATAACACAGAACAGCTTAGAGCAACAGGAGAAAACCTGGGCCCTGTGTGCACAGCCAATTTTCTCTTCCAATTGCTCACACATTTTATGCCAAGGAAACCATTCTGGCCCAAACTCGGAGCTGGTAATGTTTGTCTTTTAAAAGTGCAATGATGTGGTTTGAATTCCACTAAATAAAAATAATTTTTCATTCAGATGAGCCTGCACCTTGAGTAGCTATTTATGAGAGTTTAAACTGAAATATGTATTGATGGATGACTACTCAGGTCATAAAACTAGGGATTTACAACTCTTAAAGTCATTTGCAAATTTCTGACGCTAGTGCTTTTATTAGCATGGTGAGAATGATGATGGAAGTAAAAAAAAATTTCCCCTGAAATGGAATCTCATACTCAGTTGTGAACTCTGTGAGGGCAAGGAGCAGGTGCCAGGCACCTGGATAATGTAATGTCCAGAATGAACGTGTTTTCTACCCTTGGTGAGTTCAGGTCAAAAGCAGTGACTAGCCCAGAGAAGGTGTTCAATAATATGTGTTAAATTCAATCACTTTCTGAAAAGTTTGTTTAATTTCTGTGCAAGTCCTCATATTAATCACATGCATCAACACAGTCTCCATTTCACATGTTAAATTACAAACACTGGAAATAATAGAAACCATTCATATTTACTACTAGAACCATGCTTAAAAAGCAAACCTTGGTGTTTCCATTTTTCCCATTGACTGATAGTTCTTGTGTACTAAAGCATTTGAAAGAGTAAGCAAACATACCCAGAAATTTTTCTATTGCCTCTTTCTCTGCTGTCCTTACCCAAACATGCAGCGGGGTGGATCTAAGGACTTACGTGAAGTTATTTGAAACCGACACTAGAATGACAAGCATAGGCGGAGATATGCAAAAGGAGAAAAAGACTAAATATCTGTTAAATGCATACTATATATCAGTAAGTATGCTAGTTGTTTTATGTCCAATATCTGATTTACTTCTTACAGTAAGCCTATGAGTTATTATTAGTGTGATTCTATAAATGAGGATAAATGAAACTTAGACAACAGCTAGTAAGTGAAGCCCTAGAACATGAATGGGAAACTAAATGAAGAAGCAAATTGTTCAGCTTTCGTTTTCATAGGCATAATAATAACACAAAGCCAAAAGAAACATCTACAACAACTTGTCAAGGCTTTGAGAATATAACTATACAACTTCAGCTTACTTCCTAGGTCAGTGTTCAGTGCAATGACACATTTTAAGATGTTACTTTTCTTTAAACTTTTTCAGATCATTTTTGTGATACTGTCCAGAACCAGAGAAACGCCCACCAGGGAGAAGCTTCCAGGGACCGCACTTCTGTTGCACTGGAGCAAAATGAACTGAACAACAGGTGGGGCTAGTTTCCTTTCTAACGGCCGTTGGCAGGATGCAAATTCTCTCAGCAGGCCTGACGGCTCAGAGGAGCACCAAGTCCGCCCACCATCCTCATCCTGTGTGACAGACACCAAGACGCACATCCAAGTTGCATCCTTCCAAAATCCATATTGAACTTCAATTTGAAACTTGGAGTCATATTTTTAAAATAAACTCACACAGCACTAAGTCATGGTAAATACAAACACTTCCTGAATACCCCCATTTCCTCTAATTCCATTAGAAAGCAAAATAAAACAACAATAAAGAAAAACAAGTTGCTGTCACTGTGGTATAAGTTCTTGTCACTTGTCTGCTCAAATCTGCCTCCAGCAGTGTCTGCAGTACAAACTCGGACCCAGGCTGTTTATTTCCATATGAAGAAGGTTGCTGCCCAGGTGTGAAGGAAATCCCCACCAAATAGGATGCAGGGGCTGCCGCTCCACTGCAGACATGTGGCTGCAAAAGGCACGCGGGGAAGTCAGCCGTGTGTGAGGGACCGCTGTTGCAGGGGAGGGCAGATGGCGCCCCTCACGGGCACTGAGCTTCTGGGACCAAACAATGCACTGGACGGATGGTGGAGACGCTGCCTTTGTCATCCCAGAGGGCTTTTAGTTACACTGTTACAAAAATTAAGGAACTGGGAAAGACCACATGCCCGTCTGTAGAAGAGAGGTGGGCCGGAGGTCCAGAGACGGCCTGGGAGCAGAAGCTGCTCTCTCTGGAAACAGAGCTTGGGTGACTGGAAGGCAGAAGTGGTGGCAGAAGGCTTACAACAATGGGAAGCTGGCACCAGGCCCAGCAGGACCACAGCCCAACTCTCAGTAAGATGGCAGCCATCAGGGGTGCATCGGAACCACATGGCACCAGGGAGGTTCTGACTCTGGCCTTTGGCTAGCCCATGGTCCTGCAGGATGGTGGTGCGGAGACACAGAACAACCGATCCCACCAGATTGATTAAGCAGGGGAAATGTCTTCACTGAGTTTGGTTAGTATATATGCAGGATGTTGAATTTTGCTTTAGGAACTTGTATTTTATTTCAAAATGATACACTGGTTAGAATATTGCTCTTAAAAGAAGAGATAGTCCCAGGATTTTGTTTGGTTCTTCTCCTTCCTGACAGACAACTCTAATCTTAAATGATGCTAAATTATGATAGAGGTACTCTGGGGCTTTATTCTTTACTACTGCCAACGCTCATTTGCTTGATTCATAGACTTAATGGAGGGCATCAATCAGAGGCAGAGAGGCAAGAGTAAATACTTCATATTATTATCCCCAAACAGGACCTGAGAGACATGTTTTTCCCTCTCTAGCTATGGAGTATCCCTTACTAGGTTTTTAAAAATCATCCTCAATAATAAATGACTAGTTTACGTGAAAGAGGCTGAGGAAGGGGACAGAGCTGAAAAGCTGGAGGAGTTGCTAAAAAGTAAGATAATTCACTTTAGAAGCCAGGGCAACACCAGGTCAGCACATCAGCATCGGCGTGGCCAAAATCTGCTCTCTGTCGTCAGGTTCCTTCTCAGTCTACGGACAGCAGAAGAGCCAAATTCTACATGACAGAATTTCCCCCCCGTCCATAGCCATGGTTTCCCTTTCTGTGGTATCAGAAACCTACAGTCAACTGCGGTCCAAAAATATGAAAGGAAAAATTCCAGAAATAAACGATCGCTAAGTTTTAAATTGTACACTGTTCTGGGTAGTGTGATGAAGTCTCATGCAGCCTGGCCCCATCCCACCTGGGATGTGAATCGACCCCTTGTCCAGTGTGTTCACGCTGTATGCACAGTACAGTGAGATATCCTGAGAGATAGAGAGACTGCATTCGCATAACTTTTATCACGGTATACTGTTATAATCATTCTGCTTTATTATTAGTTATTGTTAATTTCTTACTGTGTCTAATTTATAAATTAAACTTAATCATAGGTATGTGTATATAGATTAAACATAGTTTAGATAGAGTCTGGTACTATCCGTGATTTCAGGCATCCACCAGGGTTTTGGGACATAGCCCCCAAGGAAGGTGGGGACCACTACAATGACGTTCCGACATTCCCAAACTGGCGTGTGAACAGTTATATCATTACAGAAGCCACCACACTCTCCGATCAACAGCATGACTTCAGCGGCGCAAACGTGGCTGCCATTAGGATTCACTGGCACTTTCTCAGAGTGCTCACTTGCACATGTAATGTTACATCTCTACGGACAGAAAATCTTATGGTTACTACCTGCTGAAACTTATCAAGAAGTTAAAATATAGATATGTGTTTATAATTCAAACAGTAAAATGCAAAATAATTGATGATGGTTATGAAAGCTGATAAATTTGTATGCAAACCAATTATTTAAAACTTTCAATATAAATAAGTAGGAAAAGGATTAACAGTTAATGTGAACATAATGAGAGTGTGTTATGTAGATAACTTTAAAAAGTGATTTATCCCTAGAACCAATATTTATAAAATTTCCAAATAATAACATAAAGCTGAATAATAGATATTATTAGAGTACGTAACAATTTTATAATGTGTGGAATTCTTTTAAAAACTAACATTCATAATTTTAATTACCCTAGAGAACTGAATTCAATTATTACATATTTAATACCATTTAGCTCAAGAGACTTACAAGAAAAACTCCTGCTTAGGAATTCTTCACATCTGTGAGAATAAATTAATAATGCTAGAATGTTGACTTTACAACTCAAAATCTCATTAGTAGAAAAAATTAAAATAATGCATAACATCTAAATCATCTTTGATCCCAACATAATAAAGTATAAGAAAATTATGAAGAGAAATATCTTAGAAAAAAATGGTGTATCCAAAAACATTTATTCTGGCTTCTTTTATTTCTTAATATTTCATTTTATTGAATTTATTGGTGTGACATTGGTTAATAAAAGTATATAGGTGTCAAGTGTACAATTCTGTAATACATCTTCTGAATATTGTATTGTGTCATCACCACCTAAAATCAAGTCTCCTTCTGTCACCATTTATCCCCCTTTACCCTCTGCTACCTGCCCCACCCCCTTTCCCTCTAGCAATCCCCAAAGAGTATCCTTTAGTTAAATTTGAAAACAACACTTTGATAAAATGACTTAGAAGACACTTCCTTAAGTATTGTGTCTACAGAAGAGAAGTTTTAAACAAACTTTACTAAAACAACTCCTGTTAAAAATGGATGTCATTTTCAAGAGTTGGCATGATATCCCTACAAATTGTGAATCCTGATACAAAGTTCTATCTGTTCCAATAAAGCATGTTTACCAGGAAACTATTTTTCTCATGGTATTTAGGCATAAGTAAAAGGGTTAGTGACATTATTGAATGCCACTTGAAAGTAAGCATCTATTCATATAAAAAATATACTGTATTCCTTTTCTGCTGAAGGAGGAATCTAGTAACTTGTAGAGTTGACATAATACTGTTTTTGCAATAGAATTCCAAACTTTAAAAACTTTAACAGATAAAGTTCTTAAAAACTATAGTTATTAATCTTAAAATAAAAATTTAGCTATTGGTGTTATCCCCAAATGCAACATCACCAATCCAATATTGCTTTAACACTCAGCCATTTAACACTCGGTCATCCAGCACACCACTAAAAATTGACCTGAATGCTAATTGCAAATAAATATAAAAGGATGCAAAACCCTGAAGTAGTCTTAAAATAGGTAGACAGATTTCTTATTGTGCAGGTGAGGAAACTGAATCCAAAATCCAATACTAAATGGCAGAGATGATGCCATCACTTGCTTCTTTGAAATTCCTGTCTTACCATTTTAACAGCACATTCTGTTCTTCCTTACAACCAGAACATTATTTCCAAAATGTACATAATTTTGTTCTTGAATCATTATACACCTATTTTAATTCTGAGATGCAGAGTACTGATCCCTCTGTGTTTGTTCATAAGAAGAGAGCAGTCACATCAGCCAAGAGTTGGGCCAAACCGTAGGAATAAAATACAGGTCACCCTCTGTACAGCTTTCCTTCCCAACCATGACAGCCATGTTCTTAAAACTTTTAATGAAAATTAATGAATTAGACACACAGAAATAGCAAAAAGTTAATTGTTTAGAAGAACCAAACTACCAATGTTAGTTCATTAAGGTCACCCACAGTGTATCACAGCTAATGCAATAGCTAGACAGGGGCATGCAAGATGGAGCATGAAAAAAAGAGGTGCCATGGTAACTCTGCTAACCTGCCAGAGTAGAAAGGAAGACAGAGCAGGAAAGAGAGAAGAAAATGATGTACAAAAACCCCCCACAGGTTAAGCAAATAAGGATATAAAAAATATGGTACACAGCCCTAGCTGGTGTAGCTCAGTGGATTGAGTGTAGGCCTGTGACCCAAAGGGTTGCTGGTTTGATTCCCAGTCAGGGCACATGCCCATGTTGCAGGCCAGGTCCCCAGCAGAGGACACGTGGGAGGCAACCATACATTGATGTTTCTCTCCCTCTCTTTCTCCTCTCTCTAAAAATAAAAAAATAGTTAAAATTGAATTTTATATAAATAACAAATACCTGTTAGTATTAAAATATCCTACATACTGCATGAGACATATTTAGACTAAACCAGAATAATCATTGTTTATCTGAAACACAAATTTAACAGGCATCTTGTATATGACAGCTATACTCAAAACTCCTTTTTTTAAATAGAATTTAAAAGGAGATCATGAGTTCACTAAAACAAGAATTCAAAGTTGAAATGATAGAATAACTAAATGAGATGATAAAGGAGAAAGCTGACTCAAGTGAGGGAAAAAGAACAAAACTAAATAAATAAATTAACTTACGAAGTTAATAAATAAATTAGAAAAAAATAGATGCAACTGAAATTAAATCACTGACATAGAGGAATGGCATAAGATAATTACAGTAAAGGAAGATGAGGAAAGATAAGGAGATTAAAGAAAGTTAATACATATACACTGCTTTTTTTCCCTCCAGCAAAAGAAAGTAACATATTTCAATTACAAAATGTAATGCCTGTTCAACCACCTACGGGAGAAGCTGAAAAGTCCTAGGCAGAGGCACTTCGGGGTCACACCACAGGGCTCCTTCAGTCAGGACAAAGGTCAAGGTAATTTACAATCAATCAGTGAATGTCAAGACAATGTTCTGTACAATTGAAGGTCCTTAAAGAGATAACCATAATCAGCTGTTCTACTATATACTCCATAAACCTGACTAACTGGCACTTTTACTAAGAGATGTTTTATCAAAGATGCTGTCAGATTCTATCCAATTAAGAAATAACTTTAGAGTATTTCCTTATTTTACTTTTTTGGTAACAGATGTTTTGCTAAGATAATCTACTACAGTAAATTTCTAGAAAAGCAGTCCCAAATATGTGCATAATATATTGTATACACATAAAGTAAAACTGTCAGTAGTATAAATCTAATCAACAAACAACAAGTGCTGGGGAGGATGTGGAAAAAAGGGAAACCTAGTGCACTGTTGGTGGGAATGCAGACTGGTGCAGCCACTGTGGAAAACAGTATGAAATTTCCTCAAAATACTAAAAATGGAACTGCCTTTTGACCCAGGGATTCCACTGCTGGGAATATACCCCAAGAATCCCAAAACACCAATTCAAAAGAATTTATGCACCCCTATGTTCACAGTAACACTATTTACAATAGCTAAGATAAGGAAACAGTCTTAAGTGCCCATCAGTAGATGAGTGGATAAAAAAATGGTGATACATTTACACAATGGATACTATGCAGCAGTAAAAAAGATGGAATTCCTACCTTTTGTGACAGCATGGATAGAACTGGAGGCTATAGTGCTAAGTGAAATAAGCCAGTTGCCAGTTGGTGAAAGACAAATACCATATAATATCACTCATAAGAGGAATCTAATGAATAAAATAAACTAAAGAGCAAAATAGAAACAGAGGCACAGAAACATGGCACAGGCCGACAGCTGTAAGAGAGGAGGGTGGACCGACTGAAAGAAGGTGAAGGGAGGAGTCAAAGAACACACATGAAAGACCCATGGACACGGACAAGGGTTGGGATTGACTGTGAAAGTAGGGAGTGGAGAGGGCAAAGGGGGAAAATTTGGGACAATTGCAAAAGCATAAACAATAAAATATTTACAAATAAATAAAGTATATGGTACAAAAAAGCAGCAAGTCATCTGCTCTCTATAATTTGTGGTATAATATTGCTGATTGTGACTTTGGCGTGTATTTTTGCAAACAAAATGCTGTAAGATTTATACTATTGACAGTTTTACCTTATTTGTATGCCATATATTAATACATATATACTTTAGATAACTCTAAATGAAACTAATAAATATCCCTGAAATAGAAATTAACAAATAAAACTATCCATTCAAAATCATAATCCAATTAAGTTTCTTGGAAAAAAAGTTAACTAAATCTTTAGATGGAAATAGCACAGTTTTTGGAAAAGCAGGTACCAAACACTCAACTTCAGATCCAACCAAGTTAAGCCGTCATGCTTTAAGGATAAAGCACTTTTAAGTCTCCTGGCACTAGAAAGCCAGTCACCTATATGGTAGGGACATTTGTCTTTGTCTTACTTCAGACTCATCTCCTACCAGGTATCCCTCCTTCACATGAAGAAAATGGAATGTTTTCCACAAATTAAATGGAGCCGAAAGTAAAGGAAGGGTGTCATATGGACCTAGAGTGTGGTGCAAATCTAAAAGCAACAAGTAGAGGTGGTATCTCGCCGTGGTTTTAATTTGCACTTCTCTGATGGTTAGTGACATTGAGCATTTTTTCTTATGTCTGTTGGGCATCTGTATGTCCTCTTTGGAGAAGTGTCTGTTCAGGTCCTGTTAGGGAGAATAGTTAGTAATCTAAGGCAGGGAGAAAGAGGGAGACATGTCTCACCTGTTGATTCAGCAGTCCTGAGCCCAGTCTGATAAGATTGCTGGATGTTCTTAACATACAAGCAAAGATAGCACAGGAGAAAGGGAGCCCTTGAAACTCTGTGTACTGAGAAAGGGAACTTCTATAGCAATTTCACTAAGACCAAGATCCTTTACTAGCTAAGAAAGAAAGTCTTTGTAGCTGGACATTATTCCCAAAATTTAGAAGTGGGAGAAGGAGGAGAACCTAGAAACTGACTAAGGTATGTAACCCTTGAACCCTAATAGCTAGCACACTCAGGTGAGCTGAGCGCCCACTTACAGCTTTGGCTTAAGTGTATAGAACAAACTTACAACTTCCTTTCTATGTGGGGCATTCAGACTAGCCTGGTGTCTGCTTGCAGCTTCATGCTTGAATGTGTTTCATGAACAAACTTGCTATCTCACTTCCACTATGCATGTCGTTTCTCGCTTGATTTCGCCTCCTGCGAGCAAGGCAAGAACTGAGGAATGAGCTAGGGGAGGGGTCCCTGATTCCAGTCTCTCCTTAGTCACAGTCGTTTGCCCATTTTTTAATTGGATGGTTCGTTTTAGTGGTGTTGAGCTTTGTTAAGTTATTTAAAAATAACCAATAAACTACTTGAGCACAAAATTCAGCCAAGAAATAAATTCAATTAAAAACTCAGAAATGGAGAGTAGCCAAAGGACTGAGTAGTCCAGGGCCCTGAATCAACTGAGTTTATTGCTGATAGTAGACAAATGAGAAATATGGGTGTAGAAGAGAACGTGCATGTTCTAAACTTGGTAAATATAAAGCCCAATAATTCAACTAATAAAAACCAAGAGGAGTGAAGAATTGCAATGAAAGGAAATACGATTGTAGCAATATCTTTACTTTCATTATAGGGAGTCACTTGAGCTTTGCAGGTTAAAAAGGAAAAGTTAAAGAGAAATGAACCCGCTTCAGTGTTTTTTCAAGTTAATTTTGTTTGAAGCTTAGATGGATCTTTTAGGAAAAGAGATGTCTTGAAGTTAAAGTAAAACATTTATCTGAGGTCCACAGTTCCTTCTAAAAGTAAAGCTTTAGGTCTTTCTTCTTCCGTTAAAGTGTTAACTATGCTATGAGCTTAGTGTAACAAAGGAGGCTCATCTTTTACACCTACCTCCATCTGTCCATCTTTATCTATGTATCTGTCTATCCATCCATCTATCTGTAAACTCACCCATCTTTCCATCCTTGTGCCCCTAGATACACGTAGAAATTTATGCGTATCACAGAATTTTATGTATCTAATGTTAATTGCAAGCCTTTTGTGTGGTTTGATTTGCAGCATTATTTTACTAGTTTAATGCATTTAAAAAAATGTTTAGTAAACAACACAGTTTTCTAAAAGAAATGGAAAGTATACAAAAATATGCCAAGATGGTAAGCATGGTTAATTCTGAGAAGAAAATGGATTATTATTTCAATCTATGCATATTTCGGTAGTTTTAACATTATAAAGGAAAATGCACCTTCAAGCTCACCAGAGAAATATAAAATTAAAAGGAACAGATCTCTTGCTTTCCTTTCCAACATCCATTCCCGTCCTCCAGAAGGAATTACTGTTAATTGTGTTGTCTTTTCTCTAGAAACCTTCTATGTATTTATACATACATACATAGCTACACAGACGTATCTGGTTTTTATACAACCCAGGCCAAACAATTCTCAAATACTTTTTAAGCAAGTCTAAAGCACTACAGATCTTAATTTGTTTACTGTTCTTTATTTTCTGTACATTCATGGCTCATTTTCATTCATGGTTTTAATGAGATGTTGCAAAATCTGTTTTGCTTTGTAGGAGATAATATGCATATTAAAGAACATTTTATTTCTTAATCATTTTGTGACTCTGCATCTAGATTTTCAGTTCTCTCTCTTATTTTTTCCCCCACAATTCTAAATTGTTGGCTCCAGCCTCCTGGGGCCTGCAGGAGTCTAAAAGATGCCAATTAACTGTGGTTCTTCGTGAAGATGGAAAATCAAGCTTGAGGTAGTGTTAATTTAATAAATTTCCATCACCTCCCATGGCACTTTCCAATCCTCTTCTGAAATAAAAAGGGTATTGTGTAGCATTAGTTCCACTCATGATAACTTCCTGCCAGAGCACCTTGGAACACAGCAGAACTCTGTAACCTGGTTTCATCCCTCTACCCTTCCCTCCCCTTCGCATGCTCCCTGTTCTCTCCTCCTTCACCACTCAAAATTTAGATACATAGTTACAAGACTTGGGCTTATTTTCCTGTGTTTTCTTGAACCCTTTTAAAGGTTCACTTTGGAGTTTTCCACCCACTCCCTTTAATATAGCAGCAAGGACCTTACAGTTTGGGAGAAGAAAAAGCGTGTGGCTACAGCTCTCCCTATTTAAGAAGTTCATGCAATGCAAGTTTTCAATGGGGAGGAGACTACAGAATGGGCCAGGAACACAGAATGCAGGAGAAACTACCTGACATGTGTGCTCAGAGGTCACAGTTGGAACCTAGCAGTGAAGTAGAGCCATCGACCCCAAACATGACCTGAAAGACCTATCAGTAGGAGGTGGCATCCAGCACACCATCTTGGCAGCAAAAATGATGAGAAAGGTTTTGCTCTGCCTCCTGCAGGCAGTTCCTTGCATGTCTTGAGATCCAAGCACACCCAACGATTTGGCAGTCCAATTAGGGGTTCAGGTTAATGTCCAGTCAGTGGTGGCTGTGAGGTCACAGCTCACGCTCTTCTAGAAAAAGGGGAAGATGAATCTGTTGCGGTATTCTTCAGGTAGAGTTTCTGATCTGACCCCAATTAAAAGGAAGCCTGAGAATCCTGCTTCAAGAAGCCTCTTCTTTCTTCCAGGGAAGTCTCAGTGTTTGCCTCCCCAGTTCAAAGCATTCTCTCCAGGTGTCTTTGGAAACTCAGCACCAGTCCGCCTGAGTGCTGGCACGGCTTCCCCTCTCTTCAGCTTTTCCCCCTGAGAATCTGGAAGGGCTGGAGCTGCTCCTGATTTGCTCCCCCAGCCACTAGTCACCAGTGAGTGTGCCTTAGCCACAAGAGTGCCAAGACCAGTTTCTGGAGGAGGGCTGGTGCCGCTGTGCCCTGCAGCTGCACACAGAACAGATGGACTGCCAGCCAAAGGCAGCGCAGTCAGTCCATCATACTCACTTGCAGCTGTTACCAAATTTGCTCGCTTCCTTTCCTACAAATTCCAGGGTTTTTCTTTGCACTATAAATCAAGTTTCGTACCGATTTTGAGCAATTTGCACTTTTGCTATTTTAAGGAAATACTAGGAAACTCTATGCTTTATAATATCCCTGCATTATTTCCCTTAGCCATTTCTTTAGCTGCCTGGCCAGGAAAATAGAGCAATGTGGTTCAAAAGGAATTTGAAGGGAAATATGAGATAGTAGGTGTCAAATTTCATTACACAGCCAAAATCTGTTAAAATGTTCCAAATGTAAGTTCTTGACATGTAGCCTAGTTAAGTATCCAAATCATTTGGTATACATGCCTATAAATGAACTTCCAACATTGATAATATGCCCGTAAATATATGCATATGCCTCTGTGTTGGTGCTGTAAAAGGTATGAGGCAGAAATGTGATAAGATAACACATAAGGCTGGACAGAAACACATTTGGAAAGCAATGCTCCCATGCACATCAAACTGTCAGGTTGTTAATTGTCCTTGTCGTTGCCTTATAGTGATAATGTTTAGCATGGACTCTGCAGTTCAATGGCTAGGTGAATTAAAACAAAATGTTCAAATATTGAGATATTGTGGACTCACTTGTTTTATGAAATGATTGCATCAGACACAGTGAAAAATGTAATGACGTTATACAAATTTCATTGGTTGTATATGCTATATCAAATGTCAAATAATGTGCCAATAAAATTTAGATAAACAAATACTGTCCTACTTACTCTGAAGAGTTCCCTCTCCCAGATGTCAGTACATTGCATTAGTTTTTCTGAATAAATTTCACATCTCGAAACTTCAGTATGTTTTAGACTACCTAATAGAGCTCTCTGATACCAGATTTACATTTAAATGTCAAAATTTCAGCATTACCAATGTATTTGCATATGCGTCTCTGGGTAAATAAAGGCTCTGATTTTTAAGCGTGGCACCTACAAAATAAAGGCCCTGTTTAACTCCACTGACAGGCTGTGTGAAAGCGGCGCTGTCTGTGTACTCAGGATATTGATTAATAAATGCTTTCAAATGAATTAGATTAAGAGTTAGATGCTTCAGAGGACATTCATGTGTCTACTTCCAATTGAAACAATGACGTAAGGAAAAACACCTCTCTACCTGATTTCCACCTTTAAAATTTATAGGGACAACTTTACCTTCTTCATAGAAGACTTTAAGCCCATGAATAACATCCATGAGATTAAGTACCCTTTAGTGTGTGTGATTAAAAGTAACATTTATAAAGGTGTTGTTTAAGGCCTGATATAGCAATGACAACAAATGAACAGCAGGTTTTTACTTACAATAAAAGTGCTCAGACCTAAGTCTATAATAATAGAACACCTCCGAACACTTCTATTCCCAACATCCTCCAAATTGCCATTGCGAACTAGGAAAACAGGTGACTGGAGTAATTTATGGATAAGCCAGAAAAAAAAAAGAAGAAAGGATAAAAAGTCAAGACCAAAAAAAAGTTAACATTATTCCTTCTGTATTGTTTAGTTAATAAAAATGATACCTATGAGCAGGGATTTGCATTTTATTCATTTAATTTAGAGTAAATTCTATAGTCCATGTGGTTAGGTAATAAGAATTTGGCATAATAATATATAGGGATTAATACCTACATTTTTTGAAGATTCTGAAGGCTTTCAAGTATCTTGCTGTATCTTAAACCTATAGATCATAGCAGGTTACATGTTATAGTGTATGCCTGTATGCTTGGTTAGTAGTTTTTTAATTGATACTTTTCCTGAAAAATGTCAATTTTCATTATACTTTGTTTATTACAGCAAATTTATTACAATATTATACTGGAATCTTAGCCATTGCAATAAAGCAAGGAAAGAAAAAAAGCATATAAATGTTAGAAAGAGAGAAACAAACTGTCATTATTTACACGTACCATGATTATATTAAAAGAAAATACAGAAAACCTACAATGAGTAAATGAACTTAGTAATTTGGCAGACAAGGTCTATATACACTGATTAACTGAATTTCAGGTAATAGCTATAAAAATTAGAGTAAAATATAAAATCATTTAGCATAACACGAAAAAATATTGATTATCTAGGACTACTAAATCTAATGAAAAATGTGTAAGATATTTACCCCCCAGATTAGAAAATATTAGTGAGAAAAATGAGCTCAATAAATGCAGATATCATTGCATGTCCCAAAGACTCATCCATGGGTTTACACAATACCAACAAAAATTCCAGGTTTCTTGGAGAGTGGGCAGGGGATCGACAGGATGATTCTAAAAATCTATATAAAAATAGAAATGCTCTAGAAGAGCCAAAGTAATCTTGAACACATAATGGAAAGTTACAGGAGTTTAATAACAAGTAAAGACATGAAAATACACTGCAGGAATACAATACAGTACAGAAACAGACCTACAGGTATACAGTTTATGACTTAGTCATGGCTAATTCCATAGACAAAAACAGAGTCATTTCAACAGATGATGCTGGATTAATTGGCTATCTATGTGGGGGGAAAAAAACCTTAGACCCCTATTTCACATCATAATATAAAAGAAATTCTAGGTAGATCATAGATCTAAATATGGAGCTAAAGACAAAGTTTCCAGAAGAAAAGTAGGAAAATGTCTTTAGGATTTGGGACTAGGCAAACTTGTAATGAATAGACAGAACACAGAAAGAATTACTCATAATGAGAAAATAGTACATTGTATTCTATCAAAATATGCTATCTTCTGCAAAGATATTCTATCTCCTGCTCATTAAAAGGCATCAGGAAAGTGATAGGCAAGCCATTGAGTGGAAGAAGGCATGTGTAATGCATGTATTTGACAAAGTATTTATAATCCCAACTTTTCAGGACTGCTTCATATTTGTGAACTTTTCTCAAAGTAAATGACATATCAATTCAAAAAGAAAAAGTTTTAAAAAGATGAGACAAAGTAATCTACCTTTCAGTTGAAAACTTGGGAAACGAAAGTTCAGCTGATCCTCTGATCAAACAAATGTTTTGCTTTCTGTTCTTCTATACCTAAAAGAATTACTCAGAATTAGCACTAGACAGAACTAGAGTAAGGAAGCATACAAGGGAAGAAGAGAAGAATTTTTGTTGAAATACCTTTAACTGCACTTAAAAGAATTTATATAAGCATATGAAATATAGAATATAGCAGAATGTTGTCGTAATGTGTTCCTAACTATTCTTCAGAATTGCCATTACACACAAATACGCACACACAACACAGATAAAGCTTTTGCACTTATTTTTTTCAGAATCTCAACTCTGAAATGAAGGACCTAGCTAGGTTTTTCAGTACAGAGCACAGAAGCTAGCACACGTATGAACCACTCCCGCATTCTCCCTCTACTATGATGTTTTAACGCCTTCTAAATTAAAATATTTCTTAGAATTGGAAATCTTACAAATAGGTGTTTGTACTTGTTGATGCCATTTCTCTTGGACATTGTGGAGAGAAATATAAACTAACACATCATCATGTAACTGTCCCGGTGACTCTGCTGCTGAAGTCACCGCACAGAGTGTGCATTGTCCAGGCCGTGCTCACACAATCAACAGCCTTGACTGTGACCATTTCACGGTTAGGACAAGTTCAGTTATCCACCCACTTCCCAACCACTTTCCTGAAGTTACCACATTTCCTATTCTTAGAATTAGGTCTTTAATTGGGCTATTATACACAACATTTTAAAAGTTAAATTGGGAATGAAAATGAAAAGAAACAACAGGAATTACATTATTTGGTAGTAGAGAGGAAGAGATTTCTTTTAAAAATTCCTGTCATTGTCCTAAGAGAGTAAGAACAAAAAACAGAACAAAATTAATTGTGCAACATATGTTTGCTCAGCTTTTAGTACAATACCACATTTGGGGTAATTCCTTGGAATTTGTTGAAGTACAATTTGATCTGTATTGCTCAAAATAGTTTGATAATGATCTTGTGGATATCTTCCTTCAACTAGTTTAATGATTATTATATATTTTTAATGGGCTACATTATTTTTAGCAGGCAGAATCATGAAGTTGCTTGAAAGGTATGCATCTGTTATTTCTATCTACAGACTTTGAGTAGTTTATACCTGAAAAAAGCTACCTCTCAACACAGCCTGTCCATCAGTGAGCATCTGGCTATTGTGCCCATCTTATGTTCCGATTTTGGATTAGGGTTTTTTAGAGAGGAGAGAAGGCTGCATGTGTCATTTTCGGCTGCCCTCCCTCAGACCACGCCTTTACAAACGGCACTGCAATGCAGACTGCGGAGTTGTAGAGTTGCTGTCAGTGAAACTTATTTTTAATTAAACTCTTATATTTCAGACATAGTGCGAGTTCAGATTAAAATTGACTAGTAGACTCAACATAACTCAGGAAGATAGAGAGAAAACAAGAGGAACCTTTCCCTACGGCGAAGCAGCAGCTGGCAGAGTCTGGAGAAGGAAGACTGTCTGTCTGTATCTTCCTCTCTGCTTCTCACGTTCCTCAGATCAGAAGGGATGAACTTACTCTCCTTTCCTTTTCCATCTAAGCAGGTTCTCCCTTACGTAAAACTCTGTGATCCAGTCTGTCCACCAGGCCTCTTGATAATGAATTTAATAAAGCATTTCCTTTGTTGACAGTCTGGCTTTCATTCCTAACTGTCTAGCCGTTCCCTGAAAATTCCCCTTAGGAACATTAAAAGCTGTGTCTCATTTCTTTCCATTTCTCCAGTAACAATCCGAAATCAGCTTTCTCCATGATGGATACTTCAGCTCAGTTGGGAGAAAGTCACAGGTTTACAAAAATGCAAAAGAAATTCTATCCCCTTTCTCTCTTTCTCTCTGACACCCCCCTGCCACATACACGCACACACTCAGGAAAATGGTCCACAAACAACATTCTGTAGTGTTGAGAAGCAATTTGGACAAAAATTGATTTCTAGAAGCAGGTACACTTTTCTCACGCAAAATAATAATAGTTACTTGCAGAAGTGACAGGATGAAGCTTTAGAAAAGAACAGGCTAAAGAGGAGTGTCCAATAAAAGGACTTCTGGGTTTGTGGTTTTAATCATTCTTGTGTTTTCATGAATGCCTAACCTTACCAAGTGGGCAGGAGGTTGATGTGTCAGTCCCAGGCTGTGGCAAGCCTGTTCCTGTTGGCTTTGAGATGAACGTGAACATGGAAGAGGGACCTGAGACCTGGAGGATGCTCTGAAAGCTTGGGCTTGTTAAATTAGTTATCATCACACGAAAATAGCACTAATAGTTAAAAATGCATGGTCTGGTTTCAAAAAATACCTAAAAATACCATACTACACAAAGTAAAAGCAAGTTCATGGGTTATACAGGAGTTACAAACATACATCCATTTTTTTCAAACTACCCTATTGACTTTGCAGGGCAGGAGCTATAGAGATTTGCCACCACAAAACTACTGTCGTGAGTAATCTGTTCATTGTTTTCCACCATTCATTGCACTTTATCTTATTATCATGATTTGGTCAACCAATGATTTTGAAGACCGCTTCCCTATTACGTATCCGATGTTGTGTTTCAAGCAAGCACCTAAAAGTCTAATTGAATAAGGGAGGTTTCCTTTGATAAAATTGAATGTTCAGCTTCTAGTTTCAAACAATATCCATCATTACAGGATATCAGGTTTGATACAGTAAGTCTTGAAAAATAAAACACCACTTTTATTTTCTTTTAATCTGTCAATTGTCACTTTCTGAATACCAGATACACTTAAAGTAGAAAAAATATGTCAGTGTTAAAGAATATATAATTTTCAAATAAAACAAATCAACTGGATAGCATTTAATGATGGGTAATGCAGGGAGATCCAAGTCATTGAAACTAAGAAAACAAAATAACAACCCATTGTAATTTGACTGGTTGACATTTTAAGCAGTAAAGAAGCACACTAAAGACAGGATAAAAAAATCACCGTTCTTCTTTATGACATGATGCAATTATACATTTTAAAAATCAACATAACAAGTGTGTGCCCCACCTGAAGTTAACTTGAAAGAAAGCAAGAACAATACACTATGTTTTACTCTTCCACCCTATTTCTAGATATAAAAACAGTAATGGAAAGGGGATGGGGAGAATAAAGTGAGAAAGGGGATATATCATAAATCTCATCTCATCTCATGCCAGCATCACCAGCTTGAAGATCACCTAACAGTTTATTCAGTGTATGCTATAATCCACACAAACTGCCCTGTCTTCTTTTCAGATACTACATGCCGACCTCTATGATGACAATTTGCTTTACCCTAATTATGATGTGCTTCCCTTTCTATAATGGCACCAATATATTTAACCTACCTGATGTGGAGCACACAGTAATTAAGAATAACTCTCAAGCTATTGTTGGAAGAAGCTTGTTTAATGGAGGTACCGGGAAATGTCACGGTTCTGATCAATGAGGGAATCTGGTTTCAGCTCAGACTGCAAGCAGCAGGTGATGGCCCTCCAGAGAGAGGTTTTACAACCCTCTCTATCATGAACGCAAAGAACATGTTGATTCTAGTCATTACACACAGCGGACAAAGGAAGCTCAGGAAGACAAGGTGGGGGAGACGTAGGGAAGGATGGTGGAGGGAGGCGGAGAGTGAGGGAGCGAGCGGGAGCCCAACACAGTCCCTTTCCGTAACCAGTCATCAGACTTCTGGCATTGCTAGAGCACACTGGGCATTAAGAGAAATAAACTTCAACATGAATCAGCTGAAAAAGAATCAGGCATTTGAGCAAACCTATAAACAATGGCTAAGATCTACTATGAAGAGTCTAAAACAAGAGCTGTACACCCTGGCTCACAGAACATGATAGGAGGGGACTATGAATCATGTGAGAGACGTTCCCCCGGAAACCTGGAAAGAGAACCAACACGTGACCAGAACTATCCCACTAGTCACAGTCATTAAGGTTGAATTTAGGATGCCCAGTGTTAAGAAATTTCAATGACATCAGAACTTACCATATTATACTGAAACAGCCATTCTCCAAAAATTCCAAGGAGAGCAATGATTTTCCCAGGGGTGTCCAATCTGCAGCCTGCAAGCCACATGCAGTCCACGATGGCTGCGAATGCGGCCCAACACAAAATTGTCAATTTACTTAAAACATTATGAGATTTTTTTAATTACATGTCGAGCTGTATTTAATGTGCAGCCCAAGACAACTCTTCTTCTAATGTGGTGCAGAAATGCCAAAAGGTTGGACACCCCTGCTAGACACTGCTAGGTATTAATGGCAGGACCACGTGAGTGCCGCTACTGTGGTAAGATCTTAGTTCTCAAATTTGACAAAGTTAGCAGCAGCATACAGCCTTATCAACCGGGTTTGTTGCAGTGTTTTCTATACACTGATAATGAGTAAGTTTAAGTAATGGTGCAGCTTTTCAGAAGTCCCATCTCATTCACAGCCAAAACCTTTCAAGTCACCCTAGACTGCTCTTTTTTGCCTCAAATCTCATGGTTCTACCTTAAAACTGTCTTGTAGTCTGCTTCTTCACATCATCTTGACTGCTACCACGTTGGTCTAAACCACCATCACCTCTTTTCTGAATTACTGCAACACCCTCTTGACTGGCCTCGCTGTGTCCACCCTGCTCCTGTCCCCAACCTTCTTTTTTCAGCATGGCCAACAGGGGGTCCCACTGAAATATTCAGCCAAACCATGGCTCCTCTTCTGCAACCCTGCCAATGGCCCCCTCATTTTTCATTGCATTTCAAGGACCTACCCACGCTAGCAAATCTCCCACCCCTCCACCTCCTGTTTCTTCCCCACACTTAGCTCTGCCCACACTGGCCTCCTGGAAGTTCTTCAAATATATCTGTTATGCATCCACCTCGGGGCTTTGGCAATGGCTACTGCCTCTGGCTGGAACATTCGTTTACGTGGATCTGCATGCCTTGCTACTTTGCCTGCTTAAGCATTTTGCTCAAATACCACTTTCTCAATCAGCCATATCTGGACCATTATACAAATTTTCTGACGCCCCTCAAAACTTTGTCCTGCCTTCTTTTTCTCATTAGTGCCTATCACCTGCTAATATAGCATATTATTTATATCCCTACTGCCTTTCTTCCCCAACTAGAATTTTAGTTCCTGTAGAGTAGTGGCCTGTTTCATTTACTGCTGTGTCCCTGGCATCGACAACAATGTCTAATACAGACACTCAAAACTTTTGATTGGCTGATTCTTAAATGAAGTAATAAAAATAAAGTTAACCATTGTGTTTGCAACTGGGAGTAAAATATACCTTCAGGTTATAAATTGTGGAAAGTTTTATTCACTGCAAGAACAGGGGAAGATGAACTATTGGGGAGGACAAAGTGATGGAAGCAAGAAGAGGTGGGGCTTATTGAGGTCCCTACTAAGTTCTTGACATCTACTCAGATCTTATATGGTCATATTGTCCACAGTGAATTTCCCAAGGCTCTTAAGAAGGAGATTGCATTTATCATCTTGCTTTTACATGAGAATCAGAGGAACCTCTGAGAAATTAACCAGCAGGACGAAGGATACCATAGTTCGATCTGGAAGCCATCCACAGGTCCATCCAATCTTGAACTGTGTGCTGAAGAGAGTGCTTCTTAGAAAAATTCCTGCCTGTGGCCTCTGCATATTTGAATATAACTGGGGAAGAGGGAGGGAGGAGAGATGGGTGATGAGCACATTTCCCCCCAGGCTTGGTTGACACAGTGACAGTGATGGAAAGAACCAGGACACTGGATGAGCAGGCACTATTCAACTTCACAGATTTTCCTGGCTCTTTGAGTCCCGGAAAGAGAAGAGGCATTTCTCCAGGCTCCTACAACTCCTCGGGAGGCTGACAGAGAGTTCTTTCCTCCCTTTTGTCCTGAGGCTAATTAGTATCATACAGTTGATGAACCTGGCACATTCTGGTCCATGTGTTCTCAAATAAAAGTGTCACTTACATATTAGGAGTCGCTGAAACATTTCAATCTTTTTTAAAACACTGCAACTTTTTTTATTTTTTATATTAAAATATATATTTTCCCTTTTCTTTGTTCTACTTGATATTTTTTATTTTATTTTATTTTTTATTGTTGTTCAAGTACAGTTTTCTGCCTTTCTCCCCACCCCAGCCCAGCACCCCAGCCCTCCCCACCTCCCTCCTGTTTCCAACTCCCCCATTATTGTCCATGTGTCCTTTATAGTTGTTCCTGTGAACCCTTCACCCTTTTCCCCTGAAATTCACTCCCCTCTCCTCTCTGGTCACTGTCAGCCTGTTCTCAATTTCAGTATCTTTGGTTATATTTTGCTTGTTTGTTTGTTTTGTTGATTAGGTTCCTGTTAAAGGTGAGATTATATGGTATTTGTCTTTCACCACCTGGCTTATTTCACTCAGCATAATGCTTTCCAGTTGCATCCACGCTGTTGCAAAGGGTAGGAGCTCCTTCTTTCTTTCTGCTGCATAGAATTCCATTGAAAACACTGCAACTTTTTTTAAGACATTGCAATCTTTTCCTTAATTACCTAAACACAGAATATATATGTATATATGTGTATACGTACACACACAAGTATATATAATACATACTATACATAGTCACTGTTTATATAAATAAATAGTCTAAATATGAAATACATATGTGCATATAATATGTAGTGTGTACAGAGTGGGGCAAAAGTCTCTTTATAGTTATGAGTACATGAAACAAAGTTTATTCTTGTATTATTATTTATTATTACATTATTTTCCATATGAACAACTGTAAACCTACTTTTGCCCTCCCCTGTATATTCACTAAATAAATAAAAAGTACTATAGTCTAAGTCAGAAAATACTTACTTGAAAGACTCTGAGAACTAAAACTAAGCAGATCAAAGCTTACAATAAATCAACAGCTTTTCCAGCAAAGCTTTTTTTTCCTAGCAGCACAGATGAAGAAACATTTTATTTTGTTTCTCTTATAATCAAACTCGTCTGAAACTCCTGAGCAGGTGTGAAAGGCGCAGTTACATAACTGTGCACGTGTAACAACTCCCCAGTGCCTGGCCCTCCGTGGCTCTCAGCTGTGGTGAGGCAAACATCTGAGTTTAAACTAACTTAAAAAAGAAGTCATGCTTTCTACACCCTGGTAAGCATCCTCTAATAAATATGTGAAAGAACAAAAGCAACTTGACATTCATCTTTGCTACACAGCTTATTTGCCAAAGGAATATGATACATCTTAATGGTTCAAGGGGCCCAAGCAACAGACATAGGCTTTACGACCTGCCAAACGGACGGAGAAAATAGCAACAGAAATATTTGTACACCAGCCGCAACCACTTTAATTCAAGTGAGTCATTTTACTCCCTGAGCTTTGTTTAGACTTCATGATACAGCATGTCTTCTAGATTCAAAGAAACGTTTCTGAACCTCTGAGGGTTTGGGAGTTGGGGTGGGTGTTGAGTGGGGAACTAAATCACAGTCTAGTTGCACATCTCAGGATGGAGGGGAGCCATTATGGGTATACATTACCCATATGGGTATACTTCAGGTATAGGGCATCATGGGTTTGCCTTCCAGCCAATTTTATCATAAGTCTAGGAGGCAGATTGATGTTAAAATGGCCCTTCAAAGCTGACAGCCCCAGAGACTATCACAGCCTGGGTCCAAGTCATGGAGATCCTGGCCAGCAGCACAGTACGAACTCAGGGGCTGTGAATGTATTTTATTTCTCAAACTCCTCTTGGGCAAGCCCCAAAGAATTGACATGTTGGCACAGCTCAGTGTAAAACGGTATTGGAAATCAAGGGATTCATATTGTAGTTCTGACTCTGTTATGAGCTGGCAGAGGAAATTTGAACCAACTGCACCTCTTCGGGACCCAGTATTCAGAATTGCAGACAGTAACCTTGAACAGGCTGCCTTTTTCATCTGGACTTCAATGAATTATCTCTTACAAGCAAGCTTGTTCTGGTATTTGATGATGTTATTAGAGAGACTTTTATTATAATATTATTTTGGGGACATGTCCCTGCCTTCAGTAAATATTTAAAGAGGATTCTGAGCAGAATTAGCCAGATGATAAAATAACTATATTCCTTTAGCATTTGGATTATTTGCTTGGTCAATGAAAACTTGAAAGTCAGAGGCACGGTGGCCTGAGCGGAAAGGCTGCTGGGTGGGTAAATCCCTCACCTCGGCTTCCAGTGCCAGCTGTGCATCCTGCTACCTGTATTACCTTAGCTCGTGGTTAGATTTGCAGGACGCCCTTGTGAATAAAAAACATTATGCTATATACCTTAACTGAAACTTTTCATGGAAGAGGCATATAATCCTTTCTGTGACGTCTGAGGAAACCTATTTGTTAAAACCAAAAAAGAAGTCATGACAGTGAGAGGGGAGGAAAAGCGGCCTGGCACTCTGCAGTACTAACTTCTGGAACGGGATCCTCTGGTATCTCACACTACCAAGGGCTCCCTGCTTTGAAGGCTATGCTCACTTTTTATTGCTGCATTACAAACCACCAAAAGCTCAGGGGCTTGAAACAACACCCATGCGTTATTTCACAGTTCTGTAAGTCAAAAGTCCTGATGGGCTCAGCTGGGCCCAAATCAAGGTGCTGAGTATCTGGTCTCTTCTCTGGAAGCCGAGGGGAGGAACCCACATCCAAGTTCACTTAGGTTGCTGGCAGAAGGTGGTGACTCGCTGCTCTGGGTCTGAGGTCATTTCCTTTGCTAGTTGTCACCTAAGAGTGTGGACACTCTTAGGAACCTATGGCTGTGCACATTCCTTGTCAGGACACCCTTCCATCTTCAAACCAGTAAGAACAGGTCAAACCCTCCCCACACCTTTTTTGCTGTGTTTTTTCCATTACCATTTAGTCTCCTTATACCCTTCCTCCCACCCCCACAATCACCACACTCTTGTCCATGTCCATGAGTCCTTTCTCCTTTTTGCTCAATCCTTCCACCCTCTGCCTTCCCCATCTTAGCTGTCCTCCAGCTCCTTATGAGTCTGTCTCTGTTTTGCTTGTTAGTGCAGTTTGTTCATTAGATTCCACATATGAGTTTGAATCTCTCCTATTCTCCTTTCTTCTTGCCTCTTCTGCCTCTAGCTCCAGAAAGTTCTGTGCTGTTTATAACCGACATGATTACATTAGGTCCACTGGGATCATCTCCCTTTTTAAAGTCAACTGTGTCACATAACATGACAACCATGGGCGTGATGAGATTCTGGGTATTAGCCACGTGGTACTCAGGGGGACTTTTCTAGAAATTCTCCCTAACATATATGCTTTAGTTATATCTTTTCTAGAGTCACAAGACCTAAACAATAATGACCTTTATGCCAGGCAATTAAAGATAATGCCATGTTTTTGCCAAAAATAAAGTGTTATGTCATGCAAATAATGGCAAATGAATGTCTTCTATTTTTGCACAGTTCAGAGGTTCTTACCTTTTGGCACCAGAGCACATTGACAGGTGGACACTCTAAAAAATACTGCCCAATTCACTAACACACAGTCAAGTCATGACTCAAAAGGAACATAGCTTATTTCCATGCAATCAAAATCAAATTAGGAAGTCAGTAAACATCTGAGAACTATGAAGTGCACAACTAACCAAGTGAAATAATTAACATAAAACTCCCAAATGTTTTCTTTCCTAAGTATACAGAGTCATTATATTCTAGATACTTACCTGAATAATTATCTCAAAACTCCCTACTTTACTTCTTTGTGCATGCTTCTAAAATATAAAAAGACAAATGTCTACGCTAAAGAAATGAATAGAATAGACAATGAGAAAGTGAGAGAATTTTAATATGTTAAGCAAAGTAACTAGAAGAAAAAACTTCTGGTGGATGGAAACTCAAATAAAAACTTCATATGCTCCCATTAGGGACTTCCATTGTACTGAAAAATTTAAAGGCAAATATAAAAAGTAAAATAAAAATGATGTTAGCTTATGGAATTACATAAGAGCAGCCAAAGAAAATGGCTCAGCTCATTTTTCGACTAAATAATAATTTAACACTCATCTCACTGAACATTTTGTTTTTCTTCATCCACTTTGAGGAGGCATTTAAATTACTGTAGAGAAGTTTTACTGTCAGTCACGCGTCTGAAGTATCACACCAATTGCCTCTGAAATATTTTAAGATAAATTAAATAAAAAGTCTTGATGTGTAAAATTGCTTTTGATACCTACTGAGAATCATTCAATAGCATTACTTGATAGCAATATTGAAACTAACAGTTACACTAGATTCTGAAGATGATTGTCTTCAGCAATTATCATTTTGAAAAGTGTGAAATTTATTGCTCCAATATTTCTCTCCTGCAAATTTCTCATTTTCATTCATTCTTGACCAATCTCACCATTTTTATAGGTGTGGCTCATATATAATTGTCTACATGCTACAAAAAACATTTGCAAGATTAACCAAAGAAGTTCTAAGATGCCTCCACTGACCCTCAGTTATGAACTTCAGGGAATCCCTAAGAATTTGTGAGGATACACGGCCCTTCAGTGTCCAGTCCTGGTGCTAAGTCCCACCACTCTCTTTCCCATAATTTGCACCCTCTACAGGGTGCTACCCCATTTCCTCAGTCCTTCCCTGCCTGGCTTTGGTCCCCCTTCTCGCTCCCTCCTTTCCTTCTCACTTCTGCTTCCAATCCCTTCACCTTTCCTTTCCTTTATTCTTTCCTTACACTCCCTTCCTTTCTTTTCCTCCTTTCATTAGACACAGCAATTTCTCTTCTGGTTTGAGAGTTAAACTCTCAAATTTTATTCTTCTTTATTTACTTCAGCTTTATTAAGAAAACACTTGTATTACTATCCCTTACCATTTTTATCTATAAACATATATACAGTTTTATATATAAAAATGGTATACAGTTTTATATATAAAATTTATATTTTATATACAGTTTCATAATGCTCCCGAGACAAGTATGCTAGCACATTCTCAGCTCTCCGAGGTCTCCTTACATCGAGCCCTTTCTCCGACCTTCCCATCCCATTTTTTTATACCCACCACATTTTATCTTCAAGAATTTCTGGTCTAGATTGTTTTGGATGTATTTTTTCTCTTTTTGTTATGGCTTATTTATTAATAATAAGCTTTCCTGGTGGTTTTCTTTTCCATATTTTCTTGTGTTCTCCTGAATTTCTTCTTTTTTCTGAAGTACATTTAAAAAAGTTAATAGACTTTATTTCTTAGAACAGTCTTATGTTTATAGAAAAATTAAACCCCAGGTAAAGAGAGTTCCCATATATCTTCTTTCCCCCTTGAAGGACTGGCTCATTCTAGGGGTGGGACAGGAAATATGCAGGATGAGCTTGCAGAATCTTGTGGTTCTAGGAAGTAAGGAAGTGCTCAAACAATTTTTATACACATGGGGAATGTCAAAGGGATGCTGGGGCAGTGGTCAAAGCTAGAGTAATTTGAGCAACAAAATAAAGCCCTACTAGATTATAACCAAAGTATAAAATGAATATCCAAACTGATATAAATGAATGAACAAATAAAATGAGGTAGAAGATAACAAATCTCCTATACAGAATAAACCTATATAATTTATGTTTATGCCAATGCTTCACCCTCAAGGAAGTAGAGAATAACTCCCAACTCTTTAAATTTCAGCTGCTAATAGTGATTTATTTTGGAGGAGAACAGTATGGCGAGGGGAGAAAAGTACAACTTTACAGTAGAGAAATCTGACAGCACTGCCTCTCAGCCAGGTGACTGAGGTCGACATCAACAGCGTCAGGTCATGTTGCTAGCATGTACTGTTGATGCCAGATGGAAAACGGCACCTTACCTTCGTGATCTTCCTCTCTAAAGCCCTGTAACCTTACTCTAGTACCAAGGAAAACATCAAATAAATTCCATCAAAGGGGCATCCTGAAAAATATCTGACCAGTGTTCCTCAAAATCAGTCATTAAAAACAAGGAAAGTCTGAGAAAATGACACAGCCACAAGCAGCCCAGGCAGACAGAATGACTAGATGTAACGTGGCTTCTTGAATGGGACCAAGAAAGAGAAAAGGGACATCAGGTAAAAGCTAACAAAACTAGAGTAAATTATGGAATTGAATTTAAAAATAATCTAGCAAGTTTATTTATTACTTGTTAGCAAATATACCACACTAATGTAAGACTTTAATAATATGAGAATCTTGCTTTAGGGTATATGAGAATTGTATGTAATGTCTTTGCAATTTTCCTGTAAATCTAAAACTATTCTAAAAAATAAAGTTTATTTAAAAAAAACTACTAATGCAAAATAAGTTCCACAATGTTATTTGTATCAGTGAAAAAACTGATACAAATATCAATATCACCAACATCAATAGCAACATCAATATGCAATTAAAAAATTGGTAAATGATCGTTCATCGATATGAAAAAAAAACAGGCAAAAAAGAAAACAAATGTCATGTCAACTTAATAGTCAAATGTGGTTTCCTCTGGGGAATGGAACCAAAACAAAGGCAAGAGAGGAGAATATCTTTTTCAGTTTAAGTCTGCACTATTCTGTATCTTAATTCTACTCCCATGAATCTGTTGATAATACAATTTGTTAAAAGAAGGCGAAGATGCTGAGAATGTCAGTCTCCTTCCTCAAAGACAAGGTGTCATTAAGACAGTCATTAAGGGGCTGCTGAGCTTGCAGAGATAGGAGACAACACTGAGCACAGGGCAGCAGTGACCCACAGACCAGATGCTCCAACTTACCGAGCTTCCTCTACATAGCTGCCGCAGACTACACCACTAGAATTCAAAATCATCATCATTTGCCATTGCTTACACACTTAGTAAGGTCTTAAAGGACTTCACAACCTGACTCCAACAAAGCTTTCTCATATTATCTCGTATCCCATTCTTTTGCCTGGCTGTACTGAAGTCTCGCTTTCATTCAGCATCTGCCTCTCCAAATATCTTCCTTTTTATAGTTCTCATTGCCTCCACTTTTTCTCCAGTTCTCCAGTTTTTAAAATCCTACTCAGCCCTGGCTGGTGTAGCTCAGTGGATTGAGAATGGGCCTGCAAACCGAAGGGTTGTTGGTTCAATTCCTATTCTGGGTACATGCCTGGGTTGCAGGCCTGGTCTCCAGTAGGGGGCATGTGAGAGGCAACCATACATTGATGTTTCTCTCCCTCTCTTTCTCCTTCCCTTCCCCTCTCTCTAAAAATGAATAAATAAATTTTAAAAAATAAATAAAACAATAAAATAAAATCCTACTCATAGTTGAATTTCCAAATCAAATACAAACACCTCTTCCAGAAACTCCAGTTAAATTTCAGCAATCAAGAAAAGAAATACTCTTTCCAACCCCTCAGTCTTTTATTTAACAAAAAAGTGTATGATGTGTACTTTAATTTGTCCTATATTATAATCATATCATACATATCTAGCTTCTCACAGTTTTTACGTTTGGTTCTTTATGTGATTTGTAAGGTCCCGATGGGAAGAGACCATCTCATTCATCCTGCTCTCCTCTTTAACTCAGTCCTTGACACAGAGCAGAGGCCAATTAATGTTAGCTACAAAACACCTGAATTAACTGAAATGGATTCCTTTGGAGAAATGACTAGTGAACCTATTTTCTGAATTTTGCTAAGGTAAGTTGCAGTAGTTAAGCATACAGACCGCAATCCCTCCTCTATAAGTTTCCTAAAAGTGAACACTAGGTGTACTCCAGGAACTGGGATTTTTTGGTTAATACCTCCTTTGGGTACTAAGTTGTACTTCCCCTTTGGCATGTGTCAGAATATACACTTCCACCACCAAGTAAAAACTCATGGGCCCTTTGATTCTGACCATGAGAAGTCTTATAAAGAAGACATATTTAGACACATAAGTTAAGCTTATTTACCTTATTTTTCAGACTATAAGACTCACCGCCCCCCTGCCAAATTTGGGAGGAATAATGGTTGTTAATGCTGCTGTTGAGTTCTGTTTACATTTACATTGGTGAAATATTATGTTATTTATGTCATTAATTATTTTACCACATTTTTGGCTTCAAAAATTTTTTCCTATTTTCTTCCTCTAAAACCTAGGTGTGTCTTATGGTCCAAAAAATACAGTACCTTTATTGCTCAGCTACACAGGTAGTCTGTAGAAGCAATGACTGCAGAGTCGCTTAAGTGTGACAAGGATATTTAATAAAAAAGAAGTGTCAACAAAATTCATTACTCTTAACAATAATCTTAAGGCTCTAAAATTTAATACAATGTTTTCTTAATAATGCTGTCATGTTTCTTGTCAGTCTAACAATATACCTCTCTCCTCCCATTGGAAAATACAGTCAGTGTAGCTTTCTGCAGACGTGCAACGTATGCCAGCAAAGAAACCCTCACTCGTCACCAAAAGGAAGAACTCCTTAGCAACAGAGGGTCCTAAAGAGCCACTGACCAAAAACTCTCTCAAAGAAATGATCTAAAGTCCTCATCTGCATTGCCCTTGAGTTTCCAGCCTAATAAGCAAAGTGAAAGTCAGAGAAATTCATTCAGAAATTATATTGATTTAACAGTAATCAAAATGAATAGTGTGTATACGGAAAAAGTGGCTATAAATAATTATAAGGAAAAACTTGACCTTCCTAATATGACTAATTTAACACCCAGAAGACCCTTTCTTCAACAAATGTCCGCGTGGGTGTTTTTCTCTCATGTTCTGTGCATTGTAGTTTAAAACTGATGCACTTTATTTTCACAATCACATAAAGTCTCTACTGACTTGTGGAGTAAGTTCTGAAAACTTTGTACGTGATGTTGTATCCCTAAAGAACCCAGACCCAGTTGTGCCCTGTACTGTGACCTCCCTTTTCCGCCCTTCTAACTAGACACTAGCTCTAAAGCTACTGTTTCCATCAACCTCCCTTGCTTTCTCCGAATGAAAGGAATTGCAAGAGTTTCAATGAAGCTTTGCGCCTTTTAGTCATTTACCATGTATCTGTTCAACTCTGTTTTTATTAGATTGTAAGCTTCATGCAGACACTATATAACCATAGCCCCTAAGCACAAGTAGTCAGCGAATGATTGTACAGTTGACTGAGTAACTAAAATGCTCTCATTTTTGTCTCAAAACTGGCATCTTTATGACAACAGCACTATTCTTATTACCTCCCTAGATCTAAATCAATAATTTCTAATAGAATACACATTTTAGTTAGGTTTGCCCATTGAGGAAATCATCCTTTTTGGAAATTGAACCACTATAATGATTGTTGAAATTTTCATTGGCATAAATGGTATCTAGAAACTCACCTCAAACCACCAGTGAAGTCATACACAGATCTTTCAGGGGTTTTGTAATTGGAGAGGGAATAGAGGATGGTGGTTGAGCATTCGGTCCCTGAAAGCAGAGTGCCCAGATTTGAGACCTATTTAGTCCATTTATTGGCTACATGGTCTTGGGTAAGTCACTAAAGTTCTCTGTTTATTTGTTCTGTAGTGGAGACAATATTACCTGCTTTAGCAGTGTGCAAGGATTGAACTCTGTAATACACGTAAGAGCTTAGAACGGTGCTGGGCACGGAGCAGGCTCCCAGTAAGTGCCAGCCATTCTAAGGCAGCCTGTAAGGACACTCATCAGCAGTTCAGCAGGTGAGAACACCGCACAGCAGAAGGGGACCCTGTAACGATGTGGAAAGGGCCCTGGAGTGAAAGTCAGGAAAAATGAGTTTAAGTCCAGACTCTAACTCTAACTTTGTGTCTTCAATCAAATTATTGCTTCTTGGAGCATAAATATCCTCACATTTAAATGTGGAAAAGAATATCTAGTTCACAGCATCGGCTGTGAGGATTAAATGAGGTAATGAATGTGAAAGAGCTTTGTGGAATATAATGTCGTATAAAATGTGAAACGTTATTCTTGTTCCATCATCAAAAGCACAGCGAGGAACATTTGCACTCCATTGTTTAGATGGGAGGACCGTAAAAGTTTGTGCCAGGCTATCCTCTTATTAGTTCTATTAATACCTCAGGAGAGCACAGACATTTTAAATCAAAATGGAATATATTCTTTCCTTTGAACCTAACAGGCCTAGAGGACACTCTTGAAAGTGAACTGTGAACAGGCACTAAAAATAAAATGAAATTAGTGCCTTTGTAGTAAAAGGGCAGTCACCACATAAAGTACAGTATTTTCTCAAGGAATTTTCAGCAAGTGATGGAAAAAGATGTCCATGTTCTTTATTTCCTTTCAAATCCTTTTAAAATGTAAAGAAATTGATTTTACCAACATGGAGAAAATGCTGTAAGTTTTAAGTTTTATTTCAGGATAAACTAGTCTACAAATGGGAGATGATATTGACAAAAGTGTCATTTCCACGGGAGTTTGAGATCTTTATGCTCCCTTTTGTATGTAACCTGAAAGAGACAGACTCACCTGGTGCTTAAGCCCGCTTTGTGGACATGGGGCATGGGGCGAAGGTGCTTGTCCTAATCAACCTATGGCTTTCTCAGGTCTTTTAGACAGTTGCCCAAATAGTAAAATGTGGGCAAATGATCCCTTACTCACTGAATCAACCCAATGCCTTAAGCTGAAAGATTTATATTTTGCATTTAGACTTTCAGTCAATTAAGTAAACTATACAGGTTTTTAAACAGGTCAGAAGTCACTTGCTCCCTCTTTATGTGTGGTTTTGCTTTCCTGCACGCCTCTCCCACTGATAACAAAATGTTGCCTTGGTCATTCATGCTTAGTGTGATTTTTGTGCAGGAGTTACCTACTGTAGGGTGTTTGTGCTGTGATACTGCTTCCTAGCCCTGGAATACGTCTTTCTAAAGGTTACCCAAGTGGGACCGCATTGACAGAAGGGTCTCCCAGTGCAGATGAAATTTGAAATCGTGTCGAGTGGTAATTTACTTATTTCGCAAATCCTTACGAGGCTCCCTACCTTCTTCTGAATATGCTTCCGTTTAATGGGAGTGCAAATACAAAGAACATGGAAAAAACACGGTCTCAGCTTTTGATGTGTCTACCTTAGAGTACAAAGACTTATTTAAAAATAAGTTTTATCAATGGATTTCTAAGAAAAAAAGACATGAGGCCCGCTGGGGGAGAAGACAGAAAGAAAACCATAGGAGAATAAGCCAAGATACAAGTGGGTGTAACAGCCATGCCAGCGAAGAAAGCACATGGACCCTTCGTGACAGATGAAGGAGGAGAAATGGTCACGATGGAAAAGCAGAATATGGACATACTCCTGACACTAAGAAAATCACTTTTCCTTATGACATTTCAAAGGGGTTTTTAAAAAAGCATATAGAGGAGCAGGGAGTGTGGAAATATTAAAGATCAGTTCGTAGGTCAGCTGGCCAGGAGAAACAAAGGGCGTGGACCAGAGGAAGGTAAATAGCACGGAAAGGCACATGTATTACTATATAACTGCAATGGCAATGGTATTCTTTCTAAACATATTTCCTTTCCAAGTCCACGGCTGAGAAAAAAAGTACCTTTGTATTCAGAAAATGAGGGTCATAGAGGCAAGTGAAGTATCTAAGAACACAAATAAGGCAAATGCAGGTTCAAAACTTTGGGCTTTAAAACCCCCAACATTCAGATGTAACTTTGACACCCCACTCTCACAGGCATCTTCCAAAAGGAGACCAGCAGCCAGGCCCAGTGCAGAGAGTGCTCTGGGCCCCCCAGGGAGCTACAAGGGTGTCCCAGGTAGACAACTGATATTCTGTAACCTTCAATGTGATCTCTACTTTACAGAAAAATAATGCCTAAAACAACTAGTGAAAGCATCTGAATGATTATGGACTTCAGAATAAGTAAAAGAAAGAATGTAAGGAAGATTTATCCAAGACAGAAGAACACCTTAGTGCAAGATTGTTTTCTAAGTGCTGTAATAGCAGTATGTTTAAATCACAACATATACACCAAAGAGGAAAGGATTCATTCGATTTGCAGTAAAGGGCAGGGGATAAAAAGTTCAGGGAAGAAGCTTCATAGAGGATGTGGCAAGAAGGTGAGCCTTGAAGTCGTGGCAAGAAGGTGAGCCTTGAAGCCTTAGCAAGATTTTGGCAGGTGGACCGATTTCTCCCCCACCTCCAGCTGAACTGCTAAATGAAGAAAGATCCAGGTGTTTTCTTTGCTTTCAAAACTCAATGTTTCCACTTGATTTCCCTAAGCACAGGCAGTAGAACATGGCCCGAAACCAAACCACCCCTGAAGGGCCCACAGATGCCTTTAGAATTTAGATCAAGATGATTTCTTATGAACAAAGGAACACTGAGTGCATAATGCATGAAGAGATGGGCTGTAGGCTCAAGGCCCACGAATTCAAATGTCCCTTGGCCATGCTGTCGGGTCAGCTCCTATAGGCTGAAAACTGGTAAGTGGGTATGTAAAAATTATGTCAGGAAATTATCTGAAACCTCATGTTATGGGAAAATATGCAAATTATAATCCTCATGTCCATTGCATGATAATGGATATCCATTGGATATGTGCTAAAGGATCCTTTTAAACCTTATGGTTTACTCACAGCGAAGGAGAGGAAAGAGGCAGGCTGGTTACAGGGTAGGGTTTGAGGAAGGCACTTTTCTTTTCTGTATTTATAGGCTAGCTTCTAATTAATAGTCTACTACTAAATTAATTCCTTATAACCTGCGTGGGAAAAGGAGTTGAGAAATAAAAAATCAAGCTGATTCAGTTCTCTTACTAACTACTTGTCTCACTCAAGTGCATTAGCCTCAGGGTAGGAGTTATTCTAATTGGTGGCTCATGGGGAAATATTCTAGGTTGAAGAAATGTTCTGCCCAGATCAGGGCAGGGGTTATGTAACTTCCAATCACACGCTCACAGTCCCTGCATCCGGCTGCATGCGTACCTATGATAAACTGCACCTCATCGAAGCATCCACTACTATCTAACGTGGACCTTGATTACAGTGACACTTAAGACTAAATGTTAAAGCTACAAATGTCACATCGTTACCATAAGCCCCCTCTATTTTTTCTTTGCACACAAAAATATTTATTTTGAATCTGTTATTTAAAGGTGCTTATGCAAAACAGAAATAAACTCACAGATGCCAAGAATAAACTGAGGATCACCAGACAGGAGGGAGGTTGCGGAGCTGGGTGAAAAGGGTGAAGGTGTTAAATAATGCAAATTGGTAGTTACCAATATAAAGACTTTTAATAAATAGTCTTCCAGCAAGGATGTGAAGCAGTCTACCGTGTTAAAAAAATATATAACAAGATAATTAAGAAACTATAATAATAAAGAGAAACTAGTTTTGAGTGAAAAATATTTAATTATACCAGAGCTAATGAGTAGAGTAGTTATTCTAACTGTTACCTTGTGCATTAAATTTAGCTGTGAGCTCCCTGATAGCCAAGGAAAAGTGGAAATTGTCATGAACTATTTACAGATCATAAAGAAATCAAGTTGCAAGATCATCTGTAGGAATGTGTCAGTTCTGCTCATTAAGTCCTAGAGAATGTCATCATGCAAAGCCTTATATAAATCAGGCAGATTCCACCACGCAAAATAAATAAAGTCTTCAACTGGAGTTTTGTATAAAATATAAACAGGCTCTTGGTGTGCTACTGCTTATATCGACCTCAATAAAAAAGATCCGAGGACAGACCATTAAATTGTAACGCTGGGAAGGAATTTCTATGAGGATGTAAAGTAAAGTAGTCTCAGTCCATTGCTCTCTGGTAATATAATGTAACTGAGGAATAAAAGGGAGTTCAGTGGGGAGGGGGAAGGGAGGAATAGGGGGGAAAGTTTCAGGGAAGAAGAAACATAGTTAATAGGCATAAAATAGATAGGGAAAGATAAAAATGGTACAGGAAACAGAGGACTCAAAGAACTTCTATGTACAACCTATGAACATGAACTAAGGGGAGGAATTACTGGAGTGCTGGGGGAGGCAGGGTGGAGGGGCAATAAAGGGGGGAAATTGGGAAAACTGTAATAGCATAATCATTAAAAACTACTTAAAACTTAGGAAAACAAAAGGTGTTATTAGATAACATCACTTAGATGTTTAGAAATTGCTTAGCTGCACAAATTCAGTACTCAGAGCACTGGGTCTCTGGACTGTTGGTAGAAGAAAGAACCTTAATTATATTATTTCTAAGCTAGTGACAATGTCATATTTTAACCTAAAACCAAGTATCTTGATTTATATTACCGATCACAGAGAGACCTTCCCACCTCTTAATAAAGTTGAGTCAGAGTGGTTCACATTTTTTCATTCCAAAGAATTTTGGGACTACCCAAGTCCTCAACTGCAGATTTAGGGTTCTGCATGAAAGCATAGAAGGAAATTATGGTGTGTTATCAACCACATGTGGGGGCTTCTAATCTATCACACAGCTCCAGACCGCACTTACTCATGTTAACATCTAATTTAAATTCATGCCTAACTTTGCCCTTGACATTCATGTGCCAGTGTCCTTCTATCGGTCCATTCCTAATGGTTTGCTCCCTTCTCTCAGTCCGAAACACCCTTCTGAAAATACAAGAATACTCCACAGACCCACACATGTATAATACATTCATATTACCCAACATCTTTGTGTAAGGGTCATTGAAATTATCCTCAAACCTACTCTTATGTGTCACTGCAAAGTACTCTAAATAGCACCATATATCTCACTTCAAGGCAAACTAGCCACTGCCCAAATTGAACCATTGTACCGCTACTTTTAATGTTGCAAAGACTGAGTTTTTCAAAATCTATTAAGTCAGGAACTCCATTCTCCATCTCTCTGCCTATTTGCTCATGTTGGGTATGAACCTTAAACCTATTTGGATTATGGCACAATCACTTCTTGTTTTAATGGAGCTGAGCAGTCGGTAGTGTTGGCCGAGGGTGATTTGGTCTCCATGCCAACAGGCTGGGCTATAAGAAGCGCTGCAGTAAGTAACTGCATGGGCAAGCAAATTGGGTTTATCACCATTTAGAAAAAGAAACAAGACCTGGTGCCTCATTCATTGCTAAACCAGTAGAAGTATATGTGATCTTGTGACAAAGTCTTTAGTCCAAAGGTCAAAAGTGGAGTCCAAGAATGAAACAAGCAGGACCCTGGGTTCCAAATGAAGCCCCCTGGGGTCCAAGCTTGCACCAGAGCTGTTCTTTAACTGGCTATAAATGAGGCCTCTTGTCCTTCTGCTGTTCTGGCCTCCCAGGTTTACCTTCCCTCTGGCTAGCCTTGCATCTACAGAACCTTGCTCATCCTAATCTCCTAAAACTTCCTCTCAGCCCTCAAATATCACGCCAGTTTCCTTTGTCACATAAATCATCTAAATTTAGATTTCAATTCCCTCTTTGGCCTCAATTCCATTATGCTAGTCTTTTCATTTTGCTTTTCACTCTTTCATTTCAATTCTCCCAATTGTCAGCCTCGCTCCTCCCTGCTCCTCAAGCATACTATATGTAGTGCCACTAATGTGGCTTTCTTCACATTGTATGAATCATGAGATTCCCTTTCCTACCCATGTAAACCCTTTGTGAGTACATTCAAGAGTCAGTGTCCCCCCTGAAGCTCTCCCTGATCAGCGTCTACATGAATCAATGCCATATACTTTTGTAAATCAGGTTCAGCCTTACTTTCTGTGTGCTGCTTTTCTCCCTAATTCCACAGTGTAACCTGCATTAGAGATGATACGAATTCTCACAATCTTTCTATATCCCACATAACAGCTAGAAGTGTGAGCCTCACTAAATGTTTATGGGCTGACCAACAGTTTTGGTTAATGGAATATATTCCAGAGTAATGTAATGATAACTTATTTACTATTGTATTGGAAGAGATCCCAATTGGCCTCTCTGAGTTTTTGAAGACTTTAAAATGCTTCAATACTCATTTATCCTGGAAAAAAAAATATGGCACACTTGTCAACACTGTACATTTAGTTGTAATCTATTTCATAATGAAGTTAATAACTGTACTTTGCAATAATCATGAAAATGTACTATTTCATTAAATCTTTCTGTTCATTCCTAAAATCATTAAAAGTATAGGTGGTTTTGTGGCAACATTGCCTTCAAATGTGGAACAAAATTGAGTGATATATGATTAGAATGTTTTTCAGGAAAGATCAATCAGTTGAGTCTAATTCATGAAAGAGTCAGGTATCAGGAATCTTTGTATTCCTTACGGAAAGCTCCATCCTTTCACAGCTAGTTCTCCTCTTCCCACGGTCTGTCTTGCGTGCATGCGGCTCCTGGTTTTATGATCAAAGCCGCTCGTGTCAGTTACCTTACATTCTCTCTCACGTGTAGGGCATGCAACACGAGGTTCGAGTTCTGTGTCACACAAGCAGAGGTGGCATCCCAGCGGTACAACATCTTCAAACTGAACACATTCTTGCTCTTAATTCCATTTAAGGTAGTGTGACATAACGCTTGGTCCAAATACCTGCTTTGGGGGATGCTTTTCAGAAATCCAATCCAATCCAATAAGAATTGAAATCCTCCTATTTCCCTTTTAACACAAATCATCGCTCTTGCCTCTCTTTGAACATTTAGAAGCTCCTGATAAATTGCAGTGTGTTGAGAACTTGGGGTTTCATGCTTTCTCCTTTCCTGGCAAGGCTCTCAGGGGGAAGAGAACATTTGGTAAATATTGTTTTTCCTTTGATAAAATGTGTGTTAGCCCAGGGCAGAAGCATAGAAACATTTCGGTATTGTAATACAGATAAAATATCATCTTGAAAATAAACATAAAAGCTTAATTTGAAAAACAGATGACCTTCTATTCATGGGCAAAGGAGGATTCAATACACATTCAGAGGCTATGGCAGAAGACAGGGCCTGGGCTTTCCAATCAGACAGCTCCAGCATCAAATCCGAGTTCTCCCAGAACATGACCTTGAGCCTAGCTTCCCTCATCTCCACACACTGTATTCTAGCACTTGTGTTAAAGAATGGTGTGAAGGGTAGGATAATGTTCAGAAATAGCCCAGAGCAGTGCCTGGATGTAGAAGGTGCTCACTAACTGGTTGCTGACATGATGATGATGATGATGATGATGATGATGATGATGTCAGAATGAAGCAAACTCATTCCTGAGAAACAACAGCTCTGAAGGTGGCAGAGGACGTTTATTTACTCAATAGTTGCAAAATGGGTTCTCCAATGTATCAAACAACTCCTTAGGACAGAAAGGGTACATGCTCCAGGACCTCATCTTACATAGAATGTTCTAGGAGTTCCTCTCAATTTATGATAGAAAGGACCCATCATCAGAAGAGAAAATACTATCGTACAGTTATACGATGAAGAAGGCTACAAACCAGGTGACATTAAAAGGTGCTGGCAACTTTTTAAAATTTTCAGTTCTTACTATTAGAACTATTGCAATATGTATTTCCTTTCTGAAGCAGCAGCTAACAGTGAAGGCGATGAAGGGGGCTCTTAACATGTTTAATTCACTTGAAAACCCACGAATCAGGAAGACTTCAAAAAGCAACAGCTTGAGAGCACCAGTTCCTCCTTGGTAAGCCAGAGCTCACCCTACCTGTATGAAAAGAGTAAGAGTTCATCCTGCAGTTCCATCTGTGCCTACGGTCACCGTACTAACATTGTCTCTGCAGCGACTTGGCCACCACGCGTGACCCTCATCTACAAGGACTGAAAACATGGCAGTCCTGAGGAGGTTTGAACAAGAAGCCATTGTATTTCACGCTGACACTCCAACCCCGTCCAATCTAGGATCAGGATTGGAGTGGCCACCAAAGGAAGGCAATAGATGTCCCTTGATGTCACATGGCTTAATAGAGGGAAAGTGTCCACAAAAGTATTCTTTGGGAAAATACAGTTTTGCCTTATGTTAAATATAACCCAAAAATGAAAAACTTCTTCTTTTTAGCCTACATATTTTTCTTGTCCAATTACCCTCTACCACTATAACACGACTATAATGCAAATAGTAATATCCACCCTGCTTGTATCTACAAAAGCTCTGCGTGTAGTAATCCTGTTGGTATTTATCAAAATAAATCAACGGTACATTAATTTCTTTCAGGGATGTTTTATCTAGGCATTACTTTCTACCTCACCTATATGCCTCTATCTTCTATATCATAATTTAAATCTCGAAATGCATCACCTATGATTTGGTACATATAACTGTTTTCATAAATGCAACCTAAGACAGGTGTGCCACTTACAATTCAGATAAAGGTAAATGCAATACAGCTTGTTGAAACAACAGAGTCTAGATTGGGAAAATGGATGTATACTTTCCACTAGTGTGTGTACTAATCACTGCTGTGTTAGTAAAAACCAGCTGCCAGCTCTCCATTTTCCTCTCTGTAAAACAATATTTTTAATGTCTGACATCAGCAAGCCACAGAGGGCTCAGTGAAAATGAACGAGATGTGTATTTGATACCACAAACTCCTTGGAGTTACAAATTGAGACATTCCCTTGTTACTAGGCAACATTAGAATGGATGAAAATCAAAGCCTGAAACAGAACTAATCTTACTACATTTGTGATCTAGTCATAACTGTACAGATAAAATTTATGAGAAGTTGCTAACTAGACATAATACCTTCGAGATGCAGAGAATTCACATGAGTCCAGAACGGCCAGCGCATATGTCAACAGACAAGCAGAATTCCAGCCACAAGCCATTCCAAAGTGGTTCAGACTCAGCCGATTTTATCGGCATATTCTGGGACGCCAGCACTGCCAAAGGTAATATGTCAAAGAGAAAGGGGTCACAAGAGGCCTTGAAGAAAAGAAAGAGCAGGGTATGGGGTTTTCAATGACATACTTATGTTACTGTTATACGGTATAGAGCAATTTTTCCTTCTTTCTCATTTAGAAATAACCAAGTTCCAGATCTCCTTCCAAATATTTTGCCAAGAGTGGCCCAAGAGGACCATAAGCTTTAAAGTTAAAGGAAGTGCTTGAGGCATAACAGCTTTGGAAAGGTACTCAGAGATTCCTCTAGAGTATAGCATTGTTGCCTGATGCTGTATGAAAGGCGATGTAAACTGGACTGGGCCGAAGTAAAGGGTCTGCTACTCAGGATCATAGTAAATATGAGTGACACTCTGAAAACTGCAGCATTCAGACTGCGACCTCCCTGTTGAGAAGCTCTTTAGGCTTTGTCCGATACACAACAGAAATTCACATAAGCATCTTCAGAAAAAAAGAAGGGACAAATTACGTTAAAGATGAAAGATTATGTGATAGTAAAAATCAAGAATCCCACTGAAACTCAGGAACTTCCAAGGAAGGGTAAATGCACAGCTCTACACATTTTATGAAGTGTTATTGGAAGAATGCAGGATCTAAGATACTCAAGTAAACAAGCAACCTTATCATGCCCTCAGAATCATAAATTTATTAGTTTCCTCTTTTGTGATGGGTAGCATTTGTAGTGGGTCTCTGGTCTCACCACCACTGCTGTATCTAACTGATACCACCACCTTTACTCTGGTGTTATCTTCCCTACTTCCTGTCTTCCGCTCCCTCATCATTCTGACTCCCTGTGACTTCTCATGGCCCCTCTTCTTGTGATCTAATATTTCTTGCTTTCTTTCTGTGTCTTTTTAGCACCAGAGTAAGAGAGAATTTGATTGGCCCAGCTAATTTTTCATCACTCCTTTTCAGATAGAAATTCTTATGGTATGCTACTTTTAGAGTTTTGACCAGTCTGCAAATTGGCTGCCATTGGCTCACAGACACTAACAGAGACGACCCTATGAGCAGAGCCTTCATTGGAAATTGTGAGTCAAGTACTTTCCATTCAAAGACAATGTGGGAGAGAAAGGCAAGCACGGTGAGCCATCCAAACACATCGGCCCCCAAGGTACTCACCCCTCTTCAGTTATGGTCAAATGCCACAAAGTAAAACTATGAACCAATTTTCAATTCCCACCATTCACTCAATGGTCTGTGGCTCACCCTCTCTGTGCAAAGCATTGAATGTAACAGTTAATGTCATTTGTTTGAAGAGATGAAAGTAAACTTTTTATATTTCTACTATTTAATAAGAAAAACAAAGACAGAAACATCTAAACAAAAGAATATGATTCTCAAATGGCAGCACAGGTGTATATGGTGTATTATATGCAGGCGATCTGCTGTGGGGGAACGAGTACTGAATATGAGTATTTTTGCTATAAATTGCAGAGTAACCTTAAATAAGTTACTTTACCACTTGAGATCCCAGTGTTTTATTTTTAAAATGAGTACACCTAGGGGTGAAGTTCTACCTTTTAAAGATTTTTTTGATATTACTATTAGTTATCCAATTAGAACATAAAACAGAAATAATTCTTTCAAATATTAATGTTAGGGAATAATTTAACACCTCTTCTGCAGGCACATTATCACATCACAACTATAATTTGACACTCTACATTTTAATTGTATTACCTCACAGTCTATTTCAATCCTATGGTAAAGAGTCAGATGGTAACACTCTACTGGAATTGTTCCATTTATAACCTTTGCCTTTTGAACTTAAACGTCAATCAACTTATGGTTGTTCTCCTGGTTTTTAGAATTCAATTTTTAAAATTGAAATGGGTATGATGGTTAACTCAGATTTAGAGTTGAAGTAACACAAATGCTGAAATCATGAGTGGAATCATTCCAGTGCTCACAAATGAATATCATGGTTACCTCAGACTCAGACTCACAGTGAGAGGCACACAGGAAGCAGAGGCTATGTCTGCGCCCAACAGCGAGCCCTCATCAAAGTCTGATCAGCGTGAGCCTCACCTCGTGCTCTTTGCCTGTTGTACACGTGCAATGTGCTAACGATAGCCAGACAGTTTGTACAAAAATCACATACCCGTTTCTCTTGCTGTGGTTTAGACTTGAACCTATTTGATAGGAAAAGTGAGTGCCATCGATATTTCCATCTGTGTAACTAAGAAATATCCCAAGTTCCGTCGTCCCCAATCACTTGGAGGAAAGAAGGTGAAGTTCAGGAGCCAGTCAGACTTGTGTCAAATCCAACTTCATCACTTACCAATTGCATGACGTATCTTGAGTAAGTTTCTTGAAATCTTTGGCCTCCAATGATGCCCAGATTTCAAAGTCATGTTAGTCTTTACAGGAGGCAACATGTGGTTGCACAGCGTGAGTTGGCACTCAGTATGCAGAGGAGCTAGTCGGGTTTCCTTCTCCTCTTTGTCTGCCCCCCTTCTGCATTCCTCACAACCAATGATCTCTTACTGATGTACTTTAAGCAGTCACAACCCCCTGCCCTTATCTGAGAAATCTACTGAAAGAAAGGTCCTTCCAATTACTCCATGGAATACACTCATGGGGAGTTAAATGAACTTCACAGAAACCATCCAACTGAATGACACTGCAGTCTATGAAATTAGCAAGGGAAGCGATTGCTACAGAAAATTCCATAGAAGTAAAACCAAAACATCAAGTGGTTTGACTGAGGTCACTTAGAGGGTAAGTTATAAATGGATATCTAATAATATAAATTACCAAAACAGTTGATGCAATGGTATTATAGAGCCATTTTCCCTGAAGGTTACATTACACCGAAGAGTTCAAATTAGGAAGCAATGTTTTGCCAAGTGCCACACTGCAGAACAAGAATACGCCATCAATAACTCTGCAGAGAAATGCAATATAGGTACAGCCCCAACAACAGACAATATTTTGGAAATCCAACCTCTGCAGAAAACAAAAGCCTTTTAAGACTATCAATGCACTGGATTTTTTTCCAATGTGCATAAGTGCACACAGAACCAACTAGATTATCATGAACTATTTGAAGTTATTAAATATCATATATTTTTCATTTTAGATAGGAGGTACATCCAAATATCTTTATAAATTCTACTCTAAGTATCTAAATGGGAAAAAAGGATATTTGGGACTGAAAGAAGATATGAAAAAGTAATTTGTCTTACCTATTTCTGGCTCTCAGTAATAAACAATAACAAGTTATATTTAATTACACCTTTCTTTTATTGGTCACAGTGGGTTCTCTGGAGTTTCCCATCGAGCTTTAGATGTGCCAGGTATATTCAACTGAGAGAATGATCTGCCTCTTTCTCTAAATGCTTGCTTATTATGAATAGAAAAGCTAGCCTAAAATTTGATAATTCCCTTACTTCAGGTCAAAGTGCAAGACGTATAAAAGAACACGAAAAATAGAACTGAGATTCCTGAGTGCTTGGTCTACAATCAACCTTCCCCACTAGTTAACCTCTTCTCTTTCTCTCCTTTCTTTTCCTTTTCTGATAGCCATCTCTTCAAGTAATCCTTTGCATTTTTTCTTACCTTAAGAAGGATCACAAACCTCACAATTCTCCTTATAAAGCTTCTCTGAAATTTGACTATTAATAATTGCTTAGCGCTTCTCTCTACAGCACTTGAGATCATTTCTTAGTGGAAAAAAAAAGTTATTTCATCTCATTACAGAGTGTGGGATGGGCAAACCTCCAAGGAATGTGCAGTCTTAGAGAAGAAGGTAAAAAATAATTCTTTTCTTTCCAAAAATGACCGCCAGTGTAAATGATTTTTTACAGTTAATTTCACTGCTGAACAGTAAATATGAGCTGTAAAAATTCACAATTCTTCAAATAAAATATATTGTGTGCTTACAATGGAAGATGCCAAAGATCCCCTTCATGCCTTTTGACCAAAGGTACATGGAGGCAACGTGCCTAATGGCACAAGACCAGTGAACGGAGCCTCTGAGAACATCCATCATGGTTTTGCTTTTCTTCTTATGGACTTGGCTGGGAAAGCAAAGTCTGGAGTTCGCAGCAAGTGCTGGCATTGCAGGGTACAGGTATTACACAGTTCCCATCCAGTTTCGAACACCTAATGCCAACACATACTTGGGTGCCCACACACAGGGACCGAAAGCTGTGTATTCCTCAATATACTTTCTCTGCTATCTCAGCCTTCAGAATGAGTTCCAAATGCCTGATGGACACCATCTGTCTAGTTTTAAAGGAGACTTGCTAGCATTTGAGGGTTCTAACAGGGATTTATCACATAGGTCTGGAGAGAGGAAACTACAACCACTAGGATGGAAAACCAGGCATACCTGGAACTGCTTTCTAAGGCGCAGAGTTCAAAGAAAAAAACACTCAACATGTGCTCTCTTTTTAAAGGTTTTATCATGGCAGTGATGTTACGAATTTTACTCTTCTCATAATCCAAGAAGAACTTGTATCTTTTGGAGTTTCCTATGCTATACTTTACCATATTTTTTCCAAGTAAAAGTTTTGCCCTTCAGGAACAAAAAGCTTATTATTTTGAGATCAAGAGATGTATACCTTATGTCTATTTGCTTTTTATATTTGTAAGATTTTAGGCATAAGAATTTAAAGCTGTCAAACCAGAGACTCCTAAATCTGGAGTATAAGACCCTTCATAACATGGCCTCTGCTCACTACTGCCCTCTGCTGTTCTACTCAGCAATTATATCAACAAGTTGACAGTTGCTTTACCTTGTTTTCCTGTCCTCCTCCTTTGGGCTCCTACAACCACTCCTCTTTCTCTCTTTTTCGTGGATAGTTTCATTTAAACCTTGAAGACTCACATTGAGATCACTTGTCGTTGTGGTCCGCCCTGACCATTCCTGGTTGGACGAGGACCTTCTCCCGTGTGCTCCCTGAGAACCTTGTGTGGGCCCTTGCCCTGGCACGGCTCCCACTACTGCACCATTGTCTGCTCTCTTGTCCTTTCCCTCATCGGTTCAAGAGCTCTCTTTGCAGAAGAATTTTGTATTACTCGCTTTTATCGGCCAAGTCCAGAACCTAGCATATAGGAGATGCTATGTAAATGCTCATTGTATAAATTAATGAATGATTCATGATGGTAGAATTTATCTTGAGTTTTAATATTTAATTAAATATCAATAGAGCTTGACATAAATGAGGAAAATGAAACTCAGTGTGGTTCAAGTGACTGGTCTATAATACAAATTTTAAACCTTAACAGATCTGAAGTTCAGACAAGGAATTTAAAACCACGGACTGTACTTTCATCACACTAGTAGCTAAGTACCGCAGCAGTCTGCAGTGAAACACTTTGAAAATTTTTTCCACAAATGACTAAATGATAGACATGTGGGAAATGTGATTACAGACCTCTAATGGTGTTTTTCGATTAATGACTCAATATTTTGAAAAGATTTCAGGCCTATTACATATACGTGTGTGTGTATATATTATACACATATATGTATGTGTATATACATGTGTGTGCTATTATATATATGCGTGTGTATATACCTTATACACACATATACACATATATCATGGCTATTATATATTATGTATAACAAACATGTAATACATAATGAATATATGTGATATATGTAATATATTATGTATATATATTACAATATCATGGAGAAAGAAGTATTCTGTGAATTTTGTCCAGGGGACTAGGTAAACTCTAATGTTCATTTCAGGCTTAAACTGCACATCGTTCACAGAAGCTGATCAAGGTACTGGGTGCTAACCTGGAATGAGTCACTTTACGAGGAAGAGAAAGGTTCAGCCCTCTCCTAATGGAGGCAAAAGACTCCCCTCCTCAGTCTTTGAAAACTACTACTGCCAGGTTGAAACTTGACTGATTATTTGACAGGAATAATTTTCCATATTTCCATGCCCCACATTATCACATTGATTATTAACAATTTTCCTAGACATCTATGCCCAAAAGCCCCTGGGAGTTAAATGAGAAGTAATAAAAAGCCATACATAAAAAAATAGCAGTGCCTCAGTTAATTTTGAAAGAGGCCCTGAGGAAGAGCTGAAGAGGTGCTTTCATTCATGACCAAGCCAGCCAAACAACTACTGCAAATAACAGACCATGGATCCCAGGCGGAGAAACAGATAAACGGACAGGTAGCTGAGGAGGTGCTGAGAAAGGAAGTGCAAACAAACCTCAGCACCCTCTTCGCAAACCTGCTCTCAAAGCAGTATTCACCCAAGTGAATGACACCATCATCTGCTTGCCTGTCTCAGCCCGAATCCCAGATTCATCCTGGGGAATCCCCTGTCTCACTCCCTACATGCAATCAGTGAGCAAACACTGGTGAGTCCATTTCTTTTACAGCCGTTGGATCCAGTCCCTCCTGTGCATCCCCACTGCCCTATCTCTTACTGTGCCGTGTCCTACCCCACAAAAGCCATTCCCCATGCTACCAGAAAGACTTGTCCAGACCCCACCTGAACGTGGTGCCCTACTCAAAGTCCTCCAGACACACTTCTTTGCCCTCAGCATCTCACACAAGGACTTTCATAACTTGGCCCCTACCTGGCCTTCCAGTGCCATTACTCCCATCAAAGTTTTCATTCCAAACAAGTAATCCAAGTCACTCTCAATCCTCTGGATGCATGGAACATGCTTTCAGCACTTCTTGTTCTGTGGGAATGGGTGAGATTCTCTCTGCACTCTGCTTTGCTGGTTCCTTCTTCACTTTGGGATCCCCGTCCAATGCCTTCAATCTCTACCTCTATTTCCATACCCTCATCTAAACTTCTAGATTTCCCTTGGTAGTAGCCTGCAGGTGGTCTCTCCACAGCATACCTCTCTCCAAATTGTGTCCCACATTACAATGAGAATGATCTTTTCAAATCTTGTCATGTTACTAACTTGCTTGAGACTCTCATTGAGTTTCCATAGCTTTAAAGATAGAGACTCCTTATCAGAGCCCCAAGACCTTGACGTCTCTTACGTCACCAGCTCACTGAATTCCCTTTGCTTATTGTCTCCTTAAACTGGAACCACAGTTCTCTTTTCTCAAAATTTCCATGCCCCTGCCCATTATGGGACATATTGATACACGCTCCTAATTTTCATGAAAGACCCTTCCTCACCCATCACCCCTAGCACTTCAGTTATGAGGCTCCCATACGTCATGTAAATAGCATCCCCTGCCAGGCCTTCTAGCTGCGTAATATCCCTTTGTCTCGGCCCTAACAGCATCATATAACATTTTTGTAAGCTGCTATTTCAAATTACATTTAATGATGAGATAAATGGTTATTTTCTGCATCCCTCACAGGGTTATAAGCTCCACAAGAGCTTTGGCCATGCTGTTTTTATGCGAAATTTCAAGGGGCTGGGGCAAAAGACTGACCTGGTGGTAGCCACAGGATGGATCTGAAGTAAGGGATATCACTTGGGGGTGGGGGGACCAAACTGGAGACTGCCGCAGAATTGCAAAAAGAAGGAAGAGTGTCGGAACAAGGGAGGTGTTGGTAACCACCGAAAAGTAAGACAATGGAGACAGGGAAAGGAAATTTCTGCAAGATTTGATAATTGCCAAGGTGCAGGAGGCAGAGAGAAGACAGCAAAAGAGAGAGCTCAGAGATGATTCAGACTCCATGCCCACACGATCAGGAGAATGGTGATAATTCTCAGTGCCAGAGAGAAAAAAAGAAGAGAACAAGGAGGCAGCTTCGTGAGGTAAGTGAAATGCATGTGAACATTTCTAGCACACCGCTGGAAAGCTTGGTGCAGAGAAGACATTTCACTGAAAATGAATGAAGTCTCTAAGAAGAATTTTACCACAGTGTCCTTAGATGTATGTAGGCATATCTATGAGGAAATCTGAAAATATATCCGTCCTTGTTCCCTCTTTCCGTTAATTTATTAGCGTGGGAAAGAGTTGTTGGGACATGTGTGCTGGTCTCAAAAAATTCTTCAATACACCTCTTCTTTCCTCCACACACTGCCCCTGTCTCACCCAATGCCCGGACTGAGAACTGTTGATAAAGAAGGGTGAACACAGGGCTAATGGTCAAACATCCATATTTAGAATCAGAAGAAAAATAACTGGTAAAAAAAACTCAAGAAAGGTCAGAGAAATAGGAAAGAAACAAGATAATTTAGTGACCCCCAAATCAAAGGTTTTAAGACAGAGGTTTACAATCTATTAGGGAGAGTACTCTTCCATCTTTCAAATATTACTGGAGACTTTGAACATGAAAATAGAAACCACTGAGTCCAGCTTCTGGGAACCTCTTACCATCAACATGAGAGCACATGGGATGCATCCCGAGTGGAGAGGTGAAACGGAGAATTCAATGACTGATTGCCACCCTTATCAATATTACCGTATTAGTCACTCAACAAAGAAGATGGCACTGATATAACAACCCAGCTCCAAGAAAACTGCTGCTTAGGAGGACACAATTTGCAACTATGTAAATAGATTTCCAAGGGTGTCCAACTCATTTTCACAGGGGGCCACATCAGCCTTGCAGTTGCCTTCAAAGGGCCAAATGTGACTTTGGGACTGTGTAAATGTAACTCCTCCTTAACTAGGGGCAAGGAGCTCAGTGTGCTGCCAGGTAGAAACAAGGTTCCAGGCTGGATAAAACAAGGTGGAGGGCTGGATTAGGCCTGCAGGCCTTGTGTTTGCCACCTGTGATTTAGGCAATTTGAATAGAAGATTCCACCAGTACCATATGAAGGTACCAATCACAAAAAGATGTCAAATCTGGATGATGCTAAGTCACTGGATAGCCATTCTAGTTTTGTTTTTTTTTTTAGATTTCCTTCCCCAAGTAGGTACAAAAATATCATTCACTTCACAGATTTGAAGACAAAGACATAAACGTCTTCTGGGTTAGCACTTCAGCTCCAAAGGGTAGAAAGTGCCATTCTAATCTCATGCATTTCTGCTTTGGGGGACAGTAAGTGGGTAGAAGAAATATTTTTTCATGCATGTGCATATTTAATAATCCCTTTCCAATCATTCCTGCAGTGGCACTTACATAGAATATTGTCACATTCCATTTCCTTGCAATGTTAACTCTTTGTAGATGACTACCCACCAATTCCTTATTCTTTCATCTAGACTGAAATAAACCCTGGTGAAATACATATTTTAAGTAAACTGGAAGGCAATAGCAATATATTACTATTACTAATCACGGGACTGTTGCAGAATACTAATATGGTGGTACAGCCACAGGATGGATTTAAGGTAAGAAATATAAGGTAGGAAAACCAAACTGGATGCTGCCATGGTGTTTAGAGGAAGTCAAAAAATCTACGGAACATCGTAGAGAAAACACGGAGCCTCACTGTTTCTGTTTCCAGAGATGACTGATCAGAAGTAATTATCCAATCTTAGACCTCAGCATTATGATCATTTTAGAGAAAACTAGAAGTATTATTGCTAATAGAATTAACATTTGATTTTTAAACTTTTCTAATACTGTAAATGATATTCAACTCCACCCTTCAGCCGTGTAAACATAGCCAGTAATGACACCTAAATAAAAGCATTGTCTCTACCAAATCAGATTTTCCTTTAGTTATAAGGAAATCTTAGAAACTAAGAACTATAGTCATAAAGGGGACATTTTTTTTAAAAAAGGGAAAAAAAACCTAAGTTAAAAAAATACAAGAAGTCCTAGATGTTTACAAGGGAAAGAGAGAAACAGGAGATCTTGAGGCTCCATGAATGGCTGCTGGAACCCGAAGGACGATGACTTGCGGAGCTCCTCCCACCAGAGACTAAAAGGGGGCCCCAGAAAAGTTCTGAACTAAGAGGTGAGGGGTGGCTGAGCCAAGAGAATTTGTAAACAACTTCCAGTGCTAATTAATAAAGGAGATGGAACTGCTTCGTTCATTATCCGGCGAAATTCCGTCCAATTTATGCACAGATTGAAAGGCACCAAAATGCATGCAATGAGAAAAGCTGGTCCTCAGGAAGGTGGCCAAGCAGGAACAGCTCCTACAAAACACCAGCTGGGGCGCCTTCCACTTCGGGAGGCCACCGGGGAGTCTCTGATGCATACGTACCCCCTTTGAGCTGATTGCTTCAAAAGATGTTACACTTTTATACAGGATTTGGGCACTCTAGCATATTATCAGGATAATGACCCAAGGCAAAATAGCTATTAGGAGGGAAAGTCTCCTAGGACTCAGGTTGTGCCTTTTTTTTTTTTTAGGCTTTGAGTTCCTATCTCTTCCATGTGCACTAAAGAATCACTGTTGCAATGCCTGCTTAAAATGTCTTAATTTCATTTCGCTGAAATGCAGATGGTTATTTTTCTTTTAGAGATTGAATGTCTAGTCTATAGAGATTTCATAAACAAAGAAACAGAAGAAGCAGAAGCCTATTTCTAAAAGAAAGCTATTGTCTAAACTCCTATAGCACAGTGGTTAAAATGCAGGCTCAAAAACTGGCTCATCATTCACTAGCTCTGTAACTTTAGTTAAGTTACTTATCAGTAAACCAATTTCCTCTTATATAAAAATATGAATAATAACAGTACCGACTGAAGAGGGTTGCCTTGAAAATGAAATGAGAGAACATTTTAAAGTGCCTAGTAAGAACACAGAAAAGTGTCTAGTAAATAGTGTACATTACATTAGCAATTGCTGAATAGATTAATTAAAATGCCACAGGTTCAAATCTGATGATGAGAAAGCAAGCAAGAATGGATGAAACGTTTTGAGTGGAATGCTTTATTGAAGAGGCATGTTAGTATTCTTAAACTCTTGCATCAATTCTATTGGAGTGTGGGAAACTCTTGGGACTCAGATTTACTCAAATACAATATGTGTTAATCGCTCACAGCACGCCAAAGCCCTGGAGCAGATGCACAGGTGTATAAGCCAATGTTTGCTCTCAAGGCACTTATAATCTAGTCTTGGGCAACTGACAATGATTGAAATTGAAGGATAGTGAACAATTTAAGTATAATTTCCAGGTAATATAATATATGCTCTCAAAGCAACCCACTGACTAAAGAATTGTAATGAAAGCAATTTCAATAGGAATTATACAGAGAAGAAGGAAATCCAGCCAAGGTGGTCCCATAAGATTTTATATAGAAGGTGAGACAGGAGTGAGGAGTTTAAGAATTTGACCAGGCAGACAAGACAGAGGAAGTATTTCTGATGAAGAGAACAATGTAAACTTAAGTTGAAATAAAAGAGCCAGGGGCGTACTTGGGGAAACAATGACAAAAACTAGTGAAAGAGGATGGTTCAGAGAACAAATAATGGAGACCTGATTCTAAAACACTGTTCAAATTTTCCTCCCTTACCTCCATTCCCATTCACAAGCAAGAACTTGAGCTGACTCATAGACAACAAAGCCAAGATTTCTGGTACATTTTTTGCAAGTGAATTCTGCTGTAGAACAAAGGAAAAGAAAGAAGAGATTCTGAACAATTGCCTTAAACTATTAAGAAGTAAACCACCAGGTACTTTATTTTTCTTGTTGCTATAATAAGTGGAATTTTTTTCCCTTAATTTTTCTTTCTGATAATGCATTGTTGGTGTACAAGAATGCCGTTGATTTCTGAATATTGACTTTGTATCCCGCTACTTTGCCAAATTCACTTATTAGGTCAAGTAGTTTTTTTGCTGAGACTATAGGGTTTTCTATGTACATTATCATGTCATCTCTGAAAAATGACAGTTTTACTTCCTCCTTTCCAATCTGAATGCTCTTTATTTTTCTTGTCTAATTGCTGTGGCTACAACTTCCAGTTCTATGTTGAATAAGAGTGGTAAAAGCAGGCACCCCTATCTTGTTTCTGATCTTAAGGAAAATGCTTTTAGTTTTTCTCTCCCAAAATTAAAAATGGAACTGCCTTATGATCTAGCAACTCTACTGCTGGCAATATACCCTATGAATCCTGAAACACCAATTCAGAAGAACTTATGTACCCCTATGTTCATAGCAGCGCTATTTACAATAGCTAAGTATTGGAAAAAGCCCAAGTGCCTGTAAGTATACAAGTGGATTGAAAAACTGTGGTACATTTACACAATGGAATACTATGCCACAGAAAGAAAGAAGGAAATCCTACCTTTTGCAACAATATAGGTGGAACTGGAGACTATTATACTAAGTGAAAAGAGCCAGTCAGCAAAAGACAAATACCATATAATCTCATTTATAACTGGACTCTAAAGAACAAATAAACTAGAGAAAAATAGAACCAGGCACATGGAAACATGGGACAGACTGATAGCTTTAGTAGGGGAGGAGGAAGAGGTCATGGTGGAAGAAAGGGGAAGGGACTAGTCACAGAACATGCATGAATGACTCATGAACATGGACAATGGAGAGGGGAGTAACTGTGGGCAAGAGGGGTGAGCTGGGTGGAGGGGGGTAAAAAGGAAAAAAATTGGGGCAACTGTAATAGAATAAACAATAAAAAATAAAGAAATAAACCAGCTTTGAGCAAATATCCTGCATGTGAGACCTGGGTGATTCTGAAGGGATAGGACACATTTAGGTAGGTCAGATGCAGTCTCTTTAGGGAGGATTGAATGTCAGACTTCAGAGTTCTGACATAGGCTATCAGAGCCACAGAAAGTTTTTTCTTAAGGACAGCACCTTGATAAAATAAAATAAGCCAACAGACAAGCCATTGTTTTTTTTTATGGGAAAACTGGGAAAAGCTAGAGGTTGCCAATAATCTAGTATTTTGAGACTTGAACTGTAAGATTGATTACAATTCTTATGAAAATTTATCATATTCTTAACAGTTCTTATGTTTTTAAATATCTCACATACATGGAATATGTGGACTGGCTATTTCTAGTACTATCTGGCAAACAGGGTGCTGTTTATTTCAGCTGGTTCATTCTCACATAGTATGCTTATCAGTGCTTATATTTAATGACTTCGTATATTTTCTTATTTAAACACACACTGCTTTCTTGTGTTTAATTGTCCTAATTCACAAAAAAATGAAGTAATGACTTAAATTAATCGGTTGGACATATACAAGTAGTAAAACATGAAAATAGTATTATAAATTACATACTGTAGAATGACAAAATGCAAAGTAAATAGCAAAGAAGCTTTCAGACACAAAATACACCGTGAATCTGTATGTAGAACGAAGTTCTCTATGAATACATGATTTTTGTGAGTAGCACGAAAGGAATACTGCAAACAGGAAGCAGAGTGATGAAAGTCCCAAGACTGGACCTCCAGGACGATCACCTTTCCCCACCGGGCCCCAGTGTGCTGTCTGTTGCACAAGGTTGTCACGCAGTGGCATGAAGACACTGAAACTTCCCTGTAGTTTCCAAGGAAGGATTCACGTACATCTGTTGAAGTTTTCCACAGGTGAAAAGCAAAAGCTTTTGAGTAAGATATTGATGAGTCTTTTCACTAAAGACAGAGAAAAGTCATACCACCCTGGATGCACCAGATCTCGTCTGATCTTGGCAGCTTACCAGGGTCAGGCCTGGTTGGGACTTGGATGGGAGACAGCCTGGGAATACTGGGTGCTGAACACTTATAAGGGGACTAAATGGTAATGCAAAAGAACACAATAAAAATAAAAAAAATTAAAGAAAAACAGTTGCAAGGAAGTTCAATGGCAATTAGTAATACTGTAAAAAAGGGCAGACTAAACTAATTGCAAAATTATTTATGAAATGACAGAAATGAGTATCAGTGGATTACAATGTGAAAGAAGATTTACTATAGTTACTATGTTGACCAGCGCATATTTTTCTTCAGAGTTGTACTAAATCAGAGCTGTTCACAGTACAACGCTGATCCTCTGTGCAGAAGGGAGAAATGGTTGAAAATTATTAGTTTCATCACTGAAAACCAATGCCAGAAAGAGGAGAATTCTTGTTAATAATAATTTTGTAAGCCTTGATACAGGAAAAAAAGTGTATTGCGGTCAATATTGACTGAGTGTCATCAATACAGGGTGGGGCAGAAGCAAGTTTACAGTGTTTGTGAAAGAGAGTTTATTCTTGTATTATTAATTATTAATTATTGTATTATTTTCCATACAAACAACTGTAAACCTACTTTTGCTCCACCTTGGATATTCATCAAACTAAGATACTGCCATATGAATAACAGAAATTGCACCTCAGGGCAATTCAACACTGCTTTATTCACAGTTAAAAGTAAATATAAAGTAATTGAGAACATAATCAGATCTTAGCCAAGAATTTCCAGCATGCTGTGCAAGAAAATCCATAGAGAACAGATTTTGTTTTCTCATACTCAAGAACTCTGGCTATCAAAAGTAGAGATCCCCAAATGAGTTTTTGAAACAATACATACAAAAAATTAGTAAAAATATATCTTTAATTTCCAATGGTTCGTCTCAGTGGCACATTCAGTATCTGGAAGAGCCTGGTTCTATTATTTCATAAACAATGTATTGTAATTCTTAATACTTAGGAAGAGACAGAAAAGGTTCCTAAGGAGGCTGACTTTTGATATAAATCAATTGGTTATAAAGAGTTTCTTTCTTACTATTTAAAGACATTCCAAACTTATTGAAGAAAGAAATCATTGCTGCTGTTGGCCATATTTAATCCATCTGAATGTCAAAACTGGATATAAAGAAATAATTACGCAGATAAATCCAACAAAGAATTCATTAGAAATCCATTTGCCAGTTTTCTTCTGTGTTGATATACTCAACATTCCAGCCATTTTTGAGAAGGACATGCCCTCAACTTAATTAGTTCCTGCTGGGACACTGGATCTATCCACGAACACTCCCTCCATAGTTTCTGATCCCTTTTATGATCAGAAAAAAACAGAACTAGTTGACAGACCACCAAACATTTGATGCTCTGCTCTTCACAATGACTAATTCAGGTCTTTCTAATGTAATAGAAACATAATGTAATACAGAGATCATGTATCACAGAAATGTACACTTGAAACCTATATAATCTTATTAACCAATGCCACCCCAATAAATTCAATACAATTTTTTAAAGTCTTAAAAAACATAAATGAAGAAACAGACTCTGCATGGAATCTAATCTACTGTTCAAACTTTCAAAGAATCGATTATTAATAACTTGGCAAGGCTGAAAATACTCTTCCCCCTTACTAATATGATTGTCATTTTTCATTATTATAATTGCCATCAATACCATTTAATTGTTTATTATCATTATTTTTATTGTGACAAACACTTTAAAATTCTACCTATAATTTGTCTGTACCCTGGATATTTATTAAGTGGTCTGCAGATGCCAAAAGATGGAGCAACCTTGATGCATAGGATGGACTGGAAGAAGAGCCATGGTAGGCATAGAGGAAAAATAGGCCCCTGTGGATTGTAGAGTGCGGAGATGGCGGTGCTAGAAGTAAAACTAGAAATGTGGTGGTAAAAACATTATAGGAACACGGACGTTCTAGTTGTTGGGACAGAAAGGATGTGTGTCACAAGAGAGGAGTCGCTAAGGGGGAATCCGAGTTTCCAAGATAGGGGGCATAGTAGTTATATGAACAAAAAAATGAGGGTAGTCTCCAGGTACTACTGGTTTACCCTGGAAATTGAGGATGTCTGTATAAACATGTCGGGTTTGAAGTTAACATGCTTATGTCCAAGAGGAATATTACACATAAAATTAACATTTGTTTGCACATAGGTGTTTCTAAAATATTTGAAGAAAGCTGGTTTTCTGAATGGCAGTAAGCATATTATATTAAACATTTACGTGAAACTGGTAAAAAAGATAAACAGCTCATACTTTGAATTAGCATGGTCAGGATTAATATAAACACTGTACAGAAATAATTATTAGCACTAAATATGTTAGCATCAAAACATAAGTATTTAGTCTTCATAAATAATATTTGTCTCTATTTTGGATGACCAGAAGATATAAATCTTCATAGTTTTCAGGATTTCATTTGTAGGTTTTCATTGATGTTTTGCAGTAATTTTTCTCTAACAACAGATATAAAACTCTCCTAAAGAGTTGGCAGCGGTACAAACACAGCTTAATATTCACTGTCACCATCGTCTGTTTCTCTTCACTTGAGCATTTGCTTTTCTTAGGTAATTAACAGCCACACTGACCCCAGCATTCCCCCGAAGTGACAACAGCTGATATGGAGTAATGATTAGTAATTTGTTCTACCTTATGCTTAAAGTTGGAAAACAAAAGATTTGCTGTTGAATGGACTAGAGAATTCATTAACACTTTGACATTTCTTTCTACAATGTGTATTATATTAAACTAACTTCATCTCCCGACACCACTCACATACAGCATGTCACGTATGGTAGAGAGGATAGCAGCATTGAGTAACCTGTGCTTGGAGTCTCCTAGTCATTGGACTCTTGTCAGAGCACATGGTTACTATATGGAAGCAGCTAATCAAGATATCAGGATAATAGAACATAGTTTAAAAGCCCACAAAGATGATGGGAGACCCAGCGTGGGTTAAGGGTAGGGAGTGGAGGGGCTGAGAATTACTCAGGCATTAACAGAGTAAAGTTAACATTAACCAATGTTAACTGGGTAATGTTAACATTAACACTGACATTGAGTCATTATCAAGCAGCTAAATCAAAAACTCCTCATTGTTTACCAAACAGCAGAAGGTCGCCCCTCCCTATCCACATCTTTCCTGAGACTGATTCTAGGACCTGCCCCCCCCCGCACCCCGCTACCCCTGCAGATACCGAAATCCACAGATGCTCAAGTCCTTTATACAAAACGGCCTAGTATTTACATGCAACCTATACCCCCCACCGTGTATTTCAAATCATCTCCAGATTACTTGAAATACCTAATACAATGTACATGCTATGTAAATTATTATTATTATAATGTGTTGTTTAGGGAATAATGGCAAGAAAAATACTGTCTATACTTCAGTATAGAAGTAACCATTGTAAGCCTAAATACATATTACATGTCAGCAACAATATAATTTTTAAAGATATTTTCCATCCCAGGCTGGCTGAATCCACAATCCAGGACCTGACGATATGGAGGGCCAGCTGTAATCAGACAGAGGTAGGCAGACAGGATTCCCTCCTCAACTAATGCTGACATCTTCAAAATGAGCGTACTGATATAACATCTGAGAAATTATGTGAAACGCTGTATACAGTGTGCCGCATGACAGCCATTTAACTCCTGGCTCTGTCACAGTCACTAGGTAAGCTCTCAAGGGTCACTTAGTCTCTCTGAGCTTGTTCTTATCTTGAGTAAATACCATGACACAGTAACACCCATCACCCAGGACTCTGCTGCAAAGGAGACTTTGAAAAAAAAACCAACATTAAACTAATTCAAGAGCTGAAGAATTGTTAAGTTTAAATGTGAATAACTATAAATACTTATAGCATATAGCCTCATGAGAGACTTTTTCTCACCTGGAGTGTCGAGTTAGGAAACTATCTGTGTGCCCCACTACTCTTAGAAACAGTTAACTCAAGAGCTGCAGAGAAATGACACTCACTGAAAGCTGGGCTATCTGACTATGCAGAGAAACAAGTATTGGACCAGCCGTTACCACCCTGGAGATACTTTCTGCCAGGACTGGGAATTACAGTTTAACTTCCCTTCTTCTTCTTCTTCTTTTTTTAACTGTCACACTCCCTGAAAAGTCAGTCTGCTCTCTGTCCCCACCATTCCTCAGAGTACTCGTGTGGGTGCGACATTCAATAGAAAAACCCCAGCTCTAGGAAATATATTAGCACTGATTCCAACTATGTCTTATCGACATTTAAAGCTCAGCTTTAGAGAATTACGCTGCCCTTTAAAATCTCCATCAGAACACAACTCCTGCCCCACCTCCAGTCCCCACCTCCCAAATACACACTGCCCCAAGGCTGTGGAAGGTGGTGCGGCCTGGGGTTGTCAACTGGGCTGTGGGGACAGGGGCATCTGGGCTTCACCCTGCCCTGTCTCTTGCGGCTCTGTGATGGTGTGTAACCTGCCTTGACTCTCTGACCCTCCTCTCTGACATGAGGATGATAACATGACTGGCAAAATGGGTGTATTAGAAAAGCGTCTGTGAAGTACCTAATGGAGAACCTGACACCAAGTAGGTATCAAATAAGCCCTAGGTATTAAAAGAGCTTGCACAGCAATCCAGAGCACTCAAAGGAAAAGATGCTATACCCAGTGCAGACCTGGAATCCAGTGCTGCTGTTTCTCAACTGCCACACAGAGCCCAGGATGGACAGAAAGTGCATGTCCAATGGTCAGGTGCCCTGCATGTGAAACCCATCACATACTGGTAGAGCTGGGTGTCCCTGCTGGGGGAAATCTCATTGGCCTGTAGCACACTTTCTTCGCAGTCTTTGGAATGCGTACAAAGATCCAATCAGCTTCATAATAAACAAAGAATTAGCTGGCTTGAGGAACATTTGTTCACCCCTCACAGTTTTGTCCGTGAAGGTCACAGAGTCCACGCTGAATTACCTGGAGGGACAAACACACAGGGGATTCGCTAGCACATGCCCTGCCTGGCTGTGGAAGACCCATGCAACCACACTCGCCCTGTCTTCAGTCCCAGCACAGTGCTGCTGTAGAACAGATGCCCCCAAATGAGTTGACTGTATACACAGACTGCTACTGAAGTACTCTGGGCACAATGGAAAGGCATCAAATGCACAAAAATCTGGCAGGAGTTAATGACTAGATCCACAGAAGCCCCATTAGCAATGTGATGCACACCCTGTTTTATACTTTCTATGAACATGAAGGTTCTCATATTTTGCCACAGGCTTCAGCATCTTGGGGAACAGCTTAGAGCATTCAAGAGGAAGTCTGCCGGCGCAGGGAGAGGAGCTCTGGCTTGAAAGCTGAGCCTTTCCAGATGTGCTACAGAGGCCAGCAGGGACCTTCGGCCACAGTCTACCAGGATTTTCTCGGCGAGAAGAGCTCTGTTATGGGTGGGGGGGTGAAATGCTTTTGCAGGATCTCTTACACAGCCCTCCAATACAAAATGCTCTTTTTTATCGATGCCCCTTCAAATGCTGGGAATCTTAATGAATCTCCCCAAGCTGATAAATTTGGTTCAATTAAAAACAGTTTGGTCTATCTACACAACCAACAAACCATTATCAGGAACTTTCCTGAATTCTTGCTCATTCCTATTCTCTCTCTACCTTCAGGCCTGATTACTTATCTTCACGTTGTAGCACGTTCTCACAGTAAGTTGGAAGTAACTGACAAACCAGTCTTTCACTCTGATTTATGGGACCCAGTAGCACACGATTGAAAGAGCTAGGTTCTGATGTGAGGCAGGGCATCGGTTGGCTGCATGACCTTGAATGAATTATGGGTGTTTACTGGGCCTTAGTTTTCTCATCTGTTCTACAGGAGGGCTGAATTGTTCATCCCTTTGTTTCCTTTTCAATTCCGAAATTTGAATATATCTCAGGCTTTAGCATGCACATTATAGATGCTCACAATAAGTGTTTGCTGGTTTATGTGAAGTAACAAAGTTAATAATTGAATATAATTCAGAACTAAATGTAAATATGGTTCAGAACTATTCCTTTGGATCTAGAGGAATTTCTGCTAGAAAATATGGCATGACAAAAGCAAAATACAAGAAAAAAATGTGTACATAACTATCTCATCTTTTAAAATGAACAATGACCAAAATGCCTATATATCCATAGTGTGTATGTATATATGCAGGCATGTATGTGTGTATGCATGCATGAATGTAAATGGGTATATATGTGTGAATGTATACATATCTTCATATGAGCCTGGGTGAAAAACATCAGATACATTTTAGGTTATTGACGTAGTGTTCTAGTTGTATGCTCATAAGGTGATGGCTGATGAGGACGTAGTGACAATGGGTAGTACTTCTGAACCCAATGTTCACATGGATTGGCCCAGTGAAGGGCAGAGTTGCAGCTTAAGAGCCCCTCAAAGCTGTGGAAGTAACAAGCCAGGTGAGTGGTCTGGAGCAGAGCAAAGATAACACTGAGGCAAAACTGATAGTTCCACTAGCAGAGTTTGCTGCCAGAAGCTCACATGACTTGTGCTCAAACCCAATCCTGCTCTCCACAGAAGGGACCTGAGAACTTGCATGAAGGACCACCACCTTTTATAAGCTACCAGCAAGAACTCCTCCCACTTGCCCTTAACTTTGACAAGAGAGCCAGGTTAACCTATACTAGTGAAAGGTCATGATCATTTATCGGTAGCCCAGATATTGGAGAGGGTAGCTATGTGTGCAAGGGATGAAGAAATGAAGTTAAGAAGAATAACCACTTGAAAACCATTTAAGTAACTAACATTTAAAAACCCAAAGAGCTTCCATCAGCACTTCTCCATTTACATCCTGATAAATGGCTATTAGCTATATCTGAATTTTCTGAGAAGTTTGTATTTTCAGAACCCTTTTGGAGGATAAATTAACATTTTCATTAGGAAATAGATAAGCATCAATTTTTAAAGCCACAGCAATAAAATTGTGCAAGTCTGAAAGATATGCTTGACAGCCTGTCATAGTATACTATTATTAGCCCCAAGATGAAATTGCTCTACGTCCATTTTATCAATTATTTCATGGAAGTTTCCCTAGGGCAAACACATCAGTGAATCACAGACTCACTAAGTAGAGACAATATCAGTTCACTGGCCCTTGCTTCAGCTTTACAATAATAAAATAGGAATGATGCAGACTATTTTGTCTGACTGATCCTTGCCAGACACACCACCACGCACCTTCAACACTCTCTCTCTCTCTCTCTCTCTCTCTCAAAAACTGGCAGAAATGAGAGACATGCCAATTCTTGAGAGAAAGTATTTTGTTGTCTTTTTTACTTTTTTTGAAATCAGGAAGAAAAGGAAACTAGGTTTCCCTCTGTGTAAAGGGATGGAGCAAAGTCCAGAGAGGGAGAAAAATCAGCAGGTTTTCCCAGGTGTATGAGAGGAGGCACGTGCAGTGGCTGGCTATTCGCTGTGTCTTGTAGAGTGAGCTTCCATCGCCGTCTAGATCCAATCACAGCTGAGAAGGCAACGTTTGGTAAAATGTCCTCAGGTGGAAAGCGCATCAGATGGGCCCCTTTTGAGATCTCTAGCATCCTTAGCATCATTAGATCAGGATCTGCTGGGGTTCCATCCGTTAACTTCTCCCTCCAAGTATGTTGACGTAGTTATGAAATGCCTTACTTCAATAGGCAAAAAAAGCTTTGAATTCTTCTGAAATTTGAAACATGAATAAAAAGCCTTTTACTGCTTTAAACAATGATCCCAATATTATATTGGTATTAAATTCATAGAATTCAAGGTTTCCTAAGGTTATTATATAACATAAGAAATATTCCAGGTTTGAGAAAAAACTCAAGAGTAGTACTTTCATGTGTTAGAAAAAGTAAAATTATACCTGGCCGGTGTGGCTCAGTGGACTGAGTGCTGGCCTGCCAAACAAAGGGTTGGAAGTTCTATTCCCAGTCAGGGCACGTGCCTGAGTTGCAGGTCAGGTCCCTGGTAGGGGGCATGTGAGAAGCAACCACACATTGACGTTTCTCTCCCTCTCTTTCTCCCTCCCTTCCCTCTGTCTAAAACTAAATAAATAAAATCTTTAAAAAAATAAAATTTAGGAAAAAAATAATGCAAGCCAACAGATGGAAGGAATGTCACGTGGGGCAAACAGACAACATGGGAAACCCCTTGTACGCAGGCATTAGGAAGGGCTGCGATTGCCTCACTGGTGAAGATTCAGACGGGAAGAGCAGAGAGCAAGGGCTCGAAATGCTGGGAGGGTTAAGGAGGAGCGGCTTGCTAGGCGTGGACATCCCCTCTAACACAGGTGACAGTGAGGGGCAAGCTACAAGGTGAGCCTGTCTCGATAATGCCTTTCCCCACTGGGAGAAAAGCCTCTGACTGTGTCAGTGACCACATTTACGCCAGCTGGCTGCAGAGGAGGCATATCACTCAAACTGCAAACCAGTGCCCAAATTGATGTTGCTATGCAGATAGAAAAAAAAACAAAACAAAACAGAATGCTGATTCTCCCTGGGTTCAGTGAACCCCAGAAGTCACTTCTACGGGTACAGCACAATGCGCCTACAACCTCAGGAGTTGAGCATGCACCGGTTGAGTGCCTAGCCTAGCTCATGTGCCGGTCCAGAGGCTGCGAAGCAGGTCAGTCAGGGCCTCTGCTCTCATGGCACTTACGTCCTAATAATAACTACATGATAAAGCAAACAAAAATGAAGTGGAATTTAATTAATACTGGCTCTTCGGGAACGAAGTGAAGGTTGACAAATAGGTAGCCAATTTGTCAACACTCCCCTTTTCTTCACCCACAGCAGACATTTGCCAAATCAATTAGAGAATTTCTCCATTGCCCAGCTCCGCTCCACCCCGCACCCCCGACTGCCAGAAACAATGCATCAGTGTCAGCCTGTGGAAACCGAGAGCAATCTTATGTGTGACATACATACCTATTTTTACCCGTCTCCCTTTCTTATTTCCATTTTTCTACTTCTTTAATATTTGTTGAAAAATTTGAAACTCCTTATCTTCGCTGCACTGGAGGAAACCAACAAAAGGGAGGGAATGCGATACTCCACTGGCCAGCGTTTCAAAGGGTTTTGAAAGAACCCAGGGATTAGATCTTGTTCACAACCCTGGAAAGAATTTAGAACTGAAAGCTGAGCCTCCAGGTGGCTGACCCAGGCCCCGCTGTACAAACATTTTCACTGTCCCCTAACATTTTCATCCCAGCAATGGTTTCTGGAGGGTTTAGAGTTTTATTGTAACAACTATAATTAGTGTCTTAAAGATGATATTTGGGTGCTTTTGGCATTGTCCTCAGTCAAGGAAGGGGCCTTGGCTCTGACTGGTGTGGCTAGGGGTGGTGAGTGGCTGCCCTGCACAATCGTGGCTTCTTGGCTAGAGTGAAATCTCGCCTCGGTGGTTAGTATCCCTTTTTACTGCCATTTCGCGGCACTGCACAGGACATCTGGCTAGTCCCTCTCACTCTTTCACCCTGTGTTCAGGTTTTTATGGAATTGTGGCTGCCTGTTTGCATGCTAAGCCTTTAACTGAGTATTTTGTTTGGGTCTATAGAAACTACTTGTCAAGGCCTCTCTCCTTGCCGCTTGATTTTGACCCTCTGCCTTGCTTTCCCCCCTGGCTGTTGGACTTCAACACCCGATTGCTCAAATTGCCCCTGACTCCAATGACTGAGGTTCCCGGAGCTGAGTACTCCTCATGACCAAGTCTTAGAGCGAATGTACTTGGACTACTTTGCTTTTGAGTTACTTCCCATGTCCCCAAAAAGGAAAAAGGAGGAGGTCAAAAAATAATTTAATGTAACTGAGGTTCTGAAGCCCTCTGCCCACTAGCAGGATCATTTCTATTTCTTTAAGGCTTTTAACTGTTTGATATTCCTTTGTGTAAAGTACTGGGAATCATCCACAGCGTGGTTTTCCAACACACTCCTGGCACTCCACTCTAACCCATCAGATAGCCCATAATCACCAAATCACTAAATACAAGTTACTTTCAGTATTAGCCAAAACAAAACATAATTAGAAGAGCAATGTGCTGTGAAAATTATTATAGAAAGCATTGAAAAGCCAAGCATAAAGGCATTTGAATTCCCAAGGTTTAGGATTATTTGTGCCCCTGTTCCTCTCCATTAGGGCAGAACCAGAGTTTACTTCATTGATGTTAGTTAGGATTTCATGCTCTATAAAAACACTCACTGAGAACTGGTAGGGACTGCGATTGTGTTCAAATATCTAATGAATCTCCTTCTATGTCATCATTTATTCAATCTCCTATGGATGATAGCCCATCTGTGTTACTGCCATGTCATATACAGAGATTATTCTCACTAAATCCAGACTGTGTCAGATATATTCAATAAGAAAATGCAGTTCAAAATTGGTTTCTAAGGTTGAAATGTAATAAGCAATTCTCTTAAGAAACACTGTGTGGTGAATTGCAGTGGGAAAACCATACTAATTGATATTAGGAAAAATATCTCAAACACATGTAGGCATAATTCCAAACAATGGGACAGACCAGTAGTCTGCAACTTTCAAAGATGGAAGGTCTTTTTTTTTAACTTGGGCCGACGATTAAATGTCTTCAGGTTAAGTCCCTTGACTAAACTTCCTGCATATCTTTTTTTAGAGACAGTTTTAAGAACAATGGTAAATATGCCTCTAACCTTAATGGCTTTGATAGATTATTGCTCCAGAATGCAAAAGCAGGTCTAGGAAAGATAATTAGGCCCCCTGGATCTTTGTGGTTTTGGTCCCTAAATTCCTACATGATAAGATGTAGGTAAGTTGGAAAAGGCACAGGAATCAGGCTAAGTTACAAAAAGAATCTTTCCTATTGTGTATTTTTAAAGGTGAAATGCTAAAAAAAAAAAAAAACACTATGAAAGAGCATAGAATAAAAAAGTCTCCCACTCCTGAATATAACAACCAAATATAGACAATAACATCTTCCTTGGCACAATGCAGAGATTATATGGACAAAAAAGCATTCTTTTATCAGAAAAAAAAGTTTTGAGAATTGTAGCTCGTTAAAAATGTAGCTCCTTAAAAACTGTTTCACATTTCTGTTTCACTTATTTACTAAAATACATTTATTAAATACCTACCAGGTGTTCGGCCTAATTTCTCTTCACATTTGCATTTTTCGACCTCTTCTCCTTCTCTTTCTAATACCTATGGTCATTAGGTACCCGGCTGTTCACTAGTCTTTAGCAACAGTTCTGTCTGTGGCCAAAAAAGATGAGAACAAGCTCATGGTCAATAATTCAACTCAAGTCATTCCACCACTGGCCCCAGTTTGAACCTGTGCTTTGGACCTAATGATGGATACTTTGTCTTACGTATTTTTATTTTTATCTCAGCTATGGCCCTGCTTTATTCAAATGTGTCATAGATGAAGCTTTCATAACCTGCCCAACAGAGCATCATGTTAATCACCATGAGCTTTGGAGTCAGATCTCTTGGGTGGGAATAATTACTCTCCTCCATATTGCCTGTGTGACTCCATGCAAGTAACAACGTCCATGTGGCTCAGTTTCCTCATCTGTTAAATGAATGTACTATCAATACAAACTTCAGAGTTTTCGGAGAACAAAATAATCTCTAAAGTTTTTCGGATAATGTCTGAAGTTACACTTGTAGTCATGAAAAATAGGGTCCAGCTTTGCTCTTGAAAATCACCCAGCTGAGACTAACATCTATCTAATATCTAGACTAACATCTAACAGATGTTAGAGTCCTTTCTCTTTATAATCAGTTCTTTAGTATTGTTCATTTTCCTGACTCCAAGTATGTCTACTTCATATCTCTGCCTATCGGGGCACCTTCTCATGTCTTCCTGGATGTGATGATGTGGAATCCTTACTGGCATCTGCCACCCTTTCGATGGTCACTGTGCAGCACATGCTGATGAGACTTCTGTCTCAACCTTTCAGCTATGTTTCCCGTGCTTCACCATGACACACTTCAGTCCGGTGGTCATGAGGTTTGGAAAGCCAGGTATCTCCCCAACTGATGCATCCTGCTGTCCAAGCCAGAGTGTGGGGTTCTACGTAGCATCTAGTGCTCACTTATAAGGTAATGCCACAGCCAACCAATGATATGTTTAGGAAACAGAATTTGTAAGTTTGAAAAATCTCTTTCCTCTAACATATTTTCTACCCATTACCAGTGTGGCTAGGCTTGTGTATGGCTATCACTCTGAACTCAGTTCCCTCAGAGGATTCACCTGTTAAAGTGCCATGACTCACCCAGAGAGGGGTTATGGAGATAACTCCTACTGCCGAGCTCTCTTTACCAATGACTTCACAAGATTTGGTGGCAGCCCATGGTTTACTAAGCTACAGACGAGAGATCCCTGACAGTGGAAAGTACAGTAGAAGCAAACATTGTTTCATTTTTACCATATTTGCTGGTTGCAAAGTGAAATTCCAAAGAGTAGGATTGTTTTACCATGCCAAAGGGTGGAGCTGTGTATATAACACCTTTGAGGGTGAAATGAATTTCTTCAGGAATGAAAAGTGATGTACATTTGCATGGCATAAATGAAAACTGGCTCACTTCATTTCAATTTTCAAAGCCAGCATACATGTGTAAATATTAAGGCATTTTAGACACCACAAGTTAATTTAGACTACACAATAATTATTGGTTTTATTGGCTCACAAAATGTTAATATCTTACTTGTACCCAGAGGCACACTACTGTGTTTTAAGACAGCCCAAAATGAAAAATTTAGATAGTCAAAGTACAGAAATTAAAAAAAAATAATAATAATATAAAAGCACAATCTCTTCACTTGAAATAGTGAATCGAAATAAATTAGCTGATGCCTTTTGTTAATGAGAGCGCGCAGAGAAGGCAAGGATGCACTTCCATATTTGCTAAGGAGCTGACTGGTTTGCCAACACAGCCTGTGCTAGTCACAACCTGTGCTCTGCGTCACCATTGTCCACTACAGGACGTTTCAGGGCAAGAAAATAGATCATTTCAATCAAGACCAAAACAAGTAAATCTCAGCATTTTTTTCTTTATGTAAGGAAAGAGAAAACACATTTAACTGGAGATCTAGAACATCCCTCCAAGTCCAATAATAAGATACTGGGAATACAAGAACAAGCAGTCACTTTTCAAACATTCTTATATTTCTTCACTGTCTACATGATTTGTTATGTCCATTTATATTTTTATCTTTTCCTCCTTTAAATATAAATGAACCTTCCCAAAGTTACATTAGTTGTCTTAGAAAAGGTTTTAATACACTCGGCCTAGTGTGTCAACTCTTTTTATACAGCTGTAGCTTCCAAGCTTCAAGGAGAAAACTGTTGTTAAGAAGATGGCTCCTATCCCAAAGTGCCTGGCTGTAAGAGAAACGACAGCAAAGGCAGGCTTAGGCTCTGCAGGCCTGGGCAGAAACGGGACTTAATGAATGAGATATTGATTGCTCAGGTATTTTTTAAATTTCCCTTAATCCAAATTGGTTCCCTAGACAAGAGGTTGGATTGAATGTTAAATGACAGCAAACATAATTCTTGAGAATACAAAAATCTCACTTGGAGGGTCCCTTGTAGGTCATTTATTCTAAGCTTCAATTCTCTTCACATGCCCTTCAGTGATTTTTGCAAACCATCACTGAGCACCTCTTGATAAGGAACATTAATTAATTAACTAATAGGGGTAATTTGCAAGGTTGCAAAGCGAGGGCTCCTCACTGAACTTGGGTAATTCAATAACTCTCATTATTAAAAGATTAGGAGTCATTTATTTCCTTTCTGATAGCTATCCCTATGTGGTTTAACCATGAATATGACTTTCAAAAACTCTTGGTAACCAGCTTTGGGATTTTCATTCAGACACTCCACAAATGCATGCTAAAGTTGAGTGCCTCTGAGTAATGCTTCCATAGTGTTGCGCTGGAATGAAACAAAGATGGATAAAGTATACGAAAACTAAATCCAAACATAATATAATAGTAGCGAAGGGCTGCTTCTTTAGCAAGTTTAACTGCAGCACTTTCCAACTTACGTGTTGCTCTGTATGTGCCAGACTGGTCACTTTGCTTATCAAAAGCTTTGGCCATTTGCACAGCTGAAAGTGTGCACTCTTGAAATTGTTTTTAAATCTTCAAAACCCCCAGCTCCTAATTCTTCCTTCATGTTTCATTTCCCTTACCATACTGAAGTTGCAGTCGGAAAAGCAAGCTGTTCCCTCACTGTGAGGTAAAGCATCCCTCATTTGGTTCGAGTAAGAAATGTTGCTAGTGAAGCCCGCACACGTTGTGTCTCCCTCCTCTCATTCTTCGTTGTGCACCGTCTCATTCATGCTCACGCCAGCTCTAGAGGTAGTTACCATTACTACTGTCATTGAATGCATGAGACAAGGAAGGCTCACAGAAGTCAAATAATTGGCCCGAGGCCACACAGATATTAAATGGAAGAACCAAGACCCCCCAAGCTCATGCTCCTCACCATGGCATCCTGAATAAATCTATTTGTAATTCTGATGTATTCCTATCCATATATATTTTTTCATTATCTTTGAAGAAGTAGTAAAACCCTTTATCTTTCTTCTAGACTATTCATCATCTACAGCAACTATTTTGCAAGTAAGTGAAATACATGTTTATGTTTATGCCTGTTTTGAATTTTATTTTATTTTTTATTTAATCTTTATTGTATTTTTTCCATTACCACTTAGTCCCCTTATACCACCTCTCCCCAAGTACAAGCAAGTGTTCCAGGTAAGTAATTGTTTAAATGGGGGGCAACAATGAATTCATTTATTAGTTAAATAAACCTATATCTCCTTAATACCATGTAGAGCAAGATATAGTCACTTGAACAAACTTCTTGAACAAGCAGCTTTAAATGCAGGTAAAATTTCAAGAATCAATATGCAAAAGGATGCATTTCTTTACACCTTTTTCTAGGATCCAGTATGTTCTCCCTACAATGATTTGGAGTCTCTTCCAGTCTTCTGAACCCTTCGGAAAAGAACAAGGGAATAGCAGTGCTTTTTGCTCTATTGCATTGATTTATATTGATTTCCAAAGTGAAGTGTGCATGTCTCAACCAATTTAAATGTACTAGATAGACTCTGCTACTCTGAGTACATCGTGTTACTTTTCATTTAAACCCACACAAACCTTTTAATTCAAACCATCCTCTCATGTCTTGCTTCTTGAAACTATAAAGAAATTCCAAGGACTGAAAGTCATCTCTCAAGTTTCACTGAGAGTCACAGTATTGCTTACCTACTCACTAGAAATAGCTAAAGCAAACCAAAGACAAAAGAGTAGGAATAGAAGTACAAGTTATAAGTGCCTGTAGAGAGGAGAGAACCACCTTTTCTTATGTTTATTAAATCTTATTATAAAAGTGTACTGGTGTGATTTTAAGTACACTCCCTTGCCTAGGGAGTGGCAGGGGGAAAAATGAGTTCCCAGACATTTAGGGCTGAGCTCCTTCTTTGAACAGGCTTTGATCATCAATTGAGTTTGAGGATAGCACTTTGAAAATTACTACCTCATTGGCAGTCAATGAGCTACCACAAGTAACTCTCTAGACTAGAAACCAACATCATTATTGAAGATTCCCAAAGAGATGAAAGATTTTGGAGAAAATAAAGGTAATTATTCTGGAGTCTAACATGATGCAGAAGAGAACAAAATAAATTCTCAGGTTTGATGATCTATCAGAGGGAAGAGCTCTCTCTGCGCAGCTGTCCAAAGGCTGCAGCGTCCTAAGACCCTGGAAGAGCTGGTTTAGAAGAAAATGAATATGTTTTGTAAACTGGTCTTTAGCATAATATCCCCGAGTGTCTCATTCTAAGTCCTCCTCTTTCTCATCTTGAGAACTCATTTGTTCCCATGGAGAACACATTTGTTTTCACAGCTTCAGCAACTGTCAGGGAAGAACCCCAACCTCCTAACGGATAGCCTGGAATAAATCCACCACAAGCCCACAAGTGTTAAAATAGACAATGAGAATGAATGAATCAGAGCAATACAGATTTCTTCTCTTTGACATCCTCGATGTAGCATGCCATTAGTAACCCCACTGATTCCGCCTCTTCCTCATCATTCACAGTCCTGCTTTACTTTACATCTCCCATGATTTTTCATTTGGATTTGTTTGCAACACTGCCCTTGCGGATCTGCTTCTAAGGGAAATCTAATTATGTAATTCTCCCTTCCCACTCTCCCTTCACAAAACCTGGGGCATGCATATTCTAAAGTGGTAGCTGTCCATCTGGAATTTCTGCATTCCTAGACTTTTTCAAGTATCAGTCACGGTCATCAGGCTATTCTCAATCTTTCAAAAAAAACTTAAACATAATTGTGAATTGATCTGGATGAGACCACATATATTAACTATGACTACTGGAATTATCACAACTGAACATGGTACCTGGGGTTATTCGTTGACCCATCAATATGGGGCCAGGAGCTAATCCTGTGTTCTCTGGGATTCTGAGCTTCTCCCCCCATTCAGCAATATAAGGCTGACTTCACATTGCCTAGTAACTTTGATCCACAGACGAGACTAGTAGAAGGCCCCTTTAAGGAAATAGCAATAATAATAATTAATTGTTGTATTTCCTGAGCCCAACACTGGTATAAAATAAGTACTTCATAAATTCTTCATTTAATGACTTTTCAGAAAATTTGGCTCATGGTTTTCTATTTCTAATCAGATTAATTATATTAATCAATACAAAATGAAGAGAAGGATAGAGACTTTTAACTTAAGTTCAACCTATAAACAGAATTTACTGAAAACCACAGTGGTGGGTAAAAAGCACAAACAAGAAGTTCTTAGAGGAATAAAGCACAAAGATACTTCTTCAGGCATTTATTGAGTATTTATTGGGCAATCAATATTTGCTAGACCCTGTCCCAGACAAATTAGATAAATGCCTTTATTTCCTTCCCACAGTAAGGCTGTGAGATGGTGTTTACTTTTAACTGATGTAAACAAAGTAAGATTCAGAGAGATGGAGCAATTTCCTAAAATCACAGAATAGCTAAGTAATGGAAGCCAGCTTCTAATCATGTCTGCCTGACTGGAAGTCTATTATTCTACATGTTATTTTTGTTGTAGGGAACGAAATACCCACAATCATGATAAATCCAAATGACAGGCCTGCTAGTTCTGTTTGCTTAGCTCCATAAAGGAATCTTGATGAACAAATCCAAGAGTTAAAAAATTAATAAGAACTTGATTACATCATTGGTATACAAGAAATAGCCTGAAATTTCCACTAATTTCTCCTCATTTGTGCATCAGACCGTAGTAGAACTTCAAAGAGTTCACATATATATTGGCAAAGCATATTTTCCCAAGCTGAGACTCATGTCCTTCCCCTGCACAGACTTCTACCAAGACAAACGGTTCCGGTGACCACCTTAAGAAGCTTCCTGCCATGCGGAACTCTGTCTCCATGCAGAGCAACAGCACAGCGTGGTCACTACACTCTCTGCTTAGGATGCATCCTCAAAACACTGTGCCTGCCTCTCTGTCCTCAGGCAAGGCCACAGTCTCTGTTTCTCAGGAGCCAGCAGCGTGTGATAAATTTAAAAATGTAATAGAATCACAGAAGGAAAAACAGAATAGGAAGATCTGAGGTGTATAATGACAAAGCATGTGCCTGAAGGTCATATTTGTTTTCCCCTTTAAGTTACAGAAGGCCAGGAAATAAGAAAATATTACCGACATTGGTGACTCGCATGTACAGCTGTATTCCTATTCTTTCTTACATTCTGTTGTAATTGTAGTCTTTTGATTCTGTCTAAAAATAAAAACAGGTCTTTACTGGATATTCATTTCATTTACCTACTATCTTTAATCAGAAGTTTCAGTGTATTGTGCTCTGGGGTGTGAGCCAATCGCACATATACTTATTAGGGGTATTCAGGATGGGCAAAAGTAGGTTTACAGTTGTGAGTACATGAAACAGTTTATTCTTGTATTATTTATTAATGATGGTATTTTCCATATAAAAACTGTAAACTTATTTTGCCCACCCATGTATATATGATAAGAAATATATCCCTAATAAGCTGTATATAATAAAATATATATCCTACATACATGTACATACATACTTATATATAAAAGGAGACAGAGACTCTCTATGTACATAAATAGTCATCTCTATTGCATATACACAGGTAACTAACTGAATGAATGAGATGATAATGATTTAATCTTCCTGAAATAGAGAAGGCAGTTAGTTCCCTTCAACTAAGGACCACGCAGAAATCCTCTCTGAGATAATCAATACACATGTTCATTTCCCTCTAGACCCCTCATGTTCTCCAATGATATGGAAATGGTGCGCCCCCTCTACAAACGAGTAGACGAGGTAATGACATAGAGGGAATGAACACCAAGTGTATGAATGAAAATAGATTCACTAAGCACTGAGTGATTACTTTCCCTAGCATGGGCCTGTGCTGTCCAGCAGCAGGCTACTATAGCCAGATATGTCTATTGAGACAACTGGCCCACAGCAAAAGGCCCTTGAAATTCCATCCTGTCCAAGCAGCCTGTGAACATATTTGATCCATGCCAAATGGTCTTTGATCTTAGTCTTTTCACAAAACGTCCAAGCTTAGAAAACATGTCTGGGTTCCAATAGCCCCTAACCTCTATTTATCTTCTTGGTTCACAGGATTAAAACTTAAAAACACCACCACATGTTACTGGTCCAATAAGTGTGTTGTGGCTGTATTACCAATGATCAGCCTTCTTCCTTGGTAGCCTACTGTCATGCCACATGATCAAGGACCCCTTGGCATGGACCAAATGTCTCAGTGGACATTTTAGACAGGACCAAATGTCCTGCAAGGGAACTAATATGATTTGGCAAGTTCTCTTCAGGAGACTGAACAATGAAAATTTATGCCTGCTCTCCAAACGCCATTTTAGCTGATAGTTTCCGTCATACCAGCTAACACAGGGAAAGTATACTGGTTTGAATTTCAGCTTCTTTTACATACATCATTATCCACCTCGTGGTTGAAAAGTCCTGAGCCTAAAGGCACACACCTGATGTAGTAGAAAAAGAACAGGGACCTCAGTCATACAGATCTGAGTTCAAAACCCGGACCTGTTGTGAGGATGAAATTAAGTAATGCATGTAGAGCACAGTGCCTGACACGCAGATTTCTACCGAAAACTAGCTCCTACTTCTTTTTCTCCTCAGTTGTTAAGTAACCCTGTGCCTACACATCCACATTATGCTATTCTTTATCAACACTGATTCTCAATTGCAGGTCATTCTAACAGCTCATTCAGTTATTTAAAGACTTTTATTTTCATCATCAGAGAAATGATGAATATTGTGAAAGATGGAACTAGAATTTTCTAGGGTTAAGTGAAAAACCCTCAAAAGCACTGCCTGCTTCTTTACCACTTGAGGCTGGGAATGAATGGCAAAGAATAAGAGAAATCACTTACTCCCCGGAATTACAAGGACCCCTTGACTTACTAGTGTGATTCCATTCTCTCCAAAGCACGGACAGCCCAGATTACTCAGTATGTGGTACTTCTGTCCCCGCCTCTCATAAGACCTAGCTAGTTAATCAATAGTGCTTTTTAGTCTGCTCACCAGAGCAAAAACCTACAAACCCCAAAGTACAGCATGGTTCTGACCTTTTTTCCTCCCTTTCTTCTCTTTTAGACAACAGGCTCTAGCATGCTTTCCAGTGTATGGCTTGGAGGCTCCTGTATTCATTCTTCTGCTTATACCAGCTTCTCACTGGGAGCATATTTGAACTGCATACAAAAAATGTCCTTTTGTCTTTCTCCGAACTCTGCTTGTTGCTTGAGGGAGATCCTATTTCTTTCATTGATTTTCATCTGACACATTTTACCTTAATTCTGTTTAATCCTTTATATTATGACAATTACTTTTATAAAATTTGGTAATATGAAGGGCCAAAAAACAAATTTTTTTGCAAAAAAAAATCTTATCAGCAGTTTTATTCATCTTTTTTCATCTTTTGGATCACATTCATTTTCTCTCTCTCCTTTTCCCTTTCTCCTCCCCAGTCCTCTCCCTGTTTCTCTTACTCACCTTTCCCTCTCCTCTGTGGTAGCCCTCCCCTAGTATTTAAGAACCTCCATCTTCTTCTGATCTGAGCCTTCCGTCAAAGTACTTAAGTTCACAGCCAATGCAGGCCATTGGCTCCAATACTTAGGTCACCCAGAGACTTTAATTCAAAGTTGTGAGATGGCAAATCTCTAGAGGCTATCTCTGTCCTGTCAAGGAAAGGGTGCTTCACCCCTCAAATCCAAGAAGATACACCTATAGAGAAGTTACCAGATACTCATTCCATTGTCACAAAGAGGGAAGCAATCTTTGCCACTTCTAACTATGCATAGGGCCAACAGACACTGATTCTATAGCTTATATATAGATATCAACCTATAGTTAAAGTAATTAAACATGATTTAATTAATGGAGCAGTCTCAACATGGCAAGATGTAACCATGCCACACAGCCAAGTGAGCAAGAAGGGTCTGGTGTGATACACTTCAACAGATGCTACAGGGCATCCACTAGGTTCACGCACTGTACTTGAGTTCTCCTGAACGCATTCTGTTCTAACAACGTAAAAATATTTTTAAGTATTTTCTCTAAGAAATCCTCAAATATATTTCCTAAAGAATATAACCCTTCTTCCACTTCTCTCTACAGTAAAAAGCTGTATTACCTCCTGGGCTCCTCTCTTGGCCACTGACTGGCTGTGTGACTGAGGTGAGTCAGTTGTCTCAGTCACCTCAGTCTCCTCCTCTCTAAAGGAGGGTGGGAAAGCAGTATCGGTCCCTAATCCATGACACGGTCCGTTCCATTGCCATGAGAGAGGTTCTGTAAGTATGTTATGGCAACAACAGGGGCAGGGGGTGGGGGGACAAAGAAAGATATGTGTCACCAATGCTTATGGTTATTTATGGACTAAAGTTTGGGTTGGGTTCTCCACTATCACCAGCACCACCAACTTGGTCTCTCTCTCTAAGGTAAAGATATTAGCTACCTTTCATTAGGACTTGCTATTTAAAAGACAATGGGTTAACAGTTATTATTAACCAGACTTTACAGATAAAAATACTGAGTGACAAAGAAGTTAAATAACTTGGCCAAGATACCAAGACCACAGAGCTAATCCACTCAGTGGCTCACAGCACTTTATAATACCCCCATTCATGTTATCATATCACCTTATTTCTTGATGTTAGAAGTCCTGAATTACTTCCTCCCTGAAGTCCCAGTGCTAAGCCTGGAATATATGAATTGTTCAACATATGCTGAAATGACTGAGAAGACAAAACTCACTTTACTTTTGAAGAATTTAGGCCTTTTATATACAGAAAGTAACACCAAAATCTATTTATGTGTTGCTGAGTGGACTAAAGATCTGGCCCTCTTCTTCCTAGAATGCTCTTTTCTCTAATCAGATAGACTCACAAGCTAATGGTGACAAAAGACTGTGTATCTTTGGCTCACAGACACAGCTATTTCTTTGTGTCTACATTTTGATAAGTCGGAGAAATTTCTCTTCATTTTAAGTGTGTCATCAATTTTATCTAAACACCTCTACCAATTTTGGTCTATGCTACCTTACCTTTTCCCACCACATTATATTATAAAAATTTCAACATTCCACAAAGATAAAAATAACTTTGTAATCAATATCCATGCTCACAAATGTTGATTCTACCATTAACATTTTACCATGTTTGTTTTATAACATATCCGCCCATATGCCCACCCATTGACCCATTATACTTGTTGATGCATTTCAAAATAAAATACAAACATTTTCCACTTCTTCTAAGTACTTCAACATACATACCTATGCTACATTATTTTTTAAAATTGCATCAAATCTTCATCTATTGCATTTTCTATTCAATCACAAAATATAAACTCTTTTGTCCCCTATGCATTTTTGTTATTGAAATTGAAGCCTCAAACCTATAAAATACTACCTGATCTAGAAGAAAGCAGGTTAAGAGGTAAGACCAGAGAATTAAAGACACCAACATTTTCAAATCCATAAAATGCAACATAAAATTAAAATTCTAGCCATTATTCTTCATTCAAGGAGACACTGGCTATCCACTGTTTTTTTTTCACTTCAGAACTTCATAAATCAACAAATGACAACATGTAGAACATCATACTGAGACTTAAGTCCACAAGGTTTCATTAGTGAAGACTATCATGACATTTTTCAGTCTGGGTCAAGTGTCTGACAATCCTCCAGACCTGTACCCTCCACCTGTTCATTAGATGCCTGCCCATAATGGGTACAAGGCCTAGGTAGGAAATAATACAAACAGTAATTTTCAGAGTTAATGATCTAAAATAATTACAGCCAATTTAGCAGTTGTTTGGCAAAGGAAAAAACACAGTGAAAAAAAAACATTATTTAAACCCTTTAAACAGTCTTATTGGGTCCCAGATTCAGATAGTGCTTTTCCTTACTCACTGCCATGTGGTTCTATCAGCTAGAAATACTCCTCCCCCACCAGGAAGCCCCCATTCCCCTGGCATGTGCTGTCCCAAGCACAAATTCTGCACCTTCTATGAAGCCTTCCTGGTCTTCTCCCAGCAGAAGTACTTCCTGTGTTCATTCTCATAGTAATTGCTCCTGTGTCGACTATTATATTTATGATCTGATTTATAATGAGTTCATTACGTGTATGTCTGCCCCATTGTTAGTACACTGCACCTTCTTGATTTTAGAAAGTGTCAATTATGGTACTTGACTTCTAGTAGGTGCTCACGGAATGGTAACTAAATTAAAGTTGAAGCCTCGTCACATCATTTCAGGCCAGCTGGTGTGGTGGGGACATTCTGCGGCACTCTTTCTAAAACTCTGTTGACCCACTAAAGAGGAAAAAAAAGGCATGTTAGCAGCAGACAGTAACAAAAGCTTAGATTCTGGAACCCCAAACAAAAATGTATATACAGTCTGCTTCTCATTGAATCCTAAAATTAATAACTCCTGGTTGAATGACAGGTCACCGCTGAAATGCAGGGCTATTTAACTGGAATTTTTATCTTGACAAAAAGAGTATTTTAGAAGAAAACTCCTTTCTTAACAGCAACACAGAAATATTTTACAGAAGATAAGATTTGGTTTTATGTCATGTCATGCTTTTGATCAAAAGGATGCCGCCTGCCTTCTAGATTCCTTTTTAAATCTAGTGCGTCCTGTTGCCACCTACTATGCTTGAAAGGGGGGATTTTGCTGGCGAGGAAAACACACTCTGCTCGCTCGCCATCCCAGGGGAAAGGGCGCCATGGGTCTGTGGCATGCCAGGCAATTTCTTTCCCCTCATCGATTTATCAGAACAGGGTTCCTAGCACAACACTGACACTGCTTGCATTTCCCCAGCAAATTTATCAGCTCCTGGCATTATAAATGTGAATCTGGATATTTTTAGCTGGCCTGGGAAGCGAACAGTTCTCCCGAGACTCAATGTCAATGCTGCTGTATGAATCAGCTCAGCAAAGGGATGGAGAGCCGCAAGCTCAGAGTCATTGTGCTTTTTTTTTTCTTTCCTGGAGCAGGGATCACCTCTCTGGCCCATGGCCAGAAGTGCTTTGTAGCCTGCTCCAGCTCATGGGGCCTGAGCAGTGCTCTGTCTCCACTTGGCAATGAAACGCACCGCACAGCTGAACCACCCCACTGACTTTTCCCTGACTGATGATCGCTCAGGTGAAAAGGAAACCCTCTGAAGGGAAGATGATGAGGCCTCAAAGAATGGATACCCAAACTCAAAGCATGGATGAAGCACAAGAGGCAAACGTACATCTCTGGGCAGGCGGGGGCGAGAGTCAGCCTCGAATGCATTTCAATCTGGAACTCTTTTATTGTTACAGCTATTTTCCAGCTTTCCCAATGAACAGGAACTACAACACAATCCCTTCGACCTAAGAAATGAACAAAATATCACTGTGAAGTTAATAAGAGAATTAACTGTCACTGAATGCAATGTACCGCACTATCCTAATCACTATTATTTTCCATGACTCAGATTTGAAGCAGTTTCAATACAAATCAGTTTGGAAAATGATTTTCACAGTGCCCTTTCTTCATATTTCTGTTGTTTTTTTCCAGTTACTGAAGCCCCATACTAACACTGGGGAGACCAACATGCCCAAGGCTAAGAGAGAGCAAGTTCGTGAAAGCAAGAAACCACCACCTGCCTTGGCTTTCTCTCTGGAGTCATCACTGGCGTGGAGGGGATATGCCATAAGGATGGAAAATGCATTATGTGTTATAGGGTTGGGCTTGCATAAAATCATAGGGATTACTCGCAGTTAACCAGGAAGCAGAGGCAGCCAAAAACAAACAAACAAACAAAATTAAAAAACGGAGAATACTGGATATGACAGAAGTTAACTGGTCAAATCTAGCTTTGCTTGGTGCAGACGTGAAGAAGGGCCGGAGGAGACCCTTCCTGAACTCTTCCCGCAGCCACTTAGTCAAACTGTCTGACTCTTACCAGTTAGTTGTGTTCTCCCAGTCCCTAAGCTCTTTCACTATCAACAGAATCTAGGAAGGTGTCCGCCTTTTGGTTTTGTTCCCATCCCTACCCCTAAATCCCAAGAATATGATTTAGGGTCCCCAAAGGACTTCATGGAACGTTGATCCAAAGGCTACATAAAAAAACACACAAAAACTTTCTGGAGATAATTTCAAGGAATCTCAGTCGCATGAGTAGGCATTTATAACTCTTAACTCTGTGTTTTCCACTATGGGCAGTTAGCTTTTCAATGTATTCCCTTCTCCTTCAATTAAGACTGTCTGCACCAGCTTCAGTCTTGCCCAGTGTATTATAGGAGCATCTTCATGATTCTCTCTGCCCCATTATCTCCGCATTCCAAACCTTTACCGGCTCACTGAATATTCATTACGGACCCCCTGCAGGATGATGGCAGGGTGGTCATGGAGACTGGGAAAAGTGGAAAGACTTAGTATTATATGCAGGTAGAAGAGCTGAAACTTACTCATGGATAGGTAAGATCTACATGCGAGGATAAGTGAAGAATCACAGATAACTTTCAGTTTTCTTGAACAATTGGACTGATAATGGAAAAGACTGGAGAAAAACAAAATTGGGGATGGAAAAGAAGAGTCATGTTTGTCTGAAATAAGTTGAAAGACCTTGAAATATTGGGGGGTATTTTATACATTTAAAAACATGAACCTACGGGCTTCCTCAGACTGACAAAAAGTATGTGATACCAATAAAGTTTAGAACCCATGACATGGGACAGAAGCCAGAGGCAAGAGAAAGAGGATCAAAATTCAAACTAAAATGTACCAGTGATGAGAAATTAAGCAGAGGAAGAGATGCTATCAAATGGGAAGGAACAGCTGATAATTTCAGAGGAAACATAGGAGAATATGGTACAGTAAGTGCTAATAACATGGTCTAAAAGTCTGTGTCCTCTCAAAATTCAAATGTTGAAATTATAATGCCCTGGCTGGCGTAGCTCAGTGGATTGAGTGCGGGCTGCGAACCAAAGTGTCGCAGGTTCAATTCCCAGTCAGGGTACATGCCTGGGTTGCAGGCCATGACCCCCAGCAACCGCACATTGATGTTTCTCTCTCTCTCCCTCCCTTCCCTCTCTAAAAATAAATAAATAAAATCTTTTTTAAAAAAAGAAACTACAATGCCTAATGTGATGGTGGTAGGAGGTGGGGGCTTTGGGAGGTGCTTGGGATATGAGGGCGGAGCTCTCATGAATAGGATTAGTGTTTTTATAAAAGAGACCTCGCACAGCTCCCTAGCCCCTTTCATCCTGTGAGGCTGCAACGGGAAATCCTTGCCAGGAAAAGAGCCCTCAATCAGGCACACTTGACCCTGATCTTAGACTTCCAGCCTCTAGCACTGTGAGAAATCAATTTCTGTTTTTCATCAACCACCCAGTCTGTGGTATTCTGTTAGAGTGGCCCAGGTAGACTAAGATGAGAAATAAGAGAGGATACAGTTTCAGGGAGGGGGTGGTTCATTGGGGTGAAAGCTGTTGGGAAATCCAGTGGAATAAAGGGAGTGTGTCTGACAATATGGTGGGAAGTGGTGACCCTGTTTACTGATTCCATCTCAGCAGGAATGGCAGGGGCCAGCCTGAATGGGTTGAAGAGCACAAGGGAGATAGAGAAGTAGAGGTAATCATTGCAGACAATATCTTTTATGAAGTTTAGCTAAGAAGGGGAAGAAAGAAATCATGTGACAGCGGAAGGGGTGTATGGAGTCAAAGGAGAATTTTGTTAACATAGGAAATTAGTAATAGTACCCAGTGCATGAGTATGTTCCTAGGATTAAAGAAAATAATGGGTGTGAAGTGCTTAGCGCAATACCTTGCTTGACATAGAGTAAGCAATAAATATTACATATTATCATTATAATCTTTTACTGCACTTTGCTTAGATCTATACTGTGACACTTACCACATATGATAATGATTAGTAAATACGTCTTTCTTATAAGTTAGTTGGAAAATATATAATAATCACTTAAATTACTTGTTGATTTGAACTGCAATTCAAATGAATCAAAAAAGGTGGAAAATAGTGCAGCTAACTACAGGAAAAGAATCCTTTGAACCCAACCAGAGGAACCAAGTCCTCTCAAGTCTTTTGCTTCAAGGCTGACCTTGTCTCAGGTCGGCCATCAGCAACACACCCTGCTGCGGGCAGGGAAAAGGCTCGGCTTGTGGCATGAGTCACCGTGTCGGCAGCCAAGTCACCTCTCATTTAGATTTATGAATGTCATACTCTTTATTGACTCTCAGAGGAGCTTCTAACCAGAAAGATTCCAAACAGGATTCAGCCATCTCATTAGGACACAGGAAATTGGATAAGGAGGATAACCTCTGAAATTCTCCCTTAGCCATTGATCTTTGGGAAATTAGCCCTCAATGGCTTAGATCCCTCTGAAGATTATAAACATGTCCAGTAAATGTGACCTCCATCTACATTTGCCCAGCGATTGCAACAGCGTTTGGCAGCAGAGAAAATGCCTGCCAAGATCCGTGCAGCTGGAGCAGGTGCTGTAAATCAATGCACGATACTTACATGGCTATGTATTCCACTAGGGCTCAAAGCCTTCCAAGTAGATTATCTGCATAGATTTCAGGGTGGCAAAGTAGTATTATGAACACACAACTCCCATATCCATTTTCTTTCCATTTACCTGAATGTCAGAGTTGTTGAGCAAGGAAGTTCTGTTGTTCAACAAGAAAAAGCTCTATAACTAAAGTGGAAAATGCATTTATATAAAAACAGTGCTCACGGAAAATGAGAATAGTAAGAAAAGGGAAGGAGGAAAAGTTAAAAGTTATGGTTCTTTGGTAAATACTTCTCTTTATACTATATTGCCTTTATAGAAATATATATTATCCACACATAAATGTATGTATGTGTATGTGTGTGTGCATACGCATTCCAATTCCCAAAACTTCCACACTTTTATAAATGCATCCGGTAATTTGGCTCAGAGAGCCAAAGGATTCAAAACATTCCTTGTTAAGTCATATCTCTATGCTTAACTGGCATGTGACTGAATTGATCAGTATTTAATACCATGAAAGGGTGGCTTATATAGTGTTAGCCAGACAAATAGGCAAACAGGGAGTAGGTAAACACAGTTCGGCTAGTCTGTGAACACAGTGAAAAGAATCTCTGAGCCAGACGACTATAACGACTTCTCCATGACACATTCTGGATTCTGTAATAGAGAATGATAACAACAACAACATATTTGAAGACTAAAGCAAAAAATAAATCATAGCTGAAGACCAGAATAAAAGGCTATAATATACTAAAGTATGCCCTGGCTGGTGTGGCTCAATTGGTTGGGGTGTTGTTCCATAAACCAAAAGTTCATAGGTTCGATTCCTGGTCAGGGCACATGTCTGGGTCACAATTTTGGTCTCCAGTTGGGGCATGTATGGGAGGCAACCGATTGACATTTCTCTCACATCAATATTTCTCTCCCTGTCTCTTTCCCTTTGCCCCTCTCTCTACAAATCAAAGCATGTTCTCAGGTGAGAATATATCTTTTTTTTTTAAAAAGACTATATACTAAATTATATCCTTCTTTTGTAAACAAAAATACAGAATGTTGTTTGAATTAACCTACAATTACAGAAATGGAAGTTGATATGTATTTATTCTTCCTGAAGGCATGGGTGACACTGTATTGGCTTCAACCCAAAATCTAAGTCTTACAGGAGTCTTACTCTTCTTCATTGCTAAATGGAAAAAAACAAACAGGGCTTCCATGTATATTTGGGGCCTCATACAAAGATATATTGCCTAAGGGGTTAAGGGGCCTTAAACCCAGCCTGTGCTCCACTGTCCCAGCTGTGTGCCCAGGCGAAGGCTGAATCCTTTTGGAGGGGACACTGTTTTCTAATTCTCACGAATACACCCTATGGGTTAGCAGAGCAGCTGAAAACACTTGCCCTTCGAGGTGGTTATAATCACAGACAGATGTATATCACATCATATCACAGTGCCAGGAACATCATACATATTCTCTAAATACAGCTCTGGTTCCTACTCAGTATTAAAAATCTATTCATTTGCCCTGGCTGGTGTGGCTCAGTGGACTGAGCGCCAGCCTGCAAAACAAGGGGTTGTTAGTTCCCTTCCTGGTCAGAGCACATGTCTGGGTGTCAGCCAGGTCCCCAGTAGGGGGTGCACAAGAGGCAACCACATATTGATGTTTCTCTCTCTTTCTCTAAAAATAAATAAAATCTAAAAAAAATACCTGATAGGTATTCTAAAAAAATAATAAATACAAATCTGTTCACTTGATTTTACAATATGTTAGATACAAATTGTCATTGTCATTCCAAATCAGAGACAACTGCTGAACATTTTGATCAAAAGATTGTTCCTAACTCCTTGAGTTCACATACCTACATGTCATCTTCTTGGCTTACCATATGCACTCAAGGTTTTAAAACAGTAATAAATTAGGGAGAAGGCAGGGTGGGCATTTCACTGCTGCAAAAAGCTTACCTAATCCAGAGGATAATGGAAACTATCAATAAAACTTGGATTTAATGATGAATACATGCTGTCAGACAAACCTGATGAACCATTTAGACAATGAAGGACTGGTACAGGAAAGCACACATTACATAGTTACTTGAATATAAGAACAGGGTGATCAGAGAGAGAACTGCATGGAAAAAAATGGCCAAAAAGCCCCCAAAAGTGAAATAAAATAATGGTCAGCAAGCTGTGGGGGGCAGTCTAGTGAAATTCCACAGATGTCTGTGCAAGGTCCTCTCCTCTGTTGGTTCATCTTTATTAATGATCTTCAGAACATAGTAAACAGCATGCTAATGAAATCTGCAGATGACAGTGAGCTGGGGAATGTTGCAAAACATCAGCAAAGATAGAGAAATAATACAGATGGCCTGAGAGGAGTTACAGATCTTGGGATCAAATAACAAAATGAGAGTCAAGTTGGGAAAAGGCCAGCTTATGCACCGGGGGGAAATAAACGAAAACACAGACATCCACAGGGAAGAAAGAAACATGAAAAAAAGGCCTGAGAAGGACCTGCTGGCATGAAGCTGAGGCCAGACAGCAGTGACCGTCCAGGTGAGTCAGTGCTGCAAAATGGTAGCCCAGGTGGAAGTGCTGCTTTGAACAGCAGATGGAACGACATCACAGTGAAAATAGGTGCAAGTGTTTTTCTCTATTCAGTTCTCACGTGGCTGCACCTGGACTGCTTCTGGTGGAGGGGAATCTCCACCAGAAAATCTGGAACAAATTGAGGGTATAACATCAGAGATCTAAGTAACAGGAAGCCTGTTAAAACAGAAGATTAGAAGAGCAAAGTATGAAGGACTTGGCAAGAGGACATAAAGGAAAGTCTGGTGACAGTCTATAAACTCTGGAAATAAAGAGGAAAACTGTGATGGTAAAAGTCAAAATAGCAGAGTGAAAAGAACATATTAAGTTAAAGAGAGAATACAGTCTGAATCATAGAAAAAAAATTCCAAAAACATCAACTATGGAAATAATATCATGAATCGTTCTGGGGAATCCACAGGATCAAGTTCAAACATTACTCAGAGTAAGAAGCTTAGAATGATAAAGAGCATTTACTCTAAAGCGAAAAGGCCTTAGGGAATATTATCGAATCAATCTTTATGTCTCTGGACAGGAATACATCTAAATCACTCCTGATAAATTATAATGTGCACTACTTCCAAAGAATTCAAGATAAATGGTATGTTGGAAGAGAACCGGACAATGGAGAGGTTTTGATAAGTTAACTTGCTACTTAACACATTGGGAAATATAGTTATTTGACTCCAAATCATTCTTTGATCCAAAACCCGTTCAGTTTAACACTGTATACGTCTGGTTCTCCCTGGAAAAAATAAGAGTTGAAATACATAACTACTAACTACTCACCACTTACAAAAATTAACTTGAAATAGAATAAAGACTTATACATAAGACCTAAAATCATAAAACTCCTAGAATAAAATGTAGGAAGAAAGCTCCTTGACATCGGTCTTGGCAGTAGTGCTTTGGATAGGAGTCCTAAAGCACAAACAACAAAAACGAAAATTAGCAAGTGGGATGACCCCAAAGTGAAAAGCTTCTGCACAGTAAGAAAACAATCATCAGAACAAAAAGGCATCCTGGGTAGCAGAAGAAGATATTTTCAAATTAAATATCCGATAAAGAGTTAACATCCAAAACATATAAAGAACTCATACAACTCAATAGCAACAACAAAAAAATCAGCCCAGTTTTCAAAATGGGCAAAGAAACTGAATAGGCATTTTCCCCAAAAAAACATACAAATGGCCGACAGGTATATGAAAAACACGCTTGTCATCAGAAGTCATCAGAGAAATGTAAAGCTGAACAACAAGAACGTGGCACCTCCCTCCTGCTGAATGGCTATCACCAAAAAGACTAGAGGTAATAAGTGTTATTGAGGATATGGAGAAAAGGGAACCCATGCAGCTGTTATAAAAGAAAAAACAGTCTGGAGTTTCCTCAAAAATTCCTAACAATAGAGGTACCATGTGGTGCAACAATTCCACTTCTGGGTATATACACAAAGGAAGTGAACATAGCATCTCAAATAGTTACCTGCACTCCCATCACCATACTAGCATTATTCAAAATACCCAAGAAATGAAAATAATCAGACAATCTAATTGTCTATCCACAGATGAGTGGATAAAGAAGAAGCGGTATGTGTGTGCATGTGAGTGTAGACGTGTGAATATTATTCAGCCAGGAAAAGGAAGAAAATCCTGATATTTGCAACATGTGTGGACCTTGAGTGCATTATGCTAAGTAAAATGAGCCAGACAAAGAAAGACAAATACTGTATGATGACAATATGTGGGGGGGGGGGGGGAACCAAACTCATAGAGAGGAAGTAGAATGGTCATTGTCAGGGGCTGGGGGTTTGGGGAAACAAGGTGCTGGTCAAAGGGCACAAATTTCCAGCTACAGATGAATAAATTCTGAAAATCTAATGTACAGCATAGCGCTCATAGTTAGTAATACTAAGTTATACACTTGAAAGTTGCTAAGAGAGTAGATTTTAAATGGTCTCACCACAGAAAAAGAGATAGATAGTAATTATGTGACATGACGGAGGGGTTAGCTAAGCTTATGGAGGTAACTGTTTTGCAGTGAATGGGATTACAGTAAATCAGAGAATTTTACCCCTCAAACTTACACAATGTTATATCTCAATCATAGTGCAATAAATCTGGAAAACAAATAAAAGGAAAACTAAAACTAAAATTAAAAAGATCCCAGAGAGCTCCTTTGCCCTTTCTGCCATGTGACAACACAGGGTAAAAACAGCTATGAATTCATGGTCTCTCTTAATCCTAATTACTTCGCAAGAGCCCTACCTCCTAATACCCTCATTGGAGGAATAGAGTTTCAACACGTACACTGGAGGGCTGGGCACAAACATCCAGTCCACCACACTCGTGTAGTAAGTATGGGGATGCGAAGTAGAACGATCGAGAGACCTGAAATGGAGAAAGACGACGTGGTTTCCTGTTCTACCTGTGTCACTAACTTGTAGGCTTACAAGCTGGAGCCAGAAGGTCTGGAATTAAATCCCAGTGTCTCTTACTAGCTATGCATTCTTGACAAAGCCGTGTTTGCATATCAGTCTTTTCATCTGTAAAGTGATAACAATAATAGTACCTACCGTATGTGGTCTTTGAAAAGATTAAATGAGTGATACATAGGAATATGTTACAACTGTCTGGCAAGTGGTGTGTACTTAAATATCACTGTCATCTCCATTTTACAAAGTTTCCTCGTTTGTCAAATGAAAGGATTGGATGAGATCTCTCTAAAGGTTGAGTTCTGTATTCATGGTTATTTCTTCAACTTGGAACTTCAGATTAGGCTAGAGAGACAACATTAACATGGTGAAAGAAAAACGAGAAAAAGTAAGGGTCACTCTATGTAGGGCGAGTCACATGTACCAAATAAGGTGAGAGAAAAATAAATCAATGTTAATTAGAATAGTTGGGAAAAGCCTGTACAGATACAAGTGAAGAATGGGTATCTTTTTGAAAAACAATCATGAGAAGATCATAGACTGAAGATGGGTAAAAACTGTCTCCCTGGGGAATGTCCAGGGAGTGAAACCAAATCATGAGAACATTAAGGCGAGAAGAGCTTGTGGACTTGGAAGAGCAGGCGACAGCAAACCCGTGTTGTCTCCTTATGGATGTTTTCTCATTAAGGTTCTAATCCAAGTGTACATTTCTTCTGCTCACATTCAGCCGGAAAAATGATTGCACATTCCAGTGGAATCCGCTGACCTGAACAAACTGTTTGACTGCATTATCCATTTTATGAAGAGGGTGAACAAGATGGCATGTGTTCATTTCACCACCATCTCATTGCCCCTTCATTTTGGGGCTAAATCTTATTTCTCTTACACCTTCACCACATACTTTATTCTTTTCAATTTTAGATAAACCTATTTGCAATCCAATATGTCTCACTTATTTTCACCTCTGGGTTTTCACATGTCATCCTTAATATCTAAAACTCCTTCTATTTATTCCACAACCTAAAATGTGTCTTTTTCTTTTTTCTAGTCAATGCTCCTAATGATTTCACCCTTCCCATTACATTTTCTCTAGCTAACCCCTTTCAACTCTGTTTAACCCAACCAACAGATCAAAGTTCCCAGCACTGACATGCATTTGTTTTTACCCGTTTTCTTTTTTCCTTCCAAAGAAAAAAGTGAGTACATGTGATGTGATGGGAATCAAGGACAAGTGGAGAGGCTGACCTAGATGGGAACACAGGATGCCGCCGGAAGAGAAGGGAAGGCTAAGCGTGGGAGACGGTGTAGAAGCTTGTGACGATTCATACGTGGTCCCTTTCTACAACAGTGATGACAAAGTGTGTGCAAGCAACTGACCAAGGTGTTCTGGTGAGACGTCTTCCTACTGCCTTTTTATTTTAAAAATTCCTTTAAACATGATTCTCTTTTTCTTTTTTTAAATCCTCACCCAAGGATACTTTCATTGATTTTAGAGAGGAAGGGAGAGGGACGGAGAGAGGAAAGGAGCAAGGAAGGGGGAAAGGTCAAAAGGAAGGAGGGAGGAAGACAGACAGACAGACAGACAGACAGATAGACAGAGACAGAGACATTGATCAGTTGCCTCCCCTATGTGCTCTGACCCAGGATCAAACCCATAACCTTGGTATGTGTGCTGATGGTGGATCGAATCCACAATCTGTTGGTGATGGGAAATTGCTTCAACTAACTGAGCCACCCAGCCAGGGTTAAATATAAATTTTTTTCAGCTCACCAAAGGGCATTTTTTTCTTTGATTTTGGAGAGAGATTGCTTTTGAGGAGAGAGGAAAGGAGAAAGAGAAACATCGATGGAAGAGAGAAACATTGATTGGTTGCCTCCTGTGTGCGCCTGGACTAGGGATCATACTTGCCCCAACTGGGGAATGAAACACAACCTAGGTATATGCCCTGACCATGAATTGACCCTGCAACCCTTCATTTACAGGACAACACTCCAACCAACTAAGCCACAGCAGCCAGGGCTAAATGTGATTCTTAAATTAATCTTAAGTATGTCAACAATAAAATGCTTAACATAAAAGGTAAGTTTTGCTGATTATAACTACTTGGCAATGAAAACATTTGCACAAGATACAAGTTCTTATGACAACTTTCGATAAGATTCAGATATCCACAAAGGTATCCATGTACAACCATTTTAATTCATGGGCTTAGTGATCTCTTTCATGTGCTTACGTGCATTCACACAAAAACCTGATGGATAATCAGTATCTTGTTACAGCACCTAAAATTGCACTCTACAATGATGGATACTCAAAATATAGAAAAGATGGTTGTTCTCATCCTAAAATGTATTATTCAGTACTCTGGGCTATTCTTTAGGGCATTAAGATAAAATGAGCAAGTTTTGTATTTTAGATATCTTTTCTGATGTGGAAGATACTTATGTGAATCAGGAACATATTACAGGGTTGTACAAATCTGATCACCTTTTGTGATGTGTTGCTTTGCTTTTCCTGAATCAAGACAATGGAGGTTTAAATTCAAATGTTCTCAGTTAATCGACAGAGGAGAAATATTCAAAGATTACTGGACATCACAGTGCTTGCAAAAGGGAATATAAAGTTGAAATCTCATACCCAGCTATAGACCAATTTTGGAGAAGCCTCTTACCTGTGAAATCATAAAATACTTCACAATAAAAAAACCCTATGAAATATGCATGACTATCTTTTCAGTTTCAGTGCACTGAAGAATTTATGTATTTAAGTGTTTGAACATGCTGGTTACTCAGTTGAAATCAATGAACATTTATTGTGCACTATTGTATACCTGCTACTTAAATGTAAGTAACAAAACACAATTTTTAAAAATTCTTTCTACTGCTTCTTCCCTATGGAGAAAAATATTTTACCATAAATGAAATTTTACCTAGAAAAAATGGAAGCACTTCCACACTTCCTGCGTTATTAATTTCTCCTACCACCTTTGTGACTGTTGCCTTTCCATGCTCTGCAGCCCTTCCTCCAACCATTTGCCATTTCTGTTTGTTTCCTGCTACTTTCTTATTCCTCTGGACCATTATCTTCTTCTCTCTATGGCTATGCCATATTCTCCTAAGCTAGGGAGCAGATGGGAGTCTTCAAGGAGCTACCAAATGTCTCTAGAAGTATATTGTATATTGAAGTAACAGTCTAGGCTCTCGTGGAGCCTCACGCAATACTTCAACTTTGGAGAAAATCACCTAGAACTCTGAATTTAGCTAGGACTTAGATTCATAAAGTGACTGGGAACACTTGCAGCCTAAAGGAGCAGAAGATGCTTGATGCAGACACCGGCCTGCAGTGTCCAAGGCATTATGGATGAGACACAAGGTATATCCACACGGACTACCAAGTCCTGCGGAGGAAAAGGGATGGCACATCTACCCTCTCAAGGGGAGGGTGCCTCGGAGCAGCCCGGCAGCTCTCTCAAGAGGAGAATGCTCCGATCCTTCCCTTCACAGGTTTTTATTGGCTTTTAAATTGCACGGGAATACAGGTAACATTCATTAATCATTGTCAGGCAGTAAGGAATAAACAATAGATTGCATACAAAGCACTACAAGGGCTTATTCTGAGTCAGAGTCTGTTAGCTAAAGGGCTACAGAACTTTGGGAAACAAACTCATTTCCTGCTCGGACCTTTATCATTTAATTGAGAGCATTCTTAGCGAAGCAGGTTTCACAGGAGTTGATGTATTCTTTCTCAGGCCTGATCACCCAGGGAAACCCGCCCTTTACAGCACAGGGCTACACCACCCTCTGTCATTGTTTCAGAATTAAGTCAGGCAGAGGAGGCAAGATAGCCAAGAAGTTAGGAGACTTATGGCAGGCAGAATGAGGACTCAGGCTTTGTCAAAGCTGAGGGGCGAGGGTCCATCACCCCCTTTCTCTATAGCCCCCCAAGTCCTTCCCTGGGGCCTCCACGTGATCATTCCTGTCTTAGGTTGTTCTGCCCTTGGGGAATCTTACCTGTCATTGGCTAACTGATCAAGCATTGGGGGCCAGTTATGGAGAAAGGAGCAGAAGTGGTGCTCCTGCCAGGGAGATAAGCTTTGTTTCCTTAGTGGCTTATGGTCCGAAGGTCGCTCACTCAGTCTTAGCCATGGGGGGGGGGGAGGGGTTATAGCTCCTGAAACCAGGCAGGGCGGCTCCCAGCAGGTGCTCCTCTCCAATGCACTGAGACTACATAGTGACAGAGTCACATGCAGTGACTCTGGGGCCATAGGGCTATTTGAACAGAGGTTCTATTCCTGCCTCTGTCATTTACCCAGCTGTGACACAGGGTCAGGAGTCCACATTCTCTGAACCTCAGTTTTCTCATTTGTCAAACTGAAGATAATAAGAGCTACCTTATAAGGGTGTTTTGATTAAATTCTGAAAGCATATGCTGAGTTCCCACTTGTGCTAGAAGCCATTTGAAGTGCTTGGTACAGAAGTGGACAAAACTAATGAAACCCATGCCATCATGAAGTTTAAATCTTAGAATTCATTGAGAAAAATGAAAGATAGACGTATAGATAGATAGATAGATAGATAGATGATATAAAATGGAGGAAGGAAGAAAGATAAAGAGAAGTGTAGATCCTGAGACACAGAAAAAATGTATTAAATAGTAACTACCAGTCAGTATATGCATAACTCATCCACAGAGATAAAATGTGGGTAACTTTTCCTTGGATAATAATCAACTTTGGGGGGGTATAAAAGCCAACTTTTATCAAAATGAAATTTGAATAATAGAAAATAAAAATTATACATCCATCCATTAACCTATGAGTGTTTGTAACCATCAAGTTCCTTGCTCATAAAATTAAGATACAGGAGGGCAATGAACATGTTTTAAATTTGTAACTTATTCAATATATTGTATTGTATTAATATCCTAATGTCCCAGACTAATGTAGTTCATTCTTATCTTATTATATGGTATTTATACACACACATACAGGTACCCAGGTACATATACCCATGACTTATAAAAATGTGTACATGTGAGTAGGTTTCTGATTCCAGCACCTGTAAACTCTCTTTGTAGTTGTGACCTCTTTGATTTTTGATAAAATATACATGAGATGTATTCTACCTGTGATCAGAATTAGCTGCATGCACTCAGGTTCATGGCTGCATTCTTCCTGTCACATTGTGTCCTGATGTTGGTGTTAAATGATAAAATTTAGGAATATATAAGGTTACTATTGACTCTAAGTATATTTTACATAGCAATAACTAATAACTACGCATGACAAAAATGAAATGTAAATGGAATATAAAACCAATATTGTTAATGCTTAGACCAGTTTATAGTATATCAGTTATAAGTACTAGGACCTTCTAGTATAGTATTTAAGAACACAGGGACTGGACCTAGATTATTTTGAATCTTAGTTCTTACAATTTCTATCTCTGTGATCTTAGACAATTTACATTATCTCTCTGTATCTCCATGTCTTCATCTCTTCAATGGAAATAATAACATTCCATAGGGTTACTGTAGGGAAAAAGTGAATTAATACACATAACATACTACTGTGACATCTACATAAATGCTAACTATTATCATTTACAAACAAAAGTACAGTGGCATAAATAAGAAATAAACTGTTGTGTGATACTAGAAAATAAAGCTCTTTCAACTGTTAAAATAGATCATGACTTATTAGATAAAATCATGATTTTAAAAATTTATATAGAATTTATATAGATCTGATAGAACCATTTTTAAGCCACAACATGATTTTGTAAATTCTTTGAATAGAAACATAATGTAAAATGTTCAAGGAGCACTTTTAGGACTTCTGGTCAAGATAGAGGCATAAGTAAGCATGGCTCACCTCCTTGCACAACCACATCAAAAAATTACAACTAAACTACAAAACAACAATGACCCAGGATCATCAAAAAATTGAGCTGTATGAAAGTCCGACAACCAAGGAATTAAAGAAGTCACATTTACCCAGAAAGGTAGGAGGGGTGGAGATGTGGAACAGGCGGCCCCACACCATGGGCTGGATAAAAACCAGGAGGGATATCTCAGGAGCAAGGGAACCCACACCAGACCACACAGCCCAGGTTTCCAGTGCCAGGAAGATAAGTACCCATAACTTTTGGCTGTAAAAACCAATGGGGGTTGGGGTGGTGGAAGAAACTACAGGATTCTCAGTTGTTTCCTTTTAAAGGCCTTGCAGTGGATATAGGTCTTATACAGACTCACTCCCTCTGGGCTCCAGCTCCAGCAGCTGGAAGGGCACCAGTGGCATATGGGGAGAAACTGAAGTGTCTGGCATCAGGATGAGTGCCAGGGAACAGCTTCCTCCCAGACAAAACTCCAGAGGCAAGGCGGCAGCCATTGGCCCTTTCCTGAGTCCTCCCTTACACAGGGCCATAGAGTCACAAAAACATATCTGAGATTCCATCAAATTGGTTCACATGGCTTGCTCCATCCTGGTGATTACTGAAGGCTCTTCTCAATTCAACTTACTGGCACACTTTTCTACAATAGGCCATGCTATTAAGACAGGAAGTCAAGGCAGCTCTACCTAATACACAGAAACAAACACAGGGAGGCTGCCAAAATGAAGAAACAAAGAAATATGGCCCAAATAAAAGAAAAAACAAAACTCCAGAAAAAGAACTAAACAAAAGGGAGATAAAAAATCTATCAGACAACAGAGTTCAAAATATTGGTTATTAGGATGCTCAAGGAACCCATTAGGTACTTCAACAGGATAAATAAAAACCCAGGCTGAACTGAAGGTTACAGTAAGTGAAATAAAGAAATATATCCTGGGAATCAACAGTGGGATGAATGAAGCTGAGAGTCAAATCAATGATTTGGAATATGAGAAAGAAAAAAAAATTCAACCAGAATAGCAAGAAGTAAAAAATAATAATAATAATAAAAATACAAGGATAGGGTAAGGAGCCTCTGGGACAACTTCAAACATACCAACATTCAAATTATAGGGGTACTGGAAGGAGAAGAGAGAGAGCAAGAAATTGAAAAATTATTTGAAAAAATAATGAAAGAAAACTTCCTTAATTTGGTGAAAGAAATAGACAAAAAAGTCCAGGCAGCACAGAGAGTTGTGCAAAAGGGTGAAGGGATTAAGAAGCACAAACTGGTAGATATAGAATAAACAGGGGGATGTTAAGAACAGTATAGGAAATGGAGTAGCCAAAGAACTTATGTGTATGACCCATGGACAAGAACTAAGTGGGGTATTGTTAGAGGAAATGGGAGATACCAGGTGGAGGGGGAGAGAGGATGAAAATTAGAACAACTGTAATAGCATAATCAATAAAATATATTTTAAAAAGCACATTTATGTGTGAAAATATTTGGCATTAAAGGCAGCTGCTTTCCACAGCTTATATGCACTGAAGTTCTATACTATATATAAACAAGTTATTCAGAGTTCTACACACACACTCGCACACACACCCTCTAGAGCAACTAGAACTCCTGCAAAACTAAGAAGATTCAGTACTTAGATTTTCAGATAAATGCAAAGCTCTGCCTGGTGATGAGATAACTTGATCTCAGCCATGTACTCTGCATGAGGTTTCTTTTATCTGAGCATTTTCACTTTAATGTGAAAAATAAGAATTTAAAGGGAGCAAAGTACAAAATTTCTGTAAACTTTCAAAAACTATTTTGTCAAAGTAATCACATTCATTGAAAAAAACTTTTCTTCAACTTTAGACCAGAGAAAATACAAGACTAATAAACATTGCTTCTGGAGATTTTTTAAAAGTGATCTTCAGAAAAACATATCAAAATAGGAACATTCCAAGTTTCCTAGGCTCTCAGAATAAGGTGATGTCAAAGGAATAGCACAAGGAGTATTTCACCAACAATTTGGCTTGGTTCTATACTTGCGTTGTCCAAAAGTGTTGCTTTTCCTTTTGACAACATTGTCAGGTGGCTAGCTCTATAAACCCATAAAATACATCAGGCACTTGCTGAAATGTGTGCTTCCAGGTCCCTTTATAAGCACAATGTGTTCAATGAAAGATTGGGGGGAAATTCAAGATCAAGGACTGCTCACAGTGAAATATGACAATATAATTTACAAATCACATTTTACCTGAGACACAGGAAGCTGTGATTTGTAACACATGTCATGATTGGTCAACTTGAATGAATAGATGAAAAATAAGTTACCAAAGACTTTCCCTAAACTGGGCAGGAATGCGAGGAGCGGAGGGGAATTCAAGCCTTCCTTTTCAGTTTGTCCATTTAGCCCCATAACCCACTCAGCTGCAGATAAAAACGCTGCATCGCTTTCGGTGAATTGATGGTTGAAAACCTTCCTGACTCAACAGCGTGACAGTCTGGCTGGTGATTACCTTCCTGTTTTCTGGCCTTGGTTTTAGTGCTACTTCCCATGAAACACTTATGCTAGATAGTCATTGAGAGAAATAAAGCAGTTATAGCCACAAATTAAGCTTTCAAGAAAACAGCTCAGCAGATGGCAGGACTCTAAGTAAGATTGCCCTTACACTCCACTGACAGAACGTCCCCTGGTAGGGACAGAGCAACTTTACACTCATCAAACTCTCTGGGATAAGTCACTAAGAATCCCAGAGACACAGAGGTTTAATCTTTCACGAATTAGAGCACAGCATTTTGCTCTTTGACTCTCGGGGTATTTTTATGTGTTTATTTTTTCAGCTAATATTTATTAAGTGCATAATATGTGCCAGGCGCCATTCAAAGCACTTTAGGACAATTATCACATGTAATTTTCACAACAACCTCATCAGCTACTCACTCTTTATGCATCATAATAATGAGCACAGTAATTTCGTAGGTTAAGAACTTGAGACCCTGATGAGTTAAACAGCTTGCTCAAGATCGCACAGTGAGCAGGTGACGGAGCTAAAACTCATCTCGTGGCAGGCTTGTCATCAAGGGTCAAAGTCTGGACCTTTGTGACATGTTCTACAGGCCCTCTTTAGTCCTTTATTTTAAGGGGAGGAGGTCATTCTTTATTTTGGGGGGATCCTATAAAAAGGAAAGCATATGGTAGCAATCAGCCAATTAAAAATAATCACTGCTTTTCCTTTGACCTAAGGTTTAGGTGAGGGGGTCAGTATATTCAATATATTTGGAGAGAAAAAACAACAGGAACCCTCACCCTATCAGAGGATAGGAGAGAAAAAGCTAACTGTGTTTTTAACCATTCTCACGGGAGGAAGTAGATAAGCAAGAATCCATTGGAAAGATCTATCTGAATTGAATCCAAAGTCTAAAATATCTAGCATTTATAAAAACCTTACCTAAAACAGAGAAATGATACAAATCCCAAGAAACATAGGCAGGGACCAACAATCAATTCACCAGAAGGAAATACGAGCCCACAACATCTGGAGAAACAATCTGTTGTTCAGATATGACAGTCAAAGCACAGGAACCTTCGGAAAGGAGCAATTGCCACAAATGATCCTTCATTCATATCTACTGTGGTTCAAATTGTATAAAGTTAGCCAATAAACCCCCCTGAAAAAAAAGCAGTGGTGGTGTCGTGCTATCATTGCTATGTCTAAGAAAGCCTGCACTGCAGAAAAATTGAGGGGATTATAAAAAGTCACACAGAAAGTTGGCCCTAAAAGCGATACCACTTTCTCAGTTGTTGTGCCTCAAAACGTCAAAATAACTTTCTCCCCTTAACTAACATCAGCTGGTCTCAGACTCCAAAGGGTTTAGAATAGCTGTCTATTCAAAGCTCCTCAGTAGAGTTGTCTAGAAAGAAACAACCACAAATAATCACCAAAGGTGGTTAATCTAGGTAAACAAAGGAAGAAACAATGAATATATAAATCACTGTGAAGTACATTGCCATATGATTGCATTACACTTGAAATTCTACTCAATGAAGAATCTTCAGTAGGTGCTGGAAACTGTGCCAGTTGCTGGGGTTTCTAGGTCTCGGTAAGGATCACAGCTGTCAAAGGAATTTCTCTAACACTAGTCAGTCACCAGATGGTCGTTTAAACTTTTCAATTGATAAGTAACAAAATAAAAAGTTAAGGCTTATCTTTGTCTTTGAACTAGTTAACTGGAGTTACGACTTACATCTTCAGCAGTAACAGCATGTCCTTTGACCATGATATTAGGATCCTCATGTCACTGCTCATTCTTCAAAGAATCCTGTTCATGGGCCCCCAAGTGGCAGGGAATCTCCATCTTGAACTCACTAGTTAATTTCCTAGTCTACACATCTGCCCTAATAAGTCTAGAAAGTGATCCATCACAGTCAAGTGTAGGGCGTCGAAGGCATACAGACTAGGACAACAAGAAAGAAGCAGACCCTAAAGGGATGATTTCCTGGGGAAGATGTGAACAAGGAAATATTTATAGTCTGGTCAAAAGAGAAATGTGGGTTGTATGAGATGACTATCTTCCATCCTTGACAAGCCTATAAATAATAATGAGAAGATAAACAGGTAGAAGTGATAAAGGAATAATATATGTCTAATAAGACATATGTACAGTTTCTAGAAATAAGAAGGAAGAAGAAAATGAAATATAGTAAAGAAAAATTTAGGTATGTTTCAAGGGTAATAATAGGATAACAGGAAGTTAAATATCTTAGTTTGGTGATTTATAACCATTTTCTTAAACAATACTTTCTTGCAAGAATGTTATTTATGATATAAAATAAATCCAATAATAAGGAAACAGTTAAATAAATATCTACCTTAAAAACAGCAGGTACCATAATAAAATGTAATATATGTATGCCATTAAAATAATGCTTACCAAGTAGTTTACAGAAACATGAAAATATGCATATAATTTAAGTACAAATTTTAAAGCAATATTCAAAAACCCAAGTTATGAATGATTCCAACCATGTTGGACTATGTAAAAGATAAGATGAAATTTTTAAAAATTAACCATGGTTATTGAGATAGAGAAATTCTACTGCTTTTTTCCTATTCTATTTTTTCATAGTTTTATATAATAAATATCATTTGCATTACAATGCACCTTTAAAAATGATTTAAAGGGGAGGGCAATCCTTTAAGTAAGAAAAGTCACAGCTCCATTCTAAGTGAGGAATAAACTCAACTTTGCTTTCTTTCGCGAGGACCTGAGTTCTGAACAAGGACACCCTCGCAGTTTGTCTCAGACCCGGGACCACACTTCATCATCTGCAGGAGAGTCAAGGACTTTCAAGTGGAATTTAACAAACACCAGCAAAGTCCTCCACACAGATATTCTTCTTCATAGAGCCTGAAATGCTATTCTGCTTTTTGTCGTACAAACAAATCCTGCTGCGTCGTTAAAGTGCACACCCTTTACTATGAGAATGTAACACCCCATAGGAGCTTTTATTATTTGAAGTGAATGTGCTTGATAAAACAATCATAGTGAGGGACCAGGAGTTTTTTAGATGTGTGTTGGGGTGTGGGGTGGCACTTATAGTCTACGGTAGAAACACTTCAGCAGATGATGTGGAAGGGGGCGTCACTTCATGGGGACAGAGTGGTCAGGCTGCTGGAAAAATAGTCTGGGTTCCCGGACAGCCAGGGCTCAGAAACAAGAGGATGCTACGGGAAGCTGACAAGAAGTGCAGTAGAGACGCCACACAAGAAGACACCTTGGATGAAATCTCCTAGGCCATTTCCCCCAGATCTCACTCTCTCCTAACTGTATGTTACTAATAGTAAGACCCTTGGACTTTTTGCTACTTGAAATAATGGTATGACATACCATTGATACTTTCAATACTTACAAAATATAGGAGCTGAAAGGGGCTTTCAAGAACACTTTTTATCAAAATCCTTCATTGTCAGATGAGCTTACTGATGTTCAGGAAAATCTAATATGCAATCATATGACGTCATTCCAAGGTTTACAATTCTTCAATGGATGGATTTTTGATTCCAGTTACAACAGTAGCTTATATCATCCTAATACTTCCAACAACTAGGAATCCCAGAGAGGGGAAATATCTAAAGGCACTGGAGAATGACTAAGGCAGCTAGAAATTGAGGGATCGTGATGTGTAAAGAAGGGAAACATATTTCACGTGAGGCAGTTGCCTATTCATAAGCAGCACAGGGCACAGAGGCTGGGCAGAAAGCAGTGGCTCAGAGCTTTCAACAGTGTCATGGAACTGGGACACGTAAAGGAAAAGGGTCCACAGTGGAGACCCCTGGCAGGCTGTATTCTAGGAGAAGGGTAAACTGAAAACAGCAAGCCCTCACAAAGTCTGAAATGCAACCTTGAGTCACCTCAGTTCTATGTGGATCCAAGCAGACCTATCCACACTTCAGTTCCTTGCAGAAGAACAGACAACCCTTCCTCGGTTAATACATCGTGATCCAGAGCCTTGAAAATGTTTTTATACAAAATGCCTGATACCCAATCTAAAATTACCACGCATACAACAGACACGATCAAATGCCTAAAAACTGGGAGAAAGGATAGCAGAAACTGACTTGCCAGATGGTTTAAAGATAGCAGTTACATACTGATGTTAAAATAAATGTCTTTAATACGTTTAATAAAACAGATGACAAGATGGAGAATTTCACCATAGAACTGAAGCCAATGAATAAGCATAAAATAAAAATTTTAGAGCTGGAAGTTATTTAATAATTGAAATGTAAAACCATAGATAGGTTCAACAGTGGAACAGACATGGAAGGAGAGGACTAATGACTAGGATATTGATCAGGAGAAAAGAACTGGACTGAAGCAAGGAGAGAAAAAAATAGAAACTGTAGAAAACCATGTAAATACATGGTATAATGGGTCACATACAGTTGATTAGAATCCCAAAAGAAATGGATAGGAAGATATTGGGGCAGAAGAAATATCTGAATATATATATATATATATATATATATATATATATATATCACCTATTTTCAGATAAAAGATAACAAGTCATAAGGTTGAGAAGTTCTAGCAAACCCAAGCAGGATGCATTTATCATATATCAGTAACTACATCTAATTTAAATGGACTGAATAACCTATTATAATTTGAAAGGCAAATTGTTCCTATATGAATAATGATTTATATTCAATTTTTTAATTTTTAAAAACTTTCTCCCTTTTACTCCCATTCCAGCCCACCCACCCAACCCTCCCCACTTCCCTCCCATTACCATTCTCCCCCTTGCTTTTGATCATGTGTCCTTTAAATTTGTTCCTGTAAACCCTTCCCATTCTCCCCTGAAATTCCCTCTTCTCTCCCCTCTGGTCACTGTCAGTCTGTCCCCTATTTCAGTGTCTTTGGTTATATTTTGCTTGTTTCTTTGTTTTGTTGTTTAGGTTCCTGTTAAAGGTGAGATCATATGGTATTTGTCTTTCACTGCCTGGCTTGTTTTGCTTAGCATAATGCTTTCCAGCTCCATCCATGCTGTTGCATAGGGTAGGAACTCCTTTCTTTCTGCTGCATAGAATTCCATTTAGACTGTAAAGCATTATTGGATATAAATAAGAAAATATGATAAAAGAGTTATTCCTCCAGAAAGACATAAAAATTCTTAATTTGCACAGTTAATAATATGGCCTTAAATTATATGAAGAAAAGCTAAATCCACAAAGTTGGAGATTTTAACATAGCTTCCCTGTAGCTGACAGAACAGTCAAAAACCAGTGAGGGGAGACAAGATCTGACTAGCGTATTTTACAAAGTTGCCTAATTATCATTTATAATACACTGCATTGAACATAAGCAAAATACACATTATGTACAGGTGCACATTGAATTTTTGTCAAAACCAGACCATATGATGAGTGATAAAACAAGTCTCAAGTTTCAAAGTACCCAAATCATGCAATGTATTTATATTCTCTGCCCATTGTGGAATTAAGCTGAAACTGAAGTATGGAAAAATAACTATATAATCTCCAAATGTTTGAAATTAAACAATATGCTTTTAAATAACCTAAGGATAAAAGGAAAAAGTCACAGTGAAACTTAGAAAATAATTTAATTAAATGGTATTAAAAATATCCATATCAAAACTTAGGGAATATAGCCAAAGATATGATTAGAGGGAAATGTATAGGCTTACATGCATATATTAGGAAGATTAAATATTAATAATCTAAGCTTCCAACTGAAGAAGTTAGAAAATGAAGAGCAATGCAAATCCAAAGATAGTAAAAAAATTGAAAAAAATAAATAATATAAATCAATAAACAGAAACTAAAGTCCACAGTCTCTTCTTGGAAAAGACTACTATAATTAAGGAACAGCTCACAAACCTGCGAAAAAGTTACAGCACAAATGATAAGTATCAGGTGTGAAAGCAAATGGGACACAGAGAGATCCTGCAAGTGTAAAAATGATAAGAGAAACAACTTCATGTTGATACATTTGACAATTTGATTAAATACCTAAACAAATTTCTTGAAAAATCACAAATTAAAATCAACATTAGAAAAATGGAAAACCCAAAGATTTTAAATCTTTTAAATGAATAGAACCTTGAATGAAAAAGCATTCCCACAACAAAAATTCAGCCCAAGATGGCTTACCTACTGAATTTTCTCAAATAGGAAAGAAAGAAACTACAGTAATGTTATAGAAACTCTCCCAAAAAGAGAGGAAAAAGAAAGGAACCACTTACTAATGCATTTTATGTGGCCAATCTAACTTGGATATCAAAACCCAACGTAGGTGTTATAAAAAAAGAATTATAGGACAACCTCATTAGCATAGACTCAAAAAATCACACACACATGAGCATGTAATTATGTGTGTATGTATATTTTTTCAGAAATATAATATTGGCCTAACATCTGAAAATACATCACTCTAATTCACCCCATTAAAGGGTACTGGAAAAAAATACAATTATTTCAATAGGTGTAGGAATATATCTGATACAATTCCACACTTATTTATGATAAAAACTTCGCAAATTCGGAATGGAAGAAAACTGTTGTTGATATGGCAGAGGATTTCTAAAACAAGAAAAGAAATCCTGTAAGAAATATCACAGTTAACGGAGAAATACTGAAACCTGAGATCTGGAATCAAAGATGCTTCTCATTTCCCCGCTCTGTGCTTGCCCACTACTCTCCACCTTTCCTGCTCAGCATACAAGCACCTCTTCCCAGAAACCTTCCGCACTCTGCAAGATCACCTTCCTTTCCTCCCCATGTGTTTCCTCAGCGCTTTGCTAGTTCTTATCTCTCTCTGTTTTTAACACATTTTGTTTTCCCAATAAGCTATAAGCTTTTTTAAGGCAGACTGTTTGTTTACCATCCTGTCTTCCAACGTCTGGTACACAGTAGGCATTCAAAAATGGTCTGATGAATGGTGAAATACTGAGTAAAGTGAACTGTCCCAAATCTTCTCACTATTGGCAATCTGGACTAGAACTGGGTCACAAGCCATTATCTCTTCCCTCTTTGTTGTGCCAGCTGTCCTTTCCACATTCTGTCAAAGGCACAAATCGTAAAGGTGAGCCTGGAGGTGTTAGTTTTTATCCTAACAAAGGCGCTGACATAGCAATGACTTAATTGCAGTAAGTATTCCTCTGCTGCTAAAGAGGTAAGTGAAAGCCATCTAGCCACATAGCCCAGGGAGCAGAATAACAAATGGGACTGCTTCGTGAGTGCATCTCTCCAAGTCCACATGCAGTGACAACCTGTTGGTGACATGAAAATGACCACACTGAGAGTGTTTACACCATGACAAATGTTACAAGCCAAGTTTGGGGTTGAGGGACGTTTGTTTAGTTGGGGATTTTTGAGGGCTGGCTGTTATCTTACTCACACACCATACAACACAGGGAGTCCGCTCAGACTTTCTAACGACTATGCGAGCTCATTCTATTGCCTCTGCTTATAAACCGCCATGGTAGCCGCCATAATAAGAACCAAGGCAATAACAAAATGATTCTATTTAAGTAAGCTCACATTTTAGAAGTGAACTTCCTGTTCTCACTCTGCCAGATTCATCTGTCCATGACTTAGCTAGGTTTTGTCGAGAGGTCATTAGTATGCTTTTTTCCTAATCAGCACTGAAATTCCAGAGCCTGCTTTTCAGTGGAAATACTCTAATAACAATATCACTGCTTGAATCACTTAGGAAACAGTGAGTGATCACGATGTATGTTGAAGGAACGTCACGAAAAGAGATTTCTTTTCCATTGTAGAATTAAAAAAAAATTAAAAACCAAGAAAATGAGCAAAGTCTCAAATAGAAGGGACATGTGATTATAGACCACTTTATTTCTTCATTTAGGGTTTAGATGAGACGAAAATTGATCTATCAACATCTCCGTAATTGCAAGCAATATCATGAAATAAAATGAACAGTGTTCACCAATCGTGTTTTAGTGCTGAACACTTCATGCCAGCAGCTGTTAATGATGCCAAATATAGTTTTCACAGCATGAAAAATGAACTAATGACCAAGCCCACATTTTAGATTTCAGAGAGGTTCTTTCCTGGTGCAATTAATCCTAAATTCTGCAGAGATCACAGTCCGCTGCCCCAACACAGAGGTCAGAAGGAATTGTTTATGATGTCAAGAGGCCACCTAGCAGGTTGTTCCTGTTACCAAAATTAAAATAACCAAAAATTTTTGTGTGCGTGTAAAACTAGATACATGCAAGCTATATCTATCCCCTGAGGTTTTTACCACATCCCTTGTGTGTGATTGTGGGGGTTAAAAAAGCTCCTTGGGATCCTACAAGCTGGGCTAAGGGTTGGCTGGAGGGTTCCAGTGTCCGGCACCAGTCACTGAGGCAGCAAACACAGTGGGCAGCACAGGTGACCCCCCACGTCGCTTTGGTGGACAGACATGAGCAGATTAAATTTGGTCTGCTATACATCCTGTTGCGGTAACTTTCGAGAAATGGTTAAGATGTGTGCTTAAATTAGGTATGTCTCCATATTTTTAGAATTTATGTATTTCACATATAGTAGAAATGGAGTATTTAGTAATGGGTAGTTAGGAATCATTAACATCTGCCTCACTGGGGAGATATAATATATTATAATTCTGTACCAGAAAATTCCACGTAGTTTGATCTCCCAATAAGTCTCTAGTAATTATCCTTTAAATTTAGCAAAACCAATACATCATATACTTTGACAACATATAAAAATCTGAAAAAAATCCATACTATAGGAAGAAAGCTTTCAGGCACATTGTTTTTAAACCTATTTATCTATATGTCTATATAGCTTATCTTTAAGTTCTCAATAACTGAGTCCTTACTACTTACCAAACACTTTAAAAGCTCATTTTAACTGTATTATCTTAGCATATGCTCACAACATCCCTATGAGATATGTAATAGAAGTTCAACATTTTACAGATGGGAAACAGGTAAAGCAACTTGCCCAAGGTCATAAAATAGTGAGTAAAGGAGTCTGGATTTGAACCCAGGAAGTCTGTGAACTCAGAGTCTGGGATCACAGCCATGGTGACATAAGGCTTCCTAGGAGCTGGATGGCCCCTGAGCGAGTCTCAAGAACTATTTGTAGTCACTCAAAAAAAAAAACAAAACAGGTTACATCAGAGTCACAGCACAATCTTTGGCAGCAAAGCAATGCCAGGCAACACCGTGTGTTTTGGATTTGTGTACTACTGAATGAAAGATACCTTACATTCATTAAATTCAATAAATAATGATCATTTATTTCTATAAAATACCTAATAAATATTCCTTCAGAACTAAAATATTTGGGTCCAAAATAGGTTTTACTACTTATTTAGAACTTGTGTGTACATCACTTTTTCTAAATGTAAAGTACAAAGGTGGTTCCAGTCACAGCAAGTGAAAACGCTGATGTGTTTTGAAACCATGCTGGTAACAGCGCATGAGCCACAACGCTCCTAACAAAAACCACGCACTAGGTCGTGTGAGGCTCCCCTCTTTAACTTGCAACGTTATCTCTACAGTGTTTCCCAAATATTTGATTACTGAAATATTTTATTGAGTTAGCTCTAACAAAGGCTTGTTTAACTCAAATGAAAAACAATTAGGCACATGTATTTAAAAATCAAAGTTTTCCCCATTATAGCAGGGGCATGAGACAAAACATGTAGGTTTCCACATTTTTTTTATGTATCTTATCTAAAGTACATATCCACATGAAAAAAATTCTCAATTTCACATCACATTTTCTTTCTTTCCAACCCCATGACTTATGAGACATGGCCCTATTTCACTTTACATTTCAAAATAGTCCAATATATTTCATACGTCCATCTTGTTTCTGCTCCTGAATTGTAAGCTCACAGAGAGCACGACTATCTTGCTCATCATCTCTCCAGCCCCAGAGATAAGTAGCAGAGCGCCTTGTACCGTGAAGGTGAGCACGGCTGTCCAGACAGCGCTGCAGACTGGAGAGTGGGAAAATCAGGTTCACACTGGATCGCCCAGGTATCTGATGAAATCACTTGGGTATTCTAATTGGATAAGTTTCTGTGGTGTGTCAAATTTTAAGAGTTGACTCCTCAAAATCTGTTTGAAACGGAGTATCCTAGAAATATATGTATAAATTGTCACCATTATAAAATACACAAGCACATGCACACTTTCAAAATACAGAATCTCATACTAAAGGAAGTGGACCTCTTTTGAATCTCATATTTCAATGTTAAATTCGAGAAAAAATTTTAAAAAACTAAGGATCATAACTCTCTTTTTTTTTCTTCATTGCATTGCATTGGAGATCAAGAGTATAAATAAAATGAAATACTTAAACTATAACTGGCATACTTTGATAATAAAGTACCTTCAAATAATAAAATAAATATTTAGACAAAAGTGAAAAAAAAAAACAGACTAAAATGTGCTAAGCCTATTATGTCATTTTCCAGGAGAATATACTTTTATACAAGATAATCAAACTGTTATAGCACATTATGTCCCCTGAACCATTTTCCATTTGGAGAGTATCAAAAACATTTGAAGAATATGAATAATCCATTAATGCCTTCCTGTTTCCTGGACCCTGCCATTTCCCTTGAAATGTGCCGGAAGTAAGAAAAAAAATCTCCAGGTTCAGAACAGATGAGGTAGTGTGGACCCTACATTCAAGATATGCTTATTAAAAACATCTTGACTACTTGATGTGTTCTTAAAAAGAAATAATATTTTATGATAGAAAGGCATATTAAGGCAAGATCAAAACCCATAATCTTAGAAATATGTGCATAATATATATAGTAAGAAATGTGTAAATTAAATTGGCAAAATATGCTATTTCCAATGAGCCGCTAAACATTATAACCTACTCTATTAATCATGTCATCGGTACTGATGGACTTTTGGGGTCAGCAATCTATGAAACAACTTGTAAAGGACACATAATAAACATATATTTACAGGAATGAATTCTGTGTACGCTTTATAACTACCTTGCAATGCTGCAGGTGTAAGATTACGAATTATCCACCTTAAACTAAAATGGTGTGTGGCTATGAATATGTAGGTTCTCTGTAACTTTTTCTGGCATGGCGTACCCAAGTGCAGCTGAGACATAACTCACAGTTCCTATCTGTTCTTTCCGCAGAAGAATATGGTCAGTAAAGAAAAGGTAAGCTGACAGAGCTCAACGTGATGAGGATGTTTTTCAAAACTATAACTTACACAAGATCCCCTAGGGAATTAATGTAGAGATGAATGTACCAGAGCTGACATGAGGCTGAAAACAGTATTTTATATAGTTCAGTCAGCAAACCATGTGCCTGTCATCATAATTTATGGCCTTAGCTATTTCGCCTTTAGCAAAAATAACTATATGCAATGTAAGCAATTATTGGGGCATTGAGCAGTGTTTTGAGTGGAAGTGTTTTTCATTAAAATTAAATGAAAGCAGAATTCTTGAATCACCAGCCTCCAGATGAATGGCAGATATTACAATTCTCTAACAATAACTTAAGTTATCCAATGCTCTTAATTCCTAAGTGACTTTAAGCCACTTCATAAAAGGAACAATCTGAATCAAGTGAATGATTTGAAAATCCAACAAATTATAAAAATGGTCTAAAGAAAGTATTTGGATATTATTAATATATAAATACTGATAATTGTTGAAATTTTATAATGTTTACCATATGATGACCTTTGAAAAGAGCAAACAATGCCAAAAAAGATACTATCATCTGCCAACCAATTAAATACATTTTCTTATGCTAAAATTCTGACCAAGTTCTGGTCAAATAATTGAACCACAGTAGGAAATAAATCTCAGACGCTGGTTCTTCACCAAACAAAACAAAAATACATGCTAAAAAATATCCAGAAAAGAAAGGTAATTTGACAAAATGATGAATAACCACATGGTAATAAATTGGTCTTATTTCCAAATAAGGAATTTTATTACCTGCTAATATTTTCATGAAAGTGAACTCAACACTATGTGTGGGTCCCTTAAAATCCTCAGAGGATTGTCTGAAATCCTGAAGAATTCACCACCGCGCATGCGTAGAAGCACGAGCTGACCTGCAGTGGAACACCAGCCAGACTGCAGGAGAGGCCGCGCATCTCACGCTGGCACAAGGCAGGCCACTCCATCCAGTGACCTTCGAAAGTTACATGCCTATCCCTTCAGATGTTGAAGACTCAGGTGGTAGTCATCTTCAAAATGTTGGTCAGAAAAGTCCTTCATTTGGAAACTTAAAGTTTTTTAGCGTGAATCCAAATAGCTGCAGGGCCGAGAGAGAAAAAGGTGCACATAATAATGCTAAGGTGTTTACTGGAGCTTTGCATATTGAGGGGAACTTACATCTGAGTCACAGTTGCCAAACATTCTTTAGAGAGTTCTCTGTCTACATGTACCAACATATATAAACATCTGAATGGGAAAGAAAATCTCTCCCCCTGCCTCTGCTGCCCCCAGAAGGATGTCCCTTTAATTAAATTTCTATTCAGAGAGAAAAGCCAAGGACACAGAAGTTCATATCCTCTTTGGCCAAATAGATAAATGCTTAGAAATGCAGTGTGAGATGGCCCGCGAGAGTCCCAGTGGGTGGGTTGTTCTATGTGCTGCTGGGTCTGGACCTAGCTTCCCCTTTGCCCTTCAACCTCTGCTAAAGGAACCGCTTCCCTTCCAGCCCAGTATCGCTCTGGAACTCAAACAAATGGGAACCCAGTTAAGATTAACAGATGGTGTTAAAAACTGCACCTACTTCTGTTTTCGATCACTTCTTCCCTGCGCAAACTGGGTGTCTGACCACCTCTCAGACTCGTTCAGTACACAGGCTGCACTCATTCTAGAAGGTACCATGGGGTAGTGGGGTGAAAACTAAGTTAGGGAAGGAGAAAAGCACAGTGTGAAGACTGCCTTCTTTGACCCTTTTCAGGCAGGCTATGGTCCCCTATGTGTTCACGTTCAATGTTGAACAAACTGCTTTCATGCTACTGAATTTTTTAAAAATTGTCTCATGACGTGTGTTGTCCTCTCCAGTGGCTTTGAAGCTCATAAGATCAGAGACCATCATTCTTCTTTGAAACCCGGGATGGCCCAGTTTCTGGCAATTGCTAGATATGTATAAATATTAGATGAAAAGTAAATAAACATGGCAAACTTGGACAAACACTCCACTTCTCTATGCAGCTTCCTCAAAGAAATAATTCTTTCTCTAAGCTAGACAGAAGTAAAAAATCCATTTTGAATTGTTTTGAGGCTCGTGAGAAAATATTTGTGAAGCGATATGGCACATGGTATGTGGACGCGATAAATGCATTTTCCTTCCCTTCCTCCTACTCAGAAAAGATATCTCAACAAAGAGGGCAGAGAGCAGCTGTTCCATGATAAATAAAACACAGAAGAAGGATGCACTGATCCTTCTGAAAAACGGGGGTTGTTTTATACCACAGGGGCTCAAGCCAGAGCTTTGGAGGCAAACAACTGAGGTGGAGGCCACATCTTTATTGCATTTGAACTGTAGAAACTGGGGAAGAAATTAGGCTCTCCAAACCTCATGTCCCAATTAGCAAGTGAGGAATAACACCCACTTTCTAAAGAGTCTCGATCGAATTAAATGATAAAAATGCCTGAATAGAGCTATTACACAGATTAGTAAATGCACAGTAAATGATGGCTAAACCTAGCTAAAAACCTATCATCAAAATAGTACAATGGAAAAAAAGGTGAGTTCCATGTAACCCACAGAGACATAACCTAGAAATATCTTTAAAAAATAGCAACACATGTGAGGCTTCAAAAGCACAATTAAAATGATGAAGAATGGTTTGAATGGTGGCATCCCTCTAGCAGATATGTCAAAGATGCAGGCTTTTCAGTTTTGGGGATGACTTTTCCTCTCGGGAGGGCCAAGCAAGGGGAGAAAGCATGAGAACTACACAATGCCCACTGAAATATCTGGAACTGTTTACTGTTTCTCTTTCTTCTCTTACAAAGAATATCTCTGAATAAGGCAAACCTCATTCCAGTCTTTTCGCCATATTCCCAACCAAGAAATGAACATTTCTAAAGCTCTGCAGACTTTTCTGAGTCATCCTGCTGCACTGAATATACCCAGCTTCCCTGAGACAGGTCACCCCTGGCGTCTGTGGCTGCTCCCCGACCCTGCCCAGCCAGCAACCCTCCCCCACCGGATTTTATCCCCAGAGCAGCTGCCTCGGTGGCTTCCACACCAACAGCCAACAGCCGCCTGCACCTCCATCTGCTCCTCGGCTAGCCGGCATCTTTTCTGGCTACCCACCAACTCGCCCACAACTTCCAGATAGTAAATAGATCTGGATCAGAAAGTAGTGTGGCATATCTAAAATTAAAAGGCTGACAGAAAAGAGTTATCAATCATAAACACATCAGCCCATTTTACTTACAGTGTTTACAGTTAGCCGAGTGCTCTCCTACACATGGTTGCACGTGGCCGTGGCCCTGTGCTTACTCCCCATACCTTACTACGAATGAAAATAAAATGCCACTCGTTGAGTGCCCCTTGTATGTCTTAAGCTGTGTCATTCTAACCTTTGCGACAAGTCTATCAGGAAGATCTGATTTTCCCCATTTTCAGAAAAGCATAGTGGGGCTCAGAATAGCTAAGGGAGGTGCCCAAGTTTGAGCAACTAGTAACAACGGAGCTGGGATTTCAACCCAAGTTTTCTGGTTGGTAGTTCAATGAATGCTCTTTCTCCTTCCTGACAGGTCACTGATGTGGGGTTTGAATTTGAATGGCCCATTTTCTACACCAGGATGTGATCTCTAGGAGGGCAGGGGTCACAGCAGCCTCCTTCACCGTCTTATTTCTCATCCAAGGCGAGCAACATGCTGACAACGATCTTCCCTTCTGTGCATAGATTGTGCTGCTCTGGAAACATTCTCATCAAACATTCAGCAGGAATCATTCTCGTGAAAACGTTCACTTCACCAAGGTTTCTAAAAGGTATTGCCACTCACGACCATGAGTGTTAGCCACAGGTGTGTTTGCAATGTTCACAGTCACACTTTGCCACAATCATCACCAGTGCACGTGTAAAGAGAAGGGATACAACACAGATCTTAACAGTCAACTAGGAGTCTACAGAGACCTCACTCCCATTCACAGACATCATACTGAATTAAAGTGAACACTCTTAGCTACCTGTCTACATAAATGGGAACTAGACAGAAAGCGCTAGAGTCGACTTATTTAAGGCTGTCTTACACACAGACTGTTTACTTGGGCAATTCTAACATATTCGCATGGAAGGGCCTGCATGTCACGTCAGAGGGCCCGGTCAAGACCCGCTCTACTTGCCCCCTGGCAGCCCTCAGCCTCTGTGTCTCCAGCTGTGAAATGTCTTTCCAGCTGCACACACGGGGTTGTTAGGTTGTTCTAGTAAAAAGCAGAGGAGTTAAATACCCTTGAAGATGGTAAAATGTCCTACAATGGTAACACAATGTTATTGTTTTGTGTTTTTTTCAAATAATAATGAAAATTAGACATATTTTTGATTAGATAGAGCCAGAACCATTTTATAAGGGCCTATGATTATTTGCTGTTCAAAAATAGAATCAGGTATAGGCCAATCCCTAATCTGGACATTGGAAGCAAGTGATGTCAATGCCTGCTGTCACGGGATGCCACGAAGGGCAACTTCTGCCCCAGCCAGGACAGCCAACACATGCCACCATCCAACTATTTGTTTTATTGTTTCTGCTGCGCTGGAAAACTCTGAGATGAGGACCAACATTTCCTTTGTTTTTACACAATCCACAGGGTTTGAAAAGATACCATCACATCATGGTTACTCAATCCATAATTACTGAATGGTTCAGTGACTGAACACTCAATATGTCACCCCATTTCTCATCTTTTCTGGAAAATTGATTCTGGCATCTCATTTTAACGTAAGTGTCTAATGTTGGAGTCAGCTCACAGCCACAAGGCCACACACACCTGAAACCCCTCATCTCACAAACCACTGTCACCAGTATCCGCCCCCCACGGTTTCCCAAAGAAGTGACGTGGTGTCAAGTCTTGTTCATCAAAGATGCTTGGAAACAGCTCATGCAGATAAGGAAAAACCTACAGGTTTGGTTTTGATCCAGTTTCATGCTGACTTACAATTTCTCTTGGGCTTAAGAGTTTGCATGGGCTTATAAATTCACAGATTTGCATTTCAGCCTTTTTCACTCTCCCCCTTCGGGGAGCAGTGCTAATGAGCCCTGACAGATCACTGAGTCTAGGCAGTTACCAAGTTTGGAAAATTAAGTAATGTATTAATGGCTTAATTAGGTCTTTGTAGCCTTTCATGGAAGATCCAGGCTCCAAATCAAATACACACAAGATGGGGCAAAAGTAGGTTTATAGTTGTGAGTATATGAAACAGAGTTTATTATTATATTATTGTTTATTAATGATTGGACTGTTTTCCACACTCACAACTGTACACCTACTTCTGCCCCACCCTGTATATTAATGGCTAAAAGAGGGTTAGGGACAATAGGGAAAAAAATGGCACATGAATTCCAGAATTAGATTGTAGTAACTCTCTGCATACCCTTCCATGTAAATTAATGTTTTTGAGCATTTCCTATGTGCAAAGCACTGTGCTAGTAAATAAGGAGGAAGAAGTGATGAGCAGTTAGTACTTTGGATAGATACTTTCATCAGAAGTTCATAAGTACGGCCATAAATAGGATATCATATGCAATCAGAAGTTAATCAATCCAAAAAATATTTTTTGAGCCTTGATGTACCGTTGAACTGAAAGGAGGATTGAGTTTAATTATTTTTCATTTCACACTAACAAGATGTAAGTTTCTCATAGAGCCCTCCATTTCACTTAGAACCTTTAAACCCTGAAAAGGCAGGCACCAAGATCTTTTTTAAAAAGTGTTCATTATTAATTATAGCCACAATTCACAAAGTACCCACCATGTGTCGGTCGGTGGGTGGGGGGTGTGTTTTACATATGAGGAAATGAGGCTCTGAAAGGCCATGCAAACCTCCTAAGATGTCAGTGAGTGGGACCAGAGCCAATTCAAAACTGGTTTTGTATAACTCTTATTAAGTATAACTCTTTAAAGCTACGTTATTTTGCTTCAGATTTTTAAAGAGTCTGCAAAGTTACTGTTTCACCTAAAGGCTTATTTGGACTTGTCAATTTAGTATTATCAATTCCCAGCCCTTTCTTTCAGGAAATGACTGGGGTTGGGGTGGGGTGGGGGGCCATGGCAGGGGTCGGGGGAGGCAACTCCAACCAGGAGTTCATATTCATATCCTCTTGTTGTCTTGTAAGTTGGAGAGTGTTTCCACTTACCAGACTCATGAGAGCCCATTTTGGAAGCTTCCTCTCCTTAATGCCCTACGGATTTGTGTATTCCTGACTTTTTTTGAGGTTGGCCCAAAACACTGGAGTGTTTTGCATAAAAGTGCTCTGAGGTGTTTTGTTTCCCTATTGTGATCCCTTAGCTTTGTGCTCTGCATTTATCCTCCGACTTTCCCCACCTCCCTCCTAAAAAGCAGCATAGGTTTTCTGGACATTTTTACTATAGTTTTATTTCAACTTATCTCCTTTCCACAGGCTGAGATTGCAGCTGTGTTATTTTTGTTTTCCTGGCCTTTGTGGCATATTTGTGTCCATTTCACTTGACGAACTTCAGAGAGGTAAGTTTTTATATCTGTGGCAGAGGCTAAAAGAGTGATTTTTTTTAAAACGGTCCTCCACAGAGAATAGACTATTCTAACAGAACAAAGCAGTTAAATCTCACTGCATGCCACACATTAGAAAGAGATGGTGAACGATTATTTTGTTTTTATACACTGGGGAGTTTTTCCTTACATTGAAAGGAAAGAGAATTCTTTCTTAAAAGAACAGCTCGATATGAAAATTGAGGTGTAAAGAGAAAGGAAATACATATAAAAAATACATTGGGATATTTCAAATCTAGGCGGATTCTGGTCAACCACAGGTGAGGCAATGCTGCGGAAACAGGAACTCTAGCAGGAGAGGTAGCCAGGGCAGCAGCCTTCACAATGGCTCCCCCAAATCTCCATCTGCCGACTCCCAGGCCCTCTGGTCCCATCATCCACTGCAGCAGGGCTGTTGCAGTGATAGTGATGGTTTGCTGCTTCTGAGTTTAGATTATACAGCCAGGCCTCTCTCTCTTTCTCATACATCACTCACATCACTTACTCTGTGTCATGAGCATTGTGGGCAGCCCTACTGAGAGCCCCACGTGCGGAGGAACTGAAGCCTCCTGCCTACAGCCATAAAGGGAGCTTAAAGTGGATCATCCTGTCTCAGCCAGCCCTTCAAAGACAGTGGCACTGGCCAATAACTTAACTACAGCCTCACAGGGGAACAGAAACTTCCCCACAAAGCTGTGCTTGGATTCCTGACCCTCACAAACTGTGTGAAATGTTTGCTGTTTAAAGCTGATAAGTTTTGGGGTTACTTGTTATAAGGAACGAAGTGATGAATATATTGGGTTGGCCAAAAAGTTCACTTGGTTTTTCCGTAAGATGGGTCTAGGAGCACTTAGTTTGTCTTTAACTTCATTTGAAACTATTTTGTTAGATTTTATTGTGACAGCTGGCATATCAGTGTGCATATTTTTAAAATTTATCACAATTGGTGAATTTTTGTGTAGTAATTTTAATGCTGAAGATGGAAGAAAATATGCAACATATCTGGCAAATTACACATTATTATTCAAGAAAGGTAAAAATGCAATGGAAATGCAAAATAAAGATTTGTGCAATGTATGGAGAAGGCAGCGTGACTGACTAAATGTGTCAAAAGTGGTTTGTAAAGTTTCATGCTGGAGATTTCTCACTGGACGATGCTCCATGGTCGGGTAGACCAGTTGAAGTCAGCTGACATACTGAAAATATCAAAATCCATAAAGTTACTGGTAAGAATGAAAAACATGTCTTTATTTTATGAAAAAAACTAAATGGACTCTGGTCAACTCAATACACATTAGACCTGTGCTCGGCACATCACCTACATGGTGTGATTTAATTCTTACATAGACTGTAGGGATGAGAATGATGAGAAAAGTAAGGCTGGGAAAAATTGAGTAAGTTATCCCAAGTCACACAGTTAGTAGTAGATGGTGGAGGTGATATTTGAAGTCTGACACCAAATCTCTAAACCACCTGCTAGCACATGGCATATGGAATCGGCTGAGTGTATGTCGAGGGTGCCAATAAACACAAGGTCACTGGGCAACGCTGACTAAAGAGTGGTCAAGCCGCCAAGGTCAGGTGTGGACTTACTCAAAAGGGAAAAGCAATGTGCAAGAGGACTTGCCTTCCTTGGCATCTTCTCCTCAGGGAGCCTGGACCCACCAGAGCCAAATAGATTTTTCCCCTGGACCTTCACAACCTCCACAGAAAAATCTCCCCATAAGAACTGTGTCTGTCAGACATAAACTGATGTCACAGAAGAGAAAAATCTGAAGTGAATACGCATGTGAAACCTGAGGTGGGCTCATCACCTTGTGCCCCATCCACCCCACAGAGCACCCGCCATTACGATATTGCCACTGGAGTTTAAACTTTGGTCGGCTTCTGCATAAAGTGCCTCCCAATAAGTCCCATGACACCTTTCTGTGAAGAAATCTAAACAGAAAATGAGGGGGAATGTTAACATTTTTAATCTGCAAGAATACAATTGTTTTCCAATTCCTCAAAGAAGTCGGGTACCCTGGGCAAAAGTTTAAGTGAAAAAAATTGCCAAGTAGTCTTCACTTCAAAGATATAGTGTGACAATTAAGTCTTTGTCCATGCTATTCATCATTTAAACCATTTTACAATATATAGAACAACAGATAAATTCCATTTCCTGCTCATTTTTCAACACATATACTACTAATAACCTTCCATTTTTTAACCACTTGTTGAAGGGCAAAGATAGTTTGATTAGTGGATCAATGGAAAGACATTTTGAGTTTGTCCTGGGCAGCATTTCTGTATAAAAATGTTAGTATAGTACTTTAATATCAAGCATTTCAACTTAATAGAATGCTTGCCAAAAACCTGTAAAGAATAAAAAAGAGTGCCCATTTATACAGAACCAGGTTCAACAAACCCGGTTCAACAAACAACCCAGTTTGTCCCACCTGACTTCATGGTGCAGCCTAACGACACTGTCATTTTGTTGGCAGAGGGAAAAAACAAACAGTGAATGGCTTATCTAAAAATCAGGAACATAACTTAAGGGCAGAATGGTTCTGCCTATTCATAAGGTATATGCCTTCTAATGAGCAGTGACTGACATATGCCCTTGGCAAATACAATTGCCTTCAAACTTAAAAAAAAGATGCATAAGTGTGCCTTAACTAACAAAGAGACAATAGCTTGACCTTCTCAGGAGGGAAAGTTGTGTCTCTAGAAATGTAGAACATTGGATCCTGAAAACAATGAATATTTTCATGTTGCTATCAGACAAATGAAGATATCAAATCAAAATTAATCTCAATGCCTCATATCCCTTTTTGGATTATATATTTTTGGGATATATATATATGTATACATATTTTGGAATATAATCATTTTTAGGAGATGGAGGCTTGGTTATTTCAAATTATTTCACTAATAATTTAGACTAATCTATTGGTTTTTCTGGACAAAAGAATAAATCTAGAGAAATATAAATGAATTCTTTCATCATAATATTTTGGGTTTAGGGAAAATATTCTTAAAAAGGTAATAACAAAAGAAGCAACTATATAAACATTTCACAGATGAGGCCTACGGCTAACATAAAGCTGTGTAATTATCCCTAAAAAGGCCAGACCATTTACTAAGGACTCATGAAAAACTGTTCTGCCACATGCAGAAGGCCTTTCCCTTCTACAGGGATCAGCTTTTACACAAGAGCAGTTACTAGGACAGGCTATAATTTCTGCCAAAACTGTAGTCACAGTTCCCAATATAAACTCTACTAAAATGAGTCTTCCGGATATAGGAAAGCATGTGTTCCTATGGCTGTTTAACAAATCTATATGAAGAGGAAATCTAGTCACTTCTCTTCAACTGGATATATTATTAAGATAACAAAGTCTCTCGCCCTGGCTGGGTGGTTCAGTTAATTGAACATCATCCCCTACACCAAAAGGTTGCAGGTTCAATACCCTGTCAGGACACATACCTAGGCTTTAGGCTCAGCCTTTGGTTGGGGCACATATGAGGGGGGCAACTGACCTATGTCTCTCTCTCTCTCTCTCTCTCTCTCTCTCTCTCTCTCTCTCTCTTTCTCTTTCTCTCTCAGTCCTTCCCTCCCTCCCTCCCTCCCTCTCTATGTTTAAAATCAATAACCATGTCCCCAGGTGAGGATTAAAAAAGAAAAAAGTCCCTTGCTAAATACAGAGAGAGTCAAAGACAAAAACAGAGAAAGAAGCACTTTTTCACAACTTTTGGTGCATTATCACTTCCTACCCACAGATGAAAATTAAGTATTAAGAACTAAGATTTTTTTTCAGGAAAGGTTGATATTAAATATTGTGGATAAACCATTGTAATACCTAAGATTTTTGAACCCTGCCTCCAATAAGAGTCCATTTTCAGTGCCTTGGGAGTAACATGCCCCACTGAAAACCTACAGACTACAGAACCAAGGCTAAACTCCCTAGCCCAGGGGGTAAAACTGAATTCATGTCCCTCTGTCATTTCCCCACCTTAACACTGACTGCACCTGTTATCCAGTGCAGACTCTTTGAGGTCAAAGGTTTGTCATTCATTAAGGGAATTCTAGTATCTATCAGAGTGAATAGCACACGGTCAGAATGAATGCTTTCTTGAAGGCGAATGAACTTGGCAGTTGCCCAGATGCGCCAGACTCTTTCAGGTCTCTGATACATTCTACACACTTTCCCTTAATTGTGGCCTTAGAAATTCTTTGGTTTCAAGATTGAGAAGCCATTCAAACTAGTTCTTTGTTAAAAGGAGCTTACTGGAAGGATGCAGAGAAAATTTCACAGAGTTAAAAAGCAAGAATGATAGGCAGGGAGGTAGGAACCGGGCTGTTCCTACCTGGGGCCCTGTGTTCTCTTTATACTCCTGTCCTGTTATTCTCCTCAGTAGACCAGTTTCTTTGGCTTGTATGATGTCCACAGTGGCTGCCCACCCCATGTCCCCAACACCTTAACAGCTTCAGCAATATCTACTCTCTCAGTCTCTGTGTCTCTTCATCTGAAATCTTTACAAGAGAGATTCTGATTAATGGCACAAAGCAGCCAATGAATCAACAACTCCTTGGAATCAGTTGCTCACTATGCTTGAACCAGCTATGGCCAAGGTTCCAGAATCGCAGGGCACTACTGTGGCCTTGCACAGTGTCTGTGAATGAGCACAGACATTCCTGTATGAGAATATTGTGTGAAAGCAGGGACTGGCATTTTATACAAATAACCTCCCTGTCCCTCACTTTATTTCATGAACTCCTAATTCCTCCTCCAAGGTCACTTTCTCTGTGATGCCTTACCCAAATTTCTCAGTCAAGTTTATTTCCCCTATACTGTCCTCTTCTAGCTCTTGGTTCCAACCCCAGTTCATCCTCTGTTTTCCACTATGCTGTAGGGGGGGTGCCAGGTAGGTACTGGAAATATCAGGTAAACACTTTGGAAAGTGTATGATGGTCTAACCTCTCTGCTGTATACCTGAAACCAGTACAAAATAATATTGAAAATAAACTGCAATTGAAAAGTAAAAAATGAAGAATAAAATCACCAAAAAAAGTAGTACTTGCATTTTCTGCCAATAAGGGTAAAACTTTTGGAGCTAGTCATGGAGAGCCTCTGTCAGCAGACACTGACACTGATCGACTCACTCATGTTTTGTTTTGTTTTTAATGAAACACATAACCAAATCAGGAATTTGCACCATATGCTGGGAACACAGGTGAATTTTGAAAACTGTTTTCTAAAATCGGGCAAAATAATTTGTCCACAATTTGGAAAATGAGTTTTCAGAAGTACAGATATTTTTGAAAGCGGGGTTATTTGTTTATGAAAGAGAAATTCTTAAGTACAGAGGCAGTCAGAGTCAGTATAAACTTGGTTGCGCACACGTGATTGACATATTTCCCAGTTACTGTGGCTGTGTAACAGATTAGTAACCTGGTGGTGTTACGCTAGTGGAGCCTGTGGGTCAGGAATCCAGACAGCACAGTGGGGATGGCTGGTCTCTTCCCCATGATGTCTGGGGCCTCAGACGGTAGACTCAAACTGAAGGCTCTGAGCTAAATCACCTGAAGCCTCTTTCACGCACACATTCGGTAACTGGTGCTGAATGTCAGCTGGGTCCCCAGTTCCTCTCTGTGTGGGCCTCTCCCTGTGATTTCCCTACAGGGGCTAGGTTGCAGCTTCTCACAGCATGGTGGCTGGGTTCCACGATCACGTGTCCTGAGAGGGAGAACCAGGTGAGTGAGAGTTCTGTTGCCTTTTATGACCTAGACTTCAGGGTTACTTCTGTTGCATTCTGTTGCGTGGAAGTGAGTCACTGAGGCTGGCTCATATCCAAAGGGAAGGACCAAAGACGCCAGCCCTCCAGGAAGGAGTACCAACATCATATTGGCAGAAGGCTATAAGGGATATTTATTGGTGTGGCCATCACAGGAAAATAAAATCTACCATAACCTAAATTAGGTAGAACTATACTTTTTATTATACAAATATGTCTGTTAAAATCTGCACAGAAACATATCTTTCTAGACGCTAGTCAAATAATTATAGCCTTTGTAGACTAAACTATAAAACAAGTATGTTTTAATTAGTACTTTTCCCCTCATCTTTTAGCACTCATCCAATTAATGGTAATGTCTCATCTTTTGCATTTTCTCTGGCAATGATGATCTCTGGTAGGTGGTTAACTTTTGAAACTAAAACAAGCAAAATCTTCACCCAATATTTTTATATATAAAGTGGTTGCCCAGCAGCACATATGAGAATGATTACTGGTTATTTTGCAATCAAGATTGATGGGTACAAGACAACCCAAGAATAAAAAAGAGTCTCAGGTAATAACTAACCTAGTCCAGGAATGAGAATGGTCCTTCTCTACATATTTTATTCCCTTTTACTTCAACGTCGCAGAATTCATTTAGCTTCTACCTGTTTGTCTATTTTCTGGTTTAATTTTGCTCCTTAACTAAATCCTCAGGAACCTGATGGGGTAGATAGTCAAGTCTCTCCCCTGTTTTTTTCAATCACGCTCTTTAATGCAGCTCTGAATACAATACACACATGTTGGTAAATACATGGACACCTCAACGGTAGCTGTGTCATTCCAAAAGTCTTCACACATAGTTGGAAGGGAAGAGTTCAGTTCATGGAGTAGGACACAGAAGAAGAGAAGCGCTAGCTACATCTTCATGAAACTGTCACTGGTAAATACATACGTTAAAGATCCATTTAATAAGGAAAATAATTCTGAAAATTCTGATAAAAGAATTATGACAATAACCAGGGATTTATATTGAGAAGCAAGTAGACAGTACCTTTGTTCGGCCACATAAGACATTTAATTTGATGCAGTCACTGAATCTTTTGAAAAGCGACGATCACCTCAGGATCGCGGGTTCTTTACCTCACCTGCTAGTTCATTTTTCTTGTACTCACTCGTTCTGGGAAGTTATGTGGACCGTTCATAATATAAAGCAGCCCAGAAGTTATTTAATACAACTTTAGAAGCACCTGTTCAAATGGATCTGTGGCTTTTGATGTGATACTCTCCCGTTTAGAAAAGGGCAGAGTCTGGTTAACCAACTCCATCCCCGCTTTCTACTTCACACGCAGGCACTGAGACCTAGTGCTGTGTCACGTTGCCTTTCATTGTTCGTTCATCACTCTCCTTTTCCATATGCCAGGTCACACTCACCAGCACAGTATGGTCTGTAATACTGAAGCCATGTAGTCTCACACACACACACACACACACACACACACACACACGAATGTCTTCATTCAGAACCAGTTAGAATCTGTCTAAGGCCCCTCTTCCAGGTCACACAAATGTAACATTATTTGCTTTTGCAACTATCACCCTATAGTGAGTCCTAACTTTTTCCATTTGTAGTCCTTTTACAAACCACCCCCAAAACGCAAAGGTCCTTCCCTCTTCTTTTTCAGTTCAAATGTTCTTTCTCGTTAACACACACACACAAAAGTCACCATTGACTCATTAATTCCTAGCTGGTATAGAGAACTGAAATAGGTTTTCAATTAGAAACTCTTTCTAAGAACTCTGAAATTTCTGAAAAAAGAGGGAAAATTGCATTCGAGATTTGAATATGACTATGCTTTCCAGAAGCATTTAGTCCAGGGCTCCCATAGGCAGGTTTTCGACCTCTGTCCTCAGGAAGGGCACTGGCTGCCGGCTGCCCTTATCTCGGATCTGTTTAGCAAGCACAGGCATCGAAAGATAAGAAGCAGTGAAACACTTTCTCCGGTGGCAAATTCTTGATTGCTGTAGAAAGTGATTAAAAATACGCAGCCAGGCAGGCTGGCTTGCGGGAGAAGGGGGCGACAGGGGTGGCGTGGGCGTTCATATGCGCTCCAAAGCAGCCAGAGCGGGTCATGGTCAGGATGTAGTGTTCCGCAGAGGGTGACATCTGTTTCTTCTATTAAAATAATTGGCAACTTATAACTTGTTATAGGACCTGTCCAACTTATTTGATCATAGCTGATAAAAACTCTGTCCCAGAGCTCAGCACAGCTGAAGAGATGACTTAGTTTCTGTAGATTCTGTGATTTTTATGCTAATTTGTAAAACATCTTCTCTGGTGTGTTCATGTAATGCTGGACTTGAAGTCTATATGAGGGGATTGTAGGGAAAATGTACAGGAGACCCTTAGCTGATCACAAAGTGACTTTAATTCTTGGGCTCTCATGGGTGACCTTATGGTTAATTCCACTATATTTCATGGTTTCGTTTTTGTTTGCTTATTTGTTTGTTTTGTGATCCTACTTTGGATTGTTTTCAGGTTCTATAGACACAGATATTGATCTCATTGTTATTTAGGGTAGCCAGTACTCTATCTTTACCCACAGACGAGAGTATCCGTGTTAGTGTTAATTGACTCACTCTCACATAAGGGACTATATGTAAAGCCAGTACTAGTAAACTGATGTGTCCTTTCTATTTTTATTCTCCTTTTTCATCAGGTGGCATTCTTTTTTTTTCTTGCATTCTTATTTTTTAATTTATTTTTTATTAAATTTATTGAGGTGATGTTGGTTAATGAAATTATATAGGTTACGGGTGCACAATTCTACATTACCTGTACACTGTATTGTGTGTTCAACACCCCCCCACCCCAAGGCAAGTCTCCCTCCATCACCATTTGTCCCCTTTATCCACTTCTACCTGCCCCCACCCGCTCTGGCAATTCTCAATTGCCTTCTTATTGTGTCTATTCTGCTTCATGCATCTGAAACAAAGCAAAACAATGATCCACAAAATGTGTATAAACCATGTATATTTATGAAGTATGTAACATATGCTCAACCTCAAAATTCCAGTGCACATATATGACCAAGATTTGAAAAAAATAAAGATCAGTCAGCAAAACAGAATGTCATCTCTAATGTACCTCATTACCCTCTTAATGCTTTTTAAAAAAGTTCTTGGTGGATCAATTCACCAGTGGCTCTTGGGTAATAATTTTATAATAACTATGTTTGTTTTCAGAGTAGGAAGCTAAAGCTTTGTGGAGTACTTAAACAAAATGGGCTCATTATGATGGATTTCATTTATATTTTTCTAATGCAACTCAAATTTAATCTTGGAAAATTTTACAAATGAGTACAGCTTAGTGTACCCAGAGGTTTCCACAAAGAAAATGTTAAGGAAATCTGATAAATAATCAATCTCTGGTGTTCCAACTCAGCCAGTGGGCTAATAAACAATGTGGAAAAGAGTCCCAGAGTGCCACTCTTCGTTCAATATTTTCTCCCAAACTGCAGTCATAACTGTCCAACAGCCTAACAGGACTCACAATGCAAAACACCAAGCTTGCCCGATACAGAAAAAGAAATCACACCAACACAGATGATAAAGAGGTCTCACATCCACCTTGCTCCATTAGTTCAAGTCCATTCTTTAGTACCATAGAAAAACACCCAACAATACAATATAAAAGAGAACAAAACATATCTTTTGCCTTTTAAATGACAAATTATATTTTCTTTATCAAATAGTTTAAACAAATGGATATATACAGGATAGTAAACTAAAATTTTGTGCTAACCCTGTAATATAAGATCATAGTTTTCAGCTTCACATCACTGATATGAAATATGAAATTCACATTTGGTGAATGAGTAACAAAATGAATTTGGCTATTACAAGTTCAAATTTGTTTCTTACTTAAAAATGAGCATCTGTTGTCTCTCCGAAGGAAAGGATGATATGAATAATAAGTGGAAAAAAGGACAGATACTTGGCCTTCCAAAATATACCTATGTTTACAACTTACAGTAAGTATAATTCCAAATTTTCCCAAGAGAATTCGCTTTTTTGGGGAGGGAAGAAAATAAATGTCGGCAAAAGGAGGACTAAAACGATATTATGATGTACAAAGTGTGTACATAGACCAAAAGTTTCAAAAAAATTAACTGTAATCTTGATTACTTGTGAAAATGCATTTTATTTTTTTCCTCAGCTGCACAAAACAAAAATCACTAGAAATTACAAGTGAATGGTTGGTTCTAATATCTTTTACATGTCTCTTTGCTTAATTCTTCTATTTGATTAAGGGAGAAAATAATCTGCACTTGAGTTACTATGCAGTCAATCGAATTAAGTTTTGGGAAAGCCATGAAAGTGAAGGCATTTGGAACTACCTCTTCAATGGTGTCCTAGTAGGGGTATCCAAATTTTAGGCATCTCTGGGCCACACTGGAAGAAGAAAAGCCATCTTGGGCTACACATTACATACATAAACACTAATGAAAACCAAAAAAAAAATCTCATAATGTTTTAAGTAAATTTACAATTTTGGGCCGCATTCACAACCATCCTGGGCCACATGCAGCCCATATGCCGCGGGTTGGACACCCCTGTTAGAAGTACTGTGACACTGAAAGTAATTTAGGAGTTGAACCTGGATGCAAAGAACAAGGGCGAAGAGGAAAGCAGGAACCATCACTAATAATGCTAATGTGGAGGTCATCTTTTATTTTATCTGAAGATATACTACCATCCTAATCACCTCCACATGCCATGAGAGAAACAAGAATATCTGGGGAGGCAGCAGAGTGGAATAGGTTTTGGAGTAAGAAAATGCTGAATTCAAATCTTATTTTGTACCACTTTCAAGTTATATGATATTTATAAAATTACTTAAACCTTTTGAGCTTCAGTTTTTATCTTTAAAATGCAAATAATACATAGTAATGCCATGGGAGTCACTCAAAGAATGACATGTATATAAAGCACAGTATCTAAGTACATAGTAGTTACCTAACAAGCAATACTTTTCCCCTTCCAGTTGTCCTAAGACCAGGAAATGTTGATTCAAGAACCAGGACACAATGAAAAAAAACCAGTAAAGCAAAATATTCATCCTGTACAACCGACTTTAATGAACAAATGCTTCCCAGCACATTATATATTCATTCAAATCCTTAGTAAGTTCCCACAGGTGCCAAACATCACATTAGATCATGAAAATAGACATGAGTAGAAAACAATCTTGTGCCTTTTTAAAGTAAGGAAGGCAGTTAATTAAGGAAGACACTCACAAATAGTTACCAAAAATGTAATATAACTAATCAAAGCATGAAAGCAGAGAGGAGGAGCCATGAAGTACATCCGTAGTCAGGAAGGAACTCGCAGATCTATTTAGTTAGGTCTTCAAGAGTAAGTAGGACAATGTTTCTAAACATGGAGTGCCAGACTGGCAGCCTGGCCACTGGTTGGGGATGCAACTTTTGGGGCCCCAGACCTACTGAATCAGAAACCCTGGAGGTGGGGCCCTACCATCTATGTTTTAACAAAACTCTGCTCAAGTAGAAGTTCACCAAGTAAACGAGGATGGAGTGGGACGGCATTTCAGGCAAGACACATGTTCAGACAACAAAGGACAATTCCATACAGTGGGAGTACAGTGTTCACACTGGTGAGTGACAACAGGTGAGAATGCTTTAGTGCTAGGGGCCAAACTACTTAAGGAGCTTGTGCTTCATCTTACAAGCAATGGGGGTTAGAGGTGTTAAAGAGACCCTGATTTTTCCCTTGGAATTTCTGCAGAGAAACTGTGTGGCATCCACACACACACACATATATATAATAAAATGTGAATAAAAATGAAAGAGTGATTTCAAATGAGATATGATCGAAGTGTCAACAATATTCTCAGAATGGATTTTACCACAATTAATTCATACACTAGTGTCACTCAAAGACAGGTCTGGTCTAGCAGGCATACGCTGAACATGAAGAGACTGGAGCTAGTGATGCCCAGCTCCACTCCACTTTACTAACATTTAGTTTTCTCATGTGGAAAATGGACAAAGCTGTTCCTAGAAGAGTTGTGAGAATCAAATGGAACAGACATGCCAAAGTCACCGTGAACTATAAAGTATGTGCATTTCAAAATAATCTCACTTAACTCTTAATTCTTTCTGTGAAGTACAAATAAATACAGTATAAAAGGGGTATTCTAACTTCTGAGGCAGGGATCCCATCAGAAATAATTACTTTTTTCTATGCCAGACACTTGATTGTCTGGGCAGGGCTACAAATCCAAAATCGGAGCCTACCGAACAGGAACAGAAGGAAGGCATATCCAAGGGTCAGGCATTCAGAGGGAAGAGAAAGCCCGGATCCGGCTGGCTCAAATGCATGTGTGGATAAAATTAAGGACTGACAATTAATGATACGACAAGCAGAACAGGGAACACAATTTGGGCCACTGCCCTAAAGGTAAAAGCTTTCAAGTTTTGCATCTGGATATAAATGAACATCAGACCAAATGATGATCCTAGATACAGATAAGAGAAAGCTTTCCAAACAATTGCACTCAGACTCCAGGATTAGAAGTTTCCAATTTCAAATGCAAAGACAGAAAGTTACCATCAACAAAGCCAAAGGGGAAATGACATTTGAAAACCTAGCAGATAGAGGGTGTTTTTTGGGGTTTATTTTTTTTTTTTTTGCCTTCTCCTGTCTCAAAGCCAGGTGCACCAGCCAAAAAGACAGGATTCAAAGTCAGTTAAAGTAGGAGTAATTGCAGACATTCTGCCTCCCGCCAAGTTGTAGGTAACACAGAAAATTCTAACTTCTTTGGGGACCTAGATTTAGCTGTAAAACCCTTGGAAATAGAAATGTAAATGAAAATACAGATACGTGCACAAAACATATCAGAATCTCTAGTACTAACAGGGGACCTTAATCTCTCCTTTCTTCCTTTGTACAAATGCACCTTACTGTTATTTTACTTGCCACAGTTAATGATGGGAAACCCAGGCTGTGCCAACATATTGCAGATACTGTTTAAAGAATATTGTGGATCTATTCATTACATTAGCTAAATACAATACAAGTGCTTCTGGTGATCTACACACACACACGCACATCTATACATATACCTATAAATACCTATAAATATAGATGTAAACATATACATAATCATATATACATATATATATCCTTAGAGATTTTAAAGATCTTTTTTGTGATTACAAAAGCTGCAGGCTCATAGAGTGGTTGAAAATTTGTAATACTCTGAAATGTAATGAGAAAACAACACAGTTCTACTGCTCAGTGGCAATGGCAACTAACACTTAACCATATTTCCCTGCAGCTTTTAAGAATATATTCATGTTGTTTAATCAGTTAGCATTATATCGTAAGTACTTTTCCATATTATTAAAATGAAAAGCCTCCAAAGACATGACTATAATGCTTGGCCAGAATTCTATCACAAGTATGTGACGATACAATGTAGACATTTCCCTATCGATAAACATTTGATTTTTATCATTAAGATTGCTGTGATTCATTTCTTTGTGCATAAACCATTGTTTGCATTCATTCAATAATTTTCTAAGGAGTTGATTCATAATCACAACAAACTTTAATATTTTATTTTATTGCCTTCAAGCCTTTTTTCATATACAATAAATTAGATTGAAATTATATTACCATATTATCTTCCTATTTCTTTTTATCTATTTCTCTATTCAGAATCTGTCAACTTCTGTCAAACTTAAGTATATTAATTTTATCTGAAATATTTAGCATAATTTTAGTGTTTTCCCTAACACTAAATTTTTTTTGGAAAACCATTTTTGTTTTTTATTTATTTACTTATTTATTCAGTAAGAACATTCAAGTCCTACTTTAACAAATTTCAATTATGCTCTACAGCATTATCAACTATAATTACACCTTAGATCATCAGACATTATTCATCTCATCATGGAAGTTTGTGCATTTTTACCAACCTCTTGCTATTTCCCTGCTTCCAGACCCTGGCAACCACATTTTTAGTATCGGTTTCTATGAGTTTGACTTTTTATAGATTCCACACATAAGTAAAACTATGGAAGACTTGTCTTTATCTGGCTAATTCCACTTCACATAATGCCCTCTAGGTTCATCCATGTTGTCACTAAAGACAAAATGTCCTTTTTGAAGGTCAAAAAATATTCTAATATATTTGTATATATTATGTATAAAATGTGTATGTTATATATAATATTATGTATTGTGTATATGAAGTCCTATTATAAGTGACATGCAATTCCATTACACACATATGTGTATGTGTGTATACATGTACATGTATGTGGACCCCCCAAAATCCAGAACTTATTTATGAAAAACTGGGGACTAAATAACAATGGAAAAACTACAATGGAGGTTAAATTAAAAAAAGAAAAACTGTGTATGTATTCTTATATGTTTAAACTTCAGTCACCTTCAAAGTACTCTCCATTTGATGCAATATGCCTGTTGAGACATTTTTCCCACTGCTCAAAACTGTTTTTAAACTTGTCAATTTTGATGCCTTTTAGTGCTTCTGCCCTTTTTTGTTTTACCTCTTCCCATGGGTGAAACCATATGGATGAACAGGGAGGGTAGAGCGCAGGGATCATGCTGAGATTTGGTCAAAAACTTCTGAACACTCGGTGAGGTGTCGAAGATGTGCTTATGAATCAGCCATCATGAAAAGGGCAAATGTGTTGAAAAGAGTCTAAACAAAAATTCACTGAAGCTGAATGCAGCCTCTCACAATGATGCCAGCTGGCACACTGATACAGATGGGTTCCTAAAACTCTCACCTACCAGGGGGAAGCCTGTGGTACAAGAGATCTGTCCCCAAGAAGATAATTCTATGTTGGGGGGTCCTCCCTCGTATACACACTTATAAACAGGACTTTTTTAATGCATTCATCTGTTGAGGAACACTTAGGTTGTGGAAACACATTTCTGAATGACCAAATGATACTGAACATTATAGAATTACAATTATCTACACAGAAGCAGTCTTACTATTGGGTAGAAGATTAGTCGCAACTTGGGACCAATAAAATGATACTGAGATAAACTGCCAGTATTTATATTTTTATATGCATTTCTGATTTAAATAAAGAGAATAAACGTTGTTAGGAATGTAAAGTACTTATTTTTAAAAATGTTCTCCAAAGGGGCTGTATATTTTTACAGGCACTATATTAAATAAATTCTTTACAAACTACAGGTCAGATATTAGCCTTTAAAAATAATTAGTCATTTTAATAGTAGAAAGTATTTTATTTTACTTTTTATTCTTTTTATCACTATTTGGCAAAATATTTCAAAATGTCTTCATTGTTTATAATTATTTATTATTTTATGAATTATCTATGTAAGGTCATTATATTGTTTCTCTTTATATATTCACTCTTTCTTATTTAGAGAGGAATGCTATATATCAGGTAAATTAAGCATCTACCATATATGATATTAATATAAATATTTGATATATTAGTGATTTTTGACATATAAAAAGCTTACCACTTAAAAACCCAATCAATTAATATTTCTTTACATTTTTCCCATTTAGTCCTTCTCCCTATCAAATGGAAAATATTCGTATTTATTTACAGACATCTCTTTGTGTGTAGGTTTTTGGTTTTTGTTTTGCTTGTTTTGCATTTAACATTTAAATCCACATGAAATATATTTTGTTGTATGATACAGCAAAAGGGCTCATTTATAGTTACCTAGTTACTCTCTTATCTTTTATTTAATGATTCCTTCCTTTCTGTAATATGTAATAGCATGTAATATAGTCTGTTACATTCATATTCATCAAAATATGTTATATTAAATAATAGACAAAATAAAGTAATGTATTTTATACAACCTTTCATACATAGAAGAATCTCTTTCTGGGCTTTTTATACTCTCATGCTTTTTTTCCTAATATTCTTTATCCACCATAATACTCTCAATATTTTATACTTTTAAACTGCACTTTGAAAACTATTCTATTTTATTCTATTCTATTTTACCAAAAAGTTATCCATCTTTATGAATTTATTTGAAGTACATTTTACACACGCACATTCAAATTCCAAAAAAATTCTATAACAAAAATTCAGGGAATTTTGTTGAAACCATAATCACATTAGATAAATATACAAATTTAAGGGAAACTCATATCTTTCATGTAATTGTGTTTTTTAGGAAGACAATGATAAACTGCATAATTTATTTGAAATGTGCCTTTTAACACGTACCACATCCACCTTGCTAGAGAGTCAGTAATTAAACGGCCAAGGAAAAATAAGGGAGGACAAGACAACAGTAAAGGAGGATTATCCCACCCCCAGAAAGGAAACAGAAAGAACATTTTAAGTCTTTCATATAAGCAGTAGGATTTTTCTTTCACATTAGTTTTGTTCGGTTCTTAATCTCAAGTCCACACATAATTGATCAGGGCACTGCTTTACTTCTTTCCCAGTAAATTATTCAGATGCAAGAACATCACTTTTTTTTATATGCAGATGTCAAATTACCTGCAGACATTTTGAAGTTACCCTAAATTGTTAAAAGAGATCTAGATATACTTTAGCATTACCTTTTTTCTAAAAGACCACTAAAAATCCAAACGAAACTGAAAGGGAAGGCAAGCTACCTTGTTGAGAGTTTCCAGTGGTTGACTGACTAATTATATAGATTGTTCTGAAATTGTTATATAAGTATATAAGTAAGTGCAGCCTGACCAAAGGATGAAATCAAGAAGAATCTATTTTTTAAATTAAACTTTTCATTTTGAGGTAATCGTAGATTCACAGGCAGTTATAAGAAATAATACAGATCCTATGTACCCTTTACCCAGTTACCCCAAGGTAACATTTTACAAACCTGAGTGCAATATCACATCCAGGATATTGGCATTCATATAGTCAAGACACAAACAATTCCATGATCACAAGCATCCCTCCTACTGGACTTTTATCACACAATCGCCTTTTTCCCCCACTGTCCCTTATTTAATCCCTGGCAACCATTATTCTATTCTCCATTTATTTAATTTCATTGTTTTAAAAATGTTATGAAAATAGAAACATGTATTATATAACCTTTAGGATTGGCCTTTCTCATTCTGAGTAATGCTCTGGAACTCATCCAGGTTTTTCCATGTATCAGGTCCTTTTTATTGCTGAGTAGTGTTCCATACCATAGAGGCATCACAATGCGTTTAACCATTCACCACTTGGAGGACGTCTGGGCTGTTTCTAGTTTCAGGCTATTACAAACGAAATTGCTATTGACATTTATGTACAGGTTTTATGTGAGCACAAGTTTTCATTTCTCCAGGATAAATGCCTAGGAACGCAATTACTGGGTCATACGGTACTTGCTTATTTAGGTTTTTTTGGTTTGCTTGTTTTTGTTTTGTTTTGTTTTGTTTTGATGAAATCACCACACTTTTCCAGAGTGGCTGTACCACTTTACGTTCTGACTAGCAATGTATGAATGATTCAGTTCCTCCACATCTTTGCCAGCATTTTAGCCACTCTGATTAGGATGTTGTGTATCTCGTTGTTGTTTTAATTTGCATTTCTGTATTAAGTATTGATTTTGAACACATTATCCTGTGTTTTTTGTCATCTGTAAATCCTCTCTGTTGAACTATTTCCTCCTGTCTTTTGCCCATTTTATAAACTTTTTTTTCTGCTGAGTTTTGAGATACTAGTCCTTGGACAACTATGTATTTTTAAAGTATTTTCTCCCAATCCATAACTTGTCCTTTGAAAAGCTTCTTTTGCAGGACAAAGAAATTTCACCTTTTTGAAGCCCAAATATCAGTTTCTCTATTTACATATTATGCAAACAGTGTCAAGTCTAAGGACATTTTATAGCTCTAGAGCTGAAGGTTTTCTCCTGCATTTTTTATTAAGGGTTTTACAGTTTCATACTTAAGTCTGTGGTATATTTTGAGTTCACCTTTGTGTGAAGTGTAAGCCTCTTGAATGTTTTTATATAGGTCTATTTCTTTTTTTTAACTTTTATTAGCATTTATTTTATGCTGAATTTATTCCTGGGCCATAAGTTGTTTTGGTTTTGTTTGGGGATTTTTTTGCCCCCTACAGTTTCTTCTGGGATAGTTTTGTCTTCTGTGCAACCTTCTTTTCTGGTTTAGGGACAACCCACTCCTTTTCAGAAAGGGTCATCTCCATGCGGCAGGGAGACCTCATCATATGTGGGTTAATCCATTTCACGAGCTCTGTCAGTGCCGCACTGCATCTTGGGAGCTTTGTTCACCTGGAGGTGCTCAATGACCAAAGAATCTACATCTAAACCCTTATGTTCAGCATTACTCTCTGCATTTCTAAACATGCTCAGCACTCTTTTTGGGCCACTGACCCTGCGTCCAGCCCCACTGTTTGGCCTGGGCACACCTACCAGCGCCATCAACGAGAGAATGCCACACATTGCTTCTGTAAAGTGACATTCTTCATATACTTGGTGGCTTTTCAGGTATGCATACTCTTCATGGCCTGGGAAGTTTCATAAGTGTTCTTAAAGTGAACATAAAGATGTGAACCTCCTCATTTGCATGGTTTTGTGGGGTTTTTTCCTAGGTCAAGTGATAGCAAATCATTTTCAAAGGTCACCTTTAGCTGTTTTGGGGAAGAGTATATGGATCTGCTTCTGAATTCTTTATTTTATTCCATTTATCCCTTCACCAATACCATAGTATCTTAATTACTTGTATCTATATAAGAAGAAATAGTATCAGGTAAACTGATTCTTCCCATGATCTGGTTATTTTCAAAATTGTTTAGCTGTTATGATTCCTTTGTCTCTCGATATAAGCTTTATAATAATCTTGTCTGCAAAAATCTTTTCTGCAATTTTGATAGGAATTATACTAAACTTGTACATCAATTTGGGAAAACTCCTATCTTTACCATAATATGTTGGCTCTTCCAATACATAAACATAGTAAAAATCTCCATTTATTTAGTGTAGGAGACCATTCTGCGTGGCATGGGCCCAGCTCCCACTCAGAGATGCACAGGACCCACGCCCGCGGATAGGTTCTCCCGTGGGGAATCAGGCCTGCATTGTACCTAGACTGCTATGAGACTTGCTTTTGCTAAAACTTCCTCACCCTGAATTGAGACAGTAAATGCTTACTGTCACTTCCTAAAATCCATGCTAAAACTCCCCAGTACAGAGTATAACCAGTTCAACCACTTTTCCCTTTGCATTTGCAAATATCCTTCTTCTGTGATGTGATTAGCGGCATCATCTCCTTTGTTTTCTGTAAAAGGTAACCACCTAAGGCGAACCTGTGCATAGTAAATGAGGACCATCATGTAATGTGCCCAGAAAAAAAATAAAGGCCTGTCATGGCAAGGGCTGTGGCCTTTTCTCCCCTTGAGAGAAAAGCCATGCCATCCCTTTTCCTCCACAGGACTCAGTAGTCCGTGTGAATTTGTCTCGTATCTCATCCACAATGTGGCCGACCCCACGAGCCGGGGTCTGTGTCAGTTTAGATCTAGTTTAATTTCCTCACCATTGTTTTGTAGTTTTCAGCATACAGGTACTGTACATGTTTTGTTATATTTATACCTAAATATTTCAGGGTTTTGAGAAAATTTAAGTATTATAATTATTTTTCATCTTGATGTCCATATGTCTGTTCCTAGTATATAGAAATACAATTGATTTTTTAACGTTTATCTTATATCCTCTGACCCTGCTGAATTCACATGGTCGTTCCAGGAGTTTGGAGCTTAGGGTTTTTCTGTTTTTTTTTTTAATTGTTGTTGATTCCTTGGAATTCTCTACACAATTTTGTCATCTGCAAATAGAGACGATTTTATTTGTTCCTTTCTAACCTTTAGGTCTTGTGTTTCCTATTCTACTGTGCTCTCGTGTCTAGATCTTCCAATGTGATGTTAAATAAGAGTCTGGAGAGTTTACATCTATGTCTTACTTCCAATCTTAGCGGGAAGATTTCAGTCTTTTGCTATTAAGTAAAATGCTAGTTGTACTTTTTTTTGTAGACTCTGTTTATCAAGTTGAGGAATTTCCCACTATTTCTATTATTCTAAGAGTTTCTATCATAAATGGATGCTGAATTTTGTAAAATGCTTTTGCTGTATCAAATGATATTTTCCTACAGCCTGTTAATGCAGAGATTACATTGACTAATTTCAAATATTAACCAGACTTGTACCCCTGAAATAGACCTTCTTTGGGCCATGTAATCTTTTTATGTATTATTTAATTCTATTTGCTAATATTTTGTCAAGGTCCTTTGGATTTCTATTCATAAGGCATATTGGTTTGTAGTTTCCTTTGTTTATTTTTTCTTTTTTTTTTTGTACTGCCTTTATCTACTTTTGCTATCAGATAATGCTAGTTTCATAAAATCAATTGGGAAGTGTCCTCTACTCTATTTTCTAGGGAAAAAATGGGTAGATTTTGTGCTAATTCTTCCTTAAATGTTTGGTAGAATTCTCCACTGAAACCATTTGGGATTAGACATTTCTTTTTTGGAAGATACCAGTTATGAATTCAATTTACTTAATAATTATAGTTTTCACCTGATCTATTTCAGGGTGGATGAGTTGTGATATTTTGCATTTTTGAAGGAATTAGCTAATTTCATCTAAGTTGTCAAATTTTTGTGTGCAGAGTTGTTTGTAGTATTCCCTTATTACTCTTGTCATGGCTGCAGGTGGTCAATTGCTGAACACCAGAAACATGAGTAAAAACAGAACATGTTTTCTGTCTTTTTTTTCAGATTTATGACAAAAAAAAACAGGAAATGTAGCATGGATAAGATCTGAGTGTATCCTTTCATGTTTTAACAGCATGTGATTTCATGTCTATCTACTTACCATTTTTTAAAGGAAACAGTTTAAAGGCATTGCAATAATAAAATCAAAACTCCAAATAAGTGCTATATTTTATTCAATAAAATATTTGGGAAATTCTGCATATAAACAAAACCTTCAGTGAAGTCTTAAGCTATTGCTAAAGAGTTTGTGTCACAAAGAAACGACATCTGTGGCGACTTGTTTTCTAAGAACAAGAAAAGCAAACACCACATGGGTGCTTGCATTTCGTAGGCAATTTGGTGACTGTGCCAAAGCAGGACTGCATTTGAAATCAAGACAATAAAAATCATGGCTAGAAAAAACACATGCCCTGGCTGCTGTGGCTCAGTTGCTTGGAATGTCAGCCCACGATTCAAAGGTCACAAGTTCGATTCCTAGTCAGGGCATACACCCAGGCTTCAGGTTCATTCCTCAATCTGGGGTGCGTACGAGAAGGCAACCACTCTCACATTGATGTCTCTCTCTCACTCGCTCTTGCTCTCCCCCACCCCCACATTCCTCTTTCTCTGAAAAGCAATAAAAAATGTCCCTGGGTGAGGATAAAAATAAACACACAACTTTAACATAGACAATGAAGACATTGAAATTCACTGAACTTATTAAAGATTTTGCTTATCTTGGTGCTAATTAAAATGGAGACAGCAGCCAAAAGAATCAAGAGAAGACCAAAACTCAGAAGTACATCAGTGGAAGAATTAGGAAAGATTGCCAAGAACAAGGATGTGTTGTCATTAGAGACCAAGGCTAAGATCACCCAAAGTTTCGTATTTCTAATTACTATGCAAAGTCGTGAACATGGAACAGTAAGGAAGGCTGATAGGAAAAAAAATTATTCATCTTAAGTACTGTGTTGAAGGAGAGCCGTATGGATACTACAAACCACCAGAAAAATGACTAAGTGGGTCCTAGAGCAAAGCCTGAAACACCCCTGGAAGTACAAAAGACAACATTGAAGCTGTCCTACTTTGGGCACATCGTGAGATGTCTTTGGACAAGACAACAATGCTGGGAAAAATAGAAGGCAGCAGGAAGAGAAGAAAAGAGAAAGACCAGATATGGCACAGATGGACCTCACAAAAGAAGCCACAGACACGAGTCTATAGGACCTGAGCAGGGCTGCTGAGGGCAGGACCTTGCGGGACATCACTCACCCTCTGGGTCGCCAGGAGTTGGAGCCAAGCCAACGGGAGTTAGCTCACACAAGAAGAGCAAGTGTTACTCTGTGTGCCCTTGGCCTCTGGTTTTCCATGCTTTGTTCCTACTCTACCCTCTTTTTTACACATGAAACGGGTTAAAACAATATAAAAGACAAAATAAGGTCTCCCTCATCTACCATCTCTAAAAGTATATCACAATACAGTCACTTCGGACCGCTTCTGTTTTTATGATTCTGCCAGTAATCCCCATAAATCTATATTGTATACTTCTTTTCTTATTCTCGCCTGAGGATATTTTTATTGCTTTTAGAGAGAGAGAGAGTAAGGGAGAGAAAGAAACATCGATGTTTGCCTAACTGTATACTGCCCAACCAGGTGTGCAGGACAGAATCCTCAACCTGGGTATGTGTCCTAACCAGGAATCAAACCCACAACCTTTTGGTTACAGGATGATGTTCCAACCCACTAAGCCATACTGGCCAATGCTTTTAACACTATTTCTTTTGCTTTTGCTTTTAAGAAGAATCTAATTCATTCTTTGTTAGTGAAGAAGAGGCATTTGGTTTTTTTTTTATTTTATTTTTCAATTACAGTTTACATTCATTGGCTTTCTTACTAGTAGCTTCTTTTTTTTCTCCCTCTTCTATGTTTTGTTAGCTTTACCTTTTCAGATGCTCTATCATTTGTGTATAAACTTTGGGATATACTCATGTCTCTACTTCACAGTCTACTAAATCTGTTGCGCATCTTCACTTCTTACCATGTAAGCCAAAGAAACTACACTTTTCTTTAACCCCACTTCCTCCCAGGTCCTGTCAGCTTATGCCAAGATGCTGGTGTCATCCGGTTTCCTCATGATACCATTGATCAACTGTCCCAAAGTGCCAGCACTGGTCTCTTGCTTGCTACTCCCTGTCATTCTGAAAACAATTTTCCTTGCGTGTCTAGTTTAATTACAGCCCATGGGTTTGAGGTTTCTCTTGGGGTAAAACAAAGTGAAGTGATTTTTCTTTTCAGAAAGAGAACATGGGATATAAACTTTCTGAATCTCTCCATACCATAATAATGTCTTTATTTTGGTCTCATACTTGATTGAGATGTTCCTGGGGACATAAATGTAATATTGGGTTTGTTTTCTGTCCAAACTTTGAGTAAATGGTCCCACTCTCTCCTGGCATTTTAAGATATTGATTGAAAACTTCAGTATGACGTTCATTTCTGTGATAGGACATTTATTTATGTTTTTTCTTTTCAAAACCTTTTGAATCTTCTCTTTAGTCTTGGTGTTCTAAAATTGTATCACCATGTGTCTGGTGTAAGTCTTAAAATCCATTGTTTTCAGCATTAGTTTGGCCCTTTTGTTCTGAAGACGTGCTTTTTTTTCTACTCTAGGAAATGTCATAATTATTTTATCTCATTTTTTGTTTTTTCCTTCCCTCTGGTTTTAAAACTTATTGAACAGACATTGGGTTTTATATATTGATTCTGTCTCTTTAATTTTCTCATATTTTATACCTCTTTTTCAAGTAGATTTCCTTGAAATTTTTTAATAATCCTCTTTTAAATGTTAGTGATTATATATTAAAATTCCATAAATTATTTCTGTACCTTGATTTCTCCATTTTTCATACAGAGAAAATTCTTACTTTCGAAATTATAATGGCTCTATCCATCTGAGGATACTAATAGATAGCTTTAAAATATCTTTTCTCTAAATCATCTTTATTTCCTCTAAGGTAGTATTTGCCTTCCGGTATCTTTGGCAGTATCTTGGTCCAGATATTGACACTTTGTCATTCACAATGGGTGGGGAGGAGGGTGTTACTTGCTACCAGAATCTACTGATAGAGTCCAGGGCTGCTGCAAAACATCCTACAATGCACAGGACACTCACCAGAACGAAAAAATATCTAACCCAAAATGACAACAGTGCAGAGGTTAAGAAATCCTTTCCTAGGGTGATTTTTTTTCCTTCTTTTTATTTTCTGTTTTAAACTGCTGCTTTCTGTTGTTGAGTCCTTTTTGTAAATGATTATATTGATGAATATAGATTGTTGGCATGAATTGATCCATTTCCCTGACACATTTCTCCATACTGTGCTTTTGCTTTGCACCTGAAACACAGACCAACTAGAGCCTCTCCATCTACCAGAATCAGGATGAGGATGCAGTGCTGCTCTCGGTCAGCAGCCCGCACACTGGGAAGGCTTAGCCCTCACTTTCAGGTTGTTCGAATTCCTTCGAAGAGGACTACTGCTTTCCTAGCTCTGGTGAATGCTGCAACTAGTTACGCACATAGGATTGCAGATCTTAAATCCGAACTATTCTTCAGACTTGTGATCAGTAACTTCAGTTTCTGCTTTTCTGCTTTTTACCTGTACTGTTCTCTGCACCTGATAACCTGAATGAACTACGAGACCAACTGAGCTGCGTCCTGAAGGCTCTTCCAGATTTATCAGAGGCCCTCTCTTCCTGCTCTCAGGAGCAGGCTCCTCATGGTTTATCTGTCTTCACTGGAACTTCAATTGGGATTTGGGAAGGATGAGTTAGACGCATGTTTAGTTCAGTCCACAAACTTAAACTTGAAAGCTCTTCTCATTTGTTTTCAAATTAAGATGTCTGTTTACAAGGTTTGCTTACAAAAAGATACATCTTCAAAATGATGTTAGGAAAAAATTGCAGTCATATACACATGGAAAATAGAAGTTTCTAATCAATTTAGAATGATAAGAAAAACCACTGGACTTGTAACATTTGGAAAATGATGTCACCGTTCAAGGCCTAGGCTTCATGTTTAACGTGAGATGATTGAGTCACCGGCAGATTCTTTTCAGTTCCGTTTTCTATTATAAAATGAAGACAGATATTTAGAATGAGACTTTATATTTTGAACATTAATATTTGATTACAGTATCTTGTAATGACAATGATTTAGTGCATGACTAGGCTTTTCCTGTGACATAAAATGGAATCATATAACTATTTCACTCTGATAAACCAATATTTATGAGTCTCTTTTGTGTAAATACAGAGCTTCAGACTTTCTTCATATACATCATTTGTATTTTAATGTTTTTCATCAGAAGCACATATGAATATGCTAGTCTAAAGATACTTATCAACAGAAGGAAAGAAACATAATGCTGATAACAGATTTATGAATGATGGAGATCTATAAAATCTGCCACAAAAAGGCCCTAGAACATCTAATAACTTCATATCAAGGGTATCTTATTAAAGATCATTGCTACTGGTTGTTTTGTTCTTTACTAGGGAAACAAAACAGATTTGGGAGATTGATCCACTTGCAAGCTGTAAATATTTGGAAGGTAGACGGTCTGTTTTGCTGCTTACGGAGAAAAACTCAAGAAAAAAATACATACATTGGCCCATTCAAGAGAAGGCAATTCAAGATGCTGGGAGACTCCAAACTCTGGGCTGACAGCTGTCAGTGTCGGGAAATACATCACTGCTCTGCTGGACACACGGAAGCCCTGGCATCTTCTCCAGCCAGCAGTGGCAACAACAAAAACTTCACCTCATTCAGAAAGTAAAGCAAGAAGGTTTCTCTTTTCTTTTGCAAAACTGTGGCAGCTTTCAGTATTGTCATAAGGATGAAATAGTTTGGAATAGTATCCACATCGTTAGAACCATGTAGAATGGTTTCCGAAAGGCATTGACTGTGATTCTCCAAATAAGGGAAAGGCACAAACACACAACATAAAAATCATATATAATATATTAACATTAAATATGTAATATATAGCGCTGGCCAGGTGGGTCAGTTGGTTGCAGCATCATCCCACATACCAAAAGGTTGTGGGTTTGATTCCCAATCAGGGCACATACCTGGGTTGCACATACAGGAAACAACCAATCAATGTTTCTCTCTCTCTCTCAGGTTCTCCCTCTCTCTCTCCCCCCACTTTTTGTTTGTGTCTTGCTCCCCCTCTCTCTCCTGTTCTCCCTCCCGCTCTCTCTAAAATCAATAAACATATCCTCAGGTGAGGATAAAATATACGTGGGTGTATGTTCATTGGTCTTTAATATCTAAACACAAATAACTAGAATAATTTTAAAATAATTTCAGCAGAACGACTTTATAACCTTCATGGGAAACATTTAACAACTCGTACTATCAGAACATACTTACTTCCTTTATCTAATCCAAACCCCACACATGGTCATTTAAACCTGCTTCTATCCCTGGTAGGGCTGCAGAGCAGCTGGTCGGCATCCTCTGCATGATAATCTCTCAGGCATTTGACTCCCATCATTAAACACCCTCACAGCCAGCGTTCCTCAGGCAAAATGGCCTTAAAGCCCTAATTTCTCAGAGACCATATCTTCTAAGACTTGAATCATTCTAAAGTTCCATCTTGGGACAGCTCCAAGTTCTACGCACCTCTCTTTGCTTCCTCTCAAACACCTCTGTCTCCTCTTTACCAGTGCCTATGGAGTGAATCCCTCTGTAAGTGTGGTTCGGGGCAGACTCGGGAGTACAGTAGCTTTAACCTAAGAATTCAACAATTTTCATTATAAGAATATCCATGCCACTCTGAAATCTGTGTCAGAGAATTGGGAAATAAAATCCAAATAATGATACCTAAAAATTAAAATGATTTTGATGTATTAGATCAGGCACTCTTTTTCCCTTACGTGTAGTTGTCATTACTAATCTTATCTCACACGTTGTTAGGCTATATCACAGGAAAACTGCCATCTCATGCCTCTGTGTGCTGACTTTCAGCCTTTTCTATAACAGAAAACAGTACAAAACTAAAAAACAGGAATCCCAATATTACAGAGCAAATACCAGAGAATTCTGTTCACTGGTTGAGTTTTCTTTTCTAAGCTGATCTAACCCCAAGGAAACCTATGGCTATGTCTCCTGAGTAATTAATTCGAAGGGAAGAGAAGGAAACCATTGTCCAGAAGGGCACTGGAGAGAATGCTAAAGCCAGGAGCTGGGTTTGTCATTCACTGGGCCAAGATAATATCTCCATGGAACCTGTGATGCAAAAAAAAGCCAATTGCGGCCTGAGTTTACTGCTTATTGTTAGTCCTGCTTATTAGCAGTCCTCCTCCAGATAGGGACAGCCAAAAGCTTGCAGACAGTTTTTTCGTTGTGTTGTTTCTCCAAAGCCTAGAGACCTGTGGCCCAGAGTATACATTCAAATCATTGCTGTGCCTATTGAAAGAAAAAACGGACAATATTCTAATAATGCTGTTGCCACACAAAATCCATGCCTCTTTTAAAAAATCAATTCAGAGTCAGTTGTGGAATATACGCATTCAAAGGAGTCGTTTATATCCTTGGTTAGGTTTACTCCTAGCTGTTTTATTCTTTTTGAGGCAATTGTGAATGGGACTGTTTTCTTAATTTCCTTTTCTGTTAGTTCATTATTGGCATATAAAAATGCAGCTGATTTCTGGATATTATTTTTGTACCCTGTTACTTTGCTGAATTCATTTATCAGTTCTAGTAGTTTCCTGGTAGAATCTTTGGGGTTCTCTATGTACAGTATCATACCTTCTGCAAGTAAAAACAGTTTTACTTCTTCCTTTCCAGTTTGGATGCCTTTTATTTCTTCTTACCTGACTGTTGTGGCTGGAACTTCCAGTACTATGTTAAGTAAGAGAAGTGAAAGCAGACATCCCTGTTTAGCTCCCAATCTTAAGGAGAATGCTTGTAGGTTTCGCCCTTTGAGTATGATGCTGGCAATGGGTTTGTTATATATGACCTTTATCTTGTTTAGGTATGTTCCCTCTATTCCCACTTCCCTGAGAGTTCTTTATCATAAATGGATGCTGGATTGTATCATGCTTTTCTTGCATCTATTGATATGATCATATGGTTTTTATCCTTCATTTTTTATGTGGTGAGTTACATTTACTGATTTGTGAATGTTGTACCAACCTGGCATTCCCAGAATACATCCCACTTGATCGTGATCTTTTTGATGCACTGCTGTATTCAGGTTCCTAATATTTTGTTGAGGGTTTTAGCATCTATGTTCATTGGGTTTAGTGGCCTATAATTTTCTCTCTTTTTTGTAGTATCTTTTTCTGGTTTTTGGAATTAGGATAACGTTGGTCTCATAAAATGCACTGTTGGTGGGAATGCAGATTGGTGCGCTACTGTTGAAAGCAGTGTGGTGATATAATTAATAACGGATCTGCCTTTTGACCCAGCAATTCCACTTGTGAGAATATATCCAAAGAAACCCAAAACACTAATTTGAAAGAACATAAGCACCACTACATTAATTGCAGCATTATTTACAATCACCAAGATATAAAGCAGCCCAAGTGTCCATCAGTAGATGTGTAGATAAAATAACTATGGGATATTTACACAATGGAATTCTACTTGGCAATAAAAAAGAAAATTTTACCTTTTGTGACAGTATGGATGGACCTGGAGAATATTGTGCTAAGTGAAATAAGCCAGTCAGAGGAAGACAAACACCATGTGATTTCATTCATATATGGAATCTAATGAACAAAGTGAACTAACAAGCAAAACAGACTCATAGATAGAAAGCAGTAGGACAGTTAAGGGGTGGGGGGCTGCAGGTTGAGGGATTGAGCAAAAAGGAAAAAAGACTCATGGACATGGAAGACAGTGTGGTGATTGTGGGGAGGAGGGACTATAAGGAGACTAAATGGAAATGGTAAAAAATACAGTACAAAAAAAAAAGGAGTCTAATTCCTTTATGGCTGGAGCTAATTTTCCAGCTCATTTTACCTAGCTTCATTTCCTACCCTGTCATCACAAGTAGCTCCAAATTATTTTTGCTGTTTTCTAGAAATCAAACCCACTCTTTTTATACTTTTATCATCATTTCCTGCTTTTCTTCAAAAACTGAACATGTATTTATGTCATCACACAGAGCTATAAAATAATTATATATACCATCTTGTATACAGTAAAGAGACTGATAACTGTATACTGTATTTTTGGACCATAAGACACACCTAAGTTTTAGAGGAGAAAAACAGGAAAAAAAATTTTGAAGCAAAAAATGTGGTAAAATATTTAATAACATAAATAACATAATATTTCACCAATGTAAATGTAAACAGAACTCAACAACAGCATCAACAACCATTATTCCTTCCAAATGAGGGAGGGTGCATCTTATAGTCCGAAAATAAGATATATTTAGGCAAAGCAATAAAGCTGTGAGGAAATACACTAGAACATTAATGTTAATTATCTCTGTTGATGGAACTCTGAGTGATTTTTTGCTTCCTTCAATATGTCAATTTTTTCTACCAGAAAACAAAACTTTAAATCATACTTCCACACTATCATTCTCAGTAGTTGCCAAGTGATTCTAAATGAAGGTTAACACATCTATTCAATTAATGCTGGACATGGGAAGTTGATAGAGATAAATTGTTAACATCCTGCCTTACTAAGGAATACAGTTTTACTATTGGGCCCCTTTTAACATGCATTTAGTCCCTAATTTACTCATGTCCCAAGCAAGAATCATATTTACAAACAAAACAACCCTTTTATGTATTTTGTATGTTCTAATAACTGGTAAAATTTCTTGTATCTGTGTATACCTCCTACTGTTATATGTTGCATTTTAAAATTCAACCTACTTATTTTGTGGGTATGACTTTCTTGTAACTTTTAATCCATTAACCCTATTTTTGCACCTTGAAATATTCAAGAACACTGAGTATCACAGTGGCATATCTAAAATATGCTTCCTATATCCATCCTAATGCATTTATATTGTGAAAAACAACTGCACAGAATGACTCTTAGTTTTCCCAGGACCTAGCAGCCACCCAGGACCTACTAAGTGTACCAGGTTTATCTGCCAAATGACATGACTATCAATGTTGATAGGTAAAACTGTCTCTTGTTGGTTCTCAAGACCTCTAGCTCTACATATTTAAATACATGTATTTCTTCTCTCTCATAATGAATTATGATCATTTTATTTGTGTAGGCAAATGATTTCTTGCAGGAATTTATTAGTCAATTCTGTTTAAAATGAAATCAACCCCAACTAAACTTGAATTGGGTGGTGGACATCTTTTCTTTCAGCAAGGGTTCTAAAGGCTTTCTACACAACTGCCTTCTCTATACCCAGATACAGTTTACAAATAGCAGGACCTTATCTCCTTATACTTCTGACTTTTTCTACTATCATGTTCTGCAGTCAGTATTCATTTGCTGCACTGCTACTCCCACGACTATCCCCTCTGAGACATCCAAAAATATTTTAAGAGCCAATTACCTGCAAGTCACTTACTTAAAATGCATAATTTTATAGCATGAGATAACCAATTCTGATTTGATGATTACTCAGACCTTATCAAAATCATACTGTGCAGCATGAGTCTGCATCTATTGGTAGCATTAAATTCAGTAGCTGACTACACATTCTAAAGAGAAATACATAATTTCTTTTTATTTGTTCCTTATTTACATGAGATTGGGTCACTGAAAGATTCTTCTATCCTCCAAGCTTTGGGTTATAAAACTGATATGCATCTTCAGAGAGCCAGAAGCACTCTAAAATTCATTCATAAAATCCCTGTTCTTCCCCTGTGCTGTATTTACTCTTTCAGCCTTTCCTGCTACACTTTCAGTTCTCCTGTTTCTTCTTGGGTCTCTTAATGTCATCACTAAATTTCCTAGAACAATGTAAGAAAAATTGTCTATTACATTAATCCAGATGCATACAATACAGAGTAAATTTAATGTTTGATCCATGTGTTTGCTAAGAAAGTAAAGTGATTTAATATCAGTGCATATACAGAAATTATGAAAAAAAGCATGGATACCTTCATATGGTATGTGTTTCAAATGAGCTTAGGTTTCATATACATTTGACACGTAGCAAGCTGATAACCTACAATCAACGCAGAAAGGGCTGCAGAAAGAAGGGAGTGGTCACACTCACCTACAGGTGGGAGAAACTTTTTATGAGAACTGATGCTTGAGCTAAACCTTGAAAGAGGGGGGCCTTCTCAGAGAGCAGGGTGAATTATCACATGAACCTCACCCTGTGGGGCCTGCTTTGGGCTATCATTTTTAGGAGTAGTTATTGACTCTTCAATTAGAACACTTCAAGAACTATAATTACCAAATATATTCCTAAAGAGGTTTTCCATGATTGCTCTGAGTTCTGGTTTTCATTAAGTATTACTCTCTCAAGGGCCCTAAGTATATCAAAATACTGAAGCTTATTTTACACAGGGCCTCAAAATAAATACACATTCATGTCAAATATGATGCCCTAGAAATTTTCAATAAAGCATTTCTAATATACGAAGAAACAAAAAAACTAAGTTATGTCATTGCCTTTTAAATGTCAAAATTATTCACATACCAACAGAAAATGAATAGGAGCCTATTTATTTTCAGTATCTAAGTAATAACTATCAAACATTTACTGATCAACTGTAACATCCAGAAACAGATCTCCTTCTCTCAAGGGGGCTATAAACTAAAGAGGGAAACAAAGATATACAAGATCTGTCCAGAAGATATCCATCCTTGTAATAAGAGAAATGGAGACATTTATTGAAGAAAATATAGGATTCAAGAAACATTGTACATAGGACAATGACACCACAGTCCCCTTCAAAGTAGGCACCCTGGGTGAATCTCATCAGGAGTCTGAAGACTCTTCCCTTTCAAAGGTGATTTCAGTTTTGGGAAAAGCCAGAAGTCTCAGGGTGCCAAATCTGAGCTGTAGGGGAGCTGAGTCACCTGGCTGATTTGATGTTTCACCAAAAACTCTACACGAGACATGATGCATGAGCAAGCACAGGGTTGTGATGAAGCTGCCAATCACCAGTTGGCCTTCTGAATCATGGGAATAATTTCCGTGGAGGAATGTTCAAGCTTAATGCAGAATTTAATGGAGATTCATTGCTCTATTTGCTCATTCATTTTGAATGCGATGGCCACACAGTACATATACTCACTCAAAGGCATCTACTGCCCCCACTGACTAGTACAGTGAAGTTGTCATTGTCCACACATGCACATTCCAGTACACCCTCCTTGGTTGCCAGGTTACATTGATGTCACGCAAACTGTTCTTGTATATTAACAGTGGCTAGACTTTTCAGGACACACTTCATACATATTAGATATTCCTGTGAGAGCATATTTTAAGTTCTGACCAAAGAAATTACAGAATCACAAAACTTCCAGAATTTCATTCAAATTCCATCCTATCAAAAAATATTTTTAAACATGTAAATAAAAATAGAGAAGACTTTCTCTGTGATGACTATCATTCTTTTATATCAAAGAATTTGTCACTGAAAATAGGAATTTTAAAACAACAGACATGTTAATAACTGTTTCTGATGCTCTTCAACCAGTTGAAGAGCAAGATTTAAGAACATTTCATTTCAGATTAACTCATGTCCCCTAATATCTACTGAAAAGAAAGAAATGTAAATTACTGCCTGACTTCTAAATGAATAAAATTATTAAATTGGACTACTATGCTTGTGCTTCAATAAAAAGACAACTTGTAAAACAACTCAACTTCTCCAACATAAATTTATTATCTGGATTTGTCATTCATTGCACACCTAACAGATAGCCGTTTTTCAAGTACTCAGAACCTGGAATAGAAAGTTGTTGAGTGAATGAGTGAATGAATGAATGTTGAAAAGTGAATAAATGAATTTCCATGTTGACAAGTGGTTGTGGAACCCTACTCTTCATCCTCATTCCCACAACATAAATGTTGTGACTTGACCAGCTAAATCAATTCAAAATACATCAATGCATATGCTCCCATTGATTGATTTATACCTATGTTCACATATTTTCAAAGAGTATGTTATTTATGCAGTCAAGTGGAAACAATCATTTAAGTTATTTAGGTCTTTTGTATAATTAATATGTGCTAACCATAGTAAAATAATAAACAGGAAACTCTGAGAATAATTGTGAGACCTTGTTTTCAAAAGTGCTTATAACCAAAGATTTTGTTCTGGGTAATTGTCTAAATATTTATTTATCACTTAGCCCTGGCTGGCATAGCTCAGTGGATTGAGTGCAAGCTGCAACCCAAAGGGTCGCAGGTTCGATTCCCAGTCAGGGCACATGCCTGGGTTGCGGGCCAGGTCCCCAGTGGGGGCCATGTGGGAGGCAACCACATATTGATGTTTCTTTCTGTTTCTCCCTCCCTTCCCCTCTCTAAAAAAATAAATAAATAAAATCTTTAATAAATAAATATTTATTTATCATTATTGTTTAATATTGTGGAGAAGGTTGCATATCAATGTCTCTCTTTATAGCTAATTTGCAATGGTCTGTTTCAGTGAAGAGTGAGATAGGGAGAAGTGGTTTATCATTCATTAAGAACCCCCTGGGTACTGGATGCTTTGTATACAGAATGTCACAAAAATCTCCACAAAAATCCTCTGAGATATTTATTAGAATTTTTTTCACTAGACAAAATAAGGGATCAGAAGGTATCATTATCAGAAGGTAAAATTAGATCACCCACTGATAAATTGAGTTACAATTTTAATCCACGATTATGTGCTTCTAAAACCCATGTTCTTCCTATATATATTACTCTACAATTTGTAAAGGAAAGACCACCCCCTCCACACCCCAAGGAAAAAAATAGTGTCTAGCATCCACTGTAAGCTTCATGAGGGCAGATTCTGGAAAACATGAAATAACTGATACACTGCCTCTTTCCCTCTAAAACAATGACCAGCACATTAGCAGCTATTAATAAAAAAGTATATAATAAATAATTTTTGCTCTTAAAATGCTTTCTCCCTTCTCCAGATTTAACCCTGGTTCAAATTCCGAATGACCTGAGAACTAGCCTGGTCCTCAGCTGCATGAAGTGTGGGTAGCCTGTCGCCATTCTATCTCTATAGAAATTAGCTCTTTCTCATCAAATAAATGCACATTTATTAACAAGGACTTTGTAGTCTAGGAGACTTAAGTGAACAGAGCCTGTTCTGGTCATCTGTCCCTCTTCTCCAAGTATAATGGCCTTCTTCATTAAAATAAATACTATAAAATGCACTAGCCACCACTTTCACCCCAAGAATTTATCCTCTCTCCCCAGCACTACCACTGAAAGCTGGCTGTGGTGAGCAGACTTAAAAATGTAAAATGCCCCCCAATGTTCTTCGTGTCCTGCTAGTCACACCCTTGTGCAGTCCCTTCCCCTTGAGTGTGGGTGGCATCTGCAACGTGCTTCCCACCAGCAGAACACAGGAAGATGATGCGATCCCACTTCCAGGGTCATCACATCAGCTTGTAACATCCACCTTGCTTATAGACTGTCTCTCTTGGTGACTTCAATGAAGCAATGGCCATACTGCAGAGGCCCACAGGGTAGGAAAGTAAGGGAGGCCTTTAACCAACAACCAACAAAAAAACTGAGGCGCTTATACCAACAGATACCAAAGCACTGAACTTCGACAACAAACACATGAGTCAGGGAGCAGATCCTTCCTCAAGCTCTCACAGACAGGCAGAAGCCCCTGCAGCCCACGCCCTGATTGCAGCCTCGCAAAGGACCTGAGTAAGCAGCACCCAAACTCCTGACGCACATAAATGGTGAGATGGTAAATGTGTTTGCTGTTTTAAGCTTCCAAGTTTGGTATGTAAGAATGGATAACTAATACACTGCCACATTGTTCTAATTGTGCTGGAGGTATGGTAAGTTCCCACAGGTAGACTGATCTCCATTTCAAGGCTTCTTGGCCTTATCAGACCCAACCTCCCATTTGACTAATACAGACTTTTAACATGACTTTCATAAGTTAAAATGTTTTATATAGTCTATGAATTAAAATATATAGTACTATCACCTTCCTACATAAATAATTTAAAAAATCAATATAATTCTTTAGATATAATATGTGAAAAATGTTAAGAAATATTAACGCAAAATAATATTATATACTTCATATATAAACACATTAAAAAACTATATTAGGAGACATAACAAAGGTAATCAAGAGGATATAACAACTCTAAGTATTTATGCTCCCCACATTGCGGCACCTACATATTTAAAGCAAATATGGACAAATCTGAAGGGAGAAATATACAGCAATACGGTAATATCAGGGAACTTCAATTTTACATGTTCAACAATGAATAGATCATCCAGACAGAGAATCAATAAGGGAACCCTGGACATAAACTACGCTTTAGACAAAATGGACCTTGTGGACGTTCACGGAACATTCCATCCGATCACAGCAGACTCCACACTCTTCTCAAACAGAAATGAAACATTCTCCGGGACAGATCATCTGTTAGGTCACAAAACAACGGAGCCCGAATCTTACACAAAAGTCAACTCAGAATGGATTAAAGGCCTGAACATGAGACCCGAGAACCATAAAACTCTAAGAAGAAAACACAGAGGAAATGCTCCTTGACATTAGTCTTGGCAAAAGACTTTTTGGATTTAGCACCCAAAAGACAGGCAGCAAAAGCAAAAGCAAAGAAGTGGTACTATATCAATATAACTAACAAGTATGTGCACGGCCGAGGAAACCACCAGCAAAAAAGTAACCTATGGAATGGGAGAGACTATTGCCTATGACATATCAGGTAACGGATTAATACCCGAAATATACAAAAATGTCATACAACTCAGTAGCAAAAATAAAAATGAAAAACAAAAATCAAACAAACAAAATAAAATGAATAACCCTATTTTAAAATGGACAAAAGACCTAAATAGACATAGCTCCGAAGAAGACATACAAGCACCCAAAAAGTACATGAAAAGGTGCTCAAGGTCCCTCATGATCAGGGAAATGCAAACACAATGAAACATCACCTCACAACTGCTAGGATGTCCAGTGTCAAAAAGACAGGGTAACACATGCTGGCAAGGATGTGGGGAAATGGGAAATCTTGTACACTGTTGCTGAGAACGTAAGCCGGTATAGCCACTGTAGAAAACAATGCGAGGTTTCTCAAGAAATTAAAAGAAGACCTACCATATGATCCAGCAGCCCCACTTCTGAGTACATATACAACACATGCATATTTGCATATAAACAAAATCATTCTCTTAAAGAGATAGCTGTACTCTTATGTTCATAGCACCATTGTACAGAATATCTAAGATATGGAAACATCCTAAGTGTCAGCAGGTAAACAGGTAAAGAAAATGCATATCCAATACAATATACCACAACAGGATATATTCAGCCTTTTAAAAGAAGAAAGTCCTTTCATTCACAACTACATGAATGAGCCTGGAGGGCATTATGGTAAGTGAAATAAACCAGACAGAGAAAGAAAAATACTGGATTGTATCACTTTTATGTGGCCTCTAAAGAAGTTGAATTCATAGGAACAGAGAGTAAACAGTGGCTGTCAAGCACTGGGTGGTGGGGAAAATGGGGCTGGGTTGGTAAAGAGTACAGACTTTCGATGATAAGATGAGTAAGGTCTGAGGAGCTAATGGTGACTAACTGATAACACTGCCTTGTGCAGTAGAATTTTCGCAGAGCAGAACTTAAACATGCTCATAAGAGAGAAAGACAGACAAAGAACATAAAGTATGTGGATGAGTACACCTATCATTTAGGATCATGGAAATGCAACAGCTACATCTTGCATGCAGATTGATAGTCTGGTTTGTCTTTTTATTGTATTTTTCCATTACCATTTATATGCCATATTGTCATCCACCTCCACCTATCCCCCTGCCCCCTGTAATCACCACACTGTTATCCATGTCCACGAGTCCTTTTTCCTTGATCCCTCCACCTCCTAACCCTCTGCCTAGAGCTGTCATCCTGCTCTCTGAGTCTGTCTCTATTTTGCTTGTTAGTTCAGTTTGTTCATTAGAATCCATACATGAGTGAAATCATATGGTACTTGTCTTTCTCTGATTGCCTTATTTCACTTAGCATAATGTTCTCCAGGTCATAGATGCTGTTGCAAAAGGCAAAATTTTCTCCTTTTTTTTACAGACAAGTAGCATTCCATTGTGTAAATGTACCATAGTTGCTTTATCCACTCATCCACTGACGTACACTTGGCTGCTTCCAAATCTTGGCAATTGTAAATAATGTTGCCATGAATGTAAGGGTGCATATAGTCTTTCAAATTAGTGTTTCAGGTTTCTTGAAATAAATTCCCAGAAGTGGGATCACTGGGACAAAAGAGATACATTTTTAATTTTTTGAGGTATCTCCATACTGCTCCCACAGTGACTGGACCAATCTGTATTCCCACCAACAGTGCACAGGAGATTCCCTTTCTCCACATCCTCACCAGCACTTGTTACTTGTTAATTTATTGATGATAACCCATTCTGACAGGTGCAAGGTGATATAGCTCATTGTGGTTTTAATTTGCATTTCTCTGATGATCAGTGACAGTGACATTGAGCATCCTTTCATTTGTCTATTGGCCATCTGTATGCCCTCTTTGGAGAAGTGTCTATTCAGGTCCTGTGCTCATTTTTAACTGGATTGTTTCTTTTGTTGGTGTTTTATGAATTCTTTTTAAAGTTTGGATGTCCCCTCATCAGATGCATCAGCAAACATGTTCTCCCATTCAGTGTTTGTCTTTTCATTTTGTCGATGGTTTCCTTTGCTGTGCAAAAGCTTTTCAGTTTGATGTCGTCTCATTTGCTTCTTTTTTTCTTTTGCTTTCCTTGCCTGTTTTGTACTCTGAACCCAAATATCGCAAGCAGTGTTGCCTTTGGGCATATCATTTCCTAAGATGTTTAATATTCAGCATCTCTGAATAAAATAACATAAAATATTATTGATTTACCTGAGTTGTCTTTCTGGAAAACTCAAGAGTATGTTAAAAAATGTGGGCACAGCTGAGGCAAAGAGACGCAGACCTGCCTCTTGGCAGGGGCGCCGCGTTGGACAGTTCCTCACTGAAAGAGGGGGGCCGGGCGGGGGGACGCTGGACTGCCCCCCATGCACAGGGCTCAGAAGAAAACACATAAAGGCGAACTGCCAGTTCCATTTCACCCCTCAAGGGCATCATTTCGGGGGGGACACTGGCCAACTTCTTGGTGCTGGCAACCGTGAAAACAACTAGAATTCTGAGATACCGTCGCTTTTGTGTGTGTCGATTTTTTGGTTGCTGTTTGCTCAGTATTGATTTAGAAGGGCAACAATGATTTCAAAGGCAGAAAAAAGTGTAAGGAGCCCTGTGTCTGAGGGTGACATCTGATTCATCACAAAGGATTTCCCTCTTTGCTTCCCAATGAGTCACTTGTTTGCTGAAACCTGGATACACTTCAGAAAAATCAATAAAAAGACACTTCTGCTGTGAAACACTATACGTCTAATCTCCCAATTTCTCCAAAGTCAAGGCATGCAGATAAAATATAGTTCATCCATCACTTTAAATTCCAGCATTAGCATAAAGACAGAACATGACAATTCACCATGAGGTCTCTGATTCATCACGTGTCTTTGTTAAACAAATATCATGCTAGTTAAATCCCTGAACTACACCCCAAGGACATATTTGCTCAACTGGATTTATAGAATTACAAAACCTGAGAAGTCTGGTGTTTCTTTCATAAAATGAAAGTTGTGCCAAAAACACGGGCATAATTCAATGAAACAAGATGATTCTACCCTTGCAGCTCCCAAAATCTCCTTCCTGCCTCTAATCTAAATATTTACAGTGTATATACAATTGAGGTGAACTACAGCTGTAGTCTTCGCTAGGACTTAATACACCCAGGATACTAAGTCTGAAGTTTCTGGTTGTGGAAAGTGTCATTAATTAGTTAATTAATTAGAAGACCTCTTATTGCTTGATTTGGAAACTCAAAATCACATATACTATTTTTATAAAAACCAAGCATGCCTTTACCAGATGAGAGGAAAGCAGGGGAACTCGAAGGCCTGGTTTTGCTTTACAAAATAATGAAGGACCTCCCTTAGACACTTGTACACAGTTGCAAATACGCAACCAGTGGGAGAGGCCCACTTTGCCTTACTGTCATAACCCAGTGATAACACAGCACTGTTTATCTAGTGCTTATTTAGCACAGTTGAATTCAAAATACTTTGATATTAGTTATTACCAGGATGAACATTACATCCCTGTTTCGATATTTTATCCTTATACTATAGAGTGAATAAATTGAGCTTATCCATGAAGTCTTGCCGACTCCTGTCAGCCAGCCTCTCTCTTACTGGCTGATTTTTCAAGTGCAGATAATGTGGCTTATTAAGGAAGCACTTATGGCTTTTCACTTTTTGTCTCACTGCTCCTCACCAAATGGAACATAAAATAATTTGTTTTCTTATATTTCATTCTTTGTAATTCTTTGTCTGGGCAATACTGAAAACTAACAGGCATCACCAGGAAAATGACTGAATCATGAGAGACTCCTGTATTCTGGAACTAGCCTTGAAACAGGTCTGCCGTAGGATGTGACTGTCAGACTTCTGCAGGGTGCTAAGTCTACTGAGTGCTCTGATGTCATCTAAACAAGAAAGAGGGTATTTCTGTATTGAGGGGGGGAAAGTCTGAAACACAAAAGTGAATGGATTGTGGGAAAAAGAGTCATCTCGTAAATTCGAGAATACATAACACACCTTGTGAATTTCTCATTCATTTAGTTCCTGATGATAGAAAATAAGAGACATGTAATTAAACATTTCATTCCCCATTCCCACTGCGTCCAAGGACTTCTGTAAGTGTCAGCGGTCAGAGCTGCTGAGTGAGCACCTGCAATGAGCTGGGGATGTCTAACAGACTTCAACCTGGACCCGACGCCAAGGTGGGGCAAGGACATCTGCTGGAGCCTCTCAGTCCCCGTGGCCCTAGTGGCAAATGATTAACGTGGACTGGGCAACGCTGCTCTCAGTAATGTTGCATCAGACAGGATGAAGGAAAATAAAGTTGCATTATCCTCTTGTATTCACATTTCTCTCCCTTTTAATAGGCTGTTCCTGGCAAAGTTGTCCACAGTAAAAGAGACTCATTTTTCACAGAGGAAAAGATATTAATCATTATGTGTCCTGGGCCAAGAGGAATATGTATCAAATTTATTTCAGGGTTTTTTAAAGGTATTTTTTAAGGAAAAATTGGATGTGAGTGGAAGGGGAAAGATTATGAAGTGTTGAGAAGAGTTTCTGTTTGGTGGTTATTTTTATTGTGAGTTTTTTGGTTTTGTTGTTGTTTTTTGTTTTTGATTTTTACATAAGCACCACCACCACAATTTCTTAGTGAACTTTCAGAATCAGAAGAAAACAAAATGCTGACAATCCGAACTGATGCTCGACGCCTTCTTGCCCTCTGGGGAGGGTGTCATGTGGCGGAGTGAGATGCTCAAAGGAAAGGAGAAGCCCTGACATCAGGGAGCACTGAACAAAGTCTCGGGTAATGTGAAGAGCTCCTCTTGCAGGGGAAGTAGTTTCCTGGGAAACGGACTGTGCAGGGCACTGGATTCCGGGACGTCTTCTTGGGGGTCTCTCACACCCACAGAACAACACAGCAGCAGAGCGGGGGGAAGAGGGGGCCGGGGGGGGGGAGGCCACGCCCTTCTCTATCACCTACCAGGCCCCAGAACTCCGCGGAGGATGCACACAGCGGTCCCTCTTACTGAAAGGAAAAGGAGGGCATGGAGCTCGAACACGAGGAAGGAAACTAAAGTCAGTTACTAACCAGCACTTCTTTTTTGACACTTAATTCCCAAACCATCATCCCATCACCAAGAACTGACTTTAATTTCCTGTCAGTATTTGGGCGTCACACAGGAGATGTGCAATTTCAGCGCTGAGTCCCACGTGTCTACAGGAACAGGCTTGAGCAGCCCTTTGCACAAGAGGCGCCCTCAAATTCTTAGGAAAAGGCCAGACAAACCGCCACAATGGGTTTTCAACAGGCAAAGTACTGACAAAAACAAACTCTCACGCTTTACTTTCAAATGACTCTGAATAATGGCTTTTAAGAGATAAGGTGAGAGACAAGGAACAATCCAACTGAAGACATATGATTGGTTTTATTTTATTTTCACTTTTTCACGAACTCTTCTTCAATCATGAAAATCCTATAATCCAGAAGCAGTTAAAAAATCAGAGAAAGAGCTGGGATGTCTTCGCTCATTACACAAAATGAGGCTTTCATTTTCCTGTAATACCAACATACCTCATCAAGTCTATTTTGGTAACTTTCCTTCCACGTTTTTATCTTCAACACTCATTTTCAAACTCATCCAGAATTTATATAGAACCATTCTTTTTTTATCTTTCTATTTTTGTATTTTATTGAGCCATCTCTGCTATCAAGACTATCTCATAATTGGGTTCCTTACCTTCTGATTACTTTAACCTGTCCCTGAATATAATTAGACTCAATTTAGCATCTGACTGAATTCCCTGTTTTTCACTTCATGGTGATCTTCCCAACCCTTTGCCCTCTTATCTTTCCTCTGCAAACAGACTTCAGTGTTCTTTCTTAAACCTCCTCTTTTGTTCCTGGAAACGAAGGGAAGACCAGCAACAACAATATAATCCCTTGCTTTTTCTTCCACAATTTAAAGAAAAATCTCTCGTCCTCCTCTGCTCAATACAACAGATGGCCTGGGGTCTTAAGTTACTTTGCCAACTCACTCTTTTCTTACACATTTGTAGCAGCTAAATACTGAAACTCCCTGGTTACTTTTCCTTGATTGTATTACTGCTAATAGAGATACCTGGACATTCATTCTAATTTGCAGATTCCATAAGGTAATATGAATGCAATAGGTCTCTCCTGCTCTTTTAATCACACGGCTTTCCAGCAGAGGTGCGTGCTTAATGCATTCTCAGAGGCATTTACACCTCAATGCCTCCTTGATGGACGTGCTACCATATTATGACAATTTGAGAACCCTGTCCCTTAATAAATGCTTTAACTTTTAGATCGGTGCTTTCAAACTTAAGCAAAATCATAGGTGTTTCAGGTAGATAATTCCTGATGCACCTAAAGTTCAAATTAAACATAAAGCAAAAAAAAAAATCCCAAAGACAATAAATGATGGAAGAGGTTCTTTTCTTCCCAAAGGGAGTGTGGAATAGATAACAAAAACTTTCCTCAACCGGAATGTCATTGTTTAGAGAGCCAAGTCCTAATTTAAAGAAGAGGTTAGACAGAACGATGGGCCTATGTACCATCACCTTACCCCTCAGTTTACATAGTGTCACGCTAGTGGGGAACTGAGAGGCCACATCAGAGAAAGCTCCACACCTAGAAATGGGTGTCCAAGTGTCTGCTGTGGAGATGACAGCTCGAATGTGAAGTGAGTCTACACAGGCCCCACATCTCCGGGGGCTAATCAGCCCCGACCTGGCTTGCTATTGGGCAGAGAAGGACATCTCTGTCTGACAGAAAGAGATTACAGTCAAATGCAGACTTCGCATTCAGTGTACGCCTTTAGGATAACCTCTAACATCAAAGACTGACCCAACATTAATGGAACATTAACCTCCATCATGGCATTATCATCAAAGATGCACATTAGCTCTCAATACTTTAACCTAATTTAATCAGAGTTGATAACCGCTTCACCACAATCGCCGTATTAACTTTAAAAAGTCAAGTTTTCTCACTTTACAGAAGTGTCTCTACCCTCTACAAAGAGACTCACAAATACCTACGAACAAACAACTTATTTTAGAGATGATCATTCTAGCGGCATTACACGTTATCCCAGCTAAGTGCAGACTATGGAATCATCCAGACCTGAGTTGGTTCTGCCTTTACTAGTTATTACCTGTGTGACCTGGAGCAGCTAACATAATCCCTCTAAACCTTGATTCCCTTATGTGCATAATGTGTATAAAAATACCTATGTCATAAAATCGGTGCAAGGTTTCAATGAGGTAACAAACAGTGCATGATAGAGATTATTGAAGGTTGGCTGGTATGGTAGAAGGCGAGGGTGATGAAAGAGCTGTGGCTTCAGGATGATAAAAATAAAAAGATAAGTGCATAATAACAGGGTCACAAAGAGTTTACACAGACTGCATGACGACTGGCCTGACTATACGTTTGTGTGTGGCAATAAGGCGATCACTTCGCTGACTAATGCAGTCCTCGGTCAGGCACAGACCCGCTGGAATGAGGACAACAGTCTGTGAATTAATGTCTGATGAGAGCTGGGCCTGCTTGCCTTATCTGGTCGAATGTGATTGATCAGTTTTGGTAAAAGCAGATATTTGGGGTGGCTGCACTACCATTTTCATTACTCATTTCCCTAGGGACATTTCCCTGAGCAGGTGACTTCATGCCTCTTTATTGACCTTGGATATAAAACCATAAAAAAAAAACAGGTGTCCTGGGACTTTCTGGCAGTTCTTCTACCTTCAACCTCTAAGGCCAAGTGAAAAACTGTGTGTGAGTATCTGTGTGTTTCTGAGATGGGTTACAAGTGCTCAGGCCCATCCAGGGCTGTTTGGCTGACACCGCAGGACAACCACCCCTAGCTCACTGCTGTCTTGGCCCTAAAAGAAGGAAGCCACAAGCAAGCATTCATTCCAGGCCATATCTTAAACCAACTGTATTCAGAGAGTTCAAGAGCAGCTGGTCCAACACAGTTGATCACATTATCTTTTATAAGATACCTTCAGAGAGATATGTATTTCAGTAGATGGCTATCAAATACATACACAGACTCCCTAATTCCCTAGCTTCCCTAAATTCCTGGATTAGAACTGAAAGTTTTTATATTTATCCTTGAGTAGTCAAATACACTTCTTAAGACAAACATTAAAGATAATAATCATTCCCCTAAATGAACTGAAATCAGCAAAATATGCCAATTTTACCTTCTAATTTATAATGGATACTTTTCTGCAGTACACTATTTGATGAAATCTAAACATTCCTGATTCGGGGATATGAATTATATACATTACAGTTTTTATTTTGCAAAGAAGTACAAAGAAATTATACAATAGCCCCCATCTTGTATCACCTGGCTGTATGCGATATAAGTATATCACGGATTAAACCACTCATGATGGACAGAGAAATCACCAAAATTGAAACTGGAGTGACACAAATCTAACAAAGGATTTCCGCAGGACAAACTGCATTTTGGGAGGGAAATAATTAAAACAATTTTGAAATATACAAATTAAGGAACTCACTTGTTAGGTAAAATCCTTAACCCAACTTGATGATGACAATAGGAAGAAGGAGGAAGAGAAGGAAAAGGAGAAAAATAGTATTTTAATATTATTCACATATTCTTGTCACCTCTTCCCAAGGTTAATAGGACAGAGGCACAAATGTCCGCGTGCACACTCTCCATTGTGTGGCTTATCGCATTCACAAAGGAAGCAATCTTCTCCCACAGGCAGTTCTGAGTTGGATAAAAGGAAACAAAGCAGGAGACAACTTTCTTATTAAATGATGGTGTTCTCAGTATTGGTTTCCAATGAAGAAAAGAAAAAAACGTGTGGAAAAAGGCTAGGTCCACTCACCTAACACTGGAACGAAATTTAAATGGCCACTCAGCCAAACAAGGTAAAACCAGACACCTAAAACCTGACATCCTAAAATTGCTATTGAAAACTTAAAATTACTGTACGATTGAATGATCGCTTTTCTAAGTTTAGGAATGTTACCACCTAAAATGCCTTACCTACACAATTTAAAAACTAAAGGTGGAACATAAAAACTCACTTATCCTATACTTTATAAATCACTTTCAACTGAAAAATGGAATACACTAATATTTTAAAAGCTACTTCCCTATGCATGCATAGAGTACTCTATTTTATGAAGTTTGCTCCCCTCTAGAGATAATAGCACCACCAAACTGTTAGCTGTTACAGAAACAAGAACTAAGAATGTATTAACTTCATACAAGAAATTACACCATGTTCATAAAATATACAAAATAAATTCTCTAACAAACTTGTATTTGTAGCATTCTATATGAGAATGTTCAACTTCCATTGTAATATGAAAAAACATTATGAATAGCATTTTGGCTCCTAACCATCCGTAGTCTCATTTCTTTCTTTGCCCAAATGAACCAGTGAAAGCCAAAAAATGTAACCCTTTTCTTTCCCTCCAAATAGTATTTAATAGTGAAAACATCAAGGAAGACCTGCCTCTAATTCTAGCCCCGACACGCTCTTGCTGCCTAAACTTTAATAAATAACTTCCTTCATTTTTTAATTCAGATACCACTGACTGCGTCTGTACAATCCCCACAGATGGGCAACATCTTGCCTCTCTTTCCTCCCATCCGCTGTCAGAAGTCTGAAGAAGGCAGCGGAACAGCAGTTTCTGGGGAAACCTTGTGAGTCATGGTCCCGGGGAAGAGTGACCTACAGCAGCGGCTGGGTGACCCCAAAAGAACCCTGGAGGAAGGAGATGACTTTAGAGACAAGCAGTGAAAAGGCCGGAGTCTTTGAGAAGGAGAAAGGCTGGGACGAGAGCTGCAGAGGAAACTCGAGGCCAAATCGGTCCCTTCTGACAAGCTTCTCTGGAGGAGCACAGCCCCACCACCATGGAACATTAAACATGGAATCCCAATATGTAAATAGTCATCAAAAGTGAACAGAGTGACAGTTGTTAGAGGAGAGAGGGGAGGGGGGACAGGGTGAAAGAGGGTGAAAGGATTAGCCAAAGAATGTATATGCGTAATTCATGTAGAAAATAGTGTGGTGATGGCCAGAGGGAAGGGGAGGGGTGGGCAATGGGTGCAGTCCGACAAAGGAGGGTGGGGAAGCGGGACATCTGTATTAGTGTCAACCATAAAAATAAAGGGGAAAAAGGAATGGAAAAATAAGGATAATGAAACTCTGAAAAAAAAGTGAATTTCTTCCCTCAAGATATGTATCTTGCTATTCATATTACTCTTCTGCTGAAACTTTAAACAAATATTTTCCTAGTTCCTTGCAGGTGGTCAATTCTCTGCCCTGAAGAGGTGCACTTGTTCTGGCGTAGTGGACCTTCCAGGTCAGGGGTGGGCTTCCTGAGGGGGCCGGTGCGTGTAGCTGCACAGCACCTGCTCCCCTTCGGATCTGCCCAGAGGGGAGGTGTCGCATCTCCCCTCTAAGAGGCCAGTTCCTCTGGCGTCGGCGTCATGGACTCTCAGATTAAGCAGTGGCCTCCACTGCTCATTCAAATTCAATCACTCCTGAGTCTCCTTATACTTCCTATACCAAGGCCACCCGTCCACATGGCGTCCAAATCCACCACGCACTGTGTCACAGACTCCTCAAGGCCAGCAGTGGTGCCAACAGTGACTGGGATCCCAACACTGAAAACTCTTTGGCCACAGGAAATGAGGATTCCTTAGACTCTGTCCACTTATCCAGGGAACAGGAAAACCTAAAGCAGAACTCAAGAGAAGTGCAGGCAGATCAAGGCCTTGCTAGCTAGTACGGAGGTGCACACAGCATTGGCGAGGAAGCCAGACAAGGCAGAAAGACCTCTGGGCTTCTCTCCTATGGGCAGTTGAGCACCTTCCCCTCAGCTGGCCCACTCATCGTTCACTGCATCCTCGCTCATCTCTTCTCCACACCGCAGCACGTCGTCAAGGGGCCCATGCGGACAAGCCACCCCCCCATCAGTCCAAACACCTCAGCAGTCTTAACAATCTGTCTTTTAAATGGCCACAGGACCCCTCCACCCAGACCCCTGACCACCTCTCATTCTTACTTTGTGCCCCCACCCCTTGATTTTCTCATTCCTCTGGACCTGCCCTTGCCTCCATTCAGTGTCTTGAAGACATGGTGCACCCTCCCGTCTCACGTCTTCACCTACACCCTACACTAGCAAACTCCTCCCCCGCACCGTGTCTGAGTACTTCTGCTGCTTCTTCAGATTTCGGGGCAAACGCCACTTCTTCATGGAAGGGCTTCCTGACTCCTCCGGTTCGGTCAAATCCCCATGTCACCTGACTCCTTCACTCCCATTCAGCACAGTGGGGAGCACAGTATGTCTCAGGTGATGGCTGGATTCCTGCTTCTCCGTCGCACTGGGTCTCGCTGTAGTGCTCAGCATTTTATGCCCGTGGCCAGCACAGCACTGGCACATACGGACATTCAGTGTGATGTGTTACACGAATGAATACAGGGATAACAGACGAACAATGAACGAACATGAATGAACATGCCCTCTGGTCTTCAGTTTCCTTAATTGTAGATCGAAGGTTTAGAGAAGATAGTATCTTTCATCGTCATGGCAAATTAAGTAATTATTTATGCCTATGTCCACATAACCCAGTATAACCCATGCTTACATTCAGAATACAATCACTCCAACTATGTTGAAAAGTAGAAATGCAAAGATACAAGATTAAACTATTGCCCTCAAGATATTTACAATCCAATTACAAATGGAGACAAGTTTATTAAAATAGAGATTGCTGGTGACTCTGACAGGGGCCCACCCTTAAAGCTATTAGGGGACCCAGTCCCATATCTAACCTTTCCTGCAGAACTACCAGCAGAGAGGAAGGAGAGAAATGTCTAGAAGGCTTCCCAGGAGATGGGACCCAAGACCTGAATGTTGGGTTAATCTGCTAAGAAAAGGAAGGGAGAGGGAGGACTCTCTGAGAGTTGGTACCCAAGCAAGCAGGTAAAGAATTTGTTATTTCCAAGTAGTGGCAGCAGTTGCACAGAGCTGGATGCAAGTGGCTCATCCCAGGTGACAAACTCACAGGTGTTTTTTATTGTCTCTCTTGGATCTAAAGTTTAGACAAGGGTGTCCAACCTGGGACCCACAGGCCAGATGCAACCCAGGATGGCTATGAATGTGGCCCAACACAAAATTGTGAATTTACTTAAAACATTATGAGACTTTTTGTGATTATGTGTCACAATGTATTTAATGTGTGGCCCAAGACAACTCTTCTTCTTCCAGTGTGGCCCGGAGACGCCAAAAGGCTGGACACTCCTGAAACTTTTTTACCAGCCCAATGCCCCTGAAGACTTTAATGCTGTGATCTATTAACACTGGAATACAGATGCAGCGATGCTCGAAGGTCAGGGCTGGTAGGGGCCACGGCATTTGATGAGACACATATCTTGGCAAGTGACATTTAAACACAGTTTTTCAGATCATTCTGATGATTCTTCCCCTTCATCCGATAAAACTTACTGAAACTTCCAGAGACACTTGGAAAACTTCTGGCCCCATTCTATGGATGCAAATTGAAGGCAGGGACCAATACTTGTCAATATTTTTCAAGTAATTAATGCTATAGCTATGTTCAGCACTTTCAGTTTCCAAGAAATCAGGGCTCTCATACATCTGCTTCAAATTATTAATTTGAATGCATATTTCAGTGTAATTGCTATTGTTTTATGGACTGCAGACAATGAGTGGTACAAATGGGCTTATCAGCATATTGATAGAACAAGAACCAACGAGGAGATGGAAGGGACCAATGAATGCTGGAGCCCTACTTTTAAACCCTGCACCCCTTACTTCTACCCTCGCCCCCAGGGCTGAAGCTGAAAACAACTAAACAACTACCTGGGAGGAGATAAGCAGGCAGGTGGCAGAGGAGGAAGCTGAGGAGCAAGCGTGTGGAAGTAACAGATAACCCTATAGCCTCAGGAGGATGGGTGTGGCCCCATCCCCCACCTGTGCCTGCAAATCCCGGTGACTAGGTGACTTTCGGTGGACTCTTCTCTTTCCGCCCTTCTCTTTCGGCCACATTTCACATTCGTTACTGGAGTTGCCATTCCTAGCCGACGCCCAAAAGTTCTCACATACTTATAAAGGTCGCATATTTGAAATTGTTCTCTCAGGGAGCAAATTCAGTTAACTGCGCAGACAAAAAGCAAGAAAAATTACTTTAAATGCTCATGTTTTTTTAAAGGGCAAATCAATTTCCAAAGCCAAATTAAATGGAAAAGGCACTAAAACGTTGTGACAAGGCTAAAGCACGTGTTACGGTAGAGCATTCAGTCGACCAAGTCAAGTACAAAACCAAGGAGTTCTTGTCTCAGAGCAAATAGTTTACAAGAATAAGTACAAATATTAGAAAACAAAGGGTGAGTGTTAGATATTCTGTCACAGTCTGGTACCAGGTGACACAGAATGTCACCCACCACCCTATCAGACTGAATATTTTCATAAGTTCCCTTTCTTTGCAGCAATGATTACCGTACCTAAGTTTCACATCTTGAAAGAAATCATGGGAAATTTGATCTGGCTTCAGAATAAATGTATATACAACTAAATGTAAACATTTCCTTACCCCTCACTCACAACTTTTTTTCTCTACAGACACAAGTGACAACTTGTGGTTACTGTCTCAGATGGGTCTCATGAGAATAAAGAAATACCTTCTACCTATTTTCAATCAGAACATAGAGTTGCCTTTTTAAATCCATACTTTAAAAACATTCCCAAGGTCTTCTATCCTCCCAAATACATTACTGAGGTTGTTCACATCCCAAATCAAGCAAGAACTGAAGCACAATTCCAGTATGACATTCCGCATGCCAATCATGTGGACTCCTCTCGGCTTCGGAAATGCTGAGCCCAGTGACAAACGGCTGTCATCCTGGCTCACACCCCCTAATGGCAGGATGGATTGTCAGACTTTTCCTCCAGACGTCTGGAAGGTGAAATCTATCGTATGAAATGACTACCAGTTTAATAGCAGAAGAGGAAGAAGTGCCAGCTCATGTTCTAGACTCACCAAAGGTCATTGTGGGTCTAGGACTTTTTGCAAACGTGATTTGGAATGGGATTTTGTCCATTGAGGAAAGAGGGGAGAAAGAGTCCCTTGGGTCTCAAATTTTGCATTTCAGGTTTCTCTGAAAGCGAGACCTGCCCATGTCTCCTGTCTGCCATCGCACCTGCGGGTTCATGGAAGACTAATTTTAGCTGTTTGCCTCATAGTAGTTGCAAAGTTGCCACGGCCACTATGTGGCAAACAAATTTGCCTGAGAAAATCAGAGGGAAATTCTGTTCTTTTGTAGTCTGGATGTTTGTTTCTTCTTCTTTTTTTTTTAACTATATACAATTGGGTTAGGTTCTAACTAGGGATAAACATTTTTAAAACTAAAAAAGTTAGTAATCAATTGTGAACACTGCTTCTACTATAAAAATATGCACATCTTCTTGCCAGCACAATGAGGACATGATATTGGTCATGCAAACCTACCTGTGTCACAGCAACAAGCCACTTTACCTGAGTGGGATAGCACTAGTCTTCCCTGTACGTGGGCATGGTAATCAACCTGAGGCATTGGGGTAAAAAAGGAGAAGAATGTTCTAGACACTAACTGGTGCATGATTTTATCTTATTTCAGTAGCACAGCCTTTATTATACCCATGTGTGTCTTTCTCTTCCTTCCCTTAACCTTTGCAGACAATATGTTCTCCAACAGAATAGTATGGACAATGATGCATAGGTAACACTATATTAGAGTGGTTATTTTAAGATCCCTAGGGTTCCCAACTTATCAGACAAAATTTGAACAAATTTCTGCCTTTCTGTGGAGTAGAAACAGTCACTTTACCTCTCGGAATCTCAGCTTTTAAACAGAAAGCAACAGTTTTCTGTTTAAAGTAATACAATATGTGAAAGCATTTTTGAAACTTTTTGAGGACCCATCACAAATACACAGGAATGTAACCATTAAAGTGAGTGGAAATCTCATTTGGTTAATGTTGGTAAGGAAAAATGGAACTCTGAGACAATTATCTGAATAAAGGAGGGGAAAAAAGTATAACTTTGGCTATTGAAAATAATCTCTGCTCTACATTACCTGGACTGTCTTTTTAAATAATCCAAACACACCAAATTATCGTTGCATTCTTCCTCTTTGCCCTTACTTCGGGAGAGAGAGCTGAAGCTGAAGATATTATTATTGTCATCATTATTATTGTCCAGCACACCTGCCAGCCACAATTCAATAACTATTGAACATATGGCAATTGCTTTCCATGATAAAAAATAATAGGCACATGTTGCCTGGTTAAATGACACATCTAATAGGTTTGAAAGCTGCTTCACAGCAATCATTCACGGCAATGATTTATATTTTCATGACTAAACGCCTACCACACAACCTTTTCATGATCTAATTCTTCTCCAGAGGACTATTTTGCTACACAGAAGTGCTCGGCTACTCTCATTTGTTCTTACAATGAATTCAGCATTATGAGCATTACTGCAGTTAGAAGCATCGCAGTACACATCTTTGACTTTAACCTTAACCCTGACATTGTTACAGCAGCATTTACAGAACTTGCAGTCATAATAGTACCTTGTTTGAGCCTGTATCACAAAGCCAACTGGGGAATGACTTTGACTCTGCTCTGTCATCTTCACAACCCTCTATATCAAAGCTCCCTCTCATCCAATGTTCTTTCCATTGTGAGCAAACTGGGATCCACTCTGTTCTATTTATTTCCCTGCCGGAACAGGGCTATCTGCATCTTACAAATAACCCTGAAAGGCAACTGGATACTTTGTTTTCCTGGACACACTTTTGCTAGAGGGGGTGTTGTTCCTGTTTATAACTATTGATCTGGGGGGAAAAAAACACTAAGCAGGCCTACTGTCTAAATTTAGACCCATAACCACCCATCACAGGGGAAATGGACAAGGGGAAAAAAGGGCCAAGGAGCTAAAGTTAGACTTGCCAGGTTCCATCTGACTTTGAAGAGCTAAGGTGATGTAACGAAAGGTCAGATTAAAGATAAGTAGCATTTTCATTTGCTGAAAGGCGAAACAAGAACCCAAGAAGTTCAGACAATGAAAGGGGACAATTTCAATTTAGTGGCACATGCACAATGCTTTAGCATCGTCCTGCTCAGAACTCTCAGCATCTCACAGATATTTCTCCCCCTGTACGATCATGGCTGTTGTGCTCTTTGATAGCTATGTGTAAGCCATTTGCAATAAAGCAAACTGTAAAAAATAATTTACAATTTAAGATATCATTATAGCTCTTCAGTTGCCAAACATCTTTAATTGTTCCTACATTAATTATATGCCCCTTCCAAGAGGCCAACCAGCTTTGTAAATGAGTTTCAATGTGACGTGCAAGGTAATCATTTGATGTGAATTGCTCCATGATGGAAATAACAGCCTGCACAAAAAGTGGGTGTACCTCAGACTCTGCTGAGAAGGAAGAACAAGAAAATGATGGACCCAGGAGCTATAGCAATCATGAAGTGAAACGAATGTTAATGTGGTTTGCTCCTTTTGGTCTCATAGCTTCATAGACGTGTGGTGCTTGGTACAGCAGGCACAGAATGCGTCTGATGCATTTATTACAGATAATATCAGCCTTCCTTTTGCATTTTTACAATTTGCTTGTCAAATAAAACAATGCTAATAATAAAACATATGTCTTTCAATATATTTCTAAAGTTGACACTTCTGATTATAGCCAAAGAATAAAAAAAAATTTTAAATACATTTCAAATAGTTCAGGGTACATTGTCTTTCACCAAGCAAGCATCATAGAATACTCACATAATAATCCTTTTTAAGAAACGACATACAATTTTACTCATAATAACTGCAGACAATAGGAAACTATTTTCCCAAAGACAGACACTTAAATAGTTCCTTCTGCTACTAAGGCTGCCATGAAGACGCCATCACACATTTACTAAAATCATTTAACAGGTTAAAAATAAGACAAAATGTTCTTCTAATTAGCAGTATGGATCGAAGGCTTTGGCACATCCTTTCTTTTCCTTCATCAACATGATATGTGATTAAAGCACTGAGCTTACTCATTCTGAGAACTTGAACCTGAACAGTCTGGCCTACCTCCCACTGAAAGTGGCAATCCTTTCATTTTTGCAATGTTCCATTTCCACTCATATATCAAGTAGCACTGAGAATTACACTACCAAGTTGGTGAAGTACCCTGGAGGCAGGCAAGGAGAAACCTGAAGGAAGGGGTGTCGCAACAGCAAGAGCTATGGAAAATGAGAAGTCACAATCAGATTTCATGACCGGGGGGTGCATGTCGGTCTCTGAAAAAGCAATTTCATTTGAGTAAAATAGGCAGATATCAAGCCATACATGGTGAAGAAAAAGTAAAGAATACGGAAAAGGGTGACAAAAAGCACAGACTCTCTTTAAAACTCTCTAGTGACACAGTGGGGAGGAAGACTGATGACCAGGGAAGAGAGGGAAGTCACTAGGAACTTCAAACAAGATAGCAGCACGGCAAGGACTGAGGAGGAAACTGAAATAAACTCTTGAGAAGTCCTGGCTAAGAAGGGAGGCAAGAGGGGCCACAAAGCAAGCAATTAGTGATTAGTGGTAAGACTCCCTCCCTGGCCAAACTTTAGTCAGGCTCCTCTAGCCCTCTCAACCTTGACCTTGGTGCCCATCCTTGTCCAGCCCACATCATGTAGTTGCAGCAGGAATCTTGCTACATCAGTCTAAAGAGAACTCTGAATCCTCTATATCTGGTCAAATCCTTCACTCACCCGCCACCCTTGGTTTCGGACCACCTTCGCCTGCCTTGGGCAAAAGTCCTGCTCAGTTTGTCTAACCAGAGTCTTCGCTTACCCCTGATGTCACCGCTTAACAATGTCCCACCCACTGACTCCCTCCCTCCCCCTCAACCATAAATCCCTACTTGTCCACACCATGTGCAGAATCCAGCCCAGTTTTATACTGAGGTCTGTTTTCCTCATTGCAATAATCCTGAAAAAAAATTATTTTTTACCACTTTTGTTAGTGTCTGGCTCTGGTTTTCAGAAAACATATTCAACCAAAATTTCACTCTGCCAGGTTACTCAGAGATAAGAAATTCAAAACGCAAATATGCCATAGAGAAGGACATTACTGACTCCGAGATAGAGGACATAGCTACCATTATTTGCAGGGAAAGATGGCAAGCTGTTATTAAACAAGAAATTCCCATTCCTCTGCTTCAGCAGTAGAGCAATGAAAGCACGGGCAAGTACTAGAGAGCAAACATCCCATTGTTGCCCTGTGAAGGTCAAGGATGGGTCAGGGCAAGGCACTTTCAGGAACAATGCAGCATTCTCTCTCTCCTGGAGGGTTAAATCTTAGGAAGGACAGGAAGCCCACTGTCTAATAAGACACGGGGGAAAAAAGATGAAATACTATTTGGCATTTGTCTAGTGGATAGTTGTTGCTCCATCGTGGGGACCAAAAGTGACAGGGTTTTATCAGGGAAATTTCCAGTAAAATTAACATAGGGTTTTTTAAATGAGTTAGTTCTTCTCTCCTAAAAACAACAATGTTGATACTCTCTCTTCATGATAGCTTGACACTTTTATAAATACATTTATATAAGTATACTTTGCTGATAGACACTTATATACTTCGTTGATAGAAGTGAGAGACTGTTTAAGGATTGAAACCCTGTATCTGAGTCCCAGTTCTGTTACTGACTAGTTACGTAGTACTGTTAGATAAATGGTCTGAGTTGTCTCAAACACGTGTTTATTAGGGGTAACATGAGGCCTGCTGGCTGAGGGAGAGGATGTAGCTAAAGAACATAGCATCATGCTGGTGTGACATGGGCACCCAGATTATCACTGGCCCCCTCGCCTCCTTCTCTGTAGAGCCTGTTTCAAAGGAAAAGGTTTATGTGTCGGTCACACTAAAAGACGATGCCCCTGGATCATCTGCTAAAGACAGCGCGTTTGCTCTGTGAGCAACATTACCTGATTCACACTATAATGAGCCTAAATGCATGATGAGGGTAATCTATCATCATTCCATGGATCTTTAGGGAGTGAAAATATTAGCCAACCACACTGCTTTCCCCTTGGGGAGAGAAAAAGAATTATTAGGCATTCTCATGAAATCCAGAAAAACTGTTGAGGTTTTAGGAGTGGTCATCTAGTTACACATCTTTGACCCCTTTAAAAGCCTAATCAATATTCAGGATTCTGAATGTTATTTTCCAGAATGCTAGATATCAGAGTACGTAAATTGATGAGAAATATCTTGTATTTTATTCTTCTAATCGGACAATTTCATGAATTATTGAATGGATCCCCCATTCACATTTAGAAAAGAGCATTTCTGTGTATCCCATAAGCTTTGTGTTTCCAAAGCTTAAAACTGTTTATGAGTTAAGTCTTCATAAAGGCTCTGGAAGTTTTCTGTGTCTACAGGCAAGGTATTGGGGAAACCTGGTATCACTCACAGATCTGCTGATCCCAACCAGTTCCCAAGGGATGCAGGCCTTTATTTACTCTTCCCAAATATCTTCATTATTCTAGAAAGAAAAGGCTTATAGTTACTCTCAGTAGGGCATTATTCTCTATGTTGTAGGTTAATACAAAGTTATTAAATGCCTCAGCCATGTTTGAATGGAAAGTATGAATTTAGGGGGAAATGAGACAGGTTCACAAACAGTGACAGTAGAAATATGTGAGTGATGAGCACAAATTACACAGCATCACATGTTAAAGGGATTTCATGGACAGAGGACTTTTTGGCACTGGTAGCGCTTACACGATCTCCTTTCAATGTATAAAATCTTGATAGCTAGAGATAATAAAAGAGTTTATTCCAGGGAGAAACATGAGAAAAGACAGCCAGAAGAAGATCTGATCGATTGGAAGAAGATACTCCTTGTATTGCTGAACAGGAGAAGAGTTAGTTTTCTTTAGCTGCCTGAACAACTACACACCCACTGTATTCAGAGACTATCAACTCCACAATGGCCGTGTGCACTGTGCTCATCACTGTGTGACTGGGGTTCAGTGCCTCGTGTGGCTCATCCTAAAATTCAGAAAATGAGAGCAATTATGGTTATTTGCTCAGTAAATATCTGTTGAGTAAGTGAAAGCATGTTGATTAGTAGGCAATAGTCAACTTGGGGGGAGAGAAGCTCTGTTTTTGATTCTCCAGAAAAAGTAGTGTGTCCCACATTGGAAAAAACATTTAATATGCTGCTTTGAGATAAGTTAAAAATCATCTTGAAAATCTAGAAAGGTGGTATGAAACTGACAAGATGAAATTTAGTAAGGATAAGTAAAAGTCATATATATATGTCCAAAAAGAGCAAATAAAAGGAAGATCCATTTATGCCATCACTTGGGCCCTTTCTAAACCTCAGATTCCATGAGTGTTTTCCTCTAGGTAGAACAATTTATCCAGGATTCATGCAGACAAATAAAATGTAAGGAGTTCATTCATTCAGCAAATATTTGTGAAAGACAGTGATTCTCCTTTCTTGGAGTTAATGAACTTCTTGAAATGGCTGCCTCCCATCCACCCGCAGAGCCTAGCACTGAATACATGGTCAATAACTTTTCAGAGTGAAGAAATGGAGGCAATTTCCCAATCTCATCTATTCTAATGTGTATTGTTTCATATTCATTTTCTCCATTGAGTAAAACATCATTGGTGTGGAGTTTTTGTAGTCCTTGATTTCTTTATTCTCAGGGAGATGAAAAACAAGAGTGAAGAACGGGAAGATGAGAGTTGATTTTCTCAGAACCGCCACAGTGTCATCCGCATCCCCCTCAGGACACATTCCAGTCTACCTTACATTATAGCTATTTTGTGAACAAGATTTCTCTATTATCCTGCAGGCTCCTACAGTCCAAAACTGCAATCTGACTCCTCTTGGAAGCCTAAAGAATCATCTACCAATGTTTTGCACACATTAGCTATTAGTAAATATTTGTTAAATGTTCAAATTATAAGGCGTTTAATATAAACTTCCGCCAGCATAACATAAATGCTGAGGAGAGTTCTGGTAATGAACCAAAATATAGATACTAAGGATAGTGCTAATAACGAACCGTCTGCTGCTCTCTAGTCTGAATGCAGGTTTAAAGGAAATTCATCATTTTGCCAATTAAGCTTCAGGATATACAATACCCAAGGAACCAAACAGCAGCCTCACTAACTTCTTTCTGCTGCTCGATCTGCATTCCTGTGTACTGAAACCAAGTTATAAGGGAACTTGAGAGTTGAACTGCTTTAGAACCTACTGTGTATCACTAGGTAAAGAGGCATGACCGTCTTAGAAGGCCTTGTGGGCAGTTCTTGGAGAACACTTGGCTAAAGGGGTTGCCCACCCTGAAACACCTGCCTGGGACTCAAACCTCACATTTAAAGCCTTGCTATGAGGCTCATTTTGGGACTCCAGGCCGTGGATATCAGCAGGTATAACAGGGCTTTTTTCATACATAGCGCACACACCCCTTATTGGAAAGAGATCCAACATTGATTTGCCTTATTTTGAACTCTGCTCCACAGACAACATGGTACGAGGTCTTATAAACACATTAGAAGTTAACTGGATATGGATGCATATAAAATCCTTTCTGAGAATAGCAGTCTGACAGTGAAATAAGACAATAAGAAGTATACTCTTTATCTTTTCTGCTCCATCAATATCAGGTTCAGTAAGGAAATGTGGATTTCAAATATATTACATAAGTCAAATGCAACATATGGCAACTCGCCCTGATGGACCCTCCAAAATGCTGGGTCAGATTGCAATTAAAGAGATTCTCATGTCTCATTGGGAGCAAAGTGACTCTCTCGGCAAAAGAGAAAAACATTACCTTCCTAAGCCCATGATTTTTATTCATTTCTGTTGATTTAGAGTTTTCAAATAAAGCACTTTCTCTTTCCTTCAAAATTAGGTTGTAACTGCTTTCAAAAACCTAATCCTGAATTTCAGGATTAAGAACCACTGAAGACTAGGACAGTTAGGGTGAACCCAACTGTGGCCATGATTATTACTAAAACGCCCCTCGCTTAGAGAGAAACCTAATATGTAAAGAGAATCCATTTTAATGACACTGAAGGGAAATAAGTTAATGAAAAAAAAAGATAAAAAGAACCTTTTAATGGGAGGATTTTTCCCTAACAGCGTGTGAACCTGGAGACTACTGGTAGAACTGCATTTAGCACACCACGGGTTTAGTAAGTTTACACAAGTATAAAATAAAAGTGGCCCCTGAAGAAAAGACTTCTAGAGAGAAAGAGGGAAGAGGAGAATCCACAGAAGCATCACTCTTTTTAACTTCTTCTAGGATCCCCAAAACTCACTGCCAATTTTTTTTCCAGAAACCCCTTTGGGAAAGGAAAAGGAAAAACTGCGCTCATCAAGCCTACAGAGATACTTTTAAAAATCTATTCCATCATTCAATAACTACTATATATAATCTTCTGGGGGGAGGTTTTATTGTCTCCATGCACAGACGAGTAAACTGAAGCTTAAAGGAGCAGCAGGAAGACACTGCTGATGGAAGCCAAGTAAGACCCCCCTGGGGAAGTCTAGTTCAGGAGGCCAGCCCCCTTCGGAGGCTCTTCCCAGGCCAAACACAACTCTCTCCTCCTTCTGGGGTATATTTTATGGGGCAGGACAATCTTAACATCATCTCAACATTTGAGTTTCAGGAGCTTATATACCTCACAGGTACTCTTTATATACCTAAAGGGTATATAACAAAGGGACCAGATGGAGGGAAGAATCTGATATCTCCCCAGCCAGCCAGGGAGAGACATCAGATATCTCAAGAGCTGTCCATCACATGCATGAGGGGTGGTCACAGGAGATTCTACACTGACAAGACTGCTGACGGCGCCCTTTGGCATGACGCTCTGGCTGCTGAGACGGGCAGGTGTGGAAGCAGCACCGTGGGAGCCAGCTCAGCATCCAGCCCCCACTCCACCTGGGGCAGCGCGCTACAGTGGAGCAGAGCCTGACAGGTGCAGCCAGACGGGCTGGGTTAGGACCTGGCTGCCACCTCCCAACTCTGTAACACTGAGCAAGTTACTGTATTCGGCCATGAATAATGCGCATGTTTTGCCCAAACGTTTGAGAGAAAAATAAGGATACACATTATATATGGGTAGTACGAATTCCATATCTATGTAAATGTTTTTCATTGTTTTATCTATGCTTATGCATTAATAGTGTAACGCTAGAAAGCAATCATGTATCTGCATGCAAAATAATACCCTGGAAAATGATAATCAGCTTTGTTTCTAAATATTAATAAATAAATAACTGAATTAAAAAATTAAAATGGAAGATTTTTTTTCCTGAAAGTTTGGGCCAAAAACCTGGCTGTGCATTATACACAGGAATGCCTATACATGGCAAATATGTATCCTTCATCTCTCTGTGCCTACGTGGGCTTATCTGTAATAAGAGCATTAACCTCATGTGATTGCTGACAGCATTAAATCAGTTAGTATATATAAAACTGAGCAGTACCTGTTAGATAAGTACTCTAAATATTAGCTGTTACTGGCCATTATTTCTGTAGATGATACTGAATATGAAGCTCTAGTGTTGGATTATTCAGTAAGAGAGGGCATCTACCAAATGGACAACGGCCGCTGAGAAGCTTAAAACTATAAACAAAACCAAAAACAAAACCTGTCCCCTGATACACCGTTCAGATGCACACCAAGTGACAGTAGAGGCTTCCTTTTGTGATGAAAATTTAAATTGTGTAGATCATCACAGTGTCATTCATCAGTAGAAGGGGAAGAAGAGGCAGAGCGCCTGGAGGTCAGTAGTGAAAGGGTTAAATGTTCTCCCTCACTAGTATCCTGCAGTCAGGTTATTAGCAATCTGGGTCAGAGTCACAGTAATAAAACTCTCGCTCACCCCCCCCACCCAAGGCAACAGGGTCAAATCCAGCAGAGGGGTAGGCGGCCGAATCAGCAGAAAGCAGCAGCCGTAGGCGTGCCTTCACATGGTACCAAGCTGGGCCAATTCCCCTCTTGAAAAGAAGAAGTAGGCCACCACCGGAGTCGGAAAAACTAATTTCTCATCAGATTATCTGAAAATTGGAGTGATGTTAAGCCATATAACATTTAATGACACGACATATTTCTGGGTTTGCCTGGAGCTAAGAGAGCAAGCCACCCGCTGCGAAGGTGCTTTCTGGAAAGAGCACCGGCAGCAGCGAGAACGGAACTCTGTCCCTTCCAGCCACTCCGAGAGATTTATACAACAGCCCGCTCTGTTGCTGGTGAGTAATCACGCCACATTGTTCCCGTAGATGAAAACTAATGGGACAGACGCCGGCTGCAGGTTTGCTGAAATTCAGTATAAAAAGAGTATATTTTAGTGGCATCAAGAACAGAGGTGTCCTGCTATGTTCAAACTCCTGAATACTTATTTCAAAAAAACAACTTACAGTTTGCTACATCTCTATGTTAATATTAATGACTTATAGTAAATTAGTTTAAGACACAAATAATTTTTCTGCATTGAAGCCATTTCTCATCATCTGGAACATCCTATGAAATCTGCAGTCACCTGTCCCTGGTGGGACTGCCACCTCACATGGCTGCTGGTCCACTAGTAGTTAGACGGTAAAGCTCTCCCTGACAATGCAGAATGAGGAACCAAACAAAAAAGAAAAGGTACCCAGACACTGTGTCCTACTGACAAGGTCAAAGTTTTATCATGATCTATGAATCTAGTTATTCATTAAGCAAATTTCCATTAAGTTTCTAGTACGTATCAAGTACTGAGAAAGATTCCATGGATAAAAAGACGTGTTTCCTTGGCCTCAAGAAGCACTCAGTCTAGTTGAGGAAGACAATGAACTAAAAATTACCACTAAGAGCACTCCGTGTAGGATAAAGTACAGGATCGGGGGCGGTGGGGTAGGGGGTAGTTGGAACCTGATGGTCAATGGGACTGGAAGAGATAATCAACCCATAGTCTTGGGGTATATGGAATTTAATTTCCATTAAATGAAACCTCTTACAACTGAAATAGAGGAATTCAGAAATGGAAAGAAATGGCTGCACTGGGTGCAACTGATCTAAATCCAACAAGTCAGTTTGTCGAACACGAGTCTAGATCCAGGGGTATGGAGGAAACGCGCACTTAGCAACGGTGAGTAACGAGCACGTGACCTTAAACAAGCTTGTCTACAGAAAACTTACAGAAATCAAACATGACAGGTATAAGGAAGTGTATAAAGAGCTGGGCATGCCCAAGTGATCCAGTGAGAGAATCACCTTTATTGAGAAGCCAGATTTTAAAAAATCAAGTTAACCAAAACTGATAAGAGCTGTTATGCACTAGCCAGGGCACCTAGGAATCCTTCTTCTACCGGGCAGTCATGTGTCCTTCGGTAAACCAATCACACCTAATACGTGAACCTCAGTGTCCCCACTATGAAATGAGGAAGTCTCACAAAATCAGGTTTTCAAACTGTGCAACTCCAATTCAGAGCTGGTGTGGGAAGAGGAGGAGTGGGAGGAGGGCAGAGCCGGTGGTCCGCCTCTGCCCCTTGTCCGCACTGGAGCTCTCAGGGGAGCGTTTCCTGGGGGTCATGCCGAGGGAACTTGTCTTAAAAACCCCTGAAGGTGATCTCTGGAATCCTTTGGAGCCCTGCTACTCTCTGGGTGTGTGGATTACTCTCTAAACCTCCCAAATGTAATGAGAGCAAAGGTCATGATCCCTTGACTTATTCGAAATTTGGTATTCATATGAATTTTTAAAAATCAAATAGTTAAATAAAATATTCCTCTTATACCTGAAGTTAAAGGTATGGATGGCTAGCATCCTCTTAATTTATTATTTTCGAAGGTCCATTTTTCCTTAAATGTTACCAAAACCGTAAGTCACCAAATATAATAGACTGGCACTGTTTTGGTGTCTACTCTCTTTTTGGTTTTTGTTTTCACCTTACATCTTCAGGCTGTAATCTTGAAAGAGCCAACTTACTGAGCTCCTTGCCTCTGCCTCATAATACATTTTCCATATTTTTGCCAGATAAGTCTTGCTGTGATACAAATTGTTTTCATGGCTCCTCAGTGTCTGCAGATTAAAGTCCAAATTCTTTAGAACAGCGTGCAAGTCCATCCGTAATCAGGTACTCACTCCCTCTCCAGCGCAGGCTGTTGGAAAACCCATCCACCCTAGACTACAGAAGCTCCCTCCAAATACCACAGTCTTCTATGCGTCTGCCGTGTCTGCCCAGAACGCCTCCCACCCCTGCCTTCCTGGCAGAGAAGCTATCATTCACTCTCAAAACTCTGTTTAATCATCCCTTCTTTAGCAAAAGAATGGAGCATTCCTTCTTTTGAGATCCAACTATATCCTAGGCAGGTACATTGTACTATCTTTAAAACTTTATTGAGAATCTAATAACCAAGACAACTTCTTGAGAGAAGAGCTTCCAATTTGTCTTTAAATCCCCATAACCTAGCACGGTACTCAGTAGACACTTAGTAAATGTATGTTGAATTTACATAACAATAGGAATCAGTGAATGAATGAATGAATGAATGCTAGAGCAAACTACGGATAAAGGGTTTATGAAACTGAGGACCATGGCTCTGTGGAAACTCAAAGCAAGCCTCTCGACAGTGGCTCTGCACGGTGGCGGCTCCCTTCCCTCTGCTGGTGTGCTACGCAGCACCCTGCAGAGTGATACACACTTAGCAGGTACCCCATAGGTAGGATGTTCAATGACAATAAATATGTAACTACCCTAAATTGTAAGAAAAGTAAATCAGTGGAATGTTTCTGAAAGAGACGGGGGGAGGGAGAGAGAGAATACGCTTGCTTTTCCATCTGAGAGATGGAAAAACCAATCTTCCATGCCACTTTGGCAGAAGGTAATAATGGATCAAGCTTCAAGCCTGACTAAATGGTGTGAGGTCAGAGTAAGATCAAGGCAGGGCTCAGGTGGAATGCAGTCAGACTTGGCTGGGTAAGAAGGAAACTATATTATTTAATGTGCTGATGTTTCTTTTCTTGGAAGGAATTTCAGTGTTTCCATTTCATTCAGACAAAGAAAGAGAGAATATCACATTTGACCTTATCCTTCTTCACAGATGATTTATCTTATTTAAATAGCCTGCACCTGGACCATCTCCATTGATGTATTTGCTGTAATCTGTGACTACAATTTACTGGCTGTCTTGACATTGTATTTGCAACAGGACCATCACAAATTGGAGTAAGCCATTTTGCCCATCACCTTGATACTAAATTTAGGCCACATATATTTTCTTAAATTGTTTATTACTCCATTTGTACAGCCATTTGTCCTTTTCTATGTGCTCATGTGCGTTGCCTGTGGGGACACTCAGGACATTTGGTTTAGGAGGGCCTCTGTACAAAACAATTCTCTTATTCTAGACCATTCTTCACACTGGCCTTGGGAATTTTCCTTCATTCTGCAGACTGATATCTGGGTCCTCATCTCTCTGGCCCCACCTCCCGAGGGCCACAATCCCATCCCTCCGAGGAGTCCCGGGGGGGGGGGAAATGTTCAGCCACCCCTGCTTTACCGGAGAGGCCAGAGCTCAAGTGAAAACGACTAGCAGACTAGCCATAAGGCAGAGCTAAGAAGAAAGCTGAAAGTGTTTTATGAAGAATTTCCATGTCTTAGAAACCGGTATTTTTGCCTTTCCTCAAATACATTTTCTGTTTTCACTTTGTGACTGACTGAAATATAAAATGTAATTTGGACATAAATATTTGAAAAGAGGGAGTGGGCTACTTGGTGACATAAAACATCTTGCTCAAGAGTAAGCAAGTATGAAGGGGAAAAGCTTTCCAAGTTTGGCACAAAACAGGAGACTCCTCACTTGTGTCCCAGCAGGTTCAGCAATTTTATATGGCTAGACATTATTCTTCTTTCCCATCACTAGAGGATTCCACAATAACAAAACTACATAATATGAAGAATAATGGTTTGCTCCTTTGAAAAAAAGAAGCACAAACATATACACAAATAGCAATGGAGAGAAAAAAACCCATTCCTTTGTGGCTGAATTTCCAGCTATTGTAATTTGACACTTTGCTCTTTTGATGTGCACATTTGCTTTGACTCAGGGAAAAGAAGTAATTACCACTGAATTCACAGCAGGGACCACTGGGATGCTTACATAACACAAGAATGGGGAAAGAACGGTGAAGTAGGATGAGCAGAGAATGAATAAAACTGAAAAACAATACGGCTTTTGGAATTATGGATTTAAAACAATTTAACTTATGATACGAATAACCCTTGTGAAGATCATAAAATCATTACCATAGATGTTGACACAGAATTTGATATAACTCAAATTAGTTCCTTTTTTCCTTTATAAGTGCATTTTTACTTTTATTTTCTAATGTATTTTATTTTTTTTATTGCTGTTCTAATACGGTTGTCCCAGTTTTCCCCCTGTTGCCCTCCCCTGCCCCGCCCACCCCCTGCACCCGCAGTCAATGCCCACCCTGTTGTCCATGTCTGTGGGTCATTTATACTTGTTCTTTAACTAGGCCCTTCCCCGTGATAAAAACTCTTAATAGAATATGAATTCTATTTCAATCTAAAAGCCAGCCTTATGTTTCAAGGCAAAGCCTGGACTTTTTCAAGGTGAAATAAGGAACAAATAAAATTGCCTGTTCTTTTTTTGTTTGTTTTAACCAGTTTACCTAGTTCTGGAGGAAATACTGAATAAAATTAAGCCAGAAAAAAAAAGTAAAGGCATAAAAGCTGAAAAGTGAGAGAATTTAAAATTAACGCCATTTATAGATTTATACTTGGGTCCTTGGAAAACAAGGAAATCAATTGCTAAAATATTACAAAACTAAGATAATTCGGTAAGGTCCAAGTTAACATACACAAGTCACTAGCTTTCATACATACAAGCAAAGACTCCATTTCAAACACGTAAAAAAGAATGATGTGGGAATAAACTAAACAATGAATACATCAGATCCATTAGAGGAAAACCCTAAAACATTGCCAGAGAACCTGAAGGAACACTTAAGCAAATGGAAAGGCATACACCATGGGCCCAGACAGAATACCTGACACCATTTAGATATCTCTACATCAGCCTTCACATGATCCAATAAAAATATCAATGGAATATTTTTAGGAAGTAGACAAGTTCAGTCTAAATTTCATAAGGAAAAAGAAACAAGTGAGAATGGTGAGGAATAGTTTGAAACAGAAATGTAATAAAGGGGGAATAGTCCTACAATACAGTAAAATGTACCTTCAATATAAAACAATTAAAACAAGGGGTACTGGCAAGAGTAAACATATTTCATTAAACAAGCTATAAAGTAAGATATACATTCAAATGTGAATGAAGATTTGGTATGTGATAAAGGTAGAATCTCAAACAAGTGAAGAAAAGTGGACTACTTAATAAGTGATATTGTGACAACTTGGTTGTCATTTAGAAGACAAAAATAAGTCATACTTTACATCTTTAGGATAAATTCCTCATAAAATAGTTATTGCATACTCTCAAAATAAGGAATTTCTTTCTACTGAAAACTAAAAACCAGAAGATATAAAAGAAAATATTGACATAAGTATCACATAAGAATGTATGATTTCTCTGTGGTAAACATCACTAAAAGCAAAGTGAAAAATACAAACAACAAACTGAAGAAAACATTTGCATTGTTTGTGATATGTATATATTTTTTTCAACTAATATATGAAAGCTCCTATAAATCAATAACAAAAGAGTACTGATGAAAAAGGACAAAGTATACAAACATTTCATAAAAAATAAAATACATACGGCACTTATGTATATAAAAGGTTGTAACACATTCATAATAAAAAATGTAAAGTAAAATTACATTGAGATTTTTTCACTTATCATAATGGTAAAGATCAACCAGCTTAACATTGCACATTGGATTGAGGAGGGCATACACATTATTGTTGATGAGAATACAAAACTGTATGTGGGCACTATGGACAGCGATTTATATTTATCAAAATTAAAGCTGCACACACACCATTTGACCCAGTGCTTTCATTTCTAGGAGTTAGTCTACATATATATTTGCACACATGGAAATTATAAATATGCAAGATTATTCACTGCAGCATTGCTTTTAAGAGACAACATTGGAAAGAAAGTAATTGTCCACCAATAGGATATTTATTAAACAAACTAAGGCCGATTTGTGCAATGGAAACGCTTAAGAGCAAATGCTTTGGGTACTCATAGGGAAAGATTTCCAAAGATAAACTTTTTAGCGAAGAAAAAAAACGAATGTGCAGAGCAGTGTATACATGATACCCTGCTGTTTAAGGAGGAGTAAACTAGACATATTTGTACACATGTAAAATACATGAATACCTACAAATATACACAAAGAAGCAATAAGCATCCCCCAGGAGAGGGGAATCAGTGGCTAATAAACAGGGATAGGAAGAAAACTTTATTTTAAACCCTGTGATCCTAGTATATGTATAAACATGTTAATATGTGACCTATTTTGTAATTATAAAATTTAAAATAAATAGAACAAAATAAGTCACATTTTATTCGAAATTTATTTTCTGTTACAATGCTTTTGGTAAATAAAAGCAAGGTCCTACCAAAATAACCTTAAATTGAAATATGAAATTTCAAGAAAACATTAACACATTTCTAAAGTCTCTGTGGAAGAAAACAGTGGCCAGAGTGGAGAGATGAAGGTTCTGGGCTTTAGTTTCCTCCAAAATACAGTGAGAATGTTGCACTTGATAAACTCTAAGGCCCCATCCAGTGCTAATGTTCTAGCCTTCTGCTGTCTAATAAGGTTGTCCCTAGCCATGTGGCTGTTTAAGTTTAAATTAGTTAAAATTAAAACTAAAGAAGCCTACTCCTCAGTTGTACTGGCCACGTTTCAAGTACTCAGTAACCACACGTGGCTAGTGGCTTCCTCACTGCACAGTGCAGATATAGAAATATGATGGAAATGAAAAATTTCATCATCAAAAATATTTCTATTAGTGCTGTTCCAGACTCTATAAATTAAGACACCAGTTTAAAATACAGTGTTATTCGATACAGGAGAATTAACTGAGAAGGAAAGGGCATCTACCCTCTTCCTTGTACATATTTATACCAGTAAATGTGGCTGAAGTGAACTTCAAGGGCAACTACAATGGGGAAAATATGCTACTAGAGGACAATGTACAGCCTAAGGGGGTTGTGAAGGGACGATCATAAGCTAGGCCTGGTGATTTTGATGAATCTGAATCCTCTTATCCACTCCCCTGGGTCTGATAAACCAAGCTGTGAAATCATATTATTATCCCTCATCATCATCACTGAGATATCAAACACCTTCTACACTATAGCTGTGTCCTGTTTCATTGTAGCTTACCAGATACAATGGGCCTAACACAATTTTTGGTCTAGAACATTCTCAAACTACATATTCTCAAACCAGCTAACAGGCTAACCAACCGTCAAAAGGGTGCTCGCTCTTAAACGACGAGATGCTAGAGGGCGCACACTGTTTTATGTAAGCAGTAACAAACTCGTGGCGAACTCGGGGGTTGGGCAGCCCCGCATTAAAATTCTGACTCTGCTATTCATTAGCTATGTGACTTGGCAAGTTATGCAACGGGAGACATATTTTATAAAATATATCAATAGCTCCCACCTCACAGATCTGTGGAAAGGAAGAGAGAGAGATATGTAGCTGGGGCATCCAACCCATGGCCCAGGATGGCTGTGAATGTGGCCCAACACAAAATCGTAAATTTACTTAAAACCCCCCTTTTAGCCCTGGCCGGCGTAGCTCAGTGGATTGAGCTCAGGCTGAGAACCAAAGTGTCGCAGGTTCGATTCCCAGTCAGGCCACATACCTGGGTTGCAGGCCACGGCCCCCAGCAGCCACACATTGATGTTTTTCTCTCTCTCTCTCTCTCCCTCCCTTCCCTCTCTAAAAATAAATAAATAAAAATCTTAAAAAAAATACTGTCTTAAAAAAAAACAACCCTTTTTTTTCTCCTCATCAGTTTTCATGAATGTTTGTCCCCAAGACAGCTCTTCTTCTTCCAGTGTGGCCCAGAGACGCCAAAAGGTCGGACACCCCTGGTCATGAAGGATTTGGTACACTGGCATGCAGTAAGTACTCACTAAATGGGACTACAAAAAAAGCCGTAATATATGTTCTGTGTAAATGGTCGTGTGATCCTCATGGTATCAACATAACTAGTAATTATATGTGCTGTTAATGTGTATTAACTTTAGAACATTCACAGGATTAAAAACACACTCTGTGTTCTCTTCAAACGCTGTTGATTATCTAGGCGCCAAAAGGCTAAATGTATAGCGACATAAACTTGGGTATACGGTGTGTTCCTGAATAAATGCAGTGCAAAGAACGTAGCAGTGGTAATGGGTAGGGACAAGACACAAGAGCCATCAAACTACCAACCAATAGGATATTAAGCAATTTTGGTTGCTGGAATACATAATATGTGTATAATATAAGAAGTCTCTTCCACAGATCAATTGCTTTAGGCAAGAAGACTGGTTTTTCATGCCATTTCATTAGAAAATAAAACTGTGTGCGCATGTGTGTGAGAGTGATTTTCTTTTTCCAATTCCTTGTAAAAAACAAATGTTTCTGCCGAATCGGACTCGTGGAATAGACTCGGTGTCAGCTGGTCGGCTGACGTTTAGCTGAGTGGCGACCTGCGCCAGGAGACGGCGGACAACAAACGTTCGCCCGCAGCTCATGAGTAAAATTAAGGCGAAGGCAGGTTTAAATCGTGCCTACTCATGTCATCTCACATCACTGCACTTACGAGGAACAGTTTTTGAAATGTGTCCAGGTTTCAAGAACCCACCTGCAAACCAGCCCAGGAGGGCTCACTTTCACCGGAGCCAAACAGAGTCGCGCTGGGTGAAAATGTCTCTCCCCCCACGCACTCGCCGGAATGTCTGAGCTCTCCACTGCTGGGAAACTCTTTGCTTTGAAGCACAGAGGAACTTCATTGCAATTTGAGTTAGACCCCTCATAGCGTTAACCCACTTGTGCCTGCTCTGGACTAAGAAACAGGATTTTAGAAATTTTCATATAGTCACAGATCGTGGGGTACATACAGTCCAGGAAACAGATGACCAAGAAAATTTTTTTAAAATGGCACAGGGGTTTTGTGCTGCAGAGAACAGACACTGAAGATCTCCAACCACGGAGGGCATGCCCAAACCAATGGTTCCTTGGTAGTCTTTCCCTTTGGTTTTCATTTTAATAAAAATCTACTGATCGATCACTGGTGCTCCAGGTCCCAGGCATCGTGGTGGGTCACATAATCCCTCCAAGGGATACAGAGTTCTGTGGACCTATCTGCATCAATGCTGAAAACTAATTTGCCAAAGATGTTACTTTTGGAAACCATAAGCACTCCAGGCCACAACTCTCCACGCCCACGGTGAGGGTGTCCCCAGAGTGTTCTTAAGTGTTAGGCGTCACGTGCTTCCAGAAGGATGTTGATGAAATGGGCAGGGTGCCATATGCTTTCCTGAGACAAGAGCACATAGCTGTTGAATACGAAGGTCAGAAAAGCCTCTGTGTAAACAAGTATCTAAGATTTTCATTTAACGGAACAAAAAAAAAACATTTCCTCCTCCTCCCTGGGCCCAATCTCCCACCCTCCTCCCCACCTATGGGCCCTTCACAGCAGTGTTCCTTCCAAGAGTTTCCCCACTTCCCCACGACTAAGCTATCTGCTTCTAAAGGTAAGAGGTGGCGGGGGAGCTGAATTACACTGGGGGTTTCTGGCAGTGTTTGGCCTTCTCTGGAGGATGCTGGTATGCCACAGCTTTGCGAAGCTTCTTCCTAAGCAGATAAAGCTACCAGGTTCTAGGTTTTAAAGAATGCTCATTTGCAATGCAGTCTCAGTGAAACATCTGCAAAAGGTAAACTGATTCCCAGATAAAGTGCACAAGAAATTATCACATAATTTGGACTGTTTGCAATTTTATAAAGAAGAGTTGCATAGTAAACAATAGGAAGCTACAACTGGATCGCTCACATGCGCAGCAAAGCCCAGATTTCATTGTAGTAAGAGGAGCCCACTCAGAGGAATCTCTAGTATATCTACTCTAATTTCTGCTCTGGGAAGAACTAGGGTAACATTATTGAAAGAAATGTAAGGTGCCAAATTGCATGCATGAGAGGGATGAGGGAGTACCTATGAAAACCAATGGATGGGAGCCTTTCTCAGTCACCATGAATAAAATCTAGAGCATTTCATGGCTAGTTTATCTCCCACCTCAACTTATTTTTAAATTCAGAGCAAAATTTCACTAAAAAAATAAGACTTAGACCTCAATGTCAATGGGATATTCATTAAGTCATATCTGAAGATATACCTCAACACAAAACTGCTTTCCTGACTGGGAGACATGGATTGTAAGAGAAGAATGTTTCAACTGGGACTGTCTTTAAAGGTACATCCCAGGCAAGTGTATATATAGTGTTATGATGACAAGAAGAGTAAGAGAAGAGGTGTCATGCAGGATTGCAACAGATTACAAATATAACGATGACTGCCATCCGTCGTAAATTGTATTACCTGAAAGCACTCAGGACAGAGCCATCTCCGAGGTAACACTGGTTAGTGTGCAGGTGGCCTCTGAGGGGACCCATTACTGAAGCAGAGTTTGTATACAGGTTTTGAAATGACACAGCCATAGGGAACTGTGATAAAGCTGAAGCTTCCTTATGGGAGGAGAAGCAATCTCAGCTTCTATTCTGAGCCTTCCTTCCCACCTGGAAAAGATTCCAAACTGCCAACATCAATCTCAGAAGAATCGGTCCTTTCCACGGCGAGAATGCCCAAAATTAACCTTGTCACTAGTTCCAGATGTTTCTTCTTGACATTAGCTCGCAAAGTTTCACGTGTTATGACTATTACAATGATAAATCAATTACTTTGCAGAAATCTTAAAATTGTTCTACATCTGTCTTGAAAACTGTTTGAAGCTCTATGACATTCTGAATATAGCACCAAGGCATGTGCTCCATAATTTCCCCTGAAATATCAAACTCTTTGAGAATAATGTGCAAACTATATACTATTTTTAAAGCGAATCCTTGTATAGCAGGGTTGATAGTGGTTGACTGCCTTGCATGCAGTCCCCTTTCTCTAGCTAATGATACCCAAATCATCACTTAAGTATCCACTTCTTCTCCATCCTGTATCTCAGGTACTCATTTTTCCTCTGTCTTAGTAACTATTCTTTGACATTTAGTAATTTATTACAATTATTCATATCCTTGAAAAGACTGATACGATAACATTCTCAGGTAAAGAAGGCTTGTCACTGGCAAAGGTTGACTGTTATACTACTTTTCTGTGAAGTGGAAAATCCCATGAAAGTTTTAAACTATCAGGAAAATAAGTTTACATTTGGAAGGGTTTTCAGAAACAACTATAACAGACACATGGTCAAAACCAAGTGAGAGGGTGGAATCAGGGGAGGGAGGTGGGGAATGGCTGGAGTTGGGGGGTGGGGAGTAAATGCAGACAACTGTACCTTAACAGCAATAAAATAATTTTAAAAAAGAAGTTTACATTGATCCGATTTGGAGGGAACTGTGCCCAAACGCATCCCCCTGGTATCCAGTGAGGAGTGGAAGTATGCAATAGGATCTGGTCCACTTTGTAGAATAGAAGATACCCATCCAGACCAGAGTACACAGGCAAAAAGTGGCTCAAGTGCCCCAACTCATGCTGCTGCCTCTGCCTCTTGTGGCCAACCCATCTCTGGCCTTGTCACCTGCCAGTCTGGCCAAAACAAGAAGAGCCGATTCTACGTGGAAGTAGGCACATGCGTACAGGCATGCAACTGAGTGGGGACATGCCCCTGGCTGCAAGGCCACGCCCCACTGCCCCCAAAGGTAGTTCACCGAGCAAATCCTCTCCGGATTCTAGGAGCACAGTGCTTTCCCAGCTTATCAAATACTCCTCACAGAGCCTCATAGAACACTGTCCCTCCCTTTTTAATAAACAACTGCAAAAATATTCAAGTTTAGAAAATAAGTGGGAGCCATGAGACATTAGGCAATAAATGAGACTTTAATAAAAATTATAAATTTTACCCAAAGCACAATATGTCACAGAACTGGTTGGTTAGTCTGCTATTCTTAATTGCTAAATAATGCCCAGTTGCTATGACAATGCTATTCATTTGTAGCCTGGAGTAGAATAGGTGCAAAAAACTTTTGTTGAATGAATGAATTCATCAAGTTTATTGAACACAAAGTAAGTGTCTAGAAATGTGTAAGTGGAGGTGAGAAGCAAAATAAAGGTTTCAACAAACTGAATAGAGGAAGATATTTGCAAACAATAGCTCTAAAAAGGAGCTTATATTCAAAATATATAAAGAACTCATACAATGCAATGACAACAACAACAAAAAAAACAATCCAATTTAAAAATAGTCAGAGGACCTGCACAGACGCTTCTCCCAAGAAGACATACAAATTGCCAACAAACATGAAAAAACTTCACTATTTGTAGAGAAATGCAAATCAAAACCACAATGACACACCACCTCACAATGGTTAGAATGGCTGTTATTAATAAGACAAGAAATAACTGCTGGAGAGGATGTAGAGAAAAAGGAACCTTCATTCACTGCTGGTGGGAATGTAAACTGGTGCAGCCACTATGAAAAATAGTATAGAAGTTCAACAAAAAATATTAAGAATCAAGCTACCATATGACTCAGCACTCTCTCTTATGGGTATCTGCCCCTAAATTTTTAAAAATTATTTGTAAAGATAGATGTACCCCTAGGTTCATTGCAGTATCCTTCACGGTGGCTAAGATGCACAAACAACCTCAGTGTTCTTCCATGGATGATTGAATAAAGATGCATGTATACATGTATGTATTGTATACAATGCATGTATACAATGGAATACTAACTACTCAGCCATAAGGATCAAGTTCAACCATTTGCGACCACATGGATGGATCTTGACAGTATCATGCTAAGCAAAGTAAAAGGCAATGGACAAGAACCGTATCATTTCATTCATGTGTGGGACATAAAACAGAAAGCAATAAATGAACAAACAAAACAAACTCAGAGACACAGAAAACAGTATGGCGGTGCTCAGAGGGGGAAAGTGTGAGGGCAAGATGAAGAAGGGAAAGGGCATCAAACATGCTGACCAAAGGAGACTCGACTATCGGCGGTAAACAGGCAATGCGATGTAGAGTCGATGTATTACAGAACGGTACGCTTGAAACTCACATGTTATTAACCAGTGCCGCCTCAATACACTTAAATAAGTAAATAAATACATACACACATACACACATACATATGCCAGAAACACTGCAGTCTCTCTCAAGGAGTTTCCAATTGAGAGAAAACACAACAAAAGACTGTAAAAAATTCAAAACATCTATATGACAAAAATACATATACAAACACAGTTACAAGGGACTACAAATTTATGTGTTGAGAGAATGAACTGACAGGGGCTAATGAGAGAACTCTTCAAAGAAGAAGGTGAGCTTCTCATGGATTCCTGGAAGGCAGGAGGGTTTATTGGGAAAGCACAGACTAGCGTTCATTGGCAGGAAAGAAAAAAATCTTCACAGAGGCCCTATCTCTTTTTGCTGAGCATTGTAACAGCTCTAGTATCTGCTTCTCAGACATTCAATAACTGTTGACAAAATAACTGATGGTCAACAGGCACCTGTTGAATGAATGAATAACTAAACACATTCTGCTGACTAGTAGATAGTAGCCTGCATATGTAAGATTGCCAGAAAACCCAGGTACTGGTTCTAAGAATATATGCAGAAGGGGAGGAATGTTGGTGGAGAAACTAGACAGTTGACCTGCAAGTACAGAGGCAAAGGAATACATTGTAAACAGCAGGAGGGAATAAGGTGAGGGGTGAGGGAGCTCAAACTCTGGAGACAGGTGCCACCCACTATGTAATTCCCAGAGCTATCTGACCCGCTGTTTTGCTCTCTGCCAGGGCAGCTGATGCCATTGGATGGAGCAGGAGGGGTGTTTACACCAGAGGAAACCATCTGGAAACCCAATCAGAGACCTGAGCCTCTGGGGATTATTAGACCCAGCCAAGCATGAAAAGAAGATTTGTGCCCAGAGCTCCTCGGTTCTGTCCTGACCTTAGCTCTGTGCGGCTATAATTTTGACCCTTTAATGTAACTAAATCAACTATAGTTACATTCCCAGGCGCCAGCTCCATCAACTGTCATCCAAGAGCAGGAGTTATACTGAAACAGGTAACAAAGTAGCAAAAAGCAGGGGCTGTTTTGCAAAAATAAAAACCCAACATCAGTTATCGACCAGAGTAGATTCTGTCATGAAAGTTCCATAGAACAAACTGGTACATAATGTCATAAATCCATATCACATGCAATGTATTTTTAAAAGGGAATCATGTCAAAAATACCTGTAGGAGTCTTCCAGAAAATGTGAGAACTCATAGAAACTTTGGACTTCCTGGCCTTGCCCGGACTCTGATAACACCTTTAGCAGAAGCAACCTTCGAGGACTCAGATCATTCTATGCTTACCCTATTGTACATTCTTCGGTTTTTAAAGTTAGGTTTCCTTCTGCCCTCAGACACAGTCCTTTGGGACATCACCTCATTTCTTTGAACCCCATAAACTAAGATCAATTTTCTGGCCAGACCCTATGGATGTAAGTCTGGGTCCTTAGCATGCTAAAATGTAGACCAGCTTATTCAGAAACGTTTCTATACAACTGACCACGCTCAGCCTCTTGGGGAATGGATATACAGTTGTGTTTAATGAAGCAACAAATGCCACCCCATCAAAACAAGCAATCAAATAAAATGAAAAGGGAAGGAGAAATGTAAAAGGAGAAAATTGAAGCAGAAATAATTTATCTTTTTGTTAAGTGAAACCTGCCTAGGCAGTCTACCCAAGTGTTACCAAAGAAAAATGATATTTATGATAGCTAGCCTTCAAACACAATTTTTTAATCATCACCTGAAAATCATGCTCCAGAAATTCAGCCTTTTGTGTAAAGCATTTTACCCATGTTTATCTCGTCCAACAGATCATGCAAAGGTCTTATTATTCGCACATGAAAATTCATACCAAACTCCACATTATTTCATAAAGAGAAAGATCACCTCACAAAAACAAGAAATATAAAGGCGAGTTTTCTCCTGGTGACTGTGGGAAACCATATGGAAAGTCTTACTCAAATGCCCATTACTCTCCCATGACAACTAGCTTGCACAACGGTAGCAGTTAGAACTAAAACAGCCCAAATATCAGGCAGAAATTACCCCACACCCCTATACTTATTGTCATGTAAAATATCTGTCATACTGAAAACACCGAAACTGCAGGGTGCCACTGATATTCATAGTACAACAGCAATCCTTTGTTTATTAGCAGGATATTGAAAGCACAAAAGCAATTAGTTCCATTAAAAGTTCTGTAAGTCCCCGCTTTTGAATGTGATGCTCTGAACCAGAAGTACTAAAACATGACTCTTGCAAAGAGCCTGCACACTCCTAGGCCGACGGCTTCCACGGGCCCTCAGCTCAGCTTCAGCGGCTTTGCGGTCGCTGTCTGCTGCAGGTGAACCATTTTCCCAGCCGCGGGTTTCTAAACTTACCTTATTAAGAGGTGTGTAAGTTAAGATTAGGGTTAGCGTCATCTAACTAAAAATCAAACATCCCTAACTTAAGCATGATATAAGGGCTTTTCTCTCTCATATGCAGTGAATCCGGGGAGGGGTGATCCAGGGCTGGAATGAATGGGACCTGCATATCATCAGGGACCCAAGCCTCTCCCGTCTTCCTACTCCACCACCAATCTTGGGCTTCCGTCCTCACGTGGCCTCGCGGCCCCAAACAGTGACTGCAACTCCACCCAGATGCACGCAGTAACCAGATGGGGGTCCGAGGAGGAAGGTGGAAAGGCCCCCCTGCGGCCCCCCAGGGAGACTTCCCCGAAGTCCCCCAGAAAACCCGTTGAACAGAGTCTCACGGTTTCACCTAGCTGTAAGCATCGACAAGCCGGCCACGTGCACAGCTTAAAAGGAGAATTCTATTTCCAGGGGAAACACAGAGTTCGGAATAGTGAGGATGAACCAGCATTCCATGCATCAGTGTCACAGCGAGTGTCTCTCAATGGACGGAGGATAGCTACAGAGTGACTTCACTTCACAGATGGGTGATATAAACTGACTTTCCCTCCAAGGTGTTGTTCTCTCTCCCCCATCAACCCCTGCCTGTGTGTGTGTGCGCATGCCTATGTCTTGTCTTTTCCAGCCTCGCCCCCTTTCTTTCGTGACAGTGTTTTTCTTTATTTTCAATACCTTGGACAAGTTACTGAATACTGTGAGCCCCGGTGTCTTCGGAAGATAGGGGTAACGACAGCCCTGCGCTCGGGTTGTTGTGAGGATGGATACGGTAACAGTTTCAGACATGTTTTTAATTCCTCAGCTCCGCTGCTCTCCCTCCCCTCTTCTTGGAATTTATGTCCGTCTCCCTTCAAGCACATGGGCGTCCAAACCTTTGGGGTCTCCGGACCACACTGGAAGAAGAGTTGTCTTGAACCACACATTCAATACATTGTGACACATAATCACAAAAACATCTCATGGTGTTTTAAGTAAATTCACGATTTTGTGTTGGGCCACGGACCACAGGCTGTACACCCCTGATCAGTGGGAAACTCGACGGGGGGGTGGGGGGGTGGGTTCGGGGCAGGGAGTCATTGGCTGCATGCACCCCTGATTATTAATTAATTTTTAAATCAAGTGATTTTTATCTACAGGGCTTTATTTAATAAAAACAAATGATATAAAATACACTGCATAAATGTCATGGTTTTTTCCTTTCATGTAATTAGTGTTTATTTTTCTTCTGTGAGTCTTAGTAACAAGTATTTATGTGAAGGAGAAGGGGTTCTTTTAAAAACCAGTCTCCCTCCTGTTCACACAGGGCGTGCATGGGTGTGGGCGCTGAAACGTACCGCGCACCTGGCAACGGCCCAGGGCGAATGTTTAGCTAGTGGCACGCTTTCCTTGCCCCTCATTGAAGATAGCTTCCCTTCATTAATTATTTTCTTAATAAAGCAATTAGCTTTACATACATCTGCAGGAACAGGTACACTTACTTTAATCATCTCTTAAATAAACATCCAAAGGGAATCAGGATACAGGATATATAAAGCTACTTCTTCTACTTTAAACTGCTAGGATTCATTGATCGTGGTCGACCTAGAGGCAGGGGGACCCTGGACAAGAACGCATCAGTGACATGTATAAAAACAGCCACTCCGCCTCTACTCCGGAACAGCCATCTAGATGTGATGAGTTATTTTCTGTATATTTATTCTGCCTTACAAGTTCAGCAGTTCAAAGAAGCTTCTGCCCCCTTTCTAGGCACAGAGATAGAATGGAAACTGCTGTTTGCTTACAGTTCCACACAGAGAACACGATGTCTTCCATGGATGAACATTTCTGGAGTTAGACAAATGTTGTGTCAGTCACTTGGGGAACATCTCAGAAGCTCTGCCTCTTCCACCTTGTGTCTTTAATTATTCAATTTGGGGGCCTGCATTCCCCATTTGAAAGTAAGGGTCCACATGAAGATTTTCAAGAATGTTAACTCTGAGACAACAGAAATGAAAATTCCTAGCCCAGACTGCAATAACCAGAAACTATTTTTCTTTGCATCTGTAAGAAAGTACAATTATTTGGTCAGTAAGCTCTCCTTGTCAAGGCATTATGACAATTTTATTTGTGTAGTTACATTTTATTTAATGTGGGCAAAGATGTTTCCTTGAGTCCAAAGGCGTGCGCCAAAATCTGCTCTGAACTTTTCCAACATCGACACACCCCCATTCGCTGAACTGACCCGACCAGATGTCAAATACGCCACAAGGCTAACGGGGGTGAAATTAGCTTTTTTAAAAAACCCAAATCTTCTAAAAAAAAAAGTTCCACCAAATAAAACAATGCGGTATTCAGGCTTCTAACCAGCTACAGGTAATACAATTTTACCATCAGAAAATTGAATCTATCATGAATTAGGTGGGACACCCCTTACATTCTCTATAACCAAAGTCGTCTTGATTTGGAGGTGGCATGTGCAGCAAACTGCAAGATGCCGATGGCAGACTGCTAATTAGGTCAAGGATCAGTATGAGGTTACTGATTTAAAAGAGACCCTGCCAATACACCCTTGTCCTGCTGACATTGTTTTGGAGGGAGCAATCAGTCACTTGGTACAGGGGCTAGAAAAAAAATCAGAACAAGCATTCCAGCGAATGTAAACAAAACTATCACCAAAATAACCGAAATACCCTTACTCATAACTGTTAGAAAAGGCTCCATCACTCCCGGTTGTCAGGGACTCTGAATTTATTTGCTTCTGTATCTTTTCCGCAATTGTTCACTTGGAAATGTCAGGTCTAATATTTGTAGCCACATCAATTCATAAAACACAGCCCCCTCTGTTGGCTTCTTGGATACCAATGAAAATATTGACAGTAAAACCTTGCCTGAGATTGTTGCTAAAAATAAACTTCATACATTTCTCATGGCGTTGTTATTTGTCTCCTGAGATGGTTTCTATTTGCAAAACAAGACACCTTCCCCTAACATGTCTGCATATGGAACTGAAATCTAGGTTTCCAGAAGAAAACTATAGAAATAAGAACTCAAGAACGCTGAGTTGGTTTTGGGCTTCCATGGTAAGTTATTATTTCACCTCTGTGAAACCAGGGCTTGCCTTTTGCTTCAAATGTCAACCTATCACATAAAATGAACTAAAACCACTTTGCCTCTCAGCAATCTCTAAGACGACTGGGAGGCATAGAGGCTGTCGTGCTACTGCTGTTTACAAATATTCACTGCTCCCACTTGGGGAAGAACTCTATTTCCTCGACCCGTAGATGTCAGGTTTTTCTACTGGGCTTGTTTAGATCAAGGGAATGGAGCAGGAGCGACATGTGTCACCTCTGGATGGGAGCTTCAGGAGATGTGCGGTGGTTGCTTCTTCCTCGATGCAGGCCAGCCATGTTTAAGGATGGCTTCTGAGTCAGACTGGGTCTCAGAGGGAAGTTGAAAAACTGCACATGACCCACAAAAGAATCAAAGAAAGCTTTATTTGTGTAAGCCACTCAGATGTGGGGGACATTTGCTACCACAGTATTGCCTAGCCTACCAAAACTTCCACATAAATAAGGAGAATAGACACTCTGCATTCAAATAGATGAGTTCAAGTCCTGATGTCCACCTACCTGCATGACCTTGGGCAAGTTTCTTCACTGCTCTCAGGTCCCTCATCTGTCAGACGGGGAGACCTATTCCACTAGTCCACAAGCATTGTAGTGAAACAATGCTTGTAAAAGCTCAGCATAATATACCTGGCTTTAGTAAAGCTCAATAACCTTTAGCTGTTATAAAGTAAGGGTTCTGTAATAGTTTCTTGAAACAGAGTTCTGTTAACATCCTCTCCAAAGGTCTCTGCCTCGGAAAAAAATCGTATCAAAAATAGAATCAGAGTCATACCACAAAGCAGCCAGGGAGCACTCTCATCAAGTGATCCCAAAGTTACTGTGAGCCAAAAATCTAACAGTCTCTATTTGATCTGCATACTTATGTGATAGCCTCCAAAGCTAAAAATAGTGGAAATAACAAATTGATCATTCTGTATTCTAATACTTTACCTGTAACTTACCCACACATTTCATCCTCTAAGAATTTGTGCCTATGTCTAGGCCATATTCACGTACAGCCACATTCATCCACCTTGGGGGTCTTGGGCCTTAGAGCTGTCGGTGGAGTCCCAAGGTCCTTTTCTTCCTTAAAAGCACTTTATGTTCCCAACTTTCATGTGTCCTTCTGTATCCAGACTTCTTCTCACACATCAATAAATTAATCTCATCAGCAAATTTGAGTTGATAGATTCATGCAACTTCCCCATCTTCCCAGGATCCTTCCCGTCTGACTGTGCATGCAGATGAGTGATCATAGTGGTGTTCCGTCTAGAAGAGGTAAGTGGGGGTGAAAGTGGGGTTGCCTTCCCTGAGTAGCTTTCAAATTACATTAGTGTACTTTGAAAACCACCTCTCACAAAGCTCACCAAAATGGGAACTTGTTGGTTATAGAAAGAATGTATTTATTTGAGCATCCATACAAAGAGAAGCAAATGTGACTGCAGTAATTACCCTGTGTCTTCTACACTCTCAGTTCTGAGAGGGAGTTCTAATGATTGATATTGTATCCATAGTGATTAGGGTTCAGGTCATTGTTCGAGACAATATTCTATTACCAAGGAAAGTTACTTGGAAATATTTCAGATGATCATGGTCTAATTCAAGGTTTGTTTAATGTGTCCAATCAGAGGCTTAAAAGAATACATTATGTACCAGGTCTCATTAAATCTAATGAAAATTCACCTCTATTGGTCAGTGGAAATAGAGTTTTGCTTTGGTCAAAGACAAATATACATTCTACATTTATAAAATAAAAGTGGATTCTTTTTAATTTGAAATAAATATAAAAAGGCAGCTCAGACTAAAAAATCAGATAGCACACACATAAGCCAGGTTGCTAACTTTGGGCATACTTCAAAATGACGATTCCTGCAACCTCTTTGCAAACATCCCTTTGGTACTGCAAAAACTCTAAGAAAAGAGAAAATTTATGCTTCCTGCTTTCTCTCTAATACATAAAATGACATAAGAGTATTTAAATTGTCATTCTGTTTTTTTTCCAAGTACATCGGATGCAGTGACTTCCCCTGAAAAACCTCACACACATTGCATTTCCCTGTAAGTAGAGAGGCAGAAGACATGTATTAGAGAAGTAAAGCCATTCCAGCCACAGAGAACTGTCAAAAAAAAATAAGGGTCCAAATGTACTCCCACAAAATTTGTATGTGTCTACAAATGCTTTTTGACTGTGTTTAGAAATAAGATAACAAAAAAATAGTCTTAAACTCAGCCAAAGTATAATTATTTAGGGATTGCTAATAGCCATGAATGCTTCTAGTTCCCTGAATGCTTATCAGACATGATGACAATCTGGTTCCTATTCCTGAGACTGGAAGCAGAGATTGGAAGCAGTAGCCTGTGATTATGCCCTGCACCTTTCACCTGATAACTAAAACATTAGTGACTTGAGAACCACAAGCATACTATAAGGGTATAAAACCAATTACACTGGAATGGGATGCTTAAATACTTGTTATACCATCATATCCTATTCTTGTCTCACATTGAGCTTGATTTTGCTTTTACAAGGCCTTAACGACTACTTGTACACCCAGACAATAAATTAGAATCTATTTTGTAAGATAGATTACACAAAGCATTAAATCCCTAAATGACTTGGGATATACATGTCTTTGTCTAATCATTAACCTACAGAATCCCATCCTCACAAGATGCATGAATTTTTCATAGCTAACTGGTTTAGTTAAGTTCCAATGCTCATAATTCAAGGTCATGAGAGTTCCAACACTACCAACTATTTCTAGAACACTACATAATACTATACCAGGCACCATTTGCTAAGAGACAATTCTCCATGAATATTTTCACATTTCTAGGTGATCTTGGGTTTCTTAGCACAGAGTACTGGCCATCTTGGCTGAAAGAATGACTGAATAGCAATATGCCTTGGAAGTCAGAGACAGTGAATTGCTCTGGAAAGATTTCAGGATGTATCTCCTCTGGAGCCACTTGCTCATGAAATAATACCGAATTTCATCTTTCCACTCTCCCCCCAAGTTATTTGCTTACATTCCAGAATAAAGGTCTTTCTCTTCAAGAGAGAAGAATGGGAAGATACGCCAGCTGCCCTGCGTGAGCTCCAAGTTTCATGATCTCAGGGTTCCTCTCATGTGGTACAACACCCCTAATGGATATCCGGCCCTCACCACGTCACTCCATGGGGACTGGGTCTTGGAGGATGAGGACTAAGATGTTCTGTGAGAACTAGACAATCACTTCTCTGCTCCAGAATCTCATATTTCCTAATAGCAAGTGACCACATTTATAAAATTTACACTGCCACCACGCAAAGGAAGTGTGACTTGTAACTCCTCAAGGCATCCCTGCCTTCCTGACCCGTTCACTTGGAAGCAGTTTATTGCACACGCTGTGAAGAAGAAGAACTCGTTAAGAGGGGGTATAGACATAGAAATTTGAAGTGAAAATATAACTGGAGCTGTGACAATTCAACATGATCTTGAATTTTTACCTATACATTTAATTATTATATAACACTCATAATAGAAACCCTTCCTTATGTCAACAATGAAGAAGCTAATTAAGACAGGTCAGCTCATGTGAGGCTCGGCTCAGTTGTTTCATTTCTAGAGGAATCAAACTTGCCCTAATCACTTAATTTATTATCTTTCTGTTTTATTTTTTAAGAACAATTATTAAGACTTGAAATCAAATGAGAGGGAAATTGGCCATTGAATAGTTATAACTCACTGTCAGTAATGTTATGTCTTTGAATTCTACCAAAGTCAGGATCTAATAACTGCGTGGGGAGTGGAATATATGGACAGTTTGCTAAAGCTTGGGGAAAGAAACTACTTTCTTTAAGAGGGTGTGGTCAGTAATAAATGCAAAGTGGGAATTATCTTAAACTATATACTACTTAAATTTTTAAAAAACATATATCCAAAATTGGAGGTAGAGGCCAAGATATACCATTGAATTCCTATAGTATACTGAGTCTAGAAATTCAGTTGCCTTTTTAAAAAAATGTTACATGTTTTTCAAAAATATCTGACATATTTTATTTTGTATTTTGATCATTAAAAACCCTTCAAAAATTTTAAATAACATACAGACTATACAATAGCAGATACAATGTTAGTGTATTATTTTCCTCATACAACACCATTAAATCTATTTGATGGAAGAAGTCTTAAAATATAAAAATGTAAAAGCCATTTTAATATGAATCCAGATGAATCAAGATTAAATCACATCAAAATCATTCCAATTTAACTTGACCCAGCACCTGGCTATAAATATGTACTAAGAAGTGAATCACAGAGGCAACCTTGACTCTTCTTCCTCAATGTCATGGGAAGACTTCAAAAATTTCTACAAGTTGAACTGAAGCTTCCCTTTTTCTTTTTTTAAAATAGGTTTGATAACTATCTTTCTAGTAGCATCCATAGGAATTACTTATTTGCAAGCACAAAAGCAGTAACATCAAAATCAGTGGTTTCTCCATACGATCAGTACAGCGATTACCAGATTATAAGATCATCATGGCATTATAAGATCATCATGGCGGTAGGAGGTAGAAGTAGACAAAGGGGGGTAAATGGTGATGCAGGGAGACTAGACTTGTTGTGCTGCACACACAATATACAGATAATGTGTTTTAGACTGTACATCTGAAACCTATACAATTGTTTTAACCAATATCACCCCAATAAATTCAATAAAAAAGAAAATGTAAAACAAAACATGACTGATAGCATTTTTTAAAAAGTGTTTCAGCCTAATGTGTAGAAGAAAGAAGTAGGACTCCTGAAACTGATTAAAGAGAGTAAATAAATATTATTTACACACAAGGGGGATTCTCTGAGGAGTAGATATAAAAAAATAAGATTTCTAATGTGTGTTCACTGTAATACATTACAAAGAAATTTCAAATGATGAAACTGATTTTAAAGTAAATGAGCTTACAAAAATTTGAAATATATTTACATACAATGCAAATTAAAAGGAACAACTTTTGTTTTGCAGGATACATAATGTTTTGTTTGTAATAGAAAAACAGTTCCATTTTTCATCACATGCCACAGTGCTGAGAAAGTTTAAACACAGAATAAAGAAAAAAATGGAAAAGGGGATGAAACATGAAGCAAATTTTCTTGGTGTAGAAATGGGACAACAGAGCCTAGCCTCACATGAGCTGCCATGTCCTAATTAGCCTTGTAACTGTTGACATCAGGAAGGGTTTACATTACAAGATTATTATATAATAATTAAATATATAGGTAAAAAACCCTGGCTCTAACAGATTACACATTGAATAATTTTTAAGGAAAGAAAAAATTAAATACAAATATTTTTAATATATCTACTTGCATATTTCCCCCTTGCAAATTCCCTCTCATTTCTGACTTTTCCTGTGTCATGAGTATATGTCCATGATAGAGTCTTTCCTATAAATCAGCTGGGCAATGGTTCAGTTAGCTGCCTGCTGAGCAGCCCTGCACCAAGGAATAGATAAGAGTCACACACAGTAACTATGCTGTTCACTCAGCTTTTGAATTTATTGAATGCAGGATATCTCAAAGTAGAACACCAACATACATTAATATCCTACTCACACTCTAACAATCTAAGAGAAATATAACATACACACACAGCAATCAGTGGGGGATAATGAACCCAAGTCCCAGAGTCTGCAGTCTGCAGACCTGGGAGACAGCATGGAGGACAAGGGAGGTGTCAGCATCGTACAAGGAAGGATCCCCAGAGCCAGGTGGGCAGCAGGGCAGACAAAGTCCTCAGTCCAGCAGAGCAGAGCGCCTCTAGCAGCCGATGCCAAGGGAGATCAGCGTGGCATGGAGCAGCACTCTGGTGTGTGGAGCTCGGCTGTCTCAGCAGTGGTCTGGAACCTGCCTCAGTTATACCTCGAAAGTGGTGGACTCCACCCTTCTTCTGAGTCTTTTGAAAAATGTCTTGGCACCCCTGATGTCAAGTGGGGAATTTGCCCAGGGGCCTATCTATGGGTGGTCCGTCTCTGCAGACATGGGTATTCTTATCACATGTGAAGATATCTTAGGTGTATCTCCTTGCCAAATGTGTCTGCTCTGACTTAGGTAGTTTCCTTCTTGAACCAAAGTGTCATGGCTGACTGACAGCCATCATGGCTGACATGAGTGACTTCACTTTGTTTTATATACTTCATGCTATCTTGATTGGACCCATGCCATTTTATTGGTCCTGCTCTGCACATGATGTGTAATAAATGATACATGACAGGAGGTTTCGTGACCCTATCAATGGTCCCCATTCAATAATTTCATAAGCTAGAAAATGACCAAGATCGTGTAGCAGAGCACCTCTAGTCCTCTGTAATTGGTCACCTCAGTGGAACACTTCCGGTTCATCACCCACTGGTTGACTCTCCATCTGATGTCTAGGCCAAGGCCCAGAATTCCACTGTAAGGTTTTGCAAGACAGCAGAAAGGGAAAAAAGTCATGTCCCAACAGGGAAAGTGCAGCAGTGTTAGAGAGAACATTCTTAGGTACCCCTAAAGCAAAATCCTCCCCACACAGTTTCATTGTTGTCTATTTTTTTTACAACATTTGCCAAGTTCTTTAGGCCTGGGGGATTTGGTAGAAAATTTATGCAAGGATTATTTAGAGGTACAGTATGCCAGGACATATAACCTTCTAACTAGTAGCTCTCATAGAATTTTTTTTAACAAGGGACAGTTCAATTTTATACCTGGTATTTTTATTTTTTTCAAAAAATCACATTTTATTGTTTTTATTTATTTTTATTGAATGTATTGGGGTGATATTGGTTAATAAAATTGCATAGGTTTCGAGTGTACAACTCTGTAACACATCATCTGTATGCTGTGTTGTGTGCTCACCACCCGAACTCAGGTCACCTTCTATCACCATTTACCCCCCTTTACCCTCTCCTACCTCCTACCTACCCCCTTTCCTCTGGTAATCAACATACAGTGTATCAATATTTTGTTTTTATTTTTTGCTTAATCCCTTTATGTTTTCACACAGCCCCTCAACCCCTCCCCCCTCTGACAGCTGTCAGTCTGTTCTCTGTAACTATGAGTCTATTTTTATTTTGTTTGCTTATTTTGTTCATTAGATTCCACATATAAATGGAATCATATGATATTTGTCTTTCTCTGGCTGGCTTATTTACTTAGCATAATACTCTCCGGGTCCATCCATGTTGTTATAAAAGGTAAGATTTCTTTCTTTTATTATGGCCAAATATTGTACTGCGGCTTTTTTAGCCACTGGTCTACTGGTGGGCAACTGGGATGCTTCCAAATCTTGGCTATTGTGAATAACTCTGCAACAAACATAGGGGTGCACATATTTTTTGAAATTAGTGTTTCAGGTTTCTTCAGATATATTCCCAGAAGCAAAATAGCTGGGTCAAAAGGTAGTTCCATTTTTAATTTTTTTGAGGAAACCCCATACTGTTTTCCACCGTGGCTGCAACCCATCTGCATTCCCACCAACAGGGCATGAGGGTTCCCTTTCCTCCACATCCTCACCAGCACTTGTTTGTTGACAATAGCCAAGATCTGGAAGCAGCCCATGTGTCCATCAGCAGATGAGTAGATAAAAAAGCTGTGGTACATTTACACAATGGAATACTACTCGGCTGTAAAAAAGAATGAACATTACTTTTTGCAATAGCCGGAATGGACCTAGAGGTTGTTATGCTAAGTGCAATAAGTTAGAGAAACACAAATACCATGCGATCTCACTTGTATGTGGAATCTAATGAGCAAAATAAAAAAAAAACAAAATGAAAACAGACTCATACAGAGAACAGAATGACAGTTGTCAGAAGGGAGAAAGGTTGAGGGGCTGGGTGGAAAAGGTGAAGGAATTAAGCAGTACAAATTGGTAGTCATGCAGTAGCCACAATGATGTAGATGACAGCACAGGGAATAATGTGATAAATAGATAGGGGGACTGGTGGGTGCTTGGGGCAGCGGGAAAACCACTCTGTGGATGTGTGATGATATTCTGGCCACCTTGCTGTGCCTCGGAAGCTAATGCAGAAGAGTGTTAAATGTAACTGAAAAAAAATTTAAAAATATAGTGCAGAGCTTGAGAGGCAAGACACCAGAAATGACAAGAGAAAGAAGGAGGGGAAGAGGGAGGGAGAGGTGGAAGAAGGGGGAAAAGAAATGAAGTGAAATGACATGAAATGAAATTCCACAACGTAGGTGGCCGGGCTTCCCTAGAAGTCCCCATGGGAGGCTACTCTCATCAGCAGGCCTCCGAGTGTCGTCCCTGGACCAGCAGCATCAGTATCACCTGGGAACCTGTCAAAAGCACACATTCTCAGGCCCCAGCCAGACTTCATACATCAGAAACTCTAGGGGTGGGGCCCAGCAATTTGTGTTAAAAAGTCCTCCAGGTGACCTTCATCCACACCAACTCCTCAAAATGTATTCATTTTTGCTTTTCTAATTAATTCCAAGATCGAGTTTTTTAAACATTTGTAGTATTTAGTACTCCATATTGAAGCTACTAATCCTACATTCTGTCAAGGTTCAAAAATACCCTATAATCCACCATGGAGCCTGAAATCTCACAGCTGTTGTATATGAGGTGTATGTGATACTCTGAGCCCCCACATGTTCTATTTTTATCAAGGAAATCATGAAGCAATTTTAGATTACAAAGTAGCAGAAATGACCAACATTTAAAGAAATAACTGTAGGGGTAGAGAGATATGCAATCTTGCAAATATCTCACAGTTTAAGGTATTTAATTCAACTTATACATTAATACAGCCAAAAAGAAAGAAAAGAGGAAACCAGTGGGACTATTTAGCAGTCTAAACAATGTGTATGCTGTCTCAATACTGAGAACATTCATATATTTCTTTTGTCAAATTGAAAAAGTCTCTTCTTGATAAACTTTCCCACCCTCAAACCCATTCCAATGGTTTTCATAATGTTCTAATCAGGAGCACTGTCCACAGTTTTTGTATGCTATCTAAACTATCAGGGAACAGAACAATCCTATCAAATAAAACTAGTGATTAAGAGGATGTCTAGCTACATTTGGTAAACCATAAAACAGAAAATCAAACAAAGAGCATGCAGTAGAACCAAGAGAGAATTTAAGCATGGACTAAGCACACACATCACCTTTCCTCTGCCAAATCTCCCTGAAACTTGGAAAAATCAGACTTTATAATAAGTTCATGCTATCATTTGGGGAAATTTGTCTATCAATAGATAAGAAATTTTGGAGGGGGCAATCCTTGATGTAAATGGGGTCAACTAATGGAGAAATAGAAGTAGAGGAAATATGAAAGCTCAAACTTACATAGGAGAAATCTACTACAAGTAAGGTCAGTTCTCGCTAAAGGAACTCCAGCTAGGTTGTGTAGGAGACAGTCCTCACTCAGTCACAGCCAATTCACACAGTCAAGAAGCAGTGAGCAGGCTCATTATGAAAGGATCACAGTGTGAACAGCTGGCTAGCTTGCTGTCTTCTCCAATGCCTTTGTTTATTCTGTGACTAGCGGCCACAGTGTTTATCATTAGAATGAAGTCCTGAAACCCACTTTCTAAATCAAGTTAACCATCTGCCTCAGGAAGGCTCCTAGCCAGACTATAGAGAGAAGCATCACAGAACTTGAGATATTCAGAATCTCCACCAAGGCAAGAGAGGAAAAATAAAGAAAAGAATGAGCTGATGCCAGCATTCACAGGAAAGCAAAACCTTCGTGCAGTCCTTTTAAATACTGCCTCATGCAACCAATATTCCCTCTGAAGCCATTAAGTAACAAAATGATTCGGCAGCCTTGGGGAACACCTGTGTGAAGAAGTGTCCTACCCTGGTCATGTTTCCATTCCGGTGAGAAAGAACAAAAATAAGGAAATAAGGTTATATTGATCACACCAGGCAATGTTCTGCCCTATGAAGAAGGAGAAGGAGAAAGAGAAGGAGACAGAAGAAGGAGGAATAAGAGGAGAAGAAGGAAGAAAGGAGAAAGAAGAAGGAAGGAGAAGGGGGAAGCAGGAGGAGTAAGGGGAGAAGGGGGCAGGAGGAGGAAAAGAAAAAGGAGAAGGAGAAGAAAGGGAAAGGAAATAATGAATGGCTTTGAATGTTAAGTAGATAAGAAGTAATTCTTTTCTGGGGAGGTACATCTGGTGTGAGATCCAGTTAAAGTGATATCTAGGGAAAGAGTCTGAGGCTGAGGAAACAAAGTGTAAGGCCCTGAGATGGAAAATTACTTCCAAAAGCAGCAAGAAGGCCAGCACAAATGACAGAGATGAGAGCAATGAGACAGGCAGTGAAAGATACATACCATATGATCTCACCTACAAATGGAACCTAATCAGTAAAACAAACAAATGAGCACAACAGAACCAGAGAGGTGGAAGTAAAGAACAAACTGACAGTGACCAGAGGGCAGGGGGAAGGGGATAACAGGGGAAACTAGAGGAAGGGACAAGGAAAGGAACACAAACAGAGGACTGGTGGGCGTGGACAATGGGGAGGGGACTGACTGTGGGAGTCAGGGGAACGGGGTACGGGTGAGCAATGGGGAAAAGGCGGGACATCTGTAACTGCACAACAATAAAAAACAAACCAAACAAATGACAGCAAATGACATCACAGGAGTGAGCAAGCACTTGACAATGTAGGGCCATTCTACTCATGATAAGGACTTTAAATTTTATTGTCAGTTTACTGGAAAGTCATTAGAAAGGTTTTACTTTTTTGCCCAGAGTGACATGATTTATGTTTTAAAACATTTTCAGAGGCTGCTGAGTAGATAAAAGGAGGAAGGAAAGGATGGAAGGAAGAGACCATACTGGAGGCTACTGCACTAGAATAGGTGAAAGATGATGGTGACCTGTATTACAGATGGAACCAGTGTGTGATGACAGGTGGTCAGATGTGGCATTGGTCTGAAGGTCAAGGTGATAGGAGCCTAACTTGCTCCTGTATTGGGTGGAGAATATAGCAGAAAGGGAGAAGACAAGGATGAATCTGAGGCTGGCATGAGCAGCAGGGTGAATGGCTTCACCGTCTCCTGAGACGGGGCACTGGGAAAGAAGCAGACCTGCCCTGCAGTGGGAGTCCAGCTTGGGGTCAGTCACCCTTGAGAGGCCTATCAGACATTGAAGTTGAAGGTCCTGAGCAGGCAGTTGAACTCACGAGACTGAAATTAAAGGCAGAGGTGGTGGGTGAAGAGTCCTGACTCCAGAAAATTCTAAAAAAGAGTAGTAAGGTCAGAAAAGTAGAGCACTTAGTGGCCCCAAAACCCAGCAGGCCCCTTCCACCATAAGAGGTAGGTGCATAAATAGTAATCCTCAAAGAATAAAAAACAAATTGCCATTTAGACCCTTAATGACAAATATAAACAGAAAACTGAGAATCAACAAATGCATGAGGAATAATAACAGCAAGTGAAACAAACCTGCCTATTGGAATAGGCTAATTATTGAATCACATAACATGAGACTATGAAAGTCTCAGTAAAATTTATTTTCACATGCATCACAGTCTATTGGAGGTTGGTGGGAGGGGACATGGAAGGGGAGATTTTGTCCCCAGTCATTCAGGGATCCAGTATCCTACTTCCAGCAGCTCGGCCAACATCTATGACTCATCATCTTGCTCTGGATTCTTTACATCCTGCCAGAAATCAAGTGCTGGGAACATGGAGAAGGCATACTGTCTCTTCGGCACCTCCTCCCAGGGGAGAATTTTAGGAGCAAGGCCTGGAAGTGTTATATGACTTTTCTCTCGTTCCACTGGCCAAAATTCAGCATAGGGCTCAATTAACTATAAAGGAGGCTGACATAGAAAAATGCTTACGTCTTATACCTATGGGCATGTACTGAAAAATACTGAATCAATAACACAAAAGAAAAAATAATCTAAGAAAGAGAAAGACATGAGTAATATAAAACAGCAGGAAGCAAACAAAACGATTTACGTTCATGCCTAAAATAAAGCTGTTGCTAAATTTAAAAATAAAATATTGAAAATATGAGCCTCATATAGGATTACTTAAAAACAGATGAGAGCAAGGGAAAGTATATTAAAGATAAAGCCTTGTTCAAGGGAAGGTATTAGTATTGATTAACTTTTAATTAAGTCTAGACATGGTCATAAAATGTGTTTACATTTATTTCTCAAAATTGTAAGGGTAGCCACTAAAAAATAACAAGAAGCAAATTTTAAATTTCACTAGAGGAAAAAAAATGGAATAGAAACAACACAGTCAATCTTAATCAGTTAAAAAATAGTAGTATGGAAGATATGGGGGAGAAGTAGTAAAAATAAAAAATAGGCTAGGAGGAAATAATTAAATATAAACATCATGAAATGCAACAAACGTGAATGGGCTAAAGAATCTATTCAATTTGTTATGTCTTAAAAGTTAGCCTGTTTAAAATTCTAAGATTGAGTGGGAAGAAAGCTACATGTGTTTGCAAGACAAACAACAGAAACTAAGCTGTGAAATTAAAAGCTAAGAAAATATTTTCCAAGCATGAACTTGCACAAAGCAAGTGTGCCGTGATTATCATCAGAAATGAAATAATGTATAAATAAACATGTATGTATTTCAAAGTAAATATATAATTTGATAACAATGAACTAGAACTTTGTCAATCACAAAATGACAGAAATAGTAAATCAGGACATTGGAAATAAAATCTTTTTCCTAAATAATGTTTGGTTTAAAGAAAAAAAATTTAAATAACAAGCTAGTAGAAATGAAAGTGATGTTTTTCATCAAAATCTGTGAAATTTGTCCAAAGAAGTATTTGGAAGAAAATAAGTAGCTTTAAATACATGCATAATAAATTAAGAAAACTGAAAATAAGTCAACTAAGTAGTCATCCTGAGAAACCAATAATAACAATAATACAGATAAAAGTAGATATTTACAAATTTTAAAAAATTAGGCAATAAAATTAAAAGTTGGTTCTTTGGAAATACCACTAAAATAAACATGCTTCCAAAAAATCTAAACAACAAAAAGAAACACCAAAAAATAATAAGAAAATAATTTTCTTTAATAAGATGTGATATCTATGAACATGGTTTCTATAAAAATGATTCAGGCTTGAAAGTATCACAGAAATTATTTTGAGGCCCATGTAAGTTAATTAATAAATAACTTAAGTATATAAGTTACTAAGTAAAGTTTAAGTAATCATTAAATAGGTGAATAAAATTAATTAATAAATGAATGTTAAAATGAAGTAAATCAATAGACATGAAGGGTTTCATCAGCACCTGACACATAGAAATTCTGTTTAAGTGTTTGCCATCATCATTACTTTATTTCACTCCGGCCACTTGGTGTTGAAAAGACTGGTGAGATGAGAGTGGAAATAGGGAGTTCAGGGTAGTATTGCAATAATCCAAGGAAAAATGATGGCTTAGACTGGAAGGATAGGAGTGGAAGTGATGAGATATGGTTAATTCATATGTGCAGTGTAAAGATAAAGACACAAGGATTCAATGAGAAACTCTATGTGGGGTGGGAGAGAAATAGGGAAGTCAAGGATGAATACTATTTTTCAGGCCTAAGTAAGTGGGTGACTGAAAGAAATTTGTATTCACAAAGATTAGGTAGATCTAGCCCAGTGCAGGTTTGGGAGAAAATCAAGAGTTGGGTCTTCAATACATTAAATTTGAGCACCCTATTGGAAACATAGGTGGAGATCTGATTGGTCTTAACTTCACCCAGCCTCCCTGTAAGCAGGATGTGCTGGCGATGGTTTATAAATGCTCCCACCAGATAACAATCAACCATGTAAGCACTCCAAGCTCCTCCCCTGGTTAAGTAGATGACTTAAAGCCCACATTCACGTAACTGTCCAAAGGGTCTATGAACAGAAGCCATCTAGTGCCTGGGTCTAATCAAAGTTAGGCTTCTCATTGCCTTGATCCTACGAGTCTATCAGGATTGGTAGATGGGCACCCCTCTGGGGACTTTGGTGAGGCCGAAGGTTGCACCTAAAATCAGGAATACGTTCTGCTGCCCGCTGTTTTGTGTAGCTCTCTATGGAGAACACTTTTGTCTCCTTTGCCATTAAATAAACTGCCTCCCTTTTTTGTAATTTGCTTCTGTCTTTCTGTTCCACCATCTGAACCATAAACACATATGCATGTGTGTATGCAATAGGGAAAGGTGTGGAAAAGTGCTGTGGGTGAAAAGGGGGCACTGCAGTAAACCTCACTGAAAGTAACCCCACAGGGTGGCCTGGTCATAAATGCCTAACTGCGCAGGTCATAGTGGGTAGTTATGTCCCAGGCCTACAAGTGTAACTTTTTCATTAAAAGGTTTATTTGCCTCAAGCAAGCCCTGTCCATTTTCTTGGGTATCTAGGTAGACACGCCTTTGAAATGCGCAAGTAGTCATCATTTTCAGACCCCTCTGGAGCTCACCACCCTCAGGAGAACACATAATCTTGTCAACTATCCTGTAACCCAACCCCGCCTTGCCTCCTCCCACTTCTGTGTAATCTTCCTTACTTTCTTCCCTCCTTCATTCACAATGCATAAAGAAACTGCAAACTGTCCTTCTCCAGAGCAGGTGAGATCCTGCTTCCTGGCATGTCATCAGTTTGCCTCAAACTTCAGTACACTGGTATAAAAATTTTGGGGGGGTCTGGACATTTTTATATTGATAATACAAACCTGCACTGTACACAGATAGGAATGTAAGTAAGGAAGGACAAAACAGAAGCCCCTCCTCATTTTTCCCTATGTGCTTCTTTAGCACTTGACTCTTCCCTGTATTTTACCATTCTGAAGGCTGTTGTTGCATCGACAACAAAAACTATAGTACCAATTTTTAAATGGAGAGAATATAAACCAAAATGTTAATATAAATTATATTTCCTTCTAGGTGGTGAGATTAGTAGTGTTTTTCTTTCTCTGTCTCTTGTTTTTTCTTATCTGTCTTCTTGAAATATTGTATAATAAATGTGCATTACTATTGTAATAACATAAAGGAAAGAACATTTGAATGCAAGGATGAGAATCCAGAAACGTGGGTCCAGATACCACCCCTGATGCAGGCCAGTCATATGAAAGCCAATCTTGGCCTCTGTTGCATTGTTTATAAAATGAGCAGTTTCAATGGTCTCAGACATCCATTCATTATCTCGTGTACTATGGCTGCCTTCTTCCCCTTACTTGGAAAAATGAGCTAACTGATTCACAAACCCTCGGAAAAGGAGAGCTTATTCTTTATCATTTAAATCTACAGTTATTTTCTTTTTGGTTTAAGAGTACAAATATTTAGGAATTTTTCTTTCTCTTTCTCCCTCTTCTCTCCTTCCCTCCTTTCCTCCATAAATATTTATGGAGCACTTATTCTGAATCAAGCACTGTGATAGCTTGAGAACAGAAAACAATAATGGACAAAGATTTAGCCATTGGCTCCGCCCTCATTATACTTGCCATCTCGGGATGACTAAAAAGAAATTACCACAAAAGGTGACTTAAACAAAAACCAGCGCCACCCCAGAAATAACAGTCTCCTATTATTCATGGAGCTGTCACATTGAACAGTTGAACCTCAGCATACTTCAGCAGCAGCACAGTGAAGCTGAGACTGTAGCCAAGAAAAGGGTACAGATTAATGCAAATATTTCTGCCATGCTGATGGGACATAAGAGGCAGCTAATAGTCGTCTCCTGTTCTCTGAGGCAAGCCAAGGTAAAGTGCCCACTCAGGATGAGGCTGGCATTTAAGGCAATTAGATGGTGAAACAAGTAAGTTTGACAAAGTATTTCCCCTTTAACTGTGATAGATTTCCTTGAATATATGGCCCAAGGTTGTGTCCCATATATTACGTGTAGAAAGTTTTGTGGAACCATTGCCAACACTTGCACTGAAGTCTCTAAAAGTTACTAAATTCTTTACCAAAAAAACACAATTCAGTGTATATTAAGTTCAGGAAGCTGTTAACCTGATTACAAACACCTTTACTTGCACATTAATGGGCTGGACTCATCAGAAAACAAGATCACATGGTTACAGCCTCCATTTACCACTTAATTTACTATACTCAGTTCAAATAAAGTCTTTTATTAATGTGTCTCTGACAGTCAAAACAATGGGTTAGTTATTATGTTCCACAATATTATTGATGGTAAATGTGCATGTGATTAAAATTAAAGGTGTTTCTTTGACCCAGGAATTAGCAAAGATGAGAGGATTTAGGTTGGGTAATGTTTTCAATCAATGCAAGAAACGCAGATATCTAAATGAATTAGGGCATTTTACCAGAAGATAGGTAATCCATATTCTCTGAAGCAGAAGTAATTGTTCTACAATTTTTTTTTATTTTACATTACTATGGAATTAACTTCATATTGATGGGAATGTGAACAAATTATGGAACATCAATATATTTGCAGCATAATTAATTCTTAAATGATGCTAGAGGTAAGAAAACTAGCTTATAAATGGATGCTCTATGACAATAATTTATTTAGCTTAGTAGCAGTTTTCATTTATAACCTAATTATTCATGTAAGTCATTGCTATCTGATGTAGAAATTATATTTATAATTAAGCAACAAGTAAATTTAAGCTCTTAACCTTTCATAATATTCTAGTCGATTGCATGTATGGCCTACTTCTAAATCATTATCATGAACCTCTCCGTTTGGGCTATTAAATCTAAGATTTGGCAATTTACTGAATACAAATTATTTGTTTCAAGTTAATAATGATCATGTGTGATTTTCTCCAGCTAAACTTTCTAACATTATCATTTACCCTTAAGTATGTTTTAAAATTAACTCTGGCTCTTTGCGTTCTCAGAAGGCCATGCTGGGAATGATTGGCAGGCATTAGCATGGAAAGTGATTGTGTATTTCACTTCAAGGTTTCCAGCCAGATTTTTTGCAACATTATACAGAAATACTAGCAGAGCCATAATTGTCTATAGTAACTGGGTGTAGAAATGGCACTCACTTCTTAAAAAAAAATAATAAGGAAGTTTTCTGCTTACAAAAAAGACATAATACGTTTAGCTTGAACAAAACATAACAAATTATGCTATTTTATCTGCAATAATTAGCTATGTAAATCTCATGAGAAGTAAAATTTAATGTTAAAAAACAATTAAAATCACCAACATCATAAAAACAGTCTTTGTAAATTTTTCTATTCCTACATGACTAAATATTACAATATTCTAAGATACTACAGTTAATTTAAAGCACACATAAGAAAATATTTCATTCAATTTTATATACTTTGATCAGACTTTATTTTTATTATAGAGAGATAAATCCCATGTACTCTAAAATGTTGCCAATACAAAAAAATGCAAATAAATCAATATTTCTTTCAAAAGTCTTTTGGTAAGAATAAAATGATTTTACACAAAAACTAAGAATCAAAAGTAGGACACTGAACCCTGACAGTTTGAATTCTGCCACAAAACAAGCCAAAGCTTTCCTCTTTGGTGTGGCCCAGCGACAGCAGGCCCAGCGGTAGCAATGGGTCTCGGGAGGAGCATTTCCCGCTTCCAACCCTGCACTTTCAGAGCCTCCCGCATCAGCTTGGCTGGCGACAGCACTCAGTTGTTCCTCAGTCACGAATGGAAGTGTTCTGGGATATCTCCATTGAATTGACCTTAAGTAAAGGAGATTACCCTTGAGAGTATGGGTGGGCCTCATCTAATCAGTTGGAAGGCCTCAGGAGCAAACTCTAAGGTTTCCTAAAAAAAAATCTGCCTCAAGACAATAACACCCACTCCTCTCCAAATTTATAGCCCGCAGGCTTGCCCTACAGATCTCTGACTTGCCAGCCCCAGCATCACATGGGCCAGTTCCTAAAAACAAAATCTCTTTTCTGTAGAGACATATAATAGGTTCTAATATAGATCGCGGGTTCTCTCTCTCTGTGGCTCCCCATTTCCCACAGTTGGAGGGGTTCTGGGCAGAAGAGTGCGCATGGGAGGGGCATGTGACTCAATCTGAGGAGATTTTGTGATGGAAAACAGTCATGACCAGGCATGAATCAGAGTAATGACTACAAAGGATGCCGACTACAAGTTGTCTCAGATGACCAAGCGAGCAAAGGTTGTACTAAGCAGGTGGAGAAATTTGAAAGCATATTTTATGTTTGCCCAAAACTCTCAAAACTCCACACATAGTCCAATATCAGTGAACTGGGCTTTAAGTTTATGTATTCATTTAACAAACACACACTGGTTCATCACTATTTCTGGATCTCCTGCTGGCTGCTGGAATACTGCTATGAACCAGACACCAAGACCTCTGCCCCTCATGGAGTTTGCAATCTAGTTGGGGACAATTAATAGATAAAGATATAATTAAATTGGGGTTAGTGCCATGGGGAAAAAAGAGCATAATGGAAGGAATTGGGAGAGAGGGAAAGGCTGGGAACCTCTCAGCAGAAGGGCCACATGGCTCTTTATAGGTTGAAAGATATGCACACCTAGGACTTTCAGACAGATCAGCAAACACCAAGGCCCTGAGATGAGAATGTGTCTTCAGTTGGGGCAGGGTGGGGGGAGGGCAGAAATGATAAGGCCAGAGAGGAGGCAGCATAGTGCACACGGGTCAGAGGAAGGAGATGAGGTCCCAGAGAACGGCAGGACACAGGTCATGCAGAGCCACCCTTCAGGTCATGGAAAGAAACCAGGGATTCATTCCAAGTGCAATGAAAGCCATCCAGAGTTGTAAGCATAGGAGAACCGTGCTCCAGTTAACATGTTGAAGAGGATTATTTTGCCTCTATGGAATGAGTGGTGGGAGGTTATGGAAGCTGGGAGGTTATGGAAGCAGCGAGGTTGGTCATGACACCATCGCAGTGTTCACAGTATAAAATCTTGGTGGGTAACAGTGTGGACGAAGAGATGCAAACAGATCGAGGATTCATGTTGGAAGTGAAGTAAAAAGGATGTGCTAAGGATTTGGCAAATCCAAAAGTTAGCCAATGTGATGTCTAAGTTTACCCAAATTAGGATAAAATTCTAGTAAAACTGAGTAGGAGAGTAAAGAGAAGACCTGAGTTCTACGGCCAGCTTGCCAGCTGTGTGGCTTTGGGTACTCATTCTACTCTCTAGTCCTCAGTTTTCTCAGCCATAAAATTAGAACGTTAACTAGAGAATTCTAAAGTCTTCCCCAGCCTTGGCATCTCACGAATCTGTGGAAAGGTGGTAACTGCAAGCACACGGAACAAAGAAGTTTTTTTTCCTTTTTTTATTGTATTTTTTTCTATTTTTTAAAAATATCTTGACCTCTGGAGAAAACTAGGTTCACCTATTCTGGTCCTTGGTTTATTTTCAGAATGCTTCTCTCACTAGCAGATCAGACTGTATTCAACAAAAAGAGAAAAGGTTAGTATACCATGTATCATTCTGAATCATGATTCATGACACTTGTGAACCCTCTCAAATTAGCATCAGGTGCTATGTGAGCAATACCCAAATGCTCAGCCAAGGGGACTCTTCTGTGCTACATTTCTGACAAAAAGCAACAAACACTGTCACGGGTGACCTCCCGCAATTGACCCCAAACATCAAAAAGGCCACTGATCGTTTATTTCCTTTTATTTAAAATCTGAATATGAAAAGCAGAACATCTTTGACATTCTACGAAGCCCAACATTCACTCAAGCATGACAGATCCATGTTGCATCCTGCATTTGGAGTAATCCCAGAAACAGGCAGTTTTATTAATCACTCTGATGTTACTTTCCTAGAGACATATGCTCTTCCTGTTCCTGGGTTTACAGGTTGCTGACTTCTCTCAGGCTGCTAATCGATGCAACACAAGCATTGAAGATATAAGCAGGGGATTGTGATTTTATAATTATAGTGCTTATAGACATACTAAGAATGAGTTTTTTCAGAGGAGAGAATTAAGAAGCATCAGAAATGCCAGCATATAAATAACTCCTTATGAAAACCAACTCATCCCTGTGTCTTTGGGGGGCGAGGCTCTACTATTTAAAAAAGCATTTCAATCCATGGCTTTCGATTTCTTAGCTCTGTGAACAAATGCAAATCCCAGAACATGCCCATATGTACAAGGGATTAGAATGTGGAGTAGAAGGTATTTTTAATAGCATATTTCTTCCACTCTCAGCAACATTCAATCTTTGTGGAGCAATAAATGTTATTTCTATCAGTAGAGAATTGCAGAATGAAGTCAGAAGAAAATAGTAAAATGGAGGTAAATTGCTTGTATTATTATCTGTGAAGACATGATTAGCTAAAAGAATCTTTTCTAAAAAGGAGACTTGGTATAATATATGACGAAGAGTAAGAGCGTTATACACATTTGGAAAGTATTAGTGCAGAAGGACTCTAATGTGCTATGAATTTGGAGAATAAATTCTTCTTGACATTTACTTTCAACAAGGTAGTAAAAGTAATGAAAATTGATTAATACGAGTGATCCATTTTAATACACGATTTTTACCGGAAGTTAGTTTTACAGAGAACAGTACATGGGATAGGCCCATGATGTCAGGACTGCCCACAGAGCATGTCTGTCCAGTGAAAATAGAACCTCCAGTGATAATAGGAAATAGAACAGGTTCCCCCCGACTAATCAGATCTCTGTGCAAGTGGGGCCTCTGTGTGGAAGGGGGGGAGCCTTTTAGCGCAATAGTGGTGGCATTGTTAAACATGCAAGGAACTGCCGTAACAATTGACAACTTTCGCTGAACTCAAAATTTTAGAAAATATTTCATTAATTCTTACAATTCCATGTTAGGTTGGTAATAAAGATTCTCTCTCTGTATAAGGATACCAAAGGTAGGTGTAGAGACTTTATAATGTAGATTCAAAAGCTCAAAGCCAGAGCTGAGCACATGACTCTGATATCTTCACTATTGTTTGTGTTCTGGCCATGAAATCGTGCAGTATTTCTTGATAGTTTGTCCAAACAAACACACTGCACTTAAAAGTAAGAAATCACATGTTACAATAACAAATGAGAAAAATGCCTGATATTGGTAAAAGAAAAAAAAACAGAAGTGCCTCAATCATTGTTATGGACAAAAAGCTATAATCAGATAATTTACAATAGAATAAAACAAAGGCAAATGGTCAAGAAACAAGAAAAATGTCAAGCTCATTAGTAATAGCAACTTCAGAATAAAAAAGATTGAAACAAGGTATGTTTTATCTATAAAATGTGCTAAGGTTTTTCTAAAATAATTTTGTCAGGTGTTGGACAAAATAGCTGGTTAGAAATCAATATGCACCACATGATTCCAACTTTGTTAACAAATAACTGAACAAAAATTTACATAGAAAAGTAACTAAATGAGTTTAGGTGAAAATGTTAACCCTGATTTAATCCAGGCAGTGGCAGTTCATTTACATTTTATTTTTTTCTTTGAAGTTAAATTTTCCCAAACTTCCTGGAATAGGAAGTTGTATAGTGAAAAAAGTCATTGAAAATCAGCTTGACTAAAAAGCCTATTGTACTTTGAATCATTTAAATTCATCAGTACTCTTAGAAATACATACTTCTTTTTAAATGCATTTTATTGATTATACTATTGCAGTTATCCCATTTTTTTCTTCCTTTATGCCCCTCAGCCCTGTACCCCATCTCCCACCAGCATTCCTCCCCCCACCTTAGTTCATGTCCATGGGTCATAGATATAAGTTCTTTGGCTTTTCCATTCCCCATACTATTCTTAGCATCCCCTTGTCTATTTTGTAACTACCATTTACACTTCTTACTCCTTGTACCTTTTCCCCATTCTCCCCCCTTCTCCTCCTCCCCACTGATAACCCTCCATGTGATCTCCATTTCTGTGAATCTGTTCCTGTTCTAGTTGTTTCTTAGTTCATTCTTGGTTTTAGTTTTTTAGGTTTGGTTGTTGACAGTTGTGAGTTGTCATTTTACTGTTTGTGTTTTTGATCATCTTCTTTTTCTTAGATAAGTCCCTTTAACATTTCATAGAATAAGGTTTTGGTGATGATGAACTCCTTTAACTTGACCTTATCTGGGAAGAACTTTATCTGCCCTTCCATTCTCAATGATAGCTTTGCTGGATAGAGTAATCTTGGATGTAGGAGCTTGCCTTTCATGACTTCAAAAACTTCTTTCCAGCCCCTTCTTACCTGTAAGTTCTCTTTTGAGAAATCAGCAGATAGTCTTATGGGAACTCCTTTGTAGGTAACTGTCTCATTTTCTCTTGCTGCTTTTACAATTCTCTCCTTATCTTTAATCTTGGGTAATGTAATTCTGATGTGCCTTGGTGTGTGCTTCCTTTGGGACTCTCCGAGCTCCCTGGACTTCCTAGAAGTCTATCTCCTTTGCCAGATTAGGGAAGTTCTCCTTCATTATGTTTTCAAATAAGTTTTCAATGTCTTGCTCTAACTTTTCTCCTTCTGGCACCCGTATGATTTGGATTTTGGAACATTTAAAGTTGTCCCAGAGGTTCCTCAGCCTCTCCTCATTTTCTGAATTCTTATAGGGTTAGGGTTAGGGTTAGGGTTAGGGTTAGGGTTAGGGTTAGGGTTAGGGTTAGGGTTCTTCATTCTGTTCTGGCTGAATGTTTATTTCTTCCTTCTGCTCCAAACCATTGAATCTCAGTTTCCTTCCCATCACTCTTGGTTCCCTGTATATTTTCCTTTATTTCATTTTTCATAGCCTTCACTTTTTCCTCTATTTTGTGACCATGCTCAACCATTTGTTTCTGTGAGCATCCTGATCACCAGTGTTTTGAACTTTACATCTGATAGGCTGACTATCTCTTCATTGCTTAGTTGTATTTTTTTCTAGAGCTTTGATCCGTTCTTTCATTTGAGCCACATTTTTTTGTCTCAGCATGCCTATTATGTAGTAAGGGGTAGAGCCTTAGGTATCCTTCTGGTGGAGCTGCCCACATCACTGAGTTGTAGCACTCTATATGGGGGAGGGGTATGAGAGGGAACAATGCCGCTTGCTCCATTCCTGGCTGGTAGAAATACATACTTCTTAACACAGATAAAGCACTTTTAATTACCAGAAGACATATGAATTCCAATAAGGTAACTGTCATTAGGATATTTTTTTCTTATTCAGTGAAGATCATCCTAAGAGAAAATCCCTCAAATGAGATACATGTTATAGAGAAGTTTGGTCACTAAAAGACAGGCTTTTGTTTTATTTTTTATTTATTTTATTTTTAGAATTTTATTTATTTCTTTTTAGAGAGGGGAAGGGAGGGAGAAAGAAAGGGAGAGAAACATCAGTGTGTGGTTGCCTCTTGCATACACCCCACCAGGGACCTGGCCTGCAACCCATGCACGTGCCCCAACTGGGAATCAAACGGTGACACTTTGGCTCACAGACCCACGCTCAATCCACCGAGCTACATCAGCTGGGGCTACCTGCTCTATTTTTTAATCATATGAATGGATCTTATATTTCCTATGAAAATAAAAGATCTAGAGAAGTTTCATTGCTTTCTTTGATATGGTGATTGAATAGGGTTATCTGGATTAAGTTGAGATGATCTTTAAGAAAATAAAAAAATTTGTCAGGCAAATTAAAGGAGAGAACTAGGAGACATAATTAAATTATTAGGGGATTATTCTAAAGATTTCAAGATACTGCAGGCAAATATGTAATGAAATTAATTATATCTATTCATTAGCATAGGGTCAGCATTACATCAAATTATTGTTGAAAAAGTACAGTACCTCCAGTTGCTATATACAATACAAAAAGTTGTTTAAAATATTTACCTCTTTACATAGACCTCTCCTTTAGTTAGTTCTAATAAATCAGATTTTAACATGTCCAAAGAAGCTCCCCAAGAAGATGGGTAATTTGTGATGGTATTGAAAGGAATATAATGCATCTTTTTCTAAAACAAAATATTATATGTGAGGGGACCCCCCCAAAAATGGAATTATCTTCTGGAGGGCGGATCCCTTGTAGTACAGGCTTCTCCTGCTAGATGAGGATTCTAGGAACCTATGTGTATCAGTGTACCAGCTGGTGTTGCTGTGAGAAGCTGTGTTCAGATGCAGTGAATTTTTCTGAAGACTCTTTCAACAAGTTTGTCTGTTTCATGGTGGGTGATTTACAAGTGCACCTGCCTACACCACACTGAGTGTTCAGCAGTTTTTGGACAAAAACGGCATGACCCCTGTGCCCCACCCTCCCTAGTCACACAATCTCACCCTGAGAGACTTTTCTTTTTGTTTCCCTGGATGAAAAAGTCCTCAAAGAGAAACATTTTGCCAATGTGGAAGAGGTGAAAAAAAAAACCAGCAGAAGCACCAAAAGACATCAAAATCAATGAGTTCAAAAACTGTTTTGAGCAGTGGAAAAAAAATCTCAATAGCTGTATTGCATCAAAAGGAGAGTACTTGAAGGTGACTGAAGTTTAAACAAGTAAGAATAAACACACAATTTTCTAAATAAATAATTCCAGGTTTTGGGGAGTCCTCCCTCATATATACACATACATTTACACACAAGAGACAACTAAAAATAGATACAAATGGCTAATGAAGTAGATGATACCTCACTGGAAATTATATAAACATAAAATAAAACAATGTTATCATTATGTCCAGAGCTGGAACACAAAATTACACATAAAATCATACGTTAATTAGTTTGTGTGTGCATGCATGAAGGACTGAATGAAACATTCCAGCTGGTTGGGATTATAAATATTGGTAGAGGTTGTTTTTGTTTTTTAGCTTGCGCATTTCCTCACAGAATCTATAACAAGCATTTTTTATCAAGGAGAATTCACTCTGAATTTCTGAAAAGAAATAATGGATAGGTCTTTGCATACAATGTCAACATAGTCTGTTCTAACTCTGAAGCAAGTTGAAAAAAATGTTTTCTCAGACCACTGGCAAGTGCCACCTAAAACTTATCAACAATTGCAGGCCACAGAATTTTGTCTTTTAGCTTGGCTTTCTTCAGTTAGTATTACAACCACATTTTTGTAACAAATTCCTCTTAAAAGTTTAGATATAAACCAAAGTTATTGAACAAAAACTTATTTGACTTGGATTTTTCTCTGAATAGTTCCCGTATTTGTTAAAAATTATTGAAAGCTATGTACTTAAAGCACACACAGATAAATCCCACCAGGACTAAGTGTTACAAAATAGGGCACATACCAAGCCAAGTATATTTCAAGAAAGCAAGTTAGGTACCTTCAGAAACTGCTTCCTCTATTTTACATCATCGTTGTAAAACTGCCAAATAAAATCATATTCAGCTTTTTATTCTATATTTTTTTGTATTTCCCTAAAAACTTCAAAGCATCTCCTATTTCTCAAGTTAATAACCTTTCCTGAATTCTGATATGGCGCTTTACATGGGAAGTAAGGGAATATTAAAGCAAGCAGAAAACAAGAGTAGTTAAATGCAGTGACTCTGATGTTAGAGAGGCATGGGTATGAATCTTCAGTCCTGACTCCTAATTTTATGGTCACTAGAAAGTTACTTACCTGCCCTAAACATCCACTTTCTCACATGTTAAATGCATGTAATAACATTACACCATAGAATTAGAACATTAAGTCAAATCATGTATATATAACTCCTAAATAACACATGGTCCATACAATGAAGTAAGCAAAACTGTATCAACTTCAAAAAACAGCCAATGCTATTGACTCCTAAGCAGCTGATGAAAAGTAATGAAAAAATCCTTCAGCCTCTGAGTAATGGTCAAGTTTCTCTGGTAGCTTAACATATTTCTACCTGAATAAGTCAAAGGCAAAGAAGAAATCAGTCATGAAATCTAGTCTGGGGACAATGCAAGAAAGCAACAGATTACCTTATAGCTAAGTCATGCAACTTAGGTGGAATCAACAAATAGATTTTGAAACAAACTTTGGGTCCGGGAAATAAGTAGGCCTCTTTAGGTCTTCAATGAGATCCACAGATTCTCACAGCTTGGGATGACTAAACAGTTGCTGGTCACTGCCCTGAGGAATGGAAAATAAAAACCACAGGAATAACTAATCTTGTCCCATGACCAAAGACAGAGTAGATATCTCTAGGAAAGGAGCTTATCATTCAATCCTCTTTGCTCTCTCTTTGTTTAAATAAAACCTGCCATTCTATTTTATTTATTTTTATTGTTGTTCAATTACAGTTGTCCCAACTGTTCCCCTGTTGCTCTCCCCTGCCCTGGCCACCCCCAAAGTTTTCATTTCTCATTGAGACCCAACCTTTAGACCAGAAACCAACAACACTAAAATACCCAGAATCCCTAAGTTATTTTTTGGTCAGAAAATTTGTTCCTTTTACCTAAATTTCACAGAAAAAGCAAAAATAATAATAATTAGCATTTTGTAATAATGAATTTGAGCACGTTACTAGAACAGTGCCTACCACAGAGAAGGTTATACCTAAATATTTGTTGAGTGAATAAAGGGCACAAAACAAGAATGGGATACTAAATATAACCAAGACTAGAGCAAGAGGAAGTATCAGAAATGTACAGGTTAAAAATTTTCTCTAGTGGGGAGGTGGGGGAAAGGCTAGATTTTAAAATGTCTGCAGGCCTGTTTCCCAGGCTTAGCAGGCAAAACAGGGAGAAACGGTTCAGTACCACGGACAGTACCACCAGGCAGGCTCTCTGAAGTCCCAGCTCTAAGTTGCTTGAGTCTTCTAACTAAAAAGAATTTATTAAAGGGTTCCGTAATTTTTATACCAGATTCATTCCCAGGGAAAACACAAAAGACTCCTCAAATGTATCCCCACCCTGACACACATGAAAAATAAAAACATACACATAGAAGCCTGGCCGGTTGGTTAAAATTCTGTCTTGTTCAGGGAATAAATCTGTCACTTTAGAAAACTGATCCAGGAAGTCTTATCTCCTGCTATGTGACAGCTCATCCTAAGAGGGCTCGCTCCCCCTGATCTACAGCAAGGGATTTACCTGCAGGATATAATCAAGTGGCTATTTGAAAACTGGAATAAAACATCAAACTCTAATTTAGTGTGAGAGATTCAAATCCATAAATCTCTTCAAGAGGAAGACTCTACCAGAAGGTTGTTACCTCTCCATAAGCATGCACTAAGTGAGATAATCTGCACCTTAGCTACGACTACAATGTACATTACATCAAAGTAACAGGAACTCTGGAGTAAAAAGGCATTATTTGATATGTCTCAAAACTATACACAACTAAAGTAAAACACTGACAAATAAAATATCCTCATCTTTACTACTCTACTTCTTGTGCTTACCTATTGTGTTCCTAAGTCTTTGTTTATTTCTATACTATAACAGGCATCTTAGGGTTGGATGTTTATTTGCCTAGCTTCTCGTATACTAAATTGCAGATTCCTTGATCCGAGTAATCATGTATCATTCACAATAGCCAGCAGCATCCTGGACATAGTAAGTGCTCAATAACCATTTATTGAATCAAACTGAGTTAAAGTCACTCATCTTTGGTTTATAAAACTTCTGCTCTCATAGGACTATGAATGGGATCTATCCCAGGACATAATCATGTTACTATAGAGAAAAAAAGAAGGAACTGTTGTTTTTGATAGTAAATATAACATAGAGATTTGGGGCATCTGGAAATATTTACCCTATAAATAATTCCATGAAGAAAGTAATGCAAACCATGCATTTTTGCCAAGAAATGACCAAAGATTCTATTTATGTTGTGTGTTTAAACCTCCAAAGACTGTATTATGAAGAACCAGAGAAATACAAAAACAATTGACATCCTCTGGAAAATGTAAGGTCAAAAGAAGAGATTCCCATTAAAGAAAGAAAAAGCAGGTGAGAAAAATGAAAGAAAGGGTAGGAGGGAAGGAAGAAAAAGAAAAAAGTGGCTGTTAAAAGGTGGTACTGAAAAGTAATAAAAGTTATATCCTGACAGATGGTGAAGTTTTTAAAAAAGCAGTATTACCCCAAAATTGTGCACATAGAATATAAGCTTATTCCTCTCAGATCATGGATTGTATTATAAGAAATAGAAGAATGATAGGCATAACTTTGTTTTGTTCTGTTGTTTTTATGGTTATTTCTTGGGTAAATGCTTCCATGCAATGCTTTGGGAGAGTTCACTAAGATTACTTGCAATAGAGTCCCAGCTTAAATAATCTCAATAATAGCTAAAGTTTTCCAAGGGAAATTCACACTACTTGTTTAGTCTTAACAAATTCAGATATGCTGTCAATTTTTATGTTTTATTTTTTATACTGTTAAAATTGTTCCAATTATTTCCCCCTTTGCCTCCCTCCACCCAGTCATTCCCCTACTTCCAAATTATCCCCAGTGCCCTTCATATATGTTTTGACTAATCCCTTTACCTTCTTTCAAACAGTTTTTATTCTTATATAAAATGTATCCTACATGAAAATATCCAGTGTTTAAACTGGTTATTAATGATTTAGGGTACTCAGTTTACAGAATTAAGTGTTTCTGAGTGGGGCCCCTTTTCAATTCAGCAAGTTTTCCATTTCGCCAAGAATCAATTCCATCTGGTGTTTCTAATCCAGCATTTACAAAATCATCCTACAAGGCCTCTGATCATGTTTAAACACTACAATTGTGTTTAAACATAGTCAAATTTCCATAAAAGTGACTCTGCTAGTGAACCATTTCATTGTCCCCTCCATCTGCAAAGAATAGTATTGTTTTTCTTTTCTACCTCAAGAACACCTAATCCTCACTTTCTAAGAAACAGAACTGGAGTGCTTTTGTTGCCAAGAGCTTTGTTATAATAGCTAGAGGACTCCCTTGTGAGTACTAGTTAGTGGTATTGCTTGTTAAAACATGCTTGTCTAATACAAATATGATTAGTTATGTTATTCACTGAATAGTTAAACTACATATAAAATATTTAAAGTGTGTATAAACTATTACACATGTATATACAGTTTATATATAGTGTGTGTGTATATATATGTGTGTGTGTGTGTGTGCATATATATATATATTCAAACTATCTGTGAACAGAGGCCTATAAGTTAGAAGGGCGATGAGAATCTGAAACATGAGCAGAGCTGTTTAAAATCTCATGGCTGTTCCTTCTTTCTTTCTGCTGCATAGTATCCCTTTGTGTAAATGTACCGCAGTTGTTTGATCCACTCATTTACTGATGGACTCTTAGGCTGTTTCCAGCATGTGGCCATTGTATATAGTGCTGCTATGCACATAGAGGTGCATAAGTTCTTTCGAGTTGGTGATTCGGGAGCCTTAGGGTATATTCCCAGCGGCAGAATTGCTGGGTCAAAAGACAGTTCCATTTTTAGTTTTTTGAGGAAATTCCATACTGTTTTCCATAGTGGTTGCACCAGCTACCCTTTGTGACAGCATGGATGGAACTGGAGAATATTATGCTAAGTGAAGTAAGCCAGTTGATAAAAGGCAAATACCATATGGTCTAACCTATAAGAGGAATCTAATGAACAAAATTAACTAATAAGCAAAACAGAACCACAGGCATGGAAACATGGAGCAGACTGACAGTGATCAGAGGGGAGGGGGAAGGGGGATAATTGTGGAAAGAAAGGGAAAGAACTAATCAAAGAACACATATGAATGGCCCATGGACATGAACAACAGTGTGGGAAGTGCCTGCGGGAGATGGGGGTAGGATGGGTGGAGGAGGGCAAAGGGGGAAAATAGAGTCAACTATAATAGAGTAACAATAAAAATGATTTAAAATCTCACTGCTGTACACTTTCTTGTTCTTCACTAGAAACACCTGCTTTCTGTGAAACCAGAAGTCAGGGTGAAGGTGGCTGCCAAGTCTAGGTGTCCTACTGGACTGGGAGTTGTAACGGCCTCACCAGGAATGTTTGGTATGTTCCGAATTCCTTATGGCTGAGAATAAAGCAGAGATAAGTCCAGAGACCACAGAGAAAGTTTGATGTCCATTAGAGGTTTAAAGAAAAAAACCCCTAAAAGTCCAGAATGTTACTGATTTGATAAACCACAAAATAAATATTAGTATTATATTTTTAGTAGCCTATGAACCAAACCATTTTTTAAAACCTGCATAATCAGTTTAAAAATAAATCAAATTCTAAAACTGGTGCTGGTAGTGCAGTGTGAGATTAAATGCACCAGACAAAAAATTAGTGAGTTCTGGATCCTTTTTCCTATTCTACTTCTTTTGACATCTACCATTAAACAATTCACTTAACCCCCAAAGGCACTGGGCTTCAACTGCTTCATTTGTAAAACAAGAATTTGGACTAGAACATAACTGAACTTATATCCAGACACAGGCATTACATGCTATTTGAACTCACATCTGACTAGTATTTGAACAGTTCTAAAAAGAATACTTTGTTTATTTAATAAATGTGCTCTAGGGTTCAGAATTTAAACTCGAGTTCCTTAAAAGAGCATTGTACTTTTTTTTTTTCAAACAATTCCCAGATGATGGGGATGAAAGCAAAGACCCAAATGAATGAAAAAATCATACAATCAGTTCCAAAGGATCCACCATTGTTATTCCAGAATCCCACAAAGCTATAGAGAGGGGAGGGCAGGAGCCAACGTGGCTGCTGGCGGTTTCAGACGTGCTTCTTTGTCTCTCCGGTGAGCAGCGCAAGGAGCCGGGCATGCCAGCAGTGGGAAGAAGCTTCTTTCTACATCATACACCAGAGAGCCCATATCAGAGTATAAAACAGGCTATTAGAAATTGGATTTAAGCTGGTAGAACCACGAAAGTCAGGATATCTTCCTTTCCTCTCCTACTGCATCCCATGACATAATGAAGGGCAAGAGCAGAGCCATCCTGAATATACTCAGAGCTGTGGCCCTGCCCTGGCAGCTTTGACAGGCCATATTTAACAACATCAGAAATAAATTTTTTAAAAAACTAAAAAAAAACCAGTGGGATTCAAACACTGACAATTACATGTTTTTTAATGATCAAATCTGAGTTTGGTCCACTGAGACATACTACTTCTCTTAGATTAGAATACCTTTGGGAATATTAAGTAAGATCATGAGTGATGGCAATTTTATGGAAGGCAGAAGAAATATAGAAAGCTTAGCCTCAAGAAACATATATAAAGAAGGTCTTTGAGAAGAGGTTACAACATAGTATATGCCCCACCCCTATGCTGTTCACAAAGCAGACAGCAAGAATCCATAACAGCAGTTTTTTCTGTAGTTGTGGGTCTCTGCCTGCAATATTTCTCAGGAGCCAGACCCCACCAATTCGTCTGAGTTGGCATGAAAAAGAAAACATATTTGCTACCTTTTTTATAAGAGGAAAGAGCTCTGGGCTGAGAATCATGGGATCCGCTCCTTCTTTAGGTTCTATCATCAACCAGGTACACAAGCCACTTTGTTACTCTAGGCCTCTTCAGCCTTACTGACAAATTTTGTAGGCAGGGGTGGACTGTCCCCACAGTTCCTTCATATGTTCTAGCCCTAGATATTTACTGTATAATTTTAATCAATGGGGCATATTGGCGAATGACTAGAAAAAGCTTGACTATCACTTAAACAAAACTATTCACTGACACTATAAAACATCATCATTATTTTTTCCCTCCCAGCAGAGCTGCAGATGTTATGAGATTCATTGTCCAGCAGTGCTTATTTAAGCCAAAAAATATATTCTTTTTTTTAGTTTTTTTAAAAGATTTTATTTATTTCTTTTTAGAGAGAGGGGAAAGGAAAGAAAAAGTGAGGGAGAGAAACTCAGTGTGTGGTTGCCTCTTGTGTGCCCCCTACGAGGGACCTGGCCTGCAACCCAGACATGTGCCCTAGACTGGGAATCAAACTGGTGACCCTTTGGTTCTCAGACCCACACTCAATCCACTGAGCTACACCAGCCAGAGCCCAAGAAATGTATTCTAATCCAACTCCTGCACAGATGATGAATTCAATGTTCAGAGGGGTTAACTGATTTGCAAAAAATCAGGTAGGTAACCCACATACCCAGATTATAATTATCAACACCAAGATTATTAGCACAATCATTAGTTTTTATGGGATTTAGAGAGTGATTTTCAAACTTCAAATCTAAATCTATTGATAAGCCAGTAACTTTCCTCCGTCACCAGTCTCTATGTTTCTTGTTTGTGATAACTTCTCTATACTTGAATACTTTTAGGGACCCTACATTCTTTCTTTTTGATTCTTTAAGTTTCCTTTTGACTCTTTGTTCATTGAGCTCATTTATTTTACTCACCCTTTCATACTTGCATTAGCAACTTTCCCAATTTATAATCACTGCAATGCTTATTAGGAGATAGCATACTTCCTTTACTGCATCATAACGATGCTAAATAAGACTCACCTAACACAAACCCTGTAGAATCCAAAAGGTACCTTTTACAGCTACCTATATGTTCATTGTCTTTTACTTGTATGTGGTAGCTGTGTTAAATAATTCTCGAGCAGTAATTATTTAATTCCCTAAAAATAATAATACTGTAGTGCAAAATGATCTTAATATTTCACCGTTGGTCCTCGCTGTCTGATCTTGAATCCACTTTTCAAGTGCTTTATGTTGATTTGATAAAAACAAAGATGAGGCATTTCAGGTTGTATATGACAGGTGATGAACATAAATTCACTAAGTGACCATATTCTTATGGCATTATAACCCAGAAGCACCAAAGCAATGGAACAAAATGAAGTAAATCCCATGACATTTAGCAGGAAAAAGGAGAGTTAGAAAAGCAGTCAGGAGACCTGCATTCCACCCTAAACTTGCACACTACAGTCACAAACTTGGACAACTTTCCCTAGTTCCTTGAGCCCCAACTCTAAAGTGAAGGAGTTCAACCTGCTTTCTAAGATCACATTCATATTTATCATTCTATGACAAATTCTGCCATGGCACCCCCTAATGCCCCCCCCCACACACATGCACACACAAACACACACAATGTGTGGTGGCTCTCTGGGTCACCTGCATGATATTTAATGTGGGAGCAGGTACCAGCCCCTGGTCTGTGCTTCCCCAGGATGACCTGCCAGGCTGGCCCGCAGAAGCTCCTGCTCTGTGACAAATCCCACACGTGCTGTGGTGACAGGAACAAGCTGCTTTAATAGAAAGAAAACAGAACCTCTGGTCTCCACCTGCAGTTTTTAGTTCATGTCACAAATTTAAACATCTATTGACTACTTTTTCCTCCAACGTAAAGGACCAGGGGACTCCAAAACACTTTATAAAGCATGTGGAAAGCATATCCAACTCCATAAAGGATATGAACTAAAAAGGGACAGTAACGATTTTCGCATTTTCTAACACAACCTTTTGATGCTAAAGAGTCCAAGAACCTGAGGCCCAAAGAGGTGGAAATGTCAGGAGGAGAACCAAGCACTCTGGATTCTGGGCCAGTGCGCTCACAGCGGAAAAATAGGAAAATAGATAAATGCAGTGCTTTCTGAACAGTCACAGTGAAAATTTTAGAAATCTCCATATTTTTATTGTTATAGCAACACAATGTAGTACGAGAAAGATCATTTGTTCTAGAGCTAGCTCCATGCCCCTGTGCACACACACACACCTTGGAGATATCACGAGGCTGGTGCCCAACTACCTCAATAACACGAGTATTGCAATACAGTTATGCACATGGGATTTTTGGTTTCCCAGTGAATATAAAGTTATGTTTACTATATGGTGGCCTATTAAGTGTGCATGAATATTATGTTTATTATGTCTTTTTTAATGTCAATGACTAATCAAGTAAATGATTTCTCCAGCATATTAATAAAAATCCATTAAGTGAAAAACATCGCAAATGTAACATTAAAGTTAAGCAATTAACATCTACAGTCTCACCATCTAATATCTTATCTGACTGGTGACATAATGCCAGAAGTAATTCTTCATAAATTAACAGAAAGACGAAATCATCTCGATGTATGATGACAGGGTACATTCACAGTCCCCGGAATACTTACATGTGATCACCCTTAACTCTGCCAACAACAAAATGTACGTCTTTTCTTTAGAAAGTACTTTGTGGCTTCAAAAACCCCCTGCTAACCATCATCGGAGCCCACTGGGGAAGTGGCACCGATAGGCTTGCCCCACACAGTGTGACCACACACCTTCAGTTTCTGAAAAATGTACCATCGGCAAGTGCAATAAAGTGGAACTCAATAACATGAGGTAAAGATGAGGCTCGCCTGTCCTTACCTTTGGCCAAGTGAACTTCTTGGCACTCCATGTTGTCGTCTGTAAAAATGGCATTAAAAATATTTCTATTGAGTTGGTTTTGAAAGTTAAAAAAAATAAGGGATGTAGCATTCTCACCACTGTGTCTTCAAACATCCCCTCACAGATTCAAAGGATGGTCACAACCTGCAGGTCACAACAAACCCTACAAATTGAGGGATCTCTCCAGCATGGTCCAACACCACAAGGGGTGCTTGGGCGACACCCTGAGATGCACCAGAAAACTTGAAGCCTCTCAAAGAAGACATTTTCCTACAATGGTACTGAAGGATAAAGTGCTTCACTTCCAGGACGCTTAGGGCCATTCTACACAGAAGCATGACGGGGCATTTGAGAAGATAACAGGTTCATTTAAACATTTTTTTAAGTAATGGAATAAAATAATGTTATTCTTTGAACTCAAGATGGCACAGGATAGGTTTCAAATGTACCACTTCTTGATGGTGATGTAGAAATCGCTCCTGAGAACATTAATCTAAACACAGCAATTCAAACTGACACACGTGTGTACATGTTGTAAAAAATATTATCAGCTCTAAGAGGTATTGCTCAACATAAGATCAGACTAGTTCACAAATATATCTCAGAGCACCACCTCCACAAGCAACCTCCCACAGTTTTAACGTGCTCGTTTACCCCCAGCTTGGAGCCCTCAGCTGAGAGCGAGCTACAGCACACTTGCAGGAGATCTGCATGACCAAGCTGTGCCATCACGGCGCTGCCCTGAAGCCCACTCAGTACAAACTCTTCATTTTATACATGAGAATCCGAAGCCTGAGCGGTTATGTGATTTGGTTTGGTTTTCGTTTTCCTGAAAGTAAAAAGCATCAGCGAAGCTGAGACTGGGCCCGAATAGAACAACGCACACCCCTGGACTTCTGGCCCAGGGCTCTTCCGGGGAGCCCAGGGGTCTGACCGCACAGAGCGGCAGCCTTAGCAAGACTTGAGCTCAGAAGAAATTCCCTTTGAGTGTGCCTGTTCAGGAAGAAATCCCCACATCTGTCCATGGTTTATCTTACATTTGTTAAATTATAATAGCTTTCCAAATGGGTTTCTTCTTTCATTATGTTTTTTGAAATATCATTTAATTGTACTCTATCCCCAGGGTCGGTAAGTGCTAAGAAATAATGGTTTCAGGCAGATTATACATTATCTTTCACTTCTCCATTACTGAAAATACCTATAACTGTATGCATGCTTTTCCCAATAGTTTGGGCTCTGATTTCTACAAGTAGCCTATCTACCCAAGACACACACACACACACACACACACACACACTGGCCAAAAGCTCTATTTCACTCTAATAAGGTGTTGACAGTTTTGTCTTTACTAAAAATGTCCTCCTAGGAACCAGCCCAACTGTTAACAGGGTTTTACAGAAGAAATCAGCGTAGGGATGCTGGGGTCAGGCCAGGGCGGAGGAACCATACTTTGCTGCTCTGTCAATCTAGAGACATAACCATTTCATTTCAGGTCAACAGGAAATATAGTTCTGGAACCAAATCATGATGCTAGCATAGGAGAGAGTGTTTCCTCCAGAGAGTCTGAAATGATACATGGAACTATGCTTTTGATGCCCTTTGAGCTTGTAATTATTATCAAAATTAAGAAAGTTAAGTAACTCCCAGTAGTAGCTTCCATAATTGCTTTAACAATCACACATAAAATAATATAGAGTGTTCCTGAAAAATTCTGGGCATGCTAGTTATAAAGGAAGTATTTACAATACATGAAAGAACCAGGGGAATTTCATTATTTTGCTGTCATTATCATGGATAAAACCTCCAGATGAGTCATCATAATTCTGTGCATAGTAAGCCTCCTGTCATCAACCCCATCAGTAAATCCTGTGTTGTGATTAATTAGCAACTATTCGGAGAGAGTTGCTTGGACTCTGCACATAAAAACCAACATTCCATATTTATTGGAAGAATGAAATGTACTTTATAATGACAATGCAAACTAATATTAACAGAAAGTTTGCTGGAATCCAGATACTATATATGACTTATTTCTTGTAATCCAGTATCAGCTTCATTTTATAGGTAAGAAACTAAAGTTTAGAGAGGTGAAGTTACTTGTCCCAAATTACAGAGCTTGGAAGCAGCAGCTTCAGGCTGGCATTGTAGGTCTATGTGACTCCAAAATGCGTCTTCTTAAAACTAGCACTCGATATTTCCCACAATTTAATCTTAGAATAAAGACTTCCATGAAAATGTTACTGTAATTCATCATGAAGAGCAATACTCCGCATTGTGGAGATACTCAGAATCACTGGATAGGGAGCAGTACTGAGAGACTGAGAAATAAAAGTTTTATGATATCAGGTTTTCACAAAGATAGCACATCCATAATGAAAACATGGGAGAAGATTCTGCTCAAGAATAGCAGCTCTCAACATGGTCAATAATACTGGAATAACACGTACAGCGCCAGGTGGGTGCAGGAAGTATGGGGGGAGCAATTTGTAAAGCATAGGGTTGTCTAACCACTATGCTGTATCCCTGAAACCAGTAGAAATAATATTGGAAGTAAACTGTAAGTAAAAATGAAAAATTATAAATAGACTCTAGAAATAAAGATAGTAACAATAGAAAAAAAGAACAGTGTGTCTTAGTGAAAATACTGCAGATCCAAATTTTTAGCACAACACAAAATCATATGCCCAGTATTTTCCCAGGTAACTAGAGGTGTATGTTAAGTGATGAGTCCTTTTGACATCAGCTGAGCCAACAGGAATTCGTCAAAGCTGAGTCCTTCATTCAATCTGACTCAAAATAATGAATGGAACCTCAGACTGAAAGACTCTTTCTTGTCAACCTTCCCAAATCTAAATTAAAGTTTGAAGGAGTATATGAGTAGATATGACTAAAGTAAAACAAACAAGTCTCAAAGGGAAAACATAAATTAATCGTTTGGAGTTGGAGTTATATTTGTATTTTAATCTTTAATAAATTATACATGTTTGATGCAATTCCCTGGTAGTGTTTATGATTTGATTAAAAACCCTGCTTTCTAAAAGCAAGAAGTAGAAAATAATCTAATTACTCAATAATAGGGGGCACATAAAAATGTGAAACTTCCATATCTTAATGTATCCATTAAAAACATAAAATAATACAATGGAAAACTTTTCAAAATATATTAACTTAAAAACTGCTGAAAAGAACATCATAATATATATGATCCGAATTTCGTGCTTGGGTGCAAAGGTGGTGGGGGGTGGGGTGCTAAATACATATCACTAAAAATGTTAACGGGGCTCTTATCCAGTGGTAGGTAATGTTTGTCTTTTCCTTTCTTTCTATCTTTCCTTCCTCTTATTAATTTTTATCATCTAAACATATGCGCTAAGAAAATTTGACTTGCTTAGTAACTCTCCTTATTAAGATAGGCTAGAATCAAAGAGCTCAGATTTTGCAATCTCACTACCTGGATCCAAAATCTGACTCTATCACTAACGAGTTGTGTAAATTTGTCTAAGTTCCTTAACGTCTCCATGCCTCACTTTCCTCATATGTAAAATAGGAGTCCACACAATATGTTTCTACATAGCAGATCCACCATGAGAATTACGTGAGTTAATGTATGTGAAGTGATGAAATAGTGCCTGACACATGGTCAGGGCTCAATAAATGCTGGCTATTATAGATGATGTTGCTACCTTTATTACTGGAGAATATGAATGCAACCAATAGCTCTGCTGTAAAAACACAAGAAATCCATATATTAGTCAAGATAAGGATATTATTACTATATCTGCCAAACACGCACCAAAGCCTAAGTTGACTTAGTTGACTTAATAGATGACTTAGTCAACTTGACTAAGTTGACTATTCTCTACTTAGAAAAGTAAGTGTATGACAATTTTTAACATTATTAGAATTTTTAAAATAAACAGTGCAACTTTCTGGTTTTATTCCTTATCATAAATCTACAGATGATTCTTTGTGCATGTCTCTAGCTGTGCCACACCTATTCTCTTAGATAAAACAAAATGATGTGGGGAGCAGGGAAGCCATTGACCAAAGGACACAGAAAGCTGGCATTAGGTGTGTGGTGTATTTAAGGTCAATCCAATCCAATAACGTCTGTAAGCAGAGGGATGAGACCTTCCCCGGGACAGAGATGATCAACATTGGAAGGTCCACCACCAGAACACCAGACAATCTATGCCTGGTCAATATGCTTGGCATTAAAATAAGGGTGATCAAAGCCATCTTAGAAATTGCAATGGACTTCTTTTCTGGTGTGACTGAAAAAAATGCTCACATCATAATTTATGGGGCTTTTCTTCTCACTACTGAAATAGAAGCCTCCATGATACCGAACCTTCCTTCATAGAGCCTGAGCCTAGCCCAAACATACGTAGCATGCACACATACTTTTCCTTGTCTTTACATCTATAAGTAAAAATAAAACTCAATTCCTTTCAAAAACTTAAGGAGGCAGCCTTACTTATTTTATCTCCCTTCTTCTTCCTCAACCCCAAACTTCCAAACTTCATGAATATTCCTTAGCATACAGTAAGCTTTAAATTAGTGTTTTTAAAATATAGGAAGCCTTCTGATTTCTCACATTATACAGAAATGTAAGAAACTGTGAAGAGCTATTTTTCCCAATCTGAAACATGAACTCCGTATCTAGTCCTAAAGGATGTTTTGAGTGAGAGGGGAGGTGTCCTGACCAGGTCTCACAGTGTGTGGCCGAGGGAAAAACTGCACAGAGCTATCTAAGCCTGTGCCCTGTGCACCATGCAGGCAGAGAGGCATCTGGCTCCTCAGCTTCGGGAGGCTGATCTCTGACATCGCAGGTTCTAAGAATTCATATGATGAGACAGAAGTCCAGGGGTGGGTCTGTGTAGCCCCAGAATCAAGCTCTCTGGCCCCTCCCAGAGATTCTAGAATGTTATTAATATCTGTTAGTACACTCTTTTTCTGATTAACGATCCTGTGCATATTCTGTTACTTCCAACTAAAAGCCCTGCCTAATACATACATAAAAGTGTTGACATTGCCCTGGCTGGTGTAGCTCAGTGGGTTGAGTGCGGGCTGCAAACCAAAGTGTTGCAGGTTCAATTCCCAGTCAGGGCACATGTCTGGGTTGCAGGCCATAACCCCCAGCAACCGCACACTGATGTTTCTCTTTCTCTCTCTCTCTCTCCCTCCCTTCCCTCTCTAAAAATAAATAAATAAAATCTTTAAAAAAAAGTGTTAACATTCTACTAATTCTCAGAAGCACAAGTTGAGTAGTAGGGAAAAATGGTCCATTTCAGTAACAAGAGCATTTGTCCTCACCTTAGTCCATCTTTGCCCACCAAGCTAAGTTTGCCATGCACAGACAGACAAAACCTGCGCTTCCAAGCAACGTGAAGGGTGCAGCTATCAGCTTGTAAGAATAAAAATTTCACCATGATTTCCTTCACAACAAGTATTTAGTGTCTCTCCTGAAAAATAGTTTAGAATAGTTAATTTTATGATAGTAAATTTATAAAAACTCTTTACTTTCTTAAGCCCTCAGGGTAAATTAAACCAAGAAACCTTAAAATGCAGTCTCCTGAATAGATGTCCCACGGTCCCCAGTAGTCAGTGCACTGTGGTTATGAGTGAACAGCATGAACTCTGGAATCACAATATCTGGATTTGAAACCAAATTCTACCATTTAGTAGTTTTATTACCTTGAACAACATAAGTCACCCATCTACACATCAGTTTCTTTATCTGCAAAACAAAATTAAGTATAGCACCTACTTCAAATAGGTTTCATTAGTATTTCTCCTGCAAGTACATACGGAAGGTACTTAGCACATTGACTAGCATATAGCAAGCACTCAGCAAGTGTTACCCACTATGATTCTGAGTAGCATTATTAGCCATTATGATGGCATTGATGCCCTAACCATGCAAGGGAGTCTATAATTTAATACATTTGCCTAAGCCCTACAGTCCATGACGATTTAGTAGAGCCATTTAATACTAAACATTTCAGTCCTTCCACATGTCTCCTCTTGTTCTTTCAGGGGATTATTACTTTTGAAACCAAACTGCCACACTCCTTGGCTGAGAAAAACACACCCAGGGGTAAATTGCCCGGCTGAAAAGCTATGCAGCTCTTCATGGGCTGTTGTTTGCTTTGTGCCTGAAAACAACTTTTCTACACCAGTGCCCCTTTGAGGGTATTTTGGCCTCAGATTAGAGCTACAAGTGAGCTACTGCATGGCATTTATAGAGGGCCTCAGAGCTTCCAAATATTCATTTCTAGCCAATGTTTCCAGCTGAGGTCTGTTTCCAGCAGCTAAGGGAAAACAAATATTTGTCTTGGGATTCTTGGGTTCCGAGTATTTTGCAAATGTTTTCACCTAATATTTCCCCAGGAAAAGATCGTCTCTGGTAAGTTAACTCAAAAAGTTAGCTGTTTGTTTGTAAAACACTGTTGTGGTAAAAACACAATCTCACAAAGGATTTGCAGACATTCTGCTGATTTTGTCACCCTTGTAACAGTGTGGTTATGATGTCTTGTGGACTGACACATAAAGTTTCTTTTTGCTGAACATCAACAGCCATAAACATTGGTGGCCACCCTCGTCTGAGTTATCAACCCTTTGAGAATCCGATGCATACTGTCTGCCATTTTCTCACTGACAACACACACCAACTGCTGTAACAAACCTCAGGAGAGAGTCCTGGTGGGACTAGAGCGACTGAGTGGGTTCAGTGGAGAAGACTGCCCCCTGTCTTCCACTCAGCCTGCAGAAGTCTCTCCTGGAAAAAGGTAGGACTTCAGAGGCTGCTTGAAATATAACTTACTCCCATCAGAAAGCAATTTCTTCTTCTTTTTTTCTGGAATTTAGGCTTAAAATATAGTTGCTAAGTACCTCTGGCAAAAGCCAGATTTGTTTCAGAGGGTCTGGCACATACTTGGCAAGAAACACACTGAACTGGAATTAAATAATAATCCCATGACTGGCTATAATTCAGACCCATATCTTGGCTACCTTTTTAGGATTATGTTCATAATTATTCTAGACCACATTTTGACAGTATTCTAGCCATCCTGTCTGAACATCTGTTTCAGGAACTCCTCTGCCTCTGGCAGCGTGTGCTGTCTCTGCAGACAGCACGCCAGATGACCAGTGCCATCTCCTTAACACTGCACATACGCCTCTTGTGTTTTTGAGTCTCTGCCAAGACCCCGTTGGGAGACACAAGGTTTCGGTAACAAGGGACATGTGCCCCTCTCGTGGCCACATGTAAACCACATGAAAGAAATCATGACTATTTGCTTAAGAAGTCATGCCAGTAACAGTAAAGATCAGCCTAGTCTACAAATAATAGCTATCAATTTGTACAACCTTTATACATGGGATAATCTAATCCATGCTAATCTCTCTCCATTTTGGCAATGAAGATGCTACAATCACTCCCCACACAGAAAAGCTTCAATCAAATTAATGTTCCATGTCAGCTCTATCTTAAAATATTTCCTCTTCTTTATCCAGAATAAAGAGTGGATAAATCTATCTATACTGAACAAGCCTCCCAAGGATTCTCAATCTAATCCAGCCAAAATGGGATGTACAAGTTAAAAAAAAAAGCTAAATAGAAACGCAAATAATGAATAGTGTCCATTATTCACTTATAGAGAGGAATAATCCACCTTAAGAAAATTTATTTATAAAGCAAAGCATCAAGGGATTATTATTTAACTGAAAGTGTCCTTTCCCATTCAGTTATCTGTGGAATATTGGAGCTAGACAGGATGCACAGAGGTCATCACTGACAGAAGAGAACATGGTGCCAGAGGAGGCAGAAAGACCGTGCTCAAAGATGCACAACTCCGTGGTAGCAGAGACAGCACCAGAACCGAGGGCCCACGTCTCCAGTATGGCCCACTGCTTCCCCACCTCCTTCCTACCCACATACCATGACAACACATCAGGGGCAGTATAAGGTCCTCTGACTTGCTCTCATTTGTGTACATATCATTACCTACATAGGGAGGGGAGGGAACTCTGAAATCTAGACTTCAAATGGCAGGAACCATTGCTAATTGAAAACCAATCACAAACGAAGACAAAACATTTCTGAAGTTCTAATGCAAGTCACTGGAAAAATTGGATTCAATTTTTAAGAATCTAATTTTCACAACTCTCAGGGGCATGTCTATTGGAACACAGGAGGCACTTTAGAATGTGAATGATTCCAAAAAAGTGCCAATCTGTCTGTTCACACTTAATTTTGCAGGTAGTTGGTAACAGAGAGTATAAAATGTTACTGCTCAAAATCTGACTTTGTCAAACTTTATACCTTCTATAAAGACAATAAGCCCTGGCTGGTGTGGCTCAGTGGACTGAGCACCAGCCTGTGAAGCAAAGGGTCACTGATTCGATTCCCAGTCAGGGCACATGCCTGGGTTGCAGGCCAGGTCCCCAGTAGGGGACACCCAAGAAGCAACCACGCATCAATGTTTCTCTCCCTCTCTTCGTCCCTCCCTTCCCTTCTCTAAAAAAATAAATAAGTAAAATCTTTAAAAAAAAAAAGACAATCAGCACAAAACGAGGCTTCACACCTACAACAGAAAGGATATGAAGAAACCAAGAATGCCAAGAAAAAGTAAACAAGCTAGCTAGCCCAAATTTAGTGTCTATACTTGAAAACTTAGGTTTAAAGAGTTTTGTCAACCAATCAATTATTTTCCAAGATTTGTCAGTGCATAAAGTGATGAGAAGACATGCATAATATCATGACCATTTAAAAGTCCCATAGAGGGACCCCAGGAAATCCTCTGCTTATAATGACTCATCGTCAGAAAACTCCTATAACTAGCATGGCTATGCCTTCCCAAGACATGGCATTGACCCTAGGACATTACAAGATTCCCCGGATATACCAAGTTTGTCTTAATCACTCTGGTGCTGACACATTTTCTTGGGTTCTGATTGTTCATATTGGTAATCCACTCCAAAAAAAGAGTATTGCACTAGCAAGAGACCTCTGTTCCCTGAGGACTATAGGTAACATATTCTATTCTCAGTTATCTCCATGGTAGAATCTTACCTGTGTTGAAAGATCCATTCACAAACACAGTCTCTCATTTTATAGACTAGCAAACTGAGATCCTTATTGATTTGCCTGAAGGCTGTTTCGGCTTCATGCAAATGCAGGCCAGGAACTTGGGTCTCCCTGGCTCCTTGGCAGCCGCTGTTTCAGCTACACCAAACTACCTCCTTTCCAAGTCGCTTTTCACTGCAGTAGGATAGACTCTTTCTTTATCCTCCAAATCCAATTCAAATGGCCTACATTTTAACTCATCCATAATGACTAAATTGGATCAGAAGTTTGAAAGCAACTGCTTTTCTGATTACAGTGGAAATGTTGGCTCCATAACTATAAATGTCTTACAACATTGTATAAAACGCCAGCCTTTCCAGAATGTTTTTTAAAAAACCTTTCTGGGCTTTGAACAAGCATTTCCAATGTTGCGTGGCACAGGAAAAAGCCGGCAATCTGTAGCAGGAGAATGCTTCACCAACCCAAGGATTCTGACTCATCTCAAACCTATGGCTTATTGAGGATTTTAAGGTAAAGCCAGTACTCAACAGCAGCCAAAGCTGATTGAGTGAGCACCCCAAGCATTCTTGCTACCAAGTCCTTTGTCCACACGCAGCAGCTCATGTAGCCTCCAGCACAACCATGAGAGGTTGTCATAATGAACCCCACTCAACACATGAACAAACTCAGACTCAGAGGTCCTTAATAATCTGCCAAGATCAAACAGTCAACAGAGAAGGGAACAGCGGAGTTCTCCACTCTGCCCAAATGTCCCATCGGAGTTTTAACAAGAAATAGCCCCCATGTCCCAGCAGAGGCTGCACCCTTTGGGTACGTAAAGAAAATACGTGCAGTAAGACATTGCTAAATCTATAAAAATAATGCTTCGGTTACAAAAGCCAACCTGCAGTTTTTGGAACTGCGATCCCATTTCCTCAGTCACAGCTCTCCAGAGCAACTGCTCCTGCACGCTCACTGTTTGCAGAGTCGTGAACGAGGCCTTCTGTCGGCCCGAAACAGCCTGCCCGTGTGTGAAGTGAAGTTCATCAGAGTGGTGCTTAGGGCTGTTGGGAGAATTAAATATGTGAAGCCCCGAACCGTGCCACATAGTAAACTCCCTGCAAACATTAGCTGCGGCTATTCTTATCATCCCCATCTATGTAAAAGTAATGAGCCAGGCAACAATGAATGTCTGTGACCTTGGGCTGATCCTTCAGCTTCATAGCAATTATTTAGCATTGACTAGATGTCGAGGTCTACAACAGGAACAGAGGAAAAAGTCATAAAAGGCAAAAACGATCCACTCCACGTCCTACGTGGCCTGGCAATCCACTTGAGGAAAAGAAGATAAATGCAGATGACAACAAGAGCAAAAATTAACTCACAAAAACCTTTCAATGCACGGTGTATGTGAACGGTGACCAGGGAGAGGCTGGCTGACGTCACAGAGCCAGCAGATTTGCCCTGGACCCCTGGACCCCAGGACCCCAGGAGGGCTGTGCCCCAGCAGAGAGCAAGGACGATGGCATGCAGACAGATGGAGGGGCAGGGCAAAGCCCCGTGGTGGCACTGCACAAGGAGAGTGAGAAGGTTTCTGAAAACAGAAATAAGTAAAGCAATTTTAAGCCATGAAAGTGCTCACATTTTAGATGCTGGGATTTCCAGGGCTGTGGTTCTGATCAAGTTTTGACCAATCCTGCATTCACACTGCTTCACGTGACTGAGACTGATGTGCTTCTGCCTCCTGGAGTTTTGCCCATCACAGAGAGCAGGACAGGGAGGATGTTTGGGGATGAGAGGAATGGTAGCCCCCGCAATGCCCCCACCACCACATGGCACACGAGCCTGGGGACCAGACTGCCTGATCTTGGAACCCTGTTCTACCCCTGCCCAGCTCTGTGACCTTGGACATGTACTCCCTGGGCCTCAGGGTTTCCTCACATGTAAGTGAGGCTAATAATAGCTATTTCCCTAACTGGGCTGCTGTGAAGACGATGAATTGATAGATGAAAAGTTCTTGAAAGAGTCCTGGCACCTCCTAAGTATTATGTAAGTGTTTACATTATCTTAATGAGCGCTATTATATGTAAGCTGTTCTCTGTCTTGCTCTAGCTCTGATTACTTTGTCTGAGGCCAGACATCCAGTAGACGGACCTTGAGTACTGCATTCACCTGGCAGGACTCCAGGGACTTCAGAAGTGGTCTCATAATAGAAATGAAGGCAAACAAAGACGGGGGTGGGACCTGGACTTTGAAAACAAGCCTGACAGAACATAAGTGTGAGGGACACACTTTCTTCAATCCTTGCCACGTCTAATGCTTCCTCAAGCAGGGAAGTCAGTGTTTTTTACCCATCCTTTCCAGCACAGAGGACTGGGCATCTAAATGCAAATAGGACACACCTGGTGCCCTCCGCAACATCCCACAAGAAACCCACAAGGGCCTTCTCTGACTGCAGACAAGATCCCCAGCTGGGAATCCGGAGGCACAAGGACATCTGTGTTTCCATTTACCTGTTTTCCACTTTGCATGGACACAGCCCTGTGGTTGTCAGACTCACGGCCTACAACCCTCTGAGGGCTCCCAGCAGCCCCGTGAGCTCCACATCATCCTGTCACAAAAAGACAAAACACCACCGACAGAAAACAAACAAAAGCCTGATTCTAGTCCACTTCACAGGCAGTGCCCACAAAACAGCTGCACAGATTCAGGCCAAGGGAATGCTCGTGGGCCGCCTACTCTGCGGCAGGCTTTACCACCCATTACTTCATTTAATTCTCCTAACAACCTATGAGGAAGGGAGCACAGGACACATTTTAAAACATGCAAATGAAGGCCTAGCAAGATGCAGAGAAACGCTTCATATCCCAACGATTGGCCACTGATGCGGTTTTGATTTGACATCAGGCATATTTGACCCTCACTATGACTCTTTCCTGTGTTTATTCATTCAACAAATACTCTTCGAAAACCTGATCACTCCCAGGTATGGATACAGGCATGGGGACACAGCAAAAAAAAAGGCAATGTCCCTCATCTAGGGAGTCTATATTCTAGAAAGAATAACCAAGAAATACAATATGACCCCAGGCAAAGAAAAAAGGGAAGCATGATGGAGGGACAGAGAGTGATGAGAGTGTGAGGGATCGGGGCCCCTCTGGGGAGGGGGCGTTTGAGGAGACACTTAAATGAAGTGAGCGAGTTCATCAGGCAAAGATCTAGGCGGGGAGGAGAATATACAGCAGAGGGGACAGAAAGTGCAAAGGCCCCGAGGCACATCCACAAAAGGCAAGAAAGCCCGTGTGATCACAGCGAAGCAAAGGCACAGCGGGAAGAGACAAGTTTGAAGAGACTGATCGGGCTGATCACGCCTAGTTCTGCCAGGTGCCGCAAGGCATTCGTATTGCATTCGACTGTGACAGAAAACCACCAGACGGTTTTGCATTGGGACTATATTCTGGAAAGAGTTATCTTTCTAGAAGATCACTAACTACTGTGTGGAGACCTGGCTACCAGGGAGCAAGAGGCCATGCAGGGGGCTAGTTAGAAGCCAGTGTAGCAGCCTGAGTGAGAGATCATGACAGTTCCGACTAGGTTTGTATTTGAACTCAGGACATATTTTGGAAGTGTTCTTCCTGGTACAGAATCAGGGTAGTCCTAAAGGAATTTTTTTATGAGAATCCACTGTAAACACAGTTTGAGGAAAGTTGAAACCAAGACTAATGAGACCTCTTCCGTCTGTCACAGCCACGACTTCAACGGGATGTTATCATCTGAGTGATGGGGCGTCCAGCCTGGAATCCCGTGAACACTGAGCTGTGCTGACAACGTCACTTTAACCTTTTCAAAAGATGAAAGAGCTGACTTTCCTTTTAGCCATCCATCAGACAGTTTCAGAGCAATTTTATTTTGCTGCAAATAGGTTCGGAAACTCTAAACTTCCGAAGAATCATAGGTTTCCCACATTTCTGCATCCTAACAGGCTTCTCCGCAGTCAGCTCAGCCTGCACCAGGACATGCAGAGATGGACGAATCTGTGATAAATCTGTTCCTTCTCTCAAACTCTCTCTGAAGTACCCAAGCGCCACTGGTACTTCGTATGAGTACCTATTTTCATATGAGAAGATACAATTTTGGAGAGGCTAAAAATACGTGCTTGAACAATGCCATCAGACTTATAGCTTTGTGCTCTAAACCTAAGGTATCTTCCGGATATATCTGCAATGGACAACGATGTGACCCCACAGAGGGTCTAGTACTTTTTCCATGACCTCCCTTTGTCACGATAATGACCCGATCAGGTACACAGGCCTTTACATCCGCCAGATTTTGCTCAAGAGGAAGCAGACAGCACCCCCAAGATCAGGGAGGGCAGATCCCTTAGAGGCAGATCCAGCACCGAATCTTCTTCCCTTCAGACAGGGCTCGCTTGAGCAGCCCATCCTACTTTCCAACCTGACGCCTAGTTGCCCAGAGGGTCAGAAAACCCAACACAACGTTTTCTTTTAGAAAGTTGCTAAAGGAATATTAGCAGGTGCAACAGTTGTTGAGAAAAACTCAGGAAGAACAAGCCCATTTCAACCACATCCCCAAAGGCAGGCAGGCAGGCAGCCCAGCCTGCCCTTCCGGTACTTCAAAGTCGGTACAGCTCAGGCTCTTTCTATGGGGAGCAGCGATTTTCAACCTTGTTTACTTCACGGCACACATAACTGATTAACAAAATTCTGCAGCAAATCAAAATAATATATTGTTTGCCAGTCTGACAAAAAATAGGTATAATTTTGATTCATTCACATCAGATGGCTAGCTCTGTGTTGCCTATTGTTTGATTTGACCGCCAAAGGAAAAAGAGGTCAGTGCTTCTGTGACAGGGTGCAGCCAAGTGGGGGGACCCCAAATGGGAATTTGAAATGGGGTCCAGAACTCAAGGTGTCCAGGAAATATTAAGATGTCCTCACCTCTTCCTTGACAGATGTGAGCTGGGGGAAGGGACACATGGAGCAGGGCCATTGAGAGCTGTTTTGCGTAGCAACAGCCTTGCAGCTAATCTCTGGCATGGTCATTTAACATATCTATAACCTTTAACCAGTTGCATAGATTTGCTAAATAGCTGTGGCCTTGCTCTGAGCCAGGGGAATGGAAGTAACTTCCCCCCAAGATGTAACTGGAGGCAGGTCCCCCAAGTTATAACACCTGTGTGGGAGCTTGGAGAAGATCGGCTCCATGACATGGGGCCACACCTGCCCAGACTCACGACGGCAGCCCAGTAAAGCTGGAAGGATATGAGTGCTGGCAGGTGTAATTGATGATGGGAGGAGTCGGAAATGGGGCTTCAGAGGAAGATTGACTCGGGGATTTAAACCGAGACGCGGAAGCCATTGAGGGAGAACCACGCAGCTTTGGCAGAGTGGGGACTCCCGCGGCCATTGTGCAGAGAGAGCCACGCAGCTGTGGGTATGTAGGGGAGAACCACTCAGTCTTTAGCAGACTGGGGACTCCCATAGCCCTGCCTGAGAGAATCACCATGTGGCTTTAGTAGAGAACCACCACTCAGCTTTGGCAGAGTGGCGACCCCCCCCTCCTCACAGCTATTGAGGAGGAAAAGCCACTCGGTCTTTAGCAGGGTGGAGACTCCCGCAGCTATTGTGCAGAGAGGACCACATGGCTGGGGCAGTGAAGGAGAGAATATGCAGTTTTGCCAGAGTGGGGACCCCCACAGCTTTAGAAGGGGGAACCACCACCCGGCTTTAGCAGAGATCCTGGCAACACAGCTGATGGTGCTGGGAACCGAGGGAGGCCTACCAGCCAAGATGGATTACTGGGAAGAACTGTGGGCTGCCTGAGCTGCGGACTTCTATTTCTTTTCCTGAGATATGGTACCCCAGACTGGGAAAAGGGGCAAAGAAGGACTGTATGTATTTGTGGGTGTTTTAAGGGACTTTGGGATTTTGATGAAGACATTAGGTCACTACTTTAAGTTTGTATAGCACTAAATAAACATTTCCTTTCCTTTTCACGAATCTCTGGCATTGAGACCTCTTTCCTCTGGTGATGGACATAACGAACCTGGGGGGTTCCTTTCGGGTAATAGTACATTGCCTTGGCCATGTTGTTATTCTGGAACCCCCCCTTGTTGTTCTGTAACACTTTTGGCTAAATAGTTGAGTATTGCATGCTTTAACAATTATTTTTTTAATATTTTTTATTGCATTCTTTCCATTAGCATTTGTCTCCCGTATACCCCATGAGACACAGAACCCAGACTACGAGGAAATAGTGGAGGTGACTTTTCATGAGAGAGGCAGGATGGAAAACACAGTGAATGCATGTGCGCGAAAACATGAAGAGAAACCAACGAATCTTTAGAGAAAACTGCTGTCAATCAGTAACAACTACAGTGATGAGTTTTTTCTGAACCCAAAACTGCAGCAGGTACTAGAATAGAATGGAACATCTGAACTTGAGATCATGCAAAAATTCAGCACTTATGGCTGCTGTGATTATAATATACTGTATATATATTATATATCAGTGTTTATCGTATAATAAAGTTTTTTATGTATTATATATAATACTGTGTACTGTTTTTTCTCTGTGTTTTGTTTTAATGGGTCTCAAAATTCTGTGACAGATTTTTAGTCAACTTATTTTCATTAGAAAGTACTGTTTTTAAACACTAATAACTTAAAACCATCACACACGCAAGAAAAAAAGTCCGCAAAAATCATTCTCCTTTCCTTCTGAAGGTTTTCTGATGCATTATTTTGTATATATAAAGTATATATTATATATAATACTGTATATTACATATAATGCTGTGTATTATATATTATATATGATACTGTTATAGGGTGCAGCCAAGAGGGAGGACCGCAAATAGGGATTTGGAATGGGGTCCAGAACTCAAGGTGTTCGGGAAAAATTAGGATGTCCCAGGTGTGAGTTAGGGGAAGGGACACATGAAGCAGGGTCATTGAGAGCTGTTTCACATAGCAACAGCTTTACAGCTAACCATTGGCATGGTCATTTAACTTATCTATAACCTTTAACTGGTTACATAGATATGTTAAATAGCTGCTGTGGCCATGCTCTGAGCCAGGGGAATGGAAGTAACTTTTATCCAAGACATAACTGGGAGGTAACTCCCCCAAGTTACAGCGCCTGCATGAGAGCTTAGAGATGATTGGCTCCATGACATGGGGCCACGCCTGCCCAGACCCACGATGGCAGCCCAGTAAAGCTGGAAGGATATGAGAGTGCTGGCAAGTGTAGCCAATTGTGGGAGGAGTCAGAAATAGGGCTGCAGAGGAAGAATGGCTTGGGGATTTAAACCCAGATGCAGCAGCCATAGGAGGGAGAGCCACGTGGCTTTGCCAGAGTGGGGACCCCCACAGCTTTAGAAGGGGGAACTACCACCCGGCTTTAGCAGAGATCCCAGTGACACAGCTGATGGTGCCGGGAACCAAGGCCAGCCTACCAGCTGAGACGGATTACTGGGAAGAACTGGGGGCTGCCCGAGCCACGGACTTCTATTTCTTTTCCTGAGATACAGTACCCCAGACTGGGCAAAGGGGGAAGGAAGGATTGTGTGTGTTTGTGGGTGTTTTAAGGGACTTTGGGATTTTGATGAAGACATTAGGTCACTACTTTAAGTTTGTATAGCATTAAATATACATTTCCTTTCCTTTTCATAAATTTCTGGCATTGAGAGATGTCTTTCCTCTAAGGTGGTGGACATAACGAACCTGGGGGATTCCTTTCAGTAATAGTATATCATCCCAGCCCCCCACCCCATTGTTCTGTAACAATACTGTGTATTATATATTATTGTTACTTTATATCATATTCAGTGTATTGTAACAGAAGTATGTATGCACATTTGTATAAGCATATCTACATACATATATGCATAATTACATTACTATGTATAAGTATATTGAATAACTACTTTTAATTAAATATAACTACTTCTGATTTTATGTATATAAACACTGATGCAACTGCGATGTATAAATACCTGCAACTCTCACACATGTGTGTAACATGTATTAAACCTCGAGGTTCACATCAGCGAGGTCTCCTTGAGAGCACACAATTCAGTTTAATGAAATGTACTGATATTTATTGTAGGAGGCCTCTCTGCATGGCGTGGGCCCAGCTCCCACTGGGAGATGCACAGGACCCACGCCCACAGATAGGTTTTCCCATGGGGAATCAGGCCTGCAATGTACCTGGGCCGCTATGAGTCTTGCTTTTTGCTAAAACTCCCTCACCCTGAATTGAGGACATTTACTGCAAAGCAACTTCCTAAAAACCATGCTAAACCTTCCAAGGATGAGTGTAACAGGTTCAACCACTTTTGCCTTTTCATTTGCAAATATCCCTCTTCTGTAATGTGATTACCAGCATCCTCTCTTTTGTTTTCTGTATAAGGTAACCACCTAAAGCGAGCTTGTGCATAGTTAATGAGGAGCTTCTTGTAATGTGCCCAGTAAGACAATAAAAGCTCATTGGAGCAAGGGCCAAGGTTCTTGCTCCCCTTGAGAGAAAAGCCATGCTGTCCCTTTTCCTCCACTGGACTCGGTAGTCCGTGTGAATGTCTCATTTTCCTCCATAATGATGTGGACCCCGTGAACCGGGGTCCACATCAATTTAAAATCCCAGAAAACAAAGTAGAAACATTGCTGAGCCTCATGGTCTTATTACAAAAATCTTTGTGTCCTAGATCACCATAATTCACTCAGGAAACCACTCCCATTCATTGTCACTTGACTGCGTGATAGAAACACCTCAGGAGCATCAACACAACAAAACAAAAACCCAGAAACAAATGCCTGGGCTCCTCCACCCAGAAATTCTCCTTCTGGTAGACCGTAGTTTATTCTTTTTTAAGGTTACATTTTGGAAACGTTTGAACCTATACAGAACATGACTTCATTGCACAGCTTCAAAAATTATCAAATTCGACATTCTTATTTTATGAATGCCCCAGATTTTGTTTTTTGGCTGATTTTAAATAAAATTCCACATCATGTTACTTCATTCATAAGTACTTCTGTATAAAATTCTGGTGTTTAATGTAACTACCAGTCTTAATACAATTATAAAGGTTAACACAATTTTAAAAAGCTCCTTAATATAATGTAATAGCCATTTCTTATTCAAACTTCCCCAAATTGTTCTAAAGCTTAGTTTGTTTGAATTATCCAAAAAAGGATTACATGTTGCTTTTGGTTGTTAGATCATTTAATTCTCATTATACTATAGTAGTCTCTTCCTTTCTGTCCCGTGTTATGATTTGCTGCATAAACCGAGGCATATTTCCTATACAGTGACCCACATTCTGACTGTCTGATTATTTTCTGAAATGTTGTTTACAAGGTTCCTCTAGCCTCTGTATTTCCTGAAAACCATGAGATGCTCAGTTAGTTGCAGGTGCTATTTTTCTGGCAGGCATGTTTTGTGGATGGAGCTGTTCACTTCCAGTGTGACCGAGTAAGACTCCTAAGGTCTGGCTGGTCTGCTAGCGGTGCTGTTAGGACCAACCAGTTAGTTCGGGGTTTCCAGGCTGATCCCGGTGATATAAAGTCACCCAGCAATAGTTCACCCCATGGTTGTAGCCGGTGGTGATCGTGATCATTGCCTAGATTGGGGTATTATTTTAAAAGTACCAGCCCTCAATATCAACATCTTGAGAAGTCCCCAAGTAATTCTAATGTGTAGCCAAAGTTGAAAAGCAGTGCCGTTTTCATGTGACAACAGCACACCCTTGAAGAAATAATTTAGTTACCAGGAATGGCAGAAAGCCACTAGGCACTTTGGGCTGTGCATGCCAGAATGAACACAGTCATTTAATTGTTTTTGAATTAAAAAAAAAAGTTGCTCTTGCAGAAGACCTAACGTGTATGTCAGAAACGCAATATGAAAAGTGTGACCCAGTGTACAGGTGCATGCTGTCCCTGTCATGTTCTTCTACAGCTGGCCAGCACATAACACCCCTCCTGCCACCAAAGCCCGTTCCCGGGTTAGGTCTGTTCCAGAGGGCAAATTAACATGATGAAAAATCGCCCCTATATCTCCCCTCATACCCCGGTGATTAGAATAGCAAAGAAAGCCACTCCACAGGAAAACACTTGTGCAACTTCCAAAAAAATCATTACATCCTGGTCACAGAGAAAAAAAAATGAAAGGCTTAAAAAAAAAAAGAGTGAATGTGTGTCTTTGAGACACTTTGTCTTTCTGGAACCCGGAGTCACTTACATATCGCTAATCACTGGCCCCTCTCTCTCAGTCCCCATACTAATCTCCCTAGACCCGCCATACTCCTTTTTCTAATGAACTTCATACTCTCTAGCCTTCATTCTTTGTCATCTTTACAGTGTTCTCCTGTTCGCCTGATCAAAGGTATCATCTTACTAAAGGGCTCTGCTCACCTAGACATGTGGGAGAGCTGTAAGGGGCCAGCTCAGGGTAAGAGTGCACATTTTAAGACAACCTTCCACAAAGAGGGGTGTTGCATCTGTGGGCAAAGCCTTTCCTACTATAGACTGAGCATCGTACGAGAGGAAAACATTGAGATCATAAACTCTTGGTTCAATCTCTTGGCTCTGCCAGTTCTATTTTATTTGGAAAACACATTTGACTCCTCTGAACCTCAATTTTCTCTCTTATTCAATTAGCAGATTCGGTTAAAACTAAACTGTTATGGTTTTATGAATGGTCAGTCCAGACCAGAGAGGTGATTGCTGTTATAGAAGACACAGGGAGACATACTCTCTATAAAGAGAGATGAGCTTCCACAGTGGGTAAAGACACTAAAAGAAAACTCAACGTAAAAGACTAGTAATTTGAAAACTCATGTAAATTATTAAAATATACATAGGTGAAATAACATGATCTCTGGGATTTGCCTTAAAATATTTTAGCAAAAAAAATAGTCTAAATGGGAGGGAAGATGAAATGAAATTGACAAAGTATCAGAAATTGTTAGAAGAGTGATGAGTACTTGTTCTCTCCAGTTTTGGTATGTTTGAAATACTTTATAATATGAAGTTTAAAACCTCAAGCAACTGCACCTGCCCTCCCCCAGTCCCACTGTGGAATGCCCCGTGGTTAGACTTTGACCCACAGTTCTCCATTTGCAGTTACTCTAGATGGCTGATGTCCAGAGGAAGTGGAACAGAGAGTCTATGGGCACCGATGTGCATTCCAGGATATTCAATAGCTGTTGAGTCTTCTCATGCCAGTGTCTTTCTCTCGGTGGAGATACTATCTGTGCTTACAACAGGAGCTGATTCTGCTGAAAAACACAAGTTCACTATGATTTAGCAGCAGACTAGACATCAAGGCTCTGTGTAAGGAGAAATTATACTTAGGTTTCCCAAAATGCAACATAGTGAAGAATAAGACCAACCCTAGAGGAATCCTATGAGAAAGCAAACATGAGAATTTATGGTTATTGGGTGCTGAACCATATTTCTCAGAAGTGAGAACCACTTCCAAGAGCTGTGCACCTGTGGATCATTGACTCACTCTTCTTGGTCACTTGAACAAGGCTCAGCAAGTCACAGCCTGCAGTGGGCTGACATGTTCTTTCCAAGTACTTTCCAGAAAGTTTACCCAAGAAAAAATCGGGTGATTCAGCTGATCACCAAAGCACCTCAAAAGCAGGTGAGTTGGAAAAACACAATCATTCTACACTGGCGTAAACCGTCAGTCTGTTTCACTCTAAGAAAGATTATAAATATGGTTCTTTCAAGATCATAAGTAAGCAGAATTATTATCTACTGCATGGAGAAAGTTAGCTGCCTACAGGGATTATTAAAGTGTATTATTTGGCAAGATGCATAATTTCAAGTGCAAAATTCCCCACCGGTTTATTGAGGCGAAGATGTCACATGGGGTAAAGAAGTAACTCCTCCTTTCTCCTCCTGTGCTGCTTTGACTAGCTGATGCGCCGTGTTGATCCATCTGGTGGAAAGGTATTTCAGAAAGACATACCCCAGCCCTCCCATGTCTTAAATATGAGAAGAAAACTTTGTTGTTGTTTTTGTTTCCTGTTGCTAAGAATTGAAAAACTTGGCCCATCTCAGACAAATATAGAAAATTTCTAAATACTAATATCACCTACTTATTAAAATTAAGGCTTTTTGAATATATATACTTCATGTTTGTACAGCTTCATCCTGGTAAGGGTCAATATATTAAAAATGATATATTCAGTATATAAAATACTTTTTATATCAATATATAAAATAATTTTATATATTCAATTTATAAAATTGAATATCTCCAAAGCAGGGAATGTTCAACATTTTCTGTTAAATGAAACAATATTTGCTCATGAAACCAGGAGCACAAGTCAGCACAGACGCAACACTGGCACATTTTTAAAAAGCACAGGAAAGCTGAACTTTCCAGAGAACGACAGAATAGGATTCTAGTTTACTTAAGAATGGGTACTTGATAACTAATTATTCTGTTACAAAACTTAACAAATCAATCAACAGGCAAAGTATTTGCTGCTTGTTCCAGTAAAAGAAATCAAATGACTTCAATCAACAGTTGGCTTTTTGGTGTCTCTTACTAAGCCGGGACACAAGGCCTGCCATGAAGGCTTGGAAGGCCCCTGAGAACTTCGCTTTTTCATCTTAAAAGACCAACTTATAGGAAGCACCTGAAATAAAAAGAATGACCTGCTGTTTTCTCCCATTAGGAAACAAATCTAGTAAGTGTTTGAAAACATTTGGGCAAGGAGACAGACCAAGACACCAGCACCTGTGATAGAACGGCCCTGTCTGTAGAGCGGGACCACCCATAGATAAGCTCCTGGGAATTCCACACTTACCAGCAGGGGTGCCAAGACATTTATCAAAAGACCCAGAAAAAGGGCGGAGTCCACCACTTTCAAGGTGTAACTGAGGCAGGCTCCAGACCACTGCTGAGACAGCCGAGCTCCACACACCAGAGTGCTGCTCCACGCCATGCTGATCTCCCTTGGCATCGGCTGCTAGAGGCTCTGCCCTGCAGGACTGAGGACTTTGTCTGCCCTGCTGCCCACCTGGCTCCAGGGATCCTTCCTTGTATGATGCTGACACCTCCCTTTTCCTCCATGCTGTCTCCCAGATCTGCAGACTGCAGACTCTGGGACTTGGGTTCATTATCCCCCATTGATTGCTGCGTGCATGTGATATTTCTCTTAGACTGTGTTAGAATGTGAGTAGGATATCCATGTATGTTGATGTTCTACTCTGACTGAACCTGCATTCAATAAAAGCTGAGTGAGTAACATAGTTACTGTGTGTGACTCTTGTCTATTCCTTGGTGCCAGGCTGCTCTGCAGGCAGCTAGCTGAGCAGTTGCCTGGGTGACTCACAGGAAAGACTCTATCACGGACATAGGCTTGTGACACTTCCTCTGCCTTCTCCTTCTCCTTCACCATTAATACACCGGCTTTCTACCTGAGAAGAATCTCTTAATCAATTTCACAAAGTTGTGTAAATAACTACTAGGGTGTTATGCCTGAATCTTCAGAGACACCTGTATTTTTCGAGGATGATCTAGTATGTTTGTAATGAAGAAATCCTATAAAAGACTGACACTCTTTACACAAAATGTGAAACTTGATTTGAGGCTTCAGTTGCCTCATCTCAATCCAGCAATCCGGGGGGAGATGGGGAGATGAAGATGTGATGTCACCAAGGACCTTGCAGATTGCGCTACATAAAAATGGTTTCCATGCCATTGATTCTTAGCTACCCAAACAAATGACTATTTACAAATAAAGTGGTGATATATATACTTTAAGCTTTCCCCTTGAGATGGCTTTGTCCTCACAGGTCTTCCTTTTACCTTCTAGCTTTTTTTTTTTTAAGATTTTGTTTGTTTCTTTTTAGAGAAAAGGAAAGGGAGGGAGATAAAGAGAGAGAGAAACAACCATGTGAGGGAGAAACACTGAGCGGTTGCCACTCATACATGCCCTGACCAGGGGTCAAACCTGCAACCCAGGCATGTGCCCTGAGGGGAATCGAACCACCAACCTTTCATTTTAAAGGACAATGCCCAAGCAACTGAGCCACACAGGTCAGGGCTACTTTTAGCCTTCTTAACCATCCCCATGTACAGCCTTGATCCTATGAAAACATGCTGTGCCAGCATGAAATGAGATTACTCCTTTGGAACAAATGCTTCAGAAAATGAGGAGATAATTAAGTCTAGTCCTACACAATTATTGTAGGACTAGACTTGGTGTGGTGGGGTAGGACTCAGAGTAAGAATTTCCTCTCTCTCAGAACAGCAAGTACCTCTTAGAGAAAGTGAATTCTCACTGGGGCAGTACAGTGGAATACCACACCCTAGATATGGTATCTGACCACCTTTAAATAGACAGTCAGATATATTGGCTGATTATACATAACCCCCTAGGAAGCAGAGTAATATTTCATTAAACCCGAGGCAAGGTAAAGTAAAACACTAACTGAAAATAATGACGTTCAAGATCATATTATTTACTTGCTCTAAGAGTATGACATGTGAGTGAAATTTGAACTAATTCATACAAGAGCAGTTGGAATTCAGAATGAGTCAAGTACAGTGGGATGGACAGAGCGCAGAACAGGAAGTGGAATGTAGATCAGAATTCATACTCAAAAACCAGCTATGTGACCCTGAGCAAGTAAGCTGCTCTCTCACTGTCAAGTGTCTCAACTATAAAATACTTTCTTCAAGGGTTGTATGAGGGTGCTTAGCAGGAAGTGATATGCTGGGATGTCAAGGTAGGGATCACAGCTATAGAGAGACCTTTAGGAAAGTTGGGGCTGTAGCTCAATGCAAGAAAGAAAATCCATGGTTCAGATAAAGCCCCACAGGTCAGTCTCTCCTGCTGAGACTCTGGAGGAAGTGAGCTAATAACCAGCCATTAGTTGGCAGAATGCTCACAGCAGTCCTGACCTGTCCAGGGCAGGAGCTGGGGAAACAGTCATAGTACTGAGGAAAATAAGGCAGAGCGTGATGGCAGAACTACAAAACTGGCAGTGCCCATGGGGTTCATGGTGAGAGCTGACGCAGCTGACGCTCTAGTGAGCAGCCCTGCCTGCCACCGAAATGCCTGTGTAGGTGGGTGAGGGGAAACCGAATCGGCCCAGCCCCATGTCTGCATAATAACCAGCACTCAATAAAGAATGCTAGACCCATTATTAGGCAACTTAGCACTAAAAGGTCTACTTTTATAACTATAGCGTGCCTTCATTTCTCCATCTGAACAGCAAAGACAGCTGCACTTGCCCCTACAATTGTAGTACTTGTTAGAGGCCACTGAGACCCAATGTGTTGAGTGGCCTCAGCCACTTGGAGCAACACGTCAGAATATAGGGATGATCTCCCCAGGGGTTAGGAGTGAGGACCTATTCGCATGCCCACAGCGTCCCACAGCGTCCCACAGCCACACTGCGAGACTTCATCCTCAGCGCCTTCCAGCACTAGGTGACAGTCAGCAGCAGCAGAGGGGGGTGTCTCAGTGCCAACTGTCTTTGGATCTTTGCACCAAGGACTCTCCAACCCTCCACATCATTCACACTTGGTCACCAGAACCAGTCAATACTAATCATTTCTGTCCTAGGAATCACTAATAGGTGCTGATATTGCCACATCAACCTATGGATGAAACCTTGAGATAGGGAGGTCATGAGAGCAGAGAACTTTTGTAAAAAAAAAACAAAAAACATTCCTGCTGTAAGAGGAAAGTAGAGGTGGAACAGCTCTTGAGATTGTTTCCATCTATTACATCTATAGGAGTGGCGGTTTGGAGAGGTTTGGCACCGTAAATAATTAACACTGCAGTGGCTGTCCCGGCGAGTGCTGCAGACCACACTGGTATTTTATTGCACCATCCAGTTAATTTAATAACAGAAGACAAATCATCGCTCCTTAATTGACTGAAGTTTACTTTTTAAAAGAAGTAATTAAATCTCAAACTCCCTAGGCTCTCCCCTCATCGGTCCTCCAAGTTTGTATCCAATTTTCTAAAATCTTACAATGGAGACCAAAGATTTAATTTCACAATAGCTGAGTACACATTGGGGGTGGGATAATTGATGTGTTGATGTGTTTCCTCGCCTCTAGAAAGGCTTTTTTTTAAGGTAATGACTGATTTTACAATGAGAGATGGTTTTTGCTAATTTTCTTTAAATATTTTTAATGCCTTACCACAGCCTAAAATAAGATAATTCACAATGCTTGTAAAAAATATACTAAATCTGCTTTGAAAGAGGCTTGTTTTTAAAAGGAAAATATCAATAAAGTTAAAAAAAGCATTGCAATAGTACTAACCAGTCAATTCATAGAATCCTAGGTTGTTTACAACTGATTGGGATTTTATAGATTTTCTAGTCAATTCCTCATCTGATACTCACCTTGAAAATTTTCAGACAGAAAGAGACTGAGACTGAATAAATACACTGTTCAAAGAGCAGGCCAATAATGAAACAGTTTCATGTCCACCAAATCAGGATACTGCTTTTCAATATTGTCAAGAATAGTAATAATAATAATGGTAACAACAATAAACATTTGATAAGTGTGTACTGTTCTTTGCAAAGTCCTCAACGTTCAGTACGTCATTTATTCTCATAAGAATCCGATAAATAAAACAATCATTCCCTTAGCCACTCCGGCACTGAGTTCTTGATGCTCCCCCTCTTCAAATCCGCTCCTTCTCTAGTGCTCTCAAGCCACCTGAATGCTCAAGCTAAAAATCCTGAAATCACCCCTGACTCCTCTCTTCTTCTCTACTGACATTCAATCCATTAACAAATTATACTTAAAGTCCAACCACTTCTCTCTTACCCACGTTCACAGAACCAATGTCTCTAGCTTAGGCTTCAGCTACCTCTCCAAATAGTAGATGTTAAATAAACATCATCTTAATGTTAACTCAACAGTCTTCTAATTAGTCCCATCCCCCCACCCTTCCATTCCTGTTCCTTTACAGCCTACTCTCTGAAAGGCAGTCTCTTGTGATGATCCAGGGAAAATCAGATGCTGTTGCATCTTTGCTCAAGAGCTCCCAGAGCATTCTCGTCACATCTGGATTGCAGTGTAAAGTCTAACAATCCTGCTCATTCAGCTCCAGTCATTCTGTCCTTCTGGCTCTTCCTCAAGCATCCCAAGCATTCTCCTGCCTCAAGGCCGTTTCAGTTTTCGTTCTTTCTGCTCAGAACATGCTTCCCTCCCTCTACTCAGCTTTCTTCCAGCTCCGACCACCTTTCCTTCTCCCCGTCTCTCTCCCCCCACCTTCTTCCCTCCCTCCTTCCATTCATCATTCTTTAAAAAATTGTCTGTACTTCTCTATATTCTCATTCAACCTTTACTCTTCAACCCCTTCCCATCTTGCCTTCACGAACTCTGAATCGATCCTTTCTAGGACCCTCCGTGTTCCTAAATACAGGTAAAAATATTTTCTTCCTCATCTCTGATGAGCTTACAGCATTTGATACTACTTACCCCTTTCTATATTTGGAAACATCAATTTCATTTTCTTTTAAAAAACAGCATCTTCTCCTTTCCCTCTGATCTGGCTTCTATTTTTCCCTTGCAGGGTTGTTCTTCTTAATGTAGCTTTTATCTCTCTGGTTCTTCACCCTAGGAGGTCTCACCAGGCCCATCCCCAAATTTGTAAACCTACATTTCTCTTCTAGAGTCCAGATTCACATGTCCAACTGCCTTTGCACATTTCTTTTGAAACATTTCACAGGTGTGGCAAACACAGCAGGTCCCAAACCAAAGCAGCGATCTATATTCTGAATCCAGCACCGGTAAACAAATGATCCCATTTTTTAAAAGTCAGATCCTCTTGGATATTCCCCATCATCCCTGTCTCCATCTCTTTCAGAGCTACTCCACCTAAACCACCATTGTGTTTCCCCCAAATTACTGAACTGGTAGCCTTTCCTGGGACCACACTGATGGGTACTCCCTATCACAACTATAATATTGTACTAAAAAAGCACATCTGTTCTACTGAGGCCCTCAATTAAAGCTTCTCAATGGCTTTCGCATAGCTTTGAGGACGAAGCCGAATCCCTAGAACAAGTGTAGAAACGCGCGGCCTGGTCTGGCGCCTCCCCGCCTCCTCAGTCTCGGCCTCTGTGTATTATTGTCCCACACACTGTCCTTGCGCCGCACTTTTCCGATTTTTAAGTACCCACCCACCGCAGAGTCTCTGCAAATGCCGTCCCCTCCCCCTCTTTACTCAACGGTAAATATGTACCTTTTAAAAAGTAAAAAAGTAAAGATGAGTTTACTAAGGGAACTCATATTCATCTTTTAATTAGCAACCCAGTGGCCATTTCTTTAATGAAAACTTCCTTTACTCCTCCATCCTTCTACCCACGCTTTACACCTATTTACTCCAGATTTTGTGAATTTCAGTTTTTTCAAGGGCAACATTTACAGAGAACCAACTGGCTCGGGGGTGTAAAGAAGAATAAAGTAACATTGTTTTGAACGTGTCTTGTCTATCGTAAGCATCCAACAAATGTTATTTTCTCATCTCCTACAGCCCCCCCCCGCCCCCCATGATTGCCTCGGACCCATAACCTTGCTGCTGTGAACCATACTTTGGGAACTTAAATAAAGAGATTGGCCCTTTGTCTCCACCTCTACAGGAAAATAATTTAATTAGTAATTGGGAGGCCATGATTTTGCCAGGAATTCCACTTCTGAACAATTATGCCAGTTTCTAATAAAACATAAATTCCTGTGACACGAGGTTCATATTTCCGACTTACTACAAGAGATACCGTCAAGTTATGTAAGCATTAAGGGAACATGGGAGGGGGAGAATGGGAAATACCACGAGATTAGGAGTGGTCAAACCCCGTCGCTGCAAATGTCATTGCGTGATCAAGAAAAACCACAGCATTAGGCAATGTTCATTTAGCAGTGTAGCATTGATTTTAGCGTAATAATCGTAATAATTTAGATAGTCATTTGTGGTTTGTTATAATAAGGCCAGATCTATACAGCAGCTCGTTCTTGATAAGAGAAAACAGAGTTCTCTGTTTACTTAGAGTTGATGGCAGTACGAGCCCTCTTAGGGGCTTAGTTCTCTTTACTGATCATTTCTATTTTTAATGTGCTTGAGGTTTACAATTGATTTTCCAATCATTCAGTCCTTATATTTCACCTTTTCTTTACATATCGCCGTCCTTGATAAAAGAGTGAAGAGTGTGGTGTATACAACAGAGCTTACCATAAGACTTAGACATTCGGTTTTGCTTTTGCATATCTGTAGTGCAGAAACATCCACATGCATAGGTGGTACCCTGTGATATAAAAATAGTAACAATTCCATTGACAGCATGGTGCTTCTTGCTTTCCACAGACACTCCCAGCTAGCACTGCCTTGTGTAGAAGCAACTCACTCAGGAGGTTGATCCAGGGGACACTGCAAATTAGATCAGGAAAACGGCTTCCCAACCCTACTTTTACATTCTGTCTCCTCTTCCTGTAATCAGCTGATGTTCAAGGAGATGGAACTTCATCCCCTGGGGAACCCTATTTGAAATCAATGTGACCAGGTTCCCCTTCTATTTTGTGACTGTAAGTTATCTCTCAGGAAAGAAAGGTACTCCTCCTGGAGAGAGAATGGAATCACCTACCCTATGTCCCAGGAAGTGAAGTGGAGAACCTAATGTCCCAAGGAGTAAGCCCACTGAAAGCTCATCTACGAAGTGTTTGTGTTTTATGCAGAGGCACGAAATTCAGATAACTGCCGCATTGCATGCATTTACCATATTTACTTAAGCATTCATCTGATGTTGGACATCTAGGCAGCTTCCCACTTTTTATTGTTGAAATGAAAGCTGTGATTAATATGTTTATGCAAAACTTTTTGCATTTCAAAATATGATTTTTGGATGGCTTCTGAGAAGAGGAATTACAGGATCAGAAGGAGAGTAGATTGCTTTCTGCTGAACATGTACTTGAGGTGAGCTACACTAAGACCTTGGGACATTCTTAGGAATTAGAAAGGCTCGAGTTACTGAAAGTGGAACAGAAAAAAAAATAGCATGAAAGTCAAAAAGAGTGCTAAAAAGTAAGAGAGAAAGAAAGGTGAAAAGATGCCAAAGATATACTTCACCTATTATACAAGTTGGCCTTGGGCTGGTTCTGCATAAGATAAAAGGGCCTTTATTCTGTTTTCTTTGTAGATGATCTCCCATTTCCGGGATCTAGGTCTTGGGCTAAAAATGTTACTGCTCAAGGTCAGTTACAATATCACAAGTTAAAAAACAAAAATTTATGTTTGCTTGTATGGTTAAGTACATTCCAAAGTCAGAGCAAGGTACTGGAAGCCAACTTGAGGACAAAATATGTGAAATAGTTAAAGGCACAGAGATTCCTGAGGGGGAGTAGATGGATGGGTTCAAACATGGGTTCCATCACTTAGTGTGTGACCTTCAACATGACACTTAACGTCTCTGGCCCTCAATGTCCTCATCAATGAAATGGGAACAAGTAATAATACTTCTAACGTTGCTGTGAGGATTGAAAGCATCAATAGTAAAAAAGTGGTTTAGAATAGTACCTGGCACATAAAGGCACTATAAAAATATTTATTGGTGTTATTATAAGGTGAAAAAAAAACAAAAGCTGAGAGCAACCTTTTTAGTGTGGAAAGAATGTTAACAGAGGGGAAAAAAAGGATAGTAGGAACGCAATTTAATTTCTTACCATAGTGTTAAATATGTTAGGATAGCCTATATGCAAGGTTTTGCCAAATAAATAAGTAAGTAAATAAATAAATAAATAAATAACAGGGTGAAATTTACTTTGCAAAGAATTCCCGATACATGGAATTAAGGTGAAAACAGTAAGTTCAACCAAAGAACACTGAGTAATCTTTGCCGTAATTACCCCCAGAAGTCAGGCATCCTTTCCACTAAGAAAGTGTCTGTAGTCAACACAGTAACTGTCCGCCTGCCTGCAGCTGAGAAGCCTGGGATGTATTTCAACGCTAAAGACCCAGACGATTGCATCTCAAGGTTACACATGGTTTCAAAACAGTATATTTGTAGGTTCTTCTTAAACAAAACAAACATATTCCAGTGAGGTCTGTGCTAATCCAGTTTACAGCTTGCAAAATAGAACCCTAATTAAGGTAACTGGCAGTGCCATGATGGCCCCCCAAAACAATGGACCCAAGAAGAAGATATGTTGTTTTGACTACTTAGGCAGCTCTATCTGGCACAAGTGTCTAAATGTCAGAGAAAAAAATATATATTAATGGGAAGGACAGAAAAGGAGAATGTGTGCATGACACAAAGCCGGTACCCTCAGGAAAAGTCAACTGAGAAGGGAAAAATGTCCAAATCTGACAGTCTGTATGAGACTAGGACCCCTCCCTCACCTGATGAGGGTGGTGTCAGTGGGCAGAGTAGGGACACGAGCTCAGGAAGTTCTTGTCTGAAACCCCGCAGCACTTGACAACAAGCACCTCATCAAGCCCACCTGCTCTACAAGAGAATGCATTTCCAATGTGTGTCTTCTGCTAAAACAATGGCAGGGAAGGTCTCTACTTTGCATCCCTTTTAGCATCTAGCACTTAGTGCCTGGGACAGACACTAAGTAAGAACTGAATGAATGAATGAACAGTCCCTCTAATTTTGACCTCTTTTGTCCACGTGGCCAATTCCATCCCATTCACTCATTTTTAATAAATTTTACTAAGAAAACTCCTGGTGAAAAGCAAACCCTGGGATGTGTGCCCGGGATGTAAAGCTGGGCTTCTTTAGCCACTTCAACATTTTGCCACAAAAGTTTGCACTGATTTGTTCTAGTTAGTGGACATGCCTTTAAACATTTTCCTAGGGCTGTTTTTGTTCTCCCTAAACCGAAAAAGAAAAAAAATTGCATTTCCCTTCTTCTCTTTTCCTCCTACACACTTAGCTGATGTGCCAACTAAAAAGATTTAGTTGGGGAAAAAAATCTCCTGCAGGATTTAACCAAGTTTATACTGATTTGTCAAAGTACACAGAATACAGAATTGCAACCCAAGTGAGTATTGCCCAGAGAGGCAGCACAGTGTCCTTCTGTAGCCCTCTCTCCACGCTGGCTATCATTTGTAATCTCCTGATGCTACTGCAACTTATGGAAATTTACCTTTCAAATAACCTCCAGCTCCCATGATGGTTTAATATCCTTCTCTCTTCTTTTGACTTCTTTTACTTCATCAGTAGTAGTAGTAGTAATCATAACAGTAAAACCATTTGCTAAGTACCTACCATATGCTCAGTAAATATATGAGTTAATCCATACTCCTAGCAAGCATGCAAGCTAGGTCTCATCACAGAATCCCAATTTACACATAAAGAAACAGTGAGTCAGCTCTGCAAAGGGTCTCACCTAGTGAACAACAGAGCCAGGATCCCAGCCTGGGTTTGTCTCATGTTCAAGACTATGATGTTTCTATCACGTTAAACAGTCTCACATTTTTGGGGTAAAGCAGTCTGTTCTACTATCAGCTCAGGCTCAGCACAGGAAGTAGTGGGATGCCTCCTCTAAGTCCTACTATCACTTAAACTTGTCCAATATAATGGTTTCTATAGCCTTGTAATTGTATTTGCAAATCACATTACCCACATCTGAACACCGAGTTTCACACCCTGCCACCCGTCTTCCTACTTCCTGCCCTTCAGCGTGTTAAGTACATAAAGTACTTTAAACTCATCAGGTTTCCTCAAATCAAATGTCTCGGCTCAGAATGTTCCTTGTGTCTAGGGGGGAAAGCATGTCCATTCTTCTATTCAACCTGCAAGCCATGCTCAATGCCCAGCTGCTCAGCGGTTTTCCAACATGTCTAAAGTCATCACATAAAAGTGTGTGTACTTAGCTCTTCCTTTCTTCTAACTATAAACTACTTGTGGGTTGCGTTTCCTTTATTATTGTCTCCCTAATAAAAAAGTATGCTAAATAGTAACTCTGCAATACCATTTGTTCAATTAATTAAGAGTTAATCAAGTTAGTTATGCCATAGTCCACCCTTTCCCTTTAATTCTGACTATAAAACACCACATTTATATTTCAGATAACAACTTGTTTTAGGTTTCCATGTTTTTAGAACTTAGAAAATTCTAGAGAATAGCCACTAAGCCATGATGTCACAGAGCCAGAAAGCCAACTTGGTTTAGAACACTACTTACTCAATGAATAAAAACAGCTCAGTTCAGTACTTTTTGCTTTTGTCTTTGGTTTTACAAGGAAAAAGGCTGAGCAAAATACCAAAAATGATGGTTACAGATGTCCATTGTGGAATAATACAGCCGTGCAAAGCAAGATGTGAGTTTTGGTTAACACAGTACCACACAACTGGGGGCCACCTTATGCAATATTCAAAATCCAAGGGCTTGGAAGGGCTCCATGGAAGTAAGGGGCCCTGAGGCTTAAACTTCATTAACTTCAGGGTTGGCTCACTTCTTGGGACAACAGAAACAGGGATAAAGCCCCAGGAAATTGAACCAACAGGAACAAGCTGAAAGCAAGCCTTTCTGTTATCCAGCCGGGTGAAAGATAGAGAACCCAGGGGAAGCCAAGAGATTAAGAGAAGGTGGCCAGGATATTTTGGAGGGGTGTCAAACTCATTTTCACCAGGGGCCACATCAGCCTTGTGGTTGCTTTCAAAAGGTCAAATATAACTTTAGGACTGTAAATGTAATTACTCCTTAACTAGGGGCAACAAGCTCGGCACTGCCACTGGGTAGAAACAAGGAGCCCGGACAGATAAAACAAGGAGGAGGGCTGGATTCAGCCTGCGGGCCTTGTGTTTGCCACCTGTGCTATAGAGGAAGAAATGAACTCCACAAAATGCTTATGAAAGAGACTGGCACAGTGTTTCACAAAGAAACGACATTCAATTGACTCTTGTCTCTAACCAAGGGCACTGGACTATAAATTGAAGATTTCTTCATTAATTCTAGAACAGGTTCAAGACAAGCAACACATAGCTGGCTGCACATTCTTCATGTGTGGGATGGAACTCAGCACGGACCTCAGAATGCCATTGTAGAGTCTTTGGTGAGACCTGCACAGGTGTGTTATCCTGCACTGCAAACCACTGGACTTTCTACCCAGAGTCAGGTTCATCAATACAGACCTGGGATTACTAACATGAAATAACCAAAGCTTAAAGGAGCCTTGGCAAAGTCTTTTAACAATTTCTAAACTGTAGCCAGTCTATTCTACTTAATTTGCATGTTCACATAAGGAAGACATAAGAGTTTAATGCTGTGTATGTTGTGCTGTCTCTTTTACTATAATTCCTCAGCACCAAAACAAGGCCTTTTCCCAGGGGAAGCACCAGTTTTACAAAAGCTGTGATGTCCCTGTGAAAGCTGAAAGTTTAGAAGTCACCTGAGGAATAATTCTCAGTGTTTTTGCTACAAATTTTATCATTTTTAGAAGACAAAAACTATAGATTTTTGTGCTATAGGTAGAGAAAATATCTGCAGAGCTTTCAAGCAAGATGTCCTAACATGGTCAAGCGACAGAGCTCTTAATGCCCCTCATATTTCCTCTATAAATTGTTGTTTACAATAAAATGTATTTATTAAGAAATAATATTCCTAGATGTGCACACACACACACACACACACACACATATATATATCAAATGGTAGAAAAAATGACCACTTACAGCTTATGATCCCAATAATAATTAGTCTTAAAACACTAGGCCTATATGATTCCAGCCAAATCCAAAGAAATTTGGCACTTAAGTTTGTTGTGCTATAATAATAATAATAAATAATAATAATAACTATTACGTAGCTCTTACTATGTAGAGGACTTAGTGCATACATCAACACATTCAACTCTGTGACATGGTACAGTCAGACAATGGGCATGATTCTGTGCACTAGGGATACAGAGGGTGGAACCAATGGTAAAAAGAGACCCTCATCCTCCAGCAGGATATTATTCTTGCCATGTACCAGTGAATACAATGTCTCACACTATTCTCTTTTCCAAATGGGCATTTTATTGCAATTGCTCTATCCCTCTTTTCCCACTGTAAATTGAGTAAAAGAAGATGTGGGAGGGAGACAACTTGTCTTTTTAAAGCAGAGGTTGCAAGACTACAAGAAGTCACATCCAATAGTGACAGGGAAGATGGGATATTACCTGGAGGTACTGGTCTCTGAGCTCAATGTAGTGATGGGACTTCAGATATTCCCCCTTGGTGAGTGGGTTCTATGTGCAGGAAGAAAACACAAATAGATGATTTAACCAGGCTTAACTAGATGAATAAAATGCAGTAAAGGATGACTGGCCAGCTATTTAAAGCCTGCCTCTTTTTAATTTGTACACACAGCTAGATAACACTTGCCAGGTTCATCACGAGTCAGTTCTGGCCAATTGTACTTAGGTGGAAGTGCAGGCCTTGACCATGAAATTCTCCCATACGAGCAATGTTCCTTGTTCTTTCTCCTCTCAACGAGACCGTAAGTCACTTGCTGAGGATTACAAAACCACCAGATGCAAAGATCCAGGATACCTGATTTACCATCCTTACTTGAGCATCCCACATCTATTGTGTGAATCTACTAAGCCAAGAGAAGGGGTAGTATCTATTACCATAGCTAGCATTAACTTAACCAACACAAGGCATATTAGGGGAAGGTCCATAGTGCCTTAGGAAGAGGAGGAAACCTAACCCAACGTTAACAGGTCAGACAACATTTTCCGTAGAAGGTGGTATTTTTACAGCAAATTCCTCAAAAGAGTTGTCTCTGCTTGCTGGTTCCACATCATTCTCACTTTCCTCTTTTTATTTTTTTTTTAATGTAATACAGCCCTGACTGCTGTGGTTCAGTGGATTGAGCACCAGCCTGAAAACCAAAGGGTTGCTGGTTCAATTCCCACTCAGGACACATGCCCAGGTTGCGGGCACTCAAGAGGCAACCACACATTGATGTTTCTCTGCCTCTGTTTCTCCCTCCCTTACCCTCTCTCTAAAAATAAATAAATAAAATATTTTAAAACTTTTTAATACAAACCATGCTTAAAAATAATATATTAAGCTGTATATACAACTTAAAAAATTATGTTTATGAAACATCAAATGCATTTTCACCATCACTCAAACTAAAAAGCAGAACCTGTAAGTATATTTGAAGATACTGAGCATGATCTTCCCCGGTCATATCCCCTCCCCCTCCCTCCACTGGTGACCATTATTCTGAATCTGTTTTAACTATTCTCCTAATATTCTCTAAGGTTCTACCACATATAAACACATTCCAATGCAACATATTAATGACTGTTGACCTTATATAAATGAAATAATTTGTGTAAATTTTTCTGCTGCCTGCTTTTTCCCCTGAGCATTTCATTTTTCAAATTCACCCTTACAGATGAATATGTATGCACTTTACTTATTTTAACAGCTGTATAGAACTCCTGTCTGTTCATCTCTATTTCTAGCTATGTATCTATCTCTCTTACCATTGGTGAACAGGTATAGGTTTCTTTTTTTTTTTTTTGGCCATTTTTTGCCATTAAAATCATTCTAGGAACATTCTGGATCACGTTTCCTGGTGTACATGCACAGAAGTTTCTCTACTGTATGTGTGTGTGTGTGATTGATATTGCTAATCTATAAACCTGCATATCTTCAAATTTTACAGCTAATGCCAAATTACTTCCAAAGTGTTTGTATACTCCCAAAGCTATGTTGCTTCTCATCCTGTCCAAAATTTACTATTGTCATAATTTTTAGATATTAGTTACTATTGAGAAATGATTTCTCAGTAAGGTTTTATTTTCTATTTTCCTGATTACTAGTGTGCAACATCTTTTCATTTTTTTGGCCACTAGGATACATTTTCTGAATAATGGCTATTGTCATCTTTTTTTTTATTTTTTGCTACAATGCTGTTTATTATTTTATTATTGATATTTAGAAATTCTTTATGTATTCTGGGTAATAATTCTTCTAAGTTAACTATACTTCATGTTTCTCCTTCTTTTTCTGTGGCTCTTCTTCTCAGTTGCTTTATTGCATCTTTTCATGGAGAAAAGTAGGTAATACATGTTATACATTCAAATAAATCCCTCTTTTCATTTATGATTTACACTTTTGAGCCTGATTCGTGAACTCATTCCTGAGTTCACAAAAATATTTCCATTCAGTGCTAAGCAGCCTTTCAGGTGTTGAGCAACAAATAAAACAGACAAAAAAATGACAACAGAGAATCTAGACAATATTAAGTATGTAGAACACGTGAAATGTATACAGAAACATTCTGCAGCTACTTTTAAAAGGCTGGGAATGGGGATAGTGAGTGTTTACGTGGATGGTGGTAGTGCCAAGTGAAGGCCAGCGAGGTCGAGCATGGCTGGATGGCCTCTCTGAGCCAGTGACATCGGAACAGAGCTCTGATGGAATTGAGAAAGGGACCCAAGTGGATGTGTGAGTCCAGAACCTTCCAGGCCTGAGCAAGAGAAAATGCAAAGATTGTGAGGTGGGAGCATGTCTAGTATGTCCTACAAAAACTAGAAAAAAAAGAAAACCAGTATGGCCAGAGAAATATAGGCAAAGGAAAGAGTTGAAGAAATTCCTCCCAAACTGGATCCTCCTCCAAGCTTCCCATCTCAGTAAAAGTCTACTCTTCCAGTTGCTCAAGCGAACACCCTCCAAGTCATCCACGACACGCCTGTCTTTTCCTCACATTCCTCGGCCAGTTGGAACCAGACCACCGTTCATCCCCTCCACGGCCTTCGCAGCCATCTAAGTCAGTATCAGGCAGCTGAACTTCTGCAATAGGTTTCTAATCAGGCCCCAGTCCTCCGACCTCATCTGCTCTTCTCCCTCTGACGCTTGCTAACTTTAGGGTCCTGTCTCTCCCCACCCCCCTCTCTCCCTCACACACACAAATGCACACACACAATTCCAAGTTACTCTCCAGAAGGAAGAGTCATTTGCAAACTGGCAACCTTGGCAATTTTTTGTTAGTAATGAAAGAAGTCCCTAGTAGTTTGCTTAAGTATTGGCTTTTCTTTCTTGCCTACCTTCTTTTTCCATTTAAAAATAGTAAGAACGGTACTTGAACAACAATGGAAAAAAAAAAGCTTAAAAAATAAAAACAGGAAGAATTATAGAGAACATCACTGAACCCTATTTTTAGCTCTGGCCTGAGTATCAACCAAGATACTTCTCTAATTGTAAGACAACAAAAGTCTTGCTTAATGAATCCCTTTAGAAAGTAAAAGCAAGATACTGTCTGCTACAGATGAAATTAAAAGTAGGATTCCAAAGTAAAGACAAATATGTGAAATAAAAAAATAACAATAAGACATACCCCTACATAAAAATCAGGCATCTCAAACATTTCCTCACTTCTTTCTTCAGTTCTGAGTGTGGGTTTGGTCTGTTCACCTAAATACCTTGGCAGCATAGTTAGGTAGGAAGGTTTACATTGCCTAATATATCAAAGAAGAGAAAGAAAACAAAACACTTAAAAGGGAACAGCCTCATTTTTTTCCCACAAGGCAAATGATTTCAGCTGCAACAGCCTTAAACATTTATAGCTAACTAAATTTTTTATGAGATGCTACTAGGACGGTTCAATCCATTTCTTAAGAATGATAACCTGGTCATGCAGAGTCCCTTAGAAAGCAAGTGTCCGTTCTTTTTATTCTAAAATGAAATTTTCATCAAAGGTTGAGGCACGCTGAGGAACAACTCTGCCCTACACAATCCCAACTCTTTTACTCAAAATGCCAGCTTGCTTCTTTTCCTTTATAACTATCTTATAAAGAACAAAACAGCTATAAAAATAAAGTGCAAATTAAAAAAGGAAACGCTGTCGTGCAATGGACAATATTATCATCAGAAGGAGATTCTTATTCTTAATAAGAAATGTACAATATTAACATTTAGCTATTACATTCCCCCAAATGTCATTGCCCCATTTTCGTGCTATTTCAGGTCTGCGTGAAATTATAAAATGCCTTATTTGTACAATCTCTACAATAATGTGTTAGCGTACAGAGGTGCAGTAACACATTATTAATATTTATGAACATGGAAGAGTCCGTACAGCTTGGCTTCCGAAAAGGCCACCCTGCCTAGCCTCTCGCCATCCAAAAATGCAATAAAATTAGCTTACAATAATTTAGTGAAATAACCTGAGAGAAAATACATTGAGTTCAGAGAAAGGGGAGGGGAGCTAAAGCATAAGATATAAACAAATGCTAGAGCAAGAAGTCTACATTAATCAGAATCACTTTTTAAAATTAGTTTTGTATTCTAGACTCCAATGTGAGACAATATGTTAGGAATGAAAAGATTTGGGTAGCCAAGTCATTGGTTTATAGCATGAAGACCAGCCATGACAAGTTCTAATGTCTTATCAGAACAGGCTTTATTGTCTTTCTTTTTGTAGAGAAAGAGTAAAGGTAAGTTCATGGAAGCAGGCATCAGAAAAACCACTAGTAAAACTGGGAAGACAAACTTCTTTGTATATATGTTGTCATATTTTATACACACACACACTGTCAGGGACTGAGTTGTAGCCCCCAAAAAGGGATATATTGACGTCCTAACACCTGGTACCTCAGAATATGATCTGACCTTAGTGGGAAATAGAGTCACTGCAGATGTAATTCGTTAAGATGAGGTCATACTGGAATATGGTGGACCCTTAATCCAATACAACAAATGTTCTTATGACAAGAGGGAAAGTTAGACACAGAGGCAGAGACACACAGGGAGAATGGCGCCTGATGACAGAGGCAAGAAGAAGTGAGGTGATGCAGCTGCAAGCCAAGGACACCAAGAACAGAAGGACACGCCAGCAGCGAGGGAGAGGCAAGGAAGGACTCCACTCAGAGGCTCGGAGGGAGCATGGCCCTGCTGACGCCTTGATTCCAGACTTCCTGCCTCCTGAACTGTGACAGAGTAAATATTTACTGTTTTAGCCACCCAGTCTACGGTACTGTTACAGCGTCTTAAGAAAAGGGATACACACACATAATACACACATATGCACACTTACCAGGGAAAGCCCTGTATAAATATAGGCATTTGTATATTATCATAAACAGTTCAAAAAAAACCTAGTTAAAAGATCAATATGTGCCTTGAGAATGATGAATTATGCGGCTGTAATTACCTTGATTGTAACATGATTATACATACAGCAGGGCATTATAACTGCATTAAATAGTGATGGACGTGGCTATTTACAGAACCACGCTGGCTTAAAAATGAAGATAAAAAAGTAAAATGCTGCAGAGCCCTGATTCTATAACAACCTCAGTGACTCTCATAAGAGGCTATTCAGTAGTAAGATCAGTTTTGTGTACAAATATTCTCATTCCTCATGGCCACTGTGAGGTACTTGGTTATAGACCTCATTCTCGTCCATCCCGATTTCTACAACAGCCTCTCTACTGGTTTTACCCCTTTCCAAGCCTTCCCGCTCCCTGCCACGTGACCGGGACTCTAATTTAAACCTAGCCAATGGCCCCTATTTGCATACAGGTCTATTTCCTAAACCGTGTCCCATGAAACAGTAGTTCAGTAGCATGTTTACATATAATATTGAATAATATTCTTAGGTTAAAAAGAATTGAGAAATCCTGGTTTTAAAAAATTAAACAGAATTCTTTACCGAACAACACAGTGTCCCTAAAATGCTGAAGTCTGTGACAAAAGTCCAAAGGGAAAGGCCAGAAAGCAGTGTTTTCCAAACCAAGTGAACCGTGGAACCCACTTTAGTCAAATCTCGGGGTACTAGATTCCACAGAACAAACTTTAAAAAAATATTTCCCCAAGGCATTACGAGATAGTTTATGGAATTGATCTAAATCACATAGCTCCCTGCTATTCAAGTTATCTAAAAAAGAGATTCAGCCTAAAAATTCTCTAACGGTGTCCTACTAGGTGATTAAACAAGAGAAAGACACACTTTTATCATACGGGAATGGTAATCTTACCCAAGAGAAACATGTTAGGTAGGCCAGCAGTACCAAAGATTCTGTCATAGGAGTCATTCATTCATTCAATTGTTCATTAAGCAAATGTCTATTATGTCCCCAGTAAGCATGAGGCCCAGTTCTCAGTTCTAGCTGTGCAATGGTGAGCAGGAGAGACAGGGTCTGGACCTCTAGAGAGCATAGTCTGGTGGGTGACGCAGACAAGTTAGAAGAAATTACCTTATAACATAGATATAATAACTGGGAAAAGCAGAGTCCTATGTAATACATTACACAAGAAAAGGAAGCCTACATAGTCTTGAATTAAGGGGAAATCTTCTAGAAGTGGCATCTACCTTGAATGCAGAAGGATGACTAGGAGGGAACCAAGAAAAAAGTTGGGGAAAGTGTATCACAACCCCTTTGCCCCATCCCATTTTTAAACTCACAGATACTGTAAAATGAAGATTAAAACCACACTACTATACTGCTATTTCAACTGTAATTTTTTTCCCCTCGAAGACTGAGAGGATTCTTTATGCCAGTCCAAGCTCAGAGGGAAAGAATTTTATAGTCAGTGATGTCTGCCACAGGGGAGAAGCAAAACCAAAACCATGTCTCTGTCCAAATTCATGTTTCACATCGTCTTCACAGTGGGCTGAGAGGCGAGCAATTAACAGAAACGAGAACTAGGGGTGGTATAACGAGTGATATTGTGGGAGGAGGGCTTATAGGTCTGACACATGGCTACTGCTGCTCATCTACATGAGACCTAGACGATTGAGAATTGACCTTGTAGGAAAAATATTCAACAAATTATAAATGGAGATACAAGTGTGTTTTCTCACAGGGTGTTGTATTAGAGCAAGAGGAACCTTTGAAATGACCTAATTCAACCCATATTTCCGTAATATTTTAGGAATCTAAGACTCGGAGAAGTTAAACACCTGTCATAGGAAGTATATCTAGTCTGTGACACATTTAAATGCGAAGTAAACTTTTTTGGCTGCATGTTCAATGATTGGCCTACTATCCAATGACAAAAAAGTAAACACTAATTCACTCAGGAAATCATCGTGAAGCAGCCACTGTGCAACAGTCACTATTTTAGGTATTGGGGTTCAGAACATCATTACTACAGTGGAGATCACAGAATAGAGCAGGTCAAGGGAGCAGGGCCTGCCAGGTGCGCAGTGTGGATTCTAGTCCATGAAGAAGGGTAGTCAAGGAAGTCCTCACTGAGAGGTAGTATTTGAGCAGAAATATCCAGAAGGTAAGAGGTTAAGCCATGCAGATACCCAAAGGAAGCCTATTCCTAGCACAGGAAGCAGTTATAACAAAGTCCCTGGGGTACCTCATAAAAAGGCAAGAAGACCCAATGTCTGCAACAGAGTCAGCTGGGAAGAGTGGTAGGAAATGAGGCCACAGGGTAACAAGAAGCCAGATGATGAAGAGCATTATGGGTCAAGGTGAAAACCTTGAGAATTTACACTGACTGAATTCAGAAGTCATTGGAAGGTTTCAGTAGAAGAGTTATATGATTTGAATATAGTTTCAAAGGTTTACTCTGGCTAATGAGTATAGTATGTAAAGGTGCAAAAAGACCAGATATCAGATTATTATAATAATCCAGGCAAGAGTTGGTAGATGGTAGCAATTCAGGGAACAAGTGGCTGAATTCTGGATCTATCCAGCTAATTCCTTGTGAATTGGATGTGAGATTTGAGAGAAGCAGAAAAATCACATGACTCCAAGGTTTTGAGCCCGAACAGCTGGAAAACTGGAGGTGCCACTTTAGGGGATTGAGCGGTATTAGGTGGGAGGCCAGTTCCTTCCTAATGCTAAGTTACAGAAGTTAAAAGGAAAATCATTTATATATACACACACACACACAAAATGGACAGATTTCCATCTCTTAATTATAACGACAGGGTGCACCACAAAGAACTAAACAAACAAAAGCACTCAACAACAAAAAGACACAAAGAACAAATCCTGATTTTACTGCGGTCTCATTTACAGATTAAAGTATAGCATTTTGTCAGCTGTTCCATGTGTAATCATATTGTCCAGATACAAAAATAGGAATGCGTATGCTTTAAATCCCGGCCCTTTAATATCTAGGGAAGTCAACAGATTTTTTTTTGTTATAAAGGTAAAGCTCTAATTTAAGTTTCAATTAGCATAGTAAGTATAGCTTTCACCAGCACTAAACGCACCCCTTAAATAAACCTACTCCTCTTTAGACTCCAAACCCACAAACATGCAATTTGTCATAAACCACCATGGGCTTAGAAAAAAAATTGTTGTAGGAGTAAGAAGTGGATGAGGGCAGGCTGGGGGTGGACCAAGCACATTATACACCGTGAGTTTAAAGTTTAAGTAAACGCTGTGGTCCCACGCCATCCTTAGTCCCTAGAAGTTGACTGAAAAAATATCCCCACTAAAATGTGGGAATCGAGTGGTTCACTGCATTGTCTCTGGGAGGCCATTATTAACTTGCTCAGGAAGCATTTAGTCCGTGTGCCAGTGTCCAGTGCTGTGCATGCAGAGGAGCAGTCCAGGCCTCTGCTGACACCACAGACTATTTATCATTCATTGGATCCAACATTAAGATTGGCCGGAAGCAGCAAAGAGGAAGACTGATACAGAGATACGGAAGCAGGATCAGGGCACCTTAAAATGAAAGGAAGAAAGAGGAGGAGAGTGTGTGTATCTAAGGCAGGATTCCTTCTTATGCCAGGAAATCAGTCCTGAGGCAGCACCTGAGAATGGACACACTTACCAACCTCTATCATCACAATGGTAGTGAGTAGATGTGCAAACATTCACAGAAAACTGGTATTTTGAATACGTAATCATTAGTTCAGCAGGTTTCGAAGACTGAAGAAGAGCTTTAATGCAGCTTTAAAAAGTAAAGCTGCTATTTTTTAAAAAAGAAATGACATCTATTATCTAACTAGTCTGGTAATCCAATCCCTTAGAATATAATTATTTTCTATGTGGGTCATGATTAAAAAAAAAACGATTTAAAGGAATCACAGTAAATGGCACTGTTTTTATTTTATCTCAGATGAGGAAGAGAAGGTAGGACACTGCTCACTATCGCCAGGAATTGATTCGTCCTGAGACAGAGTGTAAACTCAGCCTCAGCATTCTCACTTTCAAGTCTCTTTCTCCGGCAGCAGATCAGCAGCACGGCTCTGCTGAAGCTCCTTTTCTCTTTCCTGTTGTCACTGAACATCTTCGTTTAGACAGTCTAGCCTCAGGGGAAGAGCAGGATTTTCTTGTTTCTTGAGTTCTTCAAAAGTGCTTACTCCAAGTAAGCCTGCGCAGTCGGCCCCACGGGTCACTCACCAGCTCCACGAACTCCATCGCGCAAGGCTGGTAAACCCCAAGCAAACTTCTCATCTTCTTTTCCATTTTATTTGCAGTGATTGTAAGGCAAACATGTGGCATCGGTGGGGTTGGGAAAGGGCTAGACAAAGGGGAAATGTTAGATTCTCGTTGTGTAAGAGGATCTTGAAAGCCACCAGCCCAACATCCAGCACAAACGAATCATTTTTGTAGCATCTACTGGAATGAGAGTCTGAATAAAAAGCTCACATCTGCCAAAGGCAGCCTGTTCTCTCTCCGGAAAGTTCTCACCACTTGGAAGGCTGACGTGGACTCAAGTGGGTGCACTCTGACCAACGGGGCCTGGCGGGAAGCGTGGCATGGAAGTGGTCATCGGGCCTCCATGTACCAAGCAAGGCTGCACACCCACCCGTTCACTGGCTGCTACCCTGCCCCGGACAATAACTGGGGCTCCTCTGGAGGTGGGAGGAGGAAGGAAGTGAGCAAGAGTTCCCTCAAAATCTTCCCAAGGGTCAGGCATCAAATGTCAAGAAAGTCCAATCTTCACAGACACAACCAGTTTACTATCCAAAACCAGTCTCTGGGAAAGAGCGTGGCCAGATTTCAAAGTACACATTCTTAGGATGCTTCGATCTTATTCTAGGGGAGACAGGGTCCTGTTTCTGCTTTTTTTTTAATTAATTTATTTATTATTTTTAAATTATAGTTGATATACATTATATTCATTTCAGGTGTACAACATAATGATGCATCCTACCATTTATGCATCCTACCAAGTGATCACCATGCTAACTCTAGCAACCACCTGCCACAGTGCAATGTTAATACAATATTATTGACTATATTTCCTATGTTGTACATTACATCCCCATGATATACTGTTTTATGCCTGCAGTCACTGGATTTAATAAGGATTCCTAGAATGCTTAAAGATTAAAACAGAGGCAACTGAAATATCTATTCTCCATTTGCTTGGTTTCCAAACTCTGGGGTAACTGTTAGGATAAATGGATAACTGGCCCAATTTGTAGGTATTGAAGCTGTGTAGATGCCTGTTGATTACCTCTGCTAATGTCATTAAATTTTGGTGAGTATCCAAGCACAGGTTATATGAAATAACTGGTATGGCAAGGTTATTGGTCAATCACAACAGGGTCAGCTGTGAAAAACCAGTCACTGTACGGAAGGAACTCCCTGAAGTTCATCCTGGAGAGAACTGAGCAAGGGCTCCGGTATGGGTCACTCCGGCTGCCTCCCCCTGTTCTCATCGCTAGAACGGGGCATTCGTCTTATGTAGGAAAACTTCCAAGTGTGAGGGGAAAAAATTACTTTTTATATCAAGTCTCTGTATTTAGAGAAAAAGGGTAAAGAAGATGAGGAACTAAAGTCACTAAGCACCTTCAAGTTCTAGAAGGCTGACTATAGACTGAGTTTTCGAGCAATCCTATGATAAAGGTATTGCCCCACGGTAAAATTAGGTGCAAGTCTTAAAAATGCAACAAAATTCTAGTTCGAACAGGCCACTGCTGTTATGCTGGTTGCTAACACTTTTATTGTATCTAATATTGTGATTGTATTTTGATTAAAAGCCTTAAAAGTTTAAAACTGAATTTAAGGTAAGAATTTCCTTAAACATATTTTGCCTTCCTCTCACTGGAAAATACTATAAGTTTATTCACTATGTATAAATTGACTGTTATGTTTTGTTTCAATAATTTACAAATTCTATTATTGATACATACTTATTGTTGAAAATTTCAAAATTGCTAAAAATGTACTTTAAAAAATAGAGGTATCTTGTATTGATATTAATTTGTATTTATGATAGAGATAGTTGCTTCTCTCTGGGTATATTTTGTGTATAAAAATATATTTCACACATTTTTTTCAAAAGTCATATATATTACATAATTTTTATCCTTATTTTAATTTATATCATGAATTTTTCTATGTTTGTAGTCTTTAAAAATCAAGTTTAATAGCTTTGCAATATCTTCTTGAGTCACTAAATCATCATTGATTAAACATTGCTCAATTGTTGAGCATGTGGAATTTTTCCAGAAAGTTGGGGTAAGAATAACGTCTCAGTAAACACCTTCAGAATATACCATATTTTGTTGTGTATAATGCATGCATTTTTCCCAAATTTGGAGGAAAAGATAAGGATGCACATTATACACAGTTAGTACTAATTCTGTATCTATATAACTGTTTTAATTCTTTCATTTATGCTTATGTGTTAAAAGTGTAACTCTAGAAAGCAGTAACAATATCCACATGCAAAATAATAACCTGGAATATGATCATCGGTTTTGTTTCTAAATATAAGTAAATAAATAATTGAATTGAAAATTAAAATGACAGTTTTTTTCCTGAAAGTCTGGGCCCAAAACATGGGTGCACATTGTATACAGGAGCATGTTATACATGTCAAAATACAGTATAGCTTTCTTTTATCTCCAGTATATTTTTAGGCATGATTTCTGCATGAACAGTTGCTAGGTCAGCACGTACGCAATGTTAAAGTTTCAACATACATGTTACCAAATTGCTTCCTAGAAATACTAGGCCTATTTCTCTACATCTTTCCCATCTATTAGTAGAATTTATTGAAGCTTTATGAAAAGTCCTAACCTTCAAAAGAGACAAATAATTATTTGAAATTTTTTAATTCAAAAAGAAAAAAATGCTCTTCAATGGTTTTTTTCATTTTATTTCCCCCCTATGTTAGTATGTTGACATTCTTTTAAAATCACTGATATTTAATCTGTTATATGTTTTAAAATAAAATTTCCAAGCCTGTCACATCTTTTACCCTTATTTATAATGGCTTTTAAATGTTTATTACAGTCTGCACCTCACCAAAGTTTGTTTCATTGTTTTTTCTTGTCTTCGCACATTTCACATTTTTCATAGATTTCATGATTGCTTTCAGAATCTATCCCCTTTCAAGATTATAAAAATATTGTATATTTTCATCTAGACTTTTATAACCATATCATGTAAATTTTTAATCCATCTATATTTTGTATATGTTTTAAAACAGGAATACAACTTTATTTCTGGACAAATTGATAGCAATTGCCTCAAGCCCATTTGCTAGCCAACCTACCTTTCCCCACTGATTTGAAACACCAGATTTATTAAACAAATTCTTAAATGCACGTATGTGTGTCCATGCCTATAAACATAACCATCTGTGTAAGAGTGAGTGTGTGTGTGTGTGTGTGTGTGTGTGTGAGACTGAAGAGTGAGTGGTCCTCGTTACCCTTTCCATCTCTGTGTATCGTCAGTGCCCCGAGCTTACCAGACCACAAAGGCTTGTGGGGCCAAACCTGCAGACAACACAGAAGCGACGTGCTCCGGCCACCTGCCAGGGAATGCAGGGAGCATGAACTTGAATTCGTTGCCTCTTCAATGATTATCAATCTATGGAGCTCTCCATTCCTGGATAATCTGAAATTCAGTTTAGGATTAATCAAACCACAGGAATGTAGTTCCTGGGCTGATTGCTTTTTCTTTTTCCTAGTAAAACCTGTTTTCACTGTATTGCTCTGACCTTCCGAAATCATCTGACTATTTGAGAGATATGAAAAGATACAGCTCTCTGACCTCATGACACACTCTATGCTACAGGGCTTGTCTCTGATGACAAAGAGAGAAAATTGTCTCTGGTCACTTAGGGGAAGAGTTGGGCTGCCCCAGAGTAACTGGTTTGATTTTACTTTAAACACAGTGAACACTGAAATAGCTGGGTTTTTCTTAGAATGAAACACGAAAATACTTAGGCAAATGTGTGTCCCTTGTTCAGAAAATGAACAGAGCCGCAAACATTTTTTGGACTAACTTCAGTGCAACCTCTTTCTCCATTTTCAAAACCTTCCTTCCTGTTTGTCCTGATTTCCGTATTTACATTTTCTTCTTAAATGGTATGAATTCTGATAAAGTGCCTTAAATATATTTCAGAAAATTGGGGCATAAATAAATACAAAAAAAAGGCTCTCTAGGAAAAAACATTTTCTGAGCCTTTTACCTCACTCATAAGGGGGAGTATTGGAGAAAACCATCTTTTCCAAACCCGCCTATTCTAGAGATCGGCAAAAGCCTGATGACGTTCAGTGTGGTACATTTAGAGAGAAGATTTGACTCTAGGAATCCTCTAGAATGACCAATTACTTTCCAATGGTAAATTTTTAGAATGCCATTTTCCCCAGTATTGTCAAGGTCTTCTATTTACAAATTACACTCTCATTTGTAAAGTATTTGCCAAAGTGAGACCTACATGTGAAAATGTGTATAATACATGTCACTTCCTAAAGATAAAAAAGTAACACTTATTTTTAATGTGACCTTTAGCAAAGCAGCATAGAGTAAAAAAAGAACTTTGCTTGTTTGTTTTAAAATTGTAAATTCCCAACTTATACCCCAGTATTTACTTACGTCAATCCTGTAGTTTCTGACCTTTACCTACAGCAGACGGCTGAGAGCAAGCTGCTCCAGCATCACTTGTCACATGGACACATGTGCATAAATAAGCGTATACACAATGTAAAACCTTTACTGCTTTACCGACGTTTCTCTTTGGAATGAAAACTCTGTGACCTCAAAACTAAAAGCCCGAGACCAGGTAAATCCTAAAGGCTCCTCTAAGTCAGTGGGTCTCTATGGGCTTTAGAGGTACAGCAAAACATCATCACCTCTCCTAGTTCTCTCCTGCTCACCCAAAATTCAGGTATATTTTCTGAGACCTTGGAAGATTCTAACAGGCCTTTAACTAACCCATCATTTTGTGACTCTAAGGGGTCATGACATAAGGATCGTGAAGACCAATAAATAGACTTTGTGAATAATTAGTGGAGAACAGTACATTGACATTTACCTTTCACCGTTTCGATACCTTGGGAAGCAATCCTAAAGTCCATGACTTGCCATCGTCTGTTAATTTTTTCGAGGCATAGATCTGAACTGTATGAGCTATGTACTTAGCACACAGCAGTAGTCCCTTAACTAATGACATAACTGCCACATTTTTCACAGTGATGCACCTTTTGTTTTTTTTGTTTTGTTTTGTTTTGCTTGCTGTCATGTTCATATACTTCTGCGGGAAATATTCCCCAAAATGAATAATAATCATGAGAAAGTGAAAAGAAAATGTGATAAAAATGAATATTTTTACACAGATAGTAGGAATACTAATTACTTTAATTATAGGCTCCTAAAGGGTCTGAAAGAGTAATAAATATCTTGGTTACACTGTAACACATTTTACAGAGAAACATATATGGCGTGATCACAGTCATTCATTCGGAAGAACTAAGAAGGTACCATGATCAGTCCATTGTATATGCCACAGTTTATCCTGTTTGGCATTTTATAGTGATGGTTTAATTTTCAGTAAATCGTTTGATTGCAGAAGAGCAGAGTATTTGTTTTTTAAAGACTCTGGTTGCCTCATCACAGTGTGATGAAAAAATTAGAGGGCATAGAGACATCTGTGATGAAAAATTCAACTGACTCTTAGATTTGGAAGCTGTAATCTACCAAATCAAAATCACCAACAAGGAGAGAACATTTTTGTGAACGAATCCTTTGTAAAAATCTTGATACCGATACATACCTCCATATTTTAGCAATTATGGTTTAATTCTTTCTTTACATGTCTGCCTCCACCTGGATGGAAAGCTCCTTGAACGTACAGAACGTCTCTGTTCCCATTTTTATCTCAAGTCCCTGACACACAGCAGGCATTCAGTACATGTAAGAAACAGATAAATGCTCCCTTGCCTGCCCTGCAGCCCAAACACTTGTTCCCAGGAACCCCTTAGACAACCATTTTCCAATCACGAGGATCATCTGTCCTAGTGAAAGTTGTGGTGTGCTGTCTGAAAACACCTTTGGGACTGAAATGCTCAAACTTAGGATACCAGGAATGTTGCCTCCTGACAGTGCACAGCTAGGCCCTCTCTGGGAACTACCCTGTGCTGAAGAGAGCTGCCCCATTCAAGTTTTCAGACACACACACACACACACACACACACACACACACACACACCACCCTGCCCCCTTCCCTGGGGCAGCGTGCATCCAATGGTTGGTCGATGCAAGGATACAAAGTCCTCCTTAGGATCAGGAAGCACTTCTATGGCTAGTGCTCTGAAGCCCAGCGTTTCCTCCTCCCCAAGCCTGCTTCTCTCTCCAGCTGCCACGGTTCTCCAGAGCTCTCCCCAGTAAACCTACTGCATTGTATCTGCCTCAAACCCTGTTCCGTGTAACTTAACCTGAGACACCAGTGGAGCTTTATAAAACAGATTTCTAGACCTCATTCTAGATGTACTAAAATACAAAATGTTTAAAGCATATGAATTTCATTTAGTTTCAAAAAATATATGCCAAAAGTTTGGTTTAAAAAAGTTCTTGTTTCCATAAACATAACAGTCAGTCCTCTGCTTCCTATGAACTTCTAGATCTCAAGACAAGTTGCCACCTGATCTTTTAAAAAAAAAATCTGTATCTTCTAGACTAACACTTCTCAGCTAATGGCTTCTTTTAATCTCTCTCATCTAAATTGGAAACTTAAACATTTATTTCTTATGTTTTCTTAGGCCTACATCTATTAATAGGTGGCTATAAAGCTGTACCCTCTAATTTGTACCAACCTGGCCCCCTTTTAAGGCAAAAACCTTCATTAGAACCATTAGAAAAGGAATTTGGGCTAAATATAGACAATGCTCTACGTCTACAATGAAGGGGGTGACGACTGCATCAAAGTTTTAAATATGTAATAATCCCCAAACCCTGTTTCAGACCTTGCCATTGTTATCTTTCAAATAAAGGCAATAAAACAGGTATGATCATCAATATTGCAATTCTGTGATTCACCTTAGAAGTCTCTTCCTCTCTTAAGCAGAAGTTGCGGTGCCCACACTTCCCGCCTGTGTGATAAGACGTTTTACAGAACTGTCCCTGTGATGAAAATCTCTTCATTCCGATTGTAATAACTATATAAAACACAAGGCCAAGGGAAAACCTTTTACCTATGCAAAAATCCTTTAAAAATAAGCCTATTGGGCCAACAGTTGCAAAAATAATTAAAATGGGCATACTGTTATTCTTTGGCTACTTTGATTTCAATGAGCTTTCCTTTTTCAGTCCCTATCTATCAGACAAAGAGGTTGGCACTCAAACATAACTAGCAAAAAGAAGAAAAGAAATGAGACTTGGATTTGCGTGCCAAGGTTCAATCTGCTGTGCCTGGAAAAGTGCTGAGACCTCAAAATATTAAGAAATCTGTTTTTCAACAGAAATGCTGACACCACTTATTTGTATCAATTCAACTCCATGAATTGTGTGGGTGCAGTGTGCTTCTTTTATTCCTTAAGATGTTCTGTCCAACTCCAAGACAAGAAAAGCACACAGAAAATTGTTTCTCCTGCTCTGAGTCTCCCCATACATTAGCCGAGAACATAGGTAAAGACATGTTCTCAGGATGACGGGAAAGAGAAGAGTCAATCATCCAAGTGGCTCAGCCAATGCAATCGCCCACTGCCGCCACCGCACCACACTCCCCCCATACTGGGAACTGTGGTACCACTGGGCAATCACCTGGGAGAAGGGGGTGAACTACAGACCTCAGATCAAACCGACATATGTTTATCCACCCTGTGGGCTCAGAGTGATTTTAATGTCTTTACACGGTTGGGAAAAAATTAGAGGATAACATTTTGTCATACGTGAATATTACATGAAATTCTATTTCTGAGTCCAAAAATAAAGTTTTATGGGCATACAGCCACTTTAATTGGCTTATGTACAGCCTAGGGCTGCTTCCACACTACAGTGGCAGCGCTGAGTAGTGGTAACAGACACCTCTGTCCACAAAGCATAAAATTGTACCCTCTGACCATTTACAAAATAGTGTGCCAACCCCTGATCTAGAGACCACAGTCTACAAGGCTGTTTGATTTGTGTCAAACTTAGTCAAGTGAAGGGGAGGTATCATGCCAACTCTATCAATACAAAAAATGGGACAGGAGAATGACTTTTCCAAGGTCATAAGGCTAGCATGAAGGATATTATTCATGTTCCTTTGAGTGGTCAAAAAGTTCTCCTTCACATTGTCAAAAAGTTCTTCTACAAATGAGTGATGTAACACTTGGGAAATGCTAATTAGTATTTGGTTTGTAAAAACATTGCTATCCTTTCATGTTGCAATAACATCATCAAAAGTAATTTGCATAAAACTTGGTACTTCATAGTATTTTGTGTGGTGAAGAGCCAGGGATAAAACTCTTAGAAAGCATATTCTGCCTGAAAATATTAGTCAACAAACTTGTCACTCAAAGAACAAATAGAAATTTCTCCCTTCGGCTCCTCAGACACCCCAGTGCAGTAGAGAATCCCGAACACGCCATCTTTCTCTTGGACTCCTTCATATTGCTCATGCAGATACAGCAGATCTTCCTGACAAGGTCAACCCCTTCTGAAACTGAGTTACTAAAGCAATTTTGCACATTCTCTCTAAACATGCCATTGGCCTTGGCCCGAAGATACTATTCGATCAGAAAAAAACAGAGTTTAATCTCTTCCACTGTTTTCTCTCTACATTTTATACTTGAGTAGGTACAGAATATATGTATTTTAGCCTTTATACCTTTTCTCTAATATATACAGAGAAGATATAAAATGATTATCAATTCACTCATTAAATATAGACAATGTTTTATTAAGAAAAATGGCCACGTAAATACTGACCTAAAATCCTGGAAGAATAAGATCTAGCCCCTGTTTGACCAGTAGTTATGTGACTCGGGGAAATTCCTGGAACCTCTCCCTAAGTCTGATACCTCACCTATACAGCAAGAGAGACTACACGAACTCTATGGGTCATTCTCGTGCAAAATTCTCTCTGCTTCTGAACACTTGTCAGATGCTCATGTAATCCAAGGCTCAGTTCACTCATCTCCAAATTACAGATAAGACCTGTGACACAGGTAATTAATTAAATTTCAAAAATGCACTTAAAGAACACAGCACACAGTGCTCAAAAGATGGTGATAACAGCATATTTTGTGTTTGTAGATCATTTTAAACATAATAAGCAGTTAGAGAAGAGGCTAGGAAGTATGGGCAACCACCCAAAAAGTGGAAAAGGTGCATCTTCCTTTTCTAAGTTATTGAAATCTATGACAGACTTTCGCATGGAAGACAGGACTCTTCTCACCCTACTCACATGAGGCACAGGTGATCCAAGCCTTTGCCAGGCACCCCTCCTCTACGCTCATCCTTGGCTGGCACAGACCAGCAGGGTGGGCTGTGGTCCTTCCACATGGAAAATAATGACAAAGGCACTCAAATCTACAATCACTTTTGTTTTGGGGGGGTCTTTTTTTAAAAAGATTTTACTTATTTATTTATCTAGACAGAGGGGAAGGGAAGGAGAAAGAGAAAGAGAGAAACACTAATGTGTGGTTGCCTCTTGCATACCCCCCACTGGGGACCTGGCCTACAATCCAGGCATGTGCCCTGAGTGGGAGTCGAACCAGCAACTTTTGGGTTCACAGCCTGTGCTCAATCCACTGAGCCACACCAGCCAGGGTTACAACCACTTTTCATAGTGAAAGATCCCAGCAAGAAATCTCACTGGACAACTTAGAATATAAAACACCCTCTTTCTATTGTATCTTATATTATAACCCAAGATATTTTTTTACCCTTACCCAAGGACATTTTTTCATTGCTTTTAGAGCAAGAGGAAGGAGTGGGGGAGAGAAAGAGAGACATCAATGTGAGAAACAGTGATCAGCTGACCTCTTGTATGTGCCCTATCTGGGGACCAAACCCGCAACCTGAGCGTAAGCCCTACCTGGAAATAAAACCTGCAGTTTCATGGTCAACCAGATGCTACGCCAACTAAATGAGCAACACTGGCCAGGGCAATTCAAGATATTTTGAAGCAGTTTCAATAAAACAAGCTCTGCCTCATGACCAAAATATATAATCTCAAAATTGAAGAATATTTTGTAATCTCAAAAGGCCATTAATGTATGATTTCTCAATTATTGTAATTATCTTTACATTTCAATCGTTTTCTTTAAAAATCATAACTATTGTTGAATTTTCTCAACACTGACTTCATATGTCACAATCATAAAGGAGTTTACATTTAAACTGATCAATCACACCCCAGAGAGGACTTAACACCGTCACATTAACCTTTAAAATGTTGACATTTCCTAACCAATAATAAAAAGAAGAAATAGGGATAAATAGCAGAAGCACCTGATTTTGAGCAAGTGCTCTTTGGTTCTTTTCTAATCTCTTTCCATGAGATCATACAGTCCATGAGTTACATCTTTTACTCTGTGTGTCTGATTATTTTTCTGAATGTAGGGTCAACAATACAATCTTGATAATGTTCTCAGATTCAATATTTAAGGGTACGATTGCTTAAATATGATGCTGTCATAAAGATAAATACAAATATACTTCAATGCAACCTAGGCTTGATTAAAAGTGAATGGAAATATACAGAGCACGTAAGAACACTTAAAATATTCCTTAGGTTCATTTATCCATTTATTCCTAATAAGCATTTGCAAGTTATACTGCAACAGACCCTGGAGACTCAATGCCCACCATCAAGGGACAGTGAACTAATATTAATAGAGGATGATAAGTGCTGAGAAGATGACGTGGCCATGTCTACGGGAGGAAAGATGAGAGTAATTCAAATTAGACATTAGGAAGCTGACAGTGACGCCCAGTGCCGCAGAGCCGGAAGAGAATTAGATGAAGTTGGAGGAGATAAAGAAAGACTTCAAGGTAAAGTAAATGCACATGGAAAAGCACAGGGTATACACAGTATAGGAAGCTAAAGCTATTTAGCCATGGTCTGAGTATGCAGTATTTTGGGAAAGTGGCCAGAGATGAAAATGCCAGGGCATGAAGAGCCATGTAAGCCATGCTAATGAGCTTGAACTTCAGTCTGAAAGCTCTGGGAGCTTTTAAGCAGGAGAATGACTAATCAGTTTTGACATTAAGAAAAATGTAAACAAAGGTCAGAAAAGATATAGGGGTGAGTGGAAGGGGCACAAACTAGAAGAAGATACACAATCTAGGAGTCCACTGCGATAATGCAGGGAGTAAACTATGAGCTGATGGAAGAGAAAACCTAGTAAGAGGGATAGTGATGCAACAAGAAACATTTAGTAAGATTTGGTGCTGTAGATGAATAGAGGGTGAGTATAAATCTAGAACAACTCCTAGATGTACAACTTGGACAACTTCATAGACCATGGTACTATTCACTGTAAGGGAGAAGACAGGAGATCCACTATTGATAAGATTTTTATTTTTGACATTTACTTATTACATAGAAAGAATATTACTTATCAGAAAGATTTGTTTTTAAATTAACTTTCAAACGTTCTAAAGAGCAAGTTAAACACAGAAAAGGCAAGGAGAGAGGAAATCGAGACAAACTTTCACATATGCCCAAGAAGAATAAACAGCATCATAGGTTGTGGGAAAAGTGAGAAAAAAAGGGGGGATTCAATTCTTGAGTTTCAATGTCCAAACCAAAATGGATAGGCGTGAAGCAAGGTTTAAGACAGTTCCTGGGCAGAAAGACATGTGATTTGTCAGAGGGAGCAGGTCAAAGGAACAGGATGATTTGGTAAGTGGTGGAATTCTCACACAAGGAAATATTTCAAAGGGTAAAAGAAACCAAACATAATAAAAAATATTTTTCAGAAATTACCAGGATTTGACTGCTGACATGTATATATTAGGGGGAAGGCAGACAGCTTAGAAACCATGCCCGTATTTGGACCTAAGAGCTGGCAAAATGAAAGATGTTAACACGGCTTTACTTTGTCAGGAGCAGCAGCAAATGTTCACACACAGCATTCGAGTACCCTGTGGGAATGAGAGCTTAGATTAATGCTTTTGGTATAATAAACATATCTGCAATTATGAGACACTTTTGTTCCCATGTAAATATGCAGAATCAAAGCCAGAATCCACTTTTCAAGAAAAAATTGGCAAAGTTTCTGAAACAGAAGCCCCACTTACACCAAATCTGGTACGGTTGGGTGCCAGACATCCACAGCAGGCACAGACGGCGGAGCTCCTACTGCTTGCTTCACAGATTGCTGTCTGGTTGCAATTTCTAGTCATATGCGATTTGGTGAAGCAGAGAAAACCCCCTGGCTTTCTTCGATCAGTTCTGCATCCAACGCTCCATCCATCAAAATAAACATAATGGCCCACAAAGATTAGCCCCAGGTTTTGCCTCTCCTTAGCCACGAAGCATTCCTTTACCCCTATACAAAGGGAAAACAATAAGTTAATTTAGAAATTTTGGAACACGCACAGACTAAATAAGGATGAGGAGAAAAAGAAGCATCCTCAGCTGTCACTCCTGCACTTACCTTCCGTGAGCTCTGCCTCTTTCCTCCTTCCTTGATCTCCACCTTCCTTTCATGTTTTGAATTAGGGCTGAGATCATTTGCACAGCATTGTCTTTCTTTTCCAAAAAAAGAAATGGTTTAAAGAAGGTCATCAATGAATCATTCATGTATCCACTCAAACATTTATACTATGTGCTCAGTATGTGTATCATTAGCAATAGAAAAAAACACAAGGCATGCTCTAAAGCTTGCAGGAGAGTCTATGAAAAGACAGTTTTATATCTTTAAAATGTAATTTGATAGGTGCTATGATGGAAATAGAAAAAAGGTGTTAGAGAAAAACTCAGAAGAAACTAGAAATGTTAGTCTTTTATTTCATTTATTTGTGTGTATATATTTATTTGTATATATTTATATGTAAATAGTGTATATATGTATATACATACATATGCTGGATCATATTTGTATATATGATCCAGCACCAATAATGCCCCTTTTATTACAAAATCATAAGCATGGAATTCTATAACATAACAATATCACACTCAAGCACACCATATGATATTTCAGGTGAAATGTTCAAATTAAATCTATAAATTATTACACCCACGTGAATATCCTATAAACCACATCCAAGCAGGCGTTACTTCTGCCAGACTATCTATCGACGTATTTATTTTTAAAAGCCCTTTTTCCCATCACACACTCTCACACACACACACAGAAACAAGAACATTTCAGATAGCCTTTCCATATGCACTGACTACTCTCCCCGGGACTGAAGGAAAGCCAAGTCCATTCTAAGATCCTCTTCTACTAAATCATGCTAAAAATGAGGACCTAACAAAAACATTATTAATTTAAAAATCATAAACCCAGGGCTGAAATACACACACACACACACACACACACACACACACACAGTATATGGTAGTCTGCAGATAAATATCCATTTCTCTGTAACCTGACACATATCATGCAGGACTACGGCTCATCTTCCAGTGTTCACGGCCCAGAAGAAGGTGTGCCCCCTCTTACATAACATTTATACTTAAAAGAAACCTCAATTTACCTGTAAACGTGGGGAGGGAAATAATTTATAGATTTACTACAAACAGGACCTCTCTCAAGAATAACTGTGACACTTTTATACTTTCAGAATCCATGTTTAGGATTCTAGGGTTAACTAGGGTTAACCAAAAACACACCATTTTCTCTCATCACTAACTTAAGGATGTATGTCATATTCACATTCTTTGGGGTTCATGTAGCTACTGCATGATAAAAGAAAACAAATGGAAATGCAATTTCAGACATGAATTGTAAAAGGAGCAATTACTTTCTATACCTCGTTTAATTTTCTGAGTATTTCTCTCCTCACTTAAAATGATTCTTCACAGCAAATGACTGTAAGATTAAAGAAGGTAATCAATCTTGTTTTAAGACACTGGAGACATTTTTATTTCTCTGACAGACAGGAAAGGATCTAACATGTTAACCAAATGATGATATTAAAAATATATATATCTAAAACTATCCAAAGGACAGGTCACAGTAGATAAATACATCTGACCAAGTTTCAGCTTTAGAAGGGAACACAGATGAAGAACAACAGTGGCCACCTACCAGACAACCGGGGTTAATAAATCACACCCGGGTGATCCACCAGTGTGATAAAGGTTTTAGTCAGAACTTATTCACATATATATTTATTTCTTAGGGCAACTGTGCCTTCAGCAAGGGCATTAGCTAACACTGACAGGAATATCCAAGTAATATACATAGACCTACACACACACACACACACACACACACACACACACACACACAGAATTTTCCCCTAACAACTAGTTTTCTAAAGTTCTGTGGACTTACTGTTGGACATAGGGACCTACAATGAAAACAAGTACTCTCAATCTCTCTCTCTGTACCCCCTTCTACACTCTCCTCCTCCTATTCACACACACATAAAATATCTCATTGTAGAAATACGGGGTCCATCCAAAAAAAGTCCAGCCATTGCTAATGTAATGAGAACAGTTTGTGCAACATCGATGTAACCTGGCTGCCAAGGAGAGTGGACTGGAATGTGCACATGCGAACAATGATGACTTAGCTGTGCTAGTCAGTGGGGGCCGTATAGATGCCATTAAGGGAGCATGTATACTGTGTGGCCATTGCATTCAAAATGACTGAGCCAGTAGAACAAAGAACCTGCATCAAATTTTGTGTGAAGTTTGAGCATTCCTCCACGGAAACTATTCGCATGATTCAGAAGGCCACAGCTATGGTCAACTGGTGATTGGCAGCTTCGTTACAACAACGCACCTACTCATGCATCACATCTCTTGAAGAGTTTTTTGGCGAAACATCAAATCACCCAAGTGAATTAGCCAAATTTGGCGCCCTAAGACTTCTGGCTTTTCCCAAAATTAAAATCCACCTTTGAAAGAGAAGAGATTTCAGACCATTGATGAGATTCAGGAAAATATGATAGGGTAGCTGATGATGATTGGAAGAACTGTGTGAGGTCCCAAGGTGCCTACTTTGAAGGGGACTGAGTCATCATTGTCCTATGTACAGTGTTTCTTGTATCATGTATCTTCTTCAGTAAATGTCTCCTTTTCATATTACATGGCTGGATACCTTCTGGACAGACCTTGTTAGAGGTAGAAACACTATCACCCAATAAGAAAGGCTTCAGTCCTTAAATTTTTTGATCTCTGAACTTTTTATTGACCTCCTGTTCCCCAAGGGGTTCCCTGCTTCTGCTGCCTTTAAAGCCTCAGAACTTTGGTGGAGGTCTTTGGATAGAGTGTATGGGGTGGCTGTTGCCAAGTGTGGCATCAAGATTGAAGTCTGCAATCTCAGCCTCCAGCTTGACCTTGATGTCCAGCAGGACCTGGTACTCCTGGGTCTGGCACTGCCCCTCTGCCAGGGTCTGGGCCAGCTCTGACTCCAGATGCAGCAGATCCCGTTGAGCTATTCCATCTGCATGGCACAGCGCATCTCCACCTCCCTCGGGCTGTTCTCCGAGCTGGCCTGCAGGTTTCTCATGGGCCTAGGTTGATCTCCAAGGACAAGACCATATGTCTCAGCTCTGTGAGTGTCATCTCAGCGGTCTGCGAGGTGACCACTCTGGTGTTCTCTTCAGTCTGCTGGGACCAGTACTTGTCTAGCTCCTCTTGGTTCTTCCGAGCCAGCTTGTCACTCTGGGCCCAGATGTCTGTCATGCTGTTGCCAAGGTCGTGAGAGTTGGGAGCTTCCAACTCCACAGTCAACCCAGAGTTGGAGGTCTGGTTTCATAGACCATTTACTTCCTCCTCATGGTTCTTCTTCGTGAAGAGCAGCTCCTCCTTGTGAGCCTCAATCTCTGTCTCCAGCTGCAGCCCGGTGATACTGGGGACATCAGTGACCTTTCAGAGCTCACTGATGTCACTCTCCACAGACTGGCACACAGCCATACTTGACCTGAAGTCAGCAGCAGCAAGATGGACATTGTCAATCTGCAGAATGATGTGGGCACTGTCCACAGATTTTGCATAGTGCTGAGCCCTCAGATCCTCGATGGTCTTGAAATAATGTCCCCAGTCTCTGACCAGGGTCCCTTCTCCTCCAGGTGTTCCTGGACTTTCCTCTCCAGTCCCCAATTGTCAGCCTCCAGGCTCCTCACCCTCTCCAGGTAGGAGGCCAGGTGGTCATTAAGGCATTCCCTAGCCTCCTTCTCACTCTGGGTGCCCCCTATGTCTGGCAGACTTCTGGCCCTCCCTGCAGCCAGGCCCCAGATCCCAGGCTACCCCATACACTGGTGAAGTGGGACGGGAGCCTGAACCCCTGGAACCTGCACAGACACTGCTCGTGCTGCTGGCTGGCTGGACCCCGTGGTGCCGTCATCCAGGGTCCGGTAGCTTGTGGAGAAACTGGAGTGGGTGCTGTTCACGGGAAAAGGTGAGAAGCCAAGACTCAAGATCAAGCTGCCAGTTCTTGGAATTTTATGGCCTTCTACCTAAAAGGTTCCAAGAGGGTATTTCTTAAGTTTGTTTCACCACTGGCATTATTTATGACTTCCGAAAGATAAACACAGTCAAACAAATGTGTGCAAGGACTTTATCACAGAAAAAGGAGAGTTGGGGATGGTGCAGAAATCTTGCTGCAAACCTTCTGGGTTTACTTGGGAGAGCTCAATATTGTGGGAGTGACTGTGTTCTGCTGTAACGCAGGAAGCAGCTTAGACCTTTAACTGCTCTCGGTGACTGTGAGTGCATTAAAGGATTAGTAGAAGCAGCATGCATGACATGAATGAAACCATGTTCCACAGACCATGCACGGCCACCTCGTCTGGTTGTACGCATTAACCGAAGCATGTGCTGAGGAAGAGACCGAATATAGAATTCTCATTCATAATGTATGCGTGTTCTTTCCAAACTAAATGCTAAAAGAAAGTAAATGCAAACACAATTTCAGATAAGAAATGCAGAACTAGCAGTTATCTTCTATAACCAGTTTAATTTTATGAGTATTTCACTCCTCACACATACACAAAAAAAGATGAATCTTGGCAGCAAATATCCATTCGATTAAAGAATGTAAACGATCTTGTTTTTTAAGACCCTGGAGAATTTTTTTATTTCTCTGACTGATAGGGAAAAATCTAGCATGCTAACCAAACTGGAATATAAAAAGAAGTCTAAATGTATACATGCGCACACACACACACACACACACGACTAAAAGAAGCATTAATCACAGTAACCACACAGCAATCTGTTTCCAAAGAGGTAATTCCTGAATACAGTTTGTGAACAATTTAGGGTATTCCGAGGTATCTCAAGGATTGCTATAAAAATATCATCATCAACAATAACAACAAAAATGTCACAAAATTTTTATGATGCTGTGTATGCAGCACTTTGTGGGGGGACATTAAAATGACAAAAAGGCGCCCGGGCTGGTGTAGCTCAGTGGACTGAGTTCCAGCCTGCAAACCAGAAGGTCCGATTCCCTGTCAAGGCTGGGTTGCAGGCCAGGGCCCCCACCAGGGGGTGTGAGAGGGGAACCAATGGGGGGTGGGGGTTTGTCTCTCACAGCAATGTTTCTCTCCCTCTCTCTAAATACAAATAAGTAGCCCTGACTGGTGTAGCTCAGTAGATTGAGCTCGGGCTGCGAACCCAAGTGTCGCAGGTTCGATTCCCAGTCAGGGCACATGCCTGGGTTGCAGGCCACAGCCCCCAGCAACCGCACACTGATGTTTCTCTCTCTCTCTTTCTCCCTCCCTTCCCTCTCTAAAAATTAAAAATAAATAAAAATAAAAAAAACAAGTTATAAAACTGTTTAAAAAATACAAAAAAAAACATAAGTAAAATGACAAAAAGGCATCGTTAAAACCAATTGTTTTACACTTTCAAAACAATGTTAGGGGAAAAAATATGAAGCTGTGGCTCCTTTGCAAATAGCCCTGGATGACATGGTTTGTTCTCACGGCCGTGGGCCACACCCGAGGAACCCGAAGGACACGCCCACCATGTGAGGCCAGAGCAGGGATGTTGGAAGTGGCAGAACTGACCGGCGGGCCCTTCCAACAGGTCCCCCTGCGGACTTTTTCTTCCCTCCCAGGCCCCCGCGTTAACCCACCTTCTACTGAACAACTGAAATCCTTTTCAGTGGTTACTATTTCCAGAGGTTTTCAATTGCATCCCAATGGCTTTTTATCAAGGTTTCCCCCCCAAACCATAGTTCCTCCCCTAAAAGTAATTATGGTGCCAGGTGGTTACATAATGATGTTTTAAAAATCTTGACAGAAATAATTTAATTCATGACACAAACTTTAACAAAAAAAAACTGCACTGTTAAGAATGAATTTATATAGAAGGCTATTATATGCTCTAATTCTTTCCTTCATTCGATTGTAGTAAAATTGTTTCAGAGATTAACAGATGCTCATCATTACCTATACCTCTGCTAGGAAGCTGCCCTGTGCTTGTGCAAAGAGCAGGACAGTGGTCCAAGTGACCACGTGACCTCTGATCTGAATAGCTAGACTTTTTCTTTTTTTTTTTTTAATTTTTATTTATTTATTTTTAGGGAGGGAAGGGAGTGGGGGGGAGGGAGGGAGAGAGAGGGAGAGAGAGAGAGAGAGAGAGAGAGAGAGACATCAATGTGCAGTTGCTGGGGGGTTATGGCCTGCAATCCAGTAATGTACCCTAGCTGGGAATCGAACCTGGGACACTTTGGTTCCCAGCCCGCGCTCAATCCACTGAGCTACGCCAGCCAGGGCTGCTTGCTAGACTTTTTCTTAACCTCACCATGGGCCATGAATTTATGCCAATCATATCAGTTCACTTTTCACAGCAGTAGCCAGCCTCCAGCCTGGGTCTGCGTATGCACCCCATGTTGCCCGTGGGCCCTCGCCTCATTTCTGCATGTTATCGCCCTTAATAAACACAGTGAACATTGCCAAAGACTTTATCATGGCTCTGATCTTAACCTTTATATTAAATGAGTCTTCCTAATTAATTCTTTATATCTATCCATCCATAAACATAGCAGGAGTAATTTTTGGTTTTTGTCATAAGCAAAAGGTCACAGATAAAAGGAAAACACGGAGACAGAACCATTCCAAAATGCATTTTTATTCCAAATGTTTAACTTTTGTAAGGATTTTTAACAACAGGTAGAGAAAAAAAAATCCACACGGCTACCAAGGTAACAATTATTCTTTTCATGGTGGAACCAGCAGTTTCCTCGCTGTTTCATCATATGGGCAAGGAACTCCAATACCTGCAGGCACTGGTTTTGCAAAATTCAGTGAATGAATTGTTCCCATTAGAAAGTTAGAGACACAAGGAAGAACTCAAGATTTCCCTAATTTGGGGACTAGTGCTAGGCAAAGAGTAGATGAGATGGATAGATAGATAGATAGATAGATGACAGATAAATTATATCTATACTCAAAGTGCTTTCTATTTTCTACCCATGGTACATGAAATGCTTAATCATGATGATGACAGACCAAAGACTATTTTCTCACACCGAACTCTAAGTTCAACCTTTATATGGTTACACAACAACAGAACAGTCCACAAGTGAAAAGAGAAAAAACCCACCGAAAAATGAGAAAAAGATAACTTTCAGCAGCACTGAGGGGCTGGGGGTGGGAAGGGAAAGACACGAATATGTCTGTTTGCCCCGCTGTTCTGCAGTCTGGCTAGTTTTATGCACAACAGTTCTGCACAGCTCATGTTGAACTACACACGTGGCCATCAATCTTTTAAAATCCAAAATAAACAAAATGAATACAGAAAATGTCAATTTTCATCTTTTAGTGTGAATATGTTATCAGAAGAGAGAATATTTCACTTCCTGGATGTTATACCAAAGGAACAGGATAAAAAGACACAAAATTAAACTCTGTTTTCAGCCAACTTGGAAGGATACAGTCTTCACCAAACTGTGTAAGCTCCCCAAAGCAAATGCAATTGGATAACAATCTTACACAGGAACAACTGTAAAGAAACAAAGAGAACAGTAATTTGGCCTGCCCATGGTTGATTACCAGTGATACCAGCCAAAATATTTTCTCTGCTTGTGTGGTACCCTGAAGTGCTCAAACTACATTTTCTGTAGGCAAAGCTGTCTTGTCCATAGAGTAGAGGTCCGAGCAGAAGTGAGAAGAAAGACATAAAGACAAAGTAAAGGGAAGAGTGAGTGAGGCTAAATAAATAGCAGTGACAGTTCCTGGAAAACACCAGGCAAAACACGCCATCGTGCAGAGGAACTCACAGGAAAAGCAGAAGATAGCCCCACCCCAATACCGCACCCTGTGTTAAACTGCAAGGGACTGTGGCAGTGCGTAGGGGTGGTGCAGAAACCCCGCTGGATACAGTGTGAAGCAGAGAAGTGGGGGGAGGGGTGTCCACACAGATGCACAAGAAGTCAATCGACTGAACAAATAAAAGAGCCACACAAGAAGGAGCCGTATTAGAGGCAAGCACTCTGCTGCTGTGGAAGCAACTAAAGAGAAAGCCTTTAGGCTGTAAAGTTTACAAGGCTACCTGGATCCCCCCCTCGCAATACCTCTGCTAATACAGCCGAGTCAGGGAGACCCTCTTCATTCAATGCCGACTATCACAGAAGGAGAGGAAATGGCACTGATACAACGTGACTGTGAGGAAAACACTGGAGACGGAGCAGTAAAATTTATTACCAGATAAGGAACACAAGATTTTTTTCTGCTATAGAACAGATTAAAAATCATACCCCAAAACTTGTCATTAATTTTATAAAATAAATGGAACGAATGCCCTTAACAAGGAAGATCATGAAGAAAAAAATGGGAAGTAAACAAAAAGAGCTCAAATACGGGCTGTCAGCACCCAAGAAAAAGTACATGAAAAAATCTCAGAAATGATGATAAAAAATAAAATTACCTTAGGGTAAATAAATCTATGAAAGACATAGGAACCTAAGAGCTAAAACATTTATTTTCTTGTGATGAGAACTTTTAATATCTACTCTCTTGCCAGCTTTCAAATACACAATACAGTATTGTTAGCTATAGGCCCTCACCAAGCTGTACGTTATTGCATCCCTATTACTCACCCCCTAACACCTGCCTCTGAGAACTTTTCTCTGTAACTACGAATGAGTTTTTACTGTGGGTATTTTTAAGACTCCACATATATGTGAGATCACACAGTATTTGTCTTTCTGTGCTTTTGTGGGGAGGGGAAGGAAAGGAAAGGGAACTGAGAATACCAGAACCTAAGGACGTATATGTTACTATATATTCATTTACTCTGCCACATTTTCCAAACATGTAAAAGTATTACCCATGTGAAAAAAACTCATGAATTTAGAGGTAAAAATTTAATTTTAATATACTGTTCTTGTTCTAAGGAATTTGAGAGGATATAAGAAATATCAACCTAATTTAGCCTCTGAGATGTACAATAACTCAGTCATCAGACATGAAACAAACAATTGCACTTCTTTTGGCCATTGTTCCTTGGAGCTCATAAAGCTGTTACGTTTGGGGGGGGGTTGACTACCCCCTGTGTTAGGTAGAAATAGCAGAAGTGTGGAGTTTTCCTTCTGAAAGCAGAGAGTAGTAGCACACATAGAATTGGCAAGTGGAAAAATGGGTGGTAAGTATTTTTACCGTTCACAAGGTAGGTCAAAATCCTATCTCTCTAATTATCACTCTTTGGTAAAGACTAATTGAGAAGGAGGCCAAGAAAACAAATGCAGAATAGAGAGGGAAAATTCTCTCAGCAGAGAAACAGTGGGGCTTGATAGCTTTTCAATGACTTTATTCATCAAAATAGATTCATCTGTCACAACATTAATTTTCTATAATTTACTTTCATAAAGCATGGAACACAGGCTTTCTCCATAAATTACTATTTTGCAACTTTCATCACATCTCTTGTCCCACAGTGGCAAGACCGGGTAAGAAGTGTAGGGGTGGTTGAGGGTGGCGGAAGAAGATGGAGGATGGAAGAGCAGAGACATTTTCGGAGTTGAGATATTCTTTTGAAAACTGCTCTCCTCCCCCTGGCCAGGTAGCTCAGTTGGTTAGAGTATCATCTGGATACACGAAGGTTGTAGGTTTGATCCCCCATCAGGGCACATACAAGAAGCAACCAATGAATGCATAAATAATGAAACAACAAACAACAAATCAATCTCTCTCTCTCTCCCCTCTCTGCCTTTTCTCTCTCTAAAATCAATAAATAAAAAAATTAAGTTATAAAGAAAGGAAAAGAAAGAAAACCACTCCCTTCATATAGCTGTGTGTTCTGTGAAATATACAAGGTTTTTTTATTTTACAATACCTAATCTCCTACCCTTTGCAACAGCAAGGATGGAACTGGAGAGCATTATGCTAAGTGAAATAAGCCAGGCGGTGAGGGACAAATACCATATGATCGCACCTTTAACTGGAACGTAATCAACAAAAGAAAAAAGCAAACAAAATATAACCAGAGGCACTGAAATCAAGAACAATCTAACAAAGCCAGAGGGGAGGGAGGAGGAGACAGTGGGGAGAAGGTTTTTCAGGAACTACTATAAAGGACACGTGGATAAAACCAAGGGGGAGGGAGGAAGCAAGGGAGGGAGGCAAGTTTAGCTGGGGTGGGAGGATGTGGCGGGGAGAAAATGCAGACAACTGTAATTGAACAATAAAGTAATTTTTAAAAATGTAAAAAAATAAATTAAATACCTAATGTGTTATCTTAAAACAATAAATCAGAAATATGTGTCTACTTAACAGCTAATCAAGAAAAAGTAACCAAAATCTTATTTAACAGATGGAATCATATTAATTTTTCTAACCAATCAAAAAGAGTCATGAATGTTAATGAGCTTTCAAGTTGGATGGGAACTTTAGTTACAAGTCTAATAAATCACATTTGAATAGGCTTCACTTGAAAATATCAATTTATCATACAGTTTACCACACCTTTACCATCCCAAAACAGAAATGTTCCTCTCATTTGAAGGTTACTTAATAATACTCTGTACTATTCAGATAATAAATATTAATTCAGAAGTAAGCAAATAGTAAACTTATCCAAGCAGACAAATAAAATAGCACTACCCACTCATGTGCTTTATTCATAAGCTAATTCCTTAGACTTTATTCAAAGTCAGTTTGTGTTATCTTAAGTTTTTTGAAGTTTTACCAAAAACAAACTGAAAAATTATATTAGAAAAGAAAACACATCTATTTAGAGACAGATTCAGTAGTAAGGATAGATATAACACTAGAGAAAGTGTTTTTTTAAAAAAAAAATTAAAATAAGAATATGCAAAAAAACATGAAACAAGGAAACGCAGCACCGATCCACTTAATACATGGACAAATAGTCCTTAATACCTTACCCTCCTGGTAGAAATCACTGTGTTAAACTTATTTTTAATGTGCGTGATATCCCCCTAAACTATCTGGAAATAAATTGTGTTTAGCACTTTCTCTTCAAGAAGCATGTAGTACAATTGAGAAAAAATTCAACAAACTGGTTAAATTTTAGTTTGTTAGTTAAAATGTATACAACACAGAACTCCTACAATAGTTTTCAGATGCGTCCACCTTCCTGTATGTGTACAGAAAGTTGTATTTGATGATCTGACTGGACCTGTTTAGGAAGAAAGAGCAACTTAACCCAAAAAGCTACTTTGCATGAACCTAACATGTGATGGAAAAAAGAAAGGTCCTTAGACTGGCTGAAGCAGAGGAGTGATCATTAGGAAGAGCTGCAGGTTAACTAAAGTCAGGTAAAAACACTTCAGTGAGTCCTGGCCTTTGGGGCTCAATTGGTTGGAGCGTCATACCCTAGCCAGTGTCAAACTCATTTTCACCCAGGGCCACATCAGCCTCGCAGTTGCCTTCAAAGGGCCAAATGTAATTTTAGGACTGTATAAACATAGCTCTCCTTAACTAAGGGCAAGAACCTCGGCACTGCCACCAGGTAGAAACAAGGTGGAGGGCTGAATTCGACCTGCAGGCCTTGTGTTTGCCACCTGTGCTGTAAACCAAAATGTTGCAGGTTCGATCTCAGCTCTGGGCACAGACCTAGGTTATGTAGATGCTGGGTTCAGTCCATGGTAGGAGCACATACGGGAGGCAACAAATCGATGTCTCTCTCTCACATCAATGTTCCTCTCTCCCTCCCTCCTTTCTCCCACCCACCCTCTCTCCCTCTCTTCCTCCATCTCTGATAGCAATGAAAAAATGTCCTTGGTGAAGATTAAAAAAAAATACAGTATACCGAGACCACTGAATCCTAGCATGCAAGCAGGAGTCAATGATAGTTTTAGGTAAAGAATTTCTTCAGGTAAAGAAAGTGTAGGAACATGCACACGCATAGTCAACTAATCTCTGACAAGGGTGCCAAGAGCATACAATAGGGGAAAAACAGTCGATTCAATAACTGATGTTGGGAAACTGCTATGCACATGCAAAAACAATGAAATGGGGCCCATATCCTATACCATACACAAAAAATAACTTGAAGTACATTAAAGACAAAGAAAACTTAAGGGAAAATCTCCTTGACATAAGGCTTGGCACTGCTTTTTTTGGATATGGCACTAAAGCACAGACAACAAAAGCAAAAATACACAAGCAAGGCTACATCAACTAAAACACTTTGGCAGACCAAAGCAAATGATCAAAAAGTGAAAAATCAACTAACAAAATGGGAGAAAATATTTGCAAACCATATAGCTGATAAAGGCTAATATCCAAAATATATAAAGAATTCATACAACTCAATAGCAAAAAAACAAACAAGCCAATTAAAAAATGGGCTGAGGACCTGAACAGACAGCGCTCCAGAGAAGACCTACAAGGTGGTGGCCAAGAGGGACACGGAAAGGTGCTCAGTGTCCCTACTCACCAGGGAAATGCAAACCAAAACCACAATGAAAGAAATACCCCCTCGCACTTGAAAGGACATTTATTATAAAAATAATAAGAGATAACAAATGTGAGTGAAGATGTGGAGAAAAGGGAACCACTGTTCACCGCTGCTGGGATATAAGCTGGTGCAGCCACTATGGAAACAGCATGAAGTTTCCCCCCAAAAATTAAAAAAAGAAGTACCATAAGATCCAGCAGGAAATTCCACTTCTGGGCGTATATCCAAAGGAAAAAAATCTGTACCTTAAAGAGATATCTGCATCCCCATGTCCACTGTAGCATTATTCACAATATCTCAAATGTGGACACAACTTAAGTGTCCACCCATGAATGAATGGAGAGAGAACATAGCTAGACACAGATACACAGATATACACACAAGGGGATATTATTCATCCGTAAGAAAAGAACTGCCATTTGCAACAACGTGGATAAAACTGGAGGGCATTATGCTAAGTAAAATAAGCAAGACAGAGAAAGACAAGTGCTGTTATGATGCTGCTTTTATGTGGAATCTTTAAAAAACATCAAATTCGTAGTAATAGCAGCATGGTTGTTGTCAGGATCTGGGGTAGAGAGAAAGTGGGGAAATAGTGGTCAAAGGTACAGACTTTCAGTTATAAGGTGAATATAGATGAGTTTTGAGGCTCTGATGTATGGCGTGGTGACTACAGTTAGTAATACTGTATCTTATACTTGACATTTGCTGAGAGATCTTGTGTTCCCACCCCCCAAAAATAAAAAAGGTGATGGATTTGTTAATTAACTTGACTGCAGTAAACATTTTATGACATATATGTTTATCAAATCATCACATTCTATACTGTATCAATATACACAATTTGATTTGTCAATTATACTTCAATAAAGTGGGGGAAAGAACCAAAGCATCTATTAAATGTAAGAAAACAATTACGGAGGGAGCTGTTCAAGACATGTTAACCAGGCAACACTGTACAATCAGGACAAGAGCAGACAGTCTCTCTTTCCTTCATGGCAACAACCTAGGAGTGCAAACATTTGTCTTGGAACAGAAGATGTGTCAAAATTCAGGTTCCCAACAAAAAGAACAAATGATTAGGAGAGAAGAGAATGCTACATACAGCCTCAGTCCACAGCTTTATTTCCATCTACAGACCAGGTCCCAGTAAGCCCCAGGGAATATGGGTGTCAGACTGGAGGGTAATGGTTGCTTTAACATGTCTCTACAAACTCATCAACGGTGTGCTAACAGTTCACATATTTAAGCCAGACAGTCAAAACTCATTTTAAATGGTGCAACTGTCCAATAAATTGTTGGGAACTTTTTAAAAATATTCAGTGTTGTATAAAAATGAAAGCCTTTCCAGAATAATTGAAACGAGTAATGTCAAACAAATGCAGTTCCTTGATAAATTTAGTTTTAAGTAAGCTTTAATTTATATGCTAAATTTTTAATTTAGTTCAAGTTTTGGCAGAGACATGTTTATTTTCACTGTTGGCCTTCAAAATTCTAGCTTAGGAAAAAACATCTGCCTCTTTCCAATTTCCTGCATAAAAATGGGGAAATTTTTTTAAGTTATAAATGAGAAGACTCACCACCGTATTGCTTCTGGAAAGGTTACAAATTGCAGCAGATGCTTTAGGTGAATTCTTGATCAGAGATCTTAGGGTGTGATATGCATCACCCTGAAATCTTCACAAGGGTTCTTATACCTATTTATATTTAAGCTACGTTTTGATAGAAAGAACATAATACATTATCATCTAAGTGGTGTGCCAAATATCTGTCTTTGGAATACGTGTTTAATACTCTAATAAATTTTGAGAAATAAATTTCAAATTAAGTTTATTTCACAAATGTATTTGTTAAATGTATTTGTTAAATAAAACTCCTCATTGTTTTATAGAGAACCACAACACAGATGGATCATTCTACAGGAAGAAAACCTCCCAGCAGAAAAACATAAGCACAGAGTTGGCTGATCGACATTAGAGACCTTGTAAACAAGTTGAAAAATAATAACAAGATCTCATGTGCATTTCTTCATCAATATGCTTTGGCAAAAGTTAACTAAACTTTCAGATATTAGAAGTTATAGCTGTTGAGACATAGAAGGGGTAGCATTTATCTTTTGCATGTTTCTAAATCCTAGATCAGTCTGATAAAGGATTATTTCTCTGTGAATTTATTTACATGAAGCTCTGTAAACATATTATCCAAACTCAATTCTTTGTTTAATGACAATGTAATTTTTTATGGAGTAGAGCAACATTCTATGAGTCTAGATAGAGAATGAGATCCTTATAATAACATTGCTTTTCTTCAACAGCGACAGCAGCGTTCACGAAGGCAACGCTAACCACCTTCGCATCCCCGAGAACCACACTGTCAAACAACCTGGGTAACAATGGCTGGCCACTGACCATTATTACTATGACTGGAAGTATCTAGGAATTGGGGCTAAGCTAATATAAGGATGTAAAACCCAGATAATATTGATGCCCCCTAAAATCTGCATCCTAGTGATGTTAATTATTCCCCAACATGGTATCTTTCCTTTGAAAGGTTGTAGTAAAAAGTGGTGAAGACACATGACCTTGCTGGACTCTAGCAGCCAGTCAGGAGCCCAAAGCACTGTAGAGGCAGTGCCAACACATGTATTATCTTGGGGTGGCATCTCCTTTTTGCACCAGGACTACTAACCATTTAATAGTCTTAAAATCCTAATTATTGGGTAGAGCATTGGCAGATTGGAGAGGCATGGAATTAAGGCTGTTTTTAAGAAAACAGGCATATGTCTTATATTTCCCTGTTAGATACACAACAATTTTCAGAGCCCACATAAATTATAGGAGGGACACAGGTACTGTTAATATCTCACTTGTCTTCTAGAAATCGTAGAAAACTTGAGGAGTCCCATATCCTTTCTTTGGGACTAAGGACATCACCAAACACTGCAAGTATCCAACAGATGATGCGCAGAAGGAGAGCCCTCCAACACTGTCTCCTCCTGACCTGAAAGAAAGAGACCCACTCACTCCAGGTAACTTCCTATCAACAGTGTTCAGAAAAAAAAATATTTCAAGACAGTTGGGAGTTGGTGGGTACATGGCATATGGTAGAAACTCACTTGGAATTGATCATGGGAATCACTGAAAAGGATCAGAAGTGCTCATTTTTAATTCCTGGAGTTCCTATAAAATCCCAAGAAAATCATTATAGCTTTACTAATTAAGATGCGTAACCCATACACAACTAGACTACAAATACCCATAACAGATGTTTTCTAAGAGACAGAAATTGAAACTGCTGGAGGTTTACCAGCTGCAGGATTTCAAATGCAGTTATGCAAACACTGGTTTCCAACAACTCAGTTTGCAAAGAAAAATCTCCCACACAACCCACATGTGACAAAATGACATATACACCTTCTCTCTCAGGACACCTTCAATTTTGGGTGAATGGCCTTGAATTTTGGCTTGAATTTACGGTACAGGCAATAGCTTGCCAGACAAAGCATTCCAGAATTGGATCCTATTATTTAATACACTAAATCCACAGTTCGAAGTCAATCTATCTGGGTAATTGAATGTATCTATAGCTAGTGATGGGAATTAGAACTGATTATGCCATGAGCCCTGACTTCAAAATCATTAAAATGTTCGGAGTGGGTGAAATGATTTCATAGAGGGAAATGTGAAATATATGAAACTCTATACCTTTCCTGTCTACCCTAAAGACATGCAGTCGGCCCTCTGCACCTGCTGTTCCACATGCACAGATTCCAACAACCACAGATAGAAAACATTCAGGAACAAATGTGATGTTGTGGCTGGCACAGTTAGGCCTACGATGGTCGCATCTGTACTGAACATGTACAGACTTATTTTTTTCTTGGTATTATTCCCTAGGCAATGTAGTGTAACAACTTTGACATTGCATTAACTATTATGAGAAATCTAGAGATAATTTTAAGTATATGGGGGCACATGCGTAGGTTACACGCAAACACTGCGCCATCCTATAGAAGATACGTGAGCATCCTCTGACTTGGGTGTCTATGGCAGTCCTGGAACGAAACCCCTGTCTAAATGGAGGGATGGCTGCACATGCCTAGCACACTCTGAGGGGCAGTGTGTCTAACGGAAGGAGCCCTGGCTGGAGTCAGGAATGGGTTAGTCTGAGCTCTGTCACTACCTTGGGCAAACTACGTGACTGCTCTAGGTTTAAGTTTAGGCATTAAATTCTTTAACATACATGAGTTAAATACAGACCTACAAGAACACAACTTTTCTCCGCTGTGAAAGGGGGGAGTTAGACCTAGTTTATTTAATGGGTGTTAAATAAACTAGGGTGTCTCTGCATCCAGGACACATTGGTTCCAGTCCTCTCCCACCAGGCCTGCGTTAGGCCTGATGCCCCCTACAGTGAGTGCTTCAGAAGCTCTAGTCTCCTTTGTCATCCCTGGGTAAAGCAAAGCATCTTCCCTCCTAGTCTACAAAATCCATTATGGTTGGTGGTTTCTTCTTTCTAGTACACAGATTCATCCTGTGAACCTGCATATGCCTCAGTACCTAATAAATTTACTCGTTGAATAAATAAATTATCTCTTAATCCTTAAAATAACTCTAATATTTTTTACCCTTTTATAGCTCGGGGACTGAATAATGAGATACATTCTATCTATAAAGTTAGGTGATCAGTCACTTCTAACTCCATACAATTAAGATTCTTATATTTTCTGATACTTAAGCTTTATATCATTCTTCCTAAATAATTGCTACTTACTCATATTTGTTGATTATTGGTTAAATAATAACAAGCTTCCCAAACTATAAAATCTACTTTCTATTCCTTTATCTTTAAGGAAAATAAAATATTTGAATTTAAAAAAGTAGAATGGCTTTTTTATAGGAAAACTTTATTCTCACAGGCACTCACAGACTATCTAAATTAGGTCATTCCTAAGAAAGTATTGCCATTTCTCCAACCTAAATTTCCATACACTTCCCCCCACATAGGAAGCTAACAGTCAAGAGTGATGTTTAAAACATGGAGGCAATTATTTCCCTAAACCATTTTTCCAACAAAAATTGGACTATTTCATTTTTAGGGCAGCAAGACAATCACACCTAGCATCTTTCAGAAGATAACCGAGGCCCCCTTGTCTGGGACCCTGAATGAACAAACACTACTTGGTCAGACGCAGCAAATGTCACTAGGCTCCAGTGACTATTTTCACACACTCCTAATCGGGAATGCCCCACACAGACCACTGCACAAGCAAACCAGCTTTGCTACATCGCAAGTTCAGGTTTACAGAATGCTCAGCTCCTCAGAGGCCTGCCTTATAAACCAGACTCCCAGACGTACCATCTAATTGCACTCCTCTTCAAAGGCAGCTTCTCCCCTACCACGTACTGCATGCCTTCTCCGCTAAAGGAGCGAATCTGGGCACTTGGCAGACTTTGCATTCTGCTACATCAAAAGGACCCCAGGAATTTGCTTTAAGTTAGTAATTTCACAATCCTCTAGATTCACAGAAGTCACAAAGCTTATAATGACAAACCCAGAACGTGACCCCAGGTCAGACTTCACATCTGATGCTGTTTAAAAGAGACAGCAAGATGATTTATAATTAAGGCACCAGTGTGGTGCACAGAGTGTCTAGTTCACTACACCTCACCACCCTCCCTCCTCAAACTAGAGAGTGATGTCCAGTGTACTCTGAAGCTAAGATGGTAAGACAGTCAGAAGTCATGAAGACATGTATCAGCCACTGCCTATGTTCTCAAAACTTAAAGTATCAAATTCTCTAAGGTAGCCCCAAAAAGCTTCATTCTTCCTCAAGGGGAACCAAAAACTACCATGTTCAGGAGAGAATTTCCATAGGAAAGCAGCCCCTGCCTCAGACGGCACCTACAATAAACATGTTTATGAACAATCACAGCATCAGAAAAACATATTGTGAGTCTTAGAAACAGCATATGCCTCCTTTCATGGGGGTGGCTATGGTGCTAGGCTTTCTTTTTTCACTGCATTTCACAGTAAAATGAGGGTCTATAACCAGATATAACACAATAAACAACAGCATCGACTTCTGTACTCTTGTTGTGAATGGTTTTCCTATGCTTTGATTGAAAATGTAAATTTTAATGTCTTGTGTGTTGTCTCAAAATAGCTTGGGACAGATTCTACTTTCAGGAAGATTTCCATATTTACCATCTCCACCCAAGGCCCAACGATTACAGAATTTACATATCATAAAGCAAGGACACCCTCACACACATCACGCAACCCAGTACGAGAGGAGGTAGGACACAAAGTCCCTGAACAGAGCAAAGAACCACAGAGAGGGGACTGTGGCAAGGATCAGCAACGACAATCACCAGAGGCTTTGTCCTAGGGTTCAGCTAAGGCCTCTCGGAAAGCCTGCACCAAAAATAAAAAGCAAGAAGCAATAACACAGTTCACATAACTTTCCTGGGGTAAAATATATGGTAGATCTTGGGTAATTGTCAAAACCAGGTAATATCTTCAGGGAATCTAAAATTCTCATAAAACACTGAGGTTTCTGGTTAAAAAAAAGGCTTAAAGTTACAGAGGAGCATTGTTAAACTGCTGGCTCCGAGATGCGTGTCAGCCCTGGACAGAGGTTTCACTGCTTGCTTCGGTCCTCGAGGGCTCTCCTCGAGGAATATATATATATATTCATATATATATATATATATGAATATTACCCAGCCATAAAAAAAGAATGAAATCTTACCCTTTGCAACAGCATGCATGGACCTGGAGGGTATTATGCTAAGAGAAATAAGTCAGAGAAAGACAAATACAAATAATCAAAATAGGAACAGACTTACAGATACGAAGAATAGAATGCCGATTGCCAAAGGAGACAGGGGTTGGGGAAGTGAATGGCAAAGGTGAAGGGATGGAGAAGTACAGATCGGCAGTTACGAAACAGTCATGGGAATGTAAAGTACAGCATAGGGAACACAGTCAACAATATTGTAACAGCTACGTAGGGTGTCCAGTGGGTACTAAATTTACTGGGGGAACCACTTTGTAAAGTATATGATTATCTAACCACTATGCTGTACACCTGAAATGAATACAAAATAATATTGAATGTAAACTGCAATTTCAAAGTAAAATTTTAAAAAATAGAAAAGATATGTGATCTACTATTTAACTATGGTAGCTGTTCTATTCATAGAAATTTCATCCATATCAAGACAGCTAAGATTGAGTTAGATTCTGATTTTATATTCTTCCATTCTGTAAAACTCAAGTTTATAGATATTTCTACTTTGTCAGCCTATTCTTTAATAAATTTCCCTCTCAACAGAGGTAATGAGACAGGAGTTAAACAGATGTTCAACAACATCATGTTACATTTTCCCAACTAAATTGCTTATGTACATTTTCATGAATGTTTTAACTTTTTAACCTAGAATATAAAATCCTGGAAGAAAATGTCTGTCTTCTATACACTAGCAAGACACATGCTCAATACAACTTCCAAATCACCATTAATACAAATTACCACCATGAAGAATATTAAAAATTCTAGTATAAGTTTTCAACTACATGGAACCAAATCACATGAATGAAAATCAATGAGTTTTACAAAGTTGATTTTAGAAGTTGTTTCATAGTTTAGTGTGAATGTATTAGTAGGTACATATATGAGATAATTTCTAAATGAGTTTCAACTATTTAGTTTGCGACTGTGAAGTATATTCACAAACAACAGAAATCATCAATATGAAGAAATGAATTCATCTCTATACACGAGACATTTTTACATATTTTCTTGAGGAATTAGAAACACATTAAGTACCATGATGATTAAAAGGAAGTAACTGCATTGGGGAAAAAAAGTTTTAATTTATTAAAATGAATTGTTCTTGTTTCCTTATGCATAATATATTTGTAGAATAAAAAGACCAAACCTATTTTTACTCTGATTTCTAGGACTCACTCCCCACCCTTTCCCTGATGACATAGATAACAATCAATCCTATTTTTCACCTTTTAATTTATTCTACCTAGTGAAATAAAATTCACCATCACCCCTTGCTACGTTACTTCCCCTTTGTGCATGTATCCACTAAGTAAACATTACTCACCGCTGCCAAGCAGTGTGCTGAGTGTGGGGGGTCCATCTGGTGCCCCTGCCCTGTCCCACCCTCTCCAGGGCCCCAGGACTCAGCCCTCAGTCTCATTCTCAAGTCAATCTACATCCACTCACTTGGTGGTTCAGACAGTCTCCTGGTTTGGTTAGCACCTATCCTATGCGGATGACTCCCATATCTATATACGTATATATTGCAGACCTCTTTCCTGAACTTCAAATTCATGTATGGAATTGCCTACTCATCATCTGCTGCAGGATGTCTCACAGAATCTCAAACTTTTAACAAGCCCATCACTAACTCCAGATCTTCTCCACTGAGCCTGCTCCTCCCACAGTCTTCCCTATTTCAGTTGATGGTAAAGTCAACCTTCTTGTTAGCCAGACTGAAAACCCTGAAATCATCCTTGACACCTCTTTCTGACACATCCTACATCCAACATAGCGACAAACTTATTGGCCATATTTGGAAAGGCAGCATTTCCAGAATCTGATGACTTTACACAATTTCACTACTACCACCCTGGTCCAAGCTACAAAATCTCTCTCCTTGATGACTTCAGTGGGATGATCTCCCTGCTTTCATACTTGGCATCCTTTGGTCTATATTCAACATCACAGCCAAAGGCATCCATGTGCAACCTCCTGCTGTTCCTCAAACAGTCCTGGGAGGTTCCAGCTTTAAGGGCTTTACACTGACTATTCCCTCCATGTCTAACACAATTTCCCCAGCTACCCACACAGCTAAATCCTTAAAGTCCTCCGAGTCTTTCCTCAGATATCATGCCCCAACAAAGCCTACTCTAACCCATTTAGAATCGCAAACCGTACCTGACTCTGACACTCACGATCCTTCTTGACCTGTTCTAGTTATTTTTCCATCCATCACCTCTTGTAACTAAATGGTCTTCTACCCAATAGACAGGTAAAATTTTTGTTGGTTTTTGTCTACAGATATATCAAAAGTTTCAACAAAATACTTGGCATATAGAAGGTGCTTAATAAATATTCATTAAATGGGCAGGTAAATTGAAATTAAGAACACAGGCCCTCACCTTCAAGTATCTCCCAGAAAAGTAGGAGAAAGCCAAGAAAAGCAATAATTAAATTTCAATAGTAAGGCCTCTAATACACACCAGCACGAAAAAACATGCAAAAGTATGAGGTACATTCTTTCTAACCAAGATGGCTTTGACTGTGTGATTCCTTACTGAGCTTTATTAAAAATATGATATAAAGAAAAATTATGTATTGAATTACATATTTACTCATCTATTTTCTCTGTTCTTACTTACCTCACGTTATCTGACTAAGAGGTAGGAACAGCTAGCACACAGTTGTGAGAAGGCCATTGTTTAATCCGTTTCTTATGGTAGACTGAATAATGAACCTCCACAGATGTCCACATCTAATCCTGAAACCTATGAATATGTCAGGTTACAGGACAAGTGGGAAGTAAGGAGGCAAGTGGAATTAGGGTTCCTCATCACCAGACCTTAAAATGAGATCATCCAGGATTATCTGGGTGTGTCTGACATAATCCCAAGGATCCATGTAAGTGGAAGATGGAGGCAGAAGAAAGAATCAGAGCTGAAGATGCTACCCTGTTGGCTTTGAAGGTGAAGGAAAGGGGGCTACAACCAAGGAGGCAGGGAGCCTTTGGAAGCTGGAAAAAAGGCAAGAAAATGGGTTCTTCCCTGGAGGCTCCAGAAAGGTGCACAATCCAGTTGGTATCCCAACTTCAGCCCAGTGAGACCATTTTAGACTTCTGATCTCCCACACTGTAAGAAACAGGTGTATGCTTTGCTAAGCCAAATGTATAGTAGTTTCTTACATCAGCAATAAAAACTAATACATCTACTGAGCACACAACTATACCAAATGCACAACAATTTCAAGAATACAGAGAAAAGTGAAACCACTATCCCCCTCTTGTTGCTCACCCCAATTCAGTCTGCAGAAGGGAAATACGTATGTCTGTGTGTTGTATGCACTTTATAGTTTTTTTAAATAAAGATAGAACTATGGTGCATATGCCTGTGCAGTTCCACAACCTGGTATTTTCTTACAATATTATAGCATATTTTCCTGGCAGTATACATAGATGCACTACATTTTTTAATGCCACATAATCTCTAACTATGAAAACACAAAAATTGAATTTAACCATTCCCATGTGAAATACACACTTAAGATGGATCTAATTATACTACTTCATGAACATAAAAAGTATACTTTGAAAAGCTTTTGTAAAGAGTAAGGGGATCGTAACTGATGCCGTGTGGTGACCATGGGAGAAATACATGTAGTACTAGGACTGATCTCTGGGGAAGAACCTCTTGTCCCAGCTGCAAACCTCTTTATTGACTGGAATTACCTGAACTTCAGACTACCTCACTCAAGGTCATACCCTTGGGGAATGGAAGACAGCCTCAACCATTGACTAATGGAGGTAGAGTATAAATATTTGGTCATTTTGGCACAACATGGGACTATACTAATAAACCATGTCAGCTCCCAAACTCCCTATGTTGTTGGCCAAGGAGACACCTTGACCTTCCCCTCTGCCCAAGCCTCACTCCTCGGCCACCCTTCCATTATGTTGTTCCCCAGGGCACTCGCTAACAAACACCCTGCACACCAAACCCCGTACCAGGGTCTCCCTCCCAGATGACCCAAACTGTGAAGCTCCACGTCTTCGGTATGAACACCCATTACTCTACTATGTCATGCATGGGACTGGTTATCTCACCAGAAACACAGCCAAGAATGATTCCAGTGGATCTGTGTGCAGAATCATACAGTTCCATATTCTTGTCTTGTTGACAAGGACACTGAATGCCTCATGCTGCCTTACTGTTCTTACTTTGCTTTAGGGTAGCCATGACAAGGGCAGCTTTCTTTGTCAATAAACAGATCTGCCCCATTCAAGTCTAATTGTCATCTTGTCTGTCTCTTCCCCAAGGAGCACCTTTTCTCTATGCTGCTGCCTCTCTTTCCCTTCCTCCGTCTCCTCGCTGCAGTTGGTTATTTCCTTCTTTTCCCAGAAATATTTCTTTCTCGGGGCAAGGGACCAAAACCTAATTTCATAAGTGGATGAGAAGGAAACATTCTGAAAGCCTTTCCTAAAAAAAGAATCTTCAGGTAGCTCACGTGGCACAAAAGCCTTTAAGAAACCACCGTGACAAAGTAAGACAAACTCAAATACTAATAATTTACTGAACATAAATGCTCATTATATAAAAATCTATCTCTTCTTCCAACTTCAAAATGTTAGGAGGGTAGCACAGCCAAATGTATGCATCAGATGCAGAGAGGCACCAAAATGTTGTTTTCAGTTTAGCAACATGTTTTGTTGTTGCTGCTGAAACGAGAATTTTAAAAATAAAACTACCATCAGTTTCTTAACAACATGTAATTACTTTGTAAAAGTCAACCCCCAAAAAACACGAATTCCATCATCAGCTCAGGAAGCGGACACCATGCCATTTTTCCTAAATGCTAAATGACACGGGCAGCGATGAAATACACAGAGAAAGAAACATGTCACAGAAGGATGTGACAATTTTGATAAATGATGATAAATTGTGATGTAGAATAGCAGTGTCCAAGCTGCTGTTTTCAAAAACATTTATTTTAATAATGATTTTTCCAAATATCATTTTGGAGAGATATTTTGTATAAAAATCAATGTCAAACAAAATTGGTAATTTATTAAAAATTAGAGTAGAAATATATGTGGTTTTAAATAAAATTATAATTTTACTTGGAAAGACCATGTTCTTTAGATCCAGTGGTTTAAAATGTTAAAATGTAGTTATTATCTGACCCAGTAATTCCACTCCTAGGTATAAATCCAAGAGAAAAACATACATTCACACATAGATGTGTACATGAGTGTACATAGCAACATTACTCATAATGGCCAAAAAGGGGAAAACCCAAATGTCCTTCAACTGACGGATGGATACACAAAACTTGACATATCAATACAACATATTGTCATTCAGCAGCAAAGAGTAAAATAAAGTACTGATACATACTAGAACACGAATGAACTTTGAAAATATACACTAAGTCAAGAAAGCCAGTCATAAAAGGCCATGTATGATATAATTCTAGCTATATAAAATATCCAAAACAGGCAAACCTGTGGAGACAAAAAGTAGATGAGTGGTTGCCTGGGGTTGGGTGTGGAGAGGGGATGGGGAGTAACTGCTAATGGGTAAGGGCTTTCTTTGGGGGGGTGATGAAATGTTCTCAAATCGTGCACGGGGACGAATGTGGGACTGAACATGCAAAACCACTGAACTGGACACTTTAAATGCGTGCACTGCATGCCATGTGAATTACAGCTCAGCAAAGTGGTTTAAAAATGCTAGTTAGAAAGGCCAGTTCTGCTGTAGCTGCTTATAACTTATGTAGACTTTTACAAAGTATAAACCCCTAATTATCAAAATGTTTGTTATTGTCCCCAAGTCCCATTTCATTTCCTTATATAAAAAACATCTGCCTAGCCCACTAAAAATACTGCAAGAAGTGAAAAGAAGAAATTGTTTCTAAAATTAAATGGTGTTTTGAAACCAACTTCTCCTTGACAGATTTAATTTTTGGGATCTAAATGTAAATAAACCCACACTCTCCATTAGCCACAGTTAAATTTTGAATCTCAGGTAAGTAGCCCTCAGTACAAAAGCATATGAACAGACCTTTCCCCCCAGCACAAGCTGAGTGGACTAAATTTTAATATTAGCTTGAATTTTAAAAAGTAAAACTAAGATGGCAAATCTGTAACCAAAAAAAGTATATGAGTCTCATAATTTTAGAGTAGAAAATATTTTAAACATTCATTCACTCAGGATTACTGAAACTTCAATATTTGAGAACTGATTCTATGAATTTTGTGATCTTCTCATATAACCTTACTCCTTTGACTTACTACTGCTATTTACATTAAGTTTAAGTTGATTCCTTTCCTTTTTCTTTTCTTTTTTTTTAACTTAGCCATACATGAAGCAATAGTATCAGTGAACTTGTAGGTTTGGCAAGCTGTTTATATTACTCTAACAAACACCGAAATAAATGCGCAGTAAAATTTAAAATGCTGACATGTATATCGCCTAAAAACACCTTGCACATGATCAGTAGCATATACATCAGACTTTGCGAACAGAACTGATCTAGTTTTATCTTCTAATTTTATGGATGAGAAAGTTGAACTTACAGTGGCTCCCAAAAATCCATGCACATCGATCGGACTCACCTGGAGGGCTTGCGTTACAACGAGGGTTGTGGGGCTCCTCTTCCAGAGGGCAGGTCTGGAGTGAGGTCTCAGAATTTACCTTGTAACCCAAGTGGTACTAGTGCTGCAGGTCCAGGGACCACTCGGGAACCACTGCCCAAAACCCACTTACCGACAGTGAGAGTCAGACCCAAGCCTAAACTAGAACTCAGTCTTCTCTTAGATGCTCTATACATATATGCTCGATCAAAAATGTTTAATTTTGCTAAATTCTATTTAATTTTCACTTCATTGTATTCTCTACCCCTCAAAAGTTATTGTCAAATGCTAAAAATCAGGTTTATGCATTTTTAAGACCTCTGAAAAGAGTTGCTTTAAGATAGTGATTTATAAAATTTTAAAAGAACATTACAACCCCCGCTGAGGACCCTGAATCCTTTCCCTCGTTCACATACCCTCCCGTGCCCCTGAGATAAACCTTATCTTCAACTTTGTTTATCTTCCACTTGCTTTTCTTGGTGGTTTTATCATGGTTGTTTCTCAAAGCAATGTATCATTTAGGTTGTGTTTTGAGCTTTTTGCGTTATCTTTTTACGCAAATTACTTTTTCACTCATTCTGATGTTTTTGAGAGGTAGCCCAGTGGTTTTTACGAACAGTTCGTTGCTTTTGCAGCTGGATAGGATTTCACTATGAGAAAACAACTCTCAAATTTTTTTAAATTTTTATTTTGAAAAAATGATAGGTATACAGGAAGTTGCAAAAAATATCACAGAGAAGTCCTATCTACCCTTCACCAAGTTCCGTCCAATGGTTGCATCTTAGCTGTTTATAGTTTAATATTAAAACCAGTAAATTGTTTTTGACACAATGTTTATAGTTTTATGCCAACTTACTATATACATGAAGCTCAATTTTAAATCACGCTATTAATAAACATCTGAGTTATGTCCTTTATCTGTTTCTTTCCTGCAATTGAAAACAATGATTCTATCTATTAGAAAAAATGAAAATCCAAACACTGACACCATCAAATGCTGGTAAGTATGCGAAAGACGGGAACTCTGGTGAGAAGGCAAAATGGGACAGTCATTCTGGAAGACAGTTTGACAGTTACTTACAAAAATAAATATACTCTTATTATAGAGTCCAGCAATCATACCCCTTGGTACTTATACAAAGGAGTTGAAAAAAATCACATCCACATACAAACCCAAAGCTTTACTCATAACTGCCAAAACTTGGAAGCAACCAAGATGCCCTTCGGTAGATGGACTGATAAATAAATGGTGGTACATCTAGACAAAGTAATATTATTCAGTGCTAAAAAGAAATAAACCATCAAGTCATGAAAAGACATGCGGGGAATTCAAATGCACGTTAAGTGAAAGAAGCCAATGTGAAAAGGCTACACGCTGTGTGATTCCGACTATATGACGTCCTGGAGAAAGCAAACTGCAGACTGCAAAACAGATCAGGGGCTTCCGGGGCAGGAAGAGATGAGTAAGTGGAGCAAAATGAAAAGATGAATGTTTCACTGCTCTAAAAATCGTATTCTCTATGATACTATGATGGTGGATAATGTCATTATGCTTAGTAAGAACCCACAGAATGTGTCAATGTAGGTTCATCATCTGTAACAGAAATGCTACGCTGGTGACAGATATTGATAATGTGGGGGGACAGTTATACACCTGTGGGGACCATGGGGATATAAGAAATCTTTGTAACACCCATTTCAACTTTGCTGTGACCCTGAAACTTCCCTAAAAAATAAAGTCTGCAAACTTTCAACTATAAGATGAGTAAGGCCTAAGGCTACAGTATATAACATGGTGACTACAGTTGGTAACACTGTATTGAATAATTGAAATTTGCCAAGAGGACTTAAATGTTATCACAAAAATAATAAAAGTATATGTAAATACAAGATGAGTCTGGAAAAAGTTCAGCTATTGTTAATACAATGAGAATCGTTTGCATGATATCAGCATAACCTGGCAGCCAAGGAGAGAAGACTGGAATGCGTATGTGTGAACAATGACAACTTCACTGTACTAGTCAATGGGGGCAGTAGATGCCATCAAGTGAGCATGTGTACTATGTGGCCATCGCATTCAAAATGACGGAGCAAAAAGAATGATGAATCTGTATTAAATTTTGTGTCAGGCTTGAACATTCCTCCACAGAAACTATGGATGAGTCAGGCTTTCAGGGATGATACAATGTGCACAGCGCAAGTAAAAGTGTGGCACAAGTACTTCAAAGATGGTTGAGAATCCTTTGGAAGTGATCCACATTCTGGAAGGCCTGCAACAAGCAGAGAACCTGAGCATGCTGACCACGTATGGGCTGCAGTCAACAAAGATCAGTGACTGACAGTGTGAGAACTAGAAGTTGATGTGAGGTTTCCAAAAACTTCTAAGTTCCAAGATTTTGACGCAGGATCTTGGCATGAAACATGTCCTGGCAAAATTAATTCTACAGCTTCTGCTACCAGAGCAGCAGGAACATTGCGCTGCTGTTGCTAATGATGATTCAAATGGCCACCAATGAACAAGACTTCCTCAAGAAAGTCATAGCCAGAGATGAATCATGACTCATATGAAGGCTCAGTTGTCCCAGTGGAAGTCTCCTGGTTCTCCACACCCAAAGAAGGTGCAGCAAAGTCACAGCAAGACCAAGACCATGTTTACTGTGTTTTTTGATTTGGAAGGTGGTGTCCATCGTAAGTACACCCCTCCAGGCCAAACGATTAATAAGAAGTACTACCTCAATGTTCTTTGTCAGGTGAGAGATGCAATACGATGAAAATGGCCTCAGCCATGGGCAACTGGTGATTGGCAGCTTCATCATGACAATGTGCCTGCTCATGCATCACATCTCATGCAGAGTTTTTTAGCAAAACATCAAATCTCCCAAGTGACTCAGCCCCTATATGGCCTAGTTTTGGTGCCCTGCAACTTCTGGCTTTTCCCAAAACTAAAATCACCTTTGTAAGGGAAGAGATTTCAGACCATCAATGAGATTCAGGAAAATATGATGGGGCAGCTGCTAACCATCCCAAAAATGGATTTTGCAAAGTGTTTTGAACTGTGGAAGAGACCCTGGGAGAACTGTGTGAGGTCCCAAGGTGCCAACTTCAAAGGGGACTCAGGTGCCATTGCCCTGTGTACTTTCCTTGTATCTAGTATCTTCAAGAAATGTCTCTATTTTTCATATGACATGGCTGGATGTATTCATTAGCTAGATGGGAGGAATCCTTTCATAATGTATGTATGTATTAAATCAATACAATGTACACTTTAAATATCTTACCATTTTGTCAGTTATACATTGATAAAACAAAAAATAATTAATTAATTAGCTACTGAGCAAAAATAATATTAAAATCTATTTTTTAAACAACTATTCTGTGAAGAGTATGATCATCTGGTTATATGCGTAAAAGTTTCTCCGGAGTATGTACCCAGGAGTGAGATTAGTAGACCAAACTGTATCTTAAACTTGCAAAGATAAAGTCAGTTTTCCAAATTGGTGGTAAGAACTTTCTTTCTCTTCAGCAGTTCGCAGTTTCCCAGTTTCTGCAGCTCATTACTGCTGACTTCAGCTGTCCGGGACACTGAGAAAGGGTGCGCCATCGTGCTTTCTGTCTCGGTCTCCTTGATAACTAATGAGATTGTGAAGCTCCTCATATGATTTCTGGCCATTTGTGTCTTCTCTTTTATGAGGTGCTGATTCAAGTCCTTTGCCCATCGTGTTTAAGGTCGCCGGTCTTTATAACACAGCTTGTTACTTCCTTATTGTAGACACTGATCATTTTCTAGTAATACATGGTGGACAAAAGTAGGTTTACAGTTGTGAGTACATGAAACACAGTTTATTCTTGTATTGTTATTCATTAATTATTGTATTGTTTTCCATACAAATAGCTGCAAACCTACTTTTGCCAATCCCTATGATATTTTATACATATATCTGCTCCAAGGTTGTGGTATTTTTTTCACTTGAGTCCTCTGATAGTGTATTCATGTAGTAAAATTAATTTTTCCCTTTATGGCTGATGCTGATTGTGTTTTGTTTTAAAAATTCTTCCTTCCCTTAGGATCATAAAAAGATTTTTCTCTATATATATTTCTTCCTAACAAGTTTTAGCTTTGCCTTATACAACCTGAATTGATTTTTTCATGCATGATATCAGGTGATGTCCATTTTTTCCCTGCATATATAGCCAATTGTTACAGTACCATTTATTGACAATTCTTTCTTTTCCCACATACCTCAAAGCCAGCTCTTTATAAAACAAAGTTTCCCTACATGTATGTGTGTGCCTATGTTCTCTATTTTTTTCCAATCATTTATTTTTCTGTTTCTTCTCAGTCCCATACTGTTTTAATTGCTATAATTTTATAACAGAGTGTCTTAATATCTCATAGGTCAAGACTCCCCATGACTCTCCCATTCGCAGTTAAGAATCAGTTTCCATGATCTATGAGTGAAAGGAGCTAAAAGAATTTTTAGTTTCATAAAATGTTTAAAAATATTTTGGTGAGAATCACATCACTTGTAGATTGAGATTTTTCTCATAAGTATGATTTATTTTTCCATTCATTTTGATTTCCCTAAGTGTCTTTGTTTTATAATTTCCTTTATGTAGGTGTTGCCTGATTTTCCCTGGAGTTATTCCTAGGTATGTTATATTTATGATGATACTAGTATAAATTGTATTTCATTGCCTTTTCCAAATAGTTGTAGTAGAGTACAAAAATGCAATAAATTTTGTATCATATTGATTCTGTTTGCAGTATGTTGGCTAACCTCTTTCACTCATCCTAATACTTTATCTATAGATTTTTTGGTTTTTCTACACAAACAAAATATCCTCAGTGACTAGTAATTACATTGCTTCTTCCCCTCCAATGCTTAGAATCCTTACTTCTTGTACACTCTATGATTTTAGTTAGGACTTCCTACATAATACTGAATAGAAGTATTGTCTTGTCATACTAAGGGTGTATGTATCTTGTTTCCAAAAATTAAAATGGAATGCTTTCAATGTCTCACCATTAAATATTACATTTGCTGAGTGTTTGTACTTTCTAATCATAGTTTGTTGATTTTGTATCATGAATAAATATCAAATTATATGGAATGCATTTTCTACATCTACTGAGATGTTATTTATTCATTTAATAGAAAAATTTATTAAGTACCTGTAATGCGTCACACTTTTCTAACAGTAGAGATAAAGCCGTAACAAATCAGATGGAAATTCTTGCCCTTGGGAGTTTAGCTTTTATTAAGGGAGAGCAAACATAATGAATAAATTAAAAGCATAGTGTGTTACATTTGATCACCACAAAAGCCAAAAATGAAGTACCAGGAGGACTAGGTAGTGTTGGGAAAGGGGGACTGTGATTTTAAATGCAGTGGTAAGAAATGGTCTCATTGAGAAAGTGGCATCTGACACGGGCCTTTGATCAGAGAAGAAAGAGTGAATACGAATACACTATGACTAAGGCAGTATAAAGGACCTAAGGCAATATAAAGTTCCAGTACAAATTTTAAAGATAAAAAGTTCACAGCTGGGTAGGTTAATAGGGACATATAAATAAATGTTAATATGCTAATATAGTTATTTAGTGCCTGTTACAAGCAATGAAGCTTAAATATTTCACATGAGATATTAAGTAATAACAAAAACAGCTTTAAAAAACATTACAATCATCAGTAAAGACAAAGTAGCATTTTTGTTAAAAATACTAAATAACCATTTCAATATAAAACATAGAAAGTTAAGTAAGGGACAAAAATTATCCTTTCGTTCAGAGTAAATGTCATTAGAAAAGTTCAACTTGGGTCACACGAGCCTGTCAAAAAAAAATAAACAAGAGAAAAATGTAAAAGGGAAAGAAAGCTATTCACAAGTACAAGACCTAAAACTCATTATACTCATTAGAGATATTCCCTATAAATCATCTGACCCAATCCATAACTAACACCCTAAAGAAACATGATCAAAACAAGACAATCACTCAAGACTACATTACCAAAAAAGAAAAGTCCTAATTTCAAATGTGTTAGAGTTCAAGATGAATATGGGGCCCTGGCTGGTGTGGCTCAGTGGATTGAGTACCAGCCTCCGAACCAAAGGGTTGCTAGTTCGACTCCCAGTCAGGGCATATGCCTGGGTTGTGGGCCAGGTCCCCAGTGAGGGGTGTGCGATAGACAACTACACATTGATGTTTCTCCCCCTCTCTTTCTTCCCCCTTTCCCCTCTCTCTAAAAATAAATAAGTAAAATATTTTTAAAATGTATAAATAAAAATGTTCAAGGATAAATATGGGCACAAAACCTTAAAATTAATGCTAAGGATGAAAAAGAAAAAAGACTCAGCAAGTCTAACTAGGCAAAAATAAATAAAGTGAAGAAAAAATAAAAAGAAGTACATCTGAACACACACAGTTGGCCAAACAGAATAAGGAAATTCATAAACTCAAAAGACTCAAAGGATTCAATGGTATGTTATGGAACACATCAGTTGAGGGGATGTTAATAGTAGTTTATTTAGGGTAAAAAAACACCTGGATTTTTTTATGCAGGACATCCCAGGGTCTTTTAAAAGGCCACTGTGAATCAATGAATCACTAAGCTATATTTCTGGGGGTAGAGTGTTGGGGGCACTCAATAGGTATGCAGAGGTAGGCAGACCATCCCACACCCCTTGACCATGGAGCCCTTTATTTCTGGCAGAAACAAGGTGCTATTAGAGAAATGCTGCACTAAAAGATGGTATGGTCAGATGGAATTCTTGAGATACATTGAAGAGTTTAAGAAATGCTTTAAAAAAGAAAAAGAAAATTTAAAGGAATATTATGGTGGTTGCATTTCTTTTCTTCTAATCATTTTTGGCAGGAAGCCAGCCAAAGAATCAACTAGACTTACAAACATGCACATACAAATGAATCGAAGATACAGAAGAGGATACGATTAAAATCCTGAGAAACGTTTTTGTACCAATATCCACGAGGTTATTTGGGTACAAATTTTCTTCTGAAGTAAGCAGTCCAAATTGCTAAATCAGAAAAAGATAAATACAAGGATTGGACAAGCCTAACGGAAAAAATGAAAATAAAATGAATCGCCAGGGTGGAATGGTATCCAACCAGAGTCCCAGATGATCTTGGAAACAACTACAAATTTATACACAAAGTTAGTTCAAGTCATACAAAGAGCCCAAGAATTGTCTCCTACAAAAGCTCTGAACAAGCTCCAATAAACTAAAATTCAGCATGAATTTGTTGGAAGTATAGGGAATGTTGATGACACTTCCAACAGACAATAGACTCTGGACTAAAATGAGAATAATCTCATTGAAGAATAACCATAAATATTGACATAGAATCCATCACTATCTGTATCTGTATAGATTCTCTCTATCTATGGGTAAATTTGGTATCTATAAAAACGATATAAAACACCAGAAATTTGCGAAGTGGTAAATAAATTAAGGCAGGAAATAATGCTTATGTAGGCTTTCAACGTGTCTTAGACAACGTTCTGAAACAAAGGCTTTAAATTATTACCAGAGAGAGTGAGAGAGATTGTGCCCCAGTTAGGAAGCTGGCTTGGTGGCAGAAAACAAAAGAAGGCATAAGCAAAATTTCAAATACAGCTCATCTAGTGATTTTAGTTTGAAAGCTACTCTCATTTTCATAATATTAGAAATGGGACACACAGCAAATATTCAGGTTTAGAAATAAGTAATGAAATTTCAAGCTGCCAGGGACAAGTGATGGAGGGTTACCTCGCAGTCCCAGTAATGATGAGACTCAGAGCCAGTATCAGCCATGACAGCTCCCCTTCTGGGACACTTACCGTGTGCCAGACACCATGGGAAGTGCTTTATATGCATCGCTTTGTTTAGTCTTCACAATTTCCTACAGAAGTAATTACCACTTTATTCCACAAGTTCACAGACTAGACAATTTAAGCTTCGAGTGGGCAGTGACTTCCCCAAAGATCATTTAGGTAAGTATGTGTCAGTAATAATAGCTACTAAGAGGTAGAGCTAAAATTTGAAACCTGGCAACTGACCCCAGAATCCTTACTCTGAACCACGGCATTAAGGGTTCTCAAATTTGAGCATGCATTACAACCCCAGAGGGTGTGTCAAATGCAGATTCCCGGGCCTGGGCCCCAGAGATTCTGATGCAGTAGACTGCGTGGATCCCGAACTCATATTCTAAACAAATTGATGCTGCCGTCCTGTGCCAAATGGTCTCAGCCACAGGGGGTGAAAGAGAGGAAGAAAGAGACCACAGTAAGAATGGCCTCTAGAAAAGAAGTAAAGGTTGGTGAGGAAAGATGGCATGGAATTAACAGGGAAAAAAGGATGAAACAGCCAGTAATTGCACTCAAGCTAAAATTACATGGAAACACTCATGCACCTTTCCCTCCCTTGGTGAGCATAAAGATTTCTTGGGACTCCAAACAGCCTAGAACTACTCAAACCAGCCTTGAGCACTGTAAATGTAGTGGCAAAGGGTGTTTCCATGTGCAGGAACTCCCTTCTCTAGCTACTACCACACCTTGTACCCACCTACCACCCATTGCCTAGACTTCCTTTTCCAGGAAATAAAACCGTTCACACTGCAGTCAGGGTGGTGATTGCAGGGGCCAGAGGGTAGGTGGAGGTGAAAGAGGGTATGTGGGGGTAAATGGTAATGGAAAAAAAGACAATAAAAAGGGAAAAATTAAAAGTTAAAGAAATAGAGGCTTAAGAAGGAAATAAGCCCTAAAAAATGAATATATATATTTTCTATAGATTTCATCCAAAATGTAAATGATTGCTCATAAATTACCCATCAGTCTAATATAAATGGCATATCTAATTTTCTTAAAATTACAAAAATTCAGTATTATTACTTTGGAGAGGAAGCCTGGATATGGAAATGGCATCAAATTTGGTTTCGGAAGTCCTGTATCTGAAAATAAATGACTTCTGATGAGTCATTTTCTTCACCTATAAAAAAGACATTTCTTCACAGCGATGTAAGGGTCAAGTGTGATCATATTTGTGAGAGCATTTGGTCAACTACTAGACACTTTCTCACTTGTAAGTTTAGTTATTACTACTTCGGAGAATAATACATTTCGTACGAGCTGTTTCTAGGTGTGCATTTTATTTCAGTTTATGAGATGAAACTCTGAGTGAAAATCAGGCTTTCCTGGTGTGGGACTTGGCAATGTTTCCCCAAGGACGAACTCAATGGGAAAACCCTAGAACTAAAAGAGAATGCACACAGTTTAGTGTTTTAGACAAAGAAGGACAGAAACAAGACTGAGGACAAGTACCAAGTGAGGCCCGATCTCTGCTCCAGAGGCTACGACCAGCACGTTCTTAGGACAAACGCCGAGGCAGTGCTTTTGTCTTTCAGCGGGGACTTGCCTGATTGTGAGCTACTCCCGGCACCTTCCTCTGAAACCTGTAAGAGGTACGGGCTGTGTTCCTACAACTATGGAGCCCCATGTAGGGGCCCTGCACCCCAGGCTCTGAAACGAGAATAAGGATGGGACTCCGCTTCCTCACAATGCAACAAGGTGAAGACCTACATTCTCCTTCATCGGTGATGGCAGACTAAGATGAGGAAAGAATGCTCAGAAGGACACAGCCACAGTGGGATGGTGGGGGATGGTGGGGGGTGGGGGGTGAGCCTGGCTAGGTTCTGGCCATCCTCAAGACTTTTGGGTAACTGTTGGCAGGTTTTCATTACAGTAGGCTCAGGTCACAAACTTGAATATGAATCTTTAATCTGTTTTAACAAGGTATCACTATATAGTAGTATCACTGGTCATTCTACACTGTAACATTTTAGGTAAGCTTCACAAAGCCATACATGTTGGGATAGGCAAAGACTTCTTAGACCCACCAAAAGCGCACTGATAAAAGAAAGAAATGATAAATCAGGCTTCATCAAAATGAAAAACATTGCATTTTAAGTGAAATGTTAAGACCACTTAAAAAGTGAAAAACAAGCCATAGGCTAAGAGAAAATATTTGAAAATCATACATGCAGAAAGGGACTTTATCCAAGAATATCAAGTGCTGGCAAGGATGTAGAGAAAACCAGAATACATTACTCATACACTACTGGGAGACCCGCAGTATCTGAAACTGCCACATTGAAACACAAATTTAGCATATGACCTAGCAATCCCACTGCTAAGGAACTACCCAGGTAAAATTAAAATGACTTGTACACATTAGCCATAAAAGCCATAAAGAAGTGGAAACAATCCAAATGTCCGATTACCTGGTGAATGGATAAATAAAATGCAATATACCCATATGATAGAATATTCTTTGGCAATAATGCATGCCACAACATGGCTGAACCTCAGAAACATTAGGTGACAGAAGCCAGATTCAAAAGACCACATACTGTAGGGCCCCATTTATATGACATGTCCATAAAAGGCAACTCTATAGATGTGAGAAATAAATTATTGGTTGAATGGATCTGGAAGTAGGAGCAGAAGTGACTGCAAAGTGGCACAAAATTTCTTTGGGGGAAGGATGCAAATGTTTCAAACTTAGGTGATATGATAGTTGCACACAATTCTATATAAATTCACAGGTTTTATGATAGTGATTGAATTATACACTTGGTATGCGAATTACATCTCACTAAACCTGTTTAAAAATTAAAGAGATTTTAAAAAGATGACGTGGATAACCCTGACTACAAACCTCACTATGACATGTTAAGATATTTATACGGTAATGTGTCATTTATCCTGGTGTCACACTTCTAGGAAACTTGGCTCTTAGGACAAAGAACATGACAAAGGAGAAAACACCCCCGACAGGGAAAAAGATGGCCATCCCTAAATGTATATACTTACGACTATAAGAAAAAATGGGAAACTCTCCCCTCACCCCTCCCCAGGCCCGAGATTTGAACCTAATGACTTAATATATGTCTAAACAGAGGGCACCTGATTTAGTAAGCTTGATTACATGGTTTCCCTCTGAGGCTGACGTGCACACAGTGTCTGTCGGTATTGGTGGAAGGATCAGACGCAGAGATTAGTATCACAGCCTGTCCATCTGGGTCTGGTCAGCCCCTCATCATGGAATACCACTGAGGGCAGGGCAGCTGATGCCTCCCGGACGCTGTGTCCGACAGGATAACAGCGTCTCTTACACAAGGTGGGAAGATGAACAGTGTTTCTCAAAAGGAGGTCATGAGAATGGCCGTGGTGCTTATGTATGATACAGAGTCTCATCCTCACTCCAGAACCTCCAGGAATGGTGCCTGAGTGTCTGCATTTTTAATAAGCCCCCTAAGTGACTCTTATGCATGTTAAAATGTAACACATAAGGGATCTATTCTTAGAGAATATTAGAGATAGAAGGAACCTTGATCATCATCTAATCCATACCTCATGTAATGTAAATAAGAACATGTAGAACAATGAGGTAACATTATATTCTACTATCCTCAAAGATTTATTTAAACTGTTAAAAAAAAAACCTGTAACTCTTGTCTTATAAATTGTCAAGCATATTTATAGACATGAGGGAATGTATAATGTACCTTGGAAATATTGTCTTCAAAGATTAATGAAGATAAAATGCTCAATCACTTGAAGAGATATGTTTCTGCTCTCAGGAAAATGAATCCAGGGCACCTCATTACCTGAAGGTGCTAACTAAATGAGTCATCATAATAGTTAAATTATTTTTACTTTTTTTTTCTTCAGTTTAATTACTGCACCATTTCCCCAAACCTACCTTCCTTGAAAAAGTGCATAGTTTGAATAGACCAAAAAAAAAAAAAAAAGGTCAGCATTCTTGCAAATCACTAGCATTAAGTCATCATTCACTCTGAAGAGACATCTCTGGTACTACAAGTCATATTTTTCTATTAATCCAGCCTCGGTTCTCCTGTGCGTGGGTCCTAACACATGAGCGAGTGGGCACAGCTCTGATACAGAAGCCTGGAAATCCAAATGCTTAAACCACCCCAGACTGTTACTTCACAGAAATCTTTTGTCCACAGCCTTTATCACACTCCGAGCTCCAGTGAAATTATCTGTGCTCCATCTTTGCAGAATGATTTTGTCATTTTTTAAAATGGGAAAAATAATGAAAGCCAATATTAGAACTCTCTAGATCTAGGAATATTGATCTAATGGCTTGTCTACTACTAGGCTGGTGTCTGATATTTTCTTCATGGTAGAAACAGAAAACACGCACATCTGCCAGCATCCGTGATGTATTGGGTTTGCCAGGGTAGGGAACGCTCCCAGTGTGACCCTGCCCAATTTTGTTCAATGATGCTGTGCTGACATTTAACAAGGAAGAAAAAACGCCTAGATAGGAGGTATTTCCAAAACTGGCTCTTCGAAGAGATTTTAGTATGAGCAAATCCAAATAGATAGGAAAGGTAATTACAGTGAGACCTTGTATAATAGTGACTTCAATGCATTCTTGTATGCAACATTTTGACAGTCTCAATCTTTTTTCTCTCTTGCTCGCTTTCATCTCTCTACTGCTATCTTTTTTTTTTATTTCTGATAGATTGTGAGAGACCTAACATATGTCTCGAGAACAACTCTATTTTCGGCTATTGAGAATTGTTCCTCAGATCAGGAAGCTTGATTCGGGTCTGTGTCTCTTTGCCAGTGACGCCGGTTTTATCCTCTGGTAAGATGAGTGGTGGGCTGTGAACGCCTCCACCTCGTGAAATTGTCGCTTCTCTTCCACAAGAATGTCAGCAGCTTTTTGTTCCCTTTGTCCCTGTCATGATGTCATCACTGCATTCTAAGAGTTTTTCATAAAATGTCTTGATTATGTCAGCAATATGTCATCAATGATTTTTTAATCCTCACCCAAGGCTATGTTTTTATTGATTTTAGATTACTATATATAGTGATATTATTTTATTTATTACTCTCTATATGCTAATAGATAAAATAACTATTTTATAATCAGGCAATGCAAGATTAACTAAGGAATTTTTATTGAGATAAAATCTGGTTTGGACAGTAGAAAAGGGGTGAAAAGAAAGGCCTGCAGCCTAGGAGCTCAGAAGAACTAGACAGGGACTGTCAGAACATTCCAGTAAACCCCCACCCCCACGCCCCCCAAAAAAAGGCTGGGAAAAGGAGTTAGAGCAATGATGATTTCAGTGAGTAGGAAGGACTCAATGCTGGGTGGGTTGTTTTTAGTATACTTCTGTTGACCTAAAAATAACATAAATTTTTTTCAATGACTAGTAGAGCTTTAAGAGAAAAAGCTGAAGGCTGACTTCAGGAGGACAGTAGGAAAAAATAAAAAATGAACTACATGCAATGTCTTAGTCTTGAATTTCTTGGAGTCCGTAACTATCTGATACCTAAAATTTTCCTTTCTGTAATGCACATGTTATACCAAGACTCATCATTCCAATAGTAGCTTTGTTATACATAGTACAGCCAAACTGTTGCATGATGATGACTTCATTCGTTCATTCATTCATTCATCATTCATTCATAATTACTGAACTCCTATCACATGTCACACATTATATCAAGGACTATGTATATAAAGTTGCATAAAGCAAATAGTTTTCATGATAGCTTACAGTCCATACCTACTATGGAGGCAAAGCACTGAGGCAAAACATAAAAGAACTTCAGGTATACATGCCAGAAAGCCAGGCTTCCCGCCCCTTAGCCATACCTTTCTCCAGCACTTAGTTCCAAACAGCCAATCAATCTAAAACTTTCTAATCATCTGTTTTTAGTTGGGGACACAGTACTTTCTGATCCACTGAATTTCACAATAAACTAAAATTAGACACATGCCTAAGTGGTACTCTTGGTACACCTTCCATTCTGAACCAGTAAGAAGGAAGTCTGAGACAAAGGGGCGCCTCTTCTCACTGGCTCTTCATCCTGGGGAAATGCCCAGGAGACTCAAGGAAGGGCAGTTAGACTTAGGGACTTCTGTGGCTGGGGCATTCCTCCCCAAAAAGCAAAAGTGCATCTATTAACCCACTTCATTTCAGCCACTGAGCAAACATAACATTGAGATAATGTGTCATTACTGCCAGTCTGGGATCTATCTAAACCAGTGATCCAAGAATAAGAGATTCCATAACCCATTATCCAATTCCACTTCATTCCTTTTAATCCTGAAAAGTAGAAAACCTGGCTGCTTTGTAATGTTCTCATTACTTGCTTACAGTGAAATTTCAAAGATGTACCATAAACTATCTCTGTAAGTCTCATTGTTCTATATTATGACCTTGAAACATGACTGTTCTCTTGAGAGAAAAATCAAAAATTAATTGGAAATGCATTGATTTTTTAACCCCCTCTTCTTCCTTTTCTAACAACATCGTTATTACTCAACCAGCCCAGCACCAGACACAAGACAGGGACTCCTCTTCTTCGGTCTGTCTGGTGAGAAAATAGCCACGACCTATAAATAACAGCAGTGATTTCCAATCTTCTGAAATTTGCAGTAGCCTATCACTGCTTAATGTTAGGTTACTCTGCAGTTCCGCTTTTCTACTTTGCAATTAAAGAGACCTGAGACTGCAGTGGCGGACACAAAGCACCTTTCTCACCATCTCAAGAGATTTAGGGTCCCTAACATAGCAAGCAATACCCTTGACCCCCAGCCCTTTGACTACCTCTCCAGCCTCTCCTCCTACCTCCTCTCCATTTACACCCTACCCTCCAGTCACTCTAAATCAGCGTTCAGTTCCCTGAACAGCCTGTTTCCTCCCTTGGATCTGTGCCTTGCGCATTTACAAATGCTGTTCCCCTGCTGACACTTAGGCATAACCACGGCATTTATCGCACCAAACTGCAATGTGCGTTTACTTGTCCATCACCTCTAACTAGACTGTAACTGTGGAAGACAGGGGAGCCTCGCGTACTTGTCTATAGTGCTGGGCATATACTAGCACTGCGCTTTGTTAATACAATGAAGTGATGAGTGAGCATCCCCAAGCCTGGGTCAGATGCTTCACCTTCCAGTACCCCATTTGCTTATCTGTCCTCTACACTAGATTAGGAGCTCCTCCATGTAGGGATGGGGTCTTTTCTCATATCATCATGCCTAATCTTGTTTGCAGAACACTGTTCAATAAAATTTGTTCAGTAGGTGGCTAGGTACATAGACAGATACATGGATAAGCGGGCAGATAGCAGATAAAGTCTTCTGGGGCAGACAATGATAACAATCATCAACTGTCAGTGAATACTCAAGGTGACATTAAATAAATGTCTTCTAGCATGCTAGGTTCGAAAAAGCTGACACAGACCCAAAACAGCCTGCTCTCTCCACCATGGACGAAGTAAGGCTCAGTTCCTTCATTTGCCAAATAGGATTAATGATAATCCCAAACCTTACAGGGCTGTTGTGAGGATCCAATGAGTAGTGCTGGACAGAGTACACACTAAAATATTGTGAATCAGGGAACCCTGTCTGGCCACCAGTCGTAGCCCTGCCAGGAAGGACAGGTGTGGCCATTCCCTGCCCAAAGTGTGTTAGCGGGAAGACAGCATTCTGAATGAATCAGTGGTGCATGGAACTCAATTCCATCTAGACACCTCAGTACTTAATCAGCTATTTTCCTTGGGAAACAGACCAAGCTAAATGTTATAAAAACTGACTAATACAATCGGCCAGCAGCTCCCACACCCGTGCTCACATGGTGGTACCTTGCCCAAAGCCAACCACCAGAAACTGAATGTGAAGGAAAGACTTCGGCAGGTGTTCTGCCAGTGAAGGAGTTTACTTGCCTTTTTTTTTCCCCCCTTCGAAATCAAAAGTGATCATTTCAAAGACTGCCACACAAAAGGACTATCCCGAGTATATTTCTTGTTTCCCAGCCACCTATTTTCCAGAGAAATTCTAATCTACAAAACTGAAATCACCTCTCCACTTTCCTCTGATCCACATCAAGGTAGGAAATGCAGAGAACTGGAAGCAGGGAGTCCTTCGACTGCCCAGGAAGTGCAAATTACAGAGAGAAGAAGGGCTTCTTTAAAAATGCAAAGCTCACAGCCTGAAGGAAGGTAGTGCCTTCCGAGAGCCAAACTCCTCTCAACTCTGGCCTCTTACTTTCACTAAAGCAGCCAGGAACCTGCCCAACAGCTCGCTACTACTGGGCCCCGGTTTGTCATGAAGTTTGCAATTAATACAGTAATTAAAGCGCTTCCAAAGGGCCCTTGGTTCAATCAGCAGTGTTTTATTTTCCAGGAGAAGAGGCTCTCTTTCTATAAAAACACAGTAGGAGGCACAGTTAAAAACTATATTTCAATTGCAAACAACGTGGCTGGGTTCCCAAATGGCAAGGAGAAGATAAGAAAAAAATCCTGGGGGGCCCCCCCGCCGAGGTCGCACTCAAGGTGTACCAGGCAAAATCCTCTCAGCGGCATTCATGCTCTGCTGCTGCTCCTGCGGCTGAGAAAACTCATTTCACAACGGAGCAAATTAGCAGAATTAAACAGATGGAAGCCCTGGGTCATAGCACGCCACTTCATTACTGCAACCAGGATGGAGGCAGTATACCACACCAACACCAGGAGAATTAAAAAGTTGTGTGGTTTTTTTTTAAAGCCTGAGCTTTGCTATATTGACAGGTAACTTGAAAGATTTAATAAAGATTGACTAGATGAATAATTGATTTTCAGATGCAGGTCGAAACTTAAGGTAGTCAAGTTGGGAATTCGGCCTGTTACAGCTACCTTTGGCCATGTCTACAGAACGTCGTTCTTCTCTCTGAGAGAGACCTAAAGGACAGTCCGGCTGGTCCCCTCCGCCTGGAACTCCTCAGTGGCTCCTTCCTTGTGTAAGACATAGAGTCCCCGCTCCTGCTCACTGCAGCCAGGCCCAGCCCGCCTTCCCAAACTCGACCTCCAGCTCTTCCAAAATGACTGTGTCTTCACCAAAATGAGCCCTTCCCATTTTGGTGCAATGGGTGTGCTTTCTTGCCCCCAGACCACATCATTGTACAGAACAGCTACAAGCAAGCTGGTGCTGGAAGGGACCCTGGGTTTAAAATGCAGCTCTGACATTTACCATTAATAGGTAGGAAAGGGTGGGTCACAGTTATACTTTCTGAACCTGCATCTTTCTTACTGTAAAGTGAGGGAAGGGCACTTTCTCCCGCACTGTTGTAAGGATCCATATCACCACTGTGTAGGTACCTACAGTGCCCGACCCAGCATCAACCACTCACATCCGTTCCTCCCTCTGCCCCACTGATGAAGATTCTTTGCATGACTAAACTTTAGGCAGTCCCCTGAGCTTCCCCTAGACCCATCTGCGCAGCTCTTGGTAAAACCCAGTTTTAGTATGAACCAGGCTAAGTCCGTTTGACCAGCACCCTGGTCTCCCTGGTATCTGACCAGGTTCCTCACCTCCACCACCCCCTACCCCCTCGCCCCCCTCCCACCCCAGGTGATGTATGATCACCCTGGCATGTCTTCAGCAAGAATCCTGTTAGGTCATAGCCAGAAACCCCCCTCACCCCTGATCCTTGCTTTCAGTGATTTTCCATCCATTGCTCACCCTGCTCCTTGGCTACAAATCCCCACCCACTCGTGTCATGTTCAGAATTGATCCTGACTCTCTACTGAGGTCTCCTTTCCCTCTTCCAATTGCCCTGAATAAAATCTCTTCTTACTGTTCCAGTTACTGGCCAGCTCTGATTTTGCTTTGACACCACCCACCGTTGAAGGTCCAGCACCAACCTAACCCCCGTCAAAAAAAGCTCCTTCTGACCCTTCCAGGTGGAAACAAGCTCTACCTCCTCTGAACGTCTACATCGTTTATCCAGAACTTGCTCATTTGACATCTTGCCAAAAATAATCTTGCACTGGAGCTCTTCTCCAAGGCCCAGACACCTTCACAAAGAGCCCACCTGTCACTAGCCAGGCTTTCTCTCTTTATCCGTCACAGTCCCAAGCAGAGTGTGGGGCCTCGATCAACTCGCGGTCTGTTGTTTTGCCACTGCGTTGCGGCTTGTTCTCTCTCCCTCTCCCGTGGAAGTTAGCGATGCCAGGCCTGATGGTGCAGATCAACCACCGTGCCCCTCTCCACACAGTTGCAATCCATCCTCCTTCGGGGTGTTACCACTTGGTGCAAAGAATTTAGTAAGAACAATTTGTTTCTCGTTATAATGTGAACATGAATTAAAATATGACATTACTAACTACTGCTTGAGAGGTTAGAGAGAAAAAGTTACAGAACCAGATAATGAAGACTATAGCAAGAAATTTTAATGAACTGCTAGAACAATCCCTCTACCTGTCTCTGAATAACTCCCCATTTACCTTTTCAGTGACGTTTCTTTATCAACTATACCTTCTCTCTCTCACACACATTTTCTACCTTTCCCCGCCCTCTGCCTGGGTACCCATTGCTTCCCTATGCCCACATCCAGTTCATCCCTTCACCGCTCATTCAAGTCGTCTCTTCCTCAAAGATGCCAAAAACAATTTTGGAGTGGAAATGTATAATTAGTTAATTGACTGCCTCTTCCTTTAAGGGGAATTCCCAATGGTGTGAAGTCTTGACTGCGGGGGAATTACTGTCTGCTTCTCTCTGTCGGAGAAGTGAGAAAGGGAACTAAGAGGAAAGGGGGTGGTTAGGAAGAAGGTAGGTGCGAAACAGCCCGTCATGTCTACCGCATTGCCAAAGAGTAAGCATTGCTCCTAGCCTCTCTCTTCTCTCAGCTGATCAACCAGAGAATCTTACTAATTACTTCATAGGGAAAGGCCACAGGCTCCTAACCAGACTGAAGAGTTGTGAATGAAATAAGCACAGTCGAATACATCTATCTCTTTGCTTTCTCTCCTATTTTCTCCCCATCACCTCAACCTGCTGCACCCTCCTCCTCGGATTTCCAACTCCAAAACTAGAAAAGAATTCGAAAGTGGGAGAAGAAAACCACCCACCAGTGGACGCAGACCAGTATTTTGGAGAGTCCCTCACCTACTCCAAAGTGTGGTACAGCCCAATAATTAGTCACAACCCAGCCCTCTGGCCTCCTAAATCAGTAAGATGTTACATAAAAATCTCCTAGTTGAAAAAGCATAGTCATGCTTTACGGAGGTGCTGTCAGAGACCCAAAGAAGTGTGACCTTCAATCTCCCACCTAGACCTGAACAAGGAAAAGAAGCACACGGACACGGCTAACAGTATAATGGGTATCAAATAAACTGTGAAGGGTATAGCACTTGACCCTCTTGGACTGCGCTGGTAGCTTGGGGGTAGAGGGTAAGGGTTGGCATGGATTCTGTGTCCCACCCTCCCTCACCTCCACTCCTCTCTGGACTTCCCTGCTGAGTGAAATAAACACCGAACAGCCTGTATTGTTTTTATAAACAGTTGAACAAGTTTTAAATACCTGACTATTTCCAAATCAGACCTCCTTTGGTAAATAGCATGTGGGTTCAAAGCTTAGCCACAAAGGCTGGCTGAGGTTTCCTTTCTCCAGTCCAAGCTATCCTGGGTCTGGGAAGTGGACCAATAGCCCCTCCAGCAAACCAGCCACACGTGGCACTGACATAGGCCCCTGACCACTGCCTGGTGCCCCATCCGCACCACGAGCAGGCAAGGTAGGAGGGCCTGCTGTGCATAGCAGGCAAGAGGTGTACTGAGCTGTCCCTGTAAACACAGGCCCTTCCACACTTGACCACAAGCAGGGAAAGAAGGCCCATAATGACACATGGCCCAGTGAATGACAACCTGAATCAATCATATGACTGACTCCTCCTAACATGGGAGGAGCTTATTAAGGAGGATGGTGGGAGGAGGGACCCGAATGGTTCCCTTATTTCTCCTCCCACATCCCAACAACCAATTCTTGACAGGTGTTCATTCTCTGACTTTAAGAGTTTCTAACATTCAAAAATCCATTTCCTCCCACTAACAATGATAGAGTCTAACTAAGGAGGATCGTCACTCATATGTATCTTATGCAATTAGACCTGCGAGAAGCTGGTAGCTGGACAAGACCCTAAAAGATGGAGACCTGGCTTATTTACCATTGCACTGGTATCGCATAACTGGGACCTGGCTGACCAAAGTAATCAGACATTTGTAAACCAAAGGAGAGCTAGAAATGGGCAGAAGTGGAATCCAGGAATGCAGGTGTAGCAGGTGGAAGTGACAGACATTGAAAACCCAACGGCTTCAACGTTTGCTTTCTTGTCTTTTTGAAACTATGTTAGCAACCACATGGGCTAAGCCCATTACAGCCTTTTTATCACATTTTCATTCCCGTAGACGAGGGCTTTTGTTGAAGGACAGCTCATTCTCAGTTAGCTGCACAATGTCAACCTGTATGTTTTAACTTAAGTAATTCAAATTTCAAAGCTATGGATGACAGGACCTAAATGTCCCTTAAAGTTCTTGATCTTGTGAAAATTTGGAAACCTCCCCTATGCCCACAAATCACCTGCCCCCAGCCCACCAACTACACATCCCTAACTGTGTGGATTCATTGTCCTGCAAGTGCCAGCCTGTGTCCTGTGTTGGACAGTCCCTGCTCTGGGAAGGTATTCTCCTGCTCCCTCTTCTTCCTAAGGCCCTTTGTGTGGTCAGGAGAAAACAAAAGCTAGACCTCAGGTTAAATCCTAAGATGACCCCTCTGCCTTTAATTTCAGAAACTACATCAGGAAAAGATGCCTTTTCTGAGACAGGCTGAGCTGACTTATTGTACGATAAGAACAGGCACCATAAGGGCAAGGTCCTCACACAGCATCGTATCTGTAGCATAACGTCTGGTGCGTGATGAGTGCTCAAGCATGTTTATCGAATGAACGACCGTGAATATGGAGACCACAGACAGCACTATGCTGAAGACTTTTTGTTGACTTCTAACATTTTGTTTGCTGAGAATTTAAAACTGTGGACACCCACAGGGCACTGCTTGGGACAGGTCAGACCAATCATTTAATTAATGACTTTGTGGATGGGAAATCACTGACACAGTGAACATGCTGGCTGGTTGTCGGGTTGCGTGGCTGAAGAAAGATCTGCCTCATTCTTACATACCCACAGAGTGCTGCATATGCATTTGAAATGAATGGCACAGGAATCCAAACAATCATTAGAGTCTGTAATAAAAAGACCCTTATTTCCCTGAAATATTGTCAACTACAGGTGATGTAGACCTCTGTCTACCACCCCACTGCAGGAACTACCGTAGCCTCAACCTACTGAGATAGAAAGTTAAAAATTTAGAAATCAATGCATTGCTTATACTCCTCTTCCAAGATTCTGGTGGGGACTAATTCACTTAGGGCCACACCAGACCCTGTTAAGCTGAGGAACTTCAATGACCTTCATTAAGGTAGATAAAAGACCTCTGGGAGTGGCCAGGAAATCCCTTTGATTTGCTGAGAAACGTCTGGGAGCTAAATAAATTAATACAGCATTGTAAAAGGATTTCTCAAATCAACAGCTCTGAGAGTTTATTCCTTTTAAACATAACTATGCAAATATCCTGTCCAGCAAATAAAGAAACATACAAATGAAGAAAAGAACCAAATTACATAAACTGTTTGGGGAAGTATTAAATCATCATAATAATAGCATTACAACAAGAACAAGAATTATAATTATTTTCCAGCTTATAATCCAGAAGTAATAACATGTCAGATAAATTTATAATATACTTAGGTACTGCAATCATTTTAATGGGTGGTCTCTATTAAATGCTAGTAACAAAAAGCGTAAAAACAATTATAAATGAGACCAGAGACATGAATTTAAAAGAATGAATGAGGGCCAGATAATAGCATAGAAAATGACTATATTACTACAAACTCCCAACCATATATGGAAAAAAAAAACCCTCAAAATAAAAACAAAGGTATGTTTTCTGAGAATAGAATTTAAACTAGGGTGTTAATCTGTTTTCTCCTACTAAAACAGAAATTACATTTCTTCCCAGGAAAAGTGCTAATATACATTTTCTCATCCACAAATGTAAAAACACACACAGAAATAACCTCTCGTCCATTTGCCCCATTTGGCAAGGTTCTTTCGTTTGAATTTTATCATCTCCAGTGGCAGGTGGGCCTGTGTCTGTCAGAACAGAAGTGACGCAAGGAAGGGGCAAAAAGTGCCCTTTTCTCACCTTGACAAGACTCGCGCTGTTCTAACTTTTCCAACTCAAGAAACACAGGCAACGTGCTTCTGCAAAGGGCTTTCAACACACTCTGCAAACAAAATGAAACACGATGCTACTGACCAGAAAAACGGCCATGTTAAAGTGATAGCCTCCTTAGACATTTGTGTGTGTGTGTGTGTGTGCACCCATGTGCACCTCCCCAGATGTAGCCTCTCCGTCACAGAAATTCACGTGTCTGCACACTCGAACACAGGATGTCTCCACTCTGGCTAAACGTGCACGTGTCCTTTCTCCTCGACTGCATTATAAAGTCCTCAGACTGCTCCATATCTCCTGGAACAATCACTGAAGGAAGTGATCACTAAGTACTTGCTGAGTGAGGGAGAGCAAGGAGTACATACTATGGCTTTTATTATTTACATTACAGTAGTTGCACACATATGACCTTTGATATTTTTATCCTATAAGCCAGGTATATGAGGAAACTTTCTAACAAGTCTGTTTTGGATCTGAATCCTGGTTTCTCCACTTATATATACCATAACTGCTTTGAGACAGTTTCATCTATAAAATGGGTATAATGATGTCAACTGCTGGGTTAGTAGCGGGATTTGGTGAGATAAAAAATAATACGAAGTGCTTACTTAGCACAGAGCGAGCGCACTGAATAAGTTCAAATCAGTAGTAGGGAAAAGATAGCAGCATATATTCATTTTGTAGCTACAAAAGGTTGGTTTTCATCTTACGCAATTCCCTTAAGATATTCTGAATACAAAAATTCTGCTCTCGGGATGGTTCCATGGACCACACAGCAGGACGGGAAATCTTCCCAAAGCCCTGAACCCACAACATTTGAGGACCACGCTGCACTCCAGTTAGGCACGGGGAGTCGGGCAGATGTGTTTACTCGGTATGTGCTAGAAGACTCCGCAGTCATTCAGGGAATGGGACCGTTTCAATCTCTTCCCCAGGGGTACCTACCCCCGTCTGGTGCTGCCTAGTCTCAGGGCTCAGTGTGAGGTTCAGAGGGGCAGTATCCTCCTTAGTCTTTCATTATTGCTCATTAGTGGGGCTAAGTCCTGGAGTCCAGAAAGGCCAAGTTGTCATTTAACTTGTCTAGAAAAAGTTCTCTGTCTCTCTGTCTCTGTCTCTCACCTGCTCTTGCTGCCTGCACCCTATACAGAGAGAGACCTACAGGAGAGCCCGCACAGGCTGAGTCTGGAAGAACACTCCTCTCTCACCCAACACCTTCCCCAGACAGGAGTCACACCTCCCACCCCAGGGAGACCGCCTGTCGAAGCAGAGCTGCTGAAACTTCACAGAGCATCAGAAAACCCTGAAGAGCAAAAGGCTGGGGGACGACTTAGGGGTTTACATTCCTAATGAGGTCTTCTAATAACATTGTCTCACGATAATGTTGATTAGAGGGGGAAAAAAAACTGATTCCCAGCCAGGGCCTCTGCCTGTGTGGAGTCTGCACAGTCTCCCCACGTCTGCTTGGGTTTTCTCTGAGAACCCACTTTCCTCCCACATCCCAAAGCTGTTCACTCTGGGTCAACTGGGGTGTCTACATTGTCCCAGTCTGAGTGAGTGTACGTGTGTGTGAGCGTACCCTATGACAGAGGCATGTACCCTGTGATAGAAGTGAGTCCTGACTTATACCCTAAGCCACCTTAATGGGTTCAGGCTACCCATGACCCTGAGCAGGTGGGAAAACAATTCTCGTACTTGTTTTTGTTAATCATTCTTTAGTGTGTGTGTAGCTCACATTTATTTCAATATTTAATATCAGAAGTGTTTGGGATCATTATTTAGAAGTTGGGTAATGTTTCTTGTAACTGGAAATATGCAGCAGAAACTAAACTCTTGTTTATATCAATTAATCCATGGTAAAACTGGTTGTGTTATACATCATTTTCCTTCGGGTCACAGCTTCCAAGAGCCTGTCAGCCAGGACTTACTACTGTGCAATGCTGCTGATCACAGACCACGCTTGGCATAGCAGCACTCTGTTCAAGGACCCTTGGCACCACAGACGAGGAGCATGTGAATTCACATGGGACTGGAGAGCATCGTGCTCAAGCAGATGATGTTCCCCTTTATTTCTGCCTCTAACGCTACTTCCTTCCACGTCCCCAGCTACACCGGAGCCTCCCTGCCTCTGGTCGGCCCCATGGAGACTACCCCTGAGCCCTCCCAATTAGCATATACTGGGCACTCATACTGTGACCTAGGTGTGTGCACACATCATTATTACTTCAGCCCACACTCATCACTAAGAGAGACACACTGTTCTCATTTCACATCAAGTTTAGAAACATCAGGCAATGTTTCCAAAGTCGCAAGTGACACATGAAGGTCTAGGCGCCAAGGCCTGACCCCCAAGCCATGTGCTAAATCCACTCTAGCCTTCAGTTCTTCCCCTGCTGGACCCAGCCATGTCTCATTCCCTTCCTGGAGAGACATGAATGTTGACATGTGATGACAATGACCTTTGAGAGACACAATGTCATCCCTGGACACAATAACCCAGCTTCTTCATTGCAGACTGCTGAAGACCTGGTTTTGTCCAAGGGGATCTGACTTCAGTACTCTCAAAAGACAGCCAGTCCTCCCAATCCAATCACCCACATGTTTATCTTTGAAGAGAAACAGCAAAGTTTGCCATTCCCAGTGGATGCCCACTACGCTGGAGAGGGCAAGACGACATCACCTGGGATGATGGAGCGACTAGAATTCTACCAGGTGGCACTGTTCCTGCCTTGTTGTGGTTCTAACAAAGGAAACCAAATGACCTGAATGCAAATACAGGCTCTGCCACTCAGCAGCTGTGTGACCTTTAAAGTTCTGCAAACCTTTCCGAATCTCAAATTAAAATTGGAATAAAATGATACAGCTCACAAGATGGAGTGAAGGAACAAAGGAGGTAAAACATGCAGAAATGCTCGGCACATAATAAGAACTCAGTAAATTATAATTGTCTTTTCCTACCATCGCTTGGCTTTCCAGAGAATCGTTGCCTTTATTAGTTGAGAAAATTTCAGTGGCTGCAGAGTCCAAGCGCTCCCAAACCTAAGTGCATGCCAAAACCGCCTGGAGAGATGGCCCAAAATGCAGATTCCCTGAACCAAATCGATCATTCCCTCCAGGAGGCTAGGCCAAGGATTTTCATATTCTAACCTACAAATCATTTTTGTAAACCACTGGTCTGTCCCAGATCAGAAAACGTCAGGTCCAAAAACCTATCCATGGTTCTCCAAGGTGAACTGGACCGAGTAGCCTGCCTGCTGCAGAGGCTGGAGGGCTCAGAGCATTTCTTCCTGTCTTTTAGAGATTTTGTTTTCATCCTTTCCCCCATTTCCTTTGATTTACAATATGCAATTTTCATAAATATGACTCCCAGCATATTTATACTGAATTAAAATTAGGAAAACCCAGGGTAAAAAATCCTTATATGAAAACACTATTATTTCACAGAAAGTAAACAAATGAAAACAGGATATTCAAAACCATTCTTCCCATAGTGGTTCAAACTCCTTATGCAAATAATAGCTATGAATGCATCAATTCAGCAGCTTACTAGACAATAAAAAGTCTTTATATAGACAGGCAGGAAAATGCACTCAGTGACTGTCAGAATAATAACTTTGCACTTCTTGACTGGGGCTCATTAAAATGCTCAGTCATAGCTTCAAATAAAGGTGGCTCTGTGTCAACCACATATACAGTCCAAGGACCTTTTGACTCAAATATTTGTTTAAATTAGATTGATAGATGTCACTTCACAAGTGTTGATGTGATGCATTAAATTCCCTTAAGACCTGGGTACCAACTATAGAAACAGCAGTTGGTTCTCAAGTTGGTGTGTCAAGAAAAATTTGAACAATAATTTGTCATTAAAGTAGCTTCCATGGGACGTAGGAAAGAATTTTTAGCCACGGGGAAAAACACCGATATAATGGTGACCTTCAGCAACACTTGGGTAACACTATACATAACTTAATCAAGTTAATCATTTTTTAAAACAGAAATTATATCTTTATACAAACTACCCAAGTACGGTCATTCTTCTACCTCCATGCCCCCCCTCCAAAAAAAAGGTTCAAGGTTCTTAAAAGAGCTTCCTGCTACTTATGTTCAAATAACTCCAAATATTACTAAACCCACTCTTAACAATCCAGATTGGCCTTTAACTTCAGCCCACCCAGTCTAGGCTCCACCAGCAGCACTTGCTTTACAAGGCCTCTGTATCCCTACCAACAATGAACACTTTTAAATGGAAAGTGTTTGGCAGTAGTAGTAGGCAATGCTGCTTTGGGCTTTCCCTTCCCCATCTTTCAAAAGGATTCTCTGGGAACTCAGACACAGCTGATCACATTCTGACTCCTCTGGCTCCTCCTCTGCCTCGTCTCTAAAGGTTACTGTTCCTCATGCTTCATTTTCTACCCACTCTTCCTCATCCCCTACCCACGTGCCCTAAGCAACTGCATCTACTCCATGGAGACAGAAATATCAAGTCCTTGTCTAAAACGCCCACATTCATACACCCAACCCAGACTTCCCTTCTGAGCTCCACCCATTCAAGTGCTGACTTGGCATTTCCATTTGGACAAATTAAAAGCAAACTGAACTCAGTCCTCCTCCTCCTGCAATATTTTCCATCTCACTCCTTACCACTCCCTTTCCATCTTACTCCCGGGTAACTGCTCAGGCAGAAACCCGGGAGCCATCCTCCCCACCCAACCCCCACGTGAGTACTCCCCCTTCAAAGCAAAGACAGAAAGATGCCTCCAAAATAGTCTCAAATCTGTATGCTTCTTCATGTCTTCTGCTGCCACTCCAGTGCAAGCCCCCACATCCTGGTCTCACTCAGGTAGGAGCCCTGCCGGAGTTCCCCGCATGCACTCTAGGTTCCTTCTAGTCCATTCTCTACACAGAAGTGAGTCATGACATTTTTAAAATGGAAATCTCGCAACTCCCACATTGATTGGGTTGGCCAAAAAGTTCATTTGTTTTTTTTTTCCCATAAGATGGCTTAAGTAGCACTTAGTTGTGTTTAACTTCAGTCAAAACAGTTTTGTTAGATTGTATTGTGATGGCTGTCATATCAGTGTGCATTTAAAAAAAAACACATTAAAATTGAATTTTTGTGTAGCCATTTTAATGTTGAAGATGGAAGAAAATGTGCAACATTTTCAGCATATCATGCTTTGTTATTTCCAGAAAGGTAAAACTGACAACTGAAACACAAAAAAGACTCGCTGTATGTGGGCTCGCTGGACCATGCTCCACAGTTGGGTAGACCAGTTGCAGTTGATATTGATCAAATTGAAACATTGAGACCAATCAACGTGATGCCACGTGGGAGACAGCTGACATACTCAAAATGTCCAAATCAATAAAGTTATTGGTAAAAATGAAAAATGTGTCTTTCATTTTGTGGGAAAAACTAAATGAACTTTTTGGCCAACCCAACAAAACCCTGCAGTGTTTCTCATGCTTTTAGGACAAAGGCCAGCATCCTAAAAATTCCACAATGGCATATTTGTTCTTCCTTACCTCTCAGATCTCACTCTCACCTCCTTCACAGACTCTCCTCTCTGCTGGTCCTCATCACTGTCTCAGGGCTGGCAATGCCCCTCTCTCCTCCTTTCTCCTACTCCCCCATCAGAACTGTGTTTCTCAACAAGACTTCCCTGTACCTTTCAAACTTAGATTCTTCTGTTGCATGTTCTCACAGTACCTTGTATTTTTCCTTATACATCTTAGGGCAATCGTAAATATATGCATATCATACAATGCGTTGTGTGCCTGTCCTGTCCTTCCACCCTAGTAGCTCAGAAAGGGCCGTGTCTAATTTGTTCATCACCTCACTATCATCCCAGAAATCACTTCAAAGACTAGCAAATAAAAGCTATCCAATAAATATTTATCAAATAAATAAACTCACAAAGTACACTCATTGATTTTCTATTGGGTACCTACCTTTGTCTAATGTTCTCATGATTCTCAGAATTTATTCGAGCAACATCTTCAGAATGGCCCCTACAATTTCTCTCACATGTCAGAAATGCCTAAATCTCAGAGGAAAGAAATGGGATTTGGGGGCTGCACAAACTGATTGAAAAAATAAGGGGTAAATTAACAATAAACTTCTAATATATTTTAATTAAGTAATACATATGGCCCCCATTGACCTGCAGATAAGACAATGCCTTAAGTTACTCTACAGCCACCTGCAACTCAAGACCTTACAAAGCCAAATGACCCATGACAAAGAGAAACTGAAGAAGAGCACAGCAAATGCATCATTGTTTATATTTTACACTCAGTTCTGAAGCATCCCTTTTATCCTCAATATTTAACAAAATAAAGAGATCATAATAACACAGATGCACAAAAGACTATTTTACACAGCTTCAAGCCCATTAACCCATTGTCTCTACTCACGTGTTAAGAATTGGTTCCCTTTCCTCTTGGATTGCACAAAGGAAGTCCAAGCATCCACCCAGCTGATTGTAAAATCACCAATAAGTCTTACTAACAGGAAGTAGGTGGATGATGTTGGCACCTTAATCATTTTCATAGACTTTTCAACAGCATTTTAAAAAGAAATATTACTAAGTACCTAATGACCATTATTTAGCAAATTACTAGAAATAAAGCTACTGAAAAGTTAATAAAAGTGATTAAAACAGTAGGAAAATTACTCATCAATACATTTAACACACCAGGCAGGTTTAACCTGACAAATTTCGCTTTCACAGGCAGCTTTATCTACCACTTTAATGTATCCTACTAAGATGTGTACATCATGAAACACAATTAAGTCAGCAGTGATAACGCCTCAGAATATTTCTCCACAGTCCCTATATCAAAATGATTTATTAAGCACGGAGCTCTAAAAGGCATCCGAACACTCCAGAAAAGTAAACAGTGAAGGTGGTCTGACCCTCTGCATTTTCAATATCAAATGACACCAGACTTGGTGCGCATGAAACTTTAAATACTTATTGCAAAACTAACCCATAACATGCTTACTTGAGCGTCAGAATGAGCACGTCGTTAATGTGCTATTCACCGACAATAAACATAGATGGCTGCTCCAGTCTGGTCTGCACAGAGCTGTTGGACTCTCCCACTGCAACGAGGCAGCAGAAGGTAAATGTGTTCACTTTTCAGAGGATAGCCATGCCATTAACAATAAAATGACCATCGCAAATGGGAATCCTGCCTATTTCAACCAATCTAGTCTGAAGTGAGGTTCAGCTATGCCTCAGGTGTTAGCGCAGGTCTCTTTCAGAGGAAAGGGAAGACCAGAATGTCTCATGCACTGTCCACTCACTGGGCAGAAATAAATGATTGCAGTTGAGCCATTATGTATTTGGGGTACCACTTGTTACAGCAGTCAGTCTACCCTAATACATCTACTCTAAGAAAGGCGATATTCTAAAGGGCAAAGTCCCTTAAGTAAGACTTGGTCCTTTTGAAAAATCAGTAGTTCTATTAAAAATAGCATTTATTGCTTTTCCTTGCTCAAAAGTAATGCACATTCATTGGAAAAACGAAATGAAGAAATTTCTAAGCATCGATAATTCCAATGCCCAACTGTTAACATTTTGTTACATAGCTTTCTAGACTTTCATTTCTCTTTAGAATCACAGACAGATTGATGAGGTAAGTAAATGATTGCTAGGTAAATAAAAGTAATCACATACATATTGTATAAAGCTCTTTTCCATGTGACAATATACAATGAACATATCTAAGGCATTATACTTTCTTCTACCCCAACATTTCTTAGGACTATGGGATAATATATTATCTATCTCTAAGCTTTATTTACCAACCTTCTGGGAAGAGGAACAGCACGTGCAGATGCACGGAGCCCTGAAGCCACTTGGTACGTGTAGAGCACTGTCAGCAGTGTGGCACAGGGTTCCAAGTTGGACAAGAACACTTGGACAACAGTTGAAAGACTTTATATGCCCTTCCAAGGAGTCCAGATTTTCTCCTACAGGCAAATGCGGAGCTTTCTGTAGGAGTATGGGATGATCTTTTCTGTTTCAGAAACATCACCCAAGCAACAGTACAGAGAATCGACTTAAGAAAAGAAGAATCCATGAGCCAAGATAAGATGCTGTTGCCATTACAGTAAGAAGAGGTACTACAGAAACAATGAAGTCGGGGCAGAAGGGAGGCATTTGGGACATGTTAGGAGGTAGAATCAATGGGATCTGATCACTAAACTGATTTGTAGCAGGACAGGTTCCTGGTTTCGAGAAATCAAGACATTGACACTATTACATGACAAGGGATTAACTGAATGCGTAGCAGCACCTACTACTCTATCTGGCACAGAAGAAGCTGTCAATCAAGGAAACCACTGGTAGCAACAGTACTGATTATGACAGCAGCAGTGGTAGTAATTTCCGTGTTATACAGATGAACTGGCAGGGGAGATGGTGAGACACTGTTTAAAATGTTTAATAGAAAGTGTCTACAGGACACTTAGATGGATTACTTGGTAAGTAGTTGGATACCTGGTTCTGGAGCCAAAAACTGGGTTGGGCTAGATATGGATTTCGGAACCACAATTTATAAGCAGCATTGGATCTCCTGGGTGAGAGGAGCTCACCAGGGGCTGAGGGAGGCCAAACGGAAGGACGAAATAAAACTGGAGGGAGTCTGGCTGAGTCCTGCCCCACCCTGCAGGGCCCCTGTGGCACGTGACCAGAGTCTCTTTGTGCAGGAATTTAAATATTCAGATCAGAGTATTCCTCGGTCAAGAGCTTGTTTCTACATTGCTCACTCTACTCACGCAATGATGAAAATATATCTTTTTTTTTCTCAAATCACGAGAATCACGAGCTGAAAAAGAAGGTCTCTCAACCCGAGCCTGCATTCAGGCTGGAACCCCCTCCCAGCCATCAGCAGAACTGGGGCCATTACCCGGAAACCACACTTTCACTGCTCTGTGTGCTGGCTTCATCTATTTCCACAGCAGTGCTGATTCTCAGAACCCAAACAGTGCCAGAAGGACATTTGTTAAAGTAGCGAAAATTCACAGTAAAACTCTTTGAATCTTCTGTGTTTTATTAAAACAAATGACTGAACTGTCTTGCTTTTTAAGCTTACAGTTGTGGATTAATCGATTACTCATACTTTATAATTTCCACAACAGGCCTGCAGAAACAGTGGCATTTGCTTCCTGGTGATATTCATGAATACAAATAAATTAGTATTTAGACAGTAGAACAAAATGACACAGAAGGGCGATGGTGGGGTAAGAAGATTTGGGGGAAGAAGGAGACATGTTCTCCTCCCTCTCATTAAGCTCTCTTACTCCCCTTTCAAATCGTCTAAAAGTTTCACAGTTGATGCTCTGAGATTATTCTCCTCAGAACCACACTAACACGAGAGGAAAGGAAAAGACGAGCTCCAGGAGCAGGAGTAGATGTGGTTTGTCACTCGGGTCCTTTCTGAGCTGAGGACCAGATGCACTTTGAATGGATGCAAAAAGGACTTTAGTTCTACCTTCTCACTTTGCACCAAAGAAGCAAGGTTATATACCCCTAACCACACAGGGACCAAACTGCAAAGCTGGGAGTGGAGAGGAGTTCTGACTCTGAAGACGGGGCACTTTCCATTTGTGAATAAGCTGAGGACACTCCAAGTGTCTGACCACAAGGACGCTGTGGCCTACTGGGGTGAGGCAAGACACAGCCACATGCAGAATATTTTTTAACTATTTCAGTTAAAAACACACACGCACACAACATGACATGACATAAGGAAAGTTTGTAATAGCACCAGGTATACAAAGTATACAGCAAAGGTGCTCTATGTTCAAGGATCGTCACTGGGGCCGCCAAGGAAGCAACGGGATGGGCGCCATGCCCCGAAGAAGACGTAGAGTTTCCAGGGGCAGAAATGAGGGAGGAAGGAGATCCAGACGGAGGAAGGAGATCCAGGTGGAGGAAGGGCGAGTGTACAAATAGGAGCATTAGGGAAGTGCGTGGCTTGTTCAACTGCTATGGACCAGATGAAAGCGTTCGTACAGTAAAAGTGAGAAAGATTAGATGTAATGTGGTCAAGAGGGCACTGAATGTTGGGATCTAGAGCTAACTATGATGCATCCATTGAAAGTTTCTAAGCCGGGAAAAAATTGTAATAAAATTTAATATTTTAGAATGACTCATCCTCCAGGGCAGTGTTCAAATGGAAGGTGATTTGGAGTAGTGGACAGAATACAGGAAGGGAAAAATTTTTTAAATGAAAAATCAATAAATAAATCAGTTAAAAGATTCTGATACTAATCCAACTGTGATAAGGTACCTTTCTGAACCACATCAATAGCAATGTGACTAGAAAAACATACTCTTATGTATATGTATATTTACTCTTTAAACCTTTCATTTTTTTTATAAAGCCATTATCTGTTATAATTTTGTCATTTGGTGGCTTCAGATTCAGGAGCCTAAATGCTGGGTAAATTAAAAGCTAAATAGATAGACGCCTCTATATTATTCCAAGAACTTCTGCCCTCATTAATGCCAGTGTAAGTAGAGGCCCTAAACCTGAGTAGAAAACAACACAAAACTGCCCATTGCCACTGCACACCCATTAGGATGGCTATTATCAAAACGACAGAAAACAGAGCTCATCGGTGAGGATGCGGGGAAATGGAAACCCTTGTGTTTTGCTGCTGGGAATGAAAAATGGTTCAGATGCTGTGAGAAACAGGATGGTCGCTCCTCAAAACATTAAGCATAGAATTACCATCTGATCCAGCAATTCCAAGTCTGGATATAGACCCTGGATATAGATAGCTATTTGTGCAGCCATGCTCACAGCAGCATTATTCACAACAGCCAAAAGGTGAAAGCCACCTAAGTGCCCACTGATGAGTGGAGAAACAAACTGTGTGTGTGCACACAATGGAATATTAGCCAGCCTTGAAAAGGAAACCCTGACACATTCGAAAACATGAATGAATCTTAGACATTGTGCTAAATAAAATAAGCCAGTCACAAAAAAGCAATGACCATATTTTGCCACTTATACAAGGTCCTCGAATAATCGAGGTACAACAGTAGTTACCAGGGGCTGGGAGGAGGAGAAAATGAGGAGTTAGTTCTTCTTTAATGGGGATGCAGTTTCAGTCTGAGAAGATGGAAGAGTTTTGGAGAGGGATGGTGATGATGAGGATGGTTACCCAACAGTGTGACTATACTTCATGACACTGAACTGCCTACTTAAAAGTGGTTACATTGGTAAACTTTATGTCATTACAAAATTTGGGGTGAAAAAACTGCTCACCAGATAACACCATCTTCCAAAATGTTAGCGTTCTTAATGAAATCCTCACTCCAACGAGAGAAGAGTTGCTAGCGCCCCAGAGAACAAGCTGTGGGCGCGCGCGGTGGTGCGCAAGAAGACCGCGAAGGAAAGGCAGCCACAAGTGCCCTGGCTGGCGGAGAAGCGCAGTGCCCGGGCTCCGCAGGCACAAGTCCACAGCAGTGACCCTTCTGTGCTGATGACAGGACGACGCTGAGCACACTCACTCTGAGCTGAACCCGTCTGTCCCGGCAGTCACCCAAGAGCCCTGGCGGCCAGAATCACCTCCCAAGGGTGACATCTCGAGACAAGTTCTGCCTGAAGCCAACGCAGCCATCCTCCTCCCCCTCGGTAGCCAGCCTCCATGTTCGGTGCAGAGGTGCAGCCAGGACACTCCCCGCGGGGAGAGAAAATGCTGCCGCGGACAACACATCCCACCCACAGTGTCTCCAGGGCCGACTGAGAAAGTGGAGGGGGAGGATCTCATTATTCACCGGAGCCCAAATGGACATTGCCATCCCCCCTGCAGTCTAACCGAGGGCTGACGAGATGTGAAAAACAAGGGGAAAAAAGAGTGAAAAGTAACTCATCCAAAATCTTTTTTAGTACTCCTTCGAGATAGAAGTGGAACTCTTCTATCTTCAGTTAAGAGAACTGAACTTATCAGGCGGAGATAGTTAATACCTGCGTGGAGGTCGAGGAAAGAGGATCTCTGAGTACTGAGAACTAGCACCCAAAGTAAGCCGGAATGATTTCAGAAAATGCTTTTTCCCCAGTATAAATGATGTCCATAAATAATTTAGGAGACACAAATTTTAGGAAATTAAACAGCCTTTCTCCAAAGCCCAAAGGTGGATTCAGAGGTGAGGTTCCTGGTGGGGAGGGAAGGAAATGTCTCTGAATGCCACTTCCTGTGCACACCCAGCTCGCCACATCACAGAGAGACAATCAGAAAAGAGTTTTCTCCTTTTCTTTCAGAATGTAGCCTAAAACAGTGTTTGCCACTACCTAATGAGCTGGAGAGCTTTAGTCCTTTATTCATTTAATTACTTATTGAACAGACATGGAATCTACACATAGCAATCAAGTTACAGGTGCATAACAAATAGGCAAAAAAGATAGAAATTAAACGGGTGGTAGTCATAACCACGTGGTTTTAGTTAGTCCCTCAATGTGTTAGCTTCCTTTGCCTTAACAGGAATTCCCAAAGTAGAGACAACAGTTGGAACGGCAGTGTTACTGCTGAAGGCTTTCCAAAGGAACAAAGCAGACAATGTGGCACCTCCCTTAGGTCTTGCTGCCCTTGCATGGGGCTCCCGGGTACACCCACTACCAAGACTCTAGTGCCCTCCTCAGGCATGTCCCCTTGTGCTGGGCTCAGTTCAGCTCACACATTCTGGCAAAGCAGAGCAGAAAGAAAGAAATGATTCCATCCTGTAGGTTCTCTTGGCCCGGCATTACCTCTGAAATCCAGCTACCAGCTCTGGAATCACACACCACTCTGAACTGTTTTCTCACAGCACACTGGGGCAGATCCCCAAAGCCGAGGCCTCAGGCTTTGGAGGGCAAGGCCTCTGGAGAGGCAGTTGAGGTTACCATTACTGTCCCTCTGGGAAGGACAGAAAGCCTGTCAGGAACTGAGAGACCATCCACCTTCATAGGCTATTGGTCTAAGACCTCGTTTTCTGTCAAAGGTGGACCCAGACAGCTGATTCCACAGTGTCCAGGGAAGGACTAGTTAGTGTGACGATGAGCAGCAAGCATACATTTTGGTCTCTTACAGCCTGAGCTCCACTCGTGAATCCACTCACATCTACCTGAGCCTTCTGCTGTGGTGGCCTCCCAGGGAAACGTGAAGGGCAAACGCCTTTGAAACCCGAATTAGGAGCTGTTAGGACTGTCTCCCATGTACCACATGAGCTGTGAGTGAACTAAATCTCTTCTCTTTGTTTTTGTTTGCTGTTTTTGCTTTTAGTGATTATGAAAAAAATATATAAACTTCACTAGGTACTAATGGGGCGAACCAAGCCATAGAAAAAAGATCCTGCTTCTCTTGAAGAACAAAAAATAATAACAACGTAGACTACCACCTACATATCTCTCTCTAGGATTTCTGGATGGCAAGTCTATACTGGGGGAATCACTTTGTATTAACTTCACTGAAATGTCTTTTACTTTATGTACTTCAATGTGCACGGGTCATTTGGGGATGGAGAGCAGCAGGTAAGCTTCACATGCACTAAACAATATGAAAACAAAGCTCCTAACACTTAACTCAGGAACACTTAAATCCGTATTCTGAGAATTATTTAAGTTCTCAAATAATTCAACTTTAGATTTAACAGTATAAGAGGATGCATGTATCACTAATCAGTTGTGCAAGTATTATAAAGTGACTGATGTTGGCCAGGGGAGTATCTGGGGCATACAATCATTCAGAATGTTACTTTATTTTTAAGTTATTTGTGATAACATAAGAGCACAAAGTAACATGTGTTACACAAATCTAGAGCACTAACATAGGAACAGAAAACCCTACAGCAGCCATTTCTGTTATTTAAAAATAAGAACATTAAAAATTACATTTTATTTTCTCATGAAAACTTTGAGGCATGTTACACTGTTATTTTTGGTAACAAATTGCATAAGTCAGCAAGAGCCGTACATTTTTACCTTCTATTTCCATTATATCCTATTTTCATTATGTACTTCCGATCGATGTAACAGTCAATGAATCCCCACCACTACTACTCATTATATACTTTTTGTTTTCACTATTATCACTTATTTCTACAAGGCTAATCAAAATGCCCATTCAATAAGAGCTATCTATAGGGATAAAGTTTTGGTACCATCTGAGCGTATCAAAAACAACCAAACAAAAAACCCAAGGATTGCAAAGTACTAAGGGGCAGATGAGAGTTTGAGGATCTTTGGACATTTGGCCAGTTCATATATTGTCACTTAAATTCTAAAACAGGTTTTCAAAGATGTTACATTTATAGTTAAGAAAAAATAACGGGAAAAAATGGGCATTGAAGCAAAGAAGATTTCCTAAACAATGAATAGATCACATTTGACAAGGGCATTAACCCACCCAATCACGTCTTTTGCTCTCATTTGCTGTAAATATACAGGCCAGCAGGAGCACGGCCCATGTTTTTGACCCTCAGTGCTACTTAAGCTTCCCAGCCTTACCTAGTACATTAAGACATATGGTAAAACATCCCCCACAGTGGATGAGAACTACCCGCTAGTGCTTGTAAGATATTTAAATTCCCCTCCTAAAATATTTTTACTCTAAGGGGTTGTTTTTCCAAATAACTTTCATTTTTTTAACAAAAATACTCAAAAATACAGTTTTGCTACTCATCAGAAAGAAGTGTTTTAAATATAGGATAGCTTTTTGAAAGTAAGATTTATACAGTCTAAAGAGAGCAGTCACAAACACTTGGGAAATTAAATTTGCATGTGTGTTTATGAAAAATAACCAGTCAAGCTGTATCTGTTTCTATTGCTACTTCCCTAATGCAGCTTTTATCAAGAATAATTTTCTTCAAAGCTGGCTGGAAAATCCCAACATTTTTCTCATGTTCATAACACCATCAGGTCAGCACACTTTATTAAATAGTTATTGAGGATATAAGAAAAAGCCAAACTATCATAAATATTTGATAAACATGTTTACATTATCAATACATTAGATACTATATGATAGTTATAACAAGTATTTAGATTGGCTTATAAGAATACAAGTGATATATAAATCTTGTGTGGCCCAATAATAGATATTATTTACCCCAATTTTTACTCCTTGTTAGAAATTAGCTTCTACCTGTTATAACAGCAATGTTTCAAAAACTAAAAAGAGCACTTCAAACAATGATTGGTTTAATAGAAATCAGATTGAACAGCTAGTTACTTTGCAGTATGGTGAATATAAAACCTAGACACATTTCTTAGCTCATTCTGTGAATAAGAGAAAAAGCAAAGGCTAGCAAGAATTTAGACAACTGTAAAGGAAGTGTAATTTACACAAACTTCAAATATAAAGCAAACAAGCTATGAAATTCTGGGTTGTCTTCTAAAAGACTCTAAACAGTTTCTGTTTCAAGAAGTCTATTCTTCAGAGAAGAGCTTCTTTTTTGCAGACATTACTCAGGAGTTTAGCTTACATGAGGGGGGAAAAAGACTCAGGGAAAACGTCTATCAGCTCAGTGCTAAGGCTAATCTGTTGCATGTGTGGTTTCTACACTAGTGAGCAACTTGTAAAAAAAACACAAGACTGCAGCTGAATGCAACAAAGCTGGAAACTGTTCCCCTGGGGATGAGATCGCAGAATGACTTTGCCACATTCCCTCTCCAGCCTCACCTCACAGCTCAGGCAGGAACACAAGCATCACGCCCCCAGGGCAGCTTTCTGTTGTTAGATAAGAACGCTCTGCTCCATCACTGCCCTTGAAATCTGACCGACAGTGCACAGAAGCAGCTCAACCAGGACAAACCAGCCCCTATTCTCCCTGCATATTTTTTCCCAATTGTTTGTGTTCCTTTGCCTGGTAGGTTCTGAATGACACTGCAACTGTGACCATACAACGCGGAGAATTCACAAGCCCCCATACACTTTCACCCCTAACATTGCAAGTGCGGATTTACTGAGTTTACTTTAAAATAGCTTACATGATTTACTTTTATCCTACAATGGTACAACAGCTACTATGTCCATAAAAATTGAAGAGAAACTTTTAGCAGGATTTCACCTAGTCCTTAGCTACTCCTGTTAGTTAACGTTTCAAGCGATATCCTACTTTAAAGCACGTAACACTGAAATTACCAAACATATCCAATAATTACACAAACCTAGATCAGTAACCCCATGATTTCCTAATCTCCTTAATTACAAGCAGGGAGATTTCCAGTTCATTAAAAAAAACTCTGCTTTGTTGACCATGCCACAACCTACAACTAACTATGTGTTTCTTTTGATTATCAGAACAAAAGGGTAACACTACCTTCGGCAAAGTTTTTTTGCCTCAGAAGTACAAAAACAAGATAGTATTCCACCAGACAGCATGATTTTTCCATTTCACTTATAAGAACTTCACCCCTGAAGCCCAGCATTTATTTCCAGTTAAGAGGCAGGCAATCCAACACCGCTGCTAATCTAGTAACACCCCCAATCCTAGGCATCAGTGCCAACTACAATCCCCTTTATATTAACTTCCCACCATGTACAGTAAATGATTCACAACCCATATGGTTTGGGGACAGGCAAAAATCCTTCCTGAATTACAGATAATAAAACATCGAAATGGGGCGATGGCATGGTTTTAAAAAGGTTTTGTTTCAGATTCTGTAGCAGAACAACATATGCTGCAGTACAATGGTGTGGAGCTTTTGTGTTTCCTAATGAGACAACTCCCAGCAGAGCGTTCCCCATGTTTTACAGTGACACCTATCAGCCGGACCTAGGGAATCCCAACGTCACTCAGCTGCCTTCAGCACCACCGCCTGGGAACAGCTTCTGTCCACAGAGTGGTGCAATCTTAACAGGTCTCTGGCGCCCAAAGTGCAGTGTTAAGACAAGGAAACGGTGGGTGAACAATGCTCCTTCCTGTCATTAAAACCAAATCATCAGACATTAATTAACTGCAGGATATAAGCACCACAAATGCCAACCAGAAACTTAAATTATTGGCCATCTCAGATACAAGTTTAAAGGAACGGACACACTCTGCGTCTCAGGCAGACTGACCACAGCATGATGCTGGGTTTTGTAAAAAAACATGCAATTAACATAACCATCTCTCAGACAGATACATAAAGACCCAGGAAGAAGCTGTTACCCATATTAGCATTTGTGACGTATAATCATGTTAATTTGGGGTTTGAGAAGAAACTCTGCTATGTTTTCCTGATGATGTGATAATCAGGAAATTACACAGATAGTTAGAACCTAGAAATTATTTCGTAAATGTAATGCTACCTCAAAAATATAATTAGATTAGCAGCTAATTTCTCACACGTGATCCATATTAAGGAGCCATGGAAATATCACTTATCAGTGGTAACGCAGAAAGGTCTGGGAAATCGACTGCTAAACTTATCTCCCAAAATACTTCAGGGCCTACACGTGAAGCTCCATAATTACATTCATCTGTTCTGATCCACTCCGGTGCCAAAATATACTCCAAACCGAAAACGACAATGCTTGAAATGATCTCTCTCTCTCTCTCTCACTCTCTCACTCTCACTCTCACTCTCTCTCAGTCTCTCTCACTCTCTCTCTCTCACACACACACACACACACAGAGAACCCACCAACTTTATACTCCTCACACATTCAAAAGGTACACATTAAACCTATCTGTTGGACATGGACTTCATCCAAACCTGCCACATTTACGGAAATCTCAGTGCACTGGCCTTCCCTTGTCCGCAGACACAAGCCCCCGTCCACTCAGGACTCCAAGTGAAGGCAAGGTGTGAGAACCCTGTTGGACTCATCCTTCTTCTTGCAAAGAAAAAACACCACAAAGACAGCCCATAATCAGCAATTTCTAACCCAAGCCAAGTTCAATACTGCACTCACAAGAAAGCAACGGGCCTTTTCCCTTCTGCTTGGTGAACGAAACCAAGGGATTAAAAAGTTTCAGGCGGCCCAACCAAACACCAAACTTGAGCTTTCATCAATGGCAAAGCCTAGAAAACAGGAAACTGGAGAAGGCGCTGCCTGTGGAATTCAACCGGCGAAACCTCAGTCTCTTGAGGTTCGCTTAGATAAGTCTGCAACCCCGAAACTGAACTTGCAAGACCGCATCTGCTCCGCAGCCGTCGAACCCCGGGAGTGCGCCCGCCGCGCTCCGCTCGCCACCTCCCCGCTGGACCCGGCCAAAGCACGCCCCAGGGGCGCGGGACTTACCGCACCGCTTGCACAGCACCCTGCTGACCTCCTTCTTGAGGTTCCGGCCAGTCTCTAGAGGGGGGAAAGATGCTCGGAAGGCGGCCGGCGCAAGGCTGCTGCTGTTGGCGTCGGGCTCCATGAAGAAGATGTACCTGCTGTCTTCCTTGAGCCTCCCGCAGGAGGGGAAAGCCGGGTGGTCCCAGGCGCCCAGGCGCACGGTGAGCAGCGAGTCCTTCTTCAAGCCCCCGGCTTTCACCGCCCACACCTGGTGCACCTTCACGAGATAGGGCGCCTCTTCCCCCGGGGGTCCGACGCTGGTCGCCGGGGCGGTGGGCCAAGAGGGCACGGTCCCGTTGGCAGTGGGCAGCGGCTCCTGGGCGCGCGACCCCAGCGCTCCCGGGCCAGCGGCTGGCAGCTGACGCTCGCCTTCCCACGCCCCTGCCTCGCCCGCCGCCGCCGCCTGCCTGTCGAGTGCCCCCTGCTGCCGCCGCGGCGGGTGCACCTTTCCCTCGATCACCACCGCGGCGCGCTGAGCCAGCTCCTGCACCGAGCCCACGCTGGGCGGGGACGAGTAGCACACCGAGGCCCCCGCGGGAACCGCGTCGTCGCCGGCGGCCGCCCCCGGCGCCAAGGCCGCGGTCCATAGCAGCAGCGGCAGGAGCAGCAGCAGCGGCAGAGGCGGCAGCGAAGAGCGGGTGGCGTGGCCGGGCCGCGGGGCCCGAGGGCTGGCACCCCCGGAGCGGTGCGGGGCGCGTTGCCATCTCATGGTGCGAGGTGCGTGCGGACTCCGGACTGTCTCGATTCGGACTCTGCCTCGCTCTCTTGCGCTGCCTAGCCTCCCTTTTCCTCTCCCCCACCCACCCCCCACTTCTCCCGCCCTTGCCCCCCTCCTTTTATTTATTTATTGGGGGGCGGTGTAGGAGAGTTGTTTATGGGAGCCGGAGGAGGAGGAGGAGGCAGGGAGGGAGGAGGTGGGTGGAACCACAGAAAGGCGAAGAGGTATAAGGGTAAAAAATTAAAGCAAAAGAAAAAAAAATCCGCTGCCACCTCCTGGGTTGCTGGGAGTGACAGGTCCTCCTGGCGCCGCCGCCGCGCCCGAACCCTGCTGTCGGGGCTGCTGTCACTGGAGGAGGACGTGGAGGTGGCGGAGCTGCTCAGCGGGTAACAGTCCTTTGTGTGAAGTGATGCTGCGGCGGCTGCTGAGGCTGCGAGCGAGCGGCTGGGCGAGCGCGCGAGGGAGAGCGCCCTGGAGGCGGAGTTGCGTGCCTGGAAATCGCTGGGTGGCCGCGGCGGCAGCGCCCTGCGCCGCGCCAGCCTGTTTACCTGTGCTGCGAACTCGCCCCGCGCTCGCCTTCCCCATGCTGAGGCCGAGTCGGTCCTCCTCCGTCTTCCCTGCCCTGCGCGCCGCCTCCCTCTCTGCTGCCCTGCTTGCTGCAATGGGAGGCCGGGCGGCAGACAGGCTGCAGTCCGAGTGGGCTGCGCAGATTTACTGGGGAGTGAGAGGTGACGCTTCAGTAATCGGGGACCTGTTAGCCCGAACGCGGAGGGGGGGGGCGGCGGGGGAGGCGGGCTGGTGAGGAAGTGGGGACACGGGAGATGCGGGTCACCGCTTCCAAAAAGTTCTGGGTGAACTGGTTATTTGAGAGTCAAAGGGAGCAACATGTTCACGGGGAACTAGCAGCAATTAAACAACTTCTTGCCGAGCTCGCTCTCCTTCAAACGCACGCACGCACGCACGCACAGTGGGCACTTCAGGTATGACACCGCTTTCACTCCATTCTCCCGTGACACTTCAGTCGTGATCGCCCTTGCCTTCCCTTTGACTGAAATTCCTGGCTCGCCGTGACTTTAGGTCGTGTGGCGCTGCTACCATGAGCACTGTTGCTTCAGAAGGCCGTGTTGTGTAAAGTTTATGGCACTTTGTCAACTAGTCACTTAAGTAAGAAATGAAAGGAAATGGCTACGGGAGCAAAAGATCCCAGACACGAGGAGCCATAGGTAAAATGCAGACGCTCCATCCGAATACCAGCCCCCCACTCCATCCGCCCCCCTCTCCCACCACCTGTCCTGCAAAATTCAAGGAGCTTTTAAAACAAGAATCCATCATCTCCCATGGATGTTCTTTTCAAGCAAGTACTACTCAACAGAAGAAGAACACGTTTTTAGCATTTAAAGGAAAATATTTCCCTTAGGCTCTTTTATGGCAAAAAAATATATATTCGGTGACCTAATAAAGCTGGGTTCAAGGTATTCAATGGCCAGTAGATCCACATTGTGAGAATTTAAGATTTGAAAAGCACTTTAGAGTGTTCTATAATATTCTTTTTTTTTTTCAGTCTTCAAATATTTTTTTGGAAGGCTATGCATTGCTTTCATTCCTTGTATTTCAAATCGCTTTACATTTAATTTTGTGAAAACATGGCCTGGATTTTCTAGGACAAAAAAACCCTACAAATTGTTTTAGAAATGTAGAGAATTAGCCAACTTAAATAGCAAAAAGTACACCCTAATTACTGCTGCGCTGCAATCATTTCTCAATTTCCCCTGTTTCTTTTTTTTTAAGATTTTATTTATTTTTAGAGAGGGAAGGAAGGGAGAAAGAGAGAGAGAGAGAAACATCAATGTGCGGTTGCTGGGGGCCGTGGCCTGCAACCCAGGCATGTGCCCTGACTGGGAATCGAACCTGCGACACTTTGGTTCGCAGCCCGCACTCAATCCACTGAGCTACGCCAGCCAGGGCCCAGTGTCCCCTGTTTCTTAAATAACTATCCTGTCTGACAACACAGGATACAAAGAGCAATCGTGAAAAACAAACATTTACATAACTTCTGAAGTCTGAGAATATTCTGTCGGCACTGGATAGCCAATCACAGGGCAGCAGCGGCTGCAGGGTCTGGTGGTTCACACCATCGTGCGTATTTGGAACACTGCTCTGTACTGCTGAGTGCGAGCATAACCATTCAGGTAAGTCTACATACCAACAGACACGAAATTACTTCCAAATCTCCCATTGGCGTAATATGTAGCACTGTTAACACCATTCTGGGTTTTTGCCCCCAGATCTCTTTTTTTCATTGTTGTTGCAGTACAATTTTCTTTTACTCCCATCCCAACCCACCCACCCAGCCCTCCCCTCCTCCCACCCATTTCCACCTGTCCCTAGTTTTTATCCATGTGTCTTTTATACTCGTTCCTGTAAACCCTTCCCCTTTTCCCCTGAAATTCCCTTTCCTCTCCCCCAGATCTCTCTTAAGCACACTAGAGTAGCTTCTATCATAATTTTCCCTGTTCCTAAAGGTATTAAACCCACCTCTTTTTCCCAGACTATCTGTTTCCATGGCCATCCTTCATGCCCTCTCTACCCCTGGAATGGCCTGAACCTCAGTCTTCAACCAAGTGAAGCAACTTGCAATTGCTTGATTAGCTTCATAAACCACAGAGATGAGGTCGCTCACTTGCTTTGTGTTATTAGGTGTAAAGAAAGTGTATGCCATGCCTGTTTGGGTGCTGCAAGCGGTTTTTCCAATTCAATGAATATAATCCTCTGAGGAGTTAGGGTAGTCATAACTGATGACAAATTTCCCATCTTCCACATTTGTAAGGTGTTGTCATGTGGCAAAATAGGAATGTACGGAGTTTCACACACTGCAGCAGCCAGGCCAAAAATAAAAACTTAGACACTTGTATTTCCAAGAAGGTACTGCAAAAAATACAGTTAAAGTAGTTACTTACCCTTTCCCTGTAGGAATACCATTGAGGTTGAGGGGTGGGCAGTGAGGAAGACACTTCACCTGTGTCTTATTAGCCACCAAATGATAGAAGCCTGTCAAAAGATGTGTGTTCCCCAACACACTCCCAAATCAGCAAGTGCCCTTACAGATGATCAGCTGACATCTGAATGCTGCTGTGCAGTAGGGCCACTTAAAGGTTCACAGCAGCCTCTTCATGCGCTCATTTGGAGGACCTTTAAACCAAAATGTGCATGGTCTTCTGCATCGCACACTCATTGGAAGTTCAGAATTCTGCCCACGCTGCTTGTTTTGCCAAAACCTTAACCTTACAACTGCAACTGCAAGAAAAACATACCTGTCCATGCAAAGTTGCTTTCATACACTGTGTCTCATCTAGGCAATCACTTCCAAGAAGCCAGGATTCGCTTGAGAGCGCATCTCTCTCTGGCAGGTCTCGACATAATGAGTGCTGTGTCGGTGAGGGAGGAACTTTGAAAGCATTGCTCTCTTTTCCCTCCAAGTGTGGGAAGTTGCTCCTGCAGTAGAGCTCATGTGCTAGAACGTCCCAATTTGTAAAAGGCTCAGTACCTTTTAAAGCTGCCCTCTCCATTTCAAACTTGAACAAACATTTCATTGATCATTGAAGTTTGGAAATATTTCTTTGACACTTTGGCAAACTCCATGAAATGCAAAGACTCAGAGACCACGGTACATAGTCTGAAACAACGCTGCACCATGGTCGTCATGCAAAGCACGGGACAGGAGAAATACCGTGGCAGCGAATTGTAAGCATAACTCCCACGTTCTCCCCCAAAGAGCACAGTTTATGGTGCAGAGGTGTGATCTCTGCCTTTTGAAGATCAGTGGCACGCTTTCAGATTTCCACGACTCTAATAGACTGGAAGCAACCAGCCAGTCACTGGTCCTCTGTCCTTCTCAAGTTCTCCAATTGTCATGATGGAGCCTTGCCACCAATACTTCACTTTTACATGAAAAACAAACAAACAAACAAACAGCAGCCCTCTGCAGGCCACCTCTGCAGCAATCTGAATAGGAGCTTTTCCATGTCTGCATTCGTTTAGAACCGGGTCACATTCCTGTTGACTCTTGTCACCATGGATACCCACGGCAGGCCACCCACCTATCCTCATTTTCTAGTAAGTTCATCACATCTTCCTTTGCATTCAACAAAAACAATAGTTTTGTTCTCTTCACTCGTGATCTCTTCCATCAGACGACTAAGTTTTCCATTCTTTTCTGCATCGTGACACAGGCCCACAGCCCGAAGAACGTCGTGGTTCGCACTCAGCCCCAGGGCCCCAGCGTTACATGCACACGGTCTCTCAGCAAACCTTCAGCAAGCTGCCTCACTTTTGGCCAAGTTGCACTCCACATCAGGTGTTGCCTGTCACGTCTTACCTCACCCACCATCTTCCTTATTTGGGGTTCAAAGCCCCTATCAAGCGTGCTATCTGCTTCATCACGGACAAAATAGGTGGGGTTTTTTTTCAGACTTGTTTTGCCACGCTCTAAAGAGTCAATCAGTCTTCCAGGTGTTGCAGTACAGGTTTCCACACCTCTCTCTAGACCACATATTTTTGGGCCCTTGGGAGCACCGCCGTAGACACGTGTAGACTTCAATCGGCGTGCTCTTCAGTACTCAGCAGCTGCTTGCTGCGCCTGTTGGGCCAGTTCCTGAGTTGAGCACCAAGCAAATAGGCCCATTACCTGTAGCAGTGGCTAATGATCAGTGTGGACATTGGCAGGCAGCACGTAAGACATGTTTCCCCAGATCCAGTCTGTGCTACTCCAACCATATCCGACCCACTTAGAGCCGCTGGCCATCCCTGAGCTTGAACAGCAGTGAGTTCAGTAAAGTTCTCTCTCGCAGTCATGCCCATGACATTTGGCAGGACAGTCTGCTTCATAAAAATTCCGAACAGGCTTTGGGCAGTTGTGACCTCTAACTTTAATTTCCTCACTTCTTCTGTATGTTTCCACCTCTTGCCCTGTGTGCCTAGCCCAATCAGGGAGTTCTTGATAAAAATTCTCCCCGGGGTTGACAGAACTTCTTTCCTGATAAAGGCTCTGCCTCACTTCCTCCAAATGGAGGTGCACCAAACCCTCCACCCCAGCCAGGCTCTCTGTCGCTCTAAGAGCCCAACATGGCATCAGTGGTCGAGGCTGGCGGGGAATGAAGTGGAGAGAATCGGGTGTGACCAGTCACTAGAAGTGGCTTTGGCAACAGCCAAGTCTTGCCCAGGTGACAGCAGAGGATGGACAGCAATGGTAGGATTCTGAGCTGCTCGCCTGGAGACTGGTGGAAATGAATAAGGTTCATAATATTCTTTATCCTGGGATTCTACAAGTTGCCTCTAGCAGTTTCTTGAAAGTATGTGGCATAAGCTTTGGATTTTTTTTGACATAAAAAAATAAGAGCAGATTATAAGCCACAAAGATTTTTCTTTTCTTGGCATGATATAGACAGCTAGAAAACAACATCCCACTCTCTCAAGTCCAGCCTGGAGGGGCAGGGTTTTGATGCTCGCTGCATGTTTTAATGCACAGGGATTCCTATTTCTTACACCCTGATGGAGAGCTTTCAAAGGGAGATAACCACAGAGCAGTGCAATAGTGCAGGTCTGGCCTCCAGTCATGTTTTCTTGAATGCTGTTGCTCCTGGTGATTTACTGAAAGAAAGTGGTCAAACATTCAATCCTACTGGTGTCTTCGCTTTTCTTTGACCTGACCTCACATGGTTCCAACTCTTGACTTCTTGGAGTTGTGATTCTAGCCTAGAGCACTTTCTCCCTTTCTCTCGACCTTTCAGACTTTATACGTTATTTATTGCTGTATGCCGAACCACTCCAAAACCTGTTGGCCTAAAGCAATACCCATTCAGGATTCTGTGGGTTGGCAGCTTTCACCGGACTCAGCTGGTAGGGTTCTTCTGTCCTCAGCTGGGCTCCCTGATGGCTTGGCTGGGGGCTGCCTAGTCTCAGGTGGCCTCAGCTGACACAGCTCATCTCTGGAAGACTGTGGTCTCTTTGCCTTTAGCAGGCTTAGCCTGGCCTTACTCATGGCAGCTGGACACGTTCCAAGAGAGTGGCCAGAAACATGCAAGGCACCTTTAGGCCTAAGCTCAGAACTGGCACCTCCTCGCTGCCACCATTGCAAGGCCAGCCAAATTCTGGAAGTGGAGGAGGAGACTCTTAAAGCGAGGGGCTGAGACATGCATTGCTAAGGGGCAGAGACGCAGGAAGGGGAAAACTGGAGGCCATTTCTGAAAAAGAATCCACCACAGAGAGTAAGCACCCTGTGAAGTCCACCCACCACCCCCTGAAGCCTCCTTTCTTAAATACTACACCCTCGGAGTGGCCACGCGCCCAGGGCACGCCCCCGGCCTTTGCAGACTGTGTCACACCTCCTCACTTTAGATTGTGCTATTTTATTGAGCCCACATGTTTCCGTTTTACTCCAGTCCCTCCAACTAGATTGTAAGTTGTGAAAAGCAGGGACCATATTTTCAGTATTCCCTTGCTTTAACCGTTTGGGGGCACATATTAAGTGCCCAGTGAATCTCAGCTGATGACTCACGAACTGATATGTAAACTGTAGCTCACCACAGGTTACCTCAATATCGCCCAGCACTGTGGCAGGGAGATGGAATTCCGGGCAATAAAAACAAGAATAAAATGTTAAAGCACTGCTTTAAAGAGTCATTAAATGCATACATACCCCCTATTAGTACTTTACAATGCATTTTATCTATGATTAAACACAAGCTGCTGCTTATATTTTTTTAATGTATTATTGTAATGCCCTTACCTCGCTCCCACATTTTTTCCTACTCCTCTCTCAGCTGAATGGTAAGGGGTAATTCTTGCAGATATTTTCTGTGCGAAGGTAAGCCTTGTGAGAACGGTTCAGTAGTAAGAACCATTTGCACATCTACTTCATGTCAGTTCCTGGAGTCCGCGTTTTCAAGAGCACACACGCAGTGGCTGCATGTTACCTTCTTTGGCCCTTTCAAAGGAAGGAGGAATAGCATTTCTAATAAGATCAAACCATGTTTGAGAGATGGTTTACATTATTGTTGTGTAATTAAATGCTCTTCAAAAAAGAGGCAATGTGTCTACATCATTGTTCTAGAAAGACAACAATGAAAAGGTTCATTATTGTGAACACCCTAAACCAGGGTCCTTAAATTGTAGTGTGCGTGCAAAACACGTATGCACCCAAGGCTCAGATTTCCAGCCCCACCCCAGAGTTTCGGATGCAGAGGTCTGGGGTGGGCAGCAGGGATCTGAATTCTAACAAGTTCCCAAGCGACACTGGGCTGCTGCTGGCAGAGAGACCACACGTCAGGAACCACTACCCAAACCTTCAGATTTATAAACTTCAACCTACATAATAACATTGTAAACATGTGCAAACATAATTGGGCATTTTATTCAAAAACACCATGTCCCCTTCCTCATGAATTTTTCCCCATTACAATTTTGTAATATATATATATACACACTATATAAATATATATATATATCCTCCGTAGTTGATAGAAGGAGACTTATTTAGCAGACTTATTCTGACTAGTTAAGGAGATGTGGGTAACCACCTACTGACAGTAAGTGCTCCAATGAGAACTTAACTTGTCTCTCTGGCCACTTGGAACCAAAAGGAAAACGAGAGATCAGAGTAGTTACCATGTTACCTGGGAACATTTTATCTGCTCGCTCAAGGAACGAACAGATAAAATTATGCAGGTAAAAGTGAACTACTACATTTACTAGTTTAGAAAATCTGAAGAGGAAGTCCTCAGTGCAGTGGCAACCTGAATAGGTTCTCCCACCCCCAGAACTTTGTACCCGATGAAATGCTATTAAATGATGGTCATTGTAGGGACAACAGGAAATTCACAGACACATGGATTCCTACTGTATCACCGCTGACCAGCAGCAGGCAGGGTGTGCACCTCCAGCTGTAAATCACGCAGCTGCCATGCTCTGGGTCCCGGAGTCCTGAATCTGCAGTCTCACTAAAAGAAGCCTGGCTGGGTTGGCAGCCTGTCTTGGAGCAGACGCAGGACCCAGAAGAATTTAGACACAGTGAATTGACAATAAGCTGGGCTGGAGAGAACAGCAACAAAAGAACTGGTGAATTATAGACCCATAGAAGCCACCCATCAGAAGCAATGTGGCAAAATGTCTCCACTGAAAAGTAGCTAGAAAGATAAGGAGGCCTCATTAAATAGTGGCCATAAGATGAGTCTTCAAAAACCAGGCCAAGCCCTGTGAGTCACAGACACTGGAGGCCCTGGTCACTTCCAGACACCCATGCGCCCATTTATCCATCCTATCCATCCACCCACCCATCCATCCATCCCTTTAATTACGTAATATAAAGGGCTGTACTATGTATGTAGCATAAGGTGGGAATACAGAGATGAAAGGCTCCTGCCCCGAAGAAACTCAGAACCTAAGTGCCACTAATATGCACACTTTGAGATGACAAGAAATCCTGGAGATTACACATATTTCAGCCCAGCGGAGAGGGAGAAAGGAGAATGAAACCAAGAAGATTTTCTGATTTTTTAACCCTTTTTATTACTTGTTGTGTGTGATTCAAGACAACTTTGAACTTTGCAGCAAGTATGGAAGATCAATAAGCCTCATTTAGGTTCACTTTCTTAACTCACCAAAGCAACAGCTCTTACTGGCCAACCAAGAGGTGAATACTCGTTGGATATTTGCATTGAGCAATATATAAGGTTTAAGGACATAACTGACCTGGTGTCAGATTCCAATTCTGCTGTTTATCGGCCCTGGAACCCTAGAAACATGTATGAATTTTCTGTGTCTGTTTTCTTATTTATTAAATAAAGAAAGTCCCCACTTTATTTCGCAGGACACTTGCAAAGATTAGAATAGATTAGGATAGATGAAAATTCTTTAGAAACTCCGTTGTTATGTAAAATACAAAGTGAATAAATGATATTTTACCCTCAAGAATCTTCCAACCCAGTAATGAAAATAGCACATTTTGGAAATCACCTTAAAGTTGGTCATATGTCTACTTAAACATCTTTATTGTCAGAAGCTCATTATTTCCTATGGATGCTTTATTCCATTATTGAACATATCTGACTCTTCAAAGTGCTCTTCTATAACAGGCTGTAAGACACTTATTTAAGATCTGGTCATAAAATTCAAACAGTGATTCTCTGATGTGCACTGATGCTACATCAGTATTTGTTTAGACGGAGTCAGCCATGATTGCTGGTCTGGGGCTGGCAAGCCTGTCTCTCCCATCATCCCCCCCATCTGTTCGCATGAGTTAATAATTTTTTGAGGGGAGATTATTGATGTTTCTGTTGTTGTTGGGGGTGGGGTGTGCCCATGTGTGTGTGTTTTCTAAAGGAGAAAGGAGAGAATTGAGGAAGAAATAGAAGAGGGAGGAGGACGGAAGACAGGATGGTGTGGGGTGTGTGCCCCAAGCTAGCTCAGAACAAGGGCTTGTCCTTCTAGGGACAAGTCCACGAGTCAAAGCTGATGTGGCCATGTGATGAAGAACGTGATAAAACTTAAAGGCATATACCATGCGTGTTGCTTTAAAATGCAGGCAAAATGTTTGAAAAATCATTGTGAAGGGCAAGAGTGCTTTCCATTCCTGAGAAGAAAGATCACTGCAGAAGTGTCCTGCAGAAATGAAGGGGGGACGAGACCTAGGGGGAATGTCACTGCCCTTGTCAGAGAAGTGGGAGAGCTGTGTTCTCATGGCAGTGCCTGTTCAGAAGGAAGATGGAATAGAAGACTAGTAGATTTGGTTCCCACATGTGTGAAGGGATGGGACATCCCACAGTATGCTCAGTGGGAAGTCCCAGACACCACCACAGCACACTTTGGGGGAGGTGGTAAGGAAGGTGGATATCAAGCTGAGACCCTCTAGTTATACCATGTAGGCTAATGAGCTAGAAACGCAGGTATCAATGTTACTACAACTTCCTTGGTACCCTCCTTGGAGAAAAAAGATGATAAATATTCACATTATTACTAACTAATAACATAACACAATACTGCGAGGTAAAAAAGGAATTCTTATCATCATTTTGCAGATTATTGAAGCCAGTTGTTGAGGTCAAATATTTTTTTCATTTATCACTTTTCCTTGAGCATAGGTTTCTTTCTTATGCCTTATTAGTAGTGAGACACTATCAACAGATAACATGTAAACCATCCAACAGAAATATGCTACTTAAAGATCTGAAATACATTATACATAAATCCCCTCAAAAACTGACTTGAAAATTATTGTACACTCATGTGTAGGAGTAATGCATACAATTTTATTTATATATCCAGGAACATTCTTTGGAGCTTATTGTTGCTATTTACATAAATGCCAAATTTTAAGGAAAAAAGGAGATTTAATGCTTAAGTTTTCTCAGTAAGCAAACAGCAAACAGCATTTTTGCTTTTTTTTCCAATTATTCCAAAAGGATTCAATGGCTATTTTTAAAATCCAAGAGATTTTCCTTAGGGATGAATACAACCCTGCAAGAAACTTCTGAGAAACTTGTATGAAGCTAAATAGTCATATTTGTGATAGATTATTTTTCTAAACCTTACAGTACCCTATACCCTAAATGAGTCTAATAAAGAAGAAAAAGTCCTGGCTGGTGTGGCTCAGTGGATTGAGCACCAGCCTGCCAACCAAAGGGTCACTGGTTCAATTCCCAGATAGGCCACACACCTGGGTTGTGGGCCACGTCTCCAACAAGGGACACGTGAGAGGCAACCACACAGTGATGTTTCTCTCCCTCTCTTTCTCCCTCCCTTCCCCTCTCTAAAGTAAGTAAGTTAAATCTTTAAAAAAAACCTTATTAAAAAAAAGAAAAAAGCAACTGACAAATTATGAGACTCAAAGATACAATCCTGACACTTCGTTTCCGACAATTTGACAATTTTTATTATTTCACCGTGGAAGCTCTCATCATCTCCTTTCCCTTGAAGGACTGGGGTACAGATGGCACCTTCAATCACACACACAAAACTAACAGACATTTAGAACTCAGGTGGAATTGCAGCCCACCTTATTTTGTGCATCTCTTTCCATGAGAACAGAGTACTTCCAATTTTGTCAGCTTTGTGTTCTTTTGGTTTTATAGACTGTTCTGCCTTAGAACACTTCACATATGTGGACAGAATGACATATGCACTCCTAAACATAAACATAACTCCATAGAAACCACAATTACTTTATATCAACTTCTTTATGCAGTTTTAGTAAAAGTCTCTGTACAGTAGAGAGTTTGTTACTAGGATGAGGGGGCTCTGAAGTGTAGAAGCCTGAAATACAAAGGCATGTAATAAAAAAAAATCAAAGCAAGAAAAATCACTAACTCCTACCCTACTGGCAGGTTTTGCATCAGTTTTTACTACATCTGCTCATGACAAAATGATATAAATAAATATTTTATTACCCACTCCCTAACCTGGGGTTCCATATTAGAACATCATAAACTTTCCCTATTAGGTTATACTTTGAATCATAAAGAAATACATCAAATGTTAGAGCAGGAAAGAATCCTAGAGATTTAATTCAAAGCTCTAAATTTTAGAGATGATAAAAGACTCAGAAAATCTGATTGCCTTTTCCAGGGTCATAAAGCTAATTGTTTTCTGAAGTAGGCTTAGAACTCAGGCCCTGCTCTCCCAAACCTGTGCTTTGGCCATGAGCCACAATAGTTTAACAAAAAGCCCTGTCATAAGCCTCCCTAAAATTCACTGGTAGCCTAGACTCTCCATTCAAAAACCACTTCTGGAAGTGATTGGATACATCATCATAGCACCTTGGAAACGCTGAGTTCTCAGCACCTACGAGGCAAAATTCTCCATCACAAAGCTTTCCTCTTACAAAGTTCAAGAGTGTCAGCCACTAAGCAGGCGCTGAGCAGCCTCTCCTGCCTCTGTTCCCAAAAATTAACACACAACAGCTTTCTACTGGTTGTCCCTGTTTATTAAGTATGTCCTTTTTCCATAGCAAGGGTCTTGCCTGCCATAAGAAATTGGCTCAAGTAGGGACATGAAAGAGTTAAAGGCTTTTGCACCCTCTTTTTCTGGAATGTATCAGTGTAGGTTCCTGGAGTTGGTTTCTGGAGTTCCCTGAGTGAAATCCAAAACTGGCCCTTACATGGAGCGCAAACAGATGGACGACAGAGGCAGACCCTCCAGATTGGTGGGTGGCCAGTTTAATAAGCAAGGGACCTGACATAAAAGATTGTATGTAACTCCCTCCCTTGTTGTTATGGGGTACATCCTTCAGTAGCCACCGAGAAAGGGTGCATAAGAGTAAATGTTGTCAGATTGTCCTTACACTTCATCAGCAATTTGGCCAAGTATAGAGTTCTAGGTTGAAATAGTTTTCTCTTAGAATGTAGAAGATGTGGCTTCATTGTTTGTGTTCCAGTATTGTTTTTATGAAATCTAAAGTCATTCTAATTCCTGTTCCCTTTTATATTCCAATCTCAAGAGGAACTAATTATACATAAAAGTGTATATGTGTATATGTGTAAATATACATGTGTATATATAAATATATATGTATTTATATTATTTACAGATATGGGATAATGCTACATTTTCACGAATTGTAGTGCTACTACATTTAATTACATGTCAATAAAAGTATTTCTGTAAATCGTTTTTAGGGCTGTCTAGTATTCCATTTATACTATAGTTTATTTCATCAGTCTTCTGTTTATGGACATGGAGGTTATTTACAGTTTTGTGATACTGGAAACAAATATAAATATTCTTTTAGCTAAATCTCCATGTAGATTCTCCATTATTTACTGGTGAGTAACTGAAAGCCATGAGCCTGTCCCTTGTCTTTAAAATGGAAATATTATTTGTGCCATGGTTTGAGGGTTGAATTAAGTGAATCACCTAACACATAGTGGATAGAAATAACTGTTCATTCCCTCTCCACATTTATAAATAGCCCCTCTCAAAGGCCAAATCACAATCTGAGTTATGCATACTAGGCTTTATTAAAAATCATTGGGAAAAAAAGTTCAATTTGAAATACGGCCATTGTTTGAATCTGCACTTTTTGTTCTTAGCTTGCTTGTGATTTCAATTTCCTTAGATTTAGTTCTGATCTTAATACAGGTAAAAATTCCATGGTTACATAGTCAAGATACGAGTTTCAAAGTATTTTGCATACTAATACAACTAATAAATACAACTAATAAATATTTAGGATATATTATATGCCAGTTCATTAGCCTCAAAAACTGTGTTAGTTTATAGATATACCTAATTTTTCAAAATCTAAAATAGCATTATCTAACTTAGTCACCAACTTTATTCACTACATTTAATACTGGACTACTTTTGGCTATTTCCAAAACTGGAATTTATTCTAAAAAAAATGAATATTTGTTACTCTCACATTCAAAAGAAGTTGATAAGCAGCATAGTTGGGTAGAAAGAACAATGAAAAGGGAATCAGAAGAAATTGCTTCAAACTTTAATGTGTTATTACCAAGTATATGACCTAAGGAAAATCATATAATCACTAAACCATTTTTCCTTCTGCAAAATAGTAATGCAGGTATCTGCCTTGCTAGCTTTTAGAGCTACTGATAATACACACTTCATGTAACAAATACAGAAACCCTGGACTGAGCAGAATATTCACAGTTGAGTAGGAATAACATGGACCCTGACTCACCCTGGGTGACAGAATCAAAATAATATTATGTCTGTGAAAGCATTTAACATTTTTTTCATGCTCCCAGCAATGATGGCCACCCTCAAATCATGGAACAATCCAGGACCCAATCCCAGGACTCTCTATTAACTTTATGATTAATCATGGGACTAGGCAATACAGCAGCACCTGTCCAGCCTAAAGGAGGAAGCATCTAGAAATTACTGAGGGCTGAACCCAACTCATTTCAACAGCTTAAAAAACTCCCTTCTACTTCAGCAACCCGTCTCCCTCTCCCCCATTACATCCCTTGTGAGACTCCTTGAAAACACTTAACTACAGTCTGCAAGGGCCTGGCTGGAGGACAAGTCTGAAGACACGTCTCTCTTGCCAGACCTCAGAGCCATCTGGTTGCCTGGTGGGCCCCTGAAACAGGAGAAGACTGTGTGCTTGCTTACTGCTTCCACCAGGCAGTCCTCTGCATCATCCTGCATCGCTACTATAAAAGGGATTACAGAAGCTCACAGAGCAATTTTTTAAAAGATAAAGTCTCTTGAGGCTCCTTGCATCCACAGCTTCCTGGTGCCCCTCCCCTTCTCTGCTGCAGGACCAAGGTTCTCCTTTCATCAGTCCCCAGAAGTGCTGACAACCAATGGGCTGCCCAGCAGGAAGTCCCTCCCCGGGAGTCTCCCTCAGGCAGGACAGCTGTCTCGCCCAAGTTAGGCTTCTCCCTGAAGGACTAGCAGACTGTTGCACCTGCGTGTATGTAGCAATTGAAGTTCAATGTGTTCCTTTGCTTTTTCCTGTTATTCTCCCATTGTTCCCCAAAGCATTCCCCAATTAAACTTCCTGCTTGTAAATATCAGAGTCTTAGAGTATGTTTCCCAAGGAACCAGAACAACAATACACATGTGTCTATATACTTCTACATGTGTACAAACACGCACAGACTACGTATTAACTCGGCACACAACTGATAGCCAAATGACTGTCATATACCATATGAGTTCAGGGACAGTACAGATCACTGGGCTGTCTGCAGGGGACTGAATGATGAAACCTCTCACAAGTTATGGAGATACAGAATCTTCTACTTTCTCAGTTGAATTCAGTACACTGGTTTTCTCTTAAGTATCACCTGTAGTTGTTTAGACCCAGAAAAAATGTCAAAAAAAAACCCTACATATTTTGTATATAACAAATGATAGCTGGTCTTCATTATGACATTCATTCATACTTGTAAGAAGAAATTAGAAATTGTCTCCAGGTTACATACCTCATAAGCTGGTATTCTTTATCTCTTTCATGAAGACGGATGTCTCAAGAGGCCGGAAGGCACGTATCTTTATTCTACCAAATATTACATATTTCTGTGTTTTAGTTACACATAAAAATATATTGGGAACTGACGTCTCAAGTTGATTTTGATTTCTAAGAAATGAGTAGAACATAAAATTTAATTCATAACCCATCAGCTCTCGCCCATCTTAGCTTGACACATAATTCCAATAAAATTTGAAGTGAACCCAGTATTATTTCTAATGTTTGTCTTTTACTACAGTTGTGTGTTTCTTGCAATTTAAGCTCTATCCCAATATCCGTTGTCTACATTTCCTCGAAAGAGAAATACATGTTGTAAAACTTGAAATAAATAAGCAGTTAAAGACAAAAAAAAACGGCCAAATTATAAAACCAAAAGAACCTAACTGGCTCTAGATAATTTAATATAAACATTATGCCCTGGCTGGTGTGGCTCAATGAATTGAGTACCAGCCTGTGAATTAAAAGGTTGCCAGTTCAATTCCTGGTCCGGGCACATGCCTGGATTGCAGTCCAGGTCCCCAGATGGGGGCGTGTGAGAGGCAACCAACCACACACCAGTGTTTCTCTCCCTCTTTTTCTCCCTCCTTTCTTCTTCTCTCTCTAAAAATGAATAAATAACATTTTTTAACTTGTTAAATTAAAATAAAAGAGAAACATTATTACCTACTCTGCCTTGGTATGTGCACGCCTTATGCAGTGTACATTGTACTTATATATCTTTACTATGTACTGATGTCAATTAGTGGCTAATTTTACATGGAGTCCAGGAGATATTATATTATTATATTTTCTACTTTATGGATTATCTTAGGCTGTTCAGGATGTTATAACACACACCATAGACTGGGTGGCTTAAACAACAAATATTTATTTCTCACAGGTCTGGGGGGTAGAAGTTCAAAATTGGGGTGCCAGCATGGTTGGGTACTAGTGGATGTCCTTTCTCTGGTTTGAGGATGGGCATCTTACTGGATCCTCACCTGGAAGTGAGAAAGCAAGCAAGAGGTGTATCTCTTCTAAAAAGGGAACTAATCCCACCATGAGGGCTCCACCCTCATGACCTAATTACCTCCCAAAGGTCTCACCTCCAAATATTACCTTAGTAATAGGGCCTCAAAGGTAGGGGAGAGGGACAAGCATGAAGTCCTTTGAAAATATTCATTCTTGCCCTGGCTGGCATAGCTCAGTGGATTGAGCGTGGGCTGCGAACCAAAGTGTCGCAGGTTCGATTCCCAGTCAGGGCACGTGCCTGGGTTGCAGTCCATGACCCCCAGCAACCGCACATTGATGTTTCTCTCTCTCTCTTTCTCCCTCCCTTCCCTCTCTAAAAATAAATAAATAAAATCTTAAAAAAAGAAAATATTCATTCTTATTCTACGCCTAACCAAAAAAGTTCTAATTCAGCAATAAAAACTTAATATACAGTTTATAGTGTCTATGGAATTTTAAAAGAGCTAAAATCCCTGTGGAAGTTGCACTTACAAAACAGGTAACAAAGCCCTCTGTTACCATCATTTCAGAATGTAAGTAAGAATTATATTCCTTATTGGCTGCTTTAATTTTGTTGAACGGACAGTAAATTATATGAATGCTTCAGTGAGGACATGTTTATGCATTCATATCACTACCCATTGAACAATTGCTTTATTTTCAGGCAGTTATGGATAGGAATAGAAACTATGCAGCCTGTAAATTAGAGTAGTACTGAAGAGCAACCCCTTGGAGTAGCCAAAGAAAGAATAGCCAGAAAAAATGGAAATGTTAAATTATAGGCTATTTTTAAGGAAATACAGCCTTTGAAAAAATTGCAAGTACCTGAGATAATGCAAACTAAGCAAAGAACTACTACAATAGTGGTTCTTACGAGATTTGGTTTAATGCCTAGAAAATAATTATCTAGAATTACCATATCAATTATTTGCAGGTAAACAGTTGCTTTTTCTCCAGCTTAAGGGCATTCAAAACAATTGGTTTACTGAAATAATTTATAAATCTCCCCCTCAGCAATCTTATTTTATGTATTAACTTGGATGTATTAAAGCAAAGTTTGCTGCATACTTGCCTCCCAAGTGCTATGCCTTCCACACAGCTAAGCCTCAGTTCTGTTCATTTGTGATCTCAGTTGCTAGATTTCCATTTCATCTGGGTTATCTGAAAAAGCATTGATTGTGCTTTTTTATCCTGCAAATGCTTCTTCTATCAAAACTAATCCTGCCATTAAAATGCCTGAGCATAAATATTAAAACATTTCACTTAAAACAAGGTTTTAAAAGCGTGTATTAAGTATAATAAGGTATTTTCCTTACTATGTTTTATAGCTAATGCATCATTACTGGATCCGATCCTGGAATTACCCAGAACAAAGTCATTCAAGGCAGTGTGGGCTCCTAAGGGGAAGAACATCTCAAAACTTGCCCTTGACCCTCATCCAGTCACATTCACCACCAACAAACCCCAAGACAGAACAAGTGAAATAAGAATAATAATCATGCCTAGAGAGAGCATTTTTGGTTAAGAGGATATATTAAACAGAAAAGTGATTTCTGTTTTCGAAAGAGTTATAAAATAGTTTCTTCTCAAAGTAGTTAACACTATTAAACTTCATTATACTTTTTTAAATGATTACAAATTCTCAATCAAAAATGGGAAAATCTCAGAGAGTTTATTACAGTAAACAGTTTAGATAACAAAGCAGTAATCATCTAGGTATATCTTACGTGATATAAATAAGTTACTCTGCATAACTATGAAAGAGGATGAGATAGCCTCTGGGATCCATCACAGGCTCCGCAGCCAGATTCTCTGAGTTTAGATCTTGACTTGACCGCTCCCTCGTCAAACTCCCTGTGCCTCAGGTTCTGCCCGTAACAAATGGAGATGACCATAACTGTACCTACCTCATAGAATTATTATAAGGATCAAGTGTATTAATACACATAAAGCAATTAGAACAGTACTTTAGCACGTCATAATTACTCAAAAAGCATTAGCTAGCCAGTGTTGCCAGCTAATTTTTTCACCCTGAAGTTGACTCAAAAGTTCCCCACATTCTGTGTCCTAGTTTAGACACTCACATAATCTATTATGTGTACATATGTTTTTAAAGCTTCCTATCATTGAAAAAAATGTACGTAACATATAGACATCAAAAAATGAGGTGGCTTTTTTCTTAAAGCTTGGGTATTGTAAAAAATTGCGACCTACTTGCTTTTAGTCTGTGAATAGCCCAGCCTTTCAGACCTGAAGTTTGGAACAGAAGAAATCCCACACTGTGTGGTGCCCCTGGCTACTGCGGTTCTTTGACGATGGTACTTGGAGGAAGGCTCCAGGGATCACGTGGCTGCCCTCCACAGAAGCAAACCAAAGCTCTCAGGAGTGTAACCCAACAACCTTTCACAGCCTCCCTGGGGCCCATCGAGCATCCATTCATTAATTGATGCCAATCCTCTTAAACCATGTTCCACTTTTAATGTATTCCATTCTATAAGGACAGTAAACTAAAAAGGCATATTATTTTTTTATGTTTATCCTGAAAACTGCACTTTTAATCTTAACTGTGTCTTTATGTTCCAGATTCCCACAAATAAAGACATTACTATTAAAGTGAAAAAAAGAGTCATATACATAGCATACGAGTTGAAAGACATTCTTGATCTTTTAGACTTAATTTCTCTAGATTTATCAAACTGTCCAAACACCTACATGCAAGCCTCTTAATTTACTATAAATAACCAAATAGGGTTGACACAGGTGTGAACCAAATATCTTTCCCTCACTTTCTTCCTGCCTTCCCCCTTATTTAATCCCTATGAATACTTATTGAATACCTTTATATTTCAGACACATTTATAGGTGCAGGGGATACCAACAACATTATTTGCAATCACGGAATGTAAACTTTAGTAAATTCCATGCATTATTCATCTATTGCTGTGCAACACTATTACCCCAAACTTCGTTCCCTAAGAAAGCACACATTTCTCATCTCATACCCTGGGGGTCAGCAGCATGGGTGCAGTTCAGCTGGGTCCTCTGCAAGGCTGCAAGCAACGTGTTGGCCAGGACTGCACTCTCGTCTGAGGTTCAAGCCGGGACGGATCTGTTTCCTAACTCATGTGATTATTGGCAGCATTCAGTTCCTTAGAAATGCTGGACTGGGGACCTTAGTTTCGTATTGACTGTTGGTCAGAGCTGCTCTCAGTTTCTTGCCATGTGACCCTCTTCATGGGCAGTTTAAGCGTGGCAGCTTGTTTCTGCAAAACCAGCAAGGGAGAGACAACCTCCTCATGGAATTACAATCTTATGTAATATGCACATCCACATAATCATGTACCTCCATCATTTTGCCATATTCTATTGGTTAGAAGCAAAGTCACAGACCCACCTACACCTTAGGGGAAGTGACTGCATCAAGTCATAGATACAGGGAGGTGGGGATCATGGGGGCACCACACAGTCTGTTGGCTACAGGTTCATGACAATGCATGCTTTCCACCATCCCAAGGTCCCGCAGAGTCCATCCCATTACAGTATCTGCACAAGGTGCAGTATCTCATCATCAGGTCCAGGTGATGATGGCTGGTTAGGTTGCTCTGTCAGTCCATGAGATTGACTGAAGGGACAATTTATCTGTCCCCCCCTCCCCTGCAAATACAACATACAATGGTTGAACAGACGTAAGAAAGCATCTGGCCCTGGCCAGGTGGTATGGTTGATTGAAACATCATCCTGCACACCAAAAATGCTGCAGGATTCCAACACGATCAGGGTGCATACCCAGGTTGTGGGTTCCATCCCTGGTCGGGGTGCATACGGGAGGCAAGTGATCGATGCTTCTCTCTCGGATAGATAGATGTTTCTCTCCCTCTCCCTCCCTCTCTCTCTAAAATCAATAAATATGTCCTCGGGTGAGGATTTAAAAAAGAAAAAGGAAAATATCTATACATCTATAAAGATATATATATTCTATCCTGTTAAAAAAGCAGGGAAATAGAAGGTATGAAGGAGTCATCCTGGCAAAGGTTGACAGCTCCTTGACTAGATCTCAAAGACTAGGATAATTCTTCTCATCTCTTGTTCACTCCCTCTGGGCTCTTGGCTTTGCCCACTGATACTATTTGGCAATGGTCTTGATCAAAGGAACATTTTGAAAATACATAAATAAAAATAAAGAAGAAAAGGAAGATCACCTTCAAAATAACACAAATGTGCCACGTATTTAATTTTTTTTTTTCTCCTAAAAGCTGAAGGGGCTTCCTTAGATGTTATCAGATTAAAGTCACTACGGCCACGAAAGAAAGATTAGTGTCCTCTGAGACATACTTCTTCTGCATGTGCGGTCACTTGTGTTAGTTTGTGAAAATTAGCATGTGTTAATTTCACATGCTATTTTAAACAGCCTGCCTCTGGCCTGTAGAATCTGGGGGTTCCCACTGCCTCTTCCACTTTTTCCTTTCTCTGCCCCTTTCAGTCCAAGCTAACATTGTTTTTCCCAAAACCATTTTCTCACATACTTTATGGGTCTTCTGTGAATTTCACTGAAGTTTAGTCCTTAGACAAAGGGACAATGCTTTGAGTCTCCTAGGGGCCCCTGAACACTTTGAACACAAAGTTTCACAGGGCACAAAGTCAACCTCTTGAAAAGGCCCTTTGTGTGATTGAATACTACTCTAGCCCTTTGATGGGAAGTTTAACAAAAGGTTACACAGCCACACCCTCATCTGTTCCTCTAGACCTGGTGTTTAGGACAGCTCTTGGAACCATTTCTCAAATTCAGTGTCTTTGCCTGTGGAAGTGAGGGCTTCCCAAATCACCAAGCCCTGGCTCCTTTGTAACAGTTCTTCCCTCAATTTATCTCCCTCCTATTTTACCTGGCATTTTATCTCCCTCAATTTATCTTGCATTTTCCCAAGCAGGACGAAACCAGACAGCATATTAGACAACTTTCTTGAAAATCTCCTTAGCTGGATAACTACAAGTACATCTTACACTTATAATTTATTTTTCCCACATACTTTCAGGAGACCATTTCTCATTACATAATAAAGACTCCCTTTTCTCCAACTTCCAATAACCCACCTTCCACTTACTTTTGAACCCTATCAGCGCCATCCCTAAAGTCCAGATTTCTACGACCAATACATTAAAAGCAACTTAGACTTTTTATACCAGGCTTCCCCACATTTCTCCAGCCTCTACCCACTACCCAGTTCCAAAATTACTACTACGTTTTAGAGATTTGTTATGATATCATCCAACTTCTGGTACCAAAATCTGTATTCGTCATCTACCTATTACCATAAACTTAGTATACTTCTTAAAAACCTGCATTTATTATCTGACCCACAGTTTGTATGGGTCAGGAATTTGAGAACAGCTCAGCTGGGTATCCTACGGGCTACAATCAAGGTGTCAGGCAGGTAGTCTCACCTGAAGTTTACGTGGAGAAGGATCCACTTCTTCACTCAAAAGGCTATTAGAGGCAATAAGCAGCTTCTGGGTCCCCAGACTGGGAGCCTGTGTCTCTTGTCACGTGGACTTTTTACAACATATCTGCTTGCTTCTTCAAAATTAATGAGAGAGAGTCCGCCCCCAAGACAGGCAGGGCAAGCTTATGTAATGTAAGCACAGGGCCAAAATCACATCTACTTCATCACCTGCACCACGTTCTATTGGTCAGAAACAAGGCACTGGCTGTGCCCAAACTCAAGTGGAGGAGACCCTTGTCCTGGAATAATCCTAGAACGTGCCCTCACTCCCCAGAACAAAGCTGCCCTGTGGAAATCAATGAAGCTCCTCTCCATCTCTTCTCAACACTCATTTTAGGGTGTTAGCATGATATTTAAAGTTCCTCAAATCAGCTTCCATGTTTGTAAAATAAATCTTATTCCCATTTGCACCTCACAGATACATCAAAGAGGATGTTAAGAGGAGTGAAAAATCTAGTAAGATTTTGGAAATAAAAAACTACTAAAAAAATCGCAGATTATAATTCAGAGATTTCAGCCCCACCCCCCTGCCCCACCCCCAAGTGGGGAAAACACTCACCAGGACGAAGCAGGTATAAAAAAACTGGCCAAGAACAACAATGTGCAGAAGTGCCCTGTTGGTTCTCCTTATTTTAAAATGAATTCAACTGAAGAGAAAAATCTTAAGATTGGAAAAAGGATAAAGATATTTTATATAATTATCTTAGAAATGTGTTATTTTATTTTAAAAATGCTTATCATTAGTAAAATTATAAATAAAACATATGCTGTGATAATGATGCCTGTATTCTTATGCTTTCAGTATTTTAGTATTCACGTTTTATGCTGCCCGAGGAGGAATGTTTAATTAAGCAATTTTCTACAACAATTGGGATAATGCAGGTGATATCAAGGATAATTTAAATCTGCATACCACCGCATTAAGTAGAGGTGATTTCAGTGTGGTATTTTGCTATTCAATATTAAACTACATTGCTTTCACTGTCATTTCTAATGTTAAAAATATTAAGTACTATGGGATAAATTTTGCTTGTGTTTGATTTTAAAACATCATTTGCTAACCTTAAGTAGTAAGTGTATTCCATGCACTATTCTAATTGCTTTATATGTTCCAGCTCATTTAATCCTTACAACAACTAAATAAAGGACTTGCTACTTAATTGCCACTTTTCAGATGAGGTAACCATATCCCAAGAGATGAAGGAATCTGCCCAGTTTCACCCAGATGGTAAGTGGTGGAGCTTGAATTCGAACCCAGACCTCTTGTGTCAAAGTCCGTGCTCTGCGCCATGACGTAGCCGTCTCCCTTAATGGAGTTGTGTAAGAATTTGTTATTATTTGACTTACATTAGGAAGATAAAAATGTTCTAAATATTCAAATGGTTCTGTATTGTCAATTTAGTTTCTAGCAAATGGGTAGACGAAGGAAATACTGCAACAATTTACTGAAATAAGCCAGAAAAATTATATAAAGTATTATTATACTCTTTAGTTGCAGCCATTAAGAAAGGGTCATTTAAATTGCGATTCATAAATGGCAGTCCACAGGAGAATTTGTTAAGGAAAAAAATAATGAGTAAGACTACTTTGCTCTTGGGAAGAGGAGAGAATACTTTCTCACCTCCCCCACAAATTAAGAGAGAGAATAATCTACTTAAGATTTTAAATACAGAGACTTAGGGAGGCTCAAAGAAACAGATAACTAAAGTATTAATATTTTTATTTTTAAAAAATCGAGTTATATTATTTGAATTTAGCTTATAGTAAAATGGAAATTTTCTTTAGTCCTGTTACTTTGATTTCCCATCAATACCTTCATCAGGAAAACACACACAGGCTCCCACGGAGGCAACGAGAAATTCCACATCCCGGCAAACACGCAGGTCACCCCGCCCGGCGGAGCGCACAGGTTCCGCTTTCCGCCCAACGCGTGACTCCCTCTGGGCCTTGATTTCTCAGTCGTCTTGTATCAAGGAGATTGTTTCGGAAAACCTCAAACACATTCGTTATGAATGTTAAACACTTGGTAAGAAAGTCACTTCCTACGTATAAAAATTCTACCCATCTGCACACATAACCTCCCGAATATGAAAAAGAAAGAAGAAATGAAGGAAGAAAGCAAGCAATTCAGCAGTTTTTATATCTTACAAAGCACTAGTTGTCAGCTTGACAACGTCGTACGTTGTCCGTCCCCCCAAAGCTCTGGGAGGTTAACTACAGAATTGTTTTTGTGAAACATCTCATCATATAACTACCCAGATAATGAAACAAGAAAGCCAAATGAGTACGAAAGTCATTTAAATCAAGTGTTCCCACATCCCCCGGCCTCCTTCACGGAATCCCCAATTCCTCTACCACGGAGTAGGGTAAGTGTAGCGTCATAACACCACTGGGGAGTTTCAGGGCAGAGCAGAACCGGGATCTGGAAGAGAAGTAAAACCCCCTACCAGTCACTTTAAATCTCCATCCCGGCCTAATTCGTCATGTCATCGCTACTCACTGTCTGGCCTCCTGGGGCAGCTCTCCCCTTTTTCTACTATTTCACCCCTCCGTGGACATCATCCCCTTCCTCGTTACCCCAAATAAAAGCAACACAAAGCTATTATGTAAAAAAAACTAACTGAAGAGTTAATAATAAAAAACAAATCATTGTAATATAGAACAGGAGACCTTACTGTTTCAAAAAATTCACCTCCAGTCCTGACCACAGGCAATCTTCCACTAACAAATCCGTCCTTATTTGGGCTCTGCATCCGTTCTGCCAGGACCCTGCTCTCTTTCTTCCAGTTCCTGTGACAACCAAAGAGAGAGCACACGGTTTTAAAATGTGCCCTTTTTTCTCTACGTTGTCAAAGATCAAATTCATAGACCTCCATCCCCCATCAATTTTGGCAAATAGAATAGTGGGGACTGCAAAGTAGTGGACTCACACTCACCTTAAAATTTGTATTGTTTTTCTCTTCAACAACAAATGCAGGTTATGTGAATTTGTTTTCTTTCACTTGGTATAATATGTTTGAGAATTCCAGAACAAGTTTCCAGACATGCAAGCGCACACACATGCAAGAGCTGTCCTATAGCAGAAACAATCTTCCTTCTTGAGGAGAAAACACAGAATCTGGTGAAAGATTGACCTGGGTTCAAATCTGACTTTGTCACTTGCTAGCTGCATGAACTTGTTCAGGCTCCTAATTGAGTCACTGAACCCCAGGTCTAACACACCTCCCTCGCACTATTGTTCCGAGAATTTCAAGAGACAATGTTTGATAAGTGATTTTCCTAAGGGATTTGAGCAATGAATATCAGTTGTCCTTCCTTTTTTCTTGGAGGAAAAATGGGAGCCCGTGGATGCCTCTGATTCCTCCTCTAATCTTCATTCTTCCACGGCTGCAGTGACATTTAATTTGGTAATGTCTTAAAAAGAGGCTTTTAGGAAAAAAAGTATTAAACACCTAGCACATTTATATTATTTTTAAGGTGATCTTTCTTCTTTATGAGTTTTTAAATGTTCCTTTATAAAGCCCATTGCAAAATAGTCTCAGAAATTTCTTAGTAATACTAAACCTTGCTTTAGAAAATATTATGCCTCATTTCACAAGGTGTGTATCAATTTCAAAAAACCTAAAATTTACAGGTATGAATTCAAAAGTTTTTGCAACAGATGGCCACCGAACTAAAACGTGTCTGTGGTATGCATGTATGCCAACCTACTAAACCCCACCAGCCAAATAGGAACGGAGGCATTCTTTTGAAACGTTTACGGAAAGGATGCTGACAACTTGTGGCCTCTAAGGCAGTGCAGCAAAGCTAAAAAGACCTGTTGGCTTAGTGCTGGGCTGTGCTTTGCCAAGAGAAGCTGCTGTCGAGGCTGCTTTTGTGGACTTTTAAAAGCCTTTATACTTTCTCCTGGCCAAAAATTATGATCTAAAGTGCCAACTGAAGTGGTCCAAAAATTCAAGAAAATTAAGAAAATAAAGTATAAACCGTAAAAGCTTTATAGATGTTTAATATTGAATATAAAAATACATGTAGCTGATACTAATATTTTTAGCTGAATAAAAAAATTCTACTTAAAACTGAAATCAGGGACTAATTATATAAATTATAATACATACACACAAAAAATTTGCAATAATTAAAAAAGTTATAAATATAAATGCTAGAAGAGAAACATCATCAAGATATGTTAACAAAAAAGCAAATGCAAAACAGTGGGTAAAATACTTGCATATAAACTTTCCAAAAGTTAGATAGATATATAACATGAGAGGGAGAATTTCATAATGTTTAAAATTTACCTTGTATCAATATTTTTAAATAAAATAAAAATTTATCAGAACTGAACTATTGTGGTTATAAATACTGTTAAACAAAGAATCAAATGAGATTTTTCATTCTGGAAACTAAGAGTAATGCAGAGTTGGATAATTTTTTAAAGTTATTGCTTCAGTCATTCTCAAAGAGAATTTGTATAATTCACATGAGGTAGAGTCCTTTTAGAACTGATAAAAAAGAAAGATATATATGAAGAACTTAGATTTAAATTATTCAATGTAAGGTACAACATGATGACTATAGTTAACAATACTGTATTGTATATTTGAAAGTTGCTGAGAGTATATCTAAAGGTTATTACTACACACAGACCAGAAAAAGTAACTATGTGAGGTAATGGATGTTAACTAAACTTGTTGTGATGATGATTTGCATATATGTATATATCAAATCATTATGTTGTATATCTTAAGCTTATACAATATTATACACCAATTATCTCAATAAAACTGGAACATATATAAATGGTTAAAAGAATTTAAATTATGACTCTTATAATTATTACCAAACTACCCAGAACAAATTAAAATTTGTACTCCAATGTATATATTCAATATTTTCTAGAATTGAAAAGCTTCAATAGTTTCATTGATTTTATAACGCTAACAAAATTTTCTTGACACTCCAAAAAAGTGTGAAATGTTCTACTTTCTCTTCTGCAATATAAGGAGAAGGGACCCTTCAAGGACTACAAGGAACAGTGGACAATTATCAGTACAAACCTTCAAGTTCTTTAGAAAAGAGCTTTTAACGATTAATATGGACTAATTCTAAGTCAAGAAAACTTGATAGTTTATTATAAAAGTCTTCAAGATTTCCATGTTCATTGTCATCATTTTCTTTAAACCATACTTTTCATTTAATTATTCATTCACTTTTGTCTACCAAAACTGGGAAGAAAATAGAGTACCTAGCCTTTACTAAGAGAAAAACATAAATATATATCTAAACTTAAGCCAGAGACTGAGAAGTGATGTCAAAAAAATTAAAAAGTATAAGGGACTAGATTTACCCTCCAACCTCCAACTTGACATAATAAAAGCAAAACAAAACAGAACAAAGTATATGTAACAATGGTTTTCAAAATACTGGGCATCAGTCGATGAAGGACAACAATCCCAAGAAAAAAGAACCAAGCTATGTAATTTATATGACTGTCCTAGAAGTATTGCCTTGAGGAAATTTCCAGGCCACGAAACTGAGGCAAGGAACCCAGGCAGAGACTATTGGACAACCTGGTTAGAGATGGAGCCAAGAATCCAGGGATATTAAGGTGGCTAGAGTTAGCAGGAAAAAATACTGGAGAAGAAAACACTAAACAGAGAGAGAACCCTGGAGGCCTCAAGAGGCTCCCCCTTGAGCACTAAAAAGTACATGCATTAGATGAAACTACCTGAGTCCAGAGGAAGAGCCATCCAAAAGGAATAGAAGAAAGAGCCCCCCATGTCCACAGTGCTGGGAATAGTGCTTGTTACCATCAGCCAGCCTTGCAAAACTCCTAATTCATGGAGCACTGGGGAGAGTTCACGGAAGGGTTTTGCCTTCCTTCAGTAAACAATGCAAGGGAGTGGACAACGCAGTGGCTGGGAAAGTACTGACAACAAAGATCAAATTGCCAACACAGAAATCTAAACCCAGAAAAACATAATTTTTAAATGATAACAAAATAAGGACCTTCTTATACATACAGAGCAGAAAGCATTCATCACCAGTAGGTCCACAGTGAAAGATATGTCAAAGAAAGTTTTCCAGGCAGAAGAAAAATAATGCCAGATGGAAATCCAGATCTACTACCCAAAGGAAGGAACGCTGGAAATGGGAACAGATGGGAAAGCATGCAAGGTATTTTTCTTATTATTTAAGTTTCTTTAAAAGATAACTGACTATTTAAAGCAAAATAATTATAATGTCTTATGGTGTTTATAACACATATATTAAATACATGACACCAATAGTATAAAAAATGGAAGTTTGGAATACTATTATTATAGGTTCTCATACTATACATTAAGTGATGTATCACTGAGACTGTGATAGCTTAAGGATGCATAAAGTAAACCCTAAAGGAACCACTAAAATACTAAAACCAAACTTGTAGCTAATAATCTAAGAAAGACTTGTTCAAATAATCCAAAAGAAGGAAGAAGATGTGTGATAAAGGAAGAAAGAACGAGGACCAGAAAACAAATGGCAGGGGAAAAACTGAACCCCAACACATCAAATCTCATTGTATGGAAGGGTCTCAACACCCAAATTAAAAGGCAAACACTGTCAAATTGGGTTTAAAAAAATATGTATGACACAGCTGTGTACCCATAAGAAATATACTTTAAATAAAAAGTCACAAGCAGGGTAAAAGTAAGAGGATGGAAAGAGTATTTACTAATCAAAAAAGAAATACCGGAGTGTCTATATGAATACAAGACAAAGTACATTTTGGAGGGAAGAATATTACCAGGGACAAAGAGGGGTATTCCGTAATGTTAAAGAGTTTAGTACCTCAGGAAGACATAACAATCCAAAATGTTTCTGCATGTAATAACAGCTTCAAAATACATGTGGATGGAACTGTAAGGAGAAATAGGAAAACCCACAATTATAGGTGGATACTTTCATAAATTGATAGAAAAAGTAGCCAGAAAATCAGGAAGGATATAAAAGACTTCAACGCCATCAACCAACTTGCCCTAATTGAAATTGATAAGAACACTTTACCCAACAACATTCTTCTCAAGTGCACATGGAGTATTTACCAAAATAAACAACCATCAGTGATAAAACAAATCCCAATACATTCGGAAAAATTCAAGTTCTACAAGTAATGTTCTCTGACAGCAACAGAATTAAATTAAAAACACACAATGGAAAGATGTTTGCAATGTTCTCAAATATTTGGAGACTAACACATTTCTAAATAACCTATGAGTTAAAGAAGAAAATTTCTTTAACTAAAAAATGTTTTCAACTGTTTTCTTTAGCCATACAGAAACTTTTTAATTTGGTGTAGTCCCATTTGTTTATTCTTTCCTTTATGTCCCTTGCTCTAGGGGACATATCAGTGAAAATATTGCTCCATGGAATATCTGAGATTTTCCTGCCTATGTTCTCCTCTAGGACTTTTATGGTGTCACAGTTTATATTTAAATCTTTTATCCATCTTGAATTTATTTTTGGGTATGGTGTAAGTTGGTGATCAAGCTTCATTTTTTTTTGCATGCAGCTCTCCCAACACCATTTGTAGAAGAGGCTATTTTTGCTCCATTTTATGTTGCTGCCCCCTTTCATGAATATTAATTGACCATAGAGACTTGGGTTTATCTCCAGGCGCTCTTTCTATTCCATTGGTCCATGTGTCTGTTCTTATACCAGTACCAGGCTCTTTTGATGACAGTGGCCTTGTAATACAGTTTGGTATCAGATATTGTGATCCCTCCTACTTTGCTCTTCTTTCTCAAAATTTCTGCAGCTGTTCCAGGTCATTTATGATTCCATATAAATTTTTGAAGTGTTTGTTCTATATCTGTGAAATATGTTATTGGTACTTTAACAGGTATTACATTGAATCTATAAATTGCTTTGGGTAGTATGGACATTTTGATGATGTTAATTCTTCCGATTCATGAACACAGTATATGTTTCCATTTGTTTGTGTCCTCCTTAATTTCTTTCTTCAGCATTGTGTAGTTTTCTGAGTACAGATCTTTTACCTCCTTAGTTAGATTTATTCCTAGATATGTTATTTTTTTTGTTGCTATATCAAATGGGATTTTTTCCTGATTTCTGTTTCTGATAGTTCATTATTGGTATACAAAAAATGCCTTTGATTTTTGAATACTGACTTTGTATCCCACTGTTTTGCCAAATTCACTTATTAGATCAAGCAGTTTTCTGGTGGAGTCTATAGAATTTTCTATGTACATTATCATGTCATCTGCAAACAATGACAGTTTTGTTTCCTCTTTTCCGAGCATTTAAATAGAAAGAGAACTGACCATAGGGGAAAACATATTTGCCAATGATACCTCAGACAAGGGTTTGATTTCCAAAATATATAAAGAACTCACATGACTCCACTCTAAGAAGACAAGCAACCCAATTAAAAAATGGGCAAAGGACTTGAACAGAAACTTCTCCAAGGAGGACATACAGATGGTCCAGAGACATATGAAAAGATGTTCAGTATCACTAGCCATTAGAGAGATGCAAATTAAAACCACAATGAGATACTACTTCACACTGTTGAGAACGGCCATCATAAACAAAGCAACAAATAACAAGTGTTGGAAAGGTTGTAGAGAAAAGGGAACCCTAGTGCACTGTTGGTAGGATTGCAAACTGGTGCAGCCACTGTGGAAAACAGTATGGAATTTCCTCAGAAAACTAAAAATGGAACTGCCTTTTGACCTGGCAATTCTACTGCTTGGATTATATCCTAAGAACCCTGAAACACCAATCCAAAAGAACCTATGCACCCCAATGTTCATAGCAGCACAATTTACAATAGCCAAGTGCTACAAGCAACCTAAGTGCCCAACAGTAAATGAATGGATCAAAAAACTATGGTACATGTACACAATGGAATTCTACACAGCAGAGAGAAAGAAGGAGTTCCTACCCTTTGCAACAACATGGATAGCATTATGCTAAGTGAAATAAGCCAGGCAGTGAAAGACAAATATCATATGATCTTACCTTTAACTGGAATCTAATCAACAAAATGAACAGGCAAGCAAAATGTAACCAAAGACATTGAAATTGAGAATGGGCTGACAGCGATCAGAGGTGAGAGGGGAAGGGATAATGGGGGGAAAGGTAAAGGGTTTATAGGAACAGTTATAAAGGACACACGGATGATAACAAGGGAGGGGAACAGGGGAAGGAGGTGGGGAGGGCTGGGGGGGAAAGCCGAAAACTGTACTTGAACAACAATAAAAAATAAAAAATAAAAATAAATAAAATTTAAAAAGAATAAAAATAAAATACATAAAAATGTTTTTAACTGACTAAAATGCAAACACAACATATAAAAATTTGTGGGATGCCACAGCAATAATGGGGGGGGCAGGTATAGCACTAAACACTTATATTGGAAAAGAAGAAAGAGGTCAAGTCAAACACAGTTTCCACCTTAAGAAACTAGAAAAGGAAGAGGGATTTAAATGAAAAGTATATAAAGGAAAAGAAATAATACAAATAATAGCAGAAATCAATAAAATGAAAAAACATAAAAACAATAAAATGAAAAACCATAAAACCAAAAGATGATTCCCTGATAAAATCAATAAAACTCTATCTAGATTGACCAAGAAAAGAAGAAGAGATATAAATTGCCAATATCAGAAATGAGAGATATATCACTAGAGATTTTACATATAGCAAAAAGAGAATAAGAGAATAGGAATAACTGTATGCCAAGAAACTTGACAGTGTTGATGAAATGGAAAAATTCCATACAAGGTATCAACTACAAAACTCACTTGGGAAAATAAGTAACCTGAATAGCCCTTAAGTTGGTCTGAAGACTCAATACTGGTGGTATTGAAGGCTCGGTACCTATCCTCCCCCAAAATTGATCTATATATTTCCAACATTACCAATAAAAATTCCAGCAGGTTTCTTCTTAATCTGTGAGCTGTTTTTAAACTTCATGTGAAAATACAAAGAATCCAGAATATCCAAAACAATTTTGAAAAGGAAAAGAAAAGTTGAAATATTACCCCTACCTGACTTTGATTTCAAAATATATTATAATGCTACATTCAAGGACAGCTTCTTAGAAGAGCCCTATGCTTGATGTAATAGTCTGCTATCACTGTTCTTGAAATTCTCAATAATTTTTGAACAAAGGTACCCATACTTTGATTTTATACTGCACCCCACCAATTATGTAGCTGATCCTGGCTACAGGAATTAAGACACTGTGGTATTATTGTAAAGGTAGAGAATTGAGTCATTGATCATTCAGTCATTGATCAGTCATTGAGTCATTGATCATTAGATCAATATAGATTCCAGAAATTAACCCCCCACTCACTGATAAAGGTGCAAAAGCCAGTCAGTGGAGAAAGGGTAGTCATCTGTTTTTTATCAAAAAATGCTTAGTAAAATCAGATGTTTATATGCAAAAAAATACATACTTTGATCCAACTTCACACCATATACAAAATTAACACAAATAACCACAAGCCTAATGTAAACCTAAAACTATATAACTTTTAAGGGTAAACTTCAGAGCAAATCTTTGACTTTGAATTAGGTAGAGATTTCTTAGTAAAAATACAAAAAACACAATCTGTTAAAACAAATGTATAAGAAAGATTTTATGAAAACTAAAAACTCTGTTGTTTGGATAAAATGAATGAGAAGACAACCCAGTAAGTAGGAGAAAAACATTTGCAAAGCATAATTCTGATAAAGGATTTATATTTTTATATATTAAAAAAACTCTCAAAACTCAAAAAGACAAAAACACAACCCAATAAAAAATTGTCAAAATATTTGAATGAAAAATTCTTTAAAGAAGATATATGTATGTCAAGTAAGCACAGAAGGAGATGCTCAGTATCTTTAGTCATTAGAAAATTGCAAATTAAAAACATGTCAATGGATAAATTAAAAAGACTGACTATAACAAGTGCTGATGAAGTATGGAAGATTTAGAGCTTTCATATCCTATGGGTAGTAAAGGAAGATGATACCACCATTTGGAAAATATTGTAGCAGGGTTTTTTTTTAAGTTTAGCATATACCTACTATATGTTCTAGCCATTCCAATCCCAGATGCTCAAGAGAAAAGGGAATGTATATGTCCACATAAAGACCAAAACAAGCCCTGGCTGGTGTGGCTCAGTAGACTGAGTGCCCACCTGTGAATCAAAGGGTTGCCAGTTCACACTTCCCAGTCTAGGGCACATGCCTGGGTTGCAGGCCCAGTTCCCAGTAGGGGGCGCATGAGAAGCAACCACACATTGATGTTTCTCTCCCTCTTTCTCCCTCCCTTCCCCTCACTAAAATCTTTTTTAAAAATAAAGACTAAAACAAGAATCTTCATTGTAGCTTTAGTCATAATATCCCCAAACTGGAAAGGACCCAAATGTTCAAGCTTTGAATGTAAGTCAAATTGAGATAGAGCCATATAATAAAACACTACTCTGTGATGAAAAGGCATAAACTACTGATATATTCAAATGGGTGAATCTTAAAAGCATTATAAGAAGTTTAAAATATTGACCATTGAAGACTAGTATAAAATTCTAGAAAAATCAAAAGTATAATTACAGAAAACCAGTTAGTGGTTTCCAGGGTCCAGGATGAGATGTACTGTTAATTTAAAGGAAGCATAAAGGTACTCTTGAGGGTAAATGTTCTATGTTATGATTTTGGTTGTGGTTACGTAACTATATACATTTGTCAAAATTCGTCAAATTGTACAATTCAAATCATAGTTTCATTTTAAGTAAATTGCATCTCAGTGAAGCTGATAATTTTTTAAATCCTTCCCCAAGAGATGTGCTATCCATTTACTAGAAAAATACAAATAAATTTCTTTTTAACTATGTACCTGAAAAGGTTGTCTTCATAGCCTCACCTGATACGTGGTGGGAAGAGAAATTCACAAGAAAGAGGTAATACACAGGCTCCAGAACATCACTTGACACTCTCATCTGGTTTTTGGATTGCATTTTAAACTGTGTTGCACAAAATAAACATCAGTATCAATATTCTTTAATTACTCTGCTTTCATAAATAGTTTCTGGTTCCAGCCAAGTAGGAACTGTCTCTGCTCATCTTCACTAATGTCCCTGAAGTCTGGTCAAGGCCATTGCCCTCCTTTGAGGGTCCTTTAGATCTAGGCATGGCCTGTTATTCTGGATAGATACCTTAGCATCTGGACTTACAGGATCTCTCAGTGAAACAGTTTTGTCGTAAACTTTGAATTAACTAGAATTTCAAACCTGTAAGCCGGGGGTGGGGGAGGTGGGGACATGTTCTTTAATGTTATCTTGTAGCACCTCCTGGTGTTTAGATACTGAAGGTTTCAGTTCTAGATGGCCAAGTCTTTCTTTTTCCCTAAAGCCAGAGAAATTAGAATGGTTCTTTTTTTGTGAAAATACAATATGATAAATGGAATTACAAATTATTTACTAATAAATAAATGGAGAGGATCTTGGTTTGAGTCTGCTACTTGATTTTCTGAAATAAATAATACCTACTTTCAGGACAGTCAAAACTTTAGAAAACGTAGTTGGAGGTATACAGGATTTGTTTTTTTTCATTTCTTCAAAGGTGCCTTAGTCATTCTTCCTAATATTTTATGCTTTCTCTCTTTTTATTTTTCAATTACAGTTTACACTCACTATTATTTTGTGTTACTTTCAGGAATGGAGCAGAATGGTTGGATGATGATACACTTCACCAAGTGTTCTCGCTGGTATTTCCCATACCCACCTGACACCATGCACAGTCCTTACACTATTACTGACTCTCTCCCTGGGTTGTCTTGGTATCCCCATGGCACTGGAATTTTTTAACAGAGTTCTTTTAGCCATCCAGCCCCCACCCCCCGCCCCGCAACCTCATGCAGAATGCTTTTCATTGAGAGAGCTGAACAGTGCATAAAAACTAAGAAATATGGTCTTGTCATCATCACAGACCCCAAAGAGAAATGACGGCCTGTCTCATTAAAGTGACTGCGTGGCCAGATGCCAAATTTTCAGGTGCTTTGTCATGTTCTCATCCTCTTACCTGGCCCAGTGAGCCACAAGCACAGCCTCCTCGAGCCTCAGCTCTCTCACCAAGTAAGGTGAGCATAATCTTCGGGTCCAAAGTGGTCAAGATGCTGGACAGGACAACTGTCCCCATGCTTAGGTATCAACCATCGAGAACAGAGGTTAACCCTCCTGGTGCCGGGCAAGCTGGCCCCTGCAGCTGCTGGATCCTTTATCTCAGCCAAGCCCTCCGCAGTTGTTAGTCATGGAGAAGGGTCAGGGTCGGTTTCCCCAGGAGGTAGGTTATGATTTGTTGAGGCTAAAAGACAAAACGGTTTGCAAGGGAAAGAACGTGTCACATTCAGCCACACTTATGTAATGACTAGAATCCAGTGTCTCTGTCCTCATGCCTACATACTGGCCGTCCGTTCCATTCTCCCTAGACCTCTGTCTCGGTGACCAGCTAAAACAGGCCATGGGGAAAATGCACTCAGCACATGCTGCGGCGTCTCAGTAACTCTGGAACAATTTGGAGGGGTTGGGGGGATTGGAGAGATGAAAGGTAAAGTGTCCTGAGCTTACCTGTGGATCCACGCTAGCCCTCATGCCAACTCAGTGGGTAATCCACAGAGCCAACTGGAGTTCACAGTTCCCATGTGGATACGACAGCCAGACCAAGAGAGGGAGGGAAAGTACCTATAATATTACTAAGTTATATTAAAAAACAACAATATAGCTGATATCTTACCAATAACATCTATCTGTAACCAGTGGGAAGCATATTTTGGTAAAAATGCAAGATAACCTTGAAATTTGAAAATTAATAAATTGGTTACTTAATATGACCTTCTACTTAAGTCTTTCCTCTTTCAGCTTCTGCATTTGTATATTATTAAAATGTTTTTGTACTCTACTGGAGGGAATCAGCAGGTGCTTTTTAATTATTCAAACTCCTCTGGAACCAAATTACTTAATGTAATTACATCTAGGATTTAAAAAATTGCTAATAAAAGTCATTTACAGATCTTAGGATATATATATTTACCACTTTGTAAAGAGACAGAATTAATTTTTCTTTTGATTCATTTTTATTCTGTTTTTCATAAGAATTGCAGAGCAGCAGTCAAAAAAAATAGATGGTACTATTTAGCTTAGAGAAAAAATGTTCTGTTTTCAGTGATGTAAATTTTATCCATAAAAATTCATTTTATTTTGCTGTAGTTTCACCCAAGTGCATAGATAATGAGGGTTCCTGGTGTCATCTCTGGTCCAATAAATAAGGGGGGGAAATTGCTATTAATGGAGTAAAAGAACATCTTGGAACTGAAACAAAACTATGGAGATTACACACATAAACAGCCAACCAGGGCATGGAAGATGCAACACTACTACTATGCAAGAAAAAGAAGTAAAAATAAACAACACAATTTGCATGCCTTAAACAACTTCATTTTCTTTTAAAAAGCCAGACTCTTATGAAGCTGCTTTTCCAATTATCCCCTGATTTTGAATCAAAAGGGAGATGTTTTGGATGGAAAATGTAAGGGCAACTGTTTTGATGTGAAAACCTGCACAATTTCATACTTGAACCTGCCAGTAAAGGACCCAGAAACCTTTTACAACTTCAAAAAAAGCTTCCAGCTAGCATGTATGCCCACCTCAATATGTAAGGGCTGCACTTGGCTGAGATCTGACTCTGGGGAAATGATTCTGAAAGGAGCAAGGTAGGGAGGTCTGAGCGCACCGACTCAGAACACAGCAGAAACATTTGCTTTCCTGGTGCAATGAAAGAACAGCTGTGCGCTGCTCATGGCCCTCAGTTACGATCTGTGCATACCAACAAAGCACACAAATTCTGCTTCTTCTATGAGTGTTCTGCGACTGACGACAAAATCTTCTTTCAAGCAGCCAGAACAAGGCAGAAAGAAGAGCTCTCGTGGCACAAACAGCTCGCACATTCTTTAAAAGTTTTTACTTTTCGATTGAACTATAATTGGTATGTGCTGTTAAATTAGTTTCATGAGTACATTAGTGATTCGATCTTTATATACATTGTGAAATGATCACCATAATACAGTATTATTGATTGTATTCTCCAGGTTGTATATTATCTTCTCGTGTCTTACTCATTTTACAGTTGGAAGTTTGTACGTCTTGATCCCCTCCTCTAGCCCATTTCTTCTATCTCCCACCCTCCCCGCAACTCTTCACAACCTTCAATCTGTTCTCTGTATTTACTGGTCTGGATTTTGTTTTGTTTTGTTTGTATGTTTTGTTTCTTAGATTTCACATATAAGTTCACACACAGGTGACTACAAAGATAAACTGTCCTTCCAAACACATGCCTTCTCAAAGATAATTTGGTTTTAGCATTAACGTTGGAGAGTGTATCATGAATTGAACTATTTATTTTTAAAAATTAGCCCCTTCCTCACTGAGGATTGTTATTTCTAATTAAACAAACGAACTGATCTCCCATTCTTTCTATGTCTCATTTAAGGTTGAAAGAACTCACCTCAATCACTGTTTTCACAACACACTGGTATCTTATTTTTCAGCCAGTTTCTCCTCATAAATATATAGTCCCCCTCTTATCTAGAGGGTATGTTCCAAGACTCCCAGCAGTTGCCTGAAACCAGTGACAGTAACAAAACTTATATATGCTATGTTTTTTCCTATAAATAGAAACCTATGATAAAGTTAAGTTCATAAACTTGGCATAATAAGAGATTAACAACAGCTAATAATAAAATAGAACAATAACAACTGTAATTAAAGTCATTTGAATGGTTCTGTTTCTTTCTGTCAAAATATTTTCTTATGCTTTACCCACCTTTTCACTTAAAGGCAGCACCTTGTGCCTTGTCTTTGGTGTCAGAAAGTAAAATAAAGGTGACTTAAACACACACACTGTGGTACCTCCACAGTGGATCTAATCATTAATCATCAGGGCCACTAAGTGAGTAAAGGGCGGGTGCTAAGTGATTAGCATGGAGATGCTGAACAAAGGGATGAGTCACGCCCAGGGCTCGACTGCCGGAGATTTCATCACCCTCGTCAGAATGACGTGGAATTTAAAGTGTATTAGTTGTTTATTTCTGAGGTTTTCCATTTCATAGTTTCAGACCTCCGTTGACAGGATAACTGAAACCCCAGAAAGTGACACCACAGTTTAGAGGGGACAAAATGTTTATTTCTCTATCTGTTCTGATGTTGGCCAGTTAAAGAGGCTCTTTTGGCGCCCCCTAGGTTGTCTTTAAGAAGTGACATCTGACGGTCCTCACTCTTCATTGAAGCTATGTGAGAATATGGGGTCTGGGTCCCTTAAAAGTCTCAGTCACAGATGGTCTCAGACACTGGTCCTCAAGCCCATGCCAGCCCTTGACAAAACTGTCATTGCTCTTTTGCAAAATGAAAAATCAAATCAAAATAAAACAACAACAACAAAAATTACTAAGGAGGGGAAACATGGGTTTTTATAATGCTGACTTTACTCAGTTTGGGGAACTGACCTTAATTCTGAGAATATATCTTTCAATTTTTTTTATAGTTGAACTTCTTTCCTTTTTGAAATGTAGGTGATTGTGAATGGTAGTTGTTTTTAAGGGCCCCATTTGACACAGTGGAACTTCTACATAAATTTCCAAATTCTGTGAACGGCTGGCATACACAGTTTAAAAATGTGAACTAACCTAAAGGAAGCAGTCCCTTGGCTCTCAAGGAGGTCAGCACCAAAGTAACGACGGGTAAGTGGTGTCAGGTGTCTGCCGTGTCCAAGCAGGGAAGCTTCCCCATTAGCCTTCTGCTAGGAACTGCTTGAATTGGCAACACTCACCTCAGTATGATATAACAATTAGTTTTCCTATCTGGAAACTTAGTTCAAGTAGCTCAAAATAATCACCCATTATTTTTGTCTCCAAAAACTTGTGTTTAGTCTTAGTGTGCTCATCAAACTTATACAATAACTAACTGATATTGGAAAGATAAAGTTCGTCTTGGGTACCCCCAAACCAATATTTGTCAGTGGAGATAGGAGAAACAAATTCAGCTGGGTCGGCCGAGCTTGGTTCAGGCACAGAGAGCTCCCTTTCCTCAGAAGCACTGGTCCTCAGAGCGGTCCTTGCACTTGTTTCCGGGGGACATCGGACACCCCATCACTTTTCGACACCTCAGATTCCTCTTCCTCTACATGGAGTCCACACAACGAATCCCAACCCTCCCAAGAGGATGTGAACTGAGGTTGACCTTATAAAATTGTAGCAATTGTTTTGATAGAATTTTAATTCTAGGTCTCAAGTCAATGCATGTGACTTAAAGGCTGAAGAGGAAAATAACTACTTTCAGAAATTACATTCCACAGGTGGAAGCCGGCTTAGTATTTTGATGATTATAGGTAGCAGGATCATGAGAGAATATGGAAACCACTGAATGATGACAATTAACACAGGTTTCTCCACAAATATATATTTTAAGCTGATATAATTGATGTACTTACATACAAACCCACACTGTATCAGCGAAGCCAAAAACACAACAGGAAAAACTTACATCACCAGTATATGACTACATCTGTGGATATGTCTTTAGTAGATTTGCCTCATGAGATAGCATTTTAGCTTTTGCATCCAAGTGTTATTCATTCACTAGCTGGATTTCCTATGTTCTGCAACTCTCTGAGCAACCTCCATTAATCTAGACTCCTCAAGGGGCTCTAAGACCATTAGGTCCTTTGAATAGGAGAGTTGTCCTTTGTATCAGCCTCACAGAGAATACTCATTGCATTTCTATCCACAAATTGGAGAAAGATGTTGATTTAAAACAGGTGTATATGGAGGTTGTTTGGATTTCTTTAATACTGTGGTGTGATGATCAGTTTATCCCCAAAGAGCAGCATCTAGATTTCCCTTCTCAGAACTGCCCAGTTAAGACCCAGAGCTTCATTCTGTACCACTAGGAAAGAGTAAATAACACAGCGTAAAGAATCACACAGCCATGGGTAGTAAGGTGAATAGACATAACATTATCTCTGGTAGAATGTCCACTTTTAAAGTACTTGAGTGCAAACTGAATAAAAATAGGATTTTTAAAAAGTTTTGATTCTTTACATATATTCTGCACAATCACTATACATATTAAACAAAAATGCCAAATGTTCTAAAACAAGTTTCAAGTATAACTGAAGTCCTAATCAGTGGGGAGGCCAAGAGGTGTTTTGCACAGGTTTTTGCTACTCCCTTCCCTTCTCCCCAAATGTAAGTAAAAGCACACCTTGTGATGCAAACCCAACTTCAAAACAAGCGCCTGAGCCATCTTCCTGCCGTACTCCACAGCCATATCGCCTCTGTGAGTCAATAAGCTTCCCCTAAGAGTAACACACTGCTTTTTAAATTGTTTTTAAAAATGGACAAAAGATCAGAACCAAAGAAGCTATACAGATGGAAGATAAGTATATGAGACAATGTTCAACATCATATGTCACCAAGGAGGTGCAATTAAAACAATGAGATACCACAACACACCTATACGTGATTAAAATCCCAAAAATTGATAATACCAATTGCTGACAAAGATGTGGAATAACAGGAAGCCTTATTCTTTGCTGATGGGAATGCAAAATGGTACAGACACTTTGGAAGACATTTTGACACATTCTTACAAAACCTGAGTAGTAATCTCACCATTTGATCCAGCATTTGTAACACTAGGTATTTACTTAACTCATTTGAAAATGTATATCCCCATAAAGCCTGCATGCAAATGCATATAGAAGCCCTATTCATAATTGCCTAAAACTGAAAGCAACCAAAACTTCCTACAATAGGTAAATGGATAAATAAATTAAGGTACACCCATATAATTGAATACTATTCAGGAATTTTTTTAAAAAGAGCAAGAAAGCCACACATACACATGGATGAAAACCTTCAATGTGTACTCCTAAATGCAAGAGAGCAGTCTGAAAAGTCTGCATATGTCTAAACCCATTTAAATGACATTCTGGAAAAATAAAAACGATAGGGACAGTAAACGGATCAGTTATTAGTCGGGGTTTGGGGGAGAAGGCTAAAAGGTGCAGCACAAAGCATCTCAGTGCCACTTTCTGTGCGGTGCCATAAAAATAGATACATGGTGTTATGCATTTGTTGAAACCCACAGAAATTTACAGCGCAAAGAGTTAACTTTAATATATGCAAATTTTATTTTAAAAAAATTTTATAACAATTTATTTGAGCCAAACTGATGACATATGCCAAGGAGCAAGATCTCAAGTGCCTCCACTATATGCAAATTTTAAACATCATTTAGAAGGTCAGGAAATCCCAGTATGGAATGCACAATGCGACAGAAGAAGCTAACTGTATTACAAATCTGGAACAACTTTACTGAAGGAAATGCAAGAGGTGCTGGCCTCAGTAATCTTAGAAACAAATAGGGTCCATAAGACTGAACATAAATTATGTATTCTAGTGGATAAAATTATTTCCCATGAAGGCACAGGTTAGCAATGCTGAAGAATTTTTCTATATATACGCCAGAACTGATCAACTAAGTAAATGGATGGCAAATAGGAGCCAGATTTCTTATTGTTAAATTAGGAAGTTACAGGTAGGCAAGAGAAAAAGGCTAGAATCATCCATGTAGTGATGGATTAGAATTGGAGGCATCAGTAAGAACCTATGAAATATTTGTAGATAAATCTAAATAGAGAGCTCATACACACACATATTTCCTCTGTCAGCTGGGAAGGCATAGGAGCAAAGATGCCTCAGCACAATGACCATACCTAATGCCCAGCTCTTGGTTTCTAATGTAATTCTACAATCAAAGAAAGCAGGGATTCTTGGGAAAACGATTAGTTCTAGCGCAGGTACAGGAAATATACAGGATGAGCCCTGTAGTGCCAGAAAGTAAGAAAGTGCTAAAGCAAACAAAAACCCACGTACAATGACAGAGATATGTGATGGGACGCAACCACCAACTGAAAAAGCTCTAATGTCTCACTCTAGAGCAATCTGAGCAACTAAATACATAAAGTAGTGTTGAACTATAGTCCAAAGTATATCTATAAGTCTATCTTGATACAAATAAATGATTGCATAAATGGGGAAGAAGACACACCCTATCATGCAGAATTCCACTACTTTATATATTCCACCCTCAAACCGAGAGGGCATAATTCCCCCCACTCCTCAAGTATTCGCATTCCATAGTGACTCTTCCCAAAGAGTGTAGTATAAAAGGAAGGAGAATAATTTATCAGTGGAGAAGCCAAACCAACACCATCACAGCTGGAGGATCAAGGTCAATCTCAATAGTGATAAGTCCTGTTGATAGTATGTACCCTGCCTCCCAAATTCCACAACCCCAAACTAATCATGAGAAAAACATGGACAAGACCCAGTGGAGGGACATTCTAAAATATATCTGACCAGTCGATACTATTAAAACTATCAAGCACCAAAACAAGAAAAGTCTAAGAAACAGCCATAGCCAGGAGGAACCTTCTTAGGTTCTAAGTAGACATGCCAACTACATATAATGTAATTTCCCAGGTGAAATGCTGGACAGAAAATAGAAATTAGGTAAAAACTAAGGAAATCTAAGTAAGTTATGGACTTCAGTTAATAATAATGTATAAATACTGCTTAATTACTCCTAACCAATGGTTATTCCTAACCAGTTCCTGCACTAATGTAAAATGATGATAGCAGAAACTGAGTGTGTTTCAGCCCAGTGTCATTGGTGGCAAAAGGCGTGACTACAAAAAAGATGAGGAACTACAATCTCATTTCAATATGATATGTGCCTTAGTTTACAGGTTTCCCTCTCATCTCTTTCATTCTGTCCTTAATTTGTCCTTATACGGTTGTTTGCTCTATAAAGATGCTCACAGTCTGGATTTTGCTGATTGGATCTTCATAAAGTAAGTCAGCATATTTTACAGCTGCTAGATTACTTGTCAATGGGATGCGAGATCCAGGTGCTTGATCCTAGGTAGGTTCCCACATTTGATATCGCTCTAGGTAGCGGGTGCATTCTTTCAGCAGATGACACATAGTGTCCAGGTGTCTCTTCTTTGGAGATGTTAGCAGCCACTGATGCTTAACACCTACATCTTAAGGGGGTGCACAGCGGTAAGCATTCTTTGTTTTACTTTAAATTCAAAACCTTCTAATATCAACATTATTGAAGAAAATTTACATACAATAAAAAATCACCAATCTTAAATTGCAGGAGAATAAAACAGCCTGCCAAAATACAAATGCATGGTTGCAGCAGCTCCTTGGATTTCTTCTATTCTATATGCAAATGAAACCATTTATACATTCTCATTCTTTCCCCTTTATTTATGGAGAACAAAATAATGACCCTAAGTTTTCAAGGAATTAATGAAACTTGGGGAAAATGTACTCCTTTTCTTGTTCATTGACATCACTGGTAATCCTCACAGAAGACGGTGACTTTAACCTTCAGACTCCAATCTATGTTTCTAGAACTCTTTGACATGTATAACTCATCATAGTTTGCAAAACCTTTTTGCACTTGTTTTCTCATTTGGTACCAATAAGGAGGCAGAGCAGGCATGAGTGTCATGAGTTGTACTGGACTTGGCACAGGAGAACTGGGGAAAAGGGAAGATGAGAGGAAGTAGCTACAGAAATGAAATAAACATTCATGTTTCTGACATGCTGGCAAAGCTGATAATCTCAGATAGAAGTTATTGATATTAGTTTGAAAAAAACATTGTTTTTTAAGCCTTGAAAAGAGTCACATAACTGGTGCCAATAAAAATATGTGGAAGCCTATTAACAAATTCCATGAAAATCAGATGGAGAAATAGGAAAACAAAATAGCTAAATTTATTATCCCAAGACAGAATTTTACTTTTTTCAAAGAGCGATCTTTATGGGCAGAGAATAGAGAGAACTTGGGCTCTGGGGAAGGAAGGCCTGGCTTTAAGTCTCAACTCCACTGTTCACTTACGTGACCTGGGGTGACTTGCAAGTCTCTGTTCTCTAGTTATTTCATTTGAAAAATGAGAAACTAATGTCCATTTCCTACAAATGTAGAGGAGTCTGAATGAAATAATGCATAGGATATTGTGGAACAAATGTATTTCTAATGAAAGCCCAGCACCTACCAAACTGTGTGGGATCACCAGGGCCTAATCATTAAGGTCCTTGGGAGTATTTCTATCAATAAATAGCTCAGAAATTGCTCCTCAGCAAAGAAAAAACTTATAGTTTTATGCAGCTTCAATAATTTCTTCAGCAAAGACAAATTAGTAAATGGCTTATGCAATCAGTATATTGTAATGAAAATTGACATTGGATATAATTCAAAAAAACGTATCCAAATTAAGGGGAAAATCATTTATTATTTAAAAAAAAAACAGGTTCCCTTTTCTGCCAATGTTTTTTCTTAGATTCTTCTCCAAACAGGAGTCCAATGACCATTTTGATACAAAGTTTGTAGATGCCTTTCATCATCAAATGTCATTCATACAAGTTACACAGCAGAGCTTCTTATTATTAAATTTGTATTTTATATTATTATTTTTTTAATTTTTAAAAAATATTTTATTTATTTTTAGATTGAGGGGGAAGGGAAGGAGAAAGAGAGGGAGAGAAACATCAATGTGTGGTTGCCTCTTGTATGCCCCGCACTGAGGACCTGGCCTGCAACCCAGGCATGTGTCCCGACTGGGAACCGAACCAGCAACCCTATGCTTCACAGGCCCGCGCACTGAACCACACCAGCCAGGGCTGTATTTTATATTATTATATATTTTCTATAAATGAATGCCAATAGGAAAACTCATCATTTTTACTTTAGAGACTCAAAACCCCTCCTTTCAAAAATATGTCAGCAAGAAAAGCAAATTGTTAAATGATATAGAGGGTATAATGCCATTTACATGAATTTGTAAAATATAAAAAAATACTATTTAGTGTTTTACCTTTCATAGTTTACATGTTAGTTATAGGCTTCTCATATGTGACTTTCATATGTTAAAGCAGTTTTCTTCTATTACTAGTTTTTATAAATGAAAATTGTGTTAAACTTTGTCAAATGTTTTTTCTGCATATATTGACAGGATCTTGTGGGATTTTCCCTTCATGATGTTAATGTGGTATTTTATACTGATCAGTTTTTGTATGTTAGACATATGTTTCACATATTCTTGCATTCCAGGAGTAAATCCCATTAGGTCATGGTATATGATCCTTTTAATGTGATGTTCAATTCTGTTTGCTTATATTTTGTTAGGAACTTTTGCATCAATATTCATCAGAAAAATGGTCTATAATTTTCTTTTGTGGAGAGTCATTGCCTGGTTTTGGTATCAGGGTAATGCTGGCCTCAGAGAGTGGGTTTGGAAGCATTCCCTCCTCTTTTTAGTTTTTTGGAAGAGTTTGAGAGGTTTTGTGTTAATTCTTCTTTAAATGTTCGATAATACCCCAAAGAAGCCACATAGCTCTCGACTTTTCTTTGTTGGAGGGTTTTCTTCACAATTCAGTCTTGGTAGATTGTGTGTTTCTAGGAATTGGTCCATTTCATCTAGTTCATCCAGTCTGTCAATGTACAATTATTCACAGGATTATTTTCAATTCTGTAAAATTGGTTATAAGTCCCACTTTCATTTCTGATTTTAGTTAAAGCCTTTCATCTTTTATTCTTGGTAAATCTAGCTAAAGATTTGTCAAGTTCATTGATCTTTTCAAAGAATCAACTTTCGGTTCCATTGATTTTTCTGTGTTTTTGTATTCTCTATTTTATCTTTAATCTTTATTTATTTTCTTCCATCTGCTAACTTGTTTAATTTGCTCTTTTTCTATTTTCTTAAGGTGTAAATTTAGGTTACTGATTTGATCCTCTTTTTTAAATGTAAGCATAAACTTCTTTCTTAAAACTGCTTTTTTCCCTAGTTGGTGTGGCTCAGTGGATTGAGTGCCAGCCTGAGAACCAAAAGGCTGCTGGTTCAATTCCCAGTCAGGGCACATGCCTGGGGCACATGCCTGGGGCACAGGCCAGGTCCCCAGTTGGAGCATGTGAGAGACAACCCATTTGTTTCTCTCACACACTGACGCTTCTCTCCTTCTCTTCCTCCCTCCCTTCCCCAATCTGTAAGTAAAAAACAAAACAAAACAAAAAAAAAATGTGCTTTTGTTGCATCCCTTAAGTTTTGGTATGTTGTTTTTTCATTTTCAGTTGTCTCAAGATATTTTGCAATTTCTCCTTTGACCTATTGGTTGTTTGAGTATAATGCTTATTTTTCACATTTTTTGTGGATTTTTCTACTTTTCCTTCTGTTCATTTCTAGTTTCATTGCATTGTGATCAGAAAAGATACTTTGAACGATTTTAATTTTTTAAAATCTATTAAATTTGTTTTGTGGCCGAACATAAGGTCTATCCTGCAGAATGTTCCATGTGTTCTTGAAGAAAAAAAAACCATTTTGCTGTTTTGGGCGGAGTGTCCTGTATATGTCTGTTAGGTACAATTGGTATATACTGGTGGTCATACCTCCTCATTGATTTCCTTATTGTCTGGTTGTCCTATCCATTATTGAAAGTTAGGCATTGAAATCCATTACTAACTGTCATTGCGGAGCTATCAATTTCTCTCCTCAATTCTGTTCATTTTCTCTGCCTATATTTAAAAGCTCTGATGGTTGTTGTATATATATTTATAAGTATTATATTGCTTTGATGTATTAACTATTTTATCATTATATAATATCATCTCTTGTAAGAGTTTTTGACATGTAATCTGTTTTGTCTCCTCTTAGTGTAGCTATCCCTCGTCTCTCTTGTAGACAGCAGATAGTTGTATCTTTTTTTTAATCAAGAGGCCCCTTAGCAGCAGACAGTGAATGAACTCCCAGGACAAATGCCCGCATCACTGACAGGCATGGAAGAAAGATAATTTTGGAGTGAGCTTTCCCACAACCCTTAATTAACAATTCATAGACTCTCCTACTCTGTCATTCCTTTTTTCTTCCTTTAATCACTACAATATTTTCAATGCCTCCTACATGAATAGTATATGCAGAAACTAGTAGTATAAAGATGAATAAGATTCGATTCCCATTTTTAATTCAATCTAGCTAAAGAGATGGATACATGAATAAACAACTATAATATATTACCAATTACCAATTCATTCAACAAACATTTTTTGAGAGCTTACTCTGTGTCAGGCTACGGCGAAAACAAAGATGAAAAGAAATATACTTGCTCTCAAACAGATTACATTACAAAGGCAAACATACTTGCAAGCAATTATTGTTGAAATACATGACCAAGGCCTCACAGAAGTGGGACACAGCTGTCTCATATGATTCTTTCAGTAACAAGGCTAATAAGGACAAGTTAGATACTCAAGAATATTTTGCTTTTGCTCCCTTCAATGAATGGCAAGGAAACACATCATTTTTTTCCAGAAGGAAACACAGTGCAATATAAAAGGGAAAGTATAATGAAGGAAGACAAAATAACCTATACAATACAAAGAGGGAAATGTCAAGAGGATAAAAAGTTAGAGTAAAAGCACATTTAACTTTTAATAAGGTCAAATGGGAACCAATTAAAAACAATAATACTTTCTCAATTTAGCTCCACAGCTAATGGGCTGATGGGATCTTGCTGGGTCAGTTGGTTCATTCCCTGCCTCCAGGCTGTATTTAATTTCAACTATCCTGAGGAATGACTGCGATGTTCCCACTGTATACCCTAGTTTCTATGCCATCGTGTTATTATGGCTTTGTTTTCAGCAATTAAACTGATTCTCTCTCTTCACCTTGGCAGAAGCAAACAACAGAACAAGCATCTATTTATAAGTTATTGCTTCTTCCACAGCTTCTCAAAGGCAGTTGTTCAAATTCAGTACACATATGCAATGAGACATCCCCTTAATCTTTATTATCAACGTGTTGGGGGAAATAGAGTATGGGAACCTGAAACATAGGGAAGTATCTTAACCTATTCTGGGGGACCTTGATGAACACTTAGAAAGTGTTTAAATGTCTTCATGTGTGCTAAGGGACCAAATTATAAAATGCATGATATTTAAGGTCCCTCTCAGGAGTGATAGTCCGTGTGTATCTGTATATTCTGACATTTTTTTTGACCCAAACAAGGGAAAACAAGAATATCAGTTACACTGAATACCACCACAGCCCGCCCAGATCTCAGGTCAAGGCACATAGATCCATTCCTCAAGGTTTTTGCACCAAGGAGATTTCAGACCGTCAACGAGATTCAGAAAACTATGACAGGGCAGCTCATGGCAACTGGGAGAACTGTGTGAGGTCCCAAAGTGCCTTTTTTGATGGGAACTGAGGCATCATTGTCCTATGTACGATGTCTCTTGTATCTTGCATCTTCTTCAATAAATGTCCCTACTTTTCATAGTGTGTGGCTGGATACATTCTGGACAGACCTCGTATCTGTAGATAGTATAAGTAGGCTACACTGCAGTGTCCTAGCAATGGAGTGAAGTTTGATTAACCCCTGGGCTTTTCACCACATTGATTAGATTCATTATTTACAGACCTTACTTCTGATGATTGTTGGGAACCGCCCTGACTGGTATCAGAGGCTGAAACCCCCGCCTAGCTAAGGCTAAGGGAACGCCCTTGGAACCGTAAGCCGGCAAGGAGATAAAAGCTTATCTTCCTGGCAGGAATGCTGCTTCTGCTGCTTTATTCATAACTGAACCCCAAAAAGCTTGGTCAGTTAGCCAAAGACGGGTAAGATTCCCCAAGGGGGGAACGACCTAAGCCAGGCACGATCACTTTGGGAGGCGCCCCCAAAAGAAGGACTTGGGGGGCTGCAGCAAAAAGGGGTGATGGACCCTCGCTCCTCGGCTTTGACATAGCCTGAGTTCTCAGCGTCTGGGAGAAAATCTCCTTATCTCTTGGTTGCCTTAGTTCCCTTGCTCCACCTAAGCCTGAAACAATGACAGGGTGGTGCAGCTCGGTACTGAGAAGTGTGGATTCCCCAGGGTGATCAGGCCTAAGAAAGAATATGTAAATTACTGTGAAACCTTCTTTGTTTAGAATGCTCTCAGTTGAATGAGAAGGGTCTTAGGAGGAAGTTAGTTTGTTCCTCAGTCTTACAGCTCCTTGACCCCCAACTCAATAGACCAGCAGAGTCCTTTGTTTTCTATAGTTCCTTACTTCCCCTAATGAGTACTGTACTTTACCTGAATTATTATGCAAAATGAGCCTAATAAAAGCAGGTATGGATGGTAAATCAGCGCACTCCCCACTAGGGGGGGTGGCCATTTCGTCCCTACTTCCCCACAGAAACTAGTTTGTCTCTGTGCATGTTGTTATTTCTCGCGTGTTTATCGTCGAGCCATCCACAGTGTTCCGTGGTCACTGCTGGCCGGTGACCCACGTGCAACAGATGATTATGTGAGCACTTTTGTCCCTTTTTTTTTTCTGATATGTACTTTTTTCACTTCCTAATCTCAACCAAAATAGAACCTCCATAATTCTCCCCCATCTCCCCCAAAGTCTGGATATCCTTCTCCTCTGTTCCTACCACTTTCAAATAATGTTTGGAAATTGCCATTTTCTTTCTTCTTAATGGTTACTTGTTTGCACACAGTGTCTCTAAAATACCCTCAAACATTCCCTCTCTTCCCCCACCCATTCTGAAAGGGAAGTGTAGGATTTATTTTTCTTCAGATCAGACCTCCTCTCGCCCCTTGTCTTGCCCCACTGCTGTTTCAGAATATCACAGTAGTTGAGATCACAGACTTTGGTGGAAATCTCACCCCAGTTCAAATGCTCGTGCCCCTACATACCAGATGTATGGCTTTGGCTACTTATTTCTCTACGCCTCTGTTTTCTCATTAGTAAAATACCAAACGGTTACCTATAGAGTTGTAGTGAACATCACATAAGTTAACCAATGCCAAATTCTTAGCACTGGGACTAGCAAAATAATGCTCAATGAATATTACCTGATGTCATCATCATCATCATTACTATCATCACCATCACCATCGTCATCAATGCTACAGCAGCTGTCAAGAGCCACAAATCAGATCAACTGATGAAACATGAATATCTCTGGTTGCTGACATTGAAGTGTTTAATGAGGTATTTATTAAGCATAGTTAATTCTTCTGACCACCACTCCAGAAAATCTCATACAGGAAAAGTTACAGCAATTTTAGACCTGAATTCATCTAAAGCAACTATTATTCTTAACCAAATTTATGACCTTAACTTTAACAATAAGTGTTTCAAACGCAGAGAAATCTACTAACCAAATAGAGTATGACTCACATTCATTGTTTTATCCTTTACCCAATATTTATTGAGCTTCGCCATTTACAAAGTACTTTTCCAGGTGTTAGTGATGTTGCAATAAACAAAGCAGACAAACTCCGTGCTTCCATGAAACTCACATTCCAAATGGATGTGGGAGATACAGTCATTCATCCCCAAAAATAAATACTACATATTACATATCAGAAATAGTATCAGGCATATTATTAGACATATAGTCAGATATATATCAGATATGTATTATATATCAGAGAGTGATGAGTACAAAGACAAAAAGAGTAAGGAGACAGAGAATAATGAGAAAGATACTGTTTAAATGGAGACGTCAGAGAATAGCTTCCAGGTAAATTATCACTTTAAAAATTCCGGATTAAATTCACCTTTTCATGATTTAAATAATATATGACATTAAGTCTAACAGCATAAACTGCTTTCATATTTTTAATTATATAAAGATTGTGTTCAAGATCACTGTGTCCAGATAGTTAAATAAAAGACAATTACTGATTGTCGTATTGATCCCAATCCACAGTACACCTGCAGCTCTGGAGCATGCACTAGAATATATTCCAACTGCAATTATAGTAGTTCCATAATCTGAAGTGCCACTTGTTTTCCAGTAAAATGAAAGCCAGCCTGGGACAACTAGTTTATGCTAGCCTGAGCCACATTTAGGCAATTTATGGAAAGTAGTTTATTCCAGACTCATTTATCAGTCTACAAATACCATTCTCTTTCAAGTTCTGTGTCTGCTCAGTGTGCCCATGATTGGTGGTGCCCTTCAGCAATTAGAGTGTGACAACACCATTTCTTTTTCTCCCCCACTCCACCGTCTTTCGTTATCCTTCACTTCAAATATACGATAAACCCCTAAAGCCTCCACCTTCTTTCAAAATATATATGAAATATATTATTCTAATTTTCAGGGTCATACCTCATTATAGAAGGGCTCCCGTATTTCATTTGGCAGATGATTCTGTGATATGCTGCCCAGGCTCACATTCAAGAATGAAGGACTTATTCTCCCAGCTGCCGGAAGCGCTGCCAGCAGATAGTCCTCAGCCATCAGCCCTCTTTTGGAAGCACCTTGGTTGAAGTGAGCTGCCTTGCCCAAAGTTATGCCCATTCCCTGGACATCCTGCATCCAATGACTGGTCAACATAGGAGTATAAAGGCCAGTCTCCTCACCTCAACTCAGAAGAATTCTGCAAGGCCAGTACACACTCAAAGCTCCCCACGGATCACCTGTGGCATTCATTGAAACTGCATCTCAGCTCAACTTTTTCTTCTGCCCAGTCTTACTGATTTTTCTTCCCTTCCATAGATTTTTCCCCAGAGCACTCTCTAATAAGCTGTCACATTCCAGGGAAACTGGTATAAATCTAATGGCTTCCATTAAAGACCTAAGGGATACAAGAGTGATGAGCTCCCATCATATCTCCACTTATTTCATCAGTCACTCACCTTCCAAAACCAGGTGGATTCTGAGAGTAACAATGGATTACCAAAATCTCAGCTAAGCAGTAGTAACCCAAATGCAGCTGCCTGCCAAATATGGGATTTCTGCTAGTACATATTACTATGACCTCAAGTACATGGTATATGACTCAAAGAAATTATTTTCTAACCATAATAGAAAAGAAGGTCAGAAATAACTCACATTCATTTGGATTAGATAACAGTATGCATTTGCAATCTTGTCCAAGAGTATGTTAACTTGTCTTCCCTGTCAGAATATAGCTTTATGAGATCTTGATTGACTTGACCACAGAAAATCTCATTGGTCCACTATATCTAAGATATAATGCAAATTGGACAAGATGAAAAAGAAATGGTAAGTACATTGTAAGCCTAGATAAAATATACCCCTCCCAGTGGTTGGGAGATAAACCATTATGAAGATTCAGATTCTGTTATATCAGGAAAATGTTTAAAAATCTATTGAGCTTGGACATTTGAGGACATCTCCTCCGAAGAAAGGACAGATTATTGCAAGTTGTACTTTCTACCCCCCAAAAAGGAAATACCTGATCTGGTAGGTGCTTCCATGTTGTGGAGGCATCATATTCCATACCCAGTGGTAAAACAGCACCAAATCATATGCCATGAGGCATAAAAGGCTTCTAGGTTTGAGTAAAGACCAAAGCAGGAAAAGAATGTATAGTAATTCAGACAGTGGTGAAAGTATTTTTGTCACTTGAGTTATATAACCCATCACTATGGCACAGCATTAGAGGTATGTGTGGTAGAAGCAGGTGCCATATGGTGTTTATAGCAAGTCCAAATGGGAGAGTCACAACGCAGATGTCTAGGGTTTTGGAGTAAGGCCATGCCATCTACAACAGATATTTATACATCTTCTGAAAAGTAGGTTTTGGTGTGATACTGGTGAATCCAATTAGAAATGCAGCACCTAACTATGGACACCAAATCACCATGAGGCCTGAACTATTTATTATGAGTTAGGTACTATCAGACCACAAAGTCATGGTGCCAGGTGGGTCCAGGACCAATACATCATGAGGTGAACGTGGTACGCCCAGAATCAAACATTCATGTGACCAGGAGACCCAAGAAACCTACATGAGCAGGTGGCTAAAATCCTGAAATCATACACTGTTGTTGCTGTAGCACGTGACTGATAACTCAAAATTATCGCCATACAGGGGAATCTTTTGCATGCCTAATTTACAGAAGAGGGAAAAAATTGCATTTGGTAAACAAACAGGTTGGCCTGGCACGTGGGTAAAAACTGAAAGTGCTTGGAGGCTGTATTGGAGCCTGACCTGGAGGTGGCTCTAAACAGCAGAGCGCAGAGAAATCCTCCCAGTGGGCAGAGCTTCAGACAGTGCACACGGTCGTGTTCCTTGTGTAGAAAGGGAAATGTCCTGAGCTTATAATGTCTGTGGACTTGTGAGCAGGGGCACATGGCTTGACTAGGATGTCAAAAGGAATAGAAACTGGAAGAGCAAGAAAAGAATGTCTGGGGTAGAGGAATATGGATGGACCTATGGGAATAGCCACAAAGACTGAAGGTTTTGTACCAAAGGTTAACACCGATGAGGAAATACCCATTGTAGAGGAGGTACTAAATACTCAGGTAAACAGTATGACTTGGTCAGTTGACATCAGCCAGTATCTGTCATCAACATCTCCAGTGCTAGCACAATGGACACATCAATGAAATATCTGTAGTGTGAGAGATAGAAGCTATACATGGACTCAGTAGCATTGCCTCCAGTTACTAGGCTGACAAAGCTAGTGATCTCTGATTGAATGTTTCATCTGCTAGAAACAAAAACCAACACTAATTCCCCAGAGTGGCACCATCCCTACAGGAGATTGAAGAGCCATTTGGTAGCTAGTTGAATACACTGGATCTTCCTCAGCTTGGAAGAGGCTTAATGCATTTTGACAAGAACAGACACAGGTTCTGGGTTTGGATTTGGGTTTTCCGCCCACAACAGATCAGTTAGCACCACTACCTGAACCTTACCATGTGTGATTTACCAGTATCATCCTACATAATATAGCGTCAGGCCGGGGGTCCACTTTAAGGAATAGTACCTGGTACCTGTCGGTGAGTTCATTGGTCATATCACCTACCACACCCACCAAAAGTTTCTGGCCCAAGAGTGGCCTTTTGAAGGCACAGCTGAAGTGACAGCTTGAAGGTAATACTATCCATATCAAGTTTCATCCTCCAAAATGTATAGTATACCCTAAATCAAAGATCCTTTTTTTCTTTCTTTTTTCTTTTTTTCTTTTTTAAATCAAAGATCTTTTAACGGTGCTGGTCGAATCCATGGATCCATGAGCTGAGATATACAAGAAAGAGTGGCCCCATTTATCACCACTACCAGTGACCCACTTGGATAATCTGTGCTTCCTGTTTCTGCAGCTCTGAGAACTACATGACTTGAGGTCCTATTTCCCAAAGGGAAAATGTTTTCACCAGCGATCAAACAGAAATATTCTAGTTGTGCTATATGTTTTGGCTGGCACTGGGTCTTTTCAAGCGCCTCAGGCCAGGTTATAATCTTAAAATAAAAGGAGTCATCATCTTGGCTCCTGAATTAATGAATTAATTCATTAATTACTGCTGATCATTGGGAGGAAGCAGGGCCTCCTATATACAATGGGGACAGAAAGAAATATGTTTGGCACTCATGTGATCCACTTGCCTAAGCTTGATGATAAATACTCAAGTGTAACCAAAGCTGAAATAGGGCATGTTGAGCATAGGCCCAGAAGGGTCAGGGTCATGCCCCTAGGACAGCCACCAAGACTGGAGAGAATGAGGGAAATTCAGAGTGGATAATAGAGGAGGCAGATGGTGAACATCAGCTGAGACCTTAAACTAGCTCTATCGGCAGGGGTGCCAGTTTATCATACCAAACTTATTCTTATAAGACTCCCCCAGGAAAAGAAACCCACCGGAATTTTGGAAGATTGATTCCCAGTATTTATATGAAGAAGTGAATCCGAGAGGTACAAGTAGTTCACTGACATGCTGCCAAGATTCCCCTTTAGGAATGAAAATCTTAGTCTCCAGCTTTTGGAACTGCTGCCCAATGCCAGCCCTTAGCTGTCAGCCCTTTTTGTAAAGGGCTTTGGCTGATGACAATGTCCTTGCTCCAGGTCATGGATCTTCCCTGGGTGCAGCAAATAAAGGCTAATCACTGCGTTTATAAAGACCTAGACCCCTTGTTCCAACTCATAACAATCCCCAGTGGTCATCCCAGTCTCAAACTTTCCCTTCAGTCACCTATGACATTCATTAGAAAGTATCACAGCTCCATTTGCCCCTATGCCCTATTCTGCTTCTTTCTCTTCCATTCCATGGTTGTTTCTCAGAGAACTCCCTAATAAGCTTCCCACCCACTAATCTCTAGCTCATCTCAGAGAGTCCAACTTTGACACTATCGATGGTGTCATAGCAGGTAAACCCATGCTCTGGAGCAGAACTCAAGAGCCTCTGGTTCTAGGCACATGATTGCTTCTAATGCATGATTGGCCTCAAGCAAGTCAGTGAACCACACGACCTTTATTTTCCTCACCACTTTTACTAAGAAGGGGAAGAAATTTCTGGGGTCCTTAGTCCTAGATGAAAAACCAGGATTTCAGTGCCCAAGTGGCTGTTCATTGGTTTTGTGACATTGGGAATATCACTCCAAGTTTCTGGTCCCATCTCTAAAATGAAAGGTAGAAGAAATGATCTTTAGTGTCCTTTATATCTCCAATAGCCTGTGGATCTAACTACATGAATCCCAAATCATTACTTCTGTAACATAGCATTTAAGTTGGCATTTTCAATTTTATCAATAACTTTGTTGCCAAGAAAAAAATTAAAGTTCTTATGAAAAAAAAAATATGTTCTTGCCAAGAATTTTTAAAAGTCCTATTACTTCATTCTTTCTTATCCCTTTGTGCCTTCCTTGTTGACCTTTTTTTTAAGTCCTTTTTTATTTTTTTTGGCATGCACTTTTATCTCCCATTCCTAGGAGACTTTAAGCAAATGATGGAGGAGCAAAATGACTATTCAGTGTTGGCATACAACTATAATCAAGCTTAGTTTCAGGACTTCATGTTCTTTCCTTTTTCTTTACAGACTCTGTTCCATCATATGGATTTGCTATCTTCTTCTTACTATTCAATATTTATAAAGCATTTACTACTAGAGTTCCTCAGAAATATTTTTAAGTTTTGCCAAATGCTTTTTCCCCTTGACACCCTCTCTCTACTACCTTCCTGTTCCATTTTGTTTAATTCGTACCCCCTCCTGGTCACAATTATAAAGGTTGCCTAAAACTACCCCTTTTCCTTTTCTATCTCGGCTCTCACCTCACTGGCCCCAAACATCCTCATGAAGAAAAGAGATGTCAGCCCATTGCAACAGGAGCAATACGAAATGGGGCTGGTGGCTGGCTGGTGCCAGTCTGGACATCTGAAGAGGAGCCAAAATTAGAAATGAGCTGAGTCTGATCCGGGCTTACTGCTGCCAGAGGCATTTCCTCAGTTAGTTCTCCGAGGCTGTATTTCTGAGTCATCTTTCACAGCTCACAGGCCAAAACTTATAACTCACATGCTGTGCTCTCCATCAAGGCGCAGTTAATGTCAGAAAGCAGTTGCTCTCTAAAAGAGGATCTTGACTCACGGCCCGACTGACAGCCCACAGAGCCCATGATATGAGGGGCACAGTGCTTACCTGCAACAAAGGTGCAGTGAAAATCTTCTAAATTTGTACAATAAAAGTATATCTCCTCTTCTTACTCTCATCTTTCCAAAGCAGTAATGCACTTTTACATGAACCATGTTTAAAATAAATATATATTGGCATGGCTCACAAACTCCAAGCTCCATGACACAGTGACTTCATGGTAGAGCCAGGAGACATGAGAAGCAGTGGGGTTACTGTGTTAATGTCTCCCAGATGCTGCTCGTTACTTTTCTGGAAGTTTGTCTATTCCTCATTGTTCAATGAATGTCAAGGGTAGTTCTTAATCTTTTCAAATCTAATTCAATGTCATTACATTGCATTGAAGTAGTAAGAGAATAATAACCCAATTGCTTTAAACAAAAATATAAATTTGAGTATTCTTCTTACTCTTCACCTCTCTAAATGCCAAAGTTGTCCTAGATACCCTACTCTCAATGCCTTGGATAGTTTTGAGATGAAAGACTTGCCTCTTCTCATCTCATAAGGTCAGTGAACTAATTCATTGTTTATTGTTTACTGCAGAATTGCTTTCTCCCTCCACCCCCCTCACTTTCTGTTTCAAAGAGTAGTTTATAATTGCAAAGACTGCAATGATGTCACCAAAGATTGACATTGATCAAAGGCTTTGGGGTAAGCAAATATGGGACTTAGGAGTTTATTGACACCAAATTACACCCTGTTAGGCAGATCTCACTAACATAAAGTTGGGGAGGCAACATTAATGCCACAGAAGGTGCTAGAAGAAATAAGAATGATGGCTATGAAATCTCTTGAAGAGAAGGAAATGTTTATCTGTCTACCTTAAAACCTTTTTGTTCTAAAATGCTATTCCCCCAGGCTGTTAACCTTGTACAGTAAGAGAGATAAGCTTGGAGATGCCGTGTCAAATTGTCCTGGCTCTCGGAACAGCTCAAAATGGGGACAGCAGCGCCACCAAGGGACATTGTGAACAGTAACTAATAAAAAAAAAAGGTATAAAATGACTTGCACTTGGATGCAGGGTTAATCACCATCAACCTAAAGTTTAAAATATATTGGCTGCAATGTTGATTTAAGTGACAAGAGAGGTGTTGCATTACAGCCATCTCTTTGAAATCCACACTCAACTTCTTCCAAGTATTTGGCCACAGTACACAATATTAGGTGCTAAAAAAGTTTACATTTTTTATTTATTGAAAAATTTGATCTCTCAGCCATATTGAAAATACAAGTCTGCAAGAACAAAGATGATGGATGGACCGGCATGTTCTTTAACTCTACCAGTGTAACCGTTTCTCAGCTCTGTAAGCGGAAATGACAGCAATTCCTTCAACTACTGAGAAGCAAGTACGGACACAGGAATGCCATCAAGGGTGTACCAGATGATGATACTAATGCCCCCTTCACTCCACTACCCACTCTAACTGTGGAAACTCACAATGCTACTAACCAGATGAGAGCTGTGCTTAACAGGAAATTGAGAGCCATGCATAATAACCTAGAAAGTGAAGAGCTATAACATTTCCAAACACCACATTCCCATTAGAAATTGCCACAGAGCACCAGTTCTCATATTATTTAGGCTTCATGCCTCAACCAACAATGGGATAGCACTTCTGAGTTCATAGACAAGAATTTTCTTTTAAATTTGTCAACTACTCAGCATTCTATGACATAACATCCATAATAATAACTCATGGCATTTGTATAATGTGTTTCAAGTTTTCTAATTGCCTATAAATATATTCGTATTTGACTAAATTTATTCAGTATTTCTTAAGACCTTACCATGAACCAGGAATAGAACTCTCACACAAAAACATAAAACAGCAATGGCAAAGTAGGTCTGCTTATCTCTATGCAGCAAATGAAGATGATAAGGTGGGGATGTAAGGCAACATCCCAAGATCACAACAGATTAGAGAAAAAATTAGTAAACAACAACAGAGAAAGATTCATCAAGAGAGTTAATAGATAGCTCTCAATTAGCAGCGTAGAATATAAAGAAAAAATGTCAAACCTTGATAACTCAGAATCCTCAATACAGAAAACTGCTTAAAAATCTCTAAATTTAACTTCTTCCCATTTTTTCTTCTTTTTCTGTTAGAAGTATGAGCGAATTAAAAAATTACCAAATCTGATCACCATCAACAGGGATTCCTATCTTTGCTTCAGTCACTGATCCCTTTGGTTATCTGGTGAAGTCTACGAACCACTTAGACTGGTGTCTATAACACTCAGGGTGGGGCAAAAGTAGGCTCACAGTTTTTTGTACAGAAAATTATGCAATAACTAATAATAATACAAGAATAAACTCAGTAGACCTCCTTTTGCCCTATCCTGTACAAAAGAAAATATGTAGATTTATAAAAGACAGCAATTAAATTAAAGTACAATTGTAAAAATATTGAAGAAAAATTGTGATTTAATGATGTACGTGCTTCTACATTAATTCATTAAATAAAAAACTCTAGCTGCAAGTCTAATGTTAACTTTAATGCTAAAATCATGAGAAAGTGTAAATGGTGTTTCCAGATATCTGCAGCAACTGTGATGGGGCATGAAAATACCTGTAATTTCTATTGGTGACAAGGTCACAGGTACTCTTAATACTACTGTGGTTTGTGCCTACATATATAACTGAAGGAATTTTAAACCTCAGTTCATGATTAATAATCAAAAAGATGGAATTTTTAAAGACCACTTGAATTCTGTCCAGAGGATTCTTGTGGATCGTGGGCTGTATTAAAAACTCCTGCCATAGGAGAAAGGAAAGAGGAGGAACGTTCAGAAAGCCCAAGAAGCGTTCAGAGTGGCCTGAGTTAGCACTCGCTCTCATCAACCCGCACACGGACATGGTCTTGTGCTTCTCTTACGGTTCCCCACGGGCCCCAGAACAATGTTTGATGAATGGGCGACAGGTGCTCAGATACGGAAAGCTTGTTAACTGACTTGCGGATGGTCAGACCTCTTGGCTGAGTTTCACCACAGGGTCACCTTTCTGAGCGGACTTCCATTTCTCCAGCTGGAGATCGGCGGATGCTCCTTGACGAACTGAGCGTGGGGCTTTGGTGAGCCAAAGGAATAGGAATGAAACCGCCCCTTATCTCTGCTGGCAGGTGGGAAAATTACAATGGCAAAATGAGAATAAAACAAATTAAAAACATATCAGAGAGAATGTTTCACTTCATATAGTTTCTGCTTGACAAATTGTTTCTCTTCCTAGTCGAACACTTTATTTTATATGACACTAAATGGCAAGAATAAATCAAAAGCATTGTTTAGTTAGGGTAAGGAGAGAAATAAACTCGAGCGAATTTAAACTGTAAGTCAAAATGGTACAGATATCTCTGATGAATGACAGCGATTTACTCTCAGAGGTTTCATTATGCAAATTATGTTATTTGTTTCCCAGCTTTACTCAAAACAAATGATGATGCCAGAGCAAAAGCAAATCCCATTCTTATCAAGTGTCTCATCAATGTGACTTAAAATATTACAAAATTTACTCTGTGCTGGCCTGTTTTATATTGCCCATTGATCACTTAATTTCATATGCTGATGTGACACTAATATTATCACCAAGGTTTCTTCTTAATAAATAGTCTGTAAACGGGGAAGAATCATGGAGAATTAGAGCTTGTAACAAGAAGAACAAAATGAATGTGATTTTTTCCAGTCTTTCTGCCATTTATATAAGTTATTTCTTGTTTTGTACCAGTAAGGTTACATTTCCTGTTATGCCTCCATAGTAACAGTGAAAAGCAAAATATTCTTGAGTTAATGCAACAGCAATACAAGTATATAAATTGTTCTCAGGAGCCAGTTTCACCGTGAAGCAACTTGCCTTTGCCGGCAGAGGAGCCTCCTTTTCCCACTCCATCCCTTTCCTTTTTGGATTGCCCACCAGTTTGCCTCAGTCTTGTTCCCTCTCTCCTCTGCTTAGACTCTTCCCAGAAGTATCAGTTCCCTGATCCGTCTCCTTGCAGCCTCCCTTGCTTCTCCACAGAGCGCATTCCTAGAGTGATCACACAGGAAGCAGCATGAAATAATGACAAGTTTAAAACCATGAAAAATGCAATTTTGTCATAAATTAGGAATCATCATTTACTTTAATCCCAGTACAGACAAGCAAGCATCAAAAGGATATGAAAAATATATGAGAAAAGCCTTAAAACTTCAGCAAAGTGTATTAATGAACTTTTCTACTCTAAGGATTAGGAAAACACTGTGACTTAGCATAGAATAGCTCAGATTTTAACTATTTAAGAGTCATTTTACTAGTAAAATCTTTCCCCCTGGGATCAGTAACTGGTTCACGGTACTCTATGTCCTTAGGATTTATAGCCAGGGCATGAAACTCTGCCCGGTACTTTTATTATAAGCTTTTTAGCATTGTTTGACTTTCTAAATTATATGCAATTGCTATTTTAATAAATAGTAAAGTTTATTGTATCATTTCAAGTAAGAATGCTGCAAGTAGTACTAGAAGCTCTGTTGATATTGGGATCATAATCAATATGCAGCTTAGTCACCATAACCCAAATGGTGTCCAATGTACGATTATTAATAGCTCATTCAGTTTACCATAGAAAAAAATTAGAATCTCTGATTATATCGTTTCAAAACACAAAAGGTTTCTATGGGTACATTTTCTAAATCTACATGTAAATAAATGTGGCAAAACTGATTAAGTGGTTGGCAACAGGTGAATGGAAAAAAAAAAGAGAAGAGTTTTCAAGTAAGTACTCTAGTCCATCACATGGCGTACAAAGCAAGACACATCTACCCAGGAGAACACGAATGCAGGAAGTAGGCATTTGTGATTGATTGGACAGAGAAAAGGAGATGTCAACAATGACGCACATTTGTTTTACTCGAATAACAGCTGAGTGGATGGTGACGTCATTTTCTGAGAGAAGGAACATGAGAGAAAAAACAAATTTGGAGAGTTGCGAAGTGAAGGGTTCTGTTTTGCATGATGTTTTGAGTTGTTTAGTAGTTCATCAGACTTCTAGTCAGAGCTCAGGACAAAGACGTGAATGGACACTAGAGATTTAGAAGCCTTTTAACATAAAGGCTGCCAGTGAACTCGTGAACACTATTTCATAGGATAAGCAAGATAGATAAAGGAGAGCGTGTAGACTTAGAAGAAAGGAGGAACTTAGAATTTTGAGGAGTATCAATGCTTGAAGTATAGGAGAAAGAGGAACCAAAAAAAAAACACAGTGAGCAAAGCCAAAAAGGAATACCAAGAGAGTAGGACTGGTCTAACAACAGCCAAAAGCAGAGAAAAACAATTCAGGAACATGAAGGCAGTTAGGTGAGTTGAGTGCTGTCAAGAGAAGAAGGGTGAATCCACGGAGTCAGAAATAAGAGGTCACTTACACTCTCCATGGGAGAGACTCTGGTGGACCTGTGGCTAAGGAAGCCCTTTTGCACTGAGTTGGTAAGAGAAGGGTGAAGAGAGAATGGTAACTAGGAATACAGATGACTCTACAAACCAAAGACAGACTTTCAGCCTTGCTGGAACAAAAAGCATTAGCATTAAACAAACAAAACATTAAGCCCTTATCTGCTTGACTGGGCACCTAAATCCCTGCCTTTCCCAAACCTGGTGTCAGAAAAACTGGACCTATTTTCAGAAACCTCAGATACTGTCCAATGTGCTCATCCAAACCAGAAAGACTACACAAAACAAGCACTGTGATCAGATGCCAAACTTCTAATACGACGGCTGCTAGAGGCTCCTGTTAGCCCAGGTCTCATTTAGCCTTGACTCCCTCCTAACACTGACCTATGTCAAGTGTGAGTTCACACTGTGTTGGACCCTGTGAGTTTTGGCTACTGGCTGATCAATTCCACGAGCCTCTGTACTCTTCAAGCAACCCTCCTCCCCCACCCACCAGTGCCACTGAGTGACCACTGTGCCTCAACATCAATAGCTCTTATAAAGCTAATCGTTTCCATTATTTAGTGGTAATCATGTGCCAGGAACCATGCTAAGTGTTTTAGAGAAGCTATCTAATTTCATCCTGTAAACAATTTTTTCCCTTTCTTTCCAGATGAGCAAACTGATGCTTAGAGAAATTAAGACACTTGCTTAACATTCATATATAATGAAGTAGTGGACCTAGGATTTGAACTTAGGTTTATCTGACTCCAATACCATATCTATGACAACATAAATTAGAATAGTCCTTATTGGATGTGTTTATGTCCCAATGAAACCAGGCCTCCAGGAGCAAAAGGATTATGGTCTGTGGCTTTAGATCATCAACACATAATTTCCCCCGTACAAGTTATTGAGCCATACAAGCATAAAACAAACAGCTTTGCCCTAAAAGACTTTTTTTTCAATCTAGCTAAGGCAACCAGACAAAACGTAGCATATGCTTCAGAGTCAAATGACTGGTGCAGATGAGAATACTGTTGGGAGGTAGGAGGGAGAAGGGATTCAGTCAAGCTGAGAGGCTCAGAAAAGGCTTCAGAGGAAAGACCTGCGCTAGACCTTGAAAAATAGCTCCATTTCAACCGGAAGAGAAGAGGGAGGAGGATATGAAACCAATCAGCAGATATGAAACAGGGACTGAACATGGACGATAGCAAATGCAGGAAATGAGCGCATCACTGCCATCTGACCTGGGCAGAGCCGTTTTTTCTCAGCATGAAATCCACAACCAAACTGGGGAAGTTATCTTTCTCAAGCTCCGTTAAAGACTTCTGGCCCAATGATGGTTTTATTGTTTTCAGAGCTAATAAAAAGCTTTCATTTTGTAAGATACCGTTCCATCCTACTGTTAACCAATTCAAGTTATTTTAAGATGCTGATTTCTCATATTTTCTGATATGACTCATGCAGCGGCAGCTTGAAGGAATAGGGCTTAAAGCCTCTAATTGAGGCAACAAAGAAATAGTGAATTAAACCTTTTATATTTGTATGGCTGCCAAAATGTTATGGAAGAATGAAATACATATACTCATGTTTATACGTTATGAGCCCGATCAGCTCATTAAATTTTCAGAGTTGAAGCAAACTAAATCTTTTAAAAATTTTAACTGATTGATTTATCAAAATTTCCCATTTGGTAAATGAGCAGAGAATTTCAGAAAAGTGTGTTATGAATGAAAATCTATCTCTTTATGATTATACTCCTGGTTATTATAAATAACTGATAACTATTACATTTACTTAAGAAGTGATGATAAACTAATGAGGTGGTGCTTTTGTTTGTTTCAGCTTTTGCTTTTCCAATTTACTAATAATGAGACACAAGACAATATTTGACTGTGCTTGAAAGTAAAGGATTCAGAACTATTCAAGGGATGATCATGTTGAATATTTGTAAGATGCTCATGTTGCTCATCATCCTCCAAATATCATTCTTAGCATTGGTGATAGAACTAAGTGACTATGAGTAGTAACATCTGGTGCTACTTTTATCCCTTTGAATGTACAGCCTTGAGTTTTCAGAAGGTGTAATTTTTGACTGAGAATCTCAATGCACCTGATTCGATTCAGCACTCCTCATTTGCATAGAATGTCACAATCAACTCGACTCCATTTGCAGTCAAATGCCCACTGCTAATTGCCAGGCGTCAAATATTTATGCATTTAAATATAATGAACAAATATTTGTGCCTGGAAAATAATGAGCTGGATTTTAGTTAATTGGAAAACATAATGAAAAGACAAAAGGCCATGTGAAGTAGAAGCTGCCTTAAAGACAAGGCATTGAGAAAATTACAATTTTTTCACTCACATTCATTTCAATATGCCCCCCAACAACACTTTACGAGTCTCCAGTAATTGATTGTTGGATCGATTTCACAAATGGAAACACTAAACTGTAGTCCATGAAGTCTTTGCTGTATGGCCAGGTTTCCAACTGACACCAAGAGCACTTCTTCATCACTGGTTAGTAGGTGGATTAGTATGCACAGTGGTTTTACTGCTTTGACTAAAGGAAGGAAATATTTGCCTCTTCATGGTAGGAGTGGTTGGAGAAGACCAGCTAAGCAGCAAGATGACAGACAAAGAATTTCCACTCTCCTCAGGTGACGCCCGTGAAGGGAAAAGGGATGGGGACAGGCTGAATGAGCTGACTTCATGAAAAACTACGTAAGACCATGACCATGACCACTGATACTCTAGGGCATAAGTGACAAAGCCTTTCTCAAAGTCAGTGCCCATAGGACACCTCTCCAGGTACATCAGTTTACCGTACCCACTGCACAAACAGCGACGTTTTCAGGGCCGTACCAGCCAGAGCAAGTGAGACCCCAAAGAGAAAAAAGGAAGAAGGTCTATGGTGTGAGCAGCCTTGTTCCTGGGCACAATGGGGAAAGTGTCAGAATGAACGGAGGCCGATTGTAAGAGGAAGTTGACTTCCTGTGTAAGCAGGGGTGGGCTGGGAGGAGGTCGTGGAGAAATCAGTCTACGAGTTTGCTCACACTTCTTGCCTCGGTGGCTGGCTTTTGTATATCACATAAATATGAAATATGTCCATACATTTAAGGTTACAATGCCAACATCCCTCCAAAGGGAGCCAGGCAAGAAAAAAAATACCCCAGACAAGTTTGTCGGAAGGCTCGTCTACGCACGAACCCTCGCTTCATGAGTATCGGCGGACGTAAGTGATGGCCGTCTGATGGAGCTACTCGGTTTTCCTCCACGTGATTGTTTCTGCAGGACATTACGCTGCTTCTGAACACCAAATCACTGGGTATTCCATCATCACGCTGGAGAAAAGGTTTCCATAATGATGTGAAACATGCTCTCTTTCAAAGCTAGGATGTAGGGAATCATTTACAACTTGTTCCAAGCGGCCCTACCCAGTATTCACGCAGTTCAAGTCAGTATAGGCCTTTAACTAAGCAATTGACTCTTAACAGTTATTCTTCATGTTGCTACTCTAGAATGTCAATTCGCCTGCCGTAATTTGTTCACATCTTACTTAATGACTGAGTGCTGTTCGACCAGATTGGGAGCAGGGCAAGGATGTCTGCTCCCGGCACTCCATTCCACATGGTGCTGCAGCTCGCAGCCATTGCAATATGGCCACAAAGGGAAATGGAGAAGTAAAACTATCTTTATTCAGAGACAACGTGGTCGCAAACATAGAAAATGCTAAGGAACTTACTGAAAATTCCACTGTAACTAGTGAGTTTAGCAAATTATCAGAATACCAGAGACCAATATACAGAAATCAATCCTTGTACTTCCACATAGTAGCAATGCACATTTTTAAATGAAAATTTAAGTACACTGTTTAAACTAGCATCAAAAAACACAACAAATACTTAAAGACAAATGTATCCAAATGTACTTTAGGTTTGTACACTGAAAACTACAAAATACTACTAAGCAAAATTAAAGAGCTAAATCAATAGAGGTATAACATATTCATGGAAAAGAGGATTCAATATTTGGTAATATATCCTTTCTACCTAAATGTATCGACAATTACACCACAATCCCAATCAAAGGCAGCAGGAGGCTTTCTAGCAGAAATTGGCAACCTAAGTCTAAAGTGTGTCATTTGTGGAGGATGCTATGCAGATCCACCCAGACCCCCTTTCAGAAATAAAGGAACTCTATCCGTTAGCCACTCACAGTGGCACCTGCAAACAGCCCTCAGCTGTCACTCCCACCTGGGAATTGCCTCAGCAAAAGAGAGCTGCTTCACCCAATGTCCCTCCCCTGTCCCCTACCTAGGACAGCCTGCATTATTCAATTACCCACAGATATGGAAGGTTAAAGGCCTGTTTCTCTCATTCCAGTTCAAGGTAAGTTCTATCTTCTAAATTCTTTGCAGCATCACTTGAGGAACTCCATTGAAGCTGTGTTGCAGATTGCTTCTCTCTGACAGATCCTGTTTCTTTCTCTTCCTTGACACACTATTGATCCCCAGAACACCCTAATAGACCCTCCCCCCGACACACACACAACATGCTAATTTCTACCTTAGAAGGTGCATTCTGGGGAATCCTGTGACAGAGTCAGGGTACAGCAGTCACAGAAACCCAGCATCTAATTTAAATTCTTTAAAACTTTATTTTAAAAGGACTTAATTTAAACTCCTAAAACTCAGTGGTGCTGATAACATGGAATTATACTAATGATATTAGCACAATATTTATATTTTAGTACAGTGCTTTATCATTTACAGGTAACTTTCATGTGCATTATTATATTTATAAGAAGCAAGGCCCAAAACTAGCAGTGATTATTATTCTAGCCATTAAGGAAAGAATAGAAGAACTAAGTTTATCCTGAAGCATAAAATATTGAGATGAGGCACTGGACATAATGCCCTTCATATGGAATATTGAGCTTTGAAATGGATATTATCTAACCTCTTCCTCTGAAGCAGTTTTAAAATTGAAAGAGAAAAGAGTCACATGTGACAATGAGGATCTGCGGTGGGTGTGTGTGGAGGCAAACACCCACTTAACAATCTATTAAGGTTCCTAGAATAAAAGCACACACCCACCGACACTTCACAGATTATTTAAATGCTGGTATGTCAGAGGATCAGCCCAGAAAAAGTTCTGTGAATCTCTCTTACGAGGCCATTGAATGAAAATCCCCCATTACATTCCAGGGATGCTCTTCGTAAAGTCTACACTGACAAGGCACGCAGCACCGCAGCACCACAGCCTGCTTTAACCAGCCTTCCGAGTCCTCACGCGCAGGCTTTGTACTCGAGCCTAATCAGCAAAGCTCCTCTGGGATCATTAGTGAATGCCTCTCATCAATTTCAATATCATTTAGGGGAATATTCAGAATACAATAAAATGTGAGCAAATTAGACCTTGCACTTTAAAAGCACTGCTTAGGTAGGTCTCCCTTCTCTGCAAAAATGTTTTTGTGGTTTTGCATCTTCATTTGGTTGAATGACAGAAAGAAAACATTCCTGCCAACAAATGAATGAGAAAGTTGTCCAGTACTTATTCTCCATGTTAATATTCTCTGAGAGTAAAAATACATAGATATAGCCCTAGATCTATCTTGTAGTTTCTAGAATGTGAGAACATGGGATGAAAATACAGAATGTATAAACAACTGAAAACTAGAGCACTAAGAAGCTCATAGCTGACTAATGTAATACTAGCTACCACTGTTATGCTTGTGAGCTCCAGTTAAAAAACAAAAGCAGAGTCAAAACTAAAACAATACATGGAGGATGAACAGACTACTGAATGTTGCTGTTTTTTCATAAGGAAAATTATCTAAAGAAGTGAGCATGGTCTATGTTCAGGATGGTGGGCTGAGGGTACAGTCCAACCTCCCCCTTTTTTTGCATAAATCCCTTTGTAGGCCAGAAAATATAGAAAATGAAATAAAAAATTCACCTCAACTGTGGAAAACAAAGAAGGGAGACTCTAGGAGGACTCTGTGAAATGCAGAAAACAGAGGACTGCATTGAGGAAAGAAGCCACAGACCAAGAGGCTATTGAGAGAGAGAAGCTGCAGAGGACAGCAGAAGCACTGGTGTCCCCAGATCTGAAGGCGGCAGACGCTGGAGGCCGGAGAGCATCCAGCACACAGTCTTCCCAGCCCACCCTGCCCTCTTCCACCTGCCCAAGGGCCAGGCAGGAGAAATAAGAAACTCCTCCTTGAGGTGGGTAAAAGGTTGCAGAAGAGTGGGTGGAGAGACATGGAGGTGTCAACCCCTGGGACAATGGTGAGCTCGGGACAAGGTTCTGTCTACCTCCTCTCCCACTCAAAAACTGATCCTGAGCCTCAGTCAAGCAGCTTGCAGAAACAGATGCAACCTATTCACAGTTTGAAAAAGAATTTCTGTTACAATGATGTACAAGATTCATCAAATATTTAAAGAACACCAATACCATGACAGAGCACTAAGAAATTCAGTGCAGAGAAGAAGTTTATGTGCAAAGAGGAAAAAAATCAGAGTGTGAATAGTACAGGATGTTTGATCATTATAGATACTATTTCCCAAAAGAGACAAGAGACTGTATGAAGTCTGTATGGAAAAAGTCCAGCCTTTGTTAATATAATGAGAACAGTTTGCACAACACCCATGTAACCTGGCAGCCAAGGACAGTGGATTGTAGGCACATGTGTGAACAATGACAACTACATTGTAGTAGGCATTGGGGCCGGTAGGCACCATTGAGTGAGCATGTGTACTGTGAGGCTGTCACATTCAAAATTATTGAGCTGGTAGACAAACAAATCTGCATTAATTTTGCCTTAAGCTTGAATATTCCTCCACAGAAATTATTCCCATGATTCAGAATGCCACAACGTCGGGCAACTGGTGATTGGCAGCTTTATCACGACAACATACCTGCTCATGCAACATGTCTCGTGCAGAGTTTTTTGGTGATACATCAAATCACCCAGTATCCCCTATAGCCCAGATTTGGCACCCTGGGACTTCTGGCTTTTCCCAGAACTAATATCACCTTTGAAAAGGAAGAGAGGTAAGACTGTCAAAGAGATTCAGGAAAATATAATGGGGCAGCTGATGACAATTGGGGAACTGTGTGAAGTCCTAGGGTGTTACTTTGAAGGGGACTGAGGTGTCATTGTCCTATGTACCATGCTTCCTGTATCTTCTTCAATTAATGCCTCTGTTTTTAATATTGTATGGATGGATACTTTCAGGACAGACCTTTTGTATCATCCTTAAATAAAATCAATGAAACATTAAGGAGATTGAAATTTTGACTATGGAAATAAAAACTAAATGAATAATACAGAATTTCCAACTTACAAAAGTTACAGAAAGAGAAAGGTTGACGTTATTTACCATTTGCAAATGGTGTCTGAAAAAAATTACTAGAGGGTATAGTGGGTGGGAGATGGGGAGAAAGGACAAAGAAAGAAGAAAAAGAAAAAAACACAAGAAGAAAAAGTGGGATTCAAAAAATAATAATGAACAACACAACAAAAGATAGGACAGAACAATAAAACCACAACAGCAATCAAACAAAAATTCCACACTATGTAAAAACAAGAAATGTGTAGAGGAACCTAATTAATGGGGAAGATTGTGTTTCTGAAAATTTAAACTTAGAAGGAAAATATATGTTTGTATGATAGAAATTTTGGCATAATTACTCAAAATTATCTTCCCCACCATTAGAGGGAGGGGAAAAAAGGAAAAAAAAACTCAATCTAACAAAAGGCTGGAAAGAGAAGATAAAGAGAAATATATAGCAAGTGAGGTGATTAAAAAATAAAGTAAAATAGCAAGTAAAAATTAAACAAAATCCTTAATTATAATAACTGTGCCAGGGTTAAACTCATCTCTTAAAGAACAGCACTTACAGATTAGGTTTTTAAAAACTTTCTATAAAGTGTTCATAATTGACATACTTAAAATGAAAGCACACAGCAAAACCTAAAATAGCAATATGGGAAAATACACATTGGACAAGTTATAACAAAACTATAAGACAAAGAAAAGTTTAATGCAAAAAAATATTAAATGATTCCTTAATAAAAGGAAGATTCCAAGAGAAAGTCACAGTAGTTATAAATCTTTAAGTAGCAAATAAAATAGCTCTGAACTTTATGTAAGGAAAAGTTGTATAAATAGATTTAAATAATAAAAAGTTTTAAAGGAAGATGCTAACAGAGCTCTATCAAAACTAATAAAACAGAAAGACATAGAACATGGACTATTACACACAGCATTTCAAGTCTATACCTTTTTTGTCAAACACACATGGACAAAAATTTACCATGTAGTATTAAGCCCAGAAGGAAATTTCAAGACATTCTCAAAAGTGGAAATCATGGCAACCACCAAGGGCAATACAAAAATTTAGAAATTAATAACCACAATGAAAGTATTAACACATCCCTCCTGCACAAATGCAAAAAAATCCAAATAAGTAGAAAGTTTCATTCAGAATTACTCTTTGGTCAAGGGGGGAACACAATGAAAATCACAAACTGCACAGAACCACTGTGAGTGTGAGAACGAGAAGACGAGGACCCACCCACAGTTTTAGACCAAAGTGATGTTTTACAAAGAGAGGCTGAGGATTGTTACATTAGGCTTTCAACTTGAAAAGAAAACACTCAGTAAATTAGGGCAGAGTTAATTGAGGTTAAAAAAGCAATTAATGAAATCAGAAAATACAACAAAGTTTATCGATAAAACCAAAAGGTGACTTTTGGAAAAATCAACCACTTTTAAAACTTTGGGAAGTATAATTTCATAGAAAGATAAAATGTAAATTAACAATGTTGTGAATGAAAAATAGAAAAATAGATGAATTTTTAAATGTATAAAAAGATACTACATTACTTACCTAGATGAAAATGGACACTATTTTTAAAAAATACAAATTCTCAAAACTGGTTCAACAAAAAAATAGAAAATATAAATAGATTAAGAAGAAATTGACTATGGAAATAAAAACTAACTAGATGAATAATACAGAATTTCCAACTTACAGAAGTTACAGAGAGAGAAAGATTGACATTATTTACCACTTGCAAATGCTGTCTGAAAAAAATAGATTAATATAAAAAATAGATTCACAGATTAAGGAGTCAATCAAAGAACTATCTTAAAATTGTACAAGACTTGGCTGGATTTACAGTTGACTGCCATAGACCTTCAAGGAACAAATAATTGCAATTTATACAAAATATTTCAAAACATATAATAAGTGAAAGAAGATAATCTTAAAAGGCTACATACTGTATTATTCCAACTATATGGCATTCCAGAAAAAGCAAAATCGATGGAGACTGTGAACAGACTGGTAATTGCCAGGGAAGAGGAGGGAGGCATGAGTGGAGTACAGGAAATTCTAGGACAGTGAAAATAATCTGTATGACATCATAATGTGGATACATGCTACTACACACTTGTCTAAACCATAGACTGTAAAACACCAAAAGTGAGCACTAATGTAAACTGTGGGCTTTGAGTCATCACAGTGTATTCATGTACGCTGATTGACCATAACAAATATACCTGTTTGGTAGGGGATGTCGATAATAGAGGAGGCTATGAGTGTATGCGACCAGGGGATACATGGGAAATCTCTGTACCTTCCCCTCAGTTTTACTATGAACCCTAAATTGGTCTAAAAAAAGTCTTAATAAAGATTAATTAATTAAAAAGGATAATGAGCTTCCTAGCTCATACTTCAAAACTAACATAGCCCAATATAAAAATCAGAAAAAAGACAGTACCAGGAAAGGCAATGATGGGTCATTTTCACTGATAAGCAGGTAAACAAAATCTCTAACTTAGCTAACACATACTAAAGTGTATTAAAATAATACTATTGCTCTGTGCTCTGAGAAACTAAATGAGTCACATAGTAAGGGCCCATTAAGACACAGAATAGAAACCACACTAGTTCTTTTTCCAGAGATAATTTAATACAAAGAATTGTTAACCAGCTAGACATTGAAAAATCAAAAAGGCAAAAGGGAATGCTAAAATATCATAGAATAGGCAACTGTAGGAAGTAGCCACCACCCCTAGAGGTGAGAACAAAGGGAAGAGGTTCAAATAAGCGCAATTTAGAAGCTTGAGTGACTTCTCAGGGCTGGGGCCACACAGCTCAGGATGGGTCACTCACTGACTGGTTTTGGTGTCTCTACAAGGACCATAGTGAGCCCAGGTCTAGGACTGTCACCAAAACTATGAACTGGAACCAGCGGTTGCTACTGGAACAAACTCTTGCTGCTGGGGTGAGATACAATCGCTGGCACAGAGCAGGAAGCAAACAGGAAGAAATGTGTCCCTTCTTGCTCCTTCAGACTTCCAGTCAGCCTCTAGCATCCTCTATTAGAGCATCCTCTAACTGGCAGAGCCTAACAGGGAGCCGGCTGGTGAAAGAGGATTGTGACCTACAGAGTCCCACACGCTGCACACAGACAAAGGATATGACAGAGGGATGAAATTTAGGCAATAGCTTCATTCCAGCATGGGCACATATGTACAGTAAAGGTCACACGGCACTTCCCATAGCTTAGACTTCCTCCATACATCCAGATCAAAGAGCTTCTATCTGTTCTGTTGCTCTTTATCATTAGACATTAACACCTTAAGACACAAGAACAAGACCTCAGTTGAGATCATTTTGATAGTGGTATTATACACAAATATAATTTTTCTAAAACTCAGATTTTGAACCATATTTATCTTTACTTATACTGCATATCTTTATTTGAATACATTTATTTTAATTTCACCCTTCATTGGTTCAGTTATTTAAATAATTCATGCATGGTTTTCTTAAAGTAAACTCATTTTTAATAAGATCTTTTTGTGTGTTTAAGCAAAGTGGCTTAATACAAACTGTATTTACATTAACATGCTCTTGAGGGGTTCTTTTGCAAGTTGTTTGATTTTTTAAATGAGTTGAGATGCTTTTCCTTTTTTTTTTTCCTTTTTATCTAGTTTCTTGGAATGTGGAGCAGTGAGGTCCCTGGCTGGAGAGGGAAGCAAAGAGTGGCCAGAGTCATTGATTCACAGGGGAATAAACCTATTTATCTAATGGCCCCTGCTTTCCTTCTGCACCTATGAGAATGTAGTACCAATATTTACCAAGCCAGACAAGGTAATTGTATCACTTGATCATTCTCTATTTTGTGATAAACTCAAATTTCATCCCAAGTTCATTCTTCCCATCACTGTTCCTCTCTTTGTCTACCTCACTTGATGCCCCCTGAAACTGTGACCACGGACTACAGTTATCTCTATGGCATCAAAAAAAAATACTGAATCAAAGTATTTGTAGTCTTTGCTCAACACTCATTTCTTTAGTTATCTCCCTTCTTCTCTGCCATTCACAGCTAAGTCTGTCTAAAGAATTGTCTATGTAAACTTTTTTCCAATTTTCCTTCTCATATTTATTCTGCTTGCCTGAAAATTTGTACTTATGAAAAGAATTTATATCTCACCTTAGAAGATATGCAGACATTTACAAATGCCCATATACCCATGAAAAGATGCTCAACATCCTTAGCCACCAGGGAAATGCAATTTAAACCCATAGTGAGCTACCCCGTCAAATCTACTAGAAGAGCCATAATTTAAAATACGTAATAACAAGGGTCCATGAGGGTGTGGATAAATTAGGATCCTAGTGGTGGGAATATAAAGTGGTGCAGTCACTTTGGACAACAATCTGGCAGCTCTGTTTAAATATAGAGTCACCATATTATCCATCAGTTCTTCTTGTGGGTGCAGATCCAACAGAAAGGAAAGAGTATGTCCACATGCAAACAGGTACCTGAAAGTAGATAGCAGCCAAAAAAAAGAAACAATCAAATGGAACATGTGGGTATATCCACAGAAAAATTTTCAGCAATAAAAAAGAATGAAGTACTGATATATACTACCACACTGATGAATCTTGAAAATATTATTCCAAATGAAAGGAAACAGACACAAAAGACCACATAGAATGGGGTTCTATTTATATGAAATGTCCCAAATACACAAATTTGTAGAGACAGAAAGTAGAACAGTGGATGCATTGGGCTGGAGATGCTGGAGATGGGGAGAAATGAAAGTGGATGCTAATGAGTATCATGTTTCTTTTGGGGATGGAATAAAGGGGGTGGGGGAGGTAGAAGAAGGTATGGGGGGACATGTGGGGATGGAAGGAGACTTGACTTGGGGTGGTGAACTCACCATACAATATACAGATGATGTATTATAGAATTGTACACCTGAAACCTATATAATTTTATTAACCAATGTCACCCCAATAAAGTCAATAAAAATGTCTTAAAATATTTTGTTGTCATGTTACTGTAAATATACTAAAAATCATTGAATTTGGCACTTTAAATTGGTGAATTGTATCTCAACAAAGCAGTTTATTTTTAAAAAGAAATATAAAAGAATGTATATATGGTCCAAAGATCATCTGGTTTAAGAAGTCTAATATTGCTATTATGTCTTGAAATGTAGGAGTTATGTATATATCTGGATATTAATCTTTTGTTAAAGTGTTACAAGTATTTTCCTCCAGTTAGGTGCTCATGTTTTATATATTATTTAAGAACTTTAGATGAAGAGAAGGTCTTGATTTTATTGAGTCTAATTTTCCAATCTTTTCTTTTTTTCTCTCTCTCTTTAAAATAGATTTCATGTACTTATTTTAGAGAGAGGGACGGGAGAGAGACAAAGAGGATCAGAACAATCGATGTGTGAGAGAAACATCCATCAGCTGGCTCCCCTTTGAGTCTTGACCAGGGACTGAACCCACAGCCCAACTATGTGCTCCAACCCAGAATCCTTCACTTGGCCAGAGGATCCCCAACCAAGTAAGCCACACCAGTCAGGGCTGTTATTTACTTTTCAATAAGTTAAATCCTTGAGGGTTACAGCATTACATGGATTCTGTGGCCAATGGCCTCAGCAGGAAGGTTGCTTTGGAATTTAGCATGACCCATACCACTGTTTCCGTGAATATGAGTTACCTTTCCCCAGGTGACTCTGGTTCTGTTTGGCTTACCACCAGGAGTCACTGTGTTGTTCTTTGCTTTGTACACATAGGCACATCTCTTGCCTAAACAGAATTCAGTTTCATCTGGAGCATAAACACCTTCAATTTTAAGAAGAGCTGTGTGCTCCCTCTGGTTCCAGAGACCCTGTTTATGCTCAAGAGGCAAAAATGGCCTGGGACCACAGCCTTCCAGGCCGTTGTAGAAGTCACTGTAGAAGTCTGGTTCCTGGCAGGCTCCACGGGCTTCACGATGGCAAAAAATGAAAGTGAGTCACCAGTCTTTTCATTTTGAGATTATTACACATGATGACTTAAGTTCCCCTACCCTATAAAATATTCTTAGATATTTATTCTCTAAAAATGTTTAAGTTTTGTTTTTCATATTTAAGTCCTAACTATGCCTGAAATTGAAATTCATATATGGTATGAGGTGGAGATCCAGTTATATACAGAATGAATTGTATAAAGAATAAATTGTCTCAGGTGACTTAAATAAAATAGGTTTGCTCTCATTCATCTGCAGTGCCGCCTCTCCAAATGTGGTATTTCCCTCAAGGAATGGGTCAGCTTCTGAACTTGCTGTACTGTTCCGTGGGCCTATATATCCATCCATTTTTAATTACTAGAGAGTTATAATAAACCCTTTTGTTTTGTTTCCTTAGGTATATGTTGACTATTCTAGGCCTTTGTTGTTCCATATAAATTTTAGAATCAGCTTAACTTATTGAATGGTTAGTGTTTGTCATTGTTACGAAATTGCATCGAATTGTGTATATATATATTTGAGAAGAATTGAAACCTTTAGGTTATTGGGTCTTCCTATCCATAAACATGATCTATTTCTTTATTTAGTTAGGTCTATTTTAACACCTTCTAATTAGTTTTTCTAGATTTTCCTCACTGAGGTTTTGTATATCTTTATTTAATCTATCATTAGTCTCTTAATCATTTTTATTGCTGTTATAAATGGTATCTTTTTCCATATATTTTCTAACTACTTTCCTTTTATATAGATGTGCAATTGGTTTATGCATAGTTCTTATATCCAATATTGCAGTATTGTTGCTAAATCTTCTTCTTAATTCTAATCAATTTGTATATTGATGGGAATTTTCTGTGTAGTTAATTATACAAACTATAAATAATAAATAATTACAAATATATTTTTCTTTTCATATTCCAATACTTTTCTTCTTTTCTTATCTTCCTCAGAAGTCTCAGACCACTAATATCCTATTGAAAAGAGAGAGAAGGAGACTAAGAGAGCAAGAAAGAAAAAAAAAGAAAAAACACAAGTGGTGGGTATCTGTATCTTGATTTGACTTTCAAAGAAGTGTTTTTACTGTTTCATCTTTTAAGTGTAATATTTGCTGTAGGTTTTCAGCAAAAAAAAAAAAAACAACTCTACCAGGTTAAGTTTCTTTCTGCTCTGAGCTTTCTAAGAATTTTTATCAGTAATAGATGGAGAAGTTTTTCTCTATCTTATAATTTTATTACTTTTCTTCTTTAACTTTTTAAGTGCTATATTAATATAATGTTAAATCAACCTTGCAGTTTTCTCGTGGTTTTACATTTTTATGGGAATCTAAACAATAAACATGTGCCCAATGGGCACTGGTAGTGTTTCGGCATTGAGTGGCAGTCTCATGAAACCTAGTAGAAAACTGAGTCAAAGGCCTCAATAAGCTACAGGAATGGGCTAATTTTTTAATAAATAGCAACTTTGAACAACCCTTAATAATTTACTTAAAAGGAAATCATGAGAAGCTTTGGTTATTTTATGAAAATTAATATAAAGAAGTATTGTTTAGGCCAGAAAAGTTCACAGAGAACTTGTGTATCGGCACCCAGTGAAGGCCCTTGGAAAGCACCTGAACTTCCCTCCGGTAGGACATTGGAGCCGCTGTGCTGCTCACAGCCTGCGCTCCAGCAGCTGCAATCCCCAAACACACAACCACTTACCCCCTCCTACTAAAGCAAACTCTCTGCTTCTCAAATTTCCAATTACTTTATTCTGTATTTCCTGACATTTTCTCTTTAGAAAACTATGTTATCTCCCTCCATTAAATTACTACTTAAAATTCTCCAGGATGAGTTTCTTCTCTGAATACCCCATCTGACTCAATCCTAGTCTGTTCATTAAACTATTTCTTCAACTATTCTAGTCTTTTCTTCAACTACTATTTTCAGTCTTTGGTCATATATTACATTTTGATGATTACGTGAAATGTATAAGTAGCATGATGTCTTACACACAAATTGCACTTGATACATATCAATTTGTAGTTAAATGTTTCCCTCCATGACATTAGTAAAGCTAGTAACATGCTATTTACAGCATTCACACTTCCCTTCACCAAACAAGATATTGTTTTGCATGCAATGAACATTCTGTGATATGTCCAAAAGCTACCATTCCTAACCCCCTCCACCATCACGAATATATCACACACTGTTCTCTTAGGGTGTCCTGTTTTGCAGCCTACTCTTTTCTTTCTTATTTATTATTACAATCCCCATTAGTAAATTGGCCTCTTTCCTATACTTTATCAGATCCTAGCTAGCTGGACTACAAGTACCTTGTAATCAGGGCCAAGACTTAACATCAGATAAAGAATTATTATTTTTGCCCAATAAATTTACATTTCAGTTTGCCAATAAATGAGGAATTTGCTGCCAGGTTTTGCAAGAGTAATGGTTTGTTTTTCAAGAGTAATGTTTTGAATCATCTACCAAACAGATACATAATAAAATTAGCATTTGAAAATATTGCACAATAATATATACCTGTAGAAATTAAACTCAAAGCTAAAAAATAAATATGACCAATGAAAGTCTTTAATAAAAATTATATTATAAAATCTGAAAGGCATAGACTTCAAAAGTGTGAACTATATTAACTGAAATGAATGGGACCTCAGAACCTAATTTTCAAATTCTGAGTAAAACTATATGGCAAATGAATCCTAAGTCATTTCCATGCATATAGATGTACAAAGAAATATAAACTGTAGAATAAAGAGTAGCATGTAAGTATGTGAAGCAGAAAACCAAATTAGCATTTTAAAGAGAACAGTTAAAAGAACCCTCATCACTTTTCCCCTAACAGTTGACTTCCTGCCCTGCCTTATGATCTCCTGTCCTACCTTATCTCTCCTGCGCCATCCGCCTACCGTATAATGCAGGTGTTTGTAGGTGGGAGCCATTCCATAGTTTTCAGCGGTGGAAGGACATGATCAAATTTATATTCTGCCCCCTGTACAGCGATTAGACTGCAGGGGAAGAGTTGAAGCATGGCACCCAGCTAGAAGACTATACCCTAGTATTCTGGAAAGGAGATCAGGGTGACTTGAACTTGAATGGGGGCCTTGGAGGTATGAAGAGTCATTTGGGATACACTTTAAAAGCAGTACTGATGAGAATTATCTCAGATTGCGTAAGAGGTATAGGTGTGAAATCAACGAAGATTTATAAGTTTTCGGTTTGTGCAAGTGGAAGAATGTAGGTTCCATTTACTAAGAGGGGAAAGCAGGAAAGGAAAAGGCTTGGAATTAAAAAAACAAAGAGGTTTGTTGCACAAACGAAATAGAAATAGACTCATGGATATACAGAACAGATTGATGGTTGCTACATGGGAAGATTGGGGGACTGGGTTAAAAAGGTGAAGGAATTGAGAAGTATATACTGATAGTTACAAAACAGCCCCAGGGATATAAGGTACAGCATAGGGAATATAGTCCATGATAGTGTAATAAGTATGTATGATGCCAGGTTGGTGCTAGAAATATTGGGTGGGGGGAACACTTTGTAATGCATATGATTGTCTAATCATTATGCCATATGCCTGAAAATAATACAAAATAACACTGAATGTAAACTGTAATTGAAAAAGTTTAATGTAAAATTAAAAGTAAAAAATGATGATTTAGCAAAATAAAAGAGGGGTCTGTTTGTAATAACTTAAATTTGAGAAGCCCGTGGTGCTCCCAAGGGGGCTGATATCGAGCAGACAGCGGGACAGTGCTTCGCGGAGGAACACTAGGGAGAGAGGTCCGGCTGGAGACAGGGGTGTATGGAAGCTGACTCGTACTGACTCGCCAAGAAAATCGCAAGCCAGATGTTAAACACAACCAGTATCGAACATTAAATTAGATAAACTTATAATCAAATAAATTATATTAAAAACCAAGGTAATAAATACTCAGAGCTCATGAATTCTCTTACTGTGTATTACATTCGTAGCTTGAAATCTGTCAAGGTAGGAGTATTTACACCATGGTATTTGGTAAACGTTTTAAATTAGGGCTTTACTTTCCTCGGAGAGCAGGCTGTTAAACATTTACTGGCAAACACTGGCTGGAGATACACATTTGGGAGTCATCAGAGATGGTATTTAGATCAGATTACTGGGGGAGTATAAAAGAGAAGACAAGACCAGGACTGAAACATTTTGATGTCAGAAGAAAAGGAAGAATCTAAAAGAGAGAGAGAGAGATTGAATGAGTGGACAATGGGATACAAAAAAAAATCAGGAGTATGTGCTATCTGGGAAAATGAGTGAAGGACATATATAAAGAAGGAGGATGTATATGATCAACTATATCAAATGCTGCTGATAATCAAGTAAAGTGATACTGAAGCCTGAGCACTCACTTTGGCTTTTGGGAAGGTTGTTGGTGACCTTGACCAAAGTAATTTCAGTGAAATAGTGAAGATGAACGTCCCATTGCAGTGGGCTTCAGGAAGTATGCAATGCAAAAAAAAAAAAAAAGTGGAGAAAGTATAAGAAGTCTGGCTGCAAAAAGAAAAATGAGACAGTAGCTGCAGCAGATGTGGGTCAGGGGAATTTTGTTCAAAGAAAGGTGATACTGTACCATATTTGCATGCTTATGCAAAAGACCCGGGAGGTAGTATAAATGCGACTGCAGGAAAGAGAACGGCTGACTGCAGGAGCAAGGTCCCTGAAGAAGTAGAGGGTGGGATGGAGTGCGAGGAGAGGAGGATTTGACGTACAGAGGAGCAGAAGCAGACCATCTAACCCAGCATCCATTGCGAGGTGGAATATGTACAGTGGAATATGTACAGTATAGGGAATCAGAATATCCAGCCACAGTAAGACTCATTTTGAACTAAAGACAATTCAGAATCAACAGATGCAGAAAGAAGTCTTCCCAGAGCTTCCCCTAACTGACTAAAAGCAGAAGCTTCTGAGAAATGAGGACTGCTGTAACTGCCTCTCCCCGGGACCTTCGTGAGGAAGACAGGAAGTCAGTGGCAAGACACACACATTTACCCCATTAGTTTCTCCCAGTAGTAAACTCCCCACAGTTTGCTGCCCTGGGAAACCTAAGACCCTTTTCCATTGTCTTTTCACTTCCCTACAAATTGATTGTTCTTTGATAAGATTCCATATAAGCCCCAGTTCTAACCCCTCCCTTGTTACTCATCATCGGGTTCTCCCACATGTATGCACCATGCGCATGTTAAGAACTCTGCTTTTCTCCTGTTAATCTGCCTTTTGTCTGTTTATTTCTCAGGCCCAACAACTGAACATGATGGTAGAGAAAGTTTTTTCCCCCTCCAGTAGATACAGATAAAATGCCATTCTCCAATCACTTGTCTATTGTCTAGCTAACCTACACTCATACTTCAAGTTTCAGTTCCAGTGTCATTACTTCCAGTAAGCATTCCTGAACACCTTGCTCCTGCAGTCAGCCGTTCTCTTTCCTGCAGTCGCATTTATACTACCTCCCAGGTCTTTTGCATAAGCATGCAAATATGGTACAGTATCACCCCAGCTGCGGCCAGCTGATCTTGTCTGTGCTCCCCGAGTCCCCTGACAAAGTGAACGATACTATCACTTTCCAATATGCATCGAAGTGATCCCTTTCCAGGTTCTTCTCATTCACAGCCTGGAGCTCCTTAACAGGGCTCCTCATACTGCAGCCCTAGCACAGTGCTGGCACGCAGGACCCTCAGTAAATGTTACTAAACAGGATGAATTAGGGAAAAAGGGGCAGCAGACATAAAGAAACAGGAAGTAATAAAAGAAAAGGTGTCACCATTTACTGGGGATCTCCTTCAGATAGAAACCACCAGGGAATTTCTAGTCTGAAGATGCAGAAATAATAAAAATTAAATCTGTAAAAATTAAATGAAGGAGAAAACACAGGACAGCCCAGCAAAAGATATGTCACACTTTGGCATAAGGCGGTTTTCAAATTCAATTTCTAAGCACCAGCCTTCAGAGAAAAATAAAAATACATCATAGAATATTACTCAGAAGTAGTATGGTTTTCAAGCAAAAGACTTTGGATCATTTTTCAATACTGTGTTTATTTTGAGAGAATGAAAAACACTGTTATCTTGTCATCTGTTCTCCAGACTTTTTCCCTAGCCATTTCTTTGCTTTTCCTCTTCCTTCATTTAAAAGTAATCAAATGTGCTGTCAGTGATACTAGATTATAACTTCAGATGCAAAACAAATTATGAGCAACTCTTTAGAAAAAGAGAATGCATAACCACTGACTAAATGCAATATAACAAAGGAGGCAATAAAATTGAGCTAGAATTTTCTCTGATATACTCCCTTACTACAAAATTGGCCCTCCAATCTCCAAAAAGCCCCAGGCTCTGCACTTAATAAGCAATCCTAAATCTATTCTGCTTCTCCTAAGAGGGGTATTGAACTCTGAGCCCAGAATCCCTGCTTCCTTTGGATCCCTCCTGAGGCAGACACCAGACCTTAAACTTGGCACAAAGAGTAGAAAATTATGCATCTGACTCTGGTGTTTCTTGGAAGGTACTAAGTAATTAATTTCCACTTTCCCCACCCTCCCCCACACCACCTCTACCTAATTCTTACCTAAACCTCTTCAATAAATATTTACTCCTATTTCAGAAGTCAAGATTTCTCTAGTCCAGTGTTTCCTAAACATGCCCTATCATGTGAGTCCCCTGGTGCGCTCTGTAAAATACTGATTTTCCCAGGACTGCCCTTAGAGATGATGATTCTGTTGGTCTGGGACGGGGCCCAGGCTGTTCCACTAAAACACAAAATGTTCCAAAGGAGAGATGACAGCTTAAGATTTTGTGTTATTCATTTGATTTGTTTATACCTCTCCCTTCTTACAGAGAAGCATTTGAGGTCTCTGGATACACAACGGACTGGGATAAACTTCACGGATTCCCAGTGTGATGAGAAGCATCTGAGCTTTCTGTTACCACTCCGCTGGGTAACCCTGGACCCACTGCTGGCCCAGTGCCCACCTGCCCCATGTCAGCAGGAAGAGCCCTCGTCTGAGAGTCAGGCAAGAGTGCACTACACTCTGAGCCCTCATCACTAGCTCTGTGAACTTTGCAACTTGAGACCCGGAGCTAACACATTTCTCCATCTCTGAAGTGTAAGATTTGATGATCTTGGAAGGTGGCTGCTTACTTTATATGTAAAACAGGCCCATTCATCCTGATATCTCTTATGAGGCTTCTAGGAAAAATTGCTAAATGTGATGGGTAACAATCCCGAGGGGCCCTTCTGTGAGCAAATGCAAAAATAAACATTCCCTTTTGCCATTTGTTAGCAGTTTGAATTATATGTTCTCCCTGAAGAAAGAAAGAAAGAAAGAAAGGAAGGAAGGAAGGAAGGAAGGAAGGAAGGAAGGAAGGAAGGAAGGAAGGAAGGAAGGAAGGAAGGAAGGAAGGAAGGAAGGGACAAGTGTTGAAGTGCTAACCCCCATCATCTCAGAATGTGACTTTATTTGGAAATAGAACCTTTGCAGATGCGATTGAGTTAAAAGATGGGTTCACACTGGCCTAGGGCGGGCCCCGATCCAATGACTGGTTTCCTTGCACAGAGAGGAACGTTTTGGCACAGAGACACTGGGAAAATGGCCATAGAGAGACAACAGAGGCAGATGGAATAGTGTGTCCACAAGCCAAGGAACCCCAAGGATTTCTAGCACACTCCAGAAGACAGGGGACAGACAAGAAATGATTCTCCTCTAGAGGACAGCATGGCCCTGCTGACCTTGAGCTCAGACTTCTGGCCTCCAGATCTGTGAGAGAATAAATTTCTGTGGTTTTAAGCCACCCAGTTGGTTGAACCTTGTTACAGCAACCTTAGGAAACTGATTCACCCTTTACCCAATAAAACATAACCATAGAATTGTGACAATTAGAACTACATTTAACTTAGAGCTAATATGCATCAACTCATCCACCTCTTTAAAAAGAACTTTTAAAAAGGGAACAGTGCAGTTAAACAGTGTGTCCACAAAGCAGAACTTCCCCACCACCACCACAACTTTTACTCCCTGTGACACCAAAATAAAACCCAAAATAAAAGATTAACACACCTCCCTAGCAGTTTACAAACAGGGGAGGGGGAGGGAACTGCGCAGGGAGAAATGGAGACATTGGCCATGGTGATCAACAGCAAAAATAGCTTTATCGGACTGGAGTGAGATGGGGTCTTGCCTATGTGCCTGCCAGACAAAAATATCTAATGCTTAGGACACAAAGAGAACTACTCTGGAATTCCAATACAGTATTACCCATTATAATGCAGAATTCAGTGTGTACGTTCATCCTAGATGTCGTCCAAACTGGACGTGTTATGGAAAACCCCCAGGAGGCCTTTTGCTGGCACTCGTGCACCTAACACAAGAAGAAAGAACGCCTCCAAGCAGTCAGGCTCCTGTAGGACTGATCTCATTTTGGTCATTGTGGAAGCACTGAACTATTATAAATATCCCACAAGGTGAGGAAAGTGTAATCTTCCAAAGAGGACTTGCTACACATCATTTGTTTTCTCTCTGCAAACCTCAACTGCTAGCCTTCGAGTTTTCCAAAGACAGCCATATTGGACAGCTTGCTTGCTCGGAAGTAACTGTTCCCATACATCAGTCTTCCCAGTGAGATGTGGGGAGTCTGCCGTGCAAGGCTTTCCTTCAGGAAACAAGTGGAAATAAAGGCCAGAGGTATAAGAGAACCTGGAGGAAGCAGCAGGGTAACGCGGAGCTTGCTGGAAAGCTGTGGGGACACTGGGTGCCTCTGTTGGTTCCACGTGTGATTCCTAAGGAACGTCCTGCCCTGTTTCTGTCTTAGCAAAGTGGTCAAAGGAACGGTTTCAATCTGCAAGGAAGCTTGGAAGAATAATATAATTCCCATACTCATTGAAAAAACCACATTAAATTAATACCTTTGTTATCATTTCCCTGGAGCAGTCATCTATGAATGGCTTCATTTGAAAGAGCAATTGCCCACATTGAGTGGAATGGTGTAAAATATATAGCAGAGAAAGGCCAAGGGCTCAGAATCCCCAATTCACGGAGAAATTGTACTAGTTGCTGTACCTCGGGCTAACTAAAAATAAGAACCATTGACCTCACTAGAATTGACGCTAATTTCCGTCTCCAGGTTTGGCAGAACAGTCCCATAGCCGGAATTTGGATCTAACCAGAATGCCTGCATCAGTCAGAATTAGGCCTTTACAGCTTCTAACGGCATGACTCTTCATGGGTGTACCAACAGCACAAGCAGTGCTTCTCAGAGTGTGGGTTCCGATAAACTGAAGATTTCTATTTTTGTTTTAAAAAGTGCTCATGGGGCCAATAATCATTCTCAGGGCATTCCATTATTTTTACCCACAGGACAAAATATGCCTGTAGTCCTCTCCATACATACATAGTCTTCTCTTAATACATAGAATAGAATAAAATCAAACACTGTCCACAGACATAGAGCTTTCTTCCTGGGTTCCCGGTGCTGCTTAACAGCAAAGCACTCACACACGAAGCACGCAGAGTCCAAGGTGCCTTTGAATCCCCATTGATGACTTTGGCCATCCGAAGTCGCCTGCCATCCTCCCTATCAGTACAGACATGTGTTATTTTATCACAAAGCACTGGAACCTTGAAGTGCCAAAGAAATACATACAAGGCATGTATTTTTACTCTAGTCTGTATTCACTTGTATCTTATTCAATAGCCTTAACAGTCTTAATCTCTCTACAGAGACTGGTCCTTCCTAAGGCATCTTGTGGGACCTGTTTCTTTCCTGCCCATTCAATTTCTTCCCATGGCCCAACCCTGAGCTGAATTCTCTACCTTACCCCTTGGGCTCTGGAAATGTAAAAATCTTACATGTAAGAAACACAGGCCCACTGGGCAAGTTAAAGGGGAAACTTTTGCCTCAAAGTCCACACACACCCATCTGAATAAAAAGCAAGTCTACAAAACTCTTGCTTGCCAAAAACAAAGAGAAAAAATATAAAATGATACCAAATAAGAAAAACAATGCAGTAAGATAAATAGAAATGCTTCCAAAACAGTAGTCAAAAGTAAATCCCCAAAAGTTTCAAAAGAGAATTTCAGGAAACCGTATGCTATTCTTGAAAAAGAACAGAATTACATGGGTTTTGTGCATGAGGTTACAGTGGGATTAGGTTTTTTAATAAGTGATCAGAAACATTAGAAGAAATAAAACATTTAAAGGGAAAGAATTCAAGAAAACTAAACACAAAATAAAAACAGAAGGTGAAGGGATCAGCTGAAGACCATACATTCATGACACAGAGAGACACAGACGACAGTGTGGTGACGGCCAGAGGGAAGGGGGCGGGGGCTGGGTGGAGGGGAGCCAAGGGTGGGAAGATGGGGACGTCTGTAATAGGGTCGACAATAAAAACAAAGTAAAAAATAATAACTAATTAAATCCACATCAAATTTAATAACTGGGGAAGTGTTTGATACAATACCAAGTGGCAAAAGCGAGACCCCAAACAGTTTGCACTGCGCCATTCCAACTGAACACACAAGTGAGTTAGAAGAGGCTAGAAGGAAACGCCACACAGTCCCAAGACCGGTTTTCTTTTGGTATGAGATGGGTTGTTTTTTGTCACTGCTTTGTATTGTACAAGTTCCCTGAAATGAACGTATGTTGCTTTCATAGTTGGGGCAAAGAGCACATCAGAAATTGCATGGGTATCCATTTCTTCGTCTCTGATGACTAAGCTCCAAGAAAGTCCTTTGCCTTTCCCTTTCACATTTTCTGTTAAAAGTACTGCTATGTAGAACTCACTGGCTTACTAGTCAGATATCCTCCTTGGCATCTGAGTGATACAGTTCATTAAGCATTTCTGAGCCCTGTGGAATAATATGTGGAGAGACAAAGCTGAAAAATGTCGAGAATACACACTGTCAATAACCACTGGGGCTCCCAGAAATCCACGTGTGCTGGCATTTAACTCATGCCCATTAGTCCCTATAAGGCACGTGCCTTCCTTAGCTTACCTTTTCATTTCTGGGTCAGAATAGTGGGACCAGGCAGAATTAGGTTAAACTGAAATTTGTAGATGATTTTGAAAGGGAAAATGAAAGAAAAAAAAAAACAAGAAATGGAGGAAGGGGAGGGAGGAAGGGATGGGTGGAAGTTAAATCCAAGGGCCCGAGAGGAAGACAGACCCGAAGTGCTTTTCACTCCTGCTTTGTATGTATAAGAGACTGTGCTCGGAAAAGACACAGCAACCTGCTCCGTGTGCCACAAGAACTAAGTGCCCCTTTTTAACCCCATTCTACAGAAGAGGAATCTTTCATATGAATCAATACAATAGCTTCCGTGACCTTAAAGTGGTCAATAATCAAGGTGCAGGAAAAGCCAAGGCTCTGATCTCCTGTCTTATATCAACTTTAAAGCAGTTTCCCGTTGTATATTAAAGACGTCTATTGTGCTAAAGTGCAGGAAACTAATTGGAATCATTCTGGCTTTCGTGACTCATAAACTTAATGTTCTTTTAGCATCATTTTGGCTGAGCAGATTTCCTAACCACAGTTTAATGGCTAAAGACATTTAAAATAACAATCTCAAAAGTCTTTCCAACCTCTCCAATTAGAGCGAAATAAATTGCCTCTCAGAATCAGAGGCTGTGCTTTCACAGGCCATGGTTTCTGATGTCTTAACTATGGTGGAAAAGGACAATTACCGATGTCCCATTTTCATCTTGCCCCTAGTTATTCCTCCTAGAACTGAAGCCACCTGCCTGGTCATGTACTTTCACTTGGATCGTCTTCTCGTGGTTTGGCACGGCTTTCATTCCTTTTCTTAATTAGTTATTTTAGCTTTTATTGGACCTGTGGCAAAGGGTATGAAGTTTGGTCTGTTATCTCTGGAGCAGCCAAGACGATTTTCCTGTTATCATTGTTTGTTAATATTTATTGAATTCTAAGTTTGTTATAACAAGTAATAGACAAGGCTCCCACATAGCAAAGATACTGAAATTTGGTGGGCCAGCAGGTTTGGGTTTGAATCCAGAGGACCCTCTCTGATTGTGTCTGTGCTGTTCATTCCAAGTTTACTTCAGTCAACCTTTATTTCTGGCTTAAAAGTCCACAGATGGAGTTTTTCTTGGACTTGAAGGACAAAATAATTAGATAAGAAGAAACAAAACAAACAACGGTGATTCAGCCTTTTACTTGGACATACTGATTGTTGACACACATACACACAAACACACACCGTGATACACACGCACTGACCACTCATCGCTCTTCAGAAGAATGCTGGCCTTTCCCCAGCAGCGTTCCTCAGAAATCACTTGCTGCCTTCAGCTCTCCACGAGCAGAACGGAGGGGCCAGGAACTGGAAGTCTTTTGAAAATACAAGAAACTGCAAAGCTGAACTCTGTCTCAGCCCAGTGCATATAGTCTACGCTCCCCATTGTGACTTTGTGTCGTGTTCTCTGGGATGAGAGCCCCCTTGGCTCCCCTGCTGCTCCACTGCCCACTCTCCTACATGACAGGACAGGCCTGCTCCCTCCCACTTCTGTTGTTCTGGCTTTCTCGTAGGTTCTCTTCTGTCCCTGTGTGTGTAGCTGGCCACAGCTTACTTTTAATTCCTGGTTTGGTCCAACCATTTGGACACAGGCTTTTATTTATGACCTAGCTGTGTCCATGAACCTCTTCTTCTCCATCTCTTGCAAATACATGGATTCTCTAATCCTCAGCTCTGCTCTGGATCCTTAATATTTTTCTTTTATATCAGCATTTCCTGGTCCTTTTCCATCTTCCTGGGTTCCTTGCAGATAGACTCCCTACATTGTGTAACTTCCAGGTATGATACGATGCATTTACATACAAACATATATATGCACATATGTATGTTTATGTGTGCACATACATGCACATGCACTGGGTTTGTATGTGTGCTTTGGCTTCCTCTGCTGCTCAAAAATCAATAGTTCAGTATTTCTGCTTCCTTTTTTTCAGTCTCTCCCTTTACTTTCATTTTATAGGTATAATTCTCAGAATGTCAAAATCTGTCTAACTATTTAACTGGAGAATTCTTCACACTGAGAAAGAACAAATCACCTTTTCTCTGAACTGAGTTTTATCTGTAGTTCTGAACACTATAGTTTTAATCTCTCTACTACACTCCTGCCAGGTCAAAGAAGAAAGATTCAAGTCAATTCGGAGGCCTGTCAGAAATGTCCCTTAACAATAAAATTTACAAGCTTAAAAATATCACTAGAGCTTAACGTCTGGCACAGCCTCCCTCATTGAGAAGTTAGCAGCTCTCCGACACCTCAGTCTGCTCACATGGGCCTGCCTCAATTTCAGAATAGCTTAACTCTTCTACTTGGACATTTTATTAATATATGCATGGGATCACAAAAGCAAGGGTCATGAAATGAGACCATTGCAGTTCTAAGCCAGCCCTCAGGACCTGGATAGCTATAGACACGTAGATATAGATAATAATAACAATATACATATAGGTGATATAAGTATAGATATAGATAAATGTAGATAGATGATATAGATATAGATGATATAAATATAGATAGACAGATAACCAGAATTGTGTTGAAGACCAATGGGCAGGCAGATAACATCTACACATAACATCTGTGTTATACTTGGCTTCATGCACACAAGGTTTATTTGTGTTCTATCTCAGTTGCTAAACCAAGACCAATTGGGAAAAGGCAGTACAGGGTAAACTATGGAGCTTTAAATTTTCTTTAAAGTGAAAAAGGAATGACCTGATGGAGACTCTTTACAGCACCAACCTCAGTCCACGCTGGGGAATGGAGAAGCCTTCCCCACAGCACCATCGTCAACTGCGCATCTTCTCCCTCTCTCGCCTCTGTAGCTCCCTTCACTTTCTCCCACCAGCTCCTGCTGCCCCCTAATGCACTGAAATACACACAACAGACAAAGTGGGAAAACACCTAAATTTCAAAGTTTCCCAATCCTGCCTTAAATTCCTGACTTCTTTCTCTGGCATTATTACTGAAGGCAGTTTCCTTTCAGAGAAACTTTTTAAGAGCCCTTGATGCTCTTGGTTGACAAGATATATTTGTCATGAGTCCTCAAAGCCACTTCCTTCATTGCCCAAGTAGAAAAGCACTAAATACATCTAAAAGAGGACAATTTCATGCTGGATACAGCAAGAAATGGATACATTCTTCCCTAAGGACTCTAGGAGGTGAATAAAGATTGCTCGCTAAAGACCAGAAGGAGGATTTGAACCACAACCTCAGCCTCTGGCCTGCTCAGAATTCTCCACTCCACTAGCTGCCCGAGGGGCAGAGCAGCCTCCCTTCTATGTTCTTTCCTCAGGACCCGTAAGAGAAATGACCAAGTTGGTATCTGCATATCTAAGCAAGTCTGATTCTTCCACTGAACGAAGTAGCATGCACTTTGTTCATCGTCAAGCCACACTTGCACGCAGTCTTGTTTGGGTGGCTGAATTTCCTGAGATAGTTATTACCAGACTATCCCAAGCAAACCTGTTAAGTTGCTACATTGGGCTCTCGTGCCTGCTCTGTGCAAGCCATTCTGTGATGCCCCCTTTGCCCTTTCCCCCAGGGGCACAGGTCTCCACACGGACCCCGACTGGCCAGGCTTTCTCCTTCATTTCCCTCTCCGACAGAAACTTACTTTTAGTTAGATCTCTTTATGTGAATAGGATCCAGATTTCTGAATATTTGGACACATGACCTCATTGTACTACTATAAAACATGCTCAATTTATATGAGATTTCCAAATCATTTTCATTGCTAGCTAGCACTTTAAGTTTGATTTTCTGTATGATTACTAAACCTGGGGAAGTGGCTGAACCAAATAGACTTGAGAATGCCAATTGCCTCTTAAGATCTGAGGCTTAAACTAGAGATTAGGTCTCCCTTCACGCCAACCAATTTCAAGAAAAAGTGAGCAAGGACATGGAAAAGAGAGTTCTCTTTAAAAAGGTATTGTGAAATACATTAAATGCAGATTAAAAGAGTAATATGATCAATTCCTATGCACAAAATACCCTGTTTTATCAAATATTTACATTCCACATTTGCTTCATATTAACTTTTTAAAAAATAAAATATTACATAGACTATTAAGCCCCCTATTTACCCCTTCCCATTCTTCTCTTTACTTTCCTCCAAAGAATAAATCTCCACCATGAAACATTCTATACACTTGTTTTATATTTTAACCATAGATATTATTTAATGTTGGTTCACAGTTAAACATTTATTTAAGTGGAATCATATTTTATATTCATATATCATTCTACAAATAGCATTTTCACTCATTATTGCATTTTTAAAGCTTATCCATATACCAGGTAGTAATTGTACCTCCAGTTTACTCATCATTCATTCAGAGGACTAAACCATAACTTATTTATTCTTTCTCCACTTGGTGAACATTTAGACTGAATGTGACAAGGGACACTCTACACATTCTCCTTTTGCACGTGTGCAAGGGCTTCCCTTGTCTATGTGTAGAAGTGGACTCACTGGGTCAAAGGGTACGCTCATCTACAATTTCAATAGGTATTAAAAATTAGTGGTTATATCAATTCACACTTTTACCATTGTTCTTTCTCCTCTCCACATAAATAGTATAATTATCATTGCCGATGAGCATGAAATGGTTCCTCACCATAGTTTTGGACCGTGCTTCTAACAGAAAATGATTTCGACTGTCTCAGCACCACAACTCTCAGACATAAACTCTGCTGGTGTTTTCCAACCACATCTTATATACATGTGTGATCATATATTTTGAGGAAAAAGGGGAGTAAGTAAACTATTTGAAATTTAGTGTACTCTCAAAATCCAGAATGTATGTTTACACATGTGTGTGTCCATTGGTAAAGACTGAAGGAATAGATAAAATGAAGCTCCATTAACTCACAGCATGAGCCTATCCCAGCAGAGACCTATGTAAAAAATGACACCTGAAAGAATGGTGTCATTCCTTTAGAATTACCTTTCCTGGTCTGCAGACTCTTAATGGTAAGATCAGATTAAGTTGGCTCCCCTGGCACCTGCATTTCAGGCATTAAGTCTAAATTCTGACTGGGGGCTTGGTTTCCTACTTACTAAGATAAAACTGTGGCCAGTGTAAGAGGCAGGAGCTTTTTTTCTTTTTCTTACCCCATCTCAGTACCTTAAAAATAATTCACATGTATTTGGCACATCAAACATGCCACACACCAGGGCAAGCACTTTATCTAAATTATGTCTCTTAATCTTCACAATGACTGCAAGTGGAACTCTGATTGTCGCCATTTTAGAAATTTTAAAGAAAGTGAGAGTCTGAAAAATTATGTAAAGTCATGGAGCTCGTACATGAGTGAGGAGTCTTGTATTAAATTCTTCCTGATTCAGAGCTCCCAGATCTTCACAACGACACTAAATGGCCTCATTCAAAAATCAGACACCTATAGAACTGTTTCTGAAAAAGTTCTTAATGTTAGAAATGCAGGCTTTTTCTCTACTTCTGCCCTAGTTCTAACCCCAAACACAAAGCAATCGTCTGTGCCTTTGAACATAGCTCTCGTATCTGCCTGAAGCTTCTCTTTCCCAAGTTAGATCCTCTTACATCCTTAAATTGCTTCCATCGTGGGCTCCCCATCTCCATGTCCGAGTTACTCTTCTTGGGGTGAGCTTCAGATATGGTCCCCCCTTCAGAAAGTGTGATGCTCACTACACTATATTGCAACAGCCTGTGTGCCAGGAGGATTCCCTGCAATGGACTCACCAGCTACCTCGTTCTGCTCCTTGCACTCGGTCACGCACGGCCCTGAGTCACGCTGGCCTCTTTGGCAGCCATGCCACACTGGTGACACATTCTGGGCTCGTGCCAACAATCATTCCCAAGTGCTTCTTTCTACCCGTATTTCTCTTAAGCCATGACATTGTCGGCCTGCATTTTAACAGTTTTTATTTTATTCTAATGTAGGATATTACATTTACATCCATTACGTTTTATTTATTGCAGTCTGCTAAAAGAAAATTCTTGGTTTTTGATTCTTTCATTTTCCTGGAATTCACCCTGACATTACATGATTCCTGTGCTGTATTTGTCTTCATCAAACTCTTTGATTAAAACCTACCCAGTGGTCTGGATAAGAAGCTTGGTGCTATGCTCCCAGAAACATCTTTTTTCAAACTCATCTTTTCAAAAAGCCATTCAAGTCATAAGGTAAGCTCCTCTGACTGTATAAATCCATCTAAAAGCATTAGCACCAACCTCACATTTCTTCATCCTGACAACAAGGATATCATGAAACCCTTTGTCAACTATCTTTCTCAATTTCAGATGAACTATGTCTATTGTTTCCGTAACCTTGACAAATAAAGAAGAGAAATGGCGTTATTTACTGATAGTGCATTCTCAACAATCCTATATCAGATTTATTTTGCTGGGCCCCTTTATGATGACTCTCCACCAGCCTTATAAAACAACAAGTTCGATGGAATTTTGTGTGGTATGCAAAATAAACACACTGGTTTATAGATCATGGAATGCACTTTTTCTCTATTTATCAGGAAATGAACTTCCCTTGTAGGAAAGATATGGTAGGTCAATATTTCCCGGGCAGCTAGGAAAAAAACACAGAAGTTACAAAAATCCTACGTTTAAAGGTATCAGAAAGTTGTGGACCCAATGAAGGTCAGGAGGAATTTCAGATTCGGACAAGGCTTTAAGGAAGAGTGGACAGTCGCCAGCCATTTTCTTTCCTGGGGTCATTTAGCAACGCCGAAACAGGCCGAGGGTCGAGATTGTCTCTCACAGAGGAACTGTACTGAGGAAAAGAGAGGCAAATTTTGAGTTTAGAGCTTCATAGCTGTCGACCTTATGGACCACTGGGAAAACCCTAGATCAAGGTCAGTTTTTGCCATGGATCAGTTGTTGAGTTCAGAGGCAACGTGGGAGGCGGGGCAGACTAAGTTGGAAAGGCAAAGTAAAATCTTTCACAATTTCATGGTTCTTAGGATTAAAAATACAAGAGGGTATTCATGACCTATCTTGTCGCCCCCGTGAACTATATTCAAAACCTGCAGTGGTCAAAACTGAACCCTCTTAGTATGGCAATACCAACCAGGTAGGGATTCCCCTTGGAAACACTGTAACCCAGGATGGGCCTTGTCCAGCAAACTGAAAGGTTACCACTTCATCTCCCAGCCAGGGCACATGCCTGGGTCGCGGGCCAGGTCCCCAGGTGGGGCCTGCAAGAAGTAGCCAATGTTTATTTATCTCGCACATCAAGGTTTCTCTCCCTCTCTTGCTCCCTCCCTTCCCCTCTCTCTAAAAATAAATAAGTAAAATCTTTTTGAAAAAGAAAAAGAAAGACTCTGATCAGTTCCAACACAGACCAGTCTATGACTAAGTTAAAGTGGTGTGCCCTTCAAACTCTCTTCTTAACGGAATACACTGAGAACTTTCTTTAACAGAAAATAGCATCATCTACAACCTCCATGGTTCTTTGAGCCACATTACCTGTCATACAAGAGAAAATAGCTAGGTACATGAAGAGTTAGAAAAATGTAACTAATAATCAAAAGAAAAAAAACATTAAAAATAATTCAGACATTAACCAAAATAAACAAAACTTAAAAATACTTTCATGAAACAATCAAAAACTGAAAGACCACCTAGAGAATGGGAGAAAGTACTGCAAACCATACATATCCAATAAGGGATTAATATCTAAAACATAGAGAATTCATATAAATCAATAACAAGAAAAAGAATCCAATTAAAAATGGGAAGAGGAATTAAATGGATGTTTTTCCAAAGAAGACACACCAGTGGCTAACAGGTACACAAAAAGATACTCAGCATCACTAAATGTTGTAGTTTTTGACAACATGGGTGGGTTTTGAGGGCATTATGTTAAGTGAAATGAGTTAGACAAAGAAAGACAAATACTATGTGGTATAACCTGCAGTGTATGTGAAATCTGAAAAAGCCAAACTCACAAAAACAGAGATTAGCATTGTGGTTACCAGGAGCCGGGGGTGAGGGGGACAGGGAAATGGGGAGAGCAAAGTGGGTAAAAGGTTACAAACTTCCAGTTATAAGACATTTAAGTTTTGGAAATCTAACGCACTAGCATATTGATTATGGTTAATGGTACTGTGTTGTATATTTAAAAGTTGCTAAGAGACCAGATCTTAAATGTTCTCACCACAAAAAGAAATGGGAATTATGTAACACGATGGAGGTGTTAGCTAACACTACACTGGTAATCATTTTGCAATATAAGTGTATCAGATCTCAACAAGTTATATGCTTTACACTCACACAGTATTATTTGTCAATTAAATCTCAATAAAGCTGGAAAAAAATGAATGAATACTTTTGAAATGCACCTGAGCATTTAGATACAGGGTCATCAAGTAGTCTCAAGAAATTTCAAAGAACTGAAATCGTATAAAATATATTCTCTGGTCACATGGGAATTAAACTGAATGACAATGAAGAGCAAAAATTAGCAGGTGTCGTGCAGCTAAAGCAGTGCTTAGGGAGTTTTTTTAAATTCTTTAAATAGATACATTAGGGAAAAAATTGGGAATGAATGATCTAAGCTTCTGACTCAACAATCTATCTGAAGAATAGTGACATTAAATATCAAGAAAGTACAGGGAAGCATACAGTAAAAATCAAGAGAAAAAGTCAATAAACAAATGAGATATATGATAGAAAATTAACAAAGCTAAAGTTGTTTCTTTGACAAGATTAATGAAAATGATAAATACCTGGCAAGATAGATTTAGGAAAATGAGAGAGAAAGAGAGAATGAATACAAATTACCAATATTAGGAATAAAGGAAGGCACTTTATAACAAATCTTATGCATTAAAAGTATAATAATGATACATTGGGAGCAACTTCATGTAATGAATTTGACAACATAGACTAAGTGAGGAAATTCTTTGAAAAATGGCATTTGCCAAAACTTATCAAAGAAGTAATAGGAAGTCTATTAGTTTAATACCTATTAACATAATTGAGTTAGTAATTAAAAACATTCCTACAAAGGAAACTCCAGGCCCAGATGGCATCACTGATAAAGCTCTGTCACCGTTTAAAGAAGAAATAATACCATTCCTACACACTCTTGCCAAAATCAGAGCAGGAAACACTTCCCAACTCGTCTTATGACACCCACTTAACCTGATACAAATCCTGACAAGAAAAAAAAATATTACAAGCTGATATCACTCATGAATATCAATGAAAAATCTCCTATAAATGATTAGCAAAGCGAACCCAGCAATGTACACATGGCTAACACACCAGGCCCAGTGGGCCGCTCCTGGGCCCCGCCCTCCCTCGCCTCTCTGCACGTCTGAGACCGCCGCTGACTTCAGTCTCCGTGCTGGCCTCAGAGGCTGCAGTTTCTAATTTGGAGGCACCTCCAAGTCACATTTTTTGCTCTTTTATCACTCCCAAACCCGTGAAACCAATTGTCCATGCCGTTTAAAATACTCAGTGTGGCGTGTTTCCTGACGAAACCCCGACTGCAAGGCAGTTCAATAGGAAGGAAGGCTTTCCTTTGCCTTTGACATTTAGCATATAATTCTCCCTCTGCCTCAAAGACCGTCTTCTCCCCCTCTTCCCCAGCCTCTGCAGACACAGAGCTCACCAGCTAACACCTACGTCTTTGAATTCAGCTTCACTGGCAGGTTCTCAGGAAATCCTTCCTTCCTAATACTCCACAGCGCCTTGCGTATGCTCTCCTCGTAACACTCACCACACTGAGTGCCTATCAGCCTGTTAGAATATATAGAGATAAACAGATACATATAAATAGCTCTATCTCCCTACATGTGATATATCTATATAGAGACAATCTACATCTAGATATACAGATATATATTATATATAAATGACAATATAGAGATATATATTATATATACATATGTAATACTATATATTTTAAAAAGTCAAGTCCTTCACATAGCCCGGCATGGAGTATGGTGCAGGATGTCGAATAAACGAACACATAGAAGGGGTAAAGGAAGACTTGCCAGACCTCAGCCCAGTGGAAATGCCAGTTCCCCGAGCCACAGCATTGCATACCTAGATTCACTGGCCCTGGGCCTTATGTAGCTAATTCTAACAGAAGTCTGGCTTTTAGGGACATGGAATTACTAGTCCATTAACAGCTGTATGTTAGTATTTGAAAGGGCCTGTTCATTGAATGCAGCCCAGTGAAAACACAAAAATACCTACGATATAAATGTTCACAGAAAATGTCCAGAGTCACTGCCATAATTTCACAAGCAATAAAGTGAATGAGGTCAAAATTAATTTCTACTCCCCCAGCATCAATTGTTCATCCATCTGGACAAGTGGAAAGCCACCGGCTATCTCCCAGGCTGAACCAGTTCCCTCCTGGAGCGCAGGCCACGACTAACTGCAGCAAAGTGTGACCACGTGTGTGACACTGCCACACACCTGCCAGGGAGCATCGGACGAGCTGTCGTTACTGACCTGCAGCCAAGCCCTGCTCGACACCGTGTTTGCCCCGCCACACAGGAGAGGAGGGTGTCTGGCTAGAAAGGCTTGGACTCAGCAGCTGCTGCCTCAGAGCATGGTGCTGGTTTCCGAAGAAATACATCAGCCCGGCCCAAGTCCTTCCCTCGCCGTGAGGACCCCGTTAGCCACCTCTTCCCAGTGACCGCAGGGACCCCAGCAGTCTGTACTGGTCCTTTGATGTCGGATGTCCTTGGCTTGTTCCTTTCCTGCTGAGTGCTTGCATTGCCGCCCCCAAACACTCTCTCCTAACCTCGCCTTCCCCAGAGAGGAACTAGGAAGCAGTTAAAGACAAAATTTGATGAAAGCACACTAACGGACCACCGTAAAGGTGCTCTACGGTGGTGACAGCCAAGGCGGAGAGCGATGAAGAGTTGGGAAAAAGCCCTACTAGAGGCACCCTCTCCTCTCTCTACCCTCCCCACATAATTCAGATGCAGTATTTGTATCTTCACTGCAGGAAACAACTCTTATAAACATTATCCTCAGTGAAAATTAGGATCAGCTTCATGAAGGCAGTCTTTGCACCACACTCTTAGCCCAAGGCCTGGCACATAGCAGGTCCTCAAGATTTGCTGAATGAATGGACGTGGGGGGTCCTAAATGAGGGCACCATAAAATCCGAGGGGTCCTTGCAGCACAAAATCTTAGTGGGACTTCCGGTGAGAAGTTCTGAGAGGCTATTTAGGGTACAGATTGTGTCTGAAGGGCCCTTTCAGGGAGTTTCCTTCCTAGCAACAAGATGCCTGGGGTTCGGATCAGAAGAGATAAATCAAAGGTCTAACCACCCAGAGATTTTCCCCAACTTGAGACACATAAGGACTTAAAAACAGGAATAGTTCCATTTATTTTTAGCTTATACATCCCAGTTCACAGTACAGGGAAAGAGGCAAGGATCCAGGACAGAAGCTCAAGTCAGGAGCGAAGTGCCTTTGGTGGGAACGTTCCCTGCATACTTTAAGGTTCCACATTTTGGGAATAGAACACAGGGGAGCTGACCATCTGACTAAATTGATTTATTTATCCAAGTAAATTTTAAGTTCCTTGAGAGCAGAAACTCCATTTTATACTATAGGGCCTTCCATAATTACTTCTTTTAAAAAATTACTTCTTATTCTATAAAAATTATGTACATACTATATATAATTATATATGTTACACACAAGGGTGGAGACCTCCCTAACTGGAATTTATTTTTACAAAATTGTGCATTTAGTCTTACATGTTTAAACTTCAGTCACCTTCAAAGTAATCTTGATTTGATGCAATACACCTTTCAAGATGTTTTCTCCACCACTCAAAACAGTTTTTGAACTCATCAATTTTGGTGCCTTTTAGTGCTTCTGCCATTTTTTGTTTCACCTCTTTGACAGCAGCAAACCATTTCTCTTTGAGGACTTTTTCATCCAGGGAAACAACAAAAAAGTTGCTCAGGGTGAGATCAGGTGCATAGGGAGGGTGGGGCATGAAAGTCATGCCATTTTCAGTCAAAAACTACTGAACACTCAGCATGGTGTGGGCAGGTGCACTTGTAAGTCATGCATCATGAAATGGGCAAACACTTTGAAGGAGTCTTCAAAAAATTCACTGAAGCCAAACATAGCCTCTCACAACAACACCAGCTGGTATGCTGATACAGATGGGTTCCTAGAAAGCTCACTTAGCCAGGGAAGCCTGTACTATAAGAGGCCTGCCTCCAGAAGATAATTCCAGGTTTTCAGGGTCACCTCTCATACCTCAAGTTATTTCTACAAGCTCAGAAGCCAACTGTGGCTAAATTACCAGAGATGCCAGAGGAAGAACTTGGTTCGCACTCAGACAGGACCTCCCCCAGATTATTAGAAATGCCTGACAGCTCAGGGGCTGCCTGGACTGCCGTTCCCATGGAAACAGACATTGCATCTTGGAAACCCAGAGTGTGAGAGCTTAAACTAATCATTGTAGCAAAAAAATAAATAAAAAATAACATCCTATTTTCTTCTCACAGTGTAGAAATGGTAATTAGGTTAATGGACCCTGATTCTTTTTCCTCGGAGGAGGTTTTTATAGGAATAGGGATAGAAGTACATCCTATTAAAACATTTTCTGTGCCCATTCATGCCAAGCTACACCAATACGATTTCCCCACCAACACCTCAAAACTCAATAGGACCCCCAGTCCAAGAGTTAAGTGGAATCATAATATTAAGCCAGACCACCTGAATATGCATCCATTTATCGTGTATCCTATGCTGTAAGTATTGCTCAAAAGAGAAGACTAGTACCTAACACCCAGCTCTTCATGTTGTTTATGTTCATCAAATTAGATCTCTTTTGGAATGCTCATTGTCATAAAGCACATATAACTTCTCAATATCTGTATGTGCTTTAACCATGCCATTAAGATTATATACATAAAACTTTGATCAGGTGAAAAATTGAGATTTCCCTAAACTTAATGCATATTAAGAGTTTGATTGTTTTTATTGGTTTCTTACCTGGGATTCTAAATAGAATGCACTGGTGTTTATGGATAAAATATGATTTACAGGCAAGCTTACCTAGCCAACATCTGCACTGCATAAAAGGAAAGGGTTGGCATTTATTTTCATTAACGCTACTTGCATAAGGAGTAAAATAAGTCATGCAGACCACCTGGCTGACCCTGATTTCATGGACTGAACAAGGCAGAAATTGTAAATGTGTGTTTCAATCAAGGGAATAGAATTCTCTGGAATAAAGATCCTGAAATCTGAGAGTGACATCACAGCAATCTCTTCCAGTGAATTGTGGAAACTAGACCAACGTCTGGTGCCTCGAGTGCAACAAGAGGAGACCAAACACAAAGTCTCTTGAATTTGGATAAGAGGAAACCTCCTTTATGCACTGTTTGCCTCATTTCAGCTCCAGTTCCCTCATACATCCCTTAACCCACCACCAACCAACGCGTCACGCCCCAGCAGCGACAGAGACTTTCTTTACCTGCCTCTCTCTGTACCACTGAACCTCACTCAAGCAGCTGTTCAACGGACATTTAAATATTTGTTAAAAAAGAAAAAGAAAGAAGTGCCTTTGTTGTTTTATTTCATTTTGCTAAATATTATTTGCATTCATATATATTCTCAACATGTTTAACTGTTTGATTTATATTATAGTACATGTTCTTTGAAATGAGGGAGATATATCTAATTTCTATCTAACACTGTACTCCACTGTTTCATAAAATGTACCAATATATACACTTACAATTTTATCAAATCTCAGGTATGTAGTTAGTGCTTTAAATGCCTTAAAATTCTGGTCTATTTCTCTATAAATATTTTTAAATATTTTAATAATATTTGAAGTACTGGTTGGGTTTTTATATGGGCTGGAAACACATTATTACTTTCCTACTTAAAATAAAGGGATATGACAATGTTCATAGCAACACAATTTACAATAGACAAGTGCTGAAAGCAACCTAGGTGCCCATCAGTAAATGAATGGATCAAAAAACTGTGGCACATTTACACAATGGAATTCTATGCAGCAGAAAGAAAGGAGCTCTTACCCTTTGCAACAGCATGGATGGAACTGGAAACCATTATGCTAAGCGAAATAAGCCAGGTGGTGAAAGAAAAATACCATGTGATCTCACCTTTAACAGGAACCTAATCAACAAAACAAACAAGCAAGCAAAATATAACCAAAGACACTGAAATTGAGAACAGGCTGACATTGACCAGAGGGGAGAGGGGAGGGAATTTAAGAGGAAAAGTGGAAGGGTTTACAGGAACAAGTATAAGGGACACATGGACAACAACAAGGGGGGTGGAAATGGGAGGAAGGTGGAGAAAGGTCAGGGGTAGGTTGGGATGGGAGTAAAAGGCAGAAAGCTGTACTTGAACAACAATAAAATAAAATAAATAAAATAAAATAAAATAAAATAAAATGAATTTCTGGTCAAGATGACAGCATAGGTAAACATGGCTCACCTCCTTGCACACACACATCAAAATTACAGCTAAAATATAGAACAACCATCACTGAGAACTGTCAAAAAATAGTCAAATGAAAACCTGAAAACTATGGAAGCAAAGAAACCACGTCCATCCAGACTGGTAGGAAGGGCAGATGTGGAATGGGCTGGTCCCATATCCACATGTGATGGATAAAAATTCTAAAGGGACATCTCAAGAGCAAGGAATCCCAGTTCTACACCAAGACCCCCAGCCTAAGTTTCCAGTGCCAGGAAGATAAGTCACCAAACTTCTGGATGCAAAAACCAGCAGGGATTCCATAAGTGGAAGAAACTTCTGGAGTCCCAAGTAGTTCCTCTTAAAGAACCCATACACAGACTTACACAGACTCACTTCCTCTGAGCTCCAGCACTGGGGTAGAAACTTGAAAAGTACCAATGGCATACAGGGAGAAACGGAAGTGTCTGGAATCAAGGCGAGAGCTGGTGGACAGCTCTCTCCTAGACAGACAGGTGGGCAGAGGCCATTGTCCCTTTTCTGAACCCTCCCCCAAAAGAGCCACAGAGCCTGCAGGCAGGTGCCATATCTGAGACACTATCAACCTGGCTAACACTGTTTTTCCCACACCAGAGATCCCTTGAGGCTCCATGCCGCCCAACATACATTCCCACCCAAGCTGCAAAGAGGCACTCTTCTATATGAATAACTGGTCTTAGCTCATGCTTCACAACTTCCTAAATCCTCTCAAATAAGCAACAGCCAGCTTCAGTGAGCCCCCAGTCCCCATACCCCTGGCTAAGTGGCCCCAGGCCTGGCACTAGCTGCAGCCAGCCAGGATTCACAGCTTGGTTCACCCGGGAATCTTCAAGCCTAGCACAAGAAGCAGCCATCTTAGATTGCTCAGAACACAGAGGGGAACTTACCTTGACTTGTACCACCCAGAAACCCCAGGGCTTGTGCACCCAGTGGATAGCTACAGACCATGTCAGGGCGCCACCCTGCCCCTGCACAGGAGATTCTCCAGGGAGGGTAGAGGTTAGTGGTCAGTGGTTACAGACAGTCCTTGCAACTGTCTGGCCTGGATAAATATCTGCCATTGACCTGCCGACAGCAATCAAGGCTCAACTACAAAAGGAGGGTGTGTTCAGCCCACATGGAGGGTGCACCTCAAGTACCCAGCTTGGATGATAGAGGAGGTTGTGCCACTGGACCCTATAGGACACCTACTACATTAGGCCATGCTACCAAAAGAGGGAGTGATAGCAGCTCTACCTAATATATTGAAACAAACACAAACAGACTGCCAAAATGAGAAGACAAAGAAACATGGCCCAAATAAAAGAACAGACCAAAACTCAAGGGGAAAAAAAACTAGACAAAATGAAGATAAGCAATCTAGCAGATGCAGAGCTCAGATGCAGAGCTCAAAGCACTGGTTATAAGGATGCTCAGGGAACTTAGGGAGAACCTCAACAGCATAAAAAAGATCCAGTCAGAAATGAAGGATTCACTAACTGAAATAAATAACAATTTGTAGGGAAACAACAGTAGAGTAGATGAAGCCAAAAACCAAATCAATGATTTGGAACATAAGGAAGCACAAAACAACCAATCAAAACAGGAAGAAGAAAGAATCCCCCAAAATGAGGACAGTATAAGCTGTCTCTGGCACATCTTCAAGCACTCCAACATTTTCATAGGGGTGCTAGAAGGACCAGAGAAAGAACAAGAAACTGGAAATCTATTTGAAAAAAATAATGAAAAAATACTTTCCTAATTTGGTGAGGGAAATACACATGCAAGTTCAGGAAGCATAGAGAATCCTAAACAAGATGGACTCAAAGAGGACCACACCAAGACACATCATAATTAAAATGCCAAAGGTTAAAGATAAAGAGAGAATCTTAAAAGCAGCAAGCGAAAAGCAGTTAAACTGGGGAGTTCCCATAAGACTGTCAGCTGATTTCTCAAAAGAAACTTTGCAGGCTAGAAGGGACTGGCAAGAAATATTCAAAGTCATTATAAGCAGATACCTAGAGCCAGATTGCTCTACCCAGCAAGTCATCACTCAGAATTGAAGGGCAGATAAATTGCTTCCCAGAAAAGAAAAAACTAAAGGGGTTTATCATCATCAAACCATTATTACATGAAATATTAAATGGACTTATTTAAGAAAAATAAGAAGATCAAAACTGTGAACAATAAAATGGCAATAAGTACAGATCTATCAATAATTGCATCTAAAAAACAAACTAAGCATACAAGAAGAACAGACAGAATCATGGATATAAAGAGGTTTTTGATGGTTACCATATGGGAGGTGGTGTGGGGGAACAGGTGAAGAGGTGATAGGATTAAGAAGTACAGATAAGTAGTAAAAAAAATAGCCATGGGGAGGTGAGGTACAGTATGGAAAATGGAGTAGTCAAGGAACTTATATGCATGACCCATGGACATGAATAATGGTGTGGGGTTTGCCTGAGGGAGTGGGAGGCACTGGGTAAAGGAGGGGCCAAGGGAGAAAAATTGGGACAACTGTAATAGCAGAATCAATAAAACATTTAAAAATAAATAGATAAAACAAATCTGCCAATCAATTACATCATTAAAAAAAATAAAGGGATAGGAGCTCCTAGTATTTAAAAATTTATTACCTAAACCATTTTCAAGAATGGCAAATATTTCAAAATGTTAACATTGTTAATATGATTGTTACATAAATAATTTATGCTCTTTTTAAAAATATTTTATTACTTTTAGAGAGAGGGGAAGGGAGGGAGGAAGAGAGGGGGAGAAACATCAATGTGTGGTTGCCTCTTGCACACCCCCAAATGGGAACTGACCCACAACCTAGGCATGTGCCCTGACTGGGAATTGAACGGGTGACCCTTTGGTTTGCAGGCCAGCACTCAATCCACTGAGCTACACTAGACATGGCTTAATTTCTGTTCTTTAGAATGTTTCTGTTTTATAAGTTTTCCATATTAAATGTTTCCTTGAGAATTACAAAATAATGTTTTTTAAATGTATAGGGGAAAAGCTTTCAGATAATATTCACTTCTCATAGTGTTGCCTGTACACATCATATTGCTATTCTGAAACTATTGTGTGTATAAGGGAAAACCGTTGGAAATGTAAGTTTAACACATTTGTTTAAAAAGTCTAGCCCAGTACTTGAATTTGGAGCATGACTGTAAACTCTAGTTTTGTTCACAAAAAGATCTAGAAACAAGGATAAGCAGGGAAACCTGAGTACCCTTGGTTCCCGTACTGGGGTCTCCAAATACTCCAAAAATATTTTTAGGAGAAGACACACTACTCAAAAACACATAAAGTTAAAATATATGTAAAGAAAATTTACAGATGACAAAAACCCATATAGCTAATAAGCATGAAAAGATGTTCAACCTTAATAATAATCAGGGATGTACAAAAGAAATAACACCGAATATCCATCACAGAGGCAAAAACTTAAGTCTGACAATGTGAAATGGTGATAAAGGAATGGACCAATGGAATTCTCCCACAGTGCTGGTTTTGATTTAATCACTTAAAAAGCTTATTGAGATGTAATTCACATACTCTACAATCTACCCATGTAAAGTGTAAAACTGAATGGTTTTTCGGATACTCACAGTTTATGCAGCCATCGCTGCGATTTTAGAACATTTTCATTAGCTTTTTAAAAACCCCATAGCCTTTAGCTATCACTCTCCTGTCCCTCCATCCTTCCCTTCTGAAGCAACTGCTCACCTGCCCGGTGCGTTTCCCGTTCTGGGCATTTTATATACTGGGATCAAATATATGAATTTTGTGATGGGCTTCTTTCACTTAGCATAATGCTCACGGTTCACTGTTGCGGCATTTACCAATACTTCATTGCTTTTTATGACCAAATAATATTCCCTTTTATACCTATACCTCATTTTGTTTACCTATACATCCAACGATGGGCATGTGGGGATATTTTCTCACTTTTTATTTGATGAGCTGGCTATTATGAACACTGCTGCTATAAATATACACATATGGGGGTTGGGGCAGGGGAGAGCAATGGGGAAAAATTGGGACAACTATAATAGAACAACAATAAAAAATGTGCACATATACTCGTAAGTTTTATAGGAATGTATTTTTATTTCTTATATGTATATATCCAGAAATGGAATTGATAGATCACACGGTAACTCTCTGATGATGTGAGGAAGTGCCACACTGTATTTACAAAGAGGCCACACCATTTTACAATCCCACCAGCAATGTACTCCCATCCTAGCCAACACGTACCATCAGACTTACTGATTCTAGCCGTCCTGATACATACAAAGTGGTACGTCATTCTGGTGTTGCTTTGCACTTCCCTGATGACGGATGACGGTGAGCATCTTTTCATGTGTTTATTGGCCATTTGTATATTTAGTTTGAAGAAATATCTATTCAGATCCTTTGCCTATTTTTAATTGAGTTATTTTTTATTATTGAGTTGTAAAATTCTTTATATATTCTAGGCACAAATTAGTTATTAAATACATGATTTTCAAATATCTCTTCCATTCTGTGGGTTGTCCTTTTGCTTTCTTGATGGTGTCCTTTGAAGTGCAAAAGTTTTTAATGAGGTCCAATTTATCTAACTTCTTCACTGTCATTCATGCTTTTAGAGTATCTAAGAACCCTCTGCTAAATCCAATGTTACAAAAAGTTTTCTTCTGAGTTTTATAGTTTTAGCACTTGTAACAGTGATTGAAGTAAACATAATATAATAATCGGGTGATAATGATACAATAGGCTGTACTAACAAAGTCATAGCAGATTCACATATTAAAAGTGTCTGTATAAGTATTTAGAGACATCGGCAGTTGCAGCTCCTGCTTAACCAAGGAATGACCTTGACCCCAAGAAACTGGGCAGGTGAAGGAGACTCCCGTCAGAGCCAGCCGGAAGGCTCCCTGCATGTCCTGTTCCCAGACATCAGCAATGAAAGCGGATGGAGCAGTGACACTACATGATGGTGCACGCAGGAGATAACATTAAAACCACCCCAGAGCAGAGCTGAAAAACTGCACGTTGCCAGAAATTCCTTAGCTCCCTTCTTCCCGTGGTTCTCTATAGAAGCTAGCCAGGATGCCTGAAATGCTGAGATGGGCTCTGAGACAAGAGTCCCTTGTCTTCCAGGTTGCCGGCACCTGAATAAAACCACTTTCCTTTACAACAGCACCTGCCTCTTGAGTATTAGCTTTCAAAGTGGCAGGCAGCCAGGCCTGCATTCAGTTACATGCTTACATTATGTCTTTGATCCAATTTCAGTCTATTTTTTATATGGTGTGAGGTGAGGGTCCAACTCCACTGTTTCGCCTGTGGCCGCCCAGTTACTCCAGCACCATTTGAAAAGGCTGTTCTTTCTCCATAGAATGATCTTGGCACCCATGTCCTGAATCAGATGACCATGGATGTATGGGTTTATTTTTGAATTCTAAACTCTATCTCCTTGATCTATATGTCTATCATTATGACGACACCAATTCTATTTCATTGTCAGTATTTCTATCCTTATGTCCATACCACACTGTCTTGATAACTCTTGCTTTGCACTAAGTTTGGGGACCAGGAAGTGTGAGCTCTCCTACTTTCTTCTTTTTCAGAATTGTTTTGGCTATTCTGAGTCCCTTGCAATTTATATGAACTTTAAAATCACTTTGTCAGTTTTTGAACAGAAGTCAGCTAGGACTCTGATGGGGATTGTGTTGAATCTGTAGATTAGTTTGGAGAATATTACCATCTTACCAAGGTGAAGTCCTCTGATCCATGAACATAGAAAGTTTTTCAATACATTTAGATCCTCTTTAACTTCTTTCAACAGTGTTTTGTAGTTTTCAGAGTATAAATTTTGTGCTTTTTTGTTAAATATATTCCCCAGCATTTTGTTATTTCTGATGTTATTGTGAAGAGAATTGTTTTATTTCATTTTCAATTTGTTCAATCCAAGTGTATTAAAAATACAATTACTATTTTCTCTTGCTCTTATATCCTGCCACCTTGCTGAACTCACTCATAGACAATATTTTAGTAAATCTTTTAGGGTCTTCTATATGTAACACCATGTCATCTACATATTGGGAAAAAACATTTATGATGCATACACATCTATATCATGAGAACTCCACCTCATAAATCCCAGCATCTATCCATTATAGCAGTTAGCAAAGCTAAAAGTCAGCCTGCAGACTAACACCCCAGAGTAGAGCTTAATGATGCAACTGCTGTTCTAGAAGGTGAGTGGAACTGTTACATAGTGAGAAATTGTGACATAATGCTGTTCATTTGAGATGAACCGATGTATACTAATGTTTGTTTTTGTTCTCAGAAAGCCTCAGAACTCCCTGTCATTGACACAAGGGTTTATTTTGCTAAGACCTCTTTCTGTAGTTAAACAACATGGAGCATCTTTTCTATTAGTTAAATTAATATTGCCCAGCTCTTTATGCAGAGACTGGAGGAACAAATTACCATTGCAATTTGCCATTTTAGCTGAGTGTCTTGAACTTGGGTCTCTCCCCTATGGAGATGGAGGAACCTGGACTTCAGTGCTCTGTAGTCATAGGACTACTGTTTGGGTTGCAGTTGAACTCTCTGAGGTCACACCAATAAATAGCACCCTTCTTCCCAAACAGGTTCTGAACTATTTGAAAAATCAAAATAAAGGACTAAAGATGGAGGTAAAAATACAATATCAAACTTTATATGAATACAGCTGGACAGAAAGACATGTTCACTGAATTCCAGCATCAGCACATGCGTGCCCCCGTGGCAGGCAGGGGTGGGCAAAAGCGCAGGCCTAGCTTCATGGGTAGAAAGAGCCGAGAGGAACATTTGCCCTTCCAAGGCAGCCTGCCTCCTAAGAGGAAGATGGGCTGAAAACAGTACACGCAATTAATCTAAATACTCATTCCAGTCAACCTAATTTGCTAATTAGATGCTATTCTCTGTATCACCAGGACAGAATGAGGTAAGGGGCAGAGGTAACCTAACTGAACTCTCTTCACAAAAATAAGCAAAACAAAATCTTCAGAATTAGAGAAGAAGCACTCCCGTTTCCAAGTTATTAACAGAAAGAATGAGAAAAAAAATCCACAACTACAAAACCTACCTCCAAGAAGATAAACACAGTATGCACAGCTTAAATCTCATCTGCAATATTTGCAAACATGATTCAAAATACCTAATGAGATAGACCAAACATTAGGGTGGCAAGCAATGTGATCTCGGTCTTGTTGGTGCTCCCTCACTTTGATCCGAAATTGGGGATTCCAGTCTTGCTGCTGTCTAGGGCACCTCCCCACACATGCACAGAACCTCCACGCCAGGACTTCCCATTTTTTCTCATGAGTTTTAAACTGCTGAGTTATTAAAAGGAGGCATTCTCCTGACTGCATTAAGCAAAAAATCTGAAAGCTTCAGGGTTTGGCTGTCTCTACACAGCCAAATGAAGCATTGAAGAGATCGTCACACATTTTCAAAAACACTCACAAGGGAATGTTCCATTTGCAGTTGAACTGTGACAAATAAATCCTTTTCTAAATGTCACGAGCCTAGACTTAATGGAGTGAAGCGCATGCAGAATGGATGGGGAAAGCAACCGATTCTACTGCCCTCAGAACCAATACTTCTCCCCCTCAGCAACTGAAACACTTGGAAATTTTGCGGTACAAGTAAATGCCTTGCAAAAATTATTTAGAAAGCTTGGATGCATACAGATAAAAAGTGGCTTGTCATGCAAAGTGCCTTTTGGAACATTGCTGCTGGTAACACAGCCCAGCCAGAAGCAGTTGTACGGTTGAATGGTCAGTGACTCATCACCAAAAGACAGAGCAAATATTGCCCAGCCATATAATAGTCTAAATTTAACTGTTGAAAGAACCAAAGATCATAGCTTTTAAAGAAAATAGAGAAAAATAAATACCATATTTTTGGACTATAAAATGCACTTTCCTCCCCCCCCCAAAAAATTTGGGAGAAAATGGGGGTGTGTCTTCTAGTCTGAATGTAGCTTACCTGGCTCACTGTGGTGGGGGTGGGGGGAGGCAGGTGGACAGCAGCCTATGTTATTTATGTTATTAAATATTTTACCACACTTTTTGCTTCAAATTTTTTTGCCCTATTTTCTTCCTCTAAAACCTAGGTGTGTCTTATGGTCCAAAAAATTTGGTAATAACATTGGCTGTTTGCATGGCCCTACATGAGCTTGAGCAAACCCATAATTTTCAAAGGAGGGCAAGTTGTTATGTTTTTGTGACTGTAAGATTTCACAGAAGATTCAGCAAAAGATCCAAGAGAGCCAGAACCCAGCTCTCTGTCCTGTCCCTTTTGTATTTCCAAGACTAAGTAACAAGTGTGGTACAAAATAAGAGCTCAGTAAATATGTCTCCCCATCCATTTTTTCTTTAACTTAAAGCCCTGCATGATCTGTCCGCCACCACTGCCCCCCACCTTTCCTCTTCTGCCCTCTCTGCTTCGGACACATTTGCAGCTGCTGTTCCTCGGGCATGCTGAGCACACTCCCGTCTCAGGTCTCAGGCTCCTGCATTTCCTCTGCTTGCAGACACCCACGTGGTTCCTCTCAAGCATTCATCTGTCTTTATCTCAGAGACATTCCCCTCAACAGCCCATCTAAAAGGTCAGTGCCCTCCCACCCACCTAACTACTCTGTATCTCTTTATCCTGCTTCATTCTTAGCCGCACTTATCGCTCTCCAGCATATCACACAGCTCACATGTTCATTGTCAACAGCCCCCACTCTGTGGGAGCTTCATGAGGGCAGGGACTTGGATTTGCTAACTGAAAGTCTTTAAAAACTAAAAACAATGCCTGGCACATGCATTAGTTTAATGGTGCCAAAGTTGAACAGACTTAGCAGGGGCATCAATCACTTTGTTAAGTTGTATAAATGTCTAAATACTATGCTATAAATTCAAAACTAATACAATATTGAATGTCAACTGTAAATGAGAAAAAAATTTAAGCATTACTTGAATGAGTCAGTGGGTGAACCTTTCTGCATCACAAGTACTTCAGGGGCACTCTTTAAACTGCATGCAATTAGTTACACTTTCTTCTATCCAACCCTAGAGTCTCTCCCTAATGATATCAGATTTAATAGTGAACATTGTGGGCTTATTAGTAAATTTGGATTTTTTTGCCATCTTATTTTTTAACCATGTGATTTATCTGTTTCTCTTTTCCTCCTTTCCTAACTTTTTGGGTATACTGAACCTCTTTTCTTTCCTTCATTTATTTGAATGTTTGGAGTTCCTGATTTATCCTTTTTCTCTTTCTAAATTAATTTAATCTAAGTTTTTCTTTAGATTACAAAAGCAATACTTGACTATTTTAGGATTTAATATGATGCAACACAAAAACATGGTAATAAGCAGAATTGTAAGATGACCTCCAGTTTTCCGGCCCCTGGATAATGCCCTCTGACTATGGGCAGAATTTAGTGAACATGAGGCACTAAAGGACAAAGGTCATGAGATAGTCACTCTAGTGATTTTGTGTCATTGGATAAAAGTCCATCTTAGAAGACTGAAAAAAGTCAGCCAGCTAGCTCAGAGAAGTAAACTGCCATGTTGCAAGAGAGCTAGGACCTGGGAAAATTCTCTAGGACCTAAGAGTAAACTCCTGCAGATATCCAGCAAGAAAATGGGGACTTCAGTTCTACAACCACAAGTAACTACATTCCGCCAATGACCTGAATAAGCCTGGGAGAAAACCCCAAGCTCTGGATAAGAATGCAGCTGAGTGACACCTTGGTTTTGGCCTTGTGAATTTCTGAGCAGAGATCCCAGATACATGATGCGCAGACTGGGGATCTACAGAACCAATAGATGGGTCTTGTTTTAAGTCGCTAAGCCTAGGGTAATTCGTTACATGGCAATGATAATTAATACAGACATCTGTAAGGTTCTTGGCCTGCGCAACAGGAAGGATAGAGCGTTGAGCATCCCAGGCGAGGAAGACTGTAGGAGATGGACCGGCGCACATCTTCTCATTCAACAGGGGAGACACCAGGCAACTCTAGGAAAGATGACACAGAATCCTGACAAAACTGGAAGAGACAATGAAGGACAAATAAGCCTCTATTACAGGATTCTATCCAAAAAGTTTTCAGAAAGACACTCATCTATCTGCTCCTCCTGTGCTCACTCAAAAAGCTGAATAAATCAACAAACAACAGGTGCTGGTGAGGATGAGGAGAAAGGGGAACCATAGTGCACTGTTGGTGAGAACACAGACTGGTACAGCCACTGTGGAAAAGCAGTATGGAAATACCTCAGAAAACTAAAAATGGATCTGCCTTTGACCCAGTGATCCCACTTCTGGAAATATATCCGAAGAAACCCGAAACACTAATTGGAAAGAACATAAACACCACTTTGTTCATTGCAGTTATTTACAATTGCCAAGATACGGAAGTAGCCCAAGTGTCCATCAGTAGGTGAGTGGATAAAACAACTATGAAGACATTTACACAATGAATCACTACTTGGCCATAAAAAAGAAGTTTACCCTTTGCAACAGCATGGATGGACCTGGAAAGCATTATGCTAAGTGAAATAAATCAGCCAGAGAAAGACAAATACCATATGACTTCACTCCTATGTGGAATCTAATGAACAAACTGAACTAACAAGCAAAGCAGAGACAGACTCATAGATGGAGAGCAGAATAACAGCTACTAATGGGGGGAGTTTAGGGGGTGGAGGGATCAGGCAAAAAGGAAAAAGGATTCATGGACATGGACAAGAGTGTGGTGATGCCAGGGGCAGAGGGGTATAAGGGGGTTACATAATAATGAAATGAAAATGAAAAAAAAATTAAGGAAAATAAAGGCATTTATTTTGTAGGAAAAAAAAATTGATTCCTAACTAAATAGTGGATGTATTTCCTCAAACAAATAGAAATGTACTTAAATGGAATGCAAAAAAATTTTTCAAAATGTTTTCAAGAAGTAGAATAAATACCCCAAGAAAAGATGTCTTCTGAGATTTTATGTCTCTGAAGATGAATCTAAAGTCACTCAATAACCCTCACCTGAGATTCAAGCAGGAATGAAGCATTTTGATCAGTACAAATGACAGACGTTGTTAATCTAAACTCACAAGCCCAGTGTGACGCTGAGCCCTCAATATTGTCCCTATTTCCGAGTTTGACCTGAAACTTCACATGATGAAAGTCTTTGATGTTTCCTTTTATGTTTCAAAACAGCGAGAGGCCTACAGCGAGAAAGAGTGCCTTGCCTAAACAAGGAGAAGAGATAGGAGAACAGCGCAGAGAATCGAAAGAGACAGTGAGGGGATAAAGGCAAAATGAACATCAACTCCATAGTTACCGTCATCGATGGTGCTTCTACCTCGCCCCAAGTCTTGCTCTCTAACAGCTAAAGTTAAAGGTGAAAATATTGTTTAAGTAACATAAGTAGTTTGGGGAAAAATTGTTAGTATAATATAAGAACTAATACTGCAATCATAGGTATTACTTTTATATGTATTAACTGAGACAATTTCATTCCTGCTATGAAGTCCTTATGTAGCACTATGTCTGTGAAAACAGAATAAATGTCCATAAAAATCTCTTAACTTAAACCATACTGTTATCTATAATAATACTAATAATAATATAAACTATATGGGTACTAAATTGTTTCTCTTTATGAACATGAGTTTATTTTTTTAAGTCACTAGTTTCAAAATATCAAAACAGAAATTTATATTTGATGAATTTATAGCTTCATATGTTCAAGTGTACATAGTAACTTAGCTGTCATGACATAATTTATTTTTTAATTTCATTTTAATTGCTGTTCAAGTACAATTTTCTATCTTTTACTCCCATCCCAGCCCACCCATCCAGCCCTCCCCACCTCCCTCCCACTTCCACCCACCCCTAGTTTTTGTCCATGTGTCCTTTATAGTTGTTCCTATAAACCCTTCTCCTTTTCCCCTGAAATTCCCTCCCCTCTCCCCTCTATGAACATGAGTTTAAATCACTGTGATATCTAGGCCTAAAAGAAATAAGAAGAAAACAGGGAACTAGCTAATGAGATCTAAGTAAACTGTAAAATTAAGTGATTCCAACACAAAAGCATTTTTTTATTTTCTAATAGCATTTCAGCCACAATATCTAAATGATTACCACACTCATTAAAGGCCCTGTCAAGTGAAAACCTTAGTGAGGTCTCAAGGTCTCAGGAAAAAAAACCCTAAAACCCAAGGCAAGTTCACAGAGTAATCCTTTAAAACTCCAAATATGTGTCAAAAATACAGAATTCTGGTAGATACTCTCCAAGGAAGGGAAAAAAGGTAAGAACAGATCACCTTGAGAAATAAAGTGGTTCGGGACAGAAAATCTGCATGAAAAATTAATGAAAGGAATTTCTAGTTTAAATGGTAATGACTCCTAAATTTTGTACTGAAGATATACTCCTGGTAGAAATATAAATTGATATATATTTTCTGGAGGGCAACTTCATAATTTTCAACTTCACCTTAAAATACACTTGCTGTTGGCTCAAGGCAGACACCCTGTGCACTGCTGGGCAGTAGACTCAGATCTGAGCTCGCCTCCTCCGGCACGAACCGCCGCCCTACGTGCCAAGACCAGGGGCGTCAGGGCTCTGGCATTTGCACTGTGCATCGCCTGTGACAGAAGCTCTGGCCCCTGATGAGGTCTGGGCAGAAGAAAGGAGTCCCCATCTCTGGACCACAATCATTCGGAACTTAGTTCCTGCAACAGGAAACTAGGGGTGGGATGGAAATGCTGACATCCTGTCCGTCCCGGGAAGAAGGCCCTCTCACCGTGCGCCCGGAACAGAGAAAACCCTGTGTTCGCGGCTGCACCAGTCCGGAGTGGAGTTTCCATCTCGCCGAGCTAAGAGTGGGGAGGAAGGGTCACCTTTCTTCGTGAATTGTCGCAGGTTTTATTGAATAGATGTTTCTTCACTTGATGCATGCCTTTAAGGTCATTTCCAGAAAATTTTAAATTGTTTGATTGAGTTTTTATAATTTTCCCCAGTTTTACTGGGGAGCAGGTCCATGGAACTTCTTGTGATATTTGCCAGAAGTTGCTCTCCCTGATAAAACACTTTTTAATCCACATCAAAAAGCTACCAAACCACTAGCGGAATAATGCTCAAACACTCAGAAAATAGACTGTACGATGTCATAATTTTATAGCTGCATAGGAGAATTTCCTGCCTCAGGAGATACATGCTGAAGTATTAAGGAGTGAAATGTCATGATAACCCAATGTACCTTCTGATGGTTCAGGAAAAATCAGTGTGCACGTGGATTTGCACACCCACATGAAAGACTAATGCAAATGGGGTAATCAGGTGGATCTAGGCGACATTTCTTTACACACTTGAGTATTCTTTTGGCACTTCTGTAGGGCTGAATTTTTCAAAAAAAATAAAATTTGGAAAAGCACACTTTCTGAATTTAATTGCTTGCAGATCCGCTTGTATTGACTGAAGGATTAATTCGGCTGCTTTGGGAAAGAGAGGCTGTGTAATGAAACAATGATTGTGTGCCTCGAAACCGCTTACACACTCAGAAACTCTGAACTCAGTGTGTTTAAATTTATTGCAAATATCCAAACGTATCCTTTAAATAGATTAATATTTTAAAAAATAATTTAATAATGTTTTTATTATTAACCCCGATTTAGGAAATGAGGAGAGAGAACAATAATAATTCAGGTTCTTTGTGCTTTACAGAGGAGATGCCGGAAACACAGTTTCTTCTCTAACAAAGTGAACATAGTTGAATAGTTTAGATCGCCTGGCATCTGAGGCAGGTTTCCCCGGGGTTAGGAAAGCCACAGGTGCGGAGAAGGAGCCTGCATCCTACCACGGCAGGTGTTCGGGCAAGGTGTGCGCTCCCTCCAACACACAGCGGCCGTGTTGTGGACGCGCTGCCCCGGGTGACTCACTCATGGGCTCCCACTCAGAATTTTGCATCTGTGGAAACCGACACGAAGAAGAATGGAAAGTGTACAATGGCTTCTAATGGCACCTAGTGAGTTCAAGAAACAGAATGATCATCTTTAACTTTTTGGATCAAGGCCCTAATGAAACTTAGGGATATTTTATGATTTTGTTAAAAGAGTCTCTTATTTCTTATGCTATGATAGTGGGGTACTAAAATTCAAAGCACAGTTTGTTTCTAAAAGTTGTAAACATTAGTTACCAGTTTAATCCTTGACTTCACTAGCTCTCTTGTGTAAAAATTAAAGCATGCATCAAGAAATAGTACAGTCTCAAGAATGGGAGTGGTGATGTAGGAAACTGTTTGGAAAACTCTAGACCCTGAATCATCAATTTCCAGTAAGGCTTCCCATCCCAAACTGCCCCAACTCTCTGATCTGGTGTAGCTCCACACATATGATTTGAAAAAACAGCATAGCTCCCTTGCCTCGGCCTCCCCAAACCTTTAATAAGAATCATACCTAAATAAAAATCAAGTTCAGAAGGGGCTTGCTTACACACACACACACACACACACACACACACACACTATGATTTTGCCTATTTAAGTTGATTTTTTAATGGAAAATATATGTAGAAATGGTTCAGACAGCATTTGGAGAAAGAGGGAAGAAGACATTAGATAAGACTGTTTACTAATATAAATATAATTCTTTGTAACAACTTGAGCATCTGATGTGGTTTTATAATCATGAGCCTAGTTTGTCAACTAAACTCTCCACAGGCATCTAACCCGTGGCCTGTGGGCTGCATGCAGCCCAGGGTGGCTATGAATGCAACCCAACACAAAATCATAAATTTACTTAAAACTTTTTTTGCTCATCAGTTTTTGTTAGTATCTGTGTATTTAATGAGTGGCCCAGAGATGCCAAAAGTTTGGGCACCCCTGCTAGACTTATAGGAAGCCCTCACCAAATGGATTTGAAAATCAAAAATTGCACCACTATGGTGTAAAAGGAACCCAAGGACTTTGAGGAGTGGAATGCTGAAGTGTCTTTATAATGGGTGACCTGCGCATCCGCCACTGCTTCATTACATCTCTGGATAGCTCCCAGGAGACACTCCCTTCACAGAGATCCCACAGGACCATAAGCAAAGGGAGAGCAAGCATCTTCGAGAAACCTGTTACAGGCAATTCTTCATGGGGCAGGGAGACTGGTGGAAGATGATGCATAGGAATTGATTTCCTGATGTTAAAGAAAATGGGAAGATCTGTGACAAAGGCCACATTGGGCACTTAAATGCCAGAGGCATGGTAGTAATAGTAGGAAGGAAGCCCCTGGTGAAGATAGGATTTCAAGAATTAAAGTAAACTATCAAAACAGGCAGATTTTAACTCTAATTTCTGCAGCTATTCTAGAGGGCTCTCAGAAAGATCCTGACAGGGAGACTATCTGTACCCAACACAAATGCCCACTGTCAAGAACGCTTTTAAGGATGAGGCAGGCAGCCACCCTTCCCCCCTAACCAACATGTGTCTAGTTTATGGTGGCATGTATGAGGCTCTGTGTGGGCTTATTAACACGGACCTCCCATTACGAAGGCTGCCTGAGCTACTACTATCTCCTCAATGTTTCTGCTGAAAGACCAATATCATGCCATTCACAAGGGCCAGCCAGATGCCTAGTAGGTTAACAGTATTGGAAACCTTTTTTCCTGGGAAAGGTAGCCATGTGACCTCACTTATTTAGATGTGGATTTGCTTTCCCTCCCTCCTATACTTCCACAAGTACGTCCATTGATGAATGCCTTATATATATGCATGGTGTCCCAAACAAGAGTGCTGCTGATCAAGGAACTGATTTCACAGCAAAGGAAAAGGCAATGAAATAACTACTGGTTTCAGCGTGTGTCCCTTCATCTGAAAGCAGCTGAACTTACAGAACATTATACTGAGCAATGGCAGCCTGAGTCACGCCAGCTGAGAGACAGTATTTTGCCAGGCTACACTGTAGTCTTTAAGAGTAGCCTGCGTATTCTGTTTCTTCCAGAGCCAGCGTATGGGTTCAGAGACCAATAGGTGGAAGTGGGTGTGACACCTCCAAGGTTTACACCTAATAATATACTTCACACATTCTCAGGTTATGACTCTATTATTCGCTGGTGTTCAAGTTTTGTTCACAAGAAAGGAGATAATTGTCCTGCTGAATTGCCATAAGGCTGTTTGTACTCCCTCTGCTACAGGATGAACAGATAAAATAAGGTGTTACAGTATTTCCTGGTAACTGACACTAATTATAAAAAGGAAATAAGGATGCTTTTACTTTCCTAGCATGTTTAATGGTCAGTGTTAAGCAGATGACAGGCAAGATGACCTACACAGACAAGGTAGCCAGGTTTCAGGGCTGTCCCGGAACTGGGCGGAGAACTGGCCTGGGTAAGAGCCCAACGCTCTGTGGCTGAAGGCAACGTGGACATCGTGTGACTTACAGCTGTGCAATATTGTGGCCATCTGCCACGCATAGCTGTTTAAATCTACATTTAATTAGAGTTAAATAAAATTAAAATATTAGTTCCTCGCCCTTACTGGCCACATTGCAAGTGTCCCTGACCACAGGCGACAAAGGGCTTCTGTGCGGAGCAGTGCAGGCACAGAACATTCGCAGAGACTTTCATCAAACAGTGCTGATCTGTGCGACCACTGAAGAAATAAGAACTGGAACCTCTAACCACAGTTCCTTATGGTGAATACACAGGGTGAGGAAAAAGTAGGCTTATAGTTGTTCATATAGAAAATAATACAATCACTAATAAATAATAATACAAGAATAAACTGTGGTTCGTGGACTTACAACTTCAAACCTACTTTTGCCTCACCCTGTCTCTGAACCAACCTCCCTTTTCTTTCCTCTCTCTTTACTACCGTAGTGTATGTAGTGTTTATGAGCAGTAATTAACTTCTTAGTTTAGTCGCCATTTGGAAAATATAGAGAAGGGACTGGGATAAAACTAGAGGTGGTCTGAATATTAGACAGTGACCTGGGACGTGGGGAATGGTGCAAACAGGCCCTTGCCTCACTGTAGAAGCAGGAAGGCCAGAAACTTGCTCTCCCAAATGTCTTAACTGTGGGAGAGGCTAGGAACTCAAGCTGAGCCCATTGTATGTTCCTGGTTGGGACATTAATGTGAAGAGAATCATGCCCCGGAGCAGAGATCATTCAGGAATCACCTGGGAGTGACAGCTGTGGAATCCAGTGACAAAGCAGTAGCAGTACAGGTGACTGAGGAAGGGTCTGGTGGCAATGGCCAGGGGACACAGAGACCAGAGTAGCAGCGGAGGCCATCAGAGAGCTGCCGTTCCTGGAGCGGGACCTGCCCTGCGACGTGGCTGCTAATGGCTTCTGCCTGTGCACCTGTCTTCCTCCCTATGGGTTCTGTGAACACCTCCTCGTCCAGCCTTTCCTGCCTAATTTGACCAGAGTCCATTTCTACTGTCCACAGATAAGAACTCCAACTGGAAAAAATACTAATGAAAGACTAAGTATCATTTTCCAAAAGACAAAAATTTCAAGAAGGATGTTTATCTTTTAAAAGCTTGGAAAAGGTGAAAGGAAACAGAGCTCAGCACACAAAGTAGAAGACGCAAACCCAAAGGGAAATGAGGAAGCGTAAAATCTCAAATGATAAAACAAGAGGACAGAGGCGAAGTGTACAAGTTAGGGCAATAAATTTTATTATTTCAACTCCCCATTAAAAAAGAAGATTTTTAAAATCCAGTCATATGCTGTTTAAGCTTAAAGAAACACATTAAGTTGACAAATGTTTTCAAAGGATTAGCAAGGGCTTATCAGATAAACAAAATTTTTAAAAGAGAGGACACGTGACCCATTTTATTTCAAACAAAATTTAATATAAGGCAAAAAGTTTTCCATAGAAAAAAAAGGTCATTTTATACTCATAAAAAGCAAAATCTACATAAAATTTGTAATAGCCATGAAACTTCTTGCTTCATATAAAAGCATCAAATTATATAAAATAAAAATGGAATCGCTGCGAGAGATTGTAAAACATCCCCTTCCTCATTTTACAGATCCAGTGGGGGGAAGCAGCGTGGAGAGTGAGACTGGGAGACGGAATCAATGTGACGGAATGAGCACAGATGTGTCCGTCCGTTCCTTGTCAAATCCACTGAAATAACACGAAAATAAATTTGCAACAGTGTTAATCAGTAGAGCAGAACTTTTGAGTAATCTTGGAAAATTGAACATCACTGATAACAGAGCGATGGAGAAAGGATGGAAAGTGAAACTTTAGCTCAAAACAATCAAGAAAAACTAAGAATACCTCAAGTTGAGTCAATGTCAACAGGGAGAAAAGAAAGGAGGACCTCGGGACAAACAAGAAGGTGATTCATTGGGGAACGAGGTGATAAAGTGCTGCGCAGGCTGCCTCCTTCTCCGTGAGCAGCAGATAAAAATGGTTTCTGCTCGAAGATAAGCCCCAGGAGCTTTCTCCACACATATGAGAAAGATCTTCCTGGGGCCATTCCTTAGTACTGTGATTAGCAATTATGGCTATAAATTCAATCAGCTAGGGAACTTAAAAAAAATTTAAATGCCCACATTGCTCTACAAATCAAATAAATCAAGATCTCTGGGGGGCAGGAAGTGGGGCTGGGGCAGTATAGGACTAAGATTTCAGTAGATCCCAAAGCTACCCTGGAGACCCCAATGTGCAAACAAAGCTGAGGACCACACGCTGAGTGCAACTGTTGGGGCAGAAAACAGAAGAGCAGAGACCAAAGTAACGCTAAATTTCCACACAGACAACAACAGAAGGGAAAAAATGGAAAGGAAGCAGGTGGCTCTGTCTTTCATGCCCAAGTAAGAGCAGTGAGCACAGCTATCTCACGTGGAAGGTCTTCCTGCCAGGACGTCAGGTAGATTCAGCGACTACTCCCCATCACCACCGTAACTCATAATCCTGGAGTGACAACACCCAGAAGAATATGGCCTCACACAACCCACCTGTAAACATACCCCATCTCCCCCCAAACCACCTGAGTACAGGCTTCTGTACATAGTACCACCAATAGGTAAAAGGGAGAATTTCAAATAAAAATAGGAGCAACAAAACAAAAATCAATGAACATTTGAGGAAAATCAATATCCATGAAAGAAAAGAGCCAAACTCAACAAATAGCCTAAAACACAAAGGAAAATAAAGTTTTCAAATAGAGACAGCTAATGTCCTCAGAAAAATAAGAAAAGGCTTCTATGAAAAATATAACAAATGGAAATCCTAGAAATTAAAAATAAAATCATATTTAAGAACTCAACAAACAGGAAAAAATAACAGAGATGACAGTCAAACTGAACTAAAGAATTCTCCCATAAAACATTACAAAAAATAAACACAACCAAAAAGAGGTAGAAAATATGAGATAAGCCATAAGTTGCATGGAAATATATATACAAGTTCTACAATACAGGGATAGAATAAAAAATAAATATAATACACACACAGAATTTTGTGCATGCATGAGGTGAAATGCATTATGTTTACACACAGAATGATACATATGCACATGTTATATTATTATATGTATGCATGTGTTATGTATCATGTTCACACATACTCACAGAGAATGTGTGCATATATACATTATTATGTGTGTTGGTGACGATACAAGGTCCAGCATAAATAACACCCCTATTTTATTACAAAATCTTTTATTAGAAAATCATCAGCATGTAATTCCGTAACACAACAATATTATACTCAAGCACACCACATGTCATTTTAGGTGAAATGTTCAAACTAAAACTATAAATTATTACACCCATATTATTACCCTACCAACCACACTCAAGCAGGCATGACTTCTGCTGCCACCTGTACATACAGAAAAACTCCCAGAACTGAAAACAGACCCACGTCTTTAGAATGAAATGTTTACTAAGTACCAAACAGGAAGAAATAACAAGACTCTGAGCTATAAAAAATGTTGCACTGTTCAGAAAAAACTCAGGCTAGCCACAAAGGACTGAGAATCTTCTTAACGTGTCATCAGGAACAGTAACAGTGAAAAGATAGTGAAGCGATGCCTTCAACTTCTGAAGAAATAATGTTCTGTTAAGAGGTGACATATAACAATGAACACAAGTAAAGTGTATAGTATGTTAGAAGGTGATAAGTTCTAGGAAAGTAAGAAAAAATACAGCAAAATAAGGGAGATTTGGAAACATGAGGCGATGAGGGTAAAGGGCAGAGGGCAATGTCAGAAAGGCAGGTCAAGGAAGGACTCATGAGAAGGAAAGGGGTGGGCAGACACTTGAAGGAAGTGTGAGAGGATTCACCCAGCAGGCACACAAGCAAGAGAATTTCGAAGAACAGAGTTTGAAAAACGAACACTAAAAGAAAAATAAGAGGAGAAGAATGTGGCGAGTTTGAAGATTTCAGGGCTGATCAAGACAGGGGCAGGGCCACAAGAGGGCAGTATTGCACACACAACAGGTTGACTGGGTGCTGCCAGAGGGGATTACAGGAGAGGGAGAGCCTCTCACCAAGGGAGACCTCCAGATTCAGGGGAGTGGAGCCACTTCCCAGAAGGGGAACAGGGCCAGCAAAACCCGGAGAGAGGAATCCATGAGAGGGCATGTGTGCTGAAGTGATGCCTCCCAGCGGCAGGCTGGGAGTCTCTGGGCCAGAGAGGCCAAAAGGGCAGCGGCAGTTCAGAGTCTGTCTAGCTTTGTAGATTGTATCACCTATGGCTAGCAGGTGTTGGGTGCAGTTTCGCAGGGGATGCAAAGTAGTCAGGCTGGAAGTGGTGAAAATATGCTGATCTGAGTTACATTTAAAGCAATTGCACATGTAAGAATTTGAGTTTAGTGCTGGCAGGCTTTCAGTTGACAGCCCAAGCTTGCTATGAAGACTCAAACGACATGCTGGCCCATATACAGGGGCCATCTCGGGCCCATTCCTGTAACAAGAACAAATACTCCTTTCAAAGTCTCCCATTATGAAAATTAAGCATTATACTACCATAATCTAGAACCAAAGGAAATGTACTACACTCATATGACAAAACTATATTATCATTAACTAGAAAAACTATACCTCAAAAGTATCTCTTTTTTCTTTTATATTGCTAGATAATTTCATATATACACATATTTTAGCCTATTACATTGTACATTTTAACCCCAGCATTTGTTTATAAGTCTATATCCTCTCCTACATTATAAAAGGGCAGCACCCATTTCTGGTTCCTCTTAATACTCTAAGTATCCAGAATAAGTTTCTGACACATGATATGATGTGTGCCCTGCTAATAATTTTGCATGGTGAATAAAAGGAACATGAAGAATAAAATTGCAACATACCTCCAAGTCCACAAAACAATCAAAACTGGTTTTATCACAATTTATATTTCTTTTGAGGCTGCATGTTTTTTAGTTTCATAGTTCTAAAATACCAAAACATTACATTTTTCCTTTATATCACATCTTGCAATCAGTGAACAAACTATCAACTCAAAGTGATTTTTTAAATATAATTCAAAGATTATCGAGGGATATCCATTAATCCTATGACAGTTATTTTTGTGGATGGCTGAATCCATAAATTAGAAAATGGAATCTAGTTTATCATTTAGAATGCCTGGGACCGCAATTTAAAGGGACCTCACTGGAAATGGCTTTACCTTAGGAATTCATGATTCTATGTGAGTAAAAACAGACACAGTTCCAAGCATCATGTCACTGCAGAACAACAGCTGATGGCAGGAAGAAGAGTAGGATTTCTCCACGGGTCTCTCTCTCTCAGAGAGAAATCTGTCTCCCAGAAGCCTCAAACCCACAGGTGCCACTATGTCTCATCGTCCAGAACTTGGTGCTAAGTCTATTTCAATTTAATCACCAGAAAAAGGAAAATGACTTCTCAGGTAAAAAAAAAAAATAGGGGGCAGAATTGGTGATTTTAGTCCCACTGAGATAGGATACGCATCCTCTATTCTCTCTCTCTCCCAAATTACAATAAAATCCTTGGACAGGATGCATAAAGCAAGCATCCTGGGACTCCGACAAGCAAATAATAACAGGTGTATTTGGGCAGGAAATGAAGCCTGAAGAACAACCCAGACGGCAGTGAATTTCCTGATGTTTTCCATTCCCTATCTCCCAGCTCAGACTTGGGCAAGCTGGAATCAGGGATTGTAGAGCAAGTGTGGACCGAAAATCTTTGAGAGAACCCCTCGCTTTCCCTCTTCATCCCCTGTGTCATGAAGACTGTGGGGTCGGGGGGAATCCCGATATTGTTTTCCTCCTTTCATTCTCCCTCTCCTGCACCGAAGCAAGCCGCAGTCAGAAGCTGCACTCTCAGGAGAGCCTGGCCAGGGCAGCAACGGCATGTGGAAGAAAATTGTTTCTTCTAACAAACAGTGTTATACTTTCACATTTTACATTTAGATCTGTGATCCAGTTAACTCTGGTTTAAAGTCAAGGTTGAGGGTTTTGTGTGTGTGTATGTGTGTGTGTGAATGACAAATTGTTCCAACACCATTTGTTGAAAAGGCCATCTTTTCCCCGTTGAATTATTTTTGTTCTTTTGCTAAAAATCAAATGGCCATATTGTGTGGGTCTATTTCTGGGGTGTCTAGTCTGTTTCATTGATCTATGTGTCCACCCCTTCACCAATACCACATCGGCATTGATTACTATTGCTTTATAGGAAGTGTTAAAGTCTGGTCCTGACATTCCTCTAATTGTATTCTTTTTTAAAAGCTGTTTTAGTTATTCTAGTTCCATTGCCTTTGCACGTAAACTGTAGAATCAGCTTGTCTGGTCCTACACTTCGGAATGTGTCCTTTGATCCACGTCTAGAAGTAGACAGGCTTTTCAGCACAGGTGTGACGCCAACCCAGAAAGAGAAAGGAGGATGGGAGGCAACCTGAAAGGTGGGCGAGGCTCATGGCCAACGTAGACATTGATTCTTGCCTGGGCTCCAGCCAGGATGGTCCCTGGCTTGGCTGACCTGTTTGGTTACTATCGCATTATCCTAACCCATTGCCAATTTGAGCTGCCCCTCCCAAATAGTATCCCGCCTGGAGCCCTGTTATAAGGCTCCTTATGCCGACCTCCAGCTAGAAGAAACATATCACCGGTTACTCTTTTCCTCAAGGAACTTAAAGTTTCCTCCTCTAGGCAACCAAATCTCCTAAGAGTAAAGCCCCTATGTTCAGGAAAGACAAAAGCATCCACATTCTTATTCTGAATATTCAGATGATATATTTAGCTCAACAAACATTTATTGAGCATCTGTTCTATGCCAAGAACTACTCTGCATTCTAAAAAATGAAGAAAAAACAGATTTATCATATCTTCTATTCACCTTCTCTGTCGTTTCTGCTGTCTACAGTTGGTCCATATCCCCTCTCCAAAAAGAGGAGAAAATGGAAGAAAGATTCATTGCAACGCAAGAGACAGCTTTGAAGATAGTTCTGAAATGAGGTTGCAACTTCTGCTAAAACAGGTGTCTAAATTATTGCTCTTTCATTGACCCTCTCTCAGTTCACCAATGGGTAATTGAAAGTTGACTGCTATCCTTTGATGAGAAATTACTTGTGCTATTGATCTGACTAGACTTCGTCTTCACTTTGGTGTAAAAATGATTTCAGATCCAGGGCTGGAGAGGAGAAAAATCTCTTGAATTATCTTTAGAGAACATAGGTTTTAAATAGAGCTGGTTATTATTTGTCCATTCATATTACTTGGCCTCAATGAATAGTTATCAAACTACCTAGAAGAATGAGTTACATAGTTATTCCCCAGACACCGTAGGTATGGAAAATACAATATACTGCAGAAAAGGGTTGTTTTATTTGCTTTTCTGCAAAGTCACGTACATTAAAGGTGTCTTGGTTGTTTTAAGCCCAGTTGTCTAAATGCCTTTCAAAGACCCATTTAACAATAATGAGTCATTTGTAACAGAGCTCTGAAGTGGAGACGCTTGAAAGCAATGAGAACAGATGTCAAATTAAGGTGGCAGGTGACTCACAGATCCTGACCTTCCCGCTCACAAGTTGCCTCAGAAGGTTAAAAAAAAAAAAAGCACTAAGTCACAAGAGCATTGGAAACTGGCATATGAAACAGTACTTTTCCAAATGCTGAGAAAGAACTATGCGCAGACTTCTACATGAGCAAAGAGACTAGCAAAACAGTCATTTTTGCTACAGGCAAGCCAAACTACCATGAAGACTCGTCGCTAGGGCCAAGGGAGTCTCGTTTGAGATTTTAAAACTGTAGAATCAAAGCAGAATTTTTCTTTACCAGCTGTCTGACCAATGGAAATAACTGAGAAGTGTACTCTGTGACCTGCCTGTTCTGTGCCCCTAGAAACCCAGCAGGGACTGGTCTTACGGAACTAGTTAGGTCGGCATATCAGAGTCCAGAGGCTTTTACTGAGCAGGTTTTTTTGATCTGATAATATCTGCTATTGGTGGGTGGCCAATATTGTGATGTTCTAGATTCGAGAGCATCAGAGTAGTAACCTTATCCAGGGTGTGGACTCTGGAAAGGCATAGATTTGGAGAGCATAGCAGAAGATATAACACTTCTTACTGGGCCCTCAAGGGCATGTTCTTGAGATAGACCAAGAGCAAAACCAGTGATGAGGAGACCTTGCAAGTTTGCTGGTCTGGAACCATACAGAAATAGGAAGAAAGTTTGGAGTTGGGAAACATAAGGTCATGATAAATATGAGACACTCGGTCTGCTGCTCACCAGGGAATTAAATCTGTGTCCCTAGAAAGTTCCCACAATTAACTGAAGATTGAAGATCTGACACACAGGGCTAATGCAGTTGGAAAGATTAATTGGGAAGTTATAAATATATGACATGGTCAATAAAGGGGAAAGCTCTCAGAAAAGTCCTGATGCTTATAGTTCCCCATCAGGAGCTCGCGGAAGGAAGGCAATTTGCATGGTGGTGAATGAATCCTTTTTTCAAAATATGGGAATTTTATTATCACAAGTAACCTATTGATGGGAGAGTTCTCCCTGTGGAGTTTAAAGGTGGTGGAATCAGAACAACTGGCATCGACTGATTCACATGCTGGCAAAGCTGAAACTGTAAAATATTTCCTTCTCCTTGGGTTGGCTGTTTTCTCTGCCTACCCCTGTCTCCAGACAATAGGAAGTCGTGCGTATAGTCTCTGACTGGTACCAGTATAAGGTTCAAGATCAGTAGTTCTCGACTTTGTTGTTCTCGTGGCACGTTTTCTGGATGTTATAATTTTTTGGCATTCAAAAACACCAACACTAAACAAACCAGGAATAATTATAATACAAATGCTGCTGAAGAATAATGCCTCACTCTTTGAAAGTATCTGGTTATTGCACTGTTCACAGGATCATGCTTCAGTCCTGTGTCACCTTTTAAAATCACCCTCTTTAAGCGAGGACCACACTGTCAGCAGGCAAAGCCCTCACATGTTGCATTAAATGCCTAGTTCTTCTTTGGCACCGACTTGACAAGGTGCTACGACTCATGGCCCTGACTCCCTAACTTCCCGTGTGGAGCCCTGTTCCACAGCCTGCTATAGGACCTGCTGAGTTCAGTGGTTGACTCAGTGGACAGCATCCTTTCAAGGTGTATTGCAGGGGGCGGGGATTGGGTGGAGGTGGAAGAGTGTGTTGCAGGGATAAATGGTGATGGAATAAAATAAAATAAAATAAAATAAAATAAAATAAAATAAAATAAAATAAAATAAAATAAAATTTTAAAAAATAAATCACAAAAAAAAAGAAAGAAGGAGAGAGTTCTCTGTAGAACCAAATTTGCTGGCATCCTGATCTCAGACTCCCAACCTCCAGAACTCTGGGAATAAATGTCCGGTTTTTAACTCACCCTGTTTTCGGGTAAATTGTTGTAGCAGCCGGAGCAGGCTAAGACACTTGGCATCAGATCAACGGATTCAGAGTTCGAATTGCCTGGCTGGATGACCTCCAGGTGTCATTTACTTCATCTGAAAAATACAACAGCAGCCCTTTAAATGATCCTGAAGCAGATGCAGTGAATGGTGACCAGGGCCATGCTGTGAAGCAGATGACATCGGCCTCGGTGACTGACCTCTGCCAGGGTAGGCTGTGAGCCTGTCACATCAAGGGTTGCTGTTCCTCTACTCTTTGCTACTTTGCCTACAGTCCGGCTGAGCTACTGACTGGTAGCAATCAGAGGTGCACTGGCTGTTCTCCAGAACGTAGCCCAACAGGGCAGCTGTGGTTTCCCTCCAGTGAAGATATGGCAGGATTTTACAAAAACAGAGCTGTGAATTTTAAAACTAATTTTAAACAGAATGTACTAGAAAATAACAAGTCATAAGTGGAATAAAGTGCCCTGCAACATGATTATTAAAGTAATAAAATAGTTTTTGAGCTATTCAGCCCTTGGACCTGAAGAGGGCTGAAAGTCTGTCCCCCAGACACTCTGCTTTAGACAGTGTTGTTTGCTTTGTTTTGTTTTAGTTTTGGGTCCTCTAAAATCTTTTTTGAAAGTTCAGTCATTTTCTGAGCAAATAAGCTTATGGGGGAGGGACATGGGTCAAGCTGAACCAGGTCAGCAGCTGGAAGCCGCAGAGTAAGAGCTGAGATGCGGGGGACAGGGGGGCACAGGGAAATGAGGAGTGGCCACTCCAAGTCACCCTGAAGTGGGTGTCGGAGCAGGTCTGTTTCTAACATAAGTTTCCCCCCTCCATTTGTTCTCCAGGTGTGTTGTCTGAAGCTTAGGACTGCCTGGACACCCTTAACCAGAAAGTGATATGTGCAGAAGGGAAGCTGCACCCTGGTCCCTTGAGGAACTTGACCGAGTAGGTCCATCCCAGATCAGGAAGTGTCTGGTCTCAGCCACCCCCTGAGACCGAGGAGCACGGGCTCAGGCCCACCCCTACCTGCCCTGTGCCAGCATATCTGGGGAAGGCAGCAGGTCTGGCCCTGGAGGGCAAGGCTCCTTTCACCTGCAGATCTCCAAGGATACACAAGAGGATCCACCCACCCGGCCACTGGGGGACTGTGAATCCAGCCATGGGCTTTGAAACATTTAGACCGCAGGTGGCAAACACAAGGCCTTCGGGCCAAATCTGGCCCTGCACCTTGTTTTATCCAGCCCAGCACCTTGTTTCCACCCAGCAGCAGCACCAAGCTCCTTGCCCCTCGCTAAGGACTAGTTATATTTACACAGTCCTAAAATTACATTCATCCCTTTGGAGGCAACCCGTGAGGCTGGTGTGGCCCCCAGTGAAAATGAGTTTGACACCCCGATTTTAGACACAAGGGAAATGAGGCCTAAAATCTTGCCCCCGAGCCCACAAATCAGTGGGCTGGATTTTAAGTGTGGCTTATAGAAACAAGGCTAATGTCTCCGTGATTTCTGTAGAGAGGCTCTGCAGTGTGGAGATAAGAGCCTGAGCTTTATAAACCTGCAAGTTCCACCTTCAATACAGCTCTGGGGAACTGCCTGCTCCTCCCAGTCACAGGACCCAGGGACCAGGGCAGCAGGCCCCACTGTGCACTCTGGGACCATGCACTTCCACGACCCAGGCCTCTACTGAAGAGCAGCCTGGAAGAACTTCTTTACCCCTGTTTTTCTCCAGCCAGTGACAAAGTATTTCCTATCTGCCAATCCATCTTCATATTTACGTCGTGGGCTTACAGTTCCCTTTGACAAAGGAGCTCTTAAAAGCCCCATAAAAGATAACTTGCTGGGATTGCATGGTTATTTCCTCGATGGGGAAATGTATAAAAACTCACACTGTGACAACCAAACGATTGTTCCTGTGTTTTTATAGCCCGAGGAGCAGCTTTACACCAAATCATCCATCATCTGGGCTTCCAAATCAGGATGAGTAGGAGGGACCCCACACTGGGAGGCACTCTGTGACCTTGTGGTGGCTGGGTGATCTTTCTTGCCAGTTGCTCAACCTCCCCTGGCCCCAGTATCCTCAGCTATAACATGGAAATCACATTCCCCTCTCTGTTTCCATCACAAGGCTAGAACGGGAGTTAAGTAACATAATGGAAGTGAGAATATATTTTTAGAAACTGATACTAAGTTATTGGACAATTAAAGAAATTATGCAGAATTATTTATTATCACTACACATAACAGTGCAGTTCAAAAACTTGCCCTGGCAAGGGTAATGCTTTGTGTATGTACTGTCCGATAGAGAAGCCACTGGCCACATGTAGCTATTGAACATTTGAAATGTGAATAGTGCGAGTGAGGAACTGAACTCTCAATTTAACTTTACTCAATTTAAATTGAGTGGCAGCCACATGCAGCCACTGTATTGGATAATGCAGACATGAATGCAGTGGACATCTGTTGTTTGGACCCGCTCAACATGTATCTCCCTGGGGACAGGACTGTGATGCTTAATATTATGTGGCAACTTGATGCCTCAGCGATGCCCAGAGTGCTGGTTAAACATTATTTCCAAGTGCGTCTGTGGGGACAATTCTGGAAGACATTGGTATTTGAACTGGTGAACCGAGTAAAGCAGAGTAGGTGGGCATCTTCTAATCCATCCAAGGCCCAAACGGATAAAACAGGTAGGAGGAAGGATAAGTTTGTACACTCTCTGCTTGATCTGAGACTTGCAAGGTGCAAGGCTGTAGCTGCTGTCAATGCCTCAGCCCATATCCTCTGCCCCAGCTAAGTTTACCCCCAGACAGCTTTCTACCTCTCTTTAGCTCCTGGGTCTCTCGTCTCAGTCAGAAAGCTCTTTCCCTCATGCCAAGAGAACCAGACCTGCTGCACTCAGTTACAACCAGAACTGTGGGACTAACACACTTGTAGGTAACCTTCACCCAATGGGAGGCAAAAGTTAGTGCAGCAATGCCCCAGCCTCCCAGGCACGGCACACACAATTCCTCGAGGGCCCACAGTGGTAATCCCCTTATTAATATACCCATGTTGGGCTTTATCTTCTTTTTCTCACATTATCATTTCCTCACTGGTGTTTCCTGGGTTCATCTCTCATGTCAACCACCTGTACCCAAGTCCTGGTCTCAGGATTCTAGGAGGGGTGAAGACAGAAGGTAAAACCTGGTAGTGTGTTGTCTTCGGTTATACCGAAAGACCCATAGGTCCTAAGAAGTACCCAGGCCCCTGTCACTGAGCAGAGAACATACACTGTAACCTGAGAGGCAGCTGAACTCAGTACTGGGGAGAGTTTCTGGGTAACCCCACAGCAGATTTGCCTGATACCTGATTCAGCCCATACTCTCAGCTGAAAGGGAAATTCTGGACCAGAAAGAAGAATCTCAAATGCATGTTTGTAGCTAGCTGTCCATCTGGAGATGACGGACAGCTCACCATGGCCTTCCACCCTCCCCTGCTCTACATTGTCAATGTGTTCTTGCCTCCTTTCCTTATTTTCTCACGCCACTCTTCCTCTAGAGAAGTGGGGCCAGGGTGAATGCAAAGGCTGAGGACATCTCTTAAACTTCTCATGGCCGATGGTGATGCTGGCCCCTAAGTGGGTCAGCAGCTTCATCGTGATTCGTGCATGAGGTGGAGTTCACGTCAGCTCAGCAGAGGGAAGAACAACTAAATCATTCAGAGCACATCTGAGTGGAGTTTGCCAGAAATGACATAATCTCTGGGTGATGTCAAGCCCATATCCATACCTGCAGTTGCTACTGCCTCCAAAATGCAGTTAAGTCTGATCGATCATTATATCGCGGATCACAAATGCAAACTGCAATTAACATGCGAGAGAGGAGATGCTATTTTACTTGAAGCCTTGATGGAAAGTTGCTTTTACTTAGGGTTTATTCTTTTCTTGGTCCACTGCCATTCTGAGCAGATGAGAATGCCAGTTTTGCTTTTTTCATTTGTTTGAGGACTTTTGACATTTGTTTTTTTTCGCTCTCACTCTTTTTTAACTTTCATCCAGTGCAAGTGGGGGTGAGGTAAGAAGGTAGAGAGTTAAAAGACTCAGTGCACCAGAAATCCAGGATCTGATTCAAAACCACCATCCCGATGAATAGTTTCCAAACCATGGTCCAGGAGTCCTAGTTTCATGGCCACTGGGAATTGAGAAAGATGGTGTTAAATAGCAGAATTCTGGACCCCAAACCTGCTTCACCAGAACAATTCTATTTGATGTATCAGAGGTCTTGAAAGGACTTTGTTTGAGAAAAAAAAATTCCACTGCTAACCTTCAATTAAAAAAAATCTATCTTATATTGTAACACTACCTTTCTGTACTTATTGAGTGATAATTAAGGCAGAATTGCTCCTTCATTTGCTGTGCTAGGGAATCTATGCTTTCACAGGCACTGTGGTTGGCTAATCAAAATGAGCATCTGTTGACCATTTTGATTGTTTCCTGGTTAGTTAGCTTTGCTGTGAAGGTACCTTCTTCTCCCGTTTTCAGGAAATCCTCCCACTGCACTATGTACAGAACTGGTAGGACCCAGTGCCCTGCTTCCCGCCATGAGAGACAAAGGAAGGAACCCTCCTTTCCCACCCCTATTGGCCACATGATGACACGGGTTCATCCAATCAGGTGCAGACATGGCCTCTGGGCTCACAGTGAAAACCCCAGACTGATGCACCATGGACAAAAAAATGAACACACCCATGTTTAGTCTTTTGCACATACAAAGATTTGACTAAGATTCTAAATTCTGTATAACATTTATAATAACATAACTAACTAATATCTATTCTTGTTAAATTTAAGTAAATCACCAATGCTAACCCTCTGAGTCATGTTTCGTGATCAATAAGCTTTGTTTCTGAAATGCAAGATTGTCTGATGTAGATTCATTCTTACGTAGAATTTACAGGGAAGGGATAAACTTTGGATGGGAGCTGAACAGCTGCAGTTCCAACTTCCTGTTTGCAATTTAGAATTTGTGCGAATCGCCTGAAGCTTCGAAAAGTCACTGACACAGAACGTCTCCAAACACACCTATCTTGATAAAGGCACAATGAATGACAAGTGTTTTTGACTAGTTGGCATGGCCATGGGGCCTTTGGGGCTCAGCGTGTGAGAAAATATTAACAGCAGAGATATGAGCCACGTGAGTGATACGTATCAGTCAGGATAGTTTATGCTACACTAATTAACAAGCAAAACCCCCAGTCTCAGTGGCCCAGCACAACAAAGGTTTATTTCTCACTCATGCGGTTCTGCTGTAAGATGGGTAACTCTCCAGAGAAGCTGCCCTGCCTTTCTGTCTGCCCTTCGAGACACACCTGCTCATTACCACTTGTCAAGTTTGTGTGGCCAAGTGGCACCATATGACCCCAAGTTCTTACAAGCCTCAGAAAATTTTTTTAATTTTTAAAATAATACCCTCAGCAGCAATGAATACCAGCTGCTGCAGTGCTATTGCTTTATATTATTTAGGATTGCTATTATTATTGCTGGAATTTAGAGCAATCATTAGCCAATAGTCATTCTGACGCTCTCAGCCAGCAATCTGTCACTCTTCTTGGCTGAAAGGAGTGGAAAGGACAGTTACAGAGCACCCGAAGCCCCCAGGTAGTCTCGTGGTATGATGACGCAATCCCCCTCCTGGAGAGCTGATGAGACCAAGAGAGAAAGAGAGAGAGAAGTAGCAAGAACACATGAAGGAGATTGCGCACCCTGCCAGAACTCTAGGAGCCAAAGCATCAGAGACGAAAGGGGGACAGTCACAGCAGAGCCAGTGACCAAGCATTTGAGAGGTTGGCTGTACCTTGAGCAGCTGTAGAGGGTGCCTGAGCTCACAATAAACAACAAAAACAAGTATGCCAAAAAGCCAGAGGCAACTCCAGCTCCTTAATCCTGATTTAGCATTCACAGCACAGCAGCCATGCTTGCCCCGTGACTCATAAACTAATAAAAGGAAGACCTCATCTGGTCAAGAACATAACTGCATAAAGCCGAAAGCCATCTGTGTCAGACACCGAAATTAACTTCCCAGGTTAATTGTGATGTTTGTCTATTTATGGGAAGCATTCTTTAGGAATACAAATGCTCTCTACCTGAATCACTTGTGATCTTCCTCTCAGCCGACATGCAAGAAACAGGGAGTTAATTGCCATCCTGGGTTTGTGACAACTGTGGTATCAATAGTAGTCTAGAGTGGGCTTTTTATCTCTTTCAAAATGCTTACAGTATCTTGCTTGATTTTTACGAGAACTCTCTACGATGGGGCCATGAGGTAGCTGGGGAGAATAATGTCCTGTGTAGATTATAAATGTCCAGTCCTGGCACAGTGGCTGGCATAAAGGAAGCACTCAAAAAACGTTTAGAAAAAAAGTAATAAATTCTATTCAAATAATGAGAAACTCCTATTGGAATAATGAAAACTGAAGTCTATAGAAGTTGTTATTTTTTTTTGGATCCTGATGCCATTTGATGGCAGAAACCAGGCATGGGGTCTCCTCGCTTCGTGCTCTTCTCACTTGTGGAAATCTCACTGCAGAAATATCGCTTTTACATATAACTTCGAACAAGAAAATATGATCCAAAGTGCACAGAGCAGAGACAAAGTAATCTTCTAATCTAATACATTATTCTGTCCATATTGTTTAAGTCCCATTTACTGTTAGCTGATACAGTATAAGGACTAACTCCAAACCAACTCTACTTTTCAGAGTTAAACTGATGCTTTAATATCTTTATAGGAAAGTGATAAACTGCCAGGAACAGACTCACAGAAGTGTCCCAAGCCTTCTGAATAAACTGTCTTGAGTTAAGGGAGTGCTGAGTCTCCAGGTTAAAAGAGAGAGGAAAGAGAGATGGGGGAGAGAAGAGGGATGGGGGAAGGAAGGAGGGAAGGAGGGAGGGAAGGGAAGGAAGGAAGGAAGGAAGGAAGGAAGGAAGGAAGGAAGGAAGGAAGTCATCAGACTCTTCTGGTTCTGCACCTTTAGCACACCCTGGCCGGAAGCACGTGGGACACTCAGCAGTACCCCCCAGCAGCAAGTTTCAGTGGGACCTCTAGTGGGCACCCCTCCTAATAAACTAGAGGTCACTTTCCAGTGCACCACCCCCATGGGCAGCTTTCCAGCAAGTTCCATGGTATGAAACCTCCTTGGGAATATCTTCCTCAGGGACACCAGAGGCCTCCCAGCAAATATCACCAGCTCAGCATCTCCCCACAAAGAGCCTTCCCCCGTGCCATAGAGAACCGCTTCCCAGGAGCTTCTGACCACGTGGCATCCAAGACTCTCTTTCTGCCACCCAGTGGCTCCTTCTGAGCCACAGGAACACCGGCAGCTGTGGTTCTGTGCTGTAAATGGGGTGGAGGTGCATGAGAAACTGAAGGGACTTGTAGAGAGCATGCATATAATACAGCGTCTTTGCCATGTTAAAGGCTAGGGACATCCTGGTCATTCTTCTGGTCGAGTGATTTATATGATCTCTGCAGTCCATTCGGGAGTCACAATCCATCTCACGCCACAGATGCCGTGGCAACCCTTCCTGCAACACTCAGTAACGGTCAGGTGCAGCCGCCCTGTGGGCGTCAAGGCCCTTGCTTCAGCTGACACTTCATCACAATTAACCACAGGTGATAAGGTAATCTGTTGTGATACTACGGAAAGCCACCCTGGATTACTATTATCTTGTTTTCCTCAGCCCTATGCTCAAGTTCAAGGGCATGACCAAACTAATAATCAAAGCCTAGCAAAAAAGGAAACAAATTCCTTTTTTGGGACTGTGTCATCTTGGTCCCATCAGGCTACAGAAACTACAGAGTAGTTAGAAGGGGGAAAGTTTAATATAAGAACTATTAATTATAACAAGAGACTGCTTAGTAAGAGATAAAAAGAGCTCTAAGGAATACAGGAATAGCGTGTATAGGGAACAGCTACTGTCCCAGGGCTGAGTCAGAGCATCAGAGGGAAGAAATCCATTTTAAACACACTCTCTCCCCAAGAATGAGACTCAGACCTCATTGGAGACGGTGTCCCTGTGGCTCAGAAGGGACAGTGTGGTCAGGGAGGGGAGCAACACGAAGGTGAGTGTGAGAACACCTTACAGCTTGCATAAGGTGGCATTCTTCAGTTACAATGCAGTTCCTAACAATGAGCATATGTAAAAACTTGTTTTTCTGAAATTCCTGTAAATGTACAATATATTTTTTAACAAAGTAAATTGACAAAGGGATTATTTACCCCTGAATAACTGATACAGACTTTGGATGAAAGTAATCAAGTAGAACTGTATGCTCAAAACCTCTTTTTAAGTTCAAGGAATAAGCTGTCACATGAAATATCTCATAGGGTGAAAACAAACATAGAAATGGTAAAATCTGAACTATCACTAAAGCTGCTCTTTTTTTTAAGAGTTTATTTATTAACTTTTAAAGAGAGGGGAAGGGAGGGAGGAAGAGAGGGAGAGAAACATCAATGTGTGGGTACCTCTCCTGCACCCTCTACTGGGGACCTGGTCTGCAACCCAGACATGTGCCCTGACTGGGAATCGAACCGATGGCCCTTTGGTTCACACACCAGCACTCAGTCCACTGAGCCACACCAGCCAGGCTAAAAGCTGCTCTTTTTATGGCAATAGTTATCCCACCATTTTTAGATGTTTTAGGCTCTTGAAAAATAGTATATGGTTAAAGTTAAACTTTTTATCCTTAATTTTGCCTCTTGCTTTTCCCCAGTATGACACTATAATACTAGTATTTTATTATAACATAGATGAGGAAAATAAATATTCAAGTGGGTAAATGGTTTGCTAAAGGTTACCTAACCAGTGAGCGTGCCTCTGGATATTTCCATTGCTCTCCAAATTCTTTCTCCATTCTTGCTCACCTTTCTGTGAATCCTGGCAGCTGATCTCTATGGACCATATACACTGATTTTCTTTGTCCTCTAGCTTCCAGTTGTGTTGAATCAATGGGAGACCAAAAAAGAGGAAATTACAGAGCAGGAGAGGGGACTTGTTCCCAGCTTCCTTCCTGCCACCCCGCAGGCTGAGAGTAGCTGCTTTCCCACCATGGAGCGCTTTCTTGTGGTCACAGCTCTTACTACAGCTTTCTCTGGTTTCTCAAAACCACCCTCTTTCCTCGCCCCTTTCTGTGTAGCAGTGACAATGGCTCTACACTATCGCTAGTCTCAGGATACTTAACCACCTCTTACCAGTATACGTCAACTATCCCTACAACTGCCAGGACCCTCAAAGAAATCAAAGTAGAATTGGATTTGAATCCAGAAGGTGTAATGGTACTTCAACCAATGCTCTTACTACTGGATCACACTGTATCCACATGCATCCTATGTTCTAGTTACACTACAGTGCCACATACACGCCACATACTTCTGCACTGCCTGTGTTCACACTGATCCCCTTGTGCATTCTCTGTTCACTTCCACCTACCAAATTATATACAACTTCAAAAAGTGTATTTGGTCTCCACCTTCACTGTAAGGTTTTCATTGAGCCTTCATCCTTATGGACCTATCTTTGCTGGCAATCATGGTCCCAATGATAACACTTAGTTTGACATTTAGTTATATTGAAATGTTTCTGTTCATTCATGTATGTGAATCTCATTCCCCAGCTACATTGTAATGCACATGTTTTTCAAATACAATAGATTCTCTGTTATCTTCAATTTGCCTAGAAAAAATGACAAATATATATAGGATGTAGTAAAAAAATAATAGTGAGAGTTTCACTTCTGGAATACTGGTGTGAGGAGCCCTGTACCAGTTCCCTAGTGAAACAATCATATCTGGTAAAAAATATTTAAAAAAAAAACAATGACAAACATTTAAAGTCTTTGGAAATTGCTCTAAGGGTATACAGCTACATTTATTTCAGGAACTCTACTTTAAAGATCTACTAAATCTCAGCGGGAACAGCACTCCACTCCTCTCTGAGTGCCCGTTCCGCTTGAGAGGACATAATTCCGGGTAAGTGTGGCCAAAAAGACATAGTTTCTTTCCCCTCCATTTCCATTAACGACACACAGCGTCTCACTGGGAGGAGCATTTTTCATCACCTCCAACCCCATGTTTGAGAGGCTAAATTCCCGGTCAGTGCAGCCAACAGTCCAAAGGAGCTCCTTCCTCTATCGAGCCCCCACTCACACTCACAGACTTGGAAGGCCAAGGACACTAGGCCCTCAGACACCCTCAGTCCAGCTCATCCACAGAGCAGAAGTCAGCAAAGAAGACCAGAGGACACTGCCACACCAGCACCCTGCTCATAATGTGAGTATCACAACACTGTCCCTACCCCAGCCCTAGAGCAGTGGCTTGGAGCTTTTTCTCAGGGACACAGGCAGCCAAAAAGAACAGAGAGGTCCGAACCTATCTTCAGAGTTACTGATGTTATTTAAAGCTGTCTGTGGGTAGTTCGAACCTAAGGGTCTCAAAATTATGAATATTTGGGTTATATGCACTTAAAAGAAGGTTAGCTATTCTATGAGAGCAACTACACGGTAGCTCGGGTACTTGAACACAGAGCACCAGAGAAAGAGACAGGCGAGAAGAGTGGCATGGGGACAGAACTAGTTCAAGTCTGGCCTGAAAAAAAAAAAACCCATCCGAAATTTAATTGGATCAGATTGCAGAGCAATTTAAGGCCCAGGACACTAGCTAAAGCAACAAAGAAATCAGCCGTAAATGAGTGAAGCCTAACAGCTGGGTGTGATGCCAACAGAAACAGACAGATGAACAGAGCAATCGGGAAAAGAGAAAGCTAGAGGGACCCCTGAGAAAACCACTGTCAACTCAGAACGACAGCGCTCATGCCCGAGGATGAGTCTCTCTGAGGGGCGACTTCAGAGGCTTCACACGACATGGAAAGTAGAAGCCACTCCAAGAGTCTGGCCAAGTCACACAACAAACGAGCAAACAAAAACAAAACCAAGCCCCAGAAATGGAGTTGAAAGTAGTGTCCAGATGGTACCACATGTGACTAAAAATGTCCAATTTTAAACAACAAAAAAATATGAGATATGCAAAGATACAGGAAAGTGTGACCCACAAACAGAAAAGAAGCAAACAACAGAAATTGTTTGTGAGGGCTCTACATGTCGGATCTAACAGGCTTCAAAGTAGTCATTACAAATAGGTCAAAGAACTAAAGGAAACCATGCTTAAAGAAGTAATGGAAGCTGTATTATACAATGTATTATTAAATAGAGAATATCAATAAAGAGAGAGAAATGTTTTAAAGCACCAGACAGAAATTTTGGATTGAAAAACATAATAGTTTTTTTTTAATCAAAATAGCTCAACAGCATATTTGAACTGGCAGAAGAAAAAATCAGCAAACTTGAAGATAAATCAGTAGAAATAATCCAAAAAGAGAGAGTAAATTTACAGAGGTGCATCGATATGTAAAGCACCATGAAGTGAAGCGTACAACACACGCATAATGGGAGTGCTGAGTGGCGTGGGCAGTGGAGGGAAAAACAGAGGGAATGGAGAGATAGAGAGAGAAGGAATGTTAAAAGATATAATGACTGAAAACATCCTAAATTTGATTAAAAAATCATCTCTACATTTAAGAAAATCAATAAGCTCCAAGAAGCACAATCACATAAACACATCAAAAAAGTTGTGATAAAAGGGCAAAAAATAAATAAAGCTTGTCTGGTCACATCTGTCAGTATTTTCTTATATTCTTCTGTTTCCAAACTCAAATATTTCCTTGCCATCTGGAAGTGCAATACTTATTTGTATTATTTTCTGCTTTTTATGACCTAATTTGGAAAAATATTTAACTCTTTACTCACTTCAGAATTTCAATGAGAACTTAGAAAATAAACTAGCCATAAAGGTACAGTGGGAGAATACAGAAACTATTGGGTTGAACTCATTTCTCATTCAGCATTTGGTAATGAAATTCCTAGTGAGCTTAAAATGGTCGATGAGAAGAATGCACCTTTAATTGGCTAATTAGAAACACATCAGCATGTTTCACCCTCAAAATGAGGGAAAAGTGTTTCAATTGCCCTGCTAGTCCCCAAGTGTGGCTCAATTAACCAGTTATTGAGGACAGTATTTCTGTGCTTGGTTGGTCAGCCAGTCTCATGAAAGAGGCTAAGCCTCAAAAATCCAAATCCAGAACTCCTGTAAATAAAATTTGGCTTTCATGTTCAAGTAAAGGAAAAAATATTAATGTTGAGGGTAGGGTATATATTTCTAGTCATATGCTTTATGAAATTTTTGTCTGAATAGGAACAAAAGTCATAGATTTTGCAATTGTCCTTATTTCAAATATTCTGTTCTCTTTTATTTATAAATTATCAAAACATTTCCACATTTTAAATTCTATTCCCCATAGTTCTAGCAAGGGCACAAAAATCTAAGTAGAGAAAGCTAACACTAAATATAATTCCTATGTAAAAAAATACAATGTACGTAAGGAAAAGTAGTACTAAGCCCTGTTAGGAATCCTTCAATAATATATTATCTGGCATTTCTTGGGGCTATGGTATCTTCAGTCTTAGTGGTCATTATTCCTGATCTTAAAATGTTAAAATTAGAGGTAATTTTACGACCTTTCCATCATACGCTGCACTGTCAGAACAGATGAAACCTAAGAAGACCCACAACATTACTGTAACGAGAATATTTTAGGAATGGACAGCAGACAAAACAGAATTAAGGTCACAAATAAGTCCTTCGCTTTTTAAAAATAAATTTAATCATTCAACTCTTAGATTTACAGTTTTCTCATCATAAAGTGGATATAGTAATGCCTAATTGGCAGTGTAAGCATTCAAACTAGGGTAGTGGCCCATCAGTGAGGGTTTACTGTATTGAACCTCAGAGAAAGACACCACAGTGTTCTGTGTCTCACCTCCTCCAGCATTTTAGGACCACTGACCACATTGCTGTTCAAAAGGAAAAAAGACCCAAGATCCTATCCTATGTGACCCCAGAAAGCCCAGACCCACGTCTAGTATATTTCATGTAATGCCCCAGTGGCAAGGGCCTCCCTTCCTTCTGGTGCTGCCTGTAGTTCCTTCCTCCTAGTGCCCTCTCTGAGCTTCCTCTCGACCACTTCCCTCTGCCTCACTTCCTATATTTAGCGTCCTTCCCTTCCAGCCATCACCAATATCCAAGCATGGAATGTCCTTCTGCAACCAAACACTGCCAGTACTGATGTGTGTTGATAAACTTGCAAGTTTTAAGTTTCCGAGTATTCACTTGTTATATTTATGAATATGTTCTCACAGGCAAACACCATGAACTTCCAACCTCATACTTGTTATCTCAAAATTACTCCTGATTGTAATTGACCCTGATGTAGTATCTATACCCAAAGACTCAACTGCAATAGATTAATTCTCAATACTCACTCTGTGGTGTTAGGTTGGCACCATCACCCCCTTCTCTTTTATAAAGAGAAATAGAGAAATTGTAAGACATAAGCCCAAGTCAAAAAACTCCACTTCATGGCAAAAATAATAACCCAGTCCACAGGTCCCTTCAGTAGATGGACTTCAGTGCAACTACACTGTTATTCATGCATCAAATATTTATTTAAGTCTACTAAGCCCTGGGTACAGTGCTAAGTTCTAGGAATAATAGTAAACAAAAGAGTCACGATTCCTGCCCCCATACATAAGGGAGTCCAGTGAACAGAGAAAAATATAGCTGGGAAGGACCTTAGAAATCACACGACAAGCATCCCTCCCTTTACCAATGAAACCCACAGAAATGAAATTACTTGCTAAAGCCCACAAATTGGTGGCTAACCACAGATTCCATGATAAAGGACTTAATCTCATCTTTGATGCCATGCAGTTGTGTTTATATGATCTCCAAATTGCACAGAGTGATCTCTCTAAAACTCTTTCCTGCACTCACGTGGGACATGAGCCAAAAAGCCTACAGCAGGAACAGTAGTAGTAGCTACAACAGACAATGACATGTATTGAGAGTTTGCTACATTCTGAGCACTTCTAACGCATTGACTCCTTTGCTCATCACAACTCTTCAAGCTAGATATTATTATTATTCCCACTTATGTACCAGAAACCAAGGTTCAGAGAGGTAAAGGAACTTGCCAGGGTGCCTGGAAGACAGAGTTCTCAGAGCATGGACTCAAACAGACTCAGGTCTTTCCTTATGACAAATCAATGTTCCATCATATCAATAACTTTAAAGTGAACAATCATAATTGCCTATAGCGACCATGACAGAAATTTAGGTAGTTAATTAGATGCACTTTTAAGTCTATCATTAAACTTAGATAGAGACTTTTATACTAAGACAGCAAAATATATTTCATTTAATCTTAAGAGATATTTGCCCTAATTTATAGTATTATAATGCCTCTGTGATAACAGATTGTAAAAATTTTTTAACATTTCTTTTTTTATTTTAATGGAGAAAAGAAATGACCAGTTCAGGATTTTGGATTTCACAAAATTCCTACAAAATACAATGCATTCTTACATTTCCATAAGTATGGGCAGACTGAGAAATCAAAGCTTATAAACTACGTCTTGAACGTATCCTCCATCTCCCGTATTCAGGCATTTCCCTGATCCTATTAAATTTCTTCTGCTAATGCATCTGTCCCTCTTTTCCCTTCCCACTGCCAAGAAAATACTGTGATAATCTGCAAACAGATCATCTTCTTCCATTTTATTCTCCCTCCAACTGATGTTCTATTCTGCTGCCATAGTCCTAACCCCATGCCTATGTTGCTAACAATATCTGAAAATCCCCACATCGACTAATACTTAATTTGTCACATGCTTAGTGTCAAATCCAGGGTCCTCAAATCTCTGGCTCATCTTCTAAATATTACTCACCTAAGTACATGTGAGCCCCAGAGGACACTTTCCCACCTCATGCCTTTTAGCATGCCTTTCTTCTTACCTGCAAGGACCTTGACCGCCACTCTTCCTATATATTAAAGTCCTTAAGTAGGACTTGTCCTCTGAAGCCCAGGTCAAATGCTTTGCATGACATTAGTGTTCCATAAAAGTTCTAGCTGGCAATCATTTTAAATTCTAAAATCCAATAACATTTTCTATCCATCTTTAATGTTTTACTTTGTATTTTAGTTCTCTGTGTTACTTCTGCTTTTGTGTACTTGATTTGGGTTTCATAACAGTTGACACACCCCAACACCATGCTTCTAGGATGCACTCAGTAACTGTGCATATAAAGTGTATTATTTTGGTGCAGTGGGTGTAGGGGTCCAAAACAGGTCTCCCCAAAATATGCCACTTTGGCACATACTTTGTTTTTAGCTGAAGGCAACCAAGATTCTTCAGGCTCACGAGAAACTTTCACCCCTCCCTTAAAGAATTTAAATTAGGGTCCTTCCCTATAATAAGAGTTATCACCAGAAATAACATGTTATGACCTATCTATAGGGCAGCACCAACTACTAGTTGCTGAACATCTGCTTTTTAAATTTTTATTATTGTTCAAGTACAGTTATCTGCCTTGCCCCACCCAGCCCTCCCCACCATCCCAGCCCTCCCTACCTCCTTTGCCTGTTTCCACCCCTCCATGTTATTGTCCATGTGTCCTTTATAATTGTTCCTGTAAACCCTTCATCCTTTCCCCCATAATCCCCTCCCCTCTCCCCTCTGGTCACTGTTAGCCTGTTCTTAATTTCAGTGTCACTGGTTATATTTTGCTTGCTTGTTTGTTTTATTGATTAGGTTCCTGTTAAAGGTGAGATCATAGGGTATTTGTCCCTCACTGCCTGGCTTATTTCACTCAGCATAATGCTCTCCAGTTCCATCCATGCTGTTGCAAAGGGTAGGAGCTCCTTCTTTCTTTCTGCTGTGTAGTATTCCATTGTGTAAATATACCATAGGTTTTTCATTATTTCTAAATTTTATTTTATTTTTTAAACATTTTTTATTGTTGTTCAAGTACAGTTTTCTGTCTTTTCCCCCCACCCCTCCCCACCACCCCAGCCCTCCCCACTTGTTATTTTCCATGTGTTCTTTATCATTGTTCCTGCAAACCCTTAATTTTTTTGATCCCTTCATTTACTGACGGGCACTTAGGGTACTTCCAGCACTTGGCTATTGTAAATTGCACTGCTGTGCTCTTCTTATCTTCCTGAAATGACCTCCCTCCCCTCTGAAACCCCAAGGTGCCTTCCCTCATCCTTAGCTCAGAGTGTCATATAGACCTCATTTTCACTTTCTGCCTCTGAACCTCTCCTGTATGTGGGGTCTCTGACTCCCTCATGTATTGGGGCTTACCATGCATACTTACAGAATTAAATTTGGTTATTTCTCTGGTTAACCTGTCTCATGTAGATTTAAGTATTACACCAGCCGAAAGAACCTTGAAAGTTTCTTCCTCCCCACCGCCATGGGAAAATGTCACCACCACTGTCACTTCAAACCACCTCTATGGTTTGCTCCAGTCAGACAGGGGACACTGCCTTAGAATTTGACCCAGAACATATTTTTATAAAATTCAAGTTTCATAGCTTCTAGCAGTTCTTTAAATCACAGAAGATATTTCAAGGTTAATAATCAATTTAGTTAAATTTAGCATAGCACATTAGTGAGTTTTTAGATATGCAAATGATGGCTATTCCTGAAAGAATTTTTACCTAAGGCTGATTTTTAATGGATCTCAGGTACTCAAAACATTCTGTCTTATCTTTTACTGTTTTGAAGTCCAGTAAGGTAAAATGTTTCCAGCCCCCTAAGGTCTTTGATTTCTGGGCTTTCTCTACTCCCTTCCATATCTCCTTCCAAACCAGCCAATTCCTTCCTGGACTCATGTTTTTCTTATAATACCTTCTTGCTAACGGCAGCCAATAACAACCCATGCACACTCCTGAAATACTGCTTTTCAACCTTGTACCCTGGAGCTACAGGCTCCATAGGCGTGGGATCTGACTTCAGGTTTTCTCAGACTGACCGTTTTACCGAAAACATCATCACTGACTAATGAGGAACACCAGTGTTTCTTCTTGTGATCAGTTTTCTCCCCACCGCACTGCTTGGCCAGTGGCACACGTGCCTGGAGTTTGTTACAACAGCGCTGGCCACTTAAATGATTTGGGAATTAGTGAGGCAGAGTAGTAAGAAACTAGGAAAATTCCTTTTCCTTCGCAAGTGGAATGGGGAAACTGAGACAGGGAGTTAAACAGCAGAGCTATTTATAGCCAACTAATAAATCACCAGGGCTTACCTTCCCCGGCCCAAGACACGAATGGTTTCCACACTCCAGATTGGCCAGGCCGACCAACCTGTCTAGGTCCCCCTTCTGTGACATTCCTGGAAGGTGAAACTGACCAGAGAATGGGCCCGACCTCTCTAAACACTCATTTCTGATTAATTAGCATATTAAAAGCACACCTGGAAAGCTAATGAATATGATATTGAGACCCTCCCCTGAGACAGCCCCTGAAATTCCCACCTGTAGAAAACAGAGAAGGGCAGCTGAGTGACAGCAGGGAGCACTGAGGGAGTGAGCAGGTGGCTTTGAGTAGCTAAATGCTTGCACAGCATCCTGGCCCCCAGCCCTTGGCGCTGAGCCTGCCTGGACAGACAAGCGAGGGAAGGTGGGTGGAGCAACTGAGGCTCTGCTGGGGATCTAAACCTGCTGACCAGAGGCCAAAGCCCTAGGGTGAGACATGCCGTCCACCACAGCAGTTGCTGCCCAGGAGATTCAAGGGTTTGTGCGTGATGGCCAGGCCATGGGGAACTTGGAACACCTGCTGGGGTAGTTGCAGGGAATTTGAAAATAACTATTTAAACATTGACCCACTCACCATAGCCTGCAGTGTGAAGGCTATGGATCAGGCGCACCTGACGTCTCTTGGGTACACCCAGGCATTTGCTCCAAGGAATGGCCACTGCTTTGCAGAGGAGGCCCCCCACCCCACCCCCGCTCCGAAGTCCAGCCTGCCCCAACTTATCTTCCCCCAAGTGGAAACTTGGGACCCTACGGCAAGGATCAAGTTGTCACTATTTTGGTTTTTAATATTTTATTTATTTATTTTTAGACACAGGGAAAGGGAGGGAAAAAGAGAGGGAGAGAAACATCAATGTGTAGTTACCTCTCTCTCACCCCATACTGGGGACCTGCCCACAACCCAGTCATGTGCCCTGACTTGGAATAGAACTGGCGACCCTTTGGTTTGCAGGCTGATGCTCAGTCTACTGAGCCACAACAGCCAGGGCAGTCCGTGGTTTTAAGAAGCCCTCTATAAATGGGCTGGCTGTGTAGTCCCACCTCCACTGCCACCCGTGAAGAACAGCCTGTCCCCATTACACTGCCCCCGGCACTCCTCAAGGAGGCTCCAGACCCCTGCCCCTGCTGCCTCTCTCTGGAAGACACAACTGTGCAGTGCAGTTTTTCATCTGCTCTGACACAGACTTGCTTTTGGAAGGCTGCACACCTGGGTTCAAGTGCAGCATTCCTGGCAGGTAGAGCTTCCATGGGTGTGGACACATCACCTTCCTATTTCGACACCTGACTGTTTCTGTCATGGATCTCAGCCAGGCACCTGACCAAAAGGCTTGTGGGCAGCACTCAGAACCCCTCACCTCACAACCACGGCAGATTAAGAAGGTCTTACTTGGGACCAGCGGGACCCTTCAACAAGCCAGCCATACAGATATCCAACTCCTACACAGAGCTTCTCCAAACGCCAATGAAGCAGAACCTGAGGTCCTCCCCAGGGTCTCCCAACCTCCTAGGCGCGTGAAAACAGATTACAGAAGGTGGTGGACAGAGGTAACTTCCAGCACCTACGGTGATGAAGACAGACCTCCCAAAGTACCTCCAAGAGAGCCTTTGTCACAGAGGAGTCACAGAGTGACACCTGCAGACGGAGTCCTAAAAGCTTCTGTCTTACCTCAGCAGGGCCATGCCCCCCACACAGAGTTTTGCCCCTGACCCCAAGTATCAGCAGCAGAACTCTGCACAGACAGAACAGTGAAGGGTCTGCCTGTGGGGTTCCCCGCATCCTGCCCGTTACTGAAAACAGGAAGAAGCTGAGTTCAACATATGATGGGCCTGAGAGACCACCATACCTGGACAAATATGAAACATTTTTAGGGAAGCAGAAGCAAACAAGCAATCCTTAAAAATCTGAGTATTTGCTCTTCCCCAATACAAGTTGTCCTAGCAAATTTCTGCAGGTCCATTTGGGGAAAGATTTAGAAAATAACTATTGACTGAATGTAACGTGATAGTGCAGGATGCTTCCTCACAGGGTCACAGCCTCTGTCTCCTTCAATCAATAGGTCTCGCGTCTGAGAACAGGCCTACATCTGAAAACCAAGCCAGGGATCATGACTTTGGTTGGAACAATTGCCCTCAGCTTTCTGATTATCTATCCTTGGTTTATTCTGGTTGTGTAAATTACATCCTTGTTGGCTGCCTATCTGTCTTGCCTCTAGGAATTCTGTCCCATTCAGCATCTCCATGGCTCTCCCCAGACGGAGACTCCTGGCTGCCGCTGATTTTGTCACTTGCTGTGCTACGTGTTTGCATCTTTCTGCTGAAGGTGAAACTGCTGCCTGGACTCTGATATTTCCGATTTTTATCATTCCCATGGCTATTGGGAGCCCAGGGCTCTGACAGCACCTCCAGCTACTAGCTTGGTGTACAGGGTTCCTGAGCTTCTCGGGGACCCTGGCGTCCCTCCCACCAGCATGTTTCATTACTGCTTGGGAACATGGAGTGTCTCCTGGCCTCGCCTGCAGGACTGTCAGGGATTGAGTTTTGTGGCCTTGAGTGGTATATATCCCATCCCCAATTCCCTGAACCTTTTGACCCCTTCCTCCACCATCTGCCAGTAAATCTGAACTTTCATTATCATGAAGCAACTCGATATCAGTGTTCTACCTATGTCTAATTTCCATTAGGACTCCAGATGGTAGGATAGGAAAATAAAACCAAGTCCTTTAGAAGATAAGCTGATAGAAATGGTAGATAGAAGTAAAACAAATTTCCTAAGAGAATTTAGTTTTCATTCCAATTTATATTGCTTATCTCTGTATCTACAATTTAAGGAGATGCAAATTTGATTTAATACATAAATGAATTGGTAAAGAATCTTCAGATTCTCAGAGAACAAAAATATAACTATCTTGGAAAATTTACCAAATGGGTCCTTTTTATTGAGAAATGATGTCATTATTGACGTCACAATGATAACCTAGTGGAGATCCATCTTCCATATAGAGAATAATTATCTTCCAATGATCAGTGACTTTATAAATATGCAGCTAATTAGAAATTTGTTATGGAAAATGGGAAAACATGTTGAATACCAGCTTCCACTCTGCAAAAATCAATGAAACAAATGCTTGTTTTTATTCTGAAGTACAACTGGACTAGTTTACTTCCTTGTTTCTGTTGGCCCTGCTGCTGAGCAAGGGCCTGACTCCACCCTTGTGATTGGCCTGCTCCATCCTGGTATTTGGTCAGATATTGCCGGGTGAATTTCATTTTTAACCTTCATGGGCTACAAGTCTGCAATGTACACAGAGTAGTTCTATCACCACCTCCAGCCTGAACAGGGAAAATCCAAAATTATAAATGTTTTGGTCTGTTTTAACCAAGAGGAAAAACAGACTCTCACAAACACGTGCTGTTAGGCCCACGTTTCAAATCAGATTAGAAAATTCAGTGATTGTGAGCTTTTTCTGAACAGGAAAGTTAGCTAATGGGAGTTGGGTTGAGAAGAACTTTGAGCTAAAAGGGCTATATCCTCTGTGACCAGATTTGCACATTTGGGGATACATATATCCATTTTGAGAGCAAATTACATAGAAAAATAGGCCATTAAAGAGTAATTTCCCCATCCAAAAAAAAATGTGGACTCATTTGTGTTAGTGTCCAGCTAGCCTTCAGGTTAAAAACAAAGTTGACAAAAATATGAGTTCTGTCTGTTTTGCTGACCTTTCCATCCGACAGACTCCAGCTGTCCAATGTGAACTGAAAGACATTCTTGTCTCATAAGACTCATAAGATGGATTCTGGAATCATATTGGCCTGACTCAGGCAGGGAGTATTGTGGGAGCAGGCCCAGACTCAAGAAAAGCACTGGTGATTTCCTACCAGGTTCTCCATGTGGGTTAAGGAAAGGAACTAATAAGAGATGAAGGGAACCCTTTGGAGAAACACACACACACACACACACACACACACACACACACACTAAAATAGGGTTTAAAAAATACCACATTGTTGGATTCAGTAGAACTATGAACCTCAGGAAGTCAAAGGAGAATGTTTCAAAAGATTGTCTGTTTCCCAAATTACTTTTCTCTCTCTTTAAACTTCAAGAAAATGACATTCCTATTTCTGGCAAGGTTCAAGTGAATTCTATTTAGGGTTAGTTGCAACACTCAAATGGCTTCAGGGCTTGCCCTGATTGGAGTTCTCTCTCCTCAGTAGCACTGCAATAAAATACCTAATCTCTAAAATAGTAATTTTCAGAGAACCAGATCTTGCCATCTATCCTGCGCTATGGGGAGACTGTAGCAGTATCTTATCCCTCTTATACAACTTGCATTAACACAAGATAGTGTGGGGTCTTTTGACTCCTAGAAACGTAGCCTCTTTATCTCCTGTGCTGAGGCATCCAAATGGGCCTTTGGAGAGGACTCCGTTAGTAACTGTGACCCTCAGCTCCATATGTATCCCGATGACATTCAGATTTATCTTTTCCCTCCCTTAAGACATTAGTGGGGAGGATGAAAAATGAACAGCCCTCGCCAAATGCACAGTCCTTAGAGTTCTCAGAAAACAAATGTTGTGTTTCCAAAATAAGAACTACCTCTGATAAAAGAAGAGAACTCAGTGCTTCCCTCCAGTTCCTCTCATCATTCTACTCATGCTCTCTTTTGGCCATTGTGTCTTTTGGTATTTGCATGTAGGACCCGTGAATGAAAGATATTATCAAAAGGACTGATTTGACATCACCAAAGGGCAGTTGGCCACGTACCAAAAAGAGAGGTTGACTGCCAGGTAGGTCTAGCACAAACTAGTGGAGTAATCTTAAGTAAGGAAAGAAATAACCTATTATATTTATTGGGAGTGATTTGAGCTGCAGGTAATGAAACACCCAACGGAAAGAGACTACAACAAGGAGAGCTGTAACGTGTTCTCAGATTAGCTCACTGCTGATATAAGATCAGCAGCTCAATAGTGTCAGAAAGTGAGCCTCTGAGATCTCCTTGGCCTTTCTCTCAGTTTTAAGGTAACTCCAAGTACCGTGTCCATATTCAAAACAGGAAGAAGGAAGTTGGTACCAATAGATCTGTAAACCTTCCCAGAAAGTTCTTGTTGGTCAAAACTGTAATGGCCAATTCTAGCTGCACATGACTATTTCACTTTCCTAGACACTGTAATGGAAGGCGATGGAAAAGAAGATGGAGGGGAATGGTCTTTTGGCCAACAATCTACTACATCCACTAAGTTTTCCTCGGCAGTTCAGCCGTAAGAAGAATGCCCTATAATTTACCTTTTGGGATACTTTTTAGAGTGGAAGAAAACAGAAGCTAACTAGAACTGTCTTGGGAAAACTGGAATATATGGTCACTGCAGTCATAGAAAAAATATTCTGAGAACGTAGCCCCTCTGCCTTGAACAGTTTGACCAGGGAACTGAAAACCTGCTTCTCTGGTGAGTACAGTCTCTCAGGCTGGACCCAGGGTCTTCCAACATCGTTTTCTGTTTATGCTTCCACGGGACTTCAACTATGGAGAAGGCCAGACCCCTTTTCTGCGGGAGCGTTTGTTAGGGTCATTTGGCAAATACCATTTGGCGGACCTCCCTTCTCTTCCTTCTGTGCAGTTGAAGCCTTTTTAGAGCGAATATTCTGCCTGCCTCTCTCCTGCCTGCCATCCTGACTGTGACAATGATGATGACATCACTCCATGAGGCAAAGAGATTCTCAGAAACTAGATATTTTTGTCCATTTACAGAGGGTAGGGGTTGTGTCCTTCCAGCTAACTTATTTCATAATGGATTGCCCCCTGAACATAAAAAGGTTTACCAATAGTGTAAATTGAAACTTCTCAGAGCATTTGATGTTTCTATCCTGACGTTATACCTTTATTTATTCATAAGGACAAAAAAATAATCTAGGAGTGAAATCTATGTCTGCCACCATAATTATAAAGTGGTGTAAGATTATTTCTAATTTTATAGCCAGAAATAGTTTCTGATGCCAAAGTATATCACTAGAATACTAATAATGTCTGACTCTACTACCTTGAATTCGTTATTTTTATGTGACTTATCTTTTTAACTTAAGACTTTTTCTTCTTTTTATCTACATAATGTGATAAATTGAAAATTTCTACATAAATAAAATGCAATATTACTTTGAATGTTTTAAATACATACTTGTTGGTGGAAAAAAATAACAGAAATAAGAGTAAAAAGTGAAAGTTCTGTAATCATAAACCATGTGACCTTTACCAACTCCCAGCAAAACACCACTGTTTGCATTTTGAGTGTGTAAGATTCTATGCATTATTCACATACATATGTATAGGGGTGGCCAAAAAAAGTTTATAGTTGTTTATATAGAAAAAGATACACACGTTATGATTCTCACAAGAGCTTTATGAACTCTGTTTCATGTACTCACAACTGTAAACCTACTTTTGCCCACCCTGTATATATCATTAGTGAGCATACACATAACTTAATTTTTCATCTAAGAGTCTATTAGTGTCTCCTACTCCATTCTCTTTAATGACTGAATTGCATGACATTACCTCTAATGGCGTGAGAAATATTTAAGACGTGGAAACCACTTTGGATGGTGGCAGGTCTTTTGGATAGAAAAAAATAGGAAACTTTTATGTAGTTCTACTGGAAAAAGTTTATAAAACTACATTTTACTGTGGAGCGAAGTACACAAATAGGCTATACAGTCTTCTCACACAAAATATTATTATGAAATGAGATTTCTCCAAAAATATCTTTTATTTTCAGAGTGAAGGTAGAGATAACTTTGAATGAATGTCATACTCCATGGTTTGGGAAGTTCTAAAAATAAATTTAATGGACTATTTTAATAGGCCGATGTCACTTCAAGGATCTTATATTTGTGGAAAACAAAAAATGACCATTTCTGTAGTCTAGACACAATCACCTACATTAAAATAAGTCATTCTTTTAAATAGAATCTTAACATTCTCCACATATTTTATATTTTCTCTAATGAATACCCTGTTGTGCTGGTATCTTCTCATAATGTGTTATTTAAAATCCTCCTTTCTTGCCAACATTGTGAATTGAACCAGCATGAGCTACTTAATGACTCTCAGTTAATCTTCCTTTCCCTCCAAGTCTTAACTACCCATCCAGATATTTATAGTTCGTTCACAGGCTTTAAGACCTCTTAGAATTCAGAGGAATTTTTCCTCCACTGCACTGTGATTATTTACCTACCTGCTCTAATCATTCACTTTTTTCTAGTAATACTTCTATGGCACAAAACCACATTTTCTGTAATTTTGCAGCTCTTTCCTTCTAATCCCCCAAAGCATAAACTGCACACATCTGAAATTGATGTATTTATTTGAGGCTAATTCTGTTTCTCTGACTGGGAAACGATCTTTCTCCTATGTTTATGATGCCATATTCCCAAGTCATGGAACACTTCACATGATATTGACTTAAAAATTATACAGTCGAGTTTTATGGAAGACTGAAACATAAAATCCTCAAGGAAGACTCAAGCGGCCTGAGTCTACTCAGCCGCTTAATATCTCTTTTAACTTTTCAATAATGTGCTTTCGGTGGAAGGCGGGCGGTGGGGGGAGTCCCTTTACCTTTGTCATACAATCTCCAATCATTGAAAGTGTGAGGCTGCCCTGGCTGGTGTGACTCAGTGGACTGAGCGACAACCTGAGAACCAAAGGGTCGCTGGTTCAATTCCCTGTCAGGGCACATGCCTGGGTTGTGGGCCAGGTCCCCAGTAGGGGGCATGAGAGAGGCAACCACACATTGATGTTTCTCTCCTTCCCTCTCTCCCTTCCTCTCTTCCTAAAAATAAATAAATAGAATCTTTAAAAAAAAATAAGTGTGAGGCAAACACAAAAGCTTAAGGCCAATGTGCTAAAACCTATACTCACCCGTAGGGCAGCGATTTCCAACCTTTTTCACCAAAACTAATGACAAAAATTAATGACAAAAATGACAAAACTAATGACAAAAACTAATGACAAAACTAATGACAAAAATTCTGCAGCACAACAAAGAATATATTATATTTTTTGACAATCTGACAAAAAAATAGCATAATCTTGAATCATTCACACCAGACAGCTATTGCTATGTAGACTGTTGTCTTTTTGTTTATTTGACAATGTAAAGGAAAAGAGGTCGTGCCCCTGACTGAACAACAGTCAGGTGTTGCATGTTCTAGAAATCCTCACAGCACACCAGTTGAAAAATCGCTGCTCTAGCTAGACCTGCAGTTCTCGAAGTGCGGCCCACAGTGCCCCGGGCTCCCCAGGCAACTTTGAGGGACTCTTGGCATGAATCCATGTTTTTACCTCTTTTTCAGTCTTCCATGGACGAGTGGTCACCCCCTCCTACTGCCTACCCCACTGTCTACTGCCCTGGCAGAGGCTTACTAAAAAGCAGTCACCTTAATCTACTTTGAATTATACTACTTTTATCATTATGTGGACGAAACCTCATCATTAGTATTTCTCTCTCCATCATAACTAGGAGGAGAAAAATAAAGACATGCAGGAAGTCTCAAGTCACCAAAGCTAGGAGATGCTGAGGTTTACAGAATGAAGTAGGTCATCCATTGCAGCTCCTTTTTTCAGCAGTGTCTGATCTACCATCTTCTCCCTCCCTCTCCTACCTTCTTACAAGAACCTGGTTCCCCCTGGATGAATGGCAAACATGTAGGTCCACTATAAATCAATATCGGCCAAAAAATAAAGTACTAGTTAGCAAGGTTTAGTTTCCCTTCTTCAGGAAAATACAGCCTTATTGTACCCAGATTGTTTCTCAAGAGCGTTAGAGGCACCACTGAGTGGCAGCACAGAGAAAGCTACAGTCAAATCGAAACTTTTCAAGTGTTCTTTCTGTAATTGAGAGCCCACGCCATGATGGTTGGGGGGAGGGGGGCTGGACCCAGTCTGCCCTTCTTTATGAGTCTTCTTCTGTTTCACTCACTCCTTCCTTGAAAGCTAACATGGCTTCAATTTGATGCTAAGGCTTACCAAGGCAAAAACAGAAAAAAAATAAAAGTCTTTTGAGGACGTCAAAATGATATCAAAGCTTCCCGAGTGCAGTTCAGAGTAACACTTTAGCCCTGTTGTGATGACAAATATCTCTCCAGATTCTCACACTTTGTTCTCTCTTTGCAGCAGAAACCACTCGTGTCAAGTGTAAATCCGTTCTCAGCCTTTGCAGGTTGGGCGAAGGGCATCTCTTCCCCAGACCTGCACCTAGCCCAGTGCCTGGCATGGAGTGCATACAATACATATGTGTAAAATGTAAGAATTCAATGTATCACTCATTCTGATTTACCCTGGATCCTACTGAAACATCAAAGCTGTAAATAAGAAATAATTATTGAAAAAGAGAAGGTAGAATACTAAAGAAGCTCTTATTGTTTGTATAAAGTAGGCCTCGAAACAGACATAACATTATAAATTTTAATTAAAAAATAAATTGTTTTAATCTGCTAGAGCTCAGTATTGCTTCTTGGGCAGGCTACATTTGGGTGCAAATTTTATTTTCTCAGCTAGAACATCAACTTTTCTAAAGCAAGAGATGTTTCAATGCACATCAAAACCATCTATGTCCCAGATTTTCTAGGCCATCAAAAATTCAGATAATCACATTCTTTACCATAAAGTCAATATACGTAATATACAACCAAGTGTTATTTAATGTTTTTCTTGGATCTTTATTTTAATCAAAAAATTAAACAAAAATTATCCTTCAATCTCTGCATCTATCACTTTATCCTCTTTTTCTCTTCCAGAGTAACTAGTACAGAGACCTGCATGAAACAGAAGTTCACCATGTTTATTGATTATATAATCAATTAACCAATTAGTGGATAAATCTGTTATAAAATGACTTCCCTAAAAACTCACTCCTGTCAAGAAAAACACAGAAATTCAAATTTTCTTTGCTTTTAAAATGCCTTTAAGGAAGATAACGCTGTAAAATGGCTCTGAACTGAGAACTTGAAAGTGTTTCCTCTTTATGTGCTAACCTACCTACCTGTCATAAAATTTTTTAAAAACTGAACACTTACTTTCTATGCATGATAAAATTTGATTCCCTAAGGGTCCCACGTGGAAGAAAGTAGAATAAAACTTTGGCTTAAGGACTGTTGTTTACAAACTTACTGTTTGTTTACAAACTTATAGTTGGGAGTAAGGGAGGGAGGGAGGGAGAGAGGGATAAGACTATGGCAGACCTACGCTCCAAAATGGTATTTAACATTCCGTTCACTAAGTCCCGCATTTCCACCAAAATACCCATAAAGGCATTTTAAAAAATGATAAAAACTTTCCAGTATCAAATGCTGAGACTGACAATCTATTGCCAACAATGGGAGGAATTTTTACTATCTGGGAAGCTGATGGTGTTAGAATCGACCCCGCAGCCTCCACGTCTCCCTTCCTGGGAGTGGTCAGAGGAGGCCACTCTAAAGCTGAAATGGTAGCTGCTGGTGACACATGCTATTTAAATGTCAAGTTATTAAAATTAAATGAAATTTAAAATGAAGTTCCTTAAACTCGATAGCCATAGCGACAAGTGGCTGCCATGCGGAACAGCGCAGAAACAGAACATTCCCGTCATCACGGAAGGTTCTATTGGCCAGAAAACGTTTAATCCGGGCTCCGCGTGGGCTCTTCCTTTTTAACGTGATCCGGACTCCTGTTTGTCAATCCTCTATGAAAACTCTTTTCTGGATCTCGTTCTTGGTCTCCAGTAATTCCCTTAAACGCCAGGTCTTCCCCTCCTCTTTGATCGGCCCCTAAGAAACCAATCCTGACTTCCCCGCATTCTGTTCATGCCCTGACCGTTCCTGCACAGAGCTCGGGGGTCTCTGCCCCCACTACCTGCCAATCACGCCCTGAGTGCGGGAAGGGTAGACAATAATTCAAACTAAGTTTCTACCCACAGTAAGATGTATGTATGTGTTCTTATAACAATGCCGCATTATATTATCGTGTCTTTTGTATCTGGTTGAAAGTCCTTTCTCAACAAAAAATAAACTGTTAAAATTTGAAATTAAGGACAAATTATATTAGTGATTGTGAGACAGAAGAAAAAAATATATACATGTAAGCATGAGAAAATACCACAAAGGATAAACAGTCTTGACTGTGTGAAAATAAAACATCTACATATAGCAAAAAATAAAATAAAAATAAATAAATACTTAAACCAAAAGACTACTATAAGCTGGAGAAAATAATTATAATACATATATCAGTCAATGGAATATTACTGTAAATATATTTCAAAAATAAAAGCAGTACTACCTTAATATTTAAAGGTACAAAGGACATTATGAGGAAAATTATTCAACCTCATTCTGAACCAGGGAAATACACATTTTAAAATACTACTTTTTTTGTACCAAAGCACCTTTAACAATAATTATACTTCTGTGTGAAGGTGTGGTGAGGTGAGCTTATTCATAAATCATGTCCAATAGACACACAACTTTCCTGGAAATCAATTCAGAAATTCATATTAAGAACCTTAAAATGTTCATACATTTTCACTTGATAATTCACTTCCACCTCTAGGATTCTCTTCTAAGGAAATGATCTCCAATTACTGGCAAAGATTGAATCTTAGAGGTATTAATTGCAAATAAAAAAAGAGAAAAAAGGAAAGAAGTATTTCTAATAAAACAAAAAATAATTAATACAATGTAAACATCCATAAATAAAATGCTGTATGTCACATTATTAAACATTTTAAAAGGAATGAGAAACTTCTCACCAAACAATATCACTGAAGACAAGCAGGATATAAAAAAATCAGGGTAAGCCCTGGCAGGGTAAGCCCTGGCAAAGGCCACTGAGCCTTTGCAGTGGCTCAGGGGACTGAGTGCCGGCCTGCAAACCAAAGGGTCACTGGTTCAATTCCCAGGCAGGGCACATGCCTGGGTTGTGGGCCAGGTCCCCAGTAGTGGGGTGCACAAGAGGCAACCACACATTGATGTTTCTCTCCCTTTCTCCCACCTTTCCCCTCTCTTCAAAAATAAATAAATAAAATCTTTATAAAATAAAGCTGGATACATTGAGAATAAGCATACATTTTTAAAATAATGGTTATATCTAGAAATAAGTTTTGCAGTTGATTTGACTTTAAAAGTTTCCTGATTTAAAAAGTTTTTGTACTGCTCATAGTTTCTGCAATGTGTCTACATTGCTTTTAAAATCAGGAAAAATGTAAATACTTTTTTATCTGATGTGAAACTAAAATTATGGATTCAGCATCCAAATGGCTGCAGCCGGTGACTGAGTCCATATGAAATTCATTACCTGGCTGTGACAGCTAATTTTTCATCAAGACCACTTGTGAATAAGCTTTCAGGACTTCCTCCATTGTGTTCCACACAATTTAACACTTGATTATATGCTGTTTTGAGTGTTCGTTGGGGTTCTTCCCTATTAATGCGTATGTTTTAGCATTACCGAATTTGGTAAACATTTATGAAGCATCCATTCTGGCCCAGGCTGTGTTATACTACTATGTTACTTCGTTTTTTATTTAACCATCACAATAATTTAAAAAATATTCTTAGCATTAGTCAATGTTTAAAGACGTTAAAAGGAAAAGTGACTTACTCAGAGTGGCAGAACTTAAATTTAATCACAGGCCTCCTATTTCCAGTACCACATGGCAATTCCGTTAAATAGACGGTGTTACCTCTTTAACTTTTTCTCCTCGCTTAGGTGACCAGAACACTTAGTGCGTACTCTCCAGGTTATTTAATTTCCTAATGGAGGTTACCATATAAAGGAGTGCCACAATCCTCTACTTTTTAATCTGTCTATGAACATGGAGCAGTGCTTAGCGAATTCTAGATTTGTGCTGGGAATGTTTCTATCCCCTTCAGGGCTTTATTCTGAACACTTGTCTGTGCTGAATGTACAGCAGATGCAAACGCAAGTTTGACAGGATAGATAGATGGAAGCAAACAGCACAATGTTACACAGTGCAGGCAGAAAGTTAACGTTGTTAGGGAAACTCACAAGCAGGAGGTGTGTAAGCCCAGACCAGGCATGCGGTCCTCCAAGCTGTCAGCATCCTGCGGGAGAGCCTGTGGACGGAGGCCAGGACACACTGTGGGTTTTACCCCAGGAGTGCTTCCCTGCCACCCCAAAACTCTGCCATCTTACACAGGACAAGCAAGAGAACAGCCTTGCAAATGTAGAAATAAGCTGAGCTCGCCTGCTGGCCACTCTTGGAAGTTGCATGCCTGTGCTTCTGTCCCCTGGAGGCCTTGAGAGGTGAGAATACGTGCAGCCCAGCGCAGGTGGAGGGTAGAGCTGAGGTCACCGGCCCCATCTAGAGCTTTGCCAGGCCCTACCTAACCACGTACCTAGGATTCCCTAGAGCAGCGATTTTCAACCCTCTGTGTCTTGGGGCTCACATAAACTAATCACTAAAATTCTGCAGCACACCAAAAAATAGATTTTGGGCTTATCCGACAAAAAAAAGAGGTATGATTTTGATTCACACCAAACAGCTATTGTTCTATTGGCTGCTGTTGTTGTTTATTTGGCCATCTAAGGGAAAAGAGCTCAGTGCTCCTGTCTAAATAGTCAAGTTTTGTGTGTTTTAAAAAATTCTTGTGGCACACGGGTTGAAAATCGCCCTCCTTGAGGATACTGTTCTTGCCGCAGAAGATGTAAGCCTTCCTGTTTCAGGTGATGTAAAATAACTCACTTCATCTTTCTGCGCTTCCACTACAAAATGAGCAGCTACACTAGCTGAAGGCCCTTTACTCACGCACACACACACACAGCCTAGATTAACTGGGCGCCCCTCTGGTGGGCGTCTACACCTGCTCTGATGCTCTTAGCACAGCTCCGTGAGTAGCTGTGTATTCGTCTGACTGTTCTCTCAAGAACCCAAGTCTTCCCTCCTCTCACTGTAATTTTCACCAATGAATCCCCAGCACCCAACAGAGGCAAATAATAGAGAATCCATAAATATTTAACTATTAAAAATGAACATGTAAATGGACGGATCGCTTCCAGCTGTTATATTCGTACTTCAATTAGATACTCTGGTGAAAGTTTCTGCTGGCTGGAAGCAGCCTCCAAGGCCATTTAATAAAACAGGACGAGGGCAGCAGTGTTCCTAGGACCCCGATCCTAGTTACCTGCCTGTACTTTCCCTGCTCCTCCGAGTTCTCCCCAGCCAAAGGCTCATCTAGTCTCAGGGTCCAGACAAACTGAATTTAAACATGGTGGCCTGATACTATGCTAGGCTTTAGCACAAGTCCACCCACTTTGTACACTAAGTCTTAATATTAACAGCTTCTGATCATATCCTATGTCTGCAGCCCCAGCAAAGGTCACTGGGCTCCTGGGTGGTCTCAGGTTATCACCTTTCTGCTCTCTTATGCCCGTTCCACAAACAAACCTCTAGTGAGGTACGAGGTTTCTTCTTGCTCTTACTGCTCTGTTCCCATTTCAAACCCCGCCCTGTTACTATAACACCAGCCCTCTGCATGTTGAACATTTTCCCACCTGGCTCAGACATCCTTCTCCCAGCATCCATATCCTCCCACCTGGACTTCTTCCACCCTCACCTGTTGGAATGCACCTGCCATCTCTTAGAAATTTCGTATCACTGCTGTTCCTTGCATCATTACTGGGCTTGAGGTGTGCCTTTTAGAGACTGATGGGCCTGAGATGCTTGTATGGACCTTGTAGGTCTCCCTGCTCCTAGGGCCCTCTGGGACTCCCACAGGCCAGCCCGTCTCGGCGCTCCCATGGCCACCTCCACATGAGCTGCCGGGCTTCCTGCGACCGTCCAGGGCCAAGCGTGGTTTCAGTAATCTACTACTGACAGCCTTCATTCCCATCCTCGTTTCTAATCCAGTTCCAAACATTATTATGAAGTGAATGAATATTGCTTTAACACAATGGAAATATCCATTCATGTTTACATTTGAGACGTTTCAGAACTCGGTTTAAGTTCTTTTGCAGTGAAATATTCTCTTAAATGACTCAAGTTGCTCACATTTTCAAATTTGATTAGCACTCTGGAGCGAAAACTTCTACAACGAGGGGGAGAGTTTTCACAAACGTGGCAGCCACTTCACTTTCAACAAATCAGCTTCTGGCCAGATTTTAGTTCTGCAGCGACTTCAGCTCCTTTACAACAAATTAGTTGCTAGGTGTAATAAAAACAAACTTTCTGCTATTATTTCTATAGTGAAGAAAAATATTTTGTAGTTCTGCACTTCCACATGTGGTTTCTTTCTGAGTAATCAATTTTTCCTTCCCCTAAAGCTCTTTGGCTGCTAAAGCTTGGCCGTGAAGCTAATTTATCAAAAGTAGGGTGACGACCCATCCCAGTGTGCCCAGGATCAAGGGGTTTCAGAGGATATGGGACTTCCAGTTCTAAAACCAGGCCAGTCCCAGGTGAACCAGGATGGCTGGTCACCCAAGTCTACAGGGCATGGGAGGGTAGGGACAATGAGAACAACAGTCTACTGTGATATGCGGGAGGAAGACACAGGACAGCCACCACTGGGCAAGTACACTAGGAAGAGCAGAGATCCCATTAGTAGGAAGAAGAGGGATTTCAGAGTGAGCACGAGGGTTAGGACTATGCCGGGCTCTTTCAAGGATCTGACCACTCCAATACCAGTGCCTGCGCTCTAAGACCTGCATCAAGGAGACCTTTAAGAATACAGGAGCTCCAAAGAGGTCAGAGGAGGTAAAGTACAGGAAATGCCCTGTTTGGTTTCTCGGAAGGAGACCACCTTTCAGCATGACTCCAGGCCACCATGGGACAGCTGCATCAGAACAGAAATGGCAACTTTATGTGCATAGGCGAGGTCCGGAGACTGTGCCCCCATGTGGAGGCAGTGAGTCAAGGGCCTATGTCCGGGCTGGAGAGAGGATTTGGTCAGGACTGAGATTCTGCCCTAACCAGAACCAAGGTGGGCTCCTATCAGCAGCCAGGCAGATAGGGTTGTCTCTAATTATCTAGATAATACAGACCTCAAGTGACAACAGCCAAGTTCACTTTAGTAGCGGATGAAATAAAGACAAACACCAAAACCCAGAAATCAGGTATAAACCACATGGCAGCAGGATGCCACAGAGAAAGACCACACTGTACCAAGGACACCTACAGGCCGGTGAGGTTTCTCTACACACCGGATGCCAAAGTACCATGAAAAGAAGATACTGCGAGATTTTTGTGTTTTTTTGGAGAAAAGAAATAAACAGCTCTAAGAAGAAATTTGATTACTAAATTAACTTGAAATGGATTAAAGACCTTTAGTGATAATTTTATATATATATTTTTTTCTATCAGCAGCAAAAATAAGGGTTCCTGTCGCTTTTTCCCACCATCCTCACGGGTAGACAAATAAAGGGCGTGGCTGATGGCGCATCCGAGTTATAGCATGAAACATTACACTGTGCCGCCTTTCCATGGTATTCAATTCCCTCTACCTCCTGTACTACATACTGTTCTCTCCGCTAAAACCAAACAGATCCTTCTCTTCGAAAGCGACTTCTGTTTCACAATTCTGAATTATTGGGATTGGAAAGATGATGCCATAACAATAGGGACACCGAAGACCTTGACTGTCGGATTCACCATGAAAGTAGAAGTCTTCCCCTTTCAGAAAGAATCTTGGCTTCTTCCTTGGAAATGACATGCCTAGTTCAGAGCCATATTTCTATTCCCATTCTTTCTCTGCTAACACTGAAAAAATATATTTCCAAAAGCATCTTTTCATAATTTCCCGTTCACTCTGTGCCTTTGTTTTGCATATCTGAGATACAGTGTTTTATAGACGGATTACAATTTTGGAAATCTCAAGCATTTTAGTAAATTTGAGAGGAAGAAGTTTTTCAACAGGTGAGCCTACATTGCTCAAATCTTATAACATAGGAACTTACTGGCTTGGCTTACACTTTTGCCAAAATGTACGACTGCCTTGGCAGGAGAGTAGAATTTTCTCCTAACGAGGAATAGAGTGAATTTCCTTCCTAGGCAGCAGGCTGACAATGGCACTCTGTTCCGAGTCAGGCCTGTGCAGGTGTGACTTGGCTGGATTTGGGACTTATAACAGAAGATATTGTTATAATTGGAGTCATTTCATTCCGATTCTACCGGATGAATTTCTAATCTACTCAAGCAATAAAGATGGATAAACTGCAAAAGCTATTATTCTCAAGAGGCACTGATTCCTATGAAAAATGCTGTATTTTACAAAGCTTATAAGTGAGCACACTGTTAATTTTCTTCATCCTGCACAGCATAGTCATGCCCTGGGGCTTGCACCCCTCCTTAGCTAGATCTGACTCCGTGTTCCGACTGTTCCCCCAGAAATCTGCTTCCAAAGGAGCCAGGTTGTAGTCATGCATTTGAGTCATGCTCCCTACTTTCCCTGACGAAGCATCAGCTTTTACTCTAACACAGGTTTCTTCTTTCCGCAGCATCTACCCTTGGGAAAGTGTATCGTCAAACAGTCTTGGTGAAAGCGTGACAGATTCTACAGAGAGTGAAGCGCCTTCAAGAAGATGAGAGTGTCTGCAGAGAATATGGTGGCTTTCACAGAGAGCTAGCAACTCTGACTCAGGAAGGTCTTAGTTAGAAGTCTACAGAACAGGGGTCAGCAACCTACTGTCCATGGGCTGAACTGGGCCTGCTGCCTAGTTTTGTGAGTGAAGTTTTATAGAAACACAGTCACTATCATTTGTGTTCATTCTCATATTTCCTGTGGCTGTTTTTGCATTACCATAGCCATGCTGAGTAGTTGTAACAGAGACTGTAGGCCCTTGAAAATCCAAACTATTTACTATGTGGCCTTTTACAGGTAATTCTGCCAATCCCGGGTCTACAGTGTGGATGGTGGACACATCACACATTGCCGTTACCCTTCCTTCCTGATGTCACTAATCAACTAAGATCTTTCTTCCCAATGAAACTGACAGGACCTCAGAAGCCTTCCCAATATATGCAGATACCAATATTCACTCCAAGTTGCCACTCTGGGTTTAGAATAAAACACTTTTAGGGTCATACGGGGCAAAAGAAAGAAAATCCCATTCCTCTGAAACTATATAACCTGATGATTAAATCCAAGTTGTCCTCTGAGTATTTTTTCCAGATTTCTATAAAGTTAAGTATACTATCTGGTTTTCTGACTAAGATCAGAACTAGTAGAAATCACAAAGGATCATTTGTTTTTGCCTCTGTCTTTGAGATTTCCCTGGAACTTGGTGACCATACCATCAATAAGTGACCATTTCTACAAATTGCTAAGAATTTTTTTAATCATTAGGAAAGGAAAAAAAGTCACCTGTGACTGTCTAATGAGACTCTCCATTTCATTTATTTTTCCTTCTTTTTTTTATCCTCAAATCAATTTCATTTTTCATTGTCATTGGAGAAAGGTCATCAGCCTCAGTACTTTCCTTCTTAATCAGTTGCCTTCCCACAAAGCTTTGTTTGGTTTTGTAAGAATCAGACTTACAAGAAACTTGTCACACCTGTGCATCCTAGCCAAGGAAATAGAATATAATTGCATTTTCAACAACCTCCCCTCCTTTCCCTAAGCATATGCCCAGGAAGCTACAGGGGAGCAATAATTTGTAGCCATGTCTTAAATGAGGATTCTTCAGCAGCTACTTTTCTCTAAATGAGAAAGCACTTAACAAAAGCACTTTACACTGCCATGGAATACCCATGATACAGAAAGAATTATTTATCCTTCACTTAAGTAGCACATAATGAAATATTACTAATAAATGAATATTGATCTTCCTTGGAAACGACAAAGCTCAAATCTCTTTCCCACCAATGTTGAGATCCCTGTCTCAACAGCTCTCAGAGAAAAAACAGTTTCACTTCACAGAGCCCCAAGATGTAAATCAAAGGTTTTATGGCTTTGTTGCTGGGTTCTCTACTGAGACACTTTGCTGATATCAAATTGTAAGCATCTGAATCAGTTAGCATTGAAGGTGATTTGGGGTCCTCATAGTTCCCGGCAAAACTGAATGGAGAAACGATGGCTGGGGAAGAGATGATGCTGCATCAGACTTGTTTTCACAATATGGTGTTAAGGATAGTTATTAACACAAGTGGTTTTTCATTTCTTTGATTCTTTATGTCTTTATTCTTTATTCAGCACTTCAAACTTCAAGGTTAAGAATGCAAGATTACTACTAGTTTGCAGTGAATGGCACCAGAAAATGGTTAATGCTCAGGAACTTAGAGACTCGGAGACATTGAGATGTTTCTACTAAAAACATTATAGAAACTATAATTTGTTTTTTGGAAGTTCCAATATAACTCTTTCTAAGGCATCTCCTATACACATAGTCACTGAATAGCCACTCTCACATAAATTGAGATCTCAACTTGAAGGTGTTTTTCATTTTCCTTAAGAGAAAAGACAAGAAATCCTCCACCCCCATACAAAGCACACTCCTTCTTAAATAGCCACTTATCAAATAACCCAAACACAAAACACCCCATGCCTAAAATCCTGCCACGATAACAAGACAAGAGTGTCCTAAAGAGGACCAAGAGTCAAGCACCATTAATAAGAGAAATCAAACAGGATTGTGAAAGCTTAGATAACTCCAGTCTAAGAGTGAACTTGAGTAGTTCAGCATGAAGCTTAAATGGCTTGTTGAGGGTCACAGAAGAGGCTATAAAGCAGGAACTATATTAGAATAGTTTAGGCATTCCCCTGTACTCCCTGTCATATTCTACAGAGCACCTGCCCTATATCTGGCTTCTGGTAACTGATGACCACAGAAACCCTCAGCATTGAAGGGAAATTCTACACGATAGCAACTGACTGCTCCACATTTGACCAGAGGAGGTAAACTCTTCCAGGCCCTTCCAGACCTCCATAAAACATCAGGCGAGAAGACAGTCTCATTATTTCCATGTTTTCTTTCTAGAGTCATATTGTGAACTAAAAACTCTTTAATTTTTTTAAGATTTTATTTATTTTTAGAGAGGGAGGGAGAGAGAGAGAAACATCAATGTGCGGTTGCTGGGGGCCGTGGCCTGCAACCCAGGCATGTGCCCTGACTAAGAATCGAACCTGTGATGCTCTGGTTCGCAGCCCGAGCTCAATCCACTGAACTACACCAGCCAGGGCAAAACTCTTTAATTTTTAAAAAAGCAGGTTTTCGTGTTCAATCACAGTTTTTTAAAACCTGAAGTGCTTCATCCACATGTGCTATCAGTTTTCCACAGTCTTCTCCTTACATTCTGAATCCTTTCACTGTACTGTGAACAGAGGTGCCGACTGGTGGCGTTCCAAAGTCTGTGTTGGCCCAATGCACTGTAAGGAGACATGACCTGAGGAAATGAGAGACTGAAACTCATGGTAGAAAAGGAAATTGAAACAGGCATTGAAAGTTCTCCTGCATCATCAAGTTTTCTATCTGATGATTCCTTTTGCCTCCTCTTATTTCTTCTTAATAATAATCAAATAAACAAAAACAGGCCAAAAAACCTTCCACTTCTACAGTTACATTTCTTCACAAAACTCTTCAGAGCACAGTCCAAACTTGCTAGTTTACTGTCTCTAATTCCCCTCCTCGTGCGGGCCGTCAGCCCACGTCACCCAGGCTTTCACCGCCCATCTCATCGGTAAAACCACCCCTGTTCATAAAGGTCACCAGAAATGCCCCTCACTGCCAAATCCAGGGGCCACTTCTCTGTCCCCCTTGTACTTGACTTTGCAGCAGCTTGCAATACAGTTGAATCCCCCTCCACCTTGGTACACTCCCTTCCCTTGGCTACCAGATCCCCCCATCTCTTGGGTTCCATCCTACCTCCTTGGCCCCTCAGTGTCCATCTTATTTGCTAGTTGCCCTTCATCACCCCGATCTCCTAACCCTGGAGTGTCGCAGGCACCCTGTCACTTCTTTTCCACCCTTAATCACCCCCTTGGCCATCTCAGGTTCCCAACTTGTCATGCAATCAATGTATGTCAGCACTCACATGTGTATCTATTAAAACTTTAATAGGTAGCACAAGTGTAAAATATCAAAAAGCAAACTCTTGATCTTTCCCCGTCCCCCAAACCTGCTCTGCAGGCAGATGTCACAATTCTATTCACGTCAGCATTCTTGCGCTGCTCAGACCCAACACCCTGAAGTCATGCTTGACCTTCCATCTTTCTTGTGAGTCTGTCGGGAAATGCTGTGCACCTTCACCCCTTCCACCGTGAGCCCCTGGCCCCCATCGGCAACCCCTCTCCTCGGTGACACAACATCCTAACCGGTCTCTCCTCTTACTTACTTGTTCCCCAGCAGTCTATTCAATTAACTTAAGAGTTAAAGCTTGTGTTATGTCAATGGCCACAAAACTGTAGTCCTCCTTCCCTCCACCCCTGATTATTCCTCCACTCTCTGACATTCACTCTCAGAAGTCATCTGCTAGCACTTTCTCCTGTGCTCACTGCACTTCAGCTGCTCTGGGCTTTTGCTGTCCCTCAAGTACACAAAGCATGCTCCTGCCCCAGGGCCTTCACGCTGACTGTTCCTTCTATCTAGAATGCAACTTCCAGATAACGCCCTGGCCTATTCCCTTGCCTCCTTTAATTTCTGCTCAGATGTCCCCTTCCCATGGAGGCTTAGCCTGAAAATCTTATTCAAGATTACATCCACCTCCTGTCAACAATCCAGTGTCCCTTATCCTGCTCAATTCCTTTTCTCTATATTACATGTTAATTTCCACCGTTCCATTTAATTCGCTTATTCGTTATGTTTATTATTTATTGCCGGTCCTCTCCCCATTGGAATACAGGCTCTTGAAGACAAGGATTTTTGTTGGTTTGGTTCACCCATGTATCAAAAGCTTCTAAAGGAGATTTGGCATGAAATTGGTGCTCAATAGATGTGTTGAAAACTGAATGAATGATGAATCAGAAAAGGAGCCAGAATACAGAATTTGTGAATGGAAGAAATTACATGATATAAAACAAAAAGAAAAAATAGCCTATGTGCAATACTATCAATCATGCATTACAATGTTTTTCTCCTTTCTCAAACTTTCCATGACCTCATTGCACTTTCCCCTTGAAAATAACTAACCTTTAGCAAAATTCCTCCTGAGCATGCAGGTGACAACATACAACTTTATTCTCTGGGACTAATGAATCTCTCTGGGAGGCAGGGGATTTATTCTATTCCAAGGGCTTCAAGCAAAAAAAAAAAGACAAGGCACTCCAGTGAACTTAAACTCTCTAAGTAAGCAAATATAGAAACATTATTTCTTCTCATAGCTAAGTCAGAATTTTTTTGTCCTTGACAATAAAACTTAAGTGGCTGCCAGGGTGTCAGGCCTGTGTCATCAAAATTACAAGTGTTTGGGGAAAAGTGGACTGATTATTCACATATAGAAAATGACAAATGGTAGCATAGGAAGCTAGTGCTTTAAAGGTCAGAGGTATGAATCTTTAGGCAAAGCCAAAATAATCCTCTTAACCTAAGTTTCTCTATCGTTAAAAAACTATCTCAAGATGTGCAATTATAAACTTGATGGTTTTTAAATTAGAGAAACTGATCAATTTCCTCTTTTTTCCCATTTTAACTGACAAGTACAACTCTTTCAGTTGAGATAAAAGCAAAAATTAGGAAACTGACCCAGATATGTCTTGAAGCTGCTCGATGCCCTAAAAAAGGAAGCAAACCTGCTTGAAACTTTCAAAAGTACATTTTACTCACCAGCCTGCCAAGGTGACGGTGGATACTACAGATGGAGGTGGCGGATGCAGAATGAAAGCAGGAGGACAATGTGCAAGAGTGAGAAAATAAACTTATTTATGAAAACAAGGCTAAAGTCACACTTTTGTTTCTCCCAAGTCCTATTGGTATCAATATCTCATGAGATTAATTTTTTTTAATTTGTCTGTATTTACTCTCCTATAAAATGCCTAGAGAGGTTTTTTGGTCCATTTCTTGACCATTTATCTTTTCTTACTGAATCATAAATAAAATCTATATATTACGGATTTTAACAAATAGTTGTGAGTACCACCCTACAATAGTAACCTTAGCAAAGTTAAACTTTTCTGAACCTCAGTTTTCTCCTTATAAAATGGAAATAGTTATACTAATGTCTAACATGGTGCCTAGAAAATACTAGGAATTCCATAAATATTAAATGAAATTATAAATATGTACACGATGAGGTTATTGAAAAGATCGAATTAGATTGTAGGATTCAGATCTCCACTGCGGTGCTCACAGCACGGACTCGCCCCGCACTGGCTGTTTCTGTTGTCTGTAGGCACCATTCTAGATGCTTCCATTCACTCGTCAAAGCACGCAGCCCGTGAAGCCTTACCATGCGAGAAGGGTGACATAAAGCCTCAGAACTCATTGAATAAAGTCTGCAATATTAAAAGACAAAACGTTCTTTTCTAAATCACTCAACTCTGAGTTGAACTCTAGCCAAACTACACTAATTCCATTCGTGAGTAATATGTTAGCACGGAACTCGCTTTGGCTTATCTCGCCAGGCAGCACTACCAGCTGCTGAGCCGTTCTCCCAGGCTCACCGCCGGTCCGACGCCGACCCCTCTGAACCAGGAAGGCCATGTCCACACGGAGTACGCTTCGAAGGTTAGTTTTGTTTTTGTTTTTGTTTCGAGTTAACTGCCATCGTTAATAGAAAGACATCCTAAGTAGGCTCCACTCTGACACCTTCCAACCCTCTAGGCTACCATATGTTTCTCTGAGCTGGGCAACTAGAGTATTAAACAGAATTTTGTTGTCTGGGATCAAAATAAGGGTTTTCTTCAAATGAGCTCCCAACAATTGTTACCCCTCTTTTCCAGAATCTTAAAATTATTAGCTCCTTGAAACTGTCATTTTAATACAGTTTTGTGGGTCGGTATTCATACGGCCTATCACTTGCAAATTCATTTAGTTGTACAAATTCAAGTATTCAAAACATTTCAGAGCACACTCTAGGATACATAGTGCACAGCTCAGACAAGTCTTTGGCCTTAAAAAAACTGAGCATCTAGTTGAATAATATAATCTAGGTGTAATTTTTTAATCAATAATACGCAGGGGTGAGCAAAAGTAGGTTTACAGTTGTAATGTAAATAAATAAGACAATAACTAGTAAATAATACTACAAGAATAAACTCTACTTTGTGTATTCACAACTGTAAACCTACTTTCTTCCCATGCCTATGTGTACACAGCATAATGTCTTACACATAAATGCAAACTTGTTACACAAATAAAATTCAAACCATGATGTCATTTGTTCATATACTCCTACTATATTTAAGGAAAACGTTTATTGAAAGTTTGGCAGATTATCATATTTTACTCCCTAATAGTATCATCTACACACTCAGAGGATGTGCAGAGCAAGGGCACAGCCCTGCTGGAAAGCAGAATTCAAACTGAGCCAAGATGGACTTCCCGACGCACACGGCGCATCTGCAGCACAGCCTCCCAGTCAGTAAGCATCAAGATGCTGCTGCATTTCCTCCTCTAAAAAGGTCAAAGCATTGTTCCCAGCATGAAAGTGATATTTCACCTTGGAAAAGCCAGTTCTTAAAATGATGCAGAAAAAAATTAACTTGGAGATGACAATAGCATAAATAGGTTTATTAAACAATGGGATCTAGTATCATACAAAGAAAGTGATCACCCCAGGAAATTTTTTGGAAGTCCTGAGAAATGATCAAGAGTAGTGTATGGAAGCTTCAAGGAGTTTGAACTGTATTCTGGCCTCCCACTTCCTACTGATGTACACTTCTGCTTTCATTTCTTATTGATTCCATTTATGTTACTATTAATGGTAGTTTGTGAGGGATACTATCATGATTGTGCTATGGAAAACCCAAGCTATAACTTAAGGTCCATGGTTTTGATGGGAGCACAACAATTAAGACTTATAAAATACTTGCTACTTTGCTTCTAATGGTTTTGTTGTATAGTGGGGGTGGGGGGGGGCATGGTATACTTTCTTGGAAACTTAAATGAGTCTCAGAGAAACGTTGGGAATGCCCAGCACTGCAGACCAAACAACAAATACACACTCTAAAGCTGAAAGCAAATAGGATGAGGAGGACAGAGAAGCCCGGCAGGGAGGTCGGGAGTAGGGAAAGAAGAACAGTCCAGACAGAAAATAGCACATGCAGAGTAGCAGAGATGGGAGAATGAGTGCACATTCGATGAGCAAGCATTGGAAAGGAGCGCAGGAAGGCCGAGTTGTAAGGTAGGAGGAGAGAGTGCCCTGTGCGGAAATGGGACCTTGCCTAGCTTTTTCAGCTTTAAGCAAGAATTTAGACTTGATTCAAATGGCAAGGAATACCACTGAAGGATGTTAAGCAGGGTACGACATCATTGCCGTATTTTGCTGTGTGTAATGCGCACCCATGTTTTTGGCCCAAACTTTCAGGAAAAAATTCTTTTGTTTTAATTTTTTAACTCAATTTTTATTTATTTGCATTTAGATACTTGGTTTTTGTATTATAAAGGAACTTCAGCATTTGTTTTTTTAATATATTATGGCACAAGAAATTTTATGTAACACATAATTACAAAACACATGAACAGATACAAGGTACTTCAGGTACTACTCATGTATAACGTGCATCCTCATTTTTCCCTCAAAAATTTGGGCAAAAAAGTACACATTTTGCATGGCAAAATACAGTAGTTTCATTGTTATGTTGTTGCTCGATATAAAAACTATATAAATTTAATATAGTCATACCCTGCTGTGTCCATTTTCATTAGGAGAAACCAACTATCCTGGAGTTTCATTTGAAATCCTACCTCAGAGTAAGGGGCATGTCCCCACCCCCATGTCTACTGGGAGTTTGATGGTGCGCCATCTCCTCAGGAGAGGAGAGCTGGGAAGCAGTTAACTTTATAGTTGCAAAGTTTGCCACGCTATTTTTAATGCTTGTTTTGGAGTAGCTATGTTTAGCTTATTTTAGCAGCACAGTTTCCAAGAGGGATAATTTCATTTATTGTTCCCTTCACGATGTCACTGTGTTTACTGAATGTGATATCATTTGCATTGTTTTTATGTCCTTGGTATTCACTGTTTTGTCGGGGTTTTTAACTGTTCGATTACTAAACACTGACCATCATATATGCGGGTTTGAATAGTAAGCATATTCTTAAATGTAAGAAACATAATAGTTATAAAAGAAACTAACAAGAGCAGGCACGCAGCCACATTATAGAGAAATTAATGCAGAGAGAGTTGCCTACTAGATAACCAATGTTTTCCCAATGTTAACTATTGAAACAACCAATGATTGGAGTAACTGGGTTTATGTAATAGCATTTGTCATTTAGTTTAAAATGGATGTCTATTTTGCATTTTAATCATGCATAGAAATGTCACTTTAAAAAATAATTGCTATCATATGTTTATTTTTAAGACCATACAGACTGCTTTGGAGAAATCTCATCAGGGCAAGAGTGGATGTCAAGGTTTCTCAGCAGCAGTTTGACCGAACCAGATAACTCTTCATTGTGTCTGGGGACTCTCCTATGTGTTGTAAGATGTTGCGCAGCATCCCAGGTTTCTCCCTGACCCAGTAATGACAGTCACAGTTTTCACACATCGCCAAATGTCCCCCGGTGTCTGAGAACGCTGCCCTGGACCAGGAAGGTAATTAATGCAGTAGCTGCACTAGGTGGCTCGGCCAGACGGGGTGACAGCAGAAATGGAGACGAGTAGAGCAGGCTGAGAAGCACCTGCGAGGGACAAGCAGCTGGCTCCGTGACAGACAGGACATGGGAGCTAGTAGAGGAAAAAGGAAACTAGGTTGACTACCAGCTTTGTAACATGATCAATGGCAGGGCGCCACCTATCGGGTTAAAGAAGAAGAGGAGGAATAGGGTTGAGGGGTGTTGATGAAAACAATCATGAATTTAATTTTTTTTTATGTTGATTAAAGTCCCTAAAATACAGAAAAACAAAGAATTTTGTGAAAAGTAAAAAGTTTGGGATTAAAACTTTATTTTCAAACCCCTGCCACATGCTTGTGACTGGACTACCAAACGTCTCCCCTCGCCCACTGTATTCCCCCCTCCCAACAATTGCCAGGGCCAATACTCACCCCTGCCCCCACCCATTAGCAAGTCCAATTGGCTCGAACCTTCAAAATGCACCTCGATTCTGACCCCCTCCCTACCCAAGCCACCAGCATCCGTTACAACAGCTTCCTCACTGGCTCACCTCTTCCACTCTCGACTTCATTGCGTCCATTCTCTTCTCAGGGAACAGGGTGATCTTTTTAGAACATAAATCGGAGAATATCTTTTCTGTGTGCACCACTCTCCCAGTGCACCCTTACTGAAAACAAACTTCTCCTGTTACAAGACCCACACAGTCGGCATCCCTGCATCCCATCTGAATTCATCCATCTCTGTCCCTTAACAGCACTGGTTTGCTCCTCGTTCAACATGCCTTGTGGCTTCTTGCCTTGCAGCCTTGCCACCGGCTGTTCCCTCTGCCTGGACTTCTCTTCCTCTAGGTCCTCGTATGACTGGCTGGTTTCTCATTACTCAGGTCTCTGTTCGAAAGTCCTAGCAGACCTTTACTGCCTAGTCTAGCAGCTCCCCCATCCTAGTCATGCTCCTCCCATCACCTGTTTTTATTGTCTGTTTGGTGCTTATTAGAGTCTGAAATTATTTTCCCCCCTGGTTCTCCTCAGTGTGCCCCTCCTAGAAAACATGCTGCGTAATAGCTGGAGCCTTCACTGCCTTTTTTTGTTTTAACCTCTGTCCCCAGCACCTAAAATAAGGTATGTCATTCATTCATTTGTTAAATAAATTAATATGCCACAGACAGTTCAGATTCATCTCATTTTTTTTGTCTTCACCAAAACTGTTCATCAGCCTAAATTCTCCATTTTAGTTAAATGGCATAACCATCTACTTTGTGGCTAAAAATACAAGAGTCGTCTTTAAGGATTCCCTTCTCTCCGTTCACGTTCAGTTGTTTCTCAAGGCCTTTCCGTTACACCTCTAAACTGCCTGTGGAGTCCACACCCTCCCTTCCCTTCACAGGCCCCCAAACACTGAGAGGGTTCTCCTCGTGGGTCATTCTCTACCCGAGGCGATCGATTCTCCAGGCTGCCTGAAGAATCATCCCTCATAAAGTATAAATTTTGTGATGTTTCTTTTCTTCTTAAAAAGGGTTCAATTACTCGCAAGAAAAGCTACAAAACTCCTTAGCATGGCTTTTAAAACTCTTCCCAGTCAGGTCTTCTATCTTCTTTTTCTTTTAGTTTTTTGGCTTCTCTTCTATGTCCTGACATGTGCCATGTGGTTCTTTAGAGCTAACTTTCTACCATTCCTTGAAAACATCATACACTTTACAGTATTTCTTTACCTTGTTCAAGCTATTTCTGTGAACTGAAATTCCCTTTCTTCCCCCTTCCACAGAGTAAAATCCATTTATCTTCTTCAAATCCAATTCAAATGCCACATCCTCTGTGGAATTCCCTTATCCTATCTGTCAGAAATCGACACTTCCTTCCACCTGGCTCCCTAGCCCTGACACAGGCATTTCTATTATAGCACTTAACACTGTCTGACCTAGATTAAAGTAACTTTGGGTGTCATCCTCGTGAAGCATGGGCATCTTGAGGGATGACAATTGGCTGGTTCATCTTCCTAAGTGTTCCATGAAACCTAGCATCTCTGAGTATATAGGCTTTCAGTAGATGTTTGCGGAATTAAAATCAACATCTGAAGAAGCAGAGGAGCCTCTGGGATGATCTCAGCCATCGGAGGCTGGCAGGCGGGCTCGCCTGCTGAAGGGCACTGGTAGCTTTCTTGTCAGTAGGCTGCCTCCTCCTCTTCTGTCTCCTGTCAATCTTCATACCCGCTGTGACATCCCATCAGCTCCTCCCCCCATCCTCATCACAGGATTGTAATATTCTAATTATATCTTTTGGTGTCCTTTCATATAAGGTACCTCAAATCCTTTTTCAAAGTACCTTTCTCAAGGTGTCTGTCAGTAGATGTTTATTTCATTTGAAATCTCTGGTTGCCCTGGCTGGCGTAGCTCAGTGGATTGAGCGTGGGCTGTGAACCAAAGTGTCGAAGGTTTGATTCCCAGTCAGGGTACATGCCTGGGTTGCAGGCCACAGCCCCCAGCAACTGTACATTGATGTTTCTCTCTCTCTCTTTCTCCTTCCCTTCCCTCTCTAAAAATAAATAAATTTTTAAAAAATCTTTAAAAAAGTGTAAACCACAATTTAAAAGAAGAAAGAAAAGAAATCTCTGGTTAACATGGTTCCCATCTCAATTTAGCAGGCCAACAGATAACAAACAACAAGGTCTAGAGTTTGGCGAGCTACTTAGGAACTCAGACCGGATTTTTTTTTAATCCTCACCTAAGGATATGTTTTGTTTTGTTTTGTTTTCATTGATTTTTTTTAGAGACAAAGAGAATGGAGATTGGTTGCCCCCCATTCGCTCCCTGACTGGGGATCAAACCCTCAACTTTTGGTGTACGGGACAATGTTCCAACCAATTGAGCCACCCAGCCAGGGCCAGACTGGGGTTTTTTAAGGTTCCAACAGGAACAGCCCGATACTGTATACCTACTGATGCACAATCAGAAGCACACAGGCCCGCCTATGTAGTATTCCTGCCCAAAATGTTGAACTTGAATTGAATCAATCCTCTGGACTAACTTCTATTACTGAAAACACAGGGAACAACAGGTGAAATTCAATACCATTACAAAGAGAACAGAAAAAATAAAAACTGGGTAAATTCTAGGACAACTGATTTTTTGTGACAGCAATAGAAAAATGTGGGGAGAAGGGGGCGTGGTTGGCAGTATGAGAAGTTAGAAAGCAGTGTCAGAGGAAGCAGGGAAATTAGAGCCTCCGGAAGGACCTCCCCCGCCCCCCCCCCCCCGGGAGGGGAGTGAGGGACGGCACTCCGGACATCGGAGAGCACCTGTACAACTCCGTGACTCAGAGCCGCTGCTTTCCTGGGCTGTGGCCCCTGTCAGAGAAAAGCAACATGATCACTCAATTTTCCCTGACTTTATTTTCTGTAGTCGGTTTCATGTTCTTCAAAACTGCGACTGTAGCAACAGCTAGTGGCATAAGAGGAAAGGGGGCTTTTCAGCGCATCCAACTGGTTTAAATGACTTTCCTCAAAGCCTCTGCGATCTCTATAGAGACAGACCCTGTTAAGAGTAAATGAGCTGGTGCCCTAACTCACTGTTAGGAAGCCAAGAACAGCTCCCCTGACCTGCCTCACTGTGAGAGGGGGCAACTGAGACATTTTTAAAAAAGAAACAAAAGTAGTGGTCGCAGAAGACTCCCCAAAAAATGTTCCTCATTAACTGACCATCCTATGAAAAAAATGTGATTTCTTCCTTGTCATCACCAGCTTTCTTGGTCCTGTTTGCTGTCACAGTTTATAAGTTCCTTGCTTTTCTCATGATCCACTGGAATGGCAGTTCATACAGCTACAGGAGAGTAATCAACGTCTTTAGAAAAAGTGGGTGGGGAAGCATTGCTCTTTATTCCCACAGACTTCACCCTTCCACCCTCAGTAATACAGAGGGAAGCGGAAGTATCTTCCCCATGCTTTCAAGGAAGAAATATGCTTAGCTGAAGTCACCGAATAAAATGAGCCTATTAATACTGTCATTTATTTTTAGGCATTGCTGTGATGCATCTCAACATATAAGCACACAGCTTGCAAGATGCCTTGATGTGCTAGAAAGAGCAGTCATCTGGGTTTTCTGTTTTTAATTTATTCGTGTGTCATTGGTTCACAAAACCATGCAGATTTCCAGGGTACAGTTCAACATCCCAGGGTTCTGCCACCAGCGGAACCTGAGGTGGGCCACTTTTCTGAGCCACAGCTAAATTGGAGCTCACCCAGCCTGTCTCACATGGAAACAGGGCAATGGGTATAATGGATGGAAATGGGATAACAGACGTTTGTGGGCTCGCAAGTTCTCCCTAAATGTTAAGCATCACTACTACAAGGTTTGTTACCTCCCAGAATACTAAGTGGCAATCATAAAGTTGCACTGGAAAAGGAGACTACTTTATATTAACCATGTACTAAACAGAAAGTCAAAGCCCTATAAGCCTAGCAGTCAAAATTCCTAAAACAGAGAATGTTTCCAGTATGTGGATAAATTTGTCAACTACAATTACCCTTCATTGAATAAAATAACCTATCATATTGGTGGGCAGAATATACTTGCTCTCCTTTTGGAGTCCCTGTGGATCGTTAATTCTATGAAAGATAAAAGATACATGCTCATTTTCTTAATCAAATTAAAAAATATTGAACCCTATTAAGTATGCCCACATTTGCACTCTTAATGGTAAATTAAGACCTTAATTTTGTTATTCACACAGCACTTGTTGCTAAGTGCTATCAAACATCAAGTGAAAATGAAAGTCATGTTATCCAGTGAGTGTGCAAATCCACCCTGCTCCTTACGCTGTTGTTTGCAGTTGCATTCTCCTGGCATCACCATCCTCATCTTAGTCATAATAATATCTGGCTGGCGTATCTTTAAGTACATACGTGTAGATGCTATTCTGCTTTATACATGTGACATCTTTTGTAGTGTGTATATGTTAACTGTAAACAGTTTTCATACCTATTTTAATTAACTTGGAATAATTTTCTCTTTATCACTTTGTGTTTTCTCTCCATCTCAAGTCCTCACCTATCAACAGGGAGTTCCCCTGATGGTGATTTGGTGCAGCTGCTATGCAAAGCAGTGTACAAGTGCCTCAAAAAAATTAAAAACAGAACCACCATAGAACCCAGCAGTTCCACTATTTGTATATTTATCTGAAAAAAGCTAGAACACAAATTCAAGAAGACACATGCACCCCTGTGGTCTCTGAAACATTATTTACAATCGGCAAGATATAGAAGCAACCTAAGTGCCCACCAGTAGATGAGTGGATAAAGAAGCTGTGGTACAGTTATACAATGGCATACTACTCAGCCATAAAAACGAATGAAATCTTGCCATTTGCGACAGCATGGATAGACATAGAGGGTATGAAGCTAAGTGAGACAGTCAGACAGAGAAAGACAAATACTGTATGATTCCACTTACATGTGGGAATCTAAAATAAATAAATAAACAAAAACCCTCATAGATACAAAGAACATTTTGATGGTTGCCAAATGGGAGGGGGTTGGGAGGCTACCCGAAAATGGGGAAGGGATTAAGAAGTACAAATTGCCAGTTACAGAAAACCAGTCACAGGGATGTAAAGTACAGCATGCAGAATATAGTCAATAATATTGTAAAAACTATGCATGGTGTCAGAGGGGTACTAGGTTTACCAGGGTGACTACTTCATAAGTTGTATAAATGTCTAATCGCTACATTGTATACCTGAAACTAATATAATATTGTATGTCAATTGTAATTTTTAAAATTTCTAAAAATATTTTTAAGACAGCAACTCAGTACCTTGAAATGACCCATATTTAAATGAACTCCAAAGGACTACAAGTTTATCTCATTTTCTATAAAAATAAAAATAATTTATCTCCATTATAGTTTGTGAGTTAGTTAACTGAGCTAAAAATATCACATAATTACTGAATCCAAATCTCTGAAGTAGAAATGTTTAAAAATGGATGTCTTTCATTATTTAAATAGGCAAAAATATTTTCTACTTCTAATTAATGATTCACATTATAGTTTTTCTTTCATAAAGTTAAAAATCTATAAGGCATTCTCTATGGCTTACATTTAAAAAAGATAAATAACCTCTTTCAGACTTAATTTCCTAATACATATCTCTACTGAGATTAGTCAGAGTTTCAGAGAAATTAAAAAGAGGTGGGAAAATGTAAATGGTTGGAAATATCTACCAAAGCTGAGAAGTGAATTTGTCACCGAATGAAAAGCCAATAAAAAGTGTCTCATTTCAAGATGCAAACTTGAAAAGTTTTTAATCAGTGTATTTAAAGGACTCACCACATCCTGCTATCCTGGCAGTCACCTGCTACCATGCACCTGGCTTCAGATGTCACAGACAACAGCATGGGCAGAAGCCCACTGTAGCCACCACCCTCGCTGCATGGAGGCTGCTGCCAATGGGGAGCTGCATCTGTTTCGGCAAAAGCTGTGCGCCCATGAAGAAAGGCATGAAGCACTTGGTACATACTGCACTTGGCTGGTTGCATCTACTTATCTCAATTCTTTCAACATCATCTATGAAATAGTCACAATTACTCTCTGTAATTCACAAAGAGGAAACTGAGACTTAGATGAATTGACTCCTCTACTGCAGGTCACACAGTAAAAGGCAAAGAACTAAAACAAAGGCAAGTCCGTCTGACCCCAGAGGCTGTTCTGACCACACTGCTATGTTCCCTACATGTGATGCGCTCCAATATAGAAAATTATAATTTGCATATGGACTGCCTAATTCAGGTTACTTACACCTCTCTTTTTACAGAACAGTGTATCTCTCATTACACAGAAATACCCATCTTTTGACAAAATTACTCAAAAATGCAAATCTCTGAAAATCTGTTGATTTTTGAAGTGTGTGTATCAAAGATAATGATTATTCCAAGTATACACTTTGATTACTGTTATAAGCAGTAGTAGCATTACTTATGTATTAGGTGATTTAGTTATCATTTAAATGTATGAACAATATCCAGTTCTAATTAACAATTCTAAACAGCTCTATAAGAGTCTTGCTAACTATTTCTGCTGTTTTCCCCATGCTATTTTTAAAGATTATCTTAATTTAGTGATTTGAGTATCATACCAAAATTTAGGAAACTAGGTAGCCCTGTTCAGCTCCATTACTAAATTCCTCCTAAAACATGAAGTTCAGTTTTAATGCCCTGAGTGTTAAGAAATGTAATTGGCAAAATATGCCCTGGCTGGTGTGGCTCAGTGGTTGAGTGCTGGCCTGTGAATCAAAGGGTCGCTGGTTTGATTCCCAGTCTAGGGCACATGCCTGGGTTGCAGGCCAGGTCCCCAGTAGGGGCTGCACAAAAGGCAACCACACATTGATGTTTCTCATCCTCTCTTTCTCTCTGTCCCCTCTAAAAAAATAAGTAAATAAATAAATAGAAATATAACTCGCAAAATAACTGGACTTGTGTGTGTGTGTGTGTGTGTGTGTGTGTGTTTAAAGTGAATACTAATATCATCATTTTCATTAAGAACTCATAGGACTAATAATATCTAAGAGAAAAATAAGTCTGCCCAAGTAATTGTTCAATTAAAAAGGTCCTTATTTATATACTTTACTATCTGCATAGCTGATTCATTATACACTTTAAGTTGTCCTCACATCCTAACATCCCTGGTCCTTCCCTTGGGACAGTATGAAGCAATGCCAGGGGCAGACTCTGTTGGCCATCAGATGCAACAGCAGGGACGTTTGGCAGATGCAGGAAACTCAGTCCTGGTGATAGTTGCAATCCTGAGTCTGTCTTTAATCACCACTCCCCTTGTGAAAACGATGACGTGGTTCAACCATTGCCTACCCATTTCCATGACTAGCTGCTCACCTCAGGGACAAGTTCTCCACAAAACCTGCAGGTTTAGAACGTCAGAACTGGAAAGATGTGTAGTCATCAACTCTACCTACCAACTTGCTCATTTTATAAGTGAAAAACTGAGACTGGGGGATATAATTTGCCAGAGGTCACTCCATTTATAAATTGGATGCTAAGATTAGTAGAATAACGTGATAACTAAGTAGAGTCAAAAAGGGTAAGTAGATCTTTCTGGAGAAGCTCAGATTTGGGAAAATCTGTATTAACAAGAGGATTGTGGATGAGTTTTAATTCTGATTCCATTAATCTCCAACCTTGAGCAATTCATTGAAATTCATAGATCTCAAGTTCTCTATTCTATGAGTAATTATCTTATAATAACCTTGAGCAAATGAGGAAGGTAAAAATGTTTATAATTGTTGGATACAGAAGAAAACTTTAAACACTAGATTGATGGTATTAACTAACATTTATTCATTATTTACTGTGTTCCAGATGCTGAGATAAATGTTCTACATGTGTTTATTTTACTTAGTCCTTACTTTGAAATAGATCCTACTATTACTTTCATGTTGCAGGGGAGGAATTGAGCCTTAAGAGAGGTTAGGAAATTCAGCCAAGTTTCCACCTATTAGGTGGAACAATTAGGGATTGAACTCGGGTTGTCTAACTCTAAAGCAATGGTTTTAAATGCAGCACTGCCCTTTGGATATCATTTTACAGTTATATTTCTTAACTAGTCACTTTTCTGAACTTTTTTTTTTAGAGCAAACGTTCTTCTCCCTGACTCCTGATAAAATCCAATTCCTAGCTCTGTGGGCAGCCATTCACTCCATTTCCGTTCCCACTGGCATCTGTAAATTAGCCTCTGGTAATTATCTGTGTAGGAAGCAGCAGGCAGCGCACAGAACAATGTAACGTTTGGTCCGAGTCCAACGTGGGAATTTGGCATTCTTGAGTCGTAAATCAACCAACCATGGCCCAACTTGAAGATGTATTTGCTCAGGCTTTGAAAATAGGCTCAATAGCCATAGCTGTGAGCAAATACAGCTTCCTATGCCTCAAACAGTAACTCTTCAATCTGCAAGAAAGAACAGGTGTTCACACCTTGCCCTCAAAGGCAATTGGTTCCCACTGTGTTTGAACCAGATGGTGAGTCCAATTTCAGGGCATCTGTCCTCCCTTGAGAACGTCTTGTCTTCAGTAACAAAAGTCACATACAGCAACTACAAATGTGGGCCTAGGAATAACTTGAAAAGTTGAGATTTAGACTCAGTAGCAGGAGAATAACTTCCTAAGAGGCCTACAATTTCAGAGTTGTATATTTTTTTACATGCCTACACTGTGGAACATTCATTACAAAATTATTTTCTACCCTTTTTCTTCAGGGGAACTGGAGCACATGGGAGAGATGACCCATGAAAACGGCCAAACTGAAATGTCCCAAGAGAATGGCTAATCTCGGGTTTACACCAGGGGTGGGCAAACTACAGCCCGTTGGCCAAATCCCCTGCCACCTGCTCTATAAATGGTTTCTTTGGAACTCAGCCACTCCCAGCTGTTTCCAGACAGTCTGCGGCTGCTCTCACACCACCACAGCGGAGCTGCGTAGTTGCAGCAGAAACCATATGATGCACAAAGCCTAAGGTATTTATTATTTGGCCCTTGATAGAAAAAGTTTGCTGACCACTGGCTTAAGGCGTGGGGAGTTGAAAATATTGATGTACTTCCTTCTTTGGAAGTCTCTTATAAGATCTCTACAAAGGAAAAAGAGAAGTGCTCATCAGCTTACCTATTTTATCTCTCTTAAGAAACCGCAACCTAGCAATCTAGCACCAGCTCCTCTGACATCACCTCCATTAGCAGATCGTTACTATAATGGTCCTATACTGTCATACTCCACCATCAGAGTAGCTCGGTCCTCCTGGTAGAGGGATCTCATGATAATAAATTGTACTTATTGAAATAATAAGGAGAGAGAAAGAAAGGAAGAGTGTCAGGTGCAGTGGACATGTGGGAGGGCACTGAAGACATACTTCATTTATTTCTCTATTCCTAGGCCTGGCCATGTTCTTCTCTTACAAACTGTGTCAGGAAATAGAAGACCGTGTGAACAAAGCTGAAGAACAGAAAGCATGACAACTGATCCTCTGGTCTAAGGAGAGCTGGAAGACAGATTCAAAGAAATAGCACCTAACAAAAGTGAATCAAAGAGGTAGCACTGCACACGTGAACCAGATACCGAGAGAAATGATGGTTATAATTTTCTATGGAGGATCTAGCCTTCCTTTGGACCCCTATACTTCAAAATACCTGTCTCTTCTATTCCTGAATGACATTGGGGTTCCACTGAGAAAGTACCAACATAAATCAGAGTGACAGACCATTAAGGAAAAAAACGTAATTAATGTTTTAACTTCAAAACAGTAGACTTTGAAGTTCTAAAATTTAACTGGTATTGCATTCTCTGTAAAGTTGGAGAACTGAGATGAGTCATTTAAGTAACGAGTGAGCACAGCTGACAGCCCAGCCCCCACATCTCAAAATAGCTTTCCAGTTCTCTGTTCACCTTCTAGACGAAGCAACGTTCATAAAGTGGTTATAAAAACACTGCCCCAAGGAAAGCCACCTGCCAGTGATCGTGACAGAAGAGAAACAAGAACAGAAAGAAGGCTAAGACAATGATAGTCCTAAAGCCACAAAATAGGAAGTGTATGGGTGCATGCCATGTAGCGATAGTCATGCATATGAGCTTTTCAGGATTCCACCAGCTGTCCTCCATGCTCTGCTCACGTCGGGGCGGGGGGTGGGGGAGGGGGGAGCAGGGCAGGAGGAGTGTGAAGACAAGAGAAAAACCTAGTTGTGATACTGTACATTCTGGGACTTGCAGTATATCATGTATATATTGGTTTAAACTATTGAAAAAATGAGCAGTGCACTGGTTTTGGATGCCTTCAGAGGGCAACATACATGAGTACCTGTCAGGTCCTAGAGGGGAACTAACCATAAATCAAGTTCAGAGAATGGGGGTGAGTGCAGTCTCTACACACTGCATGGGGACATACAGTGGAGCTCAAAGGACTCAGCACATTTGACAGTTACCAAAAACAAAAAATATCTCATGTAGGCTAGGAGGGCAATAGAGCAAGACAGTGAAAGAAATTGTCTTTCCGAGGAATCAAAGGAGCAAGTATCTGGAAATGTTCACAGAGGATCCAGCAAGAAACTTCAGATAACTATTTGGCATTCTCAATAAAATGTTTAAATGCCCACTATTAAACAAGAGAGTCCTGCCGTACGGAGAGAAGGGGTCAATTAAAAATAACTGTGATGAACTGGGATGACGTGCAGCTGGGTCAGTGCGGGGTCAGGATTCCACTCTAAGAATTCACTGGGGCATGTTATCTGCTCACCAATATTCATGATATTTATTACTATTATGTTCCTATCTTTTGATGATAATGTATGCATTTGGGGGGTGTATAGCAACTAATGGGGTATACACATATTCAATGTTAGTAGATACTGTCAAACAGTTTCCAAAGTGGTCATACCAGCGTGTACTTCCATTAGCAAAGCATGAGAATTCCAGTCGCCTCCCACCCCCACCACCCTTGACAAAATTTAACCTCTGCGGCCTTTTGCAATGTGGCCATTCTACTGTGCGCATGTATATGAATGTGTCATATGATTTTATTTTGCATTTCTCGTTGGCTAGTGAATTTGACCACCATTTCATATGTTTCTTACCATTTGGATATGCTCTCTTGGGTTCACATCTTTTATCTATTTTCTGTTGGTCATTCTGCCTTTTTCTTATTAATTTATAGGCATTCTTACATATTACAGAGACAAGTCCTTCTTGAAGCTTGCCCATTCAGTTTCTCAATCATTTTTTTCCATTTGATCATGCTAAAATTTATTTTGAGAGCTTTAAACCATCACCTAAGAAACCCATGGGTGAAACAACAATAAAAAAATAAAATTTAAAGAAACCTATGGTTGAATGTGGGGTCCTTTTTTTGTATTTGTTTGTTGTTGTTATTCAATTACAGTTGTCTCCATTTCCCCCCATTACTCTCCTCCACCTTACCCACCCCCCACTGTCTTTGTCCATGCATCCTTTATACATGTTCCTTGATGACCCTGCCCCTTCTTTTCCCTGTTTTTCCCCTCCCCCCTCACCTCCTGTCACTGTCAGTTTGTTCTTTATTTCCATGTCTCCGGTTTTATTTTGCTCACTTGTTCGTTTTGTTGATTAGGTTCCACTTATAGGTGAGATCATACGATATTCATCTTTCACTGCCTGGCTTATTTCACTCACCTTCCAAACACATTCTTAATTTTAATGTGGCCCAATTTATCGGTTTTTCCTTAATGGCACACAGAAGAGTATACAGAAAGGGCCACTGTAAAGAATCTGTCCTAGACTCTCCTCCTCCCAGATTATAAAAAGTGTCATATCTTTTTCTAAATCAATTATTGCTTTACTTCCTTTGGCAAGATCTGAGATTCATCTGGAATTTATTATTGTGCATGATGTCAGGTAAGGGTCGAGGTCCATTTTTCTGTATTTATATCTAATTAAATTAACACCACTTATTGGCACTGTGATGGACATCCTCTGACCATCACAATGGTCAACAACATATGGGTCATAATTGACATTTTTATGATGGTGAGTCTCCCTGTCCACTGGTTCTGACCTAAGGCTAATCCGTGTAGACCCAGAGCACACTTAGTGCAATCTTCAAATCAGGTTTAAGAAGTTTAAGAAAGCCATGTGGCAAATGGAGCTATGACTGAAGTGCCCATGTGATTAGTCCAATGGAATTATGAACCAATTCCAGGGATATTTTTCTAGTTTCTGTGCATATGATTTGAATAGAAACTGACAGAATATCCACATTGGCTTCTTGATCCGCTAAGAATTATTATGCTAAGAAGGGCCAGGTTAAAGCACCTGGATCTCCCTTTCCTTACCAAAATAGTAAACCAAAACTAATACCATGTATTGTGGAAAAGTCTGAGCTTAATGCTACCAAGAATAACTTGAAAGATGCAGGATGGGTGATTCCTATCACACAGCCATTTGGCTCACCATTTGGTCCATGCAGAGGACAACTGGGTCTTAAAGGACAGCACTGAGTCGTTGCTAACTTTAATTGGAGCTGCTTCCCCATGTGGCCTCTTCATTGTAACAGATCGACAAAAGCCACTTTATCTAGTAGCAGATATTGTCCTGCCAAATGCTTTTACCTCTTCGTCAAAGTAAAAAATACCAGAAGCATTTTGCTTTCATTCGGCAGGATCAGAAGGATAATTTTTTTATTTATGTTTATATTTTTTATTTTGTTTTCCATCATCATTTATCCCCTCTATACCCTCTTTCACCTCCACTCACCCTCCTTCCCCCAGAAGGATACCTTTTCAAAATTTTGACACAGTACTATTTTACCTCTCCAAAACTGATTATATCACCATCCCACATAACATTGCATTGGTTTACTACATTGACATTATGCTGATTGAACCCAGTGAACAGGGCGTAGCGGGTACCAGAAATGTGCATGTCAGCAACTGAGAAATAAATCCAATTCAAAGGCTATCCCAGTAACACTGCTGGGAGTCTAGTGGTCTGAGCCATACTAGGTTATCTCCTCCTATGTGAAGAACAAGTTGCTGAACATTAATCTGACAAATGCAGCATTTATCAACATTTGTGGTTGACTCGGATTTTATGGAAAACATGCCTTACTTGGGTGAGCTACACTGATCTATTTAACAAGTTACTCAAAAGTATATCTAGCCCTGGTTGGCGCAGCTCAGTGGATTGAGCATGTGCTGCAAACCAAAGTGTCACAGGTTCGATTCTCAGTCAGGGCACATGCCTGGGTTACGGGCCATGACCCCCAGCAACCGCACATTGATGTTTCTCTCTCTTTCTCCCTCCCTTCCCTCTCTAAAAATAAATAAATAAAATATTTTTTAAAAATGTATATCAAATGGGAGTGGGCTAAGAGCAAAAGAAGGCTCTCCAGCTATCCAGTTGCTGAGCAAGCAACCTTGCCATTTGAGCTCTGACCCAGCAAATTCAAGTTCTCAAATGTACACAGTCAACCATGACACTGTGTGAAGATTGTAGCAAGCCCCAGTGCAACAATCACAGAAAAATTCTGCAGAGTTTCAGCAAGTAACTATTCTTGTGATTAAAACCTCGAGGTGGCTACTAGACCTTGGTAGAGAATTCATGGTTGACCATGACACATCAAATGAACATGCAACTGGAGTGACCATCCTGGATTGGGTATCATCTGAGCTCCTAAACCATAAAGACCAGAGTGCCCAGCAGGACTCTGTAATCAAGTGAAAGAGGTCTAAATGGGATTGAATTCAAACACACATTAACGCACAAGATGCCTGAGCATGCTTTCTTTTCCCATTGTGCTTACTCACACTGCTCTGCCATGTTGTCATCAACACTTGCATGACCTCATAAGGAGGCCCCTACATTAGGTTGATTAAGAAGGGAAATATTTTTTCCAGGTTTTCAGATAGCTGTGGATTATATGCATAAATCAGAACTTCTAAGAACATTTTGTTGCCCACTTTGTTAAGATGGAAAGATTGCCTGAGGTATGAATCTTTCCCAATTCATGGGAAATGGCTGATAGTTGGCCAGGTGGTAAGGAACTTGGAAGCAGCTAGATGGGAAAATTGACATAAAAAGAAGGTTTGGAGAGAAGTTTGTGGGTATAGAGTACAGATTATTTGTATCCCATGAAAATGCTAATCAAAAGACCCCTTCTGTGAATGAGTCACTCAATGAGGACCCTAATATAAATAGTTCTTATCAAAATGTTCTTATAAAACAAAATATAAAAAGAATAAAGATAAATTGCACATAATTTTTAAAAATATTTGGGGACTACATGATAAAAGTTTAAGATTAAATAAATTTTTGCCATAATCATATTCCTATATACATATGTATACATGTTATATATTTTATTTTAAGATACATATATACCATGTCTTTTATATCACACACTCTCTATTTTTAATTCTCTGGGTTTTAGGACTGCCTTCTCACATGGGGTAGGGGGTGTGGTCAGACTATGTAACCTAGAAACTTTCAGATGACACTCCCACCAGTTTTTAATTTCGTGACTCAATCTCATCTTTTCTGGTACCTGTGCTATCAAATCCTGAACGGGTCTGAATTCTCATCAGCAGTGACTGGTTTCCATCTTTCTCTGTTCTGCTTGCAGTGGTCCAAAAACATGTGGACATCCCCTTCCCCCGCTGCCTTTCCTCCTGTTCTCTAAAACTGTATGGTTTTACTTATTTTACCATCAATTCCATGAGAACTGGGAATGACTGAAAATACATTGTCTCTAACCCGTCATTCATAGCGCTTCCCGCCTTACCTCGGGAATCACATCACTCCAGCAAAGGGCCCTCTTCGTGCAGGCCTTCTCCCCGCTCTGCTCTCCGTATTCCTGCCAGTTCCCTTTCTGGTCCACGTGGCCAACTCCCAACTGTATAGCTCTCTCATCCTGCCCATCTCGATCTCCTGCTAACTTTTTCTGTGGAAACTGTCCAGGACACCAAATTCTAATAAAAAATAGACTAGACAAAGTAAGTTGGAGTATATTTTGAACTTGATGGTGGTTCTCTGAAAAGCCATCTGGCTCCTTCCCTGAGCAGAGGCTGCTTATCAACATCCTAGGGAAAAAGTCCGCTTTGGTTGCCAGCCCATCCCTTATACAGGACTCCTAGGCAACAGTTAGGTCCAGTCAGTTTACCATTCCCAGAATGTTGATGTCTCCATGGTAACTATTTCCATGGTTTCTCACTTTTTCCCTTTTAGCCATTTAATACAGTATTGAAGGCTACAAACTTTTCTGTAACTCTCTCTGAAATTCCTTCCTGCTTTGGGACATTATATGAATCACATCATACATTGAACTTGAATTTCTAAAAGGTTCTTTGGACATGCACACTACATACTACCTACGTATACACATACATTCTCTATCTACACTCACTCCCCAGGTGTTCTCATCAAGTGTATGGGTTTAAACACACCCTCTGTGCTGCTGGCTTACACAGTTATTTTAAAATTCTGGCCTCAAGATATGTATATGCAAACTGTCTATTCCACATCTCTACTTAGTTGCCTAGTAGGTATCTCTTAACATGACCAAAAGCAAGCCCAAAATTATATACACTTTCTTCAACCTGTTCCTCCCATAATCTTCCCACCTGAGTAAATTGCAACTTCATCTTTTCAGTTGCCCGAGCCAAATGTCTTGGAGTCTAATGAATACAGACGTGATACACACACACACACACACACACACACACACACACACACATATATATGGATATAGATAAGGATATGGATATAGATGTGGAGAGACATAGGTGGAGAGATGGATGGATAGATAATGGAATACTCTTCAATAATAAAAAGAAGGATATCCTGCAATTTGTGACAATATGAATGGTCCCTGAAGGCACTGTGGTAAGTGGAGTCAGAGAGAGAAAGACAGATATACCATATGACCACATTCATATGTGGGATCTAAAAAAAAACACCTCACGCAAATGATCAGATTGGTAGTAGCCCAATGTGGGAGCTGAGGGGTGGGAAAATTGGGTGAAGGTCATTAAAATGTACAAACTTTCAGTTACATGATAAGTGAGTTCTGATGATATAATGCACAATGTGATGACTATAGTTAAGAGTGCTGTATCGTATATTTAAAAGTTGCTAAGAGCGTAGATCTTAAAAGTTCTCATCAACAAAAAGAAATGTAACTGTGAGGTAATGGATGTTAACTAAACTTGCTGTGGTAATCATTTAAACATATACAATGTTACATGATAATTACATCTCAATAAAACTGGGGGGAAATTTAAAAATAAAACAAATATCTTGAAGACAATCTAAACTACTTTCTATCACTCACATTAAATGTATTGACCAATTTTGTTGGTTCTATATTCAAAATATACCCACTTCTGCCTTCCTCCAGCACTAACATTCTGTTCCAAGTCACCGTGCTCTCTCCCTTGAAATGTGTTGAAAGTCTCCTACCTGATCTCCTTGCCTTCTGTCCTTGCCTTCATATAGTTTATTCTCCACAGCGTATTCAGAACAACACTTCTGATGTTTAAATCATATCATCGCTCCCCTACTCGGAATTTTCATTGACTCCCCATCGTACTTAGAGTAAAAGTCTACAAACCACAGTTAGCCCTGGCTACCCATCACCTACCACTCTCCCCCCTTGCCCGTTCTCCTCCACCCTGGCCTTCTTGTTATTTCTTAAGCACATCAGGTGTAATGCTTCCTGTGAACTTGCTACTCCCTTGATCTGGCATGCTCCTCCCCAGGATGCAGGACAATTTCTGAGGCTTCCAGTTGGTCTTCCCCATATGATAACTCTTAACCTATAGACCAAGAAACCCATGTGGTGGTGCTACCAGATTCCAAGTATGTTCATCCCAATGAGACTTTTCTTTTTTTCTTATAAAAAGCATTTAAACCTAGAGGTTTCCCTCTAAACATTGCTTAACGTGCATCTTATCATTTTGATGTGCTGTGTTTTTATTATCATTCAATTTGAAATATTTTCTAAGTTCTATTGTGATTTGATTTTTGACCCATGGGTTACTTAGAAGTGTGTCCATTCTAATTAAATACTTGAGGAATGGGGAAATGACCACTAAGTGATTTCAGGACCGTCTGAGCTGGACTCATCCAGGACTCCACTCAAGAATGCCCCCTCCCCCCTGCATCTCAACAGCACAACCCAGCACCAGTCTGAGCCCCGAACCAGAGCCTCTGGGGGAGATGTGGTCTGAAGGCCCCAGCTCTGTGCAGCACTCCCTTCTCCCTGTGCAACTGCACTCAGCAGGGCAGGGCCACCAGGAGTCAAAAGGACAGGTTAGGAGAACGACCAGGTCAGGGGAGGGAGGGTCTGGCACCTGCCACACACAAGAGTCAGGCAAGTCTGGACCCCATTCCAAACCCACACAGCTCAATGAGCATCTGACTGTCTGCCAAGAGCTTCTCAAGGGAAAGAGAGCACCAAAGGGCCCTGCTGGGTGCAGCCAGCAGACCTTTCTGCAGGACGCGAACTTGGCAGGGTAACACACATCTAGAACCAAGACACATAGGAATTAAAATGGCAAAGGTTAAAGATAATATGAGAATCTTAAGAGCAGCAAGAAATAGTTATCTACAGGGGAGCTCCCATAAGACTGTCAGGTGATTTCTCAACAGAAACACTTCAGGCCACAGGGATGGCATGAAATATTTAAGGTGATGAAAAGCCAGGGCCCACAACTATGACCACTCTATCCAGAAAGGCTATCATCTACAATTGAAGGTGAAATAGCGAACTCCCCGGACCTCCCCCCAAAAAGCTAAGGGAGTTCATTACCACCAAACCAATATTGCAAGAAAAGTCAAAGGGCCTTCTTTAACAAGAAAAAAGAGCCCTGGCTGATATAGCTCAGTGGATTGATTGTGGGCTGCGAACCAAAGGGTTTCTGGTTCTATTCCCAGTCAGGGCACATTCCTGGGTTGCAGGCCAGGTCCCTAGTGTGAGGGCCATGTGAGATGTAATGACCTATGATGTTTCTCTTCCTCTCTTTCTCCTCCCCTTCCCCTCTCTAAAAATAAATAAAAATATGTTATTTTTTTAAATAAGAAAACAGAAATATATAGAAAGAAAAGCATAAGCATAAAGAATAAAATGGCAATAAATAAGTACCTATCAATAATAACCTGAACTATAAATGGATTAAATGCTCCAATCAAAAGACATAAGATAGCTGAATGGAATGGAAAAGAAAACATGATCCATATATACATTGTCTACAATAGACACACCTCAGAACAAAAGATACACACAGACTGAAAGTGAAGGGATAGAAAAAGATATTCCATGCAACAACAACAAAATGCTGGGATAGTAATATTTGTAGCAGAAAAAATAGACTTTGAAACAAAGGCCATAACAAGAGACAAATAAGGACATTACATAATACTAAAGGTATCAATCCAACAAGAGAATATACCCCTTCATATGTGCACCCAACCTAGGAGCACCTAAAAATATATAAAGAAAATCTTCATGGACATAAAAGGAGAGATAGACAGTAATACAGTCATAGCTGGGGATTTTAACACCCCATTGACATCAATGGATAAATCTTCCAGACCAAAAAAAAAAATCATCAAGGCAACAGTGACCTTAAATGATACACTGGACCAAATGAATTTAATTGATATTTACAGATAATTTTATGCAAAAGCAGCAGAATATACAATTTTTTCAAGTGCACATGAAACATTCTTTAGGACAGACCACATGTTAGGACAAACAAGTCTTAATAAATTCAAGAAGATTGAAATTGTATCAAGTATGACCCTAGAAATCAATTACAATAAAAAATACACAAACACATAGTGTCTAAATAACATATTACTAAATAATGAGTAGGACAACAATGAGCTCAAGGGAGAAATCAAAAGCTACCTTGAAAGAAATACAAATGAGCACATAACAATACAAAATCTATGAAACACATTAAAAGCAGTCCTGAGAGAAGAATTCATAGCATTATAGGCCTACCTCAAGAAGCATGAAAAAAATATCAATCTAACACTAAACCTAAAAGAACTAGAAAAAGAACAAACAAAGCCCGAAGTAGGAGGAAGAAAATAATAAAGATTAGAGCAGAAATAAATGACATAGAAACTTTAAAAAAATACAAAAAAATCAAGGAAACAAAAAGCTGGTTCTTTGTTTCAAGATTGACAAACCTTTAACCAGACTCATCAAGAAAACTGAGAGGACTCATAAAATCAGAAATGAAAAAGGAGAAGTAACAACTGACATGACAGAAATACAAAAGACTGTAAGAACAACTATATGCCAACAAAATAAAAATCTGGATGAAATGGATAAATTCCTAGAAACATACAATCTTCAAAAACTGAATCAGAAATAATCAGAAAATCTGAATAGACCAAGTACTACTAATGAAATTGAAGCAGAAATAAAAAACTCTCAGCAAAAAACAATCCTGGACCAGATGGTTTCACAGGCACATTTTACCCAATATTCACAAAGAACTAATTCCTTCTCAAACTATTCCAAAAAGGGCAAGAGGAGGGAAGACTCCCAAGCTTATTTTACAAGGCCAGCATTATCCTAATTTCAAAACCAGATAAAGACACTACAAAGAAAGAAAATTATAAACTAACATTCCTGATAAACATAGATGCTAAAATCCTCAACAAAACATTAGCAAACCAGATCCAGCAATACATTAAAAAGATCATACACAATGATCAAGTGTGATTTATTCCAGAGATGCAAGGTTCATGCAGTATTCACAAATCAAAAAACATGATATACCACATAAACAAAATGAAGGATAAAAACCACATATCAAAAGATGCAAAACAATTGATAAAATCTAACACTCATTTATGATAAAAACTCTCAACAAAGTGGAAATAGTGGGAATATACCTTAACATAATAAAAGCCATATATGACAAACCAAAAATCAACATCATCCTCAACAGACAAAAAAACTAAAAGAATTTTCTTTAAGGTCAGAAATAGCAATCAGAAGAGAAGAATACATAAAAGACATTCAAATTGGAACAGTAGAAGTAAAACTGTCACTATCTGCAGATGACATAATATATAAAGAACCCCAAAAACTCCACCAAAAAAAACTGCTAAAACTGATAAATGCATTAAATGCAGTAAAGTAGCAGGATATAAACCTAACATTCAGAAATCAGTGGCATTTTTATACACCAATAATGAACTATCAGAGAAACTAAGAAAACAGTTCTATTTACAATTGCAACAAAATAATAAGGAATCAATTTAACCAAGAATATAAAAGACCTGTACTTAAGGAATTATAAGATACTGAAGAAAAAAACTGAAGAAGATACAAATTAGTAGAAGCATATTCTATGCTCATGGATACAAAGAATTTACATCATTAAAATATTCATACTACCCAAAATAATCTATAGATTCAATGCAGTTCTTATCAAAATACCAGTGGTATATTTCACAGATCAAGAATATTCTAAAAATTTGTATGAAACTATGAGACCCCAAACAGCCCCAGCAATCTTGAAAAAAGAAGAACAAAGTTGGAGGTATTCCACTACCTGACAGCAAACCATACTACCAGGTTATAGTAATCAAAACAGCATGGTACTGACATAAAAACAGGCATATGTATCAATGGAACAGAATGGAAAGCCCAGAAATAAACCCATGTCATATGGTCAATTAATATTTGACAAAGAAAGCAAGAACATACAATGGGATAGAATATACAATAAATGGTGCTGGAAAAGTGGGACAGATACATGCAAAATAAAAAATGAAACTAGACCACCTCCTTAAATCACACACAAGAATAAATTCAAAGTGGATTTGAGACTTAAATGTAAGTCACTGAACCATAAAAATTCTAAAAGAAAACATCAGCAGTAAAATCTCAGATATTTCTTGTAGCAATTTTTTTTCTGATGTATCTCCTCAGGCAAAGGAAACAAAAGAAAAAATAAACAAATGGGGCTACATCAAACTAAAAAGCTTTTGCACAGCAAAGGAAACCATCAGCAAAATAAAAAGACAACCCACTGAATGGAAGAACATTTTCCCACTGATACATCTGATAAGATGTTAATATCCAAAATTTAAAAAGAACTTACACAACTCAACACTAAGAAAACAAAAAATTCAATTTAAAAAATGGGCAAAGGACCTGAATAGACACTTCTCCAAAGAGGACATACAGATGGCCACAAGATATATGAAAAGATGCTCAACATTAATAATCAGAGAAATATAAGTTAAAGCCACAGTGAACACAAGAACGCGAGGTTCCTCACACTGGACACCTTCCAGTGAGGATAAGATAAACCCCTCTTGCTGGAGTCTTGCGTGAATGAGGTAATCAAAATTATGTTAGTGCTTATTAGGCATAGAAGGATGAACAGATGTTTTCGATCCCCGAGGAGCCAACAAGTAGGAAAGGCCACGCACTGCTGCGCAAAGTGCGCCCCGTGTTCCTGCAACGTGACTGTGTGTCAGCACCGCCTCCTGAGTCAGAATCTCTCGGGGACTGGGAGGTGGCGAGAATTTGCGTTTTAGCAAGCACCGCCGGTGATTCAGACAGAGGTGGTCTACGGCCCGCAATTACACAAACCCTGCACAGAAGTGAACCAGAAGAAAGAACTAACTGAAAGTTGGGGTGGGCGTGGATTTCCTTGGCTACATCAGCAGAAGGTCCGTAAAGAAAAACTCAAGGGTCTGGACGGGGCGCAAGGTTGCTGGGTATGTGCCTCTCCCCAGCTCCAGTGGCAGAGAAAGCTTCGACAGATGACTGCACTCTTCTACTTCTTCGGGCCTGATTTTCTTAATGAATAGAATGCTATTAGCCTGGAGTTGCTAGGTGCCTCCTGTCTCAGTTTTATATTACTTTATGACAAATTCCCACAAACCTAGCAGCTTGAAACAACACAGGTTCCTGATTATCGCACAGTTTCTGGAGACCAGAGGCCAGGCGGGGTTCTCTGCCTGTAGGAGTCTCCCCCAGCTGAAAGGTGTTGGTCTGGACCGCAGCTCTGATCTAGAGTTCAAGGTCTCCTGTCATGGACTGAATTGTGTCCCCACAAAATCCACATGTTGAAGCCCTAACCTGCTGTATTCGTACATGGAGCCTTTAAGAAGGTAATTAAGGTTACATGAAGCCATTAAAGGTGAGGCACTAATCTGTGATGACTAGTGTCCTTATAAGAAGAAATAGCAGAAATCTTTCTCTCTCTCCCCCCCTCCCCTCCCCCACGCCCACGCCCACCCACCCGGCGCCCTACTGCCCCGAGCTCACACGGAGGAAAGGCAGCTGTCCGCAAGGCAGGCCGAGTTCCCACCAGAAGCCGACCCTGCCAACATCTAATTTCCAGAACTGTGAGAAATTCAATTTGTGTCGTTTCAGCCACGCCGTCTGTGGTGTCTCGTTGTGGCAGCCTCGGCAGACTAACACGTCTTTCAGGCTCACAGGGCTGTGGCAGAACTCAGCTCCTTGTGGTCGTGAGACTGAGGTGCCCCTTTTTCCCTGTTGCGCATCCGCCAGGGGCTGTGCTCAGCTGCCAGAGGCCCCGCCTGCATTCCTCGCCCTGTGGTCCCTGGCAACGTCCCGTCAGCAGTGGGGAAACCCTTGCACGCTAAATCTCCGTCGTGGTTTCCAATCTTGACTTTTCCTGTCTCTGACCTCTTGACCCAGATTTAAAGAGCTCAGGATATTAAGTCAGGTGTACCCAAATAACCTAAGGTCACTTGATTTGAAATCTTACCTCTGGAAAAAATCTCTCTAAGCGGCACCCACATTCGTGTTTGACTGAACAACTAGGAGAAAGTGTAGCCGTAGAGTACTTTAACCTAAAATTCTGTACATTGTCAAAATACCTTGTAAAAGGGAAAATTCAATAAACCCATTCTGAAACAAAAAACTGAAAGCATTTAGCATCAGCACTCCTACAAAAGAGGAAAATAGAAAAGAGAGAACTTAGAATAGGTTGAAAAAATAGAAAACAATAATATAATAGGTTTCAAAAAAAATATTTAGGTAATTACAATAAATGTAGCCTTACTAAATAGTACCACCAAGAGACAAACATTGGTAGATTTGAAGAAAAAATAACTTCATTCTATATTCCTCATAAGAAACACGCATTAAATCTGAAGACACCAAAAATCCTGAAGTAAAAACTGGAAAAAGACACACTACGCAAACACCAGGCAAAAGAGCTTGTGTGCCTAGACCAAGTTCACACAAAGTAGACTTTTTGGCAAGAAGACTTATTACAGAGGAAGAGGGATATTTTATAATGATAAAAGTACCATTTTAGCAGGAAGTTATAACACGATTCAACTCATAATGCTAAGTATTGAAATATGGCCTTTCTGCTGCATTTATGTATAGATTTAATGCTCTATCAATCAAAACAAAGGCAGATTTGTTGTGGAAATTAATAAGCTGATTCCCTAACGAAGATGAAAATAAGAAGGGCAAGGAGAGCCAATGAAAAAGAAAAAACAAAGTCAAAGGACCAACACACACTCCAGAGCGTCTAAAATAAAAAGACACATTGCCAAGTGTTAGCAAGAACAGAAGCCACTGCGACTCGCCCACACTTCTGGGAAAGATAGACTGGGACAATCTCTATGAATGATCATGGTAGTGAGATACACAAAGATTCGGATTGTCAAATCAGACTCAGAAAATTCAGAGATCTGCCCCCATATGGACAAATAACTACAAGGACCCAAGTCGCTGTGACACACAGGTGAAGCAAGGAAAGACTGGTGACCAATCTCATTGCAGGACAATGCCACTGTCCACATTCCCTCTTGTCACGTGAGGAGGCTGCAGCCACGCCTGTGGGCACCACGTGAAGTAATGGGAGCTCTTTCAGGTGAGAAGCATCTACCTTTCATGTTCTGATAATTAAATGACACAGGTGACATTTTCTGGAAAGCCCTATCCCATAAGGACATACATTCCTGGTTTATTTAGAAAGAGTAACATAAACTCTAACTCTCCAAGTGTGTGCTGCTAAAAGGCATTCCATAGATAAGAACTCCCACACTGGTAAACACCATCAGTGCATTCGCCAAGCGGGTCTTTCATTAGCGTGTTTATAAGAGGGTTTACCTGGGCCATTTCTCCTTCTTTCCCAGGCATCCCCCCAGGAAAGGGAGAAAACAGATGGCAGGACTGCTGTCAGGTCTTTCTTCCCGGGGGAATACAGCTGAAAACCGAACCTACGTATAACCTAATGCCACTCCCGTATTTTTATTCAACAGAAATGCACCATATAGACCGAAAGACACAGACAGCAGCCCGGTTTGTGAGAGCCAAATCTGGAAACAATCCCAATATCTGTCAACATTAAAAAAAAAATAAATAAATTGTGACAGATTCATAGGTGGAATATCATATAGCAATGAAAGTTCAAGAATTACCTCCATTCCCAACAACCTGGATGAACCTTGCGAACATGATGTTGAATAAGAAAAATCAAGTGTCAAACAGTACGTACTATTTCCAGTCAAATAAGGACAAAAAGGAGCAAAATTAATCTATGGGGTTAGAAGTGAGGTGCTGCTGCTCGGTGGAGGCATAGAAAGGTTTCTGGGGTGCTTCTGGAATGTTCTATGAGTTTTTAAAAATGTGATTACGTACATGGATTTGCCTTGTAATCATTTATTTATCACTTTTCAGTGTGCATATTATAATTTCATGAGGTTTTTTATTTTTTTGTTTTGTTTTGTTTTTTTAGTTTCTTTTTAATTTTATTTTAATCATTGTTCAAGTACAGTTTTCTCCCACTTACTCCCATTCCAGCCCACCCACCCAACCCTCCCCTCTTACCCCCATTACCCCCAACCCCTAGTTTTTGTCCATGTGTCCTCCAAATTTGTTCTTGTCAACCCTTCTCATTCCCCCCTGAAATTCCCTCTTCTCATGAGAGGTTTTTTAAACTCCTCACCACGAACCCTGCCCAAACACTGTCTCACCGTGAGGATGACTTTGGTGCCTACTCCCGAGAAAACAGAGGTCTTCAGTAAAGATGTTCCAACCTCCCGCCCTACCTAACTGGCCAGCCTCTCCCTCCCCAACTCACCTGCATCTGAACCTAACCCCGCTTTCCTCCCAAGGGCATGGAAAAGCCAGCCCACTGCTGCCCAGGGAAAATTCTCCATCTCTTTTCAGGACGACCTCCTGAAGAGCCTCCTGCCGTGAAGTACCCTCCCCCCCCCCCCCCCGCCCACTCTGCTTTGTCCTTCCCAGTAGCATCGACGTTCCTCAAGTATTTCTCCTTATGAAAAACCGGACTGTGGTCCTAGGTCCCCTCTCGCTACCGCCCTCTTACTCTCCTTCCCTAGTACAGCTGCCTGCAGGACGGGTCTGGGCCTGCTCCATCTGCTCACCACCTTCCGTTCACTCCGCACATCACTGCGATCTGACTTGGTCCCTGCCGTTCCCCCAAATGCACCCTGACCACCTGGTTGCTAGATAAATAAAATGGATGTTTCCAGCCCTTATTTTCTGCTCGAAATCGGTTGGCTTCTTCCTCCTTCAGACACAGCACCTTCCTCTCTCCCAACTTGAACTCCCTGGCTGTCACTTCACTGCACCAGCAGTTCCCAGGGTGGCCGTTTGCTTCTTCAAGGCCAGCAGGGGAATGAATGTCTACCAGGTCCATCCAGGACAATCGAAGTCAACTAATGAGGGCTTTAATTACACCTGCAATATCCCTTTTGCTTTGCCATACAACACAGTGAAGTCGCACCCTAGTCATAGTCAACCTACTTGCATGACGAATGGATTGTGCAAGAACTTGGGTCACAGGGAGTCATCTCACAATTCTTCTACCACGAGGGTCATATTAGGAAAGGGCCCGTACAGAATGGATGTCTGAAGGGGAACATACCGGATTAACATCAGACTTCACCAGGAAATAAGAGGGGGTGGACTGACCCCCACCTAACTGGAGGGACCATTTCCTTGCCACCCTCACAAACCACTGGAGGCCCCAAAGTGTAGGAAGTTTTGCCTCGGGCAAGGGCACCTCCAAATGGAAGCTTTTCCCCTGAAGGCAATGCCCAGGTAGGAGGACAAGGTGGGCAGTGGGGCATGAAATCAGAACCCTGAAGGGAATATGAGTGTTGGTTTTTTTTTTAAACTTATCACAAGGAGTCATGGGCTTGAAAAATTGAGAAACGCTGCAGTAGATATTGATGCCTAAACAATGAACGCATGATGGATCTAGGCAAGGAGAGGAGAGTGTGAAAGCAGGTGCAGGGCCGGAGTGGAAGAGGTCTGCCGTTTCTGCCCCATTCCTCCCCCAGTGTCAAGTTCAGTGTCCGAGCATAAGGGCTGATAGTCCCAGCTGCTGGTGTTTGAGTTCCCACGAGCAGCCCTCACTGCACTCAGAGCTGGACGCATGCCGTCTTCGCCTCTCAGCAGCAGGAGGGCAACGTGACCTTCAGCTTCCAGGTGGGGAAACTTGTAAGCACATTGTTCAGAGAGCCTGGCCGGTTAGTGGCCAAGCTGGATTTAGGCCAAACTGACCCCAAAGGCTGCGCTCTTAACTATGACGCTTACCCCCCACTAATGAACCCCAAGCACCCACCCTGAGCCACTCACGGCTGGAGGCTTTTGCACATCATTCCATCTGCACCCCCTGACAGGCCCATGGGGAGGCACAGCTCTGTTTTGGGGATCAGGAGAAAGGCTCAGGGCGCTGTGCCCTAAGGCCGAAGTGTCAGAACTGAACCTCACATCCTGACCTAAGGGTCAAGTTTGGATTACTTCCATTTCTAAGTGTAACCCCTTTTGTAAGTGAGCAAAAACACTACAAAATCTGGAGGCTACTGGACAGATCTGGACCGGAGATGCTTTGTCTTCTTACCCCTTCATCCTCTACACCTTCCCCTTTTCTTCATTTCCTTGGAGCATCTACATGGAAAAGAATCCAGCTCTTATACCCTGGGATGGAGGTAAGACAATATTTACCTTTCTAGGGAGATGTACTTTGAAGCCTCTTTCCAGACTGCAGACTCAATTGCCCTGTCCCCAGCTATTGAAACTTAGCAAACACAGGGGGGAACTGGCCATGAGGAAGACTCCGGAAGGTCTGGCCATAGATTGTCAACTCAGTTTTCTCTGACTCTGTGCAACTGGATATCACTTAACTTCCTAAATAAAAATTATATATATAATATATATCACATGTATGACATTATGTATGATATATGTGATCTATATGGTGTATCCTATATTGTAGAAGTTTTAGGGTTTTTTGTTTTGTTTAAGAGAGTTGGGAAAAATGAGAAAAAATATTATACTATTCTTCTGTCTTAGGGCTTCTTCAATTCCCCCATTCTTATTATTCCAATAATCCTGAAATGTTAAATCCTGTTCTTTTAAGGCCACCAGTGCTACAGACCTCATGTGGGCTTAGTTACCTCCCAAAAGCTTTACCTCCAAATCCAGTCACATTGAGAGGGAATACAATTCAGTCCATAGCGAGGCCTCAGGGGCACATTGGACAGGTGAGGTCTCAGAATGAAAAGCAGCTTGTCTAGTTTAGGAACAGAATTTGATCACTATGTGTTTGTGGCACCTGGCTATCTCTATTAATCTTTGTTGATTGCTTTCTCAAATCAATTTTCTTGGAGGGGTAGGGAATAAAAAAGCAATAAACTCTGTAAGACACACAATCAAGCAGTAAATTCCCAAACTGATTATTCAAGAGAAGGGTTATATCTTTAAGTTTCTGACTTTTACATAGCATCTCACCTTGACTTCTATTGTGTCTTCCTTTTGTCAACAAAGTTAGAAAAAGCAACTTCTGGTTGAATGGATTTGTGTTTCTGTGAACTGAGCCCGCCACCCAGTGGCTAACTTAGGAATTGCAGATGCAGAAAGACCAGAACAGAGAGACAGAGGGACAGACACAGAGAAAGAAAATAGTGTTTATGCAAATTAGAGATAGGACTGCCACACACACCCCATGATAGCCCCAACAGAGGTCTAACCTGACTCAACTTCCCACTAATTTAACATCAAGAAGTTAGAAAACTGGAAAACCCAGAGCAAGGAAACCTGCTATGTGAAGCCTGATAGGAAGGCCTTATGGGAGGAGGGACAAGAAACCAGGTCAGGCCTGAGCAGTGACCTCTGGCAGATTTGACCCTTCTCGGCAGAAAAGCAGGACCCAACCAACAGATTAGCCCCTCCCTGGAAGCAGGAATCATGGAGGAGAAATTCCCTTCACAACAGGCAAAAATAAGTAATAGTGGAAAATGCTTTCCCTCCACCAGCACCTCTTACAACACTCACCTCCTCTCACTGTCCCTCTCCCTCACACACACCCACACACACGCATACACACGCGCATGCAGCCTTTGGTCTTCCGCCTCAGTGCTGACACAACCACGTCCATAAACAGCCGGGAATGCGGCGCTCTCTTAGGGAAGGAACCTGTAGCATGCCAGAGCAGTTTTGCTTCCACTTTTATGAGACCTCTTCATCTACACAGGTCACTGCTCTTTATGGATCTTCCTTGGGCTCATGTGGATGAGATTTTTATAGCTAAAGACTCTGAAATGGCCAAAATTAAATATTTAGTAAATTAACTTCCAGGTCAAACTGCGCCCTGAGCTAAAATTTACTCCCTCCCTACCCATTGTCCATCGGCAATTATTCCCAGCTGCACTGTATAATGAGCTCCCCAAGAAGAGTACAAGGACCACAAAGGACATTTTAATTCATCAGCAGTAATATAAATATGCACCAGATGTAGACGGCAGCCTTCAAATACTAAGTGCCTGCAGAGAAATTAAACTTCAGAAGTAAAATGGCTGAAAAAATTAATCCTCAAAATGTTCCTCTCCCAAATTGTCATGTTGCTTAGTGTCGGAGACTCTCACCTGGAGGCCTGGGCCGAGCCAGGCCCCTGCATCAGGCGCCATAGCCTGCCCTTCACAGAATGAGCACCTTCCCAAGTTGAATCAACCGAACTCAAATCTCTCCCTTAGAATACTTGTCCAGGGAGTCAAAGTAAAGAGAAAAAATGGCACCAAGTATGAGCACCCAGGCACGAAATGTCGAAAATGACTGACTCTCACACCCCAGTTACTCCAAACAACAACAAAACATCTTCTCCAGACCCAGTATCTAAAACAATCCAGAATCACATTAGAAAAATATATATACAATCAAAAAGGTATTATAATAATGTATACCTGCTTTCCTAAGAAAAATAATTCACCTGTGCCCACTGCGGCCTTTCCCAGAATGGCTTTTGAGACAACTTTCTTCTAGTGCGTTGGTTCCCAGCCTCAGGAGCTTCCCAGGTGAGTTACGGAACTGTTCCCGAGAGGGCAAGGAGAGGCAGACCCCCCAGACTGGTGGGTGGCAGGTTTACTAAACAGGGGAACTTACTTAGGAGACTCCTGCTGACTCCACACGATGGGGAAACCGCCGTACCCACCTGCCCCCCAGAATCTACTTTACGCAGAGGTCTTAATGAAGTTCTGTCACATACACCCTCCAAATGGTCTCAATAACACTTTGCTGTCTCAAGGCTGTGTCCTTGACACTGGCTCCAGCTGCGGGAACAGGGCATGGAAGCCAGGATTCTTAGAATCGGGAAGAGGTGGAGCCTCCAAGTCTCCGGGTTTTACCTAAGATTCCCTTCCCCCCCCCCCCGGCCCCGGGGTCCATTCCACATACTTTAAAGCCTTTTAACGTCCAATTTCCCCTTGAGCCTTGTGTTTCTGGCATCTTTATACTTAGCTGGTTAGAATCCAGGCGGGGAAGAGGGATATTACAAATTGGGTGCCCCTCCAACAACTCAACCGTTCACTAACAATCGTTAAGAACCCTTCCCGAGCTCCATCTGAAGGGCACGCAGGTCCCGCGTGTTTCCAACCTGTCTGACCTGACCGCTACGGTCTCAGCCTTTGTCCCAAAGAAATTCTCTTCTTCCTGCAGCTCAGGTATCAGCCTTTTCTTCCCTTTCCTTTCACTTCCCAACTGCAGGCAGACCTCGTCTACTGGGCTTCCCGTGACTGTGCTTCACGGGTGTTGTGGTGGTGTTTTTGTTTTTGTTTTTACAAATTGAAGGCAAGACCTTTCCACCAGCAGAAAAAATAAAAATAGCAACACCCTTCATTGCGACACTCACTTCATTGTAATGGTTTGGAACCAAACTCCCAATATCTCCAAGGTGTGCCTGTACCGCTATTCTGACGTCAAGCCTAAAACCTCATTTACCAATTCTGTTCCTCCTCGATTTTCAGGACAAACCTGATTCTTGGAGGTATCTGTATTCCAGGTACAGACACTTCAATTTTCTTCTAATTACAGGGCTTAGCATAATTCAAATGAATTTATCATCAATCTCAGCAAAAATAACAATAATAAATAATAACAAAGGTAAGAAGCTTACTTTGATGGCCCCTGTATTTACATTTGACACTCAGTAGTTGTAAAATGCAGAGCTAACAGAAATCAAGGGACCTATATGGGTAATATTGTTAACGAACAATGGGGGGGGGGCCTGAGACGATATACTACTACCCGAAAGGAACCCCCCCAGGTTCGTTATGTCTGCCACCAAAAGAAAGAGGTCCCTCAATGCCAGAGATTCATGAGAATGAAAGAAAATGTTTATTTAATGCTATACAGACTTAAAGTAGTGACCTAATATCTTCATCAAAATCCCAAAGTCCCTTAAAACACCCACAAACACACATAGTCCTTCCTCCTCCCTTTTCCCAGTCTGGGGTACCATATCTCAGGAAAAGAAAAAGAAGTCAGAGGATCAGGCAGCCCCTGGTTCTTCCCCATAATCTCTCTTGGCTGGTAGACCTCCCTCAGTTCCTGGCACCATCAGTTGTGTCGCCAAGATCTCTGCTAAAGCCGGGTGGTGGTTCCCCCTTCTAAAGCTGCCTGGTTCTCTCTCCACTGCCCCAGCCACGTGGTCCTCTCTGTACAATAGCCGAGGGAGTCTCCACTCTGCCAAAGCCTCGGGGTTCTTCCTTCTCGATGGCTGCAAGGATGGGGGTCAACTACTCTGCCAAGGATGGGGAGTCTCTACTCTGCCAAAGCCAAGTGGCAATTCTCTGCTAAAGCCGCATGGTGATTCTCTCTCACAGGGCTGTGGGAAGTCTCCACTCTGCCAAAACCTCATGGTTCTCCCTACACAATGGCTGCTGAGTCTGGGTTTAAATCCCCGCACCAATCTTCCTCTGCAGCCCCATTTCCGACTCCTCCCACAATTGGCTACACCTGCCAGCACTCTCATATCCTTCCAGCTTTACTGGGCTGCCATCGTGGGTCTGGGCAGGCATGGCCCCAATCTTCTCCAAGCTCCCAAACAGGTGCTATAACTTGGGGGACCTGCCCCCCAGTTACGTCTTAATGGGGAAGTTACTTCCATCCCCTTGGCTCACAGCAGGGCCAGCTATTTAACATATCTATGCAACCAGTTAAAGGCTATAGATATGTTAAATGACCATGCCAGTAGTTAGCTGCAAAGCTGTTGCTATACAAAACAGCTCTCAATGGCCCTGCTCCATGTGTCCCTTCCCCAACCCACACCTGTTGGTGCGGGGGGGACATCTTAATATTTCCTGGACACCTTGAGTTCTGGACCCCATTCCAAATCCCTATTTGGGGCCCTCTTCTTGGCTGCACCCTGTTACAATATGAGACCCAGTTTTTCAGGAGGTAGATTATTCTTTGCTCCTCACATTTCAGTACAGATACAGATTCTAGGATTGTGATGTATCTCATAAGCATATTTGTCCTCTCTCTCTCTCTCTCTCTCTCCCCCTCCCTCCCCTAAGCCAAGGTCAATATTTTCCCCTCTTTCATTACCAGCTTCAAGAGAGTGTCCTTCATGGATAAAGGGCTCGGCGGTCAAGGATCTCCACTAGCCTCCTACCAACAACCACAGAAATCGCACCCCGTCTGCTCTTGCGACTGACTCTCACCGCACATGACACAGCCAAGGGGCCAGGGGCCAGTTTCCGCCCGGCAGCCAGTGCTCGTGTGACTCCGTCAGACGGTTTCAGGGGCCTCTCTGCCTCAGTGATAAAATGAAAAGAGTGGACTTGACTTATCTTCAATATCTCTTTCAGCTTCAAGTTGCCACAATGACAGGGGACTCAAGACTTGGAAAATTTTAGCTTAAGGTAAAAAGCTGTCAGTCTAGCAAGTAATGTGTATATAAAGCTTTTGTTTCAGAAACTACAGATAAGGCCCATCCTGGCTCCCGAGAAAAGCAGCCGACCTCCTGGGGCACTGGCTAGAGATTACCACCTGGGGACATGTTGGAGGCATCTGGGCCTTTTGTGTGACCACCTCCCACCCCACCTTGGAAACAGCTAACTGCTGAGAACAGGAATGCTGTAGCTTCGCTCACCTAATCCTCCCTGAATTTCAAAGCCCTCACTGCACCTTGCTTTTCCTCCCCCACCCCCCTTTTAAAAGATATGGCCAGGAAAAAGAAAGCAAGATGGTTTGTTAGGGTATGAACCCACCATCTTTTCGGATCGCTGGCCACCTGAATAAAGTGCCCATAAAAGATTCAGTCGCTGCCATTGCTTATTGGATTTGGTAGTGACAGGCAGCCCGAACGTCGGCGTCTTTTCTGGTTACAATAAGAATTATTCTCAAGTTCTCTTAAGATGAAGTGTGCATTTTGGCCATGTTTAGATATCATCCTTGTGGAAAGAATGTAAATAATTAGGCAACTAACATATTGGAAGAATTAACTCGCTGATTGTCCCATTAGAAAGCAGTTCGCAGAACTTCAAAAAGTACATGTGTCAGACTGGTAGATTTTGAGTTTGAAGTAGGGAACATGAGAGCACGAATCCTGCCCCCATGTTAGTAAACGTCAGTAGAATTCCGATCAGCCAGCAAGCAGCCCGAGGTCCTCCATGGGTCAGAAGAGCTCTCCAAAGAGGCAGGAGGCCTCAGAAGAAAGCAACACCAAGACCTGGCTCGTCTTCACCCCCATCACTTGGACCTACAGAAGACAGGGGGCTGAACTGATTGTTTTACCTCCAGTACAACCCAGAAAGCCGCCATTTGCAGATTCTTTTCCTTTTTTCTTTAGGTAGGTCCATAATTTTTTTTTGAAGCAGTAATTTCTCTTCTCTCAGGTTCCTGCACGTTGTTGGGTCTGATTCTCGTCTTTGGTCCTATTACCGTCCTCAACATTTCAGCCCCCAGTGGGTGACATCGTGCAGCTGAATTCTCTCCACGTGTGCCATCAATGGACGCACTCATTTCTATGCGGCTCCTAAGACTGCACTCTGCTTCCCTGGCCTTTCAAACCCACTGCTTGATGAGACCAGTCCCTCCTTTAATATATGACAGGTGTCGCTGCATTTCAAAATGGGAGTCCTGAACACACACAGCAACAGCACATCGTCCATTCAGGACATCAAAGAGGCTATCGGGAAGAAAAGCTGTTAGGGGCTGCCAGCGCCCAACTCTATGAAACAGCGGGGGTTAAAACGGCACATTTACGCAACAGCTAAGCTCTTTATTCTCTATAAGAATAGCAAATAGAAGCTGGGTCCTCTTTAAAGAAAAGTTGTGGATCACCACTGAGAAGAGAAAAAATAAATCAATTCTTCAATCACATTTGCAAAGTTTCCCAGGGAGAAAATCTGGTGGCTTTTCTTTCATACAGGCTCAAACTCTGCTTACCCTACTCGCCGTGCACCACACACCAGGTGCAAAATATTTAAATCCCATGAACAATTTCATCTGTGTAGTTACACTATGCCAATCTACCTTTTAGCTTCTGATAAATGCACAGTCTGTTTTCAAATGTTTTTTATTCTATTTCTTCTTAGAATACTGAATACACTGAATGTGTTTCTCATCCTCAGTGGTTACTGAAGTCATAGCTTTCTTCTTCATCAGTAAATCAGACTATATTTTTTCCATGTAACAAATGCCTATCTCCAACTCTGTATCCTGTATGACTTCGTAGCATAACCAAAAACTTCTCAAGAGATTTCCACTAGCTTTAGACTCCTTTCAAAGTTTATCTAGAACTCTAATGGCACCTACAGGACAAACATAAAGTCTCCCTCCTGTGGGAGAAGAAGTCATTTCTGAGGGCCACCTGTGAGGTGATGGTCTACAAGAGGAGTCTTGCCCTGTGACACAGGGGGAGTGTGGGACATACTCCGACAGCCCCTCGGAGCAACAAGCCCTCTGCACCTCAGAAGTCACCCAACGTGTTGGGTGGCCGAACCTGACACAGCAGTAATCCTCTACCAACTGTCATCGCATCACAGATCCATCCACAAATCCAGCGCCTTCCTTATGTCCTGTTTAGTTGCAAGGACATCATATGAGATAGAGGAAACAACCGTGATCTCCGTCCAGCTCTCCATGTGCTCCATGAACAGACACACTGATCTTCAAAGGGCTCTGCCAGCCATTCGCAGACAGGTCCCCCACCCGTTGCAGATCAGTGCAAATACACCCAGTGCTTTGCGTCACCAGCTTTCTAGTAAGTCAACCATGTACTCGAAGCAGGATCTTTAATCCTGCTCATAAGAACAACACCGTAATTTGACTATTGTCAGAGAAACCTAGGAAAAGTAATTTCCTTTACAGCTCATTAGATAGCTAACATAGGAGCATTGGACATAAAATAATAAAGTGAGTGTTTGCATACTGATGCCCTCACAATCAGCAAATAAACTACTTTTTTGGCTGAGAAGTACATGCTTTATTGCCTTATAAGGTGAGTATCAAAACTGAAGGAACTCTGTCTATGTTACATATATCTGAATGTGTAAATCAACTTCAAATGATTAAACCATTTTAGGGGGTCTCACAAGAGAGGTTTTTTTAAAAAACAAAGGCCTATAATTTGTGATGGAAATCGTCATGCCCCTATTCACACCTTCAGTAAATTTTCATGTCTGTTTGTTTCTTTTATTAAAGTCAAGCCTGTGTGTTACCCAAAAAGCGGTGACTAATCATGAACCAGGGCTTCTGACGACAAAGGGAAATCCACCTCTATCTGCCTGTGCTGGCCGTCGCCCCAGAGAAAATGTTGATGGATTTGGGTTATAAGAAAATATGAGCCCTGAGTCACGGTGCAGCTCAGCTGGTTGGGTGTCATCCTGTAAAGTGAAAGGTCACCGGTTTGATTCCCAGTCATGACATCTGCCTGGGTTGTGGGTTCGGTCCCTGGTTGCATGTACAAGAGGCAACCAACCAATGCTTCTCTCTCACATCAATGTTTCTCTCCCTCCCTTCCCTTATTTCTAAAAATAAATATAATTTTTTTAAAAAAAGAAGAAGGAGATATGGGAAACACCACTTTTTACAACAGAAGATAGGGTGGGCACTTCCTCTGGAAGGCGCCATCCCTCCACCGGCAGAAAAGTTGCTGTTCTGAGCCACCACGGGGCTCGTGAAAGGCCCGAGGCTGCAAGGGGCTAACGAAGGAAGGGTGTGAGGAAGGCTGTGGGCTTCCTACTCCCTCGTCTCTTTCTGTGACCTCTTCAAAGGAAGCTCCTTAGGAACTCTGTCCAATGTAAGCCTTTTTATTTATAAATGTTATTTAAAGCTACTTCACATCACTGTCCTAAGGAAGAAAACTATTGTTTTCAGGGCTCTCACACCCTGAAACAACAAACAGGGTCGCTGAAGGTGGCCTCAGACCCTGGGAGATCACAGGCTCCCGCCCAGAGGGCGAGGAGCACGCTTGACCTTAAAGCAGAGGTCGGGGCAGCCTTCACGGCTGGTGGAGGCCCCGCTAGTCCGTGGGCGCGGACCACAGTGCGCATCCGCAGGGAGGTGAGTCCCAGGGCGCTTGGAAAGGGAACCTTCTGGAGACTCTGAGTGGCCACTGAAATGCACGTTTGTTCTGAAGACGGAGTCTCCTCTCAGTCTCCTCCTGCTGGCCACTGCCCTGGGAGCCTTCGGAGGCTGGGCTGAGAAAAGCCAGCTAGCAAACAATCCGTGGATTTGGAAGAGGCAGTGGAGGTTGGCTGTTTACCAACATCAGAGAGAACTTTAAATGACACTGCATAAGAAGGACCCTGGCAAACAGGAGAAATTCACACAGGACCCCCCAAGAAACAAGAAGACACCCCCCCAAGAAGGCAGAGAGCAGCTTCTCCCCAGGAAATGGAAACTACTTTGAGAGGAGTGAGTGATTCAAAACTAAAGATGAATTTCATACTGAGCCCGAAGGGGTTCCCCAGGGGTCCGGTTAAGAAAACTTGAGTTCTTTAAGAGCAGACTGGGAACAGGGGGTGAGTCGCTCATTTTGCTCACAGATTAAGCACCAGCCTCGGGAAGCAAGTCACTGGCAGGCACCATTTAACATGACAAAAGGCAGAAAAGCCTCGGCTAAATTACAGCCCTAAAGGGAGGCAGGTGGCCAGCACTACATTGTCTCAACACCCGGCTGTCACAGAGAGTGAGTCACACTCAGAAGCCAGCTATGAGGCAGCCCTGGGCCCCCTGAAACCACCCTCTGGGCCAGCCCAAGACAATGTTGTGAACCAGCCGAGTGTGCCCCTGGTGTCTCCCCAAGGCACACTCCCACAACTGCTTTTGGCTCCTGAACAGAAGCAGAACATTATCTGCCCTCCCCTGAGACTCGTGACTGTCCTGGTTTGCCTCAGTGGTAGGGCCCTTCTGGAAAGAGTGAGAGTGTCAGCACCTCTATCTGCACCACAGGAACCTCTCTCCACACCCGGGACCCAAAGTTGCATCGCCAGGTTGGAACTCCCTCCCGGGTTCCGTTCCAGCAGTCATCCTTCTCTGCAGTGCCACTGGCATGGTTCAGAAGTACCCCTCAGGTCCCCAGAGACAAAGTCAGGTGTCTTCTCCACCGGGCCGCCCAGCCCCTCCAGCGCCCTGACTTGGTGGAAGCACCTCCGTGCAACCTAATTCCAGTCTCCAAAGCCTAACAATCGTACCATCTTAGTGTCTTCAAAATGCATCTCTTCTTTCTGCCCCCATCACCTCATTACCGAGAAGCAACCCTGCTTACCACATTGAAGTCATTCCTTTTAGTGGTGATTTTTTTCCTAATTGGAAGAATGAAAAGTTAATTACTTTCATGTTGGAAGTTTATTTCTGTGTTGAACTTGAAACAACTGAGGCTTTGTGTGGAACTATTGAGAAATGTGACCATTGCTTTCTCACGGGACTTTCTTCAAGGTACACATACAAGTTTCAACATGAAGTTTCCCATAAAGTTTATATTCTTTTTCTAAACCAGATACTACAGAATAGTGTGTGTGTGTGTGTGTGTGTGTGTGTGTGTGTGTGTGTGTAAGTATATATATAATATATTTATTTATCATAATAGGGAGAAACTTGACACCAATTTCTGCCAGGTAGGCCAGTCTATCAGACTATGTTAGGGTTAGCCCTATTAGAAGAAAAACTGAGGTATATTAAAAATTTTGAGTTTATTTGAGCAAAAGTTGATTAGAATGGGCAGTGCCGAACTGGAAGTGGCCGGGAGCCCTCCACCAACAGGAGCCTGGGGAAACACCTTTATAGAGAGAAGATGGAAGCAAAGCAAGGAAACTATTTGCTTGACTGTAGCTTGAGATTTGCCTTGTTTGGAAAAGCCTGGTTGGCTGTTTGTGAGCAGATGTCCTTTGGTTTCGGTTTCATACCCTTGAGGTGCTGACAAGCTTGGGCTTTGGTGTGCGTGCACAGGCTGCTAAGGTGTCAGAGCCACCTCGGTCCCATAGCCTTTTTGTTTAACTAATTCAACAGCCCCTATGCTGGGTATCTTCTACTTGCTCTCTTATATTTGGTCTCCAACCTTCGCCACCCCTCTGTGAGCCCTAGGAGGTTGACTGGAAGACACTACATCGATGGGATCCCTTGCCTCTGGCTGCCAGCAGGATTTAACCAGTGGAAAGAGATTTAGCCTTGGAAAAAGATTAGAAAAGGAGTGAGGTCAAAGGATTGCCTGTCTCCCTCTCAAATCCTTCCTTCCCAGGCTGCTTTGAGGCAGCTGCCTCCTCCCAAAGGCCACAGCTTCTCTGTGGCAGCCTTGTCCACAGAGCTACGCCCTCCAGGTTCTAGTGATACTTCCTCCCATTCCCTCTTCAGGCCAGGGTCCTAGCAGCTCCCACAGAACTGCATTCTCCTCTGTTGGTTCCTTAAACTCGATCACACCTTTGTGAACAGTCCCTTATGAAACCCTCCTTAAAACAACTAGTTTGAAAAAAAAAACTAGTTTGAGGGTACCATTTGTTTTCTGAGAGGACCCTGACTGATAGAGTCCTTGGTGCCTCATGTGGTCCTAGGAAAAAGGCTTTAAAATGGAATTGTGGGATTTGAGAAGTGTAGGGTGACATCCATATCAAGAGGAAGTGGGATTCGAGTAGCACGTGGCATGTGTTGGCATCACAGTCACTCCAGTTATCACAGAGCGTGATATGAATTGCGAGAAGAAGGTTAATTGCTAAGAGACAAAATATTTGGGACATATCACTGCTATGACAATTGTGCTTATAAAATCTGTGATGTTGACGATAAAGATTGTGGTGTAGGCTAGCTTCTCCCAGCAGTCCTAGAGAACATCCATGGAAAAGAAAGGATGTTTATGACCATCCAGCTCAAAACATGAGCAGAAAACCAGAAAGATTCAGTGGCGGGGTTTAGGGAGTCCTTTACCTCGTGCTGTCACAGAGAGGCCATGGCTGAGGACCGGAGGCCAGGCCTGGTTTCCGGAAATGTAAGGTTGCAAAACCTGTTAAGGGCTGAGCTCCTCTGCATCCCTTCACCAAGACAGGTATTAACAAGGGTGGGAGAGTGGGAACCTGAGACATGGGAGGGGGACAGCTGAGCAGTCGGAAATGAATCTGAGGACTGTGAACCCCCACATCTTTCTAAACCTTCCTTAGGAGCAGAGCCAATCCATCCCCACTCTGCATCTGAGAGATACAGCCTTCCGGGGGAGAAAATGATTTCAGTGGACGTACCTGGGGCAGTTGCTTCAAAAACGGGTGCTTATTCTCCCAAGGACCCAGCCCCTCAACCTTTTCGTAAGTTTATCACGGGAGTTGGGCCCTCACAGCGCCCGGACAGAAGTGCAGCATCTGCTGCAGGGTTCCAAAAAGTGTGAATGTGAGTGATCCGTGAGTGTGATGACAGGGAAGCTGAGGCATGATGCTCGATTGGATTGATATGGGTGCACTCACCCTGGAATGTGAACTTAATGAATTGGGTTCAGCACCCAGGAGTGGTATCGACAGTCTACTGGATTGGTTAAGTGAAGCCACTCAATGGGTACAAGCACACCGTGAGGTTAGAATTGGATGATTTACTGTAGGAAAAGGAATCTGAAACTGTCGGACCAGATCTATTACGACCAACCTACTCGGCCACCCCTAACCTAAACTTACCTTCTAGAAGAACCTGAGGACACTCCATTCGCCAAGACACTTGAATATTAAATATTTATTGATGAGAGGGGAAAGATATTTTTTGGTAGGGAAGAGAACAAGCTCTATGGTAGCTGTCATCTCTACACCAATGACTAGAGGAGGACATGCCACCACGTCCCCCGTTTGCAGCAGAAATAATGGGACCCTCGAATAGTAGAGGACAGGGAGGAGCCTTCACACACGCCACGAAGAACAAGTTGTTGGCAGAGGACCTGGACTCACAGACTCTGTAGAACTGTAACTGATCACAAAATCCCAGGTAACAAAGTGGATGGGAGGCCCCCAGGGAGGCTGCTTAGCATTTACAGGTGGGAAATTCTAGGTCTGCTGAGCGGACACCTAACTCAAATTGCTGTAGTCCCTCTTAACTAGTCCCCACATCTAAATGAGTCACAGACTCACAACTCTCTGGCTGAGTGTATGTACTTCACCAATGCTCTTCAAGCTCCAACACATTTTTGGGCATTCTGGATGACTCAGTCACCTGTTACATTAACTAGTTCTTCTGTCTCCGAGTTTGCTGTCAGCTGTCACCAGCCGAGTTTCTTTCCTCTTCAGATGCCCCTTCTCATTTGCTACTAAGCGCCTGCCTCCTTAGCACAGTAGGCAGCATGTCAGCCTCTCGTTTGCCTCAAAGCTTTATTTTAAGAAATCGATTCTACAAGCTGATTTTACACGGATGGATACTCCAGCAGGCCTCTCCGAGGGAAGGCTCATTCCCGCATGGATGTGGTTTGTATGGAAATTTGGCCACATCTTGGAGTCAAGCTCAATCACTGTCAAAGCCTTCCCCTCGTTCCACAGCTTCCAAGTCAGACTGTCCCCCTTTTAAACTACATTCAGTCACCTCCTGGCGATCCATCTTCTAACAGAAACCCATTCCCCACACTTTCTTTGGCTTCAACGGTTAAGTGTTTACATATTATTAAAGTTCATTTTTACAATACCAATTAGTCTTCTTCCAGTGAAGGGTTGATCTGTTTTCCAAGGGGCTACCTGGTTGACTTCACAGACCAAAGTCAAGTCCTGATGCCTTCATTTCAGAGTCCAACCTCAATGCTAGCTGGGCCACTGTTGGGTTGCTTGTATAAGAGATTACGATCTCCATCCAGCATGCAACTAAGTCCACATGGTCTGCTTGCTTTTTTTCTTATTTTTACAAAAATAGAGGTGCCAAATTCTAACATAGCCTGGAGCTTATAGGGGCAACATTAAAAACCAAGCCCACTGGCAATAAGCCAGGCTCATTGCAACAAGATTCCTGTTTTCTGGTGGGTAGTTTCAGTAAAGTCGGCTCAGGGATAGATCAGGATCAAGAGGGGTAGTCCAAAGCCTGGCCAGGACTCTGCAATCCAGGCTGGCTGTAAGGTTTATCCTCCTTAGTAATGCAGGGTACCACTGCTCAGAACCCAGGGCTTCAGGATCCAGGGTAATTGAAGGGCAGTAGAGGCTCATCTTGGAGCCTTCTAGGGACACTTCCAGGGTTCACTTTCCCTGGGATTCATGATCATGTGAAACCGAGGCAGGTCTACCAGAACCCCCAGTTGGCCACCATAGCCATCCTCCTTTTCCAGTGGTGTCTGTGCACGAGCCTGAGTTTCTAGAGCTGGATTCTCCACTTCCCAGACCACAGGGAACAAAGCCAGAAACCCACTTCCATGAGTATCACAGCACAGTGACATGAAAGAAAGTGAAAAGAACATTCAGAGCCACTAACTGAAACTAAACTTGGATCCACACACAGTTCCAGCAAACCTCTGCAGGCACCGCCAGTCTTCAGGGCACAGCTGGCTCTTCACACACTCTTCACACATTTGTGCATTTGCTGGTGCACACAACCAAACCCAAAGGAACACACCTAAATGTGCTCCGGATGCTGGCAAGCCAGGAACCGCCTGAAACCCAGGCACGACAGTTTGCTGAAGTCAAGTGTGGAACCCCCTGAGGTTGCAAGGACAGGGCTTCATTCACCCCCAGTCTGGGGGACCCTGATGGATCAACGGACAAGCCAGGTGCGGAAGTTTCTGCATGCTGCCATCTTAAAGGACAAATAAGTTACACACATTTCTCTGCATCTCTAGGCATTTCAGGGGATGATTCTTACAGGCTGATAGGTCAGTGATATAAATTGGTGGGCAGTAATCCCCTCCTGCCCAGGGTTTGCATTTCTGTGGTTTCAGTTACCAGTGGTCAACCACAGTCCAAAAATGTTAAATGGAAATTCCAGAAATAATGCATATGCTTTAAATTGTGCTGAGCGGCAGGATGAAATCTGCTGTTCTACTCGTTCCTGCCTGGGATGCGACCCATCCCTTCGTCCAGCATCTCCATGTGGCACACCCTCCTCTTGCGTGAGTTGCTTAGCAGCCGTCGTGGCGATCAGATCCACTGCTGAGGTGTCGCAGTGCTTGTGTTCAAGCCACACTTATTTTACTCAAAAATGGCCCCCAGGTGCAAGAGTAGTGATGCTGGCAACTCAGATATGCCTAAGAGAAGCCATAAAATGCTGCCTTTATGTTAAAAGGTGAGTGCAGTATAATAAGATATTTTGAAAGAGAGAACACATTCATATAACTTTTATTACAGTATATTGTAATAATTGTTCTCCTTTATTATTAGTTATTGTTTTTCTCTGTTACTGTGCCTAAGTTATAAATTAAACCTTATCATAGGTGGGTATGTATAGGAGAAAATAGTATGTATAGGGTTTGGCACTATTCATGGTTACAGGCATCCACTGGGTGCGTCTTAGAACATATCCCCCAGAGATAAGGGGGGATGACGTCACATAGGATTTCCTGATGGAATTTTCCCTTTGGTCAAGGTCAGAAAAGATAATAAAATTGATATGTGAACACAGCAACATAATGGATAAAGGTAGTCTTCTTAAGGAATCTGTAAGATAGTGAATCAAGGGAAAAAAGCTTTCCAGAACCAAGAGCTTTGAGCCAAGAAAGAGAGAGCTGGGATCAAAGGGGTTACTGAGAACCTCAGAACCTACAAAGATGGGGTGTTGAGAAACCCCTTCTAGAAGCCATCTGGAGGGGAGGGAAAGAGACCTGTCTGGCTTAGTATCTGCTACAGAACCTTCTTTAGACTATGTAGGTAGATTTCTCCACTTCAGAGCTTCTGAAAATTAGCCCTGGCTGGTGTGGTTCAGTGGATTGCATGCCAGTCTGTAAACCAAAGGGTCACCAGTTCAATTCTCAGTCAGAGCACATACCTGGGTTGTGGGCCAGTTCCCCAGTAGGGGGTGTGCGAGGGGCAACCACACACTGGTGTTTCTCTCCCTTTCTTTCTCCCTCCCTTTCTCTAAAAATAAATAAAATCTTTAAACAAAAGAAAAACTTCTGAAGATTAAAGTAACCACTGGAAATGAAAGTGGCTTATTCTAATAAACAAAGGATACAGTACCAAATGAAGTGTATATGAGGGAACTGTTAAGGGTGGATGTTACTTCTCAGCTATGAATGGCTTTTTATTTATTTTACTCAAAACAAGCATTTGTATCGCATTTATTATGTGCCAAGCCCTGTTTCTCAGAGGTTTACAAACATGAACAGATTTACTCCTTTTAACAACTGTAGGAATAAACAAAGACTGCCCAAATGAGAACAAGAAGAGGCTATTTATTCGGAGCTTGCTACAGCAAGGAAGTCAGCCACATGGGCTCGCACTTGGCAGAAATGCAAAGGCAGGCAGAGGAGTGGGGAAAATTTTTCACGGCAAAAAGGAAAAGCTTCGAGGGCCCCCAGGCTGGAGGCTGTTGGATGAGGAAGCTGTAGGAGGACGATCTAGACGCAGGACCTCCTGTGTGGTTGGCTAAGGGCACGTTTGCCTTCCTCTAGTTGGCCCTGAGTTGGAAGCTGAAACAAAATTTAGAAAAGCTGTCCATTATGAGTCGGATCCTAGCTCTTTGGGGCCAACTGTTACAGGGGTGATTGTCTGTCTTCCCAGATTGTCTGCTAGAAACAGTGCTTTGACTCCCCAAGTCCGACTGGGAGATGGCAGGCTGGCTTCCTGGGCTGCTTCCTGCAGCGAATACGCTGGTGTTCGGGGCCAGTTGCTGTGGACTGTGGGTAAGAGCCCTGTTTTCACAGATGGTCTGGGCACAGCTCCTTTGCGTATTCAGCCTCTCACAGCCCTACCGAACAAGAACTCTCACTCTCACTTCACAAACGAGGGGCGTATGGCGCAGAGACCCAGTAAATGGTGGAGTGAGGTCAAACTCAGCCCCTCTGTATTCCGTCTACGCCCTCAGTCCTGCAAGCAGCTGCCCCTGAGGTTACCATCTTGGTGCTGGGTCTGCTCTGGACATTTCTGTAAGTTTAAATCTCTGTTCTTCCACCCAGTTGTTTGGGGTCCTACCCACCTATTTCTGTGGCCTAACCAAAGACCATTGCTTGACTTTGACATGCTAACGTGCAATGCTGTGCAATGTACTGTTCTGTTAATAACTTATGAAATCTTTTTTTTTTTTAGTTTGGCTTGTGATTATCTTCCCTGCTGAGACTAGGAAAGGAGAATACCTTTGGCTGGGTTCCCGGGAGGCAAGCCCTGAAACGGTGATGAGTAGGTAGGTATCTGAGTATCTGGGAACACTCTTGGCCTCAGCCCCGTGGGAGGGAGTGGAGGGCAGCAGAGCTGAGCAGGGGGAGAAGCTGAGCTGTGACACAGCCTCACTGAGCGGCCCCCTCGGGACAGTGAAGCTGGGATGGCCCTTCCCAGATGGCCTGCATCGCACAAGGGCAGATGGCCTTAGAATCCTCAGAAACTGGCCAGGACTGCAGCCCGCCCCTGGGAACAGCCCTGGGTGATTGCCAGAGGCCGCTGCGGGCTGTCTCCCCACAGTGCTCCCACGTGCCTGGGGTGAGTCCTTCCCGACAGAGGGGAGTCGGCGTCCTTGATTGGCGACAGAAAATAAGTGTAGAACGTGTTTGTGTACTGAAAATATCAGTCTTAAAGAGCGAAAGCTCTAAGAAATTACTCTTCAGAAATTACCAAGAGTAAAATATGGTTTTTAAAGTGCCGATTCCTGGTGTTGTTATATTTTTCTGCACTACGATAGACACCAGCCAATGAGAAGCAACCTGGATGCTGATGTGACGATCTTCAGGGTAAGTGAACCATTGGAACTATGTACCCAGAGATGTCACAGGTAGTGGGGGTGGCCAGGTGGCTTACTGCTGGGTCCCAGCTTCATCCTCATTGAAACCACAAACTCTGTGATTTCCTTAGGACACCAGGGTAACTCCCTGAGACCTGGGTCCCCACCAGGAATTAGACCAGAGCACAGGGCCTTCAATGTGTTCCTTTGGATTCTATCCTCTGGGTTGAAATCTTGGGATCCCTGAGCCTGGGGCCACTCCCCTGAACTCTGGCCAACCCTGGAAAGAGGGAGAGAAAGTTCCATGAAGAGGAGGGGAAGGGGCAACAAAATGGAAGAAGGAAAGGGAGTAGGGGAGGGGATAGGAAGGAGAATGGGGCAGGGTGGGGGAGAAAAGAAGCAAAATAAGACTGAAAGGTGGGGGGAGGTCGGGCCACAGTGTCCTACCTGAACACAGGGGTCCTCTCCCCACCTACCAAGGCTGATTTCATGTTGGATAAAACATCCTCTACCTACCAGAACTGTCCTGGAGAGCCCAGTCAAGTTTTATTACATTTCACCCCCATCACTTTAAGCAAATAATCTACAGACACAAGTCACACACTGAAACTGAACCCTCCCCACTAAAACGGGTGCGAGGCCAACCCAGAAAGAGTGACACCCCATAATGACTGAGTAGTGAATGCTGGAAGCAATCTTTTCACTTTACACTCAGAGTAAGGCTATGAAAAGGAATCATATGCTTTTCAAGTGATTTGCTCTTTATAACAAAGTGCTGAATGCAAAAAAAAAAAACAGATTTAACAGTTCAGAAAATAGCTTTGAAAGTTTGTATAAAGGAGCATTTCTCAAAATGTTTCTCCTACAAAAAAAAACTGCACACCATTCATGGGAGAAAACAGGCTATTTTCAAAGGCTGAATAGCAAAAAGCATCTCTTAGATTTTCTAAACACTGTAATAGAAAATCCTCTTTCTGGCACCGAAAGATCCCTTCAGAATGTTAAGCATATATTTACTTCAAGAATGTACTACTTTGAGATTTTGTTTTTTCTATTTTTTTTCACAGGTCTCCTAGCAAAACATCCAGCCTCCCCTAGCCTCCTCTGCCTCAGAAGGCTGAAAACTTCGACAGCTTAAGGCAGGTTCTGCAAAGTTTTTTTTTTTTACTAACAATAGAGTTAATCCTCACATTAATTTTTGAAATGTCAGTCTTACACAAATTTTGCTAAAAGTCAGGTAACCTGAACCACTTACAGGAAGGATGCTGGAACGTATTATACTTGTGTTATGCAACAGGATTAGGAAGTTTTGCCTATAAAAGCCTAAAAGTACTATCTGAAATGATTGAAAGGAACCAGGGTTTATCATAGGTGTTTGGAAGCCAATTAAGTATTAAGTTATTCACCCACAGTGGTTCACCGTTGTCATTTGTGAAGAAAAGGTCTTTGTTTCACTATGTTTTTCTCCGATTAGAAAATCCTCTGTTTTGCAGGGGAGCTTTAATTTTTTTCTTAAGCCATTCAACTTTTTTTACATACCTAAACTGGAAATTTCTTTGAAAAACAATGATAAGGTTGAACCATTTAGCCAACAATGTGCTGAGTTCCCACCGGGCACCGGGGATTGGCGGGGATTGGTGGGAGTGGGGGGGTGGGGGGTGGCCACGCTTCATAATTCCCTTTCCTCCTTAACTGAACTCCACTTCTAACACCATCCCCAAGGCTGCTGCAACCGGGGATGACACTGACATCTCTGAATGTGGCACATCTTCTTTCTATTTGGTATTAGGTGACGGTAATGCCGCTATTCCCATAGATGTAAAAAATGGGTTCACCATGACAAACATCCCCCAGCTGCCATAAAATATACAAAGCAAAACCCCAGTTCCAGCAACATTCTGGGACCCTGAGATTTCATAGTCATTGTGCCTCCAATTTAGTGACTCCTCCACCTCAACAAGGTCCTAACACTTTCCATGACCTGTTTCTGTAACCAGTTCCCTTTTATGCAACGCGACGTATCCCCAGGCACTTCATTTGGTAGGAAGGGGCTCTCGGAGTCGAGGGGGGCATCGTATCCAGCTCTTCAGAAACTGCTGGAATAAATAGATGTGTGCCGTCTGTCACAGGCAGGAGGATAAATTTTTAAAAAATTGTCACTCCAGCTGTGCTTCTGTTCCCTAAACGCCAGCCCTGGAGGGTGTGGACTCTTGCTAGGATGGGGAAAGTGACAGCTCACAATTTCACAGGCCCCAGGGCTAAGAATTTAATTTTCTTTTCCATCAAGCTTTGAAGTGATATCGCTCTTCTTTTCCCGAGAGCACAGAGAGACTGACACAGAAGCCGGAGAGAGAACCCGTTCATCTTAGTGTAAGAAAGTTCCCCTCGTTTGGCTTCGCACAGGCTTTGGTGACATTCCAGGTATGGTCTAGGTTGTACTTAATGTAAGTACAATGATATAAGTAAGGTGCTCAGAGCAGGTAGGGGAGTAAGCGAAAGTCTCCCCTTGGGCGGATGCATGTGAGCTTCGTGTGGAGATGACTTTGGAACAGGGCCTTGAGGAGAGAGCAGGGCTTCCCCCACTGGAGGGCATTCCCGGGAGACGGAGAAGCACGGAGGTGCTGGGCACCCGCGGGAAGTGTGGGGCCGGGCGCAGGTGCACTCGGCCTTCTGAACTCCTGGAAGGTAATAAAATAGCCTTCGGTCACTTCTAGTCATAAAAATAGCCTCAATTCAAAAACTGAAATACTTAGTCCCACGCAAGAGTGAAAGTTCCAAAATTTAGGTGTTATTGTTTCTCCCTCCTTCCACTTTTGCTGGCTCAGTTCAGAAGTGGGGAGGCAGTGGGTGGTGTTTCTGCTTCAACTCCCTCCTGACTACGTCCTCCCTCGAAGGGGGAGCGATAACCTCAGACCCCTCCTGGGCCAGAAGGGGCGGCAGACAGTGAGGAAGTAAGGGATTCGGGCTCACCTAGAACTCCCAGGTGGGTCTGGCTGCCAATTACACAGGGCCTGTGGTGGTGCTTCCTGTGGGTTCTGGCGGGTCCTTGAAGTTCCCAGGACTCCAGCAAGCCCCTTGGCCACCCCTCCCTCCAACCCTTTGGCACCCAGAGGTAGCATTACCAGCCTCTTCGTGCTGAGTTTTCCTCCCTCCCCCAATCAACCCTGTACAACAGGGCCCCAGAAGGCCTCCCGGCACCAGGTCTCTCTCCCACCAGGCCCACACGTGTCCGCGGAGACAGTCACACACCCTGTGCCCTGACAAATTCTGAGAGAAGGCCCCTCCCAGCACAAGCACCTCCCCTGCCTCTGCTGCCATGGCGGCTCCCAGCCCTGCCCTTGCCCCCTGGATTCCCACGCAGGTGTCAGACCCCGGCCCCCCATGTCTGCTGGCACGGGACACACTTCAAAGCCCCCCAGTTGGCCCCGAGGAAGCCCTTGCCACAAGCTGGAATTAGAATGGAACCTGCTGTCGCCCCTTTTCCAAAGGAGCCCTCAGTCTGTGTATCCACTGACAGATGCCTGGATAGATGGACGATATGTGGAGAGATGGAATAAATGGCATTTATTCAAGAAACAAGATCCTATTGCTTTTAATAAAATGCATTTAATTTCACTTGAAGGAAAATTGTCAAAATCAAACTGATGTTCTTTCTTTACAAGAGATATTATTTCTTCAAATATTTTTCTAAGGATAAGCAAAAGCACTGATGAACTTACTTTTCAATCATCAGTTATTTTTTCTTACATGCTTCAATTTTAGACATAATTTACTACCACTCTGATATGAAAGACCACGTTTTCCCATATTCTTTCTCCCAACGACTTTTCTTAGTTATATTATTTAGCATGGTTCTGATTCCTATCCTTCACACTGTTTCTGGTTCTGGGGGCAGGGGGTCTGTCTGTGTGAGAATGGCCTGGGGCCAGGGGCCTCCCATTCCCCCTCCCCCAAGTGGTGCAACATTTTAACAAAGACCTTTCCCCTTCCCCACCAGCTTGTGTTTTATGCCTGGGTTCATTCAGTAACATTAAGACCATAACAAGTACATTTTGCACAATGAAAGTTCTTGGACTTCTGGTTCCTCCAAGATAAGAGTAGCCCCATTCCTCCCAGGTTCCCCCCACTCCCCCAACTCAAAAGGCCTGCACACGACACAAAAAGCCCTGGAAGCCCCTGGAAGGTGGAAGGACGAAGGTGGCCTGCCCAGGGACCTGGGGGCTGGAGAAATGCCACAGTGGTGAGTTCCCAGGTGCTTTGGTCAGGGTTCTCCCAAGACACAGGATCCATAGAGCAGGGTCCGGCAGAAGTCACACATGCCTGAGTGTGGCTGGTCGGGTAACAATGTGGGCGCAATAGTTTATACTTTTAACTTGAACATTTCACCTAAAATGTCATATGGTGTGCTTGAGCATGATATTGTTATGTTATACAATGGCATGCTTATGATTTTGTAATAAAAGAGTTTGTAATAAAGAAGGGACGTTATTTGTGCCAGACCCTGGATATATGTAGAGCTATAGAAAGAGACTTATTATGAGGGGCTTGCTGACAGATTATGGGTGATAAGAAGTCTCATGATCTGCCATCTGAAAGCTCCAGGCCTAGGAAGTCCAGTGGTACAGTTCCAACCCAGACTCCAAGGCCTGAGCGCTGAAGCAGACAGCAAGTTTGCCCTGCTCCTGCTTTTTGTTCTGTTCACCAATTAATGGACTGGACGATGGCCCACCCACACTGGTGAGGGCAATCTCCTTAACTCAGACTAAGTGTCCTCCCTGCCTCCGGGATATCCTGGCCCTGGTGCTGCAGAGTCGCACACCTGGAATCACTAATAGGCACGAGTGGAAAAGCTCCAAGAAAAGTCTGTCCCTCCCAGCCAAAGGATGGTGGCCTAGCAATAGACCTTTCTGGTGGAGCCTACATTACTCCAGGCAAATGCCAAAAGGAAAAGCCCATCTCCTTCAGGGTTTGACAGGACTGAGCAGGGACCAACCTGCCATCCCACCACCTCGCTCCTCGAAGACAAGCACCAGTGCTGCTGTCAGTGGAGCCCAGTGAGGACCTGATCTTCCATCACCCCCGCCCCCCACCCCGCCCCTGGAGGAAGCAGGGGTGTTCTGACTCTTCCAGCAGCACAGTGTCAGCAAGTTCCAAGGGAGGTGAGCCTCCGGCCCCAGAGGGCAATGACAAGATTAAATGAGGCCATGCAAAACAGGGCCAGCTGGCACTCCTGCCCTTCCACCCCCAGTGTCTTCAGGGCCCACTGGGGACCAGAGCCTCTGTCCCTCCCAGCAGCAACTAGGTGCAATGAGGTGTACCAGGTGGCTTAGTCAACACTCCATTCCCTATTGACCTCTCCCTGGTGGCAGCAGAGCCCAGTGGGGAGCTGATCTTACACCCCCACTTGGAAACACTGAGTTGGTACAGGCCAGGAAGCTAACAGTGAGGCCAAGGGGTGGAGCTGAATTTGCCACCCCACCTGTCTGCGAGGAGACAATGGTGAAATCAGTGCCTTGGGTTTTCTGGAGTGATGTCAGACAGCGGGGCTTAGCTGAAAGCTTAACACACCGGCCCTCCAGCTACACCTCGACAGGGGACTGCCTGCCTGCTAAAAAGAAAAAGAAAGGAGGGATGGTTACATAGCATTTGGAGTCTCACAACAATATCCAAATTGCCCAGGAGACGATTTTAAAATTTACCACAAAATTTTAACAATGTGAGATAATGGATATGTTCATTAGGTTGACTGCGGTAATCACTTCACAATATACATGTAACACAACATCGCATTGTATACCATATACACACAATTTTTATTTGTCAATTATACCTTAATAGAGTTATGAAATTTTTTTAAAAAGAAGTTACTTACCTTATCTAAAAACAAGAAGACTACAACATGAATTTAAAAAGTCAATGAAGGCCAAAATGAGTTCACTGCTGAATTCTCTCATTTAAGGAAGAGACCATACCAATAAAACTCGTTAGCTTCAACTGGTAATAAAGGAGAAGTAGAAAAGGGCAAAGGAAAGAGAGGAAAGAGCAGCAAAAAAACATTATAACATATTCTTTGGTGTGCTGCAGAATTTTAGTAATTAGTTGGCGTGTGCCTTGGGATGAGAAGGACTAAAAACCTCTGATTTATAGGACTTTGCAGAGTCAGGTAAGCATACACACGTACCCCGAGTACTGGGTTGCAGCAAAAATGATAAAGTCGAGTCAACTTCTGTTCCTCATCTCAGATAATTTATCTGGCTTAAGAAAATACCCATAAAACTAGTAACCTGCATGTGTTCAGGGCATATCATCACCAACAGATCAGGGTTATAGCCATCTGGAGTAAGTTCTTACCCATCTGAAGAAATGAACTTTTGGGAGCAGGCTAATTCTAAAATCATCCATCTCTCAAAGCAAGTCAATTTTCTTTATTGTGTTATATTGAATTAGCACACTCTTGAGAAATTAGTTGCCTTTGTAATATCATCAAAGCCAGGCAGTACATTATTTTACTTATAAATCAATAGCTTGGCTCACTTGACAGAACCCTGGGCAGACCTGCTGACTGATCAGCAGGATGAGACGCTCACATATGAATTACAGAGGAGGCGTACCAAAGAGCATAGCAGGATTAATTGGTAAGGAATAGCAATCTGACCCTACCATTTGTGAAGGGCAGAATTCATCTGATTAATTAGAAAATGATGGTGGAAACCAAAAGTATTTCTGGGGATTGATGGCCGTATGGGAAACCTAAGAACCTCAGATTTTGTATACTCACGTCATGCCCAGCCATCAAACCCAGCTGCGCATGAGTCCCCCCGGAACTGCATTTTGCTGATCTTGCTCTGTTGGTGGCATCACTTTCTCCGGTCCCTCTCCAGCTCTTCCACCACCTCCACCATCAAAACTGCCATCGCTGGGTCATTGGAAATTCATCTACAGACTTTCCTTGCAAGCCCTTTTTCAAGCAAGAAAACCTTGCTCAGAAGGACCCAAAAGACTTTCTCTTGTCTCATCAAAACTAAGTTCCATGCTGAACCCTAAACAAGGAGAATGGGCCCCCGTGGTTTACACTGTGCGGCCTGTGTGTTACACCAGTTAGCATATCACAGTCACTACACAAAAGCAGACTTGGGGCCAGCCATATTCTCTGATCACGGGGTTGTGTGTCCATTATCCACGCATTCAGCTGCAGATAACAGGAAGCATGACTCCCAGTGTCCTAGCGCGCTTCACTGGGCTTGTAAGACCAGAAGTCCGAGAGGGCGCACCTGCTCCACGATGCCATTGGGGCCCAGCTTCTTTATGTTGTCTGCTTGGTCATCAATAGCGCGTGAGAGCTTATCATCATGCTTGTCTTTCCTCCAGACATCACATCTGCATTCCAATGAGTAAATGTAGTGAGGAGGAAGGGGAAAGGGCAAAGCCGCAAGCAAGCGGGTTTCTCCGGGTTGTCCTCACCTTTTCATTCCAAAAGCAACTCTATCCACGGGAACTCACGCCTACAATGAGCCTACATCTAACTATCAGAAATGCACCACATGCCATGACTAGCGGCCTGGTAGACCGGGAAGCTGAGTCGTTTTAGCTAGATACTTTGCTGCCCTTGACGAAATCGGAGTTCAGTTTCCAGAAAGAAATGAAAGGGATGATCTTAGGCCAGCCTATTTGCAGAGTCTGCTGCACTCGATAAAACTAGAAATAAAAAGGAAGCAGACTCTTTTCAAAGTCAAATCCCTTAGAAATTTAAAATCAGTCTCCTTAGTGATCCTTAGATTTAAGAGGAAGTAAGAATTATAACACCATCTGTACCAATTATAATTCTAAAAACCAAAGCACATGAAATAACCCCAAAGTACTCAGATTTGAGACTTTATTTTTATTATTACATTTTTTAAAAATAGAGAAAGATTTCAGTTCTTTTTTATAAAACTGGTACGGCCTTATACTAAAACCTGTGGAAGGAAGGAAGGGAGGGAGGGAGGGAGGGAGGGAGGGAGGGAGGGAGGGAGGAAGGAAAGAGGGAAGGGAAAAATAACAAATAGTGCTTACAAACATAATACCAAGCAAAATATAAATATATTAAATCTGACTCTAATTCAAATAAGTAATTTACCACTACCAGAAAACTACCAGACCAGAAAAATTGCTAAATATTAGAAAAAAATCTATATATATAATTTGTCCTATTTACAAACCAAATTTTTTTTAAAGTATATAAAGGCACCTAATAAATACAACATCCATTCTGGAAAATCATTAAAAGCTTATAAATAGAAGGAAATTTCCTGGCTGTGGTAAAAAGTATTGATCAGAAATCACTATTAAATATAATTAATGATAAAACAAAATTATCGACAGAAACAAGATAAGCATGCTTGATTTCATTACAATTATCCAACATTCTCAAGGTTCTGCCCATGCAAATTGCAAAAGAAGAATTAAGAGATATTCATCGTGCACAATGAGACAAATCATCATCATCTTTGACACATGAAATGACAGTCTACCTGGAAAGCCATAAATAACCAATGAAAATTTATATAACTAACGGTTCCTATTCAAAAACCATCATTAGTCTTACTACAACAACCAGCTAGAAATGTGGTAAGTCTATATCCAGGAATTTATACCAAGAGGATTTCCACGTCTTGAAATTATTTAAAAAGATGTCCGTTGTAGCACAGCAACAACACACGGAAATATTCTAACCATCTGAAACAGTCCAACCTCGTTCGGTAGCATGCTGTGGAGCCGTTAAAAATTATGCTGCGTCATGATGCTGCGTCAGAACTGACTGCAAAGTGAACAGGAAAGCAAACCCCTGGCTGAAAACCATAGTTAATCCTGAGTGGGAAGGTTATAGAAACTTATTTATTTTTCTAATTGAATTTCTATTTTTTCTAACAAACACGTACTATATTTGCAACTTTGTCTTTAAAATTGTATGAGGAAAGTTGGTGCCGAGCTGCAAAAGGCCTTGTGCTCCAGGCTAAGAGGGCCTCGGAGCCCTTGAAAGTGCAGACAGGGCGTTCCAAACGTCCAGGCGCTCTCTCCTGGCTGGGCTCTCCCCCACCTGCCTTTCCAACGAGTTCAGCTCAGCGTGTCATGAACGTGGTCTGAGCAGGGAAGACATAGAATCTCAGGACCCCAGAGGATGTGTGTGAACGGAAAACAATGCTCAGAAAAAGGCTGTTTAAACGGTCAGTTTTACAGGATGAATTTAAACAATGAGAGTCTCCAGGTGTTTTAAGTTTGCTGGAGCTGTCATGCAGCACCACAAACTGGGGGGTTTCAACAAAAGAAATTTATTTTCTCACAGTTCTGGAGGCTAGAAGTCCAAGAGCAAGGTGGCAGAGGGTCGGGATCCTCGGAGGCCTCTCTCCTTGACTTGTACAGAGCCAGCCGTCTTCCCCCTGTGTCTTCACCTGGTTTTCTTGAGTGAGCCTGTGTCCTAATCTCCTCTTCTAATGAGGACACCAGTCATGCTGAATTAAGGCCCACCCTAATGCCCTCCTTTTAACTTAATTACCCCTTTAAAAACCCTACATCCAAATACAGATTCTGAGGCCCTGGTGGCTAGGACTTCCACACAGGAATTTGCGGGGGAGGAGCACAATTCAGCTGGTGACACATGGTTACCCTGGGACTACAGCCACCTCAGCTGGGGCTGGGCGGCCTGAACAAAGGCAGGCCCCGCCTAGGGTGGGTGGTGAGCAGTGTGGGACTCAGCGTGGGCTTCAGAGATGCCCTGTGCGGGAATGCAGTTGGTCTTCAGGACCCTTCGAACCCAGGTGTGCAGACTAGATCTAACCATGAGACTTGTTCAATGAGGGGCCAGCATTGCTCTCATTGCATCCGCCAGGCTGTGGCTTGGGTTCCCTATGTTGGGCGTAAAGTAGAGGAAAAGAAAAATGGAAGTTTAAGAAGCTCCTTTCTGAACTGTAGGGAGCCACAGAATGTTCTCAAAACAGGTCAAGGGAAGATTATTATTTTTATTGTCTCAATACAGGTAAAAAAATTTCCAGTTGACAACAGAGAAGTAAATCCTATTATGCCCAGCACACAGGAGCTGGTGAACAGACTCATTTAAATTCCTGCTGCTCTATAAATGGATAAAAAGATTGTAGCTTCTCTGTGGGTCACAGAAACTAGCCCAGAGTGAACACCTCTCTCTCCTGTCAAATCTTGACACATTAGCCACACACCTGAAGCTCAACCCAGAAACCAATGTTCTGATAGTCCTGTGCACCATATAAGCTGAAATTACCAAGACTGAGCAGTAGATGGTGCTCTTGAACCAGGGAGGTAAATGTTCCCTTAGTTACTCTCGGCTTGAAAGTAAGCCAAAGAAACAAAAGAAACTGGGGTTTTGTTCATTTGCAGCTTTCAGTTTTGTATCACACACAGTGCGATGTACGGGTGATGTTACAGAACTGTGTACTTGAAACCTATATAATGTTATTGATCAGTGTCACTCCAATTAACTCAATAAAATTAAAAAAGAATAAACTGATGGGTTCTTGCTGTATGCTTTAGAAACTGTATAAAATTCAAGTGAGGCGATAAAAATAATAAACTTCCCCCATTAGGACCTAGGAGAAAGAGGGTCTGGGGGTCTCAAGGAGCCCCCCACGCTCTCGAAGGCTCACAGGGTTGCAGCAGCCGCCTTCTCCTCCTTCCTGCTCCTCACTCTCCACCTGTTCAGCGCTCCCCAGCTCAAACATCCCGACCCTTAATCAGCTACACTAAGCCTTTCAAGAAGTTAAAAGTAATTCATAGAGCCCTGGCCAGGTGGCTCAGTTGGTTGGAGCCTGTACATCAAAAAGTAATTGATATTCAGAGATTTTTAAGACTATCTTAACAGATGCTGACTCATGAATTAGAATATTACATTAATTTACAAACACTTGATTCTTCCAATGATTTTCGTACAAGCTTTGTATCCTGTTAGGTGAAAAGTAAGTTACTTTGGTGCCTTGAGAAATTTAGCCCAGTGCCCTCAAATGTCAGAATTACTTAACTCCCCTTTCTTTGGCCAAACCACTGAGAGCCTTCTGATTACAAAGTGGCTGCCCCTGTAGCTTCCCTACTGGCAAAGGAAGAGAACAGCTAACGTTTATTATTCCTACAGTCTGTTTAGCTCTAAAATGACTGTACGGTCATCCCGCTGGATCTTTCATGCTCTGAGTTAATTCTATTGCAACCTCTTTGAATGGAAAGAATTTTCTATTCTTATTTTAACAGTCTGGTAGGACCACAGCTGTTTTGAATTCTAAATAACTGGCAGGGATTCTCCTGATTCTGTTGTCAGAGTCCTATGGTCCTACAACAACACAGAAGAGAATGCAATCAACACTTTCTGCAGGAGACAGCATGAGAACAAAAGCTGGGAGAAAGTCCTTGTTTTTAAGAATGAACCGGAGACAGACTTGAGGCCTGAAGCTGCTGAAGAACAGTGCCATACCTGGGAGGTTCAGTTCAGTTTTCTATGCTAACAGGAAATACTCTCCAATGTGCTGTGATCATTTTGCACCAGTTACTTGCACCTGATGATCAGGGAGGGACATACAGCAGAGCCTCTAAAACACTCTCCGCTGGTAGGGATTTGGGGGTGGGGGCAGGGAGGGGAGGGTGCACACACCCCGGAGGGAACTTGCGAAAAGACCGGAGAACGTGTGAGATCTAGAAGCCTCTGCTTTTGCCTAGGAGCGTGCTGCTTTGTCATCTACTTTGCAGGACCAATATGAGATTCCACATCCTTTGCCATTAAAGAAACTTGACATCTTCTATGTCCCTTGGAGGCTCTTTCTGTCAATCATATCGCTGTTGTGACAACTGCACATCATTGGAAGTTAAAAACAAAAAAGAAAACCCCTCATTGAAACAGGTTTTACGTAAGAGAATTTAATGCCTCATGTATCTGAGACGTGCAAAGTGATGTCTGATTTTAGAAAAGGTATGAACTAGTAGCCCAGAAATGTCACCAGCAACCTGATTTTGGGGCCCTGTTTCTACTCTGCCTGGCTCAGAGTCAGCTCCACTAAAGGAAGGTTCCTCGTGGCCCTAAAGTGGCTCCAACACTCCCAAGGTTCATGCTTCCTCAGGAGCAACAGCAGGGGAAAAGAGAACACAGCTGCTTCGGCATTCCCACAGTAGGCCCTGAGATTCACTCTGATTGGACAGCGTAGGTCACATGCCTACCCCAGAGCCAAACAGCTGCCAGAGACTGGCTCAGTTGAGGTCGCAGGTGCCACTCGCCATGTCCGGGTTGGAATTCTTCTCCTGAACCAACCCAAACAGGCCTGCTGGTAAGGCATACATTCTACTACATAAACAAAAAATTAATTTTCTCTCTCCCTCTATGTCTTTGGCATGAGACTATACCGTATTTCATTTCAAAATATTCAAAGCTGTGCTTAGAACAGCAGAAAAATTGGAAGCAACTTTAATGTCCAATAATATGAAATCAGCTAAATAATTCATAGATGTCTATATCATAAAATACCATAGCAGCGGTTTTCAACCTCCTAGATCTCAGGCCCTTTTATATTCTTAAAAATCATTAAGGGCCCCAAAGAGCTTTTGTTAACATAGGTAACAGCTACCACTATTTCCCATTTGTAGAAATCAAAACTGAGAAAAAATTTAAAATATTTATTAATGCGTTTAAAAATAGCAGTAGTCAATCCATTACATGTAACACCAATACACTTCTCTGCACCCCGCCCCACCGCCGAGCGAGAACAGTGACGGCCCCCAGTTCAACAGAGAGGCCGGACCCTCAGGTCGCTGCCGCGTTCAGTCCGCCTCCACGTGGCTTCCACGCGGCCTCCACGTGCCGTTCGGGCTGAAGCGCACGAACAAGGACTGACCTCACGCAGGCGCGCAGTTAAAACAGGGAAGAGATTTCAGTAACTAACCTCTCCAGATAATTGTACATATTCTTCTTTGAAACTACATCCGAACTGGACAAGCGTTAGTTTCTTATAGATTGGTTGCAGTGTACAACCCGAAATGACTTTTTTCATACTCTGTTTTGTTGCGATCCTCTGGTCCATCGTGCACTTTGAATGAGTCTTTTACCACGCATGACTTTGTAAGACCCTATGTCAATCCTCCAGAAAATACAGGTTCACTGAGTCATGCAGAGCTTCTGCATGTTGACAAGAATCATCATATAATGTAACAATAAAAAATTCACCCTACCATCTCATTAGGCAAGTCTGTGTTATGGGAATCTGTCAAACTCCTGGTAGCAGACGTAAGTTTTTCGAAATTATAAATTTTGCTAGAAATCTCAAATTTTATCAATGGCAACAAATAATCAGTTTTCCTTGAAGTGAGAGGCTGATTTTGTTCCGTTTGGAAAGGAAATGTCTGCCAAACGCCCAAGTCTGAATGACCAGCCAGAGTTCCCCATCAGCCATTGTTTTCAGTAAAAACAGTGTTTCGTGGGGGGGAAAGCAACCAATTCAGCTCACAACTCAGTCAAAGGAGGGCTTTTCCTGGAGAAGACCCTCATACTCTGGTAGCAGAAGAGCTTTACTCGAACTTGCACTGCGTCATGCAGAATACTGGAAAGGACTGAGAATTACTAAGAGCAGTAATTTGGTTACACTGGTTTGCTCTGCACTAAAGCGCCAGTGGTTTTACTCACTGCTCCTTTTTGCACCCTCGTTGCAAACATCAACATAATACAGAAGGCAGATAACATCTTGGTGGCCCCCTGAAAGGGTTTCAGGGACTCCTGATGGCCTGCAGACCACACTTAGAGGGTCACTGTACTGCATAAAGCCACAAAACAAGATTCTGTGGAAGACTATTTAATGACAAAAATGTCCAGCATATATACAAATGAAATATAACAAACATGTTTATGTTTCACTCTCTAATTTTACTTCTAAAAACAATCTACTATAGAAAAATAACAAAGCAGAAATGACCAATAGAAAAGTGATTATACAAATTATAGGATCTAAGTCTGTATCTGTAAAAAACAATGAGACCAATAGACACTGAATGGAAAGGGCTTCACAGCGTATTAAGTAAAAAATCTGGTGCAGAAAATTGCATATAGCATGATCTCATTTGTGTCTAAAAAGGTAAGAATGTGTATAGTTCCCCACGCAAAGGCCTGTAAATGCAGAACAAATGACTAAAGAACTACATGGCACACATACAATAGAAGGCACCTTCTGGTTTAGGGCAGGTATTGGGATGTGAGAAAATAGGAGTATGGGCACTTTCACGTTTTAAGTACAACTTGAGTGTTTTACAAAGAAAATTCTTTCATGCATTTTTCATGTAACAAACTTAGAAAAAAGTGCATAAAAAAGTTAGGGCGAATGTCATAAAGGGGGTTAGCTGGTGGGACTACTGGTGATTTTTATTTTCTCTTTTCACTTCTCTGGATTTTCTAATTCTATAACAATCATGTGTTTCTTATGTATTAATGACAGTTATTTTTATTTACAAAATTCAAGTAAGGCCACAGGGTAAACTGCTTAAAGCTATATTACTATGGTTTACCCAAATTAGTATCACCAGTACGGGTTTTAGATATTTCAGTTATATGTGCTACATAAGTAGATTTTAGAATCAAATTCTGACATCCTCAAAAAATAGGGTAATTAAATGAAAGCTTAAAACAGATTAATATATAATCTTTATAACATTCAGTATGACGGACATTTTTCAAATTTATTATTTAAAAAAACAACAGAAATCGTGTAGAAAATACAATTTTCTAGTGCAAATTGGTCTCCTTTGCTATATTCTCTTCCCCTATTTACATGGAAGCCAAATGTTCCGCTTCCCTGCACCGGAGCACGGACAGCACCTAACAGTGTGTAGCGAGCACGGTCCGAAGACTGCAGAGACGGCTGTGAAACCACTGTGTTTCTTCCCGTGCGACACGGACTCTGGGTGACATAGGAACGTCCTGCACCACACGCACATCAGCACACGGCGACGGATCCGCTACCTGCACCCCATCACCGCACGTCGCACGTCCCAGACTCACGCCTGCAAGAGACTAGAAAGTGCAGCGACGGCCGTTTCTCGGAGCAACCCTCAAGGAGACCCGTTCCGAGCCCCACGGGGCACTCGCTTGCATGACGCAGAGATCGAAGTGAACCCGCACACGGCTGCGGTGAGATGCCAGCTGATTAATGGACAGGTGGGCTTTACTTGGAGATCAGAACAATGTTTAAACTGAAACGTCATCCCCCAGTCTTTCCAGGAACGAAATACAGCACCTCTGCCACAGTCCAGCAAGGCGAACGTAATCCTTCTGGCGGCTGCCACTTTAGCTGAAGAGACCCTTGTTTTTGGTTTTGGCCACGGACTTCTTGCTCGTGTCGGACAGGGTCACGCTCCCTTTGGCAAACCACGCGGGCAGTCTTCTCTGAGAAGTTTCCGATGACGTCTGTTAGGAAAACGAAACAGAAAAGGCAGTATCTGCACTGTTAAAAATGCGCCAGAAAAGACACTAACACGTTATTAAATATGTACCTGCCCCCTTCCCTCGCCAAATAAAACAAAAAAGTGAGACCTTTCGAATTCATTTCTGGATCAGAAAGTAAATTTAAGAAAAGAGATACAAAAATCGCTCTGTCAGTAATTTGGGCGATTCACTCGCCATCCGGCTGTGCATTCTTAGACACGCGAGGGCGGCCACTCGGCTGGGAAGGAGAGGACTAGGCGTCCTTGCAGGGCCCTGTCCCCCGCTGCGTGTGCTTGGGGTGACCAGCACGGCGGATCTCACGTTCTGAGGAAGACGGCTGCCTGGGCGCGAGCGTGCCCGCACGTGCACACCCGCACGTGCATACAAGCACACGTGCACACCCAGAGTTGTATCTGGCATCTGAAAAGCACGCGACTGCCGCATCTATGACGGCAGAGGGACTGGCGAGGGTTCCATCGTCAGTGCCTCGCAGAGGCGCAGGGATTCAGGAGACACTAAAACAGCTTCCCCGAATAAATTTTAGAAGTTGTTTTTCATTTCACAGATGTTTAGAGAATCTGTTAAAAACTGGAGATCCACTGCTGAGAAAAAAAGACAGACACACCCATACACAACACTGCACGAGTTCGGGGGGTGGGGGCACACCCCACACGAGGCGGCAGAACCCCAAGTCAAACGTCTCTGAGAGAAACGTTTTCAGAACCAAAGGCAGTGGTTGTGTACTAAACAATCCCCATGTGAAAAAAGCTAAACAATTTTAGGTAGGTAAGGGTTCCAGTAAGCCTAAAATGGTATTAATCCATGTTATCTTAGTTTGAGGACCAGATGCTCAAACTAGATTCTCACACTAACGACAGAGAAGTCATTCTGACATCCATCCACCTGGGAACCCAGCAGAGTTAATATGGTTATTGAAACTATTTGAAAGGCTTTGTGATACGGGGGCCTCATCTCAGGTATTATGTCCGTTAGCCTAAGGTACATAAGTATGATTTATTCCATTTCAAGAATGAAGACTGTGTCTATATATTCTTCATTAACTGCTTGCTACTTTAGTGTGTTTTCTATGCTCAAAAATGGTTTCACCTGGCTGGTGTAGCTCTGTGGATTGAGCTTGGGCTGCGAGCCAAAGCATCGCAGGTTCGATTCCCAGTCAGGGCACATGCCTGAGTTGCAAGCCACGGCCCCCAGCAACTGCACATTCATGTTTCTCTCTCTCTCGCTTTCTTTTTCTCTCTCTCTCTCTCCCTTCCCTCTCTAAAAATAAAAAAATAAAAATAAAAATAAATCTTTAAAAATAAATAAAAATGGTTTCAAAATATTTAAGGATGGGGGGAAGTAAAAGATCCTTGGCAAAAAAACTCTAAAACTTATATTTAAAAAAGGTAAAAAATGTTAGTTGTTCCAGCTTAACAAAAGAAATCCAGTGTAGAGGAAAGGACTATGCCTACTTCAGCAAAAGCTTTTAAAAAAATGGTTAAGATTTAAGATAGCAACTGTTCTCCCAAGTACCTATTTCCTCACAGGGAAGAGATCAGATTTATTGTAATGTCTGCCTTAGAAATAACAAACATTAGGGATATAAAGTAACACAGATAAAAGGCATGTGGGTAGACATAAAACTGGCCCAGAAATAATCATTCTTCCCTAAAGACCTGAATATCAAAACCCCGCACAGCCAGACAACTACCGTTGCTCACAATTAGAGTCTGACCCTGGAGTACATTTAGAGGAAGGAAAACAGTTCAGATTATAACAAAGCCAAAAAGTAACAGACAGCATGAAATCTGAACAGTAACAGAGCAGAGGAAAAAAACCCAAGTCCTGTTGTAGCCAAATGCTATAATTAAGCAGGGACTTTGAAACCAGAGAGAACCAAGTTTAAGTTCTAACTGAGTCACTTGCTGAACATGTGACCTTATGCCTGTCATTGAAGCCTCAGTTGCACCACGCAGAAAATGAGGTTGACAGCACATCACGTGACTAGATTATTTGGAGAATTAAATAAGCCTATAGGTGAAATATCAAAACACATTCTGATTTACTCATGACCCTCACTAATTGGTAGCTAATATCATTTATTATCCTGAAAACACTGAATTTTATTGCCTGTAACATTTCTACAGAGTATGATCTTCAGCATTTTTCCTAAAATGACAGTAACGATCTTATTTCATGGAGAAAGGGGGAAGGCTTACTCACACTGACTGTGTCTCTTGAGTCTCACAGTAAGTGTCTGGGGGGCTTGAACTGGGACGTCTAGGTCCCCTAACAGAAGCCTGCCGGAGACTACTTCCTTCCTTGTGGAAGACGAAGATTCCAGCAATCCTGATAACATTTTAAGGTGATGTCTACATCTTTTTGATACTCTAAATTCTATTAACAAGCTATTATCACTAAGCTGAGCATATAAAACATTACATTAACTCATTAGCTGATTGTATGTGCATATATATGTAAGCAAATAGAGAAATATGTATGTTATATTCATATTTAATTTCATCTAAAACAAAGATAGATCTAGCCATTAATTTTTGAGCCTAATCTATTTGTCACAAAAACGGTTACTCAACTGACTTTACCTGTAAATGTGAATCTGTAAAGAGATCTTCTACTTTTGGATCACTGGGTGGCTGATTCCAAGAAGTCAGTGAATTTCTGTGACTCTTATCCTTCAGTGAAAAAGCACAAGGATGTTTTCCATCAGTCTTTAATATTTTTATGGCATACAAAATAGTTCAGCATGCACTATTTTCTTTTTTTAAAAAACTATGCCTAAAAAAGCAAAGCTTAAGAAAATTCTTATTGTAATACTACCATTTGCAACAACATGGATGGATCTTGAGGATATCACACTAAGTGAAGTAAGTCAGAGAAAGTCAAGAACTGTATGATTGCATTCATATGTGGGATGTAGAACTGGAAACAACAAATGAATAAGAAAAACAAACAAAAACAAACAAAGACAACAGCGCAGTGATGGCTCAGAGAAGGGGTGGAGGAGACACGGTAAAGGGTAAAGGGGTGAAATACATGGTGACAAAAGGACTTTGGGTGGTGAACACACAACACAACGCACAGATGATGTACTCCAGAACTGCACACTTGAAACCCACATAATTTTATTAACCAATGTTACACCCAATAAATTTAATACAAAAGAAAATTATGAAAATTATTACTCTGAAGTATTGAATATTAATAATATTTCCCATAGGGCAATTTTTTCTGAGTGCCTTAAAATAGTTTGTAAATAATATTGTATATTTTAATTTACAATGAAACTCAGTGGCAGGGCAGGAAATTCTATCTCTCTTCTCTGTCTCTGTCTCTCTGTCTCTGTCTCTGTCTGTCTCTCTCTGTCTCTGTCTCTCTCTCTCTATAAGTCAAGAAAATTAAAAGGAAAAAAGTGAAACAGGAAGAGAGGGCTCTGGAAGACAGCAGAAACACCAGCATAGTTTTTAAAATTTCTCTGAATCCCAGCATTAAAACAGAACTAGATAGAAAAACAAAAACTCATCCTCTACATTTACACCGAAAGAAAGTGTAAAGGTACCCTCAGGAAACCACCACTATAATCATGTGAGAACAAACCACCCGCAGCCAAGACCTGCATGGTACAGCATACGTAGGGCAGAAAGCAGAGGCAAGCAGTGAGGTGCCTGAGAACCAGAAAAGCCCCAAAGAGCCCACAGGTATACACTGGAAGCATGACAGACTAATTTGAGAACAGCACCTGAAATGGTGGGGGAGGGGGGGCTTTTGCAGGGGTCTGAAAGAGGTCTACAGCAGTCCCTTAAGTGACTACAGCAGCTGGCTCCTATGAGCTCTCCTGACCAGGCCATGCCGCCTTCCAGAAGGCCCCCCACCCACACACGAGAACTGCTGGGGTGAAAAACCCAGCCCAAGCGGGGCAGGCACGAGAGCGGCAAAGGGAAGAGGAAGCCCAGGTGAAACCAGCAAAGGGGTGTATCTCATAAACCCAGTTTCCCTCTTTTGAACAGGCACAAAACAACAGAAGAGAGAGTTCTGTGCCCTGTGGAAAACTATCCCGAATCACGCCTTGTTCTGAAAATGCAGGAGAATTAATTTCACATGAAAATGAGCAACAGCAAAGGTCAAATCCCATAACCCAGAAAGGCTTTCTAAGATGCAGAATAAAACTGTAACCTCTCAAAATGAGCTGAAAAACATTAAGAAAATGACTCAAAATGTAAAAGAACGTTGTAAGGTCAGAAAAACTCAAAACTGAGTGAAAGAAAAGCTCAAGAAAGAATTAGAAATAAGAAGTCAAATTTAAGAAAAGTTTCCTGAAATAAACAAAAACTATCAGAAAACTTTCTGAAATAAAATATTTACACATTTAAAGAAACCATTGTGTACCTCTGTATATTAATTCAGAACTACAAAATATCCAGACATAACCTCCCTCCATCAAACACAGGCAAGACTGGGCCTCTATATTAATAGCAATCGCCATAGTTATAAATCTAACAATACATCAACTAATTAAAAACAACGTGTCCTGACATTATTCTCTAATAGAAGCCTCATTATGATAAGATGAGCCACACGAAGGCATTCAACAAGGTCAGGAGAGACGACCAATGTTAACATATGAAAGATCCTGAAACTAGGCCTCCAACAGACAGTACTGAAGAAGTTTCCTATAGCGAGAGGCAGAAGAAAAAAAATACCTTGGCTGGCTCACTGACCTCTTAATCTACTTCCCAGCCCCCCAAATTGGGGAAAAAAGGCTAAATCCAGTACCACCCACCCACCCAAAAATCTCCCCACTCTGTTGCTGGCATCTGATGTCATTTCAGTAGAGGAAAAGCAAAAATGTGATGCGTGGTTAAAATAATACTGTACATAAATGTTGCTTCGATATTCAGGAAAAATGAAAAGTTACACCTTTTCCTGTATTAATAGGTAAGAAGTTGTGGAGAAATAAGGTCTTAGGCACCTGGTCCAGACTTCAGAAATAACAAGGCCGGGAATGGAAGCCACATTTCACCAGCACCACCCAACCTACATTGTCTTTAATGCCCTTCTTATAGCTAACTCAATTATCAACATAATAATGTAAAGAGTTCCAACAAATCAGATTTCATTAGATTATCTAGGAAAGAATATATATAAACCTAACTGAAGTACGGAATTAAATAAGACCAGTTCTCTGACTTCTAAGCTACTAAGAAAAGGAAACCCTATAAAGATTACTTTGGAACTGGAATGAAGCTCTTCATTCTCTACTACAGATACTGTCAACCACTTACTACCATGCTGAATTTATCATCCAGAAGGAGCTAAAATAACTTTTTAGTTAATTATTAGTTTTCACAAACATTCACCACACAGTCATGTAATTTTAAACCTGGAAGATATTGAAAGCCAGTTTTTCAAATTTACACAATCATTTAATAAAGTTGCACTGTCATATAGTATTTTCTTCACACCAGAAACATAAAAGTAGTTTTCAAAGCACGTGATTTTAATAAAATGTATTCTCTAAAATAACGCTAAATTATTCAGGGCCTTCCTCTAATCATACAGGAAACGCACCGGGACACACTCAGAACCACGCACTACAATTCTCCTGTACTGGGGAGAGTCACTGTGGCAGCCACAGAGTGTGATGACGACAGCAGGAAAGACAGGCCGGTTTGGGAGGTACTCAGAATTGGTTTTCGTTTTCATTAAACACATGAATTGTCATATGCTTGAGCCAGTATTAATTACACCTATGAAAGAACGATAATTTCCAGGCAATATAATATGAAGTAGAGAAAAAGTTTAAGTTAACATTCTACACAATAAGCTAAAAAGACAAACTATATTCCCTTTTTCTGTCATTTAAAAAATCACTTTTCTGAGCTCAAATTTATGAAAAGCAACAGAAATACAGCACAAAGATTTAAAAAGTAACACTGTATCGGAAGTTACAGCAGTTTAAAAAATATAGCATTTTAAGTGTTAGAATATGCAAATTGAACACAGTGCCATTTTATGAAAATTCTACATACAATTAACACCTTGCCGCCAGGGCCTGCCTCCTCCTTGCTTCTCTTAGAACTTGAACAGCTCTCTTCAGAGTTGGGAAAACATCTCTTTTTGTTGGAATCACACGCAGGCTGGTGTAACAGTCTGTTGTCACAATCATTTCCCAGGATCTCAATTGCCATATGGATAAGGTACGTGTCGATGTTTTCAGGAACAAACATTCTAATTAGTTTAATTTTGCTCAACTCTGTAAAGGATGAAAAAAATAAGATTTAAAAATAAATTACACACAGATCATCCTAGAAAACCTATGAGCTTTTCTTAGCTATGAGCTGGAAATGGTGAAATGTCTTGGAGAAAAAAGGGTGGAAGGTGGCCAAGGTGGCCAAAGGAAATGTTCCCCTTGCAAATGCCGCCAGCCATTTGGAAACCGATGGAACCCTATGGAATGCCGACAGCCGATGGAAACGGGAATGGGGCACAGTGTGCGCCTTACTCCTGCCCCCCTCAACCGCAAGATCACAATCAGGTCAGTGCCATCAACTCTGCATAAATTATGTTTCACACTGTCTGCGAATCAATGCCACCCTTCCCAGAACTGTTTCTAAAGGAATTGTGTATGCTGTGAACTCCATCAAGTTGTTTTGAAATTAATTTATTCTTAAAATAGAAGCTAATCACACTTGTTAATAAGATGCCAGTAAAAAGGATCCTTTCCATGGACAGTGTAGCTAACAAAACACTATTTAAAATGCATATTAGTAACTAAATTAGTTTTCTGGGAAAGGTATAACTTATTTTCAGAATCAAGGAATTTTTAGGTTTTATAATGCAACAGAACTTATTCAAATGGTGTTGGTCTCTTCAGACCCTTACAGATGATATGCCAATGACCATTATTTATGTCTCAAGTACTTCCAAGTTCACAGTCATCTGCAATTCTCTGGAGTATGGTAAAACTGAACAACTTAGAAGCTATTCACTTGTATCTTCATGTAATGTACAAAACTGGTATCAAAACTTTTCTGATACCCAATTCAAATGAACAATCAGACCAAATATTTTTAAATGACGCTTTGAAAAGTTGGTCTTTCAATTACTACAGTTTTCAGGTTTATATTTTTCTTCCTAAAGTTCTTATCTTGCTTAGGACTTCCCAAATAAAGCTGCAGGTTAAGAAAAAAAAAAACTGATGCTAATCGAAACCTTGGAAAGATAAGATTACCTCTAAATGGAATAAAATCAGCAAGGTGACTATCATATCTATCAACCAAACTAAAGTTTTATTTGTCCCTTGGTCATAATACCATACCAATACCACTGAAATTCCGTGAATTTTACCACCTTATCATTTTTAATCATCGTCTTTTGTATGTATCTATCAGAATTTACTTTGCATTCGCTTTCATTTGTCTTCAATTTTTCTTTGGAAAAAATGTTCTGATGAATATTTTTCTGAATACAAATATCTTTCCATCTTTCTAGATTCCCAGAAGTGAGGTTACTAGTTCAAAGGTTCCAACTGTTGACACATATTGCCAAATGACCTCTGTAATTGTGTTGTTCAATACAATAACCACTAGCCACATGAACCCACTGGGCATTTAAAAAGTGGCTGGTTCGCTAAAATGGCTGAGGAACTCAAATTCTTGATTTTAAGTAATTCTAAGGCAAGCATGCAGCCCTCAAATATGATAGAAGAGCAATTCATCGACAAAGGATCTCTCCATTTGGAAGCATTCAGTGTTAATGCACAGTGATGAGAAACTGTTATTTTATGAATTTTTCATTAAAAGCTTAATTGAAAACTAAAAATAAACCTTAAATTTAAAAACCAATGCCTGATTCAGTAATCAGAAAATTTTTAAGTATGTCTGGCACAAATTGGGTATCTTCATTTACTTTATTCCATTGCCAATTCTATGAAAGCTAAATAGAGACTAAGTATTTCAAATAAAAATGTACATCAGCATTGAGATATGCTGTGAATACAAAATACACTCCCGATTTCAGAGGCTTGGTACAAAAAAAACTCATTAATAATTTTTATGTTCATTATATGTTGAAAGGACAGCGTTTTTAAGATATTGAGTTAATTAAATTATATAATTATTTTTACTTTTTAAATGTACCTACCAGAAAATTTAAAACTGCATATGTGGCTCCCACTGCATTTCTTTTTGCAGAGTGCTGCTCTGGAACACCCACCCACTCAGGTTTCCCTGTGCTCAAGCCAACTAACACTCTACCTTGTACAAAATTCATTTTCTTCTGTGGGTATTCAAATATTAGGTAAACAAACTATACATCCTTAGTTTCACCAAACTACAAATGTAAAATTTAGAAACCGATTTTTGGGGGTACATCCACACAATCTTGTCCTACCACATCATCATTGGCTAACTGAATTTTTTTCTTTATATCATTCAAAGTATTTTAATACACGGGGGACTTCATGTATCTGAAAAAAGTTGTCTTACAATCATTTGAAAATATCCTTATTCAAGTGCTTTTTACATTGTCCTCCTTTTTATTTATTCATTTATTTATTTTTTAATTACTTTATTGTTGTTCAATTACAGTTGTCTGCATTTTCTCCCCACACCCCTCCCCGACCTGGCTAAATGAATTATTTTGAAATGAAAAGTAAGATATTTTATTCCAATTGAGACAATTTATTTCTAAAATTAGAATACCTTCCTTTCATAAAATTATGATGTATAAACATTTGTCTTTGGTATTAAACCACTATTAGTGACTTAATAAATGTACAGCTGTTATACTGTAATTAGAATATAATTTTCAGATATAATTAGAAAATTCATATATTTACTTACACATTTCTATAAGTGCTCTTTATATTTTTGTCTTAAAGTCATCCCATAATATACATATGCAAATAAAGTGGCATCTAACTTTACAGATGCACATTATTCTGCATCTGTAGGTTAGGTGCTGAAACCAGCTATTGGAGAGTAAAATAAGCAGCCCAGGCCCCACTAGAGCACTCTGCTTCAGAAGAGATCACGTCACCCCTACTTCTGTGGCAGGTCCCTTGGAAGCCACCCCTAATTTCCCAGGCACACGCACATAAATAGGAGAAGGAAATTATTCAAAATATTATCCAGATACCTCATTAAATATCTTGCTTCATGTATTATTAAGCATAGTTAGAATTTCAATTCCGTAAAAGAAGCTTAAAATTACATAGACATGATAAAACTAAAAAAATAAAAAGGTACGGAATTCCTTTAGCTATTAAGTTTACCAGGACAAAAATCTACTTAGCAAATTAGATATAATTTATCAATGCAAATACTCTATTTTTAGGTTTAACATTATGCCATAATAAAATATAGAAAATTATAAATTCAGTATTGTGTGGAATTTAAGTGCCAATCAAACTTGTTCATTAAAACACCAAATTATGGAATATGACTGCAGTTTAAAAAAAAAGATAAAAATAACATCTCTGAAACATTAATACACTATGTATATCTTCATTTCTTATTATAATTTATAGCACATTTCTCCAATAAAAGAATAGCTTTTTAACGAGGCAAAACAAGAATTCAAAAGTGCAATTTCACATCGATAAATGATATCTTACAGGCTGTAAGTGTGTGTACAATCGAATAAAATAAAACCTGCAGCTCATGGTTCTTGCAGTCATACCTTGTCTCAACTTTGGCTCTAGAAGCAAATGACAACAATGCGCTTTTTCACATTATATGTACAACATGCATACAGTATATTGACAGAAAGTGAAAAAGTGTTTAAAAATATTCTACATTGTTTGTGGAATTTCAATTTAATATTTATCTCTGAATGGAAATTTATTTGCAGGAAGTACACAGTGGTAAACACAAACGTTTTAGCTAATGTTTTAGTCACTAGTGATTACACACACTTTTCTCATCTACCTGGTATTTGTTGAATCAGGCTGTGCAATTATAAATAGAGAAGTTATCATGTTCATATAGTTTGCTTGATTTTAATATATCTTAATTTGAAAAGTTGTAACATAAGAAATTGAAATTTCTAAACTCAGAATGTAGAGCATACTAGATACAGTAGAGAATATTTAAAGATATTAGATATATGAAGACAGTAAACCGAATATAATTTAGTACACTTATTTTACTCATCACTTAGAGGTCTATAAACCCAAATCCTCTATCTGGATTAGAAGCTGCATATTTCTTTGTTTTAAACAGTTGGCAGCACAACCTCAACACGGCAGAGTAAGAAGAAATATTGCTGTCATTAACTCTGACGTGATATTAAAACAAGGTGCAACTCCCCAGGCCTTGGGTTCCTATCTCTGAAATAGGGCGGGAGAAGGAAAATGAAAATGTAATGGTTTCCTTTCCAAATCAAAAATCCTGTAACTTTACCACGATATGATTTAGAAAGCAATTAGCAGCATCTTGATTCTTCACCATAGCCCAATAAAATAGATGCTGTCAGTACTTGGCCAAATAATAGAATCTTAAATCTTCCTCTACCATTTTCCCCCGCCAATAATGAACTGAAATGAGAACATCTATTTCGTCATTCAAAAGTATTTGCCCGAGATTTCTTCAATACTTGATTAAAAAAACCTGATATAATTATAACCTGCCTGAATGATTGAAGTTGTTTGTATAAAACAGTTTTGAAACCCCTCTTCTGGTATACTTATTTATTAATTTCGTATTTTCTGAATTAGCTTCTAGAGAGACTAGTATAATAATCATAAAAGGTATATTTAAGGAGGCATCGGATCTAACCGTCTGCCTCTTCCCCATCGCGCTCACCACTGCTGCCCCCACCACCCCCACCCCCACGCACGAAGCACGGCTGTCCCTGGTTATGGGTGGGAACTGGTCCCAGGGCCCTGTGCTCGGGTCCCTTATATACAATGGTGTAGAATCTCCACATAACCTACACATGTCCTCCCCTATACTTTACATCGTCTCTAGATTATTTATAATACTAACAATGTAAGTGCTCTATAGTCTTATACTGTATTGGTTAGGGATCAACTTTTCTGGAATTTTTCTTCAAGTATTTTCAACCTCCAGTTAGCTGAATCCACGGATGTAAACCCACAGATCCAGAGGGCAATGCACTTACCGAGTGCCAGAGCATTCTGTGCAGTATCTAATTATGTCTCCCAATTCTGTATCTAAGGTATACATCTCTCCCTGTTTTAGAGAAGAAGAAACTGAGGTTTAGGGAGACTGGGTAGTGTGCCCAAGTAACACAGCTCTGAAATGGTACAGCCAAGGCCTGAAATGGATCAGCCGTTACCAGAACCTTTGCTCTTACTAGTGAGGCTAACACCACCTATCAGTCTTCAGGATATAAGGAAGGCACTTTATGGCCATACCACTCTGAACGTGCCAGATCTCTCCTAATCTCGGAAGCTGAGCGGGCTGGGGCCTGGTCAGTACTTGGATGGGAGGACTTAAGGAAGCAGCTAAAGGACAGCAAACACGATTGTCAATAGGAACAAGCTGCCTCTGTCGGAAACTACTGCCTACCATTCGCCAGCTCATCCAAGATACACATTTCTCCGAGTCCTGAGAGACAATATGTACGAAGGTAAAAAGTTCCAGGGGATTACAATCAAGAAGGCACCTGAAGCTTTGACTATTTCAGTTTACACTGGAGAAAGAGGAGCATTATACAATCACAACTGTAATCCTACAAACAGATTCCTGTTTTCCTTCCTCTGCCTTAATTTCTAGTAAAATGGCTGCTAAAACCAGAAAGACTAGAATGTGACCAGGACAGCTGGCTAGCTTGCTCTTAAGGTGTTTCACAGCTAAATTGCCTTGAATTTCTTTTATCACAGTCCAAGACTGGGCCCTTTAATTTTCAGATTCAGAAATCTAATTTAACCTCAATAGATCCATATTAACCAGGTTCACAAAATGCCAATTTGTTCATTTACAATTATGAATGCGCAATTTTCACAAAGATAAGTACCCACTACTGCAAAATTTCCCTGCAAACAGATCTACATGAAAAATCAAATGATGACCTGAGAGCTAAGAAGTGACAGAGAAGCAGAATTTAAGATGGTTCTTCAAACAGTATCTTGACAAAAGTTATCAATAGGCCCTTAATATACTTGACATCCCATTAGCCAGGATTAGAAACTGCGTATTTCTTTCTTCAAACAGCTGGCAGCACAACTCCAGCATAGTGGGGTAAGGAGAGAAACTTGCGTCCCTGGAATTAACTGAGACGACCACTGCCCAGGCTTGCCTGTGTCTCCAGTTCCTGCGCCTCCATGGCTGACCTACGGGAGGGGTGGAGGTGTTTGTTCTTTCTGAGACCTTCAGTCAAGTCTTGCTCAAGCCTAGAATTCACAATGCCTTTTAAGGTGACTTGGATAGCTTTGTTCTGATCAATTAAGTATAGTATTGATTGTGCTTTTAAAGGGTGATCTCATTCCTCTTATTTCCAAGTGTTTGGAGGCAATCATACAGTTAGTTATTCCTAAGTGGGAAAGAATTTGAGATAATAAAAAATTAATGATTTGCACTGTAGCTTTAGAGATTAGCCTTCTTGTATGTGTACTGCTCAGTCCTAATAGTCTGAATATATTTATCACATTTATTGAATTATTAACACACTGGTTTGTATTTATATATTTAGGAGGAAAAATGCTCTAGTGAACCTTGTCTTTATTTCTGTAAAAAATGGTCCATAATTTAGCCCTGGCCAGGTAGCCCAATTGGTTGGAGCACCATCCCGGTCTGCCAGGGTGACACGTTCGGTCCCTGCTCGGGGCACATGCAAGAGGCAACCAGTGAGTGCACAGGTGGCGGGCACAGATGGTGGATGTTTCTCTTGAGTTCTCTCCCTTCCCCTTCCCCCACCCCTCTCTCATCAATACATTCAAACGATGGAGCATAATTTTTAAATAAGCATATTAAAAATTTTCTGCAGGGCAAGCCACGTGAGCACAGGTGAGGTTCTGTGGCCAAGTCAGAAGAGGAAACCCTCCTCCACGGGTCTAGAGAACTTGGTCCATGCCTTCGAGGTCACAGTGACGGACATCACTGACTACAGAGATGAGAAAGGCTAGACTAGTGAAACCAGGGACGAGGAATCAGAAAGATTTAGGGAAAAACTAGGAGTCAGTCAGTTTGGGGGAATGAATATAGAGAAGTGATGAGGCAGAAATTAAAAAAGAAAGAAAGGGCTGGAATGGGAATAAAAGGAAAACTGTACTTGAACAATGATTAAAATAAAATAAAAAAAAAGAAAAAAGAAAGAAAGTGTATTCTTTCAGGATGGATACGTAAATTGTAATCTGAAGCTGAAAAGAAAAACAAGAATTTCTAAGGCTGACTTTCCCCTGAGTGCTAATGGGAAGAAAGATTGAAACAATAAAAAGCCTTATAAAAGTAAAGTTTTCATAGTAGCGTAAAGGGTTGATGTTGTTAAACTAAAAAACATGAGTGGATTGCCTGATTATTTCATCTGGATCCCATGATTATCACCTGAGTTGATGGGGGGGTTTCGAATGACATCAGTAATAATCTTCTGAACCTCTGGAGTCAGGCCCGCTCGCTCCACATCGACGGGGTAGCCAGCTTTCACCGCCTGGGATAAGTGTATGCCAACTGCTGTGAGAGGCAGAATCCTGTTCTCAGCCACACTCTTCTACAGAAAGAGCAGCAAAACAACCAGTGAGTCCTTCCGAGTTTCCACTGCACAGTATGAAAATAAAATGTCCAAAACATTCAGACAATAAATGTTCAATAAACAATGTGCCAATAAATGACCAATAAACAATGTGCTAATAAACCTTCACAGAAAAATTTCATTTCAATAAACAATTTCTTTAAAACTACCTACATAATAGAACTCCACAGATTCTACTTTTTAAAATTATTATATTGAATAAAACCAAATCATCCAGCATTAGCTAAGAAGTCAATCCTCCTCTCCTTGCAATTATTCACTTGAGAAACCCATCAGTGGCAGAGAGCAGTCATTCTGTGTTAAATCTAAAAGCTGCCACAACCTTTGAAAATAGAGTAAAACTGCAATCCAATATTCTATATATTTGATGTAATACACAGTGCTTTAGTTTCATGAATATCCAAGAAGACAAATCCTATAGTGTTCAGTAATAACACAGGCCCCAGATGCATTGTATAAAAGGTTCTGGAGAAGACTTTAATAGGCATTTTAAATTGGCTTTATTCATAAAGTAAAACAACCCACAGTTAAACAAAGGCTGTCATTATGTGCCTGGCATTGAATGAAACATCAATTTAGGACAATGTTACGTATTTCTGTAGCTTTTAAACAAATGTGGCTCTAAATCTATTTAAGATATATATTAGATAAAACATTCTTTTAAACACTCCAAGAGTTTAGTGATGCAGCTCTAAATTATTTCGTAATACTCTCTTTTGAAAACCCTGAAAACCTGAATGTGGGTGATATTTGTGTAGATGATGACACTTGCACGGAACAGGGCCATTAGAGCCACGTTTCCTCCCCTCGCCGGCGGGCTTTAGGTTGCTCTCACCGGAGGCCCACCCTTCCCACCAGACAGCGTGCACCATGTGTGCACTACCATCGGTTATTCGACACCAGGCATCAGATTACCTAAAACTAATTGTAGGACTGCTCCTGATTAATTAGTCCCAGGCAGTTTAGTTTTGTGGTTAACTGGCAAGACCGTCTCAGACTCCTGGGAGCTAGAGATAATTACACCAGGATATCACACAATAATATACAACCAAGTAATAGCAAAAGAGATAAATGAAGATATACTAGTGTTCACATTTTTAACCATGAACATGTAATATGACACATAAAACCTCACAGCATGGCTGAGTACCAGCATGCACTTCACTCAGAAAGTCTGAGGGCTACACCAAATTTTCCTAGAAAGTATATTCAGCTATACCACACATACATGGTAACATTATGCATATAACAGCATATTTAACATGTACATTTAAGTTACTATTTAAGAGGCAGAACTTAAATTTTTATTTATCATGTAATTTGCTTCAAAAACAGTACAATGGAATTATCTGGTTTCTTATGTAATGGTTTTTATACTTTTAATTAAGGAATTTGACTATCTATGAACTATTTATCCTAAGCCGGATTTATCCTTATTTACATTGGACCTTCACCAGGATAAAAAGTGTGTAATGTGGCCTGGTGGATGAAGACACGAAACAGGAAAACCGGGCGCTGGACCATACAGCCTATTCTAAATCAATGTATTGTCAAGAGGAATTCAAGTTAGTTGAACTGGAGCCACATTGTCTCCAGTCCCCTAAAACAGACTCTCCATTGTGTACGAGGTGGGACAAGAGTAGGTTTACAGTTGTCTGTATGGAAAATAATATAATAGTTAGTAAGTAATAATGGAAGGATATGTGTTCCGTGTACTCACAACTGTAAACCTACTTTGGCTCCACCCTGTGTATTACAAAAAATACTCAACAGCCTAAGGATTCATGCCAGAACAGTGAAGAAACATTAAATATGGCTGTTTTTCACAATGACCAGTTGGTTTTCAGGGAGCATCAGGCATGGTTAAGAACACAGACCAGCGCTAGGAGATGCGGAGTGAAAAGAAGTCTGCTGAGTACACGAGCAGGCGTACCTATGAGCACACATACACATTTCTGTGCTTGCTCTTCACCCTGTTCTGCATCTTCCTTTTTAAAAAAATTTAATGTGTCTTGTAGATTATTTCTTATCTATCTATATATACACTAATAGATTTTAAACTATTAATCCAATTTTTTAAAAAATAGTCTTAAAGTGTGGCTGCTCTAATATCCCTAAGCTATAAGGGATACCAGGACCTTTGATATAACCTCTATAAGATAATCATGGTCAAATTATACTTGTTCTTTTTATCTTTTTACTTAATCGACAGAGGTAGGCTTAGCAGAAAAAGAAAATGATATTCTGTTCTAAAATTAAATATAAAACGAAAAATACTGTAGAATTAGAAGAAATTTACCCTGAATCTCAACTTTAGCAATTGAAAAGCTGATCAAACATATATTTGGGTAAATTTAAAACTCCCCTCCAACACGAGAGCAACACTCACCAAGGGCATCTGCCTGTCCTGGAACAAGGAGTAAGTGATGGCAGCGGACGGCGAAAGCAAGCATTCTTGGCTTTTTGCCCCCGGATTTTTCTTCGGCTCCTCTGGAGGTTTTGTGCTTGAGAAGAGGTCTGTCTGCAAAAGTTCACATGGAGCACAAATGGTGAATAATAATAATATCAGTATAATGACGGAAAGATATCTATCTCTGGGACCAGTAGGCACCAGGGCAAAAAAACAACACAAATAAAACCTCTATGGAACAGTAAAAAATTCCCTTTTTTTAAGGAGTTCAAAAAGGGTTTTGGTGGGGGTTTTTTTAACATGTTGATTTAAAAAGGTAAAATAAGGCTAGAGGAAATAAGTTTTTAGTGCAATATTTGTAATAATAAACATGGTTGTAGAATTATAAATTCGTAGTCTTCCCTTTAGTCAATAAGAGGGAATAAAAAATGAACTATAATGTGGACCATTCTTTCTTTAAATAGCAAGCCCCCTAACCCCCTGGAAGTGAATATTAAATGAATAAATAAAAATAATTAATATTCAAACTTAGACAATATAACCACAAATTCTGCTAATGTATCTTAAGGGAAAATGTCATAACTACATACATATGGTTAAAAACATCCATATAAATGCCAGTTCTTGAAGCATTACGTAAACCCTTAAATATGATTCATTAAGACATTTAAAAGAAAAAAGGGAGAAGGGATTAAAAAAGAAGATCAATAAAGAAAAACCAGAATTACTTTAAAGTCTGAAAGAAAGGTAAAGGTCGAGTGACAGTTATGACAGAATTATACGATGTAGGGTTCACATAAATATACGAAGTTTCCCTCCAAAATGCCAACTTTACCTCCCAAAATGTAACAACCAACACTAGATTAAAAGATTAAATCCCACGGAACTTGGCTCACTGCATCCGACACCAGCCCACGCTTCCCTGAACGGAGAGGGCGTCTCAGACCAGCTCCCGGGACCTGGGCAGCTGCCGCCCAGCGAGCAACACAGACGCCACCACGAGGCCTACAGGCTCCAGGCTGTTTCTGGGCACCCCAGACTTTCAAAGAGGAACATTTTTTATTAAATGAGAATAAAGTGTTTCCATCTGAGACTTTAACACAGTCACATTTGGCCTTCCACTTCTGGGAATGCCTAAAATCAAACTCCATCAGCCAGACCTCAGGATGACAGTGCAGCCTACACTGGCAGACAGTGATGGAACACCCTAGACCGAGGTCTCAGCATGCGACCACCGGGGGTCACACTGGCAAGGACACAAAGATTCAGGATTTATGGGGCAAAATCATGAAATCACCTGTAAAGGTGTGACTAAAGGGTTTAGGAACATCAAAACACTTGGCAAATTAATATGAGAGCAGTGATCTCAAGAAGGTAGGGCTAGAATGTGATACTAATAAGCAAAAAAGTCTAATCGAATCATACTCTATGTAAATAAAAGACAATGTGAATGGAGAACAATCAATTGTGGAAACATATATTAAAAAATAGGAAAGGCAGAGAAAAACAAAAGTAGGTTAATGTCCAACCAAGCGCTGTTCAGATGAGAAGTCTTGGCTAACTAGGTTTGAATATTAGTTTCTGTGGCAAGAATTGCAGTACGTGAGAATGCCTCAATCTGCCTTTGCCGCTGAGAGACTATTTAAGACACGCCCAGCCCTGGTCAGTGTGGCTCAGCTGGTTGGGGCCTTGTCCCATACACCAAAGGGTTGGGGATTCGATTCCCAGTGAGGGCACATCCCTAGGTTGTAGGTTTGATACCTGCTCAGGGTGTGTACAGGAGACATACCACTCAATCAATATTTCTATCTCACATCGATGTTTTCCTCTCTCTCTCAAATCAATAAACATACTTTTAAAATTAAAAAAAAAAAAAACACTCTCTGAGTTTCCCTTGTTACATTCCAGGTTCACTGAACAATGTTCATCCAGCCTGGAGAAGCCGCCTCCCCATCCACCTTCTTCTATAGAAGAGAACATGCTGGTTGGCTCAAGTGAAACTTTCCGGTTGTATTCCCACTACAAATTAATGAATTTGCATTCTAATATATACACTTTTATTTATATACACACACATATACATAAAACTGTGTTCACAGAGAAAGATAATGCAAATCTACTCCCTAAGGCACAACTGTTCTTTGGCCAGACAGAGGAGACCTTCAACGTGGCAATGATGAGGACGGAAGCCGTGGCCGAGACCACAGCAAGTGCTCCAGTGTGGGCAGCCAGCTGGGCTTCCCCGGAAAACGCGCATTCTGTCTTGATGCATGTTTTCTAAAAACGGCAATTCACAGTTATGCTAAAGTTTTAAAACAGAAACAGATATGTAACACCTGGCTATGCTTTATTTAGGTGTACTACATATTCAGAACACCAAATTCCCACCCCTAGTGTTGTTTGATTGGAATTACCTTCTAAGTTAATGTGAAAATAGAGCCCTGATTCTTCTGAAATATGCAAAGCAAAATGCCAAAAGTTTTTTTTTTTTATTTGGGTCAGATAACTTAAATTCTAAAATTAGGTATCAAGCCCTGGCTGGTGTGGCTCAGTGGCTTGAGCGACAACCTGCAAACCAAAGGGTCACCAGTTTAACTCCCAGTCAGGGCCCATGCCTGGGTTACATGCCAGGTCCCCAGCTGGGGGCGTGCAAGAGGCAACTGGTTGATGTATCTCTCACACATCAATGTCTCTCTCCCTTTCGTTTCCCCTCCCTTGCCATCGCTCTAAAATTAAATAAATAAAATCTTTTTAAAAAATTAGGCATCGTATATTTAATGATGTCATACAGATGAAATGTTAAACAGAAATATTTCTATTTTTACTTTGTTTACAGATAAAGAAATTGAGCTTATAAAAAAAAAAGAAATATTTCTATTTTTCACCAAGGAGTACACCAATATTCAACTAATAAAATTTTTAATTAAAATTCCTAAATCATAGGATATGGATAAAAAATTAAATTTCTTTCCCAAATAAAAGCACATGAATATTCTTTCTCATATATCTATATGTAATATAATGAACCACAGGTAAATAACCTATCAAAACAATACCAATATTATTCATCAAGGGATTAGTAGGCTCTTCTTCTTTAACTTTGTAAGTCAGTCTTTTACAGGTTTCATTATGACTACAGTATGCTGTTTCTACCTACTCCTTATGTATAGTTAAAAAAATAGCTGTCTATATCTTTTTATGCTTTTTAAGTATAAACTATGCTTAACTGTCAACTACGAATTCATCTCTGGAGAGGCTGGACATTTTAAAAGCGTCATAATTCTCACCAGAGGGGGAAGGGATGGGGAGGTAGAAGAGGGCTACGAGGGAGTAAATGGTGACGGAAGGAGACTCAACTCGGGGTGGTGAACGCACAGTACAGTGTACAGATCATGTATTACAGAAATGCACACCTGAGACATATAATTTTATTAACCAATATCACCACAATAAATTCAATAAAAAATAAATAAAATAAAAATAAAAACATTATAGCTCTCATAAAATGTATTTCTACAAAATGATTTTAACTTATTTTTCCAAAATAGCTATCTTAATGGGTTTAATATCCATGTCCTCATATTTGTAATTTTTGATTTGTACCATGACAGTATTTTTTTGCTTCAAAATTTTAACATATTAAGAGCTTAATGAAAGTGGTGAATACCAAAGCTGGCTTAAACACTAAGGTGTATTAATTTATTCCTTTAGGAAATGGTTTCAATTTATAAAAGAGTCCAGGCATAATTCTTAACCACCAGAAATTAAGTCATTTTCTCTATCCAGCAGGTTCAAAAGAGTTTCATACCTATCCTCTGAAGCATTGACTTTTTCTGTCCTACTTCAGTTTACCCTTCTGAAGAGGGTTTGGGGGCGGGGGGTCTTTCATTATTAAATAAAACCACTAAATCAAGAAAGAAGTTCCTACTGTCAAGTGTCCAAAGAAAGAAAAATTATTCAATTACCACTGGCATGGTGTTCTTTATCAAATTGTTAAAAATTATCATTTCATTTTCAAAATATCCAATATGACATATATGAAATTTGCACACGATACCTTATATGAGTATAAAAAAATTTAAAGTTGTCAGTGATATTCTGTATTAACACAGGGACATGTTACATACAAAAAGCAGAGTTTTCTACTTAGAGTTAGAAAATGATCTCTAAGATGGGATCTGCTCGCCTGTGCTGGAGTCTGCAAGTGGAGTTTGAAGAAAGAAACCCAAACAATCCGGTGGAAACGTCATATGCGGTGGAGCAAGAAGAAACATAAGGATCCAAAGATGAAGAAAAAAATACCATGAAACGTACTAATATCAAAGACAGCATAACTAGAAGGGAAGGGTAAGTTGATGGTAAAATACTTTATCTACCAACAATACAATACTTAAATTTCAAAACAAAAACCTCCCAACAAAATAGAAAGACATAAATAGCTTGGACAACTACTTCAGTAGCATCATAAAAATTAGGTAACTAACATGTTCATATTAACGGATTTACTTTAGAAATGGTCTGAATTCATTTTTTAAGTACCTGGTGTGGAAATGAAAACAAAGGGAGAAAATGTTGTTTTTGAAGGTCGATTTTCAAATTGTCAAAAATATTTATTCTTTCAGAACCCCTGTACACCACAGCATTTTACCTGAACACTCTTTATCTGACAGAAACGTTTGATGACTTCCAACAGAGGGGCCAGCATCGTGGCTTTGCCTTCAGAAACACCCTCGATCCTTTTCACGTTTCCATCTGTCGTCGGTCTGCCGTTAAAAAGAAACTGAAAGTCAGTAAGTCACCGAAACACTACCACTCCAGCAACAGAGCTGATCCTTAGCTGTTGTGGTGATTTATGAATGAAAACATCACCATCACCCAAAAACACAGTGCTCCCTGCTAAACAGGCCATTATCATAGGCAGGCTAATATTCTACTCGATCACTGCTCTTATCATTGTTATTATTTTTATAGCTGTGAAATGAAAAGCTCTGAGGTATTAACTGAGGACAACTAAGAGGCCTACAAACTCAGAAAATCTTGTGTAGTGTTTATAAAGTGTTTACTTGTAACAATAAACCTAACTCAGTATTTCTTATAGTATCCAATATCCAAGAGACTGCATGATGTCTTCTTTCCAAAAATATGCCAACCTAATGATTACTCCTTTTCCTTTAAATATGTTCACTTAATATTACAGTGTGGTCTTTGAACATTTATTTTAATGAAGTAATTATTATACACTATAAGTACTACATAAAATTGAAAAACCTTTACACTAACAAAACATCTCTTGGATGAAATTGAGTGACACAAACTATTTTTTAAATAATTTTTATTTTTCGATTGCAGTTGACATATAACACACTAGTTTTAGTTGTACAACACAGTGATTAGACACTTATATAACCTGCAAAGTGTTCACTCTGATAAACCTAGTGCCCACCTAAAATCATACATAGTTAACACAATCTTATTGGCTCTATTTCCTATGCTATATTTACATCTCCATTACTATTCTATAATAATATTTTTTAAATGCATAAAAGAAAAATAAAATTATCAAGCAACTATTCTTTAGAAATAATTTCTTCTAAATATTTACTGACTACATGGTGTTTATTAGACATTGTGCTAGGTGCTCTGAAAGACACGAAAGATGAGGAACACATTACTGTTTTCCACAGAGTTTAAAATCTATACAATATGACATATGTGTGCCACTAATGGCAAAAAATAAACACAGCATTGTGTGATAAGGGCCATAGGAGCACCTTTCAAAATTTTAAACGTTTTTAAAAAAAAGTTATTGTATTTTTTCAATTGCCATTTGTCACCCTTTAGACCCTCTTCTGCCTCTGCCCACTCTCCTCCCCATCCCTGCAATCACCACACCATCAAATTTGTCTTTAGAAGTCCTTTATGAATTCCAGAGAGAGGAATCACTCTGCTAATACAAACTCAGAAGACCTGACAGGGAAAATAATAACAAAGCCAGATTTTGAAGAATTTCCTACTAGGAGTTGGGGAATCAAAGAAACTACAAGGCAGAAGCAATAATTTAAATAAGTATATGGAACTGAAAAGGAGTCTTCAACAAATGGTATAAAATCCAAGTAAGACAAACCATTTGAAATTCTGTGACTCAGAAGGAAAAGTAGGTTTAAGTCTATAAATGGAGGGCCTTGAATTGTAAGCCAAAGAAATTAACATAGTGGGAAACTAGTTAAGCAGAAGTATGACATGAAAAAGACTAATCCGGTAGTCATATATCGGATGAAACAAAGTGGTGGAAAAAGTGACTAGTTAAATGGCTTTTGCGATAGTCCAAGGATGAAGTCTGAATGAGGGAGGAAGGCAGAGACAGATACACAAGAAACATTTAAATAAAAAAGTCTAAACACTATTTAAAAAGAGTAAGAAGGGAACGTACTGATAGGTTAGAGAAGTGACAATGATACCAGAGGTTTAAACATGCATGACTGGAACATCACAGTACGACTAACAAAAACAAGGAATTCAGAAAGAAAGGTCTTAGTATTTGCAGGAAATCTGCATATGGAGTGTGGTGGACTATGACCGATTTTTTTATGCATTGGATCTGGTGCTGAAGACAGTGGGTTTTTACTCAGAAATATGGGACTAAAGACCAGAGAAGAGATCGCTGGGAGCAGCATGGAAGGTTTGGAAGCCACCCGCAGATATGACAGGTGTCCTATCCAACAGATGGGACAGTTGGAGCCATAGTTATTATCACTTAAGATATGGTTTATAAGTCTATTATGTTAGAAGAAAATTATGTTAGAACATAAACAAATAGATAATTTACCTCATTTTGGCCATATCTGCCAGTATCTTATTTGTTGCCAGAATAGCGGGAGGAATGTTCAATTTATGGGCATGTTTCTGCCTAGCTTCTATCAATTTGCGATATAGCACAGTCTGAAAAAAAAAAGAAACAACTCAATATTTTTAGAAATGAACTTAGAGAAATCCAGTCCTTCATGTCTAGAGATTCAGCTATTACATTTTTCCTTAGAGTGAAAAATAAACTGAACTCCATCTCAGACTCTTCACTGAAGGACAATTTTAAAAATACTGGCAACAGAATTTTAAGCAAGCGTAGACTCATAAGTGTCCCTCAAAAACTACCGCCTTTTTACAAAAGTCATACCTGAGTCTCCTGCTCCTCAGCTGAAATAACAGGTTCTGAAGACTTGTAAGATTTTCCTGGTGACTGTACCAAGACGCTGAAATATTTAAAAGAAAATAAATGATAAAAAATTTTCTTTCTGCAAGTTCATTTTTTATTTCACCCCAGAATGGGAATAGCACAAGAGTGACAGTCTTTTCAAGCCTTATACTAACAGTTATTCTTCCCAATACCAGCAAGGCAACTGTTACTTTTAGGACAGCCAAGATTTTAAACATTTTGAGTCAAACACATTCATTACAATGGTAAGCTAAAATTACAACTGAGTTCCTCAAAAATTGGTATACTTAAGAACAGCATTTGCCCCATCCTCCTCCTCGACCAAATTCTTTGAAAGAAAATACTCCAACTTACACCATACACAAAAATAAAATCAAGATGGATAAGAGACTTAAAATATAAGTTGCAACAGCACAAAAGTCCTAGAGGAGAACACAGGCAGGAAAATTTCAGATATTCCATGTAGCAATATTTTCACTGATATGTCCCCTAGAGCAAGGGACATAAAGGAAAGAATAAATAAATGGGACTACACCAAATTAAAAAGCTTCTGCATGGCTGAAGAAAATATCAGCAAAATGAAAAAGTAATCAGCCATATGGAAAAATATATTTGCCAATGATACCCTGGACAAGGGTTTGATCTCCAAAATATACAAAGAACTCACATGACTCCACTCCAGGAAGACAAACAACCCAACTAAAAAATGGGCAAAGGACTTGAACACACACTTCTGCAAGGAGGACATACAGAGGGCCTAGAGACATATGAAAAGATGCTCAGCATCACTAGCCATAAGAGATGCAAATTAAAACCACAATGAGATACCACTTCACACCGGTGAAAATGGCCATCACAACCAAATCAACAAACAAGTGCTGGCGAGGTTGTGGAGAAAAGGGAACTCTAGTACATTGTTGGTAGGAATGCAGACTGATGCAGCCACTGTGGAAAACAATATGGAATTCCCTCAGAAAACTAAAAATGGAACTGCCTTTTGACCCAGTGATTCCACTGCTGGGATTATATCCTAATTATGCCAAAACACCAATCCAAAAGAACCTATGCACCCCATTGTTCATAGCAGCACAATTTACAATAGCCAAGTGCTGGAAACAGCCTAAGTGCCCATCAGTAAATGAGTAGATCCAAAAACTGTGGTGCATTTACACAATGGAGTACTACACAACATAAAGAAAGAAGGAATTCCTACCCTTTGCAACAGCATAGAAGGAACTGGAGAGCAGTATGCTGAGTGAAATAAGCCAGTGGTGAAAGACAAATACCATATGATCTCATCTATAAGTGGAACCTAATCAACAGAGCAAACAAGCAAGCAAAATAGAACCAGAGACATTAAAACAAGGAACAAACTGACAGTAACCAGAAGGAAGGGAGGAGGGGGATAGTAGGCAAAGAAGGGGAAGGGTCATCAAGGTACATGTATAGAAGACATTTGGACAAAGACAACATAGGCAGGAGTGGTGGTCTCCTAGGAAAGTACTCCTATAGATAGGAGTACTACCTATACAGAAGATAATATTTTTTTAGCAAAGAAGAATATAATCTATGATTCTTTGCTGTGATACCATTAATTTTTAGTTAGTGGGGAACATCATCATGAGATTAAACAAATTATTCACAATATTCTTCAAAATCAAACAAAAATAAGCCAAAGAAGTAATTTTGCTTTTGACTCCTAAAAAGAAGGATAAATAACACCCAATTAACAAACAACATATTAGGAAAGGTACTAGGCCACAAGCTAGATAGAAAACCAATTTCTATAAGCAGCATTTCTCACTGATTAATTATAAAGAGGAAAAGTTTCCTATCACTAAAATTAACTAAAGTTGAACCCAAGGAAAGATAACTCCAGTGCAAAGAATGAGTAATACCAGGTTACTCAAGACAATTATAAATTTGTTTTAAATAATATATTAACCTTCATTTTATCATCTATGGAAATCTTTATACTAATGAACTATTTGAAAATGGTATTTTAAACTATTTCACAAATAAATTTTATCACCATACATAATAGAAAAATTCTGGGTAACATGTCCCCAAAGCAGAAATACATGTGGAAAATGTTAAATAAAATACATTTTGTGTATGAATGCTATTACAAGTACAAAGAAGAAAAGTTCAAAATAACTATAATGAATATAATCAAAGAGGTAAGTGAAGTTACTGTATCCATGAAACAAAAAAAGATTGCTATATATTAAAGAAAGAAGAGAACAAGAAATAGTTCATAAAAACTAAAAATTTGATAACTAAAATGAAAATTTCATTAGATAGGATATGATATAAAGTCAAGGCATTCTCTAAGAAAGTAAACAAACAAAAAGAGTCTGAAAATAGAAGAAAAGAAAAATTAATAAAAGGAACACTAAAAACCAAGCAGAGGAGATTAAAAAACACTATTATTAACATAAAGAAAAATTAAGTTAGTGGTGGCCATAATAACACAGTTTGACTTAGTAGTATATAATAATACTTGAGTAGATATAATGAAGTAAAAACAAATTATAATAATGTGACCCAAACCTGAAGTATAATTATAAAATGAAGGAGGAGAAAGAAGGGAAGGGGATGTGGGAGATAAGCCCCAATCTACCATTATAGAATGTCAACAGAAAATTTCTAAAACTGGTAAGTCAAAAAACAGTAATCTCAGCATGCCACTTAGAAATAGTGGTAATAGCAGAGGAACCAGTTGGGATATTTCAGGGGACTGCTTCTACAAAACAGCACAAACTGGGCTCAGGAAAGGCTGGACTGGTATACTCTGTTACACGTCTTCAGGCATCAACTGACTGTAAAACCATGCACATGTATGATTTTAATGAAAATGCAAATGAATGTTAACATAACAGTTATTAATAGTAAACATCTTTCTTCTGTACACTAAACCCATATATTCAAATTAATTTCTGGACCACTCAAAAGGCACCTTAAACCCAGTGTGTCTATCATGAAACTCAACTGCTCAACTGTACATCCTGCTAGATGCAGGGTATCCAACCTGCAGCCTGCAGGCCGCATGCAGCCCAGGGTGGCTAGGATGAATGGGCCAGGATGAACGGGCCAGGATGAACTCGGCCCAGCACAAAATTGTCAATTGACTTAAAACTTTTTTTTTTGCTCATTAATTTGCGTTAGTGTTGGTGTATTTAACATGTGGCCTGAGACAACTCTTCTTCTTCCAGTGTGGTGCAGAGACGCCAAAAGGTTGGATACCCCTGCTCGAGGATAAGTTTGGGGAGGGGCAGGGTGGGCAGTGGCTATGAATCTGTTATTCCCCACTGAATGCCAGTGCCTAGAACAGTACCTGGCACAAAGAAAACACAGTAGTAAAAACACAGTAAATGTTTAAATGAAGAAATGCCTCAACACATTGAATGAATACCTTGTTCTGTACACTCCTTAAACCTTTTGTTTACATAAAACACAATAATTACATAGTACATATCCAAACAAGACACTGTTCACAGTTATGGTAAATATTTCTGTCAGATCCAAAGTAGTACTGAGCATAGTAGTATAAGTAGTATTTTCTAATGAGCAAATCATGAGACAATGAGTGTTATAGCCCATTAATTTACTTTCATCTAATGTGTGTAAACACAGTCCACCTAATTTGCCTGTAAGTCCAAACAAGTTTTTCAAGTTCTCCATACTAAAACCTTCTGTAATTCTGTACTTTGTCCCCACTTTTACTAAGTCAGTAAGTCATGTACTACACTTGAAAGTACAATACAGGGGTGGACAAAAGTCGGCTCCAGCAGTTTGTGTGGAAAATGATACAGTCAGTAATAAATAACACGAGAACAAGCACTGTGCTCACGCACTCACAGCTGTGAGCCTACCTCTGCCCACCCCTGCAGCGCATCACCTCCATTCTCTACCCACTCCAGTGTACGCCTCTTCATGTTGCCATAGAGTCCTTCTTAAAAATGTGAGTGAGAATATATATTCATACAAATACAATTCATCAGTGTCTAGATGAGAGTATATATTTCATATAAATACAAATAATTAGTATTTAGATGCTAGAGGCTGACAAATACAGATTTGGAAGTCACTCTGCCATTAGTTGTATGCTCTTGAGCAAGTTGGCTAACTTCTTAACCACAGGTATCTTCAACTATAAAATGAAGATAAATAATCTTGATAGTAGCTAAATCATAGGTTGTTGTAAGAATTAAATGAGCTATTACATACAAAATGCTTAGTAATTAGCATAGAGCCTGGTAAACAATAATACCCAGAAGTACTAGCTATTAAATTACTAGCTATTAAATTAATGCTATCATTTTATAGGGCTGCTTGAATAATTACAACACTGGAGGCTTAGGCCTTAACTTCTTTCCACCAGTGAAATAGCCAAACATCTGACAGGCCTTTCTCTTTAAGAAAGAAAGACAAAAAGTCTTGATAAAGTAAGTATAGAAAATAAAAATTTTGAACTGTACCTTTTTGTAGGAATGTTACTTCCAGAAGAAATTTTATCAAATGCTTTGTAGGAATACATCTTCTCCAAGTGAGACTGCTTTTAAACATCAAGAAATCCATTTTTAAAAATTAGAAGTTTCAAAAAACTTTTAAATATGAAGAAAATAAGGTCTCACAACGACAATTTTCCTCTAAAACACAACACCTCACAATGACAATTTTTCCTCTCACTAACCAAGCTCTCATAAAAATTACCTGATAAGTTAACATACAAGATTCTAAAAATAGTTGGAAATGTGACATAATGTCCCATTCCTTCCAAATCTATAAAAAATATATGATCCAAAGTATTCTTTGAGACATACAAGTGCCCAAGTTACAAAAATTATTCAATTACATTCTGGATAACGTTGACAAAGCAGAAAAAGTTCACTGAAAAATTTAATTCTGCAGATTTTCCTATTACCCCAGTTGTTCTAATTAGCTGGAGCCTGCCAGTGGGTAAGTGTTTAATCTGCAATAGTTATCTAAAATCCAAACACAAAGCAAGAATGTGTGTGTGTGTGTACCTTTAATGAGAGCATTTAGAAATCAGTCTTATTTTTCTGTCAACTATTAAGTATCATAATATGTAAAAAACCCTCCAAGCCAAAGGAGCCAGAAAACAGGTTTAAAAGAATCAAACTAAGTTGCTTTCTCAAATACTTCTGTTTCTATTAACCTCAAAAACCATATACTGCACATTTTATTCTATCTATATCACTCCTCTTCACAAAGTTTATGTTGTTGTATATGGCACCTTCTCCTTTCATTGGAGGAGAACTAAAATATATACTAAAATTTAAAAATAGAAGTTACATCAACAGAAAAATGAAATAAGAATCACTTCTTTGATAAAAACAAACCTCCTTCTCTGCAGCTAATTCAATCCGTACTTGACCGGAGAAACGCTGTCCGGTGCCTGAAGACGCAGCGCCGGAACTGGAAAACAATCGGCAAATGTTAGAAGGTAATAAACATCTACTACTCGAGTCATCTCTCTACACTCAGAAAGGCAGGTGAGATTATATTACTTTTAGAACTGAGGACCTGAAAATTGATTTTTTTTTTTTTCAGAAAAAGCTCTGGAAAGAATATTTTAAACTCTTGTTTAAGTTTGAAACTGTTTTAAGTTTTCTGAGTTTAAAAGAAAAGCTGATAATCTACTGCACAACATAGTGATTACAGTCAACAATAGTACATTATGACTTCAAAGTTGCTAAGAGACAAGATCTTAATTTTTCTCAACACAGAAAAGAATTGTGGCTTCTCTGATAGTTATATTGCAATAGATAAACATATCAAACAAACGCATTGTACACTTAAGACACATATACAATGTCATGTCAATTATATCTCAATTTTTTAAAAAAATCTGATGATTGGTAACATGTAAAGGTATTAAAAAGTAGGCAGCAAGTGTATTCCTGTCCCACGTTTTACACATAAGAAGGAAATAAGGTATATGGAGTGATCTTCAACATTGATCTCACTGTTGCTTCTCTCATCAATGGGAGAGCAGCTTTCTAAATATTAATACTATTCTCAACCACTTCCTATCAACCAAGAAAAGTGTTCTATTAGTTATCTTTCTCCCACAGGCCCATAACCCCAAAATGACTAAAAAAGATATGCCAAAACAATATCGTTACCCATTTCACCGTGTGCTGCCTGTAAACTGAATATAATTTGAACATTTAAACAAAAACAACTACAACAACAAAGCTGAAAAATGAACCTGGGTGGAGGAAACGCCCTTGGACACAATTCTTCATTAGCCTGAAGGATAAGTCTCCCAGGAGATTCTGTGCTGGCCTTATGAAGCCAGTTTTTACCCTGTTGAACACAAGGAGAACCTTTTAACGCATAGGGAGAATAATGAAATCAAACAGGAAGACTTCTACTTCGCTTACCTTCTTTGTCAGGGTGCAGATCTTTATGAACTTGCTGCGCCCAGGAACTTCCGCCAGGAACCCCTCGGCCATGAGCTGATGGGACAGAGCCCTCCACCAATTCACCGTCTGATCCTTGCCAGAGCCGAACATTCTGTGAGTGCGGTAATGATCCGGAAGACGCTGCGAAGCCTGAAGTGAGGAATAAAAATCAGTATCTAAAAATGCTGATTTAATCAAAGAGGTTAAATAAAACACAAAAGCTGTTTATTGGTTCTTTGCATTTAACATGAAATTTCAGCTTTCAAAGTCTACAAAATTTTTATCCATCCTACTTGCTCTGAATACTTAAGTTACAAATAAATATGTAATCAAGATAGTGCTTCTTTTGGGTCTTAAAAGCTGTGGCAGGAAACTTCACATATAATTCACAAGCATTTCCCAATGCATAGGTTTGGATATGTTAGGAATGTTTAACCTTTGCTCGTTAGACCTTTTAGGAACTTGCATTATTGTTTGAGAGCCGCGGTCACAATCTACAGCTCCAGACTAGAAGCATGGATGTCAAGGGCAGTGCGACCCAACAGCGAGGAATCCGTGAGTGCAGCACAACAATTCAGTTCCCACTGCGTGGCTGTTCGGGCCGCACTGCCGAGTTTACCGGATCATTTCTGATTCAGCTGCTTTACTCAGACGTTCCAGGAGGAGCAAGTGCATACTAAATAGCTGCTGCTTGTGGGACATTTCATCCTAAGTCAAGAGAGGATTTCAGTGGGAGACTCTTCGCAGCCATCAGGCTCTAGAAATGCAGGGGAAGCTGGTCTGCCACATGCAATTCTCTTGTCCTCTGATGGAGGTGACTCGGCCCACCTTCACGCTCTGTGAAGTACTTTTCTATTCAGTTTGCCCTCTTACTACCTCTTTCATTCATCCCACACATTTAAATACTACTTTCAAACGTATATAGTAGTGTATGAACATACAGCTTTATGGAAAATTGCTCCTTTCTAATGTATCCGCGGCAAATATGGCAGACTGTAATTCAAGGGCCAGTCTAACCTTCATCCAGTGTAACTTCTACCACAGACTCTGGGAAGTTACAAACACTATTTTTCAAGCTCCCTTTCCACTAGGGTCCTGTATAACATTTAAGTTCCACTAATCAGAGGCATTTACAGGGCATCTGTAGGCAGAAAGTGAGGCAGGGCAGCTCCTCCGCTATTTCTGCAGGAGCGTGACTGCAGAGTGGTTAGCTGTTCACAAGACGGTGTTAGCGAAGAATCCAGTGTATCATTACTGGCCTCCTAAGTGTCGAGAAGCATGCATTGCACTGATCCGATCACAGCAGGTTCAGGCAGGGAGGCTCCCAGAGCCAGCGAAAGGAGAGCGTTCCTGACTGCTAGGGCTGCCTATTTCGAGTGTGACCAGGAAAGGGGTTGCACATAATCTCCTAGTAATGCAAATGACTGGCTGTGTTCCTAATTTCTAATCTATAAAATTAACATACCTCCATATCTTACCACTTTTTCACATAAATATTTGAAGATATTTCTGTGGTGAGCTATTTAGACAGCTAAACAAAAGTTCCTGAGGCAACATTTCTACTATTTAATTCCTAACTAAACTTGTACTTTAAAAACAAAATTTTAAGCTCCATCCACAAACACCTGGATTCACTGCATAATCATTTATACTATCTAGAAAATCTTGTGTAAGAAAGGAGAATCATGTTACTGAAATTATACCTGTTACACAGACATACAAATATTATCTCTTTACATAAACTCCAAGAGTCCCTAGTTTAAGATATTTATCGCCTTACAGTTCAAAATTATCTGCAAAGACAGATACTAATTTTGCCTAAATTAGTTAACGTGGCTGACTTCCTTAATTCCCAAAGGAGGTACAATGATAAATGTTAAAGCAATATCCCAGTAGATACCAAGATTACTGAAATAGAAGGGGGAAAAAACTTGCCTTATTTTCACTGTAGTTAATGTCCACAAACGTTCATTAAGTGCGACTTTTTAAAAAAGTTTTACACTTTTATCTAGCAAGGGTAGTATACAATTTCACAAAGAATAAACTTCTTAATTTGAGGACTCCCAGAAGAGACTGTCAGTATAAGCGGTCTGACTTGGTTTTCAAATAATAGGTGAAATCTGATCCCTCTTGTGGCCAGTTCAAGTTGGTCTAGGAGCCCACTTACACTTATTTGTTGATACTGGATACTACTGGATCACACCAAATTAAAACAAGGATAATTTTCTATAAATTACACATTCAACTGGGATACACTGTTTTTGAACATGACAGAGACAAATTTTCATAGATCTAAATTATATTTAATCTATCCCTTGCAACTGAAATTCTTTTTATAAGAAAAAATAGAACTAATCCCAGCTAAAATCAAGTTCCTTAAGTAGTATCACTGTTTTCAATTTCTAATCAAACTTGTAATTTAAAAAAAGTTTTTATTCAGTAACCAAATAGTTAACATGATTTCGACATATTTCATTAAAAATACTTATAACTAATTTAATCTGTCTTTTTCTAAGCAAAATAAAAACTCAGAAAATACTTACATGAAGTTCAAGTATTTAACAAATAAATGCTTACTAATTTTTAAAATTCTACAAAGTGAGAATATTAATCTCTAGTTTTAAGTACATTTTTAATAAATATACATATTTGCAAAGGACTCTATCCCACTTTTGATTTATTCAACTAATATCAATATATAATAATTTAGCTTTGCTTTACAGATTTCTAAATCAGGAATAGAATCATAAATAAAAGGACTACAGAAAACCTTCTTAACTGTTAAGGGTTGTGTCCTATTTATATTTACCTGCATTTGTTAACATAATAACTGGCACATTAATCACTCAAAAAAAGTAGCTAAAATGACTATTTATTTATTGATAAAACAAAAATAAAACTTCCTTGGGATTCTAAATACTTCTGATAAGAAACAAAACAGAAGGAAAGAAAAAATATACTGCCAAATATTGTTTTTACAAATAATCACTGAGATTAAAGTTTTATTCAGAGAATTTGTTACTTTCCAGGGTGCTAAAAGATACGATTTTGTTCTACTTGTCCCTTGACACAATGAAAGTTAACTTTTCTTAATTATCCTAAGAAAAACCAGTCTAGGGATTATCCAACTGCAGTGTAATAAAATTGCTTCCAGGTGGAGATTCAGAGCTGAACATGAGCTTGAAATATGAAAACAGCAGTAGCTGTGGTACACAACAGCTTTTGTCAAAAGTAATGAATGCAGTCTTTAACTGGAACTTCATATGACTCTCCGAGTTTCTAATAACTCATCTAAAGCCAAAGCCACAATCACAATGCAGCAAACCTCTGAAGGAAAGTGCGGCAGGAGTCAAAAAACTGTGACAGTGACTCACAGATATACTTACAGATCCTCGGAGAAATAAAATTGGAACCCCAATTCCAAACATTTCTCCTAAGACACTGATGGCAGATAATAGCTGGAATGCTTGTGGCCCCAAGTCCTGTGGCACATCATCTGAGTCATCAATGGATAAGCAATGATCCAATCTAAATACAAATAGTATGTTAGAAGGCTTAGCTAAAGCATGTACCGTTAGAAACAAAAAGATTTAATACTTAGCCAAGTAAAAAAATATCTCAAATGTACCAACTGCTTCAGAAGCTACAAATAAAGTTCATTACAGCCAAGAGTATGTAAAGTATGTAAAACATGAAATACAGACAATAACATAGCATCACGGCTATGTTATACTGGTAGTACTCAACCCCAGTGCCCTCGAATCCAAGTTTCACAGGAGGTACCTCAGACCAAAGACAGAGGAAAAAGAAGTTCAAGCAGTCTGAGAGCAGAATTACAGCTTGAAGTGCTCACATTACTGATTATATAACTACTGGATCTCAGTGTTTGGTTATGGTAAAAGGAAAGGTCTGGTGCCAAAAAAATGTTTTTAACTTAAAAACAAATCACCTATGCAATACATTTTTAGTTTAACTCTAATGACTGTAAAATATGACACAGAGACTATCATTTAAGTCATTTTTAGAAGTTAAATTCCTAAGCCATCCTTCAGGCAGATTTGAAATTATCATTAATACAAATGTGAATCCTTTAAAGCAGGCTGAGAACAAAAGGGCTCCTTAGAGAAAATCAATTACCTGATGCTGTCCCACTACCCAATTCAATTGCTTTCTTTATAATAAATATCTTTGAAATAGCAATAATATATTCATTATTTCAGATATAATATGTTTAGGGGGAAAAAGACTATGTTTAGGTTTATTATCCTAACTTCTTTAGCAGGATATTTATTTCATTAATTTCCTTTTCTAATATAAGTATTTAAATTCCCTCAAAGTACCACCTATGCTAAATTTTATAAGTATTCATGTATGTTATTGTAATTATCACAAAGTTTTAAAAATGTTTTAATTTTCAGTTGGATATTTTCTTTGATCAATGAGTTATTTTAAAGTGTTATTTGCAATTTCAGAATGAATGAGAATGTGTTTATCCTCCAACTGCTTCTAATTCAACTGCATTCTGAAGAAAATGTGGTGTGTTTGACTCCAACCACTGAAAGCTTTTGAGATATGGTACAGTCTAGTACAGGGGTCACAAAACTTTTCAATAAAGGGTCAAAGAGTAAATAGTTTAGGCTTTGCCAGCTGTACAGGCTCTATGTCGCAGCTACTCAGCTCGATTCTGCAAAACAGCCACAGAAAACATATAAACAAAGGGCACAGCTGTGTCCCAAGAAAACCTTAATCACAAACACAGGCAGCAAGTGTGGTCCACAGGCACAGTCTGCCAGCCCCTGCTCTAACACATAGCCGATTTTCTATATTCCATGTACGTGTAAGAAATACAGTCTCTAATTCAGTGCTACTCAGCTGGTGCGCTGCCAATGGATACAGGTTTGCCAGAAGGTTAATCACTCAGACCATAGTGTTCTGGGCAGCACTGAGACTGAACTAGCCTCAGGTGCTGTACAGGTATCATCACTAACTGGGTGGGCATGAAGAAAGACGTTTGAGATACATTGTTCTAACTGCTTGGTGCAAGGTTGTATATATGATGTATCTGATAAATCAAATTTGCTTCTATGTTGACCAAATTTTCAACAGCTTACTAATTTTTCGATTGCCTAACCTACCAACAACTAAAAATTTATATCACACTCTTCTACTTTGACAGTATATTTATTGATTTCTTCCAGCTATTCTGTCAATTTGAGCTTTATACATTTGTAGAGTTGTTTTTTTTTTAAGGTACAAAGACCAAGCCCATCGCCTTGGTGAAGGAACCATCTGTTACTACAGAGAGAACATCTCCATCCTTGTAACACTCGGTTTGTCTAATAGGAATACAACTACCACACCTAGGTACACAGTTCATTCAACTAGGTATACCATTTGTTTTTGTTTTTGTTTTTGTTTTTGAATCCATATAGTGCAGTGAAATTAACTGTAGGTCTCTGGGTATGTAAAGTTTTACAAATGTAAACACATCCATGAAGTCTCCTGCATTGACTCATCAGCTACCCACACAATAGCTACCACAACCACAATCAGGACACGAAATAAGTCCATCACAGCAAAATACCCCCTCAGGAGATTCCTTTGTAATGACACCTTCCCGCTCCCTGGAACCTCTGACAACCACTGATCTTTTCTTTATCCCTACAGTATAGTCTTTTTTTAAAAAAGGATTTTATTTATTAGAGAGAAAGGAAGAGAGGGAGAAAGAGAGGCAGAGAAACATCAACATGCATGAGAAATATCAGTCACCTCTCGCACACCCCCAAACAGGGATTTGGCCCACAACCCAGTCATGTGCCCCGACTGGGAATTGAACCAGCAGCCTTTCAGTTCATAGGTCAGCACTCAATCCAGTGAGCTAAACCAACCAGGGCCCTACAGGATAGTCTTATGTCAGAGAGAGTACCATATAAATGGAATCACACTATAGAAATGGCATTATTTCTTCTTGTAAATGTTAGTATACTTTGCTGTTGAAACCATTTGGGCTAGGGAATTTACTTTCACAGGTTTTGAACAAGGATCCAATGTCCTTAACAGCTAGAAATTATTCAGGTTATCTATTGTATTCCACTGTAGCTAAGTTTCGTTAGCTTGAGGTTATCAGGAATTACTCCATTTCATCTAAATTATTAAATGTACATGCACTGAGTTATTCATAGTGCTTCCTTATTACCCTTTAATGTCTGCTGGGTCTGTAGTGAAATTCCTTTTATTCCTGATATTGGTAATGTGTCTCCTTCTTTTTGATAGAAGTTTCTGTCACTTTTATTGACATGTTCAAATAATGAACCTTGGACATCATTGGTTTTCTCTATTGCTTTTCAACTGTCTATTTCATTGACTCACACTCTCACCTCTCTTATTTCCTTCTTTCTGCTTCCTTTTAGCTTACTTTGCTCTTATTTGCTTCTGAAGGTAGAGGCTTAATTACTGATTGGAAACTTTTCTTCTGTTAGAGTATGTAATGCTCTAAATTTCCCTGTAAGTATTTCTTTAGCAGTGTATCATATATTTTACATTTTCATTTCATTGAGTTCAAATACTTTCTGATTTACCCTGAGAATTCCTCTTTGACTCATGAATTATTAGTAGTGTGTTAATTTCCAAGTGCTCAGAGACTTCCCTGTTATTTTGTTACTGATTTCTAGTTTCATTCCACTATAGCCAGAAAACATACTCTATGAATACAATTCTTTCTGACCCAAAAAGGTCCCTATTTGTGAACATTACATCGGCACCTGAAAAGATTGTGTATTCTGCTGCAGTTGGGTGGAGAGGTCTATAAAAGTTAATTAGGCCCAGTCTGTTGATAGTCCTGTTCATTTCTCCTATAACCTTACTGATTTTGTCTAACAGTTCTATTAATTACTGAGATAAGATGTTGAAGTCACCAACTGTAATTATGGATTTCTCTATTTCTACTTCCAATTCTCAGTTCTTTTGTTAAATATATACACACTTGGGATTATGTGTTCTTGGATATGATAACTAATTTTATGGGTCAACTCAGCTACACTCTGGCACCCAGTTGCTGGGTCCAGGGCTAATGTAGATGTTGCTATAAAGGTATTTTGTAGATATGATTAATATTTACAATCAGCTGCTTTGAATAAAGGAGATTGCCCTTAATAATGTGAGGGGTCTCATCCAATCAGAGGAAGGCCTGAAAGAGCAAAGACCGAGGTTTGCAGGAGAACAAGGAATTGTGACTCAAGACTGTTAACACAGAAATCCTGCCCAACTTTCCAGCCTGCCAGCTTGCCAATCCCACAACTACATGAGCAACTTCCTTAAATATTTTCTGTGTGTGTGTGTGTGTGTGTGTGTGTGTGTTTCTCTGGAGAACCATGATTGATACAGTTGATCATCATGTAATGTCCTTATTTATCTCTGATTATATTGTTTCTCCCAAATCTCCATTGTCTGATATTAAAACAACTCCATCTTGTTTCCATTAGTGTTTTCATGGTATTAGTTTTATTCTTTTATTTTTTAATCCTCACCCAAGGATATTTTATATTATCTATTTTAGAGAAAGAGGAAGGGGGAAGAGAGAGAGAGAAACATCAAAGTGAGAGAGAAATGTTGATTGGTTGCCTCCCATATGCACCCGTACGGGGGATCAAACCTGAAACCTAGGCATGTGTGCTGACCGGGAATCAAACGCACAACATTTCTGGTGCAGGGACAACGTTCCAACCAACTGAGCCACCTGGCCAGGGCTATCCTTTTATTTTTTACCTTACCCATATACCTGCGGTAGATTTCTTATGGACAGCATATAGTAGGGTCATATTTTTAAACCAATCCTAATAATGTCTACTTTAAATGGTATTTTAGATCATTTACATTTAATGTAACTATTGATATGTTTAGATTTAGGCCTTACACTTTATTATTTTGTCTTTTTATAAGGCAAAATACTCTAATATTGTTTGCTTTGTTTTCTAAATAAATTTTGTATTTTGTTTTAAAAAACTGTACTACATACCATTCACCAAAAATTCAACTAAGAAGTATTTGCAAAAAGGAAGAGAAAGAGACTTTCAGAATGTCCATCTAGGAGAAATCTTTACCTGAACTTGCAATTATCACAGCATTTTTCAGTTCCCATAATACCCACGGAGGCCTTTCGTAGTTGTTTGTCTTCAAAATGAGACAAGATGATTCTACCCAAGAGAAAATTTAAAATTAAATAAAAGAACAAAAACATATATGTTAAATTCATTGCTGAAAATAATGAGGCAAAATCATCATTAATTGGTTCACTTGGGACCTCATTATCTGGTTTTGGTTTACTGAGGCAAAAAGGAAATTTGCCTTAAAAATTCAGCACATGTGCAATATCAACAAAATATCCTTTCTAAATATTTCTAATTATTTTCCAAAATGTTTTTCTTAGAAGACCACCACCCATAAGTCTGTGTGATCAATTGATGTAAAATAAGTGATACGTACTGTCGCCTACATCTGCTGGAACGAAGATATTTTTCCATCTTTGCCACCATCTTTAATTTGTATAATCGAAACGTTTCCTTTTGTATCTCATTAAGGCACTGCCTGTCAAAAATGTCATAGGAATATGTAAAATTGCATTAGTGATTTTTTTTATTTACTTACTGTTTATTTTTCATAACCTATAACTTCAAACCCTCTCAAGATACAGAACATTTCTATCATTCCAGAAAATTATGTGCCTCTTCCTAGTCAGTGCCCCTCACAGGGGCAAGTATTTTTCTGATTTTTTATGAAAATTATTTTTCAAAGAATTCTACCTGTTTCCAAGCATCAATTTTCTAGCTGTCTTTGAAAAAAAATTTTATAAACCCTAAAGTTATTCATTTTGAATCAATTCATCAAATCAATTCATTTTGATTTATAGGCTACATGCTTTTTGGCAATCTTTCAGCTATATATGAACTTCCACCTTTTCCCAGTTAAAGGTTACTCTTTATTTTAATTTATTTTATATGAAAAACTAAAAGCATCTATGTAAGGAATACTGAAAAAGGCTCATGATGCAAATATGAGCCTAGATTCCTGTTAGCTCTTCAGAGGGTTTCTCAGCCCTCTGAAACTGTCTCTTGTATCACAGGATGTAATGGGACACCAGTAAAGTATCAGAATTAAGTTCCCTCCTCAGACAACTATAACTGATGTTTTTCCCATATTATTAAATTACTTAAAATGGTTAAATAACTCTACAGAACGTGTGTCTGTTTTAAAGTTCATGCTATAACTCATCCTGTTTACATTGGCTGCTGTGGAGAAATTGTATGAATATATTAAATGATGACAATCTCCCAAACAGCCTTACATATCTTCCAAAGAATAAACGTAAGTCTGAGCTGAATACAGTGCAGGTATTTCAAAAGAAAACAATGATTTACCTGTAAGATCTAGGTGATACTACTGATCATCATCAAAACAGACCCCACCTATGTGTACTTTGACTATCCAAACTTCTGCTTGATAAAAATACCTCTGTACAATTCTCAAGGATGACACCAACAGGGAATCCAGTTCAGTGACTTCTGGAAAGTCTGAACACACAAATGATCTCTTATTCAAAAACATTTTCACCATCCGACACCACTTACCACACTCCCATGTACAGGCATACCTTGGAGATATTGCGAGTTCAATTCCAGGCCACCGCAATAAAGTGAGTATCACAATAAAGTAAGTTGTAATCTTTTTGCTAGTGGAGGGTCTTGCTTTCAATTTTGTAAAAAGCACAACATCTGAGAAGCGCAATGAGGGGAAGTGCAATAAAATGAGGTATGCCTGTCGTCTCCTGAAAGCCTCTTCCAGCGGCTGACTCGAGTCCCAGGTCAGCACCCCACCTCATCCTGCCTGGATAGTGGGCTAAAAATTGGCTCTTTTTCTGCTGTAGTTTGTTTATTCAGCTCACCTCCTTCTCAGAAGAATGAAGAAAACAAATGCCTACACTCTAAAAACAAAACCCTCTCTTATATTTGGTTTAGATGATCTACATTAGCTAATCTTCTCAGTGTGACATATTTGAGAAAAAACTGCAAGTCTCTACCACCAGATCAAATAAATATTTATTTTTCTTTTGGGACTATTACAATAACTAAGTACAAAATTCTACAGAATAAAAACAAGTTGAAAAAGAAGGAAATTTCTAAAAATATCATAAATAGGAATCGGTTGGAGCCAGTGGAAGATTTATTAAATTGAAATTAATTTGCAAATTATTTCATTAAAAATTACAATAACTATTGAGTCTGATTAAAATAATAGCAAATGCAGACACTGGGACTTTGCCAATGGTTTGGCTTCTGCCATAAGAAATATAAAGTTAATAAAAAAAGGAAAAAATATAAAATTACACATTTACAGAGATGACTGAACAAGTTTACTCTCTCACAGGATTCTGGCATAGTACAGACTCAAAACATCTGGTGAATTACAGTGACCTTTTTAGGTGGGAACCACCAACTCCATTTACTCTAAAACTTTTTATTTGTCTAATAGAAGAAGTCTGTCACCAGCATAACACAGACGCATCCTCAAGCCTTACTGGTCTTTTTCATCCTGATTAATCTTAGTTTTATTTCCTGAAGCGGGGATACCAAGAACAACCTGTCTATACTAAAGACTCAAGTATGGGTTTTCCGGCACCACTGTTTTAATACTAATCACTGTTGCTTCCTGTAAATCTTAATGAGAAATCCACTTAAAGCATCTTTGGAGACCCAGAAAACCAGGAACTATCTCTGTTGATAAGTCAGCAAAGCCACAATATACCACTGAGGCCAAGCCTTCACCACCTTCAGCACAGTGCCCAAATAAAATGAGAACTGATAAGAATCAACTCAGGTTTCATACAAACCCAAACTTAGTAGCAGCATGCAGAGCTGTGTTCTACGCCAAATATTTTAAATCAGTTATTAAAAACTTTACACAAACACTAGTGTCAAATAGAAAATAATAACTGTTATATTTAAGAGGATGGTTTTATTAACCCTGTGTTAAGAAACAAAAGTTACTGACTGCTCTTAAAAGGAAGAGCTTAAAATTTATAGCAAACATTTTTCACCTAACTAATCCCCAATTCTTCTTTCGGATCTCAGTTTATCCTGTCCCTTCCTGAGCAAGGACTGACCTGACCTCCTCAACGTGGCAAACACACACTCCATTATGTACTCAATGCAACTTTCCTTCATTGCACTTACCAAAACTGTAATTTTATACATATTTGCATGGTCTTTTTTTAAAAAAACCTTCTAATTATTGAAATTGTCAAGAAGAGAACAGTAAAATAAACCCTAATATCCATACTTACACGGTTCTGTGATTACGGGACCTAGGTTACATTTCCAGTATAGTCTTGACTTAGCTAATTCTTCACACTAAGGAATGGCTGAAACAGGTCGTCTCCTCTAGGTGGCAGCACTCACCACAAGTGTTCTTAGATGTCCTCTGTTCTGTTTTGTTTTAAATGCACTTAAATACATTACTTGAAATGCTGGATGCTGCCTCAAATGCTCTCAAAGCGTATATGAAAAGAAAGAAAAGAATCTACAAGCTTGAAATGCGTGCTTTTACCTATTTAGGTTCATGTCTGCTGGAGCCCAGAGGACGTGACAGGAACTGGGAAGCCCGTCCCGGCCAGCTCTGCCCATCTCCTGGTAATAGGACTCCATTTCCTTGGGAGCACCGTAGTGAATGATCCTGCGGACATCGGCTTTATTGATGCCCATTCCAAAGGCAACGGTAGCTACAACACACTGCGAATAAGTAATGACACAGTCTGACAAACATTCGGCAGAACGAAAATCTTACATTTTTACCTTTTAATAAGGATGGGTAGTTCATCAACTTAAATCCTCAGCATGAAACTGAATTTAATATAATTTCAACCAATCACTTATAGAGTAAAAGATTACCTGCCCAATTTACAGATTACAGATTAATGACCATCAAATAGGGTTTCTGTTTTCTCTTTATGAAAACTAGCAAATAAAGTGGCTCCTTTCCTATAAGTACAAGACATGAAAGAGGCTCGTAAAAGAACTATTACATTAAGTGAGACTTTTGTGTTGTTATGAAGCTTCAAGAACCCTCGCCTGGCTGCACAGTTCCTTAGTGTTTCCTAGCACTGTTCTAAGATGAAAGGGAGTGTCTCATTACAGATGGTAAAATAAAACAAATACATCTCTGCATCTTTAAAAGGATAAAATAGCTAATATATATCAGTATACCGGGATGAATATTTACATAATTGAAGAAGTTTCAGGGAAGAATTAATGAAAAGAACACAAAAAAACTAAACAAAAAATTTTTTTTAAAGTATTAACAGTAAAAATACAAGAAGTTGTGCAAGAAAAGTAACTATAATACACTACATGGCTTAGCAATAAAAACATTTACAGAGCAATGATTATGTATATGTATAAAATTTGAATATATATATTATCTAATCAAATTTTAATACTAATATTAGGGAGGAAAGGGGATTCAAAATATATAAATAGATTAAAGGATATGAAAGAAAACTGAACTTTCATCTTTTATGGGAAGTCAATAGATAAGGCCTAAAACTAATAAACAGATTTAAAAAAAAAAACTAAGTAGTAGCAGCACAAGCAAATGATTGCAAGATATAGCAGTAAACACCAAAAGCACACACTAAAAGAGTCGGAACAGGAAATGAAAGTGCAGAAGGAATGAGAGGCTGATGCTTTTCACTGTAGAACTATTCAGTTCTTCATGTACGTGCATAACTGATAAAAACTAAAGTGCCTTTTAAAAATGTGTTAATATGGACCAACAGTAGCCAAAAATGGAAGGAAGACAGAAAAAGAAAATGCTGAACAAATCAAAGGAAGTACAATAAAGATGAGAGGAAAGTAAATATAGGAATGGAAATATATTAAGAAAAAGCTCTGAGTGAATAAGGCTAGGCCATTTTGCTATATTTAAGAGTGAATAAGCAACATAATTCTAATTTTCTTTTTTAAATGTTATTTCTTATTCAGTTTTTCTAGTTTTATTGAGATACATCTGACATATAACATTGTGTAAGTTTAAGATGTATAATGTAATGATTCCATATACATACATTTTGTGAAATGACTACCACAGAAAGGTTACTTAACACATTCATCATCTCACATAGTTACCATTTATTTGTGTGTGTGTAGAGAACTTTTAAGATTTAATTGTCATAATATAATATAACTATTCTTAGATGAAACCAACATATTTTCTCAGGTGTAAATAAAGATATTCTGTCCCCAATTAATTCACAACCTCATTCCAGAAAGGGAAGGAATTCAAGCCTTCTTGAAAAGGCAAATAAAATACAAAAGGACATAAAACTAAAAAGTTTAAAAGCAAAAATGAATGATCATAGACTAAAAATCCAAATCTACATCCAAAAGTGGTTAGGTTTGGTTATGAATAATCAGAAGGAAATTTTTTTTCCTAAAATTATAAAATGGAAACTGCTGACATTCTAAGAATCACTCCATCTAAGACATTAAGAACCGGAAGGTGAGCTAGGAAGGTGAGCTGTACTTTTGGGCTCATAGTAAAGCATAACCAACTGTAAAAAGACAGGAGTGTGAATATCTAGAATTCTGTGCACATACATACTCAGTAGGCAAGAGATAAATGTGCAATGGCAAGTAATCAATACCAAGAGCACCAGACCATTCTAAATATATGAGGAAATGTATTTTCATCATCTTGAGAGGGTCTCTGAGAACTTTCAATTCATGTGTGAAGCTTTAGAGTCATTTGTAACAGCAAAGAAGGAGTGCCCTGGCCAGCTGTCAGACACAGCAGAAACCCTGATGCCAGCCTAGGGTGACACAATCAATATTCATCTATTAATTTTCATAATGTAGATGAAAATTTGTGGCATCCTGCCATAAAAAGGAAGACTGCAACAGCACAAACGTACATGTGCCTTTCTCGATATTAGGTGTAATTAGTGATCGCTGTTAAGGTTTTTACAGCCATTATTTCAAAGTAATGTTTCATGAAGCTGTGTATTGGCAGGAAGCCCAGATGTACCCAACAAGTCCCCCATCACAACATATTATAGATAAAGTTTGTACTCTCTCGTGTCCTCAGGAGATGTTTCTACCTAAATGAGTAATTAGTAATGAAGCATAATTGATGAAATCATTGGTCAGTTAATGGTTCAAACATGGATAGTTAAGATTCAGTAAGCAGCAGCTAAAACACTTTACCTGATCATTTTCAAGCTCCTGAGATGAGCAAATAAAAATATAAGCATTTGAGAAGGTGGGTAGAATCTCTATTCCAAGCAGCTGTGACAGCTGTTTGTGTCTTTGAGGAAGAAGGAGGAGAACGGATGCTTTCAGACAGCAGTACACTGCAGCGCCACAATGCACTGTGGGTTTTACAGGCAGTGCATGCAAACCAGCCCCGAGCTACGCTGTTTCAACAGCACGGTCTGGGGTGGTTAACAACTACCTATGATAGGGAGGGCTGCAGAGAGAGGAAATGGATGACCTGATGCAGAGAAACAGGCAAAGCAGAAGTTCATCTCAGCTTGAGAGGAGGACCGGTCCACAGGCTTATAGTGAAAGCGTGTGGATATGACGTTCGCAGTGTGAAGCTGTGGATTTAAACCTACTAACGTGGCTTGAATTCAAATCTCCCCCAATGTTCCTCATGGACACCCAGATTTCCAGTCATCACAAATTAAAGTTAGTACATAACTACAATCACGACTAGAATCTCAGCTGTAGCACTTCACAGGAACTTCATCGATACCCTTTCTTTAGTTCTTCTCCTTCAAATCAAACCTACTCAGTGCTGCCAGTCTCCTGTTCCCATATAACTATTCTCTTGCTCAAAAACACAGAACAGTCTGCCACAATGGCTTTCAAACTCCACTCTACGGAGCTCTGGGGCATCATAAGATAAGATACCCAGGGGGACTGTCTTAGAGATAACGAGGTTCTTGGACCTCTTTCTCCCTCACATCAACTTCAGAAGAATTATTCTACTTTAACCTGTCTTACGTGTTAGATAAAAATTAATTTAAATGAAAAATTGTAAGACTGAAATAGTCTGGACAAGCTAGAGGCACATCCCACCAATTCCGGCCTGCCTTTTTGTAAGCGTTAAGGCCCTTTAAAAGCTGGCCAGCCAATCCACTCAGCCTTCCCCTGAGTCTCTAACAGTTCCTTCCTGCCTTCACGCCTTCACTGCAAGCCCTTCTTCCTCCACACGCCCCTTCTCTCTGACCACTGCAACTACTCACAACTCCCTGCACTCTCGTATCACAGTGCTCTGCACATGCCAGTCCTTCTTCCTGGAATTCTATAACCAATTCCTTGACCCTTTTCACCTACTGGCCTTTCACACTCGACAAACTTCTATGCAGTTGCTCAGACTCTACTCCAACTGCTTTTTCCTGGGTGACCATCCCTTTACACAACCTACAGAGAGAGCTAACATCTCCTTCTCTGTGCACCTAAGCACAGAGCATTATGTACATTATGTACAGGCTGCTATTTATACTAGTCTGCAATAGTTTCTTCACATAGCTATCTCCCACATTATACTATGATTCCATTTATCAGAAGAACTGTTTCATGCTCGATACAAAGAAGGTACTTAAGAAAGATTTGGTAAATAAATAGAGAAACATCTGTTTGCACTATGGGGATGATGAATCTTCACCTGAATTTCATCTCTCATGAAGCTATGATGAACCTCCTTCCTTGAGCTAATGTCCATGCCTGCATGGTATGCTCCACAGGCTAAATTCAGTTTCCTAAGTTCGGCTGTAACTTGTTCCGTCATTTTTCTGGTAGGACAATAGATGATAGTTGGACCTTCAAATTCCCAGGTAGAACTAAAGAAAAAAGAACATAAGAACAAACATATACATATATTTGCCTTATTTTAGTTTACCTTATTTAATTTTCCCTTTTAAATTTTTAATTTAATTCCATTTTAATTAAAGTTTAAATTTAGATTTTTCTTTTAGTAAAAGACTTGAAGGAGAAAGCATACAGAATACAGTGATATATTCACATAAAAATCTAAGACATGAGGGCAAGTCAAATGTGGAAATGACTTCTGTTAACCCCAAACACTTCTGACTTAGTTTTTGTTTAAATTAAATTTAAAACCAGAGACAAGTTTGTTTATTTAAGCGGAAGCTGTGATAAAAACTTAGAAATAATTAGAAATGCAGTTTGCATACTTTTAGAAACACAAAGCACTGGTTTAACCATTAGTCTTCATTTACATAAGGTAAGTAAATATTTACACAGGAGAATAAATAAAATTTGTATTATATTATTCTTATTCTCTTTTGTGATCATAAAATTGAGTTTCTGTGTTTACGGATAAAGCAAAAACTTTCTTGTAATATTAAAAGATCACTTTTATAGTTCAAAGTAGTAATCTTAAGACTATGATTGTTATAGAAAACATCTATTAGAAAGTCTGTTTTAGAAACCTGTGCTTATTTATTAGAAGTGTAAATGATGGTTTCCATAGACCTTATTTAATTCCTTAATATATTCATTTCCATAAATACATTCACTTGTACTCATTTAATGAATATAAAAACTGTACTAGTTTAGATTTAAGAAAAGTTATTTAATTTCTAATACATTTGCCCTTTGATATAATTTCAAGTTTAATAATCTATTTTAAAATATACTTACACATTGGCTAAAAGATACATGTGCACAAATATTTACAGCACAACTATAATAGTGAAAAATAATCTAAATCTTCATCATTATATACATTCAACTGTAAAATACTAAGCAAACATTAAAAAATTAAAGTTATATAAAACCTTTAAGAAGGACTATGGCAAAGTCTTAAAAACATAAATCAAGGGGAAAAATTAGTAACTGAAATGAGTCTCACTCAATAATCTACTCAAAGCAATTTTTAATAGTGACCAAATGGGTTTCCATATCAAAAATTCACAGCAGGTAACTTCATGGAGCGAGAGAAAATATAAATTATTTTTTAATGTACAAAAATTTTACTTAAAAAACATGTTTAAGAAAAAAAATTGTTCACCAAAATGTGGATATTGTAATGCCCTATACACTAATACCCTAATTTTTTAAAAGCATATAAAAAGATAGCAAAGATACTTTAAATAAAAGGAAAAAACTGCAGTAAAAAAATGGATCCACTATGAAGCTACTTCTGTATAAACTTAATACAATGGAAACTAGGTGCATTATCAGCCCAGTACAGACACAGAACAATTTATGAAAGATGAATGACAAAATAAATACTAACAGTAATTATAACTGAGGAATGGGATTGGAAGAGTGAAGTATATTTCGACTTATATGTACATAAATTGTTCAAATTAATACCAAGACTATGTATCACTTTTTATATTTTTTAACAAGTAGAAAATACATTACAATTCGAACTTATATAGCAGAAAAATCAAGAGTAAAACGTTCTATTATAAAAGGATTCACTACTTTGCCAAGTGGTTTACTGAAGACTGCTGTTCCGTCACAACAACTTTCCAAGGGGGAAAAGCCTGTCTTCGGCTAACCATTACAGGAGGCTGGTGATAGGGGCTCATCTGTCTAATTTAAGTCTACCAGGAATACAGAAAGCAAGTAAGGTCACAGTGTAAGAAACATGTTACCTCCATGGGGGAAAAATGTGAACACTGATTTAAAAAATAGCAGAATTAAACGAAGGAGAGAAAATGGAAAGGAAAAGCAATAGTCCGATGTGTTAATTCCCTTCACCTCATTGCTCATTAGGAGGACAATTTCTTTCTATTTGCCTAAGATCTACAGAAACCTTCGACTCTCAGTGGTTCCCTGCTGCCATTACCCTTCTTGGAGGACTGGAAATTAGTGCAAAATCTTTCCTGATTTGCTTTCAGAACAACCACAGTCACATTAAATATCAAAATCTTGGATGGCCTTGAATGTTAGGGTATGGAGTCTGGTCTTCAGTCCACAGGAAAAGGGGGAGCTACCAGAAAGAACACCAAGATCTGGGGGTGTGCTTTGGGATGAGAAATCTGAAAACTGCATGTAGAGTGCAACAAGGAACACTGAGGAGCAGGAAGGTCCGTTAGGGGAGACTATAATAATCTGGGGTAAAAAATAATCAAGACTTCAATGAGCAGAATTGGCATAAAAGAAGAAAACATTCAAGATGCCAAAGAGGACAATGCTATTAGAAAGACAGGATGTCACAGTATCACAAAAAAAGAAGTAAATACTTTCAAAAAGGAGACAGTGGTTAGGGGACAGTGTCACAGAGACTGGGGGTAGTATGGACTGAAAAGGATCAGAGGTTCGTGAAGCAGATAGTGATCTGACTGAGGAGACTCTAGCCGAGATGAAAGGGCCTTCTTCAAGAGAAGGATTTCCGTTTGGAAAGGAAGGGAAGTGAAACACAAGAGTATTCGCTTCAGAGAAATCACTAGGACAGCCAGACCATTCAGAATGTGTTCAATACATTCTTGTTTTATTCTGAATATAGAACAGTCATCCAGTAGCAAATCTCACATTTAATCCTAGAGGCCCCCAAGAGGTATTATGAGGTTTCCTTAACCCAGAGAGGATCTTCTTTTCTTTTAATTCCTTTCTGAAAAAGAACACGCTAATGATGTTCTTAAACTCGATTTGGCTAGACTTATGTTGTGTTTGTATTGGTAGAACAAAGATTATTTCCATTTTTCTGACCTAAAAACACATTTCATAACATGAAAATTATAAGCTTTTCACTGAGCAGACAGATAAGGGAATAAGGCTGAAAAGCTTCTTAGCATTCCTAATAAAATGCCTTCTAACAAAATAAACAGGAAACAGTACTAGTGACAGTTTCTTCAGCTATAAAATGAAAACAGCATGTGGCGTGCGGCGCAGCTGTAAGGGTTAAACTAGCTCACCCGTGTAAAGCGCCCGTGGCAGTACTAGGCACACGCTAAAGGCTCAAGAGTGTTTACTATTAAGATGACTTGGAAAAATTCCCTGATACTCAAATTTTTCATACAATTAGTGAACTAGATAGAATTCAGATATGAGATTCCTTTGATTCTGTGGTTTACCTGTCAGTTATTAAGAGTGTATGTCCTGTTCAAGCAACAGTATGGAGCATAAAAATATTCAAGGAATACATTTCCTCAGAATTGACTTTCCTCTGTCCCTGCCTTGATTATATACCACCACAATTGACTTTAACCAAAGCTAAGTAGAATTTGATGTTAAATACACATTAGAAAGAAATAGTAAAAATATATTTAAAAAATATATACATATATATATATATATATTTTTTTAAGGAAATAGTTACCAAAATTTATCAACCATGAAATCCTTACCTTGTTGTTTGGACAAGAAACTGCTTCAGATCCTGAAGAATGTATCCTGTTTTTCGTCCAACTTCTAAATACAAGTTTGGTCTATCAAAACTAGTACAGGTAATCTGAGGATTCTTCAAGTTTAAGCAATGTACAATATCTTCCCGGATGGAGGAACTTGCAGTAGCAGTGAGAGCAACTATTGGAACCTGAATGAAGTACACCAATTTTTCAAAAAGGAGCGAGCACATTAAATCCTAAAAATTCCACCATCTTTTTAAAAATAAATTAATAGACTGGAAGGCAATGACAGGAGACACTGTGTTAAAAATGCAATTTTCAAATTATTTTTTAAGAAGAAGACCTTCCTGCTTATGTGTTTCTTGGCCTCTGAATACACTTACTTGTTTTAAAATCAGGAATCATTTAAATAATATACTAAATCCATTAACTACTGGCCAAGATGGAGGCATAGGTAGATCACTTCGCCTCCTCACTCAAAGACAGGAAGGATCACAACAAACTCAAAACAAAAAACAGCCAGAACTGCCAGAAAATCCAACTGTACAGAAGTCTGACAACCAATTTAAAGAAGAAATATTCATCCAAACAGGTAGGAGGGCCGCAGACGGGGAGCCAGGGAAGGGAGGACGCAGTGTGGTGGTGGCAAGGCGGCAAAAGCAGTGGTGGGTGGAACAGGCCATCCCGCATTCACGTGTGGCAGCTACGAACCTGTAGGGTCACCTGGGGAGCAAGCAATCCCAGCCCCAGGCTAGACCAGCCAGCCCAGAGTGCCAGCATGGGGAAAATAAAGCCTCATAACTTCTGTCTGTAAAAACCAGTGGGGGTTGGGATGGCAGAAGAAACTGCCTGTCTCTCAAGAGAGCCCATTTAAAGGGCCCACACAGTCCTAGAACACACCCAAACCCACCCACTCTGGGATTCAGCACCAGGGCAGCAGCTAGAAGGGTGTCAGCCACATACAGGAAGTGGGGGAAGTGACTAGAAACAGGGTGAGAGCAGAGCAGGCAACATAGTCCCCTCTCCGACCCCTGCCCCACACACAGTACCACAAAGCAGCAAAGCAGGTTTCCCCACCTTGGCAAATAACTAAAGTTCCATCCCTTACAACATAACAGCTGTGCCAAGACAGGGAGTCAAAGCAGCTCTGCCTAATACACAGAAGCAAACAAACATAGGGAGGCTGCCAAATTAAGGAGACTGAGAAATAGGGCCTAAATGAAAGAACAGATCGAAACTCCGGAAAAAGAACTAAGCAAAACAGAGATAGCAAACCTGTCAGATGCAAAGTTCAAAACACTGGTGATAAGGATGCTCAGAGAACTCATTCAGTACAGCAAATGCATAAGGGAAAAAAGGAAGGCTACGCTAAGTTTAACAATGAAAAACCCACAGGGAACCAACAGTGAAGGGAAGGAAGCTGAAGTTTAAATCAACGATTTGGAACAGAAGGAAGAAATAAAGAGTCAACCAGTACAGAATGAAGAAACAAGAATTCAAAAAAAAACAAGGAGAGAATAAGAAGACTCTGAGACATCTGCAAATGCGCCAACATTGGGATCCTACAGGTGCCAGAAGGCAAAGAGGAAGAGCAAGAAATTGAAAACTTATTTGAAAAACTAATGAGAAAACTTCCCTATTTTGGTGAAGGAAACGGACGTACAAGTCCAGGAAGCACAGAGAGTCCCAAACAAGCTGTACCCAAAGAAGGCCACACCAAGATTCATCACAATTAAAATGCCAAAGGTTAAAGATAGAATTGTATTTTTAAAAGATTTTTATTTATTTATTTATTATTTTTAGAGAGAGAGCAAGGGAGGGAAAGAGAGAGAGAGAAAGAAACATCAATTGTGGTTGTCTCTTGCACATCCCCTACCAGGGGTGGGGGCGACCTGGCCTGCAACCCAGGCATGTGCCCTGACTGGGAATCAAACTGGCAAACCCTTTGGTTCACAGGCCGCACTCAATCCACTGAGCTACACCAGCCAGGGCTAAAGATAGAATCTTAAAAGCAAGAGAAAATGAGACAGTTACCTACAAAGGAGTATCAGCTAATCTCTCAAAAGAAACTTTGCAGGCAAGAAAGGACTGGCAAGAAGTATTCAAAGTAACTAAAAGCAAGGACCTAGAACCAAGATTGCTCTATCCAGCAAAGCTTTCATTTAGAATGGAAGGGCCGATAAAGTGCTTCCCAGACAAGGTAAAGCTAAAGGAGTTCATCATCACCAAGCCCTTATTATACAAAATGTTAAAGGGACTTATTTAAGAAAAAGAAGAAGATCAAAACTATGAACAATAAAATGACAACAAACTTATAACTATCAACAACTTAATCTAAAAAAGCAAAATGAAACAAAATAAACAACTAGAACAGGAACAGAATCATAGAAATGGAGATCACATGGAGGTTATCAGCGGGGAGAATGGAGGAAAAGGTACATGGACTAAGAAGCAGAACTGATAGGCACAAAATAGACAGGGATATTAAGAATAGTATAGGAAATGGAGAAGCCAAAGAACTTATATGCAAAACTTATGGACATGAACTAAGGGTCAGGGGGTTAAGAGGCTACTGAGCAGAAGAGGGCAAAGAGGAAAACTAAATTGGGACAACTGTAATAGTATAATCAATAAAATATACTTAAAATAAATAAATCCATTAGATTTCAAACTGTAAGGTCTACCTTGTCTTATTAAGACTACTTATTAGCTATCTACCTCTCCCTTTATTAACATTCATTATATTATTTATACATAATATTTTTACATTCATTACATTATTTTTTACATTCATTATAATATTTATAATATTCATTATAATATTTTTAACATTCATTATATTATTTATAATCATGCTGATATAAATGGGAATATTGTTATGCCTTATTTTTAAAGGTCCTATTTGTTTTATTTTTAGAGAGAGGGAAAGAGAGGTAGAAAGAGAGGAAAAGAAACATCAATATCAGATAGAAACATCTATCAGTTGCCTCTTGCAAGCACTGGAACCAGGGATCGAACCTGCAACCCAGGCATGTGCCCTGACCCGAAATCAAACCAGCAACCTTTTGCTTTGCAGGATGATGCCCAACCAACTGAGACACACCAGCCAGGGCTTGCTATCTATGCCTTGTTTTTCTATTAATCTATAATTCACAAATTATAAACTGTTTCATTCATTGAAAATCTAACCATACAAAGCAATGAGGCTGTTTTTTTGTTGTTGTTGTCTCTGATTAAATAATTGGTTTATGGCTTCTCAGACCTAAAAGGAAAGCTCTCAGTGACCTGAATAACCTCTCTCCAGTTTTGCTAAGTTAATCATGCCATACTATAAATAAGAAAAATGCATAAAATGAAACATCTATTATTAATCAATTCCTTGAGCAACCTAGTCATGCTCTATTTTCAGGCTAGCAAAGGCTTTTTGACTGGATTAGCAGCCAAAACAACAGGCACAGCATGTACCAGGAAAAATATGAACGTGTAATCTTTCAGAAATCCGAAAGTAGGATAACAACATACATTCCAAAAAACTAGACTTAACGTTTTGTTCGTATTATCATAGGGAGTTATAATCCACTACGCTATTACTTCGTAATCAGAAAAAATGAACTAAGTCTAAAACTTGTTCCTAAATCATTAGCTATTGTATTCTAAGAATACAACTTTCTTAAAATATTCTTTTTCACCCACTACAAATACAGTAAACAATATCATAAAATAGCCCATAGATACACTTCATCTGCCTCAAAATTCAGTTAAGCAATTCTCTTGTAAGTGAAAATTTATGTGCAATTTGTGAAAAAGCACTTACAGACTTTGAAAACCAACTTATTAAAAACTATAAACTACTTTTACAATCAATATTGCTTTACTGAAAAATTATCTCAAAGCTCATGTAAAAAGTATCAAGTTTTGCAGTAGTTTTTCTTCTTTTAAGATTTTATTTATTTATTTGTAGAGGAGGAGGGAGAAAAAGGGAGAGAAACATCAATGTGTGGTTGCCTCTCATGTCCCCTCCAGTGGGGACCTGGCCCACAACTCAGGCATGTGGGCTGACTGGGAATCGAACCAGTGACCCCTTGCTTCACATGCCATTACTCAGTCCACTAAGCCACACGAGCCAGGGCTGGTAGTAGTTTTTTTAAATAGCAAAAAATGACCCTGTCCGGTGGCTCAGTCGGTTAGAGCCTCGTTCCCACACACCAAGGCTGCAGATTCAGTCCCTGGTCGGGGGCCATCCAAGAATCAACAAATGAGTGCATGAATAAGTAGGACAACAAATCAATGTTTCTCTCTCTCAAATCAATAAATAAAATTTTTGTAAATTTTAAATGTATCAAAATCAATTTGACCAGGTTATTGGCATTTTTGCATTCTTGATCCTGAAATTTTGTCAAATTATTCAAAAATGATAATTCCCAAATTAACTTCATTGATTTCTGGCTTACAATCAGACAGTTCTCTGAATTTAGAGAGTGCATGCCTAGCAACTTAGAGATGAATAGATCAGTTTAGTAAAAAGTTAGTTTCTCTAATCAAATATAAGGCTAAAAATAAGAGAAGTTTAAATATGAAGTATTCTTAGGACATGCACATTCCCACCCACATAACAACAAAGCATTTTCATTAATTTAAGTACCTTATGGGAACAATTTGTAAGTGCAGTAATAAAATACTTGCTGTTTAACTGCATATGCAGATAAAGAAAGTTTTCAGAATAAAAAAACTGTAAGAAAAAAGGGTTTGGTTTGTTTCTGAGTAATACATACATGAGTGGGTGGGTAATATACTTCTGAAAATGGGAAAATATGCATAAAACACGACACCTCTTGAAGAAGTTAATAGAAAAATCAGGCAAAATAGCAGCACATTGGTGAAAAAACTCTGGCTTAGAATCAGTTGTCTGAGTTCAAATCCTGCCTGTGCCACTAACCAGATGGGAGATTTTGAGCTGCTTGTTTCAGTATCTGACCTTTGGTTTCATCATCTATAAAATGGCTACAAATAATCACAACAATCTCGTAAAGTTATTGTGAAGACCAAATGAGATAAAACACATTATGTGCTGAACATAACTCATAGTACTCAGTAAGCACCCAAAAAGTTTCAGCTATTACTGTTATTGCAACGACTATAAAGAATTCTATACAAACTCCATGGGCACTACTCCCAGATTTACCACTGACTTTGGCAGGGGCTAAATTCTCCTAGCCTCAGTTTTTCCTTCAAAGTATGAGACAGACTTAGGCCAGTGTGGCTCAGTTGGGAGGAGCGTCATCCTGTAACTGAAAGGTTGCAGGTTTGATTCCCAGTCAGTGCACATACCTAGTTTGCAGGTTCAATCCCTGTTCCAGGCACGTACAGGAGGCAACCAATAGATGCTTCTATCTCCCATCAGTGTTTTTCTCTCTCCCCTCCTCTCTCTCTAAAAAGCAATAAAAAATGTCCTTGGGTGAAGATAAAAATATATATGAGACAGAGAGTGCTGCATGATGTTAGACTCTCTTCTAAAAAAAATTCCCACTTTGCCACTAGAAACTTCCTATTCGAGTGACATGCTAACAGTGAAAAAATTCACTACAAATTCAGTCTTTATGAATTCAGTCTTTTGTCTACAACATTCTAGAAAGTCACAGTTAAAAATGTTGCTTCCTCAAATAGAAAATGGAACAATGTAATAGAATATATGAAACTTCAGAAATGAATAGAATCTTTTTTCTTAGAAGCATGTTGTGCTGTACAACACTTAAAATTTATAAACTAGGGTGAAGCTTAAAAGTAACACACAGGTTGCTTATGAGAAAGGTGACCATGCATCCTAGTTTGCTGGCACACCCCCCAGTTTCTCCTGTCATCATGACACTATTAAGAGCTTACACTCTTTCATTGTCAAAAGTGAACTGGTTTGGAAGATAAATTCTACTGTCGCCTACTGTCACCTATATCAAGTTCTTAACTCATACAAATCTGATACTTGAAGCTGGCAAAAATTTGTTTCCTTGGTAATAAGTGTCAAGTGTTGTTAAAACAAGTAATAAATTATAAATTAATCTTGGATTATAAATTTAGGAATGGCAGTCACATACTTCAATGGTGCAGAACCTATAGATTTAGAGAATTATAAGCCTTCCACCTGCTTCTAAGTTTGGGTCACCTTGCTAATTCTAACTCTGTACTCCATAATACCAGGCTTCATTTATTCATTCATTCACTCATTCCAATTAGTTATTGAGTGTGTCCTATACACTGGTCTGTGTGAAAGGACCGGGGAGAAAGTAACAAAAAAACCCAACATGTCTGATGGATCTCATAATTCCTCGTACTTGAATTTTATAGAATTTTGAGAACGATGTAAAACTTTCTGCCTGGCTTCTCTTTCTTGAGACTCATTTTATCTGGTTCTGTCCAAACTGGAATCGAGTGCCAAACAGGTTAGTGATTCCTCTGCCATTTTTGAACTTACTGCAACAATGCGGTGTGAAGCACTGCAGGTTCACACCAGCTGTCCCACTGCAACAGCAACAGGAGGCAGAAAAAAGACACTGAGAACAGCGAAGAAAACGCCAGTCTCACAGCCGCCAGGCGGCATTTCCCACCACTTAGCTAGTAACAAGGAACAGGCATAGAGGACTTAATGGCATGGCCAGTGGCGTGGGGACTGACTGTGGGGCGGGGTGAGGCAGGGGACGGTAATGAGGGAAAAGGTGGGACAACTGTAATAGAATAAAAATAAAGAGATAATAATAAGATGAAAAGGGTTCATGAGAACACTAGGGAAAAAGATTTTCTCGGCCGCTGCTTCACAAACACTCTGTGCCAAAATGAATCATCCCAAGAAATGAAAAGGATCCAGTGGAGTCCAAAGCCAGACATGGTAAAAGACTTAACTCAACACTAAACGTGGTTCAGAGCTGCAAAGAATAGTCAAAACTCCTCTAACACTCCTGTAGAATCCTTCTAGAATCAAAGGCCTAGGAAAGGATTACAGAGAGCAATCTTCCTAGTTTCCAAAAGCTTACTTTAAAACCATTCTAAATTAATGCAAAGCAGTCAAGGTACCTGAGCCTTGTGACTTTCACCAAACAAAGATCTTCTTTTTCTATTATTACATGCACTATTAACAGAATTTATCTTTCTATATTATTTGTACTGTTTCATGTACCACTTCTTGTTTGTCACTATTGCTTTTATTTTTACAGGTATGAATTTAAACTCCAATTCTGGACTATGAGCTACTTTAGGGCAGAAACTATGTTTTATATTGCAAATTATTTGCTTCAGAAACCAGCAGTGTCCCACTGTGTAGCTACTGCCGAACCCCACTGCTCAGAGCACGTGTGAAAGAGTTACTTTCTGATTCTCAGCTTTCTCATCCAATTCATCTACTCATGTAACCAACTGTCTATGGGGCACCACTATGTGCCAGGCACTGTTCTAGATTCGTAAACCCAGTCCACCAAAAACTCCTCCCCACAAAGAATATTCTAGTGCGGACCTAAAGATGACAGACAAAATGAATGTTAGAGGCGAGGTTAATTGGAACTTTCTCACAAAACAGTGTTTCCGCAAAGACTGGAGCGAGGAGGGGATCACACCACATGAACTGCCTGGCGAAGAGTATTCAGGGACAGGGAAGAGCAGGAACAAAGCCCGAACACAGGAGCATGCCTGGCATGTTTGAAAATATCAAGGAAAACAGGGCGGCTGGGAACTGGCACATTAGGAGACAAATACCAGAGGGTGGGGTCACAGACACTGAGCTTGGCAGAGCTTACCGACGGGAATGCTGCCTTCAAGGAGCCCAAAGCCCTAAACGAATTTCTGAAGTCATGTCCCCACTCGGAAATACAGTGAGCCTCGTCCACAGCAATCAGAGTGATTCCTATAAAAAAAGAAAAGAAAGAAATTGGGACAATAAATTGAAGTTCAAAAACAAAGGGTATCTTCATCTAAATCAACATCGCCTTCTTCATTTAGAATATGTAAGTATCACAGAAAAAATACACGATTGAATCAAACCAATATTTGGTAAATAACATCAGGTAACACGAAAAATCACTATTGAGAAGAAGAGAAATAGCCCTGGCTGGCGTAGCTCAGTGGATTGAGTGCGGGCTGCAAACCAAAGTGTCGCAGGTTCGATTCCCAGTCAGGGCACATGCCTGGGTTGTAGGCCACAGCCCCCAGCAACCACACATTGATGTTTCTCTCTCTCTCTCTCTCTCTCTCCCTTCCCTCTCTAAAAATAAATAAATAAAATCTTAAAAAAAAGAGAAGAAGAGAAATAAATAGATTAAAACTATATGGACAAAAGAAGGAAACATTTATATATTATTCAAACGCGTATTTATTGGATTTCAGCTTTCATCATTATTCCTCAGAGAAATGAAGTACTCACTACACCTGTCCTCAATACTATCCCTCATGAACCAATCATAATGACAATGCCCTGAGAAAAAGAGCTGTTCTCTTTCTCTTTGGTAATACTTTTACTTCTCTCGTTGATTACCCTTCAAGAGGCAGAACCAGAACCTTTCCAGTGAGATTAAGTGCATGACTACCCACGCCTGCTCCCACACCGCACACCAAAGAGTACCGCTGAGACACCAGCACCGACACTCAGGGTGCCGTCCACGGTCTCCAGTGTAAGGGAAGGACCACATCTCATTATGTACAAAGTAGGTAAGAAGGAGTATAATTTGTTCTTTCTTCCCCTCACAACCCCTCCACTCTGCCCCCACGCCACACACCCACATTGAAACAGAATCAATAGTGTAAGGAATGCATTTCAGAAAAGGGCTTTATTGTGTGACCATCCACTACAATGTCTTCAGATATTTCAGAGCAACAGCAATAGTGCCTTTACCCTCAATTACCAAATTAATACTTAAGACAAAAATAATTTGTCCCTTCAGCAGTTATAATCATTACTTGATATTTATCTGAGTGTTAGTAACGTCCCAACACTAGCCGAGATTAAAAAGATGTGCTCCGGAGTCGGACGCCCTGGACGCAGAACATGGCTCCGCCACTGAGCACTTCTGTCACCTGAAGCAAGGGGTCTCCACTTCCCACAAGTACAAGTAGATAACAGCCCTAAATTTATTTTATTAGTTACTCTGAAAATTAAATTACATCACTCTCACATAAAATGCTCTGACAGGGCCTGGCATAAAAGATATCTCAATAAAAAAAATTACTACTATTATTATATTGTTATTAAATGCCTACTATGATCCAACCACTTTTCTAGGAACAATAGTAAGATGAATAAAATGCAATTCGTGACCTTGAAGAGCTCATAATTCTAAAAAAAGAGACTGACATGCAAATAAATAATTACAATTTATTGAGATTACTGACTATAATAAAGCTGAAGGAGAAGGCACAAAAGAAACCTACTAACATGAGCAAAGTGGGTCATTAGCATCAAAATTCTCTGGTTCATACTGAGGGGCTGGAAAGATTCAATGTTACCACTGTACTTATTTTGGCTTTAGAAACCAAATGATACAGATTTTAAATTAAATACATTAAAACAAAGATGGTGGCTCCTCCTTTATTTTAAAACCTTCCTTAAAATCACAGGTTTCACTAACTACCTTCGAATGAAGCTGATCTCTGTCCCTCACAGTGAGTTCAGGCAAGCTTTTGCCAACGTTCACTTTAAATGCGCAAGTCCAAGTGCCTGGCCTGACCAGGTCCTACGCCGTTTCATTGTGGCACACTTGTCACTCAAGCCTGATTTCCAAGGTGAAAAGACAATTATAGGTGTGTTTGGTTTTAAGGAGTCTCCATAGAAATTATGTTTGCTGCTTCTGTTAAAATCCATACTACCTAAATAACGTAGCATTTATCATAAAAACTAAAAACTGATTAGCTAAATGTCAGACTACTATACAAATAAAGGAGTATATTCACTTTTACAAGCATTTTACAATTTCCTGCAAACAAAAGCCAAAAAAAAATTTTCAAGAAGAATGTCTTTTTTCACCAGTCAACCAAAAAGAACATTTTCATCTATCATATGCAGAGTATTCCTCTGCAATGCTTGCAACATTCATAATTTAATCCATTACAGAAAATAAAAATAGAGAATTAGAACTACCTGTCAAAGGATCTAAGTACAGATGTAAGCTATTATTAACTCTACCATAAGTACAGACGTAAGCTAGTTATTATCTCTATCACAGAAACAAAGAAAATACTAAAATAGAGCACAACACATCCAGACCACTATGGAAACAGACCCTAGCTTTTAGAATAAAACCAGGCAATCTGCATCTCTAAGGTAGTTAGGCTTAATATAAAGTAAAATATTCACAAAAACTTCATACAACCTAATAAGAGACACAACCAATTTGTTTCCTATTAAAGACAAAAATATAGTATTCCAAAATGGGAGTTTAATATCTAAGGAATGTGCTTTTTTTTAGGATTTTATTTATTTATTTTTGGAGAGAGAGGAAGGGAGGGAGGAAGAAAGGGAGAGAAACATCAACGTGTGGTTGCCTCTCACGTGGCCCCCACTAGGGACCTGGCCCACAACCCAGGCATGTGCCCTGACTGGGAATTGAACCTGTAACCCTTTGGTTTGCAGCCCACATTCAATCCACTGAGCTATGCCAGCCAGGAAGAATATGTTCTTTGACAATATATTTAATCAAATGTTAATTTCTGTCCTAATTCTTTTGTTAGTATTTAACACACACTAAAAGGATATAAATTTGTTTTCATTATACTGTTAATTAAATTGTTAAATGTTTCCCTAGAGTTATGTGCAAGTAACCATTAAATGAGAAACTGCAATGTTAAAAAAAACTTTGCTATGTGGAATTATTTTAACAGATAATGATACAACAAGATTACATAATATTGGTTAGTTCAACTGAAATATGTGCATTTGCAATGAGCCTGGATAGAAACTGTTAGGCAGCTGAGCCTAACCATCAAGAAGGAAATAACAGACAAAAATTTTTTAAGTACAAAAAGAGCAATGTCAGCTTTTGACTAAATCTGTATTTAAATTTTCTGGAGCAAAAACTCTAACTCATCTCTAATTTGGTAAAATAATCATACTCATTGGTGGCAAATAATCAAAGGTCCTGTGTCTTCCAGCCCTGAGGACACACCAGAATCACCTCTGAAAAACCCGAGATGCCAAGGCACCATCCCTGGGCATTCAATCAGAACCTTCAAGGCTGAAAGATGCTGTATTTTCTAAAGTTTGAAAGGCGAGTCTCTTGGACAACAAGGGTAGAGAACCACTACATGGATTTAATTTAGATTCAACATATATTTAAAAAAAAACTATAATTTCATGAAATCTAAGAATGAACAGTTTTCAACAATACACTTAAATGCTGACTATGTGCCAAGCACTGAACTAGGGAAATATAAATGAGTAAGAATTGTATTTTTTCCCAAAAAAAGGTTATAGTAGAGAAGAAAACATATATAAACAGGTAATTATAAGACAGCAGCCTAATTTCTATGGCAGAAGGAATTACAGGCTCCTTCTATGGGATAAGACAGGAGAGACACCCAGTCGGAGAGTCAGAGATTTCCTGGAAGAATTAATGTTTGAAATAAACTTTAACAGAAGTGAAATGCAGGATCGTCCACAAGTTCAACTTTAAAGGATAACTCAATTCAGTAAATTCTTACAAGGATCCTGTGGTACCACTTACCCACCATAGCCTCAAGTTCCTGGAGGAAGCACAAATTACCCGAACAGAATTCTGGAGTTAAGTACACGATCCGGTATTTGCCTCTATAAAAACAAAACAAACGAAAAAGAAACAGGAGAGGAAATGTTACTACAATAAAGAAAACAATAACCCAATGAATTACAACTTACAACCATAATACCTGATAAATTTTTAAAAAACACATTATGCTAATTACTAAAAACTAAATGAATACTGATGTGTACATACTCGTATCCACATATGCTGTTCTTTGATTTCACTTCAGCATGTGAACATAAAAACTGGCAATGCCTGTCAGGGAGTGCTGAGCGTTAAGGTGACAGCAGAAGCTTGGTTCTGATTTCTAGCGGTCCAGACCCAAAATTACAGTGCCTGAGTTACATGATCAAGCCTGTAGTAAACCTTTTGCGTGTTAGCGATGCACCTACATACCACCCTCCTTCTGGAGAACTATAGCCCGTGTTCACACACTTCCCTACGGTGAAACCCTATGCACGCATGCTTCTCTATGCATTCTGTTCTCTTGCCCACATCCTCTTGGGCCAGGGTTAAACACAGTATGAAAATCAAGTCAATGGGTCTCTGTCCTAGAATTTGGGGGTCTGATCAAGAATCAACCAACCAGTCAGCCTCTGGAGTGGCAAGACCTGAAACGTGTAAAAAAAGGAGTTGCAAAGCAATCTTCTATTTTGTGACTAAAAAAGCTAAGAATGTTTATCTCCTTGGAGAAAACAATGAGTAAAACACATAGAGGTTATAGATAAAAAAAGAAACTACTCTAAAAAAATCTGGCAGTTTCTTAAAAAGTTAACATAGAATTACAATATGGCCCAGCAATTCCTCTCTAGGCTTATACACAAAAGCACTGAAAACATATGTTCATTTAAAAACTTGTATGTAAATGTTCTAAGTACTATTATGTTCGTAACAGCCAAAAAGTGGAAACAACCTAAATGTACATCACTAATGAACAGATAAATAAAATACGGTATGTCTATTAAATAGAATCATTCATCCATACAAGGAAATGAAGTGCCGGTAATACTGTGCTAAGTGAAAGCAGCCAGACACCAAAAGCCACACACTGTGTAAGTCCATTCAGGTGAGATGTCCAGAATGGGCAAATCACAGAGAGAGAAACTAGATTAGCTGTTACATGGGGGTAGGGAGGGAACAATGGGGACTGACTGCTTAATGGATATGGAGGTTTGGGGGACTGAGGAAAATGTTCTGGAGTTAGTAATGACAGTTGCAAAACATTCTGAATGTGCTAAAAGCCAAGGAACTGTACCCTTTAAAAATGGTTAAAATGATAAATATTAAATCACGTAAATTTACCTCAATTAGAAAATAAAACTTAAATATTTATCTACCACATGACCCAGTCATGTTTATAGCAATGAAATCAGAGCCCACGACTACACAAAGACTCGTGTTCAGCTGTACATATTCATACCACAGACATTTTGTTCCTGCATTAAGTATAACTTTTTGTGTATAAAATTCTCTCAAACATCATAGAAACCTGATCATATGATCAGAAAGCATGTAAGTTACTCACAATTTTACATCCTTTAGAATACGTTTTGACTGTGCTGATCCCAGAAAACAAGCTGAAATGTTGGACATTCTACAAGAAAACAAACACATATCCTGGAGCCATGTACACTTTACAAATATCAACTTCATTCTTAAGTGAGAAATAATAAAGAAATATAATTCTTTAAAACAATACATTCCCCTCTGCAATCCTCAGTCTTTTTGTAACTTACTAATTCGTTCAACAAATTCTTTCAAGGGCCATATTAGAAGGTAAGTTGTTAAGGAGGGTTTTTTCAAAAACATTGCAAACTGAAAGACATTTAAAATTTTTCCATAACTACAATGTAGGCTTCTGTGAATACATAGAAGCCTACATTGAGCTAAAGAGCAAGTATAACTGAAAGAGAACAGAATTTTTAAAAATGCAATTTAAATGGCAGTCTGTTTGCTTTTAAAAAAGTGTTTATTGGGACCACCTGGTGGTCTTGAATTACGGAGAACCTGAGAAAGGTTCTTTCCCCTAACATGTCATGTATTGCTTATAAAGTAACACTTATATAAAGGTGTTACTGGGAATTCGACTTTAAAATACATAATTAGAGATCCGATATGACCTTCATGGAAAGAGAGAGAAAGCTGACAAGGTGGCAATGAAAACATTACGTACCCAAGCTGGAGCACTTGGTCCTCCATCAAAGAAATAAGAGGAGAGATGACGATGCCAACCCCACCTACGTAAACAGGTGGGTACTGGAAGCACAAACTCTTCCCATAGCCTTGAAATAAAAAGAACATACTCACTGAAATGAAAACAAAGCCTCAGTATTTTGATTTCTTCTTACAATGCACTTGAATGAGATGAATGATCACTCACTATCATGCTATTGCATTGGCTAAAAAGTTCATATGGTTTTCTCCATAAAAGACACGTTTTTTTTGTTTTCACCAATAACTTTATTGATTTGGGTATTTTCAGTATGTTGGCCTTCTCCCACATGGTATAACAATGATTGTTCTCAGTTAATGTCTCAATTTGATCATTATCAATTTCAACTGGTCTACCCAACCATGGAGCATTGTCCAGCAATAAATTTCCAGTACAAAACTTTGCAAACTGCTTTCAACAAGTTTCATCAGTTACAGAACTTTCTCCATACAATGCAAAAATCTTTTCTGTGTGTTGCAGTTGCATTTTTACCTTTTTTGAATAAAGATAATATGCCAAAAATGTTGTGTATTTTCTTCCCTTTTCGATATTAAAATGGCTACACAAAAACTCACCAATTTTTTCCTTCACTTTACTAAGTATATTTTATTGATTATGCTATTAGAGTTGCCCCATTCTTTTTTTCTCCCCTTTATGCCCCTCTTCCCAGTACCCTCCTTTGCTACAGCATTCCCCCCTAGTTCACATCCATGGGTCATATGCATAAGTTCTCTGGCTTCTCCATTTCCTATACTATTCTTAACATTCCCCTGTCTATTTTGTACCTACCAATTATGCTTCTTACTCCCTGTACCTTTTCGCCCTCTCTCCCCTTTACCTCCCCACTGATAACCTCCCATGTGATCTCCATTCTATGATTCTGTTCCTGTTCTAGCTGTTTGCTTAGTTTGTTTTTCTTTTTATATTTTTAAGTTCAGTTGTGGATAGTTGTGAGTTTGTTGTCATTTTATTGCTCATAGTTTTGATCTTCTTTTTCTTAGATATGTCCTTTTAACACTTCATATAACAAGGGCTTGGTGATGATGAACTCCTTTAACTTGACCTTATCTGGGAAGCACTTCATTTGCCCTTCCATTCTAAATGAAAGCTTTGCTGGATAGAGTAATCTTGGACATAGGTTGTTGGTTTTCATGACTTTGAATACTTCTTTCCAGCCCCTTCTTACCTGTAAGGTTTCTTTTTGAGAAGTCAGTTGATAGTCTTATGGGAACTCCTTTGTAGGTAAATATATCTTATTTTCTCTTGCTACTAAATTTTAAGATTCTCTCTTTATCTTTAATCTTGGGTAATATAATTATGATGTGTCTTGGCATGTTCCTCTTTGGGTCCAACTTCTTTGGAACTGTCTGGGCTTCCTGAACTTGCATGTCTATTTCCTTTGCCAAAATGGGGAAGTTTTCCTTCATTATTTTCTCAAATAAGTTTTCAATTTCTTGCTCTTCCTCTTCTCCTTCTGGTAGCCCTATGACTCGGATGTTGGAATGTTTAAAGTTGTCCCAGAGGTTCCTCAGCCTCTCAGTTTTTTGAATTCTTATTTCTTCATTCTGTTCTGGTTGAATGTTTAATTTCTTCCTTTTGTTCCAAATCATTGATTTGACTCCCAGTTTCTTTCCCTTCACTAATGGTTCCCTGTGGATTTTTCTTTATTTCACTTTGTATAGCCTTCACTTCCTCCTCTATTTTGTGACCATGCTCAATCATTTCTGGGAGCATCCTGGTTACCAGTGTTTTGAACTCTGTACAAAGCACTGGACCATATTTCAGCCATATTTCTTTGTCTTGGCACACCAGTCTGGATGAATATTTCTTCTTTAACTCTTTGGTTGTCAGACTTCCATGCAGTTCAATTTTCTGGCAGTTCTGGTTGTTTTCTGGTTTTAAATTGGTTGTTTCCTTCTTTTGTTTGTGCAAGGGGAAAAGTGTATCTACCTACCCCTCCCTCCATCTTGGCCAGAACCTGACAAGCCTTTTTTAAATGCATGCTGATAGGACAGCTGTCACAATACAATCTAACAAAATTATTTTGAATAAAGTTAAAGAAACTAAAAGCACTACTGGAGCCATTATAAAAAAAACAAATAAACTTTATATCTTTGTAAGAGCTAATTCATGCATAAATTTAAGCATCTACTCTCAGTTCCCTCTCTTCTGTATTTTACACCATCTGTATTTGTACAGCTGTCCCTGATACCCACAGGGCATATGTTCTAAGACCACCAATGGAGGCCTGATGCCATGGATAATACCAAACCCGATACATACAAATCTATGATAAAGTTTACTTTGTAAATTAGGCACAGTAAGAGATCAACAATAAGTAATAATGAAGTAGAACTATTATAACAATATACTGTAATTAAAGTTATGTGAACACAGTCTGTCTCTCAAGATATCTTACTGTAATGCACTCACTCATTTACTTAAAGGAAGCACTTGCAGCTTCACTCTGGCATATCCAAATTGCCAGCATCACTACTCTTGCACCTTGGGGCCATTATTAAGTAGAATAAGGGTGACTTGAACACAAGCTCTGCGACACTGTAACAGCAGTTCTGATAACAGAGACAGCCACTGAGTGACTAACGTGTGGGGGAGCATCTATGGCATGGATGCACGTCCTGGGCAGGACAGAATGGGGCTGAGAAGATTTCATCTCACTACTCAGAATGGTGAGCATTTTAAAACCTATGAATTATTTGCTTCTGGAACTTTCCATGTAATATTTCAGACCATGGTTGACAATGGGTAACTGAAACCACAGAAAGTGAAACTGTGGATAAGGGGCAACTACTGTACTTGTATTTTGAGAGTTTAATGAAAGATCAGGCATTTAAAAACCTTGAAGTATTTTTTAAAAGATTAGGTTATTTGCTTAAGTACAACTTACCAGTTGCCATGACAACAACATTATCTCTTCGTTCCTCCAGTACAGAATGAATCACTTTCCACTGAACCCTAGAAAACGAAAACGCAAAAGGCTGTTTTGTTTTACTAACAAGAAACCCAGAGGACAAATTGAAAGCCATTTAATTTTTCTACTTCCTCTAATAAAAATTCTTTTACATTCTTGAGTTTCAATATAAAAATGTACGAACCCTAGATAGAACTCTAAATTTAGGCTACATGGATGTACGCATGTGCACTTAAGATTTGCAAATGTATATACACTTAAGGTTTGACCATTTCCTAGTATGTAAATTTTATACCAATAAATAAATAAATATTTTACTATAGTTAATTATTTATATGCCAAAGTATTTCTGAAGAAGTGTAATGATGTCTAAAATTGATCTTGAGATGCTTTTTAAAAACTGGATTAAGGAATAGGTAGAGGGATGATCAATGAATGTGTTATTATGTATAGCAAAATGTTGAATATACAGGTATTCATAGTAAAAATATTCTTTCAACTTCACTGTTTATCTCCAAACATTTGTTTAATAAAACACTGAGGGAAAAACCAATTGGAAAGGTATGCTGCTAACAACCTATTCTTCCTTATCTGAATGCTGGTTACACAGGGGACCTCATTTGGGAAAATTCACTGATGTGTATTGTACATTTATGTACACTTTGCTGTATGTAGGACAAAGTTAATTTTTAAAAAAATTTTAAGACCAAAGGGAAAGAAGAAATAAATGCCTCCATGGATTAAAGTTTAAGTTCCCAGACAAGGAAAAAAAATCCAATCTAGATATCTACATTCTTATTAGTTTCATTCAAATGTATTTGTTCCTCATCTTATATTAATACTTGTAAATGTATCCACTTAGATGTAAATATATTTGAATTATATTAAAAATGGTAATATTATCACTGTTCTTCAAACTGTTGTCTTATGAATTTCTCTTATATCAGCATGCTTTGAACAATAAAATATACAGAATGGGCACATAGATACCTATTTAATGAAAAACAAGTCAGCATTAAATTACAATTCATTTACTAATGTATTTAAAGTAGTTTCTATCCAGAACTCTCTATGGTAAGAAAAACCATTTTTCTTTGCTACAAAAATAATTTACAGACATGAGTTTTATGTAAATATTACTTCAAACTAACTTTGTAGTCACAGAAAATACAATGTAACACATCTAAACCATAGTGAAATTGTGTGGTTTCTGTGAAGTGGGTGGATTATTTGCCTATTTCCCCTTGTGAAGAAAAGAATAATATGCAATTCAATTAACTGAGAATATACTCACGGCTTGAACCTGGAATGGCCGAAGTAAGACTTGAGGCAAATAATTTGCTCTGCATTTGGTCCTGGTATCGAAGGGTCTTAAAATAAAATAAAATGGGTACTTATGTTAACATAGAAGTACATGTAGTGTGAGGGAATAAAAGTTTTATTTCATTGGCTTCTTATAAAGACTAGAGGGGTAGATCCAAAGGTTACTACTATTTTCTGACTTTTAAATCCAACCACTTTGGCCCTCTCGGCGCCAGTCACGACTCTGACTAAACGCTTTGGTAATGACCTAATTCTAAGGATTAGAACTTTGTTGTGGTTCATACTTTGCCAGCATTTAAAAAAAAAAAAAGGTGTTTTGGTATTTGCTGAGCTTCTAAAAATTAACATGAGACCCAACCATGGCAAGTAATATACCAATGCAAATTTTATAACATACCCAACTTTCAACTAATGGTATAATCAGAATTACATTACAATCACCAATGAAATCCATAGATAAAATCTTTCTCTTACTTATAACTCCACCAAATCTTTCACCCAAATTCTAACAGCATAGCACAAGGAAGGTATGTTAAATTTACTCAGCTGATTTTCATTTTCTACTCAGGTTGCAGGGTTCACAAGTGGCCAAGAAAGAGCAACGCAAAGAATCAACATAATTCACCTCTAAACAAATAAAAATTCATCATTATAATTCTCAGCTTTAACAATTCTATATAGAAAATTAAATTGATTTGGAGATGTCATATGTGTACTTAATACAAGAAAACAAGTGGGGAAACATTTTTTTAACATCTTCATGTACTCCTCACCTGCAAAATATACTTTAGATTTCCACTTTATAACACTGATGAAACTTGGCTCTAGAGAGAGTTCTACTTCATGAGAAGACACCATAGTTTGCTACAATATTCTATTCTATTATTTCCATTTAAATAACAGGAGGTTCACTTAGTGGACTCTTTACTATAGTTAGCATATACAGTATGGAAATTGGGCTATTTTGCTATTTTAACATTGTGCCACTTATTTTAATAAGCTCCTGCAAAACAGACATTATATATCTATGCTATTTATAATAATGTCTAATACCAGTAATTAATGATTCTTTACTAATGATTTTATAATTTTGACAAACAAAACATAAAATTTGGGATGAAAAGTTTCACATCACCACACTCACCAAATGACACAGAACTTTCATTACTCTGCTTTTACAAATAACACAACAGTGCTTTACAATACCGAAAAACTAAGGACTTCATGACAAGTTTAGAGGACCTAATTAACTACATGCCACAAAATCCTTGACTTCCAAAATGTTTAAAAACTGAACCCTAAATTTAAAGTCAGTGGTAGGTATCAGAGGTGGGTCATTTCAAACACAGTACAGTGCTTACCTCCATTATCTTCTTCCTCCTCTTCAATAGCTTCATCCTCATCTTCATCTTCATCTTCATCTTCTTTAAAAGAATCGTCCAGATTTCTTTCCACTTCTGTGCATTTTGAATAAGTTGGATCGACTGTGCCCCTGTTTAGGTTTTCTAAAGACTGAAAGTTTAAAAATAATTTTAAAAGCAAAATCATTGACAGTGCCGTATCTTTTTCACCAAACACAAAAAGCATATTATTAACAGAGCCTACAATTTTGTTCAAATCTGACAGATGAGCAAGCAAAACCACAAAAGGACATGTGTGCTCCAGTTTAAATACGTGCTCAAAACTGGCTGCTAAGGCACAAGGCCAAAGCTGGAATACTTCTGGCACACGCAGGGGTCATGAATAGCATATAATGAAATATGCCAAGGGAGAGTTATCATAAATTTTGAGGTTAGATAATTTAAAACATTCTTTCTTTATCATACTTCAATGTTTTCACTTCCCAAGTGGTAGATGCAGATTTTAATGTTATTTTTGCAATGAGTTTCTCTATATCACACATCAGTCACAGTCTTTTAAAGTAAGCATATGGTTTAAATTATAAGTAAACAATAAATGTGTTTTGGGAATTGTTAAAACAACAAAAAGATTCAAATAATTTAAGAAATATTATAAATGTGAAATAAAGTTTTTTGCTTTTATTTTTTTCTGACAATATCTGATTTTCCTCCTTGAATGAAGATTAGCTACTTAAAGAACCTTAGGGTATTCCAAAATTGTATCATTTGTAAAATTTTTTACTGAGAAGTGACAGAAAGAAATATTAAACCACAGTTCCTATTTTCTCTTTTTATTAAAACCTCCATTTAATAAATTTGACTTCACATTTTTTTAAAAAAATGTATTCATTTCAGATCTGGAAAAGGAAAATAAAGTTCTGTTTCTGATTATTTATTCAAGTTAACAAACATACTTCAAAAGCATTTTGAAAATCAACTTGTCTCACATGGTTATCCAGGTCGCCTTCTAAGAGGTTCGATATATAATATGTTTGTAGAAGTCCACAAGTATACCATAAATGTACTACCTAAATAGCACTCCTCAGAGAAATGGTTAACCAATAAAGGAATATAATTTAGCATTTATTTACTATTATTACTATTCACTAATCTTTATTAAACACTTACAGAATGCCAGGCTCTACTAAGCTCTTCAAAAGTACCACGTTAAGTAATAATTACAATTGTTAACTGAGCATCAAAGAGGCTAGGAAACGTGCTCCGAGTCACACAGCGAATAAATGGAGAAGCTGGGGTTAGAATGCATCTGCAAATTCAGACTCCACACTCCTAATCACTACCCACTACTTTGTCTCAAAACTAAAGAATCAGGAACCTAATCTCATTTCATTCAAAAAAAATCACATTGACCTAAAAAGATTAGGAATAAAAAATATGCATAACTATGAACTTCTATATATGAATTTTCACTTAATTTGCCTAATTAATCTAGACTTTCCATTCTTATTGCCCATCCTTGGTTCACAGGACCTGACAAAGAAACTGGAAGTTGGGTTAATATATAGAAAATAAATAAATTACAAAGAAAATAATTTCATTTGATAACAGGGGAAAATGCAAACATTTAAACATGAGAAAATTATACACAATAAATATAAAAAATTCATAGTATATAAAACCGAATAAAGAAAAAAGGAAACTGAATGTAAAAAAAGAAAACTTCCAAATAAAAAGCAATACACATGAATGGGAAGAAAGGGAAACCTATTTCAGTAATGGAGAGCTGAATCACAACCCTCAGTATAGGAAAAGATTAGAAGATTAAAAGAAAGTGATCTAAAAAGGAACACAGAAAACATATTAGTATGTTTTCTAGTTTATAAAAATTAGTATACTACTACTAAAACATTATTCATAGACCATATAAAAATATAAAGAATGATGAATTGGAAAACAAAATCTAGGTTTACATAACTGATAGCAATCTCATTGTGTGAGACCAGTGTAGAATTAGGTAATATTTTACTTAATTAAATGACCTTTAGAAAGAACTGGAAGTAATCTTCCATAATGTTAAACATACCTTAAGCATCTCCATTTCTAAATCTTCATCACTTTCAATTATATAAGATGTATCTTCTTCATTGTCCTTGGAGGATAAATAAAAGGATGTCAAACATTAATTTCCAGTATAATTGACTCCATACCCTCTTTTCTACAAAATAGATAAATATATAACACATATTTTTGTTTATATGATAATAAGATAGAAAGAAGGGAAAGAGGGTGGCAGGGAGAAAGAAAAAAGGAGTAGTAAACATAAAGAAACAAAGACACAAATAAAAAGAGAAAGAAAAATATACAACTGGAAAGATGAAGAAGATAAACAGACTTGAAATAAAGCCCACACTCTAAATGAGAATACAAAGTGCCAAGTTCAACTATCATTAAACAATGCCAATCTGTGCTTCCCAAACTTTTTGAGTACAAGAACCTCTTTACGCGCTTGAAAAAATTCTCTACAAAGCCAGGAATGATAGCTGTTCTTATCTACCCACTTATTTTTTAAAAGTTCAAAAAGTACTCTGATTATTAAAATATCTTTAAATAAATCAATATTTTACAATAGCATCTACATATATTTGAAAAAGAGTGTCAGTAAGGTATTTATTTAACTATCGCTGACACTTAGGTACGAGGAACCTTTACAAAACTTTGGCAGTCCCCCGGAAGCATGTGCCCAACACCACGGGAAACTGCACTGAGAAATATAGAAGAAAGACTGCCCAAAATGTCTACTCTTTAAATTGTAAGTAGGAGAAAAAAATTGACTCCATACCCTCTTTAATTAACCTGAAAATATTAAGCTTTAAAAAACAAGTTTAAAATTAGATTTATACAAGGAGAAAAAATCTTTTACTTTTTAAATGGGGTCTTTCATGGATAAAGAAAAAATGCTAATAATTACTAAACCATATAAATGGTAATAATTAGGGTAAACGTCAGTCAGATCATGAAACCCTGATCATAATCCTGTGTCATCATATGAAACATCATTTTATTTTTAAAGTGTACACATGATAGGAGATTTCCAAGAAATTAAAGGTAGAAAATTTTTCCCTTTGAGACAGTATGGGTGGACCTGGAGAACATTAAGCTAAGTGAAATAAGCCAGCCAGAGAAAGACAAATACCATATGATTTCATTCATATGTGGAACCTAATGAACAAACTGAACTAACAGGCAAAACAGACTCATAGCTGGAGAGCAGGATGACAGCCGGGGTTGAGGGGGTTGGGGGGGGGGTGGAACAGAAAAGAAGAAAACGAGACAACACATGGCCAACAATGTGGTGATGGAAGGGTGGGGGTGCCGGGAGGGTGGGTGTAGATGGAAGAGGGTATAGCAGGGATAAATGGTAATGGAAAAAATACAATAAAAATAAACTAATTAAATAAAATTAATTACATGTCACACAGATGTTAGCAAAAGATATTTCCTAAAAACGGAATCTGTTTTACAAACCATTGATATGAGAATTATTTGAAAACAATTTTAAAATAAAATGCATTCACATATTGATAGAAGTGATTGCTAATTATTGGCCAAAATATAGAGAATTCTTCAAGTACTGAGACTTTGCCATTAGAAAACTGAGGGGGACATAACCCTATTAAACTACTTTTAAATCTAATTTCTAAAAGTTTAGAACAGGTTTGTAAAGAAAAATGCATAAAATTCTACTGAATGTGCACATCATAGGTAATTTTTTAAACTAATGAAAAGTGAATGAGATAAAACTACAAGGCTGTATAACATCTCTTTTTATGATCTGTCTTTACAATAAAAGAAATATAATGATTCCTCTAATACAACTTCATTATTTCAAAAAATACACTTAACTTAGCCAGGAGAAAAACAAAATCTCACAAATTAAACCAATCTAATCAGAACATAATAATTAGAAATCTAAACATGAAGTTGAGAGAAAATATAGAATGTTTAATAATAATCTATCAAGAAAAAAACATAGATTACCGGCTCTCCCAATGACAGCAAGGTTAGTGTCGAGCAAAAGCAATAATTTATTATAAACCCTCTTACTATAACAAGTAAAGAATATCTGTATGAGGAAATCAATCTATTCCCCAAAGTAAAGTTTGGAAGAGTAAATACTAGTAGATATGTAGGGAATCCAAAAAAGAAAGTAAAAATATTTATTAGATAAAAGGCAGGAGTAATGCAAAAATAGCAAATTACAATAAATATATATTGACACTATAAAATGTATCCACATGAAACTATAAGATGCTGCTTATTATAGTAAATTGGGAGTGGCAAAATATGGCTCACAAGCCAAACCCAGCCCACTTTTTGTTTCTATAAAGTTTTACTGATACACAGACAAGCTGATTTGTTTATGCTTGTCTATACCTGCTTTCACACTAAATTGGCAGAATTTAGTAGTTAACAACAGAGACTGTGTGGTCTACAAAGCCAACAATTTTTACTATGTGCCCCTTACATAAAAAACCAGCCAACCCCTACGGCTGAATGAAAACTGTTTTCCCTTTACTTAGTACCTCAGAGTTGCAGGTAACATCATTAAGATGTTTTTCTTGAGCCTGCTGTTCCAAAACTTGGAGTTCATATTCTGTAATATCTAACGACATCAAACACATTCCTTCTGCATTCTCTTTCAACATATTGTCTTCCAGTCCATCTTCAAAGCCGTCTTCTTGTTTCACTTCATTTGCAAGCATATTTTCTCCATTGTGCATAAATAAATTATCAAATGCTGGGTCCCATATCTCCTCTTTAACTTCAGGAAAAGCTTTATTTTCTGTAATTTGTTTTTGTTGCACTCCACCAGCAGCTGGGCCTTCCAAAGGCAGCGAGTTAAAATCACTGCTGGGCCTCAGGTCAGTCTCTGCAGAACCGAGTATTGCCTTCCTCAGTGAACGCAGATTTTCTGAAATATCCTTCAATAGTAGAGAAACCCTAAAAAAAATTAAGAGAAGTTAATTTAACTTTAACTACATCAACTATAGAGATAATATGTTAATGCTTTTGAATGGGTAGAAACTTTCTAAACTGACTTTACTTCAAGGACACATTGTTTTGTTTTATTTTTCACTTACACACTAGATTAAATTTGTTCCTCATTCCCTAGTGCCCACTATATGCTTACAGCTGGTAGACTACTCCCTAATACAGCAATGCATCTCTGCACTCAACAGTTGACTTATATGCTTATTAAGTGCAGCAGTATTTGGTCCCATGGTAAATGTTCACGCCAGCCATACTTTTTATGCTACTTAATTTAATTAAATGTAAATCAAATCAATGATACATAACCACTAAAAAAAAACACTATTTCACTGAATTTTAAGTTGAACATGTGATATGGAAAGACTTAGCAAATTTCCTCTTAAAAAAAAAGTTCTGTCTGATTACAGTTCAAATCACTATAACAGTTTGGAGGAATAATCTTAGGACTCTGTATTAAGTTTGCTTCAAATGTCTTAAGTTTTCATCCATTTTAAAGAAACTGAAACTGGAAATTGTAGATGATATGTATGGGTGTGTTTAAACAAGAAACATTCTGCAAAACTCCACACATCAGGCCTATATTTAATGAAAAAGTCGTGATGTATATCAAAAGATTATAAACACATATACCTTAATATGTGTTTAAATACCTTAAATTAAAAGAAAATTTTTATGATCTGAAATGAACTGAATTTCTTAACTTCTTAAATATAGTTGCTAATATAACATTTTAATTAAGTGACTTTAAATAGCTACATTAAAACCAAACCTGATTAACTAAATAGGAAAACCACAGCTAGACTGGAAATTGAGGCACACTATCTTATCAATTGGTTATAGGGCTTATTCCAGCAAATTTTAGTTACTTCATAAAAATAGAAATGAAAAGGAGAAAAAGGAATATGTTGAGAAAAGACATATTTTACTGTTTAATGCTTTTGCTTAGCTCTTCCAATTTTTCTGTATTAAAATCAATCCTTAATAAAATCTGACATGACATAATTTTATTAAATCCATTGAGGTGGCACTGGTTCATAAGACTGTGTAACTCCGAAGGGAACAGTCCCGTGAGACATCATCTGTACGCTGCACTGTGTGTGCACCACTCAAAGTCGAGCCTCCTTCCGTCGCCACATGTTTGACCCCATTCACCCTCTTCTATCTCCCGCACCACCCTCCCCTCTGGTAACCACCACACTGTTGTCTGTGTCTACGAGTTTTTGTTTGTTTATTTGTTCATTTGCTGCTTTCTGGTTTACACCCCACATATGAGTGAAATCATATGGTCAAAGTGACAAGAATCAAAACAGCCTGCTTTGGCAGAAGAACAGACACACAGGCCAATGGAAAAGAATTGGTAGCCCAGAAATAAAACCATATATATAATGGCAAATAATTTTTGATAAAGGAGCCAAAAACATACAATGGAGAAAAAAAAAAGCCTCTTCAAGAAATGATGCTGGGAAAAACTAGAAAACCACATATGAAAAAATGAAACTAAACTATTCATTACCATACACAAAAATTAACTCAAAGTGGATCAGAGACCTAAACAAAAGACCTGAAACATGAAATACATGGAAGAAAGCATAGGCACTAAACTTACGAACCTTGGTTTTAGAGATAACTTTGTGAATTTGACTTCAAAGGCAATGGAAGTCAAAGCAACAATAAATGAATGAGGTTGTATCAGACGAAAAAGCCTCTACGCAGCAAAGGAAACCATCAACCACACCAACAGGAAACCAACCAAATGGGAGGAGATATTTGTAAACAATTCTCCCGATAAGGCACTAACATCCAAAATACATACAGAACTCATATAACTCAATAACAAAAAAATATAATCCAATTTAAAAATGGGAGAGGACCTGAACAGACTCTTCTCCCAGGAAGACCCACAAATGGCCAACAGATACACGCAAAGATGCTCAGTTTCACTAGCTAAGAGAGGAATGCAAATCAAAACCACAATGGCATGCCAACTCACACCTGTTAGAATGGTTATTATCAAATAAAACAAGAAACAACAAGTGCTGGAGAGGCTATGGGGAAAATGAAACCTTCATACACTGCTGGTGCGAATGTAAATTGGTACAGACACTATGGAAGACTGTATGAAGGATCCTCCAAAAATTAATAGAGCTACTATAGTAGATACCCTTTTCTGGGTATCTACCCCAAAATTTTGAAAACACTTATCCGTAAAGATACACGTACTCCCATGTTCATTGCAGCATTATTCACAGTGGTCAAGGCATGGCAACAACCTACAGGTCCTCCCATGGATGACTGCATCGAAAGATGCGGTGCACACACACAGTGGAATACTATACTACTCAGCCATAATAAAAGATGAAATACTGCCATTTGCAACAATATGGATGGGTCTAGGGTGTCCAACCTTTTGGCATCTCTAGGCCACATTGGAAGAAGAGGAGTTGTCCTGGGCCACACATTACAAACATCACAACACGTAATCACAAAACCATCTCATGATGTTTTAAGTAAATTTATGATTTTGTGTTGGGCCACATTCATGCAATCCTGGGCTGCATGCGGCCTGCAGGCCGCGGGTTGGACACCCTGAGAGAGAATATCATACTAAGTGAAGTCAGACTGGCATGACTTTCGAAGTTCTATATTGATGATTCAAATAAAGATTTGATCATTCATGGGAATAAACTATCAAAAGTCCTGAGTTATATAGAGTTTTTTAAAATTTTTTATTGACTGATTTTTTTGAAAGAGAGAGAGAAATATCAATTTGTTGCTTCACTTATTTATGCATTCATTGTTCGATTCTTGCTGACCAGGAATCAAATCCTCAACCCTGGCATATCAGAACAATATCTAACCAACTGAGCTACCCAGCCAGGTCTCTTTCATGAGTTATTTTCATACTGAAAACAGCACCATTACCAATACTCCAAAGTTGAGCTCAAGCTTAAGTTGACCAAGTCTACATCAAAAAACCAAAAGCAAAATTAAATTCAAACCTAAAAGCTCACTAATTCTAACACTCTAAAAGTCTTCAAACCTTATTTTAATACAACTACAAGAACTGTATGTAAATACATTAGGGAAACAGGTATGTGCCCCAGTGTAATTGTTAAATGCAGAGGGAATGCTGTGACATATAAACAGAGCAACAGTGGCACACAGACTGATTGACAAGACCGTAAGGACTCATTTATTCCATGCTAACACCAGAGCATAGCACGTTTCATGTAAGGTAACTATTTACTCTGAATACATCAAAAGCTGCCCTGCCTTCTTCAATAATGAATAGTGTACTTTTCCTTCCTTCACAGGATTGTTATTACGTATTAGCAGCCTGCAGACAACCTCAGCACCCAGCAAAATGTCAAGTGCCTGAGAGCAATACAACAGATAAGTACTGAATGTAAATCAAAGATTAAGCAGTACTGTACAACCTGATACTTTCCCATGTCCCTGAAGCATAAAGTTGTTCCCTCCTGTAACAAACCTCACACTGCTCTATTTCAAGAGTTTTTAAATTGTATCATTTTGTCCTCTCCTTCAGAGACAGCCAACTGCAACTTCCAGCTCTGGTCCTGTGCATAACATTCCTTATCTATCCCTGGTTTTCACTGTAACTGGATATCCAAGATCGTTAAACCCTATCTATAAACAAAGAGCAAATACGCTCCAACTGCAGCCTCATGCACTCCACTGCAAATACAGTTAAGTGAGCCTGAATTCATGTTCACGTTCATGGTATTTTGGCTGTTCAAAGGCCTTTTTTGTTCCCTCCTGGTTCTGAAGTACAATCTAGATATACTAGGTAGTACCATAGAGTTGTTACAAACAGCATTAAATTAGAAATTTAACTAGTTCTCGCCTTGACACTAAAACTTTACAAGATCTCTCTTTCCTAAAAATGAATCCAGTATTTTCCATTCTCAGGTTTTAAGGAAATCTATTTAGCTTTGGCATTACAAAAAGCATTCACAGATATTTTAATTATTAGAGCAAAAATACAAAATGCATATAAACATCATATAAATAGTGATTTTTCTTCTTTTATGGAGGGAAAAATGTAAAAATGGATAAGAAACAGTTTTATTGGCATCCTTCCCCATTTGAGAGGTGCATCTTTCAGAAATTCTCCAAGTTACATAAAGACTACTTAAACAAATTGTTAGGGGGAAAATGACTTTGAAAAAAGAACTGTATTTCTATATCATATTTTGAAATCTCTCAATGAAAATATATCATAAATCTTACCCAACAAAGAATACATTAACATTCATTTTGTCAGAGTCAGAATTCTACTTTAACTAACTGCTGCATGCTTCCACAAAGTGTCCTTCAGCAGAGGCTGGGATGAAGAAGGTGTTGTACCTATATGCAGTGGAATACTACTCAGCCGTTAAAAAGGTGAAGTACTGCCATTCACAACGACAGGGATGGATCATGAGAATGTTCAGCTAAGTGAAATAAATCAGTCAGGAAAAAAAGCCAAGAACCATATGATTTCCACTCATACGTGGGAAATGAAACTGAAACTCAGAGACACAGAAAGACAGCAGCCAGGCAGTTAACAGAGGGAAGGGTCGGGAGGTAGTAAAGGGTAAAGGGGCCAAACACATGGTGACGGAAGACGATCTGACTGTGGGTGATGGGCACACATGCAATACACAGATCACGGGTCACAGAAATTACACCCGAAACCTACATGACCCCATGAGCCAATGCCGCCACCATAAATTCAATTTTTTAAAAAAAGAATTCTATTTTAACTAAGCCCTTCATATTTCTACAAAGCATCTTTGCCTCAAAATAACAATGCCACATTGTAATCATTCACTGTTCAAGAACAATCCTGCTTCTGGAGATTGAACAGCAAAGTCATTTAGCAATTAAGACTAGGGCAAGGCCTGGCTTCAGAAGGAGCCGGCTACGCAGCTGCAGTCCGCAGTGCCACGTCTGCCACAGTGCACGGAGTAGGCAGAACTCTCCCGTGACAGTCAGGCAGCTGAAAAATGAAGCTAGCTACTAGGATAAAAGTTTTTTATTTTAGATTTCTTATTTCGTCTATTTGTAGATTTTTTATTTACAGAATTCTTTACTGATTTCAAGTGACCAAACGAAATACAATTAAATAAAAGATGCTCAAAAACACAAAGAAAAAGACAACTTTGAATTTTAAATATTTTCCTCCACATGGACTTATGAATTGTATTTTGTTTTGTTTCATAAAAAAAGCAGACAGAAAAGCCTGAAACCTTTTGATGCATAATTCAACAACTGGAAAGATATTTCTCAAATGTATACGTCTATATGTATGCATATATCCAAGCACATTTATATGAATCTTCCTTAATGAACAATGATTTCTCACAGATAGCAAAATGCAGTAAGAACAAATAGACTGATAAGGAAAGACAAAAAGATGACACTTCACCTCTGCGGATTTTCCAGTTTTCTGACAGCGTCAGGAAGATGCTTAGTCAGACCCACCATCTCCTCAGACATTGCTGTCAATTGTGTCCTCACAGTGCTAGGTGTTACTTCTTCCTCTGGGGGGGGAAAAGAATCAATATTAATTTGTAAACCACAGAACAGAGATGTCTAGTTAGCCATTTATTTAAACAGCATTAGGACTCACATTTTTATTTTCTTCCTTTAAATAAATTGCAACAAAAAGACTTCCTTATCCTATTTCCAAATCACTTGTCACTTTACTTCCCTTTCAAATTTTTGCTATTTAAGTTTAGAATAAATTCAAAATTATCTGCATTCACACATATTACATCCCAGTAGTTATCAACCAAGGCAGGAGAAGGTAGAAATGAGAGTCTGAACCCTCTGCACTATTTTAAAATCAGAAATTGATCTTATACCAGGTGGGCTGCTTATTAAACATAGTTTGATAAAATATAGCCTTACCCATCAGCCATTGCTTACTGTCCTCACAATCAGTCACCACCAAAATGAAATGCAAGCCTGTCTAATCCCTGATCATCTTCCAAACTCTCAGCTTCATCCTGTCTGGCACATCATTCTCCATCTACACCACAAAACCCACTGTCTTTTTCCAAACCCTTCACCAGCTTAGAAGTCCTTCCTCTCCATTACCACTTCCCTTGCCTTTCAAGTAAGCCCAGCTCCTGGGAAGCATGTAACATCTGCCATTTCTGACTACTGCAGTTATCTTACGATCTCAAAACCACATCTCATTCATCGACGATTTTAGCGCCTGGTTCACTGTCTTTCCCTTCACTCCCGTGATGATTCCTAGTGAGTTCAACATTCACAGAGATGCTCCACCTGAAAGTGCGGGCTTTGCAGTTCCTTGATCCCTCCATTTCCTCAACTGACCTCGGCCACCCATTCCCACAGTCACACCCTGACTTCACGACTTCCACTGACGTCACCACACCCAAACTTGAGTGGAAAGCATTCTACCCTCTACAACAGCATGCTCTCTTCCTTTCAAACACACTTTCCAAAATACAGCAATTCTTCCCCATTTTCAGAGCCAGATCTACTGACTCTGGCACTTTTTCCTCACCCATTATCCTTCCCATTCCCACTTATCACCATGTCTTACTTTCCTTTCCTAAACATATCACAGTAATCACATGTTCATATGGACTCACTCTTTAGCTCCTTCCTCCCTGCATGGTACTCGCCTAGCTAAACCCCTACTCTAATTAAACCCAGCTTTTTTACCTACTTGATGCCTTGACCCAAGCAGCTGAATATAGCTGAAAAGAAAACACAAGTATGATGACTCACCTCACTTGGTTTTAAATTCCTGCCACAGATCTCAAACCCTCAGTAATGACTGTTAATCATTCTGTATTTCCTGCTTTCCCAACCTCAAGATGACAATTTCATACCTCTTTCTTCTCTCCAGCCTCGAACAGCAGCTTGTCCCTCCTTTACTCAGGGGACAACTCAACTCTTAGTTCAATAAGAAAACAGAAATGCAAAGAAGAGAACGATCTCATCTTCCCACTTCCATCTGCCACTTAGTCTGTGTCAGTATCACTACTCCCATTTACAGCAAAATGTCTTGAAAGAGGTATCAGCACTCACTGTCTCAAATTTCCTACTCCCGTTCCCCCCTACACTGACTGCAAGCAAGCTTTCCGCCCCACCGGGACAGCACAGCAGCGTGTGCAAAGTCACCAAGGAACTCCCACTGTCAAATCCAATGGTCAATTCTAGTTCCTCACCTCGCTCAAACTCTCCACGGTATTTAAAACAGTTTGTAACCTCCTCCTACTTAAAATGTTTTCTTCTCTTAGTTTCTGAACACCACAGCTCCTATACTTGCTCCATCATTACCAACCCTCCTCGGCCCCCCTTGCTGCACTCTGCTCGTCTTCCTGCAAACGCGTGTGCCCTTGATGACGTCAATGCTTGGGCCTCTTCTGCTCTTGACTCCATTCACTCCCCGTTTTATCTCATCCAGTCTCACCGCTTTAACTACTATCTGTACGCTGATGGTTCCCAAAGTCACACCTCCAATGTCAACCTTTCCCTTAACTACAGAATCACACTGCCAACTAAGATGTCTTCTTAGATATCAACAGGCATTAAAATTTGGCATGTCCGAAACGTAAACCTAGGTTTTTTCCACCAAAACCTTCTCCTTTGCCATAATCTTTCCACTAACTGATCCTTCCATTCACTCAATAAATCCAACCAAAATATCTTGTCTGCTCAGTCTTGACGTCTCACCCCTTATGGAGAATTCATCAACAAATCCTTCACAACCTGTATCTTCAAAATATATACAGAATCTATCACTTCTCATCTCTACTGCTACCAGCCTAAACCAAACAATTATCATCTCTTGCCTGGACTATTACAACAGCGTCCTAACTGACTTCCTTGCCTAAATACTTGCCCTCTTGCAGCAGCTAGAAAAATCCTTTTAAAATAAAAATTTAATCACGCCATTCTCCTGCTCCAAATCCTGTAAGGGTTTTTCCATCACTCACCATTGCATTTACTTTAATTAATAAAATATGAAGTCAGATTCATAGCCTATAAGGTCCTAAACAATCTGGCTCAAGGCACTTTTCTGGCGACATTTCCTACTCCTCTCACCCTTCCTTACCGCACTTAGTTACAGCTGCTCTTTCTCCACAAGGCAGCCACCACCTTCACAGGCATGGCTCTTTCTCCCCCTCTGCCTGCGATGCGATGTCCTCCCCTGGACGTCTGTGTGGCTCGCTCCCTCTCACCTCAGTCAAAGAAGTGAAGGGGAGTGGTCTGTTTCATTCAGTGAATTTCCCCAGCAACCAGAACAGGGCCTGACCCATAATAAACACCCAACAGGTAAGGTATATGAACAAATAAATGGATATTCCCCTTCCACACCAAACTTCTGAAAAAGAAGTTGTTCCATCATTCCACTACTCCCCTGTTGCTAGGTTATCACACCTCCATGGACCGAAGTCTGTGGATGCTCTTCTGTTTTAATAGCACATGCTTTCATGACCTCTTCCTCACTGAAATACTCTTTTGTCACCCAGTACCTCAAAGCTGCGGTAGTGAAAGGTTACAAATAATGGTCATGTTGCCAAGTCTAATGATTAATTCTAAGTGGTCAGTGTGTCAGCCTCTCAGCGTAATTTAAACCTGTTGATAACATCCTCCCACTTAAAACATGTTCTCTGCTTGGCCCTCTACACACCATACTCCTAAGTGTGAATATGCCTGTGGCCACTCCTCTGCTGTCCCCTCCTCCAGGAAAACATTAAATACTAAGAGTTCCTCAAGTTTCTTAGCCCCAGTTCTTCATCTCCAACTCCCAACTCTTTACTTTTAACGCAAACTGTCTTCTGAGTTACAGCTGTGTATCTAAGTGCCTACTGGCCCCCTCCACTTTGCTACCTCGCAGGCTTCCTCCCTCTAACGTACCTACAATCAACCGTATGACTCCTCATCCCAAATCTTGCTCCTCCTGTTCAATGTTCTTCAGCCCTGCTGCTCACTCCCTCTGTCTGCCATCACCAACCTAATGAGATGCCTGAGAAAGGCAGTCAAGCTGAATGAAGTGGCCACTCTTCTTAGAGAAAAACAGCAGGGGAGAAAACTTAGAAATTTAAACCAGGGCACTATAAAGCATCTTATACACTTTAAATATTTATAGAAAGGATATATTCAATATAATCTCTAAACTAGGAGGTAGCTAGTTTTATCACTGACGTTATGAAAGCCACAAAGTCCCAACCACAGAAGTCTAATAAGCAGCAATGCTACAAAGCAAAAGCAGGAAGTCCTGCTTTGCCACAAGTAACATGCCTGAAACCCTAAGCTATGGCCAATTAGGCGTCAATCTAATGTCAAAACTGCTCAGACTCTCAAGAAGTTGTAATAATACTAAATACTTTGCACAGGTGTGAATACTGTTTTTTCGGAGCTAAACCTCACAAAAGAGTACATTCAAATTTTATCTTTTATTTTTAGATCATTACATACCTTTATTTAGTGAAAACAATTGCACAGCATCACTCAACATTTCTAGTTTTTGATAAACGATGAGACCAGCCTATGGAAAAAAAGAAAAATGAAAAGATCATACTAAATAACAATTACCAAAATTATGACTCATCTTTACAAAAATCCAAAACAATGATACTCCCAAAGCACCCAAAAGTTGAATTCAACCTATTAAGTTACACAAACATTTGAATGTCTTCATCTACTCACCACACCAATGGTGAGAATGGAGAAAGCAAGCAGCCTATGCTTTAAAGTAAAGTTTGAGTTTTCATGTTTTAACATGTAATATTACAAGAAGGTATCCAGATCAAACAACGTACAAATGGAATCTGACAAAATGCAATCAAGTAAGAGAAGTATGTTTGGACTACAGGTATCCAATTCCACATATCTCATTAAACCAGCTGAGAATGTCAATCAGTATATAAACAGTCCTTCTTCTAGAGACTGTTGATAGGGTCAAGTCATACTCATTATTCATGAATAAAAACACTATGAAATTTTAGCTAGTTCTCAACAAGTTTTACATTTTTTAAAAAACAGAACATAAAAGAAAATTATCAACCTATTTTCCAACAAAATTATTTTGTTTATAAATAAAAGGAGAGTCTATTCCTAAAAAATAGATGCAAAAAAAAAAGAGATAAGATATTCATCTACAAATAAAAGTATAAATTAGGGTCCTGGTAGGGAAGCTCAGCTGGTTGGAGCGTTATCCTGTACACCAAAAGGTTGCAGGTTCAATCCCCAGTCACGGCACATGTGATCAATGTATGAGAGGCAACATATCAATTTCTCTCTCTCCTTTCTCTCTCTCTCTCTCCCCCCTCCCCCTCTCTCTCCCCCCTCCCCCCTCTCTCCCCCCTTTCTTTCCATTCCTCTCTCTCTAAAATCAATAAACATATCCTTGGGTGGGGATTAAAATAAATAATTAAAAGTATAAATTAGGGAAAAAGTAATTCACTGTGCCATAAAATATACTTCACAAGAAAAAAAAAAACCCAACAGTGCTGTATATAAAGATAAGCCCAGATTTCACTATGTACAAATATGCAAATATGAAAATGCATCTCACTAGCAGCAGGGAGAAACTAAATCTGGAGGCAATTTTTCTAAATTTTTACCACATTTTAAATATAAATATAAGAAATAAGGTCAGTTTCAATATAGAAACTGTCTTGTAATTATTTTTATTCTGAAGATGCTTACGAATCAAACACATCGTCAATAGCATTTGTGCATACTCAGTCGCAGCTCATTAGCCTTTCACGTTTTCAGCAAGCTCCTATTTTTTACATACAAATTGGACATTATTTTGGCTTCATGACAATAAAAATAACTGGCACTGAACAACTGTTGATTGGTACTTTTTAACTAATACTGAGAATTAACAGCTTCACCAAATGCCTTCCTAAGCATTTTACTGCCAAACTGAAAATATCTTAGTTGAGTTGTGCCACTAACCACAACAAAATTTTTCTAAAGTAATTTATGATAGGTTTTAAAAAAAACACATCATAGTCTAAAGATCTTTGGTACGTACATAAGCATCCGTAGCTGCATACACTTTCTGGTCCTCAGTGAGAGGATAGTTTTTCCAGTTGCTGCAGCGGACAGAATGGTCTTTCCGAAGCTGTTTACCAAAGAGGTGTTTAACCAAACCATTGAGGCTCCAGGACTCCGCAGATTTTAGCTAGAAATCATGAACAACCAACACAGCAAAAATCACTCCTTCTATTTTCGTACATTCCTAAATACCACCAAATGATCATGCCACAAATAAAGCTAAAAATGTTATACCAAAATATAAAGCATAAATAGTCCTCACAAATATCCTGTCATTAAAAACATCATTTGCAGTCCACATGATCAGAATTCTGGAATTTCCCCAAAGTAGTTACTAAAAGTCTTAGACTGTGAAACTATTGTTTCATAGGGAAAAAAAACTGGATAGATTGGCAGGCTTTCTACCCCCCAGCCAAATAAATACTTAGCTAAATATGAGAATTTAACCTAATGACTATATTAATAAAATATGTGGAACACAGGGGATACAAATGATGGTCAAACTTCACAAAGAGCACCATACCACAAGAGCTCCATCATCCTCTCCCTTCAAAAAAAAAAAAAAAAGGTGTTGGGCATTGATGTAAATAGATTAAAACAGATTAAAGAGATAAACTTAAAATATAATATTTAAATTTGAAAATAATGAAACAGTGAAATAATACTAATATAAAGGAAGTACTTGCTTAAAGAAACTTTGCTAAGGCAACAGATTAAAACTAAAGACTTTAATTATGAAACACTCATTTGAGACTTCTTTATCACAAAAACTTTTTTTTTTCAAAACGTCCAGCAGTCAGATAGGAGGCACATTCTGTGAAACACAAATTTATCTTGTTTGGGAAAATAATGTACATACTGTCACTACCTTTTCATTGGCAACATGTGTTAGTTCCACCAACCCCTTCAGTTTGATGTCGAAGTCGTGCAGCAGTTTCCACTGATCTCCTTCAATTCCAACGCCTGCCTTTTTAATTGCTTCATTTTCAAGCAACATTTTTAATCCCTGAGGAAAAACTGTAACATTTTATTATTATTTTCATAGGTTCTATTAAGCATGATGAATTTATTTTCTACTTCCTACACATTATATGTTTATATTTACATTAATGTTCACGTTGTTAAAATTCAGATATTCACCTTATTTCTTTTCTTACCCAAAGCAAAAAAAAACCCTTGTTGATAAATGACAAGAAAACCAACTAGTTTTGAATGCTACCCCTGCTAACAGTAACAGTATATTTCTGGTCATTTAGCCTCTCTAGATTTCAGTTCTTTACACTCTAAAGCAGGAATAATATTAATGTCTGAAAGAAACATGAAAATTAAATAAAACAGGATATGAATGAATCAGGTGGAACACAAATACTTAAATAAGTGTAAGGTAATGAAAGAAGTACCAACTACATCAAGAGCTTAATTTTATAGGGATAAAATTGACAATAATATAATTATCTACCATACAAAAATGAAACAAAGGAAAGAGATACCAACCTGACATAGAAGAAATATGAAACAAGTAACATTTGCTCTCTGACACACACATCTGAATCAGTGCGACTCTGTTCAGTTTCCCTTTGCGGTATGTCGGGGGCCACTCCATGTCAAATCCCACCACATCTCCCTCAGAAAGACTCATGCTACAGGGGGAAAATAGTGTAAGTTAATTACATTGAAATGTTAACTTCTAAGCCCTGGCTGGCGTAGCTCAGTGGATTGAGCTCGGACTGCAAACCAAAGCATCACAGGTTCGATTCCCAGTCAGGGCACATGCCTGGGTTGCAGGCCATGGCCCCCAGCAACCGCACATTGATGTTTCTCTCTCTTTCTCTTTCTCCCTCCCTTCCCTCTCTAAAAATAAATAAATAAAATCTTTTTTAAAACATGTTAACTTCTGCATAACTAACAACCTCATCCAAAAAGTTAAAAGACAAGCCACGGTTGGTAGAAGATATCTGTGATACATATACACTGCTAATGAATAGCCATAAAATATTAAAAAGTCCTTAAAAAGCCAATAAGAAAAAGACAAATAATCCAGCAAAAAAATCGAAAACAACAGACAATTCAAAAAAGGAAATCCAGATGGCTAAAAATCAAAAACCACAGACAATTCAGAAAAGGAAATCAAAATAAATATGTTGAAACATGGAATCTCACTAGAAATCAGAGAAATGAAAATTAAAACTATACAATATTGCCTCTATCTGACTGGCAAAAATTAAAGCCACACAGTACTCAGTGCTGAGGATACCCACCAGTGGGGCTGCTCACACACTGGTGAATGTGCACACTGATAAAATCCTCTTGGATAAAGCTTTGACAATATCTAGCTAAAGACGTATGAGTATAAATATTATCACCTGGCGAGATTTTCTTATAAATTTATGAAACTTTCCTATGTGCACAACCCACACAGAAAATGTCTGAGGATATTAGTTACAATACTGTTACTACTGGCAAAAATAGAAACTACATTTCCATCAGCAAAAGAATGAACAAATTATGGCATAATGAAACAATAAAATATCACATAAAGGTTACAATAGAGCTACACATACCAAAAATTCTCAAAAAGATAAAATGTTGAGTGAAAAATGACAAAGTACACCTCTCGTGTGAGAGCATTTTTAAAAGTTTTTAAATAGGCAAAATAATAGTATATGATATTTTGAGATATAAATTATGAACACTGTAGAGAACACATGAGGTAATGCTACATGTGGACATCACGACAGACATTATCTCTGCGCTGAGGGAGGGAGAATCAGAAACAGCACACGTGAGGCTCCAGCTGTATTTTATTATTCCACTTCTTAATAAAGATTTGAAGAAAATCAATATTACAATTTGACAAAGTTAGGTGGGATACAGATAAGTGCTTATGTTATTATTTATTACTGTTTACATTTGTGTATTTCACAACTTTTAAAAATTAAAAATACACTTTAAAAAAATTTTAACTCAAAGCAGAAATTCCACTTTGGGTCAAGATGGAATAACAGTGATCAGAAAAACCTTTCCTCCCTGAACAAATAAAAAAATTGGATAAAATATATAATCAATAGTTTTCAGACACTAAACAGGCAGTGCAGGGCTGTGCTCTCTGAGGGAAGGGAAACCCAGGGTGAGCTCTACTGCTGCCCCCCTTCCTCCCCCCCCTCCCCCCCCCCCCCCAGCGCCAACACGTCCCAGACTACAGGACAGGGAGGAGACTCCCAAGCAGAGCTCTGCGTGGAGGAGCCAGGGTCTGAGCCAGAGAGGTGGAGGCAGGGGGAAGTTGTGGGTGGGGCTCTGGAGAGCAGGGAGCCCAGCAAGCAGGGACATTCAAGCACAGAGTGAAACTATGAGGCTGGGCAAAGAACAATCAGTGAAAATTAAGCTTAACAATTCCTAGGACTTACACAGAGGTAAAGAGGCTTTAAAGTTCTGAAAAGTCAGAAAAAGGATTTTTTTATCTTTTAAATAATTTATTGTTGATGCTATTACAGTTGTCCCAATTTTTTCACCCTTTGCCCCCCTCCTGATTGAAAGTAGGGATTCTTATTGAATACGTGGGGCAGTCAGCAAAGACTCCAGAATGGTCATACCTTATTGTATGGCTCAATTATCTCCAGAGTAAAGGCTACTGTAGAAACCGACCCTGATAAAATGTAAGTTAATACTGTCTGACAGAGCAAACCTCCTTTTGTTGAAGAAAGACAACAAAGGCTAACATTCAACAAGATAAAATCACAATATCCAATAAAAGATTGCCAGCCATGTGACCCATAACCATGTAAAAATCGCTTAATTAAAAGAATAACTAGAATAATGGAATTAACAAACAAGGACATTAAAACAGTTATTATAAACATACAGAATATGTTCAAAGATTTAAAAGAAAATATGAATATGACAAGAGCCAAAATGGAACATATTTAAAAAACAAAAACAACTTCTAGAGAAGAAAAATACAATAAAATTAAAAATTCACAGGATGGGAAAACAGCAGATCAGAGACCAGAGAACAAAATAAGTGAACTTGTAGCCATTGCAAAAGAGAATACTCAAAATGAAACACAGACAGAAAAAGAAAGAAAAGCAAAAAAAGATTAAAAAAAAAGAGAGCCTAAGGACCAGTGGCACAGTATCAAGCAATCTAACTTGTGTATATAGAGTGCGAGAAAAAGAGTAACAGGATAAAAGAAAAAAATATTGAAGGAAATTTTCAAATTTGATGAAGCTATGATCAGATTCAGAAAGTCCAATGAATCCCCAAACAAGATAAACACAAACTACACTAACAAGGGCACATCATAATCAAATTGTTGAAAACCTGTAAAAGCAAAAATCTTCAAGGTGGCCAGAGGAGGTAGAAAAAAAGATCTGCCTGCCTTTCACAAAATGCACACAACTCATCAAAACTGCATTGTACAAATCACTTATGACCCCTGTCTTCAGATATGGCATACTAAGATGGTAGAGTTCATATACATAAGCATAAACAACAGAGTTTACCTTCTCTGTGAAATAAATTTAGTTCTCCATGAGACCCAAAAGTGGCCAGGTAACTGTAGTGAAAGTGAGGATACCTGACTACTATCTCTAGAATACATCTACCACCGTAGACCATTCATTAATAAATCGCTTAACTTACCTCTCCTTCTTTAAACCTAATGTGTAACAGTTAATTAAAATAAAAACAGATATAACAACTTCAAAAAAGACCTTAATAAATTCCCTACTATTTCTCCTTGTAAAATGACTCAAGAGGCTTAAATTGAATTACTGCTGATTCTTAATTTAAAAGATAACTTTTTAAAATACTAACAGTCATTTCAAACGTTATTTTAAGGGTCATTTACTATAAATATTAACTAAATGCAACAGAGCCAGTCACAACCATTATTCAGTATTACTATGTTGGTATTTTAATGAAATATAAAGGGGCACTTAGAGTTGCAATAATTCTTGCATTTTTTTCTAAATTGGTGAAATAAGCATGTATTCGGTAGTCGTATATATAACATCTTAAGTGCTGAAAGTAAAAAAAATTAGCTAAAGTAATAGAAAGGCTTATGAATGAACAAACAGGCAAACAAGTAGTTTAATTCAGTGATTTTAGGTTTTTATTTACAAAGAATTAAAACTTGTAGGTGATATTCTACATGCATAAAAAATTATCTACTGAACACACCTCAACTGTAAATAAAACTCGGTATACTTCAAATACTAATTCAATAGTAATATTCTAGGGTTTTAAATTCCAATGAAACTAGGCAACTCAAATCTCTTACCTAATATCTTCTGACAGGAAAGAACAGTCACTAGGTTCATAGCTGTACACGACGGATCCAGTGAATTGCAAGAATGGAAGGTCATCCTCAAAAACACTCTTCTGAAGAGACCCCTTGAGTTAAATAAAATTCCCAAATGGAGCAAATAAAGTTCACATTAAATAGTAAATGTTCACTGAAATAATAAATCTTACTGAAGCATTCAAACTGTGGTTCTAAGTTTTACAAACTAATGCCTTATAGACTAATGAAGTCATAAGGACAATGTAACAAAGACAAAGCCATCCACTGTAAAGTTGTTTTTCTAAGTTTATTTCCAAACTTCTAATGCTATTTTCATAACATCTATTTCACTGATTTTTTTCCCTGTAATTATATTAGTATCCTAGATGTAATAATGTTGCTGTGAAATGCTGAAGACTGGTTGATGGATCTTAAATATATGAGGACCTAAACTTGCTCAACCATAAAAATTCAGCCAAGTAAACACTGTCTAAATTATCTGAATTGCAACAAACTAGTAAGGTCAACCATGCAAACCGGATTTAAAAGGGAAAGTACAGAATAAGAAAATCTCATTTTGTAAACCCAGTCAAGATGTGATCTGTGTATACCCTTTCAATGATTAGATTCTGGTGCACTCGCACAATAGCTACTCTAACCTAAATAATAACCTGAAGTTTAAAAGTAAGGACTGACTCATTTTGCAGTCAAATTTACATAAAATTTCCCATCTGAAGGAATAACTGAGGAACTACATACCTTCCTTTCTTCTGCAGCACATCTCTTATTCTGCGTAGACAACCATTCAGTAAGTTTCCGCTGCTGCAGAGTCTCCAGTTTTTCTTCATTCATCTTTAAAAGGCTCTGTTGCAAAATCTAAAAACAATTACTCTTTAACTAAATAAAGTACAATCTTCGAAGAAAACTCAGACATAAGCCTGTCAATATTATTAAAGAAACAAACATATATATGTAAAGTCAGTTACAGCATCTAAGCCCAAATATAGGCTGTAAGAGCTGGAATTGCAAAAGAAAAAAAAGAAAAAAACACAGACACAATATGCTAGATCCAATAACTATACATTTAGTATTTCTTCTTTTTAAAATAAGTGAGTCAGGTTAACTGAGTTCTAAAGCTCCAGTAGTTTCAAAATCCTATTCCTACATGATTCTGACCCATTCAAAGAATAATCGTGATCTCATTAACAGTGAGAATCCTTGAGTGTATAAATTGCTATATGGGTTGTCCTAAGATCTAAGTAAACTCAGCAAACTGTTAGATTTGTTCACAAGTCTACTTGAAAAGCAATTTTGTGACAGATAAGAGCTTTTTCATATTAGGGATTTTTTTTATGCTCTTGGCCTAGCAAATGAATAATTTTCCCCAACAATAAGCATTTCCTAGAGGATTTTTTTTTAAAATCTGTTACTAGCATTGAGGGCTCTCCTTACTGTAAACTGAACTTCAAGAATATACAAAATAAAGAACAGGAGAACCATGACATGCCCTTTCTGTTAAAAGTGAAATAGATCCATCATGTGACTTATGTATACTAAAATGAAGTAGCCTTAGTAGCCTTAGTTGCTTAGTTCTTAATAAAATTCTTCAAACCCTTACCTTAGTTTCAATTATATCAAATTTCTATTAAAAGAGCAGCAGTTTTGAATATACACCTGCTGATTCTTACGATGAAACATAACATTAATATGAAATAATAGATACAACTATTTATAATTTAGGGGAAACCTATCAACCCTATTGATATTTAGCAATATCTGAACAAATTAAATAATATCTAACAATTATTCAAGCATAAACCCCCCAAACAGAGAATATTGATTATCTATGGAAGAAAAATTTTAAAGATTACTTTAGCAAAATTTTCCATATAGAACATGTTGGAAACTACCCTGCCTGGTTTCAGAAACTGTAACCCCTAGTAGCTAAGGTTGAGTAAAAAGACCCTGGGACCATAAGCCACTTAGGAGACAAAGCTTATCTTCCTTGTGGGGACACTGCCTCTGCTCCCTTTCACCTCACCCTGCTTGGCCCTGAGCAGATGACTGGTTAGCCAATGACAGGTAAGATTCCTCAAGGGAAGGATGACCTAAGACAGGCACAGTCATGAAGGGGCTCTCAGGAAAGGACTTGGGGGGGCTGTAGAAAAGGGGAGTGATGGACCCTCGCCCCTCGGCTTTGATATAGCCTGAGTCCTCATTCTGTCTGCAAGCAGTCTCCTAATCTCTTGGCTGCCTTACTTCCCCTGCCTGACTTAGGCCTGAAACAATGCCAGAGGTAGATGTGGCCCTGTGCTGGAAAGAGCGAGTTCCCTACAGCGGTCAGGCCTAAGAAAGAATGCATAAAATCTTATGAAACCTACTTTGCTAATACCCTCAAGTTAAATGATAAGGGTCCAAGCATGAAATGAGTTTGTTCCCCAAAATTTTTTGGCCCTTTGGCTATTTGACCCTGACTCAGAATAAGCCCTCAGAGTTCTATTGTTTGATCATTACTGCTTGACAATGATTGATGAACTTTACGTATAAGCCCTGTATTCCTATTCAAATTAGACCCAATAAAAGTCCATTGAGGAACAGGGTCCTGGCCTTTCTTCCTTTGAGAGATCAGCCACCTTTCTTCCCCAAGCAGATCATGCCTTAGTAGACTTATTCTCATCCCTGGCAGCCAGGGTGGGGCGGGGGGCCTGCGGGAGGAGCCCTGCCACAAGAACAAACTCCATTACTCTTATGCATTGGGAGGGAAAGGGTTAAGAGCAAGCTAATATCTCATTCCCCTGCTGGGGAGGAGGAAGAAAAGACTTCACCCAGGACCCTAGTAACATTCTAATCACCTCAAACCAGACGCTAGCCTTATAAACCTATCAGTGTTGCATCAACAGAAAAATACCAAAAAGTACCTACCTAGACAGTCAAGGAAGCTGTGTAATTAAGAAAATAAACAGGAGATCCCAAAACAAAACAACTCCTTTTGTGCAATTTTTTTGCACACATTACCCCAAATTATTTTTATTCCAAAACCGTAACATGTCCTAATGCAGAACATAAGGGCATTTTTGGAATTTGTGTCTAACTGCTTGGAGTTTCTCCAAGAAAAAGGAATATTTCACCTGTATGTGATGCTTTGCCTGTATTCTTTGAATCATTAGCAAAGTTTGGCAGTGGGTAAAATCTTTGATTCACTGAATCAGAACTGACAGCTCAGGTGTTGGGTGTTACCACATGCATTGTAGGCAACGAGATAAAATATGTAAAATATGTATGCTTTATTCACTGTAAAGCATTTTATACATGTCAGTGGTTATTAATAAGTTTATATTTGCCACAAAGGAAAACCTTTGACAGGAGAATCAAAAGTTGGCCCCAAAGTGAGTTTGTGTGCATGTGTGTGTATCTGGTGTCTGTCCTTAATCTTACAATATCTTTTACAAAGCCAGAGAACTAGTCTTGGCTAAACACAGAGCAGATCATTTGCAAAACTGCCAGGATATTGAGGTTTCTACAAATAATACACACCTGTATAAAAACAAACTATAAAATTTTGGAATTCTGTAAGTAATTCACATTGGCAAAACAAAAGTAAACTTCTGTAACTTTTCCCTACAACCACCTGCAATACTGAAATCATTTTAATTTAAAATATCTAATTGTTAGATGTAAATACACTCTTTTACACATAAAATTCTGTCTAGATGCTTCTAGGCAAAGAATTTAAAGTAAACTTGTTTACAAACTTAACATCTTTGTTAAATTTACTTAGATATTGGGGCAGATAAAAAGCATAAAGAAAATTAAAGTTGTAGAATAACTTACAGTAGGGAAATTCCTCAACATACATGAGGATTTTAATCATTGATTAGCTAAAGGTTATACTCTTGGAAGGGATTAAGTCATTGAATAATATAGAATACTAATTTATATGGCTGTTACATCACTGAGTATGAACTTTGACATATCTTTTTCCAGAATCAATTCTTATCATCCCATAATGTTTCATGTTGTGCCATTAAAGGATCTTAAATCCCTCTTTGAAATAAATAACATTTTGATTTGCTTTCGACTTTCCTGGAATCCTCTTGCCTATCTATCTAACACTACCTGCCACTTTTCAACCTTTATCACTTTTTTAAATACTGTCGTCTTTAAACAATATACACTTTGAATTTCTGTTATTTTTCTGTTTTGTTTTGAATAGCCCAATTTGAACAAATCTGTCTTTCAATGGGGAAATTCATCTCATTCACAGTTACTGTATGAACTTGAGTTTTCCTTTTCATCTGACTTTGATTAGTATTTATCTTACTTTCTTCAATGTCCTCTTTATTCTTTTTCCATTTTTTCTGACTGGATAAAATTATCGTTTGCACTCTTTTTTCCCATTGTCAATGTTAAAATTTCACTTTTTCCATCCTATTGTTACTATACTGTCTCAAGTGACACCTAGAGAAGGACCCCTTTCCCATTCTTTTCTTAGATCAAAAAAATGTCCCCTTGTTATGGATTGAACTACATATATCCCTCTCCTGAAAACAGTGTATTGGCATTCTAACCCACATTACCTGAGAATGTGACTTAATCTGGAGATAGGGCCTTGTACCACAGAGGTAATCGAATTCCCATGAGGTCATGAGAGTGGTTCCCAACCAAAGTGAGTGGTGTCCTTATTGAAAGGGGAAAGTTGGACACAGAGACAGACATGCATAGAGGGAAGATGACGTGAAAAGACACAGGGAGAAAACAGTTATCTACAAGCCACAGAGAGAAGGCCTGAAACAGACCCTTCCCTCAGAGCCCTCAGAAAGAACCAACTTGGCCAATGGCTCCAAAACTGTGAGACAAGAAATTTCTGGTACGTCACCCAGTTGTTGGAACTTGATTATGGCAGCTGCAGCAACTGAACGCACCCCATCACTAACTAGCTACCAACTGCCACATCTATGCCTTTATTCCTTCTACTGCAATTACTCGCACACTAGTGAATTTCTTCCCACATGAATTTCTTCTCCAAGTCTCTATTTTTTCCTTCCTAACTACCACCTCTTTAATTTTGTCATGTATTTTAAAATACTTCTTCCGCTTATTGGCAAGATGTTAATTTCACTCTCAAAAATGCTATTCCTCTTTCAGTTTGTCAAGAGAATTTTTACAATTCTCTTAAGATATTGTTAATTCTAGAAAGTTTCTTTGTCCTCTAGTTGAGTATCCCAAAATGTGTTTATTATTTATTTCATTTGCAAAAATTATAATCTAAATATTTCAAAGCTCTGTTTCAATACAGGTTTCCTACTCTGTATATTCTAGTGTTGTTTCCACTGATGCTGGATTCCTTATGCAGACTATTATTTTACTTGGCCTGTGTAACTGTTTACCATCAGCAGTGATCAGCTCTTAACATCCCTCAAGAGGCAGTGAACAGGGGATCGAGAGACCCTAATTTTTTTACTGAAGCATTAGGATGCTAATTCTCTGTTCACAGGTCTCCAAAGTTGGCATCTCAAGGTCTAGCCCACCATTGAGCCCATTGGTACAACTCCTTTGGAAACCCTCTGACAGGAAAGGTCAAGGAAGCTTCCTAGGACGTATCAGTGGTTCAGTTCACTCAACAAACACCTAGTTTTCAGCCATGTCTGTCCTGCCACAGTAATTCTACTGAGTATTTTATTTAGGGAATTATGTTCTAACTCCCTTCTTATCCTCTGGTTTTCCTTTTCTACCATTTTCTGTTCTTTTATAAATACATGTCCTATTGAATCCACTGATAATATTCATAGGGACTTTAAATTCTTTTTTTTGTTTATAAACTTTTTTTTTATCAAGGGTCAACTATTCCACTTAGTGAGCTTGATGTCTGTTGATTTTTTCAAATACACGATTCTCGACTGCCCACTTAGTTTATAAATGAAGGTCTATACCAGGAACTGACAACATTTTCAAATTCATGGCACATTCAGAAAATGAACATATTTTTATGACACACTGGGAAGGGCAACAGGAAATGTGAATAAAAGTTTTGTAAAACTTTTATTGTATCTTCTTTATAAAATGAAAAATTTCAAACTCTTTAAGTAAAAAACTTGAAATTGTTTAGATGAACACCATTTTTGTATATTAGGTTTTATACTTTAAAATGCTACACACGCCCTGTCCAATGTGGTTCAGTTGGTTGGAGCATCATCCTGTAAACCAAAAGGTTACAGGTTCAGTTCCTGGTCAGGGCACATACCCAAGTTGCAGGTTTGGTCCCCAGGTGGGGCACAGGTGAGGGGCAGCGGATCGATGTTTCTCTGTCATATTAATTCTCTCTCACTCCTCTGTCTCTCCTCTCTCTCTCTCTAAAAGCAATGAAAAATGTTCTCAGGTGAGGATTTTTTTATAAAAAGACTGCACACAACTCCTGACTAAGACCTTTTAACATGCTCTTAACATTCTATATAGCAACCATCACAAAGAAACTTATTAGCACAAGTGGTAGCAAATGGCAAAAGAGGAGGCGGCACTGTTCCAGTACACTGGAGACTCCTTCTTCCAACAATTCAATCTCTTTAGATCGTACTTCAGGAGTGCTGAAATCTCTAAACCTAATAGTTCCTCCCTTTCTTCTGCTCCGAAACATGTTAACTCCTTCTGATGATGCAAGCTTTGAATAGAAATGAATTTTTTATATCAAGTGTTTCAATTAATGCCAAAGCTGTCTTAGACACACAGATTTTACTAGTATTAACTCTTCTTTAGAATTCAAATAACACCAATTAAACATCACTTCTAAAACTATTTTAACTTCACTCTTCCAAAGCTGAATTTTTACTCTGAACCAATAAACTTTGTCATTTTTTAAAGCCAACTTCAACAAATTTTCAAATTAAGACTCATTTGCATAAAATAATTTGAAATTTTCCTTTTAGTTTATAAATCTTCTTTTCTACTGTAGACACATTTTAGTAATTAAATAACTAATCACATTTATTCACCTAAAGCTGACAAGGCACTGTAGCAAAATGCATTTCATTAGGTTCACCATTTTTATGACATCACGGAATGTGGAATTCAGAAATTCTGCAAATTTTAATGTTACAAGAACTTCTCTGTGAATAAGATGTCATTTTTTTAATACTGAACTTAAAGTAAGGCCTTTATGGTTCCTGTTAATCCCAATTCCAATCTTCCACTGTTCCATAATATCTTGTATGTTTCCAAACATTTTGTTTGACACACCTACCCTTCATCTGAATCAGGCTGAAAAGTGAAGAGTTAAGGAAACACCAAATCCAATTCTGAGGTAATCCATTATTACCTATTATTTATTAAATATTTACTATTATGTTGAACTCATGGCTCAGGTGGCATTAATCAGTGTATTACACATTATAGTGAGAAAGTAAATACCTATAAAAATTAAATGTATTTGAATATAAAGTCCTTAAAATACTATAGGTCTTTGAATTCCTTCAGAAAAGTATTTTGTCAATTTTCAGTTTGAATTCTTATGAGCAATTTTTTAAGTTCTATACAAACATGTTTGTATAGATATTTACAAAAGAGAAAACAAAAACTGAATGTACTGATACATTTATTTTCATTTAGTTTAATATTAAGTTTTTAAGTAAACAAAATATACCTCTGGGCAATCAATATTTCATATGAATTTTGACAGTTTAAAGGCCTATATTTTCTTAATTGAATAAATTAAATTATATATGTTCAATTATTACTTATTTCTTTAAATTGTATATCAAACATATAATGAATCCTATCAAAATCAGGTTTGATAAATTGTCACATCAAAAGTCTATAAGAGGAAGGACTTCCAACTAAGACGGAGACAGTAGACACACTGTGCCTCCTCGCACAACCAAAAGAAGGACAACAGTTTAGAAACAAAAACCAACCAGAACCAACAGAAAATCAAACTGTATGGAAGTCCAACAGCCAAGGAGTCAAAGAAGAAACACTCATCCAGACCAGTAGGAGGGGCAGAGTTGGGCAGCTGGGAGGAGAGGGGTCACAGCAATGCTGTGGCTGGAGGATGGGGGTGGGCAAGGCAGCAGCTGGCAACCCGGCGAGATGGTGACTGGTGGAGCAGGCGGTCCCACATTCGCCCACAGATACACTGGGAGGAACCGCTGGGGATTGAGACAGACCACACAACCCAGGGCCTCAGCGCAGAGAAATAAAGCCTCAAACCACTGATTGAAAACACTGGTGGGCGTTGAGGTGGCAGCAGGAGAAACTCCCGGCCTCACAGGAGAATTTGTTGAACAGACCCATAGGGTGTTAAACGGTACACAAGCCCACCCACCGGGGAATCTGTGCCAGAAGGGCCCCATTTGATTGTGGGAAGCGCGAGAAGCGACTGACAACCAGTAGAAAGCTGAGCAAGTGCCATTGTTCCTACTCGGACCCCTCCTCCACCTATAGCGTCACACCCCGGCAACGCAGGTTGCACGACGGGAAGAAAACCAAAAGCTCCGCCCCTTATTATGTAACAGATGCACTGAGGGGAAAAAAATGGCCCAAATGAAAGAACAGATTAAACCTCCAGAAAAAATACAACTAAGCAACAAAGAATTAGCCAACCTATCAGATGCACAGTTCAAAACACTGGTAATCAGTATGCTTCACAGAATTGGTTGAATTTGGTTGCAAATTAGATGAAAAAATGAAGGCTACACTAAGTGAAATAAAGGAAAGTGTACAGGGAACCAACAGTGATGGGAAGGAAACTGGAACTCAGATCAATGGAGTGGACCAGAAAGAAGAAAGAAACATCCAATCAGAAAAAAAAGAAGAAACAAGAATTAAAAAAAATGAGGAGAGGCTTAGGAACATCCAGAACATCTTGAAATATTCCAACATCCAAATTATAGGGGTACCAGAAGGAGAAGAGGAAGAGCAACAAGTGGAAAAGTTATTTGAACAAATAATAAAGGAGAAGTTCCCCATTCTGGCTAAGGAAATAGACTTCCATGAAGTCCAGGAAGCTCAGAGTGTCCCAAAGAAGTTGGACCCAAGGAGGAACACACCAAGGCACATCATAATTACATTACCCAAGATCAAACATGAGAGAATCTTAAAAGCAGCTAGACAGAATGAGAGAGTTACCTACAAAGGAGTTCCCATCAGACTGTCAGCTGATTTCTCAAAAGAAACCTTGCAGGCAAGAAGGGGCTGGAAAGAAGTATTCCAAGTCATGAAAGGCAAGGACCTATATCCATGATTGTTCTATCCAGCAAAGCTTTCATTTAGAATGGAAGGATAGATAAAGTGCTTCTCAGATAAGGTCAAGTTCAAGGAGTTCATCATCACCAGGTCCTTATTATATGAAATGTTAAAAGGCCTTATCTAAGAAAAAGATAAAAAACATGTACAGTAAAATGACAGCAAACTCATAATTATTAACAACCACACCTCAAACAAAAACAAACTAAGCAATAATTAGAACAGGAACAGAATCGCAGAAATGGAGATATCATGAGGGTTATCAACAGGGGAGTGGGAGGGGGAGAGAGTGGGAAAAGGTGCAGAGAATAAATAGCATAGATGGTAGGGAGAAAATAGACAGGGGGAGGGCAAGAATAGTATGGGAAATGTAGAAGCTAAAGAACTTATGACACATGGATATAAACTAAAGGGGGGGGGGAATGTGGGTGGGAGAGGGTGTGTAGGGTGGAGGGGAGTGAAGGGGGAAAAATGGGACAACTAATAGCATAATCAATAAAATATATATTTAAAAAAGTCTGTAACAAAGCCCTGGGTGAGTCGTTTATTTGAATGAAGCTACACCATGTACACCAAAAGGATGCAGGTTCAATTCCTGGTCAGGGCACATACCTAGGTTGTGGGTTCGATCCCTGGTCAGCGCTCATACAGGAGGCAGCCCATCGATGTCTCTCTCTCACATCATGTTTCTTTTTCTCTCTTTCTCTCTCTCTCTGTAAAAATCAATAAACATATCCTCAGGTAAGGATTTTTTTTAAAAGCCCAGAAGAAATAATTAAAAATCACATAACAAGCAAAAGATAACAAAATTAATTGTTTCTCACTAGACAACACCAAATAGCACACAATAGTAATTAGCTAATAATTATGTTCTATATTAGCAGTAAAATTATGAAAATTAAGACAAATAAAATTAAGAGAATCTTATTTACACAAACACATTAACTTTCCTGATGACTAAACAACATATGCATGCACAATTAAAGTAATAATTGGATAGGAAATCATGTTTACAGGAAAGTCATGAGAAGTACTACATGATATAGCCACAACTCAACTCTTTCTGAGCATGTTTACTGTGCACAGCCATACATGTTTTTGGACTCAAGTAGTCTACAAAGGATCTACATTAAAAAAATGTTCAAATATATTTCACCTATTGTAAATCTTTGAATGTTTGTTTTGTAAAATGATATTAATGTGTTTCGGTATAAAGAAACATGCAACCATCAAAATCTTGCATTCCCTATACCCCGTATCACTATGCTGCAGCACCAATCGGAAGCCACTGACTTGGCCCAGCTAACTCTTGCAAATAGAATGGGCCCAGTGTTGCCCAGACCTTCCAATTTCTCAAAAGAAGACAAAGAATGAAACGTTACTACGCTATCTTCCATTTGATATCAATTTCTGAGACCCCTCTGAAAGCCAAAATTTGGCCTCTAGGCCTCTCAATTTATAACCTCTGCTGTAGACAAATCAATACTAGCAGCTGGTATGGGTAGCCCTAAAAATTTTTTAAAGCGATACCTCTATACAGATCATGCTTTGAGTTAAGTACTTCAGTACATTTTCTGCACCTTACAGAATGAGTGATGGACAAAGAGAATATGCTAACAAAGGGAGTTTATTTCAAAAGGCACACACAAGAACAAGGTGGTAGGCTGGGACACCTACTTAAGAAGAACAGAAAGTGAGTCATCTTAAGAATGGAACACATCTCCTTTCCCCACCCCCAGGATGACTCATCAGATGTTCGGCCTCCACTGTGTTGGCTCACACTGGCCTGGAGTATTTACTCCACTTGATAGCAAATTATTTCCTTTCCCAACAAATTATTTATTTTCCCAAGCTGCAGATCTGTGATTAGAAAGTATTAACCCTGGCTGGGTAGTTCATTTGGTTGCAGCATCATCCCATATGCCTAAAAGGTTATGGGTTCTACCCCCAGTCAGGGCACAAACCTAGGTTACTGGCTCAACCCCTGGTCAGGGTGTGCGCGGGAGGCAACCAATTGATGTTTTTCTCTCACACAGATGTTTCTCTCTCTCTCTCTTTCTCTCTCTCAAGTCAATGAACATATCCTCGGGTGAGGATTAAAAAAAAGTATGAACCCAGAGTAAAGCACTGAGTTCTTCCACTACGTCAGCTGTCATCAACTGTGTGCTTTAGGGTCAAATTGTTTAAACTGGTTTGACAGACTGGTCGGATAGTCTACTACAAAAATTAGTGGGTCCAACCAGAGCCAAGGCTAAGTGGAAGGTGAGCCATCTTCCTCATGAAGGCAGGCCAAGGAGGTATTTTCACGCAATACGAAGATTTCCCTCAAAATACTTCTCTACTTTTTAAATGATTTTTCCCAGTTTCATTTTTAAGAATCTTACTAAAACAACTGGGATTCCTCAGAAAGGTTTATATGTAAGGATTATAATCTATGTTATATATTATGTCTAAAATATACATTATATAATATTTAAATATAAAACATACATTAAATATATAAAGTATATATTTTAAATGTAATATATAATAGGAGTTCTGTCTGGAAAAAGTCCAGCCATTCTTAATATAATGAGAACAGTTTGCACAACATCAGTGTAACCTGGCAGCCAAGAAGAGTGTGCTGGAATGTGCACGTGTAAACAATGATGACTTCACTGTGGCAGACGTAGTTGAGTGAGCATGTGTACGGCGTGGCCATTGCACTGAAAATGACTGAGCAAGTAGAGCAACAAATCTGTATCAAATTTCGAATTAAGTTTAACATTCCTCCAAGTAAACCACTCAGATTATTCAGAAGGCCTCACAGCTATGGGCAACTAGTGATTGGCAGCTTCATCAGCACAACACCCCTGCTCATGCATCACATCTTGTGCAGAGTTTTGTGGTGAAATATCAAATCACCCAGGTGGCTCAGCCCCACTACAGCCCAGATTTGGTGCCCTGCAACTTCTGGTTTTTCCCAAAACTAAAATCACCTTTGAAAGGGAAGTGATTTTAGACTATTGATGAGATTCAGGAAAATATGACGGGCAGCTGATGGCAACTGGGAGAACTGTGAGGTCCCAAGGTGCCTACTTTGAAGGGGACTGAGGCATCATTGTCCTATGCACAATGTTTCTTGTATTTTATATCTTCTTCAATAAATGTTTCTATTTTTCATGTTACCATATTTTGCCATGTGTAACATGCCCCTGCGTAAAATATGCACCCATGTTTTTGGCCCAAACTTTAAGGAAAAGTCTTACATTTTAATTTTTTAATTAAATTTTTTATTTATAATTAGAAACAAAACAAATTATCATATTTCAGGTATTACTTTGCATATGAATATCCTTATTGCTTTCTAGAGCTACACTTTTAATGCAAAAGCATAAATAAAAGAATTAAAAACATTTATATAGATACAAAATTAGTACTACCTATGTATAATGTGCATCCTTATCTTTCCCTCAAAAATTTGGACAAAAAAGTGCACATTATACATGGCAAAGTACAGTACATGTCTGGATACCTTCTGGATAGATCTCATATTCATAATAAAAGGAGTTGAAAACAGACTGTATGTCCAACATGGAAATATGGTTAAATAACAAATTGTTCCATTAAACAGAATACTATGCAGTTATTAAAAACATATTCTTATAATGTAAAAGGTGAAAAAAGCAAGTTATTGTAATTTATACAATAAATATGTGTATATTTGTATATGTGCATGTACATATATAATATATAATTACATAGATATATATTTCATATTATATATTTTTAAAGTTCTAGAGAAATACATACAAAATATTAAAGTTATTCCACAACTGCAGATGGCTTTAAATTATCTTTTTTCACATCATTTTTATTATATTTATTCCATTATTAATTTTCTTCTGTATACTTTTCTACATATTCCAAATTTTCTAGGAAAAATGTGTTACTGTCTGGGCCGTGTGGCTGAGCTGGAGCGTTGTCCCATACACCAAAAAGCTGTGGGTTTGATCCCTAGTTGGGGCACATACCTAGGCTGCAGGTTCAATCCCTGGTCAGGACATGTATGGGAGGCAGCCCATCAATGTTTCTCTCTTATATAAACATTTCTCACTCTCCCCCCTTCCTCTCTCACTCTCAAATCAATAAACAGGGACTTCTGGTCAAAATGGCAGCACAAGCAGACATAGCTCAACTCTTCGCACAACCACATCAAAATTACAACTAAAATATAGAACAACCATCCCTCAGAACCTTCAGATGGCAAGTTGAATGGAAGTCTGACAACCACTGAATTAAAGAAACCACATCCATCCAGACTGGTAGAAGGGACACAGACAAGGAATGGGCTGGTCCCTCACTCACATATGGTGGATAAAAATTCGGAAGGGAAATCTCAGGAGTGAGGAGCCCCAGTCTAAACCGGTCCCCTGGCCCAGGGCTCCAGTGCCAGGAAGATAAGTCCCCAGAACGTCCTGCTGTGAAAACCAGCAGGGATTGAATATGTGGAAGAAACTGCTGGAGCCCCAAGGAGTTTGTATTAAAAAACCCACACACGGACTCACCTACTCAGACTCACTCCCTCTGAGCTCCAGCACCAGGGTAGCAGCTTGAAAGGCACCAGTGGTATACAGGGAGAAACTGAAGTGGCTGGCATCAAGACAAGCAGAAGCCACTGTCTCTTTTCTAAACCCTCCCCTCACAGAGCTGGCAAGCTGATGCCATATCTGAGACTCCATCAACCTGGCTAACACTGTTTGACCCCCTCTTGGCAATCCCCAGAGTCTCTGGGCCACCCAGCTTATGGCCCCACCCAAGCTGCTTTTCCATGTGAATAACGGTCTTGGCTTATGCTGCACAACTTCCTAAATCCTCTCCAATAAGCAACAGCAAGCCTCAGTGAGCCCCAGCCTCAGCAATAGCAGCAGCCAGCCTAGATTCACAGCTTGGCTTCACCTGGGAATCTCCAACCTCAGTACAAGTAGCAGCCATCTCAGATTGCTTTGTAGCTCAGGCAGGGTGGCCCCAGGCAAAACACAAGTGGGGGCCAACCTTGGCCTGCATCGCCCAGGAAACCCCAGGGCCAGAACACCCAGTGGACAACTACAGACCACACCCAGGCACCACCACCCTACCCCTGCACAGCTATGCTTCATGGAGGATAGAGGCTGGTGGTAAATGGTCACAGACAATCTTGCAGCTGACTGGTCTGGGTAAATCCCTCCCGTTGACCTGCCAACAGCAACCAAGGATCAAGTACAAGAAGAGGGTGTTTTCAGCCCACAGGAACTGTGCACCTTGAGAACCCAGCTTGGGTGTTAGGGGAGGTTGTGACACTGGACCCTACAGGACACCTACTACATTAGGCCATACTAAGGCATACCAAGACACGGAGTCAAAGCAGCTCTGCCTAATATATTGAAACAAACACAGGGAGGCCAAAATGAGGAGACAAAGAAACATGGCCCAAATGAAAGAACAGATCAAAACTCCAGAAAAAGAGTTAAATGAAATGGAGATGAGCAATCCACCAGATGCAGAGATCCAAACACTGGTTATAAGGATGGATGCTCAAGGAACTTAGTGAGGTCCTCAACACCATGAAAACGAAGATCCAGTCAAAAACGAAGGACACACTAATTGAAATAAATAACAACTTGCAGGGAAACTACATGAGAGTGGATGAAGCTGAGAATCAAATCCATGATTTGGAACTTAAGGAACCAAAAAACAACCGGTAAGAACAAGAACAAAAAAGAATCCAAAAAAATGAGGATGGTATAAGCAGCCGATAGGACAACTTCAAGAGGTCCAACACTCAGATTATAGGGGGGCCAGAAGGAGAAGAGAAAGAGCAAGAAATTGGAAATCTATTTGAAAAAATAATAAAAGAAAACTTCCCTAATTTGGTAAAGGAAATAGACATACAAGTCCAGGAAGCACAGACATTCCCACACAAGATGGACTCAAAAAGGACCACACCAGGACACATCATAATTAAATGCCAAAGATTAAAGATAGAGAGAGATTCTCAAAAGGAGCAAAAGAAAAGAAGTTAGTTACCTACAAGGGAGTTCCCATAACACTGTCAGCTGATTTCTCAAAAGAAACTCAGGTTAGAAGGGACTGGCAAGAAATATTCAAAGTCATGAAAAGCAGGGACCTACAGCCTAGATTGCTCTACCCAGCAAAGCTATCATTTAGAATAGAAAGGGAGATAAAGAGCTTCCCAGACAAGAAAAAACTAAAGAAGTTCATCATCACTAAACCATTATTACATGAAATGTTAAAGGGATTTATTTAAAAAAAAAATCAAAACTATGAACAATACAAATGGCAAAAAAAAAAAAAAACACCCCACAAATCTATCAACAACTGAGTCTAACAAACTAAGCAAACAAGAAGATCAGAGACAGAATGTTGGGCAAGGAGAGTGTTTTGATGGTTGCCACATGGGAGGAAGGTGTATGGGGAAGGGGTGAAGAGGTGAGGGGATTAAGAAGTACGAACAGGTAGTTACAGAATAGCCATGGGGATGTAAAGCACAGTACAGGAAATGGAGTAGCCAAAGAATTTATACTGATGACCAATGGACATGAACAATGGTGTGGGGACTGCCTAAGGGAATAGGGAGTGCTGGGTGGAGGGGAGCAAAGGGGGGAAATCAGGATAACTGTAATAGCATAATCGATAAAATATAATTTTAAAATAAAATAAAATCAATAACTATATCCTCAAGTGAGGATTAAAATAAAAGGAAAATTTGTTTCTTAGCAATTGGGGATGGTGAGGAGGAAGTCTGCCCAAAAAAAAGGGAAAGATTTTTCTTCAATGAACAATGATTTTTATACTATAGAACAAGAGTCAGCAAACTTTTCCTCTGAAGGGTCAGATAGTGTATATTCTAGGCTTCATGGGCCAATTGTCTCTGTAGCTACTACTCAAGTTTATCATTGTAAAAAAGCCAACAACAATATTTGAACAAATAAGCATGGCTATGTTCCAATAAAGCTTTATTTATAGATAGTGAAATATAAATTTATAAAAATTTCATGAACTATTATTCTTGTGGTTTTTTTCAGTCACTTAAACATATGAAAACCATTTAGCTGGTGATCAGTCCAAAAACAAGCTGCTAGTCAAATGTGACCTACTAGCCAGTTTGCCAACTGCTGTTCACAAACACAGACAAAATGCTCTAAGACTGGAAAATTTCCAAAGTGGCTGTTATTAACCACCCAGCTAGTTTTTACTCACCATAATGCAGGCATAAAATATCTACTAAGAATACAAGTTCTTAGTAAAGGCTTTTTTAAAATAACAGTTACAAAATGATAGCTAAATTAGTGGGCTTACTATAGGGTTAGTAATATTAGTCAATTAAATGTTAAGAGCTTATCTGCCAAAATTATAACATACTTTGAAAGAAATTCATCTTGAGTGATTTTATTTAACAGCAGTTAGATAGTAAGAGAAACTGTCTACTAAATCCACTTCTAGTTCATGTCAATAGAAATCACAGCAGTAAAGTTTAAGTTAGAACAAATTTAGGGAAATTAAAACCAATCGCATTCCAAATTAGCTAAGAAACAATAGCTTTTTAATCAACTAGCTCACAGGTGGCAAACACAAGGCCCGCAGGCTGAATTCGGCACGTTGTGTTATCCAGCTCGGCACCTTGTTTCTACCTGGCCGCAGCACCAAGCTCTGGCTTAACTGTTGAGGAGTAGTTACATTTACACAGCCCTAAAATTACATTTGGCCCTTTGAAGGCTACTGGGAGGCTGACATGGCCCCCGGTGAAAACGAGTTTGACACCCCTGATCTAGCTTTTAAACCACACTCTACTTCATTCTCTAAGACTAGAAATTCATCTCAAGAGCACAATATTTTTCCACCTACAATGGTGTTATCTTCTAAAGAGTGGACAGACCTAACACCAGTCTCAAGAGAAAATTGGGTTTCAGTGGATTAGCTCAGAGATTTCTTTGTTCCTAAAACCGTTAAGGTAAGGAAATTAATACATACTGTTACCACAGTAACTGACTTGCCTAATTTCTTGAGTGCTAAACTGAATAAAGTATCACAACCTTTCTGAAATGTATCCAAAAAAAATCACACTGGTAAGTTCAATGGCATGTACAAATAACGATTTCTAGCCCAAGACAAAATTATCAGTAAGTAGTTCAATGCTTGACACTAATAGGCAATTATAATGTTTAATGTGGATCAATCTTCACTTACTACCTAAAATATATCACTTGTATTTTGTTTAAAATATGTAAAAGCTAATCTGCTGAAATATACTGTTTTATATCTGATTATTTAATTTAAAATGGCAAGAATGTTTACAAATGCTCTGAAATTTGCTAACAAAATGCCATGAAAGAGCAATCACAGTAGCCAGCTACCACTTCAATTTCTCAATTTGTGCACTTAAGCAAATTGTAATTACAATGCCCATCGAGTTTCACAAAGCTTCTCTGAGGAAGAAAGCTCTATCACCAACACTGTGCATGAAAGAAAACTAATAAAAGCTAGCTGATATTGCAAAAGTTAGCAGGCTGCTCTAGTACTAAAAATTACACTATGCAAAAGGAAAGAATTAGAGTAGAAAGATATCAAGACCTAGAATCAGAAAACTTAGGCTCCAGTGTTGCTTTGTGTCAAAAAAAAAAAATCCAAAAGTTAAAAGACAAAGAAAGGTCAGTCTATCCTTTGAATGTCATACAGGAGCACAAAATCACCCATGGATTATTTCATTAGGGAACATACCTTTACTTGACTCATTATTTACTACTGATTAAAAACTCAGACTCTATGAAGTTTCATATTAACTTACAACTTTTTACAAGATGCAACTGAATTCTATCCAGTACATAAAATCATCTCAAAGGCTATGGTTATTATTGCCCTATAGGACAGCTCTGCATCTAACCTATCAACCTTATTTCAAACTTCTTCAGTGTCTGTATGTGATGGTCAATTTTACATGCCAGCCTGACGGAGCTAAGGGTTACCAGCCCAGAGCTGGAAATACATTATTTCTGGAAGAGGTTAGCATCTGAATAGGGACACTGAGCAAAGAATAATACCTTCACCAGTGAGGACAGATACCAGCCAATCTATAGAACAAAAAGAACAAACTGATCTCTGCTTAAGCTGGGGCACCCATCTTCTCCTGCCCTTGAACATCAACACTCCTGGTTCTTGGACCTTTGGACTAGGAGCAGGACTTACATACATCATTGGCTCCTCTGGTTCTCTGGGCTTCAGGTACGGACTGGAACTATACCACTAGCTAGCTGGTGCCAGATCATGGAACTTCTCAGCCTCCATAGCTGCATAAGCCAATCCCTTGTAATAAATCTCGTTCTATCTATCTATCTATCTATCTATCCTATTGGTTCTGATTTTCTGAAGAATGTTGACTAATACTGTGTATAATCTTTGTTCCTCTTTGAACCAATTTATCTCCCGTTGGTTTCCTGAATAAATGAGACATGTGTCCATTCTACATTTGTATGAGAAATGGTCTTCAAATTTTGGAAAATTATACTTTTTGACACTTGGCCATTTAGCATTCATGTGACTTTGGATAAGTCACTTCACTTTCCCAAGTTTTCATTTTCTCAACTGTAAAAATAGGATTAAATCCTGATTATATTACTTGCTGTGGTCACTTGCCTTACTGACCACAGGATCAATGTGAAGATAAATAAGGCGTCACATCTGTTGAACTGCAGTTACGCATGAGCTGGTGTACTACAGAGTAGGAACAGATCTTTTGCTGCTGTTATACCTCATCCCCATTAGTGTACTGAGAGAAACTGAGAATCTGTGGGTTCAAACAGAGATACCAAACCACACACACTAGACAAAGTATATAAATGTACCGAAAGTTAATTAAGCAATGAAGTGCTTCTCCAGTAGAACATCTGGATGTTCTTTCAAATGACACATTCAAATAGAGAAGAGAAAATTATCATTTATCTAAGACTTCATTCTTTCCCATCGTACCTGACCCAAAGAGTACTGAATTTCAACATGCATCTATTTTCTTTCTCTAGTAACTTATATTTAGAAGGTTTCAGACTATAATCTACATCACCACAATAATACTCACATACTCACCTAACTTTTTCATGTAGAAAAAAATATAGAGAAAAAAATTTCAGTGATTGATATACGATTCAATTGGTAAGTGTTTTCAATAACCTAACACAGAAAGCTTATAAACCCAAAGCAGCTTAAATGCTTCAGCAACTCAATTTGGTTAACAACACCCTATTTTGGTTAGACTCTTTGGGTTTTACCTTTACAATTATGGTATTTTTACCAAGAGAGGCAGCTTCTAGTCAAAAAGCTTTTCAAATGTAATCAACAATGCAATGAATTTTTAAGATTCTGGGTTTGATATAATTTATAATAATACATAGTTTCTGAAAATATAACCTTATCCTTTGAGTATATCTATACTTACCATATACATATACTATATATAACTATATATATACTATATATGTATAACTACCTATATAGACACAAATATATACACATACACATAATCTATACTTTATTGTAGAAAATGTAATTTATATGATATTGTTTAATTTTTTTAAGAATTCCTTTCTACTTTTCAGTGAACTAACAGAAATAGGAGTAGAGAGAGAAAAACAAGGAGGAACCAAAGAATCCACAACAAAGCCCTCACTATATCCCAGAAGAGGTTTTCAACATTTTTATTGATCTATTGATAGATTTCTGCTAATCCTAACTTCCCTCAAAATAATCTAAGCAAGCAAATTAAAAAAAAGCTAAATAACTACCTATTAGCATTTGATTTGGCTATGTAAGCCAATGCAATTTTAAAAAGTAACAAGATGGGCATCAAGACAAAAAAAATGACCCAAACAAAAGAACAGATCAAACCTCTGGAAAAAATACAACTAAGCAATGAAGAAATAGCCAACCTATCAGATGCACAGTTCAAAACACTGGTAATCAGTATGCTTCACAGAATTGGATGAATTTGGTTGCAAATTAGATGAAAAAATGAAGGCTACACTAAGTGAAATAAAGGAAAGTGTACAGGGAACCAACAGTGATGGGAAGGAAACTGGAACTCAAATCAATGGAGTGGACCAGAAGGAAGAAAGAAACATCCAATCAGAAAAGAAAGAAGAAACAAGAATTCAAAAAAATGAGGAGAGGCTTAGGAATCTCCAGGACATCTTAAAATATTCCAACATCCAAATTATAGGGGTATCAGAAGGAGAAGTAGAAGAGCAACAAGTGGAAAAGTTATTTGAACAAATAATAAAGGAGAAGTTCCCCATTCTGGCTAAGGAAATAGACTTCCAGGAAGCCAGGAAGCTCAGAGAGTCCAGTCCCAAAAAAGTTGGACCCAAGGAGGAACATGCCAAGGCACATCATAATTACATTACCCAAGACTAAACATAAGGAGAGAATCTTAAAAGCAGCTAGACAAAGTAAGAGAGTTACCTACAAAGGAGTGCCCATCAGACTGTCAGCTGATTTCTCAAAAGAGACCTTTGGGGCAAGAAGGGGCTGGAAAGAAGTATTCCAAGTCATGAAAGGCAAGGGCCTACATTCAAGATTGTTCTACCCAGCAAAGCTTTCATTTACAATGCAAGGGCAGATAAAGTGCTTCTCAGATAAGGTCAAGTTCAAGGAGTTCATCATCACCAGGCCCTTATTATATGAAATGTTAAAAGGACTTATATAAGAAAAAGAAGATAAAAAACATACAGTAAAATGACAGCAAACTCACAATTATTAACAACCACACCTAAAACAAAAACAAAAACAAACTAAGCAAACAACTAGAACAGGAACAGAACTGCAGAAATGGAGATCACATGGAGGGTTATCAATGGGGAGTGGAAGGAAGAGAGAGGGGGAAAAGCTACAGAGAATAAGTAGCATAGATGGTAGGTAGAAAATAGACAGGAGGAGGGCAAGAATAGAAAGGGAAATGTAGAAGCCGAAGAACTTATAAGTATGACACATGGACACTAACTAAAAGGGGGGAATGTGGGTGGGAGGGGGTGTGCAGGGTGGAGGGGAGTAAAGGGGGGAAATGGGACAACTGTAATCAATAAAATACATTAAAAAAAACAGGATGTAACAGGATGATGGGTTTGTTTGGGTTTTTTTTTGAGAGACCTATTCCTTTGTAAGTATCTACCAAATTTTCAGTACTGTCAAATATGTAATTTGTATTAATAGAGTATAAATAAAAATTTGTATTAATGAAGTCCATTGACATAAAGTATAAATGGAACCAACCAAATAAATACAATGAAATGCATTAAAGTGCTAGCAGCAGAGGGAAACGATGAAGCCGCTCTCCGTGCTGTGTCATTGTGAAAAGCCGCGCTGCCCATAAACCAGAACATGACTTGACCTGAATTGAATCCGTGGCACAGGGAAGTGCTTTATAACTGAATTTCACCATCCAACTGAATAATTCATTATTTTTAATGAATTTCCTCTGTTCTGAAAGTAGCTATAGCCAGTCAGCGAAATCAACCATTATAAACTGGGAAAGTGCAGAGAAAGTTTTCAAGTAAGTCCATTTAAAACTTGCTTCGTCTGCCTATTTTTCCTCTTATATTTATGACTGGTAGTTTATGTGGCCTGAGATGAAATTTTATACGACTCATTATCAGGGGGACATTGATGGTTGCCTACCAAGCATCCATTCCACTCTGCACACTTCTTACAGCAGCATAAATTGAACTCAGATAATGAACAATTACCCACCAAGCCGGCGTGGGTAAGGGGAGCCGCCCCACTCCCAGCTCCCACGGTGAATCCCGCTCACCCCATCCCCCTTGCCCCAAGGGGGATTCTGAAACTCAGGCCTATACTCAAGGCATCCCCCTTGATTTAGTGTAGGGAGAAAATACATGACTTAATTCAGGCCAGTGACACAACAGGGGTGGTTTTGGGAGGGGCAGGTCTGGGAATGGCACTGTCTCATTCTTGTAAGAAAGCTACCGGAAGAGATGCCCTCTACTTGAGAAGGGGAAGCCTGGGCCTTCCACAGACATTTTGCCGCCATGATGGGAGTCAGCCTGAGGACAAAGCCAACACGAAAGAAGGCAAAGATGAGAAAGGGGGTCACCGTCCATGGACTACGCCAGCCTTCAAGTTACATTTTAATAACAAATTTCCTCACTTTTTAAGCCTGTTTCAATCAAGTTTTTTGTGCTTGCATTCTTTTCTTAAACTGATTTGAGAGAGAAGAGAGGGAGACACTGCTTTGTTGTCCCCTTAGTTATGCATTCACTGGATGTTTCTTGTATGCGCCCTGACCAGGGGATCCAACCCGCAACCTTGGCATATCGGTACAATGATGTGCTCTAACTAATACACAAACATAAAAGGAAATAAAATTACATGGTCAATCCTTTTCTTCCTTTAATCCCTTATCTTAAATAAAAATAAATTATAAATTATAAATAAAATAGCCATACAAAGTTACAATTACAAAATTTTCATAATTTCATATAATTTCAAAACCTTTTTAAATCAGAATAAGAATCAACATAACATTAAAGAGCAATTAAACAGAAAAGTATAACTCAACTAAATAGGAGTAAAATTTAACCTAGGATGCAAACTCAGCATTGGTTTGAAATTCAGCATTGCCAGGTAGAAAGAAAAATGCATAAATTTTACAGTAAGACCAAGTTAAGTGTTGAAAGATGAATGAAAGATAAAATTGGAGACTGGATGAAAAAGAAACTGGAAAAAATGAATACACAATTCTGAAAGCAACCATCAATTTACCCAATGCAGTTCTTCAATACGGACTAATAGAATATCTTCAGACAGGGCAAGTTTATACAAAATGAATACAAGGGAAAACTAGCAATTTCATGACACCTTCAAGAAGGCAAAAGTTATCTTCTAGTCCAATTACCTTTCTACTGTCCTTCAGTGCCTTCAGTTTAGGAATCAACAGCGGGAACAGGTGAGGTGCCAATCAACAGATGATGCCTCATGCCTGCAACATCAAATGTCCGGAGGAAACAAAGCTTTGACATTTTTCCCAAGAGCTTCTATTTTGCCTACCACACACCAGGCAAATCTCATGCCTCTATCTTCTCAGCCTCAAAAAGACCTAAAGAGAGGGTGAACCTCTGCCCTCCCCTGAAGAGCGAGCCTATCGGACAAAAAGGGGAAAGAGACCATAAAAATGCAGTGCCCGAACCTGCAGAGTCAGAAAGGAGCAAAGGCTTCAAACAGGCTCAGGCGGGAGGGAAGCCACTGTTTCCACTTACTTAGGAGAGAATGTGAAATTATTCCAATTTCTTATTTCCCCACGAGAAGTTCTTCCAAGACCATCCTCTTTCTTAATCTTCCCATATATTAAGCATTTTATCAAAAAAGAAAGACAATTGCCTTTCAAAGAGTTTAGCTGCTATTATTGACCAGTCTTTACCAAAAAACAAGTTTCCCAAAATAATTTTTCTCCAATAACTCTTTGAGGGCAGGAAATTTATCTAATTGATTAAAAGCAGCAAATATTCCTGAGATGACCAGATTCAAGATCAGCATACCCAAATCCAGTACTTTTCTACATATGAGCAAGAATCAGAGAATAGAACATACCTAAACTCAGTAACAGCGAAAATGACAAACCTACTGGGGAATAAACCTAACATAAAATATTTAAGAACCATTTTAAAAACTAGAGAAGTTTACTAAGACACCAAAGAATAGCTAGGTAAGATATACTGAGTTACTGGATACTTAGTCTCAAAACTGTAAAGATATTAATTAAGTCAATAAGCTGAAGAAGCAACACCAAGAAAATATGTCAGCAGGATTTTCATGAAAACACACAAGTTTATATTAAAGTTCACTAGAAAAAGAAAATGCTCAAGAACAGTAAATATTGTTTTTGAAAGATAAGATCCGTAAGGGGAAACTCGCTCCACTAAATATAAAACAACACAAAAAAACAGCAATTAAAATAGTGTGGAACTAGCATAAAATGGAGATATAAATCAATGGAATAAAATATACCATGCCCAGAAATAGATCCGTGTAAATATAGAAATTTGACATATGACAAAGGAAGTACTTTTAATCTTTAAGAACAAAGTATACAATAAATGAAGCCAACAAAATGGTCTATAATTTCAATACACCATTATTAGCAAAAATTAAATAGGTTAATCATCTACAGTTTTGGCAAGAGAACAGAAACTGGCTCACCATTTTCAAAGACATTTTGTAAAAGTTAATATCAAAATTTAAAATATGCATACCCTTCAAGCCAGCAATTATTGCACTCTATGGAAATACATGCGCATGTGCACAAGGACATAAGCAAAAGACACTCACTATATCAGTTTGTAATAGCAACAATTGGAGAAGCAGTTAGTACAGTAAATTGAGTTAAATAAACAATGATATATCCATAATATGGCATAGTAGACAGAAGAATAAAATACAGCTATATGTATTAATATGATAACTTCTCTACATATGTGCTAAGTGAAACAGGAAAAACTAGGTGTCCATAATAGTTGCCATTAAAAATTTAAAGTATAAAATGAAATTCTATGTCTATGGAAATGCAAAGAAGAATCCAGGAGGATACCTATCCATTAATAGGGGCCCTTACAGGGAAAACAGGAATAGAATGAAGGTCAGGTACTCGAAGGGAGAGTTTTAACAGTCCATAGGTTGTTTCTCAACACGCATGATCTCTCTCTCTCTCCCTCTCTGCTTCCCTCCTTCTTCTTCTACCTCTTTCCTGCACTCTGAGAGTTGCAATCATATCTTGCAATCATATTTAATATTAGGGCCTCTGTAAATCATGAAGTCAAAAGTGACATAGTTTTCCCCCTTGGGATCCTGAGTGTAAACAGAGTCTCATGGTTTTAGTCAAATCAAGAACGAAAAGGGAGCAAAAAAGAGGCTGACTACCTTAATACTAGGAAAACAAGAGAGTAACATACCATTTAGCCCTCCCCACCTGAGCCCTCGATGTGTAAAAGCAAAACTTTTTGAATGAGAGGACCTCAAGATCAGCACCAGGAATGAAACCCAACTGTTTTAAGGCCAATAGGGAAATCCCATTCCCCTTTCCACACGACTGATTCAGGGAGAAGAGCTACGACCCAGTTTTCAGTTCTCTGTTCTCCACCTCCTATCCATCTCCTGTGCCTAATCATTCCATCCAACGTGGTTCCACTGTAGCAAAGCTCAGAATTCTCCTTCCATGGTATGGGAAAGAATGCCTTTGCTCCTGCTAGATGGGAAGAAAGAAATGCATAGCATGGTTGCTGCACAGTCACCTTCAACCATACATGATACCACCTTAAAGATTAAGCACCTTCATGCCTCCTTCATGGAAGAGGGCCAAGCACAGGGCCGTACAAAGTCAGAGCTCTGACTGAACTTGTCCCAAGGTCTCAGGCTGTGAGTTAACTAGGCTAATAAATAACACTTTGTTGCTAACGCTAGTTTGATTTGGTTTCTCCTTTAACTGACTGAAAGCATCCCTGCTGAAAGAAACAGAGTAAGTAAAACCTAATGCCTATTCTTAGTATGATTATTTGAAGGCTTCTATCTGCATTTATAATATATCCCTATTTATACTGATGTCCCTATTGAATATTAACAAATCCCCACTGATGACAGGTTGCTTGTAAATTTTATCACGAATAATGTTCAATGAACACCCTTTGTACATTTAGACATTCGCATTATTAGCTCCATAGGATGGATTGCTAAGTATGAAATTACTAGGTCATAGAGTTCTCCTGTTCTGCCTGCCTTCTCACCATAAGTTATCCACAACCCTGAAAGACAAGACAAGTCAAAGAAGCCTACACAGAAAACCAAGAAAAACTTCTACAGAAGCTGCATTATAATAAGCCTTTGGTGAAGAATTTCAAACTGACAACTAAGAAAAGACCTGCTACTCTTACGAGAAGACTTTGGCCCAAGAACAAACGTTCATGAAGGGTTTACGGGTTGACTATGAGTTGCCACATAACTATATGTAACTCAGTACCTAACTTTCCAGAGTTAGATATAGATTAAGTTGATGGTATTTGACTTGGACATTAATGGACAATTATCGTCATGATCACCATCAGAACTGTAGCCATTTATATCAATATTCTACCTTTTTTTCTCCCTTTACTTACCCGGTGGGTCATGACCTTTGATGTACAATATCTGAGGAAGACGGTGTCTCTGTTTTCTGACTAGCTCTCCTCCAATAATCTTACCTACCCCTTGCTCCACTCATTTGTTTACATGAGGATATCATGTCACTCCCAGTGACTGAATCCCTCCACAACATCAGCTCCAAGCATCTTGCTCTCCACAGAGCACCTCCTATTTTTCAAGTTCATTCCCTCCAGAAACTCAACCCAATCTTTTGATCCAACGGGGACCTATACTCCAATGATTCTGGTACCTTTGCACCCTGGCATAGTCTTTAATTCCTCCTTGACCAGTTTTTTTCTTTTTCCCCCCATTTATAGTTGACATTCAGTATTATTTTATATTAGTTTCAGGTGTATAGCATGGTGGTTAGACATTTATATAATTTACAAATCGACCCATCGACATACCTAGTACCCACCTGGCACCATACATCATTATTACAATATTACTGACTATATTCCTTATGGTGTACTTCATATCCCCAGGGCTATTTTGTAACTACCAATTTGTACTTCTTAATCCCTTCACCTTTTTCACCCAGCCCCACAACACCACCCCCCACTTCTGGCAACCATCAGTCTGTTCTCTGTATCAATGAGTCTGTTTCTGTTCTGTTTGTTCATTTATTTTATTCTTTAGATTTCACATATAATGAAATCACACAGTATTTGTCATTCTCTGTCTGATTTCACTCAGCATGATATTCTCTAGGTCCACCCATGTTTTCACAAATGGTAAGATTTCATTCTTTTTATGACCAAGTAATATTCCATTGTATACAACCACATCTTCTTTATCCAGTCATCTTTCCCTTGACTAATTTAAATTAAAAAGTTGTAACCATTTCCTTGCAAATTCCCTTCACTTCATTGCCCATCTCTGACTTCATTACTCTCTCCTGGCAAAACTCTAACCCTGATTAAAAGCAAGTTCTCTGCTGATTCTGTGTCTGTAGCTATGCAAGTGAATGAATGTAGCAGGTGAAAATCACAACCATGGTGACTGGTCTCACCTTGAATTTGTGACCAGCAACCTCAAGTAAGCCCTTTGTCTTCCTAGCAATTCTACAACTTCTCACTAATCTATTTACTATCCTCACCTTCTAGTTCCTATCTTCTCCTTTCTACTTAAACCTATCATATCTCTTTCCCCATCCTCACTCTCAACTGATGATCTTGCTTCACATTTCACTTAAGCAATCAAAAAAGACCTTACACAGACACCTACCCTGGAAGAAGCAGAACAGAAACAGACTCATAGATACAGAGAACATTTTGACGTTTGCCAGCTGGGAGAGGGTTGGGAGGATAGGTAAAAAAAAGGTGAAGGGATTAAGAGGTACAATTGGTTTCTACAGAAAAGTCATGAGGATGTAAAGTACACCATAGGGAATATAGTCAATAATATTCCTAATAACTATGTATGGTGTCAGATGGATACTAGATTTATCAGGATGATCACTTAGTAATTTATATAATGTCTAATCACTGAGTTGTACACCTGAAACTAATATAGTATTATATGCCAACAGTAATCGAAAAATTAAAACTGACTTTTAAAAAACAAAAAAACTCCTACCCTGAAATTTATTCATGTCAATGCATCTATGTCAATATACTCTACTGTGATGGTTAATTTTATAGTGTCAACTTGAATGGGTTACTGGGTGCTCAGATATTTAGTTATACATTATTCTGGGTATGTCTGTGATGGATGAGATTAACACTTAAATCAGTAAATTGAATAATGTCCTCCCCAATGTAGGTGAGCCTCATCCAATCTGTTGAAGGTGTGAACAGAACAAAAAGCCTGAGTAATTGAGAATTCACTCTGCCTGACCTTCTTCCAGCTAGGAATGAGTCTTCTCTGGCCTTTGGGCTCAGACTTAGACTGAAACATATACCACTGGTTCTCCTGGTTCTCAGGCCTTCAGACTTGCACTGGAGCTATACCATTAGCTTTCCTACATCTCTAGCTTGCCAACTGAGGAATACACACACACACACACACACACACACACACACACATATATATTTCCACTTTTTCCACGGTGTCTCAAACCCACTCTCCCACTCCACCAAGAGGACTCATATCAAGGTTGCCAATGCCCTTCATGTTGTCATACACTACAGTCAAGTCTCAATCCTTATCTGGGTATATGCACCAGCAGCACATGTCACAATCAGTCACACCCACCTTCTTGAAACACTTGATTAGGCTTCTGTTACAATTCTTGCTTCTTCATCTACATCAGTAAGAATTATTTCTCAGTACCATTCATTGGTCCTTCCTTACTTCTCCAATCTTTAAACATCACAGCACTACAGATTCAGGTAACAGACTTGTTCTTTCTCCTTTGTCTACATTCACTCCCTTGGAGATCCCATCCAGTCTGATGGCTTTAAATTTATCTATAGCACACTGATGACTTCCAAATGCATATGAACAGTCTAGACCAGTCCTATTCAATGACATCGAATGTAAACTGTCCTACCAATCCCGAGCTCCAATTCCCTAAACATTCACAACATTCTAAAGTACTCTACCTTAAAAGCTGGTAGCACTCTCTTCCATAGGGAGTAGTAGTCTTTTTACATACGTAAAGCAACTAAGATTCAGCCAGGAAACACATGCGTGTGTGCGCGCGCACACACACACACACACACACACACACACACACAGTAGGGACTGAATAATTTCAACTTAAGAAATCCAACATAGTTTGCCAAATTACACATAGCAAGTTACGTCCCTCGGCTTTGCTGTGTAAATATCGAGTGGCTCAATTTCTACAGCAGTAAAGACAGCATGGAAAAGACAGTATCCTAAGGGCGGCCACTCGCACAAGCTGGGGGGCTGGAGGGACCGGGAAGCACACTCCCGACCGACAGAAGCTCCGCTAAGGCCTGCAGGCGGTCAGGAGGCCTTTCCCGGGGTGCTCGGGAGGTGAACCGGAGAAAGAAGGTCTCCGTTTCTAAGGAATCTCCCACACACCGCCTAGGGGGACTGAGCACCTCCAGCGTGGGAGAAGGCTCGGGCGATACCCCGTAGTCTGGACCCGGCGTTAGAGGAGTGGGGAGGACATGTTACCCGGAGAAGAGCCAGTTCAACGGGTCTCCAGCTGGATGACTTGAGGAGCGCCACGACAGCACCGCCTGGAACCCAGGCATCCACGCTACACACCAATTCTACACACTTTACTCCCGTGCTTCCGAGTGCACGCCGGAGCGTCGCGGCGCACACCGTACACCTCAACTGTGGGAGACCAACATCCCCACCCCTTCCTCCAGGGTTCGCCCCGCCCGCGTTCCCGCTCTACGGGGCGCTGCGCTCCAAGCCCGAGCCAGCAGGCTAGGCGGCGCGCATGCGCGGGGACTCTGGCCGCTGCGGGCCACTCCGGGAATTGTAGTTTCCGTGCGGGTGCCGTGGGCCGCGAGAGTCCTACATCCCAGCAAAACCTGGAGAAGTCGGAGCACTCTCGCCACCCCCGATCCTGATTCCCATTTTCACACCTGTCCGGTTACCTCTCATTGACGCGCTGAGCTTCAGTCGGGGCGCGCCCCAAGGGAGAACTCGAGACCCCCTCTTCCCATCCGTGGGCTGAGCTGGAGGAGGCGGGGTCCACTGCCCGCCCCTCGCCGCCACCCTCCCCGCCTCCCACCCCCCCCCCTCCCCGGCCGGTGTCGGGCCGGTGCCGGGAGAGAGGCGGCGGCCCCCGCAGCGGCCGCAGGAGGGGCGGCGGCTGTGGGTGCCGCGGGCGATGCCCCTGACGGGCTGCTCCGGCGCCCGGCTTTGCGATCGGCGAAGGCGGTGGAGCAGGCGGGGGGCGGCGGCTGCAGCGGAGGGGCCGAGAGCTGGCGGCGGCGGCGGCGGCGGTCGTGAAGGGCATCGGCGACGGCGATGATGGCAGTGCTGATGTGAGTGTCTGCCGGCTGGGGACCCTGGAGCTCCCAAGCTCCAAGCGGGCGCCCGGCGGCAAGCGGGAGCGGGAGGCCAGCAGCGGCGGAGGGATGCTGAGCGTGCGGTGCAGAACTGGGTCTGTCGCCGGCCGCCGCCGACCCTCTGGCTGGGGCAGGAGCTGGGCTCTGGGGCGGCCGACGCCGTGGGAACAGAGCCTGGCGTGGGGGTCCCGGGCAGAGGCGGGAGCGGCGCAGGCCGAGGGGCGTCTGCGATTGTTCTCAACACCCCTCCCCCACCCCGCCCCGTGTGTCTGTTTGTCACTTGCAGCTGAAGATGGAAAGAGCCAGGCGAAGGGGAGGCGGCGGCGGCCGCGGAGGCAAGAATGTGGGGGGCTCCGGCCTAAGCAAGAGTAGACTCTATCCCCAGGCCCAGCACTCCCATTACCCCCACTACGGGGCTTCAGCCACCCCTCATCAGCCTGGGGGCGCAGCCGAAATCCAGGAGCTGGCCTCCAAACGAGTGGACATCCAGAAAAAGAGGTTTTACTTAGACGTGAAGCAAAGCTCCCGGGGCCGGTTCCTAAAGATAGCTGAAGTCTGGATCGGGAGAGGCCGGCAGGACAATATCAGAAAGAGTAAACTGACCCTCTCCCTGTCAGTGGCAGCAGAGCTGAAGGACTGTCTAGGGGACTTCATCGAGCATTACGCCCACCTGGGTCTGAAGGGCCACCGGCAAGAGCATGGCCACGGCAGAGAGCAAGCCTCCAGGAGGAGACTGAAGCACTCGGCACCCTCCCCACCAGTCTCCGTGGGGTCGGAGGAGCACCCTCACAGTGTCCTCAAAACAGACTACATAGAGAGGGACAATAGGAAATACTATCTGGACCTAAAGGAAAATCAGCGGGGTCGCTTCCTAAGGATTAGACAAACCATGATGCGGGGGACTGGCATGATAGGTTATTTTGGCCACAGTTTGGGCCAAGAGCAGACTATTGTCCTCCCTGCACAAGGAATGATTGAGTTTCGCGATGCCTTGGTTCAGCTAATTGAAGACTATGGCGAAGGGGACATAGAAGAACGAAGAGGTGGAGACGATGACCCACTTGAACTCCCAGAGGGGACTTCTTTCAGAGTGGACAATAAAAGGTTCTACTTTGATGTGGGCTCTAATAAATATGGAATTTTCCTGAAGGTAAGTGAGGTGAGGCCACCTTACCGTAATACTATTACTGTTCCGTTCAAAGCTTGGACAAGGTTTGGGGAGAATTTTATCAAGTATGAAGAAGAGATGAGGAAAATATGCAACAGCCATAAAGAAAAGAGAATGGATGGCAGAAGGGCCAGTGGTGAAGAACAAGAATGCCTCGACTAGAGTGAAATTGAACTCCATCAGGCAAAATTTAAAATCATAAATTGGCCAAAAGTACTGATCCATAATCATTTGAAGAAGTTTTTCCTCTTTTTTGGCCCTGTGTTATTAGTAATACCTCTATACTTTATAATACTTCAAGGAGTCCGATTTCTCATGTTATGTTATACACAGAACACTATAATTCGTATGGGAATTCCCACCTTCCTAGAGCTAAATAGTTTAGCTGCTTCATCTGCTCCAGACTACTGAAGTATGCAGATCAGCACAAAATGTGACATTCTGACCTTCTAAATACCATAACTAAGATTTACATTGCACTATGACATAATCCTGAAAAAAGATACATATACTTAATATGGAAGTGTGAATTACTATTTAACAAGTTCCCCCCAAAAGTACCCCATTCCTACTTCATTAAAAGCTGCTAAGCTTACCTGTAGGGCCATTACCACAGAAACAGAAATTGACCTCAAGTATAGTGTAAATATATTTATAAAACTACAAGTAGAAATATATTAATTATCCATTGGATAACTGAATATTAAACAGTAACATTAAAGTATCAAATCTTAGAGTTACTATAGTATTCTCTAATTTCACATTTTGTGGTAACCCTACAGTTTAGCGTTGCCATATCAAAGTCATGGGAGAGTTTTAATTGGTTATTCTAAGTTAGTTAGAATCAATTTCATGTTCACTTGTGTTTATTATACCATATATTTTTATTGACGTTCCAAAGTTTCAGGAATTACTTTTATGTCACCTGACGGGGAAGCCTCGTCCTGTGGCTTTGCCATGGAAATCTTGATGTTTTAGGTTTTCATGCTAATTTGAAGATTATGAGAGGTTTTCTCCCCAAAATATATCATGGACTTAAGGTGTTATATTTTATGCTTCTTCTTTCAGAGGGGTTGGTGCACCAGTTCACTGAAATAAAAAATACGTCTGTAATAATATATTTTACTAGCACTTTTGCAATTGCCACCGTTAAAACTGAGTCAACACTTCCAGTATAAACCTGACTTTTACAGATGTTTTAATTTCAGGGGAGAAAAAAAAGGATTTTTCTAAAAAGCATTTAGCATATAAATTTTCAGACTGGGAAAAATATTGGTTATAAATATGTTTGAAAGGAAAATTCAGGCATTTTCCAAGGTGCTCTTTATAATACTTAACAAGGTTTACTTTAAAAACAAGACTCACCCATTTACATGCATTAAAAATTACTTTCCAGGAAGTGCCACAGCAATTTTTCAACACCTAAGCAATTTTTTAAACAAGTGGTTATAGTGTCTATGTGTACCAACCCACCCTGTATTAACTGACTGAATTTTTATCTGTTGAGCTACATTTTATTCTGAATGAAATTGTTGTCTTTGATCTTGGCTTTATTCCCCTCCCACACAATAAGTCCATATAACCATGTTTAAGGGCCAGACACTGATTTCAACCCCCAAATATAGCTCTCATTAATGAGAGCTGGCTGCATGGATTGAGATCAGAACATAGCTCTTCTTTTATATGCTATAAGTAACTCAAGGTTATTTTAACAATTTTTTTTCCTTCAGAGGTTTGTCCCCACATACGTTTAAGTAAGGTCACTAGGAAACTTTATGATATGCATTAAGAAAATTAATTTCACTGGTTTATGGTACTTAAAAACAAGCATTCAGTAACCCAGACCCATATGCTGGTGTTGGTTTGCCGACTGTATTTCACATTTCCTGAAGTAGTATGAAGGAATGTCATTAGTTCATTCTAATTGTGGACCTTCTGGATCACTATGGAACAACTGAAGGTTAGAAGATAATGTTAGTACTAGACTTAATAGCACATGGTGGGTGTTGAGACCCTAAAAGTAGCAAGGCTCTTCAAACAGTGCTAACTGTAAAAAACTATTGTAGGCTTGGTAAACGTAGTTTTGGGTATATAAAGGAGTGGTGTGCACTTGAATTACTGTACTACTGATTGTTATTGCTGCCCATCATAGTGCCTATTAATAATAATCAACCTGTCAGATTTTGGCAAACTGGAGCTGTGAATATCCCAGTATTTCAGTGTTCCTATCACTATTGCTGTGACTGTATACTCTCTCTTAAAACCTTCCCTTCCAAAATATTTATATTCATTAAGTCTAAATGATTCCATTTTTGGTTTTTAGTCTGATAATATTTAAGTGTGTGTCTATATATATATATTTATGTGTGTGTATGTAATATATGATATATATTACAGACACACAATACTATGTCAAAGATAAATATCTTTAATTTACTGTATATAAATATTATTAGTTTAATTTTGCACTAATTAGTTAAGTAAAGCATTAGTCAAGCAGCCAAATTTTCTACATTGTATATATACTTCAAAGTTTTTACCATGTCAAAGCTACAGATTGGATAGATGCATATATACCATATATTACGGGCAATTGAATACACTTTAGAATCATTAAGCCTTCTGCCAGTCCTTTTGTTTCATTTTCCTCAGAGTCAATGTATTCATTGAAAAATGAAATTATGCTATGTTTTTGATACATAAAATTCCCAATCAATCATTAGCCATAATCAAATAAGATCCAGTTCAAAACTCTGGTATTAGGACATGTATTGCCATGTATCTTATAAAATAAGCTACTATTCTTATCTGTGCAATATACATTTTATTTATTGTCATTTGTGACATAAATGGAGCTGCAAGTGTACATGGTATTCTTCAAAATAACAGGATCCCTGCCTTGAAGATAAACTCTTCAGGCAACTGGATGGTAGAAGTCAAAAAATGAGCATTAAAGTTAGTAACCAAAATTACTGTATAATTCTAAAACACTGATGATGTTTGCACATAATAACCTAAGCTAATGTGGTACAGACTCAAACTGTAATAATATAAGCTAATAGTATGAAATTTGGAAACGGGTTCCTCATAATAGTTGGCAGTGTGCTCCTAGCAACTGAAAGCAGCACTAATCTGTTGCTTATATGCAAAAGATGCAATGTATTATAAAAGTATTAATGTTCTGCCACATTTTATAATTTTTCTTGTTAAAGCCCCAAATTGCCATGTCCCTTAAACTTGAGTCGAACACAAGCTTATTTGCACTAAAGAGCATGGCCAAAAAATAAATGACAGGGTGGAAAAGCTAGTTGGAACCTCTTGAAATAATTGGTTCTAATGAGAGAATTTCACATTTGTCTATTTGAAAGCTATATGATCCAGGCAGACAATCTGTCAGTTCACTAATTTAATAATGCACTTTACCTTTTGTATATATAAGATGTACATTTATGCCACTTGACAGGTGGGATGTGTTTCAATAACTATGTAGTTAGAATCTATAGGGTGATCTCTTGCATGCATATGTTTGTGTTGGAACTGCTGTAGTAACAAGTTTCCATTAAATCAGTGTAATGGAGAAGGGTAGAAGATGCTTTTGAAATAAATCCCAATACATTTAACAAAGAATTTTAAAGTAGAGTTCATATTTGTATTTTTAAGGACTAGAATCAATTTTAAAAAACCTATTTCTAACTCAGATTAATATTACAGTTGAGACTATATTTAGTTGAGACTCCCCATAATACCCTGAAAATTGATTTCGGGAATTTGTGCTGACAAATTTTTTTTGAATGATTCTGTTTCATTGTTGATGTGTGTTTAAATAACTAATGAAAAGACAGTACATGATTGTATTAGAATTAAAAGTATGGTTGGCTGACATGGTGTCATTATGAAAACACCCAGACTAAAGAAATAAAATTTCAAATTGAGGAAATGCAAAGAGCCCAAGAACAATTGCTGAGATAAGTATATTATTTCAAAATTTGCAGAAGAACTAACTTTCACCAAACAAAAAGGGTATTGGGGGACTTAGTGTATCCTTTCACCCTAAAAACTTCCTAAGATGTACATTTGAAAACTAGATGATTGTTGCTTAATAATAGGTTGTATGTACTTCACTAAGAAACACTGTGTACTAACAATTCATCAAGAGTATGCTATATTCACTGCATTTATTTTATATCTGTGGGTAAGAATACATGATAAATAGTCATCCTATCTTAATATAATCATGTATTTAAATTGTAATTTTGCAAATATTTTCAGTAAAATAAACATTTATTTGAGCTGCACAATTTGAAGAGGATGAAATTGGAATATACCCTTAGACTCTCATTTTTAACAAGCAGCTACCACTGAAAAATGTACAATCATTCCTTTAGGTTTTGTTTTATGGTTTATTAATATGTTAAGTGAATAGGACCTCATTTGAATTCTTAAGTGGTGTCCTGAAGATAATTTTTCATAAATGTAAGATTTCTTTTCCTGCTTATTTTGAAATGCCTTTCATTAGAACGATTCATAAAAATCTGATTTCAAGCTTTATGGAAGGACTTTGCTTAGTCACCACATAGTGTGAAATCCGCCTTTACTGAAACACCAATCGTCTTTGGCAGGATAAAAATCTAAAGTAAACCACTAAAAGAAGTTAAAATTGATTCTATGCCAACAGAATAATACAGGTATAAAATTCATCACTGCCAAATAAGATTCTTAAAATCTGTCTGACGTTAAGGATTTCTTGAATCTCATAGAGAAATTAGTGGCCAATGGCTAGCCCATCAGAGAAAGAGAATGAGGATGTTAGCATGCTGTCCAGACGATCCGTGGTCCACAATGTTGTCGCAGTGACGTGCGGGGAAAATGTGTTTTCCCCACTTAATCATGTGAAAATGGAGTTTTTATAGTTACATACTCTGTCATAAAGTAAATGTACCCACATTTATGTAGGTGGATCTTAGAAAAACAAGATATTCCTATATTTTTTGTATAATGTGAAAAAAAGTCTTTTCTTAATTTGACGTGACTTTTAGGTAATTTAAATTTATTTTAGTAGTGGGTTTTTAATCAGTATTTTTGAGTAAGAAAAGCATAATATTTACATTGCTACAGATGGGTAGAAAGTAAAAAGTAGCAACCAATGTTACCAATTTCTTGTATACCTTTCTAGGGTTACTCTGCATGTACAAGCATATGTGTACATACATATATTCTTTTTAAACATGCAAATGAAAACGTGTCCCATACACTATCCTGTACCCACTAGTATCAATTTTAGATCTGTCATTATGAGTGACTATTTTCCTTTTACTTCGATACCATACTTGATCTAGTTAACATAACATTTATGTTATTACCCCAAGAGAGCCTCAAGGAAATTTTGAATGATTCCCATTGGTATTTACTTAAAACGCTAATACTATATGTATATATTAATTTTAAAATATATGAATATTGTTTCTCTCCCTGAAGCCTAACCATCTTGCCTTCCTATTTTCCCCCTTTCTTCCAAAGTATTGATCTTTTTCCTGAAGTAATACAGATCAAGACTGCAGGATGTTAAATTATTTAACCAAGTGTTACTTTAGATTAATTGTGTTCTCTAATGAAAATCACCCATATTAAAAATGTTAACAAATTAATCACTTTCAGTCAATTTTTTACTGATTCTGTTACTATTATTTTTAGAAAAAAAGTGAGTTTAAGAGCAAACGAGTGCTAGGACTATAGAAAAAGGTTATGTCATGACTGTCAAACTCTTTATTTATTAACATGAGCTTTTATGTTTTTGACAAGAAAGGCATAAGATTATTAATGAATAATTCATTTAACAACTTGGTCAAATCCAAGACTAAACAAAGGGATAAAACTAGCCCTGATTGTTTACAGCACTGACTCCCCATTGACGGAGCCAGAGTCTGTCAGACGTCCTTGGGACCAGAAGGCACGATGATGATTCTGGGAAAGAGTGAAAACTTTGGGGTTAGGAGGGCACAAGTACAACTAAACCGCTCCATTCTGTGCTTGAAAAATATAAAGTAGCAAATATAATTGTTTAAAATTGAGGTTAGTGTGATGATTATTCCTAAAAACATGAACAAAACTGCTTTAATAGTTCCCCAACTCCTCCCCCCCCAAAATAATAATTTTTATTCACACCAAAGCAGCGTTTAAGTTCATTTTTCTAAGGACCACCAAGAAAAATTGTTATCTGAAAAATTTAAGTTTCCATATTTGAATCCTGAAGGACACTATCATTATAAATTAAAGTAACCAAGGTAAAAGATCCAATACTAATAAGATTATCTTAAAGAATATGTGGATTGAGAAAGAATTTTTTTAATGGATTGGTTTCTGAAATTTTACCAAAATGTTAAAAGGTTGTTAAAAGTAAAGCAATGGTTTAAACTGTAGAATCTTACCTCCATAATTGGTGGCATAATTTTCTGTTTGTAAAATGTGGGAGGTGTTGTTAGAAAACAGGATCCTCTTAAAAATATATTTTTAAAGTATAAGAAAGTTTGCTTCTTTTATTTTAATAACAAAAAAATTATTCTCTGCAGAATCTGTAACATTGGCAAAGGTTATTGGATAAACATTGGATATTCACTTAAGTTTAAGATGGTTTATATGTATTGTTCCTTATTTGAAGAGAGGGGTCAAAGGGAAGGTAAATTCACCTTCAGGAATGAGTTTTTGCTTAAATTTAGTCTAAAAAATATTAACTATTTCCAATACTTTATTCAACAAGTTTTACTTGTTGAATTATGTGCTTTGTGGTAAATTTTGTTTTAAAAACTACTTTCTTCAAATATCCCTTTAGAAAAAGTTCTCACTCTTATTGAGGCCGGTGGCATCTACCAGTAAAGAAAAACTTATTCATAGCGAGTTCATTAGTACTGCTACGGTGAAGTTGGCTTATGGTGTGAATATGAAGGAAATACTCACTTAAATGGAATATACAGTTACTGCTTTAATGTTGTTGACTTTTTGCTAACATTGACTAGGAGTTGTCTGTCCGCTCATTTACCCCTTTATACTTGGCTTCTGTGTTATTCCGTCCAAAGTTTTCATTGTTCCCAGAAAACATTAGGGGCAAAGAAAAGGGATAGTAATCCCTAAGAACAGAGTTTATAGTGTTTAAAAGTGAGAGTTGCCCAACGTGTGAGTTTGGAGAGCAGGGCACTGTTGTTGGTTTTTGTCTTTATCAAAATTATGGCATAAATCTGGTTATTTTATTTGATCTGATTAAAGTCAGAATTTCTTTTATCTGAGATGCCTGCATTAGAAATATTTAGTATTTTCTTTTTCTTAGAGAAAACAGTTCTGTGGGATAACACTCTCCTTCAGGAGACTATTGGTTATTTGTTGTGGAAGTGCTGAGGTTGTCACCTAGAGGTAGCCAATATAAAAGAGAAAAGAGAAAAGAGAAAAGAGAATGGCGGTGCCTGGTTATTTTGCTTGCCTGTGACAAAAGAAGTCACTGTAACAGAAATGAAAAGACATAAGTCATTCTCAGAACTCAATCCCTGTATATTTAACCTTTAAAAGAGCATTTGAGGAAGAATAACAGTACCTAATTCTGCCAGTGTATGGCCTGACCCAGAGCAAATTATTTGACTTCTCTTGAATGGCTTCCATATGTGTAAAATGAACAAGATTGTGCAGAAAGGGTAAGGTTCTCTCCGAACTTTTTAAATGCTCTATCCATGGAGTGGGAAAGAAAAATATAGATGGAGAATACCAGAACTGGAAAGTGCGGGAGATTCTTTCTTTATATTAAAAAGAACTATAATAATATAGCAACCTGTGGTGATACCACCCCCAAAAAATGCAGAAGTGTCAGTTTTATGTATATATTGGTTTAGCCACACAAAATAAAATTTTGTTCCTATTTCTTCTTAAGGCCCAATTGTTGTATACAAACTACATAGCTACCCTATGCTTTGATTTTTTTTAAAGAAGTATTTTTATTATCTCTATGAGGTCTCATTCTTTGGAATCACCACTTGTTTCTACACATCCATAATCATTTCTCATATTCTGCATGGCAGAAGAATTTTAAAAATTAACATCACTTCTTAAAATGTCATTGTTTCTAAAAATAACTATAAATTGCATTGCTAAATAATACACTGCAGCTATCTTTGCAGTGGTCCCTGAGAATCAAGTACTGCTTTTGACCTCTTTTTCCTTGGTCCTATTGCACATCCTATGTCTCAAGTAATGACATTTAGCAAGGAAAATAAGGAAGGACACTTAACTGGGAACACCATGGGTCTACTTTAGAGGACTTATAAGTAGTCAGGTATGCAAAGATAAGACATCATAATGGATCTGTTTATTTGCTCTTAGCCTTGAGAAACTGCACAGGTTGATGATTGGAGGGGAAGAGAAGAAGCACAGGAGGTCTCTGTCTAGAGGCGTTTATTTAGGCACCCAGTTCTTCCGTATGCAGTGCTACCCTACTGTCAGCAGGGAGGATTAAAAGAGAGTAACCCCTTAGACCTCTTGGTGCCTGTTTGTTTATCAGAGACAATATTTAAGAGTAACCGCAGTGTATTTTGAAGTGTATACACACGTGTATTTTGTTCATGTCTTCCCTCCTTTTCCTCCCTGCATACACTGTAACCTGTTAGAAGTGGCTAAGAACATTAACTTCTTCCACTATGACCATGGCCCTACTCCATCCTATCTATTTGTTCAGGTGACAGTTAAAACAATAAAGACTGAAGCTGCTCTTTAAAAATGTATAAATTGTCCTATGAGCTAGATCTATAGACTGTGAGAAAGAAGGGTTATTACTTCACTCAACTAATGTCAACACTATTACCATATTTCTATATAATATTTTAGGATGTATAAAAATATTCCACTTGGGATGATACGGATTGAAAGGTCCTTTACTCCAACTTTTCAATACTCAGTGGATATTCAGAAAATGTTTTGACTAGTGTGGTTGACAGGTAATTTCAGCAATGATTTTAGCCTCTAGGAGAATTGCACTATGATCATTTTGAAAGAGAAGGCGGTAATGAAAGGAAGAGTCAAATATATTAGTACTGATAACTATTATGTATTGAATACTCACCATATATTAGGCATTGCTGGGCCCCATGTATCTACTATTTCAATCCTCATAACAACCCTCTTATCATCTCCATTTTAATATTCCAGAGGTTTAGAAACTGGTTCAATATTTTAGAACTAATATATTTGAACCCAAATTGACAACAGGCAAAGATTGTGCTCATTCGGGCCACACTAACCTTAAGAATTCTGAAATTTAGTCTGCTGACTAACAGAGCACAGGCTACCCCCAACCCCCACTATAAATAAATCTGCCTTGGATTGCTGGAATTATTTTATCCCAGTCTGTTTCCTATAAATGGGACTAGTTCATCCAAGAGACATTTACTTACATATAGGAGGGTTCATCTAGCTGGTAGTTGGTGAAAGTATGATGCTAATAAGTGAAATTTATTTTATCTTTAGTATAGTTTTTACAGATTGAACCTCTAATTTCAACCAACTATCTATGTTTCAAATGTAAGTCAATATTTTTAAAAGCATCAGATGAAAATGTAAATAGATCACCTCAATTCTACCCTTAAGGGCAGAGAGAAAACAAATTACTCTTCACAGTGGGTCTACAATTTTATTTTCACGAGCCAAAAACAACTGGTTATGTTAGATCAGTTGAAAATAAATCTTATCTATGTCAGAGTTTCACTGATTTTTGGCCACTTTTCCTGCCATCTTGCTCTTCCTACATTGTTCATTTTCATATTTAATTTCTAAGTTTCCTCTTCTTTGACTCCAGCAGAAAAAACTGAAGTAACTACCCTATTTATAGGTAGACATTTTTCTCTAGTACTGGAGGCCAGCAGTTTCCAAACTTTGGTGTGGTTAAGAATCACCTAGAGGGTTTGTTAAACCACGGATTGCTGGCACCCACCTCCAGTCTCTGCTCCCTGGGTCTCCAGGGACGGGCGACAGAGGATCAAAACTTGGCATTTCTGACACATTCCCAATGCAGCTCCCACGGAGACCACACTTAAGAACCACTGCTGTAGGTTGATGTGATTTTACCTTAGCTACAAAAGGTAGTGAAGGAGAAACTTGGCCAAAACCAATGGAGGTAGCATCTTGGTAGAAAGAAGACTCAGTGCTACTCATTCTGCCTTGTAAAGTTTATAAATCCCAAAACAAGCAACATTTTTTATAAGTTGACTAGAGCTTAAGTAAAAATTCTTTCCTTTTTATCCTTCCACTACATTTAATAACTTTTCTTAGTTCCCTTGGATTTTTTTGACAGCCATCTTGAGATAATTCTGATGGGAAGGAACAATTATGAATCCATATATGAAAAGCTTAGCTTTCAAGTTTAAAGGGACAAGCACATTTCTAATTTATTAGATAACTCTGGTGTGTAAGTCTGAGCAGAGGAAAGTGAATAATTTCTATACTCAAGAATAACTATTAAATATTTGGACTTTAAGAAAACTTACAATCAGTTTAGCCATTTAATTTTACATATTGGGACCTGTGATGGCACTCAGATGGTCCGTAATTACTAAAATAGGGTAAATAAACAGAAAATAAAAGCTAAAGCTTAAAATACTAATTATCTCTTAAGATAGATGTGGAAAGAATTATACTAATTTCTTTTAAAAACATATCTTCATGGGTCCTATCCATATGTATAGGATAGAGGACCTATACAGATACTGTAGTATGTTTATGGTACTATTTAAAGATTAACAGCTGTACTCATTGATTTCAATTAAGAAATACTTCACCCGAACACTCATTGAGTGTATTATTTGAAAATATCTAATATATTTTAAAATAACTCGTTTTCCAACCTGTAGACATTCTATAATTAATGTGTTGATCAAAGTTAACAAAACCATATTTTATATATTAATCTATACAATTAATATATATGACTACACATAACCTCTTAATAGCTGTTATGCTAGTAGATCACATCCTATTGGAAATACTAAATTAATTCATTTACAGATATTTGGCAGTTCTGTGATGTTATTAACGTCTTTTTGCAACTACTGCCCCCTCAATGATTAGTGCTTCGAAGCAATGAATGAATTCCTAACTGTGAAAAGATTAACCCCTGACATAATGGAGATAGTGACCAGCTCAAAAGGATCACTACAGGTAGTGTAACTTTCTTTTAATTATTCTGTTTGTATTATTGCTACAACTTAAATTTTAGATTAAAAAAAATTAAGTCTTAGAATTATAGTTTGAGTAGGCTTTTGACAGAATAGAGATTTTGGTAGATTTGTAGATTTCAGCTCAACATGAGAACAAACTTCAAGGAGCAGTGTTACCTCCATGTTACCAGAATTATTTAAGGCAGAGACTAGATACACATTTCACGTAAGATGCTAAAGGGAATTGATAAATCAGGAAAAAATGGATTGCTATTACCTTGAAGATTGTTTACAACTCTTGACAGAATTTTGGGACAAATACTTGGAACTCTTGTATTCAAGGTCTTTGTTAATTTACCAAGTTGAACAAAGAAGTGTGATTTCAATTTTTCTAGTATTATTCTGAAACATATTAAGAAAAAACTCATTTCCTCCCATCCCTTGTTATTGCAACATGATATAAGATAAGTTTTATGAAATTTTCCCTGCAAAATTAAATCTAGCTTTTATAATTTTTATAAGAAAATTTTTACTTTTAATCAGTTTTTAGAAATATATGAAGGAATAAATTTAGTATATATATATATTGCTGTTTCAAAAGTATCTGCTATGGGTTTATTTGGAAAGACAGATGATACAGTAAATTGGAAAACCAAATTATTGGATATTATCAAATAAAGTTTCTAGAAATCCAGATTAAATTCTACTTAAATGTTGAAACAATGAAATAATTTCATTCTCCTTTTTGTCCCATGCACTACTACTTTAACGTAAGGTGAAATAAAACATAGTTTTCTAATTTCATCTTAAAATTTCTATGTTAGAAAATAAATTTCCAAGTAAGTTGATTATTGCTGCAAATAACATGTGTGGTTCTCTCTTTAAGAGTTCAAGGCTTTGTTAAGGGTAGAAGGGAAAATTCTGGGATCTAGTATGAACCAGTGTGAAACTCAGTTCTCACTTGGAGGTCCGCTTTTTCTTGGAGGCCACTTTTTCCAGTCATCTGTGTTTTCTCCTGATACTGTAATGTTTCCAAACTTCTAGTGGACAAATGACATCTTTTAGAGAGAGATCTGGGTGAAATGTATTACATCAAAGTCTATATAAACTCTACCTGTATTACACATTTCTAAATACTTAGCTAAGTAAATTTTACTGTGCACAAATATCACGTGTGTGAATGAATATGTATAGATTACAAGAGCTCAGTCCTTCCCCCATCCTTTTCCTGCCCCTAGAGAAGTAAAGATAAATTGTTTTCATCATGCTTGTTACTACACTTGATTGGCTGCCCTAAAGTCCTATGTAGAGAATTTTAAACCTGCACTTGGAAGGAAAGAGAGAAGAACAGCATTCATGCCAAATATTTGCTTTTTGTCACACCTGCTATAGAGTTGTGAAAGTTCCCACCGAAGATCTAAAACTTTCAAGCTTGACCCAACAGCTGGCTCTTGCAGCCCAAACTACCATTTGTCTCACCTCGGAATGTGTCTCTTGTCATACTTCTAAGAGATTGCTTTAATCCAAAAGTCCCTCCTTTAAAACGGCAGAAAAATCTTCAGTGCACCTCTGGGGAACCCAAAGAATCACGGCCCTGATTATATCATCAAGAATACCCATAAGCGTTCAACTCTGTATTTGCCTCTAATGAGTTCTAACATCCATGAAATTGACAGCAGTTTCTCCCTTTAAAATTTAGTTCACTCTCAAATATTAGTGTCCACTGTGTATTAAAAATGCAGATTCTGGTCCCCATCCCCAGAGACTCTGATTTGGTTGGTCCAGAGTGGGGTTCAGAAATTGCCCTTTGTGATACAGGTGTTCCGGAAGCTGTTCTTTGTCATGGACTTAAACTTACATCCTTCCTTCCATATTTTTCCCCCAAATAGAATTGTTTAGGTTTTAATACTGTCACCCATAAGTAACACCATGGGACAATGATTTTTTTATGTTATTAAATACAAATGATATCTAGGGTTCACTTTAAACAAAGAGAGGCTAAATACTTCAATCCTAGTATTTAAGGTTTTGTACTATCATTTTGTCCAGCTTTCTGGGCAATAATCACAGGTAAGGCTAGTTTCTCCCCACCTCCTAAACTCAGATTCACACTGCTGACTGTATGCTCCCCAGAATTCACAGCCAAAACATTCTGAGCCTTTCCAGCCTCAGTTGAGTTCACAGGTGATTCGTCTTTCACTTTCTCTCAAGTTGACCTGCTAAATTTCAAAGGACCTTTCTCAATCTTTTTTTAAAGATGTATACTTACAATTTATTAGAAGTCGAAATAATATCCTTAGTCAGTCTGAATACCTCATTCTTCTGGTCTTGTTCAACCTCTTTTTGTTGTGGTTATAAAGAAAAAGCACATAATGCAATTTACCATCTTAACCATTTGTTATTATATTAACCATTTCTAAGTATATTAAGTATATTGACCTTGTTGTATAACAAATCTCCAGAATGTTTTTATCCTAAAAACTGAAACTGTGTCATCCCCTGGCAACCACCATTCTCCCAACTTCTCAACATTTTTTAATAAGCAAGATATGCTTAACCCTTTTCCCATCAATGATAGGTTTATAGTTATAGCAACTTGGATCTCCAAGTATAATTCTTATAGTATTCTCTATTGATGTAATTCTCACATATAAAAGGTTTACAATTAAAAGCAATTGTGCTCACGTTAAGAGATTTTTATAGTCTTTGGGTGACTGCAAATGAATTTTTTATCCTGATTTACAGGGAAAGCTAACCCTTTATTCCTCATGAGACCTAGAGGACTCCTGAGGGACACTTTGTCTTTATTTGTTTATTGAAGTTTTGAGGTTAAAGTTACCATGGCAATTAGGCATAAATCCTGGAATTTCTGTAATTTTTAATTATATTTTATTGATTATGCTGTTACAGCTGTCCTGATTTTTCCCTCTTTACCTTCCTCCACCCAGCACCCCCCACTCACTCAGAAAATCCCCCCACCATTGTTTATCTCTTGGGTCATGTGTTTAAGCTCTTTGGGTGCTCCATTTCCTATACTGTACCTCCATGGGCTGCATCCCCATGGCTATCCTGTGGCTACCTATTTGTACTTCTTAATCCCATCACCTCTTCACCCCCACATCTCTCCCCCATCTGGCAACCATCAAAATGCTCTCCGTATCCATGATTCTTTCTCTGTTCTTCTTGTTTAGTTTGCTTAGTTTGTTCTACAGATTCAGTTGTTGATAGATCTGTATTTATTGTCATTTTATTTATAGTTTTCATCTTTTTAAATATATCCCCCTAACATTTCATATAATAATGGTTTAGTGATAATGAACTCCTTTAGTTTTTTCTGATCTGGGAAGCAATTTATCTGCCCTTTGATTCTAAACTATAGCTTTGCTGCATAGAGCAATCTTGGCCGTAAGTCTCTGCTTTCGTGACTTTGAATATTTCTTGCCAGTCCCTTCTAGCCTGCAAAATTTCTTTTGAGAAATCAGCTGACAGTCTCATGAGAACTCCTCTGTGGATAACTAACTTCTTTTCTCTTGCTGCTTTTAAGAATCTCTCTTTATCTTTAACCTTTGGCATTTTAATTACGATGTGTCTTGGAATGAGCCCCTTTGCATCCATCCTGTTTAGGACTCTGTGCTTCCTGAACTTGCATGTCTATTTCCTTCACCAAATTAGGGAAGTTTTCTTTTATTATTTTTTCAAATAGACTTCCAATTTCTTGCTCTTTCCCTTCTCCTTCTAGCACCCCTATGATGAGAATGATGGTCCTCTTGAAGTTGTCCCAGAAGCTGCTTATACTATCTGCATTTTTTTTAATTCTTTTTTGTTCTTGTTCTCATTAGTTGTTTTTTGGTTCCTTATGTCCCAAATCATTGATTTGATTCTCAACTTCATCCATTCTATTCTTGTTTCCCTGTAAATTATTCTTATTTTCAATTAGTGTGTCCTTTGTTTCTGACTGGATATTTTTTGTGCTGTTGAGATCCTCACTAAGTTACTTAAGCATCTTTATGACCGGTGTTTTGAACTCTGCATCTGATAGATTGCTTATCTCCATTTCATTTAGATCTTTTTCTGGAGTTTTGATCTGTTCTTTTATTTGGGCCATGTTTCTTTGTCTTCTTGTTTTGGCAGCCTCCTTGTGTTTGTTTCAATGTATTAGGCAGAGCTGCTTTGACTCTGTGTCTTGGTAGTGTGGCTTAATGTACTAGGTGTCCTGTAGGGTCCAGTGTCACAACCTCCCCTAACACCCAAGCTGGGTTCTCAAGGTGCACAGTTCCTATTGGCTGAAAACACCCTCTTCCTGTACTTGAGCCTTGGTTGCTGTTGGCAGGTCAACGGGAGGGATTTACCCAGGCCAGTCAGCTGCAAGATTGTCTGTGACCACTTACCACCAGCCTCTGTCCTCCATGAAGGATAGCTGTGCAGGGGCAGGGTGGTGGTGCCTGGGTGTGGTCTGTAGTTGTCCACTGGGTGTGCTGGCCCTGAGGTTTCCTGGGTGATGCAGGCCAAGGTTGGCCCCCACCTATGTTTTGCTTAGGGCCACCCTGCCTGAGCTATAAAGCAATCTGAGATGGCTGCTACTTGTGCTGGGGTTGGAGATTCCCAGATGAAGCCAAGGTGTGAATCTAGGCTGGCTGCTGCTATTGCTGGGCCTAGGGCTCACTGAGGCTTGCTGTTGCTTATTGGAGAGGATTTAGGAAGTTGTGCAGCATGAGCCAAGACCGTTACTCACATGGAAAAGCAGCTTGGGTGGGGCCATAAGCTGGGTGGCGCAGAGACTCTGGGAATCACCAAGGTGGATCAGTATTAGCCAGGTTGCTGGAGTCTCAGATATGGCACCGGCTTGCTGGCTCTGTGAGGGGGGTTAGAAAAGGACCATGACCTCTGTTTGCCTTGATGCCAGCCACTTCAGTTCCTCCCTTTAAAATATCACTAGTGTCTGTCAAGTGCTGCCCCAGTGCTGGAGCTCAGAGGGAGTGAGTCTGAGTAGGTGAGTCTGTGTGTGGGTTCTTCAAGAGGCACTGCTTGGGGCTTCAGTAGTTTCTTCCACTGACTCAATCCCTGCTGTTTTTTGCAGCAAGAAGTTCTGGGGACTTATCTTTCTGGCACTGGAACCCTGGGCCAGGGGACTGGTTTAGGCTGGGGTTCCTCAATCCTGAGATTTCTCTCCTGAATTTTCATCCACTACATGTGTGTGTGGGACCAGCCCGTTCCTTATCTGTGTCCCTTCTACCGGTCTGGATGGATGTGGTTTCTTTAATTCAGTAGTTGTCAGACTTCCATTCAACTTGGTATCTGAAGGTTCTGAGGGATGGTTGTTCTATATTTTAGTTGTAATTTTGATGAGGTTGTGCAGAGAGGTTGTGAGCCATGTCTGCCTATGCCACCATCTTGACCTGAAGTGAGGTCAAGTTTCTGTAGATTTTTGCTATACACATTCTAGGAATGTTTTTGCATTACCTATGAAGTAGATTGGAAATTATTCTTGAACTTGACAGTGTTATTCTTCAATAAATGATTTTAAAATCTTGGCATAGTACAATATGAAAGTGTTTACCTTTATGCAGCCTGATTAGAATAATAACTGAGGAGGAAATAGGCATAAATAAAAGTGATGTTTCTGCAAATGGAATATTTCAGATGTTATTTTCAAACTCCTTTGCAGTATGAAAAACCTCGACCCAAGAAACATTCTTAAAACTCTTTATTTTTTCAAAAGCAAAAAAATTGTCTTCCTCTGCTATTAAAATTTTTTAAGAAATCCATAAATATTGACATCTTAACAGCAATATCCTTCTAAATAACCAGAAATGCTATAATTATGAGTACTATTGCTTAGGATTTTGATATAGAAGAAGATCTACCTTCTCCTGGCCTCAATTATCTTGAAACTAACACAAAAACTAGTTGATTATAATTTTTTAATAATGATGACTGAATCTTCACCTTAAGGATATAACAATTTATAATATCAATGTATTCTCATTTTTCCAGACCAGTGCAATTTATTAGAGCAATTTAAAATAATTCCTTAATTTTTGTAGCATCCAAATTTTTCTTGAATGCTCTGCTGCAACATATTGGTAGTATTTACTTGAAAGAAAATTCTTTTAAATGACTCTCATTATTCCTTTCATTTCCATTATGAAATCTGAAAGGTGCTCTCAGCAAGGAGGAGAAGATTTTGTGAACGACTTGTGGTGTGTCTGGTTCAGTAACATACTAAGCAATCACTTCTTTTCCTGTGCATTGCTCCCATCACTATGTAAGATCTTTCTTCTTTGCTTACCGCTAGCGCTCCTAAATCACAGAAGTTCACTTAGTCCTCAGGGCACGTGCGCACTATCAGCAGCCTAGAATTCACCCTCTCCTCTGAATTCGCTAACATCAACTAAGCTACCTGTAGGACTCTTTAATATAGCAAATCCAGCCTGAAAATTCCCCAAGTCCTGAGCTTTTTTTGTTTACAGAAAGGGAAGGGGGGGGAGAGAGAGAGAGAGAGAGAGACGTCAATGTGCTTTGCCTCTTGCACGCCCCCTACTGCAGACCTGACCCACAACCCAGGCATGTGCCCTGACTGGGAATCCAACCTGTGATCCTTTGGTTCGCAGGCTGGTACTCAGTCCACTGAGGCACACCAGTCAAGGCAAGTCCTGAACGTTTTGGGGACATTATTTAACTACTTTGTCGATTATAGTATTGAATTTACTTAGGCTAAAGGATGCCTGTTTGTTTTATAACAACTAAAGCTACTTTGCATTATTGTTCTTCAAGTATTATTAAATGTATTGTTATTTAAGGGATACTTTGGGTCATTAGGTAGCTATGTAATTTGGTTAGTTAATCAACCATTTATTGTTTGACTCATTTTTTAAAAAAGACTGAACTATTACATTTAATAACATACCAAGCTGGGATTCAAGCATTACCTTCCATAGGGTGATTTGCTTCTGACTTGAGACATATTACATAAAATCTACACTATATTTGATGGAAATTTTTTATATTTCATGTGGAAAAATTAATTTTAAACACAAAACTTGATCCTTAAATTAGATTTTCAATAATTCAACTCAAAATAACAACTTAGTTTTAATAATTTTGTTACAAAATAACTATAAAATGAATATGAATGCTAAATTGCTCACTATATTTATATTTGTCCTATAATTAACAAGGCCAAAACAATCCTAGCTGTGTATCATTTGGACAATTATTTTGAGCATTCGTGGCATTTAAAGAACCTTGCCTTTGTCCTCCTGGTGCGCAGCAGTGTGGTATAGAGGTAAGGGTGTGGTGGTGTCGTTCAGAAGCCCTGGCCCCGTGCCTGTTAGCTGGGCTTGGGGCAAGTCGTTTAATCTCTGTAGACCTCAGCTTGCTTATCCCTCAGCTGTGGACACTAGATCAGAAGAGGTGATCCCTAAGAACCCTCTCAATGTCTGTATCCCTAGAATCAGAGAAACTCTTCACAAAATGACCTTGGACTTCCCTCTGTGGCCTTTCCTCACTTTTCTCCAGATCCTCTTTGTTTCATCTGGCATTTATTGAACATCTTTCCTTCTTGGCATCCTTCATATTTAGTAATCGATGCTTCGAAAACGTGTTCCAGTGCTGTTTCTCCAAGTTGCCCAGACCCCTTTTGACCCTGCCACTTCAGTTTACAGATCCCTTTCGGCCCTGTACACAAGCCTTTAAATAGGCAATTCTTCCCGTTCCAAAAGATGTTTTTTAGACACTCTAAAACTTGATTAAATGTATTTAAAATTTTAAACTTACTAGCTTCCCAAATAAAATCCTATTGTCTTATTTTGAATTTAAGTTTAAACTCAGAGACTGTTTCTTCCTCTATTCCGTTCCCCTCTACACTTGGCACTGCGCTGATTGCTGACATCATCTCTCTTCACCTAAAACCCACTGTTCCTGTTCTTATTTTGCCTTTGAAATCTTGTCGCTTCAGGATCACAGAACTTAACAGACAAATCGAATGGACACAAGTGGAAGTAAAAGTGATCATTTAAAAGCCTGATAAGAAATGCTACATCGCCTTACTTCAGAGAAGGACTCACACATTGAGGGGTGGTAGAATATGGCATCTTTTGTGTTCCTGCGCATCCTGAATTTTACTTCAAAAATATTCTTTCCCTTGCTTTATAAATAAATGATCCAGTTCTCTTCACTCAATGGATATTGAGTGGCTCCTCTGTGCCAGGCCTATGCTGAGGAACAGAAATACAATAGTTTACAAAATGGAAATAGTCCACTGCCATTAGCTTTGTGTACCATATCCAAAACTGTTGGATTCAAAGCAGCTGTTGGAGCTTAATCAGGCTTTCATTTTTTATTCAACAGATATTAATCCGATTTTCTGCCAAGTGTCAGGCAGTGCGTTGGTATACATGAGAAGTGTGTTTGAGGGTATCTGTTATAAAATGTTGTGTGTCATTTTCCCTTTAACAATATATCCTTTAAATATGATTATCTACATTCTGTTATAGTGCTCAAAATATATTTCATTGGTGCAAATTTAGAAAACTACAGTGGTACTGTTTTAAACAATAATTCTGTCTTCCCCATGCCAAATTTCTTTTGATGTCCTAGGATGAAACTAATAATTCTGTTTCATCTCATGTGCCTACTATATTCAAGTGGTAATGACTTCCTGAGCTCTGGGTTGGAGACGACCGTGAAGCCCCATGAGCACGGGGGATTGAGTTGGGGAGAGAATCAGGAAGGCAAGGAGTAGTGACAGTCATCTCGGATATCTGCTGTCTCTTCCCTGGGCTTTTGTGTTCATCCTTACGTTCATTTATTTCACTCTCATCACATACATAGTATCTTCACAAACTCCTTTTCTGTCCATATGTCTGGTTTACAAAACTCCATCACTGTTCTCAACTGTGACTGTTTCACCAATGTCTTAGCCACATGAAATAAGCCTGATCCTAACGTGACTGTTAGTAAGTCCGAAATTGTAATAGTTTTCACTGTAGACACACTGCAATGAACAGCCAGTAATGGGTAAATTCATTTACTTACTGGTACAAAGTATTCATTTGTCCTGAAGGTTTTTCCATAGCTGGCCATTAATTCTGAAATATTTTCTAATTAAATTAAGTGTAAAAAGAATATGAAATTTTAATTCTAATAATTCACATATAATTTCACATATTTTTCAAAATTCTTTCACGTATTGAATCTCATTTTATCCTGATGGGAATACTGACTTAGGTTAGTTTACTTCAATACCACTAACCTCAATGAACAGATGGAGAGAGCACGGCCAGGCAGGTGAAAGGACTTACGGAGATCCCTTCATGACATAATCAAACACCAAGGTTTATAAAACGCCCACTGCTCATTGAAGCCTTTGTGTTAACACTCTGGAGACTTGAAATGGTAAACTTCAAATCAGATTTTGGTAAGATTAAATACATGCTTTTATAGCTAATTTAAATAGTTTTTTAAAATGTATTCTACGTATTTTCCTGGTTTTGACACTTCTTTAGCCTCAGTTCGGCACTCATACAACCATCAGTTTTAGCCCGGCAGAAGACATAAGGCATCATGTAGGTACTCAGCACACACAAACCACTTGCCTAGATTCAGCCTCTCCTCTTCAGGTCATGAGTCTTTGACCCCTCCTCGCTATTTAGTCTCACAGCCTGGGCTTCCCCCTCAGGGGGCCTTCCAGACCTTGACCCCAATGACTAGAATGCAGATAGAGTCCTCCCTGCCCTTCTGGCACAGCCTTGTCATAGCACCTGCCCTGCAGTGCAGCCATCAAAAAATGTCACTCTAGTTAGATAATTCAGAGGATAAAACTACAGTACTTCATTTGCAAGTAAGTTCAGTTAATAATTAAAAATCAACAAGAGAATGTTTTCCCTCCACTCTTACAAACCAGAGGTAAATGATCACTTAATAAGTTGGAAGTGGGCTTTTTCAAAAACCAGTTGGAAAGGGATGTTCTGAGTTTTTATCACATTGACTCAAGAACCCACATATTTTTCACATTATTATACTGCGATTATAGCTGTTAACCATGAAGATTCCAGAGCATGGAAGTATTCTCATTCACACACAAAACCTAATCGTGCTCACTACATTATATTTATTCAAGATGCAATCAGATTCTATTTCAATAGGGTTAAATAGAGCATTGTAGTTAGAGCTCTGTTGACTAGGAAACTCCATGAAATAAAATGACCTTGTCCCTGGCCTTCCCAGTTAACCATGGTTTAGTAGTATCATGACGGAGGCATTGGCAGGCTGAACTCTAAATTCTTATATGCTGATTGAATTCTTATATGCTGATTGAATTTTTTGTTTGCATATTTTTGTGGCCATAAAAATTTCATATTGGCTTAACCTGCACAAATTCTCACATAGTTACAGATACAGAAAGATCAATATGCCTAAGATTATCAAAAAAGAGCTTAATAGAAGTTCCACATTTGCTTTTTGCTATGACAGGAATAAAACAACAATAATTTTGATCCGTTTCCTTCACCCTCTTAAGCGACAGCAATGATTTTGGCTGTATTGTTAGGTGCGGTGTTTCCCCTACCCCCAGTTATCAGCCAGTCTCAGTGGCCCTAGTACAGAATAGTAAAGAACACAGACTTGAATGTCATCTAGTCCCGGGTTCAAATCCAAATTCTGTCACTTATTGTGAAATTGGAGTCAAATTATACAACTTTATGAATTATTGTGAGAGTTTATTCAATCAGCATGCAGTTGGTTAATCATTAATGATTCACTGTGTGCTGGGCAATCATCTGAGTCCAGAGGATGGATCAATAACAAAACAGATAGGGTTCACAGAACCCACAGTCAACCAGAATTCTGTTAAAGACACTTAAATGTCTTAAGATACATGGAGATGTTAGGAAAGTTTCTGTCACATAATAAGCATTTAATAAATTAAATGACATCATTATTCTTTGCAACCAGTAAAACGGACCCATTCCCTAGAAAGTATAGCAAAATTGACACGAAATTGGAAGAGAGCCTCCTTTCACCAGGAGAATGCTCAGGCACAGCAGTGGCCAGGGGGGTGGGCTAGTTACCATCTTTTGAAACTGTTTTCAGCTGAATATGAAAGCGCACAACTGTGTAGGCAGGCATTTCTCAGGAAACAAAACACTGACTTTATAAAAGAAAAAGTCATAAATAATTACACTTCATCGAAATCAAATTTTTCTGCTCATCAAAAGACACCACTAAGAAAAATGAATAAGCTGTCCACAGACTGAAAAATATTGAAGCATATTTTATTGCTGGAGAAACTCAGAACTGCTTTGTTTTCTCTTCTTAAAAGATATAATGAATCAGTTTGCCTAATTTGGGGACCACTGCCCCTACTAGTAAAAGGATTCCACTCACCAGTTTCCTTGTATTGGTGTAGGTATTTTCTTGTCCAGATCTCCCATCAAATTTGGGTGTTTCTTTTTTTGCTTGCAGGAGTCTTTGGAGTAATGTAACACCTGCAGTTTGTAACATAGGAAAAGATTTAAAATATGTGATCTGTTCAAAATCATTTAACAAGTCATTTCAGAGCATGAACTAGCCCTTATTAAGTGGTCCTGCCACTGCCCAATGTCTATTACCGTATTTTGCAGTGTATAATATGCAATTTTTTGCCCAAATTTTTTAGGGAAAAATAGGAATTATATATAGGTCATACTAATTCTGTATCTATATAAATGTTTTTAATTCTTTTATTTATGCTTATGTGTTAAAAGTGTAACTCTAGAAAGCAATAACAACATCTGTATACAAAATAATACCCTAGAACTTTTTTAATTGAATTAAGAAATTAAAAGATTTTTTCCTGAAATTTTGGGCCAAAACCATGGGTGCACATTATACACAGGAGCACATTCTACATGGCGAAGTAGGTTCTTTGCTCCCAAACCAGTGGGAGATAGTATCTGAGATTCATTCAAAATATTTTTCTTAACCAGAAGAGTTTTTTCACCTGATTATTTTAAAGTTGTAAACATGATTACCAAATTATGTTTGTGGTTCCTTTTGACTCTAAAGAAATATCACTCTGAAGAAATTACCTTTCTGATAATTGGTTTCAGGATAGTAAAGGGGCCGTTAGGGTTGAGGCCCAGTTGCTATGGTAAAGATGCTCTTGCAGACCATCATCTTGAGACTGAGCTTTTCCTCATTTCACAGAGTCTTGGACTGTATTTTTTCTGCCTTCTTCCACTTGGTGTTCTGTTTTCCTTTGGTGTTTACGAACCTTTAAAACTCATTGTCTCAGATATGTTTACATGAAACATCTCTCAGCTATCCATTCTAGGAATTACCCAAGTTTTTATTGTTCACTCTAAAGACCCAAATGATGTCCTTTAATATCATTACTTGGTTTTTAAAAGGAAAATTATATAGTTAAAAATATAGGTTATCTCATATCAATTTTTTGCTGTTTTACAATTATGTCAATTTATAGTTATGTGATTTCTGTGTCACAGTAGCAGTCGCAGCTGTAATGATGTGTGGCTTAAGTGTTTCAGAGAAATGCTTTTTTTTTTTACTCATTAAGGGTGTGCCTGTGCTTTTTCTTTTCAATCATACTGAATTTTTAATGTGCAATAAGAAGACAGTGTGTGAGGTAGGAAATGGCAATTTGAGGGAAATGAAAGCATTCATTCATTTATGCAACAAATACTTAACTGAGTTTTCTCCCACAGGCCAGGCATTATGCTAGGGAAATTGCTTACTTTTTCTTTTTTCCCCTCAAATTTCGGGTGGAGATGATGATGGTTAGTAAAATTCTATATTTAAAATGGCTTTGTATGTAATGTGGATGGGTTTATGACAGCATAAACCTTTGGTGAGTTTGAATTAGAATTAGGAAAAGAAAAAATTGGAGAAACAATTATCTGACTTTTGATTACAGTCTCAATTTTGCCCATGAATACTTGTCATTATTTGTAGATAAGTTCTACTCAGGATATTACTCTTTTCTCCTCAGTACCAGTAGCATTTTTTTTTACTTATTTATTTCTAGACTTGTCAGATAATGTGATAAGGTTATTTCTGTAGAAAATTGGGAACTCCTGAGACATTTTGACTCTGCACGTGACCTCTTTAAAGCAGATGAACATGTGGCCCCTTAGATATGAAATGATGAGGTAATCATAAATGAGGCCCCAATCACTGGCATTTAAAGTGCTTTTAAAGTGTGGTATACCCTATAGATTCTTGATCTATACACCCAGAAGCATAAGGTAAAATTTTGTTTCCTTGGCATCTAAATGTTTCAAGTTAATCAGTCTTCTTTCAGTACTACTTACTTCACCAGCATCTACTCCTCCTTGGAGAACAAAGAGAAAAGGATGGAGGCCATGCTGCCATGCTCACTTTTAAGGAGCATTTGAGACAAGTTTCTATTGATTTTAAGCCTTTATACACTAGCATTTTCACAATGACAAATCTGACTTGGAAAACCTTTTCTGTCCTAGGGTAATTTTTCAACATAAGATGGTATATCTTTTCTTAGAACTGGTACATTTAGTATGTCCGAAAAAGGATTTGTCTTCTTTTTACATCAGTAAAAACAAACAAACAAAATGACTCTGTTTTAGTTCAGTGCCCTGGTATAAATTCCATGTCCTCTGCACGTCGTTAGGCATGGACTCCATTCTCGGATGTGTTGCTCTCTCGGGGACAGTGTGCAGAAATAAGTTTTTAAATGCAAAAAACAGAAATGCCATCCAACCTCTGATACCTCTGATGCTTCAGCAAGAATGTCATGTTGAGCAGTAATGCTTAACATTTTTATTAAGGTACAATTTACATAAAATGAAATTATTATACTATTCAGTTAGTTTTGATAAATATCAAGACAGAATATTTTTCTCACCCTGGAAAATTCCCATAACCTTCCCAGTCAACACCTCCACAGACTCCCCCTACATTCTGACTTCCAAAAGCCATTGCTGATCTGATTTCTGCTGCCACACATTAGTTAGTTTTGTCTATTCTGGAATTTCATATAAATTAACATGTATTTTTTGCATTTTGCCTTATTCACTCAGCCTAATAGTTTTTTTCAAGTTCTTTTTATGTATGTATGTATGTATGTATTTTTATTGTTCAAGAGTACAGTCGTCTCCATTTTCCCACCTCCAATTCCTCTGACCCACCTACCCCTACCTCAGCCTAATAGTTTTAAGATAATCCATGTTGTTCAGTTTATCCGTAAATAGTTCCTTTTTATTGATGATACTTTTTTAAAACAAGCAAGAAAAAAGCAGATCTTCACTGAATAGCTTAATTGACACATACTACTATTAAAGTCATGGCAGAAACCTGTAGTTATAATGGAGGGGACAAAATATCCTCAAGTATTAATGTTAAATGACAATAGTCCTAAAATTCAAACAACTCTCCCACCCTAATTAATGTTATATGCATCAAGAGGTACTCTTTGGGGAGACTCTAAATTATTCTATTAAAAACAGAATATTAGGTAAGCGCACTTTAACAGTTGCAATGGCCACAGAACTATTCTTGTTTCTTCACTTTTATTTCTGCTTTGACCTTTGAAAGTGAAAAATAATTTCAAGTGAGGACATACTTTATGTGATATCTCTATTATCAAAACATGCTGGAAGGAATACTTTATTTTTTAATATGATGCTATCTCAATAGTTTTATGCACTCTTAAAATCATACAACCTTGACCTTATGAACTCAATATTATTATTAGACACTCATTTTGATTCATAATTCATATAAACAAAAGAAGAATAGATACAAAGAAAGCAACATCCAGACTGTATCTTTGCTTTTCTGAAAGTTCTCATTGAATTTACCTAAACTTTGCAATTTTAAGCAAAGATTCATTGAGATTCTAGGGGGTGGCAATAAACTGAAGCAAAGATTATACTGTGATTCTAGTGGGCCATAGGAAATTGTGTGCCAATACATCCAAAGGGTGAATTTGTACTTTCTGCTACTGTCTTTTTCAAGAGAATTCTATTCTTACCAAAAAGGAGTCTGAATTTTGGCATAACTAAACAAAGAGGATCGAGCTGGCCCTTGGTTAGTCCATCCCAATCCTTACCATATCCAACCTTAAGATTCTAAAATAAGGAGCTACAGAGCCACTGAGAGATCCCAGAACACTATGGCATATACCAAAGGCACACACAGCAGGCACTTTCTTAACTTTATGGAGAGTAAACATCTCAGTATTTATACACAATTCAGCAAGGGAAAGAATACCCAGATGTTACTACAATGGTTATATCAGTTCTATGGGAAAAGGCACTCAAATGAAGTAAGAAGTTTTTGCCAGATTCCTGAGAGAATGTTAACAAAGTTTCAGATTATTCCTATTCCCTCAATCCCTCTCATTCACTTTTCTCATTTCTTTTGCCTTCCTGCCTACCACTAAAACCAAATACATCCTCTCCTTCTCCTGTCTCACAGTTATTTTTCCAGGGCCCTAAATTATTTTACCATGATCACATTTCATTCTGATGATTTAAAAAATACTGCATTGAAACATCCCTTTAACATGACTGATTTAGTGTAGAAGTTATCCTAAGTCTTATGTCTTACCAAAAGGCATTTACATTTGAACTACCAAGAGAATCTCCTCAGTGTAATTTAACCTGTAGGAGGACTTACAATTCTACCATACTAAGCTTCAGGGATATGTTCTAAACTATAAAAATGATTAACTGCTTGTAAGCAGCATGCAAGAATTCTGTAAGTAGTTTATTGTTATTTTATTTGTAGTAATTAATTTTAAATAACTGCCGATAATGCTTGTTGCCATGTGGAAAAATGAGGCCATGGCCCTTGTTCCCATCTGAGTATCAGCGGTGATATCAGTTTAATGTTAGAAGGAGATAAGCCTGATTTCCAGATTACACGCTGCTTGAAGGGTTTTGGAAAGTCCCACCTTACCAGAAATTAAAGCTAATAGTAAATCATCTGTTCTCCTAGTATGTATGGTTCTTGCTAATAAAAATGAGATTTCCACATCCTATTTTTGGAATTAATAATGTTTTTGTTGCTTCTCAGTCAAAATGGTCTAGTTAATAGTTCTCTTTTTTTCTGACAGTATAGCAATTTAGAATTTCAAACTTAGTAGCATAATCACTTGTTTTTCCACTGATGTGTTTAAAACCATAACTCTAATTTTTACAAGAAATAATGTTACCTTCCTCTCTTTGAAATTGGAAATGAGGCCTTGAAGGTAAAGCTGGTTCTTCAGGGCACACATTCATGTCAAGTAGAAGGAATAGGAGCAAACTCCAAGCTACTAATTTTGCTGACACTATAAAGCATTAAAATAGTCACATTATACTGATATAATTTAAGTAGATACAGTAGGGATTTAAAAGGCTTTACACGGTATTCTTGCAAAAGAAGAAGTAATAGTGGTTTATAGAAAAACTTTTAATATTCACAGCTGTGAACAACTGTTCAAAAGTTCCAAAACATCAAACTTTTTTAGTTTAACTATCCTTTTTTAATTAAAAATGAAATATACTTTGAATACTGTGCAGATTCCCATCTTAGCACAGAAGGAACCAATTTGCACAATATGGAACTTTAGAACTTGGAGACACTTTTGACATAATCTAGTTTAACCTTAGTATTCACTTTGTTTACTAATCACTATCTTTACAAGGATCCTGCCTTTTCTGCACTAATTTCAAAAAAAATTGAAGAATCACTAGTTCCCAGTTCCTTTTGCTGTATATGTGTATATTCTTTTCATTCCCTTCTGATATTGTCCACATTCGTGCTAATGATTAAAGCTCTGAGAATTATTTCTTTGATTCTTTATGGCTGAGTTAGCTTAAGAAAAGAATAGTCCATCATATGTGGAAGCACAACTTTTAATGTAAATATTGGGCAAGAGGAAGGATGAATAATTCAAATTTTAGAAGTAATTGTAGTAACAGTCAATCATGTCATTGCTACTCTGGGGGACACATACCATGTGGCCTTTGCCATCGTGATTTAGGAGTGAGTAATACTACTCTATTGTATCAGATGAATGAGACTACCCACCCTACAGTGATGGAGAAAGGAGAGTGGGCAAGTACAGCTTTTCATTTGGTGGGAGGTGGTGGAGAGGGGACAGTATGTTCTTTGTTCTGTTGTTTTCAGTCTAATTTCTCACTCAACAGATACTGCATGCAGCATGAGCTAAACACTCTGCTAGGTCTGGATATGCAGCAGACAACAAGATCTAGTCTTTGGCCCCAAGGAGCCTGTGGTACAGACACACAGCATAGGGCGATGCTAGATAACTGCCTACAGGGCAGAGAAGGTACATAAGATCTTTTAAGACCTTGTGTAGCTCCACTACTGCACAAGCAACTTATTAATTTGCTTTCCTCATAGTGATACATTGAGAAATAACTATTAGCATTAGTTGCAGGCCATTTTGGAAATAAATAGTGCTATAGAAGAGCTGAACAATACAAAACAGGATTAAATTTTATTGTAAGAATGGTCCTCATAGGTATGTTTAGTCCGCATGTCATCTCTGTAGAACTGCTACCAGGAAAAAGCTAAATTAAATACAATTGCCTATCTTTTACAAAGAGAGGAAGAGATCTGTACATTCCCAAGAGAGATTGTGGGATCTTGTATTATTTGGGGTATTAGATTAGCTAAATCAGATTAGAATATCACATATAGAGTTTATTTTCCACATGTCTACAGCTTCTGGTAAAAAATCTGTGTTTCAATGTTTATTTGAAGTATTTTATCGAATAATTTTTAAATGCTCTCGCTATCCAAGACTATTACCTGCCAACAAGGGATTACAATTTAATACTCAGAAACTCTAAGAAGGTTTGTTAAATTACATAGAATGCATATGTAGCCTTTCTGTGATTTACCTGTCAGTGTGCTGTGTTTGGGGAAGTTATTATCAATAATTTATCATGCCTAGTCCCTTCCAATTTTACTTGTGTTTTTAAAATTTGTTAATTCTCTAGAAGACTAGGATACAAATTTATATGCCATTCTACACCCTCAGAAGATAAAGAATTTATAAAATTGGACATTTCTTTTCTATCCTTTTATGTAATCATTCTTTATATCCAAGATTGAGATTCTTAAACTCTAGGAAGAGGAAGGGGTTCTCTTTTGATAGTCATTGAATGTTCTATGACAATGAAGTAGTCCAAATTTTAACATTAGCACTTTTGTGTTTTTTTTATTAGCATTTTCACTCTAATTAAATGAGGTACAGCACCACAATGATTAGCTTGTGGTGTAATAGAACACATATGACCCATCATTGAGAATCGTGATCTTATGTTCTCTTTTTTCTCTGAATAATATGATTTTGGGGTGTCTCAGTTTATAATGAGACATGTCTCTAGTTTAACATCAACATACTCAAACAACAAAAATATTTAAAATTTAGCTTTACATACATGCCACTTATTTTAAAAATATATATATATTAACATATTTATTACTCAGTAAAAAGATCTTAATTTTTACTGTCTTTCCCTAACTTAACGAATGTATTAATATGGAGAACTTTTACACACTTGCTAATATTTTATTTATTCTTTACATTGGTGCTTTGGTCTCTAATGTCCTTTTGTTCTTATTATATTGTCTGTATACATTTTCATTTAGCATTTCTATTTACAATAAAGAGATAGAAGCATAAAAATTAATAGCCCATTAATAGCCCAAACATTTTTGATATACTTAATAGAAATGAGCAATTAAGGCTAGAAACCTCAGTGTTTAATACTATTCTCAAGTTTATTACATGTTTTGTAGGTTCCGTGATTAAAGAGAGTATGTATAATTTGTAGTTAGATTAAAACAGGATAACTAAACTAATTGTTTTTAAAGCATATGTCTGTGCATTGCATGGCTGAAACTTACCTAAATTAACTCTCGTGATGTTTTCAGATTTTATGAGAATGCTTTGGCTAGACTTGGATTTGAATCCCATCATGACAAAGATTCTAACAGTTATTTTTAAAAAATACACTATACTATATTTAGAAAGTTAAAATTCATTGTCCTGATTACATATTTGTGCCAACTTAGTGAAATTGTACTGTACTATTATGAAAAAGATAAAACTTTATATATACTTATATTTTGAAAAGTAGAATTGTGTGCATTTAAAATGTGGTAACTTAAAAAAATGTGGTAACTTGTGCACTTTGTTACAGAAATGTGCAATTATAAAAGTTTATGCCATATTTTTTTAATTCCCAGGAATTACTCTTACTAGGCTTTAAATTCAAAACCAAACCCAACTTTAAGACTAGCACTTTTTTGCTACTGATAGTTCCTATTTTTCTAATTATTTGAAAGGTTTAATTTAAACCATTCTTTGCAATGAGTTTCAGCTTTCCTCCTTCATCCTAACCTCAAAAACCTTTAATTTTAGGAACATTTAAATTAATCCAATGGTAATTAGAAGAACACTTTAGGTATCATGGCCATTTAATCTTGTGCCTCACTTTAGTAATTTTCTCTTTTTTTTAAGATTTTATTTATTTATTTTTAGCGGGGGAAGGGAGGGAGAGAGAGAGAGAGAGAGAGAGAGACATCAATGTGTGGTTGCTGGGGGTTATGGCCTGCAACCCAGGAATGTACCCTGACTGGGAATTGAACCTGGGACACTTTGGTTCCCAGCCCGCACGCAATCCACTGAGCTACGCCAGCCAGGTCACTTTAGTAATTTTCTGACAAAATAACTTAAGTTCCTGAAAAATAATATTTAAATATTTTAATTAGTTTGTGGTGGTTATAACAAATTAAGTTGATGTTCATATAGTTATAATTTATCTTAAAATATGAAGCTGCTAAAACAACTGAATGCACAGCTATGCTTAAATACCTTCATATCCTCCAAAGAGAGATGATAAGAAGCAAGAGAATTCTGTATGATTATGGCTGTTATACATACTTCTATGAGGGTACCAGTATTTTACTGTGACACACTCATGGATGGTAGAAGCAAAATGAAAACTAATATAAATGCCTTAACACTAGATGTTGGCATCAATACAGATTATACATAAGCTGTTGCAATAAAAAATAGTATTGTGCTTGTGTTTGAAGAATTTATGTTAGATTTTTAATGGCCTTTTTCATTTGAGGATGCACAATCATTTTAAATGTGAAGACAACAGACTATATAAATGAAAGAAATGATGGCCCCATTTGCCATGGGATTAAAAATTCTGTTGCATTTTTGAGAGGCTTTGGCTGCTGTATATTATGACACAAACTAAATTGTTCAGAAGCAACATGTGAGTCTTATGTACAAACACAGCATTTAGAAATTATACATCTTTTCCTCTCCTCACAGAATGAACTCATAATTTACAATTCAAGTTTTATCTTTTTAAGCTCCTAATTATTAAAATTACCTAATATGCATTAAAAGATTAAATAAAGTAAGTACTACAAAAGAATGCTAATTAATAACATAATCCATATACTACCAAACTTCTGATGTTATAAAGCCTTAAAATATTTTAGGGAAAAATTAATTACCTGGAAATGAAGGCACTTTATTACCTTGAACTAGTTAGTTATTTATCTGTGTAGAATTTGTCTAAAATCCCCTAAAATATCCTTTATTCTTTTACAAATTTATCCTAAATATGTGTTTTTCTAAAGCTTCTTATATAATGTAATAATTCAAACTATTTTCACAGAAAATTGTATTGCATAATATAACCAATGAACAATGAAGAAATAAAACTCGAGTAACAAAAGTGATGGGATAGTGGCAAAACTGTTAGCCTAAGTCTACAATCATTTGAGGTTAAAATGTAAAATTTTAAGGCCTTTTCACTGAACAATTTTAGACAGCTTTTATTTTTTAAATCATATTTTTAATTGCTACTACCTTGTACTGAAGTGTTGGTCCGTCAAAACTATTAAGCCCACTTGTCACAACTCAATTTTGTTGCAGTCAAGTTGGTTTTTTTTTTTATGTAACCCTAAAACATTAAGTATCATTTCTGTGTCTTCTGTGTTCATTAGTCAGCCATGGCTAGTGAATGATCAAATCGAAGTTAGTCATGTGGGTATGCTGCTGCGTGGAGCTCTTTCCTCTGCAGAAAATCACTGTTGATTTATACAACGGATTTGATTTGACAGAGAAAGCAAATAGGTCTTCTTTTTCAAAAGTTACATTTTTGCTCAAGTGAAAACTTACATCTTTCTGACATTTATAGGGATAGGCTAGCTTTTACCCAAGAATATTTTTCCACAGAAGAATATTTCAAAGTGAACCAACTTTGCTTTCTTTTTTTGTTTGGGAGCGGTTCATTTCAGGAAAAATAAATACTTGTCTATAATTTTACTTACCTTTCATTCTTTCTCTGTGGTGGCCACTTTTTCTATCACTAGTTTTACATAAATGTCTTATTAAATGTAAATGCTGCCTCATATACACAGGTACCATTGTGGGAAGGAGTCAAGTTTATTAGAGGTCAGTCTTCTCTTACCAAGAATAGACTAAAGATAAATTCCATGCCAATTATTTGGTTCGTTTCTTTGTTTCTTCTTAAAATAAGATATATTAACCCAAAGGTGTGTTAATGTCACGGCATGAACAATCTTAAATGTAGATCTATTGAGTATTTTGTGATGCTGAGTAACAGACTTTTCTCAGATTTCTGTGATGCTAAATATTTTCCTTAGAAGGTTTTGTTTAATGTTAGATTGTTGTTCTGAAAGATGTTGGTCCTAGTGGGATTTTTCTAAACTGGGAAAACAAATCAATGCATGTATTACAAGTATAGAAATGGTGAATTGTAAACTCAACGTATAGTACTGAATCTATTTTCAAAGATGTTTTGCTGTTAAATATATACATCATAAAACTGCTGCCGTACTGTATTTGAGTACTTTTTTCTAATTGACCCTGTTATCACTATTCCAGAATTAGAAGTTGGGTAGACACATCATTGATTATGTGTCTACATAGATGCTTCAGGGTATATTCTTCTCTTGGTGACTAAAAATATATATTTCCTTGACATCAATGCATTGAGATCTGAATATACCTGCATCTATTCTCATTATACATTTCTTATACAGTAATCTGCTAATATGCCAAAATTGGCCCAGACACAACTTACACAACTTAAAATTGAGTGTTTGTTACATGCTTTCTAACAGAAAGGTTTTCAATGATATTCATTATGGGTTTGTACTGTGAAAATAGTGAAACTCTGTTTAAAATTTCACGTATGCTAAATTTAAATTAATATTTTTTCTTTAGCTCACAAATTACCCTAAATCCAGAGAGAATATCAGCCCTTTTCACTGTTGTCAAATCCAGCATAAGGAACAGCCCTATGACACTACAAAAAGTTGGGGAATAAGGAATGTCTGTTATGTTACACTTCAGAACAAAGGCACTGAGTGAAAGAAATGAACGAAGTTCATCGCAAATGCAAGGCTTCTGTACTTGACATTCCTCCACGGAAGGGAAGACAAGTGTCAACACCACTGACATCCTTTTCAAATTGATGTTACGTGCAATATCTTCCACCACACTGGAGTCTTCTTGACTATATCAGGTTTTTTTCCTTTTGTTTTGTTTTGAATTCATCAAGCCTTTCAGTTCTCAAAAAACCATTTGTCAGCATTGAAATAGACATAAATTTGAAAATACTTTCTTAAGAGATCATGTAACTATATAACTCTGAATTTAAAAATCAAGGAGGAGGGATCATTTCAGTCCACTACCTCTCACACAAAACATGTTTTTAAATCTGTGACTGCTTTAGTGTTAACAGGGTACAAAGTGTTTTTTGTCCTGTATTGTACTTCAAAGGTTCTCATTGATTGGTGATTGTATTGTACTGTATGAAAACAAATCATAAATGGCCTTGTATTGTTTCTAATAGACCATCCCATGTACTCCTTCCATGTTCATGTTGCAGGTTTTTCAGTGATGCATGTCAACAGTTAGGTCCTAAACTCCTGTGGTGCTAACTCTCCCATATCCAATGGTGCTTTGGTGGATGCTAACTGCACACATGCGGATCAAAGCTTGAAGTTCACAACTTCCTCCCCTTCCTCTGTTTATATGAAGTGAAATAAAATCACTTGAATACGTCTCAAAGTATCCCTGACAATCTAATAAACTGGTTTATATGTGTGGTTACTTGGGATTCTTAATTATTTTTCAGAAAGCAGATTTCGGAAAGTAGAAACCAGTTCTACTGGGCCCTCGTGTTATCAACCAAAAGTTGATCTTACCATGTGTTGATTTTGTGATTTCATTTGTGCCCCCAAACCTGTGGTATCTTTGGGAATTTAAATCCAGTTGGCCTGGCTTCTGGAATCAAGTTTGGACCCTACCTATAAAAACTAGACCTGTCAGACCTGGAAATAATTAAGTTGAGAAGAACAAAAATGTGCCGTTAGAGTGCATTTGTTTATTTTAGTACTTTATTGATAATGTTTTATCATCTGGCTGAGCCATGAGATAAATTTGCAAGTATACCTTCAAAACTTTTATTGCAATTAAAATGGCAATGAAAAAGCCATTCGTGTATACTGATACTTAAAGTAAAAATTCCACGCCACCTATAGGGAAATAAGGACAAAAAAGTAAAATCAGAACTTTCCAAGACAAACTGATACCATATATGCCAGAGTGGCATAAACCCATGCAGTGATATTTAGCATCTACACTAAGAATCACACAGCGTTAGGACAAGTGAAGCTGCTGTCCTCATGAAGGCAGAACGTTGTTTCTCCTAAGCCAGAGAGAAATTCGGTGTGAAGAGAGTGCACATTTTCCCTCTTACCTTGGTATTTTGTCTAAGCCATGAGTAACCTTAAATTTAAGGAGAAAAAATAAATTAAAAATCTATTTAACCTCCTTAAGCAACGATCATTGATCTCAAGTAGATGATCAAACCTATCCATCTAATCTAGTGGGTCCAACAGCTGAAATGCTATTCTCCTTCTACTACAGTTCTTTATATAAGGAGGGTAAGGTACAGTCATTTTGCCCCAAGTAGTTATTAAATTGTAACTAACTTCTAACATTAGAAAATGAAGTTTAGAGAATAGAGCCAATATGTACACAGGGCATGCATCTCCAGGACTATCCTGAACAAATGCAGTATTTACTAAACCATCGCCTCACACCAGATAATTCTACTGTATATTTTTGTAAGTGCCTTTACAGCATTCCGTTTTATCAAATTGACAAATAGTAAATGTGCTACAAAATATTTACTGGTTTTCTTTAGTCAAAAAGAGAGAGAAAGTAGGCCTAGGAATATTTTAGAGTAATCTTTATTTCTGTGGTAATATTTTCATGTTAATCAAAGTAAAAATTAATTCTAATTTAATAAAAGGGTGAGAGTAAATAAATTATTTTTGGAAAAGTGTACTTTTTAATCTACATGAAAAGATCTCTAATGTTTATACCCATACTCACCAGATTTATGTATTATTGTTCATCATCATATTTGTCCCAGCAAAAATGTGACTTTCATAAAACTTTTTGTATGAAATTATTTTTAAAAATTATCAGTATAAAATGAGTACACTTAGTAAGTTGGTTCACTTAGGAAAAGTATGTAGTCTCTCCCTCTTTAAGTGAAAACAATATTTAAGCTTTTTTTAGAGTAATAAAATTGTATTTATCTTTATAGTTTATCGACAATATTTTGATAAGTTGTGTTTTCTGTTTCTGAAATAATAATCCTTGGAGATCTTAAGATCTTTAAGATCTTCCTTGGAGATCTTAAGCTTAAGGATTTCATCTGTAAATCCTTGAATAAAAGCACTTTCAATAAAGATCCAGATGTTCTCCATTGAAGAACATTTTTTTGAAATAAATTTCATGTACATCAAAAGCCTAAGTCTTATTCATCTTAGGGAGCTAATATTTCTCATCAAAAATTGCTTTAAGTTTGAAAATGGTCAATAATAATCTTAACCGCATTTTTTAAAAGAGCCCATCTATAATCTCCATCATTTCAGATTTGTCTTCATGTGTTCTTTTTAAAACTGTTGAAGTGGGTGCCTACTGAGTTCACTCTAAGACTGAAGTCCCTTTTCTTACTTTCCCCTCCCTCACTTTATCCTTGGGGCAATGAAAAGTCTGGAAAATAACGATAAAGCAATACAATTCACACAAAAACAAATGAATGGTGGTAGTTCCTAAGACTGAATAAACCATAGAGTGCTGTGAGCAGAAGCATTACAAATAATCTACCAAATGAATCTCATGCTCTGAGAGGTGGCTACAGCTCACACTTTCTGCAAAGCACAGTGTTTGCCATCATAAAAGACTTAAGGAAAGGCTGGCTCCTGAAGATAAAAAGAACTTTGAATGAAAGGATTGGCTTTCGGTTTTGTGTATTTAGAAACTCGGTTTTATTAGTTCATTCTGGGTAAATACACAAGAGATTCTTTTAAAAGAAAGTCCTAAAGAAACCACTTTGAGTATCAGATATCCAGTGGAGAAAATTCGTTTACAATAAAAAATAAAGTGTTACTCCTACAGAGTAGAACTGAAAGGAATTTCTACATGAGAAGTGGACTTTAAATTTTGCTTTATACTTTTAAAATTATTTAATGGTAAGCATGTGTGGTTTTTGGAATTTTAAAAATGATTTCTTTACAGGAAGGAAATAAATGCTAGGTAGATTAGAATACCTATGTCAGCTGACCAGCGCATTCTTTTTCTAGTAGGAAAATCTTATAAAAGTTAATTAATGTCATAATGTTGCTTGACAAGGATAAAGTCAGATAAAGGGAAATAAGTAATATCAAGGAAGAGCAGCATGTTCTGATGGGCTCCCCAATACACAGCTGCTACGGAAACACAAATATCCCATCAGCTCACCGGAGCAGTCGCCCCAAGTGCGAGACGGAGACCACTAACGGAGACCTTATGTTTTGAATCTCTTTTCTAGATACCATGTAACACTTTCAGTGTGAAATTATTATTCCTTATATAATATAATTAATCTACATATTGTCTCACATTACAATAACTTGAGGCTCCTCATTATATCATGCTATAATTATCATTTAGCATTCGGCATTATATTTATTTATACAGTCATTATATATGATGTTATATCATTATATATGATATAATGATTATATCATTATAATCATATCCTTATTAATAATACTTATTATTATTCAATCATTAACCACAATTATCATTAATCATTCACTATCATTATGAATATCATCCACCATTAGCAAAAGTTTCAAATACAATACCCCTCTGACCATAACCCTTCTCTATAGAGATTTTGGAAACATTCCAATTCAGATATAGCTACTAATGAAAGGTCGAGCCCCTCCCCCCTTGCCCTCATAGCAGACCTTGCCAATAGATCATGGCATTCTTTACAACGGACCAGATACAACTCTCCAATCTGTCTCAACTCAGCACTCCTTGCAGCCACCAGTTGACTAGACTCAGCATACAAGATTGACACATAAGTCATCTGCCTGGGTCCTCCAAGAAGCAGAGGCAAACGTGAGAGTAGGTGTGCAAGAGATTTATTAGAGGAAATTCCACAGGGAAAATGGAGAAGGAGCTGGTGGAGGAGCCAGCAGACAATAATACGGGCCTTCGCTTCTGAAGGAGAAGAAAGAAGCAACCAGGGTGAGTGTAAGGAAATTACTTCTTAAACTTCAGCACAGCTCTAAGAAAGCTCCGCCCAGGCCCATTAACAGTCCTTAAGCCAAAGTCACCCTACAGTGAGATGGCCAGCATCTTACAGGTAGTGGCCTGTTTAGTGTTCCTGCCACACACAGGCATTGACTGGGAGTGGCTATGGGGAAGCACAACCACAATGCAAATATGATGATAGATTTCAGAGCACAGGGGCTGGGCTGTGAGTTAATTAAGGGAAATCTGGGAGATGCATTTTCATGGCCACCAAAGGCTTCTGTTTGTACTGCGCAGATCGACAGCTCCTCCTGAGTTGGAGGAGCACCTTCACCTGGTCCCTACAGGCCTTTCTCTCTGAGGGAATAACTCAGAAAAGGCAAGTTAGTAGGATAAAGCACAGCCCCTGGTGCTCCATTGGATCTCAGGGCAATAGCTGGAACTCATCCTCTGCCTCCTCCACCATCCATTCTACGTTGCCCCTCACCCAGAGCCCTCACCTTGGCAGGACTCAGTGGCTTACCTGGTGGCATGATCAAACCCATTCCTGAGGGCTCTAATCCCTTGAAATCATACCCTTCTCAGGCCAAGGTTGTAGCACAGTCCCATTAGCAGGTGCACCAGGGCATGAAAGTACCAAGAGACTGCGTGAATGGGTCGTGGGGGTTCCACACACATTTTTTTCCTTCCTGTCCTCATTGTTTAAAGCAACACTATCTCCTCTTACTGATGAGGTTCAAGTATCCCTGCCCATACCGTGATTCCTCTCTGAACTTGCTGGATCCTAGCCATGAGGAGTCCAAAGTGCCTGGGCAGCAGCTGTAACTTGTAGTTCCTGGCTATGTCCTTTGGCAAGAAGGTACCTCCCATTCGGGGACCAGAACCTTCCATCCTGCAGAGCCCAGAGCTGGGGAGTCAGGAAGCACAAACTCCCCCAGTGAGTCACTGGTAAGGATAGTGAGGCCACGCTTGCATCCACATCCTTGATTCCCAGATTCATGTGTTCTTCCTGTTGAGTGCACAGCAGGTCTCTGGATTTGTGCAAATGCTGGATCTTGAAGGATAGCATCCACACTTTCACAGTATTGGATCAAGCTGGTGCTTCCTCTGTGCCTTTAGAAGGCTGTGTCTGTATTCCATGAAGCTGGCTTCTGCTGGATGGTGCGATAGCCATGGTTATGTCATAGGCCTACTCCATCTACCTCCTTCACTATGAACTGGTTGGATGCCTCTGTCTCTGCTACCCTGGCCACTCTGTTCCTGTGCCCACTATGCCACTTCTGAGATGGCTAATGGCACTCTGATTCATGTTGATTGGCTGAGTCATTTCGTTTACTTGGTTGTTCAGTACCTCTGCCATGGTGAGTGCCTTTGAATGGGCATTCACATGCAAAACAGAACTCTTCACAGTTTGTGCCCACTCCCGTATTGCCCATCCACATGCCTCCACTCCACAGTGCTTTGTCCCAGTATTCCATCCTTCTCCCTCCAGGACCGTGGCCAGATACCCAGACCAATGACCACTGCCAGGACAAGTAAATTTTTCACCTTGAGATACTTCTTCCATACTAAGTAGATGACCAAGCGCGCTGCTTGCACCTCTGCCCATTGGGAAGATTTTTTCTCCCCACTGTCTTTCAAGGCCACCCCACCCACTTTCAGCTTGCACCCTCATACCTAGCCACCTCATCCAGAAACCAAATTCAGGCTCTTTCTCCTTCCTTCAGCTAAATGTATGGAAACCTTCGAATGTCCATAGGTACAAAATGGGAGAGAAACGCTGATGCACCTATTGAGGGAGATAAAGAACTCTGGACTGTCTGCTCATGCAATGTACTTATGATCTCTGGTCCTGCTCAGGCTTCATCTTGGATGTATCATTCCCATCTCATGATGAACTATCACTGGCCCATTCGACTTGATGACAAAGAATATTCTTAGTCATAATAATGGACAATTCTACACCCTTGGTCCACAGCTATCACCTCCACCAGGGCCCAGTAGCACTTCAAGGGCTGTTTCTCCAAAGGTATCTAGTCCTAGGCTGGTTGGCACAGTCTTATCCCGCAATCCCAGAGGCCTGCATTGTAACTCTCCCGCTGGGGCTTGGGAAAAGCTCTATCCCACTGCATCTTTTCCCAACACTGGTCTTCCGAAGCCATCGGGTCTGCCCAACCATATGGACCAAGCAGCAGGGCTGCTGCACTGGCTACAGAGCCTTCCATGCTTTTAGCCCTACTCAACAGTGGCAGTTACCTGTGCCCCACGGGACATGGGCCGGAGTGATATTCTTATCAATGGAACGCATTGTTTCCCAAGCCCCAAAATCCAATCAGGCTGCTGAGCTTCCTTTATGTTGTGAAGTGCAAGATGCACCAATGTGTCTTTTACTTGGGAGAAGATATCCTCACAATTTGAAATTGCAGGAGCTTGGATGTTCACAGGGTACATTCTGGAGTTTCTACTTCCTCCTGCCTCTTTTTCCTTCTTCTGATCATAAGGACCAATGAGCAGTGTTGCTTGCAAGGCAGCCTAGATGTGCTGCAGAATCCTATCCTACTGAGGGGTAGGAAATCAGAAATTTCCACTTCATTGAGTGCTGTCATTGCTTTTCCTCGATTTTTAAGGACTGCCCTAGCAGTTTGCCCCATTCCCTAAGGTTCTTGTCAAGGTATAACATCTTAGATCCTGAGAAGAGCCCCTATGAAGCACTCTCAAAATACAGGCCAAGGTGTATTCCTCTGGCTCCTGCTTGTACATGCAGATTCTTGCAGCTCTTCTGATGGATAGTCTCTTTCCTTCTTAACCATTCCCAGCATGTACCCATTCAGGTTATGCTGGGGACTAAACCTTGGTTATCAGACAGGGAGGAGGTGAGGACAGCTACTGAGGGAAGCACTGCTCGAGAGATGTCTCTGCAACATCTTTTAGCATGATAGAAGTGCTGTCTCTTATCAGACCAGGGAAGGTTGGGACACACTGCAAGCCTTAAGGATTTGGGGGGCAGGAGGCACCCTGCAGAAGTAATATACTCAGAAACACCCATCTGTATGTCCCCATTCCAGTTTTCAGGGTCCCAGATTTTCCCCACCCAGCATTCTGACCTTGGTATAACAGATCTGTGTTGGCTGAACATTCAAACATCTGTGGATCTCTGTAATTCTGTTTGAGCTTCAGCCTGTTCGAATGTGTCTGCTCTTTCACACTACAGGGGGTAAGGGCCTCTTTGTAAGCTATCAAAGAGACCCTCTGGCTCTCACACTTGGCCATTAACTGCTTGTTAGGGCTCTGGATCTCTCATTATTCCTGTGCTGGCATGGATACAGCTTAGCAGTAACCAGCCAGCTCTGCTGTCTTTGAGAACATTGTTCTCTCCATGGCTTTCAAATGCCTTAATCATCACATCTGCCACAGCATCCTCCTTTGCCAGGTCATTTGGGGGTCACCATCAGTGAAATCTTTAACACTTAAGTTTCCACCTTAGGCTAGGGACTATCCACGCCCCACCTATCAACCAGGGTAACCTCCTCTTTGCCCACTGGATCGTCAGTGGGTCAGTCTCAAATCACAGTCTTTTCTTGGATCATTCTTGGTACTACTTGTGTTTGTCTAGGTCAAAAGCTAAGATAGGGTTAGGTATATGAGAGATTTATTGGGGCAAATGCGAGCGCAGGAAAATGAGGAGCTGGAGGAGGCTGGGAGAGCCAAGGAGCCGATGCTGATCTGGCCCCTGTGAAGGAAAGAGGGAAGATCTTAGACTGCAGCACTGTTCTAAGGAAGTTCTGGCAGGGCCCACAGAGAGTCCTCGGGTCGAGATGTTCTTCAGAAGACTCCTGTGCCTTTCAGACATGGGCCTGCCTTCGTTTCCCTGCCACGAGCAGTCACTGGGAACAGTCCAGGGGAAATGGGTCTTAGCGGGAACACGGTGATGGAAGTCAGAGCACAGCAGCTGATGCCTCTGGTTAATCATCTTCCGGGAAGCAGGAGATCTGGGAGGCACATGCTCACGGCTGCCATGCCCACGCGTAAAGGCCTTTGTGATCATCTCCGTCACTAACGAAGTTTTGATGAAGTTTTGATGCTTATTTGACTGAGCTTGAAAGAGGGATCACTTTGATCTTTATATGCAAAATTGAGGGAGAAGGACTAACCTAATTGGAGTCTGAACTGATCATGAGTAATGAACTTCAAAATAATATTAAAATATTTATGAGTACTCTTTCAATAGTCAAATTTCTACTGCAAAAACAACTACTTTGAAACCTTTAATATGATTATCTAACCACTATGCTAGATATCTGAAACCAGTAAAGAATAACATAGAAAGTAAACTAGTTTTAAAATGTAAAATATTAAACATTTTTTAAACTTTTAAAAATATTTCAGTACACAAATATCTCACATAAATGTTGTATATACATCTTATAAATTGAAAGAAAATATTCCTTTCAATTTAGAAAACCTAAATTTGTGCAAAACAAGTGAATATAGAGTGGTTTTTTGTGTAATCAAAGGATTATTTTAAAAAGAACTTTATGTGATATATTCAATAGCAACCTCTACCAGCATATTTCTTTATCACTTAAAGAATCTTTGATTTTACTTGATCACAAAAGTTACATGTGTATTTTTAAATCAAGTAGTGCCTAAATGTATTATTTAGAAAGTAAAGGTCCTTCATAGTCTCACTCCTCAGAGATTCCTCTTGTTAATACTTCAGTGAACAGTCTTCCAAATTTACTTATATGCATAAATTAACATACACCTATAATATTTAAACAAAAATGATGTTTTACTGTACTCAATTACACAATATCCAAATTTTTTAACATTGTATCTTCTACTTCTCCAAGGTCTTTCTATGTACCATTTTTAATTGTGATATACCACTTCATGTAAGATTTAATTCACTACTTTAAACTGTGTATTTTAATGGTTTTACTGTAGTCACTATGTTGCATAACCATCATCACCAGCCGATTCTGGAATATTCTCATCTCCTCAGAAAGAACTCCCGTACCAATCCCTCCCTTGCCACAGGACCTGGGAACACTAATCTATTTCTCTCTCCATGGATTTGCCTATTCTAGACACTTCACATAAATGGAATCACACAACATGTGGCTTTTGTGTCTGGCTTCTTTCAGTTAGCACACATATGTCTTCCAGGTTAATCCACACTGTAGCATGTGCCAGTACTTTATTCCTTTTTATAGCTGAGTAATATTCCGTTGTACGCATGTGCCCTCTCTGTCATCCACCTATTAGTTGATGGGCACGTGGGCTGTTTCTCCTTTGGGGCTATGAGGAGTAATGCTGCTACAAAGACTCATGTGCAAGTCTCCACATGTACATACGTTTTCAGTTCTGTCGGGTATATTCCTAGGAGTCTGAAGTGGCTGCCCATTTTACAACCCCTCCAGCAAGCAAATTATTTTATATACTTAAAATATCTTAGTCATCTTTCAGTGTATAAAGATTAATAACATTATTTTAACAACTTTATATTCCATTGTATGAAGACACGAAAATTTATTTAACTAATCCCCCCATGATGAGCATTGTTTTGTTGGTCATTTTCCTACAGTTTCAACCAAGATGTATTAAATATATTTTGCAAATAACAAGTGAGGTTAGGTGGTCAACAGAGACGTATGTTTTAATTATTTTATTGAGGTATAAATGACATAAAATACCCTGTAAATATTTCAAGTGTACAATTTGGGAAGTTTTGGTTTTGTGTACAACCATGAAACCTTCGCTACAATCAAAATAATGAACATATTCATCACCTGCAAAAGTTTCCTTCCCTCTCTCATACCCATCGTCATTCTTTCTCCTGGCCCCAGGCAACCACTGACCCACTTCACATCAATATAGATGTTTGCATTTTCTAGAACTTTCTATAAATTGAGTGTGTATCAATAGTTCATTCCTTTTATTGCTAAGTAGTCTTCCATTGTATGGGTATACTAAATTTTTTATTTATTAATCTGTTCATGGACATTTGGGTTGTTTCCAGCCTTTGGCTAGTAAAAATAAAACTGCTGTGAAAAGTTGTGTTCAAGTACATTTGCTTTCATTTCTCTTTAGTAAATACATAGGAACGGAATGACTAAATTACACGGTGAGTATATGTTTAACTTCTTAAAAAATTGTCAAACTGTTCTCCATCAGGCCGTTCCATTTTACATTCCCACCTGCAATTCCTTCACATCCTCACCAATACTTGATATGATCAGTTTTTCTAATTTTCACCATTTTGCCTCTGTATATAGTATGGTACCATTTGCACAAAGAGAAGGAGAATATTATTCATTTGTATTTGCTTTCATGTACAGACAATATTACTGGAAGGACATGCTCGAAACAATGAACAACTGCTGCCTCAGAGAAGAACTACGTGACGGGTTAGGAAGGAGACATCTTCACTGTATACACTTATTTTTCTGAAACCATGCATGATCAATTTAAAAATAAATTAGAAACAATAAGTAAAATGAAAATGAATGAATGAATGAATGAATTAGAGTCCTGGGTAGCTCATTGGGTGAGAGTGTCATCCTGCTACGCCAAGGCTGTGGTTTCAGTCCGCTGTCAGGGCACGTACAAGAATCAAGAACCAACCATGAACGCATAAATAAGTGAAACAGCAAATCAGTGTTTCTACCTTTCCCTTTCTCTTTCTCTCTCATCAATGATTTTTTTAAAAAAGAAAGAAATTTTACAAAATGAATTTAATCAAACAGAAAAGTCCAAAAGGATTCATTACTTATTCAAACAAAATTTCTCATCTCACACTTTCTTTTTCTAAGCCCACGTGCACAAAAGCGGCCACAAAAGCCGTTATGCATTCATCTTCAGGATCTTCAAATGCAGTTTCGGGCAAACTCCATTGAAATGAGTTCTTCTTTCTCCCTTACTACTTCCCCTTCCCATATCTGCTTTTTCTCATTTCCAATAAAGCTTGCTTTCTTCTGATGCAGTCCCACTAGCCTCTCCATAGTCTCTTGTTTGTTCGTTTTTCCACTTTGACCATCATCCCTATGAACTTGGGCCAGTAATAACCTAACCTTCCTCCTCTTAGGAGGTGAGGCGACAGAAGATTAGAAACAATTATAATCTAATATATTTTCTTTCCTCCTTTTCACGTCTCCTTCTTAGCATCACTATCAATTTTAATTTCTTGATTTAAGAGATTATCTCCAGCACCTCAGATAGGGCCTAGCACATACCTGACACTCATTATTTATTGAGCTGAAGGAAAGAATGAAATCAGTAAATGAATGATACATGCTGCCCAGAGATCGGCTCTTTTTTTTTTACTATGCAGCCTTAAAATGAATGCTGCCACTTCCAACTTTTGGTTGCTCCGCAGCCCCTGCGTCTGTACTCAGAACTCCCCTAAAGGTGATTTGGAGATACCCCACTCTTGGCTGGAGAAACAGATTCTTAGATGCTTACCGCTACGGGATATTTTGTTTGCTGTGTTTATAAACTAGATCACCCGTTTATTACACAAGGATCTAACTCAGGAACCGCTGCATGGAAGAGATGCACAGGGCAAGGTATGGGGAACGTGGGCACAGAGCTTCCACGCTCTCTTGGGGTGTATGTCTCCGCCTATACAGACTCCCTGTGTCCCCCAGTTCAGAAGCACGCAAACCTCGTCCTGTGGAGGCTTTATGGAAACTTGACTAGCTAAGCACCATTGGTCATTGGTGATTGAACTCAGTCCCTAGCCCGGTCCTCTTCCTGAGAGTGGGCCCCAAAGTTCCAAGCCCCTAAACACGTGTTTGGTTCCCCTGGCAACCAGCCCCCATCCACAGGGCCTTCCAAAAGTCATTAACATAACCTCAGGTGTGGTTAAAAGGGGCTTGTTCTGAGTAATGGAAGACACTTAATCACGCCTATTACACTCTCATCGCTTAGGAAATTCAGAGGGTTTTGGTGGCTCTGTGCCAGGAATGGGACAAAGACCTGCACCGTGGGGATTTCAGTGAAACTGCGGAGGTGGCTCGCTGTGCTTTGCGTTTTCTCTGAATTCTCTAATCTCTCTCTCCCCCATTACTGTTGCAGGTCAAAGCAATTTGGCATGGTATCTATGCACTCAGCACCTCTCTCAAATCAGCTGGGAGGCTAGGGCTGCTAAATTGGAAAATGTCCTTGTCTTTTAGGATACTACTTCTATACCTTCTTAAGTGGTAGGCGTCAAAGTGGAAGAGTGAAAATTTAAAAATTTCCTGACGGTTCTCAAAGGAAATCAGAGTGAAAGGTTAAAAACAGCAACACCTACCAAACAGATTGAACAGCTTTCCCTCTATGCTAAAAAGTGTAGCTACTAACAAAATGTAGATTATCTTTCTATATTCTGCCCTCTGGCTCCTGCCCGATAGGCAAAGGTCTAAATACTGAAAATCACTAATTATATTCTGAACCCCTCATACAGCAAAACAGCAAATACGCATGAAGAACTTCAAGCTGAAGCCTGCTTTCTGTTTGGCAGAAAACACCCCCTCCTACTCAAGAAACCACTCTATCATTTATTTATCACATACCCACCGTATGCTAGACACTGTTTTCTTTCACATAAGTGATTTCCTTTAATGTATCTCTTTTTGTGCATGTATTTATTCATTCATTGCACAACTGGTAGCAGGAGGAAAAAAAATTCTAACAGGGATTTATCCCTCTTGACTTGTCTGGGTCCTAACAATGAGGACAGAGAAAATGAATGGTTAGTGTAATCGGCTTTGATTTTCTACAGATGGAGCATTGTTATTAAAATATAACTTCTTTCTTTATGCAGTAGTTCCTGGTTTTAAAAGAAGGTTTTGTGGTTGAGCCCAACTAGATACACAGCGTCAGTCATTTAAATTCTCACTTGTTAATTATACCCGAAAACACTGCACGCTGCGTATGGATTTGAAATCACTGGCCACTTTCCAACCTGTGAAAGGATCGGTATAAACAGTAGCACGTCTCACCACTGAGTGACACTAAATGCAATTGTGTGGCTTTGCTACGTCAATACTTAAAGTGGTATGTACTCCCTACGTGCAAATTTGTTGGGGGTTAAAGGGAAATAAAAGACGGTGGCTCGCAAACATCACTGAAATCTAATTGTAGAGCATTTGCATCCCTTATTACAGAAACTCTGTACCCATCAGCTGTCGCTCTCTGTGGCCCAACCCCACTTCCCAGCCCTAGGCAAGCACTGATCTGTTTTCTGTCTCTCAAGATTTCCCTATTCCAGACCTTTCCTATCAATAGAATCGAGGCTCGTCCATCTTGTAGCATGAATCAGTACTCATTTTTAAAAAAGGCTTTTTAACTATCCAAAAATCAAAAAAACTCTTTGTGAGGTAACGAATCGGGCACATGGAAGATAAACATGTAATTTAAGTATATATCAAAATATCTTATTTTGATTTTGTCGAGGTAGGGGTTTTTTTTATTTGCACGTTTTGATAGACAGCTGTATAATTTAAGTTCAGAAAACAGTAATTAAAGAGAATGACTAAAGTAAGCAGGACATGTTTTAGACCTTAAATTTGGTAATATGTTTCTCCATTTCTGACAATTCACAGATATTATGGAAAGTTGATAGTTTTAAGGCACTAACAAAGAGAAAATCCAAAGGGATGAAAAAATGGGTGCTTGCACGAAAACTGATGAAGAGATTGCTTTTCTTTAACGGAATACCAAGCAGAGGTCTGGAAACTCATTTCAGAGTAACAATATTCAGTTGCCTTGTAAATAAAGCAAGCTCATGGGTTTTCTATTGCGTAAAGGAACGTGAAAAATATTGTGCCACCTGTCAGCTGCCCTGAGGGCACCAGGCAGGGGTACCGTCTTTCGGAGATTTACCCCTAGCACTTCCCACTTTTTCCTGGGTCCCTTCTTGTTTCTTTGCTCTTCCCTTCCTTTGACTTTCAGTTGCCTCCTCTCCCTGCCTTTGAGCTGCTCTCCCATCAGCAGGCACATCTTGCAAGGAGAAAGATAATACAAGTAACCAATCACAAAATGCCCAAGTGACTTCTTCCCCAGAAGCCTAGAGTGACAACAGCATCATGGTGGGCTTTGCTGGGCTGTGCTCTAGGCCAGCTAAGCCTTCATTAGACTTCAGCAAATCAGGAATGCCAAAAAATAAAATAAAAAAGGACCGTATGTTTAATATTACCGTCCCCCTCCTTCTCTGTCTTTCCCTCTCTACCCTCTTTCCTCTGCCCAGCCTTTCTTTTTCCCAGATACTGTAGCCACGCTAGAGAGATAAGAACTATAGACAAGGATCCTCTTAGTCTGAGATGACATTCCTAACGATACAAGCTTCAGGATTCTGTTGACTCTTCTATGCTCTATATGCAAGTGTGGAGAGCATCTAAAATATTCCACCAATCAATAAATCTTGAAATCACCCATTTCTAACATCCTTTGCACTATTTAACAAGTCACTAATTACACCAGTAAAACAGTCATTTGACACTCACCTGCTAAGTAGTGAAGTACCTATGGGTCACAATGCAGGTCATCACAGAAACACCATCTGTGTAGGATATCCAGCTCTGGTAATCCCCTATCAGAATGCACTTAAGCTGCTGCTTAATCTAAATAACATATAATAATATGCAGTCTATGGTGATTTACCTTAAAGCAAAGTACTGACATCCTAACATAAGAATTGCACCATGAACCTTCACCCTTTGAGTCTCAGGTCCCCATCTGAGTCTCGTTTGTGGGCTTCTGTATTCCATGCACAGCACGCGGGTTTTTCCACAGGGCCTCAAGTTAGAGGAGTCCAGGGATGTTTCCCGTATGGCTATGTTGCAGGGCAGGATGAACGGCAGCAAGAGCAAGGAAAGCCAATCCCCCTTTCCTTGCCCTCACAGTCAATCAGTTGTCGACTCCTGGCTGCACTTGCTGTGATTAAGTCACATCTATTCCTCGCATGGACTTTCATGGCCAGTAACCTACCTTGGGTCTATCACCTCTCAAAAGCTCAATGACTGCGTCTAATCAGACTTTGCACACAGTAGGTGCTCAACAAGTACATCAGGGAACAAATCAATTGAATCACAAACCAGAGACAAAATAAAAATATATGTAACAAACGAAGCTGGAGAAATTAATTAGCCTTATGTCCTTTAATATATTTAAGAAACAGCACTGTAGATTTCATGGGTGAAATCATACTTGTTACATAATAATCCATATATACGTGGAGATATACCTACTAAAATTTATTATTTAAAAAGCTGTCTAATGACATTAATAAAAGGAAAGAGTTAGGTTGCTGTTTGCTCCCGTAAGACTACTTTTAATGGGGGCATGTACAAAATGTGTTCAGTTGCTTGATCAATAATTACTGAGCACCTTCTATCTGTTAAGCACTGTTGCAAGAGCCAGGAAAGCAACAGTGAATAGGAAGGGAAAAGCCTCTGCTTTCATGGAACTTACATAGATTCGCATCCAACTGTTTATGTTTCTTCTGTTCTTTTATCACTCTGGTTATCACCAACTCAAAATGGAAACTGTTGGAAACTTAGAACCACTTTTCCTAAATCGTGTTAAAGTTTGTAAGTGATGTGCAAACATAATTTGTGTTATGAAAAATCTGCTTTCAAACCAATTTTTAAGGGGTAGATCTTTTCCTATCCTTTCATTGATTCTGAACTACCATGAGGACTAAGTCATTCATTTTTTTAAAATGTTCTTGGGAGTACAGCAATGAACCGAATACCATTCTTGCCTCAGCAGCTTCTATTCTAGACTAGAGAGACAGACAATAAACAGACAGGAATTTGTCAAGTGGTAAGAAGTGTGGGAGTGAAGGGCAAAGAAAGCAGAATGTGAAAAATAGAGAGTGCAGGTGTTAGGACTAATCCCAGCCCTCAGGGAAAGTCCTTAGGATGTGTTGAATTTATGTAAGACTTGAAGAAAGTGAGGAAAGAGCCACATGGATATGAAAGGGAACAGCATTTCTGGCAAAGGGAACAGCAAGTCCAAAATCCTTGAGGCAGGAGTGCCCTTGGGATGCTCAAGGAACATCAGGGAAGTCAGTGTAGCTGAAACAGAGCTAATAAGGGAGAGAATAATAGCTGAGATGAGAGAGCAGATGGGGTAAACGGGAGGGATCAAGTAGTGGTGCGCAAGGCTGGCCGTTGTAGGGACTTCTACTCTGAGTCAGATGAAAACCCGCTGGAGAGTCTTAAGCATGTGAGTGCCACAATTTGACATACATTTTCAGAGGATCCAATAGATCCCCAAAGGGCAAGATGGAAGCAGAGAAAACTGGTAGGAGCCCTTTACAGTAACCCAGGCAACAGATTACGGTGGTTTAAACCACGGTAGCGGTGGAGGTTGTGGGAAGTGGAAGAACCGTTACTATGTCCTGGAAGTGGAGCCGCCAGGATTTGGAAAATATGAGAGAAAAAAAGGACCTAAGTGTTTGAAAACTGAGTCTCTCCTCCCAAAGGAGAGAATCTATATCTAAAAATATAATGCAGTTTTATATGACATACATGTGAAATATAGAAACATAGTAACTTTGTATTTAGCATTCTGAATGCTTCTTGTACATTACCTCACTTTCCTTCACGAGTCTGTGTTGAGTACCCCAAGAATCTATGTTACTACATTACTTCAAGTGCACACATATAGAACACCTAGGGAACAGCTTGGCTTGCTCAAGTTTAAATCACAGTATTTCTTACTCTCATTCTAAGCTTATTTTCTTTTTATATACCATGCCCAACTGCATCAATATTATCATCCAAATGTATGTTACACGTGCTATAAAAAAATTACATAAATGAGTAGTTATTGCTTTCAATTTTTAAGAACTTTCAAACATAAAAATTGTCTTCTGCAATCTCTTCTAAGTAGGATGACTAAGTGGTAAAAAATAGTGAAAGTGTTTTCTAAAGATGACTTTTCAGGGAAAAAAAAGGTTACTTAAATCCAAGGCATTTTTGACTTACTATTATTAGGTTTTGAATATCAACTCACATATATTTGGATGCATTTGCAAGTTAAATTTTCATATGTATGAGCTCTTCTCTGGCATGTTCCACATATGTCTATGAAGCTCACCAACCGGAGTTCATATTTCAGCTCTGCTGCATGTGTGATCTTGGGCATTGCTTCATTGCACAAAGAAGACAATAATAGCACCCACTTCATTGGGCTATTGGACATTAGACAATGTACACATCTCAAATACTCAATGAATGATATCTCATATCATGGTGACCATCATCATCACCTGGCTAGCAGAGTATGTTTGTGTAGGGAAATCTTAAAATCTTTGTTTCAACCCCATGCAAAAAACAACCCTGTACAACTGTCAATTCCTTTTTAAAAAAATCATTTGACCTAGTACAAACAAAGTACCAGCTGTCTGATAGATTTTTTCCCCACTGCCTTTCAACAGATTATTTTTGGCCTTACAGAGGAAGAGACAATAAAAAGTGACTTTTTTTTCCTTCCAGCCAGTGTTTTCTCTTTTTGTGAAAATTGCTACGGACAGGAATCATCACTTAAATGGCAAAGGGTGGCTCTTCTCTTTCAGGGCAATCCCCGCTTGTTCGGATATTAACAACCCACTCTTCTGGATAGTAACATCCCACTGATTTTAGCACTGGAAACAGGTCAGTGTGGTGCTTAGCATCTGTATCTGAGGCTTTCTCTCTCATTCTCATCACTAAACAATAGAAAGGTGTTGCAGCAGAGCAAATTCACACGTTGAAAAAAAAAACAACATATTTCAGATTCAAGAAAGTTTGACTTTCTACCCATTCTACCCTGAAAGGATGGTTTCAAACAAAATTCACTTTTTCTATGGAGATAAAGCAAACTTACTTTGCCCTTTAACTTGTGTGTTCTATGGATTTCTTAAACAAAATCTAAGCTATAGCTACCATCTCTCTTTTAAATTTAAAGAATGCCTGTCTTTGTGTGTTGTATCTTATAATCAGTGTCCCATCCTGGGGAGAAGAAATAGCGACCATTCTGAATGAGATGACTTTAATCCCAAACATCAGCTTCTGAACCAGAAAACATCCTGACTTCTCAAGCTTGTGGAAATAAGGGTGAATGTCATTTCTTAAGAAGTCTCACCTTAAGTCTTTATTCCTCACTTCTCTGCATTTTTTCCTCAAAAGGAAAATCTCAGCTTGACAAATTTGACACTTGAAACTGTTCATTCACAGCATTTTCAACTTCTTTCCAGGATAAGCTTGTTGATTTTTCACTACTGGATCCTTGATGCCCAGCACATAAGTATTTGTTACCTAAAAGTAATAATGCTGAATGATTTCTTATTTTTAAAGAAAAGATATGTACAATGTGGGCATTTAATCAAAGAGAACTCTGAGAGAGAAATCCTCCCATCTGAGTCCTTGTAAGTAGACAATACAATCTTGCAGATCGCTGTTCTACTTGCTCAGAAGTGATGATTTATTAAAGACAATGTAAGAGGAACAATGTGTACCTATGCTAAGCACTTGCTACAATCAGAGATGGCTCCCCTCCCCTTTTTTTACAAAGCCCAATTTTGGTCCTTTCAAATAAATTACAAAAAAAAGTTAATAGTGCCCAAAGATTCAGACCAGTAAAAAGAATGTTTAACACCTATTTATTCTCCAACCAAAACAAAATTAACATTGAGGCATGACCACGCTCGTTTTAGCCTTCTGCTGGTAGGAGTTCTCCGTTTTTATTGTGTTTAATCAGCTGTAGTGCTCCCCACACTCCACTAAAATGTGAATACAGTGCTTCTCACCTGCTGTGGTTTCCCCTGCCTCAGAGGTGGAAAGCGTTCTGCCTCTTTTTTTAAAACGTCTGACTCAGAAAAGATGCACAATGGTGACATCTAATCATAGTTCTATTACCTCAGTTAAGAAGGGCTGAATGGGTGGGTTTCTCTCTGTTCTTTAGTACTAATATTAGTATTTATAACAGTTCCAATATACATACAATGTTAAATATATACAATGTTAATATTAGCATAGTTTGTATTACTATTAGTTTAAATATTAGTGTTGTCCAACCGGAAATCCCATATTGGGCTTTATTTGAGCAAGAAGTAAATTACTATTTAGTCAAGCCATTCATGCTTGAGGATGGATCTGCTACAGAGCATTATTTACACTGACATAGCACTTAGTACAAAGAAAGAAGGACCCTAGGGCCCTGAGTGATGAGGAAGGCCACTAACCAACCCAGAGCACCCAGCTGGGCCTTGTGTAACTACAGATAAACTTCTCCTGGTTAAACCACTGAAGGGCATCTGTTAAAACACTGGGTTTTATGTATGACAGCAGATGACATTCCTTCCCCTCAGTAATCAGGGCTGCTGTATGATCTCTAGTCCCTTTTTGGCTGCATTGCTCTGTCATTCTCCTGTTTCGCTTTGGAGACCAGCTCTCTCAACTCCCTATAATTTGGGCTGAAACATGGAGCTTCTCTGAAGTCAACTCCAGCCCTAACTGTACAATGACCTTTCAGTTCTAGTGCCCATAATCATCAAACTGACTCAGACTCTCCTTGTCGCAATTCCAGCTTGTCAAAAGCAAAAATCTAACTCACTCATCCAGAACTGAGTATCCACAACTTGTCCTCCGAGCTTTGCCAGGGCCGGGTGCATCACAATGGTGTGTTCTGGGGCTGCGGGCAAGACATTCTCTCAAAGAAAAGCACAGTGGCTAGGAAAACAACGATTGCCAAATTTGCTACAGATGCCATCTTTGCATCTGTTACCCAGGAACCCACCTAGACACTCACCTTCTTGAGATCTTCTTTCAAATCTGTCCTTAAAAAGAACAAGGCCTCAGGAGGACGTATGTTCCCTGCTGTCTACTCGAAGTTCTGATTTATTAAGGCCAGTTGGATAAATGACACCAGGAAAAACTGACCCCTGCAGAGAGAGCCCTCACTCTCTCCACAGGCGTGCGGTATTCCCCAACGTCTGCAACCCGTTAACCAAATCTGGATTCAATACAGTAACCCCAATGTCACAAAAGAGTTCTAGCTAGAGTAACAAGTAGGGCCGCTGTTTTAAACATTATGAATCACTCTTAATTGCCTTTGATCCCTCATTTCTTCTATTGTTCTTAGTTAAGACTTGGAAAATAATTATACTTACACTATACTTGTTTTTAATAAGAATTCTTGGCTGAGACTGTTATCATTTCTCCCGCACCTGCCATTGAAGGATGCCTGAGGACTTGAAATAGCAGAACTCCTCAAACATCAATAGTCCAATGTCTATAAGGAAATTTTATGCACATGTAACAGGGAGTATGACTTCTGAACTCCCATACAGCTAGCCATGAGAACAGGGCAAATCTTGAGTTCTTTGGGGAGACTGAGGTGATTCTTGGACTTCTTTTGGAGTTTTAAGGTGTTTTGGGGACATACTTAAAGTAAGAGGTGTCTGCTGCCACCTTTGGTATTGAGTGCAGGACTGAGGCAGAGGAGGAAAAGGAAGAGAAAAGGGCACAGATGGGAAAGAAAGTTGGTTAGGAGAGATGAGTAGAGGGACCATGGAGATAAAAAGAAAGAGGCATATCTGAAGGATGAGAGGGGTAAGACTGGCTCCAACAACCACTTAGGACTTTAGTGAAGGCCACCACTGGTCTGTCCAGATGAATGTGACTGAGGTAGTATCTTTCTTTAACTTTCTTCAGGAAATCCTGCCCCTCCCCACCCCACTGCAGACACGCACACGCACACCCATGCGCTCACACCGAGAGGCCATCTCATGGCGTTGTAATATGTATTTCTCATCCACAGTTCACTTCAGTGCTTTGTACTCTCTTTGCTCCACGTTCTTTCTTCATCCGAGTTTTAAAATGCTTTCAAAATTACTTTTTAAAGGCTCAGAAGAGTGAGAACACTATCAGTCAAGTATCAGAAGTTGGAGTAGTTTGAATTGCCAGTGAGAATCCAATAGTATTAGTGTCTCTGATTGTGAGTCTTGGTCTAGTTTTATTACTTAATAAAGCTTTCCTAGTACTAGAAATATAAGTGTTTTTCTACAATACTTATATTAGTGCTATGAACTGAATGTGTGCCCTCCCACCCCCCCAAAAAAACAATTCAGACATTTAAACCCTAATCTCCAGTGTGGTGGTATTTGGAGGTGAGGCCTTGGGGAGGTAACTCGGTCACGAGGGTGGAGCCCTCTGAATGGGATTAGTGTTCTTATAAAAAGACACAAAGAGAGGCCCTCTCTCTCCACCAGGTGAAAATTCATCAAGAAGGTGGACATTTGCAAACCAGGAAGAGGGACCTCGCCATGAACCTTGATCTTGGATGTCCCAGCCTCCAGAACTATAACAAATAAATGTGCATTATTTAAGCCTCCTAATCTGTGGTACTTTGTTATAGCACCCCAAACTGACTAAGACAATTAGACTAAAAGGTGTTCAGGGGACAACAAGATCGTGTCCACTCAATATGAATCTGAGAGAAATAGCTCCTTTGTGGCTCGTGGATGGCTTATTTCTCTGCCTCCACAGTATTGCTTTTGTAAGTTAATTTCCTATAATGGTCCTAATCCACCAACACTGCAACTGACTTGATCTCTTGGGAAACAGGTTATAAAGAGGAAATTTTAACTGAATTATTGTTTTCTTTAAAAAGGCTGAGGCAAATGGATAGGGCGATGGCTGCACAATATTATGAGTATATTTAATGCCATTGGTTTGTACACTTTAAAATGGTTAAAATGGTCATTTTATGTTATATATAGTTAATTACAATAAAAAGGCTAAGATTACATTTAAAATTCACAAGTAAGACAAATACAGTAATGAAAGGAAAAGCCATTGATCAGTAAAAGGCTATAATAGTTATATTAGTTACATTGGTGCTTGATTCTCAAGCACAAGAAAAAGAACTCAAATTTGCTTATGCAAAAAAGAGAATTACTGGCTCATGCAACTTAAAAGTCAAGGAATCATTTTTTTTTAATTTCAGGAATGGCTTGATTCAAATAATCAACCTTATCAGACTTCTCTATTGGCTGTGCTTTCCTCTATGTTATTTTCAGTCTCATGGAAGTTTTCCCCAGATGATGGTTAAAGTAGGTACCCACAGCTTCAGGCTTATATCCTATCACCTTAGCAACCACAGAAGAAAGAGAGTGACTCTCTCCCGATAGTTCCAATAAAAATCCTAGAGCTAATTTCATGGTCTGGCTTGGATCAGGACTAATTTCTGAATCAATTACATTTCTAGGGGATGGAATGATCTAATTACCTAAGCCTGGGATTTGTTCTCACCTTTAGAGCAGGGTAATAGAATCAGCCCCATTTGAACCACCTGAACGAGCGTGGGAGCGGGGTTGCTCCCTAAGGAAATGGAATGTTACCAAATGAGGAGACCATAGCTATTCATAGTTGTCCGGTAAGGGTACAAGTAGAGACTCAGACATCTTTGCCAAAAACAAACCAAACAAACAAAAAACATAAAGGAAAAAAAAAACATTTAGAGACTAAAGGCAGAAACAAAATTACCTAACTTTATTTGATAATATTCCATTAAGATAGGGTGTGTGTTTGCTTGCTTGTCTGCCAGCTTTTTGACCCTGTATTCATAGCTCGGGCTCTCCTGCTCACTAGCGCTCTCTCCCTCTCTCTCGTTCTCCCCAAGAAGCCAAGATTCTTGAAAGGCTTGTGATTTCCATCTAGAATTATCTTCCAATAGCATGAAAAAGACTACATCTCCACACCCTCTCTCTTTTAACTTCCCCGAAGTTAACATAATAGGCAGCCAAATGCTACCGAAATGAGAACATTCAGTGTGTGAGTTATCGACTGAATCTCTGAGGCTGGCCTCCCGTACTTCCTCAGCTCCTCAGACGGTTTCTGTGGGGGAAGGAGGAAGTCGACTTTTACTGCCCACAATTACATAATTATACCTTCCGTGTCTTTCCCTTTTTTAATTATATTTTTCAATTACAGTTTATATTTAACATTATTTTTTATTCATTTCAGGTGTACAGCATAGTGGTTAGACAATCATATACTTTACAAAGGGTTCCCCCGGATATTTCAGGTACCCAGCTGGCACCAGACATAGTTATTACATTATTATTGGCTATATTCCCTATGCTGTACTTTACATCCCCGGAACCATTTGTAACTACCAATTAGTACTTCGTAATGCCTTCATCTTCTTCACTCAGCCCACCCCAACACCGTCCTCCCCTCTGGCAACCATCAGTCTGATCTCTGTATCTATGAGTCCGTTTTTATTTTGTTTGCTCATTTATTTTGCTCTTTAGAATCAACATATAAGTGAAATCATATGGTATTTTTCTTTCTCTGTCTGACTTATTTTTCTTGGCATACCTTCTAGGTCCATCCATGCTGCCGCAAATAGTAAGATTTCATTCTTTCCTATAGCCAACTAATATTCTATCATATACATGTACTATAACTTCTTTACCTACTCATCTAAGGATGGGTGCTTGTCTTTTCTTGGTGCCCAGTTGTTCATCTTAGAGGAGGGCTACCACACCAAGCAAATCTGACAGCATTAACTCTCAGCTTAAGGAGTTCCTCAAAGCAGCATCGATAAAGCAAAACGGCTAACACGCTCCAGGCTCACTTGACTCTGTCCTCATATAATTGCTGCAGACACTCGTGCACGCACGCACACGAACACACACGTCTTAATGTCTGACCCGGAGCAGAAAGCACACAGATGGCCAGGAAGACAGCTGCATGATGGTAAGCATAGACACTAACAATGCAGCTAACGGAAATGTGACTTAAATCCTCCCCAGCACCCCAAATTACTTTATTTCCTGTCTTCACAAAGCTACCAGGAAATATAAGCACTGAGCAGAAGAAATCGCCCTGTACCTAGACAACACATCAGCTTCCTGAGCAGAGATCAGCCTGTGTCCTGATAACACACCACCTTTGCCTCCATGTCACACTGAGGATCTTGTCATCATCATTTCATTGGACCAAACAATGGTCAGGAAGGGGAAGGCTGATTCCTGAGAACCACGTTTAAAATACGTAAGTGCTGTCTTGGGCACATTTGTGAGATAGAGCAGACAGGGCTTGTCTTGTCTCACTAACCATCTACTAACCCCGGGAAAATTCACCTAGCTTCACGCTGGAAGTCAGAAAAAAAAACAAACCAGAACTTCAGCATTACACTAAAATATCAGTAAATTCAAATAGAGAGCAGAAATTGTCAGGGAAGGGCCGTCATTATAAGGACACTGGACGAGGGAAGGGAAGTCCCCAATGAGCTCACAGTCATTGGAAAGAATTTTAAAAGGGAAAATCAGATTGGAAAGAGAAAGACAGGCAAAGGAGTTAGCAGGAGACAAGCAGGTCTATCAGGACTCAAGCTAAGAGAGATGAAGAAAACTGAGGCCGAATAGATATTGTGTCTACTAGGGAAGAAGTCATTGAAATGTGGCAAGAGGGGGTTTATAAAGCAAAAAGATCCTGCTGTGCTCTAGCAGGAAACCAAATCCTGTAACTTAGAAATTGGGAAGAGATAGGAGAAGCAGCCTGGGCAATAGCTCCCTCAGTCAAACCCAATTAAACAGAATATATTAATGTTGTCAATGTTTTTCTCTCACGCTTAAAATTTCTCCACATCTCTTACAATATTGTAGCAGTTTAAAGCAGATCTGAACTACTGGTGGTTGGCTCTAGAGAATGGCATGATCAGAATTTACGTTTCAGAGAAATTACCATGTCTTAGGCATCTTGTAGCCTTGCATCTAACAAAGTGGCAGGCACATAGTAGATGTTCAATAAATGCTGATAGTTGAATGTTGTAGCAGAAGCAGTCAGAGCCTTTATCGGATCCCCTTGGCCATTCTGAGCTCAGCAGCAGTTGGTGTTACATCCCTTACTTGCTAAAGGCTTCTGTTGTGTCCCTGGGCCTATGAGGGTGATGCTATCAGTTAGGAATGCCTGAGGCACTCACCTGGACCCAAACTACTTGTGGCACACCCTCTACACACACAAATACATATCCAGGGTGAGGGTAGGGTGCCTATGGTTTCTCCTTAATTGTTAGTGCTCAGGGCTTTCTAAAATGGGACCTTGGGGGAGGTGGGTGGGGTTGCCTGGCTCCTTATCTAGCTGTTTTTGTAGAGACTGTGCCATATAGCTGGCATTCTGTTTATTCAGGATACACGTCTTTGAAATGAGTGCCTGGGCAATCAAAAGCTTGACGTCAACAGGTACACTAGAGTTTCTTAGCTGTCTTCTGCCTGAGGGCGTTTGGCCTAGGGAGCTTGTCAGCCTAGGCACCAAGCAGACCAGAGATGCCACAGGAACATTCCTCAATGAAAGAGGGGTAGGAGTTTGTGTATGAACAAACCCACTTCCTTGCTCCAGCGTGAGACAATTCAGAGTTGTGGTCAATAGTCTCACAGAGGGTCCCTAGCACGCAGAGCCATTTCCACGTGTCCTTAGCCACAGATCTAGTCGTCCCTCCATCACCTGCTCATTTACATACAAAATGCTTTATCGACTCTCCTCTCTTCATTGTCTTATTTCTCTGCTCCTTTGACATGCTTCCTGGAATACCCTCTGAACAAGCTACTTGAACCCAAATACTGTCTTAAAGTTGGCTTTTGGGGGGTTCAGAAACTAAAACAAATTGCTGATCTGTAACCTATAAAGTCAAGTGACTTCTTCTTATTATTTTTCTGACCTTACAATTCCTTTCACAGAGTCTAAAGTTATTAGTCAGGGAGAAGTATGGCCTTGAATCCCATGAGACAAACGTTATTCATCAGAGTGAATAAAGACTGAATAATAATCAGATTCTGTTGGTTATAAAGTCAAAGTAAAATGTTCATTTATTTCAAATTTTTGAGACATCTGAACACCAAACCGTGTTGAACCAATCATTTATAATTCATTTCCAAGAGACTTGTAGTAATACTGGTATTAATACCCAATATAGATCCCATCTATTTTCACGCAAATCACTTACCCTCTCAGCAGTTCCATTTTTCTTATTTGTGAAATAGAGATAATAATGCTTGCCAGCTCCTTTACAAGGACATTGTAAGGATTAATGAGTTAATGCTGGGGAAGTGCGTTTCTGCCCTAGATGAATGTTGCTATATAAATGCAAATTATTGCATTATGGCTAGGCTTACATGTACAAATGCAATGAATTTTAGATCCTAGATTCTTTCATAACATTGAGAAGTAATTCAAACCTGAACACAGCTTCCTCAATCTTTTGTCCAAAAGGAAAAGCCATCAGTGAAGGTTAACCAGGAATGTTAGAGTTGCTCCTGATGCTTTTTCCCAGACCTTCTTCCTGTCTCCTAATTGTTAACTGTTTTGCACATGCTGTCCCCTTAGCTACTGATCAAGTCATGTCTCCATCACCTCCTGTGCTCCCAGGTCTTCCCATCACTCCTAGAGCCCTTTGAGGTTTATTTAAGTGACCTGTCTTTTTCTAGCCAAAGAGAATTATTCTGTATCTTACTTTTTCAATATTTACAAATTCTTCTTTCTCCTATTTTACCCCTTTGAAGCCTGCCTAGGTGGATTCTGGGCAATGTTCAAAAAGAAAAGAAGTTCCCAATATTCCTTTGATCAAATTCCCGCCCCCCTCATACTTAAAACTTTGGACAACTGTCCATGAGCTGTAGGATGACACCCACACTTCTTAGCCTGGCACTCTGTCTAGTCCATTCCTTATCCGAACATGTTGCTTTTTCCACCCTCTCTGTCACTATCATCTCACACAAAGAGCAACGTCTTTTCTTACTCACCTTACAGTTCAGAACACCTAGATTCAGTGCCTTCGTGTCCCTTACTACCTGTGTGAACTTGTATAAATTCTCTTCCAGCTTAGCCCTGACCGCTGTGGCTCAGTTGGTTGGGTGTCCTACTGCAAAGTGAAAGGCTGTCTGTTCGATGCCCAGTCAGAGTACATGCCTGGGGTGTGGGTTCAGTCCCCGGTCATGGCGTGTATGAGAGGCAACTGATCAATGTTTCTCTTTCACATCGATGTATCTCTCCCTGTCTTTCTCCTTCCCTGCCCCTCTTTCTAAAAATAAATAAATAAAATCTTTAAAATAAAAATTCTCTTCTGGCTAAATTTTTGTCTACGTAACATGTAAGTGATACAAAATTTAAAAGGTACAAAAAGTTAAAAAACAGGTCTCCCCTACATCACCTGTTCCTCACTTCCAGAGGCAATCATTGTTAGCAGTTTCTTATGATATAATGGAGAGAGTCTAAGCATATACAAAAGCATATATGTATATCCACAAAATAACTTGCTGAGATTATGACTGGGATTGCATCAAATACACAAAGTTGGGAAGAGCTGACATCTTGACAATATTGAAACAATCTTCTTGTCCATGTACATGGAATATTTCTCCATTTATTTACAACCTCTTTGATTTCTTTCATCAGAGTTTCAGAGTTTTCCCCATATAGACCTTATACATATTTGGTTGGATTTATAGTTAAGTGTTTCCTTTTTATGGTACTAGTATAAATGGTTTTGTGTTTTATGTGTCAAATTTTGATTTTTTGTTACAGGTATATAAGAAAGCAATTGACTTTTGTGTATTAATCTTATATTCTGCAACCTGTTATAATCTCTTATTTGTTCTCAGAATGTGTCATTGTTATTGTTGTTGATTCTTTGAGATTTTCTACATGGACAATCATGCCACCTAAGAACAAAGACAGTTTTATTTCTGTCTTCCCAATCTGTATATGTCTTATCACCTTTTATTGTCTTATTGCATTTCTAGGAGTTTCAGTGAGATGTTGGATATGAGTGATAATAAGGGACATCCTTTCCTTGTTCCTGATCTTATTAGTAAAGCATCTAATTTCTCACTGTATTAGTTTGCTGGGGTTGGTTGCCATAACAAAGTACCACAGACTGCATGGCTTAAACAACAAAAATTTATTTCACAATACTGGAGGATAAAAGTCTGAGATCAAAGTGTCAGAGGGTTGGTTTCTTCTGAGATCTCTCTCTTTAGCTTGTAGATGCCTCTTTTTCCCCTGTGTCTTCATGTGGTACTTCTCTGCCTCAGCTCTGCCAACCACCTTTTCCTATTCATTTCCAAGTGGTAGTAACAAAGGTTATCCTTTCCCAGCAAAACAACAACAACAACAACAACAACAACAACAACAACAAAAGCCATGATACTTCTCTAGGTGAACAGAATGATTTCAGAGGAACAAAACAAAATTAAAATCAAAGGTGCACAAACTAATATTTTTAGGTCTCTTAAATCACCAGAGTCCTAGTATAAATGCCCTGGCAGTGGTCAAACCAGTACTGGCACACAGAGCTCTAGTCAGCTCATTAGTATGCAAATTAAATGTGAGTGGACAATCAAGGGCCGTCACACATTGGAAAAAAGCCAGTGCCATGGAATGCAGAAAAGTCATTCTGAGGAAATGGATATTATAAGGAGCAGAAGAAAACTTTATGATATACTCAGAAAAATCAGAGAAAATACATCATCCATGAAACAATATCCAATTTCTGTGAAAAATAAAATCAAAGAGAAGTGTTGGTTCACAAACTGGCCCCCTTATACAAAACGGAAAGGAGAGACCAAAGGAAGAGGCAGACCATTCCATACTGACTGGTGGAAAGTTTAATAAGCAAGTGAATTAATGAAACTTGTCTTGGGTGCTGCAAGACACATAGATCTCTGCACCAAAACTCCAGAATCTTAAAGTTTGTATAGAGGCCTCACTCGCAGTCAGTCACTTATAGGGTCCAGCTGGGCACAACAACACTTTACTCTCTGATGGCCGTGTTCTCAGAACAGTTCCCACTGTGGGCACAGAGGACAACGTGTACATTCCAAGGCCAGGGGAGCGGGGAGGAGCCTCCCTCCAATGGCCTGGGTCCATCTTGCAGGTCAACTGGCAGTCATGATAACTCCTCCAACAGAAAGAGCATTTAAAAATTAAAAATACGGCCCTGCTTGATGTGGCTTTGTGGATTGAGCACCAGCCTGAGAACCAAAGTGTCTCCAGTTTGATTTCCAGTCAGGGCACACGTCTGGGTTGCGGCCAGGTCCAGTAGGGGTGAGCAAGAGGCAACCAGACATTGATGTTTCTCTCCTTTCCTTCCTCTCTCTTTAAAAATAAGTAAATAAAATATTTTTAAAGATATGAGATTAAATTAAAACTTTCAGTACAGAGGATGGAAAATAAAGTCAGGAAACTCTCAGAACATACAGCAAACAGGCAGAGATAAACCAGAGGAGAGTACTTCTGATATATAGAGAGTTTAAGAAAGAAAATGTAGGGGAAGAGATTTTCAAAGGAGTTATGCAAATTTAACTACATTTGAGTCTGAACTAAGTTTCAAGATTAAAATCATCCTTTAAGTTCCCAGGATAATGAAGAAACACCTACCTGAAGTATAGACAGCATTGGGTATGTGAGTGCTCTCGGACAGTTGTCCCGTCTCTTGTCACATGGGCTGTTTGAAGCTCTTCTCTAGTAGATGCAGCAAGAAGGGCTCATGGGAACTACACCCAAAAAACTCTAAGTTTTTGTGTATTAATAATAGTTTGCCTGTGCCCCTCTGTGTTTGAAAGTCTATGTCCGGGGAGTGGGGGTTGGATAGAGGAATCGGGCTCTGCCATTCCACATGCAGATTTTCGCTTATTTTTGCCTCTATCAGTCAGGCATCTCTCTCCCATCCTCCATTCCACCTGATGTCCTCGAGTGTGGAACTTCTCTCACTCCGTTTCTTCAGATCCTAAACCTCCGCTGTCATGTAGAGACTGTAGGAAATGTTGTTGCCTGGCTATGAAACACGAGGAAGAGGGACTGGAATCTGTTTTACATACAGATTTTCAACTCATCATTGGTTTTGATCCCCCTCACTTACCCTTGTTTCCCACAACTACCGGTACCTCCAGGAACTGACCCTCTCTGTGGTTCTATAGGAAACGGACTTGCTCTTTTTTGTCACCTTCTGTACAGGCATGTAAGGTTTCGGTTTTTTCTGTTCTATTAAAGTTATTTATCATTCTTCCCTCTGTTTTGGTAAAACTTCTTCCAAAACTTTGCTGACAGCACTAGTCCATTGTTGTCTCTTTTTCTTATGTGTGAATTCATATATTTCAAATTCATTTTCTGTCATTTTACTGGGACCTTGACAGGAAGCAGCTATAAACAAATGTGTTTAATGCAAGCCTCAAAAAAACCCCTCTTTTATTGCTTGAGTAAAAGTATTGTATTACTTTCTATAGCAGGGTTTTTAGACATGCTACTTCCTCTCACTAGACATTTCTTCCCCCTTCCTTACCTGTAGGATATCTGTTCGCCTGATGTCGTAGATTGAACTCTGTCCCCCATAAGACATGTCCAAGTCAGTGCCTGTGAAAGTGATTTTATTTGGAAATAAGATCATTGCAGATGTAATTAAGATAAAGATGTTAAAATAAGATCCTCCTGGATTTAGGGTGGTCCCTAAATCCAATGACTGATGATCTTTGAAGTAAAAAGAGATTTGAGACACACAGAGGAGAAGACTCCGAGGGGAAGAAACTTATGTAAAGATGGAGGCAGAGACTCAAGTGAGGCAGCCACAAGCCACGAAACTCCAGGAGCCACCAAAAGCTGGAAGGTTGTTTTTGCTTCTTTATGTTTCAAATCATTGATTTGATTCTTGGCTTCATTCATTCTACTGTTGTTTCCCAATAAATTGTTCTGTATTTCAATTAGTGTATCCTTCACTTCTGACTGGGTCCTTTTTATGCTGATGCGGTTATCACTATGTTCCTTGAACATCCTTATAGTAATTTGAGCTCTGCATCTGATTGCTTATCTCCATTTCATTTAGCTCTCTTTCTTCAGATTTCACCTGTTCTTTCATTTGGACCATGTTTCTTTGTCTCCTCTCTGTGTGTTTGTATGTATTAGGTAGAGCTGCTTTGACTCCATATCTAAGTAGTATGGCCTAATGTAGTAGGTGTCCTGTAAAGTCCAGTGGCATAGCCTTCCCTACCACCCAAGCTGAGTATTCAAGGTGTGCCCTCCGTGTGGGCTGAGTACACCCTCCTCTTGTAGTTGAAACTTGGTGGCTGTTGGCAGATCAATGGGAGGGATTTACCCAGGCCAGTCGGCTGCAAGGACTGTTTGCGACCACTGACCACCAACCTCCACCCTTCATGGAGGATCAGCTGTGCAGGGGCAGGGTGGTGGTGCTCCAACATGGTCCATAGGTGTCCACAGGGTGCATTGGCCCTGGTGTTTCCTGGGTGGTGCAGGCCAAGGTCAGCTCCCACCTGTGTTGCCCAGGGCACCCTGCCTAAGCTATAAAGCAATTTGAGATGGCCGCTACTTGTGCTGGGCTTGGAGATTCCCAGGTGACTCTGGGACTCTGATCTGTGACTCTAATCTGGCTGCTGCTAGGGCTCACTGAAACCAGCTGTTCCTTGTTTGATAGGATTTAGGAGCCAAGACCAGCCATTCTTATGGAGAAGCAGCTTTGGTGGGCCCATAAATTGAGTGGGGCAAGGCCTCTGTGGGTCTCCTAGGTGGGTCACACAGTGTTAGCCAGATTGGTGGAGTCTCAGGTATGGCACCAGCCTACCGGATCTGTGGAAGGAGGACAAAGGACAAAGGAAGGAGCAAAAGGACAATGGCCTCTGTTCACCTTGATGCCAGACACTTCAGTTTCTCCCTGTATGCCGCTGGTGCCTTTCAAGCTGACACCCTGGAGCTTGAGCTCGGAAGGAGTGAGTCTGAGTGTGTGTTCCCCAAGAGAAACTGCTTTGGACTCCAGCAGCCTCCTGCACCAGCTCAATCCCCGTTGGTTTTTGCCGCAAGAAGTTGAGGGGACTTATCTTCCTTGCACTGGAATCCTGGGCTGGGGGGCCTGATGTGGTTTTGGGACTCTTCATTCTGGAGATATCCCAAATTCATATCCATGTGGGTGTGGGTCCAGCCTGTTCTGCATTTGCGCCCCTCCTACCACTCTGGATGGATGCGGTTTCTTCAATCCTGTAGTTGTCAAACTTCCATTCAACTAAATTTCTGATGTTCCTGAGTGATGGTTGTTCTATACTTTAGTTGTAATTTTGATGTGGTTGTGTGATGAGGTAAGACATGTCAGCCTACGTCGCCATCTTGACTGGAGACCCCCTTCTGTTGTTTTAAACCACCAAGTTTTTGGTTATTTGTTGTGGCAGTTCTAGGAAACAAATACACCTGGATGATTTCAACCTACTCTGCAGGTCTCCACCTAAACATCACACCCCTGAATTAGATCCACCTATTGTACAATCTCATTGCATTCCTCTGTTAGTATTACAACACTTTTCATTGTGTAATTACTTGTATACTTCTTTGTTTTGTCTCTACCTCTTATGAGGGGCAAGGCTATATCAGTCTTCTTCATTCTTGAACCCCCCAGCCCTGACACAGTGCCTTACATGTAGCAGATGCTTAATTCATTCATTCACTCATTCATCCATTTATTATTCTAGAATGTTTCCATTCTTCAAATGACTTTATTTATTTATTTATTTTTAGAGAGAGGGGAAAGGAGGGAGAAAATGAAGGAGAGAAACATCCATGTGTGGTTGCCTCTCAACCTGGCCCACAACCCAGTCATGTGCCCTGACTAGGAATCAGACTTGCAACCCTTTGTTTCGCTGACCAGTGCTCAACCACTGAGTCACACCAGCCAGGGCATTTCTTTCAATTCATCCTTGATGGCATAGCTGCAAAGCATGTTCTTATTATTCCAACTATAATACTGATGGCCTACACCTATAATATTGTGATTACTTTTGCTTGATACCATAATTTATCTCCCCCAAAATTTAGCTGAAGAGAACAGGAAAGAGAACAGGAAAGTCTTTGTAAATGAGATGTCTTTAAGCTCCCTATCCACCTCCACTCCCCGCCATCTCTCTCTCTCTCTCTCTCTCTCTCTCTCTCACACACACACACACACACACACACAGCATGTCTTATGATAAAGCAAATGCATATTTGATGGTGGTGATGTCAACAGCCCCCTCAAGAGTTAACAATCATATATCATGCACTATGGTGAAGCAGTCTTCTCCTCTGAGTCACAGTCAAATCTTAGGAGGCTGTCAGAAGCAGATGCAATGTAATAACCCCACTGCATCTCCAGTAGGGGAAAAACCATTGACTCTGTGGGCCTTGGTATTTGTAATTTTTAAAAAACATTTTATTATTTTTAGAGAGAGGGGGAGGCAGGGAGAAATAGAGGGAGAGGCGTTGAATGAATGCCACTCGCACGCTTCCAGCTGGACACATGGCCCTGCAACCCAGGCCCGTGTCCTGACTGGGAACGGAAGTGGCGGCCTTTCGGTTTGCAGGCCAGAGCTCAGTCCACTGAGCCCCACCAGCCAGGCCCAGTGCCCATTATTTTTAATCACTGTTTTATGAAGTTTTTCTGAGGCTGACGCAGGACATCCTTTAGCAGCCTTATTCTATACCTCTTTTTAACCTGTATATCTCTCTATTTTTGCATCTAGCACTACTATATATTGTGTATATATGTGTTCCTATTATGTAACTATATATTGGTGTACTTTTTCCAGTAATTTGTAAGCTCAAAAAGAAGGACCGTCTCTTATTCATCACTGTATGTCTCTCCCCTGGCAAAATGCATGATATGTAATAGGTCTGCAGCATGTATTTGCTGAGTAAATGAATGTTACTTAGTTAATCTTGCTCTGTCCTGAAAGTTCTCATTTGGGATAATTTCTAAGAGTTGAACATTTTTTTTAAAAGTTATGGTTATATGTGCAGCCATCTAAGGTGCCTGTAATTCAGGCCTTAAATTGGATGGGTGTTCATTAATTCTCACATCTATATCCAGTGTTCTATTTGCCTGTGTTTCTATGAATAGACATGGTGTGGAAATTTATCCACAGTGAAGCAAAAGACAGGAATAGCTACACCCTTCTTCTATACCTCTAATATTAGAATGTGGACACATTAAATCTGATGGCAATTAAATAATGAAAAATACAAGCATGTGACCAGAAGAAGCCTGCCAACACTGAGGAATGACAAACCACACCCACACATGCGCACCAATTCAGTAGACACAAGGCAAAAGACCCATGGGCTCAGCCCTGCTGTTGTCCACATGCCTGTCGTTTGCTCTCCTCATTCATCCAGGGGTCCAACACCCAGATAATCAGGAAAGTCTATTGGAATAGCTGACAGATATATCACTACACCCCTTTGATCAGTGTAGTGAACATTTTGGGAACTCCCCCAGACCCCTTCAGATTCCTTCTACCATTTCTAAGGGCCCTCCCCCAGAACCTGTGCTTTTTCTTGTAACAGCACACATCAGTGACTCTCTTCAGAGTACAGTCCAAGGACTACCAGAGCCAATTAGCCCACAGTTGCTGGGAGGCAGGTGTGCTTAGGAGTTTGCTTCTCCCAGGAGGGGCCCTCTGCCAATGGCTGACTTGTGTGAGTGTAAGAAAACCCACCTCCCTTGTCTGGAGTGGGTCTAACTTCAACAGGAATTTACGGTCCAGAGGTCCTGATGGGGACATGCTGAAATGGAGACTTTGCACTTTTTCTTCACTTCTTCCCCTTCCACTCTGCTTCCTCATTTCCTAGAAGTTTCTCCTGAAGGCACCTCCTTATTAAATCACTTGCTCTCAAATCCTTGTGTCAGTGTTTGCTTTTGAGGAACTGAACCTAAGACAGTTGGTTCTGAAAGGGGTCCTAGGAAACTGACTCTAAACATGAGGTTCTAGAGTTGGGTCACTTGCTGGCCAGATGGCAAGCAGGACTTTCCCAGTGGGGGTAAGTGGAGTATGGACGGCCCTCGTCATGCTGTAGAATTACAGTCTCTCTAAGACGTTCATCCAGACAGGACCCAGTGGGAAATGAAGCAGTGGCTTGTGTAATTTCTCTGTTGATTGAGAAGCAAGAAGGAAATGGCAATTATAAGGACTGTGAAATTGGTTGTTTCTGGGAGTCACTGATGCGTTGAAGAGAAAATGAGAGTCTCACGTGTGAAAGTCAGAAGGCCCCCTCAGCACCACTTAAAGACACTTTTAATTCCAGAAACCAGAGGACACAGCATGCTAAAGAACAGGTTGGGACCTATTAATAATCTTAAGACTAGCAGAACTTCAGAGAAGGCTGAATTTGCAGCCTCATCCAGGCTCCTAGAACAGAGTCAGGGCCTAAATGGGGAAGCAGTGTGAACCTGAGACTTGGAATGGTGACATCTGGGTAGATGCACTTGAGAACCTCGAAGCCTCAGGGTCTGCAGAAGTAGCCTCGATGTCCCTGGCTAACGAATAGTGGCCCACCCCTCACCTGGATAAGGTATCAGGTGAGACAGATGCCTTGTGCTCCTCAAGACAATATTTGCCCTCCCCACATTTGGCAACCTCTTCCCCTCCTGGCTACTAGACCAATGACATGGGACAAGTCTCACTGTGGCCTCATTAGGGAAGTGCTGACCTTGCCACAGAGAGAGAAAGAGTGTTCACTGAAGAAGTTTCAAGGACTGGCCAACATGTCTGGGTGTGGATGTTGAGGGTGCTGGACCAGAACTGGGGGCAGTATACTAATCTGGAAAAGATTAGTTCCTTAATATGAGGCCAATATCCTATCACTCAGGATGTAAGGGCTTGCTAATGGAACTAGACCTAAAATGCTGTTGAGATAGCTTCCAGAAGTTTGTGGGGGGAATGACCCACATGGAAAGAAGTGGAAATATCAGGAATGCCTTGCCAGAGTGTTAAGAATGATATTTAAAGGCTCAGAGATAAGAACAAGTCAGAATGACTCAATTATTCAAGACTCAAGGACTCACAATGTTCCTCTGAGGGCCCAAAGGATACTCCTTGTACTTACAATGATAAGGAAAGTACTAATGGTGAGGGCACAGCACTCTTCAGACACTCAGTTGAGACACTCCATTGCCCAGAGCCTCTGGTTCCGGATGCCGTCATGAAACAGTTCTTGATGACAATGGGAATGATAGAATTCCAGAAGAGTAGAGGCCAGGTGACAGATCTTAACCACCAGAGACAAGGTGAACTTAATTATTGTAAAGTTTGTCAAGGTCGGAATGGTTCCTGGATGGGTCAACTCACGGGAATGAGCCACAGATGAAGTGGGCTGCACTACAGCCGCATCCGTGTAGGAGTGTTCTTGAAAGACAGTGGTGAGGGGAAATCCTTTTAGTGGGCTGGGTCAGACAGAGCACCTGGTCATCCATTGGTGTGAAGAGAGAAATAACCTGTAGTAAGGATATCTTGGATTGTGGGGCAGATACTGTTGGGAGATACCACATTGCGGTGGGCAAGGGGGAGTGGGAGCAGCCCACCCCATCATGGAGGAATAGTTTAATACCAACATTGCTTAGATTTGCCACTGCACAGTGATAAGAAAACAATACAGTGACTTGTAGGCACTTTTATGATTCTTTGTAAATTCTCTACAGACAAAGCACACCCTTCTTGCCTGTACAGGAGTGGACCAGTTCTGCCACTTCCCCCCTAGTTCACCATGGCTTATAGGCTGTGGTGGACAATTCAGTTGGTTGGTTAGAGGTCTGGAGGGAGTGAGATGAGGGACATTAGAGTCTGGGGGCCTATCAGAGGGGGCCTAAATCTGAGGATATTTGTATCTCCAGTGAGTGCCCACCAGGGTGGATCCATTGCAGGAGAGGCATTAAAAAACTAAGGATTTGCCCCCAAAATGTCAAACTTCTATCGCCAGCCACCTGGTGCCTGAAAAAAGATGGCCAAGATGGAAGATACCTAGGGCCCTGCAGCTTAGACACCTTCTCACCAGGCTGATTTTGGTCTTGTTGCTGCTAAGCGTCTGGCCCATCACTAACAGGGACTGACACTGAGCCCTTAATATGGTACTTCCCCTTCAGGACGCCAATCGGCCCCATAGTGGCAAGTTGATTACATGGGATCGCTTACACTCTGGAAGGGACAGTGATTGATCTTGACTGGGATCAACAGGTTCCCTGAGTCTGACTTCTTGCCCACAGCATCTTGGGGTCCCACCTGAGAAAGCCTCCCTTTGCATAACAAAGGAAACCCATTAAGAACAATGAAGTCACAGCATCGCCTGAAGGCCCCAGATCAACTGGCCATACCACAGGTGCAGCTTGCCTGCAGAAGAGTTGGAGTTATCTTAAAAATGCAGCTATGGCACCAGCTTAGAAATGGCTCCCTGCAAGTTCAGGCCGTGGCCTGCAGGATGTTTTACCTTCAATCGGCAGCCTTTATACGGCGCTGTGCCCTCCGTAAGTAGAGCACAGAGGCCCAGAAAACAAGGAATGGAAATAGAAGTGGCACTGCTCACAGTGACTTCCAGTGCCTGGCTTGGAGAATTTATCCTTCTTCTATCCAAAAGTATAGGTTCTACAAACCTATAGCTACAGCAGCCACATGGTCATTTAGGCAAAAAAAAAGTTGCCACACTAGCAGGGGCAATTGACCCTGCTCACGATGAGTAGACGGAATGGGGCAGGAGGAATGTGTTCGGGGCTCAGAGGATCCCCTGGGTCAAGTCCTGGTGCTCCCATGCCCAGTTGTCACTCTAAAGGAACAACTACAACAAAAATGGCCTGATGAGGGCCTGGAAACCAGGGCTCACATTCCTCAAGGATGAGGGCCTGGGTCGCCTCACAAAGTAAGCCATCTAGACCACAAGAAACACTTGCTAAAAATGTGAGAAACCAAAATAAACAGCAGAGAGAAATGATGGGTATCAGTTAGGACCGTAAGACTAACTGCAGCAATGGAGACTTTAGCTAGTTTCCCCCCAGAAATGTGACCAGCCACTGTCTTGAAGGAAACTGACAGCATGAACTGAACTTAAGTGAGACTCAAGCATATCTGAGTGTTAGAATGTGTAGGTGGTAGTGACTACTGCCGGTACTATCCGGGGATCCCTTACAATTCCTTACAATTCTTTGTGTCCTTCCTCATTTTCCAAGCTCTTTTGTTTTTAATGGCTTGGACATGCAACTTTATTCATGCAGCTTACTGAGAGCTTCTGGAGCCTCTGCTCATACTTGCTGAAACACCAAAACACCTGGGAATTTACATCCCCTGGAAAGGCCCTTAACCAGTGACCAACTGGTGAGAGAATAAGTAAGTCGAGATTCCTTGCCTCCAGTTTCCACAAACTGTAATGTAATTTATATTTTAGAGTTCCCCATGGGATTATGCTGAAGCTGGTAACATACCTGTGGTAGGTAGAATTCTAAGATGGCTGCAAGGACCCGAACCTATGTATAATCGGCTCTCCCTGAGTGTGTGCAGGACCTGTAAATGGAATGGACTATTCCTCCTGTCATTATGTTACATTATATGGCAAAGGTGAAGGGCTTCTGCAGTTGTAATTAAGGTCCTTAATCAGTTGACTTTGGGTGAATTAATTAAAAAGATGAACTGTGGTGGGCCTGACCTAATCAGGCGAGCCTTTCAAAGTGAGTTTAGGCCTTTCTGAGAATTGGATCCTACTGAGGAAGCATCTGCTGTGGTCTGGGGAGGAGATGATGGGGATGGGACTCTGGAGAAAAGGTTGAGGGAAGTGATCATATTACAGATAGACTTTGGAGGCCAAGCTGACCAGCTTGCTGATGGCTTAGATAGAAATGCCCTCAATAGTATGTATCTCTCATAGATCTTCAGACATCTCCAATATGGCTAACAATTAAGTGACAGAAAATTAATTTTTGCACAGCTTGAATTGACAGAACACCCTTTTCTGTTGTGAGCTGAGTCTACTGCAGACGACTGTGCCCTTTGCTCCTAGCAGCAGTAAGATTGCAATGTAAGCGCCTGACACGGAGTTTCTGATTGCTGAGGCAACTGCTTCAAAGCATCCACTCCAAAGACTGCTGTCTCAGATGGGCACAGTGCTACCTACCTGACTCGATAAAGAACCAGGCCATGCCACCCTCGTTTCCTTTTTTGACCTCTGGTTGCCTTAGATAACCGATAACTTATTTTTCCACTTACCACCCTTATGTTTTAAACTCACCAATAGAGAGTGAATCCATAAAACCCTAGGCACCCCACCCTCAACCCCAATAGAAGAACTTCAGGCCCATGTTCTCTCTGTCCACCCAAGACCTCACTGTGTGGCTACAGGGGTGTCGTGTGCTCTCCAGGATCTGTGAGTAATAAACCTTCCAAAGTTCCTTGATTGTTGTTGCTGAGGTGCATCTTGCAATCATAATAACCACAAAAGCTTGTCCAGCTGCAACATTGACTTCAAAGGGGAAATGTCTTTGGGAGCTCACCTGGGCTCAGAAGAGTGCCCTGGGCATTTCTAGCCAATAGCATCACTGTTAATAGGCTGAGACTGGCACAGAACATTCAGCCTCTGAAATGAAGGCTGCTCCCTCTTCCACCTGCCAAATGTCAGCTACTGCTTGCTCATGTCCTGCCCTACAGAGGCTCAGCACTACTCATTTCTCAAACCCATGAAAACCTAATCTGGTGAGAAATAAGTTCCCTCCAGCAGTGCATGGAGGTCCCAACTTATAATGGTGAAAAAGCAATATATGCTCAGCTCAAATCATGCTATGAAGTTTGAATTTTGATCTTTTCCTGGGCTAGCAATATGCAGTAAAATACTCCCTCATGGTGCTGGACAGTGCCAATGAGCCACAGCTCCCAGTCAGCCCCATGAGGAAAATTACGGATACTCTATAGTATAATATTAAATGCATTTTCTATTTAACTATATTTTCAACTTACAAGGGGCTGATTGGGACATAACCCCACTGTAAGTCAGGAAGAGAGTAAAGCAATTCCTGGATATACAAAGTCTGACGTCTGGAAAAAGTCGAGCCATTGTTAATATAAGAATGGTTTGCACAGTATCGATGTAACCTGGCAGCCAAGGAGAGTGGACTGGAATGTGCATGAGTGAACAATGACAACTTCACTATATAGTCAGTGGGGGTGGTAGATGCCATTGAGTGAGCATGGGTACTGGGTGGCTGTCACATTGAAAATGACTGAGCAAGTAGAGCAACGAGTCTGCATCCAAGTTTGCATTAAACTTGAACACTCCTCCATGGACACTATTTGGATGATTCCGAAGGCCACAGCTATGGAGCAACTGGTGATTGGCAGCTTCATCATGACAATGCACCTGTTCATACATCATGTTTCGTGCAGTTTTTTAGCAAAACTTCAAATCACTCAGGTGTCCCAGCCCCCTCACAGCCAAGATTTGGTGCCCTGTAACTTCTGACTTTTCCCAAAACTAAAATTACCTTTGAAAGAGAACAGATTTCAGGCTGTAGATGAGATCTAAGAAAATATGACAGGGTAGCTGATGGCGGTTGGGAGAACTGTGTGAGGTCCCAAGGTGCCTGCTTTGAAGTGGACTGAGGCATCATTGCCCTATGTACAGTGTTTCTTGTATCTTGTATCTTCTTCAGTAAGTGTCTCTGTTTTTCATATTACATGGCTGGATAGCTTCTGGACAGACCTCATATATGTGAGCACTAAACAACAACCTGACTATATCTTAATGCCCAGCAAGCAGACTCACCACTTCCAGGTGTAGCCAGTCTGTCTGATTTGTCTACTCCGGTTCTCTGGCCCCAAGCAGCTTTCCCACTGGAAACAAAGCATGGTCCTGAATCCCAGTCCAGTTGACTATAACCCAAGTGCCCTTCACCAAGTTTATTCCACCCACATCCTTCAGGACTCGTGGTATTTTTTTGCAATCACTACTCTGAGTCCTCCCTGACTTGTGATCCTGGAAACCACCTGATGCTGAGAATCACCGCTGTCCAGAACCCCTGCGCACAGTGCCGTGTGCCTTGCCCTCGGAATCAAGATTGCCTTCCTGGAGAGTACTGCTGGCCTAGAGCCACCCAAAGACTGCCACATGCCCATGGACTTGATATGATGGCACAGAGTGGGCCCAGGAGTTAATGCCTCCGCTGGTTTCTCCTCAGCACCGCCACTTTCTGGCCTTGCCTCCCTGATCCTGCTGATTAGAATGTCCCAGCATGCCGTGCAGCTCAGATTGCGAATTACGACCTATGACTGAAAAAAATCTTAGAACTCTAAAGAATGTTGAAGGCCATCTTGTCCAATGCTTCTCAAACTTTTCTATGAACGACACTTTTGAGGACAAAAACACATAGCAGTGGATACCTTCCTTTGTAGACAAGAAAACAAGCACAGAGTCTAAGTGTCCTGCTTATTGTGGTTAAGAAATAATGACCTGACATATAGTATAGAATTTTATGTATCATTAGGAGTCACGTTCACTTGGATCTTTTTTCTGCTAGCTTGGATTTATTGCCAACCTAAAAGCATTTTGAGGGTTAGTGTGTACACAATTAAAATTAACTTAAAAAACATCTATTGATCATATCTATCAAGGATCATGCTAGATATTGAATCAATGGTATTTAAAACATTTTAAAAAATTCCTCAGCTTTATTAAGATACCTATGACATAGCATTGTGTAAGTTTAAGGTATACAGTATGATGACTTGGTATACATGCATACTGTGAGATGTTTACCACAAGTTTGACACAAACTCCTACCATTATCATTTTGCTGTTGTTACGGTGATAAGAGAATTCTTATAAGATTTACAAAAATAAAGTTTAACAACTCTGCTTGAATAGAAATGGTAACCTTGACAGGCTGATAAGGAAGGCCACCATTTTTTAAATGGATTCTGATGAATATAGTTAACATAGAGTACAAAGGAGATAATAAAAATGTGCATGGAAGCTAAAGTACTTTAGCACTTTGGTTCTAAACCATAGTGTATTCTTGTTAATGGGTCTTTTCAAAACATAAAATCACATTGTACTATATTTTCCTCAGTTTCTTATCTAAAGAGCAGAAGACTGTATTTTAATAAAGGTTAGTAATACAAAAATGATAAGAAAATATTGAGAAAGAACAGGACTGAGAACAAAAGATAGAGATGAGACTGGAAGGTTCAATAGAATTCCTTGAAAAAAAAAAAGACAACAGGAGATCTTGATTGAATATAAAGAGTCTCAAAGAAAGACACTAGGGCATTGTATTAGTCTGTCTGGCTGCCATTACAGAATACCACAGACTGGACAGCTTAAACAACACAAACTTACTTTTTCACATTTCTGGAGACTAGAAGTCCAAGATCAAGGTGCTGCCAAGACTGGTTTTTCCTAAGGTCTCTCTTCCTGGCTTGCAGATTGCTGCCTCTGTGCTACATCCTCACTTCGCCTTTCTTCTGTATGTGCATGGACAGACAGACAGAACTAGTATCTCTTCTACCTCTTATAAGGACACCAGTCCTGTCAGATTAGGGCCCCACCCTTATGGCCTATTTAACCAGGGCTACATATGAATTTAGGGAGTATATAATTTTAGTCCATAACAGGCACTTCCTCAGCTTTTAACAATATTGTGCACTAAAACCACCCCTTTTTTTGAAAGCTGTCTCCTGTTCACAGAAGAGAGAAAGCAAAATATTCGTGTTTGACAGGGTAACTGCTATGCCACATAAGACAGTATGTCTTGTGTGAATAATGGTCTTGTGTGAACAGTGTGTCTTGTTAGCCTCCAGAGAGCATGCAGTACCTGAATTTACCTCCTATTCTATGTCAGTGCAATACAGATGATTCGGCCACTCTTCATCTTCCTGTGACAGCTCACTCTGCACTGATCAAATCAATTGTTAATTTACAGCTTTACCTGCAATTTTGTTCAGGCCTTTGCTGCCATGGATAGCTTAGTTTTATTGTCTTTTCTGGCAATAATGTGAGTTTTTTACATATGGTTACAGTAACTGCATATGTATTAGAACTAGTGCAACAAATTATTGATGCCACAGAAAAAGGAAAAGTTTACGAAAGCCGTACATAATAGCAATAATAATGGTGGTTAATTTTGTTAAGCTATTTATGTATTGTACAATGCTTTCCTTTTTATCATCAAATTTTCTAGTTGTAAAAGTAACACATGATGTTGTTTTTAAAAAAACAACCTAAGAGTATAAAGTAATAAATTACAGTTTTATCTGTCTTCCTTACTCTTACCTTACTCCCACTGAGTAGGAAAAATCATTTAACAGTTGCTGTGGTTTTCCTTCCACATCTCTCACTAAACACTCCCTCTCCCCAACCCTACTCAGTGTATTACTTTTTAAAATAAAATAGGATAATACTATGTGTATTTGTGAATTTCACTCCTCAAATATATCATGAACAAAAGAGGAAAAGATTATGAACAATGATATGCCAACAAATTGGACTATCTGGATGAAATGGATAAACCTCTAGAAACATACAATTTTCCAGAACTGAATCAGGAAGAATCAGAAAATCTAAATAGACTAATTACAATTAGTGAAATGGAAGCAGTAATTAAAACACTCCCAACAAACAAAATTCCTGGGCCAGATGGCTTCACAGGTGAATTTTACCAAACATTCAAAGAAAAACTAATACCTATCCTTCTTAAACTATTCCAAAAAATTCAAGAGAAGGGAAGATTCCCAAGTTCATTTTACAAGGCCAGGATTATCCTAATTCCAAAACCAGATAAAGGCACTACAAAGAAAGAAAATTATATGCCAATATCCCTGATGAAATTAGATGCTAAAATCTTCAACAAAACATTAGCAAACCAGATCCAGCAATACACCATGATCAAGTGGGATTTATTCCAGGGATGTAAGATTGGTAAAATATTCATGAATAAATAAATACGATACACCACACAAACAAAATGAAGGATAAAAACAACATGACCATCTCAATAGATGCAGAAAAAGTATTTGATAAAATTCAGCGCTTATTTATAATAAAAACTCTTAGAAAAATGGAAATAGAGGGAGCATGCTTCAACATAGTAAAGGCCATATATGACAAACCCACAGACAACATCATATTCAATGGGCAAAAACTATTAGTGTTTTCCTTAACATTGGGAAAAAGACAGGGATGTTGGCTTTCATTACTCTTACTCAACATAGTACTGGAAGTCCTAGTCACAGCAATCAGACAAGAAGAAGAAATAAAAGGCATCCCAGTTGGAAAGGAAGAAGTAAAACTGTCATTATTAGTAGATGGCATGATACCGCGTATGGAGAATCCTGAAGATTCCACCAAAAAAAGCTACTAGAACTGATAAATGAAATCAGCAAAGTAGCAGGATGCAAAATAAATATCCAGAAATGAGTTGCATTTTTATACACCAGTAATGAACAATCAGAAAGGAAAATTTAAGAAAACAATCCCAATCACAATTGCATAAAAAAGATAAAATACCTTACAATAAATTTAACCAAGGATATAAAAGACGTGAATTCAGAGAATTATAAGACACTGTAGACATTGAAGAAGATACAAACAAGTGAAAGCATATAATGTGTTCATAGATAGAAAGAATTAGCATAATTAAAGGGTCCATACTATGCAAAACAATCTGTAGATTCAATGTAATTCCTATTAAGATACCAATGGCATATTTCACAGATTGAGAACAAATATTTCAAAAATTTATGTGGAATCACAAAAGACGCCAAATAGCCACAGCAATCTTGAGAGAGAGAAAAAACAAAGTTGGAGGAATCAGACTACTTGATATCAAACTATACTAAAAGGCCACAGTAATCAAAACAGCATGAAGCTGGCATAAAAACAGACATATAGATCAATGGAAGAGAATAAAGAGCCCAGAATACGCCTTTATGGTCAATTAATATTCAAGAAAGGCGACAAGAACATACAATGGGGTAAACAGTCTAGTTAATAAATGGTGTTGGTAAAATAAGACAGGTACTTGCAAAAAAGTGATATTAGACTACTTTTTTATACTATAGATAGGAACACACTCAAAATGGATTAAAGACTTAAATGCAAGACTCAAAAACATAAAAATACTAGAAAAAACATAGGCAGTAAAATCTCAGACATCTCTAGTAGCAATATATTTTCTGATATGTCCCCTCAGGCAAGAGAAACAGAAGAAAAATAAACAAGTGGGACTATATCAAACCATAAGTTTTTGCATAGCAAAGGAAGCCATCAACAAAATGAAAAAAACAACCCACTGAATAGCAGAGCATATTCTCAATGATATATCTGATAAAGACTTAATATCCAAATTTTATAAATACTCATAAAACTCAACACTAAAAAACCAAACAATTCAATTAAAAAATGGGCAAAAGACCTGAATAGACCCTTTTTTAAAGAGGACATACAAATGGCCAATAGACACATGAAAAGGTGCTCAACATCACTAATCATCAGAAAAATACAAATTGAAATCACAATGAGATGTCACTTCACACCTGTCAAAATGGCTATCATCAACAAATCAACAAACAAGGGTTGGTGAGGATGTGGAGAAAAGGAAACCATTCTGCACTGTTGGTGGGAATGCAGACTGATGCACCACTGTGGAAAACAGTATGGAAATTCATCAGAAAATTAAAAATGGAACTGCCTTACAACCCAGCAATTCCAGTTCTGGGAATATACCCAAAGAAACCCAAAACACTAATTCAAAAGAATATATGCACCCGTATGTTCATTAAAGCATTATTTATAAGAGCCAAGATTTGGAAGCAGCCCAAGTGCTCATCAGTAGATGAGTAGATAAAAAAGTTGTGATACATTTAAACAATGGAATACTACTTCACCATAAAATAGAAAAAAAAATCTTACTCTGACAGAAGAGCATTATGCTAAGTGATATAAGCCAGTCAGGGAAAGACAAGTACCATATGATTTCATTCATCTGTGGAATCTAATGAACAAAATACACTAATAAACAAAATAGAAACAGACTCATATATAAAGAAGAGACTGACAACTGTCAGAGGGGAGGGACCTTGAGGCTGGTGAAAAAGTTGAATGGACTAAGAAAAAAGAACTCATAACACAAACAACAGTAATTATCAGAGGGAAAGGAGAGGCGGGGGAGGAGGTAGAAGAAGGTGTGCAGAGGATAAATGGTGATGGAAGGAGACTTGACTTAGGGTGGTAAACACACACACCAAAAAAAAAAAATAGAGGAAGGAAAATGAAATGAGAACTACAGGTGCTGATATTTGTCGAATCTGGATAATGGACACATGGAGGTTCATTATTCTCTTTATTTGGGGGTAAAGAAATATTACAAACATCCTTCAGTATGAGCATAAAAAGATCTGATTTTTTGTTTACCTCATAATTGTACAGTATTACACAATAGGAAAGTAGTATACTTTTCTGCACTTCTACTAATGGGAGTTTAGTTTTTATCTCCTTTCCCTCTTACAAATTACACTGTGATCCATTTACTCATATTTTTTAATTCAAAAATATTTATTGAAGTTTAACAGTGTGTTCGACTCTTGGGTTTTTATTTATATTTTTATGTGTCCATAGAAATATTCTAGTCCTCAATATAGTGGGAACTATATTAATATTTAGTTTATATTTTGATGCAAAAAGTAAGAGTTATCATTAAAAATGCCATATGATCCCACAACCCAAATCCTGGGTATATATCCAAAAAGAATTGAAATCAGGATCTCAAAGAGAGACCTGCACACCCATGTTCCCTGCAGCATTATTCACAATAGCCAAGGTATGGAAACAATCCAAATGTCCAGTGACAGATGAATGCATAAAGAAAATGTGCTAAATAGACACAATGCAGTATTATTCAACCTTAGAAAGGAAGGAGATCCTACCATTTGTGACAACATGGATGGACCTGGAAGATACTATGCTAAGTGAAGTAAGTCAGGACAAATGCTTGTATTATTCCACTCACCTAAGGTACCTCAAATAGTCAAGCTTGTAGAAGCAGAAAAGTGAGTGACGGTTGCCAGCGGAGAGGTGGAGGTGGGGAGTTACTCTTCCATGGCTGTAAAGCTACTATTACAGAAGATAAATAAGCTCAAGAGCAGCAATTTTCAACCTTTTTTCATCTCATGGCACACATAAACTACTGTAACTACTAAAATTCTGTGGCACAACAAAAAATATATTTTCTGCCAATCTAACCAAAAATAGGTATAATTTTTATTCATTCACACTATACAGCTATTGTTGTGTTGGCTGCTGTCATTTTTTTTCTCATTTGACAATCTAAGAAAAAAAAAGTCAGTGCCCCTGACTAAGTAGTCAGGTATTGCATGTTTTAAATATTCTTGCAGCACACCAGTGAGCCTCCTGCGGCATGCCAGTTGAAAATTGCTGCCCTAAGGGTCTGCTATATAACATAGTGCCTATAGTTAACAACATGGTATTGTGCACTTAAAAATTTGTTAAGAAAATAGATTTCATGCTAAGTGTTCTTACCAAAGAAAACAAATATACAGAGGGACACCAAGAAACTTTTGGAGTGATGGATACGTTTATTAGCTTCATTGTGGTAATGTAATCACAGGTGTATGCATGCGTCCAAACTCATCAAATTGTATACGTTAAATATGTACTAATTAGGCCCCAGTAAAACTGAAAAAGGATAGTTATCAGTTCTATTATCAAATTTCATGTGTGAATTGAACATTTAATGATTTTTATAGAAATCATGTTCAAAATATTATTCAGCCATAAAAAAGAAGGAAATTCTGTCATTTGCAACAACATGGATGGACCTTGAGGGCAGTATGCAAAATGAAGTCAGTCAGAGAAAGGCAAATACTGTATGACCTCACTTATATGTGGAATCCTAAACACACACACACACACACAGAAAGTAAAAACAAAAACAACCAAACTCATAGAAAAATAGACTAAATTTGTGGTGACTAGAGGCAGGGGATGGGGGAAGAGGAAACTAAATAAGGTGTTTAAAAGGTACAAACTTTGGAGACTTCCGGCAAGATGGAGGCATAGGTGGACGCACCGCACCTCCACGCACAACCAAGACTAGAACAACAACAATTTAGAGGCAGAATAACACCCAGAACTGATAGAGCATTTATCTGAATGGAAGTCGGACAGCCAAGAAGTTGAAGTAGACCTGTTCATCCAGACCGGTAGGAGGGGCGGAAAGGAGCAGCTGGGCAGGGTCGCGGCACGTGGAGAACAGGGAGAACTGGGCACATAAGGCAACCGGGAGCGAGTACGGCATCCGGGGTGTGCAGGATCGCAGTGGGTGCGAACCCTGAGTTCGCAGGTGGCAGCTGGTGGACCCAGTGAGGTGGCGATTGAGGACCAGGGCAGAGCGCACAACCCAAGATCCCAGAGAAGGGACTGAGGTCCCAGGAGAACCAAGCTACCGCCATTGTTCGCCCCCGCCCCCACATACAACGTCACAATCTAGCGACTGGGGTGCCCAGCCCTGGTGAATACCTAAGGCTCCGCCTCTCACTGTAACAGGAGCGACCAGACCAAAAAAAAAAAAAGAGAGAGAGAGAGAGAGGGAGAGGGGGAGAGGGAGGGAGAGGGGGAGAGAGGGTGAGAGGGGGAGAGGGAGGAAGGGAGGGAGGGAGAGAGAGAGAGAGGGCGGGGGGGAGACATGTCTCAAACAGAATAACAGATCAATGCCCCAGGACTCATCCTTTTGAGGGACCAAGTGATAGCCAATCTATCAGATGCACAGTTCAAAACACTGGTGATCAGGAAGCTCACGGAATTGGTTGATTTTGGGCACAAATTACATGAAAAAATGCAGGTTACCATAAAAGAGATGAAGGAAGATGCACAGGGAACCAATAGTGATGGGAAGGAAACTGGGACTCAAAACAATAGAGTGGACCAGAAGGAAGAAAGAAACAACCAAACAGGGAAGAATGGAGAAATAACAATTCAAAAAAACGAGAAGCTTAGGAACTTTCAGAACATCTTTAAACGTTCCAACATCCGAATTATAGGGGTACCAGAAGGGGAAGAGGAAAAGCAACAGATTGAACACGTATTTGAACAAATAATAAAGGAGAACTTACCCATTCTGGCAAAGGAAATTGACTTCCAGGAAATCCAGGAAGCTCAGAGAGTCCCAAAGAAGTTGGACCCAAGAAGAAACACACCAGGGCACACCATAATTACATTAGCCAAGGTAAAAAAGAGAGAGAATCCTAGAAGCAGCAAGAGATAAGGGGACAGTAACCTACAAAGGAGTTCCCATAAGACTGTCAACTGATTTCTCAAAAAAAGCAAGAAGGGGCTGGAAAGAAGTATTCCAAGTCATGAAAGACAAGGACCTATATCCTAGATTACTCTATCCAGCAAAGCTTTCATTTAGAATGGAAGGACAGATAAAGTGCTTCTTAGGTAAGGTCAAGTTCAAGGAGTTCATCATCACCAAGCCCTTATTTTATGAAATGTTAAAGGGACTTATCTAAGAAAAGAAGATAAAGAAAAAACATGTATAGCAAAAGGACAGCAAACTCACAATTATTATCAACCACACCTAAAGCAAAACCAAAAGAAATTATGCAAACAACTAGAACAGGAACAGAACCACAGAAATGGAGATCACATGGAGGGTTAGCAACAGGGGAGTGGGAGGAGGAGAGAGGGGGAAAAGGTACAGAGAATAAGTAGCATAGATTGTAGGTTGAAAATAGATAGGGGGAAGGTAAGAATAGTATGGGAAATGTAGAAGCTAAAGAACTTATGACACATGGACATGACTAAAGGCGGGGATATGGCTGGGAGAGGGTATACAGGGTGGAGGGGAGTGAAGGGGGGAAAATGGGACAACTGTAATAGCATAATCAATAAAATATATTTTTTTAAAAAGGTACAAACTTCCAGATACATGATGAGTAAGTATCATGAATAAAATAGACAACATGATGACTATAGTTAATACTGCTGCATGATATATTTTTTAAGATTTTATTTATTTGTTTTAGACAGAGAAGGGAGGGAGAAAGAGAGGGGGAGAAACATCAGTGTTTGTTTCTCTAGCAAAGAGAAATCAGTGTGCGGTTGCCTCTAGCATGCCTCTTATTGGGGACCTGGCCCACAACCCAGGCTTGTGCCCTGACTAGGAGTCAAACCAGCAAACCTTTGGTTCGTAGGCTGGCATTCAATTCACTGAGCCATACCAGCAAGGGCAGCATGGTATTTTTGAAAACTGAGAGAGTAAATCCTAAGAGTTCTCATCACAAAGAAAAAAATTTTTTTTCCTTTCTTTTTTTTGGTATCTATGTGAGGTGATGGTAATCTTATTATAGTAATCATTTCACAATATATGTAAGTGAAATCATTACAATGTGCACCTCAGACTTCTACAGTGCTGTATGTCAATTATGTTGCAATAAATCTGGGAGGAAGAAATAATGTTCCATTGTATAGCACCATTTTCAGTTGGAGACTTATACTGGCATAATTGAGTTTTCCATATATTAAGTCAAATTATGCCTAATATCTCTCCTTCCTGCCACCAACTCCCTACTCTAAACCAGACCATACCTCATCACTATGGTCAATTCTAGTTATTTGGGAGAAGGAATTGAAGGGGTTCTAACCCCAAAGTATTGGACTTGATATCCCATTTCACTACTTCACATCTCTGATACTTTACCTGAGTTATAGTGACTAGCATTTTTCAGTCTTGTTCCATGTTCCCAATTCTAATCTTGGCTGCCTGTTCCAGGTCAGTAATCTCTTTAGGATTGGAGATCTGAATTCTTCTCAGTTGGTGATTCTAGCAGCTGATCTCTCTGGCTGCCTATTTGAATCTCTGATTTCCATTGCCTCAAGAATTCCCCTTTATTTATTCCACAAAGCTCTTGGGGCGCTCACTGCCCTGCTTTTGGATACCCTGAGATCAATCTTGTGGGATTTTCCAGATTTATTAAAATCTTTATTCTGCTTGTTGCTCTGAGCTTCCTAACACCCCAGGAGATACTGCTGCATTTGTTGTTGGAGAGCCTACTCTACCTTGCAGCTCTAGTTCAAGGTCAGTGTAACCTCCCATCACACAATATGTGAACTTTTTGTATCTGGCTTCTTGCACTCTGTATGATGCTTTCCAGATTCATCCGTGTTGTAGCATGAATCAGAATGTCACTTCTTTTTATGCCCGAATAATATTCCATTGTATGCATATACTACATTTGGGTTTTGCATTTATCAGTTGGTGGATATTTTGGTTGTTTCACTTTAGAGCTATTATGAATAATGCTACTATGAATATTAACGTATAAATTTTTGTGTAGACACATGTTTTCACTTTTCTTGGGCATTTACCTAGCAGTGGAATTGTTGGATCATATGGTAATTCTATGTTTAACGTTTGAGGAACTGCCAGGCCATTTCCCACAGCACCTGTACCGTTTTACATTCCAACAAGCAATGTATAAGGGTCCTAATTTCTCTACATCCTCACCAACTTATTTCTGTTTTGTCTTGTTTTGTTTTGTTTTTAACTAAGAAATTTACCTTCATACCTATTGGATATAAAGTTAAGATGAAACCTGGAATTGTGATCATGCCAATATTCTGCAGGGAGACACCACATTACTTACAGAGGCAGAGCTGAGAAATCATGAACAAGGCTAGTTAGAAGAGATAGCCAAACTGATCCTCAAACTGACTTTGGAATTACTGGTCATGGTGAGTGAAAACAACTTCTGAGAAAAAAACTCTTGAGAAAAACAACTTTGTTTTTCTGAGTTGCTGCCTGGGCATTTTGCAGTAGGATAACCCTGCTCACTCCCAAAATCTGGACATTGATAAGTACCTGAGTTTAGGATGGTCCACAAATTCCAGCTTTATAACCACTTACAGTTATCCTCCACCCCAAACACCTGTTAAGTAATACTTGCTTGCTGCCCTCTTCTCTCTCTCCTGCTCTGCTCCTGACCTAAAACAGTGGGCTGCCCTCCCCTCCATCCCTCCTTCCCTGGCCCCCTTGTCTGGGGTATACGAATAGTAAGTCTTCTAAATATACCTATGTAGTGTGGGCATACTGAAACTGCACCTTCAATCAAAAACTACTCCATAGGTGTCATTTCCCCCAAGCGAGATTTCAGAGGTGGAAGGAGCTACTGCTGACCCCGTGTGGGTGGCTCTTGTCCCCTCATTCTCTGGCATCTCATCACACAGGTCTGCATTTGAACCTTGCAAGCCCTGTGACTTGAGGGGAGTTGTAAACTCTCTGAACTTCAATTTTACTTCCCGATTATAATAATAATTCCTATTTCCAGAATCAGAGCCAGGATTTGGGGTCCTGAATCTTAAACAGTTCTGAGGACCCATGTTTAAGAAAAAGAATAAAAATTATGAATTCAAAATTAGGTAGGAATAAGAAAAGATCATAACAAAGTACAGGTTTAAACGAATTTGACTTCACAAAATCCAAGAAAATAGTATATTATTATATTAACCATCTGACACAGCTCTAATACATTTTTCCTTCCATATTTAGGCTTCATTCCCTTTGAATAGCTCTTACATGATGTAATGTTGTACTACCATTTTCTATAATAAGAATAGGAAAATAATTTAGTCTTCCAGCTTGGCTGGCTGATTTTTTTTTATTCTATTACAGATAGTTGGAATATAAAAAACATGTGAATTGCCCTGGTTAGGACAATTTTCATTGCTGTTAATATATCAATGGCAATTGGTTTCAACAACTGAATGGCCATCATAAACAAATCAACAAAGAACGAGTGCTGATGATGTTGCGAAGAAAAGGGAACCCTAGTAAATTGTTGGTGGGAATGCAGACTGGTGCAGCCGCTGTGGAAAACAGTATGGAATGTCCTCAAAAAAACTAAAAATGGAACTGCCTTTTGACCCAACAGTTCCACTGCTGGGATTATACCCTAAGAATCCTGAAACACCAATTCAAAAGAACTTATCACACTACTGTAACCAGAGAGCTGGAGGAATAGAATTTTTCAAGTTCAGAAGGCAGGTTTGCTTGGCCATGTTGTACAGATTGCTCTGTACAGTACTGTGTGTACAGCTTCCCTCTACTGGACAGAATGATAATTTGCCTACGTTCATTGAAACTGGAATGAATTTACTCAAGTATTCATTTGGCATTTAATGAATATGATTATCTTAGGTATTGTGTTGAGCTTCAGGGACACAGACATGGGGAAAACACAGTGCCTTCCCTTAAATAGTTCACAGAAAATTGAGGGAGACATAAGAAAATCAGTGATTGCAATATGGTGTTAAGTGCTGCCATAGTGGTAGGCACAGATGCTATTACATTACAGAGAAAATACTATTTGTAGTCTACCTTGGCCAATTAACAGGTATGACCCCATGTGAGACCTTACCTGACAAAATTATCCACAAATTCTTTCATTTTCACCTTGGAGGTGGGGTTCACAAATAAAAATATAGTACACCCAGTTAAATCTGAATCTTAGATAAATATTATATAGAACATACTTACACTGAAAAACTTGTTTTTCTGAAATTCGTATTTAATTGGGCACCCTGTATTTTTGTTTGTTTTTTGCTATCTGACCATCACCCCAACCATGATTTGTCCAAGAACTCCAGGGGTTTAGTAAGTTCTGCTTTAAAAACACTATGTAGTGAAGAACTAAGTGATCAATCCACTACTGGACTCCCCTTTTCTGCAGCCCATGCATCTGTCGCTGCCAATGCTACTCCTTCCACTCCATTTCACCACTGAAATAGCAGCTCCTGCATTACCTCTGCACCCTTGCTTGTGCTTGTGGGGGACTGACCTATCACCTAGTTTCTTGCAGAGGATTTAGAGATTCTTCAAGAGTCTTTTTCTTCAGTTTTGTGTTCCATGTTTGTGCTCCTAAAATCACACAGCACCATGGATTACCCATATTGTAGTGGCTGGTTCAGGAAGAGCATCCACACTCAGCCCAGGCTATGCACTGATGTTGGCCACTGTCACCACATTTTTACATTTCATGGCTAAGTAATATTCCATTGTATAAATACACCATGTATTTATCTATTCATCCACTGCTGGACACTCAGCTTGTTTCCAAATCTCAGCTATTATAAATAATGCTGCAGTGATTACAGGGGTGCATATAGTTTTTCATATTAATGTTTTGTTTTCTTCAGATAAACACCCAGAAGTGGAATTGAAGTTGTAAGGTAGTTCTGTCTTTAATTTGGGGGGACCTCTAAAGCAGGGGTGTCTAAACTTTTGGTGTCTTTGAGCCACACTGGAAGAAGAGTTGTCTTGGGCCATATATTACATACATTGTGACACATATTACAAAAAAAAATGTCATAATGTTTTAAGTAAATTTATAGTTTTGTGTTGGGCTGCATTCACAGCCATCTTGGGATGCATGCAGCCTATGGGCTGCAGGCTGGACACCCCTGCCTATACCATTTCAATAGTGGATGCACCAATTTGCATTCACATCAACAGTGTTCTAGGGTTCTTTTTCCTCCACATCCTCTCAGCACTTGCCATTACTTGTCCTTTTGAAAATAGCCATTCTAACAGGTATGAGGTAATATCTCATTGTGGTTTTGACTTGCATTTCCCCGATAATTAGTGATGTTGAACATCTAGTCACGTGCTTGTTGATCATCAATGTCTTCTTCGAAAAATGTCTTTTTAAATCCTCTGCCCATATTTAAATCATATTCTATTATTTGCTATTGAATTGTTTGAGTTCTTTATGTATTTTGGATATCTTATCAGGCATATGATTTACAAATATTTTCTCCCATTCAGTTGGTTGCTTTTTATTTTGTTGATGGTTTCCTTTGCTGTGCAGAAGCTTTTTAGTTTGGTGTAGTCCCACTTATTTAATTTTGCTTTTGTTGCCTTTGCTTTTGGAGTCAGATCCAAAAATTCAAAGCCAAGACTGATGTCAAGAGCTTACTGCCTATCTTTTCCTCTAGAAGTTTTATGGTTTCACTTTATGGTCTTACTTTAAGACTTTAATTCATTTTGAGTTAGTCTTTGTGTATGATATAAGACAGTGATCTAGTTTCACTCTTTTGCATGTGGCTGTCCAGTTTCTCCAACACAATTTATTAGAGACTATCCTTTCCCCATTGCATATGCTTGGCTCCTTTGTTATACTCCAGTTGACTGTAGATAGGTGGGTGGTGCTGGCATTTTTAAATGGTAGCTTGCTTGCCAGTAAATTAATAATGACCTAATCATTCAGGAGAACACATCTTTTACTTGGATTTGTGTCAACAGCGTTGTTCAGCAGCCATTTCATGTGCCCAGCGCTCCCTTGCAACTCCGCTAATTAGCTCCAAAAATGTCAAAGACCAGAATTTATGAAGGTTATAACATTGTTAGGAGCTTAAAACTTTAACAAAACTATCTCTACTTTCAGAATATGGCAGGAAAATTACTTATTCTATTTTTTCACACTTTTGGTTAGTGTACTCAGTAGGAAAGAATTGGGTTTTAGAGCCAATGTGCTTAGATTTGGATTCTCACCCTATCAATAATCTATTAATCATAAATGCTTAGGAAATGACTTTAGCTGAGCTGAAGATTCTTCAGCTGTAAAATTAAATTAATGCCACTTTTCAGGATTTCTGTGAGGAGTAAATGAGAATATCTGAAAAGGGCACAGTGTCTGGTAACATATATAAGATGGTAGCATCCCTTCAAAAACATTACTAAGCCTTAAAGGGCTAGAAAATACTCAACCAAAAATCAACCTGAGTCAACCTTTCAAAGCATCATTTGTTTTATCTTTTCTTTATGGTGGATAGAAATAGAAGTATAGGTAGAGGAAAAAAGAGAGAGAGAGAAGAGGGAATAGACCAATATGTCATGATGCAAGGATGTTTTGTGTTAAAACACTTAGACAAACAAACCATGAAATATATCTAAAAAGTGACACTGTCTTTCTGTATAGAAAGATGTTATTTCTTTCTATAACCCATTCCTCCTCAACTTCATTTCGATGGAGTACAATGTGTGTGCAGTAAGGGATGTCTTAACAGAAAGAAAGGAATATGATTTACTTATAAATATTTAATCAAGTTTGGGCAAGTTACTTAAGTTCTGTAGACCTCAGTTTTCAGAATCTCTAAAACATGAAACTTGGGATGCTTTGACCATAGATTATACCTGAAGTTCACCATTACCTTAGTAAAATCCTGTTATTGTTAACTTTACAACCTTTTGCTAAAAAAAATACATTCACATGTGTGACACCTGGAGGGAGGGCTAGTCACATTTAGGGAAAGAAATCAGAGTTAACTTGAGAAATTATTGTAACAGTGCTATATTTAAAACTAGAATAGAATTTTAGCATAGACAAGTGGATAATCCACCTTTAAGATTAAAGGAATTGGATAAAGAAAATTTGTCATTTCAATAAAATGGGGGAAGGATGAATTAACAGTGTTTGAAGACCTCCCAGCCAGAGCAAATGTCAAATCAGCATACCAACTCAGGAAATAAGCAGGCTGTAAACTCCAGAGAGGACAAGTCAGACTGGGAGAAAACATGAAATTCTTAGAAATAACCAGTGAGATTCAAGTAGAAAAAATTTCAGCAGGATATTTGTTGCTTTGGAAACTAGCCAAGATGATCTACCAATAGAGGAGGAAAAGAGATCAATCTCATGAGATGAAAGATAAGCGAATGGCAGAACAAATTAGATCAAATGGTTGTCAGCTGCCATTCAGTATTATGATCCCTAGGAAAAAAAAAAAAACAAGGCTCAAAGGAGCAAATTGCTGCCTTTGAAATTATTGAGAAAGAGGTAAAGATGAAAACTGAAACTAAAATTATAGGAAAAAAAGAGACCCTGGCCTGGTAGCTCCATTGGCTAGAGCATTGTCCCCATATGCCAAGGTTGTGGGTTCTATCCCAGGTCAGGGCATATACAAGAATCAACCAATGATTAGGTAAATAAATGGAACAACAAATTGATGTTTCTCTCTTTTTTCTCTCTCTCTGTGTCTCTCTCTTCCTCTCATACCTAAAATCAATAAATAAAAAAAGAAAGAAAAAGAGAAATTAAAGGCAATCACAAAATGTAAATTGGAAAACATCAAACATCAATGGAAACCAAAAACTTCACAAGTGTCTAACATGTAACAGATGTATTGTCTTTATGTTAGTGTATAAAGCATTGATAATTTTACATCATAGTATTTTAGTTATGGGATATCAAGGAGAGCAGTAAATATCACTCAACAACCTGATATCCTTTTCTCTAGAAAGGATTAGTGAATTTTTAGATGTACACATGTTAGTTGTATTATGTTAGGTGGAATTATGACTCCATTACTGTCTTTTGAACACACTTTAAGGAAATGGGTATGGATGCCAAGTTGACAAGGGGTAGAGTTGTGTTGATTAATTCAATGTCTTCTTGACTGGGCTTCAGGTGCCCAGACACTTGGTCAAACATTGTTCTGGGTATGTCTGTAGGGATGTTTCCAGATAAGATTAACATTTGAATCAGTAGACTGAAGAAAGCAGATTGGCCTCCGTAACATAGGTGGGCCTCATTCACGTAAATGTAGACCTAAACAGAGCAAATAAAAGGGAATTTCTCCTGCCTGACTGCCTTGAGCTGGAATATTAGTCTTTTCCTTTCTTTGGTCTTGAACTGAAACACTGGTTCTTGGTTCTTGTCCTGCCAACTTTGGAAGTAGAACTATACCTACATCTTTGGCTCCCCTTGGTATACTACTTGCTAATGCAGATCTGGAGACTTCTCAGTTTCCATAACCCTGTGAGCCAATTCCTAATAATAAATCATTCTCTCTCTCTCTCTCTCTCTCATCTCTACTATATATATATATATATATATATATATATATATATATATATATATATATTTGAATATATATAAATATATTCAAGTTATATTCACGTAAGTTATATATATATATATATATATATATATATATATATATATGAAACAAATTTCTGTTTTTCTGTTTTTCTGGATAACTCTAATACGGTACCATTTACTTCTTTCTTTGTTGTTGTTTGCCATTTAATCATTGTTTTAACTTTTCAATTACAGTTGCCATACAATATTATATTACTTCTAGGTGTGCACCCCAGTGATTAGGCATTATATAACTTATTAAGTGATTGTCCTGGTAAATCTCATACCCATTTGACACCGTATGAATGTGGCCGGATGCTAAGAAACTGGGGAAATTCCTTGACAAGTGGAATAAGGGACACTGAGATAAAATAATTAAACAAGGCCAAACAATTTAAGCAATTTACAGCCAGCTAATGAATCACAAGGTTTTCTGTTCCCTAACCAAGGACACTCAGGAGCAAATGGTTTGACCAGGGGTGTCCAACCAGCAGCCCATGGGCCACATGCAGCTCAGGATGGCTATGAATGTGGCCCAACACAAAATTGTAAGTTTACTTAAAACATGAGATTTTCTCCTGATTACATGTCACACTGTATTTAATGTTTGGGCCAAGACAACTCTTCTTCTTCCAGTGTGGCCCAGAGACGCCAAAAGGTTGGACTCCTCTGGTTTACACGTTCCAGACTACCCTGGGACAAACCGGCCTTGGTCCCAGTTCCTCTCCAATAACATCCTTTAAAATAAAACTAACCAGAAAGTAAACTCTAAACGCTGTATATGCACATTTTGAATATTCTGGTAAGACCCTCCCCTAAGACCTCCCCTAGGATTCTGGCAGCTAGCCAAAGAAATATAAAAAGCCTCAAGACAAAGGATCCACAGGGTGCTCTTGCTTAAGTATGCCCATGCCTTGTAACTCTGTACTCTTTCTGCTAAACTCTAAGAAACCCCTCAAGGCTTGCAACCAGGGGAGCAATGGGCAGTGGCAACTCATCCCAGGCTTAGTCCCTGAACCCATCTCCAAGGGCCTCCTTGTTTCTGACTATCTCTCTCCTGTTGCTTCTTCAACCTTAAGGCCTTTCTTTGTTTCACTGTCCAGATCTTGAAGAAACATACCCTCAAAATCACTTTGATGTGCATCGTGCAATCTTTCCTACATGAGGTCAAGAACTCACACAATGCCAGCAGGCCTGAGACAGACCCACTCTGGGCCCAGACCCTGTCCAATAACACAGAGTTATTAAAATATTATTGAATATTCCCTATGTTGTACTTTATATTCCTGTGACTGTTCTGTAACAAACAATTTGTACTTCTTAATCCCGTCACCTTTTTCATTTCTTCCCCCAGACCCCCTCCCACCTGGCAACCACCAAAATGTTCTCTATGAGTCTATTTCTGTTCTGCTTCTTATTTTATTTTTCTTTTTTTTAGAATTAATTTTTGATAGCTATATATTTTCATTTTGTTGTTCATAGTTTTGATCTTTTTTCCCTTCTTCTTAAAGAAGACCCTTTAACATTTCATATAGTACTAGTTTGGTGGTGGTGAACACCTTTAGCTTTTTATTGTCTGGGAAGCTCTTCATCTGTCCTTTAATTCTGAATGATAGCTTTGCTAGATAGAGTAATATTGGTTGTACGCCCTTGCTTTTCATCACTTTGACTATTTCTCGCCACTCTCTTCTGGCCTGCAAAGTCAGCTGACATTCTTATGGGAACTCCCTTATAGGTAACAAACTGCTTTTCTCTTGCTACTTTTAGGATTCTCTGTATTCAACCTTTTGCATTTTAATTATGATGTGTCTTGGTGGGGTCCTCTTTTGTTCATCTTGTTTGGAACTCTATAGATCTCCTGGACTTGTATATCTATTTCCTTCACCAGGTTAGGGAAGTTTTCTGTCATTATTTTCTCAAATAGGTTTCCAATTTCTTGCTCTCTTTCTTCTCATTCCAGCACCCCCCTGATGTGAATGTTGGTACACTGGAAGTCCCAGAAGCTCCTCACATTACCTTCATTTTTTGCATTCCTTTTTCTTTTTGCTATTCTGTTTGGGTGTTTTTTGCTTCCTCATGTAGCAAATCCCTGATTTGACTCTTGGCTTTATCTACTCTACTGTTAATTCCTTGAAAATTATTCTTTATTTTAGTTAGTGTATTCTTCATTTCTGACTGGTCCTTTTTTATGGTTTCTATATCTTTTTTCTGTATCTGATAGTTTCCTCACCTACATTTAATTTAGTTCTTTTTCTGGAGATTTCTCCAGTTCTTTCATTTGGGACCTGTTTCTTTGCATATTTTGCCTTCTTCCCTAAGTTTGTTTCTATGTATTAGGTAGAGCTTCTACATTTCCCAGACTTGGTAGAATGGCCTTGTGTCATAGGCACCCTATAGGGCCCACCTTCCCTGTTGTACCTGGTACAACCTCCCCAGTCACCCAAATTGGGTGCTTCAGGTGTGTCCTGTGTGGGCTGTATGCACTGTCCTGCTATAGTTTAGCCTTGACTGCTATTGGTGTCACTGGGAGGAATTGACCCAGACCGATTAGCTGTGAGGACCAGCTGTGACTACAGTGATGAAGCTGTTGTGCAGGAACTGACCCTATGGAGCAGGACTTGCTTCAGTGGGGCTTTGGTGCTCACCCTTGAGTGTGTCACTTATGGATGTGATAGAGTTGTAATCCAGCATGGTCTGAAGCTGTCTACCAGCTGCACTGGCTCTAGAGGCTCTGGGAAGATGCAAAGTCAGCACTGCCTATACCTAGTCTGGGGCCACCCAGCATGAGCTATAGAGTGATCTGCAGATGACTGCTACTTTTGCTGGCCTTGGAGGTGCCCAGGATAGGCCAAGCTTAGAACCAAGGCCAGTTACCATTAGTTCCAGGCTTGGGTCCACTTAGCAAGAGGTGCAGGGCACACCAAGGCCAGATGCAATTTTACAATTTGTGAAATTTCGATAGATTTTTGGAAAGTCCACAGCAGGAGCCAAGACAAGCAGTTTGTATGGAAAAGCCACTGGAAATGGCTTGGGTGGGACTACAAGTTGAGTGGGGTAGGGTCTCAGGGAATCACCAGGGTGGGATGAACCGCATGAACCAGGTTAATGAAGATTCAGATATGGCACCTACCTGCAGGGTAAAAAGGGGTCTCAGAAAAGGAGTAATGGCTTCCACCAGCACTTTTGTCTGGCTAAAGCTGTCTCTCCAGCTCTCATTCTGATGCTAAACAATTCAGGTACTCCCTGTATGTCCCTGATGCCCTTCCAGCTGCTGCTCAAGTGTTGGAACTCAGAGTGAGTGAGTCCAGGTAAGTCTGTGCACAGGCCCTTTAAACAGAACTGCCTGGGACTCCAAAAGCCTTCCATCTCCTTCAACCACAATCCCCATTGGTTTTTACAGCCAGACGCTATGGACACTTCTCTTCCTGGCTCTGGTAACCTGCGCTAGGGTGCCTGGTGTGGATCTGGGACCCCTTGCTCCTCAGCAGTGGGGATGGGGAGCCTCTGCAGCTGAGATATCCCTCCCTATTTTTATACACCACACATAGGTGTGAGACCAGCCTATTCCTCATTGTCAGGATGGGCGGGGTAGGACAAAATAGCGGCTGGACTACAATAAAAATGGTGGCTGGACTACAACCAATCATGGCAGCTGAACTACAACCCAAAAGAGATGGATGACATCACCGGGAGCGAGGGAAACTACCAATGATATGTTGCCGCTTTGTTCATAAGGGACCAATCCCCAGCTCCCACGGAGAGCCAACCCAAAATAAAACCCCGCCATTTTGCCTGCTCAGCTCAGCTTTCTTGGCCCCCGCTGTGCGGACGGGGCGGGGGAACTTCACTAAGGCATGCAAACTCCAAATAAAGCTCTATACTGCCTAATTTTATGTCTGGTTAGCATTTATTTCCTCGGAGGAGCCTAAGAAAACCTTTCACTCATCTCTGCCCCTCCTACAAATCTTGGTGTGGCTTCTTTATATCTTTAGTTGTAAGACTGCCATTCAGTTAGATTTCAGGTGGTTTCGAATGATAGTTATTCTGTAGTTCAGTTGTAATTTTGATGTGGTTGTAGAAGGATTCAAGTACCGTATTTACCTTCACTGCTATCTTTATTGGAAGTCTGGCACTATTCTTTTGAAGAAAAGAATAAAATAGAGAAATGTAGAAGAATGAAAAGAGGTAGGACTTATGAATAGCATCTTATTTTATTTTGTCCAAAAATTCTAATTTGTAGGAATTCTCTTCTTTAAAAAACTCTTTAAGAAATTCCAAGCTGAGACTTCCAGCCAAGACGGTAGACACAATGTGCCTCCTTGCACAACCAAGATAGGGACAACAATTTAGAAACAGAATAACAACCAGAACTGACAGAAAGTTGAACTGTATGGAGGTCGGACAACCAAGAAGTTAAAATAGACCCGTTCATCCAGAACGGTAGGAGGGGTGGAGTCGGGCAGCCGGGCGCAGTTCATGGTATGGAGAGCAGAGCGCAGTGAGACCAGGTGCATAAGGCATCCGGGGGTGTGCAGGGCCTTGGCCAAGGGGTGGCAAACGGCAGACCTAGCGAGGCAGGAATTGTGAAGCAAGGCACTGCGCGCAACCCAGGATCACAGCGCTGGGAAACACAGCCTCAGAACACTGATTGAGGTCACCTGTGGGGCTTGAGGCTCATGGAGAAACTCCCAGCCTCACAGGAGAGGTCCTTGGAAAGTCCCACAGCATGCACTGGCCCGCCCACTCGGAAGTTGGCACTAGAGGGGCCTAGTTTGCTTGGGGGAAGCAGCAGAGGGGACTGAGGTCCCATGGAGAATGGAGCAACCGCCATTGTTCCCTCTCGGACCCCACCCCAACATACAACATCACAACCCAGCTACTGGGGTGCCCCGCCCTGGTGAACACCTAAGGCTCTGCCCCTCTTACGTAACAGGCACGACCAGACCAAAGGTGGGGGGAGATGGCTCAAACAGAAGTGAAAGCCCCACAAGCAATACTTTCAAGCGACTGAGAGATAGCCAACCTATCAGATGCACAGTTCAAAGCACTGGTGATCAGGATGCTCACAGAATTGGTTGATTTGGGTCCCAAATTAGATGAACAAATGCAGGCTGCAATAAGAGAAATGAGGGAAAATGCACAGGGAACCAATAGTGATGGGAAGGAAACTGGGACTCTAAATAATAGAGTGGACCAGAAGGAAGAAAGAAACAACCAAACAGAAAAGAGTGGAGAAACAAGAATTCAAAAAAATGAGGAGAAGCTTAGGAACCTTCAGGATATTTTTAAACATTCCAACATCTGAATTATAGAGGTACCAGAAGGAGAAGAGGAAGAGCAACAAGTGGAAAACTTATTTGAACAAATAATAAAGGAGAACTTCCCTATTCTGGCAAAGGACATAGACTTCCAGGAAGTTCAGGAAGCTCAGAGAGTCCCAAAGAAGTTGGACCCAAGAAGGAACACACCAAGGCACATCATAATTACATTAGCCAAGGTAAAAATGAAGGAGAGAGTCCTAGAAGCAGCAAGAGATAAGGAGACAGTCACCTACAAAGGAGTTCCTATAAGACTGTCAGCTGATTTCTCAAAGGAGACCTTACAGGCAAGAAGGGGCTGGAAAGAAGTATTCCAAGTCATGAAAGGCAAGGACCTACATCCAAGATTGCTCTATCCAGCAAAGCTTTCATTTACAATGCAAGGGCAGATAAAGTGCTTCTCAGATAAGATCAAGTTCAAGGAGTTCATCATCACCATGCCCTTATTTTATGAAATGTTAAAGGGATTTATCTAAGGAAAAGAAGATAAAAAAACATGTATAGTAAAAGGACAGCAAACTCACAATTATTAACAACCATACCTAAAACAACAACAAAAATAAACTAAGCAAACAACTAGAACAGGAACAGACCCACAGAAATGGAGAACACATGGAGGGTTAGCAACAGGGAAGTGGCAGGAGGAGAGAGGGGTAAATGGTATGGAGCATAAGTACTGTAGATGGTAGGTAGAAAATAGACGGGGAGGGTAAGCATAGTATGGGAAATGTAGAAGCTAAAGAACTTATGACACACGGACATGACTAAAGGGGGGGAATGTGGGTGGGAGAGGGTGTGCAGGGTGGAGGGGAGTAAAGGGGGGGTAATGGGACAACTGTAATAGCACAATCAATAAAATATATGTAAAAAAAAAAAAAAGAAATTCCAAGCCTGTCTTAGAACTGAATATTCAGAACATTATAGTATGCTTGCCAGTATTCAAATTCAACTAATTCCATCCGCCTGTATCAATAGTCTTTGAAAGTAGTGTTAACAGCAAAAGCAATGTGAAATGCATTTCTAATGACTTGGATATCTTGGATGTGATATGCAGGAAACAGAGGACAAGAAATAGATCAGTCTCTTTTTTTCATTTGAAGATAATGACTTTAGAAAGGAAAGGAGGCTAAAAGAAGTGAATACCTAGCTACATCAGTGATGTTGAAAAAAATATTTGAATTTCTGGACCAGTTCTTTTGCAGGAGCCATTCTGGCACATTTTTTGATTATTTAATAATTTAATTTTAAAAGTTTTTAAAGGACTTTTTATGTTCCACAGCTAATAGTCAACTTGGTTAGCTAAGGCTTGAGCTTGGAGGTATCAAACACATCACAAGTTTTGGGGAACCTAAAAATCAAGATTTTTAAAAACTTCTTACATTCAGAAAATTATAGCATAGTCTATTACAGCCCAATTCGAGGACTACGTAAATCACAGAATCCAGGTACTGTGGACCAACCAGTCCCTTAGATTTAATTTCACAATTGTAGGCCTGAAGCCATTTGCCTTATAGTAAGTGATTATCAGGAAATGGAATGGGGCATCATTTGAGTTCCCTGTCCCAACACCTTTACCCACAAATAGTGAAGAATGTTTCAGGCCTACAATGCACCAGAACGGCCCCTTCAGAACTGAGGAAGCCTGGAGACTAACTTAAGCAAGACCCACTCTTTAGTTAAAAGAACCCAGGAGTCTGAGTGGAAAGGATACCAGTAGCATGTATATTTCCTTTGTTCATTCACCATGTTCGTTGAAGACCTACTAGGTGCAAATAAAGTATGCACTGAACATTGAACACACATTGTGCGCTGGGACACTGAACGGGAATATCGAGCCATGTCTACCCAGCCCCCAAATCCCATGCTTCAGACTTCCTCACTCAGGGCTTCTCCGTCCGCCCATCGCCCACTGCGCAGGTGCAGATACAAACCACGCCTAGTACAGATGCCTCCGCGTGCGGTGAGCACGTGACTGCGGCGCCCCGCTTCGTTCCTGAAGTTTCCTGAGGAGCTGATGGAAGCTCCTTTTCTCCTTGGGAAGGTTTAGATGCCGAGGAACTCACTGGACAAGTAAGGTGGCTCAATGTTTGTGGGGGAAGTGGTGGACGAGGGGAGGCGGTTTAGAAGCTAGCGAGGTTCTCAGTAAGTTAAAGAGAGAACGTTAAGTATCACGAAGTTCAGGGATTCCTGTCTTGGGCCCAAAAGTGGGCATCCGAGGAGCAGGGGACCTCAAACACGGAGGGGCTTGTTCCTGCGCTCGGCCCCCTCTGCCTCCTTGCTAAGAGCCACGAGGTAGCCCCACGCCTCCGTCAGCAGCATGGGGGTGCCGAGGCCCTGGGAGGGAAGAGCCCCGGGTGCTACAAGAGGTCTCACGTCGACCCCGTCCCCTCGACCCTCAGGTCTCGGTTTACCGAAGGCAGAAGGGAACGCTTCGAATCCTCCGTGCCCTGTGCAGGGAGTAGGGCGTCTGGAGCGTTCAACTGGGCGTCGGGCGTGTTTCCCTGTGGGGCAGCGCGGGGGGTGGGGGGGGGGGGGCCCGCAGGGGGCTGGTAGGGCGTGGCTTCATCGGGGCACCGCCTACCCCGGGCTTCAGGGGGCTCACCCCGGACTCGAGGCTCTGGAGCACGGAGGCGGGGAACACCACCCGGTTGGCGGCTGCTCTCGGAACCTCGCGAGGAGCCCAGCGGTCCGGGGCGCCCGGGCTGCCCGCGGGCTGGCACCTAGCAGAAGCTGCGCTCGGACGATGCCTGCGGGTGCTGGCCGCCCGCCGTCTCGCTGCAGGCGCCGGCGGACGTGGGGACGCACGGGTAGGCGAGGGCGGCTCGGGAGAGGAGCCCGCGGTGAGCTTGCCCCGACTGGCGGGCGGGCGGGCGGGCGGGCGTCCGGGGATGCGGCCGCCGCGTGTCCGTGGCGCTTTGGCCGTTGTGAAGGTAGAGTGGAAATTTTGCGGGACTGCTTCGGCTTGGTAGCTCTTGCCTTTTTGGAACATACTGATAACTTTTCGGGCCGCACAGGACTGTGGGTGCAGAAAAAGTCGCCTGGCCAGCAGGTGATTTAATATGAGCCATTGCCTAAGCCCATCCAAAACTCATTTTAAGGCAGTTTCCACCCTTGCCATGCTTGCGGTTGGATGTACTCCATTTGTTTGGAATGCTTAATTTGAAGGACACGGTGGCTGTGTGGAAAAAACAGTTCAGTAGTGATGTTACAGAAAGTGGGAAGGCTGAGGGTTACTGGTGACTCCAAGACATTACAAGATACCCCTGTTACCCTCAGTTTTAAAAATTGTGGGTTCCAAGTACAATGCGAAGCACTCCAATACTGTAAGTGAATTGTTCTTTTGGGGATGGCAGATGAGTAAGGGACTACTTCAAAGTGTAAAGTCAGAATAACCCAAAATTATAATTTGCTTATTTAAGTTTTTGAATTTCCGTTTTAACTTATGAGTTACGTATAGACGAATAGAAGTGATACAAACTTTAAGGAAAGTGTGATTGTGTTCACATCTAGAAAAGTTATTTTCATATATTACATATTTTTTAAAGGTTTCAGGCTTCTCTCAAAATACATCATTGCTGATTGGAAAGGAAGGCATTTGGGACCAAGGGGGTTGAAGGAGTAGAATCAGTATTTGGGGGTATTTTTCAGTGCTCTGTCATAACTTTCTTCAGTGTTTCTAATTTCTTTAAAAAATGTTTTTACCTTATTGCACTGCTAACATTCTGAACCTTCCTTAACCATAAAGATGTCAAAATTTTTGAGAGAATGCCTAAGCATCTTGATTACCCATGCTTACTGTTCATTTTAAACATTTATTGAACATCATATAACTAGGAAAGAAATAGTCGGTAGAGTTTAGTTGTGAACTAATGGGAAACTAGCATAACTTTTAGTTACATTTTCTGAAATTTTAGTTCTAGTGGCTACTGACGATTTCAGTTTTAGTATATAGTTTAGCCGTATCTTTTTAAAACTTTTTATTGTTCAAGTACAGTTTTCTGCCATTTCCCTTCACCCCTTCCCACCTCCCCCCCTTGTTTCCACCCCCCTTATTGTCCATGTGCCCTTTATAATTGTTCCTGTATATCTTATTTTTATAGTTTTAAACCTTAACACTTTCACCATTTCATAATATCTGATATGGAATCATTATGTTGTACACCTTAAACTAATGTTATATGTCAACTATATTGCAATTAAAACTGTTTTATACAACCAGTAAAATGTAATTATGGTATTTTTATTAATAAAATATTATTATAGTGTTTCAATTCAGTTGCAAGTGACCTGAGGATCATTTTTTCTCTCAGTACATTAGTGGACTTGGACACTTTTAAATTATAAAGTTATGTTTTACTATACTGAAAGGATGGCATACTATACCTGGATTGCAAAATTTTTAAATTAGAGAAAACAATCACTGTTCTTACAGTACCCAAAGATTTATTTTTAAAAATCAGCAATTATGATTTTGGTCAATATATTACTTTGGCCTGCTTTTTCTGTATTCCTATTTTCTCTCTCATTTACTTCAAAATATCTTTGCTTTCATGAAGGATAATTTAGGGGATTTGAAGTGCCTGCATGTTATGCTTTAGATGCAATGGAATCTGATTAACTCTGTTACCCCTTAATGTGCTGCACAAGTGCTTAGTTTTCAGCTACCTTTTTATTCATAGTTTGTAACTTGTCCTTATGTATCAAAAGGAAGATTTTTTCAGTTCAATTCAACAAATATGTTCAGAACTCCAGTGTTTTATTGATTCTATGTGTTTATAAGTGATATGGTAGGGTGATTTGTTTGTACTTTTTAATTTTGGTTTTATAAAGTTAGTCCAGTAGTCGAGTGAGAGTGACAGAAGTTTACTTTTTAGAACTGGCCCCATTTTACAATATTTGGTAAAATTGCATAATAAGGTGAGCATAGTTCAGAAAATGTTAGACTCATAATGTAAATTTGATTATTGCTTTAATGAGCAACTTTGCCTATTAAGATAGTCCCTGAAGTCTTATAGAAACTCTATACCTTGGAATGTATAATCCACATAATACAAAGCGTTTATAATTACCTCTCTGTGAAACTAATGAAAGCTGCTCCTGAGAGTCTGTCTTTAATTACAACAGCTGAGACTTTGGCGAAGCTGCAACTACTGCTTTCACCAGTGTGGCTGTGAATATATGTGGATAATTAAATCCTAATCAGAACCTAATTTTCGTTTTGGATGGCTTTGGTAGTGCTTACTGGATACCAGATTTGCAAAAAGTATTTTGATTCTAGGTTTTCTAAATAGTTCAACCCACTGTAGAGTAGCTCAACTTGAGGACAGTAATCCAATAAGAGAACATCAGTGATTTGAATATCTAGCTAGTCAGGATACAAATCTAAAACCTGCACAAGTGCACATGCATCAGTGGTGGAAGATATTTTTCTTTTTCCAGTGAAGGTAAATCTTCATTTTTTTCACTTTTTAAAAAATAAATGTAAAAGTTAGCCAATGTAGTTACAGATTGAACAGCAAGGTTGTAAAGTGAGAGAGTGTGTGTATGTGTGTGTTTGAGAGAGAGGGAGATAGGGAAGAGTGAATAAATAATATTTTTTATATTAAAGCAGGAGGAACCATTGTAACGCTCTTCTCTTGAGGTTCCTAACTTAGGATACATAGTTTTCAGTGATTACTTGAAGCCCCTAATTATTTGCAAAGAAATGTGGATTTTGTTGAGGAAAAGATGTAAGATTTCATCTCTAAACAGTGTGAGACACCCCTCCCCCAGAAACAAATTTAGCATTAATGAACTTTAAAGGTTGTCTTTAGAGGAGCTCATTTCAGTTTTATAAACAGAGATAGCTAGGTAGTAGCAGAGCCAGCACTCAAACGTAGGTTTTTAACTGCCAGTCCTTTACTACTTCTCTTAATCCACATTTATTGTACCTTGTAATGTCTTTTTTTCCATTTAAAAAATCAGTTTAATGCTATCAAAAGGTGATGATGACTTTAATCCTGTTTGCCTTCACACCACTGCCCTGAGCCTTTATACCAGGCCACATAGAGAACCAGCACCACATGCACAGCAACGACCGCAACAATAGCAGCATCAAAACAGCTGTCCCTATTGGACATCCCAAAGACATCTCAAAAACATAAGATTTAGTAATTGTGAAATATAACCCAGTAGGTACAGTGATCATTAAAGCTCTGAAGAACCAGGAGAGTGTTCCGAGGAGATGCTAATAAACTTTAATTTCTGACGTCATATGGCTGCAGTGCATTCAGCATGGCTTTATCAAGGCACCCCATGGCATGGCCATCAGTAGCAGGTTCTCTTAGGTGGACTGGAGTCTCTCAGTGGCCACACTCCAGTGGCTTAGCAGACTACTGGTTGAGGTAGGCCACCGTGACCTCTTTTTTGATAGGTCAGTGTTTTGTGGCTTACGAGTAAAGGCTTGTTTTGAGAAATACTTAAAGCTCATATAAACATTTTAAGGTTGGATCTTAGCAGAACTATGAGCATAAAACTAATTATCTGTAATGGGAGATAAGAATGAATATTTTAATATAAATAGATGAAAATATTGCCACAAATTTTGTGTCATAAATATAATGAAACAAACCAAGGGACAAAACTTTCACAAAATTAAATTCTTTGCTAGTAGAATTACATATTGTAGCGGTGGTCAGAGAAGTCTGTAAGCCTTTTGAGCTTGAAATGGTAGTCTTAAGTTTTATTCATCCTTTACATTTTGTGTGGTGTGTCTTGTATGAAATCATATTTAGCCAAGGAATTAGGAGGCAATTTCAGTGAATAGCAGAACCACAGATTTTAAAGAAAATCCACAAACCTACCTTTCTCTCTTCCTAGAAAACCCAGTTTTTTTATGTGTTTGCCTATGTCTGTCAAGCCCATTTCAGTCAGTTAAACCTAGTATTTTAGTTTTCCCAAATTTATACCTACCCATGTGGGGTATTTTGCCCATACACATACAAGCACCTTTATGGATGTTTGTTCTCTTGTAAGGCTAAAGAGAAAACCAAGCCTTCACAGGTTTTTGAAAAACAAAAGGAATATTAAATGATTAAGCTGTAAGGTTTAAAAAATTACACCTCCTATGCAATTAAACATGCACTAATAAGAGCCAACATTTATCCTGTGTCAGTCATTGTTCTGTGTGTTACATGTATTCAGTTAATCAGTACAGCAGGAGAGTGTTGATTAACTGAATTGAATAAGTAGATATTTGTTAACTTTCCCATTTTTGTATATGAAGAAAGTGAGGCACAAGAGAGAGAAGCTAACTTGTCCGAAGTTGGATATTTAGTCAGGGACAGAATAGGCTTTGGACCCAGGTGATCTGACTTTACCAGACTCACTGAAAATACTTACCTTTAGCCCTGGTGGATGTGGCTCAGTGAATTGAGCACTGGCCTGAAGACCAACAGGTTGTCTGTTCAATTCCTGGTCAGGGCACATGCCTGGGTTGTGGGCCAGGTTCCCAGTTGGGGGTGTGTGAGAGGCAACCAATTAATATTTCTCTTGCACATTGATGTTTCTGCCCCTCTCCTCCTCCCTTCCTTCCCCTCTCTCTAAAAATAAATAAAATCTTTTAAAAATTTTATCTTTAATCTATGATATGAATAAGTCAAATAATTTTCTTGTAAAAAGGAATCTATCTAAACTACTCATGTTAAATTAAGGATAATGATTATTATCCTTAAGGATAATGATCCAAATATAAGGATTATTTGCTACAATTTGAAATCTGAAAAAATCTGATGGCAAATTATTATTTTTGGGTCACCTTATATTTAATGTGACTGTCCAAAAGTAGGACTAAAATTTTAGTCTAATGGAAGAATAGTATCAAAAAGAAAAATGATTCCAGTTTATTTTTCTTTCTACTTAGGGCAGGGGGAGGATATGAGAAGTATTCTAGTTAGTTTTCTCCCTGGGATTCCATTTTCAAATTTTGCCTGCAGGTGTCTTTGAAGTCCTTTAAATCTCCAGTCCATCTATGAGGTGTAATTCCCACCAGTTTTATTTCAATGTTTTAGACATTGCATGATTAAACTACTACTACAGAATTTTTGAGAAAACAGTTTGTTATAAGTCAGGTAGACTCTTAAAATAAATTTGGTGTTAGAAATAGACAGATTATATTAAAAACAATCCTTGATAAGAACATTAGTAAGGATGTACATTATATCTTGTTGATGAAATGAAACAAGATTGAATAATTGTCAATTGCTAACCTCAAAATAGAATATGAAAAAAACTTATATTTTTAAGTGAATATTCTACCACTTTCATGAAAAGGACGTATAACTAAATAAATTTATTTAGGAATTATAATTATGTATTAGTGTTTTCTAGGCATCACTCCATTTACATAGTCCAATATTAAATAGTTAACCTTTTAAAAAAAGATTTTTTTTTTTACTTTATCTTTCTGGCCTCAGCCATACATTTACTTATTTTAGGTTTAGCAGACCATAATAGGTGAATAATGTCTGGTAGCTATATTTTCCATACCAAGATGTGTAGAAAATGAAACTACTGTTGAATTCTTTGGACCAACACAAAAAGATAGCTTAATGTTTTAAAATGAGAGGAATCCCTGGCTGGCTTAGCTCTGTGGATTGAGCGTGGGCTGCAAACCAAAGCATCACAGGTTCGATTCCCAGTCAGGGCACATGCCTGGGTTGGAGGCCATGGCCCCCAGCAACCGCACATTGATGTTTCTCTCTCTCTCTCTCTTGCTCCCTCCCTTTCCTCTCTAAAAATAAATAAATAAAATCTTTAAATAAATAAAAAATAACAAATAACAAAATGAGGAATATCTTGGAAAGCAAGAATGATTCAGTGCAAAGTTTTAGATTAGGGGGCAATCTGAGAGCTGCTCTTGGTTTTTAACTAGATAACAATCCAGAGCGGGAGGCCAGGTTGACTCATTTGTTGGTTCAGTCCAAGAAATGCCTCACATATTACCCGTATAGTTATTTGTCCTACGTTAATAAAAATGAGTTGTGTGGATTTTTAGATGTGATCAGTTTTAGAGATTATATTGTTTGTTGCAGAAGGTGATTGATAGGTTTTCTACAAGGATTAAACAAGGTGCTCTTATTCTTTTTCTTCCAAGAGTTTTATGTTTTTAATTCCCTTGAAAATTTTATGTCATTATCTTTAATCATCTGATTATTCCTTTGTATTTCCCTAATGTCTTTTAAAAAGCCTCATAGCCGTAATAGATTAGCTACTAATCTTATCCCTGTGCTTTCATAACAACTCCCTAACTCCTTTTGCATGTAATTTCCATCTGCTGAGCAGAGAGTGGGCTCAGTTTGGGATTTTATTGATTGATCTACTCTTCATCTTTCACAGCCCCTAGCACAATTAACTTTCATATATTACATCGTTCTAGGAACACATCTGATTTCCAGGACTTTCCCTAGGCAATCATCTCTCTTTATATCAGCAAGGAGAAGACAAGAAATGGCTGTAAACTAGCAAAAGGTTTTCTTTCTGGCTGTTATCATTTGTTTTTCACTGTGTTTTCAATACAGTAACTTAGAGGAAGATATTCTTTATATTTAATACTTGGGCTCACTAATAGTAGCAACTACCCTGTCATTGTGTTCATCTATAAATATAATATGAGATTTATATGTAGAGGAGGAGGGTAGGTAATCCAGGTTATTTTTCTTGTTGTGAAATAAGTTGCACGTTCTCCTTTGATTGTTTCCTCCCTGGTAGGTAGAGTGGTTCTATTTTGGTCATGCCAGCAGAACTTGGGCATTTAAGGCTGAAGAAAGGACTAAGACTGGAGGATTGAGTTAGTGAAAAATTGAGCTATTTCCTCACCTTTCTCTGTAACTAGGATGACCTTGGCTTCTTTGTGGAGCCTGATCTATTTTTACCAAAGCTTATAAACTCCAAAGGGAAACTGAGGGACCCCCTTAACTTTAATTATTCCCCTGACAAAAAGCAGCTGGACTGGAAATACTCTTTTCCACAGCTTAGGCTCTTGGGATAGTCTTTAAAGCATGTAAATTACTTTTAACTTTCCTTTCATTTTGACTGTGTAATTAGATATAGGATACTCTTGGACCTGGAAAAGAGAGTCTGCCCCAAATTTTTAGAGAAATCTACCCATATAGAACAGGACATTAAACAAAATTAGGACTTTTGAGTCACCACAAAATCATGAAAATCTTTGAGTACTAGCTTTTACTTCTAGTTTAGGAAACTCCTCATAGTGGAGGTTGGTAGATCCAACATAGACAACTGAACATGGGTTATTGTGATAAAATAATAGTTAAACCACATTGTTTAAAGGATAATCCCTCTCTTGGCTATTTTCTTTGCCCTGAGGTTAACAGACTAAATCTCAGCAACAGGTATAAATGAATAAGACTTAAGAAATATGCTGGTAATCCTTAGATGTTTTCTTTCCTGGAGTGCCCAAATTTTATTGGGCTGGATGATCTAGCTTGGTGCTTCTCAAAATGTGGTCTCTAACAATCAGAGTCACTTGGGAATTTATTAGAAATAAAAATTACTTGGCCTCAGTTCGGTCATACTGAATTGGAAACTGGAAGTGCAACCTAGTAATCTGTGTTTTAATAAGCCCTCTCAGTTATTCTGATATACGTTAAAGTTTGTGAAACATTAACCCTAGGACATTAGGGATGAACCATGGTTTTTTTGCTTTGCTAGTCCATTGCTTTAATATAAATACCTTATTACTCAAGTGGGTATTACTGCGTATGTGAACACCAGGAATAGGCAACCTCTGTTACTAGTATTACATTAAATGATACCCAGGATAAAAATTGTTGATGGCCTTCATGGTACTTTTTTACTTCCTTGGCTTTCCTTCTTGCTGAGTGGCTAGAAACAAGGTGTAGTTGCTTGGTAAATACTTGTTCAGTGAATTAAATGCCTACCTCCATTTCCTCCCCAAAAGGCAAAAACCACTTCCTTTCCTTTCCTTTCCTTTCCTTTCCTTTTTCCTTTCCTTTCCTTTTTCCTTTCCTTTCCTTTTTCCTTTCCTTTCCTTTCCTTTCCCTTCCTTTCCTTTTTCCTTTCCTTTCCTTTCCGTTCCATTCTGTTCCGTTTTTGGTTCTTTCTCTGCAGGAGTGTTAAGCCAGAAAATGAATTTCCTGGTTAACAATATTTCTTTCTCCTCATTGTGACACTGGTTGAAAGAGATTGCTGATACTAAAAATAAAAAAGAAGAAGGGGGTAAAAGATGATTTTTATGTAGTTTATTGGATGTGTTTCTCACCTTTAATTATCCACCTATAAATGTCAAACTTAACTTACATCAGAATCACCAAGAGAACTTGACTGCTGGGTGTCAAGTCACAGACTGCTGGGCCCAACTCCTAGTTTCTGATTGAGTAGATCTAGGATGGGGCCAGAGGATTTGCGTTGCCGACAAATTTCCAGGTATACTGATGCTGCCAATCTAGGGACCATAATTTGAGAACCACTGCCCTTAGTTCACTAAGACCAGAAACATAGGTAATTTCATGAATGTGAATTTTAGTTCCTGGTGCTTGTTAGTTCCTGGTTCCAGCCAGTGTTCCACAGTTGGAAAGTATTGTATACCTGGGTAACAAATTTACTGAATAATATTTTTTTCTAGAGGTGTCAGTTAAGATCTTTTTCAGTACAAGACTTTTTTAAAAGCTTTGATAACTGACTCAAAGCTCAACTGCCTAAATAATTGAATTTAATTGAGTGGAGTTGATTCCATACCCAGATCTTGCCACACTGATCACTTCAGTTCTCTGCTTTTTTTCACCTCAAGTTTTATGGAGAGTTTAGCCAAGCTACTTCATTGTGTTGCTACCTCAGCATTCATTTTGTTTGCCTGAGCAGCCTGCAGTGACCTTAAACTGACACTAGTCCTCTCCTGTGAGTGCATGCCCTCAGTAGTAGCCCTCAGAATCACAAGCAAATGGAAGTTGATGGTATGACTTCCCCAACAGCCCTTGTTATCAGTACTCTTCTCTGTCTCCCATGTCTTCCCCTTAGAAAAGATCCCCATGTGGCTTACCCAAACCTGCTCTTTTGGTTTGAGTTGCCCTACCTGTCTCTGGCCCAGGAATCCCAGAGCACTCCACGTAGACCCTCATGAAGGCAGTGCTCCAGGTCATGCCTCTCCCTCTGCACTCTGCCTTGACCTCCCTGTGTTGTCCCTTGAGACATTTTAAGGGCCTGTGAGTAATAAACTTCTCTATTTAAATTCCTCTTGTGGTCTGTTGTTGAACTTTAACTCACCATCTGGCACCCTGCACTCCACTTAATAAGTGTTAATTTGGCACATTCATAACAAGCTTACTTAATTTTCCAATATAATTTTATACCCTAACAAATGTTAATTGTGCATCATATAAGGTGATGTTTGTTCTTCTATTTTCTGCCCTCAAATACAAGAGGTTCCTAAAGAATGGGAAAGTTGACATTTCTTTTGGATTGTTGTCTGACAGCTAAACATAATTTTGTAGGCTTGCCTCCTTGACACTTGTATTCTTAAATGACACACTGTAAGCATCTCCTGAAACTGGTTAAAATGAGGTAAAACTGAGGTGTTTTTCTCCCCAACTATTTTATAAGCTTTTCCACCCCCCAAAATGGATAGTTTAAAGAATCTGAAATACAGGGGTCCAGCAGAAGAAAGGCTTGCTTGAGTGTGGTTGGTAGGGTAATGACGTGGGCATGATAATTTATAGTTTTAATTTGAACATTTCACCTAAAATGTCATATGGTGTGTTGAATATGATATTGTTATGTTAAAGAATTAAATGCTTATGATTTTGTAATAAAAGATTTTGTAAAAAAAAAAAGGTGCTATTTGTGCTAGACTGTACTTCAAAGAAGAATAATTCACTTTTTTAACAAATACTTTTTTAAAGACTTTATTTATTTATTTTTAGACAGAGGGGAAGAGTGGGAGAAAGAGAGGGAGAGAAACATTAATGTGTGGTTGCTTCTTGCGTGCCCCATACTGGGAACCTGGTCCACAACCCAGGCATGTGCCCTGACTGGGAATTGAACCAGCGACCTTTTGGTTCACAGACCAGAACTCAATCCACTGAGCCATACCAGCAAGGGTAGAATAAGAATTTTTATATTTAATTATAATGTTAGTTGAATATTTTCAGCCATACCCACACAAATACATACTTCTGCAGATTAAATACAGAGTTACTATACTGGATAGGTTCTAGTAAATAAGAGGATTGACAATTTTAGTATTTGGGGGTTTTGTTTTTAATGCAACTTAATTTAAATTTTTAGTTTTTTTAATTACACTTTATTGATTATGCTGTTACAGTTGTCTGAATGTACTCTCCCTATGCCCCCCTCCACCCAGCAACCCCACTCCCTCAAGCAATCCCCACACCATTGTTAATGTCCATGGGTCATGCATGTAAGTACTTCAGCTACTCCATTTCCTATATTATAGAGATGTACTTTGCATCCTTATGGCTTTTTTATAACTACCTATTTGTACTTCTTAATCCTTTCACCCCTTCACCCCTTCCCTTATACCATGCTCCCATCTAGCAACCATCAAAATGCTTTTCATATCCATGATTTTGTCTCTCTTCTTGTTTGCTTAGTTTGTTTTTTAGAGTAACTTGTAGACAGATATGTATTTATTGCTATTTTATTGTTCATAGTTTTGATCATCTTTTCTTAAATAAGTCCCTTTAACATTTTATATAGTAATGGTTTGGTGATGAACTCCTTTAGTTTTTTCTTCTCTGGGAAGCTCTGTATCTGCCCTTCAATTCTAAATGGTAGCTTTGCTGGGTAGAGCAATCTAGGCTGTAGGTTCCTGCTTTTCATGAGTATTTCTTGCAATCCCTTCTAGCCAGCAAAGTTTCTTTTGAGAAATGAGCTGACAGTCTTATGGGAACTCCTATGTAGGTAATTATCTGCTTTTCTCTCTCGCTGCTTTTAACATTCTTTTCTTTATCTTTAACCTCTGGTATTTTAATTATGATGTGTCTTGGAGTGGACCTCTTTGTGTTTCAGATTTCTGTGCTTCCAGACTTGCATGTCTATTTCCTTCACCAAATTCGGGAAGTTTTCTCTCATTTTTTCAAATGGATTTCCAGTTTCTTGCTCTTCTCTTGGCACCCACATGATGCACATGTTGGACCTCCTGAAGTTGTCCCAGAGGCTGCTTATACCATCCTTGTTTTTGGGGGGGAAGGGGAGGAGTTGATTCTTTTTTTCTTCTTGTTCTGATTGGTTCTTTTTTTTTCCTCCTTTATGTTCCAAATCGTTGATTTGATTCTTAACTTTATTCACTCTATAGTCGTTTCCCTGTAAATTGTTCTTTATGTCAATTAGTGTGTCCTTCATTTCTCACTGGATCTTTTTTATGCCACTGAGGCCCTAACTAAGTTCCTTGAGCATCTTTATGACCAATGTTTGGAACTCTGCATCTGATAGATTGCTTATATTTTGTTTAGCTCTGTTTCTGGAGTTTTGATCTGTTCTTTCATTTGGGCCATGTTTCTTTGTCTCCTCATTTTGAAAGCCTCCCTGTGCTTGTTTCTATGTATTAAATAGAGCTTCTATAACTCCCTGTCTTGGTAACATGGCCTAATGTAGTAGGTGTCCTGTAGGGTCCAGTGGCACAGCCTCCCCTATCACCCAAGCTGGGTACCCAAGGTGCACCTTTTGTGTGGGCCCTCCGCTTGTAATTGAGCCTTAGTTGCTGTTGGCAGGTCAATGGGAGGTATTCACCAGGTCAGTCAGTTGCAAGGATTGGCTGTGACCACTGATCACGAACTTTGCCCTCTGTGGAAGATCAGCTCAGCAGGGGCAGGGTGGTAGTGTTCTGACATGGTCTGTAGCTGTCCACTGGGTGTGTGGGTCCTGGAGTTTCCTGGGTGATGCAGGCCAACGTCAGCCCCCACCTATGTTTTGCCTGGGGCCACCCTGCCTGAGCTATAGAGCAAGCTAAGATGGCTGCTACTTGGTCTGGGGTTGGAGATTCCCAGGTGAAGCCAAGCTGTGAATCAAGGCTGGCTGCTGCTAGTGCCATACCTGGGACCACTTAGCAAGAGGTATGGGGACTGGGGTCTCACTCTGGTCTGCTGTTGCTTATTTGAGAGGATTTAGGAAGTTGTGAAGCTTGAGCCAAGACTGGTGATTTATGTGGAAAAGCTATTACTGTTAACAGCTATAAGTTGGGTGAGACAGAGCCTTAGGTGATCTACAGGGCGACTGTGTGGGACCAGTGTTAGCCTAGTTAATGGAGTCTCAGAAAAGTCACCTGCCTACAGGCTCTGTGGCCATCCTGCCTTTCTGTCTGAGGAAAAGCTGTCCCCCAGCTCTTGCCACTTCAGCTCCTTCCTATATGCTGCCTGTGCCTTTCAAGCTACTACCCCATGCCTGAGCTCAGAGAGTGTGAGTCTGAGTAACAGTTTGTGTTTGGGTTCTTTAAGAGGAACTGCTTGGAGCTCCAAAAGTTTCTTCCACCAGCTCAATTCCTGCTGGGATTTACAGTCAGAAGTTACGGGGACTTATCTTCCCAGCACTGGAACCCTGGGCTGGGGGGCCTGGCATGAAGGTGGGACTCCTCACCCTCAAGATATCCCTCCCAGATTTTTATCCACTGCACATGGATGTGGGATGGGCCAGTTCAGCACATCTGCCTTTCCTACCCGTTTGGATGGATGTGGTTTCTTTAATTCTGTAGTTGTCAGACTTTCATTCAACTTGATTTCTGCCAGTCCTGAGTGATAGTTCTAAAATTTAGTTGTAATTCTGATGTGGTTGTGTGAAGAGGCAAGTCATGTTTACCTGTGTTGCCATATTGGCTAGAAGTCTCTCGTTTTCCTTTTAATGGAATATCTCCCACAAATTTATGAAAAGGCTTACCAAACCAGTACCTTTTGTTAAAACCTGTAGTTGGTGGTGGTCTGTAATTTTAATGTCCTCATAGCCATATTATTTTCTCTTAGTCCAAGAGTTTTGTTCATCACTGTTTTCCTATTCCAGAAAGCCTGGGGCACCACTGAGGAAGTGTCTCTTTGTGTTAACATCCTTCCTTGAGTGATTTTCATGGTCAAACTGAAAGATAGTTTTTCACTTTTATGTATTCATACATATGTGTTTTTATACATGACAGTTGTGTTAACTTATATTTGCTTCAGATTCTTATTAATGTACTGACTTAAAAATTATCCTTTAACTTAATATAATTATGAAAGACATGCAAATGTCACTAATTTCCAAATGTATATGTTAATTATTACTAAATATTTTATACCACTATTGATATTCTAAGTGAATGCCAGCGTGCACATCATGGGAATTTGTAAGGATATAGACTATCACTATCAAATTGTTCAGAATTTCTAGTTCCCACATTATTTGGCATTTCATCATATACCTGTCTCATCCTTATTTCCCTTAGATTTCATGACTGTAACTATCCTAATTTCTTTTTATATTCTATAATTTTATTTCTTTAGGTCTCTTGGGCAATGACACCTTATTAAAGCACTTTAATAAAATGTAGGCAAATAACATATCAGTAAAAGGTGAGATGTTCTTTTTAAGTGTTTTAAAATGTATAGTAATGATATTTTCTTTTTAAAAATATGTCTACAATGTCTACTTTAAATACCTTTTTATTTTCTTGAATGCTTAACTTGGAGAAACAAAAGAATGTAGAATGCTTAACTTGGAGAAACAAAAGAATGTAGAATTTGGAGGCTGTCACAAACTTTGCTGAATGTTTATCTAATAAAAAGTACCTTTCTTAAAGAATTTGCAGCATTTTAATATATGAATTAATACCACACAGATATTACCATGAAATTAGTAGTGTTATTGTGGTATTTTAGTATTATCCCGAAATCAAGGAATAAGTAGTAATATCCTGAAATCAAGACATAAGCATGAAGCTAGTTATAACAGGTCATTTAGATTTTTACTGATTACAGTTTGTTACTGTTTCCATGATACATACAATCAGAGTTAGGATTTAAATGCCTCTAAAAAGAAACTTAAGTCCTGGCTGGTGTGGCTCAGTGGGTTGAATGCCAGCCAGCCTGTGAACTGAAAGGTCACCAGTTTGACTCCCAGTCAGGACACATGTCTGGATTGTGGGCTAGTCCCTGATTGGGGCACATGAGAAAGGCAGCTGATTAATGTTTCTCTCATACATCAATGTTTCTCTTCCTTTCTCCCTCCCTTCCCCTCTAAAAAATAAAGAAAATCTTTTTTAAAATTTTGTTGTGTAAGCCTATAAGTGGGACCACAGAGAAAAAGTAAATAGAACCTGAAAGTGGAAGAGAGAAGGCTAGGGACAGGAGGCAAAACATTTTATAGTTCACAATACAACTTCCATACTTCCTGAAAACTGATGAGAAGTGTAAAGCTTGGGGTCCTAATGGGTCATAGCCTGGGGGTTTGGGACCCCTGCTCTAAATGACTGGCAGTCTGGATAATGGATGTCAGGTAGTCTCAACATGTGACCGGGATTGGAAAGCTAAAAATTTTTAAGTTCTCAGGCTAGTTAAAATAAGAATAGAGCCATCTCCTCATGCCTCAACCTACTCGATTTTAGTAATTTTGCAGCATGACTATGACTTCCGTTTTATTTCTTCACTTTATTATTTCTTTGCTCTCTAAAGTGGCTGTACCAACTTTATATGATGACCAAAAATATATGAGAGTTCTGGTTGTTCTGTACCTTTACAGCATTTGATATTGTCATACTTAAATATTTGCTGATTTGAGAGGTATGGAAAAACAGTCTCATTGTGGTTTTAGTTTTTGTTCTCTAATTCAGCATCTTTTTTCATTCATTTATTGTCTATATGTGCTTTTTCTTTAGAATCTTTCCAGGTTTTTTGTCCATTGTCTTACTGGGATCTGGATTGATCCATTTGGAATTTATTTTGGTGTAAGGAGTAAAAGAAAGATACAGCTTTGTGTTTTATTTTTCCAATTGGCTAGGCACTTGTTTCAATACCATAGATAATTCCCCACTAATTTAAAGTACTAATATTAGCATCTTCAAAATTTCTTTTCCTGACTGTGGTGTTTTACTGATTTTTGTGTCAGTGCCATAGTTTTAAGTTGTCAACTATTCATTATCCTTTTCTTTTTTTATTAGTAGAACCTGAATTTAATTCAGTGGTAATGTATCCAGTTAATTATAATTGCCATAATTATTAAGTAAAATTCTCTAGTTACTACCTCAGAATTTCCTCATCATTCTGTTTCTTCTTCCATATGACATTTAGTATTATTTTTGTCAACTTGGAGATTGAATCAACTTTAGAGACTTAATGTAGGGAGATTTTTCATTGTCACAATAACTACTTTTCATAAAGTATTCATATTCCCCTTTTTTAAAAATATATTTTATTGATTATGCTATTACAGTTGTCCCATTTTCCCCTTCACTCCCCTCCACCCTGTACACCCTCTCCCACCCACATTTCCCCCCTTTAGTTCGTGTCCATGTGTCATAAGTTCTTTAGCTTCTACATTTCCCATACTGTTCTTGTCCTCCTCCTGTCTATTTTCTACCTACCATCTATTCTACTTATTCTCCATACCTTTTCCTATTCTTTCCTCCTCCCACTGCCCTGTTGCTAACCCTCCATGTGTTCTCCATTTCTGTGGGCCTGTTCCTGTTCTAGTTGTTTGCTTAGTTTCTTTTTGTTGTTGTTTTAGCTGTGGTGGTTAATAATTGTGAGTTTGCTGTCATTTTACTATACATTTTTTTATCTTCTTAGATAAGTCCCTTTTAACATTTCATAAAATAAGGACTTGGTGATGATGAACTCTTTGAACTTGACCTTATCTGAGAAGCACTTCCATTCTAAATGAAAGCTTTGCTGGATAGAGCAATCCTGGATGTAGGTCCTTGCCTTTCATGATTTGGAATACTTCTTTCCAGCCCCTTCTTGCCTGTAAGGTCTCTTTTGAGAAATCAGCTGACAGTCTGATGGGAACTCCTTTGTAGGTGACTGTCTCCTTATCTCTTGCTGCTTCTAGGATCCTCTCCTTCATTTTTACCTTGGCTAGCGTAATTATGATGTGCCTTGGTGTGTTCCTTCTTGGGTCCAACTTCTTTGGGACTCTCTGAGCTTCCTGAACTCCCTGGAAATCTATTTCCTTTGCCAGAATGGGGAAGTTCTCCTTTATTATTTGTTCAGATAAGTTTTCCACTTGTTGCTCTTCCTCTTCTCCTTCTGGTACCCCTATAATTCGGATGTTGGAGTGTTTAAAGATGTCCTGGAGGTTCCTAAGCCTCTCCTAATTTTTTTGAATTCTTATTGCTCCCCTCTTTTCTGTTTGGTTGTTTCTTTCTTCCTTCTGGTCCACTCTATTGTTTTGAGTCCCAGTTTCCTTCCCATCACTATTGGTTCCCTATGCATTTTCCTTCATTTCTCTTATTGTAGCCTGCATTTGTTCATCTAATTTGGGACCCAAATCAACCAATTCTGTGAGTATCCTGATCACCAGTGCTTTGAACTGTGCATCTGATAGGTTGGCTATCTCTCAGTCGCTTGAAAGTATTGCTTGTGGGGCTTTCACTTCTGTTTGAGCCATCTCCCCCCACCTTTGATCTGGTCGTGCCTGTTATGTAAGAGGGGCAGAGCCTTAGGTGTTCACCAGGGCGGGGCACCCCAGTAGCTGGGTTGTGATGTTGTATGTTGGGGCGGGGTCGAGAGGGAACAGTGGTGGTTGCTCCGTTCTCCTTGGGACCTCAGTCCCCTCTGCTGCTTCTCCCAAGCAAACTGGGCCCCTCTGGTGTCAGTTCCTGTGTGGGTGGGCTTGTGCACGCTGTGGGACTTTCCAAGGACCTCTCCTGTCTCTCCATGCGCCTCAACTCCCACAGGTGACCTCAATCAGTGTCCCGCGGCTCAATTTCCCAGCACTGTGATCTGGGTTGCGCACCCTGCCTTGCTTTATGATCGCCGCCTCACTGTGTCTGCCAGTTGCCGGTTGCCACCCCTGGGCCAGGGTCTGCCAGCTGCCACCTGCGCACTCAGGGTCCACTGGCTGCAGTCTTGCATGCCCCGGATGCCTTATGTGCCCCCAGATGCCTTGCACACCCGATCCCACCACTCTCTGCTCTCCACCGTGATCTGAGCCTGGCTGCTCGTCTCTGCCTCTCCTACCGGTCTGGATGCATGGGTCTAATTCAACTTCTTAGTTGTCCAACTTCCATTCAGATCAATTTTCTGTCATTTCTGGATGTTATTCTGTTTCTAAATTGTTGTTGTCCCTATTTTGGTTGTGCATGGAGGTATGGTGCAACCACCTATGCCTCCATCTTGGCCGGAAGTCCATATTCCCCTCTTAAGCAAATGTTTTATGATCCTCAGTTATTTTAGACATCTTCATACCATTTCCTAAGTTTATTCTTAAGTAGTTTAATTTTTTTGGCTATTGTAAATGAGTCTTTTCATTTTTTAAGGTTATATATTTGCAAAGACAAAAATACAAAAGTTATAAAGATATAAACTCATAAATTGCTCTCCTCATTTCTAAATTACCAAGTGCTTCTCTGTAGACAACTTACTGATTTCTTTCAAAGATAATTTATACATATGTAGACAAATACTGTTACATTTACATTATTTTTCAAGCATAATAAAAAATTTAAGCACATGTAAAAGTAAGAGTGTTATAATGAGCCCTAATGAAGCTTCATTTATAAACCATATAATTTTTATGCAAACACAGATACCACCTTATCCCCCCCTCCCCAGTGTGTGTTGTGTGTCTGTATAAAATCAACTTAATTGATTTTAAAATCAACTTTATTGATAAGGCATTCTAGGGAAGAGATAAAGAATATGAATTAGTTAATAAACTTGAAAAATATAGGTAGAAGTTTTAACATACATAACTAAAAGTGTTATTCTATGTAAATAGAACCATATTCAAAGGTAAAGTTGTGGGACTTCTGGTCAGGATGGCAGTGTGGCAGACATGACTCACCTCCTCACACAACCACATCAAAATTATAACTCAGATACGGAACAGCCATCACCATCAGAAATCGAGTTGAATGGAAGTGTGACAACTATGGAATTAAAAGAAATCACATCCATCCAGATTAGTAGGAGGGATGCAGATATGGATTGGGTTGGTCCCTCACCCATGTGTGGTAGATAAAAATTGAGGAGGGATAATCCTCAGAAGCAAGGAATCCCAGACCCACAACAGGTCCCCCAGCCTAGAGTTCCAAGGCCAGAAAGATAGGTCCCCACAACTTCTGGCCACAAAAACCAGTGAGGATTGAGTCAGTGGAAGAAACTTCTGGAGCTCCAAGCATTTCCTCTTAAAGAACCCACGCACAAACTCACCTACTCAGACTCTGAGGTGCAGCACTGGGGTAGCAGCTTGAAAGGCACCGGTAGTACAGAGGAAGAGACTGCAGTGTCTGGCATCAAAGTGAGAAGAGGCCATTGTTTTTTTTCTAAACCCTCCCCCCACAGAGCTGGCAAGCTGGTGCTATAATTGACATAAAGAACGGTTTACAGGGGAACAACTATAGAGTTGATGAGGCTGAGACTCAAATCAGTGATTTATAACATAAAGAAGAAAAAAAGAACCAATCAGAACAAGAAGAAAAAAGAATCCAAATAACAAGGATAGTATAAGAAGCAGCCTCTGGGACAACTTTAGGACGTCCAACATTTGCATCATGGAGGTGCCAGAAGGAAAAGAGAGCAAGGAATTAGAAATCCATTTAAAAAAAAAAACAATGAAAGAAAACCTCTCTAATTTGGTGAAGGAAATAGACATGCAAGCCCAGGAAACACAGAGAATCTGAAATATGATGAATACAAAGAGGCCCACTCCAAGACACATCATAATTAAAATACCAAAGGTTAAAGGTAAAGAGAAAATCTTAAAAACAGCCAGAGAAAAGCAGATAATTACCTACATAGGAGTTCCCATAAGACTGTCAGCTCATTTCTCAAAAGAAACTTTGCTAGCTAGAAGGGATTGCAAGAAATATTCAAAGTCATGAAAAGCAGGGACCTACAGCCTAGATTGCTCTACCCAGCAAAGCTACCATTTAGAATTGAAGGGCAGATAAAGAGCTTCCCAGAGAAGAAAAAACTAAAGGAGTTCATCAGCACCAAACCATTACTATATAAAATGTTAAAGGGACTTATTTAAGAAAAGATGATCAAAACTATGAACAATGAAATAGCAATAAATACATACCTGTCTACAAGTTACTCTAAAAAACAAACTAAGCAAATAAGAAGAGAGACAAAATCATGGATGTGAAAAGTGTTTTTATGGTTGCCAGGTGAGAGGGGATTGTGGGCAAATGGCTGAAGAGGTGATGAGATTAAGAAATACAAATAGGTAGTTACAGAATAACCACGGGGATGTAAAGTACAGTATAGCAAATGGAGAAGTCAAAGAACTTACATGCATGACCCATGGACATTAACAGTGGTGTGGGGATTGCCTGAGGGAGTAGGGGTGCTGGGTGGAGGGCAGTACAGAGGGAAAATCAGGACAACTGTAATAGCATAATTAATAAAATACAATAAAAAAAACAGATGAAGTTGCTGAGAATTTTATATAACTGTCAAAAATATCAAACATTAGATTTAAGAAGTCCATCAGAATCTTAGACTACAACATCATGGTGAAAATGCAGACTATCAGAGACAAAGATTTTAAAAGCTGCCAGAGAAAAAGATATTCTGTAAAACAAATGACAAATTAGAGGTGGTTTCTAAAATGTAGTGGATGGCACTAAGTAATGGGATAATATCTTCAGAGTGCTGAGAGAAAATTTCATTCTGGAATTTTATACCCAGGAAAATTTAACCTGATGTCTACAGGATGTCTACCACAAAAACAGAATTTATCATTCAATTGCAAAAGAATTAAAGTATTCCCTTAAAAACGAAGGGAAAGACCCCTGCCTGGTGTGGCTTGGTTGGTTGGAGAATCATCCTGTGGACTGAAAGGTTACAGCTTCTATTCCTGGTCAGGGCACATACCCAAGCTGTGAGTGCGGGTTCGATCATGTTTAGGGTATGTACAAGAAGGCATCCTGTTTATGTTTCTCTCTCACATTGACATTTCTCTCTCTTCATCTGCCCCCACCTTCCTCTCCCTAAAAGTAATGAAAAAAATGTCCTCGGGTGAGGTTTTTTTTTTAATGAAGGAAAAGACCAAGGTGCCTGTCATTATCATTTTATACAGTTAGCCTTCTATCTGTGGGTTCCGTATCTCCAGATTTTAACCAGCTGTGCATCAAAAACATTAGGAAAAAAGGTTACGTGGTTGCTGACACGTATTTTGTAGTTAGGCTTAGGATGGTTGCACCTGTACTGAACATGGGCCGACTTTTTATTCCTTGTCATTCCCTAAACAATATAGTGTAACAATGATTTATAAAGTGCTTACTTTGTATTAGGTATTATAAGTAGTCTAGAGATGACTTACAGTATATGGGAGGATATATGTAGGTTATATGTAAATACTATGCAATTTTTTGTAAGGAACTTGAGCATCTTCCAGATTTTTTAAAGATTTTATTTATTTTTATAGAGAGATGTGAAGGGAGGGAGAAGGAGAGGAAGAGATACACTGATGTGTGAGAGAAACATCAATCAGTTGCCTCTCGCATGCCCCAGCCAGGGACCTGGCTCACAACCCAGGCATGTGCTCTGACCAGAAATCAAATCAGGTGACCTTTTGGCTCACAATATGATGCCCAACTCTAAGAGCCCCACCCATAAGGGCTAGCATCTTAGTAGATTTTGGTATAAGCAGGGGCCCTAGAACCAATCCCATGCATTACGAGGTCTGTCTGGAAAAGTTCAGCCATTGTTAATATAACGAGAACTGTTCATATCATATCGATGTAAGCTGGCAGTCAAGGAGAGGGACTAGAATGTGCATACATGAACAATGATGACTTCGCTGTACTAGTCAGTGGGGGTTGGTAGACACTGTTGAGTGAGCATGTGTATTGTGTGTCCCTCACATTCAAAATGACTGAGCAAGTAGAGCAACAAGTCTGCCTCAAAGTTGGTGTTAAACTCGAACATTCCTCTGCAGAAACTAATTGGATGATTCAGAAGGCTGCAGCTATGGGCAACTGGTGATCGGCAGCTTCATCATGACAATGCACTGCGTATGCATCACCTCTTATGCAGAGTTTTTTAGCAAAATATCATATCACCCAGGTGACTCAGTCCCCCTACAACCCAGATTTGGTACCCTGTAACTTCTGGCTTTTCCCAAAACTAAAATCACCTGTGAAAGGGAAGAGATTTTTTTACACCGTTGGTGAGATTCAGAAAAACAGGATGGGGCAGCTGATGGCAACTGGGAGAACTGTGTGAGGTCCCAAGGTGCCTGCTTTGAAGAGGACTGAGGAGTCATTATTCTGTGTACAATGTTTCTTGTATCTTGTATCTTTTTCAATAAATATCTATTTTTCATATTACATGGCTGGATATCTTCTGGACAGACCTCACATACTGGAGAACATCTGTATTTGACAGATTTGACATATGTTAAAATTCCTAGCCAGCAGAGTAATTAAAGCACAAGAAACAAGTGGTGTAAGGAAATACAAAGGAAGAAACAAAACTCAGACATTATCTGGCTTTGATTCCAATTCAGCACTTCCTAGCTTTGTGCCCTTGGACACATAATATTTAACTTCCTTGCATTTCATTTACTAGTTTAAAATAAGGGTATCTCATAGGGAAAGTAGGAAGATTAAATTGATCAATATATATCTAAATCACTTTCATAAGTGTCTGGTACTTAGCGTTACAGGTACATGTTGGCCATTATTACTATTATTATCAACACCATTTGTAACATGGGGGAATAAAATGTAACTTTTAAAGATACCAAGTATAGTAATTTAAAAATTATAAGTCACCTTAGAATAAATTTGTTAAAATGGATAAAACCCTCATGGGAAAAAAAGATAAAACTTTACTAAACAATATTATGACATGAATAAGTAGAGAGAGATACCATGTTCACAGACTAATATAGCAATGTCATTTCTCCCAAAAATGGTCAATAGAATTAGTGAAATTCCAATTAAAACCTAAATAAGTTTTTTATTAGACATGCTGTTTTATTGTAAAATGTGTATGTAAGAGCAAAGATGCTTTGTAAGAACAAAATTTGTTTTTCCTTTTGATTATGCCCAACCCATATATCAATCAAGATTGATTTATAGTAATGGTGTTTGTACACCATTGTACATGCAGAAAAATACAAACAGTAAAACAGAGCAAAAAGCCTAGAATACATGCATATGTGGAAAGATAATGTATTTCAGAGATGAAATTATTGATAAATAGTGAAAAGAAAGATTGTTCAAATAAATGCCAGTGAAGTTTGATACTCACATGGAAAATTGAGCCCTTATTACTTGCATTAGACAAAAATGAATTTCTGGCATAGTAAAGACTCTGGGTGAAAGACAAATCTATAAAACTTTCAGAAGAGAATGTAGAGATTTTCTTTATGACCTTTGGGAGAATTATTTTTTAAGTTGATGAAAAGTCAAAGCACAAAATGTAAAGGAAAAGTTAATAATATTGACTACATTAAAGTTAAATATTCCTGTTCAAAACAGTGAAAAGACAAGTTCAAAAAGTGGGGGGAATTATTTGCAACATGTATAATTGGTAAAGAGTATCTTGAAAAGATTTCTTGCAAACACATAAACAGCCTCATAGAAAAGTGGGTAAAACACTTGAACAGGCATTTCACAGATGTGAAAACATAAATGGCTAGTAAATATGTTCAGTCTCATCAAAAATCAGAGAAATGAAGAATAACCACAATGAGATATTTGCATCTATCAGATTTGCAAAATTTAAATGTACAAGTATCAAGTGTCAGTCAGATGCATAACAAATGGAACTTGCATACACTGTTGGTGATATATCAAAATCCAGTAGAATTAAAAGCTTGAGAAATTAGGCCACACAAAAATTAAAGTTCTGCTATAGGAGGAAAATCCCATAAACAAAAGACAAAAACATTGCAACATTTATGATAAATTATAAATATGACAAATTATTAAGTAATTTCTCTCCATATAGAGTCCTTACAAGCCATTAACTAAAAGACCATCGTACTTGCAGGAAAAAAATGGAGAAAAAGGTAGGACCTAGTGATTCACAAAAAATAAGATGACTCAACCTTACTAAAAATGAAAGAAATACAAATTAAAACCACCAGGTTCTGTTTTTATTGCTTGCAAAGATTAGTTTGATAAAATACTAAAAAAATTAAAATACTTTCTTATGAAAGGAAAAACATTAAAATAAAAGTAAAGGACAAATAAAGATGAGTTATTAAGAGGCTAAGGAAGCAGTACCTGAGAAGTGGTTGTAAAGTGGATTATGAAGTCACAAAACTCAGGAAGAGCTGATTGGTCAAGTATCAAAAGTAGAGAAGCCAAGTAAGATATGAACCAGAAATGTACTAATGTGAATGAGAGACTGACGTGGATGTGGGTGACTAAAGATTGCTGTTTAGGTAGATTAATGGAGGTGGAAATTAAAGAGTGAGAAGGAAGGAGAAAGTGACATAGATAAAGGTAAATATGACTCTGGTGGATTTTATTTTGTTTTTTAAATGATCAGGTTTCAGCCTGTTTAAATGCTGTTGAGCAGGATGGAGAGAAGCAAAGTGGATAGGGGACAAAATTCAGAATATAGTGAAGAGATGATTGCAAAGACAGTGTGAGTGTAGGAGGAGAAAGAGCCCTAAAATGGCTATCATGAGACCTAGTTTTTATTGTTTCAGTTCTTTGACACTTAGTTGCTTCATCTATAACAGGAACTGGCAAACTTTTTCTGTAAAAGGCTAGATCGTAAATATTTCAGTTTTTGTGGGCCATAGTGTCTATGTCATTTATTCCACTATATTTCTTCTAAAAGGAAAGCACCCATAGACCATAGATAAATGAATAGGTGTGTCTGTGTTCCATTAAACTATGGACCTTGACTGTCATATAATTAAATGACATTAACTATTTCTGATTTTCAGTCGTTTATTGTGTGGGCCCTACAAAAACAGCTAGTGGTCTAGATTTTGTCCACAAGCTATACTTTACCAACCCCTGATCTATCAAATGAAAATTTGGACTGAAATATGTATACATAAAATAAATACACACTTAATGGATGTAATCAGAGGACTTAATCTCATTAAGCATATATTTATCATATGTATGATGACTTAACCTTTTGTTTATTAGAAGTAATTCTTAGTCTCAACTGTTTAGAACTCTCAAGAGCTCAGAATTTGTGTTTGTGACTAAAGTTCCAAGAATATCATTTATTCATCATTTATTCTTCAGAACTCTCTCCTGAGATTACTGAAAGAAGAATGATTTTGTCACATCCACATACCATCATTACAAAAATTTCTTCAGTATTTTAAAATAGACTTATTTTTTACTTAAGTATATTTGGGGATGGAAAATAAGTGGAAAATCAGTATTAGTACAAATAAAAGGTAATAGTAAAAATAAGAACAATATATTTGCCAGAAGATAGCCTGAAACTGAGGCATTGTTTATTTTGTCAAAAAGAGAGCAGATGTTTAGAGATATTAAAGGTAAGTCAACAAGCTGATTAATGTAAAAGTTTGAAAGAGAACCTAAAAAAACTTCCTCAATAATGCTTCATGTATCTATAGGCATCCTGAGGAAACCTTTTCATAACTAATAGTAAAGTCTTATTATTACAATTCTAGGGCTTTCAAGTTCAGTTGAAGCACTAACTACTGTTTTGTTTTTATTTCTATTTACAAGGTACTGTTATTAAAGACTCTTACAGTAATAAGGTAAAAAAATGTTGCAGGTTAATTTACTAATTGCTGATCTAGCACTTGAAGTCTCAAGCACTCAGATGTTTGATTTTTAATTTTAGTCTTAGTAATCTCAGTACAAATATTCTTTTAAAATGGACTTTAAGAGGAAAAAATGTTTCTGGCTTGACTATTTGACATAAAAGGGATTTATTCCTTTGCCACTGATTCATTTCTGAATAGTGCTTCTCCAAGGTTTTCAGAGCTAGATTCAGAACCAACATCACTTGACTTCTAATCTAGTTAACCTTACAGTACTGTGCTTTTCAACAAATTCTGTATAACCTGGTTCCATAGTATAGGCTTCAAGGTTACACTAACGGTTAATTGTGTTGAGTTTCTGTGTACCGGGTTCTGCAACCATGTGAGGTACTTGATACTATTATTAGTCACAGAGGCATTAGGTATTATAATATTGTTAATTAGTGGTAGAACCAAAATTTGAACCATTTTGATTTTTTTGCCTAAGTAAAATTTATTCTTAATCTGTAAACTTTCTTTTACAAGCTGAGACTCTCTCTTACTCCCAGAAATTCCCTAGCCCTTTAGTTTTTTATTTCCTTTATACTTCTTTTTTCTTCTGTCATTGTGAGCACCTCTAGCATACTGTTAAAGGAAGCAGTGACAGTGGGTGTCCTTGTTTTACTCTTAATTTGAGATAGTCCTAAACAAATTGAATTCCATAAATATTTATTACTAGTAGAGAAACATTTCATAACAAACCATACATCTGAAATATCGTTCTGCTTTCTAGAAGATATAATTTGACTGTATTTAAAAGCAATAAGGATTGTGCCCTCGCTGGGGTAGCTCAGTGGATTGAGCTCAGGCTGCAAACCAAAGTGTCGCAGGTTCAATTCCCAGTCAGGGTACATGCCTGGGTTGCAGGCCATGACCTCCAGCAACCACACATTGATGTCTCTCTCTCTCTCTATCTTCCTCTCTTCCCTCTCTAAAAATAAATAAAGTCTTAAAAAAAAAAGCAATAAGGATTATCATAGCACATGGCTCTTCAAGTATATTCAATGGATGATTGTATGCCTTACCTTGGTGTGCAGTAAGTATAGATCAAGATTAATTGAAGAGGTTTTTTATCAAATAAATTATTCTAAATAAATTATTCTTCTTTCTCCCTCTTACAAAACTACCAGATGACTATGGCAGTCTTGGTAGTTGTCTCTGGAGCTGGTAGAGATCTTAAGTGTATTCTTATTAGGAGCCAACACTGCTAGTGGCTAGATGAGAGAAAGAGTGATTTTCTTCTCTTTCTAGTGATGTCTGTCCATTCCCTATTCTGATCCACACTTGTTTCGGAAACTGCAGGATCACCTTTCATAAAGGGAATAGAAGTGTGGATTCGGGGGAAGGATCCATAAACCTTCAGTGGAATCTAACCCTTTGTGATCCTTCTGTGGAATTTTGACAGCTCTTAATTTGGATTGTTAGCTAATATTTGAGCTAAGTGTTTGATAGATATCAGGAGGCCCATGAACTGTGTTATGAAATGGTATTAAAAATACGTTTTTACATGTATGTGGGCTCCATAGCTTTTCTTTGATATCCAATATGAGTTCTACTTGAAAGGTTAAGAATCTATCAGTGTGATTGGGGAGGGGTTAGGAAGAGAAGGAAGGAGGGAGGAAAAAAAATTTGTTACTACTGGTAGTATAACAATATATGATGTCTGAACCATTTGTAGAGTGATATTTAGGAGCAACAGTCAATGAGGGACTGTTTTAGGCCATCAATTGTTGGGATAGCCTAGTAGTTCACTTAGAACTTTCATAAGTGTCTTCCAAAGCCAGAAATTCTAATATAGAGAATATTGTCTACTCACAGAAGTGTCTAGGAAAAATACTGTAAGAGGTAGAGTAATTGGCAAGAATTTTACCAAATGTTAGTAAAACGAAAAATTGGTGTTTGGAAGTTAAACTTTTCAGGAAAAAAGAGGTTCGTTACCCAATTACAATTACAGGAATTACAAGGAAAAAGTCTATTACAAACTACAAAATAAGTATTTTACCTGGCAAATTGAGATTGAAACCTGTTGCAAGTATGACCAAGAATAAATATTTATTTCCATGTAAGAACTTCTCAATTATTTTACTGCCATTGCCTTGTATATATTTATTGATATTTTGCTTAATAACTTTGGGTTGATTTTAGGACACCAAAAATATGGACATGAAAAAGATTGCTAAACACAAGACACTGTGGAAAATGAACTCAACCAGTGAACCTTTATTAATTACTGGTGTAGAAGACCATTCTTTGAAAAAATTTACCATTCCCAAGATCAGGAGGACGTCTAGGAAAGGTAATATTTTTGTGGAAGATGGGGTTATTTCATAACTATTACTGCGTTTATCTGATTCTTACTTTATATTTATCTTCTATTTTGACTATAAAATTAACTTGAGTCAGGCCTTTAATGCCTTAAACACACATGTACTTTTGGTTCCACACAAAATGGAATAGACATGTCTTCTGTCCCTCTCACTAAGTACACCTAAAAACTCTGGACATCATAGATAAAACAAACATAAAAAGACCTTGAAAGGTGGAGAGATGATGATGGACTGGCTAGGGACCCTGAGACTCAAGAAATGACATAGCAGTAAGTTCTCTGGATTTTCTTTGTGTTTCCTCTGTGTCTCAGATGGTATGCCCACAGCTCAGGAATGCCAGTTGTCAGCCACACACACACACACAAAACAAAACAGAAAAAGTCTGTTCTCTTTTGCCAAGGACTGGGAAAGGGACATTCTAAAAAGATAGAAGCCTGTTTTGACAATAAACACCCCACTCTTGCAAAACACTAGGGAAAAAACATAGTTCCTATACCTTTGTCAGCAAAGGTAAGTAGTATAGGCATAGACTTCCAACTATGTCTTTTCCCTTAAAGTTCTCCTCCCTGCCACCCCCTGACATTGCAGTGTCAGTGGATTTCCTCCCCTGCCCTGTGGTGATGGATCATCCTTTTCACTGAGAGTAGAGTCAGTGAAGATGAAGTGGGGAGCATGGAAACCTATATACCCACTAGTAACAAGGTATCCATCCCCCTCCAACAGCGTCAGGGGAGGCTGAGTAAGAAAGTGGACTTCTACCCCTTTTCCATGGTAACAAGGCATCCCCCCCAGGTGTCAGTGGAGACCCTTTGGAAAACCAGGACTTACACTTTGCCTGGTGGTGAAGAGTCCGTATCGCCACCCCCTTTTCCCTACTGGCACTTATTCTACCAGCTCAGATTTAGTAGAGGCTTGTTAAAGCACAAGATTACACTTGATCCAGAGGCTCTTGACAATACCTAAATGACCAACATGTAATTAAAAACTTACTCGTCTTACCACCACCCAGGAAAATCTCAACTTAAATGAGAAAAGGTAATCAATAGGTGCCAACACAGTGATGAAACAAATGTTGGAATTATCTGACAAGGCTTTTAAAGTGGCCATCATGTTTCAACAGCTATAAACACTCTTGCACAGATGAAAAAATACAAAATCTCAAATGCAAATGCAAAAATACAAAAGCAAAGAAATGACAAATATAATAAAGAACCATGTATAAGTTTTGGAACTGAAAAATACAGTAATTTAAATAAAAACTTATTTGGATGGTATCCAGAGAAGAATCAAGAAAACATTGGAAAGAATCAGCAAATTTGAAGGTATAACAATAGAAATTACCAGCCTGAACAATACAGAAAAAAATAACAGAGCCATAGGGAACTATGGAACAGTAATAAAAGATCTAACATCTTTGTCCTTGGAGTCCCAGAAGTAGAAAAGAGAAAGAATGTGGAGCTGAAAAGGTACGTGAAATACTGGCTGAAAATATTCCAAAGTTGGCAAAAGGCATAAACTTGTACATTCAAAAGGCTAAATAAACCCTAAATAGGGTAAACCCAAAGAAGTCCATGCCAAGGCACATCATACTCAAACTTCTGAAAACTAAAGATGGAAAAAATCTTAACATTTGAGAGAAATCAATGTTGTATATAGGAGACAAATTGACAGTAGACTCAATAGAAGCCATGGAGCCTAGAGGAAATGGCACAATATTTTTCAAGTGTAGAAGAACAAAAACTGTCAACCCTGTATTCTGTCACCAGCTAAAAATATCCTTCAGAAATAGAAGTGAAATAGACATTCTCAGATAAAGTAAAACTGAGAATTTTTCATCAGCAGATCCACCCTAAAAGAATGTAAACAAGGTTCTCCAAACAGAAAATGACAAGAGAATGAAGCTGCAAACATTAAGAATAAAGGAAGAACAATAGAGTAAAAATAAAGAGAAATACAGTAAGTTATTCTCTTCTTGAGGTTTATAATTATGTTGGACAGTTGGAGAAAAAAGTATAGCATTCTGTGACTGATCTCAGGGCATACAGAAGAAGTATTTAAGACAATTATAAAGCCCGATGTTACCATTGGAGGGAACTGAGTAAGTGGGATATAGGATCTTTCTGCACTATATCTTATGACTTAATGTGAATTTATCTCAGAATTAAAACTTCTTAATAAAAAGCATAGATAAATGAAAGTTGAATTTTAAAAATCCAAGTAACACACAGGAATACAGAAAATTGAAATAGAGAAACAGCTAAGGAAAAAAATAAACCAATGGCAGATTTAAGCCTTAACATATCAATTACATTAAATGTAAATGATCTAAATATATTAATTAAAAGAGATTGACATAACTATGTACTGTCAATAAATTCCTTTCACATACAGTACTACAGGTTGGTTGACAGTAAACACATGGTGAAATACAGGCTATGCAAACAATAAAAATAAAGCAGGAATGGCTATATTAACATCACATAAAGTAAACTTCAGAGGGAAGAAAATTATTAGCAACAAAGAGGGATATTACATGATGATGAAAAGGTGTGTCCACTAATAATAACAATCCTATGTGTGTATTCACCAAACAACAAAGCTTCAGATACAGAAGCATATTTGGTAAAACCGAAAGGAGAAATGGACAAATCCAGAATTATAGTTAAAGACTAGCTTTCCTCTCTCAACAATTGATAGTCAGCAAAGACATAGAAGTAAACACCATAAGCCCACAGGCTCTCACATTTTTACATTACCCATCAACAGCAGAGTAGACTTTTTTAAGCTCTTATTTGATACTCAAGATAGTATGTTGGGCCATAAAACACATATTTCAACATATTTAAATGAATTGAAGTCATGAATGTGTTTTCTGACCACATGCAAACTGGAAATTAATGTTTCCAAGCACATGGAAAGTAAACAACACATTTCTGAATATTCATGAGATTTCAAGAGAAATTAAAAGAAATTAAAAATAACATTGGACTGAATAAAAATGAAAATGCAGCATATCAAAATTTGAGGGAAGAGTATTGCTCACTAATTTATAGCACTAAATACTTACATTAGAGAGTAGGAAGGGTTTCAGATCAATCCAAGCTTTTACCTGAAGAAATTATAAAAAGAACATGATAAGCTCAAATCAAGCAGAAGAAAAGAAAATGAAACAAAAAGCTGTTTGATTGAAAACATTTTTTTAAAATGGCAAGCCTCTAGCAAGACTGACAAAGAAAAACACAAGCCACAAATTACCCCCGTCAGGGATGAAATGGGTGTTATTATCAACTCTGTTGGCACCATTTTTCCCACAGCATTTGCTCATTTCATGTCTCAATATCACATTTTTATAATTATTAAAATACTGAGACTTTATTATATTTGTTATGGAAATCTGTTATCAGTGATCTTTGATATTAGTATTGTAATCATTTTGAGGTACCACAAACCATGCCTGTGTAAGACAGATTAATTGATAAATGTGTGTTTTCTGTTCTGACCACTCATATGGCTTTTCCCTTCATCTCTCTTCTTATTCTCAGGCCTCTGTGTTCCCTGAGACACAACAATATTGAAATTAGTCCAGTAATAACCCTACAACGACCTCTGACTATTCAAATGAAAGGGAGAGTCACATGCCTCTTCCTTTAAATCAAAAGCTAGAAACCATAAGGCTTAGAGAAGCATGTTGAAAGCCAAACTAGGTTGAAAGCTAGGCCTGGGGCACCAGTTAGCCAAGTTGTGAATGCAAAGGAAGAGTTCTTGGAGGAAATTAAAAGTGAACGCACAATGGTAAGAAAGTAAAACAGCCTTATTGCTGATATGGAGAAAGGAAAGTGGTCTGGTTAGATCAAGCCAGCCACAACATTCCCTTAAGCCAAAGCCTAATCCAGAGCAAGAGGCTAACTCTTCAATTCTTTGAAGGCTGAGAGAGATGAGGAAGCTACAAAGAAAAGTTTGAAGCTAGCAGAGGTTGGTTCATGAATTTGAGGAAAGAAGCTTGCTCCATCACATGAAAATACAAGGTGAAATAGCAAGTGCCGATGTAGAAGCTGTAGCAAGTTATCCAAAGGATCTAATTAAGATAATTAGTGATGGGGGCAACACTAAACAACAGATTTTCATTGTAGGCAAAATAGCCTTATATTAGATAAAGATACCATCTAGGATTGTCATAGCTGGAGAGGAGAAGTCAGTGCCTGGGTTCAAGGCTTCAAAGGACAGGTTGACTATCTTGTTAGGGGCTAATGCAGGGTTGGCTTTAGGTTGAAGCCAATGCTCATTTACAATCCCAAAATTCCTACAGCCCTTAAGAATTATGCTAAATCTGTTCTGCCTGTGCTTCATAAATGAAACAACAAAGCCTGTATAACAGCACATCTGTTTATGATATAGTTAGCTGAATACTTTAAGCCCACTGTTGAAACCCACTAAAAAAAGATTTTTTTCAAAATACTATCACTCATTGACAGTGCCTTTGGTCACACAAAAGCTCTGATAGGGATGAACAATGAGACTAATGTTATTTTCATGCCTACTAACCCAACATCCATAAATTGAAAGCCTTCTGGGGAGGATTTTATTTTTAGATGCCATTAAGAATATTTGTAATTCAAAAGAAGGAATCAAAATACCAGCATTAACAGGAGTTTGGAATAAATTGGTTTCAATGCTCACGGATTACTTAGAGGGGTTCAAGACATCAGTGGGGGAACCAACTGCAGATGTGATGGACATAACAAGAGCTAGAATTAGAAATGAAACCTGAAGATATGACTGGATTGCAGCAATCTCAAAATAAAACTTCAGTGGATGAGGAGTTGCTTTATGTGAATGAGCAAAGTGGGGTTTCTTCTGTTTGTTTTTGTTTTTGTTTTGAAATGGAATCAACTCCTGGTGAAGCTCTTGTGGAGATTGCTGAAATAACAGCAAAGGATGTGGAATATTACATAAACTTAATTGATAAAGCAGCAGTAGGGTTTGAGAGGATTGACTCCAATTTTGAAAGTTCTACTGTGGGTAGAATGTTATCAAACAGCCACACATGCTATAGGGAAATCCTTTCTAGAAGGATGAGTCACATCAATATAGCAAACTTCATTGTTGCCTTATTTTAAGAAATTGCCACAGCCACTGCAGCCTTCACCAACCACCACCCTGACCAGTCATGAGCCACCAGCAACCCTCCACCAACAAAGAGATTATGAATTGCTTAAGACTCAAATAATGGCTAGAATTTTTTAGCAATAGAGTATTTCTAATTAAGGTATGTACATTTTTAGACATAGTGCAATATATTGGTCACTTACTAGACTACAGTATAGTGTAGACATAACTTTTGTATGCACTGCAGAACCAAGAAAAAATTGTATGGCTTGAGTTAGTAGGACACTGGCTTTACTGCCGCAGTCTGGAACTGAACCTGCACTAAATGTGAAGTACGCTTATGTTCACTAACTCAGTGTTGACCGCAACTTTAATAACAATCATCTGTATCTGTTCCTTTCTTTCCTCTGAAAGAAAGGATTAAGAGTTTTAATCCTTTTGTGTGTATCCTTAATAATACAGACATGCTTAAAAGATTGTTTATTTGTCCTGAAAAAATTTTTACCTCTTTTTCATACCACAGTGTCAGTCAGCAGTTTATAAATATGTTCTGGTGTTTTTGCAAGTCAGAGTAACCAAATAGTTTACTACTATATAGGGTTTTATTTAATTTGGGGAAAATACAAGAGATATTCACATGCTAACAGTAGCTCCCAGGTATGTGTATAATAATACTTGTAGAGTCAGTGTACGTCTTAAATTGAAAATGAGTCACCTGAATTCTAGTACCATTTGTCAACTTTCAGGAACTCCAAGAGGTATGTGGAGAAGAACAAGGTTCATATTTTCATTTATAACAGGTGTAGGAAGTCTATATTACTGTTATAAAACCTTAAATATAAATTATTGCCTCCAGATGTTAAAGTAAATTTCAAGTACTTGGTTATTTTGTGTCTTATTCTGATACAAATTGTCATTGTACAAGGATGTCATTTTAAATGCCAACCATTTGCCCTTTTCTTTATCTTTAGTTTACTTATCACCTTGTTTCACCAATACTAGAGAGTACAGTTTCATACACGATACTCTTAACCAGTGCCGGCTTGATGTAAGTTGTGATCTGCAGTCCTCATGGCAGTTTGGGGATACAAAACTGATTCACAATGAAGATCTGGAAAAAAATTTTACTTCTAAGAGGTAAGTTACTATGACCTAAAGAAATGTGAGATTTTGTGTTGTTTTTACTATGAAGTTTTACATGTATTTGTTATTTCTATCATTTGAGGTTTGATAAATATTACTTAGAAAATAAGTATATATTGTTTATTCATTATTTTGTTGACCTTCTTATAAGCCTTTTGTAATAGTGAAAAGCTAAGTGTGATATTTGTTTAGTAAGTTTTATACATTAACTAGCCAGATTTTAGGCATTCTTAATTTTTTAATTGATAACATTTTCAGAAGCATACATCAACACATTCATTAAGTAGCAATTTTGTAGATCCCTTGGTACCTCATGCACTATGTAATAGCAGTTAAAGTATTTAGAAAGTAACTTTTTTTTCCTTGACTCCACCCTTCAGAGACTGAATTGATGTTTTTATTAGGCAGGATTATATCTGGCTATTTCCAGCTATTCCACTAGAAGCACTATTTTTGACACTTAATTTTTTAAAAAGTATCTCTTCTCCTTTTCCGGAAGGTACATTCCATTATGTTATTTTTGATAAGAATTAGAGCACATGCAAGGTTCCCACAGTAAACATTTTGTATTTATAGGTGATTTTATGTGAACAAAATTTAGTGTAGCTTTTTCACTATCTGAACTTGGCTCCTTCACCAGTTTGCATTTATCTTAAAAGCTGATGGACCCACCCTTAGAACTCATTTTTAAATGTTCGGGGGTTGTTTTGTTTTAGAATCAATTCTCCATTCACACATGCTGTCCCACTTGGTGTTATTTTGGGAGAACTTAAGGAAATGACAATTAGTATATGGCATATTCTTTCGTCTAAAAACCTCAGTTTTGAGCAAAGTAGAATGGACTGAATATATCCTGCCCCTTTCAGATTGAAATAGGTTTGAACAAAAATGAATTCTTAGCATTGTTCTGTGATTCCAGTTCTCTTAGGCATTTAAAAATTTTGTCCTTTTTAACAAAGTGCCCCCCCACTCTGTAAGTTAATTTTCATCCAGTTATTTGTCTTTGTTAATGTTATAGAAATATTAGAACTACCACCCAGCAATATATGTTAGACATTCTAAATGACCAACAAGTCTATAGTTTTTGCCCATTTAGACAAATAGGACAAATTTGTTTTCCCATAGAACTTTATACTAGTTTAAAAGAATCAATCACAATATATTGGTTTTGTCTGATTTCCCTACTACACTGTGAGTTTTATCTTGTTTTCATGTCCATAGTATGGAACTGAGTCTGGCAAAACAGTGAACACTTAATCATTTAATTAGATTGAATTTTTATTTAACCTAATTTTATGTTTTTAAATATGAATGATGGTAGGAAGTACCTTAATTAGTCTTAAACCACAGGTAGAAAAGGAAAATAAAAGGAAAAATAAATAATAATGGTTAGAAAAATAATAGAGTAACAGGATGAAAAGAGAAAGTATTAATGATATTGATTGCCTCTGGCTTTTCTTTTTATCACTCCCCTTAGAAAAACTTATAACTGTGGTCTCAGCTAAAGAAAGTACCTCCAAAAAGATACCAGTCTCCACTTCTAATCTTTATTCCATCTATAACTTCTTAAGTGTGAAACCAGCAAAAACACATTAATCCAAATATCTGTGTATTCATTATACATTTGAGTGCCTACTGTGTCAGATATTATAGTTGATCCTTGAACAGTGTTGGAGTTAGGGACACTGACCACCTCTGCAGCCGAAAATCCACATAAACTACAGTCGACCACCCTCATACACAGATTCCCAATTACAGTTTGAAAATTCTGTAGTTGAAACCCTCAGAGAAAAATGTTTTCCCCTCCGCCTTAAAGAATTTGCATCCTAGTGGAAAGGATGTCCAGCTAAATATAAAATGTTATAATAAAGATACAGATGTACAGATGACGGGTGGAATATTCTTCCTGAGAGTCTTAGAGATGTTTTGAAGAGTTAAGAAACTTGAGCTGATCTTAATAGGTAAAAGAGAGACTGAAATCTTAAGTCCATTGCCTTATTTGTATCAGTTTGATCCTTTTTTGTTTTAAGATAACTTACTAACCTTTAAACATTTTATATATATATATGAAAGGATATTTTAAAGACTATCAGCACCCAGCTTGATGCTGTGGTTGAATTTGTACTTGACATCTCAGTTTACATTCCACTCAAGTGAGTAGTCTGAGCATGGTTAATTTCATTCACTTTACTTATGATTTCAAGAGTGGGCAGAACTAAATCTGTTTGGGCCAGTGATGCTCTGAGACAGATTGTCTTGGGGTGTTGAGTAGGGGGGAATTCGTTAGGGCCAGTTTGATGCGAACAAGGAAGATTGTTGCTCAAGCTACTCATAGCACTCTTGGAATAATGACACTAGTGTTTGGATACACTAAAGCTGAGAATAACAGAACAAAGAGATGGGGAAAACTGAATTCAAAGAAACCTGAATTCTTTTTTGTTTATTTCTTTTTTTATTTTTATTATTTTTTAAGATTTTATTTATTTAGTTTTAGAGAGGGAAGGGAGGGGGAGAGAGAGAGAAACATCAACGTGCGGTTGCTGGGGGCCTTGGCCTGCAACCCAGGCATGTGCCCTGACTGGGAATCGAACCTGTGATGCTTTGGTTCGCAGCCCGTGCTCGATCCACTGAGTTACACCAGCCAGGGCTGAAACCTGAATTCTTAACACTTGGAGCCATGGAATCAACCCTGATAAAGGCTGCCTGATTTCTGAATTTCTTGTCATAAGAGGTTAACTTATTTTTAAGCCAGTTTGAATGGGATTCTATATTTGAAGTCAGTAGCATTCCAACTGATACTCAATTTGGTACTGGGTAAGACATACTTGTGGAAGAGATTCTAAAGTACAGATTTAACCTGGAAGGAGGGCAATGAAGAACCCCACTGTTCCCAGGTGGGAAGGTTGTGGTATTCCCTTATACTTTGGGGCATATACCATATGCTTCATAGGCTGTGGTTTGTGGGGGAACTTTACAAAAAAACTTCAGAATATTGAAGTGCTTTGCCCATTTTCTGCTTCGATCCAAGAAGCCTTTAAAATTCAGAGTTAGAAAGAACCTTTCTGCTTATAGCCTAGTTTCACAGATCAGCTTTGCAAAATTAGCTTGAAGGAAAAATTAATCTTTTCCGGAGTTAATGTGAATATGGATTTAAAAGGAAGGAAATTTAGTGGGAGATAAATATGCCACAAAGCACAAATACATTGCCTTCTACCTTTCTCAGATATATTGAGCACTTTCCTCCTGGTAAATGGAACTACAAAAGTTTTTAGAGTAAAGGTATATTTTAAATGTAGTCTCAGGGAAGAAACTGCATCACGTTAGATTGCAATAGGTAAGGGCCACTCCAAATTCAGGGTCTTGGAGGATGGAAAGTTTTGAGAGGCTTGTAGCCAGGAGACAAATTGCTAATCACTACCATTGTCCAAACAAGGTCTTGCTATGGTTACTAGCTTTTGGAATTTTGAGGGGGGGGGGGGCGGCAAAGAATTCCTGGCCACTACATTGTAAAAGGATAGACTTTGTGCTCAGTAAGGGTCAATTAATGCTGAACATTTTTGTGTCATTCTTCACTTTTCTGAATTTAATTGTAGTCATTTTCTCTCCACCAGTGGATTTTGAGTGTAGATAAGTTTGTAGCCATGTATTTCCTAATGTTGACTATATGGATCTATATCCACACATTTTGGAAATGAAAGCATATTACTCACGTGATGGATCTAAAGTTAGATGCAATAACTGGATGAGACTTTGGGTTATTTTCTTTTGTGAAGTGGATTGAAGGTGTTTGGTGTGAGCATGAGCATTTTTAAAGATCTGTGTTTTGAAAGAAGGGTGCATATAAGTAACCAATGAGTAGACTATAATCTCCCTAATAATTGTAAGTCATCTTATCTTATATAATTAGATTAAACTATTCTCTGTCCCATCCCCCTTACCTTTATTAGTTCATTGACATCCAGACCTAGTCATTATTCATATATTAAACAAAAACTTTCACTGTTGAAGTTTTCTTAAGAGGAAAGGGTTTTATTGAGTGAGTCATTGCTAGCCAAAAAGGACCAAGCCTGGGGCTAAGTCTAAACTGTCAAACAACAGGGCTAGATGGAGAAAACATGTCCACTGTCCTGGAGTTGATGGGCTTTTTACTATATCAGGTAGGCAGAAGAAAGATACAAGCTGTTCTGAAAGAATTTACATTGGCTATATAGATAAAAGGGGTGAAAGGGAGGGAGATAAGTGCATAGTCTGTAAGAAGTAAGGGTTTGCTCTTCAGGATGGTTGTGAGCAACAGTCTGGAAACTTCATGCCAAGTAAGATGGAGAAGTTCACCTGGTGGTTGGCTACACAGCTATTCTTTTTAGATAATTGAGGAAATAGCCACCTGGAAGTTAATTCATTAAGTTTCAACATACATTGAGGAATGTAAGCAGTCTCTTGTTTGTTTTGCCCTGCAATTGTTAACTGATTAAAGTATTGTCTCTTCATGCTCCAGCCCATTATAATTTAATTTAGGATATCTCAGAATTTTCTCCTTTTCCGGTTCAGTCAAACAGCGTGAGACTTGCTTGGAAATCCTGAGATGCTGAAGTCATTGTCTCCGCAGGTGTGAGCAAGGAAGCTAGTAGACCTAGCTGCTGCTGGCAGCCCTCTTAGGACCATAAGAGGAGCCATGACAGAGGTAAAGATGATCAAGTTGTGGACAGCAGCCTGATATTGTTGGACTTCCTGATATTGTTGAGGGACTAAATAAGTTTCTGAATTTGCTTGTGGTGGGCAGCATAGTGCTCCCCCAAAGATGTCCACATCTTGATTTCTAGAACCTCTGAATGTGTTACTTTACGTAAGGAAAAGGACTCTGTAAATGTGATTGAGGTCAAGGACCTTCAGATGGGTGATTATCCTCAGTTATCTCACGCCCTACTTGAGCTCTCAGAAATGTAAGAGAAAGGCAGAAGAGTGGGTCAGAGAGAGGAGACAGAATAAGTATAAGAGGGATTCAGCCTGACTTTGTTGGCTATATCGATGAAGGAAAGGTGTTATGAGCCAAGGTAAGCAGTTAACTTCTAGAATTTTGGAACAGCCTTCAGCTAACAGCCAGCAAGCAAACCGGATGTCAGTCTTCCAGCTCTAACTGAATTCTGCCAACAAGGAGATAGACCCTCCCCAAGAGCCTGAGGAAGGAGCATAAGTCCAGATGATACCTTGATTTTAGCCTAATGAGACCCATATTGGGCTTATGACCTACATAACTGTAGGATAAGAAACTTGATTTAAATCTACTATGTTTCTGGTAATTTTTTACAGTAGCAATAGAAAACTAAAATACTACCTTATATCTGAACAACTTATGTGAGAAATTTTCCCCTTTTTGCAACTTTATTAAAATATTGACATAACATTGTATAAGTTCATGGTATACCGTGTGATGATTTGATACATGTATATGTATTGCAAAATGTTTACCATAGTAAGGTTAGGTAACACATCCTTTACCTCACCTAATTACTATTTGTTCGTATAATAAGAATATTAAAGCTATATTCTTAAGCAGCTTTCAAATTTACAATACAGTATTAACTGTAGTCACCATTTTGTACCTTATAACTTAGAACTTATAGTACCTTAGAACTTATAACTTAAAGTCTGTACCTTCACCGACACGTCCTCCATTACCTCCACTCTCCAGGCCCTCACAACCATCATTCTGCTGTCTGTTTTCATGAGTTTTATGTTTTTACTTTCCACCTATAAGTGAGATCATAAGTGTATTTGTCTTTTCTCTTTGACTTATTTCACTAAAAACAATACCCTCAAGGTCCATCTGTGTTGTTGAAAATGGAAGGATTTCCTTTTTTATGGTGGGTAATATTTCATTGTATATATACACATTTGCTTTATCAATTCATCTGTCAATGGGCATGTAGGCTATTTTAATGTTTTGCCTGTTAATAATGCTGAAATGAGTATGGAAATGCAGATATCTCTTTAAGATAGTGATTTCATCTCCTTCATATACATACTCACAAGTAGGATTTCTGGGTCATATAGTAGTTCTATTTTCCTTTTTTTTTTTTTTTTGAGGAATCTCTATACTGTTTTCTGTAGTGACTGTACCAATTTATATCCCACCAACGAGTGAGGGTTCACTAGCACTTATCTTGTCTTTTTGAGGATAGCCATGCAGACAGGTGAGAGATGATATCTTGTGATCTGATTTGTATTTCACTGATGATTAGTGGTGTTGAGTACTTTTTCATGTGTTTATTGGTCATATGTACATTTTCTTTGGAAAAATATTTATTCAAGTACTCCACTCATTTTTTAATCAGATTGTTTGTTTTTACCATTGAGTTGTATGGATTCCTTATGTATTTTGGATATTATCCCCTTACCAGATATATAGTTGGCAAATATTTACCCCCATTTCGTCTTTTCCTTTTATCAATTGTTTCTGTATGCTGTGCAAAATTGCATTTTAGTTTGAGGTAGTCCCATTTATTGTACTTGCTTTTGTTTGTGCTTTTGCTGTCGTATCCAAAGAATTTTTGCCAAGATCATTGTCAAGGAGATTTTCCCCTGTGTTTTCTTCTAGGAGTTTTATGGCCTTGGGTCTAACCTTTAAGTCTTTAATCCATTTAGAGTTAAATTTTTGTGAGTGGTATAAGATAGGGTTACAATATCATTCTTTTGCATATGGATATTCCTTTGCTGAAGAGACTGTCCTTCCTCATTGCATATTTGTGGCTCTCTTGTCAAATATTAGTTGACAGTATATGCATGGGTTTATTTCTGCGTTCCTGATTCTGGCCCATTGGTCTATGTGTGTTTATATGGCTCTACCATACTGTTTTAATTAATGTACCTTTGTAATATATTTTATTTTATTAATTACACTATTGCAGTTGACCTTTATTCCCCATACCCATTCCACCTACCCGCCCCCTCCAGTCAATCCCCTTATCATTGTTCATGTCCATGGGTCATACATAAGTTCTTTGGCTACTCCATTTCCTCTATGTACTTTATATCCTCATGGCTACTCTGTGACTACCTGTTTGTACCTCTTAATACTCTCACCTCTTTGCCCATTCCCCCACACCCCCTTCCTGTCTGACAACCATCAAAATGCTGTCTGTATTCATGGTTCTGTTTCTGTTCTCGTTTGCTTGGTCTGTTTTTTTAGATTCAGTTGTTGATAGATACATATTTATTGCTGTTTTATTGTTTTATTATTTTGATCTTCTTTTTCTTAAATAAGTTCCTTTAACATTTCATATAATATGTCTTAGCGATGATGAACTCCTTTAGTTTTTTCTTTACCTGGGAAGCTCTTTATCTGCCCTTCAATTCTAAATAATAGCTTTGCTGCATAGAGCAATCTTGGCTGCAGGTCTCTGCTTTTCATGACTGCGTATTTCTTGCCAATCCCTTGTAACCTGCAAAGTTTCTTCTGAGAAATCAGTGGACAGCCTTATGGGAACTCCCCTGTCATTAACTTGCTGCTTTTAAGTTTCTTTATCTTTAACCTTTGGCGTTTTAATTATGGTGTGTCTTGGAGTGAACTTCTTTGCATCCATCTTGTTTGGGACTGTCTGTGTTTCCTGGACTTGCAAGTCTATTTCCTTCACCGAACTAGGGAAATTTTCTTTCATTATATTCTCAAATAGATTTCCAATGTATTGCTCTTTCTCATCTTTTTAAGGCACCCCTGTGACACCAATGTTGGACCATGTGCAGTTGTCTCAGAGGCTGCTTATACCATCCTGGGGAGGGGGGGCGGTCAGAAAAGGGACAATGGCCTTTGCTCATCTTGATGCCAGACACTTCAGTTTCTCCCTGTATACCACTCATGCCTTTCAAGCTGCTACCCCAGTGCTGGAGCTCAGAGGGAGTGATTATGAGTAAGTGAATCCATGTGTGGGTTCTTTAAGAGGAACTGCTTGGGGTTCCAGCAGTTTCTTCTACCAATTCAATCATTGCTGGGTTTTGTAGCCAGAAGTTGTGGAACTCTGGGCTGTGGGGCTGAGACTCCTCACTCTCCAGAGATCCCTTCTGAATTTTTATCCACCACATGTGGGTGTGGGACTAGCATGTGCCGTATCTGTACTCCTCCTACCAGTCTGGATGGATGTGGTTTCTTTATTTAATTCCATAGTTGCCATACTTCCATTCAACTCGATTTCTGATGGTTCTGAGTGATGGTTGTTCTATATTACAGTTGTAAATTTGATGTGGTTATAGAAAGAGGCAAGCTGTGTTTTCCTATCCTGTCATCTTGACTAGAAGTCCCTGTAATATATTTTGAAATTAGGAAGTGCGATGCCTTAAGCTCCTTTCTTTCTCAAAATTCTTTGGTTGTTCAGGTTCATTTGTAGTTCCATAAAAATTTCAGGATTGTTTGTTCTGTTTCTATTAAAAATTCCATTGGAATGTCGATAGAGATGGCATTTAATCTTTATATGGCTTTGAGTAGTATTGACATTTTATCAATATTAACTCTTACCACTGACGAATATGGGATATCTTTCCATTTTTTGTGTATTCTGTTTCTTTCATAGGGGTCTTACAGTTTTGGTTTATAGACCTTTCACCTCCTTGTTTAAATTTATTCCTAAGTGTTTTATTGGTTTTGGTGTTACTGTAAATGAAATTACTTTTATTTTTTTCAGGTAGTTCACTGTTATTATATAAAATGCAGTGCTTCTTACATTGATTTTTGTATCTTAAACTTTACTGAATTTGTTTCTTAGGTCTAACATTTTTTTGGTAGAGTCTTTAGGTCTTTCTCTGTATATAACAGCATGTCATCTAAAATAAAGAAGGAGACCATTTTATTTCTTCCTTTTGGATTTCAATTCCATCCCTTTCTTTTTCTTGCCTAATTGCTCTAGCTAGGATTTTTAAACAAGGATGACTTGTTTATTCCTGATCCAGGAGCTTTGTGCTTTTCACCAATCAATATGATGTTAATGGCTAACTTTGGCTTACTTCTTTTTTAAAAAAATATTTTATTTATTTGTCTTTTAGAGGAGGGGAAGGGAAGGAGAAGGAGAGGGAAACATTAATGTGTGGTTGCCTCTTGTGTGTCCCCTGCCTGGGATCTGGCCCGCAACCCAGGCAGGTACTCTGACTGGAAATCGAACCAGTGACCCTTGGGTTTGCAGGCCAGCACTCAGTCCACTGAGCCACATCAGCCAGGGCTTAGTTGTTCTTGTACTCTTCTTTTACTGGTTTCTAGACAGTGTAAAGTTAGGTTTATTTGAGATGTTTCCCCTAATGTAGGCACTTATTACTATAAAATTTCCTCTTAACACTGCTTTTGCACATCTCATAAAGTTTGGTATATGGCATTTCCATTTTCCTTTCAGTATTTTTTTATTTCACTTGTGATTTCATCTTTGACTCATTGTTCAGGAATGTATTGTTTAATTTTCTCTTATTTGTGAATTTCTAAATCTTTCTCCTGTTACTGATTTCTACTTTCATACTCCTGTGGTCTCTGGTTGAGGCAACCAAAGCAAGTCCTTCATGTGATACTCCAGAAGGCTGGGGAAGCTGGTCACTCACCCTGCTCTCACCTTCCCAACAAGGGGAAATTACCTAGGGAATTCCCTCTTGGCACTGGACACTGCTAGCATGGGGTGTGGGGCAGTGATGCAGGCAAAGCTGTTCATCTTACCCTTTTTGTGCAGTTATTCTCGAGTTTTTGTGCCACTGTGTTGCTGAAGTTTCTTAAGTTGACTCTAGAGCTCTCCTAGAGTTGCTTTTCTTCGTGGATAGCTCTAATGGAGCTGGAAACTGGGGTCTTCTACTTCACCATCTTTGTGATACCAATACTCTTGAATCAAACTTTTATTTCTTATTTAAACTTTGTTAAATCCCAATTTCTCTTAGCTCTCTGTGCTTCATTTACATATTGCACCTTACTCCAGCTGTACAATTTCTCTTAGCTCTCTGTGCTTCATTTACATATTGCATCTTATTCCAGCTGTACAATTATCACTTTTTCACAGGTAGTTGATGGATTTAAAAACAATTAAGTTCCCTTTCAAGCTTTCCAAAGCCACTTACTTCATTTTCTTTATATCCTAAAAAACATAATTTATTATATTCATTCTGTCGTCTAAGCACCACCAGTAGCTCCATAACCAGTAGTAGTAGCTAAATAGCAGTTTTGATTCCAGTTAAACTTGAAAATAATGATACTTTCCATGTTTCATTTACTAAAACAAAGTATCTATTACCTACTGTACAAGTTATCTTTGGAATCTTTGTGTAATGTAATTAATTGTGACATAGGCATTCTATTTGAGGCACTTAATCCTTGTATTCTGTTGTTGGTTTCAGTAGATAGACATGGTAGCACAGTGAATTATAAGTTCGTGGTCTTTCAAAAGATATCCAAGATATCTAATCCTGTTTCTATCACTCATTTGTTGTCTTATGTTAACGTATATGTAACTTCTTTATCGATGTAAATTTTCTTATCTAAGATTTTTATATTAATTCACTTAATGTTTAATAAAATAGTGGTTTAAAATAATGACCAGCCCACAACCAAGAGTATATCTACAAAATTAACATTTGAGTGCTGTGTTGATTTCGAACTTTCCACTCCAGAGCTTAAAGTATTCGAAAGGTTCAGGAACTGACAAATTGTGACACTTACTCCTCATTAGTATTGCTTTATAAAAACATGAGAAAACATTTCTGGAAAATTATTCTTAGCTCTTATTTTTTATATTTAAGATAATATAAATACCCTGTTAGCATACACTCTGATATATATTACTATCTTTTGGTAATAGAGCACTTTGTATGTAGTAGTTGTTCTTATTCTTTCCCAGTTATGTGTTACTGTAAACACAAAAGACTACTCAGATTCATTTTACCTATCATCTCTGAAACGAAGGTTTTGAGACTCAGAGCTTCTGTCGTTTGACAAGCAGACAGATTCTAGTTCTGAGTAACTTCAAAAGGTAATCTTTTATAAAAATTTTTAAACCTACAAAGAGTTGTCATGGGTAATTTTTTATTGTTCATTTTTATATGTCATATTTAACCCTAAATTTCCAATATAATTCTGAAAACCACATAGTATTTATTAGTATATTACCAATACAAAACTCCAGAGAATATGTTCTGCTTTAGTTATATAGGTTTTGGGATTCCTGGGTGTGATCTTTTTTTTTTATTTCTACTTAATCCCTTAGAGAGGACATAATGTTTAGCCAGTAAGAAACACAGAGAATTACTTGGCCTAAAATACCAGTGGTGCCACTGTTGAGAAACCCTGCTCTGTTGTTCATTATACATCTTTAATTTATAACTGCATTTTCACATAATGTTATATTTATGCGTAGGTAAAAACCTGACAATATACTTTGATTTTTCTACCCCCGTCCCATCCTTTGTGCTCTTGTGTTTCCATGTGGGAAAACGAACTTCCTGAGCAAATACTTGGGCCCGGCTAGGAAATCCTTCTAGGCATTGCTCAGAGAGTTAATATTTTTTCCAGATCCTAAGAAAAACCAATTGAGAAATTGGGAAAACAAAAGTATTATTGTGCTTCTGTGAGATTTAAACTTTAACAATCAACATAGAGATCTTAGTGTTTCACTGAACCTACTGATGTCAACTTTAAAGCAAGAGCAGGAAATGATGACACGTGAAGTTGAAAGTTAAGGTTGACATCTGCAGGAACTGAGAGAGAAGTGGCCATGATCTAATCAGTTAGTCTTGATTGTAACTGTTGCCATGTGTTTTGTAGCCCTGTCTACAATTAATGGTGAGTCATTCTTGCTAATGAAAAAAATACAAATATGCTAATATGCATAGTATACTTTTATAAATTCTGTGAGTGGTACTGGAGGAAATAACAAATTTTCTTTTGTGGCTCACACATTACCTAGGTTCTCCATTGTTGATAGTCACTGGGCATCACATTTCTGTCCCAGTGATTGAACTACTGTCCCACAAGTTGCTAGTGATAACTAGCACTGACCAAGCCACAGAGAACTCCCCATCCAATCTGCCAATTGAAAGGAGATGATAGATATTTTGTATTTTTAAGTGGTTCTTGATTGTAGTAAAAAATTTCAAGAGTATCTGTAGTTTAGATTATAATCCTTTCTGAGGATGATTTATTTTACTACTAAGATAGGAGTTGGTAATCAAATTCTCACTTATTTCTTCCAGCTCTTATCTATATCCCTGAAGAATGGAGCGCCCTAATAATTGACCATATATATGTGAATGTGTGTATTTGTCTCTATGTGTATGTATTTAAGAAATGCATATTCTTTCCTCTATAACACAAATAAGTAAGAATTTGATCTCTGGAACTTAATGGTTGGCATATACAATTCCAATTATGTACTTTGCTACTTTGGCAAGTTTTAACTCTTTAAACATCATATTTGTCATTTTTAAAACATGTATAACAATAATAATAATAACAACAACAACTCAATTTGGGAGAGTAGACAACAAATGACAAAATGCATGTAAAGGTTAAGTCTTAACAGTGTTGGGCATATTAGCAGCATTCAGGAAATGTTAGCCCTTATCATAATTCTGGACAAGTAGTTACCTAGCTGCTATTTGCATTTCTTCCTTAGATGATTTTCAGCCTAACTTGTTTCGATAGGACACTGTCCCCTGTGCATTTTCTCAATAATTGTCGTGTTTTCTGACTATAGTAAGTTGAAATACTTATTTTCTGTTAAAAATTGTGTTGATATTCTCATTTCACTGCATATTTGTTTTGCTTTAGGTCAGAGATGCGTGAAAATGGAAGACATGGCAGAGAACTTGAAGAACATTTCTGCTTTTTAGCACTTCCTCAGAGTGATGTGGCTGAGATATATTATAATGGGATAAGTAGCAAAGCATCTGCATTGAAGATATTAGGAAATCCTCTTCTTGGAATTTATATATTTAGACATGTTGATGTTGCATTGAATTATGCTCACAGTAGAAGCATTAATGTAGAAAGTATTATAGTTTTTAAGGTAGGTAGCCTAAAACAAATATTAACTATTATATTCAGTTTATTTTAAATTGACCTGAACATGTGAATTATTAGTGTTTTTAAGTTATATAAAATAAATAATTATATTTATTACTGTCATCATCGTTATCATTCAGAATTTCCTCCTATTAGCCCTGGCTGGCGTAGCTCAGTGGATTGAGCGTGGGCTGCGAACAAAAGTGTCGCAGGTTTGGTTCCCAGCCAGGGTACATGCCTGGGTTGCAGGCTATAACCCCCAGCAACCGCACATTGTTGTTTCTCTCTCTCTCTATCTCCCTCCCTTTCCACTCTAAAAATAAATAAATAAAATCTTTAAAGAAAAAAAAGAATTTCCTCCTATTTCTGGTGTTAGTTGGGTGTGCAGCATAAACCAGAAGTCCAAGTAAACAAAGGCAGACCATACCATCTTTGTCTTGTCAGCGTATAATTTTTTATCTTAATTGACCCTCTTTCTCTTGTTCAGACCATTATTAATGCCAGAGGATTTTAAGTGTCCTTCTTCAAAACATTGGTTATAATTGTTCTGGCTTAAGCTAAAGTTACTAAATTCCTATTGTTTATTTTTCTTAATAGTATTATACAATGCTAATTTCTTAGTTTTCATAATTTTGTTACGTTTATGTAAGAAGTTAACATTAGGAAAAGCTGCGTACAGGTATACAGGATTTCCAAACTATTTTTGCAACTTTCCTGAAAGTCTAAAGTTATTCAAAATTGAAAACAGTAAGTCTTATACTCAAATCTTAAGCATTAACAAATTGGTTAAGATACACTTTTTGGTTAATTGCAGCTTTGCCAGGAATACTAAAATCACAGATGCTATGCAGGATGCTGAGTTGTGTAACTTAGAGTGTAAAATCATTGGTTCATTTGGTATAATTTCTTTTATTTTTAGACCTCAAATACTATCAAATTCATAAAGCATAATTTATTTTTGCATTAAAAGTCATACATACTTAATTTAGAAAAATTGGGACATACTGAAAAGCTCCAAAAAGCCTTTTAATAAATAACTACAGTTACTTTTACAATACTTAGTAACAAGTACTTAATCTTATTATTTAGTCTTCTGTTCATGTATATGGATATGCATATGTAAGTGTAATTAAAATGTTTTTACTTACTATATAACTTTTTTCATTGACTATAAAATGAATATTTCCATGTCCTTAAATAAGTATTCTTCTGAAATATCCTTTTGAATGACTGCATAGTATTCCACTATACAGCTGTACCATAAATTTGTGTAACAATTTTTTAACGTTAGAGTATAAGTTATTTGTTTTGCTTTGTCTTTGTATTTTTAAATACTACTTTGATCATCCTAGTAGGTACATTTTTACACATGCCTATGATTATTTGTTAAGAGTTAATTGGTTAATTTTTAGGTGTCAAATTAGGAGTTGAAGGTATATACACTTTTACAACTTTTGATATGCAATGCCCAGTTGTCCTTGGAAAGGTTGACGTTTCTATCTACTTTATGTAGGAATATCTATTACCTCACAGTGTCACTAACTCTGTATATTATACTTAAAAAAAATCTCTTTACCAGTTTTAATATGTGATAGTTTCTCATTGGTTCAGTTTTTTCTTTTTCATAGTTATTGCTATTTAAACATTCTGTATATATTCATTAACAATAATTAGATAATTGCTTGATAATATCCTTTGCCATTTTCTTTTTTTCCTAGTTATTTGTGAGCATTATCAGTTTATTAAAGCATAGACCTCAGCTTTTCTTGGTATAATGTTCTATCAATGTGATTTTTTTCAAATAAACTTTATTTTGGAATAAATTTAAATTTACAGAAAAGTTACAAAAATAGTACAGAGCATTCCTTTATACAATTCACTCAGCTTCCCCTAATGTTAATATTTCACATAACTATGGCACATCTATCAAAACTAAGAAATCAATGATGTGTACAACAATTACATCTCAATAAAATATAATAAAATGAAAAGAAAGTAGTAGTAGTACAGTACCATTAACTAAACTATAGACTGTATTTGGTTTTTGCCAGTTTTCTACTAATGTTTTTTCTCTTCCAATATCCAAATGTAGGATTCCACATTATATTTACTATTGTTTTTAATTTTGAATGAAAGTACTAGCATGTTAAAAGTAACTAATAGAATTGTTGCCATTAAATAAAATGTGAACTTGTTTTCACATTAATTCCATTTTCTTTCTCATTGTGTTCTATCACTTATGTTCATTTTCTGAATTTTACAAATTTTTTTAAAGAATGTATTTATTTTTAGAGAGAGTGGAAGGGAGAAAGAAAGAGTGTTAGAGAAACATCAAAGAGAGAGAAACATTGATGGGTTGCCTCTCAGCCCGCAACTTGGCATGTTCCCTGACTAAGAATTGAACCAATGACCTTTTGGTTTATAGGCTAGCACCTAGTCCATTGGGCTTACACATTTTTTTTGATGTACAGTTTTCAAATATTTTACAGTGAAGTCTGTGTTTTTGGTTCATGGTTTCTTAGCACACATGCTTAGAGAAGAATTCTCACTTTCTCACTTTAAAATGAGATAAAGATTTGATGGTATTTCTTTCTATAATATTTGTATTTTATAAATATATAACTTGGTAATTATTTTGCTTTATATATTAAGAAGTGAATTTAATTTTCCAGTTGCACACTATTTATTAAATCTGTTTTTGCTTTACTTCAAATAGTACTTTTAATATTATACAGTATTTTTAGTTGTATAATTTTAGTTGCTTGGACTTAACCTGGGCTTTTTTTTTCCCCCCGTTTCCCCTTCCCCTTACTCTTACCCTCCCCAACAGGGGGGAAAAACTTTTCTTATGGTAGTTTCTGCCTTTTCTTACGGTAGTTCCATCCTTTTAAAAAGTATTTAATATCTGGAAGTGCAAGTCACCTGCTCCGTGCCATCATTCTCTATCTCTGACTCACCATTTTTACAAAAAAGTTTTTAAATTGTCTTAGATATTCTTGTTTGTTTAGTCTTCCAGATAAATTTTTAGACTACAGCTCATTCCTACAAAGAGATTTTCTGAAATTTTTATTGGGATTACTTTAGTCTTAGAGTTTAAGTTGGTGAAAATTGACATAATTACAAATTTTTGTCAAATTTTGTATAAACTTTTAATGGAATAGATGACTTAATTACAATGAGTTATCTATTTATCTGTAACATGGATTATCTCCATTCATAGATCTTCCTTTTAAAAAGAGTGAGTTTCACAACTCTCTGTGTTATGAAAGTTTAAAGTGTTTTGCTGTATTTTTACAGACCTCCTTTTTACCTTCTTTTAAAGGTTCTTTTTGGAAAAGTGAAGAAAATTCAGCCTTCGGTGGATAAAAACAAAGTTTCTTTGGATCCTTCTCCTAACTTTGATTGCCATATGTCAAGAAATACACCTTCTCCAAAAGATACCATTGAGCTACAAGCCTACAATTCAGCAGTATGTTAATGTTTTAGTTCATCTGACTACTTGAATGTCATATGGTTCACACTGTATGGTATAAAACTTAAAAGAACCTCCCAAAATATTAAAGCAACAGCTCTTGGTTCACTCAATATAATGTTACCTTAAATAAATAAGCAGTGAAAGATGTTTTAATACTTATCTGAGAATGTTAGTAGAAGGGTTTTCAAATTTATATTTACCTTTGTTTAAAATAGAGTGTCTGCTTTTATTTAAATGTTCCATAGGTAAATTTATGTTTTGCAAAGCACACCACCTTTTTTTAAACAAGGCTATTTTGAAATAATGTTCTTGATCCTTTGTGCTTTGCAGAAGGAGCAATGACTTTTATCCTGGTCATTGCATGTAAAATGATAATTTTCTATCATATGTTGGTGAGACAGTAGACCTTTACTTTAGTCTTCTATAAAAGATTAAATTATATATAATACACATTATATATAACCATATATATAATTAAATGAAGCTAAACCTTCTAGAGATATATATATGCCACCACATGTAAAATGCATTGTTTTGATTCTGTTCCTAATTAACTTTTTCAACCATATAAAATATAGTGGAGTGCATTCACAGCATATGCAAAACATTAAACCTTTAATGGAAAAATAGTTCTAAATTTAAAAACAGATTGTGTCAGCTTCTACTGACATTGGTAGCCTACCAAGGAAAAAATGCGTGGCAGGGGGAAAAAATTCATACATCTTCAAAAAAAAAAGGGGGTCAAAGAAGGCAGGAAGGGGGGTAGTATATGGAATCAGATGAATAAATAACATTATGCAGTTAATATAGTTTTTAAAAATATTAACTTAAGTCTGTTAAAATTAATCAGCATAAAAATATTCTTATCTCTTTTACCTTTCAGGTATACTTCTATGAATACGATGTTTTTTCAAACCCAGTAGACAAACCTAGGCAGTGTCTTCCATATGCAATAGTAACAGTAAAATTTATTGGTCAAAAAGTAGGCAATGGACACCTTATGACATCTTTGAGATTCCTTTCAACAGGATTTCCTAAGAGAGCTGGTAAGATACATATGTTATTCTACCTCAGTAGCATTTGTTTTGGTCTTACAACTTCTGGGTATAATTTTCTAATATATTATGAATTTCTAAGCAGAATAGTTGTTTGCCTTACCTATTTTCAGTTTTCTGTATCTAAAATTATATTGCAGATATTGATATTTTTGTGACTTCTCTTGCTCAATATATTTGTGCAATTCTTCCATGTTGATGTATAACTGTAGTTTCTTCATTCTCATACATATATGTGTGCACTCACATATTCCATTTTCTGACTATGAACTATTCCTCTGGGGATATTTGGACACTTTCCAGCTTTACTCATATTCCAGACATTGCTATTTTAAACATTCATATAAGTGTCTCAGTACATATGTGCAAGAGATTTTCTGTAGAATACACAGTATATCCACATCAGGAATTTGCAAAGCAGTTCAAAGACGTTGTTAAATAGTTTTCAAAAGTCATTACATCAGATTCCACGTTTACTCTACATCTTTGCCAATACATAATATTTTTTAAAAGTTTGTTTCTGCCAGCCTAGTGAGTATGATATGTTGTTATCATCACTCTGAAAGAAACACTGAACCTTTAAAAGCTATTATATCCCTTTCCCTTCATTCCCCCTATGCCTAAGCAATCAATCTGCTTTCTTTCTCTATATATTTGTCTATTCTAGGCATTTCATATAAGTGAAATCAAGTATGTGGCCTTTTGTGACTAGCGACTCTCACTTAACAGTATTTTCAGAGTTCTTGCATGTTGTTGTAGGTATCAGTACTTCATTCCTTTTTATGCAATAAGGTTTCATTGTATAGATATACTACCTTCTGTTTATCCATTCATCAGCTGATAGATATTTGGTGGCAATTGTGAATGATTCTGCTCTGAACGTTCTTGTACAAGTTTTGGTGTAGACCTGTGTTTCTATTTCTCTTGGGTGTGTATAGTAAGGAATGGAATTGCTCGGTCACATGGTACTCTGTGTTAACCATTTGAGGAGTTGCTACAACTGTTTTTCCCTAAGTGGCTGCACCATTTACATTCACACCAGCAGTGTGTAAGGGTTAGGATTTTTCCACTTCCTTGTTACCACACCACTTTCTGATTATAGCCGTCTAGTGGGCATGAAATGAAGTTTTCAGGGTTAAGTTTTACACTCTTTTGTTGAATTTATTCCTAAGTATTGTATTCTTTTTTATCCTATTGTAAATAGAATTATTTTCTTTCTTTCATTTTTGTATTGTTTGTTCATTGCAAGTATATAGAAATAATTTTGATTTTTCATGTCCTACAACCTTGCTTATCTCAATATTATTTCTGGTTCACTTCTTCCTTTTTAACTGGATGTCTTTTATTTCTTTTTCTTGCCTAGTTGCCCTGATTGTGATCTCCAGTGTTTAATAAGAAGTTCCTGTCTTGTTCCTGAACTTAGAGGGGAAACTTCCCTCATTCACAGATACGATGTTAGCTGTGAGGTTTTTTGATGTCCTTTAGCATGTTGGGCAGGTTCCCTTCTATTCCCAGTTATTGATTGTCTTTATCATGAAAGGTTGTTGGATTTTGTCAGATGCTCTTGCTGCATCTTACAGATGATCATGTTGCTTTTATTCTTCACCCTCTTACTGTAGCATATCACACTAATTGATTTTCAGATATTAAGCAAACTTTGCATTCCTGGGATAAATCCCATGTAGTCATGGTATAGTCTTCACTTTATATGTTGCTGGAGTCTATTTACTAATTTGTTGACTTTTGTGTCCATATTCATAAGAGATACTGATCTGTAGTTTTCTTGTGATATTTTTATCTGGTTTTGGTATGAGAGTAATACTGATCTCATAGAATGATTGAGCTAATATTTTTCCTTTCCCATTTTAGGGGGAAGAGTTTGTGAAGTGGCATTAACTCTTCCTAAAACATGTGTTAAACTTTACTAGTGAAGCTATCTGGGCTGGGACTTTTCTTTGTGGGTGGTGTTTTTTGTTTTGTTTTTGTTGTTTTTGTTTTTTATGTTACTGATCATTTTCTTCACTTACTGTGGACTGGGCCAATTGAGATTTTGTATTTCTTCTTGTATCAGCTTTGGTGGTTTTGTCTTTGTAGGAATTTGTCCATTTAATTTAATATATCCATTTTATCTAACTTATTAGCATACTATTCATTATATTTCTTCATAGCACTTTTTATTTCTGTAAGGTCAGTAGTAATGGCCTCTCATTTGTATTATAATTTGAGTCTGCTGTCTGTTTTTTCTTGATCACTCTGGCAAAAGGTTTGTCAGGTTAACATATCAAAGAACCATCTTTTGGTCTCGTTGATTTTTTTGTTGTTGTTGACACTATTACAGATGTCCCCCATTTATTTCCCTTTTACCCCTCCACTTAGCCCCCCTCCCAGCCTTAACTATATTGTTGTCTCTGTCCATGAGCTATGCATATATGTTCTTTACCTAATCTCTTCCTGTTCCCCCATCCCACTCCCCTCTGAGAGCTGTCAGTCTGTTCCATGTATCCATGCATCTGGTTTTATTTTGTTTATCAGTTTATTTTGTTCATTAGATTCTCCATATGAGTGAGATCTTATGGTACTTGGCCTTTTTGACTGGGTTCTTTCACTTAGCATAATGCTGTCCAGGTCCATCCATGCTGTCACAAAAGGAAAGATTTCCTTTGTTTTTTACAGCCATGTAGTTTTCCCTTGTGTCAATATATCACAGCTTTTTTATCCACTCATCTACTAGTGGGCACTTGGGCTGTTTGTTTCTAGACCTTGGCTATTGTAAATGATGCTGCTGTGAACATAGGGGTGCATATATTTCTTCTAATTAGTGTATTGGGATTCTTAGGATATATTCCTGGAAGTGGGATTGCTGGGTCAAAGGAAGTTCCCTTTTTAATTCATTGAGGTATCTCCAGTTTTTCACAGTGGCTGCATCAGCCTGCATTCCCACCAACAGTGCTCTAGAGGTCGCCTTTTCTCCACATTCTTGCCATCACTTGTTTGTTGATTTCTTGATGGTAGCAGTTATGGCAGCTATAAGGGATGTCTCATTGTGGCTTTAATTTGCGTCTCTCTGATAATTAGTGATGTTGAGCATCTTTTCATATGTCTATTGGCCATTTATATATCCTTTTTTCAGAAGTGTCTATTTATGTCCTTTGCCCATTTTTTAATTGGATTGTTTGTCTTCCTGATATTGAATTAAGTTCTTGATATATATTGGGAATTAATCCCTTATCAGATGTATCATTGGCAAATAATGTTCTCCCATACAGTGGGTGCCCTGTTCATTCTGTTAATGATTTCTTTCGCTCTGCAGAAGCTTTTTAGTTTAATGTAGTCCCGTTTGTTTATTTTTTTCCTTTATTTCCCTTGCCCTAAGAGATGTATTGGTAAAAATACTGCTACGAGAGAGACCTGAGATTTTACTGCCTATGTTTCCTTCTAGGATTTTTATGGATTTGCAAGTTACATTTAAGTCTTTTATTCATTTTGAGTTTATCGTTGTGTATAGTATAAGTTGGTAGTCTAGTTTCATTTTTTTTGCACGTACCTGCTTAATTTTCCCAACATTTATTGAAGAGACTATCTTGATTCAATTGTATTTTCTTGCTTTTCTTGTCAAATATTAATTGACCATAAAGGCGTGGGTTGATTTCTGGGCATTCATTCTGTTCCATTGATCTATATACCTGTTCTTATGCCAGTATCAGGCTACTTTGATTACAGTGACCTTGTGGTATCATTGGATATATCAGGTATTGTGATACCTCCAACTTTGTTCTTTTTTTCCTCAAGATTGCTGAGGCTATTCAGGGTCTTTTGTGCTTCCATATAAATTTTTGTAATAGTTGTTCTACTTCTGTGAAGTATACCATTGGTATCTTGATAGGTATTAAGTCTGTACATTGCTTGGGATAGTATGGACATTCTAATGATACTAATTCTTCCTATCCATGAGCATGGTATATGCTTTCAGTTATTAGTATCTTCTTCCATTTCTGTCTTCAGTGTCTTATAATTTGAGGGGTGTAGATCTTTTGTATCTTTGGTTAAATTTATTCCAAGGTGGTTGTTTTTTTGGTATTTTTTTATGTAATTGCGAATGGGATTTTCTTAGTTTTCCTTTTTGCTAGTTCATTACTGATGTATAAAAATGGAACTCATTTATGGATATTTATTTTGTATCCTGCTTTATTATCGAATTCATTTATCAGTTCTGGGTTTTGTTTTTTTTTTTGGCTGAATCTTTACGGTTCTCTATGTACAGTAGCATGTCATCTTCAAGTAATGACAGTTTTACTTCTTTCTATCCAATTTGGATGCTTTTTATTTCTTCTTGTCTGATTGCTGTAGCTAGGACTTCCAGCACTATGTTGAAGAAGAGGTGATAGAGGACATCCCAGTCTTGTTCCAGATCTTAAGGGAAACAGTTTTAGGTTTTGCCCATTGAATATAATGTTGGCTATGGGTTTGTCATAATGGCTTTTATTATGTTTAGGTATGTTCCCTCTATTCCCCCTTTGCTGAGGATTTTGTCATAAATGGGTACTGGATTTTATCAAATGCTTTCTCTGCATCTATTGATATGGTCATGTGGTTTTTATTCTTCATTTTGTTTATGTGGTGTATCACATTTATTGATTTGTGATTATTGTATCAGCCTTGCATCCCTGGACTAAATCCCACTTGATTGTGGTGTATTACCTTTTTAATGTATTGGTGGATCTGGTTTGCTAATACTTTGTTGAGAATTTTAGCATCTTTGTTCATCAGGGATATTGCTCTGTAATTTTTTGTGTAGTGTCCTTATGTACAAAAAAATTGGGGGGGTTTTAAAATTAGGATAATGCTCCTTGTAAAAGGAGCTTGAGTGTCTTCCTCCTCTTGAAGTTTTTGGAATTGTTTAAGAAGGTAAGTGTTAGTTTTTCTTGGAATGTTTGGTAAAATTCACCTGTGAAGCCATCTGTTCCAGGACTTTCATATGCTGGAAGTTTTTTGATTACTGCTTCAATTTCCTTAATTGTAATTGGTCTATTCAGATTTCCTCATTCTTCCTGATTCAACTTTCGATGATTGTTTCTAGAATTTTATCCATTTTGTCCGGGTTGTTGAATTTGCTGGCATATAGTTGTTTGTAATATTTTCTTACAATTCTTTGTATTTCTGTGGAGTCAGTTGTTCTCTTCATACATTTCTTATTTAAGTCATTTTTTCTTTCTTGATAAGTCTGGTTAAAGGTTTGTCAATCCTGTTTATCTTTTCAAAGAAGCAGCTCTTGATTTCACTGATCTTTTGTATTATTTTTTTATTGTACATCATTTATTTCTATTCTCATCATTATTTTTTCTTACGCTTTGGGCTTTGTTGTTGTTTTGTAATTCCTTTAAGTGTAAAGTTAGATTGTGTCTTACGAGACTTTTCTTGTTTCTTGAAGTAGTCCTCTAATGCTATGAATTTCCCATTAGGAGTGCTTTCACTGCATCCCATTAATTTTGGGTTGTTACGTGTTCATTTTTGTTGTTTTTTTCAAGGTATCTTTTGATTTCATCCTTGACCTCATTAACCCATTTATCATGTCTTTGTGTGTTTTTCAGGGGGGTTTTTTTATTGTAATTGACTTCTAGTTTCATATCATTAAGGTCAGAGAAAATGCTTGATATGAGTTAAGTCTTCTTAAATTTATTGATTCTTGTGTCCTAATATGTGGTCTGTCCTAGAAAATGTTTCATGTACACTCGAAAAGAATGTATATTCTGTTGCTCTTAGGTGAAATGTTCTGAATATATCAATTAAATCCATGTGATCTAGTGTCTCATTTAAGGTCTCTATTTCCTTGTTGATTTTCCGTCTGGAAGAACTATCCATTGCTTTCAGTAGTGTGTTAAAATCGCTGATTGTAACTATTACTGTCAATCTCTCCCTTTCTGTTCATCAAGATTTGCTTTATATATTTAGGTGCTCCTATGTTGGGTGCATAAATATTTATAAGGATTATATCCTCTTGTTCAATTTATTCCCTTAGCATTACATATTATCCTTCTTTGTCTCTTATTATGGCCTTTATTTTGAAGTGGTTTTTTTTCTGATTTAAGTATTACTACCCCAGCATGTTTTTTTCAGTTACATGGAAATATTTCATTTTGATGTGTCTTTGTGTGGGCTTCTGTAGGTTCATCTTGTTTGGGACACTCTGTGCTTGTGTGCTTCCTGGACTTGCATATCTATTTTCTTCACCAGGTTAGGGAAGTTTTCCTCATTATTTTTTCAAATAAGTTTTCAATATCTATCTTTCTTCTTCTAGCTCCTCCATGATGTGAATGTTGGTTTACTTGAAGTTGTCCCAGGGGCTCCTATCTTATCCTCATTTTTTTTATTCCTTTTCTTTTTGCTCTTTCAGTTGATTTTTTTTTTTTTGGCTTCCTTATATTTCAAATTGCTGTTTTGATTCTTGGTTTTATATACTCTCCTGTTGATCCCCAGTATATAATTTTTTCATTTCAGTAAATATAGCCTGCATTTCTTACTGGTTCCTTTTGTATGGTTTCCATGTCCTTTTTTATGCTGTTGAAGTTAGTCTGTCCACTCTCCCCCTAAGTTCACTGGGCGTCCTTATAACCAGTGTTTTGAATTGTGCATCTAGTAGATTTTCTTATCTCCATTTTGTTTAGTCTTGTTTTATTAAATCTGGAGTTCTGTTCTGTTCTTTCATTTTCAATATGTTTCTTTGTCTCTCATTTTGGCAGCCTCTCTGTGTTTGTTTCTATGTATAAGAACTGCCGCATCTTCCAGGCGTGGTACAGTTGCCCAATGTTGTAGGTGTCCTTAGTGTCCAATTCAACAGCCTTCTTCAGCCTGGAGCTGGGAACTCCAGGAGTAGCCCCCTTCTCGGTGTAGGCTGCATTACACCCTCCTGTTGTAGTAGAACCTTGATTGCTGTTGGCATGTCAATAGGAGGAAATTAACTTTAGGTTGATCAGCAGCAAGGACTAGCTGTGACCACCATAGATCAGCTGGCAGGGGCCCACCCCACCAAGCAGGAATTACTTCAGCAGGGCTCTGGTGCCCTTTTAGTCCACCACTTGAATGTGTCTCTTGTGGAGGTGATTAGGTGGTACTCTGATGTGGTCTTAACCTGTCCACTGGTTAGTCCGGCTCTGGGTCCTTCCCAGAGGTGCACATGAAGGTCAGCCGATGCCTGTGTTTTGCCCCTGGGGCTGCCCAGCATGAGCTACAAAGTGATCTACAAAGTGAATCTACAGATGGCTGCCTCTTGTGCTGGACTTGGAGGTGCCCAGAAGAGGCCAAGCTGCAAACCAAGGCCACCTTCTGCTAATGCCAGGCATGCATGGGGACATTTAATGAGAGGTATGGGGCTTGCTAAGGCCAAATGCTCCTTGTTTGAGAAAGTTTTTGAAAGTCTAAAGCATGAACCAAGACAGGCCATTCATATGGAAAAGCCACGGGAAATGACCTGGATGGGTCCACAAGTTGGGTGGGATGGGGTCTCAGGAAATCACCAGGGAGGGACAAACAGTGATAGCCAGTTTATTGGAGTCTCAGATGTAGTGCTCCCCTGCCGTCTCAGTTAGGAGGATGGGGCATCTCAGAAAAGGAACAGCGGCTTTGGCCAGCACTTTTATCTAGGAGAAAGCTGCCCCTCCAACTCTCACCCTAATGCTAGACTGTTCAGCTCTTTCCCATATGTCCCTGGTGCCTTTCAAGCTGATGCCCCAGTGCTAGAGGTCAGAGTGAGTGAGTCTAAGTCAGTCTGTGCATGATCCCTTTAAGAGGAAACTGCATCACATTCCCGAAGTCCTCTATTTCTCTCAGCCACAGTCTCCGCTGGTTTATACAGCCAGAAGTTACGAAGACTTATCTTCCTGGCATTGGAACTCTGCACTGAAGAGCCTGTTTGGGGGCTGGGACTCCTCACTCCTCTCTGGGGGTCCTGCAACTGAAATATCTCTCCCTATTTTCATCCATCACATGTAGAGGTGAGACCAGCCTATTCCTCATCTCCGCCCCTCCTACCAGTCTTGATGTGGCTTCTTTATATCCTTAGTTGTAGTACTTCCATTCAGCTAGATTTCAGGGGGTTTTAATGATGGTGTTTTTATAGCTTAGTTGTAATTTTGATGTGGTTGTACGAGGAAGCAAGTACTGCCTTTATCTATCCTGCCATCTTCCCAGAGTCTTTTGTAGGGAGTATTAAGCCATTTACATTTAAAGTGATTATTGATAAGTGCATATTTATATACATTTTATTTTTTATAACTATGTTTCTCTTTTTTGTCTTTTACTTCTTAAAATCCTTTAACATTTCTGTAAAAATGGTTTGGTGGTAATGAACTCTTTTCCTTTTTTTTCCCCTCAGGGAAGCTCTGTATTTCTCCTTCAATTTTAAATTATAGTTTTGCTGGGTAATCTTGGCTCCTGATCCTTGCTCTTCATCACTTTGAATATCTCATACCAGTTCCTTGTGGTCTGAAATGGTTCTATTGAGAAATCAGTTGACAGTTTTATGTGAGCTCCCTTGTCAGCTTTTTTCTCTTACTGGTTTAAAATTTTTGTCCTTAGCCTTTGCCATGTTAATTATGATGTGTCTTGTTGTGGGTCTTTTTGGGTTCATGCTCTTTGGGACTGTCTGCACTTCCTGAACTTATGTGTCTTTTCCTTCCACAAGGTTAGTGAAGTTTTCAGTTATTAGTCATATAGGTTCTCGATCTCTCTCTCTCTCTCTCTCTCCCCTTCTTGTACGCCTATGATGTGGATGTTGTTACACTTAATGTCCCAAAGTTCTCTTAAATGATACTCATTTTTTCAGTTCTTTTTTCTTTTTGTTGTTCTTAATTGTGTGTTTTCTCCCACATTGTCTTTTGGATTGCAGATTCAATCCTCTGCTTCATCCAGCCTATTTATTCCTTCTAGCGTATGCTTCATTTCAGATATTGTATCTTTCTTTTTTGACTGGTTCTTTTTTATGGTTTCTGTGTATTTTTCTGTATCTCTGTGTTGAAGTTCTCACTAGTGTTTTGAGCATTCTTATAACTGTTTTTTTTTTTGAGCTTTGTATCTGATTCCATTTCATTTAGCCCTCCATTTTATTTAGCCCTTATTTTGGAGATTTCTCCTGTTTTCATTTAGGGCATGTTTGTCTCCTAATTTTGGCTGCCTGTTTGTATCTGTTTCTATGTAGTAGGTAGACCTGCAATGACTCCCAGTCTTGGTAAGGAGGCCTTGCGTAGTAGGTGTCCTGTGGGACCCACTAGCATAGTCTCCTCGATCCTCTGATCTGGGTGCTCCAGGAATGTCCCTTGTGTGTGTTGTGTGGGCCCTCCTGTTGTAATTGAGTCTTGATTGTTACTGGCCCATTTTTGTGTAGGGTAGACCTCTAGGCTGCCTGACTTTGAAAATTGAGCTTGACCACAGTGTACGAGCTGCTGTGCAGGTGCTGACCACATGAAGTGGAATTGACCTCAGCAGGGTGTGGTGCCTGCCACAATCTTTCTTGGGCTGTGACTCTTGTGAAGCTAATTGGATCCTGCTCTGATGTTGCCTAAAGCTGGCCACTGTGTGTGTTGCTTCTGGGGAGGGACTCTTGGCAGTGACTCTGGTGCAGGTCAATGTCAGACAACCTCTTTGGAGCTACAAATCCACATTTTGTGGCTGCCTCTTCTGGGCATGTGTGTGCATTGGAAGGACCGAGCTGCACACCTAGGATGGCATTTACTGGCACTGGCCCCAGGGACAGGTCAGCAAATGTCCCAATGTGCTCTGAGATCTGCCTCTGCCTATTAGGCTCAGCCACTGAAATAGCCTCTGACAGTGCTCATGTTGCATGAAGTAGGTTCCTATGGGTCACCAGGTAAGGGCAAGTGGTGTTCACCAGTGATGCAGGTTCAAACTCAGTGCCAGTGCTGGGTCTGTGATGACTCCCACCAAGTTCCTTGTGGTGGGGAGAGAGGTCTTAGGGAGTCATTAGGGTGAGTCCCAAACAGACCAAGGTTTGGCCAGCACTAAAACTTCTTGTATGTATATCTTGGGTATTGGTATGTCAGAAGAATAAATCATAAAAGTGTATTTTTGGGGTGTAGATTACATTAAAGTTTGATGACTGCTGTAGATTTACTTTCCCAGTTTATAAACAGTTTAAAAGTGCTTACATATGCAGAGTATTAATTATCTTTCAAAATCTTTGTCAGTTTAAAAATTTTTTAAATATGAATCTTGTTTACTTAGCAAGGTTGGACATCTTTTTGTGATTATTGACAACTTTTATTTAAATTGTGATTTTTAATGTACTTTGCGCACTTCTCTGTTGTATTCTTTTTGTTAATCTTTTGAAGATCCTCTGTATACTCTATGTATTCTAACTTATAAGTGTGTACTAAGTTGTCTCATTCACAATATACTTTTTACCAGTTTATTCTTCTGAGTTTCGTTTGTATGTAATTCACTTCATTTTTAAATTTTTGTTCTTCTGACATACTTTTCTATACCAAGATTATACAGCTGTTCCCCATGTTTTCTTGTAATAATTTTATGGTTTTTATTTATTTACAATGCATGTTATTTTATTTCGGTGTAAGGAGGTATGGGAATCTATGGTACCTTTCCTTTTATCTGTTCACTAATAAGATTCCCAGTCTTTAGAATTACATCTCTAGTTGAGGGCATATTTCTGCTGTAGCCTAGGGTAATTAAAAAGTATAATTGGGACTTCTAGTCAAGATGGAGGTGCAGGTAAACATGGCTCACCTCCTTGCCTAACCACAGCAAAAATTACAAATAAACTACAAACTATCGCCCAGAATCATCAGAAAATCGAGCTGTATGGGAATTCCACAACCAAGGAATTAAGTCATATTCATCCAGACAGGGAGGAGGGGCGGAGACATGGAACGGACGGTCTCACACTCACATGTGGTAGATAAAAACCTGGAGGGATACCTCAGAAGAAGTGAGGAATCCCCCCTTCACACCAGACCACTCAGCCTAGGGTTCCAGTGCCAGGAAGGTGAGTTTCCATAACTTCTGGCAATAAAAACAAGTGGGGGCTTGGGGTGGCAGGAGAAACTAAACTTCAGGTTTCTCAGGAATTTCCTCTTAAAGGGCCCATAATGGACTTAGGACTTAGGCAGACTCACTTCCTCTGGGCTCCAGCATTGGGGCAGCAGCTAGAAGGTCACCTGTGGCATACAGGGAGAAACTGAACTATCTGGCATCAGGGCAGGGACCTGCAATTTAGATTACTCTATCCAGCAAAGCTGTTACTGAGAATTGAAGGGCAGATAGAGGGCTTCCTAGACAGGGTAACACTAAAGGAGTTCATCATCACCAAGTCATTATTATATGAAATGTTAAAGGGACTTACTTAAGACAAAGAAGATGACCCAAAACTATGAACATTAAAATGGCAGTAAATTCACAACTATCAACAATTGAATCTAAAAAACAAACTAAGCATACTTACCTGGCAGGGTACATACCATGATCACGAAGGTGGTTTTCCCAGGGTGAAGCTTATCTGTTGTACTCCCATGTGCTGACCCCTGCGATTTCCCCAAATATGGGAAACGCAATGGCATAATTGGTAGTGGAGGACTGCATTCACGCTCTCCTCTGAAAAAAATGAAAGTAAATAAAAAACAAACTAAGCAAACAAGCAGAACAGAATCATAGATAAGGAGATCGTTTGGAGGGTTGTCAGTTGGGAGGGGGAAGGAAGAGAAAGGGGGAAAGGTACAGGGATTAAGAAGTACAAATAGGTAGTTACAGAATATAGACAGGGGGATGTTAAGAACAGTATAGGAACTGGAGTAGCCAAAGAACTTACATGCATGACCCATGGAGGTGAAGTAAGTGTAGGGACTGCCAGAGGGAATGAGGGGTGGCCAGGTGGAGGGGGGCAAAGGAGTAAAAATTGAGATAACTGTAATAATACATAATCAATAAAATATATTGATTTTTTTAAATGTAATCACAAACGGTTATAGAATTTAGAAGTTTTCAACAATCTTTTAATATATTGTGAAAAAGAACTTCATGTTACTTCCCAGTGATATGATTAAACTTACCTATGTCATATATCTCAGAAGGAATTTTTCATCATTAATTTGTTTTAATAAAGATACTTTCATGGTATAACTTAGCTATGAGTGCTCTCTGAACATTTTACTTGCTAAATACACACTTCTTTAAATTCCTTTGTTATTATGATTCCATAAAGTTTATGAAATTTTAGAAATATATTTTTATAAATTATAAAAGAAAAATTTTGTTCTATTTTCCAGGTTTTATTTACATATTATTTGCAGAAGTACTTACTTAACTGTGCAGCAGGGGTCGTAGTTTGCTTTTGACTCCTGGGAAGGATTTTGTGGAACCTTTTTGATCTCTTCTTCCTTAGTTCCCTATCTCATTCCTTTTTCCTTTCTGTTTTTTGTTCTCTGGTGTTAGAGGGAGATAAATCAAGGTAACAGTAGGTAGAAGGAGACAATTTTACTTATTAATATGTAGATACTATTAAATACCTGAATATAGAAAATTAATATGAGAAATACCTGGTGTGTAACATATTTTTATTCCTATTTAATTTTTCTATTTCTTAGTATTTGACAGAATGCAATTTTTTTATGGCAAATACTTTATTTGGTAAGGTCTTAAGGACCAATTTCATGTTCCATCATTTATAATTTATTCATTTGTTACTCATCTTTTGTGCTCCTTGCTGCTTCTACTGATAACATAGTTTAATCATCACTAGGTTACTTGATGAAATTTAAATTAAACATTTTTAATAGGGTTGTCTGTAAAATTACTTTTTCTTCCTATATTTGCTTATTTTCTTTTTATTTCCACAGAAAGGACATGCTGTCTAAATAACTGTACAGTGGCCAAAAGAATTGGAAAAGGAAAAGATGCTACTATCATCTTTGAGCATTTCAGAAAACCTGTAGATCTGTTTGTTCAGGAAAATTGTTCATGCAGTGCACTAAGTTCAGAGATAAATTCTTCCAACTCAAATACTGCTAATTCCTATGAAAATGTGCAAAATGGAGACATTTCTGTAATTGAAACACACAGTGGACAGATGAAGCACAATTTAACACAATGTAAAGACACTTCTCAAGTACAAGCAGATGATTCAGGTCTTTCATTTATTTCCAGTGATACCAAAGAAAATGTTAATGGTGACTTGTTAAATTTGACGCATCTTAAAAATGTTTTAAGTGGTCTTCCTGCTACTTTTCATAACAATATTGGCTCAAGCACAGTTATTACTTCAAAATTCATCAAAGACCCAAGACTTAGGAGAGAAGAAAGTATAGAAAAACATAATAATATTACAGGTTTAAATAACATTTTGCCATTTAAAAAGAGTTTAGATTTTGTTAATTCAGGAATTAACCTCACTATGCCAACTAATTCTGCCTCCTCATCTAAAGTCATGCCTGGTGATGATGCTATTCTTACTAATTGTTCGGATGCACCTTGCTTCAAAATTTCTTTTGATGATTCACAAGCTCAGGCTCACAACATGGGCTCTCAGGACAGTGATTATTATACAACTCCCAATAAAATTACTATGGCAGGACAATGTCAGGACCAAGACAATTTTTCTTTCCCTATGTGTTTGTCAAATGGAGTTCCAGAAGTTAAGAACCAAAAACACAGTGCGGAAAAACCCCAGAGATCTCAACAGAGAAGTAACATCCCACTTTTAATTGAACAAAATAGTGAGCCACATAACTCTTATGAATCAGTGAATATTTGTACAAAAGGATATAACAATCACATTTCTCAGGAATTAGAGTCTTCTAATTTAAAAACTACATGTCAGACTAATCACCAGATGTCTGCAGTTTTTCAGTTCCAAAAGGAAAAAAGTATACATGAGTACATTCAAAACATTGGAAAAGTGAGAAACTTCACTGGCCTAGAAGATGGTTCCAAACACGTAGCAAAGCAAAATTTGTGGGGAAAGATTGATAATTATTGTACTAACGAAACAAAAATCAGTCCAACAGATAATAGCATTTCTTTGCACCAAGAATACAAAGAGGATAAGAGTCTTAATTATTTGGAGGGAAAATGTGATCAAAGATTAATCCCTCAGGAGTTAGAAATATCAAAATCTTCCACACCTACCACAAATTATGAGCTACATTATCTACCATTGGAATTACAAAATAATCTTACTCCAAGAGTGGAGAGCCTTTCACAAAAGCATCCTCAACACTGTTTGGAGAATGAAGATGACGTTCATAGCAATTTTGCCATTTCTCAAAAACTAATGGAACTGAAATTAGAAAGAACAAATCAAAACTGTGTTAGCATTATAACCGATGCTTTCCAGGAAGCAAAAGACATTTCCCAAGTCAAAGACCTACCAATGAATGTAGTTATATTATCTCATGACATTAAAATAGCTCATGACAATTCAGATTGCAGCATGGCAAGAGAACATACATGTATCAATAGAAAAAATAAAAATGATCCAATGTTATTAGAAATGATTCAGAGAGACTTTGGAACTTCTCAAGTTGACAATAAAGGTCAAGGTCATACTCTGTTTTGTAATGAACAGTTGAATAGTGATATACACCTCACTGTTAGTTTCGAAGAACAAAGAGATGATAAAGAAAACCTAAATGAGGCTAAAGGGAAAGACATTGTTTCATCTACAGAAAACAACATAGAAAATATATGCAGAAATGAGAGGCAGGGTTTTCATACAAACAAAAGTTTTATTATAGATGAAAGATGGGAGAATAAAAATTACAATAATGTAGAAATTCTGAGCTCTGAAGAATTTACTACATTTAATTTGCCTCAGGGGGAAAAATATGTATCAAAAGAAACTACATTATTAGAAACTGAAGATACTCTCACTGCCATAAAACAAAAAGATATACAAAATACTGTAAGGAGTATAAAGCATCCCAATATTTGCAAAACCTCAGGTTCTTCAGAGCATTTAGCCTCAAATGCTATATTACAGATGGATGATACTGTAGTGCCCACATTAGAAACAAATGAAGATCACCAAAGATACAAATTTAAACAAACTTGTTCTGAGAGTCCAGATTTGGGGTTAGTAAAATGTAGGGTTTCTGACTATGAAATGCATATGGATAAAAATAAATCACACAACTCATTTCATAAGTCAATAGGTGATAATGTAGTTCTTCAAAGTATTGAATTGGAAAGTGAGATTGAAGTAGTATCAGAAGAGTGTGATGATGCTTTTCCATCTCAACAAGACACTCATAGCCATGAAAATGCACTGTATGAAGAGTTTGGGGCAATATATGAGGAACTGAAATCTCGTATTGATTGGGAAAGTCTTCTAGGAAGCAGTAATGGGGAGAAGGAAGTTTTGAGAAGCACCACAAGAAGGGAGCATAGTGATCAACATTACTCTGATTATGCCTCTACACAAAAAAACAAAGCAGAGCTCTTCAACCCAATTTTACTTCCAGATCTACAAATTACAATTACTAATACACTTACGCCAGGAATCAGTTCCACTGTTAAGTCCTTTTCATTGAAGGATAGTATTTGCAAATACATGACTGAAGCCACAAAACCAGAAATAAGTGAAGAGGAGGGGAAAGTTCCTGGATTTGAAATGTACTCCCAGTGTTGTGAAAATTCACGTTACTCATTTGCAGATGAATTTGGTAATATAAAGGAAGAATCTGGAATAGTGAGTGAATCTGGAATCTCACTTTCTTTTGACTTTAGTGATAATATACACATGAATCATATGTCTAAAGAACAAAGCAGTGGACCTCCGCCTATTGAATCTCCAAGTGTCACAATAAACAATGAATCCAGATGTTCCCTTACAAATTCAAAAACTGTTTGCAGTGATACGAGAAGTAAAAGAGACACAGAATCAAAAATTAGCAAAAGAAAGCTACGTACACATTTTAGGGACCAGAGCTTACCACATCATGAACTCAGTGAAAAGAAGAGGAGGCTAATCAAGCAAGACTCATCTGAATGTTTTTCTTCATTATCTGAAGGACGAATTAAAACCTTTTCACAGTCAGAAAAACACATTCGAAGTGTCCTGGACATTCTAAATAGTGAAGTATCTCTATGCAAAAGCAAATGTCTTTCCAAAAAACTTGACAGTGCTCTTCTTTACTTAAAAAAAGCTCACAGAAGAGTTAACACATCTTTGGAACTTATAGCTAAAGTGGGAGAAACAAGAAAGGGTCCATTACCAAAATCATATGAAATAATATGCAATAATTTCTGGGAAATTTGTGACCTTCAAGGTTATGGTTCTGTTTCTGAAAGAAGATATTACTCCACTAAGCATTTTTTTCCAAAAAGAAAATATGACAAATCAGGAGAGAAAAGAGCTTTGGGATTTGAAATTAATAAATCATTAACTCATGTATCAAAGTGCCAATTTGATAGAACAAGTGAAGAGAAAACCAGAAAGTGCTTTTCTAAGAAAAATGTGGCCAACAGTGTCTCCAGGAGCCACAGCACCATTCACATGGGAGAATTTTGTGATCAAGAATATCCTGAATCACAGTTAACTCCGGGCTCCACATCCCAAAGTACAAGTCAGTCAACTTATAACAATATCTATATGAAAAATCCAGAATCCTTAGAACTTCAACCCTTTTCTGGAAAAATGGGGTGTCTGTTTTCTCCAGATTGCCCAGATAAAAAACTAACTAAAAAAGAACATCAAGTTGATGTAAAGTCTTTATCTAACAATAAATATGAAAAGCCTGAGAACCATTTAGCACATAATAATGAAGATACAGTAAAAGAAAGTGCTGAGGCTGCTGAAGTAATAAATAAAACTAATTCAGTATCTTTAAGTTGCATAAAAGAAAACAATGTAAGTTTTAGCACAGACGAAAATTATGATGCAACTTGTATAGCTCACACACAAGTGAAAACTGACATAGTTATTTCAGTCTTAGAATCAGATGTGAAGCACTTTTTGAATGTTGATAACTACAAACCAGATAACCTTATTTCACCTGGTTATAAAAGAAACCTGGAAGTAAATTTTCTAGAAAAATGGACATCTCCCAGTAAAAACTCCATTCCAGGCACTATCACAAGAAATGTCCATTTGGACCCATTACCTCAAACTCTGATAACAAGCAAAAAGTGTAATATTCTTCCTCAATTAGCAGCTGCTCCAGTGACAGATAATGAGAGAGAATCTAAAAAAACATATTTGGATGAACAGAGAGCTTTTGCTATAGATTCTTTTTCAACATGCACCAATGTTCCACACTGTCAGCAAGAATGTAATAGAAAGAAGCTTCTAAAGACAGAACAATGGTATCCAAGTAGTTGTGTCCAGATAGACAGGAATGAAACACATGTTATTGAGAATTCTGAGTTGGATCTCATACCAGTAACTGAAGAAAGTAAAAGTTACAGGGAAAATACAATGAAGAGACTTTTTTTTAGTGATAGTTCTCTGCTCTTAAAAGATGATATAAAGGGTTCTTCAAAACAATGTACTTCAAAGAAAAACATTCCGGACAGAAAAATGTGGAAAATTAAACAAACTGAAAAAGCCAAAGATTCGGTTCACAAAAAAAGCATGACCAAAAGATCAACTGTTAAGAATGAGTACAGAAATCAAAAGAATAAAACTTTAGCAGATGACGCCTGCGTAAGTGAGAAAACAATTAAAAATAACTTGATTGATTCTCATCAAAGCATTAAGAATACTGAGGCAATCTCTTTGAATAACGCAGTTTCTAATCAGCTTAATGATAGAAAGAAAGAGGGGCAAGTTAAAGTTAGTGTTAACTCTCAGTCTGATTCTACCTTGCATGCAGAACTAGCCTGTAATTGCAAACCAGACATATTAGGAGTTAATCATATGCCTTTTTTACGTGCTCACTCTGAAACCTCCAAAGTCTCTACTCCTCAGAAGAATCCTACATCGTGCATGAATAAATTAAAAGAAACACATTGCTCAGCTGATGATTCAGGTCTTACAGCTAGGCTTGCTCAAATTTTGAGGAGGGCAGATGAAGCATCATCTTTGCAGAAACTACAGGAAGAAACTAAGGTTTGTCAAAGTATTCTTCCATTATTTGTTGAAGCTTTTGAAAAAAAACAAGAATGTTCGCTTGAGCAAATCTTGATTTCAAGAGACCTCTTGGTAGAAAAAAACCTGTGGAGTAATTGCAAACACAAATTAAAACCATGTGCTGTTGACTCCTTGGTAGAACTCCAAATGATGATGGAAACTATTCAATTCATTGAAAACAAAAAAAGGCTCTTAGGAGGTGAACCGACATTCCGAAGCTTGCTTTGGTATGATGAGACATTGTACAGTGAGCTGCTTGGCAGGCCACGTGGATTTCAACAACAATCCAATTTCTATCCTGCTTTTCAAGGAAGGCTTAAATATAATGCATTCTGTGAGTTGCAGAACTACCACGATCAATTAATTGAATTATTAGGAGACACCAAAAAGGAAAACAATTCATACTATGCATTCTTAAAATGCAAACGACAGATTAAAGAGTGTGAAGCAATATTGAGGCATTGTTCTGATTGTTTTGACTTTACTCTTTCTGTTCCATTTACCTGTGGGGTTAACTTTGGAGATAGTTTAGGAGACCTAGAAACCTTAAGAAAAAGTACTTTAAAGCTAATCAGTATGTATGGGGACTCTCCTAAAGTTGATTCCTATCCAGGAAAACGAGACCATTTGTGGATTATCATTGAAATGATCTCCTCAAAAGTTAATTTCATCAAGAGCAGTGAGGCAGTAGGTATCAATATATCTCTTTTTGGTCTGGAACATATCTTTTTTGATGCTGCAAAAAGTCTTGTTTGGAAAGAGAAGAAACAATCTTTCAGCAAAAAATACTCAGGACAGAAGAACAAAGGAACACTACTCAAAATGAATCAACATTCTTTTTCTAAATTGCAAGAGATATATGATACATTGTCTAAAGATTTAAGTAGTGAACAAATTTCCAATATTGGGTTTGAGGAGAATACTATGATGACTTCCAGGAAGTTAGATGATCTAATAAACAAAGGAAAAATTAACATAGAAAACTGTAGGCTTAACAGTACTTCAGTTTTACACCCAGATATCTGTTGTATTAGTGAAATATTGGACCAAGCTAAATTTGCAGACTTTAAAAAGTTACAGGAACTCACTTTGAGATGTACTGAACACTTAGAAGTTTTAAAAAAATGCTTCCAGATGCTGCAAGAAGATAACAGGGATGATATTTTTATCACAGAAGAAAACGTTTTGGATGTGATTGAAAACCACAACTGTGAGGCAATAATTTTAAAACCTGCAGCCACTGAAACCTATATTGAAATAGCCATGCTCTCAGAAACAGTTCACTTCCTTAAAAACTCAATGGCAAAGAAACTAGATAAACAAAGATTTCGAGGTATGCTTTGGTTTGATATGTCACTTCTTCCTGAACTTGTTCGCTGCCAAGAAAAAATGGCTTCTTTTTCATTTCTTAAAGATAACTCAACAGATCATCTTTGGAAAGTGATAGAGACTGCTATTTCTGAACTTAAGAAAGATTTGGATATTACCTACAAATATAATGAAGCTATTAATTGCTCATATGCTCTTCATTTGTTCTCAAGAGAACTTGAAGAACTTTCAGAAATTAAGAAACTTCTAAAGAAGTCTAAGTATTCCATTTCCACATATATTGACTTTGTGCCATGTATAGCATCTATAAATTATGGAAGCACTATGACACAGTTAGAATACAACTACAATCAGTTTTCTACACTGCTCAAAAATTTATTGGCTGCCTCACAGAAAGATTTAGGAAAAATGGCCCATACTGTGAAAGTCATGAAAACTATTGAACATATGAAGATAATATGTGCGAAGAATGCTGAATTAACCCTTTCCTTCATCCTGTGCCAAATGCTGCATAACAGAGAGAACACTTGTCAAGTAAAGAGAGACGAAAAAATGAATGTTCATGTAAAACCTAGGAGGAATATCAATAAATCCAGTACTTGTATGACAGTACCCTCAATTTCAGAGCGCATGATAAAAAATGTTTCAAATTCTTCTAGAAAACGACGTATCACTGTAGACAAATGTCAAGACTCTCAGGAACAAGACAAAAACACTACTGTTTCCAGTTGTAAAAAACAAAAGGTAACAAACATTTTAAAACAAAATATACATAGTTTTGAGAACAAGTCTAGTCTTTAAGCAAATTAGTTAGCCAAATTGTAAAAATTGATCATGGTTTACATATTGCCTTGCAAAATGAATTTACTAAAGCATTGGATTCAATAATTTATATTATCTATAAAATATAAATGATTTGTGTATATGAGATACCTTGCAAATGTCCTTTAAATGTACAGATTAAATTATTTAACTTAGAAAAAACATTTCTTGGAATTACGTTAATTTTAATCGCTTCTTAAGGGGAAGTCCAACATCATGCATGTGAGTTAAGTGAATGACCAAGTATTTATTGAGTAGCTTTTATATAACAAGTCTACATGGTTAATGTAGTGAATATTAAAAACTGCCTAAGAGAGCCTGTGTTTTTTACCATTATCCACATGGAGAAATAGGACAGATATTTTTAAATAGATTATTATGAAGGTGTTAGAAGTCCTGCATAAACATATTTCATGTGACAAATTTTATACAGAATTTTTTATGTTCTTGGTACTGTTGTAATATTATACAAATGTGTATTAACTCTTTATTATTCACAAAAGCCTTATGATATAAGCACTGTTACTTTCTTTCTTATAGTTAAGGAAACTGAGCCCTCACTAGTATGGCTGGGTTGATCAGGTGTCATCTGGCAAAGCGAAAGGTCTCCAATTCAATTCCCAGTTGGGGCATATGCCAGGGTTGCAGGGTCGGTTCTGGTCTGGGCACATACAAGATGCAACCAATAGATGTTTCCTTCCTTCCTTTCTTCCTCCCTTCCCTTCTCTCTAAATATAAATAAACTCTTTAAAAGAGGTAAGGAAACTGAGACATAGAAAGGTTAAATAGCTTTCCTGATGTCACAGGGTTGTTATTAAATGTGAGAGCCCAGATGCAAAGCCAGGCAGTCTCTGCTAACAGGTGCTCCTGTTGTGCTCTCAGAGGCTTCTCTTAAAAATTTTCAAGAATTTCTGAGTTCAGAAGTGGTGAAAAACCAATATGCAAAATGAAACGTAGGATTTTTTTTCTCAGCTTGCTCTAACTGTATTCATCAGCTGTAGAGACTAGGAAACTAATCATTAGGTGTTACGTTGTGTTTCTAGGAAAATGCATAATAAACAACCACTTTATAAACATACTTCCAAAACACAAGAACACAAGTTGTGTATTTCACATTGGGTAAAAAGAGGGTGATATTGAAAAGGTGTTGTAAGTATTGAGAAGAACAATAACAACAACAAAAAAAAGGTGGAAGGTATGTGTGTTGATTTCATGGAATAACACACAGCCTTGTCTTAAGGTAAAAAATGTTGCCAGATGATTGTAAAAATGAAGGAGGTATCTTAAGTTATGGAAAGTAACATGAGCAAAGACTCAATGCTTAATGACCTTTCTTGAGAAATAAGTTTAAAAGTAAGCCTGGAACAAAAAACTTAACTTAGTGGACAAGCTACAGATGGAGATTGTTTCAGATTATGAAATGTCCTAAGGAGTTTGAATTTCATTCTCTAAATGTTGAAGGATAGTATCCTGTGAAACATGTATTTTCAGTAATTTAAAGATAGAGACTCTGAGTATAGTTAGAAGTAGTAAGTCATCCAGGGCTTAGAAAAGGGTGCTGTTTTACAGAATAAGAAAGGAAAATCTATGTTTGACAGATATTACTTACAGTGGGGCTTAGTGACTAGATTACTAAAGAGTATAAAAGAGGGGGCACAGTGGTAAAATGGACTCCAAGATTTGTTATAAAATATGAGAGTAATAATTTTGCAAATTTCTTTTAAGTGTTTCCAAACATTAATGAAATATGGGGAGTCTGGCAGAGTCACTGCTTTTTGAAGGAGAGGATCATTAATGAATGTAGTGTTACTACATTTTAGATGATGACAGAACTAGTTATTGCAAATATCTGCTATTAAGATAAATACTTATACTGTATTTTAAACCATCACCAATGCAGCTATACTTTGTATCTTTTTAACTTAGGTTAACGAAAAAGGAGTCACAAAAATCAACAGAGAAAAGGCAGTGTTCAAGCATCCAAGGTAGGAGTTGTTGCTGTCTGCTGTATCTGAAGAAAAACTAAACAAAACTGAGCACATACTAAGGAGCAAGACTAAACCATTTATTTATGTATACCTGTGCTGGATCATACATGTAATTTAGGGGACAAGAGTAATCTAAAGAGGGAGGAGGTTGTTTGAGATTATGCAGTTTATTAAGTAAGACCTAAAGATAATGAACTTTATTCTGTAAGTATTGAAGGATAGTGTCCTGTGAAATGTATTTTTAAAAAGATGTAAAGGGAAAGGAGATTCTGAGTACAGTTAGAAGTTGTAAGTCAGCCAGGACTTAGAAGAGTAACATTTTAATAATAAAAGAGTAAAAGTCATATTTGACAGACATTACTTAAAGAACTGATGGTGTTTAGTGATGAATTTTACTAAAAATGGCTTAAAAGAATAGGACAAGTGATTAGATTTTTTTAAACTTGTGAACTTTAGAAACCATCACATTTCAAAATGGGCTAAAAAGATATAAATTGCCAACTTAATATTACTAAGTGGGAGCTTAGTCATAGACACACACAAACACACTAGTGTTTCATTAAAGAATGTTTAACACTATAATATACACAGGATGTGATTTCAAAAGAAAGCATAACTCTTTAAACTGGATTATTTTTAGGAAAATCTCACTATATTGTTGATATTTTTCTTACTTTGACTTGAATGCCACCAATGGACTTGTTGACCATCACTTGTCTTACTCAGCTCGCTAAGATTTTCAGTTCATGATAAGCTTCATTTTCTTCCATCTTTTCATTTTATGGAGGAAAATAATAGACAAAAACTACACCCTCATTTATGTTTTACTTGGTTTTACTCCTTTAAATGCAGCACTTTATTTCCTGGCACATATAACTTTGAATAGTTATGTAGTGGTATAAAAAATAATAGGCTGGTAGAAGAACAACATACAAACAAGTTCTATAATCATCTTGGTTTGGGTAACTAAGTATAGGTGGTATTTGCCACTCAAAGAATCAAATTTGGTTTCACCCAGCAGAAAAATTAATAATAAGGTTAATAAAGGGTGTTATCTTCATGGAAGAATATCCTCTAAGAAAATGCATAGAAGGACAGACGACACAGGCAAGTGTCATTCAGGTGGGGCATCACTGAAACATCATTGGAAATGTGATAAAGTCAAAATTGTACTTTCTGAAAACTGTGTCAAAGTGTTATATGGCGTTACATGGCAATCTAGTTGTCATTAAAGTGCTTCTGAGGGAAGCTGGATTAAGTAAAACGTGGAACTTTTAATTTCACAAGTGGAAAATACAAATTCAAAGCCAAAGATTAATTTCGCTTGACTATAGAGGAGGAGTTACTTTTTCTTTTCAGCATGTTCTTTTCCAGATGTAATTAAAAGAATTTGATGAGACACCAAAAGATACATTTACCTTGGGGACCTGTATTAACTGTTTCATTCTATACATTCCCATAATGGATGCTTCCTTCAGCCTGCTTGAAACTGTCCACATTTATGTAGGAATGACAAGAATATTAAATTAGCAAGGAATTTTGGAGGTTTGCTTCTTCTGTTCTCGACTTTGAACAGACAAAATATCTTAGTTGTTAATGATAACAGAAGACCTTGGAGGGGCAGGGCATGTTCGGTAGTTTACCAGTTAGATGTGTAGCCATGTGTTAAGAATCTTGTCAGTGGGTTGGAGGCATATGAACTAGAATCTACACTAAAAGAATCGAATGACGATGCTTTTCTATTTCTAAAGGTCTCTATCAGGAAATATCCAAAGCATAAAATAAGTTTTTACAAGATTGGAAGCTCTGTATATATTTAAAGTATATATATTTGAAATGTGGAGTATACCACCTTCTGCAGGAAAAGTATCTAGATTCAAACCAAGGTAGTAAAGCTGGGAAAATATGTTACTTATACACAGCCAACAGAGAGAGAAGTGCTAATCTTAAGAACTCTTTTCTTGAATAAAAATTTCAAATATATTTACATTAAAATTTTGCAACTGTATATTTAAAATGGTTTTTATTACATATTACACTTAATAGGACCACAAGATCTCATCCAGAAAGTGAAAGCGAAATAGGACCAAGTTCATCTGGCAATCTGAAAAGAAACTATGGATCTCCAAAAAAGGTTGAAATGCAAAGATCACTACCTGTCTCACCTTTACCTTTAAAGAACCTAAAAGACACTTGCATGTTGAAGTCAGAGGGAAAAAATGATTTAACCAATATTTCATCTAATACTTCAGAAGAATTCACTGGACATCAGGAAAAGGTAAATAGCATGAAGAAAAGAAATGTGAATTTTAGTACTGCTGAAACAAAAAGTGATAAGAAAGATTGTTCTTCTTTTGCATTTTGTGACCAAAAAAGTGTACATGGAACCTTTTCAAAAGACCATGAAACACCTTCACAGAAGAAACTTCTTAACAATTCCCCAGATCCCTCAGACATAAAATCAGGAACTGATGCTACTTTTCTGTCTAATGCATTAGTGCCCTCAAAGCCTATTTTCTGTCTTGTGAGTGATATCCATGCCAATTTAGAAATGAATGGCACTGTCTTTGAACTTCAAGATAATGAAATAGTAAACTCATCTATTAAAAATTCTACAGGCACTAAATCTCCAGAACCCATATTTATCCAGAACAAAATACCTCTTCAACAAATAAGTGAAACACAACCTGCAAAAACTGAGTCAAAAGAAAAATCTATGAAGGATACATTGAATCCCAGCACTGTACCTGTTGAAACATCTGAGAACATAACCCTTAATGTCAATCAAACAGCAGAACAAAAGAATAATAAAAATTCTTCTTCTGAACAAAAGAAGAATAAAAATTCTAAAGTCCTAACTCAGAATGCTGCCACACATTGGAATGAGCTTCCACAGGCTGCATGTACCCCAATATATAATTCTTCTGAACACTCATTTGGAACTCTCTCTCCTTCCTGTGCTTGGTATGTTTATCATTACAGCAGTAGCAATGGCAGTTTCATTACCCAGACATACCAAGGCATAACATCATTTGAAGTACAGCCACCTTCTTCTGAGATCTTGACTGCAGTTCCAAGCACTGTCCAAAATGTACATTCTAATCTTTTACTGTCTCAGTATTTTGGTTACTTCCCTGGGGAGCCACGAGCATATGGCCTTATGCCAGCAAATAGGTATTTTCCATCTCAGATGCCTGTTTCTTCCAATGTTCAGCAGCCAGCTTTTTCCCAGTGTGCTTCCTATCAGCTGCTACCACAAGCTGCATACCCTTACCCTCCTGATTTAGGTGTGCTTCCACAAGTTCTTTGGACTTATGGTGAGTTTCACAAGTCTTAATGCTTGCTTGCATTGAGTTTTTACTTTCATATTCATATATTTATGCAAATAGAATTTATAAGTGATGATACATAACAGTCATATTTCTGTGCAGATATGTAGACTTGTTCAAATATTAGGTAGAGTTAAATTATGTTGTCAGGTATGTTGTTAAAGAAGGGGAAAAAATTCTTATCACTACTATGTTCAACAAAACTCAATTTCAGGAATCATTAAGAAAATTATAATTAATTCATACCATGAAATATACTTTGACAATTAAGGGGTTTATTAAAGTTTTTAATGACAGTTTTTAAAACTATGTCATATAAATTTACCTATGTAATCAAAGAAATGCATAGAAATACTGAATTGAAGTACACCAGTACTTCATCCTGTCTGCCTCTGAGTGATAAAGTTTGGGGTATATAGGAAGTGTTTTTCTGTATTTTTCTACTGGGAACATATACAATTTTTAATAAATGGAGAAAAATAGAGTTAAAAATAACAAGTGGAAAAAGAAACTTCAATCAGATAAAGCAGTTACTGTTCTTCTGTATTTTAATATGCCACCTTGGCAGAAGTGAAAATGGAGTTAAGATGTGTTGATAGAACAACTTGGTAGTTTGCCATTGGAACTTGAACATTTTTTCCTTGAACATAAATTCTATTTGTAAAATATAATGATTATAGTATAGATGTTTTAAATTAAATTGAAATGCATATTTACCAAAGTTAAAGCATAATTTTAAAGCAATTATTGATTCTGCAAAAACTAGTTATTCACTAACATCCAAGCATTCTACCATTAGAAATAAAATACACTGTCAGTGAAGTTAATCTCTTCATGTCTTAACCAGAGAAATGTAAGAGAATTTCTTTTAAATTCAAGGATTGTGTCTCAGTCCTGCACTTTCTTACAAATTATTAAGTAGAAAAATTAATTGAATTAATTCAGTTCATTTGTCTAATTTGAACAAATAGCAGCCTATTAACATAGTTCTATTTCTAAGGGAAAAGCCTAATCAGGACGGCATAGGAAATATTGTCAATATCATATTAACTGTGTATAGTGACAGATGGTTCCTAGACTTACTGTGATCACTTCCTGAGGTATATAAATTTATAAATACTATATTGTACACCTGAAACTAATACTATATTGTATGTCAACTATAATTTAAAAATGGATTTTAAAAGAGAAAAAAGGAATAACCCCTCACCTAAAAGAGCTTCACAAACAAGGAAGGGAAAAAAAAAGAAATTTGTCACAGTGGCACCTTTGCATTGGAGCTGACACTTGGCATCTAACACCTACAGGATAAAATTCAAATTAGGTTGGAATGCAGGGTCCTTCACAATCCTGGGTATATAGCCTCCTTTCCCACCGCTTTCATTTCTGTACGCAAGCCACATTGAATTTGGAACTGTTCTCCCACAGTACTTTTTGTGTGCACTTCTCAACATGATAAGGCATCTGAATGTTGTGTGATGTTACAATTATCTGTGTATCTTTCCTTCCTCCTCTGCCCCACCAAATGAATTTAAACAGGACTGGGAATTTTTCACCAAGAACAAATCTGGAAAAAACTCTAAAGGAAGGTCTGGGGAGTATATAATCCTTTTTGGTTAATCTGATACATTACTGCTGCTCCTTGTGCTATGATGATGAATACACCAACCATAGATGTGGCAAAGCTATGAATTAAAGCAGACATCTTGAATGTAACTGTTTCATAAAGATTCTTGTAGTTTGAACTTTCTGGTGTTCTTAATAATGTTCTTAGCCCTGGCTTCTGTGGCTCAGTGTTTGAGTGCCAGCCTTCAAATCAAAGGGTTGCTGGTTCGACTCCCAGTTTAGGACACATGCTTGGGTTGTGGGCCAGGTCCCCCAGTAGGGGGCACACGAGAGGCAACCACACATTGATGTTTCTCTCCCTCTCTTCCTCCCTTCCCCTTTGTGTAAAAATAAATAAATAAAATCTTTTTAAAAATGTTCTTAAACTGTCGTGATGCTAAAAAGGACATCTCTGAAATCAAGTTCAGCTTTGATTCTCGAAATTTTTAATTGTTACCTCTTTGGTTATATTATTTGAGTGAAAATAAAAGGAGAAAAAAAGAGGAGAAATGATTATCTATTTATTATAGTATCCAAAAGTGACTCTGAAAAAATTAGGAGGCAATATAAGCACATCATTTAGTTTTCATGAGTGCAAATAATCTGTGGAGATTACCTCACACACTTACAGGAACTATATTCTTAGTGTGAAAATCCCTCCAACCACCTGCTGGGTGGGTCATGATGCTCCTGCTCAACACCATAAATGGAACTAAAGGAAGGGACTGAGTGAGCCCTGTGTTCCAGACACATTGTGTCCTTGATTCCATTTATTTATCACAAGATGCCTGAGAGAGATTAGAAACGATTGTTCTTTTGCAGATGAAGAAACTTCTTAGGGAAGCTTAAATCACTTGCTCAGGATCCCATGGCAAGGGACGGGCAGATGTGTGATTAAAACTTTGATCTCTTCGGCTTTAACTTAACTCAGGCCTCTTCACTGTACTATTATGTGCCATTAGTTTGCGTCTTTAACTTTCTCAAATCTTTGTGTTTTATTTTTTTCTTCCAGTTCCATGGCAACATCAAGAGCTCTTTCATCCAGGACGGTGAAACAGTTTTCTGTCTACTGAAATAAAGGAGAGATTTACAAGTTTTTTCAAGTATTTTTACTAGTATACTTTTATGTTAACATTTTAAATACATGTAAGTGTGGTAGGAAATATAAATCATATAACACTTTATACAGTTTTTAACTGCAACAAAGCATATCATATAATGCAGTGGGAAATCAGTTTCTGACATCTAAAATACCATAAGTATTCCCACGCACTTATTTTAGTGAACTCTGAACGAGGCTATTTTCAGTATCCACCTAGCCATTGGAAACATGATTTTTTGAAATTTGTTTTTGAAATGTTCCTATCACAGCTATTACAGTTATATAAAGATTTCTTTGAGATTATTCTAATAGAATGAGAAGAGTTAAATGTGACATTTACTGTGATTAAGGTTAAGCAAAAGTACTGAAATCTTAAGAATTTGTTTCTGATATTTTTGGTACATTGTTTATGATAGTGTTATACCATTTGACTTAGATTAAAATAGGATTCTTTTTACTTGTATTGGTTGTCAGGACAATAATTTTATAATTCTTGATATTTTATTTATGTAGTTTACAATTTTACTATGTCCAGCATGGCAAATTGCTTTAAATCAATATTTTCTGATTTTTATTTATAAAACTATATTGTAATAGTTTTTACACATTTTCAGTGTTGTTGAGTAGAAATTTTTAAAATATTTGTTTGAAGCAGTTTTATTTCATTATTATTTCATTATATTGAAATTAAAGCACATTTCACATCTTTTTATAACAGCCTTTTCCGCAATATTATCTTTTGTATTTGTATTTCATAATTTAAACAGTTTTTGATGATTTTGTGGCAAATAATAGGGAACAATGTCTTTAGCTTATGCTACTAGTTTTGTGTTACTTTAGTTATTTAAATAATGTAGCATAAATACAAGTTTTTAGTGCTGGGGTCACAAATTTTTTTTCCTTTTCAATAATGCACAAAAGTAAGAAATGCCTTAATGATAACCATTGTAGAACAGCAGGGTATAGTGTATAACTGTGATCTTCAGAAACCTCTCTGACCACCAACAACTATTCCTGTTTGCTGTGAGATTTCAGTCAAACAGATTCCTCACAACTAGATAGCATTTTCTCATGTGCTAGCAGGCCCTAAAATGTGGTAATAAATTTGCACAGATAGCTAACTTTCAGTGTTCTCTCCAACTTTTTTAAGTTAGCAAATTGTTATCTAGCACAGGTCTCCAAACAGAGTGTAATTCAGCTATATCTACTGTAAAGTGAATTTTGAATTTAGAAAGCACTAATAACCCTCAGGAAAGTTTCTTTAGCCACATTAACTGAATGGCATAGAATTCAGAATACTTAGGGTTCTTCTCTAACAAACAGATCTTTAAAAGAGGAAGGTCAAGCAAAGAACTGCCATCAAAAGAAAGGAATTTGAAAAAATGCTATAGAACTAAAGCAATATCAAGATCAAGATCACATATATTTTTGTCCATATAGTTGTTTTATTTGAAAATAGTGTGTAAAAATCAAAACACTTAAACAGGTATTAAAGCAATAATCTTAACTGTTATTCAAAAAATGACATTGCCTCAGCCATTTGATTTGTGTTTGGTTATAAAAATATTTACATATTTATTATTTAAAAATGTTTCTTTTAGGTAAACCAAAAGTTAAATATTCTAATTAAAGATGCTTTCTTTAAACTACTCTCAGATTCTGTTGATACTGATACTGTCTTCATGATATTTTTATTTCATAAGTTTGAATTTCTTCAAAAAAATGAAAACAATCTTATCTGAATATTCAGTTATACTTAGTAATCTGTACTTTGAAACGGACCATGAAAAAATGTAGTATTTTCCTCCTCGAGCATGTTTCTGGTTCTAAAAACAAGAATAGAAGAAATTTAAAATTGAGCTAGCATTATACACCAAAAATCCCTGGTTGGTTGTAAATATTATTGTTTTGGAACTTGAAGAAGAATTATCTGAAGAAACTGAATTCCAGGATTTATCTGGTTTGGGGGCAGGGGGAGGTTCCTTTTGTGTATCTTGAAGAATGAGCAAATACGTAGATGGCCCTGGGTTTAGATATAGCCATTACATGAACACCAGCCCAACCCACAGAGACCTGACTTAGAGACTAAATAAACTGCTGGAGCCCTCCCTCCACTCCACCTGCTTTTGCTTTCATCGCCTCCTTCCTTTCCCCTCATGCTTACAAACTTCATTACTGCCTTCAGTTTCATAGGACAAGCCAAAGTCCCTGCCTGGTGCAGTTCTCATTCTAGTCAACAGAGACAGATACTAAACAGGTAAATAATTCATTTCACACCATAAGTGATACGTGAAAAACAAAACAAAGTAGTGGAATAAATTCACAACTGCGAACAACTGAGTCTAAAAAAACAATCTAAGCAAACTAGAGCAGGAACAGAATCATAGGTATGGAGATCATTTGAAGTGTTATCAGCTGAGCGGGGGGAGGGCGAATGAGGGAAAAGGTGCAGGTATTAAAAAGCATAAAAATTGGTAGGTACAAAATAGAGGGATGTTAATAGTAGCACAGGAAAAGGAAAAGCCAAAGAACTTTGATGCACAACCCATTGGACATGAACTGCTGGGGACGGGGGTAGATTTCTGTAAGGAAGGGGGGATATCAGGCAGAGGGGGATTAAGGGGGAAAAATTGGGACAACTGTAATAGCATAATCAATAAAATACACTTTAAAAAAAGAATGACTGGATGATACATAAGCTGAGGTGTTCCGGGAAGGTCTCTTTGAGGAGGTAATCAACCTAATTTTCATACTCTTATATTTTTATTATATTACTCTACCTTCCATTCATATGCATAACATAAAAATGTCTCTAAAACTTGAGTTCTGAATCTAGCCAAAAATATAAGTCTATGCCCTCACTTTCCCAATGACAATTCCCCAAAGAAAAGGTTTTTAGTAAAAAAAATATTTATAAGCTTTTAGAGATACACGTAAAAGTTTTAAATGTCAATTGTATGTTACACTAAAATACTTTTTAAATTTTAAGTTGTAGAACAGTTTCCGTGTCCTCTCGTACATCTTTGACACCAACATTTGTCATCACTGCATCCTTTTTGAGCCTTTGGACAGAGTTTACCAAAGCATATCATATCAACTTCTAAGTTGTTTGAGGGACATACTTGTAAAATCTGAATACACATTCAGAATTTTAAGTCTTCCAAAGAGAATAAGGCTCCATGTCCTTTTCAGTGGGGGTAACTTTAAGTGGGGAAAAAATAATTTGTATTCAGGCACATTAAATCTTTTTTATAGGCTTAACTTGATTTTAATTCATATAATATTTTCTGAGTACATGATAAACCCCCAATTATTCATGCAATTTGAAAAACAGATTGTGGAGAGAAAAAATATTTTTATGAAACAACTTTAAATTTGTTCTAATAAATGCAATTCTAAGAGCAATGACGGCAGATACAGCTGCTGATGAAAAGAAGCTGAGAAGGTAAGGGGTTGATTTGTAATGCAGTGTGGAAATAAGATTTAAAAGAATTCAACAGAGATTAAGACAGGAAAATTTTGTAAGGATATAAATCCTTTTTATTTCTTGGGATGGAAGCTCTACTGTCCGCTTTGTTGTTATCTTATTTCTGAATCTTAAAACCAGTACAGAATCCCTCTGGTATTTGTTAGAAGTCTCCTTTGAACTACCCTGTGGAACAGTTTGTCTCAAATTACACTGCATTCCAATTTGTCATCACAGGAAACTGCATTTATCTTAGGATTTGTAACTCCTTTTATTTTATAGTCTGTTTTTTTTTATTTGGTAAGAATAATTTAGGTCTATGACAGAGTCATTTCTTTCTAAAAAATGTTAGAATTTGTTTTGAGAAAGGCTGTCTAGTCAATTGGTTACCTTTTGATTAAAGATTGTATTTACATTCAGTCAGCAATTATTGAACATCTGACTTGTGCTGAAAGTATGCTATTTTATTTATTTATGTGTGTGCACCAACTAATCTTGATACACCATGCCTGTAAAGGGAAGTATTTGCTTACTTTATAAATGCACTCATTCAGAAGGCCCTTTACGATATTTTTGCATAAGTCATTTTTGTGAAGATCAGTTAATAGTTTCCAGTATTGTTTGAAAAGAATATAAAATCTGTCTTAAACCTCTCTCCTTTGATGTGTTTACCTGCTTTTTTAATTCCAAACAACTTGTGTACCTGATATATAATCCCTTCTTTTAAAATTAAAATGTGCAAAGAGCAGTAAAGTAGTTTGAGGTTTTGGCATGTTTGATTAACAAACATGCGTGTTTGCATGTTTGATTTGAATTGCTCTATGAGGTGGGACCCAAAAAACCCCAAAATTTATTTATAAAAAAATTGTGTATTCTTACATGTTCAGACTTCAGTCACCTTTAAAGTACTCTCTATTTGATGCATGCACTTACTGAGACATTTTTTCCACTGCTCTAGACGGTTTTGAACAGTCAATTTTGATGCCTTTTAGTGCATCTGACCATTTTTTTGGTTTTACCTTTTCCACATAAGCAAAACGTTTCCCTTTGAGGACTTTTTTCATCCGGGGAAGCAAAAAAAGTCACACCAGTAGGGTGCAGGGGTCATGCTGCTTTTGGTCAAAAACTGTTGAGCAGTGCTCACTTCAGCAGCACATACACTAAAATTGGAAAGATACAGGGAAGGTTAGCATGGACCCTGTGCAAGGATGACACGCAAATCGTGAAGCGTTCCATATTTTTGTGTGGTGATTGCTAGGGGAGGGGCGTAAAAGGGGACTATGTGGTAATGGGAAAAATATAACAAAGATTATATTTTTATGAAAAACTGCCAGACAGCACAGTGTGGGTGGGTGCACGCATAAATCACCCATCATGAAATAGGCAAATGCATTGAAAGAGCCTTTGAAAAAAATTTCACTGAAGCCAAATGCAGCCTCTCACACCACCACCAGCCGGTACACTGGTAAGATGGGCTCCTAGAATGCTCACCTAGTGTGGGAAGCCTATACTACAAATGGCCTGCCCTCCTGAAGATAATTCTAGGGTTTTTTGGGTACCCCCTCATATGTGCATACAAATTTTTCTAGTTCTTTGGCTAAGTTTATTTTTTTGCATTCATTTTATTTTACTTTTTTATTATATTTTTCCATTACCATATAGTTCCCTTATACCCACCATCCGACACAATCATTATACTGTTGTCTGTGTCCATGGGTCTTTTTGCATTTCCTCAATCCCTCCACTCCCTAACCTCCCTGCATCCCTTAGCTGTCATCCTGCTTTTGGCTTCCATTCAATGTAAAGACGCTACCCAGTTATGAGCAACAAGTGTGTATGAGCACCTTCTGTAGCCACACTTGGCAGTATGATGGACATTCGGGACTGAGAAAACCCATGAGGCATTTCTGGCTGCGAAGGAGTTTATATTCTGTAGGAGTGAGAGAGTATGCAAAAAAACAACCATTAAAACAGTGAGGTAAATAGCGATAGATTCTGTGCTTGGTGTTATGTTATAGGTCTTAAGAAGAAAATCTTCAGGGGAATTTCGAGGGAAAAAGGGAAGGGTTTACAGGAACAAGTATAAAGGACACATGGACAAAAACGGGGGGGTGTGGAAATGGGAGGGAGGTGGGGAAGGGTGGGTGGGTGGGCTGGGATGGGAGTAAAGGACAGAAAATTGTACTTGAACAATGACTAAAATAAAATTCAAAAAAATATATTTTCCTCTTAAATCCTGCTGGATTTAGAAATACTTAGAAGAGTAAGACAACCCTAAGTCAAGTGTTGAACAATCTGAGTTACACATGGTCAAAAGGTGAGAGTAAGGTCTTTAGGTGGAAGAAACACATGAATATATTATACCTTAAAACATTCCACTGACATTGTATGTATGGGTGAATGTATTATGGAAAAGTATAATTCCATCTTCCATGGAATGATTTAAGTCGATAAAGAGAAATATCTCTCATATTCTTGACAAGATATCAATCTAACATAGTACTTGGCATTGCATTTTCTTTTGGCTCAACTCTGGGTTTGCCACAGAAGTGAAAAGAAGTACAGTCATCTGTCAGCATTCACGGGGAACTGGTTCCAGGATCCCCCATGGATACCAACATCCACAGATGCTCAAGTCCTCTATATAAAATGTTGACTTTGCATGTAACCTGTGCGCATCCTCCCCATACTTTAAATCATCTCTGGATTACTTATAATACCTAATAAAATGTGCCCGGGCTGATGTGGCTCCGTGGATTGAGTGCTGGCCCGCAAACCAAAAGGTCACCTGTTTGATTCCCAGTCTGGGCACATGCCTGGGTTTTGGGCCAGGTCTCCAGTTGGGGGAATGTGAGAGGCAACTAATCAGTGTATCTCTCATACATTGATGTTTTCTACCTCTCTCCCTCCCTTCCCCTTTCTCTAAAAATAAAGTCTTTTGGAAAAAAATAGCCTAATACAATGTAATTGCTATGTCAGTAGCTGTTAACAATGAGTTGTTTAGCGAATAATGACAAGAAAAAAAGTCTGTACATGTTCAGTACAGACACAAACATCCTAGGCCTAAGTACATGCTAGCAAAAACATTTTTTTCCCAAATGTATTTTTTAACGCTGATTTGGTAAATGATTTGTTTCTGAAAGTTTATTTTTTTTCCATTACCATTTAGTCTGCTTACACCCCCTACCCCCTCTCAATCACCACACTGTTGTCTGTGTCCATGGGTCCTTTTTCTTTTTGCTCAACCCCTCCACCCCCTAGACTCCCCCAACCTTAGCTGTTATCCTGCTGTCTGTGAGTCTGTGTCTATTTTGCTTGTTAGTTGTTTGTTCATTAGATTCCACATAAAAGTGAAATCACATAGTATTTGCCTTTCTCTGACTGACTTATTTCCCTTAGCAAAATGCTCTCTAGGTCCATTCATACTGTTGCAAAGTGTAAAATTTTCTTCTTTATGGCCAAGTAGTGGTCCATTGTGCAAATGTCCTTTGGTTGTTTTATCTACTCCTCTACTGGCGAACACTTGGGCTGCTACCAAATCTTGGTGATTGTAAATAACACTGTAATGAACACAGGAGTGCTTATGTTCTTTCGAATTAGTGTTTCAGGTTCCTTTGGATATATTCTCAGAAGTGAGATCACACTACCTAGTATGACACTATACTATAAGACCATAGTAATCAAAACAGCATGGTACTGGCATAGAAACAGAAACATAGATCAATGGGACAGAATAGAGCTCAGAAATAAAATCACACCTTCATAGTCAATATTTAACAGGAAGCAAGCATATACATTGGGCTAAAAATAGTTTATTCAGTAAATAGTGTTGGGAAAATTGAACAGATGCAGAAAAATGAAACTAGACCATCTTCTTACACCACACACAAGAATAAATTCACAATGGATAAAAAATGTTAGATGCAAAACCATAAAGATCATAGTAGAAAACATAGGCAGCAAAATCTTGGACATTGCTCATAGCAATATCTTACTGGATATCTCTCCCCAGGCAAGGGAACCAAAAGAAAAAGTAAACAAATGGGGCTACATCAAACTAAAAAGTTTTTGCACAGCAAAGGAAAACAACAAAATAAAAAGACAATCCATGGAATGGGAGATATATTCACTGGTACATCTGATAAGGGGTTAATATCCAAAATTTATAAAGAACTTACAAAACTCAACAAAAACACAACCCAATTAAAAAAATAGGCAAAGGACTTGAATAGATTGTTCTCTAAAGAGGACCTACAGATGGCCAATAGACATGAAAAGATGTTCAACGTCATTGGCCATGAGAAAGAAGCAAATTAAAACCACAATGTGATATCTCACACCTGTCAAAATGGCTACATCTATAAATCAAACAAGTGCTGGCGAGGATGTGGAGAAAAGAGAACCCTTTTGCACTGTTGGTGGGAATGCAAACTGGTGCAGCCACTGTGGAAAGCAGGATGGAGTTACCTCAAAATATTAAAAATGGGTCTGCTTTTGACCAAATAGTTTCAATTGTTGGTTGGATCCACGGATGTGGAATCTACAGATACAGAGCGCCAATTCTATGGGCACATTCCACCGAACATATTCCTGATGAAACATTTTTATTTCTTTGTGGTGAAATACACATAACAAAATCTACCATCTTAACTATTTTGAGTGCACAGTTCAGGTGCGTTAAGCATAATCACACTAGTGCCACCATTGCCCACAACTTCTACATTTTGCAAAATGAAACTCTGAATCCACTAAACAACCTCCTTTTCCCACGGCCCCCAGTCCCTAGCACCCTCCGTTCTAATTTCTGTGTCCATGATTTTGACTATTGTACATGCCACATAAGTAATACAGTATATATGGCTTATTTCATTTAGAATAATGGCCTCAAGTTTCATCCGTGTTGTAGCATTCCTTTATGTCTTAATAATACCACATTGTGTGTATATATCACATTCCTTTATAAGTCTTAATAATACCACATTTTGTTTATCCAGTTGTCCCTTGATGGATACTTGGCTTGCTTCCACCTCTTGAATAATGCTGCTGTGAATACTGGTGCAAAAGTATCTTTTCAAGACCTTGCTTTCAATTCTTGTGGATGCATGAGAAATATATCCAGAAGCGATATTGCTGAATTATATAATTCCATTTTTTTGAGGAACTACCATACTATTTCCCACAGCTGTTCCACTATTTTACATTCCCAACAACAGTGCTCAAGGGTTCCACTGTCGCCACATCCTCAATAACACTGGTTTCTGCTTTTTGCAAACAGTAGGCATTCTGACATCTGTGAGATATATCACTGTGGTTTGGATTTTCATTTCTCTAATATATCCCTTTATATATTTTCAGTCACTTCAGTATTAAAAAAACACATTTATGTCCCCCAAACTTGATGTAATATTTTAACAACATGATGTATAGGAGGTCTTGTTACCTTCCAAATATATAGAACGTTACAATCACAGACATTTTTTAAAGTGCCCTGAGTGTCAAAAACAGGTGTTTGATATCACAGCAAATACTCAATGTGAACTCTCTCAGCTACTGTATGTGCTAAAGGCTTTTTTCCACATTCAGCCTTTCGCGTGTAGCCCCTGGTTTGCCTGCTGTGTTATGAGTCCCATACCAGATGAGAACACTTGGAAGAAAATAGTGGAGAAAGAAAACAAGACAGTGATTATGATAGGCAAGAGGATGATACTGTACATGAAGGTAGTATTTATTAAAACCATATTGTCAAGTGGTCTGAAAGCTGTGATTTAAGCATTTTATATTCAAACATGACACCTTGTTATACATGGATAACTTATGTTTTTGTTACATTTTAGGAACTTGGTTGGAAATTTGGGGTTGGCATGTGCATTGTAATTTTTCCTCTTTAAAAATAATTGGGAAGTGGACTCCTGTTCCTGCAGAATGACTAGTTTTCAGGAAAGGGTTACTGATTTTTACCTCTATTTGGATCTGAAGAACACTTATTTTTGAAATAATCACAAACTTACAAAAAATCTGGAAAAACTTTTACTCATTTCAGAGTAAGTTGCTGAGTTGATGACATTACTCCTAAAAATATTAGTGTTTCCTACAAAGAAGGAAATTCTACATAACAATATAATCATCAAAATCAGGAAATTAACAGCAATACATTATTACCATCTAATCCTGGGACCCCGTATAATTTTCACCATTTGTCCCAATAATGGTCCTTGTAACAAAAGGATCCAAGGTATAATTACATGTCATATTTCATTGCAAAACCCCTTTAGTCTGGAATATTCTATTTTTTCTTGACTTTTATACTTTGACATTTTTGAAAATTGTTAAGTGAATTTATACAGTGTTCCTTATTTCAGGTGTGTGAGGTTTCCTAATGATTGTATCTTTTGGCTGGGCCCCTTTATACAGTGAACAGATGTATACCAAGAGCTAATAAAACTAAAATGCAGACCCCACGGGTAGGAAATGATTTAAGACCCCAAAAGCACAAGAAGGAAAATAAAATGGATTTGACAACAAAAATTTCTATTCACCAAAAAAACCCCTAGGGATTAATATATAGAGAACATACTCCCTGAAATTAACAAAGAGAATATCAAGCATCCTGTGATTTTAATAGGCAAATCACAGAAAAGGAAGCCCAAATGGTCAACAAATGTATAATGAGATGTTCATTATACATTTGAGAAAAGGGGTAATGAAAATTATAATGAAATACCACTTTACACTCTTCAGAACAACAAAAAATCAGGTAATATCATTAGGAAAATGGATAAAACATAGTGGATTCATACAGTGAAATACATTAGAGCATTATAGAAAAAAACATCAGAAGCCCATGATACCAAAACTAGATTTAATACCTGATCTACTTTCAGATTCAGCCTCTCCCAGAAGTGGAGTCTGAATCAACCAGTGAGGTAATTTGTTGCTGTGGATTCTCTCCCACTCCTATAGAAAGAAGAGACAATCTCCATTATTAAAAAAAAAAAACAAACAAAAACAAAAAAACAAAACTTCCCGCTCTCTTCCCTCAAAGAAAAGGTGTCCTGGCCCTAAAATCATCCCTTTGTTAACAGCTCCCTTGCTCTACTTTCCTATAAAAATCTTTCATTTTGTACAACCCCTCGAAGTGTCCTTCTAATTTCCATATGGGATGCTGCCCAATTTATGAGTTGCTTAATAAAGGCAATTAGATCTTCAAATTCACTTAGTTGAATTTTGTTTTTCAACAGAGGATAGTTAGAAACTACTTAGCTTAAAGTCAAATACTCGGACTTCTGGTCAAGACAGAGGCATAGGTAGATACATTTTGCCTCCTCGCACAACCAAAAGAAGGGCAACAACAAATTTAAAAACAAAAAATAACCAGAACTGCCAGAAAATTGAACAGCAAACTGTATGGAAGTCTGACGATCAGGGAGCTAAAGAACAAACATTCATCCAGACCAGTAGGAGGGGCAGAGACTGGTAGCCAGGTGGGGCAGACCTGAGCAGGTGGACCCACATTTGCGTGTGGACAGACTGGGAGAAACAACTGGGGAGTGAGACAGGCCATACAACCCAGGGTTCCAGTGCGGGGAAATAAAGGCTCAAAACCGCTGACTGAAAACACCTGTGGGGGTTGTGGTGGTGGGAGAAACTCCCAGCCTCACAGGAGAGTTTGTTGGAGAGACCTACAGGGTCCTAGAATGTACACAAACCCACCCACATGGGAATCAGCACCCGAAGGGCCCAATTTGCTTGTGGGTAGCGGAGGAAGTGACTGGAATCCAGCCCAGAGCTGAGCAAGTGGCATTGTTCCCTCTCAGACTCCTCCCTTCTATACAGCACCATGACACAGCCACTTGGGTTGCCCTGCTCTGGCAAATACTTAAGGCTCCTCCCCTTAATACTAACAGGTGAGCCAAGACAAAGAAAATATGGCTCAAATGAAAGAAAAGATCAAAGGTCCAAAAATAGAACTAAGCAATGAAGTGATAGCCAACCTATGAGATGCAGGGTTCAAAACATTGCTAATCAGGATGCTCACAGAAATGGTTGAGTATGGTTGCAAAATAGAGGCAAAAGTGAAAGCTATGAAAAGTGAAATAAAGGAAAATGTACAGGGAACCAACAATGACAGGAAGGAAACCGGGACTCGAATCAATGATTTCGACCAGAAGGAAGAAGTAAACATTCAACTAGAACAGAATGAGGAAACAAGAACCTCTGGGACAACTTTAAACATTCCAACATCCGAATCGTGGGGGTATCAGAAGGAGAAGAGAAAGAGTAAGAAATTGAAAACTTATTTGAAAACATAAAGAGAACTTCCCTAACCTGGCAAAGGAAATAGACTTCCAGGAAGTCCAGGAAGTTCAGAGAGTCCCAAAGAAGTTGGATCCAAGGCACATCATAATCACATTACCCAAGATTAAAAAGGAGAGAATCTTAAAAACAGCAAGAGAAAAGGAAACAGTTACCTACAAAGAGTTCCCATAAGACTATCAACTGATTTCTCAAAAGAAACCTTGCAGGCAAAAGGGGCTGGAAAGAAGTATTTGAAGTCATGAAAGGCAAGGATCTACGTCCAAGATTACTCTATCCAGCAAAACTATCATTGAGAATGGAAGGGCAGGTAAAATTCTTACCAGATAAGTTCAAGTTAAAGGAGTTCATCATCACCAAACCCTTATTATATGAAATGTTAAAGGGACTTATCTAAGAAAATGAAGAAGACCAAAAATATGAATAGCAAAATGACAGCAAAGTCACAACTATCAACAATCAAACCTAAAAAGAACAAAAGCAAAAACAAAAATGCACTAAGCAAACAACTAGAATAGGAACAGATTCACAGAAATGTAGATCACATGGAGGGTTATCAGCCGTGGGCGTTAATAAGGTACAGGGAATAAGAAGCATAAAGGTAGGTACAAAATAGATTGGGGGCAGTTAACAATAGTATGGACAGTGGAGAAGTGAAAGAACTTATATGTATGACCCATAGACATGAACGAAGGTGGGAGAATGCAGGTGGGAGGGTACAGGGTAGAGGGGGATAAAAGGGATAAAAAAAAGGGACAACTCTGATAGCATAATCAATAAAAGATATATTAAAAAATAACATTTTTAAAAACCACCATATACTCAGCCTGATGTAGTAAGTAGCACAATGTAGATACTCAATAAATATTTAATAAACACATGGCTATTATAACTTTTACTAGTTGAGCAGTTTGACCAATATCACGTGGGTTAGTTATCTTAAAGACTTACTTTCTAAATGTGATGAAACAAGAAGTTTCCTGAAAATCTGCAAAAAAAAGTACATATGATATGTTACCTTTTACATGAGAAATAAGAGGAAATATATATGCATACATTTGCATAAAAGAACACAGGAAAACAAAACAATGAAGTTGATGTGAAGTGGATAAGGGAAACTGACATTTTTCTGAGTTCACATTTTTGGATACTTTTTTTTAAAAGATTCTATTTATTTATTTTTAGAGAGAGAAGGGAGGGAGAGAGAGAGAGAGAGAGAGAGAGAGAGAGATCAATGTGCAGTTGCTGGGAGTCATGGCCTGCAACCCAGGTATGTACCCTGACTGGAAATCGAACCTGCGACACTTTGGTTCGCAACCCACGCTCAATCCACTGAGCTATGCCAGCCAGGGCTAACATTTTTTTTTGGATAAATTTTACTTTTGGAAGCTTGGGTAATGTTTCACATATCAAGAAAAAATTAATAAGAGTGGGAGTTACTTAAACTACATGCAGGCATCACACACTAAACTGAAGGGTGGGGAGAGACCAAAACTTTTAAGTAGCTTGGAGATAGTACTTTGGCTTATAAACTCTCAGTCTAAGGGGATTTGATTGAATCTTAAAGTTTCATTAATTGTAACATGGGACTGAATTTCAGAAATGTTAAGCTGTGGCGAAAAATGGTATCTTAGAATCAATGAAATATGATATAATATCAGAAAATACAAATCAGAATTAAATTAACCCAGATTATTCAAGAGTATTAGAGTAAGCATCAAATGCTTTTCTAGGGTATCAGGCTAAGGGTACTTCTGAGTTTTATGACAATACATAAAGGTATATGTATATTAAGGGGTAAAGGCAACATTGTTTAATTAGCACAGAGTTTAATTGGATGATGAAAAACTGGAGATCACGGTGCTGAGGAGTCAAAATTTTGAATGTTTCTAATGCCATTGAATTGTAAGCTTAAAAGTGGTTAAAGTGGTAAATGTTATTTTTTACCAAAATAAGAAAAATAACCCAAGAAAGTACTGCACTGTGATTTTAGTAGAAAATCTACAGGAAATTATATAGTTCACTTACACATTTATATAAAATACATAATAAAATATTCATATACTCTTGGGGGCACAGGAGCCTTTTTAAAAAGCCTTAAAATTATTGGCAAAATTGGTGACAGTAGAACATACAGCCTGGAGAGCTACCAACCTTCCTTTCCCAGCTCCAACTGGGTGACCTTGGGCCAGTCTCTTACCTCTCTGCCTCAGTATCCTCATTTGATTAAGTGGAACAATATTAATAACACCTACTTCATAAGGTTGTAATGATGGGAATAAATGAGGTACTCAGAAAAGACCATTTTGAGCTTTCTAGGTTTAGCTGAAGTTCAGCCTCCTTGAAACCTTTACAATCTAGCCTCTTCGGAGACTGCAATGTCTATCACAGTCACACAGTCGCCCCTTCTCTTCAGTATAGTTTCATCGCCTTTTCATGATTTGCTCCTCATTTGGTTTGCTGCTATTTACAGGTAGCTTGCGAGCAGTTCTGCCAGTTTTGTTTCCCACCCTATGACCTATTTCTGTTTGATAAGAGTATTTATATAGCTTTTCCACAGACAATGGTCTTTCATACATTTGTCTTCTGCCACAAAGCATAACAAGACAAAAAAAAATCCTTAGAACGTTTTTTCCTCCACCCCAAGCAGCTTCGAGTTTTTGCACGGGCAGAATGTTCAAAATTCAGTTCAAGTCCACTGTCCTAAAGCTTTCTATAACTGTTGCCTAGGAGGAAAAAGGCAACTAACATATTTCTCCCAAACTGTACCATTGTAGGCACTTGTAAAATTTAATCTTCAGAATCTGAAAAAGTAGGCCTTACTGAGTCCGTTTAACAGAAGAGGACTCCAAGACTCGGGGAGATTTGGCGATTGCCAAAGGACACACCTAGGAAGTTGGCAAAGCCAAGGTTGGTAGGTACCCTTGCCGTCCCTTGGAGGATGTCGCCTCGCTCGTGGGTTCAGCGCCGTAGTACACGCCTCCAATAGTGGCAATCTGCTTGTTTGGCGTCTGCTCTTCAAGGAATCTGGCAGTTAGCGTTGCTTGATAAATATATGTTGAATGAACAACTAAGAAAATTACCTAAACTGCGGTAAACGCAGTGAAGGATACTGGAGCTGGAAGGGACACGGATTGATATAATGCAGAACAAACATATTATCTTGCTGTTGCTGAAAGGGGAGATTTGCCATGTTTCGGCCCCACAGCTAGTTAGTGGCAGAGGTGAGGCCAGAAGGAATTCATTTCTTTGCTCAAACACTGAATGCTTGCTGGAGAGTGGTAGATCTGGGGAGACAATGTCGCTGAGGAAGGCATGACCTTCACCGACCCCTCTCCAGAGCGCTGAAGAAGCACTGCTGGAGACTAAAGTGGGGACGAGGTTCCTAGAGAAAAGGATGTGAAATGAAGAAAGAAGCGAGAGAGCTGGGAAAGAATTAGAGAAGGGAAGAGGGAGGAAGCCGGGCGATCATGGGCCCTCTCGGACGGTTTCTCCGCCAAGACACACGGCGGCGCTGCACCCCTTCTGCGCCCTTCACCCCGGCGGCGCCGCCGGCTCGCCTTTTCCCGGCGGAAATGCCCAGGCGCTGACGGAAAGCCGGAGGGAGGGCAGAGAAAGACCGAGAGAGAAGGGGGAGGAAACTGGGAGAGGCCCGCAAGCGGGAGGTGGTGGAGGTGGGTGGCCGTCGTCCGGCCGGCAGGAGGTGCGCTGAGGCCCCGCGCCGCGCTCACCCCACCTCCCCACGCCCGGGGCGCGCGGCCCGGCGGGCGAGGCCGGCTCGGGGTTTCCCGGAGGCCGCGCGCCCGGAGCCGTCCGCCGGGCTAGGGCGGGGCGTGGGGCCCGCGGCCGCGCTCCGCGGCTCCGTCTTCTCCCGCGGGGAGCTGGCGGCGGCGGCCGGAGAGGGGAGCGGCGCCGGGGCGAGGGTGGGTGGGGGCGGGGAGGGGGGAGGGGGATCCGGCCGCCATGGACGACAAGGCATTCACCAAGGAGCTGGACCAGTGGGTCGAGCAGCTGAACGAGTGTAAACAGCTGAACGAGAATCAAGTGCGGACGCTGTGTGAAAAGGTGAGATAGCACAGGGGAGAGATGCGGGAGCGCGGGCTGTCCCCGCGCTCGGGGCTGGGGCTGGGGCTGGGGCGGGGGGAGCAGGCAGACACCGGCTATTCCAGGGCCCTGGTCCTTGAGCTGCTCTCTCGGGCTCCTGTGCCTCTTCTTCGGACACACCCCACGGCCCGGGTCTCGATACTGGCCTATAGGGTCCCTGAAGATGGGCTGGCGAGAGGTGGGAACGTGGCACCCGGGGTCCACGCCCTGGGATTGATTGGGGTCGCTGGTCCTCTTCTGGGGAGTGATTGACCCTCCAGCGTTTCACGAGTGAACTAGCGAGTCTCCCCGCTTTAGCCAATTCGTCTAATACAGTCTCTTACTAGAAAAGGCACCGAAAATTAACCTGGATGTTGTAAATATTAACGGACTTGTTACAAAACGGAGGGTTTTTCGCAGGTGAATCGGGCCCTCCAGAAATCCCTAACTTGGAGCGTGTCAAGCGTGCGTTCGTAGAGAGGTGGGTGTGATGGGAGACTGGGACTGCGATTTCTAAATAGAAGTTGACTCTTAGTTGAAACGGATGGTGATTGGTCTTCACAGTAAGAGAAAAAACGCTGGTTTTCGGAAAGAAGCCAGCAAGCCTTAAGTTTGGCAACAGTGCTGGCTTAAAATGATAAATAGGGTATGCGTTTTTCGTGTGGAGGAGCACTCTTCAGAAGGTTCTTTTCCATTTCTATTATATGTAATTTTTTTCTTGTTCCAAAGTAGCAAAATATGTAGGTGGTTAACTGTTTATTATTCTTGATTATGTGATCTTAGCCAACTTTCTGAAGTCTGGACCCATTGTCTTCTTAACCGCTGGCATTATTTTGGACTCTCTGTCTTACTTTAAAATGTGGAATTTTTTTCCCCATTCATCTTTTATAGTCTTGGACTAAATAATTTGTATATATTTTTAAGTAAAAATGTCCCATATGAAGGAGTAATGAGGTTGTTTATTCCTTAATACTGTTGGGTTGGTTTGTATTTTTAAGCCATAATCTGTAAGAATTGGTCGTTATGTTTGAAGTCAGGATGCCTCATAAATGCACTGGAGAACCAAAGATTTTTGTCGTTTTTAATAGGGCACTCTTAAAATTAAGCAACTGACTTAAGGATGGAGGAGTAACGGCTAATGTTAATGTAATGTTTTTAACAAGTGCCTTTATATTATAAAAACAAATAGTTATTAAAATTGGAGAAGTTATTTCTGTAAATAGAACTGCCAAGCAAGTGGTATTTTTTTCTAAACAAACTATTTACTTATAGCTTCAAGCAAACATTCGATTTTCTTGTGTGATAACCTGTAATTTCATGACTTAAAATTTACCTTTTAAATCCCTCTTGAGCTCTAGTATCAAGTGAAATATCCAGTTTTGAAATTAGCTGAATCAGTTAACCTCACCGTGAACATTATATATAGATTGGAAGTTATGAACAAGAGTGGGAATTGAATCTGTTTTCCTTTTGACTCCAATTTAAAGATGTATTCCTAGAGAAGACTACTGGTCCACTGCTCAGTCACACTTAAGTCTTAATCACTTAGGGAAGCTTTCTGTATTTGTCAGGAGAGATTATTTTTACTTTAGCTCCTAAGTAAATTGGACTACCAGTCCCTGGGACCTTATAGGTATATTTAAGCTTATACTTTTTTCTTTGAATATTTGTACTTTTGTACTGAACATGACTTTGTTTTTAGAGATTTTATTAATTATTTTTAGAGAAAGGGGAAGGGAGGGAGAAAGAGAGAGAAATACCACTATGTGGTTGCCTCTTGCATACCCCAACTGGGGACCTGGCCCACAACCCAGGTATATGCCCTGCCTGGGAATCGAACTGGCAACCCTTTGGTTCACAGGCTAGTGCTCAGTCCACTGAGCCACACCAGCCAGGGCTAAACATGACTTTTTAAGTGGAAATCCCTTTTCCTTTATCTTTGTTCTCCATCCATTTGATGGACTTGCCAGTGGGGTGGGGAAATACAATAGGATTCCTTCCTCTCTATCCTTCTGAGCAGTGCTTAATTTTGCAGCCCTCTTCTAGCAACTGTGATGTCCGTCTCCCAACCATAATGTAGTTCTATTTTGTATCTCTGCCCCGTCCTTCTCTTTCCTGACAAGTGCAGTGTTTATGGATTATGAACGCGAGCAGTCAGCCTGAGTTCAAACTCGCGCTCCACAGCTCGGTAGCTGCCAGTCTCCTTGGATGGTTGTGAATATTAAGATACTATCCATGTAGGGTCCTGACAAGAAGTAAGCACTCAATGAATATTAAATGAAAAAAAAAGTTATTCATCTTGTTTTAAACTTGTCACTCCATTTTCTATTAGAAAAAGATGCAAAATAAATAGATGGGTTGATGTGGCTTTTCTGGTGAATGTACTTCAAAAGGGTTTTTCTAGAGTGGCTAGAGAACCCTAAAAAATACTGTTTCAGTATTTCTTGTGGTCACTGTTATCTGAAGCATAAAGTACTGGGATTTATAGGAATTTTGTGAAGTAACTTATTGTTTAATTTTTTGTGACAGATTTTTAAGAGTTTTTTAACAAGATTTTTTTGAAGTCTATTGGAAATACTACTCTGTCGAGAGTTACTTTATATGATAGTTTTTTTTCCCTAAAAATTAAATTTTTATTCTAGCTCAAATTGTATAAAAACAGAAGGAAGCAGCTGAAATGAAGACCAAAGTGTACTGGTAAAAGCCCTTTTTTAAGGTACTAGTAAAATAATGCCAGTAGGAGAATAACTTTTTTTAAAAATGGGTACACATGGATACGGTACTTACGTCTGGTCTTCAAGGTTAATGTCTGTCTAGAGAAGATTTGCATAAATAGTAAAGGCATATTTTCTGGGAAGACTGGCTCTTAACATTAAATTAGTCCAGCTTTTGAAGCTAATTGTGAATTTGGCTCCTGTCATGTGTTGAGAGAGACTACTTCTGCAGTTTATTCCTGCGACCGCAGTTTGCACAGTAGCTTTAGAAGATGGTGTGCCTAGAGAGCCAGTCTGGCGCTGTTCAGGACGTTCTGTGACCAGAACTATATTTAACTCTTGGTAAGACGCTCTTTGACATGATAAACTTTTATTTTGAAGAACCTCTGTGGTGATACTCTAAGTAAAGAGGGAAACTTAGCTTGTTTGTATGTTAGCTGCTCTTTATTCAGATTATAAAGTTCCTACTTAGGAAAAATTTGAGGCTTGTACAGGAGTATAAATATGTAAATTTTATATTGGACTACTATAAATTTTATATCGGACTACTCAATCTGTGTCTGGGTCCTGGCCTCAGCCTTGTAATAAGCAAGAAATATCTTTAGGATATTACTTCATTAACATGAAATACCCAAAACCATCTTAATGAAAATTAGATCCTGATACAAATAAATGATTTTTGTGAGTTGAAAAAATCACTTGGAATACTTCTCTTTGATAGATTGTAGCTTAAAAAAAGTTGTTTAACAGTCCAAATTCTGTTACCATTTTACCTTCCCTTGGTATTTAGAATGCACAACATAAAAACGTTTGTGTGCCCTGGCTGGTGTGGCTCAGTGGTTTGAGGGCCAGCCTGTGAATTGAAGGGTCTCGAGTTTGATTCCCAGTCAGGGCACATGCCTGGGTTGTGGGCCAGGTCCCCTGTTGGAGGTGTGTGAGAGGCAACCATACATAGATTTTTTTCTCCCTCCCTTCCCCTCTCTCTAGAAGTAAATAAATTTAAAACAAACAAAACTTTTGTGTGCCTGGAGTTCCCAAGGCCATCCCCAGGTTTGGTGGTGATAAAGACCCACTCAACTTTTGGCCTAGAGTCAGACTCATGGCTGTGATTTGTAACAGTAAAAGGACACAAAGCAAAACCAGCAAAGAGAAAAGGCATGTGGGCCAAAGTCCTGAGCAAATTAAAGGCAAGCTTCCAAGAGTCCCCTCCCAGGGAGTCACAGAGTGCACCCAATGCCTGCAGCAGCACACCTGAAACGCTATCCACCAGGAAGGCTCAGCAGGGAGAGACTCAGTGCCCAAGACCAGGAGCTGGTCACTTAGTACATTCTGCCCAGCCTGCACCCAGACTGCACACTGTCAGAGAGAAAGCACGGGGGCAGCAGGGAGCACGCTGCTCCCATAAACAGTTTAGGCACAGTGAGCCATCCTCAACAGAGAATGGTAGAACCCCCCCCCCCCGCCCCCCAAACCAGGGTTTCAGATACCAGCCAAGGGCAACCTTGAAATGAGGCCTTTCTAAAGAGAGTGGTCTCAGGATTGCTGTGTACAGCTTGTGATTCTGTATGTAATTCTCATGAGTGTTTTTGAGTGTGATTTAGCACCCAAAGCTTAGTTCTCTCTAAGACATGGATAAGACCAAGTTTAAACGTGTAAGGTGAAGACTGCGGTGACAGTAAGTGTCACTGGGCAGAGACAGGCCAGGCAAATAGCTGTTGTACCCGCAGACACTGCCGCACACCTTCTTCATTCAAACTTGTTTCCTTCACCCGTTTAAGACACATTCCTGATGCTCTAAATCAAATCTATCTTAGGAAGAGAATTGAGAAAATGAAGATTTGGGAATGATATTCACATGTAATAGGATGAACAAAGTATTTTTACCTTCTGTCCATGTTTTAGGAAATGCAGAATAGGTAAATATATACTCAAGACTCCCCCGCCTCCCAACGGCTAGCAGTCTGTGTCTATTTCTGTGCTGCTGCCCACTGCCAGCCTCGTAGTAACAAAAAGCTACTGTATTTGGTTGTGGCAGAGGCAGCATACAAATTCTTTTCTTTTCCACCTCTAGTTAGCACATACCCATCTGTTATAAAAGATTATAGATTATTTCTTACATGCTAGGCAAATTAATCTAGGGAAGGCCACAGAACAAACTGATGTCTCAGACAGATGAGATTAAATGAAGTTAAAAATTCTCTAGGTTAATTTAAGGAGGTGCTTGACCTCCTTTAGTTAACAGCTTCTTCCACAAGTGACAGCTGACCTTTTTTTTTTTTAAACTACAAACGAACCTTCCTTTTTATTTCAGCAATAGTCAAGTGTATGCCAAGCAACATCAAGCTTGGAGTAATACCTCACATACTCTGGAAATTAAAAAAGCATGAGGTATGTGTATGCACGCAGGCCAAGATACATGGCTCAGTGAATATTAAACCTATGATTCCATTTCAATAAAAACAATAATACCCCAGAAACACCTGCCCCCTCTCCAGCCCGTCTCTCTGCACACACGGAACGAAGCCCGGCAGACCACACAACTGTCCGGCTGTCTGAGGAGGAGGAGGAGGGCGGGGACAGGGAAGATGCGTGCAACAGTGGGGAGTGTTTGTTCTTTTCCCTACATTTCTCACGTGTGTGGGCTTACAAAAAATATGTTACGTTTCCAATCTGAAAAAGTAACTTTCTGGACTTCATTCAAATTAGAGATGACAGTAAATTAACTATAAATACAACCACAGGGCTATACCCATACAGTGTCACTGAGCCATAAAAAGGAATGAAGTACTGCCATGTGCTCCGACAGGGAAGATTATTCTAGAACATGCAATTCCACAGAGACAGAAAGCAGATTAGTGGTTACCAAGCAATGGGGAGACCAACTGCTAATGGGTACAGGGTTTCTTTTTTGGAATAATGAACATTTCTGGAATTAGATGGTAGTGGTGGCTGAAAAACGTTATGAATACACTAAAACCACTGAATAGTGTGCACTTTGAAAGGGTACCTTTAACGGTAGGCAAATTACATCTCAATAGAAAAAATCTGTATTGGGGTAAAAAAGACTAAACATGAAATACTGTTGTTGCCCAATGGAGTTAGAACAGAATGACCAGTATCTAATGTCTTCAGAGAGAATTAAGCTTTGGGTGCTAAATCACACTCAAAAACACTCATGAGAATTACATACAGAATCACAAGCTGTACACAGCAATCCTGAGACCACTCTCTTTAGAAAGGCCTCATTTCAAGGTTGCCCTTGGCTGGTATCTGAAACCCTGGTTTGGGGGGGGGGTGGTTCTACCATTCTCTGTTGAGGATGGCTCACTGTGCCTAAACTGTTTATGGGAGCAGCATGCTCCCTGCTGCCCCCGTGCTTTCTCTCTGACAGTGTGCAGTCTGGGTGCAGGCTGGGCAGAATGTACTAAGTGACCAGCTCCCGGTCTTGGGCACTGAGTCTCTCCCTGCTGAGCCTTCCTGGTGGATAGCGTTTCAGGTGTGCTGCTGCAGGCATTGGGTGCACTCTGTGACTCCCTGGGAGGGGACTCTTGGAAGCTTGCCTTTAATTTGCTCAGGACTTTGGCCCACATGCCTTTTCTCTTTGCTGGTTTTGCTTTGTGTCCTTTTACTGTTACAAATCACAGCCATGAGTCTGACTCTAGGCTAAAAGTTGAGTGGGTCTTTATCACCACCAAACCTGGGGATGACCTTGGGAACTCCAGACTCATGAGGTTTTGACACCGTGCATTCTAACTGTCAGGTGCTCTGTACTTCCACCAGTCCAACACATTCTTTCCCTTGAAGGCAAGGGAACATCATCTCAAAATAAGAATCACTTGGTGAGCTAGGAATTGGAATAAAGGGCGTGAGTTAGTATATCAAGTGTTTAAAAACAGCAAGGGATGTGTAGAGTGGAAATAAAAATTCGGGAGTCGGAGTGGCTCACACTGACTTGATCAGTATTTCCTTCATTACTATGTGGATAAAGGCTCAGTCTTTTAAAACAGACATTCACACACACACTCACGGTATACCATACACAGTAGGCTCCCTAAACCCCTAGTCGGTACCTGAAACCTTGGACAGTCCCAAACCATACGTGCACTATGTTTTTCCTGTACAAACATATGTATGATACAGTTTATAAATCAGCACAGTAAGAGATTAACAGCAATATGTACTAATAAAATAGAACAATTGTACTAATATATACTATAATAAAAGCCATGTGAATGACTCTGGGGCCATTAATAAGTGGAATAAGGGCAACCGTGTTACTGGGATTGTCGGTCGGATCGCCAAGGTGGCTGGTCATGGGTGGATAGTGTGTTCAACCGGATACACGGGACCAAGGGGTGAGCCAGGCTCTGGGGTGCACTGCACGTGACTTCATCGGCTACTAAGAATGACTCACAATTTAAAACTTAGGAATTTGTTTACTTTGGGAAATTTTCCATTTCATATTTTCCAACCTTGGTTGACCTTGGGTAACTGAAATCACAGATAAGGGGGACTGCTTACTGTATCTTAACTCTTCCAGTAGTTTTGCAAAGCCTGTGCTTGGTTAAGGTCATGTGTCCTCACAAGAACAATTGAATTGGATGTTTACATTTGGGTGCTTCTTACTTCTTTATCTGAAGTAAGACAGTAAATGGTAACAGTTGTATATGAAGCAGACTTTCTTTTCAGAGTTGGAGCCATCAGCTGAGTTGATTTTTATCATAATAAATAGAAGATGTCAGCTGTGATTGAATTTCTAATGATTTGTGCTATTCAGTTTGGTTATTTTTCTGAACAGAATTGAGAGGTTGTCTTACAGAATAAATTCAGTTAAAATGTTTCATTTCTGAGCCATTTGTCAGACCCTTTAGGAGATACTTGATCATCTCTAAGATTCCTTTCAGTTCTGATTGGAGTTACACCTTCAGTGACTCGGCCCTCATTCTGGTCACATTTATGATTGATTGTGGCAGCAGAGATCACGCAAATCAGCTGGCCAGTGAGATGTGACCAGAGTGGCCCGGTGAGACTTCTGGGAAAGCTTTGTAATATTGATAGACTGGGCTGGCTTGTACCGTTTGGTCTAGTGCCCATTCTGCTTTCTTGCTCAGCAGGATACCAGATGCAGGGCCCAGAGAGGCACCACCGTCTGTGTCCGTGAGGTGGTAATTCTCTTTGTTAAGGGTGGCAAAGAAGGTAGCTGGAAAGAGTCTGTTGCCCTGATGGCCCTTGCCTGAGAAGCTGTGCCGTCCAGGGCTGCCTCCCTCCCGTCGTCTTGTTGTGTGAGACACATTAACCCGCAGTTTAAGTCTCCTCTCACAAAGATCATTTCAGTAACATGATGATAATAAAATAATGTATTTTGCCACACAGCAGAGACCCATTCCTTAAACAATTTGTTTGTAAAATAACTATTACCATATTATACTTGTGGAAGGTAAGACTTTGTATTTTAGACATGCAGACTGATAGCTACTCTGAATGAAGAGGTGAAGGGTATGTAGTTCTTAAGGTTCCACATTAGATTTGAACTGGGAGGCGAACCCATATTTTATGGAAGACTTCTGCACCTAGTGTCTCATTCTAACTAATAGGCAAAGAAGAAAAAACATGGGCCAAGAGTTCATAACTCTTGGAAAGTCTATCAGGCTGATTTAAGCAGGAATAGCATTAGTTGGAAGAATATTTGGTAGCCTAGAAACAAAAGGAAAGCTAGAGAACCAAACTGGGAAATTCTGTAGAAATTAAGAGATTGAAGCCAGTCAAAATCATACCGTGCAAATGTTTTAGAACACTGGTGAGAACGTCTCTGTTGGAATAGATCTTACCATTGTTCCTACTGCTTAGAGTCACTTCAAATTAAAAGTCTGGGCTGAGTACATCCAATCGGCATAGATGGATGGGAAAATAGACTTTCTCTGTTAATCCTACAATGTGTGTACAAATTTTCATTGTGAGTTTGTTTTATGTATTCTAACATCAATACTCCATTATTGTAATGGGACAGTAATGGTCACTGAAAACGGAGACTTCGGTCAAGATAGAGACGAAGGTAGACACGCTTCACGTCCTCGTACAACCAGAGGAAGAATTACAACTAGACCTCAAAACAGATAACACCCAAAACCATCAGAAAATGGAGCTGTATGGAAGTCTGGCACCAAGGATTTAAAGAAGCCACGTTCATCCCGACGAGTAGGAGGAGCAGAGACATGGAGACAGGCAGAGACACGGCAGAGGTGGGATGGGAGTCCCACCTTCACGTGTGGGTAAAAATCGAGAGGGATGCCTTGGGACCACACAGCCCAGGGTCCCAGCACCAGGAAGATAAATCCCCATAACTTCTGGTTGTTAAAACCAGTGGGGGGTTGGGGCAGCGGAAGAAACCGCTGGGTCTTCAGGAGTCTTCGCTTAAAGGGCCCGCATGGACTTGGACTGTACACAGACCCACCCTCTCTGGGATTCAGCATCAGGACAACAGCTGGAAAGGTGCCAGTCACATACAGAGAGGGATGAAGTGGCTGGACACAGGGCGAGTGCTGGGCGAACCTCCAGAAGCCAGGCAGCAGCACTGTCCCCTCTCCGAGCCCTCCCCCCACACAGAGTCACAAAGCAGTGAAGTGGGTTGCGTTGCCCTGGTGATTACCTAAGGCTCCGCCCCACGTAATTTACAGATGCCTTTTCTACGGTAGGCCATGCCACTAAGACGGAGTCAAAGCAACTGTACCTAATACACAGAAACAAACACAGGGAGGCTGCCAAATTGAGGAGACAACGATATATGGCCCACGTGAAAGAACCAAAACCCCAGAAAAGGAACTAAACAAAATGGAGATAAGCAGCCTCTCAGATGCAGAGTTCAAAACACTGGTAGTCAGGATGTTCAAAGAACTCATTGAATAAGGCAACAACATAAAGAAGACCCAAGAAGAAATGAAGGTTACCCTAGGTGGAATAAAAAATCTACAGGGAACCAATAGTGGAGGTAAGGAAACTGAAATTCAAATTCAAATTATGTGATTTGGAACATAAGGAAGAAATAAGCATTCAACTAAAAGAGCGAGAAGGGAAAATAATTTTAAAAAAACGAGGATAATATAAAAGGCCTCTGGGACATCTCCAAATGTACCAATATCCTAATCATAAGGATATGAAAAGAAGAGGAAGAGCAAGAAATTGAAGACTTACTTGAAAAAATAATGAAAGAAAACTTCCCTGAAAATTTGGCAAAGGAAATAGTCATACAAGTCCAGGAAGCACAGAGAGTCCTAAGTAAGTTGGACCCAAAGAGGACCACACCAAGACACATTGTAATTAAATTGCCAAAGGTTAAATAAAATAGAGAATCTTAAAAGCAGCAAGAGAAAAGCAGAGATCTAGCTACAAAGGAGTTCCCATAATCAGCTGATTTCTCAAAAGAAACTTTGCAGGCTAGAAGGGACTGGCCGGAAGTAATGATGAAAAGCAAGGACCTGCAACCTAGATTCATATATCCAGCAAGACTATTTAGAATTGAAGGGTAGCTAAAGTGCTTCCCGGACAAGGTAAAGCTAAGGGAGTTCATCATCACCAAGCCATTATTACATGAAATGTTAAAGGAACTTATTTAAGGGGGGGGGGGTGGATCAAAACTATGAACATTAAAATGAGCAAAAAATTCACAGCAATCAACAACTGAATCTAAAAAACCAAACTGAACAACCAGAACAGGAAGGGAATCATAGATATGGAGATCATTTGGAGGGTTATCAGTGGGGAGGGGCAAGTGAGGGAAGGGGTGGGGGAGGTGCAGGGATTAAGAAGCAAAATTGCAGATACAAAAGAGACAGGAGGATGTTAAGAATAGTAAGTATAGGGAATGGAGAAGCCAGAGAACTTACATGCATGACCCACGGACATGAACTAGAGTGGGGGGGTTGCTGGAGGGAACAGGGATACTCGGCAGAGGGGGCTAAGGGAAAATAGTCACTGAAAACAAGTTGAAGTGAATAGGGTACATGTCTCTGTAGAAGTGTGAATGTATTTACCCTTAACATAGTTCCTGTTTCTTTATTGTTACAGGTAGCTCAACAGAGCAAATGGATTAAGAGCGATTGTTAAGCGTTTTAGTCTCATGACCCTTTATATACTTTTAAAAATTAAGGACTACAAAGAGGTGGTTTTATTGATGTTTACTGTATTGACAGTTAAAATTGAAATTTCAAAAAGTGTTTATTCCTGAAGCAGCGATAGCAAATATGTTACATCTGAACATGCTCTGGGGTCACCCTCTGAGAACTGCCACATTCATTTATCTGTACATTATGTTAGTAAACACAGTTTTTTCAACAAAACTTCACAGTGTTGAAATTATGTCATGAAACTATTAAAAGCCATCAATATTACGGAAAATCTCCTTGCCAAGACTTAAAATCAACTTTTTGATGTTAAAATACAAAAGAATAGAACTTTCCATGGTACGTAAATTGGTATAAAAATAGTTATAAGCCTCCTTTCACTTAACAATTTAAATGAAGATGGCTAATTTGAAGCTTTATATCCTTAAATGCTCTTTTTCAAGAATATGTATATAGCTTATTAGGACTTCTCTTAAGATTGACGGAATCAGTGATTTTTGATACATATTACGATTTATTCTACAAATATCTTTATATGGTGGTTATCAATGTGTTCCTATTTATCTTCTGTGTTATAAACATTTTCCCAGGCTTCTCTTTTATCTTACTGTATACGGAAGCTGTTCTTTTGTTTGGCTGAGCCGGTCGAAGCCAGCGTGTGGAGGCTAGAGAGGGTAGTTCTGGCACCGGGCCCCCAGCAGACACATGACAGGTGTGTGCTGTGTGAATGCGTGAGCCTTACCCTTCAGGAGCATGTCGATGTGTCGGGTGATTTCTGTGGACGGTGTATACATCGAGTGAATGCTTTGTCAACTTGATAAACGTCCTGTACAGGTACTGTATGTTAAATAATCTTTCCTGTTTTTGGTAATGTTTCCTTTAGTTTTTTATTATAAGTAAGATTAGCTTGTTAAATTCTTAATGTTATATGACTTGAAGAGTCTAATTTTTTTTACTATTTCTGCAAAATCTTATCTGCCAATTGAGTTTAAATCTCAAGATTTCCATAGGACTTGACCAGTTCTAAAATTTATATGTCAGGCTTGATGAAAGGGCTAGAAATGCCCAAATAGTTTTTAATAAAAGGAGTAGGAAGGGGAGCCTACTTCCAGTTATTATATTTCTTTTTTAAAGATTTTATTTAATTATTTTTAGAGGGAAAAGGAGAGAGAAAGAGAGGGGAAGAAACATCTGTGTGGTTGCCTTTCATGCACCTTTACTGGGGACCTGGCCTGCAACCCAGGCATGTGCCCTGACTGGGAATTGAACCTGCTGCCTTTGGTTCATAGCCCATGCTCAGTCTACTGAGCTACACCAGCCAGGGCCCAGTTATTATATTTCTTATAGTAGTTAAATCTATCTGTTACTGACACAAGGGTGGGGACCAATGAGAATGGAACCCAAGACAAGGGTTAAAGAGCTGACATTTTATTTGGGGAGTGCAAGCCCGAGGTTGTAGGGTGAAGGAGAAAAAAGAAGGTGGGAGAAGCTGTGAAGCAATGCAATATGATACATTACCTTAGAGGGAAATTTGTTTCCCTGGTTCCCTCTTTTCTCCCTCTTCCTGGTAGTTCAGGTTCGCTCTGTGGAGAGATAACTAGCACATATTTCCATATTGTGTTATGGAAAGCTCTCAACTTTCCATAACACAATACCCAGCTCTCAGCACCTGCTCAAGAAGCCAGTCCCACATCCCACCTGTGGCATTCCATCCATGTCTGGAAGTGGAGCAGCAGCTCAGCATAGCTAGAACCAGGGCCAGGCAGGTCCACAGCTTCAGCTTAGACTCCAGACAGCTCCGGCTGGGCAAGGGAACCATCCGTGATGACAGCAGAGCAGTTGGAGAGCAAGGCAGCTCCCTCTGAAAAAGAGGCGGTGAAGAGAGTCTGAGAGGGTTTGCAAGGTTGTGTCCGGATCTTAGAAATCAGGATGCAGTCATAGTTTTTTACAAAAGCTTGGCAGAGGTGACATTACAAATTAGCGAGGAAAGGATGGCACAGTATAGTAAATAATGCTGGGCCAGTTGGCTAATCATTAGTAATAAAATTAAAACTAATTCCCTACATTATACCATACAACAAAAGATTGTATACCATACGATTACAGCTCTGGATTAAAGACTTGTAAAATGTGAAAGCAAAAACTCCTGAGATAAAAATACAGGAGTGCCTTTTTGACTTCTGCGTAGGATACAGTTTCTAAAACAAGACCCAAATAGCACAGACCATAAAGGGAGAAGAGTGGTAAATTTGGGTATTTTAAAGTTTAGAAACAACAACAAAGCTTTAGTAGCACTAAGCAAAATGAAAACACCAGCCCCGGACTGTGAGAAGATACTTAAAATGCATAAAACCAGTCCAAGGTAAATATTTCTAATGCTAAAAATAAACAAAACTAGTAAAAATCAATAGGGAACATATAAACAACCAAGGAGGAAAATCAGGCTAATTTTGTGGTAGATATTTCACACACACACAAAAATCCAATGACCAGCAAACATGACAAGCTGCATTTTAAAAAGTATCAGAGATGCAAATTAAAAGGTAACTGTTGTGCACTCACTGATTGACAGGAATGGTAAAGTGAGTTGATGAAGATACAGAGAAATGGGAGCTTTATGTGCAGAGAGACTGAAAACCCATGTTCTTAAATGCTCTTCAGGTCGTCAGACCCCCGGAGGAGCAGAGAAATGTCTGTCCCTAAAATCTCACCCTCCCACCAGCAGTAGCCATCCTCCGCTGGGCTCTGCTGTCGGCCTCATCCTGAGGGTTTCCCTTTGGCTGCCCCGTGTCATTTTCACTGCCATCACCGTCACGGTGAGGCTGTTTCTTACTAGTTTGTATTTTGCATTAGTCCCAGTTCTCACCTCTTGTCCGTCCTGGTTTTCCATTGATCATCTCTCACAGACCTGGACATACAATAAATAGCGTACTAGAATTCTGTACGTGAGAAGTGAAGAGACCCAGACTAAGGCCTGATAGATGCTTCTGGGGGCTGATGGGAAGGTATATATACTTTCATCATACCTGTTTTATTACAGGCCTTCAGAGGCCTTTTTATTTATTATTTTTATTATTTTGTTATGATTCTGGGATCTTTTTCCTATTAGGCAAAGTTGCTAAATAGATGAGGTGTAATGAACTTGAATTCAGTCTGTACATTTAATTTGTCTTGTTTATATAGAAACTATATATATATATAAACTCAGAGCCTTATGAGGATATATTCTAACTTGCCCCGTTAAATGTAAAACAGTTGGAATAAAGAAGTTGGAGTTTGGCTTATGAATTGGTGAAAGAATGTGTTTCTTTCTAAAATTTGTGAGTTTTTCTTAACTTATGATTGTCTTTTTAAAAACAGCTTTATTAAGCTGTAATTCCTACACCATACAATTCATCCATTTAGAATGTACAGTTCAGTGGCTTTTAGTACATTCACAGATGTGGATCCATCAGAACATTTTCATCACCCCCAGAAGAAACCCTGTGTGTACGCTTAGCCATTACGTCCCTCCCCCAGACTCCCCAGCCCTAGGCAGCCACCAGTCAGTCTACTTCCTGTCTCTGTAGGTTTGTCTGTTATGGACATTCATGGTAAATAGAGTCATACAATATATGACAATTTGTGACTGCCTCCTTTCACTTAATACAGCAGTCCCCACCATATCCACGGTTTCACTTTCCACAAGTGGTTACCCAAAGTCAACCGTAGGCCAAAAATATTACATAGAAAAAATCCAGAAATAAACAATTCGTAAGTTTTAAATTGTACGCCTTTCTGAGGAGCGTGATGAAATCCCTCGCTGTCCCGCTCTGTCCTTCCAGGATGCGACTCATCCCTCTGTCCAGCATCTCCATTGGGCACACCCTCCTCTCGCGTGAGTCGCTTAGTAGCCATCATGGCGATCAGATCCACTGTTGAGGTATCACAGTGCCTGTGTTCAAGCCACCCTACTGTACTTAATAATGGCCCCCAAATGCAAGAGTACTGATGCTGGCAATTCAGATATGCCAAGTAGAAGTCTTAAAGTGCTTCCTTCAAGGGAAAAGGTGGAAGTTCTCAATTTAATAAAGCACGGGAAAAAAATCACGTGCCAAGGTTGCAAAGGTCTGTGCTGAGAATGAGTCTTCTATCCATGGAATTGTGAAAAAGGGAAAAGAAAGCCGTGCTGGTTTTGGTGTCCCACCTCAGACTGCAAAAGTTACAGACACAATGTGTGAAAAGGGCTTAGTTCAGAGGGATAAGACATTAAATTTGTGCGTGGAAGATGTGAACAGAAAACGTGTTCCAGTGGATGACAACATGTGCCAGAAAGCTTTGAGCCCATGAGGAGACTCCAGCAAAGAGTCCCCTGGAATGACTGACCATATTAACTTTGTTATTACAGTATGTTGTTATGATTGTTCTACTTTAATTATGTGTGCAGGATTTGGTACCGTCGCAGTTTCTGGCATCTACTGGGATCTTGGAACCTTGTGACTAGTGGGAGGCTAGTGTGTAATGTTTCCAACATTGTAGCGCGTATCAGGACTTTTTTTTTTTTTAATCGCTGAATAGTAGTCCATTTTATTCATTCACAAATTAATGGACATTTGAGTGTTTTCCACTTTTCAGCTGTTGTGAATAATGCTGTGCGAACACATGTAAACATAACTTTTCATTTCTTTTAAGTATATATCTAAGAGTGGAATTGCAGGATCAAACTGTAATTCTGTTTTTTAACTTGTTGAAGATCTGCCTGACTGTTCCACGGTGGCTGCACCACTTTTCGTTTCACCAGCAGTGTGTGCTGGTCCAGTTTCTGCACATCCTCACACGCACTTGCTGTTATCTGTCTTTAATTGAGCCATCCTGCTGGGGTGTAAAGTGGGTATCTCACTGTGGGGTTTTAGTTTTATGATTTTATAAGGCATGTTTCAGGTTTTTTCCCCCACATTTTATTTTAATACATAAGGAACGATGCTTTTAAGTTTGTGATAGAATCTTTTTTTAATTGTTAATATTCTTTTCCTGACAGGCTAAGGAAATTTTAACGAAAGAGTCAAATGTTCAAGAGGTTCGCTGTCCTGTTACCGTCTGTGGAGATGTTCATGGTCAATTCCATGATCTTATGGAACTCTTTAGAATTGGAGGAAAATCACCAGATACAAACTACCTGTTCATGGGCGACTATGTAGACAGAGGCTATTATTCGGTGGAGACTGTGACTCTTCTTGTAGCATTAAAGGTATGATTAATGAAATTCAGTTTTTTTCGAGCTTAAACCAGCAAAAGGCCAAAGTGGCAGTATTGTGTATCTTCTGTTTTATTTAACAATTCATTCAGTTTATAACCCTTAAAATAATAGTTGGTTTTATACCTTTTAAAAGAGAGATAAGAATAATACATTAAACTTTCCTGGTTACTCCTGGTAAATCTTTCTCTTGGGGAATCCATTGCTGAAGTCTTGGGATCGTTTTTGACTTGGTTGTTCATCCTTCATGTTTAGTCAATTAACAAATCTTTTTTTTTTTAAACAAGTCTTTTAAAATTCTTGCCTTGAGAAGTCTGTTATCCTTGTGTCTTTCTGTTTTTACTGTCTCCACCCAGATTGTATTTTAGCATTCCAGCCTGGTTATTGCCATAGCAGTAATAGTAGTAACTAATATTTCTGCTTCTAAGATCTGACCCCCTCCAAATTCTCCTTGCCCTTGCATATGCTGCCTGATTAAATCTCTTTTAACACTTTCATCTTGTCACTTCCCTGCTCCCACCCAAATTCTTCAGTGATATCACGTTGCCAGTAGACTCAAGCTCAAAGTCCTCCTAGCCTGGCCCTCTGGACTGTAGCCTGAATTTCCCTGCCAGTAGTTGGTAGCAGATCAAATCCGAGTATTGCAGTGCTCAGTCTGTCTCCATCCAGTTTCTTCATGGGATCACTCTGTGAATTTTTACCCCTTATGCCAAAACTCAACTCCAGCTATTCTTCCACGAAGTCTTCAACCATTCTAGCCTTCCTCTTTTCCTTGAAATTACTCTGAAGAGTCTTGTCTCACCCCTTATTTATGTTAGGTAGTGGTTTATTGCCTTCTATTATTTAGTTCACATACTTCTTTAGTGAGATTAGTCCCTAAAGCGCAGGCGTTCTGTAGTGTTGTACTTGTGGAGACCTGACCTCATTGTAAGCACTGAGTTTAAGCCTGGACATATATAATGGGTGCTTAGTGAATATACATGCGTAGAAGAAGTATGTATTTGCAGCTTTTGGTTAATTTGGTTTACAGAATCTGATGCTTTTTGTAACTTATCAGACATGTTCCTAACTAAATGGTATGCTTTAAAGTATGCTTTAAAGTAAGAAGTCACACTGTTCTGAGGAGATTTAGAAAACTAGTGACAGTTTAAGGAGAAAGGTATTTGAAAGAATCACGTACACGTTTATTACAGTGATATAGGTATCAGTTAATGAGGATTCCAAACAATAATGAAGAAGTATGCCTACCCAAAATATTTTGTGATAATTTAATCAATGGTTATGAATGAGAACATTTTTTACTCTGAAAAAGATTTTACTTACATTTAACTTACTAGCAGACAAAAGAGTGATTTAAAGGGATGGGTCATAGGTTAATATATTTAACATGTCACTGGTAAAAATAATGGTTTACACCATGTTTTTTTTTCCTCTTTGTTTTTGTTTTGTTGTTTTTGTGTTTTTGCTTTTCCTTTAGGTGCGTTATCCAGAACGCATTACAATATTGAGAGGAAACCACGAAAGCCGACAAATTACCCAAGTATATGGCTTCTATGATGAATGCCTACGAAAGTACGGAAATGCCAATGTCTGGAGATACTTCACAGATCTGTTTGATTATCTCCCACTTACAGCTCTAGTAGACGGACAGGTGTGTGTGTGTGTGCTCTTCTGGGGGCTGGGGGCTGGGGCGGAATAGAAGTAGGAAAAGATTTTCTCCTAGTAGTCTGGGGTCTAGATTTATATGATGTGTTTTTCATCCCCTTGGCTGGCAGGGGGTGGGGGTGTGGGCCTGGTTCTCTTTTAAAGATTTTAGAGCAGGGACTTGCATAAGATTTATGCATATTGAGACCACAAAATTTTCATGTTATTACTAGATATGTGTTTAAATCTTTTGGCCAGATAATATGCCAATATACTTTTCTATTACAATAAAATATGATAAATGAATGATTAAGACCTTAACATATAATACTAGTAAAGCAAAGCTATTCTTTTAAAACTGTCTTCACATATGAGGGTTTACTGTCCATCATTAATAACTTTTTATTCCAATTTTCATGAAAATTGCAAGCAGTAATATTGCGTATTACACTTTTTTACTAAGAAATGAATGCTTTGTTTCTACCTATAACAAGTATTACAGACATACTGTAAAAAAACTACATAAAAATAAAATTCAAAAGTACAAGAAAAAAATTATTTGTTTCCTGTTATCCCAGTTTATAGATGTAATCCCTATGAGCTTGAACTGGTTTTAATATAAATATAAAACATACTATATAACTACAGTTTTTAAACTGTAAAATCCCAGAGTTGTCAGGGGTGTAGTAGATCCTCTCGGACTGCTGTGGGAATAATTTGGTTAGGACCTTTTCTGTGTGATCCTAATGGATCACATGTTCCCAGCCGTGATTTTGGAGTGTGGTAATTAATTTAGAAGGACAGCCTTTTGCCTGCACTTGCTAAAATGAAAGAAAACAATGTGATACTTTTAAAATTTTGTTTGTTACCCCAAAACATTAATTGCAAAGAACATAAGCACCCCTGTGTTCGTTGCAGCATTATTTACAATCACCAAGATATGGAAGCAGCCCAACTGTCCATCAGTAGAGGCATGGATTAAACAACTATGGGACATTTACACATTGGAATACTACTTTGCCATAAAAAAAAACAAGAAACTTTTATTTTTTACCCTTTGTGACAGCATGGATGGACCTAGAGAGCATTATGCTAAATGAAATGAGCCAGTCAGAGAAAGACAAAAATACCTTATGATTTCACTCAATATGTGGAATCTAATGAACAAACTGAACTAACAAGCAAAATAGAGACAAATTCGTAAATGGAGAGCAGGAATACTGCTAAGGCGGGGGAGGTTATGGGGTGAAGGGATTGCGGGAAAAAGAAGGAGGGTTACTATACTTACTAGCAAAGTATCAGAAACTGTCTTGTCAAAATCAGGAGAAAAATTCCCTGTAAAATTTGATTCCAAATCCCTAGAAGTTGGGCCTGGGAATAGGTGTTTTACAAAAAAGAGCAAAACAAAACACACAAAAATGCTAACTTGCATTATTTAGTTTTGTTTTGGAAACTCTAGCCAGTATACTGAGCAGTAAGAAGAATTAAAAGGTTTAAATACTGAAAAGAAGAGAAAACAAATATTTGCAAGCATGATTTTGCACTCAGAAAAATTAAAACAAACTGGAAAGTCACTGGCTCCAGGAATGGGGCCTGTGGGGTCTTTGTGGAGAGGGGAAACTTGACACAGCAGCGGCCACCGGACGAGTCGGAGATGGGCCACCAGGACCCAGGTCCCGTCACCAGAGAAAGGGACGAACGCTGCGTAAAACACTCGGAGTTTTAAAGAAAAAAGGACAAAAAGATACATTTAAATATTAACATCTCTCTCTGATGTGATTTTTGTTTTCTTTTTCATCATATCCTGTAAATTCTCCATAGTGAATATTTTTAAACTTTATTTTCAAAAGAGCTGTTAGGATTGACATTTATACTCATTACTTACTTTGCATTAATTTTTAGCAATTAACTGATTTTCTTTTTAAATTCACGAACAGATATTCTGCCTCCACGGTGGCCTCTCTCCATCCATAGACACACTGGATCATATCAGAGCCCTGGACCGTTTACAGGAAGTTCCACACGAGGTAAACTTAGTTTAAGTCAGATGGAAAGAAATACAACCACGTTGTAGTGAAGCTTAATTAGTTAAACATGACTGCTAATAATTTATAACACAAACTTAATTTTCTTGACCAGGGCCCAATGTGTGATCTGTTGTGGTCAGATCCAGATGATCGCGGCGGGTGGGGTATTTCACCGCGCGGTGCTGGCTACACGTTTGGACAAGACATTTCCGAAACATTTAATCATGCCAATGGTCTCACACTGGTTTCTCGTGCGCACCAGCTTGTGATGGAGGTATGTCCTTTCCCTACAGGAGGGCGATCTTTATTTCAAATAAATACATGTGTCTTTAACAAAGCCTTCATGCGTTAGAATAGCAGAAACAATCCTCAGCACTATCTAAGTGGGAGGAGAAAGAACTTGGCTGGCCTTTGCAAGCAGCGAAAGTAGTAGTTTGCTATGGCAAAATTATAACTCTCTTTTGAAGTTAATTTAGACTTAGAGAAAAGTTGCAAAACAGTACCGAATAATTCCTTTATATCTTGAAGTCAGAGTCCTCAAATATAAATATTTAAATACATGCTTTGTCATTCTGTTTCTTTGTTCCTCCCCCTTCTCTTACACACATCACTTTCTTTTCAACTGTTTGAATGTGAGTTGCAGATACGACGCTCTTTTACCCCCAGATTTACACGTGTATTTTGTAAAAGTAAGGACTTTTCTCTTACATAACCACACTATACTTATGACAGTCATTAAATTTGCGTTGATGTAGTACTATTATCTAACCTAGACACTGTATTCAAATTTTAATTATATCACTAATGGCTTTTATAGCAACATGTAATTGAATATATGTCTGTATAATCTAATCCAGGATCGTGCTACAGGTGGTCACCTTTGATGTGGAAATAATTTCTCAGATTTTCTTTGTTTTACATAATCTTGACATTTTTTGAAAAGTGCAAGCAATTTTATCCTGTATAAATGTTTTTCATTTGTGATTTGATTGACGCTTCCTTACTGCTTTAGATTCAGGGCGTGTTTTGGTGGGTAAACCACATAATGATACTGTGTCCTTTTCTGAGCATCACGTCCGAGGTCCTGAAATGTGTTAATCCCATAGCTGGTGGTGTTAACCTGGGCCACTTAGTTCTAAGTTGATGCCTGCCAGAATTTTCTACTGTGATGTTACTGTGTTGTAGATACTAAAGGAAAATAAATAGAATATAACCCTTCCAAACCAATAGGAGATAGCTTCAAAATGTAAGAGGACATTTTACAAAGCCAATAAGGGCAAGAGGAGGAGGGAGAACATAATAACATAAATTTTTATAAAGATAATAAATCTAATTATATCAGTAAACATTAAATAATTAAATGGATGAAAATTTTTATTTCTGTAAAAGATGAGGCTCAAATTGGATAAACACTCAAAATTTAGCTGCTGTTTGGGATTTATGTGGAACATGATGACACCACCCCCTGGAAGCAAGGGATGGAAAATGCTGTGCTGGCGTATCATTTAGATAAATGGGCAAAGCACAGCTAATAGTATGAATCAGAACGGGCTCTCAGACAAAAGGTATAATTAGAAGTAAAAAGAGGTCACTACTAGAGAAAACTGGCCTGTATTTACCTAATAATAGATTCAAAATACGTAAAGCAAAAATGGACACAACTTACAAGGACTCTCCCACCCTGGCCAGGTCACTCAGTTGGTCCGAGTGTCGTCACGATTCGCTGAGGTTGCCGCTTCAACATCCAGTCAGGGTACATGCAGGAAGCCACTGATGAGTGCTTAAAAAGTGGAAAAACAAGTCAGTGTTTCCCTTTCTCTCTCTGTCTCTCCCCCCCTCCCCCTTTCCTTTCTCCTGCCCTCCTTCTCCTCTCTAAAAATGGATTTAAAAAAAGGAAGAAAATCTGCCCTAACGGTGGGAGGAATTGAGTACAGATCCTAGCTGAGATGGCAGCCATACGTTAAGCCGAAACAAAGCCTGTGCTGAGCTCCATGTGGTAACAAAACCCTGCGCCCGACAGTGGGGCGTTCTGTGCAGGTGCACGAACTAGTGATGGGTACTGTGTAAGGTAACTTAAAAGACTGCGTTTCCACAGAACGTGTCTGCAGTGTGTAAGTGTACATTTATCTGTGTCGAGATTACAGCTTTATAGTGATGATACTTGTCTTTTGAATGCTGCAGGGCTATAACTGGTGCCACGATCGGAACGTGGTCACCATTTTCAGTGCGCCCAATTACTGCTATCGTTGTGGGAACCAGGCTGCCATCATGGAATTGGATGACACTCTGAAATATTCCTTGTAAGTAACTCTAAATTTCAGTTGTTACGTGATCACTTTTAAAAGGAAACTTTAAAACATAGATGATTAAAACAGGAGGTAGAGGATTTCTGCTTCTGGAACAGTGGAGTGAGAAATGTGGTAAACTCTCTCCCCAATGGAAATAACTGCTTAACTGGAGAAACTTATTTTGAACAAGTATTTCAGAAATTTTGGAAATTGTTTTAAGTAGTACTGCAAATAGAGAAACACTTATTCTAGGAAATCTATTAAATCTCAGTAGTAACAGCCAGAGTTTGTGGAATTTGAGCCACAGTGGACTCCCTGCCCCTAGTCCTCGATCCCTCGTGTGGGAACAACGCTGGGCACAGCACTGTGCGTGGGTGTGGACCGGAAGAGGGGAGCTCTGCCCTTTCCCCAGCTCCCAGTCTTACCCCCAGGGGGCCACAGGCCAGCAGAGCATACCTACCCTGTCCTGGGTCACAGAAGCTGTGTTCCTCGTGGGTGCCGTCAGGCAGGCTGGGATCCCCTTCCCCTGTCTCGCTCCCGGGGCCGAAGCTCTCCTCCCAGTGTGCACGGTGGAGTGAGAATGCTGGGTCCTGGGTGTTCTTTTCCTTCTCCTGCTCAGAGAATGGGGGGCGGGGGGGGGGTCACCAGGAAGTGGTGAAATAGGGGTGTGTCATGTCGAGCATGGTGACTAATTAACACTGTGCCATATATTTGAAAGTTGCTAAGAGAATAGATCCTAAAAGTTCTCACCACAAGATAAAAACTTGGTAACTACGTGTGGTGATGGATGCTAACTAGACACGTTGTGGTGCTTGTTTCTCGAAGTGTATATATACATTTATGGAAGCATATGTGTACACCTGAGAATGATATGTCAGTTACATCTCAATTTAAGAAAGACACAGGTAACAAACCCTATGCACACTAGCTTCCGCAAAAAGGAAAAAAATAAAATAATGGGGGGTGGAGGCAGAAACAGCTTCAAAGCAGCAGCATAGAAGTTCAGGGTGAGAGGCAGAACAAAACGTTCCTCAGCTCTGGCTGAGAGGACTGATCTTACCTGGAACAGAGGGTAGGGAGTCCCAGGCCCAAACATTCTGTTGAAAACAATGAGTATCATGGTAGAAACCAGTTACGAGGGCTCACATCACTCTCCTGACACGATACTAGCAGCATCAAGTGAAGGAGCAGAGCAAGAAGTTTAACAGGGGAAAATAATGAAGGACAAATGAACAGAGCCTCAGAAACGAGGACATCTTCAAGCACATCAGTGTAAGTGTACAGAAGTTCCATAAGGAGGAGAGGGGAGGAAAAGGGAACAGAAAGAATATTTGAAGAAATATGGCTGAAAGCTTCTTAAATTTGATGATAAACATTAATTTGCACATCCAAGAAACTCAACTCTAACTTGGATAAATTCAAAGAAATCCATGCCCAGCATGTCATAGTTAAAATGCTAAAAGTCTAAAAGAAAGAATCTTAGGAAGCAGTAAGAGAAGAATGACTTATGAAGGGGAACCTGAATAGGATAATCAGCTGACAGTCTCATCAGAAAGGCAAGGGGACAATATATTCATTCAAAGTGCTGAAAATAAAAAACTCAGCCAAGATCGTATATCCAGCAAAACTTCAAAACGAATGCAAAAGAAAAATGTTCCCAGATAAGCAAAATTGAGAAAATTCAATACCAGCAGACATGCCTAAAGGTTCTACTTCAGGCTGAAAGCAAATGACACCAGAAAGTAAATCACATGCACGCGTGTGCACACAGTGGCTGTTGCAGAAGTGCAGTTGCAGCTTTCTGAGCCGATTTAAAAACCAGTCGCATCACACAATGTGGATATATTTGTAGTGTAGTTGAATTTATGGGAAATATATGCAAATGTAGTGTATTTGACAGGAACCGGACAGAGGAGATGGGTGGGAATAAAGCTTATTGAAGTAAAAAAGTAACACTAGATGGTAACTTGAATCCTAAGGAAGAACATGAAGAAAATAAAAATGAGGTTAGTATGACAAAACCTATAAATATGTACTTGCTCTCCTTTCTCGGCTTGTTTAAGGTCATCAGATTATGTAAAACTACAAGTATTTTGGGGGGTTGTAATGTATGTACATATACTGTGTATATAACATCAATAGCAAAAAAGGGAGGGCAATGGAAAGGAGTTCTGTATACTACATAGGAGTAAGTTTCTATAATGCACTAGAATTAAGTCAGTATAAATCTGAAGTAGAATTTCATGTTAAGTTGTGTACTGTAATTCTAGAGCAAGCACTAATAATTTAAGAAAAGTAATTGTAAAGTTGTTAAAGGAATGTAAATGGTAAACTAGAAAATATTCTTTTATTTAAAAAGAAAGCAGTTAAAGCAGGAACCAGGAGCTAAAGAAGACACATTTTTTAAATGAAAGATATAAATTCAGTCATAGCAATAACACTAAATGTGAGCAATTTAAGCAGTGCAAACAAAAGGCAGATATTACCATTTTTTTTTAAGATACAGTGTCTGGATATCTACATGAAACATAATTTACATTCAAAAGTATAGATAGGTTAAAAGTAAAATGGTAGAAAAAGGTAACACCATGCAAATAGCAACCACGAGAACATTGGACTGGATAAAATAATCAGGCAAAACAGATTTCAAAATAAAAAGTTGTTACTAGAGCCCTGGCTGGTGTGGCTCAGTGGATTGAGTGCTGGCCTGTGAACCAAAGGGTCACTGGTTCGATTCCCAGTCAGGGCACATACCTGGGTTCCAGGCCAGGTCCCCAGTAGGAAGCATGCGAGAGGCAACTACACACTGATGTTTCTCTCCCTCTTTTCTCCTTCCCTTCCCTCTAAAAATAAATAAATAAAATCTTTTTAAAAATGGTTACTAGACATAAAGCATATTTCATAATGATGAAAGACTCACACCACCAGGACGAGAGACCAACTCTAAAGCATGCACTGAACTACAGAGCCCTAGAGTATATGGAGCAGAAATTAAAAGAATTGAAGAAGGACCTAGACAATTCACCAATAATTGTTGGAGACTTGATTATACCACTTTCATGAATAAAACTAGGCAGAAGATCAGTAAAGAAATAGACTTGAGAAACACTGTGCACTGACTATACCTAACATCCACAGAACACTCCCCCTGACAGCAGCAGAATGCAGTCTTCTCAAATGCATGTGAGACGTTCTCCAAGATTGGTTATGTGCTAGGCTATAAACCAAGCCTCGGTTTAAGAAGACTAGAATCAACATACAAAGTCTGTTCTCCAAACACAATGCAGTGAAATTAGAAATAACAGAAGGAAAACTGGAAAGTTTATAAACATGTGAAAGTTAGCATACTCCTAAATAACTTATAGTTCAAAGAAGAAATCACAAGGGAAATTACAAAATACTTTGAGAAAACTGACAGTGAAAATAGAATGTACCAAAACTTAGGGGATAACTGTGAAAACAGTGTTCGTAGGAAAATTTATAGCTGTAAATGCCTATATTAAAAATCAAGAAAGATCTCAAATCAGAAACCTAACTTTATACAAAGGAACCAGAAAAAGAAAAGCAAACTAAACCCAGTGCAAGGAAAGTTCAGTGTGAAAATGAAATGAAACAGTAGAAAAACAACAGAGAAAATCAACAAAACCAAAAGGTGATTATTTTTAACAAAAACATTAACTTTTTTCCAATGAAAAAACTGGGCTGGCCAAGAAAAGGAGAGAAGACACATTATCAAACTCACTGCTGACCTGACTCAGATAAAAGGAATTATAAGGGAGTGTCATGAATAACTGTGTGGCAGCACATTAGGTAACCTGAGTGAAATGGGAAAATTCCTAGAAAGACAAACTACCAAAACCAACTCAGTTAGAAATAGAATATCTGAGCCCTGGCTGGCGTAGCTCAGTGGATTGAGCACGGGCTGAGAACCAAAGCATCACAGTTTCGATTCCCAGTCAGGGCACATGCCTGGGTTGCAGGCCACAGCCCCCAGCAACCACACATTGATGTTTCTTTCTCTCTCTCTTTCTCCCTCCCTTCCCTCTCTAAAAATAAATAAATAAAATATTTTTAGAAGGTTAAAAAAATAGAATATCTGAATATACTTGTAGCAAGTAAAGAAATTGAATTCATAATTTTAAAGCTTTCTACAAAAGAAGTCCAGGCCCCACTGGCTTCTGTGAGAAACTGTCCATATACTTAAAGAGGAATCAAGTCCTGACAGGTGTGGCTCTGATGGTTGGGCGTCGTCCAGCAAAATGAAAGGTCGCCAGTTCGATCTTGGTCAGGGCACACGGCTAGGTTGCAGGCCTGGTCCCTGGTCAGGGTACGTGCAAGAGGCAGCTGATCAATGTTTCTCTCACACATCGATGTTTAGCGCTCTTTCTCCCTCCGTTCACCTCTATCTAAAAATAAAATCTTTTAAAAGTAAAAAGAATTAATGCCAATCCTTCACAAACATCTCCAAAAACATAAGCAAGGGATTACTTCTCAGCTCATTCTTTGAGGCCTGTGTAGCCCTAATACTAAAATCCATGACATGATAAAGAAACTACAGCTAAATACTGTCAGTGTGTAGATGCAGATTCCTGCAACCAGATACGAGCAAACGGAGGGCAGCGAGGTATAAAAAGGGTGATACACCATGGCCGAGTGGGATTTAACCCAGGAATGCAAAGTTTGTTCAGAACATGAAAATCAGTCAAGGGAATAAACTATATTCATAGTTTATTGGACAAAAAACACATGATCATCTCAGTAAAGCCCGAAAAAGTGCTGTCAAAACGCAACACCCTTTCGTAATAAAAATAATAAACTAGTCAGGGAAGGGAACTTCCTCATCCTGATGAAGGGCATCTACAAAACACCCACAACTAACATCATTCTTAATAGTAAAAGACCGAATACTTTGTCCTGAAGTCTCGCAGAACAAGCACGTGTGCTCTTACCACTTCCATTTAACTCACGATGATACTGCAGACCTTTTCTTCCAGGCGCCGAGGTCGACGTTTTATCTGCTTAGATTTCCACCGTAGCTCTGGGAGGTGGTTTCATGGAAAGTACCTGGAGTGACTTGTTCATTTCAGCCATAGCGTTGATTTGTTTGCTTACAATTTCAAATCCTTTAACTGTTGGGGTTTTTGTTTTTTGTTTTGTTTTGTTTTTTGTTTTTTTGCCATTGACAGCCTTCAGTTTGACCCAGCACCTCGTCGTGGAGAGCCTCACGTTACCCGGCGCACCCCAGACTACTTCCTATAAGTTCCTCCCGGGAAAAAACCTGCCTTCGTATGTGGAAGTATGCTGGCTCTCTCACTCTCACACACACGCACACACACACAGAGTGATCTATGTGTATCTGTAACACATTGGGAATTGGGCTCTGTCTTGGCATTAAGCTGTATCATGGACCAAAACGTGCCATGCTAATGACGAGCACTTAGCACAATGAGAGCGCTGAGACTGAAACTCAGCGCAGCTCTAACGGAGTCGGTCTTAACAGTCTGCCTGCTGTATTTGTAGTGACTGCTTTCCTCTGGACTGTTAGAGCGAAAAAGACCCCTTCGTCTCCTTTGGCACTTACTTGGAAATTGTAGTTACGGTGTTTAGCTGGCATGGATTAATAGAGTTGGAATTTTATTTTTAAGGAAAATTCACAAGCTGACTTTCACCTAATCCATTATCCTTTATTTTATTGAAATGTATCATTAACTGAAGAAAAGATTCTTCTTGGAAGTAGGTAGTCATAACATTTAAAGAGATTTCCCCTCATTTAAGCTATGTCACTGTTTTCTGTTGGTCTGAGTATTACTGTGCATTTGTCTGACAGTGCTTGCCTCCCTCTGGTGTACTGAGCAAATAAACTTTTCATGTTAAACAAAAACAATGATTTACTGTGATATACTTGAAATGAAAGTTTTATTATTTTAAAATTTGATATAAAATCTTGTAATGAACAATGGTGTTGAGGTCTTTTAAATTAATGTTGTTTGTATAAAGCTTATGAGAAAAAATTGAAATAGGACCTGATATCTTTTAGATCATGAAAAAGCCATCTGTAGTCTAAACATTTCATTAGCTAATTTGTGTTATTGTATTCAATGTTTTTAACTATGAATTGTATCTGAAACTGTAGAATATTACATAGCTGGGAAGAATCTTTTAAAAAACAAAATATATGATTAATCTCCAAAAGAGAGTTTAGTAGAAATAGTAGTAATCGTACTATACAAATGTAAATGTAAATTCCAAATAGTAGAGGAGAAAATAGGGCATCAGTTTGGGGGTGAGAGACACAAGAGGAAAAACTAGTAAGTGTTTGTATAAGAAAACAAGATGGTAGGAGTTAAGTGTAAATATCTGAAAATTATAAATCAATGTGAATGGACTGCATTCTCTAATTAAAAGACAAAGGGTCAAATGTGATTTTTTTTTGAACTAGCTATATATATACCCATTATCAGGCACGCACCAACAGCAGAGCAAATTGGGTAGATTGAAAATAAAAAGATAAGATAGATCAAGAAAGTACTGAACAAAGGAAACTTGAAGTAGTTATACTCATATTAAATGGGTTTGTGATAAAACTGCAGAGTGGAGGGCCCATGCAAATGAAGTTAGACTTTCTCTACCTGTGTGCACATACCAAAATAGCCTCAACATGTTAAAAACAGTAATCCTTAGAAATGCAGAGACAAATTGAAGTTTCCGTTGTTACAATGGCAGGTTTCGACTTCCTTTTCTATAGTCAACAGAGGTGTGGAGGATTTGAGTAACACATTTTAATGAGCTCGATACAACAAACATGCGTAGATTTCTGCACCCAAACAGAACACACGTTCTTGTCAAGTGTATAAAAATTGGCAATTATTACACATCAGAAACCTTTTAAAAAGTTGATTATGTCACACTAAAATCTGACTACAGTGCAGTTACTTTAGAGGTCAATAACAAAAATACAACTTGGAAAGCCATTTTGAAATTTAAAAAATAATTCGAGGATCAAAGATGAAATTAAAGGAGACTTAAATTCTATAAAATGGAATTTAGAAAAACTGTGAAAATATATAAAAATACGTGGACAAAACATAGAATACTCAAATTTTGAAAAATTAATCTCCCTATCTGAAAATTTAGCTATTATAAAACTATGGTTTTCGAGACAGTACAGTACAGGTGTAAATGGACACACACAGATAAATGCTTAACATTAGATTGTTTTTCAACAAAGAAACAAGGCAATTCTTTGAAGGAAGGATTTGTCTGTTCAACAAAATAGTGTTAGAACAATTGTACATCCGCACGGAAAAGGGTGACCTTAGATGCTGACCTTAGAAAAACAGTCCCTGAAAATGGATCTTAGACTCAAACGTAAGGCCCGATACAAACTTTTACGAGAAAACACAAAACCCCTTTCAGACCTTGGGTTAGGCAAAGATTTTGTAAATAACTACACTGAAAGAATGGAAAATTAAAGAATTGATGAATTGAACCTCATAAAAATTCAAACTTTTTGTGCTTCCAAGGATGGAATTAAAAGACAGTACTCTGCAAGAAAGTATTTGCAACATGTATCTGATAAAGGACTCGTATCCGTATTTTGTAAGAACTCTTACCACTCAGTGCAGTGAGAGCACGGGCAGAAGATGTGAACAGACATGTCATGGGAGAAGCCACACAAATGGCAGAGAAGCGCAGGAACAGATTACCACCCGCCATCTCGCTGTTGGTTTTCTGTTTGCCCCGTGTATTCTCTTTTTCTTAATTCTTCTGGATTAATTGAATATTCTTCATTTATCTCCTGAGTGACTTATTAGCTATACTGCTGTGGTCTGTTACTTTAGTGGTTACTTTAGGATCTGTGGTACAAATCTTACTGTCTACCTTCAAGTAATACTGCATAAAATTGAGCATAAGAACCTTGTAGTATACTTCCATTTACCCCCTTATCTCTGTGCTATTGTCATATATTTTGCTTTTTTACATGTATTAAAAACCCCATATAACATTATTACTTTTGTTTGAACATTAGATTAATAATTAGATTTAAATTTAAAGGAATTGAAAGACAAAACTTTTATGTATTTACTCATGTTAATATATACTATTTCCAGTGCTCTTCATGTCTTTGTATAAATTCATATTCCCTCCTGGTATAATTTTCTTCAGCATTAAAGACTTTACTTGACTATCTCTTTGTAGTACAAGTCTGCCGGTGATGAATTTCTTCAACTGTTGTGTTTCGTGTTCATTTTTTATAGGTATTGTTACAGCGTATAGAATTCTATCGTTACCCAGAGACTTGGAGCCCAGAGACCTTGAACTCGACAATGATGGGCTGGCTGCTGTTACCTTGTGCTTAGGATGGGGCGGGGTGCTAGGTTTCCCCATGTCCCCTTTCCCTTGTCGCTGCATCCCTGTGTCGGAGAGAGGCCTTTCTTCCTGCCCTTAAGCTTCCCTGTCCGTCCATAGACAGCTGTTGCTTCTCACTGGATGCTAGGCTCATGGCAGGAGCAGGCGAGATGCCCTGTTGTCCCAAATCACCCTTGGTCTCAGATGGGGCCAGTGTGCTTTGGCCTCGGAGGTGGGGTTCCCATTCCTCCTGCCTGTGGCAGATAGACTCTGCCCTGTAGGGAGGTGAGTCTAGAGAGTTGGCTTGCTGAGTCATCCCCAGCGGTAGCACCTGTTGTTACCTGCACCTGCTCCACCCCCAAGAGTAGAGAATATTGTATTTGCTTCTGCCCTTTCCCCAGCAGCACTAAGTACCTGCCTGTGTCCTGGGAGAGGCGGATGGATTTTGCTTTTACTGCTTTTCCAGAAACGGGTCTCTGCCAGTGTCCTTGTGGCCGTAGCATTGGTTGACTGACCCCAAGAAGCTAGTGGAGCTTTGAGTGTGTCCCTCTGCAGCCACCAGTCACCTCCCTGTCTGCACCCAGGTGGCTTTCTCTGGTCGTCTGCATGCCTCTCTCCTCGTGAACACTGGTGAAGGCCGGGGGAGAAGAGCTTTCAGGTGAGTGGGAAGTCCCTTTGTACCCGAGTCCCCCAGCCAGAACTGGCTTCATGACATGTGGCCTGTGCAGTCACACACAGCCCCACCCTTAGCAGGGCCTCGGGCTGGCTTCAACGCTGTGGTGTCACCGTCTTGAGCTCTTCAATTTTGAGCAGGGAGTCCTGCCTGCGTTCGCATTCTGCACTGAGACCCACACACTAAATAACCACTCCCGTTCCAGAGTGATGCGTGACCCACACTTGGCCTTGAAACATGTTCAAAGCTTCGCTGAATTTTTCTGACTGGCTTGTACAGCAGCCACCGTTCTCCCTAGCCCTGCCCGAGGGAAAACTGCCCTGTATCTTCCGGGCAGGTGGTCCTCTCTACTCCAGTTTCCCCAATTGCTTTGCAGCCTCCACCAGCTGAGGGCTCAGAAATACTATGATTTTGTATATCATCCAGCTGTTCCTTGTTAGAGTTTAAGAAATGTTCTTTGCCACTTTCTACATCCCAAGGAAAAGCCCAAAACCGCTGCATGTTTAAAACTTCTTATTTATAGGCTCTCAATTTCAGCCAGCAGAGCAGTTAACTAATGAAGGCTAGTCCACCCCCACCCCTCACCTTTGAAGGGGAATGTCCTATTTCTTTTACAGTTTTTTAAGGAAAAGATGGCTTTTTATTTTCTCCTCTCCCCAAAACAAAATACCCTTAGTCACTGTCATTAGAGTAGAACAATCTAGAATGACATGATTCATGAACAGGCAGCTACTGTACCATTAAATCGAAAGAGCTATCTCCCATGTCAGTCCGTTACAGTGAGGAAGTTGACGAAGAAGCGTGACCGGAGATGAAGAATAACAAAATTAAGGGAAATTCTCTAAGGATGTGTGGCTCGTGTGCTAGAGGTATATAGGTTATTGAGTGCACTCCTGAGCATTTGGGCTGCTTTTTTAAATACCCAGAATATTCTTTAGTATGCTGAGGATGTAGGCCTTTAACATATGTCACTTCTCTTTCACTAAAGTGGTTTATTAAAACAATAATAAATGCGCCAAGTTGAAATAGGATTCAAGTTAGTTTTTCCTGGGGCTTTTTTTTTTTTTTTTTTTAAAGCTAAAGCTAATTTAAGCCACAGCCTTATTTTATCATTTGACAATTTTACAAGTCTGCTCCTTTTTTATCTTAAGCCTGTTATCTTTAAACATTTTATCATGGAAAAGGATGCAAAAATAGGGCATAAAATACCCCGATGTACCTTTCACTTAGTTTTACGATTTGTTCATCTATATCTCCATCTACTGTTCACTGTTCCCCCTCCAGTTATTTTGAAGTCTATTTTGACCATAATTCATGTATCCTAGTGTGTGTCTTCAGGGAGAGAGGTACTTCCCCTGCTTTTCCCTCTTCCTCTCTTCCCTCTCTTTCTCGTAACCACAGTGCCATCACCACACCTAGAAAAAATGATTCCTTACTTATGTTTCTCATTTCTCCAGCTTACTGCAAGAGGACTGCATTAACAGAATAGTAGTTTTAACCAAGAATCTCAAGATTTAAGGCAGCTGTAGTTCCTTTCCCTAAACTCATTGGAAGAATTAGCTTTTGCAGCCAACGAAACAATTGATCACCTCCATGTTCAGCCTTCTAGTCGTACATGCAACAGATAATGCTTGTTCTGCGTCAAAGGAATATGTATTGGCACACAAATGGCCCTGATGATTTTAGGGTTGGGGATTGGGAGGGGGGAAGAAGCTTTATTCCACAAATTTTAGGAACTATTTGTTAATTATTGAAATTTTGGCTTTTTAAAAGAAATATTTTTAGTGGTAATTATTTTCTGTAGTCAGTAGCCTTGGAAATGGGTGTGGATGAACAACTGAACATAGAGCCTGTGGAAGTCTGTGATCAGAACAGGTAAATATGAAAATACTTCTCTTGTATTTGCATTTGCATCTGTTCCAAAGACTAATAATGGGAGCTTACTGAGCCTTCGAAAGAAATCCTAGGAGCTATTAACAGCTAGAGAAACCAAAGGACTTACCCAGAAAAGTAAGTCATTCCTAAGGACATCTTCACATTGTTGGGGAAAAATGCCCTGAATAGTTCTTATAACTAGTTATTGCCACATAAAAGATTTCCTCAAACATTTTAGCTTAAAACAACATTTATTTCCTCCCACAGTTTCCATGGGTCAGGAATCCAGGAGCAGCTTAGCTGGTGGTTCTGGCTGAAGGTCCCTCATTCAGCTGCAGGCAAGCTGTCGGCCAGGCCTGTGACCCCTGGCTGTGAGTGGTGCTGGAGGATAATTCCTACCTTGTGATAGGCAAGAGGCTTCAGTTTCTTGAAACATTGTCCTCTCTACTGGGCTGCTACCACACGGTCTCCTTCAGAGTCATTGCTGGGACAGAGAGGAGCAATAGAAGTGGCAGTCCTTTATAATCTAATCTAAGGAGAGACATACCACGACTGCAGGTTCTTGAATAATGTTTCATAATGTTGATGAAGAAAAAAGTTGATGCCCAGCCAGGGCCACTGTTGGTGCATTTATCTCTCAGACCATCAGGGTCAAGAATCTGGGAGCATCATGGCCAGGTGTTTCTGGCCAGGGCTGTCATGAGATTACAATCAGGCTGTTGCCAAAGCTGCAGCCTTTGGACTTAACTGGGGCCGAGACCCAGCCCCAAACAGCCTCATGTTGTGGTTTAGTTCCTGGCACACGGCTGCCCCAACCCCTGCCATGTCGGGTGAGGGAGTGACCTGAGAGAGCACCAAGACAGAAGTTACAGCAGTCCCGTTCAGTCCAGTCTCAGAAGTGACACACACACCACTTCTGTAAATTTTATTGGTCCCACAGGCCAGTCCTCGTATCATGTGGGAGGGGACCACACTAAGGTGTGACCACAGGGAGGAACAGGTCACTGGACCCACCTCAGGGGCTGCTCTCTCATATCCCAAGTAGACAATTACTTGGTAGCTTTCATAGTAGTCAGTTTTTCCAAAGGATCTAAAGTGTGGGGTCTTTGTTTTGTTTTTTTTTTTTAACCTGTGGCACATAAGCTTGGAACAGTCTGGCAGAACATATAGGAAACAATCATCTTAGCCATGTTTGTGCCTTGATACTGAGGTTATGGGTGATTTGCTTTTGTGCTTTGTGGTTTTGAAATACTTCCATAATTAGAAAAAAAAATTGTTTTTACATGGGATATTCCAGAAATGAAATTAAAAATTGAGACAATTTATTACTCATTTTCAAACATGTATTAAGCGTCTACTCTACACTAGATACCTCTGGAGGGTAAAGAAAGGATTACAGTCCTTGCTTTTAATGAACTTTGTGTCTGGGAGGACAAACAGCTAGAATAGTGTCATTCTACAGAAAAGGCCTAAAGGAGCATTAAAGGGCCACACACTGAGGAGTCGGGCTAATTGAGTCTTAAGACAGAGCATGGGGAAAGGAAAAGGGAGTGACTAGAACAAATTAACAGCCTTTTAATACTGTATTGTAGGGCAAAATTACATAAATCTCAGACATAAGTACAGATTAATCCATGCCTATCAAAAGAACTTTAAAGCTGTAAAGGGCTTTGAATATTCTTTTAAAGTTTTTCACTTCTAGAAATACAGAATAAACATTTCAACTTACAAGACCATGAAAAGTTTCACTGAATTGTAAAATATTTACAGTGTGATTAAGATGAATTGATGCGGCAGAAACTAAAGTCATAAGGCTTTGTTTTTCTGATTTTTACTTACTGATGTTTTCAAAAGGTGAAAGGTTGGGGGGCGGGGAATCATTTGTTGTTCTAAGTATTTATGCACTCATTGGTTGATTCCTCTATGTGCCCGGACTGGGGATCAAACTCACAACCTTGGTGTATCGGGATGATGCTCTGACCAACAGCTTACCCAAACAGGGTTCATTCAGTACATTATAAAATGACATTCCAAAAATTATGTGCAGAGAGCAGTCCTTTTCTAATCCTTTATGTCCATATATTCCCATGGACATCAACATAAGTGTTACTGGCGTGATTTTAATGTGAATCCTTAAGGTTGTGACGTAAGTGATTTTATGTAGGACAGGTACGTCTCGTTTCTAGTTGCTTGGCTCTTTTTCTTCCACATTGAGTACAGTATCCACAGTTATTCCTATGTCCTGCAGTGTCCTGCAGTGAGGGCCTCCCTCCACTTCCAGAGGCCTTCTGGGAAAGGAAGTGGAAAGGCTGTACAGGGAGCTGTGGTACCCGATCTTCAGCATCCAGTCAAGCAGAGCCTAAAAGGTAAGAAACACCGCTGTAAGGCCCAGGGACTACTGGCACCCACATTCGGCAGAGGCATGTAACGATCAGCAAAGCCCCAGCCGCAGGGAAGGGAAAGATTATTCAATAAAATGATCGAGAACAAAAGGTTAACATTTTGGGTAAAAATGATTTAGATCATAATCTAAGCCACATCAGAATCATGCAGGAGCTGATGGAACAAAGTTAATACTGGCTGCTTTGAAAGCATCTTACCCACCAAGCTGTGAAAATGTAATGATAACAAAAATAAATAAATAAAAATAAATAGGAAAAACAAGAAAATTTGAAGAAATCATAGTTCAAAAGACCTAGCACGCCTAACAGCCTAAATTTCTGCAACACAGGACGCATAGAAATTCCCTTTACTCTCAACATAGAGTACACGCAAGTGCTGAGAGGACCAGACGAGGGTGTGAGAACACCTCTCCCACTGCGTGGGGAGAAACTGTTGCCAAAGTCAATAAAAAAATATCTCTCAAAATATGAATGTCCTCACCTGTGAACTGCAAGACTTCAGAAACCTTCTCCTCAGGACCCTCCCACTCGGACACCGGAGAGCAACAGTAACTGCCTGGGCAACGAAAATGTTCAGATAAGATTTCCAATGCACTGCTCTTTGCAATTCCAGAATTACAACATCTGTCATTATAAAAGCTCACGCGGGGTTTCGTAGGAATTTAGCTCTGAGAGAGTAGACCAATGTAAATTAGGTCTGGATAAAATCCACTCTAAACACAGAAATAATTCTTCTGAAACAAAAACGTCTTCCTGTTGGCTGACACCAGTGGCAGAGCCTTCAGAGAGGACGCCAGAGGCTCACCAGCTCCGCCTGCGCAGGGGACATCAGGATCGCAGGCGGGCTTCCCAAGCGACCCACCGAACCAAGCAGGTCCAGTGCCGGCTCAGTCTAGAGGTGAGAAACACGAGATGGGAAGGGAACACAGTTGCACAGCCCACTCTGTTACTGCAGACTGTGCCTGTGTCGTGCAGGCAGACGAGAGACGTGCAGGCAGACGAGAGACGGCCTCGATGCGGTCTGAGCCCGCCTGGCTGGGAGTGGCCCCGCTTTGTCTGCAGTAGGTCCTGCATTTCCCCATAATCTTCCCTTTGATAAAGCTAACAGTGTAACAGCTAAAATGGGCTTACAGCTGCTAGTATATTAATGGACATTCTAAAAAGAAAGTATAATGAATTGGTCATTTCTTCTGATGTTCATTATTTACGTGTCAGGAATCCCTTATGGTCTTATCATCATAACTCTCTGGGAGTTAATGTGTCACAGCACATAGAAATTCACAGCAGCCCTGACCCCCTGAGGGAAAGCAGTGTCAGAAAATACTTCCATTCAAGGAGGTGAGGTGTTTGACTCCCATCCAAATCACCTGAGCTGTTACTACTTCTACTAAAGAGAAGTTTTATAATAAAACAGATACAAAATAACTGAATCACAGAGTAAAGGCCAATTTTGCCTATTTTTAGAGGTAAAATTTAACTTTTTCAGTGAGTTTTTTCCACATAGTGATTTTTAGAGGAGAATTAAAGCCAAATGCTTTATGAGAAACTAGGGTTAAAATACAGTGAACTAATGTTTTCCATTTCAATTAAATGAAACTTGAGAGAAACAAACTGTCATCATTTGGAATCCAGCGACCGCTCTGCTATTACAGGTGTCGTGAAGCAGGTTGTGCAGCTTCCCTTCATGTCCCTGACAGTGTGATGGGCCGACTTGTGAGTGGGGAGGGGGCCTGGGACGCTCTCCGGAACTGGGAAGTGAACCACTGTCACAAACAGACTGTTAAATGACGTCTAAATTGAAAATAGCAGCAATCATTAATATTTGGTTTCCAGGTACTCCTGAAAATGAAGTAAGACAGCATATGGTATTGAAAATAGTTACTATGGTAATATGGTAACATTCCGTGATGTTTTACAGAATTCCAATTTTCTTAAATTCTACAGTTACTATCTTTTCAATTCAAAAGTAGAACAGCAACATATGGTAAATATTCTGTTGTGAATTCTAGACCACCATGAGTTATTTCCTCCTCTCATTTTTAAGTCTTACCATACTATTTTAGAATTCTAGGGATAGTTGTAAGACTAAATATGTAACAGGCACTAGAAAAGTCAAGGTGTTCTGCTTAACAAAGGATTGCATTAATTATGTTTCACACATAATTACTTCTTATCATAAATCCATGTTAGTCATTAGTTCCCTCATCTATTAGGCTGCTCCTAAATCCAAGCAAGCTTCCACTCTAATGAGAATTTTCTCACATAGCTCATTATTATAGAGTCACGGTTGTATGTACAGAAATGTACATACAGACAGTGAAAGCTTCGCCTGGTTCTGATTACCTTTAAAATGAATATTAATCCCTTTCCCTAGCAATAGAGAGGTATAAAAACGGCCCTTCATTCTGTGGGTGACACCAGGCATTTAATGGGCCTAACTTTAATAAGGAAATAGAGAATTTCCTGAAAATTATAATTTCCACTGTTCACAAAAGTGAAATTACTTTTTTACATATGTACGTACCAGACAGTTATATAACTTAGAGATTAAAATATACTTGTTTTTAAAGTTTTCTTTTTTTTTTTAATTGATCTTAGTGAGGGGAAGAGAAATGTTGATTTGTTGTTCCACTTATTCATTCACTGGTTGCTTCTTATATGCACCCTGACCAGGGATCAAACCCACAACCATGGCGTATCAGGACCATGCTCTAACTAAGTGAGCTACTGAGTCAGGGCTAAAATGTACTTGTTTGGGATTTTTTTTTAATCAATTTTTTTATTCTGCACCCAAGCACATGTTTCCATTGGCTCAGAAAGAGAGAGAGAAGGAGAGAGAGAAGCATCGATGTGAGAGGAAAACATCGACTGGCTCCTCCCATACGTACCCAACCAGGGTTCAAACCTGCAACCTTCCAGTGTGCAGAACGATGCTCTAACCAAGGCACACGGCCAGGGCTAAAATACTCTTGTTTTAACAGGGACAGGCTTTCCAGATGATGCATGTCTTGAGTATATAATGCGACACACAGTGATTATACTACCAGGGTGACACTGTTCAGTTGACAAAACAGGAAATGGTATTTCTTCAGAAAGCCCAGAAACAACATGACTACATAACTTACAGACACATTATTAGGTTTCCTGAAATCCTGTGACTGCGGCAGCCCCCAGGAGGCCTAGGTTCTCTCAGAAGACACCTCAGAAACTCTTCCTACCTGAGGCTTCAGCTCCAAGTGAGGAGATGGGATGAGTTATGTAGGTTCATCCCAGCTCGGAAATCCCACTACTCTGACACACACACTCTCATGAGTGCATCACAGAATATCACCTAACAAGTACCGGAAAAGGGTCACGAAAAGTAAATGGGACGACCATAAATACTCTAATGGAGAGGAGAGCAACATCAACGGCCTCTGTGGCAGAGAAGGCTCAACAACGTTGTTAGGGTCACAGATCTGAGATTGTGAAGAAAAACACCCCTCTTTTACATGCAATCACAAAAAGGCATAAACCGAAAGAAATCACTGACAACCTCAAGTCTGTAATCCGTGTACCTTCGGATGACAGCAGACAAACTGCTGTTCTGTGGACTGTCACGTGTTTTAAAGCCAGAGTAAATGCATGAAGGGTGTTCCCTGTCAGACCTGAGCTATGTTTGCATACTCCTGTACCATGAATTGTCGTCACAGACACCACACCGGAGCTTGACAAGGAGAACGCAGAAGTGTCAGGGGGGCTGTACCATGGGCATACATTTATTACGGATAATGGAGAGGAATTAGAAGTTAAAAAAAAATTGTGTTTCTCCTGCATTACACCCTTTATTATCTCTTTCTGTAAGACTTTCGGATTTTCCTTTGATATCCAAAGTACTGAATTTACATGCTGCAGGTGTGTTGACAAGGACGAGGTGCTCCCGGTGGTTTTCATGGCTGTCTCCAAACCGGTTCAGTACTTAACGCAGTCACTGACCCCACACCATGTCAGGCAAAACCGTCAGGGCTCTCCTTCGCCTGAACGACCAAATGGCTTTCAAGTATGTCTGCCCGTCCTTCGGAGATGTGTCCAAAACTAAGCAGGATGAGGGCGGGAAGGCAGCACAGATTATAACGAAGCCGCCAGGCAGAAAGCAGCTCAGCACAGAGTGGGGTTCACGCTGACCTTGACCGTCAAACAGCAGAGCATCCTTGCGTTCAGTCATTGACAAAGTGGCTGCATTCTCATTTTCTTAAGGGGAACACTGCAATTTGAAGTCATCTGCCTGTGTTGATCCTATCTTATCAATAGTAACTCACTCATTTGCTGACCTGAAGTTTTAGAAAAACCTATGTGTTCTTTTTTTTTTAAATAAATTTACTGGGGTGACATTGGTTAATAAAATTATGGAGGTTTTGGGTGTGCAATTCTGTTGAAAAGCCCATGTATCCCATCCCTGCCTGACGCAGTGGGGAGGCTCCAAGCTCTAAAAACACACTCAGTAGACACCAGGCTTCCCAAACAGGACTTGAGCCGTGGGGTTGGATGTTACACCACATTCAAAACAAGACCTAATTACAGTGCAGTCACGTAAACGCTTATGCTGTCCTTCCTCTCAAACCCAAAGTTAGATAGAACAGACATGATGTTAAAGGAAACAAAATATACTTAATTTTCAAAAAAAGAAAATAAGCTTACTTCTTCAGCTGCTTCAGGAGGTTCATCAGGTAAATCTGGAACCTAAAGAGTCGTAAGTATTAGTAATAGGATTATAAACATTTTGAAGAAGAAAAAGTAATCCCACCCTGGCTGGTGTGGCTCAGTGGCCTTAGTGCCAGCCTGTGAACCAAAGAGTTGCCGGTTTGATTCCCAGTCCGGACACATACCTGGGTTGCAGGCCAAGTCCCCAGTGGGGGGCGCTTAAAAAGCAACCACACATTGATGTTTCTCACCCTCTTTTCCCCCTCTCTCTAAAAACACATAAATGAAATCTTTAAAAAAAAGTAATCTCAACGAGAAGAGTTCCTTTCAATGTAAACATCAGATACATCTAACTTAATGAAATCTTTTCATTTCGTACACGCATGTTAAGTTGATGATGAGAATGTGAGCTCAATTAATAAACATTTTTGGGTAAGCAACTGTGTGCTAACAAAAGATCGTAAAAATAAGATTTTAGATGACTGCTACCACCAATCTGTACAAATTTAAATAATTTTGTTTTTATGACATTCCAAGATACTATATAAAATGTACTATTTAAAGAAACAGGATAAATATAAAGTTCAGTAAGACCCGAAAATTACTTAGGCTCATACATATATACATTTTAAAAGGACTGCATATTTTTTCTTCTCAGCTCTTTTACACGACTAATTAACAGCCATTTACTTTGGTAGTTTTCATGATTCACTCATTGCTTCCCTGTGTCAATCTGTTAAAAACCAGGTGTTCAGAACTTTTACTAAAATATTTGTTACCAACAATTTCACCTCTAGGGACACTTTTTATTTTTTACTATTATAGACTCCATGTTTTATAACTTTGTTTTTTAAGATTTTATTTATTGTTTAGAGAGGAGAAGGGAAGGAAAAAGAGGGAGAGAAACATCAGTGTGTAGTTGCCTCTCCCACGCCCCCCACTGGGGACCTGGCCTGCAACCCAGGCATGTGTCCTGACTGGGAATTAAACTGGCAACCCTTTGGTTCACAGGCCAGTACTCAACCACTGAGCCACACCAGCCAGGGCCATGTTTTATAACATTTTATTTAGCAAACATTAATTGCATTTATTAAATAAACCAACTGTTTGGTATCAAAAGCATGTGTCAGTCCAGTAAAATTTACCATCAGTGTGAAATAATCTATGCTACTAACAAACAGCAAAGACTCTTGAATTTTTAATTAGTCCATATAGTTCATTACCCCTTTTTGAAATGTTAGAAATAGTCTGAATGACCAGATTCTCACCCTCAGGCTCCATTAAGGGACCAGGAAACCTCAGACTGAGAAGCAGACATTAGAAACCTCTTTCAAGGACTGAGGAGATGACCTACCAGCTTTCTCTAAGAGTCAGTAAAAACAGCCTTCTTATTTCTAACCTTTGCTAGCTTTAAATTTAACTCAAGGATTAAAAATTTGAAAGGGAAGAAGGGATAACAAACCTCAGCACTGTGCCCAAGAGAACACTCACTAACGCACTCCCTAGAAGGGCCCGGAGGAAAACGAGACGTGTGAATCCTAGCCACTCACTAAGGAGGGCCTACTCTCCTCTCAGCTACCCACGGGAACGTTTCCTTGGTAAAGACTCTTTTTTATTTCTAAGTAATCAAATTACTTCCTCAGAAAGAACTAAGTATTTTCTAAACCTACTATCATTTATCTCCATAGCCTCCTTCTAAGTTTGGTTCAGAACATGAAGAGTGAGCAGGAAAAGCGCTCAGTGAAGGCGATCACTCTGTAAGGCAGGAGGAAGACATGAGCTGGGTTAGAAGCCAGTCCTCCCTCATGGGGCACCGCCTCCTCCCCAGGACGACAGTCCCGCTGCACAGTGATGCCTGCAGTGAGCAGGCAGGAAGTACCAACCTCCTCCGGCTCGGGCTGTTCGCCAGGTTCTGGCACGGGCTGTTCGCCCGGTGGTGGGACTTCGGTTGAAGGCTTAGGCAGGTTCCGTCTCCTTGCTGCTTCTCTGTTCGCTGTTTCAAAAGATGTCTGCCTCTCATTTTCAAGCACCGAATCTTCATCACCCTGGTCAAGAACAGCACAGTTTCAAGAGAGATGCTTTCTATCAACTTTATTCACAATAGTTATTTCTTTTATCCTCATGGCATTTCAGTAAAAAATATAATGTAAAGCAATTATAAGACCCTACAAATGAAAGCATTACCTCCTTAGAAAGTAAAACATGGAGCTTAACATCTTGTAGACACTACCCTTACCCCGCTCTGGGGTTCTCTGATAGATAGATACAAGGCTGAGAGAGACCTTTCCATTTTAGTCGACCCCAAGTTTTTCAGAAAGATGGAAGAAAGAAGACAACCTGGATGGCATCCTTTCCTCTTTTCGGGAAAGGAAGTAAGGCAGTGCAAGGAATCATGCCTTAAAAGCTGTGAAAATAGAACATATATATAAAAACAGGTCCCAGTATATGATCATGCAAAACTTCCGTAGCTGAATGCAGCCATAGTACCTTGTTACATATAATCATATCCTAGTTCTCAGATTCAAACTTGGAGCTTGCATTTGAATTAACAACTTTAGGGGCAAAGGATTTTATTCCAGAAACCATAAAGATTTTTATTAATATTATTAAAACTTCTGCCTTAGCAAGATACTTAAATGTCAAATTCTCAAATATATACTTATTAGTTCATGAATGTCTTTCTTCCATATCTACTGACCTTGTAAATGTTCTCTTTATCAGACTACCATGGACACCATTTTGGTGGGTAGTTTTCCCTAACACAGGTTGGTGGAAGGAGCCTGGGGATTGGGAGTCAAAAGGTGGTGATGCTGAACGATGAAGTTACCAGACTCAGACTGCATCACTGCAAATTACAGGGCTGGGTCAGCTAATAGGTACACCTGATTTCAGCTCTAACACTCCAGTTCTCATGTTCTTTGACAGTCCGAGGAGCCTTACGTTGCAACAGCACCAAAAGTCTACCCTGGACAACTTTTTATTGTCCCTAGTATATAGGTTAAAAACAGTCACAGTGTGAATCAGTAATTTTGCCCCTTGTGTTTAGGCTGTGTCATCATGGTACTACTGGTATTGGGTTGGCCAAAAAGTCCATTATATTTTTTCTGTATGGCGGCTCTAGTAGTGCTTAGTTGTCTTTAATGTCATTGGAAACAATTTTGTTAGACTGTATTGTGACAGCTGTCGTATCAGCGTGCATTTGAAAAGAACACATCAAAATTGGTGAATTTTTGTTTAGCCATTTTAATGTTGAAGATGGAATATGCAACATATGCAACATTTTCAGCGTATTATGCTTTATTATTTCAATGCAACTGAAATGCAAAGAAAGATTTGCGCAGTGTATGGAGAAGGTGCTATGACTGATGGAACCTGTCAAAAGTGGTTTGTGAAGTTTCTTGGTACTACTGACATTTTGGCCAAATAACTCTTTGCTGTGGGGCTGTCTTATGCACTGGAAGATGTTTAGCAGCACCCCTGGCCTCTACCCTCTAGAAGCCAATAGTGGGTGATAGCCGACCTACCCAAATACCCAAATCAATAAAGTCATTGGTAAAAATGAAAAATGTGTCTTTTCTTTTATGGAGAAAACATAACAGACTTTTTGGCCAACCCAATACCAGTAGTACCATGAAGACGCAGCCTAAACGCAAGGGGCAAAGTGACTAATTCACACTGTGACCGTTTCAGAAAGAGACACGGCAGGCTAAAATCAGGCCGCCACCACAAAACTGAACTTCTGAAGACAACTCCAATTCAGAAGTGAAATCACTGCATAGAGCAGATGCATTTTTATTGCCCATCTTTTGCATTAATTTTATTACCCCCTTGATTGTTTTATGACGTATTTACCATTATGAAATGAATAAAAACATTCTGCTTCACTGGAAGAATCCTGTTCACCTTTACTGAATCATTTTCGTTACCAGCTGGTGAAAAGTGCAGTATAAACAGAAAGCAAGTAAGTCTTTGGGACAGAAATAATCTTGCATCTAAAATCTATGACCAGTTATTCTAAAACTTAATTCCTTTATGAGTATCCTCTTCCCTCTTTAAGAAAACAAAACTGTAAACTTCCATTAGCAAATGACAGAATTTGTACTCAAGGCTGAAGGAAAAGAGTCAATGGTTGATTTGGCTTTACAAAAACAGCCAACAGAAATAAATACAATGTGAGCTTGTAATATCTTGGAGATCTTTCTTGGGGAAAAATCTGAATTCCCTCATATAAAACAGTGTTACAGTGAACAGTTTTCTTTACAATTACCTCGAGTTAGAACTTTTCAAGGCTCTTAAGTTTTATGTACTTAAAGGCACTTAACCATTGGACACACAAATATGCTGAATAAAAAATAATATTCAAAACATAAAATGGAATGTTTTCTAACCCCAAGTTGATGACCATTGCTTAACTTCCAGGTTTCCCCCGTCATTCGATAAAAGCGCTCTTCCAGTTTTTTCAATCTCATTTCCTGGTGAGGTTTTAGAACATTTTCTATGTATCTGCTGACCTGTCCAAAAAAAAAAAAATTAGGTGTTGTTACTATTCATTAACATTCCTAAGATTTTACATTGTCCAGAAAATTACCATCAAGAACCAGGTAAGAAATTGTCTTTTCACACTTAACTTAGTTTTGCAAAAAAAGCAGCACCCCCCACTTCTGCATCAGTCCCTCCTAGAAATCTGCATGTGGATAATGCAAATAAAAACAAATATTCTACACTTATGCTCGTTTGGCCATCTGCCTCCATATCCTTGCATGTGTTCTCAGTGCCACAAAAACTCACTGAGCCCCAGCCTTCAAAAGCTGGAAACAACCTAAATGTCTACCAGCAAATGAATGGATGATCAAATTTTGATAGTTCCCGTGCAACCGAACATTAGCCATAAAAAGGAATGAAGTACGGATACATGCAATACGGATGAGCCCCAGAAAATACTATGTTAAGTGCAAGAAGTCAGACACAAAAGGGCATATAATATGATTCCATTTATGTGAAGTGTCCAGACTAAATAAATCCATACAAACAGAAAGCAGATTGGTGGAAGGAGGGAGGGAATGAGAAAGCAACTGTTTAATGGGCATGGGGTTTTGTTATTTATGTTTTTTACACTCAGGCCACGAGTGCACAGGGAATGGGTTCCAGCAGCACAGCCTCCTTCCCACTGGTTCTCGCAAAGTGCCCTTCTCTGGGTGGAGCAGGCTGGTGCTTCGGTGGAACCTGGGTACCTTTCTCTTTGGCTTCCTTCTTTTTCTGATCCTTTTCCTTCACACGTTTCAGGAAGCTATTTTGGCTCCTAGAGTGGTTAATGTGCTCAGTACGTGCATTAATTCTCTCGGCTAGAATGCTGCCCAACAGTGCCCACCGCATGCTGGGTGACACTGTAGACTCTTCCCGTTTGCCTTGGAAACATTTGTGGGGCCCCTTGAGGTGTCCATTCCCTTGATAACTACAATATCACCTTGCTTGTAGATTCACGTGTATTCTGCCAAAGGAACAATTCCATGTTCTCTAAAAGGCCTTGAGAACATATAGCAGGTGCCTATATGTTCTGGCCAAAATGTGGGGTTTTCTGTTGAGGTGAAGAAAATGTTTTGGAACTAGATAGAAGTAGTAATTGCAGAACATTGGGAATGCTCTAAATGCCACTGATTGTGCACTTTAAAATATTAATAGTTAACTGTTTATCATGTGAATTTAACCGTGATATTTTTTTTAAAAAATCTGAGCACAAACAGCAGTAGACCTAAGTTGTAAATGCTCCAGACATTTCTGTGTTCTTTCTAGGCACATTCACTAGAAACTACGCTTTACCTTTTCACCCTGGGCCTCTTGCTGTTTTTCTCTCGCAAGCTTTTGCCTTTTCTCATTCTTCTCTTCTTCTTCTAAGACATCAAAACATAAAAGTGTTTTTAATTCCCAATTCTCAATAAGTTGAATGCTATTTTCTCTGAAAACAAACTGTGGATCTTAACATTTTTTTGAGAAACGACCCTTCAAAAAACAGGTATTTTTTAAATAATGAAAATGGATACATAAGACAGTTGAAACTAAGAAATCTGCAAGTAAAATCAGTAAAAAATGGTCTGTTCTGAAACAAGTACTATAACACATTAGTATTACATGTTACAGCTCCGGTGAGGAGGCTTCAAGGATGCTTATGATGGGCTTATGACAGCAGGAGAGATAGACAGCAGGTGGGCAGGATGATTCTTACTTATTTGATGGAAGAAAATCTGACAGTAACTAGGCCCCATACACAATCTTAATTACTAATTCGTTTTAGCCTTCAGTGATGATTATGTCTCAACACTGTCAACAAAAAATGTATCAAAATGACTTCCACTCACAGCAACAAAAAAGGTACAAGTTAAGGCAAGAAGCTGTCAGGTGTGTGTTCCCCCTTATCTCTAAAACACAGAATACTTGACCTGATAGTTTAATATCAGCAGCAAATATCCTCCTGATATCAAAAGTATGTTTAGAACATTTACTACAAAATGTATTTCTTAGAGAAGTTACGATCAGTTATTTTAATTCTCCAATAGAGTAATTTGAAATATAAGCGATCAAAAAAATTGTCAAACGGAGAAAGAAGAATTTCCAAAATCTATGCTTGGGAGATAAAAGCATCTACATTGTCTTCTATGTTTGGGTTGAATACTGTAAACTTTTAGGATTAGGATTCTGATTTCACTCATAGGTAATCCGAAAGGGCTATAAATTAAACACTAATCATTTTCCTTTTGTATTTATTTACATTTAAATAAAACAAAACAAAACAAACAAAGCCCCAAACTCACTACTGGCAAACTTTCTAACAGGCTGCAAGAATGTAGGCATAAGTTTTAGGCTTCATCTGTTCCGAGGTGAATTACAATACTGTTTGTAAAGGCTTCTAATCCTGCCCCAGAACAACTCTGGAAAGCACAAGCGCGCCTTGGGCAGGAGGGACTTGCTGGTGGCACGTGCATGTCCCACACTGCCGGGTGCCAGACCCAGCTCACCTTTGACAAGCTCTGGGATGCCTTGTGCAGGTGGCTGACTTGGCTGATTTTGTGAAAATTGTTCAGTCTAAGCTAGCATTCACAGTGGCAGCAGAAGAATCTTGTACAAGTATTGGCACCATGATAGAAAAGTTGAGCACACATGTAGAATTGTGTCAAAGTCTGCAAAAATTACTAGCTGATAAAAGGCTTCTAATACAGTTTTCACTTGTCAAAAAAACAAAACTAAGCTAAAAACAAGCATGGTTTCCTAAAAATAAGAGCATATATATATATATATATATGAATGAGAGATAAGTGTGCAAATAAAAACATGCCAGAATGAAAAATAATTTAGGGTAAAAAGCATTTAGAGATTAGTGGTAGATATTGTTAACATTTGTAGGATACTTTATAAGCTATAACTCAAACAGCAGTTAAGCTGCACAAAAACACAATTTAAAATGAGAATTTGCAACATGCCAACTTACAAATTATATATTTCTTTATAGTTATACAAGGAAAAGATATGATTTCTCATAAAAATGTTGGGATTCATGGCCCATTAAAAATCATGACTAAAGTTGTAATACCTTGAAATTACACTGCACAAGATAAGGGTAAAACGGTTCTTACCATGCAAAGTACCAGTATAAGTCAAGGAAACAGGTTTCAGTAGAAAAGGGTAAAAGGGTAGGTAAACACCAATCTTACCTTTCAGATAAACTTGGGAAGATTTAAACGAGTTCAGCCATGAGGTAGTCACAGAAATAATTAAAGTAAGAAGAGCAAGCAGCAAGAAAATCCGGCCACACAGCAAAATTATATCTTTAATTCCTTATAAAGTAAAAAAATAAAATTAAAAATATTTTTCTTGATACTCATAATAACAACACATTAGAAGATTATTTGTACTAGAAAAATACAGTAAGTTAAGTTATGCAGCTATCTTAGCATTTTTCATACAGTCTCCTTTAGGTACCAAAATTCATCATGGTTGTCAATACCAGAACAAGTTTCCAGAAAACACTTCTAGAATATCTTTTGGCTGAGGAGTATAGGTATAATTCAAGTGACTGTCTACATTATAAATATTATGTCTATCACTAATACAAAAATTCTGGTTTCCCTTCTGAGCAGAGGAGATAAAATTATCCACATATTTAGGAATTAAATGCTGGTGACCACATCATCTTTTCAAATTCTAGTTCTATTTAAAAAGTCATTCTCACCCTGGCTGGTGTGGCTCAGTGGATTGAGCCCCCAGCCTGTGAACCAAAGGGTCATCGGCTCAATTCCCAGTCAGGGCACATGGCTGCGTCGCAGGCCAGGTAGAGGGGGCGCGTAAGAGGCAACCACACGCTGATGTTTCTCTCCCTCTCTCCCCCTTCATCCCCTCTAAAAATAAATAAAATCTTAAAAAAAAAAGTCATTCCCACCAAAACACCAATTTCTTACTTTTCGCAGTTAAATTATGGAACTATGTACTTTATTTCTCGATTCAGTCTTTTGTAAAGAAAACCACTATGTACGTGTTTGCCTGGGGAAAAAAACTCAGTATTTGGTTCTACATTATTGTAAGAACCAAGATAAAACTTAAATCAACAGAAATGTAACAAATGCCTACTTTTTGTAATATAATTTGCTAAATGGTGAAGGAAGGAAGATGAAGTCGGGCTAAAAATGGTTTCTACCCCCCAGGAATTTTTAATTTTTTTAAGTCTCAAATATTACCAGGCAGAGGTATAGAGGAACTATTTTACCAATGGAGTGGGGCTGGTAGGTAGTGAATTAACTAAAAATTAAAGAAGCAATTACATATACAAACAGATATATGTTTATATTTATTTACATATTTTTTGCATCATGGCCCTGCTGACTTTCGCCAGCATTAACCATCGATTCTGGTGTTGTTTGATTCCATGTGGGCAGAGTAGAGATGGATGCTCTAAAGGAGAAGGAGCAAAGTCAGTTCTGTAATAGGTAAATGTGAATTTAACATTTCTGTATGTCATTTTGATAAGTCTTGTTAGATTCCAACACATTTGAATTGAGTCAGGCTTCTAGGGGGCCTTTGTAAAGTTTTTTAAAGCATTTTCTTTTTTTATTTTAGTATGTATGTATGTTTATATGTTAATTAATAATTAATTAATTAGGGTAAGGGAGGGACCACTTGGGGACCTGCCCCCCCCACCCAGGTCACGTGCCCCAACTGGGAATCTAACCCGAGAGCTTTCAGTTCACAGGCCGGCACTCAATCCCCCAGAGCCATACCAGTATGGACTAAAGCATTTTTTTAAACTCTAAAACAAAAAGCACTTTAATTTATTTCAAGCAACATTTCTGGGTACCTGACTTCTTAGGGGTGGCTGAGGGAGGGTGGAGAGGCAGGAAATAGTAAAACTGAGTTTCATCACGGTCTCTAACTTTAGAACTAAGTTTAATGAGGGAGAACTGAACTGGTTCTCCACAGGGCCACCATTTTTCTCTCATTGTTCTCCTTATTTTTGGCACTACCAACTACTCGGCGTTATTCTAACCACACGTAGGAGTCATCCTTGAGTCCCTCATTTTCCTCACCCTCAACAATCCATTAACAAGTCCTGTGGTTGTACTTTGTAAATATCCCAAGTCTGTGCACATCACGTCGGTTAACACCCTTGTTCGGGCCACCATCACTACTTGCATACTTTAAAAACTTCACCTGCTCCACTGCCTCCCCTATTGTTTCCTTCCTAAACATTCTCCACACTCAATCCAGGGACCTTCTTAAAACCTTAAGCCACCTAACCTCCCTACATCTCAATATCCTCAACTGTAAATGGGGATGATTGTAACAGTAACCGCCGCCTATCGACGTAATGCAGATAATGAATAAAAAGCATTTGGTGGTAGGCTTATAATAGACGCTCAAAAAATGTTATCTTCAGCCACCCTCCCCCGTACTCTTCCCGACCCAGCTACTCCGGTCTTCGTCCTTTTCCTCCAAGACGTCACAATTCCTTTTGTCTGGAGTGTTCTTGCCTCGGCCTTACTGAAATGTGTTTACAGAATCCACAGAAGGCCTACATCCCATCTCCCTGTTTATTTCCTTTTGAGCTTATCGACACAACTTGAAAGTGGTGTCTATGTTTGTCCTGGGCTTTGGGCGTCTCTCTCCTTAAACGTAAAACTTCAGATCTGCAGGGACACCTTTTCGCCGAGCGGGGTCCGCCTCCCCGAGGCAACCGGGGACTTGCTCCCGCAGGGACCGGGCGCCGCCGGAAGACGGGCGCAGGCGCGATGCAGCCTGGGAGTCGTAGTCAACGTCTGTACTTTTGCGCCCCATTCAAGGGAGTTACCGGGCTGTGAGCGCCGAGAAGAAAAAAATCAACACCTACCCAGGTCCGGGATCCCCCGCCGGAGTTCCAGACACACGAGGGGGAGCGCAGAGAGGAGGAAAATGCCAACGACCCCACGAGATGCCATGGCGGAGGAAGGCCCTCCCTTTCCGGCTCCGCCTCCCCGGGGAAGGTGCCCTGGCACCGTTCCCTAAGGCGGGAATTTGGGAGAGCTGAAGCGCCCAGGGGGGTTGGTTCTCAGGCTTGTTTTTGAACTCATCGGCAGAAGAATTACGAGTCAGCTCCCCACATCACACGGTGTCCGGGGGAGACCGCTAGGCCTGCCCGCCTAGCCAAGTCTTGTGTAAGCAAAGCTTGAGCTCCAGCGTGGCGGGACCCTGGAAACGAGGCCGGCAGCGCCTGCCCTTCGGCCTTAGGACGGCGGAGGCTGAGAGCGGGCTCTCCAGAGTAGAATCAAGTGGAAGAGAAAGTGTACGCGCAGTTGACGCTGCGGGTAGAGAGCCTGACCCCTTGTTCTAGTGTCGTTAGTGGGTGATTGTGGACTTTTGGGTTGAGCTACTAAGCACCACTGTCTTCGGAAGCACTTGCCTTATCTCTCTAAAGGTTCCTGGCCCATCCGCAGTCTTCCGTGTCTGCAGAAAGATGATTCAACGTGGGGGCTGGCACCTAATTCTAGATCCTACAGACCTGTTACCCCTTGTTTTGGCTGCTTGTCAGTTTTCCAACAGGAGTTAATGGTTAATGACTTGGCCTCACAGTTATGTGATGGCAGACGAAAACGGCGCCACATACTCAACCCCACAAGCTCAGGGGTGGCTTGCATGACAGCCTTACAAACTCAGACAGAAAGTAACCACATAGGGTGGTCTGAAACTAAAACTTTATAACTAAAAGCGGTTCGTGGTGGGTAGTCACGTCCTAGGACAGTATTTTTCCCTAACAAAGGTTAATTTTTACCTTATTACAGAGCCTATCATCCCTTTGCATGTAGGATAAAGTACTTGATAACAAGCCTTTGGAATAACGGGGTAATTTCTTTTTTTCAAGATCCCCTCAAAGTTAAACCACCGCACCAGAAGAGAGACCACAAATTTCCTCATTATTTTTATACTGTGAATTGTTGAGGGTTAACTATCCGGTCCCCACCTATGTAAAAGAAGTATGTGCCTATTCATTTTATGTTTTTATCCAATCCCAGAGGTTTCCCCGTTTTGCTTTCTCCCACCTCCCTAATCTATCACCAATTAACTTCATGTAACACCCTTACACCTTCCCCTCTGATTTTGATGTAGAAAATAACTGGAAAAACTGCCATTTTCCAGAGCATTTTCTCAGTCTGTTGAGATTTTGCTTCCTGGTAATCCGCGGTTTGGCTCAATAAGCTCATAAAAATTCTTACAGGTTTGGGCATTTCTTAGGTGGACACTCCATTGCCATCACATGACTCACCTGTGTGGCGCTGCTGCCAACCTGAAACTCTGTTAAATTATGGAGGTCCTCGCAGCTTAACAAGATTTCCTGTTTTGAATTTTTGTTTCTGACCCATCAATCCTTCCTCATCACCCTGGAATTTAATTCAACAAATATTCCTTGAGCCCCACAGTTTGCCTGGTACTGTGGAGATTCAAATATGTGTAAGTTACTGACTTCGTCCTCACGAAACTCAGTGGGAAAGATAGCCCTGGGAACAGATACATACAATACAGTGCCCAAGTGCTATGATAGGGGTATTCCAGGGTGGTACCGAATCCTACCCCAGGGCTTGGGGGGAGGCTCTCCTAAAAGAAATCATGACCAAACTGTGTTGTAAAGGTTAGGAATGAGGGTGCGGTACAAAAGGAAGAGTGGGAGTTTTAAGTTTAGGAAACAATGCAGAGGAACTACCCACAGTTAAAATATTGCAGTTCAGAGTTTGAATGGAGCTCCTATGGGTTGGTTGGAGCTAGGACCTTGGAGGCCTTTGCTTTGCGTATAGGCTAAGAACTGCATCCTGGAAGGGAAGCCACAACGTGAGGGCACAATCTCAGAATTCATCGGCATCCCCTGGCAGATGGACTGTGATTTCTCACAGCAGCTTTGTTTCTGTGGTCACTAATAATATTGAGGACTTTTTGGGGTGCTTGTTGACCATTTAATCTTCATTTTGAAGTATCTAGTCAGGTGTATTTAACTGTATTGTTTCTCTTTTGAATATTTTTTAAAGATTTTATTTTTTTTTCAGAGAGGTGAGGGGTATGGAGAGAAGGAGGAGAGAAACATCACTGTGTGGTTGTCTCTCACCTGCCCCCTACTGGGGACCTGGCCCACAACCCAGGCACATGCCCTGACTGGGAATCTTAACTGGTGACCCTTTGCTTTGCAGGCCAGCACTCAATCCACTAAGCCACACCACTCAGGGCTGTTTCTCTTTTGTATTAATGAGATGTAGGAGTATATAGGCTCAATACTACTCATATGTGAATATTTCTCTCCATCTGTAGTGTACCTACTTGTTTTCTTAATATTTAAATGAGGTTTTAATTTCAAAGATCAGTTTGTGAAATATTCTTTCATAGTCATTGCTTTCTAGGAAACTTTTGCCTTCCTGAGGTTGACGGATTCTCCTATTTTTTTCTAAAGCTTTATGTTTTAGCTTTTATACTTAGGTTTATGAAATTATTTTTGCATTTTCCCTAAATAATGGGAAAGATGGCTACTTTTGAAAATACTTCTTCCCTAGGCTTTATTCCCAACCGAAAACTTAAATTGCAAAAACAATTTAATTTTCACTTCTCAACTTTTAGAGACATCTTGACGTGCTCCATAAGAATTTTGATCCCATAAATGCAACTTAGTGATCTGGTGAAAAATATTTTGTGGTGGATTTTTAGATTAATATTTTTATGTCCTTGTTAACTTGTATTTAAGCATAAATGTCCTTTAGCTTCCTGTCTTTATCCAGTGATCCATTATGCATGTAAGCTAAAATATATGACCAAGAATATAAATTATTTAAAACTGTAAACTGGCCAAAGTCTCGACAGTAGCTTCCGTGTTCAGCAACCACAGTGACCTCTCCTGGCTCTGACTTCACAGCACTCATTGCTTTTTCCGATTCTCTGGAATGCCATAATGTTTTTATATTGTTACTGAACTTTCCACGTATACATTGACTTCTTCCACAGCGATTCTAATTTAGGAGCTATTATTCCAAGTTCCTCGGTGGTATGGTATCTAAATATGGCTTATAAAATAATATGTGGTAACACTACCAAATGTGGGCGAGGGGGTGGAAAAACTAAATTACTCATACATTGCTGGTTGGAAGATAAGCTGCTCAGCCAGTCTGAAAAATAAAGCATTTTCTTAGAGAACTAAACATGCGTTTATCATATGACCCAACAATTGCACTCTTCGGCCTTAATCCCTCAGAAATAAAAGCTACATTCACTTAAGAATTTACAAATAAATGATCATAGCAACCAAGAGGGAGCAGAGTTTGCCAACCCAAAATATGCTTTTGGGGGAGATATTTTAAGCAACTGATTGATGTTTTTCTCTCAGATATCTCCCTCTCCTCCCTTCCCCTCTATAAAAACAAATAAATAAAATCTTTTAAAATATGTTTTTAGCCCTGACTGTTGTGGCTCAGTGGATTGAGCACTGGCCTGCAAAACAAAGGGTTGCTTGTTCAATTCCCAGTCAGGGCACATGCCTGGGTTGCAGGCGAGGTCCCCAGGAGGGGGTGCTTGAGAGGCAACCACACATTGATGTTTCTCTCCCTTCTTTCTCTCTCCCTTCGCCTCTGTCTAAAAATAAATAAACAAAATCTTTAAAAAATTAAAATAATAAAATATATTCTTAAAGATGAAATTATTAAAAGGGGAAATAATTGTTTGGGGCTCTGCTCTTTCTCACAAACCATGCTAATTTATCATGATGTCATAAGACTGCCGCACTTGAACAGTAACTCAGTTGATTTTCTCATCATTTACTGTCATCCCCAAACCACCTCTTATTAACTGCATTAACTAAAATTTTACTTTAGCTAACATTTCTTTGCTTAAAGAGAAAATTTAGATATGATCAGAAGTCTTCAAGTGCTTGGGATAAGGCTGCCTACTCCCACATAAATCAGAAGCATAAAGGAAAAACGCTCACCTGATAATGAAATAATTTAGTCCCAAATATGGCATGAAACTTTGGTTTCAACACACTACGTAGGGTTGTATAACTGGGTGGTTAAAAGTTTATTTCTCCTTTGAAAGTAGCTGAGTCATAGACTTCTGCATCCTTTCACCTTCTTCATGTTTGCTTAATGGAGTTCTCCCCCCCCACACACAGATTTCCTGGTTCAAGATCGGTCATCTTTGACTCTTGTACCCTCCCCCAGCTTGTCCATTTCATTTCTTTATGTCTGTCCAATCTGTTCCTGCTCTGGTCTCAATACTTCTACCTGTTACTTTTGCTTCCTATACTGCCAGTTTCACCGTCTCCAGTTCATTTGATATATTTCCAAGGAAATACACCTCTGAAAAATCTCCAGTGACTCTATTTCTTTGGAGTGATGTCTAAATACTTGTGCCTGATTACCGCTGAAATCCATCTCCCATTGCCCTCTTCAAGCCACCTACGGTCTAGCCAGTCCACACTGCTCTGCTTATTTCCAGTGTCTGTTCCTCCACTCTAGTTACGTCTTTGACATGCTTATTTTCTTTGGTGAGCCTCCCTGTTGACAGATGAATAAGATGAAACTCAGGGAGGTTAAGTAACTATGACAGTGCCTGTGGTGTGATGTGAATCCAAGTTTCTCTGGCTCAGGCTCAACTCCTGAATACTTCAGTGTGTGTCTCTTAAGAACAAGGATATTCTTTCATAACCACAGTGTGGTGCTCAAACTCAGGAAATGTCACATCAATATAGTACCATTATATATTAATACAAGCCATACTCAAATTTCACCAATTGTCCCAATCCAGTTCTACCCAGGATCAAGCCTTAATTCTAGTCATCATATTTCTTCAAGCTTTAACCTGGAATATTTCCTCAGCCTTACTTTGTTTTTAACATTGACAGTTTTTAAATGATCAGGCTAGTTGTAAAACTTCCCTCACTGTGGGTTTTTCTGAGTGTTACCTCATGATTAGATTCAGGTTATGGATTTCTAGCAGGAATACTACATAAGTAAAGTTGTGCACTTCTTGCTGCATCGTGGCATGAGGCACGTAATGACAACTGTCTCGTTGGCAATGTTTCACTTTGATCACTTGGATAAGGTGGCATGTGACCCGCTGTAAAGTTACCATTTTCCCCTTTGTGTTTGTGTGTATTAGGTAGAGCTACTACATCTCCGAGGCTTGACAGTGGCTTAATGTAGTAGGTGTCCTCTAGGATACAGTGGCACAGCCTCCCCTATCACCCAAGCTGGGTACTCAAGGTGTGCCCACTGTGTGGGCTGTGTACACCCTCCTATTGTAGTTGAGCCTTGATTGCAGTCGGCAAAGTCTAAGGTCAGCCACCTCCCCTGTTCTGCCTGGGGTCACACGGCATAAGCTACAAAGTGATCTGCAGATGGCGGCTACTTGTGCTGGGCTTGGAGGTGCCCAGGTGAGGCCAAGCTGTGAACCAAGGCCGGCTGCTGCTAGTACTGGGTCTGGGGCAACTTAGTGAGAGGTACAGGCCACACTGAAGCCAGATGCTGCTTGTTTGAAAGAATTTAGGAAAATCTGAAGCATGGACCAAGACAGGCTATTATTAGTATGGAAAAGCCACCGGAAGCAGCTTGGGTGAGCCTAAAAGTTGGGTGGGGCAGGGCCTCAGGGAATCACCAGGGTAGGGCAAATGGTGTGACCCAGGTTGATGGAGTCTCAAGTATGGTGCCCACCTGCCAGCTCTGTGGCTCTGTGGGGGAAGGGCTCTAAAAAGGACAGTGGCCTCTGCCAGCACTTTTGTCCCAGAGAGAGTTGCCCTCCAGCTCTCACCCTGATGTTGGACAGTTTGGTTCCACCCCTAATGTCTCTGGCGCCTCTGATCTGCTGCCCTCACACTGGGGCGCAGAGAGAGTGAATCTGAGTAAGTTTGTATGCAGGCCCTTTAAGAGGTACTGTCAGGGGCTCCAGAAGTCTGTCTTCTACAGCCTCAACCCCTACCGGTTTTTACAGCCAGAATGTGGCAACTTCTCTTCCTGGTACTGGAACCCTGGGCTGGAGGTCCTGGTGTGGGGCTGGGACCCTGTGCTCAATCCTCCCAATTTTTATCCACCACACATGGGTGTGGGACCGGCGGCATTTGCAGCTTCACCCCTCCTACCAGTCCTGATGTGGTTTCTTGTTTAATTCCACAGTTGAAGGGACTTCCATTCAGCTCAATTGCTGATGGTTCCAGATGATGGTTGTCCTAAAGTTTAGTTGTAATTTTGATGTGGTTTGCGAGTTTCCAATGCCCCCATCTGGACCAGAAGTCTTGAGCTGTTGTTTAAAGCAGGGGCCCCCAACCCTGCGGACTTGTATTGTTCACGGCCTCTTAGGAACGGGCTGCACAGCAGGAAGTGAGCACTGAGCATTACCTACCACCTGCACTCCTGCTCCTATCTTCTCCCCACTGACCGACCCCCGCCCAAATTGTCTTCCACTAAACCGGTCCCTGGTGCCAAACAGGTTGGGGACTGCTAATTTACAGTGTAGATTGCTAGGTCGGTGGTCCGAAGCTCCCATTTAATTGATCTGGGTTAGAGCCTAGGAATCAAACACTCCACGTGGTCTGCGATCAAACTTTAATGGAGGGCAATTCTCCAAAGGCTGGATGAAATAATAGAGGGCGTTCATCTTTCCTCGCCCCACAGGCTTCAAAAACTTACATCTGTTAGAGGCCACTCCGGTATGGGACCTGGGTGGGGTGACTACGGAGGCGGAGTGATTACTCCTACTGCTCCCACCCTCAGCTCCTCACTTTGGGCAGGGAAGGTGGCTCGCACGCAGGCAGAACAGAGAGGGGTGGCGCTGGGGCTTGGGGCGGCCCCTTGGCACCAGTCCACCCAAGTCTCAAGAAGCCGGGGCCTGCCCGGAGGCCCTTGCCCTGCCCAGCACTCCATCCTGCCACGCCCCACTTGCTTAGTCATCTCCGTGAGACCGTGCTTGCCCGGGGCGCCGCGCCCGGTCCTTCCCGGGGGACCGCCCCGGGGCCGCCCCCCTGCGTGCACTTCCGCGTGCATGGCCTTGCTCCTGGGGACGCTGCGCACTAGCGCGGCGCGGCGGAGCTCGAGGCAGGTGGCGCGCGCCTTCGCCGGCTTCCCGCTGTCTCAGCCCCAGGCGGCCTGCGCAGTCGCTCGCGCAATGGCGACAAGGCAGGAGCCGCTGCTCCAGGGCCCGCCGCCCCCCGCCGGCGCCGTGGCCTACGACTACTTGGTGATCGGCGGCGGCTCCGGGGGGCTGGCTAGCGCGCGCCGGGCGGCCGAGCTGGGCGCCAGGGTGGCGGTGGTGGAGAGTCACAAGCTGGGCGGCACTTGCGTGAGTACCGGTCCCTCCCGGCGCTTCTCGCGCCTCTGTCTCTGCTGCAGCGTTGCGACCCACAGCCCCGCTTTCCCTTCGCTTCTCCCAGAACCGTCTGCGCTCCTTCCCAGTGCAGTCGGTTCCCCCGGGCTGTAGGATGCCCCCCTACCCCAGCTCTGCACTGCGCTCGCCGCTTTACCGCCGCTGCTCTAGACAGGATCCCAGCAGGTTTAGATGGAAGACGTATAAAGGGGCGTCCCCGAGACCCCCAAAGCTAAGCCTGAGTCTGTTCAGGCCCAGGTGCCAAATTAGCGATAGCCATAGGTGGTTAAATCTAACGTAACTTCCCTGTGTCCTCACTCAAGGGGGAAGAATATTGTGTTCCACACTTGAGTTTATAACCAGATCCATGAAACATAAAACTGCATCTGGAAAACCTGCAGGTGGCCTGTGTGTATGGGGAGAGGGGCGTATATGTCGTTGAGCAAAGAGAATCCTGGCCCTCTCCCTTCAATTTCAAGGGCAGAGTGATTTTCTCACCCCTGGCTGCACATTGGAATTACCTGAGTAGCTGTAAAAAACTCTGCCTGGGTTCTGCCCCCATGGCTTGCGATTTCATTGGTCTGAGGTGCAGGCTGGCTGTTGGGATTTTTAGAAGCAACATAGGTGATTCTGAATTTCAGCCAAGGTTGAGAACCACTGACTACAGGTTACTTTGGTGTAGAATTTACTACTAAATGAATTTTTAAACGTTTAGCTTGTTTTGTCTTGTGTGTGTGTGTGGGGGGGTGCATTTTAAAACTACCTAAAAAAAGAGGGGTATAAATCCTGCGATTGAAAACCTATCATTTTTAAGAAGTTTTGTTCTTAAGTTATTGCTGCAGCCTTTCCTGTCACAAGACTTGGGCGAGGTACTTGCCGTTAATATTAAAATGTCTCCTAGAATAACCTGGGATTGGGGATGGGTGCTCTAAATTCCTTCGGAGACTGACGTTTAAGTTATACTAAACTGGGAACTCCTTAAGGGCAGGGATGGGCTCCTGTGTGTGTTCACCTCTTAACAAAATACCTTGCTCCATAACCATGTGAAATTGTTACAGGAAAGGGGACCTGGCCCTCAGAGGGTCTGCCTAGAGTCTGCTGCTGGTGTGTGGGTTCTTAGTGCAGGAAACATTGCACAGCAGGAGTCCAGATGATTTCCAGAGGACGTTTATGAAAGTTGGGGACAGTGAAACAAAGAAGGACCTAGGGTAGAGGAAGCAGCAGAAGAGGGACTAAGTGGGGAAATGTGCCTGGACTGGGCTGCTTTGGCTCACCAAGAAGTCAGAGAAAGGAGACCTTGGGGGCAGGGGTAGGGGGTTAGCCCTGGATAAGCTGCCACTGCCCATTACTCCCTGGTTGCAAGCCTCGTGGGGTCCTTTAGGGTTTAGGAGATGTATGCCTGTGGGGGGAGAAGAGGGAGAGGGAGAAGGGAAAGGCACAGTGTGCGCCTGGGAGGGAGAGTGTGCACGGGCCCCTCATTTTGAGGGTTTTTAAAATCTGGCAGTTTGGAGGAAGTCTTGGGGAGGGTTCAATAGAATATTCATTAGCTTTACACTGATGTGCCAAAAAATGAATTTTATTCTGTAACTTCCTTGGGTGTGTTTGGCAAGTGGCACTAATTGAATTTCTGCTATCTATCTCTGGAGCCTCTGGTTGGGGAGAAGTTTAAACTATTGAAATCTTAACTGTCCTCGGTTACAGAAGATAGGGTTTACTATATGGCTGTACATTGCTTGGCTGTTGAACTATCTTTCTCCTTATTCCTCTTGCCCTGGCTTACTAGCCTAACTCAAAATGAATGAAACTTAATATTAACAGCTACGAAAGGGGTGACTCCTATGTCCAGTCCTGATTTTTCAAGTTCAGAATGGGAATGAGAAAAGGAAAAAAAAATCCCTGTTAATTATCTACGTGCACCTTTACACCTCGGTCCAAAGAAACGCAGTTGGAAGTATGTCTCCACAGGAGGGTTGAGGGGGTGCCACTGAAGGTCTCCTAACAACTGGATTACTGCTTATCTTTGTATTGGCAGCAGAATGGCACCAGGTGTGGACTGGTGGCGTCAGAGCAGACCTTGACTTGAGTTCTGGAGAAGAAAGAATGCAGAGCCAAGACTCAAACTGTACGAGAAAGTTTATTTAGCCCTGGCCAGGATGCTTAGTTGGTTAGAGCGTTGTCCCAATAAACCAAGATTGTGGGTTCGATACCCCATCAGGTCACACACAAGAATCAACTAACGAAGGCATAAATAAATAGAACAAATCGGTGTTTCTCTCTGTCCCTTCCTTTCTCTTCAAAATCCATTTTAAAAAATGAATTGAAAAAAAGAGAAAGTGGGTTTAGAAAGTCATAAAGGTGGAAGAAGTGAGCCGTAGAAGACATGGGCTCAGGAAACAAGTTACAGAGGCCAAAGGAGGGCCCCATAGAGCTCAGGAGACAGAGAGGCAAGGGGAGGGGCTGGGGAAAGGTACTGATGTGCTCCTTGGAGAAAGCTGCATTGGGTCTTCCATCCTAAGGGCTTTTTAAGGGTGGGGATTTTAGGAGCGGTCCCAGGAGAGGATTCAGTTAACTCTTCATCAGCTTTGCAGCCATGTCCTTTCAGGGCCATGGTCTCCACTGGTTGGTCAGCACCCGGACAGGAGGTCTTTAGTCCCTGCAGCTGGTCTTGCTGTCAGCTGTGGCGCCCCTGGTCTGGTGTGGTTGCTGTTCCAGGCCTGGAGCTGAAACACAACTGAGGCCTAGGTGTTTTTCATGCAGGTCAGCACCTCATTTTCCTGGGTGCTTAATGCTTAAGACCTATTTTCTTGCCCCCTTGAAAGGGGTGTAGACGGCATGGGCAGTGATATGCCAGGGGAGGAAAGGTCACTCTGGGGGAGGACCTTGTTTTCCCAGTGTCGCTTTCCACCCTAGTGACCTTTTTACCTGGCCTGCCATCCTTGCTCCGCTCCTGCCTGTCTGCCTGCCTGCCACATTTGCACCTCATTGCTCTCTTCCCTATTGGTTTCATAATAAGCTTGTGGGGTTCCTTGTCATTATCTGGGTCTACTGGGATTAACTGAGCAAGGGCTGTCTTGTATCTAGGTCCTTGTTCGTCGTGTGAATACACTAAGGCAGGGGTGTCAAACTCATTTTCACCGGGGGCCACATCAGCCTCACGGTTGCTTTCAAAGGGCTGAGTGTAATTTCAACTCCTTGACAGTTAAGGAGTCGTTACATTTGTACAGTCCTAAAATTATTTTGGCCCTTGGAAGGCAACCTCGAGGCTGATGTGGCCCCGGGTGGAAATGAGTTTGACGCCCCTGCTCTAAGAGGTAAACTCCTCCTGAGAGTGAGCATAGGTCAGCTCAGGGCAGTCGGCATTTCAACCTGCACTGGTTTCCTGAAGAGCACCTGGCCTCCCTTCCTCGTTCTCCTGCGGGAACTTTTATTTCCCCGTGAGCGTTGACGTTCTGGGGGAAAGCCCCGCCCCTTTCCTGGCATTCCATCTGGGTTCTTCTCAAACCGGGTTTCCTTCGAGGAAGGGTGTTGCTATGTGTTGAATATGAGAGAAGATATAACCAACTTGTTAGACATGAGTTTAGGTTTGATCAGATTCCAATATCTGGGCTTGCAGAAATAAACCTCTTATGTGCAGGAACTTCCAAGCAGGTGTAGAGAAACTTGAGGCTCTCTGAAACGTACCATTTCATTCGTTCATGTCTTTATTCCTTGCATCCTAAGTGCTTAACTGGGCCTGGCTGAGAGAAAAGGGTCAATACCAACATTTGTAAGACAAAGTTCCCTTCCCTAAAAGAATTTACGATACAAGTGAGGACAAAATGTAGACAGTCAACCCCAAAGCGAGATGGTCTGGATTAACTGCTGGATTAATAACAAACTACAGTTGTTGAGAGGAATTGTAATTAACCATTTCTGCCTGGGCACCAGGGGATGGTTTCATGGAGACAGTGTCTCTCTGCACTCGGTGGATATATATTTTTTGTGAGGACAGAGTCAGGGCAAAGGCCTAGAGACAGGCGGTGCTGTGTGATCGGATTGGGCTGCAACAGAGGGTGTCTCTAACTGAAGAGACCGGAAGCTAACGGGTAGGTGGTTGTGGTGAAAAATGTGGGGTTTCTGGAAGTGCTACCGGAAAGGAACCAGCCCAAAGCTGGTGTGCCACAGGCCAACCAGTGGTGTATGAGTTCCTGAGTTGGTGCAGGAAAGATTTCACTAACAACAAGTCCAGGTCATTACGAAAGTACAATTAGCAAAGCTGGCGACAGTGGAGACAAAGGGAGGGCTGAGCACAGAAGCAGCACGGGAGAGAGAGCCTCGGTGGTGTCTCGTGGTGTCTGGCTCGGTATAAAAGTGATGGGAAAGGAGTGAGCCAAGGTGGGGCTGCTGTCAGCTCACTGGGGGGTCAGAGAAAGGGGGCCTTGGGGACGGGTTCGGGGGTAAGCCCAAAATGAGCTGCCTGTTGCTCTCCTGGTTGCCAGTCTCGTGGGAACCCTTCGACTTTAGGCAAGAAAAGGAGAGGTGCACGCCCCAGAGGGAAGGAAGTCATGGGCGTGCTTGTCTTGAGGGCTCTTTCGTGTTCTCTAGAGGTGGGTATTTTGCAAGAGGATCGCAATAGAATATTCATCAGCTTTACACCGATGTGCCAGAATGAGATTTATTCCCCTGACTTCTTCTGTTCTTGGATGTGGTTGGCACAAATGGCACTAACTGGATTTCTGTCACCTATCACACCTGAGGTCCTGTTGTGAGGTGGAGCTTGTTGGCAGGGGAACCAACCCCGTGATTTCGGGGTTGCTATTTCAGTCCCACCGCCTTGACCCCTGGGGAGGGTGGAAGGACTGGAGGTTGACTCAGTCATCAGGGGCCAGAGACTCAGTCATGCCTGCCTAGCGAAGACTCCATAAAAAACCCAAAAGGTCGGGGTTCGGAGAGCTTTCCGGTTAGTGAACGTGCGGAGGTATGGGGGGCGTAGCGCACTCTGATAGGGCGTGGAAACGCTGCACCCTTTTCCCCATGCCGTGGCCTATGTGTCGCTTCCGTCTGACTGTTCTAGAATTACATTCTTTTATAACGAACTGGTAACCTAGCAAGTAAAATGTTTCTCTGAGTTTTGTGAGTTGCTCTAGCAAAGTAATCAAAACCAAGAAGGGGGTCTTTAGAACCCCTGACCTACAGCTGGTTGGTCAAAACCCAGGTGACAACTGGACTTGGATTTACGTCTGAGGTGGCGAGGGGTGATGCAGAGAGACCTGGTCAGATCTCCTGGGGAGAAGTAGGGAGGGGCCGTAGGAGGCGGTTGCCGAGGCAACCGTAAGCAGTATAGGACGGGATTGGCTGAGAAGCTGAATGCCTCCGGAGCGCATGTCCTTATGGGCAAGAAGACAGGAAATAAAAGAAGGGCTCTCGGGCTGGTGGGCCCAGGCTCTCTTTGGCTCTCAGACTCTCTTCTTCCTCGAGGATGCCTGCATGATCGCCCTGCAGCTGCCTGCGTTTCCCAACTGATGGTGTTTTGGATGGGAAGGACATGCCTAGGACTGGGCTGGCCTGGCAGAGGGTGGCAGGGTTATTCCTCTTTGGCTGTTCTAGAGGAAACAGGCTTTGAGGCAGAAGCCTGCCCTTCTTCCAGAATTGTGTGGCTTTTGTATCTTGTGTTGTTTCAGGTTGTAAACTAACCCTATAGAAATAAGATAATTAAAACTAACAGAGGGAGGGATAAACAGTCACAGAAACACAAATACCCTATGACTTAACTCATATGTAGCGTGTAATGAACAAAGTGAACCAACAAGGAAAATGGGGACAGACTCATAGATGGAGAGCAGGATGACAGCTAGTGGGGGTGGGGGCTGGTTAGGGGGTAGAGGGATTGAGCAAAAAGGACTCATGGACATGGACGGCAGTGTGGTGACTGCTGGGGGGCGGGGAGGGGAATAAGAGGACTAAAAGGTAATGTAAAAAAAGAATAGAATGAAGATTAAACTTAAAAACACTAACAGGGTATGATAGGAAAACTCAGATGTTAAAGAGCTTAGTCTTAATTGATAGAGGTAAGTGACAAATTCATGTGGAAAGCTGTTATTCCAAAATTGTGAAGCTCTTGAATAAAGATCCCTTTCTTTTATCACCAAACCTTTGCCCCTGGAACTTGGCCTAGAGGGTGGTGGCTCGCAGCGGGACCCCAATTGCTGTTCGGTAACAGGGGCCAGCCTTGAAGGACTAAGCCATTATTAACCTGTGGGGTCTCATGCCATCTCCAGGTAGATAGTGTCAGAACTGAGTTAATTTCTTGGTGGTGTATGATCTCACACACACACACACACACACACACACTCACACCCCTGTCAGAATTGGTGTTAGAATCATACAGGTGTTGTCCAGACAGCATCTTATTTTGTCACTGTTGGAGTAAAGCTGATGAAACTCGACAAAGGCAGGGATCTTTGGTCTGGTCATCTGTGTTTTCCAAGCTCCTAGAATGGTCCTGCAGTGAGTAGTTCCTCCATATATATAGTTGCTGAAAGAATGAATTCATAAATCAATAGCGTTTTGCTTAGTAAACGATGACTGGTCTGTTTTTGAAGGGTTCCTTCCTCCTACTTGTCAGTCTTGAGGCAGATTTTCCCCAGCAGAAGGAAAACGGGGCACTGTGGGCAGCTTTGTGGTGGGGCAGAAGGGAAATGAGAAGGAAGGTTACTCTTACTTAAGCATGTGTGACATTCCTGACAAGGACGGTTGTAACTTAACCAAGTTCTTGTTTGACCAGCACCACGGGCAATGTGGTATTTTTACCTGGGCAGAACTGAAGGTACAAGGGCTAGCCCTAGGAAAAATGGTGATGCTCCTGAATTCCACCAAGTGTAACATCAGGGTCTTTCTTTCGTTTTTGTTTTTTAATCTTTTTTTTTAAGATTATTTATTTATTTATTTTTAGAGAGGGCAGGGAGGGAGGGAGAGAGAGAGAAACATCAATGTGCGCTTGCTGGGGGTCATGGCCTGCAACCCAGGCATGTACCCTCGCTGGGAATCGAACTTGTGACACTTTGGTTCACAGCCCGTGCTCAATCCGCTAAGCTACGCCAGCCAGGGCTAACATCAGGGTCTTTACACATGCCATCCGAGTGTGTGCGGGCTGCTGTCCTCACCGTGAGCCAGTGCTGGCAGGCCGGCCGCACGGAAGGGTTCCGAACACCATTTTGGAACAGGGAGTTCTCAGAGGTGGACTGTCAGTTTGCAAAGGGAGGCAGAGCCTCAGGAGTGCCTGGTGGTGGGTGCACACAGGAGTGGGTGCAAGAAATTTGTCTCTTTCTACAGCTTATTGTGGTCGATGTCCACTTGGAGAATGGGGGCTCTGCAAAATGAGCCAGGTGGAAAGCGTTGCAGGTGTTATCAGCTGTGTGCACCCCTGGGAAGTGAGCCCCGAGAACCCATCACCCTCCTGCCCCAGTAATGCCAGGCAAGCTTTCTTTGCCATCAATCGATCTGTTTCTGAAAGGGAGCCAGTGGCTGAAGGATTTTATCTCCTCTCTGTGCCATATGCCTTTTGTGCACACAGGGAGCCCGCAGAAATAATTCAGAGGGATCAGTGTGTGTCATCAAGTAGAAGAGGGGTGCTTTGTATACATTATGTCTAATAACCTATAACTCTCATAACCTATAATGGAAGTGTTCTCATTCTCATTTTATGTAGTAAGAAACTGAGCTCAGGGAGATTTAGAAACTTGACCCACCAACAGCCAGTAGGTGGGAGGGTTGAGATTCAAGCTCGTGTCCATGTGACTGTAACTAGCTCTCTCTCAGAACTTAATGCACATGTCCGCCTGGCTGACAGTGGGGAAAGAGAGTTGAGCGTGACCGTCCATATGTAGCTCTCCACACCTGCCCACCCTCTTTGTAGACAACTAATTGTTCTCGTCTTTCGTCAAATCAGAGGGGCATCTCATAATCAGTTGTGTTGTGCCGAAGTATAACTAGGTTTCTAAAACCTGCAGAGTTGCCAAAATAGGAAAAATAGTGCTGCAGAGTCAAGGGCTGCCTTTCAGCTGTCTCCTGAGTGCCTGAAGGGTGCTGTGCTGAAGCGCGGATTTCCCAGCCCAGAAAGGTTTCTGATCCCATCACCCACTTCCTCAGATGTAATGGTGTGATTCTGCTGCTGTTGCCCCTTGAGTCAATCTTGGATAGGCTGAGTCTATCATATCACACATATTGGCAAATAATCTTTGACAAAAGAGCCAAAAACATACAATGGAGAAAAGGTAACTTCTTCAATAAATGGTGCTGAGATCATTGGAAAGCCACATGCAAAAGAATAAAACTAGACTGTTAAGTGTCACCATACACAAGCATTACCTCAAAATGGATCAAAGACCTAAATATAAAACCTGAAACAATATATTATATAGGAAAAATGTAGATACTAAACTTATGGACGTTGGCCTAAGAAAGGATTTTATGAATTTGACCTCAAAGACAAGGGAAGCAAAAGCAATAGAAATAATGGGACTATGTCAAACTAAGAAGTGTCTGCACAGCAAAAGAACATCAACAACTAAAAAAGGCAACCAACTGAATGGGAGAAGATATTTCAAACAGCACTTCCAATAAGGGGTTAGTATCCTAACTACATAAAGAACTCATACAACTCAACAACAACAAAACCAAACAGTCCAATTAAAAACTGGGCAGAGGACATGAACAGATATTTCTCCCAAGATGATATAGAAATGACAAACAGATCTATGAAAAGATGCTCAATTTCACTAGCTATTAGGGAAATGCAAATCAAAACTCCAATGAGGTACTTCCTCTCACCTGTTAGAATGGCTATCCTCTACAAGTAACAGTGAGTGCCAGAGAGCTTGTGGAGGAAAAGGAACCCTCATTCACTGCTGATGTGAATGTAAATTGGTATCATTATGGAAAACAGTATGGGGGGTTCTCAAAAAATTAAGAATAGAGTTACCATATAACCCAGCAGCCCCTCTTGGGTATCTACCCCCCAAATTTGAAGACATGTATTCATAAAGATAAATGCACCGCTGTGTTCATAGCAGCATTTTCACAGTGACCAAGACATGGAAACAACTAAAAATATCTTTTGGTAGATGATTGGATAAAGAAGATGTGGTTCTACTCAGCCATAAGAAAAGATGAAATGCTGCCATTTGTAACAACAAGGATAGATCTTGAGAATATCTTGCCAAGTGAGATAAGTCAGACAGAAAAAGTCAAGAGCCGTATGATTTCACTCCTGTGTGGGATCTAAAACTGGAACTCACAGACACAGTCAGAAGTACAGTGGTTACCAGAGGGAAAGGGGTTGGTGGGGGTGGGAAAGAGGAAAGGGGGTCAACTATATGGTGATAGAAGACAATCTGACTTTGGGAGGTGGGCACACAATGCAGTATACAGAAGATGTATCATAGAATCGTACACCTGAAACCTATGTAATTGAATTGACCAATGTCACTCGATAGATTTAATTTGAAAAAAGAGTGGGATTGATCTAGTTTCTCCTTTTTCAGCCAGCTCCTCTGCTAGGGTACACAGAGTGGTTACCCGTTCGGTCAAGTCCAGATTTCTTCACCCTCCAGGCAGTTTTAATCAATCTTACTCTTAACCCAAGTTTTTGTTTGTGTTTGGTTTTTACAGTTATTTTAGGTGATCAAAAGGGAATAAATGGATGTAAGTGGAAGTCTGTGTAAACATATAACACAGCTTGTTTACACGGACCCTTGGGAAGAATTTCTCTCAACTCTAATGGGCATAAATAGTGATTTTCTTAAACAACTAGTTAGTTTTTACATGAAATCGTACTAGCATTTGTGCTTCCCTGTGTGTATTGGCTGCTGGAAGGCTGAGAACCAAAATTGTGATCGGTTTCTAGTAAGTGCATAAGACTTCCCAGCGTAGATGAACCTCGCTGCTTGATTCATCATTGTCCTTTGGTCCTGAAGCATAATGTCGCTTTCCACTAGAGGCTTTCTCAGAGGGGACATTCTGGGTGTTTTACACAGGAGGCTCTGTAGTGAGGGTCCCCAAAACCCTCTAGGACAGCTGCTCGGATGGCTGGGTTGCTCTTACTTAGCCGGATGGTCCTCTCACTTCGCGCTGCTGTTTCTCTGCTGCTTCCCTCTGGGTTCTGCTGTCTCCTGGCCTGTACCCTGCAGTGCGCAGCCGCCCGGAAGTGGGATTGTTTTCCCTCTCTGCTTTTCTTGAGAAAAACGATGATGAGTGCAATTCTCTGCCTCGTCACGTAACAAAAATAACGTTCATATCTTTTCCAACTCTATACAAGGAAAAAGGAAATAACTTAGCATGGAAAGAAGTCTCCTGGGTGGGTGTTGGGGTTCATTTCTTGCAGGTTTGTTGAGTTTAATGTTATTAAAATATGTCCTTTTAAATTTTTTCCCAGGTGAATGTTGGATGTGTACCCAAAAAGGTAGGATTTTTATTTCTTATGAATACTTCTACACTCCTTTTGCGTGTTTGGTAAATTATGATTAGAATAAGGTTGTTTCTGAATGTTTCAGCTAAAATTTCTTCTGCAAAAAGTAACTGAGAAACCAGCTACAAGTGGCTGCAAGTGCAGGTCACATCGAATGAACTCATCCTCACCTGGGACAAAGAGGGAGCCATAACAGCTCTTGTTTCCATAGCTGCCTCTTGCTTATATTTGCAAATAATTTTACTCCTTTCAAAACATGTTATAATCCTAGGCTTACAACGTTTTGTTACTGAGATTACATTTTAAACTGGCAGCTTTTGAGTATACAAGCAAACATCCTCATCTCATCGGTGACACACCCCCGAGTATAACTCCACAAAAGTTTTCTGTAATCCGTCTCCTGGTATAGGTAGCTTTTTTTTTTTTCTGTGTTAGGAAAATTTCTTCTTTTTTTTTTCCCCTGTGGGACGTTTTCCTCAATTTTTTTCTTCCCTTTTTGTCCTAGATTTTGGAATCTGTTCTACTTAGAATCATGCAATTATGACTATATGGATTATGTATATTAGTTATAAGGTAGTTTTATGTAGTTTAAAGTGATTATGGTAGTAAATTTGCTTTTGATTTGTGCTATCTCATTATTTTACTTTATTTATTTTTTTACCTCATTTTTTAAAAATGCCATCTGGGCTGATTTGTGTAGTGGGCCAAATTTGCAATATTTTGTTCCCACATCTTTCCCTTACCCTTCTATTCTGACCACACATGCTAGACATTTACCTTATATTTTTATAGGACTGTCCTGATTTCAAAATGCTGTTGCATTCTTGAAGATCACTTGGTAATTGCCTCTCGTTCTGTAGAACAGACTGGAGACTAGTGTTCAGGTAGAGGCCCCTTCTCCAGAGGGTTAGATGCTGTAGCATCGTACATACTACACATTGGAAATAAATAAATATGGTACCTCAGGATAATCGGAGATATAGTGGTGTTTCTTAAAATGACAACTTATTCGTGGTATTGATACACCTTTCACATGCATTGTTTAAGATAAAGAGTCTAGCAGATAAAATGGTTCATTGTATATTACATTCATTTCACCTTAATAAAAGAAACAGAATCCAGCAGTTATCAGTGTATTCATTATTAGGCACAGAGGGAGAAAGGTGCAGAGGAGCAATGGTAAGACTTGTCAAAAGCGGAGTTAAGACTTGCCTGGCCAAGATAAACATGGTTTGGCTGTCATCTGGAGTCCTGGGTGCCAGTCCGAATTCAGTTATCACAATGATCAGTTGGCATTAAAAGGCTTTTGCAGACTGTAGGCTACACTCTACAAGAGATGCATTGAACCTCTGAGTTCCAGGTATCTGATGACATTATGTTCTTACAAGGGCATGTTCATAGTCCTGCCTACCTAGTAGGAATTCATACTCTTAAAGCTTTTAGTCCTCAACTTTTACCTAATAGCTTCCTTCCAAATCACCATACTACAAAGCTACAGGTGCACTTCCATTTCCTAGAACTGATCACAAAAGGCAGGGCTTACAGAAATCGGAAACTCAAAGAGAGAATGCACTGGTAAGCAGCAGTAAGGGTCAACAGAAGGAGCATGAGCCTTACCCTGGTTTACAGAGCTTATGAACTAGGAAATTTAACTACGGAAGTTTTTTCCGCTATTTCAGACGCCTCCCTGTGAAATCTACCTGGTCATATTTCTGAACTTTCTCTTTTAAAATGTCTAGTTTTGTTTTTAGTTTAAAGGTCAGCATTATTATTTTCTCCGTTACCTAGTTGCCCTTCATTCACCATTTGCGTTTCCCCTGAGGACTCACGTGCTGCTGCTCTGGGCGCTCTCTCTGCAGGTAATGTGGAACACGGCCGTGCACTCCGAGTTCATGCACGATCACGCCGATTACGGCTTTCAAAGTTGTGACAGCAAATTCAACTGGCGGTAAGTGCTGATTCTCAGGGGGCTTCTTTTACAAACCTAAATATTTTTCTTTCATAATTAGATGTGCCATAAACCTTTTCAGGGATGTTGTATGGTGGTGCACTATATATCACAAGCTTTGGGTGGGGATAGATCCGTTCACAGCCTTGATTGTGGTGATGTGTATGCTCCTCTCTAATCCCATTGAGTTGTACACATTAAATATGTACAAACAGCATAAAAGATGCATTTTAGTCTTTTTTAAAAAACTGATTGGAGACAGAGACAGAGAGAAGCATTGATTAGTTTTTCCACTTGTTTCTGTGTTCACTGGTTGAATCTTGTATGTGCCCTGACTGGGGATGGGACCCGCACGCTTGGCTGGCGTATCAGGACGATGCTCTAACCACCTGAGCTACCTGTCCAGGGCCTGTTTTAGCCACTTTAAACGTGTCATTTCAGTGCCATTAAGTATATTCATCGTGTTGTGCGACCATGACCACCATTCCTTTCCAGAACTTTCCTACCATCCCAAACAAGGACAGTGTTGTTCAGTGTACCATTAAACAAAAATTCCTAATTTCCCCTCCTCCCGGCCCCAGTATCTCTCTTCTATTTTCATGTCTATGAATTTGCCTATGCTAGGTACTTTCTGCAATATTTGTCCTTTATGCCTGGCTTACCTTACTTACACGTTTCTGAGGTTCATCCTTATGCCATGTGTCAGAATTTCAATCTTTTTAAAGGCTGAATGATATTCCTTTATATTTATATACCATATTTTGTTTTTCCATTTACTTTTCAATGGACTCCCCCACCCCCCACCTCCTTTTTATCTATTGTGAATAATCATGCTTTGAACATTGGTCTACAGGTTTGTGCTTTCTGTTATTTTGGGTCTGTACCTAGAAGTGGAATTGCTGGGTCATGTGGCAGTTTTGTGTTTAATTTTTTAAAGGGCTGCCATGAACTTCTAAGAGTTTATTTTTTATTTATTTTTAGAGAGAGGGGAAGGGAGGGAGGAAGAGAAGTAGAGAAACATGGATGTGCCAGAGAAACATCGATTGGTTGCCTCTCACACATCCCCTACTGGGGACCTGGCCTGCAACCCAGGCATGTGCCTTGACCGGGAATCGAACTGGTAACCTTTCAGTTCCCAGGCTAGTGCTCAATCCACTGAGTCACACCGGCCAGGGCCCATGAACTTTTTGGAGCCATCGAATTTTTAACCAATTCATTTATTCAACAAATACTGAGTGGCAAATGTGATTTGCAGATTATTTATTCCTTTAGATGCAACTGACCATTTAGTTTCAATAAGGTCTCAATGCTACCATGCTAAGCACAGTGCCAAAGCAACTTTCCTTGTCTTCTGTGCAAAGAAAAATTTTATTTACCTGCCATGGATGCCAACTGAACATTCTCCACGGAGTAAAATGGGGGTTCTCCACACACGGAAAGACAGGCGGACACAGGGAGGGCGAATGACTGTCTTTAGAGACCTTGACTCGTGGGGTTCGTGCTGGCAGTCTGGGACTCTCTGTTCCGGGAGGATGCCCTAGTTACTGGCTGAAAGAGGAGAATCCTCTTTCTCAGTGCTGATTCAGGTTTCACTGCAGGGTTATAAAGGAAAAGCGGGATGCCTATGTGAGCCGCCTGAACGCCATCTACGAAAATAACCTAACCAAGGTGAGTGTGCTGGGTTCTGAATTTTGAGAAGTTGCTCTTCTCTGCTGGAGTGTGCTAGCAAGGCTGGGCAGACTACAGCGTAGCCATTGCCTGTCTCTGTCATTGTTTCTGATACTTCTTTTATGATCAACAATTTCGAGGTTGGCCTATGGAGAGAGCAGCCTCCGACTTGGTGGGCCAGTCTCTTTTCCACAGAGGCTGGGCAGTGTGTGCCCGAGTTGGGAGACCAGGTCTCATGTGATGGCTATACCCTCAGTAGGTCTGGCCTTCCGCTTAGATCCAGAAACCAAACACATAAGAGACTGATTATACCCGTTTAGTAATTAAAATCAGGAGCGTTATCTGGCTGGAAACCTGCAATTGTTATTTGCTCAGAGCAAAGAACATCCTTGGTGCCTAAATCTACTCAGGAGTGCAAATTATGGTTCAGAAGATTTTTTTTGTGTGTGTGAATGAACTCTCATACAAAAAGAAAACTGAGCAACGGCGGGTTTGTCTTTAGCAAATACACGCTATCCTTGGCTCTCCCGAGGTTTCTTCCGTCTTCGTGCTTAGGTGTCATTCCTCTCCCAGCCGGGACTGTGCCAGAGATGCCAACAGGCTGTGCACCATCGACTCTCTTTCTCCTGACAGTATGTATCTCAGCATCCTGCCTTTGCCTTTACGGTCTCACTCTGCAGTTTCTAAGATTTGAAGGTAGCTTAGGTTATATTTAGATCAGTAGATTCTCAATGATATCCAGGCCTCTGTAATCTCATTAGCAGATTGTTTGTAAGCGAGTTTTTGGTATAAGTTACTCCTACAAATGGCTAACCTTGTATATTATTTTAAGATTTTATTTATTCATTTTCAGTGAGAGGGAAAGAGAAGGAAATATCAATGTGTGGTTGCCTCTCTCACGCCCTGTACTGGAGACCTGGCCCGCAACCCAGGCATGTGCCCTGACTGGGAATTGAACTGGTGACCCTTTGGTTCGCAGCCCACACTCAGTCCACTGAGCTACACCGGCCAGGGCTAACCTCATGTGTTTTTATGTTGATTCTCATCCTTCATTGGGTTTCTCTTTGGATAGTGACATTTTCTGATCTTAATCCCCAATTCAAGGGGAAAATATTTGGGGGTCTTTGGTCCCTTACGCACTGATGACAAGATGTTTTAAATCTATTAGACATGAGTATAGAGATAACACTTTTTATACTAAAACACCTGCATCAAATTTTATTAAAAAGTGGAGTTAGGTAAGAATGCAAAAGAGATGGGCAAATCACTCGGGAAACAGCATGTTTAAATACCCACAAATCTTGGTGTGCTATAAAACTCAGTATGACTTTATGCGGAGGAAATTCTGAATAGGAAAGGAAATTTTCTATCAAATATCCTAGGAAATGAAAATAATGATTTCATCAGTTCTTCCCCCAAGCTATTATCTATATTATTGCCACTTGATCCATACCCCTTTTTGTCTAGCGCCCACAGGAAATCATTACATCCTGAAGGAAGGTTTTTCTGGAGGCTTGTGTTGTTTGGCATTGATCTTGGTTCAACCTGATTAAGCAGAGCACGGGCAGAGGAGGCCTGGAGGGGTGATTAGAAAAGAGGCAATAACTGAATTCAGAGCCAAGCACGTTCTGACATGTTAAAGCATTCTATTCTGTGAGCCTGCTTGTGTGACTCCATTATCCTTGTAAGTCAGCCACACTGGCGTACGTAGCATAGCTGGCAGACGCTTGCTGGCAATCTCCAGTCGCCAAATCGAAGGTACCCAAATCGAGGCCCTGGCACAGTAAGGGCAAGTGGGGGCCTGAGTTCTCAACATCCCTGGCACAGAACTCCAATGTCACGTCATTTTGTGGTATTCTTCCCATTTCGTTTAAGAAAGCAGAAACACTGCGTTTTCCTGCCTCAGTGGTGGTATTTCTCTTTTCCTGTAATACCTTGCCTTTGTCCATCCTTTGTCTTTCTCAGCCCTCTGTTCCTCCTGCAGGCAACATCATTCTTTACTGTGTTTTTCTTGCCAGTAAGAAAGGCTTCTTCACTCAACTCTTGGGGACAAAGATATAAACTTTTCCTTTGTGGGGGTGACTTGTATATATTTTTTTGGTCTCTGGGTTTTGGCACAATAGCACCTTTAATTTCTTCTCACTTTAACCCCCTTACCTAGCTATCAAGTAACAAAAGTTCTGTAGAAGCTCGAACATTGAGAGAAGCCTTGGCCTGAGCAAACCCCAAATCCAAATCTTCAGTAGAGAGATGGAAAATGCTGAGAAGCCGCAGGAAGTGTTTTCATGTGAGTCTGAAACACAGGCTCACGCCACGCATGGTTCCTTCTCCAGGCCAAGATAGAAATCATCCCTGGCTATGCAGCATTCACGGGCGATCCCAGGCCCACAGTGGAGGTCAACGGGAAAAAATACACCGCCCCTCACATCCTGATCGCAACAGGTGGCTCGCCCTCGCATCCGCAGGAGAGCGAGATCCCAGGTGAGCCTTCCCAAGGCAAATGCTTGTTCATGACCAACAGGAGGAGTTTATTAGAGCGTGGCAGAGAGCCCGCTGTGCTAGCTGAGAAAATTTTAGTTCCGCGGAGGAATTTGATAGCTATTTAGTCATCACTGCTCTTATTTTCAGAAAGGAAATAAAAATGTTGACCTAGGGAGGGCATGGTTGGCAGCCTCCCGAGTGAGGACTATAAAGAACTTGTCAGAACAGACAGCGTGATGGCTGGGAAAGTACTGGGTCTTGCATTAATTCTCAGGATTATTTTCCAAGACAAAGCCCAGTCTGTGTGATTGATACTGCATTCTCCTACACAGGTGCCAGCCTAGGAATAACCAGTGATGGGTTTTTTCAGCTGGAAGAGTTGCCTCGGTAAGCCGGCATCCCTGCCGAACTCAGTGTTTGTTCTCCCTCGGTCTCTCCTGCTGATGTTTCTCACCACCGCAGTCCCCCCCCGCCCCCACCCCCCATTATATGTAGGCATTTCCTGAATTCTGTCCTCCTGCCTCTTCTCTTTTATGCCTTTGGTCAGAGGCCATTGCAGAGTTTTTAGAACCAGAACCAAACACAGGTGGTTCTGAAGAAGTAATAGTAAAGCCCTAAAACTATCTTCTGTCTTCAACTTGATACAGCATCAATTCATAATGTGTCTCAAATAATTGATTCTTTTTTTAAAAAATTTTTATTTATTTATTTGAGAGAGAGAGAGAAGCATTGATATGGTGTTATTTATGCATTCATTGGTTGGTTCTTTTATGTGCCCTGGCCAGGGATCGAACCGCAACCGTGGTGTGTTGGGACAATGCTTTAACCAACTGGGCTACTCAGCCAGGGCCTGGCTCTGGTTTTCAGAACAACTAGTGCAGAGGGATCCCCGTAAATAAAAGCTCTGTCAATCTCACAGAAATAGATTTTCTGAAATGGTTCTTTATATGTATTTATCCAAATAACCTCAGTGAACCTCTGTCATGGGTTTTCTCTCTGTCAGAATACAGAGAGAAAAAAGATGATGAGGAAGTTTGTTTCTCCGATTTGAAGAAGCTGCCAATCAGAGGCTTTCCCGGTTGGAGGACCGGGAAAGTGAGGAAGGGAGGACCCTTCACAGGGGTGATGCCCAGGAACTGGAGCAGGGGCCCTTCCAGCCCAGGGACTTTTTGTCCTCCTGAGTAACACTCAGTCTGGAGTCAGTATTGCTCAATTCTGCTCCTCCCTTCCTGAGTGTTCCCAGTGCATCGGAGGCCTTAATCCTGTGCTTTTCTAAAGGCCTTCTTGGGGGATTACTGAAAATGCCTGGTGGCATGCCATCTCTCCCGGGTGCACGCCCATGTCTGCATTCCCTCTTGGGCGTGCATCTTTCCTTTCCTCTCCTAGACGCTAAGGGGCCCCATGAGACTTGCAACCAGGGGAGTGGTGGGCAGCGGCAGCTCGTCCCCAGCTCAGCCCCTGCACCTGTCTCCAAGGCCTCTTTCCTCTGACTTCCCACTGAGTCCAGTCAGCCCTGCCAAGGCTCCCTCCCGGAGCTTCTTCTGTCCTAAGCCCTTCCTTGTTTCACTGGCCCCAGTTTGAATAAACGTACTCTCAAAAAATAAAATTCTGGCCCACACCTTTCCTTTACTTCACCTGGAGCCAGAGTTAATACGAGGCAAGAGGGCGTCTCTGCCTTTCCACGGCTGCCGTGAAGATGCCCTGGTAAGACATGCAGACCAGGCAGTCTTTTGACTAAAAGAGCAGCAGTCTTTTTAGATTTCCTGCCTGCAGAGCATTAAACATGCTAGAGAATAGCCTTTCTTCCCTGGGATCCACCCTGTACTGTTTGATTTTCGGGTCAAATAATGCGACATGTGCAGTCATTACATATCTTCTTTAGACGGTATAAGTCAATCTAAACTTGCCCTTGAAGAGGTTTTATTTATTTATTTTTTAAGTTTACTTTTAGGGAGAGGGGAAGGGAAGGAGAGAGGGAGAGAAATATCAGTGTGTGGTTGTGTCTCACGCGCCCCCTACTGGGGACCTGGCCAGCAACCCAGGCATGTGCCCTGACTGGAAATCGAACCAGCGACCCTTTGGTACGCAGCCTGCACTCAGTCCACTGAGCTGTACCAGCCGGGGCTGTCCTTTGAGTATTTTGAAGTCATTTGTTAAACTTGCATTGCTAACAATAAATGCAGTTAAATGAATTCAGTCAAATCGTACCAATGTCAGTTTCTAAATTTTGACATTTGTACCACGGTTATGCAAGATGTTAACTTTCAGAAGAGCTGGGTGGAGGTGTACGGGCCATCTCTGTGCTAGCTTTTCAACGTCTCTGTACGTCTAAAAGCATTCCAAAATAAGTTCATTTAAGGACACTAGCCCTCTGCTCTCCCCGCAGCCGCAGCGTCATCGTCGGTGCAGGGTACATCGCCGTGGAGATCGCTGGGATCCTCTCGGCCCTGGGCTCCAGGACGTCCCTCATGATACGGCATGACAAGGTAGGCTCTGCCCTTCTGCCTCCTCTCTCCTTGAGGTTAATTTTTAAAAAAACGTACAGTGAGAATTTCCTCTCACGTTATCATTACATACTAGGGTGCAGAGCATGTGGAGATCAGCTGCTCTGTCCCACGTGGGGCTGCACAGAAGCCACAGGAGGGAAGCGTTAAGTCCTCCCCAGCTACCAGCTGCTGGTTGGTAATAATGCTTTTGACTTCATCAGACTGGCTGGTATCTTCTTCAAGAAATACTACATAGTGTCGTATGCCTTAATTAGGAGAAATGCAGGCTTAAATATGAATATTAGCTAAATTGAATAGATTATTATTTTAATTTACTATTCTGCAAATCAATTTCATGTGATCAGGCAGTGTTGGGTTATTAACACTCAGTCAACCAAGTCCTTTGCATTAAAAGGAAACATATCCAAAATAGTTACACACCCATGTTCATAGCTGCATTATTCACAATAGCCAATAGGTGGAAGCAAGTCAAGTGTCCATTGATGAATGAATGGATAAACATAATTGCTATATACATACCATGGAATATCGTTTAACCTTAAGGAGTGGCATTCAGCCGTGTTACAGTGCCAATGAACCTTGAGGACATGCTCAGTGAAATAAACCAGCCACACAGAGACAAATACTATATTACCCTACTTCTGTGAGGTATCTAGAGTAGTCAGACTCATAGAAACAGAAAGTAGAGTGGTGGCTGCCAGGGGCTGGGGGGAGGCAGAAATGGGGAGATGCTGTGTAATGGGGTGCAGAGTTTCAGTTGTTCAGGAGGGGTAGGCTCTGGAGGTCACACAACGATAGGAATATCCTTAACACTCTAGAACTGTATGCTTGGAAATGGTTAAGTTGGTAAATTACTGTTAAGCATTTTTTTACCACACAAAAGGCCAAGAGAGGTTCTGTGACTGCTGATTAGTGTGAGAGCTGAGAGTCAGCTAAGGTCTGAGAAGCCCCAGCCAGTATTTTCATCTGGGAAAATGCTGCCTCCATGTTTGCTGTTCACGAGGTGTTGTCTTGTGTGTGTTTTTGATCAATTGTGGCTCAGCACCAGTGGGTTGTGGTGCAATATCAGACCTTTCAGAGACCCGGTGTGGGGCAGTAATAGCTTGGGCAAGTCACTGAGTGCCTTTGAAGCAGGATTTGTCAGATCCCCGACCACGCAAATGCTATGATTCACATTCTTGATTATTTGAGCAGATGGAGGGAGAGGAGGAAAACTGATCATCCTGGTCAGTGTGTACTCTAAGCCTTAGAGTCTGCAGGGCTTTCTTTTTGTCTCTGAGACTTGTCATACAGTTAACCCTCAGAAGAATTAGGTCCCGAATAATGGTTTTCATAGGTAAATGTTATTTGGCATTGCCGGAGTATATCCAGAAAATCAGAAGGAAGAAGGAAGGCAGAGGGGAAGCTAGTCTGAATTTAAGGTATAAATAAGCAAATAAACTGCAGCGGTTTGTCAGTAGAGTGGTGGATTTCCTGTGTTTGGACAAGGGGCTTGTTTGCCAAGAGCCACATCTACTTGGGCCTCCTGCTCTTCCCCACGCCTGCATCCAGCTCGCTCTCCCTCTGCCCCCTGGCCCAGGGCACTCTCTGTCCCAGGGTACTCTGTCCCAGAACTAGCCTGTGACTAACTCATGACCCCACCTGCCCCTGCCTGGGGTGTGTTGTATGTGTGTTATCAGAAAGAAGTCTCTAGAGAAAGAAAGAGGATGTCTGTGAGAAAAGAAAAGTTACTAGACTGTAACAACTGTTATTTTAAAGACTAGTCTCCTGAGGGCAGTGATGGAAGCCATCGTAATGAACATTGAAATCCAACTGGAAATAACACTGAGAATCTTGAAAAAAGAACAAAAATCCTGGCAGCGAAAACTTAGATGAATTATTATGTCAATTCTCTTTCTTATTTCAGTGATGTTATACTCTAGCATTCATGTGGCTCCCAATTAACTCAAGGTTCTATGATGCTCATATTCAGGGAACTTCCTAAGGGCAAGCGAAGAACAGCTATTTCAGCATCTTAAGTGAAAATTAACAAATGATAGTGATACTTATCTTTGGGGATATTAGATACTAAAAACATTGCCTATTCATGTAGGTGCCAAGTGCTTTTTAAATCTCACAGTTCTACTTAAACTATCTGTTAATCTAGCCCAGGTCACTGTATTCTATAGGTTAATTATATACCTAAGGTTGTTCCCTTATTACCAGTTTTACTCATCTTTAATTGTGTCTTCTTTTGTTTGCAAGAGGCCTGATCACATCTCATTAGATCCATTGCCTTCTTTAATTAGCTTAGCTGGCTACTACATCTACCACAGTACCAATTCCTTGATCTCCCCAGTGACTGTTAGCATTTTGAGGATGCACACCTCAAGAAGAGTCAGGATAGACTTTTGCCAATAATGTGTAGGAAAAATGTGGGTTTTTCCATTTTCTTTCCAAAAACCTGCCTTCCCCACTGAGTATCACCTTCCATCACCCCTGTCATCATATCACCAGGGTCATTATCACCACCACCACCAAATCCTCCATCACTGTATTCCGTGGCATATTGATCTACTGCTGTGATTTGCCAGGCCTGAGCATCCATCTAAGCACATACTCCGCCCTCATAAAAGTAATCTCATCAAACATGCCCCATTTCCCAGAAGGAGTTGAACCCTCTCTAGCCAATTCCCTACCTGTAAGCTGGTCCCATCTCCTTATATTTGTATGGACTTTTCTACTTAAGGTGCTTTCCCTTCCCAAATCAAGATCCAGTGCAAATAACACATTCCCCATGAAGTTTTTCCTGTTCTCTTCTGTATCATTTCTGTCTCTTGCAGACCACTATATCTGTACATCTTTTAAGTTAATTATTAGCCTGTCTTTTATTCGGATGTTTTATGTCTTCCACATAGTAGAGCTTGATAAATATTTGTTAATGGAATGAATGATCAGTAATTATAGTGTTGACCTCGGTTTAGCTTGCAGAGTTACATGTCTCCCTCCTGCACTGGGAAAGGCACAGAGGTGTCCATATGTGAGTACAGCCCACCTGACAGGCCGTCGCTGCGTGTCTGCTCACTTCCATGAGAGCATTCAGACAAAGACTAAGTGCAGGATGCCTGTGAAAAAGGTGCAGTGTGCGAGTACTGCTGTAGCAGCAGTGCTAAAGACTGTGGAAATGCCTTGGAAGATATAACTTACCAGCTGCCCTGAACTTGGCAGTCTGAACTCAATTCAGAAAAAATAAAGTCCATAGATATGGAGAGGAGATTAATGAGCCTTGGTTCTAGGAATATGAAGAAGTCCCATGCCTTTACTCCCCAGTTAGTGACACTATACACTCATCTGACAGTTGTGGCAAGAGAGTGGTTTCTATACCTTTGTTCTCCTGTGTTCTCTCTCCCTTCCCAGGACTTACAGCCCTGCAAAGGGTAATGGAGCAGAGCCGTCGGTCATGGGCACACAGGGGTCAGTTCTTAGTGGTCCCAGGGTCTTTGCACTGCCGTCAAGATTATGCGACCAAAGAAACAAGTGCATAATGTCGTGGAGAGAACTTGATCTGAAGAATCAGATTGAGCTCATTTTCAGTCCTGGCTGTACTACTTTCTAAGAGTCACTCCATTTCTTGGAGTCTCAGCTTTCTCATCTGAAAAAAAAAAATGAGGATGACATTGCCTACCCCATGCGATCATTAGAAGGATTTGAGGATGAGTACATAGATGGATAGAGAGATAGACATTCTCTAGAACAACACCTATCATATCAGGAAAAAAAAGACAATGTTCTAACTTTGTCAGGAACTTTTAATAGGAATGGAATTCATATTTACCAAATTTAAATCCCTAAAATAGTTTGAGATTTTAAACAGTAAGACTAGCATTAAACAAAATCTTCAAAATGATTGTATTGCGTTTTCTTCCTGGATAAGGAGATTTTACATCCTCTCAGAGGGAAAGCTGGCCTTGGAATACTGAAAAGAGAAAGAATTTCTGGTCTCTAGACTCAGGGAAGAGAGAAACAAGCTTGGGAGGAGAGGGCATGGTGAAGGTAGTGGAGGCCTGAAGGTTGCCTCTCTATTTAAGTCTAAAACAGGAGGTGGTGAAGTCGGATGTAACACAGACACTGGTGGGGATGTGGGGAAATAGATTCATGAAAGCTGCACTCCCAATATGGCCATCAATGAGGAAGGAGATAAGAGGGAGGATGATACTGAAGTTTCCCTGCCAGGTTCGCAGCCTATCTTCCATCAAGGCTTTTTCCTTTCCCACCACCATCCTTCCGCTGCCTCTGTTTGTATACAGGTGCTTAGAACTTTTGATTCGATGATCAGTTCCAACTGCACTGAAGAGCTGGACAATGCTGGCGTAGAGGTCCTGAAGCACTCGCAGGTATGGCCGGCCCAGGGCATGCGAACGGCCCTGAGTCGTCTCTCTGCCATGAGTCACACTTTGTGCTTTTGGCCTCACCCTCTGAGTTTTATAAATGCAGACTCTTTGTCTGCCCTTGCCAATGTATTCCTTTCTAGAGTATGACCAGCTCTTTTCTTCATTTTAAGCTGCTATATTTCTCATTAATGTATTAATGAAATCAAGTCATAAAAGATTAGAATAATCTAGGAGTTGACTTTAGTTAGAACTAAAACTTTAATTGTTATACATAGATGCTTTATTGAACATCCTTATTTTTCAGGTTTATATTTATTTTTTTCAGGAAATATTATGAAATCTATTTTTAAGCCACACCCTTTTGGGATTTGCAGAATTACAAAGTGCTTTACCTCTCAGGGAATCACCCAAGTTTCAGAATTTTCCTGGAGTATTAACCTTGTGAAAGTGCTTCTTTTTCCTCATAGATTTGCCCTTTCACCATAGGCCATGGCCAGTGCCATAAAAAATGTGAACGTGCCTTGTGAATGTGAAAGCACTAGGTTGGTGGTGGGGTCAACATCAGAATCATTGGGGACCTCCACTAAACTGTGCGTGGGCTCCGCTCTCCTGACCTAGTTCTTACCCCGCCCCGCCCAATTCTGGTTAAAAATGTCCCGGGAGAAGCAATGACTGTACAGTACGCAAAGTTTCTTAGTGATACTTTTCGTCTTCCTTACACTCCAGTTGCACTCCGCTTAGATTTATGAGTTAAAATCTTATCATGGTTTTTAAAGGCACAGTTTAGGGTACTTTGTTTTAAGCTGAAGTATTAGGAGGGTGGCGTGAGCTGCCGTTTCTGGCCGTTGGCTGGGTGATTTGGGGCAGCCGAGAAACCGTCTTGGCTCCCAGGAGTCTAGTGTTGGTGGCTTCGGGGCAGAAGTAAACGCATCCGCACGTAGGATTCACGCATAGGATTCAGTGGGGACTTTTTCAATGTTAAGAATTGTAGTTTCCTCTTTGCTTTCCTTTCTTCCTCCCTCCCCCTGCAATTAACACATTTATTTGCCAATAGGTCAAGGAAGTTAAGAAGACTTCTTCGGGCTTGGAGCTCTGCGTGGTTACTTCAGTTCCTGGTAGGAAACCCACCTTCACCACGATTCAAGATGTTGACTGCCTGCTCTGGGCCATTGGGCGGGACCCAAATTCCGGGGGCCTGAATTTAAACAAAGTGGTAAGCTGATTTAGTCTGCCCAAAATATCCTGAAACCTCTCAGTTGCCCTGTGTTCCCCCACAACTCATCCAAATTCCCCAAACTTTGGTGGGCTCTATTGGATTTTTTTCCTCTTTATTCCTTGCATCTAGTTTGTAATCAAACCCCATTGCTGCTCCTTTGAACTTAAAAGATTTTCTTTTCTGAGTCTTCATCCTGGATCAGGTCCCTGACACCTCTAATCTAGATTGTCTAGCAGTTTCCTGACAGTCTCTTGCACGCTGATTTCCCTTTTACTATACTTGTCTCTTTAAAGCCCTGCCATATTCCTTGTTGTCTGCAGTGCTAACCCTGATAGCTGGGTGTGTAAATCGTCTGGACGTTGTGGCACTTGGGGATGGGAGTAGATGTGTAGCTGATCTACCAGTGCTATAATCAGCATTTTTATTTGTGCTTTGAAATCTTGAAGGAAAGTCTAGTAGAGAGTAGCTTGGGGTGTGGGTCCCAGAGTTTGGCCCAATTTTGAACCTTAGTTCTATTATCTACCAGTTGCATGACCTTACTAGGCAAACAGCATAATTACTCTTAAGTTGAATTGCTTCACATAAATAGGGGAATGATAATAGTACTTGCCTCACTGGGTTATAGAGGAGAGTAAATGAGAAAGTACATGCAAAGTGATTCACTAAGGTTCCGGCTTACGGTATGAACTCAATAAATGTTCGCCAGCTGCTGTTGATGGTTGTGACAATGGTGATTTCTTTGAAATGCTATACTACTCTACTAGTAATGATAGATACTTTATATGCTTGAGGGTTACACATTTGATGGAGCCTTTGGAGAAGCATCTAATATTTTGACTTATGTTCTAATATTACAATCTGTTATAATGTAGAGTCCTTTTTCATTTTTATATCTTTTAGCATTAAAAAATAAAATATTCAGGGAGACGGTTTACTTGTTTTGAAGCTTATCATTCAATGAAATTTAGTAAAACTGTTTTCATAGTAACAAAACCAGTCACTCAGCTTTTTACCCTTCAAGAAATATTTTGCCTTTGTACAAATATAGGCATTAGCAGGTCCAATTTCCAGCTATATTTGCTGAACTTTTCTTAGAAAGAGGCCAAGTTTTTAATCTCATTCAATGTTAAGATATATTTTGCAGTGCACATTGAATGATTCCTATGTGTAGGTTTTGCCAACATGCCACTAATGTATTTAATCTCCCAGCAACTCGGAGGTGTAAGGATGAGGAAACCAGGAGCACAGAGAGAATGAATAACTCACGCTGGAAACTCTGTGGAGCCGGGAGGCTATCTGTATTACTTGCCACTGCATCCACGCTGACGAGGTTAATGCCTCATTTGTGCTAGAAGTTCAAATGTTCATTGACAAATAGGTGGTTATACAAGATCTCGTAGCTAGTGAATGGCAGAGCTGGGACTTGAACCCAGCTCTGTCTGGCTTCTAAGGTAATAAATACACTCTTACCCGCTACGCTTCCTACTTCCTGCTTCTGCTTCATCTTCACTTCACACCCGCGGGTACATTCAGGTAGGATCTAGAAAGCCCCAACAAGATAAGCATGACGCATCTTAGAGCAAAAATTCAGCTTGATATGTAGGGGAAAAGTTTTGTTTTAAGGAAATAGCAGTATGTGTTCGAGTACAGTGCAAAATTTGCTTGGATTTTAAGGCTAAACTGGTACGGTTCAAACACATCTGGTTCTGATGACTGTTTTGGGCTGTAACCCTCTAAGTGTGACTCAGTCTACTTCAGGAGGACTGAGTGCTTCGGTGGAAGAAGGGGAAAACGTGTCCTAAATGGATTACATGGGGATGGCCAATACCATGTCTGGGAGCTGAGTGATTCCTTCTCATCTTGCCTGGCCATTTGAGTTGAACATTGCAAAGTCAGACCCTGTTGAAAGACCTCAAAATTGGATAAATATTTCCCTTTTAAATTAAGCAAAAGCTATGAAACTTGCTGCTTCACTAAGATTTTTTTTCATCCGGGGGTTGAGCCATGTGGTTCTTAGAGATTCAGCCCAAAGAGGTGCCTAAAATGAGGTAGACCCAGAGATTTGATCTTCCACTTTTGTAGAGAGGCCAAATATTTACATGGTGTCCCTTCACAATTTTAGGGGATTCAGACTGACGGCAAAGGTCACATCCTCGTGGACGAATTCCAGAATACTAACGTAAAAGGCATCTACGCAGTTGGGGACGTATGTGGAAAGGCTCTTCTCACTCCAGGTGACATTTCTTCTCTTCTTGGGTGAGGGAGGCTCTGTGTGTCATGTAAGACGGTTTGGCAGTTCACAGTCAAATCAGCTTAAGCAAAGTTAAAAGGCTGAGCATCTTTATGTCATTAACATGAGGAAAATGTATTGAAACAGATGTTGGTTGGGTGCCTGACATTTTCTGAAGAGTACTCATTCTTACTTTAAAAGCGCTTAGTGAAGACAGAAGTTCTCACATAGATGATATGGTCACCCTCTGAGGAGCGCTGTGAGTTGGAATCTGAGTTGTATGTGGTTGACAGTGGAAGGAAGTACTTTAGTGTGGGATTCTTTTTTTTTATTGTTTTTTTTTAAGATTTTATTTATTTATTTTTAGAGAGGGAAGGGAGGGAGAAAGGGAAAGAGAGAAACAGTGTGCGGTTGCTGGGGGCCGTGGCCTGCAACCCAGGCATGTGCTCTGACTGGGAATCGAACCTGTGATGCTTTGGTTCGCAGCCCACACTCAATCCACTGAGCTATGCCAGCCAGGGCTAGTGTGGGATTCTTATATGATGTTTAGTCTTGACACAACCAAGACTGACCCTGTCCTCTGAACCCCAGACCTCAGCCTACTTCCCAAGTTCACAGGCCCCTGCTCAAGTTCCTTGTCCCACTTCTCTCTGTTACGAACACCACTCCAGGTGCTTTCCCTCCACACCCCTCTGGGACTGCACCAGCCATTCCAGAATGGCCCTGGGTCTGACCTCAGAATGGAAACTCCCCCAGTTACACCCCCACAACCTTTTAGCATGTTTAGGAAGTTGTCTTAACAAAAAGCAAAATAACAGTTAAAGCTTAAAAAACTTTAAAACATAATGTTAACAGCCCTGGCTGGTGTGGCTCAGTTGGTAGGAGCGTCATCCTATAAACTAAAAGTTGATGGGTTCGATTCCCAGTGAGGGCATGTGCCTAGTCTGCAGGTTCGGTCCCTGGTCAGGGTGCATGCGAGAGGCAAGCAATCGATGTTTCTCTCTCACATCGATGTTTCTCTTCCTCCCTTCCCCTGTCTCTAAAATCAATAAGCACATCCTCGGGTAAGGATGTAAAATATGAAATGAAAACAATCTATAACAATTGAAAAGTGTGTCAAAGTAAAGAAATTTCTTACATATCCTACTGATATCTTATTTGGGGAGGCGAAGGAAAACCTGTCAATTTAAATCAATACAATTAATAACTGATGCTTTTACTGAACTTAGGCATTAATTCTAAAAGACTTAGGAATAAAAGCAGGCTAAGGAGGATAAACTTTTAAAAAATATAAGAAATAAAAAATAATTTAAACATTAAAATATTTGTGTGAAGTAAGTATGGTTACAGAGTAGAACTGAAGATGCTTGAAACTAATACAGTTTGCTCCATAAATATTGAATCAAAAAGCTAATCTCATTAAGTAGGTAGCTGCCAGATTGATTGGGAACTTGTAAATGTTTAAATTTCTCCTTTCTTTCTTTTTTTATTTTTAAGATTTTTATTTATTTACTTTTAGAGAACAGGGAGAAGGGGGATATAGAGAAGGAGAGGAACATCATTGTACGATTGGTTGCCACCAGCCTGGGACCTGGCCCACAACCCAGGCATGTGCCCCTGCTGGGGATCGAACCTGCAGTCTTTCAGTTCAGAGGCTGGTGCTCAGTCCACTGAGCCATACAAGCCAGAGCTCACTCTTTCTTTTTCTTTTCTTTCTTTCTTTCTTTCTTTCTTTCTTTCTTTCTTTCTTTCTTTCTTTCTTTCTTTCTTTCTTTCTTTCGATATACTAGAATAAGCTGTTAGTTTTGAATTGTTAACTAAGGCATTGATATGTCTTCATTATATTGAACTAGGTAGTATAACGAAAATTGGTGTAAAACTTTGTCAGAACTAGCATGTTAAGCCACATGGCTAGATGGTTACAACTCTGCTGTGTTAAAATGCGCAATAAGCTAACCACTGGTTTAAAAATATCTTTGCAGTCGCCATAGCTGCTGGCCGAAAACTTGCCCATAGACTTTTTGAATGCAAAGAAGATTCCAAATTAGACTATGACAATATCCCCACGGTGGTCTTTAGCCACCCCCCTATTGGCACAGTGGGACTCACAGAAGGTAGGTATTTAAAAACAAAGATCAACTATGGTTTCCTTCCTCCCATCCCCAGGTTAAAACTGGGTGTCTGTCAGCTGCCTAACTCTGTCTCAGCCCTGAAGTTACACTCCTTCTTGGCTAGCCTCTTGTTGCCCCCGTTCTCGTTTCCTTGCCAACCACCACCCCTTTGAGAGCATAGTTCCTTTCCCCCACACCACCCTGTCTGTCTCTTGGACTTTTTTTTGGCTTGTTTATTTGCACTAATTTCAAATTTAAAGAAATGTTACAAAAATAGTGCAGAGGCCTCCTGTATACCCTGAACATTTTCACGTGATCACTTTCTTTCTGCACGCATGTGCGCGTGCGCTCACACTCACACCCACACCTCAGGCACTGTCCCTAAGCACGAGGCCATCCCTCACAGAAGCACAGTGCCGTTTTCCAGTGAGACCATTTAAATGGAAACAATATGATCTCAACTTTAGACTCCATTCAGATGTTGCCAGTCATCTCAAATCAGGACATTTTTAACATTTTTTCCTCCCAAGTGCAGTATTCAGTCCAGGATGATACACGGCATTTAGTTTTTATAACTCTTTGGTCTCTGTTAATTTAGAGACAGAGTTCCTCAGTCTCTTATCTTTCATGACATCAGCATTTATTTTGTAGACTATCGCTCACTGTGGCTTTGTTTGGTACTCATAATTTGATTAGGTCATCTATTGTATTTCTTGCTCTCTGATAGATCAGTGGAATTGTTCTGTTTTTGAATTCATAGATGCTTTTTCCCCTGTGCATTGTAGATGAGGCCATGCGTAAATATGGAAAAGAAAACGTGAAGATCTATTCCACCACCTTTACGCCAATGTATCATGCAGTTACCACAAGGAAAACAAAATGTGTGATGAAAATGGTTTGTGCTAACAAGGAGGAGAAGGTATGGGGGACACCCAGTAAGCTAAAGAGGGACTTCAGGGTTGGCAGGGATGGGGCATTTTGGTGGGGCTGGGAGGGAGGAGACCGAGTAGCTGAGCCTTCTCTGCTTCTGCTGGGGCAGTCCCACTTTCACCTGCCTGTCTGCACAGTGAGGTCCTTCATAACATTTCATGTATTAGGAAGGTTCCATTGCAAACATTAGGGGAAAGGTCAAAAACCACAAACAGCTCTCTGTCATCAACCAATAGGCCCGAGTAGATAGGAAACTCAGAAATGGTGTTAAGTGTGAGCATTCAATGCCAGATAAATTTAATACAATCAGTCAGTGAAGCAGAGGAAGATTAGCCAGTAAAGTGATCTATTTTGGGTTTACCTCTTGAGGAGGTAAACTGTTTCCCAAGTGGCTGCCCTTTGCCATCCCCCTCAGCCATGTGTGAGGGTCCCAGTGTCGCCACAGCTGGACGACACCTGTTACACTTATTTCTTCTAGCCATCGTAGTGGATGTGAAGTGGTATCTTATTGTGATTTTGGTATGAATAGGAGCAGGTTGGGTTTTTTTTTTTAAGATTTTATTTTTTTATTTTTAGAGAGAGGGGGAGGAGAAAGAGAGGGAGAGAAACATCAATGTGTGGCTGCCTATGACATGCTCCCCACTGGGGACCTAGCTCACAACCCAGACATGTGCTCTGACTGGGAACCAAACAGGTGACCCCTTGGTCTGCAGCCCACGCTCAATCCACTGAGCTACACCAACCAGGGCGGAACAGGTTTTTCTTAAACAGAATTTTTGAAGTCTAGGTTTTGTTTTGGTATTAAGTCAGTCTAGTGGGCTTTTCTACAAATTGAATTAAATATTGAAATGCCACTTAGCAGTATGCCTTGTGAACATGCTTCCATGAGGGGAAGTGGCTTAATTGAAGATTCAGATGTATTTTTCCAACTTCTGTTATCAAAAAGAGCACAGTCTGTATTCGATTCAGTGGCCCCATACTGCAAAAGCCACAAGACAGAGTCCCTGGTCTTATAGAAGTCAGCTTCCCTGAGGACTGGCAGGCGCAGAGAATCAGAGCGAAGAGAAGAAGGGAGGTGGGTTGGCAGCAAAACACGGGTCGCTGTTTCTTGACCCTGAATGTTCCTCATTAGCCTAAGCGTTCCAGAGTTGAATCAGCTGGGCCCCTCCTTATCTCTAAATATCAGCTATTTCTTCATACCGTTTATCGTTCATTTGTCTGATAAACATTACCTGACAGTCTAATAAAGACTGAGAACTGGGGGATATAAAGAGGAATGACATGACGTTCCTGCCATCCTCAGAAATTGTGGTTCAGATCATAATACGTTTCTAAAAATCTGGCTTTTTAATACATAGATAATACATGATTTGGAATCTGTTTTGCTTTAAATTGAGATATACTTTTTTTCATTGTGAAAAGCACATGATGTAAAATTTACCATCCTCACCATTTTTAAGTGTACCATTCACTAATCTTAAGTATATTCTTGATATGTTTTTAAACAAACTGTTTTTGTGGCTGAATTTTATGTTCTCTTTTTCAATGGACTTTTACCCTAAAACTGTTTGCTGAGGGTGAACGTTAACTCATAGCTTTAAAGCGCAGCGAGAAACCACTGGGAAATGGAGTCGGAACAAACGCCCCTTCACGGTCCTTCGTGCAGTCGTCCAGCAGGTGCAGGCTGGGCACCTCCGTGGGCCTTTGTGTCACTTGGCCATAGGGATAGGGTGGGGAGCAAAAGCAGACAGGGCCCCCTTCATCTGGAGACTCGAGTCTGATGGGAAAGACGGGCTGCAGCTCTCCGGTCCCCGAATAAATAAGTAAAACGTTGCAGTTGTGATAGAACCACGGTGGAAAAATACTAGTAGTGAGAGACCACATGATCATCAAACTCTAGGGAAGGAGTGTGTAGCTCTCTGAAGAGCAAATGGGCTTTCACCCTGAAAAGAGGAAAGGAGAGATGTTCGGACAGCGTTTGTGCAGAGATGAGAGCATGGTGAGTACTCAGGACCGAAGGAAAGCCAGCGAGGCCAAGAGCCTGAGGCAGGGCCCTGGAGGGCTGTTGAGGCAGGACCACGCAGGGCCTGGTGGGCTGTGTCATCAGAGTCCTAGTGTTTTAGAGGTTTCTAAATGGTAGGTGTCCTTCTCCTTTGTTTCCCAGGTGGTTGGGATCCACATGCAAGGAATCGGGTGTGATGAAATGCTGCAGGGTTTTGCTGTAGCAGTGAAAATGGGAGCCACAAAAGCCGACTTTGACAACACGGTTGCCATTCACCCTACCTCTTCGGAAGAACTGGTCACACTTCGCTGAGAACTCAGAGACTCCTGTGGCTAGAAGTTGGACCAGCAGACCTTCTGAAATGAACCAAATAATCACATTTCCTTAAACTGTTTCCATTTAAGGTATTTCTTTACTGTAATCAGGATCTTCCGATAGTGGAAATTTTCAGTAAGTAATAGAATTTGTTTACGTAATTGGAAATTTTGTTTTGTTATCCAAGATTGATTTTCAGTCAATCACTTCTCACGATAATTAATATTTTGAAGTTTTTTCGGTAACAGCTCTGTGTTAGCTGGTTGTTGTGTTTCTGTTTCAGCCTCATCCCAAGGGTAGAAGTATATGAACTACAATTAAGTGAATGTACTTGAAGGAATGTAGCTTGCCACTCTTCATAGAGGAAGGTGAACAGCAACTGTTCACGTGTAGATAACGCAAGTGCCCAGAACCTTTTGTTGTTGTTTTTGAAGCCAGTCCTGTGCCCTGCACGTTACAAAGCAGCTTCAAGGGCGTGACCTTTCTCCACAAACAGCACAAGAGGCCTTTCTCCCGTATTTTATTCTTTTAAATGATGAAAAATTCTTTGTTGCTTTCATGAGATGAAGTACACCAAACTTGGGAAAGATTTCAGGAGGCTGGTCACCTGAGCGAGGGACATTTTAGAGGTGGTGCAAGAAGGAAAAGGCCTTACACTTCCAAAGTCCCTTCCTCTGCCAAGAGTTTCTATTTCTAGTTCAGTGGAAGATTTCAGTTTTTGTATGTGCTCTTGTCATTTTATTTTTTTCTGAAAACAGTTTCCAAAACTTGAAAATAAAATCACATACTTCTCTTCTTATAAAATTTGTTGTTATGAATGTATGGGTCGCAGTTCATTTCCTAAGAGCATTTCACGTTGGAGGATCAGATGGCAACACCGAGCTACTGCCTTCAGAGGCCGAGAGCCTCATGGGCGGGGGGGGGGCAGGGGGGAGCGAGATTGCACTTTCATAACAAAGAGACCAGAGGTATAAGAAAATCATTTCAGTTGAGTTGGAAGAACAGCCTAGAAATCACAGCACTTTATTTCTGTCAGCCTTCTCCAGCTAGGTAAGTTAGATTTTCCCATGACCTTCATTAGCGATGCAGTGCCACCGACTTCTTTCATTAAGCTTTTACTGAATGCCCTTCTAGCTGGCGGTGGCCAGGTTTGCTGCCCTGACTTCAGCTAGGTCCAATGTCAGCGAAATTACCCCATTAGTAACTGGGTTATGTGGTGATTGCAGCGGGAAAATAGGGTCTAAAAACCTGGTCATGGACAGGCTGACACAACCACCCCCACCCCCATCCCTTGTATGCACCAGCCTGAAACATCGTGGGCCGAGGTTCAGGGCTTCACAGACCTGGTGGTTTTCTCACAGCACATAGGCCCCAAACTTCGGATGTGGCTCCGTAAAGAAAGGGGGAGGGCCCAGTGGTCACGTCTACTCTAACCATGTAATTTTGTTTGGTCTCAGGTATCCTTTGCACTTCCTGTATAATAAACCGACGTGAAAGGAATCTTTTCCAAGTCGTACACTCTGTTCTCACCAGTCCTCAAATTGGTTCAGCTGTGAGGTGATCTGGCAACAGACTGCGTCACATCAGGCGCTGGACAAACTCAGAGTGTACAGGGCAACACCTGCCACACTGTGGGTGCCCAGTAGGTGGTTATTGCAGGAAATACTTGGTACTTGCTCCAAGTAACCATATAGTCTAGAATAAGAGCTAAAGTCCTACACAAATTAAAATAACTATAATTGAAAATAATGTGTTAAGCCAGGATGACCACATGATGTGTTGACTAAAGCAGGACACTTTTGGGAGTGAAACAGGACACAATTAATTGGAACAAAAGGCATACATTTTTACTTTTGCAGAAAACTGGGACAGTGTTACCTCTCTCATTAGAGAGGTGGAATTATGCAAGTTCAGAGGAGGCAGAAAGTGCCATTTTGCTGTGAAAATTGAAGAAGACTTTGAGTAAGAAAGGTTATGTAGGAGTTGAAAGTTGAGGACGGTGAAGGAGGAGGTTAGGGCACGTGGAAGGTACGTGAGACAGAGTTGGGCGAAGTGTTCGTGGGAAATGAGTTCATTCAATGTGGCTGGAGCACAAGTGTGCATGTTGCTTTGTTGGGAATGTCCTTCCCCACTTGTTTACCTGATGATCCGGTTTTGCAGAGCAAACTACCTGAAAACTTACGGGCTTAAAGCAGCAAACACGTTATGATCTGTATCTCACAATTCTGTGGGTTAGAATTGAAGCAAAACTCAAGGAAGCAAGGAAGGATGGCTCTTCTGTTGGTGCTGACAAAGACCATTTGGGAATATTCACCTGGCAGATGGACTTGTCTAGAAGGTCAAAGACGTAGTCATTTATATGTCACACTTAGGCAAGGATGACTGGAAGGCTGGCCTCAGCTGAGACTGTCAACCAGCGTGTCTACGTGTACCCTATCCAGCACTTTGGTCTCAGGGTGATGGACTTGGGTGGTATAGTGAAGTTCAAGGCTCTCAGAGATGGTTCCAAGATTCCCAGGCAGGTGCTGTGAGCCTTATGACCTAGCCTCAGAGGTTCTAGAACATCACTTCTGCCACATGTTATTGGTTAAGCAAGTCACTAAGGCCAGCCCAGATTTAAGCAGAAGTTAATGGGAATTTGTTTCTCCGTGGGAGGATTTGTAAGTAAAGAATTTGTGGTCATCTTTATTTTGTTTAAGATTCTATTTATTTATTTTTAGTGAGAGGGGAAGGGTGAGAGAAAAAGTAGAAGAGAAACTTAAAAGTAGAAGAGAAACATTGCTTGGCTGGCTCTCAAACAAACACACCCCAAATGGGGGCCAAACAACCCAGGCATGTGCCCTGACCGGGAATCGAACCATCAACCTTTTGCTTTGCAGGCTGAGCCACACCTGTCAGGGCACAAATTTGTGGCCATCTTTAATCACACACATCTGGAGATCTCATTTTACAAGAGTTGACTAAACCCACCTTTGTGAAGACTTCTTTAATGGTTTTATATTCCATGTTGCCATTAACACTTTGTCAAATAATAGGTAACACTACATGTTTACCCTGTGTATGTCATTTTATACTTCATGTCAACAACTTCTGTTCTCTATGTTGAGTTTCACAGTATCATTTCTGTATGCCATGCAGCAACTTCGCCTACAAGAGAGCAGAGGTGTGTTACTGTGTAATTTTTCACGCTAATATCTATAGTACAAAAGAGCCAACATTTTAGTCCTTTACATTTTTGAAAAATGAGTGGGCATGACTTTCAGGTCTTCAAGTCTCTTCCTTTTAATGAATCTGATCGGGATGCAGACAAAGAGCTGTTGGAGGAGGGTGTAGAAAGTGGTTTCCATCGTGCCCTGCTCTGAAAAATACTGTTTTATTGCCATTGTCTTTCATACAATTCTTTAGCATGTTAATTCTTCAGTAAGGACCAGTCAATATCTTAAAGGTAAGAATGATTTTTATGATATGTTAAGTGCTATTTAGTGTGTTAGGGGACAGTGTTAAAAGGTCAAAAGTGTTGGATGGTAGCACTGGGGTTATGTCTAGTTTTTATATACATTTTTATGGCCACAATTCCCCTTTTAAGTTATCTGTGAGTTGTAGTAGCCAACAGTTGTTTTTCTGGCTGTTCAGCATTCAGACTCTGAGTTGGGGGACTTTCAAACTTATGAGCCTTGGGAGGAGACAAAGCTCATCTTCCCCCATAGAATCCAAAAATATCAGATGTATGCTTTTTCAGGGTCCCTTGTAGCTAGGGACAAGACACATGACAGGCTTAGCCAAGCCGAGGGACCCTCCCCTGACTACTCAGAAACCAGTGATGCAGAGAAACAGGGATGAGAGAATCCATTCTCGTGGCTATGGCAACATCAAGGGTTGCCAAGCCTGGCAGTAAAACCAGTGCCTCCCATGTCCGTTTCTAGCTATGGTGACTCGAACTCCACTGCAGCTGTGGTCACCTCACTGGCCCATTTCTGAGTCATGGTTTTGGTTCTCAAATAACATCATTGCACTCAACGTTATTTCATTATAACATTGATGGGATGCCATAGGTCCTTAACTTTTGTTTATATCAATTAGCCTGTGTTAAAATTGGTTTCATTATACAATATTTTACTTAAAGTTGCAGAACCTGTTGATGGCATTAAGTAAGGACTTACTGTAATTTGTCATAGCAGCCCAAACTGAGACAGTCCTGGAATTTCCATTACAGATTAGGAAACTCAGGTTCAAGGTCATACGACTAGTAAGCGATAGAGCAGAAATTCAGGCCAGTTCTGGGTTGCTCAAAGGCCAGTATGTTAACCCTTGCAGATTCAAAGTTACTAAGTGGAGGCAATAGCAAATGTTTGCTTTTTTGGAGAAAGTTTGAGAAAGGATGGCAGGTTAGCAGACTAGACTGCCACAAAATATGCCACTTTGGCATAAAGATCATCTTGAGCTGAAGGCAGTTGAAAAGAAGTAGATAGAAGGGAAACTTTCTGCTTTCCCCCCGTTTGCCTGAAAGTAGGACAGACGTTTGTAAAGGCGCCCCCCTTCCTCTCTCTGCCAGGAAGGACAGAAATTAATCACTGGAAAAGACTTTAGGCCCTTACAGTCCCAGAGATGGCCCAGAGGAACCTGCATAACCAACTTTACTAACTGTCCCTTAGCTTCCACTAGTTTCCTCACATGTTTGCTTTTACACAATTTACCGTCCTAGAAACTCAAAGTCCTTTTTACTCGAGATCTTGTCACATCTTTAAAAAGTTACTGTTCTTTTGTTCTACATAAGCCCAAGTTCTAACCGCTCCTTTGAGTTACGTGTTAGAGGTACACCCATGTGTATGTGTAGTGCATATGCTAATAAACGTGTTTGCTTTTCTCTTGTTAATCTGTAGTTAGTCTAATTACAGGATCGCAGCCTCAGAGCTTAGGATGGGTAGAAGGAAAAAAGTTTTTGCTACCTTTTGGGATGAATGCCAGAGAGGGAAGTAGGGTCCCAGGAAGCTCTTTTCAGTATGGGCAGTCTGCGTCAGAAGGTAGGAGGAAAGTCCCCAAGGAAGGCAAGGCCTTCGTGCTAGAGAAATCAAGGACAGATGATGAGCAAAGTACTTAGTTTTGCTCTTGACACGTGTGGATGTGGACTAGTTTGCTTTGTCGGCTATTTTGAGAATTTAGGTATCTGAGTTAGTTGAGATAGACTGCCAGGTGAGGGGAGCTGAAAAGCAGAATTTGATGGCAGAATGAAGTATTATTTACTTTACTTCAATTTTCCACTTCTAAATAATTAGGTAACGTAAAAAAATAAATTATAAAATTAAGCCACTACATAGAAAAGAATGACATTCTGACACATGCTACAACACGGAAGAACCTTGAAAACATTACATCAAGTGAGATAAGCTAGACAAAACAACAAATGCAAGGCCTGTCCAGAAAGTAGCCAACCATGTACTATGAAAACTAGAGACATTTATTGAAGAAGATACAAGGTACAAGACACATCGGACACAGGACAATGATGCCTCAGTCCCCTTCAAAGGAGGACCTTGGGACCTCACACAACTCTCCCAGCATCTCTTCCACTGTTTAAAACACTCTGCAAAGTCCTTTGTTGGAATTGTCATCAGCTTCCCTGTCATATTTTCCTGAACCTCATTAACAGTCTGAAATCTCTTCCCTTTCAAAGGTGATTTTAGTTTTGGGAAAAGCCAGTAGTTTTTGGAATCCCCATATCAGCTTCTAGTTCTCACAGTCAGTCACCAATCTTTGTTGATTGCAGCCAGTACACCTTCAACATTCTCAGGTGTTCTGCTTGTTTCAGGCCTTCCAGAAAATGTGGATCACTTTCAACAGATTCTCCACCACTTTTGAAGCATTTTACCACACTTTTATTTGTCCTACACTCATTGCGCCGACCCTGAAAGCCTTCTGACTCATCCAAATGGTTTCCATGGAGGAATGTTCAAGCTTAATGCAAAATTTCATGCAGATACATTGCTCTACTTGCTCAGACATTTTGAATGCGATGACCACACAGTACACATGCTCACTCAATGGCATCCACTGCCCCCGTGGACTAGTACAGTGAAGTCATCATTGTTCCCCCATGTGCCTTCCAGTCCACTCTTGGCTGCCAGACCACATCGATGTTGCACAAACCGTTCTTCTCATTATATTAACAATGACTGAACTTTTTCTGGACAGACCTTGTATTATTTCACTTACATAACATATCTGAAACTGGGGCACATTCATAGAGATAGAAAGGGATTAGGAGTTACCAGAGGTGGTGGGAGGAGTTATTGCTTAATGGCTATGGAATTTCTGTTTGACGTGGTGAAAAATGATGATGGTTGCATAATGTGAATGTAATTAATGCCACCAAGCTGTACATTTTAAAATGGTTGAAATGGTAAATTTTATGTTATTTGTTATATATCTTTTGCCGCAATTAAATAAAATAGTAAAAAAATATCCATTATTTTGGAATTGATCCTCTGGCTATATTGAGTTGTGCTTTTTTGAGTGGGAGGTTTTGGATTGGTCAGGACAGAAGGTTTTATAAAATACACAAGTTATATTTCCCTAATGAAGCCACCACATTTTCTGCCAAAAAAGTATGAGTATGCAGGGTATTACAAGCATGCATGAGATAAGACACGCCATAATTGCTATTGCATTAGTAGCTTGAATCATACTTCATAAAATCTGATACTAGCCATGCCCTCCTGACCTGAAATACTAAGGATGCCAATACATAGGTGGCTTTAAATAGAGGTTCATTTAAGCATCAGTGGTTGAGACTTGGTGTATATTATACAAATAGCCATGTCCCCATAAACAGTCATGTCCCACACCAGAGTGGGATATTTTTCCTATGCCTTCCCTAATCACTAGTTAGAGGTGCCTCAGAAGCAACCCATATTGTGTAACAAGGAGAAGAAGGCAGAATAAAAATGTGTTTAACCCCCAGACATTGAAGTGTTTGAAACCAAGCTAATTTGGTCTGCTGTTAAATGGTTAAGTCAGTCATGGCAGAGTCAGCATTACCAGCAGGAAAATGGAATGCTTTTTTAGTTCATTTGTGGTGTGTCCACATGTAGGTACTTCTGACACAAAAATGGCTTAATTACAGGCCGTAGAGGGAGCCCACTTTTGTCTTCACTTGAGAATTATCTTCAAATGACAGGACATCACCCAACAGTGTTTTGAATGAATTCAGTCATTGCTGTCAGCATTACGACCTCATCACAGACAACAGGCAGTATAAACAGGGGTGATGTCACTGGTTGATAACATCCATCATTTATATATTTCAACAGTTTGCTGGGCTCTGCAGGGGAGGGGTCAAGTTGAGCAATGATAATAACAGCTAATATTTGGGCAAGGGAGGGACATTTGGGATTCGGGATTATAAATATTTCCAATATTCTAATATTGGCATTAGAAGGTTTAACTGTCCAATTATCTCTTCCAACTGACTGAGATGAGACAAGACATTGAAATGAAGGAATCATTGTGAGCATTTGGTTAAAATAATGAAACAAGGAGGCCATTAGACTGCTGTGGCTCTAATGCCTGGGTAGCTTACATAAGCAAACTGAAACCTAAGCCAGAGTCAACACACTTGAATTGGAGAAAATGAAACTTAAGAACTAATCACAGCCTTGGTCAGGTGGTTCAGCTGGTTGGAGTGCTGTCCCATACACCAAAAGGCTGCAGGTTCCATTGCTGGTCAGGGGACATGCCTAGGTTTTGGGTTCAATCCCCGGTCGGTCAGGGTGCATATAAGAAGCAACTGGTCGATGTTCTTTTCTCACATTGATGTTTCACTCTTCCTTTCTTTCTTTCTAAAAAAGCAAGAAAAACACATCCTTGGGTAAGGATTGAAAGAAAAAAACTAGTCACAAACTACCAACTGGGCTTTTCCAAATAAGGCAATCGCTTAAGCTATGGCCAGTCAACTACTCTCTTTGATATGCTTCCGAGTTTTAGCTAGAAAAAACCTTTCCCTGAGCTCCCGGCAGTGGAGTGTTTAGTTTGGGGCTGCCTGATTTCAATCTAAGTTCGTGCAATAAACTTCAAAATGTTAATGTACCTCAGTTTATTTTTGAACAGTTCATTGTGTGCTTTCCATGAGGTAGACCAGTTCTGTAAAAGCATGATTCTCTAATGGTTAAGCTCAGTTCTCACAGTACATAGTGAGCACATGGATAATTTAACACAAGTGGAAATAAATCAAGATCACTCACACGAGAGCTTGCTCTCCAGGAAGGGAGTCAGCCACCATCACTTGTGTTTGGTAGAAACTCAAAGGCAATCAGAGAGGGGAAGCTTTACAGGCCTACCTTGGAAACAGTGTGGTTCCGTTCCAGACCACCAGAATAAGCGAGTATGGCAATAAAATGAGTTGTAATTTTTTTTTGCTGGTTGTGGATCTTGGCTTCCATATGTAAAAAATATAACTGTGAAGTGTGAAAAAGGGAAGCACAAGACAAAGTATGTCTGTATAGTGAGGGAAAAGTGTGGAGTTTTCCTGGTATGTTGTGTGATTAAAGGTTGTTGGCAGGGGAAGTTGGAGGTGAAATGACTGGAAGTGAAGCATCTGAGTGATTGGTTTGGGGAGCATGTTTGGTTTTCTCTAGTTAGTCCTGGTGTGAGTGTTTATATATCTACTTGTGTGTTGAAGTGTGTATGTCTAAAATAGGGAAGTTGGCAGCCTTTGAGCAAATTCTGACCATTCTGAGCTGGTTGTCTCAAAGGTTGTGGCTTGCTTTCTTATGTGGATCAGAGTTTTATGTTACTTATGGTCTACTCTATAAATAAGTAGACCATGTTTACGTCCATTTGCCCATTAAGTCTCTCACTCATTGAAAAGCTAGCCAGTAGAATGATAGAACTGATTATACAAAGGTATGAGGCATTGGAATTTATATAATCCCAGAGAAAGGAATGACGAAATAAAAATTGATACAATACTGGCTCATGTTTCTTGATTTTAACCTTCAAGATTATTATTATTTTTTGTATTTGATATCTGCTCCTTCTCCTCATTACACCTTGTCAGGTTTTTACCAATCTCTGGCTTTATTGGATTGTAAAATCTTTGTACCCTCCTAAATTGTCACACTTCCCGAGGGTATTGGATGAACATTAAGTGGGTTTATTACAAAATCTTCTAGAATTAAACCAATTTTTAAAAGCCACACAGTTTTTGGGTTTTATTTTCAAATTTTGAATAAAAATTTATCATCTTGTTTAATCTTTGTAAATCTAATGCGATTGTGGTAGTACATTTATTGTGGTAGTACAGTTATCCCCGATGAGAAAACCAAAACAGGTAAAGTGACTTGAGAAGTAACGAGTAAAAGACAGCTAGCTACAGAATAGTTCAGCACTGGCCATACTTACACTTTGGGTTATGAATGAGGAAAGGACAGACAGAGAACTCTGACACACTCCAGTACATTGCAGGCTGTGGGCAAGGCCAATTACTCTTTGCTACTCCTTTATGTTGCTTCTGAATTCTAAATCCTTTCCTGAGGGAGTTCACAGGTGCGGTGGAAAGTGTTCACACGTGTGCTGGTTGGGAATTCAGAAACAGCTTCGCTCCAGGATTTGCTTTTGCTAGTTGTGCTGTTTTGAGCAGTAATTTAGCTTCCCTGGGCTTCCTGTTTCCTCACTTGAAATAGAGCTGAACCAATGTTCTTTGAAGTTTAGATGCTGGTAACTGGTAGCCAATAACTGGAAAAACTGCGTCGCCACTTGAGTTAAACATATTTCAGAGCAGCTGGAGGAGGATCTGGTAGTTTCACATTCTGCAGCGGAAAGATTTTTTTCATCTTGGCGGCTGCTGCTCGCCTCGCACCTGCCTCGGGTTCTCCTCCCGGCCCCAGCAGTTCTCCCGTTGTCATGGAGATTCGGAACGCTCCAGCTGGCCGATTTTCCTCCTGCGGTACGCCCAGCGGAGCACGTGACGACGCACGCGCTCTCCAGGAGGCAACGGCGCCGCGGTGGCTGCCGGGATTGAGGCTTTAGCAACCCGATCAGGAAGTGGCGGGCGGGGCTCCAGGTTGAGTGGCTCCCTCCTCTGCCACCGCCACTGCCAGTGCCGAGACCCCAGGCTGGCGGGACAGCGCTAGTTGTGCGTTCGGGCAGGCGCCGGCGCTGACCAGGAGCAGGAAGCGGCAGCCACGCGGGCGTGGGTGGCTGGCCGAGGCGGAGGTGCAGGGAGGCGGCGTCGGGTCGCGTGGGGCGGCCCTCCTCGCTCAGGTAGGGGCTGCGGCCGCCGGGTGAGGGGCGCGGAGCTCCGGCCTGCTCTTCGCCACCGCCTCTTCCCGAGGGGCGAGCGTGTTTTCCACCCCTAGGAAGGCCGGGAGTGCAGTTCTCTGCGCCAAACGGTTACCCGCGGTAACAACTTCTTGGGAGCATTGTCTCTCAGGCCGGCGGTTTATTGAACAAACTTGTGGGTTGGAAAGGGGGAATTCGCAGTTGCAGAGCCTCTATCTAGCCCCCAAGTTTACGCTAGCAGTAGCGGAGTTAAACTATGGAGTTGGGGTGGTTCCTACCGACTAAAGGCTGTGATTTAGATGCTCGTTCATGGGCGGTCTCTCTCTGTGTTTTAAAGCTGGCTCTTGGACACCTAGTTTGTAATGATGTCTAAACTTCAGCTAGAATAGTTTTGTTTTCTGCAAAGCTAAAACCCATTTCCAAAACGGAACGCTGCGATACATTTTCCTCCGTCTATATATTTTTGTCATTTAAGATGTAAGCAGTCTCTTCTCAGCCTGCCGCCTATCCATAGCAGTGTTCTTAGTACTAGTGGCACCTCTGAAGCTTAGGCAGCGAGAGAGGAAAGTAGAAAGGCTGAAAGAAGTCGAACGATATATTGGAAAGAACGTGGAGTCAGAAGATTGTGACTTAATTTTGGGTTCTCAGTGCCCATCCGTGACACGTGGACACGTGAATTCCGAGTTGTGGTATTTTTCAGTGTAAAACGGGCAGGGTGATGTGTCTACCCCACCTGTGAAACTGCAGTTATTGAGGGTTCTCTTGAAGAGGAGGAGGAAAGTCAGGCGGAGCATGCCCTGGTGATAGACGTTAAGCTTTCTGCTCTGGATGCCTTTGAACGTTATCAGTACAGGAGCGCTGATTTAGGAGTTAGGATAATTTGGGTTCTGATCCAAGTACTTACAGCTGTTGTGACCTTACCGTAACCCTTCAATTCAGATTTTCCATCATATTAAAAGGAGTACATTGGATACCTTTTAGCTCATAAAGTTGGGAGGATCAAATGTAACCATTTAGGTTTTTGTAAACTGTAAGGCTTTTGATTTAAGTTTGTATTAAAGTCATGGTTAAAAGCCCGGGTTAATTAACGTCTCTTCACCAGGTGAAATAAACAGATGTTTCCTGTTTAGGCGTACTGGCCCTACTTTATCATTTGCGAATTCTCCTTTCTGTTCTCACACTTTCCCTCCCCTCGGGGTGGTCTCTTATCTTCCTCACCACAGTATAATCGTTATTTCTTTTCAGAGCCAACTCAAAATAGTAATACCCAAATAACATATTTGTATAGCTTTTTACTACTTAATAATTACTTTCTCATTTTTTTCTTACAGTTGAGCTAGATGTAGACAGCATTGGTAATATCTTCATTTTAACTTATGATAAAAGTGGATTTAGGGAGCTCTAGAGGATTGTCTAGGGTCCTGTTGCTCTTAGGGATTGGAACCAAGGGGAGAAGATAGGTCTTTGAAGTGAGGTCCTGTGCCAGTGATACTTCGTTTCCTACTTAACTGAAGTTTACTCTGGGTATTTCTTATCAATGCTTATATTTTTAACTTTAAAGCCCTCTAAGTCACTTTGTATTTATTCATTAAGTGAGTTGCTCAGTGCTTTCAGGTTCTCAAATGTAAGCCTGTTGAAGGCAAGGATTTATTTTCCAGAACTTTGCAGAACTTGGAGGTCAGTGGCACACAAACAGAGGACATTTAATAAAGGCGTGTAAAACCAGTAACAATGAGGCTGGAACAATTTATGTTTAAAGATGTTTTCCCGTTCATTATTCATTTAACAAATATTTATTGAGCTACCCTGTGCTTTAAGGCTTTCAAAGTACAAGGTAGTCTTTTTCCTTGGGGCCTTCCTACCCGGCTCATGAACACTACTGGTCTTAACACTGCAGGAATCATTTACGTAGTCCGCTTTGAGCTTCCAAGCTCACAGCTATGGGATTCTAGGGAGAGCTGACACAAGAGAGGAACATTTAAAAATACTTGTTGAAAGACCTGTGGCTTCCCTGGTTGTGTTGAAGTTGCTTAGAATTGTAGAGTTTTAGAACTGGGGAAAAAAACGGAAGAGGTTTAGTGTCACTTCTGTCCAAATCAGGAATGTCCTGTAGATATTTCTAACAAATGTTAATCCAGCCTCTTCATCATGTAATGATAGCGAGTTGACCACTTTTAAAATACACCTTTTCATTTGCAAGCAATTCTGATGGTTTTCTCTCTTTTTTTGTTGTTGTTGTGAGCCTACATCTTAAATCTGCTTCCTAGTTTCTGCTCAGTATTCTTGATGTTTTTAAAGCAGCGTTGTCCGATAGAAATAAAATGTGAGCTGCAAGTGTGAGCCACACATGTAATTTAAATTTTTCTAGTAGCCATAGTTTCTAAAAGAGTTTAAAAAATCAGGAGAAATTAATTTTAATATTTTACTTATTCCAGTATATCCAAAATGTCACATCAACATACAATCAGTCTAAAAATATGTCATTAGTAATTTTGTAAGTTCTTTTCTGTGTACTAAGTCTTTAAAATCTGATGTACATTTACGCGTAGAATACATCTCAACTCTAGCCCCATTTCAGGTGCTCAGCAGGCACATGTATGTGGCCAGTGGCTACCATACTGGACAGTGCAGTTCTAGAGCTCTAGAGAATAATCTTTCTCTCTTTACTAGCGCCTGGCACAGTGCTTGGCACAAAATAGGCACTACGTAAATATCTTTTGAGTGCATGAGAGACTAAATACAAGTGTTAGATAACTAGTAACAGAAGGTGATTTTGTTTGGGAAGTAACTCTTACTGAGACCTATGAATTTAACATACAGGTTTGAATTTAGCATAGAGGAATCTGTATTAAAGATACTTATCTTATCTTTGCAGCATTATGGATCCAAGCCTTTTGAGAGAACGGGAGCTGTTCAAAAAGCGAGCTCTTTCCACTCCTGTCGTAGAAAAACGTTTAGTATCTTCTGAGTCATCAACATCATCATCAAAGAAGAAGAAAGCAAAACTAGAACATGGAGGATCATCAAGCTCTAAACAAAATTCTGGTTAGTAAAATTGACTAGCACTGTTTTTATTTTTTAGGAAACCATTTAGTAATGGCAAGTTCATTTTTCAGTTCAACATTCATATTGATTGGGTATTTGAAGTATAAAGGATGAACTGATGAGAGAATTTTTTAAAAAATATTTTATTCATTTATTTTTAGAGAGAGGTGAAGGAAGGGATAAAGAGAGGGAGAGAAACATCAGTGTGTGGTTGCCTCTTGTGCGCCCCCTGCGGGGGACCTGGCCCACAATCCAGATATGTGGAAATTGAACTGGTGACCCTTTGGTTTGCAGGCGGTCACTCAATCCACTGAGCCACACCAGTCAGAGCTGATGAGAGAACTTTTTGCTCCTAAGATGTTCATAGTCTTGTATTGTAATTAGAATTTAGGTTATTATCTTTTAAAAAATAACTTAATTGAGGTTTCCTTTCTATACCATGAAGTTCACTCTTGTTTTTTTAGGTGTACAACGAAAAGACTTCTAGTAAATTTATGATTGTGCAGCTAATTAGCACAATCCAGTTTCAGAACATTTTTGTCACCTTCAAAAGATGCCTGGTACCCATTTGTAGTAGCTCCTTTTTCCGCACTCCAGCCTCAAATAACCAATCGTCTACTTTCTGTCTCTGTGTATTTGCCTTTTCTGGACATTTCATATAAGTAGAATTGGATAATATGTGGTCTTTAGTGTGTGACTTCTTTTTTACTTAGCATCTGTTGATATGATCATGTTGTTCTTTGTTCTAATAACACAGTATATTAGTTGACTTTCAGATGTTAAACCAACTTTGTATTCTTGGAATAAAATCTTCTTGGTCATGGTATATAACCCTTTTTGTTGTTGTTGTGGGATTCATTTTGCTATATGTTGTCCAGGATTTATTCGCTTCGTAGCATGCATCGGTACTTCATTCCATTTTATTACTGAAAAGTATTCCATTGTATGGATACACCACAATTTATCTATTCACCAGTTAATAGATGTTTGTATTCCTTCCACTTTTATCTATTATAAATGATGCTGCTTTGAACATTCCTGTGCAAGTCTGAGTGTGGACATCTTTTTTTTTTTTTTTTTTTCTCTTGTAAAGAGACCTAAGAGTAGATTTTCTGGATCATATGGTAAATTTATGTTTAACTTTTTAAGAAACTACCAAAATGTCCATACCATTTTACATTCTTATCATCAATGCATGAAGGTTCCGTTTTCCTTATTCTTGCCAAGACTTGTTATTCCTGTCTTTCTGATCATAGCCATTCTAGTGGATGTGAAGTGGTATTTTGGTTTTAATATGCAGTTCCCTAATAATTAACAATGTTAGATGTCATTCCCGTGCTTATTTACCATTCATATGTCTTTGGTGAAATATCTGTTCACATTTTTTGCCCACTTAAAAAATATCAGGCTGTCTTCTTCCCGTTGATTTGTAAGAGTTCTTTATATGTTCAGATACAATTTATCCAGTATCACTGTGCTCTTGGTGTTTTATCTAAGAAATCTTTGCCTGACCCAAGGTCATAAAAATTTACTATGTTTTTTTTCCAAGAGTTTGTAGTTTTAACTCTTGCATTAGCTTTATGATAAGTTTGAGTTGATGTTTTGGTTTAGCATAAGGGTCTAATAAATTCATCACTTTGCTTGTGGTTATTCAGTTGTCCCTGTACCATTTCTTGGGATGACTGTCTTCCCCATTAACTTGTCTTGGTCGCACCCTTACTGACTAGAAGTTGACTATAAATGAGTTTATTTCTGGCATCTCAGTGCGGCTCTGTTGACTCATGTGCCCATCCTTGTGACAGTACCACATTCTTATGATAACTGTACATTGTAGTACAGATTTGAAATTAGCAAGTTTAAATCCTACAGTTTTGTTCTTTTTCAAAATCCATGTACATTTTAGAATCAGCTCATCAGTTCACATGGGTAAAAGAGCCAGCTCTGATTTTGATAGGTATTGCATTGACTCTCTACATCAATTTGGGGAGAATGGCTATCTTAACAACATTAAGTCTTGGAATTGATGAACAGGAATATCTTTCCATGTGTTCAGGTTTTTAATGTATAAATCTTACATTTATTTTATTAAATTTATTCCTAAGTATTTTATTTTTGATACTGTTGTCAAGAATTTTATTCTTAATTTGATTTTTGAAATATTCATTCCTGGTACATGAAAATACAAGATTCTTGTCTGTTGATCTTGTATTCTGCAACTTTGCTAAACTCGTTTATTATTTCTAGATTTTGTGTGGATTCCTTAGGATTTTCTATTGGGTTGGCCAAAAAATTCATTGTTTTTTTTTTGTATGATGACTCTAGTAGTGCCTAGTTGTCTTTAATTTTATTCAAAACAATTTTGTACTCGGCAATTCCACTGCTGGGATTATATCCTAAGAACCCTGAAACATCAATCCATAAGAACCTATGCACCCCAATGTTCATAGCAGCACAATTCATAATAGCCAAGTGCTGGAAGCATCCTGAGCACCCATCAGTAAATGAATGTATCAAAAAATTATGGTACATTTACATGATGAAATACTACACGGCAGAAAGAAAGAAGGATCTCCTACCCTTTGTGACAGCATGGATGGAACAGGAGAGCATTTTGCTAAGTGAGGTAAGTCAGATGGTAAAAGACAAATACCATATGATCTCACCTGTAAGTGGAACCTAATTGACAAAACAACAAGCAAGCAAAATATAACCAGAGACATTGAAATTAAGAACAAACTCACAGTAACCAGAGGGGAGGTGGGAGGGGTAATGGGGGGGAAGGGGGAAGGGTTTTGAGGGACAACTATAAAGGACACGTGGACAAAACCAAGGGAGGGTGGAGGGAGGTGGGGATGGCTGTGGTGGGGGGTAAATGCAGACAACAGTACTTGAACAACAATAAAATAATAAAAATTTTATTAGATTGTGACAGCTATCATTATCAGCATGCATTTAAAAAATATCAAAATTAGTGAGTTTTTGTGCAGTCATTTTAATATTGAAGATGAAAGAAGATACACAACATTTTTGGTGAAGTATGCCTTATTTCAAGAAAGGTAAAAATGCAACTGAAATGAAAAAAAAAACATGCAGTGTATGGTGAAGCTGCTGTGACTGATCAAATGTGTCAGAAGTAGTTTGCAGAGTTTCTTGGTACTGTTGACATTCTGGCCAAGTAATTCTTTGCTGTGGGGCTGTCTTATGCATTGGAAGATATTTAGCAGCACCCCTGGTCTCTACCTACTGGAAGGCAATAGTGGGAGATAGCCAACCTACTCAGATATCCAAATCAATAAAGTCATTGATGAAAACGAAAAATGTGACTTTTATTTTACAGAAAAAACTAAACGAACTTTTTTGGCCAACCCAGTATGTACAAGATTATGTCATCAGTGAATAAAGACAGTTTTCTTTCATTCTTTCTCACATGAATGCCTTGTATTTTTTTCTTGTCTGGACTGGCAAGTATGTTGAATAGAAGTAGTGAGACGGGACATCTTTGCCTTGTTTCTGATCTTACAGGAAAAGCATTCAGTCTTTCACCATTATGTATGATGTTAGCTATCCTTTTCATCAAAGTAGGCCTATCATTCCTATTAGCACATGCGTTAGGATTGATCAGCTCTTATTTCAATGAAACTTTGAATTATGATTTATGGGAAACGGAATTTTAGGAACTGTTTTAAACATTAGTAGAGCCCCACTTTAAGACCTCATCTGTTTGCTCCAAAATCTCAATGGCTTAAAACAACAAAGGTTTTTTTTTTTCCTCTTTTTTTCCACACGTTTATCCATTGGCAGGGGTCTAAACTTATTACAGTCACTCAAGGACCTGGGCTGACAGAGTGGTGATTTTTCAAATGTTGGCTTCAGTGCTAAAGGGATAGGAAACTCTGGAAGATCTTGTCTGGCAGTTAAATGCTCTGGCCCAGAGGTGACACACACATTACTTCCTCTCATGACTTACTGGCCGTAAGGCTGTACCGAGCCACAAGTGGTTCCATGTGCTCAGAAAGAGGAGAGCTGCATGTATATTGGGTATAAATGCTGAAGACTTACCTTATGACCCTAATTTGGTTTGCTGTCATTGGATAGCACCGCTAGGTGCTTACCAGGGCTCCTGGTTTAGCTCCCATTCTCTGTGTAGTAGTCAGTGATTCTTCTATTCATAAGTCTGATGACATCTCACTGCTTTTCAGATCAAGTCCATCTCTTCCTGTAGCTTCCAAGCCCTACCTGATCTAGTCTGCACTTACTTTTATGCCTCCTCCCTGTTTCCTTGCCCTATAGTCTAGTGATACTGACTTGTAACTCCTCTAACATGCTTTACTCTGCCTTTGCTCATAATATTTCCTCTTTCTGGAACATTCTTTCTTACCTACTTCCCTCTTCCCTTTGGCTAACTCCTGCTCTCTTAGGTTTCAGCCTAAAAGTCATATTATTTCCACTTTTCAATTTTAATTGAGTTCTTGCCCCAGGGGTGTCCAACCTGTGGCCTGTGGGCTGCAGGCAACCCAGGATGGCTGTGAATGCAGCTCAACACAAAATCGTAAATTTACTTAAAACACTATGAGAGACGCCAAAAGGTAGTGCTCCCTATTTCTGACAAAGCTACTGTGTACTATTTTAATTGCATGATTACTTGTTTGTAATTGTAATGTAATCCCTCACACATAGAAGCACTCACTAATTTGTCATTAGAGCTTCTAAATAAATTAAGGATACAGTAGGGAAAAGTTGATAGTGTACATTATCAGGTAATCTAGTTATCAGAGAATCTATATGCTTTCCATCTATGGCAAAGACCCCAAAGTTTACTGTTTAGGAAATTTTTTTTAAAAGATTTTATTTATTCATTTCTAGAGATAAGGGGAGGGAGAGAGAAAGAGAGAGAAACCTCAATGTGTGGTTGCCTCTCATGTGTCCCCCACTGAAAACCTGGCCTATAACCCAGGTATGTGCCCTGTTGGGAATCAAACCCTTAACCCTCCGTCTCAAAGGCCCACACTCAATCCACTGAGCCACACCAGCCAAGGCAAAAATGTGGTTTTAACAGTGCTCAGAATAGTTCCTGGTTACCAGAGTATCTTGAATACCTAGGTTTCATAAGTCCTTTAAAAGTTGGTTACGTTACTTGTGCTTGTTTCGAATTTTAGAAGAAAATATAAAAAATATTTTGTGGAAAAACTTCAGATTGGCAATTAGGGTTCTCTAAATTGAAAATACTTATTTTTCACTTCACATATCAAATATTTTCTATTTTGTCATTTTTCATTAGCTTCTTATCTGTTAAGTTGAGGTGTCACATTTAAAGCTGTTGTTTCCAATTTTTTATTTTTAGTAATGCTATTATAAACATCTTTGTATTTTGGGCTTTTTTCTTCTTTTGAATTAATGTCTCAATAAATTTTCAGGAGTGACATTTCTGGCCTAAGGGCAGGTCAGCAATAGTGGTTAAGAGCATAACCAGAAACAGTGTAGTGGTTAAGAGCATGCTTTGGTTTGCTCATGGGTGGTAGCAAAATAGTATTAGGGTTAGAAAGTGTAATATCTGTATAGCCCTTGGAATTCTAAGAAATGAAACTGCCATATTTCTTAACAGGTGTTGAGTGGTCCTATCCTTTGACTTTTTTTTTTTTTTGCAGTCTCTTCTATATGAGGTATCTTAGCCCTTCAGAGTATGAATGTGAGAAGCAAAATGAAAGCACAAGCCCAAGAAATGTAATTTAGGGGGTGTACTAGTTTGAATACCATGTATTTCAACAGTTAGTCCAGTTAATGAAAATTTTATGCAAGTATACTTGTGACTTTTCTGAGTATTTGAGACTTTTCACAGTAACCCTACAAAACTTAAATCATTAAAAATGTACAAGTTGTCTTCGACAAACTAGAAAATAATGTTTTTCAATAAGTAGGGATTTTAATATTTAAGTGGAAGTATTTTACTTTGGATTTTGAGAAGCATTTTAAATAGCATTTTTATTGCCAAAACACATGTAGATATAGTGTAACTCTTTTTTAGTCCACATGATTTGTTTACTTATAAGTTATTTTGGCATCATTAGTCTTTCGTATGTTTTCCAGCTTACCTTTTGCTGCTTAATATTGAATTCTAGGAATCTTTTAATTTTTAAATTTTTTTTTCACCCCCACCAGAGGACATTTGTTTTTCATTGTTTTTAGGGAGAGAGGTAGGGAGAAAGAGTGATAAGCAAACATTGATGCTGGTTGCCTCTGGTATGCTCCTGGACCAGGGATAGAACCTGCAACTGAGGCATGTACGCTGACTGGGAACCGAGTCCACAACTGTTTGGTTGTAGGGCGATGCTCCAACCAGCTGAGCCACACTGGTCAGGACTGAGTTCTAGGAATCTTTTATCTAGTTTTTGAAGTGTCATTTTAAAGAGATTGGTAAATTATTCACATTTGTGAAGTTTTACTGTATATTTAATGAAAGGGATACACACACAAAAAGTACGTATTTAACTTGATTTTCCTTTCTAGTAGAAATCTTTTAATCATTCAAAGTCAGTCAATTTTATAATAACAGTTGGCCTGAGAAAATTTTTTTTTCTCAAAAGTTAAAGGCAGTCTTCATAGATTTTGTTGATCTTATGCAGAGCACTAGACCACTTCAGTTTCACGTTTTCTGATGTTGTCCATCATACTTCTAAGAGGGTTAGGTTCATTTTTCAAATCTTTCACAGTTTTGTTTTTTACACAGCAGCAGCAGTCAAGGACTTCGTAAAGGAAAGCCAGCACCACTAAAGATACCACTGTAAATATAAATAAAAGCAGAATGACAAAGCAGGCAGTGTTCCAGTTATCATGGAAAGGGTAAATTTTTTGAACTTGAAAACCAAGATACTGATAAACAGATGTAGTGGTTTCATTCCAGAGGCTGGAGCTCAGGGAGGCCATTCTTAGAGATTTCACTTCTTGTATTACTCTTTTGAATCTATGAAAAGGTAAAAAGTGGATATATGTAATCAGACTTTATAGATTTGTCAATTCAAATCTCAGTGCTAAGATTTGTTAGCAACTTGAGTCTTCCTTATTGTCTGCCAGAGTTAGTGCCTGAATATTATTAATTTTTTAAATTAATTTAAAAACACATTAATGGTATTAAATGTGTTTTTTCTATATCTATGCAAATGTACTATGTTAAACCATACCATATAGTTTTGTGTATATCATTTGTTAGACAAATGTGTATGTTTAAGATTCTTACACAGAAACTAACTGCTAATGGAAGGGGGAAAGCAGCTGAATTGGTTTAAAATTTGAGTAAAGGAGTTCTCAGTGAGGTATTATCTACAAGAATCTTAGCATTTTAAGGTCATGTTTTCAAAATGCCCTTGTGCATCATCTCACCTTCTTGGTTCAGTGTATTTTTGGCTCCTAGTTCCGCTCCTTTAAACTTCACGTTCTGGGACCTGAATCGGGAAATAGTGGCTGGGTGGAAAAATAGTAGAGAAAGTCAAATTAAGTTGCCTGTGAAGAGACCATAATCTTAGGATTTTTTTTTATGTATATGATAGTCTAAGTGATTCATATACCTGAATGACCTGTAAATGTGAATATTTTAAACATCAGGCAAGTTCAGTACCCCAAAGTTACTATTTTTAAAATTATTATTCCATTTCATAAAATTAGCCAGTGAGTTCAAGTTTTAGTATTCTTGCATTAACTTCTGCACTTCTTGACCTGATACTTGTTAGGCCTTAAATGGGATGGTAAGGATTACAGATAATAAATGAATTTTTATTTTCTTGATCTTTCAAACATATCTTTTAGCTTATTTTTAAACCTTAGAAAATACCTATAAAGTAAGACAATTTTTGAAATAGAAAAAATATCCCAGTTCTTCAATGGCATTTTCAGTTTGTTGCTTTTTTGATGAGAGAAATGACTTATTTTGTATGCTTTTCCCCTCTGTGTAGTTGTAAATTGTTTTAAATTCTTCTAATCAAAGGTTTATTGATTATCTGCTATGTACCAAATACTTTCCTAAGTGCTGGAGATAACATGTCTGTGAGAGTATGTTTTATTTAAAGAAGGCTTCGAGGAAGTGCAGGAGTAGACGAGTGTGATGAAAACCCGCGTGTGCTCACACTGCAGCCTCATTCATGAACTCCTGGCCAGTTTGTATAGCTCTGCCCAGTGCTGCACTGATTCTTTTGAAGCAAATCCCAGACATTATATTATTTCTTCTAGGAATATTCAGTATATCTTAAAAGGTGAGGACTGTGTTTTTGGACATAACCACAATACTATTTTCACATTAAAAAGACTAAAAAGTGACTTAAAAACCAAAGCCATACAATATAATTCCTTTAGATTTCTTTTTCTTTATAGATAAAATTTTAAAACTTTGGGGTTGATAAATTGATTTTTTTAAGGTTTTTGTTTTCTTTTTAAAATCAGATTTGCTTGGTAAACCACTTCAGCTCTCTGGATGGACTTGGTTCCTTCTTTTCTTCATTCATGTATTTTGAAGGTAAAATTGATGATCTGAGCCCAAAAGCAAAGGCTCAAATTTATTTTTTTTCCTTTTGGATTTAAGAATTCTTCAGTTTTTTGGTGCTTGGTGAGACCCTTCATCTTGAAATGAGGGATAGCAGACCAATGGACAATAACTGAATCAATTGCTTCTGTTAGTTCTGAGACATAAAAAAATCCATTGGCTGTAACACAGGTATGTGTTACAGCACATTAATTTTCAAACTGTGTAGACCCAGCCTTTCAAAGTTACCCTCTTTTACCCTTCCACTTTTTCTCTTCTGAGCATGTTCTGATAGAAAGCAAGGCTGCTAGGTTGTACAGCTTCAGGGAGCACCAGTCATACTGTGTTGTGGGTGCCATTCACATAGAGTTGTGTAATGTGGATGCTCTGATAGACTACACCTCTATCCTCTGCATTGTTGCTGCCTCTGATTCTAATCACCATGGACGCAAATAGTCAAGTAACTCATAGAAATGAAAATCACATGGAGACAAAAGTCAAGTCCTTTTTGACTCGGCCTTCCTAATAGTGTCCTGTGTTCATGCACACACACTCATTCATACACCCCCCCCCCCCCCGCCCCCAAGTTCAGCTTTGGAACTCCTTTAAGATGTTAAGCACTACTAAAATGTATATACTCCTAAGAGAGGTGACATACATAGTTACAGTTATTTTTACTTCATAGTGAGTAAGTTTCAGGTCCTTTTTGAAAAGCAGAGCTAATAGAAGACAGGGAGAGAAAGGAGAGTGGGACCTTGGGGAAAGTGGGGACAGTGCCACATAATGTGGGTAGGTAAAGAGTGGGGAGAGTTGCGTGAGGGTCCATCTAATCATTTTACTTGGACTAACCTAGGAGCATTGATGGAAATATTCCTTAGACTTTCGGTTAAAGCCTTTCAAGTTGATTCCTTTTTAAAATATGGGAAAAAAAAGTTTGAGGGTCTCTTCTACATTTGGCATTGGAAGTGACCGCAGGGGAAACGGTGCTGGGGAGAGAGCGAGAGGAGAGAGAAGCAGTTTCCACAATATGCCCCTCAGATTAGTTTAGTACCCCTTACTAAGTAAGTAGCTTTGTCGAAGTGTTTACTGTTGATTTCAGAGACAGCAATTTTAAATAAAAATTAAAAGTGTTATCTGAAATTCTGTCTCTCTAACATATGCAGCTTTTAATTTTTTCTTTTCTCCTAGAAATTGGTTATATAAATCTATTAACTCCTACCAGGTTGAAATTATACTGAAGTTATTACTTTGCGTTTTAATTCATTGTGAGTAGTAGGCCTTTTTTATTTGTATTGACTTTAAAAGTGGGGAGAAGTTCTAAAAACTAATGTAAGTTACTATTTCAAAATGAAATTTAAAAATTATTAGAAAGGTCATTTAAAGAACAACTTTTTCTGTTTATTTTTGAGGTATAATTGAATTGCTTAAATATTTTTCAGGTCTCCTCACCTTGGAAAAAATAGAGGAAGAGTGGAAGGGAAGGGGAGAAAGTGAAGATAGGTAGACAGACACAGAACTAAATTTAATGATGTGAAGTTAACACGTGCCCATCATCAGTGAACGATTCTTCTGGTTAACATTAATATAGAATATCCACATAATTGAATATTATACATGCAGTAATTGTGTGGTGATATGGGAAGATTTTTAGGATATGTTGTGAAGTGAAAAGAGCAAGGTGCCAGGACAGTTTGTGTAGGAAAGGAGGGAAATAATACATATTTTTATGTACTTTTATCCGCACAAAAATATCAGATATACAAAAAATTAATAATGATTAGTTGTGGGGTTGGATGGAGAGTAGATTTGGGAGACAGGGGTGTGCGTGAACATATTACTTATTCAAAACCCAAAGTAATGTATTTTAAAAGTATTCCTCGTCTTTGGCTTCTAGAAATCTACTGTTATATATCTATTTAATACATTTATTCAGTGTTCTGGATTCTAAAAAATTAAAATTAGGATTATGAAACACTGTCATTTTGATTTGACTTGTACTTTATCCACACACAAATATGCTTATAGTAATGCTCTCAGTGATGACAGTGGATTGCAGTGTGTGCCATCTCCCAGGGCATTGGTAAGGTCTTCTAGAAGCATCTGAGAAGCTTAGGAGAGAGTGTTTATACATATCAGGTTTATGCTATAAATGATGACAGTTTGCCTCTTCCGGGTGTATTGATAACTGACGAGCAGCTCAAAACATCTGCTCTTTAGTCGGCTTCTGGGCATATCTGAAAATAGTAAACCCTTATAATATGGAATCATTTTTCACCTTATATTTTATGTGAATTATTTTTTCAAAGTACAGTAGACCTCTAGTAATTTTTTGTGTTAAATTTAGGGTACAGTCTAAAATTTACTTAGCTGGATTAGACATATCTAGACATGCAAAAAGATATTTACCATTAGGATTTTTTTGTGTTCTGAGTATATTTTTGAAGCTAAATATATATTTATATTAAGCAAATGCCCTATGAAAAGTGAGAGAAAATGGTGTAAAAAAAAAAAAAAGTCTGTACTTTTCTGTATTCCCCCAGAGCCACTTTAAAATTTCATTACAGGACGGGGAAGTGTTAAGGTAAATACTGTATAACTTTGTAGTTTGTCATATTTGAAACAGTGACTTCACCTATTTTTCCCTCCCATTTCAAAAGGCCCTAGTGAAGTATTTAGTCCTAGAGAATAAGACCTGGAAATGTTTTGGAACCTTGAATTGCCAGATGAGAATAAAATTACGCTTCTGATGTATTGATGGTAAAAACTCTTGAATTGAATTTTCTAGTGCCTTTATACATATCATTTTGAAATATCAACTAATCATAACGACTTTAAATGTGGAGCAGCTCACTCAGCCCTGGAACTCGGAGGTCGGCCATGTCTCTCTCTCGTCCGTTGGGTGAAATGGCAGCGAGCCTCCATCTGTGCTGACCATAGGTGTATTACCAGCAAGATGTAGGCTGATGATGGTTTTAAAACAAGGTAGGTGGTAGGGGTTTAGGTTTACAGTTTACCCGAAGTTTGAGTTACAAGTGAATTTGAAACTTTGTTCTATTTAACAAAGTTGTTTTTATTTTGGCTGAGTCTCTTTGGGCTCCCATACTTCATACAGCAAATAGGAATGTTTTCTAGGTACCTAACCCCATTGTGCTGAACCTGGAGAGATCTGATATCTTATAGCAGCAGCCTTTGGTCTTTGTAAGGGACGCTGGCTCATATTAGCTGCATGCTGGTTAAGAAATAGGAGAAATAAAAATTAGGGAAAAGAAATCCTTTAAGATTTAAATAGATTTATCAACAAAGAAAAGGGCAGAACTTGGATCTTTAGAGCAGCATGTATAGGTAATATTTTGGAGCTCTAGCATCTACTAATGATATTTTTGTGCTTGACTATTAGAAAATTAGAAATTTGGTCAGCACTTGCTACTAATTTTTAGTAGACATGCACGGTTAATCTGGGCCATGAGAGTAATCTTATTACCTTGAAAGGTAATGTACTGTCTTCCCTTAGCCAATTCTTACGACATATTTTTATTTTTAAGTGTAGTTTATCAAAAAGGCTTAATCTGTATTTACTTTAAGGATCAATTTAAGAATAACTTTAACATATAAAAATTACTGTGATTTTATATTTTTGTGGCACACACAAAAATGAAAGGCTATTTTGAAAAGGTTTTCATTTAATAATAGCATGACATGTATTACAGTAATATAGACTTTAGGATTTTACTGTAAGGAATTATTTTAATTAAAATATTAGAAAAGTCTGAAGCTCTATAAATGTTTTTGGTTACATTATAATGTAGCCTACATAATGGTACCTTTATAATTTTATTTTTATGTTAAATCACATTTGTGATAATTTCCCAGCATTCTCTGAGTCTACACTCAACATCAAAAAAACAATTTTGAACTATTTTCTGGTATTTGTTAAAATACAACAAACTTTGTTATAAGCGTCTGCTTTTTACCAGCCAATATAATTTGCATGCATATAATCAGAAAGCTTTAGTCCAGGATTTGCTTTTAGTCCAGGTTTTTCTTTAAGAAAAATCCTTTGTTTAAGACAGACCAAACTGCTAAGATGAAATAGCTTGGAGAAAATGAAATTAGCAAGTAACCACTTAAAATCAAATGCTTATGGTTTACTCTACAGTCTGGATATAGATCCAGTTAAAGACAATGTCATGAATTTTCCATTAAGGCACAGATGGTAAGGGTGCTTATCAAATAGCACAGGCAGTCTTCGTATTTTCATAATAAAATCCTGCCAAGCAATTAAATGAATACATTGCTTTTATTGGTTTTTAGTAGGAATAAAGCTTTCTGCTTGATTTTTATGGTAAAATATTTTTATATTGTATCATGAGGACATGTATTACTAAATGAAAAAGACATATAAACCTACCTCTTGTCTGGAAGGCTGCTGTTGAAGCGATGGTATCGTCTGATTGTAATGCAGTCTAGTGCATAGCCAAGATGGAGCTGAGCTTCTATTGGTTGAACTGCAGCACAGCTGACAGTCTCCTCTACACTCATTTGCATTAAGTCCTGCCACCCTTAAGAGTAAATCATTCATAAACTTGAATAGAGCTGTCTGGGGTATCAGCTGTCACCCTTTTTTCTTGCCTTACATTTTGTCCTTCAGCTACATTCCTGCGTAGGATTTGTTAGTTAGCAACAAATTGGTGTTTCCTCGGTGTTTATAAAATTTCAGAACCTTCAGTGAATATTTTGGTGCTAGGGCTAGAAGGTAACAATGTTGAGAGAATACACAAACAGGCCAGGTTTACCAGCTTTGTATTTCTTCCAGCAAGAGTGCATACAATTTTATAAATGAAACTTTCTTTTCTCCACTTTTCCTTCAGTTCTGTGTTTTATATAACTCTTGGCTTCTGGAAGTGGTTATTTCCATGTGGTGGTTTGATACAGGAGAAATTCTGAGGGAAAAGAGAGAAATAAGATTTTCAGCTTTAATAGTTGGGAGAGCGTCGTAAGCATACCACCTACATTAAAAAAGTCTGTATAATAAATTAATGACACAAGGTTTTATTTATTTATTTTTAGAGAGAGGAAAGGAGGGAGAAAGAGAGGGAGAGAAACTGATGTGTATGGTTGACTCTCACAGGCTCCCAACCAGGCACCTGGCCCGCAACCCAGGCACATGCTGTTACTGGGAATTGAACTAGCAACCCTTTGGTTCTCAGGCCAGTGCTCATTCCACTGAGCCACACCAGCTAGGGCTACTTACTGATTTCAGAGGGGAAGGGATGGAGAGAGAGAGGGAAGAAACATTGATTGTTCGCCTCTGGTACACACCCCAACCAGGGACCAAACCCACTACCTAAGTATGTTCCCTGATGGGGAATTGTCCTGTGACCTTTTGGTTCACAGGACAGTGCTCCAGCCAAGTGAGCCACACTGGCAGGGCAGCATTTTGTGAAACTTAAATGGCAAAAGAATTCTCAGTTGGATGTTTAAGATAGAATGTTTTCTTATTTATGGTGTATTATTTAAAGTTGTGGTCTAAGCATAACAGGATCAAAGTTCTTAATTATGGGAGTAGCAATAATAACAATAGTAGGCTGTGTAAATGTTTGCTGTATAGACTTATTTTAATCATAGATAAATCAGCACATTAGTTTCTGGGGCCATGAAAGGGCACCTGGAAATACTGTTCATTCTTATTCCCATTCCTGTTTCCATTCCCTTTCCCCTCCCCTCCCCTCCATTAAAACAAGCATTGAGTGTTTACTATGTCTGGCATTGAGTTAAATGTTAGAAAGCCCGTGGTAAACAACACTGTATGTGGATCTTGATTGACCATTTGGTGCTTATTTTTAACATACTTGTCATTTGTTTTTTAGTCTTCCCAGTTATTTATACAGCATAAACTTAATATTACTTTACTATAAAGTTAAGAGAGCATTAGATGTGCATTTATAAATATCGATTGATACTCTGGAAAAAAAAGACCAGTTTCAGATGGCATAGCCTGTGTTAAAGGCTGGCTAATTACTCTTTACAAGGCATTATCACAAGGACCAACTGGATTTGAATCTGTACTCTGCTGCTTACTACTTATTTTTTTTTGTTGTTTAAAAGTCCACAGTAGTATCTCCTAAATAGGATTTCTGGGAGGGATTAAATAAGAAAATCATTTGGCATGGCTCTTGGCAAACAGTAAGTGTTCAGAAAAGGTTAGTTATTGTTACATTATAAGGGCCCCAAACATCTAAAAACAAACCGTGTAGGTAGGTAGGATTTCATGATTGAAAAGTGAATGTGAAAGTACACCTATAAAGGCATTGTAAGTACTATTTTGGGAGCCATTAATAAAATGGACTTTAATGTGTCAAGTAAGCTATCAAAATTGTAAGTTATTTTTAGAGGAAAATTGCATATGAAGTCTCATTTTAGTCTCAAAAAAGCATATTTAATAAAGCCTTTTCACTAACTAATCTCAAAGGAGTATTGCCTTCTAGAAGCTGTTCTTTTGGATCTCTGACAGTTGTTACATTTGACTTGAGGTTGTTCTAATGCATTATTTTGCTTCAATTATTGTTACCAAGCTGGTGCCAGACATTGACTCTCCCCTGTTCTATTTAACCTCATCTCTTGTGTACCAGCCACATGGGAACTTTATAATTTCTGATCTGATGCCTTGCTAATGAATATGTATTGTACCTCTGGAATGTTTTCCTAGTATTTATTTGGAAATTTTTTTACCGGTTCTTGCCTGACTCATGGAGTGCATTTGTGATGCAGGGTAGCATTAGGATTTGTGCCTGTAAGAATGCAACAAACGATAGATGTTCTGAAGCAAACAATCCTTGTACAGATTGCCTCTCGCCTGGTGCCATAACTCTTTCTAAGCATCCATGTTTGTGCAGTGGCAGTACCTATATTTCTTATTCCTAATTTATCTAAAGTTTATAGTATCATCCTTTCTATTCTCTGAATTAACATGGAATCTTTAAACATGATGAGCATAAATTGATGTAATAAGTGATGCTGGAAGTTTTATCCTTCAGAAGCAATCCATTCTCTTCTCATGGTTTTAAGTGTGTTAGAAAAGCACTGTTGATCAGATTGAGATTTGTATTGTGTTCTTGTTTTAAAAGCCTTGCTTCTAATTATGGGGGAAATCTAATCAGAATTAAGAGTGAAAAAAAGGTACTTATAAAATAAATGTATGTAAAATTTTTCAAAACATTTTATTTGTTTTCTTTTAGCGGGGAAGGGAGAAAGAAAGAGGAGAGAAGCAGCAATGTGTGAGAGAAACATCAATTGGCCGCCTCTTGCATGACCCCAACTGGGGACCTGGCCCACAACCCAGGCTCTTGTGCCCTGACTGGGAATCAGACCTTTCAGTTCACAGGCTGGCGCTCTATCCACTGAGCCACACCAGCCATGGCAAGAAGTGTATTTTAATGCTTTTGAATTATTTATACTTTGTTCCTGTCCTTAGTGAGACCATGGATAGTTTATTGCACACACAAAGATTTTGAATTTTTCACCAAATTTTACAAGATAGAATTCACTGGATAGAAAAGCTCAAACAAAAATCTTTACCAGAGTTAAAAATCCTCTTAGCTACTTAAAAGTCATAATCATATCTAATATGAAAATGTTACCATTTTTTAAATTTTATTTTCAGAGCACAGCAATGGATCATTTAACTTGAAAGCTCTATCAGGGAGCTCTGGATACAAGTTTGGCGTTCTTGCTAAGATTGTGAACTACATGAAGGTAAGTATTTTTCTCAGATAACAAAAATCATATTTAACTTTTTGGCAGAAGAAGGGGACCACTCCCAAATTTTCAAAAGGAAATTTGTATATATGTCACTTTTTATAAAATTGTATATTTCAATATATGTAGTTTATTATATGCCTATTATATATCAAACTATAAAAATATTTAATGCTTTAAGCCTCATATCAAATTAACACTGCAGTGAGTTACCTAGGTGTATTTAATTTACATTAATTCTAGGACACAGTTTAAGCCCACCAATTAACTTAAAGTTGTGCACAGGCAGTAGATACAGTCACCACTTAATAAGTCAATACCTGTGTGCAGAGCGAGTAGGAAGATGCAAGACTCACACTTACCTTGATGTGAGAAGTAAAAACCAACAGTTCAGGCAGAGGTGTTGATGGCTTTTCTCCATCTTTGAGGAGAAAATTCGAATTACTGAATTACTGCGGGTCTTAGAAAAACACTGACCGACTCACAAAAGAATTTAATGTCTGATGGAAGATTTAGTATTTTTGAAATACGTTTTAATGGTATGATATTTTGGCTTTACTGAAGACTTTGAATCCTAACTATACTTATTAAAGTTTTATTTATAGCTAAGATGGGCATGTGATTTGAAATTTGCCTCCTTCTTCTGGCAAACTCTTATTTCCGTTTAGTTATTAGTTGTATCTCTCGAAAATATAAATCAAGATTTCTGCCCTGGCAGGTGTGGCTCAGTGGATTGAGTGCTGGGCTGCGAACCAGAGAGTTACCTGTTTGATTCCCAGTCAGGGCACATGCCTGGGTTGCAGGCCAGGTCCTCAGTGGGGGCGCATCAGAGACAACCCCACATTGATGTCCCTCTCCCTCTTTCTCCTTCCCTTTCCCTCTGTCTAAAAATATATAAATTTTTTTTAAACTACATAGTTTTGCTTTTTTTAAAAAAGATTTTATTTATTAATTTTTTTTTTAGAGAGGGAAGGGAAGGAGACACACACACACACACACACACACACACACACACACACACACCAATGTGTGATTGCTGGGGGTCATGGCCTGCAACCTAGGCACGTGCCCTGACTGGGAATCGAACCTGCGATGCCTGATTCGCAGCCTGCGCTCAATCCACTGAGCTATGCCAGCCAGGGCAAAATATATAAAAATTAAAAAAAAAAGATTTTATGCTAACACTTTAATAATTTAAGAGTCTTAGTGTCTAGCTACGTTTCAATGCTGTGTATTTAATTTCTAGTAGAAATTAGTTTATAATTTTCCATTATCAAATAATATACTTTGAATTATGCCATGCTTTCCTCCAGTACTTTTTTTGGTTTTACTGACTTGTTTAGAGAGAGGTGAAGGGAGGGAGAGAAACGTTGATGTTTGAGAGAAACGTACATTCTCTCATGTGCCCCCAACCAGGGACCTGGCCTACAGCCTAAGCATGTGCCCTGACACCACTGACCTTTCGGTTTGTGGGCTGACCACACTAAATCCACTGAGCCACACCAATCAGGGTCAAATAATACTTTGACACTTACGTATTCACCATTCATTCATTTCAATCGTCCATTCCCCCCGACATGATAAACAATTCTTAAGACCCGCTATATACTATTTGTAGCACTCAAGTTAGGAATACCCAGGAAAAAAATGTATGCCCTTGTGGCTGTCATCCTTTTGAGGAAGACTGACACTTGCATGTTATGTTTTTGCTACTCTGCTAATAGTCTTCAGTTATCTGGATGACCCTTACTGTAACTTTGTCTAGGACAGTATTGAGATTTTTATATGTCTTCAAAACAATTTTGAAAAATTGTGTATCTCTTTGCACATATTTAAATTGACAACTACAGTTTTTCAGCAAAAGTGACAAAGGAGAGAATTTTCTGCATGTTGTATTTCAATAAAATACATCACTATTTAAAATTTATCCAAGGAAATCTGAGTGCCATTATTAAAAATATAAAACAAATGGTTGGAAACTTAATTGTTTTCCCTATGAACTTATTCTGTTACTCCCTTTGTATTTCTATGTTAATGTTATGTATTTTTATGCTTGAAAGTCTTCTATTGAACAGCTATCAAGCTTTTTTCCTACAATTATATATATACTTATATATATTAGAAATGTTTTTCTTGTGACTGTGATGCTCTAAGTATTAAAAATACCTTCTGATTTGAGTTATTACAGTTAGCACACAGTTGATTTGAATAATGTACATGTATGAAAATTTTAATTAAAATTCACTTTGCATGTAATAATTACTCAGTAGAAATCCCTTTTTATTTATTTTTATTTATTGATTTAGAGGGGAGAGAGAGAGAAGGCTAAAGAGAAGAACATCGATTTGTTGTTCCACATATTTGAGCATTCACTAGCTACTTTCTGTGTGTGCCCTGACTGGAAGTGGAAACTGCAGCCTTGGCGTGTCTGGGTGATGCTCTCACCAACTGGATCGCCGGGCCAGGGCCCAACAGAAATCCATATTTTAAAATAAAATGAATGGTGCTGTCTTCTTTCTCCCTCCAGTCGTTCTTGTACCTGGAGATACATGTTAATTATTGATAGAATGAAGTAGGATTTGGCACCAATTTCTGCTCTTATTTTAAGATTTTGTAGGTTTAAGTGCTAAGAAATAAATGGTCATATAAATAAGTTTTTTCTAATGGAAATTTTGTGATAGCAAAATCTTCCAAGTTATATGCCAGAAATCACTTTGTGATTTATTATCAAGCATACATCAGTTGACATGTCTATTAGGTCCTCCTTCAACTTTGTTGAAAGCAAAAGATTGTGAACTGCCTAACTTTGCCAAAGGATTTGATACCTGGTACTTAACCATTAATTTTTTTTAGTTTCTAGGAAGTGTATCAAAAGGCTTTACCAAGACTTATCAAGTGTCTAATTGTATTGCGTCCCCCTCTTCCCCTGTAGGTACTTTCTTTAATCTGATATACTCAGAAGTGGTTGAAAAATAAAAATATTAGTTTCAGTCCACCTTTGCCAATGTAATTTTTATCATAAAATGATTTTATCTTATTATGCATATAAATACATTTTAGTCGAAAGTTTCAGGTTGAAGGGTTAGCTTATTTGATTTATGGGAAGTACCTCTTGATTAATGAAGCTAGTTTCCATTGTCAAATCAACCAGCTGTATCAAACTTATTTTTTATCCTAAAATGTCATCTTCTTTTAAGTTCAGATAAATAGGTTAATATACATTAAAAAAAAACTTCACCTGAGGACATGCTTATTGACTTTAGAGAGAGTGACAAGGGGAGAGAGAAAGAGAAAACACTGATATGAGAGACAGGCATTAACTGGTTGCCTCTCTCATGACTGAACCTGAAACCCAAGCACGTGCCCTGCCCAGGAGTCACACCCACAGCCTTTTGGTTTACGGGGTGATGCTCCAACCAACTGAGCCACACTGGCCAGGACAGTTAATACACATTTTAAATAATATAAAAACCACTAAGAAATAAATTATAGGATGCATACTAAAAGGTACTATTAAGGTAATTGAGATGAAAATAACATGGGTCAAATAGAATTCATTTATCCATTTTAATAATTTAAAAAACAACTATGCTGCTTATGTTGTATCACATCATTGTTATGAAGTGAGGGATATGAAAAAGTGTGTTATTCCTTTTCTAAATGTGTGTGCTTACATCTTCTGATCTCTGATACTCAGATTTTAGGTATAAATTAAAGGGAATGATTCAGAAATAACTCCATTAATAAGTAACTTTGTTTTAGGGTAATTAATGGAGAAGTTATACCTGTTGTTAAAAATGAATTGGTCTTAGAGCTAACTGTGATTTTGTAATAGGAGGTAGAAACACTAAATTGTTTAAAAGATGTAATGAGAATTGACTAATTAGAATAAAACTTCCATGATACAATTTTACAAAATAAGTTTTAACTACCACAGTATAAAATATAGTAGTTCATATACAGTTCTGTCTGCAGGTTTTTAATAATTTTAGTCATCACTTGGGGATACATTTATTGATTTTAGAGAGAAACATCAATGGAAGACAGAAAAAAATCAATAGATTGCCTCCTGTACAAGCCCCAACTGGGGATCCAGCCGGCAACCTAGGTATGTGCCCTGACCAGGGATCAAACCCGCAGCCTTTTGGTCTGCAGGGGATGCGCCAACCAACTGCGCCACCTGGCCAGGGCTGTTTGTTGCTTTTATGGAGCATAACTTGAATAATGTGGTAGTCCTTGAAAATATTTCTATGTAAAAAAAAATCAGCCTCTTTAATTGATACTGTTTCAGCTCTTTAAATGTGCTTTTTCTCAAGCTAATAATCAAGGAATGAGTTTTGAGAAATATAGGAGAATGACTTATATTTAAATACTTGAAAAAATCTAGTTCTATCATTAGATATTTCTTAGCAATGTTATCTTTAGTTCTTATCAGTCTCTCTCCAAAGTGTGATGGATTCTTGGACAGTACACATGGAGGTGGAGTGTGTGGGGATGGAAGAGGCAGAGTTTGTAAAGGAAACTGCTCTCAATTGCCCATGAACTATAGTGTATCAGAATTAAAATTTCCTGGCATGGGCCAGAATGTCCTATTTTTAACTCTTAAAGAAATATACAAGACTGGAAGAGAGAAGAAGCCCTATAGTAGATAGTCTACGACAACTCAATTATCATTTATGAAGGCTTCCCCAAATAATATTTTTTTCACTTGTCCTTATCTTGAATCCCTGGAGTTTATTACACTTCCAGGCAATGCATTATAAATTCTAGATAGAAGTGAGAGTATTACCTCTTCTTGCCCCCTCCCCCCCCCAAAGAGGAGAGGGCCTGTTTTGACAAAGAGTACATATGAAAGTGATCTGTAAATTGACTCTTGGGAAGTCTTCAACTGTCCCTTGTGTACTGTTTTTGAAAATGTGATAAAACCAAGAACTTAGCAAAAAAAATTAACAACAAAACTCCTCAGAGTTTATTCATTTACTTAGGAACTTTTCAGTTGTCACTGAGAATTACTTAGAAGTTACATGGAGAAGGCTCAAGGGGGCGCCATTAGGGAATGTTTGAGATTTGTACAGTGAGATTTGTAAGTACTAAACAGAAAAGAAAAAAAAAGTAGAAAATGACAAGCAGATTCAGAAACTTCAAAATCATAATACTGAGAGCATCTGGCACAGAAACAAACCGCTCAGTACGTCACACTAGCTCTGAGATGGTTTTTGTTGTGTGTAGTCATGTGGTGTACACTATAGCAGCAACTGAGACATCAAAAAGATTGAATTATGTTCAGTGACCCTGTTTGGGAAGATGTAAGAATTGTATGGTGAATTTAATTTAGTAAAAGATTTTTATTGAAACAGTTAATGTAAAATAAATGTTATTCCTTAAAAGAGTAAGTCTAAAAAGAAACCACTCGAAATTATCTTGAAAAGTCCCTTATGAAGGACTTTTTTTTCTCCATATGAGGTACTAGTTCTTAGATGACAATTCAGTGGTACACTTTTAAAAACTTTATTTTTTAAAAGATTTTATTTATTAGAGAGGGAAGGGAGGGAGAAAGAGAGAGAGAGAGAAACATCAATGTGCAGTTGCAGGGGGCCATGGCCTGCAACCCAGGCATGTACCCTGACTGGGAATCGAACCTGCGGCACTTTGGTTCGCAGCCTGCGCTCAATCCACTGAGCTACGCCAGCCAGGGCGAAAAACTTTAATAATTTCAATTATAGTTGACATTGAATATTATGTTAGTTTCAGGTATACATTCCAGTGATTAGACTTTACATAGTATAACTTAGTAAGTGATCATCCTTAAAAGTCTCACACCCTTCTGACAGCATACATAGTCGTTATAGTGTTATTAACTATATTCCCTGTGCTGTTGTTTACATCCCTGTGACTGTTCTGTAACTACCAATTTGTGCTGCGTAATCCCTGCACCTTTTCCCCCTTCTCCTCCTCTCCTCTCCCCACTGGTAACACTCCAGATGATCTCCGTATCCACGATTCTGTTCCTGTTCTGCTTATTTGTTTAGTTTGTTTTTTAGATTCAATTGTTGATAGTTGTGCATTTGTTGATAATTTAATATTCATAGTTTTGATCTTTTTCTTATAAAGTTCTCTTTGACATTTCATATGATAATGGCTTGGTGATGATGAACTCCTTTAGCTTTACCTTGTCTGGGAAGCACTTTATCTGCCCTTCAATTCTAAATGATAGCTTTGCTGGGTAGAATAATCTAGGTTATAGGTATTTGCTTTTTATCACTTTGAATACTTCTTGCCAATCCCTTGTAGCCTGCAAAGTTTCTTTTGAGAAATCTGCTGACAGTCTTATGGAACCTCCTTTATAGTAACTCTCTGCTTTTCTCTTGCTGCTTTTAAGATTCTCTGTCTTTAACCTTTGGTATTTTAATTATGATGTGTCTTGGTGTGGTCCTCTTTGGGTCCATCTTGTTTGGGAGTCTCTGTGCTTCCTGGACTTATATGTCTATGTACTTCACCAAATTAGGGAAGTTTTTCTTTTACTATTTTTTCAAGTAAGTTTTCAATTTTTTACTCTTCCTCTTCTCCTTCCGGCACCCTTATGATTCAGATGTTGGTACACTTGGAGATGTCCCAAAGGTTCCTTATGCTATTTCTTCTCTTTTTTTAATTCTTTTTTTTTTCTTGCTGTTCTGATTGGATGCTTTTTTCTTCCTTGTTTTCCAAATAGTTGATTTGAATTTCAGCTTCATCTATTCCATTGTTCGTTCCCAGTGGATTTTTATTTCACGTAATGCAGTCTTTATTTCTGCCTGGGTCTCTTCTATGCTGTTGCAATACCCAATGATTTCTTTGAGCATCCTGATAATCAGTGTTTTGAACTCTGCATGAGATAGGTTGGTTATCCCCATTTCATTTAGTTCTTTTCCTGGAGTTTTGCTTTGTTCTTCCATTTGAGCCATATTTCTTTGTCTCCTCAATTAGTCAGCCTCCCTGTGTTTGCTTCTGTGTGTTAGGTAGAGCTGCCCTGACTTCCTGTCTTAGTAGCGTGGCCTGTTGTAGAAAAGGCACCTGTAGATTGTGTGGGGCCTTCAGCAAGGCACCAGGGCGGGGCAGCCCATTTCACAATTCTGTGCCTTTGTGTGGGCAGAGGGCTCAGAGAGGGGACAGTGCCGCTACCTGGCCTGAGAGGAGGCCGTCTCCCTGGCACTTGCCCCTCTGCCCCCTTGCCGGTCACTTCACTTTCTCCCCTTTTCCCGCATATGCTACTTTTGCCCTTCCAGCTGTTGCTGTGGTGCTGAATCCCAGAGAGGGTGGGTCTGCATGAGTCTTAAGTCTGTTGTGGGCCCTTTAAGAGAAGTCTCTTGAGAATCCCACAGTTTCTTCCACTGCCCCAAACCCCACTGGTTTTTGAAGGCAGAAGTTATGGGGATTTGTCTTACTCATGCTGTAACCCTGGGCTGGGTGGTCTGGTCTGGGGGTGGGATTGCTTGCTCCTGAGGTATCCCTCCGAATTTTTATCCACCACATGTGAATGTGGGACCACCAGGTCTGCTCCCTCTCTGCACCACCGAGTCTCCACCCCTCCGACCTGTCTGGATGAATGTGTCTCCTTTAAATCCTTAGTTGTCAGACTGCCCTACAGCTCGATTTTCTGACAAATCTGGGTGAAATATGTTTTGTACTCTCATTGTAATTTTTTGCTGTAGTTGTGTGCAGAGGTGAAGCATGTTTACCTACACTTCCACCTTAGCTGGAATCTGCCCCTTCCTTCTTAAAAGATGCCATACTACATTTTTTATAGTTAATTTTTGTTGTTGTTTTTTTTTAATTGAGATATAATCGACATATAACATTATATTAGTCTTAGGTGTACAACATATATATATTATACAATACAGTATTATTAGCTATAGTTACCATGTTTTACAGTTCATTCCTAGGACTGACTTATCTTATAACTGGAAGTTTGTAATTTTGATCACATTTACCCATTTTGTCCACCCCCTAACTTCAACCGTTGGCAACCACTGGTCTGTTCTCTGTATCTGTTAAATTTAGGATTTTTTGGGGTGGGGAATTTTACATATGAGTGAGATCACACAGTATTTTTCTTTCTCCTTCTGAATTTTATTTAGTATATTGCCCTCAGGGTCCAATCATGTTGTTGTAAATCGCAGTATTTACTTTTTTAAAATGGCTAAATAATATTCTATTATATATATAGAAGTTGTTTTTAATTGATTTTATTTTTTAGAGCAGTGTTAGGTTTTTATAGTAACTGGGCAGAAAGCAGAGTTCTTATGTTCACTACCCCACTTCCAGTCTCATACTGGGGTATCCTGCACCATTATGGTGCATTTGTGAATCTGCACCTGACACATCATTGTCATCCTATGTCCATAGTTTACATTAGAATTCACTCTTGGAGTTGTTACGGGGTTTTTGTTTTAATATTTTATTTATTTTTAGAGAGAGGGGAAGGGAGGGAGAAAGAGAAGGAGAGAAACATCAATGTGTGGTTGCCTCTCGCACGCACCCAACTCGGGACCTAGTCCCACAACCCAGGCACGTGCCCTGACTGGGAATTGAACCTGCGACCTTTTGGTTTGCAGCCTGTGCTCAATCCACTGAGCTACACCAGCCAGGGAGGTATATGGGTTTTGACAAGTGTATAGTGAATGTGTTCTTCATCATACTTTCATGCAGAATACTTTCATTGCACTAGAAATCATCTGTGCTCTGCATCTTCATCCCTTCTCCTCTCTCACCCCTTGGCAACCACTGAATTGTTTATGGCTTCCGTAGGTTTACCTTTCCTAGAATATCACATAGTTGTTGGTATGTAGCCTCAGCTTAGCTTCTTTCAACTAGTAATAGGCATTTAAGATTCTTCCATGTTTTTCCATGACTTGATAGTTTATTTTTGTGCTGAGTTCATTCAGCACATTACAGTTCATTCCATTGTCTGGGTGGACCACAGTTTATCAGTTCATCTACTGAAGGACATCTTGGTTGCTTCCAGATTTTGGCAATTATGAATAGAGTGACACAAGCATCTGTGTGCAGGTCTTTGCATGAAGCAGGTCTTTGCATGAACATTAGTTTCCAGCTCATCTGGGTAAATACTAAGGAGCATAATTGCTAGATCATATAAGAACATGTTTAATTACAAAAAAAAAATCCCAAACTGTCTTCCAGAACATGTGTACCATTTTGCATTCCCACCAGCAGTGAATGAGAGTTTCTGTTCCTCTGCATCCTCACCAACATTTGGTATCTATATGTTCTTTAATAATTTGTCCTGGATGTCTTTTGAAATTAGCATGGAGAGAACATCTGTATTTTCTTTTTTAACATCTGTATAGTAGCATAGATGTGCTGCAGTTTATTTAATTAGCCACCAGGGTTGTTTCTGATCTTTTGCAAGCGATGCTGCAGCGACCTTGTCACTCTTTTGTGTTGTCTTGTATATCTGTAGAGTTAATTCCTGGAAATGGAGTTGCTGGGACAAAGGGCTTAAATTTATTCATATTGTGAAGTTGCCCTCCCTGAGAGTTAGTATTTTTAATAGTTTTTAAAATATTAGTTTTACTCTTAGTAAAAATACTAATCAATTAGTATTTTTTTCTCTTTATATTCTTTTATTAATTTTATTTTAATCATTGTTCAATTAGTTTTCTCCTTTTTACTCCCAATCCAGCCCCCCCTCCCACCCATCCCCACTTCCCTCCCATTACTACCCTCCCCTTAGTTTTTGACCATGTGTCCTTTAAGTTCGTTCCCGTGAACCTTTCCCACTGTCCCCTGAAATTCCCTCTACCCTCTTGTGTGGGCACTGTCAGCCTGACCTCTATTTCAGTCAATTAGCATTTTTAATAGTTTTTGTGAGTTTATTTGAGCCAAACTGAAGACATGCAGGGGAGCAAGATCTCAAATGCTCTTCAATTAGTACTCTTTTTTTAAAAAAATTCTCCTTATAGCCATTTTCAGGGACCTTAATGACTTCAGTGTCTTTAAGGCTCGCAACATGACTTTACTATTGCCAGCTTTCTCTAAATTTCTGCAGAAAGAAACACATTCAGGTAAGCACACTCACAATTAGTATTTTTTTTAATCCTCAACCAAGGATATGTTTATTGACTTTTAGAGAGAGAGGGAGGAGGATAGAGAGAAGCACCGGTGTAAGAGAGAGACATTGATCGATTGCCTCCTACTTGCTACTGAAGTGGGATCAAACCTGCAGTCTAGGTATGTGCCCTGACTGGTGGTCGAACCCTCAGCCTTTTGGTGAATGGGGTGATGTTCTGACCATCTGAGCTCCTGGCCAGGGCACAGTTAGTATTCTTTATGGTAGCGTTTGAGAGGGCCTGTTTTCTTAGAACCTCACCATTAGTCACATGAATTTTCAGCAGTGTCATAGGTAAAAATATCTTGGTGGAGGTTGAGTATCTTTTCGAGTTTTAAGGTCATGAATATCTTTTCATGTTTAAGGTCATTTGCATTTCTTTTTCTTTGATTTATGTGTTCCTATCTTTGTCTCATTTTCCTGATAGGTTTTCAGAGCTCTTAAACTATTAGGAAGATTAGTTCCTTGTCATATTAGTTGCAAATATTTCTCTCAGTTTAGCATTTGATTTTATAGAACCGTAAGTTTGAACCTGGCTCTGTCTGATTTTTATAGTCCATTCTCTTCATCACTGTAATTGTACTGCTTCAGATAATACATGTTCTACATTGCTTAAAAGATTGATTTACTTGTTAATGCACCTAGCATGTTAAAACTATCTTATAATATCTTCCCCCAATAGACACGTCATCAGCGAGGTGATACACATCCTCTAACTTTAGAAGAAATTTTGGATGAAACACAACATTTAGATATCGGACTCAAGCAAAAACAGTGGCTAATGACTGAGGTAAGAATAGGCTTAAAATATTTTAAAGAAATTAGCTGATTACCATGAAATATTTGCTCCACCTAGGGTTTTTAATAGACTAAAATCTGGTAATTGTTTTTACTTATTTTAAAAAAGAATTGGTGTAGGGTCTTTGTTTTGTAAACATTCTTATTTTAAGAACATTTGATTTGGTTTTCATGTAATCTTATATACCTATTTAAAAATGTCAGAGACCTTAGCCTAAAAGTTATAAAAGTCAGCCGTTGTATCAATTTCATTTAAGTTTTTACAGAATTGTTGCCTATTTTGAATTGCTAAATTTTATAATGTATAATGTGTTGGCAAATGGTATTGTCTTTACATATGTTTAAGACGGTGAAAGCATGAGGTAACAGGGGTAGCAAGGTATTTTGTTAAGCGAGATATTTGCTATACTACTACTACCATTATGAATTGATAGTAATGTTATGCCTCCAGCAAGTAACTGGGAAGAACCATCCTGAACATTGTATATATACACACAGCATTGGAAGAAAAGGAACCCCAAACCAATAAGTGATCATGGTAATTTGGAAATGAATAACATTTTTTAAAAATTCAGATAATTTCCCTCTTTTTTGTTTAAGTATGACATTGACAATGAAGAAGACTGCTTTCTAGGACCTGTGCTAATCTAAAGACCAAACGGAAAATTCTTAAAGTATACTTCAATTATTTTAGCAAGCAAATATTGTTCTTTCATAATATAAATGAACCAGTTAATCATTATCATTGTAGCTCATTATATTAGTGATATACAAATAGTGGTAAATCACATTGTTTTGTTGCTATACTTAATCCTGGAATTTCACAGACTGCAGACACTCAAGATTATATTTCTTACTATTTTATTCTCCCTTCTTTGTTTCTTTCTCCTTTCATGGTCAGGCTGTTAGCTGCAAAAGAAAATAAATAGGGTTTCTCTTTCTTAAAAAGCTTTCTGTTTGATGTTAGCTGTACAGCAGAACTGACTGGGAACATAATTACATTCAGTAATTCCTACATTCCTACTCAGCTTCATTCTTGAGCTGACATAATAGGTACATTTCCTATATGCACTGGTTTGGTCCATTTCACTTCCTTCCACAGCTGCTGGTGCCATTTGATGCCAGGTAGGGCAGACCCACCGTTACTGACCAACGGGGGGAATGCTTCTCACATTGTAAAGCCAATATCCCATAACCTGTACTTTGAGAGTAGATAGGCAATACCCAGTTCACTTTGTTTATGTTAATAGATATTGTATTGATTCTTGTCTCTTTGGTTGTCCAAAAGAATATGAGTACAGCTTTCTTCAAACAGTTGTGATAAAATGATTTCTTTCTTACCCAAAGAATTTAGGTAAATAATAGTTTCCTTTATAAAAAGTGAGCACCATGTTGATCTCTAGAGTATATTGTTTTGGATCCTGGATGTCCAAGTATTACAGATCTGCTAGTTGATATTCATAAGATACTTTTAATTTGTCATTGTATTGGGTCGTGTATTTTTTAAAATAATTAGTGGAACTTAAGAATGTATATACAAAGTTTCCTTTTGTTAATATGTCCAAATTGTGTCACTGTTACAGGCATTAGTCAATAACCCCAAAATTGAAGTAATAGACGGGAAGTATGCCTTCAAGCCCAAGTACAACCTAAAGGACAAGAAAGCCCTGCTGAGGCTCTTAGATAAGCATGACCAGCGAGGCTTAGGAGGAATCCTTTTAGAAGACATAGAGGAAGGACTGCCCAATTCCCAGAAAGCTGTCAAGGTGACCTCTCTCTTCTTTCTATGCTTCTATATAATTCGAATTAATAATGTAGTTTGGGGGGTGGAGGAGGTGGCGGAGAGGGTGTCGGGGGATGAATGGTAGTGGACGGAGACTGACTTGGGGTGGAGAACACACAGCACAGTGTGCGGATGATGTGCTGTAGAACTGTGCGCCTGAAACCTGTATCATTTTGTCAGTCAGTGTGACCCCACTAAATTCAATAAAAAGGAAAAAAATAATGTCATCTTGGTTTTAAAAAATAGCAAGGATTTTTAAATTTTCACTTTGAAAGGCTCCATCGTATATACCTGGGGTTGTGGTGAGGCAGTTGAGAATTTGGCATTCCTGCTGCAGAGCAGGACAGAGCACAGCCGTGGTCCTGTGCCTCGGACGGCTTCCTGTCCTGGTGGTGGTGCCTGTGCTTGTTTGACTCTTCGGAATATCTCCAGAAAGTTCTCAAAGGCACAAGTGTTCTTCTCGGAAGTTTTTATGTTTGTGTACAGGAACTACAGAGCTAGTAGACACTGTCAGCCTGAGGAACCAGACACATTAAACACAAAAACATTGGCTAATGAGCTGGGTGTTTGAGCTCCTAAAGGGACTGTCAGTAGAAGTCAGTCATACAGGTTACATTTCCAGTTTGAATTTGGAACTCACATGGAAAGGCTGCCAGTCTCTGTTTTTCCCAGTTGGTGATGATTGGTGCTAACCTGTAAGCAGGTTCATTCTTTTTGTTACCTGTAGAGTAACACTTGCTCATTTCTCTCCTCTACCTCTTGGGAATTAAGTCACACATTATTAGACCTTTTGGTGGTGTCCTACATCCTGAGGCTGTTTATTTTTTCAGCCTGTATTTTGTTCTATTCATCTAGTGTCAAGTCCACTGACTTTTCTTCTTCACCTCTAATTTGTTAAGCCCATTTGGTGAACTTTTTATTTTAAGTTAAGATTTTTATTTTTAGAGAGGGGAAGGGAGGGAGAAAGAGGGAGAGAAATACCAATGTGTGATTGCCTCTCACGTGGCCCCCACTGGGGACCTGGCCCACAACCCAGGCATATCCCCTTACTGGGGATTGAACCAGTGACCCTTTGGTTCCCAGCCCACGCTCAATTCACTGAGCTGCACCAGCCAGGACAACTTTTTATTTTAGAGATTGTATTTTTCATTTCTAGACTTTTCATTCTTTATGGTTTCTGTTACTTTGTTGAATTTTTTTAATTCATTATAAGCAAATTTTCCATTATCTCCTTAAATGCAATTTCTTATAGCTGCTTTAAAATCCTTCTCTTCAGATTTTATCTTGGTACCTGTCTGCACTGACTCTGTCTCTTGAGTACGGGTCACGTTTGCCTGTTTGTTCATGTATCTAATAAATTTCTGTTGCTTATTGAATTTTGTGAACCATATGTATAAAGCCTCAGGATATTTTTAAAGGTTTTATTTATTTATTTTTAGAAAGGGGGAAATGGAGGGAGAAAGAGGGAGAGAAACGTTGATTTGTGAGAGAAACACTGATTGGTGGCCGCTCACACACCCCCAGCCGGGGACCTGGCCTAGTGGACCTTTCGGTTTGCAGGACGACTCCCAACCCACGGAGCCACACCTCTCTGGGCAACTCAGGATTCTGTTTTACTGCTCCAGAGAATGTTTTTGTTTTGTTTTTAGTTGGGTATTTATCTTGACTAGGCTCCACTCCAAATTGTCTTTTCTGCAGTGGGTGGAAGGCATAAGATCTGTTTTGTTCTTAGCTCTTCTACTTTTCAAAAAAAAAAGTCCAGAGTTTGTAGTTGTTTTCTGTGGGAAGGTGGGTCCCTTAGAAGTTACTTGGCCATTATTAGAAGCAGAACCCTCTTAATATTTTTAATTTAAAAGTGTCTAAACTTAACCTGCACAAATGTTGAAAATAAAATATGGCCAAAGTGTATAAATTGTGTACATTATAGCATGTTAAAACATAGAACTACTGGATTTTAGCTGACAGTCGAGAGTGCTAGGTGCGTTTCCTGCTCCGTTCTTTCTTTCCCGTTTTCACATATTATTACTATGCAGTAGACTTTTCATTACATTCTAAAGTAGAACAGTGGTGTAAACTGATCATTGCTTATTCTATTTTAAACCATTTTGTGGTGTAAAGTCACTTTGATACCTTATCTTTAGTGGCTCTGTTCCCTAAGGATTAGAGCTGAAGGGGTCAGGAAAAGCATACAGTCTATTTCATTTTCAGGCAGGATTATTTCAGAATTGCTTGAAACTCAATTTTTATTCTGCTCTTACCACCTGGGTCCATTGAAGTTTGTTTTATTATTTTAAAAAGTATTGTCATGTTATGAATAATTTATATAAAAATAAAGGGATGGTGAAAAACAGCTTAACTAGAAATTTTAATACGGATTTAGTATAGTGCCCCGGCCAGTGTGGCTCAGTCGGTTGGAGTGTTGTCCTGTAACCAAAAGGTTGCAGGTTCAATTCCCAGTCAGGGCACATGCCTGGGTTGCGGGTTCGATCCCTGGTCTGGGTGTGTACAGGAGGCAGCCAGTTGATGCTTCTCCTTTACATTGGTTTCTCTCTGTCCCTTCTTCTTCCCTTCCTTCCTCTAAAAAAAGCAATGAAAAAATGCCCTCAGGTGGGGATTAAAGAAAAAGGCTTTAGTATAGCAAACCTCTGTATCAGGTATGTTTTGGCAAACACATGTCAAAAAGATGGAAGTATATGTCCTTTTAGCAGAGGGAGGTAGCAGAGATTCTTATCACATAATATACAATGAAGTCCTTCCTGTTGAATAACTAACTGGATAAAAATATTTTATTTCCTTAGACGTATGTTGTTCACTTGTTGATCCTATAGCTTGAGAGTATTCACTGTGGTATTGTCATTTAAATACTCATAGTTTGAGACTTTATTTCCATGATGAATTTTACTGTCATCATTAGACTCTAGAGTGTGCTAGCAGGCTTTTTGTATTTTTGTTCTCATTCATTAATAATAGTGATGAAATATCTTCTGTCAGTTTTCTTGCCATTGCTCTGAGTAGTAGAAAATAAATTCTGAATTGTCAGCTGTGCTTAAGAAAGCTAAAAGACAACAAAGACTCTTCGGTCTTTTATACCTTCTTGAGAGATGATGTCATACTTTTGGCAATGGAATAAAAAAACCTGAAATGTGGCTCTTTATTTCACTATTGCCTCATAGTCCTAGGTGATTTGATAATTCTTTCATTTTCTTATTTTAGCTTTTTAAAGCATTAGAAATAATTGAGGTGTACTGAATAAGTAGCAAAATATTTCAAGGTTGAAGAAAAGTAAAAACACTAAGATCCTACTATTTTTCTGAGATTAATAAAAGAGTCCAGTGAACCCAAATCATAATTGCCACACATACTTTTATTCTGTTTTTTTAAAAAATAAATTTTCTTCTTGTACTTTGAAGACGTCTAAGAATGAAAGTCTTGAAGTAGCAATCCTTAAAAATAGTCAGAACTGATCAAGAAAGAAACTCAAGACCTAAAATTGGGCCTAGTGGACCCTAATGGTATACCGAGAGTTGAAAGAAATGGAAATTCTTTGTTGTAAAAAAAACGAAACAAAACAAAACTGGAAGTGGTGGTGGTAGTGAGGTAATTTGGAGAGTTAACTGAAAAAATGTTCTTTATCTTTAAGGCTCTAGGGGACCAGATACTATTTGTAAGTCGTCCTGATAAGAAGAAAATTCTTTTCTTCAATGATAAGAGCTGTCAGTTTTCTGTGGACGAAGGTAAGCCTTTTCTGTATAAGTACTTTCTTTAGTTTGCAAGTGTGTTACAAAATTTATAACATTACAGTACTGCTTTTTATTTGTTTTTTTAGCATTGTCATCTCTTAGAGTAAGTCATAACATTTATTCTCAGAATGCAATTTGAGAGTTTCAGTTAATTACACTTGCAGTCATGGTATAGCAGCTTATGATTTACTATGCTTATACCCCAGCTGTAGCAAAAAAGGAGTTTCTCGGTTATTTTATTTTGCAAATATTACTTCATATCCTGACATGAAAGCTTGATGCAAGATGGGAGAAAATAAACTTTTGTTGGTAACTGATACTCTCAAATAACTTACTCTTTTGATTATCAAATTAGATAAAAGGGGAAGAGATTATTTTTTCCCTTTTTAGTGGGAACTAGAAGTTTGTCTTTCTGAATCAGTGGGATGAACAAAATAATACAGAGAATTTGCTCTGTGTTTTAGTGCTTACAAGTGCAAATCACCGCACTTGTAAGCTTTACAGTAACAAAGGATGGGATCAAACGAGTGGGAGTTTTGCCTTCACTGACAGATGTATCAGTGCCATTTGTGAAAAACCATTGCATCCCTGACCAGTGGCACGGTTGTCTGGGTGTCATCTCACAGAGTGAAAGACTGCCAGTTGGTGCCCCGTCAGGGCACACACCTGGGTTGTGGGTTTGGTCCCTGGTTGCAGTGCCCACGAGAGGCATCCATTTGGATGTTTTCTCTTGCATATTGATAATTCTCTCCTCTCTAAAAATAAAAAATTATAAAAAACATTGTAAAAGCGTGAGCAATTTTTAGAAAGCATACTATTTTATTTTATTTTATTTTATTTATTTTATTTTTTTAGATTTTATTTATTTATTTTTAGGGAGGGAAGGGAGGGACAGAGAGAGAATCAATGTGCGGTTGCTGGGGGTTATGGCCTGCAACCTAGTAATGTACCCTGGCTGGGAATCGAACCTGGGACACTTTGGTTCCCAGCCCGTGCTCAATCCACTGAGCTACGCCAGCCAGTGCTGAAAGCATACTATTTTATATAAAATTATTACAATTTTGTGAAAAATATCGCAATTATCAGAACTTTATGAAAAGTTTTAGTTTTCATTTTTATATGTAATTTTCCTTTGTTAATTATTTAAAGTACAATTTTAACATAAGTTAGAAAATTAAATAAAAGTTACACACAAGTATTTTGAAATGTATATTTTCAGAAAGATTTTTTTGTTGTAATTATAGAATTGGATGCTAAGCTATATGTTTGTTGTCTTCTATTTAAATGGGTGATACCTATATTTTGAATTTTAGCTATTCCGTTATATATTTTCCTGTGCGGTTTTTGGTTTAAAACAGTCTTGACATTTATAGTTTAAGAGTTCGATCTATGATCATTGTAACATATCACTCTTGGTCATATTAATTTACTCGCAGTCCAGCTTTATCTCATATTACTATCTTAACACCTGTACCTTTTTAAAAATTTGATATCTTTTTGCCCATTCTTTTACTTTATACCTGTCTTCTGTTTTAGATAGTTCCTTTGTAGATGGCATACAGTTGGTTTTAATCTTCTGAGTCAGTTCTGAGTATCAGTTTATATACAATCTTATTGTATGATGTATTCTCCCCATTACTTGGAAATTGAGTTTTGGGGAGGTTGAGATATATATATATATATGAACCAAAAAAGCCAGAATTCAGTTATAAAAAATTGTGCATTTAGTCTTACATGTTTAAGCTTCAGTCACCTTCAAAATACTGTCCATTTGATGCACTACACCTATAGACTTTTTCCCCCTGCTCAAAACAGGTTTTGAACTTGTAGATTTTAGTGTCTTTGAGTGCTTCTGTCATTTTTGTTTCACCTCTTCCACATGGGCAGAACATTTCCCTTTGAGCACTTTTTCATCCAGAGAAACAAAAAAATTCTGGCATCTCTAAATGTGTTTGCGGTCAGCTGGCAGCTGGTGTTGAAGGCTCAACTGGACTCGACGCCAGGATGGCTCACAGCCGATGACTGCTGGCTGAGCGCTTGGCTGGGCTCCTCCGTGTGACTCGGGGTTCTCACGGAAACGTGGCTGGTTCCTGAGAGGGGTGTCCCAAGAGTGGGCCTCTGTGGAGTTTGGAGTCTAGTTTACTGTTTATTGTAAAAGGATGTAACTCAGGAACAGCCACATGGAAGGGATGCATAGGGCAGAGTACGTGGGGAGGGGCAGGGATCTTCCCTGGTCCCAGCATGTCTTTCTCCCTGAATCTTCGCGTGTTCACCAACCCAGCAGCTCCCACAAATAATTAGTATCTTCTTATATGCCTCACTTACTTTGCTAAATGTAGGGGATAGTTGATGTAAGAAACATCCAAACCTATAGAGAACTTTTATCAGAATTTGTTTGTGACAGAGGATATACCTGGAAGCAAGATCTGAGTAGACAGATAAAATGCTTCCAAGAAATGACAGTTTGTGGCAGCTTTTATGCATTTGGAACTATGGACGATTACATGAAGGTGGGAGAAGGCAAGGCAGGGAACTGGATTCCAAGATAGTTAACAAGATGATGTGCCCTCTTGAGGGAGGTCACACTTTAGAAGGAAGGGTCTGAGAAGAGAACTGTCAGAGGTGTGTTGACCTGGATGCACAGACACAATGGACAGGGCTTGCTGAAGACAAAGACGAGCCTTTTACTGAAGTTATGTGACTACCCACCATGACCTGTCCACGTAGGAATTTATGATCAGATCACCCTGTGAGGTTACTTTCCATAGAATCCGTTTTTTTTCCCCCCACTACATGGTAGCTACAAATGGAAATACAGGTGTGATGCATTGGCAACTTAAATGTCATAATTGATGCCTTTCATAAGTATGATAAAGAATTCTTTGTAAAAATCTAAAAAATACAAAATGTAGCTTTTCTGTTATTTACAAAGGTTAATCATACTATATATACAGTACACATTGCATGTTTCTAGAAAATCCAATGTGTATTAAAACATAAAAAGATTTTTTTGTGTAAAACAGAATTAGGTTCTAGGCTCAGTTTGTTATTGTAAATTGGTATTTTTCATTAATCTGTATACTTTCCAGGAAAGATATTTGGGAGGAGGCAGGGTTTTTCAACCTTGGCAGTACTGATATTTTGAGTTGAATAATTTTTTTGATGTTGGGCGTGTCACTGTACACTACAGGATGTTTAACAGCATCCCTGGCTTCTTGAGATGCCAGTAGCATACTCTCTTTTCTTTTTCTTTCTTTTTTTTTTAAGATTTTATTTATTTTTAGAGAGGGAAGGGAGGGAGAAAGAGAGAGAGAGAGAAACATCAATGTGTGGTTGCTGGGGGTCATGGCCTGCAACCCAGGCATGTGCCCTGACTGGGAATTGAACTTGCGGCACTTTGGTTCGCAGCCCGCGCTCAATCCACTGAGCTATGCCAGCCAGGGCTTGCATACTCTTTTCAATGTTGACAATCAGAATGACTTCAGACATTACCAAATGTTCACTGGGGAGAACATTGCCGGGGTTGAGAATTCTATTAAAGGTACATCTTATGTTTATAAGATAGAGAAAAATTAAGTACATTGTTTTCACACTTTTTCATGCAGTTTTACATTGAGCACATTCATTGATACAAGGGATCTTACCATGAATAAAGTTTCTGCCCTGGAGCTTATAGGCTGAGGAAGAAATGACATGGGGACACATGCAGTACATCGTGTTGCACATTGTTATTGAGGTGTTCATACAGTGCTGTAAGGTCCTGTGGAAAACAGCCACCCACAGGAACCTCGGGAATGAGTCATTGTTTTTGTTTTTGTAGTTGAAAGTGTCAGTATTGCATAAAGCACTCATTTTAAAAAACTGTGTTTCTGTTAATTGTGGAAGGTATGTGTGTTTCCAGAGAAGTCCCACTGGAAGTTAATGCATATCTGAACATTTGTCTTCTATTTTTCTGAGTCTTTTTTTTGTATTTTACTTCTCACAATGCTTTGTCTAGATTATATTGATAAAGATTTTTTGCTTTAGCCCACTAGGTGGCAGTCTTAGCTATGAAGAAGAAATCTTGTGAGCAAGCTTTCAGTCTCTGAAGTCATCCTTTATTCTATCTGTATTAGAAGTAAATGTCCTAAAACAAGGTATAGCATAAGTAAAGAGAGAGTTTATTATATAGTAATGAACAGAGTAGTTGGACCTAGGTATATGTTCCATTTTTTAAGGTTGCTAATCAGATGACTTTAGTAAAAAAAAAAAAATTTTTGTTTCTGAAAGGTTTCTTTTTTCCCATTACAATTCAGTCCCCTTATGCCCCCCTCCCCCTCAGTCACTACACTGTTGTCCATGTCCATGAGTCCTTTTTCTTTTTGTTTAATCTTTCCGTCTCCTAACCTCCCCCCACCCCCTTAGTTGTCATCCTGCTCTCTACGCGTCTGTCTCATTCTGCTTGTTCATACAGTTTGTTCACTAGGTTCCACATAGGAGTGAAATCATATGGTATCTGTCTGTCTCTGACTGGCTTATTTTACTTAGCATAATGCTCTTTTTATTTTCATACTGTTTGTTGTTCGAGCACAGTTGTCTCCATTTGCACCACACCACGCCCTCAACCCTCACCCATCCCTGCTTTCCACCCTCGAACCTACCTCATTTGGCTTTGTCCATGTGTCCTTTGTACATGTTCCTTGATGGCCCTAGCATAATGTTCCCAGGTCCATCCTCACTGTTGTAAAGGGTAAAATTTTCTTGTTTTGTACAGCTAAAAGGTATTCCATCGTGTAAATGTCCCACAGATGAGTTTTATCCACTCATCTATTGATAAACACTTGGGCTGCTTCTATTACCTTGGCGATTGTAAATAATGCTGTGGTGGACATAGCGTTGCTTATGTTCTTTCAAATTAGTGTTTTGGGTTCCTTTGGATATATTCCCAGAAGTGGAATCATGGGGTCAAAAGGCAGATCCATCTTTAATTTTTTGAGGTATCTCCATACTGCTTTTCACAGTGGATGCACCAGTCTGCATTCCTACCAATAGTGCAAAAGGGTTCCCTTTTCTCCACATCCTCACCAGCACTTTTTGTTTGTTGATTTATTGATGAGAGCCATTCTGATAGGTGTGAGATGGTATCTCATTGTGGTTTTGATTTGCGTTTCTCTGATGATTAGTGATGTTGAGCATCTTTTCATATGTCTACTCACCATCTGTATGTCCTCTTTGGAGAGGTGTCTATTCAGATCCTTTACCCATTTTTTAATTGGGCTATTTGTTTTTTGGTGTCAAGATTTGTAAGTTTCTTATTTTTTATTTTATTTATTTTTCCTAAAGATTTTATTCATTTTTAGACAGAGGAAGGGAGAGAGAAAGGGGGAGAGACATCAGTGTGTGGTTGCCTTTTTGTGCAATCCTGCTGGGGACCTGGCCTGCAACCCAGGTATGTGTCCTGGCTGGGAATCGAACCGGTGATCTTTTGGTTTGCAAGCAGGCACTCAGTCCACTGAGCCACACCAGCCAGGGCAATATTTGTAAGTTCTTTATAAATTTTGGATGTTAACCCCTTATCAGATGTATCAGCAAATATGTCCTCCCATTCTGTGGGTCATCTTTTTATTTTGTTGATGTTTTCCTTTGCTGTGCAATAACTTTTTAGTTTGATGTAGTCCTATTTGTTTATTTTTTCTTTTGTTTCCTTTACCCGGGGAGTTATATCTGATAAGATACTGCTATGAGCAGTGAGATTTTGCTGCCTTTGTTTTCTTCTATGATTTTTATGGTTTTGTGTTCTCATTAAGTCTTTGATCCATTTTGAATTTATTCTTATGTGTGGTGTAAGAAGGTGGTCTAGTTTCATTTTTCTGCATATATCCAATTTTCTCAACACTATTTATTGAATAAACTATCTTTAGCCCAGTGTATGTGCTTGCTTCCTCTGTCGAATGTTAATTGATTATAAAGGTATGGGTTTATTTCTAGCTTCTCTATTCTGTTTTGAATTTATTCTTATGTGTGGTGTAAGAAGGTGGTCTAGTTTCATTTTTCTGCATATATCCAATTTTCTCAACACTATTTATTGAATAAACTATCTTTAGCCCAGTGTATGTGCTTGCTTCCTCTGTCGAATGTTAATTGATTATAAAGGTATGGGTTTATTTCTAGCTTCTCTATTCTGTTCCATTGATCTCTGTGTCTGTTTTTATGCCAGTACCATGCTGTTTTGATTACTATGGACTTAAACAGTATAGTTTCATATTAGGTAGCGTGTTCTTTCACAGGATCACTGTTGCTTTGTGGGGCCTTTTGTGGTTCCATATAACTAGATATGTGTCTTATTGCATAAAGGCATTTAGTATTTCCTTAAATCAAGATCTTACCCATTTAGAGGCTGTATAAATGCAGTGGTTGAGAGGATGGTCTGAGTAGTTAAACTGTAGGTTTATTAAATCTTAGCTCTCCTCCTTACTAACTTAGGTAAAATATTTGTTGTAAACCCTCCTTGTCTGAGAGTTCTTATCTATAAAATAGGAATAATGGTATCTGCACCTCACAGTTCTTAGGAGGATTAAATGAGTTAATATAAATAAAAGTGATTAGAGCTTGGAATAGAACCTGGTATGTAGTAAGAATAACAGTAACAGTAGTGTGATGTTAGCTGTTGCTATTAACATTGAGAATATGAAATAATCACCAAAATACTGGATGTTTTAATCTTACTACCTGGTTACTTACCTACCTCTCTTTAGCTGTCTGGTTATTGACTCATTGGATCTGTAGTTTTGCATTTGATTAGACAGATAGCAAAGGAAGAGTTCACTGAGCAGGCTGAGGCCACATCTGCACTGATACTCAGCAGCTACATTATGTTGGTTGGTGTTCCTGGTGACAAAACCGGTGACAGTCTGAGTTTTCCATCATTGCTGGTAAATACTTCTTTTCTGCCTGGAAGCTTAAATAATTTCAACTTTACCCTTAGAAGTAGGACTCTTCCCAGTAGCTACTTCCTTGGGGCTGATTTGGGTAATTTTTTTGATGGTTTTATGCTATTCTATTTTTATTAATGTACTTTAAGACATTTTTCTGCTGTTCCACAGATAGAAATTTAGTTTTTACTTTACTTTTTTCTATGTGCTATTACAAATAATGCTCAATCCTTGCACATAAATGTATATGCACCTGCCTGCTGGTCTCCTTATTGTAGTTCTTTAGAAGTAGAATTGCTGGGACAAAACATAAGGCATATTTTAAAAATTTTCAGCAGCTTGCCTAATACTTAAAGTGTGAACCACTTCTTTGGACCAGTTCACCTCTCCCCAGCAGTATATGGGGAGGTATCCATTTTTTACCCTCGCCAGTACTGGATGTTTTTAGTTGTCTTTGCTTGCTTCATGGAAAATAAAGATTATCTTGATTTTAATTTGTATTTTCTTACACTGATTTTATAAAACTAAAGGAGAACAACTTATTCCTCTTAGTACTTCTGTCAATTGGGCATTTTCTTTCCCTGCATATATTAAAAAGTAATTAGACTTGGGGTCCTCTGAGACCCTGCCTCTAAAATTAGGCCTCCCTTTCAGTGTTCATCTTTAAGTATTTATGCAGCTGTAATACATTTACAGAGTGGATGTAATATTTAAACATTGCAACAGCGATGAGCTAAGAAAAGGCAGGGATTAAAGGAGAAATGTTTTATTGAAAAAAATACATCTAAGAGTACTGAATAATTTGAATACATCAAAATCAGGGATTTTGTTTTGAAAATACTCCAGTGACATTTCTTCTAGCAAACGGAAGTTGAATTTTGTTTTAAATACTTGCAAGTCTCTTGTACCATAAAATTCATTGTGTTGTACATATAGGGTCTGGCACAAATAATGTCCCTTTTTTATTACAGAATCTTTTACTACAAAATCATAAGCATGTAATTCTGTAACATAACAATACCACACTCAAGCACACCAAATGACATTTTAGGTGAAATGTTCGAATTAAAACTATTTATTACACCCATATACACCCTACCAACCACACTCAAGTAGGCGTTACTTCTGCCGGACCCTGTATATTTTGGTGGAATGTCAATGTACAGATTAGCTCTCCAGACCATTGCTGTCACTATTCTAAAAGGTATTGTGGACTTTGTGACTGTGTCATAAGAAGCCTCAAGTATATAAGCTCTGTACACACCAAGCAGAAAAGTCAAAGTAGTTTCAATTTTCAAGGAACTGATTTTGCAGTGCTGGTAACATAGAGACTTTGTAAGAAGTGTATTGAAATACAATTTTACCATTGTTAAAAGGTGTTTTTATCATATGTACTTTTACAGTTTAATTGGTATACAATTATATCATAACACTACTAAATTAATGAATACAGTTTTTACATATTGATAGAATTTAACAAGTCATGGTTAAAATTCCAAAACTGTCCTTTTATATGTGATATATTTCCTTCATTAGCTATGGTAAATTTGATGTATAAAATTCTGGTTATGGTATACACTTTAAAACAATTTTGTGTGCTTTCTTGGAATTAGAAAAATGTTTTTGTTGCTGTCTCGGAAGTTTAACCTCAAGCTGTTTTCTCTCATATATACCTACAGCGAGCAGAGCTGGTTACGTTGTTTTTAAAGTTTGGCTAAAAAGCAGGTAGTTGGGACTTGTAGCTTTCTCATACAATGGACAAAGCACTGTTCCCACCCCTACAGTAGCAATAGCAGTAAACCCCAGATGGTTGCACATGTCAGGTTTTCCTGAATCCAGCAGAGACCTGAAGTTGCAGGGCCACTACCTGACCTGAAATCTAAGTAAGGAAAGGCAGACGCCTCTGAGAAAAGATGGAATGGAAGCTCTTGTTTACCTGCGATAAAATGAACACTGCTCAGAAGACTTCGTTTGAGTTTTTTAATGACCTGCTGAGGGCTAGTGTGAAGCAGCAAGAGAATGTAGAACCCCTGGGGTCTGCAGACACATGGGAATTTGCACCCGTCTCCACAGACTTTGGTTGATGCTTACAAAAAAGAGAGGAGATGGGGTGGGGGGCGGTCACCGCCCTCTTCAGGCAGGCCTGGAGGAGGGGAACAGTAAGGAGAAGCTGCAGGACAGACATGAAGTTCTGTCTAAATCCTCCCTGCCTCTGTCCTATGAGACAAAGTCCTTAAACTAAGGTGGGAAGGGAATGGAAAGTCCTGCCCTTTCCTGGAGGTAGAACGAGGCAGGGCAGGGCAGCCGCCCTGAGAAGGCTACCCCCCCAGGCACCGGGGAGCACATCGCTTGCCTGTGACTAGGCTTAATGAGAATATCAGAGAACTCCCACCCCGTGCCAGGTTAACAGATGTGGCTTAACAGTTAGCAGTAGAAGGCTGAGAGGTGCAAGACCATGGAGGCTGACAGATCATCTAGGAGCAGCATAAAGGGAAGACTGAAAACCTCAGATTGAGCAGACACAAAACCCTCTGGAAAATGAACTTCTACCCTAAACACAGGTATGGCTGGAGGAATTTAAAGCCTGTGGTGCATTATGAGTAACTATGGCCACGACAAATTCCAAACGAAGCTCATGTCCCGACAGTAGATGACCCTTCACACACAAAAGATCGAGCAGAAGGAAAGGCGTGCCTCTGTCCAGGCACGAAAACTGTTTACCGCCGTCTCTGCTGTCCTACTGAGGATATCCTGCTTTCAAAAAAAAAACAAAAACTAGGCATAAAAAGAAACAGGGGAAAACAGTGTACTTCTGAGGCAAAGGAATTAACAGAACTGCATATTCTTAGACACTTTAGATATTGGAACTCCCAGACATGGAATTTAAAATAGCTCTGGTTAATATGTTAAGTCCTCCAGTAGGAGTGGCATACAGCATGCATGATCAGGTAGGATATTTTGGCAGAGAGATAAACATAACAAAATCAAATGAAAATTTCGTCAGTGAAAAATCACAATAACAGGGACAAAGAATGTCTTCATGAGGTTATCAGTAAATTTGGCATAACCAAGGAAAAAATCTTTAAACTTGAAGATAGGCCAGTGCTAATGATCTAAACTGAAATACAAAGAGAAAAACATAAAAAAATAAAACAGAGCATCCATTAGCTTTGAGATACTATAAAGTGGTCTGAATGTGTAATTAAGATTTCAGGAGAAGAGAAAGAGAATGGGACAGAAAAAATGCTGTAATGGCTAAGAACTTCCAAAATTAGTGACAGACAACAAAACAGATGCAGGAAACCCAGAGAATACATGAGGCAAGATAATCCCTCCATACACACAACAGAAAAGCATATCATTCAAACTGCTGTCAAATGAAGATGAAGATAACGAAGGTAGAGGAAAGAGCTCATTATGAGGAAAAAAGAATTACAGCGGACTTCTCATTTGAACCAGGGCAGATGAAAAGCAGTGTAGTGCTATCTTTTAAGGGCCAAGAGGGAAAAACTTTTAAGCCGAGAATTCTGTAGCCAGCAAAAAGTCTTTCAAAAATGAAGGAGAACTACTTTCAAAGTAACACTCTCGACATCACAGAAACAGAGAATTCATTGTCATCAGACCTGGGAATACTAAGGATGTTCTTCAGGCAGAAGAGATGTGACACTAGACAGTGACTGGGGTCCATACAAATAAGTGAGCGTGCTCTAAATGGAATAAATGAAGATAAATATGAAATTCATGTTTTTCTAATCTGAAAATGTTAAATATTGTTCTGAAAGATAACTGATTAAAACAAAAATATTAGAAATATATTTTGTATTTAGCACATAAGTAATAGTAAAACGTATGACAACAGTAGCTCAAAGGGCAGGAGGGGGTATACTGTAACATCTTTACATGTGAGCTGGTGTAATGTGCTTGACGCTGAAACAACACAGGAACTCAAGTTCCAACTTTCCCCTCCCCTCCCCCCACACACACATAGTCAAAAAGCTGAGTGTAACTTTGTGTGTGTGTGTGTGTGTGTGTGTGTGTGTGTTTAAAGATTTTATTTATTTATTTTTAGAGAGGGAAGGGAGAGAGAGAGAAACATCAGTGTGCGGTTGCTGGGGGCCGTGGCCTGCAACCCAGGCATGTGCCCTGACTGGGAATCAAACCTGCAATACTTTGGTTCGCAGCCCGTGCTCAATCCACTGAACTACATCTGCCAGGGTCCAAGTGTAACTTCTGACTCCCAAAAACATAGTTACTAATACCCTACTATTGACCGAAAGCCTTACTGATAATATAAACAGTTAACACATACTCTGTATATGTGTTATATACTATATTCTTACAATAAAATAAGCTAGAGAAAAAACGTTATTAAGAAAATTATAAGGTTCATCTGCAAGTTTTTGCAAATTGTTGGAAATCTCAGGATGTTTCTAATGTATTTATTGAATACAATTTGTGTCTAAGTGGACCCGTGCCGTTCAAACCCATGTTGTTCAAGGGTTGGCTGTAACCTGTCACAGCTCCTCGTTTCAGCATAAAACTGGTTCCCGTGGTCCCTATGGGTTTCTTTTTAACAGTCGGAGACGAAACGGGGTATACTGAGCTCAGGGGAGATGCGCAGGAATTTGAACTATTTCAACGGAGAGAACTGGTTTTTGGAACAAAAGGAGAGTGTCAACCGCCTTTCCTGCCCAGGAAAGCAGGGAGGCCTTATGCACACGGCCCTTCATTGACCAGACCCTCAAAATAGAGTATGACCCATCTGGTCTGTAAGAATGTAGATCTCGTTCTCAGGCCCTTCTGCCGCTCGGTGTCCAGGGTTTGAAAGTTGTTTTACTTCCTTTGTTTTTATAATGAAATCTCAGATGTGCTATTGTAGGCCAGAGGGGATTATATTGAAGCCCGGATTTTAATCACTGAGGTGCAGTAGTTCGTAAGCATCTGTTGTGTAATAAGTACTGTCTCGCTGGCACAGAGTTTCAGAAACTATGGAGGAGCGTCACCGTGGATTCAATGGATGAGGAGAAAATTGAAGAATATCTGAAGCGACAGGGTATTTCTTCCATGCAAGAATCCGGACCAAAGAAAGTGGTATGTGATCACTAGAAAAAATGCACTCCTCTGTTCTCTGAACTGTTAGCCTGCCTTCCATTCTCTCTGAGGAACAGGCAGTCAGTTCTCCCTCTCAGCTTTTTCTGTGCCCTAATCCATTGATCTTGGTCCGTTGCAAACCAGATAAGCACGTGCTTTATGGAGGGCCGGCAGATCTCTGCCATCAGGTGCTACTCCCCAGACATGTAAGAGTTTTCCCCATCTGACTGCTCCCTGTCCTAGCGGTGTCTGCTCTTAAGCTCCGCCTGCACTGAACTTTGCCAGTTGCTCACATATTGGCCTCCCAGTCCTGATCTTGGCCTTAAGGCTTTGGTCGTGTGCCTTCTCCATGCCCCTGCTCCAGTGAGCCCCCTAGTATTGGTGCCTGGCCCTTCCTTAGTCCTGATCACACTGAATTGTCATTGCTGACTTTGAGAACCCTTTGGAACCACAGAATACTGTCTTTGTAGCACTAAATCCTGTTCCGAGGAGGGGTTCCTAGTGGAATGAAGACCTGTGAAGTTGTCTGTACCAGCTAATCAACTAGCTGTGTTAGTCCAAGGGCAAAGCCCAGATGAGGAATAGTTCACCAGCTCTCTAGACTCGAGCTTCTGTACCTCTCTCCTTCTTTTCCTTGTCCACCATCGGGCTGTGTAACTTGCCTTCTTTGCAACTGTGTGGTGTATGAATTTCTAGGACTCCTTAAAAAAGGCTTGCTACCAGTGATCTCTATGAAATTAGTGTAATGGCAGCACTTTATGATTTCTGTCATTGTTTAGCTTATTGATTTTATCATGTAGTATTAATATTTCAGGAATTGGAAAGAATAGAGAATTATAACAAATCACCATGTGCCCACCCACTTCCCAATTTTGCCATATGTCTGTGTTTTGCCATATTCTGATCTTTTTTTAATTGGTAGTGATGGATATATTTTTAAACCAGATGATAGTGATGAAAAAATCAAAGTGTTACTACCTCTCTTTTTATCTCCTTAGTGTCTGGAATAGCTCTGGGAAGTTTTTGTGCCAGTCTGTTTACTCCAGGTAGAGATGCACCCAGATCGTAACCGAAAGCACTGGTTTCTGTTTGCGGCTGGGAGTATGCTGTGGACTGGTGTGTGTGGGTTGGGCTACAAAGCAGAAAAACGGGTCAGATACTCTTGCTGCTGCTTTCTGGGCATTCTCAGTAAATCCTTACTGCATTACCCCTTTTCGTAGCTGTTGTTTCTGTTTTTACCTCTTCCTGTAGGCCCCTATTCAGAGAAGGAAAAAGCCTGCTTCCCAGAAAAAGCGACGGTTTAAGACTCATAACGAACACATGGCTGGAGTGCTGAAGGACTACTCGGACATTGCTCCTGGCAAATAGTGGAGTTTTGTAGGTGAGCGGAGAGTTACAAATATGAAGTCAAGGGTCTGTCTTGTTGATACCGGGATCTGAAGACTGTCTTCCCATTCTGCTTCCTAGGACTGAGGAGAGGAGCAGTGCAGGTAACAGAACACGTACAAATCATCAAACTCGAAGCTTACTTTCATTGAATAGGCTGCTGACAAATGTGATGTTCCCTGTTGACCTCTGTGACTTCTGGGGGAAAGGCACCCAGCGTGGCATGCAGGTGTCTTTGCTGTTTATCTCTACTTCTAAGCGGTTCCTGGTTCCATTTTTCCTTTTGTTCCTTTAGAACAAGTTTGCGGATAGTCTTGAATGCGGTATTTGTTTATTCCAGAATAACATATTTATAATAAAATCATTGCAGAAGGAGCTCTAAGATGTTGGTGAATTCAGTTTGTTTCTTTGTGTTCTTGGCAATGGTAGTTGGCAGCTCTGGTCTTTAACGCCCACAGAGTGTGGGTTTGGGACGTTGTTAGAGACCGTGATCTGTGCTGCATTGCTGAGCACCTGGGTTTCATAGTTGAAACACAAGCGTGCCTCTATTAGCAAGTGAGGCAATAAAGATTCACTACACGTGGTTTTCTAATGTTTTCTTTCCAAAGGATAAATCAGTATTTAGCCTCTTGGATTTGCAAGTCATCGTCTCATGCCGTCAAAGATGGATAGACTCGTCTCGGCAACCTGAATACTAGCTTTACATCCCAACCCTCAGGGAGCTTGACCTTGAGGTCCTTCTGGTGGAGAGTGTCCTTATCTCCTCACCACTGGCCAAGCTCACGAGAGCTGTTACCAGATACATGGGTTCTTAAGAGTCGTGATGCCCCACAGGAAATCTCCGTGGTTGTTCCAGCCGTCTGTGCAAACTGCCCATTTTCCGTATTTGTATTTATGTTGTGGTCTGCAGTGGTTCTTTGGGTTGATTGTTACAGTCCTTATATCATAAATTGAAATTGTAGTGGATTATAAAAACAAGGTTCGTTGTTCTCGAAAAAGGTATCACTGTAGCCTGAAGCAGTAAGTACTTTGTGCAGATGACAGGGAGTCCTCTTTATTTTTATTTATTTATTTTTTTTTAATATTGTATTTTTTATGGTATTACAGTTGTCCCAATTTTTCCCCTTTTGTCCCCTTCCACCCAGCCCCACCCCCCACTCCCATAGTCAGTCACCATACTACTGTCCATGGGTCACGCATGTATGTTCTCTGACTAATCCGTTCACCTTCTTTCAGCTAGTCCTCCCTACCCTCTCTGCACTTAGAGCTGTCAGTCTGTTCCATGTTTCTGTCTCTGGTTCTGTTTCGCCTGTTAGTTTATTTTGTTCACTAGATTCCACTTATAAGTGAGATCACATGGTATTTGTCTTTCACTGAGTGGCTTATTTTACTTAGCACAATAGTCTCCAGTTCCATCCAGGCTGTGGCAAAAGGTAAGAATTCCTTCTTTTTTTACTGCTGCATAGCATTCCATTGTGTAAATGTACCACAATTTTTAACCACTTACCTACTGATAGGCATTTGGGTAGTTTCCAAATATCAGCTATTATAAATAATGCTGCTGTGAACATAGGGGTGCATATAGTCTTTTGAATTACAGTTTTGGAATTTTTAAGATATATTTTCAGAAGTGAAATCACTGGGTCAAAAGGCAGTTCCATTTTTAATTTTGGGGGGAAAACTACTGTTTTCCACAGTGGCTGTACCAGTCTGCATTTCCCCCCAGCAGTGCACTAGGGTTCCCTTTTCTCCACATCCAGAGACTTGGATGTGGAGAAAAGGCACTTGTTTGTGCCTCGCCAGCACTTGTTTGTTGACTTCTGATGGCCATTCTGACTGGTGTGAGGTAGTATCTTATGGTGGTTTTAATTGGCATCTCTCTGGTGGCTAGTGATATTGAGCATTTTTTCCTATGTCTGTGGTCCATTTGTGTGTCCTCCTTGGAGAAGTGCCTGTTTAGGTCCTTTGCCCGTTTTTTAATTAGATTGTCATTGTTTACCTCTTTATTATATCCAAGGTGCACAACTCGACTTGAGAAGGTGTAAGACTGAGGCTCCTCAGAACCCGGGCAGCTTACCTGGTCTAGCTTCATATCAGAGTTGCTAGTAAGGAGGAACTTTAATGTCTTAACAGCATAAAAGTAGTTTTTCTGTAAAAATCTGGAGCTAGCTTATCTCCAAGTATGCCTACTTTTCGTGGTCTGTACACACCATTGCCCCCCCCCCCAATTTTATTGTATAAATTTGTTTCAGTTGATATAGAGAACTGTGTAAGTTTAAGGTATACGCATAATGATTTGACATACGTATACTATGAAATTGTTATTATAAGCTTAGTTAACATCCATCATGTCACATAGATACCAAAAAATTGTTTTGTTTGCGATGAGAAATCTTAGGATTTACTCTTTTAACAGCTTTCATATATGCCACACACAGTGTTAACTGTAGTCGTCGTGTCGTCCGTGACATCCCTTGGACTCACTCATCTCACAACTGGAAATTTGTGTCTTTTGACTGTCTTCATCCAGTTCCCCTCCCCCATCTTCCACCTCTGGTAACCACAAATCTGATATTTTTTTGATGAGTTTGGATTTTTTTAAAAAGATATTAAGTGAGATTATACAGTATTTGTCTTTCTCTTCCTGACTTATTTCACTTAGCATACTGCCGTCAAGGTCCATCCACATTGTTTCAAACAACAGGATTTCCTTCTTTTTAATGGCTGAATAATATTCTGTTGGGTATATACAGACAGCATCATTTTTATCCATTCATCTGTCCATGGGCACTTAGCTGTTTCCATGTCTTGGCTACTGGAAATAATGCTGCTGTGAACGTGGAAATACAGATATCTATTGGACATACTGTTTTTATTTCCTTCGGGAATATTTCCAGAAGTAGAATTGCTGGATCATAAGGTGGTTCTACTTTTGATTTTTTGAGTAAACTCATTACTGTTTTTCCGTAGGAGCTGTATCAGTTTACAGTTCCACCTGCAGTACACAGGGGTTCCCTTTTTTTTACATCCTGCTAGCATTTCTCTTGTCTTTTAGATGCTAATCATTGTAATAGGCATGAGGGGATATCTCATGGTGGTTTTGATAAGCATTTCCCTAATGATTAGTGATGTTGAGCATCTTTTCATATTCTTCATCATACTTCAGAGAAGTCTCTGTTCAGGTCCTGATACAAATATTGGGTTGGCCGAGGAGTCCGTATGGTTTTTTCTGTAAAATAAGACACATTTTTTATTTTCACCAATAACTTTATTGATTTGGATATTTTGAGTATGTCAGCCATGTCCCTTGTAGTATAATGTTGGTCGCTCTCAGTTAATGTCTTGATTTGATTGCCCTCAACTCCAGCTGGTCTGCCCAACCATGGAGCATTGTCCAGCAAGAAATTTCCAGCACATAACTTGGCAAACCACTTTTGACATGTTTGATCAGTCATAGCACCTTTTCCATACACTGCATCATATGCAGAAAATGTGTGTTTTCTTCCATCTTCAATGTTAAAGTGGCTGCATAAAAATTCACCAGTTTTGATGAGTTTTTTTAAAAAATACACTTTAATTCCCAGTCAGGGCACATGCCTGGGTTGCAGGCCATGGCCCCCAGCAACCACACATTGATGTTTCTCTCTCTCTCTCTCTCTCTTTCTCCCTCCTCTCCCTCTCTAAAAATGGATAAATAAAATCTTTAAAAAATGCACTTTAATGATAGCTGTCACAATACAATCTAACAAAATTATTTCGAATTCAGTTAAAGACAACTAAACGCTACTAGAGTCATCTTATGGGAAAAAACCAAAGGACCTTCTTGGCCAACCCAGTATTTTGGATAAGGGATAACTCATTATCAGATACATGATTTGCAAATATTTTTCCAATTCTGCAGGTTGTCTTTTCATTTTGCTAATTTTTTTTTGCTAGGCAGAAACTTTTTGGTTTGTTTTTAGTTCCACTTGTCTAATTTTTATTTTGTTGTTCGTACTTTAGGTGTCATATCTAAAAATGTCATTCAAGACCCACGTCAGGAAGCTTTCTTGCTGTGTATTATTCTAAGAGTTCTGTGGTTTCTGGTATTACATTACTATGGCTTTATACTATAACATGGAATCAGGAAGTGTGAGGCCTGCTTTATTATTCTTTCTCACGATTGCTTTGGCTATTTTGTTTTTTTTGTAGTTTCATATAAATTTTAGGGTTTTTCTATTTCTGTAGAACATGCCACTGGAATTTTGATGGGGATTGTATTGAATCTATAAATGGCTTTGGCTAGTATTGACATTTTAATAATGTTATTTTTTTCAGTCCATGAACATGATACCTTTGCATTTATTTGTCTTCAACGTCATATAGTTTTCAGTGTGGGTTAAATTTATTTCTCAGTACTTTATATTGTTTTTCATACTGTTGTAAATGGGATTGTTTTCTTTATTTTCAGGTAACTTGTTAGTGTATAGGAATGCTACTGATTTTGTATGTTAATTTTATATGCTGCAACTTTACTGAATTCATTTATTAGATCAAATGGTTTTTTGGTAGATTCTTTAGAATTTCCTGTATTTAAAATCATGTCATCAATTTTAGTTCTTACTTTTCCTATTGCCTTTAGTTTCTTTTTTCTTGAATGATTGCTTTGGCCAGGAATTTGTTCTATGTCGAATAGAAGTGGTGAGATTGGGCACCCTTATCTTGTTTTTGATCTTAGAGAAGAAGCTTTCATGCTTTCACCATCAAGTATGTTGTTAGCTGTAGGCTTGTCATGTGCAGCCTTTATTATATTGAGGTGTGTACTCACTTTATTAAGTTTTTATCATGCATGTCTGTCAAATGCATTCTTTGTCTTTTGAAATAATCATGTTTTTTTGTTATTCTATTAATGGGATGTATCACATTGATTTGCATACAGTGAACCATTCTTGCATTCCAGATACAAACCCCACTTGATCATGGGAACAATCTTTTTAATGTGCCACTCAATTTAGTTTCCTGGTATTTTGCTGAGAATTTTTGAATCTGTTGTATATTCATGAGGCATAGTGGTGGGTAGTTTTCTTTTCTGGATAGTGTTCTTTTTTGTCTTTCGTATCAGGGTAATGCTGCCCTTGTAAAATGAGTTTGGGTGTGTTCTCTGTGATTTTTTTTTGTTAGTTTTAGAAGGATTGGCATTAATTCTTTAAATGTTTGGTAAAATTTTCCTGTGGAGTCATCTGGTCCTGAGCTTTTCTTTATTGAGAGATTTTTGATTACTGATTCATTTCCTTACTAGTAATTGGTCTGTTCAGATTTTCTGTTTATTCCTGAATTCAGACTGAGTAGAGTATATATATCTATTTTTTCCATTTCTTCTAGAGTATCCAGTTTGTTAGAGTATAACTGTAGAGTAGTAAGTAGTCTTTTATGCTTCTTTGTATTTTTGTGGTCTCAGTTGTAATGTCTCCATTTTCATTTATAATTTTGTTGATTTGGGTTCTTTTTTTCCTTGATAAGTGTAGCTAAAGGTTTGTCAATTTTGTCTTTTCAAAAAACTCTTTCTTTTGTTAATATTTCCTATTCTCTATTTCATTAATTCTTTAATCTTCTTTCTTTCTTTCCTTCTGCTAACTTTGGAACCAGTTTGTTCATTTTCTAGTTCCTTAAGGTGTAGAGTTAGGTTGAGGATTTGCGATCTTGTTTCTTAATGTTTATTGCTATGAACTTTCCTCCTAAAACTGCATTTGTTGTATCCCATAAGCTTTGATATGTTTTTGTTTCCGTTTTTGTTTGTCTCAATGTACTTTTTTTGTTTCTCCTTTAATTTCTTCTTTGATTCATTGGTTATTCAGGAGAGTATTTAATTTCTGAATGTTCATGAATTTTTCAGTTTTTCCCCTGTTACTGATTTCTAGTTTCATAACCATTGTGGCCAGAGAAGATACTTGGTATGATTTCAGTCTTTTTGAATTTGCTAAGATTGTTTTGTGGCCTAACATATGATTTATCCTAGAAAATGTTCCATGTGTGCTTGATGAGAATGTGTATTCTGCTGTTATCAGCTATAATGTTCTGTATATGTCTGTTAGGTCAGTTTGCTCTATGGTGTTGTTGAAATCTGCTCTTTCCTTATTGATTACCTAACTGGAGGATCTAGCCATTGTTGAAAGTGGGCTATTAAAGTTCCCAACTGTTTTTCTACTGGTGTTTATATCTCCTTTTATCCCTGATAGTTTTTTTTCTTTATGTATTTGGATACTCTGATATTGGGTGCATGAATGCTTACAATTGTGGTATCTTCTTGATGGATTAACCCCTTTCTCATTATATAATGATCTTCTTTGTCTCTGTTTACCATCTTTATTTTGTCTGATTGATGTAAGTGTAGCTACACCTTTCTTTGGATACCATTTGTTTAAAGTACTTCCATTCTTTCATTCTCAGTCTGTATGTGCTATTAAGGCTTAAGTGAGTTTCTAGCAGGCATTTGGATCTTGTTTATCCATTTCAGCCATTCTTTGTATTTTGATTGAGTAACTTAATCCATTTAAATTTAAAGTAATTATTGCTAGGTAAGGACTTATGGTTGCTTTTGTGGTTTTCTGGCTATTTTGTACATCCAGTATTCCTGTTTCATATCCCATGGTCTTTTTGTGTTTTGATATTTTCTGGTACAGTGTGCTTTGACTTTGTGTTCTTTTGTGTAATTTCTGTCATTTTTTTTCTTATAGTAACCATTAGGCTTACATAAATATCTTAAATAGGTGATGCTTTGAAGTTAGTTTACCTGCCTGGTGCAGTGGGAGAACCAGCTCCAAAGCCGATAAGGCTCTTTGTGGTCTTGACTCAAGCTGACCACTCCTCGAGTTCTCTGGCCAAACGGGGACACTAGGTTGTCACTAGCTTTGCCTGCTGAACTCTGAGCTTTTCAGTGTTCTGGCCAGGTTTTTTGGTCTTTGGGGCTAGGAGCTTCCTCCAGCAATGGTTGGGACTATTACTTAGCTCCCATGCCAGGGAGTGAGGGGAGGGCCAGCCTCTAGAAGGCTCCCAGGTCACCTTGATCGGGCCTGCTGGTTGGGAGGGGCTGGGAGCTGCTCTCAGCAGTGGGTGAGTCCATGACTTAACTCCCCTGCCTGGGCATAGCCCGGGTGGCACTGGGTGTGTGGCACTGGCTTTGCAGGTGATCAGCTCTGCTTGCCTCTGACCTGCTCGATCATTGCTCAGCTTCTAAGTCGTCTTGTCAGCCTCTGTGGTCAGGCGGGGCTGGGAGCTTCACTCAGCAGTAGGTGGGGCAGAAGAAGACCAGGCTCCATGACTGGCAAATCCAAACAGGACCCAAATCAGGCAAACTGCACTCTTCTGAGTTTCCTGGTTGGGCTGTGACATCTACTCGGTTCTGCAGTTGAGCAAAGATGCTAGTTGGGGTTATTACGGTCACAAGCTGCTTAACAACAGGGATACTTCCTGACAGATGTGTTGCTAGGTGGTTTTGTTGTGTAAATGTAACAGTGTACTTACACAAAGCCAGATGACATAGTAGTTGCATGTGCTATACTTTTATACCACTGGCAGTGCATTAGGTTTGTTTATACCAACATTGCTTACAAACATGTGAGTGATGTATTGTACTACATTATGATGGCTGTGTCACTAGGCAATAGGGATTTTTCAGCTCCATTATATATAATCTTATGAGACCACTGTCTGTATGTGGTCTGTCATTGAACAAAATGTCATTATGCTGTGCATGACCACTTGGGCGCTGCAGGTGGGAACTCAAGTCTGCCAAGAACTCCGAGCTGGTGGTTGCAAGTCCCTTTCCCCTTCTCGCCACTTGGATTCTGGGTGGTTAATTTCCTCAGTCCAGCGGGGTGAGATCGAAGGGGGCTCCTAAGAAGTGACTCAACACTGAGACAGCTGTTGTTCACCCTGGACACTGTTTTCCCTGTCGGTTTAGGGGACCTCGGCGTGGTGCTGCTGAGGCCTGCAGAGCGGCTGTGCGGTAGGTGTGCAGCAGCTCCTCGTGCCCTTCTGATGTGGTCTGTTCTGGTCTCTGTGGTGCAGGGGGGAGCTTCAGCCTCACCCTGTGTTCTAGAATTCTCTCAGGTGTGTCTCCTCCATGAATTGTTAGTTGTTCTTGTGAGGGGAACAACATCAGGAACAACCTATGTTGTCATCTTGGGTGTATCAGCTGTCACCATCTGCTTTGTTGGTTAGATCTGGAAATGCATTTTAGACATCTCAGACCCGTCCTTTGTTTCACAAGGAGGCAGACATCAAGGCCTCCATCACAGGTTTTAAATAAGGTGTTCCAGACAGTCGTATTATTACTAGCGGTTTCTAGCTAAGCCTGTGCTCATCGGTACTTTGTGAATTGGCCTTATAGTTGATTTCAGTTATTTTATCTAAACTATTTCAAAAATTAGGAAATTGACATTTAGAGAAGTAAAATGTCTTAACTAAAATGTCACCTTTGCAGGTTCTATAGCTTTACCTCATTCACTTGCATTTTCTTGTGTTCATTAAGCTTTGATGTCCTTCGCCACCTGCATGGGAGAGAAATTTCTCCCCACGTTGAGGTACTGGGATTAGGTCATCTGGTGATTTGTGGGAGGGGCATAGTCTTTGTAGGAAGTTGTGATCCCCTGTTGTGTTTGAAGATTGTAATAAAAAGAAGGAAGAGTCTTTTACCAGTTTTTGTGTAAAAACATATCCACCAGAAATTTGAGTTAAAGTTGCTGTCAAGTTCTTGCCTCTGCTCCTTTCTGCTGGATCTTCTGGCCATTTAGAAATAAGTGGGAACAGGCATGGCTGGGTGCGTTAACAGGTTAGTCTATATGCATTTGATCTATAATTCATCGTAGTCTTTTGAGGCTTTTAAAGGGGGTAGCTAAAACAAATTAATTGAGCCTAGACCAAGTGTAAAAAATGCTGCTGTCACATCCTGTAAGTGTAGCCTGATGATGGTGGGACTCTGGGGACAGAGGGGCCCTTGATACCTGTGGAGCAGAGAACTAGCAAAAAGGCAGTGCAGGCCTGTTACTCCTATTAGTCACATGCCAGTGTCCTGGGGGGCACTGTGGGTGCGCAGCTCTCGACTGCTTCTGGGGACTGTTTGAGACCACTAGGAGGAAAAATACTGTGTGTGTGGCACTAGGGCATTTGGATTTATAAATCCCCCAATTGTTATAAGTCCCCCAAATGAGAGTTTTCCAAGGCAGAGATGTCCCCTCTTCCCTTCTTGCCATTGTTTTTACTTACAAAAGATTCCTTTGTGGGGAGGACTTGGGGTTTTTTGAGGTTTTATTGACTGTATTTAACAAGCCAGGGCCAGCATTGTTGCCCTGTAGCAAGGCAAGAGTATTGTGTGTGGAGACAGCAGACATGACCTGTCATTCGTGTATTGCTGTCCTTGGGGCTTCACATAGGTCAGTCCATCTCTTTCCAGCGAGTGTTTTGTAGCCCCTCCTGAGAAAGCCGTAGGCGTTCTGTGGGAGGCAGAGTGCTGGGGGAGGTCCAAGGACCTCAGGAAACCAGTTCTCAGACTAAGTGAGCCTTAGGACACCTGCCCCAGTCCTGGTGTGTGTGCTGGTGTGTGTGTGTAGACTGGAGGCACTTGGGGAACAGGTAGGCTAGACCCCGGTATTGTGCTCTTGACCTTCCTCTGGCCATAGTTATAAAACCACGTTTTCCTTTATGAAAGGATTTCTATTAGAAATAAGGTGGTTGGTGCCCTCCAGCAGAGTGGCAAGGCTGCTGTCCTGGGCCCCTTTGGACAGGTAGGCCCATAAAATGAGTTCAACGCCCCTGGTTTGGGGGTGGGCCAACACACTCCTGTGACCGAAACCATGGGGTTTCCAGAGTCGGTAAGAAAAGTCAGTGAATTTCAGCCACCCAGAATTTTGCAGGGGCCATACTTCAAAGGACATTCAATCCAAACTTACCTTCAGGTAAGTGAAAACAGGGAAGAGTACTACTAGCAGGAGAGGACCGAGTCAGCTGTGGCCTGAATTTGGCAGGACCTGCTCCAGGAACACCCAAGAGCTGCTTTATCTTGTGCTTGACTATTTTAAGAATGTGAACTTTCTTGCTGAGCTGCTCACACCCAAGTGCGGCCTGCTAGTTCTAGGGGGAAAGCTCTTTTGTCCAGGTAAACATTTCAGCGTGAGCATCATTTCTCATTCAGTGTAGGCGTCTTTTTTTGCTCAGAAGACAAGTTAGGGTTGAATTCAAGCCTCTGAAGTATTTATTGGTGATTTGGGGTTCAGTAGCGTGGTCAGAGTTTCACTTGAGTTTTAAGTGAGAGATGGGTGTGAGCAGTGGAGTGTGGAAGGCTTCGCGCGTCTTTACTTGTGGGCACAGTATGTTCCGGTTCGTAGGAACAGGACCTTTCCCCGTCTCCTCTATAAAGCAGGAGTCAGTGTGGTGGGCACTCCGAAGTACTGGTAAAATAGTCTGGGTGTTACCGGAGAGCTGTGCAGGGGATAAACAAAGAAGTTTCATGGCATATTGGCATCTTTGGGTACTTGGGAATGTTTGAGAGCCAGGTCAGCTTGGAGAAGAGTGCAGTAGTATTGTGGTGCTGTCAGGGAGGTTCTGCCGCAGTGGCTGATAGCTCCACCGTGGCACTCTGATGTTTTTCCCAACCTGGGGGCCTTACATATTTGACCATCGGATTGCTTATCGTGTTCAGTATCCTAGTTCATATTTTTAGTGCAGGTGTTTTGAGGACTGGTATTTCAGATAACAGTAATATTCTCTTGCCTTCCAAGAATGCTGTAAAATTGTTTGACGTCACGTGGGGGTGTGATAGAGCGGATTACCAGTCAGAGTAAGAACAGCTGTGTGTCAGCACTCTTACAGCTGTGTAAGGGCGCCTTTGTCACCAGCGGGTGGTCATCCCAGTGGTAGGGAATGTGGCAGGCAATGTGCACATACCCCAGCACTGAGCGCGCTCACTCAGAGCGCTCCAGAAATGCCTGGGTGATTCCTGTGGCCCCCGACACAGACACCAGGAATTCCTGTGTGCTGAGACGTGAAATTCAGGAACGTTCATTATGCCCCACAACTCAGGGTCCAAAGATGCTGCGGGGTGCTGGGGTTCCGGGAACCTCAGAGATGAGAACAGTAGAAATTGTATATTGGTCCCATGAAAAGTAGGTCCCACGTATACGCAAACATTGGGTCCAGTGAGTTTGAAGCCTAGATATGTGCATTGGCATTCTAACTTTCACTTTCCAAGTTCCTTTAACTTGTAATTTTGTTAGAGGTGGAAGGTGTAGCCTAGCATTTAATGTTAGACACCAGTTTTGTGACTACATTAGTCTTATGTGCACAAGGGCACGTCCTCCCCTCCCAATAGAGAGGGTTCGCTTAGTAATGAAAGGAAAAGATGGCTTAGTTACCGTCTTGGTGGAGCCCACACAGTGGGACATTATGAATGTAAGCCAAAGGGAACAAACTTGCCTCTTCTTGTCCCAAGCTCCCAGTTCTAGGACACTTCATTCCTGTTCAGTAGTGACAGAAAAGGCAGGTTCTCAGACTGGAATGGAGCTGGTGTCTGGGTGGTCAGTGGGAACATACTTAGAGTCCGTAAGCACCACCAGACTTGTCACCTGCACATCACTAATGGCCATCAGTCACCCTGGTGTGGCGATTGGGGTATTCATCCAGCCATCCCAAGGCCTCCCGTGAAAATACCTATGGAAGTGACTGTTCAGGCAGTGACTGGGGTGAGGGTGGCCCAAGGTAGACAGGAGAGGCAGTGAATCTCCTTCCGGAGTAGTGGCACCCTTAATTCCTAGGCTGTCTGGCCAACCTCTGGTGCCGCTGAGTAGGAAGGTCAGAGGGCAAAGCTCCATTGTCAAGGTCAAGTCTATCCTGGAGCTGTGCTGGGTGTGGCCTTCAGAGCCTGGGCAGGACTGTGGAAAGCTGAGAGCCGGTTGTCTGCTGTTATACTTGGGCTCCCAGTTATTGGAAGGCTGTGATGGGGACCTGCTCTTGGTGATGGTCCTCTGTGAAAGGGAGAAGAGACCCAAACCACCAAGCCAGTGTTACTGCCCAGCAGGACTAATAATGGTTGGGACTCAGTACTCTGTGGCTTCCATCCTTCCTCCCCCTTGGGGAAGACGGGCTGGTGAGTGTGTATGAGAAATGCTTTTATCACCTTGGCCATCAGTGCTTGACTTATCACTTAACTGGAAACCCTAAGTGACTATAGATTTCAGATAACCTGGAGCTGAGCTTTGCAGGCTGCGGTGGATGTGCACCCGGCAGAAGAGGCACGTGGCTCCGCTCTGTGCTCCTCCTGCCAGGTCAGGACGGCCCCAGTGAGGGCCATGGACTGCGGTGTCAGCCCCGCTCACCGAGCACCCACCGTACAGTGTTTGTGGAGGCCATTCTCTGGCTCTCCCAGCCCCGTCTCCTCCTCTGGCCTCTGTCGGTGCCTCAGGGGCTAGCGCTTAGGTCTGTCGAGGCCTGAAAAGGGCAGAGAAATCTGCTGGCCCATGGTCTGCAGTGCGGTTTACTCTCGGTTGATTGTGCAAAAAGAAATTTGCCCAACAGTGGCATGACAGCTGGGATAAGCACTTTATTTTTAAAAATGACAATAGAAAATTACCATTAAGTTATAAAAGTATAATAGATTGTGTGGAAGTTGCTGTTTTCCTTAGAAACAACCGTATAGAAGTTTCACCAGGATCGCAGTGGTGCTGAGGGCGTGAGCAGGGTGTGAACACTGCCACCCCGTGCTGCTGCGAGCCCTTGGCCTCGTTTCGGTGAGGGGGAGAGCCCCTCTTCCCTGGCCCCCCTTTTCTGTTGATGACCTTGAAAGGCTTCTTTATTTCTTAGGGAAAATAATGAAATCATATAATCATTAAAACATTGTTTAGCACAACATGAGGTCAGTTAAGAAGGATCTTGATCATGTTTAGCCTATATCAGCAGTTGAAATTCTTAGGTCAGTATATATTTTTTACACATGGCTCTTCTATAAAGAGGGGAGACCGAGCTATCAGACTCTGGAAATGTGTCAGCGTACAGTGCAAGACTGCCTTTGTGGTTCTGAAGAAGTCTTGAGGCAGGCCGAACAGTACTCATCCCACACGCCCACTGACGGCACCATCTCTCTGTGGGCCACCGTGGTAGCAGTGTCCCAGTGAGCACACAGCGTTCAAGACAGTGTTTCAAATGGCTCGTTCGGCACGCTGCTGCCAAGACTTAGGAACACCGCTCAGCCGATGTTTTGCAGAATCAGTTGGGAGACAGGAGCTGCCCGCTACAGCCAAGCAGGTGGCGCACACTCAGCTCCTGCCTGAGCAGTGCTGGCCTCCCAAAGCCAAGGATGCCCCTTTTCAGTGAGACAGGCTCTGCACCTGCACTGGGGGTTGGCGGTACACCTGTATGACCAACAGTTGGTCACCCCTGGAGCGGCCAGGGTTTTCTGAGGGCACAGTCTGACCAGGAGCTTGTACCCAGGAGAGGCTTCCCTGCCCAGCTGTGGACATGTCACCAAGATAAAGCCCTGGGGGCCTCCTACTTGCACCGCCAGTGCACACCTAGTACTGCGGTCAGCACAGCTGTTCCGGAACATCGAACACCATGTTTCTGCCTCACCCTGGACTCGGGCCAGGCAGATTTCTATACATTCACAATACGCTCTGGAAATTTTCATATTTAAAAACATGCCTCAAACATGCAGCTTATTTTAGAGGAAAAAAATAGATATTTTTAAGTACAGGCATTCAAAAGTCGAGCACAAAAATTGTCATCCAACCCAGTGTAAGATCATCCATCCTGTTACACTTAAATGTTTGGTATAAAAATACTCACTCTTGGTTTTATTGTTGACATCTTTTATGTTTTGTTTGAAAATATCTCCAAACTGTACAGAAATGTATGTCAGACCATGCATTCACAAATAACACACTATTTCTTACAATTATACAGTGTAAAAGAGTAAAACATCTTTATTATATTTATTTTCTTCGGGGGGAAAAAACCAGATGTGTGATGGAGGCTGTGGCAAAGTCTTGAAGGGACCAAAACTGGGCAAGGTGTTGTCAAGCCTGAAAGAGAAAGAGGTGTGTGAGGGAAGCAGACTTCACGTGTGTGTGTGTGTGTGTGTGCAGTGATTCCTCCTGGTGCGGGGCTGTGCTTGGAGACACCTGCTGCTGGAGCTCACGCTTCAGAAACTCTCACCTCGGCGATCCCCTATTAAAGTGTGTGCCAACGTGGAATGCGTTTACTGCTTCGCCGGTGAAGACCACACCAGAGTATCAGTCTTAACCTAAGATAATACTTAACTTTCTTTCATCTCTTCTTACTAGAAACCTTTCAACACCTCCTTTCCCTGCAGTTGCAAGGAAATGCCCCCATTTGTTGTGCATCGTGGTGGAAGAAAAGGCCTTCGGAACAATCACTGAGGCGTTCTGATGCCCCTGAAGGAGTCCCTTCTCCCGGGGTTTCCTTAGCTCCATCACGCTCCTTTGCGTCTGGGCTCACGTAACCGTATCGAGGCTGGCTGCCCTGGGAGACCTCTGGTACTGCGTGCGCTCCGCCGCACATTCCACTCGCCCTCCCCAGGCCCCTTGTTTTCCTGCCATCGTTTTACTAACATACCAGACTCACAAATCTGTGGCTGTAGAGGAGGTATATGCTGGAGTAAAACAGCACATACTAAAATCTTGTACAGGGAAATGCTTGTATGTGAGTGGGAAGAAGCTAGAAAGTAGCATTACTACTGAAAACCCATATTATTGTGCTCAGACTTATTTGGGAAAATGTATATTTAGCAGTAAAACCCAAAATTAGAAACATTTTGGTGAACACTCAAACAGCTAATGACATGATTTTAGAAAATACTTCTCCCCAAACCAGGAATGAACAGTGCCTGGTGAATGTGAACTCGGATCCAGCCCACCCTGCCACAGCCTGGTGTGCAGGTGCAGCAGTGGGGCATGAGTCCGGAGCCCCCTGTGACACCTCAGTGGCCCCTCCGACCCCGCCTGCCACCTCTACTTCCTCAACAGGATTCTCTGAGACAGGAGGAAGGAAGGGAACACCTGCAGGGCCTCTCTCTCTGACTGTCCTGCCAGCCCTGATTCCCGGCACACCAGAGGGATCAACCCTCACTCACCGGACTTGGATGAGGGCCCAGCCTGCTCTTTGGTGTAGGTAACATGTTCTGTGATGGATGCTTTGTGAGCAGGGTCCGCATGACCCCTCTTGAAACTTATGTCTCTTCTGCTATGCTCTGATTTCTCCCTGGTAGGGGAGTACGGCGGCCGGGGGGGCGGAGGGGAGGCCCACCGGGATCCCACCGTCCAGGTGTGTGCCGCATGGAGCAGCCCTGGGTGGGTGGCAGGAGAGAATGCCTGGGCTGGGGGTAGGGATCCCGGGCTGCAGGGGGCTGATGAGGCCTGGCATCACGTTTGCGGCTGTACTAGCTCACTTTCCCAAGGAACCCACAACCTTCTGGCCTATCTTGCATCCCCACAAATGTCTGATCTGCTTTTAACTGCCAGAGGACCCTCCCCTCCAGTGTGAAGAAGGCCCCCAACCCCACTGCCCAGTCACTGCCCATCAGGGGAGGAGGAAAGCCAGCTTAGAGGAAGTAGATGTGAAGCCAGTTTCCTTCCCCTGCATTCTTGGCTTGTCAGGCCTGGAATGACACCTTCCACGTCATCCCAGCCTGGCCACATGCCAGGAGCCCAAGCTGTGTGTGTGTTGCTGTCAGGAAACCATTTCTGAGGAACAACGCACAGGGGCTGCACTTGGCTGCCCTTAGACTCCGGGAACAGGAGGGGCCTGCCAGCGGCCTCCTGCAGAGCACCGGCTTGGACAGAGCCACCGTAGGAAAGCAGCCGGCACTGGATGTGGTTACCAGGCACCGAGAGCAGCGGTCTGAAACCAGAGCTGCCACACCGCTTTCAGGGGCTGAATGAACAGGCAAAGGAGCGTCAGCCACACGTGCGCTCTCCTTTCTACGGGCTAGATGAAGTCCCTGTCCTCTCCTCCAGCCCTTGGCTGTGCGTGGTAAGGGGCCTGGCTGGCCTGTTTCTGCTTTCTCTGGAGAGCTCACAACCAACTTGGAGCAAATGCACGTTGCTAGTCCTGACCTCCTTGTGGGTCCACAGCCAATTCCCGGACATTTCTGCCATGACCTCAAAGGCAACATGTCTAATCTCAGACTTGTTAAACCTTAACACAGCTCCTGACCCCTTTCCCTGTGTGTCTTTGCCCCTACACCCAGCCCCCGGCGCTCTGTCCCTGACACAGCCCTGTGCTCTCAGAGCCTTCTGCCACTTCCCGACACCACCACTGTGGGCTTGCCTCTCCTGGTGTGTTCTGCCATGGGTCTTCATCCATTTTGCTGTGGGCAGCAAGATGACAGTGCTGCCTAAAGCAGCCCTCTCCTGTAGACCCAAATCCCTAACACACCCTCCTCAAGGCTCCTGAAAAGCTTGGTCATATTTTCCCTTCCTCCCTTCTTCTGTTCTAACATCCCTCCCCCGCACCCCTGCAAACCTATTCTCTCTCCAATCTCTCTTCTTCCAGCTTTTCCCGATCCCTTCAGCCTGCCCACTTTCTTCAGGAGCTCTCACTGCCTAGACCATGTATTTGGCTTTCTCACAGGATTGTCTTGGATTATTTTCCTCCCTAAAACTATTTTTTCTTACCTCTACCCCAGAAGAGTCACTTGGACTGTGTGGCAAGTGGGGACAATGGGCCACTCCCGGGATGTGGCACTGAAACTCGCCCATGCCTGAGCCAGGCGAGGTGCCTGGGGACCCAGGTTGGGCTCTGGCTACGGGCCCAGTGGCGCCCCGAGCACCTCTGCTGCGCGTCTCCTACAGGAAGCTGGCACAGGGAGAATGGGAAGGGGCCTCTGGCCCGCCTGACCTCATAGCTCTGTCCCCTTCCTCCTGGACTCCTGGGAAGGAAGAATGGCTGATTTTTTGAAGTGAAAAACCTAGAGGGGGGGACGGGAGTCTCTAGTTTCCTGAGCTGTTCCATAACTGCTGCACAACGAAGTCTCACATGGGAAAAGAATGTGTCCCCACGGCCATTGATATTCCCAGACTGAACAGAAGGTCAAAGTGTGGCTATTTCAGTCCCTGTAAACAAGGAAGAGGTTTCACTAGGAATGGAGTTCAAGCCTTGGAATGTACTAACAAGAACATTTTCAACGGAATGCAAAGACATCTGAGAACACAGAGCACCGTGGGGGCAGAGGGTCGGGCTCTGTTTAGAGAGCGGTTTCTCCTCACAGAACCTTCCCTGAAAGGGGGTCATCCACAACCTGCGTGTGGTGGGGCAAACAAGGGAAGAAACGATGTTAAAAATCTCATCAGGTGTAAGTCACAACTGTTCAAATTTTAAGATAACAGAAAATGTTTCCTGATATTTTAAGAACATTATACAATTCTAAAACATTTCATTTCAATTGTCCTTGCTCAGAAAGACCAGTACGTAACCCTCAGAAAAGACCTGACAGGGGCCAGTTTCCCCTCACTCAACTTTCCCATTGTTTGTGGAAGTGCCTTGTGAGCCTTTCCTCCTAGCAGTAAGAAAACACTAATTCCCCTCAATCCATCTACACATACAGAAGCTTCTCCATTTATGATGGGGTTACGTGCCAATAAACCCATTGAAAATACCGTTAAGTCACAAGTGCACTTGATACGGAACATCATAGCTTAGCCTACCTTAAACGTGCTCAGAACATTTACACTACACCACAGATGGGCGAAATCATCGAACACAAAGGCTACTTTATAATTAAGTGGATTAAAGACTTAAGACCTGAAACCATAACACTCCTAAAAGAAAACTAGGCACTAAACTTTTGACATCTAAGCAATATTTTTTTGGCTGTATCTTCTTGGAGAAGAGAAAAAGAAAAATGGATGGGACTACGTATGGAACAAAACTTTCCGCACAGCATAGGTAACCACCAACACAACAAGACAACATTCAGACAACCTGCTGAATGGAGTAAGATATTTGCCAATAGACATCGATAAGGGATTAAATCCAGCATATAAAGAACTCAGTTACAACTTACCACTAAGAAACCCAAACAGTCCAATTAAAAAATGGCAAAGGACCTGAATACACTTCTCCAAAGAAGCCACGTGGATAGCTAATAGACATATGCAAAGATGCTCAACATCATTAATCATTGGAGAATTGCAAATGAAAACCACAGTGAGATACTACCTCACACGTGTTAAAATGGCTCTCAGCATCCAATCAGCAAACGTGCTGGGGAGGATGTGGAGGAAAGGGAACCCTCGTGCACCGTTGGTGGGAATGCAGACTGGTGCAGCCACTGTGGAAAACAGTATGAGGTTCCTTAAAAAAATGAAAACTAAAACTACCCTACGACCCAGGAATTGCACTTACAGGTATTTATCTGAAGAAATATAAAACACTAAACTAATTTGAAAAGATGCACCCTATGTTCATTACAGCATTATTTTAATTAGCCAAGATATGGAAGCAGTCTAAGATCCCATCAATAGATAAATGCACAGAGAGAGGTGCTGCGTACACACAGTGTAAAACTACTCAGCCACAAAGAAGGAAATCTTACCATTTGTGACAACATGGGTGAGCCTAGAGAGTATTGTGCTGAGTGAAATACGAGAAACACAAATACCATATGATTTCACTTACATGTGGAATTTAAAGAAAATTCCACAAACACAGATACAGAGAACAAATTGATAGCTGGTGGGGTGGTGGTCAGTTGGTGAAGGGATTAAGTACAAATTGGCAGTCACCGAACAGTCCTGGGAATATAAAGTAGTACAGCACAGGGAAGAGAGTCACTGGTATGGTAATAACTATGGTGTCAGATGGGTACTAGACTAGGGGTGGGCAAAGGTAGGTTTACAGTTTATATGGAAAACAATTCAGTAAGTCGATAATACAAGAAAGACACACAAATGTAAACCTACCTTTTCCCATCCCTATATCTACACCTGAAACTAACATAGTGATGTATATCAACTGTCACTGAAAACAAAGTTTTCAATATCTCATGTACACGAGAAAACAATATCCAAAGAATGCCGTCAACACAGTACACTACAGACAGAGTGTTGGCTGTTTACCCGCATGCTAGTGCAGCTCACTGCCCAGCATCATGAGAAAGGACTGTGCCACGTATTGCTAGTGTAGGAAAAGACCAATATTCAAAATCTGAAGTAAGGTTTTTACAGAATGCGTATCACTTTTATGCCATCATACAGTCCAACCACCATAAGGTAGGGGCCATCTGTACTTATGATTTTCCCTCCAGAGTTTCTCTAACATTCATTTTTATAAAGAAGTTCCTCCTCCATCCAGCTCCCAATAAACATGGAACAGCATATGACAATGATTTTAAATAAGAGTGGTTTAAGTTCAGAGACTTCCAGACAAGATGGAGGCGTAGGTAGACACACTGTGCCTCCTTGCACAACCAAAAGGACAACAGCAAATTAAAAAAAAACAAAACAAAACAAAACAAAAACCAGAACTGACAGAAAAGCAAACTGTATGGAAGTCCAACAGCCAAGGAGTTAAAAAAGAAACATTCATCCAGACCGGTAGGAGGGGTGGAGACAGGCAGCCAGGCAGAGAGGACTCAGGGTGACGCAGTGGTTGGCAGAGTGGGTGGTCCCACATTCGCATGCAGAAAAACCGGGAGGAACAACTGGGGAGCGAGACAGACTTATAACCCAGGGCTCCAGCGCAGGGAAATAGAGCCTCAAACCCCTGATTAAAAACACCTGTTGAGGTTGAGCTCGTGGGAGAAACTCCCAGCCTCACAGGAGAGCTTGTTGGAGAGACCCATGGGGTACTGAAATGTACACAAACCCTCCCACCTGGAATCAGCACCAGACGGGCCCAATTTGCTGGTGGATAGCAGTGAAGTGGCTGAAAACTGGCAGAGAGCAGAGCAAGCGCCACTGTTCCCTCTCAGACCCTTACCCACATACAGTGCCACAAGGCAGTGATGTGATTGCCCCACCCTGGTGAACACCTAAGACTGCCCCTTTCTATGTAACAGGTACACCAAGACAGAAAAACAAAGGGGGGCAAATGAAAGGACAGTTCAAAGCTCCAGAAAAAATACAACTAAGTGATGAAAAGAGCCAACCTCAGATACACAGTTCAAACACTGGTAATCAGGATGCTCCAGGAACTCACTGGGTGCTTCAACAGCATAAAAAAATCCAGGCAGCAATGAAGGTTGCATTATGTGAAATAAAGAAAAATCTATAGGGAACCCACAGTGATGGGAGGGAAAGAAACATTTTACTGGAACAGAATGAAGAAACAAGAATTCAAAAAAAAAAAAATGAGAGGCTTAGGAACCTCCAGGACATCTTTAAATGTTCCAATATCCGAATCACGGGGGTGCCAGAAGGATAAGAGGAAGAGCAAGAAATTGAAAACTTACTTGAAAACATAATGACGGAGAACTTCCCCAACCTGGCAAAGAAAACAGAATTCCAGGAAGCTCAGAGAGTCCCAAAGAAGTTGGACCCAAGGAGGAACACACCAAGGCACATCATAATTACATTAGCCAAGATTAAAGATAAGGAGAATCTTAAAAGCAGCAAGAGAAAAGGAGACAGTCATCTACAAAGGAGTTCTCATAAGACTATCAGCTGATTTCTTGAAACCTTACAGGCAAGAAGGGGCTAGAAAGAGGTATTCGAAGTCATGAAAGGCAAGGGCCTACATCCAAGATTACTCTACCCAGCAAAATTTTCATTTATAATAGAAGGGCAGCTAAAGTGCTTCCTAGATAAGGTCAAGTTAAAGGAGTTCATCATCACCCAGCCTTTATTATATGAAAGGTTAAAGGGACTTATCTAGGAAAAAGGTTAAAAATATGAACAGTAAAATGACAACAAACTCACACCTATTAACTGAACCTAAAACAAAACAAAAGCTAAGCAAACAATTAGAACAGGAACAGAATCACAGAAATGGAGATCACATGGAGGGTTATCAGCAGGGCAGTGGGAGGGATAGAGAGGAGGAAAAGGTACGGAGAATAAGTAGCATAAATGGTAGGTAGAAAACAGGGGAGGTTAAGAATAGTATAGGAAATGGCGAAGCCAAAGAACTTACATGTACAACCCATGGACATGAACTAAAGGGGGGGAATGTGGGCAGGAGGGGGTGTGCGGGGCAGAGGGGAATAAGGGGCGGGGGGGAAATGGGACAACTGTAATAGCATAATTAATTTTAAAAAATTAAAAATGAGTGGTTTAGTTTCTATTTTATACCTGTGAGATTGTTTTTTTTTTTTTTAAGCCAAATGCTGGTATTAACTTGTAATAAAAAAGTCTAGTTAACATTTTAAAAGGTTCACAATCTCTAGAGGAACAGTCCCCATAGTTATAGTTAGAAATTCCTTCCTGATTCTAGAGGCGCTCCCCTACCACAGCAGCCCGCAAGCTGCCCAGCCCTGACGCCAGAAACCCACCGCGCACAGCCCAGGCCTAGCTCTGCTCTCCAAGGGCAGGCCTTCAGCAGTGTCCTCTTGCTTCAGCTTTGGGGAGAGGAAAGCTTCCACCAAACTTGTTCTTGGAGGCCCTGGATGGCCCACGAACAGGTGAGTGCTCCTCAAACCTGGCTAGTGCCGAAGGCACCCGCCCTGCCTTCAGGCGTATCTGCAACGTGACCCTCAGCCGCTCACCCAGGAGCAAGCCCCAGTTCTCCCGGCTGCATCCCCAGGCCCTCCTGCTCTCTGCATAAAGCCACCATGTGCTCCCGCTGCTGCTTCCGGACTGGGCTCACCTGCACAGGACCCGAATTACTGATGTTTGTGTCCACTTACTGCACTTAGAAGTCACCGTTCTAACCTGTTCCCAAAAATACTGTATGGGTGGCTTTTAACTGGTCTTCAAGTTTCCACAGAGAAGGGGGAAAAGCAGTATCTTGCCTTTTAAAAAAGCTTTACTAAGTGATAGTAGTAAGAATATCATGGGCATTATCATTCAGAACTCTGACAAAAGGAAAACCTAATAGGCAGCTGTGGAATTAGTGGGCTAATAACACCACTGCCCTACGTGCTGTGGAAAACTGTTAACGTGTTGGTAAGTTTGGTTAGCGTGAGAAACAGATGTCAGGGGGAAAGAAGACCCCCAAGTGCAGGTTGCCAGCTTCCCGTCCAGGCCAGGGAGGCGGGCTGCAGAGCCCAGCACAAACCAAGTGCGTGTGCTTCTGGACAGGCGCGGAGTGTTACTGTTCTCAAGACGAAGCTACTCAAGCACCTCCGTCCCTAGCAGGAATCTTGCCTGTCTGTTGACTCATCTTTTCTTGAGGCCCCTCTCATAGGGATGAAATTTGTCCTTTATTTGGGCTGAGACATAACCACTGTCAGCTGCCCCTGGCACTCCTGCTGTTCTAGGCCAGGCTGGTCACCTCTTGGGAATGCTGTGTTACTGCTTTAAAACTACACTCGCTGCTAGAAATAGATGAGCTGAGAAGTGGCACCTGATGTTGACTGAAAACACAGACAAGTCACCAAAATGATCACCCGCTAGCAAAGCCCAGCATCTGCAGGAATTCCGTGAGAACCCTGTATCATTCAGTCCCGCCCAAGGACAGCCACTCCGCAGTCCAATCTTGGCCCTCGACTGTCTCCCATCTCGAACAGTTTGCTTCAGGACCAGTTGTTCACGGCAAACATGTCTGGGTCGTTGCACCAACTTCAGTTCTTACCCTGACAACCCTTTCATGCTGGTACCTGTATGACCAGTTACCGCCTCTCAGGTGACAAAGGAGAGAATGTGCAAGTGTATGGTTCAGTTTTCAAACAAATCACCTCTCAAAGAGCCTCCCAGAGTGAATTAAGTTCTAGAACCAAACTATATTTGGCATTTTTAAAGAGGCTCATAAAAATGTCCTTGGGTCATCAAGGAAGAGCTGCATTGCCTACAATTGGAATAGTAGGTCAGGGGGAATATACATAACACATCTGCAAAAGGTTCCCACCACAGTGCTTAAATACCTTAGGTGGGACATCTCATCCACTGATGCTACAGGACGAGCAGATGTTGATGGCCCAGCCTAGGATGGCTGTGGTGACAACCAGGAACGGGGGTTCCGTGCTTTCAGAGTTTGCACAACTCTGGGTTGCTATCCCGGGACAGCCTTCCCTGTGCAGGCCGTGGTTGGAGGAGGCAATGAAGAACCAACCCCTACCCTGAGCACTCCACACCAGCATGTCCCAGCGTAGAGCACCTACTGGGAGAGGTGTATCCCTCAGACTGCTGAGCCCCACCCCCTGGGGCCTGAGTTTCCCAGGTGATGCTGGGTGGTGGTCCTGACCCCACCCCAGGACACACTGCTTCTCCGGAGGGCCTGTTCAGCCTCTGGCTTTGGAACTCACCGGCATGCTCCAGTTTTGTGGAACAGCTCCAGAACAGTAGCCACCATTGAAGGTTGCATTAATAATACCCACAAGACAGATTGCAGCCACCATCACACACCTGGAGCCTGGGGTGGAAAGAGATCGCCAGTTAATTAAACCCATTAGCAGTGTGCAACAGTCTCCACCCCCAGCCTGGCCTGCAGCTGGGGTTCCCTGGGCCTTTAAGACCAGCCTCTTCTGAGTCAAATGCAAAGGGACCGTGTCTGCTATTGAGCTGAGCACAAGCGCCACTTGAGAATGAATTTGTATCCGTGGCATGAAAAGCTCACAGCCAGGACAGCCAGCTTAGGATGTGCTGGGACAAATGAGGGCAGGCTCTCTGGCCAGTGGATGGTAACAACCAGATTCCCCTGCCCACCCCCCCCCCACCCCCCCCGGTCACAGAGGCGTGAGGAAAGGGCATCCGGAAAACCGTCTCAGGGGACGTCTGCACACGTTCGAGAGTATGAAGATGGAAACCACCCGGTGGCAGAGCGGCAGCACCAGCTGCAGCCCTTCCCAGAGGCTGGGTCCCCAGGACTGAGCACAGCCCTGCTGAGAAAGGCACAGCACCCGGGATCCCAAAGGGAAGGGAGCCCAAGACCTAACCAGTCCAGCGCCTTCTCAGACCAGAGGAACACCTGGGCAGCCCACGGCCACAAAACCAGGTCTCTGGGAGATCCCCGTGGTGTCATGGGCACCTCGGAGCTCAACTGTACTCCAAGCACCTACTGGAAGACAAAAAACCCGAAAGGAAACACTGGTGAGCATATCCGTCTGTTCCCTAGGGTCTGAGAATTTTGCAATAGGAGGGTGCAGAGACCCAGCAAATAATAAGGTTTGTAGTACTCCCCCTGCAGGCAGGGCTGGCTGGGAGCCAGTGGGCGTTCACGAGGCTCCCTGGTGTTGAGGAAGGAAGCCCACCGGCCAGCACTGGAATCCAACGGCTGCCCTATTCCCCGCTAGCAGTTCTCACTCCAGCTCTGGCCGCCACTGCTCTTCTCGCAAACAGGCTGTCTGTGGCAGGCGCGGCTCTGTGAGTGGGAGTGCACAACATACTGCGGCTAGCCCTCGGGATTCCCCATCAAAGTCTCACCAGTCTTCCAGCATGGGAAGCTGGCCCTTCAGAAGGAGGCCTCGCAGCACTCGGGGTTCAGGTGAAACCCAACTCTGGGATTCTGCGTGAGGCTGAAGGAAGATCACCTTCCTGGGGCAGCTCTCAGAATTAAGGGGAAAAAAGTCTTCCCCACAATTTCACTGTAACAACAATAAAGGTGAGTCAGTGTGACTCTAGTCTCCTAGTTACAGTAGGGTTATTTCAGGACAGGAAAATACTCATCCTCACAATCAAAACTTACCAACTCACCCAACTTCTCTCATCTTTTCTAAACTTGCCAAGACACGGGGAGAGGGGGGGACACGACACGGGACAGGATGGGGGGAAGGGAGCACCCCACAGCAGCAGCAACAGCAGACCGGGGGGCCTTCCTGGGGCTGCCAGACCACAGCTGCATCTGTACGACACCTACTCGTTAAGCTAGACTGAAGTGTCCTCTCAGTTTGACCTCGGACTGATAAAGAGTCCAGGAACCCTAGCTGTCACCAGGTCCCGGACTACAGGGTTTTACCACCCAGTTGCGCTCTGCCCACTTTTTACATCAATGGCATGTGCCCACACAGGCCAGGCCTGTCCTCCAGAGGCACTGGGAGATTACTCCCCAAAGAGCATACAGCACAGGGGGGAAGGCTGGATGTGTTCACGTTTAGCTTTACGGAGAGCATGTGAGCCTTCTGAACCCCCTCTGTCAGCCTAGGGGGACGGGATGGAAGTGCAGGGTCGGGGCCCAGGCTGCTGCAGGTGGCCCTCACCTGCAACTGTTCTCCAGCCCCCGCTGGGACTGGACACCTGGACTTAGCACATGGCTGCCCTCACTAAACTCTTCCTAGGGCCCAGGCGACTCTCCTGGTGCACGTGTAGACTCTCGGGGGTCTCAGAGACCTCCCAGCGAGACTTGTAGAAAACAGAAAATGGGCAACAGTGGTGAGATCGCAGCTCTGACAGCACTGGGCTGTCGTAACAGTCTTGGTGTGAGCTGAGCTCATGCACGCATGCGTGGCTGGCAGACGTCTTTTGTGTTATGAAGCCGGGAGGACTCGGTAGTGGCTGGAAGGGGCACCCACCAGCTACTGGCAAGGGGCAGGTTCTCGGGCCTGTCCCTCCTTGTAAGCCACAAGGGAAGTTTAACAGGCCCCAAGGCTCCGGGGAACCAGAACCAGGCTCCGCACGGGGAAAATGGAGAAACCTCTTGGGGAAGCGCGCAGGGCCATGCTGCGCAGGCTGCCCGGGCGCACTGTTCTCTGCCAACGTGCCGTGAGGCCTCACCTAACGTAAGCCCGCTGTCCTTCAAGCCTGCTGACTCTGATTTAGCCGAGGGTGAGCAAGGAGAAGAGGGTTAGTGAAATTACTCTCTAAACTCGAATCAAGTGAGGTCTGTTCTGATAAGGAACCCCACATAAATCTGGGAGAACTTGGGGTCTCTGTTCGAGGGGTGTCAGTCGGACCTGGACTCCACTGCTCCACCGGGTAAAACGAAGTGCCTGCCAGCCCACATCGCCCCGCTGCCCTTGCTTCGCCCGCACCCTCCCCATGACAGTCGGCCCCACGAAGGCAAGGGTTTTGTCTGCTGCGGCCGTTTCATCCTCAGCACCCACAGCAGTGCCTTACACACTGGGGACGTTCGGTGAGTGTCTGTGTGTCAGGGAGAAGGGGAAGGGCAGACCAGCGCTGACTTCCACCTCGTCTCTGGGCACGCTGCCTCGTGGGAGCATGGTGCCCGGGTCTCCCCTAGGGCGCAGGCGGGGTGACTGCAGGAGCCACGGCCCCCGTCTGGGCCTGTGTGAAGACTCGGTGCCCGTCCTGCTCCGCGCTGCCCCACACTGTGCTCTGACACACGTCCAGCGCCTGGGACTCCTCTGATGACGGCTCCGTCCCCAAGGCCCCGGGCTCAGAGGCCGATCCTAGGCCATGCCACCCAAAACTAAACGTCAGGAGTAAACAGCTTCAGATTCTGGCCTTATCTCCTGCTGTGTCCTGCTCTAATGTGGTGAGGCTGTTACTGCTATAATTTCTATGCTGTCGTCGTGGTCCACGGCCCGGGAATTTTCATGAGTTCTTGAAGAACCCCTCCCACATCCACCCCAATGCCTAACACCGCCCCTACTGCCGCTACATTTGGATGGCCAAAAAGGAAAGCTGCGGAACTCCCATTCCCTGTGAGAAGTGACTAAAAACTTCCTCACGCCTTCCTGCCCTCGGCACACCTGGGAGTTGGCCATTTTCGATCGCTAGCGTGTATTCTGTCTGGTGTTCTCTGCCACAAGGCTGGATCATAGCAAAACTCCAGTGACGGGCAGACACAGCTTGTAGTCTGATTAGCTAAGCACCATCCATCAACATCAAGGAAGATAAGGAACAAATTAAAACACCCCTAACCCCCACCGCTCTGACTGTGCACCTTGCGAGCTCGCCCTGGCCAGCTCTCGCGCCCCACGCCGACTCCGGGGTCCCCTCTCAGCAGGCTCACTGGGACCGTCCCTCTCACATGTGTGTCCGTGACTCTCGCCTACTGGAGGTTTAAGCCCTTTTGGGGCACAGGCTTGGCTTTGCACATTTTAATGTCTTAGCACATAGCAGACACATAATACATGTTTGCTTAAAGAACAGAGAGTTTATTTGCCTTTATAGCCACTGATTACCCTTCAGAAACAGGAAGTCAAAGACGGTCAATTAAAAAATGCTTGAAGCACCTCTGGGAAAAGCAGGCCCAGGACCACTGAGGGTTTGGAAGGATGGCATCCTGACGGCCACGCGTCAGAAGTCACCGCTGCTCTTGTCTTCTGTTCTGGTGCCACCTTTGCACGGGGGAGGCGGCCCCCTCTGACGGCAGGAAGGCCACACGGGCCATGGGGGCCACTGGTTGGCACCCACCCTTCATTTGGCCTGAGATACTTGTGAGGTTCTACAATGTGGTTTCATCCGCACCACTGCTTTGAATTCTAACACACATTCCCCTCAGGCTGCATAGCCTGGATAATGAGCTCGCTTGGAAGGGATCCAGAGCCTGGAGGGCCCGAGTAATGAACCCACACCGAACCGGTCTAACTTCAGGTGGGACCAGAGACTGGAGTCCACCAACTGCAGCGGGAATGAGCACAATCACCTGTCCATCCTCCTTCCTAACCAGGTCCTGTCCTTGACACGCTCCGGACCCCACGAGAGGACGCTGGCCCCGAACCAGCAGTGCCTCCCCAGGAGACGTTACATCTCTGTGCAGACCCCACAGCCTTACATGGGCCGTGCTTCCAAAGAGGGAGCACCGCCGCCGCTAGGTGTCTGGTGGATGGGTCAGTGGGGAAGGACGATTTGGAAAAACTTAGGTGAGCCTGCTGTAAGCACGGAGAAGGGTCTTTTGGGTTGGAACCTGTGCAGCTGCTTAAAGATCACGTCCTCCTTTTGGCCCATACACATTTAAAATAAAATCCTTCTGTAGGCCCTGTGCCACCACTGTGCTTTGCCAACCGAAATCGCCAACTTTGGAGGTAAACTCTCATCCACTGTCCTACGGTGCCTGTCACTGCCGACTGAGCAGCTCAACACCACCCCTCCCAGGCTCCGAGCCTCACCCGCTCCTCGGGCCGCTCTGTGTCCTCCACAGGCCGCTCGTCATCTCCCGACCCCTCACGTCTACGGAGCCTCAAGGTTTTGTCTCACCGACTCTCTCCTAACTTCGTCACTTCCTCAACCACCAGCGCACCCTGAACGCAAACCTGTACTTCAACATGCGTGCGTGAACTCTTCCCTGAGCTTCAGGATTTCAAGTTATCTTGTCCTAGACACCGCCAGGTGAGTCTTTACCGGCCGTGGGAAATGGGGAGAGAAACACACTGTCAGAGAGGTGCACGTGAACAGTGCCTCCTGGAACGGTAAACATGACACCCTGGAACGGAGGTTCGCACGTGGCGAAGTGATTGAGGCTTTTCTGAAGTACGCAGCAAGGGCTGAGGACACGTAACGTAAACTGTAAAATCAGTGATGGGCACACGGACGAGGAGCATGGACTTAGGAAACACTCGACCTAGCGGACCAGTAAATATACCGCAACGCTTAAAAGAGGTGCTTTCAGGGGGAGAGTTTCCCCTCAGCAGTGAACTTTTAGATTTCACAAAATAGTACAATATTTTAAAGAATACTTTAGGTATCTACCATGGACTGCTGACTTTATTTTTCTAAGAAAAGGCATTTAAAATATAATTACAAGAGACTAAATAGTAATGGGAAAAATACAATAAAGATTAAATAAAAAAATAAACAAAGTGCAACTGCAATGCACTAACTACCATTTCATCTAAAACGGGTACTTGAACACACACACAGAAGAACGTAACTTCAGAGTAAGGGACAAACCCAGGTGACTTTAAGGAAAGAGGACACTACATCGTCTTGACTTCCCCATCGTCACGGATCAGTGAAAAGTATCACAGATGGCTCACAGGTCCAATGACACACACACACACACACACACACACACACACACAGGGGTGGGCAAAGCAGGTTACCAGTGTGAGTACATGAAACAGAGTTTACTCCTGCATTATCATTGATTATTGGGTTACTTCTCATAGGAACAACTGTACGCCTCCTTGCAAATGGTACAGGTTTTGGTTAAGAGTTTAGGGTACAGTTTCCCAAAGTGCACCCTATGTAAAACATCAGTTTCCCACGATTCAGTAAAAAAAGAGTTCCCTGGCCTCAAATGTGAGAATGACTGCATCCCAGAGTTCTCCAATCTTAAAGATGCACGATGCTCACACTGTTATCAAGGTTCTGAACATCTTTTGGTGCAGAAATTGGTTTGACCCTGACACTGGGAGCGTTTACGAGTTGGTCTCCACCTGCAATGCTCCCTGAGGACTCGGGCTTCGGCCACTTGGGGCAATCTGCTGGGCCGGGGACGAGCAGGCACAATTCTAAGGTGTTGAAGTTGGTGTTTTAAAGCAGAAATGGTGCCCCAACTAACTTATTTTCACCACCAGAGACAGATCCCGATTGGTCGGGGTACGGGGCCCACTGACCGAGCACGCTGCCAACTCTGCCGTGGGGTCTCTGACGCGCGCATGCCCACCCATCAGGGGCCGCGCTCCCGTCGGTGCGGCCCTTCCTTCAGAAGGGAGGGGCCTTTTCTCTGCACCAGGAGCGTCGCGCCCCGAAGTGCCCCCGCTGACGGTAGGAAGAGCTTTAGAGGTCACCTAGGAACTTGCACCAAAGGTGACCTGACCCACTGACTGAGACCTGAGGCTAGCAGGGCAACCTGCCCGTGGAAAACAAAGCCCGGACCTCGGTGAACACCCACGCGGCACGCCTCTCCCTCCCCGCCCACGGACTGGCGCTGCCGTTTCTCCAGCGTTTCCTCCCTGTTTTGTGAGGAAGAGGAGAGACCACGAGAAGGTAGACCCTGCCATTTAAAGGGGTTACTTTAGGGCAGACTCCCCAAATTCACACTTTGAAGAAATGTTACTTAGTACTTAACAAAAAGGCAGTCCAGATACTGAATTAAAAAGGCACTTGGAATTTTCATAGAAATTCTACATTTGCAGGGAAAACATTCATTTGAATGTTCTCTGAAGCAAGGGTAGGCCTACAATAAAATGGCACGAGGTCGCCGATTCAGGACATCCTTTCCCTCAAGATGAGACACTTTCAGGAAAGCTGTCCTGCTGGAACCGCCATGCTGGCTGCCCTCAGGGCAAACACTGGGCATTTCAGAAAGCTCAGAGCGTGCGCACCCACGGGGGAGGGACTGTTTGCTCCATGACCCGACCTCTGCTGACCCACGAGCCAGACCCAGGCCAGGACAGGGCTGCTTCCCATAAACCCCTACAGAGCCCGTTGGACGCAGCCCCCCAGGGCCCCACAGCCCGCTGGGTCCTGGATCAGGCCCCTGTGAGCACGTGAGGTGCCTCCCCTTTACCTGGGGAGGTCGCACCAGCACCACCGTCCATTCACCCCTGTTCTGTGTCTTTCTTTAGTGACCACCACCTTTAGGTGGCACACAGGAGATCCATGATCTTGCCACCACCTAAGGGGCGCCTCCCACGTAAGTCCCTTTGACAAACTCCTGATGCAGTGCTGACGTTTTCTCTCGGCCCCGGGAAATTTTACAAATGTTACTGAAAGCTGTAATATGCATACATACGTGCACGCCGGGAAGTTAATTCCGATAAACTCCAAGGCTCCCATAATAAACCCCTGTGTCAAGTAAGACGACCTGTGCCTGGAACTCAGGAAGTCTCTGGTTGGTGCTGGCAGCAGGGCCACCACACTGCTGTAACGAATCCCCGACGCCTGTCCTGACACCCACCCTGACTGCTGATTGATGGGGTGGGAAGGCCAGGATTCAGTTTTTGAAGTTAGGGGAGCATCCCGGCTCTGGCGCAGTCCCAGGTGAAAATCTCGGCAGAGGCAGGGCGGAGGGTGTGGGTGCCGAGAGGGCAGAGCTGCCTGCTGACTGCCGGCCTGCTCCTGTGCCCCAGGCACGTGCCCCAGCTGTCACTGACGCCCAGTACTCACGTAGTATTCAGCAGAACTGACGGGACTTCCAGCCCTGAGAAGTGGCCTCGGAGGGAGGGAGCCAGCGCATCTGCAAAGAGATGTGGGGAGAAGGCTGTGAACCAGGGCTCCCAGCTCGTGTTCTCGCTCCCCGCAGAAGGTCCTGCTGGGCGGCCAGTTCTCCGGGGTTGGCGCTGCCTCCAGACGCCTCCACACCCTTGGAGAACTGAGGCCACGCCGTCAGGAGAACACCCACCTCCAAGAGCCCCGGTGGCCTTCCATTTCCGAATCACCAGCATGGCTCGGCTGAAGTCCGGCCCCGAGCCCCCCTTGCGGCACTCAGTCCCACCTAGGCGGTTGTGGGACTGTAGGCTGTGCTCAGTAGGCTGGCGGGCAGGCTGCCCAGCGGTTTCCTAAGCAGCATGTGGAGACATGGATCTGCTCTGATGAGGGAGGGGCAGGTTGTGCCACCAGCCGGGCCAGGACCAGGTTCTTTTCCTGTTCTTTAAGGAGAAGAGTTTGCCTTCTCGGCACCGTGTGGTGTCTGGTGCCCTGTGCCCGCTGCTCACGGCTTAGAGGGACCTGCAGCCCCGCCTCTTCCACTGGGTTTCCAGAGAAGGCGGGCAGCCCCAAACACAAATGGACTGAGTGATGCTTTGTCCACTGGGCAGAAGGACAAATCTACTTCAGCGGCTTAATAAAATGTACTTTGCAGCAAAACCCCTTCTTCACCAACAGATGAGGCATCACTCTGGTGGAAATGGAGGTGCAGGGGCCCGAGGCCTGCAAGGCAACTCTGCAGATCCCAGTGGCCCCCGCCTCATCGTCCCGGAACTTACAGGGCTGGGGTGGGGGTGAGCTATGTCCTGCTATCCCAAAGGATAACCCCCCACGGTCACAGGGCCCAGTGGGCTCAGGATCACTAGCTCTACTGATCCGATTCCTAAGTGGGCTGTCTAACAAAGGGACCTAGAAAAGCCCACAATAGTATCCCCGGCCTTTTGCCGGCTCCCCACAAAGTTCTCGGAACACCCCCCACGTGCCTCCCGCCCCCAGAGTGGTCATTTCCTCTCACGCTGCCCGTGCAGGGTGCAGGGCTACCCTCGGGACTCTCTCTCCACCTGGGTGGAGGTGCCCAGTCTCCCCTCTCGGGAAACATACCTCAAAGGGCCACGGATGCATTTTGGGTGTCTGCCTGCACCAGGTCCACCTCAGGGAACCCCCTGGGCCACGGTGCATTCGAGGCCCTCTGAGGGACCACACCAGATTAGGTTACCGGCTTAAGGGGGCCCCCAGATGGTCAGAGGGCACAGCTGTGTTCCTCAAGAGCCACCAGCAGGCACTGAAGCTCATTTAAGGCAAGGCCAGAGCTGTTTCAACACACCCACAATTAAAGAGACACGGGACGGGAGGCTTTTCAAGCAGGTCGGCTAAAAGACACGTTGCCCTGGGAATTTAGGGACGTATGCAGGGCAAAGGAGAGAAACAAAGAGGGGAAATGTGGGCGGCAGGAGGACCGGAAGGGAGAGGGAAGGGAGAGGGGAGGGGAAGGGGGGCGAGGGAGACAGACACAAAGGAAAAAAAAACGCGTACCTACCCATGGTTATAGCTCTGTGCATCTGAGTCCACTTGCTCACTAAGCAAAGGGCAGAGCTGGAGCTGCCTTCCCGAGACAGGTGGGGGAGGGGAGGGCGGGGCACAGCCCTATGGCAGGTGGAGGGCTGGGGACCTAAACACAGTGGAGGGGGAGTCTGTGTGCACCAGGATTGGGGGCAGTGGTGGTGGCTGGTGCTGCCCGGGTGTGGGGCTGGGGCGCCCAGCCCACAATGCCAAGGCCTGACGGTGTTCACAGAGGAGACACAGGAAGAGCCGCGGGGTGGATGGCAGGAGGCTCGTTTCAGTGCAGGTGACTGCGGGAAGGAAGCCCTCATCTCCCACGCACCCGCTCCAGCCTCTCGCGCTCCAGCCTCTTCCACCCACGCAGCCCTCGCACTCTCAGTCACACAGCCACGGGCCTGCAGCTCGTGGACCAGCGCGCCAGTCGGCCTGGTCTAGAACCCCCGGGCCCTCCGGGGCGACAAGCAGGCTGATTTGCGCTGTGGGGTCCAGGAAAAGCTGTGCTCAGCTCAGCTGAGGTGAAGTCGGCCAGCTGGCTGATTCCCAGGAAGAATGTGGAGGTGAGGGAGTAAAGACAGGGCCTGAAATCCATCACTCTTGTGCCCCAAGGCTTGGAAACCACTGCACCTGTCAAGAGGGCAGACTCTGCTCCCCGCATTCCAGACACCCAAGGCTGCCTTTTCTTCCAGCTCCGAGGGTGCATCTGCGCCCACCTTCCAGCAGAGGGCAGTGCCCCTAGGCCCAGCCAGAGCTTTTCATCAGCATTTCACAGAGGGGCGGAGCAGCAGGGCTCCTAGGGCAAAAGGGGCTCAGGCAGCTGGCCCAGGTGCACACACAGTTCTGTGCTACTCACTGCTGCCCTCTGGGGGAAAGCAGAAGGTTTAACCCTCCACCCACTTGGGCTGCCTGTTCTGCTGTGGTTTTGGCCATAGGTGGGCACTCGCGCCCGCTGTGCAGGGGCTGCTTTAGGGGTGTCACCAGCACTGGAGAAACCCCCACTTCTCTGACTCTGGCTCTGCGGACAGTTCAGCAGGGACTCGGTCTATGTGCCTGACCTTCCAGGTAAAATCTTCAGGAAAATGCACGTGCACTCACACTCGTACAAACTCACACTCACAATCCTGCATGTGATTCGAGGGGCGTCTGAAGTCCCTGAAAGAACCTCTAACACAGCATCTATAACCCAAACACTGACTATTTCCTCTGCGCCAGAGACGGCTAAGCACGTCGCACGTATTGTGACACACCGCAGAGAATATGGAACACAAAGGCCCTGGGACACTTCTCCACTGGAACTTAATGACAGTGACAGCTACTCCTGCCCCAACCCTGCAGCCGCACTGCCTGCGACTCCACCACCGTACTTCAGAAACGGTCCAAACGGACCCACCGAGGCCTCCAACTCCGCAGCGTGGGGAGTTGGAAAGGCAAAAGCAAAAATAAAGTGGAATGCTAGAAAAATTAGTAACTATACCCATAAAAATAATTTCCACGAGGAAACTAATGGACGCCCAGAGGATTAAAATGCAGACTTGACTTCCCCACAATGCTGCCAAGGCCAGGAGGACCCAGCCCGGCGACAGCGGCCTGTGAGGAGCACCGTGCGCGGCACTCGCAGCGGAATTACCTGCACGGTGCTACCCCCTTCAAGCCACCGACTCCCAGCATCACACTTGCCTTTACAAAGAATCACAAGACGTCCTTACCAGGTGCCTGGCTCAATTGTGGGAGCTACTAGTAATTGCACCCCTGGGTTTAGCCACTTTCTTCCCTGTGGAGTAAAGGGGTAAGTCTAGATCTCTGGTTTTTGGGGTGCGGCACCCAGACCTTCAGCACCTGCATCTAACAAGCCCCCTCCCCACTCCCAGGGAACGATGATACATGTGCTGCAGCCTGAGAGATGCTGTCCCCGCATACCTGTTCCGAGAACGTGGCCAGGAGGAGGCTGGGGGAGACGCCCCACAGCCTAACAGGTACGGGAGGGGCACAGTATCCCCACAGCAGATCTGCATGCACACTGCTTGTTTTAAGGCCGAGAAGTTCCACAATAAAGAAACTTGTCTGACTTGATTGGACCCTGGATTCTCCAAGTTTATCGGACCATGGAATCTTTTCGTTATGTAACAGCTAATAAAAATCATGGGTGTTGAGAAATGTTCGTCTGGAAGGCCCCACCTAGTGGTGATGTTTGCCGGATGTCACCACTAGATGGGACGCCACTTGGAGCTGGAAGACCACCGCCCAGCGGGTGCCCCAGACACCTAGTCTAGAGGAGCGGTGAGGGCTGGCCTCCGGTCCCGCACACAGCTGCTGCACCACAGCGCGGGCTTCCCCAGCACCACCCCCCGAGCCCGGCTCCCCCTGCTTTCCAAGGCTCGGACATTCTCAGGCAGGTTTCTACCCCGTCCCTAAGAGGCGTCCCTGAGTGTCCTGCCGGGGCTTCCCCAACAGCTGCCACTCACACACCATCACAGTGAACTCTAGCCCGCCCACTCCAGTGCCAAGGACCGGAGCTCTGGGGCAGCGCCACCCAGCAAAGCCCACCAGGTCCCACGGCAAACTCTGCTAAAGGCTGCCCGGCCCGGCCGAGGGAGGAGGCTGCCTGGCCAGGCACACCCACGCCTCATCCCCAAAGTCCACACTCACCAAGAAATAAGGCCCCCTAGCGATCGCTCTGTAAGGGAACACCCACCCCATACTCTCCCTTCAACAAGCTGCCACTCTCCAGGCAAACTGGCAAGACTCGTGGGAACTGGCTCGGAAGTTCAGGATGCCACCCTATCCGACCGAGCCGCTGGGGCAGGAGGCCTGGCAGGAGAAAGCCACGCTGCAGCCGGGCCCGAGCTCCCGCCACCCTCCCGGTCCGACTGGGCGCTGCCGAGGTCTGTGCCGGGCAGGAACCACATCTACGCCCCAAACATGAGGTGCTGGGCCTGGGCATGCCTCCTGCTAACACCAGCCAAGGCTGGGCCTAACAAACCTAAGTCTTCGGGGACAGTTCTCTCCCGGACGTGCAGACTCCCTCCCTGTCTGTCCTGAGCACAGGCCAGGCCCTCGCTGCCAGGCAGGCATGCAGGATGTGCTCAGACACCCCACGAGCTCACCCCGGACGCCGCTTGGGACGAGGGCACCCAGGCGTGTAACGCTCTGTGTCAGGCCAAGTCCACGGTGGCCGCCTGTCATCCATATTTAATTGTGTCAGTCTGTTAATTTTTAACTGTGTTTGCCAGCGAGGGCCATTAGAGGTCCCAGGAGCCAAGCTCAGTGAAGCGAGAAGAACTTCGTGGCGGAGTGGATGGGGCTCGGAGTCGGGGTGCCCCACTTTCCCGCCCTGGCACGGAGCGCTGGCCTCCCCACCAGCAGCACAAACCCTGAATAAAACATGATCCCACTTGGACCTGATGTTCCTTTTTGCCCCTGTCACAACCGGTTTTCTTCAAGGAGAAGTTCACTTTCTACTTATGAAGGTTACATTTTGTAATTCCAAAGTTTCTTTGTAGCCTTGGTTTCATCTGCCAACCAGTTAGAACTCACACACGTTCGGCGGTGTCTGGGCGCCTACTCCGGTGAGCGGAGGCCTGAGGCCCCGGGGGACGGCCACCTGCCCGGCCGGAGCCTCACCTGTGCACACACCACGGCCACCGGCCGCCGGCCTGCCCTGGCTCCGGCCGCCTGTCTGTTCTTTACAAGGCACGGAGCCTGGGCCCTCCCGTTCCTCTCGGCAGGGAGTCGCTCTCAGGCCCCTGCACCCTGACTGCTTCTTTGGCTACCGAGGGAAGGCGCAGCAGCCTCTGGGCCACGCCAGGTCAAGTTCTGACAAAAAGAAGGAATGGAAGGGCTCATTTAATAATTACCAGACTAGGCTGGGCGTTTTACTCTTTCCCTCAATAAATAACCCCGTGAAGGAGTTCATTCTTCCTTCTTATAGATGAGAAAACCGAAGCTCAGCGAGATAGAAAAAGCGTGCCTCTAATCCCAAAGTGCGCAAGAGCGAGTAGGAATAGCCACCAGAGTGGAGCCTGTTTGAATTTAGAAGCCCGAGTCCCTATAACCTGTCTTGCTGGGCAGAGGGGGCTCACTGACAGCACCTGCCCGTGACTCACGGGACTCAGGGACGGGCCCCTTTGCCAGCGAGGGCGGGGAACACAGACGAAGGGCCCAGGAAGCTCAGCCTTGCCAGGACAAAACGGAACCTGCTTAAGGAACCTGGAAAACAGAGCACCACCCAGGGGAGGCAACCCCGCTGCCCCTGCCATCAGGGTGCTGTCCTACGTGGGGATCAGCGACCCTGGACGGGGCCACAGCATGGGGGACTGACCCTGGTTTCGGAACGGGCACCACCACAAGGTGCCCGGTATACGCAAAAGTCTGGCCTCAGCAGCAGCAGCAGCAGCAGCTCCAGCCAAAGGCACAACTGTCCCCCCAACATGGATGAACAGCTGGAATGGCTTTTGGGAGGCCAGCGAGGCCAGGACAAATGTTTCCGGCTCACTTCCTCAGTAGGGGCTCCTTAGCTTTCTGAATGCAAGAAGCAGAGGGGAGGGATGGCCGGGAGGGAGCGGGGATGTGCCTGGCTGGCAGCGGGACCCCCTGGGGCTCAGCCACAGGCCCGAAGAGCTACCTCCCAAGGTTCAAGACGTGACTCCACCACCTAGAAGCAAGGCTGGTGGAATGCAAGCAGAACAAGCCAGAAGCCCAGGAATGGGCCGGTGACCCGGCAGCTTCCTCTGAGGCAGCCTCTCCGACAGAAAAGCGAGATAAGGCAGCAGTGGAAAGTTCAGGGAGAGTGGGTCTGAGAAAAGCAAACACGTGACCCATTTGGTCTCTCTGGGATCCAGCTGTTTCCTGCTCTCGATCCACTTCCTGTCCGGGAGAAGTCTGCTGCTGGCAGGCCTGCCCAGCCTGGCCGTGGGCGGACTTCCCCTGGAGGTGCGTCTGCCCAGCGCTGTCCCTGGGTGACATCGGCTGCTGTCACCGAGGGCTCCCTGGCCTCGCTCCCTGCCCCTCATTCCTTCTTTCCGGCCTCGCGCCTTCCTGTCTCCGCAGCCCTGTCGGTGGTGTCGGACAGGCAGGCGGCCCTGGTCTGCACGACCACAGCCTCGCGGGTGGCCAGGCCTAGGCTTCCTTTTCTTCACCGAAAATTCAAACGCTCCTTAAAAGGCTAATGGCAACTAAGCCCTTACTGTGTGCCAGGCACTCTCCTAAGAGTTTTACACGAGAGACTATCAGTCCCACTTTACTGAAGTTCAGCGAGGTCCAGGAACTTTTCAGTCAAGGTCACACGGCACAGGTGGCAGAGCCGCGTCTGCCCAGGCCACTCCATAACCCGCAGTTTCAACCCTGTGTCACCGCCGGGGACTCGGGTCTCCTGAAGGGCGCAGGCCAGGCCTCACAGAGCAGGCGGTGAACAGCCCGGGGAGGGGACCTGGGAAGGCAAGGGGCAGCGGGCCCCCAATAACTGGGAGACGCACCGCCTCGTGCTCACGCTGCCCGGCCTCCCTGAACAAAACTGGAAACGACATTCTAGCACGCTCAGGAGCACCGAGGCTGGCTTCTCCTCACGGCCTAACCGCCACAGCTGCAGGTTCAGACACAAAAGTAAACGCCAGAGGATTAACAGCTTCCTTTACATCGGAAAACAACGGAGAGGCTGGGGCTGAAGAGCCCCCCAGGGAGCTGAGGTAGTGGTGGTCCTTCAGAGCCTGCTCTCCTGCAGTCCAGGCCCTGGCCGCTGCGGGAAGGCGGCAAGCACACCTTTGGGAGAGCCAGGCCCCAAGGACAAGGACGGAGGAGTTAAGGGCTGATGCCATGACTCTTCCCTCACGTTGGGGGGCTGGCTGGCTGGAGAGGTGCTGAGGCTGCCTCTCAAGGGTCCCAGAGGTGTTTTATTCACCAGTTCCCTCTGCAGGGTCAGCCACCGTTACAGCACCGGCTCTGCCTTCTGAACCAGAGGGGGACGCCGACCCATAAAAGTCCTTCTGTGAGTCCCAGCTGGTGCCCGGCCAGGGCACGGCTGCCACAGCGCCGGGGTGTGGGCTCGCGAGAGTCCCCTCTCACGGCCCTGCCCCCGCCTCTCTCCAGACCCTCCTTTCTCACGGTCGCTGCACTTGACGGACACCCCACCCCACAACAGACACTCTTGTGTCTTCTTCCCCTCAGTATTCTCCACAGTGACAGAGAAGATACTTAATCAAAACTTGGGGGGAAAAAGTTTTACGATGCAGTTCTCAGAGGTCCAGACCGTGCTGCTCAGTGAGTGCCGAGACGTGGGGGCCGCGGCGGGCCGAGCCCCACCGCTGGGCCGTCCAGACTCAGGCCCAGGCCCCTCTCTCCCCCGCCGTCTTTCCTCTCTACTTGTTGTGTCTTTTCCCATGGCCTGTTTATGCACTTATTTTGGACTTAACCTTTAAATTTTTCCAGTGTGTCATAAGGGATCTCCCAAGGGGCATGGCTTGCCCCCGGGAAGTCTGTGTTGTGATCTGACAACCTTTTGTTCACGTGCAGGTGATGTGTCCAAGTCCAAGGCCAAGTCCACCGAGCAGCCCTGTGGGAGGATGCGCTGCTGTTTGGGGCCGAGGACGCCTCTGACGAGCGGGCAGCCAGGACTTGCTCTTCAGTCCTACTTACCTGCAAAAGTTCTAGCGCAAGAACTGACCCTGGTCAGGGGGGTCAAGGGCACGAGGTGTTCTGTTTCTAGAATGTCGTGAGGCCCGTGCTTTGCGGACTGTCCCTCTGCCCCAACAGCAACGAGGCTGACAGCAAAAATGGACAGACTTAAAAAGCCCAGATGTGTGACTAAGAGGTGAAGGAACAGCTGGGTGTCCTCTTCAGAGTATCATGTTCTGAAAGGCCACGGAGGAGAACTTCCTCTCCTGTTTGCAGGGACTTACACAATGTAGCTAATAAATTTCAAATACCGATGACCTTGAAAATAAACAGGATGATCGTGTCTAAAAATATTAATGATCTTCTTAGAAATCAAATGTTTCCTGCACGGAGCAGTTTTTCATCTCAATAAAAATAAGGCAGATTTGGGGCTTACAGTCCTACCACCGTATATCCAGTAATTCTTTAAAAAAAAATGGTATTTGATATCACATAAGTGTCTTCAACTTGGAGACAGGGACACAAGGCCGCCGCCCGAAAGCGGGGCAGAGCTAGGTAAGTGATGTGACTCCTTTTCCACGAGTTTCTGTCTCCTCGCTCTTCTTCTCGAAAGGGTGGATAATCGTAAAATACACTCTTTGCTTCAAACGGGCTTCCACCAGCTAGACACACTGTCCCGCTGCAGCGAGGTCTCCTGGTGGGTGCGACCCACGGATGCCAGAACGAGACCCTTCCAGTGCGCAGCTCGGGGTGGTCTGGGAGCCCAAGAAGACAGGAGCATGGGCAGGGGCCTCAGCTCGCTGTCTCCCGGGGGGTCCGAGTCCTCCCCCACAGGATGGGAGCTCGCCATCGCCGGGCCCATGCCCCCCACAGCCGCAGCCAGAGACACCCCCCCAGCTCCAGCATCACGTCATCGTGAAAACAAAACGCTGCAGTCTCCTTGAGATCGTTTTTGCTCTGATTAAAATTTTTATTGAATTCTCTCAAATGTTATCAAGAAATAGTTTTGGCAAAAGGAGCGGGGCAGAAATAGCTAACAAACAAATTCAGCCTGGGAGCTCCCTCTGCTGGTCTGCAGTAGGTTGATACGTTACAAACATATTCCCAGAGACAAATCTAATTTGCTGGAGGAGTGGACAAAAGACAGGTGTGTTGGGCTTTGCCTCAGGACAGAAACACTAGAAGAAAAAAAAAAATCCATGTCTCAAAATAGAGCACAACATTGCTGAGAAAAGCAAAATAATTTAAAAGCTTCTCCAAAGATATATAGTAAGATCTCCAAGACAAGATGGGATTCTCGACTACGGGGGTGCTCCGTGGGGTCTCCACCCTGCTCTCTCTCCAGGCCAGGACAACTCTCCCAGGCCCCTTGGTGAAGGTTAAGTTCTGGTTCCCTTGTCTTTGCCTCCAGGTCTCTTCTCACAGGCTTCTCATCTCCTTAGAGGAGAAAGGTCCCAAGGAGTCACTGGAGTGAGGCCTTTTCAAAATCCCATCACAGAATGAACAGGTCTTTGGAGAGCCAGCACCGAGGCTGCGGGGAAAGGGCGAGGCCCGAGAGTCAGGGGACCTGGCTCTGCTCGGGGCAGAGCCACCCGCCACTCCGGGTGACTCTGCATCTTCTCCGGTCTGTTTCCTCGTCTGTAAAGTGGGTCAGACCAGCTGATCGGTAAAGCCTCTGCCAATTCATTCTATGATGCTCGTATTGGACAAGGACATTTAAATAAGCATGTTTGTTCACGAGTCTGTAAGATACAGAACCCAAGCCCGCACTGGGTAAGACTGGAAACAAGAAGTGGGGTTGAGTGCAAGGGCCCCACTGGGATCAGAGGAGAGTCCCACTGGCTCTCGGACCGGGGTGGCACAGCCCAGGGGCTTCCGGGTTGGGAAAGCCTCCACATCAAGTGGGAGCTCCCAGGGGAAGGCGCCACCCCAGGCAACACGTCCCATGGAGTCCCATGGCCGAGTCCACCTAGTCTGGGCACTGTCTCTCTCTGCCTTTCCCACAACAGCGCGGGCTTCCTAATCTCTAAGGACTCTTCAGCTCCTTTTCTCGCCACATCCCTAGATGCCACTTTTGGTTTCATCCATTATGTGACATAAGTAAGGGCAGACTACCCAGGTGTTATGGCCAAAAGCCGCTATTCCCAGTCCTTCCTGGCCACTATCAAATCTTGCTTTTCTAGGGCAATGGTGAAAGGCTTTGTGCTGACTACCCAGAGCCATGGACATTCAAGAGCCTGTGAACTTGGCTCTTTCCTGGTGTTCAACAATCGCCTGAACTGTCAACTGATCCAGGGCCAGACCATCTAGCAAGGGGAAGAGGAGGGAGAGGAGGAGACCTGGCCCCGGGTGGCAGGGGTAGGGCACGCGGGGCACAAAGAGGGGGAGGCTCTCTGAGTTGTTCCACGTCACCTACGACGGCACCTCCGAGCCCACTCCGAGCAGGTGGGTGGCAGAAGGTATCCACAGGTTGCTCCCTTCTCCCTGTACCTGCCATTTTCCAGGGTGACCAGGCACTGACATGGACAAAAGGCAGAGACAGCAGGGGACGGAGAAGCAAAAAAAACCAAAAAAACAAAACAAAAAAAAAAACAAGAAAAAAAACACAGCTAATCTACTGTAGGAATGGGTAATCAGTCTTGGAGTCAGCCTGTTCCTTTATTTCCTGTACCAAGCACCACCCACATTTCCCTCCACTACTCACACTGCGTGCTGCCTCCCCCCGCCCCCACACAGAGGGAATCACTTGGGACCCGGCACCAAGGCTGTCTCTGTGTAGCCTGCCCGCCCGGTGCCCGGGACGCCAGGCCGTCAAATGCACGCACGAAGCACCGACAGCTCAGCGGAAAGAGAACGGAAGGATGGACAGCCCGTATCCCTGCTGGCCGCACAGCTGTGAGAGCCCTCGCCGGGGCCGCTTGTAGGGTCTTACACAGTGCGGTGAGTTCACATCAAAGTTCTGCGTCAGAAGGAACAGTACTCTGGGAAGCTGTTTATTTCATCCAGCTTTGTAAATGAACATAAAGCAAAACAAACACCCCCCCCCACCTGTCCAAGCCAACATTTTTTTAAAAACCAGGCTTTCTTGTTTTTAAAGGAGTTACACATGTAGTTAGACAAATGAAATCTTTACTCTTTCTATCTGATTTGCTATTGATCACTTTGAATTGCAATATTGATTATTACCACTTGTACCAAAAGCAAAGCTTTTCTCTCCAAGGGGAGAGAAAGGGTTGGTAGGTAAGCAGTAACCGTTGTGAGAAAACGAGTTTTTTTTATTAAATTCAAGCTATTCTTAACTTTAAAACAAACAAACAAACAAACAAACCAAAAAAAGCTGGTCAGAACAAAGGTCTCTACTTTGACCTGTAATTACATTCTAGACACTACATGGGACATCCTTTTCTTCAGGGTTTCCAGAAAATAAAAAAAAGGACCCTTGATCTCTTAGGTAACATGTGCTCCCAACTTTCCCCTTTGGCCACTAGATCTCAGAGAACACGAGAGCAAAATCTCTCCACACGCAGAAACACACAGACACACAACTCCTGCAGCCAGTGCACGCACCCTCTGCAGCCCCTCCACACGACAAGGCACACACGCATCCCCACTCCAGTGACACCCTCTCGCTGGCTGGGAGCTGGGGAGGTCCTCTGGGCCCAGGATCTCGTGTGTGACATGAGGGTGAGGTCATTAAGGAAGAGCGAGGTGCCGTTTGGGGCAAACATCAGGCAGTGGGTGATAACATTGCTGTCAGATGATCCTCAGAAGTCCTGGAGGAGTGTCAGCTTGATTTAGAGGAGATCATTAATCTCCCGAAGGTGGATCTGTTAGCTGGATAGGTGTTAGTTGTATGGTGTGCTCTGGGGAACCAGGTTTGAAAGGACTGGTGGTGGAGTGAGTGAAGTCGTGGCCGATGGGTATAAATTACCTGGGCATGCAGTGAAGCGGGATAGGTGAAAGCAGGAGGAGGTAGAGCAGGCGCTAACTCCGCTGGGTACAGAGGGTACGGGGCCCACACTTCAGGGCTACTGGGGTAAAGTGCAGGCACTGTGAGCTCATCTGCAAGAAAAGAATAAGGGGAGAGTTAGTGGTTATCAAAACAGCTGGTTTCAAATCAGAACAAAACACCCGGTAACCCCGAGCCCTGATCAATGCCAGAAGTCAAATTACTCTCATTCTTTTAATAACCTGTTGGCTTTGGTCCCCAAACCTGAGCCAGTGGATGGGAAACACACAGTGAGAGAGCAGTATGCCTCTGCTGCTTGCCCAGCCTGCTCAGAGTCCGGCCTGGCTCTCCCCAGGACACTGGGACGTCTTTCCAGCTGGAGCCGGGGGCCCGTGGACAGCGGGGATTCCTGTATGAAACACCAAGTGCGGTGGTCCTCACAGGGGAAGAGGAAGAACAAGCAGCAGCGGGAGGCATCTCACAAAAACATGTTGCAGAGCCTTTGGAAGAACAACAGCTTCCTGGCAGGACCCCAACAGACCAGAACTGGAGGACTTTTCTGCTTATCAGTGTAATTAATAGACAAATAAACTGTGATCGTCAAACATTTTACATTTGGTGCTGAGAAGCACAGAACCAGACACTGTGCCTACACAGCATGTAAGTTGTTAAAAATTCAGAGAATGGAAATAAAAGGCCTTGAGTATCCTGATTAAAGTTAAGGCCAAAAAGAGGCCAATAGGAACGTTCACAGGTGCCGTTTACACTGGCTGTAATGTTCTAGAGAAAAGAACGGAGTCACACTGCCAACCGACTGGTCTAAATGTTCCTGGTGCAGCTCCAGCTCCATTCGGGTCGCGCTGCAGCCCGCCAAGTCGAAGGGAAGTGTCTGGGCCTCAGAAAGCACCAGGAAGCAACCCAGGGAAGTAACAGCAAACACGAGGGAGCATCTCGGCAGAGGCTAAAGTAACACCAGTCAACAGTCAGGAATCTGAGTGCTGTGAGGCACCTCCATGCGCGCTTTTATCACCTGTCAAAATCTGAACTCAAGTAGGTCAAGGATGCTCCCCAGCACGCTGAGGGAGTCAGGAGAAGGTGACTCGATAAAGCCATTAGTGACTTTCCAGAAGTCTGCGGCGCGTGCGAGCCAAGGAGAAGAGAGTCACTTCCCTCCTTCCACTGTCTAAGACGCCACCCCGCCCACTGCAGGCCTCCCTCGTGCTCGCTGTCCCCCCCTCCCCCGCCCCTGGGCAGGGTCTGCAGCATGGGAAGGGGGCGAGACACAGAAAACTGCTTTGTTGAGCGTGAAGTGGAGCCTCTGGGGGCCAGGGGCGGGCAAGGGTTTCCAGAGCCAGCCAGCAAGGCAAGGACGATGGAGTTGAGAGCCAGCTGGTGACCACCCCTTCAGAGGGCAGCCTGGGGATCCCGACAACGTGCTGTGATGTGCTGTGCTGGCCGGCCGCGTCCCTGACACCCGCTCCCTGACGCCCGCAGCAAGGCTGTTAGGCCGACTCCTCGGGACTTGGTGCTGGGAGCACACACTGCTTGTGTGTCTCGGCTGGAGAGCCTAGGCCAAAAGCGGGAACGGACAGTTCCTCCTGGGGAAGGGGAACAGAAGAGCAGCATCATAAGCCCCTTGACAATGACCAGGTCTACACCGCCACTGCAGGGCGCAGGGCTGTGTAAGGAAACCCCTCGCAGGGGCTGCGAGAACGCTCACAGACCGCCGTTCCCTGTCGCCGCGAGACCACGAGATTTCCCTCCGGGCAGGTCCTGTGGGATCCCAGCTCATGGAAACCGAGTGCTGCCAGAACCAGTGCCTCGGACCGAAACGGCCGTTCTCAGGAACGACATGCTATTATTGCTGCTGTTACTTCAGCCACCATGCTATTTTAAGACATTCTGAGCCTTTTCAAAAAGTCAAGAGAGTCCCAAGACCCAGCATACGCAGGTTCGCAGCTGCCATGCTCACCCGGCCCCACTGTGACAGCAGAGGCCCAGCCCCCACAAAAGGCTGAGGTCCTCATCCGCTGCCCCGCAGCAACCCGCCCCGTGGGGCCTTTGACCTGATCAATGCAGGCTTCTCCAGAGAAGTTTCAAGACTAAAATGCCCTTTAAGATACCTGATCCTAGAGAGAGAAATAAATAATGGAGATGTGGTGGAGTCTGCATTTCAGGCTCAGCCTAATGAATGTAATTTGTGATTTCCAGACATTTCCACATTTCCACCTTAAAACTTTACTTCCCATTGGGTCTATACCGATGCTCAGAGACAATTCACTGAATACCATTTGCACAAAACCTAGCCCGGCAGAATGGGGGCTTTGCTTCCACATCCCCTAAACCAGGGGTGTCAAACTTGTTTTCATTGGGGGCCACAGCAGCCTCACAGTTGCCTTCAAAGGGCCGAATGTAATTTCAGGACTGTGTAAATGTAACTGCTCCATAACAGTTAAGCGAGAACTCAGCTACCACCGGGTAGAAACGAGGTGCTGGGCCATGCATGGGCCTTGAGTCTGCCACCTGTGCCCTACACCCGAAGCTGCTGAGTAACGAACCATATCGTCAAGTCGTGAAGCAGACCCTGCGAGATTTGGCTGAACCTGCACTTGGTAAATCCTGTGCCCATCTCATCACACCTCCCCTCTCTCCTCTTGTGAAGGAGTCAGAAGGAGTTACTGTAAATGTTAAGAGACACGCAGCACGCCCTGGGTCGGTCAGTCAAAATGAGTCAACGGAGACGTTCTGCACCAGTGAGTTCAGGGAGAGCAGGTGAGTGAGGGTGCTGTCTAATGCATTCTCAAGGACCCGGGGCTTACGCAAGTCTGCACCCCGGGCCAGCTCTGAGACTGGCTACGTAATGTGTAGTAACACTTGCTGTACTGAATGGTACCCAATGGTAAGGTCTAAAACTTAAAGATATACTACTGTTTTCTTTGTTAAAGGAACTTAGGAAATACCCATAGGAGCTAGATCTAAAATTTCCCAATCTCTGCAGCATTTGTGTCTCTCTCTTGCACGTGCACACGAACACACACACACACACACGCAACAGGAGGCTCAAACCAGAGCAAATGGTACAGAGCAGTAATTCCAAAGTTAAAAATAAAAGCAGTAGAACCCTTTCTTTGAGCTAATTTCCCCCAGAAACTCCTTTCCATAAAAGTATATCTATTTCGACTGACTTGGTGGTGGTAGAGCAGACGGAAGGACCCCACCCCATGTGACAGTCCCCAGGGCACACCCGGTCCCAGAGCACGCACTCTGAAAACTGCTTTGACAGCTGCTCTCACCCAGGGACCCGTTTTTAAAGTAAGCTCCTCTTCAAAATCTCTGAGGCCTGACCCCCTGCCTGCAGCCCCAGAAAGCTGCCTGAGCGAGGGCGGGTGGGCCGTGCGCGGCAGCCAGGGCGAGGGAAGGCGCAAAGACCACGAAAGGCCGGGGGTGGCACAAACAGGCTCTCCTGCCTGCCATGGACTTGAGAACTCTGGGGCCAATGGAAACCTCAGGTGAGCTTTCATGGCCTCACAAAACAAAGAAAAATCTGACCCAGGAAATAAATCCAACAGGTAAAATAACAGAAAAAAGGAAAACGAAAAATGTGGAGCTATTTCCTTCCTCTTCCTCGCTCCCAAACCATAACCAGCGCTTCCTACCCGCACTTCAGCACCACAGCACACTTCGCAAGACGGTCGGGGTGACCAGCGGCCTCAGCCTCCCGGGGAGCCTGGAGGAGATGCAGCCTCCCGCTCGACCTGAGCCCCACTGAATCAGGAGTTCTGCCCCCCGAGCGAGTCTGAGGCATACTTTAGTTTAAGAATCACTGCTATAAGTTGCTTATCTTCTTAGTTTTCTTATTGTATCATTAGCTACTTGAGCAAACTGTTCCACATTTTGCTTTCGAAGAGCTTAATATAGTACCTGTTACCTGGACGTGCTGAACGAACGAAACACTGCAGGAGAGAAAATGCCAAGGAGAGCAATAATCCTGGGCTTGTTTTGCGAGAGGGGTCAGCTGGAGGGTCAAAGCGGGCCCAGCCTGACGAGGTCGGGATCACACCTCCAGGAAAGCAGCCCTCAGGGACACCTACATTTCAGTATGAGGCCGAGCACTCCGAAGACCCACACTCTCCTCTGGTCAAAGAGAGCAGAAAGCTGAATGGGCCTTCTGCATCTGTACATTCCTTTAGGTTGCTAACGCGATCCTGAGCGACGTCCAACAGCCAGACTCGGGCTTTCCACAGCACGGGCCGGGCATGTGGGTGCCCACCTGGCGGAGCAGGCACTGCCCGTCCTGCTCGACCTTCAGAGAATGGGGAGGCTGAGGAAGGAAGGGGAAGTTTTCTGCCCTGGGCTCACCGGAACGAAATGGACTTCAGGGAGGGGGTAAGATTCGCCCCCCCCCCCCGCCCCGAGAAAAGAGGCTCTTTCTTACCCACCTCACCCAGGGTGAGCCAGGACCCCCGGGAGCTAAAACAGACCAGCAGGCCAGGGCTTGTTGTCGGGGTCCAGTCCAGACCTTCTGGGAGGCTTGGTCCTTCCTTTCCCATCGCACCAGGTCTCGCTACATCCTTGCTCTTTTCACACCTCTGAGGGTGACCCTGTTGAGGACTCAACACAAACAACTGGAGAGGCCTTTTCTTAGCATAAAAATATGCAACCGGAAGAGCTCGTGGATCCTGATGAACAAAAACTAGAAACTTCCCCAAATTCCACCCCCAATCCCTTTGAAAAGAAAAGAAGTGCAGTCTCCGAGGAAGATTTAAACCCTAGGAACTCTGAAGATCATCTTGCCTGTGGTCTCACTTTACTTTTGTTTTGTTTTTTTTTAAATGTATTTTTTAAAAGATTTTATTTATTTTTAGACAGAAGAGAAAAAAGGTAGAGAAACATCGATGTGCAGAGAAACACTGAATGGCTGCCAACTTGGGACCTGGCCCTCAACCCAGGCATGTGCCCTGACTGGGAACTGAACCGGTGACCCTTTGGTTCGCAAGCCAGCGCTCAATCCACTGAGCCACACCAGCCAGAGCTATACATCTATTTTTAGAGAGAGGGGAAGGAAGGGAGAAAGACAGGGAAAGAAACATCGATGTGAAAGAGAAACATCCATCAGTTAGTTGCCTCTCGTTATGCGCACTGACCAAGGACCGAACTGGCGACCTTTCACTTTGCGGATTGACACCCAACCAACTAAGCCACACTGGTCAGGGCCGCCACGTCCCTTTAGATGAGGAAACAAAGATGCAAAAGGTGAGGGCTTCAGTCTAAGATCACAACTGAAAACAGAGGTAACAATGAATGGCTCCTAGGAGCAACCGAGAGAGACAGGAACAGGAAGAATCTGTAATGGCCTTCACCTGAGCCCAGCTGAGAACACAAGGTCCAAGAACTTTAAATCAGTACTGTGTTTACTTTGCTACTGGCTACTTCTGTTTGGAAATATTGCACAGCAATCTCATGTTCAGCAGGTCTAAACTAAACACACTTCCTCCGATGGCCTGTCCTCCTTGGCTCCAGATTGCAGTCAAAGATGCTACTCAGCTGCCCAGGCCAGAGACCCGGTGGTCTCCCAATTCTCCCGCACACTCAATCTTCCTCCAAGGTCCCAGTTAATCTTTCTCACCATCCACTCTGATGTTCACCACCATCGAATTACCGACAGCCCTCCCAGTCCTCTGGGCCATCACACGGCAGCCAGGACAACCTCTGAAATACACAATTCAGTAACGTTACTCTCCCACTTTAAAATCTCTCTGCGATCTGTTGCTCTCTGTACAGTATCTGAACTCCAGACTCCATGGACTAGAAGGCCCCACAGGACCTCGCCCGCCTCCATCTCTGACCGCAGCTCTCCCTCGCGGTCTAGGACCAGTCACTTCCACTGCCTGACCACACAAGGTTTCCCCACTTCCAGGCTTCGTACACACACTCATTCCCTCTGCCCGGTGTTCTCCTCCCCTCGTTTGCCCTGGCTCAACCTTCCTCATTCTTCAAAAGACTCCACTGACTTGGGCGGCGGAGGGAAGCACATTCTCTGTTCGCTGCACCTGCACCTCTGCTCACAGCAGCTCCCCCCAGGACTGCAACTTCCCACTCTCACCCGCCCCAGTGCCTCGCACGGTGCGTCAGAAAGCATCACGAAGCCACCCGTTTGTTCCATGCTTGATACACGGAGAAAAAAAATGTGTTTCCATCTTGTCCTTCAGAGGAGGGAGTGCTAAAACTTCAGGTCACCTCAATTCCGTGCGGGAGAGAAACACGCACAGAAGGAGCACGGACGTGATGAGAGCATGTAAATGCCATTCTTAAATAAGATGACACTCCACCCTGTTTTACTGACACCGTGTATGTGCATCCGCCTTTATACACAGCCAAGAACTTGCACATCCATGGTCGGTCAGGAGCCTTGTTAAAAGCCCCAGTGAGGAAAGAGGCAGAAATGGGTGTTGCATTTTAACACTGAGAAAGGCTCTCTCCAAGGTCTCACAGCTAACTCGTCCTGTCTGAACTGGGATCAGAACCCAGGTCTCTCGTCTCACCGCTCAGGTTCCTTCTACACGCACCCCCGCCCCGCCCCAGATGGTGTTCCTGGAGCGGGGGTGCCCCCGTTCCTGGGGGTCATGGAGGCCCCCGGAGTGTGGTAGCAGTCTTCACCTCTAGCTTTTGAACACTCAGTTTACTAGAAGAAACTCAGGGACAGAGTCCTCTAGGAGAGCTTGCCAGACAGATGAAGAATTTGGCCAGAAAAACAGCAATCGTGACACAGAAGGCCCATATATGATGAAAAATTCTGCTTTTATGAGAAAAAAAAAAGATTTTGAAATAAGAAAAACAAATCAAGAGTTCTATTTAGCAAGCAACTCCCACTCACATACCTCTGCAAGTAGTTGACCCATGTCTGTCAGGTAAACCTTTCAGAAATCAGCCACACGAGGCCAACGGGGGGGGGGAGACGGGACACCCCATTAGGGCACGCTCTCTGGTGTTACAGCCAAGAATGCACACACCCACGCCCAGCTTTGGAGGCTCGGCACAGCGCACACCTCTGGCAGCAGTGGGTTGAATAGGGTCCTCCCAAATTCACACTGACTTGCAACCTCAGACTGTAACCTTTTTTGAAAACAGGAATTTTGCAAATGTCATTATTTAAGGATCACAAGATGAAATCTTTCCGACGGAGGGTGGGCCTGGAGAGAGGCATGGGACAGTTCCTCCCTCGGAGCCTCCAGAAAAAAAATACCGCTGATGTCTTGTATTCAGATTCCCGGCCTCCTGACCCGTGACAGAACAGACCTTTCTTGTTTTCAGCCACCCAGTCGGTGGTGACTGGTTGGAAAACTACGGTCCCCACAAAGGTCGCACACCTTCACCAGCTCCCCAAGAAGGTAAGTCCAGGGGAGGGTGGAAAAGATTCGGCGCAGGGCACCAACCACAGGAAGTGCTGGAGACACCAGGAGAAACTGAGTCCGCGCTCAACCCTCCTCTGCTTCTACCTGCTCATCAGCGCAGTCGCGGCCACCCCCGATGCCTCAACGGTTAACTCTACTTGGGATACTTCACAGGCCTATAGCTTTGACTTCCACTCCACGCAGGCCTCCCAAACTCCCAAACTCAGCTCACCCAACAGTGCACTCACTGTCACTCATAAGCCAATTCCCCTTACCTCCCCAGATTTCCCACCTCCAAACCACTGCTGAGTCCTCATGACATTCAAGATGGCCAAGGCACTGGTGATAATGGTGCTCGCGGCAGTTAGTACAGCAGCTGGTGTGTACTGAGCACACTTTAGGGGCCACGCGCTGGGCTGGTGCTTCCTGTGGCAGGCGCTAACGTTAGCCCCATAAATGAAGATGAAGCAGGGGCACAGAGAGGTGCGACAACTAACCCGATGACTCACAGCAAGTGACAGGTGCAGGTCGAGAATCTAAGTCGCAGTAGCCCAGAACCCACACCCTCCACTTCTCTGCCCCTCTCCCTACCTTTCCTTTCTGTCTGCACACCCGCCGCCCAAGTGCAGGTTCTCACCTGGCCTGCGCTTCAACAGTCTCTTGACTTTTAAACTGGCTTAACACCTTCCACGCTCTCCCCTCCAATTCTCTCATAATACATATTCCTGAAGCAACTCTTCAAGCTTACTGTGGGAAAGGCCAACCGAGACCCACAAAATAAATATGCCAAGGAAATTCCCAAACCAAGTTGGTCCTGATTCGGCTGGCCCAGAGTCGCCCCCTCCAGCCAGGGACTTTCTGCCTTGCCTCTGCCGTCACCGCAGCTATTTCACATGTGGGAACGAGCCAGCACTACGGACCCCCAGTCTGAAAGGACCTGATCCCCGATCTGAGCAGTGAAGGGGACCCAGCGTGTAAGCAGAGAAAACCGTTCCTTCAGCCCCTGCTGCCGTCTACTTGTGCTCACCACAATGGGGTGGTCCCATTCCTCTTCCTCCTTGAGGCCTCCAATTGTGGGCTTGAGGGTTACCCACAGCTTCCCCAAGCAATTCCCCTCCCAGACATGCGCAGGTGAACTCTGAGGGTGTTTGCCCACTTCTCCGAGAGCCTGGAGTTCATAGTGACTGCAACGGATTCTGGATGTTTGGCAAGAGCTGTATTTCCAGAAAGCACTGGTTTTGTAACATGCAGGCAACATAAAAGCAATCAGCCAGCTCCACACTGCTGGAGAGCGTGGTAAGCACCACAGGGGTGAAACTCGGCTCAGCTGTATTCACCAACGCGCCCTTTCACAGGGCCAGGCGTAGAGTGGGCGCTCAAACACCTCCTGAGTAAAGATACCCTCCCTTTCGCATACATACCCTCTCCTCCTCAGAACCACAAAGTCCACTGAAGCGTGGCTTCCGCCTCCTTTGTTGCCTAAGCAGCCTTTGCCATTCGTGGGAGAGACTATGCCCGAGACTATAAAGGGACTTCGGTACTGTACCCGAGCGGCGGTGTGTCTTGTTGGTCAGCCCGTCCTCCCGCCAAATGGTAACAATACGGGCACTCGCACAGCGCATTCTTTGCGCAAAGTGCCCTATGTACTTAAACCAACCAACTTGTTCTCCACCACATCCTTGTGAGCCAGGTCCCGTCATTATCTCCCCGTCACAAAGGGAAGGTACGGTACGAAGGGCTTGCAGAGACTACGCAGCAGGCGGCCAGGCGGTGTGAGGCCACAATTTGAAAGCAAGCAGCGAGGCTCCAGTTCAAGCTCTGAAACGACTGTCTTAAGATGGTGCTTTTTTCTAGCCAAACACCCTCCCCAAACATACAGCCTAACTTCCAAACCAAGTTAGGAGAGACAGGTCACTGCCACCAAAGACAGACAGACAGACAGACAAAAAAAGTGCTGCCTTAGGTAGGATGGGTAACGCAGAGCCTATTTTGAAAGCATGACAATTTTGAGCTGCTTTCCAGACCATGACGATATGTAATTATTAAAATTATTTTTAAAATTTGTCATAAAATAAAAGCCTGTCCATAAGGTAATTTTGACACGAATTTTACAAAAACCGGTTAGGAGACACACTGCGTGTACGTGAGCACGGAGCAAGGGCTAAAGAAGGTGCGAGGAGCCGCAGGGCTGGGCCACAGGCAGGCGGGCATGCGAGGAGCACCAACAACCCGCGCTTCACCGAGGATACCCGCGGGGGCGGGAAGGAAGGAGAAGAAACTTCCTCCTCTGTTTACAGAACATTCAGTGTTTCAGTGAAACTTCCACTCGCCATTTGCCTTTTTGGGGAACAGGTGTTATGACTTGGTGAGGGAGGAAAACTAGGAAGGGAGCGCGGTATTACAAGAATATGAGGAGGCATGGGTGTTTTGCAATGAAAATGCTGCTTAACTGTACCTCTCGTCTACAGAAATACATCACTCACAAACTGTTTTATTAAACAATAAACTCCCGGAGCGCAGGGCCTGTATCGGATTTGCTCACCGCCGTATCCCCAGTGCCTAGCGCTGTGTGTGTTCTACAGCAGACATTCGTCATTTTTATTTTTTAACTCTTTAAAAGTCTTTATTGACTTTAGAGAGGAAGGGGAATAGAGTGGGGGGAGGGACAGGACAGGGAGAGAGGTGAGAGAGAGGTGAGAGAGAGGTGAGAGAGAGGTGAGAGAGAGGTGAGAGAGAGAGGTGAGAGAGAGAGAGACACTGGTTTGTTCTACTCATTTATGGATTCACTGGTTGATTCTTACATGTGCCCTGACTGGGGATCAAACCCACAGCCTTGCCATATTGGGACAATGCTCTAACCAACTGAGCTGCCTGGCCATGACTCATAATTTTTAATAGTACTGTGTGAGGCACAAATCTGTATGTACAACTCCCCCCTCCCCTTTGAGATAAATTCTGGGCAGATCACCTCTGTCTAATGTGTGGGTATTTCTAAGGACCTTGATACACCTCGTTGTGTTTTAATGTTGTTTCACTATATAGTCCCAAAAGGAAAAGACATGTTTGTAACAACTTGTAATATGACAACAATGGAAATCATTGTTAAAAGCAAAACTAAATAAAAACCGACAATTGTATAAACAAAACATTTCTCCACTACTTTCTTGTCCATTTCTTTGATAGTTAATGGAGCTAAACTAATGTACTTCCAGGTAATTGGCTGGAACAGGTGCTGCCTAGAAAGAGTCTTCATCAAGGCCTGCTGCCCCCCTGACAGTCCAGGGTGGACCCAGGTCCCTTCCCTGCGGCTCCATCACCGACCAGTGTGCCTCGGTCACCGGATCTGCCACTTATGTTGAAAATGGCCTCTTTCTGTATCTTTCTCTTCCCCAAGTTGTAATCTCCTACTCCCAGCATCTATGTCTGGCACACAGAAGGTACCAGTGAAAGTTTGTTAAGTTTGATATTACCAAGTGCATGAAACTTATTATCACACCATCAAGAGTATGTAAAATGAGAAATAGATTGTCAACCTAATGATTTATACTTTAGCACATTTCCTTGACTTTTAAGAAAATGCCAGTCTAAATCCGCGCAAGTTCCAGTCCTGGGTAAAAAAGGCAGAAACTTTAATAACTTGTCACAGCTATGGGTTTCAAAGAGACTGAAAATGATTTAGGGAACTGATGAATCAGAACTTCAAAATATATCTTAGAGTGCAAATAACACAAATGCAGACACACCCACGTAAGCACAGTGGCCTGTGGGCCACGTGAGGAATTTCTCCATGGAGTGTGTGTCTGAACCGAGCCCTTTCTCTCATCTCCTGAGGCTTCTGCCGCTTCACAAGCTCAGCAAATACGCACACTCTTTGGTTCCCCATCTGTGTTCACTGGCTTGCCGTGGGCCATACACGTTTGATTCACCCACAGGTGATGTCAAGAATGAACACTCACAAGCCACTGGCAGAGCACAGTACCCTGGCTGCCAAAACTGCAGGGATGAGAGGTAGGTGGGCCGCGCCGGCACACTTCTGTGAACCCTGCTCCCCCCTCTTGGTTTTCTCTTGTGTCAGATCAGCCTCGGTCTACGGTCTGCTGTTCTGAAAATGGTTCTGGGTTCAGTATGAATGGCTACATCAAAGAGTTCTAAGCATACTCTCTAGAACTCAAGAAAATCTATCCATCTCTATGGAAGTAACAAAAAAATAGGCACTAGCTTATGCTAGCATTCTGTATCCCACAGGGCCTCTCCAATTACTGAAAAGAAAAAGCCCATAGGCTAAAAGTTGTCAGTTTTACACAGGCAATTAAGACCTACCGTACCCCTGGCTGGTGAAGCTCAGTCGACTGAGTGCGGGCTGCAAACCAAGGTGTTGCTGTTTCAATTCCCAGTGCACATGCCTGGGTTGTGGGCCAGGTCCCCAGTGGGGGATGCGTGGGAGGCAACCACACATCGATGTTTTTCTCCCTCCCTTCCCTTCTCTCTAAAAGTAAATATTAAAAAAAAAAGATCTACTGTAGTCAAATGCCATCATCTCTAGAGACAAACAGCTGAAGAGATTTAGTATTATTTTTCCCTAGTTTCACAGGTGGTACTATAATTTAGACTCTTAAAAATTTAAATTAGCCCTGGCTGGCGTAGCTCAGTGGATTAAATGAGGGCTGCAAACCAAAATGTCGCAGGTTCAATTCCCAGTCAGGGTACATGCCTGGGTTGCAGGGCCATGACACCCAGCAACCACACATTGATGTTTCCCTCTTTCTCTCTCTTTCTCCCTCCATTCCCTCTCTGAAAATAAATAAATTAATTAATTAAAATTACAATCATAAGACCGAAGAAGTCCACGAACTAACCGAGAGGGAGCTGTGCATGCACCGTTGCATCGTCCTCCTGACTGAGGTGGCTCAGGCACTTCACTCACCCCCCCACCCCCACCCCACCGCATCACTAGCCTCTGGGCCATGCAACGCACGGAGACTGATGCAGCCAAAGCGTGCCAAGCCGGGGTCCATCAGAGCCAGCAGTGTGGTGGCCAAACTGCGCAGGATAAATGTCAAAGAAGTCCCACCCGCGAACCTGCTTCCACCAACCGTTCCTGTCCCAGCCTCTGAATGGCACTTGCGGAAGGGGAGGAAGACACAAAAGAACGAGGACATCTATCCTTCATGGCACTGTGGTGGTCATCATTTGAAATTATTTTAAAGGGGACCCCAGTGACCAGTGATGATGATTACCATCGTCACCCTGAAGAAAGTCTTCTTTACACAGAATCGGATGTTTCAGTACTGCGATGCTAACAAAGGCTGCTAAACATTTCTCTGTGCTGGGGTATTTTAACATCTCTTTCAGAGAGACTGGAAATATATCACTAAAATATGAAACATCAATCAGTTAAATAGGAAAAGTCTAGAACCAATCACTTCAACGTGAACTATGCAAAGCCTGTAAAAACAAGGCCATCCGGAGGCCCAGAGCTTACAGTCCACAGGTAACAAAGCTGTTGGCAGACAGGACATTCGGAAACCTGCCCTCCTTTCTCATCTCCTCCAAACTCTCCTTTCTCGATTTGTCCAGTTATTTGTTTGTTTGTTTTATTTATTTTAGAGAGGGGGGAAGGGAAGGAGAAAGAGAGGGAGAGAAACATCATGTGTGGTTGCCTCTCACATGGCCCCTACTAGGGACCTGGCCTGCAACCCAGGTATGTGCCCTGACTGGGAATCAAACCAGCAACCCTTTGGTTTGCAGCCACTGAGCTACACCAGCCAGGGCTGATTTGTCTAGTTTTATAGTTTGGTGGCTTCAGATTAAGTCTTGAGTACAAAGCAAACTCCACTTTCAGAGACATCTGTCGCTGTGTGAGACTGCTTCCCCTCGCCCCCACAATAGCACCGAAGGGCACTTCCACCTGCACAGTCTAGGACGGAACCGAGGAAGATGTTTCCTGAGACGCTGAGCCATGAGGCCGTGAGACAGGCAGAGTAACTGGGCAGTCTCCAGTTAAAAATCAGGAGAGACTAAGCCAGTTCTTAAAAGCAAATGCTGCCCCTGAATGAATAAATGAATGAATAAATCCCACAGTACCCAAAGAAGTCGATTTAGTCAGGACTATTCTCTCTCAAATTATATTACTTCTCTGCTAATGTCTTCAACAAAGATTTACTAAGTACCTACTGTGCACCAAACACTAGCTGAATACCATCATCTTTTATTTCTCGAGCCCAAATGTGGGGCAGTGATGCTGAGCTACAGGTGGTCCTCATTATTTACATGCTTTAAAGGTAAACCTGTTGACCCTGGCTCTCTGTGGGGGAGGGGCTGGCAATGGGGCGGGGTCACAGGTTATTAAATATTTCACTACATTTTTTGCTTCAAAAATTTTTCCTGTTTTCCTCCTCTAAAACCTAGGTGCATCTTATAGTCCTAAAAATACAGTAATTAAATGTATTTTGGTGATCCTGGGTGCAGCGGAGAGAAGAATGTATGTGAAAATAACTATTTGGAAATGAAACGTCTTATTAATTTCATGATGGCAGGCTCTTAGAAAGATGTGATTTACCATCTGGAAAGTGCCAGAAAAACTCTCTTCAAGGAGTCACAAATGGTCACTAAAGAGGAATAGACAAGGGAAGAACAAGTGACCTTCTTGTATCAGTGCTGTACAGGAGGTAATCCCAGGAATGCGGTGAAAATGACTCATCAAGTTCACCTGAAACTCGAACCACTGCTTCTCCTCTTTAAGTCTTTCATTTGTAAATATTGCTGGCTGTGCGCCGTTGGGCACTTACCCAATTTCCCTGAGCCCCAGTTTCTGCAGATGTAAACATGGATAATCACACAGGTTAATTGTAATAAGTAAACGAGAATTTGAGATGCACATAGTAATTGCACAGTATTGTGCGGGGCTGGTTAGCCAACAACAATGAACACTAACTAACACAGGAAAGACGGTGAGGACACCATCTGGGGGCGTGCTCGACACTGTCTAGACTGCAGAAGCTCTCTCCTGTTACCAGAACACGCCCTGGTTCATTGGATTGTTGGGGGCAGTACCTGCCTGGAGGAGGCAGCAGGGAGTGGTGCTTTGGAATGTGCGCCGCTTCTCGGGTTCAACTGTTTCTTCCTCATTCCTCTGTGTCTCCTGCTGACTGTTTAGCTTTCTACTGGGAATAAGTTGATGGTTGTACTACGATAAAGCTCTGTTAACAACATATTAAAAGTGTGTACTTTTTAATTTTTAAAATAACAACAGAGCTCTTCTTTTAAGAGCAGAAAGCTTTCTTCAAAAGAAGTCTCATTGCCCTTCAGCTTCTCAAAGGGAATCTGATCTGCTCAAAAGGTCCATTTGACCCCGTAAATAAAACGGGCCAAGTCCCTTTGGAGACTCCGGCCTGCGCCTCCCCAATCGCCCCCCTTCCATCGGCTGCGGGACTCCCAAGTGACAGCAGCTCCAGGGGGCACTGCTGCTCAGCCTCTCGACTAGCCATACTTTCCTTTTTCCCATCTCTCTGCCTCATAAAAATCAGAAAGATTTAGCCACAGAATTTAATAACAACCATAACAAAAAGCCTAGATCTTAATTGTGCAGGAGGTTAACAATCATACTGTTGACTTTCCAGTAAGATAAACAGTGCAAACTTGGCAAGCACTAATGTATACTCTACCACCAGCCCTCATTCCTGAAGATCATACTCACTCTCGGGACGTGAATGACAGGAAGAGATCACTGGAGAGAACAGGGTACCCTAACCTGGTCAGAAGCACTGAAATACCCAAAGAAACTGGATGGGTTTAGGCCGAGCCTTTTCGTTTTGGGGAATGACAAGCAATTCTGTCTCATAAGGCTCTCGGGTGTCGGGTGATCAACAGATTACCTTCAAACTCTGAAACACTGCCTGTTGGTATAAGTCTCTTTCCAGTTCCAGTCTGAAAGGCGACACCAGGGAAATGTGGGTGAGGGTCAGTACAGGAGGAAAGCTGGCTGGCTGGCTTTGGAGCCTGGCCACGTGATCCGCACAGGGACCCATGCGTTTGGAGAGCCGCTTCCCCTCCAGAGCCAGCCCCCAGGGTGTTTTACAGTAGAATGGGCATGTCCACGCGATCCCAATTCCAGCAAGATCCCTCACACATTTGGAACCGGCACTATGAAGATGGTCATATAAGGTTAAAATAAAAATAAAAAACAATTGAGGAGGACCTTAATGTACAAATCTAGAGGCTAGGTAACTACAAGAGGGCATATCATAGCTACAAAAGATGACGTGTGAGAGCTGTGTTTACAAATATGGAAAGATGTTAACAATGCACTGAGTGAAAAGAGAAAATAGGTTGCAGGACAACATGTGTGGTGCAATCCCATGAACACAGACACACACGCACATGCTTTGCATGAGGAACTGGCATGGGGAGCCGTAGATGTTAGCCACTCATTGGCTGTGACCTCGGGTAAAGCAGGAACTTCTTCAGGACCAAATTTCCCCATTCTGAAAACTATTAAAGAGGGAGAAGGCAAAGGGGAGGGGGGAGGGGGAGGAGGGGGAGGAGGGGGAGGAGGAGGAGGATAGTTCCTGCTCTCATAGGTTATCAAGAGAATTAAGTGAGATATATAAAGGATTATGAAAACCTGTAATATAACACACATTTAACAACATTATTGCGATTAACTCTGGATAGTGGATTTCACTTTTTTTTTTTTTGCTCATTATGCTTTACGAATTTCTACCATAGCCACGTATCATTCCTACGGTTTGTTTTTTAAGGGGTAAAAACACAAGGGGACATAAGAACCCTTTGTGGGATGGGAAAAAAGAGAACATTACAAAAAAATTGAATATGAAGACTGAAAATTCTCTTCATTTCACACCCATTGAATTCCATGTCAGTAAAAGCAGAAGGAAATATCTATACCCCAGCAAAGGAACCATTAAAAACATGACAACTGTGTTATTATTTGTCTTCAAGCAGCCCCGAAGGGCAGACACTATTGCTTCGGGGGGAGAGAGAGAGGGGGAGGGGGGGGGGGGACAGGGCCCGAGTGCTGTGTCCCAGCTCCCACAACTGTGTGTGAAGACGTGTGTTTCACAACCCGGGTTCTTCCGACTTGTGTAAATACGACAAAACGCCAGTAGAGCATGGAGTCTCTGCCCCGAGATGCGCTGCCCCGGACTGAGGTCAGGAGAGTCTGTCCTAGGGTGTCCTCGCCTTGTGCGGTAACGTCCGTGCTGGTTAAAACCTGCGCTCTGAGCAACAGCAGAAAGGTGGAAATGACTCCAGTGTCCACCAGCAGGGGAGTGGCTGAACAAAAGGTGGTGTATGTACCAAAACAAAGGAATGTTATTTAGACACCAAAGGAATGAAATTCTAACATGTCACAACACTGGTGACCCCTGAAAGAGTATGCTAAGAGAAAGAAGCCAGACATTAAAACAAATATTCTGAGTCTACTTTCATGAAATACTAGAACAGACAAATTCATAGAGATACTGTACAAATTAAGAGACTATTGGGGCTCTGGGAGGGAGGCACCAGGGAGTTATTGCATAATGGTTAGCTTTCGTTTGAGGCAATGAAAAAGCTCTGGAAGCAGCGTTAATGGTTGCAAAACATTGTGAATAAGTAATGCCACTGAATTGCACACTTAAAATGGTTATAATGGCAAATTTTATGTCATATATATTTTACTACAATTAAAAAAAGTAATAAGGTAATACACAGAAAATTGAATTGTATGGTATGTGAATTATATCTCAATAAAGTTGTTTAAGGAAAACGAAACCACATTAGACTCTGTGGCCAGACAGACCTGGTTTTAAATCCCAGATGGGCAGCTTACCAATTACAGCCCTGGACACATTTTTAAAACAATCTGGGCCTGATTCCTCATTTTAAAAATGAAGATAATAATTGTATTTCCATATGAGGTTGTTGTGAAGAGTAAAGGAGATAATGAACATAAAGAGCTCAACGGAGTATCTTAAATGAATAAAAGCTCCTGCTATCATCATCATCATCATCATCTTCAAACTTACCATACTTGAAGATTCCCAAAGGTCACACATTACCTACTGACTCCAGCTTTTACCAGCTCTCAGAACTAGGTAAGACCCAATGACCACCCCCATAGCAGGAAGGAGGGTGGTGTGTGTTCTGGCCCCCCACCCAGAGCCCAGCAGGCAGGAGCGCCCCTCTTCCACATCCTACGTGCCCCATGCAACATCAGCTCGCCTCTCTTTGCCGTCAAATCTCACAGCAAATGAGAGGAAACACAGGGAGCAAAACCCTGCAGAAGAGACCGAGCACCTCGGACCCCCTGCCCTATGCAATGTAATGTTCTGCACAGTCCCTCAGTAAACAAGGATTAATATTTTTTAGTGTCTTTATGGACGTTGTTATAACTATGGGGACGAAGAAATAAGCAAAAGGACTTCAGACTGTTCTCTCGACCTCTCTCTCCCATCTGTCTCTTCTCAGGGCCAGACCCACCCAGCTCCTTCCTCCTTTCCTCCGAGTGGCTCCTCGCTCCGATCTTTCAATCATTTTCTCAGGTTGGATTCCCTCCAAGTTTTTCTTTTCTCACACAGTGCTGGGGCCCTGCACGGGATGCAGGGGCTGGGAACAGTCTGGTAAACAGATCGTAAAGCCCACAGCACATACGCTGTGGGGCTCAGATGGTAAGTTATGGAAAGATTAGGTTGAGGCTCTGGATGCAACCAGTGGCCGCGGGCCAACGAGTGGCTGATGGGCTTGGGGTTTACAAATGTCTCACAAAAGGAAGAGAGTCTTTGGAGAGCCTTCCCTGGATCCTCCATGAGAATTCGGGAAAAGGCACGAGAGGGGAAGTTCAGTGCAGACACCTGGAGAACTGGTGGCCGGGGGCCAGGGGAACAAAGCTCACCCGGGGTGAGGCTGGGAGCCCCAGAACGGGCCGCTCGGGGCAGCGGTGGGATGGCGGCCGGGGCTGGGCCCCACGGTGGGCAGACCCCGCGCCGGCTCCCAGCTCCCAGGGCTGTTCCATCGGCGCGTTCCTGTCCCTGCTGCAAACACAGAAATGAGGAGCCCGCCTCCGGGTTTACAGTAATTTGTCTCGAGGTTTTGCTGGAAAAGTTATTTTTGCCGCACTCAAGTATCTTTAGATGAGAATTGGGTCCAAAGGGGCAGATGGTGCTGGAAATAAACAGAGGTGGGGGCAGCGCTGGGAAAGTTTCTTAGATGCCTGTGTCAGGGAAACAGGCGAACATGCCCTTTTTAGGATGGAGCCACAGAGCCCCGTCTGAATCATCGCCCCGATACTTCTGGTGACACATTTTTAATCATTTAATATTTCTTAGATGACAAAATGCCTAAAACAAGGCCGTATCTCCTTTGAAACTCAATGCTGAGATCTTTCTGATAATGCAATTCCCTTTTACAATCTCTAATAGGTCTCAGCTTCTTCTGAATCAAAGACAACTCTCCTAATATACCAAGAATTTCCATTTACTCCTTCCTTCCTTCCTTCCTTCCTTCCTTCTTCCCATATCCACCATACACCTTCAACTCACCTTTAGCTGCATAAAATTAGATGTGATTTATTTTTTAAGTTTATTTTTATGGTGCTTTTCCATTACCATTTATCCCTCTTATATCCCCTTACCCCCCGCAATCACCACACGGTTGTCTACATCCATGAGCCCTTTTTCTTTTTCGCTCATTCCTCCCACTCCTGAACCCCCATCCCCGAGCTGTCAGCCTGCTCTCTGTGAGTCTGTCTCATTCTGCTGGTTGTTCGGTGTGTTCATTAGATTCCACATAGAGTGAAATCATACAGTATTTGTCTTTCTCTGACTGGCCTATTTCTCTTAGCATAATATTCTCCACGTCCATCCACGCTGTAGCGAAGGGTAAAATTTTTTTTTTTTTTTTTTACCTCCAAGTAGTATTCCAATGTGTAAATGTTCCAGAGCTGTTTTATCCACTCATCTACTGGTGGACACTTGCGCTGCTTCCTTATCTTGGTGACTGTAAATGTAAATAACTCTACAGTGAACATAAAAGTGCTTCTGTTCTTCCGAATTAGTGTTTTGTGTTCCTTTGGATATATTCCCAGAAGTTGGATCACTGGGTCAAGAGGCAGATCCATTTTTAATTTTTGAGGTATCTCCATACAGCTTTCCACAGTGGCTGCACCAGTGTGCATTCCCACCAAGAGTGCAAAAGGTTCCCCTTTCTCCACATCCTGGCCAGCACTTATTGTTTGTTGATTTATTGATGATAGCCATTCTGACAGGTGTGAGATGATATCTCCTTGTGGTTTTAATTTGTGTTCCTCTGATGATTAGTGATGTTGAGCATCTTTTCATATGTCTGTTGGCCACCTGTATATCCTCTTCGGAGAAGTGTCTATTCAGGTCCTTTGCCCATTTTTTAACTGGAGTGCTTGTTTGTTTGTTGTTTTTGGTGTTGAGTTTTTATAAGTTCTGGATATTAACCCCTTATCAGATGTATCAGCAAATATGTGCTCCCATTCTGTGGGGTGTCTTTTTATTTTGTTGGTTTCCTTTGCCATCCAATGATTTCTTAAACAAAGGTATTCTTACCAATGAACTTTAAAACCCACTATTCCTCCTTTTGCCTCGCATGTAATTCACCTAAGTCGAGGAGTAGCCACATAGCTTAGAGTGGCTTTCCTACGGCTGTGCGTCTCTCAAAAGCGTCAGGGCTTCTCATTCTTCCCAGTTACAACATTAACATAAGATAAAGCAAAAAAATTGCTCTCAGTAGAGTCACCTGGAAGAATTTCTTATAACTATCACCTTACTGGAATGCCGTATCTATGTTATACTGTCTTTATTGTCTTCCTGTCTGGATTAGAACAAAGACCGTAAGATCTTTGCAGACCACTCCTCAGAAGGAAAGCTATCCTCTACTCCTCTGCTCCTGACAGCTGTTCTGTAAACAAGTATGCACTTTCAAAGGTATCAGAAAGCATTCTCTGGAATAGCTCATTCTTTCTGGGTAGCCACTCCCCAAACCCCTAGATTCTGAAGGTCTGTCATGTAAAAGTGGGATTGGACTTGTTCTGAGTCCCAGGGAGTAAAAACAGGCCAGTGAGTGGAAGTTTCAGGGTATACAGATTTTGGCCAGTTAGTATCAGATATGGAGTAAGAATTAATTGAACAAGTATTATATTTATTAAATACCTACCATGCATCTAACACTATGCATAGCCTAGTTTTATTGCTCAAGAAGCTGACAGACTGCAAGGGAGATGAAGAAGTAACTGGCAATTTCAATACTGGATGACGGGTTTTCTCCCAAGGAGTCAACACAGTTCTACAGCAGCAACCAGCCCAGTAGGACAATTAATCCACCTCTGGACAGTCGGTCAGGCTTTCCAGAGGAGGAGACAGTCAGGGTGACTTCTGAAGGACAAGCAGCTAACGTGCAGAAGGACTGAATTTCCAGCCAGGGGATGGGCACAACGAGCAAAAAGCTCAGAGGCAAAGAGGCCACCTGATGCGTCAGCACAGTCTCCCAAGAGCTGAGTACCGAGGGGCCTGGTGGCTAGCGGTGAGGAGCAGAGGGGGAACACGAAGGGCCTGCATGCCGTGCTAAGGAGGTGAGACTCTCCAGAGGGCAGAGCTCTCCTCGGGTCCCTACGGGATCTGCATCTACTGAGAATACCTTTTCATCGAATGGAGGTCTGTTAAAAACTGCTGCTAATCTGGGATTTAAAAGCATCAAGCATTTAACAATACATCGATACATTTCACCAAGTGACAAGGGGCTTTTCCACACATGGTGTATGGTATTCGGGAGAAGTCCAGAGAGCAGCAGCCAGCAGGCAGGAAGCTGCAGAGCAGCTGGGCAGGGTTGAGAAGGCCCCCAGGAGGGGCTGTCACAAGAGGCAGAGGTGAGGGCTGGTCCTGGGAGCAGTGCTCTCCCTGGCCCGGGGGCCCGAGGCTCATCAAACACCTTCCCCGATACCAGGATCCACGGACCCAGAGCCCCCTCAAGGAGTTTCCATTCTCCTGGACTACAACCCCATTCTGCCTCAGTCAAAGGAGGAATACAATTCCTTCCAGAAACTGGGAAAAAATGCTCTTGTGGTTCCACTGGATCACGTTAAGGCACTTCATGTTTCCCAAGTCCAAAGTCTCACATTTTCATCTGATGGTCTGGATTATGGCTCCAGAATTTTAGATGACTTCAGAGAGGAAGCCAGTCAACTTTGAAAATACATCATTTACATTTGTTTGCCATATCGGGTAGCATTTAAAATATATAAGTAGGGAGATGGGGGGGAAGAAAAACAAAGATTTCTAAAATCTCCACAGGATCACTGTACGTTCTTTTTATTTTGGTGGGGGAGGGTCAAGGGGAAAAATGGCTATATGAGTTCAAACATTTTTTAAAAGAATCAGTTTCCTGTTTGCCCACCTCTTTTGGCATTTTGTAATATCAGACTTTGGGTCCTGGGAGAGGCCAATACATTTAAGACTTTTAAGAGTTCACTTGGATTTAAACTTGAAGTAGAATACTGCTAAATGCTAAATTTAGCTTCTACGCAAAATTACTACATTCAAAACTTAGCTCAACCTTTGAGAAGTATTTGCCAAAAGTAAAATTAAATTGCTATTTTAGGAAAAGAATTTAAATGAAATAAACTTGAGAAATGTTCATTATATAATAAAGTGGCTTCTAAAATACCTTTTAATGACAAGGTTTATCAACCACATCTAGATTAAATTTCTTCAAAAATATATCCACTGATAAATTAAGAGAGAGGTGCTAGGGAAAATGGCATGTTTAGGAGAAACGATGGACTAAACTTGGACTAGTCCTACAGGATTCCAGCTCTGGCATTTTTTACAGTGTTAACCATCTTTAAAGGAGATAGGGTTTGAAAATAAGATTCTAAAGCCACTGATGTTTGGTCAAATATGTATTTTGAAAAATACATAGGGTCAGGTAATGATAAGAGACTTAGGTAATGATAACCAATGGCTGTATAAATGATAAGCATGAGAGCATTAAAGTGAGAGGAAAGGCCCTGGCTGGTGTGGCTCAGTGGATTGAGTGCCGGCCTGCAAACCAAAAGGTTGTTGGTTCGATTCCAGTCAGGGCACATGCCTGGGTTGTGAGCCAGGTTCCCGGTTGGGGGTGTGTGAGAGGAAACCCATCGATGTTTCTCTCACACACGGATCGATGAGTCACTTTCTTTCTCCCTCCCTCCCCTTTCTCTGAAAATAAATAAATAAATCTTTAAGAAAAAATGAGGGGAGAAATTGGGGAATGTTGTCAAAATTGCTTTTGCCTCTAACTTTCCTGTGTTAACTGTTCAGTTCCTTTCCTTTCTCAAAATTTTATTTATTTATTTTGAGAGAGGGGAAGGGAGGAGAAAGAGAAGGAGAGAAACACAATGTGTGAGAGAAACGTAGATCAGTTGCCTCTTGTAGGCCCTCAGCTAGAGACTTAGCCCACAACCCAGGTACATGCACTGACTGGGAATGGAACCTGCAACCTCTTGGCTCACAGGCCAGTGCTCAGTCCACTGAGCCACATCAGCCAGAGCCACTTCCTCTCTTTTAATCTCTTGCCTTGCATTTTTCCTTTCTTACTTTCTATCTTTACTCCTAGATGAAGATGAGCAATTACTTGGGGCTGTTGTAAGAGAAAAGAAGGAAGCTAGCGTGGTATATAAGATTAAGGCAAGACTCATACATTAAACTCTAGGTATTGTACTATGTGATCTTGGGGAAACCTATGATTCTTTTTAGGCCTCAGACACCTCATCTATGAAATATGAATATTAAAATTTGGGTTTTCTGATACACGGCTGTGGTTACATAAATTGATATAATCTTTATACAGGGCTATTTGGTAAATATGTAAAATGTTCTTTAAATTTCATGAAATGCATTCAAATAACTACGACAAATAAACAACTAAATATACAAGGGAACAGGCAATGAGCCAGCAGATCCAGGTGAAGAGCATCGACCGATGGCTGCTGACGTCACCGAAGAAGAGCGAGCTCCCGAGGGAGGTGCACACTGCCAGGGCGTTCTCGCCCTCACCCCCAGTCCTCACGTGAATGTGATCAAGACTTTAAAACTAACTCCTGACTTACAGGAAATTAAAAATCAGAGGACAATTGGGTCCCTCAACAAATAAAATATACTGCAGGAAAAAAAATGACAGAAGAAACACAGAGATTAATCATATTACATCAACAGAGATTTAACAGGCCAACCAAATGTGGAGATGGTATAGATGTGAATCTTGACTGATTCAAAGGATCTCTAAAAAATTATGCTAAAAAACTCTCCACTTCTGTGCCTGGCCAGGTGGCGTGGCTGACTGGAGTGTCATCCCACACACCAAAAAGGTTGTGGGTTTGATCCAGGTCGGGGCATGTGCGGGAGGCAACTGACTCATGTTTCTTTCTCATTCTCTTCATCTCTCTGTAAAATCAATAAGCATATCCTCAGATGAAGATTAAAAAAAAAAAAGACCTCTCTGCTTTTGTGTGTTTGAAATTTTCTATAATAAAAAGTTAAAAATAAAAAATTAGATCACCATTAAAGGTGACAACATCGAAAGCAAGATAACGATCAACTTGTAAATATAAACTCTCTTTTTTCTTGTCTACCCTCTTGGTTACTGATTATTCTCCTGCTTACCAGAAAGCAACATGTCAAGAGCAGTTGTATCATAATTTGTCTATATTAAGGGTAATGCAATGTATGGATTTTGTCAGAGTCTGGGAGTCGAGAAAAGACAAAGGTACCTCTAGAGGAACTGTGTTCCGAAGGACTCTGCAAACGAAGCTCTGTTTAAGCCTGGAGTGTGAAGTCTTCCTGCCACAGTGACACCATGTGCAATGTGCCATTCTGCAGTGCTTAAAATATTTCCAAACACATCCATTCCCACCACAGCTCAGTGAGGTCAAGCGCAACAGGGAGCTCATCGTCATATTAAAGAGAAACCGCCAGCTGTGAGGGATGCTCATGCGATCAATTTTGAGGGAGAGGAAAAAAGAAAACAACTGCCAGCTTCTCCTTCCAAATGAAGAAATTGTGCGCTGAAAATTAACCACACCAGTCAAGAGAGCCCTGTTCTTACACAGACTTATCAGGGAGGAAAATGAGAAACAGACAAGTGGGAAAATACTACTCTCAAATTAAATGGCCAATGAAAATATGAAAAGAAATTAACTGTGTTAAAAAACTATTAATCCCATGCCTATCAGACAGAACGAATTAATTTATATATGATGATATATTTAGTAGAGGGGAAGAGACAGGGAAATAGACATTTTCATTCCAAAGTGCCTACTAAGTTTCCATCCTTGTGCCAGGCACCGTAATTGTGGATGGAATCCATCTACTCTTTATAAACACAAGACGAGTAAGACAAGGTCAGCCTCAGACCTCTGTCGCATCTTTTTGGAGAACAAGTTAATGAACCCAAAAACATCAGAAAGAAATGACAGCTCCATACTGTCTTGATTCTAGAAAGCCACCAAATTTCCAGCAGCATTAAAGAGAGTGCAAAGAAACAACTACAAGGCTTATTCAACAAAGAGAAAACGTCAAACAAACGCACCCGTATCACGAGTATCTTCCCGTCCACACATTCCACTTCGGGGACCAAGGTCAGATGTTCAGACAAGCGCAGGAGACGAGTTCCAGGAACGCTCCATCAATGACACACTGCTACAAGGCTCACATTCCACACTAATCCAAATATTTAACTTTCTGCCCCCTGCGCTTATTTTAAAGCATCTAGTCAATATCATTGCACAGTCTGTTTTATGTTTATTTTATGTGCATAATTCAAAGACACTTTTTTTATGAGATACATTTCATTTCCTTTTGATGAACATTCTGGCTGTTACATGTCCCACCTTTCCATTTTTAGCTTAATGTCACTGAGGAAAACTACTGGACACAAGGAAGTATTTTTCATTACTCTCCTCAAAGATTCTTAAAACTAAGAAGAAAATAACCAATCCTATGTAACCACCAATAATCTCAGTGTTCTACTGCAGCTGTAATTAAGGAATCTGAATAATTTGTTTAAAACCAATCTATTTTTTTCCTAAAATCCTTATCCTCAGCAAGGCTGCAGAAGTGACCTTTTCTGTGAATAAAAAAGGAGCTTTGACCAGATACATAACCAAAAGAATTCATTAAATCCAATGATGACAGGTCCCACTGAGCACTAGGGGACACATACCTTCACCTCTGGGCTGCAAAACCCCAGCACCACCTCAAATAGGGGGCATTCTAAAACTCTGCCCACTAGGGTAGCCCAGGAATTTCCTTCCATCAAAAATGCTGCCTCTTCCCTGTCTTCAGGATTCAAAAAGAGTAATGACTGCAATACAATGAAATACCTTGAAAATATAAAAACACAAATTCACAGGGAAAGCAAAAGGGGGGAAAAAAGCAATGAACAAAAACCCCACAAAACAGTGATCACTAACGCAGATAGTAAAGCACCAAACCATTACGCTAAAAAAATGGCAACGAAAGGGAAAGGACTGTGTATTAATTTGGGGGAGGATGAACTAACCATACTATTTCAGGGTAAACAGAATTAGGAAAATCACCACTTTTCAACCCCAGTCAAGTAGCCACACCTTGGTAGTCCTGGGCTTCAGAACTCATCAAACCCTGTACTCATTGCATTTTGACGAGCAAAAAACTGTTTCAGCACTCGGCGCTTGCTCGGAACTCACTGCACTTGCTAGAACTTACGTCTGAGTTAGTTTCGGTACTCAGCAGTTTCGGCACTCCTAAGGAGTTCCAGAATGAATTAAGGGTGAGTACTGAGGTACCACTGTAACGAGACAGAAAGATCAACAGACAAAACCATGGAAATGAAGGTACTGTCTTGTTTAAAATGGAGGCGTCCTGCAATTACTACCCAAATGCACAAGCGCATCTCGACATCACTAAACTTAGAATACCCCAGACACTAGTCACCTCATAACGCACGGTGCCACCTGAGGCAAACAGCACCATCTAGGATATTCTTTTTGCAAAAAAAGGTAAGCCTGAATTCAACCAACTTTCAAATCTAATCAAGCCTTTTGATTTATAGTAAATACAGGGGATGCAGGAACACATGAAAGCAGCAGACAGAAAAACCCTGGAGGTTCTGTTCCCAGGAAGGCTGCAACTTTTCCCCAACAGAACAATGGTAGAAAAAAAGGGGAGTTGAGGAAAGGCAACTGCTCTGAATTAAAAGGCACTTAAGAGACCTAACTATATCAACTTCATATGAACACTCAACTGTAAAAAGACTGAGGAGGAGGAGAAAGAAGGAAGGAATTCAAAAATCGGGTTGTGGTGAAATCTTGATAACTGTTAAGTATAAACGATGGGGTTTCTGGGGCTGACTGTACTAGTCTCTCCATACTTTGGTATGTTCCAAAACAAAGACGGAGGGAGACACACTCAACCCTAAGCAGAAATAAAACTTCGACACCAGTATCTTCTGTACTCTGACTAAAAAACAAGTTTCTTTGTCCTAAGCTGCAGGTGATTCAAGTTAGCCAGGGAATGTTTTCATCAGCATTTTGTTATGCAAGCATGCCCCCCTCCTGTCAGCGGGTAATGGTAATGGGACTTTTTAATAAAGGCTTTCCTCCAACTAAAATCAGGCTTCTGGGTGTGGGACAGTAGGCAGGCAAAACCACCAGAGAATCTTTCTCTGCTCAGCAGGGGGAGAGAGAAAAAATAGTATTCCACTTCTCTCTGCACCCTTTTCTCCATCTGTCAAATGAAGACAATACTGTTTTGCACAGTTGTCATTAGGGGTCACCACTAATGTATGTGTGTTTGTGCCTGTATTTGGCATATGGTAGTGGCTCAATTAAACAACAGGTTCTTTAAAAAAAAAATAATAATAATGTTTCTACTCCATTGCCTACAATGGCCAGGAACCCCACCACAACCAGGTGGGCAAGAGCGACCCGGTGAAATCGCAACCCAGCCACCACATTTGCTGCAGCCGGTGAGACCAGGAGCAGGGGGTCTGGCTAACGTGTGCACCAAATTCTGACCGATACAATCTGTGAAATAATAAATGTTCGTCGCCTTAATAACCATCCCTTCCAAATCCATATTCCCTCATCCGTTTGCTTATTCCATATGACTAAAGCAGTGCGCTGGTGAGATGCAGCCTGTGATGGAGTGAAAAATCTCAAACGGTTTCTTCCTGTTCACAGAAATGACCCCCCCCCCCACAACCTGGTCCCTATGGGTTTCCCACATTTGGTCCATTACCCCTGCTGTTACCCCAGCTCGGTGCTGTCACCCTCTGTTCCTTCTGGGCACCTCCTCAGCCTCACCAGATCACCAGCTCTTCTGCGACCCCTTCTTTCCTACACTTTGGTTTTGATCTTCATGCCAGCCAGCCCTGTGGTCTGTAGATCCCTTTGCACATTCCTTGCTTTCTGAAATGCTTTTCATCTTCAGCTACCAGGTCAACAGACCTCCAGGAGGTCTTTTCCCAGTCTCTCCATAATTACTGGCTTCATCATTATCTGTACCTTCAATTTAGCACTTCCCTGCCTTCTACAACAGTCGTCTGTAGGCCCGAGTCCCTACTAAAGAGTCATCACCACAAGAGCAGAACCGTACCCTGATTCAGCTTTCCATCGCTCCCCTCCCCTCAAATGTTCGATAAACTCAAGAGAGAAAATTAGAACAGGAAGTCACCATAATATCCTGTGCAGAGCTGTTAATGTTTGACCAGCTTTGATCTTCCTGACCTGAGAGATATTTAATTAAAAAGACAGAAAGACACTCCTCCACACTCAGCCACTAATTAGACCATTTTGTTCAAACAGAGACACTTCTTCTGGTCCCAGTTCCATCATCTCTTTAAAATCCTAGGAGCTGCGCACATTGCGGAATAAAAAGGAGGGTAAACAACCTGCATTTGCACTGAATACACTGCACCTCAAGCCTGAGATTCTCACTGTTAATGCTCCAATCAACCACCACTTCTGTTAGTCTTTTCCCCAAGAAAAAGAGCCTTGACTACAGGGTAATCTGTCGGTGTAAGGCAGCTACATATTTGCAGATGTGCACAATGAGGCCAAGAGCTGAGAACGAAAACGGATTATCGATCAATCAGAGTAGCATGTAATGGATAACCCACTCACACAGTATCAGTCTGTGTATATCTGTATGGCTGGTCATCACAACTGTGAAAACACTTGCCCCTGGGAAGGTGAGATAATTTTCTAAATATATTGATATTGTGTTAAATAAAAGTAGTAGTCACATTAAAAAACAAATGAAAGAGATAAACTAAATTATACATATATATTTTTAAAACTATGTTAAAATGCCGTACACTACAATAGAATTTAATAGCACATGTCTTTAGGTTTAGGAACTTAAGCATTCTTTTCCAACCCCTTGTCTGTCTTTTCCAAGTTGCTTGAAATGAGCTTCTTACAGCTGATACCAGGGGTGATGGAGTGGGGGGGGGGTGATGGCATGGCCAGGAGGATTAAGCATTTGTGAAAGGTGCCCTGTCCAGGTACGTTCCCCCAAGGAGGTTCTCAGAATGAATGGGTGGCAAGTTATCCAGCTCTGCAAACCGCCATTCATGCAGTTATTCCCGGGCTGGTCCCCAGAAAATAAGGAGTCGATCCCCTTATCAAAGGTGGGGCCGGCACCCGAGCCAGCAGGGCCCTGGGCTCTGGAGGAGCCCTGTTTTTCTCCAGTCTCGCTCTGAGTGGCCGTAGCTGCTGTGGCCAAACTATATTACCTGCCCCAATCTGTGCTAACCATCTTTCTGGGAACTGCAAATCCACACGCCAACTCCATTCAAACAGGAACGAATGTCTAAGACCAGTGGATTTTGAACTTTGGTTCCAATATCCCTTTACACTAATAAAACCATTGAAGACACCAAAAAACTTTGGTTCTGTAGGTTACATCAATTGATCTTTACCACATTAAACATTAGAACAAAAAAAAATACATTAAATTAATTAAAAAGCAAATTCCCACGACACATTAAAATAAATAGGATATGCTTTTATGAACAGCTACATATTCCAAAACGAACAAGGAAAAACGTCAGTTGTACATTTTGGCAAACTTCAGAAGTCCCCCATTATCCACGTTTTCACTGTCTGTAGTTTCAGCTACCCACAGTCAAACGTGGCCCAAAAACATCAAATGAAAAATGCAAGAAATAAACAATTCATAAGTTTTAAACTGCATGCCAGTCTGAGTACCTGGTAGGCACTGTATCAGCTCACATCAACACAGTAACTCTTATTACAGTGTATTGTTATAATTATTCCTTTTCATCACTGCTTGTTGTTAATGTTGCAGCGACTAATTTATACATTAAACTTTACTGTAGGGGTGTGTGTGTGTGAATGCAGTGTGTATGTGGGGTTCGGTGCTATCTGCGGTTTCAGACATCCACTGAAGGTCTTGAAACGTATCGCCCATGGGTGAGGGGGGACTACTGTATCTGGGTTAACGGAAGACAATCGGATTCTCGTTTCCACTTCTAATTCAGTCTATTGCAATGTATTGTTATTGGTTGCATTATGTGAAATACAAAAAATGTCCTCAGAGATACATAGCTTGTGAAGGATGAAGTATTTTAATATCTTTTATAAGTAATTGTGGCTATTCATTTCTTATGTTATACCAAAAGATTTGTTGCAGTGTGGAATCTGAAACTTCATCAATGAACTAACTGTCACATTAAACTCCACTTTGTAATTTTCAATGGCTCTTTTACCCACACATGTTTTATAACACAAAGCACTGGCACTTTGGAAAATATTGGTTCACTGAATTAGCGGTCTTCCAAATGTCCACTCATCGTTTATTCAATTAAAAATTATTTATATCAACACCAATCCTATCAGAGAATTCTCTAAGTGTTGGAAAGCCGTGAAATTCAGTTTTTGAAAAATCTAATTTGTGCCTTAGAACCAATTTTATTATTGCAACAAATACGGTTGTTTCCCTTGACGTGACACGTGCTCATCAGATCAGTCGTCGAGAAAACGTTGCCCAGCACAAGTCTGAACGACCGGCCCGTCTCTCAGTTGTTCTCGACAAGAAGCTGGCAGTCGGGTGGAAAGCAGCCAGTGCGGCTCGCAACCAAACTGCCAACGAGCTTTATGGGTAACTCCTTATTTTGTGCAAAAAGAGCAACAGAATGACTTGTATCAAGAAATGAGATGAGATAAAACGGGTAATCCTCACTTCTTCATCAACAAAACTCTTTGGAGAACCCGGGTTTGGTGAAAACGCACGGTGTGAAGAACACAGTGATGAGGAGCACGGACAGCGCGGTGCCGCCGCCTCGGCACGCAGGAGGCGCCAGTCGTCGTGCCCACCCCGCACACCTGCACACGGAGAAAAACCGCCATTCTCCTGGAAACAGTTCAGACCTGGCAGACTCCCTGAAAGGGGCTTGGAGACCAACCAGGGGTTTGCTGACAAATACTCTGGAAACTGCCATACAAGAAAAAGCACCCCTTTATTTGAGGAAGAAATGTCTTCCGTTTAATGAGCAGGTGAGGGGAACACAGGGCTTTAAAAGAAGTCTACGGTTTCATCTGGACGGTCCCAGTAAGTTACTCCCTTGACTCCTTCACTTCTCTGCAGAGGTTAATGAATAATCCGAGTTTACAAAACACTAAAGTTGGGGCAGTAATTTGCATTACAAAAGAGTGCTGTGATTTAACTTCCTGAGTTCTTAAGGGATTTATTTATAGCTGGTCAATGCTTAGATAAACAAGAAACAGAAATTCAAAGCAAAATGGTAATAGCCATTGCTTACCAAAGATATGCTATTCATTAAATCGTAATGTAAATACAGTGGAGCAGCGGAGCTGATCTACATGGTGTTGCAATAACTTACTTCCCACTTCAAACAGCATATGTCCACATGAAACCCATTTTACCAAATCCACTGCCTAATATTACCTTAATATTACTGTTAAATTTTATCATTAAAGGTTATTTAACTTTATACACATTAAGCAAAAACGAGGAACGTGTGCACTTGAAGAGAGAGGTGAACGAACGCAGGCCTGTAAACACTGGTGAGGTTCAGTAAATGTTTGATCCTTCTTTTTCAAAAGGAAAACGATATTTCACTTTGTCAGAGTGGGACATACGTGGACACAAACATTAGTCTAGGTCTCTGGTCTTTAAGAGTATTTTGCTATCCCGACTGACTGCAGTTTTGTTTCATGTTTTCCGTTTCTCAGATTGTCCAGGGGCCTAAGCACCATATACATACCCTGAATGGCAACTGCGTGAGTGTCCTGACTCCTGACAGTGGGCTTTTTTTTCCCCTCTGCGAGCCAACCAGGGGGACCACAAACACCTGGTTGTGCTGTGAGACAGAAGGGGGGCGGGCCAGAGCATGCTCACTGAGTTTACTCAATCATCGTGAAGTCTGGATACACAGAATGAAAATCATTGGCCTGTTTCTGTGAACACCACTTCTGGTAGCTTCAGACTGCTGCACACGAGGACAGAACCCCCACAGTCCCCCCCACTGTGGAGCCCACCATCCGGCAAGCTCAGCCCCCACCCCGAACTTTGATGTACTCTCTACTCCAGCTGCCTCCGGTCTCCTACAGTTTCTATCCCTACCTCCTGTCCTCTTTCCCTTACTACTTACTTCCCAGTGCCTCTGACTGCCCAGCATTTCTATTACCATCTTTCTCCAGAACTTCCTTTTCACACTCTGGGCTCCCCTCCCATCCAGGGTCAGTACTGGATACATGGGAAATTCCAGTGGTGTGGTAGGAAAGCTAGAAGTGTCTGATTATTCACCAAAGGGTTATGTGCTTACAAGGCATTTAAGAGTATCCATTTAATAAAGCGTGCTTTTGCTTTTTGAGGTGGGGAGGGGTCCAATGGAGGGGAAAGAGTAAGTAGGAAGGACAACTTAACTTTAAAATTCATTGCTCTGCTGGTAATTCTCAAACCTGACTGTGCATCAGAATCACCCAAAGAGCTTTTAAAAATACAGAGCTTAAGTCCCAGAACAGACCCATAGAATCAGAATCCCTGGCATTGGATTACAGGGATCTGAATTACTTACTGCAAAGTTCTAGAGAACTTCGACATTTGCCCCATAAAATCTGAATTGAAAGGGGAGGACCTATCGAATCTGAATAAAGGCTACCTCTACCCTTAAGAGCACTATTATAATACGGTATGCTACAAACAGCTTAAGCAGATCAAGAACATTTATTCAGTTAAATTCCCTATGTACTGGGGCAAAACCTAACAAATTGGACACTTTTTAAATATGGGTATTTTATCATATCCCAACCATACCTCAATAACACTGTAAATTTTTGAAGTTCCAAATGAAAAATACATAAAATTTGTGGCATCTTAAAAAAAAAGTCGCATGTATTTCTAGGTGCTAGAAAGCTGAGTACACAAAGGCAGAGAAACTATAAGCTTTCACATCTATGAGGGACAAAAGGCACATTACATACACTTTCTTACACATACATATTAACAGTCACCGAGTGCGTGCTATGTGGCCCTCTTGTAACTTTTACATGCGATTAATTCCATTCTCATAACCCTATGGGCAGGTGCCATTATTATTACCATTTTAAGATACAGAGAGGTCAAGTAACTAGACAAAGTTACAAAACTATTGAAATAAGTGACAGACCAGAATTTAAATCCAAACTCTGTCACTTGATGTATTGAGTCTGCTCAGGCTACCACAACAAAATACCACAGACGGAGTGGCTTAAACAATAGAAATTAATTTTCTCCCATTCTAGAGGCTAGAAGTCCAAGGTCAAGGTGGCAGCAGGTTTGGCTTTTCCTGAGGCCTATGCCCATGGCTTACAGTGCCTACTCACCGTGTCCACACTTTGCCTTTCCGCCAGGAGCACAGCCCAGGGGTCTCTCTTTCTTCTCGTAAGACACCAGTCATATTGAACAGGGCCCCGCTACCCCCAATGATCTCGTTAATTTAATCACCCCTTTAAAGATTTTACCTCCAAATATGGTTACATTTGGAGCTACTGGAGGCTGGGACTTGAACATGAATTTTGGTGGCATGCCATTCAACCCACAACACTTGATGACTGTGTAATCTCAAGGAAGTTACTGACTACCCAGGCCTCAGTTTCTTCAAATGTAAAATAGTACTACTGAGACTCAAATAAGATAATTCATGCAGAATGGTTAGCAGAGTAGAGTGTCTGGCAGAGTATCATCATTTTTACAGACGAGAAAAACAGAACTCAGAGCCATGGTGACTTGCGCTGTTGTCATCTCTGGAGTGGAGTTCTTACACTTGCACGACACTGCTTTTCTGTGCAATCGAATGCATAATCTAGGAGACTTATATATCACTTATAACTTTTCTACATCTCTTACTTCCTGCTTTCTTCTGATATTTTTCTTACTTTATTCCATACAAGAGAATACAAGAAGGGGAAGCTCAAATTAATAAAAATTTAATTTAGGGAAATGGACCACTCTCTTGGGACCGTTTGTGGATTTTATTAATCCTTTCTCCTAATTTGCAAAGACATTTGGCTACAGTCGTATAGTGATGATACCTCATAAGATCAGCACCTACTTTGAACTATTAGGAAAGGAAAGCAACTGGTTGTTTTTTTTTTTAATTGCCTAGTACTCTACACAGGTTACACCCACTTAATCCTCAGCCCAATCACATGGTATTTTAATTAGCTCTATAACAATCATGAGAAGGTATTATTCCCACTTTATAAGTGAGGAAACAGGTGATAGTTTATTTAACTCTGTAACAATCACGAGAGGATATTATTCCCATTTTATAGCTGAGGGAACAGGAGCACAGCAAGGTTAAATAAATGTCACAAAGCTTGACAATAACTGCCAGAGCCAGAACTCTCACTGACATCTTCAAGTCTAAGGCCAAGTTCTCCACGGAGGCCACCACCTCTACCCTGGCAAGTTGCAACACCTGGCCTTCTCGATGGTCATGCTTGCCACAAACCCAGCAGGTGCTCAGCAAATAAAGCCACATGGGATCTTCCCCGTCCCTTGTGTAGGCCGTGGTCCCCGACAGCGCCGACCATCACCAGCTCCTGGGACTGACAGCTCTTCTAAGGCAACCAGCACAGCTCCCTCCCTCCCCAGTGGCTAGCACACTGCGTGCTCATTCGAGTTCAACAGATATTTGAGAGAGTTCAAGTAAATATTTGTTGTATAATCAAATCACAGCAAATTCTTCCTTTAGCGATGGCAATGGGTCCTTTGCAGCCGCCACCAGGTAAAAACATCAACAAGAGGAAGCATTTATTAAAAACCTCTCTCTCACGGCCTACGACAGAGACGTCTGCAGGGTTTTTCCAAGCCCAGAAGCCTGTGGTTTCACTGCAGTCTCTTCCTGCCAGGTGACTAAACTGACCACCTGGGTCACCAGTTGTCTGCACCGTGCCACTGGATCCACCAGTCGGGGACCACAGTGTTCTCAGTCTGCCGACGCTTCAGGAACCCGTACGTGACAGGCACGTCCGCAAGTCCCAGAGGGAACTGTAACGGGTGATGAGGTGGACCTGCGTCACGGCGGAACTGCTGTTTGTCAAGGCCTCTGGGTCGTAAAAAGGAGTTACATTAAGAAAAATCATGGTAACTTTTATTTTCTCAAGAATACACTGCCCTTCAGATGTGTTTTTTTTAAACTTCAAGTTTGTTTTGCCATGAGCAGCCAGGCGAGTTCTGGCCCTGCCATGGAAACTACCTGAGCGCTTCTGGGCTGCTCTGTTCACAGGGAAGAGAGGGAGGCGGAGCCGCGCAGCGCAGCCCAGTGTCTGAGTTCTGCTCTCGCTCGGTAACTTCAGGAACTTCAGGGACTTGCGGGTGTTCGGTTCACTCATCCCTCATCCTGCTGCTTTTTGCACCCTGTTGTGAGCGGGCTATCACCTCCCTGGCTGCCTATTTCCCTGAGCTGTTGTAGCAAATGAGAAAACATTTTGAGCTCCTAGAGAAAGCAATCAATCAAGAACTAAAATGGCAAAATATTAATTTTTCCTCTCTGAATCGATCTCTTCCAAGTTCTCTGAGACCCAAGGCAAGCAAATACACTACAAAAGTAAAGGGTTACTCCAGGTTATCTTTTCTAAGTCAAAGTATCTTACAAATACTCTTTTATGATGTCTTAATCAAGAGAGAAAAAAATTTCAGAAAAAAAATGAAGAGGCACACAAGTGGAATAATTCTAAAAAGAGATAAATTAATTTTTTTAACTTATCCATCATCATCACTGTAATAAATATTTACTAAATATATGCAACATACAAGGTACTGAGCTAGATGCTGCAAGGACACAGATTTTGTAAGAAATGTCCATACGGCCTCCTTTATTGCCCCTGCACCTTAAAATGAAACTTTCATTCAGATTTCCTTCCCAAATAAACAAAGATTTCAAGTCTCCCTAGGACATGGAAGGAAAGAACATTTTTTTCTATGTTATTACTTTGTGGCTTGATAGAAAAACTTTAGAGCACACCAGGGGAGAAACTATTTTATCTCCTAGCTTCCACCAACAAGCAGCAGCTTTCTCGAGAGTGACTGAGCTACACAATGGCTGTAACTTCTGCAATGACCTGATTAAATCTGACAGGCACATGACAGGGGGTAGAAAGGGACCCATGTGACCTTCGATTTCAGTAAGAAAAGTTGACACATATTGTCAGAGAAAGCAGGAAGAAGATGAAGGTCATGTGGTTTGGAAAGAAGGTGAAGAAGGATAGTACAGAAAGAAATATTCCAAACAGCAGCAAATCACTGGGGATTCCTTGAACGCCCTGCCATATTAAATCACATACAGCTACTCAGTGAAAGGGAAGTTCAGGCCTATCTCATGCCTCACTTCTGCTACTGGCTGAGCTTGAGAAAGAAAATTAAGACAAGCTTTTCAGTCAAACACAGAAATTGTAGCATGGACATTTAAGGAAACAGGCCCATGAGGCAGGGTAAGAGACTTGTTTAGCAATTAGTCATTGTCCTTACCCAATTAAATTTAAAACAGAAAGCCCCAAATTTCCTTAAAGCTTTACTGGTGACAGTTTACTGGAACTGATTGTTCCAATGTATAAATGCTTTGTGTGTGTTTACTATTGTCCCTGGATTTACGGCTAAACTGTTCTCAAAAACAGAATAAACTTCTTAATATCTGCTTCATTCACTTTTAACACTGTATTTTCCAAAAGCCACAGAAATGATGTTCTTCAACAAATGAAATAAAGTGAATACCGAGAGCCAGCTCTCATGCCCAAGGATGGGGACATAACCAAGGGTTTACACTGCAAGGCAAATAGGACACACTCATGATATATATAGTGAAGACCATGTTAAGGAAATCTATAACATCAAACGAAATTTTGTAGTTACAGTTCTGATCCAGCTGAACCATCTTTTGAGACAGCCAATCACAAACCAGATTGCTATATTTGGAATTCAGACGGCAAGAATAGGCAGCCTCTTCACAGAAATGGAAAGTGACAGCCAGCCAGCTCTGTGTCCCGTGGTGTCGTCTCACATGCAGCACACCAACGATTCTTAGTTATCCAGGCTTTTTTCTTAACAATGAAAAGTAGATCCACTTACATGGCTCTCTGGCAATGAACTGAGGTACAGTGTTGGGCAGAGGCGTACTGGGGTTCGGAGTCCCGACTAGTTTGTTCTTGGCCATCTTCGTGTTTGCCTTAGCAAACTCTAGTCGTAGTGTTTGCGGGATTTCAGGATCGAAGCGGATGCCCTTGGGAAACAAAGAACAAATGGAAGATGTTTTCATTTCCTCCGAGTCAAACTGGGATGGTGACAAAACAAACACACCGGTAAAGCCCGGCCTGTGCAAACCAGAAAGAACAAAGTCAGCAGGAGCGCTCAGTCTCACTGGTTACACAGAACACGTGAGAACCCACAACACGACAAGTCCAGGAAGTCAGGGAGATTTCGTTTACTTCATGTTTAGTTCCACAGGTTTTCAACTCTTCTTCATGACCTTTCTTCTTAGACAAAACACCTTCATGTTTTAAACTCAGACCAGCAAATTACGAGCATAGTTAAAAACTTCAGTGAGTGGCTACCGATAAGAGTAACAGGGTTAATGTAAAGCTCTATGCAATACTGGAGAGTGTAACACTTAAAATCCAAAAGGCTCAGGCTTGACCAGTGTTCTGACACTCGCTTAAAACAATGCAATTCCTTAATGCCACCGTTTCCATCACCTCCAGGGAGGGAGGAACTCCCGTCCCTTTCTAACTGGACAGCTTTTATAACCGTGATAGACGCGCTCCAAGTTACTAAGAAGACAGAACCTGAACAGTTTTAAGATTTCAATATAAGAAGTATCATTTAATTCTAAGTAGTTTATAAATTTATATAAAATCTAAATGTCTTGATGTGGATAAACTCTGATTTTGATTACAGCCGGCTTGTTAGCAACACAGAGAAACAGCAGGTTAACTGGCTCAGAGACAGGACAGTCGTTTCACAGTGACCCTTGACCCTATTATCACAATTCACCTAAAACAAAAACTTCCTGTGAAATAAATCACAAACACTACAGAATACGAGCTTCAGGGCGAGAGAAGTCAGTCTATGTTGAAACCCACCTTTCAAGAACGCCCCCACTGCTGAGCAGGACAAATCACCTGACATCTACGTCCATTACCATGGATCCGGAACCCAAACCATGGCCCCAAAAGACATCCCAGCACGGGGCACCAATGTGCACTCAAATCAGGTTTAGGTCCCAGCTGGGTCTGTGTGTGTTCGAGAAAAGAAGTTCTGAAAATGACTATCCTAAAGAACACAGGTAGGCCTGTGGGCACCAAACCCCACTTCTTCTTCTTGATTAGCTTAAAGGAAAGCAAGAGCAATTTCCAGAAGAAACTGGTTAGAACTTCTGACTCGACAGATCAGGATGAACAACTGAACCTCACAGGCTTGGCTCCAGGGACAGGAGGGAGGGCCTGTGGCTGGGTGGTAACAGCAGTGAGAGAAGTAAGGTGTGTGGGGGGGGGGGGGGGGGGGGGGGGTCCTCAGGGAGGCACAACAAAGGCCACAGAGCCTGGATGGCACTCCAACCTGCACGTACGTCCTGGAGACAGTGGAAGGGCTTATGAGAAGGTGGCCAACAGGCAAGGGTGGGCAGGAAGGATGGGACTCTACTGTATAGCCCTAACCAACAACAAAAAGTGAAAACAGGGTTCCAGTTCTACGAAACGAAACAGAAATTCTTAAATTGTCTCAGTTTTTAATTTGGGAAACCTTAGTATTCTTCTTGCCAAAACTGTATATAAGGAAAAAGAACAAAGCAAAATTCTGAAGCAGTGGTTGCTTCTATCCACTCCACTTAAGAGCATTTGACTGCATCAGAGCTAATACCCCAACTGAATACATATTTCTAAGTATGGACCCGAGGAGCCGTCATCCGCACTGGCAGGACGTCCAGAGCAGTCCCTGGCTGTCATGTAAAAGGTATGCTGTGGGGGGACCTGCGTATTCACACCACACACCCTCAGCCACACACAGTAACAACCTGCCATTGGTTTCAGAGTGTCATCACTGGCACTAAACTCCACCAACCTTTTTGCAAAGAAGCAATTTTTCTAAACCTGAGTCCACGTCAACCTACGCCCAGGCCACGGCGGCACGGAAAGCACACCCTGGGACCTGTCAGTGGTCCTCTGGGGCATCTGGCCTCACACAGCTGAACCTACACCTCCGCTCTTGCACTGGCGTCGGAGCACGCTCGCCTTGTACAAAATACCTGGGCTGGCGGCTCGGGCCCTAAAACACGCTGGAGGGAGTCTCTCCCACTCCTCGCCCACCTCTCTATAACCTCGCCCAACCCGACACTTGCGCTAAAATAACACCACCATCATGTTCCAAGTCAAAGTTCCAGCTCCTTGTTAAAAAAAGCTAAGTTAAAATGACCTAATTTGTTTGGCAGCTTATTCAGAGGCTAGAGGCTCAGAATACAAGCCACATTCCTCTAACATCTTTGGCAGCAAAGCCATATTTGGTCATCAATATCCTGCGCAGCTCGGTTCCTACCCGCAGGGATTAGCCAGGCCCCAAACACTCTAAACGCTGAAGGAAGATCAAGAGGAGGTAGAGTGGGGTGAAGTGGGGGGGGGGACACGTGGAAGTGAAGAGGAAGAGAAAGAGAAAGATGAAAAAGAGGGGGACAGATAAGGAGGAGATATGAAGAAAATACCTTGTGTTTTTAATTAAAGCAGAGTAAGATTATTTTCTGGCCACAGTGACTTCACGTTAACTGCTGTCGGAATAAGATTACCACCAAGTCAAAGGGGGAAACCTGTGCCTTTCAAAATCAACTTTTTATTCTCTTGCCTATAATTCCTCAAAATCCTTCTTACAGTGAACTGAGACTTTCCCATTTTTACACGCTGTCTTTTTTTACATGCTGACTAGAAATGACAGTTTCTGGATATCAATATGATATCAATCTGAGAATAAACAATTACTTAGGAAAAGCCCAACCTGACTGGCTGCAGGGATCGCCAACAGTCTCTTCAAGATGTGACCCAAGCGGCACAGGGTCACCATGACCTACAAAGGCTCAACTGCCTCTCCAGGGCCAACTCTGGAGGGATAGGGGCACTTCTGACAATAACGTCTGCAAGGGCAGCTTCAAAGCCATGTGCTTACATACTAGGGGCTGAGTGTCGTGTCTTCCCAAAACTCCTGTGTCGACCACCGATGTGACGGTATTTGAAGGTGGGACCTTTGCAAGGTAATTAGGTTCAGATGAGGTCACGGGGGTGGCACTCCTGCGATGGGATTAGCACCCTTGGAAGAAAAACACGGCAGGAATCTCCTCCCCCTGCCCCCACCCCCCCGCCCCTCCGCCTGAGAACGCACACCAAGTTAAGACCGAGTGAAACACAGAGCAAGAAGGTGGCTGTCCGCAGGCCAGGAGGACGGCCCTTGCCAGACACTGAATCTGTTGGCAACTTGATCTTGGACCTTCCAGCCTCAACACCTGACAGTATTCTCTGAGCCCTCCACAGTCCCACGCAGGGACATCTCTCCTCCTCCACCACCAAACCCATCCGCAACCCCACCTTGCAACTTACTGCAGGTGACTCAACCAGCAGGAAGTTACCTTTCACAACCTCTGCAATGCCTGGCACCCGTGATCACTAGAAGGCCCAACAATTCAACCTCAAAGCTACAGAGAACACTCAGAGGCACTGAGAGGAAACGGAAACTGCATTTCCACACTGCGATTCTCTAAGCTCAAGGAAAGTCAGTTCTTGCACTCAGGGCTGTTGAGGGAATGTTTAAAAATCATCTTTTTATTACTCACGTGTAAACAAAGCTCAAGAACCATGTGTGAATAGAAAAGTTCAAACGAGTTTTCTGGACTTGTGCAGCGACCAAACAGACCAGACATGACGTCGTAAGGGCCTCCCTGGGACCAAGTGGGGCAGCTGCTCGGACGGTCCTCCTTCTGTGCGAAGGACACTCCGAGGCCAACGTCCAGGTTCTGTGCCCTCACTTCTGTGACAACAGCTGACTATTTAAGGGACAGCTGCTGCCCAAAGTGACCAAACGTGTTTTTTTTTAATCTTCGGAAGGTTTCAACCTTGAGTACAGAGATACAGAAGATGGAGGTGGCTGGAGCTGAGTCACCTCAACAGTCTCCCACTAGAGAAACCCCTGCCAACCCCAGCCACAGGCCTTCAGCGCGGGCCCGATGCCTGAGGAGTCTTGCTGGTCTGGTGCACCCTCCAGTTCTGTCTGCTACCGGGTACCCCGGTGCCCTCAGCAATGGTTCTACCATTCAAGTACACGGTTGTATCCATCCTGGATGATGAGTTTTGGGGGCCATGGAAGCATTCATCAGAGAGAGAAAAAACAGTAAAGCATGAAACAAGGCTATATATATTCACTAAATAAATATGCCCATGACAATATTATGTTAAAAAAATACTCAACAACGTTTCGGAGTCTTGGGGCTGTGGGGGAGACTGTGTGTGAACACACTAGTCTGTCTGTGTAAGCCCAGGAACGTTTATAAGGTGACAACCGTCCCACTAGTAGTGGAAACTTGGGTGGTGGGGGGTGGTGGGAGGTGGGGAGAAAACACGGCACCATGACTCCTATCCTGTTTAATTCTGTACTGTTTGCACTTTCTGCACATGTGTGTAATTTATGCATGTATGACTTGTAAACTCTGATACGGGTTTTCTAACGAGTGGGAGAGAGCCCGACGGTGGGGGTGTCCACGGAGTGCCGGCAGACCCAGAGCAGCAGACAGGAGGCATCCCGGCACCAAGTGTTCAACCAGCGAGGCTGCTGTTCTGTTAGATTTTTTTAAAAAAGACTGTATTTTGAAATAATTTCAGACTTATAGAAAAGTCACAGACCTAACACACAAAAATTCCTGTATACCCTTTGCCCAGATTTCCCACACAAACTTTTATTTTGCCCTCCCTGAACAGTTTAAGAGTAAGTTGAAAGTATGATGCCCCCTTACCCTTTACGGTTTGATTTTCTAAAAAAAAAAAAAAACAACCCCCAAAACCACGACATCTCTTCATTTTCCTGAGCCAGGATCGATCTAATCCAGACTCACACAAAGCATTCAATAATCTCTTCAGAGTCTGAAATATTTTTCCCAGTCCTTCTCTCTCATGACCTTGACATTTTGCAAGAGTACGGCAGGCTGTTTGTTTTGTAGAATGACCCTCAGTTTGGGTTTATCTAACTTTTTGATTAGATTCAGGTCACGCATTTTTGGCAGGAATGAGATTTGTGTCATCCTCAGTGCACAACATGATGTCATTTTTGTCCCATTCGTAGTGGTAATGACTTTGATCTCTTGCCCAGTTTCTCACTTAAGGTTACTATTTCCCCTTTTTAATGAGTAAGTATGGCATAGGGAGATATTTTGAGGCCACATAAATATCTTGTTTCTCAATAAACTTTCACACACTAATTTCACCACCTATTGATGATTCTCACCTGAAGCAATCATTATGGTGATTTGCTAATCCCACCATCCCTTCTGTATTTATCAGTTTTCTCCTCTAGGGAAAAGTTTTCCCTTCTGTTTTGTTTACTATTCACTCATTAATTTGTTCATTTATTCACGCATCATTACTGATTCATAGCTTATGTTATTCTAGGATTTATAATTAATTGCTATCACTTGTTCTGGTGCTCCACTTTTCCCAGATTTGTAAGTGTACACACACACACACACACACACACGCTTTCACATCCACATCTATTTAGATACATTAACACCCCAAGTTTGTGCTGATATAGCTCCCATTCGAATTCAACACTACTGGGTTCATTTTAGTCTTCCTTCCCTGCACTTGTAACCCTTTCTCCGCTAGCTCTCATTATCAACTGTCCATTTACTTATTTGCTCAATACAGAAATGCATACTAAAAGTGGTTTCAGAATTGCTAAACAATAGCAACATGAACAATCTAACTGGGGTTCATCACTTACTTATAGTTCCTTTTGTCTTTAGCTTAAAAGTATACAACAGCCAGTATGTGTATCAAGAATGATTTGGGTTAGTCCTCGCCTCCCTACCACCTTCGGAGTGGCCGTGTTCATCTGGAATACTTGTGCGCTCACTTGAAATGGTTACAACTCACTTGTCTCTGCTTGCACTCGGTTTAGGCCCTCTCCCCAACCTTCTCTTCACTTTATTTTCTCTCTACCTATGCATTCACAGCAGGTAAAATCATTTTACCACTTAAAAAGTTAAAGTAAATTTATCAACTCATGTTCTCTATTTACACCCATTTTTATGTACATTGAATAAAAAGCTAAGGATCCAGAATTTTAACAGCATCCCCCTCACTTCCTGTGACTGAGATACTGAACCTTTTGAAAGAAGACTCTAAATAACCAAAGGTTTTTAATATCATTTGTTATCATTTTAAAATTTTCAATTCCTCAGTGAAATATATTGAAACATGTCAAAAGGGGGCGGGGCGGGTAACTAAAACTGCTGTAATAAGCAGGCCCTGCTGTACAGGAGGAACAGGTAAGTGTGTGTGGCCTGAGCCTGGGGGAGGGGAGTTCTCAAGGGTGAGCTGCGCTCCACGGCAACTTCTCCTGGTGAGTCCCGGACCGAACGCCTGCACAGAGTGACCATATGGGCAAATTCAAACGTTTACGAACACTATCCCACTTGGACGAGCTGCATGAAACTCCGCTGGAGAGTAGCAGACCGCCCTTACCACTCACTCCACCGTCAGTGGGCTCTGCTCTCCTCTGGGGGACAGCCACACGTCCCCACTTCTCTTACAATGAAGGACATTTCTCCCTACGAAAACCTCCTGGTATTTCATGCATACCCCATCCTCATACAGCAATCCCCTAGATCTGAGGCATACCTATTGAACTGGATTGAAACTTTTTTCTTTGCTAAATATAGTAGAGTAGCAGAGATTTGATGAGATTCACCTGAGTATGCTGAAAGATCTTCCTGGTTGATTCTTAGAAGCTTCTAACCGCCCCTTTCTCCATGCCCAGTTCCAAACGAAAACCAGCTTTGGCTGTAAGGAATGCGGGACATGCAGAAGACCCTAGGCAGGTGGCTATGCTGAAGAGGAGCAATAAATGCTCTCTAAGTTATAGATACTAATAAATTTGTTCTGATTTTCCAACTCAAAATAAAAATGATCTGTTACCAAAAACTATACATATAAGTACAATAAAACACTAGTGTACAAAAACACACTTTCTTTTGTAATAATCTGTTCAGTTCTTCCCTTGGTCTTGAGAATCTTCTAACCTTTTCAGATAAGGTCAACAAGACCCCCATCTCGTGTCCAGGGAATAACAGAAACCGGAAGGCAGGAGCTCAAGTCAAGGTCAAGCTTAATACTGACCCCTTTCTGACCTTGTAATCTAACCTCAGTTCCTGGACCTTGTCTTCTCTCTGGCTTCACACCATCCTTTCTACTGGGCTTTCAGCACTAAAACCCCAGATCCGCGGAGGGCGGGAGTTCCAACACGCCTCTTTAAGGCTTACCCAGGCGCAGACCTCACTGAATCTCCAGGGCTACTTCCTAACCTGCTGTGAGAACCCCCAAGACTCCAGCAGGTGGTGGGAGCTGATCTGCCCGGTGCCTTCTGCTAGTCTTTCATATCACGGACCTAGCCCGTGTTATAACTCATTTTTGTTCCTCTTTTTGATGAAGTAGTTCATTATTATCCTGCAAGGCAGAAGAAATCAGACAGTATAGTGGGATTGGGGATGGAATGGTAAATTGATTTTCTTCTAATTATCAAAATTATCAAGCCCTAGCGGGCATAGCTCAGTGGATTGAGCGTGGACTGCGAACCAAAGTGTCGCAAGTTCAATTCCCAGTCAGGGCACATGCCTGGGTTGCAGGCCATGACCCCTAGCAACCGCACATTGATGTTTCTCTCTCTATCCCCCTCCCTTCCCTCTCTAAAAATAAATAAATAAAATCTTTTAAAAAAATTATCAAGCATTAAACATCAAAGTTAAACCAACACTGCTGGTTTCTGTAAAGAGCAGTACATAAAATGATGTCCATGGGGAGAAAGAACTAATTCAATTCTCAGGAGTAACTACAGAGAATGGCATATGTAGCTGGTGGTGTAGAGGACTTATAAAGCTTATGTATTCTAGTGATTTGAGATTATGGCTTGGTTGAGCTTTAGTAAACAATTATTCAATTTCTCAGCAAACCCCTTAGGTTTCCATAAGAAAATTAAGTGCTCCAAAATCAGTTCCCTTTGCCAGTTACCTAGAACAAGCTAATAAACAAGACAGCAAGCAAGCAAATAAATAAATAAATAAATAAATAGAATGACTCTTATCTGTTGTCACACAATTTGCACTTAAAAGATTTCTTGTCTTAATAGCATGTGGGGGAATACACGGGCAAGAGATCCTCAGGCTGCAGGTGGCTTAATTATGCTACACTACATTAAAAAGACTTTTCACTTAACCACAAAATGCATTTGGGTCCTTATTTGCTAAGTGACCAAACACTGAAGTATATTTTATTCACGACTTAAGTTTCTCTTTAATTTAATGTTGATTTAATTGAAACCCAATGTTATTTTAAAAGATGCTGGAATATCATATACTATTACAGATATTTTCAATAACTTGTTAGCGAAATATAATTCACATGTCATACAATTCATCCTGTTGTATACAATTCGATGATATTTTTCTGTATAGTAACAGAATTATACAACCATCACCTTATGCAGCTTTAGAACCCCCGGGCACAAGTTTTTACGTGCACATGTGTTTCCAGTTCTCTAGGAGTGGAGCTGCTGGACCGTGTGGTGACTCTGCGTTAACTGACTTCACGAACTGTAAGGCTGGATTCCAAAAGGCTATTCCACTTCAATCACATCACCAATGCACGGGGATCCCCATTTTTCACATCTTGTCAGCACTTGCTATTGCCTGTCTTCTTTATTGTAGCCATCCTAGTAGGCATAAAGTGGCATCTTCGTTGTGGTTTTGATTTGCATCTCAATGCTGTTATATTTTAAAACATTTTGTTAAAGAGGGCTAAGAATAAAAGCCTTCTATTTTTCAAAGAGCATTCTGGTCACAAGGAAATAACCTGGGAACCATAAATCTTTCAACATCAAGAAACAAAGTTGAAAGAATTAACTCCTACCTTTTACAAGTTAAAAACGCAAGTTAGAAATAGAAACTGTTTTCTGAAAATTATTGATAGACATGTCACTCCCATCAGGAACTATGTAGGTAAACAGATACTTTGGAGATAGCCGGAGGCCCCAGGGGACCAAACTATATTTACAGTGTTCTGAGTATTGAGGCTTTCTCTTCTACAGGCTGCATAAAACATCCAAACAGATTAGAAACAGACTCCAGGCAAGGTACATGCAGACGTGTCCTCAGGAGTCTGAAAACAATTGTTCCATTCAGCTGAAACCTTAAAATGACCCAATGGCATGCCGAGTAGGAACTTGAATTTGGGTAATTTGGTACAGTGGCGAGGATGGAAGGACGTAAAAGGAAGAACTGAATGTTATACATATAAACAGATGATGAATGGAGAAAAAGAAATGGGGGGGGGGCCCAAGGCTGCAAAGCCAAAAACAGAGAACTAGGTTCTCTGATGCTAAGTAGTAGAGAGCTATCTGCATAAAGCATGAAATTCACAGAATTTTATTACTGGAACTCCTAACATGGACATGTTCGACCATGGGCCCTGTCTTCATGGCCCCCTCCCACACTCCTCAGGACCATCTGAAAACTCGTGAGGGTGTGTCGGGGCTGTTCCGTGACTGAAGACCACACCGGCATTCAGTGGGCAGGCCAGGACGTTAACGTCAGTCCCATACAATACAGGAATGACCTCATCCCAAATGCCAAGAGACTCCCCAACACGGATGCAGACATGAGGATCCAGGAAAGTCACGCACTCCAGCTAAATCCCCACTTAGCCGTGAGAATCCCGAATCAGTTTTCTGACTCCTTTGAGTGTGGCGACTGCGTGCGCATACACACGACTGTCTGTGAAGCCCGTTGCTCTACAAAGACTGCATTATTTCCAGATAATAATAGAGGTCATTGTTCAGTTTCCACTGTGCCAAAACGTAGGTAGACATGGGTTCCAACAAGGAATGAGCAAGTGAGGAAAAGAACCCGTTAGATGTAAACCGGATCTCATACTTTTCCTAAATAAGGGCATGGCTTGCGGAAGCATCTAGACTGTTAGTACAACCACCTGTGCTGCAGGGTCATTGTCCATTAAGAAACTATCATACCAGTTCTCCCTTGTTTTGGGGTATTTTTTTTTTTAAACCAACTACCTCCGAGTGCTTGCCCTGCATTTACCTCAGAATAATCTCCTTACTCATTGTCCTCCTTGTCCGAGCAGTCATCTGGAAAGAATGTGTCCCTCTCACTGGTAAGATATGTAGATCACACTTTAAGAAAGGGTCTCCTTGTCCAGGGGCTCTCTGGGCATATGTGGCCATTTGGGTTGACGCTGCACTCCAAGTCCAGGTTCAATTCCTAGCTCTATTGCCTACTTTAAAAGTGTCCCAGTAAGCATTTGATTTCCCAATGTCTTGTATCCCCTTCTTGTTTTTAACCCCTTGAATTAAAAAAAAAGTGTAATTTCATTTCTAAACCAGATGTTCCATAAAACACAATGAAATTTTATCCTGCTTTGCAAGTTCTGAAACACACGTCCATGTCTAGCCTACAAGGTATCCAGAGGTTTGTCCCTGACTTCAGGCCTGTGGCGTTTCTCTCCTGATGTTTCCCTACAAGCTCATGTCTGAGCGCTGTAATAGGCCAGCTTGGCAACGACCGAGAAACCTGTTATCATCCCTCACTAGCCATCTTGGGTCTGGAATAAAAGAGTTTTAATATTTCCAAGTGACTAGGCCCCTTCCTAAAATAGTTTAGCCTTGGCTCCACTTTTACATGGGGGACCCCAACCACCCCCCCAAAATCCCAGATATTTTTTTTCTTGCATGGGTTTATTTACAGGCTCCAAAAAGCAGCATCTTAAAAGAAACTTGCTCAGCATTCTCTAGGTTTCAGGGAAGATCCTAGAGAGACTTGCTGTTTCCTCAACAGAGTTCCAGAGCGGTCGCCTGCAGGTCAGTCATGGGGGCAGCAGTGGCGTGGGGGCCAGCTTAGTTTCCAAGGATTAAGTTTGGGCCAATCGATATTGAGTAACACTCAGACACGTGCCTTCCTGTGGGTGCTGGTAACACACCGAAAACTACTGTTTCTCCTTCCCTGCGAGGTCGGAAAGACAGGGGCCACGCCTGAGTTCCTTGATTTTACCTCTTTCACTTGCTGTGTTCCATTCACCCACCCTTCTGCCAGAATTTATTTATAAAAAACTGTGTATTTAGTCTTACATGTTTAAGCTTCAGTCACCTTCAGCGTACCCTCCATTTGATGAAGCACACCCACTGAGACGTTTTTCCCACCGCTCAAAACAGTTTTTGAACTCGTGGATTTTGATGCCTTTTAGTGCTTCTGTTGTTTTTGTTTCACCTCTTCTACACTGGCAAAATGTTTCCCTTTGAGCACTTTTTTCATCCGGGAAAACAAAAACAGAAGGTGCTAGGGCGAGATCGGGTGAAATGGGAGGGTGGGGCACGGGGGTCATGCTGTTCTTGGTCAAAAACCGCTGAACACTCAGCGCAGCGAGGGCAGGTGCACTGGACCCATCATGAAATGGACAAGTGTTGAGTTTTCAAAAAAATTCACTGAAGGCAAAGGCAACCTATTCCAACAATGCCACCTGGCACACTGATACAGTTGGGTTCCTAGAACACACAACTCCTGCCCTCCAGAAGATAATTCTGGGTTTTTTTTTCCAGGAGGGGGGTCACCCCTCATATTCATGTGAACAAAAGTTAGCACTCAAATCCACACCCTCTCACTCACCATGCCCGACTCCTACAGTGAAACCTACAAAGTGGTTAAGGTATCTGCCTAAACAACAAAATGAGGAAACCCCTCGTTTCAGGGTCACAAATCCGTAAGGCCTAGAAAACTTGGGAGGTGGTCTGGGTGGACCCCCTTCCACATACTGGTGAAGACAGCGAGAAAACCGGTTCTCCAGCTGTTGTTAATTACAGTGACCATTACAAGGGAGACACCCCCAACTCAAGGTCACAAGCAATTTTGGATGGAACCTCTCCCCAAGTAAAAGAAAGACTTAAGTTGTGGCAATTACAAGTGTGGGCTTTGGAGTCTGCCTGCCTACATTGAAACCTACCTCCACTGCTAATCTCGAGCATGTTTTTTAAACCTTTCTGTGCCTCACAATCACCAGCTATAAACTAGAAATGACGACAGTCCACACCTCATAGGGTGGATTGTCAGAAAAATATTTGCTCTTCCTGTCAATGGTCAGATTAAGGTCCACCGTGTGATAAGCACGCCTGTGGTCCAGTGCACATTAGCTAAGGAACTGCTTCCGAAACATGAACTAACAGTGTTTTTTTCTCCTTTGGGCTTTCTGGAAAGGTGCTGCTATCTCTCGTGAAAGATTCACACTCAGCTTCGAGAACCCCCAAATGGAGTGTGATGCAGCAGGACAGCGCGCTGCTCTCCGAGCTGGCGCTGCGCAGCTGCAGAGAGTTCTCTTCTTCCACCTGGTCCGGTCCCCCCACAGGGAGCTGATGGGCGCCCTGCGTCTCTCACCCTCTTCTGTTGGTTGGCACAGGCAGAGTAGTAGCTCTTAGGGGGATGGGCTGGTAACTGCAGAGACTGGATCCACTTTGTGGGAGAATTAGGGAGAAGTACTCCAGAGGTGTCTGGGTCTCCACTTGATTTGACCATCCACCCCAGCTAAATTTATTTATTTTCCACGAGAGTGTACTTTTTGTCAGCTAGCCACCCCCTGTGTACATAACCGTGCCCTTGGAGATCTGCTTTGTATAGGATGACTATAAAGTCTTGACAGGAGCTTTGAAGCAGCTATACACTCAATCTTGAAATGTCAACAGCATCAGTGTTAAACAGAGTTTATTTTCCAAAGGGCTGAGAGGGCACGATTACCTGAACTTCTACCACTATGTTCTCAAACTGTTCGGAAAAGGATGGTTGAGAGACTTGGGCCCTGACCATGTGAGTGAAGGGATGGGATGTCTCCACTTTGAGCACGGGCAGCTACCCATCAAAGCAGTTATTTTACAGTGACACTGTGAAACAGGTAACATTACGTGGAAAGAAGCAGGCCAGAGTGCAGATGGTATTCTTTCATCCAGGAACCCAACGTTAACATTTTTACTCCGAAGACCGGGAAGGTAAACAGGGCTCACCAGTTCTGGCAGGAACACAGGCATCTCTGGGGATCCTTGACACACAGCTACCAAATGCGGCTGGTGCCGCCAGCAGCCCCTTTCCCTGCAGTCCTCGCTGCCTCCCCTCGTGTCTCACTACTGGACAATAAATGCACGCCCCCTGCCCAGGGGGACAGAGGTAGCAGCTGCACGAATGGCTTCTACTCCCACTACCTGCTGAACGAAGGCACCCACACCAGTGGCTCTAACCGCCCAAGCTTAAAAGTAGGTAGTTCCTAGGCAACAGATTTCACTTAGTTTGGTTTCTGACCCTGAGAAGATCTTTGGGTGACATGGGACAAGCCTACAAAACAGCTTTTGATGGCCCACATCTGCTTAATGTTTGCCCATGACATTCTAGTGTGATGTCTGTCACCCCAGTGGATACCACAGAAATCTCAGAATTTAGGTGGCTAACTTCACTTACTTGGAAAATCAACAGAGAAAAAGAGCCAGCCACAACCAGTACTTTCCTGTACTTGTATAAAGAGTTACAGCTTCATGGCAGAGCTTTTAGAAAGTAAATTGATAGCCTAAAGAAATGTAGAATATAAACCATGTTCTGTCGATGTGAATATGTGAATAGTTTCTAGGTTATGGGATGATTCATCTCTTTTGTAAAGCACAGGTTATAGATTTCTATCAGTTAGACTGGCACTGAGTAAAAAAAAAACTATACAATGAAACTAACAAAAGAAACCAGAATCTTCTTCTTAGCCATAGCATATACTAAATCAGGCCAGTCTAGAAAAGAAATACCTTTAGTCACATAGCGAATCGGATGAAAAGGCAAGGGCATTAATTATCCGTCACATCAACAAAAATCACTCAAATCTCTCTTTCTAGTGATGGCAAAGTTGAGAACATCCCTTTCATTCATAAAGAAAATCCACGTGCAAAGTCATACAGCTTTGTGCAAAGTACAAAACTCCAGATTATACTGGGAAGGAATGAGTTTCTAGATGCTAATTATACACCCAACAGCTCATTCATAGGTGGCAATACAAGCCCTTTAAAAATAAAAGGGTTACTGGTGTTGAAACTTAAGTTTCAAGGATAGTGTTGGCACTTCAAGAAAAAGACTAATTGTACATAATTACACACTAATCTAATTACTGAGCCTAAGGAGACTGACCAACTTCTTTACCCAACAACACATTAAATGCATGCTAGGCAAAGTAAGACAAGGGATGGATGGATGTGTGAAAATACTTGATGAACTCTGAGATGTGTTGAATGATTCACACTGTGCAAGATAAACTCTCAAGAATAAGACCAAGTATTTCTGTGTCTCTACGGAAAAGCATGTGAAAAGTTAGTGCTACTTGTGAGGTAGATAGGCTAAGAAAATACACTCGATGCACTCTTCTTTTAGCTTCCGGTGTTTGTTAGTTAGTCTGAGGGCCCATCTTCACTTTCTGTATATGCTTCAGGGCCATTTTGCAAAGTTTACTTGGAGTCTTTATCAGATCCTGGTGGACAAGGAAAAAAGATGGGGCATAGAGGGGAGAGGAAAAACAGCGCTGATATAAACAGATGCTACAACTGAAAACACACAGCTGAAAAACATAGCTGCCTAAACTTCCCAAAAAAGTTTTGAAAAAGACTTCCACTTCAAGATCAGCCATAGCCCACAATTGGCCTCTGAGTATATTTTTACAGCCCTGTTTCTGCTTTCCAGTCGCTGAGTATGAACACCCCTCCTCCCACCAGAAATCTCCCACACTGGTGGCTGCATAATCACGTTGAGGTAATCTTAATGACAAATCTTAATATTAAAGTTAGTCTTCAGTGAAATGCCAAGAGGAAGTAAAAACACATCTCTTCTAGTTATTAATTTTTTTCATCTACATAACAGCACAATGGCAATTCTTCAGAAAGAAAAGGCTGTATTACATTTAAAAAATAAAAGTATTTTTAGAAGTCAATGACTTCATACCCTCAACTTTACTGAGTATAAAAAACAGTGTCAAATACACCTATAAATTATTTATTTAGTCTTCCAAGTTTTTTATTAACATCACTAAGCTAAATCATTCCATGGGCAGGAAATGTGTTCTCTGATGAATGCATTAAAAATACAGAAATAAGGAAAGAGGCGAGCACTTGCTCCTAAAACACATTTTTTTTTAAAACTCTAGCACAGACCATCAAATGGCTTGCGGACTCTTTCCAAACAAGAATTTGGGGCTTAGATACAAGTTTGTAGAAAAGAATGTAAACAGTGATGTCTAAACTTTGGAAGTTCACGACAAAGTACTTCCTGTGCTTCACGAGGAGCCAAAAAAAAGTGAGTCCAGTCGGGTCTCACCTCTGAGCAGCACTTCAACCAGCGCTCTCCCTCCACTCCAACATATTACCTCTCGGGCACTGATGAGGCCGAGGCTGCGTTTCTCCCTCTCTACAAGAAACCTTGTTTAGACAATAAATCTAAGGAATCACAAGGGCTGGTAAACAACGTTCATACAGAATGGATGTAGGCGTCTTTGGTTTTAAAGTGATTCCTATGGAAACGGAAATGGAGAAAGACATGGAGAAAGGCATGAGCAGCCGACAGAATGAGAGAGATGCAGGCATATTTGCTGGGCTTACAATATTCTGAAGGCTTGAGATCATTAAGGACATTTATTACTTTGTTTCCCAAAAAGGCTCCAAAGGAGAACTGATTAATCAATTTATCATTAATTGCATTATAATACAAATCAAAGTTCAGAAGTGCTCTGAAAGCGGTGGAATTTGGGATTCCCTTTACTTTTACATATAATCAGTCTGTAGGAAAGGGGATTTAGGAATTAAAAACCAGTCCCTCCTTGTGAAAGTTATCACCATCATCAATTACCAGAATTTTTACCTTCTATTGAGTGCTAATAGGTTTAAAAATACTCTCATTAATTTGATGCTATTAACCTTTAAGATATTATCAGTAGGAGGAAAACTGAATCTCAGAAAAGAGCCTCAAATCTGTAAATGGCACTTACTGTCCACACCAGACCAGATGGACCTACAGGGTATTATGCTAAATGAAGTCAGTCAGTCAGAGAACGACAAATACCATATGATTTCTCTCATATGTGGAATCTAAAAAACATAATAAAAACCAAAACTCATAGATACAGAGAGCAGACTGATGGTTGCCAGAGGGGAAGGGGTTTGGGGTACGAGGTGGAAGGACTGAAGGGATTAAGAAGTACAAATTGGTTGTTACAGATTAGTCACAGGGATGTACAGTTAGCATGGAGAATGTGGTCAATAATATGGTAATAACTATGTATGCTGTCAGATGGGTATGAGATTTATCGGGATGATCACTTAGTAAGTTACATAGAATGTCCAACTACTGGGTTGTACACCTGAAACTAACGTAATATTGTATGTCAACTGTAATTGAAAAATACAAAATTACTTTAAAGATAGGACAAACTGGCAGTTACAGTGAAGTCACCAGGATAGAAAGTACAGCACAGAGCATACCGTCAACAACATGGTAAGAACTATGTATACAGTGCCAGGTGGGTATTAGAAGTGCCGGGAAAGGGGGACACTTGTAAGGTGTATAATTTCCTAACCACTATTCGGTACACTTGAAACTAATACAAAATAATATTGAATGTAAACTGAAATTGAAAAATAAATTTTTAAAAAGTATTTAAAAATCTGAAAAAAATCATTAGTATTTACCATGTTAACAAGAAGATAATTCACAAGAGAGAGAACACAAATAGCTAATAATCATAAAATGTTCACAACAAAATAAATGTGAATTTGATAAGCAGGGGAAAAAACAGTAAGTGGCAGATCATAGATTTGAACTGATTGGTCTGATATAACAGCATTACACACTGCCTTGGACTAGAAAGCCTCCCCTCCAAATAGTGGTTACCAAGCAGACATGTCCCTTGCTCTCCTTTTAGCCTCAAATTAGACAGGCATTCAGTACCTTTTCACAGGTACAATCACACTAACAACACTTCATGCTATGCACAAATACATAAAACCACCCTAACACATCAAATACACAGTACACTTTTAACATCAGTGAATTAAGAATCATTTTTAGGGTTGTATTAATTATGTTTTTAGAGTTGGTGAACATCAGTACAGAGAAACCAAGACGACACAGTAAAATGTTGGAAAACTCGAGTATCTTCCTGCTGTATTACCCCGACACTAAAAGTCTTTCCTCAGCCTTTCCTCCAATGGTTCTGTCCCTCGCTTATTATTTAGCACTCTATGATGTGTGAACAGCCAGACTCTCATAACCTGGCAGTTTTCTCACCGAGGTACACCCATGACCTGTGACTCTGAACAGTTGTATTACATTGGCCTTGTAACTGAATACCAAAATTCTATGAAAAATTATTTTGCCATGTTGTGTGAATTCCAATTTTTATTCTGAGTTTTGAAAATATAGACATAGTTTTATACTTTGCCTGGTTTTGCTCCTTTGTTATTAACTTTCTGCTTGAGAATGTGATACAAATGTCTTTCCTTTTAAACTTATTTTCATTTCCCATAATATATCAGGTTGGCCAAAAAGTCTGTATGGTTTTTTCCTGTAAAACGAAAGACACATTTTTCATTTTCACCAGTAACTTTATTGATTTGGATATTCTGAGTATGTTGGCCATCTCCCTCATCGGATAATGTTGATTGTCCTCAACTAATGTCTTGATTTGATCACTGTCAACTTCATCAGATCGCCCGACCGTGCAGCACTGTCTGTCAAGAATCTTCGGCACAGAACTCTGCAAACCACTTTGGACAAGTTCAGTCAGTCACAGCACCTTTTCCACACACTGCGCAAATCTGTTTTTGTGTTTCTGTTACGTTTCCACTTGTTTTGACATAATAAAGCATAATACATGCTGAAAACCTTGTGTATTGTCTTCCATCTTCAATATTTAAATGGCTACACAAAAATTCACCAATTTTGATGTTTTTAAAAAATCCATGCTGATATGACAGCTATTACAATACAATCTAATAGATCTGTTCTGAATGAAGTTAAAGACAAGTAAGAGCTATTCAAGCCACTGTATGAAAAAAAACAAACAAACAATTTTTTGGCCAATCCAATATTGCCAAAATTTTATGTATTATTTATCCATTTACTTTTGAGTGAGGTCTTTTTGAGTGGAAAGCATACAAAGGACACATAAATTTAAATGATCACAAGAGAACCATTGGTTATAAGTTTTTACCAGAAACTTTCTACCCAACTACATTTTCTGGGTAAATAATGTGGACCTTTTGATTTTAAACAATCTTGAAAATTAACTTACCCTACAATGGCCAGAAAATAAAACAAATCCTTTTACACACTGTCCAAGTTACAAAATGTTCTCTATTAGAACATGTCAGTACATTTTTAGAAGATGAATTTTAGTCTTAAAAATATATGTCATAGTTTATTTTCTATAAATATTATCCTTTTAAGACAGACTTCATAATTTTTAAGATTCCAAATTAGTCCAAACATGTTCACTAAAATTATTCTATTTATCCCTCCTTTCCCCATATTTGCAACACATTAGATATATATTTTTTAGATTACAGAAGCATTTACTCTATTTGTTCTTCCCTATTTACTTTCACATATTAAAAAATCCTTGACTGTGGTTCTCTCATTTAAAGTTTTTATATGTTTCCATATAATATTAAATGTCTACTAAAATAAGAAAAGTTTACATTTAAGTATAAACTAGTATCTCATACTGTATGTAGTTTTAAGGAAGTAAGAGTACAACGAACAGCACACCCTCTTCCATTTTCAGGGGCATAAGTCCCACCCCTACTCCCCATAACTTTACAGTGTGCTAATTCATTCCAATTACAGAGTAAGACCAAGAGTTTCAACTTTGTGGATCAAAAGTTCAAATCCAAGTAGATGATCAGAAATATTAAGCCCACGTGAGAGGGAGCTCTCTATCCCCTAGTCAATGATAGTGTGATCGTTCAGTGAAAAATAAAACTTCACAACAAAGGCAGCGATTTTAAGCGCCCAAAATGAGCCGCACTGCAGAGCGCTCAGCACTGTGGACGGCCTCGAGTGGAGATCTTTGGTTTTTAAACTGGCTGGGCTACTTCGCAAAAGGAATCCTAGCAAATAACTCAGTCTTTGCACTTCATATTCCACAAACACTAGTTACACTTTCAACTTTCACTTACAACAGAGGCAAACAGATTTTCGGCATTTCTGAAATACCTGACGAACCATGGAGAAAGGGCAAGGTCAGTATGAGCTAGCATTTTAAAAAGAGACTCTACACAAGTTTAAACAAGTAGATCCAAAAGGAAAAAAAGAAAGCACAACACAAAGTCTGAGAGCAGTTTCACATGGCCATGTAATATTTGATGAACTACTTTACCCAGAGAAGAGCGGGGCAAACTTGAGATTTCCACATGTCCTTGTCATTGCAGTATACCCAAGTTTCTGTATGAGGACCTCTGGTTCTTCCTGTTTTCTCGGGGAAAGGATGACGCTAACATTTCAAGGCTACTTTCCCTTCTCCAAACTTCCTTAGGATTTCTGTTACTAGCACTGTATCTTACGGTTCCCTACGTAAATGCTCAATCGATTTAAATAACCTATTTTTTTTTCTTCAGGCAAAGGCATTAATTAGGAATTTAGCAAATACCTCCCATTCACCTTCATTTGTTTTTTCAGAAAAACTTATATTAATTACGTGCTGCAGCATTCCCAGGGAGGTTTTATAGCAATCCAAAAATGCAAGACCATCATAAAAAAGGGAGGGGAAAAAAACAAAATGAATGAATGAATAAAATAAAAAGCCTATTTCAAAGGCAACTGAACTGCCTGCCAAACCCCAAAGTGCATGCAGTCGTTGAGGAAAAGGGAAAGTGCAACAGCCCCGCACCACGGCGCCCCTAACCCTGGCACAGACACTGTCCCCAACCGGCTGACATCAACGGGCCGCCTTAACACTCCGCAAGTCGAGAGTAAGCAGTTATAAACAAATTTACCAGATAAACACGAGATCGGACTCATGATCTCATCTGGCAGCCCTGCCCGAACAGTTCCCATCCAAAAGTCCCAGCTGGGGTCACACTAATTAGGCCTCTTCAACCACTCTGAGCTACAGGCTAACAGAAATTTAGGGAGAAATTTTTAAAACTGATAAGAAACATACTGACCTGGTGCCTGGTGAGGGGAGAGCTGAGACGGGCCACCTGGATGCTTGTTTTTGAAAAACTTTTGTTTAGGGGAAATGCTTCCACTAACTCACAAGCTGTACAAATATTAAGACCAAAAGTCCGAACGTGCGCGACTCGCCAGGAAAACCTGTGATACAGGAAACACAGACCGCTGTCCAGACCCCTGCCTGTGTGGCCAGTACCTGTCTCAGCTGCCCCCGTGTCTGCGTTCAAGAGTTTGGAGCACTTTACGGCTGTATCTTTTGACCAAGAAAGTATACTTATGGTGTAGGTTCATATTTACTGCATTTACAAGTGTTTGTTGCTTGGTGATTTCCCTTTGCCACTTTTGGAAGTGAATAATACCTCTACTTCACAGAGGAGGAACCTGGTACAGGACTAATGAATTAATTATGGCCAACATGTCGTCAGAGAGCTCCAACCAAACTGAACAAAACTGAACCAAACTGAGATTATAAACACGGCTGCAGTCACTGTCATATAAATGACTGTAGTGTTTACCTCAATGCCAGGAATTCAAGGAAATGTAAACAGTCTTTTCATTTATGGAAATAAGGTTTTCCTGATTATACCAGTTGTTTCCATGTGACACTATCAGGTACCTTTTCAACATGCTTTCTAAAAGATTAGTAAAGATTTCTCTGAAATTTCCTTTTCTCACACATACAGTTGAACCAGTACATTTTTACAATAATCAAGAGATAATTTAATTCTAAATATCCTCAATTCCTCTTTATTTTTACTTATTATTATTAGGGCTCCTTTGCACTGAAGTCTGAATGACGCCACCTTTTCCCTCCTCAAAACCAACTGCTCTCATCCCTACAAAGTCTATGTAGATCTTGGGAAAATGCCTTTCCTTGAAGCCTTACGTTTTGTATTCTTTTATATGCAGCATGCCAGTGTATCTTATTAAAAGGATCATCCAAGGGTTGGGTTGGGTTGGGTATTCTCCTCTCTTCTTTATGATCAGGTAGATCATTTAAGGGTAACACAGTTCCACTGTTTAGAACTGCCATCACAGAAATGCAACTAATCCCTGTTGAAAGATGTTTTTAGTCCCACAAGATACCAGAAGAACCTAAATCTGCTACTGAAATGGGTCAAATTTTTATCAAGAGTGTTGGGAACTGCCCTGCCTGGTTTCAGAAGCTGTAACCCAACCCTCCCCCGCCATGGCTAAGGCTGAGTGAGTGACTTTGGGACCATAAGCCACTAAGGAGACAAAGCTTATCTCCCTGGCAGGAGCACTGCCTCTGCCCCTTTTACTTCACCCTGCCTGGCCCCCAATGCTTGATTGGTTAGCCAATGACAGGTAAGATCCTCAAGGGAGGGACGACCTAAGACAGGCATGATCACAGGGGCCCCCAGGGAAGGACTTGGGGGCTACAGAAAAGGGGGGCGATGGACCCTCACCCCTCGGCTTTGACAAAGCCCGAGTCCTCATTCTGTCTGCAAGAAGTCTCCTAATCTCTTGGCTGCCTTACTTCCCCTGCCTGACTTAGGCCTGAAACAATGCCAGAGGTAAATGTGGCCCTGTGCTGGAAAGAACGAGTTCCCTACAGTGATCAGGCCTAAGAAAGAATGCATAAAATCCTATGAAACCTACTTTGCTAATTAATGCCCTCAATTTATATAAGGGACCAAGCAAGAAGTGAGTTTGTTCCCCAAAGTTTTATAAACCTTTAACTATCTGACCCTGACTCAGAATAATCCCCCAGAGTTCTTTAAAGGTTATCTATTGTTTAATCATTTCTGCCTGACAATGATTGATGAGCTTTATTCCTGTGCAATAAAAGCTTGTCAAGGCAAGGGTTGGGGCGCTCGCCTCTTGAGAGGGTTGCCGGGGCGCTCCAAGGCCTGCTTCCCCCTGAGAGAGAAGCTGCACCGTCCCTTTTCCTCCACAGGACTCAGTAGTCCATGTGAATTTATCTCGTATCTCATCCATAACACCGCGGACACTGCAGGCCAGTGTCCTCGTCAAAGAACCCAGTGATCACTTCACACATTATAGGTTGGTTATAATTAAGAAAAAACAACAGCTCCTGAACATAAGAAGTATTGGTGAGGATATGGGAAAATTGGAAGCCTCATAACATTGCTGATGTGAATATAAAATGGTACAGCACCATGGAAAAGTTTAGAGGTTCCTACAAAGCTAAAAATCTAGTGACCACATGACTGAGCTATTCTATTCCTAAGCATATATGCAAAGGAATTGTCCTAGACAGACAGACATTGGTACAGCAATGTTCACTGATGCATTACTCACAAAGGCCAACAGGTAGAAGCAGCTCCTAAGGTTCATCAACAGATGGACGGATGGATAGACTGAAAGTGGTATACCCATACAACAGAATATTACAGAGCCAGAAAGAGTATTTTGATACATTCAACAACATGGATGAATCTTGAAAACATGCTAAGTGAAAGAAGCCAAACCAAAAAGACAAGAATTTTGATATTAAAAACAGGCAAACTATTAGACACAGAAAACAGATTAGAAATTACCAGGGGCCAGTGGGTTGGAAAAATGGGGATGTGTGTTTAATGGTGACAGATTTTCTGGCTGGGGTGATGAGAAGGTTTTGGAAATATCAACAGATAGCGGTGATGGTTGCACAGCATGATGAACGTAATTAATGCCACTGAATCATAAGCTTAAAAGTCATAAAAATAGCAAATTTTGTCATATTTCATCATGATTAAAATAATATTGACACCAAAAAAAAATTGAATTGTATACTTCAAGTGGGCAAACTATAAAGATGTATGGTGTCAGGTGATTACCAGACTTACTGGGGGGTTCACTTCATAAACCATGTAGATGTCTGACCACTGTGCTGTACTTCAGAAATCAATACCATATTAAATGTCAACTGTGAGCAAATTATGTAGTATGTGAGTTATATCTTAATACAGTAGTTTGAAAAAAACCCAATGGTCTTAGGATGCAATGATAATTAAGAGATCACTCACTCAGCAATTTCCAACCAGTGTCCTACAAGAGCAACACTGGTGTGCCATGAGAGTCTTTACAACATGCAACACCTAACTCTTGAGTCGGGGGCACTGACCTCTTTTCCCTTAGATTGTCAAATTAAAAAAAGGACAACAGTCAACACACTAATAGCTGTCCACTGTGAATAAATCAAAATTACACCTGTTTCTCTCATCAGATTTGCCAAAAATGTATTTTTTGGTCTGCTGCAGAATTTTGGTCATCAGTTTGTGCGTGTCCTAAGATGAGAAAGGTTGAAAATCGCTCACTTGGATCAATGAGTCTCGTTGGACAGTAAAGCAAATTATGGCTAGCCTAAACACTACTTAGTTGTTAAGCCAATTTGCAATGCATGGTTTGATAACGTCAGACTGCTGCAGTCCTGATATAATAATTTATAACAGAGCCTATGATAAAACCTACCCCCCATAACAACTAGTTACAGTCAGGGGAGGAGAGTTCTCTAACAAGTCGGCGTGTGTACTCAAGAGCCCACACACAATGTTCGAGAGTACTTCGGAGGAGCCGACCCCAAGCACGGTGCGGGACGGTGCCCGGGAGGCACTGCAGACAAGCAGGGAGCACAGCGGGCCTGCTGGCCTCAGTGTTAACTACGGACCACGCCGATCTGTGAAACCATGGCTTCAGTGGGGCCACAGCAGCGATATCGGGGTCTTCACAGCTGGCGGGAATAACCAGAGAGGGCCTCATCCCGCCCCTGCTTGGGGTCTTCATCCTTAGACCTGCCCTGCTTCCTGTGTTTCTTCTTAAAACTTCCACAGATCAAGTGTTCACTACCAGGCTAACTCTCAGTGGGACTGTATCTGATTTACATTCCCAAGTTATGCACAAACCCTAAAAATACTTGGATACTTGAAGTTATCAGCTCCCCCTTCCATTAGCATGGAAAACGGAACACTGCCGGTCAAGAGATTACAAGTGTGTGTGGAGGGGGAAGCACAGGTCCCACTCTGCTGTCGGTCTGAAGAATGAATGGGGTTTCTAGCCATGTGGATTAATAGGAACACAGATAACTTGACGCGAAGTCTGGGTTTGGGTTACTTTCAGCGAATTTGGGAGTTTTTACTAGATAAACAAAATATACTATATTTAATGTAGAAGATACGAGTAATCCCTGATACAAGTTCAGTGTTACCAGACAACTCAATCTGAGCTTTTCCATGAAATTATCAAATTCACTGAAGCATAATCACAAAATAGAAGACACTAAGTGGGTTTAAAAATCAATCATTACAAGAAAAGACTAATTATTAATACTCATAACTAAGCCCGAGAGGAACCAAAGCACAGAAATAATAGCAAGAAGAGAAGCTCCAAACACAGAGAAGCGGTTCCTAACATTAAGAACTATTCTGTAACGAGGGACTTACTGGACTGAGGCTTACGTTACTCAACAGCAGGATCAAATAAAACATTACAAAATGGAACTTTCCCCAAAGAAATGTGAGGAAAAGCTTTTAAGAGCCTGGACGGATGACACAAGGAGAAAATTTTGTAACAGCCATGATGAGCATCACATGTTTTTAATTCACTAGTTAGAAGAGACAACCCTGAAAAGAAGCACAATATGCTGGGCCATAGAGAAGACGTGTTAGCATCATGATAAAGTGCATTACCCTAAATGGGCCCGTTTTTTTCTCCAGAGAGAAGAAACCCAGCTCCACAGTCACATACCATGGCCATTTGTCCTGGACCACATGAATTAAACAGTCTGTCACTGCCACCAGGATGGAGATGCAAGAGGCCTATATTTTTTTAATTATCTTTTTTGTCATGCTATTACAGTTGTCCCAAATTTCCCCACCTCCACCCAGCCACCCACACTCCCTGAGGTAATTTCCACACCACTGTCCACATCCATGGGTCCTGCATATATACTGCTCTGGCTACTCTATTCCCTATGTTGTACTTTACATCCCCATGAATATTCTGTAACTACCTACTTGTACTTCTTAATCCCTTCACCTTTTCACCATCCTCTCAACCCCCCTCACATCTAGTGGCCATCAAAATGTTCTCTGTATCTATGATGCTGTTTCTATCCTGCTGGTTTTATTTTGTTATTCTTTTAGATTCAATTGTTTTATTGCCATTTTATTGTTCATATGTTTGATCTTCCTCTTCTCAAAGAAGGCCCTTTAACATTTCATACAATACTGGTTTGGTGATGATGAGCTCCTTTAGCTTTTTCTTGTCTGGAAAGCTGTTTATCTGTCATTTGATTCTAAATGATAGCTTTGCTGGGTAGAGGAATCTTGGTTGTTGGTCCCTGCTTTTCATCACTTCGAATGTTATTTGCCAATTCCTTCTAGCCTACAAAGTTTGAGAAATCAGCCAACAGTCTTATGGGAGCTCCCTGGTAGATAACGAACTACTTTCCTCTTCCTGCTTTTAAGATTTTCTCTTTGTATTTAACCTTCGACATTTTAATTATTATGTGTCTCAAAATGGGCCTCTTTAGGTCCATCTTGTTTGAAAATCTGTGCTTCCTGGACTTGTATATCTATTTCCTTCGCCAGGTTAGAAAGTTTTTTTTCCATTATTTTTTTCAAATGGTTTCCATAATTTCTTGTTCATTCTCTTCTCCTTTTGGCACCCTTATAATACAAATGTTGGCACACCCGAAGCTGTCCCAGGTTCCTTACACTAACCTCGTATTTCTGGATGCTTTTTTCTTCTTGTTGTTCTAACTGGATGTTTTTAGTTTTTTATGTTCCAAATCACTGATTTGATTCTCATTTTCATCCACCATACACTGTTGTTTCCCTGTAAATTGTTCTTTTTTCAATTAGTGAATTCTTCCTTTCTGAATGGATCTTTTTTCACACCATTGAGGTTCTCAATAAGTTCCTTGAGTATCCTTATAACCAGTATTTTGAACTCTGCATCTGATAGATTGCTTATCTCCATTCTGATTAGTTCTTTTTCTGGAGTTTTGTTTTTTTTATTTGGACCATGTTTGTCTCCTCATTTTGGCAGCCTCCCTATGTTTGTTTTTATGTATTAGGTAGAGCTACTATATCTCCCAGGCTTGACAGAGTGGCTTTAATGTAGCAGGTGTCTTGTAGGGTCCAGTGGCACAGCCTCCCCTGTTACCCAAGCTGCAGACTCAAGGTGTGCCCACTGTGTGACCTGTATACAGCCTCTTGCCGTAGTTGAGACTTGATTGCTGTTAGCATGTCCAAAGTCAACCACTGCCTGTGTTCAGTCCGGGGTCACACAGCGTTAGCTTCAATACAAGCAGTAGATAGCTGCTACTTGTGCTGGGCTTACAGGTGCCTAGGAGAGGCCAGACTATGAAACAAAGCCAGCTGCTGCTAGTGCCAGGCCGGGGGCAACTTAGCAAGAGGTACAGGGCTTTGCTGAAGCCATATGCTGCTTGTTTGAGACAATTTAGAAAAATCTGAAGCATGGGGCAAGACAAGCCATTCATATGGAAAAGCCACTGGAAATAGCTTGGGTGGGTCTGAAAGTCAGGCGGGGCAGGGTCATGGGGAATCACCAGGGTGGGGCAAATGGCGTGAGCTAGGATGGTGGAGTCTCAGATAAGGCACCCATCTGCTGGTTCTGTGGGAGAGTGCTCAGAAAAGGTACAATGGCCTCTCCCAGCACTTCTGTCAGGGAGAAAGCAGCTCCCCAGCTCTCGCCCTGATACCAGACAATTCAGTTCCCCCCTATATGTCTCTAATGTTTTCAATCTGCTGCCCCAGGGCTACAGCTTAGAGAGACTGAATCCAACTGAGTTCTTTTGTGGGCCCTTTAAAAGGAATTGTCTGGGATTCCAGAAGTTTCTGTCTTCCACAGCCTCAAATCCAACCTGCAGGCTCAACCCCCACTGATTTTTACAGACAGAAGTTATGGAGATTTACCTTTATGGCACTGGAACCCTGGGCTGAGGGGCCTGCTTGGAGCTAGGACCAACCCCCAACCCAACGCCTGAGACATCCCTCCCAATTTTTATCTCCCGCCTGTGGGTGTGGCACCAGCCCATTCCAGGTCGCCACCCCTACCAGCCTTGACTTGGCTTCGTTTTTAATCCCATAGTTGTTGGACTTCCATTCAGCTCAATTTCTGATGGTTCTGAAGGACAGTTTTTCTACAGGTTAGTTGTAATTCTGATGTGGTTGTTCAAGGAGGTAAACCATGTTTACCTACACTGCCACCTTGACCCTCTTTTGGGGGGCCTACTTCTATTTGTAGCATTCATACTCTCTAGGTCTCAGTTCCCCGAACTGTAACAGGATGGCTTCTAAGGTACAAAGACCTCTAATACTCCATTGTATAAAGTTAAAAACATTGAGAGAGATCAACCAGGAGCGTAATAAATGCCCTATACTCACAAGTCAGCCTCTGAGCAGAAGAAAGCTCATGTTCAATACCCCTCAGGTAAATATTAAGAGTTACCCTTACATCCACAGAGCAGGACAGAAATTTACAAGCTTCTCTTGGAATTCTTCCCAAATTAATAATACATGAGCAACAGACAGAATTAATGATTAAGGGAGAGGGTACTGTCAAAGGCTTGCTATGAGTGAGAAAAGAAGGAAGAGCTGAGCACAAGAGGAACCTAAAACTAGAACTCAGGTCAAGAAAGCTCAATGACCTGGGGCCATTTGATGTAGCGGTGGACTTAAACATCTCTATAATCATGTTACACAGCATAGCTCAATTAACTGACATTTATAATGATATCACTGTTAGGCACCAAGAAAATGTGAAATTATATTGCTACACTCTGCTTAATAAGGTAAGAAAACACAGCTTATGACTATGACCATTTAATAATGTAGCTCACAAAGGAATGTTGCCTTCAGATGAGAGAGGTAACTAACTATAAAGCCCTAATGTTCTTCAGACAGAGTCAGTGACATCTTTATACACATAGCAAAGATCAAGTAAGGCAATGGAGAGTCCATTCTGTGAACAAGTTTCAGCTGCTGTTACTTCCTTTATAAGAACAATGAAAAGAACCCGGTGAACACTTCACCTAACATAACTTTGGAGGACCTAGAACATTTCTGCATTTACAAAGCTGCCACCTGGTTAGAATGAAAGAAAACACTGTTTGAGTAGAAATTATAGTGTAATTTTTTGAGTTTAATTTTTTTTTGAGAAAATTCTGGTTGTATCCATGTAATGCAAATACCATGAAATAACTTTTATGCCAAAATATTCGACTATACACTTTGCTTTGCTGTGTACCACTGGTATTCAACAAATAATTGGTTTACATTCTCTGGGAGAGGAACAGTGTACATAAGCAGTTTTTCTGATCAGAAGGTCACTTATTCAAATCCAGAAAATTTTGAGCTCTCTGATTTCTAAGACTTTCCTGTATGTTTTCATGAAAACAACAACAAAAAAACCCCAATAGTAACAAGCAAATTCTTTCTTCTGAAAATGTATACATTTTTTTTCAAAGCCCCAAAACCTCTCAAGATTGTCACAATGACACCATTATGAGGACCTCACCCCCTTGGGCCACCAAGTCCTCGGGATACCGGGTCTTTTCTACGGTCCCTCCTCAGCACCCAGGAGCTCAGAGGAGCCACTGGCAGGGGGGCTTGTGAGTTCCAAAGCAACACAAAGGCCAGAGACAAGTTCACAGAAGCTTATACCTTAACACCCAGAATGCAGACAGTCAAGTGGCCACTTTCCTTTCAAGAAGCACCCTAAACACTTCTGGCTGCACTCATCAACCCTTATTCACAGTTGCTTGGGCCATCTGCCTGGAGAAGGATGGAGCCAGGCCCTTCTCTGAGAATCTTCACCTGAGGATCAGCTCTCAGAATTCGGAGCCCAATTAAACTGGCTTCTTTCTACTGTATCTCGGCTTGCTTCCCTTAACTTGTTTTGCTTTTCAACATACCAAAGGAGAAAAATATTCACTAAAGTAGAACTGGTAAAAGCTTCGCAACATATGGCAGACGAGATGCCTGCAAACCAGATACAGCTATATTCTTCAGTTACAGTTTACTCTCACTTACTGTATCACACTGCAAAATGTCTTTTGGGAAAGCCATACATGCAAGTTTTTAATCAATCAGAAAAACGACAAAGACCTGTTTAAAAACCAAAAAGCTACATACCTAAAATAAAACCTCATGAAATAAGAAAAGCCAAGATTGTGATCTATTCTTGGCTTAGGCTTAGCTCTGAGAGTATAATGATGGCCAAACGAGGCCGTACACCACCAAGGGATATGATGGGGCTGCACTAAAATAAGACTCACATCATCAGGTATTTTGAGCATTATAGCTGAAGCTAGAGAAGACCAAGTATTACTTAATAGTTTGCACATCTGATCACAATTCCAAGAAAAACCTCTTTTGAGGGCTCATTAAATTGATGAACCCTTCCCGGTTACATTGAGAAGTCATATTCCATTTCAGCTTCTGCAATGTCCCCCACCTCACAAGGACCCCCGCCCCAACGATTGCATGAGTACTCACATTCAGAGCATTCTTCGCAGCTTCTGCTTCTGAGCGACTGTCAAAACTGACAAAACCTACGGGCTGAGGAAAGAAAAGCAAATATGAAGGGAAAAAAATCAGAGGCTACCTATTTTTCTGGGTCAAAGGTGATGTCAAACTGAAGGGCTAAGATAAAGAAATGACCACAGGCATTTGTGTGGAAATAAGAAAGCCAGTCCAGAAGAATCATGAGTCAGTGGTTTAGCTAAATTTCTAACACGAATCAAAGGGATTGTGAGGATGGTTCTTCAAGGGCATAGCTGGGGATTTAGAGAATCATAAATATAACCTAGAAGAGGTAGGAAGGTGAGCAGCAGTGAACAAGGAAGTAGAGGAAAACGGGTTGAGAGTGTCTACGCTCCCAAATTGAATTCCATGTACCTCAGGTTCTTTATCTTTTAATGTAGCAAGAGAACTGAATCACCTCTTGGTGTCAGTGCAAGGCACACAATGACACAGTGAGAGAAGCCCTGTACTCTCACCACACAATCCAAATTGCAAAATGACCCTTTCCATCGCAAATCCCAAGGGATGCCTTTCAAAACTCGTGTTTGAGTAGGTGTGCAGGCCACACTGTTCCAACGAAAGAGAAAGGGGCCATAATCCCTTTGGACTCAGTATCTGTCAGTCCAGAAGGATACTAGCAACATAGCTTGTTCCTGATGAACCAGAGAATGCCTCACGGAGTGACGAACAGTGATTGGGAGGTGAGCGTGCTGAGTGTTCAGCATTAGAGGGGAAAAAGCAAACAGCTGAAAATGTTCAAGAAGCTTGCAGGGACTATGAGGGTCACTGATTACCACCTCCATTCGGGGTTTGAGAGAGAACATGATTCTTCACCACCAGATACTCATACCGATTGTGAGAGTCTGCCTGTTTAACCTTATTAAAAAAAGAAAACAGGAAAGAATTGGGAATAAATGTGAATCTGGATAATAATTGCTTTGAATATACAAACAAATCCCAATATAACTATGCTGGATGCATTGCATTTGCCTTCCTTGGGGCTAGTCCCAGATATGCTAGCTGGAGACTATGGAATTAACAAACCATTTTCCCATGCTAATCCCTAACCAAGCTCACTCTTATTTTTAATACAACAACAACAAAATAAAATCCTAATGAGAATAAAGAATGCTGAGCCCTAGTAACATTCCTGAAGAAAGTCAATTCAAACTTTTTGTGGAAGTGATCATTTATATGCAAGTTTAAAACTCTTACCTGCTTAGATGTGAGCTTTATAAGAGAACCCTCATAGCCCTGAAAAGGAAAAACAAAACAAATTCAGACAGAAAAAAAAAAAGAAGAGTGCTAGGGGAAAAAAGCAGTTATATTAGCACCTTCTCAAGTAAAAGTGAGTGCTTCATGGCTACTGGCTACTTCTTTTCAGAAATGCATGTTACATTCACTGGAAAAGCAAATTATACACACAGGCCCTTGCCCATCTTTACAGATGCCTATGTCTGCACACTCGAGTCCTAGAAGAAATCAAGCCCTGAAATTCATGCATTTTTATTTGTCTCTTTTTATTTTTTCATGAAATTATGCAATGGTAGCACAATCGGTATCTCTGTCAATAGCAGATCTTTATTCAACAGAACCAGGAAAGAAAAGGGGGTAAATTTCCTAACATAGGAAGGTAAGAGTATGTGATCACCTGGTCATGTATTTGCTATAAAACACCAACAATGACACATTAAGAATGCCCTGTACCTTGGTGATCACTTCGTGATTTATATAAATGCCTAATCAACATGATTGCAGGCCTAAAACTAATATAATACTGTACATCAACTATAATTGAAAAATAATTTTAGAAAAGGAATGCACTCGGTAAAAGTTATTAATCAAAATTTCAAAACTGCCAGGAAAGGTTAAGCAGGCAGTGATGCTCAATTCTGCTGAGTCCTTTTGCTCGTTTATTAAATCGGCCAGTGCCACGTAGATATTCTGACTGCAACGTGCAAAAACTCCCCATCGGGTTTTTACTCCAGTTCACCCTCAAGGAAGACAGAAACACTCCCTTCAACCCCTCCCCTCCCTCTTCCCTGGCCCCGCAGCATGTGGATGACAAAGTGTGTTTATTTCTGAAAACAATCAGTGGCTGGTGGCTTGCCCTGATGGATGACACAGAGGGGGGAACCACCACCTGACACGACCGACCGCCGCACATATCAGTGTGGAGACAGGGTTGCGGATGAGGGTCAACCTCCAGGGACGGTATTTAATTAAGAGGGGTGTTAGGAATGTGGCAGGGTCCTGACTTGAGCGCAGCGTTTCTGGGCAGAGCCTTGGGACTGATTCATCCTCGCATCTTCCCAGCATAGAACCACGTGACCCATTAGCTACCACGAACATTTCACCTCACAGGCCTTGAGCTCTTCTGGCCAAAGAGGTTGTGATGTGCAGCCCTGCCTCATCTTTTTTTAAAGTGCTTTCTCTGAAAAGCCCACAGGTTTAAACACCCTGAAGGCCTCAGCGGCAAAGGACAAATGGATATTTCATTCAAGTAAAACCCCACTGGCAGGAATATATTGTGCTCTTAAGTCACAAGAAGGGCATTAGTATCACAAAGCCGTTCAGAACAGGGATGGCAGACTCAGACTGCTTGGGTTTGAATCTCACCCCTGCTGTTCATGATGTGGGCAAACTGGAGCAAAACCGATTCAACACTCGAAGCTTTGTTTTCCTCACCGGCATAAATGAGGCCAAGCTGTCCTAAAGTTCTGTGATGAGAATTAAGTGAGATTGTTCACGTAAGGGGTTTGCCAGCTGAACCACTTTCTCTCTACACGTATGGGAAACACACCAGTATTTTGTGCATTAAGATCAATTAGCTTACAACGTCCTCATCCTACGAAAGGGACGGCAGAATCTGCAGCCCTGCACAGGAAGCTGAGGACCTTCTGTCAGGTTGGCATTCTCTTCCTTCCCACAGCACCTTCGCTTTGTTCCCACTTCCTCTCAGCTAGCCTCCTGTCTAAGCTTCCTCTTCCTCTGCACGGTCACCGTCACGGTCCTGATAAGGCAGCGATTTCCAACCGCTGTGCCGCCACGGGCACTACCTGCCTATTGAGTCAGGGGCACTGACTTCCTTTCCTTCAGGTTATCAAATTAGAAAAATGACAACGGCCAACACAATAGCCATTCAGTGGGAATGAATGAAAACTACGCCTACTTTTGTCAGATCAGCAAAAAGTATGTTTTTTTTGGTGTGCCACAGAATTTTACTAATTAGTTTATGTGTGCCACATGATGAAGAAGGTCAAAAATCGCTGCAGGAAGGGGGCTGGCTGTCAGAATGGATTTTTGTCACTGAATGGTGGTTTCTTGACACATAAACTGGACTCTATTTTATCTTCATTGGTATTAACTGGCTGCCCCCTGGATCTTCCCTATTCCCTTCCTACACAGCTGTTTTCAGCGGTCATATCCGCTTGCTCTCCCTAAGAAGCTAGATAGATCCTATCCTCGGCCTGCCCTGCATCTATGGCTGGAGTCCTCCTTCAATAGGGACGTACATCTAACCAAAAACCAAGGTGGTCCACTGCCTAATTGTCAGTGTGGCCCGAGCCGGCATCATCGACTCAATGACCTCAATGACCAGCTCAGGCCACAGGCTCTGAATTTATCATGGCCTCCAGGTTCACTCGCTGAGGGCCAAGGCCTCCAGCCCGCAGCTCGCCTGGTCCTGGCCTCCGACCCTCCACAAGCTGGGCTTCCAGGTTCTGCCCTGGCAGCACGCTTACTTCAGCTTCAGTCTGACTTCCTGCGAGGTTTCCAATCCCAGATACATTAAGTATCTCCAAAGCAGTTTTATGTCAATAGTTACACTGCATTGAGTACCTCACTAAACACCAGGAAAGATCACTCTCATACAACACTTGAAAATCTTGTCCTTCTTTCCTTGAAACCTAGGATATTATTCCCATGAAAAAAATAATGGTGTTATTAGGTTCATACTCTAATTCATGAAAGTCAATTTAACCTATTATGTTCCCAAAAAATAGTTCTAACAGAACTATTTCAACTAATAATCTCCTGGAGATAATGCTGGATTTATATTATAATATTTGAAGCATAAATGCATAATCAATAATTGATAGCACGTTTGGTTATCTGTACCTAGAAGACATCCTGAACTGGCGGAGGACACTGAGGCCGCTCTACACAGAAGAGACAGATACACGTCCACACCAGTAAGTGAGAGACTTCTCTAGACTGGCTGTCGGGAGGACAGAAGGCGGATTCCGCCTTTCCTAAGGGAGACTGCACACTAGAGCTGAGTTGTTAAATCCCCACTACCCAAGGACCTTTTAAACATAGCGCTATATAGGGCACTTTCTCAAAATTTTATTTCTTCCTCCAAAGAGACCTTAGGAAGCTTCTACTCACACGTTTTGCTTCCTTTCACAATGTCTGAAACAGAAAAGGTACCTTAAATGGTCTGAAAAGCAGGTAGAGCTCCCGAGGTTTGATGTCCAGAGGGAGACCACTGACAAACAGGGTCCGGACCTGGAAGAGACATGAGAACCGCTCAGAGGAGTGGAATCCAGAGACTCACTCTTACGTGCAATTTCAAAACCACGTCTTCAGATACTCCATGCATCCTACCTACTTCATAAGCATTCAATGACGCAAGAGCACTCTAATGTTAAGATGACATTAAGTTAACTCTCTTCTTTGCGGGTTATTCAAAGTGAACTACCTCTAGCTGATTTAAATTCATGAACTGACTTCCTTCCCAACTAGCCATTGTCCGGTTCTAAAACTGGGGGATGGCAGAGGAAGGATCCAGATAATTACTTTATTAGCTTTAGAAAAATGCTACGAGGGTGGACAACCTACCGTTCCTCTGCTCTGATCAAATGGACACAGTATGTGGTTCAAAACTAAAATCAAAGCCATTTATTTTCTCTTGCTTGTCCTGCCACTGCTTCCTGCATCTGCATTAATCATCACAGTAATTTTAATAAGTGGAAGTTTATTGAACAATTCAAACACATCCAAATAGTAGCCAAAATGCCTACCTGCATCTTCTCAGTTCCAAAACAGGGACAGAACTCACTGACGGACAACTATAAGACCTAGGGTACAAACTATCTTTATCTTTATCCTTTATCCTTTTTATCTTTAGCCTCTAGCATTTTAATTATGATGTGTCTTGGAGTGGGCCTCTTTACATCTACAGCCAAGGTTACTCTACCCACAAAGCTATCATTCAGAATTGAAGGACAGGCAAAGAGATTCCCAGAAGAAAAAAAAAAAAAACCAAAGGAGTTCACCATCACCAAACCATTATTATACAAAATGTTAAAGGGACATAATTAAGAAAAAGATCAAAACTATGAACAATAAAATAGCAATACACACATATCTATCAACAATTGAGTCTAAAAAACAAACGAAGCAAACAAGAACAGAGACAGACAGAATCATAGGTAGAGAGCACATTTTGATGGCTGCCAGGTGGGAGGGGTCGTGCGGCAATGTGTGAGGAGGTGAGGGGATTAAGAAGCACAAATAGGAAGTCACAGAACAGCCAAGGGGATGTAAAGTGCAGTGTAGGAAATGGAGTAGCCAAAGAATCTATACGCGTGACCCACGGACACGAACAACGGTTCATGTGGGGATGGCCTGAGTGAATGGGGTACTGCGTGGAGGGGGCAAAGGGGGAAAACCAGGACAACTGTAATAGCATAATTAACAAACTGCCATTTAAAAAAAAGGATTTGGGGAGTTAACTTAGGAAATAAACTCCCAATTACAGTACGAATCTAAAGAAGATGGCTCCACAAACTTGCGAGCCCAATAATTTAGCAACACCACCACGAGAAATCTGGGGGCTATCAACAACATCACTTGATATAAATGAAGGTTCACCTGCATCCATGAAATATAATACGCAACCAACAAAAATGACATTCAGGAAAAAAGTACATATTGTTTGGGTTTATTCTGTGAAACAACCCACCGACACACACGTATGTGGAGAGGGAGAATGCCTTGTGGGATATATACACACCCCAACATGTTTATGTTCCCATGGCTTCGTCCTGAGTGGTAGAATCAGAAGTGATTTTAAAGGTTTTTATTAGTCGTTTTTCCTACCTTTCCACAAATAAAGCATGTATTAGATACTGTAATTTCACTTTGTTGAGAATTATCTTTTTAAAAAATACTTTACTTTCTTGATGAAATTATAAATAATGTCAATATTTATAACAAAAATTGTCAGGTCTACAGAGAAAACTCTTCTACGTAAGTATTTCAGAGACAGGAGAGATTCTTCGTGTCCCCACAGGAAGCTGTGACACGAGGGGGACCACTGGGCTTCCGTTTGCCTCTCGCCCACGGAAGACGACAGGAGGCTCAAGGGAACTAACTCCGTGTCGCTCGTCAGATTAGAGGCAAACTAATAACATGCCCGACATTTTATTGACACCTGGAAGCAACTTAAACTTCCTAGGATCCCACAGAGCCAACGCCTTCTCCGAGGCCTGCCAGGATATGCCGCTTCCCGCTGAAAAGCTCTTCTCTCCTCTGATAGCACAGATTCACTGACTAGGAGCCATAACTCTTAAATACTTACGTTATGAAGTATATAAGTATTTAGTAACGACTAAAGGTCACTAAAATGTGCGTGGCTTGGAATCCACGTGCTTTAAATCATTTCTGGACTACCTCAGGCTAGTAAACTTGGAAGAAAAAAACAACCTCTCCTTCGATATGTGATTCATACTTTCCTATGAACTCCAGGTGACTGAGACCTAGAACCTTGGGCCAAGCTGGAAACATTTCAGTTCCCTTGCTCTTCTCACCACCACTCTTCTCATCTGAGCCACTCACTGACGAAGCACCCTGCCCTGCACCTTCCCAGGGTCTATGGGGATCACAAAGGTTAAGGTGTGACTTCTGACTGCAGGGAACTTAGCGTCAGGGAAGGAAGCAGAACATGCCCCCTGACCTTCCATAGTAACAGAAGGAGGCCTAACTCATTCACAAAGTAACCAACTGGAACCCAAACAGTGAGCTACAATTTTAAGAAATACATAAATCCACATAAATCCATGATCAAATACTATGAAAGAAAATTTTCCCAAAACAACAAGTGAGAGGCACGAAACGAACTTCTGTGGCAGATCCATCGTGATCCTGGGCGGGCCTTAACTGACCAGCAGTGTCTGAGGACACAGATGTGCCTGGCGCCATGCCTCCAGCGGCCCAGATGTTTCCTTCATCGGACACATGGGGAAACACACTTCTCAGTCAAGGACACAACATGCCTTATGGAAGTTCGAGACATGAAGCTGCTGACAGCTCTATCCCAAAGGGACTCCAGTGGATTCTGTGGATGCACCAGCCACCCCCCACCCGACCCCGCCGCTTCATCTTTACCTGGATAAATAATACCGAACAGTTCCAAAGGAACAAATGCTAGGAGAAATCATCCTGTGCGGAACAGTAAGAGCGAGAGCCTTCTTGGCTCAGCTATTATGTATCATTTCACCAGAGGCCACAGCTACATTTTGGATAAAACTAACCATGTGTTCTTAAGTGGTAGTGCCAGCTTTCAGTGGGAAAGACAAGCCACATTTCTGTGACTGACTTCTAATTTAATAAACTCTAACTCAGTAAGTAAAGCCATTCTGTCAGTCTTAAGCTTTCCTGGAGAGAAAGGCCAAACAGGCCTTGAAATGGAAAGGCCCTAATCTTTAATAAATAACAGGCATTAATTATCTTGTAACTAATCTAAACATTCAAATGAAAACCAATGGACACTGCTTGTTAATTTCAGTACACTGCCGCGAATCATCATGTATACTTTTCAGTAAGCGGCCGCATCTGGTATATACCAGTGTCCAAAGACTAGGGAGCATTTTCTGTGTATGTTTTACTTGTTTAGATAAAGGTCTCAGGGATCATCCTCTAGCTGCTCTGAGCTGAGACCTCCCCAGGTTCCTCTTAAATTGATAGAGGATTGGGAAAGACAATTTCTCCTTTTCTAATGATTCATGAATAACTGTACAATCACTCCTTTGAAAGATTCTAATGAGTAAAACCAGGGGGATGATTCTCTAACCTTCTACCCTCTGCAAGCTTTCCCTCCACCTACCCACATTTTTAAACATACAGCTACAGACTCCAAAAGAAGCTTTCAGATGTGGTGTGTGTTTAAATCACTCTTCTGGAGTAATCATTCTTTGTAATACACAGTGGATTCACAGGTAAGAACTTTCAATAGGCGTTGTAGGATTTGAGGGTTTTTTGTTTTTGTTTTTGTTTTTTTTTTACAGTGGGTAGCACAGTCCTAGGCACACAGAGGGTACACTGTATAAATGCCCCATGGCTGATTTTAACAATCTACAGAACAACATTGTGTATCCACGGGACACAGTGAGTGAGTGTTCACAAGCACCCCTGCTGACCACACATCAGAGAGAACGAGGGACCACATTTCCCAGTCAGTCATATCAGGACAGTCACTACAGCATCAACCGATAAACACACACGACAAAAAGGCAAAAGAGGTTCACATTATAAGAAATGGCAACTGAGGAGAGGAAAGAGAGAAATGAGACAAAAACAGCCAGAATCAAGGCAGAGAAATGAAAAAGACAAAACCACCAAAGACCACTAAAAATTTCAGGACTACATGTCCATCTTCAAGGACAGGGTGACCCATACATGAACACCAGTAAAATTGTTCACCTTTCAACTGATGTTTGAAACACACTTATGCATAAATAAGTCCAATTTCAACAACGGTATGTAAATGTATGTAATTCACTAAGTTTTTAACGGACGCTCAAACTCACTAGCGAGTACATGTAAAATGACGGGTAGATATACCTGTATCTACAATAAAGTTCTCAATCATTAGGTTAAAAAAAAAAAAGGAAACAAAGTTATCATCAGGTTAAAAAAAAGCAAACACTAGAAATTGCTCATAATCCCAATTTAATCCTTTCAATTTTTTTTTGTAATGTAGTATATGCTCAAGTTTAAAAAAGTCTTAAAAAATGTATACCTCTGTATACCTAATTCCCTACATGTTCATAGTAGGGAGTTCTGTATGTTTACAGTGGAGAGTGGGTGCAATTTATAGAACATTTTATGTATTTATACACTTTGTTGTTTAAATATTTGTAACAGTAAACTTTGTTAAAGAGAAAACAAATACAAACCCAAAGGTATCTCCTTCCTTGGCAGGTATAAACCTCAGGTCCTGCCTATCCTCATTGAACTTAGAAATTGTCATTTTCCTGTCTATCCTTGCTCCAGAGGGACAAACTTGATCTTGTAGAATATACATTCATGTATTTGTCCCTCACGTCAATTCTGACCACAAGTCAGTGGGTCCTCATACTCTGAAAGTCCAATCTAACCTAAGAGGGGTATCGGCACCTCTGAGATAAGGCCACAGGACCGGGACCGCCCCAGCTGCAGTCTAAGGGTGTCCTTGCTTTGTGACCGCTCTACTCTCCACTCAGACCAGAAGAGAGGGATCACTCACTCTCCCACACCCGAGCAAGTGCCATCTCTTTTCTGCGAGACCACACTGCACAAACTCGGTTTCAGGGACCGAGAAGTTCAGAAGAGCTCCACATTTCTGTGCAGCCTAACTCTCACAGAGCTGGGGTACTGTTAACCCAAAAGGCAGGGGAGCAGTGTTCCAGAGCCTTGTTGGTAAGTTTTACATAATGGTTAAATTACTTCACGCTTTTAAAATGAAGTATGAATGAAATGAGTTCTTTGCTTATTCTGTACGCACCAGCTGCAACACCAACGTGCAAGAATGAACTCTGCTGAGGACTGCTGGTCACCTCACCTGCAAAGGCGGCTTTGTTGGCCTGCTGCGGCTTCCCATTCCCGCCTCGCCACCATGGAAACAGAGTATCACAACCATTAAAATGGACCATCAAGCCTATAATTCTGATTGCAACTCAGCAGAATCTGAGCAGCCTTTGGTCAACTTACAGTTCTTTGTTGGCACTGGCTTCGGGTCAGAGCAGATGGTCAAGTTTCTTCTTCCTGACAATGGCCATCTATTGCACTTGAAGACTCACCCCTTTGCTAGCCCCAGGAAGGTATGTTTTGGTTCAGGAGTTCAGGTTGCTATAGACACCAAGGACTGACTAAACATAGGATAGAAAGGGTCACTACACTGACTCCCAGTTTTGTTTTAGCTTTAAACTGATAATGGCTCTTTTCTTTCTAAAGGAAAAATCCACATAACTACCCACAATGCACACCTCCCTGGTTTTAGGGTGCCCACTAGTGTTTGCCCTGGGTTCTACTGGGTTGGTTGACCCTATCTGTAGGATGTCCAAATGTATACCTTGACTTAGGGCCCATGGAAACCAGGTCCTTTTGCCAAGGTAACCAGAAAGTGTCCGTAACCAGCAGGATCCGGAAAGGAAGCGAGACTCCTGGGAGAGCACAGGTGGAAGGAGGAGAAGTGTGGCATCCCGTGAACTCACATATGCGGGGCCCAGAACATGCACAGAGAACTGGGGATGGCAGGTGATTACTAAGTATACTGTGCTTAATGAACTAGGTTCATTCCCAGTGTCGATTTATAATCAGATGGTCTCATAATCTCACTTTGACAGGACTTCTTAAGACCAAAGTCCAATCTAGGCCACCTCTGGCCTCTGCTATACATTAGTATAAAAGGATAAGAGACAAAGAGAAAATTTCTAGAGTTTGAAAACTGCCCAGGAGATGTGTCTATACATGTAAGCACCTAACCTCATTATGAAGAAATTTCTGCCCTGGCTGGTGTGGCTCAGTGGATTGAGCACTGGCCCAGGAACCAGAAGGTTCCTGGTTTGATTCCTGGTCAGGGCACATGCCTGGGTGGTGGGCCAGGTCCTCAGGTGGCCAGTTGGGGGCAAGAGAAAGACAGCCCACTGATGTTTCTCTCCCTCTTTCTCCCTCCCGTCCCTCCCTGAAAATGCATAAATAAAATCTTAAAACAAAACAAAACAAATTTCTATAGTGCTGTCAGACACAAAGGGAGGTGGGTAGCAAAGGCAAAGCAGAAATTTAGGGCTTGGGTTAACCTAGATAAGACATTAGATATGTAAGTGTGTGCATGTGAGAACTTTCCCTCATTGTTAGTGAATTCACTGAATGCTGTCAACACAATACATTGTTGTCAGGTCCTTAGAGTTCAACAAGAACTTCCCTGTAAAGACAGGAAGCTTTACTCCTTAACCCTGGCCCTGTTTTTACTCCACCTTGGCTTCCTTGTTTCTTTTAGTCAACTTTCTGACAGCTGGTTCTGTTATCTGGTTAGCCAGTGGAATCCTACTCTTCATTCAATTATACTGCTTACATTGCTAAAACAGGGAGATTTAAAGATGTATGCATTAATCCACTGTATTATAAACAGAAGTTTGCATTCTAAGGCCTCCAAGTGCACTTGCCCTTAGAATTTTAATCCATTTGAGTGGCCTAAGTTGAATGTCATAAACAAAACAAAACAAAACAAAACAAAACAAAACAAAAAAACCACCCGGCCTACCCACAATACAGACTTTTACCTTGACCTACCAAAATTACATATAAGCAGAGAATATGGAAAAGATCTTATCAAAACCCCATACCTCTCTTTCTGCATTGCTTGAGTGATTGTCATTTAACAAAACAGAGATCTGCTATTCAAACAAAAAAGTCATTCCACCTCTCCTGAACTACATAGAAAAAGCTATGCCACACAGCACACAGAGTTCTTTATAGTCATTTAAAGCACCTGAAAAAAAATTTAGACTGTACTGTGGCAGATAACAGACCCACCACTGCCCAGGGCTCTAAAGCAGTGATTTTCAACAGGTGTGCTGCAAGAATTTTTAAAACATGCAATGCCCAACTGTTTTGTCAGGGGCACTGACCTTTCCCGTTAGATTGTCAAATAAAAAATTGACAACAGCCAACACAACAACAGCGTTCAGTGTGAGTGCCCTGCCGTGTACCATAAATATACAAGTCATGTAATACAGCTGCATGTTACTGGTCACGCCGCATAATAAGGTTGTGTCAGACTGGTTAATTCCTGGTATCAGAAACTCTTATATACAAGTACAGGCAACTGATTTCTAAAAAGTCACTTTGGAGCAAAAAGGGTAGGTAATTACTGCTATTATTTTTTGCAAACCAATCAAAATTACACCAAAGTACTTTTTGTCAGATAGGCAAAACACGTATTTTTTGGTGTGCCACAGAATTTTAGTAATCAGTTTATGCGCCATGAAATGAAAAAGTTTGAAAATCACTGCTCTACAGCATTCATTGCTTCTGACAGTCGTGGACAAACTCCATCTCAGGGACCGTCACCTTCAATTTGCCATGCATTCTCAGTAACCGTCACAATGCACCATACACGGTTCTAACAATGGAGAAGGTGTGGGAACTGCAAAACTAGAAAGAGGTGGAGAAGAGGTTTGCTTCCCAATATTTAGTTGTGGGAAACAACCCAATATCCATCCACCTAAAACCTTTGGTGCCAGGTCAGCTCACCTTCAAAAATGAAGGCTCTGCCCCACGTGAGGGTGGTGAGCATCTGAGTACCAGGAAGTGGATGACGACAAAAGTACCTGCAGAACAAACTCCATGAGGGAATGTAAATATTAAGTCACAGTACTAGGAACAAGGCATATAAGAGCCGTATGATGTATGTAAATATACGGATATGGATGAGTATGAAGAAGAAATAAAGTCCTTCTAACATTTTAATATGCACTTAAGAGGTTAAGTACTCAAAGCAGTATAGCATATGTAGTTTTTAAAGAAAGATTTGTGTGGAACCAGGCCACTGGGATTTCAATCCTGGTTCTGCAACTCACTAGATACACATCTGGGACAAGTCACTTAACCTCTCCACTCAGAGGTGTCCTCACCTGGAAAAGGGGGATGATAACAGTCCCTACTTGTGGCAGGGGTTTTTTTTTTTTAAAGGTATTTTAAATTTTATTTTGAGAGAGACAGGAAGCGGGGCAGAGAAAGAGGGAGAGAAACATGGATCAGTTGCCTTTCACATACCCGCAACCAGGGACCTGGCCCACAATCCAAGCATGTGCCCTGCATGGGAATTGAACCAGTGACCTTTTGGTTCACAGGCTGATCCCAACCCACTGAGCCACACCAGCTAGGGTCCACTTGTGACCATTTTTAAAATATGTCCACGAATTCTTTGTTGCCCCTCCCTTCATGAGGTGGAACTTAATTCACTTCCTTTTAGCATGGATTTCACTTAGTGACTCACTTCAAATGAGCAGACTTTGGCAGAAGTGAGTGTGTGTGACTCCTGATACTAGGTCAACAAGGGCACTGGGACTTCCTCTGTAGAGGAAAGCCTCTCTTGGGTCATTTGCTCTGGGGAAAGGCAGACACAATGTCGTGATGACAATCAAGAAGCTCCTTGGGCCCTGGCTGGTGTGTCTCAGTGGACTGAGCACCAGCCTCTGAACCAAAGGGTCACCAGTTCAATTCTCAGTCAGGGCACATGCCTGGGTTGTGGGCCAGGTCCCCAGTAGGGGGGCGTACAAGAGGCAACCACACATTGATGTTTCCCTCCCTCCCTCCCTCCATTTCTAAAAATAAATAAATAAAATATTAAAAAAAAAAAAAGAAGAAGCTCCTTGGGAAGGCCCACATAAGAGATTGAGAGGTTTGGTGTCAAAAGCCACATGAGTGAGTCATCGTAGATGCAGGCCTTCCAGCCCAGTCAAGTCTTCAGAAGTCCGCAGCCCCAGCTCAAAACGTCTCGACGCCATCTTCATGAGAGACCTTAAGCGAGATCCACCCAGCTAAGTCAATTGCTCAAGTCCTGACCTTCAGAAATGGTGAAGCAACAACTGTTCATTGTGTAAGCTGTCAAATTTGGGGGTAGCTTCTTACACAGAGTTGTCACAGGATTAAATAAGTTAATAGATGTAAAGCGTTTAGAGTTCAGTGCTTGGTTCATAGGAAGAGCTCAGAAACAATACTCAAAATGAAGATGCTTTTTCATGCTCCAAGGGCAACCCCAAGAGAGGCTTAAAATATTCATGCAACTGTTGCAAACAGGCTTAAAGTAGGCAAGAGAGGAAATAAAAATAAGTTTGCACAGTAAAAGAACCTGCATAAGTTAAACTAGAAGTATTTCCATATTATAAACCACCACAGCGTGACTCAAAGGCCCTTCACCACCTGCTGTCTTTCCACCTCTTTAGAAAGCCACCAGCAGGTCCCATTCCAGCCAGCACCCCACCACTCTCCTGCTCCTCACGCCTTCTCTTAAAGCCTTTTCTTACAGCCTTTTCATCCTTTCTCCTCTTTCAGCTTGTTACATCCGGGAAATCTGTTTCTCTTTTCATTCTATTTCTCGGATTTAAAAAAACAGATCCAGGCTGAGGAGAATAAAGAGGAGGAAAATGAAGTAATAAATTTTAAAGTGGTGTGAGGCAGATCATCACTCTCTAAAATGTTTAATTAAACTTGTACTAATATCTGCTCTCTTCATATCTACATTAAAGGGAAAATTAAAAGTACGAATTAACTTCTATATTAAGTATTAGCATTCATGACACATTAAAAGTATCTTACTCAACGTTATAATATTCTAGATTTGTTTCATCACTTTTTATTGTCTATTTTAGCTACACTATACACTGATTAATACCCATAACTCATTCAAGTCCTCATTTGGGCCCTGACCGTTGTGTGGTTCAGTTGGCTGAGCATCGTACTGCAAAAGCGAACGCTGGTTCGATTCCCAGGTCTGGGCATGCACAAGAGGCAACTAACTGATTAATGTTTCTCTCCCTCTTCCTCCCTCCCTTCATCTCTCTCAAAAAAATAATTAAAAAAAAAAAAAAAGGCATCCATTTGATGAATAGCCATACCAGATTGTGTCATCTCATAGGAAACAAAATGAATGGCAATGCCAGTGCTGACAAGGATGCAGAGACACCAAATCTCTCACATGCGCTGTGGTGAGAATGCAAAAAGGTACAACCCCTCTAGAAAACAGTGTGGCAGCTTCTCATTAAACTGTAATTTTATGTATTAAATGTAATTACTCTACAAAATGTATTTAATAAAATGTATTAAAATGTAATTACTATGTAAGAACCTGTGCACATATGTTTGTAGATGCTTTATTCATAATAGCCAAGACAGGGAAATACTCCAGATGCCCTTCAATGGGTGAATGGTTAAACTGTGGCGCACCCACACCATGAAATACCACTCAACAAAAAAACAAACAAAACCTGTGATTACAAACAAGCTGGATAAATCTTAAGGGAATTTTGCTGAGTACAAAAGCCGAATTCCTAAAGGTCATATACCACATGATTCCATTTACACAACATTCTTGAAATGACGAAGTTATAGCGATGGAAAGCAGATGTGGAGCTCGCAGAGTCGGGGCCAAAGGTGGGGCGGAGGGCGAGAGGAGGGCGCGCGGCACACAGAGGCAAGGGCAGGCATCCTCGCGGCGACGGGGCCGCCCTGGGTCCACAGGACAGAGCGCGCATGAGCTGGGGAAGTCTGAATGCAACGAGCAGGGTCTACGGGTGCCGTGTTTTTAGTTGTGATGCTGCGCTATCATTTTACGAGATGTTGCCAGTGGGAAAATTTAGGCAAAGGGCACAAAGGATCTCTCTGTGTTACTTAGAATGGTGTGTGAATCTATTACAATTATCTCAGAATGGAAAGTTCAACAAATTTAAGCGTACATTTAGAAAAACTTTTTAACATAACTATATGCACATTAATCAAGAGTTATATCAGTTGGTAAAGCTGAGTGGTGACGCTATATGGTTATGAATTCATATATTCAAATATATTTCTATTTTAAAGCCCTACAAGATTAATCTATTCCTATTAATTTTTTGATTGAAGATTCAGTATTGTCAAAGTATCATTATAGCAGAATAAAATAAACTTGGCTTTTCCCAAAAATGAGTATATGGTACTCAATTTACAATTCTCCTGATTCGTTCAACCCCTCCCTTTTATTGTAGTATGCAATTATCTTAGGTATGGTCTACTTTAATTAACATCCATACCTTATTCCATATGTTTCAAGTGATATAAAAAAAATAGAAACACCAAACATATGAACTTAAAACATTTTAAACCACTAGCAGGGAAAAGGCGAAGGAGGATCAAGCCCAGGGAAGTCCACTGAACACGGATATACGTGTACAGGCTGCATTCTGTGTTCAATAATAACAAGGCATCGGTGAGTTCATGACTAAGGACGATCTACTTTTCCAAGCCTGTTTCTACATGAAAATTCATTCAGCCAGCATCAGTCTGCATTTAAAATACCACATGACTGAAATATAAATTTTTGGAATACAACGTAGTTGAGGTTGGATACTTCCTTTTATTCATAAACTACTTAGTTCACTCTACACACGGCAAAGCCCAGTGCTTATACTGTGTTCTCCTAGTACAAGAACTTCCATTTTTAAGTTTCGATCACTCCCTAGGTTTTCCAACCATACGAGTCTCCAATTCTAGAACCTACCCAATACATTTAGGCTAAAACTAATAATCCCCCAGCCTACTACAGGAATTAACTCTTCTCTGAATATATTTGATTTGATAACCACCTATAATTATGTCTGTTTACCATCTATGTGGTCATAAACCAAGTTGACATTAAGTTCGTATGTTACGTAAATGTGGACATATGTGTAATTTTGTAAAGGGATACAGATTTCAGAAGTCTTCACACGACTCCCAAGTAGGACTGCATGTATTGGCTGGGAGCAATGAAAGGCATGTAACATGTCAGGAAAAAAAACGGTGAGGTTTAAGGCTAAGAAATAACCTAGATCAACAGAAGTAACATATGCTTTGCAATGTCAATCTAAAACTTTTAAAGTGTGTTCAATATTGAATATGGGTTCCCACAGCACTGTTAACTTTTCAGTTGCTCTAGTGGAAGGAAAAGACCACTAAATGCAGCCTGCTGGTTTAAATTGCTCCACACAAACAGAGGTCTGAGACCTGAGGGCTGCCATTTTTATTTGGTTAGATCCCCAAGTTTTCCAGGCTCCTTACAAAATCACTGTAGTGGTGGTCTCCACATCTCTGATCCGCACCAAATCTCTTGACCTCAAAGGCCAAGGGAGCCTGTTGCAGTAACACTGTATGTAAACTTAGGAAGTGCAAGGACATTTCTGGGCAGCAGCGTGCACGGCCCGCTCAGAACCCTGGGTGCTCAGGCAACGTTGTGGCAGCCAACATCCAACCACCTACTGAAGTCTAATGAAAACTGGGCTAGACAATGGACTGATCCTGATCTTACAACCTTACATTTCACGGTAAAACGGCAGCTATCTCTTTTTTCTTTAGTTTAGTGCAATAGAAACTTAACATTCACAATCTCGGCGCTCAAAACATGTTGCATCTCTTGATGATACATGTTTCAGTTTCAGGATTTAAGAGCTCCACTGTACTAGAGCTCCCAATGAATAAAGATACTGGCTAAAATAAATGTAGACTGATACTTGCCCAGAGATCCTTTACCATGCTGCAAGAGGACATACAACCAATGAAAAAAAAATGTCTTAAGCCACAAATTTAAAGAATTCAGTAGGCTTGTCAATGCAAAAACAAGGTAAATGGGTTCCAGAGATGAACCCATTCCTGATAAGAAATTAGTTCATCACAGATACTGACCTAACAGTCTTACCTGAATCTATATGCTAGTTTGTTTGTTTCTTCCGTGTGAAAAAGAAAAGCACACTACAGTGTAGAGCTCAGTAAGTGCATAGACTCCAGGGCCACACTGTTTGGATCTGAAATCCAGCTCCGACACCTGCGAGCTGAGTGATCTTGCGTAACCTATAAACTAATTAGAGCCTCCCTCCCTCATCTGTAAACTGAAAAGATGTAAAATCTACCTCACAGGGCTGCTAAGTGCAGCGGTTTCCAACCTTTCTCATCTCATGGCACACATAAACTAATTACTAAGATTCTGCGGCATACCAAAAAATATATTCTCTCTCTTGCCAATCTGACAAATAAAAGGGGCATGATTTTAATTCATTTACACCAGACAGCTATTGTTGTGTTGACTGTTATGATTTTTTTTTATTTGACAATGTAAGGGAGAACAGGTCAGTGCCCCTGACTAAATAGTCAAGTATTGCATGTTTTTAAAATTTTTGCGGCACACTGGTTGAAAATTGTTGGTTAAGAGGATTAAATAAAGGAAGATTTGTAAAGCATTTAGAAAAGTACCTGGCACATAGTAAGCATTATACAAGTTTTTGTTAAGTAAGTTAAATAAACATAACTCCCCAAATGCTATATGGTAACCCTGTTTGCTGGCATGGGTGGAAGGAGCACTGAAGAATGAAAGTTTTCAAATCCTAAAACTTGGGACTTCATTTAGCCAGCTAAAGAAAGATACTTTGAAAAGTTACCCACGATAAAACAATGTTTCAAAAATAGCTGTTAAGGGGGGCGGGGAACACAACCACTGAAGAGTAAGACACAAATCTTTTATTACTATTCAATAACACTTAATTTCTAGAGTGAAATTCTATGTATTATTCACACCGCCCCTTTGCCCTTTCAGGAACTTGGAGCTCCTTTTCAAGGTTTAACACGCAAATGAGAAGACACATCCATAATGTAACATTTGTAAAGAGCACTAACAAAACAGTATGTTTTAAGGAATCAGATCAGTGTTTTCCATTTTATGAATTTCAAATAGCTCCGGCAATTTCCAAAATTATCTTTCTCCAGATGATGGAGAATTCTCAAAACTGTCAGAACCTGAGGGCATGTGAAGGATCTTCCACAGTGGACATGACTTGGCCTGTCGGCTGTCTCCGGGACCTGGTGCCAGCCCACCTCTGGCCAGAACATGGGCTGTGACATGCACGGCCAAAAGAGCTCCCACAGTGCCAGAGTCTGTGTTCTCATATGACCAAATAAAGATACAACCAACGTCCCAGATATGCTGTTCGGTTGTGCCAAAACTTCTTGATCGCTCTTCCAAATAGCCACATCTAAGCTATTCATTAAAGTGTAATTTCCCTAGAATCTAGAGGAAGAATTTCCAAATGTTCTAAATACAACAGAATATAAGATCTCATCAGAAATCTAAAAGCCAGTATATGTAAGAACTGAACTATACTACACCCAAGATTTTAACGAAGTCTTTTTAGTATTGGTTAACGCAGATGGCCCATGCACTGCAAGTCTTTCGCTAACTAAGATACTGTGAACCCAGGGGATGTGAAGATGGATCCCTAATTTTGCACCTCGGCCCTGTAACAGCCGTGCTAGGACGACTGGCCCATAACCTTCAGATGACCCTCTCAGGCGAGCACAATCATCATCTTTTTCCTCCGAGTTTCTTAATCTGTGCTGAAGTGTGTATCGTTTATCAGAAATTTAAAATGTCATGTGATGGCTCAAATATATTTAAAAACGATAGATATATACACACATATACATACACAATTATTCTGAATATCCATAATCAAAGCACGTACAACAAAATTGTGGCTGTTCTAACCTCAAAACACCGCTCACATGCATCAGTTCCCTCCCACTGCATCAAACAAAATTCTCAAATCTATGGCCTTCAAATGTTCATAATTAGAACTCCCTCCTCTTCCTCAAGCTCTCTTCCATGGGCCCACGAGGTCAGTCTTAACACTATATCTTGCTTATTTCCACCTAAAGGCCTTTTCTTTTTGTGTAAAAGGCTCAGTTCCTGACTCAGCAGTCCAAACCAAGCCTCCCCCTCCAAGCGAGAAGCTTTCCACGACTGCTCCCGTCCTGCTCCCGTCCGTCCTTCCTTGCTGAACTAACTCCTCCCGCTCTGTCTGCACCGCAGTCTCACGTCTCACCTACTCTGCTCTCCAACTGTCTCATGGGCTTGAGTTCAGTCCTTTCCGATTAAACCATAAATTGCTTGAGAGCAGGAATTTATTTATACCTATCACCATAACCTTGAATCGGGGATCTAAGTTTCCCGCCACATCTGACATTTATGAATGACACATTCAACTCTGGCCAGTGTGGCTCAGTTGGTTGGATGTCATCCCATAAACAGAAAGGTCACAGGTTCAATTCCTGGTCAGGACACATGCCTAGGTTGAGGGTTCAGTCCCTGGTTGGGGTACATACAGGAGACAATTGATCGATGTTTCTCTCTCTCTGAAATCAGTGAATACATCCTTGGGTGAGGATTAAAAATAATAATAATAAAGGAAAAAAGAATGACACAATCATTTGGAGGAAGCCAAGGCTAGATAGTATTTTCATTATTTCACAGAAAAGGTCAGGTTTTAATTGTAAGAGGCAAGGCTCCCCTTCTATCTGTCCATCAAAAATAATTAAGAATTTAACCTATGAAAAGATTTATGATGTATAAGAACTTGAGATCTCAAATTAGGTAACACTGCCCTAATTTAATCATAGAATTACAGAAACAAATAATTCACTGATTTCTAAGACGGCACCCTTAAGTACTCAGTAACTTATCTTTTTGTCTTAATGTTCAAGATACAAGGATTACTCTGAATCTAAATCAGAGATCAACAGAACTTGTTTTTTTCCTGCAAAACCAGCTTTTTTCTGCAAAGGTTAGAAAGGATGGCACATGAACTATTTAATTACAAGGAAAAGGAAGCATAATTCACTTCTTTTAATAACAATAATAGTGAAAATAAAAGTTTACCTCTGAGGTTAAAGCACATTCGACAATTAAATGTGAACAAGAGTTCCGAGACACGAGATGTCAAATTGCACAGTTGACCCTCCCCATCGCTCCCCCCAGACACACACACGCACACACGTGCACGGCACACGGCCTCACGGGCTCCTTGATGCACCATCATTTCACTGTCTTAGATCCTGTTCCCTGCACAGGTGGAATGCACAGAACACCTGCCACTTTTGTGATATTTTCAAATATAAAAATAAGTAAATAATTTATTAACAAAGTATTTTTAAGTGCTTGACCAGCATTATTATGCGGTAGCTAGTTATCCACATTTCCAGTTTTCAATACTCCACTGGCAATCCGAGCTGCCTCTCTACTGTGCCTGGGGTGCTCTCTGTCCAAGAAAACAAAAGGTTGACACTATGAGTTCCAAAAAATATACTGAGAGAAACCATCTGCTCGAAGGAAGATCACATAGCTCAGGATTTCTCAAGTGTGCCTGATCGAAAGCAAGTCTGGGGTCATCTGTTAAGAACCAGATTGCTGGGATTCTCTTCCAGAAATCCTGATTGTTGATCTGGGGATGACTCTTAGGAGACCAAACTTTTAATAAGCAACACAGATCATTTTCATGATCAGATATATTTGGGAAATACTGAAGTAACACATTTCCAAACCCACAGGAAAGCTCTCTAGTTTTGAAAGAACATAAAAACAACATCCAATTATATTTACTCCCACAGAGTCGAGTTTGTGGCCCCCTGAAAGGTCCTCATTGCCAAGTGCCACAGGGCCTGTGGGAAGATTTTCCTTGACCTTGGAGCAGAGTGACTCTAACACAGGCAGAGAAGAATTAGACCCTTTCATATGAGAAACAGATTTGCAATTTTATTTTATGAAGTACTGCTGTGTTTGTTTAGGAAGAAATCACTACATCTGTGCTTAAACTAGTGACACAATGAACTTACACTATGATTCATTATTGAAAATAATGTGTCCTAGCTGGTAATCTCAGTTGGTGAGAGCATTGTCCTGACATGCCAAAGTTGGGAGTTCAGTTCCCGGTCAGGGCACATACAAGAATCAACCAATGAATCCATAAATAAGGGAAACCGCCAACTGATATCTCTCTCTCCCTCAAAACAATAAGTAAAAAATTTAAAAGAAAATAATGTAATAAGAATTTTCCTGAGACACTCCCTAAATTTCTGAGAAGTTACAAGTTTGTGGGTGTTACGTTGTTTTAGAAAAGCAGAATATCTGAGAAGCAGATCAACAAACCAATAGGCAGTGATAATTGATGGCAGCTTGCTTCTTGTAAGAAGAACTTGAATGTGCCTATTATCTACCATACAGAAACTTATTAACGTGTGCATTCTGATTCAGTAGAGTGTGGGGCCCGAGAGTCCACATTGCTAACTGGTAGCCAGACCTACAGGCCGCAAGGGAAATCCTCTCCAGGAACAACTGCCCAAACCTGAATGGGAATTAGGATCACAGGGGCATTTAGAATGAAGATTACTGGTCTCCATTCCTGGTATTCTGATTAAGTACGGCTGGGTCCCTGGACCCTGCATTTTTAACAAGGACCCTAAATGATCCTGGTTTAGACAACCCACAGAACACACACTGACAAATACTGCTGTAAGGGTCACAAAGATGAGTATACGTAGGTAATCTCTGTCTGAGGAATGCACAGGTTAGGGGGAAGAAAACACCTGTGCCAAAGAGCTCCACTATAAGGCAGTATGAGTTAAGAACATACTGCCTTGTTAAGAACAATACTCATGATTTGCTCTAAAGTTAGGTGATACTGATAATTTTAGGAAGAAAAAGATTTTGAAGTTTTGATTAGCAAACCCTAAGTATTAAGTATGAAAAAGGGTAGTTTTTAGACGACAACTGCCAGTAGTCAGTCTCCCACACTCGACAGAATGGGTTTGATGCTACAGCTAGCTGTCCTGGTGTACGGCCCACAGTAAACACCACACATGGCCGCCCTGATTGGCAGGAAGGGGGCATAAGAACCCTATGGCACTCTTCCCACACACAGGCATCATCCCAGAGATCAGAGACGGTAGAATTACAGACACTGTACTGAAGAAATTGAGAGGAGGATTATTCTTATGTGCCAATAGAAAACAAAAAATTAGTGGGGGTGAAGGTGAGTAGAGTTAATAAATCTAAATGCTCATTCAGCATCTGAACAAAAATGATGAATGCCTAAGTCCACCCAAGGGATTCTCCACCTCTCATCCCCCTGGCATCGAGCATTTTGTTTAGTATGGTCTGGATGCCTTCTCTGTAAATGGCAGTGATACCCAGTACAACCATCTCTGCACATCACACACTAATTACTCCTTCCCTCCTGGTTTCCCAGAGGCTGGACTTGAGGAACGCTGGTTTCTTGGCTGCCTGTAAATGGAGATAACAGGACTCGGGAATGCCCACTTGTTTCAGTGATCGGGGTGTATTTTTACGATCAGTGCTTAGTTAAGTTGAAGTTAGTACAATACAGCCAGTATTGACCATCTCTGAGAAACAGGAATGCTGCCGTGTTGGCAGAGCTCACAAAGGAGGGTGACGGAGTGACGTACAGGGGAAAAGCACTTGATAACGATTATGAGTCTTGTATTCTGGCACCAACAAACTCTGACCACTGCTTCACTCCTAAAACAATGCCCGTGGCTGCGACATCTGTCTGAGAATGCTTGAACTAATGCCGTAACTGAAACAGTGATGGGAAAGAAACCGAGAGCCTATCACTCCATAGTGCTTCCAGGCTAATGACGATTCCTAAAATAGCACTGCATCTAGCTGCTGACTGCCCCGCATTCCCTAAAAGGCAGGAGAGATTTGTACAATTAACAAATTGATTTTTAAAAACAAATGGACTTAGTGTTTCCATAAATAAAATTAGCCCCCAAAGTCTGTGCAAAAATTTCCAGCTTCTCACTTGTTCTTCATTCTTATCAGTACATTCATCACCGACAGACAGTTTCCTGCTTCGAAACATGAGTAAAATGGCAGTTTTCCCCAAGAAAAGACACTAGCCCCATTCACATTTCTGGAGAGCCTAAAATAATGTGAGCTATTTCCGAAGGGAAAACTGTTTGGGGGGAGGGGAGACAATAATCCGTGACTATCAAAACCTCAACTTAGTTCCTGGGCAAAGCATTCTTATTTTGCTCGACATACAACCTTCGCATGACCTAATTCAAAACACCCGCTAAATAAAGAAAGGCATCTCAGTCTTGCCTAATCGACAAGGCCCCAGGAGTACAGACGCTGCGTCAACGGTTGAAGCAATACTTGATGTACATCGTTTTAGAGAAGTTTCCTGGATGCTAGCTTAGGGAGGTATGGAAGAGACATCTCCTGAGGCGGAGGGCGCTGGGAGCCCAGGCCCGGGAAGTGTGCTGAGGTCTGCCTGCTTCTGCTCCGGAGACGTTTGGAAAAGGGAAACACACGCCCTGCTGCACTGCAGCACCCAGGGCCTGCTCGAGACCCCGGGACCGGAACACTTCTTTTGGCATGCCAGTGATTAAACAATATACCCCCAGGGCTCTTAAAGCAGTCTACTTCTAAACAAATACTACAATGCTGACTAGTCACCAGGAGTATTGATGTTTCTAATCATTTTAATATATATAGCAGGATTTTTACTAAATAAATACACCTGCCTTTTATCATTATAAAAGGTTAAGGAAAAATCATTTTAGTTCAAAGTTGTTGTTGTTTTTTTTTAAATGAAAGGTTTTCGTTCAGTTTCGTTCAGTTTCACACTGTTTTATTGCTTTTCAGGCAGTGGGTAACCAGCTAAGACCAAAAGTGACAGGTAAATTAATAGCTGCATTTACTCACGTTGCTATAGAAGACTATGTCAACTTTCAGGTCTCTAGTTAGTTTTTCATCATGAAGTTTCTGCCCATCCACCCGGGTGTCATGGATCCCAAAGCCTGCACTGGTTGGGTGGTAACTACCAAAAAGCTGCCGTTCACCTGCCACTTGGGAGTTGGAAGCCAGTTATCACAGGTACAGATATGGTGTCCACTCACACCCTGCAGTCCCTACCTAAAGTGACCTCCCATGGTGCCTGTCCTGCTCCCCTCCTCAAGGTCTAGTTCTGGGTATGAGGAATAAAAGCAAACAGGAGGTTGTAGCCACAAAGAGTTTCACCACACTGAAACGAAGTCTGCTTGGTAGAGAATATCAAACCCAAATTAGCCCATCTGTAAGTTCGTGTCATGCTGAACTGCTTAATTATTAATTCTGAGGAACTAGCATGCAAGTGATTAAATATTCCACCCCAGGGGTTTCAAGAGCAGTCTACTTTCAAACACACATGAAAATGCTGGCTAGCCATGGTGTTCTTGCAGCCTTAGTCTTATGTGACTAAATGCAGCGATCTAAAATTGTGTAATTTCAATCCATTCTCCTACCTTTCATTTTAAAAGGAAAGTTGTTTGAGAGAAATAAACCATGTGTTAATTTATTTTCGAGTGTAACCTACCTTCCATCAGTGTCCCTTGTAATCCCTCCATTTGTTTAAAAGAAAGATAAACTGTTCTTTTAAAAGGCCTGGAGTCCTGCTTCTAAACAGGATATCCCAGTTGACTTGGAGTGTAACGAAATGTAAATCACAATTTTTCATGATTTTCTGTTGAAACCAAAACCTTCCTATAAAACTGTAGGCTCTGGTCCTGAGGATGGTCTTTGAGAAAGCGTAAAAGCACTCAGAAAAGTCCAAGGAAAGTCTCAGAGGCTCTCAGGGAGCCGAAGGCCCCTGGGATCTGGCCTCCAGTTTGCTGAGGGGAAGAGGTGCCTCCAGGGAACCTGCCTGCGTCAGGTGGCGGTGCCGTTCCCCACCTGTCTCCTCAGCAGAGGAGGTGGGATGATGTGAGGAGGGCAGACTTCAGACCTACAAGGAACTCCGAGCCGGCGGCCAGGGACCGTCATCCAGGTGGTTCAGGGCCATAGTCGAGAATATGGGGCTAAACCAGGAAAGGAAGAGTCTGTTAGAGATTTACTGTTTTTAACTGAAACCCAGGTTTAAGAATGAGATAAAGCTTGTCGTCTTTCACATTTTCCTTTCTCTCTCTTTTTTTCATTCTCAATTAGTCTCAACAAAGCATTTTAGGAATACATGCCAAAATGGTAAACTGTTCAAAAGCCCAAGAATGTACAATTAGCATTGTTCTAACCACTGTTTTACAAAAGTTACCTACTATTCTCCAGTATGCCTTGCTGACTGAAGAAATAAATCACAATGTGTTGAATTCCTAAATTTCTAATCCTGATTTCAACTCCAGGGGCAAGGCAGGCAGGATGCTGGATGAGAGACGTGGACATAAAAGTTTCTCCTCCGAGTATGGCCTCACACTGGATATGGAGAAGAAATTGGGGACATATAGAGCTTATAGTATTTGCCAAACATACTACCAAGCACTTTATTATATATACACACTATTTATTTAATCCTAACTCCAACTGGATAAACTAGGTACCATCTCGGTCACTGTTTTATGGCTGAGGAAACGAAGGTTCAGAAAGCTTAAGTAATCTGTAACAAAACTAGACAATGACATAGCCGAGACTCGAACACTGACCAAGGCCTGTGAGCTTTAAACCAGTGGTTCCCAACCATTTTGGCACCAGGGACAGGTTTTGTGGAAGACAATTTTTCCACAGACAGGTGGGGGAAGGGTGGTTGAGGAGATGGCTGTATAGCTTGCCACCAGATGCAGCTTAATTGTCCCTTGCTACTCACTGATAGGGTTTCTACATGAGTCTGCGAACAACTGGTCTGTTATGGTCTCTGTGCAGCCAACCCTCTCTGCTAATGATGATCTGTACTTACAGCCACTCCTCGGTCCTAGCATCACTGCCCCAGGTCCATCTCAGACGAGCAGGCATCAGAGTCTCAGAAGGAGCACACAACCTACATCCCTCACATGCACAGTTCACAGTAGGGTCTGTGATGCTGTGAGAACCTAATGCCACTGCTGATCTGAGAGGAGGTGGAGCTCGGGTAGTTCATGCCAGTGAGGGGGAGCAGCTGTAAACAGAGACGAAGCTCTGCTTGCTGGCCTGCCGCTCTCCTGCGGTGCAGCCGGGTTCCTCATAGGCCACAGACCAGACCAGTACCAACCAGTCCGTTGCCCTGGGGTTGGAGACCCGTGCTCTAAACCATTACACCTATTCCTACCCACTGCTCGCTCTCTCTCTACTTTTCCAAATTCTCACCCATTTCTACCAGCCACCCCTTTTTGTGTGCACGCATTCCATCTTGAAAAAATTCTATACTCAATAGATTTGGTGCCTTGACTTGAATTTGAGAGGCAACAATGTTCAGAGGGGGGAGGAATGGAAAGGGAGCCAGTTTTAATACGAGTACAGAAAATAGGGGGAGAGCTGATTCAGACGACAATGGTGGAAGGGCACAAGGGCCAAGCACTAGGACTGCATCACCGTGCCAGCATCCTGGTGTCTTCCAGCAAGAATGATGCGCTGTACATTTAAAAACGTGCAGCGGAGGACTTCACACACCATTTTACAGCAGAAACACGACACATAAAAAATAAAGGTAATGCTTCTAATGCTTTACTAACTAACGTACAGTGAATTAGTTAAATCCTAACATCCTAATTAACAAGAATTAGGCAAAAATTATCTTGAAATAGAAAACATTTTTACATTATTTTATGTTTTATTCTGAATTTAACAGTGGGTACTATACTTGAAAATTAGCTCAATTTTTGTTTTGTTGTTTTGTTTGTTTGTTTGTTTTTGGTTTTCACATCAGAGCTCTTTTCTAATAGTGTAAGTATTCTCCCAGGGAAAAATTAGAACCCTGAAAGACCAGACTAGATTTCTGAGGCGAGAGGACAAAATGAACTGAGAGGCTTCAGAAATCTCCTGTTTATATCCAGGAGCTATTTAGAATTCATCATCTAGCAAAAAGTGTAATCACAAATGAAGCATGTGACATATTAATAGCATTGTTTAAAGACTCCCCCAAATAAAGGCTACATAACATTTTTTTAAATGAGGCACGCACATCAATACTGCTGCTGTAGAAGGGGGTCTAAGATACACAGCTAGGTAAAACAAAACAATAAAACACAATACAGATGTAAGTTCATGTTCTGACACAGTAAGTTCTAAAAGCATTTATCTCAATGAAAGCTGGATGAAAGACTTTTACTTTCATTCCTGAATTATTTCTTAACCCTATGTTTCACTTTGTTAATGATAGTTTCTCCTTGCAAAGGCTTTCCTAAATTAAGAATCAGGATTGTGGTAGTAAATACACAATACCATGTACAGGTGATGAGCTGTAGATTTGTACCCTTGAAACCTATAATCTTATGTACCACTGTCACCCCAATAAAGCCAATTTAAAAAAAAAGGAATTAGGAGATCTCTCTCCACATGTAACAGACTATAAAATATTTTTTAAGGATATCCAAGACTGGTGATTTATAGATTCCCAATATATAACAGAGGTGTGTCTTTTTTCCTCTCGGTAAATATGGATGATGAGTATCCACAGTTAATGAGATATTGTCCTTAACATTACATACTTTAGTAGCAACTGACCATTTCCTTCCATACATTTTCTACCCATTTAACATAGCAATGTATCTCAGCTGGGCACAATTTCCCAAACTTCCTTGCTAGTGAGGACTACACTGTATATTTCTAAGGACTGGACTGTGGTGTAGGCAGAATGATGCCTGCAAGTTCTAAGATGTGCCCATAAATGTGGCATATCTTTCTTCTTTCTTATTGTCTAGAAGCTATGATGGTATAAACTAAAGCAGCCATCTCTGCACGTAAGCTGAAAGCTACCTGTGGAAGATGGCAGAACAGCAACATAAAGAATCCCCGGTGAATACAGACCCACGAAGGACCATGTCTCAGGCTGTCATGTGAGGGAGAACCAACACCTACCAGTTCAAACCACATGTTTTCTGCGGCTGCCATCAGTATCGGGCATTTGTGCCTACACCACCCCCCCCGCCCAAAGTTATTCTAAGGTCATAACTAAGTATCATCTCTTCTAAAGCTAAGTTTATTGAACTGATGACTGAACAATCAGTCAATCTGTATTAAATCTTAAAATAGAAAGCAGAGAAGCAGAAAAATCTAAGATATAGTTTCTTCCTTAACCCCCTTGGTTTCTGAGTAGTTTGAAACACAGCAGCCTCACTCTTAATGATTGCTGGTTTTGAGCCTCACTTGTTAAATGATTAGTAAAATATAAGATTTTAAATACTGTGATACAGCTAAAAATAAAATGTACTAAATGACCTATTCAATATCACAGATTTACCACAATAAAGGAGAAAGTAACTAGAAGGAATTACTATCCACAATAAGCTATTAAATCGTCTTTAAAATTAATAGCCTACATCACTATAATGTGAAACAGGAATAGAAATAAATTATACAAAGAAACAAGGCTAACTTCAAGAAGGCAATCTTTGGCAATTTTGTTCTAACTTTCCAAGTTATTTTTAGTGAACCACGACACTGATGTGTCGTAACTGACCCACTGCCTCTTTTAACAAAGTTCTCACACAACTATGAATTTACAGTCAGACTAAAAATAAATGATGTTAGGGAGAAAAAAAACATGTAAAAACTCCAATATCAGTTTTCCTCTACAGAGGATTAATTATTTTTAGGAACTAATCGACTACTGCTTTATGGGTAAAAGTGGTATTTATAGTTCTTCAGAGAGAATAGCTATAAACCAACAAAGTAATCTAAAATATGTTCCTCTCCTTAAGACTCTGAATATCTATGTATTTAGTTACTTCTGTCTATTCATCTATTTCTGGCAGACATAGGTTAGTAACAGTTCCCTTAAACTTTTAAATTTCCCCCTTAGAGAGTATAGATTCTGCTTTGCAGTGTCTGGTTTATCTTTTCAAAAGCATACATTATTCTTCCAAACATTTCCATATCCTCCCCTTTTGGTCAGGCTTCGACTGGGTGTATTAGGTGGAAAGTGGATGGAAATCTAGAGCTGTAACTGTTTTCTACTCCAACAGCTGTAATTTATTTTTAATGACTTTTCATAGGGCAAAATGTAAAATACTGCTAGACTTTCAAACTATGAATTCTTACGAAACATCTAACCCCACAGTCCTCAACTCGGGAATTTAAACTTTCTTTGGAAAAAGAGAGCTAAAATCTTAGAACTTCAGTTACTTAAAATGTAAGCTTTTTTTTTTTACACTATTGGGTGTTCCAGAAATGACCCGCCGCTCACTGAAGCAGAGCAGATCAAATGATTAAACCCACAGGGTTGTCTTTCTGTTCACAGTGTGTGCTGAAGAGCAGACGCAAGTCAATGCAGAAGTCACAAGTTAAAACAACCTGAAAAGCACTGCAGAGATTATCTGAAACCTCTGAAATGAATGTGCTTCCACTCTAAAAATCTGTTCTGTGACGAGCCAACAGGTAGGGGCAAGGCAAGATGGAAGTCAGGAGGAACACGGACCGACGGTACCTGCTCCAGCCTGTCCTCCATCTTTCTTGTTCTTGCACAGCTGGACAGAGAGGTAGACCTGAAACCCAAGTGAAATAGTAACACAGGAAAAATACAGTCATGTGTGGCCCCCACCATATCCACTTTAAACCACAATGACTGAACTATTCTTATAAATAATGACAAGCCAAAAGCCATGACATATGGAAAGAATTCAGTTCTGCATATACTATTTACATTGTGCTTACAAATGCTTTATATATATGGATCCACAAACCCTAATCCAAATTCCAAAACCTAAAAGCTCTCAAAGCCTAAAGTTGTGTTGGGAGGAGGGAGGTTGTATGTACAAACTCACCGGGCGGTAAAACATAACCTGAAGTTATGTGTAACTATTATGTATTATCTTTAATAAATATAAAAAACAGGTTACATAAAAATAAGTATAAAAATATATTCTTTTTTAAAAACATAAGCTTCAGAAAAAGTGTAATAAATACTCCATTTTAAGGAAAATAAGCTTTGGGCAATCTCATTTCGGTATTTTATGAATAAGCAACCTCCACGTGGCACATGGCTCCAGCTCAGGGCCGTGGATAAATGGCAGAGCTTGAAGTGGCTGTACCACATCTGTTCTTGGTATAGAGGAACCACTGCCAGCCAGGTGGACAAGGGTGCCTAAACACATGCTCTTTTTTCATTGCTCTTATCACAAGGAGGTGTTTCAAGAGACACCTTAATACCATGGTTAAAAAAAAAAAAAGGTAGTGATTAAGGATCACTGCACCAAATTAAAACCACAATGAGATCTCACCCCACACCTGTCAGAATGACTATCATCGATAAATCAGCCAACAACAGGTCTGGCGAGGACGTAGAGAAAAGGAAACCCCTGTGCACTGTCAGTGGGAATGCAGACTGGTACACCACTGTGGAAAACAGTATGGAGGTTCCTAAAACAATTAAAAATAAAACTACCATTATGACCCGCAATTTACTTCTGGGTATGCATCCAAAGAAACCCAAAACACTAACTTGAAAGACTATAGGCACCGCTGTGTTCACTGCAGTGTTACTTACAATCAGCAAGATATGGAAGCAGCCCAAGTGCCCATCAGTAGACAGATAAAAAGGCCGTGGTGTATATACACAATGGAGTATTAGTCAATCATAAAAAACAAATGAAACCTTACTATCTGTGGCAGTATGAATGGACCTAGAGGGTACTATGCTAATTGAAATAAACAAGTCAGAGAAAAACAAGACATCATATGATTTTCACTTTTATGTGGGAATCTAAATAAATAAACACACAAAACTGAAACAGACTCAGAGTACAGACTGACAGCTGTCAGAAGGGAGGACTCTGGGAACCTGGTGAAAAAGGAGAAGGGATTAAGAAGTATAAATTAGTAGTTACAAAATAGTCACTGGGGAAGTAAAGTAGAGGACAGCAAACAGAGTGAATAATATTGTAGTAACCATGTTTGGTGCTAGGAGGGTACTGGAAATACTGAGAGGAACATTTTGTGAAGTGCAAGACTAACCATTATGCTGTACATTTAAAACAAATACAAAATATAATATTCCATGTACACTAATTTATAATTATAAATTGTAAAAAGGGAGCCCAGGCTGGTGTGGCTCAGCAGATAGAGTGCTGGCCTGAGAACCAAAGGATTGCTAGTTCGATTCCCAGTCAGGGCACATGCCTGGGCTGTGGACCAGGTCCCCCAGTAGGGGGCACATGAGAGGCAACTGCACATTGATGTTTCTCTCCCTCTCTTCCTCCCCCCTTCTCTCTAAAATAAAGAAATAAAACCTTTTTTTTTTTATTTATTTATTTTTAGAGAGGGAAGGGAGGGGGATAGAGAGAGAAACATCAATGTGCGGTTGCTGGGGGTCATGGCCTGCAACCCAGGCATGTGCCCTGACTGGGAATCGAACCTGCGACACTTGGGTTCGCAGCCCGCACTCAATCCACTGAGCTACGCCACCCAGGGCAGAAATAAAATCTTTCTAAAAAAATAAACGGTAAAATATAAAAAAAGAGTCACTGACCAGGGGAGCTAATGGTCAAGTCTTCCCATAGCCTTTACTGATGACTCCATTTCAATCAGTAACATCACCCAAAACACGGGAACTCTGACGCTTCCCTCCTGGGGGTGGGGGGCGGTTAATAGACCCCTCAGAGGCGCTGGGGCTCCCTATTGCCCCCCAACCACGCTCCGCTCCGACACTACCAAGACCGCGGTCAGTGCGGGCACGTGACAGACCGGAAGTGCGGGTGTGCACCTGACGCAGCTTCCGCCCACGCTGACCTGAGGGTGTCAGTCAGCCGAAGAGGGGAGAGCAGAGGGCTGGAACTGGAACGAGGGCCTGGGGATAACTGCTCCGTTGTTGGCGGGGCAGGAAGCCTCCAGTTGGATCAGGAAACCTTCTGGTTGGACCGAAGGGGCAGGGGGATGTTATTCCGGCGGTGAATGGCCGGGAAGGTGAAGCGCCGCCAGACCCGCGTCCTGGGGCTGCTCCAATCGGAGGAGAGGAGGGAGGAAACCCTCGGGGACAAGCGCTACAAAACCGGCAGCAAAGGTGGAAAACTCGCCGAGACCCCTGGCAGATGTGGGGAAGAGAAAATGGATTGTAAAGGCTCTAAAATGTTTCATTTCGTATTAGTATTATGTCTACATCACCAGAGGGAACACAGTGCACACGTGAGATCCAGGAAAGTTTTGTTTAGAATTGACATTCCGTTGCTAGGTGCTCTGAGGTCAGAAATTCCCCATGTTCTTCTATACAAGGTTACTTCATTCTCTAATGTACGGAGTATGTGGAAGGCAGATTATAAAGTTATTCCTGATATATTAAGAGGGTACAAGAATTTAAAATACTATTGATGACAGATAAATCAAACTTCCAAAACATGAGCCCATTTTTCTCTTTAATATTTTTGGAGGGTTCATTTTTCAGACTTAACAGCAAGGGAACATTTTGGAACTACCCCGCCTCTGTAACAGAGCAAGGACGGAAATGAGGCTTTAGGAGGGAAAAGGGAAACACTGGCTAGACTTGAAGAGATCCACCACCTTATCCATCTTCCTCGACTGCACAGTCTCTGGAGCATTTCCATTAATGGGCAAGAAACATCCCAGTAGTGCACTCGCTGTGTACACCTGTTATTTGTAAACCCTTATGACATGAGTAATGGTTTCCCCACAATCTGTTCTACGAAGCTTTACTTTTTTTTTCTGTCAGCATAATAGTTGTGCAACGTTGAAATCTGCCATTTTAGCCACCAAAATATTCCACTATTTTTTCTATATAGGTTAAAAAATTCCCATGCAGGCTTCGCTGAAAATCAAGAAGAAACAATGATACTCAGCACTGCACCAGATCTATTAAAAACAAATGAAAGAGAACAGTTTAGAACTCAGCTTTTCAGGCAGTCAAAAATTACTTTGATCCTTATGGCTAGTGTTAAAAATGGACAATTACTATAAGAAAGAAAGAAAAAGGAAGGGATGGAGGGAAGAAAAAACAAAAGAAAAAGTTGCAGAGGATGTGGAGAAACTGGAACTCTTACACACTTTTAGCAGGAATACAAAATAGTGCAGCTACTATGGAAAACAGTATGGTAGGTCCTCAAAAAACTAACATATAATTACCATATGATCTAGCAATTCTACTTCAGGGTATATATTCAAAAGAACTGAAAGCAAGACCTGGAAGAGGTATTTGTACATCCACGTTCGGAGCAGCATAATTTGCAATGGCCAGGACATCAAAGCAACCTAAATGGCCATGAATACATGGATGGACAAATAAGATGTGGTTTATATACACACGATGGATACTTGGAAACAAAAAAGACAAGCAGTTGACTCAAAATTTTACAGACTATTAGAGTACCCTGTTGATCAATTAATTTTACTAAAAGTCAACAGGCTTTTTATCTGCAGAGGAAGATGGAAATAACAATAAAAATCTTAAAATTGTGCTCTAATATAAATTTGCATAATAGATCAATCATTTCCTAAATAAAAACAAGTTTTTTAAAAAGCAATCCAACAGTTCAATACAAAATTCTTCTGAAGTGGACTTGTTTATCCAAATGGCAAACTTTGATAGGGTCGATTTTCATGTTAGTCCTATAATCCTGACAACTCTAGGTCAAATCGCTACGCATATCATGACAAGGAGTAAATATTTACATTTCATTACTTATTCAGTTATATTCAGGAAACATTTATTAAGTGCCCATGAGCAAGGATCCTACAACTGGAACACAATGAATCCGTATCTTTCTTTTTAAAACAAAACACGAGCAGCCCTGGCTGACGTAGCTCAGTGGATTGAGCATGGGCTGCGAACCAGGCATCGCAGGTTCAATTCCCAGTTAGGGCACATGCCTAGGTTGCAGGCCATGACCCCCAGCAACGCACAATGATGCCTCTCTCTCTCCCTGCCTTCCATCTCAATAAACAAACAAACAAACAAACAAATAAATAGAATCTTAAAAAAAAACCCAAAACACGAGCAAACCACAACTGCACAAAAGAATACGAGGACACCAACAAGCTGTGGCACACAGCCTGGGAGAGGCAGGAAAGCAGTGGCATGTGCTGAGAAAACTATTACGTCCTACTTCTGCACAGAAGGGCTGTGCTCACAGCACAAAATCCCATCTGAAGACCGTCAGAAACAAGCCAGAGAGACAGAGACATGCAATCAGATCAGAAAAGGAACTGGAAACTATGGCGCATAAAAATGGTTGAGACAAGTACAGATGTTTAGCTTGAAGGGGGAAAAGCAAGGCTCAGGGTAATTACGTAGTCATCCAGGTGGGCAGGATGAGTATTAAACATGGAAATCATAGGAAGGTCCTAGGAGTATAACCATTGGAACTGTCCATAGTAAAACAGGCTACCTTTTAGAACAGAATCTCCTGGCACCAGGAAATATTTAAGTGTTTGGGAAAAGTGAAAAGAAGGCCTGACTTGATAGGGAGGCTAAAGCAGTTACTGTAAGAAAGTACAATTATTTTCTTCAAAAAGAAAAGGGGACAGCTACTGAAAATAACTAAATTGTAAATAAGGACTCAAGGAAATGTCAGAAAAATTGTTTCCTCCCTGTATTTTCCCATATTTCAAAAAAAAAGATTTCTATCTTGGATCAGTGTATTCATGACTTTTCTAACCAAAAGCTGTTTCTTGTTCTTCCCGTCAGTGACTCACCTTTGAAGCCTCCTCAGGATTCTTCTTATATGGAGTCTTCCCTAGTTCTCCTCCACCCCACCCCATACACAGACAGTGCATACCCACCCCCAATGGCTGCCATCTCTCCTCTCTAAATGCCCAAGTTTTCTGTGGGTGTCACTGATACAGTGCTCACTGCCCCCATTTGGACCAGATGGATTTGTGTCTTCTTTGGACGTTTGTCCCTTAGAAACATGGTTCACAACCTTTCTTATTTTATGGCACTCAGCCTTGCTGGGGCTGTCAGTTCCTTGAGGATGGAGAGGGAGGTCTTCCTGTCCCTGCCATGCATGAGCTCTTGGTAGCTGGTTAAATGGAATTCCATAAACTAGTCCCCAGTAGAAAAAAATTTTACCTGGAGAACTAAACTGTGTGCGTGCAATGTGTGTGATGAGGGAGTCATTGCTAAGACCAAGTAATGCACAACCGTTCCCTCATTTTACAGCCTTGGAAAGCTAAAGTGACTTGTTGGTCCAGGACCAGAAACAGGTTTTTTTTTTCCACTTTTTCTTCTCAAATTGCAAACAAAATATAGACTGAATCACCCCAGAGAAGTCACTGCCTTGGTTCAGCACCGCCTGAGATTAATGACTGCAGTCATTTTATTCTTGAAATAGCTTGCACTTGAAAGTTATCACCTAGATAATCACGCATACAATGACAAAAATCAGGGCATGGGAGTCCTACATCAAGTCAATAGTTATACTGGTTATAAAAACAGCCATCATTTCATGAATTCCTACTATATATACCAGACAGTTAACCCAATCGCGTGCATACAATATCTCATTTAATTGTCCCAATGCTCCTGCCACGGCAGGTATTATTATCCCTGGTTTACAGATGAAGTTCTTTTTACCCAAAGACACAGCCTCAAAGCACAAGTCTGGATTTATACCCAAGCTTGTCTGACTTCGAAGCTCCCGCACTCTTTGCTCTGACGCTTTAAGGACTGTCTGATGGTTCCTCAAAGCTGTTCCGGTTCTCTGGGATCATGTTTCTGGATGTTGGCAAAGGCACGCACATGACAGAGGTGGCACAGTTCAAGCAAGGGCTTAGAAAGCCAGGCCCAGCAGGGCTCTAGTCCTAGCACTATCCCTCACCAGTTCAGAATCATCGAGACACACAGAATAGAGGTATTATGAGAAGCTTAACAGGGTAAATGTTAAGAAATGAAGTCTTATTGCGTAAGAGTTATTGGTAAATCATCACCCTTAAAATTCATGCCAGAGTATAATCTTTGGAAGGAACCTGATAAATTATTCTAAACTATGTATGACAACCCTAGAAAGAGAAAACTCACCTCCTAAAAAAAAAAAATCTTAAAATGCAAACATAGGGAACTCTATATTTTGCCTCCCTGTTCGTGTTTATTTTGTATCAGAATTAAGTGGCCATTGGAAGAATAAGTTTTTTCAAAGTTCTGGAAAGTCATCTTAAATTAGGCCCCGGAAAGAAATGGAATCTCTTTTAGTAATGACTCTTGTTTTCTTTGAAAGTTCATGTTTGGGTCAGCCAAGTTTTAAACGGTAAAATTATATTGCCGTGTTGTTAGTCAAGTTTGGGGGGGTGGGGGTGAGGCCGCTAGCTATTTGGATTACAGCAGGACAGTTTATCTGGTTTCTATACTGAAAAGAAGGGTCTATTCTTAGGCAGAAGACAATCATTTTAGAGGAGCAGAAGCTTGCGCTGGATTTCTTTTGACTGTTCCACATGGGAAGACTCAAGAAAAGTCCAGTTCTCCAAATAAAAGCTGTTTTCAAGGCTTGTGTGATTTTTCTTGGGTCAATGGAATGTCTAAGCTAAAGGGTTCTTCTTTTGTTGTTTTGCTATGTTGCAATTTAGCCAGATAGAAAACAATTGCATAGTCATTTTATTTATTTCTTGCCTTGTCCTAACAAGAGTAAAGCTGTATTTGGTTTTATCACAATAGCTATTACCCTGATCTGAAATAATCAGTTACGTAAACCTGCACGCCACACTTTCTCACACTCTACAGGAGCTCACCCGACTTTCACATTACCACCTTCTATTCTGTAACTCTCTTCAGGGAAGTATAGTCACTGCACAGTTACAGGAACCGAAAATAGTGGTTTGGTTGACAAAAAGGCAAAACAGGTGAACAACACAGGTTAAGGCGATAATACCGGAAGAGTAAAAACATTTCACTCCAGAAAGGATTTAAGTAGCCTTGGCACCAGTATCCTCAAGGGGCACCAAAGACAGTCACAAGCACCTTTGTGGTCAATACCGTGTCAGTACCACATCACCAAAGGGCCTGGAGACATTTCTTGCTTAAGAGAAAATAATAAAATACAAATGAGACACAGGGCTAATCTGTCTGCAGTTTTCTATCTAACTAAAGACTCAGAGCATCTCATGAGAAAATGGGGTAAAAAACTGTTGCTTTTTGATAGGAGAGTCAGTTTATTGAACTTCTAGGATTACTTCAAATCACATTAACAAGAGACTGGCACCAAAAAAAGTGGTCTTTTGAAAGAACAATAAAAAAATATTTAAACTCTTACTTGATACAAGAGAACTGTATACTAACATGCATCATCGAAAGAGATGCAAGTGAATGAGAGTAGACCTTGCTTCGTTTAAAAAACACATTATTTTAAATATTAAAAGTAAACTAGACCCCAAATTACATATTTTTCTGCACTGTAATCATCTGCTTCATTTTTCATTGCTGTCACCAGGAAAAAGGCCTTGTTTTGTTTGTCTTTACATGTCGGCAGCTTTCATAATGCCTTGCACACGGTAGGCACTTAGTTTGTCTTTTTGGAAGAAATGAACTATAAAAGGTATTTTTAACATTCAGAGAGCTTTCACCTTGGCTGGCGCACCTCAGTTGGTTGGAATGTCCTCCAGCAATCGAAAGGTTGTGGTTCAATTCCCATTCAGGGCACATGTCTGGGTTGCAGGTTCAATCCTTGCTTTGGCCTTTAGAAGAACTACTAAATATGGTATTAGTATGTGTCTGTCTCTCAAAGGATATCCACTCAAACACATATAAAAGGATGGCTGCATGCTTACACTCCTCATGAGCCAATTAACTGAGATGGCTCCCGGGAACTCGTACACTACTCTCGTCACACAGCACTTAAATACCAGCAATTTTAAAAATGCTGTCACATTACTGCATTTCTATTCTTTGATATGATATACTTTGTGACATAGTTCGGGGGAATGAATCAGAAGTATCAAAAGCTATCAAATAATTCATTATAAGATTGCTTTTCTGGCTCTGGCTGGTGTGGCTCAGTGGATTGAGGTCACTTGCTTTGCTTCCCAGTCTGTGCACATGCCTGGGTTGCTGGCCAGGTCCCCAGCAAGGGGTGCACAAGAGGCAACCACACATTGATGTTTCTCTCCCTTTCTCCTTCACTTCCCCGCTCTCTAAAAATAAACAAATAAAATCTAGATTGGTTTTCTAAAATATAGGGTCCAGCACAAATAATGCCTCCTTATTATTACAAAATCATAAGCATGTAATTCTAAAACACAACAATACCACATTCAAGAACACCAGATGACATTTTAGGTGAAATGTTCAAATTAAAACCATAAATGCTTACACCCATATTATTACCCTCCCAACCACACTCAAGCAGGCATGACTTCTGCTGGACACTGTGTGTGACCAAGAACTACGTTTCAGGGATACATACAGCAAAGCCACCTCTTTGCTTCCAGCTCTCAACGACCTTGTTTCACATGACAGCATAGAATGAAGGCATTCAAGCTATTCCGTCTCTGTATTACAGAGTTACTACAGGTATATAATGTACTGGGTATAATTCTCTGCTCTACTGCCAACAGTAGCAAGCAAAGGGACTTCTGTGACTTCACATTTTTTAAATTGCCAAGTTTTCACATAGATTCTGTAACCATACAGTCATAAACTAAAGTGTTGTTCTATAAATCAAAAGTTGCTAGGGCTGGGGCATTTAAATTGTTACGATTACTTAATTTCTTTTAAAGCTCTCTTTCCCTCTTTCGGTTTAAAAATAATTAAAAATCACACACTGACCTGCATTTTGAAACAAGACAATAGTACATGTACACCATTTTTTAAACCATGGGAATCTGGAGATAATAGTGCCATTCACTGGATTGCTGAGCTTAGAACCTATGCAGACACCAAGAAGCCAAAACATGAAAGGAAACAGCTGCACAGAGCTGATGAAAGGGAGCTTGCTGGGCGACCTGACGACCCAATGGCTAAGAACATATTTGAGACCTACTGTAATGGCTTACACTTTGATTACAAAATAAGATTATAGACTGTTTTTATACGTCACTACCAAAATTTGGGGACATGAATATCCATCACTGGATGAGGTGGTTAAGGTTCCCAACGCTGTCATTAGCTTAATTGTTTTGCCTTTTTTTTGTTTAAGGGAAAACTAAATGCCCTCCCAGGAGGCCTGATTTCACTTTTAATTTAAGGCAAATTTTAGTTATGAAAGAACAAAGGCGGTGCTGCCTGGGGAGTCTAGGAAGGCTTTCCAGAAGCCAGCTGTGTGCTCGAAGTCAGCTGGACACCTCTGCTGGGCAGGCGCACGGGCACCCCTGGATCAGCCGCGTGTCGTCCGTGTGAGGGCGGAAGGCACAGACCTGCCCCCGCCCCCACGACACCGGGCACTATGGCAACTCGCTCCACCTTTCTGTCCTCAGTTTCTCTCCTCAGTGGTCAAGGGAGATGCTCGACTAGTGAAGCCTTCCAGTTCTTTTGCAAGATGTCTCTGTGCTGCCCACAAACAAATGCACAAAGGAAAGAACTCCTTCAATGAAAGTGTTTTCTCACCATGACTAACTTGTCTTAGAAATAAAGGCAAATGTTTTTGTGATTAAATGCCTCACAGATTCTCACAAGGGTGATTCCCAGGGCTACACAGGGTGGGGACTCCCTACCCTCTTCAACGCCTGCTGGGGCTGCTGAGAGGTATTTGGAAAACACAAGGTTTGGACATACTTAAGTTATAACATTAAAGCAGTATACACTGTACTTCTTTTTTAAAAAGTCCTATTCCACAGCATCTACTTCAAAATGACTAAAAGCCCTCACACAGATGACTGTTAGCATCCACACAAAGGGATGGATGGATGGATGTATATGACCTACCCTGGGATTTACAGCTTGGAGAACACAGAACTCACTGAATTTCCATAATTCTAAGTAATGTGATCTCCAACTACCACTGGATTATTTTTAAGAGTTTTTCATTCCCTCAGTGACAGCACTGCTTAACATTATGATTACATGCATGATGGTGACCACTTGCTGAGTATTTCCCACGGACCAGGCACAACACGCATTAGCCCCCTCCGTCCCCAACAAGCCTGTGGATGGGGAAATAGAGGCACTGAGACAAAGGAACTTCTTCACAAGGTTGCAAAGTCAGAGCACCAATCCTGGCATTCTCATCCCACAGCCTACTTGAACTCTGGACGGCAAACACACCCAGCACCTGACACCGTGCTGGGTGATCAAAGATGATTAAGACAGCACTCGGTTTACGGGCACTGCACTCTGCCAAACATATAAAATATAATTACAACGTGGTATCTGTGCTGTAACTCTGGCCTTAAGTAAAAAGTGCTGTAGCAACAGAGGAGAGGCTGCCCGGGGAGTTGAGCAAGGCTCCTGCACTTGAGCTGGGCACTGAGAGATGAGCAGGCACTCCTGGGGCGCAGGGAGAATGGAAGGGCATTCCAGGTAGAGAACAAACAGCATGTGCCAAGGTACATAAAGGTGAGTGTGCTCAGGGAATCCAGTGCGGCCAGCAGGGAGAGAGGAAGGCAGGGCAAGGGTGAGGAGACTCTGTTGGCTGCTGTAGGTTTTGTAGTTAACCGGAACCCTTTCTGCCTCGGGTCCTGTCTAACAACGGAGGCTAGAAAGCAGAACCCATCTGACAGCTGTCTCCTCTGGGGATAATATCTGGTGGATATTAAAATGCAAATAGTCCTGGCGTATAAACAAGAATATAAACATGATACACCAGTTAGCTCAATTTTAGAGCCAGGCTATGCAGAGGCAGAGGATGGCACACAGAGGGAGGGGCGGTAAATGGACTCTTGTGATGAACCGCCATATACTGTAAAGCCTTGGTTTGTGGCCCCAAGGAGTTATGAACAAAGCACAGTGTGTGTGTGTGTGTGTGTGTGTTTTCCGGGGAGAATATCCACAGGTTTGACCAAAGCAACAATCACTGCCTTCAAGCAGGCTTAGAGCCAGACCACCATGTATCTTATAACACCCGAGGCAACCCTAAGACAAAAAAAAAAAATCACTGCAAGCAAAATAAGAAAGCCATTCCCCACCCCTCATTCCTTCCTCTTGGGCCTTACTTGAAATTCTGACAAATACTTCAGCTCCAGACTGTGCAAAAGGCCTTTAAGACCTGAGATAGTTATGTTTGCCTAACTTTACTCAGGTCACATGTGCAAGCCTGCCACCTACTCAGGACCCCAGATGTTCCAAGTTTACCTAGAACATATAAACCCTCCAATTTGCAATCTCATTCTCCAAAGGAAAACCTTCCCTCTAAACAGCAAAAACAGAGAGGAAAGGCAAGAGGCTGGGTCCACGCAGGTACTTCATTAACTTCTCTGAACTAATATTTAAAAGAAAACTTAAAAATAAACCACGCTTCAGGGAAACTCACTTTAATTTTCTACCACGAGATTAAAAGGGTGACTGGCTGCTCCCTGAGAAGTCACTGAGGAGCCTGCACACAGGAGACCTTATTTACAGATGGACGATTTGGCCCCCGGGTGGGACACAAACACCGACCCAACATCTGTCTGTCACCATCCCATCTTACGTCACCAGCATGTCAACATACCATAATTCTTCTGTTGTCAGAACAGCAGAACATGGCCGCTGTTCAACCCCGTGGTGCCGTCTTTAAAGCAGTGCATAGGTCAAGGGAACTGGGGCAACTTTTCTCGGAAGAGACAGAGAGAGAGGGGAGCCCTCAGGCACGGGGAGCAGAGCGCTGGTGCAGAGCCCTACTGCTGGAGTCAGCAGGCGCCTGGGTTCAAGTGCGAGGCGCTCACAGGGCAGCGGGGTGAGTTCGGGTCAGTTACCCTCTCTGGTTTCCTCATCTGTGAAACAAGGGCCACAGCCGCACCTCCTCAGAGGACTGTTACAAGAACTCAGTAAGTTAATGTTTGTAAAATGTTTTAGAACAGTGTCTGGAACCTAGTATTTGACAAAGACACTAAATCTTACCAAAAGTGCTTGATTAAGGAAACCAGCTATTTCAACGAAAAGAAAAAAAAAAGTGTGTTCAGTAAAATGTCAATGTCCCGAGTTAATCTGTCCAATGTTCAATGTGAAATGAAACACTAGAAATAATCACTACAGTGCAAATAGTTTAACTGTCGACGGAACAAAAAATATTTAAAAATCAAGACATCAAGTTAAGTGAAAGAGACATTTATGGAGCTGCTACCACACATTAATCGCCGTGCTAGGTGTTGGGGATAAAGAAATTAAAATTACTCTGCGTACACAATGCATCTCTGAACCTAGCTGCGAAGACACAGAGAGCAGGACTCCCACTCCCGTGCGTGGCAACGCTGCACTGGGGAACCCAGCCGCACCTTATAGAGGGAGACAGGCATTCCTGCAGAAGCAATGATGGAGTGAAGAGTACTGTTCGATAATGGCTAATGCTCTTGTAATGCTCTTGTTGGGGGTGTGTTTTTGCTGGGAAAATAAAGTCGTGCAGGAGCGTTGGATTTTGGAAACACACAGCCACGTTTCCAAGGGCAGGGAGCACAGCGAAGTCCCTGGAGCTTTGGCTGTTTTCTTACTGTGCCCTGAAATTCACTGCAGAGTGGAATAAGCTGCTGTTCTCAAAGTCTGTGCCAAATTCTGTGTCATGTTTTATGGGTAATTATCACCCCGTGGTTCCATGAAGTAGGCATTATCATCACTCTCTTCTTAAAAATAGATAAAGAAACACCTGGCTGGCGTAGCTCAGTGGATTGAGCGCGGGCTGCGAACCAAAGCATCGCAGGTTCAACTTCCAGTCAGGGCACATGCCTGGGTTGCAGGCCATGGCCCCCAGCAACCGCACATTGATGTTTCTCTCTCTTTCTCCCTCCCTTCCCTCTCTAAACATAAATAAATAAATTAAAAATTTTTTTTTAAAAATTAGATGAAGAAATCAATCTACACTTGAGAGAGGTTCAAGTTCTCCCTGCCAGCAAGGAGACTATGAACCTGATTATGAATCCACTTCGATTAAGTGATTTATAACTAAATTTCCAATGTCACCAAAGCTGGGTGTACTGATTGCTCCATAACCAGCCTCATTCCACTTCTCAATGATAACCCCTTCCAAACAACTATTATTATTAACAATAGTATTGTTAATATTAATAATAATTAATAACAAATGGTTGTTGAGCACAGATTCTACTGAGATACGCCTTTTTTGGGTGGGGGGCATGCAATGTGCTCTACAAATGTTGGTACAATTCGTATTCAGCCCTCTGTTGCAGACTTGGTTATTCCCAACTTACACAGGCAGAACTGCCCTCAGAGAAATCAAGTGACCCGCCCAGGGCATCACAACTAACAAATGTCAGAGCTAGGGCAGGAAACCAGGACTCCACACCCACACTGCTGACTTCAGAGCTGAACGCACCACGGAGGAAACTCGTCAACAGCACCATCTTGCCTTTCTTCTCAACCGACCCATGTGCACTGTCTCTGAAAACTAAGATTTCTCTTTCTAGGAAGCCCCCCCCACCGCTCAACCAATGAACTCTGCAAGTCGTCTGGTCCTGAAGGGCACCAGTGGGCGTGAGATAAAAGCAGAAATAGAGAAGTAAAAGAGAAAGGAAAGGTGAAGGGGGAAAGAGGGTAAGGAGAGACGGAAGGGAAAGGGCCGGCTCTCCCAGAGTAGTTTCCCCGCAGCCCCGCCCACCCTGGAGAGAAAACACGGCCCCAGTGGGGCCTCGTCTTCGGCTTCCCCCTTCCGGACCGGCGCGCACCGGTCCCCGAGGCAGCTAGGCAACCAGCCCTGCTGCACACAAAGAGGAACTCGGTGCCAAGCCCCACCACACAGGTCTTCCGACGAAAGCAGAACTGGTGCTCTATAAATATCTGCAAGGTGAGAGAACACACGGTCAAAGAGATAAGGGACAAATATTACAGAGCTTGGCTCTGCTCCCGTCGGAGCAAGAACGAAAGGAGCCCCGGTAAGCCACTGGAGGGAAAGCCACTGGTGGACGGAGAAGGACACTGGAAGGCTAGGCTGGGAAACCAGACAGCGAGGCCTGTGGCGATCAGTACCCAGAGCCAAGGGACCTACACAGAGCTGGACAACTGTCCTTTTAACCCAGCACCGGAGGGCAAGGGCACAGACTTGATGTATTTCAGCTGCTCCGAGGGCTCTGAGCCAACTCCTGCTTCCCAGCTGTACTTTGGGAGAGTTGAAATCAACAGGTAAATGACCCCTACAAAATTAACTGTGAATTACAAACGGGCTTACCGCAGTAAATAGGATTTCCTGTTTCCTGAATCCCCCTAGCACACACAGTAGACATAAATATTGATTGAAAAGGCAACTTTGTTTCAGTAAAACACATCCATTCAATACCATTCAAAAAAATGTGATCCTTCCATTTTTAAAAGAAGGTACATTTGTTAAGTGTGTTTGTTTCCTATGACTTTTGGGGCGACTATGAGTTTATAAAAGGAAAAAAAAAAGAGCCCCTGGCCGCGTGACTCCATTGGTTGGAGCGTCCTTTCTGTACACGGAAAGGTGGTGGATTCAGTTCCGGTCAGCGCACATACCTAGGTTGCTGGTGGGATCCCTGGTTGGTTCCCAAATGGGAGGCAACCAATCTGTTTCTCTCTCACACCGATGCCTGTCTGTGTGTGTGTGTCTCTCTCACACATCAATAAACATATACTGTAGCCCTGGCTGGTGTGGCTCAGTGGATTGAGCACCTGCCTGCAAACCACAGGGTCACCAGTTCGATTCCCAGTCAGGGTACATGCCTGGGTTGTGGGCCACATCCCCAGTTGGGGGCACAACAGAGGCAACCACACACTGATATTTCTCTCCCTCTCTACCTCCCTTGCCTTCTCTCTAAAAATAAATAAAATCTAAAAAATAAATAAACATATACTCTGGTGAAGATGGGGGGGGGGGGAGGCAATGAGCCCAAAGTGGGAGGATTTCCAAAATCTACCTCAGATATGTCCAAATTTGTACAGAAACATACATTTAGGTTTCTCTTATTAGGTTCTCTTATTTCTTAGACTCTTTAAAAGAAGTGCTGTGGCCCTCAACAAAGCCCAGATTTGTGTATAAAACAATAGCATTTAACCCTACACATCCCAGCCCAAATGCTATTGTTTTTCAGAGCACTTCCTCACTCTCTGGTGATCGCTTTTCCCTCTGTTGTAGCTATTAGCCTTTCCTGAAAGGCTATGGGAGTTTAATACTGTCTACCTGTTCCACGAGTCTCCTGAGGGCATTGCAATGCTTGGCACACAGCAGGTACCTAGAAAACTTCAAAAAAAAAAAACCTGATGTGATGCTGTGCTTTCCAACTGAAGAACACGACATACAGTATTTAGATATGACATCTGCACTTGGAGACACTTTTAATGGGAAAGACAAAGGCACAAAGTCGGGAGCTGTGGGGGGCTCAGGAGAACCTCACCAGAAAGAGGAAGCCAGGCTGGGCCCACTTTTCCTTCAAGAAATTTATAACGCTCTGAGAGGTACTGCTGCCGATGCGCCTGTCCAGAACGAAAGTTAAATTAGCCTGGGAGCTGCTGTCTGTTGATGATTTCCTCAGTTCCAGGAAGTTGGTGAGAATGTGATTAAACCTGTTTCCGCCCTTAGCTCCACCCAAGATGCTATCAGCTCGCAGCTGACCAGGCTCCTACCACACTCAGAAAACTTAAGAAAAACAAAACATACTGTGCCACATTTTCACACAAGGAATCACACACTAACTCTAAATCCCCTCCCATACGCGCCCCCCTTTGATTCTTCTTTATCACTCAGCATACACGTAAAACATGGGCAAAAAGTAAATTAAAATGGGCTATTTCATGACTGCAAATATTTAGTATTTAAATATTAATATTTATTTTTACATTTAATATATAGTCCCCCCCCCCTCCGCAAAATACACTATCTTTTTAATTGACAAAATGAGAAATCCCCAAATGGAATTCTGGTAAGAGTTAGAATTATACTCAGTCAGTTCGGAAACTGAGAAATTCTTTTATACTTCATGAAAAATGTCCCTCATCCAGCTCTGTGACCGTAAGCGGGTCATTTCACTGTTCTGGCCTTCAGTCTCCTCAGTTAGTGATTTGTCACTTTTAACTACAACATTATACTATTTTAAAACTTTTTTTTAAGCATTTGAAATGGGTTTTGATTATCTGGTGAGGAAAGTCCCCCTTCATACTTCTTCTTTTAACAAATTTTCTTGGCATCATATACATTTATAAGTCCAGCTGAAGTTTAGAACTAGTGTGTTGTGTTCTTTTAAAATTACTTTGAAATCTGTATTGAAACTGTATTTAATTTGTAAATTAATTTGGAGGAAACTGATAACTATAGAATCCCAATCCAGGAACACTGTCTTTATCTTCATTTATTCAGGTCTTTTATGTCCTTCAGGAAACAGCATTCTTCACCAAGTTCTTGTCAATTTGTTTTTCTGTTCTCAAGAAGGATAATTTTTCACTACTGGGATCTTATTTACCATTTCTAATTTATTAGTACTGCTTTCCTATGCTAGTTATGTTAAAAAAAAAAAAAAAACCTCTGTGATATTGTGTTTATCTTGTCTGGGTACCTCTCTGAAGTTTGTTATTCTAATTTTTTTCCAATAGATAACTGTGGATTTTCTAGGCAGAGAGTCACACTGATGGCAAGTAATGACAGTTTGGACCTACCTTTAAAAGACAAGCAAAAGACTAGGGGAAATATCTCCCAAATACCTATTAGAAAGAACATACATTAGATAATGTTCACTATGTTTTAAAGAGTGCCTAGAAATCAATAAAGGCAAACAACCTAATAGAAAATAAAGAGTATTAATAACCAAGTTATCTAAAAACTAAAACCAGTAAATACATGAAAATGTTAGACTTTATTAATAGTAAGAATACAAGCCCTAGCTGGTGTGGCTCAGCAGATTGAGTGGCAGCCTGCAAACTGAAAGGTCACCGGTTCAACTCCCTGTCAGGGCACATGCCTGGGTTGCAGGTCAGGTCTCTGGTGTAAGAGGCAACTGATAAATGATCGATGTTTCTCTCCCTTCCTCTCTTCCTCTCTCTCTAGAAATAAATAAAATCTTTAAAAAAATACAAATTAAAATAATGAAATGCCTTCTTCCAGCCAACTATTACAAAGTAAGAAAGATAATATCTAATGTTAGAAAAGGTATGTTGAAATGAACTCTCTAAATGATCAGTCTCTTTAGATGGTAATTCACCTTCATCTATCAAAACATTAGCCCTGGCTGGTGTGGCTCAATGGATTGAGTACTGGCCTGGGAACCAAAGTGTCCCAGGTTCAATTCCCAATCAGGGCACATGCCTGGGGTTCCAGGCCAGGTCCCCAGTAGGGGGCGCATGAGGGGCAAGCACACATTGAATGTTTCCTTTTCTCTTCCCTTCCTCTCTCTAAAAATAAATTACAGTGCGACAGGGAACAGGCGACATCGACCATCCCACCCATTCTGGTCAAGACTGAAGTACCCAGTCAGTGTTGACCTATTTAAGTTTTGTTTCTATGGGAAAGTAAAATACCGAAACATTTTAACAAGCTTTTCAGTGATAGCAGACACAACCAAAAGACTTCACTGCATCGTGAGATTAGTCCCAAAGATCTGCCCCTCTGAAGAACGGGCTCCCCCACCAACAGAAAACTGATAAATGACAAGCATCAGGCGGGCGGAATAAGAGTCGAGCGGTCAGACTGGAGAGGAAAGAACGTTCTATTTCCTTGGGATTAACATTTACACAAACACTGACTCCACTAATGGAGGCCTTTTCTGCCCTTTATCATGTTGTTTAGTTTATCCGGCCGGGATGATGCAAAGCAAACCCGGAATGAACAGGGACAAGGCTACTATACATGCAACTCGTCCAAACCCCAAGCCCCAGTGCGTCCAGAAACAACACTCGATATCCTGGCTCACGGAGATTGCCCAACTCTGGAAATCCCACACCGCAATGGAACCTGACTCGGAATGTTACAGAAGGGATTTACTGTATTACACTACCATTCGCCCCCATACATGATAAGTATAAAAAGGACACAAAACCAAACTGACAAAACCTCAGAAGCACTTATTTTAGATGAAGAAATCAGATGTCCTTCCCTCTGCACAACGTGCTTCCCACACGGATCTTCCCCAGAGTCGCCCTTCAAAGTCCGGCAGAAAGACACGCTGAAATACCGCAGTGTCCACATGCCGAGCACTGTGCTAGCATGCGCACCGCCTCCTAACACCCCAAGCAGTCCGCTGCACGGTCCTGACCCGGGTTTTCACCAAGATGGAGCTGTCACGGCCGGTGGCCTCACGGCCGAGTGGCCTCATGGCCAAGCCCACTCCCAGGTCTGTCTTGACCCCTCCCCATCTTCCTGAACTATGCTCCCAAAATCTAGTGCCTGGCAGGATTAATCAATAAAAGTGCTCATTGAATAAACGGAGGAGACGGCATATCACAGAAAGAAGTAGCAGAGCGCCTCCAGGAGACAGTGTCGCAGATGAGGCTACCTGGCAAAGGGACACGGGCAGAGGTTTTAAACAGGAGAATGACAGGGCACATACCCATTTTTTGGAACGGTGGCCCTGGCTGTCCTGAGGAGCTAGGACTGTGGGGAGGCAAGGCTGCAGACGGAAAGGGGTTTCCCAGCTGGTACAGCAGGGCGGGGCTCTGATGGCGGCCTGCGCTCGCACAGGAGCAGGGCAGAAGGACAGAGGGCAGCAGATTTGAGGTGTGAGAGGATCAAGTGTTGGGTTTGGTGATGGACTAGAGAGGCAGAGGGAGGAGCTGGTCCTGGATGAAGGGGGGCTCAGAGATGGGGAACCAGTGGGGAGCAGGTCTGAGGGTGAGGATGATGAAGCAGCTTTGATATGTTGAGTGCAAAGTGTATGGGAGACAATGGGGGGGGGGGCCGGGCAGCTGTTTGGATATCTGGATCCGGAGCTCAGGCCAGAAGTCTGGGGCAAGGACCATCATCCATGGGACCACTGAGTATGAGGAATGAAGCCGCAGGACAGAGGGCTAAGGAGTACTCCCATTTCAGGGTCAGAGGAAGGGAAAACCGTGACAAGGAGAACGTGGGGTCACGGAGGGGGAGGAGAGTCCACAGTCCGCCAGAAGCCAAGGAAAGGGGACATCGAGAATGGAAAATTCCAACGTGTAAAGCCTGTCAGTGTTGGGACAACAAATGGTTTTTGTTTCTTTCCTTATTACTTTTCTGTATTTTCCCAGGATCCTCAATAGACACGTATTTTGTTATTAATCAGAAAGAAAAATACTGAAAAGAAAACTATACGGAATTTCTAACTGTCGTGCTATCCCCATGAATTGGAGAGCCACAAATAGCCTCCTCTCCACAGGACATGTGTTTTGAGTTCCTCCTCTGGGTCTGCTGCTCCGCCTGCTGCAGCTTGGTGACCAGTGACACGCACTGCCCAGTGTCCTGGCCAAGGTCTGGAATCCCAGCAGAGCAGAGCTGGCTGGCCCACACGCCACAGATGGTCCAGTGACCTCGGGTTCATCTGCATACTGTTCTAATCAAATGAGCTAACCAGTAACAGACCCTGCCCTCTTTGCCCCACTTCCCACCACTGCGGAGGCCAAAGTTCCGGGACTCTGCACCATTTCCTATAAACAGGAGACTGCCTATAAACACGCATGCAGATACGGGAGGGCCGAGGCTCATCACAAATATTTGTTCACTGCCTCTAACTAGGATTCGTGTTGACTTTCAAGGTGCTTGCCCTGGCAAGAAGTGTATCAGTAGTGAAAATGATGGTGGCCCACACGGAGCCGGCATGGATAGCAACCAGTGACCCAGGACCCATTGTTCTGATGGCACTTAAAAAAGGGGGGTAAGACCAAGATACTCTTAGAGGTCAGCAAGTATATAAGAAATAATGTTCTAACTTCCCATCCCGCTCTTGACCCAAAAACCCCTCTTGGCATATTTTACAGCATTCACCTTCATAACACCCGTCTTGGAGTGGCCATCATTCTCTCCACCGTGTCATGACGGGAATGATGTTATTTGGCATCAAGGGATCCAGAGGACAGCTCTTCTCCCAGACAGACACGGGGGTCCGTTAGAACAATGCCGCCTACGTTACCAAGGGAATGGGCTCCAGCCCCAGCCCTGGGCCTCAGCGGCCTCACTGCTCGGGTGAGGGGGGTGAGCAAAAGCACTTCAGGGCCCTCCCAGCTCAGGAAAGGATGCGACAGCGTATCTCTCTCTGTGATTATAATGACAACCAGAGCAGGAGGGAAAGTCTTTGAAACTGGCTTTCAAATATGTACATGTTCATGTTCACATACTACTGTATGAAAAGCAGGCCTTTAAAAAGAAAAAAAAAAATCCTCACCCAAGGGCATGTTTATTGATTTTAGAGAGAGAGAGAAACATCAATCAGTTGTCTCCCATAGGCGTCCTGACCAGGGATCGATCAAATCTGCAATGTTTTGGTGTGCGGGGCGACACTCCAGCCAACCGAGGGACCTGACCAGGGGTGAACAGCAGTGTCTTTTTTGAAAGGAAAGTGGGCAAACTTGTGCAGTAATCTATATTAAATACTTGGGCACTTTCACTCATTGATTTGAAAATATGGAGCATGACTGTAATGTTGTTATCTGCTATTTCCTTTTAAAATACGGCGTTTAAAAAGGAATGGATGTGCTTCAAAATAATTTTGGGATAAACAGTCTACCTTTCCAGGAAAAGAAAGTTGAAGAACTTAACTTCAGCTGGAATATCTTGTGCACATGGATTTTACTATACTTGGTTTTCAGAGGAAAAGCATCCCGGAGATGGGCGCTAAATATAGATTGTCATGAAGCCGAGGGCAAAGTCCTTGTGCGATGACACTAACAATTAGCAAAAAAAAGTGGTATCACCAGTATTAAAATAGGAAATCTGAGCCCATTCTGGGAACGCTGTCCCGGACTGCCACAGCCACCCAGCCTCTCAGGCTGGCCCAGCTCCCCAGCAGCAGTCCCTGGACCCCAGTGGACAGCCTTATAAGGCAACTGTGCTCAGAGAGAAGATAAGAACAACACTAAGCACTTAACATTTCCCGAGGCCTCTAAAATATTAACTCATTAATTTTCACAGTGTTCTGGAGAGCCTCACTACTATCGTTTCCGAAAGAGACGGGGGAAGAAAGATACCTGGCTAATTACAGTTAATTATGGCACGGTGGGTACCTCTCCTCAGAAGCCTGGTTCAGGGCCAGGCACGCCTCCGTTCTGTCAGGAACTGAGTAAAAGCTTTCCTAGCAATGAACAGCGAAGAGGGAAATTTCCCAACTTTGACAGTAAGTGGAGAATGCACTCCCCTCTGCCCCCAGTATTTCCCCACAGTCTCCACACGATTCCAACCCTTAGATTTCCTCCGACGTGGACAGCCTAGGAGAGGGGCAAGACGCAGGCAAGGGTCTGGAGCAAAGTTGTTTTCTACCTCCAAGGAGACATTTAAAATATCCATCCTTTCACCTCCACAAAGTAACTCAGCAACTCTGAGTGCAGTGCCGGTAAGAAACATGACAGCAACCTATGTACAGTGTGAAGGCAGTTAAGTAGCCTCAAGTAATCTTTTTTAATTAAAAAAGTTTGAATGCAATAGTTATCAAATAATGTGTACTGAGAATCTACACTGTATGACATGCGGCCAAGCGCTGGAAATGTAAGAGGAGCAGATGTACGTATGTATGTGTATGTTTTCAAGTCACTCAGGATGCAAGCTCTGCTAGGATCTGACGTTCCCACAAAGGCAAGGCTCTTCTTAGCTCTGTTCAACGATTTACCCCAAACTACCTAGTATGTGCCCAAAAAATACACACACGCCCCCCAAATAAGCAAACCTTTGTCGATATGCATGAGAGGATGTACAGTTAAAAAAGACAAGGTACCACATCAGGTGTGCTAAACCCGAAATGGACATAATAGCGGCTAACAAGTAGGAAAGGGCAGGCCAGGAGGAAGAAAGGAAAATGCATGGAGAGGATGGACGGAAGCATTCTAGGCACCGGAAAGGCAGGGACCAGGAGCCAGCATGCCTTTGTAAGAACAGGGCGTCCCTAAAGTGGCAACAACTCAGACGTCCACCAACTATGCATGCACAAACAAAAAGTGGTGTATCCACACAAGGGGAATAGCATTCAGCAATAAAAAGGAACAAAGCGCCAATTCATGCTACAACGTGGAAGACCCTTAACAACATAACGCTAAATAAGCCAGGCACAAACGGCCACACGATTTGTATTATTCTGCTTGTATGACGTGTGTTATTTATTAATAGGCAAGTCCACAGAGACAAACAATGGACTAGCAGTTGCCAGGGGCCTGGAGGAGGGGTTAATGAGCACAGGTTTGGAAGGGGGTGCGGGCAGGTAGCAAACATTTTCTAAAATTAGAGAGTGATGAACTGTACACTTCAGAAGGATGAATTTAATTTTAAGATACCCTTTAGAAGGATAAGTCATACCTCACTAAAGTTGTTATTATAAAAATAGAAAGAACAGGGTACCCTCACAGAGGAGCTGCTGGGTTGAAGAGTAAGACGACAAAGTACCGGGGTGTGGGGAGGAGGAGGGGCAGAAAGCAGACACTAAGTTTGGAAAGCAGGGAAGGGCCTGATCTGGTGGAGCTTTTTACTGTCAGCCAGCGCAACCTGGCTCTTACCCACCACCTGCTACACAGAAACGGAGGTGGACAGGGCTCTCCAGTCTTCCGAGCACTTGAACACACATGAGCGCCTTTCATCAAGGAGCCTCCGAATGCTTTCAGGTGCTCCCTGACGTAGGTAGGGCGAGGAACACCTTTGGAAGAGGAATTTGCCATTAGTGTTGAATGGACTAAGGGTGAGCAGAAGCCCACCCGGCTCTGGAAGTCTAATTTCGAGTCCAGACAGATGAGATGGAAAAGAAGGGGAAGACTGTAGCAAGACGTCAGAGGCCACCCAGATCTTCTGGAGCTAGACTTGCTATCTCTAACCAACCGGGTGACTCCTTAAAAAGAAGTTGCCACGTTACCGATCACTGAGGGCTCAGGCAGTCCCATATCTCAAATTCCTCTCTCTATGAAGGCAGCCTCCTTACAGGTACTAAGCTCAAGAGACCTCTTGATCTCCTCGGAATAAACTTCTCTGAAGGCAGAATATTCCAAGACCGGCAGTGAGGTTTCAGTGTAAGATCACAGATTTTGAACCAACTGCCCAGGTTCACATCCAGGCTTTGCTATGAGCTGTGACCTAGAGCAAGTTACTTGTCACCTCTCTGAGCCTGAGTTCCTCACCTGCACGTCAGGAATATGATGGCCGCTACCTACCAGAGAGCGCAGGGAGGACCGCTAGGGTGAGTGATGTGAACGGTGCCTGGGACGAGCATACGAGGTCCCCTCGTTACCCATCAACTCTAGTTCTCACGTCAGCAAGGCTCTTCCTTCACAGCACTTACCCGTTGGTAAGCCTATATTTACTTGTGCTTTTATTTGTTTCATGTACACTTCCCTGCCACACTCCAAGTTCCAGGAAGGTCAAGGACAATGCCCGTTTGCTGCCCACCGTATCACCAGGGCCTACATACAATAGGAGCTTAACGTTTTTGGAATGACTGTATCAACCAGGAATTATATACTCAGTTTCTAACGCTAAGTGCCGCCCTGGCAGACCGGCAGCCGCACTCTCCCGGACAGGCAGAACGAGGATATGAACACACAAACGAACACAGTCACGGCTTCATCAAGGAGAGAAGGGGACACAGTCAAAGAGGAAAACGCTGCACTTTTTCCAGTATGCTCATCTAAACAGCTTGTGTGGCCTTGAAAGCACAATTTCTTTGCTTTTGTTTTCAAGGCAAAAGTCTTGGCATATTGATACTGGGTTCCACAGGTTATACACCTGTCACCTGTGGCACAGGCCCTGGCTGGGGAACCAATGGTGATTGACAAAATTCTTTAAAATATCCTCAGATCTTTACCATTCATTCACTCGGTCATTCATTAAAAATTAACAGCCAAAGGACGCTTCTCCCTGCCATATAAATCTGTCATCACCATTCCCACTTCCAAATCTTTATGACGGTGACACTCTCCCACCACGGTGCCATGTCTTCTGGCCGATTTAAATCTTACCAGCTCCCTATCAGCCTGTTTTACCTGCATCCACAACCTCTTTCTGGATTTCCAAGCCCTGACTGCATTACACAATGCTGTTGGTTTACACAGGAACTCATATCATTTCCCCATTGTTTTCTGTGTTGACTGGGTCCTTCCACACAGGCAGGGAAACGGCTTCTCTGCACACACTTCCACAACCCTGCGGAATGGCCAAGGCAACGCCAGGGTCACGGTTCCTCTCCAACAGGGACCAGTGCGTGGCTGTGCCCCAGGGGCGTCAAACCTCTCCAGCGCGGGTATCAGTGTTCTTCTCTTCACCAACTGCTCTGCCCCTCTCCCAACCCGAATCAAAGACTCAAGAAAAGAAGGCATGTTTTATTATATTTGCCAAAGAACTTCCAGTTCCTCTGAGAAAGGTGCTATGCACACATACCTTCGGTATTTCATGGCCTCCGTGGGAATTTACCCTGAAATACTGTCAGAGCAAACGCTAAATGAGATGCAGATTCCATTCATCTGCAGCAGTCAGGATGAGTCAAGACTGAGGTTTCTATTAGATCTGCTCACTTGCTCGAGTCACCCTCTCAGAACATGTGTGGAGGGTGTGTGCGTGCTGCAGGAATGTTCTGTGAGCAATTAGGGAGGCCTCGAGGGCCGGGGTTAATGGTGATCGCCCTGCCTGCGAGGGGAGACCTCAGCTGCACTCCTCAGACGGTGTCTGCTCCTGGGATGCCGTGGGCATCCACCGTGAAAGTGCCCTGGGGGAGGATGAGGATGCCCGGATGCTCCACACAGCAGACCGAGTAGTTCTGGCCGCTGCTTCGCTGGAGCTCCAGGCCCTCCTCCTCCTCAAGGTACGGGAGGAAAAGGAACCTTTTCACTAGTAGGTGCACCGCATGGTCCACACCTCTGTTTTAACTGTACCCGTAAAAGCTCCTGCCAGGGATATAACTGGCTCGCTGCCCGCCAAAACTCACGCCAAACTGGCCACCATGCCCAAGAGTGCTTCTGTCCTCACTGCAACAGCAAACCAACTGCACGGCCGAAGGGCAGAGATGCAAGGACACATCCCACAGTTCTGTCACATTTCCGCAATGTGACACCTCTGAAAGGGGAATGAACCTCACAATACAGTTTAACTGGCGGTGTTATGAGCTCACCTGACCAATGCTGGAACACCCTCAATAAACTATCGTACGGGCACACACAACACCCAAGGCAGCAGTGGCCACCAGTCGTTAGGTTAGCAACATCTATCGAGGACTCACTACACAAGATCACACAATCAACCAATCAACACCTTCAGCATGTTCAGTGAACTCAAGAATGGCAGCTCCAGAAATTTCCTGCTAAGCATGGTGGTGCCTGCAGCAGTACCTGCAACAATGGGGCGACGTCCTGAAATGAGCTTAAAAAAAAGGTCAACGTGGAAGATCCTGGTGTCGGACAGATTAGACTGGGCTAATAATAATCAGAACAGAAATGTGGACAACCCCGCAGTGAAGAGCAACCCTTGCAACACTGTAAAACCGCAGTGCCAGAGGACACAGGAAAACGGGCCGGCCGATACTCCTGGTGGGAGTGTAAGTTAGTACAGCGCTTCTGGAGGAGACTTGGCAGTCGACATCTTCTGTCTTAAAAAGAATGTGTGCCCTCTGACCCAGAAATTCCACTTGGAGAAGTTTAAGCGAAGGAAATCAGTGTGGGTGTCCGCTGCGATCCAGCCAGAAGGCCGTGCAGCGCTGTTTACAGCAAACCGGAAACAAGCTACACAATCAGTAACATCCACCGGCATGCAAAGATGCTGAGAGCTATGTCCACTGAAAGAGTCCAATGTAAACACTATCACAGTGTGAGCCCCTTTTGTTTATGGGGGTGGGGGACTGTGTCCCTGTAAGTACACAGAAAGAAGGGCTTTAAAAAGATCGACACCAAAGTGTTAATACTGGTTGTGGAGAAAGGGAGTGTATGTTGCTTTTGTGCTTACCTGTATGTTCAGTGAGGGGAGGGGGAGAGAATGTACGTATATTTGCCATTTATTAAAAAAATGTTTTATGGGGGGAAAAACAACGAAAAGGAACTTAGGCATAATATGATCTAATTGGGTGAACAAATGGCTTGGGAATCTTGGTAGTCTCAATCTGAAAAATCAAATAAATTAAAAATCCAGTGGATTTATTATCATTATTGTTTTAATCCCTAAAGGAGAAGCAATGCATTGCTACCCTTCCTTTGAGAAATGCTGGGAGAAATGACTCATGGAATTAAGTGCAAAACAGGATGTAAGCTATGCAGAAATCTCCCAAGAGATATCTCTGCTGCACACTGCAGCCCACTGCTATAGGAGCCGGCACTACCAATGCCCCACACAACAGCATCAAAACCCACTCCAATCCCAGAGCGTCAGATAAAGGGAAACCACCTCAGGACCTCACAATATGCTTCCTGTCCAATGCCATCCCTGGATGAGAAACTTCCTGATTCCCAGGACGGCAAATCCATCCACTAGACATGGGAGGAAGGTGAGGTGTCTGCGGCAGGCTTCCCAAGGAACACAATGGTAAGTTCAATTTGGAAAACTTAATGCTTATTAGGTTCGAGGAGAGATTTCAGAGAGCCCTGGAGTGAGTGGGGAGACCCAGAGCAAACTGCCAGATTTCTACGCCTGGGTCTCCCGCCCTGAGCAGCACCCAAGCTTTGTCTGGACCGACTTCATCAGCGGAGAAGGAAAGGACAACACTTTGTGGCGGACTTCAGGATGAGCTCACACCAATGGGATTTCTCTGCACAATCATGGCCCATGATTTACAACGATAGAAGTAAGAGCAGTTTTTATGCTGATGAAAGGCCTTTGGGGTTTTCTGAAAGGGAGAGAAAGAATAATGGTTAAAGTTTCTCCAAGTATATCTGCTAAAACCAGAAACTCAAAATATTCGAAGCCCCACAGCACTTTGGACGCTTTGCTCCGCAGCCACCCCTCCCCCCCACCCCCGGACTCGTTTTTTGTTGTGAGCAGGTTGGGTGCCCTATGACCACATGGCAACAGATGCAGAGGCTGCAAAGGGCAAGACACTCCCCTTTGATCACGTAAGAACATGGAGAGAATGGACACACATTTCTAATCAGGACGTTTTCACTCTGATTCAGGGTTTACCAGTGGCTGCACCAATGTGAAGGGCTAGAGAAAAAAAAGCTACCCGCCCACCCAATAAAACCACACATACTCCACTCCTGAGTCCACCGGAACCACAAATGGACCCACATAAAACAGGACAGTTGGGGATGCTGAGGCAGAAATGATTATCAACACAAAGAATTCCAGTGCTATGTACTGCACAATTCTATGCAGCATAATGTAGAAATTACCACTGATATTTTTATATTTTCTCTGTAAAAGTACAAGTGGTGTTACAAAACAAATTTAAGTCAGGATCTATTTCCATATCTGTAAATTAATAGCATCACAACAGGAACCTTTCTCAAAAGCTTGTGTGTCAATGAGAAGACCTACCAATACATCAGACACTGAAACTATCAAGGAGAATAATTTCTTCCTGGACCCTGTGGAATTAGCAATGGTCACATCTCTTTTTAAACAATATACCCCTCACTTCCCATTTAAGATACAGGTTTCCAAGACAATTTAATGTACAAACAAAAAAAAAAAGCCTTTCATGCTGGGATCTGAGTATCAGGTTTAATCTTACCTCTGCACTTCTAAGTGGCTGGAGAGCTACAAAGTAACCCTGACCCTGACCCACAGACCCACCAGCTACATCAGCAGGCCTTTCTAAAAATAGTTAACAATGGGCAACCTAAAAAATAGTGGTGTAATGTTTTCTTCCTTTGAAAAGATGTCCTTTTCAAGTGTTCTGAAAGCTTACGTAAACCTCAAAACCATTTTTGACAAAACGTGTGTTTCTAATTATTAGTGGGAAGATTTATTTGTACTCCAAAAAAAAAAAAAAAGGTGTGAGTAGAAGAGAAGTTCTGTGCTGCGAGTCAGCAAGCATTTGTGAGGGCGGAACAATTTTGATAAGACCTAACTACCTTCCTAGCCATGTCAATTCAGGACCCTGCTGCACGAAGGCAGACACAGACAGCTCCAGGTGACGAGAGGCAACATGCCTAAGAAGGGGGCATGGCTAGGTGGTCCTTCATCCGCCCGCTACCTAACACAGCGATGCTTATCATCCGTACCTGGTTAGTTTACAAAGCAGAAGTCACTCCTCCTGTCAGGTGGTAAATTTAGATTTACAAAAATAAAGACAGTAGTTAGGACAGTCTTTCAAATCCTATTTCCTATTTCTAGGGTATTTTATTATTAGCACCCCATTTTTTGCTTATAAAGAAACAGACCATACAACATTTTTCTCTTCCTCCCTCCACTCCATATTTGTGCATTTTGCTGGTGACGAGTTTTTCAAGCAAAGGATGAAAAGCCAAGGCTAAAGCTAAAATGTATTGCTGGGATAATTCTGCCTAGCCTGGTTCCTTCTCGCCTGTTGGGGGTAACACTCTCCCGAAGAACCTCTAAGGTGCTGACTTCTGTGGTACCGCCTGGCACTTGGGAGGAAAGGGAGGGAAGGAATCTTCTCCTGTCTCCTCCCCCATCAGAATGGCTAAAGCAGAGATTAATCTTAGTTCTGGTTTTCTGCATAATCCTCCTCAAAACACAAAGACACAGGATGGGGCTTAGAGAGTCCTTTTGTTTCGAGAGGGTCATTTCCTGCCGGTGGTGCACACCCAGCAACTCCCACCCATTTCTCAAGGAGAGGCATTGATTTTCTTAGTAAAAAAACAAAAACGAATTTCAGGCCTCACACCATTCTCCCCCCAAAAGCCTACCCCTCCCAGATGGATGCTGGCTGGGGAGCCACCACCTCCCCCCCACCCCCACCCTCGCAGTCACCACGGGGGGCGGGGGGGGGGGGATGGACCATGGAAGGAGCAGAGAAATGGGAGCGGAGTCAACAGTTCTTTTAATGCACAGCAGGTCTTGCCCGTCCAATCCTACAACTTAGTTCAGGAAACAGGCTGCAATGACTTGTCAAAGATAAAACAGCCTAAATTATTTGTCCTGGGTCCTTCAGAAAAGGAGAGAGATAATAAGGGGAAGGACTGATGATTTCGTCAAGAACTGACAGATACAAGGATTTATACACCACTGGTTCCAAGACTCTCAGACAATGGGTGACGGTAAAGTTTAAGAATGTGCTCAAGGTCAAGTATTGTGACACGAATGCCACAAACGAGGACTACCCGGTGGCCTGCATGTCCATGAGTGCATCAGTGTGCCGCTCCCAGGCAGTCCGAGGAGCAAAGGAATGAAGACTTACATTTCTGTCATCCTGAAATGTCATCTGTTCTGCTTCGCAATGAATACACACAGCTCCTGTGTCTGTGAGCCCGACCACTGGGTGGAAAAACGCGGCTGTTCACACACCCAGATTAGACGCGCCCTCGTGGCTGCCATGCAGGTGCTTGCAGGCTGGATTTGTCCAGCTGCAGCCCCACACCATCCTGAGCTGTGCGCCGTGTTGCTTTGCAGGCTCGCGGAGGGCAAGCAAGCACGTGGAGCTGGAGGAGAGCTGTATCAGAGGATGGAGGCGCTAAGGCTACCTCTAAATCAGTTCCACCTGGGTCACTGACAGTAAACCCTTCGCAGCCCAACACTCGCACCTGCAACGCAGGACTCACGTTCACGGTGCCCTACTTTCTACTCACCACCCCACGCCAGGCCCACATTTCACTCCTGGTCCTGGGAGTTACGTACTGTTTCTATTCTCACTGGACCAAGGGAAGGAAGGATACTTTTATGTGTGAAAAATAACTGCATCTAACCCCTAACCCTCCCCACACACCCCCTGCAAGGGATATGTCACTGACCATCACCCCCAATTCCTGGCTGAAAAGCTGTGATAATTCGCCCTGGCCAGTGTGGCTCCGTTGGTTGGAGCATCGTCTCTGTAAGCCAGAGGGTCGCGGTCGCAGGTCAGATTTCTGGTCAGGGCACATGCCTGGCTGTGGGTTTGGTCCCAGGTACGATAGGTGCTTCTCTCCCTCTCCCTACCCCTCCCTTCCCCTCTCTCTAAAATCAATAAGCATGCTCTCAGGTGAGGATTTAAAAAAAAAAAAGCTGTGATCATTGTACTTTCTGATATAATTAAGTGGCATGGGGATCTAGAAATTACCACCTTGAAGGCTGCAATCATTAAAATTTCATCTAAAAACGGCTGGAAAGGGTTTACGATGATGTGCTATGTTGTACAGGCCTGAGTTTGACAGGTTAGTTGGTAGTCTAGCCATTTAAAAATGACACATTCGTGGAGCAGTTTCAGGCATTGTTCTAGATGTGGGTGGGGGGGCGGGGCGGGGGGGTGTTAAACAGCCCCAAGACAGAGGTCCCTGCAGCCAGTCAGCCACAGGCCAGGAAGGCAAGCTGAGTAAGTACACAGGTAATGTCAGTGACTAAGAAGTACTCTCTGGACAACGAAACAGGAGCTATGTAATCGCAGTTGGGAAGGTGGTGCTTTTTCAAACTTGGAGGTCAAAGGTCTCTCTGGGAAACAGGAACTGGAATCGGAATGAGCGACAGGAAAGAGGCTGTCCCCGTGGACATCTGGATGCAGAGTTTCCAGGCAGCCCGGAGGGCCAGCACAAAGGCCCTGAGGCAGAAGCAAGCTTGGCAAGTTGCAGGGCCCTAAATTCGGCCCAGGCAGCTGAGGCAGGACGAGGGAGGCTGCGATTCCTGCCCGGTGAGGTCACAGACCAGCTGGGCCCACATCACGTGGAGACACGCTCAGCTCCTACCCACCAGCTGTAAAACCTTAGACAAATTACTTAATCCCTCGCCTTTCTGATCTCCAAACATGGGATGCTGACACCTCATTTGGTTTGCGAAAGGGCAATGTTTAAAACAGAGTAGACACCACTCAGTAAATGCTTAATGAGTTAATGTGCAAAAACCGAAATCCATAAATGCTTCTACACGTCTGATTGTATTTGGGTATGCACCTGATCTTCAATTTTCCCTCCAGTTAATTTCCTTACAGATTCAATGAGGCCGAAAAGGAAATGCGAGCGGCAACAGTGGTCTGGGCCCGGGTCAGCTCTGACAATTCTTTTGCTCATTCAGGGGAAAACGCCCCAAGGCCCCTGAGCACGAACTGGGCTTCGGAGAGTGGGGAGGGTGGAAGGCAGAACCCAGCACAACGGGGTGGCCTGGTGGTGGCTGACTGGACCCCAGCGGCTCCCTTGTTCTTTCTACTGACTTAGCCAGGCCCTGGGGAGAAGCAGTTACCAACATTTTCGGTCGCATCACCCAGCATCCCAGGACAGGCACGGAAGGGGAGGAAGCGGGGGGGGGGAGGGGGGGGGGAGACAGAGTGAGGGAGCGCAAGCATGTGTGTCACCCTCCACCCCATCCGTCATCTCCTCCTCCTCCCTGCCCCCCCCGCCAGATCCAAAACACATCCTGCCGGTTTACAGGGATACTGTATTGAAAAACAGACGCCTCTCTTAGGAAACGAACACATTTTAAGTCGTGTAAATCACACATGCTGGGTGAAGCAATTACACTTCTGTAGCACTTCCCCTCCGAGCACAAAGGAAATTCTGCTACTTCTGTAACAAGATAGCACTTTCTTGCGCTGCACCTTCTCTCCCGAGGCCCCAGCTGCCCGTCCTATAGGTGAGTACAGGAGGAGTGTTCACAAAACAGGATCCTGAGGATTCAAGGGAAAACACTTTTTTTTCTTTCATCTTTGAGATTTCTAGTAAGGTAATGTGACCACCTGCCGGCATAGCTACCTGGTGACACAATTCAGGAAGGGCAGAGGAATGTCATTTAAAAGTCAGCTCATGAGAAGCAACGGCTCATTCAAAGTAGAAGCTGCTGGCCTTCGGGGCGTTTCTCCTGGGTCGGGGAGATGTGCTTCAAGGTGCAGACTGCCGGGCTTCTCACACCTCTGGCCAAGCCCAAGGGGCGCAGAGGGCTGAGCGGGGCTGCTGCCGGCGTTCTCTTAGCATTTACATTTGTGTGACAATACTGTGCTACAGGCCGGAATTGGGAGCTAATCTTCCCGGTGTGATTGGCATTTATTACTGCTATTTCCTTTTTTCTCCACTATTCTACATAATATGCATCATAATGGCTGCTGTAGGGTTAAGGCCTACCAGAAATACAAATGCAAGTTGTTGTCTTTAAATTCCCAGACTAGCTTTTATTTTTCCGTATCCACGAGCAGAGCCTCACTGGTGAGCGGAAAAGGCAACAAAACTTTAGGAAACCACGGAATGAATCAATTAAAAATGTGACCCACAGAAGAGATGGCCAAAGGTTCATTTTACTATTTCACCCCCACCCCCAAATAAATTCAAAAAAGAACAAAACAACTTGGGGAAACGTTTTCTTACAAAAACACTCAAGCCTCTTGGGGCTGTCCAGCCCACCTTTGCTTCCCAAACCCACCTACACGTTAAGGTAGCTTTGTCTTCTTCCCTTGTAGGTACGGGGTGGGGGTGGGGGTCAGGGAGAAGCGGGTGCAAGCCTGGGGATTAACTGCAAGTTTCAGGAGAAAACAATTTCCAAAGACTGTAGATAAAAGCAAAAATTAAAAAGTGCTTGAGAAATCCTACATGTACACCTAGATTTTTCTAAGCTCCTCCTTTTAGTCTTTCCAATAGCTACAGATACAAACACTGTTATAATTAGATTACATGCAATACATTTTTATGTTCCTAAATGAAAGAGTGCTTTACATTTTTTTGCTTTAATTTTTCCCAAGAATTTCCAGTGCGCCCCCTCCTCCAAGCACTTTTTTACGTAGGTAGAATGTTAAATACAATGTATGTACCTCTCTCTTGCTGCCTACCCACACAGGCCCCCTGGGCACTGGAGTCCCCAGGCCTCTTCACCCTGCCCACCATTTGTTACCAGCTCCAGGCTCTTGAACCACTCTGAAAAACCGCTTTTCAAGATCAAGCCTCTCCATCTCAGAGCCAACGTCTTCACCTCCTTCTTGCTCACTTTTCTTCCCCTTTCAACCTCGCTATTTTCTACTTCTACAAACACAGACACCAGTGGTAGCCAGTTGCCCACTGGAGAAACCCGAGAGGCTTCCGAGACGAAGCGTGCCTTCCCCCCTGGGCACCTGACAATGGGCGAGGCCCCTGAACACCTCCTGTCTCTGGCCCCGTGGCCACCGCCAGGCACGGCCTTACTTTCAGATCAGGACTTGCAACAACTCTTCCAAGACCTGCTACATCCCCTGTCCCACTGAACATCCCAGAACGCCAGGCCCCCACTGCACAGCAGCTGCAGTCACACGATGGAGTCTGACTCCTGGGCACGAAGGGCCAAGCTCCTCCATCTTCTGCCTCCCGGACGCCTGCCTGCCTGCCTGCCTGCCTCCCCCGGCTCATCCTTTCTTCCCCTCCTCTCCTGTACCTCGCTTCTCCAGAAGGGTCCTTTGGTTTAGGCCTCTGTATTTTCCTATAGGCCAATCTTTCCCACCATCTCAACCCTTTCCTCATCTGGCTAAATCTTAATTGAGACTTAGGTCAAATGGCACCTCTTTTCAACGCTTTCCTTGACACAGTTCCATCACCCTCTCCTCCCTGCAGTGGGAACTGTGTTCCTGCTTTAACACAGTGCTTTATTATGCCTGTTCGCTTACCCAAGGGCCATCACCACTGAACTGCCAGGACCACCTCTCACAGACCCTGGCGCCCCCAGAATCTGCACATGAAGGCCCCAGCTACTCAGCCTCAGTGACTGCCACAAAATGAGGATAATCGAGGTGAATGCCCACATCAGCTTGTTGTGAGGATGAAATAATATGGTACTTATCAAGTGCTTGGCCACGGCCTGACACATAGTAAACGCTCACAAGTTAGCAATCATTTCTCGAGTGAATGAGTAAAAAGAGTTCTGAAATTTTCATAGGATTAACTATTCCAATACTTTCTTTTCTTCAGCTATCAATAAGAAATGACAAACTGGGTGACTTTATTCTTACAAACTCGAAGATGTACATCGACTTTACGTGTCCTTTTTACGTGCAGTCAAGCAAGTCCCCTCCTCCCCATCCCAACGAACACACAACACACGGAAGTTGTTGCGTCTTCCAAAGCACCCTAAAGAGCCATACCCAAGTGACCCCCAGACATCAAATAAGCTCATCCCCACAAGAATGATCTGCTGTTATCAACCCAGATCAATTTAAATATCCGGTCCCACGTCGCCTCAAGCCCACTGAGCCATGCAGCCACTTTGGCTACAGCTATTATTAAGGTTCATTCCCCTCATTCCTGCCTAAGTTTTTCCTTTGCCCAAAGCAAGCACTGTTCGAGAGGAACATTTGCATTCCCTTTTCCCTACCCCCAGGCAGACACTAAGGTGCCAAATGAAACTGAACACAAACATTCCGAAGTGGCTGTCACACAGAGCAGGCTTGTCTGGGAACTCGGGGCAGCTCTGTGCTCTTCCACCAAGGCTTGGGAATCCCATGGCCAAAGGATCAAAGTGAGTTCCACAGCAGAAACCAGATCCCAATGGTTAAAACCCAAATGCACCTCGGAATGAGCGGACCCAGACTGGCAGTGGCTGCTGGGTGGACCAGGCATGCTCACCTGTGCACTCAAACGGAGGCTTATGGATGGCAGGTGGAGGGACTGAATTTCCCAGCTGACCCATCCATGACATCTCTCAATCCCCTCCGGGCAAGAGATCGCAATCATAAACGGGCTGCTTTTTAACAGCTTACCTATAAAAAGCCATCAGCACCAACCCTACCAATCAGGCTATTTCATATGTTTATCAATTGTACATTTATAAAGAATTGTATGCATGTGTGTATGTGTGTAGCTTGCAACTATACATGGTACTTCTCTGGTGCTGGGGTACCTCTTCCGTATTGCCAATACCATAAGATGGCACTGATCTTTTTTAAAAAACTACAGGGAGGAAGGTCTTGATTCAGGAGTTAAGTGGAGATAAGAAACAGAAAATTCAGTGGAGATAACAGAGAGAGATAACTGGAATTCTGAGGAAAATCATCTTTCTGGATTGGGACATTTAGGTGATGAGATCCTACAAAAATGTGGGCTGAAATTTGACTCCTGCTTTGAAAGCAGCTCAGGCTCAATCAAGAGGGAAAAGGTGGCTGGAGCAAACGGTGTGCAGGGGGCAGAGGGCAAAGGGCAGAGGTGTGTCAAGGCAATCCTGAAGGCCAACCTTGGACCTTATTGTGTGGGGACAGATGAGTGCTGGAGGAGTTGAGGTGTCAGAGGACCCAGCAGTTGTGGTGCAGGAATGGATTGGGAACGCAGATGAGAACAAGGAGACCTGATGGAGATCACTAAAATGACAAAGGAATGACTGCGAGAAACCTTGGGAAGAAAGGCTGTAGGGACCGGAAGAGATCTGACTCCTGCAGGGAGGCTTGTGAACACAACAAAAAAGTAACCAACCCCACAGCTTTTTGTGACACTTACAGATACTGCAAGGAAATTTAAAGAAATCTACAAAGCCAGCAGATTTTGTTGTTGTTGTTGTTGTTGTTCACCTGTTCATTTTAGAAAATTCAGAAAGCACAGAAAAGCATCAGTATAAAAATGATCTATGACCCACCAGATAATTTTTAGTAATATTTGGTTTTATATGGCATTTCTTGAGGGAATGGGCATCACACAGTATAAAACTTTAAATTTGCTCTTTTCATTTCATGTATAGCACTGAGGATTAACCCCTCAGTTAAAATGTGGCCAGAAGCTGGAAGAGACAAGATCGGATCCTCCCACACAGCATTCGAAGGGAACGTTCACGCTAAGATCTCTGGCCTCCAGAACAGTGACAGAATACACTTCTGTTGCTTTAAGCCACCAAAATACTTCTTCTCCCCACCCCAACACTGATCACTTTTGTCCTCAGAACAGAATATGAACCCCCCCCCAAATATATAAAAGCATCTCCAAAAGGGACCCCTACTCTACCCAAACTATCCAATAAACAAACACCCCTGGGAACAAAGCACATGAGAGCCTATGGGTTTATCGAGGAAATTGTAAAACCCCTACTGGAAAAATAACAAAAGTGCATGCCCTATTGGCACTGATTTTACGACATCAATGTACTATGAAGTCACCACAGTTTCACCCAAAACGCTGCCACCAAACCCCACTCTATGACTGCAGCACAGGATTACTGTATTAGATTTGAACTGGAGTAACACAGGCCCCAGACTTGGTTCAAGTGCACAAAACCATTCTGTACTTTCCCCAAGGCATAAGGGAGAATAATCTTAAGGCTCAGTGAAAACCTGAGGCTGTCACGTCAAACGGACATGGCACCCTTCCCTCTGTGTCAGTTGGAAGAAACAATTTTCTTCATGACTCCAATATTTTGGGTACTGTTAACACCAGCACCTCAACATAAGAAAACTCCTTTTCAAAGTCATGTGTCAACAGCCAAAGGTGGTTTCTTAAGACGATACTGCCTAGTACACAAAATCAGAAGCAAATTCTGAGAATTAGCTTAATTGTAAAATGACGTAGGAAATAATCTACTGCCCTGTACACTAGCCTTAGAAGTCTCAGGCTCCAGCCAGATTTCAACAACTTGTTTTCCTTTATGTGAACAACTTGCACAGGAACATTTCATAACATGTAGCGTACTAGAAGTCGGAACGCCAGATATACTATCTCTTACATGGTTGATTAGCCAAATATTTGTTTTTTCCTCAAAGTTTCAAGTATTATCCAATGCAGAAGTCTATGTCCTGCCCAAGTTCTCAAAAACTCCCAACCCTGAAAAGCTGCAAAAATCCTCAATCCTAGACTGTTTAATCTTTACAGTTGGAACCAAGGAAGTGTTTCTGCATCAATTATTTCACAGCAAGCTTTAAGAGCTCTCCAGAAGGAATAAAATGTCCAGGAAGATAAAAGGACCTCATTTTAAAAAAGAGAGAGAAAGAAAAACAGAAAGAAAGAACACCCTTGGATTCTATAATGTGGCAGAGAAAACCTAAACTACCCTGATGATCTGTATGAAATAAACTATTTTCTCTCAGTGATGATTGGAACCCTCTCTCCCCCATCAGTTCAGCCACCGCCATAAACTACAACAAAACACGCTTTTCCTCTCTTGTCATCATGTGCATATATGTTCTGTTTGTACGTGCCATTTACTGGAGTCCTCCTCAGCCAAGACTTTTAAATGTGTTTAAGGACAAACTGCTGGTCTCTGGGTGGCCAGGGAAAGGATCCAGTGTGCTGGTTTTGCAGAAGGCTGAGCACATTAATGGGACTCACTAAAAACCATTATTTATTTGACTTGTGGCTCTCAGGGTTAGACAAAAGAGGTTAGGAGTTTTTTGAAATCAAAACACAAACCCAAAACAGGGAATCAGGGCAAAATTACCTGGGTGTTCAGATCAACTTACTTTCCCTGGATTTCTCACATTGTAAACACTGTCTGTCTTCAGGGTGCATACGCTTGCACGCTTGCACGCTTCACCTCTCGTACGACTGGGGTTCTGGAATCTTCCTGTCTTATTTCTCAAGTAACACTAACTTGCTAAAACTACTGACACCTCCAAGAGTCAGATGCCATTCCCACCTGAAAAGAAAACAGGGCTACAGGGCAGGGAAGAGGCGATGCCTGTACTGGGACGGCCTGTGGCTCCATCTGGACCCAAAACCAGCACACTGGATCCTTTCCCTGGCCACCCAGAGACCAGCAGTTTGTCCTCAAACACATTTAAAAGTCTTGGCTGAGGAGGACTCCAGCCTCCCGTGGGAAGGCGAACAGTAACAGTGACCAGTGGCCAGGGCACACGACCCCTCAGTACCGCCAGCAGGTAGGCAGAGAAAGGTCAGGCAGAAAAACGTGACTTTTCTCTATTTAATTTTGTCAAGTTAAGTCAGTTATTATGGTTTGGGGACACTCAAACCTCTTGACCACCTACCAAAAGAAAAAAAAGAAATCACTGGTGTGCCTGATTAACTTTTTCTGGTTACAAGTGTTCTTAATCAGGTGAACAGAGAAAGAAGGTTCCATACAATGTACGCTCATCCTCAAAAGCAAACAAACCACCAACCTCATCGGAACAGAAAGGTTTCTGGAGCAATTATTACCTCCATGGGCTAGGATGAATTAAACGTAGCAGTTCTTTAAAAAGGCACACTTGTCATTGTTTTTTGCATTGTGTTTCAATGGTAGGGAAAATAAGTATCAAAGCAGCAGGTAGGGTTTAAAGGGAAAATATGGAACTTGAAATTTGAATCTTCATCTCTTTGAAAAAGAAAATGTCCATACTGTTTCTTTGCTTGTGGTTAAAAACAAGAATGAAAACACTTCTCAAAGTAACAGTCTATAACCCAACAGGCAGTTTCCCGAGGTGGTTTGCTGCAACTCACCTGAGACACACTACCACACCACGGTGTTCAGAGTGAAGCCTTGACTTAGTTTGCCCGGTCTTCGGTCTCTCCTCTATCTCCCCCATTTAAATAGTTCCCATTCTACAAGTGGACACTGTGCAGACGGCTTGTATGTATTTACTAAATCCTCCCCAATGTTCGGTTTCACTACCAGCATTTTAGTTTGCACATAACACAGTATTTCGGTAACAATCTGAACATCCTAACGGCTTTAGAATCAGTTTACCCTTCTGCTAACCTTGTATGTCCGGATGCAACACCTGAGTGAGTGCTTTATAGGTCCTATCTAGATGCACGCTTCCTTTCCTCTACACAACTCGCAAGTTCCTCTTAGAATGTTTAAGAACTCAAGTAGGTGGGATCTTAAAAAAAGTAAGTGAAGTAAATATTATTCCTTGGACTCCAGGTAAGGTACCTGCGGGAACAGAACCATTGGAGAGGATGCCACAAATATTTTAAAGACAAAATTCTGAAGCGTGTGTTCAAAGTTCTCCCCCACCCTTGCAGAATTTTGCTTCCATCCAAGGAACGCTGCGCAACCGCAACGTTTTCAGCGTTATTTGGGACCCACCAATGGAATTTGCGCTCGGAAGTCAAAGTCCTTCTAAAACAGCCCCGATGACCACTTGGTAAGTGGTCAAGTTTTAACTTTTTTTTTTTTTCCTTTCTTCTGTTCCTCACGACCGCATCGCTCTCAATTTACAAAACCTAATCACCCAGGTTCGGGGTCTTTGACTCATCAGAGAAGAATGCTGCTCAGGAGTTATCTATTAATCCGAAATGCCGCGGCTGGAAGGACATTTCACCAAGAACTTCCACCGCCGAAGGGGCGGGGGCAGGGAACAGAAGGTATCTTTTAAGACCAACTTCCCCCGAGTTCTTCCTGAAACCGCGCACACAAACACACCCCACCGCTCACAGCGCCAGACGCAGAAGTTCGGGCCCCCATAATCTGAGGTCACCCAGGAGTCACCTCTCGATTCCGCTTTTAAAATCTCGGGCAAACAAAGCTGACCATTATGCTTACAAGTCTCTGAAAAGTCCTCAAAGTTACGCAACTTTAGGCACGCACCCACAAAAACACCCTCTTCGAGGTTACACCCTCCCGGGGCCACCGTGTGGGGCCACCCCCGACCCCCGGGCTGCGGCGCCCGGGGACCCGCGGCCCCGCCAGCCTCTCCGCCCGCACTTCGGAGAAACGCAGCGCGCGGCCAGCGTCCCGGGTCGCGCCCGCCACCGCACCGCGCCGCTCCGTACCTCTTCCTCCTGAAGGTTGGCCTCGTTCGGGGTGTTCTCCTTCTCGGCTTTGACGCCGTTGTTCATCTTCCCGGTCCTCCCTCGCCGGGCAGGGCTGGGGCGCGGGGCTGGGCGAGGGCGAGCTCGCCCACTCTTCCCTTCCCCGGGCGCGGCGGGCTGGAGCCGGGCAGCGGCGGCTCGGGGTCCCGGGCGCGGCGCGACCGCGGCGGCAGGCGACTCAGGAAGTGCGAGGGAGACTCCGGGCAGGGCGAGGCGCCGGCTGCCTGGGGAGGGGACCGAGACAGTCGGGACCCGGGCGGGAGACCTGGAGAGTGAGGGCGGGCGCGGGGGCAGGAAGGAAGAAAGGATGGGGCGAGGACGCGCGTCCCGGGAGTGACCCCGGAGAGTTGGGGATGTGGTCGAGAAGGGGCTGGGGGCTGCAGCAGCTCGAGGGCCCCGCAGCTACTGGAGGGAGGGGGCGAGAGGCGCCCAGAGTGGAGGGGGAGGAAGAGGAGGAGGAGGCGGTGAGCGGCAGCGGGCCGGGGCTGGGACGCTGGGACCCGAGCAGAGGAGTGCGCGCTCCAGGAAGGCTCTGGGAAGTCCAGGATCCGAGCAGCTCGCTTTCTCTCGCCTCCCTCCCTCCCCTTTCTCCTCCCTCCTCCCCTCCCTCCCCTCCTCCTCCCTCCGCCCTCCTTGGACGGGGCAGCGGGCTGTCGCCGGGAGGGACCGGACGAGGACGGCGAAGCCCCCGGCCAAAGGAGGGGCTGCGCCGAGGGCGGCTGCCGGGCGGCCCGAAGGCGTGCGCCGGGGAGGGGCCGCGGGCCGCGGGGGATACGGCCGGCCCCCAGCCCGCGGCTTCGCGGTAGGTCGGAGAGTTAGGGCGCGGGGCGGGCGCGAGGGAGGGCCGGGTCCTCCCGGTAACCTCAGGGTTAGTCCGGCCCCGGGCGCCCCGGCGGCGGTGCGGGGCCCGAGTTGGCGACCTGGTGTGGCGGTGCGCGCGAGGTTGGTGCGGGGCTTCGGAGAGCCAGGCCCTGCCTTATGGGACCACCGCGAAGTGTGATGTGCTACTTTGGTTCGCTGGCGTCTCCCAGGGGTTTGCACTCCTTCGCGTCAGCCTAAGCCCAGCCCTCGTATTCAGTACCGGGTTAGCCCATGTCTCCCCTTCCTAGTTGGCGGCTGCGAGGACGGGATGCGAGAACTCGAGTGACCTTCGGGGGCGGCCCGCATCTTGAGGCGCGGCCTCAAGCCCACCTCCCACGCCGGGCCCTCAGACACCGCCGCAGCCTCCCCGCATCCGCCGCCTCGCTCCCCCCTAGGCCCCCGCGATTCCTGCTCAGATCCCTCTCCCAGCTCTTATCAAACTGTTCTGGAATTATCTCTTCACCTGTCTGTCTTTCTGGCTCTTTTGCGAGATCCTCCCTGGAAGACAATGCCCTTGCCCAGGTTATCCTTTTTTAATCCACAGCTTTTAAATTACACTACCTGCTGTACGGTGTTAGGGAACTGGGGGCCGCACCGATGACCTCCAGAGGTCAAAGCAGATTAAGGAAAGGGGCTCCGCCTTCCGGGAGGTCAGAGCCCGAGGCTCGTTCTGCGCAGACCTCTGGAGGACCGCGTGCTTTCCTCTTCTCACCTGTGAAATGGGCGCAGCCCCGTTTATCTCCCCGGAGTCAGCTGTTGGAGGAGATTATAGGTTGCTAGAGCGCAGCACCTGGCGCCCTTTCTTGCTCCGCTTAAGTCTACAATGCACGGAAGGTCACCTTATCATTGAGGAAACTTCCATTTCGTCCTGGATCATAGAGAGAGCTTTTCCAAGACTGTATCTTTTAAGTTTGTTTAGACGTGGGTGCTACGGACACAAAAGTTTAAAACTCCAGGCTTCAGCACGTTGTGCCTCCCTTCCCACTCCCAGGGATTCCCTCTCCCCGCGTGCTGCTCCTTCCTAGCCACGATCACCGTTGCTAATTGCTTGTAGCCTCGCTGCGCTGTTTCTCTCTCCCCCCTCCCCCGCCCCAGGGACATTCTTTACGGACCGGTGTACGGACCCGTGTACGTGTTGCTGGGAATGGGGCGAGCCCGGCGGTGGGAACTGAAGATAAGGCTTCCGCGTTGGGGGGGTTGGAAGTGCTGTTGTGGCGACAAGATGACCCAAAACAACTGCACGGCAACACGCTCGCAGGCCCTGGTGCAAATTGCGGAGAGCAAAATACCTGCTCTGAGAGCGTTTGAGGAGATAAAACCGTCCTGATCTTCGGATTTCCATACTGGCTTTCTTCTTGGTGGTGAGGGGAGTCTGAAGATTTTGGTGAAGACAGAACTGCTGTCATGATGTCATTTCTCTCTGTGGGAAGAGCAAGGTGTGTCCTGGGTGAAAATAAACGCAGACTATTCCAACACAACGGAGGTGCAGAGGAGGCAAGGGTCGCAATTGATCTGGAAACTTGGACAGCCCTTTCCACCTCCAGTTCCTCCCTCACTGGGTTCCAGGAGGAGCCACGAGGGGGCGATGTCTCCCCGAGCTCTGGCTGCGCGGTGGTCCTGGGCCCCTGGGCCGACCCGTGAATGCCAGCACTTCCCTCTCCTTGGCCTTTCTGGCTTTTTACTGAACGTTCTCCACAGAAAGGCATTGTCTTGCTGGAGCCTGGCGAAGGCCCAAGGAAAATGACAGTTGATTTAGTCACTGGTGGTTCCAGTCAGACCCCGTTTACGAAGGAGGTGAAAGATGTGCGATTCCCGGCTGCGGGGAGAACCTCCCCGGACCCCACCCAAGGGAACCCCACCCAAGGAAAAGGTGGCTTCCGTCCAAACTAGAACCTGATTCCTTTGTCTTGGAGCCGAGCCAGCACTTTGTCCACTGTTAAAAGTCAAAAATCCCTGCGATAAAAAACAAGAAGTTGCAAGAGAGGACCCATGTTGGGCTGGTTCATTGTTGCGTGCCCAATACCCACACAGTGCCTAACGCGTAGTAGGCTCTCCATTATTTTTGAATGAATGAACACATTGTCTTATCACTTTTGATTCTCAGGCTTGAGTGACATTAGGTCCTTCCACGGTGGGGCAGGGGCGTCTGAGTTCGTGGGCGGGTCTCCGCGTGGAGAGACTGTGCGGAGCAGGACACCTGGCAGATTCGTGGCGGGGGTCTTCACTGTTGTGCAGAGGGGAAACCCCAGGTAGAGAGCTTGTGCACGACGGGACACCTGATGAGATTTCAGGAAATAAAAGTGAGATCGCACCGCTCAGCCAGTCAGCTGACGCATGCGGCAGCTGACAACAGAGCCGAGAGACCTGGAGTATACAGTCAAGGGTGACCCTGAGGGTCAGGGAAGCTTGTGGGGATGACGTAACACACCTGCGGACGGGGGGCTCCTCGTTGGTCCTTTGCGTTAAGAATAGTTCAGACGTGTTTGGAAGAGCAATCGATGGGTGTTGTCAGCAGAACTCAATAAAAATCTGTGAGTCTGGCTATTTATCAGACCTTGCAAACGTGGGGCGTTTGGCTGTGTGTGAGGTGGTGGGGATGGGGGAACCCTTCTGACCTGTTTTGTTCCAAAAGGGTATCTCCTAAGTAGCAATAGTTTCCAGACACACCAGGAGTTACAAGACAACAAAGGGACTTTATATCCTAGAAAAACAGAGCCAATGACCAAGAAACATCTGCTCTCCGTTCTGCCCGCCACCCTACTGCGTTGCTCCTGGCCCCCCCACCCCCAGGTCACAAGGTGCGGGATCGCCAGGGGAACGTGGTGTGCACCTGTAGTTTCTCTTACTCATCTCTGCTTCTCTGGCACTGTGGCTTTGGAGGCATGCTTTAAGAAAGCGAAACCTATAATTATGATGTAAGTGTTTCTCTCTGGGAATCTCAGGCATAAAGGTCTGCTTTGGGGCATGGGCTTTGCCTCCGTGTTAGCATGACAGCAGAAAGCTGCAGTGTCTACCACATGTGTTGTGACGGTTTACTCTTCTGCAGGACCTGAAAAAGTTCTCGGGGGACTGAGTCTGTTTTGTTGGGTGTCGTCATCCATGATAGTTCTTCCTTCCTCGCCCTGCACCCACCCACCCACCCACCCACCTCCAGGCCATCACCATCTTCCCTTGATGTATTTATTGCTTTCTAATTGTGGCTAAAAAAAACCCCACACAACATAGTGTTTACCATTTGAGCCATTTTTTAAGTGTACAGTTCAGTGGGATGAAGTACATTCACATGGTTGTGCAACATCCTCCTGATCTTGACCTCCTAAATAGTTCCGAGATTCGATCACTTCCCTCCAGTTACTTGCGGAAGCCCACGCAGCCATGTGGAGAGGCCCACATGGAGGAGAATGACAGCCCAGCTGAGCTCTCAGGGGACAGCCAGCACCAATTGCAGATCTTGTCAGTGAGTTGTCTTGGAAGTGGATAACCCAGCCCCAGTGTAGTTGCCCCACCTGATGCTGCCTGTGGGAGGGATGAGCTGCCTTCTCTGAGTCGTGCCCAAGTTGCAAAACCGTTAGCACAACACTAAGTGCTGTTATGTTCAATCACTAAATTCTGTGGCAGTTTGTGATGCAGCAGTAGGAGGTAACTGACATGTAATTGCATGCCCAAACGTGAGGTCCGGCTGTCACAGAAACCTAAAGCAGGTGGCAGTGGCTTTGGGAGCAGGTGGAGGAGAGAAGCTGGAAGAACTTTGAGTCTGCTAGTGAAGCGCACTATTAACGGACAGTGAGACTGTTCTTATTCCAGGCTGGAGAAAGGGGAACCACGCTTATGTATGGGAAGAACAATTAGCTAAATTAGCCTTTGTTACCTGGAAGATAGAAAAGATACCTAGTGAGCATGTGGATCTGGCTCCAGAGATATTTGGATAGGCTGTTGAAGGGTTGAATGGTTTCTTTTAGGTACTTACGGTGTAGCACAAGAGAAGTGAGATGAGCTAAAAAAAAAAAAGGAATTTTTCCATCATGAATATAATTTACAGCAAACACAAAGAATCCAGGATCCCTGGATTTGAAATAAATCTATTTGTCTTTTCTAGCTTCTCCAGGGGACAAAACTCTCAAAACAAGAAATGGCCTAATGGCAAGGGTCAAATCCAAGGTGGTATCAAGGAAATGTGACATTGCCCTGGCCAGGGTGGCTCCGTTGGTTGCAGCGCTGTCCCCTACACCAAAGGCTGGGGGTTGGATTCCTGGTCAGGGTGCACACCTGGGTTGTGGGTTTGATCCCAGTCCGGGGCACCTATGAAAGGCAACCAATCAATATTTCTCTCTCACATCGATGTTTCTCTGTCTCTCCCTTCCTTTTTCTCTAAAATCAATAAACATATTTAAAAATATGGCCTTAGGGAAGTTCAAGACAGGGTGTAGTTAGAAGACCTTGTGGTAGGCAGCCTCTGTGATGATCCCTACCTCCCAGTACTCAGGCCCTTGTATAATTGCCTCTCCTGAGTGTGAGCTGGAACTAATGGCTTGCTTTTTTTGTTTTTGTTTTTTTTTCTTAGATCCTCACCTGAAGATGTGTTTATTGATTTGAGAGAGAGAGGAAGGGGGTGAGAGAGAAACATCAATCAGTTGCTGTGTACCCACCCCAACCAGGGACCCAACCCACAAACTTTTGGTGTACAGGACAGTGCTCCAACCCACTGAGCCACCCGGGCAGCGCACGCAGGTTAGATTACAAAGAGAACATGGTCCCCATCCCACATACCCTCTCTTGCTCTCTCACGGGCTCCCTAGATGGAAGCCCCGCTAGTATGACGTGAGCTGCCCTATGCAGAGGCCCGTGTGGCAAGGGACAGTGGAGGCTTCCATTCAAGAGCCAGAAACCAACTGGGGCCTTTAGTCCACCAGCCCACAAGGAACCAAGTCCAGCCAACAACCCCGTGAGTAAGCTTGGAGGTGGGGCGTCCCTCGATGAGGCCTGTTAGATGAGACCTGTTACACACTGAATGTTTGAATCTCCCCCAAAAGTCGTATAATGAAGCCACGACCCCCAAGGTGATGGCATTAGGGTCTTTGCAAAGTAATCAGGTTTAAATGTGGTCTTGAGTGTAGGGTCCCATGACGATACTAGTGCCCTCACAAGAAGAGAAGGAGACCCCAACGCCCGTGCCCTCTCTGCCACGTGAGGGCACTACGAGAGGGTGGGCATCTGCAAGCCAGGAAGACAGCACTCGCCCTGAACTAAGTTGGCTGGCACGTTGATCTTGGACTTCCCAGCCTCCAGGACTGTGATACATGTCTGTCGTTTAAGCTGCCTGCCCGACGCTGTTTTGTTATGGTGGCCTGAGCTGACTAAAGCAGGACCATGGGCCAGCTGACAACTTCGTCACGGACTTGGAGAGACCTTGGGGCAGAAGGACCCAGCTAAGCAGACAGAGCCCTGGAACCCTAACCCACAGAACACTGTGAAATAACAGCGGGTTGTTGTTTAAAGCCATTAAGTTTTGGGGTAACTTATACAGCAGTAGGTAAGTTGATAACTCAGAAAGGTTTAAGGTAGTACCTAATAGATCCTTTCAACTAGAAAGCAGGGCTTCTAAGAATTGAAATGGTGTTGCCCACAACAGTCGTTGGCCCAATGTAGAGAAAGGCCTGTCTTTAAAAAAAAAAAATGTATGATTATAACTTGAAGTGTAAGAAACCTATGGTTATTTAAGGATCTTCCCTAGCTTGCACTGAAATAGAGACTGTTCATAATGAATTGGAGGCATCTGGACCCTCAACTTCACAGGCAGGAAGCAGGCTGAGGAAGCTACTCATTTGCAGTTCTGGACTGTTTCCAGAAGCGAAGATGCGACAAGAGGGAGCAGAGAGCCACTGGGGATTGTTCCCAAGGAGCAGGCGTAGGGCGAGTTACGGAATTGGTAGCATTTGAAGAGCTGGATTTCAGAATTGCTATGTATCACTTCCCTCTGCCCTCCCATTCTCTCCTCTCTTTGAATGGGAGTGTGTATCTGTTAGAGAGTTCCTGCCCTTGCCTTCCCATTAGCTATTGGGTGTGTGAGAAACAGACACTTTGTCTCTTCGCTTCACTGATCTTCAGATCAAAGGGAAACTTCTGAGGAGCCACAGTGAAGGAACCACATCCAAGGAGCCACATTTGCACTTGGATCTGACTTAGATGCCAATATCCTAGGCCAGGGGTTGGTGAACTTTGTAGTGTCAGATAGTAAATAATCTAAGCTTTGCAGTCACATGTGTGATCTGTTGCATCTTTTTTTTTTTTAAAACAACCCTGTGAAAATATAAAAACCAGTCTTATCTCAGGGGCTGTACAAAAATAGTCCATGGGTTGGGATTTGGACCTCCAGCTGCGGTTCGCTCACCCCCGTTCTAGACCCTTAAATGGTGTATAATGGGATGAACTACTCTGATATCCTTAGAGGAGAAAATAGTGTATGTTTCAGATGGGAGGGAAATGTATTGCTGTGGCCGTGGGCTGGAGGGTAGCAACTATTCTTCAAACACGGCCTCAGATCACTTCACCTCCTCGTGCGTTCATGCCACTCTTGCCACCCAGAGCTGGAGCTTGTGCGGCCTCCCCTTGAATCTGAGCTGAGCCTGTTTCTGCTTTGACCCATACAGTCTGGAGGAAATGGCATTCTAGGGATTCTGAGCCCAGGCATTAAAAAATTCTGGCAACTTCTGTTTCTTCTCTCTTGGAAGCCAGCTTTCATGCAATGACAGAGCTCAGACAGTCACCTGGAGAGGCCCACATGAGGGAAATTCAAGCCCCAGCCCTCCCACCCCACTCCCACAGCCTCATTGCCCGCCACAGCCCGCGCCCGCAGCCCACCTGCGAGGGAGCCATCCTGATGCAGACCCCCCACAAGGAGCCACGCCAGATGACACCGCATGGAGCAGAGACAAGCCCTCTTCTCTGAGCACTGCCCAGACTGTAAATACACTTGTAAGCAAATAAATGGTTATTGTTTTCGGCCACTAGCGTTTGGAGTGGTTACTTCTGTAGCGATATAGAATGAAAACGCTGGAGAAGGGAACAATGTAAGCAAGGCGCAGAAACCAGGAAGCACAGCGGTGAGCAAGCGTAGTAACTTTTGACACCATAGTTACAGCTATAAAGTAACAAAATCACAAGTGCCGTTTCTGGCATATACTTTCCTTCTAAAAGACAGTAAAGGAGAATTGAAAAATGTGTGTGGTCCCTTCAGAACCTGAATAAGAATTGCTGACTACGTGACGGTAAGTAGAAAACAACACGGCCAGACCGAGGTGTGGCTGGGACGCAGAGGGCAAGGCACGCTTGTGATAAAGTGGCTTTTCCTACCACCAATCTTATAATAATAGGTGATTTGAGTTGGTGCTGTAGGAAACCAATACATTGGTAAATACCTTTTAAAGAGTCACTTATAAGCAAAGGTCAAATGCTAAATTCAGAAAGTTTAAATGTCTCCTGTACTCTAACTTGTCTAAAATGTAATGAACCTATAAGTGAGTGTTAGGAGGTAAGGCTGAAGAATCAGTTCATTTAGTCATTATTAAGAACTGCTCTTTAGAAAGCAATCCTCAGTGGCTAGTAAGCTCAATTCGAGGGAAGCCAGACAGTAGATGGGAAATGATGACATTGAATGGCCGGGGGGACAAGCAATGAAAAACGGACAACACATGATTGATTGTAGGGGCTAAGGGAAAAATAAGGCATTTGACTTAACAGCCAGGTTTGAAGGCTTCAAGAATTTGGTGACGTGAACTCCAGAAAGAAAAGAAAAAAGGAAGACACACACACACACACACACACACACACACACACACACACACACAGATATCCAGAGAAGACCTGGTTGTGTGGAGAGATGAGTTAAGCATCAGGCATATGAAGTTTTGAATGCTAGGGTCACGCTGATTGACAGTTGGGAAATGAGTCTGTAGCCTGGAGATGGGAGGTAATACATATGTCCATATGCCATCTGAATTGAAATCCCAGGTGAGCTTAAGCAGTAACAAGGTGGGAGAAGAGAATCTTCAGAAATATCTGTGGTTAGACTGGACAAGGAGAAAGATTAGCTAGAAAGGAGACAAACTAAGCAATGAGATATAAGAGGAGAGGGCACACTAATAAAAATAATGCAGCTGCCCTGAACAGTGTGGCTCAGTTGGTTTGGTGTCATCCACAGACAAAAAGGTCACAGGTTTGATTCCCCATCAGGGCACATGCCTGGGTTGTGGGTTTGGTCCCCAGTCGGGGCATGTACGAGAGGCAACTGATCGATGTTTCTCTCTTGCATCAATATTTTTCTCCCCCCCTCTCTAAAAAATAAATAATTTTAAAAAATAATAATAGTAGTAGCAGCTAACAGCCCTGAATGGGGGACCTTGCCACAAACTCTACATGGTTGTCACATTTTACTATTTGAAGATGGCAGGTTAAATGTAAACAGTTCTATCTATTCTGTTCCAAAACCTCTAATAATAATAAAAAAAAAAAACAGAAAGGACTTGTTGCTGGTGTCATCATTCTAAGACATAAACTAATAAGGATCAACAGAATGAAAGAAAGCAGCTGCAGTGAAATTTAGGAAGCTGCAAAGTGTATGGCTAAACACCGAGAAAAGTGAATCCCCAGCCTGGTGGGAGACAACTGAGTAACAGCCTCACACCCAAGGATCCCTGAAGACTTGATTCGAGCCTAGGTAGCGGCTGGCAGCTCGGGAGGGCGCGTGGGAGGGGCTGTGGCCTGAGGGCTGATGGGAAGGGAAGTGCTTTGCGTCAGCTTCCTCCTTTCCCCCTCAGTTTACTGTTAAATTAACATTGAAAAACTCTCCCCTCTTTTTAGGAATACCCAATGGGAAAAATCCAGGGATGTTTTTTTATTTTTCCTCTATAAATGCTGCATTTACTCATAAGGATTTGAGTAAACTTTCTTTTTTTTTTTTAAAGATTTTATTTATTTATTTTTAGAGAGGGATGGGTGGGAGGGGGGAGAGAGAGACAGAGAGAGAGAGAGAGAGAGAGAAACATCAATGTGCAGTTGCTGGGGGTTATGGCCTGCAACCCAGGAATGTACCCTGGCTGGGAATCGAACCTGGGACACTTTGGTTCCCAGCCCGCGCTCAATCCACTGAGCTACGCCAGCCAGGAGGATTTGAGTAAACTTTCAATGAGCGAAAAAGGGGGGTTAAAAAAACCCAGCTTTCTCTTTGTGGACATTATATGTAGATGGTAATACAAATTAATATGTTTGTAATTTTATAAATGCAAGAGGGATCTTCTTCATCAGGGAAAGTTACAAAGAAAAGGTGTTAATACACACAACTCCCTTGTCTTTTTTCTTTTTATCTTTGACTCCTTTTACCCATTTCTCCTACCTTCCACTCTGCCTACCTAAGGCAACCACCAGCCTGTAATCTACATTTTTTTTTTAGATTCCGTATGTCAGAGATCATATGGTATTTGTCTTTTTCTGACTTGTTTCACTCAGCCTAATGCCCTCAAGTTCCATTGCTGTTGTCACAAGTGGCAAGATTTCATTCTTTTTTTGTGTCTGAATAATATTGCATATATATATATATACACACACAGTCTGTCCAGAAGGTATCCAGTCAAGTAATATGAAAAACAGAGACGTTTACTGAAAAAGATACAAGAAACATTGTACATAAGACAATGACAGTCTCTTTCAAAGTAGGCACCTTGGGACCTCACACAGTTCTAATTGCCCTCAGATGCCCCATTACATTGTCCTGAATCTCATCAATGGTCTGAAAACTCTTACTTTTCAAAGGTAATTATAGTTTTGGGAAATGCCAGAAGTCTCAGGGCACCAAATCTGGGCTATAGGGGGACAGAGTCACCTGGGCCATTTGATGTTTTGCAAAAAAACTGCTTGAGACATGATGTGTGAGCACTTATGTGGTCCTGATGAAGCTGCCAATCACCAGTTGCCCACAGCTGCAGCCTTCTGAATCATCCAAATAGTTTCCACAGAAGAATGTTCCAGTTTAATGCAATATCTGATGCAGATTCGTTTTTCTAGTCACTCAGTCATTTTGAATGTGACTGCCACACAGTACACATGCTCCCTCAACAGCGTCTACCACCCGCACTGAGCAGTACAGTGAGGTGGTCCTTGTTCATGAATGTGCCTTCCAGTCCACTCTCCTTGGCCTCATTATATTAGCAACGGCTGGACTTTTTCTGGACAGACAATGGGGGGGGTGTGTGTGTGCGTGTGTGTGCTCACGCACGCATGTACGTTTCTTTGTCCATTCACCCATTGATGGACACTTAGGTTATTTCCATGTCGGCTATCGTAAGTAAATAATGCTGCAATGAATATGGAGGTGCATATATCTTTTCAAGTCAGTGTTTTTAATTTGGATAAATTGCTGAATCATATGGTAGTTTCTATTTTTAACATTTTTAAGATTTTATTTATTTTAGAGAGGGGGAGGGAGAAAGAGAGGGAGAGAAACATTAATGTGTGGTTGCCTCTTGCGCACCCCCGACTGGGGACCTGGCCGACAACCCAGGCATGTGCCCTAACTGGGAATCGAACCAGTGACCCTTTGGTTCACAGACCGGCACTCAGTCCACTGAGCCACACCAGCCAGGTTGCAAATAATATTCTTTAATCCATGTCTTTACTTCACTACCTATTTTTCAAATGAGAGCAAGCATATGAATTTTGCTAGAATATTTATTGACTCTTAAAGACTAAACGGTGACGTAGTCTCATCTGACGCTCCCATTAGATGTACTTACGCCACATTTAAAACATGAAAACAACTACAGGAAGACTCGGCTAGATGACTCATATTTCAACCACGATGTAAATCTACTGAATTGTCTTTCAAGTTTGATACCACATCAGTTAAGCATTCTAGAAAAAAAAATTTTTTTCTTGAACAAAGTATTTGTTCTGAAGTCATCTGGAATGTATTTTATGAGTGCTGATCTTGATCTCTGCTGACCAGACGGTGCTCAGACTTGTTGTCACAGATTCTGGGCTATAACCTGGTCTGACTCAACAGATTTCGTCTGCCTCTCGGATGTTAGTTTGAACTGAACGGCAGCCAGTCAAGAAATACGAAGGAACATGTGCATGGAGGTCATGAAAGAAGGTTCCTGCTTCAGCTTTTGTAACTTAATCACTAACAAACACTTTAAGCTCCTGTTGACACTTTCATTCAAAGTGAGTATTTTCAACTTACAACCAAGATTACTCTACCCAGCAAACCAATCATTTAAAATCAAAGGACAGATAAAGGGCTTCCTAGACAAGAAAACGCTAAAGGAGTTCAACACCACCAAACCAGGATTTCAAGAAATGTTAAAAGCACTTCTTTAAGGAGAAGGGAAAAAAGATTAAAAAATATGAATAATAAAATGGCAATAACTACATATATATCAACAATTACTTTAAATGTAAATGCATTAAATGGTTTAGTCAGAAGATGTCAGGTGGCTGAATGGCTAAGAAAAGAAGACCCATGCGTATAGTATGATGTCTACAAGAGACCCACTTGAGGTCAGAAGACACACACATACTGAAAGTAAACAGATGGAAAAAGATATTTCATGGAAATGGAAACGGGGATAAAAGCTAGGGTAGCAATACTTACACCAGACAAAAAGACTTTAAAACAAATGCTACAAGAAGAGACAAAGAAAAACCCAGCAATTCCACTTCTGGGTATTTATCCAAAGAAACCCAAAAGACTAATCTGAAGGACATATGCATGTACCCTATGTTCACTGCGGCATTACTTATAATAGCCACGATGTGACAGCAATCTAAGTGTCCATCAGTAGGTAAATGGATAAAGAATGATGCATATATACAATGCAATATGCCTCGGCCATAGCAGAGAATGAAATCTAACGCTGGCTGGTGTGGCTCAGTGGATTGAGCACCAGCCTGCGAACTGAAAGGTCACCAGTTCATTTCCCACGTAGGGCACATGCCCGGATTGTGGGCCAGGTCCCCAGCTGGAGTTGTGTGAGAGGCAATGAATTGATGTATCTGTCATATGTTGATGTTTCTTTCCCTTTCTTTCTCTCTCCCTTCCAGTCTCTCTAAAAGTAAGTAAATAAATAAGATCCTTAAAAAAAAAAAAGAAATCTTGCCATCTACTACAACATGGATGGACCTGGAGGGTATTATGCTAAGTGAGATAAGTAAAGCAGAGATAGACAAATGCCATAGATTTCACTTACACGTGGAATCTAAAAAACAAAACAAACAAACTCACAGATACAGAGAACATTTTGATGGTTGCTAGATGGCAAAGGGGTTCAGGGAGAAAGGTGAAAAAGGGGAAGGAATTAAGAAGCACAAATTAGTGGTTACAAAATAGTCATGGGGATGTAAAGTACAGCATAGGGAATATAATCAATAACACTGAAATAACTATGTATGGTATCAGAGGGGCACTGGATTTTATTGGGGCGATCACTTTCTAAGTTAAATAAATGTCTGCTCACTATGTCATACACAATATTGTATGGCAACTACTGTATGGCAATTTTAAAATAAAAATAATAACTATTATTATTTATCCTCATCTTAGGGCATTTTTTCATTGCTTTTAGAGCAAGAGAGAGAGAAACACTGATGCAAGAGAAAAGCATCGATCAGCTGCCTTCTCACGCATGCGCTGACTGGGGATCAAACCTGCAGCCGTGGTATGTGAGTCGGCGTTCAACTGGGAGTCAGACTCAAGACTTTCCAGTCTACGACGAGACAACACTCTAACCAACTGAGCCACACCAGCCAGGCTAAAAGAGTTATTTTCACAAAAATTTTTTATTTACTTATTTTCAAAAAAATTTTTATTTACTGATTTTAGGAAAAGAGAGGAAAGAAGAGACAAAGAGAAAAACATCATTTTTATGGATTCTGGTTTATTCTTGTATGTGCCCTGACTGGGGATTGAACCTGCAACCTTGGCATAGGGGGATGACACTCTAACCAACTGAGCTACCCAGCCAGGTGCTAAAAAACCATTTTTTAAAAAATGTAAATGTTTCAGATATGAGCTACATGCAAGTAGTTTATAGTAGCCATCGTTGAATCAGTGAGTTTTGAGTTATACATAAGACATGAACAATGGGTTGATCGCAGAGTTACTGCTTATGTTGATTTGTGATTCTTTAGAGTGAAACTTTGTCTTAGAAATTTAGAGGTTGGGCACTTTTTTTTGAGCCAAAGCTATGCCACTTGTAAGTATCAACTTTGGGAAAGGTGCTTCCTTTTGCTTGTTTTTAAAACTGGGCTAGTGATGATGGTTTTCCTCTGGCTCAGAGCTGCCCTCAGGACCACCTGAGAGAGAGAGAGTGCACATCTTTGTTTTAACAGAAGCACAGACATAGTTAGGGCACACAGCACCAGTCCGTAGGTTTCTTCACTGACGTGCTTCCACATGACCACATGAAGTAAATTTGCCATACGTCTCCATGATGTGGTAGCAATGCCAACACATAATCTGCTTCTCTGGAGAGTAACTCGGCTACACTCAGGACAAGGTGTGCTTCTTCCATCTTCGTGATGGATTCCAGCCTTGCTATTATAAGGTGCATCCTTTATTTTAAAAGGTTGAGTAAGATGAATCTTTAAAAGAAAAAAAGCGTTCCGGATGGTTACATTTAGGTCCAAGCCCATCCTGAGAGTATTCTTGGGCCCTAAGCCCACATACTCTGTGTGTGTGTGTGTGTGTGTGTGTGTGTGTACATGTGTATATATATGTAGACACACACACTCAGTACTGCATTTTTCATTGGATTTTGAACCACATGCAATTTCTTCCCTTTAAAGCTTTGCTTTCCAGGAAGCAGTTGTTTGAGAGGTGGTGGCAATAACCACACTGACCTTAGTAGTTCTGTCTCCTTTTTTGAACAATCTATTTCTACAATATTTTTGCTAATTAACACACATTTTATTCATGGAAATATTTTCACTAGAGGTCTGTGAAAGAAATAAAGATATTTTACAGCCACGGGAGCTTTTTTTCTTCTTTCATTCGAGGACCCCTTCCCTCCTTCCACCACCAAGTGCCGGTTAGTCGAGCGTTCCCGTCCTGCTGCTGAATCTGACTATAAATCTGGCACTCGCCTGGCTTCCTTCTGTTTGCAATTTGTTTCTTTTTATTTTGCGATAATTACAAACTTACAAAGGAAATCACAAGAACAGTGCAGGGAATTCCCACACACTGTTCGCCCAGAGACACGCTCCAGTTTCATTAACTGTCTCGACAACGTCCTTTCAAGCAAAAGGATCTGATCCAGGGTCACGCTGTGACGTGTTCATTCATCCTGTGTTTTCAGTTTCCTTAAATCCGGAACACTTCCTTGGTTATCGGGTAGATTATCCCTCCGCTGGATTTGTCTGATGTTTCTTTCCTCGTGACAAGGGTGCGGCTAAGCACCTCTGGCAGAGAGGTCACGGAAGCGAGGCTGTGCGCTTCTGACTACGTCCCGATCATGCAGCCCATCTCAGTCTGTCCCCAAATAATGCGAGAACTGTCTGATGGCAGAACGGCTCCTCTTCCCGTCAATCAGCATTTGGAGGGGAGGGACTCGGAGGCTGTGTAAACATGCTCTTCTAATCCGACCTTCAGCTTCCGGTGTTAGCACCCGCTGACGTGTGCTGCCTGCATTAAGTTTACTATGATGATTGACACAGGGCGCGCTTCTAACGCCACCACTCGTTCTGAACTTATGGGTTGGCCTTCTACTCTAAGGGACAATTGTGTCTTCTCCCCGTGTATTTTTTCCTTTATCTGTCTATGCCAGTGTGGACTCATGAATTCCTATTCTGTTCAGTGGGATATAACATCACCATCATTACTTAGTTTGATGCTCAAATTGCCCGAGATGGGCCCAGATTTGGACTTCCATTCAAGCTGACTCCCGTGTCCTTCTGATAGGCCCCATCGATCCGTGAACCCTTCACTACTTCCTGGTACAAGAAGAGGCGGCAGACCCATCTTGCACTGTCCATGCCCCAGGCCTGGACGCAGCCATTTCTCCCAGGAGCCCTTCGGGCGGAGAATTGTGTTTAGATAACAAAGTCTGGACACCAGGTGGATCATCACTACAGGCCCTCCTAGTGGACAGAGCTGGGGAACATACAAATGTGTACACACACAGATTTTTGCATGTATATGTACACACATACAAACGTATGTGTTTCTATATCTCTGTATTCACACCAATCCCTGTAATTCCAGTCCAATACACAAAGCACACATTGCAGTGTTTTCCTTTTCCGTGTTTGTAATTCCCTTCTCCGACAGTGAGAAACCTGGCTGGCATTGTCCCCGATGTATTTACTCATTGCTCCAGTGCCCTGGACGCTCTCTCCGGTGACCGCTGGGCTGTCGCCCTGCCTGGCAGCCTGTCTTGTGTGAACTCCAACGACCTTCTGTGCTCGGACCAGCATTCTGATCTTTACATTAAATTCGGAGGGGAGGAAGGGAGGGAAAAGGGAAAGAGCGTTGCTCACAATTATTCAAAGTCTTAATTAAATGTATTTTAAAAATACTACATCACCCGTATTTAAAGTGCCTTTGAATAACCCAATAGAAAAGTGGTCAAGGACACAGAAAAGCAATTCATTTAAGAAATGTAGTATCTGGATGTTGCACACAAGCTAGATGTGCATAAGCACGAAACTGAATAAGTAATCATATCACACAGTGTATACTGGGCAACCATTAAATAGGATTAACATAGATCCTTATTTATTGATTTGAAAAAACTTCCATGACATATTACATTAAAAATTTTAACAAAATATCACTATTTTACATCCTATTTTGTGTGTATATAGGTGTGCATAGGGAAAAAACCGTGAGAGGTTATAAAGGAGAATATCAATGCTATTCTTGAGTCTTACAGAAATAAAATATTATGAGAGATTTTTAGGAGTTACTCTGAAACCACCACTTAATGATTTTTCCCCTCCCTTTGCCAAGCACATGGGTTTAATAAACTTGCACTATTTAGCTAGGTCTGTGTTTTCTTTTCAAGGAAATAAATATGTATGTATACAATCAAGTGAAGAGAATGTATGACATTTGTAGAATTCTATGTGCAATCCTCTGTGAAAAGAGTGCATGGCTGGTGGTAAGCAGTTTTACTTGAGAACACAGACAGAGTTTCCCTCAGTACCTGGGTGAGCTAACAAAGGTGTAACTGGATCTCACCATTTCACAGCCTTGTATGAGGTAAGAGAGTTGCATTGGCCGTAGTTTCTACCGGAGGGAAGGTGTTAAAAGTACACACACCATGTCTGTCTCAATCCTGGAGCAGGGGCTCCGTGGGGCTGGTGGGGCTGCCCACCCCTCTGGTGAAGCGATCCACACCTGCTTGGGGGGCCTAGATGGAGGAAGAAATCGCACCTGCAGCCGGGAGCTGGCAACAGTGCAGGTGGCATGGGGGCGTTGCTTAACGTGGTCAGTAAAACGACCTGCCCTTCCTGAGTCTCTGTCTTTTGGAGTCCTGAGCTTTTTTTGTGTTATCTCATTGTGATGAAAAAAGCCAGGATAAGATTCTCTAATTTTGTTTTTACTTTTAAAAACATTTTTATGTGCTGCCTGGTAGTTTTAAGAGATTACATACTACATTTCTAAACAGAAAAAAAAATGTTTTCATTTTGAAATTGAAGAAAAGAATGCTTTAGGAATGCTCAAAACTCAGTAAGAGATCAACCCAATTTAAAAATGAAAAAAAAATAAGCTAAAGATTTGAACAGATACTTTAGCAAAGAAGATATATGAATGGTAATTAGACACAAAAAATGCTCAATCTAATTAGCCATTGGCAAAATGCAAATTAAAACCACAAAGAGATAACCCCACACACCTATCGGAATGGCTAGAATTATTTAAACGTACAATGCCAAGCACTGGTGAGGATGGGGAGAAGAACGGGAAGGCCCGCACACTGCTGTCTGGAAAGCAGTGTGACAGTTTCTTATTCACGCAACGTGCAGTCCAGCAACCCACTGCTAGGTAGTTACCCAAGGGAAGTAAAAACCTACATTCACACGAGAACCTGTACATGAATGTTTGTAATGTCTTTACGCATACACCCCAAAGTCTGGAAACAGCCCCAGTGCCTCCTTCTGGTGCCTGGATAAACACGCTGTGATATATTCACAATAAAAAGGGACAAATGACTCATATGTACAACAGTGTACATGCATCTCAAAAGCATTTTGCTAAGTGAGAGGAGCCAAACTCAAAAAGGCTACAGAGTGTGGGATTCCGTTGATGCGACATCCTGGAAGAGGGACAGAAAACTGACCAGCGGTCACCAGGGGCTGGAGATGGAAGGAGGGGTCAACGACCACGCGATGCCAGGGAATTTGGGGAAGGTGGAGAGTGATAGAAGTGTAAAGTTTACACAATTGTGTCTTTCTTTTTTAAATTATTACTTTTAAATTTATTATGTATTTGGAATATAATTCAAATGTAACACTGTGTAAGTAAGGATTTGGGTGCACGTAGTTCATTAACAAGGACGTATGGGGAGGGCGTGGGGGTGCAGGGCCGAGGAGAGGCTGTGCTAGTGAGCAGGCTGCTGCTGTTCCTATCAGGGGTGAGAACACAGGGGACTGTCCACCAGCTCTCATCCCTCACGATGACAATTGCTCCTGGGGCCTTGCCCCCTTCCCTGGTACCGCCAGCTGCCTGGCACATGGGCTCAGAACTCCTCTGCCGCCAGAGAAAGCCCTCAGGAGGGGGCTCAGGTGCTGCTGGTGACCTCAAGAGTGCACTGAGCTGATACTGGTGAGCACCAGTAGCATCTGCTTCAACGTTTTAATTGCTTAAAGCATTTTAAAGAAAACTCTCTTTCCCGCTGAAGCAAGCCTTGAGAACTACATAACCCTATGGATCAGCCCGGAAGACAGTCTCGGTAAGCCTGCTACCACCACAGACCAGCCGGCTGTCCTGCTTCCTCCTGCGTGGCTGGATTTGTGCCTTCGGGGTCCCAAGTTCTTCCACTTTCCAGCCCATTCTTCATGGTTCTCTGGAGCCAAATTCCTCGTGTCTCTTTTTGACATAAAGGTAGAAGGTGTCTGACAGGAACATACCTGGCTGTGGACCAGGACAGCCTATGCTCTTAGGGAACACTACTACCTGGGAGCTGTGGGGGGGGCTCTACCCACAGGGCCCGCCCCCCCCCCCCCAGCTGCCACGGATGAAAATAAGTCTACCAAGACATGATCTGCTTGAGGAGGAAAGGTGGCCCATCTCTCAAAGGAGAAGGGCCAAGAGCCTTTTCCTCAATAGGCTTTTATTGGGTTCATTTTGCACAGGAATAGGGGTAAAGCTCATTAATCGTTGTCAGGCAGTAAAGATAAAACAATAGCATGCAAAGAACTACAAGGACTTATTCTGAGTCAGGAACTGTTAGCTAAGGGGCTACAAAACTTTGGGAAACAAGCTCATTTCCTGCTCGGACCTTTATCATTTAATTGAGAGCATTCTTAGCAAAGCAGGTTTCACAGGATTTTATGTATTCTTTCTTAGGCCTGCTTGCCCTGGGGAGCCCGCCCTTTCCAGCACAGGGTTGCACCACCCTCTGTCATTGTTTCAGGCTTAGGTCAGGCAGGGGAAGTAAGGCAGCCAAGAGATTAGGAGACTTCTTGCAGACAGAAAGAGGACTCAGGCTATTTCAAAGCCAAGGGGTGAGGGTCCATCACCCCCTTTTGCTATAGCCCCCCAAGCTCTTCCCTGGGGCCTCCCCATGATTGTGCTTGTCTTAGGTCATCCCTCCCTTGGGGAATCTTACCCATCATTGGCTAACCGATCAAACATTGGGGGCCAGTTATGGATGAAGAAAAAGGAGCAGAAACAGTGAAGCTGCCAGGGAGATAAGCTTTGTCTCCTTAGTGGCTTATGGCCCAAAGGTCGCTCACTCAGCCTTAGCCATGAGGGGGTTACAGCTTCTGAAACCAGGCAGGGCAGTTCCTAATAGGGGACAACCTTGGAAACACACATTTCTCCAAGTTCCTGTTGTGCTGATTTGATGATATTTCTATGAAGAAAAGAGTGGGTAGATGTCAGCTGGACTCACTAGGTTGCAGGTGAGGGACTGTGGGCAACAATCCAGGGTGCCTTACTGAGGTTGGGATTTGCCTCTGGGAATCCAAGAAAGCTTTGATGCATCAAGGTGAGTGAGCATTAAGAAGCATGTAGGTTTCAGGAACAACCGGAAGCAGGATCTTAAATGCCTCTGCTTCCCTGTGTCCGTCCAATCCTCTTACAGACAGATCCGTTTTCTTCATGTGTCAGGACATGGCTGCCGACAGCTCCCCGTGTTATATGCAAGGTGGGGCAAAGGTAGGTTTACAGTTGTTCTTGTGGGGAATAATACAATAGTTAATAATAATATAAGAATAAACACTGTTTTGCATACATAGGACTGTAAACCTACTTTTGCCCCACCCTGTAGTCTAGAGCTCCAGTTCCTAGAACTGTCCGAGATGACTCCTTTGGTTCCAGGTCAAAAAATAATGAGGAGGAGCTCACTGGCCCAGCTGGAGTCAGGCAGCCGGGACCAGGCAACTGTGGGCTGTAAGAACAAGCCACTCACTCCCATAGGTATCATGCCTCTGGAATATGGGGGTATTTTTCAGAGCACAGAGTAGTGATGCTTGCCAGGCAAAAACAGTAAAAGAAAGAAAAATAATGTCCAAGTGTGGTGGCTAAAAAAACACTAATAGTTTTCCTTCCACCTTCTACATTCTTCTGACTGGGCTAATAACCAAAATAACAAGAGTGAGAGGAACAGGAGAAAAATCAAAGTTTAATACATGCACATCGGGAATTCACATGGGCATGAAAACTTCCTGAAATTTGAAAGGCAGTGAGGCGACACTGGGTATATAAAGACATTTTTGGACAACGGAGAGAGGGGGTGGATGCGGTATTAGATTTCAGAGGCGAGAATAAGCGACTGACACGTAGCTGAGGAGGAATGGAACACACAAGGCAGGAAAATCCTTGGTAGGCAACTCAAACCATGGGACATGCGTGGTGGGGTGGGTGCAGTCCCAGGAGACAGTCCCCTGCCCGAAGCCCTCTTATTTACCATATTGAATTCAAATCAGACTAAGGCAAACATTCTAACTTGCCTTCCTGTGGCAGGTCTCTGTCTGAACCTCTTGGGCAGGAAAGGGGCGAGGGTAAAAGCCTCCCTCTGAGTCTTGGTTCTTTCTTTCTTTTTTATTCATTTTAGAGAAGGGGAAGAGAGGAAGAAAGAATGGGAGAGAAACGTGGATGTGAGAGACAAACGTTGGTCGTCTCTCACACACGCCCCAACCAGGGACCCAGCCATGTGCCCCGACTGGGAATCAAACCAGCGACCTTTGGCTTTGCAGGTTGGCTCCCAGCCAACTGAGCCACACCAGTCAGGGTGAGTCTTTTCTCTTAATAAACAGCTTAAAGCAACATTCCCAAAAAGCAGCAGCAGGGTTGTGAAACTCCTGGCCCTTCATCGACACCACGTGTTGCTATGCTCTTTAGAAGGCAACATGAACATCCTTTTAGATGCGTGTCCTAGCTGTTCCCAAACTAAGGGGAATCCTCAGAGGCCAAAAGTTGAATGCCAAAAACCGGGAGAAGACATTTGCAACCAACAAAGTGTTAGTATCCGGAATATGTGAACACTGAAAAACCAGTAAGAAAAAGATGTACAAACCAATGGGGAAATGGACAAAAGACAAGAACAGGCAATTCACAGAAGAAAAAACATGAAACATATGAAAAATCTCAGTATGCAGGGAAATACAAAACTAAACCCATAGTATCATATTTTATATTGGTAGAAAATTTAAAGTCTGGCAATTTCCCATACAAACTGCATTTCAGTGTAACCAAATACTAATTAGCTAGAGATAAATACTCTAGCTAGTATATGAAAAAGGAATGATAGGTCCTAACCAGTGTGGCTCAGCTGCTGGAGCATCCCCCCACAAGGCGCAAGGTTGCAGGTTCGATCCCTGGTCAGGGCATATGCCTGGACTGCCAGTTCAGTTCCAGGTCAGGGCACATCTGATGTTTCTCTCCCTCTCTTTCTCCCTCCTTTCCTCTCTCTTTAAAAATAAATCAATAAAATCTTAAAAAAACAGAATGATAGAATCTCACAACTTTGCAACCTCTAATGAATAATAAGCTAAGAGGTAATAATCAGTGATTGCCTTCCCACACAAAACAGACGCAGCCAAACATTATGTGCCTCCCGGAGGACAAACACACCACCACCTAAAAAAATGTCCTCATCGGATCAAGCCTCTGGGTTTAATAAACGCATTCCTGGAATCAGGAGCAGAGAAACACACAGAACAGCACCACGTGAATGCACTTAACAAACCCAGTCTGTGGGAAGTTGCAGAGGTCATCAAATAAACTGCAGGGAAGGGGAAAGGATGGTTTTCATTTGGACCCTGATTCGAGCAGACAACTAAACAAACACGAAAGTGTGTGAGAATAGAAGGAATTTGAACATCAACTAGATATTTTATGATATTGTTAAATTTTGGTGTGATGATGGTATTGTTCTTACATTTTCATAAGGTCCTACAAAGGAACTGTCTGGGGGAGCTGGAAATATTCTAGATCTTGATCTGGGTGGTAATTTTGAAACCGTAAAAGACGCTGGTGTTCGGGCTGCCTGTCACTATTAAACCCAATCAGCAATGACAGCAATTGAATCTTTATGGGTGCTTTATTCAGACAGCCGGCAATCAGAGAAGATGGCAGCTTCATACCCTAACAGACCATCTTGTTTGTTGTCTGTTCTTTCCAGGCCAACGTTTTTACAGCAGGGAATAAACAAGGTGCAATGAGGGTTTTTGAAATTTAGGGAGGGTCAGGTAGAAGAAACTACAACATTCCTGTGCTGGGCGGTTAGCTGTTCCCAGGGGCGGGTGGTCCCCTGTCTCTTCCTGGAACACAAAGGCCCAGATGCCTCCAGTTGTCCTCAGGCGGCAATCTTTATCAGAGCCCCAGGAGGTCAGCTGTTTTCCCAGGAGCCAGGGCGGGCCTTATCTGTAGTTTCTGAAACAAAAGCTTTAACATATAGATTACTTGCTAGGCTTATAACTTTTTACCTTAAACTAAAAGTTTCCAGCCCTTGAATCCCCTGTCAGTTTCACAGCAGTGGATGCATATAAAACTTCACCACTCACTGAGTTGAATTCTGAAGGTTTGGGCACTGTACCATATGTGATATTTTAAAGGTAGGGTCCTTTTCGTAAAAACAAAACAAAACAAAACAGGATTTATTTTGAAATTTTTACAGATGAAGTGGTATCATGTCTGGGATTAGCTTTAAAATACTCCAAGATGGCTCATGGAAGATTGGCCGCGAGTTGGGAAGTGTTGAAGCTGAAGGATGGCTTATAATATCATACATTTCCTTTACATGTTTGAAATTTTCTTTAATAGAAGGGTTTTTTTTTTTAAAGTGATGACCTCTGGTCTAGATAGAGGTGTAGGTAAACATGCCTCACCGACCCACAAACTACAGCAAAAATTAACAACTAGGCTACAAAACAAACGTCACCCAGAATTGTCAGAAAAATCAAGCCGTGTGGAGGGCCAACAGCAAAGGATTTAAAGAAGTAACGCTCGTACAGATGAGTAGGAGGGGTGGAGACGCAAAAAGGCGAGGAAAGGTGGAGAGGCGTGGAGAGGCCGAGTGCTGCACAACGGCACAGAGACCTGGAACGCGTGGTCCCACATCCACGTGTGGTGAGTAAACATCAGGAGGAGTACCTCGGGGGCGAGGGATCCCAGCCCCACACCGGACCACCCAGCCCAGAGTTCCAGCACCAGGAAGTAAGTCCCCATAACTTCTGGATATAAAAATCAGTGCAGGTTGGAACAAGGGAAGAAACTGTGGGATTCTCAAGAGATTTCTCTTAAAGGACCCACAGTGGACTTGGGACTCATGCAGACCCACCCACTCTGAGATTCAGCACCAGGGCAATAGCTAGAAGGGCACAAGTGACACACAGGGGGAAATGGGAGAAAGCGAAGTGACTGGCAAGGGGGTTAGTGCTTGGGAGATAGCTTCCTCTCAGGCAAGCTCCAGAGACCAGGCAGTGGCACTGTCCCCTCTCTAAGCTCTCCCCGCACACAGAGGCACAGAGCAGCCCTGCCCTGGTGACTACCTAAGGCCCCACACAATTTACAGGTGCCTTGTCTACAATAGCCCATGCTACTAAGACAGGAACTCAAAGCAGCTCTACTTAATACACAGAAACAAAAACAGGGAGGCTGCCAAATTGAGGAGACAAACATGGCCCAAATAAAAGAACAGAACAAAACTCCAAGAAAAAAACCTAAATGAAATGGAGATAACCAACCTATCAGATGCAAAGTTCAAAACACTGGTTATCAGGATGCTCTAGGAACTCACTGGGTACTGCAATCACATTTTTAAAAAAAAAGACACGGGCAGAAATGAAGGTTGCATTAATTATATAAAGAAAAAATTATAGGGAAACAACAGTGGAGGGGATGAAACTGAGAATGAAATCAATGATTTGGAACATAAGGAAGAAAAAAGCACTCAATCAGAACAACAAAAAGAAGAAGAATTAAAAAAATAAACAAGGATAGGCTAAGGAGCCTTTCGGACATCTTTAAATGGACCAACAGCTGATTCATAGGAGGAGAAGCCAGAAGGAGAAGAGGAGGAGCAAGAAATTGAAAACTTATTTGAAAAAATAATTAAATAAAACTTCCCTAATTTGGTGAAGGAAACAAACATACAAGTCCAGGAAGCACAGAGAGTTCCAAACAAGATGGACCCAAAGAGGACCACTCCAAGACACACCATAACTGAAATGCCAAAGTTTAAAGGTATAGAGAGAATCTTAAAAGCAGCAAGTGAAAAGCAGAGAGTTACGTATAAAGGAGTTCCCATAAGGTCCTCAGCTGATTTCTCAAAAGAAACTTTGCAAGCTAGAAGGGACTGGCAAGAAGTATTCAAAGTGATGAAAAGCAAGGACCTACATCCAAGATTACTCTATCTAGCAAAGCTATCATTTAGAATTGAAGGGCTTATAAAGTGCTTCCTAGACAAGGTAAAACTAAAGAAGTTCATCATCACCATGCCAATATTATGTGAAATGGTAAAGGGAGTTATATAAGAAAAAGATCAAAATGATGAACATTAAATTATCAACAAATGCACAACTATCAACAATTGAATCTAAAAGACAAACCGAGCAAACAAATGAAACAGGAACAGAATCATAGATATGGACCTCATTTGGAGTGTTCTCACTGGGGAGAGGAAAGAAAGAGAAGGGGCAAAGGTGCAGGGATTAAGAAGCACACATTTGTAGCTACAAAATAGGGGAATGTTAAGAACAGTATAGGAACTGGAGTAACCAAAGAACTTACATGCATGACCCATGGACATGAACTAAGTAAGGGGTGGGGGATTGCTGGAGGGAATGGGGGTACTGGGTGGAAGGGAGCAGAGGGGGGAAAGTTGGGACAACTGTAATAGCATAATGAATAAAATATATTAATTAAAAACCAAAAACAATAAAGTAAAACAACAGTGTCTGACAAGATAATGTTACCGAGTAGGTGGAGCAATGGGAACTCCCATACACTGCTGGTGAGGATGTAAATTATAAATTGAACAACTGTGTCACATATCTGGTAAACATGAAGGTGGGCACGTCTTATAACTCCACAATCTCTCCATGAGAGTATACCCTAGAGAAGCACCAAAACTTGTGCTCGTGCATGTGTGTGCGTGTCAGACGACTCACACAGCACTGTTTGTGATAGGCCAAAATAAGAAGGGGAGGAAACAACTCAAATATAAATTGATGGGAGAATGAATAAATAAATTGTGATATGTTCACTCAATGGAATTCTGTATGACTGGGCTATAGCTACACTAACTAACATGGCTGAATCTCACAAAATGAACAAGTACAAACTTTGTAAGTTGCAGAAAAATACTATAGTAATACCATTAATTAAGATTCAAAATTTGCAAAATAGAATACTATATTTTAGAGAGATATAAAAACTGTAAAGAAAAGCAAGTGAATGGTAAACATAGGGGAATATAATTGAGTAGCTGTCTATAGGGCTTTCAAAGGTTCTGATAATATTCTACTCCTTAAGCTGAGTGATGAGTATTTATTTTAATATCATTTTTACCCCAATATATGTTATAAAGACTTATATGTGTGGGGACATTTTATATAAAATATATTTAAAAACCATTTCCTGTTGTTCTCTGCAGCCTGAGTGTCTGAGTCATAGTCAGTGGTGTGGAATGATGCAAAGAACACTGGGTCATCGGGAACTTGGGAAACACAGTTTTCAGATCCAGCTGCTCCACTAACCAGCCCAGTGACCTTGTGTAATTCCTTTCTTTTTTTAAAAAAGAGATTTTATTTCTTTATTTTTTAGAGAGAGGAAGGGAGGGAGACAGAAAGGAAGAGAAACATCAATGTGTGGTTGCCTCTTGTGCGCCCCCTACTGGGGACCTGGCCTGCAACCCAGGCCTGTGCCCTAGACTGGGAAGAAGACCAGCAACCATCTGATTCTCAGGTGGGCACTCAATCCACTGAGCCACACCAGCCAGGGCATAATTCTTAACTCTTCTTAACCTAAGTTTCCTCAGCAAGAAAATGGGCTAATCAGCATTTCTCAATTATGTTCTTCAAAATGCTAGTTCTAAGATATTTTATAGATATTTTGTGACAACAACAAAAAAGCTGTGTGGTGAAATTCGTTTGAGGGTCTCTGGGTTAAACAATAGTAATAGGGTCACCGTGTAGCAAGACTCCTCAGGGTCTTGCCCTGACTGGTGTGGCTCAGTGGGTTGGGCGTCATCCTGCAAAGAAAAGGGTCGTCAGTTTGATTCCCAGTCAGGGCACATGCCTGGGTTGCAGGCCAGGTCCCTGGTTGGGGGCAAGCCAGAGGCAATGGATCCACATTTCACACATCAATGTGTCTCTCCCTCTTTCTCCCTCCCTTCCCCAGTCTCTAAAATAAATAAAATACCTTTTAAAAAAAAGACTTCTCAGAGACTTGAATATACAGGGATGAGTTGTAAATGTCCAAGAGAGGAATACAGAATTTTCAAAAGTCGTTTGCTACAGAATCATGCATATCGGTGTATATACACTACAGCTCTTAAAGAAGAGCGTGGGCCGGGAAATCCTGGAATCACTGCTTCCTCAGATCTCCTTCAACATAACCATCCATAAATCTACAGTTCTCAGATGACCTTTACTGCAGGATGTGTGATGAACTGTGGGAGAAGAGACAGGGGCTGGGACACCTAAGAGATACCGCAATGGCCTGGGCATGGCAGCGTGATGCCTGTAATAGCAGTGTTGTGGCTGGGATGGGAAGGGGGAGGCACAGTCAGGAGGCATAGCTAAGGGACTGTGAAGCGGGGCGGAGCACAGGGCACCCCTGCCTGGTTAAGCTCTACATACCGGTACTAGTCAAGTGCAACTGCTGTGTCTGAGTGCCACTGCAGTGATCAGCTAGCTGTGGCTTTGCACCACATGGAATAGTTTTAGAACATGAAAGACTTGAAGAGCTCAGCAGATCCAGGTCCTACATTTACGTGTGAGCATATTGTATTCCAAAGTTTAGGTGACTTCCCCAAAGGCTACATAGCTCAGGTCAAGAACTGAATAGCCCAGACAAGATGCCCCGGTTCCCAGACCAGCCTGACACTCTGACATTTGAAAATGTGTGTGTGAAGTGTGAGCACCTCACCAAGGACTCAACGTGGTTTTTATTCACTTCCGTTTGAAGGATGATCTTGAGCCGTACAACCTCTATGAACTGAGGTGGCTGTTATGAATTCAAGTGTCCCAGAATTAAGAAGATAATGGTTGATTTCCTCCTAGACAGCCATTAGTAACATTTGAGAATGTGGATGCATTAGGGAAAACCTGCCACAGTTATTGCTCCCACGAAAGAAGAAAGCCGATGTCACAGCTGTGTGTGATAGGTTGTGTTTTTCAGAATGCTTTCACATATTTCACTTCACTGTTCTCTCAACCCTGTGGGGAAATTCATGTTTTCATTTTAAGTAAGAAATGTATTTCTCTAAGAGTGAATAGTGATTTAGTGACAGAAACAAAACCTGAATCCAGGTTTCTTTATTTTTATTCTAAGACTATTTCCATGAAATCACACTTGAATTTTGATATATTGGTTAGTCTGCCATCTTGAATCAAAATAATGGCTAATGAAAACATTTCAAATAGGCGTATGTTCTATAAATAGGAATAGGTTTCAGATAACTGGAGATCCATAAGTTTTAGAACCTTTGATTATCATGGTAGGCAGCTGGATAAAACTGTGGCGTTTGAAAATGCAGAGACACTCAAAAAATATTTCTCCACCAGATCGAACTGGAACCCCTCTGACGTCAGGTGGCCCTGACACAACCAGCAAGAGGGCTTGATTTGAAACCTCACCAAAAATAAGTGGCCAGGGAAAGCATTCTCATTCCTGGTGGGCCTGAGACTCCCCTTTTTGCCAAGAGATGCCACGAGGGCCAGGTGGAACTGGAAGAGAAAGCCAGCTACAGCAGGCGGATTGGTCCAGAAAGCCTTTGTCTCATGGGTCCCAGACCTTCCTCCCCAGCCCAGAGTCACCAGGTGTTATGGATTCAGTGTTTGTCTCCCCCGACCCCCACACTCCCCAATATTCACATATCAAAGCCCCTATGCTCAGTGTGGCTATATTTGAGGAGATGAGGCCCTAAGGAAGTAATTAAAGTTAAATGGAGACAGAACATGGGGCTTGCATCCAATGGGATTAGTGTCTTCATAAGAAGAGACCCCAGAGAGCCCAGAGAGCTCATGCTTGCCCCCTCTCCCTCTCTGACTCTCCCCAGCCCCATACACTCCACTGAGAGGAAAGACCACGTGAGGACTTGGGGAGAAGGCAGCTGGTTTCAAGGTCTCACTAGAAACGCAACTGGCCATCACCTTGATCAAGGATGTCTAGCTTCCTGTCTTGGTCTGTTTAGGCTGCTATAATAAAATATCACAGACTGGGTAGCTCATTAACAACAGAAATTTATTTCTGGAGCCTAGAAATCCAAGATTAAGATGCCAGCATGTCTGCGTTCTGGTGAGGACCCTCTTTCTGGGTCATACCTGGTGCCTTCTCCTGCGTCGTCACATGGTGGAAGGGGCAAGGGATTTCTGTGGGGCATCTTTTATAAGAACACTAATCCCATTCATAAGGGTTCTACCATCATAACCTAAGCACCTCCCAAAGGCCCCACCTCCTACTACCATCATCTTTGCGGGGGACACAAATATTCAGAACTGAGAAAATAAATTGCTATTGTTCAAGCCACCCAATCTGTCCAGACTAATGTAGGAGCAGGACAGAATGGGCAAGAGGAATCCACTTCTGCAAGCGGTCCAGTCTGGGAGGCCTCCTTCTCCCACAGGCCAAGACTCACCCTCGGTGCAGAGTCTGTGGAAGCCGGGAGCACAAATAGGCAGAATCATCCTACCCCATGTTAAGGTTACTGTATGGCTACACTAATTAAGATAATGTGGTATTGACAGAGAGATAGATGCATACAGAAATGGAACAGAATTAAGATTCCAGAAATATGCTCAACTGACTTTTGACAAAGGTACAAAAATGATTAAATGGAGGAAAGTTAGCCTTTTCAACAAACAATATTGAGGCAATTTGGCCATCCATAGGCGATAAATAAACCTTGATCTAAATCTTACACCTATACAGAAGTTAACTCAAAATGGGTCACTGATTTCATGTAAAACTATAAAATGTTGAGAAATAAAACATGGGGAAAAAATCTTCATGATCTAGGGCTAGGCAAACATTCTGAGACTGGACACAAAGCATGATCCATAAAACAAAAACTTGATAAATTGAAAACATTTCCCCTGCAAAAGACCCAACAAGGAGAACAAAAAGACAAATTACAGAATGGGAATGACCAAGACTATTTGCAAACCACATATAGGACAAAGGACTAGTGTCTGGAATACATAAAAAGCTAAAAAATAATAATAATCAAAGAACTTGCACAGTTCAATGGTAAAAAACTAAACTAGTCAATTAGAAAATGGGCAAAAGACATGAACAGACATTTTGATGATAAAGACGTACAGATAGCAAATACACACATGAAAAGATGTTTAATGTTATTAAACTTCCGGGAAATGTGAATTAAAGCCACAGTGAAATATCACTACACATTTTTCAGGATAGCCAAAATTAAAAAGTCTCAACGCTAAATGCTTGTGAGGACGCAGAGAAGCTGGACCACTCACATATCGCTGGTGGGAATGTAAAATAGAACAGCCAGTCCGGAAAACAGTTCAGCAATTTCTGATAAAACTAAACGTGTTCCTACCATATAAGCCAGCAATTCCACACTTGGACATTCATCCCAGAGAAATGAAACTTACAGTCACACAAAGCCCTGTTAATGAGTGTTCATAGAAACCTTATTTGCAACAGGCAGAACCTGGAAAGAGCCTAGATATTCTCCAGCGGGTTAATGCTCGGGTCAATTGTGGAACATACTCAGCAATATAAAGAATGAACTATTGATAATAAGACAACTTGGGTGAGTCTCCAGGGAACTATACTGAGTGAAAAAGTCCAATCCCCAAAGGTAGCATGCTATATGATTCCATTTATGTAACATTGTTTTAAATGACAGAGATTTAGAAATGAGAAAAAGATGGATGTCAGGGAGAAGTACTCAGGGCTGGAGTGGGGTGGACGAGAAGGAGGTAGTTGTAGCTTAAAGGGGCAACAGGAGGGGGTCCTGTGATGATGGAATATTTAGAAACTTGACTCTGGTAGGGGACACGTGATCCTACACAGGTGATCACATTGTAAGAACTTAATAAACACATATGTGTACACAAATGAGTTTTAGTAAAACCAGGGAAATCTGAATAAGATTGGTGGATTACAGCCATGTCAATAACCTGCCTATGAGTTACACCATAATTTTGCAAAATATTACCTTTAGGGGAAACTGGATTCTTGCTGTTATTATTTCTTACAACTATGTAAATCTATAATTATTGATAAAAATTTCAATTTGAAATGTTGTGTAAATACCTAGATGCCATGGACAATAGCAATAGAGATGATTTTACAATTGCTTAGAACAGTAAATAAGAGTACACAAAAGGAAAGAAAGGACCTTGGCTGGTGTGGCTCAGTGGATTGAGTTCCAGCCTGAGAACCAATGGGTCGCCGGTTCAATTCCCAGTCAGGGCATATGCCTGGGTTGCAGGCCAGGTCCCCAGTAGGGGGCACACAAGAGGCAACCACACATTGATGTTTCTCTCACTCTCTTTCTCCCCCCCTCCCCCTCTCTGACAATAAATTAAATCTTTTTAAGAAAAGAAAGGAATTTGAAGGCAATTAAGAAAAACAAGGAAGAGAGAGCTATAAGAAATGCCTGATAGCACCTCTGAATTTTGGAAGTATGAGTAACATACTAAGTTGTTAAAAGAACTGAAATTCCCTCTTCCTGTATTGTCTACATTCGATTTCTGACTCTTAGAACCGCTGGTCTATCTGCAGTACACAGGTATCGAGTTCTAAATGCATCTGGATCTAATTTGATGCAATTCTCTTCATTTTAAGATGGGTATATCTTAATCCCCTGGCTTTCAGTGCACAACCCAAGCAGTTTTAAACATTTCTGGCAATGATTAATTCACTTTTGATTTGTCATGTGCAATCCTGTAATTTTAGGTTTTCCTGCCAATCTTTTGACTTTGTGCTTCTTGACGTAAACGGTTTACCTTGAAAATGGTCCAGTGTTTCATTAATGTATCCATATAAGGCATGATCAAACAGCAGTGCCTAATTTTCATCTTCCTTGTTCAGTCATTCGCCAAAAATTATTCTCTCGTGTCCCCAAATCTCCTCTTTCTACATCCTAAACTGCATTACCGGACGGTGGTCAAGGGCCGATTAGAAATAGCTTTGTAACAAAGGGACTCCCCACCTCAGCCGCCTCTTTTAAAATATCGGATGCTAGGCCCTGCCTCATGCTTAATAATAATGCCCATTCCATGAACAACTCTGTGAGGTATATTACTGTTATTACCCTAATTTCATAGACGAAGAGGCTGAGGTACAAAAAAAGATAAGTAAATGCCCACAGACGCGCAGAGCAAGCTGGGGAGCTGGAATTGGAACCTAGGTAAACTGACTCCAGAGTCTATACGCTTGACCGCTACGCCTTTATACTTCCTGTGTCAGAGTGTCTGGGGGTTGCTCTCTGAGTATCTCTTATTTAACAAAACAAACTTGTTTGCACAGTGCCTGCCTCGGGGACCTCTAGGCTAAACACTGTTCTGCTGGAGAGGCTCAGGAGCTGAGGAAGGTGCTCGTGCTCAGCCAGGGGCGAACAGCCTCCTGCCCACGGACCCGGGTGTCCTGAAATAGGCACCATCAGCTGTGGTTCCGCGTTCTGCATACACTTTCCCCTTGCAACTGCCCTTCGAGGTCAATATCCTCATCCTTGTTTTCCAGATGGAGAGACTGAGGCTTGGAGGAAATAACCCGCCCCCCATCACTCTCCACTGGTAAGTGGCAGAGGCAGGACTTAAACTCTGAAGCGCAAGCTCTCTAAACATTAATAGGGCCTCTTCCATGGAAGGTCCACCAGTGGATCTGGAGCAACTGGTTGGAGCACCTGCTCTGAGGTATTAGCAAACAAGTGTTCCCAGAGGTGCTTTGTAGTCTTCAAAGCAGAACCATAAACGTGATTTGCTGTCAAGACTCCAGGGGAAAACGGTAATGGCAGGACTTCAGGCACTGAGATAAATCTACAGGAGAGATACGTGTGGGGCCAGGAGGGTCTGGCAGCACCTTCTCAGATGACAGTGCGTGAGTGGAGGAGCATCTGAGGGCACCTTCCCTCCCCCGCCCCCCGCCCCCTACCCCCACAAAGCTGCCTTCCCGCGGAGCAGTAACTGGGAGCTAGCCCTGCCTTAGTTCTCCGACCTCCATCCACAGGTCCAGTCCTCCTTCCTTTGCCTTCTCTGGGATCTACCCAGAAACTCTGGGCCAGAGAGCGCGGAGAAGGTTTTTAAAAACTGTCCTGGGTATGATTGTTTATATTTGCCTAATTTAAATAAAACACTGTTCAATGTATTGTGTTGTGTTGTACTGTATATACTGATAAAACTCATTAACTGCATAATGGCTTCATGGTCCCTGGTCTAAAATGTACAATAGGCTCAATATTAAATATTAAAATCAATCCATCAAAATCTAATGGCTAAATAGGGATACTATTTAGCCAAAGTAAGAGGCATTATCTGGATCCGTGTAAAATTATCATGGGATTCACGAAAACAATTGGCAAACTGGGACACAGGACAGAGCCTGAGGTAGAAATAAAATCTCACGCAGAGCAGCAGATCACAGATTTGTGGTGCCCATTTACTGTAAGGGTTTCTGCTCTTTATGCCGGAGTCTCAGCTCGATTGACCTTTAGCTTTTCCCCACCTCTCAGCACTCTCAGCGCCCTCGGGCCAGCTGAGGGAGCAGCCCCGGGTCACCACCAGAGGCACAATTGCTGATCTGAAGAGGGAGTGATTCAGACTCGTAAATCGCCGCCGGGCTTCCTGCGCTGACAGATCACGAGTTGTTTAGCTCACGCCACCTCTTTGAAAACCTTAGTGGTAACTTTCCTTTGCTCGTAGGTTAAAATCTTTAGCACGGCCCTCTGGACCATCCATAATCTTAATCCAACCCATCTTTTGAGCCTGATTTTAGCAACTTCCCCATGTGGATCTTTATCTCTAGCCAGATTGGTTCGTGTTCCACACTCAGGCCTTGGGTCCTTCCTTTTTGGTCCTCTCTCTTTTTTTGTCCACACACCTGTCCTGCCTTGCCTTCCATTTCTGTCAAAATCTTACTCATCCATCCAGGAATCCCCACATCCAGTCTGTCGGAGTCTCAAAGGATTCCTGCATAAATAGCATCTCTCTTCTCCGCCCAGGTTATAAAAATTTGCAAAAGAAAAGAGTAAATGTGGGAGCCCAAGAAACTCAAGGTTTTACTGTGGCTTTTCCAACAGAGCAGGATTAAGGACTTAATTCAGTGTGAGGACTGAATGGGCCAGACGTCCAGCTACAGCGGGGAGCAGACTCGCTCACCAGCCGGTGCTGAGCCCTGAGCCCTGAGCCCTGAGCCCTGAGCCCTGAGCCCTGAGCCCTGAGCCCCGAGCCCCAAGCCCAACCGGGCTGCAGCTCAGTCACTGCCAGGAGGAGCGGGAGAGGCCTCGCCCTCTGCAGCAGCTCCCTCCCGAGAGGAGGAAGGGCTGGGACAAGCTATGTTTATAGGAAGGAAACATTGAATTGAGGGAAAAGGCTTCCACAATGTCTCCATCTATGGTTAAGATTAGATACCAGAGTTTTACTCCCAAGCATCTCCCACATCCATCTGCTTCTCTCCCCCAGCGTCACCACGCTCTGTGGCCTGGATTAGTGCAGTTGCCTGTTATTGGCTGTCTGCACCTGCTCTGGAGCCCTGAAAGCATCATTCCCTACAATGTGACCATCTCGGTGTTTTTAACAGACAAATCTGCTGGTCCTCTCTTTTGAAATCCCCTCTATAGATTCTCATTGCTTGGGGGATCAAGATGAAAAGCTCTTACCTGGCTAGGCCCTGCGTGGTCTGGCTCCGCTCTCTTCTTGTTCTCCCTTCTTCCCTACCATTATTGCCCCACCTACATGGGGCAGTTAAAGTTTTTTAAGTTGCCACACTTCCTCCTACCTCAAATGCTTTGCACAGGCTGTTCCCTTTGACCACCATCCTCACTCCCCGCTTCTTTCTGTGTGCTTTTCTGTTTCCCTAGTTAACTGCTACTCATCCACAGATCTCAGCTGCCACGTCCCTTCCACGGGTCCCCTCTCTCGTGCCCTCCCAGCTCCCGCTCCTTCCTTCACTCAGCTTACCACGAGTTATCATTGTGTAACTGTGCGATCGTTTGATTAATGCCTATTTCCCTTTTCGGCTCTCACAGGACCATGGACCCTCTCTGTTTTACCCACTCTGGCGTTCCCCAGAGATTAGCACCGCCCCAGTCCTCAGCGACACCCAATAAGTATATATTGAATAAACAAAAGCCCAGCTCAACTTGAACGTCCTCCATTAAGCCAGAAATTTTTGTCCTCTGAAATCCTATGGCTCCCGAGATCCCTCCCACTCACTCACAGGATGTAAATGGCACCCCGCATCGTGGTAGTGAAGTTAACTGTACATGTCTTATCTCGCCAGGCAGGTTGTGAGTGCCTGTGGGCCGGGGACCACAGCTTCCATGCAGCTGTGACTCGCACAGTGCCCAGCCCAATTTCCGGCCCTTGACATGTGCACGGTATCCATTTATTCAAAGAATTCATAAAGATTTGGCTTTTCTTTTTCTGTCTGTAGCTGTGTTGGTGGTGATGGGAGGAAGTTACAATCCCCTGATGTTTGGAAATGCAGCAGAGGCTGCGTTTTATAGGTTAGCGCTAGGAAAAGATATCAGGACGCTGTTCTTTTATTGCAAGAACATCTCTCTGCCAATTTGCTTGGCAAAGCAAAGCCTCTTCTGTAAACAGAGCCATTGGTTCTATTTACTCAAAAAGGAAAATATAACCACAAAAGCTGCATATTCACGCAGAGGTGTGCTGTTTTTATTTATTCATTTGAGTTACAGTTTATTACAGTTGTTTGCTAATGATCACAGACATTCCAATCATAACTGTCACTGTTGCAGCCTTCAACACTTCACGCGCCTTCCTAGCAGAAGGCCTGGGGGCAAGCCTGTCAGAAATGTGGGGTGAAGAGGCCAGGACCAGGGTGTTGACAAACACTAGCATGACCAGATGTCTTTCTGGGACATGTGGGGCAGGGCCTGCTTGCAGGGGAGGGCAGAGGTTTCTGGGCCAGGTCAGGCGTTTCCCCTGAGGCACATTTTCTGGGAAAGTGCTGTGTCCGAGAAGGAAGATGCAACCGTAGCCCAAGAAGACCAAGGCAGAGAATACTGAACCGTGAGGAAAGCAAGTAACTGTAGAGTGAGGCGGAGAGTGTGAGGAACAAGGCGCAGCCAGGATGAGGCCCTTGAATTGTGGACATGCAGGGGACACCGCTTTCCTACAGAGCTGTGCTGCAGGAGGGCTGGGGCAGTGGCTGCAGGGGAGGCCTCTGACACAGCCCTGACTTTGAGGTGCTTACCGTTTGGTTCTTCATAGATAGTCAGCACCACCCCTGACTTTATGCAGGGACACTCGGCTACACACGGAAGGTGCATGTCGGGATGCACACTGCAAAGCCTGTGATACCGGTGACCGTGAACAGGCCGTGTCAGAGCTTCTGCGAGACCAGGAATGTGTAACTGGAAAAGGAGGTTGGGGAAATCGTTGCATGTTACCTTCCTCGTGAAACCTCTGACCTCCCTCTCTCCCTTGCTCTGCTTGCTCTCCGGTGGTCTTCTACCTGCATGCCACCTCCTCCTGGGACCTTCACAGTGGTGCTGGCTTCTAAGCCCTGCCTCTTCACTCACCTTTAGCTCCACACTGCCTGTCCAGGAGTCACACCCTCCCCTCCCCAAGCTCAGCCAAACTGACTCCTATCGAGATAATGAGGGTGCATGTTAAGAGACTCCTTGCCCCCAATATTGAACTGGATGCGGTTCAAAGTGACTTGGATACATCCACACCCTTCGGGAGTGCATAAGCTAAAACAAAAAAGACAGACGTAGAAAAGATGTGACTCTATCCCAGAGGAAAGTGCAGTGAAAAGATATACATTGGGAAAATGCAAGGGTGGCCATCACTGATGACACACAGCCTTAGCCACTCAAAGCCTGCAGCATCCTCCCTGAGCAGATGAGTTTGAAATCGCTGTCTCTGGACTCACCCCGTGACTCAGCATCCAGGTGGAAATCTGTAATTGCGTCTGGTACATCTCTGCTTAAATATCTTCCTCTTCAAGATGGGAATTTCCCAACCCGAACTCATCACCCTTTCCCCTACCTCTCCCACCTTTCCCCGTTTTTCCTTCTCAGCCTGTCTCTCCGCACAGACGCCCACCCTGGACATTATGTTAGCATTTCACAGATGACATCATCTGCCCTCGCTCCTGAGCGCGTGGATTTCCCCAGTTGCTGAGGCTTGGAACGAGTAGCATTCCCCCTTAACTCCTGTTTCTCTTTCTTCTCTTTCATCCAATTTTCTACTTGTGTCCTTGGCTTGGTCTCCAAATCCTGTGGTTGTCATTACTTTCTCTTTTCACTTGAGAAAAAAGAATGATCTAGTTTGTTTACACAGAGAGAGCCCAAGGGCGTTTGGAACCTGAGAAACCTGCTGTGAAGCATGGAGGGGGCTGCACCATTGAAGGGGCCCCAGTGAAATGCAGGGATCACTAACATAATCGGGGTTCAAGTGGGCTGTTGAATGCTGTTCTCCTTTATTGACCTGATGCAGATACAACATCCACAGAATAAAATACCATTTGATTTTTTAAATAAAAATAGCGTTTTAGAAGACCCTTGTACACGTTAAATTGCACCTCTTAGAGATTTACCCTCATAGCAACAGGTGTGTCCACACTGGATTTATTCCCCGAACTACTCCCTCCCCCCACCCCACCCCACCCTACACTTCTCGGTTGTTGCTCCTGGAATCCTCCCAAACAGCATGGAGAAGTCCCGTTCAATCCAATATTTACGTTTTAAATCAGAGCGCTGACTAGAAGAGGAGAAGGATGGAAGGCAATAGATCTTTGAGCAGAGGAGGGCAGAACCTCAGGTACACAGAGTTTTGGGAGAAAGGCAACCCAGGGGACTAGAAGATAGAGCCGTTCACAAGACATTCCCCACGGAGGGGGGTGGCTCGCACTGAAAATAGCCACTGTGGTGAAGTGTTGTGAAGACAGTGGCCGCCTCCACTAATACATCAGTTATTTTGGGAGGCGATCTGGGTATCTCTCTACCTTCCTGGGCCCTGCCTGGGGTCAGCACCGCCAGCCGGTGGAAACAGGGGTGTCAGCAGCACCAAGCAGGTTTAACTCACTCAAGGCGTCTCCTGTTAGAGGCAACTAAAAGAAAGTATTTTCAAATATTTTCTTCAGTTGGGAGCTCTGCTTAGTGTAAAGCCTGACAAGAGAAGGGCTGAGATACAAAATTACTGATCACAACTTCTAACAATAGAAAATTATAGTAAACTTGGTTAACAAAGCTTGTGTTCTTTTTTAAATCCTTACCGGAGGACATGCTTATTGATTTTTAGGGAGGAAGAAAGAGAGGGAGAAAAACATCAGTGTGATTGTCTGCTTCCCGCACACTCCAACAGGGAACCAAACCCACAACCCAGGCATGTGCCCTAACCAGGAACCGAACCGACGACTCTTCAGTCCACAGGATGATGCTCCAACCAACTGAGCCACAGCAGCCAGGGCAATGCTTGAATTCTTAATATGCTTTAACATCAGCTTCAAGTGAATATTTCGATTATAACAATACAAATTATATAATAGATGATATACTTATCCATACATTTTAGTAGCAATTCTGAACCCATGAGATATCCTGCACTTTTGATTTTTGCTAAACTTTTAATATATTTGGACAGAATTCATTCAGGTACCAGGTTCTCTCATATTTAACATCAGCTAACTTCCCCCTTTTGTTTGACTTTAGAAAACTCCCTATAAGTCCATTTGGGGGTTTTTGGGCACTTTAAAATTCATGAAAATATTTCCTTTTTTGTCAGGAGAAAGAAAAGCAGATCCATCTTCACCCACAACTAAAAATGGCTTTGTTTGTAATGACTTTGGCGTGCGCTAAATTTGGGCACGGATGGGGGATAGGGCCTTATCTAAAGACAACAGATCTGAGTATCTAAATCTGTGAACGTTTTAAACTTCTCTTTCTGCTCGGACCTGATGCAGTCTGCCACTTTCATGTAAATACCTTCCCGTCCCTTCACCTGCGTTCATTGTAAACATGACTCAGTGGTGACTTGCTTCTGCACACAACAGAGTCTGAGAAGTACGTTACCTGAGTCAACACGAATTTTTAAAAGTACTCAGGTTCTAGGAAGGACGCAGTGATCCTTCCTGATACGAATTTGTTAAACTAGGTTATAAATGTTCACAGTACTTTTAGCTAATGGAGAAGGAAAGAAAGGGCCACCTAAATAAAAACTGTCCATGATAGATTCATTGTTAAGAGATAATCGGTGTTATCACTTAACAAATATTCAGAAGCTGGAACGGAGGACTCTCGCGCTGCTGCCAGACACAGGGCTTCTGGTAGACGAGCACTGGTGACACTACCTGAGACCTTGGCATCACCCCAGCATGGGTTACTGGGGAGTGGAGGCTCAGGTGCCATGCCTTTTCAGGACTGGGACTTGCTCGCTGAGTCTGTTGACTTTGCTGCTGCCTGACCTCGGTGGGAAGCATATGGTCACGTGGTGATGAAGCCAGGTCAGCTCTCCAGTGGGAAGAGCTTCCTTCTGCAGGAGCCCAGGCAGCTGGACCGCATGCAGGCACAGCCCGGGCGTACCTCGCTCCCGCCCCGGAAGACCAGAGCCCACTGAAGAGAAACCCAGGAGCAGGGACCCCCGAGATGTCCGGAAGAGACCTTGACACACCTTGAACACAAGAGTGCTTCCTCTCTTATAGAACTGATGGAGGTGTCACAACCTCATCAGGAAACTAGTTTCATTCACAGATATTTTTTGGAGCGAATTCTGCCTGGTTGCAAATGCTGCCATTAGTTATATTCCACACCACACCACCAGAACTGTACCTTCCGACTGTGTGCATCTTTTTAAAATCATACTTTTTAGCATGATCTTGTAGCCCATTATAAAATCCCCACAGCTAAAAAAAATTTTTTTTAAACCAAAGTGGATATTAGGTTAAGTCTCCCATAGCCTATCTTAATTTACTTTAAGATAAGCTATGTATTAGTTCTATTATATTTCATGGTTTAGATTTTTAGTCCATCAATTTTAGCTATCAATATGATATTGAATCTTAGCACTTTCTAAGACTAGAAGGAAATCCACAGGATTAGAGCTCTCTCCTGGGCATTTGACTTCTGCTGTGCAGTTCAGTTCTCACAAAGCCCCTCTATCAGGCATCCCCATTGTACTGAGAGTCAGAGGGGGAAACTGAGGCTCACAGAAGCTCCCACAGATGGTGAGTGGGCGAGTGGACACCTGTGTGGCACCCTCCAAGATGGCAGCAGTCCCTTATGACGTGGGGTCCGTTATAAACTTAATAAAGTGATTCTCCATGTCTCCGCTTGGAGGCTGACAAAACTATTAAGTGGACAGGACCAATACACTCCATAGCTGGTCCCTTCTCCACCCTCCCCAACCCCCGGGATAGCTCTGCAGGCCCATGCAGGGCTAACAACCCACTCGGGTTGTTTTATTAACCGCGGAGCCGCCTACCTGCCTGTGGAGCCCACATAGCTCCCTCTGGTCGAGATCATGAGGAGTTCTGTTAGATGTGTTGCGAATCATGATGCCACAGTATACAGACTTCCACTATTTTTTTAAAATGAATCTTTAAAAAAAACTTTGCAGAGTGCTGGCTGGTTACTCAGTTGGTTAGGGCATCGTCCCGATACACCACAGCTGCCAGGCTGACCCCCTGTCAGGGCGCAGAGAGGAATCAACCAAGGGAAACATGTACCCGAGGGAAACAGCATGAACATGTAACATGAATGTGTAATCAAGGGAAACAACAAATCCATGCTCCTCTCTCCCTTCCTCTCTTTCTAAAACCAGTCAGTCCATAAATAAATACTTCAAAGAAACTTTTTAAAAAACCTTTAAAGATAACAAAGTTAGCTTGACTGTACCTGTCACTGGTTCCATGTCTCAATGCTTACGTACCATCTGTTATTTGTCAACTTGCATTTTGCTTGTAATCAAATCTACATTCTCTGGAATACATTCCTCTTCCCTGGGTGAATTTTGGAATATTTTCTTGCTACCTGTTTTAATTTTGTAAAAGATTACTGAAAATGGCTCCGATTACATTCTTATGGTACCATGGAGTGTACTGTATTTCATGTTGCTTTGAAGTTAAAATGACACAGATTTTACATTTAAAAGCGTCTCTGCTCTTCCTGGTTCCAACACAAAGAAATCTTTCTCTTGTAATACTATTTTAATGCCCAAGTTTTACCGGGCTCACTGTTATCTATAAACAGAATCAGGGTACTTTCCTCCTCCGTCTTTCTCACTGGGGTGAGGCAGAACCGAAATGAGTGTTAATTATAGCTCCAAGGGCTATGGGTTTGCTTGGTCTTCCGTGAGACCCCAGAAGTTGAGACAAGTTTGAGTTCAAGGTCAGACTTACAGTTCCAGTATTTAATCTAAAGTGTGTCTGGGTGATTTTTCTTCTTGCTTTCTTGTCATGTAAGTGCGTATAAAAAGCACGTGAAATGAAACAGCAGAGGGCTGGTGTTTTGAATTTCAAGTTTCCGAGGGTTAAGTGAGTCTGCAGACTGTTGGGCAGGGCTGCCCCGCGCGGAGCTGCGCCCCAGGGACCTGCGGGCCCAGCTGGATTCACTTAAGGCGCCGTCACCACTTATCTGCTCCCTCACTTCAGCGCCGCTCGTCCCCACATTCCTGGCGGCACTTAGCTCTACCTAATGGACAGAATGCGATTCCCAGATGATACCGCATCATAAATCCGACCCACCTACCATCCATTAGCGTCCGCCGTAGGCATGGAACCTGCAGCGTGCTCATTCCAGCGTCTGGCACTTTGAGATAAAGCAGGTACCCTTGCTGGGGATTTTAACAACTTTAGGACAAATCCGCAGTTGTCTTTGCGATGTCCAGGTAGGGGTTACAGTAACCCTGCTGAGCGAAGAGGGCAGGGCACGTGGGTGGGTTGTCTGCAGACACGACGACTACTTACCTCTGTGTCGTCTGTCACAGCTGCCGAGGAGCCTTGACCGAGAGAAGAGAGTGGATGTGCTCCGCTGAAGAGATCGCCCATGGCCCCAGAAGACAAAGCTCTTCTTAGAGCCTCGTGTCTGCTCACTCAGGGTAGTGAGCACCTCAGACGAGCAGAGCTCTGCTCCGGGCTCTTGGAGGGCGTTTTAAACACACGGGACGGGCTCCAAGGGCGTCCCACGGCGAAGGGGGATTTGGTGCCATGCTTCGTGTTCGGCAGCGTGCTGTTCGAGTCTTCCTCCTCTTCGTGCGGCACCGTCTCGCCTCAGTCTTCACCTCTGGGGCTAGACAGCGCGTCCCGGAGAGGCCTGCCCCGCCGAGCTCCTGAACTGAAATCCTCGCCCCCTCCTCCCCCGACCACAGCACCTTGCCTGCCGTCCTCCTGGCACAGGTCACAGTGCGCGACTGGAGGTGTGTTCGTCTGCGCGTGTACTTTCTGTCTCATACACTTGCTCTCATCTCACAAGCTCGGGGACCCTCTGGCCTTTTTTCTTTCTACTGCATCCCCAACGCACAGCATGCAGTGCCTAGTTGGTACTCAGTAGGCTCGTGGTAAAGATTGAATTAATTAGTGAATCAGTCATTAAGGGTTAGCACTGCTTAAATTCAAGGATGAGAGCCCTTACTTTGTTTAAAGTTCTATTTATGTGTTATAAAGTGGCATATATTTTATGACAAAAATTTTACTGGTCATACTTTTAGACTTGTTTGGGGAAAGTTGCTCAAGCTTCAACTCTAATATCTAACAAGAGATCTCCATTTTGTTCAGGGGTGGTGGCATTTACCGGCTATCCCCGCTGACTTAACCCCCGATGTGTTTGGTCCGATGTGTTTGGTCGTGCCTCAGCCTGCCCGAGGCCATCACACTTACCTCTCAGGGGGCGGGAGCTTTGGTCTCTAGGGTGAGTGTTCACAGTGAGGGTGTGGGGGGAGGGGGAGGTTAGGGGGGGCAAAGTGATCCTAGAGTTTGGGAAGAAAATATGAGAACTTCCACTTACATACTTCTATCCACAGATGAGAAAAAACAATCTTTACAAATCTTTAAGTATGTTTTGAGAATAGTTCACATATAAACTTGTACATGAACATACATACATTGGGGGTACATGTTCAAATTTGTTTTTTACCAACAGGGGTTCTCAATTTAAAAAGTCTGGAAGCCGCTAGACGAGAACGTCCTGTTAATGTAAGATTTTTGAAGGCAAGGATCACGGCGGATGCTTTTTTGCACTCCTCACTGGGCCTTGTACAGTGATTAAAAGATACAAACAGGTGATTGATAGTTGTTTGCTTGACCAGTGAGGTCGAAGGTCATAGGTGCTGCTTCATTCGGGACAGTGAGCTTTTCACTGGAAAACATGAATTGGGCAGGTTGTGTGTCTGGGTTGCCTGTGGTTCACAGGCATGGCTTTACAAACACGTACGATCCGTCTGAGGAAAACTACTCACAGCGGAAGTTCCATTGACAGTGGGCCAGGAGAATTGCCTTGTATACGAAGGGCGGAATATTCCATCTTCACCATAAGCTTTCGCCTCAGGGCTTCGTGAATCAGAGAAACGCTCTCTGCTCCCTGGTTGAAGCATAAACCCACGTAAGCTGGTAAAAGTAACATTGGAGGGTCACAGAAACAGCCTATTCGTTTGTGATAGAACCTTATACACTTGGCTTACATACTCCCGGTCCTGTGGAACTCACTGCCTTTTTTGAATGACTCTGCTCCTCACAGTGACTTGACGTCTGCTCTTTCATAACCTGTGTCCACGGCTCTTGGCGCGCCCTTCCCAGCCCCCAAACAAGTCCAACCCTCCAGCATGCGAATGCTTCCCAATGGCTAAAGGAGAGCTTCTGGGGCTCTGGTAGGTTTTTCTGCTGCAGGGGAGACACCCTTGAGCTTTTCAAGCTTTTTAAATATCCCCTTCATGTTTAAGTCACATCACATCCTTAACTAGGAAAGGAGGTCCAGCTGGTCAGTCTTGTGTGGAGTGCAGTGCTGAGCTCTGTGTATAACTGTCAGGACTGGGCCCAGCCAGGGCAGGCCAGGCCTCTCCCCCCCCCCCCCCCAGCTGGCTCTGAACACCGAGTCTCCATCAGGTGGGCGAGCCTGACGCTGCAGACGCACACTGAGCTTGTAGATTAGGAAATGCCCTCTCTCCTCACCATAAACAAAAGGGAATAATGGATCTTTTTCACTCTTTCTTCCCCCAAACCAAAATTGAGAATTTTCACAGAGTGGTGGGCTGTAGAAGGGGGAAATGCTGCAACTGTAGAGCACCAGCTGTTTGCAGCCCTCTGCTCCCTCCCGATCCTTATCCATAAGCAGTCAGACTGATTGGTTTGAAGCCAGCCCGGGCATGTTTTTCTTTGCATTCTTCTCTTTTCTCTTAGCATTATCTTACATGTACATTTTGAGGCGTCAACAGAATCTGTAGACGTAATTCCTTTTAATAGCAACATAGCATTCCATTGTCTTCATGTACCACGGTTTATATAACCTTTTCCCGATTTGGGCATTGGGTCGCGTCCCATTTTTCCACTGTTATGAATGATGTTACCATAAACATCTTTGTGCTATTTGCTTTCTTTTCTCTTTTGCATGTTTCCTTGGGGTATATTCCAACAGTGGGATGATTGGGTCAAAGTGTGTGAACACTTTTATTACTCTTTTTATATGTTGCCAGACGGATCTCCAGAGGGGTGAATACTTTTTGAAAGTGCCAAATGAGACAATGGGGCTGGGAGAAATGGTGGCTTAGCTGGAAAAGTCTGGCTGGTGTGGTGCATCAGATCCCCTCCCCTTGTCTGCTCCCAGCTCCAGCGATCTAAATGTGTGTGTGGGGGGGGGCGGCTAAGAAGAAGCAGTGAACCACCACCCTCGGTAAACCCTTCTGCTTTACCCAGAAGCGCATCTTGCTGCTTTTCTATGAGAGGATTTTTATCTCCTGAAAGGAGGTTGCACAGTCTCACCAGTTTTGCCACTCCCTTGCTGTGTGCCTTTAGACAAGTCACTTAACCTCTCTGAGCCTGATTCCTTCCTCAGCTGTACACGAGGTTACATGACAGTCCCTCCTCACAGGGTTTTGAGGAGGCATTTTTAAAGTGCTGGGATTCTGTTATTACCTCTGACCCACTGAGTGGGAGGGACCGTGTGTTTCTTCCTTCTCCCTCGTGCTGCCAGGGTCCAGCTCTGTGTTTGACCCATGGCGGAGGGCAGTGCATGTCTATTGTGGGATGCATGGGTTGTCTGTACCCACGATCTTGCTTTACAGTGCTTAGGAGCTGGAAAAACATAATAGAAGTTGATGAAATATAATTTATCTTTAACACAAAGAAAGGCCTTCACTTGAATGTTTGTGGGATGTGCCAGGCTTGAGGCCTGAGCTTTGGTTCACTCACCAAATCCAATTGTTGCTTCAGGAAGAGCATCTCCAGTTTTCCAAGACCCCCATAGGGAAGACAAGATGCGCTGGAAGGCTGAGAAGAGAGGTCAGAGAAAGCTCTTTGTCTCAGAGGAAGGGACTTGCAGGGAAGGCCCTGGCCGGGTCTCCGGGTGTCCAGGGATGTCTGCAGGGCCGCACGTCTCTGAGAGGGGTTGGGAGGACGTGTTCAAGACCTGCCTTGCATCCCCCAGCCTCCTTCCTGCTGGAGAGGAGGAGCCAGAGAGGCGCAAGGATGCTTGTGTGGGTGGCCCACTTTCACTGGATAGAGAATGGATAGAGATTTCCTCCATTCAATGCAGTCTCTGGTGTTCTCAGTTAACGATGGCTACAAATTCTTGCTGTTTGTCCGATTGAGATGTGAAGTCTGATGCCCCTCCCCCAGGGCTGCCAGGGCTGACATTCTGGAATTTCTTATTTTTTAAAAATATTTGTTTTTTATTTTTTAGACAAAGGAGAGAGAAAGAAAGAAAGGGAGAAAAACATCAATGTGTGGTTGCCTCTTATGTACCCCTTATTGGGGACCTGGCCCACAAACCAGGCATGTGCCCTGAATGAGAATAAAACCAACAACCTTTGGTCTGCAGGCCAGCACTCAATCCACTGAGCCACACCAGCCAAGGCAATTCTGGAACTTTTGAGGTGAGGGACATAAGCTTTGCCCTTGCCACTTGAGTTTCTTAGTCCACTCCATTTTCTTCAAGCCACCATGTAAGAAGTCCACTACCCTGAGACTTCCTTCCAAGCTGTAGCGGTCACAAAAACATTCTCCGGTCCGCAGGTCTGGGCAAGCCCACCAAGGCTCTGAACACGTGAGCGGAGCCATGCTGGACCTTCCAGATGAGGCCTCTGCCAGCTGACCACCATTGGCTGACCTCTCTCGACACCACGTGGGGCAGAAAAACTGTCCTGTTGAACTCTCCTGAATTCCTGACCCACCAAGTCATCAGATGGAATGTTGTTTTAACCCGCCGAGTTCTGGAGCCATTTATTACACAACAACAGATAAGGGAGCGCCAGGGAGGCCAGGGCTGTGCTGAGCCTCTGCTCTGCTTCATGCCCTCCATGCAGCTCTGCTCGGCGGAACCAACGCTGGGATCCGTGACCTCACTTCTCACTGTTGGGCTCAATATCAGAGGCCGGGCACAAGTCATTGACGTCGCTCTTTCCACTCGACAGGATTCCTCACATGTATTTTTGGACTGCAATCTACTATTTATGATCTCTTGTTGAATTTTACAGGCAGATAGGGAAGGAAGGGTTGGCAGTGTTCCAGAATCCCAGCTAGATGAATTTTTTTCCGTTGTTTTTAAAGAGGAAATGACAAGGCAAAAATCTGCAGAGCTCTTCCCGTTACTCTAGCCCCGCCCCCTGCCCCTGCCCCGCCCCCGCCCCTGCCAGTTCTGTGTAGGGTGACTCTGTTCTGTGACCCCTACCCTGGCTCTGAGAGTCTCCAACTATGAATGAGGATCCAGTTAGAGCACCCAGATATTTAGGGCAATCAGTTTGCCCTCTTGGCTACTCTCATCTCTCTTCAGGTAACCCAAGGGGTTTTGTTTACCTTTATTTTAGCTGAATTATGTATTCCAAAACTTCAGAAGGTTAAACATGCATCTTCCTTTGCTGATGTTTCCATGTATCTATCACAGGATGACTGTTAGCAGGGCCCAGACATTTGGAGAATCCCAAACAATGAAATGATTGGCAGTTCAGTTTCCAGGCTCTCCCTGTCATTTCAATTATTAACAGAGAAATTAATCATTAAGGGCATTAACAGAACTGGACAGACTGTTTTGTGGAGCAACATTGTTCCTGACACAATAGAACTGGTTTAACTTCTGGCCTTCCATCACTTACTTAGCAACCTTCTCTCTCTCTGTGCTATGTATTTTTTAAATCAACTCTTTGATTTCTATTTATTTCCATGGATTTGTTAGTGACACCAGAGATATCAAAGCTAATACACTACCTTGACCTCCAACTCTTCCAAGCAGATTCTCAACGGTCAATGCTTCTATATTGTTTCATTTCTTCATCTTCATTTATTTTTTTTCACCCATGCAATTATTTACTTATTCAATAAGCATTAAATGTGCCAGATACTGTGCTAGGCATCTGGGATGAAACATGAAGAACACGGGGCTCTGATTCACAGGGGCTCACTGTACTTAGTAGGAGCTCAATAAACAGTTGCTGGACAAGTGACCTTTCTCTGAGAGGACAGGCTGGGAACTCTCGTGTGGGAAACTGAAGCTCAGAGTAAGTCACGAGCACAAAGCTGGACAATAACGAGGCAAGAAGGAACCAAGGGGTGTCTGACTGTGCATCCTGACCACATCACTGTACTCCTTCTTCCTCCTGCTCTGTCCTTACTGGTTCTCCTACTACATTAGCTACATATCGATTCAAAGTCTGAGGCTTCAGAGGTTTGACCGAAAAAGCCCTCTCCTGGATTCCGCCACACTATGTCTCCTCACTTCAAGGCAATGCTTATTGGAGGATCCTGTTGCCAGTTACAGAGCATTCTCTATTATTCTGTGATGGAAAAGCAACTGTATTCCAGTGAGAACAAAAGATAGCTCAGGAGAAATTTTAGTCCACAAAAGATGCCAAAGCCCCTCTCAGAGGGCAAGATAAGGCCAGTGCTTATCTTTATGGCTGGTGAGTTTGCTGGCACGGAAAGCTTGCTCATGGGTCTGCTGTGTAAGGAGCCTGCCAGTTCCAAAGCCCAGGGCATGACCACTCTGTGGGGAGACCTTGGAGGCCTGGGAACTGAAGGACAGTCCGAGCATAGCTGATTCAGCAGCACTGATGGCATTGCCATTAACTCTACTCCTCACCCAGCCTCCTATTTCAACATCGCCTAATCCTTTAAAGCCCTTTCTTTTATGCTGAGCATACACATGGGCAATCAAGGCCAGGCTTCCAGAAGACAGGGGAATCCTTGTCCCACACCCAGGCAAACAGAATGGGGTAATAACTGAAGCAGCTCCCAGAGGCATTCTTTAAAGGGTTTACATGTCAAACATTTATCCTGACTCACTTCCAAACTATGGATCAGCTGCTGAGGAAGCAGGAAGTTATGTACCGCTCCAAGGTGGCAGATGAGAAAACGCCCTGAGTTTCAGAAGAGAGCCAGAAGATCCGCTGGGAGCTCAGCCTGGGTGAGGGGGTCGACCATGGTGTCTGGTTTATATTGACTCTGAACCTTGGCTTGCCCTTTGCCCATGTTCCTGGCTCCCCTCATAAGAAGCACTCAAACTTCCTTCTACCTTAGGCTCCTGGTCCTACCTGTGTACAGACAGCCAAGTTTTAGGATAGCAAATACATCCCCGGCCCAGTCCCTGCTGATAATGGCCCGATCTCTCACCTGATAGCTGAATCTCCTTCTGCTATCTCCCTTGCTGATTACAGCTGCCAGCTGTCAAAGGCTCCCTCTCACCCTGCTCTCCACCTGGTGTCCGGTACCCCATTGTACCACCTCCCACAGCACACGAATGGCATCTTGCTGCAGTGATACTGAAAATCAGCACAAACTGGTCTGAACTGAGTTCATTAAAAAAGATTGGACTTATGGAGTGAAAAGACCTTGTACCTAGAAAAAAAATCATGTTTTGGTGAGAAAAAAAAGCAAGACATAAAATTGTATAACACAGACTTAAGAAGTTATTTAGAGGAAATGACAATCCTTAATGTGTATGTGTCTAACAACAGAGCATCAACATATGTGAAGCAAGACAGACAGAACTGCAAGGAGATAACTCCACCATTACAGCCGGAGACTTCAGCCCCCTCCAGCAGAAATGGACTGACCCATCAGGCAGAAAATCAGTGAGGACACAGATGGACCCAACAGCAGCATCAATCAAGTGGCTATAATTGGCAGCTATAGATTAGGTCACCCGAGATCAGTGGGATGCACATTCTTCTCAAGCTAACACAGAACACTTACCAAGGTGGACCACATTCTGTGCCATGAAACACAGTCTAACAAGTGTAAAAGAATAGAAATCATACAATGTCTGCTCTCAGACCACAGTGGAATTAAACTGGAAATCAGGAACAGAAAGATAGCTGGAAAATCCTAACATACTTGACTATTAAGGAGTACATATCAAAATAACCCCGAAATACTTGAATATTAAGCAGTATACATCAAAGTAACACATGGTTCAGAGAGGAAATCACAAAAAAAATTTAAAAATATTTTGAAGTAAATGAAAATAAAAATACAACTTATCAAGTATGTGGAATACAGCCAAAACAGTGCTAGTAGGGAAATGTAGAGCCTTGAGTGTGTATTGATTCACTAGGGAATTCTGCCAAACATTTAAGAAAAAAAATTATACCTATTCTCTAAAATTTTTCCAGAATATTGAAGCAAAGGAAATACTTTTTAACTTATTCTGTGATCCCAGCACTATGCTAATATCCAAACCAGACAAAGATATCACAGGAAAAGTACAGACTAATATCTCTTATGAACACAGATGTAAACATCCACAGTAAAATATTAGCAAATCAAGTCCAAAAATGGATAAAAAAAATCATATACTACAGCCAAGGGGGATTTATCCCCACTATGCAAGGCTCATTCAATGACTATAACTCATCATATCAACAGGCTAAAGCAGGGCAGGGGGGGCGGATCAGAAGACTTCATTGATAAATGCAGAAAAAGCATTTGACAAAATCCAACAGTCATTCATGATAAAAAAGACTTTCATACATCGGAATAGAGGGAGAATTTTTGCAACTTGGTAAGAATATCTACAGAAAAACCTACAGCTAACCTAATCAATGGTGGGAAACTACATGCTTTCTCACCAGGAGACCAGGAACAAGGCAAGTATATTCGTTCCCACCACTCCTTTCAACATCATACTGCAAGTCATAGCTAATGCAATGAGACAAAAAGGGATATAAAAGGTATACAGATTGGGAAGAAACAAATAAAACCATCTGTTTGCAGATGACATGGTTGTCTATGTAGAAAAATCCTAAAATAATAACCAAAAAAACTCTTGGAACTAATGGGTGATTACAGCAAGTTTTCAGGATGCAAGTTCAATATACATAAGTCAATTGTTTTCCTATATACCAGTAACGAACAAGTTGAATTTGAAATTAAAAGCAAAATAGTATTTAAATAAGCACTCCATAATAATGGAATCCTTACAAATAGGAATGCTAACAAAATAGGAATGGGATCTCTGTGAGGAAAACCACAAAAAGCTAGTGAAAGAAATAAAAAAACCTAATAAATGGAGAAATAGTCCATATTCATGGACAGACAGACTTACTGTAGTCAGAATGTCACTTCTTCCTAACTTGGATACAGGTTCAATGCAATCCCAATCAAAATCCCAGCAAGTTATTTGGTGGATATAAAATGATTCTAAAGTTTATATGGGGAAGCAAAAGATCAAGAATAGCCATGCGATGGTGAAAGAGAAGAACAAAGTTGAAGGACTGGCACTACCTGACTTCAAGACAGTAATTAAGACAGTGTGGTGTTGGTGAATGGATAGACATTTAGCAATGGGACAAAATAGAAGACCCAGAAAAAAACCCGCAGAAGGGTAGCCTGCTGATCTTTGACAAAGAGCAAAGGTAACACAATGGAGAAAATGTAGTCTTTTCAACAAATGCTGCTGCAACAACTGAACATTTACATGGGAAAAATGAATCTAGACACAGACCTTATACACACAAATTAACTCAAAATGAAACATAAACTTAAATGTCAGTGCAAAACTATAAAAATCCTAGAAAATGACAGAGGGAATAATTTAGATGACCTTGGTTATGGCAATGACTTTTGAAATATAACACCAAAGGCATGATCCATGGAAGAAGTCATTGACAAGTTAGACTTCATTAAAATTAAAAACTTCTGCTCTGCAAAAGACTCTGTTAAGAGAATAAGAAGACAAGCCATGGAGTGGTATAAAATATTTGCATAAGACATCTGATAAAAATTATTACCCAGAATATACAAAGAACTCTTAAAACTCGACAAGAAGAAAATAAACAACCCATTTAAAATATGAGAAAGTATCTAAACAGACACCTCACCAAAGAATATATACAAATGGAAAGTGAGCATATGAAAAGATGCTAAACATCATATGTCATTAGGGAATTTCAAATTAAAAAATAATGAGATATCACTGCAGATTTATTGGAACAACAAATATCCCAAACTCGAACAACACCAAATGCTGGGGAGGATGCAGGGCAACTGGCACGCTCATTCCCTGCTGGTGAGAATGCAAAATGGTACAGCCACTTCAGAAGACAGTTTGACAGTTTCTTACAAAACTAAATATACTCTTACTAATCTTACTAATCCAGCAATTGTCTCCTTGGTATTTACCCAAATGAGTTGAAAATTTTCTGTCCACACAAAAAACTGAGCATGGATGTTTATAACAGCTTGACTCATAATTGCCAAAACTAGAAGCAAGCAAGATGTCCTTCAGTAAATGAATGGATAAACTAATCCGTCCACACAATGGAATGTTATTCAACACTAAAAAGAAATAAGCTACCAAGCCATGAAAAGACATGGAGGAACCTTAAATGCACATTGCTAAACGAAAGAAATTAATCTGAAAAGGCTACGCAATGTGTGATTCCAACTATATGACATGCTGGAGAAGGCAAAACTACAGAGACAGTAAGAAGCTCAGGGGTTGGGGGAGGGAGGGATGAAACGGGAAAGCAGAGAGGAGTTTTAGAGTGGTGAAGCTATTCCGTATGATACATAATGCCTATAGAATGTACAATACCAAGAGTGAACCCTAACGTAAACTGTGGACTTAAGGTGATAATGGTGTCTCAGTGGAGTTCAAGGATGGGGTCACATGTACATACCACTGTGACGCAGGATGTCAGTAGTGAGGGAAGCCGTGCGTACATGGGGGTTGAGAGAATATGGGAACTCTCTGTACCTTCTCAGTTTTGCTGTGAACCTAAAACTGCTCTAAAAAGTAAAGTCTAAAGTCTATTTTTTTTATGGCTTAGGTACATTTTATTGGTTTTCTTTCAGAATCCTTCTACAAAAAAGAACAGAGTTAAAATCTAAGTCCCTAGAAAGAGAGTGAGAATACTTCCCCCTTCCCCAGAGCCCTGCACCCTTCTTCCCACATTCATGGAGATGGAGGGCTGGCTACTCTCATCCCCCAATGAACCCCCCCAAAGGAGAAAGACCTACCACCTACCACAGAGCAAACCCTGCCCCTCAACCCCATCCCCCATGAGATGACCCTGGCTACAGGAGAACGTGGTGAGAACTATTGGGATCCTGCATAAAGTCTATTTAAAAACAAACAAACAAGCAAGCAAACAAGCAAACAAACAAACCCCCCTGAAAACATCAAAAGGAGGAGGACACAAAATAGTATAGCAAAACGTAAACGTAGACTAGAGAAAAGGACATGAAAATGTCATTAGTGACTATCTCTGGATAGTGTGATTGTTGTTTTTATTCTATATTTTATTTTGTCTTTCCAAATTTACTATAAAGAATGTGGATTACTTAGATAACAAAAAAAACCCCATATTTTAAAATAAGGGAAAATGAAAGAGCAGGGACTTTGAACGCAAAACTAAAACTCCATTCCTTACTAGCTCTGTGACTCAGCAAGGTGCTTAGTATTGCAAACCTGTTTCTGCATCTGTAAATGAAGACGTGTGTGTGACGATAAAACTGATAAATACACGAATGTGCAAAGCGCCTAGAGGATGCTCAATGTGGATTAATTTCTGAGTACTAGGAGATGTCGCTGGCCTTCTGTTCATCTTTCCCCCTTTCCCGTCGGGACATTCACGCTGAAGCAAACGACCAGGCCTAGGGCAACCCACCCCCACGTTCAGCAAGCCCCTTGATTTTGGAGGAGAGAAGGGACTCCCACAGAGGAAGCCATAGTAACCATTTCTACTTGGGAATCCCCCAGAAAGTGTACGGCTCTGGAACTGGCTGATTTTTGTTGTTCCTGCCTCTGCCATCTCACAAACGCGTTTCTGTGTTTTCTGCCCCAGCCTGGGGGAGAAGTCAAGGGTACACGTCACCAGAAAACAGCTGCAGGGCCAGGGTCTTATGTGAGAACGGGCTTTTGACAAACAAGGAGGAGATGGTTGCAAGCATGGGGCAGCAAGGAAGGGAGCCCAGAGCCACAGGGAGGATGGGAATAAAGAACTTAGTCTCCCAACAAGCCTGGGCCAAATCAGGCGTTACTGGGGGAGTCAGAGGCAGATAACAGACCGGCCCACTCCAACTAAGAGTGGGGTATGGAATGCGAAAGGAAGGTAAGCAGAATGTAATGAGGGGCCTTGGTTCTTACTCACATTTGGTTTTACTTGAAGCATTCCAAGCATGGCGGGAGCAAAGCCTACTTGGGAAGCCCTGTTGTTGTCTGAGGCCAGGGCAGGTAGAAGGCACGGGGGAGGCGCCCAGGGTGGCAGTGACCGCTCAGGGCTCCGGAGAGCGTTGGGCCTGCAGATGAGTGAAGGCAGAAGGTCAGCAATGACTCAGTAGAAGTCTAAAGGACCGCTTGTTTCACGCCTGCGAAGGTGTGAGATGAAATAAAATACAGGACAACTTTCAATGCTACATTGGTGCTACAATGCTGGAATAAATCAGTTGTCAGATTTCCATTAATACAAGTCCTCTTACTTTAAACTTTAATGTTAGAACATTTGCCTCTTCTTTTTTACTTCTCTGATTTTCATTGGCAGGATAGGAGTTCAAAAGCCAAGAACATTTAAATCGAATCTGCCAGTGGTGGTCCTATGACTGGGGCTGACCTTGATAGCAGTGTAGCAACAAATGACAACAAAAGTCTATAAGCACGTTTCAACGATAAACTTGACTCCCTTGTCTTTGTCATCTTACCTGCCTTCAGCCAAATTTCCTATTGTCCCACAAGCCTTTCCTGTGCTTTTGGGTACAAGCCATTTCCAGGAGGGGACACGAAGGAGGGTGGCACAAACACGCCCTCAGCCTCACCCACACTCACTCACTGACCACCTGCGAGTAAAAAGAGCCAGGCAGCACTTTCCTGCTTTCAATGACCTTATACTTTTCTCCTGGGAAATGCAAGAATCTTCAGCTCTGGCAGTGTGGCTCAGTTGATTGGAGCACTGTTCCATGCACTGAAAGGTGGCGGGTTTAATTCCCAGTCAGGGCACACGCCTAGATTGCAGGTTCAATCCTCGGTTGGGAATCTATGGGCATGGCAACAGATCACTGATGTTTTTCTCTCACGCCGATGTTTTTTCTCTCTCTCAGGTCAATACATGTATCTTCGGGCGAGAATTAAAAAAATTTGAAGTGGTACCGGGCAGATGGAAACCCAAATGCCTGAAAGAAGCTAATACAGATTCAAATTCTCTTTGCAGAGGGACACGTTCATCTTAGGCCACAGAGCATCTTCACAAGTAATTTTTTAAGGACAGTGAGCAGCATATAATGAAAAACATGCAAGCATCAAGGATACCAACAGAAAAACATGTAGACTTTCGATCATTGAATTAGTACTTGCAAGTTATGAAACATCCATGCTAATAAACAGTGATGGAAGGAGACTGGACTTGGGGTGGTAGACACACAATACAATATGCAGACGATGTTCTATGGAATTGTACACCTGAAACCTATACAATTTTATTAACTAATAAATTCAATAAAAAGTTTTAAAAAATCCGTGCTTAGTGTTTAAATATATTAGAAATATCTGCAGGGAATGGTAACCTTTAAAAAGTATCATTGGATTTAAAAAATAATGAAGTTTAATCAAAATTAAAAACCCAGGGGATAGATTAGACACAATCAAAGAATCAATGAAAGAGCAAAATAAATTTTTCTGAATGCAACACAGAACCAAAAAGACGGCAAACATGAAACAGGGGTTGAGACATGCAGGGTAATGCCAAAGAGGAATTCCAGAAGGATGGAGGGAAGAATTGGGCAAAGACATTGTTCAAAGACATAAGAACCACACATTTTCGAAATTGCTCCCAATACTTACCCAAAGATTCAGGAAACCCATCAAATTCCACAAAGGGTGCGTAAAACATACTTAGATACATCATAGTGACACTGCAGAAAACTGAAGATAAAGAGAAAAATCTTAAAAGCAGCCAGAGAAAGAGAGAGAAGGTTGCCCTTAAAGGAGCAGCAGCTAGACTGACAGCGAACAAAGGCAGCCAGAAAAAAGTGACGTATCTTCAGTGTGCTGAAAAGTCACTTGTCAACCCAGAATTGTATATGCAGTGAAAAAAAAATTTTTTTTCAAGAATAGGACAGGACAAAATAAATAAATATTCCAGAGAAATAAAAATTATTAGGTCACACTAACCAAAGCTCCTGAAGAAGATACTGAAGGATATATTATACTTGAGGCAGAAAAACAGTGATCCTGCCCTGGCTGGCGTAGCTCAGTGGATTGAGTGTGGGCTGCGAACCAAAGCATCGCAGGTTCGATTCCCAGTCAGGGCACATGCCTGGGTTGCAGGCCACGGCCCCAGTGAGGGCCATGTGAGAGGCAACCACATATTGACGTTTCTCTCTCTCTTTCTCCCTCGCTTCGCCTCTCTAAAAATAAATAAATGAAATCTTTAAAAAAATTAAAATGTCTTAAAAAAAAACAGTGACCCTGTGGAAACGTTAGGGGTATGAAAAGAGTAAAGAGCGAAGACAGGGGCCAATGCAAATGAACGCTGACAATACAGAGTTGTGATTAACAGTATTTGGTTGTGTTTTAACAGTTGAATTGAAGTATGTGATAAAATGAACTTACAACTGGGTAAGGAGGAACGGAATTTAGGTATTCTAAAGTCTTCATATTGCCTGAGAGGAGAGTAAAGCTATTGCTTAACCAAGACTCTGGTAGGTTAGAAACGCAGGTGGGAAACTCTGGAGCAACCACCAACAGAATAGAAACAGGGAGTATAACCTCCAGATTGGTGTGTGTGTTGGGGGAGTAAATGGAATCATTTGAAACCCTCGGTTAAACCGAAAGGACACAACAGGAGGACCGTCCAGGCTTACTCCACTTCCACCTACTTGTAGTTTGCTGGAGCCGCGAGAGGAGAAGGCTCGTGAGTCTGCCGTGGGCCACACCTGCACCATCCGGCTGTCCCCAAAGGGCAGAGACCCCTGACTCCCACTGCGCTAACCAGATTCTCTCCCAGACTGGAAAACAGAAACAGAAACGGGCCCTGAAGAAATATCCTTGAGCGCTGGGTCCCCTGGAGGTCCCCGAAGGAGGGCTGGCTCCCGCCCCCTTGTCCTTCCCAAGACCTGGCCGGTCTGTGAGCTCCGCCACATGCTTCCAATACAATCCGGGTAGATTGAAGAGTCCCTTCCCCGGAACCCTCCTCCTCCTTTTTTTTTTTTTTGACCCTTGCTCAATCAGCCTTGATTTCCTTGAAACAAAGGAAATTTAACTGATGCCAAGAACCATTGCGGCAGATGCCAGATGTATCTTCACTCTCTTACACAAAAACCCAAATGTTTGGCATGAATGGTAAAGTTGTCTTCTTAGCAACAACTTAACCTGAAACGCAGCTGGATCCTTTAACTGCTATCAAATAGGCAAGATAAGGATGCCCAAGATGCAGCCCATATGGGGATGGCCTCCCGTGGGAGGCCTTGGATCTTCCTTTGTACTCACTCAAAGGCCACACTCACCCCTTTGTCACAGCCTCCAAAACACATCCAAACCCACAACACACGAAGGAGAAAACTGATGTTTTATTGAAGATTCTTTGGAGCCTGTGAAAGAGGGTTCACATCCCATACACATCACACAGCAGAAGTGTAATTCATTACCCTAGCAGAAAGATCTTCTCTTCCCCCCAAAGAGCCCACCCCTGCCAGTTGCCTCTTCTTTCTTCTTTCTCCCCCGCCCCACCCAACTGGAAAACTGCTCTTTGTTATCCTAAGAAAGTCAGCTTTTGCCCTTGGCATGTATACTCTATTCAGCGAAACAAAACCTCTGGTAGTTTGCAAAACAGCATGTCCCTTGGGGTTGAGGATCTTGGTTCCTTTACCATCCTGTCTGGTGTGTTTTTCCTCAGAAAACTGAGTGTGCCTCGATGGTGGCAACTCAGCAGCACTCTTAGCACTGTGAATCGTGCCTGGAACAATAGGCTGTTCATAAAGAGTCACCAAATGGATTTTGTACAATTTTGTGTAGCTCATAGAGCCTAAAAAAGTGCATCACATAAAGCATGTGCTTACCAATTGGTCCTTGAAGAGAGATGGCTGCATCACCACTGTTTAGGGGCCTGTACGAGGACTAAAGGTCATGGTACTGGGCAAGTACTACCGTGGATTCGGAGTTGGAAGCAGTCACACTAACAATGGGTGTACAGCAGAATAGAGCATTAGCTTGATTTATCCACCGATTAAACTATGAAGCTTTAGGGCTTCATGTGAAGGGGAGTGGGCCATATGGAAGGAAACGTGGAGTAGAGAAGAGCAGTCTGTGTTTCCCTTTCAAAGATGGTGCAAGAACAGGTAAACCGTGGAAGGACCTCATTTCTATGGATATACGTCTAAAACAAAATCACTATTGGCCTAAAAGTAAAATTCAGACAGTGTCCATGCAAGCCCAAAATATCTAATTTAAGTGGAATTACCAGATAGAATACAGAATACATGATAAAAATCTGAATTTCAGATAAACTACAAATATTTTTTTCAGTGTAAGTGTGTCCTAAGTATTGCATGGGGCATTTTTACACTAAAAAAGTCATTATTTATCTCAGATTCAAATTTTACTGGGTGTCTTATATTTTTATCTGCTAAATCTGGCAGTTCCAAATCTCTGGAAATAAATATTTGGTTTATGGTCTAGATATTTGACCTTATATCATCCGAATAAACCAATCTCCTTTTCATATGGATGTTTGGTCATTGTGTAAAACAGTGATTTTCAATCAGTGCGCTGCAAGAATTTTTAAAGCATGCAATACCTATTCAGTCAGGGGCACTGACCTCTTTTCCCTTAGACTGTTAAATTTAAAAAATGGCAACAGACAGCACAATAGCCTTTTGGTGTGAATGAATCAAAATTATACCTATTTTTTGGTCGGATCAGCAAACATAATTTATTGGTGTGCTGCAGAATTTTTAGTAAGTAGTTTACATGAGCCATGAGATGAAAAAGGTTGAAACTCACTGGTGTAATACCTCACTGGTATTAAAAGCCCACTTTCTCCTATCCTTACAGCTCTGTGGTCCTTTCTCCCCCTAACCATAAGTGTTTGGTTGAAACAAAAGATTTTTCTTGCTATCCCCCCAACTCTCAAGGACTCAAGGACCAAAGCTTCTGGGTAACTCAGTTATTATTTATTGACTTCCAGTGAGGTGACGCTGATAAAAGGGTTCAGAATGACTCCTCTAGATATTAAAGATCTCAAAGTGTGAAAAAGCTCAAAGTGACAAAACCAGCTCATCCTTGACATACTTTCCAGTCTGAGTCACACAGCCCTGGCCGTCAGGGGCTGTCCCAGGAGAGCCAGTCTTAAGGAATATGTTCGTAATCTTTCATAACAAATAATGACTGATGTGGGTAAAAGAAACACAGATGCTCTGAAATCCACAAATGCTGGGGTTCAAGGTACAGAATGTTGGTGGAAGAGAAGGAGAGAAAACTGGTCAAAAGACACAGAAATCTGTACAACAAAAGCCTATAATTGGGATCGATGTCATTTCTTGTTGTTGGGGGCCAGGTGTAAATACACAGATAATTCATCAGCCCATTTTGGTGGGAGGCCAGGCCTATCTACATTAGAGGAAAATTTGACTTTAAAGGTCCTTTAAAAAGAACCAATTTTATTTCCTTCAAGTAGACCCAGTGGAACTATTACAAGTTATACTTTAATAAACACATAAGAATAAGGTATACGGTTAAAATGACAAAGGACCTCTTAGGGTCCTTTGACCCGAAGCAGTGACTAACTTCTCATGGCACTGCTACATAATTCATATCAAGTAATATAAATTTTAAAAACACATATTTTTAATAAATTTAATGGATACAAGTGTGCTATACTTCTTGGGGTGCCTGCCTGGCTCAGAAAGATTCCTCTTTTCTAAAAATGGCTTCAGAACTCAGAAGTTATCTCCCAAAATACTAAGTCATTCAATCCCCCTCACCATAGCTGATTGCCCAGGGGCTGTCACCTGACCCAGGCTGGACCAATCAGAGTATCTTTCAAACTGAGACTTGAATCCAAGCCCCTTTTGGAGGTGGAAGCCTGGTAAGTGAGTCTTGGGAGTTCTCCGTGCCATGTGGAAGGATCTTGACTATCGCAAAAGACTGAGTTCCACATGTAGAGAGAAGCAGAGACTGTGTCCTTGAATTCCAGTCCCTAGTTCCAGTTGTCCCTAAGGCTCAGCTGTTCCTTTCTACTTCCCACTGCTGTGTGAACTGGTGCGAGTGTTTATCTGATAAATTCTCTCTGTTTTTGCCTATGATAGCAATGTTCTTGCCATGTGTAATAAAAGCACCCTGAATATTTCAGCATGGTGTATCATGTGCTGTGCTGCTGCTAGGGTTGTATAGAGATGTATGGAATAGAGCTTTTACCTGAAAGGACTTTACAGTATTGTGCACGAACCATAATATAGGGTGGAAAGTAATAAATGCTGGGAGGGTTTTCAAGAGCTAAAAGAAAGCAAAGGTGGGAGAAATCACCTCTAGTAGGAGGGTTTAGGGACAAATTCTTGCCTGAGATAGCCTTTGAGCTTGCCTCTCAGGTAAGATAAGATTTAATAGTACAGCAATGAGGGGGAGAATACCCTGGAGACAGAGAGACCACATGAGCAAACACTTCGCAGCACACAAAGGGGAGCATATGTGCAAAACAGTCATGCCTGGCAGGTTGAACCATTTAGCAGCAACGGGCAGCCCTGAAGATCCTTAAGCAAGAGAGGGATGTGGTCTCCGGAGTAATAAATCCAACGGTGGATTGACACGAGGGAAAGGGTAAGGGTGCGCAGTCAGGAGGTTGCCGCAGCATTCCGAGCTGAAAATAACACATGCTTTAAGTGGGAGGAAGCCAGCAGGAGTGGACAGAAAATGAGGAAACTTCTTCCTTCAGATAATCAATATTTTTAGTAAAGAAGGATATCTAAAGAGCAGGAGACAGAGATGGAATGTGAACTTGAGGAGTGAAGGGAAGGCTTTGATAGAGGGTGGGGGCAGGGGTGAAGGTGCTATGAGGAGGAGCCAGAAGTAACTAAAGGGAGGACCAGGGCCATTGAAGTCTTCCTTGAGGTTAAGCAATAAGAACTGGAAGGGAAACCAGCAACCAGGCTCTTCAGCTGGTGGCTTCACATCGGAGAAGAGAAAGTGGAAGGTGCAGGTTACCCAGAGAGGGGACCTCGTGAAGTTGGTGGAAGAGAAAGAACAGGAGTGCTGGAGGGAGAACCTTATAGGAATGGTTGGGCCCAGGAACAGCATCCCCACCCCGCCAGGGGACTGCATAGCTTGAAAGTGGGAAGTCTGTAGCCTGGGTGAGGATGCGAGCCAAGTCAGGAGGACGCTCAGAAGACAGTGAGAAGCGCTGGGATCACCAGTTCAGCAGGATTAAGGGAATGTGCGATTCTGCAGAGCTGAAAGGAGAATGTCAGGCTTCCAGAGTGTGGGCCTGGAACCGTTCTGCGTGGTCTGCTTGTGTCTTGATGACATCAGATCAGCGAAGGTAAAGGTCTCCAGACCTGAGGCAGCCGAGGAACTGTAAGGAAAGGTTATATTGGGATGTTTCTAGAACGGGGAAGAACAAAAGACCAGAGCATCTAAAGAATATCCTCAAGTATGGTAGGCAGGAAGAAGGTCTGGGCATCAGAATGGTGGAGACTCCATAGAGGTTGTTGAGAGTTGGCGATGGAAAAAATAGTCAGGAAAAGGAACTTGGGGACAGGAATAAGGAGAGGCCCTTAACGATATGTTGGTTTGGAACGGGGAAAGAGGGGGACAGGAGGCGTGCAAGTGGAATGCTGTGCAAGGAGAGGAGGAAGGTCCTGCAGATAAAGACAGATTTTGATTGAAGGGGGGGGTGACGAAAGCAGCAGTTGAAGTAGAGATTAATGATATGGGATGGTTTATGTCCAAGAGATGACTGGTTTCCCCAGGTGCCCTGAGGAGGAGGGCTCAGACTGAGCTGTAGGGAAATGAGAATGCAGAAGAAAGATGAGCACAGTCGATAATTTCCCACAGTACGTTTAATGAAGTGAGAGGTAGCTTAAGGCTCACAGTAATGATAAGGACGCAGATACGGGAAGATGGATTCTCCCCAGGATTCTTCTTAAAGGTTGTTTTCACAAGGGTGTGCATGTCCCCCCTCCCACACTTGAGCATTTTGTTTGCTTGGCAAATCATTGCGTGTGTGCGCACGTGCAAGGTAATGAGGGCTCACTGGACCGTTGCTGTGTTTGGAGATAAGGGACCTGTGTCCCCTTTTTGATCACGGCAGTAGACAGTTGAGTGTAAAAGATTCCAGAGAAGATAGATGTTTCCCCAACTCTCCTTTTCAGTCTTTGGAGTGTGGGGAGGATGGGGGAGGAAGGAATGTCAAGGTTAATAGCAGAAAGGAGAAGCAGAGGTTATTTGAGTGCCACCTCAGGGGGTAAAGTCCATTTCCCTTCAGGGCTTCTCTCCTGAAGCATTCTCAGCCCCTGTGGCTTCTCCCTGCAGCAGGGATGTAAAATAACCCCGTTCCACTCATTTTCAGACCCACCAGGCAGTGCTCGGGGTGGCCCCAGTTCCAGTGCCCCGGATGCAGGGAGTCCTGTTTGGTGACGAGAGATCCTACAAATAGAGGAGTTAGGCATGGGTCCCGGAGCTGCACCCAGAGACCATGAAGGTGCCCCACTCTTTGGATCCCTCCCAGCATTTGTCACCCAGGTCACTAATGAGGCAGCAGCACGGGGCAATGATTAGGGTTTCCACCCATTGGCTATGTGACCTTTGGCAAGTTATTAGAGTTCTTCACTGTCCCTCACCCGGATCACCAGTATGATGTCATCCTGGATCACTGGTATGATGGTCATATACCGCATTTGTATGAATCGTGAACATGGAGCATGAAATTAGCACAGCACCTACTGCAGAGCTGAGCTGGCTGCATTGCTTGTTATTGTAGATTCAACAAGTTTCAGTGAGAAGCAGGAGGCAGGCCGTGTGTGCAGTGTCACCCGGTCCTTGAGTAGAATAAGGACAGATCATAGGCCAACAGCACCAGGGTTGTGGGGACAGCCCAAGTCCTTGGGAAGGAGGAGCCTTACCAACCCAGGGGCTGGAGGAGAGTCTTCAGGTGTGCCCTGGGTTGCTCTGTATTTCCGTAACAAGGTCCCGGAGCCTCACTACTCAGTGGGGTCTGAACCCGAGTGCTGGCGTCCCCCAGTTAGAAATGCTGACTCTCACCGGAGCTGCCGGAGTCACATCCTGCATTTACAGGACACACTGGAGACTTGTGTGCACGCTGGAGCTTGAGAAGACGTGCTGCTGAGGGGTGAGGCGCTCTGCTGACTCGGTTCACTTAATCGGTGCAACCTTCCAACAAAGGTGGGGAGAGCTCACAACCCGCATGCGGCTCCTGGGGAGCGACTGAGAGGAGGTGGTGGTCAGAGGAGAAACCTTTAGGCTGGCTGCCTCCTAATCAACTAGATTTCACTCGCCCCTCTTGGGAAGGCTATTCATATGGAAAAAGAGTGGGACAGACCTTCCTGAACACTCAGCGGTGCCTGGTGATTTGAGGCCTCAGAAAATCAGATGAAACATTCTAGGGAAGCAAATTAATGAAGTGCCCAGTGCGAAGGAATCAAAGCCTAGGTCGGCCCCACACAGGCTGTGTTTGCAAAGCGCCTGGTGCTGTACTTGCAAGTGTGTATATGTGTGTATATATTTGTGTGCACGTGTGTGTAAACCATCCTTCTCCCACAACACGCATGGTCGGGAAAGACGTCTGCTTTCTTTTGTAAACAGAACCAATGTGTCTGCAGAAGAGGGAATACTATTTGAACATCTCTTCTGAGGGCACACAAACTTCTCTCCAATGATACAGGAAGGAGTTTTCTTTCCTGTGACGCATAACTGGTCTCTGGACCCAGCTCTCCCTCTCTCTTTGTCTTGTCCCCAACGTGTTTTCTCTCCGTTGTTATTGCTTCACGGAGAACACAAGTTTCCAGTTGACAGAGCCCATGCCCAGCTCCCCCACTGAACATTGCACAAGTGGCCCTGCCTCGGGCCACCCTCGTAAACAGACAAGTCAGGAGACAGCCGTGTCCCAGTGCTGTGCGAGCCCAGTATGGGTGCCCTGAGTGAGGCCCTGCTGCCCGGCCCTGGGACTCCCACTCCCTGAAGGAGCCCCGTTCCCGTTCATCAGCACCACTCTGGGATTTGCCCTGTTTAGTCAGGAATGCTCCCCAGATAACGAGCTGAGAGGAATGCAGGCTCTCCATCAAAGCTTCCCAGTGACAACGGATCTGTATCATGCAGCGGGCAAGGGCAGGCACACCACTGGAGCAGCTCCATGTGAAACCTCAGAACAGTGACACTCAGCTGCTGGAACTGAGTTGCAGGGAAAAGTGTGCCGGTGTGGCTAGCTCCAGGATACCTTTGACCTGGAACTGCAAACAAACCCTTATTTTTCTGTCTTGCCCCTCCTTTTAGAATGACCCCAGGAACTGTAGATTACTTAACAGTTATATTTAGCCAGTCAGGGAAGGGATTAGCCAGTTCCAGCCAACCAGCCTTCCTTCCAGGCCTGAATTCCTTTGCCTCCCCTCCGGTTCCTTCCTGCCAGCTGACTCTTAACTCCTTCCTTCCCCTGCCAGCCTCAAACATCAGCAGGACAGACTGTGCGGGAGGCTGCGCAAGTGCCCAGGTCCAACACTCAGCAGCCTGCAATTCTGCTCTGAGACAGGCTTCTCTCTTGGAGCCTGCCTATCTTTGATCATGCAGTGTTTCCTAATAAAAGTTATGCAAGTACCCTTGGAACGGGAAATGACTTAAGCTTTTCTTTTATCAGCTCATAGACGCTGAAGAATGAGCACAAGTCAAGGCTTTGGAGGAGGGAGGGCTGACTGATGAAAACAGAACACGAACCCCCGTCCCCCCCACCCCCGCCCCCAAATCCACCAAAACCGAGCAAAGGAACGGAAAAGAGCATAAACCGTGAGCAGGACGAAGTGAGCGGAAGAGAACGCAGGGGAGAGAGTGCATGCCTTCGCCCCAGCTGTGAACAAAATGAAAAGTCATAGGAAGGGAAGCCCCCAACACTGGGTTCATCAGGACTGTGCGTGGGAGGAGGGGGGCAGGCGAGCAGCAGGGGGTGCAGGAGAAGCCCTCCAGATCTTCATCTTCCGTGCCAGAAGGCCATGGCCAGCACCCGAAACCGCCAGGGAGACGGAGCTGAGTGGGCTTGTACTTTAGAAATGCGGAGTAAACACTAGGAAGAAAAACACCTTCAAAGAGGGAGAATTAGACATAAAGGAATGCAGTAAAGGCTCTTGTCTTCCATACGCTAGCAGAATTCAGGTTATAAACTATGTCATGCGTTTTTCTCATAAAAAATTGAAATGTAAACATGTGAAAGACACGAAGAGAAATGCCTCGGATTTCAGGATTCCGCTCAGGGCCGGCGCAGTGGGGTTGGTTCAAAGCCTGAGCTCTTCAGAGGCTGACTCGATGGAACTGTCTCCACCACACCCTCGAGAGGACAGCAGACAGACCTGCCAGTGTTTTTCCCACGAAGTATGACTAAAACGACAGCATTTTCCTTTGACCCTGCCTGGCTTCAAAGAGGGCAAGCCTGGGGAAAATCTCTTCTACTCTAAACTGTGGGCCTGGGCAGGGTGCAGAGGAAGGGCTTGCAAAGGGCCCGTTCCAATGGAAGAATTTGCATCTCCTTTGCTGCCAGGATTTCTATTTCCCGTGTCCAAAGAGTCCACACTCCAGGTAGACCTGGCCTCCCTGGGACTCCTGCCCAGGCGACTACACATGGGGGCCAGCCTGCACCTGCAGTGGGCCCTGTGCGTGGGGCGTGCCCCGCCCACCCCTTTCCCCGGTGTCTGGGGATCCTAGCTCGGAAGTGGGGGTGGATGGGGAGCCACGGAGTCCTTCTTTTCAACGTGCAGAAAGGCATTCACTGGGCCCGACTGCTAGGGTCCACAGACTGTAACTCAAAAGCCACCGTTCTGCAGTGACAGACACGCTGCCTCCTAGGAAAACACAGTGCAACCCTGTGCCTGGGCGGACCTTGCAAAAATGTGGAAAAAGAAGAAGCTGAGACGGTATGAAGCCTCAGTAAAGCCCCTGGCATACAGTCAGCACTCAATAAATATTAGTTATCACTATGAGAATAATCATTATCACTTTGAACAGGAAATAGTCTAGAAACTGTGATGAATTTACATTGCATTCTCTTACCAATCCATGCCTTTCATATTTTCATTAATTAACATAGTTTAATAAATCCATTGTTTAATTATAAACAAATCCCTGGATTCCAGAGATTTCAGTTTTGTAATGAATGAAAAACTGAACACCAATGCTGCCCAAATGAGGTGTAAGGAGAAATGCTAACCTCTGACCTTTCCTCTTTGTCCTACAGCCAACGGGATGTGCTGGCTGCCACTTTAAGACAATATACTATTCTATTGAATAAAGCTGTCACAATTTTATAATCATTCCCCAAAGGCTGGATATTTAGATTATTTCTTACTTTTCATATTATTTATGATGCTGGATGAGCATTTTTGTTAAAAAAACCTTTTTCCACATTAAGCTTATTTCCTTGTGTTAGACTTACTATAGATAAATAGTAAAGGGGAATGAAGATTTGTCATTTAAAAGGCTCTTGATTGTTATTTCCTAAGAGTTGTACTAATTTATAGTCTCACTGAGAGTATTTTATCTTGCTAGCATCAGATAATTTTTTTGGCCCTGGCTGGGTAGCTCAGTTGGTGAGAGTATCATTCCAGTACACCAAGGTCGAGGGTTCAATCCCCAGTCAGGTGCATAGATGAATCGACCAATGAAGACATAAATAGGGGCCAGCAACAAATCAGTGTTTCTGTCTCTCTCCCCCTTCTTCTCCTCTCTCTCTCTCTAAAATCAATTTAATAAATGAAAAAAATTATTTACTTTTCTATTAAATTACCACAAATTTAGTGGCTTAAAATAACACACATTCATTACCTTACAGTTCTGGAGATCAGAAGTCCAACACAATTCTCAGTGGGCTGAAGTCAAGGTATTGGTGGGGCCCTGGCTGATGTAGTTCAGTGGATTGAGCACCACCCTGTGAATCACAGGGTTGCTGGTTCAATTCCCAGTCAGGGCAGGTGCCTGGGTTGTGGGCCATGTCCCCAGTTGGGGTCATGCAAGAAGCAACCACACATGGATGTTTCCCTTTCTCCCTCCCCTCCCCTCTCTAAAAATAAATACAATCTTTAAAATCAATAAATAAAAACATAAATTTTAAAGTATTGGTGGGGCCATGTTTCTTCTGGAGGCCCTAGGAAGAATCCGTTTCTTCCCTTTTTCAGCTTCCAGAGGCAGCCCTAGAACGGGCAGGCCCATTCACCAGCTTGTGGCCCCTCTACTCCATTGCCAAAGCCAGCAGCACAGAGCCGAGTCCTGCTCACACTGCCATCTGTCTGGTTCTCTCTTCCGCCTCCCTCTTCCACCTAGAAGGATCTTTTTGATTACAGTGGACCCAACAGGATAATCTTCTCAAGATCTTCTCATTAACATACTTGATTCCAGCAATAACTATACTTCCCCTTTGTCATATATTCTAATATGTTTACAATTTCCAGAAATTAGAAAGCAGACATCTTTGGGGTAGGATGGGGGGCATTATTCTGCCTACTACAGTCATGTCTAGCTTCAAGCCAATTAGTACAATTGATTCTCCTGTCTACGGTGGTCATGGGCATATAGACTAATCCAGTCCAATCAGAGTAAATGCCAACTCTAGCTAGGAATGCTGGGACAGAAGCACTCTCTCTCTCTTCTAGACCTGTCCTGCCCAGTACAGTAGCCACTCACTGCATTAGGCTTTTGAACACTTGAAATTAAGGTATTGTGACACAAGAAAATTAATGCAAAATATATTAGTCATTTTTAAATGATTACATATTGAGATAAAGTTTTGCATGTATTGAATGAAATAGAATACATTATTAGAATTAATTCCACCCTTTTCTTCTTGCTTTTTAAACATGTGAATACTAGAAAATTATACATCACACATAGGGTTTGCATTATATTTCTACTGGGTGGTGCAATCCTAGATGATATAGCAACTAGATGTGAGGCCTGAAACTGCTCTAGCAATTTTTGCCAGATTGTGGAAAGTCGACTTAGATGAAGCTGAGATTGAAGAAGGAAGAATAGAGGGAAAGAAATTGGCTCCTTGATAGTTTCATTGAACCACTGGTTCAACCAACCTAGAACCATCCAACCATACTCCTCCAGTTTAACATCCTCGTAGACTTTCCATCCCCTCCTTTACAGCCCAAGTGAACACTTCCCAGCTATGCATCCCTTCCCCTTAGTCTCAAATATAACATCTAAATAAGTCCTTGAGCAATTACAACCCTTTAAAAAAAAAGCTAGTCCTTTTTGAAATGGTAAAAGTAGCCACATGATCAGTGTAGAGTTTGGTCAATACAGTAAAGCCAGAAGACAGTTTCCATAACCCATCCTAACGTCTCTTCTCCCTATGTAAAGCAAACATTCTATTCTGGAATGTGTAACTCAAACTGCATTTAAGTCAAAAAGTACAACAATTACTACATCATCCAGTGAACAGCATCCAGAATGTGTTTGCTTGCCAGACACAGCAACAGAGAGGGCGTTACTTCCCGCTTCCTTCTTCTGGGGTCTTCTCGTCATCAGTTTATCTACTTATCTCCAAGGTTTTTGAGGATTTAAGTAAGGTCTTTCTCCTTGAATTATGCCATTTTCAACTAGTCTCACTAAGGACGTGGCTGCCAGCACCTTGAAGATGCAGATCTGTGGCTTCCCTCGTCCTCTTCCTTGGCTTTCCCTGAGGAGCGCCTTCTGCTTTGGTCTGTTCTGTGACTTCCCTGTGCAGCATTCGTTTCAGTGCTGCAGGACTTGGCACGTTCAGCAGCAGCAGCAGCAGCAGCAGCAGCAGCAGCAGCTCAAGCTGCTCTGTGAGCCTCCTGTTATCCATGCCGCCTTGGATTCCAATGGCCTTAAAGTGGTGTCTGCTTACACTTAAGCAAAGCCAAGGATGCCTTAGAAAATTGTAGACGATTGTTCAAAATTGGAATAAAGCTTTGCCGCTAATAACACACAAATCTCATAGGCATAGAGAATCTCACAATAACAGTAACAGCATGAGGCTGAAAGAAAAAAGCCTGCTGGAGCCACCTCTCACCGTGTGCTCTTGCTTACAGGAGGTTGTCTGAACCTGGGAAGCTCTGTGCACCCAAACGTAACACAAAGTTTTCTGCGTCTCCAAACTTGTGTTGTGCACCAGACTACCATTGACCCGGTTTACCTTTTTTGCTAGAGTAGCTTTTTTAATGGGGTTGGGGACAGAGGGATCACAGATTTGAAGTAAGAATATTCTAGAATGTGTTTCTAGAATATATTTAGTTACATGCTATTTTTAAAATGAAAGCTTTTAAATTGCTTTTTAACAACTCAGAGTTTATTTTATTCATAAATAAATTTAAGATAAAATCATTCAAAGTCTTTATAAAGACTCCATATTACTTAAAATTAATATTAAAAGTTAGCAGTGAGCCCTGACTGGTGTGGCTCAGTGAGCTGGATATTGTCCCGGACACCAGAAGGTTGATGGGTCAATTCCCAGTCAGGGCACATGCCTGGGTTGTGGGCCAGGTCCCTGGTTGAGGGTGTGTGAGAGGCACCTGATTGATGTTTCTCTCATATTTCAATGATTCTCTCTCTCTCTTCCCCTCTCTCTAAAAATAAATAAATTAAAATTTTTAAAAAGTTAGCAGTGAGATTTTACCAGTATTTGATTGCATTATGGCCAGCAGCCTACGACTTTCTTAATCCCATGGCCCACATCTCCAAATGGTTTATATGCTGGGAGGAAGAGTCAGATGGGGAAAAAAGTGCATGACTTGGTAGTAGTTGGCCAAACTCTCCCTACTCCCAAATGTGGGTCACCTTGGTGGAAATGAACTGGAGAATGTAGCCAAGAAGATGCAGTGTGACTTTCTGTATTCTGCCTTCTTGGATCTAAGACGACCATTTGCAGCCTCAAACCCACTGACTCCCTCCATCGCGGACAGAGACAAGGAAGAACAGAGAGGCCTGGCCGGGCTCTGCTGACCAGGGAAACTGACCTCCACCCTTCTGATTATTCTGTTGGGATACAGAAGGGCATGAAGCTGCCTGGAGGATCAAGGGCCTGCAGTGGGTGAGTGCTGAACTTTCAAGGGGAAATGACAACTTCTAATATGTTTCATAATGAATCAGAAGCTCTCCCTCCCTTTGTGGAAAGCAGAGATGAGGGTGGTATATATAGAGGGGCAGGAATATGAAGTTGGGATAGTCTCCTTTCTATTATAGAAGGCAATACCTAATCTAGAACCTTATACCTAGTAGTCATCTAGCAGGCATTTGCTCCTTGTTCGAATGCTATGATGGCATGAGCATCTTTATTCTTATTTATAACGGAGTTACCAAGCTGTACTTTCAAGTGATGCTTTACTGATTGTTTGCAATATTTATGCTATAACATCCAGCTCCTCCCTTCAAAGAGCTTGTAATTTAATTGAGACAATACATAAACACAAAATATTGTACCCGTAAAAATTTACACAAATGTTGAAGGCAATTATAAAATATATAAAGCAGTCAATGGTTAAATGTCAAGTAAATTATAAGGACAATACTCACTAAAGGCGTCCCAAGGAAGGATGGACCACTCCGAGTGAGGCTGGCCAGGGAAAGGCCGGAGGAAACATGATTTCAACTGACGTCACAAGACAGTTACCAGTAAAAAAGGAGGAGAGAAGACAGGGTGGATGTTCCAAAAAGGTGTAGCCAAGTACAGGAAAGAGCAAGGTAGATTTCAGAGATGGTGAGTAAAATGCTTTGACCAGAGCATCAAGTTCATTAGGGGAACGATGGAAGGTAAGATTGACAGGTTATCCTGGTATCAGGATTTGAAGGAATTTGAATGGCAAGCTAAGGTATTTGAACTTTAGTTATTGGCAGTAGGAAGTCATCAATGCTTCTGAGCAGAATAGTGATGAGATCTAAGTGGATTAAAATCAAGTCTTTGGAAAAAATGCTAAAAAATAGTGACATGGTAGTATTAGGATGGCATTGTTTTCTTCTCTATTTTGCAAAGATTTAATTTTTACAAGCAAAATGATAATCAGGTCATTTATTGTTAAAAGGCTAAGTAATTTTCTTCATAGTCTCTCCATACTATGTTTACTCCCTAGAACCTTCTTGGCTTTAGGCATTTGGTTTTGATATGCAATACTTTGAGAAGTCCAACTAACGTGCTGTCCTACTTGAGATCCCAGTTCAATAGAATGTCAACATCTCCTTACCATAGACATAAAGTCTACACAGCACTTGGCTAGAGATTACCGTGCCATGATGCTCATGAGTTGTTCCCATAAACATCTAGCTACAAAAACAGTATTGTTGGTATCTAGTCCCATCCTGGCTGCTTTCCTACCCTGTGGTTCCTTTCAACAAGCCATGACTTTATTTATTCCTCTGTTCTGTTTATGCTAGCTCAGGTTCATCTTTGCTGTCTATCCTCAAAGAACTTCAACTGCTAAGCCAGTAGGAAGATCTATTTTTCTTGATAAAAACTAGTTTGAAATGGATTGCTTATTGATTCTTTTTAAAATTTTTTATTTACTGATTTTAGAGAAAGAGAAAGGGAAGGGAAGAGAGAGAGAGAGAGAGAGAGAGAGAGAGAGAGAGAGAGGGAGAGGGAAACATCGATTTGTTGTTCCACTTAGTTACACATTCATTGGTCTATTCTTATATGTGTCCTGAAAGAGGATTCAGCCATATCAGGACACTGCTCTAACCAACTGAGCATTATTGCTTATCATTATGCTTTGTCATCCAAAACAGAAATTTTGGTTTTGAAAAACTGTCGAGCCCTGTTAAAAAATGGGCATTCTTAAACTGCCAATAGCCCTGGCTGGTGTGGATCAGTGGGTTGAGTGCTGCTGGCCTGCAAAACAAGAGGTCCTCAGTTCAATGCCTGCTCAGGGGCACATGCCTGGGTTGCAGGCCAGTTCCCCCGTTGGAGGTGTGTAAGAGGCAACCACATTGATGTTTCTCCCCCTATTGTTCCTCCTCCCTTTCCTTCTCTCTGAAAAAATAAACAAAACCTTTTTAAAAAACTGCCAATAGTAAATTTGCCTGATAGCAATAGCAAAAATCACTCCCACTGAACATTAGCATCAATTTCTCTTTCTTTAACCCTTGAACTAAACATTCTCATACCAAAACACAATGTGTTACCAAAAACACAATGTGTGACCGGTTGGTCTCATGTTGGAGCACTGGCCTTAGCACATAAAAGTAGGGTTCAAGTCCTAGTATTGCCATTTACTACTTGTGTGCCTGTGGATAAGCGTGTAAATTCTCTGATCCTCAAATATTCTGTCTATTAAATAAGAATAATTCCTTCCACACAAAGTTGTGACATGACATACCGTGAGACATTACGCAAACTGCTTTATGCCAAAGCCATTTTTAAACCATAAAGCTCTTTACGTATGTGAATTCTGAACACTATTTGAATGTCTGTGTTGAAAAGCAGAAAACACAAGCAAAAGAAGGAAGACACAGTAAATACTATGGAGGGCCAAAACCTCGACAGAAAATTCTCTTTTCTCCCCAATTCATCTAAAGTGAGAGTGACTGTAATAGCATAGAAATGAGCCCTTTCTCTGTGTTGACACTAAGGTAAAGAAGTAATGTTCTTTCCCACAGTCCAGTCATGTTCATGGGCATGAACAGAAACTCTAGCATAGAGATTAAAAAACACACTCCTCTAGTTTTAGCTCAATGAGTTGTGGCATGTCATCTATGTACACGAACACTTCTATAGATGTACGTAACACCCTATATTTGGCGAACACATATTTATACAGAAAGTGAGGATTCCAGAGTGAGGGCCTAACTTGGGTATCCACAGGGAATCCAGACATGTTCAGGCATGTCTGAAGGGCCAGGATGTGAGACCACCCGTGATCTATTTACATGAGGGCTTAGATGACGCACACAAGGGACAGTGATGGGACACGCTGGGACAGAGTGTAGACCTCCCAAGAGCAAGATCACCTGGCTGTGGGAAATCCCTCTTCCTCGGAGGGAGGGGGGTTATATGTATAAGCCCCCTGATCCTGGGACTGTAGTTTAGGATAAAAGTGGAAGTTGAGCCCCTATAGCACCAATATGCTGCATTGGTGTCACCAGATGTCCTTAGTACCCCTAGTTCTTGTGACCAAGAACTAAGAACATGGTTATATCCCTAGAGTCTTTGTGGGCCAAGTAAGGTCATAAGAAATATCGGTGGAGATCATCCCCTCCCTACTTCAATCTGGTGCCCATGGATTGACACCAATAAGGTCCATGAAAACAAGAGATGACTAGGAGCAGCACCTGCCCGTTGTGACCTGGTCCTGGTGGCCTCTTCGGCTCTCTTCCCCTATCTCCCCTCACCCTGCCTATCTGGCCTGAGTCCATGGCAAATCCGTCCTCATCCAAGAGTAAGGCTGCTTGCACCCTCTAAAAACTCCCCATGCCCCAGCTCAAATGCAGGGGTTTGCCTTCCCTGTGCCTCAGCACCCTGGTGTGCAAGACCCCCTCATAAGGCTGATGTAGCCTTAGCAAGGCAGAGGGAGATCCTCTAATGCGCTAAGTCCTGTCACTCCTCTTCTCAAAACATTCTAATGGCTTCCACCTCACTCAGAAGGGCCCCTGCTACCTTCTTGTCCTTGTCTCCTTCCCCTTCTACCTCCGGGAGGACCATGAAGCTTATACAAATGGGAGCACTTTCTAAGAAATGTCATACACACGTATAAATGTGAGTATTTTGCAATGAGAAGACAAATCCCAATAGATTAAAAAGATCCCTAACTTGATGTCCCCTTGGTTAGACTCCCCAAACGCCAATTGCCCAATGTCCAACACCATCCAGCTTGGGGGGTAATTTAGGGGAGGGGATGGAGGGGTGGGTGGAGACAGCAGTCCTAGTCAACTGCAGTTATAATACTTACATGTGTAAATTTACAAAACATGTGACCTTGTCAACACACTGCCAGGTTTCTCTCAGACCTTGGAGAGGACCTGTGCAAGCGAGGGGCCCAGAAACCTCACGTGATCCCCCTGGCTGAGGCCCTTTCCTGTCTCTGGTCTAGCCACATTGCCCTCTGCATGAACTTGCTGGGCCACTCTCCTTCTCAAGGTGTTGCTTTTGCTGTTTGCTCAGCCTGGAGTGCTCTTCCCTCAGCTGTCTAAATGGCTGGCTCCCTTGCTTACCTCCTTTGGGTCTGTGCTCAAATAACATTGCGTCAGAGTCCTTTGCAGACATATTTTGTGAAACTACTTAACTCTCCCCCTTGCCCTGCTTTACCCCTCTCGCATGTATCAGCACCTGATATGCCATCGAGTCATTTGTGGCTGTCTCCCCCGAGGGAAACGTGAGAGCAGGTGCTGTTTACTTCATTACTTTCTCCCCAGTACCTATCACAATGCCTGGCATGCAGTAAATGGTTAGTACTTTTTGAATCTGTAAATATTTAAATAATTGTAATTATTACATCATAAGTACTTTTTGACAGGCCTCTATTACAGCAATTTGCAACTGGCGTGCCACAAGAATTTTTAAAATACCAAAACCTGACTATTTGCCCTGGCTGGTGTAGATCAGTGGACTGAGTGCGGGCTGTGAACCAAAGGATCGTTGGTTCAATTCCCAGCAGGGCACGTGCCTGGGTTGCAGGCCAGGTCCCCAAATGGGGGACTCATGAGAGGCAACCACACATTGATGTTTCTCTCCCTCTCTTTCTCCTTCCCTTCTCCTCTCTCTAAAAATAAATAAATAAATTTTTTTTAAAAAAAACCTGACTATTTAGTCAGGGCACTGGCTTCTTTTCTCTTACATTGTCAAGTGAAAAATGGGGGTGGCAGTGGGGGTAAATGGAGACAACTGTACTTGAACAACAATAAAAAAAGAAAACAATGACAACAGCTAACACAACAATAGCCATCTGGTTGTGAATGAATCAAAACTATACTGATCTTTTTTTGTCAGATGAGCAAAAAAAATCTATTTTTGAGACCCTGGCTGGCATAGCTCAGTGGATTAACCGCGGGCTGCGAACCAAAGCATCGCAGGTGTGATTCCCAGCCAGGGTACTTGCCTGGGTTGCAGGCCACGGCCCCCAGCAGCCGCACATTGATGTTTCTCTCTCTCTCTTTCTCCCTCCCTTCCCTCTCTAAAAACAAATAAATAAAATCTAAAAAAAAATCTATTTTTGGTGTGCCACGGAGTGTTAGTAATTAGCTTCTGTGTGCCATGAGATGAACACGTTGAGAACTGCCACTCTGACAGCCGCTACAGTACTTGAGAGCAGGGGACGGATCATCCTTCCATTCATTTATTCAACACATTTTCTGGGCACCCCATGTGTACCAGTCTGCTAGGACTTCTGTGAGAAAACACCACAGACTGGGCACGTAAACACTAGACATCTGTTTTCTCACACTTCTGAACAATGGAAGTCCAAAATGCAGTTTGGTTTCTGGTGAGAACCCTTTGCGGCCTGCAGATGGCGGCCTCCCCTTGGGGCCCTCGCGTGGCCTGTCCTGCATGTGCACAGGGGAGAGCTCTCTGTGTCCACTGTGTCTCCCCCTCTTCTCCTGAGGATACCAATCCTGTCCGGCCAGGGCCCCACCCTATGACTTCATTGATGACTTCAACCTTAATTACCTCCCGAAAGGCCTCATCTCCAAACACAGTCACCCTGAGGGTTGTTGGGGCTTTAACATATAAATTTGGGGGTGGGGCCCAATCCAGTCCGTAACACCCCTGTCTGGCAGTGGAGATGCGATGCCAACCCAAACAGTCCTCACTCCAGCCTGCAGGGGATCCGCAGCACACACGACCAAGAGTCACATTCGGCAGAAATGTTCATGGGTGGGGCTTATGCCGAACACAGAGGCAGAAAGCACTAGTAGGAAGCAGGAGATAGCCACGGCCACAATAATTATAGCTAACCTTTATTTTGCATTCCTATGTGACAAACATTATTATACACAAGAAACAATGATGTGAGGTATATGTTATTCCTCCCATTTTACAGGTGAGGCACAGGGAGAATACACAACTTGCCAAGTGTACACACTAGTGTATGGTAGAAATAGGATTCAAACCCAGGCAGCTTGTTCCCAGAGCTATGCTCTTAACCACTGTGCTGTACAAGATTCGAGAACCACTGTTCTCCCTCACCTTACAGATGAAGACCACACTGGTTTCTTTTATCCATCTCTAGCATCCAACACTCATATTTAGTTAAGTCGAGGCTGCGTCCCTACACTGTGCATAATCCACAAGCTCAGATATGGGTCCTTCTGTACTATTCAGTTATTCACAGTCTTATTATTCATAAGAATAACTGCTATCAGCTAAGTCCTTAACAAGTTTCCAGACTGCTTTCACACGACTTAGCTTACTCGGTCTTCACAATTACACTAGGTAGTAGGTATTGTGACCCCATAGAAACAGAGTAAGAGTGGAAATGTCTAAGTGTCCAGAAGCACTGTGTTTGTTTGCTTGTTTGTTTGTTTTTAGAATGAATGAGAATGGAATATACTGATTGGAATCCCCTATCTCAGGAACGGATCACACCTGCTGTGAGGTCTTGAGCAAATCGCTCTGTCAAGGGAGCGCTTTCCTAAGCTCGGGCTTGTGACCCGAAGGTGGGGTTTCCCAGCCTTAGAATGACTGACATTTGTGGGGCTGTCCTGAGTGTTGTAGGACATGTAGCAGTGTCCCCAGGCTCTACCCACTCCTCTACCCAGCCTCTAGCTGGGATTGTTATTCCCAGTAACAGTACAAATATGGGTTGGGGTTCTCTCATGAATTGCATCTTTTCCTAGCCCAGACTTTCTCAGGTGGATCCTGTGATAAAGTGGGAGGTACAGACTTTGAAATAAAAAATGAGAATTTCCTAACTCTTACTTGCAATAGACCTTGAACAAGTATATGTTACTTGACCTCCCTGAACTTAGTTTCCTCATCTATACAAAGGGATGACAATAACAATTATGTGGATAATGTATTTAAAATCATAGACTGTCACACTGAAGGCTCCTAGTGAGTCAGGCCCACTGGTATTCATGGTCTTCCTGCCTTTAGGGACCTCAACTCTGGCCTTGGCCTTATAACTGGCTTGGATAGTGAGATGCAACTAGGAGACAGCAGAAGCTTGACAAGCATTTGTACATTGGGGGTTACTTTTTTGGAATCCAGATGCCATGTGAAGAAGTTCACCCTATGTAAAAAGAGAGGTCTCACTCTTCCAACCACCCCTGCCCAGTGATGCCATCTTACACCTCCCAGCCCCAGCCAACACACCAGCTAAATGTGGCTTCTTAAGTGAGCCAAGCAAGACCCGCAAAAGAACCACCCAGCCAAATCACAATATCATGAGAAATAATAAATGGTTTTATTAACTGTGGTACATTCACTCAATGTGATACTAAGCAGCAGAAAGAAGGAATTCCTACCTTTTGTGACAGCCTGGATGGGACTAGAGACTGTCATGCTAAGTGAAATAAGGCAAATACCATATGACCTCACTTATAAGAGGAAGCTAAAGAACAGTAAACCAATCAGAAAGTAGAACCAGTGGCATAGACTCACAGAACAGACTGGCAGCTGTAAGAGGTGGGGGGAGGGGAACTGTTTGCAAGTTTGAAAGAGGGTGGAGGGATTAGTCAAGGAACACGTATGAAGGACCCACGGAGATGGACAATGGGGTGGGGACTGACATGGAAGTGGGGGGGTGGGCTGAGTAGACAGGGACAAATGGGGAAATAATTGGAATAACTGTAAAACAAAATAAAAATTAAATTAAAAAATAAAGTGGACCACACTAAAATTAAAAAAAAAAACCCCAAATGGTTTTGTTTGAAGTCACTAAGTTTTGGGACAGCTCGTTAAGCAGTAATACATAATAACTACACTAATTCCCACTGCCGTGATCTGATTTCACTTAGAATGCTTCTGATACCAAATGTGTGGGGTTTTTCCCTCTGCACCAACCAGTTCTCTGACTCTCCAGACACCAACTGGAGATACTGCCTATCTGGGGTTACTATAGACCCCACGGGGTCACAGCTCAGTCACACAAGACTGCCCCCACTTCAGAGGCCAATGATATGTTTAGGCCTCTCATACTTCTGGCCAACCAGCTACAAAATCACTAGAATCACTCACAGAACTCAGGAAAAATGGTTCACTTAAAACCACCAGTTTATTATAAAGGATACAATTCAGGAATAGCTCAATGGAAAAGATGCACAGGGCAAGGACTGGGGAGGGGACTCAGTACGGAGCTCTCATGCTTTCTCTGGGCACACTGCCCTGCCAGCGCCTCAGTGTGCTCACCAACCCAGAAGCCCTCAGAACCCTGTAGGTGAGGGGCTTTATAGAGGTTCCATTGCACAGGCATAACTGATCAAATCATTGGCCATTAGTGATTAACTCAATCTCCCCAGAGGTCAGGGGTAGGGCTGAAAGTTCCAACTCTCCAACCTTATGGTTGGTTCCTCTGGCAATCATCAGGAAGCTGTCTAGGACCCTACCAAGAGTCGCTTCATTGGCATAAATTCAGGTATAGTCCAAAGGGGCTTATTATGAATAATAAAAGACGCTCCGCTAACACGTATCAATCGGGAAATGTCAAGGGTCTTAGAAGTCCTTGTTCAAGGAACCAAGTACGTGTTTCTCACTACATCACAATGTCACACTCGCACATGTGCGCCTACTGTGAGCCAAGCACTGTGCTAGGCTTTTTGGGTACAACAGTAAACCAGGCTAAGATGGGCCTTTGTCTCACGGAACTCTCATTTTAATGACAGCAGATTTAAAAAATAACTAATTACACGTTGTTTACACTATGGAGGGTAAAATGAGCAAACTAGAGAAAAGCATTTCAGGGGTGTTTGGAGCTGAAAAACAAGAGGCCGAGGACTAAGATGGTCCAAGTCGGTCCTAGCTGACATCTGTTTTTTTCAAATAGGTGATCCAGTACAGCATTTGTCCTGAATGTATAGCATTTTTAAAAAAGATTTTATTTATTTCTTTTTAGAGAGGGAAGGGAGGGAGAAAGAGAGAGAGAGAAACATCAATGTGCGGTTGCTGGGGGCCGCGGCCTGCAACCCAGGTATGTGGCCTGACTGGGAATCGAACTTGCAACACTTTGGTTCGCAGCCCGCGCTCAATCCACTGAGCTGCGCCAGCCAGGGCTGAATATATAGCATTTTTTAAAGAAAGCATTTTTATTTTTGAAAATAGTTTCTGAATATAACTGTTTGTATGTATACCAATACAACAAAACTGTGACCAGATATGTATGTATAATATAATACCTAGAGCAATCACTAAAATAGCTAATCAGAGAGATATACTAAAAACACAATAATAAATACAAAATGTTTAAGTAAGGGAAAATAGGAAAATAGAAAAATGAAACAGAGAGAAAGAACAGAAAACAAAAAATAAAATAGCAGACATAAACCCTAACAGATCAATAATATATTAAATGTAAATGACCTAAATTCACCCATTAAAAGACAGAAATTGACAGTGTATAAAAAACGTTGAACTCTATAATGTCTACAGGAAACAAACTTCAAGTGTAATGACACAGGTATGTTGAAAGTGAAAGTATGGGCATAATATTATACTTAATCAAAACAAAGCAGGAAAAAATTAAAAGGACAGACAACAAGTGTCGGTGGGGCTATGGACAAACTGAAACCTTTATTCATTGTTGGTGGAATTGTAGAATGGTACATCCACATCCTAAAACAGTTTGGAAATGCCTCAAAAAGATGAACATGGAGTTACCATACGACCCAGCAATTACACTTGTAGGAATTTATCTAGAAGAGATGAAACATATGTGCACAAAAAACCTATATTCATGGGTTCAAACCAGCATCACTCACAATAGTGAAAACTAGAGACAACCTAAAGGTCCATCACAGGATGAATGGATAAACAAAGTGTGGCACATCCATTTATGATCTAACCTTGAAAGCCACATGCCGTCATTCCCACCGGAATGGCCCACTCTATTGGCCACATGGGACCAGTTCTGAATCACTGTGGGTGAAGGCCACTTATGGGCATGGATTCCAGGATGCTGGGATCACTGGGGTCCAGCTACCACGGCGCCACGCGGATGAATTCAGTTCCCAATTCCACAGACGGCCCCGTGCCGGGCACATCACCTCTTCACTTCCTGAATCTTGGGTGTCGCACTGGTGTTTTTCACCAGTGACGCCTGGCTCCTCCGAGCTGGACTTCCCTCAAGAGTTCTGAAAGCACTGTTTATAATTAGCCAACAGTAACTCCCACCCCTGAGCTCACTCCAAGGCTCAGCTGCTTCCTTCTCTGGAGGTTTTTAAATAGACAGGAATGTCTTAATGGCATAGTACATTATTTTTCTGTTACAGTTTTGGCAGGCAACATGAAATGTGACTTTTTAAAAGAGAAAATATTATTTTAATTTTATCCTTAACTAAGGATGCAGGGGGAGAGAGAGAAACATTGATGTGAGAAAGAAACATCATTTGGTTGCCTCCCTATGTGCCTGACTGGGGATTGTTCCCGCAACCTGGGTATGTGTCCTGACCGGGAATCGAACCCTCAACCTTTTGGTCCATGGGACAATGCTCCAACCAAATGAATCACACTGGCCAGGGGCACATCTCTTACTAATGGTATGTGTGCCTGTTGGGCCCTGCACAGTTCCTTGAACCATGGAATCAAATTAGACGTTTCCATCCACATTTCCTGATCTGTGTTAAATTTTACACAATACTTGCTTTTTATTTTTAAATAAAGTAAAAAACTGATGAGCCCTTTGTCTTCAATTTTGTACCATATTCCAAAAAATGGTACAATATTCCAAAGAATGTCTCATACATATATTCTTGTTTATGTGTAAGAGTATTTCTTGGTAATAATTGTAAACTAATATGCCATCTCATAGTGCATTTACATTTTCAGTCTTACTAGGTAATACTGAATTGTTCTATAAAGTAATTGTACTAATTTATGCTTTTACCAGAGTTTAAGAATTTCCCTTTTTATCACATCTTTGCCAAATTGAATATTATTAAACTTCTCAATTTCTGCCAATCTGATAGGCATAAAACCCATCTCATTTTTTTAAAAAGATTTTAAAATTTATTTTTATAGAAAGGGGAAGGGAGGGGGAAAGAGAGGGAAAGAAACATCAATGTGAAAGAGAAACATTGATCGGTTGCCTCTTGTAAGCGCCCTGCCTGGGAACTGAACCTGCAACCCAGGCACATGCCTTGACTGGGAATCAAACCTTTTGCTTTGTGGGGCAATGCTCAAGCAACTGAGCCACATCGGCCAAGGCTTCATGCAGACTTTTGTATTTTTACTGGGAAAGGAGCAAGATGAAGAGCATGGATGGCTAGAGGATGCCCTCTTTGAGCATCAAGCAACAGGTACACACCATGAAATCAGAGAAAGAGAGAGAGGGCGGGGGAGAGAGACTAAGAGAAAGAAAGTGAGAGAGAGGAAGAAAGTGTGTGTGAGAGAGAAAGTGATGGGGGAGAGAGAGAGAGACAGAGACAGGGACAGGGACAGGGACACTCACAAGCCAGCTCCAGCCCAGGACCGGGCCATGTTCCCTGTACATGGGCTGTCAGGGGTTGGTTGTCTTTGGCTGCAGAAACTGAGGATACTGTGCACAGGGGACTCTCCTGGCCATGTTATATAGATTTTCTCATTGCATCCTCACAGCCACCTCATAAGGCAGATGCTGCTATTCCCTTTCTCTGGGGAAAAAAATAAATAAAGCAATTATTTTGACCCTAGGCAGACGGGATTTCCATACTACTTTTGCCCATTAACCAACCATGTGTGTGACCTCAGCCAAGTCACCCACCTCACTGAGTTGTTTCCTGTCTCAAATGGTATAACATATGCGAGGTGTTCTACTCCATAAAATGAATATATGTAATATTATCAATCATTGTTAAAGATCTAAAACACATCTTGCTAGAGGCCTAGCAAGGGGTTTTGGCTTCTGGACTCAATATGCGAGTGGAATCTCTGGTTCCAGAAATGAAAGCCTCCACAAATTGAAGCAATGTGGGACCACCCTGGGCCCTACCTTGTTCTTCTCCCTCCTCTTCGCCAACACAACCTAAACCTCTGCTGCCCAGAACTGCCTCCTCCAGCCACCCCACCTTGGCGGCCCATTGCAGTTGGGCGGTGGGCAAGACTGGGAGGGGGCTGCTGCTAATTAGCATATCAATATTCCAGGCTTAGCCTGTCACCGGTTCCCCTAGGGAGCCTGGATGCTACCTGCCCGTGTGGGTTCACTTGTCCAGCTCTGATTAGGTGTCCCCGCCATGGAGACAGCACGTCTGCAAACAAATATTTTCAGGGTCAAACCAGAGCAAAACGGCGAAGTGCGCACCAGGGCCTCCTCTCCTCTGTTGACTACTCCCCTGTCTTTCCCCACTCTCCCTGCTCTCCCTGTGCGCTCCCTGGGGGCCCTGGCCTCTTCTGGAACAAAGCAGCAGAGCAGGAGGAGAATGTCCATGCTTACGTCGTGCAGGAAGGATTCAGTCTGATTACTCTTTCCTTTCAGGGCCTGCTCAGCTCGCCATGGATTGTGTTCCTCTTTCCTCTGGGCCCTCAGAGCCTTTTCTTAATTCCAGCCCTTACTTCCTAGTGCATTCTTCTTCTCTCTCACAACTTTAAGCAACTAGCCCACGGCCAGGGCCTTAAACTGCCCCTCCGAGTTCACTGATAAAGGAGCACCCTCTGGGCACATGTAGCCCTTTGCTTCAGGGCTTGCCCAGTACAATATGCACTGGTTTCCAGTTTGTGCTCTCTCCTCATTGGCTCTTCTGTGTCATTGGCCACTGTATTTTCTTCATCTCTGTATCCCCCATTGCCTACCATTCTGCCTGACATCAGTGAACATTTGTTGATTAAATGCCTGTATGAGAGCATAAATGGATGGACGAATCGCCTCTTCTCTGACTCTAGTGACTTACAGGCTAATAGGCAGCTGGTTAACCTACCTAGGTAAAGGGCAGGAGCATTGTGATACACAAGGACGTGTGGTACCATTCAGGAGGGATTTGTGTTATTCATATGTAAACCTGTACTTTCGCGAAAGGGGGCTTAGAACCTACTAACTATTCTAGTCACAACTAGACACCAGCAACAGGCCAGGCCTTTTGAAGGAGATGGAGGAGTGTAAAATATGCCCCTGCCTCCAGGACACTGGTGATCAGTCTACCTGGAGAAGAAAAAGACCACAAAGGGGATGCAATTGTGAATATGACATCAATCAACTCATCACACAAACTAATGGGAGATTATACCTGTGACAAGTGGGACAGAAAGGAAAGTCACACCTGTGAGTAATAATGGGCACAGAGCCAGCCAGAGAGTTCACGGCAGGCTTCCCTGAGGAGGTGACATGTGAACAACCGAGTCAAGGGTTTGCCAGGCGAAGTGGGGAGGGAAGCACTTTCCAAGCAGGGGTGTGACTCATGCCAATGTCCGCTCCTGGAAGGAATCATGGCAAGTGTGAAGTAATGAGGAAGGCTGGAGTGTAGAAGTGTGTGGCACGCCAGGAGACTGGAAACAAAGGGAGGAGCAGACCAGGCCGTGGAGATCCCTGTGGACCACTCAGGGAGCCGCCTTTCCTTGATCTTGAGAGCAACGGGAAGCTATGGCAGCATTTCAGGCATGTATATGAATTCAGGGTGCTGTGCTCTGATCTGGGTTTTGAAACTCTCGTTCTTACTGCTGTATGGAGTTAAGAACAAGACAACAGACTCAAAAATGGAGTCGCTTACGCTAAGTTGCACATCATCAAACCAGGGCCTAATTACAACTTCCTCTCTCCCAGAAGTGGAATCTTAAACCAGTCAGTTAGGATCACCTGCCTAATCAGTACTAGTTAGACAATCTGCCAGCTAAGTCTCTGACATGCCCTAATGGAAAGTGATTTTGCAATAACCAACACGCTTTTTTCCTAGTATGACTTCTTTGTCCTGCTCCCTTCTGCCCATAAAGTCTTTCATTTTTGTATAGCTCTGCAGAGCTCCTTTCTATCCGCTAGGCTGGATATTGTCCAATATGACTTTAATCTTGCTCGAATAAACTCAAAATTTTAATATGCTTCAGTTTATTTTTTAATAGTGTATAACAGAATAGAGAGGGGTGAAAGTGGGTATAGGTAGACACAGTTAAGAAGTTATTACAATAGCCCAGGAGACAGAAGAGGAGAACTTGAACTTGGGTGATTCTGATTATAAAACAGAGAAGTAAACCAATTCAAGAGATATTTTGGAGGTAAAATCAATAATATTTAGGAAGGAATGCACTGGATATATGGAAGAGAGAAGTATTAAGAACACCATCTAGATTTCTGGCTTATGCAACTTGATGGATAGCAGTGCCAGTTTTGGGAGGAAAGGTCCGGAGTTTGGTATTTCAAAGTGTTCTGTCTGTGATGGCTGGCAGATTGCAAAGGAGGATGTGTCAGATTGGCTACAGGCTATCAAGTCTGGGCTACAGAGATAAGTGTGTGATTTGTCCACCTATAGAGGGTGCCAGAGGCTTTTGTAATAAAGAAGGTGACGGAGGAGAGAGCGAGAAAGAGAGCAACTAGTACCGTCATGTCCCTTCGGATCAGTCATTGTTATAATAGTTGAGCTGAAGAGGAAGGGCCCGGAGAGGGAGGGGATGAGGCCAGGTGACAGGAGGGATGCATGGCAGCCAAAGGACTATGCATCTCTAGGGTGAATGGTCAACATGGTTCACCGCTGCTGAGAGGTTAAGAAGAGGACGGAAGCCCATCCATCATTGGCTTTAGCAGCAGGAGCATTTTTGGTGATGCAGCTGATGGTGCTGAAGTGAGACCATGAAGGTAGTAAGTGTAGACCACTCTTTGGAGAAGTTTGGTTGGAAAGGGGTTATAAATGGAAATGATGTGTCAAGGGTGTGTGTTTTGTTTTGTTCTTTTCAGAAATGATTCGTGTATGTTATGGAATTAATAGAAAGGACCCAGGAGCCAGAGGTTGAGAACAGGAGAGAGAAGGGTAATGGGCAGTTTTATGTTCATACGAAGGGCTCTTGCTCAAGATTCAAGGCAGGAATGTAGCTTTTGGGAGGAGAGACAGCACCCTTGCCATGACGAGGGAAAAAGGTTGGCTTTTTGTTTGGTTTTGAGAAGAACCAAAGAATTGCTGTCTCAACCACTTCTATTTCACTGTGCAGTGGGAGCAATGCCACCTGCGGATCGTGAGGGGATCTAAGGAGAGCAGAGTGGGCTTGAAATCGTGCTCACGAGAGTAAGAGAGTAAGTAGACTGGAAAAACCTACCGGTGTTGCTCAGTAGGTCCAAGAGATCACTTGCAGAGCAGAACCAGCCTGGTTAGGGCCAAAGTGAACTCTATCTCATACATGAGTACAGTCTGAAGAAAGGGCACTAGAAAGGTAAAAATAATAAAAAATCAGTCCGTGGTCTCCAGGTCTCATAGTCTACTGGAAAGTTCCAAGGACAAGAATTGTAGGGTAAGGATGAGATTTGGCCGGGAGTAACAAAGGAGCCCGAAACAGCAGTGACTTAAACACAACAGAAGCTTAGGCCTCTGTCAAAAATGATATGTGTAGTAACTCAGAGATAGTGTTGTACACTGTAGTGCTATGAAACACAACTTCTCTCCTGTTACTGTAATGTGCATGGCTTCCATTCCCAAGATCATCTCATGGTCTCAGGTGGCTGCCATAGCTCCAGCCATTACATTGCTATTCCAACCAGAGGGAATAGGGAAGAGAAGCGGCAAAGGGTTTCTTGAAAGCTGTCACATATTATTTCTGCTTGCATCTCACTGGCCAGAACTCAATCACATGACCACACCTAACAGTACAAGAACCTGACAAATGTCAGCTTTATTCCATGTGCCAAACACAAAGCTTGGGGAAGTTTAACGACTAAGGAAGAGGGAAAGAACAAAAATTGGTGACAACTAGCAGTCTGGGGGTTGGGGGGACTCTGCCCGAGGGCCCACCCCTCTGCCCCCGGCTGCCGTGGGTGAGAATAAGTCTACAAAGATAAGATCTGCTTGGGGAGGAAAGGTTGCTGATCTCTCAAAGGAAAAGGGCCAAGAGCCTTTTCCTCAATGGGCTTTTATTGGGTTCATTTGCACAGGAATACAGGTCAAGCGCATTAATTTTTGTCAGACAATAAGGATCAAACAATACATAACAAAGAACTCTGAGGGTCTATTTTGAGTTAGGGTCAGATAGCTAAAGAGCTTTAAAACTTTTGAGGAACAAACTCACTTCTTGCTTGGACTCTTATTTAATTGAGAGCATTCTAAACAAAGCAGGCTTCAGAGGATTTTACATATTCTTTCTTAGGCCTGATTGCCCTAGGGAACCTGCCCTTTCCAGCACAGGGTGGTACCCACTGCCAGCATTGTTTCAGGCTTAAGGCATCGTCTCAGGCTTAAGTCAGACAGGGGTAGTAAGATAGCCCAGAAATTAGAAGACTTCTTGCAGACAGAATGAGGACTCAGGCTTTGTCAAAGCTGAGGGGCGAGGGTCCATCACCCCCTTTTGTTATAGCCCCCCAAGTCCTTCCTTGGGGGCCTCCCACATGATCGCGCCTGTCTTAGATCATTTCCTCCTTGGGGAATCTTACCCATCATTGGCTAACTAACCAAGCATTGGGGGCCAGTTATGGATGAAGTAAAAGGAGCAGAAGCGGTGCTCCTGCCAGGGAGATAAGCTTTGTCTCCTTAGTGGCTTATGGTCCGAAGGTCACTCACTCAGCCTTAGCCTTGGGGGGCAGTTACAGCTTCTGAAACCAGGCAGGGCAGTTCCCAACAGCAGTCTCTTCCACATAAGTAAATAAACAGGAGAATGCAGTGCAGTAATATATAACTTAAGAATCAAGTTCAGAAAATGGAGAAGTCAACTTAGCCCAAAGAGTCCAAGAAATGCTTTGTGGAGGAGTTCAAGTTGGGGTTTTGGGGTGCAATTTACAGAAACCACCTAGGGGCAAACAAGTATTACTCCTCCATATCTCTCCTTTTTTCACAGCATAGAGAAGCTGACTCTAATGTCATATTCTCATAAGTAGAAAATAAACTTGACTCTAAGTTTCATTTTACTGGAATTTTAGCAACTCACTTGTCATCGTGATAATACTCGTCACCTCTGATGGGCAGTAACATGTCTCAGAAGTATGAAATGTGCACGGTAAACAGCTACAGGACATCCTAGTCACCACTCATTTCTATGAGCCGGCATTTTTAAACCCTGACAGTGCAATCACAATTGATAGCAAAGCTAGAAGATACAAAACTGTCGCATGAATCAATTGAAAAGGAAATCAGGTTGTGTGAAAAAGAGATGCTTTCTGACCAGACTGCTAGCTTCGTGCTGCTGCCCAGCGCGAGACTGCATTTCCCAGCCTTGCCTGCAGGTAGGTATGGCCACATGACCAGGTCAGTGCCCTAAATGAAATGTGAGTAAAGCGTGGGCGCACCCTCTGTGTTTCTGGCTTAAAAGGAAATCTCTTGTCTTCCCCTGTTTCCCTTCCCCTTTCCCAAGCTGAAGCGTGGATGTGGTCATGTGACCCAGCTCTGCCCATGCGACCAAGGACAACTGCCTACGGATGATGACACAAGAAGGGTACCTTATGGGTACCTTATGAGGACACTCAGCAAGACGGGAAGAAGCCACATGCCCACCTAACCAGATGGAGAAGTAAATAAACCGAATCTTCTTTAAGCCATTGTGTGTGTGGCTGTCTCTTTCACATAGCAGCTTAGCCCTTTCCTAGGGCATTGTCTTAAGGCATTGTCTCAGGCTTAAGTCAGACAGGGGTAGTAAGACAGCCCAGAAATTAGAAGACTTCTTGCAGACAGAATGAGGAATGAGGGGTAGGCAGTGGCCTTCTGCACAGCAGAGATGACATCTGTTCACCTCTAGCACCCAACATAGCTCCTTATAAAAGATAAGTGTTCAGTAAACTTCTGCTGATGGAATGGGCACCCAAAGTGGTAAGACCCAAGGCCATAAAAAGCGAGTTAGAGCCCCGAAGGGCCTAAGATACCATAGTTAGGAACCTGTACTTTGCCCACATTTAGGTTCCATGAAAAGTTAATTTTTTATTTTTTTAATTATTTTAAAAAGATTTTATTTATGTATTTTTAGACAGAGGGGAAAGGATGGAGAAGAGAGGGAAACATCAATGTGCAGCTGCCTCTCGCATACCTCCCCCACCCCTGCCATCAGGGACCCGGCCTGCAACCCAGGCATGTACCCCGACCAGGAATCAAACCAGCGACCCTTTCTTTGGTTCACAGGCCAGTGCTCAAACCATTGAGCCACAGCAGCCAAGGCTATTTTTTATTTTTTAAATCTTTATTGTTGACATTATTACAGATATCCTCATTTTCCCCACCTATCCCCACCTCCACCCAGCCTGTTGGCGTGGAAAGTTTTAAAGTAGGGACAAAGAATTTTGCATTTTTAGGCTTCTCTGAATCGTGTTAGCTGACGGCACCTGCTGGCAAATTGAAACACTGCAGCCTCATCAAGCTCTGATTCTTCTGTCAGCTGAAGAACAGATAAGGGAGCAAGCAGCTGTTAAATGCACATTTTTAAGTTACAAATAGGAAGGCTAATGCCAATGTGATATATAGCAGCAACTTGGAACTACTCTGGGCCCATCACTGTGATGGATGCCGTAGTGGGGGTGCAGCAAACTTCAGACGCCGTGAACTCCTGGTCTGGAAGTCTAGGTTTTGTTTTTTGGTTTGTTTTTTTCCACGTGCATTTCTGTCCTTTGATCTTGATAAGCTGTAAAATGCCTCTCCCACCCTTTCCCTCTTCCTGTGAGTCCTCCTTGTCCATTTGCACTGACTTACTCTTTTCTCACTTCTACCAGAGGAATTAGTCACCACACAGTGTTATCTGAGCCAACTTGTGACTTCGATTAAAAAAAAGAAAGAACCACAACTGAAAAAATAAAGCAAAACAAACAACCCACGCTGTCATGAAAAATTAGCAGCGTTCTCAGATGAGAAGATGCAGCAGGGCCCTTGGCTGGGCCCACTGGGGAGATTTTTCTCCGTTCTGTTTTCAGAGAAGATGTTGTCTTCCTAAAAACCAGCCTGATCACACGTAAGGGCCCTGTGTGGCCCCTGCAAGGATGGTGTGCCCTGTAGCTTTGGCCTCCCAGGGACCTAAGAGAAAATTTCTGGCCCCCTTTTAGCAGCTGTGTAAGACTGTGCTTTTCTCTGTGCCAGTATTACACCTGAGTTTTTTCATCTTTATTTTATGGGTTTGTAAATCACTTCAGATCTCTAATACAACATATGAGTAAACATTCGAAGGAATGATCCAGATTTAAAAAGTGCACAGGGGACCCTAGAAAGGGGAGCTCCCGGCGAGTGATGGCCGGTAGGAGAGAGACTGAACGCGGAGAAGGGAGGTGGGGGCTTAATGAAGCCTTGGAGGTACAAGGTGGGCTCCTTCTCATTCCTCTCAGTTTTGTAGCCCTTTCCTTATACTCTTCTCCTGGCCTCTGGAAATGACAAAAGGACTATATTTTTTAGTTGACTTTCACAACACCTGGTGAACTTTCCTGGTAATTACCGCCACCCACTCCACTCCCTGCTTGGTCTAACAACATGACTCCATCCTGGAAACCCAACTACGTGGGACTGTTACTGAAAGGCCCTCAGCACACACAAGGGCGGCCTTCCCTGCAAGCAGGGTGCAGAGCCTTCTGAGAGAGGTTATTCTTACAGGGAGCTGAGTTACAAAGAGCAGGCAGGCGCAGGTGAGGGCCAGAGTTGTCTGCCAAAGCGCTGAAATCTGCTTTGATAGCCACATACCTCTGTGCACCAAAAAGTTACTTTTCTGATTCCTTGCTTCCAACCACTAGACAAGGAAGCAGAAGGAACTTCTGCCACTTGTTCATGAGGCCAGGCTTTCAGACACGGGCAGTAACTCAGGCTAGAATAAAGTCTTCAAAGTAAATATGCAGCTCCTTTTGCAAAGCCCTGGACTGTTCCCAGGCAGGCAGGTGGGCAGGGCTTGCTGGGGTCTGATGCTGCTTTGCCAGATGGGCCAGGCCATCAGCCCATTGTGGGCTCTCCATGAATTCTGTGCCTGTGCCCATCTTTCCCCTGCCTCCCAGCAGCAGTGAGAGGCTCATCACCCCATGCTGGCAACACCCTGATGCAGGGGACTGGGGCAGAACCGAGCATGAATACTTAGAGTGACCAATTACCTTCTGGAGCAAAGCGTGTATTTCTTCCCTGAGACCAGGTGAGAACTGAGTTTAGGAGGGATCCCTGGGGGCTTGGGGTTCAGTAGGAGGCCCCCTTAGCTTACCAAGGTCTCAGAGTAAAGAGACTGCAGGGCTGTCTGAGAGGGCTGTGGATCTACGCCTAAACACAGTGTTGGCCTGGGCGGCCTGCACGGCTCCTGCCTCGCCCCAGTGGAGGCTCACAGGGTGGGGCTGGTGGTGGGAAAGAATCAGACCAGAGTCTGAGGCTACCGGTATGGCACGCACGTGGGTGTTGGAAAGATGTGTTTACTCTTACCCCAGGAAAACTTTCCTGTGCCTTGTTGTGGGAAAAAGCTGAGAATGGGGAGGATTGTGTAAGCGGTTAGGCCTGAACACAAAAAAATGAGGAGGGGGATTATTTTCCAGTGTCTACAGTACCTGGTGGAATGGGCAAAAACTCTTTCCCGTCTGCTACTGAGGTTCACCCCATGATCCCTGGGGAGGGGCACGTGTGAGTATGTGGGGTGCACTGTGGAGGGGTTGGCCGCCAAAGAAAGGGTAGGAAATTTCCTATAAATATTGCTGAAATCAAGTGCCCTGGAGGAGCTGAGCAGCTGCAGGAAACATGGGTGACTACCCAAGCCAGGACTGAGTGTGCACCAGACAGCCACGGAGAAGGGCTGGGGAGAGAATGGGGGAGAGAGAAGAGGACGGGGTCAAGGTCAGGACAGCAGGCCCTGTTCTGCCAGACCCCACCACACTTCCTGCAATGTGTACCTGCCCTTCCCTAAAGAACGGTGTTGGAGAAATTAAATATGGACTACATATTGACCAATATTATTGAATCGATGTCAAATGTCTTGGGCGTGATAATGGAATTGTGGTTACATAGGAGAATGCCTTTGTTCTCAGGAGCACATGCTGAAGTACTTAAGGATGAAGAGTCTTGATATCTGCAGCTTTCAAGGGGTTCGGTAAAGAGAAAGAGGAACTGAAAGAAAGCAAGTGTGGCAAAATGTTAACAATTGGTGGATCAGGGCCAGGGGTCTATGAGGGTTCATCGTACTATCTTTCAGTTTTCTGTAGCTTGAAATTTTAAAAAATAATGCAAGGGATAGCCAGTTCCTGGTACATGACAAATAAAGTAGAAGCTAAACACAAAGAATATAATTCCATTTATTTGAAACTCTAGAACATACATCTCTGCCGTGGAAGGATCTCAGAGCAGATTGCCTGAGAATGTACGTGTGTGGGGTGGGGGGTTCAAGGGTTGACTGGGTAGGAATATGAGGGAATTTTCTATATTTCTATAGGGGTTTGGGTTATGAGGGTATGAGGAATTATTCACAACGGAGCAAATGTACACCGAAGATTTACACATTTAATGATGTGTAAGATTCACATAAAAAATGGCTAAGAAAGAGTTGGGGAAAATGATGAGTGAGAGCAGAGTGAGGTTTGTCTTGGAATCCTGTCCTCTTTGGGATAATCCTCAGGCTCTTTTCCAGGTTCCCAGTGTGGCTGGGCATATTTAGAATGCTTCACTTTGAAGGTTGAGAAAGAATACAGTTTTTGCTCAGGTTTTGCAAGTGCCAGCCCCAGAGTGAGTTTTCCAGGCACTCAGCCAGCCATGGGCCGAACGGTGCCGCTACACGCATGGCCGGGCTCTGCAGAGTGTGGCCGCTGGCCTCCAGGACGGCAGCCGGCAAGCCCCGCCTCCTGGGTTTGTGGCCCCTCCCACACTGAACAGGGCCAACCTGTGTAACCAATAGGATGTTGCGGAAATGCTACAGCGGGTGACCTCTGAGATTAAGTCATGAAAGTCATGGCAGCATCTTTCTGAGTCTCTCTTGATCTCTTTGATTCCGGGAGAAGCCAACCCCACGGAGGAGTCCACTTGGCGAGAGCTGAGGCCGCCTGCCAGCAGCCAGCACCAGTGTGTCCGACGAGTGAGCCAGCACGCTGGGAGCGGTCCCCCAGGCCCAGCCGGTCCTTCCTTCGCACGACTGCAACTCTGGCTGACCTCGTCACTGCAACCTCAGAGAGATCCAGAGCCAGAATTACCTCCTAACTCACCCCCGAATTCCTTACCTACAAAAACTGTGAGGTAATGAATGTTTATCCTTGTGCTAAGCCGCTGGGCTTTGAGATGCCGCTGGGCTTTGAGATGACGCTGCAGTGGATAACTAACACCGAAAGTGATCCTGGGACCGTCAGAGCCCACAGGGCGCATCCCCGCAGGTGTGGCCTGCCTTCCTGTGGTGAACCACAGGGGCTTCCTTTTCTGCCCGCAAACCTCACCCTCTTTCCTCGGGTTTCATGCACAACAGCCCAGGGCGAGACTGAGAAGTGATGTTTCTTGCCATTCTGACCCCATCATTGTACTAAAAGTCATTAAACTCCTTCAAGACTTTGCTGTCTAGCACAACCCCCAGAAGACGAGTTGATCCCTCACCACACACTGGCCTCAGGACCTATGGTCCCTCACAGCTCCATAAAGACAATTACTCCTCGGACCCGAGTGGTCCCCAGGTCTCACACACTGAAGAGTCATTGCCAACATCCCGTTCACATTTTTCTCATCAATCTTAAGCCTCTCCTCTAGGGAGAATCTCTCTATCCAAAATCAGTTTTTGTGGCAGAGGCAACACCCCTCTTTTAAAAAAAAAAGTATTTTACTTATTTATTTTTAGAGAGAGGAAGGGAAGGAGAAAGAGAGGTAGAGAAACATGGATGGGAGAGAGAAACATCGATTGGTTGCCTCTCATACGTGCCCCAACCTACGGGTCCTGACCGGGGACCTCGACCTGCAACCCAGGCATGTGCCCTGACTGGGAATGGAACCAGTGACCCTTTGGTTTGCAGGCCAGCACTCAATTCACTGAGCCACACCAGCCAGGCAAAGCTTTTAAAATGTATGCATTTGCAACCTGGATGCTTTGCATATTAAGAGCCTATCCTGACGAGTGACAACTTAAATCTTCCAGAAATACCACAGATGCAGATAAAAGGGAGGAAGCGATCTTTGTCGTCTTTCTGACCAGAAAGAAACGGCCACCAGGTGGGAATGACTGAAGAGAACGAAATGACACAAAACACCTGGCCAATGATTGGACTTTTACTCAAAGCCTGGCACCCGTGACCTCTGTAGATGCCCCCAGATACCTCCCCGGCCCTCGCAGTGAGAACCAGTGCCCCTGTCCCCACACAAATGCCAGAGTTCTGCTCAGACCCAGGTCCCTCTGAGGCCACAGCCCACTGTATGCAGAATACTTTACCCCCTGTTCCAAGGACTTGGAACCGTTCCAAGACCCTCAGCGGATGCCCGAAACCACAGATAGTACCGAACCCTCTATATAATACCTATAATAAAGTTTAATTTATAAAGCAGACATGGTAAGAGATTCACAACAGTAAGTAATAAAACACTTAGGACAGTAATATACTGTAATAAAAGTTGCGTGAATAAGTTTGCTCTGTCTTTCAAAATATCTCATTGTACTGTACTCACCCTTCTTGTGATGATGTGAGCTGATAAAACGCCTTAGTAATTTCACCTTTTCCTTTGAGGCAGCATTTTATGGCTTCTCTTTGGTGTATCCGACTGATGCGACTGAGTGGCATCACTACTCTTGCACTTCGGGGACATTAATAAGTAAAATAAGGGTGACTTGAAAATAAACACCATGACAGCAAGATGCCAGACTGGACAACAGTGGCTGCAGTGACACGACTAACGCAGGGCGAGCACCCACAGCGCAGAGACCGGGACACAGCAATGCGTCATGTCGCAAGTGGGGTGGGATCCCGTGAGATTTCATCACGCTACTCAGAATAGCACCCAATTTAAAACTTAGGAATTGTGTATTTCTGGAAGTTTTCATCTAATGTTAAACGCGGTTACCACCTTCATCGGGGGTAACAAACTGCAGAAAACAGAACAGCAGATGAGTGGTTACAAATGGACCACAACCTGGATGGCTTCAAACAACGGAAACTTATTCCCTCATGGTTCTGGAGGCCAGAAGTCCACAGTCAAGGTGTTGGCAGAGGTGGTGTCTTCTTAGGGGCTTTGAAGGAGAATCTGCTCCTAGTTCTGGTGGTTGCCAGCCATCCTCGGTGCCCCTTGGCTTATAGACATTTGTCTCTGCATAATCTCATCCTACAGAATTACATCTGTAAAGACCCTGGGTTTGTTTTTTTTTTAAGATTTTATTTATTTATTTTTAGAGGAGGAAGGGAGAAAGAAAGAGAGGGAGAGAAACATCAATGTGTGGTTGCCTCTTGCATGTCCCCTCCTGGGGACCTGGCCTACAGCCCAGGACCATGTGCCCCAGTCGGGAATCAAACCAGCAACTCTTTGCGTCGCAGGCTGGCATTCAATCCACTAAGCCACACCAGCCAGGGCTGAAGGCCATATTTTGAAATAAGGTCTCATTTTGAGGTTCTGAGTGGGTATGAATTTTTTGGGGGGACACCATTCAATCCAGTACATCACAGTTCAAACATTCAACATTTGAGCCATCAGCGATGACAACACCAAAGTTATCCCGGTGGATCCCCACATCGTGAGAAATAAAGACGAGGGAAGAGACCAAGAAAGGCAGGGCTGTAACACAGAACCCGGCCGGAACACCCTGGACCAAACCGGCTTCCTGGGGGCCCCAGGAGAACACGGGTGAGGGTTTTGCTCTCGTCTTTGCTGCTTGGAGAAAGCAGAAGAGCAGGTCTTTGCTGGAGGAAACATTCTAAGACATAGGTGATGCAAGTTAATTTCACGGGAACATAAGAGCTGGATCACAGCTCATTTAGGCAAGAAAACAGTGTGATGAATATTACAAAACCTATAAAATGGTCTTTAAGGAGTTCTTAAGGACATGAGAAAATGCTTATGCTGTAAGGCTAAACAAACAACAACAAAAAAAGCCAGGATGCAAAACTGCATTTGTAGCGTGAGCTCAACTATGCGACACAGGGGAAACATTTCCAGAAAACAAGGCTGGTGCCAACCCTGAGGAGGGGAGACAGGAGCAAAAAGCTATTGTCTTTGATTTTATAGACTTACTTATTGTCTGAATTTCACGCCTCCCCCCCCCACCCAATGATCATGCAGCCCACTTTAAAAATAAACTTTAAATTTGAAAATAGTTTAAATTTACAGGAAGGTTGCAAAGATAATACAGGCGTTCCCTCATAGTGTCCAGTTCCGCAGTTCCCCCTATTGTTAACGTCTTACTCTGGTATATTTGTCACAACCACTGAGCCAATACTGATACATTATTATACACCAAGGTCCAATTCTTTAACAGGATTTTTAAAGTGTCTGATGTCCTTTTTCTTCTCTGAGATCCCATCCAGGATACCACACCACAGACACTGATTATGTCTCCTCAGGGGCCTCGAGACGGTGACATTTCCTCGGAGTTAGCTCATTTTTCACGGCCTTGCTAGTTTTGAGGAGTCGTGTCAGATGTTTTGCGGAAGGTCCCTCGATTTGGGTTTGTCTGAAGTTATTTCATGATTAGACTGGGGTTACCAGTTTTGGGGAAAGAACGTAAGTGACATTCTCATCATATCGTATCAAGAGATGCACTACTTTTTAAATGAGACATACAGTGAAATAAGGATTATGCTAGAAAAGTAATAGTGTTTAATTCTGGAGCAGGGGGCTTTCTCAGTATTTTTCTTTGTAGTCATCTATAAAAAGCATACAATATATTTAGAACAAAGAGTTTAGAGAAATGCCTACTGTAGAGGCCTCAGTGGCCCAGGCTGGGAGGGCTGGGGAGGGGCGCGGAGCCTGAGCCTTGGTCTGGGTCTGGCACGGGAACTGAGAATGTCAGCGTGATGGGGAACACACCAGGGCCTGGCTGCCCGCTGGGAGCAGTCAAGATTACTGATGGCAGGACAGAAAGTAACAGCAACAAAAGGAGAGAGCAGGCCTGGGCCGGGAAGACAGCGCTAATGAGAACACTGAGACGCATTCCAGGCGACAGGGAAACCCAAAAATGTAAGCAAGCCTGGAGCCGAGATTAGTTATAGCCAAATAAGTCGTGCAGCATTCAGAGGGTGCAGGCAGGCGCGCGGGGGCTCGGGCACCGCCGCGTCTCTGAACCCGGCAACGTAATGCTTTGTGTAAATACTGACTTTTTAGGGAAGACAGAGAGGAGCCTGTCTCTTTTTCCACTGCAGGGATTAGGGAAAGTTTATTGATTTTTAAACAGACTGTTTCTATTCAGGGCTTAATTCAGATCTAATAAGGTTGTTGTTATTATGCTTTTAATTGGGTGCAGAGAAGGGAGTTCAGTGTCAATCTGTGAGTAAAGTATTTTTAATTGCTTTGGAAGATGTGACATGGAAACTGAGATTGTAGGTCACACGCGAGTCCCCGGGCGCTGGCCCCACAGGCTGTCCTACTGGCACCAGCACGTTGCTCCGGCTCTTGGTCCAGCGTTCAAGTGTCTGGGCAGATGGATTAGCATCCATCGCATGGGGTGAATAGCTATAATTTCCAGAAAAGCAGTCTTTTAGTTGTGATTGGCAAACTTCTATTCATCCTTCCATACCCAAATCATGTGTTCTGATGGACTAAATGGACCAGAGGAAGGGAATGAGGGAGCATGCTTCAGACCGGCAGAGCACTCACTAAAGAGGGACAGAGCATGGGGCAGGCGTGGGAGACACCGGCCTGGAATTCCCCGTCAGACTTCACAGTCCTTGAGGTGAAGGCCTGGCGTGAGATCGTGCGCTAGTCCTGGCTGACCAAGAGGCCCACCGCCGACACCGGCAGCTGGGAAGGCACCAAGTCAAATTGGGGTATCCCGTGGGCAGGCTGGGGAGGCCTAGACCCCTGACTGCCCCCCACCCTGTTCTGACAAGGAAATGTCCTGCCTACGTGCCCGATTTAGGTTTTAACAAGCTGCTTTACTAATTTGTTTTTGCTGTTGTCCTACACATATATTCAGATGTGGTTTCTCCCAGTATACCTCTTCAGACCACCCAACCTGTCAATATCTTAATACTGTTCTGTTCTAGAGTCGCTGCTCTCATTTCAAATTTCCTGAAGACCCACAAAACAACAAAAACAACAATAAAATAGCAACTGTTTCTGGACGTCCATCTTTGTGCCCAGCAGCCAGCTAAGTGGTCAGTGCCCCTCTGTGAGGTCTGTGCTGTGTTCCTCTTTACAGGTGAGGATGGTGAGGTTCAAGAGGCTGTTGACCCAGGGTGGACGCTTGGGGGGTAACAACTGGGGTTCTGACCACAGCGGTCTGGCCCCAAAGCCTGTGTCCTGACCACTACGTGACTCAGGTGAGCGGGCCTCACAGCCAGGAAGACCACCGTGGAACGAACAGAAACATGCTGACTACTTAACACTTAAATCAACGAATAATTAAATAATTAAAATAGGTTTAAATTAAAATGAAACAAAACTGCTGAAGTAAATAAAGAAAACAATTAAAGTAGAATTAATTAATTAAAATAAAAAAGAATAAGTAAATCAACACGATACTTGAATTGATGCTTCATTACATTAAGTCAATTATATGCAAATTACGTAAAGTAGCATCACATACTTTTGAGGGTTTTACTACGTTTCCAAGTTACATGTGATTTTTTTTCTTCCAGAAAATCCAAAGGGCCTGTGTCCATCCTCTCCCACCTTCTTCTCCAGGGCTTTGCTGTTTATATCGTAAGTGTTCTGCAAGGAGCTGTGGGAAAAATAAAGAATAATTAGACATAGCTCCTGCCTTTGGAGGGTTTTCACATAGGAGATAAATGGGGGTGAAATAAGGGGTAAAGGAAGCTTTCCGTGCGTGTCTTTGCTGTCTCCTTTTGGCTGTCTAGAAGCGGCATCGACTCAGTTTATTCTGCTGAATATCTCAAGCTGGAGAGAGGTCTTGAATTTAACAGCCAATGACTAAGTTGTAAGCGTACAACTCGTTGTGTGTTTTCCCGGGCAAGACAACGATTTGAAGGGTGGGGTGATGCTGTGACTGCCAATTGCCAGGGAAGGCTGCGATCTGTCCTTGTCCCTGAATTTGGAGAGGTGAGTGTATTTTAGGTTTAGTCACTGTGGGGGGCCGTCCCATTTCCCCACCCTTCTGGCCTGTCTTGGAATTACGATCGTGTTCAGTTTAACGAACTTTTATTGATGGTCCGCTGGGAGCTAACCAGATCGGCAATTTTCAACCTTTTTCATCTTACGGCACACATATACTAATTCCTAAAATTGCAGCACACCAAAAAATATATTTTTTGCCAATCTGACAAAAAATAGGTATAGTTTTGATTCATTCACACTGGACGGGTATTGTGTTGGCCGTTGTCATTTTTTTATTTGACACTCTAAGGGAAACGAGGTCCGTGCCCCTAAACAAACAGGTAGTGCACGTTTTAAAACTTCTTGTGGCACAACCGTTGAAAATCGCTGAACTAGATAGCGTGTGAGGGAAGTGAGGGCGTCTAAAGGTGCACAGGGCATGGTCTCTGACCTCGAAGGATTTATCACCGAGACAGGAGGGCAGATTTGTCAGTAGAAGCTGGTCAGTTCAGTGGCAGAGGCCCAGATAAGGTGCTAGGAGAGCCCGGAGAAGGGGTTTAGCCCAGTGTCGGAGTGTGGTGTAGTGTGTGTTTGTGTATGTCTGTATGTGTACCTGTGTGTGGCCGTGAGTGTGTCTGTGTCTATCTGAGTGTGTCTGTCTGTGTCAGTGTGTATGCCTTCCTCCCAAGCAAAGAGAAGGCGTCAACAGTGCACCAAGGCAGCAGGTGCCGCGCGAAGACCCATGAACTGGGACGTGAGGTGGGGAGGTCAGGAGGCCGGGCTGAGAAAGCAGGCCAGGGTCAGGACTGGAAGGCGTGCCTGTTGGCGGAGGCACTGGGGATAAGAACGGCCCCTGGGAAGGAGGGGAAGCACATGGTTCGAATAGCCTCATGGTGGGTGTGATGGTGGCGGCAGGACTCTGAGGTCAGCCACCAGGGAAAGCCTTGCAGGAAAGCGGTGATCAGGGCCTGAATTCCAGAGCAGGAGAAGACGGTTGGGAGGAGGAGGTTCCACTCCGTTCTGCTTCCGCTGACATCCCCACTGCCATCTCCATCTCCTCTCCATGGCCTTCTCTCCTCCCGGTCCCTTGCTGACCTTTCCTTCCGCAGCTCCCAGCCTTCCTTAAACACCTGGGAACGAGGAGCTCTCGGAGGGGAGGAGCCCACAGCAGACGGCCCAGCAGACACGGAGCTGCCTGCCAGGGCCTCCCCATTCTGAGCATCCTTCTCTGGTCACTGAGTGGTTTCATTTGCTCTTTGCAGTTTATTAAGTCCAGTTGCTTCTCAATCAGCTTAACCATATTGCATGCTTAGACCCCTGTGAGGAGGTGTAATTATGCTGTGAGGGGGATGAGGTCCTAACTCTGGGAGGTTTTACAACACTCTCCTTTTTCCTTTTTATGGAAACCAGTTTGCCTCCTCCCTCCTCCTTCTTCCTTCCTCCCTCCTCCCACCTGCCACCTTCACCTCTACCCTCCTGGTCCAGGTGAAGAGCCTGTGACGACTGAGGGAAGGTGTCCGTGACCTCAGGAACAGGCTGCTGCTGGGGGAGTCTCCTAGTAAGAGTTTGTTCTTTGCTTCTAGACCACATTCAAATAAATAGCCATCATGTTACATTCTCATTTAAATAGTATCTGTTGTGGGGAGAGGAATGTAATTAGACTGTTAGGCATCCAATCTGTGAGTTTTCAGCTTTCTTCTTCTGGTGAAATGAAAACCAACAGGCGTTTCAGTGCCTCGCACCAGGGAGTGGGGTTGGTGTGCGGAGGAGGCGAGAGCAGCCCAGTCCTGCCCTCCAGGAGGGAGTGCACCATCCAGGGAGAACTCCCCTGCCATGGGGTAGGGGAGAGCAGTAGGTGGGCTTGTGCCTGAACTGGGCTTTTAAATGTTAAGTGGATGTGTGACAGGCAAAAACTAGCACTTTCCAAGCTGGAGACAGCCTGACCAATGGCTTGGCAGGGAATGGTGTGCTGGGTGGGAGCAGATAGGTGTGGGCTGGGGCCTAAGGAGGTGATGGGAGAGGCCGCCGGAAAGCCACTTGAGGGCTAGCGGTAAAAGCCTAGACCCAACTCGGGCTTTGCTTCCAAGACATTGAAGTCCTAAAATGTATGTAGACAGGATGCATTTTGTGTTTTTGGATGATAACGAGATAGTCTAGGAAGAGCGTGGCATAAAAATGAATCTGGAAGCTGTTGGAGGAAAAAGGTGGTGAAGCCCGCTTTAGGCAGCGGGGTGGAGAGAAAGGGACGGTGTCGAGAGGTATTCAGGATGCAGAACTGAGCTGAGCTGGCTGCTGATGGTACGGGAAGGAGGAAAGTTGATAGAAAGTTTGGTAGTTTGGGAAAACAGGTGCCCGTACCGTATACTGTGCTAGAACACCTGAGGAGAGGTTACACTTTCATGAACTGCCTCCTGCTATCATCTCGGGTGCACCTAAGAAAGGAATTACCTAGGGGCGCAGGAATTACCTGGGCAACAGGCCAAAAGGAAGAGCTGAAGGAGGGCGTATGAAGAGAGACTTGTTCTTTGTGCCCAGATGGACTCTGCTAGTGTCTCTAAGGCGTGCAGTTGTGCCACGCCCTGTCTGCTATGCGCAGTGGGACGCTCTCTGCAGCCTCCTGCAGCCCCCCGCCCCTGAGGCATTTTCTGGGAGAGCTGTTGGATGCAAGCACACGCTGAATGTCACGCCAGAAGGACTTCCACTGGAGGCAGTTGAAGCTTGGGGTGTAGGTGAAATTGGTCAAGGAGGGCCCAGGACAGGAACCTAGGGAACATTGAGGGAGCAGCTGAGGAGGAGTAGCAGCGGAATTGGAGGCCAGAAGAGGACAGGGACAGAGCAGAGGCTGGGAACCTGCCATAGGATGGTCCAGGCTGGTTAAGAGGCAAGTAAAGCCAGTAAGGCTGTGGGGAAAGCAGGCACCATGGGACAAGAGGGACTGACTGGGCAGGGCAGGGAGGAGGCGTGTCAGCCTAAGCAGGCTGGGTACTCTGCCGGCGAGGCAGTCACAGCCGGACCGTTGTGCCCCTGGTACTAACTTCTCTCAACCCAGGCCCAGCTTACATTGCTCTTGGCTCATAATTCATGGCTCGAAGGAAGGCCACCGCCTTGACCTTTTGGGGCTCAGGCCGCCAGGATCAGAGGTAAAGCAAGAAGGGTCATACAAGCTCCATTCACTCATCTCTGGGATAAGATCTTCCGGAGCACTGGGCCAACGCTGTTCTTTCTTGTTTTGCACTGAGAAAAAAAATATCAGTGTTGATATCATGCAGAGATATTTCTGCACATGGCTTTGATCTCGTGTAGGAACATTCCAGGAGGAAAATAAGAAAAAAGCTTCTTAAGAATCTGTTGCTTGTATGGCTGAGAGATTGGGTGTTGGGCTGATTGATGAAGGTCACGACACTCAGCAGTTAGGGGGAAAAGCACTCGCTCACTAGCACAACTGCATGGCATGTTCTAATCCTGGCAGGCCAGCTGCTGTCTTCATGGCGAAGCACCTCTAACAACTACCATGTGTCAGCTGGAAATTTTACGTAACCAAAGAAATAAGCAACGACATGTAATAGTGCCATAAAAAGTTTGTGTCCTTATGTTCACATAACAAGGAGAATCATGTCTACTAAAATTCTTTCCTGCGTGAGAACAAATAGACTTTTTAATACCTGTATGAAGTTTTATCACCATCTGAAGTTTTAAAAAGAGAGTGTGAGGGGAGAGGGTTGGAGAATTTAACAACCATGTCAAGGCTCCTCGGGTCAAACCCTTCTCTTCTTCTGCTTTTCAGGACCACAGTGTGAAGATACAGAGAGTAGTAATAATGCTATTCCTTTGTTAAAGAACAATTCCAATGGACGGGAGGTAGATTTTAGAGGTGGTTAACAAGGAATGAAGCATGATAACTTAGTGATTAGCCTGAGATAAATCTAATAAAATCACATTCATCTTGGTGGATTGCGACAAATGTAGATTTTCAAGCAAAAGTAAAGAGGCATTTAACCCACATATTTTCTGTTTAGAAAATTAGTATTTTCTATTTGATTAATGATGGGAATTGATCATGTCTACCTTCCCTCCTTTCCCTTGTTATCAACTGATAAAAGAATATATTCCAACTGCTGTTTCTCCCCTCACCCCAAATCTCCTTGGTCCCTTTAAGACAGAATTGCGCAGTAACAGTAGCTGGCGGTAGCTTCTGAAGAGGAGAGCTGGGTAATCACAGAGACCGAGGGGACATTCAGCGGGTTCGGTCGGGAGGAGGAGGCTGCGTGTGGGGAAATCTGTGGCATCTCATTTTAAGAATTTTGATACTCATGCCCCTCTTAAACATTGTTTTTCTTCTGAACTGAACTCAAAGCATCAGGGTCATTCTTGTTTTAGGTCTTTTTGGTTGTCATTTGTGTACTGATGGAGTGCCTGCCATGCACTGTGCTAGGATACCTGAGGGGAGGTAATGACTTTATCAATTGCCTTCTGGTGTCATCCCAAGTGAATATGAAAACAGAACTGCATGGCATGTTCTGCAAAAGGCGAAAATGAAGAGCTTAAGGGGGGCGTATAAAGAGGGAGTAGGCCTTCACACCCAGAGGGAATCTGCTAGTTTTTCTAAGGTCTGCAGTTGTGCCGTCAGTGCCAAGCCCGGTCTGCTCTAAGCCGGGGGACTCCCACTGCAGACCCCCACCCTTGTGGCATTTCTCGGAGACTCTCAGGGTCTGCCCAGGGTCTTAGGCTCCGCAAGTTGTTTCCTGAGGACATGCATCCATCTCGGATCCAGATGAGGGATAAGAGGAAAACCCTGTTTGGTTGGATTCTCCAGGCTCTCTGACCTGCACTGGAAACACTTTTGAGTCTTCTAGTCAAAATGTTCCATTATTTGTGATGAGAACAATGTTAACTGACCCCTTTTTTCTTATTTGTCATGGCCACCAAGAGTCATGGAGATGTGTTTCAGACCAAAATATGGGGGACTTTATTGCCTTCACATTTTGCAGTCAGAGATGAAAGAGCTAAACATATGGCGAAAGCACTTTGTCAGTTTAATCATTCTTTTTTATCTCCTGAAACACAAGGCTCAGATGATCCTGAGGGAGCTCCCACCTGGCCCGGCAGAGCTCGGTGCTGGACTGTACCGGAAGAGTCCCATCCGATGGCTTCTGGTTCCAAAATCACTTTAAAAGTCTGAAAGCGGAAGTAGCGGCAACTTCATATGGGAACGTAACATGGGTGTGTGAGACGAGACATGTAATCGTGGCTATGAATTATAATAATATCAGCCACCATGGAAGTAGGCTGACCGTGTGTGTTCCAGGGTTTCTATTAATTGCTTTGTAGACCTGCTCTGGAAGCCACACTGGGTGCTCAGCACGGTGGTTAGCTTGTTCTCAGGGTTAGCACATCTGCTTCTGCTCCTTTTCCTGCTTGCAGTGTTCACTTCTGCTTTATTAGTCGATGCATACACATTCTTTATCTTTTTTAAAAAAGATTTTATTTATTTATTTTTACAGAGGGAAGGGAGGGAGACAGAGAGAGAGAGAGAGAAACATCAATGTGCGGTTGCTGGGGATCATGGCCTGCAACCCAGGCATGTACCCTGACTGGGAATCGAACCTGTGACACTTTGGTTCGCAGCCCGCACTCAACCCACTGAGCTACGCCAGCCAGGGATCATTCTTTATCTTAACCCACTTCAAATTTCTCTTAGAAAGAGGCAGACTTCTGATTAATGAAATGCATTTTTGGAATGGTTTTATAAAGAGTGGTTAATTAGGAAGGCTTTAGTTTGTCTTAAATTATAAAGAATTAGAATGAAGGAAGACAACAGCCTTTCTTGTCAAATTACTCTGCTAATGCTTACTTCATAAACAGTGGTATTTTCTGCAAACAAAATTGATAAAAGACCACATTTTGCATCTAATCAATGGACCACAGGTAAGTCCGTAGGTGCTGAGTGATTTGATTTGAACCTTAATAAATATACATATAGTGCTCACTTCTAAAACTGGAACAATGCAGGGCAGATTAGCATGGCCCCTGAGCAAGGACAACATGCAAATTAATGAAGTGGTCCATATCTTTGCATATGAAAAGATACTCATCATCACCAACCATCAGAGAGATGCAAATTAAAATCACAATGGGTTGCCTTGGCTGGTGTGGCTCAGAGCATTGAGCGCTCTCCTGCAAACTGAAAGGTTGCTGGCTTTTGATTCTCAGTCAGGGTACAAGCCTGAGTTGTAGGCCAGGTCCCCAGTTGGGACATGCAAGAGGCAACCGATTGATGCATCTCTGACATACATCCATGTTTCTCTCCCTCTCTTTCTCTGTCCCTTCAATAAACAAAAATTTAAATAAATAAATAAATAAATAAACCACAATAAGATATCACCTCACACTTGTCAGAATGGCCATTATTAATAAATTAACAAATAAGTGCCTAAGTGCCCTTCAGTCAAAATACTGGTTTATTTGCGCAATGGAATACTACGCAGTGGAAAGAAAGAAGGAGCTCCTACCCTTTGCGACAGCGTGGGTGGAACCGAAGAATACTATGCTAAGTGAAATAAGCCAGTCAGTGGAGGACAAACACCATGTGATCTCACTTATAAGAGGAATCTAATGAACAAAACAAGCTAATGGGCAAATTAAAACCAGAGACATGGACACATGAGCAGACTGACAGCAGCCAGAGGGGAGGGGCCAGAGGGATAGGGTGGAAAGAAGGCGAAGAGCCTAGTTAAAGAACATGTGTGAATGACCCATGGACATGGACAACGGTGTGAGGATTGACTGGGAGTGGTGCATGGGCTGGGCAGAGGAGGGCAAAGGGAGAAAAACTGAGGCAACTCTAATAAAACAACAATAAAAAAGAACAAATAAATAAATAAGTATACATATATACCTGTTATTCTCATTATACTTCTATTTAGATTAAAACCTTCTTCCTAAAGGATAAGATCGTTTCCTTGTAAATTTACTTTAATTTCTTTACTTGATGGTTCAATTAGTGTTATTCAATGAAGTTATTATCTGATAAATTATGGAATATATATATTATCAAAATACTTTTAAAATATATTAAAATACCTTTTATTTTATTTTTTTAAAGATTTAATTTATTTATTTTTTAGGGAGAGAGATAGAAAGGGAGAGAAACATCAATGGGTAGTTGCCTCTTCCATGCCCCCAGCCGGGGACATGGCCTGCAAGCCAGGTATGTGCCCTGACTGGGAATCGAACCAGTGACCCTTCGGTTCACAGGCCAGTGCTCAAACTACTGAGCCACACCAGCCAGGGCTAAACTTGTAATTTCTTAAAGGGCCCAAGTAGCTATCAAAGTCAGACTGCTTGTATTTGAATCCAGTCTCTATTACTCACCATATAACCTTGGGCAAATTATTTAGTCCTTTGAGGAGGCTAAATTTCCTCATTGGCAAATGAGGTCAATAATAGCATACTAATCCTAAGGTTTTAGTGAGGTTTTAGTTAAGATAAGCCATTTAAAGCACTTAGCAGAATTGTTTCTTATCCTTTTGGGTAAGATCAAGTATAGTATCTGTTCTTACCAGTTTAATATCTGATATGTCCTCTATCCCAGGGCATTATATTAAATGAATTTTTGGAACTGGGAGATAGAATAGGAGCTTGCTCCATTACTCTGCGCATCGACCCAGTATTGCAGTACTTCCTAGAACGGTGCACCAAAACAAACAAACAAAAAACAAAACAAAACAAAAAACCCAAAACAAAACTAAAAGAAACAAAAAAAACATTTAGCAAAATGCCTGGCACAGGTAAGTAACCAGTAAGTATTAATTTATTATCTAAATGAATTGACATAGAAAATTAGTCGCAATATATTGTTAAGTTGCTTCTCTAGAAACGTCTTTTCTCTTGGCTTGTCCTGCATACTTACACTCAGAGACTAAGGGCCAGGGTTGGGTCAGGGTCAAGGTCCATTCAAGGCTTTCCTCCTCTTTGAACCGACAGAGAGTGAGTGGCCTCTTTGGGGTTCCCTGGGTACCCCTTCACACTGAGTGTGAAATTAAGTGTGTAGCTGGGCTCCCTCCTAGACTGTAGGGCCTCGGACAGAAGGACTGTGTTATTCTCCCCTGCATCACATAACACACTTTGTTGAGTAAACACAGGAACAAAGAAGCACAGAGCAGGTAGTGAAAGGAAATTCTTGCCCTTCCCCTCTAGCTGATCAGATCCCCAGGGAGAGATTAGAAGAGGTTATAGAAATGGAAGAGGTTGGTATTAGAATAAAAAGGATCTTGCAAACTTAGAAAAACACTGTTTGTTCTGTAGTAATGGAAACAAGGAGCCACCGAAACTGAATTTAAGTCTGTTCAATCTATTGGTGACAACTAGCTGAAGCAAACATGCTTTTGCGCACCTGCCAGTCAGCGCCGGCTGGCTCTTGCTTGTGAAAATCCGCCAGTAAGAATGGACCCGCTCCAACAAAAATGCCTCTGAGTGCCAGCCAATCAATGCTTCTCACCCGAGCAACCACACTGCTGCGGATGATGTCGACGCACTCTGAGCTCTGCAAGGCCTCCAGCCCGTGAATTCCACACTTCTCAAAAATCCTACACGACGTCAGCAGTCTGTTCCGTTCTTGGAGACCACGCCTGACCAGCAGAGTTCTCCCCCATTAAAGCAAGCAATACATTCAGCTTTGTCCTTGAGTTTCATACATGGAGGAGGTCTCATCATTCTTTGAAAATTCTGATGTAGAAATTTTCTTGCCCTGAGATAAATTTCATGTAACAAAATTCATTATTTTAAACATTTAGAATGTACAATTCAGTGATTTTTAGTAAATTCACAATGTTGTGCAACCATCATCCCGATTTAATTTCAGAATATTCCCTTTTCCCCCAAAGGAAACCCTGTACTTCTTAATTGCCCCTTCTCCTCATCACCTGTCCACCATTAATCTACTTTCTGTCTGTATAAGTGTCTGTTTTATTTTATAAATCCAAGATGATTTAAGTAAGGATTCTTCTAGAAACCTTTCTGGCTCCTTTGACTTTAACCAACATAGAAGTTTTCAAGCTGTAGAAATATATTAATATAGGAAGATAGAGAAATTGAGTTTATAATGAAGCAGAAAGCCAGAATACTAATAAATGCACTGTGATATGCTTATCAAAGATGATGTTGATGCTAATAGACAAGTCCCAGAAACCAAGCTCAGGGACAGAAAATTTTCCTCCAAGCCCCAGACTCATATATTTTATTGCCTCCATCAAAATGTAGTTTGGAACAAATGTAGATGAGTAACGTTTCTCAATTTCAAGTTTTCCTACAAAGCTGCAGTAATCCGAGACAGTGTGGTGCTGACATACGGATAAACGCAGAGATTGATGGGATGGAATCGAGCGTCCAGAAACAAACTCATGCATCTGTGGTCAATTGACTTTTGACAGGGGTGCCAAGGCCTTAGACGGAAACGTAAATCTTTGTGACCTGGAATTAGGTAATGGTTTCTTAGTTATGACATCAAGAGCACAAACAGCAAAAGAAAAGAAATATACACATCGGACTTCATTAAAATTAAAAGCTTCCGTGTTTCAAAGGATATTGTATTAGTTTGCTAGGGCGGCTGCAACAAAGTACCGCAAATGGTGTGGCTCAGACAACAAAAATGTGTTGTGTCATACGTAGTTCTGGAGACTGAAAGTCGGATGTCAAGGTTTCAGCTGGGTCGGTTCCATCTGAAGGATGTGAGGAGAGGGTCTGGTCTGTTCTGGGTCTCATTCCTTAGCTTGTAAGTGGCTGTCTTCTCCCTGGGTCTCTTCCTTCAATGCATGTCTGTGTTCAAATTTCTCCTTTTTATAAGGACACCAGTCATATCGGACACCGGTCTTATGGCCTCAGTTTAACTTTATGCCCTGTGTAAAGACCTTGTCTCCAAATGAGGTCACGTTCTGAGATACCAGGAGTTGGGACTCCAACATGTCTTTTTAGGGGACACAGTTGAACTCATAATCGAACACATATCAGGAAAATAAAGACAACCCCCCAAATGGGAGAAACTGAAAGTCCTATGTAAGATTAAGGATCTAGTATGCAGAATGTATAACTAACTCTTACAACTAAACAGTAAGTAGGCAAATAACTCAACGAAACATGGGGAAAGGATTTGAATAGATGTTTCTGCAAAGAAGATGTACAAGTGACTCATAAGCACATGAAAAGATGCTCAACATAATTAGTCATCAGAGGATTGCAACTCAAAACCACAAGATATCACTTCACACCCACCAGGATGGCTAATACAAAAACACATTAACAAGTGTCAGTGAGGCTGTGGAAAAACTGGAATCCTCATTCATTGCTGGTGAGTATGTAAAATGGTACAACCACTTTGGAAAATAGTTTGAAAGTTCCTCAAAAAGTTAAACACAGAGTTGCCATATGACCCAGTAATTCAGTCCTGGGTATTGCATGAATTTTGACAGTGGTGCCGAGAACACTCATGCATAGAACTGGATGTGGAGTGGGATGCCTACACGGCTCAGACAGATCCGGAAGCCCGGGATCGAAGCCTGCCCGCCCTCCTGTGAGAGGCCGGTGTTGAAGTTACCCCGTCTGCACACAGCCTTGAGACACAGATGAGAGGCAGCAGACCTGATCGCTGCTGGAAGGACCTGTCACGACAGACTATGGACTTAACTTGCCACCAGTTTGTGCATTTCCTGTGTTCCTTTTACTGTTTTGATACTATATTGTATAAAACCCTTTTTTCCTCTGACTTCGGCTTGATTTCGTTCTGTTGTGTTGGGGTTTTGTGAGGTTTTTTTCTCCTTCTCCCAGACTTCTCTTTGAACATGAACATGTCGCCCCCCTCTCCACCTCTGCCTCCCCTCACCTGTGACATATGCCCTGACATTCTAACATGTCCTCTGGCCCCTCTATACCCCCTGGAGAAAATCCCAGAAATGACCCACCAGTGTTCTTCCCTACCACCTCTTAGGCCTGTTTAGAAAATCTGGAGTTCAAAACCACACTCGGCCATGTTGATATTTTAGTGTAGTAAGTTAGGGACATTGACCTAGCTACAGGGCCACGTAACAGGTTATATACACGGTAGCCGCTCTGATTTGGTTAAAGTTGCCACCATGTGCATTGATACATAATGTGTGCTGGTTTGGGTGTGTGCATACTTTGTACCCTGAAATAAGGTTTATGAACCTTCCTCTTGGCTTTGCATCACATCCAAAGGGGTCCCGCTGGGTTGGCTTTGCCTGAAATAGAGAGTGGAAGGCCATTTGGTTAAGCAGATGCTGCAGAAGGAACGGGAGAAATATGGAGATGCCTGCTGGGGAGGGACCAGAAGACACCCATTCCGAATGTAATTCTTACGTTTATCCCAAACCATTCTTGGGCTTTTCTATGCGTTGGCTTTGTTTGATCACCTTATTTTCCTGGAAGGTTTATAAGTTCAACCATATTCTGTCAACTGCCCCAGTTTTGGTGGAATCTTTTTTTCTGGCTTATAACAAGACGACGTTCTCTCAGATCTCCTGCCCTGCCCCCTCCAAAATCAAGCACATCTGATCCAGAGAGAAGGGACTCTATGTGTCATTTTTTAAGATTGTACTTTGTTTTAGAGGGGAAGGGAGGGAAAAAGAGAGGGAATCATTGATGTGTGAGAGATACATCGATCAGTTTCCTCTCACACACCTCCAGCTGGGGACCTGACCCACAACCCAGGCATTGCCCTGACTGGGGATTGAACTGGTGAACCTTCGGTTTGCAGGCCAGCACTCAATCCACTGAGCCTCACTAGCCAGGGCTCTATGTGTCATCTTTAACATTTGAGGTTATTCATTTACAAGTGTGCACAAGCCACTAGCAAGGGTTGAGCTCCAGGCCATTCATTCCTCCCACCTTCCTGTGATTGGCAGCTCCTGGAATTCTACTGTAAGAAGCTCTCTTCCCTTACATAGTCAAATTCTGTAGTTGGTCAGTTAAAGCAGGGAATCTAAAAATTATAATAGATATCCTTAAAGCTTTATTTTCATTTTAAAACATGCACAAGTCCATTCATTCACCCTTTCTTTGGTATCACGCTAAAGCCTTTCCTTCAACTGGGGTCTACTGGTGGGGTCTGCACCAGACATCCATTAGCATGTCAAACAGCACCGTTAACTTCAGGTGCAGTGGGGTGAGCACTCAGGGTACTTGTGCAGCAAACTGTGGGGCAGACTTCTGGATTTTGACACTTTCCTCCACCCAAACTTCCACGTTTGTTTTACTCACACCTAATTCCACAGCTTTCTTTTTCCCTGGAAGAAGACCTGTCTTTATCACGCTTTCCCCAAGCATTCATTTTCACAGTGATTACCACTCTCTTCACACTCATTTGTATGGTGTTAGTAACATTGAATTAAATTATGCAATTACTAAGCAGGACTTGCATAAACAAGTTTGGGAACAAATGACTGACTTTTGGAAAGCACACAACTCGATTAGGGGGAAAAATGACTGACCCATCAGGGAGTGGCCTACTTCCTGGTTGTGAAGATCGGGTGGGCCTCGAGCTACAGGCGTATTATTCACTCAGAACAGCCCTGGCTGGTGTGGCTCAGTGGATTGAGCGCTGGCCTGTGAACCAAAGGGTCGTGGGTTCCATTCCCAGTCAGGGCCCATGCCTGGGTTGTGGGCCAGGTCCTGGTAGCGGGTGTACAAGAGGCAACTACACATTGATATTTCTCTACTTCTCTTTCTTCCTCCCTTTCCCTCTCTAAAAATAAATAAATAAAATCTTTAAAAAAAGAAAAAGGAGTCTAAATTCAGAGGCGTAGCACTCAAATTCACACGAAGGTAGTACTGAAATTCTTTTGAGAGAAATGCTAACAAAAAGATCTGAACGAACCTCTTTTCTAGGTCTCTGGTAGGACCAGCCATGCTTCTGTGGGAGGGTGTAATGCCTGAGCCTCCATGTGGATTTGATTAGTATCAGTGGGCCTCCTCCTGGTAAATGCTCTAAAATATTAAAATATATATCCCTTTGAAGGAGGCAGGAAAGGAACTGTTCCTAGTTTGTGTTTAATAAAATACTGAAGCCTAAAGTAGCCTTAATATGAGTCAGATTACTAAGGATAATAAATTCTCCGAAAGAACCCATTTGCTAGCCAGTCGGGGGAAAAACTATCCTGTGTGCTGGTGCGCTCCTGTGATAAAACAGCAGGCCTACGCCGGGGATTATAAAGCTGGAAGATTAAAGTATCTGAAAGAGACCTTCACTTACCTTCATTAACGGTCGGACTGCACACAAAGAATAAGCCACCAAAATGATTAAAAGTGTTGGTGCTTGAGGGTGGGCCATGGAACCAGAAGTACTTTCTTTCTACCCCTAAATTGTCGAATGTGAAATTATATTCCTTTTACAAGTGCAAGCAACAAAAACCCACCGTAATTTCCCATCACAGTTAATTGGTAATAATACCAGAACCAGTTTGAAGTTTCAGGTAGAATGGCCCACTGCCTCAGCAGAGGACCCCTTTGGGTCATTCTTACTGAGTTCAGTGGGAACACCAAACAACTCTTTCACGATTTCCCTACTGTTTTGTCTCATGCAGTTTAAGATCTTTAAGAGAAGCAAAGACGAAGCAATTGCTGGATGAGCAATCGAAGGAAGGTTCAGTTGAACTTGCACCTGGAGCCGTAAGACGTGACAAGTCTCAAGATACGCTCTTGCCAAACCACAGCAAGTCATGGTAGACTGACCCTCCCTGACGCACAGAACATGTCTCTCTGGTCACCGAAGTGTGCACGTCTCTTGTGCTTCCGTTGTGCGCAGAGTGTGACCCCCGCTCCATGGTAACACCGTACGGACACTGTCATATTTTGTTTCCTCCCAACCTTGCTTGGTAAATTGACTAATTCAGTTCACATTCTTTTTCCTCAAATGAATTATTGATAATATGACTTAAAAGCCATAGTGTCCCTGGGAAGCAAGGAGGCTCTTCTCACTACATGTTGATTTAGTTAGTTTGATTCTCTGGGGGTAGTTTTTAACCAAGCCCTTGGGAGCTACCTCCCTCACAGGTGCCCTCGCACACTCCCTGGACGGTGTGGACCAGCTGTCTTTATTGGCTCGTCAGAGCTTGTCCGGAGGTAATGTTTTCGAACCAGCACAGCATTTCAAAGGCAGCTTTGTACTTTCCGATCTTTTATCTAAGATGGGGGTGTCAAACTCATTTTCACCGGGGGCCACATCAGCCTCGCGGTTGCCTTCCAAAGGCCGAATGTAATTTTAGGACTGCATAAATGTAACTACTCCTTAACAGTTAAGGAGCTGAAATTACACTCAGCCCTTGGAAGGCAACTGCAAGGCTGAAGTGGCCCCGGTGAAAATGAGTTTGACACCCCTGATCTAAGCTATACTTCATGATCAACCAAACCCTGGGTTGATCACCAGTCATTGAAAAATGAATTAATACCAGTTTTCAAAAACAGGTACTTCTGTGACGTTCTCCCTTTTCAGATACTGTGTGTACAGCAGTACAGCTTTCTAACTCGAGTCACGAGTACTCTTACCAAAACCGACTCGTTCAAATTTGGGACAATTAGGCTAATTAGTACCTGTCAGTTTCAGAAATTCAAAAATAGTTTTTACTATCCACAAACCAAAAATTACATTTCAAGAGAAAATATCTTGGTATTTAATAGTATTAGTCAATGTCTAGTCATTCAGAAGTTGAAAAGTATGTTTTGTTTAAATGTAGAGTCAAATTATTAGAAATACTAGAAATTACAATAAAATCCTCACTATTCTGCCCATTTTGTAATTAGATAAGTAGAACTATGAGTTCAGTAGTTAATAATTAGTAATATGCCAAAATAATTTCATAAATTCATAAATATGTCAAAATCTCCCTCAGTTTCACTGCCCTCAGAAACCCAGGACACCCCCTCAGTGAACGGTCACGTGGCATTGCCACCAGACACCCTTCTTTGTTGGCCTCGTGGTCTACCGAGTATATCCTTCCTGGACCATTTTCATTTTCCTAAGAAGAAAAAAAATATTTTCTTGGAAACAAAATGAATTAATAGCTGCTAACATTTCACTTGAAATTTTAAAAAGCTGCAAATCCACCAGAGGAAAAGACGAACACAGTAGCATTGATACAGGCAGTCTGTAACGGAAATCAGAGCTGTTGTGGGGAAAGCCAGCGTGAGTAGGAACACTGGTCACAGTACGCTCGCTGAAAGTCCTGTTCTCAACGTTTTTATTTAGTTTAGTACATGGCAGAATATAAATACATAACAATATGCCTTTTCTTATCACAGGTGGTCTTTTGTGTAACTAAAATTTGTGGCCAACATTTTGTATAAAAGAAAACTAAATCTGTAAATTATTGGAAAAGGAACAAGGATATAGGAAAATAATACATTTTATATAAATTATAGAGGACAGTTACGATGAAAGCCCATCACTTTCCTTTCTAGCTCCGTTTTACAAGACAAAGCCAGCTGGCACCGTGCTGGGGCCTGCTGAGAGAACGTAAACGTGGCGGCCCTGTCACCGGACAGCGGTCACTGACAACATGCTGTCGGGACGTCATGGCTGGTTCTCAGTTCTTCACTGGAGTGGAGCTTCCTTTCGTGGTCTTCTTCAAGTGGTGGTAGTTGGGCAGGATTTTCATCAGGAAGTCCAGCTGTAGTGTCTGGGGCTGAAGTGAAAACATAATGAATAACTGACTAGCAGAAAGCAAAGCTGAGGGTACAGGTAGAAGTGATTACCACTGGGCCATGGAATTACAGGTGAGTAGCACTGGGTCATGGAATTACTGACTTTAGTATTGCTTACCCATTTTTTAAAAATTTACAAGGAACACATGTTAAGTTTGGTAACAAGAAAAGCCAAAAAATTTTATACATAAAAGTATGCGATTCAGTTTTCAACATTGCTTTTATAGATTTCACCCTGACCTCTAGAATATTCAAATGTGCTCTGGCTGGTGTAGCTCAGCAGATTGAGTGTGGGCCTGCAAACCAAAGGGTCACCAGTTCGATTCCCAGTCAGGGCACATGCCTGGGTTGTGCGCCAGGGCCTCAGTGGAGGGACCATGAAAGGCAACCACTCATTGATGTTTCTCCCCTCTCTCTCTTTCTCTCTCCCTTTCCTTCTCTCTAAAAATGAATAAATAAAGTATTTTTAAAAATAATCATAAAATAAAATGTTAAAATGTTCCAATTACAGGGGGCTGGGTGGAAGGGGGCAAAGGGGGAAAAACTGGGACAACTGTAATAACATAAACAATAAAATATAATTTAAATTTTTACAAAAGCTTCAATCACAGGAGACCACAGGAGTAAAATACCCAGAACACACTGCTTTGCACAGGACCTACACAACCCACATCCGCACACTCATCTGACCCCCACTCTTCACACACCAGCCCTGCCTGAGCCTGCCTCACTGGAGAACTCCCTAGGGCACTTGTGAAAAATACAGTTTTTTTGGCTCTTGCCCTAGACACTCTCTGATTCATTATGTGTGGGGAATCCTTTTTATAAATGAGGATTCCTGCATGATTTTTGTGATCACTGAAATTTGGAAAGCAGCATTGCATACCACTGTGTGTTAAATTTCCGATATTCTTACTCAGTTCTAATCTCCCTTCCCAGCTCTAGCTTCATCTCTCCTCTCTAATCATATTTGCCGTTCTGTAGAAAGATAGTGAAAAAATACTGGATTGGTTCTTACTTCCTTTTTAGTCTACTGAAGTAATACTTGCTTATAATAATAAAACCAATAATAAAAGCCAAACATTACAGAAATAGAATAACCTGAAAGAACTGGAGTTTAAATTTCTGATAAAACATGGCCAGGAATCAGAGGCAAAGCGATAAATGCCTTGAAAAATATTTTCTTTTGGAAGAGTGGAGCGAAAGAGGCACATTGCGTGTGCCAACCAATGAGGCTCCAGATCTCGGTCAGAACGTCTCTGCCCGAAGTCCCAAACGCCCTTTCTGACTCATGTGCTACGCGAACTCGAGACTCCAAATATGCTCCCTTCATTACTCTCAGTTATTAGAAGGGGATCATTTCTCACAAGCCAGGAAATTATCCAGACACAGTTGCATATTTACAACACGTATTTATTTTTATCCTAATTATGTTAGTAAACAATGAATGGATCCCAGCTGGCTGTCCAGTGTAAATTTGTTACTCCTAACACTTGAAGATTTGATATTTTAGGAGGAATCAATACATTTTAAGATTTGGTGATAAATCTTCAGTAAAAATGCATAAGACCAGGATAACATCTCTGAATTTTCTTCTTTCATAATCAATTGGTCATTGTCAAATTTTACATATTTTTGATATTAACTTAAAGACTGAATAATTCAAATCCACTGCAAATAAAATCTAGTTTTAGAGGTGTTTCTATGATGTTTTATGTCAGCTACTTGCTGCCCCATTGAAACAAACAGGTGGTATTCTAAGGAAACCAGCAGCAGCGGAAAGCTCTTTAAGGAGAGGCCCCAGTACCTGCGGTCGCTCTGTCTGCACCCGACGGAGACAGTCCACACCGTAGATCACTGTGTTCTCGGGGATGACCTCAAACGTGTTCAGGTTGCAACAAGCCCCAATGATGCAGCCACTCGTCAGTATCACGTTCCTGCCTACATATGCTGCAGTAAAAACATAGGAAGAATTGCGATTTAAGACATCCAATGATGAGAACACTATTTTTTCTAAGATGATTTAGGTATAAAAATTCAAACTGGCTTAAGAAAAAGAAATTAAGAAAATACTTCATTTCAGAGTTTGTACAGCATAGAGTTTGTGTAGCTCTAAGAGCTCTGCTACTGTTTGGCTGTGTGGCCTTGGTCAAGTCACTGCAAATCCTCTGAGCAAGTTTATCAATACACAGACGAACCTACTTCACAGTTTACTGTGAGAGATAAACGGGAGAGTGTTGTATGGTGCCGAGCAAAGGTTTGACACATAGTAAGCATATAATAAATAGAAAATGGCAATGAGGATGGTAATAATAATTGGTAATCCCAATTAAAATAAAACCATTAAGCAGACTCACAAAAAGTCTGATTTTAGTATTTAAAAGAGAAGCATGTTCCTTCATGCCAATCAGAACCCAGAAAAATAACACATTATTCCAGAAAGTCCTACTGCTGAGGTTCGTCCTGGACTTTAGTGGGACGAGCTCTTAGAGCTGCTTCCTAGCAGTGGGGGTGACTGTGCCTGCCCCCCTGCCCGGCCCCATCTCTGGTAAGTAGCTCAGATGTGTTTCTGATTGGCTAGGGTGGCGGACCTGAGATTAAAGAAAACAAATGGCTAGAGAAACTGATTTTTTTCTTTGATTCTGAAATTACATTAATCAACTAAATTTCATTGATATTAGTATTTAGTAGAAATCTTCTTGCCAACTTTCATTTGAACTTTCCATAAAGTTCAGTTCTGATTTAAATATATACAGCCAAATTTTAAATTTCATGTATTAAACACATCACCGGACTGGGTTCCTTAGTCTCGAGGCTATTTTGGCCACTTCCGACCGCACCTGCCTTCCGTGCACACCACCTCGCCAGAGTCCGGACAGGCATGCTCGAAAACATCACAGGGCTGTGTCCAGACTCCCGCAATAAAGCCAATATTGCAACAAAACGAGTCGCACAAAGTGGTTGGTCTCCTAGGGCACACGAAAGTTATGTTCACACTATACTATCGTCTATTAAGTGTGTATAATAGACGATAGTACAGCGTGAACTAGCATTGTGTCTAAAATATGATGTACACATCTTAGTTAAAAAACACTTTCTTGAGCCCTGGCTGGGAGGCTCAGGTGGTTGGAGCGACATCAGCTCACCAAAAGGTTGTGGGCTCAATTTCCGGTCAGGGCACGTACCTAGGTGGTTGGTTCATCCCCGGTTGGGGTGCGTGCGGGGGGCTACCGACCGGTGTTTCTCTCTGTCTTTCTCTGTCTTTCTCTCTACCTCTTCCCCTCTCTCTGGAATCAGTGGACACATCCTTGGGTGAGGATTTAAAAAAAACCCAAAACATCTTATTGCTACAATTGCTAACCATCATTTGAGTTTTCAGCAAATGGTAATCTTTCTGTTGGTGGCGGTTCTTGCCTTGACATTGAGGAAAACGCAGTATCTGTGAAGAGCAACGAAGCGAAGGGCAATGCAGCCGGGCATTCCAGATGCCGCAAAGAGAAAGGAGGCAATCACTTTTCACAATAAAGTGCTCAGCACAGCTTACCTTTTGATTCAATAACATTATTGTCTCCTATTTTCATGGCTTGAGAATCTGTAAGCCAGAGTTAAGTAAGCACCGTACACAGAGTCCTCTTTTCCCCTACTAGTTCTCTGGGACCTTGTCCAGCATGGGGCAGGGGACACGGCGAGGCAAGCGGAGGGCCACGCACACTCGCCCGCCGAAATTCTATGCCCAGGGGAGTCTGAAAGTCAAGTTTAATCTTTAAATATAAACATGTCTAAGTATAAATAAATGACTTCTCTGTTCTCTAAAGAAATGAGCACCTTATATCTCAATTCTAACAGTAACATATTTCTACAATCATTTTTAAAAAGTTAATACTACCTGTCACTCAATAACTTAATAACAAAACTATTCATGGTTTGATGTGTTTTACATAATTACACATTTCTCTTTATATAACTGGGGATCAAACTGTATAAACTTCTACAGCTCACTTTATTTGGTTCCGTTAAATTTACAACCATATTATATACCTTTAAATTGTTAAAAACATAATTTTAAGTGACTGCCCAATAGTTCTAACAGTCCATTTTATTATTTTATTTAAATATTTTGCTACTCTTAAACATTTAGATTTTTTCCTCCAAGTGTTTCCCATTATAAAATAATGTTTTGCTGACATCATAAAAAGATTGTACTGTCTTTTTAGAGTACAAAGTCAAGCAAAAGAACTGGTGACACTCTGGGAGAAAAAAAACAAAGAATGAAATATTTTCACCCCCACCCACCGTTTCCACGGCAAACAACCCACTGTCAACCAGCAACCACACAGGGATCCAAGGGGCACAGCTGGGGTCCTTGAACCAGGACAGGAGCCAGGACTGCTGCTTCTGTTTCTACTATCACTCAGTCACTGCTGCCTGGCAACAGGCTGTAGCAATAGGAACAGGACGGAACCCACGAAATGCTGGGCTCATGGTCTCTGTGTGCATACGTGTGTGCAGGCACATCACATGGGGAGGCGGTGTGCTCCTTCCTCTGCTGGGTTATTCAGTGGAAGAGAGGGAGTACTTTTTTGATACACTGCAACTCTACCTCCTCAAGGAACTGGATGGCCTAGCCCTGAAAATGTAGTTACTATATGTAATAACTATATTTGATACATAAATTATGACAATTTCTACGAAGAGTCTTGGCATTAAATGACAGCTGGGAATGATTTATCTTAAATTACTGTAAAGGATACAACAGCCAACTTCAAACACATTATTGGTGCCAATGACCATAGGTTTGGGATCTGGATCTTCGGTGTCAGGGGTGATATTATCAGGGTGACTATAAAGAGAAGAGACAAATCATCAAAAAGTCAATAATGCAATAAGCAATTCTCCTGTTTTAGAACCTGGCTTTATACTCTTAATTTAATCTACATAAAGCTTAAAATATGCAACTATGTAATTTCTTAATCCAAGTGAATTACTTATCCCTTGCACTTGACTCAGAGTTAAGAAGGATGCACTGAAATGTAAAGAAGTCACAGGTACATGTAGGAGAATGGCCTTCCTTTTATTAATTAGCTAATTATTATTATTTTTCATTGATTTTAGAGAGAGGAAAGAGAGAAAGAGGGAAAGGGAGAGAGCGAGAGAGACAGAGAGAAACATTAATTTTTTTCCACTTATTTATGTTGATTCTCATGTGTGCCCTGACCAGGACCAAACCTGAGATCTTGGTGTATCGGGACGATGCTCTACCCCAGCGGTCCCCAGGCACTGGTTTTGTGCAAGACGAGTTTTCCACGGACTGGGGCTGGGCGTGGGGGAGGGCGAGATGGAGTTCAGGCAGTATTGTGAGTGATGGGGACCCACCGGACCCGGGGTGGGGGATCCCTGCTCTAACCAACTGAGCCACCCTGCCAGGCTATTCCTTTTATTTTTTAAACTCAAAGCTCAGAGGGCCTTCTCCAAGACAAGGAAAAAAAAAATATTGCCCATGACTTGTATTTAGCTTGTTGAACTGGAATTAAAATCATGCCTTAGTTAAAACATTTTCATTCTTAATAATCATTTGTAAACAGACATTTACATAAAATAGTTATTTAATGCTGTGAGGTAGTTAGTTGAAATACTTGGAACATAAGATGTTTGTGGTCTAGGAGGAGGAGGAGGTCACTTCAAAATGATGATCTACCCCTGACTGCTGAGTTACTGCAGAGTACAGTTGTTAGCTGTACACTTACTTACAGTGTACGCTAAAGACCTGCGCTAAAGATGCCAAAAATATTTTTAAAAGAAACTAATTATAGTAAGAGACTCCCAAATCCTAAGTAAGCTTTAAGACAAAAAAAAAATCTTTTTTATCAGTTAAATATTTTCCCAAGGTCTCTGTTACAAATTCCACCCACTGTTGCTATAAATTAGGTATAAGCTTGTATTTCCTGCCAAGATTTTATCTAGAAAGCTTTATAAATGCTTATGAAAATTTCACAGGTATTACAGTCTAGTTCACTAAGATCATGTACATGTTCCAACATTTTATTACTTTTTAATCTTCAAAGTTTAAAAATTGCCTCTAGGACCCCAGATTTTCCAAATATAATTCTGGGCATTACTCTTACAAAGCATATGAAGTTTCCTGTCAAAGCTCGTGAGTCTGAACATGACTGAGAACGTTTCAGCCGAGAAGTCCAACCAAAAGTCTTTCTTTAGGGTGATCAGCACCGCTCGTGGATGTGGGAAGAGCTCAGGAAAGGTTTGCGTGAGGAACAGCGGAGGCCCACGTGTAAGGGGAAGGTTATCAGACTGAAAGCTGGAGTCTCATCAGCCACCAACCCACCAACCAGCAACCCCACCCTGGACAAGTCTCTTCACTCCCCTGCTCTTTCCTTTCTTCCTCCACTAACGACTTGCGCTGGAAAAGGTCCTCAGCGCTTCTCTGGTTCTAGAACAGTGGGGTTCCAGCTGTCAACCACAAAAGGCTCCCAGAGTTAGCTGAGACGAATAAGACCACCACCTGGCGAGCTTAGTTCAGAGTCTCTGAAGAGCCTCACTCACGCGTTTATGATCAGCGCCTGCTCTTCTATTAGGTTTCCTTCGCCGATCACGATCGGCCCGGCCTCCGCAATGATCCGTGCTTTAGGGTGGATCACCGTCCGAGGTCCTGTTAGCCAAAAAGTGAAAAGAAATGATTAGAGGAGCCTACTTGTCCAACGGGAGTGCGACCAAGGGGCGGGGGAGGCTGTTGGGAGGAACATTTTCTGAAGTGTGTGCTGGGCACCACACAAGGTTCTTCGCAAACCTTATCTCCTCTGCTGCTGTCATCGGTAGTCAGTGCCACATCTCAGAGCAAGGAGAGCGGAGACAGCGCAGGCCTTGTGGCCAGACGGCCCTGGCTCACCTTCTATTTTTAGGCCCCTGTTATCTCAGCAGTGAAATGGAGGTGGTGGTAACACCAGTCTTGCAGGCTTGTTGTAAGGATTAGCTGAGATAATGTTCGTAGATCCAGTATTCTAGTGCATAGTTGGCAACAAAAATTAATTACCTTCCTTTCCTTCATAAAGGTAATCCACCTAACCCTCCCCCCTTTTTTTCAGAGCAATGGAGGCACGTGCTCTGACTGGGAATCAAACAGGGGACTTTTCCATGACGCCCAACCAGCAGAACTACACCAGTCAGGGCCCACCTAAGCCTTTCTTAGGCTGGAATGCCACAGGATTAGTGTTGTTATTAGTGATTTTATTAAATGGTAAGAGGGAATAAAGCAAGGGAGTCAGAAGACATGGAAACTAACCTCAGCTTTGCTACTTTGTCACCATCCCTAGCACAAGCTTACCCCAGGGGGAGGGGGCAGAGCTTCAGTGGTCTGGTCTAGGATGTGATGTTTCCCCCGTTAAAGGTTCAAGAGGGACAGTGGAGGGTCCCAAATGTGTCTGCCGGAGTCCTGAGACTCTAACACACAGGGAGGCCTGAGGCAATGACTCCATTCCCAAACCGAAGGGTCAGGAAAGGGGTCTCACACACCCACTTCCCGATCGGGGTGGCGGAGGCCCTGCATCCCGGAGCAGATTCTGGAGTGCTGGCACATTCCCTCTCCTGGCTCCCACTTACCCACGGTCCCAGCACGCTGATGGTGACGAAACCACTGATGAGAAAACACACCCTCATTTTAGCCTCTCCCTCCCATGCCCACTCTACCACCCCCAATCCCAAAGCGACTTGTATTGGTAAACCAGCGGACAGGAAGCAACGGCTCTGAGAGCAGGACAGAGCGGCAGCGTGTTGACAGAAGGTGGGGAGGGAGCCAGGAGATGATACGGGCCTGAAATTCAACGGCATGAATTGCTAATTTATTCAATAATCATCCTCTGCCCGTGACACGCAAGATGCAGTGCTGTGTGTTACATGAGAACAAAAAGATGTCCTGTTTCTGCCACTTGAGCCTGTCACCCTAAAGACTGGGGCTGCCGTGCACACTCACTCACAAGAGTATGAAAGTAAGGAGGTGTCCCTGGTACCCAAAGAACTGGAAGGAACCGCAGTGCAGGTTATTTTTTTTCCCAACAGTGAAGAGCGGGAGATGAGAAAAGGGTAGGCGGAGCTAAAACAGGGCGCACAGGCTGCTAAGAACCGCCCCCCACGTGGCTTCCTTATTTCTGTCACCTCTGGCTCCCAAATCCTCGGCCGCTAACATAACATTTCCCTGGCAAGTTCATCTATTCAGGACAGGAAATTTTGGGGTAGAAGACAGGATCTCTCAAATTCCTGGGAAGCTTCTCAACTTGACCATGATTGTGAACATGTGTGCCTTTTTCTCTTTATTAAAAAACACACACAACTTATAAAAGGAATACATACATGCTCATTACAAAAAAATTACAGCAAAAAGTGCAAAGATCCTCTCGTGTGAATCACATTCCCTGGAGGTAACTATTCTTAAAAGTCTGAGGTATATTATTCTAGAATTAAGTACTACTGAATATAAGCCTTATTTCATTAGACAGTTAAAAAATAAATTCAACTTGAAGGAGAAAAAGTACAGGTTAAAACCATATACTTTTTTTTTAAACCAAGGAATAGTATTTATCATGCTATAATTTGATTTTTTTTCACCTAATAAGTCATGGTTGTTTTCCCACATAAATACAACAAAGTAGATATTTTTTCAAGTGGCTGAACAGCATTTCATATCATATTAATATACCATAATTCATTTAACCTATTCCTTAACAATGGGCATTTGGATGTTTTCACTCTGGTGGGGGAGGTGCAAACTAACACTGAAACATTGTATTCCTTTGAAATGAGATATTTCTTTTTTAATTGATTTTATTTATTTATTTTTAGAGACACCGGAAGGCAGCAACAGAGAGAGGGAGAGAAACATCAATGGGTTACCTCTCCCACACCCCCAACTGGGGACCTACCCCACAACCCAGGTGTGTGCCCCGACCGGGAACAGAGCCGGTGACCTTTCTGTTCACAGGGCAGCACTCAATCTACTGAGCCACACCAGCCAGGGCCAAAACGAGACATGTCTCCAGGTCTTCCAGCTGTGTGAACCAATTTAAATCTGCAGTTTGCGCAATCAGAGATTTGTGCTTCAAAATGTTCTACAATAAAGGGACACAATCTATTTTGAATTCTTTGTAATAAAAGACCCCGCCAGCACCCACCCTTATCTAGAAAGTCTAGACTTGGCCTGGATCACTTACACGTTATGTGCTTAATCTCACAAAAGCTATTTTCTCATCTGTACAAAGATGAGAAGTATAACTACAGCTTTGGGTGGAAGTGTGAGTTATAGGAAATAATGTTTGAAAGGGAGATCATGGGGTCTGGCCCATAGTTCTGAAAAAAAAAAAAAAAAAAAAGGTTCATCACTGTCTGACACTAAGAGCTAAAAAATAACTATCATAGTCAGAAAAGTAACTTCTGGTCTGAGTCACAGAGGAAAAGGATATGTTTTACTCCTCTATTGGGCCATCAGGGTAATGCCTCCTTTTCTCTCCAGCAGAGAAACTTCTGCCCCTTACTTTAAGATAGTAAAAAATTTGCCCTGGCTGGTGTGGCTCAGTGGATTGAGCACCAGCCTGTGAACCAAAGGGCCGCCGGTTCAATTCCCAGTCAGAGCACATGCCTGGGTTTCAGGCTGGGTCCCCAGTAAGGGGTGTTCAAGAGGTAACCACACATTAATGTTTCTTCCTCTCTTTCTCCCTCCCTTCCCCTCTTTCTAAAAATAAATGAATAAAAAGACAGTAAAAGGTTTAATAAGGGTATCTCCCACACTAGCACTAAAAATCTCAGACAGGACGAAGAGGTCGCCATGGCTGTCACAGAAGGCACATCCTTCGCCACTGCCACACATGTAGCCAGAGGCACCTGATGCTCTGCTGGTCCTCACGGTGTGGCTCCTGACAACAAGCAGGCTTGCAAGAAAATACCTGGAAATGGACTAACAAGACACAGGTACCACTGGGATCTGTTCGTCTTTAAAAGTTGCCCCTTTTCCCTTTCAAAAATGATAGTAATAATACATGTTAATTATATGAAAAAACCAAAAAGATACATACAGCTTTTAAAAGATTAAACTAATCCCATTTCGTGCCTTATACAATATTTAAAAATAATGCCTGAGCTATTTTAAGCAGGTGTTTTCTTCTTGTTATTGTTTTTATCATTATTAACAAGCTAGTTAGTAAATATCTGGAAAACTGGTTTTAAATCTGAGGGTCTTGCCCTGGGAGGAAGAAAGAGCATTATTAACAAGTTAGTTAAGATCTGTGCTTAAGACACTATCTCCACCTGGCGGCAGCACTGCCAAACTACAAGTCCTGGTGCTTCCGGGCTGAATTTCGGTAAAAGGTCAAACTATCAACTTGGAGTTGTGAGTGTTCCAGCAAATGCCTGGGTGACAATAAACTGAATACTCCCTACACACTTCTTGTAGGTCTTTTCTGGGGCAGAGATTAGAGAGGTCAGAATACATGTACTCTAGAATTCATACACTGAAGTAAATGTGACTGCTAAAATTTTGGATCGGTGAATTTTTTTTTACTGGCTGAATTATGTATTTATTATTCTGATTGGGAAGGAAACTTCAATTGTCTCTTCTGCTAGGAAAAAGTCCAAATTTGGCACATATACCATAATTTGCATGGAACATGTGCCCTGTCCCACCTCCCCACCCCGACCCACGTCTGTTTGCACTAGTGAGCACTCGGGGTGGCAGTCACCGCCAGCTCAGGGAGCGGAGCTCTTGCAGGGCTGCAGCGCACCAGGTGGAGGAAAGGGTCACAGACCCCAGCATGGGTTTGCGTTGTCCAGCACCCAAGCTGTGTTTCCTTCTCACTAGTCAAACCCTGGGCTTGTGGGCTGTTTCCATTCCAGCTCATAAACTGAGCTAAATATGCTATCAGTAACTGCAGTGCCTGGGAACAAGTGATATGGTGGATTACTGGTGAACTTCTAAAAGGAAGGTTCTGACTCAGGTGAGTCATGCGTCCCATTCAACTTCGCCTCCGCCCGACTCGGTGCCAGAGGTCGGCACCACAGCACTATTTCATAGACCCGAGCTGCGACGGTTTGATCTCTGCTTTTCTGCATGCAGGACCCGCTTTTACCTAGAATGGGTCTGAATTCAAACCACGTTTAAGGATCTTGAGGTTAAAATGCTTTAAAAATAAAAATCTGTCACCATGGAAAGTTTTTTGCTTTTTTTTTTTTAAAAGACTCTCTTGTGAACCTTCTTGGGGCTCTTTCTGGCAGGGTAGCTTGTATATTTTCTTAACCACATGTGGTGAAACCCTATTTGGCTTATCTCCTTGTTTGGATAAATGTGTCTCGAGTTGGAGCTGCCTCACTGGTTGATGAAATATTTTTCTAAATGGTTGGCTGGGCTTAATTCAACACAGCCAGAAAGACATTCCTTGCATCAAATTTCCATTCCCTTCGTTTGGTAAAGGCCATTTTTCCTCTCTGTCTTTGCCTCAGAAAACGAACTTTGAGTTTGTTTTCATATGTCAATAAATAGTTGAAAAAAAAACACAAAGTTTTTTTTTTGAAAATTAAAATTTGACCTGTAGGCTGAAGTACCTGTAAGAGAACTTCATAGTCCATGAATTTCTCAAGTCAAAGCTACTGCCCTGCCTTACTGAAAAAGATTCCCACAATAAAAGGGAAACTTTTGATCTACATTAAAAACTCTAATGAAGAGAAAGAGTTTAGTGGGACAAAGGGCTTCCATAGCAGAGCTTTTCCCCTGTGCCGAGTTCTACCTTCACACTTCGATGTCCCAACCAGGTCTGGTCCTGATGTCAGGCGACAGCCTTGCACCCTGCATGGCACAGGACTGGAGGGCTGTGCTTAACGGAACCTTCTTGAAATGTTTTCGGCATTCAAAATAAAATTTACAAGAAATACTGCATGGCCCATGAATCGAGTCAGCCTAATTAAAACAGACTTAATACAATGTAACCTAGACTGAAGATAAAATAATAATTAAAAAATAATAATATGCCCTGGATGGTGTGGCTCAGTGGATTGAGTGTCAGCCTGTGAATCAAAGGGTCGCCAGTTCGATTCCCAGTCAGGGCACATGCCTGGGCTGCAGGCCAGGTCTCCAGTAGGGGGCATGAGAGAGGTAACTAATCAATGTATCTCTCGCACATCAATGTTTCTTCTCCCTCTCTTTCTCTTTTCCTTTCCCTTTCTCAAAAATAAATACATAAAATCTTTCTAAAAAATTAACATTATTTTAGTCACTTCCCTTTTATAGAACATCTTGTGAACTAATATTAGATATTATTCCTTGAAACATGATAAAAATACCAGAATAGAAATAATGCAGAAGAATATTTGGATAAACATAGGGCCTCATAATTTCTCCTCATAACACATCTGCCGGCAGTTTAAGAGTTAACACAGCACTGAAAGTAAACAGGGTCACCTCCTCAACTTTGAAATTCTGTCAATTTAAAATAAAACCAACCTGGCAAATTCCTAATGATATCCCTTGATACTGGTGCAATCTTCACTGGTTTTATCAGACATTATGCCTAATTTGGTTGAATGCTTAGACTTCCTAAAATTTATCTTTTTTTTTCATGTTAAGGAAAGACGTTACCACAAGGGCACAGAGCACAACACGCAGCAGCTGGTGAGGATGGGCTCACGTTAACAAAGCTCCAAGGGGACCATGTGCAGGAGAAACACGTAAAACAACTCAGAGGAACTTAAATCATGTTCAGATAAGTCAGTCTCCACATGTTGAATTGTTCATTTGTTTTAAATGTTGGCCTTGACCTCTAGCGAGGCTACACTAATAAGATTTAATGGTGCGATTAGCTAACTTGTATTGTGTGCTTATTGTGCATTCAATTTTAGGCAACCATTTGCACAAATATTCTTATTTAATCCTTCAAAAACTTAGGAAGTAGGTACTCCTATTTTGCATGTGACAGTAACTGCTAGTTGCCACTGAATATCCATTCTTCCCTTTTCCTTGCAACAGAATCCTATTTTATTAAGGGCAGCAATGGGACAAATTAAGACTACATTTCCCAGCCTTCCCTGCAGCTACATGTGACCGTGAAACTAAGTAAGTCCAAGGCATTAGAGGACAAATACAGGCTATGTGGAACTTTCAGGATGACTATTTAAAGGGAGCTGACCCCGCTGAAAGGTACGACACTGTCTTCATCAATGTCACACTTACTGCTTTAGCCTGCAAGGCTGGAACTCCTGGACAGTCAACCGACCGGCCCTGAATTGCCTATCTCTAGACTTTTTATTTTTATGTAAGAGAATAAACCTTTGCAGGTGTAAGCCACCCTTATACGTCACTGAACCTATTCCTGAGACCCACATTTACACAGATTGGGAAAATAAAGGTTAGTGAGGTTAAGAAATATGCCTACGGTAACCCAGCAAGTAAGGTGCAAGGATGCTAACCCAATCTGTCACACTTCATGATTCACCCTCTTAATAACCACTCAGTGGAACATAAGCTCGATAAACGCAGTACGTTTTTCTGCTGTATTCATTGCTGTGTCTCTCTGCCAGCACAGTGCCTGGCACCTAGTAGGTACACAATAGACGTCCCTCAAATAAACTAATAACTTACTATGTTTATCTGATAGAAGTTTAAACAGAGACTCCACCACATTATATTCTTTTAGAAACATAAAACACGTCTGGGAGGAACATACATTGTTTTGTCAATACAATTAGGACATCAGTGAAACAGACACCGTGATACCTAAATACTGTAAAACACTGAGATTAAACCACATCAGTTCTTGGGAAACAACAGTAGCCAACCATCTTCTTACCTATAGTTACGTCCCCCCTGATTTCACTCTCCACACACACAACCGCTCCAGGGGCAATCTTCACACTGTAGGGAAGGGAAAAAAAGTAGCATTTATCACAGGTGAGGCTTAAAAACATTGTTATAGAAGCTCTCCTGACACTGTGGTGAAAAAAGGCTAAGAAAAGAAATTGATGGAAAAAAGCAAAGTCAGTTGTAAGAGGGTAAAGTTTAATATATTGTAAATTTTTCAGCTGGCACACTATCCATTGGGTTAAAATCATATATGATGCCTTATTATTACAATGCTTGAGAGAAAAAAGAATCTTTAGATCCTTTTCTTTTAACACCAGTATTGTTTCTAAATACCAAAAAGCTGAAGACATAGTTATCCATTTGTAGGGGACTGGTTAATAAATTATAGGATGCTATGAACCAATACTTGGTCATAAACAAATTAATCTTCCTGGCTGGTGTGGCTCAGTGGATTGAGCCCCGGACTGTGAACCAAAAGGTCACCAGTTCAATTCCCAGTCAGGGTATATGCCTGGGTTGCAGGCCAGGTCCCCAGTAGGAGGCGCATGAGAGGCAACCACACATTGATGTTTCTCTTCCTCCCTTTCTCCCTCCCTTCCCCTCTCTCTAAAAATAAATAAATAAAATCTTTTAAAAAAGCATCAGTCTTTATGTAAAGGTTTGAAATGATCTGCAAACTAAATGAAGTCATAAAAACAAAGCCTCAAAATGGACAGCTTATTTAATATGCCACCCTTATTTGTAAGTAGGGGGGAAAGGAATGTACATTCAAATTATTTAAACAGCAAGGCAATATTAATATAGAAATCAGAGCAATGCACCAATGTTCCTGTTTATTTTCTAACTATATATAAAACCCCTTATCAAATGATACACATTGTAGTGCAAACTTTTCAAAACAAGTAATTGCTAAATAATTTATTGATACGTTCTGATATTCTGCCGTGATCCTTTGTTTGACACAGCAGAATCCAGCTAAAGGCTGCCTGGCTGGGCCTCATGCTGACGTGAACGACACCAGACGACTCTCCCATTAAACTGACAGTCGTTAAGTAACTTGTTCTCATTAAGAATTTTTCTTAGTAGTAATTATTCAAGGTGTTCAATCTTCTCTCAGATTCTATGAAATAACAGTGCCATTTTAGATATTTTGACTTCACCATTCTATTCAAGTTTTTGAAAATTCTGATCTCCAGTCGTTGATTACTGGTGTACATAAATACAGTCATTTTGTACATTGACCTTGCACCCCGTGACCTTGCTAAAGCCACTCAGTACAGTAGCTTTTTTTGGGGGGGATTCTCTGGGATTTTCCATGTAAAAAAATTTGTGTCTGCGAACAGGAACAGTTTCATTTCTCCTTTTCCAATCCGTGTGATTAGTACTTCTTTTCCGTGCCGTGCTGTCCTGCCTAGGGCTTCCAGGACAACACTGAGTAGGAGCGAGGAGACCAGGGAGCCTGGCCTTGTTCTGATGTCATAAGACCAACCAAGCTATCAAATTTTCTTCTAAGCCATGAGTTTTGCATTTTAGGTAAATTATTAAAAACCTGGTATGTGAAACAATAGAAGTTTTGTTGACCAAAATGTTACTGCCTTGATTTATAAGTTTTTCAAAAAGTTCTTTTCTCATTTCAGCAAATGTTTTATAGCCAGTAATGACCAGAAATCTAGATTGCAATGAATCATTCATATCAACATTAATTTTTAGGTTCTATAATTGTCCATGTATGAAAATGCTTATTTTTAACTTATAGCAGACAGTATAATACAAGTATCTTTTTGACACTTCGTTGTTTAAAAATTGTTTATTGCAAGTTTTTTTCCAAATGCTTTACTGTGAGATAGATTCATATTTTTAAAAAATAAAATGTGTTTTTAAGTTTTTTCTAAAGCAGGGAAATCCCTTCAGAGGCCAGACAGGTAACGGGAGGTAAAGAGCAGCAGCAGGAAGTGAGAGGAGCTGGATGTGGAGGCTCAGTCCCCGTCTCCCTGGAGAACCCTCGATGCAAACAAAAGCCACACCGTTGCGACCAAATGAAGCACGTGTACAAGGGCATACATTTCACCCCCATCACAGCATGCGCTTGGAAAAGATCCTGATTTTTGCCATTGCCAGAACAGCTCTTACTTCTTTTACATCCCTCTCCCCTGGAGCTTCCAGTGATATTTTTAAAAATTCAGCAGTATGTTTACTCAGTTACGATGGTCCCCTGAGCTCTGCACTCTGAGTATTTGGGCTGGATTCCTTCCGTCTCGGTCACTGCAACAGCTAATGTGCTCCATCTGAACGTTCTCATGTCACGTCTCTCTGTGTTCCATCTGCTGTTTAATCAAACACTGGAAAGTCTCATTTCCTTTTTTTTTTTTCACTTTTATTGACGTTATTGGGTTGACATTGGTTAGTGAAATCACATAGGGTTCATGTGTATAATTGTGTAATACATCATATGTATACTGTATTGTGTTCACCACCCAACAGATTCATATGTTTTGAATATGTCCTTTGATGATTGCAAATTTTCTTTATACCTAACATGAACTTACACAGGACATGCTTGCAATTCTAATAAAATATTTGTGTTTATTTAGCATGTTGAAATTTTCTAACTTTTGAGCATCATTTACCTGTTGAATATCAGTATTTATTTGAATATTTCTAAATTTTCTCAGGAAGAAGAGATAAGAAACTATTATTATTCACTGTCCTCAGACAGACAGGCTGGACAGCAGAGACACAAGAGTAGATGGAAGATTTTTTTCATTAAATACCATTTTTCAATCATTTTCATTTTGAATCACATAACTACATTCCCTATTCAGTAAGTTAAACATAAAAATTGATAATACTTTCTCTTTTAAAAGATTTATTTATTGATTTTTAGAGAGAGGGAGAGAAACATCAATGTGTGAGAGATACATTGATCAATTGCCTCTCACATGCCCCCATCTGGGGACCTGGCTGACCCACAGCCCAGGCATGTGCCGGGACCAGGAATTGAACTGGCCACCCTTTGGCTCGCAGGCTGGAGCTCAATCCGCTGAACCACACCAACCAGGGTGATAACATTTTCTTTCTTTCTTTTTTTTAAATCCTCACTTGAGGACATGCTTCTTGATTTTTTAGAGAGAGGGGAAGGAAGGGAGAAAGAGAGGGAAACACTGATTGGTTGCCTTTTGAACACACTCAACTGGGGATGGAGCCCCCCAACCAGGAATCCAACCGCAACCTTCTGGTTCTCAGGGTGACACCCAACCAGTTGAGCCACACTGGCCGGGGACGATAACATTTTCTTAGGACCGGGTGCCAAAGAGGTTTTGGATACATTTCCATACTCAGGGTGAACTTTTATACTCCTTTCCTTAAAATGTCCCCCTCAAATGATTATCCCAACAAACAAGATATCTTCCCCCTTCCATTTTATTTTATCTAAAAATACCCTCTTGGACTTCTGGTCAACATGGCAGTGTTGGTAAATGTGGTACTTGCTTCCTCCCACAACCACATCAAAATTGCAATTAAACTACAGAATAACCTCCGTTCAGAACTGCCTGAAATCCAGCTTGAATGGATGTCCTACAATTAGGGATTTAAAGAAGCCACTTTGTGACAGGAGGGTGGGGCAAAAACAAAGAATGGGATGGGCCTACACCCACCTGCGGTAATTTAAAATCGTGAGGAATATCTTGGCTGCAGAGGTTCCCCACGGGGAGCGAGGGGTCCCAGCCCCACCCCATGCCTCCCCAGCCAGGGTTCCAGACTCAGGAAAGAAAGTCCCCATAACTTCTGGCTGTAAAAACCAGAGAGAAAGAAACCAGGCTGCAAAAAGCAAAGATCGTGGCTGAGTGAGAGAGACCTTCTGGAGTCCCAGGCAGTTTCTCTTAAAGGGCCTGCACCTAGGAGGCTTACTAGGACTCACTGATTCTGAGCTCCAGTGCTGGGGCAGCAGCCTGAGAGGAAACAGGTACATGCAGGGAGGGAATGAACTGTCTGGCGTCAGGGCAAGAGCTGGTAGGGCAGGTTTCTGCCAGACAGGAGTGCCAGCAGGAGCCATTGTTCCTTTTCTGAGACCTCCCCACCACCTGCAGAGCTGGCAGGTGGGTGCCATATTTGAGTCTCCGTGAACATGGTTCACACTGCTCACCCTGCTCTGGTGATTCCTGAAACCCTTGCCCTACCCAACTTGCAGCTCCACCCAAGCAGTTTCCAGTGGGTTTTCTGTATAAATGGCCTCTCTTGTCTCATGCTTCAGACTTTCCTGTGATCTCTCAAATAAGCAGCATCTAACCTCTGCATACCCTGTACTTCTTGCTAAGTGGCCCCAGGCCTGGCACTAGAGGCAACCGGCCTTGGTTCACAGCTTGGCCTACCCTGGGCATCTCCAAGGCCAGCACAAGTAGCAGCCATCTGCAGATTGCTCTGTAGCTCATTCCAGATGGCCCCGGGCTGGGCTCAGGCAGTGGCTGACCCTGCACCTCCTGGGAGGCCCCAGAGCCAGTACACCCAGGGGACAGCTTCAAACCAGGCTGGATTACAACTCAACCACTTCTATGAGTGACACACTCAAAGGGTGGACTCGGTGAGCACCAAAGCCCCACTGAAGCAAGTCCTGCTCTGTGGGGTTGACTCCTGCACAGCAATCCCTCTGCTGTCGTCACAACTGGTCCTCATAGCTTATTGGTCAGGGCGACATCAGGGTGTCAATCCCTCCTGTGGATGCCAACAGCAATCAAGGCTCCACTACAGTAGGGGAGTATATACAGCCCAGGCAGGGGTGCACCTGGAGCACCTGGCTCTGGTGACTGGGGAGGCTGCGCAACTGGGCCCCACAAGACACCGACTATACAAGGCCGCTCAACCAAGTCTGGGAGATGTAGCAACTTTACCTAATACGTAGAAACAAACATGGGGAAGTAGCCAAAATGCAAAGGCAAAGAAATAAATCCCACATGAAAGAACAGGAGAATCTCCAGAAAAAGAACTAAATGAAATGGAGGCAGGCCAATTACCAGATACAGAGTTCAAAACACTGGTTATCAGGATGCTCAAGGAACTTAGAGAGAACTTCAACAGCATGAAAAAGGACATGGAAACCATAAAAAAGAACCAGTCAGAAATGAAGGATACACTAACTGAAATGAAGAATAATTTCCAGGGAATCAACAGTAGAGATGAAGCTGAGAATCAAATCAGCAATTTGGAATATAAGACAGCAAAAAACACCCCATGAGAACAGCAAAAAGAAAATATATGTGTGTGTGTGTGTGTGTGTGTGTGTGTGTGTGTGTATAAATGAAGCTAGTATAAGGAGCCTCTGGGACAACACCAAGCATACCAACATTTGCATGATGTGGGCACTGGAGGGAGAAAAGAGAGCAAGAAATCCAAAACCTGCCCTGGTTGGTGTGGCTCAATGTATTGAGCACCACCCTGCAAACCAAAGGTCGCAAGCTGGATTCTCAGTCAGGGCACATGCCTGGGTTGCGGGCTAGGTCTCCAGTTGGCATGTGAGGGGCAACCCACCAATGTTTCTCTCACACATCAAGGTTTTTCTCCTTCTCTTTCTCCCTCCTTTCCCATCTCTCTAAAAATAAAAGTATTTTTAAAAAAAGAAATTGAAAACCTATTTGAAAAAATGACACAAAACTTCCCTAACTTGGTGAAGGAAATAGACATCAAATCTAGGAAGTGCAAAGAGTGCCAAACAAGATGAACCAAAAGAGGCCTACACCAAGACACATTGTAACTAAAATGGCAAAGGTTAAAGATAAAGAGAAAATCTTAAAAGCAGCAAAAGAAAAACAGTTAGTTGCCTGCAAGGGAGCTCCCATAAGACCGTCAGCTGATTTTTCAACAGAAACTCTGTGGACCCCAAGGGAGTGGCAAGAAATATGCAAAGAGAGAGAAGCAAGGACCGATGACCAAGATAATCTACCCAGCAAAGCTATCATTTAGAATTGAAGGACAGATAAAGAGCTACCCAGACAACAAAATGCTAAAGAAGTTCATCACCACCAAACCAATAGTACATGGGATGTTAAAGGGTCTTCTTTAAGAAGAAGAGTCCTCCTTGCCCAATGTGGCCCAGTGGATTGGGTGTTGTCCTGCAAACTGTAAGTTTCCTAGTTCAATTCCCAGTCAGGTCATATGCCTGGGTTTTGGGCCAGGTATCTGGTTGGGGGAATGTGAGAAGTAACCAACTGATATTTCTCTCCTTCTCTTTCTCTCTCCCTTCCCCCCTCTCTCTAAAAATAAATAAACAAAACCTTTTATGAATAATGAAATGGCAACAAATAGTATATGTATCTATCAACAACTGACTCTAAAAAACAAAATAAATGAACAAGCAGAACAGGAACTGACTCACACACAGAGAACATCTTGACGGTTGCCAGATGCGAGGAGAGGGGTTGGGAGCTGGGTGAAAAACATGACGAGATTAAGAAGTACAAATTGGTAGTTACAGAACAGTCATGGGAATGTAAAGTACAGCATACAGGATATAGTCAATAATACTGCAATAACTGTGTATGGTGTCAGTTGGTGTGCAATTTATCAGGATGGTCACTTAGTAAGTTATATAATGTCTGATCACTGGGGTGCACACCTGGAACTAATATATATTGTATGTGAGCTGTAAAGTAAAAATGAAAAATGATTTAAAAATATAAAAATACTTCCTTGTAACTCTTAAGCATCATTTAATGAATTTTCAACTCCTGTTTCTCATTAAGACCAGTTTTTCCGTTCTTTTAAATTATTTCTCCAACTGCTTCAGCAACAATCCTCTTTAACCAAGGACGTTATTATTTTTCATTAGTATCACTCCTCATTAATTTCAATCTTTAAATAAATGACCTATCATAAATATAACCCCACTATGCCATGTTGAAAGTTTTCTGGAAACAATCTGTCATTTTGGATATTTTTCCTGTAAGAGGTGAAGGATGTGGTGAATGAATGCATCACCATTTGTAAATGATAATTCTCTAATGCCTTTCATTTAGAGTGGGTTTTGTGTGTTAAAATATGTACTTGATTAAGCCTTGGACAAATAAATTAGGCTTTATAAATGCCTCTTATTTTAGGCCCTATTTCCCATTCCAACTTTCCATTCCCTCAGCCTCCCTCTCACTACGATTTTTCATGAAAAGAGTGTTGTCTAACTTCTGACTTGTCCTGGACAAGTGAGGATGGGAGCGATTCCTAAGTGTCCCACTGTCTTCAGTTTTACGCCCAAAGGAGAAGCCCCAGGTAGGGGCTGTGTCACAATCAGCATACTTCTCAGTGCGGCAGGAAATACTTAAATTCACCATTATATCACCTAGACCCACGGCACCTCTGGGTGGCGGGGCAGAGCAGAGAGCAGGCAGCTGGGAGGAGGCTTAATTAGTCAAGATCTATTAAAATAAGTCCGCAATAAATACGTTCATCACCACCGTACATACTGTATAATGTACATAATATTCACAGTAGATCAGTTCCTCTGTAGCTTATGAAAACATATTAGTTACCCGCCTAAGCAGAACAACCTAAAATTTAACTTATGGCACCAGAAACAACTATGTCAGTTTTCTTTTTCAAAGAGTCGGCAGAGGGTGTTTAACACTGCTGCTTTTGAAAATGGTCTGACTTAAGCATTTCTCTCATCCAAGCTATTCCTTTCCACCACCACCAGTTCCTAGCAATGGGAACTGCTGGAGAAGAAGCCACAATTCCTGTCCTCACAGGTTTACAAAGGAGCTTGTCCACGCCCGGCAGAATTCTCAGTTCCAGCCCAGGCGCGGTCCCCTTTCTGACAGGCAACCGCGAATCAGTTTACACAAACACACACCGCCCACGACAGGTAGGAAGGGATGGGGCCGCGGGCAGCACCAATGTGGGTGCCTGGAAACACACACCGGAGAATGAATGCAGTTACTAGCCGTCGGAGAACAGCCGCACCAGGGGCAGCAACGGAGCCAGCGACGCCGATCTCCCTACGCAGCCCAAGCTCTCCCCCCACCCATCCCCGCGCACCAGACCCCCTTCAGGAAGCGCAGGCGCGCTTGGAAAGAAGGCGAGAAGGGCTTGGGATGAGAGAACAAAACCCTTTCCCAGCACGGTTTCCGCGACCCTTTCCAGGCCTCCAGATCCCCATTCGGTAGCCTCCTCCCTCAGCTGAAGCCAGGCCTGGGCTTTCGGAGCCATCCTTGCCGAGGTCCAAGGATAATACACCATCTCGGTCCCCACCATTGGCGACCAAAAACGGGTTCCACCTTTGCGGAGAGCTGAGAACAGCCCTTTCTCAAACAGCACACCCACCTCTTTTGAGTCTTCTCCGCCATGGTTTGGCCTGGGTCTCCAATTGGAGCGGAGATCGACACTAGCGGCTGGGTAAAGCGATGATCTCTACCAGCGATTGCATAGGCTGGCAGGATTGGGAGGGGGCGGGGCAAGGGGGGCCTGCCCTCCCGGGCTGACGGGCTGGGCTCCGGGCTCCGCCTCCGCCTGGGTGAGCCCAATTGTGCTGGGCAGAGGTGTGTGTCCGTCTGCTGCTTTTAACGCAGCCCGGGAGCGGTAGACACAAACGTAAAACAGTCGTTTAGTCCCCTCCGACGCACATCATTATGACCTCATGGCATTCCACTGTTCGTTTCCAGTCTTCTTTCCGGTCTCTGTTCCTTAAGGATCTTCCTGCTAGGCCCTAGGCCCTTTTCCTGTTCAGTGAGTTGATCTCTTCCTGGATGAGTTTATCAGTCCCATAAATTAAGTACCTGCAACGTACTGGCTTTCTTGGACTAATATCTCAAGTTCTGTCTCCTTTGCTGAGCATCTGCTTATTCAATTGCCTACTGCCTCAAAGTCTCATCAAACGTAAAAAGTCAAGAACAGAGCTTTCGATTTACCCCTGGCCCTCTCTGCAACCAGCTGGTCCTTGGATCTCCACCCCAGGAAAGGAATTCACCGTTCATCCAACCGCTCAAGCCTGAAACTCGAGCCATTCTAGGCACTCCTCACCTCTCCATATGTAATTCAGCAGCAAGTTCTGCTGGTCCTTCATCTGGTGTCTCTCATTCTTCCACCTTGCATCATTTACTCTACCTTCTCTCTAATCACCATCCCTGCCCCCACTCCACCCAAGCTTGTAGTTAAAATCATGCTTTAAAAACCAAATCCAGTTTGGTTTTTACTTCTTATTCCTTTTAAAACCCAAACTTCTTTCCATATCCTATCTCTGGGGTCCGGCAACCCTTGCCTACTTCTCTCTTCTTTAATTTCATGTTCCTCTTCGAATTTCTCTAATCACACTTTCATTCTCCAGGAAGCCAAATGAACTCTCCGCCCCAGACAGCTTCCACCTACCCTTTGCACCCGCCTGTTTGACCCTTTAAGTCTCAGATGTCACGTACTCAGTGTATCAGCTTTTTCATTACAGCTGGTGTCAGTGAAAGTGGGATTTGCTGGAATGGGCCTGGCTCATGGAAACATGTGGTTTGGGAAGAGAAAGTATAAAAGGATAGGGGATGAGGAACCTTTGATCTCATGGCTGCTGTCAACCGATGGTAGTTGGCGCCAATTCAACGGTAATACAGCATGGCTGTAAAAACAGCACAGCTGTGCCCAGCCCCTCTTCAGCTAGGGCCCTGCAATGATCTGCTTGGTGATGGGCTGCTCTGCTCTGCCTTTCCAGTCCGCACCTCGCTAATGCAACCCGGGAGCCTTCCCTGGAAAGTGGGCTCTTGAAGCCAGATGGGAGCTGGTTTATATAGATAGTCCGGTCCCTGGTCGCTGATTGGCCAGAATAACGCCTCTCTGATTGGTGGTCAGAGCTGTGCAGCTCTGGTAGGATCGAGAAAGCCTCAGTCCAATTGGTTGAACTAAGACTCCCTGAACTGCTTTGTAGGGGGTGGCTAAGGCAGGCAGTTTAGTACAAAGTCAGGCAGATTAGAACCTTTTCCACAAAGAGCAGCTTGCATGAAAGGTTCCTGTGCAGAAACGACTGCGAGGCTATGGTTTTGCCCCCCCCCCCCTTTCCCAATAAGCAACCAAGAGCCCTTCTTAGTCCTCAGGGTTCATATTACCTAGTCATCCATGGTAGGAACCTGCATCTGTGCTGTGATCAGTTACTAAAGGTGTAAGTTACCAATGGAATTTAGAGATGGGGATAAACACGATTCCAGAGGAGTTGGCTAATTGAATACATGAGGATGTGCAAATAAGAAGAAGCATGCTATACATACAGTCCGTTGGTTATCGCTATTTGTAATAGCTAAAATGGCCAGATCTTGATATCAGACCAAGTTCAGGTTTGGGTCAATCTGAGCACCAGCTACTAGCCTCAAAGCTGCTCACAAAGGGAAAAAACTATGCCAGACCCAGAGACAGTACCTCTAAGGCCCCCGGTGACCAGCAAGGTAGTCAATGTGAGGGGCAGGGCTGAAAGTTCCATGCTTCTGCTCATGGCTCGGACCTTCTGGTGCTCAGCCCCCATCCGGGAGTCCTCCAGGAGCCCACTCAGAGTTGCCTCTTTAGAACAGAAGATGTTCCTGGTGTTCTTACATTTAGGAATTTATTTAGGAGCTCTGTGTCAGGAACTGGGGGCAGAAATACATATTTTTTCCTAGTATCTCATAGGATGAATTTAGAACATTCCGCTGTCCCCAGCTGTATAAACACATATTCATTTTCAAGAGACGTCTGTTTAATTAATAACATGAAAAACTTCCATGGTATATGTATTAGTGTTCTCCAGAGAAATGGTGATACAGAGAGAGACAGAGCGATGGATGAACAGATAGATATGGATATAGACATACATATTGGGGCTGGCAAGTCTGAAATTTATAGAATTAGACCCACCAGCTAGAAATTCAGAGAAGAGTTGATGTTGCCGTCTTAAGTCCAAAATCTGCAGGCAGGAAACTCAGATGGGGTTTCTATGTTACAATCTTGAGGCAGAATTGCTTCTTCTTTGGGAAACGTGTCTTTGCTCTGATGGCCTTCAACTGATCTGATGAGGCCCACCCACTGTTTTACTCAGTCTTCTGGTTTAAATGTTAGTCTTATTTTGACATTGTTTGCCCAAACAACTGGGCAGCGTAGCCTAACTGAGCTGACACAAAATTAACCATCACAGCATGTTTATATAAAGGACCATTTTATCAACATTGGGTACAGTGTCTAGGGCCTATAAACTTTTCAGAGACCTACAAAATGATTGAGACCCGAAAATAAAATGTACCAGTTTCAAAATACAAAAAGAAAAGTACAAGTAGGAATTAACGAACATTTATTTTAGTTAAAAAAAGTGTAACTTTTTTTCCTAACAAATCAACTGCAACTCAATTCTTCTGTACCAAGCAATTATATTTAATGGGGAAGGTGGTTGCATTTTAATATGTTTGATATGATGTGAGCTTACTGATTGCTTAGGGAGTCCTCTACTCCCCCTTAATTTTCTACTGTTTGTCTAGGTCTTTACGCCATCTGTGACCTGGAATAAACTATCCATCTGTTTGGAAACATCCTTCCAGAGCCAACTGAAAAGCATTTCCGCTTCTCTTGCTTTTGAAAAATCCCCTGTCTCTACTGACAATTGCTTCTTTATTTATCCGAGACAGTGGACTCATGACATCTCTAGTTCTTTAACGAAAGTATTTGTTGCCATTTCTGTCTCCTTGGAACACTGAGAGCTACTTGAGGGCAGGGGCCATGCCTTATTCATCCCCCTGTTTCTACTGTTCAGCACTGGTCTCCCACAAAGACATGGTCCTTGCCCTTAAGATGCTTTTGTATCAGGTTGTACTCCCCCCATCCTTTGTTTAAGGCTGAGTGCTCTTGCACGGGTCCTTGGAGATGAAAAATGGCCAGTTGTGGACAGTGCTGTAAGGTGCTGGGCTCAGAAATGGACTCCACTAGCCAAGAGATGGCCCGTTGTTCTTGTCTAGCCTCTAGGCATGTCTCCTGTATTTCTGGCTCGCCCCAAAGAGAAGCTTCTTTTTAAGTGTTTCCTCTCCACACTTTTGCTTCCTTAAAACCTTTTCACTTCAACAAGTACTTACTGGGCACATGGTATGTGCCTGGCACTGTTCTATGTGCTGAGGATACAACAATAAAACAATAAATAAAAAGCCTTTCCTCGCAGAGCTCACATTTGAAGTGGGGGACAGGCAATGAGCTAAGCGAGAAATAGGTTTATAAGGAGGGGTGACAGATTCTATGGGGAAAAAAGTAGCATGAGGACGACAGTGGGGGTCGGGAGGAGGCATCTTCCTCCTCTTTGAAAACCCACCTCCCTTCCTCCTCTTCATGTTCTCGTCTCCCCTCCCCGCAGTCCACAACTGGGAAGTAAGATTTTTCTTTGACTTAGAGAAGAAAATATGACAGTCAGATGGCTGGAAAGACAAATACTGTGGTATGTAAACTAAACAAAACCAGAACTTCTGAAAGCAATGTTTTCAGTACAGGTCATTAAGCGATATACCCTCACATGCGTTTTGGTTTCTATAGTGCATTCGCTTTATCAGAAAGCTAACTTTGGTGCTGCTGTCGCCAGTGCTTTTGTTTGCCTTCTGCTCGCCTAGGCCTTGCTGACCCTTATAAAGGATCACAGGGCTCCTGGCTGAGGATTCTGCTGCAGGAAGGCTCCAGTTAAGGACTCTGGAAAGGACAGTGTCTTTTGTTCCAGTTCACAATGGCTTGGCCTCAGCTGTTTTTCCTCCATCCTGTCTCACTTTATCAAGGGGCTGCCTTTCCTTTCGCATTTCTGTTTAATTATCTCTGCAACGTGGATTCGTTGTCCATTCCTGCCAGGTAGGTTTGTTAGCTAATTTTGTTCTTACATCTCTGAATGCTAGCAGGTCAGAAAGCACAGACTGGAGTGCAGATGTGAAGATTAAACACACTGGTGGTTTTTAAGTTATCGCTGCCACCGATTATGATTACTGGATCATAGAAATTGGCATCGTGTCTGTATTGACTCTGCCAAAGTTTGATAAGTTCACGTTAGATGGGAAAGTATGAAAAGAAATTGGGAGAGGTGGATGTTGAGGTGGTACAAGAATGTCCCAGATGGATGCATCTGTACACCAGTGCTATGCCAAATATGTTCTTGAACAATCCTAATTTCATGGAACACTGTCATTTTCAATAAAATTAAATGTTATTAAATATATAGAACTGTGATTTTAAAAATGCTTACGATTTTTTTTTACAGAAATGAAATAAGTCAAAGCAAATTTTGTTAGATTAGCTATATCTCAGTCTGGGGTTCAAGAATTATTGTCACTAGAGAATTTATAACTTGATTGAAATGATTTTCTTATAGCTAACAAACTCAATACAGTAGAGACCGTTTCTTTCTTTTTCTTTTTCAAGATCTTATTTTTTAGAGAGAGCAGAAGGGAGGGAGAAAGAGAGGGAGAGAAACATTGATGTGTGAGAGAAACTGGGGACCTGGCCCACAACCCAGGCATGTGCCCTGACTGGGACTCGAACCGGCAACCTTTTGGCCTGCACTCAGCCCACTATAAGCCACAGCAGCCAAAGTATACAGTTTCTACTTTTAAAAAAGTTTAGTGGAGTACACTTTTGTAAAGTGAAAATCCATTGCCAAGGGCTACCTCTTAACCACTTAATTTGGAAATTAGGATTTCACATATGAGGTGTTTCTAAGTAAGATCTAGCTGTATGATAACTGGTTGATGGCCCCTATCTTCATTTAGGAGATGGGGAGGCGGTTGTAAAAAAAGTTTTCTGTTGAGAAAGAATCACAAACAATAAAGCAAAACAAGTGCAAGATAAGGGTAAATTCCCATAGGATTCAGGTTGCTGGCTGTGGAGTCAGCCTGGTGGGTCCTGGTCCCTCACTTTGTGAGTGTACTTGTTTGTGTGAATAAACCCTCTCAAGTTCATCTGTAAGTGGAAATAATAACACCTATCTTATGGGGTTATCATAAGGATTAAATAAAAAAATTTCCTATAAAGTGATTATTAGCACATTGCCTAGAATGAAATAAACACTAAAAAAGTCATGCATCCTGCATTGGACATATACAGACAGTGAACAAGTATTATAGACAGTGAAAATGAACATGTACATGCTCACTGTTTACAGATCCCCAGGGCAGTGGCCTCTGGGTAGAGCACTGTCAGGCTTCCATGCCTGTGCATAAGGAGTAGGTGTTCCCCTTGTTTCCCAGGGGCAGGCATATGAGGGCTTGGACGAGTGTTAACAGGGGTGGCTGAGCCCAGCGTAGGCGCAGGGAAGCACAGGAATGGCCCAGGGCCTGTGCAGTAGAGTTCACACGGAAGCAGCTGCCAGTCTCCCTCAAGAGAGAAACCCTCACCCGGGCATGCCCATCGCCAGGCCACACTGCCATGGTGTACGCCACGTGACGTGGAGAAAACACAGTCCTCTTTGACTCTGTTTTCCTGTCCCCAGCTAGTCAGTCCGTGTTTTGCACCTTTTCTGAACTCTTCATTCAGATGTATTAATTTGGCACGAATTACAAACAAACGAGCCTCCTTATACTGCGAAATCTCCCAGGCCTCTGCGGATCCTCCGGGCATCTCCCGGCTTCAGAGGGAGGCCTGCTCCACAAACCCCTTCATTGATGTGGGTATTTATAACGTCAAAAGCCACTAACTCGTGATGCCTTCAAGTTGCTGTAGAGAGGATTAAGGACAGATATGAAGATTTTCTAACTGAGTTTTCAAACACTTATCAAAGGAGGGCATTGAGTCTTTTTTGTCCTCTCGGACACGGTCCAAGGCGATGCAACCCCGTGAAAAGGGCAGAGGTTCATCTTTTATTTTTTGGACTTTAAATACTTTTTATTTCTCAATTACAGTTGACATACAATATTATATTAGTTTCAGGTGCACAACCCAGTGATTAGACATTGATATAACTCACTAAGTTAGAGCCCCAGTAAATCTAGCACCCCCCTGACTGACACCATCCAGAGTTATCACAAAATCATTGACCACATTCCCTGCGCTGTGCTTTACCGCCCTGCGACTGCTCTGTAACTACCAGTTGGGACTTCTCCATGAGATGACGTCGAGAGAGATTTCCTAGATCCTCAATGCCACACCGCTAGATTTGGAGAGGTTCCTAGTGGAGAACCTTCCGGACCTGGGACCTGTCATCCACGGGATTGCTAGGGGCAGGGGTCGTTCCCACTTGGATGGTGAACGTCAAAAAGAGGTTCCCAGTGACACTAAGGCAGGAATCATGATTCATCTCTTGACGTAATCGTTCACAAATTGACGCTGGCTCTTTCTGCCCTGGTTCTTGCCTGCAGAAAAACAAGAGGAAGATTGGGGAGGGGTAAGAGTAAGACTTCCTTAGGTGTTCCGTGAGGCCTGCTTCAATCGGGCCACCCAGAGTGACATCTGCAGCCACGCCGGTGTCGCACGGCTCTAAGTCAGCCTCGCGGGTTGTGCTTTTCCTTTCAGGCACTTCTTTCTCCTGGCTGGCGGAGGCGTCCTGGCCTGGGCTGCCATGGGTTCCTTTGCCGTGCTCGTCTTCATCCCCGCTCTGTGCGCCGGGGTCCTGATCTGCTCCCTCGGCCCGCGGGACGTCCACAGGTGTGCTTTCTCCTTTCAGATGAGCTGGCAGACGCTGTGTCACCTGGGTCTGCACTACACTGAGTATTACCTGCAGGAACCTCCTTCTGCGAGGTAAAGCAGTCCGTCCGTTGGGTTGTACTGAGCTGACCAAGGGTTTGTTTGAGCCCTGGTGAGAACTGGGAATTGAGTGTGAATCTGAATTCTTCCACATTCGAGCAGTGTGACCTAGAGCAAGTCGTTTAACCTCTCCTGGCCTCGGTTTCTTTTTCTGGAAAAAAAAAAAAAAAGGTCTGTGTGCTTGTGGGGGTGGGGGTATAACAATACTTATCTTGCAAGACTCTGATGTTAGAGATAGTGAATTAAATGTAATTATATGACTGCTAACTACCACGTGCTACCTACAAAGCACAGTCTGGCACTTAGCTGTAATTATCACTGTGCCAGAGAGGGGGTTGACCCAGGAGTCGCAGGGCCCTCAGATGAGAGGCTTGCCTGGCGGTGATGAAGGACAGTTTGTGGACCTCGTGTGGGTGGTTTAAACACACAGCCAGCAGCCTACCCTATCCTTTAGCAGGACAGGGAAGGTACAGATCCGGTGTAAACCTTTGCTGCCTTCCCGTGGCACCTGCTGTGCAAGAAAGAGTTGTGCTGTCACCGAGACTCGGCTGTCCTGTCCTCCCAGAAGGAAGAATGTCACCCAGTCCAGGAAAGAAAAGTTGGGCACTAATGACAGCCTAGGGAAGTGTTTTCATGAATCAGTGGCATCACCAAGATTGGGGGATATGCGTCTCTGCTATCTTGAGGCCTATGTTTCAGGCTCCCTCTGTCATCACAATCGATTTGGGTCCATGGTCACTCAGAGAAGTGGGGTTTGGACCTGTCCAGGTGGGTCACCTCTCTGACTCCAGCCTGCCACTGCTTTACTCACTTTCCCATCCCTACCAAACCTAGAATCCTTTGCTCCTATTTCATCAAAGCTCCAGCGTTTGCTTTTTTCAAGAAAAGGCAAGATGGCAGGTAGGTCGGGGAGGGGAGTACTGATGGGGATGTGATGGGTTAGGGTTTCAGTAGGAGGAACAAGGTGAGCAGGGTCTGGCTGCAGAGGAGGAAGGCTGAGCCAGAGCTGAAGGGGGAAGATGTACTAGTTTGCTCTGCCGTAACAAAGTACCGCAGGCCAGGTGGCTTAACCAACAGAAATTTATTTCCCCTGGAGGCTGGAAGTCCACGGCCAAGGTGTTGGTAGGTTCAGCTTTCTCTGAGGCGTCTCTCCTTGACTTGTAGATGGCCATCTTCTCCCTGTTTTTCACGTGGTCCTCCCCCAATGTGTGTCTGTGTCCTAATCACCTCTTCTTATAAGGACACCAGTTGCATTGGATTAGGGCCCATCCTAGTGACCTCATTTTAACTAACTTACCTCTTTAACACCCCATCTCCAAATAGTCACGTTCTGAAGTACCAGGGGTTAGGACTTCAACATATAAAATTGTAGGGGACACATTCAGCCCTTAACAGAAGGTGAGTGAGCAGGGATTGGTGGCATTTGGAGGCTACTTTGCATACTGTTAGGATAAGTCAAATGTAAAGGTCAGTTGTCCTTAAATCCCCAGACACACAGATAGAAACAGCCGTGATTGGGAAACATGCTATTTTCTCTCCAGAGGAGAGAGCTGCTAATGGTAGAGTGTGTCACTGTAATTTTCATTTTCTCCACCACGATTTTGCCAGTGAGATCTTCTCTACTTCGTGGTGCTGAAGCAAGGACAGTCAGGTGACTGGTTGAGGGCACACCTCACACTACTAAGGACTCAGTGCACACCCTGACCCTCTGGCCTGATTCACCGTCCCTCGGCACAAATCCCTGACAAAAGTCAGGGACTGGTTCGTTTTAAAAATCCCCAACTTCCTGTAATCTCTTCACTACTAAGCTTTTGTTTTTTCTATAGCAAATTTCTCCCAGGTCCCCGACGCTAATCTTTATAAGCTAAGTCCATTAGAAATATTATTATCAATATTTTCCCACAGTATTCCTTGTCATCCTTTTGTTCGCCTCTCTGGCTAATGATTAATTTTCCCATTTATCTTTTGATCCTGCCTGGAGTAGCCTGTGGTTCTGAATTAACCCGGGAGTCTTTGTGGGGGCATTCCGGGTGGTGTGAGATTGGTCTTAGTTGTTCAGAACCTTCCATTTGCTGTGAGGGCATGTGTGAGGGGCTGGAATGGGATAAAATAAATATGGAATGTTTTTTACATTAAAAGAAACCCGTGTCTTTCAGGTTCTGCATCACTCTGTCTTCCCTCATGCTCTTGACCCAGAGGGTCACGTCCCTCTCTCTGGACATTCGTGAGGGGAAAGTGAAGGCAGCGTCTGGAGGCGTGGGGAGCAGCAGCTCTTGGTCTGAGCGTCTGCGTGAGGCGCTGCCCTATTTCAGCTACTTGCTCTTTTTTCCTGCTCTCCTAGGAGGTCCTCTGTGCTCTTTCCAGAGATTTCAGACTCGTGTTCAAGGGTCCAGCTCCTTGTGTCCCAGGCACTCTTTCGGGGCTCTGACCTGGAGGGGTCTGCAGATTCTGGGACTAGAGTGCCTGGCGGAGGTCATGAGGGGCGTGGTCAGTGCGGGAGCGGGACTGGCCGACTGCCGTGGGCTCCAGTGCGTCTATGTCATGTGGGCCACAGCGAGGCTCTTCAGACTCACCTACTACTCCCACTGGCTCCTGGATGACTCCCTCCTCCGCGCAGCGGGCTTTGCGCCCGCGTTTGGCGAGAGCCCTGGAGAGGAGGGATACGTCCCTGATGCGGACATGTGGACACTGGAAACAACCCACAGGATATCCCTGTTCACGAGAAAGTGGAACCAAAGCACAGCTCGGTGGCTCCGACGCCTCGTATTCCAGCAAGTCAGGGCCTGGCCGCTGCTGCAGACGTTCGCCTTCTCCGCCTGGTGGCACGGCCTCCACCCGGGGCAGGTGTTCGGTTTCCTGTGCTGGGCGCTGATGGTGGAAGCTGACTACCTGATTCACTCCTTCGCCAGTGTGTTCGTTAGATCCTGGCCGATGCGTCTGCTCTACAGAACTCTGACCTGGGCCCACACCCAGCTCATCATCGCGTATGTAACGCTGGCCATGGAGGTCAGGAGCCTCTCCTCGCTCTGGTTGCTGTGTAATTCTTGCAACAGTGTCTTTCCCATGGTCTACTGTGTTTTGCTTTTTCTATTGGCCAAGAGAAAGCATAAGTCTGACTGACATTTTCCCCCAGCCTTCACCTTATACATCCATGAAATAGAATTTAGAAAGTGCTAGATGGGGTGTTGATGATGCAGATATTTGAACTTTTCCTTAATGAAAGTTGTTTTTTTTTTAAGTACTGGATGAAGGTACCAGATGTCTTGCTATAGAAATTTGTGTGTCTACTTTGACAAGCTATGATCCTGGTACTGAGGGTCCACAAAAAGAAAGATGTGATTTTTTTCCCTTAGGGTTGACCGTGTTGGTGTGGAAGCAAAGTTAAAGTAAAGCAATACATACAAACCTAAGGTGCTGTGAACACACAGACACCCACTAATTGAGTGTCCGACGGGCCCGCCTGATCCTGGAATGTGAGTCTAGGAAGACAACAGAGCAATTCCTAAATCACATTATATCGGTCTGTTACGTGAACTAGAGTTCTTGTTCTGGCCTGTGTCTTGGCCCAAGCAGGTTAGTATTTTGACAAATCACATTTATCTTCTACAGATGCAAGGGAGGGGTCAGCAGCCTTGGTCCTATGGGCAACAGCCCTGGACAAGTGAATTGGATTCTGTGGGCCAAGTAAGTACTAGAGCTAAGTGAACAGTGGAAAGAGCCCCCAGGGGGCACCCACCTCCTGACCCCTGGCCTCCCGCCTTTTATCAGCCAAATTACTCTGAAGGAACCCGTATAGACCCTCAGCAGTCCTCGACCAGCTGTTTGGAAGTATTGTGTGAGATTCTGGTGATTAAGAAATCTCTGAAAATGGGGTAAGCCATGATAACTGAAAACCTCAGAAAATATTTAAGAGAAAGCTGCAAAATTTGCCTTCCTAAGAGGACCAAGACACTATAGATACCATCCGTGTCCTGAAATGGCATTCCCTGGTAAATGTTCTATGAAAACTTCAAGTCATCTCTTGGCCTATCACTTTGGAGAAGCCAGGCTCACAGGGCAGCCCTGTCCCCCTGATGCACAGGCAGCCACTCACCTGTGCGGGTCTTCCTCTGTTGGCAGTGGCCACGACCAAGAGGCAGCCATGGCCCTAAACAGATAACCCAGACTTAGCAATCCACATCTCTAACGGAGACAATCCGATCGTGGTGTTTTTTTTTTTTTTCCCCCTACCTATGTTGTTTTTAGAAAGTAGGCACTGGGACAGTTCACTGATACACATCCAACCTGTTGACTCACCAGTCCTTGTTCAATTCCATGAGAACATGGAAAAGGAGGCTCGGTAGCCCTGGCTGGCGTAGCTCAGTGGATTGAGCGCGGGCTGGGAACCAAAGTGTCCCAGGTTCGATTCCCAGACAGGGTACATTCCTGGGTTGCAGGCCAGAACCCCCAGCAACCGCACATTGATGTTTCTCTCTCTCTCTCTCTATCGCCCTCCCTTCCCTCTCTAAAAATAAATAAATAAAATATTAAAAAAAAGGCAGATCCATTTAAAAAAAAAAAGAAAAAAGAAAAGGAGGCTCGGATGGAGAATTTAAGGAGTTTGTTCTGGCAGGTATTAGGTCTTTCCACCTAGGAAGGTGACAAGAAAGCCTACTTTAAAATCTGCCCAAAGGATGCTCCTCAGCCCATGCGCCTGACCTGCTGGAAGCAGTGAGCTGTCTCTCTGGTCACCTCAGGGCCCGGCAGCCAGTCTGTAAGCCTGGGTGAAAACCAAGGGGACCAGGTTGATGGGGAGGCAGGTTCTGTGGGTGTGAAAAAACAGACTAGGGCCACTCTACAGTGACCAATAGATTCTGGGCTTTGCCATTGCCAGTTGCTATAGAAGTGTAAGTGGCAATCATTAGTAATTATCTTGATTAAAATGCTGAGTACTAGACTGCAGATTCGTCACTTCCAACAGACAGTATATGTTTGTAACATAGCAGATGGTGCAGAAACTTGGTTCTCTATTGTTTCAGGGTTTGACAGTAAGAGGTGGAGGGGTAGTGATTATAATCTATGAGGCCTTTCTCAACTGTGCCTATTTCCAAAGCATCTCAAAAGAAATGGTCTAGTAAAATGGGTATTACTACATTAGTATTTGGTTCCTAACCACTGTTGGTGCTGAGGTCAGCAAGGCCGCCCTGTGGTGAAGTGGCCAGAACACTAATCCCAGAGGCAGAGGGTCTGCATTAGCCCCCTGCTAGCGCTGACCGGCTGTGACCCCAGCCGTTCCCTCTGCAGGCCCAAGTTCCCTAGTGTGCCCAAACAAGTGGGTAAAATGTCCTTTACTTTTAAACCTGAAGGCATCATGACTGTGTAAACTGCTCTGTCAATTTTTCAACACAGGAAAAGGTAAAGCATCTTTCTCCCAACCTGCATCTCTTTATCCAGGAAGAAAAAAATCTGCTTGACTGCCTAAGGTTCTTTATAAAGAACTAGTATATTCTAGTTCTTACACTATTTCCCACCATATAGAAAGAACAAAGGGGTATTTTTGCGGCTCATTAAAAAAACAGAGAAAATGTATTTGTCTAACATTAATAAAACACCTTTAACTTCTCTTTCTGAATACTAGCTTTAACTTCTCAGTCTGTATTTGGCAGCTAATAATTATTGAATACTAATAATTTTCATCTGCTTTGGGCCTCACGTCCTGGAACAAAAGAATAGCTAGAGATGCCAGATTATCTCTAAGGAAGTATCGTCCTCTCGCTTGGTTTTTGCTGCATCTATTTTTTAGAAACGCCTGTTGAGCTACATCAGTTGAGAGTTACATATTTCTGTATTTCTTCCTTGCAGGGAGTTTGTACGCTTCGTTTAACACAGGAGTTTCCTTGGTTTAGTTGCATGGGCAACCTGAGTATGTTAAATCAAGTGACTTAGATGAATCCACTACTGTGAAGACATATGGGTGGTGTTTCCTGGCATCCTCAACTTACTGATGGAATATTTTCTACAATGTTGTTTCTAGGCTGTTTGAAACTCAAATTACATTTTCCTAGAGAAAGAACATCTGACTCCTACTGGGTGACACTCATTGTAATGATCCGAAGTCAAGGTCATGTTTAGGATAGGAGGAAAGAACAAAGATGGTTTCCTCCCCATTCCTTAGATTATAACTGAACCTAAACACATTTGATTTTTTAAATTGTTCATATTTATATAGCTCTGTAAATGTGTGGATTTTGTTTAGATCTTGATTCAAATAACCCAATCCTAAAAGGACCATTTGTAGGGGAATTTGAACATTAACTGGATATTGTAGCATTTTTAATTTTTTCAGGTGTAACAATATTGTATTTGCTTAAAAGGGTCACGTTTTAGAGATACCCAGAGATGTCTTAGATTTGCACTCAAGTAATCTGAGGTATGGCAAATAGGCAGCATGCAGATGAAATAGGCAGGACGCATGTTTCAAGTTGTTGAAGCTGAATGATGGCCCATGGGAGTTCACTATATTCTGCTTTTGTGTTAAGTTTGAAAATGTACATGAAAACAACTATGCAGAAGACTACTGGGTACATTTGACAGAGGGAAATTAAGGGAATTCCCTTCCCCAATTATCTTATGAAAAGATTAAAAACTGTAAAAATCACCGTTCTAAGGATCCTCTAAGATAAGCCCCAACGATCCCTCTTGTCTTCTTGGTACTCCCATTCTCCCACATTCAAGCAAGGTTGGTTTGTGTGACAAATAATCACATGACAGAGGTGATGGTATGCCACCTCTAAGGTTACCGCATTTTGCCATGTATAATGCGCACTCATGTTTTTGTGCGTATTATAGAAGGGATTGTTTTTACCCATAAATAACATGCATCCTTATTTTCCCCTCAAAAACTTGGGCAAAAAAGTGCACATTATACATAGCAAAAATTAGTAGTTAACAAAAGACAATGCAGTTTACCTGCTAATCTTTGCAACTTCACCTTTTGGCATCTTCTTCACTGCAGCCCAGCTATGCACCGCTGACCTAGTTTCTAGCTCCCTAAGCCAGTTCGGTTTCTGGGCTTTTGAAATTGCAGTTTCCTCCGTCTAGAATGTTCATGCTCAGACCTTGTTATGGCTGCTCCTTCACATCACTCATGTCTCTGCTCAAACGACACCTCCCCAGGAAGAACCACCTCGTCTAAGTTAAACCCCCTGTCCACCTCGTCATTCCCTTCTCCTCACCCTGCTTTGTTTGCTTCACATCACTTTTCACAAATCGACATCACAATTTTTATCTAAAGTTAAATCAGTTAAAGGCCTGGATAGTTTCCTAAACAGGAACAAGACATGGAAACCACCTGAACACGCTTTGTGCTTCAGGTCTGCGAGAATATGCTAGTATGTGACATCAGAAAACCTGCAACTCCGAGGGACAGAGTAAACTGGGTCTGAGACCTGTACAGTAAAAACTACAACACATCTGCTGAGAAAAATTAAAAACCAAAATAGAGAGCTATGTGCTCAGTTGAAACACTCAATGTTCACTAAAGATGGATACCACAATATATTCCTTTCCACACGCTTTTTAACAAAATATTGACACTTTTCCCATTGAGTGGTCTATGGCTGTTTCCCTTGAACCTGGGTGAAGGGTGGTAACTTTTTGACTAGCTTGACCAGTAGACCAGAGCCCACAGAAGTGATGCCATGTGACTCCCTGTGTACATGTGTTATTAAACTGCCACATGCTTGTGACTAGTTTTCTTGGGACATCTGCTCTTAAGAGTCCGGCCATCTGTTGTGAGGGAGCCAAATTTCCAAGGCGAGTCAGAGGGTCAGAGAGAGAAGAGGATCAGAGGCCCCTGACCCCCATCCTGGCTGAGCTCCCAGTAAACAGCCAACACTGGTTTGCCAGCCACGTAAGGAACCCATCTTGGGAGACGACCCACCAGTCCCCAGTGCAGCCACCTCAGCGGACACCACAGGGAGCAGAAATGCACCTTCCCTGGCAAGCCCTGCCCAGACTGCGGATTTGTGAGCTAAACAAATGACCATTGGTTTAAGCCAGTAGGTTTTGGGTGTCTTGTCATGCATCTATGGATAACTTCAGATTTCAATTCTCCTCTAAAATGATCTACAGATTCAGTATAATCCCAATAAAAATGCAAGAGGCTTTTTAAAAATAGAAGGTGACAGCTAATTCTAAAGTTTATATAAATGTACCAAGAACTGAGCATACACAATTTTTTTGGGGGGAAAAAAGAGTAGGAAGTCTTACCATAAATCTATAGTAAATTCACACTTACACGGTCCATTAATTTTTTTTTACAAAAGTGCCAAAGTATTTGAAAGGGGAAAGGTCAATCTTAACAACAGTGGCAGAAGTGAACATTCACCAGGGAATAAAAATGAACCTCAACTCTTATTTTATACCACCCACAAACATAAGTGGCAGTGAATCACAGGCCTTAATATAAGAGGCAAGACTATAAAACTTCTCGGACACAGAAGAAAAATCTTCATGACCTTAGATGTACTCAAGAAATGTTTAAAACTCATAAAAAGCGGGAACCACTTTTAAAAGAAATAACTGATAACTTTTATCAAAATAAAAAAAATTTGCTGTCTGAAAGACTTTACAAAAGCAAAACACAAATCTCAGAGTGGGAGTAAGCTAACATAATGCATATATATATCCAACACAGGACTTTACAACTCAGTAAGAGCCCATGCAATAAAAATGTGCAAAAAATTTGAACACATACTTCACAGAACACACTGCATTTTTTAGTTATTATACTCATGTACAAGCCTTTGTGTAGGTATTTTCAATTCTTTTGGGTATATATCTAGAATTGGAATTGCTGGGTCATACGGTAACTGTTTAGCTTTTCGAGAAACTATAAAATGTGTTCCCCAACAGCTGCATTATTTCAAATCCCCACTAGTAATGTATGAAAGATCCCAGTTTTTCTGCGTCCTCGCCAACTAATCATGTCTTTTTTATTCTAGCCATGGCAGGGGGTGTGAAGCAGCATCTCACGGTGGTTTGCATTTGGATTTCCCTAGTGACTAATAATGTTGATCATCTTTTCACGTGTTTACTGGCATTTGTATCTCCTCCGGAGAAATGGCTATTGAGATGCTTTGCCCATTTCTTAATTGTTTTTCCACTGTTGAGTTATAAGTCATTCATCTATTTTGGATACTTAATCCTTATCATACATATAACTTGCCAATATCTTCTGTTTTGTAGGTTGTCTTTTCACTTTCCTGATAGTGTCCTTTGAAGCACAAAAGGTTTACTTTTTTGATGAAGCACAATATAAGAAACCATTGCCGATCCAAGGTTTATACTTATGTAAATCTCAGACTTTTATAGTGCAGCTCTTATAATGTAGGTCCATGATCCATTTTGAGTTAATTTTTTAATATTGTGCGAGGCAAGGGTCCAACTTCATTCCGTGTGGATATCCGGTTGTCTCAGCAACATTTGTTGAACACACTCTTCTTTCCCCACTGAATTGTCTTGGCACCTAAAGTTGACTGCTTTAAAAAAGTAAGAACAACGAAAGCACTGGGGTGCTTAGGGGAGCAAAAGTTAAGGAGACCTCCACGTAAGTGCCCCATACCTGTAGCCCAGAGGTGAGGAAACCACCGCCAAGGTCACAGATCTCTTGCATCTGGTTAAAAGCAGTGGAATGAAAATCTCATCTGCCCCCGAAAAACCCCTCATCTGCAAAAGCCTGCACACCACTGCTGGCAGACAATGAAAACATCTTTTACTTTCATTCAGGTTTCCAATGAGCAAATGTTAGTTCTTTTTGAGTTCAGCTTCAGTTACCTGGAATATGTATTTTACAGGATTATGTTTGGTCCCCTGGGAATGACAGAAAATTAGGAGGCTTGCAATAGACTAAACGCATCCTAACCTTCCCCAAGAAAAATGACAATACAGGTTTATATGGGAAGTATATGAATTTGCATTTCCTACCAACTTTACATATCATAAAGCATCCCGAGATTTGAAACATACATATTACTACTTAACAGTAATGCTGCATGGCTGCTTGCTAGAGTTGTTGCATTGGTTGAAAGTTATCTGAAACTTATGAAATCTATTCACATTTTATATAAATATTCTAGAGCTACTCTAGAAACCTGGACTATTTGGATAGTGTCCCCCAAATCATATTAGACACTAAGAACCTGTAATCTGAACTTTATAAAATATATAATGAAACTAGAATTAGGATAATTTGGGACAAGATTCGTGTCTGATAAGAGAGTAGTACTTTTCTCTGTTCACATTGAACTGCACAGATTTTTTACTTTTAACTGTTTGCAATCTTTGCAAAAAACAAATTACTCTAATAATAAATGGTGATAAAGATAGTAAAACATGGCAGTCATAAAAAAGTTCTGGAAATTTAAGAACAAGTACAACTCTGACTTTAGATGATGAGTAACCTGTTTATGCCAACAAAACCTTCTATGGCTGTTTTTTTTTAAAAGTTGGGTAAAAACTCTACTTTCCCAGATTCGCAGTCTTTTTACTATAGCTCAAAATCACAGGGCTTTCTTGTAATATTTATTACTATGGTTTCAGTTTTATGTTGGAAGTGAAACCTCTGCAAGTCTATCGTTATAGCTAATGTCACATCTGCTTTCTATCACACTATTAACATGGATAACGTACTTCAGAAACTGAAGTGTGTAGTACATTTTCATTTCAAAAACACCCACAAACTAAAAATAGATATTTAAAATCTTTATTGTTTCATCACCAAAAGTTCTGTTTCCATAGAAGAATGGCAATGAAGTATCAGTGCATGTTCTATGGAAAATTCATACCTCAAGTAACTAGCCTAGAAATCAAAGACAGCACTATGTCAAGCCAGTGTGCAAGATCAAAACCACAATGCTGCCAATGCAATTAGTATACAGAAAGACTATGCAGCTGTTAGAAAAAGAGGCTGTGGCCACGTGACTAAAACAGTTGCAGTGTCCTGCACTGACATCCTAGAACAGAAAATGGGGAAGGACCAGAAAATGTACTTCCTGCCAAAAGAAGAAATCGAGTCGACCCCAGGCCCTGAGCTCCCAGTGGTTTTACCAGCTAACTCCTGTGGTCCTGCACCTTCCTCTTTAAGTCTGCAGCACTGTACCACTGCACGCCGCTTGCAGTCCGATGTGTAAATGGGACAACCACGTGCAGATACCTCCCTCTGCCTCCCATCTCACAGCTACAAGCAACAACTTGGGCTCGGCTATAAAACCTGTGGCCTTTAGGCATCTTCAGTAAAAATATGAACAAGCCCAAAATTTGTTCCCATTTTCTTGAGAAATAAACTTTATAAAATAACTAAAGAGAGCTGTCATGAGTACTCAGTTTTGTCTGAAGGCAAAACAACGTTTTATGTAAGTATACTGAATAAACATACAAATCTATGTCCCTAACAAAATACTGTCAGGCCAATTTGAGCATTTTCATAACTAGCTCCTGAAAGAAGTACTGATAATGGTGAGCTGCGAATAATCACTACAACTGGATCACGCCTGGTGGCTGGGGGCAGGTTTGTGTCTGAAGCTGCTGTACAGCTGGATGTGGCTGCTCTGCATTAACTCGCATAATGAATGCCATTTAAGAGGAAACAGCAGCTCTATCACAATGAAATAAAAATGAAAACAATTGAGAGGTATATAGGAAACTTGTCTTAAATAGTTTTAAATAGCCTATGATGAAACCTTAGAGGGTAAGAACTACAATTACCACAGTCTAAATCTTAAATTGTTAATGCAGGAATTATCTGCAGGGCCGGCAAGCCACTCCTCAATCCCACCAAGGCCCGTGGGGCAGAGGGCACTGCGAGTGCCTGGCAGAGCGTTTTCTCTCCAGGTGGGTTACACACCTCCAATGTAAAGTGTTATTAAACGATATTGGAAAGCGATTTTACTTAACACAGACATTGTATAAAATAAATTAAAAGGAGGGAGCAGGGAAAGGTTTTCTGGTAAATGTGATGCAAACATACAACTTTCCCTTATCAGTGGTAGTTCCATGAAAGACCATTTTACCCACGGGAGAACATGAAAGGCTGAAAGAAGATCAGAAATTTCCCTTATAAATAGAAACAGGATTCAAAAAATGAGATTTCAACATAGTTTCCTCCCACAATGCAACTCTTTAACTATTTGCAACTCTTTATCATAAATGTAAATAAAAATCGTATCTTAAAAACCTGTTTTTATGCCCTTACCTTAAAGTTCAACAAAAAATTCTTCAAACAATTGAGAAGAAAAGCACTCCTTTGTAGCAATTCCATAAAATAATTTTCAATTCACAAAACATCTGCTTACTGGTAAAACCAGCAACCCTTATGGAGGGTACGGGCATTAATACCTGGCCCTTCTGAGGTATAAATGCAGCTAGATTTGCACTGAGTATATAGCCTATAAGGTATGCCAACAGTCTAAATGTTTGCATAAAATTGGGAGTGATGTCATCCTGACTGATTGAAAACTTACTTTTATAACTTTTTGTAACAATGGAGGTTAAATAATTTTAAGAGAAAAGACATACTTTAGCCCAGTAAAGCCAGAAGAAATCTAATTTCTAACCAATGTGAACAGTTATTACATTTAAAAAATGTTTAACATTGCATATTGATTTAAAACAAAAAGTGAACAAGGAAAACACATAAATATTTAAATTCAGCAGGACACCACAAAAGCATACTATAGATAAGTGTGAAATCAGTCAAACTTTCCAAAAGAGAAAATCCTTTTAATCCTTTAGCAAGTCTCTGTGAACACAGTATGCTTACAATGCGCGTGAGAGGGGAGCACCTAGAACACCCCCGAGAGGCTTGCTACCCCTTTCGGCAGCGCTGCCCCGTCTCCTGTGTGCGCGGAGGGCCGACCCACGACAAGAAGTCCATCTGACAACAGTTCCGCAGTCTCTTTCACCACTGCTGCCAGCTGAAGTCGTCGTTGCTTCCAAAGACCAAGAAAAAGCCCAGTATAGTTGCAAAGATGACTGTGTTTCCTGTGAGAACAAGTGCACAAGCTCCCCACTCAATCTACGGAAACAAGATATAAATACTCAGTTAACAGACATAGGAAAACCAAAGAAAATGAAAAACAAATCAAGGCTCTAGTCATATGCCAATCATAATCTACAACAAGTAAGATTTATAATAGTAACTTTCACATTATTGAGGGAAGAGAATCTAAAATTTTATTTAAAGTACCACAGGTGAAAACACATTCATGCGTGTCTTTTTAAAGGGGCAAGCGGAGTGAGCACCCTCTCCATGGGGAGGGGTGGCCAGTCCCCCCTCTCTGCTTCCCTGGAGATGGAAGAGTGAACCTGGTCGGGGAGTTGGATAGGAAGAGCTGAGTATAAGCAACCCGCCTTCTCTTTTGTACTTTCCCACCTGCAAAGAACCCATGATCTCCTTGGATCCTCATGGTTCAAGCTGTCCAGGGCAGGCCTACAGTTGTTCAGCACCAGGCTGATGAGCTGTCATGCCCAATACCGACAGCAAAGTATTGGTGAGCCAATGGTGCTGCAGACCCGAGCCATGCTCTCCAATGTAATTTTTACCAGCTAACAACAACAAAAGCTTTTTTTAAGTCTCTATCCTCGAGGCTCCCATGTCTTTTATCTCCCTTTTTTATGTCGTTTTAACAAAAAGTTTTTCCTGAGAAGAACTTTACATTAGTGAAGAATGTATTCACTTACCAGGTGCGCTCTGGCAAATACAATAGGGAGTCCAAAAGCTGAGACAACGATGCCCGTTGTAAGAAATATGGCGAGTTCCTTACAGGCATTACTCATAGCATCTGTATCATCCACTAGTCTTCTCGCTATGCAGTATGGGATAGGTGAAAGGATGTAAAAAAACAGCACAAAGAGGGGCCAGTATTGGCTGGAAAAAGAAAGATGAGTTAATGTAGTTTTTGCTATGTCATTTCCCTACATATAAAATATGCTTTTAAAAAATGAGGAGCAAAGGAATATGGCAATGTATAGAACATGATCTGGCTTAAAAATAAGCTATAACCCGAACACTACAATGAGGAACATTTGGAATCACAGTATTCCTAGTGTCAATTAGAATACAATTAGTGAAATATTTATTCTATTAAAAGAAAATGCTTTAAAAATTATAACAGTTGGAAACAAAGCCCTAAATTTAAAATATTTTCATTTTTGGTTATAAACAAAGAGGCATATGGAGAACAGGGATATCACAGTGAGTTTTAAAATTCATAATTCATGTCCTTAACTGCAAGGATATCCTGCCTTAGCATAAAGCTGGAAAGCCTCCAAGCTCTTCTTAGGTCACTAGGAACTCCCAAAATACTGAAATCAAGACAGGGGAAATGAACTGAAAGTAATATTGAAAAGTTTCAGCCAGAATATAGAATTTATCACAAGAAAAATAGATGGCTTTTAGTTTATAGTCTAGCTATTGTAACGCCACTTCTTCATTATGCTAATATAACTCTAAGTTAAGGTAAGACGGTACACTGAGGGGAACTGTGAAGAATAGGGTGGGGGGGCTGCTCTGTGCTGTGTTTGCAAATTCTTCAGAGTCCATAATTATCTCACAATAAAGAGTTAAAAAAGGATAGACAGCCTTTAAAATTACCATAAATAAAATACACATCAGAGTGGAGATTTGCTTATACTTACAGGCTTTTGACAAAGATTTATCTATGTTTTTACTAAAAATCTTTTCCTAAATATTTTGAGAATATAAAAAATTACAAATGAATATATGCTTAAGAAAAGAAATTTAAACAACAGAGCACAAAAAGTGAAAACTCAAAGTTGCCCATATCTCCCGTTTTTTTTCTTTCTGAGTCTCATTTTGAGCTTTTTATGGATCCTTCCATACAGAAAAACTCCATAAACATATACCACTTTTTCGGACTATAAGACACCCCCCCAAATTTGAAAGGAAAGGGGGCGGCCTTATAGTCCGAATGTAGCTTACCTGACTCGCTGGTGGAGGGGCGGCAGTGGCTTATGTTATTTATGTTATTAAATATTTTGCCACATTTTTTGCTTCAAATTTTTTCCCCTATTTTCCCCCTCTAAAACCTGGGTGCATCTTATAGTCTGAAAATTTTGGTAAAAGAATCACTGCACTTCTTCATTCAACGATACAGCCTGAACTTTCCATATTAGCAATTACAGCTCTTCCTCATTCTTTTTAAGACCGCCTCATGTTTCCATGGGTGGATGTGCCAAAATGTCACCATTTTCTTTTTCCCAGACCTTTAGGATGTTTCCAGGTTTTTCTGTCCGTATAAACAAGGTTGCCACGGATACCCACACTCTCCCCCAACCATGCATATCTGCAAATACCTGCAAGTAGATTTGTGTGAGAAATTCTAATAAGTGGAAAGGTGAGTTTGAAGAACATACATTTTGAGAGCTGCAGGCAAACTGGCCTCCAAAAAAACTGCTCTTGTTTATCCCTCTACTCACAGTATAGGACACTGCCTGTTTGCCGGCATCTTTTTTGTTTTTGCCAATGAATTTCATTTAATTTTGAGTGAGGCTGAGCATATTTTCATGGACTTATAAGCAATTTGCAGTTCTTTTACTTATTTGTTGAAAATGTACTTTCATTTTCCTGGTTTCATTTTTTTATTGAGCTGCCCATCTTTTTCTTACTCATTTATCCTATTAACTTTTAAAATTCCTTGTTACCCTAAGAAAAGTAACTGCTTATATAATTTATTTTCTTAGTTAACTTCTCTTGACTCTGCCTATGGCATCTTTGCCGAAAGGACATTTTTGATTTTGTCAGTGGGTACTCAGAAGGGAGCAGTGGGTCTGGCCCGCTGCGCTGCAATCTCGCGGTCGCAGGCTCAGCAGTCCTCTAGGAGCAACAGCCCAAAGTCTTTTTTGCATCCTGGTGTCCTAAAATATTTATAAATTTTAAGTAAAGACTTTTTAAAAAGTGTTGACCTTGGTAAATGAACATTTCTCAGGATTGCTTTTACAGTCATAAACATTTTTTAATGCTTTAAAAGTAGGAAAATTTTATCTTATTTATGTAAAACGACAAAAATATTACATACTTGTATATTGGAAGAGCACATCCAAGCATCAAAAACATCAGCCCAATTGCTCCTCCGAAGGACAAACTAATCAAAGCTGCAAAATAAAAAGTCAAGTAGAAATACTAATTATTAGTATTAGCAGTCTGAACATTATTTATAATCCCAGAAGCAAAAAGCAAAACAATACACAAAAATACAAATGTATTAAAAGTAAGTTATCTTTCAAAGTCTAAGTTACCTAGTCTCAGAATAGGTCTTCTGTAGCATCTTCAAGGCAAAATGGAGCAGTAATGATTTTCAGAGCCCTGACCTGTTGCTAGCACACCACCAAATTCCCTTTCCTGGCTCCATTTCTAATGAGTGTCTCAATCTGCAAGAGCAATGCTCCTCCAGACATTAGTATTACAGTTCCTCCACAGAATAGTGCAGTTTTGAAAAGCAGTATATGGAGAAACTCTGCACTGTCATTTCTACTGGACTTTAGAAGCCCCATCCTGTGGGAAAATCTCTCCCACTGAGCTTTTGCTGCTTCTTTTTTTTAGGTTTTATTTATTACTTTCAGAGAGAGGGGAAAGGAGGGAGAAAGAAGGGAAGAAACCTTTATGTGCAAGAGATATGTTGATCAGCTGCCTCTCACATGCCCCCTAATGGGGACTTGGTCTGCAACCCCAGCATGTGCCCTGACTGGGAATTGAACTAGCAACCTTTTGGTTCATAGGTGCGCACCCAATCCACTGAGCCATACCAGCCAGGGTAGCTTTTGCTTCTTGTGCATATATATACCCCCAATATGCATAAAACTGTTAAGAAAAAAGTGTCCAAAATGTACAGAATATTGGTTACATCCTTCTGTGGTATCACTATTCACTATTTTAAGACATTATCACAAACAATAGATACATTCTAAGTTGAAACATACTGTAATTGTCGGACTATAAGATACCCCCCACCCAAAAAAAATTTGGGAGGAATAATGGCTGTTAATGCTGCTGTTGAGTTCTGTTTACATTTACATTGGTGAAATATTATGTTATTAAATATTTCACCACATTTGTTGCTTCAAAAATTTTTTTTCCCCTATTGTCCTCCTCTAAAACATAGGTGCATCTTATGGTCTGAAAATATGGTAGCTTCTCAATTTACATACACATACAAAGTCTTATATTTTACAAAGCATTTTCACATATATCAGTGAATAGCAACAACTTTCTTGAATAGCCATAGTTAATCAATGACCTAGAATTAAGCAAAGAAATAAGTGATCAATTTTTTCCAATTCTATGTAGCCCATATTTCTGCAACTGCACGACTAAGAGAATAACATGTCTTTCCCCCCCCTTTAGTGATGTAGTTAAAATTACAAAGATTTGTAGAAGGCCTAAACATCAAAACATATATGTACACATAACATATACAGGCCAAAATTAACTGTAAAGGGGGTAAATGCCGCCAACTACTACTGATAAACTTCTCTGAATTAAAATGGGCATAATCAAGGAAATCCATTGACATGGTAGCTCGGCAGATTTAGTTTTCATTTAAATCACTGATGTAGGTCATGTCAACCCCGAACTCTTAGTCCCCAATGCCATAATATTTCCAGTTAAGGAAATAAAAGAGAGAGAAATATTTAAACTTTTATTTCACGGCAACTGAGGAAGTTTACAAGGGAACGCAATGCAAACCATTAGGAAAATACTGAGTGTACCATCTGCTTCGGTCAGTCCAAAACAGGTCCTCAGAATCTGCCCTGTTTGCTTCCCCTGACACATATCAGCCACAGCAGGCTACTGCTAACCCGTGTCCTCTGAAGTCCAGTGACACTGGCCCTCTCTCCTTTTCTAGAAATCAGCAGGTTCCCTTACCCATGTGGATGTTGCACTTGCTGTGTCATCTACCTCAGACACTTCTTTACTCGTTCATTTCATTCAAAAATATTCACCGAGCACCAAATAAGTAATAGGTGCTGGGGATGTGTTAATAAATGAGACACGACCTTCTCACACTCAGGGAGCTTGCCTTCTTGTCCTACTCCTTACCTCTTACCTCCAACCTAATTTCTACTGTTCCTTCAGGTCTCAGCTCAGTCATTTCTTCCTCAGTAACGATTTTGCAAACCTACTAAGTAGAATAATTGTCCCTATCTCTGTCATTCATTCATTCAATAAATATCTACTAAGCACCTAATGTGTGTCACACACTGTTCTTGATTCTGGAAATTGAGCAATGAAAAAAAACAAACAAAACAAAAAACACAAAGCTCTTACTCTCATGAAGCTTATATCATAGCCAGAGAATATGATTTTTTAAAAAGTCAGCAAATAAATGTCAAGTGCTATAAAAAAAAAAATCATTCCCTGGCTGGTATGGCTCAGTAGATTGAGCACTGGCCTGTGAACCAAGGAGTTGCTGGTTCAATTCCCAGTCAGGGCACATGCCTGGGTTGTGGGCCAGGTTCCTGGTAGTGGGAGCACCAGGGGCAACCACACACTGATGTTTCTCTCTCTCTCTTTCTCCCTCCCTTCTCCTCTGTCTAAAAATAAAAAATAAAATCTTTAAAAACAACAACAAACAAAAACCCAGCAGGGTAAGGGGGAGGGAGTGCTATTCTAGATACATTAGCCTGGGAAGGCATCTCTGACGAGGTGACACCTGAGCAGGGATCTATACGAAATGAGAAACTGGACCATGTGGGTACCTGGGGGAGCAGTCCAGGCAGAGGGACATGCATGTGCAGAGGCTCTCCTTACACTGTACACCTCCCCTTTGTTCAGTTACCACAGCTGTCACTTACCTTGATTTGTATTTGTCCTTCCTTTTAAACTGTTCATTTCACAAGAGAAAAGTTTTTCTGCTGTTGATGCTCACACCCCACTCCTAACACTCAATATTAAGTATCTATAGAATTAACGAAAGGAGCCAAAGGGGTGGGTGGAAGGAGGGAAGAGGAGGGGTGTGGAGGGGAAGACAGTGTGCCCGATACAGCAGGGAAGACACAGCCCTTAACTGAAAGTCAGGGGATACTGGGTCCTATCTCCTACCAGCCTCCTACTAGCTGTCTAAATAATTACAGTTGAGTGTTAGTTCTTTCTTCTACGAGAGTTGGACTAGATCTGAAATGCAAATAATTCTCTTAACACTAAAGATATTTGTTATAAGACATGCTGAAGAAGTAAAAAACCATTTCTACTTTTTTAATGTAGTTGACAAACAGCTGAGTTCACCACTATAGATACTATATAATAATACCTTATTTATTCAGAGGCCCTTTACCCAGAATATAGAATCCTGGAGGCAAAGAAGGCCACTAAAGAGACCAAATGTATGTCACAGAGCCCATACACTAAAGCCAACATTCTTTATACGCAGACCCTTAGGCTCTCATTCAGAGGTTATTTGTTCATATTTTATAATACAATTAGTGTGAATTTCAGAATAAAAAAATTGTTTAAAAAATCATCTATGCTCATTTATAAATATTTTCAATAGAAAAATCATGTACCCAGAACAAAATTAAGTAAAAAGTCACTTTTCCTTCCAGAAAAGATCAGTTACCTATAACTTATGACACAAAAATTTTTTAAGTTTCATGATCTTGTTCCCCACATTGAAACAAATGAAAAAGAGGAGACAAGATGAACTGCATATAAGCAGATCTGCCAGAGGACAGATCTCCTGACAGGGAGGAGACCGAAAAAAAAATTTTAAACCAGGCAGAAAAATGCTCAAAAAACATACCAGTGTTTGGTCATCTTGGCCAAGAGGCCAGTAGCTTTAGGACTCAGTCTCTGAGGGTAACTATTTTGTGACAGAGAACAACTGTTTCATTCTTATCATCAGAAAGGACAGTCTAAATTCTCTGAGTATACTCTTAAAAAGGTAATGAAAGACAACTTCTTTAAAAAACATAAGGAACTAAAATGAGATAAGATTCAGGTGTGAAAAGTAATTTTACGTGACCTCTCAGTGACCTCTCACTTCCCGGTCACAGGGGACCAACGCCAAAGCCAATGGGGTTGAGTAAATTGATCAGAAGTGCTCTCCCAAGTCCCCAGTCTTACGAAATTAGCAACTAGGTTCATTTATATACAAATTTCATCATTAGTGTATAAATGCTTGTCCTAGATGATGCATCAGCAAGACAAAAATTTATACTGTAATTGAGTGATGCAACACTTGGCAACGAAACTTAGATGAGTCTGGTTTCTCTTCCCAAAGCCTCTACTCTAGGGAGGGAACAGCCCAATCACCTACACTCTCTAGAGACAGGGTGCTGGTTCAGTGATTACAGAGAAACTACAGTAGCAGAGGGCACCAGTTTCCTAACCTAGGCATTACCAGAAAAACCCATGATATCGCAAAGCAATAGGCAAGCGCTCCAATAATAAGTAATGAACTCCAACTGTAACAACACTCTTTAATATAAATAGGCCAACAGGAAAAAATATCCTGATAAACAGTCATACTCATAACAATCAGAAGACAATACTGAAACCAAAATTGTTAAGTACAATTCCATCTGAGACACTTTCACCCAGTAAATATTTATGCAGGTTTACAGGAAGAAATTACAGTTATTTTAAGAAAGAGACTCCTGCATTAATGACGCTGAAGAAATGGGAACCTGGCAACATCCTAAAAACCACAGCCGTCTACCATAACTGCCTTTCACACAAGGACTTGAAAAGGTCTACTATGGTTCAAAAGGAGATCATAAAGTGCTTCAGCTGCACAGATGACCGTTTTACATGGGAAACGAAATGTTTTCAGAAAATTAAAAAAAAAAAATGAAAGAGGCTCACAAGGTCTCCGTAGAGGATATAAAAGACACAGAAAGAAAACACGGCTATCAAAGTTTTTCACTTCCTGCTTCGCTGCCCCTTTTACGAAGCCGCAGGTCAGGAAATCGGTGAAGTTTGTCGTCAAATTGAAAACGCGGTTCACTGGTATCTGTTTCTAATCACAACAACAGAACTACCAGTTGAAAAGAACGCAACGTTCCTATATTCCTATTTCTAAAGAAAATATACACTCAAACGACTAACTGTTCATTAAGTTTTAACACTATTTTATCTTGAAAAACCTCAACTAAATAAGAACTTTCAAATGTGAAAAAGCCTCAACGTGCAAGTGTGGGAGTGGGCAGAAAACAGGAGCACTTTGGAGTCGCTTAGAGGGTCTTAGGAAACGGCACAGACGCCACAAATCAAAATGCAGTTTTTAGGAGCGTGGAAAGCCTCGAGCGCGGCTCCTGAGACGGGATGTGGTCGCCGAGGTTTCGGGAAGAACCGTCCTTAACCCTTCCAGGGCTAATCCCTTCCTGAGCGACTGGGTTCGGCTCAGCACCCGAAGATCGCACTTGTCCCTTTAAGTGGGAAATGACACTGATTTTCCGTAACTGGCATCTCTAGTCGTCTCAACCCCCTCAAACCCCACACTCTGCTCTCCTCTTTCTCCGGTGCAAACTCCTGCAAAAGGAGTTGCTGCGGGACTTTAAACGGACCACAGACCACTTCATTCTTTGCACGGGGGGCGATGGGTGGAGAGGGAGAGGCTGCCGAGATCAGCTGAAAGCGGGGGCGGGCGCAGAAGCCGCGGTCCCCTTGGTCCTTCACAGAGAACGCCGCGCCCACCGCGACACCGCGGGCCGGAGCGGGGGTCAGGGGTCGGCCTCCGGCGCAGGACCTCGCGGCGCGCGCTCCGACCGGGGCGGCGGCGTGCCGGGGCCGCGCGGGACCCTCCGACCCCGCGCTGGGCGGCCACTCAGCGCTCCCGCGCCTTGCATCCCAGGCCCACCTTTGATGCCGGCCATGGCGGTAACGTCCCTCCTGGCTCCAAGACCCGAGGCGGCGGCGGCGGCCGGGAGACCAGAGACGCGCGGCTGTAGCAGCCACCAGACAACACCCGGAAGTGCGCGACGCAGCACTTCCGCCGGCGGCTCGCACTCGCGCAGGGGTGCGGGGGGCGCGGGGGACGCGGGGGACGCGCGGGACGCGCGGGCTTGGGACTGGGAGGCCGACCCCTTCCTTCGCTTCTCAGCAACCCGGCAGATCGCCGCCCTCGGAGGCTGTCCTCCCCAGCCCCGCTTCCGGGGCGTGGCGTGCCGGCGCCGTCCCCCACATGCTTCTCAGGGTTGGCGGAAGCTCCATTCCGAAGCTCCTCCGGCATCCCGAAGTGTCGCAGAGTCTTTGATGTGCAGGGATCGCCAGTAGCCGCCGACCTTCGGAAGACGGGGTGATGTCTTTGGGGAAGAATTTTGCGATTCTCAAGGCGCATCCATTTTTCTCTCTTCCCAGCTTTGTAATAAAGGTGAAGGAAGGCTAGCTGGCTGGTCTGCACTTGGCTCCTCGGTTTCCGACTCAGAACTAGGGTTCTGGTGAGACCCACCTCCGGAGAAAGCAGTGGGACCCGGTAAAGGGTGGATTTAATACAAACCCAGTCTCTGGGGAGTCTGAGAATCCCTGGGTTTTTCGGATAGTAACAGGGCTAGAAAAATAAGGAAAAAAGCAGAGGTACAAATACACTTATTTTAACTCGTCGTAGAAATTTATTGAACATTTACTATGTGTTGGCAACAGGGCAAGTCACTGAGGTCACCAAACTGGGTACGGATTGTTCTGTTCAGGAGCTTCTAGTTCAGTGAGACAGACACACAAAACAGCGTGAGATACAACAGTGATAATTGCTAGGGCAATAGGTAAATAGTTCTATGAAAACCTTCGATTTAGATCAGTCAAAAGATTTCCCTGAGGGAGGAACAACAGGGACGTACAGATATGTAGCTAGAGAAGAAGGAAAAGCCATCCCGGGGAAGGGATTGTGTGTTTGTGAGCGGGGTGGGGGTGATGAGTTTGGGCGGCGGACTCTGGGAGCGCAGGACTTGGTCCGCTGGAGAGAAGGTCAGTGGGATTGCTGGGGTTTGGGCTGGGCAGTATGGTTGGTTACACAGCAAGGTCCTATAGAATGGGCCGGCCCCCCGCCCCTTCTGAGCAGTAAGAATCTTTTGAAGGGTTTTAAAAAGATACAAGTGGAGGTGGGTAATGTAAGGTTTGAATTTAAATCTTTTCCGTCATGGGACTAAGATAAGATGGCATATAAACCCTTGTTGAGTGAATGGTTAGAAGACATGTTTCCAACATGCTTTAAAATGAGAGATACCGGGGAACTAAAGATGTTCATTCTGCTCCCTTCCACCATTTCCAAGCTTGAATTAAAAAAAAAAAACAACAAAACTATTTTAAAACAGGTTTCTTCTTAAGGCTTAATGCTCCAAGTAAGTCTATAGGTGCCTTGTGGAGAATTTTTTCAATTCAAGTTGGTGCAAAAAATTCTGCCACCTTCTGTACCACGAAGAAAGAGTTTCCATTTAAGGACTGTGGTAGCAAAACCACAGGCACACTTGAACATATGTTGTGGAAATGTTGCTATTTAGACAGCCTGTGAATCACTAGCCCTCTTTCTAAACTGAAGTAGACCTATGCATCCTGCCGTCCAACCATCTTGAAGGGGGTAGGTGGAATTCCTGGAGAAGTAAATGATTCCATCCCAAATAGTCACTTCTAACATTTTGTTTCACAGGCATCCTTAAAAACAGGGATGGTTGAGGGACCACAGCAAAGAGATAGCTGATCAGTGGTGGTGTATTGGGAAGTGATAGCTTCTTACCTCATAGGTTCATGGCTTGGCTCTTGGGGAAAGTTCACATTTTAGTAAGCCTTTTGGAGCTTCCAAAAACCCCAGTGGCAGAGTTAAATGCTAGTCCCCTAGTTTCCTCCCATGAATATAATGGATTGGGCATTGTAGACATTCATCCTTGATAACATTTATAGGCAACTAGGATTATTCTTTAGGTTAGAGGGGATTTTTGCCTCTGTGGTCCCTGAATCCCAAGAGTTTGTCCTCCTTTGACTTTTCCATAAGATCCACATGTTTCTTGGAAGAAAACACTCACTACACTAAGGACTGTTTTTGGTTTGCGGATGTCTAGAGTTATTTGAGACCTTAAAGACAGCATGTCCAAATGTTGTATTTCAAGGACCACTCTAGATATTCCAGAATTTTTGTGGGCAGAGCCCAGGAATCTGAAATTTTAACAAGAACCCTAAAGATTTCCTGTGCAAACTGAAGCTTGAAAGTAATTGTGTTAAAGGGGCAGAATGTCAGGTGTTTTTTTAAAAAATTTATTTATTAATTTTAGAGAGAAAGGAAGGGGGAGAGAAAGAGAGAAACATTGATTTGTTGTTCCACTTACTGATGCACTCAATGGTGGCTTGTATGTATCCTGACCGGGGATTGAACCTGCAACCTTGGTGTATCTGGAGAATGCACTACCTCAGTGGACCCCAACCTTTTTGGTACCAGGGACCACATTCATGGAAGACAACTTTTCCACTAACCAGGGCAGGGGGATGGTTTCAGGATGCTTCCTAAGCATTATATTGAAGCTCACCTGGTCCACTCCATGGCCTGGAAGTTGGGGACCCCTTCTCTAACCAACTGAGCTACCCAGCCAGGGCAGTTTTCTTTACCAATTTGCCAAGTGAATCTTAAACTTTAGTAATGTTATATCCTTTAAATGTTCTCTATTCCTATATAATAGTTAATTTCTCATAGTTTTAGAACTTTTCATTTAGATGGCTTGCTGTCCTCCAAAGTTAATTCACAAAGATGGTAATAGAGCTGAGGGAAAGAGCTGTTATTTATCGAGCAGCTGCTGTGTACCTAGTGCTTTAAATATTTATCTGATTTAATCTTCCCTACAATTTTGTTAATTTGGAATTACTACCTCTTACAGATAAAGCCAGAGAACCCCCAGAAAAGATTTTAGTTTTAATTTTAAAAAGCTTTATTTTGGAAAATTTTAAATATATAAAAAAGTATTCCAAATAGTGTGATGAACTTCTATGAACCTTCAGCTACCCTTAACAGTTAGCACATGGTCAATGTTTTATCTATTCTCCCCATCAACTTCCTCCTACTTCCCATATTATTTTGAAGGAAATTCCAGATATAACTTTTTATCTTTGATATTTCAGTGTTCCTAAAAGGATCTTAAAAATAACATAGTCATAGTACATATATCACACCTGAAAAACATTTCTAATTTCCAATTGTCTTATAAATATCATTTATTTTATAGTTTGTTTAAACCAGGATCGAAATCAGGTTCCCACATTGCTCCTGCCATACCTAAATTCTCTCTTTAGACATTGTAGTTCTTCCTGGGGCATTAAATAGTGTCTTCATTTTGGTAACTACCAAATTTACCTTAGCTTTGAAATTTAGACTTATATATCCAAGTGTCTACTTGACATGTCTACCTGGATGCCTACATCAAACTCAACATGTTGAGAATAAAATTCTCTATCATCTTTATTCCATTCTTGCTTGGTCCCTCTCTGAGACACCACTGTTCTGCCACCTCTTGTTCCACTCTTCCCCAGTCTAACTTTGCTTTAGTTGTACTGGCTTTGTTTGCCTCTCCCACCCCCAAATTTTGTTTTATTCACTGCTGATCCCCTGTGCCTGGAAGTATCTGGCATGTACTATTATTTACTGATAGGTGCTCCATATATAAATGTATGGTCAAGTTAGTGAATGAGTTGCTCAAAACACAAAGCCTGGCTTTTGCATCCACTGTTCACCAGGCGGGCATGAAGGCTCTTCCTCTGATCTTTGTATGGTTGATTCTCATCATTCAGGTCTCAAAGCTTCAAAATCACTTGCTAAGGAAGGTACTCCCTCCTTGAACAAGTTGCCTCCCAGTCTCCATCACCCTGTTTTATTTTCACCTATGCACTTATCATTACCAATTATCTTAATTTATCAACTTATTACTTAGTTTTGTGTGTCCTATCCCATTTCAATGTAAGATGCTTGAGTGCAGGGACTTTGGCTGTATCCTGCATGCCTAAAACAGTACCCAACACATATTAGGCATTCAGTCTACATAAGTTGAGTGAATGAATGAGAGCCTCCTAGAATTTTCTCTGGTTGATTCTTTATTTAGGCAGTAATTTCTCTTCCTGATATTTTCTAAGCTCTTACTGCCACCACGCAGAAGGAAAGATGCGTCTCGTTTTAGAAGGCTCTGAGCCTCTAAAACGAGACGATATATTTCCATGTTATCTTTCGGTCGAATTTTCTCTGTAGCCAACCAGGTGCTGAAAACAAAGTTGAGCGAGGCACACCAACTTCCCAGGGAAGGTTACTGAGGTTTTGGACAAAGCTAACTTGACTGACTACATACACCTTAGATTTTGCATCCCGATGGTTTCACTCTTTCCCAACCTCAGCACCGACATGAAGAATCCGGACAGCAGCCCTTGGCCCCGCCCGAAGATTGCGTCACTCCTCTCGCTCCGCCCTCCTCCGCTGCGCCCAGTCCCCCGCCGCTCAGAGCCTCAGGGGCGGGGCCAGCGGCGTCCACTCAAGATCCCAAAAGCGCCGAAGCGGCAGTGACGTGAGGCAGGCGCACGGACATCCGTAGCTGTTGCGACTCTGCCGACCGACTGTCCCTTCTTCGAGGCCGGAATTCCTGGTGTCCCTGGGCAGCTGCGCGCGGATTTCCACAGGTCTGATATCCGTCCACGAGTGCCTGGCACCCGCACACCATCTTCGCCCATCGCCATGGCCGCGGCCGGTGGGCCAGGCGCGGATAGACGCTGCTCTTTCCTCGGTCTCCTTTTGCTTCTGATCGTGGGCCCTGCCGAGGGCTGGAAAGACCCAAGTGAGTGCCGTCTTCACTTGCCCTTTCCTGTCGCCTTTTAGCTTGCTTTGAGTGGTCCCGAGGGCGACGATTTTTGTTCGCCGCCCCTTGAGCGTTTCTGCCCTAATTCCTCTTTTTCAGCCCCTTCGCTGTTCATCTGTGCCCTTCTGGCGCCTCCTCGCTTCCCGGGCGTCAGACGGGAGAGTGGGGACTGTTGGGGAGTTGATGGAGCGGGACAACTCAGTATTCCTAACGTCCCCGTTCACCCCTGGACTCCTAAAATTTGCCCACCTTCACCTTCCTCGGGCTACGGCCCTGATCCTGGGAGTCTGGCTGGAAAGGCCGACACTCACCTGCGCATCTTCCTTTGTTGTCCTGACCGTCTGAGGTCCTCGACTCTGGCTGTTGTCATGGCTGCCTGTTGCTATGGCTGGCGGTTGCTTTGACACCGGCAGCGTCTGAGTCACACTCACGGGACAGGGCCGCAGGCCTGTAGGTAAGGTTAGCAGAATCATGTTTACCGGAACCGAACTCATGCTTCTTCTGATCGTTACAGTGAAGTACATTGGGTTACGCCAGCTTTTCTCATTGGTTTTCACCGTACTCTAGAACTTAAGAAGTATTTTCATCTTATTTTTTTGTGTGTGATGGGACATGATAAATGATTTTTTCGGGAAAAATTTCTTTCATTACTTATATTAGAATTATCTAAAGAATTTTGTATGGGATCAATAATATTACTTGTAATTAATATAGGTACACGTCTGTATAATCACATATATACTGATTTCCTTTTAATAAGTGATGTGTGCTATTAAATTAGAATTAAAAATGATTTTTAAAAAATTTTTATTTATTTATTTTGAGACACACACACACACACACACACACACACACACACACACACACACACACACACACACACACACAGAGAGAAACATCAATGTGCGGTTGCTGGGGGCTGTGGCCTGCAATCCGGGCGGGCATGTGCCCTGACTGGGAATCGAACCTGCGACACTTTGGTTCGCCGCCTGCTGTCAATCCACTGAGCTACGCCAGCCAGGGCTAAAAATGATTTTGAGACATTTAAAATTTTGTTTTTGTCCTGCGGAGTAAAGATGTTAAGGCCTGGTGGAAAGTGTACCAATATTGCATACGTGATTTGGCGATAGGAAATGCCTATGTTTTTGAACTTAAGCAACAGATTTATTTCTGTAATTTCCCAATCTTGAATGCTGAAATGATAGAGAAGGTATATTTGCAAATACTTGATTTGAGTAACCCATTTGATGTGGATGTTTTATTACTGCTAAATAAAATGCAAAGTTAGATTTAAATGTCTGTACATTTTCCTTATGTGTTCCTAGAAAGTTGTATATAAATAGACTTTGATTAGAATTATAATTTAAAAACTGGAATGAAAAATGAATTATTTGAACCCTCAAGGAATTCTTAAATATAAAAAGGAAGTTTACAGATGAAGAGTCAGGGGAATTTAAAAAACAAATTTATTTATTTATTATTTAAATAAGATTCAAGTGTACATGTTTCTGCTACATGATAGAAATGTACACTTTTATTTCTTATTTATATGATATATGATCTGTATATTGCATTATGTGACCACTACCCAAAGTCAAATCATCTTCTGTCACCATATATTTGTTTCCCTTTATGCTCTACTCTTCTCCCACGCCCTTCCCTTTTGGTAACCACTGTGCTGTTGTCTGTCTGTGTCTATGAATTTCAGTTTTATATTCCACATATGAGTGAAATTATGTGGTTCTTAGCTTTTTCTGACTGGCTTATTTCACTTAGCATAATATTCTCAAGGTCCATCCATGTTGTTGCAAATGGCAGAACTTCTTAAGATTTTATTTATTTTTAGAGAGAGGGGGAGGGAGGGAGAAATAGGGAGAGAAACATCAATGTGTGGTTGCCTCTCATGCGCCTCCTGCTGGGGGCCTGGCCTGCAACCCAGGCCCCTTTGGTTCAGTGGCTGGTGCTCAATCCACTGAGCTGCACCAGCCAGGGCAGTATTTCATCTTTTCTTACGGCTGAGTAGTATTCCAGGTAATATGAACCACATCTTCTTTATATATTCCTCTGTTGAAGGACACTTTGATTGTCTCCATGTCTTGGCCACTATAAGTAATGCTGCAGTGAACAGAGGGGTGCTTAAGCCTTTGTGAAACTGTTTGAGTTTTTCGGGTAGATAGTAGAAGAAGGATTGCTGGGTCATATGGTAACTCTAATTTTAGTTTTTTGAGGACGTGCCATGCTGTTTTCCATAGTGTCTGTACCAGTTTACATTCCCACCAGCAGTGAATGAGGTTTTCTTTTTCTGCACAGTCTCTCCAGCACTTATCATTACTTGTCTTGTTGATAATGGCGCTTCTAACAGCTCTGAGGTGGTAGAGGTGGCATTGCAATGTAGCTTTGATTTGCATTTCCCCAATAGCTAGTGAAGTTCAACATCTTTCCGTAGATCTGATGGCCGTTTGTATGGCTTTGTGGGAGAGGTGTCTGTTCAGGTCCTCAGCCCATTTTTTAATTGGATTGTTTGGTGTTGAGTTGTCAGCTTTTGAATTTTTAAAGACATTTCTTCATTTTCTTTTTCTAGCCTATTGAGATGTTGGAAACTTTCCTAATTCTTTGTCTTTTGTATGTGACCTGTTTTTCCCTTTTTCTTCTGGCAGTTATTGTCTACAGTGCTCTAAGATTTCCCAGTGAGGGGCCATTGTGTGGTTCTGATGTGAGGCCTGTTTTCTTTTCTTGCGCTATGATAGCTCTCATCCTTCGGCTGTGGGAGCTTTTCTTGAAGTGTATCCCTGAAGTTTGTTCCATCTAATTTTTCCACCCTTTCTTTCTGGATCCCCTGTTGGCTTTTTGGAGTTCCTGAACCGGTCCTGTAATCCACCTCCCTCCCGCTTTGTATCTTTTTGCTCTGTCTTCTAGGAGATTTTCTTACCCTGAACTTCTAATAGTTCTGTTGAGTTTTTCATCTCAAGCTGCCGTGATTTTAATTTCCCGGAGCTCTTGTTTTGTTCTCTGTGAGTGTTTCCTTTAAAAATGATTGTTTTATATCTTTGAGGATATCATAGATGTAAAAATATATAAAAAAAGTTTTCTTCTCCCTGTATAGTCTCTCTTGTCTCCAGCTTGTCTTTGTGGTTTGTTTTGGCCTGGTTATAGTATTCCATGTTAGGGGCTTTCCTCATGTTTTCAGTAGTTCTTGGCTCTGCTCAAAATTAAGAGTGTGAACCCAAAAGCTGGTTGGAAGCTATCATTATGTGGTTGGTGCTTTTGGACTTTGAATTTTACTGTGGGATGATCTGGTGACTGTAGGGTTACTTGGGTGGTTCTTTTTTGGGGAAGCTTCTGATGTTGGTCTATTTAAGTATTTTTTTTTTTTTGAAGAATTTACTTACTTTTAGAGAGAGGGGAAGGGAGGGAGAAAGAGAGGGAGAGAAACATAGATGTGAGAGAGAAACATCCACTGGTTGCCTCTCGCATGTGCTGTGACCGCACCCAGAGCAGGACCTAACCTGCAATCCAGGGTCGTGCCCTGACCAGCGACCTTTTGCTCTGCCGGAAGGACACCCAACCTATTGCATCATACTGGTCAGGGCAAAAACTTTCATTAATCCATTCATGTGTTGACAGACATTTAAGTCATTAAATGTGCTTCAGGAACATCGACGTATATTTTTTGCCACTTTAATTAACCACTAATGTTGTTGTGCAGTAGTACATTTCAGGTTAATGAACTTTTTGGTCCTATTTTGCAAAATTTATGTAGAACTTGTGATATAGAAGCAGTGCAGGGGGTGGGGGAGCATCCAGCCTGAAACGAAAGGAGGCCTTAACAGTGTGACCACTTGAAGTTTGTGCGAGAGATTAAATGTAGTTGGTACAGCTTTGAGGGGCTGTTTCATCTTCACTTAGTCATCCTCAAAAGGCAAGAATGACCGTCTATAGAATGACAAGAGTTTTATTTATCTATGTTTGCCAAGATATTCACTCTCTGCTCTGTTCTTCCTGTTTCAGACAGAATATTGTTGCAGGACGTGAAAGCTCTTACCCTCCACCATGACCGCTACACCACCTCCCGTAGGCTGGATCCCATCCCACAGCTGAGATGTGTTGGGGGCACGGCTGGGTGTGATTCTTACACGCCGAAAGTCGTCCAGTGCCAGAACAAAGGCTGGGATGGTTACGATGTGCAGGTAACATTCATTACATTGATGGCAGTCTAAATGGAGTTTTTATTCAATAAAGTGTTTATTGGGCCATTATCAGTAATTTTGGGAAGCACATATAGAAAATCTCAGGTTAACCTAAACTATGTAAATATAAATAAGTCGTTTATTCTTCAGAAGAAACATCCTCTAAAGAAAATGAACTGATTTTAGCGCCTGGAAGTATTCATTGTAATTTTCATTCCATAACTTCTTTCTAAGACATTAATAACTTTTTAAAACTCTTCATATACTCTGGGGGAATACAGGAGTTCTGCTGGTTGTCATTTTTTTGTCATTCCCTCAAAGAATACCAACCTACCCTTAAGAAATAGAGTTAAGATGGTAAGCAGTTATAGGCTGTAAACAGTGGGAGTACACATGTCCCTTTTGTGCTTCAAACACTTGATTTTAAAATTGTTTTAGAGCAGAGGGCGGCTGCTTCTGAACAGAAACATTTCAGTGGGCTTTATTTGTTTTCTCTTTGGGACTCTGGCATTTTGTACTTAGGGTGGACCATTTTCTTGAAGATCCAAAATTTGTTATTTAGAAATGGAATAGATTTTATTAAATGAATTCAGTTAAAATTAATACTAATATATTTCTACTTTGTACTCTGCCTGCTTTCAAAAAGGATTTAAGACAACTGGTTATTTGCAAGAAACCTCTGTAGATGGTTTCCCCTTCCGTCAGCATGGTCACCTGTGTGCACAGTATGTGCAGTTCAGAGAGAGGGTTCATGTTTACTGCATGATGATTATTTCACACCATTTTCCCCCCGTGTTGCTAACCGAATCACAGAATCTCCAGGTTAAAGCAGAATCCCACTCATTTTACTTTTATAGTCTTTTAAAAAAATATTTAATTCATTTATTTTTAAATAGGAAGTGAGAGGGAGAAAGAGAGAAACATCAATGTGTGGTTGCCTTTTGTGCACCCCTCAACTTGGGACCTGGCCTGCAACCGAGACATGTGCTATGACTGGGAATCGAACCAGTGACCTTTCTGTTTGCAGGCTGAGGCTCAATCCACTGAGCCACACCAGCCAGGGCAACCTTTACAGTCTTGATGGAAAAAAAAAAGATACTAATTGTAAAGTCACTCATTAAACACATGAAATTGCACACAAAAATGGATTACTAAAGAAACTCTAGTAGAACAGCTAAGATATGCATTCAAATTACACATAGGTGCCAACAAAGTGTTATCAAGTCATGCCATTTATAACACTGGAGGGACTGGGGAAGACTTAGGGAAGGTATGTGCTGCGTTAGGAAGGAAGGGGAAGATTTTTAGAGCGGAACAGACAGAGAAGGGACTACATTAGCAGAGATGTGTGGGGGATATCGTACACTGACTTACGTTTAGTAGCAGAAGGGAGCCTGTTCTGATTCCAAACATTTGATTTGGCCACTTTCAGTATGCACTATTAAGGAAATGAAAATTAACATGAAATACCAATAGAGATTTAGCTTTCTTTATTTACCTAAATCAGCTAGCTTATAAATCTTCCTCCAAATAAAATTATTTAAAAAATAAGATGATATAGCAACAGCAATAAGGGCATCAAAATAGAAAAATTGCATTATCCAAATGTAAAACTTTTGAGCTTCAAAGGACACCATCAAAAAAGTGAAAAGACAGCTACATAGTGGGTGAAAGCTTTTCAAATCATGCATCTGATAGGAGACTTATGTCTAGAGTATAGAAAGAATTACTACAACTCACTAAGAAGACAGCCAAATTTGAAAGTGGGCAAAACGTCTGACTAGACATTTCTTCAAAGAAGGTAGGCAGATGACCAGCAAATGTGTGAAAACATGTTCAGCATCATTTGCCACCAGGGATAAACAAGTCAAAACCACAATAAGGTACCAGTTAACACCCAATAGGAAGCTATAATCCAAAAGACACAATAACAAATGTTGGTGAGGATGTGCAGAAACTCTCCTTACATTGCTGTTGGGAAGTAAAATGGCGCAGCCACTTTGGATAACTGTCTGGCAGTTCTTCCAAAGGTTAAACACAGAGTTACCCCAACCATTACAGTCCTAGGAATATGCCCAAGAGAATTGAAAACATGTCCACACAAAAATTTATACATAAATGTTTTTAGCAGCATCATTGATAATAGCCAGAAAGTAGAAACAACTGAAATGTCTATCACGATGAATGAATAAACAAAATAGGCACATCCAAGGAATGAAGTACTGACATACTGCAACGTGGTGTTAACCTTGACAGTGTTATGCCAAGTGAAAGAAGCCAGTCATTGAGGAGCACAGGAAATGTCCAGAGTAGGGAAATCCACACAGACTGACTGGTGGCTGCTTAGGGCTGGGGGATTGGAGGGAAATGGGGAGTGACTGCTGGTGGATGTGAGAGTTCTTTTGGGGGCAATAAAAATATCCTCAAATTGATTGTGGTGATAGTTTTAGTATATTCAACTCTGTGAATGTACTAAAAACCATTGAAATGGATGAATGTATCCTATGTGAATTATGTCTCCATAAAGCTGTTATAAAAATGAAAATGGCATATCTGAACTTTGAGAGAAGAAAATTTGTTTTCCTCTTACAGAAAAACTTACAGAAAGGCAATAGAACCAATCAAATCTGTTTTAGCTTGTGTCTCTTTAAATGTTGTTTAAGAGTCATGTAATCTATTCAGCTCAAAATGTAGTTATAGAATTTAAATTAAGCCTGGGCTTCTTTTTTCAAGTTGGAAATTTTAGAGACTAGTGTGGATTCTTTTGGCATTTTTTGAAATATCTTAAAAAACCTGAAGAGAATTACTTAGAGTATTGGACCCTGGAAAGTTAGGCCATGGTTTTAAAAAATGTGTGTAGAAAACTTTTTTCTCAGAAGGTTATATACTGTCTCTGATACTATATGTAGCTACCAACCAGATCTTCACATATGATGGTTTTTGAGCCTTACCATTAAAAATACCCCTGTTTTAAAAGAAAGCATCTTGAACAACAGTGGTAAAAAGTTGACATGTAGAAAATTTGCTGAAATGTGTGAATTATGGATACTTAATATGTACAAAGTAATTCCCCCATCTGTATGTAAAGAGTAAGGAACGGCGATGAAATGAGCCATCGTGTACCCACCACCTCGCTTAGGAAGTAGAGCATTGCCATCATCAGTGTCTTAGAGGCTGCTAGCTGCCTTCCTTCACTATCCTGAATTTAACTTATCATTCCCTTGCCTCGTTTTGTAGTTTTATGACAGCTAGATAGCCCAAGTGATATATACGAAGTGAAAACAAGTCTTTTGGTTCTAATAACCTTCTCCGACTCTTCTTCACAGTGGGAATGTAAGACCGATTTAGATATGGCGTACAAATTTGGAAAGACGGTGGTGAGCTGTGAGGGCTATGAGTCCTCTGAAGACCAGTATGTGCTAAGAGGTTCCTGTGGCTTGGAGTACAGCTTGGATTACACGGAACACGGCCTGAAGAAATTGAGAGAGTCCGGAACAAACCATGGCCCTAACGCTTTCTCTGATTATTACAAAAAGCTGTCCACTCCAGGCTCCGGGGGCATCAGTGGATTGATTACCATCGCGGTGTTACTTGCTGTCGCCTTTGGAGTTTATAAGTTGTTCCTTAGTGATGGTCAAGATGCTCCTCCACCGTATTCTGAGTATCCTCCAAATTCACACCACTATCAGGGATTCACCAGCGCAGCAGGACCCCCTCCCCCGGGCTTCAAGGCAGGGTTCACAGGTATGCTGTGCCTAGGCGGTGGCGGTGAGGGGTGCAGGTGTGAGGTATGGATCCTGTGCAGTTTCTGATGTAGTAGAACGTGGTTGCATGGGGAAGCCAGGGCAGATGTGTCTTCTCGTTTTATTTTTCACTTTTTACTTCTTTTGCCTCTTCTGATCTTTTCTCTAGACTAATATTTATGATTACTATTTTAAGAATGCATGATTCAATTGTAAATCATCTCAGTCAGAAACACTTGATCGGATTTGGTAATAAGTGTTTACCTTAAACTCTGTCTCACACCGTACACAAACATTTATTCAAGTACTATAGACCACGACATAAAAGATAAAAAATGAAGCTTCTAGATAAAAATGTAGGAAAATATTTGTCATGACCTTGGGATAGGCAAAAATTTCTTAGAATACAAAAATTACCAGCCATGAAATAAAAGATGGATAAATTAGACTTTATTTACATTAAGAAAGTCTAGTAATTGAAAGAAAACATTCAGAGTGAAAAGGCAAGCTATGCACTTGGAGAACATATTTGTAAGACCGCTATCCAACAAAGGACCTGTACCTAGAGTGTATAAAGAACTCACACAGACCTAAGAAAAGACAGACAATCCAATCTTAAAAACGGACAGAGGCCTTGAATAGCCATTTTATAATGAAAGATGATATCCAGATTTCCAATAAAAATATGAAAAGATGCTTAGCATTATTAGTTTTCTGGAAAATGCAGATTAAAACCATAGGGAAGTCATATTAACCACTATAATGGTTAGCATTATGAAGACAGAGTATTGAGTAGTTGACTGGAACTTGCTGGTAGGAGTTAGAATGGTAAAACACTTTGGAAAACTGTATCTCCTAAACACATGCCTACACCGTGATTCAGTAATTCCATTCCTGGATACATACCTAAGAAAAAGTCATGCATGTGTACACAAAAAATCATGCATAAGAGTGTTTATAGCAGTTTTATGCCCAATAGCCAAAAACTGGAGATAGAATATTCATTAGCATTAGAATAAGACAAATTGTGCTTTCTTTTAACCCCATGGAATACCACACATCAGTTTTAAAAGCCCAAAACCTGACAGGTACAATAGCAGGATTGACTCTCATGGTTAAGATGTACGAGAAACAGAAGAATACCTACCATATGACTCTATTTGTAAAGAGTTCAAGTATGGACAAAACTATAAAGTATGGTGAGAGGAGTCAGAAACACTTATCTCTGCTGTGGGTGGTTATCTGTTGGGAATTGTTAATCCTTTCTAGCCTTCTGGGTGCTAGAAATGTTCAGTTGGTGTGGGTAGTAGTGTACATGCATGGGTGCATGTGCACAAACTATTAGGCTTCCCTGTTTGATGAGCACACTTTCCTTTATGCATATTATTCATCAGTTTAAAAAAACTTCCTCTGAGCAGAAGACACTTTTTTGGTCCCCTTAAGACCTGTCTTCCCACCAGATACAAGTATCTGGCTGCCTCCACTTGGATTTCTCCATTATATAGCTGTCACTTGGAGTGTTTAGAGATTTTACGATGCAGGAAGGAAGTAATTTGACAAGTGGGAGTCATCTTCTAGTAGCTCATCTTAAGCAGGGCAGATATGATCCTATAGGAAGTCCCCTTCATCCCAAAATATATCCTTAGTTATAAACTCATATTTTACAAATACACTTTTTGTATTTGTAATACTTTTTGAATACAGTTTGTTTATAAGTTGAAACCTGAGTGCTGTTAAAAAATAGTACAGATGAAATAATTGAAATTTTCCTATTATCTTTGGTTCTGTAGGCTGTGATTTGTTTAAATGAGTATACATAATAAATCATTTTTATTTCTAGGACCCTATGGTGCAACTTCTGGTTTTGGCAGTGCTTTCACAGGACAACAAGGACATGACAATTCAGGACCAGGGTTCTGGACCGGCTTGGGGACAGGAGGACTCTTAGGATATTTGTTTGGCAGCAATAGGTAGGCTTTGCATTTATCTCACTTGGTCTTTTCTTTAGAGAGTTCTTTGTTGTGCTTACAATTTGACTAGATTTGGTTTTGTTAAGGAAAATAAATTAGGGTGACATTGCCCTTTTAAATCAGATTCTTTGGGGATGGGGAAAGAATATGTGCTTTTATCAATATTGTATGTGTTATTTTCTTTCATTGTGTTTTTTCTTCTTGTGTCATCCTTATAGATAATATAAGATAGGAAAAAGACTTTCCTTTGACATTTGAGAAAACTATTAGGAGTAAATAACACAACATTTGGGGAACAGCAGTTTGGTTTGGTAGGCAAATGACAGAAGCAAGGTTGGACCAAACTTGGAGACAGATTTTGAGATGTCTTCAATATTATTGGTAGTTTAAGTTTAGATTTGACTCGAGTGCAAATTCAGAAAGAAAGAGCCATTTCTCCATTTCACTTTCTTCTCCTATGTCAGTGACTGTAACAATATCAGAAATACAGAACAGTATTTGTTTCATATTAATCCTAATGTACCAGAACATCGAAGAAGAATTACTTGATAAGGACTTTTTTTCTGATAACTTAGGGATTGGAAGGTATTTAAAAATGAAAGGCCCAGGGAGAATGCCTGACACACTTTTCTGTCTTTATAGAGCAGCGAGGCCCTTTTCAGACTCCTGGTACCACTCATCTCATCATCCCTCGTACTCCAGCACATGGGGTAGCCATGCTTACTCACCGTTTCGTGGAGGCTCAGGTAGCTCTTCAGCATGCTCAAGTTCAGAGACAAAAACCAGAACAGCATCAGGTAAGAGCAAAAATGTAGAAGTTCCTACCACATGGCAGTATAGTACAGAAATAGTTTTGGAACTTAAGAAGATGATTAACTGTATATTTAGCAATCGTGGTTTTATTTAGTATATCCTCCAGAAATATTAACAGCATGATTAACCGAGAGTAAAATATAATTCAGATTCATTCTTTCCTGTCGCTTCTAAGCATTCTTTGAAAATCAAACAAGGATTTGGTTTAGACTGTTACCACTAACCAAGGTTTTATCTAAAACCTTCCTGGATATTGGTTTCCATATCTGTTTAATTCTGTAATCTGGGGGTCCTTTAAGCTCTAAAATGGAATTTTCTAGGTAGAAGTTTGAACTTTTTAAATTCAGCAAAAGTCAATAAAAATGTATTGAGCCATACTTTAAATAATTGTCAAAAATTTGATTGTAACGGTTATTGCAGTTTTTAAGAGGACATTTTGCAAAAAGCAAAGATACTAAAAAACAAAAACTACTTGGACTTAAACACCCAGCTAATGAGCAGAGAGTGGGAGATGGTGCGTAACGAGGCACTAATGGGGTGCTGTGGATTGAGTTTGTTTTCTTCAGCAGGGGAAGTTACAGAACAAATTTAAGTCTTGAAATTGGTAGACTGTATTTAAATATGTTTTGAAATGTAAGAGCGAAATTCTCATAGTGCTGCGGTGAATATAAATTAACGCAGTCATTTTGAAAAACTGTTGGGCATTGCCCGATTGAACATGAGCATACCCAAGGCTCAGCAGTTCCACTCTCACATCTTTAGCAACAGAAGTGCATGTGCTTGGACACCGAACAGTAAGCACAGGAATGTTCACAGCATCCCGTTCATCATAGTCTCCACCGGGACTCTCAGTAAAATGGATGAATAAACTGAGTTATGTTTATAACATGGAATACTGTGCAAAAGTGAGAATGAATAAACAGTTGTATCCAATAATGTGGATAGTTCTGCCAAATAAAAAGAAAAAAACTAGACACAAAAGAACATATACAATAATGATTACAACATTCATGTTTAAAAACAAGCAAATCTAACCTATGGTGTTAGATCATATGATAGTGGTTACTTTGGGGAGAAAAGGAGAGGTAGTAATTAGGAGGATATACAAGCATAAAAATATAACTACACAGGACATAGGACAAAAGAGAACACCAGAAAACATTACCAAATAACCTAAGGGAAAAGTGGAAAGAAACCGAGACACTTTTCAGGTGGGAACACTGTCATTCTGTCACCTGTCGGCACCTGTGCGCGTGGGTGCACTGGGGAGTCGGAAACTCTCCCCCACGCTTTTGCACTTACTGCCGGAGTTGTGAGATGGAGCAGGACACGGCTGGGGCCCCATTTGCCTCCCTGCTTTGGGCTTAGACTTTGAGTGCTGCTGGTGCCACGTTGGCGCCACCAGAGAGCATGTCTCCTTTGGTTTACGGGACTAAAGGTTCCTCTCCGCAAGCAGGTTTAGTGGGCCTGATGATTGCCTGGTGGGGGGCGCCGTTCTGGGGAGGCGCGGCGCCGTGTCCTGCGTGGCCCTCTCCCACCAGCTCCTCGTTCTCCTTCCTCCTTCTTTCTCATTCGTTTGTTAACAACAATAATATGCATTATTGTTGTAATTTTATAAGCAATTCCAGGGCATTTCAAAAATTAATATAAATTTTACTTTTCTCATTTAGGATATGGTGGTACCAGAAGACGATAAGAGAGTAAAAAGTTGAAGTGAAACACTGGATGCAGCATTTCTGACATTTCATCGCTTTGTCTTAAAAAGAAAAGTGCTACCAGCTAACAACTGGGGAAAAGGAATATTAAAAAATTCGGTGGTGTTTTCTCTCGTATAGCTTTTTGTGTTTTATCATTTAATGAGATTAAGAATTGATACTATGATAAGATACTTATGTAGAAAATTGTTAGTGTAACATGCAGATGTTTATTACAGCTTTTGAAAGTGATTACTGCAGAATACTGAAAATGAATTGTTTAATTTCTAATACCGGTGATGCCATGAAAAGCATTAAGAATGAAGGCTTCAAAGACACTGAGTAAAGAAACTTTGAATCTGGTTTTTGTTCATGAATTATAACTTCATAGAAACAATATATTTGGTGTTCAGTATTTGGTGCTTGCTGTTCTTCAAACATTTAAACCAAGCTTTGGACTACTAATTATACTAACTTGGTGAGTTCTGATCACTTTGAGCTCAGGAGCTTTGAATCCTTCAGTGGTGGGTGGGGTTCTGGTGACAATTATCTAGAAAGTATCTAGAAGGTTGTTGTGAATGATTGTGTGCTGACAAAAATTCTTGAAATCTTCCTTATTCATTTCTTACGAGGTAAAGTTCAAATGCTTCTCCAATGGTCTTTAATAGCAAACACATGCAGTTCTCTGTGGAATCTGAAATACTGTTGTAGCAGTCTGTGTCAATTATATTAAAATTACAGAAAAAATAAACACGAGGTTTTATTCTTACTCTTTTTACCTGCTTTGGATGTGAATTGATGTTACTTTTTTAAAACCATTTTTCCCCGAGGCGAAGGTGTTTGTGCAGAAGTTTTGTCTCCCTAAACAATAATTTCCCATGGTAGTATTGCCTTAGTTACCAACCATTTGGTAAATGTTTTGTTTTCTTTTTTTTTAAGATTTTATTTATTCATTTTTAGACAGAGGGGAAGAGAAGGAGAAAGAGGGAGAGAAATATCAGTGTATGGTTGCCTCTCGAGTGCCCATTACTAGGGACCTGGCCTGCAACCCAGGCATGTGCCCTGACTGGGATTTGAATTGGTGACCCTTTGGTTCACAGCCTGTGCTCAATCCACTGAGCTACACCAGTCAGGGCTTGGTAAATGTTTTTAAAAAGTAATTTAGAAATGGTGTGGAAGGAAAGGCTGTATTTCTAGAGTGGCAGGATCCGTGGACTGTATTTCTAGAGTGGCAGGATCCGTGCTTAAACGTAGCGCCCAGACTGAATTTTAGCCTCTGCTAAAATTGCTTTTCAAAAAAATTAAATATTCAAGCTTCCAAGATTGCACAATCTGCCTTAGTTGAGCTTTTTACCATTTAGGAAACATTTAGACTTGATCTCACTTATAAAAGGGATCTAATGAACAAAATAAACTAATGAGCAAACTAGAACCAGAGGCGTGGAATCACGGAACAGACTACAGCTGTAAGAGGAGACGGGGGAGGTGGGGACTGATTGAAAGAAGTCTAGCCGTGCTGCTCCCTTTGGCCATTCCTCTGGGTGCTACAGAATGTGGTCGCTCTACCTAGCAGTAATCTCTGTTAGCGCTTTGGTTATTCCAGAAATAATACATCATACCCAGATATTTTCCCCATAAAGAATAGATGCACTTTATTCTTTTAACAGCGGCATAGTATTCATCATATGGATATAGCATAATTTAAGCTGCCCATTATTGATAAATGCCATGCTTTCAAAATTTTTCCTATTTTCAACAAAGCCAACAACGAACATCCAAAGATGCCTTCGGTACTTGTGTTTGTGTCACTCTACAGAGACAGGATGGACCCCCACCCGAACAAGGGAGTCACTTTTGTAGCTGAGACCTTTAATACATGTATTTAGATTCGTGGGCTGTATTTCTAGAGGGGCAGGATCCGTGCTTAAACGTAGCGCCCAGACTGAACTTGGGATGTGGGTGTTAGAGGAGCTTACGTTTAACAACACGGCCTCCCGTCTTTCTGCATGGGTGGACAGAGTCACTCTGAAGCAGAGTTTTGTGCAGGGAAGACCCTCTGTGGCTCTTCTAAGTGAGTTAGTCCACAGTGAGGAGCCATCCACTGCCCGTGGGGAATTGTATAACAGGACTTTAAAAAGTGGCTCCATGAAGGCGGATTCTTTTAATACCTTTGAATATGTAGAGATCAAAGGTTGCTTAAGAAGAAGTAATTCATTCCTTGGAGACCAAGGTGGCTATTGGAAGATAATGTATAAATATCTTTCACCCCTTAAGAGTACCTCATGAATAGTATGTTCTGGATGGTTAGAAGTAGCTTTCATTGAGGGAGGGCAGTGTGAGTGTAGACTGCAGAATCTCGCTTGTTACTGGACGGCTTTAGGGGAAACCTGGTTTTGAGCTAATTTGTGGCTGTCTGGATCTGGAATTGCCCCAGATCTTACAACAGGGAACAATGGGTGTCCTTTGAAAAGACTGCTGAACATTTAGGTCTCACCCCAGAGAGCTGTAGTCTGATAGGGCTCCACTGTGGTCTGTACCTGGATAGTGATCGAAAGGAACAGTAAAAAGAATATATCAAGACCAATTTTCAGAATGTGGTAACAAACATGGTAGCTGCAAGTTTGGTCTGCAGGTGGATGGATCAGATCTTCAGATTGCTGTCCACAAGGCATTTAAGGAATATGTTCAGGCATTCTGGACAACGTCCTTGGAGTTCTTGAGTAAGTCGGGGTAAGAAGAGAGGTCCTTTGAGAGGTAGAATGCCTCCAGCTAATCTAAAGTATTGGGGTTCTGGCCCAGTTTAGAAGAAGCAGATGCAACCGTATTTGTTCCTCAAGCTGATCAAGTAAACATACTGGTTATGCCAATACAAAGTTCAGTGGACATATTACTTCATGTGGGTGAACTTTTTATTATTACTACAGTCATTTTGGTAGCTATATCTCTCTACTACTTCATACTAAGCTTCGGAAGATGATTAAAAAAAAAGGCACTGTTTATAGCCAGGAAGTTTGCCACCATCCTGCATTTGTACAATAGACTAAAATGACAACAACAAAAATCCCAAAAATCTAAATTCAGGGATTCCCAGATATACTCACTAAACATCATTTTTCTTTTATGAATCACAAGAAAATGTTTGAGATGTTGACATCACTACAAATACTACTAAGTCTTACACCTGTAATAGTCATGGTGTGTTAACCAATGGGTTTCAGGATTCTTGCTTTCTGGGAAATTATGGATAACTTTGAAGAGCAGTAATGGATTTTATTTTCCCTGACATAGAACTTCTAATGATATCTCCTGATCAAAAATTTTATAAAATATCCTGTCACAGAACAAAGAGACCCCAAATTTCAAAATACACATTTCACTGCAACATTGGTTGCCACTTTCTAGCTTTTTCTAAATTCATTTTCTTTTTCATCACTAGAGGGCGATATTGCTTCAGAAGTCAAAGTTAGTGGGCCACAAAAGCTCTTTTTTACTTTCAATACTTAATGGGTTGTGTATGCTGTTGTAGGCCTACTAGATGGGTTATTTTCTTCCAGACTGTTGCCAGAATATAAGGTTTGCTCATATTAGAGCCATTACTCACACAAGATGTTGCTGACACACTGTTAGAACCAGTGTGGTCTGCTGTCACTGTTCTCACGTTTTCTGTCATGTAGGACTTAATTCTTTTCTGTACATAAAGGCATATCCAGATTCTGATGACTTTTCATTTTTTCCACTGTTGCCATTCAGGTTCAAGCCACTACACCATCGTCACCATCGTCAGTCACCTTAATGGGGTCTACTCTGACTACTTGCATTAGTTAGGGTAGGCCAGGTTATTCTGCATAACAAACAGTCCCCTAGATCTCACTAGCTTAATCACTGCATAGCTCACACCCGATGTCTTACATTGGCATGGGCTTTGGCTCATCACAGTTCGTCAGGGATTCTGGCCGATCAAAGCTTCCTTTTGGCGATTTTGCTGTTGCTGCAGCAGAGGGAAGGGCATGTGGGCAATCATGCACTGTTCTTTTTTTAAGATCATCTTTCATTTTAAAAAACATTTTATTTATTTTTAGAGGGAAAGGGAGGGAGAAACAGAGGGAGAGAAACATCAATGTGTGGTTGCCTCTCATGTACCTCCTACCAGGGACCTGGGCCCACAGTCCAAGCACGTGCCCTGATTAGGAATTGAACGGGTGACCCCTTGCTTCACAGGCTGGCACTCGATCCACTGAGCCACACCAGCCAGGGCTCATGCACTGTTCTTAAACCTTCTGAAATGACACATCGCTTCTGCTCTTCATTGGCCAAAGCAAGTCAGATGGTTACTCCTAAGCAAGTCAGATAGCAGGGAAGTACAATCCTAGCATGGGCCTGGAAGTGGGAATCTAAAATACTTGATGATCAACAGTAATGAAACTGAACTACTTAAAACACCCAACTCCCCATCTCTGCCTTAGGACTTTGCACCTTTCTTGCTCTGCTGCATTTCCCCACCCCCCATAGCACTTATTATCTTCTAATTTATATAATTTATTATTGTTTTTCTACCTCCCTAGAACATAAACCCCACGAGGGCAGGGGTTTTGTCTGTACTGTGCTGTGCCCGCACCACTCAGAGCAGTGTCCGTCTTACAGTGGGCATCCAATAAGCACACAGTGAGTGAGTCAATGAGCCATGAGTCATGTACGAGTTTGTTCTCACACCATAGTCCACCAAACACACTTTGGCTAACTAGAGAGGAATGATGATACACATTAGAGAAATTACTTTCTATGGTTCTTTAAAACCGTTATACTTTGGAAAGTCTTTGCAAGTAGGACATCTTCCTGGGAGGATGAATTCTTTTGAAACCGGGCGCTCCTAAAGCATTATAACAATACACGGATAGATAATAGTGTCTGTTATCTTTACAGTCGGGTTCACACACACAGTGGTAAACAAATAATCACTTATTTTCAGCATGTGCCATAATGGTCCCTGCAGAGGCAGATGGGCCCCCACCCAACGTGAGGCTTGGATGTCAAGGCTGATGACACCTCACATGCACGAGAGGGTATAAAAAAGGTTTGTTACTTAGGTCATTGAGGTCTCTCAGGAGACTGGGGAAGATCTCTGAGTCAGGTTGGCAGTGGGTTGCAACTGTGATTAGGGCCTGGGCCTGAGTGGGAGCTCCCGCCAGAGCCAGAGGAGGGAGCATGCAGACTGTCCCACCACTTGTCCAGGTGTGGGGCAGAGGGGAAGATGGAGGGGTGAGGCTTAAAAGCTGTTCCTCCTCGTCGGTGGCCTTAGAACTGAAATCAGCTCTCCCTTGGGACTGGAAGTATACCATTGAATCTCCTGGGTTTGCAGCCAATTCACTCTGCAGATCTTGGGACTGGCCAGCCTCCATTCCAATACTACCTTCCAGAAATAAGGCGAAACTTGAAAAAGCAATTGTTTTTTAAAATTATTTTTAGAGAGAGGGAAAGGGAGGGAGAAAGATCAGATACACTGATCTGTTGTATCTCATGTGCCCCGACCTGGTACGAACCCAGAACCCAGGTCTGTGCCCTGACTGGGAATCAAACTGGTGGTGACCTTTCGCTTTGGGAGATGACACACAGCCAACAGAGCCCCAGCATTCAGGGCAAGAAACTATTTTATCTCCTTGCTTTCTTTTGCTGCTTCACCCTGTAAGCTTGGGCATAGGAGGAAAGAGTCATTGAGGAGTGGAGTGGTTTGATGGTTACCTTGATTTCAAAGAATCCATGTAAACTTTTTTTTCCTGCTCATGGGGACAGAATACACTGTGTGTGTGTGTGTGTGTGTGTGTGTGTGTGTGTGTGTGTGTGTGTGTTTTCAAATTAAGTGTCCATTGGAAAAAGTGTTAAGATCTTAAGCGGCCAGATGTCCTCCAATTAATGTGTACATCTTCAAGAGCACCAGAAACACCCGCTGGCTAAAATTTTGAGTTGCGATACGACAAGCTATCTAGAACAAGATACCTCTTTTGCCTTCCCTTAAGAAGTACCTGAGCATGGCAAGGTATGAATTCCAATCCCCATTTGTAACAGTGGCTTTCATGAGTATTCTGGAAAAATGACCCTGTAAATTCTCCATCCTATACTCCTTTGGGCCGTCCGATAATCCCCTACCTGCCCTGGCCCAGCGCTCCACCCTCCTTGCATAGGTTCAGCCTCTTGGGAACGGCTCACAGCCAGGGAGGGGACCTTCTCTCCTGTCTCTACCACCTTTTATTCCTGTTCCCCTCAGTTCTTTCTTCTTCCTGCCAGGGCCACTCTTCCTTCTCCTTTCCTGCCATTATCAGGGAGGTCCTGGGGGAGTTTAGATGATGGAGGGTTGGTAGTGCAGCACAGAGGGCAGCGGGAGAGGAGAGGAAAGACGGGGGAGTAAATCTTCTTGCTGCACCTGTGCTTCCCCATGTCCAGCCACCGCTGGTAACTAACTGCTGGCTCCAGCGGTGGGGGTGGGGTCCTCTTTCCCCGCTCTCAGCCTTTTCTCAGAGTCCCTAATCTGCCCCTCTCCCCTGCTGCTCTTTGTGATAAAATTACCTGCTCTCGAAACTAGAATTCTGGGAGGGAATGAGAGAGGAAAGAGTGAGGAAACAGTGAGGAAACAGCAGGGGCTAACTGGAAGGCATCACCAGTACGAACCGTGCTCCAGGCCAGATCCGGGACTGGTTCCCCAGTCTGGTCTGGTCAGAAGGTGAGAGGCCCGAGGTCACTCTTTTACTGTGCTGTGCCGTGCCTGGGGGCAGCGGAGGGGAGGTAGGTGGGGCCTGGTTTCAACTCCCTGCTTGGCACAGTCCCAGGCTTTTTGCTTTATCAACATGTGCACATTAAAACCCAGTTCCCTAGACCAGTCTCTTTTTTAAAATATATTTAAAATGGTCGAATTGAAGGGACATCACTATAGGTCCTATGGACATTGGGAAGAATAATAAAGGCATATTGTGATTAACTATATGCCCACAAATTAAAAAAAAAGCAGCAGCCCAATTCCCTAGATTGGCCCAAGTGTAAGTACGCCCACCAATCCAGGCCAGCTGCCCCAGCGGCACACTCAGACGATGCTCTGGTTTCCAGGAGCCTCTTCATGTCTGGTCTTCGGGAATTTCTATTACTTTCTTGTGTGCTTAGCTACACATTCAAAAAGATTTTTTTTTGTTTGTTTCCTGGCATTCCCCTGTGTTAATAGTGGGAGGTGTTTTCAGAATCTTGAGTTCTATTAATAAGACCAGAAACCTTTAGTGTTCCATTGAATCTAACAAGGGTCTTTGTCTCTGCCACGTCATCCCAGCCTAATTTACATACATATCACACACTTACACAGATGCACAGTGTATGAGCACACATGTACGTAGGCAGGCATTCTCCCCTCTGTCTTCCAGCTTCTAGTCTCTTAACTAGTCTCTAAACTGTGGAAGGGTTAGTAGATTCTTAACTATACGTGATACAGTGTAACTGAGCTTATCAAAAGCTGTAAGTCCTGAACTTAAATCTGTTGCATACAATAGGCTCACTATTAGTACCCGTGCGTAACTTTATCCTTTATAGGGTCTAAGTAAAGAAGTAGAAGTTTGAATGGTCATAGAGGAATATGAAATCAGAGGGATCATTTTTTTTACTTTACTTTCCCATTTATTATTAGAAACTTTGCAGGAAGCACAGCGCAATGCTTAACACCTGTGTAGACAGACAGACAAGTCTGTGTGTGAATCCAGCTTTTGCCAGCCTGTGACCTTGAGCAACTTACTGGACCTTTCTATGCTTCTGTTTTCACACTTGTGAAATGAGTGTCAAGTGTTGTGAGGGTTAAATGAATCTATCTATCTACCTATTGGTAGATAAGTAATGCTTGGCATGTAGAAAGATCTCAATAACGTGTTAACTATTGCAATTATAATTATTTATTTTATGCTTGAAAAAACTCAAACCCATCTGAAAAATCCCTGAAGGCTCATTATGCATTAAGTGGAACTATATGAAATTGTCGATGACTATAGGTCAAAAATCATCAAATATTGGCAATTTTGTAAGGTGAAACTTAATATTTGCTTTAGAGCATGACTCCTGTTTTGAACTTGTTAGAGGGAGAAACATCAGATGGATGAAACTTTGATAATAGAAACACAGACATTGGCTCAGTCCCTGGCGACACATAGGAAAGTCCTAAGGCGTCGATTTTGTGCCCAGCTGAACTCCCCATTGGCTGGGCATTTGACTTTATTGTAATTTGGTTATTCAACTTGAACTTTGCCTAATTTAGATACAGTTTTACCAGTAAGTTGCAGAAGAATGATATGTTTTAGTGTATTGAGCTGGCCTATGTCTTTGAAACAAAAAGAATCCCATTTTGGAAGTGATCGTTAAGAATAGGAGCCAGCCAGCTGGTTAGTTGGCGGGGGCACCTGGCTAGTGAGCTCCTGAGGTGGCCTGCTGAGTGATTAAGGGAGAGAGAAGTGCGAGTGAATTTACATTACGTCTACGTCTGACCTTCTGGTTAACACCGGACAGCTGACTAGTAACTGCGGAGAAGACAAAGGTCCTGCTGGGGGCCCACGGGGAGCAAGGCATAATTAGAAGTAGCATCCAATGCCAAACAGAGGGCTGATGCTTTAGGGTAGATGAGTAACTTCCTGATAATGGGACTTGGAGTTCAGCTGAACTCCCGTCACCTTCTTCTGTAATTTCACTTGTGATTCACTAACAAGGAAAGGGGCTCAGGGGACAGAAACCCTCCCACACCCGAGCCTGTCAGATGCCGTCGGACTCCTTTCGAATTTGCCCCTCTTCTAGAGGTAACCTCTCCCACTCAGTTTTTATGATTAAGGTGAATCAGAAAATTAGTAACAAAGAAGTCTGCTATGGGAGAAGCTTGAGATAGGTGGTTATATTGTAGCAATATGATCTCCTCAAGACTTGGGCTCCTCTAGCTTCTTGGCTGAGTGTTGGCTCGAATGACAGGCAGGTGTTACCTGCACCTCCAAACCTATCACAACTGTTAGATGCCAATGGGCCATATGTTTTTCGTAAATTCTTCTTGAAAAAATTACACAAATCATCTGTGATAACTTTTGTAGTGAAGATAAAGGAAAAAACAAAACTAGATCACCCATGATCACTCAGAAAATGCCATCATTAATACCTTGGGTGTAAAGAAATGTAAGTGAGTGGAAAGGACACTCAGCCCAGGGCAGGTATGTAGACACATGAGCTTCATTACTGGGAAGGCACTTCTCTGGGTGACAGGAGGGAAAGGAAGAAAAGTAGCTGCAAATCGAGGCTTGCTCGATGGCTAAAACAGGAGATGCTTGGCAGGGTGGGCTCTGCATTCTTCTCAAAGTGTGAGAGGTGATCATCGGCTCTGGATAAAAGTCAGGAAGGGGTTCAGAGTTTTAGTGGGGAGAGGAGGCAGGGAATAATAATGGCAAGCGGGAGAGAGGGTTAGGAGAGAAAGCTAGGAGGATTTCCGGCGTGGTTGAATGTGAATGTGAGATTGGCCATCTGAACTGGAGCTGTTAGGGTTCTGCTGAACTGGGGGTTTTTCTTTGGGAACCACCCCTGTTTCAGGTCGAGCCCAGAGGAGGTGGGCAACCATGACTCTGTGCGTGGCTAGGGCTTTGCTGTGAAAGAAGAGGGCCAAGGAAGTGGAGGCATTAGTTTCCGACAACCAATGACTGGCTTTCCGTCTCTGGGGAGTTCCCTCTTTCGGACACTTCATATGAATGGAATATGAGGCTGCTTGTGTTTGGTTTCTTTCATTTGTTTTCAGGGTTCATCATGTAGCATGGCATGCCTTTTTATGGCCAAAGTCTATGTCACATTATCCACTCATTAGTTAATGATATTTATTTTAAAAATATTTTATTTATTTATTTTTAGACAGAGAAGAAGGGAGGGAGAAAGAGAGGGAGAAAAACATTAATGTTTGGTTGCTTCTCATACACCCCCACACTGGGGAACCTGGCCCAGGCACGTGCCCTGACTGGGAATTGAACTGGCAACCCTTTGGTTCGCAGGCCAATGCTCAATCCACTGAGCCATAGCAGCCAGGGCTAGAGATTCTGGTTTATGATGGTGCTGATGAAAATAGGGGCAAACCCAGATGGAGCAGGTGGTGGAAGGGGTGTTTACAGGGAACTGCCGTTCTTTGCCATTCAGCAGCGGGGCGCCAGAGCTGGTGGAACTCCTGTGGGTGAAACACCGTCTCCTTTAGAGAGGTTGCCCCTGTCTTTTGACCTTCAACTTTAACTCAGTCTCTTTCTTCTTCTTTTTTTTTTTAGCATTTTATTTGGAAAAAATTCCAATATAATTAACAAACAAGATATTTAAAAATAATATATTGAAGAGTTATCTCCTCTGGCCAAATTTGCCTTGTCTGTTACCATCCTCAGGATTATTTAGACATCATATTTTTTCATCTGGAAATATTTCAGTGGATGTCCTTGAAAGACAAGGACTCATTATAGGCAACAAATCCCCCAACATGGGATGGTGGTCTTTTAAAGTGTGGTCTCCCCAACTCATGAATGAGAATGAAGGGAGAGCCTGACATAGTAAAAACAGAACAACCGAAATCCAGCTTTGTGAGCTCCAAGACTTTATTGAACCTCTCTGAGCTTCAGTTCCCTCATTCATTAAAAGGAAATAATAGTGCTTCTCTTATAGCAGGGCGGGGTGTGTGTGTAAAGAAATAGGTGATGTACATAAAGGGTTAGCGTAACGTAGGCACATGGTAAATACTCAGGAGGTGGTAATATAGTAATAGTGAGTTGCTTTTAGCTGACTTTCCTTTGAGTGAAGAAAACACTAACAGACATAGAGCTAGAAGTCAGGAGCAGAAAGGGACCCCAAAGTAGCAAACTGGATTAAGAGAGGAAAAAGGTGAGAAGGCATCTGAGAAAAAACTTGGATTACTTCCCATTTTGTGTAGGTGCCATCTGAGTGGACTGAGGATGTTCCACGGACCCCGCCTTTGCTGTTTTGTCATGGTAACCACATCTCCCTTCTTGCTTGCATCCTCCTAGGGCAGTTCCCCGTCAATAGCTGTTATAGGTAGTTCCAGTAGGCTGTGATCCTTCCATGGTCTTTTGAAAATTATTTTCAGAGATTGCTTTCACGAAAGATTAAGATGGATTTTCACTTAAATCCCTTAGACATGGGGTGTGTATATGCTTTGTATGAATACGTTTGTGACTTCTCTTCTACATGGGTCTTTAACTCCATTTCCAAATCAAGCAGGAAAATTGAGCCTTTAGAACTGGGATCCTGGTGTTATTCAGCAAGATAAAGTCTTCCTTTCTGCGTGAGAAGCTGATCAGAATTTCAGTGCCCCTCTGTCTCACCCTGCTTGTTAAAGAAGGCAAAACAGAAATGTAGCATAAATGATTCAACTCACCTCATTTATGAGGACAATTGGAATGAAATCTTCCAGTCTCTGGATTCACTGAATTGGCACAAAGATCTGTTTCTGCCTCTTTTTTCCTTCGATGGTGGGATATGCAGCACTGTGCCAGCGGGGATATTTCTCGTCCTTCTCTTCCATCTCCTCTTGGCAGCTGGACAAAAATTCCTTGTACATATACAAGGAATATGTAGTGCTTAGCTCTGGTAGTGCTTTTATTGGCTGCATGTTTACCCTGGAATTTAGTTTGCAAACCAGATACCAATGATATGCATAGGATTATCCAGGTTGATTGATGGATTGATCCATTCAGTTAACAAACATTTATCAAGTATCTATGTGCCAGGCATTAAATTGCTATGAAAGCATCACCTTAATTTGAAATAAAATTGAAGTGGATGGCAGTAGATTTTTGTTTTGTGTGCTTGAATTGTCTAGATTATGTGGATTCAACAGGGCAGACCTGTCTGAACTTGAACTAGTTGGAGAATGGTATCTATACCCATGTAGGCCTAATTATTGCTACCTGTTGGCTGCTTTCCAACCTGTGGATATCAAGATGCCTTCCTGGGATGGACCATGGTAAATAAACAAGGTGCTGTTACGGTTAAGGGTTCTCGAGAAGTGTTTTCACATGTGGGTACCGGGACTCTCGGGTACAACAGATGGCAGGATGTCACCATAGACTGAGTGTATAAATTGGGCAAGGGACGAATCACAAAGATTTTGTCACTGGAATTAATTTTCTACCTTTCTTAAATGTAGCTCCAAAATTTCCTTTCCATCAGCTGTGGGTTCTGTTTCCATACAAGGTTCTCGTAATCCTGCGATGCCACCAGGCCTCTGCACTGTGAGAAGGTCTTGGAGTCAGGCTTTCTTCGGTGATTCATGTGAGAAAGGCTTTCATAGCGATGTTCTTTGAAATAGCGTGGTAGGCATTTCTAGTACTAAGTGATTTCTAGTTTTCTTCCCCCTTCTGGACACATGGGAGGGATGCTCTTCTTTGACCCTTGCACGTGACTAGTTCTGGCCAATGGGATGTAGGTGTCAGACACTTCTGTGCTAAGAGCATGTGTCTAGAAGCAGACTAACTGGGTTGTGATGTCATGTAAATTTTCAACTTTATTCTATAATGTCCAGTTTTTCTCTCCCTAATTGTTGTAATAATTTATACTTTGACCAAGGTGATAAGAAAGGGCCCATATATCCATATTACTAGCAGATTTATAAATTATAAAATTTTACAATCTAATGGTTATAAAATGGTCTATCTTTTGGTAGAAATTTTTCTTTCTGTGATTACCAGTGAAATGACAATCCTTCATAGATCTACTGGCCATGTGGGGTTTGTTTTTTGTGAACTGTTTGTTCCTTTCTGTAGGGATCATGATTTATTTATTACCACTTGAAGTATTCTCTCTGCATCTTGGTAACTGTCCCCATTCACAATCCTGCTTTCACAGGAGTGATATGCAGAAATCCGCAGGCTTTCTTGCACCTAGGGCATAACATATTACCTAGATTCTTTCAATCAGATGGGCCCATCCTAGACATAAAGTAGAAGTCAGCAACGTAAGTGGTATCCTTAGGGTAACAGTAGCTGCTATAGCAGATAAATCTCCTGCTTAGCCCTGAAACACAACATACATTCACTTCTCACTCATATGGAAGTCTGACATGGGAGTTCTTGGTGGAGTAGCCTTCTGTGTGGTCCCTCAGGGACTGAGGAAGTGGAAGAGGCAAGGGCCATCTCCAGGAGGTTTTTACAGGCTCTTCCTGGAAACATACACTTCTATCTGCATCCTACCGGCCAAAACTCAGGCATATGCCACACTTAACTGTAACAGAAGTACAATCTAGTCATAGTTTTGGTAAGTGCATAGTAGTCCTGCTACATGGTGGAGTTGATTTTTTTTGGCTAGCATGGTGACAGTTGGTTAGTTCTTTGGGGAAAGTGATGGTGGAGCTTTCTGATGCTCAGCCTGGATGGGCATAAGGACAAAGCGGCACTGCATGGGCAGTTCATCGGGAACCCCCACAAGGAAGGCAGCGGGCGTTGTTCCTGCCCGCGTGGTTTCAGTGCCTGGCGTTCTATCCCTCCCCGCGATTCTGTTGGCTATTTAATATCCTCCAGCAAGTTCCTTTTCTGCGTAGATTAGTCTGAGTGGAGTTCATGGGCTGTAGCTAAGAGTTCTGATGTTTTAGTTCCTTTTGGTTATTCGTATTTACCTTTGAGACTGGGCCTCAGAGAGTGTCTCTATTGAACTAAGTCGTGGTGTTTATTCCTCTGTGCATAATAGCCTATTAGCCCTTCTTGTGTTAAAACAAACCAATACCCACATGTATGCAAAAGCATGTCTACAGAGGATCAACTCTGATAGTTTCAGGCCCAAAGGCACCTCTTCCTAAACCAAATCAGAACAAGAAAATATCCATAATTTATAAGCAGTTAAGAGAGGACTGTCTACTCTTTCTTTCTAATCTCATCTAACATAAGTTGATTTGGAATCTCACTACTTCATTTGTGTCAAGAATGCAATCCTACCTCTGGGAGGGGTGCTGCTGCCTCTGCTTCCTTCCTTGTTCGGGGTCCTTCAGGCCCCCAGTGAGGCTGTGACAAACAGCCAGGAATCTGGCTGTGTGATCTTGGAGAACAACCAGGTAGAGAATCAAGACTGACTAAGAGATCTGATTAGTCCTATATATATCCCCGGGTTAAGGGAGAGGTGAGAGATTAAATGTTTTAAGGTGAAGTACAAATCCCTTAATAATTGAGGCTCTTCAAAACCAATTTATCTTTTTTGGGTTCATACTGGGCTTAAATCATATCCAAGATTGGCCGGTTTAATAATGCCACTGGCTAATTCTTGCAGCTAAGGCTCTCTGCCAGTCGCCACTTTGGGGATTTGATTTCACTAGCAGATTTTCAGTGATTCTTATTATAATTCTTGGTTGCTTTCAGTATTTTCCACCAGGTGGCTCTCGTCTCTCGATGTAAACCACTGCCCGTAGCCTCATTTTGAGCTGGGCTGGCCTATGTGGGTTATTTTCCTCTGCCCACTCAACTTCTTCAAATCTTTCAACAAACCCCTTTGTATGTTTGACAGCATCTTCTTTTTGTCCTTTCTGGAAACATAGATCAAACCTCAAGTCATAACCTCCAAATTTATTATTATTATTTTTTGATAATACCACGTTGTTCTCTACCATAATAATCTCTCTGGCGGGTTGTGGCCAGGCCCGGTGCCCCACACCTGGAGCTGGCCCACCGGTGCTGCTGCAGACAGGGTGTGGCTGGAACACCTGTGTGACTGGAGCTCACTCCTATGGGTCCAGAATCCCTGCGGAAGTCCATGAACTCAGATTCTGGGCTGTTCTGTCTTGGCAGATTCGCTATTTTACCCGACTCGATGAAACAAGTCTGTTCTGACGGCTTCACCGTGAGGAACTGGGAGGGCAAAAAGGGGTATTCAGCTTATCTGTATCTTTAGTCCCGTGTGTGTATTTCCACTGCGTGTTGGCTCTGTGGGTGGCAGAGAGAAGCGGAAGCAAACTTCAGCTAAGTCCAAATCATCACTCGGAAACAGTCGGATTCAGATCAGTTTGGTGATGTGATCCAGCTCAGTCCCTAATCAACTTCGTTTCTTTAAAACAATCCTGACATCATAGATATATCTGTATGTGTGTAATAAGTGACCAAAAAATTACCTTGAGTTTTCTTCTGTTGTGGACTCAGCTTGAAAGAATGGAAGCCACGTTCCCATTTTCCACCCTTGAGCTGTGCTGTGTTTGAAGATCTAGGTCCACTGGAAGTGGGGTTTGTTGGCGGAAAAACACTGGAGAGCATAAGAGGAAGAGGAGGTTGGAGACCTGGCAACTGAGGTATTCATCCAACAGATGCTTGTCGCTGCCATGTGCCAGGCACTTTTCTAGGCATTGGTTATGTATCAGCAAATAAGGCTGGAGAGGATTCTGCTCACACGGGATTTATGTTCTTCTGGAGAACACAGAAAACCAACGCGGCGCACAAACCTGTTGGTTCAGGGCAGCGACCAGAACCGTGGAGACGACGTGACGGGGCTGCGAGACGGAGTGCTAGGCGGAGGGTTGTGAGCGTCCCGAGCAGCGGTCGCCAAGGGACGCTCCCTCGTGGTGGCACTTGGCACAGCGGCGGGGATAAAACTGCTTGTCATTGAACACGCAGAGCACACTTGGGGGGATAATCGGGATCCCACTTTTCTGATCATATAAGCTCCATGGGTTCTCACGCTCTCGTGGAGGGGCAAGTATCCTCCGAAATGACAGATACTAGGCTTTTTATCACCTTTGGAAACTTGGGTCTTATTAGACTTCATTTAATTGAAAAAATTAAGAAAATGGGCATTCTCATGACATTCCTTTCCACTGTCGTGAAGCTGCATAAGTACCTTCAGGTCAGCCAGGCACGTGACCTCATACACAAAACGTCCCAGGGATTCAAAATTTCATATGCAGCAGCCATTTCAACCACAATAAAAAACCCCAAACTTTTTTCTTTTTAACCTAAGTGACTGCCGTGAATGTGGGAAGACTGTGAAAACGGGCGGCAATAGGCTTTTCCAGGCTGGGACAGACGAGTGGTTAGATCTGGAGACCTGATTTCCAGAGGGACCTGGAGCCCTCCTTTCGGCTGTTGACATTCATTACTCGGGGTGATGTTCCTCCTGGAGGCCTCCGCGGCCTGGGCCTCTCCCGGTACCTCGTGCTCCTGCGGCCTGGCGCAGCTGCAGGCGGCGAGGTAGAGGCAGAGGCTTCCGCGGCCCCTAAAACGCAGGCCCCCTGGTTCACGTGCCGTGAGTGACAGATCCTGGATGATTACGCCTCAGGGGCCGGATCCCGCACCGGGAAGCAAGCTCCTGCGAGGCGCTGGCTCGGAAAAGGCGACCAAGTGCCAGGAAACCTGCAAGGAAAGCGACGTGGCATCTGCTGTGAGCACACGGTGCATCTGCCAGAGTCTGTGTTTGCCACCTGCTTCTGCGCTCTCCGCCGACTGGGGCGGGGGTGGGCGCCCTGGGAAGCGAATGCGGAGGAGCTCGCGAGGCGGCCCGGTCGCCAAGGAGCCTCCTGTCCGCTGGGCCGTGTTCTCTCTCTTTCTCATAAACATCTTGGCTTCCAGGAAATTTATCAAAATAGTCAAGTTTGTGCGGGCCCCTTGACGGTATGCCAGGTTTTTGAGTGGGCAGGTGTCGTTAGCTGCTGCAGCTAGTTGCTAAGGTTTGAACCCGAACCAGGAAAAGGGTGGGAGTGGAGCGGGGCAGGGTGGGAGGGAGACAGCAGCTGCAGGGGGAGGTGGTGAATCAGCCGGAAGAGCCGCACCTCCTCCTTCCGTCCTGCCCACACCTCTGGCGGTGGCCCCGGGAGGCCAGCCCAACCTCCCAGGCCTACCCCTGCCCGCGCTCCAGTGCCCAGGCCTCCTCCGGGTCTCTTTGGGCTGCTGAGATCTTCTGCGAGCTCTGCCAGACCTTGGAGGTACAGATGGATGGACCCCGAACCCCCTCTTTTGAGCGAACCCCGCCTTCCTTACAACCTGTATAAAGGAAACCTTGAACCGAAGCCTGACCCGCTCCCCTGCTTGGGTGGCTGCCTTCCACCTTCCCCTTGTCCTTTAGCGCTGGGCTCTTTGTAGGGAGACAGTGACCCCCGAGCAGATGTTTCCTACTTGAGGTCCTCTGTCTTCTTGGGAAGTCATTCGCAGTCCCTGCAAGGCATTTGGCCTCACTCCAGCTGGTGAACACATTTTCCTGGGCCCACAGCAGGCTAAAAATACTGTCATCACAAGGCTGTGCAGTGGATTCCTGGACGATTTCAAAGCACGTAGGCGCCATCACAAGAGAAATCCACACTTGTTTCTGCAACCCTGTTTCCAAGAGAGGGAGAATTGGAGTGACCGAGTTTTGGCTGTAGGGGGCCCGAAGGGCTCTTCCTATCTGCCTTCTGGGAGAGGGGGCCTCAGCCCTGCGACCTTGTATCTCCGTGCCTCTGTTTCCTCCCTCATTAAATAAAGAGGTTTGTAAAAGGTGAAACCACGCCCACAGTCCCGCCCACCATTGATCTGCACTGCTCTTCCGTGGCAGGTGGGATTGGTCAGAGTCTCCAAGTAACTGCCTGTGACTGAGAAGAGGTCCCCGAGTCTGGGAGTTTGCAGTGGTGAGTGTGGGGACAACAGGCTTGGCCTCGGGGTGAGCTTATTTGACTCCAGGGCTGATAACTCTGGAGGCTGAGCTGATACATCAAGATGACAAGAAACCAGTTCTGGCGGGTGTGTCTCAGTGGATTGAGTGCTGGCCTGTGGACTGAAAGGTTGCCGGTTTGATTCCCCGTCGGCGCACTTGCCTGGGTTGCAGGCCAGGTCCCCAGTTGGGGGCATGAGAGAGGCAACCAATTGCTGTTTCCCTCACACATCATGCTTCTCCCTCCTTTCCCCCCTCTCTAAAAATAAATAAACAAATAAATAAATAAATAAATAAAGACAAGAAACCAGAAGTATCCATTACCTCTTGTGCCAACTGGAAATTTCATATTAATTTGCCTAAAGCAACTCATATTTTATCCTCTTTTCAGATGTATTTCAATGAAAGAAAAATAATTTGGACAATTCTGAGTAATTTTCTCTTTATTATAGTAAGCACTTAATGAGAACCTGTTTTGAGTTGAAAACACACACCGAAAACAAATTATTATTATTATTTTTTAACTGAATGTTTTTCCCCTAAGCGATGCTGAGCTAGGGAAGTCGTGGGGAAGTCACGGTGGCGGAGGTGGGGGGTGGGGAGTGGGTGGGGAGTGGGTGTGGGGGGTGAGGGCGGTTCAGTGGTGCTGAGACTTTCAGGTTCTAAGGTCTCAACAAGTTCCAAATATTCAAGTTTTTACAACACCAACTAAAGTAGCTGTCCAAAATACCTATTTTGACCAACAGCAACAAAATTTAGTAATTCCTCAAAAGAAAAGGTAAATGTATTTTTTTGCCCGATGTTCCCAAAGCTACACAATGGAGTTTTGTTTGTTCTTTTTGATTTAAGTCAAAGAATGTGTTTGAGATTTTCCAGACAGTTTTTCAGTGTGTGATTGTCCTGTTTGAAATAGAGTTATTGCTTTGCTAAGAGCAGTGGCTGGTACGGTGATGGAACTGGCCAGGTACAGAAAACACATAGTTATAACTAGTTTCCGTTGTGATTGGTTTTTGTGACGAAACCCCAAGTAATCAGCAAAAACGCTAAGTAATCTATGATACCTGTCATGCTCTGTCTCTGGGCTATGTCCTTGGCCTCCTAGCACCAAAATCCTCTACGATGTGTGCTGTAGGAGCCATACAGTTCTGCAGGACCACATCTTTCAGCGGCTTATGACTTCCTTCAGAAAGAATGGGTGTGGAGAGGACTATTCGTCTGCGGCTCCACGTGAGCTCCGGGGAACCCCCACTGCAGCCAGAGCCCGTGACTGAACTGCTACGGCCGCGCAGTGGCCAAGGCCCAAGGAGATGGAAGGTGTGGGACTCCTTCGAGTTTTCTCTTCCACCTCCAACTTTTCTATTAAACCTCTCGTTCTCGTTAGATGTTTGTTGAGACCATGAAAATTATGTGAGACTATTTTATGCCATACATAAATACATTTATATATTATACATAATATATAGATTTCCCATTTTCTTATTTAAGTAGAAACAATAATATAATATATAGAGATGTTATATCTCCATATAATATTAATTATATTATTAATAATATATCATTACATTACACAGCAATTGTTAATCACATATTAATTATAATATCAATAATTATATAATATAACAGTAATTAATTATGTAATTAGAGGGCTATAATCAATTATATATTAATTACAATATCAATCATTATACAACTATTAATTATATAGATATTGTATGTATATAATTATATAACATCTCTATTATATATGTAAATCTATTTATAGATCTGTTTCTTTCTCTCTCTCCGAGGAGTTTTAAGCCTTTTACTACCAGAGCCAGGGGGCAGAGATATTATTCTTACTGCTGTAGATAGGTAAGCGTGTTAGAGAAACAAGAACACTTCTTTGAAGATTACGGCAGGCTGACGGCAGAAACCACAGCAGGACCCTGTGTGGGGCCCACCGTTGTCTGAGGGCCCGGGACCACTCCCTCACGTCCTGCCACGGCAGCCTCAGTCGAGCTGGGCTCTTCAGTCCTCAGATGACATCCTTCGTTAGTGGGCCTCAGGGAGGAGGCCTGGCATGTGAGCCTGCTGGGTGCAGCTTCTGGGACATCAGGATGCCTAAGGTAGAGCCTCAGATGAACTGGGGGTGTCAGCAAACCAAGGCACTTGGACAGGTTTTATGGGTACCAATGAGGAAATGATGTTTGCTTTTGACACCTGCTTACGTTCCCTTCTGCATCTCCATCCGTCCCTCTCTGGGAAGCCTAAGACCTATCTTCTCAGGTTCCCGGCCCCTCCTGCTTGCTGCCCTCTAGCTGTTTCCCCATCCCGTCTGTCACCCCCTCTCCCGCTGCTATGGTAGTGGTCATCCGAGAGATATATTTCTTCCAAAAGGTCAGCTCTTGGTCTACATTCACCATTACACTGAAAACATACATTGGACCAAACCTCTATCAGTGTGGGCTCTGAGGTTTCTGACATCAATGCGTATGCTGCTCTGCGCTTATTTCCTGTTCTGCCTTCCCTATTCGTCTGGATAATGGTAAGGTCAAGGAGAGGAGGGCGCTAACTGCTAATTTTCTCCCAATATCTCTGCTCCCTCTTTTCTGTGGTAATCGAACCCCTGACTTTTAGCTCAGCACATTACTGCCGAGATTATTCACTTCTGGGTATGGATTTGTGACTGAATTCTTGCCAAAGGGTTATGAATGGAAATACGGTGCAGCAGATTCTGAGAACGTTTCTTCATCTTGCTTCCTGGAAGGAAGGTGCTGCTGTCTTGGACCGTGAGGTCAAAGCTGTACCTGGTGGAGCAACAAGATAGAAGGAGCCAGGCTTCAGGCCACTGTGGAGCAACCTATGAACTTGGGTTGCTTGCTTGGATTTGTTGAAGCCACTGTTAACTTTTTAAAAATTGTTTATTTCTTTGTTGATTACTCCGTACTAACTTCCAAGTAAGAGCGTGGGATCTAACGGCAGCTGTGTAGATTGCTCCTACCCCGGGTCAGTTACACCGACCCTCGGAAATGACCTTGCACCATTTCCCAGACCGAGGTTCCTTCCAGGCTGATGCTGATGGGTAGAACACGGGAGAGGGTGTGGGTACACAGTTACAGGATTTAATCCCTGGTTCACCAGAGGGAGGAGCAAAAGTCAGCAGCCCCCAGAAGTACAACTTCTTCTTTGAATGTACAGATCAGCATCTACATGTTCATTCTTTGCCTAAAGCACAAATTCCCCCAAAAGCCTCTTTTGATGTTCCCCCTAAGACGGAGCCAACTTGTCTGCATGTAGCCTAGACTTGCATTACTGTTTTCTTCTTTGGAATGTGTTTTTTTCTTACCACAAAGCCACTGCCAAAAGAACGGGGGTGCACCACCAGGTCAGTCAGCACTGGGCATATGCAGCTTGGCCTTACTTGGGTATTCTTCAGATTTGTGAAGTCATGGATGCAAAGCAGTCCACAGTTCTGTCCTTTCCCCATCCTCTGTCCGGCTGTTATGTTCAGTTTCTTTGAAATTTATTAATTTAATCCAATTTATTTCTATTGGCCACCTTGATGCCTTTTTCTCTGCCCACAAAAAAGATTCCCATCACAAGCCCCCTCTAATTAACACTCATGCTTGAGGTTGGGGTCACCTGCTCCCCCACTTCCCCCTTATCCCCTTGCTCTCCACTTTCCAGGTAAGCCATTTAAAGTGAGCTTCAGGACCCCAGTGAGCTCTCAGAGGTGAATGAAAGGCAATGAAAACAGCTTTGAAAAGATCCAGGTCCTTGTGTAAGGCTGGAGTATGCTTGGAAACATGCCCTGTCTGTGGTTTCTTCCTGTTAAAGGTTTGGATGACGGAAGAAGAAAACAGGTCAGGGAGAGGCGGCCTCTCCTAGGTTGAAAAGTAAGAGAAGCAGCGTAGAACTCTGAACGCCAGTTCTGAAGTGTGACCGTGAAATTTATTCCAGCAAAAGAAAAGGAAGCTCTATTTCCCCGTGATGTATAACTCATATGGAATTTTACACCATGAAGTTGAAGGGAACGCCAGCTCAGAAACTCAGCCCACTCTGCAGCGGAGGTTGCGTGCTGCATTTGTCACGACTAACATTTCTGTTGGCAGGTGGAATGCCTCTTCTTACATGCTGCACTATTCCAATTTCCCCAGGGGTTCATTTCTTACTGTAATATATGTGTTCATCTTTGTGAAGGCTTTTCATTTACTTTGATTGTGAACAATCATCTTCCCCTTATCTTTTTACTCTTAAGTTGATTTGCATACAAATTTCAGCCAGAAAACATCTATGAGAACGTTAATATTATTGCCAAGATTGATTACTTTGTCTCTGAACCGTAGCCTGGCCTGCTTCAAGGACATACCTTACCTTTCTTTGTTCTGCCTTTGAATGACAGGGCCGTTTCTGAAACTTTCCCAGGGCTGGGTCTCTACCCCCGAATCTTTGACCCAGAGATATTAGGAACATGGTGGTATCAGTTATAGATTGTGTGGGCATGAGCATGACTTGTGACTTCAGGTCTGTCCTGGGACCATTCCAGTGGCTTACACCAAACCTTTAAGGGCAGGCCAACATCTGCCTGGAATTCTTACCTTTGTCAGAAATCTTGAACTACTGTTGCTGATGGTCTCTAAAAGGCCAGTGTTAAGCTGCTTTTTGGACAATCACCTTATTTTTGTCTACTGCTTCCCTGCTTTTGAAAACACTCTGGGAAACATGGAAACCACAGGAGTTTCCCTGAGCCACAGGCAGGACTGAGCATGGATGTGCTGGACCTTAGTTAGCATTCTGAGTCTTTAAGGTCGGGTAACATGAAAAATTCTCAACCACAAACACTTTATAGCAACATAGACACAAGCAGTAACAATTTCATCTACACGAGGCTCTTCAGATTTACCTCTGGTCTGTATACATATTCCAGTGATTAAAGAGTTGTTAAGAAGTGTGATATACAATTTTATATTCTAATATTTTCTTAAGATTCCTATTCCAATTTATTTGTATCAACATTATACTTACCATTGACGGTCATATAATTCGTATGACATGATTTTATCAATAGGCCATGTTTTTAGTAATTATTTTCTTACTGTGTGTTTATTGTGTTTTATTTTCAGTTAATAGGGTTCTTGGGCTTTAAGAACAAAAGTCTAGAAATGACCATTAAGCCTCAAGCTACAAGTTGAGAGTTAACGCGGCTTAGTCTTGCCTGGGGAAGGAGCTTACAGACTTGAAAATTGTTTTCCAAGCTAGCAGTAGTTAAACATTTTTTTAAAAAGCAACAAAACAAAAAACAGACTATTAATCATTCTGCACTTTAAAATAAAAGAACTGTTTCCATTATTTTGTATTGCAATCTAGTATTGGGACATATCCATCCAATATACACATTTTATAACTCTAATTATACTGTACATGCAGTTTGTAATCTCTTTTCATTTTACATTGGACCACATAGAGAAGTTCTAAATCATTACTTGAAGTAGTGAGGATTTTAACAGTGAAAAGCTATGCAGATAAAGTTGTGGTCTACATTCCTGTCTACATAATTTTTGAAAATTTAGTTGCATTACTTCCTGGCATCAAGACCCAAAGATAATGGATTTCACGATAAACATACTGTCACATTTCTTTCCAGTATGCAGTGATGTAGGCAAAGCAGGAATGTGTCAGTTTTCCTGGCATTTTGACAGTCCTGGACGTTGCCGTCAAAACTGTGTGGTTAGTACGTAGATGTAGATGCTAACTGCTCGGTGCCCACACAAGGAAACCACTGCTGTTGGATAGTGAATTAAATGTCCCAAGTTTCCCTAAAAAACAAAAAACCTTTTGTTCACTCTGAATGAATTGTCACAAGAACAGATAGGTTTTCTTTGTGTGACCTAGGTGGTAACGGTAATGCAATAAAAAATTAAAATGCTGTCAGATGAGTATCCACTGTGTAGTAATGGGTATCTTCGTGTTTATACTCGGCTTGCAGGGTTGTGGGGAGTTAAGGCCCCCGACTGCACACTAGAGGGTGCTCGTGGCTACCGAATAGCTCTGCCCCATGTCCCCATTCATTTTCCTTAGCATTGTCTCAGGGAAACTGGCCCGCCACCAACGCACACGGCCTAGTAACTGCTGCTGCATTTGCCCTCTGGCAAGAGAATCTCAGATATCCGACTTGCAAAGGGATGTTTACCCTTGGGAGGCTTGTGTGCCTTTTACTTTTCTTCTGGTAAAGCTCTACTTGGATGTTTTCAAGAGCAAAGATTTCAAGAGTTTTCAGTGGAGGACACTCTGATGTTCAGACAAAACCCCCGGGCGGGGTTCACGCAAACAAAACCTCTGCGGAGGGATCTGCGCTGCAAAAGCAAACAGCAGGAATTGCTCAAGTGCACGGGAGCTGAGTAGACCTTGGCTTTGGAGATTTTAGTCGTCACAGCGGATTGGGATGGGGACTGGACGGGACCAAAGGAAGGCCAAAAAGGCAACGGAGGAATAGACACACGGGCTCCCGGGAGGGGCGGGAAACCAGGGAAAAGGGAGTAGCCTCGAGCCGCTGGAGCCATCCTGCGGGAAGACATGAAGCCGCGGCCCTTCATTATTTTGCTTCTCTTAAAAATAAGCAAAACAACGGTTTGTCCTGAATTTTAGTAGCCTCTTTCTCGAGAAGCTCAGAAGACCGGGCATCATTAGCCCCGAGGGAGGCTCTGTGAGGATAACTCCCCAGTAGCACCCGGTCTGCTGAGCAGAAATCAAGTCCCCGAAAGGGGCGGGCCGCGAGGCTGGAAGAAGCAGGTCCATCTTTCCCTCTTAGGGAGTACTTGACCGTGACTGAGTGGGGTCCTCCGGGGCTGTCGTCTGTGGGCTGGGGAGAGGCTCAATGGCACCCCTTTCCCTTGAACTCACCTCTTCTCCAGAGCCTTCCTCTTTCGGTGTTCTGCCTCAGTTTTTCTCTCTTAACTTCAACCTCAAACAAATGCAGGTTTCTCTTACATTGAAAACAAACAAAACCTCTCCAATCACTCTTCCCTCCACCTGCCGTAGCCTGGAGCGAACTTCCTCTCTGTCGTTCCAACATCAAGAAAGATGGGTATTTATAACAGTGAGAGGTTGGAAATAACCCTGACTACCTGTTTACATACATCTTGGTTTAGGCAAACGTCGGACTATTACTCAAAAATTGAAAACAGCATTTGACAACTCATTACATAAGAAAACTCTCCAGATGTAATTTAAATAAAACAATCAAGAATAAACCTGCGTATAAACTATGTATGATTCCAGTTTAAAAATATAAATCTCCCTAATGTATGCACAGAAACATGTCCAGAGGGAACTAGCCCAGGATGTTAATAGTGTTTATCTCTGGTGTGGGAATGTGGAAATTTAAACTTTCTTCTTTATATTTTTAGAAACTTAAAAAACAATACATTGGCATTAGTTTTTATAACTAGAAAAGGGTATATTGTTATTTATCTTGCCTTTTCCACTCCCACTAACTGACCACCTCTTTAACCCTTGCATCCCACCTGCCATCCCCAGATCTCTTCCGAAGTGGTTCTTTCCAAGGTCAAAAAGGTCACTTGCTTATTTGATGTAGTGTTTGTTTTCTCTTTTAACTTCAACCTCATGGACTCACTTCTACTTTCTTCATCCTCCAGACATTTTCAGCTGGGTGCCTACCAGGACCTCAGTATCAAAACATCCAAAATGGGATAAATATTCTTTATTTACTTGTCTCAATCCCTCCAGTTCTCCTCCCCAGACCTAAATCTCTGCCTCACTTTAAAATTTCCAATGATGATGATATTGCTTTGCTTCCATAGATCTGGACTCAAAAAAGCAGGTCAGTCTGACTCCATCCTCTTCCTGGTTCTCTTCCCCATCTCTGCAATCGCTGAGTTCTCAAAACTCTACTCTGTGATGTCTCTTTCATTCTTCAAACCCACCCCCTCCCCTTTTCTGGTTCTCACTGTGTCCTGTCTTCTAGTTCAGGTGCTCCCTGTCTGACACCTGGGCCACTTCGACAGTGTCCTCACAGTTTGCTTTGTCTTTAGTTTCTGCTTTTCTCCAGCCAGGCGGTCCACTGACAGGGGGCCGCCCGCAGCCCGGCTCTGGGCGGGTCTCTGCTCTGCGCGGAGCTGTCCATGAGCTCCTCTTGGGCTTTCAGCCCCCAGACAGATTTTCTTAGGCCTCACTGTTCCTTTCATTATTGTTTCCTACTTTCCATGTGCATCAGCCAGCCCAGCTACATACCTTTACCCAGACCCACCCCACCAGAAGCTCCCTTTCTGATGCCAGAGTCAGAGAACCACGGATCCGGGAGGGACCAGGCTTAACTCGTCCAACTCCTTCCTTCCACCCTTCTTTCTTGTCCGGTCTCTTTTGGAAAACACTCCTGCTCGCTCATGACTCTTTCAAATTTGGCACCCAGTTCTGCTTTCAGTTTTCTGGGTGGAACAGGCCCTTGGCTGGGAAGGGGATTGGAGATGAGGAGTTGCTGCTGGAAAGTGAGGCTACATGCAGCCACTTCTTTGCATATGGTGCTGAAGGGGTTCCCTTGGAAGAGGGCATGGGACTCCGATTTCCACTATGGTCCAAAGATGTAGAAACATGTGTGATAGATGGAGGTGGCCCAGACAAGGAGAATGGGAACCCCAAGAGAAGCTTACTGTAAAGATAAGAAGAGATGAACTGCAGGCAACTCTCCTCATCAGGTCTAGAGGTTGAAAGAGTTTAGAATTAGGGGTAGATAGATAGGAAGCCCCTTGTGACCTAGCCAGGCTAGGGTGGGTGGATGGAGAGAGCTGTGGTGGAAATTTCCTTTGCAGTCAGTACCGAAGCTATTAGTTATAGAGTCTGGCTTCTTAGGCTAAGTATAGTCTCCGTTCTCCTGCCAAGAAGTGAGAAGAAATCTGGAGTGAATTGTGGACAATGGTAAATCTTGCTGGAGACTGTTGGAAATATCTAGGGAAAGGAATCCTAGGAATAGGATGGACTTTTTGTGAGGCAAACACATGGAGATGAGGAACCTCAGGATCTGGAGTGATACTTGTAAAGTGGTCACTTTAAGGCTGGTGAGGTGAGTTCCACAAGTGTGGCCTTCCCCCGTTAGATTGTAAGCTCCGTGAACTCAGGGCTACGCCTGTCTTTTAACTGTAGTAAACCTAGTGCCTGACTCTGAATAGACACTTCATCAGAATTTGATAAATGAATGAATACATAAGAAGTTTGATCTACATACAATAGAAAGTACGATCACTTTTATTTTAGAGTCTGTATTTCTATTAACACACCCCAAGAGCACATTGATGTGTGTGGGTGCCGTGTTACACTTGTGGCTGACCCTGTGGACTGGTCATCCTCAAATTGGGGTGTGCTTCTGAATGACTTGTGACATTTAGAAAGCACTCAGATATCTGGGCCTAGGGAATCAGAATCTCTTGAGCTGGGGGTAGGGCACAGGCTTGTCTATTCCTTTGGGTTTCTTTGGGTAAACCTCTGCTAAGGCCTGAAGCACCTCGGTAGTTTTCAGAAGCATTATGGCTACATCACGTTTCCTTCCTATGCTTTTGTAGTTACATTTGTAGACTCCTGATACATTTTGTCTTTTCAGTTTTGGCTCATTGCTGTTGCTCATCAACATCTCTTTGATCTTCTGTCATTCACTATATCAGCTATTTCCCCCAGATTTGTGTCACATGCAAATTAGATAAACTCGACTTCTTTCTCTTTGTGTGAGTCATGGAAAAAAAAATGTTAAACATGAAAGCATAAGGGTTGAAATGGATTAATCAATTAATGCCCAGAAATAAAATAAGATAAAAAATTCTTACACAACATTATTTTTCCCTTCATAAATGCACTTCAGAGGGAAAGAACGTGGGGACACAGTGAGGACATTTGATTTCTGTATCCAGCTCTGCAATAATATCTCTGTGACCTTGGACACGTCACTTACTCTTTCTGGGTTTGCCTGTCTCTGTGAGGAAAACCTCGGGGAGGAGAGTTAGTGCTCTGAGCTGAGCCCAGTCCTCTCCTTCTGGGTCTTGTCTCTGGCCCCGCCCCAGTTCCATCCACTCCTTCTTGACCTCAGGCCGGCGTGGCCCCCACTGTCCCCACGCCTGGCCTCGCAAGCACTACTTCCCTGCTCTCAAGCCAAGTGTAGACAGGTCCCCTGTTCCAGTAGACCAGCCTGGATAAGGGAGAAATTTTTCAGAAGGACTTTTCCAATGGATAAAACAAATACCCCTAAGGAAACAGCAAGTAAACTAGCAAGAGAAATGGGGGATATTACTCACTCGTCAGGGATTTGTCGGGTTTCTGTGATGTGTCAATCACTGTTCCGGGTCCTGGGGGTACAGCAGTGAAACCAAGTACTTGTCCTGACGAGGCTAGTGTTCTGTCGTGGGAGAGACAGATCAGAAAGACATAATCAGATACACTAGGTGGTGAAAATGTTTCATAGAAAAATAAAGTCTGGTAAAGGGCATAGGGAGAGTGGGTGGGTGGTTGCTGTTTCATGTAGGCTGTTAAAGGAAAGCCTCTCTACTAAGCTGGCGGGGAAGCAGAGATGTGGAGGGCGTGGAGTGCTGGGGGAGCGAGGGCACTGGGCAGGATGCATGCCTGCGAGGTCTAGGAACAGCAAGGAGGCGTGGGAAGGGCAAGATCACCTTGGAGGGAGGTGAGATGGAGCAGGCAGCGGACAAGCCAGGCTGCCAGGCCCTTATCGTCCATGGTAGAGACATTGGATTTTATTCTGAGGGAAATAAGAAGCCATTGGAGAGTCTTTGAATGGAGAGATAAAGTGCTCCGACTTAGATTTTTAAAGGATGCTTCTGGCTGCCGTGCAGTGAATGGACTCTATTGGGGCAACTGCAGGAGAGAACATTTGACCATTTGGATCAGGGTCAGGCTGAGGATGTGGCGAAAGCCTTCAGATCGGAAATGTCAGGGAACTTGGAAGATCAGCCGGCAGGATGTGTTGGTGGGGTTGGATGTAATGTGTGTGTGTGTGTGTGTGTGTGTGTGTGTGTGTGTGTGAAAGTGAGAGGGAGAGGGAGAGGGAGAGGGAGAGACAGACAGACAGACAGACAGACAGAGAAAGCGCTGTCCAAGGAGAGACCCCGTGCTTTTTCAGCTGAGTAACTGGAATGATTGATTGTCCTTGGTTAAGATAGAGGCTTGGGTGAACATGAATTTGATTTTGGGCATGTTAAGTTTGAGATGACTTTTCAACATTTGAATGAGTCAGGGGTTGGTCTGAAAACCAGAAACCACCACGGCTGTGTCCAGGAGGATTGTTACCTCAGAGAAAGGGGTTTCAGAACAAAACTTACATGGTTCCATAACCCCAGGTACTGAAATCCAACCTTAGCTTTGCACATTCCATCTCTCCCTTTCATTTTGCACAAATATCCTTATTTGCTACTTGCTGAGTAAGGCTGGTTTCCCGTGGAAGAAGGCTGACTTTCTTCAGCTGTGATTTTCATGAACCGGTCTCTGTCACTAGCCTGCTGGGCTTAGACTGGGCTGATCTGACAGCTGACGGAAGACTTCTGGGCTTTTTCCTGATTCAAACCTGGCGTCTTTGCCTGCCTGCTAAGTTCTTTTTTTTTCTTAGAGGGTTACTGTTGTCACTACCTCATTTGCAAGGTGGAGATGACTAAGATACTGTGGGTCTGGGTGTCTTTCCAGAAGTAACCGCTTCCCCAGGTTCCCTGTGGTGACTCAGAAAAGTGTCCCCTCTTGTCTCTGTGCCCTTTCATTGCCCACAAGAATCTGAACATTGCAGGTTTCCCGTAGAAAACTAAACAAAGACTCAGTAAGAGAAGATTCATCCTCTTGACACTTCTTTCTATAAATTAGGGGATGGATTATTATTAAGATAAGTAATACCTTAAGATTCTGGGTATCAAGAGTCATGTAATAACACAAACATTTATGAAAAAAAGAAAAGTAAAAGCAAAAAGTAGGGAACATTATTTCTTATCTTGATTCTAATGAAGGAGGATTCTATGATCAGAACTCTAAGATGCTTATTTCAGATGATGCCTAAGACATCAACTAAACCATTTCTTTGTCTAAGGCCAGGTTGGAATTCACAGCATTTTGCCCCCACCGCTTTTCAATCTTATTGTTTTTATTTTCTGTGATGGTGTTAATGAACAGTTAATTGTTTAAAGACGGCTTGCTGATGAAGAAGGAAGTGTGGGTGTCGCAGGTTCGATTCCCAGTCAGGGTACATGCCTGGGTTGCAGGCCATAACCCCCAGCAACTGCACATTGATGTTTCTCTCTCTCTCTCTCTCTCTCTCTCCCTTTCTCTCTCTCTCTCTCTCCCTCCCTTCCCTCTCTAAAAAATAAATAAATAAAATCTTGAAGTCTAACACTTAAAAAAAAAGAAGGAAGTATGAAGGCAGGAAACCAATGACAACAGAGAGTTCCCAAAACTGTTAACAACAAATTATCAATGAAATCTGTAGACCCTCAGATTAAACAGATTCTGAGTGGAGCTGCTTTGCCCTGGACTCCCCCATAGCCCCCCGCCCTCCCCACGCCATTCTTTCTATAGAGTTTTTGCAAGAGCTCTTTGTTGGTGCTTCCCCCACAGACCTCCACTCAGGGAGGAAGCTCTGTGTTAACTAGTTGATCAAAAAAAAAAAAGCAGAGACTTTGAGATCATCCCAAATATGTATATCTTCATCTCGAGGGGTTTTCGTCATGTTTAGAGCCTATAATTGAGAAGCTGAGAGCCAGGGAGAGGAGAACCTGGGCTAATGCTATTCTTGGCTTAATGCTTATGGACCCCAAGCCATGCTTTGCTTGTACCAACTTGACAGCGAGAGTTTGAGATTCCCTTCGCCTTGTGATGGAGAAGGAGTCAGAGGAAGAGTGGCTAAGCAACAGAAGAAAGCAGAAAGAACACATGCCATGTACCATGACCTTTGTAGAAGGCCTTGACTTTTCCTCCTCTAAGTCCCCAGTGTCCTGACTTTATGCCCACTCCCCTTGGACTCATCATTTTAGTCGTTTTTGCTTAGAGAGCCCACACTCCTCCCAGACTGTGGTTTGAGCTCCAGATAGACACAATGGCCTGGCAGTGACGGCTTCACCTCTGAGTGGTGAGAAGCACGATGGACCATGACTCACTCTAAGAGTTTCCATCATCTGCTCCAGCCAGCCAGCCCATCCATTATCTGTGGTTTGTCTCATTCTTCCTATTAGCTCATCTCTCTTTGCCAAGTTGACTTCGGTTTTCCTTTGTTCGAGCTCCTGGGACTGTCTGCCACATTACCTTCTTATGTGCTCATTGTCCCGCATGGTGCCATTTGCAGACACTATTAACATGCCATTTACACTCTCCTGGATCACTAATAAAAATGGTAAATGAGTCAGAACCTGACACTGTGCTTTTGCCATCTGCAGCCTGTTGACATTTGTCACTACCACAAGCGTATGGCTTTTTAAGACAGAAATCCAGCCCTACATTCACAGCAGTCAAAACTCGTCCCATTCAAAATTGACTTTCAGCATTTGCAGTGGTAAACACCCCCATTAGCCACAATCATTAGCTGTGTTCACCCACAGTGTTGGCCTAGGTAGTGCTGAAGGGGATGGATGAGCAGGGTGGTGAGTAGGGAGCAAAGGGGATGAGGAGCTCTGAGCTGATGTGGCCAGATCTGAGATTCAGGGGGCTAGGTTTTCTGGGTCCTTGAAGTCTGCAAGCACATACCAGTGACATGTTGTCACTGGGGTCAGGTTGGGGAAGGGAGTGTTGCCATTTGGGGTGCAAAGCAGATTGTTTTTGGTTTGAATTTTGGCTGCCTGTCTACTGTGATGGAGTTGACACTTCAGCATAGACACAATCTAGAGATTTATAAAATACCAGTTATCTTATTTTTTTGGCTGAATTATTAAATACTAATTTATGTATCTTTACTTTCCAATGTTGTGGTTTGACTTTTCTTCTTTTTAGAAATTATTCTGGTTATTTCAACATTTATTTTGAGATCTCCTTGTTTAATTTAGGATTTTTCTCACTTGTTGGCTTGATTTTATGTCATGATAGAAAATCCTGTTTTTCTTTTTTTTTCCTGGAAAATTGACTTTTTCTGTGTGTGTGTGTTTAACTCTGGACTGTAACACATTGGTAGAACACAATCTTACAAGCTGGAGGTCAGTGTGATCCTGCAAAAGTCCATGCTGTGGCTCTTTCTCAAGAGAATTGAAATTTCTCTCTGAAATTTCCCAGTTTGATTTCTATACTTTTCAACATTCTGTAGGATGACTATGATTCTTCCTTTGTTTTTGACTAGAGGAGGGAATGAGACGTGGACACACATGGCATAAACGTGAGGGGAAGAGTCATTAAGTGACGTCACGCTGGGGCCAGCGGCTGTGACAGGGACTCAGGCCCTTCCAGGAGACACCGACAGACCACTCTTGTCCCCCGTGTTGAAGTGACAATGAGAAGCCAGAGAAATTCTGTAATCAAGGACCCGTGTATGCTGTGCTGCGAATCTGAAAGTAGGAAAAGAGAGTTTTAGAATTAGTAGCTATACATATCATTTCTTGGAGCAATTTCCTGGAAAAGGCAGTAAGAGGCAAGAAGAGGGTGAAAAATGAGCCTTTATGAACTTTAAACCATTTATTTTACTGATTGATTGAGCCAAACATTGAATTAAATGCTCTACTTGCATTAATAATAGTAATTATGATTATCTTAATAACGAGTCTCCATAATCTTCCCACCCACCAAGTCAGCATAGAGAGGTTAAATAGTGAAAGCTTTCCAAGGTCACACAGCTTATAAGTGGAAGAGCTAGAACATCGTCCTAGCTGATTCCAAAGTCTGAGTCCCTAGTCATCGTTCCAAATGTCAGAGATGCAGACATGAAGCAAATGGTGCCTTCCCTGCAGGACCTCATCATTGAATGGCAAGGAGGTGGATTCATGTCATCATATTTTAAAAGCAGGGTGATCAGTGCTATGATAGAAGCATGCACAGGGTTCACTGGGGTACAAAGAAGAGCCCGTGTGATTCTATGTAATGTAGGTGTTGAGTCAACAGAGAAGGAAGTCTTGCAGGATGATCCAGGAAATCCTCTCAAACCAGCCTTCTACACTTTTCTTTGGCTCCACAGTGCTTTTAATTCGATGGTACTTATTGAAATCTGCTGCATGAAAAGGTCATTATTAGAAATTGAGCAGGAATGCAAGCAAAATACAGGATTTGGTCTCAGCTCTGCCGTCCACACGGAGAGAGAAGGAGGGGTGCAGGCGTGCAGTGCTCAAGCAGTTCAGTGCAGGAGAGACGGGTGTGGGTGGGTCTCTTGTAGAAGCTCCCCGGGAGAAGGCAGCCGCTGAGGTCCTGGAGCAAGAGGGGGTGGAAGTGGTGGGAGCAGCACGAACAGAGGTTTGGAGTTGTGACTGAGACGCTGTATTCAGAGGAGAGGCTTGCTGGTCAGAGGCAGAAGATTCTGACGTTGTTAGTGGAGGCGTATAGATGTGAACAAGGGGGATGAAGCCTGCTTCTGGAGACTCTGTCCTAATGTCACCTTGAGAATGTTACCCCTTCTGACACTACAGTGCCCTCCAGCTCCCTTAACACTGCAGAGCTCACTGCCCCCTGTCACTTCCACCCTCCACCCCTGCCCCACCCGGCCTGAGACTGCTGGCCTCCTTCACCCCCCCACTGCGGGGTGGGTTGTCGGGGGGGACAAACAGTTCCCTACTGCCCAGGTTGCTTTGTCACTGTCTTCTTAGCTAATTGCAGTGTGGCTTCACCTTCTTTTGAAATTGGTACTTTTATGATCATAAGTCTCTGCAGCTTAGGGACTGACTCTGAAGGGTCTCCTGACCTTACACTCATCACGGCTCCCCCTGCCCCAGACACTGCCCGGGGCACCGGGTGTCCTCTCCCTCTCTCTGGATAGGTGCTGTGTCGGCTTGCACGTAGTTCATTTCTGACTGAACGTGCAAACTTGTACATTGCTGCTGGTGGTCCCTCTTGACACCTCTGTTAAAATGGAGGGTAGGTAGGTTGTCCTACTTGGAGGAGTCGCTTTAAATGTACATTTTAAAAGTCACTTATCTGTAAATTTGTGGTAGTTCCTCTTACTTTTCAAACATAACTCAGGGTATTTTTCTATCAGAGAGTTCATTATCATTATCTAGTAAAAGGTGTTTTGGCTTTTCAGATAAGACCAAGTGTGATAAAAGGTGTTTTCGGTGACCTCCGGTTCACCCTTCCATTCATCAGTGGTCTCAGGTCTCCTCTGCAAGTGGCTTTTGGAGAAAGGGGAGGAAGCAGGAGCAGGTGGTAGGCAGTGTTGTGGCTTTGTTCCCCTACGGGTCTAATCTTAGACTTTCGGATCCATTTACTAGACACAAGTCCAGTGGCCCTGGGGCAGCATCCCACTCTGAACACTGAGGGCAATGCCTATGTGTATAAGCTGTTTCCCTTCCTTGGTTTCGAGGCCCAGACTGGGCTTGCCCTGGGTCCGGCATTCTCAGGTACCTGGGACCATTTCTCTAGAGTGTGTTGGGTAATTGAGATCCCTGGGTGGGTAGCCCCAGGGGAACCACTGCGCCCCCTGCTCCCTCTGCCTCTTAACTCACCTCCTTCCCCCTCTGTCCTTAGGAGGAAGCAGGTGAGAGACCTTCCATGTCACATCTGAAAGGTACCTTTTCCCCTGCGGTAGGGCATCAACCAACCACCGGAAGCAAAGGATAAAAGCTAAGAAGGGCAACCAAGTGTGAACAGTTGGAGAGCAGTTGGAGAGATTCTAACTGTGAATATTATTGAAAACTTTTTCAGTGAGTCTGTAATGATGTTAATGATGGCATTAGCTTTTAGAAAAAATTATTTATTCGTGTAATTACTGGCTGCCCTTTTTTATTACTGGAAAAGTGCTGTATGGATAACAGTTTAATGCTGTGCTCTGCAGTGCTAACTCGTTACAGCGCTCTTTGTCTCTGGAACACTTTTCTAAAATATATATGTGTGTCTGTAAAATAATCAATCACAGAAAACAGAATATGATATATTTTTATATAGAAATTCCTTTCTCTGAGTGTTATTGAACTGTAAAAGCAACATTATAAGCTCCAAAAGAAGCAAAAAAAACCTATAACTTTGAATCAACCTTACAGAAAACTGGAAAAATTATGGATATCAGTTCTAATTTATGGGAAGCCTTGGTAGGGTTTATGTTGTTGAGAGAAGTACTTTGAAAATTTAAGTTCCGGTTGCTCTACGGCATGTCTCGGTGAGGTAAACTAGAGAGGTTTAGAGCATCTTACGTTTTGTTAACCACGGAGTGCAGTGAGCAAAGACTGCTGCGCTACGGAGTGGTTTCCCCTTATCTGTGTGTGGGGGGTACTTTCCAGGCCCCCAGTGGATGTCCGAAACCATGGGTGGTACAGAACCCTGCATACACTATGTTTTCCCTATACCTACGTTCCTATGGTGAAGTTTAATTCCTTGATGTGAAAGGTGGGCACCGTAAGAGACTGACAAAAACAACATACAACAATGATTAAATATACTGTAATAAAAGTCATGTGAATGTGTTCTCTCTCTCAAAAAATATCTTACTGTACCGTGCCCACATGTCGCTTCAAGGAAGCACTTTACGGCTTCTCATTGGCGTATCTGAATTGCCAGTATCTCTACTCTCGCACTTTGGGGACTTTCTTAAGTAAAATAAAGGCGACTTGAATATAAGCGCTGCTATATTGTGCCAGTTGATCTGATAACCAAGACAGCTACTAAGTGACCAAGGGACACACACAGCACGGGTGCTGGACGAGGGGGTGAGTCACGTCCTGGGTGGATGCAGTGGGCTGGAGCGGAGCTGCAGGAGATTTTTATCACACTACTCAGAACAGCATGCAATTTAAAACTTATGAATTGTTTATTTCTGGAATATTCCATTGAATATTTTCAGGTCACATGTGACTGCAGGTAACTGAAAGTATGGAACACAAAACCATGGACAGGAGGGAACTACTACTGTCTTAGCTAGTGGGGCAAAGTTCCTGTTCAAGTTTATATCTATACTTGCTTGCTTGCTTACCACGACGGAGTTTCTTTCTTCGTGCCTGCTGCAATGTCAGGAGAAGCAAAATGCTTTCTAAGTCATCCTATTTTTTAACTGTAGAAATTCTATTTTTCTTCTTGGAAAAGTAATGTTTTAACGAGAAAGCTGTTAAATGTTGAAAACGTGTTTGTGGTAGGACCTGTAGTTGTGTACTTAAGCCATAAATGGTTTGTACAGAAAATTGAATTTGCTTACTTGAGCTATACATGAACTCCCCAGTCTGATCTTAATTAACTCACCACTCTCATAAATGAATTTACCAGTTTTTTATGTTAATTGACTTTCCACTAGATATACTGTGTGTATTCTCTTGTTAGTCAGAAAGCAACCAATTCTAATCTAGTTTTCTCCTTGTAGGCCTGTTTGAAATAATGAGTGCCTCTTGTGGGTTTTGATCCAAACATAGTACAGAGTATCATCCTTCCACAGAACACTCTCAGCCAGTGGGGGCTAACTGTTAAACTCTACTTTATTCTCTAGATAACATTGGCTTTCATAGTTTAGGCCAATGGTTGTTAATGCACCACGCTGCAAATATTTTCAGCCAGTGATGGTTCTGTTGTGGTATCCTGGGTTGAATGCATTTTGCAATGTGTGTAGTTTACCGTGGTCTCTCTTTGTGCCAGTTATTTTGTGTGCTGGTGAATCGTCCTGACCCACAGCAGTTGTCAAAGTTGTGTGAGTGATGGCGCTGGCCCCCCCTGAACCAAATGAGAGCACCCGGGAGGACATTAGAAGTTTGAGTTCCATGGTGTCTAGAATTTATTCCAGCACATCATTGAAGAAGCAGGGGTGAATTTTAGCAAGCAGTGAGGAATTGGTGGACATCCTTGACTTTATGAATGACGTTATTAAAATGATTGCAAACTGGGAATGAGGGGTGGTCAATTAAATGAATGGAGGTCGAGAAAAAGTGGCCGGGTTGGAGAAAGGCCTGTTTTGACTTCAGAGGAGTTGAAGGGAGTACTCTGTGATTGCCGGTGGACCCTTCTGAGGACACACCGTCACTTAGGTGCTGACACAACGACCCTGCGAGCTCTGAAGGAGCCAATGTTTTGAATTCCAGGAAGGGACTCCCCACCCCACCACCTCCACCAAGTAAAAGGGGCATTTGTGTTATTGTACAGGGTGGAAAAACCGCCTGTGTAGAGGGGGGGCATGAAAAATACAAACCTCCATCCTCTCCTTTTCAGCTCCATTCTGTAGGGGTGACTACTGTTAGCCATATCAGAAATTTTAAATGCATGTGCCTGCATAAGCAGTGGCAAACTTCAGGCCTTACCAAGTGGCAGGAAATAGAATTAATATTTTTTCTATAACAGAAATTACTTCTTTTTTTTAGTTGCCATTGGCAGGTATGAACTTAAGTGCAGACACTTTGGGGTTTACCTCTTCCTTTTCCTGGAGCTGTGACTAAGCCTAGAGGGTTTGGTGGACAGAGACCCCCTGTGGGGTGGGTGAAACATGTGTCTTCGCTGTTCCTTGCCACTCCGGCATCTTGAAGTTCTTGTTCCTGTTCCGTGTCTAGTCACGGGTCCATGCGGAGAGCTGTGGCAGCCTTTCCCGTTCCGGCTTCAAGGCCTCTGAGGTCTGAGCTCTCGGCCACTTCTGGGTCCCTTCAGGGAACATCTGATTCTTCCCATTCTTTAGTGGGTGTTGCCTGGGGGGCGTGTCTCGGGGCTCTGTCTCTGGGCCAGCCTATTCTGCTGTCTCTGCTCTCTGCCTCCCTGTCTTTGGGATGTCTATCATACCCTCCCCACTGGCACATGTTGGGGACGGGAGTGGCAGGTGGGACACAGGGCCCTTTCTTAAGGACCTGACAGCGTTTAACTCACTGTCTTCAGCTAGTCCAAGGAATCTTCGTCTCGTCTGAGAGTGAGTGAAAACGGATGCGACTGAACATACATTCTTCCAAAACTATGGCTTGTGGCACGAAATGATGTGCATCTCAGAAGTCTCACTTCTTAAAACTCGAAAGCCTTGGGTTTTAAACCTCTCAAAGACACTATTTCTACCAGGAGTGTCAACAGGCTATTTAAAAATGCGAAAGCCAGGAACTGACATCTTTATTTTCTGTGTAGGGCTTCTCGGAGAATATTCTAACGGCTGCCTACCCAGAGGAAAGGTCACGGAGTAACAGAAAACATCAAGAACAAAGATCACATCACTGTTAAAATAGTACACATTGTAAATGTCTACCCTTTTCAAAAGTACTCGTGGGGTTGATGTTTGCTTTTCTGCACCTGGGCTGTGCTTTCTTGTTTGTTTTCTGTTCAATTGTATGTTTTGGAGATAGTTCTGTATCATTGCGTATAGACCAAACTCATGCTTTTGAACATTTGCTTACAATTATTTTGTATGGCTGCATCAAATGTGTTCAAATGGCATTTTGTTGTTTCTTTTTTTGGTTGGTTTATTACAGTGAATGCTCCAGTGGGGCATTGCCACCCAGGCCACTTTCTGGAGGCGATTTAACCCCACCCTGCGCCTGGCATTGAGTCAGCTGGTTCCTAAGGGCTTTCCCAGCACAGAGGAGAATGCTGTGATGCTGGCACCATGACACGCCCCCAGGCCCCCTGGAAGGGATGAGGCCCCTTGTGGAAACAGTTTCCTACAAATAGTAAATTTTTGTTTAGCAGTTTGGGTGTGCAGTTTGGGTGTGCATATTTTTGTGAGTTAAAAAGAGGAACATCTGGCTTTTCAGGATGAAGCTGGCCAGTTGTTAGCCAGGCCCCTCAAGAAGCTCACGCACCCGTGGGAATGCGGACCCAGGACCTGCGCCCACGGGAAAGGCTTGTGTAAGTAGCAGCACCTCAAAGCGTTCGTCCCATGGGATGCTCAGTTCTGTTGAACCATCAGTGAAGTGTGGTGATCGCCTTCTGAGGGGCTTCTCTGAGACAGCCCCTCGTGTAGTCAACAGCTGGGAACAACGCTGTAACCGCAGTGCGCAGGGCCTTTGAGTCACGGCGGGTGGGGGGCCTCTGGGGAAGAAAGCAATGGGCCAGAGCAACCTGGGGCAGAATAGATGCTCCAAATACCAGACACAGGTAACTGCACTAAACTTTTTCAGCCTCCGGCCGATAATGTCAGCTTCAATGGCAGGAGTATGACCGTCTGAAATAGACTGAACCGGATTAAAAACACTAAAAATTCCTTCAGTAAAAATGATTTCTGGGCTACAGCACTGAAATTTTGGGGTGTAGTAGCTCTGGCCCTGTAGCAAGTGGGGAGATATTATCTTGGAAAGGTTTTTTACTTTTTTAAATTTTATTTCTTCGTGTGTGCAGGTAACATTGGATGGAAGTATTACTGGGATACACCATGTGAGAGACCTTCTGTTCAGCCTACATTACCATTCGTTTCGGCCACACTTCCACCGGCATGCCCACCAACGCTCCTACTCCCTTCCTTTTAGCCTTTGCTCTCCCATCCTCCTCTTCTTTACGCCGCTTGCAACAGTAGCGTGACACCGCCAGCTCAGGAAGGGGCAGAGCACACAGCGTATTTCCCGATCTGCACACCGTGCCCATCTCTTGCTCACGTCAGGTCCATCTGAAAACCACCCACCTGGAAATGGAGGTGACACATTCTGCTTCCAAAGACAGGAAAGGAGATTTTGATACCAGTGAGGGGGAGAATTTCCCCTAAGATAATAGAGGTTGATGTGTATACAATTCTTGAGTGCTGCTTGAGTGCTGGTCTCGTCTCTAGGTGGACGTGAGTCTGACTGCTGGGGAGAGCTCACCCTCCTTGGGTCTTGTTGGCTACTCTCTTAATGAGTGGAAACTCCCCGAAGGGCTTTTTCATGAGAGAAGCTGCGGCAGAGCAGCTCAAGGTTAAACTGAATGCCGCTGTTTATCAAGCAAATGAGCTCGAAGGAAAGAAGGATGGTTTTATATAAAAGGAGATGAGGTCAGGGGCATGGTGTATCTCCTCTCCTTCTCCCTGACCTTCCTAGCTAAGAGAAAAACTGTTAGCTGTCATCACCTAAAGTAACCAAACGCTAATTCACGGAGGGATCCCAGTGTGTAAGAGGCTAAAAGAAATGCAGGCAAGTATTCAAACCTTGAATTTGGACCCCCATCTAAACTTGCTGCCCAAGAGATTCTGTCTCCATACCCTGAGGATAGTCAGTAAGTTAACTCTCCCTTTCCACCGATTGCTGGTGGAAGACATTTTTACCCACTTTTATTTCCCAGTTCTTCCTATTTTCACCCAGAGTCTCCCAGCGTGCCCTGAGTTGGTCTCAGTCCCTACATATTGGAAGTTTAGCAGAACTGGAAGCACACAGGAGCAAAATGCCAGCCTCTCTCCTCAGATGTAGGAGGCAGCTAACAATGAACATGTCTTCTAGCTGTTTTCAGCACACCTGCATTACTTGGCTGCCGTAACAAAATAGCACAGACTGGGTGGCTTTACCAACAGACTTTGTTTTTTTTACTGTTCTGGAGGCTGAAAGTCCAAAGCCCAGAGGCCGGCAGGGCTGGTTTCTGGTGAAGGCCCTAAGGCGGTCTTTCCTGGTGCTCATGTTCCAGCGGCTGCTTCCACCCCTGGGTTCTGGGATCGCTGCCGAGTGGTGTCTGGTCTGTGGGTGGTTGCTGGTGGGTCTTATGAGCGAGACTGAAATCAGGAGTGACCTGTGTCAACATCTTAATCCAGGGAGGTGTACTTTCTACAGGAAATGGACTAGTTTACTTATTTTAATCCAGAGTTTCTCAAACGTCTGTTACCAGGAAACCCCTCACAGAGGCCTCTTTAGCATCCATACAGTCCACTCGGAGAAACGTTGCCTCAGATGCCCCCTAATGTACAACAGAGCCGGAACCCCACAAAGTCTACTCACTTACGTTTGCCCTATAGAAACATGATGAGTAATTATACAGGATTACTATACAATTTATTTTAAAGGAATATAGAAAAACTAGACTGGACTCAGGGGTGATTTATTGTAAAAGATGAATTTTCCCCTCAAACACCTTTGAGGGCCTTAGCTTCACCGGAAGTGGTAAGCTTAAAAGACAGTTCACATGCATGGGGCACATTTAAGTTTTGTGGGACAAGAAACTCTGTTCTTGTCTTTCTAAATGCCACTAGGGTAGCCCCAAACAAGTTCCCAGAGTGCCTTTCAGACTTGGCAGAGCTGGGAGACATCTCACAGTTTCTGCTGGCTTCTGCAGTGACATTTCTGGGATTTGGCATTCAAAGGAGAATGCTTCCAAGAGAGAATTAGTACAGAGGCCTCTTTCCCTCAAGGGCCCGGAGCACTTAATTGTCAGTTTCCTGTGAAGGCACAAGTGGGACCGAGGCTCTTCTCCTCATTGTTCACGTAGGTCCCCAGCCCCCCGACTGACTCGCTCAAGGTCCTTCTGCCCTCTACTAATTAGACTTCCTCTCTTCAGTTAGAAGTCTGGGCGTTTGCAAATAAAATGGTGAGCAGATGGAGAAGGCGGAACTCTTTGATGGAATTAAGTCCCAGAGATCCCCAAAGAGAGGTTTAGTGAGGTAGCCCTTGGTTGCTAATCAGGAGTGAGACAGACTTCAGTTGGAAAATTTCAGGGCTAAAAAGCTTTACTCAGTGGGAGGTTGTAAGGCCAGCAACTTGTTCTAGGTAAATGTAGAGCAGTAAGCGAACTGATTTCACATGCACTGCTTGATCTGCACGTTTATCGCCCCCCCATTAGTGAGTTTGGACTGGCCCACAGACTGAGTCCAAGATAACTGAGGGTCTTGGGCTGGTTGACTTCATGTTAGTGTGATATCATGTATAGCTTTATTTAGGACTTGGGATTTTATTTTGTTCTGACCAAGACAACTTGCAGGATCAATATAACATGGTAGGTCAAAACTTTTACCCAATTCAACTGCTCCACCCTCAAAAACAGATGCTCTTAAGTGAAGATAACTAACTGGTAAGATTAGCAAAGAACACGTGGGGCTCGACCTCGTGTCTGTAGCTGCTTTTGTTTGTGCGGAGCAAGCGACCTCAGTGTATCTCCCAGTCCACTGGGACAGCTGCCGCTGTGTCGTTTCGTCTTGGATCCTGAAGTTCTTTCTTTTGGTTTGAATTGTGTGTGTGTGTGTGTGTGTGTGCATGCACACGCGTGTGTATATGGAATTTTGGTGGGAGACAGACTGAGAGGAGCTCTCTTTGTATTTTCCTCTCTTCGAGTTTGCTGGCTTATATCTCCTGATCTAATAATTTCTTCAGGCTGCTTCTCTTTCTGGGCCAGGATAGTATTCTTGTTCAGTAATTAATCTTTACACAATATGGGAATAAAGCAGTTCTGTGAAGGAATTCAGTTATTTAAGTGGTACAGAAACCTTTTAAAGATTTGACTTGTTTTCATTGGGTCGTTTTAGATGTTACGAAGGATGGGTAGATTATTGCTTTGGCATCCCGTCAACTTGTGACCTAACAATAAATTTTTATGCTGAAATGGACAGCAATGAGGTGCTGTTCTCAGTGGTGGGCCTGTGTGCATTTTCCACTTGCTATTCCTTTATTTTACTCTCATGCGTCTTCATTGTGCCATTGGAATAAATCCATATAAATGTAGGGACCACATATCTAGCTCAAGCCATTAATTTTCATTGCTATTGAACTTCATTCGTAATTACCTTTTTACAGAGTGAATTTTTTCATGTCCATTTTTAATCTTACAGAGAATCATAGATCAAGCTTTAAGGAAAATTTTGCTCAGTTGTTTGGGAGATATCCAAATACCAAATCAGAAAAAGTATTTGTCAGCCATTCAAAAAATTATTCAGATCTTCTGTTGTACTCAGAAACCTTGAAAATAGATCAATTTACATATGACATTTATTATAGCTATTTATAGTTTGATTTACAAAATATGCTCAGCGTGCAATCTTGCTGGATGCATACTAAAAAGAATGAATAATTAAATGAATTTTTAGCTAAAGAGAAAGTTTAAGCTGAACTCTTGCTCAGCTAGGCTTGGTTGAAATGTGTGTGTTCTTAAGTTGGATGTGTATTGTCTATAAAAAGGATAGATGAATAAAGAATTATGTACTGGATTCAATATAGGTTATCACCTTTAATTTTATTACTTCTCTCATTAAGGCCGAATATAGAGTGAGTCATCCCAGGCACTGCAGGGAATGCAAGAGACAGAGAAGGCATGACCTCTTGTATCGGAGCCCTGTAGTCAGGGAGACAAGACTGGCACGTGTGAAACCATTGTGGCTATTGGTGAGACGGTCTGTGATCAGGCGGCGCACGGTGATGCAGGCAGTGTGACTACTGAAGACCTTCCGAGGAGGGAGAGAGGAATGTGCATTCGAGTAATCTCGTTGTGTCAATTTGAACAATTTAGAATTCAAGCTTCCTGGATTCATTCAAGTCTTTGAACAATAAAAACCAATCCCACTCTCCTTCGGTTTCATCACCTTCTAGAACTCCTTTTAGGTGTATGTTAGTCCTTTTCATTTTGTCTTCTCACAGCCTCTGCCTAATATTTTCATCTCTTTTTGTCTCCTGGAGATTTATGCTGAGCGATTTCCTCAGGTTTTCTAGGCATACACCAGTTCTCTCTTCCCACGCTGGGTCAGCTATTTAATGCATTTGCTGAATTTCATAATTTCAGTGGCAATATATATATATATATATATATATTTGAACTTTTTATTGTATTTTTCCATTACTATTTATCCCCCTTATACCTTCTTACACCTTCACTTACACCCCCACCCTTGCAATCACCACCCTGTTGTCCATGTCCATGAGTCCTTTTTCTATATTGCTTGATCCCTCCACCTCTTAACCCACAGCCCCCTGCCCAGAGCTGTCAGCTGGCTCTTTATTTGAGTCTCTCTATTTGGCTTGTTAGTTCAACTTGTTCGTTAGATTCCACATGTGAATGAAATCGTATAGTATTTGCCTGACTGGCTTATTTCCCTTAGCACAGTGTTCTCCAGGTCCATCCATGCTCGGCAATATATATATTTTTATTTCTAGAAATTTTACTTATTTTCAGTGTCTCTTCTTTCTGAACTTTTTCTTTCCTGATTTTAATTTTTAAACAGTGACCTGTTTTTAAGCTTTTTTTGTATCTTCTTTAATGTCCTTAATAGCTTTAAATATAACTAACTTTCTAATCTTATTTAGATTGTTTAATTACCCGGGTTTATTGAAAATCTAATCCCAAAGTTTACTGTGCCCATGGAGGATAGATTCCTAGCATATTTACAAAATATTGCTCATGTATTTATAATTACTGAGCTTCAAATCCATCTTCCTTGTTACTTCTACGTAGCTGGGATGGGGAGAAGAGGCTTTTGGAGCTGTTTTACATTAGCATTCCAGGGTATCAGCAACCTGGGACAAATTTTTATGTTGCTTTCTTAGATTGAGGGTTGAGGGTTGGCACATCACGTGGCTATTATAAACGCAAATAAAAAATCTGTGTGTGGCCCAGGCCAAGATTCCTAGGAGGGAATATTTTTCCTACCCAAGATTAACTCTAAAACAGACAAGATTTTTTTTTCTGATGTGTCCCTGTGCTTCTGGTTCGTTTGTTTCTTCCTTAATCTACCTTTATGAGGGTAGATCTTTAAAATGTTCTAGTTTGAAGCAGAGGCCTGAATTCTAATTCCCACACAGACTAAAAAATTAAAACCCCCAGGGCACCAAAAACAATGTCCCCTGACCCCCTTCCTCTGTGCCTTGCAGAGTGATAGCAACCGGAAGGCTTAACTCTGGTTTCCGGTGGCTTCTTGTTTCTGGCATTTGAGAATTTAATTTTCTTGAAAACTCACCTATTACTGTTAAAAAATGCTTGTTATATTTTATCCAATATCTTTTAAAAAATTCTGACCCAAATGAGATGGAGTAGGTCATGGTGTACCCTTCCTAAGCTTTTTTTCCCAACTCAATAGTAAGAGCAGTATAAAATGTTCATATACGTTTACTATTACATATATGATTTTAAATCTATGAAAGCAATGTAGCATCTTTTGAAGTGTCACCTGAATTTTCCCACCAGTTTTTTAATACAATGAAAAAAAGTCCTTGAATATTCAGAATATATTGCCAGCCAACTAGCAATAAGCACTTCTTTTGTTGCATACCAGAGTTAGTACCATCTTGCCCTTATGCTGACTTCAAATTCAACAGCTTCTACTGCCTTCAAAGTGCTTCTTTAACACAACCCCATTTTACCAATGCAAGCTTATGTCCCACTCACACAACACTCCTGTCCATTTGGATCTGCTTTCCTTTTGAGACACATGCTCCCCTGACCCTCAGTCTCTGCTGGAATGCCACCTTCTTTCTTTATCTTCTGTTCTTACTTGAGCACTCCTTTCCTGAAAAGCTCTTCCCGAGTCCTTTAGTACATATGGAGCTCTTACTTTCAGTGTGTCCATTTAGGATTCCATTGTTCTGATTTTGTTAACTAGTTGTTGAGGAATCAGATGGCAGTCTTATTGGTGCTCCCTTGTATATAATCACCTGCTGTTCTCTGGTATCTTTTAGGATTCTCTCCTTGTCTATAAGCCTGGTCATTTTAATTATGATGTGTCTTGGCGTAGGCTGCTTTGGGTCCAATGTGTTGGGGACTCTCTGAGCTTCCTGGACTTGATTGGCTTTTTCCTTCATCAGATTAGGGAAGTTTTTGGTCATTATTTCTTGAAATAAGTTCTTGGTCCCTTGCTCACTCTCTTCTCCCCCTGGTATTCCCATGATTTGGATGTTGTTATGCTTCATGTTGTCCCATGTGTTTCTTAAGCTCTCCCCATGTTTAAGATTCTTTTTTCTCTTTGGTGCTATGTGGGTGTTTTTATCTACCTTGTCTTCCAAATCACTGATTTGATCCTCTGCTTCATTTAACCTACTGTTTATTCCTTCCAGTGTATTATTTATTTCAGATATTGCATTGTTTACTTCTGACTGGTCCTTTTTTTATGGTTTCTATGTCTTTTTTTCAAGTTGTTGAGTGTCCTTATAATCATTACTCTAAACTCTCTATCTGATAAATTGCTTGCCTCCATTTCATTTAGTTCTTTTTCTGTAGAATTCTCTTGCTCTTACATCTGAGGTCTGTCTCTTTGTCTTTCCATTTTGGCTTCTTTGTATTTCCTACCTTAGTTGTCCTATCCAACATCTTTAGATTGTACTGTAGAAGAAAATTTTCAGGACTGTTTTTTTTTCAGAAGCAGAGCCTAAATTCCTTACTATTATTTTCCTCATAAAGTGTATTCTAAACCTTCTGATCCTTTTGAACTTCTTGACTACATTGTCCCTTTGCTTTGCAACATTATCAATGAATCTTTCTCTCTCTTTTTCATGGAGCCTTTCTGTCTGCCCAAAATAAGCACATATATCCCTCATTTTGAAAAAGTTTTCACTTGACTCTGCCTTTTCTTGTATCTGACCTAATTCTTTTTTGCTTTTCACAGTTGGAGTCAGTAATAGAATATTCTATTAATGTATTGCTAGCTCTACTGATTATCAGCTCATTCGGAATGTCTTATGCTATGACCTTCATCTCCACCTCTGCACTGAAACCATTCTCTCCACTATCACCAATGATAACACATACGCTGTAACCAACAGTTTTTTCCTCTTTTCCCAGGTTTAACAATATTTTGCTTTTCTGAGGTTTTTGTGGTGACCATCTCCTGCTTTAAACTTTATTTCTTTGAGCCTCATGCCATAATACTGTTCTAATTCTTCTCTGTTCTTCTAACTATCCAGTCCCTCTTTTGTAGAATTCTCTTGCTCTTCCATCTGAGGGCTCTTCCATCTGACTTCTTCTTTGAATTCTCCCCCCCCCCCGCCACCCCATTCCTTAAATAGGTGTGGCATTTCTCTTCTTGATTCAATGTTCTCTTTCTGCATTATCTCCACTCCATGTTACTTTTGTACAGATGGTTCACAAATCTCCATCTTTAGCCTTACATCTCTTTAAATAAAATTCAGTGTTTTTACAAGTGCTTTCAGATGTTTTTTTTTCTGGATGTCCTGCTGACACGTCATATTAAACCATTGGATTTAATACCAAACTCATGATACCCTTCCCCCCACTAGCCCATTCTTGTGACTTAGCCTAATTTTGTCTAAGTTATCACTATTCTTCCCATCTCCTGGGCTTAAAAATTGACTAGAGAAATTCTTCATTCCTGTACATTTTTTCTTTCCAATTTCTCTCTGATTTATCTTTTATTTTTCAGTCTCTTTGTGACTCCCCCTATTTATATTACTTTTGTACTATTTGTCTTCTGAGTGGTTTATTCAGTTATAGACTCACTTTTCTATAATCTAGTCCACCAACCATCCCAGCCTATTTGGTTCATTACCCAGCTCACAAACCTTAAATGACTGCCAAATACTAAGAGGATTAACTTTTAGCTCCTTATTTTGGTGACTTAGGAAAAACGCTTGGAGAATCCAGTGCTGTTGTCCTGGGTGTGGCTACACTCTGACTAATTTGTTTTGTGAACATGGTAAAATCACTAGTCACCAGGTAAAAGGTCTCTTTCTTCTAAATTGAAGTACTAGCAAAAGAAAAATAACTAAAAGGAATTTTTCCAAAAGAGGAATGCCAAATGGCCAAAGAGGAAGCAAAGATGAGATATCATGGCATGCCACCAGAATAGTTCAATTAAAAAAGGTAGACAATACCATATTTTGACAAGGATGTGTAGCAATAGGAATTTTTATATACTGCTGGTCCATGAACAAGCAATTCTCCTAGGTATACACTAAACAAAATTTTACATATATTCACCAAAGGGCATGTACGAGAATGTTCACAACAGCACTATTTCAATCAGCCCAAAACTTGAAAGTCCCCCCCCCCACCCCACCAAACCAAAGAATAGGTAAATAAGTTGTGGTACATTCACAAATGGAATAGTACTTAGCAGCAAAAATGAATAAGTTACACAACATGAATGAATCTCAGACATGATGACAGGGGCCAGACATGTAAGAATATGTACCATGTGATCTCATTTCTAGAATGTGCAAGATCACGGACACTCACCTGTGCTGCGGCTACCTGTGGGGTGCGTGCAGGAAGGAGCACAAGGGGGCTCTGTGGTGCCTGCCAGTCATCTTTGTGCATCCTGTGGCTGGGTACCCTGGCATGTCCAGTTCGTGAAAATGCATTGAGCTCTGCACCTATGATATGTGCACTTCTGGTGTGTCGGTTGTGCTTTAACAAAGGATTGGAAAGTGGGGATTTGGGGTAGCTGTACACAGTGGCAATAGTGTAGTAAGCAGCCTCCCCAAATCTCCCCCCAAAATGATATGAAATAACTTCATATCTACAAAAATTCTATGAAAACAGTCAAGTCAGAGAAAGCCGAAACTGTAAAATAGCTGTAAAAAGAGAAAAGTCTACAAATGCCAGTGCTCTGGTCCACGTGCTCCCTTCTCACGCCCTGGGGTTTGGGACAAGCAAAGGCAGACCGAGACTCAAGCGGGGGGGGGCGGCATTGGGGATGGGCCTGAGGGTGAGTTGGTGCGACCACCAAAAGGATTACATCCATCTTCAATCTGGAAAGCCTAAAAAGGTAACCAGGCTGATCAGCACATGACAGAAGAGAAGAAATTTCAAAGCATTTGGTCTTAAAGAATCAGGTCTATTGAATAAAGGACCAGGCATGCAATTTAAAGAGACAGATTATTTTAAAGGGAACACCTGATTTAAAAGGACAGGCATGATTTAAAAGGATATTCTTCGGAGAAAAAGGCAAAGAAGAAGGAAGAAGCACCCTTTGAGAATACCCGGACATTTCTAAACCAAAAGCGAATTAGAGCAAGAACCTTCTAAATACTGCAATATTATAGAAATGAACAAAAGGAAAGTTTATAGAGGAATATTTCAGAAAATCAGGAAATGAATTTGCATGCAAATCAACTGAGGAAAATTTCCTTCAAAATAGCCACAAAGCAGAATAAAATAGTAAGTCTGTACACTCCTGAGAAGGTGAAATATACTGAAACAAACATCCAAGGATATGAAAAACCACTTTAAATCTGAAACCCAAAGAATCAGGAAAGAAATGGAAGAAAAAGACCAAATTATCTCAGAAACAAAGAACAAATTCCAAGAAGCACAAGGGAAAATGGACCAAATGAAAATGTAATGAAGGGCAGGAAAACAAGCAAGAGAATGGAAATAAGTTCAAGAAAAAGGAAAAAAGGCTCGGAAAGTAGTAGATGTGGAAGACAGGCAAAGAAAGAATGATGTTCGCATTATCTGAGTCCTGAAGAAGAAAATGAAACAATGGGACAGAGCTAACATTTAAAGCTATAATCCAGGAAAACGTCTAGAAGTAGAGAAAGACCTAAGTGAACACACTGAATGAGCTCACCTGGCAAATTAACCCAGAACTAGCAATTCTCAGACATTCCCTGGAGCAGCTATTAGTTCTTAAAAATAAAGATACATTTCCCAAAGTCTCTCTATAGGTAAAAATATAAAATTACCTACAAAGACAGAAGAATTAGACTAGCATCAGACTTTCAAAACCAGTATACAAAGCAAGGCAGCAATAGATACATTTGTATTCCTATAAATCTTCTTGAGCTTTGTTCTGGGATGCAGTTCAAGTTACTTGGAAACAGCCTGATCCTTTCCAGCCTTGCTGTTATAATTTGTTAGATGGGTCTAGAGAGGTGCTTAGTCTGGGCTAATTATTCCCCACTACTGAGGCAGGACCTTCCTGAGTACACTGCCCAACGCTCTGGAGAAATTCTCCCTGTTTGGCTGGTGGGACTAGGCTCTGTTCTCTGGTCTGCGTGAGAGTTGCTTCTTGGAGTCCTTTCGGGTGGTCCTCTCTTTTGTCTTGGGTAGTTAGTTACCCACTATCCACGCACTGACCAGTCCTCTGCTGAACACTCGAGGGGGACTCTCCACTGGTTTCTGGGGCGTGCTCTCCGTGCAGCCCCCTCTGCTTCACATTCCACCTGACGAATGCAGCTGCCTCAGTCTCCCCCCAGACTCCCAGCTGTGTCTCCTCAACTCAGGGCATCCTCTGGGCTCTGCCTCACTTGCTGCTCCCTGGGCCATGGTGGGGACATTTTCTCAGGGCTGGAAGCCTGGATAATTGCGGGGCTCACCTCGTTTGTTTACTGTCCCTCGGATACTGCTGTCATTCATTGCCTGACGCCCAGTGTCTTGAAAACTGTTGTTTCATGTATTGTTCCAACATTGATTTCTAGCTTAGGGAATTGTACTATGGGCATATGAGATATTAACATCCGGGAAAGGTGGATGAAGGATACACAAACACTTTCTGTAGTACTTTTGCAAATTTTTGTGAGTCTAAAATTAATTCCAAGTAAAACATTAAAAATATTTATTTTTGTAGAAAGAGAAAGGGAGTGAGAAAGAGAAGGAGAGAAACATCAATGTGAGAGAGAAACTTTGATTACTGGGTACTGAACCTGCAACGCAGGCATGTGCTGGGACCGAGAATCGAACTGGCAACCTTTCACTTTGCGGGATGACACCAAACCAACTGAGCTGCACTGGCCAGGGCTAAAAGTATTTTTAAATGAGGGACTTAATTTGTTACATTAAAATTTATTTAAAGCTTAGTTTCTCTTTATTTTAAATTCTATTGTGTATTAGTCTTTCATATAAATCTTATCATTGAACATATGCTTAAAATTTCTAATCTCACTTATGCATTTAGAAAATGCATTCTGAATATAATTTTCTCCCCTGCGTCGTCTGTCAGCACCTCTCACTTTAGGACCTAACTCAAACATCACTTGTTTTGTGGATTCTTAAATAGTCACTTAAGTCAGAAAGGACTTAACTTCATGTGAAACATTAGGAACACACTGCTTATCACTATGTAGAATGTAAGGCTGCAGTTTTAATCCGTATAAGGGGTACATATATAAGTGATTTCTGTAGTCATCTCTTTTTCACATACAGGGTGGACAAATGAAGGTTTATGGTTGTTCAAATGGGAAAAGACATGTAGGTTATGATGATTACAAAACTTTATTAACTCAGAAGAATGTCATTATGCAACTGTAAACCTACTTTTGCTTCCTGCTGTATTTGGATTGAGTCCCAACTGAGTAGTGAAGGATGGATTTGATTTGGAAGGACAGAAAGAAGGAAAGAAGATATTTCAGGTGAAGATATTAGCACAGGCAAAGGCATAATACAGAAATAAGTATGGCAGAAGCAGGGATAAGAAATGCTGAGGAGAGAACCTCTATTGGGTTGCAATCCTATCTCTTTATTTTTTTTAGATATTTTATTTATTTATTTCTAGAGAGAGGGGAAGGGAGGGAGAAAGAGGGAGAGAAACAGCAACGTGTGGTTGCCTCTTGCTTGTCCCACACTGGGGACCTGGCCTGAAATCCAGATATGTGCCCTGACTGGGAATCGAACCAGCGACCCTTTAGTTCACAGGCTGGCACTCAGTCCACCGAGCCACACCAACCAGGGCAATCCTATCTCTTTGGAAGGAAGATTATAAGGGAACTTCTGACTTGGGACAGAAGCAAAAAGATTTTGGGTTTACAGGTTATGTAACCTTAGAAAGTCATTTAACTATCTCTGGTCCTCAATGTTCTCATCTATAAAACACAAATAAGAGAACACAGTTCATAGGACATTTATGAAAAACAATGTTTAAAATATAAGTTAAGGTACTTTGGCAAGTATAAATGGTGCATGACATATTTTTCTTAACTTCTGGTTTTATACTTAGAATAAAATGTCTGTACAATGATTTGCTTTAAAAAAATAAATCATTGAGTCTTGTTGGAAGATAGATATTTCCTTGGGGAATCTGATTGAAGCAAGATGCACGCAAATATGGAAATTCTCTTTGCCATGTTTCTTCTTCACTAGCTGAGAAGCTAAGAAGTAACCCTGGAATAATTGATAGGAACCACTCCCCTGACTGAGGACAGTGAATATAAGAATACAGGAACAGCAATTCAATTCTGGGTCATAGAATGTAGTCTCCTTTAGAGGAGTTGGGGACACCTCTCCCAGAGTCACTGAGGGTTTGGGTAAGACAAGTAGCACCCTATCCAGGGAAATGGAGTGCAATTGAGCATTTTGTGTTTTAAAGGATTAAAAGGAAAACGTGCCCAATATCTATGATAAATATCTGCGGGTCAAGATGGAAAACGGGGTTCCTGGAATCAGCTGGCACACCAGGATGGGTGTGGATGCGGGTCATAAGAACGGAGCACGCTGAGCCACACCTCTGTGGTCCAAAGGTGGGACCACTAGCCAACCCAGCTCTCAGACTGCGGGGGGTTATCTTCTGTTGAAGAGCTGTGCCCTGTGTCCTGCGTTGAATTTGGATTAGCAAGGCACCATCCACAAGTAGATTAGCATCCTCAATGACCATGAACAACCAGGCTTCAGCGGAGAGATACTGTGTGGCTGCAAGAAACAATGGTGTCTGTGCATTGGACTATTCCTATTCTTTTCCTGCCCGACTAGACTGGGTAGACTGTCTCCTGCAACCCAAGTTTTGGGATGGCAAAGATTCAGTGGTACCTGAATTCAGTGGCCAATGTGTAACCATCCACTCTTCAAAAAAAAAAAGTCCATATTTACAGCATTGCCAATCTCCATGGTGTAAATACTCCCACCGAGGCTGGTTTCAAGCTGCTGTTGCCATGCCGCCGAACACGGTGTTGGGAGAGGATGTGCCACAGTGCACATTATATAGTGTTTCCCCCACACAGATACTAGGGACACAGACAAGCTCAGAATCATTCATAACAGGGAAATGTAGTACGATAATTAGGAAGTGATAGGTTTTCAAAGTGTCTTACTTTTGCTTTTGATATAATTTATTTCTTAGTTTATGTAATTTAATTTTGAATAACGGCTGTATTTACCAACTGCCTTCTGAATTCCTGAAAAGTTGGCCCTCACGAGCTGATGAGAGACAGCTCCAGCACATCACTGGGTAAATCCACAAGTAGATCCCTAGGATTTGGGGTGGAAGGAACCTCCAGGTTGAGATTATGGCTTGAGATAAAATTAGAAAAATGACAGGTATAATGCTTTTGTCTTCTGGGTTTGTAGAGTATTCATGTAGGTTGTACAGTAATGGGTCCCTAATCCCCTAAATCTGTGACAAAATAGTGAAAAAAAATGACATGGTTTTGAAGATTAAATGACCCCAGAAGTCTAGATGTATTTTTTTTTTTAAGTTCAAAATGTCCAGAATCCCTGAGCATTTAGATGGAGTCTGATTGCTTCCCTCTTTGGAATAAGGTCTCGTGATCCGAGTTTGTATTCAAGTTCCTGTTCAAACTGTTAATATATGAAGGAGACATGGCAATGCATATTTTTGTTATGGCTAATGCCATTGCTTCCTCAGGACAGTGGCCACAGGGATAAATAAGCTGAGGTCACTGAGCTGGAGTCAGTGACATAGGCAATGAATCCCATGCTCTTTAGTTCATTCTTTCTTTCATCCACTTGACAGAGAGCCATCGAGCCCCTACTCTGTGCCAGAAATTGTATCAGCATCAGGAATATAAAGATAAATGAGATGTGAGCTGCATCCTCAAGGTGTTGGCAGTGTCCTCTGGAACCTGCATTTACTTTGTATGAGAAAGCCTGCCCCTGGGAAGCACATGCAAAGGAATGGAAATACGTTTATGGAAAAGGATCTTGGTTTGGGTCACCATCGTGGCCCTATCAGTGTGTGTTTTTAAATATGTATGTATGTGTATATGTGTGTATTATTTGTATTGAATTTTTATTGGGGATGACATTGGTTAATGAAATTATATAGGCTTCAAGAGTACAGTTCTGTAATATATCAACTGCATTTTGTGTTGTGTGTTCACCAGTCGAAGTCAAGTCTCCCCTCATCACCATTTATTCTCCCTTCGCTCTCTTCCACTTCCTCCCCCAGCCCCGTCTCCTCTGCTAGCCACCATCCTGTTGTCTGTGTCTATGAGGGTTTTTTTTCTTAATCCCTTTACTTTTGTGATCCTATCAGACATTGTGCATATTTTTTAAAAAGTTGAACATATTTGCTTTAGTTTTATTATTTTTGCCAGGGTTAACCTGAGAATTATTGTCATGGAAATAAATATAGATAACTAATCAATATCAGCAAATGCTAAGACTTTAGAGTATTTTGTTAAATTTGTGCTCAGGCTTTATTTTTATTTTTCAAGATCATTGTGTTTTAAACTTTAGGATTGAAATGCCCTACTGTCCTCAATATTAAACTTTCTTTCATTTGATCACAGTGGACTTTGCATTGTTTAATCCACTTACTTTATGGCAACCCTAGGAAACTAATACCTACCCTTAGACATGAAGGGGTGAAGAGAGGGAGCTGTAAACTCAGTGCGTACCCACACAGAATGGAGTCCAGAGAACTAGTGCTCCAACCTCTCTCTCTCCTAACCCTTCATCCTGCTGTGGGAGTTCCCTTTAACTAAACTCAGCTGAAAGCCAGATGGCAAGGGAGCTGGCTGAGGGAATCCATACAAGTCAGCCTCCTGGGCCAGAGAGCCGAGTGGGGAAGGCTGGATGGAAGAGATGAGGAGAAAGGGAAGACAGCCAGTCTAGCAGGGCTTTGTATATCAGACAAGGTAACTGTATAGATCTGTTTCTGGCGGGTGGCATGGGGTTATTAGAAAGATCTCATCAAAGTTAGCAGATCTGTAGTTTTGTCCCAGCTCCATGCTTACTCACTGTGACCTTGAATACTTCACTTAGCACTTCTGATCCTCTACTTCCTCGTCTGTGAGAGAGAGGTAGACTAGACGACCTCGACAGCCTCTTCTTGGCCTTGTGTTGTGCGTATGGAAATGAGTGATCTTATATCAGACAAAAAGAGGTCTAAAATGAATTTTCTCATGTCCATTAATTGAAGCATTTATGATTTTGAGCCAGATTCAATGAAGAAAACTACTATCGTTGGTGATAATTGTACTTTTACTGGACTTGTCTTTATAATAAGATGTGTTTTTTTTGTCTACGATTTCTTGCTAATGTTGCATTTCTATGGAAATTTTGTTACTTGAGGGTTAAAATTCTGTGTGTGTGTGTGTGTGTGTGTGTGTGTGTGTGTGTGTGTGTATAGCCCAAGTGGTCCATCTAGGAGAAAAGGTGAAGTTCTTGTTAATGTCATTTGCTTTTGTCAAGGAACTCACCATTTTACCACTTATTTATTTATTTTTACATAGAGAGATAGGGAAATAGAGAAAGATGAGAGAGAGAGAGGGAGGGAAAGAGTTTTTCTAGGCCTCCTGTATTCTCTACTGATAAGAGAACTAAAGCGTTGCTTATTGACTTTCTTTTGACCTTCAAGGTAAAAGGTGAAATGTCCTTTAAACTCTCGGTTCTTCTATATGGGTTACAGAATTTGTGGTATAGTGATGCCCTAGCTGGCTTTGAGCAAAGACACGAGCTAATGATCTAGTAATACTACACATCACAGACAAGCCAGATGGAATCAGTTTTCAGATTTTCCGGTGTCTATGAGGTGAGATTTTCCCTTTGTGTGAGGCTCAACTCAATTCAGAGTTCACTCACAAAGGCTTCTCAACACATAAATCCACTGTTATCATTTTTTTTCTGCTCTCAAAATATTCTCAGTTAATAGTTCATCATAAATGACCCTGTGATGGCAACTCATTTTCTTAAGGCAGAAAGGACAGCTTCCAGTATGGTGACATGGGGAAGGATACACTCATTTAGGGACAAACAAAACAACCAAATTCATGATAGACACATAGTCACAAGGATATAGGACTATGTTCTTTTTTGCATATGTGCAACAGGCCCACAATATGTGCATGTAAATTGGGTGACGCATAGTTAGATTTACCTTTGTAGGAAGCAATAAGGCAGGAGATGTTGGCACAGTGTAGGGGAGTGAATGAAAATAAGAATGGAAACAAAAGAGAACTAGAGAAGATGATATTGTTTTACATAAGGTCACTTTTTGTAACCTAGTCTGCCTCCTAGGAACTTGGAGATGGTTATTTGAATTGAAAACCAGCTAAGTGTGAGTCAGTCACCACAGAAGGAGGCAGTGAGGCAGTGGGCAGTGGTGGGGAGAGTCTGTCCTTTGGAGAGGGTTTTGTGTTTGCCTCTAAGAAGTGGCAATGTAAGGGGAAGGAAGAAAGTCCAGGAAAGGAAGTGGCAATGTAAGGGGAAGGAAGAAAGTCCAGGAAACCTGGGGTCCACAGACTAAGGGGTCTTTGAATAGAACATTATTCCACCAAAGAAGGAGAAAAAGGAAAAAAAAAGAATAACTACTGAATTAGGAAAATAACTTATGGCAACTGATGGCAACGCATTTACTGGGCCCCATGTCAGCAGATAAACTGAGGCTGGAGTCTGCAAGCTACACACAGTTCAAGGTCACTGTGCAGACAAAGCGAGGAGCTCATAAAGGTTAAAGTGGTCCCAGCACATTCAATAAATGATATACTCATATACACAGCATAAATTTTCTGTTATTTGAACTCAGCATGTTTTCCTGGTAGAAGTAACTGTTCCACCTGGTACATTTTGATACCTACTTCCTTTCTTACACCAAAATAAATTCCAGAAGGATCAAATGTTTAAATGTAAAAATATGGATCTATAGAAACACTAGAATAAAACTCTTATGAATTTAAAAAAGCCATCTTGGAATGGATATTGCTTTTCTAAGCATGATATAAAACTTAGAACCATAGAGAAAATGACAAACAGATTTGCCTATACAAAAAATAAAATATTCTACTTGAAAAAATACCATAAGGAAAGTCAAAAGACAACCTGGAAAAAAACCCCAATAACACATAACAAAAGGACTCATTTTCCATGATACCCAAAGATCTCTTAAAAATTGAAAAGACAGCCCTGGCTGGTGTGGCTCAGTGGATTGAACACCAGCCTGTGAACCAAAGGGTCACCAGTTTGATTCCCAGTCAGGGTGCATATCTGGGTTGCAGGCCAGGTGCCTGGTTGGGGTTGTGTGAGAGGCAGACAACTGATGCTTCTCTCTCCCATGGATGTTTCTCTCCCACTCTTCCCTTCCCCTCTCTCTGAAAATAAATAAAATCTTTTAAAAAAGGGTTAAAAGAGACAAAGACCAAAAATACAAAGAAAAATGTCATAAGACATAAAGAGGGAAGTCACATAAAAAGAATGAAAAGAGACTCGTGCTCACTGGTCACGCAAGAAATACAGAACAGCGGGATGGATGAGCATTTTGCCTTCATTGAATGGGCAGAAAATCCCCTCAGCTAAGATACATGCAAGCAGATATCCTTGTACACTGTTGTTCATGGGAGAATGAATTGACATACAATGTTTTAAAGTACATTTGGCAAGAAATATAAAAATCTAAAAGGCTCAATTTCTTTGACTCACCATCTTTACAGTTATGAATTTATTTCAATCATAAACTTACATTGACTTGCAAAGTTGTGTGTATAGGATGGTCCTTGCTGCTTTCTATGATAATAATAATAAAACAGACACACAGACACCAAGAAATAGCCCGACTGCCTATCAAAGAGGAGGCAGTGTCTGTTCACGATGGCACACGAATGCAATGGTTTACAGCTCTAAAAATGAGGTAGATACGTGAATTAATATAAAAAACTAAATAGGTTAAAAAACAAGTTGCAGAATAGCGTGTGTACCAGAGAGTCCCCTTGTCCTTCCGCCATGTGAGGTGTACAATGGTCCCATTTGTGTTTAGAAACATCAGAGTGTCCAGGACACATGAGGCTGTCAGCAGAGGTTGTCACCCTGGTGGTGGAGTGTCGTGGGTTGAGACGGAGAGTGGAGGAGGGGTGGGGGGCATGATTGGAAAACTCATTACAGAATCCCCCCACCCATTTTCACTTTATAGTCTTCTCTACTTTTTGGTTTTTTAAATAAAATGTATAACTTATTTTAAAAAAAACACTAGGAAACTTTTATGAAAAAGAATTACCAAGAAAAAAAAATAAGTGCTTGCCTCGTGTGTCAGATATTTCCATTCGTGGGATGTTGACAGACTGCAGAGGGGCATATTAAGATAAGGCTGGGGGCTGGGAGAGACCCACCTCACCCCTCACAGTTTTTGGAGAAAAATAGACTGGCGTTTAAGGGAGCAGGCTCTCAGTGTCATTGAGGTTTTGGTAGAATCTCAGCTCTAGTATTTATTAGCTGTGTCCCCTGTTAGCTGCAATTTCACCTTTCAGGGAGAAAATTAATAGAGGCTACCTATAAAATAGGGAGCAATGTAAATCGACACTATTTGGGTTATTCAGTGGGAAACTGTAACTAATTCATTGTATGCTTACAATTTTCAAAGTGTTTTTGCTAGCATTATCTTATTTGATTCCTAAGCAGTGCAGTGAGTGAAGTATGTAAAAACGACATTTGTTATTCCCATTTTATAGGTAGGACTGGAATATAGAAAGGGGCCCTGTCTGAGTCATGTTTGCATTAACAGAAACACCATGGTGGATTCCCGACTATTTCAGACCATTTCCAGGGTACCTCAAAGCTGTAGGACATTATGGGGCAGCATCAGATAAACAGGATGGGGAATTTCATGTGGTTTCCCTTCACAGGGCGCTGGCGGGAGGGCCTCCCATGGATGCCATTCCCACTTTCCGCTGGGCTCTGTGCGTGTGAAAAGCCAGACAAAGGAGCACCTTGAATGAGAAACAGGTAGGCATCTTGCTTCTTGTTTCCGTTTTCCATTCTGTGACTTTCCTGGACAGAGGGTGTCTCCTTCTGGATTCAGAGGCATTTGACTTGACTGTGTTTCCATTCCGTGAAAACTGCTGTGCCCCCAGCATCACATCCACGCTGGACTCAGAAGCGTGTTCCCTTGGCTTGAGACCATAGACTGTTTGGGAACAAGGGCAGTGCTGCACACTGAGTGCTGATGTCTCCTCCAAATTTATCTGCTGAAAACCCCTAATGTAATGGAATCAGGAGGTGGGGCCTTTAAGAGCTGATGAGGTCAGGAGGGTGGAGCCCTGCTGAATGGAATTCGTGCCCTTAGGAAAGAGACCCCAGAGAGGTCCCTTGGCCTTCCACCCGGTGAGGTTATAATGAGAATATGGCCTTCTGTGAACCAGGAACCAGGCTCTCGCCACATACCAAATCTGCCGGCACCTTGATCCTGGACTTCCCCGACATCAGAGCTGTGAAAAATAAATCTCTGCCGTTACAGGCCACTCGGTCTACAGTATTTTTGTTACAGCAGCCTGAACTAAGGCAGGCAGCATAAGAGAACTTTAGAATTAATTTTCCGGAGACAGGATTATAGCCAAGGGAGAGAGTGTTTAGAAATGGGAATAAACGTCAGTGGCTTTTAGGATGATGCTGTTATTTTTGTCACCTAGGAAAAAAACAGTAAGTATTTTGGGATATATTGTGCTTTAGTAAGAATCTTTGAGACAGACCTACCTGAATCTGCCTGAACAGAGAGAAAAAGAGAAAGAAAAAAAAAAACACCCTCTATTTTCAGAGCGAAGGGAAATGAGAAAAGGCTGAATTAGCCTCTCATCTCATCCAACATCCTTTAGGCAGTTTTTGTCGAGCATCTGCAAGTTGACATAATGTTGATCTGTTCAATCTGGCTCTAAATTGTTCTGTTAAATGCTGGGCAACTTTTGTCACAGAAGCTGCCCCCCCCCCCCACCGCTCCTTCGGAAGGATTGTCTGTAATTAAGGAGGAAACCAGGAAATAATGATAGGGTTCTCTTTTGCCTTTCTAATGGCTTTCTTATTAAGTATGTCTGAAAAAGCTACTGAGATGTCGATTTCCCACGTAACCAAAAGAAGTCGACCATTATATAATTACTTCTTTTTAAAAACTACAAAGAGATGTATGACAAATGCTTTCAGTGGGCTAAAGACACCATGAAGCACGCACACACGAAATTCCTCTCCAACAAGAACAGCAGTGGATAAATGAGTTTTTGCAGAAATGTCTTTGCCCACAGCCTTGAGGTGCCAATGCCCATCACCCATGACGTGATTGTGGGAGGTGCGCTGTGGTGGCAGGAAGGGGAGTTCAGGAAGGGGGGCATGTGGGAGAGGGCAGTGGGGCTGTGGGGGGATGATGGTGTCTGGGCTTCTAAGTCAGTCCTCACTCATCAAAAAGTCTTCATTTGTGTTTTCTCTATCGGTGGAGACAGGCTGAGACTTCATTCAGATCCCCGGTGATGTCATCGTTGTTAGTCATATTTGTTGGGAAGGGGTGAGGTCCATGTTCTAAATGCCCTGATTCTCGACTACCGACTTATTACTGTACTGGCCCTGCAGAATTATGATAAACGGGTGGCAGGATGGGCTTCCTTCCCCGTTCCTGTCCTTCTTTCCTTTCCCCTTTGTTTCCCCCAGACAGAATAAAGAGACTTTGTTAGTATAATAACCCACTGAAGTTACTCAGAGAAAAGTGGCCCAAAATAGCAAGACCAAGGCTTGTGTGTCTTGTGGATGATTTATCCTGAAAAGTCTGAGAGGTGGAGATGCCTATAGAATCAGGAAGTCACTTGGGGCCAAGGTCACGTGTTATGAATAGCTGGGGGTTTCTGTCTGGTGACCTGAGCTCCTCCTCTTCAGGCCTCCGGTGCCCTGGACCCTATCATGGTCCTTTCGGGTTGGGCATAACTCCTTGCCCAGAAAAGGAGAGTTAATCTGGGGGAGCTTTTGTGTTAGTGAAGTGTAACTTTACCCCCTGCCCCCATGGTCCCACTTTGTGTGTGGTGTCTGTTTATGCTTTACACAAACAGGAGTTGCTCCTCCTGGAAGGTGGATTAATGAGCAGGGTGGGAGAAACTTGGGGTGGTCTCAAGAAGTGGTAATGTGTGGCCAGTGATTGTTTTGAAACGTCTCCTTAGCATCTTAGATGACACTGGAACAGAAGGGGCTGGAATGGAAAACGTGGATGACAGCCCGAAGACGAGCCACCTAACCTCCTTAGAGTTCGATTCTTTGTCCACAAAATGGGGTGGGGGAGGGTAAACAATCTAGTAGTAAAATTGCTTGTAGTTACAAGTAGTTTGCATGAATTAGCTGTATTAACTATGCAAAAATGGGATATTATAATTGGAAGAATACTTAAAGCGCATTAGAGATCCTGTGGTTCAGCTTCCTGTGAAGAGTGGCATCTCTGTGCCGCACCCCTAACAGGGGATCATCCAGCATCAGTTGTAATGTTCCTGGGATGCGGAGCACTCTGACTCACAAGGGAGCCGTTTCAATTATTTTGAATGTGCATCTTTGTAATATCTTCCCATTTGTCTAATTCTTGCTGTTCTAGATGTCCCATTGTGATGGTTAATTTTATGTGTCAACTTGACTGGCCCAGGGTACCCAGGTGTTTGCTCAAATACTAGCCTACATGTTGCTAGGAAGGTATTTTTTTAAAGACAAGGTTAACATTTAAATCAATAGACTTCGAGTAAAACAAGTTATCCTCCAGAATACAGGTAGGCCTCGTCCAAACAGCTGAAGGAAATACTGACCCCTCAAGGAGGAGGGAATTCTGCCACCAGACTGTCTTCAAACTTGAGCTGCAACCTCAACTCTTTCCTGGTTCTCCAATCTGCTGGCCTAGCCAGCAAACTTGGGGATTGCCAGTCTCCACAATCACGTGAGTCAATTCCTTAAAATAAATACCTCTCTATCTCTTCATATACACACAGTCACGTGCTGTATAATGCCATTTTGGTCAACAATGGACCACATATATGATGGTGGTCCCATAAATTATAATCAAGCTGAAAAATTCCCATCACCTAGTGATGCCATAGCCATCAGAATGTCATAGTGCAATGCATTCTCACGTGTTTGTGGTGACAATGATGTAAACAAACCTACTGACCTATTGTACTGCCAGGCTTATAAAAGCACAGTTCGTACAATTATGTCCAGTACATAATACTTGATAATGATAATAAAAGGCTATGCTATTGGTTTATATATTTACTGTACTATACTACTTATCATTATTTTAGAGGGTGCTCTTTCTGCTTATAAAAAATAAGTCTTCTCTGAAACAGTAAGCCGTGTTATGCCAGCAGCAGCCTTGTACATCTTGTGTTTCCCTCGTCTCCTGATTGTGTCGTTTTCTCCTGTGCTTGATTCAGTCCTATGTTGTTTTGTACTGTAACCTGCTGTACAGGCTTGTGGCCTGGGAGCAACGGGCTATCCCATGCAGTCTATGAGTGCAGTAGACTGTACCCTCAGGTCTGTGTAAGTGCACTCTATGTTCGCACAATAACAAAATCACACAATGATGTATTCCTTTAGGACCATGTATATATTATGTATAGCATAAATATACAAGTATATATATTTATATATGTAAAATACACATAAATACTATATATATATATATATATATATATATATATATATATATATATATATATATGGTTTCTCAGGAGAACCCTATCTGATATAGCCACAGAGCAGTATGTGAGGCCTTACAACAGTCTTCACCACACCCTGTTGAGTTGGGTCCTGGGAGTGCTTGGATGGTTTGATGGCGCTCTTTCTGGGTAAGTAAGAGCCAACTTACCTCTGGATGCAGGATGGGCATAGTCAAAATGCCAAGAGACTGAAGAGACAGTAGACAATGCAAAATACTGAAGTTTTCAGTTAGCATGGAGCTTTGCACCTACTACATCCTCCTTTAGTGAGAGCTGCTACAATTCATCGAGAAACACCAGGCCAGGAAAGACGATGCTCCCCACCAGTGTCCTGTACCATTTGTAGAGCTTGTTGGGCTATTACAATATTTGCTTTCACGCTTGGGAGATAATTGGCACTTAGCTATTCCAGCAGCAGCAGAAGGGGAGAAAACCCATCCACGGGGAAGAGGGTAGGCCTGGCTCTCGTCTGCTGGCTCCTGCACTTGCCCGTGTGAATGAGAAATAGCAGCTACGGGATGGCTCAGCGCCTGGACATCTGTTGTCGCCCTGTCTGGTAGCTGCGCTTTCCTCCTTAAGCATGAATGGAGTGACTGAGGGGAACTGGAAGATCTTTGCAGCGAGGGAGCCAAGGACGGCGTCCCTGAGGCAGCCCCGACTCTGACTGTTGGACGCTTGCACCGGGAGTGGCAATTGCTGCTGTTTTGGCCTGTGCTTCTTGGGGGTGGGGGGTGGCACTTCTCCTGCCTCAGATGTGTCTGTGGTACCAGTTCTCTGAGACTATGACAGAAAACACAATTACATGAAATTCCTACAAGTCCACAGCCCCAGCACAACTGTTTTCAGATTTGTTTTTTCAGTTTTTATCCACCTGCAGACACACTTTACAGTGTAATTATAATCAGTTGATGAATAGGATTTTGTATTGTATATTTTTTTCACTTAATGTTCCATGATAAACACATTCTTATATTGTTTCTCCTCATCAGTGCTATTTTAGAGCTGTGGCGTTATGGTATTTCAGAGCTGATGTACCGTGGTTCAGTTAACCATTCCTCATCATCGAACATTGCCAGTATTTGTTATTGAAAAAAAAAACCATAATGAATATTTTTTGTATATAGCTTTTTTCTTTTTTTGAATAACTTCCTTCAGCATTTCCAGAGAGTGAATTGAGGGGTGAATTTTTACGTCTTGATATTTATTGCTATACTATCTCCTAAAAGGGCTTGTATTGGTACAAATGACCAAAAACAGTGTGCAAATGTGTCACTTCTGCCACAACATTGCCAGATTGATTGGGCATCAATTATAATGAACATACAGTGATGTCATAGTGGCATTTTCTTTTTTATTAACAAAGGTGACCGTTTTCCATATATTACTTACTCATCACATTTCTTCTTATGTGTATTGTCTGCCTGCTAGGGTCTGTTGGGATGCTGATTTTTACAAATTAATTTGAATGAGTCTTTACATATCAGTCATAATTGATAGATATATTTCTCTAGTATATTATCTTAACTTTTATCTTTATTTATTTTTGTGTAAAACTTGGATTTAAAAAATCTTAATGGGCTTTCCAATCCTTAAATGTTTCATTAAGAAAAATTATTTAATCAATCCTGTGTTGTCTCGTAGCTGGTTTTTGTTTTTATCCTTGACTTGAACTTGGTGGAATGACACCTCACTTTGGGGAACATTTTGATATTCGTGTTTAGTTCTGAGTCAGATGGTTCTGATTACTTCAAACTCCACCAACCAGCAAGCAGCAAAATTCGAATGTAAGCTTTGGCTCGTTTCATTAATCAGAATATACAATTAATAGTTCAGTTTCTGAGATTTTAAAGTGTGGTTCATTCCCATTTTTTTTTCACAGAGTGCTTGAAGTCCTCGTGTGGTTTTAGTAACTTTCATGTGGGCCCCATGTGTTTTCTCCACGAGGGGGGAGTGTCTTTGAAGGCCGGGTTTAGGCCCCCCATTCATACGATGTTGAGCCTTCTCTGCAGCTCGAGTAACTTCCAGCTGTATTGCCTGGGATGCCCTTTGCCCTGGTTACTGTCTGGGTCAAGGCCTGTCACTTGCCCCGAAGCAACCATCGGTTTAGGGTTTCCGTTCCAGCCAGTTGGTTTGTGGCTTGCCTCCCTCCCACGTGGCAGCTATGAGGTTGGGCGGGAACTCTGCTTCAGCTCGGTGGGTACACATTTGGCCCTCCTCTGCTCTTCTGGGCTAAGGCCAAAAGTCTGCTATTCTCAGCAGAGCCTGTGGTTAATTTGCAAGTGGGCTGCAGGACAGGAGGCTGGAAGACACTGCCTGACAGTGTGTTCTGTTCAGAGTGGCTCTTTTGTAAGTTGGGTCCCCCATTTGTCGGCAATCTGGGGATCTTTTCATGTCTTAACCTGCAGACCATCTTGGAAACCAATGGCTGGGGGACAGAGTAAGGCAGCAGGAGACGTGGCCCAAATTGAGGGCAGGCTCTTAGAAAGGTTCTATCTGATATTTGGCAGGTGAGAATAAAGCCTCTGTATTCTCTGGGGTAAGATTACTCATTGATAGGCAGGTTGGCGAGTCATGGCTCTTGACTCAGTGGGAAGAGGGGAACAGGGTGCACACTGATGTGGAAACACACACACGCACACACACACACATTGTTCACTGGTGCCTTTCATTCAGTGTGTGGCTCTGTGAAATCTCCTGGAGAAGTTTGAAGGCACAGGTGGCAAACACAAGGTCCACAGGCTGAATCCAGCCCTCCACTTTGTTTTATTTGCCCGGCACCTTGTTTCTACCCAGCGGCAGTGCCAAGCTCTCACTTAACTGTTAAGGGGTAGTTACATTTATACAGTCCTGAAATGACATTTGGCCCTTTGAAGGCAACCACGAGGCCAATGTGGCCCCCGGTGAAAATGAGTTTGATGCCCCTACTCTAAAGACTGAGATATATACTATTGAAGATGTAGAATTCTAGTTTTTATTATAGGAAGCTTCTCATGATAGGTTAATATAACCAACCACACAACGTGCACATTTTTTCCTGTGGGACACTGGCAGCCTCTTCCACACCTTCTTAACTGCCTTTTTCTTGGTCGAAGGATATTAATGTTTTCATACAGATTTGGAGCAAAAAGACTTGGTTTTATTCAGTTTTCCCTCTGAATGAGTGATGCTTTTCAAAATGAACACACTGAACAGTAAATTATCATCCCATTAGGTGCAGAAAATTATAGACAGCTGAGTCAAACCTGCTACCCCTCCCCCTTCCCCTGGAAACAGCCAGCTACAAATTCCAGATGATCAATTTGCTTAACTGTGATGGTAATTTACAAAATCCTGGGTTTTGCTTCAAAGCCATTGAGAGGCAGTCTTTATTTTTTTGTTCCAGTTTTTTTAAAATAGATTTTATCGATTATGCTATTACAGTTGTTCCAATTTCCCCCTTTGCCCACCTCCACCTGGTAACCCCTTTCCTTCCAGCATTACCTGCCTTAGTTCATGTCCATGGGTCGTGCATATAAGTTTTTCAGCTTCTCCATTTCCTATACTATTCTTAACCTCCCCCTGTCTATTTTGTACCTACCAATTATGCTTCTTAATCCCTGCACCTTTATCCCCATTCTCCCCCTTTCCCCTCCCAGCTGATTACTCTCCAAATGATCTCCATATCTATGATTTTATTCTTGTTCTGGTTGTTAGCTTAGTTTTTTTTTTTTAATTCAGTTGTTGATAGCTGTGAATTTGTTGCCATTTTAATGTTCACAGTTTTGATCTTCTTCTTTTTCTGAAATAAGTCCCTTTAACATTTAATGTAATAATGGCTTGCTGATGATGAACTCCTTTAGCTTTACCTTGTTTGGGAAGGACTTTATCTGCCCTTCTATTCCAAATGATAGCTTTGCTGGATAGAGTAATCTAGGTTGTAGGTCCTTGCTTTTCATCATTTTGAATACTTCTGGCCAGTCCCTTGTTGCCTGCAAAGTTTCTTTTGAGAAAGCTGACAGTTTTATGGAAACTCCTTTGTAGGTAAATCTCTGCTTTTCTCTTGCTGCTTTTAAGGTTCTCTCTTTATCTTTAACCTTTGGCATGTTAATTATGATGTGTCTTAAAGTGTTCTTCTTTGTGTTCAACTTGTTTGGGACTCTTTGTGCTTCTTGGACTTGTATGTCTATTTCCTTCACCAAATTAGGAAAGTTTTCTTTCATTGTTTTTTCAAATAAGTCTTCAATTTCTTGCTTTTCCTCTTCTCTTTCTGGCACCCCTATGATTTCAATGTTGGTACATTTGGAGATGTCCCAGAGACTCCTTATTCTATTCTCGTTTTTTAAAAAATTCTTTTTTCTTCTTGCTGTTTTGGTTGAATGCTAATTTTTTTCCTTATGTTCCAAATTGTTGATTTGAATCCCAGCTTCATCCCCTCTACTGTTGGTTCCCTGTAGATTTTTCTTTATTTCACGTAGTGTAACCTTCATATCTTCCTGGGTCTTTTTTATTTTGTTGCTGTACTCAGTGAGTTCTTTGAGCATCCTGATTACCAGTGTTTTGAACTTTGCATCTGAGAGGTTGCGTCTCTCCATTTTGTTTAGTTCTTTTTCTGGGGTTTTGTTTTGTTCTTTCATTGGGGCGATATTTCTTTGTCTCCTGAATTTTCAGCCTCCCTGTGTTTATTTCTGTGTATTAGGTACAGCTGCTTTGACTCCCTGTCTTAGTAGTGTGGCCTGTCTGGATGAATGTGGCTTCTTTAAATCCTTGTTGTCAGACTTCCATACAGCTCAACTTTCTGATGGTTCTGAGTGTCATTTGTTTTGAGGTCTAGTTGTAACTATTTCTGTAGTTGAGTGAGGAGGTAAAGCATCTTTTCCTATGCCTCCATCTTGACCGAAGCCGAGAGGCAGTCTTGAATGATAACCTGAGTTCAAGTATTCTTTGGCAAGATGGCTACTACTCAGTCTCTTGAGTTTTTCATGGTTTGGTGTCCAGCCCCAATAATTCTTGGTATCAAAAAGGAGCCCTCCACTGTTGGTTCTACCACAGCCACCATCACCACCACTTTTACCATTAGTATAGTGTCTCTCTATAATGATCACAATTTTTGTCCAGTACCCTTTCCACAATACAAGTGACTATGAGGAGTAGGGATGCACGATCATATCCATTAACTTATTAATTAATTCACTCAACATTTGCAGAGCAACCACTATGTTCTAGGCATTGTGCCAAGTAGGAAGGACTAACAGTCACTGCCTTCATGGAGCCCTCATTCCAGCAGGAAAGAGACACACAGAGAAGGCAATGCAGTGGCCCATAATAGAACAAGGACAACGTGCCACTCTTAGGTCTGTATTGATCAAGTGACTTCTGAAGAATACATAGAAGATTGTGGGACCCCTTCCAACAACCACATTTCTCCATCCGCATAGCCCATGAGGTTGTGTAATTATTGTCCACAAAGGTTAAATGAATGCCTGTTCATCACAGAAAGAGTCTCCAGAAATTCCAATTTTCCAATATTTTCTCCATGCTTCCCCCACATCGTACACTCCAAATGAAATGGATTTATTTACTCATTATCTGCAAATATACATTGCTCTGCCTTTCTTCTGCTCATGCTTTTTCTTCTTCTTGGAATATCTCTTCCTGTTGTTTTGTTTAGAAATCTTGCTGGTACTCCAAGGCCAGGCCCACTCGCTTTGCTCTGAGGCCCTCACACACTGATGCTTCCCATGGAGCACCGAGCACGTGGCCTTGCTTAGTGTTTCAGGCTCATCTGAGGCTCCACAGTGGACAGTGAGCTTCCCAAGGGCAAAGAGTCCTCACTAATCTGACTTGCACAGCAGCCATGGAAGGAGGGTCATTCTATCAGCCAAGTGGGTTTCTATTGCTCCAGCTTCACAGAAGAGGCTCGTCTATGAAGGCAGAAGAAGCCTTCACCCTGTAGATACTGTATGTGATCTTAATTGAGGTCTTGGAGTCATGAGTCCCAGATCCCTGATACCTATTAACCTCCGTGGGATTTGGTAACCTTTGTCCAAGTTGGCATTTTCATAGGTAGCAGAGTAACAATGTTTGATAAATTATAAGAAGTTGTTAGTTCCATTGTGTATTTAAAAGGGAATACACATTGTTTTTAGCTTCAAGGTCTTATAGTTTAACAGAGGAAAAGACAAGAAAAATACACATCCCGAAGGCATGAAAACAAAGAACAGATGCCCCAAATTCCATACAGCTTTCACACTCTGCGCTCCGCTCCTGGCCGAGCCAGCTGGTCAGTGAGGCCTGGGTGCCTGGGACATCAGCCAGGGACCATCTCCATCTGGTCCTACGATGATATTAGACTCTGCAGACAGTCCCACTTCTAGGGAAACCAAAGGGGGTACAGCACAGTGATGAGTTCAAGCTGGTATTGTGTTGCAGAACCCCCTTGGTTGATTTTATTGGCATTTATAGGGCATATCCAAGAGTTGGGACTAGATGTTGGTGGGATGACATCTGGGTGTCAGCAACCATGATGGGTTCTGATGCCAACCATGTTGAGTTTGGATTATCTCATGACCAGATTTTAGGATGATCGTCCTCGTCCACGTTGGAGACAAAGGCAAAGTTAGAACAAAAGTTCACTGATGTAAGTGTCAAAGCATAGGTTCCAGCATCCTAGGCAAGGAAGTTTGGAGGTGGAATTTGGACCAACAGTTAGAAAGATACTTCAGAGTTTTCATCGAGGCAGTAGACTTCAGCAGAAATACGGTATCAAGAGGATGGGCCCATGTGAAGTGCAGGAAAGTGGCTAGTGATTTCTACCTGGTCTCGAACGCCTCTTTGTCCTTCTGGGGAAGTCAGAGGCATCAGTCCCTGCGCCTCATGGTCTACCTGGAAGTCCACGAAGGAGCGTGGCAGTGCCACACTAATAACGGGCATGCACTTCTCTCTGCAAAACCGCTGTCAGGATTATTTATTTGTCTCCTTTGGCAGTCAGCAAGAGTTGGCAACCTCCCTGGCATGGCATAATCACAAAGGAGTCTTGAAAATCTGTTGCATTTTTCAAATTGTATTTGAAATTCTGCGATGTTTTAATCAGTTTAGAATCAATCAACCTCAGAAAAAGAGGATGCAAATTTGAAAACCATGCCATCGTAGCTCTTTAATATCTAATTACGCTGAGGGAAGGAAATGGTTAGCCAGTGACTGTTAGAATGAATAATGGCATTAAATGAAACACAAAACAAATCCATATCAGTTTTATTGGATTGGAAGTCAGAGACAGAGACGGGCTGAAAATTTCCTCGAATTTGATTAGGGAGCTAAGCCCTCGGACACAGGAACGACGATGGATGATGGTGTGCGCTGATCAGCTGGAGCCGTGCTGGGAGGTGAATGAGAGAGCGCCACACTGCAGAGCTGGATAGTTGGAGGGAGTTCAGATATTTACTCCAGATGTGCTCATTGTTACAGATGAGAAAACTGAGGCTTAGAGGAATAAACACTGGGTAGAGGCCCTATCAGCTAATAAAAAATGGAGTTTGGTCTTGAATCCACATCTGAGTGTTGAAAAGTTTGGGGCAATTTGATTAATCACGGTGCTTGGCCCATTGGCAGGCCTTCTTGCAGGAAGTCCGCAGCACCTGTCCATCAGGCCACGAGAGCCAGTTTTCCTTGCCTTCTGAGCCCCTTGGTCACCTTGTCAGGCACTTGGGTTCCTGGCAGAAGAGCAGCCGATTCCATGCAACACTGATGTACCTTCCTGTATCTTCTACTCTCTTTGCGTGTGGCAGAACCCTGGCCTGCATCTCAGTATCCTGGGTTCTCAAGTAAAGCTCTCAGTCTCCAAGTTGCCTCACTCGACTTGGCTCCACGGGTGCCTGCCTGACAGAGCACCCCGTGTGTCCAAACTACTGTCGGCTCTGAGAAGTAATGCGGATGGAGAGCAGGGTGGCCCATCTTCCTTCCGCCTGTCCCCCGCCCCACCCGCTCGCCTCTCTGGGGGCCGCCTGCCTCTCCAGTCATCAGAGCTATCACTTTCCCACCGCGCCTTCAGTGATGTTTGTCTTTCTGGGTCCTTTGTTTTCTACACGGAACCAGGGCTAAATTCAGATCTTTCTTAGACTACGCAATCCTATCTTCTATTTTTTTTAGGTTGTTTCCTTACAGCAAGAATGAACTGTTTTCCAAGTAACCTTTATGGCCAGTGACAAAATCATTTTCTAAGCCATTGATCTGGTCACAGCATCCTTTTTCATTAGGCTTAAATGTGGTTTTCCACTCCCTTTTGGATCAAGTCTAAGATTTAATCACACCTCTTTTCCTATCATGTTTAATATTAAATTTCTGTATCTTTTAGTCTCAGAGAGAAATATGAATCTATGGCAACACTTGGTACTCACAGACAGTAAAATGTGGGCACATTAATATTAAAACAGGCACAGTTCACAGTGGCTGGTGAATTCCTTTTCTAGTGCGAGAGCATGAAATATAGAACCACGCTTTGTTTTTTATAACATTCAAAAATATTTTATTGTTGTTCATTTTTAAAAAAGATTTTATCTATTTATTTTAGGGGAGGAAAGGGAGGAAAAGAGGGAGAGAAACATCAGTGTGTGTTTGCCTCTCGTGCGCCCACACTGGGGACCTGGCCTGCAACCCAGGCATGTGCCCTGACTGGGAATAAAACTGGGGACCCTTTGCTTTGTAGACCAGCACTCAATCCACTGAGCCACACCAGCCAGGGCAATTGGTGTTCATTTTTTAAAAGAGATGTTTAGAAAGTGAAAAACAGTTAGCTTTCCATTTATGGCACTCTATCATCTTTGTTTTGATAAAAGTGCCTCATTTTTAAAAGATTTGAAGCAGCACTATCCATGCAGTCTGTTTTTGGTGGCAGAAGATGATTTTAGATTTCTGGAAACTTCTTAGTCCCCATAGATGTATGTTGGCATGTGAAGTGGCTATACTTGCCCAAGATGACACATTTTTAACCAAAGTGTTTAAAACAAAAACTTCTGACATTCTGGCTCCGGGTTGAAGATTATGGACTGGGAGGGAACTATTAGAAGCTGGTCTTGTAGCAGGTGGGAAGAGACTGGAGGTGAGGACACCGGAACACATGATATACTCAGGGAAGGTTTATGATGCAACACAGCCCTGGCCTGATTTTTGCTTTTCCTTTCCATATCTCCCAAATGCTGTCTCATTTATTCATTCTGACAATATCTATTAAGGACTAACTGAATTCTGTATAGGCACTAAGTGTTCAAAATTAACCAATTTCTTACCTTACACTGTACACACAAATCAATTTCAGGTGGATGGCAGGCCCAATTGTGAAAGATAACACAGCTTTTAAAACATGGGTAACTATTTCATGACCTTGGAGTAGGAGAAGATTATTTTAAAACAGGACACAAAAAGGAAAAAAATGGATAAAGGGAAAAAAAGGACTATATTAAAATTAAGAATTTCTGTTCACTAACAGACACCATGAAGAGAGTGAAAAAGTAGGTAAAAAAGCTGTTTGTCAGCCCTGGCTGGTATGACTCAGTGGACTGAGCACCAGCCTGCACACTAAAGGGTTGCTAGTTCGATTCCTAGTCAGGGCACATGCATGGTTTGCGGGCTAGGTCAGGTCCTCAGTAGGGGCTGTGCTAGAGGCAACCACGCATTGATGTTTCTTTCCCTCTCTCCCTTCCTTCCCCTCTGTCTAAAATAAATAATTAAAATCTTTTTTAAAAACGATATTTACCATACATATATTCCACTTAGGTCTCATATTTGGAATACATAAAGATCTCTTATAAATCAATAGGAAAAAAGCACAATAGAAAAATAGGCAAAATACTTGAATAAACACTTTACAAAAGAGAATATCTAAAAGGCCAACAAAAAATGAAAACTTGCTTAATGTCATTAGTCATCAGGGAAATGCCAATTAAAACATGGCTAACCAACATGGCTAACATGAGACAAAAAAATCAAAACCGGTGAGGATGCAGAGCAACCAGTACTCTCCTACAGTGGTCATGGAAGGATAAATTGGTAATTTGGAAACCACCTTGGAAAACTGTTCAGCACTATCAGCTGAAAATGCCAAACTCTGATTCAGAAATTTCAGTCTTAAATAGAGACACACACCCAACAGATGGTCTGTCGTAATGGCTGACGATGGAGCACCTAGACAGAAAGTACAGACGGTCTTCTGAAGGGTTTGGCAGTTTGGAGGGAGGGATGGGGTACAACGAGGGGAATTCTAGGTTGAGGGAGGGCTGCTGTAAGAGGGATATGATCAAGAGACAGAGGTTCACATGTAGGAAAGACTAAAATTAATTTATGGGGTAGTTTCCATATTAGAAAAGATTTAAGTTAAAAAACATTTCCTGCCCTAGATCTAGGAAGAAATATGAGAAGAGATGTCTGTGTGTTGAATGAGTTTTCTGTGGATAGCTTTTACTTTCTTGGTGAAGTAAAAAGCTGATGGATTTGTCAAGTGAGATGGATGAGGGTTAAGCTGGGAAACTGTAAAGAGAGGTGAAGGTTTGGGTCAGCTACTGTGCGGGCGTGGGAGGGAGAGGCGGTCAGGGAAGGTCATGTTGTTAAGTGACATCAGGACTCAGCAGCCGTGGGAGAACATCGGCCTGCAGTGACATCAGCACACACTCCTACGTGCCTCCCTCCAGGGTTACTCAGCAGCTGGGTGTCGTGTAGGGTGGAGTTCGAGGGAGTTGAGCATTTTGGCAAAAGGACTGGAAAAGATGCTCTATAGAAACTACCATATTTTGCTGTATATAATGAGCACTTCTTTGCCCACATGTTTGAGGGAAAATAAGAATGAACATTATACATGGGTATAATGATTACATACCATGGGTATAATAATGGGAATAATAATCCCGTGTATAATGTGCACAAAATGGGGGTGTGCATTATACACAGCAAAATATGGTAGGTTGGATAGGAAAAGACGAGAAGTAATGAGGGAGGTTATGGGCTGACGGAAGAGAGATCAGTCAGAGCCAAAGGTCTCTGCAGATGTAACAATGAGAAGAAAGGCTGGGCCCGAGGGGGAAGAGCTGGCTAGAGGGAGTGGTGGTTTTGGTCAGATGTGGGCATTTTGGCCTCTATTTCTCAGGATGACAAGGTCCGGGGTGTGACTCTGATAGTACGTGAGAGTGCGTCTCTCCCAGGGTTCAAGAGGTTGAGGCACTTGACAGCCAGATGGTTAGCCAGGGCCATCCTCCTGGATACTGAGACCTGCAAGATGCTGACCGCAATGGGACAGGACAGAGAGACCAGGGGACAGATATTACCGTTCTTGGGTGAATTATGGGTGGTGACAGGTGGTCTGCAAAGAGGGTACAAGAAAGGGTCAAAGGTGACAGGGAAGTGTGAGTTTCGGAGGAGGGACTGTATTTACACATGGGCAAAAGAGGAAAGTCTTGAGGATGGTAGGTTCAGGAATGACGCAGGAGTGGATGTTGAGCATGTGGAATGGAGGGTTTCAGAAAAAAGATGAGGCTGAACTTGAGAAGATCCTTGTCCCCAAGAATTCTCCAAAGCAATTCCATAATCATGCCAGCATTCAGCATACGGGAAAGCTACTTTGGCGTCTAAGAGCAGGTTCACAGAGCAGTAGGTGAGAAAAACGGTAGATAGAAGAAGGATCACACTAGACTGTAAGTTCCCTGAAGGCTGTTTTATCTGCCTCTGCCCTTCTGCAGTGGCTGGCAGCAACATATACATGGTGCACCTTCACATATGGGTCAGTAGTGTGAGTTTACATGTGTACATACATGAGTAGGTAAACATATATGCACACTTATATGCATATATGATTTCATAGATTATATTGTATCCCCTTTAGAGGTAAGTAAACTGAGGCTTATTAGGTTTACTGGCCTTTAAAAAAAGATTTTATTTATTCTGAGAGAGAGGGGAAGAGAGGGAGAGAAACATCCGATCGGTTGCTTCTTGTGCACACCCCAACTGGGGACCGGGCTCACAACCCAGGCATATGGTCTGACCGGGAATCAAACCAGTAACCTTTTGCTTTCTGGGATGATGCTCAACCAACTGAGATACACTGGTCAGGGGTTAATTAGGTTAAGCGTCTTAAATGAGTTTGGAGAGAGTAGTAGGGTCCGGATTTGAACCTGGGTCTTCCAACTCATCCAGGGAAAAAGCACTAAAAAACATGGAATGTATAAATTCAGAAGAAATATATTGCTCTAGTGTGTTTTATTTTATGTGGAATAGAACCTTGATTTTTTTGATAGCATGAGCTGCAATATATTTTAAAAGAAAGACACACAACAAAACCCAAAATCCTTCAGCCCATATATTTTTTCTCTTCTTGGCATCTCTGTGGATGTAAGCACACACTGACGGGGAGGAAGTGAAGGAAATCAGCTTCCCCTGACCAGTCATCAATCTACAGACCTCAGGTGCTATACACTGGCATGGACCCTGAAACCGAGGTGTTTGTAGTATGATCATTACAAATGAACAGGACCACTTCGCCACGTTCTGGCATGCAAAAGTGGTTCGATTGGACTTAACCACCATGATATCAACAGAAAGAACGGTTCCGCAGAGCGCCCTCTTTTGAACACATTCCCTATCAATGGCTTCAGTTCTAAGGAAAATGAAATCGATTCCTCTGAGAACCCGGAGTGCAGTGTCGCTCAGCTCTGAATGTTTTGTGAAATGGTTCACAGCCGATGAAGCAGGGACACCCGCCACTGTGTTCACGTGCATTCCATTTCAACCTCCTTCCTGAATCTACCAGAGGTTTTACTGCCACTTAGGAACCCTGACATTCTGCAAATTGCACAGTGAACCCTTAACGATTTCTGAAACAAGAATGAGGTAATCTTCACAGCAATTTTAAATATTCCAGCGGTCAAGGGGGCATTTATGGACTCCTTTATCACAGCTCGAATTGACTTTTTCAGTTAATCATTTAAGCAACAAATTACATATATTATCACATAAGAATCTGGTCTTTGTGTCCCTTGCCTTAGGTGTTTTGGGTCTTTGTCAGTAAGGCAGGAAAGTCAGACCAGACGGCACCTACCATGATTGGAAGCAGATCATTGATTCATGCCTGCCTTTATACTTTTCCCCTTCCTCCGCTCTGTCTTCAGTTCTATCGGCAAAAGCAGTAATTGGATCTCTGGAAAAAAGGGGAATCGACTCCCTTGGAGTGGCTGCCTGGGTAAACGAAAAGGTGCTTCTCCTCCTTCAGATGACCACATGTGTGCTTTGTTCTGGGCTCAGATTGAAAATATTAGCTTTGTACACAGTGTGACGGAGGTGCCGATAATAAGAGGAGGATTTCAATGCGCTTTTATGGCTTTGAATTCTGTGTAAGCCTGTCTCAGAGGTTGAACAGCCTCTCAGAGAGAGAAGCTTGGATGGATTAGGTGTCTTCCTTTTCCCTTGAAAGCATCTTTATGAATAGGAAGTGTTTGTTAATTAGGCTATTTCTGTCCTTGTAAGATTTTTTTTTAAAATTTAATCTTTACTGTATTTTTTTCTGATTACCATTTAGTCCCCTTGTACCCTCCTCCCCCCAGCAATTACCACACTGTTGTCCATGTCCATGGGTCCCTTTTCCTTTTTGCTCAGTCCCTTTGTTCACTACCCTCCCCCCGAACCCGGACTGTCATCTGCTCTCCATCTATGAGTCTGTCTCTGTTTTGCTTGTTAGTTCAGTTTGTTCATTAGATTCCACATATGAGTGAAATTATAGGGTATTTGTCTTTCTCTGACTGGCTTATTTCACTTAGCATGATGTTTTCCAGGTCCATCCATGCTGTTGCAAAGTGTAAAATTTTCTTCCTTTTTATGGCCGAGCAGAATTCCATTGTGTGAATGTCCCATAGTTGTTTTATCCACTCATCTACTTATGAGCACTTGGCTGCTTCCAAATCTTGGTGATTGTAAATAATGTTGCAGTGAACACAGGGCTGCTTATGTTCTTTCAAATTAGTGTTTTTGATTTCTTCAGATATATTCCCAGAAATGGAATCACTGGGTCAAAAGGCAGATCTATTTTTAATTTTTTGAGGTATTTCCCTACTATTTTCCACAGTGGCTGCACCAGTCTGCATCCCCACCAAGAGTCCAAAGGGATTTCCCTTTCTCCACATCCTCACCAGCACTTGTTTATTGATTTATTGATGAGAGCTATTCTGACAGGTGTGAGATGGTATCTCATTGTGTGGTTTTAATTTGTATTTCTTTGATAATTAGTAACATTGAGCATCTTTTTATATGTCTATTCACCATCTGTATATCCTCTCTGGAGAAGTGTTTATTCAGGTCTTTTGCCCATTTTTTATTTGGGTAGTTTGTTTTTTTGGTGTTGAGTTTTGTAAGCACTTTATAAATTTTGGATATTACCCCTTATCAGATGTATTGGTGAATATGTTCTTCCATTCTGTGGGTTGTCTCTGTATTTTGTTGATGATTTCCTTTGCTATGCAAAAAACTTTTTAGTTTGATGTAGTCCCATTTGTTTATTTATGTATTATTTTTTGTTTCCCTTGCTTGGGGAGATATATTGGATAAAAATTTCTACAAGCAATGTCTGAGATTTTGCTGCCTATGTCCTCTAGTATTTTAATGGTTTTTGATCTAACATTTAAGGCTTTAATCCATTTTGAATTTATTCTTGTGTGTGGTGTACGAAGGTGGTCTAGTTTCACTTTTCAGCCCATATCTGTTCAATTTCCCCAACACCATTTATTGAATAAACATTTTTTAGCTCAATGTATGTGCTTGTTCCCTCTGTCGAATATTCACAGACTGTAAAGGTGTGAGTTTATTTTTGGGCTCTCTATTCTGTTCCCTTGATCTTTGTGTCTGTCTTTATGCCAGTACCATGCTGTTTTGGTTACTATGGCCTTGTAGTACAGTTTTGAAGGCAGAAGAATGGTACCCATCTGGGTGGCACCTGGTCCAGTGCTCTACTCAATACGGTGTTTTTGGATAACAATAACCAAGATAGGAATAGAAACAATAGTGGGTCACGTTTTTGGAGCCCAATAAAATTGTGAGAAGGGCATGGCTTTTTCAGACCACTGTCCACAAGGAAATGGCTCCATGAGGTGGGACTCTGTGTCCACTACAGCTGCTTGTGGCTTAATTTGCAGCATTAGGAGTTGCTTTCAGAATCCCATTTCCACACACTCCTGATGCTTTCACTTACAAAACTTGTAAGCACGTTCTACAACCCTTTGTCAGGGAAGGGGTGTAGAAAGCCCAACAGAGTCTGGAGTTGGGGGTCTGAGCTTTCCTCAGGCCGGGTACTGTTTGCCAAGGGTTCTTGGCTCAAGCCAGGAAGGAGGGATGTGGTGGGAGGGCTTCTGACTATGCTCAGCATTTCCTAACTGCTCCCCCTGGTTTAACCTCAGCACGCCAGTGAAATGGAAATTTAAGAGAGCATACAAGAAATCAAATTGCCAGTTCCCGGAGGTCTGAATATAATTTGGATAATTGAGGAAAACGACTTGAGGTGGGCTGACGGTGGGAGGACAGCCCTGCAGGAAGTACCTAAGCCCTTGCTTCCTCTCTCTTCTCCCCACTTTGCTTTCTTAGTGGCAAGCTCTCAGGACCTCTCCTACTTGGAACCTCCTCTCCCGCCCTGGGCCTGGGGTTCGTTTTGAACTGCAAGCCATCTGTGTGTGTAGGAGCCCTCTCCAGATGATGGTGACAAATCAAACTTCCTCTCCCTTCAATCAGCAGACACTTCATGGTTGAACAGCTCAGCAGGGTCACATGTGTTTTTCCTCCCTGGTGGGTGCCATTTGCTGTAAAGCGGGCATGAAGGCAACAATTAATATGGGTTATGGCTGCTGACTGTGGTCACTCTCAGTAGAATCAACCAAGTCCCCCCATTAGGAGAATCTGTCTACACTGGGGAAGCCATATGTGGTTTTTTGAATGGTCAGGGCCCCAGCTACTCATTCACATTTGTCTGTTTGAAAGCAGGCCTCTGGGAGGAGTAGGTGGAGGCTTGCGGGGGAGATATTTGCATTGCTGACCTGCTGCATGCCTTTGCTGAATGAAATTCATATAATTACTACACACCATGACTTCCTCCAGAGTTGTATCCGTTCTGGTTGGCGTTTTTCCCTCCTCCACTTCATCAGCATCCAATTAATTAACGGTTGCCATGGCAACTGTTGCCATGACAGCATAAAATTCTCCCCAAGGGCTTCTCATTCATATTCTAATGAAATACACGCACCTAGCTGGGCTGCTGGAAAAAGTGGTTAAGGGGAATGCAAGATGAATGGAGAAGGAAATAGGAATGGGCTGCTTTGTCTCCAAGTCCTGCCCTTTGTAGCTTTGCCCTCAGACTGACTGCCTTACCTTAGGAAGGATATCTTCTTATTTCTCTTTATTATTTTTCCTAATTTCTAATTATTTCCTAATTTTTTCCTCCTTGCATCCTAATCTCCATGCACCCTAATGCATGGATGTCCCTGGAGCTTGGAATAATGCAAGTATTCTTAGGTAAAATGGGCTTTCCCTACCTTAGAGCCGTGTTCTCTAATTTTTTCGTAAACTAAGGGATATATTGATTTTCTCCTGCCCTTTAGTCTTGACTGGTCTGCTGGTGAGATTTCGGATGGATTCGTCAAAGGTCAAATAAAGAAAGTGGAGCCCTGATCAGTGTGGCTCAATTGGTTGGGTGTCATCCCACAGAGCAAAAGGTCGCCAGTTCAGTTCCCAGTCAGGGCACATGCCTAGGTTGTGGGTTTGGTCCCCAGTTGGGGCATGTATGAGAGGCAACTGATTGATGTTTCTCTTTCTCATGGATGTTTCTCTCCCTCGCTTTCTCCCTCCCTTCCTTTTTTTCTAAAAATAAATAGATAACATCTTTTCTAAAAAAAAGGTGGAGTTTTGTTACTTAGAGCCATTGGCATTTTCTACCTCTCAAAAGATAATATCTGTCACCTGCCCACATATAACTTCTCAGAAAGCACCTGGCTTGTGTGGCTCAGTGGATTGAGTGCTGGCTGCGAACCAAAGGATCGCTGGTTCCATTCCCAGTCAGGGCACATGTCTGGGTTGCAGGCCAGGTCCCCAGTGGGGCATGCATGAGAGGCAACCACACATTGATGTTTCTCTCCCTCTCTTTCTCCTTCCCTTCTCCTCTCTCTAAAATAAATAAATAAATTAAATCTTTTAAAAAATTTCCCAGGAAGCAATAGTTCTAACAAGATTTCTTAACTGCCCTTGCACATCTGTCCACCGATTGTTCATCTCTGTTTGATGTCTGACTATACTCATTAGCTCTTTCAGTTCCTTCAGAAAGGGCTACACATCTCCAGGCCTCCAGAGACCTGACCCACCCACTGCCTCCTCCTGATAGCAATGCCTGAGCTTCTGGCTGAGCCTCCAGCACCCCTGCTGTGGTCCAGCTCAGGTTCTCTCACCTTGCTTGTGCTCCTCCAGCTTCCACCTGCCCCCAGGCATTCTCCACAGAGCTGTTCCTTTCTAAATCATGGTTTCCACCAGAACCTTCAGCTGTCTGCAACCCTTCCATTGTCTAGGGCAGTGGTCCTCACACTTCAGTGTGTATCAGAATCACTTGTGAAACATGCAGATCTCTGGGCATCCCTGCCAGAGGTTATGACTCTACAACCCCAGGGTGCAGCCCAGGGGCCTGCTTTCCTAACAGACATTCTAGGTCCTTCTAACGTAGATAGTCCATGAACCCCATTTGGGAAACACTGGCCCAGAGTGGAGCCCAAATTCTTAGCACAGCAGACAAAGCCCATGATGATTCGATGCCAATCTGCCCTTTTAAGTTCTTTCCGAGAGATGATTCCTCTTCAGATCTTGTGCCCTAGTGCCTGGGGTTCTCACCATGTCAAATTTGCATTATTTATATATATTTGCATATATATACTACATCTATATATCATATAGATAGTATATAATAATTTCGGACAAAGCAAAGGCTTTCAGCTCGAATTGTATGTAGTGTATACAGGACATATATATACACACGCACATAAATATATATATCCCATAAATATATATAAATATCCCATACACACACACACACACACACACACACACACATATATATATATATATATATATATATATATATATATATATCTCCCAAATGTGCCACTTTGGCATGGAGATTGTTTTGAGCTAAAGGCACAGCAGACACAAGAGGAACTCATTTTTTTAAAAAATTCTCACTTTACCTGTTGTACTCCTTGCTCCTTAAAGGTTTCTGCTGAGGAAAGAAAATAATTACTTTGCATCTACTAAGCGCTGTTCAAAGTGCCCACTAACTATTCTCACCATAAACTGCTTTTTAATAAAAAAAACAACAACAAGAACAACAATATAACTACCTAAATTGAGCCCTTTATCCCAGGCAGTGTGCCAAGAAATAGACGTACATGTTTCCATTTTAACAGTCACAGCGAGTTTGTGAAACTGCTATTATGGGTCCCTTTTCTAACCAATAAGGAAAGTTCACTAACTTGCTCAAAGGTGATAGCTAGCAAATGACACAGTCGGACTTGATTCAGATTAGTCGGACTCCAGAGCCTTCCCAGGTGATTGGATTTGAAGGTGGAGAAACCTGCCCAAGGACACCTGGCTGGAGGCTGGGAAGAGCTGGGCCAGTGGGACTCTAAAGCTTGGTGACAGATGCTTTTCACACTTCGAACCCTCAGTTGTGCCTGTAGCTTTTAACACGGGGTTCGTTGAATTGAAGGAGGCCTGTTGAGTATTAATATGATTTTTATTTTGCGACGCAGAGAAGTGAGTTATCCAGAATAGTGTAGTTAGAAAGCGGCGGAGCAGAAACTCCAACAAAGGTGTTTATACACCGAAGTGAAATTTCCATGGTCACAGGTGCCTCCTGGGTCCACACCATGGGCCCTTGAGTGAACTTGGGATTCTGACCACCATGTACAGTATCATCTCAAGGGAAATACATACCCTGGACTTGTTCTTTAGACCGTGATGGTGAGCATTTAGAACTGGGCACAGTGGAGATGGAAACAGATGTGCCTCTCGCCGAACTGCTATAGCCCTTGCCGGCCGCCAGCAGCCTTTGCATCCAGATCTAGGCAGGTATATATGTGAAGTGGTTACAGTCTTTGGAATTAGGAGATTTTAGTCAAACGTCTGGTACTTCGTCCAAAAAAAGAACATTTGGAACAGGATTCAACAGAACCTGGCAGCTGATGAAGGAAAGAGATGTTTTCTCACCTAATTTTCACAAATGGTTTCCGCAACTTTACCTTCCAACCTCCTGCCAAAAACAGCTCTGCTTACAGAGGAACTAAAGAAAAGTGCAATTAACCTCATATGTTCCGTTTAGAACAGCATCTGGGAGACAGCTTAGAGCCGGAGCCTGATGTACCAGGCGCTTTTTGATGAGGGGGCTTTGATGATTTTTTGCTCCTAGGAATTTAATAAGCCAGAGATCCATCTGTCTACCAAGCACCTGACCTCAGCAGGGCCTCAGCTCATTGGAGCCGGACCCCGCTTTCCGCCCCCCTCCCCCCGCTCCACCGTGGTGCTCAGAACCCCATCCTGGGGTAGCTGCTGGCCTCTGGCTGGAGCTTTGTTCTGCCTGAGCCTCTGGGGGATGGGCTGCTGTTGGCTGTCTCCCAAGGTAAAGTCTGTGTGGGGAGGTCACCAGGTGCTGAGGAGGGAGGGAGGGCCCCTGTGCAGGTGATGGGGCTTCACTGATTTCTACCTCGCGCAGCTGTATCACTCCAGTGCACCTGCTGTTGGCCGCCAACGTGATAACATACCCTGCTCAGGCTCGAGGGGAGGATGTTGTGAACAATTCATTTCCTGGATGATTCATTGGACCCCTGCTTCCTGATCCACTCCCAAGCTCCCCCGCCTCCGCCCGTCATGTTATCAGCAGAAATAGCAGGGCATCCGATTTTGAAGAGGTGGAGGTCAGAGGGCGAAATTATTAACCTCCACGTCAATTCTAATTAATGCAGCAAGCCACCTGGATATTTAGTGACTGGAAATGAAATCAATTTGAGTTTTAAGATTTAATTTACATACAGCTGGCACGATAAATCAGTGACCCATTGCTAAGTAAATCATTTCTCTGTACTTAGGGGCAGAATTTCCGTCCTTACTGTTATCTGGGTAGTTTGGAGTTCAGCAATCAATCCAGTGCTGTTGGTCTCCCCCAGAACAAACACCCTGGTGTAATGGCTTTGAAAATTGTAACTCTCACTGCAGCTTGGAAATGAAGAGGAAATGTAATTTCTATATTTTGTTTATAGCTGCTTTAGTTTAATTCCCGATTTCCCTCCTCCCTACCCGACAGTGGAAAAAAATAACTAAATGTCTAATTTGGTTTGAGCGAATGTCTGATTTGAGCATTTAAGCGGAGCGTTCAAGGACTGCTCAGTCTTTCTAGGAAAAAAAAAAAAGCGCTTTGAATCTCAGATTGCCTCCATCCTCCTACAGCTTCTTTCCCCCCAAGTGGCATCTGGTGCGTGGTACGCTCGCATCCGGAGGGTGAGGGAGGGGCTGTGGCTCCCACGGCCTCCTGGGGGGAGGGGAGGAGCCAGCGCCCAGGGCTGTGGGGGGCGTGGCCTCAGGGGACTGCCGCTTTGTAGGGGTTCCTGCCTGCTTCAGGCTTTGCGCCTCCTCGGTGGCTGCTGTAACCTGGACCTGATCAGGGGCTTGTCCCTGGCTGACCTCTGACTCCCAGTGGCTTTGGTCATCAGACCCAGGCCCCCAACAGGCTGGAAGTGAAGGTGGCTTGGAATAGTGAAACCTGAGGGCCCTCCTTGTTCCCTCCTGGTCGGGTGGCCATGCAGATGTGGCCTGGCCCGCACCAGCCTGAATTGTTCGTTTACCAGAAATCTACCTAGGGGACAGGAGCCATGCCTCCTCAGCTGTTAGGTTCACTGATTCAACGCAGAAGCTCAGAGAAGGACGCACATCTCCCAGCCTTGTCTCCTGCCCTCCTCTCCCATCATCCCCAGCGGGAAAAGGGACGGACCCTCCCTTCACTTTTCCGTGTGGTGCTCTCCTTCCTCGGGGTAGCAAGCACTCTGGTCGCCTTGTCCCGTGGAGGGGCCCAGACTCTAAGTGACTGGAGAGCTTTGGTGCAGGAGCGTCATCCAGGCTCGGCCCCTGATCATTCGCAGCGACGGAGGAGTGCTCAGGGGCTCAGGGGGGCAGGGCAGGATCAGGAACATCTGCTTTTAAGACAAGAGCATGCCTTCGAGGCTGCCGTTTTGCCGTTTCACCTGGTTTCTGAACACTACGCACTGGAAGCGATCCGTGCCATTCGTTCTGCGTTCCTTCTGCAAAAATTCCGCTTTTCCAGGCAGACGGGAGTCTCCGGGTGCTATTGGCGGTTCTCGGGTGATGGCAACATATTCAGAAATCCAGAAGAAAAAAACACACAAATGATTCCCAACAAAATTTTCCTTTCATCGCAATGGAAATGGGTCAGGTTTTAGTCCAGACCCATCTGACTGCAGTTCTAGAACGTGCGCCCCGAGTCAACGGCATTTAAGAAGCATCAACAGCAAGTTGTGTGTGTCAGCACGCATGTGTGGTGTGTGTGTGTGTGAGAGAGAGAGAGAGGTGAGGGAGCGAGCAGGTGGGCAGTTTCTGACTGAGTGGTATGGGAAAGGGTATCAGAGTATAGAAAATCTGGCATTAAACTTGCAGACAGGACACTAAATTAAAATATTTAAAAGTCCACAAATAGGTGAGTGAGATTAATACAGCCCTAAGTTAACAGAGAAGTTCTGAGGGAACATGGAACAAAGGAATGATTGGAGTTAGACATACTTAACCAGAAAAAGACTTCCTGAAAGAGGCAATTTTGGCAACAGACTTGAAGGCAAGATTCCTTGTACATAGACACACAAAAAGGGCTGGAAGCATCAGGGTTAAGTGATGGGCGCTCAGGGCTGCAGTGAGGACAATGGGGGACCAATCTGAGTGACGGGGATGGTGTTGGGAGATCCGCTTTGACTTAGAAATGACGAGATCCCCTTACACTCCCACCGCTGAGCTTCGTGACCTGGGTAAGCTTCCCGAGTCCGGACACCTCTGGCTCCTCATCACAGGGGACAGAGGCAGCAGAGGGTGTCTCTGGCCTCTTCCGAGTGTAGCTGGCTCTGAGTCAGTGGCAAGAGGGAACCTGACCTCGGGCTTCAGCCATGGTGGGATGGGATGAAAGTGATGTAGACACAGGATTCACACAGCCACTGTAGGTGGAATAAATGAGAGACCAAGAGAGCATGATCCAGGCACAAAATGATGTAAATGAGATACAGCAGAGTGGGCTGAATGGTGCCCTCCCACCCCCCACAAAAAATATGTCCAGGCCCTAATCCCTGCAAACTGGGGCTGTTACCTGATGAATGGGGGGAGGGGGAAAGAAAAGGACTTTACGGATGAGATTAAGCTAAGGAGTTTGAGACGAGGAGATGATGTTAGGTTAACTGGTAGAGCCTAAACCCAATCACAAATGTCCCCGTAAGTGAGAGGCATGGAGGCTTTGGGACAGAAGAGGAGATCATGGGGCCACAGGAAGACTGGAGTGGCGCCGCCACCAGCGAAGGCCCATGGGGGGTCCCCGGGAGCTGGAAGGGGTGAGGACAGCCCGTGGCCCTGCTGACGCTTCGGCTCTGGACCTCAGGCTTCTAGGACGGTGAGAGCATACACTTCCGTTGTTTGAAGCCACCTCCTTCGTGGTTATTTGTTAAGTAGCTACAGGAAACTAATAACATATAGATTAGAGGGGAAATAAGAAAAGAAAGTGAAGCATGGGAGATACTGGCTGTTTTCTCAGTTACCTTTTCATGCAGAGACGGTGAGACGGAGATTAATGAAAAACGACTCCGGAGCTGTGAGCTCTGAGACCGAGGTGTTCGCGAGGGCGCGTCATTCCACAGGGATTGCATTGCACTTCTTACACATGTTATTTCATCACCCTGTGTGTGATAGGCTTTTGTCCCCAACTTGAAAAGTGAATGAATTTTTATTTACCTCAAAGTCATAGACACACACAGAGGAAAACAGTCACAGAGCTAAGAGGCTTATGATGGAAAAAACCTGTCTTCTACCCACCCTTCAGCATCCAGTCCTGTATCACAGGTTGTTACTTCAGGTCTGTGGTCAAGATTTTTTTAATTCTCACCCAAGGATATCTTTTTATTGCTTCTTTAGAGAGAGAGAGGGAGAGGGAGAGGGAGAGGGAGAGGGAGAGGGAGAGAGAGAGAGAGAGAGAGAGAGAGAGAGAGAGAGAGAGAGAAACACTGATGTGAGAGAGAAACAGAGATCGGCATGTGCCCCACCTGGGGATCGGTGGGGCACATGCCGCACCGATTCACAGTACATCCATGTACTGTGACCTTTGATACACAGGATGATGCTCCAACCAACCAGCCACCAGCCAGGGCAATTCTTTTTTTTTTTTTTTCTGACATGCACACTCATCTGTTACCATTTCTTGATTTATCAATTTTAGACCATATCTACTAATTTTTTCTCTCCTGATTCTTAACTGTTTTCTTTTCTCTTAACCTCTTCTCCGCATCTCCTCGTTCTCACCCTAGTGCTGTTCAGGTGGCAGGAGGTCACTGTGGCAGTTTGTATGAAAGCCTTTCCAAGGCATTGATGGCGGACACTCAAAGGAAGTGACCGAAAACTGGAGAGCTGATTCTGAAGCTCATAAAGACCACAGAAATGTGTGTGTGCGGATGGTGAGAGCATTTCGTGAAGATTTTCTCCGGGGAGAGCTGTGCTGAGTCCTTGCTGGGGGTCTCCACTCCTCACCTCGACCCTGTGAGGGAACGTCCCTCAGGATTACAAGGAGGCCTTAATGGGGGTTCTCTGCGGTGAGGGTGTGTGGGCCCGTGCGTGACTCCCTGGACATTCAGAGACTGAGAAACAGGCTCCCTGCTGTGGAGGGAGAGCCTGGAGACTTCTTGTGGTCCACACACAGGCCCGCACTCCCTGAGTGTGGCAGGGCAGCAGACGAGGATCTATGGATGGTGCCATGGCAAACCAAGGGCTGACAAGGGGCTGTCATCAGAGGAGTTAGCGCAACACACGTCACAGGAGTCGCTGTCTGGCCAGCGAGGAATTCTCCAAAGAACTAAAGAAAACACACTTGAGAGAGAAGAATCATTGCAAAAGATTCCTTCAGGGATGAACTTTCTGGAACCCCCTTTCCACCTCCCTCCCTGCCAGTGCAAGGAGGAGTTGGTGAGTGACAGAAGGGAAGCTGAGCACTCCTGGCTCCAGGTGGCTGGGGCGCCGCTTTAACTGGCTCTGTGTGCGGGAAGAGAGACTATTCACCTCCAGGTTAGTCTGGGAGATTTGACGATTACATAGGGATGGGCCTCCTAATTACGCAATGGAAACTGTTGACATAATAGCCCGAGGACTAAGGGTAAACAAGAAAATCTTAGGGCCTGCTAGGATTTTGATCCAGGGACAAGTAGAAAATTTCTTCACTGAATACATTTTAAAAACATAAAAAAAAAACATTAAACCTTCACTCTGACTGGTGTGGCTCAGTGGGTTGTGCATTGTTCTGAAAACTGAAAGGTCACCAGTTCAATTCCCGGTCAGGGCACATGCCTGAGCTGTGGACCAGGTTCCCAGTTGGGGGCATGTGAAAAGCAACCAATTGATGTTTCTCTTACATATCGATGTTTCTCTTCCTGTCCTTCTCCCTCCCTTCCCCTCTCTCTAAAAATAAATAAATAAAATCTTTGAAAAAATTAAGTTTTTGTCATGTGGGTACTAGACTTATTGGGGTGATAACTTTGTAAGTTATATAAATCTCTAATCGTTAGGTTGTACACTTAGAACTAATATAATAATTGTGTGTAACTGTAACTGAAACATGAAAAAAGTAAACTTCGTGTTTTGAGATAGTTGTAGATTCACATGTTGTAAGAAATCACATGGGGAGATCCTGTATGTGACCTTCTACCCAGTTCTCCCCAAGGAAAACGTCTCCCTAAATGACAGCACCAGGTCACAGGCAGGACGCTGACCCTGCTGCCCATCTTTGCCAGGACAGCAGAGGTCCCTCCTCTCAACCCAACACCCCATCTCTGCCATTCCCCGCCCCATCCTTAACCCCTGGTGACCACCACTCTGCTCTCCGTGTCTGTGATTTTAGCATTTCAAGAATGTTACATAAATGGAATTAAATGGTATGTAACCTTTTGGAATTGATTTTATTTTTTTTCCACTCAGCCTGATTCTCTGGAGATTCACTCAAGTTGTATGTAGCAGTAGTTCTTTCTTTCTTTTTTTTTACAGCTGACTAAGTAGTCCACAGCATGGATGTACTCCAGTTTATTTAACCAGTTATCCGTTACAGGACGTGTAGTCTGTTTTCGGTTTTTGGCTGTTACGAATAAAGCACCTGTGTGTCCACGTTTTTGTGTGAGCCTGTCTACATTTCCCTTGGATAAGTGACTAGAAGTGTAGTTGCTGGGTCACATGTAGTTGGAGGTTTAGTTTGTCAAGAAACTGTCTGAGTTTTTCCAGCGTGGCTGAGCATTTTACACTTCCACAGCAATGTATGAGAGACCTAGTTTCTGTGAACACAAATGGACGGTGGGAGATGAAGTTGCATTTTGATGATATCCTCTAGGTGGCGCTGCTCTGGCCTCTGTAAGTAGCAAGTCTGATAAGCCTGATCTGGTTCAAAGCAGATCTGGGTCTCTGCAGGGCTGGGGGCAGGCCTGACGGGGTCTCCGGTGCTGCTGTCCTGGGAACTGGCCAGAGAAATGCCCCAAAGCCTGACAACCAACCTGCCTGATGAGAGGTCTTTGAGTTGGTCCTGTTCCCTCCCATCTTCCCTATCCATTGGTCGGGGCTATAGCTGTGTCTTGGATTTGGGCTACTTCTCCCATTATGGACACAAGAGACTCTTTTTGTTTGACATAGTAGTTACTATTAAAAGCTGTAGTCACACGGCAGGCTGGGCTGGAGGTAGCCATTCAGAGACACTTTTGTCTTCCCATTCTCTGAGTGGGGCCAGCTTGGAGGAGCTCTTCTGGGAGTGAAGAAGGATGAGTGGGGCCAGGATCAGAGCCAGGATCGGGGAGGCGCCCTGAAGAAAGCCAGTTTAACTCTCCCGTTGCTGAGGTGGCTGCAGGTGCCTTCTACCGGAGAGCTCAGCAGCTCTGGCAAAGCTCAGCTCTGAGTCTGCAAGGCTCATATGCTTAGGCTGGGAGTGAACACCTCTGTCTGGATCCCAGCTCTATCCCTTCCTAGCGGTGTAACCTCAGCCGAGTTTCTTTTAACCCCTCCAAGTCTCAGAAATCTCGTCTATGAAGTTATTGCGAGGACTGAAGGGGAAATACACGTGGAGTCCCGAGCACCTGCTTCTCAAACTTGGCTGCCCATCAGGATTACCTGGCGGTCTTTACAGAATCTTGATGTCTGGGCCCCATTCCCAGAGGTGAGGATTGTCACAGTTGGCCTGCCGTCTAGACTGCACAAAAGCTCTTGGGTCGGATTGTGTCCCCTCCCAAGTTCAGGTCCTTTCTGGAACTTCAGAATGTGAAGTTGGTAAATAGGGTCATTTGCAGTTGTAATTCGTTGAGATGAGGTCATACTGGTGTAGGATGGGTGCTTCATCCCATACGGCTGTCCTTACATGAAGAGAAGAGACGGAAAGACAGGCATTAGAGCAAACAGTGTGAAAAGGTACGGGAAGCGCCATGTGACAGGGGACGCGGAGTTGGAGCGATGCGTCTACAAGTCAGGAAAGGCCAAGCATTACCAACAGCCACCAGAAGCCAAGAGAAAGGCGCAGAGCAGGGTCTCACTCAGAGCCCTCCAGAGGGACACTTTGATTTCGGACGTCTAGCCTCCAGAACTGTGAGAGAATGAATTTCTGTTTTTAGCCACGCAGGTGGTGGTGCTTTGGTACAGCAGCCCTAGGAAGCGAATGTGGGTTATTATAACGCACAGCTAAGGTTGTCAGTCAGAGGTTTGGACCTGTGCTCCATTAGTCATCTAGTTGTCATCATACTGAAGCAGGCAGCCTTAGAAATATCCAGGAGTCTGCTGACCCTCAGAAGAGCATCTTGGTTAGTAGTTGGCACTGTCGGAGAGGAACAGGTCCTACGCAACTCTGTTCTCTGGAAATGGCTAGCTTTGTAAACCAAGGAGAAGCAGTAGGTCTGTCCCTCTGCTCGAAACACGGAACACTCCATTTGCCCTGCACAGCACGTTCGTAACAGTCTGGGAAAGCATGGGCTCCATGTCAGTCTGAACGATACAAGCTTGGGAAACATCGCATTCTACGGCTCCTCCCCTTTGAAGAATCATAGTGCATGTTGTCACTATGACAGTTGTCAACATTGTCAGGGCTCTGGGGGGGAGTCCTGTGGTAAAGAAACCCCTGTGACTTTACTTATCCTGGAATTTCCCAAACCCATCTGACCATAGAAGGCCCAGCTAATTTTCACATAACACATATTATCTCAGCGGAACTGGCACTCTCGGACTTTACTTAGGAAACCCAAACTGAGGCTACACTATCCGTGGTGAGTACATACTCACCTAGAGGGAAAACCTAGAGGTAAGTGACATCCTCATTTTGTCACGAGGTGGGACTCAGCACTGGGGCAGCTGCAGGTGATGGTGGGAGCTCAAAGGTGTTTGCAGTTCAAGGGCACAAAGGACAGGTCGCACATGACATTGGCTAGGCTGCCGTGGCGGCTGTCTAGAATAAGAATCGCTTTCCCTGCTGGCAAAGGGGCTCTTGGTCAAGTTTTCAATCAGGACGCCAGCGCCCATTCAGTCTGTCATCCTTGCATTCAGTGGACAAATGTCAGCTGGGATGGTGAAGGAGGGTTTTTAAAGAGTAGTATTGTTTGGTCCTCAGAAGGCTGAGGGAGGACTCAACAGCTGTTGAAGGGTCGGTGGTGGGGTGGGGGTGGTGATATCAGCTGTTCTGCCTCTTCACGGAGGGCAGAATGAGAGAAAATGGAACAGAGGTCCTGTGATTTGGGAGAGAGAATTCCCAGCGAGTGACACGGCTTTGAAGTGGTGGTGTCAGGACTCAGAAATGGGTCCGAGGCTCTAAATCCCGTGTTCCTTCCACTGCGGGATGCTGGCCGTAGGTAAACCTCAGCCGATGGATTCAGATGTGTAAGCAATGCAGCTGACTTCTTCTATAACTCAATTACTTCAGAGCCCCATGGTCACAGAAGCTCAATTTTTGTTCATTTAAGAGTTGCTTTTACCCTTGGGGTCGTACCCAGTTCCAGTGCCAGGGCACCGTATCCATGGACAGAGCAGGGCTGTGGTCCTTGCTGTCAGTTGTCTGTAGGTGTCCTGTCTGGATCTTGCTCACCTGTTCATGAAGGTTATTCCTGTCACCATGGCCACTTTAGCTTTGGTGGCTCTGCCTGTGTGCCAGGCGAGGACAAGGGAGGCTCTGGCAGGATGTCTCTGCAGTAGTTATTCTACATGAATGACACAGTCACTTTCTCTCTGGTGTCTTGCAGCCTCCCTGAGACTCACAAGGAGGCGGGGTGTGGGGCCTTACTCTCTTTTCCCTCCAGGGCGTCAGCTTTTGGAAACCCAAACTAGGAAGACAGTTTTATTTCTTTGTGTTCTACTCTGTCATATTCTCTCCCTCAAGAAGTGAAATAAAAGGGCCAGGGATGGAGGGTGGGGGAGAACCGCCCCCCGCCCACAGGCCCCTGGAAACCACTGGACCAGTGGAAGAAAAAAGCCATCACTGAGTGCTTCAGTGACAGTCTTGCTCCTGAGCTTGCTCCCGTTCGTTGCAGTGGACTCGGGAGGAAGGACTTGGAGTCTCCTCTTTCCCGACTCACGTAAATGGACAATTTCTGGGGCTCCGGGACTCTACAGAATGTAAGTGTGGGAGTGGGGCTTGTCCCCTTCCAGTTGACCTTCCAGTTCTTGGTGATGAAGAGCCTTCCCCAGCTAGGATCACCCACTGCCCTGGTTTGTCCGGGACTGAGGGGTTTCCCCGGCCATGGCATCTCCGCTGCTAAAATTGGGTCAATGGTCACCCTACAAAACCCTTCGATTGTTTTCCTCTGGGACTCAGATTCTGTCCTCTCTATGGACTGACCCCCAGACTTCTCCAGTCTGGCATGTCTTCTCTCTGCAACATTATGCGGTAGGGACAATTCACGTGTCAAGTGCTTGTTAAGAATCAGGCACTTGGTTTCCCAGGTGGGTCCAACCTCACACTCCAGAAGATCGCAGGATTCCCCCTCTAGGGTGAGTATCACCATTCTGGACTCTGTCTACGAAGAGCCTTGAAGGCCCTCACTCTATCACTGCTCATTATCAGCATCTCATCTGTTTTTACTCAAATAATCATTAATTTATGCATTTGCTTAAACCCATGCCAGGGGATGGCCTTCCAATTAACCACGGGAAATGGGGAGGAGATGGGTTTCTCTACCAGTGGATTAGTTGGCAGTACTGGCAGGCAGCAGGGAGGGAGCTCAGGAAGCATACGTATGTGTGTGTGTGTGTGTATACAGGCACACACTTGGATGGTTGGGTGAGTAGGTGTAAGAAGGAGAGAAAGGAAGGTGGGAATGCAGTAGAGAAGACCATCTGTTCCTTGTAGCCAATTTTAACTCTTTCCCCCTTCCTCCAGTGTTTCCATACTTCCCTGGTTACCATTGTCTGGAGACAGATTTTCAGTATGAGGTATTTCTGACTTACTGCGTGGTCAGAAGCAGAGAGTGACTCCTGCCCCATTCTACTCTTGAAGAACAGAAGTAGCTGGGACAACAGAGATCCTGTAGTTGAAGGAAGTCTGGGTTCTTTTACATCCACACACTGACTCTGCATGCTCAGTTTGCATTTATTTGCTTTGGAGCTTTGAGAAGAACAGTTAACTTCTCTGATCACCAGCTGCTTTGGGATAAAATGATAGTACAAGCACAGAGCTGTGGATATCCTGACATATTTGCAACATGTGCTCTTGATGATGTGATTGTAGGATCTTCATTGTACCATTCCTCTGCTCAAGACCTGAGACAGGGGCTAGGAAAGCCCTGTCGCCTCTAGAAAAAGATCTGAACTACTCAGTATGTCAGTCCGTGACCTACACAATCTAGGTTCTGAAAGCCTGAGCTATTTATCATCTTTTGTCTTATTTAGCCCTCCAGCATATATTAAATTGACTTCAGTTGTCTTTAATGAGTATGTGTCTTACTTTTTAATTTATTTTAAAAATCCTTGACAGATGGACTGCTTTTTACCATTAAAAAAAGAATCCCTGCCACCTGGCAACTCTTTTGCACCTAGTAAGTACTCAATAAATATTAAATTAAATTTGGGATATACAAATACTTTTTACAAATACAAGTAGCTCATAGATTTTTAAAATTTATCCTATTTTTCCTGAACCTATTCCCAATCTTAGGAGGAACATTCAGTATTTCACCAGTAAGTATGGTGTTAATTGTGGGGTATTTTTATAGTTGCCTTTTATCAGAATGAGAAAATTCCTTTTATTCCTAGTTTGCTGAAAGTTTTTATTAGGAATGAGAGTTGGATTTTGTCAAATGCTTTTTTCTGGACCATCAGTTGAGATGATCATATAATTTTCTCTTTTATTCTGTTAATGTGGTGAATTAAGTAGATTGATTTTCAATTGTTGAACCAGTCTTGCATTTCTGGGATAAATTCTACTTTGTTAATTTCTATAATCCTTATCATAGATATATCACGAATGGCATTGGTCTGTAATCTTCTTTTCTTGTAATGTTCCTTTCAGGGTTTGGGATCAGGCTTCTGCTGGCTTCATAAAATGAATGGGGATGGATAGATTTAGACTTATAAAAAAAGTCATGAGGATGTAACAGAGAACACTCATATATCCTGCACCCAGTTCCCCCTAATATTAACAAGTTACATTACTAAGGTACATTTGTCATAAATAATGAACTAATAGTCATACATTATTACTTTAACAGTATTTTATTGTTTATGCTATTACAGTTGTCCCACTTCCTCCCTCTTTGTCTCCCTCCACCCAGCCTTCCCACTCCCACAGTTACTCCCCACACCACTGTCCACGTCCATGGACCATTCCTATAGGTTCTTTGACTAATCCCTTCATCTTCTTTCAACCAGTCCCCCCACCCCCCACCCTCAGAGCTGTCAGTCTATTCCATGTTTCTATGCTTCTGGTTCTATTTTGCTCATTAGTTTATTTGGTTCATTTAGACCCCTCTTATTATTTTTAACATGTCTATTTTTAATCCAAATTTCCTGTTTTTATCTAATGCCCATTTATTGTTTCAGAATCCCATCTATGCTATAGCATTTAGTTGTCATGTCTCCTTAGGGTCTTCCAGACTGTGACGGTTTCTCAGATGTTCCTTTTTCTATTGTTTGCTTTTTATTTTATTGATTTCTGCCTTTCATTTGTTTTTCTCTTTTTCTATTTTTTTAACCTTTGGCACTTTAATGTAATGTGTCTTGGTGTGAGTCTCTTTGGGTTCATCTTGTTCGGGGCTCTCTGTACTTCCTACACTTGTATGTCTATTTCCTTCACTAAGTTAGGGAAGCTTCCCATCACTATTTTTTAAAATAGGTTTTTAATTCCTTGCTCTCTTTCTTCTTCTTCTGGTACTCCCATGTTAGTATGCTTGAATTTGTCCCCAAGGCTCCTTAAATTATCCTCATTTTGGGGGGATTTTTTTTCTGTTCTAATTGGTTGTTTTCAGCTTTATTATCTTCCAAATTATGGACTTGATCCTTCACTTCATCTTCTCTACTATCGATTCCTTGTAATGTATTCTTCATTTTAGTTACTGCAGCCTTCATTTCTGACTGGTTCTTTTTTTTATTTTTTCTATCCCTGCTTTTATGTTTTCTATCAATTTGTTGAAGTTTTCACTCAATTCTTTTATTCTTCCTCCAAGTTCATTGAACATCCTTATAACCAGTGTTTTGAATTCTGTATCTGGTAGATTGCTTGTCTCTGTTTTGTTCAGTTCTTTTTCTGGAGTTTTGTTCTGTTCTTTCATTTGGAACATTTTTTTTGTCCTCATTTTGGCAGCTTCCCTGTGTTTGTTCCTATGTATTAGGAAGAGCTGCTATGTTTCTTGGTCTTGGTAGAGTGGCTTAATGTAGTAGCTGCCCTGTGGGGCTCAGTAGTGCTGCCTCCTGGATCATCTGAGCTGGGCGCTCCAGGTGCACCCCTGTGTGTGCTGTGTGCACTCTCCTGTTGTAGGTCATCCTTCATTGCTGTTGTCACTTCAGTGGGAGGAATTTACCCCCAGGCTGATCAGCTGTGGGGCCTGGCTGTGACTATGGGGGAGGATCTGCTGTGGAGGGACCTAACCCCATGAAGCAGCACTCACTTCAGTGCAGCTCTGGCGCCCTCTGAGTGTGTTGCTTGAAGAAGTGGTTGGGTGGTACTTTGGTGTGGTCTGGAGCTGTCGACTGGGTGTGCTGGCTCTGGGGCCTCCCTGGAGATAAAGGCCAAGGTGAGCTGCCACCTGTGCCCTGCCCCGGGACACCTGACTTGAGCTATAAAGTGATGTGCAGATGTTGCTACTTGTGCTGGGCTTGGAGGTGCCTGGGAGATGCCAAGCTGTGAACCAAGGCCAGCTGCTCCTAGTGCTGGGCCTAGGGCCACTTAATAAGATGTATGGGCACTCTGAGGCCATATGCTGTTTATTTGGGGTTTGTGAATCTTTGCAAGATTTTAGGAAAGTCCTCAGCATGAACCAAGACAGATGTTTTGTATGGGAAAGCCACTGGAAACAGCTTGGGTGGGCCTGAAAGTTGGGTAGACAGAGTCACAAGGATATCGCCAGGGTAGGGCAAATAGTGTGAACCAGACTGGAGGAGACTCAGATAGAGCACCCACCTGCCAGCTCTGTTGGGGAGTGCTCAGCCTAGCAACAATGGCCTCTGCTGGCACTTCCGTCTGGGAGAAAGCTGCCCTGCCAGCCCTCGCCCTCATGCTAGACAATTCGGTTCCTCCCAGTATGTTTGAGCTCCTGCTGCCATGCTGGAACTCACAGGGAGTGAGTCTCAGTAAGTCTGTATGCAGACCTTTAAGAGGAACTTTCAGGGACTCCAGAAGTCCTCTGCTTCCCTCAGCCCCATTGGTTTTTACAGCCAGAAATTACCATTCAACCCCATTGGTTTTCACAGCCAGAAGTTATGGGGACTTTTCTTTTTGGCACTGGAACCTGGGCTGGGGGGCCTGGTGTGGGGATGGGACTCCTCGATTCTCAGGGGAGTCCTCTGCAGCCGAGATATCCTTCCTGGTTTTTAACCACCACATGAAGTTGTGGGACCAGCCCACTCAGTGTCTCTGCCCCTCCTACCAGTCTTGATGTGGCTTCTTCTTTAAATTCCTGGTTGTAGGATTTCCATTTAGCCAGATTTCAGGCGATTCTGAATGATGGTTGTTCCATAGTTTAGTTGTGATTCTGATGTCGTTGTGGGAGGATGCAAGCACTGCATTCATCTCTGCCACTCTCTTGACCAGAAGTTCCCCCTCTTTATCTATATTTTGGAGTTTAATTAAATTTTTTTTAGTTTCTTAAAGTAGAAACTTAGATAGTTGTTTTAAAAATGTTTTATTTTCTAATATAAACATTAAAAATATCATTTCCCTCTAAGCCACTTTACAAATTTTAATTTTTTAATTATTATGCAGTTAGAAATGTTTTCTGAGATAATTTGTGATTTCTTTTTTGACCCCTGGATTATTTAGGAGTATGCTGCTTAATTTTCAAATTAATTTGGGAGATTTTCTAGCTATTTTTGTCCTTATTTTCTAATTTAAAGTGATCAATGTGTGGCTAAAGAATATATTTTGTGTATTTTAAGTATTTTTTAAAAATTGCTTCATGGTCAAGAATATTGTTTGGCTTGGTGAACGTTCTATGCACACTTGAAAAGAATGTGTAGTTTGCGGTTTTGGGCGTAGTGTTTTATAAATCAGTAAGACCAAGTTGGTTTGATACTGTTCTGCTCTTCTAAAGTCTTGTCGAGTTTTATCTATCAATTTACTGACACAGGAGTGTTAAAACCTCCAACCGTGATTGTGGACTTGTCATTTTTCCCTTTGGTTCTGTCAGTTTTGTTTCATAGATTTTGAAGCTCTGTCATCAGGAGCATATAATTTAGGGTTGTTATGTCTTCTTGGTGAAATGTCTGTCATTCAGAAATAACTATCTTTATCTCTGATAATATTCCTCATCTTGAAGTCTGATTTGTCTGATATTAATACAGCCACATCTATTTGCATGACATATGTTTTTCACCCTTTCAACTTTTTTACTTTCTGCTTCCCTGTACTTTTACATTTAAAGTGTGTCACTTGTCAATAGTACACAGTTGGGGCTTGCATTAGCCATTCTGAGAATTTCCTTATACCCCCTCACTTTCACCCCCAGTATTTCTATTTTTTAACATCTTGCCTTAATACGGTGATTTGTTACAATTAATGAGCCAATATTGATACATTATTAACTGACGTCCAGAGTTTGCATTAAGATTCATTCTTGTTTTGTACCTTTTGAGTTTTGACAAATGGATAACATGCATTCACCATTACTGTATCATACAGTATAGCTACAATAGTTTCACCCCCTAAAATTTCCCTGTGTTCCACCTGTTCATCCTCATCCTTCTCTCCCTCCTACAAACCCTCACAATCACTGGTATTTTTACTGTTTTCCTAGTTTTGTCATTTCCAGAATGCCACATCATTGGGACCATTCAGTTTGTGGCCTTTTCCTACTGGCTTCCCCTCAACCTAGTCTTAGAGGTATAGGTTAAAAATTTTTCCATGCCTTTTTGTGGCATGATAGCTTGTTTCTTTTTATCATTGAATAATAGTCCGTTATTATTGTTTGACAGTGTGTTTATCTATTTACCTAATGAAGGATGTCTTGGTTGCTCCCAAGTTGAAGAAATGATGAATAAAGCTACTATAAATATTTGTGGGTTGGCTCTTGTGTGGACATAAGTTTTCAGCTCCTTCGGGCAAATACCAAGGAGCACAGCTGCTGGATCACGTGGTAGAAATGTTGTCAGAAACTTGCCAAACTGTTTCCCAAAGTGGCCATCCCATTTTGCATCCCCACCCACAGTGAGTGAGGGCCTCTTCCACAGAAGTCGATTAGATCCGGCTGATTGATGGTGCCACTTAGTTCAATCATGTCCTCATTGATTTTCTGCTTGCTGCATCTGTCCATTACCAGCTGTGGGATGCTGACATATCCAACTGTAATAGTGGATTTATCTAATTTTTGTTGTTGTTCTATCAGTTGGATAATTCTAACCCCCTTGCATTTTGAGTGTGATTCTGACGCTTGCTCTGTGTCTTATGTGTGTGTGTTTGCGTTTTAGTGTGTCTTGTAACTTCCCTTGGTATCCAGACGTGATATACTGGGTTAAGGGAACTGAGGATAAGGTGTTATAACCATCTAACTAGGTGCTAGGGTGTGCTTACTGTTTGCGGTAGCTACAGGTGTTGGAGTCCCCTGGTGTCCTTGCTTTTGTGCCCCTGTTGTCCTTTCCTAGATATCTCTTCTTAAACAAGGTCCTAGGCGCACAGTTTTTCTGTTGCATTCCCCTATTGTTATGCAGGAGTCCTGTGGACATGGTGGTAAGGTGTGGGGGCAGGAGAAGCATCCTATAGTCCTGTAACTAGGTCTCAGTTTTTTGGTGAGCTTGTGTCGTAGGGCTATGACCTGTACAAATGGTCTTTTATTCTGTTCCTCACCCCCACGCCCACCCCCCAACACACACACACTTAGGTGAGGCAGGGTGCTACATGGAGGGCTAGAGTTGGGCATCTACCTTTCCCACGTGGAAGACTAGAGCTGACTGAAATTGGGGCTTTCTCTTTCCCACGGCTGGTTAGGCTCTGCAGGAATCCCGGTTAGTTAGACTCTTATGAAATAGTTTGTTGAGAGCAGGCCTTAAGGAGAACAGAATGTTCTAAATAGATTTCAAAATAGTCACTTCGAATAGAGATTTGTCTCTGATCTTGTTTGTGAGAACCCAGCAAGTGTCCAAGAGGTAACACTTACAAAAACGTGGTGACCCCGTAAGACTGCCCTTCCTTCCCTGGAGTTTCCATCTGGCAGACTGGTCTGCAGTGAGCCTCCAGCAATTTATCAATTCCCGCTTGGGTCTCCTGCCCAAGCACAGGCTTCCACAGAGGTTTCTGCCCCTGGCCTTCGGCTGCAGCAAGTTCGGATTCTCTGCACACACCTGCCTGTTTCCTCCCCTTTGAGGGCATCTATTTTCCCTGGAACCTTAATCCTCTGGTAGGTGTTGGAAAAACTGTTGCTTTGCAATTTGTTCAGCATTTTTCTTTTCTTTTTGTGCAGATGGGAGTGACAACTTCCAAGCTTCTTACAGGCCAGAACAGTAGTTCCAACTGTTTTTTTTTAATATTTTGTGCCAAATTTCTCATTGTTTTCAATAGAATGATTACTCAATGCAAGCTACTACATTATTGTTAGAAATCAGTAGCCTCCAGTATTACTTTTAATGATATAATCTTATCATATTAATGTTTCACTGGTTATCTTAGCCAGTGTTCTATCATTGCACATTCTGGTTGGCTCTGTCTTTACTATCATAAGTACAACTCAGTAGCTTATTATATAATGTTTAATTTTTATCATTTCCTAGAATAAATTTCTTGAGGTTTAATTGCTGGGCCAAAAAGTAGGCACATTGTAAAACTTTTGATCTGTTGCAAATCACCTTCTAAAAACTTGTACCATTCTACATGCTCAAAGCAGTGTGTGAAAATGCCCACTTTCCCCTACTTTGGCCAACATGGGTATTATTATTGTTTATATTTGCTGATTTAAAGAAATATGTGGTCATATACACATTTTTTATTGCTATTGAGGATGGACATTTTTCTACTTATGGGTTTTCTTTCTTTTTATTTGTAAGTCACTTGCTGAAATGCAAGTTTTTGTTGTTTCTTCATAACGAATTCTTCAGTTAGAATTACTGTTTTAACTAGAGGTTCAGATCAATCATGGTGAATCAGTTGGGTTTTCTCAGTAAAGGCTTCTCACTTAGGCTGAGCCGTGAGATGTGGGTAAAGTGCGGTCCCAACGCCAAACTCCCGGGGACAGCCCAGCCTGGCTGGTCACGCAGTCTGCCTGCTGACACTCACGCGCCGTGAAGAGCAGAGAGATGTAATGCAAGATGCTGGCGGAAATGGGGACTCTCTGGGGCCAAATGATCAGCCTAGGAAGTTTTTTTTTTTGAGTTCTTCGCATCCTTCTAGTAATAAGGTTAACACTTCAGAACAGTTGCTAGGGAAGAATCTAGAAACAATTTACTACAAATGGCCTTTTTTATTTTTGCAGACCCATTACTACTAGCCCTTTTAAAATTGAGAGAACAAAGCATTGAAATCTTTGAAAGAGTTTGGGGACTTCTGAGAGCCGGAGCACGTGACTCTGTAATGCTACACAGAGAACTTACCTGTAGGTGAGCATGTTCTGGGGAAAGAGCTGGCAGTGAAGGGACTGTTCACCCTCGGGCTGATTTTCTGTGTGCTACAGGGAACCAGCTCACCTGAATCGGCCAGTCTGAGAGGACAGCCCTGATAAACGGCTGTGACGAACGTCTCATCCTGTCAGATGAATTTAAAAGATACATCTTCTGGAAAATAAACAACGGTGCAGCCTTGCTGGAGTGACTGTGGATGAGGAAGGACTCATCACTGCCTCAAGGGCAGAAGGATGGACAGTTCTGGGAAGCAAGCAAGCAAACAGGAAGACAGCAGGGATTAAAGGTTTTGTGGGCAGAGAAAGTTAAGGAACAAGACACTGAGCAACTCCAGAATATGGATGCAGGTTTCCAGGGTTGAATTTCCCCTTTAACTGAACTTACCAGATGGATGTAAATCTCTGTCTAAGGCCTTGCACACCCTCCTGCTCTTTACATCATCCATCTTCCCCACCCCAACCCTGTCCCCATCTCCAAATGATGCTGTGGTTCCCCCCCAGATTTCTTGTGGCAGTACCTTGGCCAAGCCTCAGTGTCAGAGAGAAGCCAGAGACTCATTCATTCAAAGTTTCAAAGTCCCTCTCACCCCAGAGGGTTCCCAAGCACTCTTGATAGCCTGCTTCCAGTTTAACAAATGTAATCTCAGCCTCTGAGAAGGGCAAAGGCAAGTCACTTGAGGTGATCAAAATTAACTGCATTCTAAGGTGAATATAAATCATGTTGGCATCATGATTCATTTGACATTTTTAGGCTGAGTCACCTGTCTTCGGCTTTGCTCTGAAGCTGCCGTGATTAAGAGTGAGGCTGCTGGTTGATCAGTCGTTTACTTTTAAAGGTGGTCAAAGCTGTGCTAGGGGGCCCTAGGCTTGGCAAACAAGAAATGAAGGTGAAGACACGGAACCCTTCCTTGGTTAGTTTATAAATACTGGATGATTAGGCCACAGGTAAATAATAGTAGCAAACATAAAACAACAACAGTGTTAGCTAATATTTATTACTTACTTTGAAGCAGTCATTGTATTTCCATGTCCTTTGGTTACTCTGGAAGAGGCTGTGATGGTTAACTTCATGTGTCAACCTGACTGGGCTGAGGGGTGCCCGGAGTGTTGATAAAACACTATTTCTGGGAGCGTCTGGGAGGGTGTTGGCTCGTTGGTTCCCCTGGTGGCTTCTCAGGCCTTTGGACTGAATTTATCTCAGTGGCTTCCTGGTTCTCCACTTTGCAGAGAACAGATTGCAGGACTTTGTGGCCTCTAAAACTGTGTGAGTGAATTTTGGTAATACCTCCCTTCCTTTTTCATTGAGGCACAGTTGACACAGAACACTGCCTTAGTTTCATGTGCACAGATTAATGATTCGGTATTTGTAAGGTGCATTGTGTAACGGTTACCGCAATATGTTTGGTGTACCTTCACCATCATTCAGTTGTTTTCTTGTGGTGAGAACTTTTAAGATCTACTTTCTTAGCAACTTTCAAATATGCAACTATAGTATTGCTAACTATAGTCACCGTACTCCCAAGACTTACCTTTCAACTAGAAGTGTGTGGCTTTAGACCCCCTCACGCATTTCACCCTCCCACCAGCCTCCTGTCTCTGGCACCCACCAGTCTCTTCTATGAGCTTTCTTTGTCCTTTTGTGTGTTTGTTAGTTTGTTTTGGATTTTTTAGATTCCACATATAATGGAGATCATATAGTATTTGTCTTTTTCTATTTGCTTTATTTCATTTACCATAATACCCTCAAGGCCTATTTATGTTGTCACAAATGTCAAGATTTTATTCTTTTTTATGGCTGAATAATATTCCAGTGTGTGTGTCTGTGTGTCTGTATGACAGTCTTTATTCACTCATCTGTTGATGGACTCTTAGGTTGTTTTTGTATCTCAACTATTGTAAATAACACTGCAGTGAACATGGGGGTGCACATACCTTTTTGAGTTAGTGTTTTTATTTTCTTCTGAGAAATACCCAGAAGTGGAATTTCTGGATGTATGTTAGTTCTATTTTTAATTTTTCAGGGGACATCCACACCATTTTCCACAGTGGCTGCACCAACTTACATTCCTACCAACAGCGCATGAGGGTTCCCTTTTTTCCGCATCCTCGCCGATATTTGTTATGTCTTTTCTTTTCGATAACAGCCATTCCAAAATGTGCAGTGTGATTTCTCAGTGGTTTTGAGTTGAACTTCCTTGAAGATTGGCGATGTTGACGTTTTTTCATGTGCTTAGCGCACATGTGTGTCTTCTTTGGGAAAATGTCTGTTTAGATCATCTGCCCATTTTTAAATTGAATTGTTGGTGGATTTTTTTTTGGCTATTGAGTTGCCTGAGTTCTTTGTGTATTTTGGATATTAACCCCTTATCAGATGATTTTCAAATATTTTCTCCCATTCACTATGTTATTTTCCCCTTATATTGATGGTCTACTCTGCTGTCCAGAAGCCTATATTCTGAAGAAACAGAACCAATAGAAAATATATATATGAGGCTATACATCTATAGATTAAACTGTAGGTTTTATTTCTCTAGTGAAAGAGAAGACAGTCACTTTGGTCACCCTGAGTTCTGCTGGACCTGGGAGAGAAGTCAGAGCCAGGAGCACGATGGGAGCCTGGGTCTGTGGGTGGCCAGTGTTTGAAGACTCCTCACCTATAGGCCCCCCAGCTTGTGGGCTGGAGGGGTGCTATATAGTGGAAATGTTGTGTAAGCCACCAGTGCAAAGCAAGCATATATTTTCATGTTTTCTAGTAGCCCCATTAAGTAAAAGAAAATGTAACAAGTGCAGTTAATTTTAATCAGTATGTCTAAATATTATTGTTTGAACATTTAATCAACACAAAAACTATATATGAGATGTTTTTACATTTCTTTCTCTCAGCCAAGTCTCCTAGATATGGTGTGTGTTTTATATTTATAGCGCAGTTCAGTTTGGACTAGCCCCATTTTGAGCGCTCAGTGGCCATATGTGATCAGAGGCTGTTGGCTTAGACAGCGCGGATCTCGAAGGTCTCCAGCATGCTCACGTGCATCTCTCTGCATCTCACTTGACACTGATTTAACAAATGTTTCCTGAGTGAGTCCTCTGCCGACCACTGTTCTAGATGTTTGGATACACTGGTTAAGTCCAGATCTCATGTTTTAATGTGGAGAGAGTGGGACAAAAACCACAAATAAAAATCAGATATCAAAGGGTGATATTGACACAGAGAAAATAAAGCAGGGCAAAGAGGAAGAGAGGGACTCAATGGGAGGCTGCTATTCCTGATGGAGCGGTCATGATAGGCTTCCCTGAAGAGGAGAATCGGGGTGAGAAATGAATATTATGAAGAAGTGGGTTATGTGGCAATGGGAAAGGAAACCTGGACTGAAGGACCAAGTTCCTGGGACTAAGGAAACTTGGACTGAAGGGACAGTGTATGTAGGCCCAAGGATGGGGACGGGCTCAGCATTTTGAGGATGAAAAAGTAGACAGGTGAGGCGGGAGAGGAGGGTAGGGCTGATTTGGTTATGGTTTTCTAGGTTATGGTACAGAGCTTGGGTTTCATTCTAAGAGCCGTGGCAGCCAGGGGTGGATGCTAAACATGCAGATATGAATGATGGATGCCTTTAAAAGGTCACTCCAGTGCCGTGCAGAGGATGTAGGGGACCACGAGTGGAAAGTGGGAGCATGATCAGGAGGCTGGCTCGTGCTTCCGTGCAAAAGGGAGCGTCAGGTGGCTGGGGGAAGGTGATGGAGGTGCAGGTGCCGAGACTCTCCAGGTGGCACTGTGACGGCAGAGCCCACAGGACTCTGAGTGGGCTGTGAGGGACCGGGGTGGGGGTGGTGAGGGGGACTTCCGTGTTTGGGAACTGAGCAGCTGGGGGAACGAGGCCATCGAATGAGATGGGGAAGAAAGTGGAGACTGGGGTCAGGGAGGACATCCGAAGTGGGAGTGATTAGGGAGAGAATTGCTGTGAAAGGCACGAGCTGGGTTATAGGGTTTAAATCCAGCGTTTAAAACCCTGAGGATTAGAAGGATGTAGTCAACCAACCAGGGCTTACCTATGGCATTTCTTTGCCTCTTGTCTCAACTTTTGTGTTCTCTCATACTTAACATGTAAATTTCAGTCAGCGATATTTACTAAAATTCTGTTCTTGAACTACAATCTTTGATTTTGTGGCAAAGGACAATAAAATGGTGGACCGAATGAACATGCTTGTATTCATATTTTCCTACATGTGTAAAATAACTCTGGGCGGCTCCCCAGATCCCATGCCTTTGGGGTACGGGACAGAGGAATGTGCCTTGTAGATTCAGCCCCCTTACGTACTTGCGAAGGTCACGGCTGGGGGACCTCTGGCCTAGCCTTCTTCTGTTCAAAATCTTATCACTGAGGGCAGGGCCAGGAACTTGACCCGAAATCCCGCACAATGGACGATCCAGTAGCGGGGCAGAGACACTGCCGCCAAATAGAGATGTCAAGAGTGATGTCATTCGAAAACAAATTGTTCAAGGAAGTGAACTATCTACATAGAGGAGGAACAAAAGAAAAAACATTCCTCCTTTAGGCACAGGAAGATCAGAAGGCTGACTCACACAGTCCATCTAAGTGCTGGCGGTCTTTCAGTGGAGTCACTCTTTCAGTCTTCTCGTTGGAATCTCACAGGTGTAGAAGGACAGGCTACTGTCCCTTTCTGATGCTCGGCATGAGGAACCCTTGCTCTGCAAGCTCGTATCAGAGAAAGGAAGGGGCCCTGCTCTTGGGGAGAGGCATGGATCTGAACTTTGAATGGGTGGGCCCGGCTACGTAGATGTGGTCACAGTTCCAGCCCCCAAAAGGCCTGGCGCCATAAGGACAAAGTGAGCTTATGGGGATAAACCCGTCCAGGACCATGCTGGGCCTGCTATCAACACCTATCGAACTGCACCAGAAAAATGGTGAGAGGAGCACTGGCAGCAATGGCAACAGCGTTCCCTGTTTGGTTTTGTGCCAGCCTGTGGAGTAGTCACCTCATCCCTCTCTTCCAACACGACCCCCAGGGGACAGAATCTGAAGGGGTTTAGAGTGGAGACTGAAGACAGACCGCCGGGCTCAACTCAAGCTTAGAAGATGGGGGATAGCACTGGTGGCTAGAGTTTCGAGGGTTAATTCAGTTGGGATGTGTGAAGCACTTATAGTGTCTGGAGCATTTTTAGTCCCATACAGTGTCGGTGCTTATTATTCTTATATAAACAAGGGAGGACATTAAGGGTCAGAGGAGTTAACCCAGGTTCCTCTACAAAGCCTTTTTCTTTGCGCTTGACTTCTCTCCTTCTCTGTCGTGCCCCGGTCCTGAGAATGGGGTGTGCAATAGAAAGCACCAAACCCAGCAGAAACAGCACTGTACAGCGGGACTTCCTATTCCTGAGGCTGGTGGAGGTTTAATTAGCTCCCCAGGGTGGGAGCGAGCAGGGGCTATCCCTCGAGGCCCGGTCTCTCTACCCACCACCGTGCGGGTTTTGCCTGCCTCGGTAATTTTTAGTTTTGACGATCCAACCGGAGAAGGTTTCTGGGCAAGTGATTTGGTTTGCCATTCAGTGGTCATGGAGGGGAAGGACATTTCCTCTGGTTACTAACTAGACCTGGTCCTGAGCTGGTCTCCCCTGGGAACGCCCCCAGCCCTTGCCCAGCGGGGGCTGAGCTGCCCATTCGGGTGCAGACCCTTTCTCCGGCTCACAGGACCCACGTGCTCTTGACTAATTCACTGATTCTAGCTGAGTCTCTTCAGTACCATGATGGTGTCACACTGGATTATCGATACGCTCTCTTGTTGCTCTAAATGGCTGTAATTCTAAGACCAATCAATATCTGGATAAACTTTGCTTTCAATGGGATTCTGCCGAGCTCAGCAAGGAACTTGTCCAAGGGTCCTGCCTGACTGGTCGAACCGCAGGTGAGGCCTGGGGCTGGGGGCGCCTCCGGGGGAAGCCCAGTCCCGAAGAGTTCAGAGCAGGGGGCTCTGTCCTGTGTGGATGCTGTTCACAGCCACTGACTCGCTGCAGCCTTCATGTTCAAAAGCACAGAGAAAGTGTTACAAAGAGAACGGGAAGAAAGTGTGAAGAGATTAGAAAGGACGCAGTTCACCTGACTCATGAATGACTTGGGAAGTGGTGGGCAGCCAGGTCATTTCACGCTTTTTTTCTTTTAATCTAGAAGTTTTCTTTAAGACAGATTTATTTATTTATTTATTTAGCGAGGGGAAGAGCAGGGAGAAAAAAAGGGAGAGAAACATCAATGAGGGAGAGAAACATCGATTGGTTGCCTCTTGCACGTGCCCCAACTAGAGACCGGGCTTGCAACCCAGGCGTGTGTCCTGATCTGGAATTGAACCGGTAACCTTTTTGCTTTGCGGGATGTCTCCCAACCAACTGAGCCACACAGGTCAGGGTGCCATTTCGTGTCTTAAGCATGAGTTCATTTATACTTGTGACTGTTACTGAGAATTTTGAGGACAAAAAGCATAGCCTTTTACAGATGGATATGAACTCACATATACTAAGAATGAGCATGGTTTACTAAAGAATCCCAGGACTTTCGATGGAATTTTTTGCAAAGGACTGGAAACTGAATGTTTCCGTGGCAGTGACAGCAGCCGAGGGGCAGATGTGAACGTGGTCATGGACTCCAACACCATAGAGGAAGGCTCCAGAAGAAAGGTCATCCAGATCTTGCCCTGCCGCCTTGAAATACATAACCATCAAGGCAGAAGGTTAACTATGGGCCTGTTGCATTATTGGGTATCACGTCCAAACTCTCTGCCCAAATCTTTCTTGATAAATTTGATAGGACAGATTTTGTTGTTATTGACGTATGGCCCTTCCTTGGTAGAATGAGCGGATCCCAGAACTGGGAGCTTCAGTCTGCTGATCCCCGGGCAGTGAGTTTTGGGAGTCTGCAGGCAGCAGCTGAAAGAAGGGGGGTGAGATGGGATGACCCAGAAGAAGGTTCTGGAGCTGCCGGACTGAAATCCTAGGGATGAGAGCTACAAGGGAAGCAAGAAGATTCGTTGACTAATGGCTGGGGAGCAATCAAATATCAAATGGAGATTCGACAAATTCGGTGTGGTGTACATGATACACAACCCTCCTCGAACTTCCCTGTGGGATCTTCAGCAAACTCCGGGTCACACTCTCACTGGGATGTGAGTAGGTTCTTTCCGGAGCGCGGAAGGCTTGACCGAGTCCTGCACTGAGGCGAGCAGAGAGGGTGACGTGGGGATTGGAGGTGGGTTACGGGGGGTCAGAATTGCTGCTCAAGCCAGAGGATCCCGTTTAACGCACACATGCACCCACACACAGACAGCTGCGTAGACCCTCGCGGGGAGGGGTATGCGTGTGTCTTCTGTACTAGCATTACCCAGTTAATGTAGGCACACAGCTATGTAGGTCCCTACAGCCAGGCCTTGGTACACTCACTGTATCCTGGCTTTGTCCCCTAGTTTTTTACCCTCCTCCCTTAAAAAGGGATTCTACACACTCACTCTGCATTTTATAACACGTTCCCAATCTTTCCTGCATGGGGCTTGTGTAACTAAGTGCACACCATCCAGTTTCAACCATAGTCTACAGGCGTCATAGCGGACAGACACTTCCCCTGTCAGCGTTGTCACCCAGGCTGCTAAAGTCACGGCATGTGACTTGTGGCTTCATTGCAACTGGAAAAGGAACGTGATTGAAAACACACATCCACAGATTGGGATAGCCAGGGCTTCCTGCTGTCCTGGCTGCTGGATGCTGCATGTCCGGGTCTGGCTTCACCACCCTCCCCCAACCCCCCGGCCGGGAGGAATACCCTCCCTGCTGATGCTGTCTGTGGTCCGAAGCATCCCGAGGCCGAACCTCCTTAACTTCCTGTAAGTGTAACTCGGGCACCTTGATCAGATAAAAGCTATTTTTGCTCTGGCTCGGCTAAGCTAGATTCCATCTCAGATTACATGAAAGGAACTGCCATCTTTCTTTTTTCCTTTGTTGCTAAGGAATAGCTTTTCCTCGCAGATTGATTTTCTTCCCTTGAAGAAGCCCCAGCCCACACAACACTTGGTAGTAATTTAAAGTCAGCCAAAGAGCTGCAGTTCCTATTAGAAGCCTAGCGCTACCTGCTAAGAGTCATTAGGGGTCAGTAAGGCCTGTCTTTTCACTAAACACCCAAGTGCTTTTTTAGAACAAAGGAGACTTCTTCTCTTTGGTGAACACTGATCTACTGCTCAGTTTTTCCAATTAGGGATTGAGCTCCCCCCCACCACGAGCCAGCTAATCAGACTTTTATTAGTCTTGCTATCTCACGCCCAGGGCTTCTAGCTGAATGCAGGCATCGGGGAGAGAGGGGGCACGCTTTTGCTGGAAGCCTACCTCCCTCTCTGATTTGAGTCGAGGATTGGAGTGGGCTGCCCACCTGCTGTGGAACAAAATGCGTTAAGTGCCTGCCCCTCCAGATCTGAGTGCGTGTGTGAGTCCCAGTGCAGGTGGGCAGGTCAACAGTGGAGAGCTGGGCTGCAGAGCCAGTGGGGGGCAGCGAACTCAGGATGTGAAAGCTGGCTCTCTGTGGGTTGCTCCCGCCTTCCGCCTCCCCGCAATGCCTGCCGGTTTCACACCCAGGGCCCTCTTCAGCTGGTGCGGCCCTGGGGATCAGAGCGGGCTTAGCTTTGGTACAGAACTAATTCACAAAATTTTATTGTTGCTTAAAGAGTGTGTGATGTGGAAGCTGGGCTTGGGGAAGCTAGCCTGTTGGTAGAAATCCACCTTTTTATTTTATTTTGTTTTATTTTTTTGGTGGCAGACATTGCCTGGTGCTTACTGAAAGCTCAGGCACGGAGGATAATAGCTTTCCTGACCTCCCACACCAGCCTGGCCCCCGCCCGTCCGGCCTGCGTTCTTAGTGAGCTCTGCCCGCTTAGATCACAGCGGCCCCATCGCCCCTCTGCTGGGCTGCGTGTGCTGCAAGGAGCGGAGGCCGGTCTGGTCATCCCCACATTCCCTGGCGCACAGGGAGTGATCACTAGAGCTGTGCTGGGTGTTTCCTGGACAGGGGGAGACAACTAGGATATTCAATTTGCTGACTCAGGATGTCAACAATGATTGTCTAATTAAGTGATTTAGACAGATTCATCCTGATGTGTACATACTTTCTAGTACTTTCTCCCATACAGATCCCACGTCTTAACTCATTGCTTCCAGGACTGTCTTTTCCTTCCTTTTGACCTGGAACCTTGGGAACCGTGGGACCTCAGACCTCACTCTAGTTCCCAGGGCTCGGAGCAATCCTAGGGACACCGAGCTTCCACCTCGGGGGCCTCGGGATCCTGGTGGGAGGGAGGGCCTGGGAAATACGCCAGGGTGACTCGAACTGGAATTCGGGATGTGAATTGTGCCTTGCATGTTGCATGATCCGGTTATTGGTTAGACATCTAAACGTGTATGTTTTTCACATTTTTTCAATGAGAAATTATGCTGACTGCCAAAGAACTGAAACATAAATGGTAATACCTAGAGAGTGCCAGAATCTGTGGAAAATACTGATAATTCTGGTTAATTTTTTAAGGCCAGCTAGCTAAGCCGAAGTTTTACAAAAAGAAAAAAATTTAAAAAAGCTTTTCTTAACAGGATCCTGAGCACGATAGTGGCACATGATATTGACTACCTTCAGCTGACGCAGGCAGGAGCAGAGAAGGAGAGGTGGTGATGGGTGAATCATCGGCTCTCCGCGGCAGCAATTACGCAGGGCACAGAGAGCCTGCGAGAACAGTGCTGCTGTGCGGGGCGTGCAGGGCTGGGAACAAAGGACAGGGTGCTTCAGCACGCCGCGTGTGTGTCTGCGTGGCCAAGTGGGCTGCGTAGGATGGTCTCCATGAGAGCTCGGCTGATGGAGACCTGGTCCTTTGAGGTTTCTTTTTAAAAAGTGAGTTCGATTAGAGAGCAGTTCCCAATTTCACAGAGTCCTGGGTGGAAACCAGGCTCTAAGATTTTAAAATCTTGATGAGCAGAAACTAAGACAACAGCTTCAACGCCGCTAGCCATTTTGGGGAGAGCATCGATTTACTTTAGACCAAGATGTTTTCTGAGCACCTCTGAATGGGCCCTTGAGTGAAACCTGTGCCAAAGTGGGTGGCTCCTGTGTGAAGGGAGAGAGGGGAGGCAGCCTAATGCAGATGACTCACATCGGGACATGATCATCTGCTTGGTAATGGTTTTCCCAGGGTACGGCGAAGGCAGATCTGGGCCTCTGTGAGTGTGTGGCTTTTTGGTAGGGGGCGCAGGGAGTGAACAGGTGGGAAGCACTTTTCTCTTCGAGGGGTTGTAGCTCAGCAGGAAGGGAACCCAAATAAGGCTGTTCTTACATCTCCTGGTTGCAGTTCTATACCAAGCAGCTGTGCTGTATTTCTCTTCTGTTCATCTCAAAGCCTTCGGTCAAGTCTCATTCAAGATTTCAACCTGGTGTCAGCGATCGCCGCGGGGAGTCGGGGAAAGGCCCTCTGTTTGTTCATAGGACCGTGGGTTAAGGAAAGAGCAGCTGAGGTGACTTGTGGTTGACAGCTGGTGTTTCAGAGCCGGAAAGAAGTTCACTTTATGGAGCTGGGCAGCTGGTCCTGGGGGCAAACCACACCGAGATTGACTGGCAGAATGTATGAGAATTCTTGGTGGTAACAGAGGATATCTCAGAAATGCTTGGGAAGGGAGGCTGGACTTCGTACAGTCAGATGGGGTGGCCGTTCAGAGCCGGTGAGGTTCATGGTATTCACAGCTACGTATGACCTTCGCAGGCTGACAGAGTCTGGGACTTCTCAACTGACCAGGATAGTCCCAAGGTTTCTGGTGGTGGGGCTTGGTTCTCTAAGACTACTAGGGCATCTCCACTCTTTCCTCAGTTTTTAAATTTGCTCTGAGTTCGTGAGCCTCCAGTTTAGGTCTGGTCTGTTTTGGTGTATTGAAGCATCTCTCCTGGATCCTATTTATAAATAGATGAGTGATAGAATAGAGTTAATTAATTACACGGCCTGGCAATTAATTAACTTGGTGATGTATGGTATATTCTGTGCTTCTTAGCCTTAAGGATGTGCACATAGCTCTAGCATAATGGTACAACTGTTGACGGTTCGCTCTGGCCTTGTCACCACAGTTGTTATTGTATGGTTGTTCTCTATAGGATATTCTTTAGCTTATCTTGCTCCCCTTACTTTTCTAATTCTGACTTTTTCTGTTTTCGAAAGGCTTAACCAGTCAGGGTTGTTTGGTCCTTGAGTCTTTCTGGAGAGCAAAGTCCCTACCTAACATGGAGATTCATTTCCAGCCCCTGCCTCTGCCAGAACCACCACCTCCGAGCAGGAAGGGGCGACGGCTGCACACGCTGCATGAACACCTGATGTAAAACGATGATTCCACAGGGAGCTCGTGTCCACTAAAATCTGCCTTGTGCTGGGCATTGTGGTGATCTGAAAAGCATGATTTCGCTTAGTTCTCACCAAACCCCTGTTTGGTTAAGACTATGTTATTATCGAGGAAAACAAGGAGGCTAAGGAGATTTGGGTTCTTTGCCCAAGGACATGCAGGTGATAGTGTGCAGAGCTGGGAGTTGGGCCTGGGGCTGCTGAGTGCTGGGCTTGCGAATGCTGGGAAGGCGGTTCGCCTTGCACAAGCGTTGATGCTGCATCTGGAAAGTCAGCAGAGGGTGTCGGAAACCCCACACGGGCCTCAGAGAGTCAGGCACTGGCAGCAGCACCATTAGTGAGGCTACAACGGAAGAGAAACAGAACGTGCTAAAACACAGGACTGAGTCAGTCATTGTATTTGTGTCACATTAAGATAAAATTATAGTCTGATCCACATCTTGGGGACACGGGATGTGAAGAAGTCGGAAGCACAGCCCAAGTTAATAGGAGTCACTATTTTTGGCTGGTTTCCTCATATCAATTACTTTCTTCCATTGCAACGGTCCGGAGCCCCCCACCTCCCCACAGCTGCTTTCCCGTTCTGCTCTGGTCTCTGCCTCATCCGCGGTAACTTTTACTCCGTCTGGTAAACAGGGCACACCCCCAAGGGGGTTCGTGAAGAGGAGGGATTCAGAAGTTCAAGGCCATTGTCCAGTTTCTTAGAGTAAGGCGGAGTGGGCACGTTTCAGGCCAACCACATCATTTGCATGTAAAGGCCAAGTCCACCCTTTACACTGCCAGGTTCAGGGACCTGAGGTTGAGATGATCTTATGTTATTATTTAAAAAAAAAATTTACTTGCAGGAGGTGGAAGATGATTACTACACACCCCCACACATGGGAAGATGAAAATGACTCTGGAACAGGTTGTTTATTAAAAACACATTAATGTTTAGCACCTGAATATTCACTGCAGGAGCCCCGGGGAAGACACACACAGAGAAGGGTTCCATGAGTACCAGCAACGGCTGCGTTAGCATCTTGGCATCCTGTTGGTTTATGCAACGCTAGATTTTTTTTAGGGTTCTCCGGGATGTGAATAATGAAGTATGAAAGAGCAGACTCGAGTGGAAATTACTCATACTGATTACACACACACACAAATACGCACCTCAGTTTAATTCTTGGAAAGCATACCGGTAGTGAATGATATCCGCAACTCTAACAACTGCCGTGTTAGGTGTTCACGGGCTGATTAAATTCCACCTGCCATGGCGAATCCTGCCGAGTCCTGTAATGGCCTTGCTCACTAGGTAGTCTCTCAAAAGCCACGGTCACTGGAGGGTGGAAAATTTGATATCTTCAGGTGCCGGGGTCCTACAGGCCAGATGGGAAGTCATTAAATAAAGACCACAACAACCTGTGGTTTCAGGGAGCTCTGGTCTGGTTTATTTTCACTGGGCAGAGGGGGCACCTGCTGTATGAGGACTACATGGGCTGCGCTGGTTGTGGAGCTGCTGGCCCCCGGCTTACCCATCCCCCCTAAACTGTGGGCTCTTCCAGGGCAGGACAGAGTTTTTCCTTTGTATCTCCCCACTTGGAACTTTACCTGGACATCAGTCCCTCCGTAAACATTTGTTGAACAAATACTGGAAATAATGAGTGAAATTTCTCTCTCTGGCTCTTTCAAAATTACATAGCACTCACTGGACTTTCAAAGGGGATGTGTTTCTCTTACCCTGTACCTGCTGCACTCTATCCGTCTAAAGACACCAAGAGCACTTAGAAGCTTTGTTTTGCTAATGGGTCATTTCCAGAATTAGCCTTAGGCTCTGTCCACTTGAAGTAGACGCGACCTTCCTAACAGACAGAAAGAACTGAATTTGTTTCGGTTGCAGGGAAGAGGGAGAGGAGAATTCATCCATGCAGTGTCAGCCAACTCATTAAAATAAAAGATGGGTTTATACCTATGCTTAGGGCTCTTTAGAAGAAAATGTCTGTGTACATTCAAGTCACTTTGAGCATGATCTTGAGGCACTTGGATCAGCCTTCCCAAGCTGGGGTTGTCACTTTATCTGTCCTTTGTCAGCCTTCACTGGAATGTCTTTAGATTATAGACCCATTTTAGAGACTCTAGGTGTCAACCTCCCTGTAACTGGTCTGAAACACTGCTAGAGACCAACTCTCTAAACTACTATTGGATTTCTGCTCTGGTTCCTGATATCTCAGTCTTTTTTTTTTTAATTATTGAGATACAATTGACATATAACAGTGTGTAAGTTGAAGATGTATGACATATTGATTTGATACATTTATATATTGCACTGTGATTACCACTGTAGCATCAGTTATCATCTTTATCATATAATTATCATGTTTTTGTGGTTGGGAATAGTTAAGATTTAGTCTCTTAGCAATTTAGAAGTTTGTCGTACAGTATTGTTGACTAGAATCTTTTTTTAATTTTTAATTTTTATTTTTTCCATTACCATGTATCCCCTCATACCCTCTTCCACAACCGCCCCCCCCCCCCATTCCCCTCACCACCCTGCCATCACCACACTATTGTCTGTGGTTGACACAGTCTTTATGCTGTGCGCTAGCTCTCTGGGACTTACTCATTTTCTAATTGCAAGTCTGTACCCTTTAACGGCATCTTTCCAGTTCCCCCACCCCCAGCCCCTGGTAACCACCATTCTGCTCTGTTTCTAGGGGTTTAGTTATTTTTAGATTCCACATATTAAGCGATATCATGCAGTATTTGTCTTTCTCTGTTTGGCTGTCTCACTTAGCATAATGCCCGCAAGGTCCATCCCTGTTGTCGCAAACGTCCTTCTTTCTTGTGGCTGAGTAGTATTTCTCTATAGATCCATTGAATGATAGATAGATGATTGATAGATAGATAGATAGATAAATAGATACCACACCTTTAGGCATTAATCCTCTCGGTCTTGCCTTGATTGTGGAGCCAATCCTCATGGGTTTGCCAAACCCTTACCATTCCTCTCATAACAATGTCCAGACCCGACTCTGTCCCTCACTCCACTGTCTGGAGTCCTGCTTTGAAGAAGACGGACTCTTTTGGTTCCCAGAGTTTGCTGCCCATTTGGCTGCTAGTAGTGGCACTGCCCAGAGTTTCCAACCATGGGGAGAACTGATTCTTGCTTGTGTGATGTCCACATTGTCACATCAGCTTGAATGTTGCAGTTGAGTTGGGGGTCACCTTTCAGGCATTAGCCCCAGCATTGAATCAGGCTTGCAGGCAGACCCACGCCATCCTGTCTCGGGAGCGTGGGCCATCCGGCATGCGCATGGCGACCCCGGCTCTCCGTGTGAGTTAGGAGAAACCAATGATTAAATGAGAGATTTTGATTATGTGACTGTTTCAGTGAGTTCTTTGCCTCCTTTCCCCATCATTTTTCTTGTTGCTATGAAGAACTTAAAGGTTTCTTTTTGCTTTTGTTTAACCATTTTGCTAGTTGTTGTAGAGAGTGACCAAGGAATCTACTGTTTAGCTCTAAAATTGCCCAGAAAATGAATCAAAGCCAAGTGGGCCAGTCTTTTCTTGGTAAGGTTTAATTCTTGTATTTTTATCATTGTTATTGATGAATGATCCATTTGAAACAAGGAAGGGTTGGAAGTTCCGGACGAGGGAGGGAGATGGGGGGTCGAGGTCAAACGTGTGGCCAATACTGAACTTAATTTCCCCGGCAGGAGGGCCATGGCTGCGGGTGACGTGGGCGGAACAAGTGGAGACACAATTTAGGAGATTGAATTTGGTTTTATTTGTTTTGTGTGCACAGCGAGATTGTGTGGGGAAAAGAGACGTCACCCACGAAGAATGCTAAGGTAATTTACGTCTCTTCCTCCCATCAATTACCTCCTGTGAGCTCGGAGTGGAATTGCCTTCCCGTGAGTTACCGTAGCCTTTGCGCGGCCTGTCTCCATAGAAATGACTCTGTAGAGTCATTTCATAACCTGCACTGACAAAGATATAATTCATGCTGTGCTGCCTTTTGTGGGGGCTTTAAAAAAACAAAGCCCGTACCATTTCACAGTTACATATTTTTTAATTTGACCAACGAAAGGAAACATACATTTCTCCTTCCCACTACATTATAAAGCCAATAGACTAAAGGGGAAAAGGCAAAAGCAGGCTTCCAAGCTTTGCTGGGGGGAGAAAAAAACAACAACAAACTTGAATTACTTAGACCATAGTTTTCTCATATGACAAGCAACAGGACCGAATGCAATCATTCCTAAGTTAAATCTCTAGCTTCCAAAGGCTCAGAATCTCTGGGTCTGGGTTTTAGTTTTCTCTCAGGAGTGTGACTGCTGAATGAAAAGAAAAATTTCTCTGGAGGCTTTAAAAAATTGGAGTATAATCCACATACAATATTATATTGGCTTTAGGTGTAGAACTCAGTGATTTGGCATCTGTGTCCATTGTGAAATGACCCCGTTGGTAAGTCTAGTCACCATCTGTCGCCACACAAAGTTAATGCACTCTTACTGACTGTGTCCCCCATGCTGTAGGTTACGTCCCCCTGGCATTTATTTTATATCTGGAAGTTTCTTCCTTTTGGTCCCCTTCACCCATTGCCCTCTGGCAACCACCAATCTGTTCTCTGTGACTATGAGTTTTGTTTGTTTATTTTTTTTAGATCCCACATGTAAGTAAAGTCACGCGGTCTTTCTCTTTCTCTGACATATTTCACTCAGTACAATCTGACGGCTTTTCTCTAGTTGGTAGCTCCTCCCCTGCAGATGGCTTTCGTTGGGTCCCGGCTGACCTTCTTCCCCGGTGCGGTCTGGCAGGAGTGGTGGAGGTGAAGACTGGAAGGAAGAGTGCCATTTCAGGAGGGTCTGGGTTTAGCAGAGGGTCCCACCCCCGGACAGCAGGGGGGAGGCAAGAAGGTTAAGAGAGGGGCTCACACTTCTCCGTGGCTGAGGACTGGGGCCACGGCACTGGCACCGGTGCAATCAAACAACGGGAAAGCACCCCCTCAAACGTGGGTGGTGACAGCAACCAGGAGACCCCACGAGCAAGGACAAGGTGCCAACAGTCTGGGAAGGACGTGGGTCAGGGAGGCAGTGTGCTGATCTGCCTTTGTCGCCCCGTTTCTGTGTGACCCGACCAGCAGGCGTCTGCCCTGTGGGTGGGCAGGAGACCATTCCTGGGAGCAGCTGACTGTGGAGTGGCAGGGGGAGCGGATACCTTCTCTTGGCCCAACTGATGTCCCCTGGAGGGAAGGATGTTCTCCCATGTCTTGGGATTCGTTCTGAGCTGCCCAGTTGACTGATCCACGAGCTCGTGGTATCGGCTACTCTTGGTCCTCCAGCCCTTCTGTTTCCAAACAAACCTTGCACATTTCCTTCTCTCCCAGGGTCTTTAAACTCTTTAGAGGCCTCGGGCACTCTTTTGGGTCCTTTCAAACATGTAATAATTCATCACTTGCTCATGAAATTGCCTATGCATTTAATTTACATTTGGCCATGCTTTCTAAGTAATCAGCTGGCAGACTTGGGAATTGTTGTGCAGTGAGAAAATGTAATGTGACGTGCAAATTATTTTCAGTGATGATAAAATTTTATGGATTATAAATTTAACCATGAAGGAAGTTGATGGAGTGTTGTTTCACTGAGTATTTACCAAATTGGTTTTTTTTTTAATGTCCTGGGACTAAATTTTCTGTAGCCCTTGGAGCTTGTCAGTTCCCTCAACCGAAGCTTGCCAGGGGCATAGCTGCCCGGAGCAAGACGGGGTCATCACTGCCTGCAGTGAGGGGGAATACGCCCTGTGGGGGGCCAAGGGGCACCTCAACAGAGGGTGATGGGAAGGACCTCTTCTAGGATTGGGCCGGTGTTAGGTGACTGGGGACAGAGTTCAAAGAAGTGGGGATTGGTTCTGGGTTGGATGCTATCGGGATGTGGGGTAATTCTGGTATAATTCTGGTAACCAATTCTGGTTTATGAAGGTTGGGTACCTTCATAAACCTTGTCTAGAAAGAGGGTAGGCTAATGGAGGCTGAAATTGTAATTGGTGGAATAGCCAGGATCACTCAGTGCACGGGGATGTCTGATGTTTTCTCCTGGACAACGTTCACATATTGTCTGTTTTGCCAGATGGCAGAGCGGTCTGGTTTGGTCTCGGTCCACGTTCCCCACCCGAGGGCCCTGTCCGATGTCGGCGTTCTGTGAAATTGTGACTGTTCCACAGGAGAGCACCACGGTCTAGCTGAGAGCACCAGGGCCGCTCCTGGTGCCTTGGGCTGCTTTTCTCTTTTTCCAGCTAAATGTGTTTTCAGATCCCAAACATGTTGTGGGTGGGCCTTTGAAAAGTGTGTAGGTGGGAGGCTGCAGGCACCATGCCAATAGTTCCTACAGGATAAAATGGCTTTGTCTCCACTGCAGGCTTTTCTGAGGCTCTCCCAGTATGGGCTTCCTTTAACACACCTCTCTGTGACCCTCTCCGTGAACGTGAAGGACCCGGGCACTGACTGCAGAAAAGGTGGGAGGTGCAGGGGTGCCCTGCTGTGCGCTCACCTGCAGGGGTGGGATGAGTGAGCTGGTTTTCTGTGTGCTGGGGAGAGGCGTGGCCCGGACCCTGGCCTGGCACGTCTGGCGGGCGGCAGAGGTAGGTTAATGGAGGCTAGGGTACAGCTAAGCTCTATGCAACACTGGGACAAACTGTCTGTGTCACTGTCTTTTGTCTTGAAGGAGAACAGAAGTCCAACTTGTTCCTCTATGTCATAAGACATGTCAAGAACATTCTCAAAAGCAGGATCCTTGGTTCTGGGTTTTCATCCCCCCTCTTTTTTTTAATCTGCCATTTAGAACTCCTAGAAACTTTATTGTTTACATCACTTATTGTCACTTGTTCCCTCCTCCCCTTTTTATTTTGAGACCTTTTAAGCCGTCAGAACAGTTGAAAGAATGAACCCAGAGTACTCTTTACCCAGATTCACCAAATGCTAACATATTGTTACATTTATTCCTTTTCTGCCAAATCATTTGAAAGTAAGTTTTAGACATTATGACATTTCATCCCTAAATACTTCAGCATGTTTCTCCTAAGAACAGGGCCAGATTCTCCTATATAATCACAATACTATGTATGTAGTGGGTATGAGTGTGTGTGTGTGTGTGTGTGTGTGTGTGTGCAGTATAGAAATCTCTCTTCTGAGCCATTTTAGGATAAGCTGTCAACAGGATGCCCCATCACTCATGAATATTTTAGTGTGTGTTTCCTACAAACAAGAATGTTCTCACAGATCTACAACCTAGTCACCAACATCAAGAAATTAACAGATTGGTTACTACCTTTTAATACTCAGATTCCATTCGGTTTCTCTAGTTGGCCCAGTTATGTGCTTTGTAGCAAAAAGACCTAGTCTAGAATTAGTTGTCATGTCTATTTACTTCCTTCGGTTTGTGACAATTCCTCATTCTTTCCTCGACTTTCATGACTTTGACACTTTTGAGGTTCCTAAGCAGGTGTTTTTGCAGGGCATCCCTCAACAGGGTTGTCTGATGTTCCCTCCTGATGAGGTGCAGGGATGCGTCTTGGGCAGAAATATCTCAGGAGTGATGCAGGGCTCTTCTCATTGTGCACTGTCAGGTGGGGCATAATTTTGATTTATTCTATTATTTATTATTTACAATATTCACTTTGACAATTTGATTAGATTGGTGTTCACCAGGCTTCTCAAATTTAGGTATACTCTTTCCCCTTTATAATTAATATGTGTTTTTTTGGGGGGGGAGATACTTTGAAGCTATTTAAATATTTTTTATCAAATTTTCTCTTTTTTTCTTTCTCTTTCTTTCTCTTTCTTTCTTTCTTTCTTTCTTTCTTTCTTTCTTTCTTTCTTCCTTTCCTTACTTCCTTCTTTCTTTCTTTCTCTCTCCCCCTTTTTCTTTCCTTCTTTCTTTCTTTCTTTCCTCCCTCCCTTCCTTCGTTCCTTCCTTCATTCTATATACCAGTATGTACTCATGGATTCTTATTTTATTCAATGGGATATAATCCATTACTATCTTCATTTATTTGATGGACAAATTACTTAGTGTTTAGTCCTTCAGGCTGGTTTCTGGATCTGTTCTGATGTGTCTCATGATTCTTTGAGACTTTCCTTTCTTACCTGCAGAACTAGAGATGTTTCTGTATTATTTTACCTGCCCAAGCCTTGGAATCAGCCATTTTCCCAAAGAGCCTTGCCTTTTCTTTTAGTGAAGGATGGCATTTAGACATCAAAATCTAGGTGCTGTGTATGCTAAATGCTCTTGGTGAATCATTGCTTCCAGGCCCTCTTAGTGACAGCATTAGGAAATAAAAGTATGCATATATAATGTATATATGCACATTATGTTTACCTCTATATCTACATGTATTTATATGCATATTAAAAAACATCAATTTCATACTGTTATCTCCAATTCAACCCAACACCATGAAATTCATTCTAGTATTCTCTCTTTCCATATATATAAGCCCCTTTTCTGACCATGAGAAACGTGGCTCTTGTATTCCTTAGTATATTTTCCTGTTTTATTTGGCCTCTGTTGTAACCAATTTGCTCTACTGCTATTGCCACCCGCCCTTGTGGGAATGCCCTCCTTGTCCAGGTTAGGCTCGAACGCCTTGTGTTAGGCTGCTCTCCCGTGAGGACGCCTCTGGCCCTTGCTTGGGCTACAACAGGCCGTGAGGCACTGCCTTCCCATGTGGACGTCCTCACCCTGCCCGAGCTCTGACTCCCTGCCCCTCCAGGCTGCCCCCTGCCTGGCTCGGGCTTGGGTGTCTTGTGCCAGGCTGTCTTCCTCACCCTGCTTGGGCAAGTCTGACTTACAGAAAGCAGGGTGTCTTCCTAGACTGGTTACTGTAGAAAATGGGCTGGTTTCTTGGGCTGGTTGCCACTGATTGTGGGGCAGAGTTCTATTTTTATATATTGTCTGAAAATTGTTCGTTTGTATACTCAGTCTCTCAGTAAATTGACACCTGATAAGTCTACTCTTTTCCCCCCATCTGGATTAGTTGGGATTCTCCAGAGAAATAGAACTAATAGAATGTGTCTACCTGTAGAAAAAGATTTATAATGAATTGCCCTGCATGATTTGGAGACTGGCAAGTCCAAAATCTGCAGGGGGGCTGGCAGGCTGGAGACCAAGGGGAGCTGATGTTTTGGTTCAAGTCTGAAGGCCACCAGCTGTTGGGCCAGGAAGAGCCCACATTGCAGGCGAGGGCTGAAGGTCGTCTGCTGGAGAATCATCTCTCGCTCATGGGAATCTTTGTGTTCTACTTAGGCCTTCACTGAGTGAATGAGGCCCACCCACATTACGGAGGCCGTCTAAAATACTCCAAGTCCATGATTTAAATGTTAACCTGATCTAAAACACCCTCACAGAAATATCCAGAATAATATGCGGCCAAATATCTGGACACTTCATGGCCCAAGATGACATAGAATTAACAATCACGATTCCCCACCAAGTCTCCTTGGAATGCGGGAATCCCCAGGTGTGCTGGGGACCCTTACTTTCTCTCTCATTTCATGTTTGGCCAGTGCACCCTTGTGTCACGTTTATCCGACAAAGAGATACAAAGTCTCTAGATGGCCTTTGGCTTCTCAGGGTGTGCGTGCAGAGCCGTCTTTGTATTGGTGGCAGGACTTGTGAGTGGAAATGCCTTCCTCAGGGCCCGCATCCCCCCGGATGTGAGGAGAGGAGGCAAGCCCATGAAGGCGTAGGGAAGGACAAGGCACCCAAGCTGAAAGGGCGGCGTAATTACACGTGTTCCTCTCGAGTTTGCTTTCCTTTGAGCCAAACCATCCTGTGGTCTCATTTGGTCCCTCTGGGAAGGCCTGAGCTGATCGGGACTGTGGCGGAGTTGGGTGGTTTGAAAATCTGAGAGGGCCCCTCTGAGCCCTTTGACAAGGGAATCTCCCAGTGCCCCTGGGGGATGACAGTGGGGAGAAAAAGGGCACATTCCTCTCTACCCTGATTCCCTGGAACTCATGGGGTAAAGCAGGCTGGCAGCTCTGGCTGAAGAGTAGCATACTATCTGCAGTAAGATCACCCCATTTAAAAATCATTTTTTGAAGTTTCTTACCAGTTTTTATTTTCCTTGTCAGTCAAGAATGTAAAACCTAGTCTTTTCAACAGTATTCCATGCAGATTCAAGATGTAATTACTCTTTGTCCTGACTGGTGTGGCTCAGTTCGTTGGGCATCGTCCCACAAACCGAAAGGTCACCAGTTCTATTCCTGGTCAGGGCACGTGCCTGGGTACACTCCGTCCCCAGGAGTGTGTACAGAGGGCACTAGAACAATATTTCTTTCTCTCTCTTTTTTCCTTCCTTTCTCTGTCTCTTAAAAAAATGTAATTGCTCTTTGCTCCCTGCTAGTACAATTCAATCCGTATAATCTTGATTGTAAGAAGTGTCTTGCTGAACTGAAAGCTGGCCCGTTCTTCTTTTCTCCTTCCACCCTGCTCTCTCTCCCTCCTTCCCTTCTCTAGTCACTCTCCCTGTCTAAAGGTATTTATTAAGTGCTGTCATTGCGGGTATAAAGATGAATGAGAATAAGTTCTTGTACTTGAGATGATCACGGCCCAGTAGGGGAGGTAGAAGTAAAAACAAACTTTCATAATGCATTGTCAGGAACGGAGGCAGGAATTTCAAGGAAGTCATGCCCTGCAGATTCTTGAAAGATGAGTTGGAGTTTTCTGGGCACAGGGAGGGCTGGATGTGGGGAGAGTGTCTGTGGGAGAGAGGACAACATGGTGATGGCTAATCCCAAAACGACTTCAGCCCTGGGCTGTGCTGTGGGACTCTTCTAGAGTAGCCAAGATCTGCCTGATCTCAAGCATTTTCACCCTCTTTTCCATATTCTCAGACCCCAACTGTTTACCATTTCGTAGCTTCACTAACACTTGAGTTCATGTCTTGCCCTCTGAAATGCTTTTCTGATGGGTGGCAGCTTCCATCTGCAAGCATGCTGACCCTGGCTTTTTCTAACTTCCCATCTTCCACTTGGGTCTCAGGGCCGTGAGTGCTCCTCTGATGGTTTCTCATCACCCAAAAAGAGCTGCAGCAGGAGCCAGGTCACTGTCTGAGCTTTAAGTGAAATATCAAGCAGTGATTCACCATGACTCAGAAATCTGTTAGTTCATAAATTTAAAGCAACTCCTTTTCCTTTGCTTTTGAACAAACAAAACTGGATGGTGCATGTAGATGAGAACCATCGAGTGGGATATTATGCTTGTCCTTGAGCAGGTTTGTTTCCCATTAGCTGGGCGAGGGAATGCATATGCTTTTGTGGACCTCTGTAAACCAGGCACGCTGACGTCTGCTGAAAGCAGTGGGAGTGTGGAAGCGTGGCTGCGCTGCCAGTCATGTGGGAGGAGGATGAAAACAGCAGATGAAAGTGGTGATTGTCCCTAACAGAAATAGGAAACTGCGGCTGGGTCATCTGCCTGGTACCCAGAACTGGCCTATTAGCTGTCATTAACCCTTATCCAGGAAACCATTTACAGTCGCTGAAATCCTTATAAAGTTGGATTTTTGCCCACGGACTCATCACCCTGCTTTTTCTAGTGGGTTAAAGAGAAAAAGGGCTGTGAACTTCTTCTCTTTGTAGGCAGAAAGTGCTATCCTCTGTCCGTGGAGAAGTGGGTTGGGTCACTCCTGGCTACACGATGGCTGTAGACTCCTGGTATCCCAGGACGGAAGAAAGGTTAAGAGGATATCCTGTCTCTTGTCCAGCAGACACCACTGTCCCCCAAAGCTGGGAAGTTGCAAAGTTTCCATTGGAACTGAGCAATTTCCCAGAGAAATCCTCTGCAGGGACCCCATAGCCTTCAGGCTTAGAATTTCTCTGTGTGTTTTCTGTGGATATTCCCAGTCTTGATGATGGCTCCAAGAGGTGAATAGACTGGATGGCCTGGGATCTGGCTTCAGGACGGACCTTCTACCCTGGGGGGATGGGCCTTTTGAGGCAGGTCACCATGTCGGGTGACCCTGTTTATAATTCCCCTCGGCTCTATCTGCCCTCGATCTCCTCAGGGTCAGTCCAAAGTCTCTCCCTTCTGCTCGGATTATTTGAATCTCAAAACTTCCCTTCTTAAGAGTAATTTGGCTCATGGTAAGAAGCACCAGATCTGGGCCAGGAAGCCTGGGTGGGGGCCAGTGTGTGCTCAGCACCTGCTCCCCTCACAGCCTGAAGTCCGAACCTCAGCTTCTCTCTCTCCCTCCCCCTCCTGCTCCCTCTTCCTCTCCTTCTCTCTCTACCCCTTCTTTCTTCCCTTCCTTACACAGTTACTGTGAGGCTATAAAAACCATGTGATGAGAACTTTTATAAATGAGCCATGAAAGACATTTAAAGATCTACACAAAGAGTTAAAATTCAAGAAGGTCTCCTTTTCCTTCAACTCTATTTGACACAAGAATCTCTTGGGTGCCACCACTTAAAATTTGAGACAAACTCTTGATGGTGACTTCCCACTTCCTCCCACTGAAGTTTTGTTCACCTTTTAATGTCCACCCCCTCAAAAAACTCTTTCTTTCATATTCGACCTACATCATCTTTCATCTTCCCCAACTAGAACATGGCTGGCCTTAAGACATATTTGAGTACTTTGTTGTTTCCTGCTTGTGTTATTCAAGACTCGTCTTAGATTTTCAGCTTTCTCTCTTAGAAAGTGTGGCTCCAGATTTCAGCTCCATCAAAGCCCTTACTCCATTATACTGACCTTTCTATTTGGGTTCTATTTCACCACTAGCCCATAGGTCCTTGAGGGCAGAGAGGGGTGGATCATATTTATTTTTACATCTCTGGTGCCTGGTACATAGTGGTGCTAATAAATATTTGTTGAAATAAACTAGTCAGCTTGTGTGTGCTCAAGCACTAACAGCATAGGGGGGAGGTAGTGGAAGTTATACGTGTGGGCGCTGCATTAAATAGGGTCACACACATTCTCTTCGGAAAGTCTAAATATTTTGCACACATGAAGGTCTCTTCCCCTGCTGGGACTCTGATACCCCTTGTCCTACCCTCACGTATGATCTCTTAGACTCAGAATGGTACAACTGGGAGAGTCTATGGCCAATTTCTTAGTGACCCCAGTATTCATTCTCCCTTTCTTCCTGGGTAGTAGTATTTTTAGTGAATCACTTGTTCTTCCAGCCTCTCTGGCAGGGGGCTCTGGCCATGTGTCTAAGTTCTGAGTCCCAAGTAAAATTTCCTTAAAGAGAAATGGTGTGGCTTCCACTGCCCTTTCCCCCATGTCAGTAGAAAGGGCAAATGTCTGGGGATGGTAGAGCATAACAAAGGTACCCGAGCCCCCAAGGCCTCACAGGGCAGAGCCATTGCATGCAGTCTCAGCTCTTGTGTGGGACACAGCGTGTCAGTGTTCTTGTCTTGGGTCTGTCTCATCAGCCAGACCTGTTCTTACCTAATGCAGAAACTGTGGGGCCGGGTCAGCCTTGCCTCTTGTCTTGGAGGTGAGGACACTGAGATCCAGTGGCCAGTCTGTTTCCATAGTGCAGTGGTTGGGGTCCCCAAGCCTAAAAGTCCAGCTCAGGGTCCGGACTGAGCACTACATGCTCAAGTGTGAACCTTGTGATGGCTTTCCCAGGGAAGGCAGGGAGGAAAGGTCTCTAAAATCTTGCAAATTACAACCCCAAGTATATGTGAGTGGGGATGACTTCATTGAACAATAGCCTCTTTCTTTTGCAATGTGTGAACAGGCTGAGGTGGGCAGATGGGGTGGAAATCCAGGACCTAGCATAGCTGTAGAGAGCTCAGCCCCAAATGACATGTATTTTTAGAGGAGCCAGGCATCTGGGAGTGTAGGAATGTGGATGACTTACATATATACAGGCCAGGATGGGCCTTAGAAAGAAGTGAAGATATATCTTCTAGGAGAAAAATGGGATTTTGAACAACATTGAAATTTAGAAGGTAAATGAGCAGAGTTCTGGCTGTTAGAGGGAGTATGAGACTCTCCTAGAAGCTCCCACCAATGTCTCTGTCTGCAGTGATGAAGATGTTATCAGAAACGCACAGGGAATCTCTTACCTGTCCACATATCTGGCTGTAACTGTTTCCGAGGACTGATGCTTTCTGCTTCCCAAATCTCACGCAAGTTCCTCTCCTTGGAAAACTAATTCAGTATCGTCCAGAGAAGGAGATCTTGAAGAGTACAGTTGCCATTCTTAGAAGAAAGAGGTGGTGGTACACGGCTGATGACAGATATTGAGTGATAGGTCAGCACAATTTACTCTCTTCCTTATTGCAGAAAGGATTATAGGTGGCTTATAAAGATGTATAAAATTGGACCAATTCATATGAATTCAAATCTGAGCAAATGAAGACCCAAAAAGCAGGAAGAGTGAACACAGAGCCAGAAATAAGGCTAAGCATGTCTGCCCCCACCATCTTACACCCTACGGGTGAGCCTCAGCCGTAGAATTCACACCCTTCAAGAGATAAACATTGCTCTGGAGATTGAAAAATGTTCTTAGGTTTTTACGGTCAGACAAGAACCTCTCTCATTGGCCAGAAGTCTTACCTTGAGGGATCAAGTAGGGACCATAATCATGGCATGTCTTTTGGAGAGGAGCAGTTGGCTGTGCTGAGAAGTACATCATGAGAGTCGGAAATGCTGCTATTTGCCTCCTGTTGTGGACTGACTTGTCTTTTTCCCCAAGTTTGACTGAAGTCCTAACCCCCAGGGCCTCAGGATGTGGCTGTATTTGGAGATAGGGTCTTTAAATAGGTAATTAAATACAAAATGAGGCCATTAGTTTGAGCCTTGATCCAAGATGACTGGTGTCCTTACAAGAAGAGGAAATCATGACATAGACAAAGACAAAAGGAAGACCATGTGAGGACACAGGGAGAAAATAGCCATCTGCAAGCCAAGGAGAGAGACCTCAGGAAAAAAAATAACAACCCTGACAGCACTTTGATCTCAGACTTCCAGCCTCCAGAATTGTGAGAAAATAAATTTCTGTTGCTTAAACCATCAAGTCTAGGTATTTTGTTATGGCAGCCTGGAGCAAACTCATACACGCTATATCTGAAGTGGGCATCATTTACTGAGGTGGGGCTGGTGCCTAGCATTCCTTGGGGAGACACTGTCTTTAGTTTCTAATTTGACAAATGTTTACATAGAACAATTCAGGCTTCTGTGCAAGGCCTACAGGAACACGGACATGCAAAAGACAAAGTCTCAGGCCTCCTGGAGCTTAACCAGGCCAGACAGCTCCAGGGAGAAGCAGCAAGCGTAGGTAGAAGGGAGGTGCTGTGGGAACAAAGATGAAGAAGTGGGGGAGTCAATACAGGAAGGCTTCTGAGGGTGGCAATTGTTTGACTTGGATCTGAAAGGAGAATGAGAAGAAAGGCTTTCTAAGTGTGTGTGTGTGTGTGTGTGTGTGTGTGTGTGTGTGTGTGTGTTTTATGGGGTAGTGAGAATCTGCAGGGATAAACCTCTAAATGTCTCAGGGACCACCCTCCAGACAGGTGCTGTGGGCAAGTGGTGTGGAGGGTTTGGCTGAACTGCCAATGCTTGTGGTTAGGTGGGGGTCAGTGAAGGATCAGAAATTAGTACTCATTTTAAGCTTACTGTCTAAATGCTGTGTTGCTTTGGGCGATAGCATTATGTTCTCTGTGTCTTGAAACAGGTGGAGGTGGGAATAGGGAAACTGGCAGGAGAAGCTTGGAAGCATTTGTCCTCTCCTCATGGTGGAACCTCCCCACCCCCACCCCAGTGACTGGAAATTCCTTTTGACCTCTCTTGCTAAGACTGAGTGATGAACAAAAGCATCTGGCTGGGAATTTATGGGCTATGCTGGGATAGTAAGGCACAAGTACACAGCAGCTGGGAACCTCTTTAAGCAACTCAAATGGCTGTGTGTTCATTGAGGGCTGTGTGGGTGCGTGTTTGTGTGGGCACCTGGCTGTGTGGGCATATGGTTGTGCGGGCATATGGTTGTGTGGGCACATGGGTGTGTGGGTGCATGGTTGTGCGGGAATATGGTTGTGAGGGCACATGGGTGTGTGGGTGCCTGGCTGTGTGGCCACTGGCTGAGGGCTGGCCTGAGCTAGGCTAGCCCTTCTCCTTCATCAGTCCAGGTCAGGCCAAGGCAGCAGGTGAGCACGGGTGTTCACAGTCCAGGAGTCCGGCCCACCCAGGCTGCTGGCTCCTGCAGGCCTGCAGGGCCTCCTCCCTGAGCCTCACTCTCCTGGCACTGCCACCAGCTCTCCTCTGACCAGATGCGTCTAGTGAACAGACACTGGGTTAGACACTGGTGGGTGGAGATGGCTGAAGACGTGGCTGAGGTGCATTTTGCTTGGCTGCAGTGCCTTTGGGGAAAAAGACAGCAAAGACAGGTCCACCTGCATCCAACAGCATTTCGTTGGTGCTAGTCCTGGACATAGCTCTCATCGGTTCAAGGGATGAGTCCAGAACATCCCAGCAGAGCATGCTGAGTGCTAGGGAGAGCAGCTGTGGAGGGTGCCAGATGCAGTAGAGACACAGCAGAGATTTCTCACCCTGGTCACTGAGAAGAGGGGGGCTCTCATCTTGCCTCCCTTCCTGACACCTGTGCAGTCTGGGTTGGTCACTCCGTCTGAGGATGGACAAGACACCTTCTTGACAGGAAGACAAAGGGCTGGAGAGTGTCTCTGAGGCTCCTCCCAGCTCAACTCTGAGGAATTTGGGTCTATGAGTTGTGCTCATTTTTCTTTTGAGCAACTGACTCTGAGTTCACTTTGAGTTGGCTTCTGAGGGATGACAGGTATTATTCAGAACTGGAAAAGCTACCATCCCTCTCTTATAGGAGATGGGAAGGGGTCTGAGTGTATGCCAAACGAGAGTGGGAGGGGAGAAGGGAGGACAGAGAATGGGGGTAGGAGAGAGGGGATGTGGGAAAGGAAAAGGGAGGGGAGAGGGGAGGAGGGAAGAGGAGGAGAGAGAGGAGAAGAGGGAGCAGTAGGAAAGAGAGCAGAAGAAAAAGCATTCATTCTCCCTAACGGTTGAGCCGTTTGATGGATGAACCCTGGGCTGATGAAAATGAGGTGTGTCAGTCTCTATCAATTTTCTCGGATCTGAGAACACTGCTTGCCGATATGTGCTTGGTCCAGGGAGACACCAAAGAGAGAACTCAGATGTCTTTGTTCAAATTCATTCCCAAAGCTGGAGGAGCAGCTCGGAGTCCATCCAGCTCAGCCCCAGTCAGTGGAACTGTCTCAACGGGAGTGACAGCTTCTGTCTATTTTTTTTAAAATATAGTTTAGTGACACTTCATCTGGGCTAGAACGATTCACAAATAACCAAAGACTGTCCTTTTTTTTTTTTTTAAGATTTTATTTATTTTTAGAGAGGGAAGGGAGGGAGATAGAGAGAGAGAAACATCAATGTGCGGTTGCTGGGGGTTATGGCCTGCAACCCAGATATGTACCCTGGCTGGGAATCGAACCTGCGACACTTTGGTTCACAGCCTGCACTCAATCCACTGAGCTACACCAGCCAGGGCTCAGCTTCTGTCTATTGAGCAGTGACAACGAGCCAGACCCAGTCTTCAGCTCCTTAACAGGCATTACCTCACTTAATCCTTACAACAACCCTATAAGGTAGGTACACTTATTATCCCTATTTCAGACCTGGCTTGTCCATGTAACTTATTTTGAAGTCACTTAGCTTGTAAGTTGTGACACCTGGGTCCAGGCTTGTCTGACCCGAGAGCTCACAGTGGTGTACGATACACTATGGGCTCCCTAAACAAGAGTCCTTCTCTCCTCAGGGCCAAGTCCAAGCCTGATACAGCCCAAGGGCTCACTGAATGAATGAGTGAGTGAATGATGTAAGGCCAGTGAAGTCAATGACTATAAGACTGGTAAGAAAATTTAATTCCTGTCCCAGGAATTGAATTTCCCTCACAGGCTTCCAAGACAAGCTCTAAACAGAGAGCAGGACTGTTTCTCAGCAGTGTTCATGCATCAGTGAAGTGTTTTATTTTTGTCACCACAAAGGGCCCTGGCTGATACAAGCTTCCTTTGGGACTCAGCTCAGCATCCTCAAGTTTTTGAGAGGAACCAACCTTGAGACTCCTTGGGCCATCGTGGTCCTTTTTCCAGCCCACCCTCACTGTGACCCGCACCCCTGAGACGTCCTCAAGCGCATTCTAAAGACACACATTTTGGAAGGAAGCAGAGCGCAGGGCCCGATGCTGCATCTGGCACGGCCCCAGGAACACTCCACAGACTCAGAAATAAGATTTCCCACAGACTCCATGGGACGCTGGTTGCAAAAGATTGCCGTTCTTGTCTGTTTACCACATAGCTCTTCGTAATAGACGCTTCTTTCCTAGAATTTTCCTATTTTCCTCAGCATTGTGTGTTTCGGTAATTGACTTACAAGAATAGTTCTGTAACATAAATCAACAATGAAAAACAAATGACCCCTGCCTGCATCCTCCCATTCCTTTTTCATCCCTAATGATATTTTCTGGACGATGACTAACCCAGCCTGACGTAATTTATCAATTGATCTCCACGACTCGCATTAGAAAATGCGTTCCGCAGGCCCCAGCATGCAGCTTTCCACGTGCGCCACGTTGCTTTAGAAAGCCTATTAGTGCAACAGAAATATCCAAAGCGTAGACTTTTTGCTGAGAAGATTAGAACTGGTGCTAATTACTTTATTAATCATGAGGTGAAGCAGCAGCGCTTCTGTCACAGCAGCCGTAAAATAAGTGCTTTTATGGCAAATGTAGTTAAGAAGAAATGACAGATTGGATTTATAGGACTCAGCGGTTTAAAAAAAAAAACAAAGGAAATCACGCATACCAGCAATTTTCATTCTTTCGTTAAACGTTCATTAAATATGTAGCACTCAAAGCCATTTGTAACTAATTCCCTAGTGGGGCCACGTCTTAGGAAATATTATTTTAAAATGCAGATTAAAGCTTACGTTTGCCTTTATTAAAAAATATATAGTGAGTCAACATTTCATCTCCTGAGAGGAAGGAGAGAAAGATGCAAACTCACCAAACGGGGGGTGAGGGGGGAGGGTTGGGTCACTGGAACCTGGAGGTGATGGTGGAGGACGGGAATCAGGTGGAGCCTGTGGCACTTGCCACTCTCGAGGGCAGCAGAATCTGGAGCCTATCACTGAGGCAGAAGGCAGGGAAACCACAGGGACCAAGGTCATTATTGAGGGTGATGTTTGCATTTTTATCATGAAAGTACAGCTGTGACTTTGATCTTATTATCTTGTTTCCTTAAAGTCACTATTGTCTGAATAAAAGGAAATAATCTTGAGTTTCCACAAGTAAGTTTGGCTTTCACACACCTAGCAATTCAACACATCAATGAAAAAGAGTTAGGATCAGTCAACATTTTACTTTCCATTACTGGTTGAAGCTGTGTGCGTGTGTATGAGCTGGAAGGGTGAAAGTGAACATTCGCTGAGCACTGACTGCATTCCACATGCTTCCTACAGACTCAATACTGAAAACAGCTCTGTGTTTCAGATAGCTGTACCCCACATTTATACGACAAAACCTAGGCTCACTATTCTGTCTCTGAAAGTCACTGTGTGAGTCGAGTGGCAGATCTGGAAATTCTGACTCGGAACTGCCAGATTCCAAAACCATGGCTTTGCCCTACTCCAGGATGTTTGCAACTAACGCTGAACAGAATGAATGAATGCTGAGCGCCAGGCAATTTCACAAGTGGAACAGTGAGGTATGTGTTCTCACTCCCATTTTTTGAGGTGGACACTCAAAGGTGGTACGTTGCCCAAAGTCACATAACTAGTGAGGGAATTCAACCCAAGTCTGTTTGCAGGAGTCAAAGGCCATTCCTATACAGTCTAAGGAAGCTCTTCCCACCACACAACTGCTAGTTCTAAGAACATTCTCTTTGTATTAAATCCCTGTTGGCCAGAAGTGAAATCCATTTTCTTGTTTAACCACATTTTATTGTTTATGCTATTACTGTTGTCCCAATTATTCCCCCTTTGTTCCCCTCCCCCCAGGCCCTCCACTCCCTCAGGCCACCCCACACCGGTCCCCGTGTCCACGATGCCCGCGTGTCCTGCGTATGTGCTCCGTGACTACTCTGCTCCCTGTGCTGTGCTTTACGTCCCCGCCGTGTACTCTGTAACTGCCAGTCTGTATAAAATGAAACCCATTTTCTTTTGCTTTGTTTTTGGTAATCAATACAAAAAACTCAACACCATCTTTTAGGTAATCTTACCTACATAACATTGATTCTTCAAATCATCCTTAAGCAAATAAATTCTAAACTTGTGATTTGTTCTCTTTGTGGAGAGGGCGTTACTCCTTACTTCTGATCACCCAGAATTAATGCAGAGAAACCAGACAAAAGGATGGCTTCATAACACAGAACATACCACCTTTCGTGTCGTAGCCGGGGCTAGTTTCATTTGGAACAGACAGTTGGAATGACGGGCTCGACTGTGGTCAATCTCTGGCATCGAGCAGGTACCTCTGCGTCTCCTGGCCAGGCCTGCTGGCCTGGGGAAGAGACCTGAGCGGCCCCTCTCAGGGAAGACAATGGGAGTTCCGACAAGCAGGTGGCCTTAGGATCTGGTGGCAGATGGTAGGGACTGGGTCCTGGAGGAAGGGGACTTCAGGCAGGGAGAGAGGCAGAGTGGTCGAGACAGAAACTTGACCATTAACCCTGGGTACAATGTCGGTCAGAATGAACAATCTCCAGAACGCACGTTCAAGCAGGGATCAGTGTCTCACTCACACTCCTGAGCCATTTCGGTCCTTAAGTTCCTTTTTGGACATGACAGGTCCCAAGGCTTGAACTAAATCTAAACCCAATTTTATTTTGCCAAGTGAAAATGCAGGGTCCTTGTTCAAATAACTGGAAAAGAGTGCCCTTAAGAGTACTAAAATATAAAATTCTTTCTTTTCTTCTTGGTCTCTCTATTAGCTGACTTTTTGTTTGCTATTTAATGTCACATGCCCTTGGACATGGGATGCTTGCAAGGTCAGTAAAGACCTTCCCTCATAGCTGGGGACACTGGTACTTGGCAGCGAGGCCTACCAGCCTCCAGGGTCCCCTCCCACCAGCCACCACAGAGTCATGAAAACCAATCCCCTCTTCTCTTGGTACCACATTTCCAAATCCCTGAGGACTGGTGTCCCCAGATTGCAACCCTTATGCTAGGAAGTATTTGGTACCTGGATTAGAGGTAAGCAAGAGGCTCACACCTGCCCCATTGTTTGTCGCCATGCTCTGCCCTGAGACACAAACCTGAACCTCCTAGTGTTCCACCCAGCTCACGCCTGGGCTCCCACTGGGAGCAGAGGCTGATGACAGAATGAGGGCCAATCCACTCCTGTTCCCCAGCCTGTGACTTGGTTGCCACCGCAGGTAGAGGGCAGCGGGGTGGGGGAGGCTGGTGTGGGGTCGGGGCACCCGGAGGCAGCTCAGAACCCCTCCCAGAGGGTCAAGGAGGTGGAGGGAGGCGGGCCCCGTGCTCGAGCTGAGGCTCCAAGTGCCTGTGCATGCTCCACTTCCCCATCAGAGTTCAAGTACACAGCAGAGATTAAAGCTGAAATTAAGGATTTCAAGACTGTGGTCTTAGAGCACTAGCGCCAAGCCTGCGGCCCTGGAAACTGTGCTGGCCGCGTGCCCACGCAGCTGGCCCTGATCTGCAGGGAGGCCCCAGGGCCGAGCCCAGGTGATCGCAACGACAGGACTGAAACACCAGACAGGCCGTAGCACTTTGAGTTTTTAAAACGTTTCTATGTGATGGTGCCTTTCGAAGTGTCCCATGGCCTTTTGATAATCTGGTGAGTCACCTTTGTCCAGGTTTTCTTTCTCTACTACCTCTGGTGAGTCACCATCCAGTTATCTGACTTCGGGAGGATGCTAACATCTCTGGTCTTTCGTCTCCTCTGTCACTCTAGCTCCCACATTCTGTATGTTCTACTAACTGAGAGGTTTTCAGAGCCTCAGACTGTATATGGAGATGAGTGGCATCATTTTGGGTAGCTGTCTCCATCCATCAGTCTGTCTGTCCCCACCCCGTGTTTAAAGAAAAGGAGTTGCCAGTGTTGCCAAATTCCTCACTCACCATCCGTGCAACTGCTTTTTAAATAATGTTTCAGCAAAGCGAGTCCCCTGTGCCTTGTTATTGATCCATAGGGCAGGAAAAAATGGCCTTGACCTACCTCTTATTAGGAGTTAACCTGTCTTTCCAGTAAGCAGCGGACGCCTTAGGGAGCTGTGAAAGACGTCCAGGACTCTGGGCACACCGAGCCCAGAGAGGCATGGCTGAGAGTGTGCCTCCAGGGAGCAGCCAGGGAGCACAGTGTCTGCTGCCCCTCAGCAATGTGACCACGGGCCAGCCGCTCTCCCTCCCTGGCCCCAGTCTCCTCACCTTTAAAACAAAAAGGCTTGGACTAGGTCCTCGCTGGGGCTCCTTCTGGCTCAGAAATTTAAGATTGTGTTCATCTACAACTTGCATCTCCTCAACTGGCCTCCAGTGAAGGTGTTCTGGGGATCACGGTCTCCCACTGTCTTCTGAGCGTCATTCCTCAGAGTAGCTCAGAGCACATTTTCTTATGCTTATTTCTTTTATTAAAAAATGTAACCTCTGTTGTATTTGTTTGCCATTACCATTTAGTCCCCTTATCCCCGACTCCCCCAATAATCGTTAGCACGCTTCTTCGAGGGTTAGGAACAGGACTGATAGGAGGCTGGCCTCCTCACTGCACGCCCTTCCCCTGCGGGAAGGTCCAGCCTGTGGGAAACCCGGGGGCTGCCAGTGTGACCTCCTCGCCTGCAGCAAGAAATCATCTGCTGGGTCGCATCGTCGGAAAGGCCTGTGAGTGAGCAGTGGACCTGGTGGCTCAGAGCCTGCCCACGACGCCCACCCAGGGGCAGCCTTCCAAGGAAACCAGCCCCCCCGTTTCTGGCCCCCCTGCAGGCAAGGTCGTTCCGCAGATCCTGCTGAGTTCATTACTGGAACAACACAAAGAAGCCAGCAGTTAATTATATACTGAAGAAGCTCCTCTCGCATCAGCCTCTGCTCGGCTCTCTTTTTCATGCCCTCTGAAAAGACGTAATCATCCATTATAGTCATCACCAGCTTTGTTACGTTTCGTGCCTCTAATTGGCACTTTTCTTTTAGACAATGAGGTATATCGGAAAATGTGCTCAGTGAGGAGCCGGCGGCCTGCCGTTCTACTTCTGGCTCTATTAATACTTCAACGTGGAACCCTGAGCAAGCCCCTTTACCTCTGTGGGGCTCAGCTGTCCAATCAAACACGGGGTTGGCGTAGACCTACTTAAGCTCTGCTTCTGTCAGATCTTCTGTTATTTTCTCCCGTGACACACCCAGCGGCGTGCTGGTTAGCACAGGAGATTTGGAAGAGTAGCCTGTGCCCCGGTTGTGGCTCTGAGACGGCCTCGGGGTCGGAGAGGCCAGATGGAAGCAGGAGGCTCATCGTGCACACTCCGATGTGTTTCCCAGACAGAGCTCCCCAGGAGTAGTTACTTTACAAGCTGGAATAAGTGTGAAGAGGCTATCCTGACAAGAGCAGGGGGTCTCATGATAGAAGCAGGAAGCTGAAAGGAAGGGGGAAGTCAGACTAACAAGGATGCAGAATAAAGGCAAGGGAGCTTGAACTTCATCAGCAGTAAGGGACCAAGGTAAACATGTGATTAGTGGAAGTATAGCATGAGATAGACTCCTTAGAGGAGGTATCAGCCAGGGATGCATTGGCTGTGCCAGCCACAGCGGTGTAAACACATTGGGGCAGATTTTGCTATTTAACAAGATGTCAGCCTGGCTGGTGTGGCTCAGTGGACTGAGTGCCAGCCTGTGAACCAAAGGGTTGCCAGTTCGATTCCAAGCCAGGGCACCTGACTGGGTTGTGGGCCAGGTCCCCAGTAGGGGGTGTATGAGAGGCAACCACATATTAATGTTTCTCTCCCTCTCTTTCTCCCTCCTTTCCATTCTCTCTAAAAATAAATAAATTAAAAAAAATAAATAAATAAAATGTTTTAAAAAGATGTCAGGGGATGGCAGGCACAGATGTTGGTTCTGCAATTCTCTGGCTTTTTCCTCATGGTTGCAATATAGCTGCTGCAGCTCCTGTTCATGTTTCCATGTAAGGCCAAAAAAGACTGACTGTAGGGATGGTTGTAGCAGTTGAGTCTTTCCCTTTTTATCATAAAAAAACCTTTCCAATAAACTCCCAAGCCCATCCCTCTTCCCCAAAGAAAACAAAACTAGATTTCTGTTTCTGTCTAAAGAAGCACAGTTCAACCACACAGCTCTCCTGGCTGCAAGGAGGTGGTTTTCCGGCCTCTAGAGAAGCCAAATCCAACTCCACTTTTCTTTGCAGCCTCCTACTAGATATTGTGCATTGATATGGGGGGAGAATTATGGGCAGTGAACTCTGAACAACTCAGGACACTCCTCAACTTTGTATCTTAAGTCTCTGGCACCCGGCTGGTTCACAGTGATGCTTCATTCAAGACCAGGAGAGTGCATTGAGCTGGGTGAGCTCTCTGCCTCTACGACTTTTCTCGGCTAACCAAATGTCTGATGTGCTGGCCAGAATTTGTCTTCTTGTTCTGGCCCCATTCCAACATGTTTCATAGCGCCCATTAAAATACATCTCAGGTTTGTACTTATAAAACATTACTGTCTTAATTCATTTATTAACACCCATTTGAAGCTCACGCCCTGAGGTGTAGTCTTAGCTGTGCTGTTGCACCTACCTGCTGCTGTTGAGGCTCCTGGGACAGATACGGTCACTTTACTGGGGGCCGAGCAGCCCCCGTCAATGGTAGGCAACTGCAGTGGGCTTTGGTCTTTCTTGTGTGACCACAATGACAGCCGGAGTCGGTCAAATAACTAACTTTGCTTTATGCCCCTCCCCTTTTCCTGCCACTTTTCCCCCTTTACCTCTGCAAGTGTCTGTGATATAAAACAAGTCATTTTACTGACCATTACTGGAGGCTGAATTCTTTCCTATAAACTTAGAATTTTATAATCTGGCTGCAAAACAAATGGCTGATGTAATTCTTACTCCTCCTCCCCTTCTTGGTCTGGAAGAGTAGCCTTTCTCGTTGTACAGTTATGTGAGGTCTTGTATTCAGCAGATGCTTCTTCTAGACTCTACTGGACCCTTACAGCCTTGATGTTCGCCAGTAGTCAATGTGTTATGTATTCTCTTCATCTGTGAGCTGAATCTTGACTCCTGATTTTTTTCTCATCATTCCAGTCATAAAACACACATTTCCTTATGCTGAGAGCCCTATGGATGGTTGTCACAGTATGCAGAGATTATTCACATGTTCCAATATGCAAATTAATCTCACTAGGATATGGAAGTGGTCTCTGCAGAACTGTGCTCATTAAGGAACACTTTTACTTCACATGCTTTCTGAAGCTGATGGCTCAAATATGGGAACCGCTGGTGTCTCAATGCTGGAAGTGTCAGCAAACACTGTGCAGTTGTGGGCTTCTGAGGGGCAGCTTGAGAAAAGATGAAATGAACCCTTCTGAGATTCAGTTGTCTATAGAACAGACTCTGTGGTCCAGCCCTTGCCTATGGATGCCCTGGCAGGCTGTTGAGGGAGCCCCCTATGGTAACCAATGGGGTGATTGGAAATGGCAGGTGAGGAAGGAAGAGGGCGGGGTGGGGGGGAGACACACCTCCCTACACATTCCTATATATCCTCTCTCCCTAGAGGCTGGATACATTTCTGCCTAGCAACAAAGTGTTCTGACACACAACCCCAGCAACGAATTCCAAGCTCCTTTGTGCTCGGGGAGCAATGATTGGGGTTAGCTAGATTAACTCACAGTTGATCCATAGCATGAACAACTCCATGTCTCTCAATGGATCTAGGAAACACAGTTTCATGAATGGGAATTCGTTTGTCTGATGCGTGGCGCTGAGTTGTCAGGAGGGGCAGAGGGCAGGCTGGAACATCTGCTTGCCTAGCAGTCTCCTGATGTGTGTTTCTATGTGTGTTTTTTTGTTTGTTTGTTTGTTTGTTTTTGCTCCAGCGGGGCTTTGGGTGGGGATTCTGATGGGGAACGGGTCGTCCTTGGACCACACAGGCACAGACAAAGCTTGGTGGCTGTCCCTCTTAATGGAACTATCTTAAAAATGTCAAACTGTCCTCATGCAAAGAGCCCAGAGCCTGCCTGTTTCAACCCCTGAGCGGCAGTGTCTCATTTTGATGACTGGAGCTGGAAGTTCACATTTGTATAAAATAGTTTCCGCTGCATGTTGAGGAAGATGCATGACATCATTAAAATGGATTATGAGGGTGGATTTTGATCACCTCCACCCAGAATTGCAAATATTTTTTTTTTTTTGAAGAGGGGAGGGTGGAAGGAGAGCCGTACATCTCATACAATGAATCCTTTGTTGGGAAATTTGTAAACGGGCTACTCTGAAGTCCACCCAAGAGTCATTTAACCTGCCCTGGACTTGTTTCTCGAAAGCAATGCCGTGTTGGCCTCTCTCGTTAGGTCATCCACACCAGTCAGGGTGACCTGCGCTTAACAGGACTTGCTATTCTTTGTGTCCCTTCACTGTCCCTAGGGCTGCAAGAGCTCGGATATGAGTATGATGAATTCAGAAAGAAAAGGGGGTAAGGAGGAGAAAACTAATGTTTATCCAGTCCCTGTGATGTGCGAGGCATCATACTGTCACCTTATTTAATCTGCCCACACGTAGGGTGTGGGGATCTCACCCCCACTGGGCCACTGAAGACACGGCATTTCTGTCGGGTGCACAATGGTCCTCGTTAGAGAAAGAGCTGGGTTTGCTGGAGCTAACCCCACACACTGTGCATAACCCCATGCTGCCTACAATAGAAAACAGTTAATTCTATTATTTAGTTCATTTGTATACACTGACTTATATATGTAAGTTGCTGTACCTTAGATAAATGACATTTCACTGGCATAGTTTATAAACTGCATCCTACAAATACTGGAAAAAATCTAAATACTCAAAGTTTGAAAATTTATTCATAGTCCTTGGCTTCCGAGGATTTCTGGGAGTTTTAGCTTGTTCCATTTCCTAACGTGGCAGGGAGCTGTGTAGGTGGGTGGTGATAGGGACACCCCAGGCTCCGCACAGACCTGTACCTGCTTCCTCCGAGGAACAGGCTTGAGAAGGAAATACTTCCTGTGTTCACATGATGGTGGTTTTCAGGGTAGAGGAAGAGGGGATGGGAGTAAGATACCCCCACCCTGCCCCCTCTTTCAGGGATAAAGTGTTGACACAAGAAACTTCCAAACCTGTACAGAATTTTTATAAGAGTTTGTTTGAGCCAGATTGATGACAATTGCCAGGAAGCAAGATCTCAAATGCTCAGCAGAATAACAGTTTGCAGCTTCTTTTATGCATTTGAAATTAAGGAGGAGACGTAAGGAAGACTGGAGAAAGCAAGGTGGGGATTGGATTACAGGACAGTTAACTTGATGATGTGCTCTCTTGAGGGTGGTTACCACTGATTTCAAGGGCACATGAACCCAGATGCACAGAAACAATGGGCCAGGCTACTCAAGTGTTGCCCTGGCTGGGTGGCTCAGTTAGTTGGATGTCATCCCTACGCCAAAATGTTGTGGGTTCTATCCCTGGTCAGGGCACATGTGGGAGGGAACCAGTCAATGTTTCTCTCTCACATTTATGTTTCTCCCCTCCATAAAATCAATAAATATATCATTTGGTGAGGATTTAAAAAAAGTGTTATATTCCTGGGGGGTGACTACCCATCATGCCCTGCCCGGTTAGGAATTTAGACTCAGATCGCCCTGTGAGGTTATTTTCCACAGCACCTCCTGTTTTCCTTCTTCTTCTTTTCCTGTGCACAGGGCTACGTGTTCCGGTGGGGAAGGGTTAGGTGGCGCCTGTGCTCATCTTTGCTTCCCTCCCCAGGCTGTGGTTACTCTCTCCGACGTGTAGGCTCTCCTGGCTGTGCGCTCGCTCCCTCTGGGGCAGGAGCCCACTCGGGCTGGCTCACCCCTCCCTGCCCCTCCACACACACAGCACAGAAGGAGACTGTACCTCAATCAAGTGACCTCATTGACTCTCAGTCGCCACCATCTGATGCAATCAGCAATCAATTAGGCATCAACAGTCTGGTTAATGATAACATTAGGTTCATGTTTAGAACAGACCTTTCTCCTGTGCTATTTTAGTCCCTCATTTTCTGTCTGGACTAATCTTCGGAGGATCCAGGCCCAGACTTCAACCTGTAACACGTCCATGTTCTCCTTCATCCACGTGCGTCCTCCACAAGTCCCCTCTGGGTCACAGTCCACCAGGGAGGTAGTGGACTCTCGGTGCAGCCGAGCTGGACTGTCCGAGAGGCGTGGGGTAAATAAATGCTGTTACTGTGAGCTTTGATGCTGCTCGGGGGAGCCGAGGCAGAGGTGCCGTGTGGCCAGGCTGTCATCCTCAATAACAGCAACTGTGTGGGGAGTGTAAAGGTGTCTGCGTGCAGCCACGTGGGTGGGGGCGGGGAATCTGAAATCCACCACGGCACCCTTTGGGGGAAAAGAAACCACCGGCATGGAGTCAAAACGTAGCTTGACCCCTGCTTTCTCACAGCCGGCCCTGCCGACAGCGGAAGTGGAGTCCTTGCAGTTGAAACAGGCTGGCTCTCTCTTTTCTTTATGGCTGTGGTCACTCTGCTTTTAAAAATAGAATGATGCTGTTCCCAGGTCGCATGCTTTTCACCTCGACTTTGGTGAGTGACACTGGTCCGAGGGCGGGCTGTCAGGCCTGCGCTTGGAAGAGGAGCAACGAATGAGAGCGAGGAAGAGGGGGTGGGGGCGGCTGCAGCCCACGTCTTGACGTGTTCGGCATCTCCGAGTTTCTGAGGACGTGGGCGGGAGGCAGGCTTATCTCCGAGGGGAGGTCAGGGCTCAGGGCAAGTTTCTCTGTGTCCTCAGAATGTTTGCACGTAGCTGGAATCTGGAGAGAATGAGCCAGCTTATCCAGGAAAAGGAGTAGCTGGAGTGAAGCTGTCACAAAGGCCACACGCTGCCAGGAAATGAGTGTGGAGAGAGGAGGTGGGAATTTCTTGCCTAAGAGCCAGCTCCAGGCACCGCCCCCCCACCGTGTTGCCTTGGCAACAGTGATGGAGGTAGAATTTATAGGCACATTCCCATGTGAGTACCTGAGGTCTTTTAAAATACCTGCTGGCTCTTGTTTCCACCTGCAGCTTTCCTAAGTCACTACACAGGCTCTGGGAGGTGCTCCCCACAGTTTGAACCTGGAACAGGTGCTGGAAATGCAGGGTGGGATTTAGGGGCTGGGAAGCAGCTTTTACAATGTTTTGCTCTGGTCTCTAGAATGTCTGTCAATTCAAGGGCTTGCATGGAAAAGTAATAGTTTGAATGCCCTTCATTACTCTAAAGCACGACCATCTGAAGAACCTCTAACTAGCTCTGTGAGGTGTAAGGGAATCAGAAGTCAGACTTACGGTGTCCTCCCTGCGCTGCTTAGTGGTCCCACTTTAGTGAATTACATGACCATTTCCCTGTTGCTGATCTCCTTGCTAAATGTGGGCAGTGGAGAGCTCTTCCAGACTCAGTATTTTGAGCTTCACAGTTGGGTTTCTCCTTGGCCAACAGGGCCAGTTTAAGAGCGCAGCACCTGTATCACTTCCCCTTGCCAAGATCTTACAGAACCAAGCCAAGCAAGCTGCCTCGTCAATGCCAGAGAATAGGAGTTGAGAGCCAGGACTCAAACCAGATTTGGTGCCAAAAATCAGAATAAGCTGAACCAAGAGCTCAGCTCCCAAATTACATTTCGAAACAACTGAACTTAGAAACCAAAAACCAAATGTGTATTTTCAAAAATAAAGCAAGCTACTTTTTGAACTAGTTAGAAAGAACTGGTTCTTTATATTTTGAAAAAGTATTTAATTTGAACACCAAAATAGGCTCTGGACTGAATCAAACATATTTCCACCAGTTTGGGTCCCTGGTTAAAAACAGACAAGTGAGCAAGCAAAAGCATACAGATTGAAAAAGTTCTCTGACATTAGAATGAGATTTTATTTGGAAAAAAATCTGAAAAAAGGAGTTTTTAGTACATTCTAGTCACTCAAGCCTTTTATAATTAATAGGGGAAATATCAGTGACCTTCACTATCCAAATTACCATGGACCCACCATGGTTCACCTTTTGGTTGGGCCACAGTGTCTAGTCACTTTCATAGCTCTTTCTTCTCTGCTGGCACCATTCTTTTCAGAGGGTTGGGTAACCACCAACTGTGTAACGAATGCACAGATGGAGAATAACCAGGATTTTCTGAGGAACGTGGTTGTCCAAAGCTCAGATGACTTCTGCTCAGGGAGCTGGTCCCAGGGACTTACAGGGCAGCAGGGCATCTAGCCCGTGACTCCAGGGTGTGTGGTCTGGAGCCCTGAGCTGACACGGTCTGGGATATTTCACCAACAAGATGGAGTTGACGAATGGACCCCTCGCTGAGTGGTGACACAAGGGCCATCCTGCTGGAAGTGGGTAGATCTCTACAGAGACGAATTACATTGGCTCCGTGCTGAGCAGGCTGATTTGTTGGCGTGGTGCTTCTGGATGTCAGGGAATCTTCTGTGACCAGAGTCTCCTTGTTTGAATGTTCCTTTTGGCCATGGTCTTTTCTCCTCTCCAGTCTGTCCCTGGTAAGAGCATCTGATCTTGGGACTTGGTAAACTCCTTATCAAGGAGTAAACATCTGCGCTTTTCTGTCTTATGACAATGCCTGGCTAAGAGGATGGCGTGCATGTAGCCTTGATGAGAAGAAAAGTGACTGTAATTGTTGCACTTGGTCTACAAAGTGACTCCCTTTCCCTAGGAAGCCTTCTGTGGCCAACCCCAAGTTTGAGTAGGACCCTTCTGCCTTCCAGCGCAGCACCAAACGCAGGCAACTCTTGACTCCTCCACCCTCTCCTCTAGACAGACCCTTGTGGCCGAAAGAACTGGGTGTGGCCTGTTCACCTCCTGTTCAGGACCTTGTGTGGGGCGTGGCAGAGAGAAGGTTTTCTCCCAGGATTTCAGCTCTTTGGAGAGCTTCCTCATGAGGTTGTCATGCATAGAGTAGTGGAGTTTCTTGTTGTTATTTCCATTTTAAAGATGTTAATCTTCCCATGTTTAGTGAGAGCAGCTTTCTGGCTCCTCGAACCTGTCGCCCAGGTTGAGCAGCACACAAAGAATTTGATGGGTCTGTCACCTGATCACACACTGTCTTCATTAGCTGGAAAGAGCCGACTGTGGACGCACTGGAAAGGGCCCCTGGCTGTGGCCTGTGTGCAAGGGACTGCGTCTGGTGCTCCCCTGCCTGGCCGTGTGGTTGCAGGCGCTGGAAGGAAACGTGCGGGGGAGGAAGTGTTCCGCAGGCTTTGTCGAGAGCGGCACACTCAGGTTAGCCCTCAGCTCCTGCACCTTGTCTGAGGTCCCGAATCTGGGTGCTCTGTTGGCTTTTATCTCAATGAAGCACTCGAGAATGTTCTGGGTGCTTAATGAGAGAGTGGCGAGTGTTGTCAAGGCAACCTCCTCTGGATTCATTCATGGAATGGAAGCTGGAGTGTATCAGGAAGAACCAGGAACAATGGTTGAACGGGAGCCGCCCACAGCTAGGCAGGTTTGGAAATCCATGCCAGCCACAGAGAGGGGAACAATGATGAGACGGTTCAGGGGTGGAAGAAAGTAAGTGTGCAGTTGTTCGTTCGGAAAACTAATGCAATAATTAATAAATACTGCAAGAATAAGCTCTGTTTTGCATGCTCACCAGCATAAACCTAGTTTTGCTCGCCCTTCTACACAACCAGGCACAGTTGGTTGGCACCTTCTCTTCCGTAGGTTTGATCTTCTGAAGAAACAGTTTGGCTAAGAGAAGATTTTCACGTCCCACAAATTGCCACTGTGGCTATGACAGTTTGCAGAAAACACTCTATGTAAATCTCTTCTCTGTGTAACATCTTGAACATGCAAGGGCTGACACTTCCCAGATTTTAATGGTCCCTGCTGGTGCAGCACCCAGTGCGATTTGTGCCTCCATTTTACTTGCTTATTCATTCAGCCACTCATTGAATTCATATTTATGGAGTGCCTACTGTGCATTGGGCTCTATGTCCACATGAAGCTTGTGTTTACCAGTATTTGCTGTTGGATGCTGTTCTGGCATCATTGTCACAAGCACAGGTGGGGAGGACGACAATAAAGGACCCTTGTCAGGGAAACAACTTCCCAAGAGAGAAGCTTCTGAGGCGTCTGCGACTCTTCACTGAACAGCCCAAGAGAAACCAAGCCCCATTATTCCCCAGTGAAACGCCCCTCACACTACCCCCTCTGTCCAGCCAGAATTCCTGCCTCGGGCAAGGTCTTTATCAACTGTGGACAGATTGCTGAAAGAGCCTTCTCATGGGTCTTTCAGGTTCCCAACTCTGTCCCACCTGGTTTATCCTGTGTGGTTCTGACCAACAAGTTGTCCTTAAACACTATGTCCCCGAGAACCCACAGTAGCTCAAATCCCAACCACTCAGCTTGACATTCAGTTCCACCCTATATCTGGCTCCAGTGAGCACACCTAACTTTCTTCCCCTACTTCAGTTGCTGTTCCCGACAGGTTCATTTCCCTGCGTCCAGAATGCACCTGTCAGGTGGTGATCATGTAGTCCAGCCTGCTCAGGATGCCCTCTGCTGCCCCTTTACCCACCTACATCGCTGGCCCTGTGCACCCATCCCTGAAGCTGCAGGTGAGCCTCCAGCTTATGGCTGAGACTGCTGGTTATTTTCTAATATTCATTCTCTCTCCTTCCTCATTAGTAGACATTTGGCTGGGAAGATGGCTGCCCAGAACAAAGTCCACATGCCCCAGCCTCTCCTGTAGCAGGGCTTGGTCAAACAGGCAAGTTTATTCCTGAGCCAGTTTGTGCAATCTGCGGATCCTATTCTTAAAGAAAGGGCATGCTCTTTGCTTGCCCTGTGTGTGGCTGGGTGGTAGATGGAGCGTGAGCTCTTTAGACTGGATAGATGTATACTAACATGGCGGCACTACGAGGAGCCTCGGTCCCCAGCAGCACGCAGCTGTCCCGTGAGCTCCCCGTCCTATCAGCCCTGGAGGCTTACTCTTAGACACGTGGGAGAAACAACTTCTGCCTCATGGAAACGGCCTCCGACAAGCCTTCCTGGCTCTTCTCTTCTTCCAACTCTCACCATGACCGCGAAGTCTGGCACACACGTTTGTTTTACTTTGTTTCCTTACCTGGACGCGGTTGGGCACAGCTGAAAGGACACTAAGCCAGAAGTTAGAAGACCCAGATTCCCTCCTTTCGTGATTAATAGTGTGTGTGTGGGTGTACTTACTCTCTCAGAGCCTCAGCATTCTCTGCAGTTGGAAGGGAATAACAATCATATCTCCTGTGAGACAGAAGATGTGAACATATTTTGTAAACCACAAAGTAATGTATGACGCTCAGAGGGTAGTGTGGTTGTGCTCGAATATCGATTGCCATGCTGTGTACACAGTGGTGACTCTAGGTGCTGGTGGGACTGAAGGCCAGTTTCACCAGCGATGTCCATGGTCAGCTGTCCACCAATCCCCAGTGTCAACAGTAAGGAAGGCCTACTAGGAAATTACTAATCATTCAAAAAACTATGAAACACTTCACAGTAGGAATAAATTCTTAACAGTTTTCGGAAACCTTGGCAATATGGAACATGCTGAGTTATCTCAGCATCCACCCTATGGATAGGGGATCAAATTAGAGACCCATGATACACCATGTAAACTCCTTTGTGTGAGTTGCTGACCCAATATTTAGGGCACTGTACATGGATACATGGATATGGGAGGTGGGTTTATGGAGAACACATATGTACATGCCTACCTACAATTTGCCAAGTACCTCAAACATTTCTCCTGCACAGAAAAGCAAATGTCCCCCTTGGTTGCACCTACTCAAGGGTTAAGAGGAGTATTTTGCCTTCAGACCCCTCCACAGCAGCGTTCTCTAGTGAACTATGATTATTTTAAAAAGAGACTTTATTTATTTATTTTTTAGAGGGGAAGGAAGGGAGAAAGAGAGGGAGAGAAACATCAATGTGTGGTTGCCTTTCGAGCGCCCCCTACTGGGGACCTCCCCCGAAACCCAGGTACATTCCCTGAGTGGGAATTGAACCAGTGACCCCTTGCTTTGCAGGCCGGCACTCAATCCACTGAGCCACACCAGCCAGGGCTGAACTAGGATTTTTTATTGGCCTTTCACAATAATTAGAAATTTAATTAACCTCCCTACTTTCTCATTACCTTTCCCTGTGACTGTTTCTGAGTGAAGAGCTATTTCTGAGCCTTCCCTTTCCAATTATAAAGTACTGTTTATGCTTAATTTAGCCTGGCACAGCTGTAAAGAAAGCAACTCTCCTGCTCAACAGCTTCCAACGACTCCCTGCTGACCACTGAATTAAGTATGAGCTCCTTAGCCTGGCATTTGGGCTTTCCGCAGACTGGCCCCAGAACACTCTTCTAATCTCTCTACCCTTCCACACTTGAACTTTATGACTTGATGTTTCTCAACAGGCCCTTGCCTTCCTGCCTTGGGGTCTTTGCTGCTGCTGCTCCTTCTGCCTGAACACTTGGCCACAAGTCATATACCTGCCCCTGGTGAATCCGCCCTCTTTCCTGCTGGCTCCCTCCCCATCCCAGTCACCAGGGGTCGTGATCTTTTCCCTTCTGACTTTGCATAGACATTTAGACCTTTTTAAATAATCCTACCTTGATAGTTATTATGCATTTACCATATTCTCACTATGGCTTACAGATTGTTTAAAAGGAGGAAATATTTTACCCATTCTTATTCCCTTTAGCTCTTAAAACAGCACCTTAATAATAGCCATCATTTCTGAGTTTTTATTTTGTGCTAGATGTCTTAAAGACACCCCATTTCTTATATTCGCCAGGTGAGAGTAGGAAGTGAATCTCAGACAGATGAAGGGATTCCTCCAAATCCCCAACCAGCGAAGCTCACTTAGCCTTGTGCTGTGCAAGGGGCTGGGCACACCGATGCCACACTCGGTGAGAACAGGTAACTGTTGTTACTGCTGCCCGTGCTTGCGAGAAAGCGGGCCACCATTTCCCCTGGGGAACGATGGCAACTGTGATGTTCTTACCAGGCTCCCACGGTGGTGACGTTTTGCCAAGCATTGCCCTATCACCCTCTGCTTGACACCTGCTCACCTAATACAATGTCCCAGAGTTTTGGGCTTCTGTTCACTTCATTGGTCATCTTGCCCCAGTTTTTTTGGCTTATTTATGCTTGGAAATTGGGGCCTCTTCCTGGAGCTCCCTTAATGCTCTGGGATGACTTCTTTGCTCTCTACACTGGGAGAGAAGATGATTACCAACCCAAGCTAGCACCCTGTGGTCATAACCCCCCTGAAAAGCCACTGGAAAGGAGGGGGAAGTGGGTTAGGCTCAGCTCAGGGCCACTTGCTCAGGGAATGCCTGCACGTGTGGGTGAGCGAGGGAAGAGAACAGTGAAGCGCACATAGGCTGGGTCGCCCAGTGATCAGAGGAGGCGTGAGGATGTGTGGGCCTGTGGAGGTGCCGGAGAGGGAGGGATAATGTACCAGCCTGTTTGATTGACAGCTAGCTACATTTCCTTGCTCCATGCCATCCTCTTTTTCTAGGTAAAAATGTGCCTTCTTTGCACCAAGAGCAATAGAGAAATTGGGTCTCTCACCACCCATTTATCTATTTCCCCCACCTTTGTGAAATGAAATGGGATCACAGTGGACCTTGGATGCCGCCGGTGACCCCAAATAAGCCTTTGGCATCTTCGTGTTTTCCAAATTATCCAGTGGCTGGTGAATCACTCAGTGCTGGTTGTAATCCAGCTGCTAGGCAGACCTGGCTTCAAGGTCAAGGACTCATGCAGTGGCTGGTTGTGATAATCTCAGGAACCATCCGGGGCTGATGCGGAACCAGTGAGAACTTCCCCTTGTGAGTCAACCCTAGATTGCATTTAGCCCAGCAGCTTCCTGGAGGATGGGGCTGGAAGCCAGTCAGCACGGAGCCTGACGTCAGCACTGCCCTCACCTTCCTGCTCACCTGCTCTTCCCTCCTTTCATTCTCCTGTGGCCCTTCTGGCTTTGTGTCTTCCATTTCCATTTCTCTTTAGCTTAATCTCCCATCTCTCCCATGTGCTCCACGCTTCTATTCTACTGACCCTCAGCACCACTCTTTTCTCCTGTTACCGTCTCCTTCCCTGCATTTCAGTCCTCCTGGCTCCTCCTCGCTCCCCACGCAGTGTGCTGTGCCTCGGTTGGACCTACAGGACACTGAAAGAGAAAGCATGGTCTTTGGAAGGAAGGAACTACAAACTCGTGGGGAAAAGAAGTGCTAATAGGAAACGTGAAAATTAAAGCCAATAGAGACTCTATGAGTTCTTTCTCCATCTACTTTCCTTGAACTATCTTAGGATTCAAATATGTTTTCCCAGCCAAATATGGGCAAGAAAGGCTTTGGTGTTCTGCAGCTTCATTTCCTGATACTGTGGGTGGACATGCTGTTACCAGCAAGGTTGGTCTCACATTTCCATCTTTATTTTTTCCTATGTTAAAAGAAATATATTTGTAGTAGCAATATGCGATCCTCATAGAAAGTCTTGAAAATGTAGGAAAGTTTTTTTAAAAGTAAAGATCATTCGTAATTCCATGTCATAGAGATAACCACTGTTAACATTTTCATACACTGTTTTTCTTCTAGGCTTTCCACTCTCATGCATATTCTTGCTTTTACGTGGTTGGGGTTTCACTCTGCATGCGGTTTTGTGTTCTGCTTTCTCCACTTAATGTTGGGAGCAATTTCTCATGTCATGAAAATAATATTTGCAAACGTCATCTGCTAAACCACGGGCACACTATGATTCACTTAACTTTCTCCCACTGCTTAGGTTGTTTTTACATTTGTGTCACTATGAATAATGCTAGAAGGAACTTTTGGCATATAATCCCTTGCCTCAAATACTAATTTCTTCTTTGAAAAGATTCCTAGAAGGCAAATTACTGAACCACAAATGTGAACTTTAAAGATATTTGATTGCTTTTCCCCAAAGCTGAATCTCTACATGCTTCCACCTGTGGTGGAGGAGAATGCCGGTGCCTGCAAAAGATAATTCTTACTAACAGGACTATTATAATTCTTTAAAAGATTATCTGATTTGAAAGGAGAAAGGGTAGCTTTCTGCAATATTAATTCCTAATCCTTTAATTACGAAGGCAGGTCACCTGTGTTCTTTCCTTAACCATCTAGATTTCCCCTTTTATTAAATGTCACTTATGTTTTCATGTATAAAATGGAAATTAATATTTATTTGATCAAATAATACAATTTCATTATTTATGTATTTTTGTTTTGAAATTTGAATGTGTTTGCTCACCCCTGTGTCCATTCGTGAATAGTTATCCCGTGCCTTGCCTGCGCCAGGACGCTCTAGCCGGACTCTGGGAGCGTGCAGTGACCGGCACAGAGAGGGCGGAGGCGGTGAGAGGACAGGGAGGTGACGACGGCTGCTGTGTGGGAAACGAGAGCGCTGCTTTGCTAAGTTCCAAAAGAATACCCTGTGATATATTGTTTAAAGATTTTGTTTGTTTATTTTTAGAGAGAGGGCAAGGGAAGGCGTGAGGGAGAGAAACATCAGTGTGTGGTTGCCTCTTGAGTGCCCCCTACTGGGGACCTGACCTGCAACCCAGGCATGCACCCTGACTGGGAATTGAACCAGTGACACTTTGGTTCGCAGGCCGGTGCTCAATCCACTGAGCCACACCAGCCGGGGCTTGATATTTTCATTATAACTGGCATCTTTAAAATATTCAGTTTTCCTCTTCTAGAAGTCAATTTGAGGATGACCAATTTCCTGGGGAGATTTGGAGACCAAGATTTTAACTCTTGAAAGTTTATGTGACAAGGAAGGGTGAGCAAATGTAGACATTTTGAAGAAGTAGTTTTCTCTCCACAGTTTTCCTTATCCAGCACTGGCCTCTCAGACAGCATGCCTTGCTCTGCTTCATGCTTTCCCCACTGTCTGCCTCTTTCCCCACTGCCAGCACCCCCGCCCCGTCCCCACGCACAGTGGGGGAATGAAAAGAAGCCTAAATAAAGACAGCTCTTGTTAACTTAAGAAAGACCATGCAGTTTAGTTATACAAATGAAGGATGTAACTCAGTGTTTCATGGTTTGTAGCATTATGTCCTCTAGACTGATACCTTCCTTCTAAGGTAGAAGCTTGTCACAAAGATGGTGAGTCTGTTGGGTCTCTCCTGGTCACAGTTACAGATGTTGAGAATCATTCTGTTGTTGGTGGAAGTGTGTCGTGTAGCCCTGCCTCCTATCCGCTATGGCGATTGTTCTGCCAGGGGAAATGGAAGCTGTGTTTGGAGTTGGAAGATGGGCATTATTGCTGACACACCTGTTAGCACCCAGCCTGAGATTTCTTCTTCCCTTCGGGATGGATGGCGACAAATTATGGAACCTGTGAGAAAGTGGAACTTCGTGGGTGACCATGTGACCATGAAACACGTGCCTCCTTTACTTCTCCCTCCATTTTTCCTTATCTTTTCTCCAGATGATTCCAATGAATGTTAATGGTTCCTAGTTCACATTTTCCTTTTTTAAATAAACTTCCTGGCCCTTAAGTAAGCCCAGACTGCCTGGTATTTTTATACTGAAGGATCCTTAGCTTCTTTGCTTAGCATTTGATGAGACTTTGTATAAAGTTTCAGTTGCCTTGCTCAAGGAGACAGCCAGAGGTGTGTGCCCTCCTGAGTAGAGGCTGTGGTGGGGTGGGCATCCTTACAGGGAAGGAACTTCCTGAAAAGGGCTATAAACCCTATTTTGCCTACCCAGGAAAAAAAGCAAGTACGTAAATTATCTTGATGTCAGGCATGAGACACAGAAACAACGAAGAGCCTAGCATAGCCTGAATCAAGGCGGCATGTGGCACCTGTCATACCACAGGATGGGGACAGAGAACAGCTAGGAAGAGCCAGTCAGTTCCATCCTCTGTAACTTGGGCTGAGCTAGCTTGGGTGCAGCCGCGAAACTGTGTGGGTTGTTGCATGAACACTCCAGCGACTCTGGCTTCACTATCGTGACTCGTTCTGCCTGCTGAGCTGCTCTGTTCCTGGAGGAGCACTGCACGTAGAAGTGAGGAAGCAGCTTGGTAGAGGGTTTCAGGTGAACATTAGCACGACCCTGCCTAGAAAGTCATAAGCAAATCACATACATAGACACAGTATACGCTCACCCGTACCCCCCGTCCCCCCAGAGCAGTCCTCTGTTCCGTACTGTGACTCTCAGTTATGGCTTTGGGTCTTTACAGTGTTACTCTGACAATAACAGTTCCCCGTGGATTAGGCCCTGTGCCAAGCACTTCACAATAACCCAGTGAGTTAGGATTAGCGCCTTTCCTACAGAGAAAGAAATGCACAGTGAGGCAAGTCAACCTGTTAAGGTCTCATGGGGCGTAAGCGGCAGACTGAGGGTCAGCAGCCAGGCCCTGTGACCCTGGAGCCCTCGCTTTTAACCTCCACAGTCCTACCTGTCTTCTGTTTTGAATTCAAGTCAATTCAATTCAATGTGATTTTTATCCTTACCTGAGGACTTGCTTTCACCACTTTTAGAGAGAGAGGAAGGGAGAGAGAGGAACATCCATGTGAGACCGAAGCACCCATTAGTGGCCTCCCATGTACACCCAGACTGGGGATCGCCACCTTTCGGTTACGAGACGATGCTCTGACAAACTGAGCCACGCCGGCCAGGATACGTCTTCCTTTATTAAAAGTAGTTTCTAAGGCCCTGGCTGGTGTAGCTCAGTGAATTGAGTGTGAGCTGCAGACCAAAGGGTTGCCAGTTTGATTCCCAGCCAGGGCACATGCCTGGGTTGTGAGCCAGGTCTCCAGTAGGGGGCATGTGAGAAGCAATCACACACTGATGTTTCTCTACCTCTCCTTCTCCTTCTCTTCCCCCTCTCTAAAAATGAATAAATAAAATCTTTAAAAAAGCATTTTTTAATTTTTCAATTACAGTTGACATCCAATGCTATATTAGTTTCAGGTGTACAACATAGTGATTGGACACTTAAATAACCTGAATTGCCAGCTACCTGTCTTCTGTAGGGGGTTTGCATCTGTCACATTTGAGCCTGTGTTTTCTGGGTCTTTGGGGCCAGGCAGAGGGAAATGGCCATCAGTGGAGTTCTCGAGCTCCCCTTCTTCATCTTCTTCCTAGGCCGTTTCCCCGTCCCAACTCCTAAAGACGGCGCTTTACAGTCTGAACAGGCTGCAGCATTCCAAAGAAGCCTGCCTTCTTCCTGCCGTAGTCAAAGCATTTTGCATCGGTTTTCTGCCTCGCTCTTTGCTCTTCCTGTCTGGACAATGGCTGCTGGCTGAGTGACATCTCATTTATCCAGACCTGTGGGGGTGCCGAAGCTGACATCCTTATTAGCCATCATGAAAAGTATTTGATGGGGGAAAGGAGAAAATTGACTGACGGCTGACAGCCATAAAATGATGAGGGCGAATAAGGGCTGCAGAAGGTGGTGGGGAATTTAGGCGCTGGCTCTCCTCCATCAATGCCGCCTTTCCTTCCTGAGCTATAGGACCCTAAAGTGAGTAGAACACACCCGTTATTTATAACGAATGACAGAAAAACCATTTCCCATGATGTCATGTTCTCTCTTCTATATTTTTAGTTGTGGTAAAATAATACATAACATAAAATTTACCATTTGGAACATTTTTAAGCATGCAATTTGGTGGCACTGAGTACATTCACAGTGCTATGTGACCGTCGCCAACACCTGTCCTCAGAACTTGTTATTCTCTCAAACAGAAACTCTGTGCCCATTGAAAAAACAATTCCCCCTTCCTCCTCCAGCCACTGGTAATCTCCATTCTACTTTTGACTCTGAATTTGTCCACTCCAGGTCCTCATATAAGTGGGTTTATATAATCTTTGCCCTTTTGTACCTGCCTATTTTCAATTAGCCTAATATCTTAAAGGTACATCTGCATATTAGCATATGTCATAATTTCATTCCTTCTTAAGGCTGAATAATAGTCTGTTGTATGGATGTACTACATTTTGTGTTGCCCATTCATCTGTTGATGGACATTTGGGTGGTTTCCACTTTTTAAACTATTGTGAATAATGCTACTTTGAACATTGGTGTCTGCTTGAGTCTCTCTTTTTAATTCTTTTGGGTGCATATCTACACTTTGGGTACATATCTACAAGCAGAATTGCTGGATCATATGCTGATCCTATATTTAATTTTTTGAGAAACTGCCAAAGTGTTTTCCACAGTGGCTGTACCAATCTGTAATTCCCACCAGAATGTGCAATGTTCTAATTTCTCCATATCCTCACAACACTTGATTTCCATTTTTGTTCTGTTTTGTTTTTATAATGGCCTTCTAAAGGGTATGAACTGGTATCTCATTGTGTTTTCTTCCTACCAGAGTTTCCATGCAATACCATTTTGCATCAGTTTCAGATGTACGGCAAAGTGGCCAGAAAGCCATGCACTTTACAGAGTGGTCCCTGCACTGCCCCCAACACTGACCTGACCCCATGTCCAGTTATTTAGACATAATTGGCAATATTTCCCATGCTAAAACCTGCATCTCTGTGGCTATTCTGCAACTACCAACTTGTGCTGTTTAATCTCTTTACTTTTTCAACCAGCCCGACAATCCTCCACTCTGACAGCGGTCAGTCTGTTCTATGTATGAGTCTGTTTCTACTTTATTTGTTCATTTAGTTCATTAGATTCCTCACATAAGTGGAATCATATGGTACTTGTCTTTCTCTGCTTGGCTTACTTCACTTAGCATAATACCCTTTAGGTGCATCCTAGGTGCTATTGCAAAAGGTAATATTTTTTTTTCCTTTTTTTTTAAGGTTGAGTAGTATTACACTGTGCAAATGTATCACGACTTTTTTATACACACATCTACTGATGGACACTTGGGTTGCTTCCAAATGTTGGCTATTGTAAAAAAAAATGCTGCAATGAACATAGGGGTGCATATATGCTTTTGAATTAGTGTTTCAGGTTTCTTCAGATGTATTCCCAGAAGTGCAATCACGGGGTCAAAAGGCAGTTCCATTTTTAATTTTTTGAGGAACTTCCATACTGTTTTCCACAGCGGCTGTACCAACCTGCCTTCCCACCAACAGTGCACTATGGTTTCCTTCTATCCACATCCTCACCAGCACTTGTTGTTGGTTGACTTATTGATGAGAGCCATTCTGACAGGTGTGAGGTTCTATCTCATTGTGGTTTTGACTTGAATTTCTTTGATGATTAGTAACATTGAGCATCTATTCATATGCCTATCGGCCATCTGTATGTATTGCTTTGAGAAGTGTCTATTCAGGTCTCGTGCCCACTTTTTAATTGGGCTTTTCTCTGGTGTTAAGTTGTCTGAGTTATTTATAAATTTTGGGTATTAATCCTTCATCCATTGTGTCATTGGAGAATATATTTTCCCACTCAGTAGGTGGTCCTTTTGTTCTATTGATGGTCTCCTCTGCTGTGCAAAGAGTTTTTAGTTTGATGTAGTCCCATGTGTTTATTTTTTATTTCCCCTTGCCCAAGGAGATATGTCAGAGAATATATTGCCATGAGAAATGTTCGAGATTTTACTGCCTGTGTTTTCTTTTAGGATTTCTATGTTTTTGTGTCTTACATTTCAATCTTTAATCCATTTTGAATTTATTCTTGTTTATGGTGTAAGAAGATGATCTAATTTTATTTATTTTTTTGCATGTATCTGTCTAATTTTCCCAACACTATTTATAGACTGTTTTTAATCCATTAACCCATTTTGAATTTATTCTTGTTTATATGTAAGAAGATGATCTAATTTTATTTATTTTTTTGCATGTATCTGTCTAATTTTCCCAACACTATGAATAGACTGTTTTTACCCTATTATATGTTCTTGCCCCTTTTGTCAAATATTAACTGACCATATAGGTATGGGTTTATTTTTGAGCTCTGTATTCTGTTCCATGGATCTGTGTGTCTGTTTTTATGCCAGTACCGTGATGTTTTGATTACTATGACCTTGTAGTATAGTTTGACATCAGGTAGTGTGATACCTCCAACTTTGTTCTTTCTCAAGATTTCCAAGACTATCAGGGTCATTTGTGGTTCCATATAAGTTTTTGTATTATTTGTTCTAGTTGTGTAAAACATGCCCTTGGTATTTGGATAGAAATTGTGTTGAATCTATAGATTGCATGGGGTAGTGTAGACATTTTAATGATGTCACCTCTTCTTATCCATGAACACAGTATGTACTTCCACTTACTTGTACCTTCTTCAATTTCTTTCTTTAGTACCTTATAATTTCCTTACACTTTTTCAGCTCTTCCAGAAGGCAATAAGGAGCTATCAGCATTTTCAAGTGGTAAGTAGGCTTTAGAAAGATGTTCTGGCATCCACATGGAGTAAGGATGAAGAGGGCAGCATGTGGGAGCTGGGAGACCATTTAGGAAGTTGCTTCAGAAATATGAGTCCAGAGAAGACTCACATGAGAGAATACACATAACGCACACAAAAACACAGCGCCCGGCACTGAGAAATGTTAGTGCCATTTGATTCCTCTGCCCTGGGTGGGAAATGACTGTGGACATAAAGGGAGAGTGAGCACATAGAAGAGGCGTTTTGAAGCTACACATACCTGATGAACAAATAGTAAATAAATGATGAGTGCCTTTTGGGAATGCTGAATGTCTTATTGTTAAATGCTCTCTGGTGGGACTAAGGGTTACCAAATAAGTCCACCAAAACCTTTTTAAAAGGCAGACATTCCACAAGAAACCGATGCAACGAGCTGCTGCTTCGGGAGTGAAGCCATGGTCAGCCTGGGGACTGAGCGCACAGGCCGAGTGTCTCAGGACTCAGAGACGTGAGGCTGGTTTATCTATGGGTCAGCTGCCCTACCAGTCAGAGGTTTCCTTCTTCCATGGACAGAAGGGACACTTCCCTGTAAGCCTTTGTTTGCTGCCTGTCTGAGGGCCCCCTGGGTTACTTACACACAGGTAGGGAGGGGTCAGGGATGCAGACACCTGGGATGAGGAACATGGGGCCATATATCCATGGTTACTTAGACAGCAGCCAGCTCAGCCTCTGGAAGACATTCACCCACTTGCTCGTAGTATCTGAACTCTTGCTGTTAGGCCTCACCTGCTCCATGAAGGCAGGGGCTGGTGGCGAAGTGGGTTGGTCCTGAGGACTGGCTGGGAAGGAGTAAAGTTACCATTGCCAACAATCCGGTCTCTTCAGGCAACTATAAGAGAATGGATAGTGACTTGATGAAATTGATAAGGGTTTTGTGCAAGAGGGTCAGAGGCACCCTCTCTTAGAATCCCTGTCATCAGCCTAGTCCTGGAAGGAACACAGATTTCAGCAAATCTATTCTAGGTCTCTAACCAGGATTGTATTTGCAACTATTCAACCACCCCCCAAGAGGAAGCTGTCTGCTCTTTCTGAAAATATCTTGAGAGTTCATTAACACTTTGTCCCTTTTAATATACACCACTGTCTTACTACCACCCTATGAGAGGTTTTTTTTCCTTTTGCGTCTAATTTAATTCCTTACAGCTGCAGTTTATTCTTTTGTTGTTGTTTTTTCCTGTGTAGTTCAGTGGCTATAAAGAGACACTACCCGGCCACCCATACAGCATTTCTTTGCGGCAGACAAAGGCACTTGAGAAATGCCACATGCATTAGAAGCAGGCACAGATTGTCTGAGGATCCCTGTGCAATGGAAAGTCCAATTGAAATTACACATAATCACTAACATTCTACTTACTTCGAGGGGGCTGGAAGGGGGCGGCTAAGAAAGCCTCTGCATCATCTTCTGACAGGCACAGGGGAGCTATAAATACACGCGGTGACGGCACAGGTGGACAGGAGCTGCGTGGGTGCTGGCAAGCGCTGCCCGGGCCAGCTCCATGTTTCAGTTTTGGCAGAACTGAGTGCTGGAGTGTTGAATATTCATCACGGGGCTCTGAGGTCCATCTTTGCATTCTGCACCCCTGGTTTCTGGAAGGGGCAGTAGCTTCGGTAAGACCAAGGTGATCAGGGCTCTTTACGTTGGCTGACATGGCTTGGTTATGACCTGGGGCAGGTTAATGGGGGAGTGGAGGGAGGTCACCGTGACTTGCTCTTGCGTTGCCCTGCAGAAGCCTTTCATGTATCAGAAGGGACTGAAGCCAGGATCTTACAACCTTTAGAACCTGAGGTTTCTTATTTTCATTCTCTCTCTCTTCCACGTTTGCCTCTCTGCTCATCTGCTTCTATCTCCTTTTGCTCAGAAGTCTGGCTTCTCCATGAGCATAGTGGGAAATTCCAGGCCTGTGCCCCGTGTGCCCTCCCAGGCAGGGCCCAGCCAAGGTGAGTGGTGGCCTTGGCACATCATTGACTATACTCCAGTGAGAACTTTCTAGAAGTGAAGATCTACCTGCCCCACCGGGGCCAGGGGTCCCTCCCTAGTCCAGTGAACTGTGGCTAGCAGAACAGATCTATAATCAGGGTCAGACCCAGGCTTTGTGGGCCTGAGGCATGTACAACTGGGGGAATCTACTTTAAGAACTGATATAAAAACCATCAATAGAAAATTAGGTACAGAAGCGAATACTTATTTAGAGCGAGGAACCACAAAAATTACTGTAGTCTCAAAGATAACTCACTTTCTTCTGAGATCTCCTTTGGCAATGTAAGAAAAGTGCTTGTAGAGAAATGCTTTTCACCTTGAACTCAAGAACCTCTTGCACTTGTATGGGGACCACACATGGCTGGGGGCTCTGAAGTTTAAACTTCTTCAGCTCTCTGGAAAGTCCACCAATGCCCCCAACTCCTACTCACTCAGCAGAAAGCGTGGAGCAGATATTCTGAGAAGTGTGTGTAGGTAGGACAGGGAAATTGACTAACTGGTCTGCCACCATAACAGAGCTGGCACAGAACCCGTTCTCAGACTGCTTTCCTGTGCCTCTCACTGCACTGGGCTGTGCCCATAAAATCACTGAGAAATCAAGTGCAAGTTGAAATAGGAATTTGCAGCTGGGTTTGGGACAAGCGATGATGACTCTTCTTCTGATGGAGCTAACATCCTGTGCTCTGGCTCGAGCCTTCTACCTTTTTCTTTCTTAAGTTGTTTAGAGGGATGGGGATCTATTTATTGAGTTCATATGGGGTTCCAGTGGTTAGCTTGACATGATTCTGGAAGCCTGGCCTTACTGAAACAAATAATCATGAAAATGATTTTGCTGTGGATGGCAGTTTTCAAACCAATCTGTTCTCTAGCATCACAGGACTTAGAGCTGGGATGGAAAAGGCGCATTAGTCTAACATCTCCCTCCCCTGCTCTGTAGATGGGGAAAATGAGACCCCAAGAGACAAAAGAACTACTACTAGCTAACCTAGGCTAGAGGCAGACCCGGGGCTAATGGATACTCTCTCTGTTTCTGATTGGCTGCTGCCTAAAACAATGGCTTACCACAGGTCTTTCCTTGAGTCTGGACCAGCCGGCCGCGAGGGCATCTGGGAAATAAGAATCCACTTGAAATGTCAACAAGTGTCCAGGCCTTCTCTGCATGTTTCTAAAGGGCCACAGGGGACACTGCCTTCCTCAGAGACAGTCAGAAAATTTGGCTCAGTTCACGGAGCTGCCGGTGGGAGGCCAGCCTCAGAGGCATCGGTCCCCCCTAGCTTTGCTCCCCCACTCCACAGAGAGGCTGAAGTGACAGCGGATGAGAGATCACTCTCCAGCCCTCGAATGTGCCCTTGGCACGGGAGCACGGGAGCAGGCAGCCGTCCTCGCTGCTCCCAGACAGGCCCTGCCAGCAGAGGAGCCGCCTTTATGGCTCCCTTGTGAGACACAAATCCAAACATGCCCTGATTTCATTTTCCTAATGATAGCATTCTAGTCTTCACGTAGCTCTAATAAATTGCCTCTAGAGTATCGCTTGCTTCAGAATATTTCCCTTCTCTTTTGCTTCTGAGGGAGCAGGCAGTTCAGGAATCTCATCCAAGTTGAGGGCAACCCTCCCCTTTGGTGTCTCTGGGGTAGACCAGATGTATATATTTATTTGTTTTAAAGACAGCCTTCTTGTCTGTCCTTGTCCCTGCCCAGAATCCTGTGTGCATCTCCAGTGTGTTTATCGGCTATGAGGGAAGCCCGTGCTGCGTGCAGGACGCTGAGTGGAATTCAGTGGCGGTGGGATGGCCAAAGGGCAAGGATTGCTTTGCAGGCCAGTCCCGACTCTTCAGTGGGCTGGAGGCAGAGCTCTTGGTCTCTCAGCAGTTCACATGTCTCACTTGTAAAAGTGGAAGAACAGAGATGGCAGGGCCAGAGTCTACAGTTGGCACTCAGTCCGCTGCGGAGTTTGGGGAGGGAGTGGCAGTCAGCTACACTGTGTTGTGCGACACACCCCTGCACACCCATGCAGAATGGCCCTGGCAGTGGCCCACCTGGTACCAGAATCCTAAACGCAAAGTTTTGCCAAGAGCTCTCACTCTACCCAAGGAAATCCAGGTTCCCCATGGGCGGGGCCAGGGGAATCGTGGGTAAGAACAGGGCTCTGGGTCAGAGGCTCTGGGTTGGAAGAGAGGCTCCGCTGCTGCTCAGCTCTGGGACCTGGGGAAGTTAAATGTAGTGAGTGTTCCACAGAAATGAGCTAATTTGTTACTCTTCCCCTCGCTGCTCAGAGGAACCTTGCCCTAACCAGGCTGGCCCACCTCTGTGGTTCTGGTTGTCTTTCTGGCTGCAGCTGCGCATTCCCCGCTCAGAGGGGCATCTCCTGACTTTGGGCCCCTTTCGCCTCAATCTGTGCTCAGTGACTTGACAAAGGAAATCTGAGTTCCTTCTCATAAAACTCATTACCAATCTTCTCCATAGATGTTTCATGCCCTTTCGTGGAAAAATGTTTTAGCAGCGTTTTGCATGATGACCTAGCCATTGAATATTCATGAAGAATTGGCCCAATCTAAATATCTGCCAAGGAATACATGCATTGTATTCGTTCACCAAGGTGTCTGAATCTTGAAACAAATCCAAGGTCTACTGGGGATGTTTTGCTTGTCTTTTGGTGAGATTTGCAGACAGGCCCTACCCCACGTATTTCTGGGTCTGTTGTTTGATGCTATTTTGAATTCTCTCACACATGGAATTTATTCCTATACTTAGCTCTTACACCAGGACCCAGGGGTATTTGAAAATGTTTTCAATTGGCCAACCGTAGTGTATGAACAAATCCTTCCATGTGCTTTCCAAAGAACTGAAATCCAGCTGACTCGCCACCTCTGTCCCGTTCCCAGCATAGTCTCCAGCTTGGGCTGTGCTGACCACACCTTTTGCACAACTTTGACCAAAGAACAACCCCAGTTCAGGATCACCAGATCCCACAGACATCAGCAGGCCTCCATCAGTGGGTGAGCCACAAAAATAAAATGCAGATGCCAGAAAGCAGGCTCTCAGAAAATTTTAATTGGAGGAATACAACAGAAATGTACATGATTAAATGCATTGCCCAGAGTTTCTGAGCACCGTAGACTGTTTTTTTCCCCAAAGCCTTGTCCTGTGCTGATCAAAGGATATCTCTTGTCAAACAGCACGGTGGCAAGGGAGTCCGACTTCCTTATACCTGAGTGTGAACTAAAAACCTGCGGCTCAAACCCCCACTCTCCCTTCTTTTCTAATTGATCAGATGAAACTTTCCAGGTCAGCATTAGCCCAGGTCCAGGCCAGGAGAAACAACTAACCACCCCAGGGATCTGAGGGTGGGCGAGGTTGTGCAATGATGCTCTCTCTAAGACAAGAATGCTATCTCCACACCCTCGGAGATTCAGCCCAAATTAGGTGCTTTGTTAGCCACAGATTGCCAAAGCCCTTTCTCCTTTTATTTCCTCTGTCAGCTTGCAGCAAGGCACACAAAAGGAGCCTCTTTCTCCTTCTGCCCACAGATTCCTTTCTCAAAAGCCCTTCCAGTTAATAATCCAATTCCATCTCAGATGTAAGGGCTTTCATTCTCTGTGCTTTGTGCTGTGTATCTTGGGGATTTCTTTCCAGTGCTAGGGTTTCTGTTTTCCCGTCTACCCAAAGTGAAGCACATGTCTTGCAGTGAGAGGGAAATGGCCCCAGTGGGGTGAGGTAGACCACGGCCTCGGTGCTCTGATCAAGTCGAGTGGATTCTGGGCCCGGCTCTTTGCGCGCACACTCAGCAGGGGGACATGTACTTATTCCCAGTGAGGAGGAAATTCTCCACAATTGGAGTGATTAATCACCTCTACTTTTGGAAGATAATGGGGCTGGGATGCAGAATTTGCAGGGAGCTGAATTATGCATGAGCAGGTGAAGTGGGAGCCCGTGAAACATGAATATATATCCCTGACTGGTCTGTGTGTGGTGCATGGGTGAAACATATGAAATCATGGCAACCTCTGCGCAAACACACCAGAGACGTTATGCCGTCTGCGGCTACAGTAGCATCTCACCCATTAGCCTCTTTAGCCAACATTCCCGGCAAACTCAAGTTTTCTTTGATCATTCAAGCATGTTTTATATATTTGAAATGTCATGTAAGAGTATTTTGCTAACAAATCATAGAGACAAATGACAAGATTGTTAAACACAGACCCGAAAAAGTGCGTGGCATGGTGGAGCACATGCAGAATAAAAGCTCTACCTGCGACTCCCTCACAACTTGCAGTGGAGGCCTGCCATGCAGATGAAATCTATTTCGAATTTGTTCTATTAAAAATGGCAAACAGGCCAACGGCAAACTTTCCAGGCCTTCAAGCTGGCCTAAATGCGTTTTGTCAGACTGGAGAATGCCTCGGCACAGCTGATAGTGCACAAGGCCAGTCACCCTGGGCTGTCGAGAAGGAAACTAGGAGAGATTCCAAATCTGTCTCTTCTGCTCTATGAGAGGAACCTCTGCCTCTGAATTTGATCAAAGACGGATATTTATGGGACAAATTCTTCCTTTTCCTGTTCCTTTCCTGGGGAGCCATTCTGGATTCTTCCTTATGCCTAACCGCTGCATCTGATTGGTCGTCGGATCCTGCAGGATCCACCTGTAGCAGTTCTGGACTTCGCCCTCTCCTTTCCACTGTAGCTGCCATGGCCTCAGGCCTGACCTGCAGCATCTGCATCTTAGCTTCCACTCTCGCCTCCTCTCTGCCTTCCTGGCACCGAGCACCGCTGCCTTCACCCTGTCTCCTTGCTCTGCCCAAATAAGAGCTTTGTGGAATAGAGTGCTACACTCCTTATTTGTAGCACTTTGACTGCTTAAAAACCTTCCATGTTCTTGTAAAGAAGGATTAAGCACACACCACCCCATGTCTCCCAGTGAGTGAGGCTAAAATCCCCGGAGAAAATGTGGAGAGTAGCTACTGGAGGACACAGAACTGTGAAATGCTAGGAAGTAGGTGGGGGAAGGACACTGGAACTCCATGCACCGCAGAACTAGTAGCAGATACAGTCACAGGAAGAACACGACACAATAGGGAGATTAGAGTCCTAGATTACTAGTCACTGGACCAGAAAGGGGGGGGGGTGCCTGGGAACTGGGGGTTCCAGGGAGATCAAGGCTGTGTGATCCCATAAAACCGTGTATGGACTCCTGACTCAGCCTTGGGCTGCATGTGTGTGAATCTGGGCCCTGACCACCAGCCATGCAAAGTTAGCAAGGATCTGAGGGCTGGGTGAGCAGTGAGAGAAAAGGTTAGAAAAACCTGTCGTGAAAGGTGCCCAGCAAGAAACTCTTGGTGGCTGGGCAGAAAAAGGATCGTCAGAATAGGTATCTCTGAAACTCAATTTGAAGCTGCTTTGCCAGTTTTTTTTTTTTTTTACAAAAAACTTTATTTGGCATGTAAAAGCAAAACTAACTACAGTTATTTACATATATTGCTTACCTCTTTTGCCTAATTACTACGACGCACAATAGCAATCACACATAGGATGAGGTGTGCCAGATTGACTTCGCTACAAGTTTCGATGCCCACCGACCTCTGTGTGCGTATCCTCAGTGTTCGTGGGCTGCTCCTGGACGGCCGTCTGCCCACGAAGCACGGCTGTCCGCTCCCAGCGCTGGAAAACGACTGGGAACACCGGCTTGCTACACACTGCCTTCTCATGTCCTCCCAAGTTGTTTTTTAATTTATTAAAAAAATTTTCAGTTACCGTTTACATTCTGTATTATTCTGTGTCAGTCTTAGATGTACAGCGAAGTGGTTAGAAAATCACGTACTTGACAGAGTGGTGCCCCTGCTGCTTCAGGTGCCCACCTGGCCCCACACCTGTTTATGTTGATGTTATTGGCTATTCTCCCTGTGCTGTAGTCTACCTTTCTGTGGCTGTTCTGTGACTGCCAGTTTGCACCGCTTAATCCTTTCACCTTTTCCACCCACCGCCCCAACCTTCTTCCCGTCGGACAGCGGTCAGTCTGTTTTCTGTATCTGTGCGTCTGTTTCTATCTTGTTTGTTTAATTTTATTAGATTCCACATGTAAGTAAAATCATACTGCATTTGTGTTTCTCTGTCTGACTTATTTTACTTAGCATAACACCCTCTAGGTCCATCCATTCTGTCGCAAATGATAAGGTTTCCTTCTGTTTTACAGCTGAACAGTATTCCATTGTGTAAATGTACCACAGCCTCTTTTTGGTTGTTGTTTATCCACTCAACTTCAAAATAGGGTTTATTTACATAACAAACTACCACCTAGGATGGTGGTAAAACCTCTTGACCATCCTCAGACCTTCTGTAAAAGCTTCCACCACACAGACCTTGTGCGAGAGGGGAAATAAGGAGAAACAGCAACATCCTTGCAGGGAAGACGGCACGCTGTTCAATAAAGACTGCCCACCCTCCCCGACACGGAGCCTTTGCTGGGGTGCAGTTGCCAACCAGGGGTACATTTCTTAGCAACCCTTTCATCTGGGTAGGACCAGATGGTTGGCTGGTTTTCACCAACAAAATGAAAACAATGTGAACCAAAGTGATGTGTGTCATTTTCCAGAAGGCAGCAAAGAAACAGGTGTACAATGTTCTCCATTCCAAGAGCCCATCTACCAAATGGATGCATCAGTCTCCTTGAACCTGAGACAGGGGAGGAGTCTTTGTTCAGTACATAAAGAAAAGCTGCCTGACAGCCAGGAACATCCACATTAGACTATTGCTTGAGAGAAAAGAAACCCTTAGCTATAAACTTTCTTTTTCCTAGCAGCTATCATTGTCCTTTTGCATTTGGGTGGCTCAGGGTTCCGCCCCCTGAGAAAATAGTTGGAGGGTGTGGGGGAGGGGACAGAACACATGGGAGGCTCCAGGGTTCTATCCAAGCCAGAGGGTGCCTTTAAGTCAAAACCTTGACAGTATGCAGAAACCTGGACTCACTCGGGGAATAGATCTGCTCACTAGACGTGGCCTAGGGAAGTGAAGCTAATTTATGTAAATCTCCATGGACAGGGTGACCTCTGAGAGTATCTGGTTCTTTTCTGCTGCTCTCTGATAGCAGGATCCACTGCTTTGCATTGCAAAGCTGCCTTAATCCCCGAGGTGCAAAGGACTCTCTCAATGCTGTTCAGAGTCGAAGATATCCTGCCATAAATGTTTGTGTAAAAGGAAATGTGCTTTCATAAGGTGAATAGTATTACGCAGCGTGTCCATTTCACTAAGCTTAGATTTTTGTGCCATTTTCTTAAAGTGAGACTCACCCCAAAAAGGCAACAATCCCATTTTAAGGACCAACGTTAATTAAACTTTCCCTCTTCTCAACCTGTACCCCAAGAACCCAGGACGGGATGGATCTCAGGGAGACCCATTGTCATTCTCTTTGCCAGTTTGCATTTCTCAAGTGCTGTTTCAGGGGTTCCCTGTCTTTGCCCTGTACGCCTGATTTCCACTCGGTACTGTGGGAGCGGCGGACCGTCCACTCTCTTGGGCTCGCCCCAGAAGGCACTAAATGTCTGTTCCAGAAGTTTATAGAGGAAATGGACGTCACATGCCCAGGGACCGGAGGGCGGGCACTGACCTGGGAACAGAGAGGGAGTCATGTGAGGCGGAGACGCTGCCTCTTCCCAAACGGCCAGGGACACACAGTGGCCTCCCAAGAATGGGGGTGACTGAGGCCCACATTCCGGGTCACAGGCCTCCCAGCTTCCTCGCAGGCCTGTGCTCCGATTGGGTGACACGTGGCGGTGGAACGCACCCAGGGCCTTCGAGTTCTTTCAGTGTTCGAAGGCATTCTTCAAGTTAATGGGGCGGTCTCTGTTTCCTCAGTTGGCTCTAACCGCCCCCAGATGGCACCACCTGCGTAATCACCACGTCTGTGCGCCCAAGAACCCAGGCCCTGCATCTCTGAAGGGGCAGCTGGGGCTCACGGGCATCGAAGAGCGAACACATTTCTTCCCTTGTAGTGTGACTGTCGCTCTCTCTGTCTGTCTCCCCAGGAAACTTGGTGTAAACCTATCGCTTCAGCCTCTCATTTCCTCTCCCCTTGACTTTCCCATCGGAGTGTCTGCCCACCCACTGAGGGCACTTAGGCCCTGATGTTGTCCTTGATGACCCTGGACCCCGCTCCCCTGTCCATCCATTCTAACCACTTGCTCCTAAATTTTAAAATGTTAAGGTAATGACAGTGTCAGGTGGCCCACAAACTAAGATGAGAACATTGATGAGCAGAGTGTACTGATTTTATATGTACATACGCTTAATGATAGGAACCAATAAATTTCTGGAGTTGTTTTTTTGTGCATACTTTTATTGTAAGTGGCTCAGAAACAGTGCTAACAACTTCCCTTTCCCGGCCAGTCATACCCCACGGTGTCAGTAGGTCCCGGTGATTTGAAGGACACGGAGTGGGGAAGACGAACTCGTGCTTCTTTCTCCCCAGGGGGTTGGAGGGCAGAGCTTACCTCTGGTCCCCCATTCCCGTTGGCTTCCCGCCTGCAGCTTGGGTCTCGGCCCTCTGCTCCGACCTGAGAATGACCTCCACCCCACTGACCCCAGGGCACCTGGACACTGATCCTGCCTCAGTCCTGTTGCCAGGAGAGCAAACGCCTCTGCTCGGGTGCCTGGGACACCTGTGTGCACATCTCCCACTGGAGGGGCAGCCTGTGAAGCACGGGGCAGCCTCAGAGCCCATGACTCTGACCTCAGATGAACCGGGGGCCATATCGCTGTTCTGCCGCTCAGTCTCCTCACCAGCTGTGTGACCCGGAAAGCCACTCACCCTCTCTGAGCTCCAGTTTCTCGCTGTGCTTGATGAGGATAAGCTATACAACCAGCCCCACCCCCACTGTCCCCCAGTGCTTTGTGTTTTTCTGGTGGATGAGAAATGTTTTCCTTTCTTTTTTTCTTTTCTGCCTTTGCCTCCACTGTAACCACAGCCCCACCTCCTGCCCAACCAAACCCCCACCTTGCCCTGGCCATGTGGCCGGGGCCAGAACATTCCTTTCCCTTTCTCTCCTGGGGCTGGAGTGGGTTGACTGTTATGATTGTACAGTTCGTTAGCAGGCAAACGGACAGGCGGCACTTCCTGCTGGCAAAGCAGACAGCTGGAGAGAAGGCAAATGTAAGGGCTTAGCACCGCCGGGGTGAGGCCACTGAGCGGGGCCTGGGCAGTTTCCATAGAACCTAAACCAAAGGGATGTGCTTGACACACGCCTGCCTGTCAGCTTTCACAGTGTGGAAGACAAGGGCGTGCGGTGGAACCAGAAGGCATTTACAACGTGGGGACCTTCTACAGCGTGTGGCTGGGGAAGGGAGGGGTGTTGGGATGGGGTGAAAATGGCACACGGTGGTATAACAAGTGAGTGTGGATCGCAGAAAGCAGATGTAAGAGAGGGATGTTGTACAACCTTTTCTGATTTGCTTGTGGCTTTTCTAACTGCCCTCCTTTCAAAAGCAGGAGTCACTCAACCCAGCCCCTCACAGCCCCTTGGAGTATCAGGGGCTTGGATAGGACGTGATCGGCCAACCCAGGTGCCAGCTCTGTCCATTGTGACGTGGGTGGGCCAGGCCCAGCCGGGAGCCCCTCTCCTGTGGAGCAGAGACCTCCCACCCCCTTTCTCTGTCTTGGGCCCCGTCTTCCTCGACCCACATCACTGGCCCCGCGGATCTGACCACCTGCTCTGGGATTGCCCACCACGGAGCCGCCCCTCTTCTGTTTCTCCAGCCAAACAGAGGAACAGACGGATGGGGCTTGCCAAGTGGCCAGGGACAGCTGTCTCAGCTGCCTTCTCTTGTGCACGTCCCACCACCTGACATTCGCTCTGTGAGCTCTTGTAGGGGGTGGGGATGGAGGGAGGACAGGCGGTGGGAAGACCCCACAGTAAGTGACCAGACTGCATGTCGTGCCAACTGGCTGTCTCCGTCCAGTGGTAGCGACTGATTTCCTCGTCTGCTGAGCCAGGAAACGGGGTGGGGGTGGGGGGCAGGGCAACAGCACAAGACACAAGATAAGGGACAGTCTTAAAGAAACAGATGCAACAGCTTGGTCTTTTGTTTTTCTCACCCCCATCCTATCAGGAAGGTCCCAGTTACTTGGATGCGTGGAAATTGCACGGGATACTCAAGGCCCCCCAGGTCGGTGCCATCAGCTTTCCTGGAGGTCCAGGCATGCTGGAGGTGGGGACTGTTCAAATCAAACAGCAGCTCTGCCCAGCCCTCTCCCCTGAAGTCTCCTTCCCCTCCCCGGCGTCAGGTGGGTCACCTCTGCCCACAAGTGCTTCCTTAAGGAGCCTGAGCAGAAGGGACAGAAACACAGAGCTGGTGTCTGGCTTAGCTCTCAACAGAAAGACGTCCGGAAGGGAGAGCCCTGTCCCTCCCTGAGTTACACTCGAGCCCCAGGCCACATTCCCCGTGTGGGGAAAGCCCCCTTCCACCGGGGTTCTTCCTGGCCATTTCCCACCTCTCCTCTCTTCCTCCCTTCTTTCTGCTAAGTTGTCTGGCACGAGCCCCTCCGTGGACGGCCCCAGGAGGACTTGAATGACATTGGGTTTTGTCACCATTCCTTCCCCTGACCGGCCCCCAGGGCCCGTGTTCCAGGACGAAACTCAGGCTCACTGGCCCTTGGTGCCTGCAGGTGAAGTGACTTCCTGTGTGGCCCCTGGCCCCAGAGGTGAAGGGACGGCTACAGCTTTGCAGCCACCAGAGGCTCTTCACCCGAAGGGGGTAAAATGAGGCTGGCCCGCTCCTGCGAACCAAGTTCTCAGTCCTTACAGAAAACTGTTTAGTTTCTCGACTCTTTTGGCAAGTGGAAAATGTTTTCCTTGTGAGTGAGAAAAGTCATTACCAAATTTAGGGGTGTGTTGTACCATTTTTCTTCTCTCTCTCTGCTCCTGTGATGTGAAGATGAGGAACAGCTAGCCAGGAAGAGAAGCAAAGCCAGTGGAGTCAGGGTCCCCTTCAGTGAGTTCTGCCGATGGGCAGGACCTCCAGCGGACCGTCTCAGTGGACATCGGCCACACTTCCAAAGGCAGAGGCAGTGGGTGGAATCCCTGAGTCGTGGGCGCTGTGGGCGCCGTAAGCATTCAGGTGGTTGGAAACAGACATTCTAACATCCGATGAAAACGTGAGATTAAAGAGGCAAATGGTACGGGTTGGTGAGGGAGGTACGCCACTGCTCCTGTGTGCTTGCTTTTTAAAATCTTTACTCTACTTGTGTTGTCTCAATATGTTTTTTAGTGCAATTAGTCCACAATTTTTAAGATCTAATGTTCAAATATCTTAATTTTGTTTGTAACAAGGATGGAAAAGCAAGTGGTTATTTTCTCCTCTTAATTACAGCAAAACTACCACACCAAGTGCACGGTCACCAGCAAGGTGCTGCTTATGCAGTGCAGGCAGGTCCCCCCCACAGGCAGGTCCCCCCCACAGGCAGAGCGCCTGGGAGGGAACTGCCATTTGCTAACACACGCAGGCTCTGTGACTCGTCTCCAGGTAATGGCATCAGTCTTATTTGATTTTGCACTATTTGTGTGGTTGGTGAGGTGAAAACGATTTCCCTCTCCTGCTTGGTTGTATCTGCAAGCAATTAATATCTTATGAAAACAAAATAAACCCAACAATAGCTAGCCTTTATTGAATACTTATTATGGACCTGAAATATGTAACTCACCTTTATGTAGTACCTGACTGAACTATTCAAGAGCCCTGTGATGTGGGCATTATCACCTGTACTCTGCAGAAGAAGGAGACTAAGAAAACACGAAGTCACCGCTCAAGGTCACAGAGCAGGGGAGCGGCGGAGCTGGGATTCGGTCTTACATGTGGCCTGACTCCAGGAGCTGGGCAGAGGAACTTCTACAAGTGAAGGGAAATTTTCAGATTGGGCTTAAGTCAGAAGTTGTCCTTGGTTTGCCAGGATTTCTCATAGCTCCTTCTTAATCAATGTTGTATAATTTTTCATCATTTATAAGGTGATTGCATTCCCCACCCCCACCCCCAAATTTAAAAGGTTATCATACCTAGGTGCAGCCATGCCTGTCCCAGGAATATTCAAGATGTTAAAGACTTTGGTATCCTCCCACTGATCTGCTGTTCCAGTAAGAAATGTTTCTTCAGATGCCGCCAACGTGCATGGCTCATCTTCTCATTGCCGTGACTTCTTTAAGTCAAGGTTTTGTAGTACGGGAGACCTCTGGGTGGACTATTATAGGCAAACTTGTGTATGTGAGAACATACGTACATTCTTCTGTGTGAAAGACACGGTATTTTTAAGGATTATCAAATTACTTCAATAAAAAGCTAAATACTTTTGAAAAACCATAGCCAACCACAAAAATATGTACATAATATGGGAAGTTTTTGGTTACAGTGTTTTTATAGTCTATATCCGGTTATACATCTTTTGTCAAAGCTTTTCAAATGTTTTTTATTTTGCTTCTATAATTTTTTAAAATTTGATGTGTCAACATGGTACCAAGTTGCTGGTCAAACACAAGTGTAGATGTTGCTGTGGGAGTATGTTTCTAAGATGTAATTAACATTTAAGTCACTAGACATTGAGAAAGCAGATTACCCTCCAGACGATAATGGGCCTCACCTAATCAGCTGAAGATCTTAAGGAGAAGACATCTGAGGTCCCCCAAGGAAGAAGGAATTCTGACCCGGACTGCCTGTGGGCTTGAGTTCCAATGCTAACCCTTCCCTGGATCTCCAGTGGCTGGCCTGCCCTGCAAAATTTGGACTTGCCAGCCCTCACAAACGTATGAACCAATTCCTTAAAATAAACCTTTCTCTCTGTACATGCACATTTGTCTTGGTTCTGTTTCTCTGGAGAACCCGAACACGGCTTCCACTCAAGTAAAAGCCATGTTAAAGAAACACAAAGCTCACTTCCTGGTGTCTCAGCACATAGCAGTCTGGGCACAACAGTTCATAGATTCCCGAGAACACTGAAAGTTATCTCCATGCTGGCTTTTGCCTAAGGAAATGAAAAAAAGTCTTCAACCATTTTGGAGTAAAAAATTCTTGGTGAAAAAAGCATTTCTTTTGATGGCTGGTATAACTCAGTGGATTGAGCACTGGTCTATAAACCAAAGGGTAGATGGTTCGATTCTTAGTCAGGGCACGTGCCTGGGTTGCAGGCCAGGTCCCCAGCAGGGGGTGCATGAGAGGCAACCACACACTGATGGTTCTCTCCTTCTCTTTCTCCCTCCCTTCTACTCTCTCTAAAAATGAATAAGTTTTTGTTTTTAGAAAAGGGTATTTTTTACTTCTCAAAAAATATGTCCCATCAGGAATTGGACATCTTATGCAAAAAAAACATTGGTAGGGAACCCTCTTCATGGTGACAACATTTGGATTTGAACTATTTCATCTAAACAAGATTTCTAATGACTAGCTAGAGACTGAAAGCTCCAAACCAGAGTACAGTGAGTTTACAGCAAACTCCGTCTCCCAATATCTGAGGATCGATGACGCATGCACACAGGGCCTCAGCAGCAAAGCTGTCAAGCACACGAGCTCATAATAGTCCTTCCACAATAGAAACAAATGGGGAGATGGTGGCATAGGACTTGCAGGCGAGAGGGCGCTGAGACAGGGGACTTCAGGGCGGGAAGAGCAGGGGCCCAGAGTTAGTGAGTATGATGGGGTTGTGTGATCTCCCTGGGCTTTCTTCAGAGCCGGGGCCGTCATATCCCTTATGATCCAGGTTACTGTTAGGCTCCATGTCACCAACCTGGAGCACAAACAGTGTCATCCCAAAGTAGCATCGCAAAGCAAAGCAAAGCAGGAGGTCTGACCCTCCCAGGTTATCGGGAGACCCATCTTACCCCGCCCCATCTTTAGAACTTCCAATGGCATATTCTAGAATTCTTAGATTGTATGCCATGTCAAAAAATGAGTTCTGATTATTCTTACTTTTTGGCTAGGGACAGAACTTTATTTTGCCTTTAGAAGGTGCTGCTGCCTTGCTCTTGGAAGAGAGGTGGCTGGTTCTGCTCTCTCATCTCCTGTAACCCTAACCCTAACCCTAGCCCTAACCCTAACCCTAGCCCTAACCCTAGCCCTAACCTGAGCCCTAACCCTAACCTTAGCTCTAACCCTAACCCTAACCCAGCGGTTCTGGCCCCATCCTGAGCAGTCTCAGTGCTGCACCCAGAGCGATAATGTCCTTGTAAAGGGCAGCCAAGGGTGTGCCTCACGAAGGTGAAGGCTCCCAGTGTCGTACCTCTTTAAGGGTATGACTATTGCCTTTTATTAACTCAGCCAGTTTGTTTGGGGTGCAAGCCTATCTCCATGATAACTCACCATTCGGGGCGGCTTCTGGTGCTGGAGGTCTTCAAACCCAGAACCACTAATCCCCCTCAAAGCGTGGCCCTCATAGGTGCTGTCTTCTTTTCCTCTGTGTGGTGAATTATTTATTTTTTAGACAATTACTGATGTATAACCAACAACCACAAAAATCTCAATGACACGCAACACTGGTGTTTCTTTATTGTTTGTAATCTCCAGATCAGCTGTGGTCTGACTGATGTAGGCTGGCTCATCTGGGCTTTGCTGCAGGCTGCAGGTTGCTTCCAGGCCTGCTCCACACGTCTGTCATTCTTTTGGAGTCAGTAAACCACCCAGGGCATGGGCTCCTCGTGGAAGAAGCCAGCCCAAGTGGACAAGCCTGTTTCCAGCGTCTGCTCCCGTTGCATTGACCGAATCAAGCCACATGGCCACGCCCAGCAGGCATGGCGAGGGGAAGTGTAGCGCTCTCATGGTGGGAGGGGTGGGGGGTGCATCCTCACTGAACAGAATTCAAATCAGCACGCCGTCTAAGTGACTTCACACAGCCTTTTCCCACTTTCTACGTTGGCAAATGTTACCCTGTGGCGTCTGGCAGTTGGGGGATAGTAGTCCCCCTTTATCAGCAGGGGACACATTTGAAGACCCTCAGTGGATACTTGTAATTGTAGAACAGTGGAAAATTGTAACAGTGGGAAACTGTAACCCACCCACCATTCTTTTGACGACGTGGTTTCTGTAAGCACTGACTCTGGCTGATGGGGGGCTCGCTTAGTTAAGAATTCTAGGAACTAGCTTCAAAAGACAGAGATTCTGACCCAGAGGCGTCCCAGCTCTGGGAGATTTGCTGGCCTTCACCTGCAGACCCAGGATGACGCGAAGTCAAGAGGACGCCAAGCCAGGACGACTAACCCAGGATGACGCACACTGGACCTCTTGCTTATCGGAACGGACTGTGCTCGTCTGCACGTGGAGAACTTTCCAGCTCCCTCCCTTGATCTCTTTGTTCTGTTCCCCTCCCTTCTTAAGAAAACCTCTGCCTCCACTGAGAGATGGGGATGGGCTTTGAGACACGAGCCCCCCATCTTTCCAGTGGTGAGCATCTGAAAATAAGCCACTTTCCTTTCCATCGGCACCTGCCTCTCCAGTATTGACTTTCATAGCATCAGGCAACCGGACCTGTGTTCGGTTACAGCTGCAGATGGTGCTGGCCCTAGACATACTATGTTTTTCCCTATATATACGCATCCATGATAAATTTTAAACTAAAATTAGGCACAGTAAGAGATTAACAATAATAACTCATAATAAAATAGAACAATTATAACCATACACTGTAATAAAAGTTACGTGAACGGCTTTGGGGCCATTAGTACGTAAAGTAAGGGCGGCTGGAACCCAAGCACTGAGGTGGCCATGAGGTGACTAAGGGGCAGGAAGCACACGCAGCTTGAACACACTGACTGGACAAAGGGGTGATTCACATTCAAGGTGGGACACAGCGAGACAGTTTGAGATTTCATCACGTTACTTAGAACGGCATGTAGCTGAAAACTTATGAATTATTTATTTCTGGAATTTTCCATTTGATATTTTAACCAGTTGCCTGGGGGTAACTGCAACAGAAGAAAGGAAAACTGTAATCTGGCAGCCAAAGAGGAAGTGTTTGGGGTCTTGGGCCTCTTCCCAGCAGTCCGTGCCTCTCCGAGGGGCAGCAGTCTGACCCTCCCCAGCAAATCTTCAGCTCCTGAATGCCCAGGCCCCTGTGGGTTTCCAGCTATGACTCACCAACCGTCTGCCATCAACGGAAACTCGGGCCTGGTTCAGGCCAAAGGTCATGACCAAACGATGTAGCTCATAAGAGGTATCATTGTGATGGGTCTGAGCTCTTCATTCCTCATTGTCTGATCAGCGTCTCAGAGGATTCTGGGCCATGCTGCCACTTTGCTGCTCACCCACCCGAAATACCTTTGTTTGTTTGCCAGTGAATTAATCTGGAGTTGAGTTCCCCGCAGAGGAATAAAAACAATGGCAACTTAACCCTGTTCCTCGTCTGACCATTTGCCAGCCATGATGTTCAGAGAGTTGGCCAATGTAAAAGATGACTTTTGAACCATGTAACATGACTGTATTTAATTATCTGCGATCAAGTTAGACATTAATGAGTATATGTTTCTTTCCAGTAGTCGCCAAGAGTCCATCACTGATTTAATTTAAATGTGGAGGGACTGAGCAGGGTAGGGCATTACTTAGATGCGTGACTCTGCAGCATTTCAGTTCACTTAGTTAATTTCGAGGAGCAATATCTGCTGGTAAATAATTAGATCAACTTTATCTTATTTTGTTATATTATATATATTTTTATATTATATATTTTTTTCAGTTTGCAACAGTATTTTATGTTGCTCCACATTGAATTTACAGTTGATTATTTGATCACATAAAAAGAAAAATAGGCCCTGGTTGGTGTGGCTCAGTGGATTGAGTGCTGACCTGTGAATGAAAAGGTCACGGGTTCGACTCCCAGTCAGGACATATGCCTGGTTTGCGGGCCAGGTCCCCAGTCGGGGGGCATGCGAGAGGCAACCAATCGACATTTCTCTCCCTTTCTTTCTCCTTCCCTTCCCCTCTCTCTAAAAATAAATTAATAACATCTTTAAAAAGAGAGAAAACAAGTAATACAGAAAAACCAGTATTTAGAAAAACACTCAGTAAAAAAGGGGTAAAATTAAAAAATAAGAAATAAAGCAAAATGCAATACAATGATTTGGTTTGACATATATTTAAGTAAATTTATATTTAAAAGGTGTTTTTATATGCTATCCATTTATTTTCCTTATTTTTATTGTTGACACTATTGCAGAAGTCCTTTACATTGTGTGATAAGTTTGAATCTATAACACTATCAGCCAGTAAATTAATCATGTGTGATACACGGCCTGTTTCAGGCCCTCACAGTGTGGGGTGATTTCTCCCCATAACTGTGGGCGGTTCCACTGAGAAAGGCCAGAAAGGGTCAGAGGGCAGGGGTGGCAGGCAGTGAGGGGGCAGCCCTGCCTCGCTTCTCTTCTACCTGCCGAGTGGACGTTCTGTCAGTGCTCGGTTTTTGTGCTTTCTCCCCACACAGGTGGGTGGCCCGTGACACAGGGGTAAAGTCATACCCCTGGTGTCAGAGACAAGGTGGGGTTTGTTGTCACGACACTGCTTCTTATTTGTGTGCTTTGAGTCATATAACCTAGCCACCCCTCGGTTTTGTCTCTGGGATAGCGCTGAAATGTGATATTAAAGCTGAAAGGATTTTAGAAAAGGTAAGGTGATATTCAAGTACTTATTTTTGTCATTCTTGAGATTAGCAACATCCACGGGGAGTTTTCCCTCAATTACAGTTGTCACAGGAGTGAATGCACTCACCTTATTTTGTTTCTTTTGTGTTTCACAGTGATGTTAAGATGGGAAACAGGAAATTTACGGCAGTTTATTAATACCATGGCTTTTTTCCCTTCCCATACTGCTTGCCTGTTTGTGTGAAATGTATTTTGGTCATGGTTTATTCTTACTTCAGTCTGAGATGACATAATGCTGTATCTTTAATAATGCGAGGGTAAACAATTTTATGTCTTAATGGAAGGGAGCTCTGGGCCAGCTCCGCCTTTACTTTTTCCATCTTGGTTTCTCCAGCTCCCACAATGGGCAGCCCATTGCCAGGTTCAAGTTCTGGTACCAGCCTTGACCCAACTGCTTGAGTGGGGGCTGGCCTCAGGGCCAGGGCCAGGACCAGTCTTCGATGCTGACACTGACTTTTCATGTGGTTTGACAGGTGCCCCCTCCTCCTCAGCAATCCTTTCCAGGACTTGGGCCTCTCCTGTGCTTTGGTTTTCAAATCTGAGCCATAGTTAAGCTTCTGCTTTGGTCTGAGACCTACGATGGACACCCTGCCAGTGCCCCACCCTGGAGTCTGCAAAATCTCTCCACGGGCTGGTCTAAGTCTCCTGTGAGTTGACCTGTTGAGTGTTTTATGTCCACTTTTCCACTCTTCTAAGGATCTTATTATTGATATTTTAAGAGGTGGCACTAGATTTTTTCTCTTCGGGAAAGAAATGTCTTTGTTTAGGAAAATTCCTTGATCAGTCACTTGGCATAGAAGGTAAAAAAGGGAGGGAAAAGTGTCACCAGGAACCCAAGATACAAAGCATTTAAGGTGGTCGCTGTGAGAAGCTGGTGGGCTCTGAGGTAGAAGAGGGGAGGGGAGAGGGACGGAGCCGCTGCCAGGGGGGCAGCGAGCGCATCGATCAGGGACCCCAGGGGCAGGTGACGGCGTTCTTTTCTTTGCGGTGCAGGAGGTCGCCCACACATCAGCAGCGTTTACTGCAGAGAGAACTGCTGTATATGGATGTAGTGTTCTTACAGAAATCAAGGGAGGACTGAGCTTTACAAACAGGGGCAGCACATGTGTATCCTGAAGGTTCTGAGCTGAAACAAATGACCCAGTCGGACTGGGTCGTGCGTGTTTTCAAGGAGGTGGGCAGAGCCAACGGGAGCCAACGCAGCAACAGTGGGGAGCTATTTCCACCGCAAAGCCAGAAGGAGCAGAGGCAGGGAGCGAGTCCCAGAACCAGAAGGCTGTAGCTGTTCGCAGCCACGGGGAGAGGGCCCCCACAGGAAAGGGAGCAACTGCCCTGACCTTGTCCTGCTCTCCCCTCTGATGTCTTGCTACTCCCTGCCTGGCTCCACCAACCCCCACTGGAAGTCCAAAGACAAGGGACCCTATCAAGGTAGCCCAGGCATGTCAGACACCCAGCCAATGGGACGGAGCCGGGACAGGTGGGCACTGATCTGGAGGGCTGAAGGAGAGCCAGCATGCCACGGCAGCAGGGGTCCCTAGGCGGCAGTGACCTGACAACATAGCCCCCTGAGGGATTCCCCAAAATGTTTTGGAGCTTTGCAGTTCCACAGGATAGTGGTCAAACCAAACTTAGTTTTTAGTGGGGTGGGAGAACCCCAGGTGAGCCTGAGTTACGTGCTAAAATTCCAATTTCCCATCTATTGACTCTGCTTAAAATACACGGTGTTTCTCCAGAAACTGCTGCTTCTGAGAGGTTTTTGAGCTGTGGCTGGAGTTCCCCCTACTCCTTGGTCTCCATGCCATGCTGGGCCTTCATTGACAGCTGGGCCCACCTCCCAGTACCGAGCCTTGAAAGTTGGTACATGCAGGAGCCTATCCTGGCCCTTAGCTTCGGTAACTTATTGTGACTGAACAGTCAAATGTTTCTGATAGATCCTAAGATATGACCTATGGTCCCTCATAAACTTTCAGTACCCTCACCTGCCCACAGAACAGAGCAATGTATATTATCCACCTAGATGCCTCCCACTTCTGTGGTCTGTGTTTGAATCCTGAGTATATATGCACACACCTGTTCCCTCCCTCTGCAGGAGAAGTACACCTGCTCTGCTCATATCTGTGGGAAGTACAGGTAAAACATCCTATCTGGCAGAAACCTTCAGAGGTCTGCAGGCCTTCCCACTCTGGAGGATATTTCAGATTTGGTTTTGTTGATTTCAGTCACTGTTGATGTTTTTCAAGAACCCAAATGTTCTTGTTACATGGCCTGTTTGCTCTGTAGGAAATCTAGGAGATGATTCCTGTTTTCGTGAGAAATGTGTTGTTTTGAACAAGAATTTAATTGTTACCCCAAATTTGCTCTTTGGGGTTAATTACTGAAGTTGCATGCTTTCCTGTGCCCACAAAAATCCTGTTCTAATCCTTTTTTGCTTCTATCCGAGCAAACCAAATGCTGCCATTTTCACCTTGGCATTGTGGAGAAGAACCACAATGGTATTTTGCTCGAAGCTGTCTGTTCTGGCATCAGCTTACAAAAGTGGAAAAGCCCGCATTTCAAAGACAGTACAAAGGCAATTGGTGAGCACCTGCTTCCACCAGGAATGCAGTGGAAGAAGTTTCCAGAGCTTGGACTCTTGGGTATGGCAGAGCCTGACTGCACCACTTCCTATCTGGGCCACCAGAGGAAAGTCAGCCCTAAAACGGGCTAATATCTAGTTTGCAGGTTTGTTGTGGGGGCTGTATGGTCCAGTCTATGTGCATGACATGCTGTAAGTGGCTATAACACAGTGGCCGCACAATATACATTTGTGTACTGTATTCTACACATAGATAGTGCACTTGGGTTGTTTCTGCTCCATGGCCATCGTCAGGCAAGAGAATCAGATTAGGAGAACATGAAGCTGCTTTTTAACCCTTGCTTTGCAACGGGAGAGGATCCAGTCATTGTTGCAACACATTTATTGAGAGCCTACTCCGGGTGCTGTGCTGGATGTTCAGGAAACAAAGATGAGGAAGGAATGGGTTCTGTCCCCAAGGAGCTTGCTTTCTACTGGGGCAGACGGGTCAGCGGCCTGGCATTTACCATGTGGAGGTACAGTGTGCTGCTACTAGAGGGGCGGTGGGGGCTGCTATAAGAGCACATGGAAGGGGCCACCTCACAGCCTTAGAGGGTCAGGGAAGACTTCCTGGAAGAGGAGCACGATGCCTAATTTGAGTGCAGAAATGAGCGGATGTTAGCCGAGAGGAGGGATGACAGGGCTGGAAGAGAGGTATCAGGCAGAGGGAGCAGCATACACACCACCCACCAAGGTGGGGGAGAGGGAAGGGCATATTCTGGAAACCATAAGTGCGTCAGAATGGTGGGAAAAGCGCGTACAGGTGAGAATGGCAAGAGAGGAGTCTGGAGAAGTGGGTAGCACTGGGTAGGAAATGACCTTGACTCCCCATCCAGGACAATTTGATGGGGAACTTGTCCACTCGGGCTCCAGTCTTGGTTCTGCCAGGTGAGCTTACAGTCCCCTTACCTCTCTGGGCCTCTGTTCCTCACCTGTGATATGCGACTGCGGCACTGTGGTCTCATGTTCCGCTTTGCTGTTACTTTGTGGAGCCCAGGTTGTTTCCCCACTTTCCTTCTAGAGGGTGTAAGTCCTCGTGAGGTGCCCCCTGCAAGGTTCTCGAAGGGGTGCCACCAGTCACATCCACCTCTGTGCTGGGGTTTTGGAATGATTTCTGGATTTGTATTTAATTTACTTCAGAACTTTTCTTATAGTCATCCTCAACTTTTAATGAAATGTTTGAAGGCCCAATAAGACAGGCATAGTTTCTACAGTTTCTTAAGAAAGCCGACACTTGCCCATTCCAGATTCCTGGAATGAATTTGGACGCCCCCTGTCGTTCGTTGCTGCAAATGCACGGAGTGCTCCCTGTACCTACTGTGCATTTCCATGCCTCCCTGACTTTCCTCCCTGACCCTCTGATCTGCCCTTTTCCAAACCCGTGTGCTTGACCCACGTCAACTTTGGCCTTCGTGATCTGACTTTCCTGTCATTATTGTAGCTTTTCCCAGGATCCCCAGGAAGAACTCAGTGGTCCTCTGTCTTCCAATGGCCCCTCCGCACACCTCCGTCAGAGCGCTCCCTGCGCCCCCCTGCACTGGTGGAGGCGGACGTCCGCCCTGGCTGACTGACAGCTCCTCAGAAGCGGTGACTGCACCTGATTCCTCTTTGTCGCCAGCGTTGACCCAGGTCCGGCAGATGATAGGTCCTCCGTAGATGTGTGTTGAATGAATGAGTGAGCGAGCAAGTCAGCAAATGAATGAATTAACTATTTTCTTTCCTTGCGATTGATTTAGCACGAAGTCTGATTTGCAACGGGGAAAGAGAAAGACATAATTGAGGAAAATCAATATGGATTTCTGGTGCACATGTGTCTAAATAAGGGAATGTAATGTATACAGAAGTGCATAAAATAATCTCAGCAACCAAAAATGTACACAGCAACTGTTTCATTTGCTTCCTGTCATTACATTCCAGGCCTGAGTATTATGTTGTAGAGATTATATCAGTTCTCAGCCAAAGACTGAGGGTACCTCAGTTAAATTGCGAAGGAACTGAAAGGAAAGGACAACCACATTTTCTCAGATCAAGGGCTACGATCCCTAATGAAGAATTATTAAAAAATTGGGAATAGAAACCCTGGCTGGCGTAGCTCAGTGGATTGAGCACGGGCTGTGAACCAAAGCATCGCAGGTTCTATTCCCAGCCAGGGTACATGCCTGGGTTGCAGGCCATGGCCCCCAGCAACCACACATTGATGTTCCTCTCCCTCTCTCTCTCTCCCCTCCCTTCCTTCTCTAAAAATAAATAAATAAAATCTTTTAAAAAATTGGGAATAGAGAGCAGAGTCTATAGGACTTTGGATACCTGCCGTCTCCATCCCGGAGAGGGAGGAGACATTATGGAACGCTCACTGTGTGTTAGGTCGTGCCAATATGATCCCACGAAGACAGCAGCCTCGTGAGACAGAGGTTACAATGCCCGTTTCACGCAGGTCGCAGAGCTGGGTCTCTTCACCTCCGGACCCCAGGTTCTGCCCAGGCCCCCGTGCTGCCTGCAGGGCACTGACGGCCGGTGCGTGTGTGGGGAGAGGCGTGCTGGGCGCTCATTGGGCGGCTCCTTTCACAGTAGCGTCATCCCCACAAACCAGTGAGGAAGACGCGGTCTCCTTCCTTCAGGGACTCAGAGCAGCGCGGTGTCTGTTGGCCCCGTGACCACTCCCTGTCCCTCGGTGGGAGGGTGGCTCTGGCTCTGGGGGGAGCCAGGGTGAACGGTTACCTGGCTCCGGCTGCTGTCAGGGGAGCAGCACCGAAATGGTTCCGAATGTTATTTTAGAAATGCTCACCCCCTCCTGATCCCGGCAGGCTGCCTTTGCTCCTGCCAGCCTCCCCTCCGAACATACACGCACACTCGCGCGTGCGCGCGCACCCACGCACCCCGCCCCTGTGTCTGTTTGGCTGCTGTCTGTCTGTGAATCCCGTGCACTCTATTTAAAATGAATCAGGGCTTCTCTCTGCTGCTCACCTGAGCCCAAAGCAGCTCACTTGGGCAACACTGCTCTTCCTCCATGTGGAGAGGAAGAGAAGGAGAGCGTCAGTGGCCTGTGAACTGGCCAAGAAGCATTTGGGCCATTCAGAAATCAGGTGATGGGACTTTGGGAAACAGGTCTGCACAGAGAGAACAGATGCCTTTGGAAGTAAACCGATGGAATTACAGTGTGAAAACTGAGCAATTAATTTTCTTCCTGCTTGGATCCCTGCCCTGTAAACTGTCCTTCCAGCTAATCTATAAATCTTTCTTTCTGCCAGCACCAATCTATTACTGTGTGTATAAGGCTCCGGTGCCCACTGCAAATGCCAGCCCCTGCCTGGCACAGAACACGGGAGCTCATCTGAAGTCCCTGGATAGACCCTGGCTGGCCTTTGGGTTCTGGAGACTCCTGTAGCCCCACCTTTGCTAACTGGACATTAGCCCTCCTGACATTTCTCATCTAAAGCCCAAGTTCAGAATGGCACTGGGGAGGGAGTTGATGGGGGTAGTTACAGTTGTTGGCTTTTTGGGCCCTGCATCCATGGAATAGGGTCTCTGTAACTGACACAATTCCTGGAAACTCTTCTCTTTCTCTTTGGGGCAGTGGCAGCAACCCAGGGAGTCCCCTAAGACCAGAAGCCCCCTGATGAAATACAGGCATGCCCCTGAAGGGCTTACTTACCATGGTCTAGCTGCTGCCCAAGAAACTCCTGAGCCATCTGGTGGCCCATCTACACTCAGGCACTTGCCCTGGGTGCCCAGAGTCAGGGCCACTGCCCCGCACAAAGCTACACAGGTTGTGCAGACAGTGGCACCCCTGCAGGTGGTCACCGTGGTGGCCATGCAGAGAGGGGTGGCACTGCTGCCCATTCCCGTGAGAGCTGAGAACTCCAGGCCGGCATGCACCTCCCCTCTGCCAGGGCCGCTCCCTGTACCCCTCACCCCCTCATTCTTGAGGCCAGGGTGGAACCGAGTGGCCCCCAAGTGGTCCTTTCCAGTGTGGCACATTCCACTGGGAAGCATCCAGAATGGACACTTGAAGGTGGGTGGCATGGAAGAGTCATAAGTCAAGATCAAGTTGCCAGCCTGGTTTGGAAATTTGGGCATGAGGCCCAAGGAAGGGGAGACAAAGGAGAGTGGAGTTGATTCGGCAGCTTGGGTTGGGGAAACATGAGGTCAAAGGAAGAGGTGGGGTGACCGCCTGGTGGAATGAAGACACAGACCTGCCAGCCGAGACGAAGACACGTCACCGCAGGGTCTCATTTATGCAGCGGCCCTCCTTCATCTGACCTCGGACCTACAGCTTCTCCGTGGTGTCCTGGCCAAGGGAACCAGAGAGGCCCTTCGTGTGCCTCTGGGAGCACGTAGACCCTTCCTAGCCTGGCGTGCCTCTGGAAGGAGGAATGGTGTGCATTCTTGGGTGCAATCACAGATCACAGGCTTGGAAGATGCCATCTTAGAGATCTTCTCCAACTCTCCACTTGATTTCTGAACTCCTTTGAGCTTGCTGAGTGGTCATTCAGTCTGTGGCTGAAGCCATTGCTTCCTGAGGTCGGCTAGTTCACTTTGTTTAACTCAGTTTCTTAACACTTCTTTGTACTGAGCTATAAATCTGCTTTGCTACTGTTTCCACCTATTAATCGTAGGGGCTACCTACTTCCAGGAGCCAGACATAAATCGAATTCTTATTTCCAGTCAAAAACATTTACTGAGAATCTACTATATGTTGAAGAGACAGAGAAAGTAGGGTAGTGTCTGTCCTCAAAGAGCTTGCTGTGTTGTGGGAGGACATTAACCCACAGACAAGTTTCTACCACATTAGAAATAGGTACACAGTGCTGTGAAAGCACAGAGAATAGGACCCCAGCCAGTCTGGACAGGGATTCTTCCGTGGTCTCCTAAACTTGGAAGACAACCCGTGCCCTCCCACTTACTCCCAAGTCCTTCCTCCTTTAGGTTTAACACGCCTTTCCTCCTACGCTGTGACCTGAGACCCACCAGCACTCTTTCACTCTCTTCTGATTGCAGTCCCGTTGGTCCATCTCCCCTTGAGAGATGCCACCGGAGGGCCAGACCTGCAGCCCTGTGGGTGTGCTCTGACCAAGGCAGGGTATGCCAGCCTCTTCATCCTCAATTCTGTAACTCCATGTCTAGAGCTCAGGGCTGGACCTCAGGTTGGCCCCCACAGTGGTACCTGAGCGCCCCGGCACTTTCCACAAGAACCGTTACTCAGCTGTTTCTGCTTTACCCTGTGTTTGCGCATTGACCTTTGGGTCCAAGGTTGGGGCCTGATATTCCTAATGCATCCCTATTAAATATCTCCTTGCTATGTTCATGTCCTCATTTCCACCTGTCAAGATCAGTTCAGAGCGTGATTTTGTCATTAGATTATTTGCTATCATTTACTACCCACAGATTTAATGAGTCTGCATTTCCTATTTTTATCAATGTCAGCAGGTCTTAACTTTTTTTCTACCCAACGTGTGAGTGACACAGTACTCCCCCATTAAGACCATGGTTTGATTACTCAAAGTGTATGTGTTTGGGGGTAAGGGGCAGGGTTACCTGAATTTTGGGTTACAGGGCATGTGTAAGTTAAAGCCTCACCACCTTTCTCCCCAACCTCTGCCCATAATTCAGATCGGCCACTTAAGATCATGATTGAAGCTACCTTAATGGTTATGTTGAAAATACAGCGGTAGGCAGCTAACCACTTCAGTCCAGGCTGGCCTCCACCTACCGATCCTTTGACGGACACATTGTATGTATGTTCATGAAGTAGTTAATCTTCTTGGCTACGAGGTTATCATGAAACAGCCTGTTAAAATCCACGTAGACACACACGTGTCACCCCCTCCACAGTTCTTTCATGTGGAATTTAGAACTTGGCACTCATAACTGCTTTCAAAATGTACAATTTAAAACACCCGGAGGAACCCTGGCTGGTGTGGCTCAGTGGACTGAGCACAGGGCTGAGAAGCGAAGGATCTGTGGTTCGATTCCCAGTTGGGGCATGTGCCTGGATTGCACAGGCCAGGTCCCCAGCAGGGCGCGCAAGAGAGGCAACCACACAGTGAGGTTTCTCTCCCGCTCTTCCTCCGTCCCTTCCCCTCTCTCTAAAAATAAATAAATAAAAATAATAAACTCTTTAAAGTACTCAGAGGATATGCAGATTTGGAGAGAGACCTGAGCCCCCCTCATGGCCCCACATCACAGCGGCTCACTCAGCTCTTTTCCACAGCTAAAGGAGCACGTGTAGGCAATTATGTGACTTCAGCATAACATAATAGATTTTCATATTAGAGTTATTTTACCTTATATACACATTTCCTCAAGACTTTTTCTGGCTTGGTTTATTACTTCTATTTCTTTTAGTCAATTATATGTTAGCCATTTTCATTTCCTCTGAAAAGTCAATAAAAACGTAATTACAAAAAAGTTCTGGGAGAAAAGGCTATCATCCATTTCATTGTCTGGGTTGCTTAAGAAATGTTTATTTCTGGACGGGGAGAGTTTCTTATTTGCCTTGGCTCTGCCTTTGTGTATATATCCACTGCAAAGCAACAATCCCTTTCCTGAGTTGGCAGCCTTGGGGGCCCTTGAAATAAACGCCATGTGGCAGATGCTGAACAGGTGGCCACAAGGGCCCGGAGTTAACCCTTTCAGGGAGTGGGTTTGCCGTCTGCCCCCCACAGCGCAGGCAGCAGCCTTAGCACATGCCCCCGTGAGAAGAGAGGTTTTTGATCGGATGTCATATTTTAAAAATACCCCACGTAGTCTTCCGAAAGGAACACAAAAAACACAAGAAGGAAGTTTGTTAATCAGATAAATATTTATTTGTTATCTGTTGCATTTAAAATAACCCTGGGCCTGTATCCTGCAAGAATTATAATGCTGTGGATGGTGGATTCAATTTTTTTAAAATGCCCTAGAGGAACTTAAAATCTGGTTAAGAAAATCATTATATTAAAGAAAAAATGTTTTGTTTATAAAGATGACATGTTTATTGTAGGAAATTTGGAAAATATATAAAAATATAAGGGAGAATATTTAAATCACCCATATGCTACCACCCAGAGATAATCACCATTAACATTTGGTATAGTTATAGAAAAATGTGTATGTATTTAAATTTCTCTTTGCAAAGTTGGAATCATGTCATACACATTGAAATGCGCCTTTTCATTTATTATAGTGTTAGTATTTCCTGAAGTCATTAAACATTATTTAAAACTATTTTATGGATATGAGATATTCCATCATTTGATGCAAAATAAGGAATTTAACACATTTTTGGGGGTGTTTTGTTGATTGAAGCTATTGGCTATTACAAATAAGATTGTAGTTTATCCCCCTGTGAATTTTGTGCATATCTATAAATAGTTTCCAAGGAGAATTTCCTACATGTGTATTTGATGGACTGAAACACATAAATATGTTAAAGGGTTAGAAAAATGTGCGTGCAAGGTTTGAACCACTATGTTTTCTTCTCATCAGAAGAGCTGCAGGAATTTACACACACCCCAACGATTAACAAGCATATCTATTTGCTTCATCTATAACCAGCCTGGGTGTTATTGTTTTGAAATGTTTGCCAATTTCGTGGTAAAAAATATCTCGATTCAATTTTTGTTCCTTTGCTTACTAGAGAAGCTGAACATGGGTTCTTGTTTATTGGTCATTTCTTTCCCTTTTTTTTAGTAAATTGTGTTTTTCTGTGTTTAACCCCTGCTCTCATGATGTGTGTTTACTAATACTAGTCTCTCTTTGTGTGTCAGATAGATTGCAAATATTTTACCTGGTCTGTCAATGTCTTTTAAAAGTTTTCTTTAAGCTTATAAAAATTTTTCATTTTTATGTAATCAGTGCTATCAAGTTTTTTCTTCTTGAGATTCCTTCTACTCGTTTGTGTTATTAACACCTTTGTCACCCCAGTATTGGCTAAATTTTAATTTATATTTTATCTTGTCCTGTGACTGTTTTTCATTCCCTCTTTACATTTCACTCTCGTCAGAATATATTCTAAGGTATCATTTACAAAAAGTAAAATCTGGTTTTATCTTTTTGTAAATGATTCACCCAATTTGTGATCATCTTTTTTTTTTTTTAATCTTCACTGAAGGACACGCTCATTGGTTTTGGAAAGGGGACGGGAGGGAGGGAGAGGGGGAGAAACATTGATGTGAAAGACCAACAGCGATCCATTGCCTCTCACAGACCCCCACTGGGGACCAAGCCTGCAACCCAGGCAAGTGCCCTGACTGGGAATTGAACCTGTGACCTTTCAGTTTACAGGATGATGCTCCAACTAATTGAGCCACACCAGCCAGGGCACAATCATCAACTTTAATTTTTCTCCCAACCAGACTGAAATAGAATTGTAATCACATATTAAATTTAGGCTTGTGTTTTGTGTTTCTTCTCTGGTCCACTCTGCAGCCTCCTAAAAACATTCTGTTTTTATTTTTTTGTAGCCAAATATTCTAATATTTGGCCTTCTAAGTCCATTCTCCCATAATTCTTATTTTTCAGAATATTCCTGTTCGGTCTAACAAACAGTCTTTCTAATAAACTTTAAATTGTTTTGTGAAACTATTCCATTTGTACTTTGAAGATTTCACTCAATCTATAAAACAAGTCAAGAAGAACTAAGTAAAACTCTGAGAGCTTTTTAGGTGACATTGGCAGGCTGGACACACACGTGTCTGTGACACACATGGGGCAGGTAACTCCTGTGTCCTTGTCAAAAGGCCACAGGGCGGCGAGCCCAAGGCCCGGGAGAACAGGAGGCTCTTTCCTGTGTAACCACACACGTCACCTGCAGAAACTGGTGTGGCTACGTGGGTTCTAGCAGGTTCTTCCTAAGACTTAGTTTCTTGTGGTGAGTCTTTTCAAAAGGTTATCATCTTGATGTCTTTCTTGAGGATTAGATTCCACTTTTTCTTTGTTGTAGAATCATCTCCTTGAGTAAATATTGGTTCTTGGTTTTCCCCATGAAAAGAGTGGGTAAACTCTCTCCGTCTGGTTGTCCTCAGAACCCTCCTCTCGTTTCTTACTTAGGAGAGATGGTTGCTGTAAGTTTATACAGTCACCAGCTTTTCCTCAGCTTTGCTGAGGTCTCCTCCTCTTGCTTCTCCAAGGTTTCCCTTTGACTTATGAGGGGGAAGGCATGAGCCCGTCTTTCGTTGGTTTAGCTCTGTGCTTACAGATATCTGATGCATATGCCAGTGGCGTAATAGCCATATATAGTGTCTGATGTATAAATAGCGTCTATCCCTACATTACAGTCCCCATAAGAATTTCTTCCTATTTTTATATTCTTTTTGTCATTTTCATTAGAATATAGAAAGCAGACAATTGGGTATCTGGGTTCATCTCTTCTTACCTAGAATTGTGAGGTCATTGTTCTTTATTTGTGCATGTATTTATTTATTTTTAAAAATATGTTTTATTGATTATGTTATTACAGCTGTCCCATTTTACCCTCTTTTTTCCCCTCTACCCTGCGTACCCCCTCCCACCCTCATTCCCCCCATTTAGTTTATTCATGTCCATGGGTCACACATATAAGTTCTTTGGCTTCTACATTTCCTATACTGTTCTTAACCTCCTCCTGTCTATTTTCTACCTACCATCTATGCTGCTTATTCTTTGTACCTTTTCCCCCGTCCCACTCCCTCACTGATAACCCTCCATGTGATCTCCATTTCGGTGATTCTGTTTCTGTTCTAGTTGTTTGTTTAGTCCGTTTTTGTTTTTGTTTTTTAGGTTCGGTTGTTAATAGCTGTGAGTTTGTTGTCATTTTACTGTTGATATTTTTATCTTTTTTTTTCTTAGATAAGTCTCTTTAACATTTCATATAATAAGGGCTGGGTGATGATGAACTCCTTTAAGTTGCCCTTATCTGGGAAGCACTTTATCTGCCTATTCGTGCATGTATTTCAATTATGTGAGCATTTCCAAATGAGCGAGAGAGGTTACTGGGAGCTGGGAGGGTCACAGGGAATCCCAGGATAAATAATATCTGAGTGAGGACTTGAAGGATGGGTGGGATTCCAGTCAATAGGGCAGGTTATGGAGGAGATTCCTGAGCTGGGCGAAAGCTTAGAGAGGCAAATACAACAGATGGAGTCTGAGCTCCACTCAGGGAAGGGTTTTGCTCTGGAGGAGGAGGACTTGAAGGCATTCATGGAAAATTACTTTGGAAAGAGGGTAAGAACCACATGATCGTGGGTGCAGGGCACCAGGGAAGGGAGTTTGTTTTATGTTCTACAGATCGCATCAAGGAGAAGGCTCACATGTTGGAAGATGTGTCCCAGAAAGATTGGGAGCCACCTCCGAAGGGAAGAGCCTGTCTTGCCAGCTTTAGGTTGGGCCAGGTGCGGGCACCTGCTGAGCGCTGGTTCCTGCACATTGTGCTCTCGGTACCGACAACCAACTCCCTGAGTAAACATGGAGGCCAGTGCACAAGCGCAGAGAGTGAGGCCCAGAACAACAAAGGCCTTTGAGAGAAAAGATGAAGATGTCAGTCAGGAGGACGTGGTGGAGGAGGGACGCTGCCGTGCCCCGGATCTAAGGTTGGGCGAGAAAGTGGACCTGCTTCCAGAGCAGCACGGAGCATGTTGTTCTGGCGATTAGAGGCGAAGGAGGAGCCAGGAAGCAGGGCAGAGGGGAAAGCCGACATCCCCTCCAGAGGAGGGGGGACAGGGAGCGATGAAGGAAGCTGTGGCTGCGCCCAGGCCAGGGACCCAGCAGGACACGAGCTCTTAGACTGCACCGCCAGCGTTGACGCCGCGAGCGGTTTCTCAAGGAAGCAGCGGAGCAAACTGGCATCGTTAGCCAGGCATGCCCACGTTAGCCTGAGGCTTGGCTTGTGTTCGGGGTAAACGGAAACACGAGAACCCAGTTCTACTACTTCAGTTTGTCTTTCTTTAGTTTATGAAGTCAGATGTAAAAGCTAAAATCGCAAAGTAAAAGAATGGTCACAACTCAAGGGGACACTTTCGATGTTTCCCTGTACCCACTCATCTTTAGCAGTAAGCACATGCCCACGTGATGCAAGTACTTTTCTTTAAAAAAATAAGAAAATGTACTGGTAGGGTTCTTATTGTACACATCACACATGCTCATTGTGGAAAATAAGAGTTAGGTAAAAATCATTATTTTTACCACCCTCAAATATTACCATATTGGTATGTTCTTTCATTCTTTATTTATTTATATGTAAACGAACAAATACATAAACATAAAATATAAACACCTATAAATATATATAAATATACAGATAGAAGTCTACACACACACACACACACACACACAGCTCTACAAAATAAGATTCTACTGCACATCCTGTTTGGTAACCTTCCCTGAACAGTGTCAATTCAAAGATGCTAAGATATTATATCTCTCCTTAGCAAAAATAATAAAACAAGCAAAATGTATTTTTTCTAATTTATTTTTAAAAATTAACTTATTCCCCAATTACAGTTGGCATACAATATTGTGTTCGTGTCAGGTGTACAGCACAGCGATTAGACCTGTCTGTCCATAATGAAGGGATGACCCCGAGGAGTCTGGGGCCCCCGACACCGTACACAGTCCCTGCAGTGTTGTTGGCTCCGTTCCCCATGCTGCACTTCACAGCCCTGTGACTGTTTTACAACCGGCAACTAGTACCTAACCCCTTTCAGCTTGTTCACCCGAACCCCCGAGCCCCCTCCCATCTGGACACAATCAATTTGTCCTCTGTATTTAGGTTTGTGTCTGTTTTGTTTGTTTATTTTTGTTTTTTAGATTCCACATGTAAGTGAAATCACATGGCATTTGTTTTTCTCTGTGTCTGATTTATTTCACTCAGCATAATTCCCTCCGGGTCCCTTCTTACTGTTCCATGTGGCAAGATTTCATTCTCTTTACTGCTGAGTAGTATTCCATCCTATATTTGCACCACAGCTTCTTTATTCATTTGTCTATGGTGGGCACTGGGGCTGCTTCCATACCTTGGGCATTGTAAATAATGCTGCAATGAACATATGGGTGCATATATCTTTCTGAATTAGTGTTCGAATTGGATTTTTTGGATAAATACCCAGAAGCAGAAATGCTGGGTCATATGGTAGTTCTCTTTTTAACTTTTTTGAGAAAACTCCATACTGTTTTCCATAGTGGCTGCATCAATTTGCAATCCCACCAACAGTACACAAGAGTTTCCTTTTCTCCACATCCTTGCCGACACTCGTTTGTTGATTTACTGATGATAGTCATTCTGACAGGTGTGAGTTGAGACCTCACTGTGGTTTCAATGTGCAATTCCCTGATAATTAGTGATGCTGAGCATTTCTTCATATATCTGTTCACCATCTGTATGTCCTCTTTGGAGAAGAGGTTATTCAGGTCCTCTGCCCATTTTTAAATTGCATTGTCTGGTGTTTGGTGTTAAGGTGTATGAGTTTATTATATATTTTGATCATTAATCCCTCATCAGCTGTATCATTGGCAAATATCTTTTCATATTCAGTAGGTTGTCTTTTTGCTTTGGTGATTATTTCTTTTGTTGTACAAAACCTTTTTAGTTTGATATCGTCCTGTTTGTCTAGTTTTCTTTTGTTTCCTTTGTCCAAGGAGACCTATCCAAAAAAATATTTGTAAGAGCTATGTCAAAATATTAATTACTTATGCTTTCTTCTAGGAGTTTTATGATTTCAGGTCTTACATTTAAAGCTTTAATCCATTTTGAGTTTAGTTTTATACACATGGTGTAAGAAAGTGGTTTACTTTCATAAAATGTAATTTTTAAAAACTCCTTATGCAGAGATAGTAACAGCTCCGTGTGTGGGGATGAGAGAGGCAAATGGAAGCTCTCACTCCGTAAGGAAAGTAGATTCTCATTCCACATTGGACAATTTGCAGAGGCTGCAGAAGACAACACATGTGTTTCATGGGTCCATAGCGCCCGCTGAAAACCGCTCTTCCTGAGACCCCGGAAAGAAGAATGAGGTGGGCAGAGTCGGCCAATCACACACTGTAGAAATATCCGTCCACGGCAGGAAGAGGGCAGCACACTTATGGTCACTTTAAAATATTTAAAATATGAAAGAGTCCCTTGGGAAAGAACGCATGCCCATAATTACTCCACCATCGTGGGTTAGTTTTCCAGTTAACTAGCTATACACTGAGTGCATTCATTCATTCAACAAATCCATACACTGTCCTAGGTGCTGGTGCCCCTGTCACAGCAGAAAGATGTCCTACCCTTTATACGCTTAGCTTCTAGTCAGAGGAGGCAAAGAATAAATGCTTATTTGGTATGTCAAATGGTAAAGATCACATAACAGAAAAAATAAAATAGAGGAGGATATTTGGGGGATGCCAGTGATAAGGTGTGAAGCTTTAAATACCGGGGGTTCGGAGAGGTCTCACCCTGAATGTGGCTTTGAGCAAAGCCAGAGGCTGGTGAAGAAGTGAGCCATGAGATTACTTGACAAGAGGTGTTGTGGGCAGTGGGAAGGGCAGGTGCAAAGGGCTTGAGCTGGGAACATGTCTGGAATATCCAAGGAGAAGAAAGACCATGGGTGTCCTGGAGCCAGAGAGGGAAGGCGATGGAACGAAAGAGAAACAGGTAAGGCAGGCTGGGTGGGGGGGGGGGGGTCTTGTGAGCTACGTACTGAGTGATTTGGAGAAGCGTGGGAAAGTTTTGGGTAGGGGTGTCCAGGATTTGACTTAGGGTGCTGCTGGGAGCTGCATGGAGACTGGAGTGCATGCATGTACATGTGAAAGCAGGGACCCCAGAAAGTGGGCGTGGCAGCAGGAACCAGGGCAGGAGCCTCGGAGGAAGCTGGATCTGCAGGGATGGGTGAGGGAGCCACCGGGTTCTGTCTTCTCTACCCACACGGAGCCCACCCTCACTGCCGCCCGGAGAGGATGGCACCTGTGCTCTTTGCAGTCATGCGTTCATGAAGAGGCCCTCAGGAAGGCTTGTGGTTGAATGGAGGACCCAAAAGAGAACAGGGGGATCTGGGCATGGGGACTGCTGGTCACGGCAGCATCAGGCAGGCATGGGAAGGAGCGGTTCGGTGTCCTCACTGTGGAGGAGAGACCAGAAGTGGGACAGAGGGCAAACACAGTCTCAGGACTCCCTGCTGGAAGAAGGGCAGCCCGCAGAACTCACATCTCGGTAGCAAGCAGAGGCCCTGCCCCCTCGGGGGTCCGAGTGCCTCTTCTGATCACCTCCCCAGCACACATGCTTCCTTCTGTCATCTGTAACCCTGGGGACAGTCTGTTTGATCCTCATTATAGTTTTACTTCTGTTTAATTCAGCTTCAGGGCTGGTGTAATTCAGGCATGGTATAATTAATCAGTTGAGCTCTCAGTTTTTGTCCCAGCTGCCAAGGCTACGTAAGCCAAGATGCTTTTGCAATTTTTTTCTATTGCAAAATATTAGCTTTCTCTTCAAATTCTCCCCCACTTTCCAAATATCTCTATGCTAGTGTATAGCTTTAAGGTTTGCTGAAAAACCAGTAGAAATGAGAAAGGAGAGGGAGTAAAGATTAGCTAGGGCACATTCCAAATTGCCTACAGATTCATTGTATAATGCAAGTCACCTTTCTGTGAAATGGAAAATAATATCGGCTCCTAATAGAGCACAGAGAGATCTCGTACATGTTTAGAGAACAGCTCCTGTCCGACTTGTAGGAGAGTCTCTGCTTTCTATACTTCTACCCATTTAGTTCTCAGGGCTTCTGGTGGGCCCATGAGGTGTCCCAGAAACAAGCACAGACCCCCAAATACTCTCCTCAGTACAGGCAAATCATTTACTTACTGGTGAGGCTGTAAGTTACACATTGCAGCCGACTGCTGGTCTCTGGTGTGACTACTGTTTGTATACATTATTAAATAGGTCTGTATTCATTTGCTAGGGCTGCTGTAACAAAATACCACAGACTGGGTGGCTTCAAAAACAGGAATATATTTTTTAAGAGTTCTGGAGGCTGGAAGTATGAGATGAAGGTGTTGGCAGGGTTGGTCTCTTTTGACAGCTCTCTTTGTGGCTTATAGGTAGCTGCCTTCTTCCTGGGTCCCTCCATGGCCTTGCCCCTGTGCACGCCTGTGTGTCCTGTGTCCAAACCTCCTCTTCTTATCAGGACACCAGTTATAATGGATTAGAGCCTACTGTAAAGATTTTGTTTTAACTTAATCCACTCTTTAGAGACCTTATCTCCAAATAGGATTGAATTTGGAGGTCTTGGAGGTTAGGACTTACACATAACTTTTGGAGGGACAAAATTCAGCTCATAACAAGATCCAATCACTCACCTGACAAGCATTTACTGAGACTTTGCTATGCGGTAGGCATATAGCTCAGCTGGCCGGTGCACGGATGAGGTCACGCTGTCACGTTAGTGGGTCAGTTGATGTCGACTCTGTGCATACCCCTGCCCGAGGAAATACGAGAGTGGGGAGTAAACGCGGTAGTTCTTCCCTGTCTGTTGTTGCCAGCGCAGCCTCAGGCACCTGCTGCGGGTGAACCAGCAGACGATCTGCAGAAATGAGGACAGGCACACCCCAGCTAGAAGACACAGTGGGGTGTGCTCCTGGGCACAGTGGGGTAGCCCAGGCCTGTGGCGTCCAGGGATGGAGGCTTTCCACTCTGAGCACACTCCACTGGCCCGGGGCTCCGAGTAGCCTTAGGGATTATGGATCTGGGGCCTTGAGGTGAAGAGGCCATTTGAATATTTTGATGGTGTCAGTGATGACATAGTCCTCACGGGTGTGTGCTTGGAGTGGCTGTAGGATCAGCAGCTGCGGATCCAAGGATGTGGATGGTGAGCAGAAGGGGCGATGCCTGACAGTGGGTGGGCCACTCGAGGGGCGCTGAGACGCTCAGCAGAGCGGGAGGAGGTCCTAAAGCAGAAGTAAAGGGACACAGTGCAACAACACGGGTCACAGTCCTGGGCTTTGCTTTGATAGATCTTCAGCTTCTCGTTGTTATTATATGATTTCACCCTCCCAACAAACTTGCTGAGTGGGCAGGGCAGGCACTGTTAATCCTGTAAGTTCGATGAGGCGGTGAAGCCCAGAGTGGTCAAGTGACCGGCTGAGGCCACACACCTAATGACACACAGAGCTGCTCCCAGATCCCCTGTCCTGAGTTCATTCCTCTTTCAATGCCGAGACTAGCTGTGGAGCGTCAGCAGTGGTTTGAACAGGAGCTCGTCTGTCCTGTTGGGCTTTACGGGGAAATGTTTTCGTGGGGTTTGAACCTTGCCCAAGTGCCCATCCTATGTCCAGAGACATCCTGCAGGGGTCAACCAAAGGCACCTCTTATCCCTGGACTGTACTTATTCCCGAGTCACTCCAAAGTAAAAGGAGGACTACTGTCCCCCCCCACCCCCCGCCCCTCCCGCCGCCTTTCCATCCTTAATGCCTACAGCATAAATTCACTCTCCACTCTCTCTCCCCTGCACCACACCTTTGGTCTTCCTTGCCTTTTTAGATGCAAAGCCTCTCCCAAACAAAAGACAATCTTTTCAATCTAATGCCAAAGTAGGAGCTCTGGGGTTTCTTCCCCTGGGAAGTCCTCCTTGACTGCCAGACCTGAGGCCCATGCCCATCCCTTCTGCTCCATAGCTCCTAGCACTCTCAAGACATCAACAGCCCTGATTGGTAATTGCCCACTGGCCTTTATGGGCTCCCCATTGGACTGTGCGCTTCTCACAGGCAGTGGGCAGTCTCTCTTGATCACTAGTTCGCCCACAGGGCGATCACAGTGCTCGGGAATGCTTGCTGAGGAAATGGGAAGGGAAGACAACAGAGTTAGTGAGAGCTTACAAGACCTTCGCAACCACCTCCTGAAAGTTCCACTCTGGTTGTAGACTGTCAGAAGAAAGCGGGGTTTGGGGGGTGGGATTGATGCCTCTTTGCAGAGGTGGTCTATGGTGGATCCTTTGTGACTACAAGGCCCAGGGAAGCTGGCCAAAAGGGTGGGTGGCAAGAAGCAAATGAAGACCCCAAAGATGGCTTACCTGGAAGGAAAGAGGGATGGAGAAAAGAAAAATTGTTTTCCCCGCAGTGACAGGAAGAATGAAATGGCGTTCCCATGGAAGCGTGGAAACAGCTATTGATCACGATGAAAGCCAAGGGGGTTAGGATGAGCCTGCCATGGCTCATCTTGGCAGCGGCCCGCAGATGTGATCCGTGCGGTTCAGAGTTTGACTTTTGAATTTGAACCATTATAAAAAGCCTGGGCGAAGCAAATCTAAACATGCAGAATGCAAATTCCAAGAAATTTAAAAATGTGATGACCCTCTTTCCAACCCCAAGGCAAATAGCGTTGGAAGAGGACGTTGATATATATGGTGATTGCTTCTGTTTCCTAACTTTAAAATACAGGCTGTTTTAGCCCATCGCACACATGGCTATTATGTAGAACAAGCCATTAAAAGTGACAGCAAAGCACTTTGCACGCATAAAAATGCTACACGAGTGATACTTACTACTACTTCCCATCATTTAATGTCTGAGAATGAATGTCTACCATTTATAATAATTTTATGCGACTTTGACGGCTCTCAGCTCTTACCGAGCACGGAGGGAGGAACTGGGCGGTGTGTGGAAGCCGCAGATTGCCTTGTAGGTAAAACTGCTTTATTATAATAAATTCGTTTGGGTTCCTCAGATTGGGAAAAGAATGTTCACATGTTTAGAAGATTCTGAAGGTGGATAAAATGCTTTCTTGACATCATTTCCCCTGGACTGTCACACAGCAGGTGGTTAAACGTTTTCAACAGATGAATTCATGATCGCATCTGGCTCGAGACGAACTAAGCTTCCAGGTGGAGGGGAAGATATTGGATATTGCCCCAACCCTGACATGCTGCTTTACGACTGGAGCAAGTTCATTGGCGACGTTAGGAAACTAATCCGAGTTATTTCAGCATCGTGCATTTCTCTAAATGGTAAGACGGTCGCGTTTGAATCTTTCCTGCTCACGTGCCTTAGAACTGCCCTTACTTCGCATTCGCAGTTCAATGAGCTCTTTTCTTGGAAAATGTCAGCCTTAGGATCCTCTTCACGTTCCCCCACCAAAACAAAAACAAAACAGCAACAACAGTGCTCTGCATGCTCTGGACATGAGACCCCTCGTCTCTACAGAGTAGAGGCTGCTCCAGATGACCCTCCCCAACTTAACACTCTGTGATTCTACTAGGAAACCCTGGGTCCGGCGCCTGCCAAGGAAATAGACTGACTTTGAGAGCAAAACAGGATGGGGAAGGAGATGCAGAGCAGCTTCAGCCATTTAATACTACGCTTGACAATGCAATTCACCTTGTGCTCCTTCCTGAATCATAGTCTCCAATATGCTGCATACCCCTGACAGCTGGGGTACCATTTGCTGAGTTGAGGCAGAATACGCATTTTACAGCTACTCCATCTCACCCACGCAGGAAGCCATTCACCTTCTGCTGAGCTAGCAAGCAGATCATAAGCTCAGCTGAGAAGGCGGGGGTGGGGAGCACAGATAGAGGGGAAAGGACAGGTCTGCTTTGTGTAGGGCCATCGTTGAGATTTATTCACGGCCCTTCAGCTGGGCCCCGGCATGCTGTCGCCTGAGAAAGAGAAAGCCGATATGTAGCAGTGGGGTGATTTGGTTTAATCCTCGGAATTATGCCACGTTTCCAAAATGCGACTTGACAAGATCAGAAGAGCATCCAACAAACGCTGTGCTGTGGTTAGCGAGGCTGGTGTGGGGGAGGGGCAGAGTGGGGAACTGCCTCGTGCTCTTGCTGGGATTACAGGCAAGAGCAGGTCCTAGCTTCTCGCTGTGAGTTTAAAATAAAAGTGATGACAAGACCGACAACATGAGATATTAATATCCAGCCTCTGCCAACAGGTTAATGAAAATTAAGTACTCCTTTTGCCTCTTGCCACTTTAGAGTGGCTTGTCTTTTGTTATTATCCAATCGATATGGCCAGTTGTGGTCGCGCACACTTGGGTGTGACTCTCATGTGCTTTCCTCAGCTGCCATCCATCTCTCCTTCATCTCTGCAGAAATACATATTCGCTTCCACTGAAGACTTGATTTGTAGGACGTGAGCATTGGGGTTGTGTCCATTCAGCTTAAATTTGGGGCCATAGTAACAGATTAGTGACATCTCTTCATTGCAAATCTTCATCTACAGGACTAACCTAAACCTGCTTCAGCTGAGCGAACATCATGAACTCTGGGAAGTCCGGGTGTGTGGCAGGCTTTGGCAGAACATTCAAAGACTGCAGCTCTCTGATGTATTTGGAGTTTTGGAAAACAATGTGGAGAAGAGCATAGTTTTTAAAAAGAGATTTCATGTCAAGGAGATAAGACAGGAGGGTGTTGAGGGAAGGAGGTAAAAGAGACACTAGGTTTCTCTATCTTTGTTACTTCTCCCCTCATCAACCCAGGGCTAGGGGATATCCTTACAGCTTGGCTCCTTGGATACCCCTGTATATTGTCCCGTGTGGCAGGTTCATTCTATGGCCTTCAGTGACCCTAAGTCAACAGGAAAGTTTAGAGGGTCAGGACGGTGCAGCAATTGATAGAAGTGACTGGTGAGAGAGAGATTTCAGCCTGAAGACCCTCCTGTCAGTCCTTGCCTGCCACAGGCTTTTCCAGCTGGACACGCTGAAGCCCCTTGCACCTCCTCTTTGCCCAGTGTAGGCATCACATCTGCCTGGTGTAGGGGAGCGCATCTGGGATGCACGTGAGATGCTGGAGCAGTAGGGTCTGGCACTGTTTGCTGTCCTGGGCACCGCGGGAGAGTGTTGGCCATGATGTGCCCACCAGATCTGAGTCCTCCTCCAGCCGGTTTGATTGGGTTCCTCCTCCAGTTTCAGCTTTACATTCCACTCATCTACCCACCGGGCTTGAAGCTCTGTTCTGAACCCTGGACAGCTGGGATGGGCCTGACAAGCCCCTGGCCCAGTCTGCCTGCCCCCACCTTCTCCAAGGGATGCAAAGCCCCTGAGATGACAGAGATTCGAGGCCTTTATCTCCAGTTTGATGCTCTTTCTGCTTTCTCATGTCTCTAAGGACTATAAAAGTCTGTTAGATAGAACCATGTAAAACCCAGACCCAAGAGAAGAAACTCCATCTTGTTTTCAGTGCCTTGTGGACACCTGTGTCAAATAGTTGAGCTTCTTGGGACAGAGCATAAATACGTGTATGGGATGTGTATCACGGTGATCAATTTAACTTGATTAATTGTTTTCTCCATTTTTTCAGTAGATAATAACAGAGGTTTATAAATAAGAAAAAGCTTGGGGGTGCTTATGAGGATATTGCTGTGTTTCAGACATGGCCTCTAAGTCCTGGTCCTGGCCGTGGAGTGGTATTAAGTGGAGGACAGAGGTTAATCCTTGGTAAGGCCACGATAAAGGGAGATGATCCTAGGAAACAGAACAGGAGGTCATGCTGTCCCATTGTCCTTGTCATTCCTCACTGCCCTGCCATGGCTTCGCAGGGCAGGGCTTGCCCTCTCCTGCTACAGTGCAATTCTAACACTGGCTACTAGAGTTAGTACAGAGCTCACAGGGTGGAAGCACAGCCTCCCACAAGACTCCCCTCACTTCAGACCCCAGTGTCAAGGTCCAAGGTTTCCAGGCCACTGGTACTTCTGACCAACTGGTTACAAATCTGTGGATTTCCCACTATCCTCTTAGGTTCCACCACTTAGGAGAGTGACTCACAGAACTCAGGAAAGTGCTGTACTTATGATTACAGTTTTATTGTACAGGATATACATTACCAACCAAGTTCAAAGACTCATAAGATGAAGTCTGGAAGGGTCCCCAACATGAAGCTTCCATGTCCTCAGGATGCATCACCCTGTGGACATATCAATGTATGATTATCAACAAGCAAAGCTCAAATGAGCTTTCCTGTCCAGAGTCTTTACAAGGGTTTCATTAAGTAGGCATGATTGGTTGAATCACTGGCCACGTGATTCATCTCAGCCTCTGGATCCTCCTCACCGCAGCCCTCTGTTCATGTGGGTGGTCGTTCTGGCACCAGCAGCCTAGATTCTGAAACTCTCTAGGGCTCACCATGAATCACCTCATTAGCATAAAGTCACCTGGGGTCCCATTGCTGGCCATGGATAACAAAGATACTCCTCTCACTTGGGAAGTTCCAAAGGTTTAGAAGCTACGTCGTAGGAACCCAGGCAAAGACCAGACAAATTGTACAACACCTAAACAAGTCAGTTTACTTTTACAAAGTCAGAATTAAAATGTAAGAACAGAGGCAAAAGTCACATTTATTTTACACATTTGCTTTAGCGTGGGATTCCTTTAAGTTCCAATGGGCCAAGGCATTTATTTATTTACTTATTATTTTTAAAAAGTAATCTCTTCTATTTTAATTTCTATTTATTTATTTTTAGTTTAAAAAGTTTAAATTTTGGCCTGGCTGGCGTAGCTCAGTGGATTGATCGCGGGCTGCGAACCAAAGCATTGCAGGTTCAATTCCCGGTAAGGGCACATGCCTGGGTTTCAGGCCACATCCCCAGTGGGGAGCCATGTGAGAGACAACCACACATTGATGTCTCTCTCTCTCCCTCTCTTTCTCCCTCTCTTCCCCTCTCTAAAAAGAAATAAAAATAAAATCTTTTAAAAAAGTTTAAATTTCCACAATTTCCAACCACAGTTTACAGTCAACATTATTTTGCATTAATTCAGGTACACCCAACACATTTAAAATCTAACAATAACTCCACGGTGCCGTGTGTTTGCTGTGAGCCAGTCCCACACGTGCAGAGCCGGGCACTAGAGGCGGGCTGCCCAGCTCTAGCCTAGGGCTTCTTAGCAGTAGCCCTTGTGGGGTTGCCCTTGGGTGCGTGGCCATGGGCAAAATTTTTTGCGGGGCTTCATTGCTCCACAAAAATTCACCTAGACTCATGGTGTCAACACTGTTCTGGTGTCTACGAAAGAGATGCCCTGCTGGCCGGCAGGCACAGTCTGCTTGGGGGATGCCATCTTGAATCTAACCCTGCATAGCTCCATGGGCACAGGTCTCTGCGCTCCTTGGACATCTGGTCTCCCCAGAGGAGAGTGTTCTGTAAAGGGTTGGAGAGAAACGGAGACTAAGGCCCCTGGTGGTCCCAGTGCCTCTTAGATGTAGGAGGACTGAAAGCACGGACCAGAGCAGCTTCCCCTTCTTTGTGCCCCCATCCCCGTGCTGGCCAGGGTCTAAGGTCCAGCTGGACACTGGGCAAGTCACTTCATCTCTCAGTGTCTCAGTTTCCTCAGCTGTAAAATGAGGATAAGAGGAGCGCCAATATTAATAATAGTTAATAATAACATCTTAGAGTTTGGAGAAGAGCAAAGTGATTTAGTGTAAGTGAAGTCCCTGAAAGCAGAGCCTGACACAAAATACGTGCCCTTTCAGCGCTGTCTTTGTTGTCGGTAAGCTTTATGTAACCCACACGACTCCGTAAATTCCTTTCTTTTTATTCACATGTTACTGATGAGGACATGGAGATGTTTGAGAGAGAAAACAGTTTGTCCAAACCCACACACACAGGGTGGGGCCAAAGTAGGTTTACAGCTGTGAGTGTGCAAAACTCAGTTTATTCTTGCATTATTATTAATTATTGTACTATCTTCCATATGAAGAACTGCAAACCTACTTTTGTCCCACTTTGCATGTTTGGTAAGTATCCGAGCCAGAACTTGGGTCCAGTTTAACCTGATTTGGAGGCCTGCCCACTTTGTTGTATGTTCCATTGCCTTCTATTTGCTCAAAAGTTGAATTTATGCTGTTTTTTTTAAAAACACTATAGCTGATTCAAGGTGCATTGGTGTGGTCCGCTACCAGTATAGAGTTATTCTTTCTGGAATGCAGGCTGCAGGTAGCTGCAAACTTTGGCTGCTAGAGAACTTTCTAGAAGCAGGGACTTAGTACAGAGTGAAGCCTGTAAGGCCAGGTTATTAGCAAGCATGTAAACCTGGAGGGAGGGGCACTATGAATTATTTCTCAACCCAGCGCCCAGTGCCGCAACCTGCTTTCCTTCTGGACCTGAGCTTCGTTCAACCTTTCTGTGTTTCCAACAAGCACTGGAAGCACCTCTCTGCTCCCCAGTGTCCCCAGTAACAGCTAAACCGCCCTACTCTTCCACCTTTGCTTTGGGAGGGGGGTGTTCCCAAAGGGCCCACCCCCAGCTGCAGTGGAGGGAGGACCCACTTAGCAGCACGCTGGAGGACAGAGGTGAAGGAGAAAACACATCACTCCAGGAGCAGCCAGAAGCAGTTTCAGCGGGAGAAAAGGCACTTCAAAGCGTAGAGGAGCAAAGCGGTTGGAAGTTACAGGAATCCACCGAAGTGAGATAAGCCACGTAAGACGGGATGAACCGAATGTGTGTAGGGCCTGGGGCAAAGCTAAGACGGCTGTTCCACGTACGGACTCTGAGCATCCTTCTTAGAGATTTGGAGCTGGAAGACTAGGGAGAAACGCAGGGAAGGAAAGTCACACGCAGTGCAAGTCTCCCAACCAGGGAACCTCCCTGTTGGAATGATTCCAGTTGCACCTTAGCACCTCAGCTATGAGTCTGGCGTGGGTGGGAAGGGATGACAGTGTAGTTGACGTTGTTTTGTGACCTTGTGGGGCTTTACAGAGTAGATTCGTTTCAAATGATTCTAACAGATGGAATGATTCCGCTTCTGAAAATGGAATGTGGTAACAACCACCAAAATCCACCTATGCAATTTTCAGAGGATTGGGCTCAGATGAATTGAGATTTTCACCACATTAGGACACGTATAACTTAGCATTTTTATTTTCGATTCAGGGGTGGTTACAGAGACCTTTTCAGTGAGGTAGGGAATGAGGTTTGTGAGAGCAACTGTGGACGGGAAACTCCAGGACTCTGGGGGACCGTGCAAACGAAGCAGAGCCGAGCCAAGAGCAGCAGCAGGTTGTTTCAAGAGGCGAAGGTCATCTCACTGCCCTCCATGGGGGTGTGACAGGGCTTTCAGCAGACGGCAGGCCCCGCAGCTCACGCTTCCTGAGGGTCAGTCAAGGCCATCCTGGCCAGCTGGAAGTTAAACGGAGACCACCCCTAAATCTCTTTGCTGACAAGCTGCTGGATTTGTGTACCTAGTCTGGCCAGGAATTCTAAATACACTCTGCCTTTCCTTCACTCAAAATTGGGGAGCTAGCGATGCTTTAAGGGATGCTGTTGTTAAGGGCTCTCTGCCCCTTCTCTTTGGCCTCTTAGCGGGCACTGCCATCCCTGGACACTTCCCACTACACAAGGGCCTCCATTTGTGGAGTCGAATAATAAGATGTAGCAATTCATGCTAAAGTTTTAGTTGTTTAAAATATTGCTCTTCTATTTCCAGATGTATCTTCATTGTGGTGGTTCGTAATAATCAGGTAGAGAAGGCAACACTTATATCAAGAGGAGGCTTGAGGGAAGCTTCTCTTCTGTCTCCCTTCAAACCACAGTTAGAGTATTGAGGATGCTGAATTGGACGCCAGGATGCTCAGCATCTGGTCTCTGCCGCTAGGATGCTGCATGACCTCGGGCAAGTCTTTGCCCCTCTCAGGTTCTCATTTTCCTCATCTTAAAGCAGGGGTTTGGGGTGATCTCTAACACTCCCTTTAAGACATCTGCTAATGGCTGCATGCAAGTTACCCATGGGTAAATCCAGGGCGGTTAGCATGCCTTCGGTCTAACTCCGTGGGAATCTCAAAGAGATGTGGGGCAGGCTGCTGAGAATGGGGCGGGGGAAGCTGACCAGAAACAGGCAGGGCCCACCACCCTGGCTCGATTGCCTGGAACTGTGGTTGAAAGCAAGCGCGGTAGCCATTAGGGACATTAACAAACGCAAAGCTTTTCTTTCTCCCATCACACACCCTGCCTGGTGGGCAGCTCGGCCTGCCAGGGGCCCAGAGCAACATTTGCTGGCCGTCATACATTTGAAAGCTAGAGATGAGAGGTTATGAAAATGACTACTATTTCAAAAATGTTCTCTAAAACAAAGCCTGCCCCTCTCCCCAATGCTATGGAATTTCTAGTTTGCTGCTCCAGTGAGTACAGATTCCGCACCAGGAATCATCCTGCTCAAGAAATACTTTTCCTGGTTGCTTACAGGCTTTTTGCAACAGTCGATGATGATAAGTCTTGACAGCTGCTGTTTACTCTGTAGGTGGGGAGAGGTGAGCTGAAATGGCATCCTTTGTGCTTCTTTTGCATTGGCATCAAATAGCAGTTACCTCCAGCTGAACTTGACCAGGTCAAGGACCTCCGCTTTAACACTAACTCAGGCTCCCACTTTAGGACCCCTGTGGAAGGACATGGGGGACTTTGAGTTGAGGAGTTGGGGTTGCCGGTTCCCAGGGCTCCATCTTTCTTCCCTCATCGGGCTCAAAGCACTTGCTTCCTCACTGGGGACTGCTTTGAACTATGGCTGCGCCTAGTGAGGAGAAGCCTTATCATACAGGGCAAGTCCGGGGATTGGTGCCCGTCTTTCCCACTAGGCAAAGGGCCCGCCTCTCCACCTGTCACTAGAAGCCACTCCAGGATGTTCTGAGTGGATCCAAGCAGAACCTCCTGAGAGGAGAGTGTTCAAAGCTCAGGCCAGGAGAGTGGACCTATTCTCCAATGTTATCCTTGGCCCTTGTGACTTGTCATCTCATTTTCTCCATCGACTTATTTCTGCTCTTGGTAAAGTCTTCCAGTAAGTGGTCCCAGGAAGACCTTTGTGTGGAGCAGGCACAGCCAATGAGCTGTCCACTTGCAGGGCCCAGAATAGAAAGTCTGCAGGTGCCCTGCACCCGAGGGGCCGTTTTGTGCCCAGAAAGGGTCTGCTGCTCAGAGGCCATGCGGGGCGGCTAGGGGGGCCAGCTTCTCTGGGAAGGCCAGGTGCCTCTCAGGGGTGGGCCTCCGGCAGAGTAGTGCCCACCCTCAGAGTCAATACAGTTTCGAAGTCACCACCCTGATAGTTCTAGTAATCATTTCAAATCTGCTGATTGCAGCATTATTGCTAAGCCCAGGCTTCCCTGCCTTGAATCAATATGAAAAAAAAATGTTGATTGCTTTCTATGATTAAACAAGCTAAGCACACTGCTTTTAGGATTTCTGAGGGAAAGAGCGGTGAGTGGATATTTTCAACATCAAACCGAGCTATTAGGAAGAAAGGAGGGGGAAAGCTTTAAACAAACAAACCAAAGCCTTTCTGGTGCTCTGCTAATCCACCTTGAGATTCGATGACTCATGTTGGGTTGCCTCGGTAACCATGACGTAAAGAGAGAGGGGGAGGGGGGACAGAAAGAGAGAGAGAGGAGTAGGGAATCCTTTCTCACTTCTACCCCATACCTCATCCTGTGGGTGCTGAGAGCTGACCCTGCCAGCACAGCCTTCGTCCTTTTGCACCTGAAATCATTTTGCTGTCACGTGATGTGATCACGGGCGGCGTGTCATTGATCATTTTCTCTGGGTGAGCAGTTTTGATCAATGGGGTGTCTGAAAGTTTGCCCAAGGGCATCTGGGGCATGATTAGAGGCTCTCAGAGCCCCACTCCGTCGCCTACCCTGCTCATTGGGAGATGGGCCCTGCAGTGTGTCCCATCAAAGGAGGCCCTGCAGCCCCAGGGCGGTACCGGTTCTCAGAAGGTCGGATCTGTCCCCCGAGGCTGTGACTCAGGCCCCGTGCTCTGATGGGCAGGTGGGCACGTCCCATCAGCCCGCCCGGTCTCCAGCTAAGAGACACTGTTCTGTCGCCATTTGCTCGGGAATCCCAGCTGCAGAGGACCAGCCACAACGGCAGCTTGTTAAGATAGACCCTCTCTTTGCAGTGGAATTTGCAGTGCCGGCTACACACCCAGGTGAAATCACATTACAGCCAACCCTTTCATGCAGAAATGCCTCGGAAAAGCTATTCTGTATCCCGGGGAGACCTCTGGATTCAGCGAACCCTCTGCAATGAATGATCCTGTGCAGGGACCATTTTATGTGGTTCTAGTCCAGTGACTGTCGCCAATACTGTGAAAAGCTCTGCACAATCCGATTTGTCAGAGAATGACTTGTGTCCACGGATAAGCGGTGTTAGTAAGGGACAAGGTAGAGCTGTAAAAACACTGACCACTTACGACCTCGGGCAAGTCTCCAACTCTATGAGATTCAGTTTATTTTTTTTTTACAGTAAGGATAGCAATACCTTTAGAGTCATGGTGAGAGTTCAGGGAGGAAGTGTGGGAAAGTGCTTTGAGATCTGAGATGCCATATTCCAGCAGAGGTTCATACCAGTGCTTCAGACTCGGTTTGAATCCCTGCCAGTGAAAGTACATCAAAACGCCAGAGCTCGGCATTGTCTTGTCATGACGCTTACAATGTCTCCTATTAACACTATCAAAACAAAATGTGGTGTTTCAAAGAAGAATGCCATGCTTTATACATAAGGTATGCAGTTTCTAGTTCCTTGGCGTCAAGCAAACAGAAAATGAGGTTGTAAGGGGAGGAGGAGAGGGAGTAACACACGCCCTGGCACCTCTGCAAGCCGATGCTAATAAGGCAGTAGAGTGCAAAGGTCAAGCGCAGGGGCTTGAAATCCAGACACACCTAGGTTCCTGTTGCACTTTGCTTCTTCCTAGTCTAAGGTCTGACATTAGGCAAGTCACTTAACCTTGCTAGTCCTCATTTTTGTCTTTCATAAATTGACTTTATTAAATGAGCCATAATAATGACTCACAGGTTTCTTTTGACATTTGAGTATGCCAATACACATAAACACTGAACCCACTGTCTGGTACACAGTAAGTGCTCAGACATGTTACTTATGAATAATCCCCATAATCGGTTTGTTTCCTAACCACTTAATGTTTTTTTAAAATATGGAAATTTTAAAAATCCACTTAGTTCCTTTTTTTTGCTGTAGGTTGAAAATATTAGAACACACAGATTACCATTTCTGTTTATAACTTTGAAGTTGCAATACTTAGTACACATGCAATAATGTGAAAACACCTAGCATAGTGCCTACCACACAGTGAATGTTCCAGAAACCTGTCGCAGTTTAATGAAGACATAAAATGTCTGTAAATGCCAGCGTGAAACTTTATGTGTCAGCTAGACTAGGCCATGGGATGCCCACATAGTTGGTCAAGTTTTATTCTGGGTGTTTCTGTAAGGGTGTTACCCCACACACACAAGGTTAGCCTTTAAATTGGAAGACTGAGTAAGCAGATTGCCCTCCAAAGTGTGGGTGAGCCTCATCCAATCAGTTGAAGGCCTGAATAGAAGAAAAAGGCTGACCCTCCCTTGAGTAAGAGTGCATTCACTCCTGACTGTCTTCAAACTGGGACCTTGGCTTTTTTCCTGCCTTTAGACTTGAACCAAAACACTGGCTCTTCCTGGGTCTTGAGCCTGATGGTTTTCGGAGGGGAACTACCCCATCAGCTCTCCTGGTTTTCAGGCCACAGACTCAGACTGGAACTAAGCCATCAGCTCGCCTGAGTCTCCGACTCGCCAACTCACCAACTCACCCTGCAGATCCTGGGACTTGCCCGCCTCCGTCATCACGTGAGCCACCTCTTTACCATGAGTCTCCCTTCTGGTTTCCCACCATGGCCTAAGTCAATGTCTGGCCTTGACCAAGTCACCACGCTGCTTTGTTTCCCAATCTTTAAGACAGAGGAAAGAGAGGAGAGAGAAAGGACAATGTGGCTCTTCCCTCTCCTGCTAGTGATTTTCTTTCAAGTGTCTGGGTAGGTGTGTGTGGGGGGTGGGGAAGGAAGGGTGTGTTTTGTTTGGTCCTCATCTCACAATCATGCTGCTGGGCATAGAGAGCAGGCATTATTTTTCATATTGCATAGCTGATAACACTGGGACCAGAAAGGTTAAGTGACCTCGCTAGACTTACCTAGATAATTAACTGAACAATTACTGGGTATCTTCCATGCTCAACTTCCAGTGAAATAAAGATCCATAAGGCACTAACTCGTTGTATGACCTCAAGTAAATGACTTCTACCATCTGGCTTCAGTTTTATCCTCTTTAAAAAGAAGGGGATTTCATTCTGTGATTCACTATGTCCTCACATTTCACACAAGTGAGGACTCGGTGCCTGGGTGTCTGCGTCCTTCCGTTCTGTCACAGGAGAGCACCGAAGCCTTTGCCTGGGCCCTACGTGGGTCTACGACGTGTGAGCCTCCAGCTGCAGAGACCTTGGGCAAGAGAGAAAGCACACGTTTGCTCCAGCAGATGCAGCTGCAAAGTTGGCCGAGGAGGATGACTGTGCCTCTGTGTTTCTGAGGTCATAGGGAGGTGGAGAGGCAAGGAAAGGATATTGGGATTCCCACCAGATCATTTACCGCGGAAATAATTTTTAAGCCGGCACCACCTTCTGCCTAGAAGCCGCCACCTCTTTGGGACATTCTTTAGCATCTGTTCAGCCTACATCTCCCACGGGAGACAGCATGTGACACTATTCAGTCATCTCCCCCAGTCTGTCCTTGCTATTTCAATCCTCATACTTGTGAATGATCAGCAGCAGAGGCTAGCCCAGATTAAAAAGATAAAATGATCAATGTCAATATAAATGTACCTGTTTGTGTGCAAGTTCAAGAACCCGATTCACTGTGAATCAAGTAGTCCATCCTTCACGACCACTTTGCCAGGGCAGTGGAGGGCCTGGGAGCAGGGACCGTGGAGACAGACAGCAGGGCAGCCTGGCTCTGACCCTTCCTAGGTAAGCATCGTAGTGCTGTCTTGGCCTCTGTGTGCCTCGGCTTCTTAACTGTAGACTAGAGATAATAATAGCACCTGCTTCCCAGAGTTATTTTGAGGACAAAGTGTCCTAATTCATACCAAGAGCAGTCAGTGCCTGACGCACAGCAAAAACTTAAAATCTCAACTGCTAATTGGTACTTATTATTTATAGGCAATTAGCTCACAGTCTCACACATGTCTCCACATTGGTTCTTTGAGGGTTGGTAATTCTGATTATATTTCAGCCTTCCTTCTTTGGGTAACTTGAGAGCCTGACATTAACTTCCTTAGACATTTCACAGACCCAGGTAATAGGCTGTCGTCGCTTTTCATCAGTGCAAAACTTGAAATGAAAAATTACGTATCAGTTTGTCCCTAGTCCCCTTGCACGTCAATAGCTGGGACGTCAGTACAAGCCAGAGCCTTCACGACCTAGTTAGCTCATCTTATTGCCAAGTCGTATCTGCTTCACAGTGCCCAGAAGCTGTGATCACGTGACAGTATCTAACAGGAAGCTGTGATGGTGAGGCACCCAATCAAGTCGCTGAAGATCAGATCAAAGCCACAGACCTAGTCTGGAAATTATACAAGCACATCAGCAAACGTCGGGGAAGGAGTGTGTCGTGACTGTGGCAAAGCATTCGATAAACTTTCCTTATGCCAAATTGGGGGATTCCTCATCCATTAAATGATCATGAGTCAAAGGTTCTGATTCACAGATAAAGGCAAACATGGGGGACATTTCTGCATGCCTTTGTGGTGCTCAGAGGTGGGCCCTATGTTTAACATGTTCATCCATGATTTAAATAAAGAAATGGAAGCCCAGTGGTCAGAATTGCATGTGACCTAAAGCTGAGAAAGACACTAAATGAACTGAATGAGAAAATCAGGATCCAAAAATATCTTAATCTGAATGAAGGGACTATTTCAAACAAGAGGAATTTAAGAGGAACAAGTGTTGAGCTTGGAGCTCTAAACAAAAAACTCACTGCTCTGCTACGTGGAAGGTGGAGCTGGGTGCAGCACGGTCAGGTCAACTCAGCGTGAGAGTTTAGAGGGAGCCAGTGGGCTGTTAAGAGACAGGAAGGCACTGGGGCTGCGCCTTCTCCCAGCGCAGTCTCCCTAGGGGACAGCGGGTCATTGTCCTCTGCTCGCTTGTGCTGCCGAAGTTCTGGATGCTGCCCGACAGGGACCTGTGCAGAGACACACTTGAATCAAGACGAGGCATGGTTCACAAAAGGAAGACTCTAAGGAAAGGGCACCAGGACTGCGTTTGGCGTGTGAGTCCCCATGTCCTCCTGGTTTCTTGCTGATGAAGTACAAAGACGTGGGTTACTGGCCAAGTGAGAAATACTGTACCATGTTTTTTATTTTTTAAAGTCCATTTTATTGATTATGCTATTACAGTTGTCCCATTTTTTTCTCCCCTTTATTCCCCTCCGCCCTGCGCCTCCCTCCCACCAGCATCTCCCGGCCCCCTTAGTTCATTTTACCTTGTAGCAAGCAAGGGCCCCACAACAGCTCCTGAGCAGTAAAGGGGAGCCTGCCAGGCTGGTCCCTGAAAGCTGAGTAACTGGGCCCACGATGAAGCGCATCCAGTAACCACCAGGGGCGCGGCAATCAGATGAGAGAGAGGCAGAAGCTCCTCTGAGAACAATGAGAAGAGCAGGAGAAGGGTCCCCCTTCTCATGTTACAGTGTGTGAAGGGCTATAATTCAGAAGTATCAGCTTGTTTGAAATGTCCCTGAGGTGTGTAGTTACACCAGTGGAAATATGCTGTGAAGACACATTTCAGCACTTGATAAAGGAGAAATGTCTAGTGGCATAAAACTCAAAAGAAAAGGTGGGCTTCCTCTTGGTAAAACACGATTTCAGTCCCTGGAGGGGTTTCACCCAGTTCAAGGCAATCGCTTCACATACAGAGGGTGCAGGCTTAAGGTGGTCTAAGAATTAAAGTAAGAGTTTTGCAATAATGAAACGGGCCCCTTTCAAAACAGTGAGCGTTCGCTCTGGTGTCTTCAGTCAAATACCTGCCACATGAGGATGTGGGGAGAAGGGAACCCTTGTGCATTGTTCGTGGGACTGTAAATTGGTGCAGCCACTATGGAAAACAATGTGGGGTTGCTCAAAAATTGAAAAATAGAACTACCGTATAATCCAATAATTTCACGTGTGGGTGTATGTCCAAGGGAAATGGAAAGAGGACATCAAAGAGATGGCGTCACTCTTATGTGTGTTGCAGCGTTACTCATAATAGCCTAGGAAACAACCTAGGCGTGCCCCAGGGGATGAATGAATAAAGAAGACGTGGTACATACACAACACAATGGAATATTATTTAGTCATGAGAAAGAAGGAAAATCTGCCCTTTGTGACAACATGGTTGGATCTTGGGGGCATTACACTAAGTGAAATAAGGCAGATGAAGAAATACTGTATGGCATCTATGTGGAATCCAAAAGGAGGTCAAACTCAGAGAAACAGAGTAGAAAAGTGATTGGCAGAAGCTGGGGGTGGGAAGGGGATGGGAGGGGGAGGGGGAGGGAGAGGTTGGTAAAAGGGCACAACCGTTCAGTTGCAGGATGAATAAGGCCCGAGGATGTAACGTAGCACGCAGTGGCCCTAGCTGATCAGACTGTCGTGTGCAATTGATATTTGCTTAGCGAGTAGAACTTAAGTGTTCTCACCAGAAGAAGGGGGTTGTATGTAAGGTGATGAATGCGGGGAGTAACTAGATGGGGGGAATCTTTTCATAACGTATGTGTATAGCAAATCACCACGATGAGCACTTTAAATGTCTTACAATTTTATTTGTCAATTATACCTTGATGAAGCTGAAGAAAAACCTGACACAGTATTTCCCAGCTGCCCCAAGCACCGAGTTCATGACAACAATCACTGGAAACCCATAAAGGAGAGAAGGGTCGAATTTAACACTAATCATCTGTGAGGGGACCCAATCAAAGGATCTCCATCAAGCACGTAGCATGTTCCAAGTACAGGGCAGGATGCTGAGGGGAATAAAGTGGTTTAAGGCACAGCCGGTTCCCCTCCAGAGGAGCTTATGGCTGGTGGTGACATCGGGAACTGAGATGTCAGACCCACTCTTCTTGTTTTTATTATTCTATAGAGACATTACTTGCCAGATGGTGGAGAGCTGGGAGGGGATCTGGGACCGGGCGTGAGGACACAGGAGGTGGGGAGAGCTCCAGGGCGGAAAGGAGTGAGCCGTGGAGAGGGCTGCCATCGGCCGCTCTGGTTCATGGACGGAGACTCCGCCCTGTCCACCAGGCTGTATTCTTACATTGACAGGATAGTAGAGCACGTCTGTCCTCTCCCTTGCTGGCGCTAAGGTCTCAGTCCTTCGGGGCAGTGGGTGGCACAGGGTATTAACCCTTCTCCAACCCCCACTCCGAGAAAGCCGAGGCCCTAGCTAGGGAGAGCCTGTGTCCGCAGCCCGGCTGGGCCCACAGCCCTCACGTTCTCTGTGCCAGAGCTGCGGGAGGCCATTCCATGTCCCGTTCAGCAAGACTGCGAACTCCGATTTGTAGATGACAGCACAAGTCATCTGGCCTGCGATGGTGGGTGAAATGCCATCTGATTCAGAGATTCTTCGTGACTTCCTTCAGAAGCAGCTCCTCATTCGTGTCTCCAAAAATAACAGCAGGGGTGAGATCCCCGTTCCTCTCCGATCCCTCGGGGATGCTGTGATTGAGTGGCGGCTTTAACAGCAAAATATTGAGGCAGTTAGTCTGTTCCCTTTTCACCAGCATCTAGAAAAGGCAACACCTCATCAGGAAGCATGAGTGTTACTTAGCAATTCTCTGAATTTGCTTGTTTCCTCCCACAGGGCTTGAGGGAACCCGTTCAATTGAACATTTTCAGCTTTGTTTCCTGTTGAGCTTTGCTTTCTATCCCTGGGACCTTTTCTACCCATCAGTCCTGTCGGCTGGACCAATGTTTGAGCGAAGGGGTGGTTCAGGAGTGTTATGGAGGGAAAGGTGGGGGCGAGAGGGAGGGGCCTGCATCTCACCAGTAAAGACCCCTCTGTTGAGTGCCTCTCCCTGAGACCCTCTCCTGGGGTTCTTTTTGGAAGGGCCACACAGATTCAAGCGAAAAGTGTGGCAAGGTGCTCTTACTTCAGGTCAGAGGTATGGCAGTCAGGAAGCTCAGAGAGCTGCTAGGTCCTAGAGTTTGAGACAAGAAAGGTCTGGAATCTAGGAAATCAGCATGTGGTGCTAGAGCGCCTTTCCAGGTATGCCTTGAAACCCTGCTCACCCTGCTTATCTGCCCTGGGCACCGTTTTCCCTCGCCCATTTGGGGTTACCAGGGGTGCTCATGACGGAGTGTGTATTAAAACTCAATTCTCTTCTCTCCCACTGAAAAGAACTCATCTCTGTGGACACCTATAGACCCTAGACCACGCTTGAACATGAGATTCCAGGTCCCTGAAGATGTGGACAGTAACCAGATTCTGTACAGGCTGAGTGTGACTCCCGTTCTTAAGGGGCCCCTAGAGCAGGCAGCCACCCACCTTCGAAGGAAGTGGATCATGGCCGGAGCCCTGCTTGGGACCCTCTCTAAACGTGCAGCTTGGCTTCCCCTGTTCTTGTGACCCCTGTTAATCACAAAGACCAACGTTCTGCTCTTTCTGAAATCAGTCCCGCCCCCTCCATCATCCTCACCTCACCCGGGACTCAGGTCTGCCTGTGCCCTCTCCCTGGTTGTGGGCACTGGCAGTCCCCAGAGACAAAAGAGGAGTTTTTCGAGGTGATCCCGAGATGCACTCACTCAGGGAAAGTCCACAGACAGGGCTGGCTGCGGGCAGAAATAGCAGTTGGGCTTGTCCGTGCCCCGCCCCCCATGTATCCTTGTTTTTGTTTGCTTGACACCTTTTCTCTCCTGCACTTACTGCTTTCACTCCACTAGGTCAAGAATGGCAAATACATCCCATTTTGAGTGCCAACTCTGATTAATTAGGAGGTACTGCCTAGAACACTCCACCAAGATAGATTTAAAACAAAAGCTGCATGCGAACTCTGCGATTGTTAATGTCTGCCAGGGAGACATTATTTGCCACCTTCTCATTTGTCCCGGAGTTTTTAGAAGCCCGAGACTGTGTCTTATTCAGCTTCCGATCTCTAATGCTTAACCTTCAGTATTTTTTTATAGTTTGTGTCTGTAGCAACTGTGGAATCTTTCATCCAACACTTGCTACTTCTAGCTCTGCCTGAATTGGAGCTAACACAGGGTGAGTGACATGTGTGACAGAAATGTATCCTCTCATTTCCTCATGGCTTGAGGCATGTGCAAGATGAGAATCCACAGATGAACAGGAGAGAATGTGAGCAGTGTGGAGAACTGAGAAAGTGGAGAAGGAGAAGGAGGGATGCAGGGGAGATGAGGGCATGTATCAGAGACCCTGGCACCAGCCAAAAGCAGTAGAAGTGTCCCCAAACCCGCAGCGCCACAGCTATTAAAGACTCTGTGGTACATACTCATAAGGGAAGTATGTAGTAGTATGCTGCAGCAGGCTTGAACAGACCTGCAAGAGCTAAGTGCTGAATTTTTAGGAATTTGAGAGTTAGTTGACATCAAGTAGGTAGCTTGAACTGGCCGAGATTTGAATATTTACACCACAGGAATTGGCAAAGGCTGTACGCTATGACTCTCCCTGCCCAGAACCGATGGTCAGATATTTACCAGTGCACCACTGGCTGCAGAGCCCCCACCTCTGGGTGCAAAGAGGGATGGAAGCATCAAGTGCCAGTTTATAGATCACTCGAAATGGGCTCATTTTTCCCCAGGTTTGAGTCTTGGTCATTTTGATAGCGAGGCAGGACTGGGTTGCTATAGGTTCCCTTCTTGCCCCTGGGTTGTTGACCTTTGCAGTATTCTGGGCTTTGGTTTCCGACTCGTCTCGCGTCCCCAGGCATCGGAGCGGAAGACTGGTGGGCGGTCCGAACGTAGGCTGTGGAAAGGGTCTGCTGTGCACAAAGGGGGCTCTCACTCCTTAGAGATACTGTACATTAGGTATCCAGTTGCATTCCACAGTGACACTTTGAAGAGAAAATGACACAAGAACCCACTTCTTGGTCATCTCGTAGAAGGCAGATGAGTCCTGGAGGACAGGCCCAAGCAAGCCCACAGCGGCAGGGTGCTGGCAGGGGAACCCCTTCGGGTGGCTGCGGTGAAAGGTCCTCCTCCCGGCAGCTCAGAGGAATTCCTCAGTGGAGCCCTTCCCCCTCTGGCTAACCATGGCATCCACGGCAGAGTCTTCTCTGGGACCCTGTCGGAGAAAAAGAGGCTTTGCATTGCAGCAGCTGCTCCCTTCAGATCCTCAGAGGAGAAATCCACCTTTTCGAGGGCTGATGGCTGTTGACCATGGCCACTGGCACCGGATCCTTTTCTTGGGGTAAGGGGGGAGCTGGGGGCGCTGGTGGAGAAGGCAGGAAGATCCTGGGGTGATGCCAGATGTGGAGACCCTGCTTTCATGACAGGCTGCTGGGGACAGCCCAGAGATGCCCCCTTAGCGGGACTTCCGTTTTGAACTGCGTGGGGGCGGGGGCCGGGGGAGGACCTTGTACATACTGTAATTGACTCAGAGCCACAGGCAGGGGCATGCGGGGGAAAGACAGGAGTCAGGAAAACTACAGAGGCAAGTCCGACAGAGGGAACACAAGAGGGGATCAGGCTATTGTCTCTGCAGAGGGCAGAGAAGGATTGTTCAACAGTGTCTGCTCACTTACGGCCGTGTTTCCAAACCGCAGTGATTATGAGCACGTGCTCACGGTTTTTGCCACCTGTCCCTTTCCACTCATTTCATTATTTATTTAATATTTGTCTTTAAAATGACTAAGAAAAAAATAACAACCCCAGCTTCCTACTGAAAATAGCATCCTTAAATTCATGGGTTTGATAGGCCAATTTAAATTTTTTCTGATATCTGTTATTATAAGCACATGACAATTAAAAAGGAAACTCTTCACCCATTGGCCCCTGGGGCCCCTGCAGAGGCCCCTGTGCTGCCCCTTGGGGGGGATAAGGGTCTCCCTGAGCCCAGACCCCACTCACAGTGGAGCCACAGGAGGAGCCTGGCTTTGAGTTTCTGTCATTTATCAATGCCTCCCCTCCTCCGTTCAGCTCACACTGGTCAAAGCTCTCATTTGGCACCAGACATTTTTTGTAATTCCGCAAGCACAACGTGAATGAAAACTAGAATGTCTGTTCTGTCGGATTGGGCGTAGGATCGTGTGGCTCACTTCATCAGCAGGACATTGTTAGGAATGGAGTCGTTGATGGTCTCATAAGGTGCCCCTGGTGGGGTTGTTTGGTGGGGGTTGTTTTAGAATAAGGCATTTCCCTCCATCCAAAGCATTTTATGTCAAGAATAAAGCTCAGTAAAATTAAGGACAAAAATAACATGAAATAATATGTTTTCATGTCCTCCTTCTTCCTTGTCTGTGTTCCGTCCTCTGCCTCCTTTTTCACGCTGGATCTCTTGTATGTTCCTAGCTCTTGATCCTTCCCTTGTTCATCTGTCTGCTCTTCATCCTGACCCCAGATTATGAATCTGGTTCCTATCTTTATAAAAATTCATAATAAGGTGCATTTCCTTGGTAGAGGCTTAAGACGGGTGTGCATCTTTTGACAGTGTGAATGACTTTTGAATGAGGGTTACAGGAAATATTTCCCAAACATGAACACTATCCAACAAACAGCTTTTCCTGGTGGGCTGCCTGTCTGATTGGACTATGCTTCCACTAGGGGGCGCTCTTCCCTTTATATGCCAAAACGTCTATTACAACGGTAACAATAGAAACACTGGTTTTCCTTTGGAAACAGGTGCTACTCAACACAGCTTTGGGGGTGGGGTGCGACATTAAGAACGGTTGCAAAGAAAGCACTTGATTTTAGCAACAAATCCATCCAGTCTCATAGACATTATGTCAACAGTGGAACAGCGGAGCCGTGACATTCGTCAAGTAGTGACTTTCATGAGATATTTCCTATCCCAGTTGTCAGCTGGCAAGTTGCTTTTGCTAAATTCCACCTGGAGCCAAGGGCTCCTCCTGAATCAGGTCACAGAGTACTGCCTGGGCCTGTGTGTTCATAGGATTAGCCCAGATTTGTCTGAAGCCGGGTGAGATCTCAGCCATCATGCAGTCCTAACCCCACCCCAGGGCTCAGGCACAGAGAGAAGCAGGTTGTACAGACCACACAGCTCTCCGTGGGGGCATCAGGAAGACCCCGTGTCTCTAATTTCTTCAGTCCTACGCATCTACGGTGTTCTTACAAATGTCTCCTTCCAGCTTTCAACGGTGCTTTGTTCATGAGATTTTTAGAATGCTTTTTCTGACCTGATAGGGTTCTATAACTCAGACCTTGTAATATTTTACTCCAGACATTACAGTAGCTTATATGTATGTGGAGTGATTGTCCATTTTCCTTTAGTAATTCAAAGTATTGAATTCTAACTAATGGTTTTCTTGGGTCCTTGAAAAATGAGCCCTTGTGGACAGGACATCACATAAAAGAATTAGAGGGACTGTCCCAGCACCCAGGGACTCAGGTTTTCATCCAAGCTACAGGTTAAAAGAATGAGTTACTTTGGGCAAAATTGATTAATCTTCTTCTGGCCTTTCTTTTTTCTGTAAGAGTTAGCTAGTGGCACATCACCATTTGGTGAGCGAAAGGATTTCTCTGCATTACCTTACTCCACAGAACAGCCCCCCCCGCCCCAGGGGAGTGCTGTTATCATCCCCATTTTACAGAAAAGAAAACTGAGGCTCAGGGAGGCCGAGCAATTTTCTTAAGGTCATGCAGGGATATGGGGCTGTTCTAGAAACTGGGCTTGGATCTCTGGTTTTGAAGCCTTTACTCTTCAGCACAGGATGAGGTTTTCATTCAGTAAACACCCACTGAGGACCTTCTATGTGATCAGCAGGTCCTGCTGGCTTGAAAACTTGATGTTCTCTTCCAACCACAGAGAGAATGCAGAAAGGAAATGGTTTCAGAGAAATGATATGCTATGTGAGAGGCAGCATGGTGTTACGAGGGGACGTGAGTTCACGTCCCTTCTCTCCCACACAAGTCACTTCATCTCTCCCGGCTCATTTCCTCAACTGAAAAATGAGGGGGCTGAGACAAACTCCAGCCTCTCCGGCCTCACACGCTGAGTTCTCTGGAGGCCTGGACCGAAGTCAGAGTTTTTGCTCCTTGCCTGGGGAGCTGCCATGGAGTCTGCAGCTCTCAGTGCCTCAGCCCCAATCTTTCCAGTCGGCATTCTGAATTATTTTCTTCCTCCTGTCCCTCCCTTTCTTTACTGGGCAGCCTCTGCCTGCGGCCTGCCTCCCGCTGGAGCGCTGGGTCATAACGTGCAGCCAGCAAAGCAGAGGAGATTCTGTAGTCTTGCTTGCTGGTGTGCCGACTGTGGCTTGCTCAGGAATTTAATAATTCTTTGCTCACTGCCAGTGTTCACCAGGGCGGCACCACGCGTGCAGGAATAGAATTCCGACCCAGCCCTGCTTAATAAAGTAAAGACCATGGGGCTCACAGTGGTGTCACGTCGAGTCTCTGAAGACCCCAGTGATGCTCTTCTCTCTTCATCAAAATGATTGAAAATGAAAATAAATGGAATCGCGGGGACCCCGACTAAACCAAACCACTGTATTGGCCTTAACGCCCCAATTTGGAAGTGCTTCTGCTTCCAGTCTCTGCAGTTGTTTCTCAATAGGGGTTTCTTATTATTGCTGGTAACAACTGTATGAATGAACGGCAAAGAAGTCTCTATTGCATGAGAGGAAAAAAAGAATCTCATTCGAACCAAAAGACAATGCAAATTGCTCTTGCTCAGCAGCTTTGTAACTCCTACTTCCCTCTTCTGTTGGAAGGAAAGCTGCATTTAAAAGCTTGGTTTGGCTTTTTTTTCCCTCTCAAACTAGAATAGAACAGCTACTTAGCTCGAAAATTTGTAGGTGCTCGTGCCAATTGGTCAAAAACACACACGCACACACACGCCTACTTTAACATTTTCGTTATATAAAATTTCAATCACCAAAAACTGACAAGAAAAAAATCCCAAGACTCCAGTACAGATGAGTGAGCAGAGGACATAGACAGATGGTTCGGGAGCAGGAGATGCAAATGGCAAAAAAAAATCATATGAAAAATATTCAACACGCAAATAACAAAAGAAATTCAAACTAAAACAACAATGAGATATGGTGGCCACTTCTCAAATTAGCGAAGATGTTTTAGAAATTATAGCAGAGGCAGTTCTTGCTTTTGGGTAATGGGTTCCTGGAACATATGTATGAAATCCAACTATATAAAAACCTAACAATAGCCTCACATGTTTTAAGGGGATACTTTTAGCTGAGAGTTCAGATTGTCGAGCTCTCTGGTAACAGAAACTTCCTCTGATTTCTTTTTGTCTCTCTGCCATCATACTCCGTTTTCCCCCACCCTGCACCCAAGTTGCCCACTTGGTTTCCACCCACACCCGTGAGGTAGGACTCCTCTTTACTGCTGGGCAGGGGTAGGAGATGCGGCTCCTTGCTGAGCCTCTACTAATTGCCCTCTGCTTGGGAGTCCCAGCAGGAATGCCTGATGGCTGTCCCCATGGGACCTCCTCAGGGGCTCCTTTGGCATTGCTCCAGCAGAGGCAGAGAGTGATCCTCACTATTGCCGGGTGGAGGTGGTAGTCCAGGCACCTCCTATGGCATCCCTGGACACTGCCAGAGGAGGGGACTTGTTACTGCCTGGCTGGGAGGACAGCCCCAGACCCTACTTGGTCTTTTCTGACACTGCCTGCCGGGGCTTTGAGAGGCCTTGTTTCACTCCGGCCAAGGTGGATGTCTAAGTTCCTTCTTGGCCTTTGCTGCATGGATGTTGGTGGGTCGCTTCTCTTTCTGAGATGTTTGGCTGGAACAGAGCGATGATTTTGTCTAAGTTTCTATCACACTAGGCTGCCCTTTTCTGTCCTTTGGTTAGAGAGAGCAGGCTGTGTTGGGGGCTTTTTAAGGGCCACCTGTTGGCATTTCTGGGTTGCTGACCTCTTTGGCTCTGAGTTTGGAGTACGTGAAGCAAACAGAAAACGAACAACCCAGGGAACTCATCATCTTATTTCCCTTGGGTCCCGAGGTCCCTAGCCGGTCTGCCTTCCCTCTGACTCACAGAATCTTTTCCCATTTGTTTTATGTGAGGTTTATAGCTGTACTTAGCCAGAGGGGTGAGGAGACAGGATACTCTATTTTCTCAGGAACCAAAGTCCCTGGAATCATTACTTTAAAATAATGTCTTGCAGTGAAAAAATAAAAATAGTTTTTTGATCCACTCATTTACTGATGGGCACCGAGTGGATCTAAAAAGTATGGTACATTTACACAATGGAATACTACGCAGCAGAGAAAAAGAAGGAGCTCCTACCCTATGCGCCAGCATGGATGGAACTGGAGAGCATTATGCTGAGTGAAATAAGCCAGGTGGTGAGGGACAAATACCATATGATCTCACTTCTAACTGGAACATAATCAACAAAAGAAAAATGCAAGCAAAATATAACCAGACATTGAAATTAAGAACAATCTGACAGTAACCAGAGGGCAGGTGGGAGGGGATAATGGGAAGGGTTTTGAGGAACTACTATAAAGGACACCTGGACAAAACCAAGGGGGAGGGTGGAAGCAAGGGAGGGAGGTGGGTGTGGCTGGGGTGGGGAGATTGGGGGTGGGGAATGCAGATGACTGTAATTGAACAACAATAAAATAATTTAAAAAATAAAAATAAAATGGAGAGGTTTGATGGGGTTAGGATATAAGACAAAGTGACCAAAAGGTGAAAGGGATTTTTTTTGAAAAAGTAACCCACCCCACAAACAAACAAACAAACAAACCAAAAACAGTGCAACCAGCCAGACTTTGAGTCTACTGATAGCAAGTGGGACACGTCATGAGGATGCCACCCACCTACAGGCACCCGTGGTCACTTCTCATCTATGACAGGCGGAGAAAACCTGGTGGCCAGGGCAGCTCTTCACCTGACATGTTTCATTTATGAGATTTGTCCTCTTCTCCCACAGCTCGTTTAATACCTTTTCCCCACAGGACGGCCAGCGCCGTGAGAACAGGAATAATGCCTGCTGGGTTGGTTAACGCTGCGGCGGACCTACTGTGGGCTCTCCCCCGTCTCTTTACCCGTATTGATAATCTCATAGAGCACACTTTTAAATAAATATTTTAAAGCACCATTCTTTAAAAAATTCTCATTCATCTAAAGAGTCTTAATCTTCTCTAAACTTTCTGTTTGGTTTCAAAGAGAAGAGTCCGCAATTCTTTTCTCATGTATTTTGACTACTATACAACTGTCTTCAGCTTTGCTAGAACTCAAATCTCTTCACTTCCTTCATGGCTACGGACTACCGCTACCAACTCAAGTTCTTCTTAGTTCAATAGCCTAAGTAAGAATTGTTCTTCAGATTAGAGAAGAGACTTAGCCCCCATCCCAGGCTTCTCTCTCTTCCTCCTGGTTCCGTGGATCTTCCAAGTGGCTGAAGGAGGCCGTTTATGGCTGTGGCTTAGAGGCGTCCAAACGGATTTCCCCATTGGGAAAGATGATACATTTCTGGTCTTCTTAAAGGGTGAATAGGTTCCCTCTAACTGGGCATTTGCAGCTGTTATCTGCCCCTGGAAGCCTAAGTGTGGCAATATTCTCCTGTCATTTGTAGTTCTCAGGTTTCTGCAAGTTTCACAGTGGTTTGCTGATAGACAATCTGCTTCTTCCAGTAAGATCCTTATCTTATAACAGAGCACAGTTTTTAAAGTAACATTAAAACAGTGTGTTACTTGCCTTGACTCAGCTTGTCAGGGTGCCTTTAAGGCATTCAAGGCCTCATTCTAGCTGGGCTGCCCCAAACCAAGGCACTCCTCGTTTTTCATTGGTTGATTAGAAGGGCAGTCTGGGTGGCATCAATAATACATTGTAAGCCTGAAAAAATCCTGGGAGTTCATACAGAATTTCTTTAAAAGCTGTGTATATTTTAGGGAAATTCGACACACTGAAATGCTGACTCATGGAAAAGATAGTTTAGAGGTGACTATTCATTAAGACTTTTGGGGAGACCATTGAACTATTCTCATCACACTGATCATCCACTCTTCCTTTTCTTGCATGATTTCCATCTCAGCTATCGCACAGCATCAGGCACTTATGAATATTTGACCATGTAAAGTGTGCAAAAAATGACAAATATATGAATGAATTAATGATTGATTGAATGAATAAATGAATAAATGAATGAATGCAGAGTAATAGCCAAGTGAATGAATCACAACCATATGCATCTGCCTATGGTAGCTTCCAATTCTTTACCTGGTATGTTTTGTTTCTGAGATTTATTTAGGGACAGACCACTTCTGGCCCAGAGAGTGCTTGCTGGATGCACTAAATGAGATTACTAAGCAAGCAACTGCTCACTGGGGCATCTATTACCTGCCAGGCACTGTGCACAGCATTTTTATAATTGGCTTCCTTACGAACCCTTTGCTGAAAGTTTCCTTTAAAGAATGGGAATAAGAAAGAACAACAATACAGTCTAAAAAGTCTGTTTTCAGGCCATATTTTATAGATCACATATTCTAAACGAGGCAGAGCCTGGTACACACCTGGCCTTCCACCAGGCACTGGCCACGAAGGGATGCGTAAGAGGAACAACGGCTCTGCCCTTGTGCAACCGATGTTTCCGGGAGGAGGGCAGACCAGAAAAGCACGAATGCCAGCAAAGAACCGAACCTGGTTCTGGGATCCAGATAACAGGGGACCTGCGTCAGACTGAGTGGTCTCCAAGGAGGAGACATTTAAGCTAAAAAGCTGCATTTTCAAATTGGCCACAGGGGACATGATGTTTTACCTTTCAAAGTTCCACTTCAGTGGCACTTGCTAGCTGTAACATCACACATCTTTCACTCACGATGGTCCCACCGGACACCAGACACCGTTCTGCAGAGACTGCTGGCCTTCCGAAATATGTACACCCTGCTTCACTGTGTTTCTGCCCTTTTCTCTTGAAAAACAGTCTACGCGTATTACGTACACTTCTCTGAGGGAAGGAGGAAGGAGGAGAACTCTCCTTGAAATCTTGGTAGTTATTGAGTAAATGCCACCTCTTGACTTCCCGTATAAAATGTTAATCATAAATTAATTAGGGACAATTTTTCAATTGACAGAGATACAAGGAGAAACAGAGACTGTGGGCTTTGCTCACTAAAAGCAGCAATAGTTTGATTGATTCACAGTGTAAGCCAGTGGAAGTCAAAGAAGCTGAGGAAGCGGACCCAGGGGTAGTGGGTCTCCCAATTAAACTGTGTCATTTCTTCCCTTTCTTTGATTTTGCCTTTGGCCTGAGATCGAAAGAACTGAGTGCCTGTGCTCAGAAAGATGCTTGAACCGTCTCTGCCCGTTGAACTTGGATGAACCAAAAGAGAGAAGTGATGTTGAAAGCGGAGCTGGGCGGCATGAGCATAACAACGCCAATGTCGAATTTTTCTGGTTTAGTGAACTTTCTAAAAAAAAATTGCAAAGCTAGAAATCTCAGAAAATTGTCTTCGTGCTAAATAGCTAGCCGAAGGACATAAATGTATACACATGTGTAGATAATTTTGAAAATAACCCAGGAAACACACAAGGGTGGGGTCAAAGTAGGTTTACAGTTGTAAGTACATGAAAAAATTTAGTTTTGCATTATTTACTTATTAATTACTGTATTGTTTATTATTATTTTAACCTACTTTTGCCCACCCCTGTATGTTCACACGTGCACATAGGTGCTACTGACAAAACGTTTGTGGTAACAGGGGTGTTTGCGCTTGGGACCAACAGCCAAAAATGATTAATTCTTGTCACTGGGAAAACAATTTTAAAGCTCATTAATTATGCCTAAAATTTACATATTTATTTTTATTCCAAGCCTTGATTGCCATCTCATAATAAGTGAAAATGTGCTTGCATTTTAAAGCACTTCTGCATTTTACAACCTTTGTTTTCAAAGTTCAGTCAACGCTTTAATTTACTAAGGAAATTGGCGAGGAAAAGGCTTTCTTTAACAAAGAAATAGTCTTTGAAGAAAGAGTCATAGTTGAATAAATGTACTTAATGCCTGCTGAAGCCTTTTTCCCTTTTTCTTTAAATTTAATTTATGTTTTTATCAAAGTAAAATAGGATTTTAAAAAATTTTAAAATACACTACAAAGCATATAAAGCAAAAGCAGTGCATTGCGCCGCCAGTCTCACTCCTGAATTATTTAATGTCTATTTTTTTCTTGAATTTATCTGTATTATATGTACTTAATAGTATTTAATTTTCTTAATTTAGGAATGAGCTATTGAATTCAAAATAAAGACAGATGGACTTCTTCCTTCACATTCTTTGCACCTGTTATTTTATTCCTGGCGTATTTGGCGGGTCAGAGACCTGCATGGTGTTAGAACCCAGTCTGACTTTGCCGTGTTCTGGACACAGGGGTGAAATGTTCATCTCTTCATCACGAAGTACTTGTTAATGGCAGGGCTTTGTACATCCCCTTTATCAGATTCGGGAATTTCTCCATTCTTAATTTGTTGAGTTGTGTTTGTTTATTTGTTTTCATCATGAATGCGTAATACATTTTGTCAATCTTTTTCTGCATCTATTGAGATGATCATATGGTTTTCCTATTTTAGACTGCTGATACGGTGAATTACACGGATTCATTTTGGAATGTTAAGCTAATCTTTGGGCCATGATGTATGATTTTTTTCAAGTGTTCTGGATTTGAGTTAATATTCTGAAAGAATTTCTTGCGTCTCTGTTCACACGATGTTGGTCTTTGGTCCATGAAATATCTTTGCCAGGTTTGGTGTCAGGATTATGCTGGTCTCACCGACTGTGTGGGGCAGTGTTCGTGTCTCCTCTAGCATCTGAGATGATTTCTGTAAGATGGGTGCTACTTCCTCTTTAAATGTTCGACAGAATTAACCAGTGAAGACATTTGTGTCCAGAAGTCATCTGTGAAGAGGTATTTTATGATAAACTTAATTTCTTTAATAGGTTTAGGATTATTTATAGTTCTTTTCCAGTTTCCCTTTTGATAAGCTGTGGTTTTGAAGAAATTTGTTCTTTTCATCCAATTTTTGGTATAAAATTATTTCTAATATACCCTTATTAGCCCCTTGACATCTGTAAGAACCACCCTTTTCATTCCTGATATTGGTAGTCTGTTTTCTCTCTTTTTTTCTTGATTACTCTAGCTAAGAGTTTATCGATTATAGTAACTTAAAAAAAAACAACTATTTACTTTGTTGGTTTTCTCCATTGTCTATTTCTTACTTCATTGATTTCTATTTATTATTTACCCTCTTCTCCTTACTATGGACTTCATTTGTTCCTATTCTAGTTTATTATGGTGGAAGCTTAGAACACTGAATATACATTTTTATAATATATGCCTTAAAACTATAAATTTATTTTTAAACCCTGCTTTGAATATACCCCACAAATTTTGTTATGTTGCATTTCCTTTATATTACAAAATACTTTTTAATTTTCTTTTTAATGTTGTCTTTGACAACATTAAAGTAAACATTATTTTAAAGTATGTTATTTTGTTTCTAACTAAGGATTTTTTTCCAGACATTTTTTATTGTTGATTTCTGATTTAATTTCATTGTGGTTGGAGAAGATACTTGTATGATTTGAATCTATTACATTTGCTGAAATTTGTTTCATGGCCCCAAATGTGGTTTATCTTAGTACAGGTTTCATGTGTGTTTGGACATAATGTATATTCTACTGTTGGGTTGAGTGCTTTGCAAATGTTGATTAGATCGGGTTGGTTTATATGTCATTTGGGTCTTCTCTGTTCTTACTGATTTTCTGTCTGCTTGTTCTTTCACTGTTGGGAGGTAAGTGTTGAAACTCCAACTGCAGTTACGGATTTGTCTATTCTTCCTCAAAATTGTATCAGGTTTCTTTTTTTCCATGTGTACTGAAGCTCTGTTATCAAGCACATAAATATTTAGGAATGATATATTGTCTTGACGAAATCACTCCTTGATCATCATACTATTGAAGTCATCCCTGAGTAATGATTCTTTGCTCTGAGATCTATTTTATATGATAGTAATAAAACTTTCATATAGTTTTCTTTTGACTTTCTTTTGACTAGTGTTAGCATGGTATCTCTTTTCAGCCTTCTAATGAGCCTGTGTGAGTCTCGGTATTTAACATGGGTTGCTCGTTCCCCATCACCCACCTTCGGCAGCTGCTGCCTTGCCCTTGGGGTCAAGACTTGTGCGCATCAGAGGCAGCATCACTACGTGCTACTTCAATGGGGGAATCTTCAGAGTTCTAATCTATTACAACAGCCCACTCATAACCATTCCATGGAGGGCTATCTTTCCTGACGCTTGATCAGGAATGAAAGCAAACCTAAGTCTCTTTACTCCTGGGAAGGGCTAATTAATTTTCCAGATTTTAGTTTGTTCAGGTTTCTTTGTATTCTTAGTTCTCTAGCATTTCAGTAAAACTATGTTTTTGTAATTTATCCAACTTGTTTCTTTGTTAGCTTGATGCCACGGTCTTCATGACTTCCTACCTCCTAAGCAGAAGTCGAAGTTTGAATTTTCATTACAGAAGTAGAAAACCAAGGTCTGTCGTACTTCCCACTATCTTCATATTCCTCACCGCTCTGAACATATATCTCTTTCTATCTTTCCTACACAGGTATATCAACGTTTTCGGTTGAATCAATATTTATGCTCTTATCATTTTAACTACATACCTATTGTTCATTACTGAATCATGATGACGTCTATTAACATCTGTTTGTTTCTCCTGGAATTAGTGATTGGTGATGGGAATATAGAAAGAGCAGTAAATGAAACACAAGAGCCCAGATCCTCGTAGGCTCTATGATCTCTATTAGAATCCTGAAGACATACCAAAGCCTATTATTTTCTACGCGCCCAAGCGCATCAAGAAGACTGCCGGTTCCGCTTCCTCCTGGCGCCGTCTTTCCTCGGGGAGCCCTCCGTGCTGTTCCGTTCTGGAACGGCCGTGCAGGGCTGTGTCCTGCCGGCAACCTGGGACTTGGCTTCCCTCCTTCCCACACGGAGTCTCTCGTTGCCTCAATTCTTTATCTTCCTTTTTCTGGGTTCATTCTCTTGTTTTTGTGGGGCGTGGCCACAGTTGCTGCCTGAGAAACAGAATGTGGGAGGTAAATTTTTCAAGTCCTTGCATATTTGAAAATGTTGGTTGATGCGTGTGGCTGACTATAGAACTCTAATTTAGAAATCATTATCTCCCAGAATTTTAAAGAAATCTCCTTTTCTTTTTTCTAGCATTGCTAGAACTATTTCTCTGGAAAAACCCAATTCCATGCTAAGACTTTTTTATCCTCCTTTAAAACTTTTGAGATCCTCTCTGTCTGCAAAATTTCTGAAGTTTTCATGATGAAATGCCTTGGAGAAGCTTTTTCATAGGCAGTGTTAATGTGGAACCCCGTATCTTTCAGTTCTGGATTTCTTCTTTCATTACTCTTTGTACACTTTCTTCTTTTTCTGTTTTTCTGTTCTCCGTCTGTAACGCTATTTGGATGTTGGACCAGCTTTTCTCTTTTTTGATTTTCTTTTTTTACATTTCTTGGCCTTTTTGATGTACATCCTGGGAGATTTCATCAAGTTTATCTTCTAAACCTTCTCTTTGTCACTTTTTAAATTTTGCTTTGTTGTTTTTAAAATAAAAAGAAAATATTTTTTATTATACATATATATTTTATTTTTTATTTTAATTTTTTAATTTTATTTTAATTGTTGTTGCAGTACAATTTTCTTTTACTCCAATGCCAGCCCACCCACCCAGTCCTCCCCTCCTCCCTCCCATTTCCACGCACCCCTAGTTTTTATCCATGTGTCCTTTATACTTGTTCTTGTAAACCTTTCCCCTGAAATTCCCCTAAAAAAAAAGAAAATATTTTAATACAATGTTCTTCCTGTTTAATGGATGAGATACCTTCTTCTGTTTTTCTGAGGCTACTATAGGTTTGTATTTTAATTCCTTTGAAGTTTTACTCTGCTTTTTTTCCCTCTTTTTTTTGTCTTTTATAATGGTCTGGTTTATTCCAAGATCTATCTTTCTAGTTTAAAATTTTGATCTCTTTCTTTCTGGTAAAAGAGTTCCTCAAATAGCTGATTTGTTTTTAGCTGTTGATTCATAATTAGAATAAGGCAAAAAAACTGAGGGCGTGGTGTGGGACTAGTGGGTTTTACTCTAGCATGTTCCCATGCATTTCTTAGGGGGGTGTAGAATGTCAGTATCTCTATGTATTTTTTCCCAGGTGTGTTGGTCTGGAGAATAAACATCCAGTGTCCTGCCTGGTGTGAATATAGACCTGGCTGCCAGCCTCTGGGAATTGATCAGGTTGTTGTGGGAAGGACTTGGGTGGACTGTGGCTCATCTTTTGTTTTGCTCCTTTCCTTCCATTTCCTTTTAGCTGCCTGGTTGACCCAGAGTCTGTTGGGATCAGTAACTCAGGAGGGTTAATCTCCTATCACCTGCTGGGTTGGGGGAGGGGGAAGCTACCCAAATACACAGCGTAGGTGAAGGTATCTTGGAGGCCTAACTTTAAACCAGTCACTTTTATACCCACTCCACTTCTCACCCTGACTTTCAGAACCTACCAGTGCCTCTAGTTCTAAAGCTCTCTTGGGTTCTAGTGAGAATATTATCTTGCTTTTCATTGACATCCTCATCTGCTGGCAATTAGACGTTAGCTTTCTCCACGGTGCTAAGTCCATCCTTTTCCAGTCTTCCAAGATGTTTTCTGTCTCTCCTCTCCAGTCATCTCCACAGGATCTCAGGAAGGAGTAAAGATAACACCTCTAATTGATCCACCATTTTGAAACTAACTATACTTCAATTACATGGAGATGTAATATACATACGATGAGTCACTCTATTTAAGTATTTATAGCAGATGAGTTTCGGTAACTGCCCACAGCCTTGCATCCACCACCACCACCATCAAGGTGTAGAGCAGACCTCTCCCTCTCCTAAAGTTCCCTTATTCACTTCTGCAATCAATGTTTCAAAGCAGCTGTAAGATCTTTAATTTCCATCAGCAATGTGTGAAAATTCCAGCTGTTCCATACTCCCACCCACGATTTGTCATTGTTGATGAGACTAATATTGTCATTTGAAAATATAGCTAATATACTTGACATTAAATGGTGTCATATTATAGTTTAGTTTGCATTTCCCTAATGACTAATATTGTTGAGTATTTTTCATTTCACCAGATGGATATTTGCATATTTTCTTTGGGGAGGGGTGACTGTTCAAATCTAGTTCCCATTTTTAAACTGTTCATCTAATTAAATCTATAGTCCTATTACCTTCACATTAGGTTTAAGAAAATTAAAATATTCTTTGTGTATTCATTGTTTATAATGTTTAAGATAATTTAAAATTCACTAGAAGTTTCACTTATTAAATTTATAAGATTTAAGTTCTGAGAAATATTTTGGCTTAAAAAGCAGACATTTGAAGGACTTGAAAGGGAAATTGAATATATTTAATTCATACACAGAGCTGAAGGTGTTTAAGTTGCAAACGGTATGGATTGAAGGAGTTTGTTCAACTTGATCAAACATTAATCAAAGACTATTTTAAATGTGATTGTTGAAACTTGCTTTGTTTAGGTATAGAATTAGAAGAATTTTAAGTTGAATTCAAGGACTAAGAAAAACTAGGTTTTTGAATATGTATCTTAAATAAATCAACTATTAATTAAAAATTCAAAAACAAAATTTGGTCCTCTCTGAACCTGGGAAGTCACCCTTATACTTACAAACTGAAACAAACAAACAAAAAACGCCCTCACTTTGGCCCAGAAGAGGAAACTGAAGACTCAGAGAAGTTACGTAATTTGCCTTAAGATCACAGATCCTAGATGGCACATTGGCTTGCTTTTGAAGCCCATGTGCTTAACCACTGAAATGATACTATACCACCCCAAAATATACACTTCCCAGGTAAATGGATGTACTTCTAAAATCCCTTTTGAGTTGGGTGCAGTTTAGTGTATCACTGCAGCTTTGTAAACCTCAACTGTGAAAAGCACAAGCAACCCTAGGAGGTGACGCTGTGCGTATGTTGCTTATATTGAACATTAGTTTACTCCTTCGAGGTATCATTTAACCGTAGGTAGTTATTGTTGGAAATTAGCTTATTACTGAAATTAGAAGTAACATATGTAAAGTGTAATGATAGCTCTTGGGGAACATGACCTAACGAAAAATTCAATGCAGGTTAATGTAAGACGGGGCATAAGAACAATTAGAATATTCATTAACTGTTTTCATTTATTCTTCTGCCCTCAAACCTTAATATTTAAGTAAAAGCCTCTTCTTTGATTATAGCAGCAATCAATGAAAGTGTGTTTGCAATTCCCAACTAGGTTTAAATTTGTGAGTCTTGAATGTTACACCAGGGAGCCTGAGTCAACAACCCCTTTTATGGATTAAAAACACTCTAAGAGAGCCTGGTTAGGAAAAGAGGATAAGCTTTCAATTTTCTCAGATCTGGACGGCTTTTTAAAAAAACGTTGGCACACAGTACTTATGAAATAGCAATAATAATGCCTACCTTTAAGAACCACAAGGACTGTAGATGATCCAGCAAATTATTTAATCCAAGACTTGCAAATAAGGGAGAGCATAAATGGTAGCTATTGTTATCATCATTATTGTCTTCAAGAATGAAGATCTTAATTAAGGCAATTAAGTTGACCAGAAGAAAATACAAAACTAAAATGATGCATTAATCTATACACTAAGGTGTGTGTATGTTTGTGTATAAACATATGTATTTTGTGGTATTTTTATTATTGATTAGAGAAAAAGAAATATACCCAATTCATTAACTTTCAAAATGAACAAACACGCATGTAGGTGAGGGTATAGGATCTACTAAATCTGTAAGTGTAGACCTTTGTTCATTCAACTGTCACATGTTACGTTTCAGACCCTTTGCTAAGCACCTGGAATAGAAAAACAATAAAACATAAGGACTGTCCTCAGTTTCTGGAGCAATTCATAATCCACTGGCAAACGCAGGTATATTAAAAAATAAATTGATAAAAGGTGGTGCATGCAATGATAACATGGTGTGGTGCAGTTCCCCGGAAGAACTGACACCTGAACCGAGTGATGAAGGAGGAAAAGGAATGAATTAAGCAGAGATGGGTGGAGAGGGCGTTCCAAGTTCAGCAAGAGCAAAGGCACAGAGTGAGAAAAAGCATGGGGTATGAGCTAGAAGCTTCAGACAACTTGTGTTGCTGCAGAGTAAGGCAGAAAGCTAGGAGTGGAGAAAAATGTTGATAGCGGCAGTGCCTGCCCTTTTAAAAGCATGAATTTTATTTTGGATAATAGCCACTATATTATTAAAGTATTATAGAAATTGCTCTCCAGTCCTGGCTGGATTGAGCACCACCAGTCTGCAAACCAAAAGGTTGCCAGTTCAATTTCCAGTTGCAGGCCAGGTCCCCAGTAGGGGGCATGCAAGAGACAACCACACATTGATGTTTCTCTCCCTCTTTTTCCCTCTGTCTAAAAACAAACAAACAAACAAACTTTAAAAAAAAGAAAGAAATTGCTCTCCAGTGAGGGATATATAAGAGAATATTTCTAAGAGGAGAGGAGTCCATGAGGAGTCAGGAGGCCTGGGTTCCACTCCTGACTTTGCCACATACCAACTATGTCACTGTAGGGAGGCCACGTCATCTGTCTGGGCTTCTGTTCCCTAATCTGCCCTCAGAGTGTACTCATATCTGCCCTCTGTGCCTCATAAAATTGCAAAGATCACATGAGATCGTGTTAAGAGGAGTGCCCGCCACTTCTAACACACTCAGTAATTGCTAGCCAATATATACTTTTTAAGATAAGGCACCTGCAAGCAATAAACACAGTAATTCACGATGCAGTAGAGATATGTCACCTCTAAAAGTCTGCCTTATGAAAGATGTGCAAACACTTGAAGAGTAAGTGAGTAGGCCCTGAGGAGGCCAACCACCATTTACATGGTTATGTAGACAGATTTTTTTTTCAGAGCTGAGCTCACCTTTAAACTCCAGGCTCATTTACCCAACTGTCTATTTGGCAGCTCAACTTGCAGGTCTCAGAGACATCTAGCACCTAATATGAGCTCTTGTCTTTCCCTGGACTCCCAAGACCTGAAGCTAATGTTCCTGTACATCTTTCCCATCTCAGGAAATGCACCAGCCTGATGCTTGGTTTGTACCCCAAGCCCACCTTGAACTCAAAACAGGCTTTGTCGATTCTATTTCCAAAACATATCTCAAGTTCATCCACATGTCTCCCTCTTACCTGCCACCACACTGACCCACGCTCTCATTACTGCTTGATCGGACAGCTGGTACAGTATGCAAATGGGCCTCCACACTCAGCTGACTCTGCTGCCATAAAGAGTAATACATTGAAACACAGCATTCAGTTGCTTAAAATTCTTTTTTAACTATATTTTATTGATTATGCTATTACAGTTTTCCCAATTTTCCCTTTATCCCCCCTCCGCCCTGTACCGCCCAACACTCTAGCATTCCCCCCCCTCCTTAGTTCATGTCCATGGGTTGTATATGTAAGTTCTTTGAACTCTGTTTCCTATACCATTCTTAACCTCTCCCTGTCTGTTTTATGCCTACCAGTTACGCTTCTTATTCCCTGTACCTTTCCCCGCCATTCCTCCCTTCCCCCTCCCCACTGAAAACCCTCCATGTGATACCCATTTCTCTGATTCTGTTCCTGTTCTAGTTGCTTGCTTAGTTTTTGTTTTCATTGTTTTTCTATTTTTTAGGTTCAGTTGTTGATAGTTGTCAGTTTGTTGTCATTTTACTGTTTATAGTTTTTGATCTTCAATTTCTTAGATAAGTCGCTTTAACGTTTCTTATAATTAGGGCTTGGTGACAATGAACTCCTTTAACTTGACCTTATCTGGGAAGTACTTTATCTGCCCTTCCATTCTAAATGATAGCTTTGCTGGATAGAGTAATCTTGGATATAGGTCTTTGCCTTTCCTGGCTTCAAATGCTTCTTTCCAGCCCCTTCTTGCCTGTAAGGTTTCTTTTGAGAAATCAGCTGACAGTCTTATGGGAATGCCTTTGTACATAAGTCTCTCCTTTTCTCTTGCTGCTTTTAAGATTCTCTCTTTATGTTTAATCTTGGGTAACTTAATGATGTGCCTTGGTGTGTTCCTTCTTGGGTCCAACTTCTCTGGGACTGTCTGGGCTTCCTGGACTTCCTGGAAGTCTATTTCCTTTGCCAGATTGGGGAAGTTTTCCTTTATTATTTGTTCAAATAAGTTTTCAAAATTTCTTGCTGTTGTTCTTCTCCTTCTGGCACCCCTACAATTTGGATATTGGAACATTTAAAGTTGCCCCAGAGGTTCCTAAGCCTCTCTTCATTTTTTGAATTCCTGTTTCTTCATTCTGTTCCAGTTGGTTGTTTACTTCTTCCTTTTGCTCCAAATTGTTGATCTGAGTCCTGGTTCCCTTCCTGTCGCTGTTGGTTCCCTGAATATTTTGCTTTATTTCACTTTGGGTATCCTTCATCTGTTCTTTCATTTTGCTACCAAGCTCCATCAGTTCTGTGAGCCTTTTGACTATACCAGGGCTTTGAACTCTCCATCAAATAGGTTGGCTATCTCTTCATTGCTTAGCTCTCTTTCTGGAGTTTTGCTCTATTCTTTCATTTGGGCCATATTTCTTTGTCTTGGAGCACTGGTCTGGTTGGTCTGATTGACTGTTTCTTTAATTCCTTGGTTATTGGAATTCCATGCATTTTGATTTTCTGGCACTTCTGGTTGCTTATTGTTTTTAGATTGGTTGTTATCCTCCTTTTGGTTGTGCAAGGAAGCGAAGGGTTTCTACCTACGCCTCCATCTTGGCCAGAACTCCCACTTGCTTAAAATTCTTCAGTGGCTCCCCGTTAGCCTTATAGTGAACCCCAAAGGAACTGCATGATTTGCCTCTGGCCTCTCAGTTCAACCATGTTTCAAGACACCTTCTTGCTCCAGGAATGCTGTCTCCTGTTTCATTTCTGTTCTTCAGACTGACCAGGCCGTTCTCTGACCCAAGGTGCACACGTTATGCCTGCTGCCTGGCACTCTGCCATGCATCACATGGCTGGCTCCTTCCAGCGACCCTGTTGCCCTGAAGTGTTGCCTCTCAGCCAGGCCTTGCCAGCCACTCCACCTGAAGGAATCCCCTCACCCAAGCCACCTTCCCCATCACATGATCTCAACCCCCTGGCTATTTCCTGCACAATCCTTACCAACTGGGAAACTTTTAAAATCACTTGGCCATTTATTTGTATTCTACTGTCTTTCCCACTAGACTCATATTTGATAAGAGTAAGGATTATTTTCACCTTGTTCACAGTTCTATCCTCAGTGTCAAGCTTGCGCTCAGTGAATACTGAATTAATAGGGTAAAAATGAGGACTTTAAAAGAAAGTCAAATTGGACTCCTGAACCACAGCTTGGAATTGATGCTTCTCTAACTCTGTGAAATTCAATTATTGGCTTGTTTGATTTTGTGAGAGCAGCCCGCACCCCTTTCCCGGACGTATGGGGTGGGTGTAATTGACTTCTGCAGATGGTCTCCTAGTCCGTCATCCGTGTGCTTATTGCAGGTTTCCCAACTCCTGGCTCTTTCTAAATATGTGTGGGCAGCTTGCTCTATAAAAGAATTTTCTATTATGAATCTTTTTTTTTGGTAATTGGAATGACTCATTCCCTAATTTCTTCTGGGCTAGCTTAAAGACAGATATACCTGAATTGCATAAATGGGTATTAGAAAAACTTTGAAATTAATTTCACTTTGACTAGGGGGTGACTCTCAGCGGTCGTCGGGCAGGCTGACTGGGTGCCTTAGGTGCTGTGTTCCTGCCTCGTTTAGCCGGGCTTGGTGGAACTTTATCATCCAGTCCCCAATACGCACCATTAGCTCAGCCCAAGAACGACATTAGGTTCCTCCCCAGAGATGCATCTCCCTGCTCACTGAAATGGCACGGAAAGCAGAGGCTTTGACGCAATGGAAAAATAAATATCCGTGATAATATGAGAAGTGTTATTGATCATTTATGGTTCATTGTCTTCTGACTCACTCTGGACCCTTTAAGTGAATCCACTAACCCACCCTTGTATCCCTGCACCTCTGCTCACCCTGAAATGCCAGGCCTGTGGCAGCTGCACCTGAGGCTAACCTTTCCTGATGCCCACCCTCCACTCTGCTGATGCTCAGCCCAGTCCCCTTCCCATCCCACTCCTGCTCTGACTCTTCCACCAGGATGATGCAGGGCCTGGCTCTCCAGTCAGCATTTTGGACCTTGACCTCCTATGCAGCTACTGGCTTCGCTCATTCCATGTGCTGACATCCCCCCCTCCCCCCCCGCCCCAGATAGGGATAAGTAGTGCCTGTCCCAGATGTACCCTGTGCCATTGCTTCACACTCTGGCTGCCCAGCCAAGGGCCTGGAGGCTGAGGAACTGTAGAAATCTATATCAGACTCTTTCTTAATGTGGTCAAAGACTTAAAATAGCATGCCATTTCTTGGTGCTCTATTAATTTCCCAGAAAAGAAAAGAAAAAAGAAAGCAAAACTTAGTGTTGGGGAGCAAAATTTCTTACTTGACTGTAACTATGCATGTCCCAGACCCATCAAATCTCCAGCTGTTGCAGGTTCTTCCATCCCAGAAGGAGGGAGGAGTCTCAATGTCAATGCTACCAACTGCCTGATGAGCATCTACACAGCCCTCCCTCCCCACACATCAGCTCCTTTGTTCAACAGGCATTTATGGAATACCAACAAGCTGCCAGGCACTGTGCTAGCAACAGCCATGTTAAGGTAGTCTCTGCCCTCAAGGAGCTCATAGTCTGGTGAGGGACAAATGCAACAAAGCAAACCATTCCCTAACAATAATGGTTAATATGAGAGTGATGGTGCAAAGAGTTTTTGGAGCACAAAGAAAAGGGTTGTTCCCTTTGTGGTGGGGATCAGGGCAGGCTTCACAGAAGACATGACATCTCAGTTTGATCTTGAAGAATGAGAGGGAGCCTTTCAGGGAGAAGAAAGCTGAGGGCATGCCATTACTGGGGCAGGGAGGGAGGAAGTTGCTGGTGGCTTCCTGGGAAGCTGGATTACTCAAGCCACCAGGAAAGGGGGAGCAGCAGTGGAAGAAGCTGAAGGACATGTTCTAACCAGAATGAGGGATGTTTAAGGAGCTTGGACTTTATGGATGGACCATGACGGGGTGAGGACTTGATGGATTTTAGGCAGGATGGTGACACAAGGAGGTTTGGGTTTCAGAAAAACCTCAGTCAGCAGCATGGTGAACAGTTTAAGCAACTGGGGGCAGGGTGGTGCAGAGAGAGAGGACTTGACTCTGAAGTCAGGGAGAACAGCTGGGAGGCTCTTGCCTTCATTCTGTGGAGTCGTGATGAGAACCTAACCCACATGGTGGTGCTGAAAATGACGGATGGTGCAGAGCCCAGAAATAGTCCGCAGGTAGGAACGGAAGGATGAGATGGTGACTTTACATGGAGCAGTCAGCAGATGGAGGAGCAGAGGATGATATCATCCCACCTGCCTTTTGTAAATTGCCTTGTGTCTCTGAGGACACATCGATGTGCGTCATTGTTTTGTTTTGGTGGTTCTTTTTGCTTTTTGAAACAATCTTAAACTTTAAGATAACTTGCAAAATGCAACAAAGAAGTTTCCTTCTAAGCCACTTGAATAAGGTGCCAACATGATGTGCCATCAACCCTGAACTCTGGTGTATTTCTTATAAAACCACATTGCAACCACTGAGTCAGGAAATTAATGTTGGTGTACTGCCACCATCTAACCTTCAGACCTCTTCTAAGTTTTTCCAATCCTATAATGTCATTTAGAGTTAAAAGGACACAGTCCAGAATGGCCAAAGGACACATTGCATTTCATTATCATGTCTCCTGAGTCTCCTTCACTTGGGGACAGCCTTGGGCTTTCTAATCTTTCATGACCTTGACACTGTAGAGATTCTAGATCAGTAATTTTGTGGAATGTCCTTGGCTGGGCTCTAACTGTTGGAGAAAGATGTTAGCCCTTTATGATTCAATTCACATTATGCATCTTTGGCTGGAATATCGCAGAAGGGATGCTGTGGTCCTCCCACTGCACACCATGGTGTGACTCATCATTCCAACTCATCCCATTACTGGTCAACTTATTCCATTGTGATCACTTGATTAAAGTGTTGTTGGCCAGTCTTCTTCACTGCGAAGCCACTTTTTGTCTCTTTATAATTCAAAAAGATTTTGGGGAGAGGTAATTTGAGACAATGTAAATAACACATCTTTTATCAGACCTGTATTTCATTCCTTTCTTCATACATTACTAGACCCATGGTTTCCCATTTTATTCAAGTTATAATTTGTTACTCTTATTATCTATTTGCTGTTCTGATTTCTCACACATGGCCAGTGGGAGCTCCTTCAAGCTGGTGTTACATCCCCATCATTCTTAGACCACTCCCTTAATTATTGGTGCAACAAGACTTAGCTCGCGTTCTCCCTGTCCCAGCTGTGGCATCAGCAACTTCTCTAAGGAGCCCTGAGTCCTTTTAGTGAATGTGGTATTTAGGAGCCAAGAGAAGGTGCTAAGTGCTCTCACTGCTGTTGGATTGTTGCTGATCCCAAGACCTCTTAATGGACAGAGCTAGGGAACACACATACATGCACACCTGTATTTGTTTCTACATCTGCTTATAAACAACTCTAATCCAGCTCCACAGAGTCCATTCTAATTTTCTCTCTTTCCATACTGGTGACTGCCTTCTCTGACAGGAAGTACCTGGCTCTCTTTGTGTTGAACACATTTATTTATTCAATCAATCTCCTTCTAGGTAGCCAATTTCCTACCACTGGGGCCGCCCCCTACCTCTACTGTACAAAATGCGCCCCTCACCCTTCCTTGGATATGCTACCCGCAACACCAGTTGGACACTTAGGATCTTCCTTTGTCCCAGGCTTCCTTCCCACATGGACGCTCTCCTGACCACCTCCTGTTCTTCCCCATCCTTGGGCTCCAGGGAAGGGAAGGGGAGGATGGGACAGGAGAAGACCCGGAGAAGCAAAAGAGGAAAGGAAGAAAGAGAAGGAAAGAGGAAAAGAAAGAAGAAGGGTTATTGTTTGGATTCTTACAGTGAGTCTGTGTGGTGATTGAGCTGGTGTTATTCTCCTTTCAAAAGCTGAAGGAGTTGTGTCTTGCCCAGAGTTTCATGTCCAGTGTAGAGTAGAGCTAAGGTCACTCCTAGGTCTTCTGAGTCCAGTTCTCTGATGTCAACATCACAGAGCCCATGTTCTCGGGGTCTCCCAAGAATATATAGGGATTCCAAGAAATGAAAATTATTACTCAGGCTAAAATATGTCCCCAAGAAATATAATTGTAATGATAAAAATGTGCCTTGGCTACCAAGTCACAGAAGATCCCGATGGTCCCTGAAGACTCCCCAAGAGAAATACATGGTCTGTGTATCCCTGAGTGGTCACCAGGGTGTGGACATCCTCTCCAGCTCTTCCTCACCGTCTCCATCAAGGATCTCCTCATTGGAGAGGAATGGACACGAGACTCCTTCCTTCATTCCAGCACAGGATATCTTTCCATGAGATTTACCCCAGCAGGGGCCACTGTTCAAGAACTTTTCTGGAATGTCCTGGGTAAAAGTCTGAGATCTAGGAGTTTGGAGCCGTACTACTCAAAGTATGGTGACAGCAGCAGCAGCAGCCCTGGGAGCTTGGTAGAAATGGCAATTCTAGAGTCTCAACCAAACCGACTGAAGCACCATTTCTGGGACAAAGCCCAGGCTTCCAGGTGATTTGCATACTCACCTGCTCTAGAGCTCTGGTCCAGGGGCTGAGGTCCCACATTTCTACTAGGCTCTCACGAGATGCCCATGCTCCTATTCCTGGGACCACAATTTGAGTGGAAAACTTAGGATCCTCCAAATCAGAATCCGCAGTTTAATCAGATCCAATGAAGCACCGCGGGAGAGATCTTCCTCTGAGCTGTAGCCACAGCCCCAAAGAAAGTCAGAGAACAAAAGGTCTCTCTGCGTTGCTTGGCTAGTGACTGAAATGAAATAGGTGCATAAAATAAAAATCTTTTCCAGCTTGATCAAGTGTCATAAATTAATTTGGGATGAAAGTTTTAAGGAAGTCACACCAAGTGGGGACCTTTGCACTTGCTATTTCCTCTGCCTGAGATGATCGGTCTCTCTTCCTTTTCTTGGATAACCATCATATCTTGGCTCAGTGCGTCACTTTCTCAGGAAAGTGCTCATTGATTGCCAACTAGGCCGAGTCCTTGTGGTATGTGCTTTCTTACTTGGTACCATGAGTCATGATTTTACATGAATTCAGTCCTGACTCCTCTTCTGGAAGCTGCCTGAGAGCAGGCACCATGTCTCATTTTATTTGCTTTTATACACTTTATCAGCTAGCCTGATACCTGATCAATACCTATCTGTCAAATGCAAGGGTGGGAGCCTCTAAGGTAGCCCCTAGTGATCCCCTGCTCCTGGTGTTCATGCTTGTGTATCCGCCTCCTTCCTTTGTGTGTTGGCTGGCTATTGTGACTCTCTCCTCATCAATGGAACCTGACAAAAGTAATGAGCTATATAGCTTTCAAGTCTAGATGACAAATAGACTGCAGCTCCAACAGGACTGTGGATTTGTCTTGCCTGCTTTCTCTGATTTTCTTGGTTCTCATTCTGAGGTCATGCTCTGAGCTGCTTCATACAGAGGCCCACATGGCAGGGAACTGATATTTCCAGCCAATAGCCAGTGAGGAACAGAGGCCCGCCACCAGCCGGTGAGTGAGCTAAAACACAGACCTTCCCTCATTTGAGCCTTCAGATGCAACTGCAGCTCCGGCCGACACCTCCACTGCCACCCTGCAGAGACCCTGAGCCAGAGGCACCCAGCTACAGTGCACGCAGTTTCCTGACCCATAGACATGATGAATCACCAATATTTGTTTGAAGCCACTATGTCTTGGGTAATTTGTTACACAGAAGTAGACAACTAACACAAGGTAAATGAATATTACAAGTCAGTTCATGTATACTTGCTTTCACCCTTTACCTAAAGATAACATGTCATCCCTGCTTTACAGAGGAGGGTGGGGATGATCCAAGAGACAAGTGTCTTGCCCTGGTCCCAGCTAGTTAGGGACACAGGCAGGACTTGTCTGTGCTATCTGCCTAGCTCCAAGGTCGAGCTCTTTTCAACAAGCTGTTCTGCCTCCAGACTTCAAGCAGAGTTTTCACGTCACACAGTCTTCCCCAAGGCAGAAGGGGAGAAAGAAAACAACATCCACTTCTTCACATTTGCACATTATGAATCATACCCAACTTTTCTAAGTAGTTTCAGTTCACCGTCTTTATGACTCTTTCACAAAAATACTACAAATTGAATATTGATTTTTCCCTACTCCTACCACCACCCACTTAGGACCCATTCCCCTGCCTCATCTACCTCTGGACCACAGTCATTTCTCAGACCCACTGCCCATGACTCACATCACGGAGAATGTGACCCTTGGAGGAGTCGTGTAAAAACTGGGAGAATGGAAGGAGGGATGAGTCACATACCACACATTGATTTTTTGGCTTTGTTTGATTACATTTCCTTGATGACCAGCAGAGTCATGAGCTGGGAGAGTTAGCCAGAAGACAGAAATAATGAAAACCAAGATGGGACTCTAGTAATAATCCCTTTGGAATTCCACAGCACGAGTGACAATGACAGGAGGGGCAGATTGCGAAGTTAGTCTCTTGACCACGTATCAGTAGAGATGGCAGAGGCTTCGAGTCACACCCTTTGCCCACGGTCCAACGACAGGGAAGACCCCCCCGCCCCCCGGGGATCGGGAGAAAGAGGGACTCTGCTGTTCTGAAGCAGCCGTCATTAATGTGACAATTGTCCGTTGCCCCATGTCAATCTTTAAAATTCATGCCAAAAAATGCCCATTATATGACATGGCAAATACACATTGGTTCAGTACAGAAAGACAATGTCTTCCCCGGATCTTCAAGTACAATTTATGTTCAGAGAAATTCCTCATTTCCTGTGGCTTTACTCAACCTCCTCAATGCCCCCCACCACACACCCACACTCCATATACATATGTATAAAAGGAATTAATGATGTGCATTTTCCACAGCTTAGATTCTTTCAGAAAGAATGAATTTATCAGTAAAAAATAGCCTTTCAAGGGCCCTCTGAACAAAACTGTAAACAAAAGCCACTAAATGGTGTCTCCCAGTTAAATTACCTAAAATGGAAAATCAATTATCAACCTTATGACTAAATTTCAGACTTCTGAAGTACAGGGATTGTTCTAGAAGGTGTCTCCCTCACCCCTTTTTCTCTCTGAGCTTGCTCTACTGCAGATAGCTCTGCTATTTAATACCCTCTTGGCATTTGGTTTATTTTCCTCCCTTGATTGCTTCTGAATGTACTGTAATCCTCTTTTCTGGTTACCGTCCCTTTTACTACAGGTAAATCAGCTGTATCCAGTCAGGGGACAGATGCCACATGAAAGAAGGAAGTGACAATTGCTTTATCAGAGGCCATCACTCACCTTTGGGAGTGAGAGGCAGGCGTCCGTAGGAGTGTAAGGGCTCAGACGCGTGTAAGAAACTGATGGGGAACCAAAGAAACATTGAAGGGTGTGCAGACTCCCCGTCTTTCAGTGGCGTCAGCCTGGGAGTGGGCGGGGCAGAGAAATGTGGAGGAATAATGGGGCTACCAGTTGGGAACAATTGGCAATTTTTCACGTTCTTTGGATATGGTCTGAAGGAAGGATGTGAGGAGGAGGCGTTCACCTTCTGCTTTGTACTCTGACATTTTGTGAAGCCCACCGCAGGCCTTGGAATATAACATTGAAATCAGAGGACCCTAACGGATGACTCTGCAATTGTACATCAACTCCTTCAACAAATGCACGTTAGTACCCACTAAATTAGGCTCGAATGGAACTTTATGCCAAAATAACCGAGGAAATGAAACCTCCCCAGGGAAACACCCTGTGCTTTCTCCCAGATCTAAATCCCCTGAAGCCAAGCAAATTTACACAGGCCCCGAGGATGACATCAAGGGATTCACACAACAAATAGTCTCCTTCTGTCCTGCGCCTACGGGCTATACTTCACAAGGAATGAAAACAACAATAAGACCTTTACTCATTCACTTATTTCAGTTATTCGCCAAGCATTTATTAAACACCTACTGTATGCCAGCCACATCACAAGCCCTGGGAACACTGAGATGAATAGGGCAGAAGCCCTGCCTTTGAGGAGTTAGTTCCCTGTGGGCTGAGAAGCCTGCTCGCACGTGGTCCTGGATGCCCGGGGTCAGGATGCGCCCAGGAAGCAGGAACAGCTTCCCTCCTTCCAGATTGCCGAGATTTCCACCAAAGAGGAGTTCCACTCTGTTCACCTGCCACTTTTGAATCAGGAAAACCTCCAGGGCAGGCTGCAGTTACACATTTATTTAAGATTCAGAGGCCCCCAAACTACTATAACTTCCTTAGGAACTAGAGCTTCTTCCCCAAAGTTTGGTCTGTCAAGCCTGTTATTGGGGAAGTAATAAGTTCATGCCCAGAAGGGTCCAGACATGTACCTGTCCAATACAGAGAAAGCTGGCATATATGTTCTAAGATAAGCAACTCCTGGGTGGTCAGCCAGCCTCTTTGTCAACATCGATTTAACAATCTTGTCATATTCATAACACAATGGGGTCAATGCTGTAGCCCTGCCCTTGAAAATTTTCAGTTGAGTTGGTGACACAAATAAAGGTATTAAAATGGCAATTTTAAAAATCCATTCACATCGCACACCAGACACACAGAAATGGTGCATATGAAGGTAGAGGGGGCGTGGGGAAAGTAAATAGTTGGAGAGTTTTCCTGGAAAGAGTTCTGAGAAGAGATGCACTTAAACTGGGTTTGGAAAGGCTGTAGTGCATGCGGAGGCAGACAGCAGACAGACTTCCCTGAGATCCCGTTTCCCCACCTGGGGAATGAATACCGTGCACACAGGTTGCAGGAGCTATGGAAAGAGGAACTGCGGTAACATTTGTCCATTGCCTGGCACCGTGCCCAGGTGCGTAGAAGGAATCGATGAATATTAGATCCTCTTTCCTGTTTTATTCTATGCTCCCCACATTTGGTATTATTGAATGATAGATGTGCTGATGGAACCGAAGAACGGTACACCTGTCCCGTTTTCTATATTGAGTATGAATTGTTTTGAACAGTGCAAAATACAGCCAAAATTAAAATCGAGTTTTATTTAGATAGTCCTTGTCTGAAGGAGGCAGCGGGTCTGCGCTAGCCACATTGCAGCAGAATAGCAAATGAAGGCTTTCCAGTCACACAGAAATGTTATTTTGATCTATGTGAAGCGCCCTTCAGTTGCTGGTTAGACCCACTTAGACGGAAATAGATGCCAGACACGCCATGCTGTATGTTCACTAGCCACTCACTTCCCAGAGGCGCGGTGAAGACGGTCTCCGCCGTCCCTGATGTGAGAACAGCTGTGCCCTGCCAGGCATTGCTGTCATTGCTTCCTGCAGTCACAGTCCCCTGGGAGGCACAGTCCCAACCCAGGCAGGGCTGGCTTGCACTAGAGGCCGGAGACCCGGAGCGGAGGGCCGCCACCTTGGGCTGTCTCGGGCAGCATGTGTGTAACACGGGCTCACCCCACCCAGAAGGGCAGCCTTTCCTCGAACTCAGAGAGGAAACATCAGCCTGCAGTTTAGGGTCAGGGAGTGAGAACGTGCTCAGACCTCAGGCTCTTGCTGCAGCCTACACTGGGCCAGACTAGTGACACCCAGGCAAATGCGTGGCTAAGCAATGCTCCCAATTCAGAGCTAACGCTGCTGAATAAAGCTACAGGTTGTTAACACTGTGAGGGGAAGTCCGCCTCCAGAGAAACATCCCAGACCTCAGACCTCTTCATCCCTCTAGGAAAGCCGTGTGGCCGCCTGGAGTTGCACCTCCAGGTACCTGGGCTCATGTAATGTTATGGGCTGACTTGTGGCCCCCTCAGCAGCCCCCTACCAAAAAAAGATATGTCAAGGTCCTAACCCCAACCTCAGAATGTGACCTGATTTGGAAACTGGGGCTTTAAAGAGTTAGTCAAGTTCAATGAAGTCATATAGAGCCAGTATGGCTGGTGTCCTTACAGAAGGGGAATTTGGACACAAAGACAGACATGCTTTGGAGAGAGGACGATGTGAAAAGACACAGGGAGAAGATGGCCACCTGCCGGCCAAGGGGCCCCGCAGGTTCCCAGAAGCCAGGAGTAGACCTGGAACAGAGCCTTCGAGATCGCAGTCACAGGGACAATGGCCCTGCTGACACCTTGACTTGGGACCTCTGGCTTCCAGAACTGTGAGACAGTCCGTTTCCATGGTCCTAGGCCATGCAGTTCGTGGTTCTTTATCACAGCGGCCCAGAGGAACAAACCCGTGGGCAGCAGAGTACTTTCTCACTCAGAGAGACTAGCACGGAAAAGATGCTGTTCAGTTAGGACATCTAATGTCCATCGACACACGAATGGGGTTGCACGTCTCCTACAAAGGGAAGAGGAGCCAAAGAAACTTCTGGCCGGAAGTAGGTGCATCCGATTTGGTGCTCTTGGTTCAAACGCAGCTGCAGGCATGCTGTTCAGCAGCAGGGACTCTTTTGGGAGATCTCCCCTTTGTGTCCATTGTTTTCCATGTTAACAAGGGAATCTCCATTGGGTAGGATAGTTAGTACCACAGCGCTCCCAGTTTTCAGCATCTCAGCTCATCCTCACCTCCTCAGAGAAGCCGACATGACGCTGGCAGGAGGCACGCTGCCAGGGACAGTGGGGGAGTGGGGCCAGGTCTCCAGCCTCCCCTGGCTCCTGTGGGATTGGCTGTGCCTTATAGGGCCCAGTGTAATGGTGCTGGGGGAAAAGCCAGGAGTGAGCTCTGAGTTACCTTTCTGGAACTGGGAGGAGCTCAGGAAACTAGGGAAAGTGAATTCCGGTGAGGTTGCTGCATGCTGGGGGCCCTGCTGCAGTGAGATGACAACCTGGAATGGGAGTGGGGACGGGACCGCTCACGAGTGCAGTGCAAGTCCCCGCAGGAGGGACAGAACAGAGGAGGGGCCTGCCTGGAGCTGCAGCCGCTGCTTGCGGACAACCGGCCGCTGCGGTCTCAGGGTCTGAGGAGGGTCCAGAAAAGTCTGCACGGGACTCTTTGAAGAATGTGGTGTCTTGTAACACAAGATCGATGTTCTTCCCATTTTTTAAAAAAGTAGGCCCTTGCCTTAAAATTATTTTTTTGATAATAAGAATAATATTGAACTACACTGGAGAAAATAGAAAAATAAAATGAAATAGAAACAAAATTACTCAAAATTCCATAACTCTAATTTAACATCTCAAATATAAAAATAAAGCAATCGTTAAGTAAAGTGTAATATATTTATGAACATTATGCCATTTAAATGGAAATTATAAAGAATTTTACATAAATATTTAGCCAAAATATTTATCTGGAAGAATCTGAATGTTAAAGTCTGTGTCCAGTGTTATCTGGAAAAGTATCCTGGAAGCAAATATACCAAAACATAGGGGGTTGGTGTTACTTTCTTCTTGGTCGTTTTCCCATTTTATAAATGTTTTACAATGATTCAAAAATTACCTTTCACCCTGAATTTGGTACATGTTCGGTTTTATTTCCTTCTTATTTTTCTATCATCTAATTAAGTACGTACTTTTTAGCAGACATGTTTTCAAGAATGCCATGGCCCTCCCTCCTTTTTAAAAAGTAATAAACAGAAAACCCAGATAACCACAGGACGTTAAAAACTAGAAGGTTTTTGGAAGTCAGCCATTTGACCTGCTGTGCAGGTGGAGCCTCCTCACAGAGCCGGTGGCAGCGCCGGGGTCGCAGGCGCTCAGATGGCCTGTCCCCGGCCAAATCCCGGTGGCGCGCTCTCCAACCTGTTGAGTGAGCAGCGAACTCTGCCAGCACGCCTGTGTTCATGTGAAATCCAGTAGGCTGCCCAGAATTTTAAAATTCAGAAGAAAGAAATATACGTGACATTAGCAACTATTACCTGTGCTCGGTCAGTTTGATTTCTAAAATGTTTTCTCCTGTTGTAAGTCCTCTGGGATCTCCACTTGGGTACCACGTTGTTGCCTGTTCCTGGCCCCGGGCACGTTTTCATCGCCCCCAGCGCCAGCTCTCTGGACCACAGATGACTGTCCACACCAAACGTTCTCTAGGGGAGGCACAAATACCCATGGGGGGCCTCTGAAACACTTGTGGGGGAGCCACAAGGCCAGAACGATTTCCGTGACACTAAGACATGGTTCGCCTTTTTCACTCTCCTTCATCCATTTCCAGGGTTGTTTGCCAGAGGCTGCCGCACAGCGTGTGAGTTTAAACGGGCTATATACAGAAGAGTGGAGGACCCAGTCGCCTTCTGTGAAGCCAGACATACCAGAGATTTGCAAAAAGTAGAACACCACTCTTTTCATTCCTTTTTGTTGTTGTTTTGAAAAATATAGCCACTTTTCATAAAACATATGATCTATGTTACCTTGGAATGGGCTTCTTATCATTTTAATTAGATAGGAATATTTTTTAAGTTTCTCAGTTTTAATTTCAATAATGTCAGTACCTATAGTTGTAAACCACACAAACAAAAGCCCCCTGGGGTCATCGGTAATTATGGAGAAGGCAAAGGAGCAGCAAGACCAAAAAAATGTGCTGCTCCACACCAGCCCCTGAGGGACCGAGGTCCCACACAGCAGCTGCTGTGGCACTGAAGGCCCTTGGGCAGCTGGTGTCCTGCAGAACGGGGAGGTAACGGGAACTTTCTGAATCGTGAGGCCAGAGCGCCTGGTGGCGGATCCCACCATGACTTCCTTCTGGTTCAATGGAGAGCAAGGAGTGGAATGTTGGGTATAGAGGACCGTTCCGTGTGTCGTGGGAAATGTAGCCCAGCCTCCACTTGGAAAGGCCAGTGGGGAGTGAGGTCGGCCCCCAGGACCCACGCCCATGGATAGGCTCTCCCATGGGGAATCAGGCCTGCATTGTACCTAGGCTGCTTTGAGGCTTGCTTTTGATAAAACTCCCTCACCCTTGATTGAGGCAGCAAATATTTACTGCATATCTCTAAAGTAACTTCCTAAAATCTGTCCTAAACCTCCCCAGTATGGAGTGTAACCAGTTCAACCACTTCTCCACTTGATCTGCAACATCCTTCTCTTTGAAGTCATTAGCAACATTCTTCCCTTTGTTATCTGTAAAAGGTAATCACCTACAGCGAAACTGCGCATAGTAAATGGGGACCATCCTCAATGTAATGTACCCAGAAAAGCAATAAAAGCCTGTCCAGGCAGGGGTCAGAGCCCTCTCTCACTCAGAGAGCAGCCATGCCGTCCCTTTTTCCCCACAGGACTTCTGCAGTCTGTGTGAATTAGTCTCTCGCAGCCACAACACACGGATGCTGCCAGCTGGGGTCCACAGCAATTGGGGGAGAGGAAGGGGGAGTGATGGGTGAGAATGAGCTTGGGGTCCCTGGCATCCAGGCACCTTCAGGAAGAAGGTTCCTTGTGTTCTTTACTATCAGATCTAAAATATCCTAAATTTACTACAGATCTACTATAAATTGTTTTTCTTACCATTGATACCCACAGCAGTATGACCTTCTAGGCTGTAGGAGAAGGCTTCAAGAGCCCATGGAAGTATCTCCCCAGAGCATGAAATTCCCTTATCTTGGACAGAGCATGTCATTAGACTATTTGAGATGAAAGACTAAAAGGCAAATTTCGGTGGAGAGTCTATGCATTGGATGAGGGACATGATGCAGCATCCTGGTTTCACAGGAGCATCACCTGGACAGTTTGTGAAACTCTAGATGCCCAGGCCCTGGTCCTGGGGGCAGGACCAAGCATCCGTATGTCTTCATCTTCCCCGAGGATTCCAGTGAGCAGCCACTTTTAAGAACTACAGAACAAGAGAGGTGGAAATCAAGGTCACAACAGATAAGGATGGCGACTGCCTGAAGGGAACAGGGGACAGGTAGGATGTCCCAGAGAAACAGCAGACAGACTTCACACCCCAGCCCCAGGCCTCTGAGGGCTCCCCCACCCTCTTCTGAGCAGCCGGGGTTCTCAGAGGGTTCTCTCTCCTCCCAGCCCAGCCTTTGGCCCAGGGGGGCTCAGCCCTCGGGCAGAGACAGGCAGAGAGCCCTTCGCAGAGCTCTCTGCAGCTCTTCAAATCAACCGTGGTGCTCACAGATCCGACTGCTAAATGTTGACACGTCTGGAAGTTAGGCTTTGATGTGCTTGTTTTTCTTCCCCGGTCTGACTCACAGAATGAGTCATCGCAAACCTTGTTAATCTCCTCCGGACTAAGGGAAGCGAAGCCAGAGAGAGGTCTTCCTTTCTCCGTGACATTGGGCTGAGCCTGGATTCGGAGCTGCCTTGTCCGCCCCGTACCCCCAGCACTGGGTGCTGCCTCTTTGGCTTAAGGGCCTCTGCCCACTCTCCGGCAGTGACAATGGTGGGGAATCAATAAACCCACGGCACCCAGGACGGTGGCGAGGGGACCCACCGAGTTCTCTCAGCCCCCTGGTGTCCCTGAGAAAACATAACCCTCCAAACTCTCAGGCTGAAGCAAGCTTTGGGGTGAAGAGTCTGGTCCCACAGTATTAATTCAGTGTCTCAGCAGCTCAGGATTTCACAGCAAGGGTTCCAGAGAAACAGAGCCCTCTCAGCTCTGTCCTAGGCAGGGCAGCACTGCAGACAGACATCTGCCTGAGGCCGGGGAACCAAATTCATGTTCACCAGGGGCCCCAGCAGCCTCACGGTTGCCTTCAAAGGGATGAATGTAATTTTAGGGCTGTATAAATGTATCTGCTCCTTAACTAGGGGTAAGAAGCTTGGCGTTGCCGCAGGGTAGAAACAAGGTGGAGGGCCGGATTCGGCCCGTGGGCTTTGTGTTTGCCACCTGTGGTCTAAGGGCTGTATTTTTTCCCCGTCCCCTGAAATGCGAAAGAGGGAATGTGAAGTTCTCTGCTTTCTGGCACTACCTGCCCCTCTTCCTGGCCAGCAGCAGTCGCTCAAACACTGTGACCCCCGACCAGGGACAGATGAAGAATGGAGCACCGGTGCGGGGACAAGGTGACAGAGGCAAGGTCTCCTGCACCCCTGGCCCGAGCTGTGCTGCACACCACCCCACGTGCTCAGGCCCTGCACGGGAAGGAGGAATCCACGAACCACCCTCCCACGCTTTCACCCACCATCTACTGTGTGTGATGGGTCGGGAGAGCAGGATGAGACGTGCTTCCACCCCAAGGAGCCCACAGCCTAGGGGAGGAGCGAAACCCACACAGGGCAGTGTGGAGGGCACAGCTGGGGATACCCTGGGGTGCTGGGGCACAGCAAAGGGAGGGGTCACTGCAGACTACCTGGAGACGGGGTGGGGATCCTCCCAGGAGACCAAGCCTGTAGGCGGTGGACCAGGTGAAAAAGCAGGGGGGTGGGCGGGGGGAGTCAGTAGTTCTTAGTGTCCATAATGCTGATCCTCTCAACCTGAAAAGATGGATCAGGGCCAAGTCTAAAGGTGTGACCCGGTCGCCGTGTAATGGTGACAGGGACTAGGCAGGTGTCCCCAAGGTGCTGTGACATAGACTCCAGAGTCTTCTCTTGCCCTCACCTCTGGCAATTGGAGTGCTGTGGGAAGGCTGTGGTATAGATGTCGCTTGCCTGGACCCCTCCACCCTGGTGCAGCCCTGCCTGCTGGGTCCACTCAGGAGCCCCGTCCTCACTGGGTCTATCATTTGGTTTGGGGTCACTTTGCCAATAGGATGAGCCACTCAGAAAGGTTCTCATTTTTTTCACTTTTTGCTCAGCATCAAGCAAGGAGTTCCTTGTGTATTCAGCAAATGTTTATTGAGGAGCTACTATGTGCCAGGCACTGTGTTGTTGGGCTGTGGAGATCAGGGAGTGAATTAGACATGGCCCTTAGTGAGCTTGAAGGCAGACACGCCAGCTACAGACTGCAGCACTATAACAGAAATACTGTGAGTGTGTCCTGAAAAAACCAGGAAAGGCTTCCTGGAGGAGGTAGCATGGACCCAAACCTGAGAGAACGACTGAAGTGGGCCAAATGGAGAGAAGAGAAATGGGAACGCTGGGCAGAGGGGCCTATGTGCAGGAGGCACAGCATGCGTGCTTGAAGAACATCTTGTTTGGGGAAAGTGCTTACAATGCCTGGAGTAACAAAAAGTGCGGTATAACCTGAAATGAGGTGCATTAGCCTGTGGGCATATCGTTCGTGATGGGCCTCGAATCACCCAGTTTCGGTTCATTCTATTTTAGGCTACTTCTACTTTCTGTGTAGGAAACACACATCCATAATTTAAGGAGGCACTTTTCCAGCCCTTCCTATCCTGCCCGCGGCCATTCCCCGGAGACCGCCACTTCAGCCCCTGCTTCTGGTCGCTACCTCCACATCTCCAAAGGGCATGCTCACGGAGTTGCCCTTGAGTTTTCCGTCTCAGGTACTGTCTGCTGACGTCAGACTAAGGAAACTGAGGATTTCACTTCCATGTACATCTGCATGGTGCCCGGCACAGATGCACACACACACGCGTGCATGCACACACACACACACACACACACACACACACGAGCACTCAAAAGGGAGCCTGGCCAGTTAAGAAACAATCCTCTTTCCTTTGTTCTCAGCAAACCAGTTATGAGCACATTTCAGACTCTTGGTTTCTCACAATTTGGAAATTCAGTTTCACATTCAAGACTGATAGTGCCAAAGCTTGTTTGTTCATGACTAGGTCCCCTGCTTTGGCGAAATAGAAATACCGTTGACTTTGGCTCCCCAAGCTTTATCATGCACTAGGGAATGAAGCACAGGCATCAATGATCTCAGTGTCTCTGGGTGAAACTAACAGGAAATTGCATATCAACTGTAAGTCAATGTTTAAAAGTCAGAGCTCTGGGGTGGAGGAAGGAAACTTGGCATGAAACTGTTTGGAAGGAGAGGACAGGGGTACCTGGGGGCTAAGGGTACCGAAGAGGTAAAAAACCAGGTTGCTATGAGATAGTTCAGCGCATGGAGTAGTCAGCCATACTCAGGGCCTTGCGCATTTAAGAAATAGCTGTAGGGAGCACGGCGTGTGCCCCTGCCTGCCTGTGTTTTACTCAGCATTACTCTGAGAGTCAAAGCAAAAGCGTCAGCTGGGGCGCTCTGATCCCGACTCCCACCCCTGGGACTCCGACCAGAGCTGACGCTTCGCCTCTGCCGTCAGGAGCAGCAGCTGCTGTGGTCACAGGATTATCTGCTTAGCCAACCTCTGAAGGGTCGTAAACAGCCAAAGGAGTTTACTGCAGGGACTTGTAACTTGGTGAAATAATCACTCGAAAGTGTGTGGAAGTGGGTCTTTTCTCAATTTAATCCCAAATCATCCCCTCCTGACTGTGTGCCTGGCTCCTTCTCACCCTTCTAAATAACCAAGTGCTTAAGGAACACAACTTCTCTGCCCCAAACTGAGTCAGGTCCCCCATTCTATGCTCCTTCGCACCCTGTCCTGTTCCTTTGTGTACTGAGCACAATATAATTAGATAAGTCACTGCAATTTGTTATTAATTTCGCCTCCCTCTTCCCACTGCTTTACGTCCATTGCCTTAATAATACACAATTATTAAAATGGATGAATTGTCATCTCATATCTAAAAGTCTCTATGACATGTAATAGCAAACACCCAATTTAGGGAGATGCACAGAGCACATTTTCCTTTTATTTTAAGGTCAGATCGCTTCCTCTGTGCACCTGTTTTCAAATCCAAAGGCTCGATGATGAGAGCTAACCAGAGGCTGCGCACCTGCCAGAGTGGCTGGGGTGCTTTGGACACATAGGTGCACTGAACGTACGTGACGTCATTGGGGGGCTGGAGTGACTAAGCCGCTCTCTAGTGCTCACTGAGATAGCTATAGATCTCTGTTCAGAGTAAATTTAGCCATAGCGACAGCGGGAATCATCCCCGTCATCGCTAACTCAGGGCTGCAGCTTTCATCTGAAGCACTCAGGGTTTCCATTCAGCCTCCTACTCCTGCTTTCCTCCATACTGCCCAGCTGGATCCTAACACACCTTCCAGCACCTTCCTGTCCTGCCTTTTACTGGAACCTTCCCTGACTTCTCCAGCCAACATCATCACAGCTTATCTGAACTGCCCTGACTTCTACAGGCTTAACAACACGAGCAAGCACTCACTCATTCATCCAACAAATCTGTGCTGTACAGCATCTAAAATGTGCCGGGCGCTTGCCAAGACTCCGAAATACATCATTCTCTTCTACTTCACAGGTGCGGGGCTCGTGGAGGGGGTGGGGCTGGGAGGGGGCCATGCCTGACGCAGTTCAGCCCCAGTGCACTCAGGACACAGTGTTCCGCGACGGGCGATGTTATCTTCACTTCGTGACGAATCGGTTTCACACACAGCAAAGAGCACTGACGAACCCAAACTGCAAGGGAACTGAGACTAAATAAACCAAAGCGGGAGACAATGACAGGGAAGAGAACAGGCAGAAAAGATCAAACGGGAAGGGCTGAAGGCAGAGAAATCTCAGGAAGGGCTGACGCTAGAAAATACTAGCCTTTGGGTCCACGCAGCCTCGTTCCCCAAACATCTCCAAAGGGGGGAGTGTCTGCCGCTGCTTTTGTCTGACGCCTTTGAGGCTGTTGCTTCCCCGTGACGCCCGTGGGCGGCGCGGTGCAGTGCACAAGAGGACCCTGTCCGGAGAGAGCACCACGCGACAGGAAACAAAGAAGGAGCGCGACTCTGAGGAATTACTTCAGTAGGTGGTGCCACTCAGCCTACGAAGGCAGCGAACGCAACAGCAGTCCGTGCAGCCTGCCTTACCAACGTGCACCGGGAGGAAGTTCTGCGTGGGCACGAGGCTTCAGCTCGCTGGAAGCGCACCAAGTGTTCAGTGAGCGTTCAGTTCGCCATGCGCTTGCCGAAATACATCTCTGCTCTCCCTTACTCTCCCACGTGAGCGTGTATCTATCTGTTCCTGGCCTCCTGAAACAAGCCCAGTCAGGAGACAGGTCAAAACGGGGATTGTCCTTCCCCGGGCAGAGCAACCTGTCGCTCTGCTCGGGCTCCCAGCCCACGTTTTCCATACAAGTGAGACCATGAGAACTGGGAGGGGTTTCATCCTCCCTGCAGGTGAATGGTTGACTGTATCATTGTTTGGGGGGGAGAGCAGAGCATTTGATGGTGACTCCAGAAAATAGCGCCAAATCCATAAATTTTAGAGGGTTTTTTTTTTTTTTGTCCCCCTTCAACTGATGATACGGTCTCTCTCACCCAGTGAAATCCCTCCTAGAGCCAGAGGTTAAGCCAAGTCACAGTGATCAGAACAGAGACAGAAAATGTACAAGACAGCCAGGCGGGTTCCCAAGGTTTGGGGGAGTAGGAGGAGGGGGCAGGGAAAGGAAACATTTTTTGTATTGGAGGCAAAAGAAACCTCTTTGAACTTCAAACAATTGTCAATTAAAAAGGCAGATATTATAACTGAGGACTCTCTCCTTCGTGTCTAAAGCAAGAGCAGATGGAGAACTAGGGTTCCTAGCATTTGGTTTGCTCTGGGCCCTTTTGGAAGAGAGAGCCCACTCTGGCATGAAGACCTGGGGGCCGTACTGGGAGGCAGAGGGAGAGGGTTGGGAGACCAGGGTAAAGAAATCTAAATAGGACACAGACAAAATCAGCCAGGGGGATCTGCTCCAGTCCTGTGTGGCCAGAGTGCGCCACCTTCTTAGTAAGGAGTAAAGGGAGGTTGGTGTTAGGATTTTACAAGGGATTATGTATTACTTTCCATATACACTGTTATTTGCATCATAACAATATGGCAAACTGTATGGAATCTCCATTTCCCCTTTTAGGAACTTTTTTGTCATCATTAGGAAGTCCCAGGGAGATCTTTTTACCCCTCACTCAAAGGACTTCAGTCTCAGCTGGGCTCAGAGCGTATGCTGACGTGGAAGTGAGTCCCCAGAATTAAAGCCCTAGTAACGCCCCCTCTGATTTGATGTTTACCACGGGAATGACATGCTTTGTGTAACATTCCTCCATCACGGAACGGCACTCCTGTTCATTGAACACCCTGCTTTGCCCTCTGCTTTCAAGCAGGAGGGTGAGGTGAGCAGCGGCTGGAAAGCTGTCATCCGCAGAGGCACCCGAGTGTCCCACGGGCCGCCCCTCCCCCTCCTTGCTCAGAGCAGACATTGCTCATCCATGAGGCACTGCTTCCTGCCAGGTCACTGTCGTGTGATCCTTTGTAGCGTAGCCACAGGAAGCCACAACACATCGACTGGTGTTTGCAGATGAGAAAAAATCTGTTTCCCACCCAGTCCTATCTTACTTTGTTGTTTTCCAAAAGTAGTTAAAAAAATCATGTTTAGAGAATTTATTCTGAATATATTCTCCACCTAAAAGTTCAGAATCTTGAAGTTCAGACATTCAGATCTGAGTGAACCAATGCACTGATAGACTCAAACAATATTGCAAGTACTAGTCATGTTTGGCTATTGTAAAATATATCTTGTATATAAAATATACATATGTGAGTATTAAACATATACTTATTAAAAGAAAACACAAAAGTCTGAGTTCAAACCTCTTTCAGGTATAGCTAGATGCTCTCTAACTTGTGAAGCATTCAGTTCTGAGTGTCCTCTTGGCCTTGGTACGCAGAAGGGCAGGCCAGAGAAGCAGCCCCCAGAGCTGTCTGCAAAACATGTTCTAGTCTGAGACTCTGGGACGCTGCAGTGGTGACTCAGCAACATCAGTGGGGAGGAGGGCAGGAGGTTGGAGGCAGGCCAGATGGGTGAAGGGGGTCAAGAGGTACAAACTCCTAGTTACAGAAGCAATAAGCCATAGGGATGCAAGATACAGCACGGGGGCTGTGGTCAGTAATATTGTGTCAACGCTGGTGACAGGTGGAAACTAGACTTATGGGGGCACTCATCTCAGAATGGACACAACTGTCAGGTCATTATGTTGTACACATGAAACTAATATGATATTGTATGCCGATTTCAGAAAAAGAAAGTGACCCCAGTGGGAAGGAGATGGTGCTAGTGGACTGGTCAAGAGGCTTCCTTCAGGGAGGCCCGAGCTAGTGGCTCGACAGAGGGGAAGTCGGCCTGACGGTCCCGCGGGTCCCCCGAGGGAAAGGCGCAGAGGACAGGTCCACAGACGGAAGTGCAGCAGAGCCATTCGTTCCCCGATCCCCAACCACCTTGGCAAACTGGAATGGGAACGTGGCCCCGACCCCTGATTCCCACTGCGGTCGTCAAAGTCTTCCAGAGACGAAGACAGGAAAGAGATCAAGGAACCCTCCAGAATAACTTAAAGCCCCAACAGTCACACCGAGGAGCACCGTAACACCCTCAAGCTCTCGGCCAGCCTTCCTTCAAACAGACAAGTAAATGAAAACCCAGAGAAGTCAAGAAGTTCAGCAAAACCAAACAACAGAACTGGGATTAGGACCCAAGAGACCTGACCCTTGGCCGAGGGACATTTCCTTTCTTCCTGCTTTTCCGTGGACCATGGCCTTGAAAGTCTGAGAGCAGGGGACCTCACAGCTCAAGAGACTCGTGGCCGAGTTGCTGGGTCATTGAGTTGTCACCGAGTTGAGAAATCAGCCTTTGTGTAGAGGTCCTTGGCGAGGCCCGTCCAGGGCCCAGCCAGCATCCGCCATGAATCATTGCCGTGCGCCAGCACGGTGGCAGATTCAGACGGAGTGTACGCAGAAACAAATGGGTCAATGCCGGCAAAACTAATAGCATGCTGACACTTCTGCTTCCTTGAATGAGGTATTAGGCCTGAATTATTATAGCAGGAAATGCTAAACTGCTACGGAAAGAAACGGTGTGATTACTCATGTCAATGTTAAAATTGCCATTTTTCACAAAGGGGCTAATCACCAGGTACGAAACCTGCTGCACTTGACATAAAATACTTCCCTCTTCCCCGTGATTTTTTTCCCCTCGGCAGTTGCTTTTCTCATATATAATCATGTGGTCCCTTCCAGAGATTAAAAACAGAAATTAAAGACACTCTGGTCTGGAGAATGTCTTAAGTCCATTGCAGGTTTAGGAGGTCTCCTCGAAAGGACTGGGGTCCGGGTGTGGCAAGAAAGGGGACTAGGGTGCAAAATGTAACTGGTATGTGGATTCGGGCTGGATGATTTTTGCTAAATGCCCCGACTTTAATATGCTGTGAGTCAACAATGAAATAAAAAGTAGGTTTCTTCTGATTAAATGCGTGTCCTTGTCTTGGGCTCCTCTGTCCTCTGAGGACTGGCCTGACCACCCCCAGCCCACAAGAGCAGCTCCTACGCTAGGAATCCCCTTTTTCTCTTGTCAGCCCACACGGTTCTGCCCACATTTTCTTCCCATGCACTTTAAGGCTGCAATTCCCGTGCTTCGTAGCACCTATTACAATTTGTCTTTTTATATTAATAGGCGCGTCTGTTTTGTATAGACTGTAGTTCCCACCAGATAGGAAGTTCCATGAGAACATCTATTTTGCCTCCTTTGTTTACTAACACATATCCTGTGTCCCAGCACAGGGCCAGGAACATAAAAGCCTGCTGAAGCAATGAATCTGTGATTTTCCCTTTTTGATCATTATAGCAACTGTCATCGGTTAAGGACATACTAGGGGCCAGATTTGTGCTGGTGCTTTGCATGCATGACCTCACGGACTCTTGGCAAAAACTCCACGAGGCAGGTGCCACCTCTTCGGTAGATGGGGACCCTGAAGCTCAAAGACCTCATGGAGTTCGTATGCCCTGGAACCTGGGCCCAAACTGCCCCTGACGCACATGGAGCCCAAGCCCTGAACACCTGCACTGTACCGCCTTTGGGTCTTCAGCGACATGGACCAGGCAGCAGTAGGTCTGTCCGCAGGCGGTGTTCACTGACTTGAGTCCCTGCGTGATGGATCCAACAGATGGCAGATGGAGGTCAGCACGTAGGACCCATGGGGCTAAGGCTCTGGAGCTCCAATGGCCGGGGATTCTGAAGTCCTTAACCGGGACTGGTGAAGTAGAAAATCTTCTTCTAACAATGAGACTCATTCTCACATCTGTGGCGAGTTTAACAGAGATCCTTTCTTTTACTCTATGAGGGTATGACTTCAAATTGTTCTCAAAATGCACATTTTTAATTAGAGTGCTTCAAGTGGGTTGCCAAGCTTCTGAGAATTAAAGGACACTTGTGCCCGTGGGACAGTTACAGAGACTGACCCCTGGGTAAGTGCACAATAAAAAATATACAGAGAGCAACTGAAATTAAACCCACGGGGAAACTTTTCCACATCGTGTCAAATACCTAGAAAATGACTTGGCAGCAACAGCATAAAGAGAAAGAACAGAAACAAAAGCCAATGCTAATTTTCTTAATTTTGCATTCTTTTTATGAGAGAATCCTCCTGAGATTCTAGAGTTGGCAGAGATTTTTGAGATAGTCACGTTCAAGACTCCCTTCTGCAGAAGGGACAGCGCGTCCCAAAGTAGTCATGTCAAGGTCAGAGCAAGGTCAAACCAAGTGAGCCAAGAGTGGGAAAGGAAAGAAGAGAAGACATGTGTGCCCTAAAGCAGCCACCCCAGTGGGGCCTTTAAGCCACTCTTAGAAATTTGCTGGTGGTGAGGAAGAAGGGAGGTGAGGTATGTGGCAGCTCTCTGGCAACGTGGGTCTTCTATGTTCAATGGAAAATCAACATACCAACAAGAAGATAGATGCTGAGGAATGTAGTGTCATTTATTATTGTTGTTAGTCTCCAAAACTTGGTATGGTCTATTGGGACTCCTTCTCTTGCACTCGGGACCCTCAGCCCTCAGACACTTTGCTGTCACTTACGAGCCCCTTAAAACTGAGAGTGGCACTGATGGGATTGCTAAATATCCTGGACTGAACAGGAACCAGAATAATGACCATGCTCTTAAAGGAAGAATGGGCCATTGAATGGAGGTGGGGTGGTATGCTCTGCCTGCAAATGTATAATTCAAAGGGCAGAATTATCTGGTACGTTCAGGCCTGACAGGGGAGAGGGATATGGTATCTGAGGGATGCTAGTACCAATCACCAGGTACATAGGGCTGGGCTGTAGACATGTTTCTTAAGGGTTTCTATGAAATATTTCATCAAGCTCTATCTGAGGCTGTGGTCACCAAATCACCTTCTTGCAAACACTTTAATGATCAGACACCTTGGTTTTAGGAATACAGGCTGATCATGTATACAGGACTGCTGAGAAGCAGTGAAAAGATTTGGGGGCCCCCAGCAAGGGCAGACGGTTAAAAACCTGCCCAAGGGTTTTATACTGATTGACAACATGCGCAGGCCCAGTTCTCTTCTCAGCCTGATGGCCCCAGTAATTTGTCCCCAGTTTCTACCCTGTCACATGCCATCATTAGTCCTATATGACCATGAGCTGGGGGAGGGAATTGTTCTTGTTAAAAACACATTGTTGGTGAGCCTTTTTGTCCGCCCAGATGGCATGCTGAGAGCGAGTTATTGAGAGCGAGCCTTCTTAGGTCTGTGGACCTGATGGGTGAGGGTCAGGTCCCAAAGCCTGTGAATTTTCTGAGATAAGGATCCCCATTGCAGAGGTGGCTTGGCAGCCAGCCATTCTGCACCAGATGATATGGCCCCCACCCCCCACCTCTCCCAGTGTTTTTTCCAGTTCAGGGTTTCCCCCTAAGCTACCCCATTCTGGCTGGTGTTGCATGCTGCAGTGCCTGGGGCTACACGGATGACCCAGAGTATGTGTTGGTACTAACTTTGTCACTGACTTCTGCGTGGCTGTGGTGAAGGCGCTTCACCTCCTTCTGGCCCTTGGCTTCAGCTCTTCCACCTGCTCGATGGAAATGCTGCCTCAGAGCCTTTCCCACAGCCCAGGTGGAATCATGCGTGGGAAAAGGATTTTGGAAGCATCCAGCATTTGACGGATGTAATGTACTAATAATGATTCTACCAGCTCACATTTCCATACATGCTCCATATACAATTAGAAAGATCAGAAAACCCTCTTCTCCAACCATTTGCTTTTAAATAGGCAAGTATCCAAGACACATGGCTAGATGGCAAGAGATCTGAAGGTGACCTTATTTGGGCCACCATGGTGTTTTATTACAAAAAAATCTTAATTCACTTCCGTTAACAAATCAAGACCTTTTCTCCTAAATGTAAGTCAATTTCTTCCTTGTTCTTTTAGGAATGTAGGAAATGAACAGGAAGTATTTACTGTATTTTTCAGACTATAATACTCATCCCCCAAATTTGGGAGGACAATGGGGGTGTGTCTTATAGTCCGAATGTAGCTTACCTGGCTTGCTGGGGGGGAGGCAGTGGAGCGAAGTCACAGGTTATTAAATATTTTACCGCATTTTTTGCTTCAAAATTTTTCCCCTAAATTTCCTCCTCTAAAACCTAGGTACATCTTATGATTTGGTGCGTCTTATAGTCGTAAAAATACGGTAATTCACAGAGGCAGCCCTAATGGTGCATTCCAATTTGCTCATTTACAAATAAACAAACGAAAACTCCAATTATCTTGATTTCCATATATCATTCCCTAAATTTTATTTTGTGTCCCATGTATCATTGTTTTTATTTCATTAGCTAAAAGTCTGAGCATCTGGAATAATCATTATGTACCAAGCACATAATCTGAGAATCCCCATTTTCTTATGGCTCCTTGGCTAACAGGACATTTCACGGCTGTTCTGGACTAAAGGTGGGTGTATTCACTGGCCTAGAAATTCTCTTTAAATGTTATGTGTAGTGTAATTGTCTCCGTTGTCATAGTAATGGGGTATTTATAATATGGCTCAATAAATTCCTAATATGGCTAAGGTTCCAGAGGAGGAAACACAGGACACTGAACCCGCTCATCTTTCCCACTGACTTTTTTAAAGGTTCTGACCAGTAATTTCCCGTGGGACACTGCGTGGCCCCAGCCTATAGGAATCTTCTGGTTTACGTCCTCAAGGCGGATGGACACACAGTGCAGTAGTGTACGCACTGGGGCTGGGGCTGCTAAGGACAAAAACGTGCTTATGTAATAAATCTTGGCAGGAAGGCAAAATATTTCTCTGCTCAGAAAACATTTTTCTCAGTCCACTCTCTCTGTGCCATTCTGAAAAAAAAATCCGGAAATCAAAGCGACGTTATTTTTAGTCCATCCCAAATTTTACTCACTTGAGGCATGTGGGCTTGGAACTATCTTTAGAAGCATCGGCCAAGCGCCTTGGAATCACAGACTGTTAGTGCCTGGGCAATTTTCTGAATGATTTTTTTTTAGCTTAGGAACCCTAATATATTAAAACTGAGGTGGAATGCGGGACCTGAAGTCATCAGTGTGTCCCCTTATCTGCTACTGGGGCACTACCCAGTAATCTTAGGGGGTCTAAAGAACAGCTGGAAAACTACTGATCTAGCCCAAGCCTTTCATCTTGCAGACAAAGCAACTGAGGCCCGTGGGATGAAGCTGATTGCTCAAAAGTCTCCAGTACTCGCCGTAGAAGCCAGGAGGAGAATTTTACTTTCCTGCTTTCCGGTTACTCATCCTTTCCATCACGCAGTACATAAGCTCCTCTGACAACAGAAACTACTTTTTTTGTATTGTTAGCCGGAAAAGTTCAGCTGAGAAACAGCTGACTGGCTGGGGAAGTTTGCCTACTGTAGGCACGAGGAAATCAAGTGACTTAATTGAAAATAGATAGTGACTCTTTGACTGAGAGGAGAGTGAAAAGTGCATGGGGAAACGAGCATGAGGGTTATTTCCCGCAAGTGTCTCCATTCTGGTGTGCCACGCTATGATGTACTGAAGGGTGCTGGCTCTGTTCCTCACGACCTGTGTGCCCCGGACCAAGTCACGTAACTTCCCTGGGCCTCTGCAGTTCTTGTGCCTTCCGAGAACACAGCAGGGGCACTGGGCTGGTCAGTGGGCACCTTGATGATCTGTTGTCTTTCCTAGATGGCCATACTGCAAATCAGTTTCTCCCTTCCTTCCTTCCTCCTTTCCTCCCTTCCTTCCTGCTTCCTCCTTCCTTCCCTCCTCCCTCCCTTCCTTCCTTCCTTCCATACTTTTTATAGAGCCAGGACATTCTTAATTTTATATTATGTGTTTTTCCTTCCTATAGGTATTTTGTGCTTTGACTAATTATCTTCCCAACTAGACATTAGTTTTTTTTGTTTTGTTTTATTTATTTATTTTTTTCAGCAAGCTGGGTCTTTTTACTGCTTTAACACCTGTGATCCTTTTCCTGCTCTATGAGTGCAGCCTTACTTACAATGCAGAAACCCAGGTCCCTGGGAAGACTCTCCCTCTGGTATTTCCAGAAACCCTGGGTGGTCTTCTGTGGGCTTCCACACAGTCTGCTCAGTTCTCTTCCCTCCTTCCTTTGCTCCAGGCCTCCCGAGGCAGTACCATGGCCATTCGGCACCATCGCGTCTGCCTGGCTCTGCTGGCACTTCTACTGGGCAATGCTGTGTCCTCCTGTCACTGTTCCTTACCAGGTGCAGAAAATACTGTAGTAGCTACTGATGTTGCCTTCCTTCCTCTGATGTGTGTGTGTGTGTTTATAATTTACCCCCTCCCTTGCCCTCACTGTTTATTTAGTCCCCAGGCTACCAAAAAAGAAATAAACATCACACAGAAGTGGAGGCATTGATCAATGAGCCCTTGCGTGTTTCCGTTGGGGAGAAGGTAAATGGATTTTCATGTGCATAAAGATGAGTTATGTGACATTAGAAAGGCACATGCTATTGCTGCCGTTGTCACCTAAAAGTTTAATTATGGAATGAAGGGTGTAGGTGCATGCTAAATAACAAAGAAGGTGGAATGTTGCTCCCTCAACACCCATTTCAACTCCCTTTAGCTTGCCTTCCTGAGGCTTGGAAGATAGGAAGCTAGAATCACATTTCTGAAATTCCTTCCAGCTAGGGCCCTTGCTTGAGACATAATGTGGCATAAGGCTGAAATTAGATTCACTATTATGTGCTGCCTTGACATTTGGTAAAATTAAGAGGGCCTCAAAAGGCTGATCTCAAGTCTTCTGCCCAACCTGCCTCAGTGAATAAGGTTCCTCAACCAATTAGCTCTCCTTGTTATGGGGACCAGGCTCAGTGCCCGCTTGTCCTGGAGTCCCAGGTTTCGGTTTCCTGCCAGCCTGGGCAGTTATTCAAACAAGACAATCACATCCTCCCTGGGGAGCCAGGGGTCACCTCACTGTCTTGTTACTACGAAGGTCGCCTCCCATACCCCTGCTTGTTCGCTCTGGTCCCAGGCACAAACCCTGTGTGGCCATGTGTGGAATGCAGTGTCCTCTTAGCTTGGACCATGAGTGTATGTGACTAGGAAATGGCTGTCAATCTCATTTCTCCCATGACGGGCTGTGGGCTCAGCCATCCTCATAGGGTAGGAATCCCTCCCTTGCCGATCTGGAGGGGAACAAACCCATGGCTCTACCAAGTAGGCACTCTTGCATGAGATTTTGAGGCAAAAGTGAGCAGCACGGAGTTGCTACCAGTGGAGAGTATAGACAGAGGCATCTGGTCTTCCAGGTGGCCACAGAAGAGGTTCTGCTGTGTCTGGCTGCCCTTTTCCTGGCTAAGTAGAATCCTTGACTGATCCTCAGGATTTCTAGAGGTTCTATAAGCTAACTAACATATTTTAATAAACCTTTATCTACTTAAATTACCTGAAATGGAGTCTTAATGTCTTCAATTAAGAACTGGATGGTACAAGTGGCTTAACAACATACAGTTGATTTTTCTCATAACACGAAGTCTGGAGACAGGTCCCCTGGGATGTTGTAGCCATTAGTTCTACAATGACATCAGCTGGCCGGGCCCCGGCTGTGTTTCTGAGATGCATTCATCATCACGGTTGCAAAAGTTGTTGCTCCATCTCCAGCCTCATGTCTGCATTCCGGGTAGGAAGAAGAAAGTGACCTCGAAATAGAGTATAGATCCCTTTCCTTTGGCAGGGCAACAACAACAACAACAACAACAAAACACCCAAATCTTAAGACAACTACTTCGCTGTCAGTAAACTGGGTGGTTCTTCAGGTTTGGGCCAGCTCAGCTGATCCCTGATGGGCTCACCCTGCACCTGTAGTCGCTGGCAGGTTGGCTAGAGGTTGAATGATCTAGTATGGCTCATTCATAAATCTGGTTGTTGGCATGCTGTTGGCCACAGCAATGGGAGCACCTGGGCCACATGCTTCTCATCCTTCATCAGGCTAGCCCTGGCGTCTTCCCATCGCAGCCTCAGATTTCCAAGAGTAGCAAGAGAGGGCAAGCTCCACTGTGCAGTCACATTTCTGCATTTATTAGCATCTTGTTTGCTTTTGTACACTGGCCAAAGCAAGTCCAGAGTCAGGGAGTGGAGACATAGTCTTGCCTCTTGATGAAAGGACTCGCATAGTCAATTCTGAAGGGATGGCCATGGGAAGAATTGTGGCAATTCTTGCATTCTGTCATGGAGAGGCATCAAATCAGGAGAGCAGAACTTTCCCCAAATCTCCAGTAGATCTCTAACTACCTCTCACTGGTCAGAACTATGATTTGCCTATGACTGATCACCCCAACAGCAAGGGAGGCTGTGAATGTTGTTTATCCAGGCTGCTCCTCCTACCAGAATAAAACCGTGGTTCTCTGAGTAATAAATGGTGAGAGGATAGGAACTGGGTTGGTGCGAAATAATAAGAAATATGTATATATTGGTCCCTGCTAATAGTTGGTCTTTGACCCTAGTTCCTGACACAGAGCTCCTAAAACCTTGTGATTTTCTAAGTAACAGGAGTGTCTGACACAGCGCTCCTAAGTCCCTTGCGATTACCCATGTGATGGGAGTGTTCTACCTAGGTGACTCTGGACGGGCTCCTGGAGGGACACTGGTCACCAAGCCATGATTAGAAGCTTGGAATTTTCAGCCCCACCCTCATTGTCGAGAGAAGGGAAAAGGACTGGAAAATGAGTCAATCATACTTATGTGATGAAGCCTCCATAAAAGTCTCAAAAGTATGGGGTTTAAAGAGCTTCTGGGTTGGTGAATCATCTACATGTTGGGAGGGCAGCACCATCCAACTTTATGATGACAGAAGCTGCTACACTCAGGACCCTTCCGACCTCACCTATATGCATCTCTTTCTAGGGCTGTTCACCTGTATCCTTTATCATGCCATTTATTATATGATAAGCAGGTAAACATAAGTAAGGCTCTCCCTGAATTCCATGAGGTGTTCTAGTAAATAACGAAACCTAGGAGGGGGTCATGGGAACCTTCTATTTGTAGCTGAGTAGGACAGAAGTTGTGGGTAACCCGGGGTCCACTGCTTCTGATTGGTGTCTGAAATGGGGGTGGCTACTGCACGAAGGTGGAGGGGAGTCTTGTGGGACTGAGCACTTAACCTGTGGGATCTGCCCTAACTTTAGGCAGTTTAGTGCCAGAATTGCTCGGTGTGGAAAACCCACACATCCGGTTGCAGAAGTGATCTGTGTGAGTTAAGGAACACAGTACCTTTTTTTCCCCTAGACAGTTGCACATTAGTAGCGTCTGCCATACACAATAGGAGAAGCAGTCACGGAAGATCCTTCTGTGAAACTGCATTTCATTCCCTTTTCCATGGAAGACCGAGCTGGTGGACAGACGCCAGTCTCTTCTTACCACTCCAGGACGAAGGCTGTGCGACTGTGCCACTCTCCTTGGGGCCTCAGGGATCCGGTTCAGCAGACAGGCTCAGGTTTCCCAGTTGACTGAGTTGTGCCTCTGCCCCCCAAACACACACAACACACATCTCCCTTCCACCTCCCACTCCCACGGCGAGTCCTCCCCGAGCACACGGCACATGCACTAGACCGTGATGGAAGAGCGGCGCAACCACTGCCTCGCCGCCCCACTTGTGGCGCAGGCCCCGAGTCTGCTTACAGTGAGCTGAGCATGTTATCGCTAATTCTGCTGCTTCATAGCCACGGGACACAAAGCACAGACAACTAGCAACACATCGTCTCATTTCGTCCTTCTGATCTAGAGAAGCTGCGTCCATTGGTACAAGAATCCAGCCTCCTTTTTGTGTGCCCTTTAGAAAAACGGAAATGCTCTCCAAGTCTGGAGACAAACTTCTGAGTGAACTGCATCTGAACTTTTCAAAATTCTTTTTTCCCCCTTGGTTAAATCTCAGTGGAGCCGGAGATGATCATAATTCTCATGAACACAAACTAAAGGTTTTGTTGCCTGTTGAGCAAAGTAGCTGCTTCCTATTGCAAAAGAACTGATTCCTATTCTCAGTGCGTCGGCGTTTTCATTAAAATTTCCATTATCCCCTTCCTCCCAGCGCAGTTATAGATGAAATTGTCCTGACCATGCTTCTCAGGCAAAATCATTCCTGACGCAAAATCTATGAAAGGCATACAGGAGAAGATCCTTACTTCCCCAAATATAGATCATCTTGGTAAAGGAAAAAAAAATTTTTTTGTCCTAGCCTTCATTATCATTTTAGCTCAGTATGATTAGCTTCATCAGGCATACCAGGCTCAGGAAAACAAATCTGGGTTGAGATGCAGTCATGGTGTAGAGGCAGAGGAGATGACACCTACAGATGTCGTGATCATGGTGGCCCCTTTGTGGAGGGCCTCCTTGGAGTCAGACCCTGGCCCCAGGGCCCCGATCTACCACCCACAACACTTCAGACCCCATGAACCAGTCTCTGAAGGCCTTCTCGGGGAACTGCAGGGGTAGGCCTGTCACGGCGCCGAGGGCCAGTGCTGACTCTGCCTTGTGCTGGGTGACCTTGGTCAGGGCTTTATACTGTCTGTGAACCAGTGCTAATCCGATGTTAATGATGCTTCCCCGCCCTCCCCTTTACAAGGTAGCATCAAGTGGAAGGCTCTGTCCGCTGGAAAACTCATCCCAACGTAAAAAGATGGATTGCCAAAAGTCAATGACGAAAATCGGTGTGTGAATCAGCTACCCTCAACACAACTGGAGTTGTCATGTATCTGTTCTCCTTGGAGGAGGGTGCCAGCCCTGGGCTTCCACACCTCGACTGAGAAATGAGAAAGAAAAGGTTTAGGCCCTTTGCTTCATGTTAGCATAGCCATCACTTTCCAGTGCTTACTCTCAGCCAGGGAAGGTCATTCACATGCATCATCTCATATAATCCTAAAAAAAAAAAAGAAAAAAGAAGAAAAAAAGAAAAGCAAACTACTGTTCCTGTTTACAGGCAAATACCAGAGGCTCAGAGAACTTAGATAGCATCCCATTATCATAACACAACTAAACAAAGAAGCTGGGTTTCTGATCATTATTTGTCTGACTTGATAGCCCGTGCTTTAACTACCACAGGGCACTTGTTTTTACTGGGAAAGAATGAGAAACTACTGCTTCCGGAGAAAGAAACTCAGATGAGCAGACAGTCGAACTCATCCTAGCCCAGCAAGCCGACATACTCTTCTTCTACTTTATCACCCTTTGGAAACAAAGTCCTTAACAAATTTTTTCTTTCAAAATGACTTTAATATAGTCCCACTTTTGCAAACACTTATGGAGCACTTATTATTAGGCATAAATTCCGTGTGTGTATATGAATCTATTTCATCCTCATGCTAACCTATGAGGTGGGACTATTATTGTCCTCACTTCACAGATGACAAAAGTGAGGCACAGATAGGCTTTGAAACTTGTCTAAGGTAACATGGCTACTAAATGACAGCAACAGGCCCAAATCCAGGTAGCCTGATTCCAGAGCCCGTGTCACTACATTTTCTGCATAGTCAAAGTTTGAAAGAATACAGGCCAAGTTATTAGCAGTTCTCTCTGGGGAACTGGGTTTGGGTGGGGACAGAGAGAGAAAGGCTTTCTCTTTGTCTTCACGTAGGTGCTCTTGAAAATTTTACAGTGTACTTATAGATGCATACTTTTTATAATTTAAAACTATATCTTTAGAGATTTAAATACTTTTGCCCTCCATATAGTTTGGGCATTAAGTACAAAGTAACGTTTTCTAATGGGGGCACTGACATTTTCCAAGGGATTCCAGAAATCTAGCAAAGATGCCAAGGTGGCCAGGTTAGAATGGCGACGAGTCTGCATTTGTCTGGGTCACATGTTCCCCTCCCCCCAACCTTCATCCCAGCGTGTGGCCAGCGGACGGTGGGGGTGGGGGGCTCTATGGCTGCATTATGTGGATTTATATTCGCCCTGAACCAGAGGGCACATGGAAAAATGTAAATTTTGGCAGCTGCTTTTGTGGGCACTGACCTCGCGGGACACATTCAGTTCCAGACCTCACCCTGGGAGTGATTTCCCCACATCCGCTGTAATTTATTGACAAGAATTGTTTCTCTTCCTGGGGCTGAAGAAATGGCCCCAGCACAATTTTAAACAAAGCACTGCACAGGTCAAAGTGATGAACTGAATCATCATTTCCTCACACCACCGGCCCCACCCAGGGTAACATCTCTCCCTTCATCGTCTCTCAGTTTTGAAGATGCCGCCGGCACAAATCATCTCTAGGCACGTCCCATTGTCCGTCTGTCAGCCTGAAACAAAAGCAGGGCACCATCTCCCCACCCTTGACCCATCTGGGCGGCTGAGACCACACGGCATTGTTCCACGGCGCCGCACCGCAATCTTTTTAAGATAAGCATTTCCAATATTATGTGAGGCTAACTTAGAAATACAGAGGTTTCAAATTTCCCTGCAGTCCCAAATACCATACAATTAAACAGACTGCATCTTTCTACATTTTAGACAGACCAATGAAGTCACAGGACATTATTTATCATCATTATCTCCAGGGAACTTCAAGATATGGCTACATGTCCAGGTTCCGATTATAAGTATCTTCTTTTCTAATGGGGACAAATGCTACCATTTGAGTGTTTCTCTGAATCTCACTAGGCATTCTGCAAATGATCTCATTGTCTAATACGTCAAAACCCCATTATATCTCACTCAACCCTTTGGGACATCAGGGTGACCATGATGGCAATGATGGTCACCATGCAGTGAGTTCCCCGTGGGCGCCAGGCAGAGGGCCAACCACTTCCACCAAAGATCTCCTGGTCCCCACAACAACCTTTTGAACTCGGGGTTATTATTTCCATGTCACAGATGAGGAAGAAGAGGTCCTGGGAAGTTAAGACTTCCCAAATAATAAGTCACTTAATTCAGAGAGGAACCAAATGGGAGTTTACCTTCACACTATGAAGAGTTTGGGGTCAAGCATTTACAATTCAAGGTGTCCCACCACCTGGCTTCCTCCCTCTGCCCCTCCCTTCCACGGGACAGTTCAGCATGTCCTCCAAGGCCCTATGGCTGTGTTCCTGTCTGCCTTTCCTCCCCCTTTCTGCCTGGGAAACAGATTCATCTCTCAGGACTCAGTTCTAGCACCACATCCTCTAGGAAGCCATATCACTGCCTCTCCCACCCACATGTCCCTGTAGACTTGACCATGTTGTTCTTTTGTCCCACTATCCTCTACACAAAAGCTTATTACCAAACCCATTCACTTCCTGTTGGTGTTTACTTTTATGCCTCTGTTTAGCCCTAAACTGTCAGCCTTTTCAGGCTCGACTGTGTCATCTTCATCTCCCCACAGCCTAGACTGGTTTCTGGTGATGAGTAGGTGCCCAACAAGCATCAGCTTCATAAATGGGGGGATGGATGAAGGAACGAATGGATGGATAGAACTAAACTTTCCTAACTTAAACCTCCTAGAACTTAAAGGAGTCAACACATAGGCAATCAGTACTCCAAAGTGTATTTGCTGTATTATTTAAGAATATTCAATTCTGCCAGAGAAGACAAGAAAACTAGTGAAATGGATGAAAGTCATAAGATGCATGAGATATAGATGATGAACAGTAAGTTGCTCATAGGACATAGACAGAATTCATAAAATGTGTTAGGTGTAGATGAAGTTAGTAACCCATGAGACAGGTTACACATCGGTAAAGTTAATAAGTCACGTATCCCTGAACATAGCCAGAAAGGCTGGAAAGACCAAGAGGCAACAAATATTCATGAACCTCTACATATGTATGAGGAATATGAGACAGTATCATGTGGTCTTAAATTGACCACCCACCAGTGAGACCCCTTCTGGCATCACGTACACTTTGTCTAAAAAATGTAGATGAAATTCTACATTTATCTATCTGGCAGGCTCATTGGCAAACCATAGCTATTGGTCTCTCTGTCAGAGCAAACTGCGTTGGTTGGTGTCAGGCACCTTCCGGCTGAGCCCTCTTGCCTAAACCTCATCTCTCATCTGCGTAAGTCACCATCCGTGGGGAAGGCTGATGAGGCCCGCAGAGAGACAGGGTGTACGAACACTGTGTAACTGAGGGTCAGAGAGTGTGGGCCCTCCATCCCACCTGCACCCTCTCTCAACTGTCTTTCTCTGCCTTGTATGTCCCCTCCTGCATCTAGTGTGTAGTTAAAAGAATTCGATAAACTATATATTTTAAGTGTATTCGTTTGGTGTGACCCACTCTGTTCCGAGATCACTGGGATAGCTTGCCGGGTAGCATATGTGCAGGGTACCATTGCATCCGGGAGATTTCCCAAGGGCAAGTATATCTCCTGTTAACCCCACCAGAGCTTCCCTCCTTAGGAAGCCAAACAGGGCTACTCCCTGTCAGACTGGCCAAGCTTCTCCCCAGTTACTGTAAGAAAAGAGAAAATGCAAAACAAGGACCTCTATACACAGAGTGCACAGCAGGAAGACTGAGGCCTGGGACACACTGAGCATTCTTCCGAGCTCAGGCAGAAGTTGCGGTCCCACTTCTTATGCAACCATTCATGACAAATCTTAAAGGGAGATTGTTGGGCTCGGATGCTTTATGATGAACTAATGCAGATGTGAGAGACTCTGAGTTTCTTCTCCCACAATGAGTAAGTACTTTTATTATTTTTCTCATGTCCAGGCAGCCCACACAGATATGCCCTCGCAGAATTCCACAACTGCACCCAATACAGCCAATTTGAATTCCTCTGCATGTGGACCAATAAAGAGTTATTATCTGACTGAGTGGGATATTGGCTGTCTTTGTTGGTTCCGAGTGTATGATATTATTTCAGACTTTCATTCCTGTTTATTGGCCATTGAGAGTATTTTAAGCCCTGTTTATTGCTGCCGGTTCACATAGCTCAAATTCATGTATAAAAAATGCTCCCTCTCCTGAGTCACATTTAAATTTATTCGCATTGAGTTCCAAGACTTTTCCTTTGTTTGGACAAGAGCTATGCTAGATGGATCTTCAGAGCTGCTGATTCTGTTGCCCCAGTCCTATCAAATTTAAAAAAAAAATGAATTTGTTGAGTGTCACATTGAAACTGAGCTCGTGAAAGTTTAAAAGCTCTTCACATTCAAGACCTCGTTAGTAACTGAAAACAAAAAGGGAGACAAGAAAAGAGAAAAAAACCCCGTCTGCATTTGATCTCGTATATTGAATTTACTTTCCATCTTCTAATAATGGGATGATATTCAATCTCTGCTAGAGCAGTGCTGTGACAGCTGTGACTTGGAGGATGAATAAAGCTAGGAAAATAGCCTTATGGGGCCTTGGGGACCGCCGATGTGTCAGTGATTCTGTAGAGCTGCTCGCTGGCCATACATAACGCAGTCGGGGCTCAGTTATGTATGTGTATATATTGGTGAAAATGAATGGCGCTGCGTGTTACTTGGGACTTTTCATCTACAGATCTCCAGGGGTCTGGAATACTATGACCATGCAAAGTATCCATTTGGAAGATTTCTCCTTCTGTCTAATGGTTGTGTATTTACAACCCAATTAAAATTCCTGTAGCTGAGAGGAAGGCCTGCGTGCTTAGGTCCCTGAGGCCGGCAGCTGAGGTAACGTGGAGCCCCAGGGAGCTGGCTCCTATATAGACATCAAGGAAACAGACTGAGACAGAGGGTCATGACAACTCACCCCGGCCTAGAGCTGGATAGATGCTCGCCAGGAGTGCAGCAACCAGACCAGAACCCAGACCCTGCGGCTTCCCAGAGGGAACTAGCGTCTGACCCCCAAGGCCTCCCTGGGACCTGGAGATGGAAGGGGTGGCTCCCTGCTCAACTTCCCCAGTCTCCGCTTAATCGCTCCCTCCAGCTTGAAGTTCCTTGGAGAAGAGTCTTTCACTCCACCTTTAGAAATCAGCCTTAAAATTGAACTATGCTGTGGGAGGGAACCCATTGTCTTTACATCACATTAAGATGCAAATAGCAGACAGCAAATGCTTTCCTGGCAGCTGGTTTTGCTGGGGTGCCCTCTGGGCTGTGTGAGGGAAGGAAAAGGCAGAATGGAAGTCTTTGACCCCAGTTGAAACGTTTAGTGCTGCCCTCTTTGTTCAGAACTTCTTTGGGGTGTGTGGGTAGGGTGGGGTGAGGGAAGGGTGTAGCAGTCTGTTGGTTCCTTACTCTTCCTTGAATTGAATGCTCTGTTTATGCCATCAGTTTTATAGCCTCCGTTGGAATCTCTGCTCTCCCTTGCCCTTGTAAAGAGGTTATTTTTAAATGACCAGATCTAATGTACACAACCTGAAGCATTTTCCCCTTGGGTTGCATCTGCCTCCCACCCCAGTTCTGTCTTCCTCTGGGATTTCTCTGGCTTTGGAGATTTATGGTGGAGATTTTTACTTTGTTTAAACAGAGGCTGACATGACTTCTCAGGAAGTGAGCTAGGTCTCACATCATCCCTGTTCTTAGCAGAGTGTGGAGACAGCAACAGAAGGAGGGATGAGCCTCCCTCCTCCACTCTGAGCAGAAAGAAGGTGTCTGTGGTCTCAGAGCTGAGCTCACTGGCGCATTTCTCAAGTGCAGGATATACAGCGAATAGGGCACCCACCTTCAACTGGTTTGCTCAGCAAGCCCTTGCTTCTCAGCCATGTAAATTCAGCTGAAGGAATCGGCTCTCCACCAGGCCCACCACTGTAAGCCTCAGTGCCCCCCGGTCCTTGGGCACTCTCCCCACCCCTTGTGTCACTCTTTCTCTCCTTTTGGCACAAGTCCCCTCGATCCTTCTCAGGCACTCATTGCTCCATCTTTTCTTGTCAAATTATGTTCACAGAATAGGACGTGAAACGTGGTCTAGTTAAATTATAAATTAGCCCAAAGAGCTTCAGCTCCCATGTCTCCCAGGATATTACATGTTAACAAGGATCAAAGGCTTAAATTAAAAGAATTAATCTCTCCTTAGGGGACTTCAGCCAAGGAGATTTCAACCAACAGGTCTTCCGAATACTGCTGAAATGGTGGACTTAGGAGGTGACTCGGAGAGAGGGGGTTGAAGCCTTGCACCGTATCTCTGCTGATACTTCTGACCTGAAGTCACTTACGGCCCTTCATTTCCTTTAAAAAATCATCTAATTCAACCTCCCGGACAATGCCTGAACTCTTCTAGGACATTCCAGATTTGTGTGTAATCAGTAATGCAAACATCAGAGAATTTACTATCCTCCTAGCCTGGTCAGCCATCCACAGACACCCCTAAATATTAGTAGATTCTCCTCTGATATTTACTCACTGGTGCTTAGTTCTGTGCCTGGAATTGTGTGGGTGAAATCTATTCTCTCTTGCATGGGACAGTCTTCTAAGGAGTTGAAGACAAGAGTCACATCCTCCCTCCCTTGCTTTTTTCTTCTACGAATTGGGTTACTCTGGCAGTGTGAATTGAGCTAAAAACCCGCAGGGAAGACGTGGTTCTTGGGGACGCAATGGTTTTTAAATGAGGCCACAAGTTCATTGACATATCTCTTGTCATAAGATGAAGTCCATGTTGCCTCCCCTTGAAGCTGGACACGCTTGTGACTGCTTTGATCAATAGGACATGGTAAGTGAGGCATGTACTTTCCACCTTGTTGGCTGGAACACTCGCTCTTGGCGCTTCGGGCTGCCACGTAAGAAATCCAGCTATCCTGAGCTGCCATTCGTGAGCAAGCCCACGTCACGTGGAAACGCGCTAGTAGACAGTTCCAGCTGAGCCTGGCCTGCAGGTCGTCTCAGCCCAGACGTTAGACATGAGAGTGAAGAAGCCTCTGGATGATTCCAGCCCCCAGACATCTGAACCACTCCCAGCCTTTCCAGTCCCACCAGATTAGGCCTCTTGCATTGTGGAGTAGAGACAAATTGTTCCTGACATGCCCTGTTCAAACTCCTGGCTGACAGTATCCGTGAGTATAATAAAATGACTGTTATTTTATATCACTGAGCTTGGGCTGGTTTATTACACAGCAAGAGATAGCTGGAACAGAGACCAGCTCCTAAATCACCCCAGGCAGGGCTGCTTCTGCCCTTGAGTAACATTAACACTAAATTCCCTTACCTCTGCAACTGGGCTATTAAACTTATTAATCTTGCATTTAAATGACAACTTCCTCCACAGTATCAGGGAAAAGCAGAAATCTCATAAACTGCAGGAAGTAATCACAGAAATAGATAATGCATCAAAAATAGTGCCAAGAGATTTCAAGTCCCTAGATGTTGTATCTTAGACCTTACTGCTTCGATTCACACCGCCAGTGCAAACTGCTAGTTTGAGCTCATTTATTCAGGTAGTAACGACTTTTGGAACCAATCGTCCAGCAGTAATTATGCCCTCTTCAGCCTTGCGTCTCCCGAGGGAGGGAAGCCAATTTGGATGTGAAGCCCAGGGAAGCCCTGCAGCCTTCTGTGCTCTAATGTGAATGTGGTGGTGGCACCCACCCTGCACAATCATGGCAAGGATGGGAAATCAAGTAAGGAGGCTGCTCATCCCTCGTAGGCGCACACTACTGCGCTCTGCAGAGCTGATCACAGGCCTTGTGAGTCTTCACTCGGGTTGTTCCACTGCACGGGAAATGGCCAGGGCAGGCCCACGACTGGTGACTGTCGCTGAGGCAGTCTCAACTCTTTGGATTCTACAACTGAACTGGCTTCAGATAGAAGCCCCACAGCGGCAGGGATCTGAAGCTGTTTAGTTTCCTGGCATCCCATATGATCAGAACAGTGCTCAGCATGTAGTAGGTACTCAGGAAAGGTTTGCTAAATAAATAGGTATAGTTCTGTAAGTGGTTCTCTCCTTAGCCTCGTTGGATGCCTGGGAAGTCCAGGCTATGTGGTCCTCTGGTCCGAGGCTGGCCCTGCCTCCCTCAATAGGGAATCTCAACTCCCAGAGGGCACAGTACGAAGGTCACATACAGAGCTCAGAAAGCTGACAGCACCCCCTGCTACACCTATTTTCCACTTCCTAATTACCAAGATGTTTAAACTATAACACGAATAGCCACATTAAAGCCATTTGTTATATATAAAGCAGGGGCATAACACATGGATAATTAAGGCCTCCCTCTGTGTCAACCTACCCACTAGAGGTATAATTAAGTGTAAGTACCTTGTAGTTTGCTAGCCATTATTACTGGGCTTAAACATATACTCAGGCAGTTATTAGTGAGATTCTATAGCGTCCTGAGGAACTATTGTTTTAATAAATGGAGGAGGAATTTTCCAGCTAGTGCCACAGTTGCTCAGCTGATCTTGGTGGTATAATTTCCTGGTGTCTGCCTACATACTCTCTATTGTCAGCCTGGAAAACTCAGCTCTCGGGCACAATGACAACGATGGGAACAGCCTCCTGACACTCTTCTGGTTCATATCGGCCATTAGAAGGGATGACTCCTTCTATTATTTGCTGCTCCGAGCCTCTGTTCCATGCAAAACAAGAAACACTCAGGGATCCCAGTTCTCTTCCGATTTGGTTCCAGGAATAAAGAGCTTACAACCTAGTGAACAACATGTATTTATTAAGGCCTTGCTATGTCCATGGCCCTGACCTAGGGCTATATTGGAAGAGTATGTTTTTGACTTGAACTGGCATTATATAGCCATATTTAAATATTTAAATCTCCTATTTATTGAAGGGAGGCAGGAAAGCAAAAACAGCGAAAGAGCTGAGGTAGCTAACTCCCTCATATTTTACTCTGGTTTCTATTGGAAAATAGGAAGAGGGAGCCTTTGAAACGAAGACCCCAGAAAGGGGACCATCTGCTCCTGAGGCTGGCATTGCGTTCTTTCTCTCTTCGGAAGCTCAAGCTGCAGCTCCAGGAGTCCCCTGTAGGGGGCGCTCCACAGAGGTTTTCGGGAGACAGACGTGTTCTGAAGCTGCTGTGGCGAAATGAGCACAGCAGTGTGTGCTTACTTGAATGATTTGTTTGGGGTGACTTGTTGGGAGGGGAAAAGTAACAGAATATGAAGGAACGAATGGGCTGAGGCCGCCTCTTCAAACAGCTATTACAGATCCCTGGCTGGCTAGGGGATAATGGCCCAAGCCACCCATCCTTGGGTACTCTGTTCCCTCGGCTCGATACTCCGTGGAGGCTCGCTCCACGTTGCTGGAAGGAACCACAGCTCCCACGAGGAAAGGGCTGGCATCTCTCCCGTCCGCTAGGCAGTGACCTCAGTGATGTGTGTGCAGATGACCACCGTGCTTCCTGGAAACTCTGTTGCTTAGAGAGCCAAAAGGGGAAAAGGGTGTTTGGGGACAGAATAGATGCTATAGACTGTGTTATGGGCTAAAAGAAAGGCCAAGGGAGAGGTGGCTTAGAGAATTGAGTTCAACGGGCATCGGGGCAGCCAAAGCCCAGAGGTCCCCTGAGGCTGGGCCCTAAGTTTGTTACCTTTGTCAAGGCTGCATCATGAAGATGAGAGTCGGGACCGGAGAGATGGAGCTGGGCGCTGCTCACTGGCCTCAGGAAGGATCTCTTACCCGCCCCTCCCCCCACTCCCCACCGCCGCCATCCCTCTCTGAGGCCGGCTATTGTCTGAAGCCTTAACATCTTCAAATGCTTGCACTGCACTCCGCCTCTACAAGAAGCCCTCACTAATCACTTTCTCTGTATCTCTTCTTCCTAGAGACCAGCTATGCTCTGCTCCCAAGAGGGATTTGGGTCATCATGAATTATGTGCTAAGAAATTAATCACTTGCAGGAAGTGTGGTTGAAGGAGAAAAGACACCTTAATATATGGCAGGGCTCTGTCCTAGGAATTTTACAGGAATCGTTCTCTTTAATGCTCACAACAAACCTACACAATGACTAATGTGTTCTTGACACTGTCAGAAAACTGAGGGTCATCAAAGTAACTTCTCTCATCCACGTAACGAACGCTTGTTTTGTGTCTAAATAGGCCAGCAAAAGGCTAGGTTCTGGGGAGGCAGCTTGGAAGAAGGCAGATGCAGACTCCGCCCCAGAAAGGGTGTGGTTTCACAGGAGATGCACACAAGGGAACAGTCCGCCCCACGGAGGGCTGGAGAGCCCAGAGCACTGCGGGGAGGGCCTGCCTGCTAAGGGAGCACCAGGAGGAGCCTCCGGCACACGGAGGAAGTGATGTCAGAACAGACTCGATAGGGCAGGGTTTGGGGAACATCAAGAGGAAAGAATGGAAAAGTGAAAAGACAAAAGCAGAAAGACATTTCCAGGCCAAGGAACCCTCATGTGCAAAGAAACGCAGGAAATGAAAAGACAATGCTACTCAATCTCACTTCTTTCCAGTGAGGAAAGAAGGATAAGGATATAAAAGTGGAACAAGAAGGCATAAACTAAAGAAGGGAACTTAAGAAATAATTTTTTAAAAAAAGGATTGAAATGTCTAATGGAGCCAAGAACAAGACTTTAAAGACTGCATGCCGTAATGATGTGTGTAATTGTTACTAACTGGACTCTAAACTTGCTAGGAGCCAGCCCTGGGAGGAAAAGCGGGTTGCCCTTCCAGACGAGACGTCATCAGTGGAGGAGCACCCATCAGACCAGAGGGGCCCACGGGCCCTGATTCAGCAGGCCAGGGCACTCTCCCCTGATGGGCAGCCTCAAAAGCATCCCTATAGTGGACATCCCTTCCGTCACCCCAAGGCATCTCTCAGGAAAACAAGTCAGCCCATGGCCAGCCAACATCATTCAGGAGCCCCCCCTCTTGGTTCACGTGGCTCAACCCAAGGGGAGTTCTTAAAATAACCAAAAGAACTGAAGAACCGCTTTGTCCTTAGAATAGCCCCTTTCTGCCAAGGTTTTGTAGTTTATTAGTGAGTAATACGTTACAAACTATGCCTTCTTACAAATAGTTGGGATTCAGCTCATCTATGTCATCAGTTAACTAGTGACCCATATGTCTTAACACACAACCAAGCTGAGGGTAGGTGTGCCTGGATGAGAAAGCCATCTCTCCCCTCTTTCCCACAAGTCCCACTTAAATGTTCTCCTCCCCACAGAGCTCTGTATGTTTCCAAGCCAAAAAGTGCCTCTCCATCTCATAGCCCAGCAATTTTCAACCAGTGTGCTGCACGAATTTTTAAAACATGCAATACCTGACTATTTAGTCAGGGCCACTGACCCCTTTTCCTGCAGATTGTCAAACAGAAAAAAATGACAACAGCCAACACAACAGTAGCTGTCCAGTGTGAATGAATTGAAATTATACTTATTTTTTATCAGATAGGCAAAAAATAAGCCCTGGCTGGCGTAGCTCAGTGGATTGAACGTGGGCTGCAAACCAAAGTGTCGCAGGTTCGATTCCCAGTTAGGGTACATGCCTGGGTTACAGGCCATGACCCCCAGCAACCGCACATTGATGTTTCTCTCTCTCTTTTTCCCTCCCTTCCCTCTCTAAAAAATAAATAAATAAAATTTAAAAAAAGATAGGCAAAAAATATATTTTTTGGCATGCCGCAGAATTTTCATCATTAGCTTATAGGTGCCACGAGAGGGAAAAGGTTGAAAACCGCTGCCCTAACCCTCACTGTGTTTTACTCTCTTTAGGGCGCGTGTCACACGGTACCTGGTGCTGTGTGTGTTTCTCCAGAATTTACCTCCCCTGAGGGGCTCAGCCGCGTGTGCTCATACTCACAATCAATAACATCCCATGGAAGGAAAGCAACACCCTCCAGACAACACCTTTAAAAACAACCTGTTCTTCCCATCACTACCCTTTTATCGAGCATGGGGATTCAGGCATTTATTCGGTAGGCGTCCACGGTGGCCTTTCCCTTCTCTCGGGCAGTGGTGTGCATTGAATCGAGCTTCTTCGGTCTGCAGGAAACCTTCTGTGACCTTCCCATCTACAACGTGAGGTCATGGGTAAAGGTCATATCCTTTGAGAAAATGTAAGAGCGGATGGAACGAGAAACTGGAAAAAATGTAATGCAGGAAACGGCCTCGACCTCTGGCCCAGACGCACAGACTGACTGGATTAGAGATGCTTGCAAGGCAACTGGGTCTGATGTCGTCTTAAAACTCAAAGGCTGACCGACATTTAGTGAGTCCTTGATATGTAATGGGGATTGTACTAGGCTTTTAAAAATAGTTTAGTAGGCATAAGTTATTTTATTCAACCACTACAATAACCTTTGCATTATTATGAGCATTTTTTAGATGTGGACAGTGAAGCTAAGGGTAATTAAATTCAAGGCATCATAGTTATTAATTTGCAGAATAAGGATTTGATCTCAAATCTATCTGACTTCAAAGCCCAGGTCTCTTCCAGCTGAGAGGGGCCAAAACTCAGTTCTGCCAGCTGGGAGACTTGGGAACGTGTCATTCAACCCTTTGGTCACTAAAGCCTCAGTTTCCTCTTCTAAAAACACAGGCATGATACAATATTTATCCAATAGGATTATTCTGAGGACAAAGTGAGAAAATATATGTAACCACAGTACTTGGTGTATAGTTAAGTGCTCAGTAAAATTTTGTGTTAATATTCATAAGCTCCATGGTCTACTTTGACAAGAAAACTTGTGTGCACTCAAAGTGAGCCATTCTAGCCAAAAAAGAGCCCAAATTCATCAAAATCTTTGAAAGTATGGTAGTTTGCTAGGGCCGCCGTAACAAGGCACCACGGCCTGGGTGGCCGAAGCAACAGAAGTGTATTTCCTCACGACTCTGGAGGCTGGCGCCCTGAAATCAAAGTGTCGGCAGGACTGGTTTCTTCTGAGGTCCCTCTCCTTGGCTCGTAGACAGCTTGTGCCCTCGCGTGGTCTCCCCTCCACGTGTGTCTGTGTCCTAATCTCCCCTTATAAGGACACCAGTCATATTTGATTAGGGTGTGCCCTACGGACCTCGTTTTAACGGGATTGCCTCTTTAAAGACCTTCTCTCCAAATACAGTCACATTCTGAGGTGCTGGGCCATGTGAAGTAGGCCTAGGTCATCCCGGCCAAGGCCATCGGAGAAGAACCCACACCCCGCTGACCCTCAGCTGACCGCAGATGTGCCAGCATGCCTAGCCCGGATCTGTGTAATCTTGAGTGAATTATTTAACTTTTCCAAGTATCCTTTTCCCCGTACTTAATAAAAAACAAACAAAACCAAAAAGCCTTGATGCAGTAAGTGCATCAGAGAGGGAGCCTGGTGGATATTAGTTGAAAGTGGACAGCAAAGAGGAAATCCGTCTGTGCCTTGTAAAGAGTAAGATATATCCTCCACCAGAAGGTGGTTTGCAGGACCTACAGACCTTGGCTGGGATGATAATGGTAGATTTGGGGGCACAGGCTTTAAATTTCACTCGTAAGGAATCAAACGTAGTTTTGGCAATAGCACATCCATCCTGACGGCTTCTTCTCAAAGAGCACTCAGGAAATATTCCAAGTTCCTTTAGCCATAAAGTCAGGCTGCCCAGGGACTCGTGACATCACCCATCTCCAACGACTGTGAGCCAGAGCGAGTCTTCAGGAGGCATTGCCCACACCCTGACCTCTTTGTGGGCAATCTGAGGCCCAACCTCTCAGAACGTGTTCCCACAGAAGCCCACTAATTCATCCCCACCACGAGGTTGTCACAGCGCCTGAGATTTCTAGGTCTCCAGCCTCTTCCCTCCAGGTGAAGATCCTAGGGCTATCAGTTTGACAGGCATTTTCTAAGTACTCAAAGCCACCCTCAAAGGTCCCTATTGTTCCTGTGACACCTCGCTGGCATCAGACCAGGGCCTTGAACTCTACCTAGTCGAGGTGAAGGTGAGTTGCCCCAACAAGGATGAAGCAAGTTAAGGAAGTTGAGACTGAAAAAGTAACTGAGGCTGGGGCACCTGGAAAACTCTTGTGCTGTGACCCCAGCCATCTCCATTGTTCTTAGACCAGCTGTTTCTCTTCCCCATCTGCATGTCCGGGGCGGGGGTGGGGGGGTGGGGGAGGAGCGGTTAAAGACGTTCCTTCCCCACCTTACGCTCATGAGCCCCCCTCAGTACTCACCTTGGCTTTCTGAGCAATACCCATGTCCTTGCAAAGCCTTTGGCTGCTGGCCACTCTCTCCCCTCTTCCTTTCCCCTCTGTGCCTCTGCACCTTTGCTCACACCTGCTCCCACTGCCTGCTCCCGGTCTCCGACTCCTCCTGGCGATCTCTCACTCAGACTTCAGAGGACAGCCAGCGGCCATCCAGGTTCCTTCCTCTGTACTGTGTCACCTCTGTTCTGATGCAGTCCAAGAAATAAGTCTTTTCTCCTGCTTCCATTTCTGCCTCTACCCCCAGACTAGCAGCTCCACAAAGGGAGGAACTGTTCCCTCATTTTTTTATCCTCAGAGCCTAGCAGAGCCTCTGAGATTGAGGAGGAGCTTGTCCAAGTTCACAAAACAACTGAAAAGAGAGTCCAGGTCAGGATTTCCTGCAAAGTCTTAACTGTACCAATCTCACCCTCCCACCCTGGCTCTCAACACTGATGCCATATGCTTCCCAACGGCATCCTTTTCTATGAAACGGAAATGGACTTCTGTGCAGGAAGGACAATTTGAATAGATGCCACTTTTCCTGGGAGCACCCCATCACTGCCCATGTTGCAGGGAAAACTTCAGGTGGTACAGTAAAGGGGAAGGTAAACATTCGTTTAATGCATTTAAAATCTGGTTAAAAAGCTACAAGCGCTTGCCTCACATCAACCCCTAGTGCAGCGGTGTCCTGCACGGGCAGCCATGTGGCATTCTGCAGTTCACTGTGTGCTCTTGTAACAGGGTGCAGCCAAGAGGGGGGCCCCAAACAGGGATTTGGAATGGGGTCCAGAACTCAAGGTGTCCAGGAAATATTAGAAAGCTATATAGGATGTCCTCACCCCTCCCCCACCACAGGTGTGAGTTGGGGGAAGGGACACGTGGAGCAGAAACATGCAGAGCTATTTTGTACAGCAACAGCTTTGCAAGCTTTGCAGCTAACCTCTGGCATGGTCACTTAACATATCTATAGCCTTCAACTGGTTTCATAGATATGTTAAATAGCTGTGGCCATGCTTTGAGCCAGGGTGATGGAGGTGACATCCACCCAAGACATAACTGAGGAGCAGCTCCCCCTGGTGACAACGCCTACGTGAGAGCTTGGAGAAGACTGGCTCCATGACATGGGGCCACACCTGCCCAGACTCACTATGGCAGCCCAGAAAAGCTGGAAGAATACAGGAATGCTGGCAGGTGTAACTGATTGTAGGAGGAGTCTGAAATGGGGGTGCAGAGGAAGGTTGGAGTGGGGACTTAAACCCAGACTCTGCAGCCATGGGAGAGAGAACCACGTGGCTTTGGCAGAGTGGGGACCCTGCAGCTTTGGTGAAAGTGAGGACCATGTGGCTTTGGGGTGCTCCCTTTTGCCATGTGGCTTAGGAAGCAGGAGAGACTTTGCCTGGAAGAAAAGGGGTGAAAGGACTCTTGCTGGTGGGCCATGAGAAGGTGCTGCATGGCTTTGGGTTAACTGGAGATTGTGGTGGCGACACGGTGCCGGGAGCCCAGATCATTGACTTCTCCTTCTTTTCCTGAGATTGTACCCCAGATTAGGACACCAGAGGGAGAAGGAAGGACTGTGTGCATCTGTGGGTATCCTAAAGGACTTTAATATTTTCACAAAGACATTAAGTCACTACTCTAAGTCTGTATAGCTTTAAATAAATATTTCCTTTCCTTTTCACAAATCTCTGGCATTGAGAGCCGTCTTTCCTCTAGTGGAGGATATCAAGAACCTAGTAGGGGGTCCTTTAGGTAATAGTATATTGTACACCCCCCTTGGGTCTGTTCTGTAGCACTCTGACCTATGCTCTTCTCACTTGAGGAGAAAGTAAACAAAAGAAGGTTTCTGAAGCCACTTGGAGTCTAAAGTCAAGTCACTGGCAGGGTGTAAGGGACTCGAGGCTGAGGGGCACAGCTGGCATTCGGAAGTCTGAGTCTTTGGGGAGATATGTGTCTGAATTCACTGTCAGTCACACTGTAGAACAGTATCAGTGAGCTCCTGCTTCCCCTGTTCTCAGCACCTTGGGTGGGAGCTAACGCACCATCCTACAACAAATGCTACCATACGGGTTTTTTGGAAGATTTGTCACAGGCTACCTGACCCGAGCTTGGAGGATCAATGAGGCCGGCGCCACTGAGAGGTGAAGGCCTCACAGGGCTGGCCCAGGAGCACAGACCAGGGTGTGTGTGTGTGTGTATGTGTGTGTGTGTGTTGGGAGTCTGTTGGCAGGAGACAGAAATGGGCCTGACCCTGAAGGACCTTGGGAACCACGTTCACTCATTCTTTCCATAAATACTGACGGTGCTCCTATAATGCCATGCACTGTGACCAATCATGTTACAATATTTGAATTTTTATTCTGAGAGCAAGTGGTGTCCCATCCTAACTGGTAAAACACCTTTACTTCCCTTGGAAAAAAAAATCACTCTCGTTTTAGCAATTCCCCCCTTCTCTCCTCATTGAGAATAAGGGACCCTCTTCCACGGGGCAGCTTCACAATCTAAATGTTTTCCGTATCTCAGTGTCCAGTATCATCCTGTGTCTCAGTCCTCCCAACCACAATTTACATACAATGAGACCTGCATCTATCCTAAGAGAATTCTCCTTCATTCACTCATTGCTTTTCCCTCCAACCGGTCGCGGCACTGACTCACATGGAAATAGCACAGCCCTTTCCGATTAGGTGGACAATGGGGCCTTTGCTAAGCACAGCAGGTGAGGAAAAGAGCCTCACTCAGTTGTCCCTAAACAGCCAGGGGGCGAGGCTTGGTCACTGGGGAGCGTCTCAGGAGGTGGGCAGCGAGTAAACAGGAGAGAAAGCCGAGAGATAAATGAGGTGCCCACTGTTTAGCAAGAAAATGTCCCATTAATCAATGTCAAGACCTCCCACAGGACAGGCATCTGAAACAAAATCGAGTAACCAAATACAAGTTCCTTCCTGTCTGTTGAAGGCAATATTGTAAGTGAATTAGCAAATATCAATGGTAAAACGAAATCAATGGATCGGAGTTTCACAAAAACAGGAAGGAGAAGGGACCTAGCACCAGAAAGGCGGCCGCACATCCCTTACAAATCTCCATGGTTCTTCCGCGGAGATTAGGACCCCACCAGCCTAACAGCCCCCGTCCCCTCCCCACAGGGAGGGGCCTCACCCTCTCCCAGACGCTGCAGTGGCATCCCTCTGTTTTACAGGGCTGAGCTGAGAGTATTGTCGCAGCCCGCACCATGGCTGGCCAAAGTGCACCTTCGCCCTGGGGCGGGAGGCGTGTGTTTGCTGTGAAGTCATTCTGGGACTCGGGCTGGTGCAGGAGGGCAAGTGTTCATTGAAAGGCCCCTGGGGATTTCTCTTCCCAGCGTCCCCCCCCCAGCAACAAATGACCGTGCAGCCCAGAAAGCCTTCCAATGACCACCACTGCAGGAGAGGGTTGCTGGGCTTCCTGCTTTGGGAGACGGGAGTGGGACAGTTGGGCTGTAGAGGGAACAGCGACAGGACAGAGACTGAACAAGGAAACACCCCGCCCAGCCCCTGAGCTGTGGGTCAGCGGGCGGTCCAGCAGGAGGGGGCTTGGCTTTGCTGTTCCGGTCTGTTCTCTATCTTTCTTTTTAAGAATGTGATAGAAATTACGGACCTTATTGTTTAAAAAATGTTCTGAAGATTCACACGCTCTGAGAGCCCAATTACTTCAAAGGACCCCGTCTTAAGAAAAATCACTTCGCTCTGGAGACGGGCCCACCTGGCACCCTTCTCAGCGAAGTGCAGCTGAGGCCGTGAACCTGGCACTCTGCGCCGGGGCAGCGGAGGTCGCTTTGAACTAACAAAGCGGGGCTTAAATCACGGAATGGAGCACGGCCTCCTTCCGACATCTGGAATGTTAATGAGGCAGGATCAGGCAGGCAGGCCGGCAACAAGCCTTCCTTAGGGCCCCCAGAAAAGAAAGTCCAAGCCGAGCACCTCAGCTAACGTGCCTCCTCCTTTGGGGCATCTGGGAAATGCCCTGAACATCTCCACCTTGTTTTGCTTCTTCATCTTGAGTTTTTGTCTCTTTGTAAGTCTGGCTTAAGTTTCAGGTGAGTGCGTGACTCGTGAGGCTGAGTGGTCTGGCCTTCTGGGGTGGCTGACACGGGTAGGGGGACAGGCACAGCTGGGAACTACCGGCCACTCCAAGTCTTCTTGCCTTTCTGGAATTACACTCTGTCATGGGGGACCGGTCAGGAGCAGGCAGGCCACTTGCCCTGATCCAGCCCTGGTCGCCGTGACAGAAAGAGAGAGCCAAAGACTCACAGGGACTCACCTTCAGTACAAGCTCGCTCTGAGAATGCCCCTAGACCCCTCCATGTTCAGCCCTTTCTCCCACCTCTCTGTCCGTGCCCCGGATGCTGAATATCCCTTACCGGGGGAAGTGAATCGCTTCTACAGTGTGAATACCCAGAAGGGGGCTCTGCTTGGTTTCTCTTATCGAACCTCCTCTCTGCTCAGAACAGACTCTTTCCTGCCCTACAGCCAGGGTGGCCCACCCCCCACCCCCTCCAATACTGCTCACACCCAAGGGGATCAGCGCAGTAGGAGGGCAGAGGAGAAGGGCAGTAGGCAGCCCAGTGGCTAATGACGGTCTCTCCCGCATCCAGGAATGGGGAGAGTTTCTGAGCGTCAGGTGCCAAAAAAGCTGGAGAACTTTCTCCACTTCCCTCCCAGCAGACCCCCACATCTGGTTCCATAGGGTGTGTTATCGGGGCTGCAGTGTGTGTGACCCCATTCCTGGGTCTGACTCAGGAGAGATCTGGGGACCTTTCAGTCCCTGCCCTGGTACGGGGGTCCCCACAGCAAGAACTGCACCTGTTGCAACAGTGACGGTACAAAGCTTAGACAGACGCAAGACTGCAGAGGCTGAAAATAACTCCAGACATTGACTCCCTCAAGGTCTTCGTTTGACAGATGAGGAAACCGGGGCCCAGGGTACTCAGGAAAGAAAATGTATTTGCAGACTTTGAAATAACCTAACTCACCGGACATCCACGTGCTTTCTAATTCTGGGCTCAGGTGCTGTGTCTTTTCGTTTCAAAGTGGTTTGTAATGAGCAGATTTGCTGAGATGACTGAGGGGCTAGGTGGAGCAGTGTCAACATTATCTAGCGCCGTCAGGAGGCGGGCCCGGAGGAAGGGAGATGCCTGCCTCTCTACTGCAGATAAAACGTGGTGGACAAAAGCAGATTATAATTGGGAGCATGTTAACAAGGACAGCCAATTAAGCTCATGCTTGCTTTAGACACTCTTGGACTGCCAATGGAGTCGATCATATCTTTTATATGATTAAACTGAAATCAATGTCCCAGGCAGGCACTGCGAATGCAGATATTTTTCAAATGGAAATGATAATTCTACATGCGAGCGGGAAATGCATGAGCACAGAATCTGGTCCATTCCAGCAAGGACGACGCAGGTGACCACGGCCCTTTGGGAGTCGGTAAAATCTCTAGATGAGTAAAACTAGTTCTAATGTACTTATGATTTAGCTAATAGAACAATCTAATCACAATACATTCCAACTGCTTTCCTTCATCCCTAAGATGGCATTGTCACCACCCCCAGCCCAGGTCAGGTGCAGTACATTCTCCTTGCTCCCACCCTGACAGTTCATCTTTGTCTTCCTACTCTATCCACAAATGTCTGTCTGGCTTCAGACTTTTAAAATAACTTCTCATTTTGGTCTACAGCTTTCCCCATAAGACTTTAGCTCAGGATAAATCACCAGACGTGCAAGGGAAATGGGTTCTCACTGTCCATCCCCTTCTGACACAGCTTGGGACAATTGGGTTTCTTTACTGGGAACACTGGGGGCGTGGGGACATGCTGGGATGGGTGGAGGGAGCCTGTAGCTCCCACCTCTAACCAGCTTGGGAGTGAATAGGGGCACAGCTGGGGTTGGGGACTCCAACCCCATGGCCCCCATAGGCCGCCGCAGGCCCCTGCTGGCACTGACTCTCCACCCTCCTGACTAGTTCTGCATTCTCATTCTCCTGAAGGGCAATCCGATGGTTTTCTCTAGCACCGACTTACAGAAATGAGTGGTTTCAAGTGCCATCTGAAGAAGAAACTGTGTATTGGATGCTTTTGAGTCAGCCTCAAGAGACCTGTAGGCTAACCCTGATGCCAGTTACTGGTTTGATCATGTACCAACATCTGCTCACATCTGTCTCACACCTGCTTTGCACCAGGCACTGTGGACATGATCACTTGGCTAGAATGAAGTCCCTGTGTCTCAGCGTTTCAAGTGCAGTGAGGAAGACAGCCAAGTGTGTCTTTGTAACATATGATAATTGCTATAGTGAAGGATAAACAGACCATAGGGACCCAGAGCAAAGACCTTCGGCCTGTTCTGGGTGAGGGAGGACATCTGAAGCGGGTGACACTTGCCCCCAGAATGAGAGGATGACTAAGATTTCAGCATGCGGAGGGATGAGCGTGTGGGCAGAGCAGGGTATGAGGGCATTCCAAGTAGAAGAAGGACACAGCACATGCTAACCCACAGAAGCATGACGTGGCATGACAGCAAGTGTGCGCCCTGTCCTCTTCCCCCTCTTTCTCCCCACCCGGCTCCTTCCTACGTATCTTCAGGTTTTGGTTTAGACCATGGTTCCTCTTAGATGCCTTTGCTAATCATCCCCGCCCCACTTCTTGGGACTCCCTTCTGAATCACTCCCTTTCTACGACTCCTGCCTGTTTCCTGGTCTGCCTCTCCATGAAAACAAATCACAGTTTTACTAGGGCAAGCACACTGGCCCAATGAACGCAGTAATCTCTCCAGAACTAGCTTGTGTATGATCAAACCAAAATTTCTACAAAAATTTCATCGTATGCATTTTCTAGTAGAGGCAAAAACAATCTACAGTGTGCTCAGGAAGCCAGTGGTTAAATGCAACCTAAAGTATCAAACACTTGGTATTTCCATTATGTGAGACCTAGCTGAAAAAACAGAGGGTCTCAAGATACGAGTCCTAGCTCTGTCACTAAGGCATTCTGGAACGTGGTGGGCACCTGCCTTCCCTAGGACTCAGTTTCCTCTTCTGCAAAGTTGATGGATTTCAAAACTGTTTAACCCTCATTCCCACCCTCGCCCACGATTCGTCACTTGTTCACTGAAGCCTGAGGCCAAGCCGGTGTCGGAATTGTCAATGCAACTGAAATTACGTTCAACCACTGACATTTCTGGAATCTTGTCTTTTGAAATAAATACCTCCCTGAAACCTAAGCTTTCTTTTTGCCTTTCAAATAAAAGCTTCCCATGGAGCCCAGTTCTGTAAGGGAGCACAGGACAAGCTGTCAGGGAATGGCATGGCGTGGGTGAGGAGGGGGAGGGGACAGAGCTGGTAGAGCTTCTCTGACGAGCCAAGAGCAGAGGGAGATTTGTCACGGTGCCATTTAGTGCCCTGGGACCATTAGCTTTCACAGCATGTGGTCCTACCAGCAGATTCTGGACTCAAGGCACAACCTTGCCATTCCACAGTCACCCAAGGAGTTCAGGTGTATTTGAAGCCAAGCAAACACAAACAAAACACTGCTATGTATCTGCACAGTGTCTCCCAATTATTGGGGAAATTGCAATTACGGTTGACAAAACTATAGAAATGATCTCTTTAGCTACAGAGCTTGCTGATCTTTTAAATTGGAACCATATCCCATTGCTGGTTGAATGGGAGGCTGCCTCCCATTGTAATGAAGGTGCCAGCTATAGTCAGGGTTTTTGAAGCTGTGGTATCCAGACAGGGTGTCCCCGGAATGTGGGATGAAGATTAGACTATGTCACCAACAGGACTTGAGACTAACAAGAACGCATATAAAATCAGATGATATTTGATCTCTTCCCTCCAAAAATTTTACACACCAAAGACTGATAAACCTGTGTTGCCTAATAAAGCCAAGGCATTTTCTAAACATTAGCCAATATTAGAGTACCTTCCCCAAAGGAAGGCCTATATTTAGAATACAAAATGAGAGATAAATTGTCATCTTGGACATGGAAACAGATCCACGATGAGGAAGTAATGCCATAGCATAAGTTGTAATGACCAGCCATGATACCGGAACCTAAAGTATCAAACACTTGGAAAGGAAGGGAAAGAGAGATTGTCGGAATTGTGACTGTGTCTCCTGTACCACGCAGAGCAGAGCACCCCGCCCTTCTGGTCCTTGTCCCCCCTAGGGAAAATGGGGATATCAAGCAGTCGTACGTTGAACATCTAACTCCTGTATTAAACTCTGTACCTGCTGAGCAGCATTCTGATACTGATTTGGCTTCACAAATAAGTTTCCATATTGGCTAACCTGCCAACAACAGCTTTTAAGTACTTCCTTGGGAGATGGATTTCCTCAATGAAAATCAATGACTTGCTATTGTAGTCTGTTGGCAACATCTTGGACGTTGGGCATGAATGAACCAGACTCCCATGAGCCAATGGATTCTCCCCGAGTGAGCTGACAAAAATGTCTGACTCTGCGGCGATGCCACCAGGAAGCAGACGTCCCGGGGAGCTGGCCTTGACGCACTTCCTCACGGCAACGCCAAGCTGCCAGTGGCCATGGGATGAACGGGTCCTTGGCAGGATGTGCGTTCCGATGTGTTTTCTCTAGAGGAACATTCTCCAAGGAGGTGATTGAGAAAGAACCATATTCCCATGGCGATGCTTTGTCAGTTACAGGTTCTGTCACCCGCAATCAGAGGATTAAGCCACAGCAATCACTGTGGAAATCGTCCACTAAATACGTAGGCAGCGTCTTCCACATGAGGGATACGGAGCAGAAACAGACAAAGGTTTTTCTCCAAGAATTTTTAATCTAGAAAGTTAGGCAAGATAATTTGTATCATAAAAAGTAGAAATGAATATGCACTATAAAAAGATATCATTGGGATGTTATTAATAGTTCAGAGAAGAAATATTATTTATTTTATTTAAAAAAGGTTTATGTAGCACCTACTATCTGCCAAGGGCACTGTTTAAAGCACTTAATATGTAATAGTTCATTAACGTTCCTAGGAACTGTTATGATCCCCGTTTTACAGATGGGGAAACTGAGGTACAGACATAGTGAGAAACATTACCAAGTTTCTGTGGCTACCATGCAGCAGAGCTGAAACAAGAATGAACTGTGGTGGGTGGTCTCGTCCCAGTATCCTTACTTTCTGCACCTACCTGCCATCTTACAACTGGCAGCTGGAGGACCCAAGGATGCTTCCACAAAGGCGAAGATATTTACACAGAGCCTTGAGGAGGGCAGGCAGCTGTTGGATATGCAGACATGGAAGGAAGCACACTCTGGGCAAAATGAACAGTGTGAGGAAGGCCAGGAGTCTAGCATGCCTGAAACTATTGTTTCCTAGTAACCCAACAGTAGCCCTACAGCCTTCGCACAGGGTCAGGTTCAACAAGAATAACTGATCAGAAGAAAGAGGCAAGTAGGAGGGGCAAATAATGGTTGAGATTCTAGTGTGTTGAACTTCAGTTTCCACAATTTCCATTAATTCTCTGTATCTCAATCTTTAGCCAAGTGCTCAAAAGTGGGGCATGGCTCCGACAGAAACACACGCACACCAGGGCGCAGTACGCAGAGCGGTTCGCTTCAGAGTGTAGCCTGATGCGGCATGGACCCAGCGCGTTGGCTATCCATCGCCCTCGAGCCGAGCCTCAAGGTTTGATATTTCCTGATCCTTCAGAAGTAAACAGACCACGGTTATCTCTCCACGTCCTAGAACAAAGAAGAAGGCGATGCTGGGAGGCCAGGGGTAATGTTCTCTTTCTTAAGGAAAATTCAACCCTGTTTTGAAAGTAAGATCTATTCCCGAGCTACAAGGGCATCTCACAAGGCTCACAAAGCAGCCAGGTCATAATGGCAGCACTCTTTATGAGCAATGAGATTACTCTCTCACTACATAGCTTGCAGAAACTCAGCACTAAGCATAATATTTCCATTAATGGATTCATATGCAGATCCTGAGTTGAGAGCAGGATTAAAAACTGAGAGGACAACAGATAATAAAAAAATTGTTTCAAATGGATATAATTTCTATGAAGAAAATAAATGAATGCTCATACTATAAATGCAACCTAAGTAATGTATCCAATGATATGGGAATATTTTCCTTTTGTTAAGTGTAGATCCACAGCGATATTTTCAATGGCTGTGCATTCTGTTAGACAAACTATGGCCTATTTAAACAATGGACATGGATGTATACCTGAGTTGGTTTTACTATTATAAGGATCTTTGTGCACTTGTTATTATCTCCTTCAAATAGTTTCTAAAAGATATTTAGAAATTGCAGGACATTTCCATGATAAAGGAAGAGTTTCTTAGTTCTAAAAGTGCCACCAAGAACAAATTTTTTTTCTCTAGGCACACGGGTCCTTGACTCCATGTCTCTAAGGAGTCTTGTGTCTCCATCAGTCAGAAGAGGGACAGAAATCCTGTCACCTTGTTTCAGCAGGTGTCCTGGCGATGGCACAGAATGGAGGGCATGGCCTGTCCCATCGGGCTGGCTCTGTGGCAGGATCAGGTGGCTTTCATTTATGGTGTCAACTGAACATCAAGAACATTGCCATGGCCCATAAGTGTCCTGACATGCGTAGGCTAAGATGAAGGAATCCTTCAACTCTCCATATGTCAAGCACAATGACAAAATTCAAACTTCTTTGCATCTAAATTCAAACTGTTGAACTATCATAATATCACATTATTTCACTTACAATGTAGAACCTACAGGTTCAGCCAATTTCAGGGGCCATCTGGTGGTCAACAGGAAAAAAAAAAGAATCTTATAAGGAAATTTTTGTTTGAATGACACAAGGATTTCAAGGAGGAATTTCCCGAAAACCACTACTGATGTGTTGATAGCAAACACTCAGGTTGGTGTACTAGATCCAAAATGTGCTGGTCACCATTTTATTTTATCTTATTGTTTTTAAATCTTTTAAAATTATAGTTGACATAGTATTATATTAGTTTCAGGTGTCTGACAGAGTGATTCAACATTTATATACCTTTCAAAGTGACTACCACAGTAAGTCTGATAAGCATCTGAGGGCCATTCACCATTTTAACTGCTTTACAGCTATTAATTCATTAAATCCCCATGATAACCCAATGAGGTAAGTATTTAATATCTTCAGCTGACAGACACTAAAAGTAAAACAGAGAGATTATTTCAAGTGCCCAGGATCACACAGGAAGTGTGTGGCAGAACCAGGATTAGAACCCAGGTAGTGATAATGAAACCGTACTGACTCGGCCACCGCCCTGGGCTTCCTCTCAACGTGTTTGGTCAAAGAGAGGTGTGCAGGATCGCAAATTTGTATCCATTTCGCCAAGCGGTCTTTCAGAAAGATTTTATCCGTTTCAAACTTCTAAATGGTGCTTGAGAGAATCTGCTTTCCTAATCTCTGTTCAGTGTTAAGTATTGTTGTTTTACTCTTTGCCAATCTGATAAGTTTTTAAAATCTTCTTTATGAGTATTCTTATAATAAAAACAAATACTTTTCAAAGGCTCATTCATTTTTTTATTTCTAAGATTGCTTTTTCATATATTCCATCCATCTTTTTCTTCACCGTTCCTTGTTTCCATATTGTAGAATTCTTTATATAAATACATCTTTTGCACATTTTTAATCTTGTTTATGTCCTTTTGCTTTGATATTTGCTACATAGAAGTTGAAATCCCAGTGTGTTTAAAGATTTCAATATTATCATGATTTCTGATTTTATATCATGCTTATAAATATTTCTATCACCCCAAGTTTTAAAAAATATTCATTTATATTTCCTTTTAGTGTTTTTATAGGTTTATGTTCCTTCTGCATTTAAAACCTTGATACATGTAGAATTTATTTTGATGTAAGGAATAAAGCAAAGCTTTGGCTTTATTTTATCATAAAATTGCAAGATATTTGACCCAATGTCAACTTGTATAAGAGAAAAATAAAATTATGAAGACAAGCAGAGAAAAAAGATATTATTTAAAGATGAACAAAGACAAGAATTACAGAAGACTTTTTATGAGGAACTGTAGAAACCAACAGATAATGAAGAGACATTTTTAAATATCAAAAGAGAAAAGCAAAATTTGTTAACACAAAATTCTATATTTAGCAAAAACATATTTCAATAATTAGGGTGCAATAAAACCCTTTTCAGAAAAACAAAAGCTGAGATTATTCGTTGCCAACAGACCTGCACTAGGAGAAATGTGAAAGGAAGTTCTTCAGGCAGAAGGAGCATAACACCACGTGAAAACTGGGATCTGTACAGAGAAATACAGTGCTGGAAGTAGCGAAAATGCGAGTAAATATAAAATATGACTTATTTTTAATTGCTCTGGAGGATAATTGATTGGATAAGTCAAAGATAATAACAATATATTGTAGGGTTTACAAGATATGTAAAAGCATAATGTATGGCAACAATAACACAAAAATAGAAGAAATTAATTTGAAAGTGAACTGTTAAGTTCTTATACAATGTGATAAATGGAATGATATTGTTTGAAGGTAGACTGTAATAAGTCATGATGCAATCATAAATGCTAGGGCAACCACTGGAAACTTTTTAAAGAGGTATAACTAATAAGCTAAAAATAAAAATTAAATAAAGTTAGTAATAAGTATCCAATTAATGCAATAGAAAGCAGAAAAATAGGAATAAAGAAACAAAGAATAGAGGGACAAATAAAAAACAAATAGGAAGATGGTAAATTTAAATACAACCCTACCAATAATTACATTTATTGTAAATGGTCTAAAGAGAACAATTTAAAAAGATTGATTGCAAAAGCAGAGAAAACTAACTTGAAACACACAGATATAGATAGGTTAAAGGTAAAAGGATGAAAAAAGATACATCATACAAATACTAATCAAAAGAAAGCTGGAATCCCCATATTGACTAATACAAAGTAGATGTCAGAATAAAGAATATTACTGGAGATAGACAGGGACAATACATAATGATAAAGACGCCAATTCACCAAGAAGCTATGTATGCTGAAACTGTGTTGTTATGTACATACGTATATATGCATAGGCTTGTTATATCCTCTTAGTCAATGCACCAAACAAAAGATGTGAAGAAAATGTGATAGAGTTCACACAAATCCACAGTTAGTCCGAGAGATCTCAACATTCCTTTCTGAATAACTGAAGTAGACAGAGTCAGCAAAGATACAGAAAACTCAAACAAGTTCATCTAACATTTATAGAATATTTCATCCAACAAAAGCAACAGCAGTGTGCACAAAATTTTCAAGTACAACATAGAACATTCACATAGACTCTTCTCTGGGCTATAAAATAAACCTTAACACATTTTTTTTTAATTTAAGAAAAAGAAGATTAAAACTATGAACAATAAAATGGCAAAAAATACAAATATCAACAATTGAATCTAAGAAAACAAACTAAGCAAACAAGAAGAACAGAGACAGAATCATGGATACCGAGAGCATTTTGATGGTTGCCAGATGGGAGGATGGTGTGGGGAAGGGGTGAAGAGGTGAGGAGATTAAGAAGCACAAATAGGAAGTCACGGAGCAGCCATGGGGATGTAAAGTGCAGTGTAGGTAATGGAGTAGCCAAAGAACCTATACACGTGACCCATGGACATGAACAGTGTTGTGGGGATGGCCCGGGGCGGGGGGGGGTGCTGTGTGGAGGGGGCAAAGGGAGAAAAATCAGGACAACTGTAATAGCATAATCAATAATATAATAAAAAATTGAAATCATCCAAGCCATGCTTGCTGACTATGATGCAGTTAAACTAGAAATCAGAATACTAACTGCAAAAATCCCCAAATACTTAGAAACCAACCAAAATTCAATTGCTCATTTGAGAACAAGAGGTCTCACTGTTTATTCAGATCTTCTTTTATGCCTGTCTTTTGCTTTCAGCTTATTATTCTTGCCATCTATCATGCACAAAGTTTTAAAGTTTATCCTAGATATTGCATTTTATCTTATTTTATTTTATTGTTATGGTTGCTTTGGTGAATTAGTCTTTTATTACATTATATTTTCTGACTGGTTATTACTTGGCTCTAAGGACATTGATTTTGCTTTTCAAAAAATTATGACCACCTTATTGAATTCAATATTTCCAATAATTTTATTTTATTGCGCTTTTCAACTATGTGATCAGATCGTCTATAAATAATGATAATATCCCCTGCTTTAAGGATATCTCTATGCTATTCCTGTAATCCTTTTGTCTAATAGTACTAACACTTTTGGAACAATGTTAAATCAAGTCGTTGGAGCCCAGGAGGTTGTCCTGCTCCTGAGCTGGAAACGCCTGGCTTCCAAAGGCTGCAATGAACGGGCGGGTTGGGGAGGCGAACAACACGGCTTTACTGTGCAAATGAGAGGGGAAAAGTCTCATCTGAAAGCCTCAAGATTGTTTGGTCACAGCAACGTGGTTTTCCAGAGTTTGCAGGTGGCTTCTGGAGAACAGGCAGTGCTGACAGATGATTTATTGGGTGGGCAAACGCTGTCCATCTCAGAACTTGAAACTCCTCACGGAGAGGCTCATTTGAGATCTGGGACTTTTGTTCTTTGAGCTTCCTGCAGAAGTTACCAAAGTTAGACTCTTCGCCTTTCAGGGATGGGCTGCAAGTAGCCCTGGGGGTGAGAGGAGGGCAGAAAGGCCAAGAAGCTTGCTGGAAGGACCCCAACACAAACCTCATTCACTTCACCCTGTAGTCTGAGGCTGCCCCTCTGCTCCCCAGGCCCCAGAACGTGATCAAACCTTAGTGAGGGAAGTTCACACCTCTGAGGGCCACTGGGTAGCTTGACAAGAGCCCACAGCAGTCTCTGGTGTCAGAAAGACTCCGAGGTTGCTTCTTCACAGGTGTGAGCCCCGAGGTCTTCAGTGCTGCAGTGGAAATCCTAAAATGCCCTTCACAGGAAAGGCATGACAGTAATTCAATTGTACGCATAAAATTCCCAGCCCCTTGCTGCGCCCCACATGCCTGCTGACGTGGCCTCCCTTTGCTGATGGCGTAGGAGGAGGGAAGGATCTACCTGGTCCTTCACGGATGTGGGCCAGGGCCACCGGGGCTCTGTGCACACGTCCATTTTGCTCCTGCGGAGGCCCGAGAACCGTGTGCCTCAGCGGTCAGCGTGGGGCCAGCCTGGAGTGGTTTCTGGAGTGATGACGGAGGACCAGGAGTTTCCTGCAGTGTTTTGCTGCTTTGGTTAGTACCTGAAAGATGCAGACTGTGACAGAGACGCAGTGGGTGGAGCGAATCGCCTGGAGCAGCGAGACAAGCCTGAAGCCACCCTCGGGTTTCCTTGTCAAGCTGCCGTACTACCCAAGAGGTTTCTCGGACAGAACCTCACTTTCTTACAACGACAGTGGAGATAAATGACTGAACAAGGGAAGAACATCTTTAGGTCAGGCGATTGCTGCTCTTCTGGCCTTGGCCTGGTCTCGTTTCAGGTGGTGGCACCAAGACGTCCACAGAGAAAGCAATCTCGGTAGCGGCCCTCTGAACCACGACACCGGTCTCCAGCAAGGGACCATAAATATCACCCCGTCTCTCTACGTCACTTTTCTGATAAGGGGACACTTAGTTCCCTCAAAGAGGGGAATCGCTAGGAGCGCTGAATGGAGCAGTAGCACGGCTGTCCCAGCGTGGGTCTGAACAACGCAGTGTTAGCCCCACGAGGAAGGAAGTTTCCCGTCGTCCCCTCCCTGTGCGGAGGCTGATGCCGCAGAGAAGGGGCCAGGACCAGGTCGGAAGAAGGGCCCACGTGCAGAGGAGGAGGCCCCCATCGGTGATGGGCAGGGAGTGGGGTGCCTCGACGGTGTGGTCCCAAAGAGAACGTGCTCTCAGGGGCCGTGAGCCCGCCCCAAACCCTGGCATGAGCCGATGGGCCTGGAGCCAGAGGTCTCCCTGGCATCTCTTCTGCCTGCGGGCCGGTCTGACCTGGGAAACATCTGGCTTACAAGTCTTCCAGGAAAAGACAGTGTGAGCTTCCAAATGTCAGGCCTACATTCGCAGTTTTATAACTTCCCTGTGAAGTGAATTCCTGGAACAGCAGGGCAACCCTGTTTTATTATTCCTAGTGATGCAGGGGCCAGATTCGGACACGGACAAGCCCTCAAATGTTTCTCCCGTATCAGAAGTCATCCACTCAGGAAAGAAAAACCCACAGCCAGACAAAATGTCACATGGGGTGGGGCCACACCCCTTTCTGCCTTGGTTTCCTCGGCTGCTGAGCCCCAGCGTGAGCGTCGGTGGTGTCAGCAGGGCTGCCCTCTACCAAATGACAGAAAAGAGGCAGTCATGGCAGGCAGAGCACAGGTCACAGAGTTCTAACTGTGTCCGGAGGCTGACAGCCCCTGTCACTTGCTCTTCTCATTCCCATCCCCATGGCAAAGCGTCCCCTCACAGGGCCAGGGTCTGGCTGTGGGACATGGAGAGGAAATTGGACATGTTAGAGCACGAGCAGGTGGTTCTGTCACACAACGGCTTTTACCTTTTACGTGAAGCAGCCACTGCCGTGCCTGGAGTGAGAGCTGCCCTCAGGGCGGATTGTAAGGAAAAGGCTCAAATGGAAGGGAAACCTTCATCCTTCTGAAATGAAAAATATAAGGCAGCCCTGACCAGTGTGGCTCAGTTGGTTGGGCATCGTCCCACAAAGTGAAAGGTTAGCAGTTCGATTCCTGGTCAGGGCACATGCCTAGGTTGCAGGTTGAGCCCCCAGGCGGGGTGTGTCTGAGAGGCCACCAACTGGTGTTTCTCTCCCTCTATTTTCCCTCCCTTCCATTTTTTTCTCTCTCTCTAAAAAGTAACTAAAAAGCAGAAGAAATGAACTCTCCTCCACAGGCAGTCAGCTTTCTCCCGCACTGTGGACCAAAGGCCTGTCCCACATTTGACCACGTCTCTGCTTGACCTAGAGGGGGACGCTTCAGGGGGCACTTCAGAGGGACAGCTGGAGCCAATCCAGCCGCAGCGAGCGAGCGTGGAGACCCGTGGTCTAGGTGGATCAAATTCCCTCCTCCGGGAATCTGGAATTTCAAACAAGAGGAGTTAGCCCTGCGGGCAGCCAGGAGGCCGGAGCAGGCGGCCAGCTCGGCCACAAAGAGAGGAGGAGGCAGGTCTGGCCACAAGCCCGCCCTGCTCAGGGACAGCACCCGAGGGTTTTCCAGTCTCTGGATGCAGCTGACCTGGGCTCTGTGAAAAAGCCCTCACCCTTTACAACAAATAACCCCCATTATAGGTGATATACTTTAAAGAATTACCCTGTTGAGTGTCGAAGTGCATACGAATATGTGTCTTCTTTGCCACTGGAGAGGTCTTAGCAGAGACAGAAGCGAGAGCCCTTCAGCTGGGCAGCTCCCCCACGTGCACCCGGCTTCGTCTCCCCTGTGCCAGCGCTGGCCTCCTCCTCCAGCTCCCTCCACCTTTTATAGGGTGGGTTCCCCATGTCTGAGTCGCCTCTGATTCTCTGTGACCAGGAAAGGCCACCTGGCCTCCTCACAACTAGCCACTTGTCTCTAAGATTGCAGGTGGCTCTGCGGCCACACAGTGCTGGAGGGAAAGCGTGCAAGCCCTTGGGATCGTCGGAGCTCATCATTGCTGCCCAGGCACGACCGTGGCACGAATGAGCCCAGCGCTCACCGAGTTAGCCAGGGAGTCTGTTCTTTCCCTACCACGTGTCTGGGATCCTCTGTAATCCCGTTCCTTTCTCAGTGCCCGGACCGACCAAACAAAGGCTGTTTTGTAGGAGGCAAGTCCAATGACCTGAGAAGTAGGTGGAGGGTCCTGCCCTCTGCGGCGGCGTGGGCCCACGTCCGGGAGAGACAGAGTTGAAAGAGAAGAGAGTTTGGAGTCAGGAGTCCTGATTTTCAGGGCTGGCTCCAGCATTTGCTAGAAACACGACCGTGGCTGAGTCAGACTTGCTGAGCGTTGGTTTCTGGATCTGTAAAACAGAGGGGGAATTGGCCTCCCCGGTTGCGGTATTTCTGAGAGGGTTCTAGGAGACAACACTGTAAAGGGCTTTAAAGCCACAAATCCCTACTTGAGTCGTGTCGTTGTTACTAAGTGTTATGGTAGCAGACAGTTTTTTTTCACACTCCACTCAGAGGTGCAAAATAAATAAATGTAACATCTTATTTCTCACAACTGACCTAGTCATCCCCAGGATGACTAGCCTCTCTGGGGAACAAGGACCACAGCAAAGACATCAGTTACAACCTGCCGATTCCAAATGCTTTCTACATGCTATTTACCCTATGCAGTGAGTACGAATGCCAGCTCCAGTCTGAAGCGTAGAAAGGAAACTCAGATCTGCTGGTTAACAAATATCTGAGTCTCTTCCTGCTTCCACAGTCTCTCTTCAAGTTTAAAACAGTTCTTTTCAAAGAAATGCTTAGAGTTCTGCCCCAGTCCCTCCTCCCCTTTCAGATGACCTCTGAGTAGTATTCGGGGAGCTTGCAGAGGTGGCCCCTGATGCCTTGGTGCCCCGTGCTGCTCTGTCCTGTGGGGCACCGTTCTTGCTAATGTACATAGAAATCCAGTCCCATTGGTGGGTGTCCTTCTTCCTCACGGTCATCCAGGAACCAGACACCTTTCATTTCTAACACGACCATCTCCGAAGCCTCGCTGTCTGCTTGGCGCTGTGCTTTTCTTAGGGTTGGTCACATCCCGCCACCCAGAACTCAGTGATACGCTGCATTTAAGCACATGGGACATGGGGAAACGTGGGCTAGCCGTGTGCCTGGAAAAAGGATATGGACTTTTGGCGCAGGGGTAGTAGTCCCCGCTGCATGTGACAACCTTGAAGGAGCTGCTGTAGCAGTTCCCGACACCGGTCTTCACCTCGTCATCCTGGCCTCACTCAGCGAGGCCGGAGGAAGGACACACCAGCGGCACATCAGCAGCCAGGAGATCGTGCATGATGTTATGGCGGCCCAAAGCTATCTGATGGTGGTAGAATGGGGGGGAGGGCAGCGGGGGAATAATGGAAGGGGCAGGGTTAATGTCAGGAAATAAATAAAAAGGTCTCAGAGAATTTACGAAATCCAAGGGGACTCCCGGGTCTGTGACCTGAGACACCAGAGGGGGATGACACGAGTGACAGGAATGCGGATGTTGATAGCAGACTGAGAGGGCCAGTCTGAGGGGAAAGAAGGAGGTTGAAGTGAGAGACCAAGCGTCGTGCAAAAGCAGTAACAAGCAATTTCAATGAAGGCGATTCATGCTCACTTACCTCAGCTCTTTCCAGGGACTGGGACCTCAGTTGCTTGGGGCTGTGTCCTTCTGTCCTCAGATAAATGGAGAGGCCGTAGGTCCACCAATCCCCGAGGGCTGTGTCAGATGAATCGGTGCCACCTGCACCTTCAGACTGGCTCTTGATTATTTTAGATACAGGAGATATCCATGTTCTTTCTTTTTTTGGAAAAGGTTCCATAAAAATGCGTGCTTCTTTTACCATGAAGTCTAATACCGCTCCCCCAGCTGCAAAGTTTAGCCCCTTCCCATGTACGCTTTTCAGCAGCAGCAGTACTGTGAGTCAGCCGTGGGGCAACAAGCAGTCGCCCCCAGAGGAGGCCTTCCCTGAGGCACATTGGTGATCTTTCATGAATCTAAATGACCCATAGCTTCCTCTCAGACTGTACATAGTAACTGGCTCCATGAGGTGGTAGGTCCGCTTGCTCTCTGAGAGCTCTTCTCTCTAACCAGTCCCACAGCACCCCTACACACATACATGGCCTCTCTCGGAGAGGCCTTCCTCCTCCCCTGGGTTCAGTGACTAACACGTGATTCAGCTCTACTCTTAACCTGAATGTCATTCTTTTCCTGCCAGCACATCTACCCTTTCTTTTCTCCCCACGTGAACCTGGGGAGATGACTCGCCTGCAGTTAGCTGTATCCCGACTCTGCCAGCCTCCTCACACCCCATAAGGCTGACCGGGCTGGAGTGACTAGTGAAGGGGAAGCTAAGCAGGGAGGACAAACTCCCCAAGGATGACGGTGCCCATAACTGAACACTCCATGAAGAGAGGCATGAGCCTGATGCAGGACAAGTGGGCGTGGAGGAGGCTCTGGGAGAGAAAGGGTGTGGCTGGCAGTGGGGACGGTTTGGGACCAGCCAAAGCAAGGATGGGGACGGCAGCCTGATTGCACGCTGAGCACGCGAGATGGGAGGAGCGTTCTTCGGTCCCCGCCAGGGCCTCTTCACAATGCCTGAAACATCCTGGTTGGCTCGGCCCTGTGATTCATCGCGTGCATTCCCACGGTGGTGCAGTGTGGAGATCTGGAACAAAGGGAAAGCCAAAAGGCGGACATTCCAAGGCAGGCCTGTGGGAGGACTTGGCCGTAGGAAGTTACATAAAGGTGACTTAGGAGTCACAGTTGCATGAGAGATGTAAGAGCCATGTAAGCCCTGGTGTGACTTGCCCGAGGGTAGACCCGTACTCAGAGCTCAGGTACAAAAGAAAAATGCTCAGCTCACCAGGGCAGGAATTGGACGACCTCTTCACGAAACAGAGGCCCAGCTGTGCCGTGGAGTGACTGGAGATCCAGTTCAACACATGCAACCATTCAGCTTACGTGAGTGCCTACTACACGCCAGGCACACGGGGGAGTCACGCACTGCAGAGCTGGAGGGCAGCTGGGAGGCTGGTGCTCACTAGGGGCCCTGGGAAGTAAAGTAACCTGCCGAGACTGAGCCAGAAGCGGAGTTCCCCTTTTCTGTTTCTCTTCATGATCCACTCCATCCCGTCTTCTCCCAGGAAATTATTTTATGATAGATGAGACGTGTTTTCCCGGGGAGCCTCAAAATTGAGGACAAGGAACAAAAATGTCTGCAGGCTGTGCTGCGATTCGCAGGGTCATTCAGGTTGACCATGCCCATGAGGAGAGGCCAGTGGCCTTGGCTCTGACCTTCCCCTTCTTCATTGAACACAGCCAGGTGCCTTTCCCCATTCTCTCTGAAGGACCATCTCCCACCCAAATCCATTGCTGTCCCTAGAATCAGGCAGCCTCCCCCACTTGCTTGTCCCGTAAAGGTGAACAACCGCTAAAAAATGCAGGAAGGAAATCTACTTTCCATCTCTCCAGCTTCCTCTTGTTGCTGTTTCCTTGTACTCACCTCACTTTTCCATTCCCCCAATCAGAGGAACTCGGATCCAGTGCAAAGAACGCACAGTGGAATGAACTCTTAGAAGTCAAACAATGATTGAACTCAACTTACATCACTCATGAGCTGTGTGATCAGGAGCAAGTTACTCAATCTCCTGTCTCGATGTCATCATTTACAGGTTGAAATTAACAATATCCTGCTCTCAGAAGTGTTGCGAGAGCCCTAGCACATCCACGGCCCTCCGTACGTGAATGTGGCATACAAATAAAACCCAATGATGTACGGATGTCTTAATTTGACTGCTTATTCCAATCTATTCTGGCATGTTGTTGTTTGTTTGTGAGCTTGTTAAATGACAGGGCCAGAGCTGGAGCAAGAAAGGATAAAGATGAGGAGGAAGAGCATCCTTCAGCAGCCTGACCTTTGTGCATTTCCCAGATCACTCCTGGCCTCACCCTGACACCACCACCAGTTGGAGTTTCCCTTCCCCTCACTGCCTGCACGTCCCATGTGCTCCCACCAGTGAGCTGGCCCAGTCACAAAAGGCCCGAGAGACCCCCAGCGTCTGGCTTTTCCTCCGAAGTAGCAATGCCCTGATGAGGGTCTCATGTGACTTCCTAAGTCACCATTCTCATCTCTGGGCTCCTTTACCTACAAGACCCAGCCAAGAAAGGGGTGCGGGCCTGAGGAGGAAGGGTTTTATCTAAATCCAGTTCCCGTGTCTGCCAGCAGCAACATCCTTTAGAAGAGCTAGAAGGCTCTGAGCTTGTCTGGGACCCAAAGGAGTGGTGCTCTGCTCCTCTGAGAATGTGGCAGTTGTGTTTTTCAGAGATAGTTTGTGATGGTTAATTTCATGTGCTAAAGTGACTGGGCCATGGGGTGCCCAGATATTTGGTCAAATATTATTCTGCGAGGGTGTTTGAATGGGTAGACTGAGTAAAGCAGATTGCCCTCCTCACGGGGGTGAGCCTCCCCAGTCAGGTGAAGGCCTGACTAGAACAAAAAGGCTGATGAAGTAGGAACCTTGCCTGCCCGACTGCTAAAACTGCAGTCTTTTCCTGCCCTTGGACTAGAACTTACTGACTACAGACCCATGACTTCTCAGCTTCCATAGACATGTGAGCCAATTCCTTATAATCCATCCATCAATTCGTCAATCATTAATCAATCTCCTACTGGTTCTGTTTCTCTAGAGAACCCTAATACATGCCAGCACCAATAACCATTAGGACTTTCATTCCCATCCTACTTGCTGTCCTTACTAGGCAACTTTGATACTCCCCGTAAGAGGTGAGGACTATATTTCTCCCTTTGAATGGGGGGGGGGGGGTTGTAACTGCAGCAGAAATGACACTGAGTGACTGCCAAGGCTAGTTCATAAAAAGTAACCGAGCTTCTGCCTTGTTCTTTTATTATCATCATCCTAGCTGGTGTAGCACAGGGAAATTCAGAGTCCAAAGGTTCACGAAATCTGGAGGCAGGGCGGGGGCCAGGCCCAGTCCCCACCTCCCGCAGCCTGGCTCCTCCCCCACTGGCCGGTTGGTTAGCTTCTGCTCCACCTGACCTGAGTCCCTTAAGGACACAATGCAGAACAGATGCCTGGCACCTAGAGTCATTATAGGAAACAGGACCTCGTCCTGGGACAATGGTGCTGGTTTTCTACTGTCCAGGGACAGTTACCCTGTGGGAGCGATGATGGGGTCCTGGTGCTGGCCCCCACCCCCTTCATTCCAAGATCCTGCACACCGCCCTTGCTCTGACCCTGGAGTCTCCCAGGGTGCACCTTCCACCAAGGAGAGGAAAGTTATCTCCCTGTGGAAGGCCAGTCTGAGGTCTCAGCCAGAACACCGTAGAAACCCAGTTCAGAGAGGGAGAAATGGAGACAAGAGCAGACAGACAGACAGACAGACAGAGGAAAGCAGAGCAGCTGAGAACCGGAGGGGCCCAGGAGATGACATGTATTCAGCCAGTGTTGACGCAGAGCCTGTCCTTTGCCAGCTCTGCTCTTCCCTGAGGGCAAGACGAGGAAAGATGACTGAGCCCAACCCCCCCCTCCCGCCCCGTGCCTGTGGGGCACTTGGAGTCTAGTCAGGACTTGACCCTTCAGCAAATAAATTCAAATACTTAGTCACATGAGGAAGGTCAAAAAGGCAGCTGTAAGGGACTGAGCCTGGCCGCCCCAGAGCTCCAAGGAAGGAGGCAGAGGGAGGAGACCCTGAGCTGGTTCTGAAGCTCTGTCAACCGGCTTTTCCAGCCCTGCCCTTTGAAGTCTTAACACACGTAACATACTCCTGAGCCCTTGCTGCGTGTCAGGCACCGTTCTGTACCCTTTCCTTATTTGACATCATTTAATTGTCACCAAGCCTACATGATTGACAGACAGATGTCCATTTGGCAGATGAGAAAACCTAGGCGTGGGAGGCATGAGCTCACACTGCTGGCCAATCACAGAGGCAGAATTTGAACACGGGCATTTGCGTTCGTGGGCCCTTGCTATAGGCACGCCCTGCTGGCCTCCTGGAGAACGTCACAGGAGAGCGAGGCCGAGAGGACCTTGTGAAATCATTCATGTCTGTGTCCAACACTGCCGGGTCCCTTAGATCACGACAGTGCTTAAGAAAACAGAGATGCCCACGTCCCACTGTGGAGAGTCTTATTCAGATAGTCCGATGTGAGGCTCACAGAGCTGGGTTTTCACCTTCGGCCTGGATGATTTTTCTGGTCAGACACTGACCTAATCCTAGCTGATTTACCACTAAATTTTCAAGGTGAGGAAAGCAACTCAGAGGAGGGAAGGGAAGGGCCCGGGATCACATGGCCAGTTGGAGGCTGAGCGGGCCCCAGAAACAGGCTCTGTCAGCATCCCCTGTGGATCCTAATAAGTAAATTCACTTTTCATGTTGGTCCAGGTGTGTAGTGTCCACAGGATCACTCGGCAGTCACATATGTCCGGTGACTTGAGAGTCTCTAAGGGACATCTCCCACGGCCGGTCCCCCATGGTTCTGAAATCTCCACCATCCTAGACAAGGCCCTCGAACTGCAAATGACTTACCTGGAAATGGTGGGACACCAACAGCCTTTGGGACCTTGGTTCAACAGATCTAAACTTTACAGGGCTCAGACGACGCACAGCTGTGCTTTGGCAGAGAAGCATGAGAAGGAGATGAAAGTATGAAGTCTGAGCATTGACACGGGTGCAAACTAGGTTCTCAGGAACGGCAGCGGAGGCCGCCAAAGACAAGTTTTGTCCCTCACAGTTTTGCCTGGTCCTACTTGGAACTACATCTCCTCACTTCAGCTGCAAAACCATGGAGGAACATGACACAGGAAGCATCTACTCCCCTGTCCCTTTCGTGGACACCCCACGGAGAGAGAGGCAGAGCTGTGAAAACACAGCACAGCATGGCCCTGCGAAGCCAGCCCAGATCAGAGGCACAGCAGCCAAGCGTTACTAACCAGGGCGCTCTCTGGTTAAGTAAATCCCATTGGATGGAGATACCATCGGTCCCTCTATTACATAATTCCCTGCAGGAGCAGCTAACCCTAAGATTTCCTTGAAAGATACACAGCCTCCAGGAAAAAGCCACTTTAGGTGATGTATGTGTTCCGGTGAACTCAAGGCAATTTTAAACAGCCACACGTGCCTCACGTGCCTCACGTGCCTCACGTGGGTGCCCACGAACCGCTGACATAACGGCCCCACTGGAGGCCCCTGTGGTTTCTTTTCAGGGAAGGCCTCCTCCCCCAAAGTCAGCCCACGCTAATCTTTCAGCCACACCCTCCAGCCTTTCAGAAGGGACTGCCTAAACCTGGCCAGGAGATAATCCCCTTCATTGCTTCATTAAAAAAAAAAAAAAAAAAATCTCGAAGTGCCCAGTTTTGAAAAAGGCATCTGGCTGCATTTCAGGAAAAGATTAACTTCATCCTCCACAGTAAATCACCCAAGCTGTCCAAAGGATGGCAGATTGCATCATCTCCAAATACCCTAAAGATCTGGGTTATCGACTCATCATCCTCAACCTCTGGCTAGAATGCCAATGGGTCAAAGAAGGGGAAGGCTTAAGAGAGCATCTGACCCAAGGACACGAATTTAACGCTCACCGGAGACCAGCAGGTAAAGCAGTGCGTGAAGTGAGCCAGGTGGGGACCGCTGTGCCTCCCCAGAGTCCATACCTCACTCGAGGCAACACGGTACCCCAATCTTGAAGCCCAGGGTCTCTGACTCCACCCCCATGGCCTTTGCCCTTGGGCCAGGTGTGTTTATTTCCTAGAGCTTCCATGACGAATTACACGAACTTGGTGGCTTAGGACGACGAAACGCGCCATCTCACAGTTCTGGAGGCCGAAATCCGGGTGTTGACAGGGCCACGCTCCCTCTGAAGGCTCTGAGGGCAAATGCGTCCTGGCTTCTCGCAGCTTCTGGCGGCTCCAGGCATGCCTCGGTGCACGGCCGTGCAGCCTCGCTCTCGGTCTTCTCGTCGCCTTCTCTGTGTGCCTGTCTCCTCTTCTGTGTCAGAGAGACGGTTGTCGTTGGGTTTAGGGCTCACCTAAATAACCCAGGATGACATTATCCTGAGATCCTTAATTTGATTACATGCGCAGAGACCTTCTTTCCAATAAAGCCACACTTCACATTCTGGGTGTTAGGACATGGGTATGTGTTTTAGGGGGCCACCATTCAAGCCACACCAGACCAGAGTGAAAAGAAGGTCAATGAGCCCCTCAGGGACCTGCAGGTGGATTCTAGCAACGTGATTCCCTTTTTCCAAGGGAAATTCTTTTCCACGTTTGTTCTCTTTCCTTTGTTAGCTGCGTCTCTTCTTGAAACTTCAGCACAACCTCAGCGGTAGACTCGGGTTAACTAAGAGTCCAGGCTATCTTGAACTGCTACCAAACTTTATACAATATTTATTTCTTTTTATTCAGGTGAAATTCACGTGACATTAAATGAACCATTTGAAAGTGAACAGGTCAGCAGCATTTAGCACATTCACGATGTTGTGCAACCACCATCTCCAACTCATTCCAAAACATTTTCATCACCCCAAACAGAACCCCATGCCCAGTAAAGAGTTACCTCCCATTTCTTCCTCCCTTTAACCCCCAGCTGCTGTGATCTTGACTCACATTCTTCTTTGATCCTGGCAGCCTGCAACACCTTTCCTGTTCATGGAGAACTTCTTTCTACCTTTTAGTCCATTCTCCACCATTCCCTCCTCTCTCCTCCCCACTCCTCCCCTGACCCAGTGCCACCAGACCTGTCTCTTCCTCATTCCAGAAGTGCTCCTAACAAATTCTCGCATGCATCAGAATCACCAAGAGGACCCGTTCAAGTACAGATGGCTGGTCTCCAGCCTCAGAGTCCACGATTCGCTGGGTCTGGGGCGGGGCCAAAAATTAGCATTTTTATCCCAGGTGGTGCTGGTCCAGGGCCTGCAATGAGAAGCACTGCGCTGGCGTAGCCTCCATGTAAACCATTAGGGTGCAAACGCACCCTGTGGTCACTCAATCCATCTGTGGGATTTACCCCCAAATTCCAGAGGCACAGGTGGTTGATCTAGTTTCCATTCCACCTACCACTTCACACCTCTGATGCGGATCAAAAACCCTGGCTCCACTCCTCTACCCTCTTACTTCTCCAAGTCAGAGCTGAGGAAACCCAAGGAACTAGGACTTATCCTCAGAGAACAGGAAAATCCTGTCCCTAGCAGGGAAGATGGCAGCCTTGGTGACAAGCCTGATAGTAGGTACTCTCCATGGACTGAGAAAGTGCGGAGCTGGCTCCCGGCCGCTCTGGGATGATTGCAGAGAAAACATCCAATGCCATCTCCACCTACCCGCCCACCCACGCTCCTCTGTCCTCACCAGGCCCACGTGCCCAGAGTCCTGCAACGTGTCCCCAGGGTGAGGGTCAGATGCCGGCAGACTCTCTTCCCAGGATGTTGAGCAACACTCGGTGAGGTATTTCCAGCACTCGTGTACTCCCCGACAGCCTGCAAGACATTTTCTCTCAGGAATTTCAACACACATAACCAGTGCTTTGTGCTGATGTGAATGAGGGTTTGTCCGGGCGCCAGTGTTTCACCACACAGGAGATTAGCAAACATGAGCCCAGGCCTCTGAGTGGCCACATTGCAGCCTCAATGATCTTCCCTCAGATTACGCAAAAATGTCAAACCGCTCTAGGAAAAGAATGGGAGGGGGCGTCAATCCCATTCGAAGGCCTAATGAATCTAGACCATCTGCTGTTATCAACCCTTTTAAAGTCAAGTACCCTTTGCCAGTTTTGCTGAAGATGGTCTGAACTACGCATGGGCCATGCACTGGAGCCAGAATCCTGCTCACAGGGTGTTGACACTCAAATCTCCTCTCGCTTTCCTTATGCCCTCACACATGGAATTTCTGGGAATAAAGCTAAGGGGTCAAGTGCCCATGGTGCTAGCTCACATAGGGCTCTGCTGCCCCAAGGGAACGGGCGGCCCTCGATGAAGTGGACCCAAGCGGGGAGGAAGGGCTGACTTGGCTGTTTGGGTGCAAGCAACCAGCTGGGGTTGAGCTGGAGGTCTCCCACTAAGACGGCGTGTCTGCCCCATAACTCAGTTCCTTGTCCTGTGGTCTTGGGAGGCTTTCTGAGGGATCTGTATGAGTTTGCTCTGGCCGCCGTAACTACATACCACACACTGGGTGGCTTCAATGTCAGAAATGTATTTCCTTGCCGTTCTGGAGGCAGGAAGTCAGAGGTGTTGGCAAGACTTGTTTCTTCCGAGGACGCCCTCCTCGGCTTGCAGACGGCTGCTGTCTTCTGGTGTCTTCACGCGACCTCTCCTCTGTGTGTGCTGCGTCCTAATCTTCTTTTCTTATAAGGACACCGGTCATATTGAATGACGGTCTATCCCATGACCTAGTTTTACTTGACTACATCATTAAATAGCTCATTTCCAAACACAGTCACCTTCTGAGGGACTGGGGGTTGGGACGTCAACATATGAATTCGGGGGAAGGGGCACAGTTCGGTCCATAACAGCATTATTCATTTAAACCATTTACCAAATGTCACTGATTGTAAGATGCGCATTTTTTCATATTTTAACATCTCAGAAATCAGGCCCCATCTAACAATCTATGGTGTTCAGGGGTTAATTGTAGATATATTTTTCTAATAATGGTGTACATTTAAAAATGACTTCTTGGACCCAAGGATTCACTGAAGTGTAATAGTCCTCACAATATCCCACTGAAATTCATACTTTTTTACCCCCATTGTACAAACTGGGAAATGGAAAGACACAGGGTAAGCAGTTTGCCAAAGGACAGCAGCTAGTGAAGGGCAGAGCTGGGTCTCAAACCCAGTCAGTCTGACTCCCACGCTCACCCCCTAAACCGCTGTTCTGGACGGTCCCACGGCTTGCTGTGAGCCTCACGGAGTGAGTACGTGTGAGGCAGATGCTCGATTAATGTGAGCAACTTAATTCAGGGGATCATAAACGGCGTGTGTGTGCCTTGTAAGTCACAGAGAACTGGACAAGTGCTCCTGTGAGCAAGGTCATCCCCGAAGCGACATATGACCCCGATGCCTTCCCTCTTTATGAGCAAAAGTTTTCAGTTTAATAAATAGAATGATACACTGAAATGAATACAAAATACTGTAAACTGTAACTGAAAAAAATTTAAAACATTAAGAAAAGAACCTAAAAAAATAACAAAAGTTTACCTATTTGTTTCTTTAACCAGAATCAATGCTTTCTAATTGTCTATATACAAGGTTTGATGAGTTTTGCAGTATAAAAAAATGAACAAGAAATATCCTTCACTTTGGGGGATTTTGGATCAGGCAGGAAAAAAGTAACCAGTAGGCATATATACCAAGGCGGTGTGTGACGAATGCCACCTGTGAGGTAGGCGGGAGTCACGGTCACAGCGGAGAGGATGGACGTTGCTTCCAGCTTGGTGATCAGAACCATGGTGTCTCAGAGCTGGAAGCTTTTGAGCTGGGACTGAAATGATGAGTAAGATTTCAACAGGTTCAGAGTGGGCCGGAGAGTGGATGGAGGCAGAAACAACACGGACGAAGGCCCCGACATGAAGACGTGCCGTGGAGGTGCCGTCTCGGCTGAGCAACGGCTGTGCGGGAGAAGCAACTGAAGATGAAGCTGCGATAGTAAGCAGGTAGGGCCAACTTGTTGGGGGCCCTGGATGCCGCAGTAATTAATGTATATCCATGGGGAAATTCGATCAGAGACGGTGTGGGGGTCGCAGAGATGTGCAGAGAGGAAAGGCGGTGGGCTGAGCCTGAGGAGGAGGTCGAGCTCCTCCTTGCTACAGTGGTCCAGGTGTAGGATGACCGGCTCATCCCAGTTTTCCCAAGATCTTGCCCGTTTCAGAAAGGGAAGTCTTTCATCCTTCAGGCTCAGGCACGCCAGGATGGTTGGTCCCACTCTCAGCACGAGAGAAGGATGCCCTAAACTTGGTGCAGAAAATGGAGAGGGAGGAATTCCATCAAGGCTAAAGATATAGTGAAGGAACCACATATCCCACGTGGGAACTGGTTTGGTGGTGAGAGGGGTAAAAGATGAGGAAGATTTAAGAATATTCCAAAGTTTGTGAGCCTGGTTATTTAGGGAAATAAATAAGTATACCAGGGAGGGAAACTGGGTTTGGAGAAATAGATGAGGCATTTCATTTCAGATGTTCTAATTTTAGATGGTTTGGGCCAGCCAGATGGGCTGTGTGTGGACTTGGGGACAATCAGAGCTGCCAAGAACACACTGGGGAGCCATGCCCTGGAATTCAGCCACTGCCCGAAGTTGTGATAAGCCCGCCAAGGGCACTCTGCAGGGGGAGGTGAGGCCACAGCCTAAACAATGGTTCTCAAACTGTACACTGGACAGAATTACCAGGGGTTTGCAAACTCCAGACCAAATCAGGATTCTAGGTTCAGGATCTGTATCTTTAACACAGCGTTCAGGTGGTTCTGTGCAGATGGTCCAAAGAATACAATTTAAGAAACTCCGGCCCACAGGTGTGGGGTCAGAGAGTAGGCAGTGATGGGCACGTCTCCAGACCCTCTCTGTCCTCTCCCAGCCCCCCACTTTCAGATACGGTGACTGCAAGCACTGGCTGGCAGTGTCCCCGGCTCCCCTTGGCAGCCTTATACTTGACTGTCTGGTTCTCAAACAAACAGGGCCCCTAGGTGTGGGTGTGCCCAACACTCAAGCTCCTGTCCACAATGGGTACTGCTGGGAATATCAATTGATTCCCTTGTCCCCCCAAAAACTGACCCTGTGTGTTCTGAATTGTATCAAGAAGGTAATTGTAACCTAAGCTAAAGAATTCTGGGGGTTCATTTAGCCAGGTCACCTGTTTGAGTGAGTCACTCTCATTAGTCACTACAGACAAACATAAAGTGGTGTCTGAGAGAGTCACAATCAGGCAGAGGCAAATCATTGACCTGAGGTTTCCCGGGGTCACATGTTCCGACGACCAGAGCGGGGTCAGTTACGGGCTCAGAGCAGCGGCCTGAAACAGATGGTAAACAACACATGTGAGAGGTGGCCCACTGGCTCCACTCTCTTGCACTTTCTCCAACCCACAAAGATTCTGCTTGATCTGTAGCCCACTTCTCAGAGACCATTATAATATCCATGAGGCCTACACCTGGAAAAGGACAGGGAGGAAGCAGCTGTCAGCACTTGCGCCTGGGCCGGTGATAGAGCAAATAAACCCACAGCCCAGTGCTCAGTACCCTGTGCAGTGAACAGTAATCACCTCGTAAACGTTTTTGCGTGTTGTAGGCTCAAGTACAACATATCATTCATTACTTTCAATGAACATAAGATAAGGAAACTGAGCCCCTTTTCCACTGATTTTGCAGTTGATTTTATTCAATTTCATCTGAGAGAATCACAGAAGCTCCCCTACTTACAAACTTCAACATTCAAACTCTCATGGACCAAAAGTCACTCCTAGCAACATCATGTCCCTGAGTGCTACCAATAGACAACATCAGTGGTCATGTAAGGTTATTTCATCCTCAGCCACTGGCTTAGGCCACTGTGACTTAATTTGCTTATTTCCATTCGTTTGACAAAGATTCACTAAGCACACACTACCTACAAGTCAGGCAGTATTCTAGATGCATGTGCTGCATGAATGAACAGCCCAGAAAAAAAGCTCTATCCTCATGGGGGTTATACTTTAGGCAGCAATGAGGGTGAGAATACAGAGACATGATAAATAAGTAAATCATGTACTATGTTAAAAGGAGGTAAGGCTATGACTACCAAGGCAATGGGGAAAGAGCATGCAATTTTGCATAGCGTTACCCAAGTAGGCCTCATGAAAAGTCAGCATTTGAGTAAAGGCTTAGAGATTGGGCATGAGAGAAAAGAAAGATGGGGTTGCTATCAACCGAAATTGAGGAACCTGGAGCAAGCTGGCTTAGAGCTCAAGTTTGGGACATACTCCACAGAGTCCCAAGTGGAGGTGTCAAGAGGCAATTGTTTTTGGTTTTGTTTTCAAATTCGGGGTCCTGGAGCCGGGTCTGAGACAGACTTATAAAATTGGGAGAGCTTGACATATACGATGATCTTTAAAGAGTTGATACTTGCTGATGTCACCAAGGGAAGGAGTGCACATAGAAAAGAGAAATAGGAAGTGAGCCAGTGTCAGGAAGAAAAGGATAGGCCTGCAAAGGACCAGAGACTAGAAAGGAGCATCCGGTGATACAGGAGGAAAGGCAAGAGTGCATGGTTTCTGGAAGCCAACTGAGGAGGCTGTTCCCTGGAGAAGGGAGTGGCCAGCTGTTTCAAATGCCGTTGGTAAGTCAACCGAGGTGAGCAGTAGCACTGATCATCAGATTCAGCAATATGGCCTTAACAAGAGCTTCTTCTGATGAGCACAGGGTGTGAAAGTCTGCCTCGAGAGAGTTGGGAGAGAATGTGGGTGGAGAGATTGGATATAGCAAGTGTAGACATTCTTTCAAGGAATTCTGCTGCAACAGGGAGCAAGGAACGGGGCAATAACTGGTGAGAGGAATGGGATTCAAACAAGGCTATGTTTTTAAGAGAGAAAAAATGGTGATGTAAAAGAGGTGGGGCATTCTAAAACCATACCCTTGAAAAAGCAAAAGGGATTAGATCTAGTGCACAAACTAAGAGATCTCCTTTAGATGCGAGCACAGCGTCCATCTCCGGCAGGTGGGAAGGCAGTGTACGTGAGTACAAATGTGGGGAGGAGGAAGGTGGAGCTTTAGAGTTGTAGGGAGTCATTCTGACGGCTCAAGTCTTCTCGGGGAATGAGAAACAAGGTCATCAGCTGAGAGTGAGATGAGATAGGAGGGTTGTGGAAAGAAGAGAAATCATGAGCTGATGATTGTTTGGGCTTCTGAGGGAGTGATGGGAGTGTGCTGTACTGTATCTCCCTGAGAGTACTGGAGGCCTCACCGGGGACTGTAGTCATGACTTCAACCTGACGCCAGTGAAGCTGAGGGGTTTTCTCCAGCCGTGTTCAGTCGCACAGACGCCCTTGTCGGTGGGGAGCAGGCATGAACAGGGTTGTGGTCTTTGTCAAATAGCAATTTGTAAGAGAGGCCGAGAGAGCTGAGGATTTTCAAGGAGTGATTAGCAATGATTAACCTTGGGATATATGTAGATAAAGGGAGAAATTAACACCAAGCGGGTAAAGAACAGCGAACACATGTAGGACAGAGTGAGGGGAAGTTCTAGTAGGGCTGTGAACTCTTGGAGTTAGGCTACTAGGGAGACTGAGTTGGACAGAAAGGAGGTGATAATGTGAAATTGGGAGGCATGAGCTTGAAATACAGGGAGTTGCACTTGTTGGTGATGACCTGACCTGGAGTGTGACATGAGCATTGCAGGAGAGGAGGTCACAGCACTGAGAAGCCAGGCACTGGGAAGACCATGTATAAAAATCCTAAAATCACCAAACATTAAGGCAAGAGAGAAACTGGAGAGGGTGACAACAAACCAGGAGCTCAAATCCGTTAGAAGTGAGGGGGAGTGACCGTCTTCACACATGGCAACCACAAGGATGGGTTTTGAGTGACATAATCTGAAATGAGAGTTGAAGCTGGATATGCCTGGGGACAAGATGAAATGGGGGAAAGGGCTTTAAGAGGCCAGGGGATTTGGGAGGAACACCAGCTCTCCTCCAGGCCCAGTGGTACAAAGACTACAAAAGAAAATAATCCCCCTTTGAGGGGCTCCAGGGGAAGCACTGTCCTCAGGAGGTCTCAGGCAAGGCTTGGTAGGATTTGGCTGGTGATGGACCAGGAATTACAGAGATACAGCCGAGGAGGTTCAGGAGTTGGGAAGAGGAGAGAGGTAGGGATAGAGTACCGAGTATGCAGAACCTACAGGAGTTACAGGGTGGGAGATGAGAGGTCAATAGTATTAGCCACATCGTATTTGACATAATCAGAAATAGTAAGAGTGCTGAAGGTCCTGGTAAGGAGAGAAAGACTTTCTAATGAAACAAATATAAACACAAGAATACTGAAAGTGATGAGAAAACGTTAAATGTTGCTTGTTTGGAGACACTTTGACCTTGCAAACAACAAGATTTAAGAATGATCTTAGAAGTCAAGTGCAGTGGTGGTTTTCAGAAACTGAGGGCCAGGGGAGATGGGGAGTTGCGGATCAATGGATGTAAAGTTAGGCAAGATGAAGAAGTTCTAGAAATCTGCTGAACAACATTGTGTCTGTAGTCAACAATACTGTGTTACATGATTAAATACCATAATACAATTACATTAAAAAATAAAGAATGACCTTCAAAACCTAACCTATTTATGAGTAAAGAAGTTTCAATAAATTTCATAAATTCACTAGTCAATATTCTCAACATGTGTCCTGCCTATAAGATGCAGGTAATATATAGTTGTTATTGCAAATAATTAATCTTTAATTCCACATAGCTGTTGCTCTTGAATTACTTTTGATGTTAATGCAATCAGAGGAAGAGAAGAAAACCTGTTTGGATGATAAAGCTCTGACCTAAAAGTGCTTATTGTCAGATTCGCACAATGGTGGATCTAAAACCAGTGTCTAAGGGAATCACCTAATTAATCCAACTGCGCCCTTCTTCCTGCTCAGACGAGATTCTGCCACTCACATCCCATGGAATTGGTGCAAACGCAGCCCGCAGTGTCCGCGTCATTATGGATGAAATGAGACATTCACATGGACTAAAGAGTCCGGTGGAGGAAAAGGGACAGCATGGCTTTTCTCTCAAGGGGAGCAAAAGCCACGGCCTCCACCATGACAGGCCTCTATTGGGTTTCTCCACCCATTACATGATGGTCCTCATTTACTATGCACAGGTTTGATTTAGGTGGTTACCTTTTACAAAAAACAGAGGAGCCAATGCCGCTAATCACATCACAGAAAAGGGATATTTGCAAATGAAAAGGCAAAAGTAGTTGAACCAGTTACACTCATCCTTGGAAGGTTTAGCATGTTTTTTAGGAAGTTGCTATGCAGGAAATGTCCTCAATTCAGGGTGAGGGAGTTTTAGCAAAAAGCAAGACTCATAGCGACCTAGGTACATTGCAGGCCGGACTCCCCACCTATCCATGGGCATGGGTCCTGTGCATCTCTGAGTGGGAGCTGGGCCCATGCCATGCAGAATGGTCTACTACATGGAATCATATATCACCTTATGAGAACTCAGTTGTCTTAGTCCATGTGGGCAGCCATAACAGAGAGTACCATAGACCGGGTGGCTGACAAACAACACAGTTCACTCCTCACCATCCTGGGGCTGTGAAGTCCAAGGTAGGGGCCAGCATAATTGGTGTCTGGTGAAGGCCCACTTCCTGGTCCACAGATGGTCATCTTCCCATTGTGTCTTCACGTGGTTGAAGGGCAAGGGAGCTTCTGCAAGGGGGTTAATCACCTCCCAAAGGCCCCACTTCCAAATACTGTCAAATCAGAGGAATAGTTTACATACGAATTTGGGGAGTGGGGAATAAGTATTCACTCTATAGCATCAGTTCATAGTTGCATTGCTATTTACTTTTTCATGTATTTACTTCTTTACCTTTGAACCTATGCACAAGCTCCTGGAGGGAAGGCTGTCCTTTGTATACGTATCACAAACAATAAACATTTGATGGTGGACTGCACTGGTCTGCCCCAATCCTCAAACTCCAAGGGACTTGGTGCTTCCTTCCGATCTGCATCGGCGGTGTGGACACAGACAGTGTTAAGTATCACTCCAGAGTGTCTGTTACTGTTTGGAGTGTACTGTCTTTTGGCCATTTCAAAGGAGATGACCCCAGGCCAAAATAGCCCCCTGGTTTATTTATCTCATAATGACACTGATTAGACATTAATGGTGTCATGGTTTCTTCAGTTACAAATGTGTTACCTTGTCCTGAAAAGCTAAGAATTTGATATTACTCATCTATATATCTCTAGCTGTTTGCCTCTTGTCTGGCATACATCAGGGGAGGAAGGACGGGAGGGAGGGAGGGAGGGAGAGAGATGGGGAGGGAGGAAGGGAAAGTGTTTGTTGACCTGAACTGAAGAGATTTCACAAGTAGAAGCCAAAATGACTAACGTCAGAATTACACAGTGTGACTTTAGGAGGCCGGGAGAGGTTTCTGTCCCCAACATTTTTTTAAATATCCGAACAGGGCCGAAGATTGCACCAGAAGGGCTTGGTCTCTTCAGGATTAAGGTCTAGATGGCATCACAGTGCAGTTCTCCCAGGACAAGGTTCCATTTGAAGCTGCCGTATCCTAGGAGACTTGGAGGGTCATGAGGACCCCAAGTGTTCCAGAGTTCTGGGGCAGGACACAACGTGTCCACTACACAATTTGTCCAGGGTCTGAACGCCAATATCATAGTTCCTCAGAACTATGGTCAGAGAGACTGCTCACACAGGAGAGAGGGAATGGGCTACCGAGAAGATAAGAGAGCGGTAACTCTTAACTGTGCAATTCATTTGCAGCTCATATTATACCACCCTCCCACCAGCTCTGTTGCTTTAAGTCCCCTGCCCCATGATTAATAAAATGAAATTACTTCTCACCTTGCAGTGCATTTCACACACATTTAGAAAAGGGACTTGGGCTCCTTCGTGCCAACTCTTCTTTCACAATTTAGAGATAAAAATCAGAAACTGATCTCACCTTTGACAGAGTTATGCCGATTGCTTTGGGCAGGACAAGAGTAGGCTGCCACGCCAGCGAAGCCAACCTAGTAATGGGGAATAAGCCAAGTGAAATTCTGTGCTGTTTGAGTACAGGAAAATGCCATCAGCGCTCCATGGACGTGACACACCATTCAAATGGGGACAATGAAGTGATTCAGGAGGCAACAACAACTCCTCTGTGAGGGTGGTTGACTCTTTTCTCAGGGTCACAGGCTGATGACCCGATACTAGGAGGACGTGCTGGAATTTTCCTTGATACTTTCGTCTGCTGTCAGAATCTAATACTGCAAATAAAACACTGGAAGATTCATGGCACATTTCCATTTTTCAGTGTGTTTTTCAATAAAAGCCCATCTTAAATTAATGCCTTTCAATTAATTTTACAAAAATGAAATTCTCAAGTACTTAATATTTTTTTCTGCTCCTGCTTATAAAGTTCCTACTCCCAGCCTCTCCCCACTTCTGAGGGCAAATGTAACTGGCTCCGTGAAAAAAAAAAGCAAAGAGGTGATAGGTAACAAGTGTTAGGAATTCAACAGGCACAATTATTTGGTTAACTCCTGACCTTCAATGTGTCTGGCACACTATCAGGCACCACAAGAGTTGTGAAAACACGCAAGCGCTATGCTACTTGCCCTCAAAGGGCCACGCCCTCACTAGAGAGTCAAGGCTCCCATACAGCACAACTGCCTCATCTGATGAATTTCAGCCCTTTCCATGGGCCTGGCCCTTCTCAGAAAGTTTCATGGAAATGGGTCCAACATCCTGAGTCTTCGGTGTTTCCACCATGGAATCTTCTTGGAAACCCGGGGCTGGTAGTTTCCTACACCCACATGATTACCAACCTTCACCGTCTCCGCACCGCACAGCGCAACACCTTTCTAAGCATTCCACACTTCATTCTGCCAGATGACCTCCTGGCCACTGTGCCTTCGGTCCATGAAATCACCGATCACTGCTCCGGTGTGACGTCTCTGCTCTTTTCCCCTGTGCTCATCTTCAACCGCAGCCTCGGTCTTTCCTTTAGAAGTGTGCCCCATCTTACAATTCTATCAATTCTGTGCTGTTCAGGCTATGTCCCCAAGCCTGTGTCCTTGAGCCTGTGTGTTCTTGACTGTGTAATTAGATTTTGTCCTCTAGATTATGTCCTGGACCCAGTGTCCTCTAGCCTGTGCGCTTCAGTGTGTGTCTTTGAATCAGTGCCCTCTAGACTGTGTCCCCTAGATTGTATGCTCGAGTCTGTGTCCTCGAGCCTGTGTCCTTGAGCCTACAGACTGCCTGGGGTCTGGAGCCTCTAGACTACTGTTTCTTTTTAAACCAAAGCCTTTACACTTGTTTTTCCTCTCCACACTTTCCACCACCTCATTCTAAGCTGCAACCATGATCCCTGACAACATCACTGGTCCTTAGTGGGGTAAGAGGCATAGTTAAGGGAGATGATTTAATTCTGAGCCTTGTTGAGTTTGGGGTGCCTCTGAGGTATTAATCTGGAGATGACGTACAGGCAGTTGGATATGGGGATCTTGGATTCATGAATGAAGCCTGTGCCGAAAGCATAGACTTGAGAGTCATCACCACGTAGGAACAAGTGAAATAAAACACTCGACAACTCTGGAGTGGCTGGAGATTGCTCAGGGACTACAAAAGGGAGAAGAGAAAAGGGCAGGGAGTGGCAATCCTTGAAGAATACATTTAAGGTGCAGGTTGCCAGAGGATAAGCCACGCGGATGAAGAACAACAAGGGGGAACCAGAGGGCTGTGGAGTCAGGAAGTGACAGGAAGAGGGAGAAGGGAGGAGTCGACATTACAGACACAGTGGAGATGTCAAGTGAGATAAGGATACAAGTGCCCATTGAGTTTGACCACTAAGCTGTGAGCCTAAAGTTTGTGACCTAAGCAATTTCAGAGAAGAGAGGAAATAAAAACCTGATTATATATAGGCTGAGGAGTTAAAGGAAAGGAAGAAGGCCAACTTTGGTACAGACTCTTATTTTGAAAAGCTTTAACTAGAGGAAAGGAGTCAGGTAGCTAGAGAACCTTGTGGGATTAAGGGGGGACTCACTCGCAGTTTTTTACAGTCCTTATTGTCATGATTGCTTTAAGATGGGTTAAATCTGAGCTTATTAACAATATGGGTGCTGGGAGCCTCTGGACACGGAGAGGGTGAGAATTGCAGCACAGAGAATTAATAGAGCAAGACTCTAGAAGAGATGAGAATGAAGAACGTAGGGGAGCTTTTAGTCTTAAACTTATTTTCTGAATCTAGAGGAAAAAATAGCCCAGGGCTACATGATAGATGGGAGTTCTAACCCAAGAGCTCTAACATCTTTCCTTAGAGAGGAGCACAGTTCATCTGCTGAGCACAAAGGTGAAAGGGCTGAGCTGAGAATGTGGGAAATGTTTGAAAAAGTGTAAATGAATGGAGAAAGGGTTGGCTGAGGACAAGAATGGAGTTGTTGGTCCATCATTGGAGACCCGGCTGAGACAGTGTGTCTCTCAGTCCGGGACCTATGTGCACAACTGTCTTGAGTTTCTGTAGCTGTCCTCAGTCACCTCTACACTCTGTGTTTAGATGTGGAGAAACAATTTTGGAGGGTCTGCTTGCCGGGTTATTGAACAGAATCTGTGCTCACGGTCACGTTCTTGTTCCAGACGTGGATTTGTCTTCCTTGCCTGCCATGCTTCTGCCATCGGTATCCTTGCTCCGTGTCTTCTCTGGACTTACTCATTCATCCCACAAGGTATTGCTTTTCTCAAAGTTGTTTCATGGGGAAAGAAGTAGGGCCGTGTGATCACACTCACATGATTCACTGGTCTTACCATATGCTCTTCATCTAGAAACAGACAACCTCATAGAACGAGAGAATGGCCAGTAAAGTGTGAACTGGGAGCAGTGACTAGCAAGGTTGTGGGATGTGGTATATACTCCAAATCAGCAAAAAATAATTAGTGATGTTTCTTCCACAGCCAGAACGCATAGCCATAGAACTAAGCACAAAATATCTCTCATTCCTTCATCCGATGACCCATCTGCTTCCTGCTCCTGAGACTTGAAGCTCCGCAGCTTTAGAACTCATCCTTCACTGGGGGGGCAGCATAATTGTCCCATTGAACTAGAAGCTGAGACTGCCATGTGGCTACTTAGGGCTCTTTATGCCATCGAAACAATAGGGGTGGGGGAAGAGTTATTTTGTAGCCAGGGTGATTGGTCTTGGCGATCAAGGTGGAAAAGGCATGTTACACAATAGGGGTGGGTAGAAGTATATCTGGAATGCAGGGGATCCTCTGGGCCACCTCCTGAAACATTCATATCTATGGTATTAATGAATAAAGGCTAAAGCAACCCTCTACAGGCAAGACCATCATGGGCTAGACTCCTCAGGAGTAACTGTTTAGGACACTCCACTAAGTTAAGAGCCCTGACTGGCTGAGGCATGGGCTGAGGGCAAAGGAAGTGGTAGCAGAGGGGAGAAACCATAAAACCCAACCTTGACCTTGCTTGACCATTTACAGAAAGGAGGACTGTAACAGCTCTCCATACTTACTTTACTACATTCTCCCTCTCTCATTTCGTTTATCCTTTTCTGTTTCTCTTGCCGTTGTGATTACAAAGGCTGTCTTTCTCATTTATCCCGTAGTTTAGAGGACAATAACACTGGATTGTAAATGAACTAAAGGAGGAAAAACCATTACTCAGAGATGGGGGCTTTGACCAATTAGACTTTAAAGAGTGGGTAAATGTGTGTGTGTGTGTGTGTGTGTGTGTGGCCATGCATGAGCCAGTTATTACGAAACCATATACATTTGCCATTTTTAGGTTGAAAAGTAAAAAAAAACAGCCATCTCATATGATACAACTTAATATCTTAGGTTAAGTAGGGACATCAGTTGTTGCTGTTGTTCGGAAACTTAAGTGAAGGGGAAGGTGTGTGTGAATGTTGATTGCCGACGTGGTAGATCGTGGCGTTACTAGGGATTAACTTGCTCAACACTCATTCCTGCCCTCCTGTAGGGGGTAGGTTTCTCTGGCTCCCCAGTAGTGAAGCTTCTGGGTATGATTTGGGCTCTACCATTAAACTGCGCTTGTCTTAGCCTTCAGCTGTGAACTGAATGAGGTAGGAAGAAAGGCTGAGTGAAAGACATTCATTCTCCTGATGTGGATCAGGGTGAGGAGGCATCTCCCCAGAGCCAGCCGCTACGGTGATGGCTTTCTGATGTGGCTTCCTGGTCCGGGGACTCCCTGACCCTGTCGGAGGCACGCAGTTCCAGACCCAGTGCCATCTCACCCTGCAGAGGCGACAGCACCCTCGGCAGCTGGGTTCTGCTGGGCGGCTTTCGGAGGTGCTCCTCTCAACGATGCTGCGAGCTACACGTACCCTTTAATGAAGCTCTCAGCACTTACACTCGCCAGGGTGGAGTCTGCTGTTTGCACCTAAAAATCTCGTCTGACATGCACAATATCTACTGCTCAGCACTGAGTTCGGACTCAGTAGTCCCAAACCTTTCCATCCACAATGTATGAGACCCTGACTTCCAGAAAAGGGCACCCACCCTTCCTCTCTCACCTCGTCTTTCCTGATGCCTTCTCCCCACGTAGCAGCCTAACATTTCACAAGGCGAAGAAGTGAACAGCACTCTGGTCATCTAATCATTTCTAAAAATAATTAAATATAAATAAATAATTTATTTTATTTTTTAATTTTTTAAAGATTTTATTTATTTTTAGAGAGGGAAGGGAGGGAGAAAGAGAAAGAGAGAGAAGCATCAATGTGCGGTTGCTGGGGGCCGTGAAACCCAGGCATGTGCCCTGACTGGGAATCGAACCTGCAATGTTTTGGTTCGCAGCCCACACTCAATCCACTGAGCTACGCCAGCCAGGGCTAAATAAATTATTTAAATCGATAATTTATAATTTAGAAATAAATAATCTACATTAATCTAAACATACATAATCGAAAAATGGACTTCACTTCGAGGTCGTCAGACTGTGCACTTTGGAAGCCTAGGAGGGCACTGGCGGTCACAGGAGTCTCCCACTGAGTTGCCTTTCATCCAATGCTGAAGATATAAATTGTCCAACCTGATACCATTTGTTGAAAATTATTTACTGTGTTGAGATTCTACCTAAGGTTTTCTTTGAAAAATAGAGTTCTACCCCTAAGACGTGTTTAAGGCTCCGCTCCTCTCGTTACTGACTGCGGCACTGAAAGTGAAGGCGGCACTCAGACTCGGTTAAGGAACGGCTCTGCAGCGAAGACTGCGAGTTCCATTACTGCAGAGACAGGTGAGTCACAATAACCAGTGACACGGATGCCTTCAGCTACGGATCGATCGACTACAACAAGCCCCGCACAGAGAGATATGGGGAGACAAAGGTGAACTGCAGAGTTTCTGACTTACGGAGCATTCAGCCTAGTATTCCGTATTTAAAATTAAACTTGCATTGAACTTTTTTTCCACAATACTTAATCAAAGCACTTTGTTGTCTCTGAAACCCAGTGAAAACACAATCAGGTGCCCTGAGTGCTGTTCTAGAACAAACTCTCTCTGTCTCTTGACACCCCACTTTCTCATTGGTGATGTGCAGCTAATGCCTCACTAAATCGCCGTGAGGAGCAAATGAAGCGGTGGGTGTTAAGTCCTTCTGTAGACGTCCAAGTGTTACACAGATGCAAGGTATCGTGCTTGCTGTGATGGAATCTTCCTCTGAAGAGTCCAGAGTGAGGGCTCCCAGGGAGCCTGGCTCATCCTGATGTCCTGGTGAGACCAGAAGCCAACCGGCTGTGGGACAGCGGGAAGAGCAGAGGTTCTGACATAGCTCCCACCTTTGGCTCTGCCTCGTACTACCTGTGTCATCTCAAGCAGGTGTCTTCCCCTCAATTTCCTGATCACCAAAGCAGGGCAGTAGCTCCTCCTTTGGAGGCTGCTGTGTATATAAAGTGAAATAGTACCCGTAATATGCCTTGTTCAGAGCCTGGCACATGGTAACGGTTGAAAAGAAATGTCACCTGCCGACCTTCCCAACTTCCCTGACCCCGCAGCACTCTGCCACGTGGCTTTATTCCACCCAGCCTTCCAAACAGTCACCCGCTGCACCAGGACCAGAAAGACAGGGAAGTCTCCAGGCTTTGCAGCGCCCTTTCAGGGCAGCGTCTGGGTAAGCCAGGCTTACTGAGAGCCCGCATGGAACATTTTTATAAGTGGGGTAAGTGATCCAGAAGCGGTTGCATTTCTCCGATTCATTGGGCAAATATGTATCACTTGGCCCCTGTGAGCTTCTCCCGGGGACTCCCAGAGTGAGAGGGGCTTCAGGAAGGAACGGGTCACTGGTGTTTCTCTGGCCAGAGCTACGGAGCATGAGAGAGTGCACTGTGTGTAATTAGCTGGTCCGAAGACAATTGTTTGTAGTTAGGAACAAAAGGGAACCTCAAGCCTCAGCCAGGGGGCACTGGCTGCCTCTTGAGTGGAAATGTCTTGCCAACATAGCACTCTCACCAGCAGGAAGCCAGCTCGGCCCAGCAGACCACACCGAGGTTCCCCGTGTGCCAGGAACATGGGATATTGAATGACATCCAGGCCATGCACCTGGGCAACAGAAGGTGACAACACCACAGGCCACCAGCGAGCTGGGGCCCTGGGGACCCTGGCATCCTCCCCGTCATTTGCATCTAAAAGGTTTGGAGAAGAGTGAGTTAGACAAGCTGTTGGCTACAGGAAACCCTGAAATCACCTCAGGAGAGAGAAGAAGGGGCAGCCTCCCCCGTGCCTGGGATACAGAAAGGGCACAGCCAGTTCTCGGGACACTTGCCAGGCAGCCATCCAGCCTGGAAGCATCCTGCCACCAGTGAGTAAACACTGCCCCTTCTCTGTGGCCACAGCGTGAGCTCTCCCAGCCACCAGCCACAGGCTCAGGCAGACTTCGCAGTGGCTTCTCGGCCAGCAGGGACCTCCAGGAGGCAGACGGGCCATGTACAAGTTCACTGACTTAACTCTAGAAAGAAGGCCTTGGCACTTGAACATCCTACCAAAAAAAAGAAATCTAAAGATATTCAAGGATTTTTGTCAAGTTCAGGTCCCTTATCTCTTATGTTAACAGTAATGGTTTCAATAACTCCCAAAGACGTGAATTCACCAAGAGCCAAGTGCAAATAGGGCTAAAACGAATGCTCCTTGATCACAGCCTGAGTGTCCGTGTTGTTTAGTCAGAAACAGACAGGTTAAAACTCTCTCTCAACTGAATGGCGCCATTAAGTGATCGGGTGTTTCTCCGCACAATTCCAGATCAACCCGTTCCTGCAGGAACCCCCCATGGTCATTAGCTATCACGGGGAAGAGAGAAAACAATGAGCAAGGCCATGAGGCTGGGTCTGGGGACAGAGTTGCAGAACAGGATCTGTTGATAAGGATGAAATCATAGTAAGCAATCAATTGTTCTCTTCTCTCTCTTTTTTTCTTTGAATTTCAAGTGATGTCAAGCAGTCCAAACTCCAGAAGGCACCGGAGGTTCAGACCCCAAGCGCTGTATCAGCCAACCCATACTGACCGGGAAGCACCGGGAGCCTATGCAGCCTCCGTGTACTCTGCCACCCAGTGAGTCGATGGTATGCAGTGGGGCAGCTTGCATTATTTAGAAGCATAATCAGCTGGTGAGTATGAATGCTGTAAAATCTGCTGTCTCATCTTTCCTTTTGTTTATGTAAAGTCCTCTCGAGAGCCTCCCTGGGTATTTCTCAGAGCCCTCTGGGGATGTCTTTCACGGTGATGAACAGCTCTGGGCTTGCTCCTCCACTGAGCCACGCTGGGCATCCACCAGGTCACCCCTGGGGAGAGGCTGCCCTGCCCAGGGCCTGTGCTCCCGGGTCCCCGAGTCTGCTTTCCCAATGCTGTGCATAAGAGCTGCATTCCTCCGTCCTTCATGAACCTCGACCCATCCCGATTCCCCGCAGACACACAGAAATGGGCAGGATCCTGCCTCCTTCCAAAGGAGTCGGGCTGGGTCCCCCTCCATGGCTGCCCTCTCTTCCCTGTGCCCCTCCAGTGTCTTAGCACCTAAAAGGTTCTACTCTGGTTCCCCTTCTGGGGTCTCCTCCCATGCACCTCCCCTGAGGACACCTAGGGGTCCCGTGTGTCCATTCTCCACTTAAGCTCAGCCAGGAACACTCTGCTCTAAGAAACCTGTGACGTTCACAAGGCAAGACAGACATTTCCAAAAACGATCCCAGTGGAAGTGGGGCTTGGAGGGGATTTTGAGGCAAAGAACCCCAACAGGCAGAAAAGAGGGTGGAAAGATGCTACAAGAACTCTAGGATTGGCTGCATCGTCGAGTCATTGAGAAGAAAGAAGAGGGGATGGATGACACAGGAAACTTAGAGTTCTGGGACCCCAGCCCTGGGCAGATCCTCTCCACAGGTGTTATTTCATTGAATTCTCATGTAACCGTATTTGTTCTGATTGTCCACATTTCACAGATGAGAAAGCCAAGGCTTTGACAGATGAAGCAATACCCTTTGTTACACCACAGATTATACTCTGGGAAGCACTCCTCCAGAGTTCTCAGCTAAGGAGTAGGCATTCCAGAAACCTCACGGGTTAGTTCTGAGCGTGATGGGGGTGAGTGCGGGCTGGAAGAACGAAGTCTTCCTGGCTTCCTGAATGCTAGTGTCTTTGGCCCACACCACCGAGCTCCTCTGGGCAGCATCACATCTGCAAGACCATTGTGGTCATTTCACAGGCTAAATAAGGTGCCAAGTGCCAAAACCCTAAAGAGGGGGCATGGGATTGAAAACAGCTGACACTCTCTTTTCCAATGAACGTAGGAGCCTTGGAAAAAAATGCAGCTACCGATCGTTGTTTCTACATAGAACAATGTTTGTGCCTCCCCTGGAGCTGGTTCAGAGGACAGACCCCACCCCATGGCTTCATTTGGATTGGTGTGTATCTAATTTCAAATTAGAGGGACATTCAAAGCTATTCAAAGTCCTAAGTCATGAATAGGGATGGACCCCAGCAATGCAGGGGATGAGCAAGCAGGTTCCTTGGGCCCTCAGTCCTTCATGCAGACAGGGGTGTACTGCCTTCTATTGGCTGGGCTAAGGACAGGGCGAGAAGAAAAGAGTAATAATAACTCAAGGTCCCTACTTCAAGTGAAAATCCATCAATCTCTCTCTCTGGTCTTGAAACAACTTTGTTCCCTCCTCAGTAAACAAGGGAGCTGATATCGTGACATTGTCTTCCCCTATTAAAAACACTCAGCCTGGGGCCTTTTATACCCTCAACATTTTTTTCAAACTAATTGCCAGTTCCACTCCTGGACTCAAGTTTTAAACAACAGGTATATCAACAGGTCAAAACAAATGCCAGTGATGCAACAAGGAAATGCTCTACGGGACTTTGCAAATCTCAAACAGTTTTCTCTGTATGCAAATGAACACGGAAGCAGGGGCTGGAACAAAGATGACCCTGTGATAAGATCCTCTCTGTGCAAATAAGAATGTGCTCCTGGGGAGGTTTGTACTCCCTGACGGAACCCTCCGTCGGCGGGTGGGGGTCGGATCACACCTCGGCCTTTGACTACAGTTTTGTGGGAGGTCAGCAGCAACTCCAGGCCTGAGGAGCACAAGGAGCTACTAAAAAAGAACTTTCCTCATGCAGGATCAAAATTAAGGCTGCATTTGTTGCGTGTTCCAGAAAGTAAAGAACAATGAACTAGGTGTCAGAAGGTTTCAATTTGAATCATAACTCTGCAGCTCCCTGAGAGGGCGTATCCAGGCAACAAGCCTCAGTTTCCCCATCCTTGAATGAAAGCAGGGGTGGTAACACCACCAGCCCTGATGGTTACAAAGCAGTGCTGTGAAATTCTAAAGAAATAATGTATTTGAAACCATGCTGTTAGCTGTCTAAGGCATCACAAATATGAGATTCTCATTATTATTGGTGTAATGGTCTCTGGAAGATTATATAGAGAAAATCCAAGTAGTCCAGTTGTGATTTTGCTTATCTCCTACCATTTCCCTTCTGTAGAAATAAAAAGTAGCTACTTGCTCAATAAAAGGCAATTATAGAGATGGGCAATTATTTGTGAATTCTGTTGAGTCCAACCATCCTGCCTCTATCTAGTGTCATACAAATGCCAGTTATTAGTAGGCACGCTGCTTGCCACATCAACTTGGACCTGATTTTTATTCTTGCAGAAGGGAGGCCCCATGAGGCCAAGGAAGAAAGCCCAAAGCTTGCTTCTGTGCCAGCACGGCCTCCCCACTGCCTGAAGCAAGGCTGGTGGCTGCCACGAGGACAGGTCCACGTGGCCTCGCCGGACGCTCTCACCAACCTCCCTCTTCCTGTTTTATGGTTACTAACTCATCCTCAGCTTCCAAAAAGCAGACAGGAGCTGAACAAATAAAATCCTCATCCAAATACCATAGCAGTGGCTTTCTGTTGTCCAAACAGCAAGCCCCAATTTCTTAGCCAGGCACGCAAAGTCCCCTACAATTTATTCCCATCCTAACTTCCCAGTCCCGTATCCAATTACGTCAGTCAGTCTACCTACCTACTTGTATATGTATCTGTATATATCGACATAAGTATATTCATATCCATTCCCATTCCTGTCCACACCTATGTCTATATCCCTACCCATATCTATAGCTATAGATATAAATAACCATATAGAGGGAATTATTCTAAGTTCCAGGTGGACACGCAATGTAAACTGTGTCTGAAAAGATAATGATTCATGTATGTATTGACTCACAAGCTTATTCAGTGCAAAACATAATTGTTCAGATATTACACATGCATTTTCAATGTGGGCAGAAAAAGCCCTTGGCAGCATTATCTTCTCATAGAGTCACTATTTCTTGTTAACAAACGTCGGATTTTAGGGTGCCACTTCAAATTGTACTGACTTGCAACAATCTCCACTCATCTCATAATTCTCAAATATTCATCTGTTTTTTCACGAATAGTTTTGTGTTGTCTGTTAGTAGGCTGCATGTCCCTTCCTGTCTTTGTTGTAACTCCTGGTGAGGTTAGGCCTACATTCAAATGATCAGGGAGCTACAAATACATACCCTCTTTCCCCAGGCAGCGCCCAGTTTATAAGGATTCCCCTGCCACAACCATACTCTGCTTTAGGGTCCACTCCAAAAGACTCTTGTTAGTCCCACTCTCACACTTTCAATCTTAGATACACACTCAAATGCTCACTGACCAAAATCTGCTATGAATAACGCATTCAGCTGGTCACCTCCCTAGTCTACACTCATCTGGAAACTGAGATCTCAACACCATCATCTTCCACTCTAGTTAGCTCCTTGCAGATGCCCCAGCAAGCCTTGGGCCCCCTGGACTGTGTCTCTGGTCTGTTTGTGACTTTCACTTATATTGTTGCGCCGTATTGTCTTTGCTGTCAGAACCCTACATCCCTTCAAAATCCAGCATAAATCTCTCTTCCTCTGGGAAGCTTTCCCCAGCCTCTCACAGTCAGATCTGATGTATTATAAGCAACCATGGCACTCGCACTGCCAGTCCTGGATTAGCACTTAGTGTACTTCTATCTGCCTGTTGTTATTCTTTTCCCAGTAAGACGGTAGTGTGTGGGAGGTAAGGACTGCCTGTCCCTACGTGGCTCTTGGTGAGCATCTCACTGTACATTTATGGGGGAAATGCCACAGGGATCCTGCAAGACTGAGCAGCTGAAATGCAGAAGAGCTACACGGAGCACATTTGGTGAGTATATGCGTTCCCATGCCTGCCTTGGTGAAGAGTGTTAGCCCCGGAGTCCCAGAAGAGCCATGACCTTAGAACCCTTCACTAGAAGGCTATTTGGAGAATATAAAATCCCCTCCCCCAACTTTGACCAAACCAAGAATGCCAACATAAGAGTGACAGGCTCACAATCGTACAGCTAGTTAAAAGAAGATCTAACACTAGAATAAAATGAAAAACTACCACAATCCAAAACAAGTAGTATAAAGCTCTTCCCTTACCAAAGTGTGTGAACGATGGAAGAACGCCTTCCTTAATATTGACCGTCACTGCCATCAGCATCTACAGAGTGCTTTCCAAACTCAAGTCTCTTCCGAGTCAAGGTCATGAAGGGGGAAAAAAATTATCAAATGAATCCATCCCTAGTCCCACACCAGAAGCATCACCGTGTGGGGCTGTCCGGAGACCACTGGGGCTGAGAAGCCCACAGAAGCTGCATGGATAAGTGGGAAGAGAACTGGGCTGTCACTGGGGATTTGTTCCAAACCAGAAGTGCCATCTTGGATTCGTCCTTCAAACACTCCAAACTTTGGTTTCCTTGTCTGTAAAATAACTCTGTCCTTCCCAGCTTACACATTCTGAGACCGTTTCTCCTTTAGTGTATGAACAACAGCATCTCAAATCTATCCTCTGGCAAAAACGAAGTGCCTGAAGGAGCTAACCTAATGCTTATGGGTAGCTGATGTTTACACTGAAGTCCCTCCAATCTAGGACCGCAAAATGATTTCTGAACATGAGGAAGCACTCACTCACGTCATCTTTGACATCCCAATTCTTGTCTTAACTTAGTCTACTCTTCCCTTGCCCAGGCTCTTATTCTTTTTCAGGGAGAAGGGGAGATGCTCAGGTGCAAAGGGTTGCACTCATTCTATTTCTTAATTCATGCCAATTATCATCATTGGGCATTTAATAAGCTCCCTTCTCTTGTCTAATGTGTTTATTTCTTGTCTTTCAGCCCTACTTCCCCAACCATTATAATGAGTTGAATATATGTCATTTTGCTTGACTATGCTCTTCTAAAGTGTGACTTGCTGCTTTTTGAGCATGTATTTTTAAATGTCTGTGAATGACAGTGAGTTGTATTTATCTGTTTCGCTGGTGAAGCTGGTTAAGAGAGTCCCCATCCCAAGCCCCTTCCTTTCCACCTCAGAGAAAGTCTTCAAGCACAGATCTGCTAACACTACACTGTCCCCATTGTGAATGAGCACATATCATTCATTTTTCCAACACAAGGAAGGGAAACAGTATAGCACAGTGATTAAGAACACAACTTCTTGAGTCAAACACACTTTAGTCTGAATTCTGTTTTTCCTCATTTATATAACTTTAGGCAAAGTACTTAGCCTTTCAAAAAGTCTGCATTTCTTCACCTGTAAAGTAAGGACAAAGGTAAATCATGAAGTTATTATGAGGATTAATCAATACAGGCTTAGAACAACATGAGCTGGCATAAATTCTAAAAAGATGACGGCTGAATTATAAATAAATACTCACTAGAGCACTCACAGATGCCAAGCTCTCGTGCAGGATAGAGAGCTGAGGATGACAGACAAACGGACAGGTAAGAACTTTCAAGACACACCTGAGAACTTAGGAAATCACACAATTAAAATCTTATAACCATTAGCCCTTCAAGTCTCTGGAATAAAACGTTCCAATGCAGATGCTTGTAAGTGTTGTAGCTGATTGTTTTCTGCACTAACACAAAGAAATGAAAAGAAAGCTTCCCTGGGTGGAACTTGTTTTTTCTTAAAGGTTAAAATATGCACTTTGAGGCATGTGCTGTGTCTCAGCTTAGCTTCCTCCACCCCCAAATGAGAGTCTCACATACATGTAAACTGTCATCTGTCTGGTGTCAGTTTGGTCAAGAGTGCTGGGCCAGGGTAATCTTTCCTCTGAGATTTCCTATTCAAGGAAGCTTAGAGTTGTCTTAAAGAAAGCTGGTCAGAGCCTGGGAGAGCCTTAAAGACCATCTGCTGTGCCCGTCCTTGACACATGAGGAGCCTGAGTGGACTAAGCTTCTGTCACGGCACAGGTTTTTGTGTGCTGTGCCTTGAAAGGCATAAAACAATCATACAAATAACACTTGTGATGGACAGTTAGCAAGTTCCGGCATTACCTCGGAGCTCACAGGCACCTGCACAGAGACGACAGTGAGGGTGTCGCGTGATCTGTCCTTAGGGCCACGAAACACTCCAGAACAATCTCTGGAACTCGAGTATTCTACTGGGGTAGAATGCAACCTAAATTTAGCAAGCCACGTATTCCTGAGCCCCAGAGTCTGTCCTGCCTCCCCACCCATTTAACCTTTAAAGGCCATGCCCTGTGGAAACAATGATCTCAGCCATTGCCCTTCCGCAATGTGGACTCTGGACTGTGTGCCCAGCAGCCTGAGCCAGGTGAGTCAGAAAAGTGACATTCAGAGCCCCAGAGATGTTAACACGACTATGAAAACCCCCAACCTATAGAGCCAGCTCAGGGAAGCACGTTGAGTACTTCCTCAAAGAAATGTCTTTCTTTCAACGAGCCTAACGATTCAGAAGGCATCAGAAAATACGTTAAGCTTCTATTCTTCTTTCCAGCCTAGCTTAACTGCCCTTAACAAAGGCCATGTGTTTTTAGCTCGTGGAAAAGATAGCTATTGAATTTTTGCAAAGTGATCAGTTAAATTTCTCTTTCCTCTTTGTCTCTCAGTATAATAGTTGTGTTGCTGCTTTCAAATACTTTCTTTCAAATGTGCTGTCAGCGTCCATCGACATTAACCCATAAGATGAAATTAGAAAAGTCAATACACGCATAAGTGACACTAAATAGCTGTCATAACCAATGTCAAAAGTTTAAGAAAGGGACCATCTGACTTTATACTGTTCATTTGAAGGCCACCAGAAAGAACAAATATTTGGAAACTTGTGATTCCAGAGGAATTTTGAAATAGATATAGCCTAGAGTTTTAGGTCCTTACTCAGCACTCTGACTGCTGCAGGTCTGTGTCTAGACTTCCCAAAATTGATTATATATTTTTCTGATTAGCTTCAGGTTTTATCAAGTTCTGCCTACCAAATAAACTGCATTTATTAAGACATAATTAACCTATTTTTACATTTTAATCATCCTAGACATACATAACTATAATCACAGCTTCCAAGCAGCGTGATAATCAATGTTACCAAACCGGATTTAACTCTAATCAAAAGGGAAAATACCATGACATTTTAGTTAATTCATGCGATTTTATTTTGAGAAATGTGCAATTTCTGTTGGACTTTTTGAAAGAATTAAAATAACTTAAAATCCCTCTTGCTTCCTTCAAAGACCCCCTAAGGGCTCAGGCACCCAGTAGGTGAGCCCACTGAAACAGGGCCTCCTAGAGAGCCCAGGGGGAGGCTCGACACAGCCTGGAGGTGGAGAGGGAGACCTGTCTTTCATTTCCATCTCTGGCCCTTTCCTCAAAGTGGGCATAACAACGCTTATCCTTTGCTTCAAGCACTATCTTATCCAGTGCTTCAATTTGCCTATCTGAAAGGTGGGAACAATTAACAGACCAGCAGACAGAAAGAAAGAAAAAGAGGGAGAAAGGAAGGCGGGCTGGGAGGGAGGATGGGAGGGAGGAAGGAAGGATTTGAAAAATTTGCACCTCAGGGCTAATCAACAGTTCTATGGAGAAGAACCATTTGGATGCTTTGAGGTCAGAGAAACCCTTGTAACACTGAGGTTCACACTTCCTCTGAGTCCCAGATGATCTCAACCTGTTTGAGGGGTCCAAAAATTCCAAAAATTCCACTAGAGCAGGCTAGTTCCATTTCCAGTGATTTGAAGTACACAATATTCAGAGAAAGGGTATAAGAACATAGGGAGAAATTATTTTGCATTCTGACTTGACCCCCTAGAGAGATACAAACTTTATTTCTGTTGGATTTAAAAACTTGCATCTGCATGTTCTTCTACTGCAACTCCTATCATAGCTGTTTGGGGTAATTTTTCTTAGGGAACAGCCTCTCTACCTTCAGAGCTAAAGGGATGATTTGAAAAGTACACTAACTTCTCTAGAACAAATTTACTGAGACCTAGGGTGATTGACTGGAGCAGCAAGGACGAAGAATGAGGCTGATTTTCAATTCAGCGGATCTCACAGACCAATTACACTTTCTGTGTGCTCTTGAGTGTGCAGCAAGCGAAAAGTAAAAGCTCACTTCCAGAAATGAATGAGATAACCTTCACAGAGCTTTCCAGTATTCGTGCAAGGCCCTGGAGTGACTGGTTCTATGAGATTATCATACAGAGCAGTTCTGCTGATTGGCTGCACTGAAGGTAGGTGGGAAGGACGAAGAGAACAGAGACAAGGTCAGCTCTTGGTAGGACAGGGGTCCTTTCCTCGTCTGTTGTAGTGACTTCTTGATGGGAGTTTACAGAGTGTCAAAGCAAGAGTACCTTGAAATTTCAGCACTGAAGTCTTATTCCAAAATCCATTTCAAATGGGTTCTGTGAAAAGAAAAAAAAGAAAAGAAAACAAACATGGTTTTCTATCATGCACCATGCTTCCGAACTACTGGTATCTGTCACCCAGAAGCACGTTTACTGACTTCAGACCAGGGCTGTGTCTGACTGGTAGTGCCAGTCCCGTTCGTGCAAGCAGCAGGCTGGCACCTGGGAGGCGCCTTGTCAGGAGGCTGTTTGTGGACTGTGCGGCTGAAGGTGATCGGGCCCGCAGGCACCACTTGTACAGTATGTACCATCCACACATGCTGAGGCTCCACCCCATGTTCTGATCCAGGAAGATAGGAGGGGGGCCAGGAATCTGCATTTTTAACAAGCATGCTAGGTGATTCTGAAGTTAGAAGTCCTTAGCCACATTTTTAAAAATACTGATTTAAAGGAATACACTTATTTTTGTCCACACAAGGCTGAGAAACACCCTAAGCTCCAGCACTTTGAGACTGAATGATAGAGATGCAGAGATTCCGTCGGATTTAGAATGTTCCACGACAGTCTTCCATTACCTTCCCTTTATTTATACATTATTTGGTGATCACTAAAAGATCTTTTAGGGGCAAATACAGTAGCAGTGGTATTGTCATTTGTACCACAGAACTCCCTAAAACCTCAGAAGTTGGTGGGATCAAGTTACTTTGGAAATGGAGTTAATCACGGAAAATAGAATCATTTTTGAAACAACCTCTTAAGGTTGTTTAAGAATCAGTGAAAGCCCTGGCTGGCGTAGCTCAGTGGATTGAGCGTGTGCTGCGAACCAAAGAGTCGCAGGTTCGATTCCCAGTCAGGGTACATACCTGGGTTGCAGGCCATGACCCCCAGCAACCACACATTGATGTCTCTCTCTCTCTCTCTCTCTCTCTCTCTCTCTCTCTCTCTCTCTCTCTTTCTCCTTCCCTTCCCTCTCTAAAAAAATAAATAAATAAAATCCAAAAAAAAAAAAAAAAGAATCAGTGAGAAGGAAACCACTTCTGGTATGGTGGAGGAAGCTCCCATTGGGCCTGCCCTCCCACAGACAACAACTATAAATGCTGAATAACATTTAAAATAAAAACTATCTAAAGGCATGTACAGTGAACAAAAGCTCCTGGCAGCTCCTGGAGAGGGGAGCTGGAACTGGAGGAAGGGAACGGCACAGGGTGGCAGGGTGAGGTCCCCTGATGCGTTTGTTTTCTGTGGTGGAGGGAAGGTGACCAGGTAGAATGGCTTAAACTCCATTAGAGAACCTGCCATCTTTCTGGCCTGAAGAACCAGAGAGCTGAGGTTGGGACGATGCCAGGCACTGGAATGTAAGTCGTAACATTGGAAAGTGAGGGCCGTGACACGGAGTCACAGATTACGTGTGTAAACTCTGACCAAATATCTGGGCAGCTCTCAAGCGACTTGTGCACAGGGAGAACTGCCCACAGCTCCACTGGAGATGCGAGGACGAAAAGATCTGAGCTGCCCCCCCAAAACCAGGATGCAGCCACGGTGACTGCTTACTGTGACAAATACGTGGGGGAAAGACAGCACGCTTCCAGATTACCCGCAGCTGACGTTCACAGTGTCCAGAGTAGAATCCCAAATGATCCAGTGTGCGAAGAAACAGGAAAATGGAACTCAGGCTCAAAAGGAAAAATAACCAATAATAGCTGACCTTGATAAGACCCAGATATTTCAAGTAGCAGACAGGTGTGTTTTAAAAAAAAATTCTATGGTAATTATGTTCAATAAAATAAAAGAAAACATACTCTTAATGAGTGAAAAGTTTGAAAATCCCAGCAGATATGGAAACTATAAAAAGTGGAAATTCTGAAACTGAATAGTATATTATCTGAAATAAAATGTCCACTCGGTAGACTAGATAAGGGTAGGATGGAAATAAGAAAGGAAAGTATCAACAAACAAGAAAATGGATCTGCAGGAATCATCCACTCTAAAGAGCAGCTGATTAAAGTGACAGCTCTCCTCCTGCACTCCACTCAGCCAGGTGACTCCCCCCTCCCAACCCCAGCAGAAGGCTCAAGTTTTATTCTCCAGAAAGGGTGAAACAAAGGGTCTCAGGATTGGGAGCCCAGAACAGTTAGGAGGAGGAGCACGATATTATTAACAGCAAGATAAAGTGGAAATTTACACACTGAGCATGGAGATGGCTCCTCCCATCAACCCCTACCCCCCTCTCACCCCTCCACCCCATCAGCTCAGCTTCTGAAAATGTTAGCAGCCAGGCCTCCGGCTTATTATACCCTCCAAACAGGACATTAGAAGGTTCTACATTAGGGAATCTTACTGATCCAGGAGCAAAGACCCCAGGATGCTGCCAGCCAAGGTTCTCTTCTTCAGCAAAGAAACCCAGCAATTCCTGTGTAGGATACTATAGGCCTGAAGGGCTGCCTTCTAGAAACAGGGTGAGGAGGGAGAGCTGGGACTTCCATCCCTCAGCACGTAAACTTCATAAAATAGCTATGTTTTCCAGCCGCATCCTCTGCGGTGCCAAATCTCCCTACCGAGGTGATAAATGGATGTCTGAGGGAGGAGGGGGAGAGGCAGGCTTACTTCTACCTACATTCTCACTTGTAGTTTTGGATTTTTAATGTAAACATATATCATTTACTCAAAAAATTAATTTTTAAATACTCAGTGCAGGGATTGACCAATAAACATGAGGAAAAATCCCACAAAAGTCCAACAAAAGAAAACTAGAACAATAGAGGTGAGAAAGTTAGAGAATCAATTCAAGAAGTCTGATATCAACTAATAGCGGTTCTAAGAAAAGAAAGAAGGAAATGGAAGAGAGGAAATTGTCAAAGAAATAATAGAAGGCCTTAGCCTTGGCTGGCGTAGCTCAGTGGATTGAGCTCGGGCTGTGAACCAAAGCATCACAGGTTCGATTCTCAGTCAGGGCACATGTCTGGGTTGCAGGCCATGACCCCCAACAACCACACATTGATGTTTCTCTCTTTCTCTTTCTCTCTCTCTCTCTCTCTCTCTCTCTCTCCCTCCCTAAAAATAAATAAAATCTTTTTTTAAAAAAGAAAGAAAGCCCAGAACTCAACAACGAGAGTCTCCGGATTTAAAGCAACCACAAAGTGCTCTGCACAATGAAAGAACAGACAATGAAACCAGCACGGCAGGTACAAAGTGGAGGATGCTAGAAGCGTTTAGAGAGAACAGAAGAAATGAAGTCAGGGAGACATCCGAATTCTCAATCGGCAACATTAGAAGCTCGAAGACATCAAACCAGTGCGAACTTCAAACTTCTGAGGGGAATTGTTCTCAGCCTAGAATTCTGTTCCCGGACAAATGATTGAGCACGTGTGAGGGTAGAGGAAAGACATTTCCAAGCACACAGGAAGTCAAGAACTTCACCTCCAGTGCACCCTTTCTTAATAACCTTCTAGGAGATGCGCTGGAGAAAAACAAGGCGGGAAACTCAGATGACGACGAGGAGCAGAGGGGAGGCAGAAGGAATCGGGGTGCAGCTGGGCCGCAGGCCCGGAGCACGGCCGAGTCCAGGCAGGAGGAGGAGGACACAGGGCCGGGAGGGCTGCCGTCAGGTGCACAGTGGAGCGGACCGATGACTGAAGGTGCTCGGGCATTTCCAAGTGAAACAGGAGGTGACAGAGCTGGATGGTCATGGAGCAGAGGTAAAGGAATGGGAGGAAGTGCTCTGGCTGGTGCAGCTCAGTGGATTGAGCGTGGGCCTGGGAACCAAAGGGTCCCTGTCAGGGCGCAAGCCTGGGTTGCGGGCCAGGTCCCCAGTCGGGGGGCATACAAGAGGCAACCATACACTGATGTTTCTTTCCCTCTTTTTTTCCCCCTCCCTTCCCCTGTCTCTAAAAATAAATAAATGAAATCTTAAAAAATAAAAAAAGAAATGGAAGGAAGTGGAAAAACAAGGCAGTTAATTATCTTCCCCCCAAAAAACCCCAAATTTCTAAAACCAACAAAATGTAATTATGGCACATCACCTTGTTAAACAATATATAAACAACCAAAATAAAGTAAGTAGTAACTATAAGTGAACCACACGTTTTCGGTAGAATTAGAGAGATGAGAAAAAGGAGTGTACAAAAGCTAAACTTGACTGCTACAATATAAATGAATAATGTCTCAAGTGGATAAATCAAGAAATAGTGGTGGTATATGCATATTATTTAGGACCCAGGAGGTCAATACCAAAATCATCAGCTGAAAGGACAGATTAGAAGCGACTCCCCTGCCCCCAAGCAAGATTGGCTGTGGAGATGGGGAATGCTGTTTTGCATTATGACCTTTTAAATACCATTTGATTTTTAGCCAGGTTACGTATAACTTTGATAAGTATAAAAAGTAGCTTAAAATAAGTAAGTACAATAAACAGAGGCCAAATGGCCACCCAATGGGAATATTCTAGAGAACGATTCTGAGAGGAGCAATAATAACCATAGCTAAGACTCAAGCCCAGCTCACGATCTGCCTGTGCAATTTACTGCTAACTGCCCCTTGAGGGGAGATGGTGCGTCAGACCGCTGGAACTTCTTCTATCTCCGCCCCCTTCCTTCCGTTTTATGGTGTCCTTACATTCAGTGATTACAAGGCACATAAAAATATTAAGATACATTTCAATTTTAAAAAATATTTTATTTGCACGACTTTTAAAAAGTAGATATTTTGATGACTATACATTGTATAAATTACAAAATAATGATTAGCTATTATATAAGGTTTGAAAATGTCAGAAAACTATAAAGAGCAGATTAGCCTTCTTCCCAAAGGTTGAAGTTGAGCAGACCTCTGGAAGAGGGCAAGGGGGTTGGAAGTCTTCAGAAACGAAGACCAGGGGTTTGGTTTATAGAGCTTCTGTTACACTGCACCTGTCTGAAGCTATTTAAATCTTGAAACTTCACCATGAGAGCAAAGTCACAATTTCATATCAACAATCTTTCCGTGTCTGGAAGTATTAATTTTCCATGTATGGGCAGCGGGCCAATCATACTAATCATTTGCAGGGAAAATAGCTGCTACCACCATCACTGTCCCAATGATCATGGTCCCTGAGCTACCTGGTCGGGTAATCCCAAGGCAAAGCAATGTGGTCGTGGTACCCCAACAGGTGAGTGGGAAAACTCTTCAGCACTCTCCAGTTGGCATAGGCCAGTTTGGTTTGTCAGAATCCACCATATTTTGTCAGATTCCGTATACACACGACAATGTTCTCATTCTCTCCTAGATCCTTTGCCAACAGAGCATTCTCAGGAAGAGCCCTGAACTGGGAGAAGGCTGGTGGATTACTGGGGCAATTCTCACACTACATTCCATGTAACAATACCTTTAGGGAAAAAATACCTGAATGCACGTGTATTGAACACTGTGCTCACACAAAAACCCACTTACCGTTTACAATAAAGCAAGTGTTAAAGGGATACACTTGCTTTAAGTAAAGGGATAGCATTTGTATCTTTGTTTTAAAGATGGTAAGACTGAGAGTCACTGAGGTTAAGTCATTTACCTAAAATCACACAGTGGGATCGAAATAAATGGCATTAAAATCCAGCTAGATTGACAGATTTCTTCATTATTTACACTGTTCTTGGTTTCTCCCCTCTACAAAAAAAAAATAAAGCTACAATATCCTTAGATGATTCAGCCCCGTGGAATATTTTTCAAAGGTTAGATGCCCCTTCTTCAAAAGCAGGTGCTCAGGCCTTGGCATGAATCATTACTTTAAGAAATAGTTTGAGATGCAGTCTGAGGCAGAGAATGTCTTGTCTTTCATTAAAATCACATATGCTAAAGGTCAGCCTAACATTATGAGCATTGTCTTGGGGGGTTTGAAGAAGGAGGGAAAAAGGTGGTGTTTAAATCATTTAAATTACCTCTTTAGTTTCCCTTAGTTACAACATAATTCCTTAGTAAGTTGATGGCACACCCAGCTTTGAAAGGTTTTTGCATACATTTGATGTTCTGTAACTTCCCCTTCCTTTGAAAGAAACATTCGTTATCTTCCAGACAGCCCTGGGAACATTTTAGAGATCTATGCATCTTTGGGGGAAAATGGTTCTTCCATAAAATATTGTTTTAAGCGTTTAAAGCTGGCTTTGTTAATCTTCCATTTCTTAAAAATTGGGTCATCACAGTGACATTACATGAGAGTAGTTGTCTATAATTTGCACAGCTAAATTTGGTTTCCGGATTGTCAAACATGCAAGCGTATAGTTTGGAATAATAGTTAATAATAGTTTCCAAGCAAGTCGGAAATAGAGCCACTATCATTTAAAAGCTGGAGCCAAAATGCAACTGCCTCTCCAGAGAGATAATGAGTTAATGAGGAGGACCTCTTTCAAACCAATGAACAACACTGTCATTCAGAGTTATCTGGGCACACACTACCTTGAACTTCAAGTCACTAACCCATCACAATGTGATCACCAAGAATAGACCCATTACCGCCTCTTCAGCGAGGGCTTCTGCAGAACAGCTGGCACTTGTATCTGGGTTCTGCAGGAAATGATGACTCCAATAGGAGTAAGGTCCTGGCTTTACAGAGTCGCTGTTAAGAACTGGAGCGAGCTGCTGGGTGGCTAAAGAGAGCAAGACAAAACCTCTGAGATTCTAGGGCACCTGGAATAGCTCCTTTGATGCTCTGCCCAGAAAAGCCTTCCCGGACCTCCTGGCACAGGTTTTGCACTAGATATTCCCCATCTGTACTCCAAATCCACCCCCTGTCCTTTTCTGCTCCGCGCTGCACCCCAGGAGGCAGACCTTAAAGACTGTACCCAGGTGGCTTCAGTGATCTCTGGCTTCCTGTTGGTCTGAGCCAATGGGAAGAACCAGGAACTGGTCGGAGAATTCAGGGAGAGTGAGGAAAGGGTATCTAGTCCCCGGATTTGGTGGTGGTTCATTCCCCCTAAAGCTCAGCACAACTCCTTCAACGACTGCCCTCAATGGCTGCAGAACCCTTGTCTGCCCCTTGACCCCCACACGTGGGTGGCAATGGCTTCCTGCTCTTGCTGGTCCTGGTGCTTCCCCGTCACCCCTTGTTGCTTTTCTCTAAGCCTGGTCCACCTTTGTCAATGGACCCTCCATGGGACTCTTTTCTATCACCCCTTTGAGTGTGTCCTCAGTTTCCTGTGCAACTCTGGCTTACACCCCGGTCCTCATCCTCTTCTCTTGCAGCGAGAGAGGCTGACTCTTAGAGTATGAAGATGTCGGTGTTTGGAGAATACAGAGGTTGGTAGGTGTATAACTAGGCAGGGCACCTGATATTTAGTCCTTGCTCAGGTTAGCTGTCTGTAAACTCATGAGCACACTCATGAAAACTTCGCTGTCTGGTTTTTAAAGCTCTGGATATTCAGATCCCCAAACACACATCCAACTTCAAACGCTCCACTTCTGCTCCATCCAGTGAGGCCCTTTCCAGACCCACGTCGATCTCGATCACGGCACACAGTCTCCCTCCTCCTGCCTCCCTCTGGAGGGACACGACGCCGTCTTTGCACCATGTAGAGGCCACATCTCATCCTTGCCTTGTCTCTGCCGAAGGGTGGAGCACAGTTCTCAGGCCATAATAACTTCTCAGTTCTTCTTCATTTCTATCAATAGCAAAATCTACTTACCCAAGTGCTTTTTTTTTTTATCCTCACCCAAGTACATTTTTTTCCCATCGCTTTTAGAGATAGAGGGAAAGAGAGAGAGAAACATCATCACCAGTTAGAATCATTGATTGGTTACCTTTTTATATGCACCTTGATGGGGGACCAAACCCACAACCTGAGTATGTTCCTTGATGGGGAATCGAGTCCATGATGCTCCAACCAACTGAGCCACAGCAGCCAGGGCCAACTTACCCATGCATTTTATGACCAGTTTGCCTCCATGTTCTGTTATAGACTATTGCATTTTTTTCCTAAGGCCTTTAGAAGTATTGAAAATGTAACTTATAGCACATCCTGTTATAGAGATATGTGTGTGTGTGTGTGTGTGTATAATTTGTCTAGAGGTGGGAACAGAGGGTAGAGTCACATGGAAAGGATGGGCTCTAAAACAACAGAGCTCTGGGTTCCAGTGCCAGCTCACGCCACTTACTGTGTCACCTGGGCGAGTTGCTTCGATTCTCAGATCCCATTTCCTCTTCTGTAAAGCTGGTGATAATCCTATTTGTGTTGCAGGTTACTTATGGTGATTAAATTACTCATTTTATGTAAAGCCCACAGTCAACAGAAGGCGCTTAACAAGTGTTGATTTCCTTCCTCCTAGAATTATGGCTTATAGACAAGAGAAATTCTGAAATTCCACAGAAATTCTGTTTCTTTTTTTCCCCAAAATCCTTGGTTCTTTGAATAAAACTGCCCAGGACCAGAAACTCTGACACTAGATGTTTTACAGAGTGACAAAATAAGCTTTTTATTGCAAATACCTTCAAATTAATCTTATCAAAATCCCCTGAGGTCAAATGTTTAATTGTCAGAAGTTGAGGTGATTGATAAGACTTAGGCCTGGTAAATCTTCATTATCTACCTCCTGGCTCTTAAGAAATCAGAGGCTCTTTGAAGAAGAAACCACGAAGGTGTAAACAAACTTAATGTTCATTGTCTTCAGCCCAACTCATCAATCTGTCCTGCCCGAGTAGCTAACAGGAAAATATAGCGGCAAGAGGGAACTTTTGAGGGTGATGCATATACTATACACACACAGTTATGTATGTAATAAACTGCATTATATTTGTGCACACATATATGCCGTTTAGTACATTATGCCAGCTGTTTCTCTATAAAGCTCCTTTTCGAATTCACACACAAAAAGTAAATTTTACAAAAGGAAACAATTCATTAGCCTGTGCACTCAGGTTTTGTGCATTTTACCAACATGTTATACCTCAACTGAGTACTGTTTGTGTGAAATATAAAAGCAAGAGGTCAAGCAGTGAATATAGTACGCTGCCTTTTGTATTAGAGACAGAGGGGTGTAAGAATGTATGTCTTTATGTGTTGTTTTCTGTACAAGAGTCCTCAAAAATAACTAAGAATCAAACAACAATGATCACCTGTGGCCTGGGGCGAGGAGAATGAGCACGAAGGAGGCAAGGAGGCTTCTCAAGGCTTCTCACTTTTTAATATCATCTTGCTCTTTGAACTCTGTGAAGACAAAAAATAAAGAGCCTTCGAAGGAAGACAAGTACCCTGGTAATGAGAGATGGGGCGTTGAAGCAGGGGAAAGAGGCAACAGGGGCATTTTCTAAAGCCAGAAATGCCTTGCCCTGGCCAGGTGCCTCAGACAGTTGGCACATCGTCCTGTGCAACAAACGGTGGCAGGTTCAATTCCCAGTCAGGTCACATAACCAGGTTGTGGGTTTGATCCCTGCTTGGCGCATGCATGGGAGGCACCTGACTGATGTTTCTCTCTCTCATGATGTTTCTCTCTCTCTCTCTCTCTCTGTCTCCCCCTTCCTCTCTCTCTAAAAGCAATAAAAACACATCCTCAGTGAGGATGTTTTTGAAAAATTAAAATCAGAAACACCCTGAAAATACAAACAAGAAAAGCCGAAACTAGAAGATCTTCCAAACTCAGTGGCAAAACCGTCCATCGTGTGAGGTCACTGAGCAGACAGGAGATACTTGCTATGTGACCTAACCCCTGCGCAGGAGTACAAAGATATTGCTCTACTCTAAACAGGTTTGTCAGGAATATTTCAAGTTAAACAAACCCAAACTACCCTAGGATGTGCTCTTGTGATGACACCAAGTCACCCGATGTGTAAATATGTACTGAGAGACTGTACGTGCCAAGCAAGGTCCCCGTAAGCTGAGGTCCAATCCCTCAGGGGCTTTAGATCCAATCACGGTGAAATGACGGCAGCCAGTTCTTGATCCTTGACATCTGCTGAAGGAGGAAGCAAGTTTAAAGGATAGGAGGCCTGTCAGAGCTGACTCCAGGGACTCGATTTCTAGGCATAACTTCTCCGACCTGCTCCCCAAACCTCCCACTGCTAGGCCCACAAAGGCAGGAAAGGAGATGGGTTTGCCCTACGATCCCCTAGAAGGGGGCCCACAGTTGCTTTGCGGCCCCCTTGCTCACCTTTGGGCAGTGCCAGGTCAGCCTCACACGGGCTCCTGAGGGCCATCTCCCTGGGTGCGCCTTCTCCTCTCCGGCTACCCCGGCTGCAGATCCTGGATTCACGCCCCCGGGCCTCCCGGGTTCCAGCTAACAGGAACAAGTCTCGCCCTGTGTATTTGTTACCTACGGCTGCCCTTAAAAAAGTGCCACAACCCAGGTGGCTTAAAACAACAAAAACAACGGGTATCTAGTCTCACAGTACTGGAGTCCATAAATCTGACGTTAAGGTGTTGACAGGGCCGCCTGCGCTTCTCGGAGGCCTCCAGGGGAGGGTCCTCCCTTGCCCTCTCCAATTTCCGGCGCCCCCAGGCGGTGCTCAGCCTGGGGCGCGGCACTCCGACCTTCCCGAGCTTGCCTTTGCGCCTGCTCTGTACTCACAGCGACATCGGTCCAATGGACTAGAGGCCCGCTTTACTCTACGATGACTTCATCTTTACTTACACCTTCATTACATTCGCAGAAACCCTATTTCCAAATAAGGTCACATTCACAGTTCCCGGGGTTAAGATTTCAATATATTGTGGCGGAGGGAGGGGTGTACAGCACCCTGACTCCCCGCGTTCTACTGAGAGGAATCTCCACTATCCCAACGAGCCTTTTGCACCATTTGGATGGTTTCCCACAGCAAAATGTCCAGAGTAATTACATTAAAAGCCTCTCTCTCACCACAGGGGAGGATGGAATGAACAAGGGGGTGAAGATGATAGACCCACTTCCTTCCACCTTGCGGGGGATGAGCAAAGGCCCAGAGGAGGCAGAGAACCCAGCCCTGTAGCGGTCAAGGGGCCGCTTTAATGCTCTGGGGCTGTGCGGGCTTGAGCACTGTGACTGCGGGTGGAGAGACAGCCCTGCTCCGCCACCCGCTCTGAGAAGCTGTGTGACCTTTCGGACCCCTGGTTTCCCTGACCGCACCACACAGGAGGTGAACTATATTGCCCAGGCCCTTTTCAGCTTGTGAACGTTCCAATTTCATGCAACATTTGGGGGCTTCCTGCCCTCACTGGCTGGGTTAACCAGAGGTAACTGAGAGGGTATGTGGCAGGGCCCCCTGATCGAGGGGCGGCTCTGCTGCGTTAGGCACTCAACAGGGCCCGGGCTGGAAGGCCAAAGCCTGGGTTGGCGGAAAGGAAGAGGTGGCCCCAGAAGTGTGCTGAGAGCAGCTCGCTGCAGCTCTCTGCAGCTCTCTGCAGGACCGGACTCAGCCCCTTTCATGCTCCAGTTAGGGAGTCATCTGAAGACCCTCAGTTTCTCCTCTTCTGCCAAGCTTTCTCTCTGCTTACTGGCCCTGCCCTCAGAACCTGGCTGGGTAAGGGAAATAGAAAAGACCAGTTAGACTTCCTGCCTACTAGCACTTGATTTAGAAGGACTTAAGCAAGGCCTTAGATTTCCTGAAATCAGACCTCCCAGCATCCCCGCACCCCTGGTGTCCCTGCCCTGCTCGCCCACTGCACTCCTCTTCTCTGGGTGCCCTCTGCGTTTCCGTGTGCTGGATTCGCTCCCACGGGCACGCATTCATTTACTCAGCCTCCGGGCTGTACTCATCATCTGTCGTGTGAATCCCGGCCACGGGGCCTCCCGGCACAGTAAGAGGGATTAGTCTGTACTCTGCTCAGGCCTTCATAAGAGAGGCACGAGGAGGACAGGGGAGCAGAGGATGAGGGGGCACGTCTGGTATCGTTCTTTCCATATTAGAATCTGAACGCCAGCCACTTAAAGCTTTAAGGCCTGTGGCTTGGGCGATGGAGCTGTTTGTACTGAGAGTTCCTACAGCGGATGGTCATATCCTTGAAGCAATGTCTTATTAGAGTAGGTGATGCCCATGCTCCTGAATACCCAGCTACTGGTTGAGTGTGTATCCATCCGAATCCCTGTCTTCCCTACTCCAGGGAACTTTTTAAAAAAAGATTTTATTTGTTTTATTTTTAGACAGAGGGGAAGGGAAAGAAAAAGAGAGGGAGAGAAATATCACTGTGTGGTTGCCTCTCCTGCACCCCCTACTGGGGATCTGGCCCGCAACCCAGGCATGTGCCCTGACTGGGAATTGAACCAGAGACCCTGTTGTTCGCAGGCCAGCGCTTAGTCCACTGAGCCACACCAGCCAGGGTGGGAACACTTTTCTCTGACAAAATTCTTGGTTTTCCTGCTCCTCCATCCTCCAACAGAGCTGGATGAGGACCACCCCAATCACGTGCCTTCTCCACAGTCAATGTCAACATCCAGTGCTTATGATCACTCTTATTTCGCTCAGATTACAAAATTTTCTCTGCATTGCAACACAAGCTTCTACTCAAGATTGATCTCTTCCCTCCACTGTTACCATTTCTCAAGTCTTGTTTTTACACTGATTTTATTCCAGCAGCTTTATTTCAAGTGAATCCAAGCAGACTTCCTCTTTTAACTTAATTCAGTCTTAGGGGAAGCTCGTCTGCAAGTGCATTAAAAGAGCTATTGACCCTTTTAAGTGTACAGAAAGCATTCTCTCCTTATTTTTGCCTCAGTGGTTTCCAACCCAACTTTACTTCTCATTTGTGTCCCGGTAGCTGCTGTTTTATACCTCTATCCACAGACCATGAGTAGAGGAGTAATTGGGTCCTGCCTGGCTCACCTACCACTCACTGCTCACATGGCACATCACAGAACTGTCAATCAACCCCTATTGTTCCCATGGTGCATTTCTGAGAGCAAATCACTCCAAAACCTAGTAGGCTTAAAATAAAAATCATCTATTTATCTCACAAGCGTAACATTTTGGGCAGGGCTTGCAAGGAAGGCTCATGTATGCTTCACACAGTATCAACTGGAGGTTGAAGGGTCACTTCTAAGATGCCGTATTCTCATACCTGGAATGTAGTACTTGGTGACAGGATAGGAGGTCAGTGCCAATGGCTGGGGGCCTCACTTCCTTTCCACATGGGCTTCTCTCTACCTAGGCTACTCAGCTTACTGTCATGGAGGGGTTCCAAGAGCAAGTGTCCCAAGAGAATATGATGCTTTTATGACCTAACCTCAGAACTCATAGTGTACTCAGTTACACCACATTCTGTTGGAACAGTCCTACATAGTTCCAGGGAAACAGACCCGTCACTGGGTGGGAGAAATGTTGATTGCCACATTACAAGAGCATATGGGATGAGCTATATTGTAGTGGCCCAAAGAATTCACATCTATTGATGTGAATATGCCCCATAATGCCCCAAAGTTTCATTCACTATGGCATCCTCTTGTTAGCCCAGGATCTCATTGTCTAAATCCAGTCCAGGTGCAAACGAGGCTCCTCGATTTCAATGTTCTTTGAGATTAGCTCCTTGGAAACTGTTTCTCTCTGCCTGAAGACCTATGAAAACCTATGAGCTAAAAAGACAAGGTATTAGACACCACCCCCACCCCTGCCACCCACACAGCCAAGATACAATAGTGGAATAGACACAGGATAACAACCATAGACTTTCCCTCAACAAGGGGAGAAATGGAGGCCCACAGCATTCTCTGGTTCATAGCAATTCTGAAATCTAGCCAGGCACACATGGCCAATTCCTTGGTAAGGGCTCAGCACTACCAGATAGCAGCTGTTCACTGTGGCTTTTGGCTCTGTCTTCTGGGTGCTCAATTGTTCTTTCTCAATCATTCTTTTTAAAAAGAAAAAAAATCCTATGTTTGCAGCTGAGTAGTTATCTCAACCTGCTTCCAACCAATAGCAGTTTGGGGAATTCCAAGACCTCCTTTCATTTTGTAATCTATGTCTCTTTCAGTTCAAGCGGGAGTAATTCTTATTTGGTAGGTCATTTTATAAATCCATACTAGTAGAGAAAGGCCATATCCACAAATCTCTTTGAGATAAATGCTCTACTTTGGACTTCTGATGTGGCTGGTATGAGACAACACCTTAATATTTTTATAAGTTCTATTTCTTTAATGAATTAAATCTACGAAACATGCCCTTAAGATTCTTACAAAGCCTTTTGTCTGTCTGAAAGTTTTTATGAGGCACTGCCTTACATCTTTCTCATGTCTTAACAAAGGATCTTAGAGGCCCACCATGAATCTAGTCTTTGTCTAGAAGTCATTTCTTAATTTGAGACTAGTTTACTATCTGGAGAAGTGGAGGATAAGAAACTTTTCTTTTTAACTCAGAAAGCCCTAAACCACTTATATTTCCTTTAGATTTTGCATGGAAATTCTGAGCAGCTTTTTTTTTTAAGTTCATTTCTTGCTGTCTGAATTTCCCTAAAGCCAGCTAGAAGTCAAGTAGCATTTCCACCACTCTACCCAGAAAGTTCTTTAGCCAGAGCATCAAGTTTATTAGGTACTTCCTATTTTCTAAATTACTACAGGTGACAGTGTTGCCAAGCTCTGCACCACTACATAGACTAGGGTTCTCTTTTCCCTGGCTTCCAGTATCATTTTCTCTGCTTTCCTTTAAGCTTTCATTAACACTCTCTTCGAGTGCTTTGGCATTCATCTGCTGCCCAATCCCCAAGCAGCATATTTTAGGATTTATTTTAGGATTTGGATTGAGCAGTAACCTACTCTTAGAAGGAAAACTCATCCAGTTACCTTTTACTTCATAATAAACCATCTCTATACCTAGTGGCTTAAAACAACTGTCATTGATTTAGTTTACAAATGTGCATTTGGGATAGGGCTTCCTGGAGAAGCTTTATATCTTGCTCTATGTGGTATCAGCTAGGATAGCCTGACAGTGGTTTTAGAACCACCTATAAAATGGTTCATTCGTGTGCCTGACACGTCAGTGCTACTTCCCGAGAACTCAGCCGGAGAGAGGTCCAGAAGCCTCAGTTCCTCTCCACATGGGCTTTTTCATGGACTGATTAGCTTCCTCAGGGCAGAGTAGCTGGGGTGCAAGAGGAGCCTGGGAAGAGAACCAGGTAGACTAACACGATAGTTACGTGACCTAGCCTTAGATGCCACATGACATCACTTCCATCATACCCTTTCAGTCAAGGCTGCGCCGCAAAGGCCCACCAAGGTCACCCAGGCTCAGGGGGAGAAACGTAAACCCACCGTTTGACAGGAAGAGTATCAACATCACATTGTTAAGAAGAGCATTGGGATGGGTGGATGGCGGGGTGGATGGATGGATAGATACGTAATACATGCACACATACTCTTTGTAAAATACAATCTATGCTACCCATGACAGTTTTGAAAAATAATATGTAAAAGCAGCTTCGAGAAACTCAGCAAATCTAAGGCCTGTACCGGATATCAGCTCTCTGTCTCTGACCTCACTTTCCCCTCTCGTCCCACAAGGCACATGCTTGCCCTCTGTCTGTTGTGCCCCACGACCTACAGCTGTCTCACCCCAGTCACTCCCGAACACCCTTCTCTTCCCATCTGCGTGGCTTCCTTGTCCTCCCAGCACACGTCTTGAGCTTCCTTCTACACGTTTGCTTGTGCCGTTTTACTTGCCTGAATCTCCTTCTTTACCTCCTTGCTATTTATTCAAGTTCTCTGCGGATTAACTCATACATCAGTATCCAGCACATTATATGGAGTGTTTACTACATGCCAGGCCTCTGCTAAGCAAGGGAATACAATAAGGAAAGGCTTGGCCTCTGACCTCAAAAGCATGTACTCTTATGAGGAGACATACACCAAAAACAAACAATAGAAAACTATAATGGGTTAAGATCATTGCAATCATGGGAATATGTAGATTCAAGGAACCCAGGGGAAGAAGCTCAGGCCCCTGGGGAAGTTAAGGTTGGCTTTACAGAGGAGGCAGCATTTGAGCTCAGACTGGAGAGTGAGTGGCAGTTTCTAGGCTGTCAAGCCGGCAGGGGCAGACACCGCAGGGCAGTGGTGCGTACTTAGAAGACACGAGGGAGTGGGGCTGGACTTGCCCCCGTCTCTCCCTGCTCCCGGAGCCATGCTTCTCTAGCAGACCACACGGGGCTCCGCATCTCCACATTCACCCCGGTCTTGGGAGTACAGCCAAAAAAGCAAGGGTCCAGCAGCTCATGATTTCATGATTGGATTAAAAAATGACAAACATTTATATATAGTTCATGACCACGATGGCCCCATTAGCTTCTTTGGTCAGTTTAAACTTATAGAGGGCCATCCCTCATTATGACCTATTTCCATTTGGGTTACATTTAGAGAAGGTTTTCACTCAAAATGTCCGGTGGCCACTGTCTCTTGGGTTCCTCCAAGGAGGTAGCACAGTCATCCCCCCAGTAACTAGCAAGGGGGACTGGGATGGCGCAGGCAGCCACGGCTGGCACCAGGAGGCAGGGGATGTCTAGGCTTGGTGGCTGCCATCTACAGCATCGGTTAGACCACAGGCAGGCCTGGCAAGCAAGGAGTTAAAATGATGAAAGAGATCTTATAGTAATATATCCATGGTCTCTCTTTGCTAGAGCTTAGCTTTCTCATCCGTAAATGAAAGTGTCGCACAGGTCTCCTACCTGATGAGTCGGGACGTTAAGCCTGTGACTCTCTCCCCAGGCTAGCCTATTCTTGCTGTAGGTGACTCTAGGCATTAGCTCATGTCTGGCATGGCTCCTCCGAGGAGTGTTCACATTTTAAAGGATGCCCTTGAAAACCAAAACTCCTGCATGACACCCAGAATGGAACAAAGATGGTGGAGTGAGTGCCAGCAAGATCAATATAGTGAAGATGAGAGAAGCCCACCTAACAGACATGCAATGATTTAGAGATAGAAGCCTACTCTTAAGACCAGTTTTCAGGGCACAACATATGGAACTATGGCAACCTGTGAATTAGACCTCAAAGGGAGGAGCCAGAGGACTCTGAAGACAATGACCGGCCCCTACACTCACTGAGGCCTTGGCCCAGCGCGCATCACGAGCGCTTCCATCTGACAGCAGGAAAAGGAACACATCCCCCTTGGAAGGCTAGAGGTGTAGCCTAAAACAGTCTCCTACAAATCCAAAATATCCTATAATTTTTAAATTTAAAATGTATTGGATTACATCTTATGCAGTAATATATGCATGTTTCCTTTAATGTGAAAAAATTGTGTTTTTTTTCCCCCCAAAATGTTCAAGTAATACATTACCCTCCCGGGAGAGGTACTATGTTATCTTGTGATTCTACAAACACCCTGGTGCAATGGTACATGCCTGCGGATGTTCAGAAAGGAAGGCCCCACTGTAGATGGGGCACCGCTCACCTGACCCATACTCGGCATGCAGTAAGGGTAGTTACAAGATTCATCATTATTTAATAATAATAATATTTAATTATTATTATTTAATAATAATGATGATGCCTAACTGGCTGGAAAATGCCAGTCTTGGAGATGGCAAAATAATTTGCACTGATGGGTTCCAGTAACTTACAACAACCAAAGTAAACTAGACATTTTTTTAGAGGAGAGAACTATTTAAAACCACCTAGTTTACTTACCTCTGAGTGGCCTGGCCCAACTGGGACAGCACCAGGAAACCCTTAGGAGATCTGCACTTGCAAGGTGTAATTAACGTTGGGCTCTCAGATGTCTTGTTGTTAGATCAGTACCATCCTGATTGATACTGGCCCATAACACCTCTCTCCCAAGCTTCTCTTCTCTAAAGGCACGCTGTTTCCACAGAAAATTAATTCTTGTTGTGAATCCCTGCTTTCGTTTCCTGGAAAGCACGTTGGGGGGCAGACATGGACATTCGGACATTCGGGTCTTGGAGGAAGAGGGCACCTAATCTGCATTATAGTGGAGAAAGAATGTGGAGCAACGAGGGGGACAATCCAAGATGAAGAAAATGAGGCCCAGAGCCCTGGCTGGTGTGGCTCAGTGGATTGAGCGCCAGACGGCAAAGCAAAGGGTCGCTAGTTCAATTCCCAGTCAGAGCACATACCTGGGTTGCAGGCCAGGTCCCCAGTGGGGGACACATGAGAGGCAACCACACATTGATGTTTCTCTCCCTCTCTTTCTCCTTCCCTTCCCCTTTCTCTAAAAATAAATAAATAAAATCTTAAGAAAAGAAAGGGAGGCCCAGAGATAAGGGGAGGGAGCCACAGGGGATGGCAGGAAGCTCAGCACTCCAGGTTGGGGCCCACCCCACAGACATCCCCAACTTGGAGTAAGGTCTTCTGAAACTTCAGACACACTGCATAGGCAGTTCCTAATGGAAGAAACCAAGTGCAAGAGGGGGCTCAGTACCCGTGGCTCAGCAGCACAGGGGCAGAACATTTAGACAGGCCAGTGGGCCCTCGCTGCCCTCCTGACATCTGACGACACACACAGACTCATTTTCAAGTTTGACCAGAAATGCTTTAGAAACTCACAGGAGGTTTCTTAGTACAGGTAACAGTATCTTCAAGAGTCCTTTCCTTCCATTTTTACTAGTGGTTTCTCCACACTGTACCCTCTGGTGTCCCGCTGTTTCATGCCAATCATTTCATTGCTTTCCTTGCAGCGGCTCAGCTCTACAGTCTAATTTGAGGTTTGGCTAACTTAAATGTATATCATTCACGAAGGGAAGAAAAGAGTGCAGGACCAATTAAGGCACCAGAGACAAGCTCGTCCATGCTCCCAAGGCACAAATGAATGGGCCCATGAGGACCTCATCTCGCCTCCGGCCCTCACTTATGGGGTCAAAGCCAGGACTTCCCAGCAACACCCTGTGTGCTGCTGGGTGGATTCTTGCAGTGGTGTCGGTATTAAGAGCAGCTGTCCTGTGATTTGCTGGTTGTCCCAAAGGAGTTAGAGCTGAATTGTTGGACAAACTGCAGCTGACTAGTTTAAAGCTCAGGTTTAAAGAGAGAGAGCAAGAGACAGGGCTTTTGAAATGCGTAATGAACTCCAAGTGGGGTAACCCCATCCATCCGTATCCTCAAGGGTTAATGGTTTAAAGGTGACTGGGGTTTCTGCCAGGAAGAGTCTGTCTTCCTAACCTAAGCCCCCCACCCCCCATTCTATTAACACACGACTTCCTCTAGCACTTCCTCTGGCTTGGGGGAGAAGGATGCAAATTTGTCTAACCTCTAAAAAACTTGTGGTATGTGCGAGTGTTTCATGCAGAAAGAAAGCAAAGAGACCTGAGGCTGTTTCCGCCCACGCTCCCGAGCTCAGCCTCCAGAGAACACCACGTGGTTTGTTTGGACCCTCGCAGAGTCTCTTCCAGATGCTGTTGGAACAAAACCCGGGCAGCAAATGTCACAGCCAGATCCAGCAGTGGGAGCGCAGGGACACGGCCTTAACGGAACCAAGCAGGTGCCGAGCCCTGGGCGCAGGCTTCTGCCTTGTTCCACATCCTCTTCCCTTTGAATCTTCAAAGGATTTCACTCAGGGGGGGACAGGGGACGCCAAGAGATCCGCCTCACTAAGGTGCGTGGGCGGGAAGCAGAGAAATGACGGATGGCAGCTGGGCCTGCTGTAGCCACATGCATACTAGTGACTTTATTACAGGCAGAAATCTCCCCACTTGCCCGGGGTCTCTGGTGACGAAGATAACCACGCGTATGGCAGCTTCTGTGCACTGGGCTATTTATGCAAATGGTAACTAGGGGCCTGGAGCTGGGAACGTACTATATTCCGATCTTGCCAGTTATTGCTTATTTCAGCATGCTAACGTGGTCCTCCTTTATTACTTACATTTATTAAGAATGAACTGCTCAGTGCGACTGCAAAAAATCTGACTTCAGCTCATCTAGTTAAGACAGACTCCAGCTTCTGCCTCCCTCCCCTGCCTGGCTGACCCCCAGTCCCACCCCGAGGAGCAGCTTGCCCAGGTGCAGCCACCCTGTGGGAAAGGCTGTGTCAGTGGGGGGCCAGGGCAGCCTGGGAGGTCCTTCCAGGCAGGAATGTGACCATCTGTGCCTCATCAGCATCCGCAGAAAATAATAGTGAAAATGCAGGTTCCTGGGCCCCGTTCTGACTGCATTACAAAATCTGAGTGGCAGCTCAGAACCTTTATTACAAGCAAGCTCCCGAGCTCCTTCTGATGCATGTCTGTTACTCTGTCACCACATGAGGAATTCACTAACTTTGTGAAATTAATAAAGGCCAACTAATTTCTGCTAAGGTGTTAACCAAACGGTCCCCACAAAGGGCGGCATTTCTTTTTTTAAGACATGCTTAAGGTTCCAAACTTAAAGTGAAAATGGCAGGATATTGGGTGTGAACTCTCAGGGTGACAGCCTGGTCACTGTCCCCTCAGACCACCACTTAGGCCCTCCCCACACGGCCCAGGACCCCATCAAGAGGCGGTGATGTTGAGTGCTAAGCGTTTTCTCATCTCCTGCCAGGAGTCCCCCGGGCACTTTACAAACATTGCCTCAGATGTCACTCCCAGGTGTAAGGTACACCTCCCAATTTCCTGACCAGGAAACTGAGGCTCAGAAAGATGAAGGCATTTGCCTCCTCGTTACAGCTTCTACGGGTCAAGGCACAGATTCAAACCGTATCATTCAGGCCCAAAGGCTGCAAGGTCTTGCCATGGCCACTAAAATATGTTTCATCCATGCTGGGTGGTATCAGGGGCTCTTGAACTATCAGGTCAAGTAAGGACCTCCAGTATGCCTAGTCCAACCTTCTCACACACAGGCAAGAGAAAATGCAGTGGAAATGTGAGGTTCCCTGGTGCATTTTGTCCAGCCTGCTTAGTGGTTTTAAGAAACTTAAATTAGTCAACATGTAAAACTCTGGAGATATTTTATATTAAAACAGAGGTGTTTCTTCTAGAAAAAGCAGATTTTATAAACCTGAGTCACATTCCTGGGCCTAGTCATGGGTAACTGTGCAGGTTTTGGAATTCACAGACCTGGGTCTGAGTCTTGGCCTTATTGTCTGTGTTACCTTGGATAGGTCACTTAACCTCTCTGAGCCTCTTTCCCTCAACTGTAAAAGAGATGTAACAATAGTATCTACTTCACAGGCTGGTGTGAACATGGAATGAGATGATATATGCTCAGTGCTAAGTGTTTGTACTTAATCAATATTAGTCAATGCAGGCTTAGAGAGGGCAGACCTTGACCATGGGGACACAGCTAGTACATGACAGAGCCAAAGCTCACACCCAGAAGCCACCCCAATGCCCTAGTTCCTTCCACCACATTGTTCTGCATTCTAGCCCCACCCCTGCCCCCCACCCCTCATTCTGCCACTCCCTATGAGACATCGTGTAGGCAATGAGAACACCTGAGTTTTGCACACGTCTTACATGGCCCTAGCAAGACACAGCATTTCCCCTCAAGAGGCAAAGTGGTCATGGTATAGAAAACATTAAACTGGGGTCCGGATTGTAGTCTCCACTGGCTTACTGACCCCTAGCAAGTCACTTATCCTAACTGGGCCTCAGTTTCTTCATCTGTAAGTTGGGAACTAACTGTGTTATAAACTAAATTGTGTCTCTCTGAAAGTCCTTTACTGATGTCTTCACCCCCAGTACTTCAGAATATAAGCAAACACATTTGGAGAAAAGGTCTCTAAAGAGGTGACTGAGTTGAAGTGAGATCCTCAGGGTAGGGCCATCACCTGATGCCTAGTGTCTTCAAAGGGGAGGAGGAGGCACCAGGTGCATGCGTGTGTAGAAGACAACCATCTGGAAGCCGAAGAGAGAAGCCAGCCCTGTCAGCACCTCGACCTTGGACTTCCAGCCTCCAGAAATGGAATAAAATCGACTCTTGTTGTTTAAGGCACCCAGTCTGTGTATCTTGTTATGACAGCTCTAGCAGGCTACTACAATGTGTTTCACAGAGAATCACTGAAGAGCCTGGTGCACGGCAGGGATTGGACAAGGGTTAGCGATTGTCCTTACACCAGCAGAGCAGAGGGCGTGCGATCTCCCTGACGGAGACTTCTCTGTGCTTTGAGGCTGCTCGTTGAGGCCGCTCTCTCTGCTGAAGGACTCTACCTGCCAAGCACCTGGGATGCACTGTTGTGGGGCCAGAACACCCTCCGCCTTGGACAGGATGGGGACGATTACAGCGGCTTTGTCAACTCTCCCCCAAGCCACCACCTTCCTTTTTGTGCTCATCATCACAACAAACCCTCTCTTCACTCAAATCTTTCTTAACAGGCCTCAACCTTGAAATATCAGCTCAACCACCAGGACATCCTTTAAGACAACTCTTAATTAACAGCCAGCAGGTTACTTAAACTCATGAGTGAAATATCTCTCAAAGCACAATGGATTACTCATGGGACACCTTTACAGTGTGCCTCACCCCTGGTATGCTGATTTTGCTAATTCTGGGAGGTCTGCCTTTCCATAGCCGACTGCCCTGGACTATTCCCGGCCTCGCGTCAATGGTTACTTGTAATTCATAGGCTCCTCATCTGATCTTCTGACGTTTATCTGAGCCTCTAGCCCGTGAAGGGAAAGAAGACTATTCATATTTTTTTTCTTGGCTTCAGCATGTGTCCTTACCCGTATCTGTCAATTTTTTTTAAAACAGGCGTTCATTCAACTCCAAAGTATTATACAATGATCTTCAAAAACAATAGACATTGATTTCTCTTGTTTCTGGGCGTAATACACTCATTCACCTATTGCAGAGTAACCTCTGTGAGTCAACATTACATACTTTGATGTCATTTTGTGCTATTTTGAACAATTAAAAAACTTTTTTTGAAATAAAAATGCAACATGTTTTCCATTATGTAGAACTGCTTTGTCCACCAGCTGCATGTGGCTATAGAGCACGTGAAATGTTGCTAGTCTGAAATAAAATGTACATTAAGTATAAAATACAAAACAGATTTTAAAGACTTGGTACAAATAATAGAAGTGTAAAATATCTCATTAACTTGTATATTGATGATACCTTGAAATGATAATTATTGAGATGTATTGGTTAGATACAATACACTCAACTAATTTCCCTCATTTCTTTTCAATGTTTTAATGCGACTCTTAGGACATTTTAAGCTGCATATGAACCCACGTTCTATTTCCATTGGACGGTGCTGGCAAAGAAGAGAAAACGAGGCACAGGAACACTTTCAAGAGACTTGCTCTAGGGTCCGTGGAGAGTCAGGGCTGGAATCAGTGTCTGACAGCCTGGGTGGGACTCACCCTTGGTGGAGGGAACCACACGACACAGGAATGGCACCGTTTGGCATGACCCTTTGCAAACATCCCTCCACCACTGAGATCTGTCGCTTTGTTTCTCCCCGGAAGGAAGCATGTGGAGGTGACGTCAGCCAGAGGATGGACAGGAAGCCATAATCCTATGTGAGTCTTGAAGGGTAAACTGAATGACCTAAGAATTTTCCATCCCTCATGTCTAGAAGAGTCATAAGACTATTTTTAACTCCCACTACCACATCAGACCATACATGACTAAAAAAAAAATAGTGAGACACTCAAACGACCAATATTTTCACTCTCTTATCTCTTCATCAACGGCAGTTGTGGTCATTCAATAAATCCCCAAATGGTGTCATCTAAGGAGCTAAAACGATCATTATCTTGCAAGGGGACTCGCCTGGGTGTGTGCATTGCATCTAAGTGAAACTAGGAGGCAAAGAGAGAGCATCTTGACTGGCTTTGGTCTTGGCTTTGAGAGGGAAAGGCCATGCATGGAGACAACCCACGTCCAGGCGGGTACCCTTTGCTGAGTTTGGGAACCTAGCTCCCAGCAGAGAGTTCCTTGTCTCACCCATGGCCTTGAACCCTCAACCTAGTCAGAGCCATTCGGGAAAGATCCCTGATGTGCCCTCCCCCACAGTCCAGTACCTTCCCATTGGAGGTCCCTAGGGGTCAGGCAGGAAGCTTGATGCAAGAATTAGACAAAAACAGGTCTGGGAGTGCCTGAAGAGCCATTAGTTCAGATCATAGGAAACTCATTAAGTTATTCCCAGACTTTATTGATTCTTACTTTACCTATGACTATAATAAAGCAATTTATTAGTTTCAATCGAAACGAGGAGAAGTAAAAAAGAAGAATGAAGTAAGTACTTCCAGACAGACTCCAAAAAGACGTCAAAACTTGAGAAAGGGAAAGATAAAAAACTCAAAGCACCCAGTAGCTTAGAACTGGTCGGTGTGCCTCTACATGTTTCAGTCTGGTTTTCATAACACCGAAGGAATAGAATCTCTCTGATAATTCAATTAATTGTATTTAGAAATTGAGGTTCACACAAATGACCCAAAGACATTAGTGGATCTGTGATCCTTAGAAACCCTCTGGTTAACTTTTGTGAAACGGTCCATCATTTGCCGTGGTGCGTGTCGACGATTGCTCATCCCCCCAGCAACGCCCTACAAAAGGGCTCTGTTAGACAAGGGATGCTGAGGGTGCTCACGGGACGTATGTCTCAGTCATCCCCGGACAGAAGCCGGTTGTCTGCCCCTCAGACAGGGCCCCCAACAGAACTCCCTGCTCCCCGAGTGTGTCATTTGTCGGGGGGCCATGTGGGCGGGCATCCTGGCACCGGGCGACGCGGAGGGCAGCGCGGGGGGGCCCCGGCTGGCACGGCTCCCTGCACACAGCACACGCTCCTGTCCCCGAGCAGATGGGCCAGCCCTCAGGGAAAGGAAGCTCCTCTGAGATCCTCCTGTCTTCATTCTTCCCAAATGGGCTTTGCTATAAAAAGCAAATTAAACAGCCATTGTTCCTTTCCTCCGAGAAGCTGGCAAACCAACATCCTGCCTAATACCGAAGGCTCCGGGAAGTGTGCGGCCGGCCCGCCGGCCCGCCGACGCCTGCTGCTGCTCCCAGCCCGGAGAAAATTCGCGCTTTCCTCTCGGGAACAGATGCGTCTTCGGTCCGAGCCTTCCTTGTTTTGTTGGGTCCTTTTTTTGTGATGACATGTAATGCACAGTGGAAAATGGCTTTTTAAAAAAAATTCTGGCATTCTTCTCCGAGACTGGAAAAGCACTCCCACCGGCTTCACAAAGAGGTCACGAGTCAGGATGGGACCAGATCCTAAAACACTGGCCCTCACGTCTTCCCCAGCAAAGACTTACCTTGTTGTTTTCAGGAGTCCTTCTAAAACACCCAGAGGTCAGAAAGGGCAGAGTGAATTAGTGCATCCAGCACCCAGTTACCTGTTTGACTGTGTGAGTGACGGATGCGCTAACTCACTTGATCGTGGTAACTATTTCACGGTGTATGCGTATATTACATCATCACGTTGTACACTTTACATATATAATTTTAGTTGTTAATTACACCTCGGTAAAGCTGGAAATAAAAATAATAATAAAATAACATACAAAGTAGTCGTCACACCCCGAGTGTAGAGTAGAAAACATAAAATGCTTTCTAAAAGGACAAATAGCAGAGACCGTAATAACAGAGATGTGCTGAGCGTCTGTGGGGCATGGACTTCTGGCGGGGAACAGAATTAAAACTCGTCATCTGTCCTCAAGCAGCTTCTAACTCTGCAGAGAGAAGAAAAGTTGGAGAGAAGAGGGAGTGGGGTGCGAGAGGGAGGGAGAGAAGGAGGGAGGGAGGGGGAGGGAGAGAGGGATGGAGGGAGAGAGGGAGGGAGAGAGGGAGGGAGGGGGGGAGAGAGATAGGGATGGAGGGAGAGAGGGAGGGGGGGAGAGGGAGGGAGGGGAGGGAGGGAGAGAAGGGAGGGAGGGAGAGAAGGAGGGAGAGGGAGGGAGGGGGAGAGAGATAGGGATGGACGGAGAGAGGGAGGGGGGAGGAGAGGGAGGGAGGGGGAGGGAGGGAGAGAAGGAGGGAGGGAGGGAGGGAGGGGGAGAGGGAGAGAGGGAGGGAGGGAGGGGGAGAGGGAGGGAGGGGGAGAGGGAGGGAGATAGGGATGGAGGGAGGGAGGGAGGAAGGGGGAGGGAGGGGGAGAGAGAAAGGGCTGTGGACGAGAGGGGAAGAGAGGGAGGAGACGCAGCCTGTGTCTCTCACACGCCAGCACTCATCACACCGTGACGCAGGAGCTGTGTGGTGCTGACCGTCCCCCACCTTACTGCGCACACTCCAGGATCCACATTTTAGGCTTCTGTTTTATACGTCAAGTTCACTTCCAATTCACTGAAAGCTAACATTTATCAATAACTCCCTGAAAGCACTGACATCCTGAGTGACCCAGGGCTGGTCCTCGTGGAAGAGCGGCAGTGAGGTTTTCTCCTGGACCATCATCCGAGAGGCGGTGGCTCTGCGGAAGTCCTGAGGCTGGGCAGTGCCAAGTCTGCCGGGTAAACCAAGTTCCCTCTTTTCGCACTGTTCTGTGACCCCAGAAATGCCATTAACTACGGATCTTTCCAGCTGATGTAATTAATAACTTACAACCAACAACACAAACATCCCATTCATTAAACTTCAGGAATCTTGAGGCAGAGATTCCACATGTCTCATAAACCTCAGAGGAGCTCCAGATCCACGGTGCTATAGATGGACAGAGGCAAACGTCTTTTAGAGCGAAGGGCTAGACTAGGTATCTAAAACACTAGTCTCTTCAGAGCCAAATGTACCACTGACACATCTCACACTTACTGATCCTCTAAACCATTGCTAAACCGGAGGGCCGTCTCTGAGGTTTCCAACACCAGCCCTCACATTGAGATTTTCAGAATGAAACCTGTGCACGTGTTTCCTGAGCAGCTTCTCACCACGTGGTGCAGTGGACTTGTTCTCAGAAAAGGGAGAGACACTTCTGGTAAATCAAGGACCAGAACAGGAAGTGAGCCGGCAAGAGTCCGGAGGAGTGTTGGAAGGATGGAGGAGGTTTCACAGTGATGCAGCTCCTGCTCCTCCGGACAGAGCTTCTCAGGGGCCTGGCCTCCCCCACTGAGCCTCCAGCTGGGAGACTCAGCATCTCTGTGACCACAGGGGCTCGTTTTCAGGCTTCTGGCCTCTATCTGATGCCACTGGATTGACCAAGTTAACCTTGTAGGAGATGCAAGGTCTTGTACTAGATTCCTACAGCTGCTCTGACAAATCACAACAAACTTCATGGCTTAACCAGCAGAGTTTATTATCTTACAGTTCTGGAGGTCACAAATTGGACATGGGTTTCCCTAGGCTAACATCACAGTGTTAGCCGGGCTGTTTCATCTGGACGCTGTAGGGGAGAATCTGTTTCGTTACCTTTTCCAGTTTCTAGAAGCTTCCCACACTCTTTGGATCATGGCCCCTTCTTCCATTTTCAAAGCCAGCGAGGGCAGACTGAGTCTCACATCCAATCACTCTGGTTTACTCTTCCGCCTCCCTCCCCCACTTCTAAAGCCCTTGAAGTGATCTGGTCCCACCCAGATAATCCAGGCTAATCTCTGTTTCAAATTCAGTTGATTGCATTTGAAACTTTAGCTCTCTTTTGCCAGGTAACATAACACTTTCAGATTCTGAAGATTAAGATGCACTTCTCTTTTGGGGGCCCTGATTCTGCCTGCCACACAAGCAAACCAAAATAAAATGGATATAAAATGGGAAAACATGCCTTCTAGTTTAACATACATGAAATATCTTGAAAATGTCAGGAAATAAATACAAAGTATTAGGTTAAAAATGAAGAAACAAAGAACAAGATCAATGCGGGGTCAAAAGCTCACCATGTGGCCAAAGAGGTCATTAACAAAATCAAAGCAAAATGAAGCATCCCAGAGACTTGATCAGGGAGAACTGGTAGGAACTTCAATTACTGGTAGGAACTACCATTACTGAGTTCTCATACAGTAGTTTGTGCTCAAACATTTTCATGGTCAAACTTTTTTTTTAAGATTTTATTTATTTATTTTTAGAGAGAGCCGAAGGGAGGGAGAAAGAGAGGGAGACAAACATCAATGTGTGGTTGCCTCTTGTGTGTCCCGTACTGGGGACCTGGCCCACAATCCAGGCATGTGCTCTGACTGGGAATCAAACTGGCGACCCTTTGGTTTGCAGGCCAGCATTCAATCCACCGAGCCACACCAGCCAGGGTGTCATGGTCAAATGTTTTGAGGCAACAGTTGAAGATATGAGAAGACGCAAACCAGAACTAAGCAAGGTGCCAACCACTACAGCATTTCCTATTGTCTTTACAAATGTCCGTAGGTTTCACACTATTTACTTGACTCCTGTCTCCATCCATTCAACTCTGAGCCACTGTTGAAAACAACTCTTTGTGGTCCTGACAGCTAAGGAGACAAAGCTCTCACATGTCTCAGTAACATACATTGTTTCCTTTGTCAAGAGCTGGCATATAGCAAATGGAACCCCCAGTAACCTATGTGCCGACCTGGATGTTGGAAATGTGACAAACACCTGATGCCCGTTGGGGTTACAGTGCGCAGGGGCCATCCCTGAGAAGGGCTTCAGGGATACCAGTGCATCTTCGCACACGGACGGAGGCCCACGGTGCCAAGCCAAGTCTCTCATTCAGTCCTCCCAGCATCCTTTGGTGTAGGGCACACAGCGTCCCTGTTTGGCAGAGCAAGGAAACCGAAGTTCCGGGAGACCTTGGATGGAACCTGCTCTGTCCTACCCCTAAGTCTGAGCTTTCCTACTGTGTCTGACTCTTACTCCTCTAGTCACCCCTGACGACCCTCCTGTCCCTGTAACATTACAGGGGAGATGAGTTTCCTGGCTGTTGTACTATGAACTGTATGTAGGTGTTATCCAGATAAGCGTGTTAATGTCAGTAAATATATCTTCGGGTCACTTATCTCAATTGTCCCAAACATCAAATTTCATTTTTTCTAGTTTTTCTATTAAGTAAGCTTTCAGTAAAACTTTCTCTGCCTCTGTTTGACTGTATCTTCTCTCTCTCTCTCTCTCTCTCTCTCTCAGTTCTCTCCAGCTCCCCTTTCCTTCCTTCAGAAATCCACCCCCGTGTGCCACATTCATTTTTCATAGTCAGGCAGAGACAAGTTCTCGTCTGTCGTAGATTTTTGGGGACTTCCTCATCTTAAATCACCTCATTCATTTTGCTCACCTCTCTCTAGCCAAATAGTCTCAGGTTGAATATACTTCCCTTTCCTACTATGACTGACAGCTCTGTTCTTAGTCTCAGGGCAAACCATTAGTCGCCCACCCATCAATTCGAGGTCCCCAATTACTCTTGCCCTGCTGAGGCCTGCCCTGTCCTCCTTCTTTGTTCGTTCATTTCGCCTACACTTTGAACGCCCTAGCCAGAGTGTTCTGCGAAGAACTTTTTACCCCAGATGCCCACCCACTCCATTCCTCTCCTTTGCCATCTGGTAATCTTGTCTCATCTCGCAAAACCTCCATCTGTCCCGAAACATTTTCACCACTGGACTATTTTAACAAATGCACGCTCTCCTTTAGTGTGGTGGGGTTTGTGAGTAATACCAGGTAGCAGCTTTATAACATCAGGTCCAAAGAAAGGAGCTGGCATTATAATTCATGAATGTAAATTCATGCAAGGCCAGGGATGTGTTCATCAGGGGACACTCCTCCCTCTTCCTCAGAGTGGGTTTTACTCCCGTCAAAAGGGAGAGAACAAGTCTTACCCAGATGCTCGGTCCCCTCTCGATTCACTTAGCTGCAGACAGTTTTAACACCTCTCCCATGAGAGTTTTTGCAAAGAAGGAGCTTTGTTCCTAAGGCTTCTGGGCTCAAAATAGCCCCAAGGTTCAGAAGAGCAATTAAAAGAAGATGTGGAACTGAGGCGAGGCAGAGGAGGAGGGAACTGCTTTGTTCCCCTGGCGAGGCAGGCAGGGGAGGGGGGAAAGGGTTTTGCGAAGATCAGAGTCTATGGGAGGCAGTGCCAAGCTCGTGGGGAAACCCCCATTGTTGCTCTCTGTTGGGGGCGCGGGAGGGGTGGACCAGCACTACAGTTTCACCCCAACATTGCTTTAAACTGAGGTATTTTACCCCATCGTCTGGCTGTCAGCTTTAAATTTGAGAAGACACCAAAGGGGTTTACTGTCCACAAAGGCAAGGCTGTTTTATTTCCATCTTTAAATGCTTGGGGGAAATGCCAAAGGGGAAACCTGGGGCAGGAAAAAGTTGAAACAGAACCTAGGAGAGGCAAGAACTTTATTCGATATTTGGCGACCAGCTTCTGGAGGAGAATGGACAGCCCACCCCAGAATGTCCAGAGCCCCACCAAAATCCCAGGATTTTCGTGATGCACCAGAGGAGACGGACTGTCATTTATTTAGCAACTGTTATGTGCCAGGCATGAATCACAGCTCTAACACAACTGTAGTCCAACAACAAAAACATATGTTGTGCCCGTGGTACAAGTAATAGGAAGTACGGTTTTACTTACTAAGAAGTTGGTGGAGCCAGGACTCAACACCAGCTCAACTCAACTCCCAGACTGACCTTCTTCCGAATCCCGAGGGGAGGAGGGGCGCGCATACCCCTCAGTGCCCTGGGACTTACGACTTTGGAGAGCAAGCCCAGGGGCCCCTCCCGTTAGGAACTGATGTGAATGACAGTCCCAGTTCTAGTGCTTCGCTCCACAGGCCCTTCCACAACGGATATTATATAGCCAATTTTCTTGATATTTCAACAGTAAATATCAAGAAATATGCAGACATTTCAACATTATCAATATGCAGCATGAAAACATCAACGGGCAACACAGAAGAAACGATTCTTCGTGAGGGAGAGATGCTAAACGGACCATTTCTGATAAGACTTTTGAAAATCACTTATGTCCATGGTCAGCAACCCTGGCTGCAGGTCAGACTCACCTGGGAAACCTTTAAAAATAAATGCCCAGCGCCATGCCTCGGGCTTCTGTCTAATAGGTTTGGAGCAGGGCTCGGCAATCTGTACTTTAAAAAAAAATGGCTCAGATGGTTTTGACACGCAGCCAGGTCTGGTACCCACGGAAGCGTGGAAAAGCAGACTTCAGATTTCCTCTGCGTTCTGTCACTTGCAAATGCAATCACAATGCGATCAAAGAGAGTCGCAAATCCCGAATCCAGACTCTTCCAAAGCAGCACAAAGCAATCACAGAATAGATTTTTGTTATGTTTTTTTTTTCCTAAATGAAGGCCACAACTAGGCATAACTGGAGCAGGAAACCACCAGATGTGAATATATTAAGCTTTATTTTGAGAGACGGCGATGGGAAATTGTTTAAATACCGGAGAGAGAGAGTGCTGGGAGCCGACAGATGGCGAGCAGCCCCGAGGAGGAAGGCGGCCCGGTCTAACGAGCTCTGCCTTAGTCCTGCCCAGTCTCTCTGGCCACCGTCACGGAGGGGCTGCATTATGTCTTTGGCACGAATGCTCCCTGGCCGTACTTGAACGATTCTCGTTTTAATCCAGACTTGATCCTTGAAAATAGACCAGGTCTCCAACGCGACCATTTTGAGAACTATGATTTCAGCAGCAGCGCGCCGAGATGTATTATTCATCTGTCCTGTGTACAGAAACTCATCATCATCTCCAATCACCATCAAAACCACGAGTTTTAGACCTGAAGGCACAGGCTGCCGGGAGAGCCGCGGGAGCGTGTCCCACGGGCCGTAAAACCCCGGAAAGAACACTGCACCATTCCTGTCGGCTCGCAGTCGTCTGAGGGCTGTGTCTCTATGCCAGGGCTCCCCTAAAACTAGAGCTGCATCCGCCTGCCACAAAGCACTGTGTTCTGGGACCCATGAGGCTAGTTCCAAAGGTCTTTCTTTTTTTTTTTAATTGCAGTACAGTTGGCATACGATACCATATTACTTTCAGGTGTACACCATAGTGATTTGACAAGGAAAATGGAGGAAGAAGCTTTAATCTGGGACAGAAATGAAACCCAGACAGGGACAGAGAAATCCACTGCAGAGATGCAGCAAATGTGTTAAGGGGCATCAAATGGGCTGTAGCTAATGCGACTGTGTTTATGTCTCTGAGACTCACCCGCACACCCACCACTGTTTTGTCCTAACCACACCCCTGGTCATGCCAGCTGTGCCTTCTACCTGGATCCGGGCTGTGCATAAGGGACACTGCCTAAGAAAAATGCCATGCGCTGGGGGATCAGAGTAGATCTCCAGCAGCAGACTCCTGAGGGTGGGAGGGGCCTCTGCCCCCATGGGCCGTATCCTTTTCCGTTAAACCCCACTAAGCATTGTTTTCCTTGGCCCCTGATGAAGGTCTCGGAACTCAATTCATGCCCCAAATATAAGAGCATCCCTAAACTAGGCGTATCAGCAGCAATGTGCCAGCACCCAACCATCAGGCCTGGCAAGGTGGGCATGTAGTGACTGCTGTTCAGGAAATGACCGAACATCTGGCCGGGCCCTGAATTCCCATTGGTTCTTTTCCAGGGTGGGAAGCACAGAATGGGCAGAGACCAGGGTCTTCGTATCCTCAAGCCAAGTAGATTTCAATGGCCTTTCCAGAAAAATAAAATAATTTCTTCCTTTGAGAAGAGTGATGCCCCCACTCACACATTCACCTCACTCTGCCATATGATTTAAAATTCTTCCATTTAGGCTAACAAGTCGAAAGGGATCTGAGGCAGGAGACTGCTGCTCTGCCTCTTTGCCTGGCTGAGCGTTTGACGGGTCTCAAGAATTAAGTGAAATAAGGTTCGTAAAAGCATTTAGCACAATACCTGGCCCGCAGTGGGAGTTAAATAAACACGGGTGGTGGTGGCAGTGGACGTTGCTATCGAGGTGCTTGTTGCTGTGGTTGCTCCTGACACAGTTACCCCTCAGATGCGGCCGCGAAACGAGCCCTCCCAGCTCAGCCTTTCAGTGAGCTCCATCTAAACAGAAAGCCTTTTCATAATCCTTTATCCGGACCTGCACAGGCTTTCCTGAGATGATTTCCAAACACAGTTTAAGCTTTTAAAATGTGGAAGATTTAGGAGGGCTTTCTATGCAACAAAAGCACTTAGGATTTAACAGGGGGGGACAGGAAAAAGCCCAGTACCAGGTTGACCTTTCCTAGGGAACGGTACGCGTTTGGCCACGAGTGCTGCGCACACCTACGGATCGGCAAAGACGCTCCCCTACGCCTGCTACTCGGTCCTCCCGCCGCGCGCATGGGCCGCTTGTGGAGAGCTGAGCCTGGACCCGCTGTTCTCACAGGCACCCCCGATGCCCAGCCTCCCTTCACCCAAAGTGTTCTTGGCTTCAAAGAATATTCCAAAACCCGTCAGAGAGATATTAGGTAGGGCCCTGACTGTTGGGTCTTAGATGGTGTAGCCGTGCGCTGGCTAAGTGTATGGCATTTGAAAACCAGAATAAACTTTGGAGTTTCACAATGGCTCCCGAAACCTGGGCGCAGAGCGTTTGGTGGATCTTGTTCTCTCGCTTCCCCAGCGAACGGTCTCCGTGTTACCTGGTACTGCAACTGTAGGTCGGTGAATTTTTACAAAGTTCAGGTTGAATCAGAAAAATCCCGCCACCGATATTTTTTAATTTATTAAATATGCTTAACATAACATTGTATAAAATTAAGGTGTGCAGTGTATTACCTTAATATGTTTATATGTGGTAACATGATTGCCATTGTAGTGACATGTAGCGACACTTATCACATCACATTCATCAGTGCAGTGGAAAGGGCCAGGAGGCCTCATTTGAACTGGTCCATCTCCCCGCCTCTTTGCAGCCTTGGAAACCCGTCTTTAATTCTTAGGAAACAGACTAGATGTCCCTGAAGACCTTTCCAGGCCTGTGACTATTCTAACACTAAGTGCATAAAGAAGAGTCCCGTGGTCTCTGCTGAAGACCCAGAATGAGAGAATGTACCTGCCCTTGGGTGTCTGGCCTGGGACAGCAACACCTGGAAGAGACCAATACAGGGGATTTGAGATCAATACTAAGGAACCCCTGGAAGACGGAGTGTATCCATTTAGTTAACCCAACCTTCATTCAATGATTAGGGAAAGAGGAAGCAGGATGGTAAAATTTAATCCATCATTTTCTAGAAATGTCCTAACTGTCCAATTGAGACCTAGGGGAGAGGGTTAGCACAGAGTCATGTGTGACAAGTCAGATATGGTCCCAGGCTCAGCATCTTCTAGGTGAGCAGGGGGAGACCCTGTGTCTGGGGCCCCCACTGACCCCTGCTCAGCCGAGTCTTCAGAAGGGCAACAGCTGTCCATCCTCCTTCCACGTCTGGATACAACCTCTTCCTGACTTTAGTCATCAGGGAGATGACAACAGCAGCAGTGTTCACGCTACAGAAGGGGTATTACGGACTGAATGTTTGTGTTCTCTCAAAATGTACGGGTTGAAATCTTGATCCCAGTGTCATGGCATTAGGAGGTGGGGGGTGATTAGGGTTAGACGGCGTCCTGAGGGGGGGCCTTTGTGATGGGATTTGTGTCCTTATAAGAAGAGGTACCAGAATATCTTCTCTCTCTCTCTCTCTCTCTCTCTTTCTCCCCCCCACCCCCTTTCTCTACCTCTGTCTCTCTCTCTCCCTCTCTCTACCACGTGAGGGCATATCAAGAAAGCTGCCATCTGTAAGTCAGGAAGAGGGCTCTCGCCAAGAATGCAATCGTGTTGGCACCCTGATCTTGGACTTTCCATCCTTGAAACCTCTGAGAAATAAATGTCTGTTATGGAATTTGTTATACCGACTCAGTGGTGTTTTGTTACTGCAGCCTAAGCTGACTAAAGTTGGGGAAATCTCTCAATAAAACAGAAGTGTGTCCAGTGACCTTTGTAATACCCTTTGGGCCCTGGCAAAACAACAGCCACCTTGTTCCAATCCAATCTAATCTTCCAGAATTTATTTCCTTGATTCTCCCACTCGAAAGGAAGAAAAAGGAAGTACAAGGCCTTTGCCAAATTAGGTCCAACCCCCTGCCAAGCCACAGGTGTGACTTAAAGGTCAGAAGGCCCATGTTCCTTCAGGCAGCTGCCCTCTTACACACCTGAGCCTGTGGGGCAGGTGGGCGGAAGGTGACACTTTCCTAAGGATCTCAAAGGGAGATGCTGTCTTTTCTAAGGAGTCACTTGGACTCCATAGATTAAGTCTAATGTCCTTGGCCAGAATGAACACACAAGGCCAGTTGTCCCAGGGAGTATGTTGTTCATGGGACTGGAAGCTGCTTCTCACACCAGACACAAGACTGTCTCACAGGAAAGCGAGAAGAATGCAGTCTCTCCTAGAGGTTAAACTAAACTCCAACATCAGCCCCAAAGCCCCACAAAAACCAGGTACAAAATTGTGCTGGTTAGAACCTCGTGAGTCCTGTCTTAAGAGCCTGTGATCCAAAACGGTTTCGGATTAGGGTGGGGCCATCTGATCTGCTGCACAGCAACCCTGACCCAGGAGCAGGCAACATACAAATGCCTTGCTTATATCCAGAGCCAGTTCTGAACCAATCACATCCAAGGGGCTGAGTCCGTTCCTTAGCCACCTGAGCAGCTTTGGTGGTCCCGCTGGGCCCCATAAGTTGCTGGAGCCCAGGACGAGTGCTCAGGATGAAGTCCAGAGTTTAAATAAGTAACAGACTAAATAGAAGCAATGACCTCTTCTGAAGGCCCGATCTTCTTGAACGAAAGAATTCACTTGATAGATTTGACATTTTACAATATTGAATTTTTCAGTTCATAAGCATGGACAGCCTTTCCATTTATTTAGCTATGCTTTAATTCACCAGTAGTATTTTATATTTTGTGCCTTGAGATTTTGCACATTTAAAAGATGTGTTACTAGGTATTTCACTCTTTGATGCTATTATAAAGGTAACCTTTTAAAAATTTAATGTGCTAACTGGTTGATGATGACAAATAGAAATGTGAGTAATCTTCAGACGATGACCTTTGATGCTGCAGATTTATATAATCATTTCATCATTTCTAAAAAAAGAATTTACTTCATGCAAATGAGCACTTGATTGACAAGCTGAAAATATTTCTAAATGTATCACCATTATTGTGCACAAATGGTCGTGTGCCAACCAACACCGCACAGGTGCGGCAGAGCACAGGAAAGGGGCGTGGTCTTTACCTGCGGTTGTCGGTGGGAAGGGAGCACAACTCTCACGTTTGGAAAATGGGTGATCTCCACGGGTGGCAATCTAGACGATTCCACCCTGCTCAGAAGGTGCTGTTCCTGGTTCTGAGTTTTGCGGTGGTGGTATTTTTTGTAGGGGCAGGGAAGACAGAACTGGGGATTTAATATTTATTATTTTCTGTTCTCGTCCAGCAACCATTCCAGAGGACTTGTAGGGGCCGTTGCATTAGGGAAGGAGAAGGGCCGGACCGGATGCAGCAGAAAGGCTACACACCACACATGTAAGACGCAGAGGCAGTGGGGAGAAGAAGGGGGGAGAAATGAATGACTCCGCTGTGCCTGGACTAAGGGAATGGAGACAGGACAGCAGTGAGCAGCAGTGGATCCCACGTGCTGGAAACTAAGGAGAGAGTGTGAGTTTCCCCTAGTGGAACGCTGACAGGAGTGGTCTGATTCTCTTTCTTATCTAACATCTAACTTTTTTGTGCTATAATAAATACCCTGGAACACACAGGCATCAATACAGAAATCTTCATTTGATAAATGGCACCGTAAGGTACAGAGCCCATGAATTACTAGCTCATGGTAACCAACCAACCCAGTAGAAACTCGATGCTAAAACCAGCACAGGCCTATAAATGGCCAGGACAAGGGGATAGGAATTTGAATCAAGTTCTTGGAACAGGTGAGTTTCTTGGGCGTCGACACATACTCACATGAGCAAACACCAGTTAGAACTGCCAGATAGGATACAGGATACCCTGGTACATTTAGACTTCAGATAAACGATGAATAATTTTGAGCTTTCAGTTGCTGTGAAATATTATATGTGCCAAATATGGGATGTACTTATACTAAAAACATAGTCATGGTTTATCTGAAGTTCAAATGTACCTGTGCAGCCAGCATTTTTATTTGCAAATTCTCACAGCCCTGACCTCAATGGCTTTTTTTCACCCTGTTCAGTGGTCCTCCTGCCACTGTCTCCCTTGTGCAAACACCTGTAACGTATTCCGACGGAACAACACACATCGGCCTGGATGTGCTGCTATGGCATTCTCAGACTGGTCGCAAGCTTTCCTGGCCTCTCTGCAGCAATGTTTGAAGCCACTTGGGTCAAAACCATGGCTGAATGTGACCTTGCATCCTCTGTGACACCTACCACAGCACTAGGCAGAATGGTCAATGACTGACGGGAAATTGTTTGCTTTAGGGGACACGGAGAGGCTGATGAGCAGGAGAGTAAGATATCATTTTCTCCCTGGTTTCTCCCAGGTATGAAAAGACAGAAGATGGAGGAGGAAATGCCTAGAATGCTCAACAATGATTGGCAGTTAAATTAAAGATAACATTTGTATGTAAGATAAGAAGCTACAACCAAATTGTGAATTAGGATGATTATAAGAGCAGGTGATATACTGACTGTACATTTGCTTCTATGGAAATTATTTGTGCCATCCAAATACTGTTCCATCCTCTGAGCATCACAGGTGGAAAGACTTGAAGCATCACCTGGGTGAGACCATCATTGTCCAGGAAAACAATCTCTGACTTAAAGAAGAAAGTCACCCGTCCATGTTCAGATGGTGGATTAGTGACAATCTCCTGGCCCCCAAGCCACAGCTCTCTCAGGTTCAGGGACAGTCTTGGGCAGGCGGGCAGGTTTTCAGCCCTGCTCCCATTGAAAAATAACATTTGTTGTCTGTTTCAATCTATAGAAGGTATTTAGTTTTCGTAGGAAATCTAGAAGGTATAGACACACATAACGATGAAAATGTAAGCCGCTCATCCACCAGAAAAACCTACCATGAATAGTTGGTGTGTTAGCCTGCCAAGCCTTTCCCTGTGTGATTAGAACAGAAATTCCGTGGGGGCAGGGACTGAACGAATCTCGTTTGGCTTTATATCCTCAGCCTCACGCACTTGTCTGACACAAAAAAGACACTCATCTGTGCTTGTTGAATAAATTGCTACATAAATATGCATATTTGTGTATATGTGCATACGATTATGTAATTTAACCAATTGAATGTGTACCATTATTGTTCTCTCAATGTTTTTTCACTTATCATAGCATACATATTTTCCATGTCAGTATACAGCCTCCTATACAGATTTTAAACAGCTATATGACTTTTTGATTGCATAATTAAACCATAACTCATTGACCCATCACCAATTAATGTATGTTTAGGTCATTTCCAAATTATTGTGCATTACAAATAGTGCTGTGATAAACATTTCTGGCCATGCATCTCAGTGAGAGTCAGTCCGTGCGGAAACCGAACCTTTGTCTTCCCTGGTGGGAGAAGTTCAGACAGTAGTGACCGCAAGTCCACAGCCTGGGGGAATCTTACCGGCCTCATCTAGGTCATTGGACTCAGCTTCCCTCACAAATGACAAGCCTGGTCTGGACTGACAGTCTCTGATAGCAGGCATCAGATTATCTGTGTAAATACTGTCTCCGTTCCGTCTTCCATGAAAAAGTCATCCTGTGCGGGTGAGACAAAGATATTGGAGCCACAGGAGTGCGCAGCGGAGTTGGTTTCCTCGGTCTCCCTCTCAGCCAAGGAGCCCTGAATTATAAAGAAACAAAGTGCCTTCCTCTTCCCAAGCAAGTTCAACAATGTATTTCACCAGGAATGTGAGTTTAAACTCAAGAAAAACAGAACAGATGACTCAGATCGAAACCTAAGTAACACATTTATTCTCTAATTCAATTTGTGTACATAAATTCCCCGCCTTGCCCACACTGGGTTGAACAAGTCTGGCCATTGTTTATCACACATCCGACGACGGTGAACGATCCCTGAGTCTGAGCTGCCTCTTTAACTTTCCCTTTCGGTTGAAGCAGAGCTAAACAAAAGCAGATCCAGAAGTTTCTGTTCTAAGATGCAAAACGGGTCTTCGTGCTGTCGTTTCATGTTCTGTTCTGAGTGCTGAGGTCAGAGAAAGTCCTCTTCTTCCAGGGAGGGGCAGGGAGAGGAAGTTCCTTTCTCACCAGCCTCACCAGCTCTTCTCTCCCAGGCTGGAACCTACCTGGGTTCCTGGTCTGGGGAAAGGACATCAGGGCCCAGGACTGGGCTGCTGCAACGGCAGAGTGTGAGCGACATTCCTAGTACGAAGTGTTTAGGCACAGATGATGTGGATGTGACTTCAGACCTCATGCCGTTTCAGGACAGCTCACACCCACTGGCGAGTACATTGCTGTTCCGTGAACCAAGCCACGGCAGGACGTGTACTGCCTCTCCCACCTAACCCTCTAGCAAAAATCCAACCGGTGCAGAGTACTGCTGTCATTTCCAGTCCCCGCTGCCGAAGATTCAAAAGAGACCGAACAGGGAAGGCAAACATTTTTCATCTTATGAGCTTGTTCTAACTGACCTGTGGTAACTTACTACCTGAGGACTATCCAGAGCATAAAAGATAAAAAGTTTTAGAGTTACAGAGCGATGGGGCCAGAAAGAAAACCTAGCACACTCAAACTGCAGGCCTGTGAGTCCCTGAATGTAGACTTTTTTTAGAATCTTCACCCAAGGAAATTTTTTCATTGCTTTTTTAGAGAGAGAGAGGAAGGGAAAGAGAAGTATCGACGTGAGAGAGAAGCATTGATTGGTTGCCTCCCATATGCACCTGGACCAGAGATCAAACCCACAACCTAGGCATGTGCCCTGACTGGGAATTGAATGCACAGACCATTGGTTATGGGATGACACATCAACCTACTGAGCCACACTGGCCAGGGCTGAATGGAGGTTTTTGTCGGATTCATTTTGTAATCCCAGCGGCTGACACAGTGCCTAGTACACAGTACTCTGAGCACATGGTTGAAAGAATAAACAAACAGTGAAAGTCTGACCACTTTCATTACTTTATTGTAAGCTGTCACCATTGGGTACAAACAAAAGGGAACATATTGCCAACCCTTCACAGAGATCAAAATGAGCCCTAAAATGGCAGACACCTCACCAGGGACTGCCGGGGAGTCGTAGCACAGAAAGGACAGTGGCTATGTTCTCTTTCTTCCACCTGGTGCTCAGCCAGCCATATGCTGAGTGTGGTCAACAGGCAAAGGCTGTAGCCCGCACCCACTGGTGACAATATTCCTGGAGCAGAACCAGCTGGGAAAACTAGGTAGTGGCCTACAAAACGGGTAGTGGCTTCAACCAGGCCTTCCCCTTCTCCCCACCTCCTCTGTCCTGTTGGACGCCAAGCCCGTGTTGGAGAGCTGAAACAGCACATAGCTTCATGACCTCTTCTGTAGTTAGAGCGTGAGCCCTTACCCAATCTAAAGGTTGGCCTCTGCAGTCAAACACTGATGACAATACAAGATGTCGTCTATAGATGATGCCTGCAGCACCATCTTTTTTTTTTATCCTCACCAAAGGATATTTTTTCATTGCTTTTTGAGAAAGAAGAAGGGAGGGAGGGGGAGAGAGAGAAAGAAACATTGATATGAGAGAGAAACATTGATTGGTTGCCTTCTCATACATGCCCCAACCAGGGATTAAACACACAACCTGGGCATATGCTCTGACCGGGAATCAAACCCATGACCTTTCTGCAGACCAAAGCCCATGACCTTTCTGGTCTGCAGAACGACACTCCAACCACCTGAACAATGCTGGCCAGGTACCATCTTTTAACTATGAGGAAACAATTCAAAGGACACAGCCAATACAGGGAGAAGCACAGAGAGAAAGATGGAGAAAATCCAAGCATTGGGTGATGCTACTGAATGATACATGTGATGTTGGAATATTCTATGCAGGAAACTTTTGTTATGGATGATTTTAAATTTGTATTATTTAAGTCATTTTTTGTTAGGTATTCTGATGCTTTCTGTCCAAAATAATCTATTGAATATACCCAAGTTCCATGGCTACAGAAAGGCTGTGATAGGCATGACTCCAGAACTCAATTCACCTCTTGGTGTTTACACCAATTCTTTAATACTAGAGGTGGGAGTTTCCCCTGGAAGCCCAAGGGAGCAATTGCTACAACCCCAGATTGTCTGGGGCAGTCCATTTCAGGTTGTGAATGGCAAAGCCAGGCCGAGGGAGGAAATATTCTAGGAAGGAATCATCCATGGAAAATGAAGACGAAATTGAAATTTGCATGCATCCTTGCTTCCTGACCCCAGGAAACATTTCTTCAGGTTATAGGGGGGAAAAAAAATCAAAGCTCACCAGAGGAAAACTGACTACTGCTACTCTATTTATAGCTTGCAGGTTGTAACTCTGCTAGCAACACCATTTACAGCCATACGTTCTTTTCTAATTACCATTTTTCTAATTGAGTATTATAACACAGTATGTCATCAGCAATTCTCACAGGCAAAACTGAAAACTTTCAGTGGTGAATAAAGGTAAATTAGGAAAAGGCAATACTGTCAATCTACAAAGGTGACAGGAAGGAAGGAAGGAAGGAAGGAAGGAAGGAAGGAAGGAAGGAAGGAAGGAGGGAGGGAGGGAGGGAGGGAGGGAGAGAGGGAAGAAGGAAGGAAAGAAGGGAGAGAGAATGGTAAGGAAAGAAGAAAGGGAAAAAAAGAAAAGAAAAGAAAGGAAAGGAAAAGAAAAGAAGGGAGAGTGAGAGAAAGGGGGGGAAAGGAGTATCTTATTACAATACTCATTCTAAATTCTAGAATGAAACAAGTAATGCAAAAATAAGTCTGGCCCTCTGTCTAGTATTTGTGGTTCCCCAGGGTGATTTTATCATTAAAGGACTAAAACAATCCCATAGAGGGAGGCAAGGTGTGGGGTTTCAAAAGGGAGGAAGTGGCAAATGCTGAAAAGCCAAGCAATGAAACCCAAGGTTTCACCATTGGATTCGGCAATGAAAACTCGTGAGTGACCCTTGTCGTGTGGTTTCAGCAGAACGATGGGAGTGGGGCCTGATTACAGTGGGTTGCAGGAGAAAAGAGTGGAGAGCAGTCGCTTCTCTAATGGATGGGTAAGGTAGGGGGCAGTGGGAGAATCTACTGTTTGGAGGGAAAGACACTTAACCAGGATAATATCCTGGGATAAAAAAAGCCAGGCGTAAAATATAGGTTTCATAGTTTTCTTAATGTAAATGAAAGGAAATTGACAACACAGGAAACCAGAGGTGATAATTGGGGCAGTTTGAGAAATCAACCTTAGACAAAAAGTCGGAAGGAAGAAGGGGTCCAGTTTGAAAGAGTGAGAGTTGTTGCGGTGGTTTTTAACCTGATGGCCTCAATCAGAATGACGGTAACGGTGATGGTGCTGGCATCAATACCACAGTGAAGCGATCAGATCAAGTGCTGAAACAAATGGGAGAGGAAGTCGGGCAAGCTCACGCTGCAGAAGGCCCTGCTGGGCTTGGAGACCACAACTTTGCAGCCACGCCCACCTGCGTTTCCTCTAGCTGGGCTGTTGCTGAAAAACATAGTTCTAAGGTCCAGCAGTTGCACCCCGAAACCACCACACAAGACCAGGGGGGTTGATGTATCATTTTAGCAGCATCCTGTGTGAAATTGACTTCAGAGTGTTTTAACTGAGTGTCTGCCAATCTAAGCACGTGGTCCAATCAAAATGGTGCCGAAAGTTCATGGTTCATCACACAGCCTCGCTTCTGAATGCGTGAAAATGAGAGATAAAATATCGAAAGAGCAATCCAGTAAAACACAGCTGGTCTCAGAAACAAACTAAACCTCTCCAAAGACTAAAAACAGATGGAAATCAAACAATGGCGGAACAAGAGCCGTAAGCACAGCGATGGTGAACAGGTCAGCTGCTTGGAACCAGGGGTGAAATGTGTTCCTGATGGGGCAGAGGTGGAGCCAGGCTCACCCTTTGATGCCACCCAGAGAGGCAGCTGGAAAAAAAAGCAGCCTTATGGAAAAGGGAGGCTGTGGTGCTTGGACACAGTAAGACTCAGCCCCGAGACCAGGAACTGAATCCACTGCTTGCTGACTGGGGCTCTGGGCCTGTCACACTCCAAAGTCCCCAGGCAGGGGAACTCCCACCCAAATAACTGCTAGTGGGAACGTGGTCCGCAGTGGAGGCCTCTCAAACTTGCTGAACGGAGTTACAGAGAAAATTCTGGGGACAAATGGGGGGCCTTGGCATGCTTGAGCAACTGCAACGGGCCAGAGTTGGGGGCTGGGGTAAAGAAAATGTGGGGAAAAGCAGCAGGAGACGAGATTGGGGAGCAGCCAGGGGCCTGCGTCGTGTAGGACCCAGTCGACAGTGGTACTTGGGAATGTGACTTCAACCTAACAACAACAGGATTACTGGGGGTGGGGGTGGGGGGGCAGTCTAGACAAACTAATGTGGAAAAAACTTTAGGCCACATTATCCAGGAATATTTGAAAATGGAGAACATGGAGGAAGATTTAGCTTTACTAAATATTAAACTATAAAGTCACAGGAAATAAGAGTTAGCAGGCCCAAGAGTCCAGAAATAGAGCTAAATATGTTTTTTAATGTTGTATATCATCAAGTACCAGTTCAAATCTGAGGAAAAATTATTTACAATTCCTACTGTAGACAGAGGCTCACTTCACTAAAGCATCAAAAGATACCAATATTCCAAAGAAAAACAAGCAAAAAACATCAGCAGTTCTCATACACACACAGTAAATCCAAGTGGCTTGTAATACATGAAAAGACATTCAAAAGAAATGAAAAATAAAAACACATTGAGATGTCATTTTCCATCTACCAGACTGGCCAAGACTAAAGCACTGGGTGGCTGTGGCTTTGGTGAGCTTGCCAGTCACTTGCCTTTTTTCCTCTCAAATCCATTGCCAGCCCCTTTCCGCCTTCTTGGCTTCACCATGTACCCTATCACCAGGAAGCATCTAGCAGAACGGCCTGCTGAAAGCTCGACCATGCTCCAGATGGGAGACCACCCCCTGTGCTGCCGGGATGCTGTCTGACCAGGATACTACTGTACATGCTGTGAACCAGGACTCGGTGTATGTGCAGCTCCCTGCCCCCCCCCCCCCCCACACACACGGTCGGAATACACAGGACCAGAAGCAAAGAGATGGGACAGTGACTCCCCTCACTACGCCTAATGGCCCGTGCATACAGTGCTTCCAGTCCTGCAACTGTGGGCTCCGCCCAGTTAGCATCCTGATTTCCTAGGGAGGAAGGAGTCTACCAGGGACACAACAGTGATTTCAAAGCATTGGAGGCTGAGACTGTCACCAGGCCTTTCACTGAACCAATGGGCACAGAAAGGGGTTATTATATTAGCCAAGGAGAATAACTACAACTACTCTGAGGAAATTGTGTCTCTGATACACAGTGGGGCAGGGAAATCTACGTTTAGGACTGAAAGGATGCTCTCACGTGCCTCTTAATATTTCCTGACTAATAGTAAAAGTCAGTGGAAGCTACGGCACCCAATAAAGCTGGGGCTGTTAAAAATTCAGACCATGTGGGAGTAAAGACTCAAGTCACTGCATCAGGTAAAGATTCCCAAGTAGCCCGTGCTGGCAGAGGACAAAGGGAATGTGGAATGAGTGGTGGAAGAAGAAAGCAGTAAGTGTCAGCTACAGCCTCCTGGACAGTTTCAGACACGAAGAATGACTTGCTGTGGCCGTTACGCATTCGTTGACTTTTTCCTTTTCCATTCCCTGGTGATTTTATATGAGGGGCGTTGGTGGTACTTCAGTTTTCAATTAGGAGAAGACATCCAGACCTGAATGGAAGATCCTAGGCTGTTGAGACACACGTCGTGAGTGATCGGCGTTATATGGTGAATGAGCGGCTTTATACGTTCCCATCTGGGGAGGGGGTCTCAAGCGTCTGCGCTGGTACAAAAGGTAGTTGCCTTCTGTCAGGCGGAGCACAGAGTCGTTGTTGCATGGCGGTTTGACGGGCAGAGCGAGCGAGGAAAGAGCTGAGCAGCGAAAAGATTGCACCGTGCCATTCATTTGCCGGTTTTGCTCTCAGATCTATTTGGTCCCCCATCTTTCTCAACCCTTGTCTGTTTTCGTAGGAAAATACATTTCCCAAAGTCTCTTGCTAAATTCAGGTCTTTTTCAGAAATGGGAGGCATTGGCAGGAAAAAACAGGAGGGCAGAAGGAAGGGAGAAGCCAGGATATTTCTCCTCTTCACCCTCTGCCCCACGGGACGTCCTCTCCAGCTCCCTTCTGACAACGCCCCCTCCACCCTGCCAGCTCCGGCCTGGCAGCCCTGCTACAGGTCCAGCTTCTCCCGGCAGCCCTGGCTCTGGAATACAGCCACGATGCTGCCTTGGGTCCTCGGTCCTCGGGGAGGGGGGCTCCCTGCTTCCCGTGGCCCCTGGGCTCCTCACCACCACACCTTTGACTTCCCCAGCTCTTCCATCACCTGGGTAACCTGTTTCCTGGCTAAGATTCCCTCTGTTAAACTCCTAAGTGATGACTCTTACTTGACTGGCTCTAGTCACACAGGTGGGGAAGTGGGAAAACCAGCGGGTGGGACTTAGAGTGAATGAGAACAGTCTTGGCCAGTGGGAGTGCCAGCTGGCAAAATTCTACTGAGGTATTGGGACAAAACCTATGTGTCTGTCAGAATCATAAAAACATACACCCTTTGTCCCAGCAGTTTCACTTCTAGAAATTTCCCCCGTAAGTATACTTGCGCATATTTAGGTAATATTTATACAAGATTATTCATTGCAACATTGTTTGTAAAAGTAAAAGACTGGAAACTACCTAAAAGTCCACTGATGGGAGATAGGTTAAATAGATTAGGGTATATTTTTAAGGCAAAATAATATACAGTCACTCAAAAGAATGAGGAAATTCTTGATGTATAGTTAAGGTTTAATCCCTAAGCCAGGAAAAAGCAAGGTGCAGAACAGTGCATATAATGCCACCATGAAAAAAATAAGTATACAGAATATATTTACCTATATTCACAGTGATTATCCCTAGCAAGAAACTAATAATATTGGCCACCTCCTAAGAGAGAGACTAGGAAGATGGGAAAAGGAGATGAGAGGGAAAATTTTCATTGTTAATTTTTTAGTATATTTAGAATTTGTCAAATAGGAGCAACAACATATTTCAAGAATACATTAAATTGTTTTAAATGCAGCTCCACATTACTTATTAGAGACACACCTAAAATATACACAGGTAGTCAGATGGGTAGCAGGCTTATCCAGGGGATCACTTCGTAAGGTATACAAATGTCTAATCACTATGGTGTACACTTGAAACTAATATAATGTTCTATGACAACTGTAATGGAAAAATAAACTTAAATTAAACATTTAAATTATAAAGTAAATAATATATACATGGAGTGAGAGAGAGAAGAAGAGAAAAGAAGACAGAGGAAGCTGAAAATAAATGGATGGAAAATATATATTGTGAAAAACTAAATAAAAACAGAAGAATTGTGGGGAATAAATCATAATCAGATAAAATAAAAATAAAGAAAAATATTAATACAGGCAAAGAATGACCTTATGTAAAATTTAATGAGAAAGAATCTACCAGTCATGAACGTGTATATATTTAACCACATAGTCTTAAACCTATAAAGCAAAAACTAAAATAATCACAGGGAAAAAACTTGTGCCAACAAAAAATAAGCAAAGACATAGAAGTTTAGAATAACACAATCAACAAATCTGATTTAGTAGGTATACATGGAAGTGTTTACCAACACACAGAGGGTCCACATTCTTTCAGTCACACATGAACACGTACACAACAGCTGACCATGACTGTGGAGGGCAGAAGAAATCTCAGCACATGTCAAAGAATCAATGTTGTACAGGCATCTTCTCTGACCACATGTTGATTAAAAATCAGCAATGAAAAGATCATTTTATAAATATACTTGGAAATTTAAAAATCCGTGAATGAATTTAGGTGGAAATCACAGGGGAAATGACCAAAAATTTGGAAGTGAGCAACAATGGAAATTGCTGCATTAAATATCAAATCTCTGGGAAGAATATACAGAGGACTATCAACAGCTTTGAGTGTGTCTATCATACACCAAGAAATATTAGAAATAAGTTAATAAACCGTTCACCTCTTAAAGCTAATAGATTTGTAGAAAGTGGAAGGAAGGATTCTGATCTGGGATGTCTGAACACAGGCACCTGGTTTCTCTCCCTCCATAGACACCGGTAAAAGTGCAGGAAAGGGGTTACCTAAAAGGACAGACAGGCACAGGCGCCAGGAGACAGGAGAGACACAGTGAAACCTGGAGGCTGGAATGCAGGTGGGCGGATGATGACTGACTGACTCGGCAGACCTGCCACTGCCGAATCCTCAGCCGGCAGTGGGCAGTGCTGTGAACAAGCCATCTTACAGGGTGGCAACCTCATGGGCTCAGGCACTAGCAATATCAGGGCAAGTAAGACCTGGGGAGAAAGGGGGTACTACATTAAGGAAGATTTGGTAGAAAGTTGTTTGGGAAACAGTTAATCCCTGGAGTCTGTCGTGTATCCACACTGCAGATAAACACCGGGCAGGTGACCAGAAAGTCTTCTGGATGTGGGGGAGGGGCCAGGAAGACACCTCTTTGTCTCTTCTGCCTTTGGCTTCCCTGTGGGTCGGTGCACATGTTTGGTTGGAAACGAGCTGTAGAACATGCTGAAAACTTCCCTCTTTTCACCAGAGTAATGTGTCAGTTTTTTGTAGCAATGTTCTGTGGAAGCAGAAATGCTTTGGAACAGGGCACCTCCAAACTGCATTGAGAAGAGGTTCTGGAACTATCCCCATTTCCATTTTTATATGCTTTATAAAGAAAGACTATTTTATAGAAGAAGGAGGAGGAGGAGGAGGAGGAGGAGAAGGAGGAGAAGGAGGAGAAGAAGAAGAAACAGGGAAAGGTATGGGCATGGGCTCTCAGCTGAATGGTTGTATCTTCCCAAATTTATGTGTTGAAACCTAACCCTCAAGAAGAGGTGGAGCCTTTAGGGGGTGATTAGGTCATGTGGATGGAGCCCGCATGCATAGGACTAGTGCCCTTATAGAGAGACCCCAGAGAACTCTCTGGACCCTCCTGCCGTCTAAGGCCACAGCAAGAAGACCACCATCAGTGAGGAAGCCCGCCATCACCAGACATCAAATCCTCCAGCGCCATGATCTTGGACTCCCATCCTCTAAAACTATGAGAAATACATGGTTGTGGTTTGTAAGCCACCCAGTTGATGATGTTTTTTGGTTACAGCAGCCTAAACGGACTAAGACAGTATCCTACCCAATGCGGGAGATTACAAGACACACGCAGCTGAATGCAAATGCTGAGATCCCAGCCCTCCTCTGCCTCTTGGTTGAGACAGGACATTGTAAAACTTTTCGCCAGGAAATCTGATAGCCTAAGAGGAAAGATCCAAACAGACCAACAGTAGGGGTTTCTCCAACAAATAGCTCCCCTAAATTAGGGCAGATAAATGTTAACCTGCTTGCCCAGGTTCCCAATACTTCCAACCACCTTTTAAATCTGCTCTTAAATATGAGCAGGTGGCCGAGAATAGCCTTCCCCAGAGGGGCTCTGAAAGAGTCTCAAGGAGCTTTTGGAAGCCACTGCATGACTTGAAGACTCTTCAGCGTGTCTTCTCCGGCAGGGGAAACATCGCTCTTCCTCTGCACAGCTTGTTTCAGACCGGCTGCTCGGTTTTGGAAAACCTACTTTCAGAACATTCAAATGATTGGGAAACAGATACAGGTTGTGAAACTCTCCTGAAACTGAGTGAAGTGTCCCTGGGAGAAGGAAGGATGAAATGAGGCAGACGTCCACCACGGACGACCACGCAGGCTGGCGTCCACGCACGCCCCACACAGATCCCTTCTCTGCCCTTCGCTGCCCTGCTCCGGCCCCGGGGAGGCTGCGCCCACAGGCTGCCTTACCTCAGTGCCCGTGCCCTCTGGCTTCCTTTTGGGTTTGACCGATGGAAGCTAACAAAAGAATGAAAGTGGGGGTAGAAGAAAGAGGTTGAGATGTTCACTGCCCCTTCCCTCCCTCCCACTTTGGCACCTGCTGCAGGTGCTACGTCTGTCAACAAGGGTGATCTGGTGGGGCGGCCCCTCCCCCTCAGAGCCAGGTCTCCCCCCCCTCCACCACTGCTACCCCCTCCCCTCCCCCTGAGGGGGAAAACTGGGTCAGTGGGAGAAAGTGGTGTTAGGCCAAAAGTGTTCTGGGGCAATGGGTGATCTTGATGAAAAATAACAATAAAATTAAATCTGTACATCACGCCACACACAAATGAATTCCAGGTCAATTAGAAATCTAAATTAAGGTTGGAGGGCCTGTAAAACTTAATGAAGAAAGTGTAGAATGATATATTTATGACTTCTCGTGAGGAGTAGGGCGATTTCCTTAGAAAGACAAAACAAACAAACAAACAAACAGGATAAACCAAGTACATTTTGTTACATTAAAATGTAAATCTTTTGCCCTGGCTGGTGTGGCTCAGTGGATTGAGTGTCGGCCTGTGAACCAGAGTAGCTGGTTTGATTCCCAGTCAGGGCACATGTCTGGGTTTGCGGGTCAGGTCCCCAGTGGGGAGTACACGAGAGGCAACTACACAATGATGTTTCTCTCCCTCTCTTTCTCCCTCCCTTCCCCTCACTCTAAAACTAAATAAATAAAACCTTTAAAAAACATGTAAATCTTTTTGATCATTAAAAAATATATGAACAAAGTTAGAAGACAAGACACCATCTGGGAAAAAGATATTCTCAAAGCTTAAAATGAACAAAGAATTATGTCCAAAATTTATAAAGAATTCTTGCAAACGAATGAGAAAAAACCAAACATATCCATGGGAAAGAAGCAAAGTATAGAAGGAGGCGGACCGCGGAAGAAAACTGAAAATAAACATATGGACAACATACTCAACAGCACTGAGCGTTAGGGAAATGCAAATTAGGACAACAGTGAGACACCCTCAATTTGGTGAAAAATGTTAATGTCAAGGAAATGAGCTATCAAACCATGAAAAGACACAGAGGCATCTTAAGTGCATATCACGAAGCGAAAGAAGCCAGTCTGAAGGTCACACACTGTCTGATTGCAGCTCTGTGACATTCTGGAAAAGGCAGGACCGTGGAGACAGCACACGGGGAGTGGTTGCCAGGGGCGGGAGCCGGCAGTGATGAACAGGCCGAGCACAGAGGACGCGCGGGGCAGTGAGAATACTCCTCGTGATGTGAGAATCCTGGATGTGCGTCGTTATGCATTCATGCAAGTCCTAGAGTGTGCAACACCAAGAGTGAGCCCCAAGGTACACTGCGGACTTTGGGTGGCTATGAGGAGCCGACACAGGTTCATCTCCGGTAAAAAATGTGGGAGGGACGTTAATGATGGGGAAGGCTATGTATGTGCGGGGGCGGGAGGTACAGGGGAAATCTCTACACTTCCCTCTCGATTTTGTTACTAACCTGAAACTGCCTGAAAAAATTATTCTTAAAAAATGTCAATGCGATAACACCAAGCGCTGATGAGAATGTGGAGAAATGGGACCTCACACACTGCTGACAGGGATGTATACTCAGCAGCATTAGCAGACCCAGCAATTCCAGCTGTAGAGGGAAAAATCTTTCACTGGCACACTAGAAAACAGGTACTAAGATGTGTATTGCGCTGCTTTGTAAAAGGTGTGGAAAAGTAAAAGGAAACAGCATCAAGATTAGCCAAATGGAAAGTGGATAAATAAATTATGTCATATTAAAAAAAAAAGGACTGCCCCTCAGCAATTTCGTTAAAAATGAAACAACATGGAAAAATCCCCCAAAACAAAATCTTAGATTAAAAAAAGCAAGTTAGAGAGGGTAGTACTGAATGACAGCACGTGTGTGTAGTTTCAAATGTGTGAAACAACACTGTGTGTGTTTTAAGGACGTGTGCACATGCAGAGTGTGAAGAGTCACGAGACTGAAAAATACCAGGTCTGGGGTCCCCGTCGCCTCTGGGGAGGCCGGGACATGAAGTGGGTTTCCGGGAGATGTCCAGTGTGGCTCTAAGATTTTATGGCTCTTGAGGGAGTTGGGGAGAAGGTACACAAGTGCTCACTACGTTGTTTTGAACTTTTCCGTACGTTTAACAGAAAGGTGGCGCCCACCGGGTGGACCGGAGGGTCCCCCTCCAGCTGTGTCAGGCAGATGCGGTCTGAAGCGAGGCTCGCGCTCTCAGACCACAGATAAACAGGTGCTGACCGGTGAGCAGGGGCCGGGACTTGTCAGCAGACTCGAGCTGGGTCAGAAACAAAACAAGCAAAACAAAACGGGGAGATGCACCCGGGATGTGTAGCCCGGAGTCGCAGCCTTCCTGGGGTTTTACAAGCAGCGGGGCAAGCCAGCAGCTCCTGGAACCTCATCCTGGAAAGCGGCAGCCTGCCAGTGACCACTTTGTATTCCACAAAGGGCATGAGCTCAGACGAGAATCAAGGGCTGTCAGACTCTCAGCCTCACCCTCACGGCAGGGCAGCTCTGGCAACACGTGCAGATTCGTCAGGAGAAGAATAACTGTCCTTTCTCTGAGTCGGCTCCTGACGATGCACAGGAGCAAAGCTCTAGCCCTTGCCAGAAAAGCCCACATCCTCTGGCTGCCCCTTGAGTCCAGATGGGGCTGACCTGGGGCTGACCTGGGGCTGACCTGGGGCTGACTCTGGGGCTGGAAACTATGGCAGCCCAGTAGCTAACTCAGAGTTTCTTGTGGTCTTCAGGCACCGGAGACGCGGTCTTGGTCTGCGCCCTGAGTGCTCGAAGCGCCGAGGTGCAGTGAGGGTCGTACTCACTGGAGCTCACCAGCGCATGGGCAGAGAGCCCCCTCAGGACACTAGGTACGGCTTTCTCTCTAACTCGAACAGTCAGCAACAAGCTCCCCATCACTGCTGTTCCATGAAGCCTTGCCAATCTGAGTGGAAGGAGGAAGCTAGTTTCCAGTCAAACAGAAGAACCGAGGGGCCCCAAATCTGTTCTCCAGTCTTGGCCCAGAGGGCCGTGTAGGCACACCCCCCAGGCCAACCCGCCCACTCCAAAGACACCGGCGCACAACACAGAAACACAAACAAGTGACTAACTAGACCTGTGCTCTTCTGCTATCATTGTAGTCATCCACTTTATTTTATTTTAATAGTTTAGTTTTTATTATATATTTTTTCCTATTACCATTGATTCCCCTTATACGTTCTTCCACTGGCAACCCCCCACCGGCACCAGCCCCCCTCCGCAATCACCACTCTGTTGTCTGTGTCCACAAGTGCTTTCTCTTTTTGGCTTGATCTTTCCACATACGAGCTCTCAACCCCAGAACTGCCAGCTGCTCACTGAGTCTCTCTCTTCCATTCTAGAAACAACTCGAGGGGCATGATTTGGGGGTTCTAAGGTTTTGTGGAAAGGGCACAGGTGTTTGAAACAGGTTTGCTTCCTGACTCAGGCCCTGTTACTCCGGTGCTGGGAGGTTTCACCACGTACGCCCAGGAGGCCTGGAAGCACACCGCGGTCTTCCATTGGAGCCGACATCACTCTCTGCCGAATGAGAGCACTGCATCCACATTTCGGACCGATTCATGCCACTTGAATAGGATGTGTCTCATTAATCTCCCCATCTGTTGTTGATGCGTGTGAACAGCTCCAGTGGGAAACACAAAGGGCTGACATGGGGTTTACTACTCGCACCTCTGAGTCCAGGTTTAATTTGCCAGGAGTTACTATTCCTGCAGATGGGACACAGATATCTCAGAACTGGCTTTCCTCGCCCCAGTCACAAAGACATGTGTGACAACTGCCCCGTCTGCCTGGGCAGGGTTCCCATCACCGGGGCCACACAGATGCTCATGTGTCAGCCTATCCCGGTGTCGGCAGGAGTCGAAGGCAGAATAAGATTTCCAGGTCAGGAACAGAGGGCTGCCAACGCTGTCATTCCGGCGTTTTCCCCCTTCCGACCGCCACTGCCTTCAGATCAGTTCATTGCTCGGTGTACCCTCCACCGGGCTCGGGCCAGCACAGACGAAAGTCAGCGTCAGTCAGGGTTACACTAGGTAATTGTGTAATTGAAAGGACCCATGTGAGAAGACTCTGACATTAAATTGGCCGCACTGAGGACTGGGGATTACTAACTATACAGCCCTCCAATTCCCACATCACCAAGGGTAATCAACATCTTTGAGGGAAAATTAACACCTCATGAAAAGCCAGTCTGACAACCCCCGGTATAATTAAATGAGGATTACTCAGTGTGCTCCTTACTTTAACAAATTTGTGAGAGCGCAGTATTTGCCGTGCTTTGTGCTGGACACTGGAGCATTCGATGGTGAAAAAATCAGACAACCCCTATGTGTCTAAATTACTCAGTGCTGCTATGGCTTGACTTGTGCCCCTCCCGCAAACTCATATGTCGAAGTCCTAGCCCCTGGTTCTTCAGAATGTGACCTTATTTGGAGAGTCTTTATAGAAGTCATCAATTGAAATAAGGTCATTAGAGTGTGTCTTTATCCAATATGCCTAGTGTCCTTATAAGAGAGGGAAATTTGGACCCAGAGAGAGAGACATGCTCACAGGGAGAACACCACGTGGGGATGAGGACAGAGACGGCGTGATGTTTCCATAAACCGAGAAGTGCCAAAGATGGGCAGCAAACCACCAGAAACAACAGGAGAAGCATGGAACAGACTTTCTCACCCAGCCTTAGAAAAAAACAGCCCTGCTGACACCTTGATCTCGGGCTTCTAGCCTCCATAACTGTGAAGCAACACATTTCTGCTTTTTAAGCTACCTGGTGTGTGGTGCCTGGTGATGCCAGCCCTACTAAATTAAGTGCAGATGCCTTCTACGAAACAATGTCACTTAATGTCGCTTTGAATAAACATGGCAGACCTCCATCCCTTCCATCGGCAATAGGTGTTCCCAGCTGCGCACAATCCCAAACACGGTTCCAGCCCAGCCGTCTCTGAAGGAACCAGGGCCAGAATGAGCTGGAGCTCCTTGGAGTCCCGTGGAAAGGATCTTAAGGGTCAGTGGAATAAAAAATAATGAAAGTTGTCGTATGTAAATCACCAAACAAACTTTGGCGAGAGTATAGAGAAAAGGAAATCCTCGTGCACTGTTAGTGGGATTGTGCACTGGTGTAGCCACTATGGAAAACAGAATGAAGGTTCACCAAAATATTAAAAATAGAGCTGCCATAGGATCTAGCAATTCCTCTTTTGGGTATTTATCCAAAGACAACAAAAACACTAATTTGAAAAGATATATGCACCCCTATGTTCATTGCAGCATTATTAATAATAACTGGATATTGGGAGATATGGAAGCAACCTAGATGTCTGTCAATAGATGAATGGCTAAAGATATGAGACATATATATCTCTAGAAAGAATCCAGCCAAGTACTATGAAAAATAGAGACATTTATTAAAGAAGATACAAGATAGAAGAAACATTGTATATAGGAGAATGACAACTCAGATCCCTTCAAAGTAGGCACCTTGGGACCGTACACAGCTCTCTCAGCATCTCTTCCACTGTTCAAAACACTCGGCAAAATTCTTTGTTGGAATCGCTATCAGCTGCCCTGTTGTATTTTCATGAGTCTCATCGATGATGTGAAATCTCTTCCCTTTCAAAGGTAATTTAAGTTTTGGGAAAAGCCAGAAGTCTCAGGGCACCAAATCTGGGCTGTAGAGTGGCTGAGCCACCTGGGTGATTTGATGTTTTGCCGACATATTCTGCATGAGATCTGATGCATGAGTGGGCACGGTGTCATGATAAAGCTGCCAATCACCAGTTTCCCATGGCTAAGGCCGTTTTCATTGTATTGCATCTCTCAAATAAGGAAGAACATCGAGGTATTACTCCTTATTAATTGTTTGGCCTGGGGAGGGGGCCTTACTCATGATGGACAACACCTTCCCAATCAAAAAACACAGTTAACATGGTCTCGCTGCAGCTTTGCCATGCCTTCTTTGGGCGTGAAGAACCAGGTGACTTCCATTGGGACAACTGGGCTTTCGCTTCCAGATCACAGCTGTAGACCCACCATTCATTTCTGGTTATGATCTTCTTGAGGAAATTTGGTGCATTGGAAGTGGTTTGAATCAAGTCATTAACAACTGCAGCACAATGTTCCTTCTGCTCTGGTAGCAGAAGCCACAGAATGAATTTTGCCATGACATATTTTATGCCAAGATCCTATATCAGAATCTCAGACACAATCATTTTTAGAATCCTCAGATCAGCTTCTAGTTCTCTCACTGTCAGTCACCAATCTTTGTTGATTGCAGCCTCTACGTTCAACATTCTCAGGTGTTCTGCTTGTTGCAGGGCTTCCAGAACATGGATCACTTTCAATGGATTCTCGACCCTCTTTGAAGTGTTTGTGTCACACTTTTATTAGTGCTGCACTCACTGCATCATCTCCAAAATTCTTGTGAATCATCCGAATAGTTTCCACAGGAAAATGTTTGAGCTTAACACAAAATTTGATGCAGATTTGTTGCTCCACTTGCTCAATCATTCTGAATGCCACAGCCACACTATATACGCTCGCTCAACAGCCTCTGCTGCCCCCACTGACTAGTACAACGAAGTCGTCATTGTTCACATGTGCACACTCCAGTCCACTCTCCTTGGCTGCCAGGTTACATCAATGCCGAGCAATCTGTTCTCATTATATTAACAATGGATGCACTTTTTCCAGACAGACCTTGTATATAATGTGATATTATTCAGCAATAAAAAGAAAAGAGCGAAGTCTTGCCATTTGCAACAACATGAATAGGCCTAGAGGATATTATGCCCAGTGAATGATGTAAGCCAGACACAGGAACACAAATATTGCATGATTTCACACATATGAGGAATCTAAAAATAAAAACAAAATAGAAACAAACTCATAGCTACAGAGAACAAGCTGGGGTGGGAGTCGGGGGAATGGGAATGAAAAATGATAATGAAACGGAAAGAATCTCTTCGCAGTTTCTCTAGGGGATTCAAGATTATCCTGCCACTTTATTGTCTCAAAAATTTGTGGCATGTGCTGGTTGGCTTCAAAAATATCAAATTTTTAAATTAGTATTTTTCACCTCAATTTTAATCCTAATACTAGTGAACTCTGTGACCTCAGGCAAGTCTAATCTGCTCACCGAACCCTAGTTCACTCACTTGTAAAGTGGAAGTTTAGGCTAGAAAATACCTGGGTCATCCCTTCAGAGCCAGCTGTTTTGCAACTTGCAGCTCATGGACTTGGATAGCTTACGATAACAACAACAACAACAACAACAACAACAACAACAACAACAATGTGTTTATTTTGCCAAGTTTTATTCTGTGCAAATTTTATTAATTAATGCATCTAGTACATGCAACCCTTTTACAAGCAAAGTAAAGCAGATCGACCTGGGTTATTCTCAGACTTCTCCATATATCTGGACTCAGTGGGATAAAAAATGCTGTTGTCGTAAGAAAGAAAGTCCCTGTCTCAGGCAGAGTACGACATGGTCCCTAACCCTCAGAGAGCCAGAGGAGGTGGCATTTCCTGCATGCTAGACAGAGCACCTGCAGTCGGCTACAGAGGCCACATCCTGGGCCACAGCCCCACACCATGCACACAGTCCAGCCTCCCCAAGCTATGCACTGCGAAGAGATTGGGGTGTGCTTTTATTTTGTAAGCATACACAAGAGCACAAACACACTCCAAAAAATGCAATCATCCCAAACATAGGGTAGGCATCTTGCTATTTTCAATCAGTGCTGTTTCTTGAACAATTACCTATGTCTGGTTTTCCATTTACAGATTTTCCTTATTATATCTTTTAATAGCAGCATGGTTACTCCATTCTGTATACAGACCAGATTTATTTCTCCATCTTTTATTAATAGACATTTAAGTTATTTTGAGGGTTTTTTTTTTTTTGCTATTACAAAGAATGCTGCAAAAAATGTCTTTATGCAAATATTCTCCCCCACTTGCAGGCTTTATTTCTCTAAGGTAAAGTTCCTGAAGTAAAATTACTCAATCAAAGGATATGCATGTATTTTTTATTTTGATGAATATGTTCAAAAGGTCACACCGGTTTGCCCTCCCAGGGAGATGGTTTTTTGGCAGATAAACAGCATGCCATTGTTGCAGGTCTTGGTAGGTCCCAATCTTGCCTATTTGGCTTAGGAGTAAAACCCTGGGCCCCCATCATAACTAAAAGATGTTCTTGGCCATTCAAAATTCAGCAAGCATGCACAGTTCTGCCAGTTTACTTATGGACAAGATGGTCCTCAGCAGTGATGGGAAAGACGGTGTTTCAGAATTGGAGAAGGTTAACACAATAGAGTCCTTAGGGATGATTTCATCAGCATCCTCATTTGACAGATGAGCAAATGGAGCTGTGGGTGGGTGCTGTCTCTGGGTGTGTGTTACCCTGTCCCCATCTTTCTGTGAGGTGTGGGCGTTCATCAGTCATCCAAAACTTCTGGGTCTTTCCAACGCAGCCTCAAGGGAGGGGCGGGAACATGCTTGTGCAGATGAAGAGGCCGCCTAGGCTATGAGAGGTGTTCTCCGAATGTTTGTCATCTCAGTGTGAAAACGTCGTACCTGCTTGGGATGAGCACAATGATGCAAATGTAGTTCTTGAACAACAGACTGAAGTACCAATCTGCCTTCGGTGGCATGACTCACTTCAGCGTGTGATCTGTAGGAGAGGGCTGTCTCCGGTTTTAATATCTTAATTGGTGCAGGACTCACAAGAAGAAAGAGATTTTATTAATTAGCCCTCTTGAAACCACAGCACTGTCCCTCAAAGCCCGTGGGTTTAAAAGCTCAGGAAAGGAGAGGTGGATCCAATTATTCACCTGACATGTGGCCTCCTACGTGCAGAAACTGCCGGACCACGAGACTCTCATTCTCTTCTCCCTCAAGGGGCAGGGAATAGGATGGATATACATGTGTGTGCGAGCGCACGCGCGTGTGTGTGTGGAGGGGGGGGAGAAAGAGAGGGAGGGGGAGAGAGAGAGAGGAATTAGGAAAAAAACATAATATAATCGAGCAATATCTCTTAAATCGTTAGGAATGTCTCTAATATATTGTTCTCAGGGAGGGGTGGGGAATCAAAAAACAAATTGCAGGCTAATGCATTTACTTTAATTATATTTGAGTAAAAACAAAGCAAAAAACCTCTATCTAAATGTAAATATGCATTTGCATCTGTCTGAGTGAGCAAGGGAAAAGCCTGAGAAGTAGATAGCAGGTGTTAGCGTCGGTAGCTCACGGGGATGGGATTGGAGATGGGACCCAAGGAGATGATTTGCTTTTATTTTATATGCGTTTTTACCATTTCCATAGTTACAATAAGCGTGTATTACTTTTGTATTGAAAAACATCAATCAAGGAAATTAGATGAAAATGAAAAGAAAATGTTCATTCCCAATTAGTATATTTCTCTGTGTTTGGAGAGAGAGCAAGAGAGAGAGAAGCAATGCACAGAATAATGTATTTCATATGATCTATTTATAGCAATAAAAAATTCACTCACACATGTGCTAGTATATGTATTGAAATACTTTTTCAGTACTGTTTGAAACATTTGCCATGGGTATGTAATTCTTTCATTTGTCAAAAAATTTATATTTATGAATAATTTGTGACAGGGAGAAAATGCTTGTGATGTATTAAACAAAAGAACAGTAAATTAAACTGCTAATACATCAAGATTTCAATAGTAAGGGAACAGTTGGAAGAAAATGCACAGACAAAAGCTGGATGGGAAAATGCCATAATGCCAAGACTGTTGGTGAAATTATAGGTGGCATTTATGAAAATTAAACACAGACCCTGTGGGCATGACTTTGCCTTTGATGCATCAGGGCTGGGGGAAGTCTTGCCAGACTGTGGATACACAGCAGGTTCTCGGACCACAGACCAATCAGACCTCAATCCAATCAGTGGATTGAGGGCGGGCTGCGAACCAAAGTGTCGCAGGTTCAATTCCCAGTCAGGGCACATGCCTGGGTTGCAGGCCACGGCCCCCAGCGGCCGCACATTGATGTTTCTCTCTCTCTCTCTTTCTCCCTCCCTTCCCTCTCTAAAAATAGATAAATAAAATCTTAGCCCTGGCTGGGGTAGCTCAGTGGATTGAGCGCAGGCTGCGAACCAAAGTGTTGCAAGTTTGATTCCCAGTCAGGGTACATGCCTGGGTTGCAGGCCATGACCCCCAGTAACTGCACATTGATGTTTCTCTCTCTCTCTCTCTCTCTCTCTCTCTCTCTCTCTCTCTTTCTCCCTCCCTTACCTCTCTGAAAATAAATAAATAAAATCTTTAAAAAAATGATGGCATTAATGCTCAGTTTGTTTTCATTGTTTTAATAATTACTACAATTTACTGGAGGTCCAAGTTGTGTCTGGAAAGCACAAAAACAAATGGGACTTCAAGCGAGGAAGAGGGTCTGAGCCTGTGGGCTGCACGGAGCCTTTTGAGAACTGGAGCTCCCCTGCAGGGCTGGGCCTGAGAGCCTAGGGATCCTCGGAAAAGCCAGGGCGTTGAGACAGGCGGTGGAGACCAAAGACATTCTCAACAGGAAACATCGCACACTGAAGTCTTGAAATCTTCCCTCACTGTTTAAGAAATTCTGTGCTATTTCAGTTCCTAAAGATAACTAGCCAGGTCTGAGCCACTCACAGTCCAGGACACGGTCTGTGTGTTTCTTGCAACCATTGCATCACGTGTTGCTTCACTCACGACGCGAACCTGTGTGGACCGAAGAGCAAATTCTGTAACTGCTACGCTGTTTGCCTCTCCTTGTGTAAATACAGATGAGTGATGATAGCCACACCAATAAATGAGGATATGTAAATATCATACATGTAGCTATGTTTTTCAGGTGCTATGTATTTATTGTTTGCAATGCTCACATCCTCATCTATCAAGCTCGGCCCAGGTAAAGTTCTACATAACCATTTTGTCTTCTACAAAATGCCCCTCAGTCACCCCCAGATATCACAGTTACCCTGTTCTTTGGCCTTCTTAAACCTTCTAAATAATTTGCAATTTAATTACAGACTAACTTGCATCGTTACAGGCATTGAATATGTACTTATCTCTCTTATCTTGATAAACTTCCTGACGATAAATGGTGTAAAAAAATTAAACTTCCTTTTAATCTACTCTCTCTTCCCCCTCCCCCGCAAAATCTCAGCATACCATGAAACAATACAGAATCATAATCTCACAGAATTTTAGAGCTAGCAAGAACTTGAATCTATGAAGGGACTCCTTTCATGAGATGAGAAACCTCATCTAGCATCACCTGCTAGGATGACTATTACCTCTAAACTAAGAATGCTGCCGATAAACACACACGTGTGCATGCACACATGCGCGTGCACACACACACACACACATACACCATCTACCTACCCAGGTCCCCTCTGAAATCAAATGGGCACTGTCTACTGTGGGCAATTTAGACTCAGTAGAATTCTGAAGTGGCCTCTGATCAACCAAAGGAAGAAGTGTCTTTCCCCGCCTGCCAAAAACAGGTCTCATGAGCTTTCAGGGTGCTGTTCTTTTTTGTTGCTTTTTGCCTGACACATGCAAAGGGGAAGCAACAAGGTTTGGCTTCCGCTAGCCCTAAAGCCATGGAAAGGAGTTTCCCACTTCTAACTGCAAAGCACAGTGATAACCTGTTGTTTAATCCTATTAGCTGCATTCGTGGAGAAACTCTATGCATAGTTTTCTACTTTTCATGTTGGTTTACCTTGATTCATAAAATGTAGGGGAAACGTTAGGCCCAGGATAAGATTTCACCATGAATAAGAAAAAAAACCTGCCACTTGGGGAGTGTGGGTGGGATGCCAGCACCAGGGCGCAAATCTTGGTTTCCTGGTTCACTCATAAACACGGCTGAAACCAGAAAACTGGCTCCCACAGCTTCCTGACGGCGACTTTGGAGTAAGTCAGACCCGTGCTTTCTCCGCCGCGTTACACAACACACAAAGTAAGAAGGAAACAGGACCTGACGGATCACTCACCACCTCCTTGAATCCTGTGGTGTGTTGCCACCCTTCAAGGCCAGGCAGGTCCACGGTATTTGGGCAGACGGAACAATACTCACGGAGCTGCTAGGATGTCTGGCACGCCTTTATTCACGGGTGGGCGAGTCACGCATGCTGCGGGCCAGTGTCTACCTGCATGTCTCATGTTGTGGCCCCTGCTCCCCAATGTGACACCCATCGTGGCACTTGTCCCCTGGTGTGTCTCTCATCATCTTCGCCCCCAGCAGGGAGTCCCTACCTGTGTATGTACTAGAGTGGGACAAACCCGGAAAACTGCCAGAACATTACATAACGTAACATTCCTGCGCACGTGAGCCCACTTCGTGTTATGGGAACAGTTGATCGGACCCAGGCTCAAGGCTGTGAGAACACTAGTTATGAGGCACCTCCAAGGATTTGGGAACACTGCTCCCCTTAGCTACCCAGACACCTGGGGGAGGAAGCCAGACTGCCTCCACTTACCTCACACATGGGCTGACAGTTTTGTTGGTGGCGGCAAGAACGGCACCAGGTGTCAGACTGGTGGGTCAGATTGGACCTTGTTCAGCAACCTGGGACTTGTGTCCTGGCTAGGAAAGAATTCAGAGTCGAGACCCCAGTTATAAGAGAAAGTCTATCAGGAAGTCACAGAGGGAGAAGAAATGAGTGGTAGAAGAATTGGGCTCAGGAAATAAGTTACAGAGGCAAAAGAAGGGGCCCTTGTAGTTTAGGAGAGAGAAGGGAAAGGTAATGAGAATGGGGGGATGGCAAGGAGGTGGAGGTGCTGGGTGGAAGAGCAGGGAGAGTGTGCTGGTCCTCTGTCCTAAGGACTTTTAAGGATGGAGATTTTAGGGGAGGTCCCAGCTGTGTCCTTTCAGGGTCATGGCTTCTACTGATTGGTCAGTGCCAGGGCAGGGGGTCAGCCATGGTCCTGAGGTCAGCCATGGAGTCCCTTGTCTGGTTTTGCTACTTTTCTGGGCTTGGAGTTGAAAACACAACTGTTTATTTTATATATATTTTTTAAATTTTATTTATTTATTTTTAGAGAGAAGGGAAGGGAAGGAGAAAGAGAGGAAGAGAAACATCATGTGTGGTTGCCTCTCAGGTGACCTGCACTAGGGACCTGGCCTGCAACCCAGGCATGTGCCCTGACTAGGAATCGAACTGGCGACCCTTTGGTTCGCAGCCCGCTCTCAATCCACCGAACTACACCAGCCAGGGCCCGAATGTGGTTTAAATCCCACGGGCAAGTGGAAAGGGCTTTGCAACTCTGACTTTGGTGGTCAGGCAGTTGCTTCAGAATTCCGCTTGTGTAGTCTCTGAAAAATCTCCTTCCTCTTATGTGCATCCATTCGACTATAAACTGATCAATGATCCATATTATCGATCTCTGTCCCTACTACTGGCAGAGGACTCAGCATGCAATAAGTGCTCAAAAGGTATTTATTGGACTGATTTGAAAATGAAAAGAGTAGACAGTAGGCAGGCTCCTGCCGGACAGTAACTGTCTCTTCCAAAACAGTACCTTCCCACTATCCACCACTCCTTTTCCTTCTCCACATTTCCGGGCTTCAGTTGGCCCTGACTCCAGAACACCCCCACTGGCTCTTCTCCGTTTAGAAAATGGACATTTGTTTACAGATGATCCCAGATTATGCCATGCTCCCCGTTTTCCCAAAATATCAGGCATCCACACGCAGCCTGAATCTGGAGGGTACAATGAGCACTGCTGTTCCGTCTAAAGGCCTCCCACGGGCTGCAGGAGGAATATCATTTGTGTGTCCTGTTTGTTTTCATAGCCCGGGGGAAGCCTCAACAGGCAGCAACGCATCTCTAATCTCCTCTCCATTTCCTGTCTGAGAGAGGGGCGGGCGGACTCTCCCTCCACAGACATTCAAATTCAACCATATCCATTCACTTGGAGCTACTGTGAGCCAGCATGAAAGCACAGAACTCAGAAGCCCGACGGGGAAGTCTTTCTCCCACTGAGGAGTGGCGTTAGAGTAAGTACAATGCCAAGGCTGGGGAAACTTTCCTCTTCCCCCTTTAGTTCTTCTGGCTGGTCAAATAATTCAAATGACATACTGCACATTAGCAGGAGGAAAATCGAATTTTAATACGTGGGCACAGGGAATTCACCTCAGCATGAAAACTCTAAAGACGGGCAAAATGAGGTATACATGCCATTTTGGACGAAGCCGGAGGGAGGGGGTGCTGGGTAGACAACCCACAGGTGGGTGAGAAAGGGCAAATGTTGGATAAACAAATTCCTCCAGGGCTGCCCAGAAACAGTGGGGCACAGGAAGAGATTTTTGCTTGGATCCTTTCGGGGGCCACGCTTGGTTGCTAGGTGCCAAGGTGAGTAAGGTGAGGCCCCCTCCCTGAGCAGGTCAGCACTCTGCACGGCGGGGTGACGCACCCTGGGGAGACCCTCTCCCAGCTCCCACACAACCACAAAACCTTCCAAACGGCTGTGAAGTGGCTTGCTTCTATGTCCATTCAAACGTAGGATATTTCTTCTTTCCTAATGGTCCATTATAATGATGATCAGAGTATTGTGCCTCTTTTTGTCAGTTTCTGTTTCTCAAAATTCACCTCTGACCCAAATATCATACATTTATTGAGTTGTAGAATTCTAGAACCCTGCCAAGGATATTCAAGAAATAATAATATTACTAAGTGTCTTTTTAAGTTACTGACCTAAAATTATATGTCACAGGTGGCAAACACAAGGCTCGTGGGCTGAATCCGGCCCTCCACCGTGTTTTATCTGACCCGGCACCTTGTTTCTACCCTGCAGCAGCGCTGAGCTCCTTGCTCCTAGTTAGGGAGTAGTTACATTTATACAGTCCTAAAGTTACATTCGGCCCTTTGGAGGCAACTGCAAGGCTGATGTGGCCCCCGGTGAAAATGAGTTTGACACCCCTGCTATATATTGTAATGCCCAGTTTCTCTGTAAACATTGTAGGTAACTTAGAGTTTTATATTCCACGGAATGCTGCCCCCCAAATGGGATAAGAGCTGTACCCATGGTTTGTTGTTCAGCATTTCCTGAAATTGCTTTAATTAGGTGAGATTTAGAAAGGGAAATATGTTTAAGGAAGGAGCAGATGTCTATCACCCAACCTACAGTCTACTATATTTGGACTTGGGGGAAAATTGTTCATTTTTCCAGGAAACTTGGAAACTATTTCTTAAACCCATTCTTAGACAAGAGGAAGTATTTTCTGATGACTCTTTGGCAGGCAGTAATTTCTGACAGGATAAGCCTTAGAAGTACTTTATTGACCTAGCTTTTAAAACATACTCAGCATGAATCGTCCCCACTGTTATGGTTCTTTTAAAAGAACATAATAATATGTTTAATGCATTAAGGAACAATAAAGATTATACAAATAGTCGATCAAAAAGTACAAATGGGCCTTGCTGAGGGCCAGCGGTTGTCCTGGATTTTTAGTCTCCTCGGTTAACCCTGCACGGATGCCAGTGTGGTCTCAGCCAGCTGCGCCGAGGGTGCGCCCTCTGTCGTGACCCTCTGGGCAACACGACATCCTTGCCCGCGGGCGTCTCAAGTCACATGGGCCTTGCACCTTGGTTCTTGTGAATGGTGAAATACAATTGGCACCACTGAAACACACACACACACACACACACACTTCAGAATGCCCGGTGTCCCTCACTGTACTCCCAGTTACACGTTTGGTGGACCTCTGACGTATGGGCGGGACTAGGATGTGGCAAGGAAGGCACTCACCTTGGGAACAAAATTTAAGGGGACACCAAAAAAACTCAGTTACTGAGATACGTAACGTTTCAATGCATTATTTTAAAAAATCAATTAAGTGCAGAACAATTCGCAATGAACTAAATATCAACATTTTAAATAGTACGATCCAGCCTGCATGTGCACACCCATGCCGCACTGACTCTCCCCTCATCTCGACTCTGGTTCGGAAATAATCTTATTTATGAGAACAGGGAGCCAGCCCCACGGCACAGGGTTTCCCAGGCTGATGTTTTTAAATAAATTGCATGAAAGTATATATTGTTGGATTTGATTTGCTAATACGTTGTTGACCTTTGCATGTATGTTCACGAGAGACTTTGGTCTTCAATTCCCTTCCTTGTAATGTCTTTGGTTTTGGTATTAGGGCAGCACTGGCCTCAAAAAATAAGTTAAGAAGTATGCCCTCTTCTGCTTCTGGAAGAGATTGTAGAAACTTGGTGTCATTTCATTATTCTTATTATTAACTGCTTGGTAGAATTCCCCAGTAAAGCCATTTGGGCCTGACCATTTTTCTTTAAAGCTAATGACTAATTCAGTTTCTTTAATGGATATAGGCTTACTCAGCCTATTTTTTCTCCTCGTATGAGTTTTGGTAAAGTTTGTCTTTTAAGAAATTGGTCCATTTCATCTAGGACATCAAATTTGGGGGCATAGAGTTGTTCATAATATTCCTTTCTAGTTCTTTTAATGCCCATGAAATCAGTAGTGATAGCTTCATTTCTGATATTAGTAATTGGTGTCTTCTTTTTTTTTTCTCTTGGTTAGCCCAGCTAGAGGGTTATCAGTTTTACTGATTTTTTTCAAAGAACCATCTTTTGGTTTTGTTTATATTTTCTATTGAGTTTCTGTTTTCAATTTCATTGACCTCTACTCTAATTCTTATTTTTTTTCTTCTGCTTACTTTGGGTTTAGTTTCTTCTTCCTTTTCTAGTTTCCTTATGTGGAAGCTTCCATTATTAATTTTAGACCTTTCTTCTCTAGGAATATATGCATTCAATGCTGTAAAATTCCCTCTAATCACTGCTCTTGCTGCATCTCACAAATTTTGATGAGTTGTACTTTTATATACTTCTGTGTGTTAAATAGTCTTTCTTTTAAAGTCCTCCATATCTATATTATAATATCCAATACACAGTTCTTTCTTTAGAGACTCCTTAAGGTTAGAAAAGACACAATCAGGAGGAAAACCAGTGGGCAACTAGAAGAATGTCCTACTCCAACCCTGAACTCCTTATTGGGAAGACCGACTCATACATACATCGCTCTAATACAAGGGCGTCAAACTCATTTTCACCGGGGGCCACATCAGCCTCGTGGTTGCCTTCGAAGGGCTGAATGTAATTTTAGGGCTATACAAATGTAACTACTCCTTAACTTTAAGGAGTTGAAAATACATTCGGCCCTTTGAAAGCAACCATGAAGCCGATGTGGCCCCCAGTGAAAATGAGTTTGACACCCCTGCTCTAATACATAGAGCACATGCCATAGAGCTCAGACTGAACGCAGCCATTGTTTTCAGCTGGAGCCTCCCACATTCCCTTCATCACACACAAACCCTCACTCCATTTTGCCATTTCCCCTTTATAGTTGCCCTAGACGAACATTTCAACCAGACTCCGTCCGTGGTGTTGAGGAGTAGCAGAATAGGACGCTCCTAAATATGCCACATTGCCATTAAAATGATTTTGGGCTGAAGGCAGATGCTGGAAAAGCTCTCTGCCCTTCTCCTAGTCACCTAAAAGCAGGACATAACATTTACAGAGGTGTCCCTCCTCCCCTCCCCAGCAGGAAAAACAAAAGTGAATCCCCAGGGACAGCAACCAGAGGGACGCAGGAAACACCACTTGGCTACATTCCTCTCCCCACAGAGTTGCCTTCTCACCCTTCACCACCCTAGAAACTCAGAGTCCTTTCCCTTTGTCTTGTCACTTCTCTGAATCCGATTGTTCTTTTGTTAAGCACAACTCTAACCACCCCTACGCAGGAGTTCATAAACTGCTGTTAATCTTTTTTGTTGTAGTGGTTGTTAGTCTAATTACAGGGCCCCAGCCTGAGAACCTTAGAAGGGTATAGGAAAAGGTATTTTTTCCTCCCCTACCGTGTCATACAATAGAAATGGCCGAGGACAGAGAATTTTCTTGCCCTCTCTTTGAAACCCCATGCTACCCTGGGGATTAACAGGGAGTTACAGATTTACCACCGCAGGTAAGAAATATACTATCTAGATGCACAGGCCCAAGACAAGATCAAAGAGGGGGACTTTCTAATGCAACCACATCCCTCCGGAGTTCAGTGGGCTGCAGCCCTCCTTGGGTTTGGTTCTACAAAGCAAATACAGTAGCAGACTTAATGCCCAGCTCAGAATGCTTAAAAAGAGAGCTTTCACCACGTCATGGATTCTTTTCGGACTTTCTTATACAGACATAGAGAAAGTAACTTTTTAAGTCAAAAGAGTTGCTAAGAATGAACTCATTTGATTTCCTGGACTGTCTAAATTTGCATCTAACTCATGTGTCTACCACCAAAAAAAAATTTGATTTCTCAAAAAATGGAAACTACCTGCCTAGTGTCATTGAAAGGTGCTAAGTCATTCTGATGGATTATTATTTTTTTTAATTTGGTATTTAAGGATTTCTGTCTGGTTGTTTTTACCACTGATTTTCATAATCTTTGTCAGACACTTCCTATACATCTGAGGCCACATGCAAAGTCATAAAATGCAAATGTGATTAAGGACTGTGCCCATCTCAAATTCTAAGAATTTATGACCAATGCTAGGAATTCTTTTTAAAAGCACTTTATTCAAATGTTTTGAAGCCCAGACTAAATTTTGAAGGATGTCTTTAAAGATTCTCTAGATTTTTTTAAGTGTACATAGACAAGTACTCAGGTGATAGAAGTAGTGGAGGGAGGAAAAATAAACAGGAATCATCCTGGATGAGCTGCTGGATTGGTGTCTAAATTGCCCAGATGCCCCTGTACTCTGTCTCAGGTGGAGAATCTGCTCCTAATTAGATTCTATTTGAAAGCAAACATGCCGTGACCAAGCTGGCTCACCATTGTCAAGAATGTTGATTTGCTTCATGACTGACTCTCCGCAGGTATTTTATTAAGGTAGCACCTCAAGATATTAGAAGTTGGCTCATCATTCACTCTCCAACAGGGAAATGAGGAAAAGCATTTTCTAAAGTTCTTGGGCATTAAATCCAGGTTAACTGAGTGTTAATTAAACAAGGAGGCCATTGACTGAGGTGGTTCTAATGCCTTGGCAGCCTATGTAGGCAAACTAAAACCTAAGCCTATAAGTGCCTCCGAGTTAAGAAACTGAAACCTAAGGACATCCAATCACAAACAGCCAACAAGGCTTTACCAAGTAAGGTCGCCACTTATTAGCCAATGAAATTATTTCCTTGCTTTGCCTCTCGTCTTCTCCCAATATAAAGTTTTCTCCCCAGCTCCTGTCCGTGGGCACTCCTAACTACTTCTGGTTAGGCACTGCCCCGTTACATTTGGCGTGCTTAGATGAACTCTTAAAAATTTTCATAGGCCTCAGTTTATCTTTTTCACATGAGGGAAGATAAATAGAATTATCATATTGTTGTTCCCGATTAATTTTAAAGTATTTTTCCCATCTTAAAATTTCTCTTTAGCTATATGGAATAAAAAATAAGTCCTTAAATATGCACGCAAATTATTCCTTCCTTATCAATTCTATGCTAGCAAGAGTTTTGACAGAGAGAAGGTGTTGGTTTTGCACCTCAGTCTACGAGGGGGGGGGTGGTAAAAGTAGGTTTACAGTTGCTTTATGGGAAATAATGCAAAGCCCTGTTTTGCATACTCAGAATGTAAACCTACTTTTGATACCCCACACACACACATTGCCTACTTGGTACAGGCTGGACCCATCCACACACACACACACACACACATTGCCTACTTGGTATAGGCTGGACCCATTCAGGTACATAGCTCAGAACCTGTAAGGCCAGCACAGGTACTCCCCAAAGAGAGCTTGAGGTGGGTTCATAGAGTGGGGAGAACTGAGTTCAGAGATGCTTCTGGCACTTGCCGGCAAAGAAAAATGCCCCTGGAGAAATCCATCAATTTTAGAGACCACTATTCACCCAACACCCCTCCACCCTCGAGAAAGGCCTTAGGGCTCTGTCTTTGTTTCATTTCTTGATGAATGGAAGAGTACTTCCTGCAGCCAGAAGGAGCAATTTTTCCTCTTCCCTAAAAGCATTTGGCAGGACACACCCAGGGCTTCCGGCCAGACTCAGGGCTTCTGTTTGTATTTCGATAATAGCTTGCTGTCCCTCATTTCACTCCCCAAACCTACATTGTGTTGCCTAACGTGATTGATAAGTGTTTCATTTACAAACCAAAAGGTTTAAAAAAAAAGCTGGAGGGAATTTAAATAGATAATCCCACAGAGCTCTGTGATTAGCAGAGAAACCAATCACACTAATCCTGCTATTTTAACTTCCTGGGTATATCCCCAGCCCCCATTCCCGAGGCAAAATTTTGTTTGGAAAGTACCTATGTGTCTTTTTTATTCCCGGGGAAATTTTGTAGAGAACACATCAAATTTTCAAAGATATCTATGCCCCCCAAAGTTAAAACCCCCACTGTGAAGTGGAGAAATGGAGCTGCAATCTATTTATAAATTAAAAAAAAATGAAATCGACCTGGTGCTCCCTGAACTAAAGGTCCATCTCCCAGCAGGCAACAGGGACCGAGGCTTTTAAAACCCAGTAGTCAGATGAGCTTCCTGTGGGCTCCCAGTGGGACATCAGTCTCCTGAGAATCTGGGAGATTTCCATGAAAGCAGTCAGAAGCTCACCAGGAAAAAGAAAGGAGACCACTAGCCGTTGCTCGTCCACACTCCTTCCTGTATGAGACAGGCAAGTAAGCACACCTGGCTGGATTGCATGAGGCCTTTCACCGAAAAGGGCATACTAATCTTCACTCCTTGCACTGGAAAGCCCATCAAAAGCCAATTCAAATGAAAAGAGACTTTTAAAGTAATATTTTAGTGGGAGTATAACAAATACACAGAAAAGTGAACAAGTTATAAGTATCCATCTTTATAAGTTGTCATGAAGTGAACATGGCTATGTAACTACCGCCCACCCAAGTCAATATATTTAAAATAGCCTTGCCATCACTCCTTGATGACTAGTGATAACTAATGAGGCTGAACACATTTCATATATATTTTGGTTATATAGGGTCTATTTTATGAATACAAATTCTAGTAATGTTTATGTATTATTTAGATATTATCTTTTATAAAGTGAGTTTTCAAGTCTTTTGCTCATTTGTATATCGTATTCTCTTTTCTCACTGACATGTAAGCAATAATGTGTCTGTTCTGAGTATGAGTCATTTGTCATTACACGTCTTGCATTTATCTTCTCTCACAAGGCTAGTGGCCCTTCCCTCCCAAAGAGGTATCTGTGGGGAGTACAGTGGGCAGTTAATACTTGGTTTGTGTCTGTTTAAGAAATCTTTGCTTACTCCGAAGTCATGGAGATAGTCTGCTATGTTCTAGGAATTACCATTCACATTTAAAGTAAAGATACAATCCACTCAAAATAAAGTTTCATGTGCATGAAGTAAAGGTCAAACTTCAACTTTTCTGTATGAATATCCAATTGCCCCAGCACCATGTATTGAAAAGACTGTAATTTCCCCATTTCTATGTGGGATTCCTTTGTCATAAATCTAGGGCTTTCCAAAAGTTACCTCATTAGCATAAATTCAAAAAGGGCTCCAGGGGTTTAAGGGGCTATGTGCCAGAAATCATGGAAAAGACCAAATACATTTCTTATTATATATACCACAACCTGTAAATGTATAAATTGAAAGAAATCCTAGGCCAGGAAGATGTCTGAATTGAAAAGCAGTAGAATTTACCATCTTCTAAGGTGCCATGCAAGAATAGGATTCCATGTTTAGAAGTATATTGGTTCAAAGGTATGCAAAAAACTGCTAATAGTCATTCTTACAGAATCTAATTTGAAGATGTAGAATCATTTTAAAACTTTGTGTGGCTTTACAATAACCATCCAGACCTACAGCACCGTGTGTCTCTCTCTCCCTCCTTAGATTGGTCAGTCTCACTATAGCTAATTGTGTCATTTATCTATGGCTACATAACAAATACTCCAAAATGTAGTGGTTTAACATAAAAACCATCTTATTTGCTTATAATTCTGTGGGTCAGTAGTTTGGGCTGAGATCAACTGGGCAGGTGACTTTTGCTGGTATTGCCTGGAGTCAGCGAGGCTGCCAGCTGGAGGTGGGTTAGTCTAGGGAGTCTCAGGTAGGATGGGTCATCTCAGGTCTGTGTAGTTTCATCCTTTGGGAGGCCAGCCTGGGCTCCTGCACATAGCCGTGGTGCAAGACCTCTTGTGGCCTAGGCTTGGAAGTCATACAACATCACCTCTTCGACATCCTGTTGGTCAAGGTGAGTCAGAGAGCCAGCTCAGCTGGAAGGGGTAGGGGAAATAGATTTCAGCTCTTGAAAGATGGAGCTGTGGTCTCTGTGGCCCTATGTAATGTATCATATCCATAAATGTATGTAACTTTATCATCTCTTGTACTGATGCCTAGTCTTCTGTCTATGTTCTCTGATGATGATGTTCCAACAGGATGGGAACATCATGGAAAAGGGAGTGGAACCCTTTTCCAAAAAGATTTCAATGTGATGAGGCAGCTGCAGCCTCATTATTTCATTCATAGTTGTTTGTAAGGTCTGGCACCTCAGACTTTCTCTGTAACTGCCTTTCGCCAGTTCCTTGTAAGAAGAGGAGGCAGTACGGTCCCAATTTGCTCCCCACGACAGACTGCTAGAGAAGAGGTTGCTTTCTTTACACTCAAGTGTAAAAAGAGTGCCTTTTTCACAGCACACTTGCTGATAAACCAGTGTTAGACGAAGACCAGTAAGCATGCTGACATTTCACTAAGAGCTGTTACCTGTAGACACCTGTGGATAAATGTGCTAACGAGAGACTTTTCTTAAGGGCTCTTCTGTCCGTGATTATTCCAAGCCACGGGGAGAGGTCGGCTTCATCATCAAGCCTCGGGTAGGAAAGCACCAGTGAGTAATGACTTCCCAGCTTGGGGACACTTACGGAGTCTATGCATTTCCAGTCTAATCAAGACAGCTGAAGTAACTCTTTTCCATCAAGTTTTGTTATTCAAATCATTTACAGAATGATTTGCTGCAAGGTGTTAGCTACATTTCATACCTCCTTGGTAGAGTAAGAGGCCAACAGAAAGACTCTACATAATGCACAGGCTTTAATCAAAGAGATAGATACTCAGGGACACACAGTATCTACACAAATATGACGACACAGCATCTGAAGCTTGTTCGAGTTCCTGTGGGATCAACGTGATCCCTGATGTCCACCTATTAACAGACCTCAAGCCCAGACTCGTGGTAATAATGTTGCCCCTCCCTTCCTGAGTTTTGCATGTTCTATCTGGAATGTCGTCATCGGTGGGTGTTACCTTACCAGTCAGTGAAAGGTACCTCTTTCGTCTTCTTCTTGCACCTCCTCTTGTCCACCGTCTCCTTTCCTTTTATCTTTTCCCTCTCTTCATTCGCCCCTTCGGACTGTAAAAGTTAGGATTTGGTGCTTGAAACAGAATTCACTCCATTTTAAACACAGAAGGATTTAATAAGGGAAGTGGGGGACAGGCCCGAAAGGTGGGCTTTCAGGTGGGTCTGCAGGAGAAATGCCTAGAATGCCAGAGCCGACCACCAAGTAGCTGCTCCCTCTGCTAAAATCAAAAAAGTCGGGGAGCAGGAGGCTGCCCTAGAGACTATGGGCTCGAGAACACATCACCATAGCTGCCATCCAGGGATGAAGAGTCAAGGATCGAAAGCCAGGGTCAGGTCACTGCTTCTCATCACCTGCGAAGTTGGACAGGTGCTTCAGAAAATTCCATGAGCCCGTGACCTTGTCTGCATGCAGAAAATATACTTAAGCAGCATAAAAGTGGTCACTATCTCACTTCCTCTTTGCAAGTCTCACATATGCAAATCTAATGGAAGTAAATACTTTTCTTGCTGAAAGAGGATCTGGGAAATATGCTGGTTTGGGGTTTTTTAACCCCTACAGTAATGGAGGTCACCGTGGAAGGAGGCCAGAGTGAGCGTGAGTGCCTCTTGACCAAATCCTACATGAGCACTCTCACTGGACACCCTCCCTTTTCACAACATTCTTCAGAACGGGTAACAGACAAGCACGGGCTGGGCACTCCTGAGTTCATTTCCTACGTTACTCCGTTTAATGCTGACGTCACCCCGTACATTAGGCACTATTAACCCGGTCTTCCTCTCTAGAAACAGGGGGCAGGGAAAGGCAGTGAATTGCCCAGGGACTCACAGTAGGAGCGGAGGGCTGGCGATCAAACCCAGCGCTGTGTGATGCCAAAGTCCACCTGTGGGAAGCCTCCCTGGAACCAGAGACTCCTCTCTTAAGCACAACACCAGGCCACTTAACAGGGCAGCTCACCCTTGTCCCCAGGCCACGGGCTTGGCCGACCAAGTTCATAAGGATAGTCTCCCATTCCCTTTTCTGCAATTTGTGCTATTGCTTCATTCATGTAACCCGTTCCAGCAAGCCCTGAATCGAGGGGCGGGCACGGGCCCGGTAAGGGACTGACAGTGCTCTTCCTATACAATGTTTGCGATGGCCTCGCCACCCACCTGCCAGTGTGTTTTCTAAGAAACCAATATCTTCACAGAGAGACTTGAAAAATGCCTACAACTTGATGACATAAAAAATTCTTGGGAAGGAGCCATCCCCTGCTTAATGAGTATCATTAACAAACATTAGGACAAAAGACACGGGCCCCAGACTCTGCTGGCCCGACAAGGGTGAAAACTGCCACCAGGGCGTATGCTCGCCCAGTCGACCAGATGCCCAGGGCTGTTTAAAGCATCGTATCCTGTTCTGAAAAAGAATAGAATTTAGGGTCTGATGGAAAAATTCCCCTCCAGAGGCTGCTTGAGGCTTCCTTCTGTCATGGTTATTGCCACACCAGTGTTTATTGTGAGGAAACCAAAAAACACAGCAAGTGTCCTTGGCACAGTATTTATTTGCTTTTTTTTTTTTCACTATAATTCGGTCAAGGTTGATATCCCCTCACCTGGGCGAGTCTTCATTCAAACAGAATGCCGCGTGAATCCACGGTGGAGACGAATGTGACAGCTCACACGGTCACCGGACCCGGTAACTGGCAGGTCCTTCCGGCAACTGCGACGGGGCCAGACTAGGCATTCCCTTCTTAGACATCACGCCTGGAGAGAGCTCCTGGTTCTCAGAGGGACTCACACACACTGGCTGATCAGTAAGAAATGCCTTCAGTAGGCGGGCACTTTAGAACTATCAGCTCCTTAAAAAAACGTAGCGAAAGCTGCCAAAAGCGCTTCTTTTTATCTGAGGACCCCCATGGCTACGCACTCCCAAAAAGGATACGATCATGAAAACACACCTGCCTTCTTCCTCTTTGAGGATCTCTTCACTGACAGTGAACGCTGTCAATCAGCCATGAGGCGCCCTCTCCGCCTGGAAGTCGTCGCAGCCTGCGTGTGGGCATTTCCTAAATGTGGGCGGTGATGCACTCTGGGCAGGCGCCACGGCTTTGGCATCATCAGCTGAGAAGGTGAGACGTCTTCCTTTCATCAGGCAGATTGTCTGCCCTTTATATCTCAGCAGATCAGGATATAACTTCCCACCCTAGCACCCGTACACTCAACTGCTTCCTTTGTTTCCACTCTAACTGCCTGGAAATTCTTCCTACCGCCCATACAACACACCTGTCCCAACGGGAATTGCTGCCATCTCAAGAGTGAATGGTTATTTGTTATAATGAAGGTACAGCCCTCTTGGGGTTAAATAATTCTAGTTCACTTGGCTTTTCCTTACCCTCCAACATTAGAAAGTCAGCTTCGTGACTCATCTCGAATATCTCTCCTACTTCTGCATACTCCTGTTTTCGAAAAACCTGAGCGAGTGTTGATTCTCTAGAGAGACAAAGCATCATACAGTATCCCAGTCTGCAGGCGGGAGGAATACGACCCGGCCTGAAAAGGAACCAATCCTTCTTTACAATAGGAAGTTAGAAAAGGGATTTCTTGGCCCAAATTACACAAGAGTAGAAAGGTAAATGGTAGAGATCAGCCTGGACTCCAACTGCGATAGAGCCAAAACTGCACGGTCGGACAAAGGTGTGCAGCCAGCGTGATCCCGGTGTGAGCCCGACAGCGAGAGGTGCCTCCGAACTTCTTCTCCCCCCAAACTCCTTCGACGGTCGTTTTCCCCAGGGCCCCTGCGGAGACACACTTTCCTTTGAAGTGAAACTTATTTCCATTCAACCTGTTTGAATGTCAGGGTTTTGATTTTTTTAACCTAATGAATGGTTAGCATTTTGCTAAAAATTTGTATCTAAATGGGTATCCAAACTATATTTGCCATTCAACTTTTTAAAAATATGTTTTCTCATAAAATGGAACACAAATAGTACCTGCGGGGAACCCCACCCTTTGACCATGCCTGCTCACAGTGCAAGGTGGGGCATAAGTAGGTTTACAGTTTCACATGGAAAATAATACAATAATAAATGATAATATAAGAATAAGCTCTGGCCTTGGCTGACGTAGCTCAGTGGATTGAGCATGGGCTGCGAACCAAAGCATTGCAGGTTCGATTCCCAGTCAGGGCACATGCCTGGGTTGCAGGCCATGGCCCCCAGCAATTGCACATTGATGTTTCTCTATCTCTCTCTTTCTCCCTCCCTTCCCTCTCTAAAAATAAATAAATAAAAATCTGAAAAAAAAGAATAAGCTCTGTGTTTCACCTGCTCACAACTGTAAATCCACCTTTGCCATATGCGTATACCTGTAGTTCTCATATCTTGGATTATTTTATTAAACCCAAGGCATGTACTGACACAAAATGTATAAAATAATCTTCCTGAACAAGCACAGATTGTAAAACAACATAACAATTCAGGGAGTATGGAATACATAGAAATAGACCAATCAGTTCGTCATGTGATTTAAAAAACAAGCAGATGGAAAGGGGGACTCGGTATGATGTTTACCGTTCCCCGAAGTGATTTTAATGAGTAGCCAAGAGCTGAGAACTTCCGACCCAAAGTTTCAATTTCTTATTATGGCAGGTAAGTTCCTCTAGGTTTGAGCCCCTGGCTGGCCTTCCCTCTCCCACAGTGCTATGTCCATCAGGCCACGAGCTCAGCCTTAGCAAAGGCACACAGGAGCGCTTCCCACCTGCATCTCTACACCCCTGCTCGTGGATACATAGCCTTTTCCCGGAAGCCTCTGACCTTCTCCTGCCCACGAGGGCTTCTGCTAGCAAACATCTAACTTGCCCCACCACCTGGGAACCTTTCCCCCTCCCTCCTCCTCCCCCACTCTGCTGGAATTGTTTACGAGTCTGCATCTCCTCTTAGGGACTATAAGCATCCCCCCTAACCCCTACGCCAGAGGCCAGGACCCAAATCTAATCCTAGGATTAGATACACAAGAAATAAGATACATTAGATTAGGGATTTGTGTCTGTTTTGTTCACCATTCAAGACCAGCTACACCATTCGCAGTCCCAGTGCAAAATGAAAATGCAGAGCCCCCAGTTGGAAAATTAAGAATTTCAAAATGGCACCCATGGAGCATTAAATTGAGCACAGGGCCCTTCTGCCTAATACATAGTTGGTGCTCAAAAATGTTTGTTGAATGAATTTTTGCATTTCCTGCATCTGGCTGGTGGAAAGAACTTGTACTTTCTGCATTCTGAGAAACAGAGGCTGCAGTGGTGGGAGGAATGAGGGGAGGATGAGAGAGGTACTTTTCAGTTCATGATGAAGCAAACGCCTCATTTAACAACAACCAGGCACTGCCGACAACCGCGCAGGACCCCCTCTGGGATCCCACCTCCACGGCAACGGCCTTTCTCCTTCCAGACTGGCAGGCAGAACATGGAGAAATGGATCTCCCCAGCCCATCAAATATTTTCTGCTCTTAATTGGGTAGCAACACAGCCAACAGAGCTCTATCAAAGGCACTTGACCCTGGATATAAAAACATGTACATTGTTAATTTTACAAATGGCATTATTGTTTTTTCCCCTTCGCTAAAACATACCACCTCTCTTTCTCTAATTTTTCTTATATTCCTGAGAGGCCACTGCTAACTTCACCTTTTATGTAAAGTGTCTGTTACAATTTTGGTCTACTGCATATTTATAAGAGCAAATCCAAGGCATTAGGGCAGTTTGTCCCTCCGTGCATCTGCTAAAAGTCTGGACATTACTTACACACCACAAAGCTGCAAGGAGTTCCGAACCATTAGTCTCATTATACTAATGAAATGATAGCCATACGCTGTTACCACACCTAACAAAATTATCCACAGTTCCTTTGTGTCTATGATCTGTTTCTCTCTTGAACAAGTTCTCCAGATTCTATCTTTATTAACCTCAAGCCCCAAATCCTTGTCCTCTGCTCTGTCCACTCAGGAGGAAACGTACTGTGTGGGAGCACCCAGCTTCGGAAGGAGAATGAGTCACGTCTAAAGTACATCGTCACGTCCGTTCCTGCCTTACACACCATCTGGCGGGAAAAGTCGTAACATTCTGCTTTCTGGGGGACCAGAGCACCTGGCTTTTCTCTTAAAGAGGAAAATCAGTAGGTCAGTTCACTTTCCTCATTTTCTATTTTTGAACAGACTTTTCTCTAGTAATTTCGTTTCCTGTCATGCCCATATTTCTTCTTTCTTTTTTGCTCACCCTCCCCTTCCCCCAGGGGAGACAGACAGCAGGGGTCTCGATGCATGGAGTGTAGCCCACAAACACTTCTTCAGATAACTTAGGTTTGATTTTCAGTAACTTGGATCAAGGGCTTTCTTAATCATTCTGCTCTCAGTTTTAAACACATCCTATTAATTAGTCCATTAGCAGTGAGGAGTCCCACTATGCCTCGTCCCCTGCAGGGCACAAATCACAAACTAAAGGTGGGCTTTCCACTGAGACCCATTTATGGGGAAATGGGCGTTAACATTGAAATGGATTTTTTAAATATAAAATGATGCTTATTTACTAACACCAAATTAAATCTGTACAAGAATGTTCTGTGTGTGGGTGAAAAAGAACATTGCCACCAAAAGTCCTGAAGTGTTGGGACCATCAGAGGCAAATTCCAGAATAGAGCTAGATACTTCATAAGTAAATACACAGTGTTTAGGAGCCTACACTAAAATTTAAAATAATTCCACTAACATTTCTTTAGCAATTTACCATGCCTCCATTAATGCCTAAAACAACCCTATGAGGTAGGTGTGGTTATGGTCACGTTGAATTTATGTGGTCACTCAGTTGCACGGCTATCTGGCGGCAAATTGAAACCACGGGCCTGCTATTTCCCAGACAAATCTCCCGGACGCTGGTTTGCATGCCTCTTGCTTTTCGCTCCAAAAAACAGATGGTGCCTCCTCGCCTCGCCTCTCTTCCTGTGCCAAACTGCATTTTTTTCTCACACCTCTGAAGAAGCTTCTGGAAACTGGAAACCATTCATTTGCATGCCAATGCATTTATGTCTATTTGCCCTTGTTTATTTTTCTAAGGGAAAAATAAGACTGAGTTCTGACAGAAAGCAGAAAAGTAAAAGTTAAGAGACACTCTTTTAGAGCCCTATAATTATTTTCAACCTCTCGTAGTGCAAGTGCACGTGCAACCTTGCACACACACATAGTATTCATCCCTCCAGAACCCCCACATTTTTAGTTTCATTGCCACGCATGATAAATACTCATCTGACCCAAGGAAAGTTGTCAAGACCAAGCTTGACAAATGGCACAGCCCATTTAACAGCTAAAAATATATCCGGGAGAGACCATTTTTCCTGGAAAGGATTGCCTTTAGAAGCACAAATGCACAGCAGTTCTTCGGGGGAAAAGATTACTGCTTCGGTCTGTTCAGAGGATGACAGTAATGGAGTGAGATACACAGTCTCTGGCTATAGATCCGTGACTGACTCAACAAATGCTAATTAAGTTGCCTCCGCCATTAAAGGTAGTCTGTCAACCAGACTTGTGTCCCGGAGAGAAAACAGCCTCACCTGAGAAGCCCGAGCAACCAGGTGGTGAAGGATGAGATTAAACCAACCACCAGGACACAGGCCAGTGAAACGGGGTTATTGAAGGCGAGAGCTGGACACCGAAGGGGGAAAAATGACGAGTCTCAACCCCCAGAATCCTGGAGCTTAAGGACAGGTTTTGCAAAGTGAAAATTGTAGTAGCTAAAGTCACTGTTTATCTCTAAAGTAGTGGCCTTGAAAATAAAAAAAACATCTCAAAGAATAGAGAGAAGAAAATTATGGAGACAAGATAAGAAACTCAGAGAATAGATCCAGGAAACTATATAAAAAAGTAGCATTTGCACAGGCAGGTATCTGATATTAAGATATGGTAATGGTATTGCAGTGATATTGAGGGTGAGATTCAGATTGGCTCTATTATGAATGGAATGATAAAATGTCAGGGATGTGCCTTAAAATTCTCAAAAAAAAAACCGGAACAAGGGAGGGTGCGATGTGATGAGATGAGGATGACAGTGTGTTGGTAATTGTTGAAACTGCATAATGGCGCGTGGACGTTCACTACGCTGTTTTACAGGACCCTGAGTTAAAACAGCGGCAGAGGAAGGTGGGAAACAGCTTCAGAGGGGTGGGAAATTGAGAGTGGCAGCAGCGTGGTGGGCCAGAGGCTCTGAAGCTCCTTCTACTGAACTCTAACCAGTTTCTTGATAAATTATGAAAAACAAATGTTATCATGGTCATGTATGTTCTACATATTAGAAAGTAAGAGAAATGTTCAAGAACCGGAAATAAAAGAGTAATAAAAGCAGAGGCCTAAAGCTTACGTTGGGACCATAAGCAATACCCAGGTAGTAGAAGGAGATTTAATAACGACGGTTGCCCAGAAGAAACCTCCGTATATCCTAAATTAGCATAGCACTTTGTCTCCGGCTTCTTTGACACTTAACATAATCCATGTTGTTACAGGTGTCGAAAGTTCATTCCTTTTTATTGACGAGCAGTACTTCATTATGTGTATATACCATAATTTTTTATGGATTTACTGGATGAAGGCTACAAATATTTATTTTGGGGCTATTAAGAGCAAAGCTACAATAACCCTTTGCATACAGACTTTAGGATGGACATAGATTTTCATTCTCCTGGGATTGGGATTGCTAGGTCACATGGTAAATGTTCGGCTAACTTCAAAGAACTTACTAAACTGAAGGGGAAAAAAACCCTTAAAAAGACAAAAATAAATAAATAAATTGCCAAACTGCTTTTCGAAGTGGTTGTGCCATTTCACATTCCCACCAGCAGAGCACAAACGTTCTGGTTAATCCACCTCCTTGAACACATTTGGTACGATAGGCCTGTTTTACTTCGGCTGGTCTGGTAAGGGCGTAGTGACCCCTCCATGCTGACATTCTTAGGGGTCAGGGTCAGGCATGACATTGTTCCCTCTTCTTGGGCCCCCGCGTCTTTCTGTAGTTGCCCGAGATGAAGTTCTGACGAGGAGTCTAAGCAAAAGCCCCCAGACATTCACTGAGCCCCGACTTCGTGCTCGGAATTGCGCTAGCTCTGGACGTACGCACGTGCAGAAGGCGCACACTGTCCTTTGCCTAGGTCTGTGGCTAGATATAAAAATTGGGGGGGATCTTTCTTCACTTGTGTAAATTGGCTCATTCATTAGCCTCTCTGAAGTCAGTTTCCTCATCTCTAAAATACACATAGTAGCTGCCTAGCAAACTGTTTGTAAAGATCAGCAACAATGCTTGGTACTTGAGAGGGAAAATTAAACAACAGCTATAAATGTTCTCTTCCACATTTCATAACAGATTATTCTGGCAAAGAACGAAGAGGTAGCAGAAAATAAGAATTTAAGTTCTCTGATTGCTAACTGCCATTTTTCCCATTAGTCTTTATTCTGGGACGTCTTCTTGGTGCTTTTGCTTTTTCTGTTCCTATTTTTTAATTTAGTCATCGGTACCAGTTAGCTTTCCCAGCTCCTCTCTCCCCTCTTTAGGTCCAAGATCTGTAACCGGTAGCCTGGGTTTTTTCTTGGAGATGAACTGTCTCGGGGAGGCCCCTGGGCTTCCATGGGCTGAGCTCACTACGGGCAAGTACCACCTTCCCACAGACTCTTCCGAATGTCTGTGCAGAAGAGGAACTTGGATGTGTTGGGCTTTTCTCTGCATTCAGATCAGCTCCAAGGTGGGAGAGATAGGAAGAGAAAAGTCGTCCCCAGAGAAGAGGCTGGGCCGAGATGATGGAAGGTACATGCATGGCCCACACAGTCATTTTCGTGAGCGTGAATATAACTCCGTGAGTGGGTGGCCATGACTCAGGCCATGCCTGAGTGCCTGAGGATTTGCGTGGTCTCGAAGTTCCCCCCCCCCGTTTCCTCGCTGTCAAACAGAAAGTGAGAAGAGCAGAGGCCTGCCCGTGGAGGAAGTTTTCTTGAGATGATTGTCGTCACCATTTCAAAATAGTCCCTCCAGCCTACCTGCAAGAGTGATGGATGACATTTGGACCGCCTAGAAAACATGCAAAATAGCGGAGAATCTACTGAACATTCAAGAGGTGAGCAGCAATGGAAAAGTAAATGTTTAGCACTGACACGCTGGGGAGCTCATCAAAGCCAGTGATGTTAACTAACAAGCCTGGGAAATGGGCTGATTTGAGGCTACGAAGACAACACCTTCATTTGGGGGGCATGTAGAGTTTGGGGTGCCCGTGGAGGTGGTGAGTATGCAGTCAGATGTATGAATCTAAGATCAAATGAAATGTTAGGGCTGCAGATAAATATTTGAGAGTCCTCCTTATAAGACTAGTAGTTGAATCCTTGAGAACAATGGAAAATAATTCAGATTCTAGACAACAAAGACAGGAGAGGTAAGATGATGATGTGAAGGCCTGGTTATTCAGATCATCAGGCCTTGTTTGTGGTGCCACTAGGAAAAAAAAAAGAAAAGGAAAGGGCAACATTGGGCTGGCCTCTGTCTTTTGGTTTAGCTGTTAAAGGCTCAAATGTGTTGGTTCTAGCTAAGCACTTGAACATAAACATTGAAAGCACTAGGTTTTAGGAAATCAGGTAGACCAGGATTTGAACCAAAATTCCAAAATGTACTACATGTTTGTGTGGGCAAGTAACTTAATCTCAGAGTTTCAGTTTCTTCATCTATAAAACAGGATAATATTTACAACAAATGACTAGTCATTGATCAGAGGCATAGGATATGTATACACACACATACATTACAAGGCCTTGTAAATACTAAGTTTTTAAAAGATGATATATAAAAACATGATAGTGATGCTTATAGGAGAAAATAGCGAGGTACCTCCATAGTATGGACTTATTGCCAGAAAGTGGATGCCCAGCCAGGAACTAGATTTCCAAGGCTCCTTTGCAGTTGGGTGGCCACGTGACTGAGTTTTGGCCTATAGAACCTGAGCCAAACTGATCTGCACCACCCCCAGGTCTGGCCAATGAAAGCCTGCCACGCAGCAATCCTCCGTGATTTTATGCTCCTTCCAAGCGATGGGGCATCAGTCTTGGAAGCCACACGTGAGAGACAGCAGAGCCAGTGAAGCCTCGGGACCAGAACTATGGTGTAGAAGAGGGTCACTCTACTGAGCTGCTCAGTCACCAACTTACGTGAGCAGGAAATAAGTTCGTAGCATGGTAGAGCCGTTATACACTCGGAGGTCTATTTGTCAGAGGAGTTACAAATAGCAAGTAACGCATAAGGTAGCAGTATAGCTTACCCTAACGGGTTTTATTTTTCATTGATCTGGCTCTTGAGAGTTGAGCATCCATCTAAGGGGTGCTGGTAGGTAATAGTATCGTCCTAGTGGCCTCGTGTCCCAATTCTGTACTCTTCAGGGCATTAAATACTCAGAGACGTACACTCCAATCTTTCTGGAGGGAGAGAAGAAGTGATAATGTTGGAGTTTGGTAGCACAGGTGTTTAATAACGCACTGTACAAAAGCAAAGTTGGCCCTGAAGGAGGGCGCAGGAAGCTGGAGTCCCCAGAAATGTGGTCAATAAAGAATTTCTGGTGGCAATGTGCCTGTGGGATTTTTAAAAAACACAGATGTCAAACACTCATTTTAAGTTATTTGCATTGCTGCAATGTACACCTCTTTCTCCCCAAAACTTAAACAAGTTTGAAATGCGCACACACTACATCTCTGTACTATGCATTCCTAAAAGTAACACCGTTTTCTGTAAAGATAAGGCCAAGAAGCTTTGGGATCTTGGTAATATAATCTTGGTAACTCAGAGTCTAAGGGAGGCATTTCCTAAAATATGAGTCTAACTGAACAGACAAACATCTAGTTAGCTACATCGTGCTCAGATGGAAGGGTAATGGTAAACCTGCCTGGGCAGAAGGTCGGGGGTGGATGGTGTTAAAAAAAAAGCATAGATCAGTATCCAGGAAGAAAGCTGCTGGGCGTGGTAGACCAGATCACTCCGTTCACGAGAGAGCTCTGCATGGGAGGAGATGGATAGTTTATTACAGCACTTCATGGTAAGAAAACAAAACAAAGGAAAGCCCTTAAATTAATTCTTTCAGCAGTTTTTGTAATAGCCAGAAATTTTCAGCAACACAGGTGTCCATCAAATCATGGTATGTCCATACACTGGGAAAATCAGACATCTTGGAAAGACGTCCAAGGACAGTGTTATGTGAAAACACAAGGCATGTAACTGTGTCTAGAGCACTACCAGGTGTACGTGTAAAGTGTGAGTGAAGAAATATACACACATGTGTGTTTCTGCACACCTAGATGATCTCCGGGGGAAGCACGAGAACCTGGTCACTGTGGGCAGGGACTGGAGAACTGAGTTCAGAGGTGGGAGAACGATTCTGCTTTCACCGTATCCCCTTTGTTTTTGTTTTTTTGAAATTTTTAGCATGGGCACGTTTATTATTACTATCCAAAAATAAATAAATAAAAACATAGAACAACAAAGAATCTGTAAAGCTTTTTTGTTTTTTAACTTTAGCAAGTTGGCTACCCACACATGAGCACACGGGAACAATGAATGGTCAATAAAATCGGATGTATGTTGATTTCACTCCTTCCCTCTGATTCGAGCTGTGCCGGGGCCTTCTTAAAAGTATAACTGGCTGCACATGTACATGTGTCCACAGGAAGAAAATGAGCTGCTCAAGGAACTGTCTTCTGGTCCACTTGGTGGTTATGTTTCTTATTCCAAATTCACATCCTCGTGGGAATTCGATTATGATGATATGATAACACACATGTGATATATGTTCCTCTGTGCCTGATCAGAATATCTGGATCTGAAATTCCAGCGAGGAGACCAGATCCGGTAGGGGGATTTGCCCTGAGATCCCGGTTGGTCTATCTGGGACAGCATCCCTCACGGGAGAGACGAAGGCCCAGAGTGGAGGGAGAGCAGGTGGCCCGAGAGGGTTCTTCCCTTCAGCATCCATCCAGCCCTCCGTCTCGTGGAGCCCAGACTGTTTCCCGGAGGAAAGGGGAGAATGCGAATTTTCCTCACTAGCCAATGGTTCTTACCCCACTTGAGGGCTGAAATCATAGCCAAGGACCTGTCGTGAACCCAAACAAACAACAACAAACAAGCCTGAGCTATTCAGAGACTGTCATTAAACATGATTTCATCAGCGTTCAGCTCCAGAGACATGAGTTACGAGAGGCAGCCGGCCGGCCCAGGCAGCAGGAGCCCGTTTTTCATCAGTGATAGCGAGTAGGCTTGTTCTGGCTCGCGACGATGAGTCACCATGTTTGACGCTGTCGGACCTGCAGCGTCAGAAACAGACAGATGACCTTGTCCACGGGACTTTTTCTTTCAGGGAAAATCAAGTACATTTCCTCGTAGCGGTACTGAGACTGGAAAGTCTCCAGTCAGATCAGTGAGAGACACGTGGGCCTGTCAAGGGGAGGACCGTCACCAGGGCCCTTCTCCGCACAGCCTGTGATTCAGTAGGAGGGACGACGTTTAATTCTGACTAAAACTGAGCTGTGGTGGGAGGGGAGGGCAAATTGATCTTTGGGGGGAAAATGTTAAAACCCTGTGATTCCTGCTGTCACTAATAATACTGCAAATTCATATTAGGCTGGAAGCTCAGCAACTGCTTTTCACTTCAGATTTCCCTTCACTGTGACCAAGCACCCATCTCAAAGAGGGGAGTGTCACTGTTCAAAGGCCACCTGGTGCCCAGTGACCTGGTCTGGGGGCCAGGAAAGGAAGGAGGAAGTCCTTGTGACCCCAACAGAAGCAGGAGCAGGGAGCATACTGCACTCTCAGTGGCCACGAAGCCACCCCCTTTGAGGGGCCTGTGCCTTCCCCAGTCCGAGAGCTGCATGGCGACAGTGTCCCCGGCCACAGCGGTTTGCTGCAGCCCCCTGCTCAGCTCTCCTCTCCGTGTCTTCTGCATTTGCGCTTCTTGCTGGAAAGTACCATTCTGTCATCTCATAGTGAAGTCCAAAGAAAGAGAAGGAGAGACAGGTGCCTTGGGATCAGAAAAAAACAGGAGTGGTTCCTTCTCTCTGCGCTAGAAGAGGGAGGAATGGGGAAACGGTAGGGCTTACACTCTGGATCAGAGGTCAGAGGTCTCAGTCCTAAAGAAAAAGGTAGAGGAGAGGGTGAGCAGGCCAGCCCAAAGCACGGCGACCCAAAGCTTCATTTCTAGTCTTTGCTTTTGTTTTTTATTTTGGCTGAAACTTGCTGCAATAGACGTGTGTGTGTGTGTGTGTGTGTGTGTGTTTGCTTATATAAAGAGGAAAAAAAATGTCTGGAAACATACACAAGAGACTGATAACGTGTCTGCTTCTAGGATGGAACTTCTTATGCCTTCTGAATGTTGAAGGAGGTGGATATTTACCTGTTTGAGAAAACAGTAATGCTCTTCAGTGTGGGGAAGGAGGCCACAGTGGTCCCTGCCTGATGAGTAAGGAGCATAACGGTACAGGTAACCCACCAGCAAATGCAACACGTATAGGTGAGAGCCACCCCCACCCCCCTCCTTCCAATACACAGCGGAGTGAAAAGGTTTTAGCTCTGAGACTCAAGAATATGTAAATCGTTCATAATAATTTCTAGTTTAAGCATCATAAAAGTAATACATACTAAATGTAGGAAATATTGAATAGTATTTGTTAAAATAAAATTACATTTCCTCCTACAGTCAGAATTAACCACTTTCCACACTGGCCCTGCTGGAGGGCGCTGAGACCATAAGACTGATTTTCACTCATATTTGACTCAGCCTCAGGGTAGGATTGGCCCAGAAACAGGAGATCCCTTAAAAAAAAACTGCCAACCCTATAGCTTAATGTTCTGAATATTTTCCACTTAAAGTCTTTCAACAAATAAAGTAACATTAAAAAAATGTGTTTATATTTTTAAAAAATGCCCTCTTAAGGTGGTCAAATATCTGATCCCTACAATATGGAAAATTCTCTAGGAATCCTTTATAAAACACAGCAGTTCTTCCTAACTTGGGTAGACTAAGGTTGAGCCTTTCCAGAAAGGAGAAGTGGGCTGCGGGGCCACCGCAGGGCCCTCCACAGCCCGCTACGCAAAAGTCCCAGCCTTGAGCGAGGGCGTCTGCACCCCTTCTGCGCACGCTCCCTCCAGAGACGCACAGATTCCATTTGTTTACTGCGCTGTATTCCTTAAGGACCCTCCCATTGGAGGGCCACAGTCAAGAAAAGTGAAATCAATCCAGAGATGCCCCAAACGGAAGCACCGGCAGGGGTCCTGTTTAGCACAGTGCAGAAGTACAGGCCCCCAGCAGGTCACACAAAGCATTCACAGGGTGAGCGCGTTTGGCTCGCTTTCCTTGGTCCCGGCGTGGTGGAGCGGCGTGGTGGAGCGCTCCGCTTCCAGGCAGGGCTGTGGAGTCCACCGGGCGTGGATCCCGGGATCCGGTTACTGGTGCTGCCGCCCGTGATTCCACTGGGACTTTGGGTTAAATGTTTCATCTCTTAAAACTCCATTTCCTCATCCAAGAAATAAGGATAGTAACACCTTCCTCAGGGAGCTTTTGAGAATTCAAATGGCAGGATATCAAAACATGGATTAAAAAACCGAACCCGGTGCGTGCTCCACGTGCACACTGAGTCAACAGTATCTGTTATCATTGCCCACACGTTGTGGAAATAAGAGCGCCTGTCCTGTGGGTGAGTTAGCATTGCTCAGAGTTTCCAGGGTCCAGACTCTTCCATTCTGTCTTTCTGGGTTGTACAGCCCGTGACTTTTCAGAAGCCCCCAGAGTAACAGCTGATTTCTTGGGCTCCACCAGTTCCATTCCTCCACCCCCACGCCCCACCTCCTATGAGTAAGCAAACAATACGTCATCATGAAGGAATGGACTTTATTTAGGATTTGGTCCAGATCACAGGTGAGCTGTCCTTAAGGGAACTCTAAACAATAAAAAGGTGGCTTCCATTTTTTCTGCTAAAACCTCAAATAGTCCGGGAGGCCTGGCAAGGAGAGAGCAGACATTTGTCAGCATCTCATCGGTCCCACCTGAAACACAAAGTCCACAGCATCAGCTGCCAGCTTCCCCAGACAAGAGGAGCACATCCCAGCTGCCGAAGGGCCCGGCGCGCGGATTCAGACAACGCGAGAGTTCCAGCCCCTCTCTTCCACAAAACAGCGCTGAAATCTCAAGGTCACAGAATCTGAAATTTTCTTACATGACAGACAAAGCCCATTTCCTATATCCCCGGCGTTGAGAATTCAACATATAAGGCACTTGTGTTCAAAAGGAGCACTTTCCCACCGATGTAAGGACGGAGCCATCCAGACTGGCTTGATTCCAACTTGTTTGCTATGCTCCCTAAATTCCTCCCCTGTGTTCCTAAAAGGAGTCCATGAGAATACTTACTACACTCCCACGACATTTTCCCTTTCCTCTCCACCCCACCCCTACCATTCCCACCCCACCCCTACCAAATAATAACTAAAAAAATTAATAAATAAGATGCCTTGCATTTGTGTGATAGGTCTTCCTCAAAGCAGGCTGTGTCCTGTTTATTTTATGAGTGGAGAAGTTAGAATGAACTTACTTAGGCCATGAACACAAGGCCTTATTGTATTGCATAAAACAAGAACTGTAGGAGAAAAAGTCAGTTCTACCCTCAACATCTCAACTTGGAGGAAAACAATGGCTTGAGAAAGAAAAAAAAACAATCAACACAAAACCCCCAAACCAGGACATCTCAGCCTGGCAAGTGATGTCTTTTTAAATCTAAATTAGCTAAGAGTCAGCCACAGGCAGGACGGCTGTTGAGAAGACGGAGCCGGTAAATGGACACTGGGGGACCGGGGGACTGGGGGACTGGGGCACTCAGGAGAGGGTCCCATCCCAGTGGAATAGCCATCAGCAGGGTGATCGAGCATCCCAGTCTCGCCAGAAGGAAAAAAAAAGAAAAAGAACTGTGGAGGATCTTGACCCAACAATTAACTGCTCCAGTGAAAGTGACAGCTGGCCCGCTTTGCCAGCGACTGTCCTGGTTCAGCACTGTAAGCTCCACTTCCTAGAAAACCCTTCAATCTTTGGCCAGCTGGGACGGTTGGTCAGAGCTCTAGCTCAAAAGTGACACATGCTGTTTCTCTGCACAGCTCGGTGTCTAGAACCAGCCACATGGCTTCACTCAGCCACAACCGGGGCAGGGCAGTACCTCTGCAAATGTGAGCAGAAATACTTGCCAAGCCCTGGTCCCAGAGCTCGCTTGGTTAGAGCATTGTCCTGATACACCAAGGTTGTGGGTTCAATCCCTGGTAAGGACACTTACGAGAATCAACCAATGAATGTGCAAATAAGTAGCACAGCAAAGTGATGTTTCAATCTCTCTCCCCCCCCACACACACACTTCTTTTCTCTAAAATCAATACATTTAAAAAAGAAATACTTGCCAACGTCAGCATAAACCCTTATTATAAGTTGGTGCTCCGATTTGTAAATCACTCTCTCGTGAGTTTATTTTTTTTCTTTTTCCTTTGGATTGTAAGGGAACTTGGTTGTCTCAGTAAATTCTGACTTTGGCCCAATGTATCGAGTCTCTATTTCTGCACTGAGTTATGCAAGAGCTACAGAGAGGAGAAAACTCCAAGCGCTGCCCTCAAAGAATTGAAAATTAATAGAGGGATTAAGGTAGAAGCATCATAATATAAGATGGAAACAGAAAAAACTAAAAAGGGATGGGACATTAAGAGCAGGAGAAATCACACCCAACCAAGAAAACATCCAGGAGTGTAGTCCAAGAGGAAGCGTATGATGGTATCTAAAATCATGCAAACCATCGCATCAAGCCTTCCAGGAAATCTTGTTCCATTAAACAAACCTTCCATGAAATCCTCCTAAATTTAATACTTTTAAAACTGATCTTAAAGTCTGGGCTAGTTACTTCAATGTTATTTGTCTAGACTTCCTAATTTCTATGCTCTTGGCAAACCAGATACAGTTTTTATTTCTCCAATCAATAAATATTTATAGAATGTTATGTTGTCCTACTGCTGTTATTTTCCCGACTGCTATTAGGAAATCTCTTCTGTATTATAAATATCTTCAATAACATCCTTTCTAAGTGAAAATTAGCCTCCATGTGTAGGGATGTTTTGCACTGTGACACTATTTTTAATAAAAACAACTAACCTTTGCACAGCCCACCTTCAGTTATCAGGGGGCATGGTCACGCATGTCATCCTGTTGAACAGAGTAGAGAGTCAGAAACAGATTTAAAAGAACGTGATATCTTAATATTTCTCTCTTTGTAAGACCAGAAGTGAAATGCAGTAAGTAGGTAAGATATTTTGCATTTCCATCAAGTGATCATTTGTGGCAGACCCCTTTCTAGCCGGGTTTTGTTAAAGCGATCCTGGAAGAAGTATCGGAGTGGGTGAGGCTGACAGGTCTTTCTGTGGTTCCTCCAGGATCTCGGGAGAATCTGCCGCCCCGACAACTAGTACTTGGAAATGTTACCAGGTCGTCCACAGCCTCCAGGCTGCACGTGACTGTGGCCTGGGCATTCGTTTCATGAATTGATGGTGAAAGGCCAAACGCCCTGTGGTGAAAGGTTTTACACGCGCCTGACTGCCCGTGGCTCTCGGCAAAGGCAGCCTCTTGCCTGTATCTGCCTGTGTCTTGTACCTTGCAGTTTCTGTCCTCTCCCACATGGTCATGACAGGCGTCTCCCCTGGTCAGGTCCCCTCCAGAAACGCGGCAGTGGCAATGCACATGGGCTCCCAAAGGTCAAAGGCCTGCAAGGCCGTATCCGCATATCCAAGTCTGATTATCTGAAAGCTTTGGAGGAAACCCTTTATTCCCAAACACTCATGAGCCCCTACTGGGTCAGACACCATGCTAAGCCTTGGGTGCCAAGATAAGTAAGCCTCGGTTGCTGACATCAAAGATCTCTTCAGACTCATAGGCCAGACAGATGAAAAAATGAACAGACAGATGAATAGCGTGGCAGGAGCTGCAGTGGCTGCCAGTGCTCTGTCCTGGTGCCATCCTGGAGGGTGAAGAGCATTTGAGGTTCAAGGCTCGGTAGAATTGTAACGGTGAAAGGGGGTTTTCCTGGCAGAGCAAATAGCATGGAGGTAATTGCACGGCGTGTTTGAAGACCTGCAAGAAGCTTAGAGTGGGAGCATCATGGGGGCGGGGTGGGGGGGGAGAAATGGAGATGTGCTCCTTTGCTCAACAAAGTCCCCTTAAGAATTTTATCCCGGGCCTTGGAGATATCACAGAGAACAAGACAAAGCTGAGGCTCTCGTGATTTTCCTTCTAATGGAGGAAGACAGGCAAGGAAAAGGCAAACAAATGAAAAATGTAAAAAAACTCCAGATAGCGATAAGAGCTAGATGGAGAGTGGACCAGTACAAGGTGATGGGGAGAGAGAGAAACCTTCGTTAGACAGGTGGTCAGAGACAGTGCTGAAGCCGGGAGGGGAGGCGTTGTCTGGGAACCCAGTGCCAAAGAGGCTGCCACGTAAGGTCCCAAGGGGAGACGTTCCAGGCAGAGTGCAAAGCAAATACAAAGGTGTGCGGGTGATGCCCTTGGCCTTGGGTCAGACACCATGCTAAGATGATTGCTTAGAAAATCAAGTTTTTATTCATAACTGTATCCATAACTGATCTTGAAGTCCTGCTGTTTAATACACCTAAATCTTACATAAATAGTCCCTGAGAGAGATAAACACCAATCCTTTATACCTGTGTACTCCTAAGATGCTTAGTTTAAAAACTTTCTCCACCACCACTTTTCCAACCACCCAAGAAAGGATGTGTATGATCCAAAGAAGACTAAAGAGGAAGATGATCGCTGCATATCCAGAGTAGAGGAAACTTAGAAGTAGTCTAGTCCAACCCTTCCCTCTCACCCCCATTTCACAGATAGAAAACACAAGGACTGAAGTGCTTACGTCACAAACAAAATCAATGGCCGAGCTAGAACCTGGGAGCAAACGGGTCTCCCAACTTCCAGTTTTAACGCTCTTGCAAGCGGTTTTTTTTGTTCCATTTTGTTTTGTAAGAAAAACTCAAACTTCTATCCAATATTAGTTTACTCAAATGGCCTGAGAAAGAACATTTACTATTCCCATCCGTTTCAGTTTAAACAGAATCACAAACAACGGCAGGACGATTACATAAGAGTCCATCTATGGGCAGTCTCGGAGTCTCTCTGTACTTGACCTGTCTTTCCCCCGCCGCAAGTTCACCTGTGGGCACAGAACAGTGCCTGCTCTCCAGGGCCTTGGAGAATGATGTCTTACTGTATATTCCATTTCAGACTTAGAAAAACCAGACCTAAAGTAGATAATGACTCTGCAGTTGATCAAGAGACCTTAAAGTGGAAGTGGTCTTTACTCTTGAAGGAAGGGAAATCTCTCCGTTTTTCTTTATCAGATGGTAACAGCCATTAAAACCCTGAAGGAGTTTAAAAAAACAAAACAAAGCAAAAAGTTCCCAACCTTTCTGGATGGAAAATGAAAAAAATATTTTGCTTTGAGAAACTTTTGGCATTTTCTTACTCCTCCCAGTTGTGATCTGTGCAGCCTGAGAAAAGCCAGAGTCACACGTACTATTTTGGTGCGTCCAATCCCAGGGTTGAAGGAAGTACAATCACTGCAAGTCCCGGAGAGAGATTTACTGCAAACTGTGCTCAGATCGGGTTCCGTTTAGTTTCGTGGTGGAAAGACAGTCCTGCTTCCTGTGGAGGCTTTCTGGTGGTTCCATCAATGTCCTGTCAGTTTCCCCCATGTGACCGATGTCACCCAGGAGTTTTATGCTTGAAGACACCCCTCTGCCTAGGATTCATTCAGCTATTCCTCTGATACACTCTTGCTAATTCTGCAGCTCCGATGGGAATTGGACAAGGACATTTACTTGTAAGTCACAAAACCAAGCTAATATGACAAGCAGAGAAGAGCCATCTGGCAAATTGTTTGTAAGACACTTTCCTTGTGTTTGTTAAATCCTGTTTCTCTGTAAGTCACTTACGCGGAGACCTAGCACACACAGATTAACCAATTCTCCAAGTCCCCCAGAGGAAGCTTTCTCAGTGGGTAACAGGGCAGGACAACAGTTAATGCCTTTCAAGTATAAAATGCCGAGTTAAGAAGGAAGAATTAGATCTCTCAGTGTTAGCATACTTAATTATGGTGTTATGAAAGAGATATGAAAGAGATCTATTATGAAGTAGACTCCGAAGTTTCTAGAACTTCCAATAACTGCCAGACTGCTTCTCTTGACATTCACAAGAGGTTGAGAAGAAGGGGAAGGAGAAGGGTGAACACACACACACACACACACACACACACGCTTTGTTTCCCCACACTTATCAGGCAGAGTTGCGTTCTAAGATGGTCTAGTAGTGCCGTGTCATTCCAGCCGGGGGAGGAGGCATGAAAATGAAAAGGCTTCAGGCTCCCCGTCAGATGACAGTGGGGAAGGAGCAGAAACCAACAGACAAAATCCATCAAAATCAAAGGAGTCGTTAATAAAACACCAAATGTATTCCATTTCATTTCAAAGCACAATTTACATACGTCTAATGATTCTGTTTGGGCCTTGGGACTGCAAAATGCCAAAGGACTTTAAATGAGTCTTGGTCAAACACCTAATTATTAGCAATTCCTATTTCTGACTTTGATTTTTATTCATAACTTAATCAGCAACAAGCTCGTTAACTCTTTGGGTCGGAATAGCAAAGGTGAGCTTCACTCCCCACCCCCGTGGCCACTCCCAAGTCCTTGCAGCCATCCTCCACGCTGCCTCATGCCACCCTGACCCCAGAGACGCAGGTGCGGCCCTCCCCAGCCCCAGCTGCTGGGACAGCTCAGCAGCTGACAGAGTGAGCTGGGGTGCCGACAGCTGTCGCTACCCGGAGTTCCTAAAGGGGTAGATGCCAGAGGTGCAGATCTGCAAAGCAGACGACATTTGTTCCAGCAAACCGAGTGACGTCACATGAGGAGTTCCAAAGCAGGAGTCTCCAGCCCCAGGTGAACGAAGTTTTCAGCAGAGCGTCCAGCTTCCACGTGTCCCTCACATGCACCTCACTGACCACACGGGCTTTTCATGGGTTCTCCCCACTCGGCAATGAGCGGTGATCCACGAACCCTTCCTTGAGTGCTGGGAAACCACAGGGAAAGGTTCTGTCCGGTTAAGCCCTCCAGTGCCCACTGCCCCAGATCTCAAGGCGGGGGTGGGGGGAGCCTGCCTTAAAGTCTTGTCTCAGGGGCCACAAATCCTTTCACTTCACTTCCTCCATCTTTGAAGCGGGGACAGTCAGAGGTAAGCCCACATCACCGGCCTCTCACTGTCTCCACACCCTCAGCTGCGCCATACTTTGGAGAAGGAGAATTTGTTTATTTTTTTAAAAAACATATCTATAAATATGTTAAATTGGAAGAATTGGAAAGTTTAGAAATTGAACATTTCTGTTTCAAGTAAAGTAGCCAAGAAGACCTAGATGTTTTTATGTTGGCTCCTCAAGGCAGCGTCGTACCTACTGCACATCTGGAGAAGTCGATTTTGCAGCACTTACACGCCCTGGTATAGTCCGTTTTCTAACTACATGGATAAGGGCTGGAGCTAATCTCGCGACCCTACCCTATTTTGACTTGGAGTAGCGTATATTTATTCAGTTATTTCTTCCAGTTATACCCTCTAGCTTATTTTCAAAGCAAATAAATGTCACCCCATTTGATCTGAACAACAATCTGAGGTGCTGGAGAGACTGAAGGGACACCCAGGTGTCCCGTTTTACAGGAGTGGCGTGGATTCCAGGTTTCTGTTTATCCAGTGTTCACGGTTTCACTAGACTCCCACGGAGAGCCTCCAGGCTGCTTTCCCATCCACAAGGTCAAGTTCCATTTCCGTCCACTCACTGGAGTTGTCGAGTGACTTGAAGGTCAAAAGCTCCCCCTTTCCCACCCCTACACTGTGCCCCCTCTCTCTTGCCCTCCCGGCCAGGTTGAAAGAGTGAAAAGACAGAAGAAACAGGAGCAAGAGGGAAACAGGGTCTCTCTGAGGGGGTCTTCCCCTGGTCCCACATGTGCTCTCCCCCCACACCCATGCACCGGGTTCAGCCCCAGACTGACAGCCCTCAGGGATCAGGCTGCAGGGGGCAGGAAGAACCATGACTGCCGGAACGGGGGGAGCATGAGTCCAGAAAGCTCACGAACCCTGAGTGTTCATCACAACTTGAAATCACAATGGTTGATCAACACATGGTGCTTCTTCAGTCCTGCAATTCGAAGGCGAAAGTTCAGATTACGGATTTCTGTGTGCAAAGTGTGTTATAGGTCCCAGAAAGCAACGCGTGTGTTGAGAGAGAGGGTTGACCTGGGGAAAGGAAGCGCAGCGTCCAAGAGCCTGGGACAGCTGGGGCCCGGCTGCATGGCAGTCTAAAGGATCTTCAAGAAGACAAATGTTGGCTCTGGCTGGGCGGCTCAGATACTTAGAGTGTCATCCCGATATGCCAAGGTTGTGGGTTCAATCCACGGTCAGGGCCCATGCAAGAAGCAACCAATGAGTGCCTACATAAATGGAACAACAAATTGATGTTTCTCGTGTTCTCTCTTTCTGTTAAAAAAAAAAAGAGGACAGGTATTTAAATATGGACAACAAAAGAAGGAAATGTTTGCAGTTTATTCAGTTATTTGCTTACCTTTCTCCTCTGTTTTATTCCCAACATAATAGTGTCCTGAATTCGTTGGGTCAAAACTGTCCCAAAGAGATGGACTTCATGAAAAAAGGTCATGGTAACGGATGATGTGGAGTGAAGGCTCTGAGAATAATGATTTGCTCATCGATTCCACTCCCAGGAGTTTGTTCTAAGAAATAACTGAACTCATAGACATATGTAAATGTAATGCTAAGGCATTATATATAAAAGAAAAAAAAAGGAAAATACTGTTAATAAGACATGGGATAAATCAACTGTGATATATGCATAGAACAGAATATTCTAGAGCCATTTAAAAACAACATTGTAAAAACAACATTTAAAATTTTCATGTCGACATAAATGTCTACAGCACAGCAAGTTAAAAAAACAAAAATGCAAGTTGCCAAATAGGGTTTCAAGTGTGATTCCATGTTTTGGTTTAAATGAAGTAAGAAATAGGCACATAGTGTGTGATTTAACTTTTTGCAAACATATTTATTTCTACATTATACTTATTATATAGAAGGTAGTAGAGGAGTACCCACGGAAATGTTGATGGTAATGGTGGGTGGGTGGTAGGATTCTTGCTTACATCCAGACTGTCTTTATTGCCTGAACTTTTCATAATGAAAACTCACATCACTGATTTCCATTAAGAAGAGAGCAAGGCCGGCTCCTGTCGGCCAGTCAGCAGGAGCCCTGACTTCTGTACCCCGGAGCACTCGTGTCGTGCAAGCCGGCTCACGAGGTGACACGTGCCCATGCCCCCCTGCAGCCATGCCTGCCTCCAGAGACCTAGACGGAAGGGGGCCCCCAGCGTCGTGCCGTGGTCCCCCGCTGCTTTACGGCACAGACTTGAAGATTTGTGATTTCGGTCACTCCTCAGGGGAAAATAAAAACAGCAAGTGAGTCAGAGAAACTGCATGGAGGAAAAATAAAATAAGCCCCCCATCTCAAAGGCACTCATCTACATGTGGCTGCTGTATCCGCTTTCCCTGAGGTCAGAGTGATAAAAAACAGAGAATCTGAAGATAACCTCCGGATTCAGGTGCACGGAGACCAGACAGAGCAAACAGACAAGGAGAAAAGGATGTCTTGTGACTTTTAATGAGGACATTGCCTGCAGGTTCCTCCTCTCCACCTCACACAGTTGAAATGAAGACTCTCCCTGGGTGGTAGCATGTTCTGGTTTCTGTTATTTTCCCAGGCAAAGACCTGACCTGCAGATAAATCCTTTCCAAGTGGGGAGAAGCCTAGGGGGGAGAGGGGCACGAGGAATAAAGAGAAACAGACATGAACAGAGCCTCAGGCTCTTCCTATCACAATAGGGGGTAATGAAATGTATTTTTTTGTAGGAAAAGCCTGTGAGGTTCAGAGAAGTTAAGTAACTTAGCCAAGGTCACACAGCTTAATAGGTGGTAGAGCTAAAACGTGAATGCTAGTCTTATGTACAGACTTGGATTCATAAGATGTTCTGAGCTCCTTGGTGGTGTCATTGTGATGACCCCAAAGGTGAGAGCTGAATCAGACTCATAATTCATTCGGGAACAGAACTGTGACATTTTGTAAGTATTATGAGTAAGGACATTTCACAATGATGCCCAGGCCAGGTGGCTGGGCATCCCCAAAAGCAATAATCCCAAATGTTTCCAAAGTCAAGATATATTTGATCTGTTACGAAATGTTTGGATTTTTATCTTGAGCCACTGAGAGTAGGTTGTTGGTCCATGGCTGGGTTAGAGGCCAGGTAAGAGAATCCCCAACGATGTCCAGTAAGGGACTCAAGTTCCAGGTTCTTGTCTGTTAACTTGAGCACCCATGACCTGAAGCAGACGGTAAGCCTTATGTTAAGTTCAAAGCAAACCCTCGCTGCTTGAGCTTCGCTGGCCTGCGCTCCGCAAGGAGGTCCCGCTGTTCCCAGGGCCCGTCTCAGCGGGTCTGGGAGCCCGTGGTTCTGTGCTCACCTGCCTCCTCCCAGCTGCTGCTGCCCCATCTCTCTGAGGAGCCCCAGTTTTCTCAGCCAGTCGGCTCTCTGCCTGGACATTCTGTCTGTAGAAGGGGGTGGGCCAGACTGCCCCCCACTGTTCAGTCCCACTGGATCTGCCTCCTCCCCAGACAGGTAAGGCAATGCTTTCTTCTCCCCTGACGGCATTCGGCCATCTTTAAAGCCCGAGGCAGGCCCCGCATCAAATCAGATCTCTCTCTGGTGACGGCATCCTCGGAAGTCTCAGGTGATGGACCTCTGGAATATCTTTGATGAAAAACTCCTGGGAATACATCTCTGAGAAAAACCTTGTGGTCTCTCTCTTTTGCTGAAATTCTCTTTTGATGTTATTTTCTACAAGGGCACTTTTCTAAGGGGGGGGGAGGCGGCGGAGTGTGACTCTGGCGTTTCTTTCTTTAAAACTTAAAGCTTACTTCCAGTCCCCCATAACTCCTATTTGGAATCTCTGCTTTTTCTTTTTTAAGATTTTATTTATTTTCTTTTTAGAGAGGGAAGGGAGGGAGATAGAGAGAGAGAAACATCAATGTGCAGTCGCTGGGGATTATGGCCTGCAACCCAGGCATGTACCCTGGCTGGGAATCAAACCTGCAACATTTTGGTTCGAAGCCCGTGCTCAATGCTTTTTCTTTTTACCCCATCAAGCTTCTCCCTTTTCCTGCTTTGGCTGTCGCGAGAGGAAAGCATAAGGGCGTGGACGTTCAAAAACTCTACACTCAGGGTTGCGTGCACACCCCGCCCCCCACACACACACACAATTTTGGTTATTTTGTTCACATCCTCCCCTTTAACACTCACAACAAGCCCTGAGAGGCTATTCTCACCGTCATTTTCAGAGGAGGAAGCTAAACCTTCCAGAGGTTAAGTAGGTGCGGTTGGTCCCTGGGACGTTGCTTGCATAGTAATTTACTTTTGAAATCTTCAGTGACAACTTGGACCAGACGCCTCTCGTCTGCACCCTGGGGGCAGTTACTCCTTTTCAAAGACAATCAGGCGCCAACCCTCCAGGCACGGTTAACAGATAAGTGCCCTAATCCAGAAACCCTCGCCTGCAGAGGAGTTACTTAGCATTTAAATTGGAGTATGGAGTTTGTGAATTAGCAGAAGGGTTGCTAGAAAGACTTCTGGTGGTGAAAGGAACGGGTGATGTATTCAAAAGTGTCATTGGAAAGAAGATGGCAGAGTCTCCAGAGGCCTTGCACACGTGAGGCTTAAAAAGTGGGCACGTCAGGCAGTTTCATGCCATAGGGGCTCCCCCATTGGTCCCGAGTCCCTGCCGACCTGGCAGGAGATGCCCGCTGCCCTGCCCCGCAAACCCTCCACGCAAGGTCCTTGTCAGAACAACCTCGAGGCAGTTTGGGAGAGCAGCTCGTAGGACTGCTCTGTACCGGCGCGCTGCTGAAGGTGTGTGCGCCTGGCGAAGTTTAGGCTGCGGCTCGTTTCCACTGGATCCCAGACCACTGCGGCTGTCCCTCTTGGAAGAAAACACGGAGGCCAGGGTGAGCAAACAGGACCGCGTGAGACCAGGGCTTCTGTCAGTCAGCCCTCCCGTAGGGAAAAATCCTTTTTATTGACTGAACTACGTTTAATCTTCAGGATCTTCTATAAAGTGAATCCTTTAAAATCCTACTTATATCATAAGTTCTCTAAAGGTCAGGCTGAATATATAATCCACTTTAAGTCCTAACAGGAAATAAACAGCGTTCAGCTTGCAGTATGTACTTAGGATGTCTCGGGTAAAATTCGGAACCGGATACTTGAACAAGAGAATGGGGCGCGGGTGGGGGTGGCGTAGAAACCATGAAACCATGGACACGAGTTTCTCAGCGTTTCCTTGCAAAGGTCAGCTTTATTTGAACTCTGGCGAGCCAGGGAGGCGCACCCTTGGCTTTCATGTGTTAAGACTCCAGGCTGCTGCTGTTTCAAGCAGATTGTCCAGATCATCAACAAATGCTTATTTTTAGCCCTGGAAGGATAAGAATTTCCTATCCTTCCCCCATCCTCTGGAGGCAGCAAGGCCTTGTTTGTGAGTATTATCAACAAGGATGTAAAGCAGAAAAGTCTCCCCCAATTTCGTTTTCCGTTCACGTTGACAGTTGGCTCAAAGCATTTCCGAATCGGACCCTAAAAAAGAAAACGTCGTGAGCAGGAAAGTCGCTTCAGTGAGAATAAACAGCGGGCTGTTGTCTTTAAACATTCATTTGAGTCTTTAAAACACAGGCACTCACGGCCAGAGGCCTCTGAGGACGTTTCCCCCGGATGCGCTCACAGTGCTGAGCCCGGAGCTCCCGGTCCTAGGAGCATGTTTCCTTGCTGGAAGGCGTCACACGATGCTGGTCTCATTCAGCATTGTCGTGGTGCAGGTGGGGAAATGGGCTTACCTGCTGTCCCAAAAGTTGGCGGAAGAGAACTGGAAGGAACAACGCAAGAGTCTGGAATCCTAAGTGTGCTTCTTCCCATACCACTTGCTGGAACCTGAAGTGCCTGTGGGTTTCAGGCCACCTGATAGGGTTGGCACATCAGCAGATAAACGTCTCTAGGTCCTTGCGTCCGGGTCCTTCTGTGATGAGTCACATTGGGGTCAGAGTGCTCAGTGAGCCTCCTCTCCTCCACACGTCTCTTCAAACCCTTAGTTCCTGCCTGGAAGGACTTGAAGTTTTAAAGGTTTATCATTTAAGGAACTATATTTATACCTGCATTGGGACAAACACGCTGAAATGAGGCCACAGTTTTTTCAGCCCCTGCAAAGTCAGCTAAGCATGCACAGCCAGAAGAGCTGACTGGCCAGAGCCCGCGGCCAGGGTGAATGAAAGGCTATCCTTTCATCTGGTTTTGTTTGATGCTTTCATGGAGCTCTAAAACCGTCAGCCTGGAGCAGCAATGGCGAGGCGGACAGGCAGTGTATCTGGGGTTGAATGGTGGGATTCTCAGCCGTCCAGGTGAATTACCTGATCCTAAGTGGGGGGTCTACTGCACATAAGGATGAAAGAGGGACTGTACAGGGCTTGGAGACAGAACAGCGAACCCGGTTCATTCTAACTTTTTTTCTGGAAACTCTAAGCTCCTCCTTATCTCCAGAGCACTCCCCTAGATCTTGCTCCTTGTATGACACTGTCCCTTTGTCCCTCTACTCTGGAAGGTGTGTCTTTCTGGAAAGCAAGGGTGCTCTGGAAGCAAGCGTGGCCCCAAAGCAAGAAGACCTGTGATTTCAACACTGGGCATCCTGCTGACTCCTTTTCAGCCCTTCCGCATGGACACTCTGAACAGCTCTCCAGTGCGCGGCTCTGCACTCAGCACTGGGGCTCCGGTGTGGACCCACGCTGACGTTTCCCAGCTAACGCTCTGCCTTACTTCTGGGGTGCCGACCCGGGCCTGTCCTTCCCCCCAGCTCTTGAACTAGGCTTCGAGAACGCCTCGTCCTCCTCTGCCTTTCATCCATTTAACAAAGCCCTCCTGATTCATCTCCTGTGTTTGAAACACTGTGAGGTTACACAGATGAATCAGGTTAGCATCCTGTCCTCTGTCGGGGAGGGAAGATGCTCAGATAAAAATAGAACGCCCAACTGGGCTGCTTCCAGTTTGCCCACAGTTCTTCCTATGGTGCACGTTTTCCTTTATTCGGGGTAAATATGTCACCCAGAGGTCCATCATTGGGTGAAGAGATAAATTGTGGCATATTCCTCCAGTGTAATAATACTCAGAAATTAAAAAGCAATGAAGTACTGGTGCTTGCAGCATCATGGAGGGATCCCCCAAATATTATGATGAGCAAAAGAAACCCGGCACCAGAGAGTTAATTCTGTTTGATTCTTTATATATAAAGTTCTAGGACAGGCAGAACTAATCTATGAAGACAGGAATCAGGACGCTGGTTGCCTCTGGCAGGGGGATGGACTGGAAAAAACAGAGAGAAAATTCTATATCTAGTCTGGGGTAGTGGTTACACAGACGTACGCAGTTATCAAAACATACCACACTGTACATTCAAATTCTGTATACTTTATTCTATGTTAATTATACCTCAATACATATTTAGTTTTTAAAAATTTGTACAGGGTTTACTGACATCCAGAACAAACGTGGCAATAAAGTTAAAATTTGACCATAATGTGGAGGTTACATCTATGTTTGTTATTTATTGTATTACTTGTGTACTTTTCTGTATGCTTAAAAAGTTCACAATAAAAAGAGTTTACAAGTTAAAAAGCAAGACATAGATATAGAATAATCAGACCCCAGGTTAGAAGGAATATTGGAGTTCCTTTAGCGGAACTTCCCATCTTGAACTTGGGTCCCCTTAGAACCCAAGTCCCTGTTAGATGGTCTTCCGGGTTCGACTTGAACACACTGAAGGAGAGTGCTCACTGCCTCCTGGGGCAGCATGTTCTCAAATTAAAATGACGGGTGCAGCAGCCGGTGAGGCACAAAAATAGGGTGTCATGGAACTTCAGCAAGAAGAAGGAGGGCCCTGGACAGCTCCCCCTCTATTGGAGCAGGTTCTTTTGAGAAGAACTTCCATTCATGCAACGCTGAGTGGGGGTAGGGGGTGTGTAGTGGAGATGTCACAGGGAGCAAAGGCTGACCCTGACTCTGGCAGTGGCAGAGCTGTAGCCAGTAGGTTGGTCTACTTCTCTCCTCTCTTGCTTTACGCTCCTTGTCTCCTTGCCCTAACCCCGCTCCAGGGCTCTGGGGTGATGGGCCGGGAAGAGAGGAGGGCGAGGAGGGAGACTGCCGTCTCAGAGCCTGGCCTCGTACCGAGGCAGAGCTGGGAGGCCAGGCTGCACGCCGGGCACATGCTGAAAGGACCTGTCTTCTCCACTGAGGACTCGGGCAAAGTAAAGGGAACATTCTGGAAAGTGTGGCCCATGAAGGAATGTTCTTCACGGCAACGCCGACCACACCGCAGAAGGGTGGGGACAGGCCAGCTGTTCCGCGGACATCACGGTGCTGCTGAGCAGCAGCTCTGCCCGCAGAACCCTCTGGTGTCCAGGCTGCACGGTCACTGGGGAGAGCAGTGTTCTGAGGACCCTGGCGCCTGACTGGCTTGGGTCAGCCTCTCCCCGGGCAGGGCCAGGTCCGGGCACAAGCTGCAGATCAGCTTTATTACCACGTAGGGTTTGGAGGTGGCCAGCAACAGAACACGAGTCTGGATAATCCAGGCAAGAAAACAAGCCCACTCAACACAGGGTAGTTCCCAGAATAGGAGAGAGAATTGAGTAATCAAGCTCTGAAAGGACAGGAACCAGAGCCTTCTGGGACCTGAGTGGCAGCTTCGTGTCAACAGGCCCATTGGGGCAAATCTGTGCCAGTTGACCTCACATCTGCTCGGAAGGAAGGGTCTGCCAGGCCAGCCCGGTGGTGGCGTCCGTCGCAAGCTGGCTGGCAGTCCCACCAGGACTGCGGGAAATCATGGTGCTGTGGCCAGAAGAAAGAATCCCGGGCACATGTAATGCCTGGCGCAATTCCACTGCCCTCAGTTGGTGCTTTGCACCCTCAGGTGCCACAGGGCCTTTTCCAGGTAGCGTGACCTTGTGGGACACAGAGCACCAGCCACCCTGCAGCTTCCTCTGGGTCCTCTCCTCGGCAGTCTCCAGTTTGGATTTCAAACAGTAAACAGAGCAAGTGGGGAGTGTGGACTCCCAAATGTACTAGTCTCCCAATCCGCCAGCCTGGTTTGCTCACAAATGTGTTTCCCAGGACCTGTGGTTTGGACCAACCTAAACTCAAGCTGAGCCGGACCTGTGCCTGAGCAATCGCTGGATGATCTTTCTGAGTCACCTCTGTCTCCATCTGGCCAAGCAAAGTCTCAAATCCTCTTCCCAGGCCTGCCCCACACTAGGCTTGAGGAAAGTCTCACGTCTGTTCTGCTGGCCGAGCTGGGAGTTTACGCAGATAGATAGATGCAGACCTGTAGACCTGCATCTAATCTGAGTTTTGCCCTGTAATCTGTGTCAACCCCACAAGTGACCAGGACAAGGAGGCAGGACAAGGTTGGGGGAGGAGGTAGAGGCGGGGACCTCGAGACACAGGATGATGGAATGCTCATCATCACCAACTTAAGTCTGGAATTCTTAAGAATCTGCTTAACTCCGCTCGTTCATCCAGCAGAACACGAGCTCCTGGAGGGCAGGGCTGCTCCGCTGTTTTGTTTACAGCTATGCCTCCACCACCTGGAGCAGGGCCTGACCCTCTCGGGGGTCTTGGAGTTTTTGTAGCACGAATGGGTAACACTGCTTTGTGTTTGTTTCAAAAGTAGTTTGGGATCTTCTACCCCAGCACTTGGGCCCACCAGCCGAGAGGGGCTGGACAGCCACCTCTGCCATTCGGTCCGGCCATCTGCGGCGGCTGAGTGGCTGGGCCAGGCGGCCGGCCAGCTGCTCTGCAGAGCTCAGGGCTGGAGTGAGTCAGGAGTTCTGCCTTCAGCGCCGAGCTGCAGAGGCTGTGACGCACACAGGCCGGTGGGCCCTTCGGGCAGTCGCTTGCAGCAGAAACACGCAGCTTTCCACGGGGACCCCTGAGCTACAGAGGGCCGGAAGCCGAGCGGCGCGGTTATGTAAGAGACAGAGGAGGGCGAATCAAAGGCCCGTGCGCTCGCTCCGCCACACTGCACTATTCCTGGGCTTCTTTTCTTCCCGCAACTCCAGAGGATGTGAGGAAAAGGAGGGGGAAACCTGCGCCTGAGAGAAGCTTCATTCACTGAGCTTGAGAGACAAACTCTCACCTCAGAGAGCTCGGGCCCCTCAGGCTCTGAGAGAGAGCCCCAAGAGGGAGCCCCACTCCCCACTGCCAGGCTGATGGCGAGCAGCTGCTTGTTCTCTTTGGCGGGCATCCTTTGCAGGGGTGGGTTCCCTCCCTGCCCCTGCTGCTACGCTGTTGTTGGCTAAGCCTATGGCCAGTTCCCACCCTTGCTCCCCACTCCCCACCCCGGGCTTTGGTGATCATGGTCCCTTAACTGCAACCGCCCTCACCTCCTGCTTCTGCTTCTCCCCTGTGGTTTCCAGGCTGGAAATCACCTCCTTTGACAGTCGCCTCTCCTGCGGTGCTGAGAGCTGCCTGTCAAATATGTCCTCCCAGCGGCCTGACAAAGCTTGCCTCCTGCTTTGCCCCCCACAGCTGCTCTGGATCAGTCAAGAAGCTCACTGCACCCCAGACCCCCACCTGAGCCCCCTTGAGTGCTATTTCTGTCCCCTCCACCTGTACCCACCAGGGAGCAGTAGGGAGGAGGCTCAGCAGTAGGAGCCTGGAGCCAGACACTTGAGTCACAATCCTGACATTTCCTCCTGTGAGTGCCTACCAGGATACCCGGAGAAGTGCCCTCAGCTCTGCATGCCTCGCTGTCCTCGTCTGTGAATGGGGCGTAATCACAGGACCCAACCTCATAGCCTCGCAGTGAGGATGAACTGGGTTAACGCAGCGCCCAGAACAGCTCCCGGCTCGTAGCAAACCCTTGGCAGATCTTTTTAATTATTACCACACCTGTCCTAATCTGCCTACCCTCAGAGCCTACCTGAGTGTCTTGTGAGGTCTTTCTCTTCTTTGAACTCCCAGAGAACTCTCCTCTGAATCAGACACGATAATGCTTTGTGTTGCGTAGTGTCGATAGATAGTTTTGGGGACTCGAGATGGTTCCCCTGCTCCCCGGGCTGCTCCCTAAGGGCAGGGAGAAGTGAGCGCCCAGCCCAGAGTCCGGCGGCTCTCAGAGTGACCGGTCGCACGAGCACCGCCGATCGCCTTCATGAACGAGGACGTTGTACGTGTGTGTGCGGGGGCTGGGGGGGTGCTGATTTCTTACAAACTGATTTCAAAGCTCCTTTCGGTTTTCAGATTTTAGTTCGAACAACCAAGAAGAGTTGTCACAAGTCTATATTGTGTGTTAAGTACCATGGAGACAAAAAGATTCATCAACCCATCTGCCCGGCTGGAGCCAGAAGCCTTTGAGTCATCTGAGCTTCGCTCTCCCTCAGGCCACCCGCCCCCCCCAGAGGCTCTGGGCCCTGCGGCTCTCACCGCATCCTTCCCCTCCCGACTTCCTCACCGCGTGGCCCTCCCCGGGCCCCCGGCTGCTTGCCTGGACTGCTGCAAAAACTCCCGGGGGGCCTCGCTGCCTCCAGCCCCTGCCTACAACCCCAGGTGTCTCCTACCAAAATGCAAACCAACCCCGTCACTCTGCGACTTAGAAACCGTCAGAGTTTCCGATTTGTAGAACAGAAGTTCAAACTCCACACAAGGTCACTATCAGTGTGGTCTACCACTTTAACAAACTCGATCCCACCGTCCTCACGGCACCCCTTCCAGGTATTTCAGGCTCACACCTTGACTGTGGTCTTCCTTCTGCTGAGAACGTCTTTCTTCCCTGCTCTGCTTGGCAACCACCCCCTTCCCTCAAGAGCAGTTCAGATGCCACTTCCCTTAACTTCCCTCAAGTCTGTCTCTGCCTCTGTCCCTGCCTCTTTCTGCTCTGGCAGAACTGGGTGCCAGCCGTCATTAGAACACCCGGCCTATCAGCAGGTGGGCTTCATCTGCCGGGTGGTCCCTCCCAGGGGAGGCCTGGCTCCAGGCTTGCTCCTCCGGCGCCCTTCCCTGGCCTGGAGTCCATGTTCAAGGAATATGGGCCTGACCTAGAGCAAATAGTGCCCTGAAGGGACTTACCTCCAGTTTTTCTCTTTCCCTTTTCAGCAGTTTATACTCGCTGCCTCCAGTGCTGCTTACCCCATTCTCGCTTGCACCCACCCAGCCCACTGCTTGCATGGACCCCTCCCCCGCAGGGCACCAGCGATCTCCACGTGGTGAGACCCAGCGGTGGGATCCCTCCTCATCCTCACAGCTGACCTCCGTCCTCCCAGGTTCCCAGGACACTCAGCCTCCTGCCGTTCCTGCCGTCTGGTTGGTGGCTCCTCCTCAGCCTTCTTTTTCAGTTCTTCCTGGTCTCCCTGTCCTCTTAATGCTGGAGAGCCTCAGAGCTCCGTCCGCAGAACTCTTTCCGTCCACTTTCTGTCCTGCTCTCCGGGCACCGCATCCAGGCTCATGGCCTTGAGCACCTTCTTCATGCTGATCACCGAGGAAGTGTAGGTCCCGACCGTCCTCTCTGGAATGGAAGGCTCCTCCATCCAGCCGTGCACTTCCATCACCACTCCACCACCTCCCAAACTCGCTAAACTGAAATCCTAACCTCCCCGCGCCCAGCGCCTCCTTCTCCTGCCGTCTCCCCATCTCAGTAAGCCGCAGCCTTCTGGCCGCTCAGCCCCAACACCCCGAGGCAACGTGGGGTCCCCCTTTCTCGCACGGCCCACCTCCAACCCACTGCCAGAGCCCGCTGTTCTGCCCTCTGTGCACACGCAGAATCCGACCACTTCTCAGCACCCCGGCCAGTCTCACCGGGACTGCTTCAACAGGCCCCTAACTGGTCTCTTCGCTTTGGCCTTTGTCCCCACTAGTCCATTCTCAATATGGTCACTTCATGGATTCTGTGAAAACCTAATCCATTTCATGTCACTCCTCCATCAAACTCTCAGTGGCCCCCTCCCACTTCCAAAAGCCTGCAAGGCCCTGTGAGAGCTGGCCCTGTTGTCACCCTCCTGCTACTGTCACCCATCGGCTACTGTGCCCTCCCTCCTTCCCTCCCTCCGTGACTCGGCTTCAGCCACACCGGCCTCCTTGCTCGTCCTCACCCAGGTCCAGCGCACCCCTGCCTCAGAGAGAGTCTCCCACTCTTCCCGCAGCCCGAATGCTCCCCAAACGACACGCGGCTCCCTCCCCACCGTCTCCTAGGTTTTCCACAGGTCGCTTACCCCGTGAGGGCTTCCCTCAATGCCTGTTACAGTATTGGTATTTTCCTTTAAAATATGTCAGTGGGGTCTGCGTGCGCCAGCTCATGTAAGGTCTCGTTCTAGAGATGGCCAGTTAACAGGCGGCCCAGAGTGCCCGCTGGCATTCCACCAGGCGGTGCCACGCTCCGAAACTGCCGCTCCAGGAGTCTCTGCTGTCCGCCCCTCCAGCCACAGTCGACACTTTGCTAATTAGCACGCTAAACTTAAAAGAATAGTCTTTATTGGTGAAATTAGAAACATGTTGAGTTGCACACTCCAAGTGAAGAATTGGCTTTTTTTTTTTTGGTTAAAATTAAAGTGATTTCTGCGAATTTCCTCCAATAGTTGGGCACCACCATTTGGGGACGCTGGGACACTGCCTGCTCTCGTGTGAATGAATGAGGAGCGAGGAGCACTGTCTGCGGAAGGGACAGGCAGAAGGTAGAAAAGACGTTTTGTCTGGAAGCCCTCGACCCTGCGCCCGTCAGGAGAGACTTGGTCCCTGCTCTGTCCCGTGTCCAGACGCTGGTCTGAAAGCACTCGTGGTGCCCGATCCCAAGGGTAAGGCACCACACGTCGGAAATGGGGCAGGTCCGTGGGAGCGCAGGACAGAGTGTATGAAAAATTGGGGGCCTGCTTTGCTAACAATTATTTGGTTAATAAACACCATAAACAGAATCTGGTTTCAGATGTGCTTTGATTGTTCCCTGTTACTGTCGTTATGTGGGGGTGGCCAGCCCTCAATTACCTCAAACTCAGTAGCTGGATTATTTACCCTACCCAAAAGACCCTAAGCATGGAACATATACAAACCAGCTTGGGTCAAATGTGCAAGACCTTATTTAAAATCATCACCGACCTCCCCAGCCTTGTATCTCTATCCTGGTGTTACTTTCTCCATGAGTTATAGTCAACGTCTAACTTATTACCTATGTTACATTCTTCTGTTCATTGTCTGCCTCTACCTGTAGACGATGTCAGCTCCATGACGTCAGGGGTTTTTATCTTTACTTGTCTGTCTTGTTCCTGACCAGAACCCAGGGTAAATAACAGGGCTCGGTATAACAACAATGCCTCGATATTTGCTTAGTGAGTGAATAAAAAAAGATAAGGGAGTGCTTCAAGAGAACAGACAAAATGATGAAGGCGTTCAAAAGGGACGAGGATTACTTTGGGCTGGAAAATCAAGGAAACATAGAATTTCATTGTGCCAGGGAACAAAGATCGCCAGTGTAGTCTAAATGCGCAGACGGGAACTGATGGCTTGCCAGGCCAAGAGAGTCCCCACATTGTTTAAGAAAGGTCAGTGAGTCTCCATGAACTGAAAGCGAAAGGGTCAGAGGTAAGTAATGTGGAAAGGAAGTTTTGTCTAAATTTCCAACTGATTCAAAAGTGAAGTTTGCAGTCTCCCTTGAGACGGGTTACTATTCTGGGTTTGCATCACGCCGGCGGGCTTGCACAAGGCCCTGGCGGAGTGGACTGGGGCTCACGCAGGGAGCGCATTCGCACAGGCATGCTCGAAGCCTGGCAAGACTTTCCTCCGACTGTCTCCAGAGATCCAGGAGGAGGGCATTTGGGGTAGAGAGAACAGTGTGAGCCAAAGTTCTCAGGAAAGAAAACACAGGGCTCGTCCAGGGAAGACACAGGGCAAAGGTGATTCCAGATGAGGGAGGAGCTGAGATGGTCGTGGGGGCGGGGGTGGGGTGGGGTGTGGAGAGGTGGAGGCTCCACTGTAGACTCCTTGAGTGTGGCCAGCAACAGAGAGTCACTGACCATCGGCAGTCAGGAAATATGCTCAGAGCTGTGTTTAAGAAGATCAGTCCTGCAGCAGCGTGTAAGATTCGCTGCAGCAAGAAGAGGCGGAGGTCAAGTTAGGAGACTGGTGCCATTTCCAGGTGAGAGGCAGTAAAAGCCGAAAGACTTGGGAAGAGTGAGCAGGGAGAACAGGCTGCCAGGGAGGAAGGTGGTCAACGGAGAGGGGGCGAGGAGTCACAGGTGGCTCTGGGCGGGGCCGCAGTTGAATCCCACAGCTGCCTGTGTCTCCTGTGCTGACACTCTCCCAGATCCTAAGGTGTGGGGGCTCAGCCAGGGGGTATGCTGGACCCCACAGTGGCTGGCTGGTGACCTGCCACTGTAGTTTAGCGGGTCACTAGGTAAAGGTGGAGGGCAGGGCAGGAAGTGCAAATTCCAGTGGCCAGCGGACAGTGTGGCTGCTCCAGTATACACCCCCCACCGACACCGACATGCAAAGGGGGGTCACTATGGGGTGTCAGGTCTTTGGGTCCAACCAGGTGGAGCAGCCCTCACTCTAGGAGGTGGGGGTTCAATGAGCAGCATCTGGCTGCACGCCCAGACACAGACAACAAATAAGATTCAGGCAGCAAGATCCCAGGCCCAGGAGAGATCCAGAGCAGAAATCGTTGTGAGTGCCAGGCCTGCGCCCTGGGCAGGCCCAGGGTGAGGTTACCAAACTGACCACAGGGCCTGCTGGCTGGTGGGCAGAGGGCTCCAGACACATGGCCAGGCTCGGCTGGGGAACGGTGGGGCTGAGACACCTCTATCTTAATGGCTGCTCTGGGGGAGGCTGGGAAGCCCCGTTTACGCCAGTCCTTCCTTCCCCACTCTCCAGCAAAGCTGTAGGAAGATACTCAGCTACGGAATGAGCAGTGCTTACTTAACCTTTGTCTTTTTCTGTTGGGTTGGGAAGAAAGGAGGTGCTTCTGAGTACATGAAACTCAGATAACTCTAACACAGCCAGCCTTGCCAAGCAAAACAGGCTTGTTTCTGTGCCACCTCCTCCCCTTGACATACCTCCTGAAGAAGATGGGAACTAGCAGTGGCCAAGATCTCTGCCACCCAAGGGCCAGCTGCCCCCAGGCAAAGCCCTCCACGTGATTGGCCTCTCTTTTCTCATCATGCCTCTGCCAGAGAGTGCTGCCCACCGGAGCCCTGACCTCAGGGGTGTGAGTATGGCGGAGTCGTGGGGGTACCGGCCTTGGAAGGCACTGACTCCAGCAGCCCTGCCACCATCCTCTGATTGAGAAACTAACTCCTCACCTGTCCTCAGGGACGTCCTGTACACACTGCCACCTAGAGCAAGGACAGCCAAGCTGACCCAGGGCACCCGGCACCCAGCACCCTCCCCATCTGTCTCCTTCCCCTTCTTTGCTCTCCACAACTGCTCTCAGCAATTGCTTCTGCCTCTCCTGATAGGCCACAGGTCACCCCCAGCCTGGGAAATTGTTAATGACTGGAAGCCGGTTACTCACGCAAGTGGCTTTGGTCTTGGTTCTGATTTCAGTCTGAGGCCACTCTGCCCCTCCCCGCACTTGTCTTGAGGTAAGTGCCTTTGGAGAAGAGCCCCCCCACCCCTCCCCTAGCCCAGCCCAGCGGGGGAAGAAGCTGCTGTAGGGACCAGGAGGAGAGGAGGCCCCCAGGAGACCGGAACCCTGGAGGTTCCGAGATGTCATGAGTTGGGTATAAGTGACTGGCCCAGCAGGCAATTCATTACTCATCTCATCGGAAATAAACGCATCTGTCTGATCTCTGGATGGGTATGTCCTTGGGAACTTCAGAGAAGTCAGTGAGTCAGGAGGCCAGATAGGGGAACCGGGCACTGAGTCAGGCACCACATCATCATTTACATCATCTCACTGAATCCTCGGGCTCACCCTGAGGTGTATGGATGTTGTCCCTGGTTCACAGCAGAGGAAGGCAGGGCTCACAGGCATTAAGAATCCCACCTAATGTCCTGACCAGTATGGCTCAGCTGGTTGGGGGTCATCCTGCAAAGCGAAAGGTCATGGATTTGATTCCTGGTTGGGGAACATTCCTGAGCTGCAGGTTCAGTCCCCAGTTGGGGTGCATATGGGGGGTGGGCAGCCAATTGATGTTTCTCCCTCACATCAATGTTTCTTTCCCTCTGTTCCTCCCTTCCTTCCCCTCTCTCTAAAAAGAAAAAAAGGAGGTAGTTAAGTTAAAGTCAAGTCATTAGGGTGGGCCTTAATCCGTATGACTGGTGCCCTTATAAGAAGGGGAAATGAGGACCTAGACACACAGAAAAAGGTCCACGTGAGGACAGAGAGAAGGCCACCCTGGCCAGCTCCTTGATCTCACACTTCTGGCCTCCAGAACCAAGAGGAAGCAAATTTCTGTTGTTTAAACCACTCAGTCTATGGTGCCTCATCACTGCAGTGAGAGCAAACTAAGACACGTGCCCCTTCCCTAAGTGTTCGCTGTTTCCTGGGCCCTGGGCAGGTAGGTCGCATTGAATTAGCTTCCAAACGGGGTCCCCTTCAGGTCACTGGCAGAAGGCAGAGGACTGCTGGTGTCCATGGGACTCCTTAACTAATGCCGTACTTTGGCAACACGGCTATCTTTCCATTGTACTTATTATGGCAACAGCTGCCTCTGCCTCCCCTCAAAGCAGGACTGGAAGGAGCACAGGAGGGTGGGTGTCTCATGGTCAGACAGTGGCCCCCGGCCCCGACTGCAGGGACAGCTGACCTTGAGTGACTGAGTGGGGTGCCAGGCCTTTCTCCCGGTGGCCTGATTTGAGCAACTGCTTTTCTCCTGTAACAATCACAGGGAAACGCAAGATGCTTCATTCCCGGGCGCCCCCTGTTCCCGCCGTGTCCATCCGTCATCCAGTGACTGCGGCCGACCGACCTTCCAGAGTGATAACTACTAACTCCCCTAAGACGCAGCGTCATCGTGGGCGAGGAAACCCAGACTGGAGGTGGGAGAAAACCAGTCTCTGAACCTTTTGAGCATTTAATTTGAATACATCCTGTCACAAGTGAAGATGAGTTAACACTCCCACAGAAGGTGGGGGGGGGGTGGGGGTGGGGGGTGGGGGGGAAGAAAGCCCCTTTGAATGACAGGGGGTGGAGGAGGAACAAAGGGGGTTTACACAACTGAGTCCAAGTGTAGACGCAGAGGAGGGAAACAGATGCGTCGAGAAGAGACAGTAGATCTCACACGCAGAGGTATGTGTGTACTCACATGTCTGTGTGTATACGCGTACACACACTTGTGTGTGTGCCATGCACACGCACGGACACACTGCACCTCTGCAGGGCGGGCCCTTCGGGGATGCCATGCAGGGAAAGGGCCCTGGGCTGGGGCTGCCCTTCAGGGAAGGTGTAACCCCGCCTCCGCCGTTTCTCTCGGTTCTTCCATCGGTTGGAGAGAAGGCACAAGAGCGGGAGTCTCAGAAGTAAGATACCCCTCAAAAACCTGTATTTTTAGTATTCGTCAGTTATTTATCCTTCAAATTCAATGACTTCTAAATGGAAATCCTCATAATTTTCTAGAAAATCATTTCTGTGTTTTTCCTACCCCAAAGACTCCGAGGTCACAGAGTCTTTCCCCTTAAACTGACAACAAACACCCCAGAAGTCGGCTCTTAGAAGTGCGTCTGCTGATATGTGTGTAAAATATTTAACAGCATGCGTTGTTTACATTATTTTTATTCACGTGTGTAAAACAGAAGGAGGAAAATCCTCCGCCTGACCTAGTATTCTGGAGGAGCATATATTCTGAGCACACTTCATTACAAGCATGAAAAACATCCCTTGTCAGAGGGAAAAAATACATGTGGTGTTTACGCCCCAGGCCAGGAAGCATACCCTTTAGCTTGTGTCCTGCTCAGAACAGTCATCTGGACACATCAGCGCGTTTCAGTGCGACTGCCGGCGTGTATCTCAGGTCAGTGGAAGGAGTTTGGTCAGAGGTGCCCGCACGGAACAGGAGAGGGTTTAACCTGCCTGTTTGGCACAGGGCTGGAAAGCACCTGGAGCTCCTGGACTGCGCCTGGGGCTAAGGAAGGCCAAGGGCTGGGGCAGGCTAGTCAGAGGCTGAGGTTGCAGATGGGTCTCTCCAGAGAAGTGAGCCATGGCCCTGGGTATCTCAGCAGCACACAGCAAAACCACATCAAAGGGACAGGAAATGGTAGCCAGAGACGCCTGCGGCAGTGATGGTGGTATGGTGGGACAGGTAACTGTCTGCCAAGCTGTCTTATCTGTAGGAGCAGAGATAAAACAGGGAGGCTGGCGGTGGAGGGAGGTGCAGGGTGGAGAGGTGGAAGGGCTCAGGAAACATTTTTTTTCTGAGCACTGTCACAATAATTAATAAATGAACAGATCTCTATTCCAGCTTTTCTGGGCATGGCTCTGGTGTGGGGACTGTAGGGCTGTGGAAGTTTTTTCAAGATCCAAGAACAGATCTTACTGTGTTGCTAGGCAGATAATATGAACAGGGATTAGAACGTGAATTTGCTGCAATACCTATGATTACTTAATTCTGCTAAGGAAAATGAGAGAAACTAAGTACGGAAATAAGTACCTTGTCATAGAGTGAATGTTTTTGTTTGGTTGGTTGGTTGGTTGGTTGGGTTTTTTTGTGCTCCCTCGGAATTTCTATGTTGAAATCCTAACCCTCAGTGTTATGGTAGGAAGTCGGGCCGTGCGGGGGTGATTAGGTCTTGGGTGTGGAGCTCTTGTGACTGGGATGACAGTCTGGATAAGAAGACACAGAAGAGAGTTTGCTTCTTCTCTCTCTGCTCTGCAACACGTGCTGATGTAATAGAAACCAGCCCTCTGCAAACCAGGAAGCAAGCTCTCACCAAACAGCGACCTGCCAGCACCTATTGCTCTTGGACGCAATCCCCAGCCTCCAGAAGTGTAAGAAATAAACGTCTGTTGTTTCGGCTATGCCGTCCATGGTATTTTTGTTGTAGCAACCCGAGCGGACAAAGACAGTTTGCCTAGTAGTGGAGTTGGAAGCTACCACTGCATCAAGGAAAACTTTCACAGAATGCCGGTGGAAAAAGCAGGCACTGTGCAGGAAAGAGTAGGGAATAAGTCAGTGAGAGGCAGTGAGGGTTGGAGAAACCCAGCAGAGGGAAGGGTTGCCTCTCCCGCTGCAGTGGTCACAGGTCCCACCGATACGGTGAGAGTGGTGCTTGGGTACATGGAGGCTGGTGTGGACACGCGTCCAGGGGACTGGGAAGAGGGCTCAGGGAGCGGCCCGCGAGAGTGGGAAGCAGCAGACAGAGTGGAGAGCCTTTCATAGCCCGTGGGCTGACGGGCAGACGACTGGGCAGACTGCTGGGTTAGCAGCGGGGCTGACCGAGCATTCCGGCCCGGCGACTCCAGAACCTAGCTGGGCTTTCAGAGGTCCCTGCGGCTCGGTCATCGCACTTCCACGGACAAAACGGTGTGCAGATCAGAAACGCTGCCTCGCAGACGTCTCTCAGCTCTTTAAAAAGAATTCTCTGAGCAAGAACATAAGATTTGTTGAGTAACATTCCCAATAATCAGGTGTCAGTACCGTGACCATCGAGAAGATATGGGAGCGAAGGCCAGAACTTCTCCCGACTTCCCCAGCTGCCAAACAGCCGAGCTAGTGCTGGAAACCACGTCTGACCGGCTCCGAGGCCTGTGTCCGTCTGTCTTCACTGCACCCAATGGAACCCAGGTTGGAGAGGACACGGCTCGGACTCAGGGCAGCCTCCGAAACGGCCCTGCAACAGGGGCCTTAGACGCCTAGAAGACAGACCTTGTTACCTTGTCACTTGGTGGGGAGGCTCAAAACTGTGGGACCGAAAGGGTGCGGGACACTGGGAATGAGGCCCGGGGGTGGGGAGAAATACAACAGATTAAAACCGGAGTTGGCTGGGTGTTAATGAGTTAACCCTTCATGAGCGGGACAGATAGCAGGCCGTAATTAACCTCTGCTCGAAGAGGACCCTAGGCGTCTCCCTCAGTGAATAAACCCTCTGAATCATTACGCTAATGCCCACAGAAAAGGTAGGGAGAGACTGCCATTCTTTTCCGGGAAAGAACAGAGCACACTGCTCTGTATTTCTTTTGTACGTTGATTCTCGACAACCCCATTTTTTTTTGAGAGACAAAAGCTGCATCAGACAGAGGATTCAATGACGTGGAGGAGGACGGACACAATCACAGGAGTCGCGTGCTGGTGCCGGGCGACCGAGGCAAGAAGTGGGGCTGCAGTCACCTGAGGTGGGGGGCGCTGTCCTTCTGCCCAAGTCCTCTCCACGTGGTGGCCCACTGAGAAGCTTCAGGTGGAAGGTGGGTGCCCTTTGCTCCTCCTCCTCCTCTCTGCTTCCCCCGTTGTTCCTTCTAACGCTGGTGATCGAGTATTCTGTCCAACGGGGGAGGCTGCTCCTACCCCGACCTCAGAAAAGCGTTGCTTCAGCCGAAGGGAACTGATCAGTCTCGTGCAGTGTCGAAGGCCTTTTGGTTTTTGCTAATGTAGTTAAAAATGGATATTCAGGAATTGTTGTTCTTGGTCCCTTCCTTCTGTCTACCTGAAAATTCAGAAGTAAGGGCTGGAGGGTCGCTAGGGGACTGCAGGTTTTCTAAAGCCACTGTTGGCCGAACGGGACCTGCTCCTCGTTCAAGCAAAGCTCCAGCTGACATTCCAATACCTCCTTTTGCACTGCTGACTGCCCGGTCAAGCTGGGGTGTGGTTATGGAGGGGATCAGAACACGCCACGTTGGCATAAGGATTATTTTGAACAAAAGGCAATTAGGAAGAGCAAGCATAAGAAGAGCTCTCAGGCACCCTTCCCATCTGCCTAAAAACAGGCCATAAATTCCCCTGTGTGGGTGTCTCTTCCTCTCCTACCAGGAAGAGGAGAACAGCCCTGATCACCAGAGACTGCTGACGAGACGGCACCAAGATAAGTCTGCACAAATCAGCCTTTCTGAATGATCCTTATCTACCATTGGGTCCCCCATTTAGTTCTTACTCACCTCCCCATAACTTGTCAGCCCTAGAAGCCCGAAGCCCCTTCTTTTGTCTAGCAGCTCCTTGACAATTTATTGCCCTTTGTTAAAATGCCATATAAGCCCCCAAGTCTAATTACTTCTTTGGGATTTTTTTTAAAACATTTAAAAAATTTTTAATTTATTTTTTAGAGAGAGGGGAAGGGAGTGAGAAAGAGAGAAAGAGAAATATCAACGTGTGGTTGCCTCTCACACACCTCCAACAGGGGACCTGGCCCACACCCCAGGCATGTGCCCTGACTGGGAATCGAACCAGTGACCCCTTGGTTCACAGGCTGGCACTCAATTCACTGAGCTACACCAGCCAGGACTACTTCTTTGGGTTCTTATTTTTTTCTGTGAAGTCCCTGTGCATATGTAAACAAACATACAAAGATAAATTAATGTTGTTTTTCCTTCTGTTAACCTGTCTTTGTCAGTTTAATTTGCAGGTTCTAGGTACACACCTAAGTGGGTAAAGATTCTTTCCTTCCTGACAGTTATGATGAGACTTAACTAACCATTCCACACAAAGACCTCAATGAGGCCAGGAGTTGGAGGTGAAGAACAGCTGAAACCTCTGAAAGGCAGGACCTGCGCTCCTCACACTCACCGGGCAGGAAGGACCGTGCGCAGGCCCAGACAGCGGTGGGTAACGATGGCCGGCGGCTACAGCAGCGCACAGGCGGCGCCACGGGGGGTTTCTGTAAATTCATTTTTACTGGTTCATCCCCGAAGAAATTATGCCCCAAAGCCCCAGATTTTCTTTGAAAGTCTTAATTTTGGGTTGTTTTATTGCTTTCAATAAAAGCTTTCAAATATACATAAACAAATGTGATTTAATGTTTACTTCTTAGTAAAAATTTTTATCTAATGAATTTCACAAGTTCAAAAATGTTTTCTGACCTCATACTCCACCACTTGGTTTGGAAACTATGTTTACTGCTGTATCCTTGGAAAGACGCCTTAGACATCTGGTTGTCTTGAAAAAAATAAATAATGATTTTATTATGTTTTTTAGCTGTAGAGATGGTAATATTAAGGTATAGAACAACTGATCTGCTTAACATGACAATGCAAGGTACAGAGTTGGGCCCACGCCGGGGTCGTCGCGCAGGTAGGTCATTGCACTGTCCGTGGCACAGATTTCCGGCAGAGCCTGTGCCTCGTGTTGGCTCCCATGCGGCTCCGGACCAATCACTCATCCGGGTTTAGCAGGCAGACCAGGCTGTGCTGGGGAAGAGTGAAGCGGACAAATGGAAGGGAAAGGTAGAAGGCACAGGGACAGAATGAATATCAGAGGTGGGATACAAGTGAAAAAAGAGAAGAGTAAGGACTATGAGAATCAAAGTCAAGGACAGCATGCAAGTAGACGGAATGCATTTTATCCACAACGGATTTTTTCCTTTCCTTTCCCTAGTCCCACAGCACAGTTCAGTTCCCGTCTTGACTGAATTCCCCTAACCTTTTTTTTGTTCTTCCCGGATGATAGTTTCAGATCCTGGCTACCGTAACATATTGTGGCAATTACACCCTGACCAAGGCCTCCTGGGTTATAAACTCTTTGAAGGCACAGTCAACGTTTCACACAAATTTCCTTCCTCCATCTAATTTAACGTATTTGCTGAATAAATAGGAAAATGTTCACAGCTAGACTGATTAAAAAACAACAAAAACTGAGCCCATTTTTATCTTGCATTTGGAAGAGTATTTGGTTTCAAAACTTGATTTTGAAAAGCTGAAGAATTGTGTGGGACATATCAGTTGACTAAACAGATAAAAAACACCAACTTTGCTTTCCATGAGCAGAAGTGGGACAGAAAGAGAAAAGAGCTAGAGAGCTTTTGTTGTGTTGTAGCATTTTAGTGCACTTGGCTTTGGGAAGGGAGGGGAGGTGGCTGCTGAAGCTCGGGCTTGGGGTTGATGGAGAGCTCTCCTGCTTGGGTTACACAGTGCTGGGGACAGACTAGACCTGCCACACTGTCCTGGCTGAGCTCCTCCTTTGCAGATGAAGAAACTCAGGCCCGGGGAGATTGTCTTGTTCAAATTCAGTAAGCTAGATGGAGGCATAGCCTAGATTAAAAGGTTTTCAAAGGAGCAAATGAAGCAATATATTCAGCTTTTCTGCAGAGACCCTAGGTGAGAAACCTAGCATTTTCAGTCATTCTGTGGTACAGTTAATTTCATGCATAGACAATAAATGCAGGCTATTGAAAAGATCTGCAACACGAGCAGGACTTAGAAACTTTCAGGCCATGTTTTGTGAGGTTGTTTGGTGATGTTCAGTCTAAATGCTGCAGATTCTCCATTGCTTTGGGTCCGGACTTGGTGGCCAGAGGTGGGCAGGGAAGGACACTCATTCCTCAGCCCACTGACCCACGTTGCTTGAGAACACACAGCGGGCACAGACTTCTTTGGTTTGAGGAGCAGGAGACAGCCTCCCAGTTCTTTTGAGGATTCCCAACCCACCGTCTGATCTAAGAAGTACAGCCAGCATCCCACACAAAATGCAAAAGGGCTCACTCCTGTTCCATTGGAGAGTAACGAGCCAGCCACCCTCTCCGCTCAGAAAAGAGGAATGCACAGGGCCTTTCTTACCATTGCCACCCGGATTAACTCATTACTGATTTTTCAGGCAAGTCTTACTCAGGCACTTGGGGACAGGGCAGTGAGTCAGAGGTTGGCATCCAAACCGGAATAGAAGCCATAGTCCTCTCTGGGGATCCTACTCTGGGCTTTAAATTCCCAGATCACACAGCTGCCTAATTGGAAAGAAATGTTCTTAAACAAGAACCTAGGTTTTGCCAGTCCTGACAGTGACTAATAAGGTCGGTGTAAGGACTGCCTGATGAAAAAGAAGTTGGATTGACCTGTCACAGTGAATTTTTAGAGTATTTTCACCTGGAGGTTTACTGCTGAATACAAATAAAATTTCTCTCCCTGGGCAATCCCATCTTCTGCAGATACACTTTAATTAAATTAACTTTGAAATGACATTCACACAATGTTTTCCTTCCAAATGCCTGTTTTTTTAAAGATCTACTTATTGACAAGCTGTTTCACAAGTTCCTGTGTAAAATGATTAAGTGCTCCACTCTCAGCTTGCACACTAATTGAGACAAGTTTAATCTTCTCTGTTGCCGGTATCCAGTAGCTCGAACCACGTAGTCCTTTAACTGTGTTCCAAAAGCCCCCACAAAATACCAAAAAAAATTTTTTTTCCTAAGGTGCTTACAAAGGATCCGGATAAATACACAATTTAACCTCATTCACCGAAACTCACACAAGTGATGGCAAATTCCTGAGTTGAGGGACAGAGGCTTTTAAAAAAATTAGTCTCTTTCAAAAATCAGGCATTCGCATTCCTAATGAAAGCGGCTCTTGGCTTCAATCCATTCAGTACGAATCTGCGGCTCCCCTCCACGGTGCGGGAGCGCAGGCGCGGGCACGCACACGTGGACACACAATCGCTCGCGCGCGCCCGCCCACACCCCCTTCCGTGTGAGTCGCCCGCGGGATTTACGGGTTTCGCCACCACGGATTACTGTCAGGTGCAGAAAGCAAGTCCTGTTCCGTGGGTATTTTCCTTTCTCCGGATTTGAATTATTTAAGGGCCACGTGAGCAATGGTCGGGGGTCGGCCCGCGGGGAGAGACCCCTGCGCCGGGGAGACAAAGACTAGAAGAGCGGGGCCAGTACGGCCCAGGGACATCTCCCCAGCTCCTGCGACAAGTGCGAAATTGGCCAGGATCTGCCTGCGACTGAGAGGTTCTCGAAAGAGACGTTCTGTCCAAGCCCTTGAAAAGGGGTAGGCGTTCCTTGGGTAGGGAGAGGTCCGGGCTCGCGGGCCTGGCAGGGGCCGGATTCCTGGGCTTCCAAGGAAAGCGGATGAGTCCTGGACGGTCGGAGCGTGGGGAACTCCTTGGAAATGCGCGCTCCGGCTGTACCCGAGAGAGCGAGGCTTTAGACACAGCCTCACAGCCATATCAGTCTAGGAGGAACCGACCGAGGCCCCCTTTGCCCTCCGGAGGGAGTACAAACCCCTCCCCACCGGAGGGGCCAAGCAATGAGCCTTTGACTGCGGGCCTCACACCCGCGGTGCCCGCCGCTCGAGGTTCTGCCACCCGGAGGCCTCGGTTGAAACGCAGTTGTGGCCCCTTCCAGGGCTGGGACTAAAGTGAGCAACGCGCCTCGGGCGCAAAATTTAACGGGCACCAAAATGTCAGTGGTCAAAATAAGTATCTTAATGCAATGCTTTTTGAAGCAATTAATGGAATTGCCAAAAAAAGTACCATGAACAAAAGATTAAATTCTAAGTAGACACAGGTCCAATGCAGTGCCCTGCTGAGCCATTTTGTAGCCCTGGGTTAAAGGAAGATCCCTGGGGCCAGGGTGTCGGGAGATACCCCGCGCAGTGGGAGAGGAGCTCGAGCTGCAGGCCTCGGAAGTAGAGGCCCTAAGGGCGCGCGGGAGGGGTGTGGAGGGGTCGCCCTGGGGGCCGGAGGTGGGAGATCAGCAGCGCTTCTCAGCCGGGAACAAAGGCGAGGCGGAAGGCCAGTGGGGGCAGGAGGGACTCGAAGGGTTCCGCAGCTCTCGAGGCCTGGGTGGGGCTTGCACACAGGGACTTGGAGTGCGGGACTCGATCCCGCAGCCACCGAGGCCGTGACAGAGCCTTGCAATTCTCTCGCTCGCGGGTTATTTCTCACTAACAAGACTTGGCAAGATGTCGGGCGAATAATTTTTGGCCTCTGTCGTGTCCACATCGCAACGCGCACAAGCCCCCTGCCAAAAGCAGGTTCTGGGAAATTAAATGCATAAGTAAAACTGGGGGCGGGAAAAAAAATGCTACATGACCTGGAAAGAGGGATGCCGAGCTCGGAATCGGCCCCTGAGCTTACTAAATCCTTGACGCGTACATTTCACAGGGTCTAGCTTCCCACCATATCTGGACCCTCGTTATCATTTTAGGAAATGATTTTAGGAAATGAATTGTCTTCTTAGGAGAAGACAATTCGCACATGTTTAAGATGGGGTGGCGACTTTTCCAACAGGCAAACACATTGGCTTTTGGGTTTGTTTCCGTTTTTTCCCCACCAGGGTTAAACAAACATCTTTAGGAAGCCTGGACGGGAGTGGCACCCCTGCCTTCCTCCAGAGGAACTACAATACACGCCGGCGATGAATGCCTCCCTCTGGGTATTAAAGCAAGAGACCCAACACCTCGCTCCCATTACTGAACTTCGGGGCGGGAGGGCTTTCTTTTTTCATCTTCTAAGCTGGGGCTTGCCCACGTCCTCGGGAAGCTATAAAGCTGATTTAATGGCTTAAGATGAAAATCGATCACGCTAATGCATAAGCTAACGTCAGAAGTATCATATCTGAAAAAACGACTAGCCGGACCGAACGCACTCCGTAAGCCCGGGAAGAGGAAGTCCCAGACTCTGCCGGGAGGGGGGGGGAGCAGCGGTGCCACGGTGCCCCAACCCCCGCTGTGGTATGGGGGACGCCAGCAAGGATGTTAAGGGTTGGGGGAGGGGGAGCACGGAAGTAAAAGGGATCAATACCGACCCCTAGCCTCCGTTAGGCCGTCTTCTCGGCCAGCTAATTTCTGTAAGCCAAAGGCCGCAGCCGGGGTGCAGCGGCTGCTCTGAGACTCGAGTAGGGTAGATCGCTCGCCGCCAAGGCTCCGGCCGGTGGCTGTCAGCTAGAGGTGCCCAGCACTCCATTCACAAAGTCCAGGCGAGCAGCTAGCCTGCGGGTCGCGGGCCTCCTCCCTCTTCCTCTAGGTCCCGGTTTTATGAATGGGCCTGGAGACAGACGCTCAGCGCCCTGTTTACTCCGCTCTTTGTGACGTCGCGTCCTCGTGACTGGGCGCGAGCGGCCGGCACTCCATTCACGCGCAAGGGAGGAGGTGGGGGAGGAAGAGTGGCTGGGAGGAGGGAGGAGGGATGGGGCGGGGGAGCCAGCGCTGGGGCGGCCGGGCGCAAGGCCGCGAATGGAAAGAGGCGGAGCTTCTCCAGGTAGTACTGAATCTGCCCCCTCCCGGGGGAGAGCGGAGGAGCGTTAATAAATCTCTAAGCCGAGGAGGAAACTCCGGGGCAGTGCGCCGAGCTCCGGCTGCTCGTGGAGAACCGCGACCGAGCAGCAGCGCCGGCATTAGCGGCGGCTGGAGCAGCGCAGCGGACAAAATACAAAGAGACCACAACAGAAGGGAGCCCCTGGCCCTCTCGTAAACACTGACCCTTCCACCGTCGCCTCCCCCTTGCACCGCGCGCGGTGGTGCTTGGTGCCCGAGTCCACTCGGACTTCTATGTGACCGCGAGACTGCCGAAGGAAGGATCCTCGGGACAAGAAGGTCGCCTGTGGGAGCCCCCGAGTGCCAAGTTTGCGGCCACTTTCCCTCCCTTAGCCCTTGCCGAGCCCTTTCTGTAGCCCAGCTGTCCCGGCTCTTCTTCGCCTGCTCTGGTGCCCTGCAGCCGTTGTTCCCGGCGACCATGGTGACCGTGGAGGAGCTACGGGAGATGGACTGCAGCGTGCTCAAAAGGCTGATGAACCGGGACGAGAACGGCGGCGGCGCCCTGGGGCTGGTGAGCGGCGGCAAGTGCCTGCTGCTGGACTGCAGACCGTTCCTGGCGCACAGCGCGGGCTACATACGAGGCTCGGTCAACGTGCGCTGCAACACCATCGTGCGTCGGCGGGCCAAAGGTTCCGTGAGCCTGGAGCAGATCCTGCCCGCTGAGGAAGAGGTGCGCGCCCGCCTGCGCTCCGGCCTCTACTCGGCAGTTATCGTCTACGACGAGCGCAGCCCGCGCGCCGAGAGCCTCCGCGAGGACAGCACTGTGTCGCTGGTAGTACAGGCGCTGCGCCGCAACGCCGAGCGCACCGACATCTGCCTGCTCAAAGGTAAAGGCGAGCGCAGGGACGCGAGCTGGAAGGGAGGTGTAGCGGCGCTTGGCGGCCTGCGCCTTGGTGGCTGGGGGAAGAAGTCCCCGGAGGGACTCGCGGCGGCGGGGATCCCCTCGTACTGCATTGTGCGTGTTGGTGTGCACGGGTTTGAAGAGTTTGGTGCGTTTGTGTTCCAGTGCGAGCCCCTGAAGTCCTCAGGGCAGCGAGGGCTCATTTTCTCTGTCACCTGCAATTCTGCGCCCTTCCTGGCTGTTTTGCATTTGTTTACACTCGCTAACCGTCTGGCCTCGCGGGCGGCATGCCTCTTCTGCTTTGCCCACCTTCAAGTCTAGGGAAGTACTCCCAAGTGCCACTCTGCGGGTGGGGACAGGTTAGTCCTGTTGGTTTGGCGTGCCGTGGCCCTGCACTGAGTCTGAACCCGAGAACCCGAGAGGTGGGGAAGGGGGTGAAGGACAGAGCGCTGTTTCCATCGGAAACCAGCCCTACGGAAATGCAAAAGGAAGATCGGGTTTCGGACATTGCGTGGGGCGATCTGTATCTCCGCCCCTGCTGTCCAACTCCGAGATCCTCCTGGAACGTGGCCAACTCCTCCGGTGCCGGGCTAGACCCAGGCTCCCGGCGCTGGAAGAGGGGGTTGTGAGTGTTTAGGGAAAGCAAGGCAAGATAGTGTCTTCTAAATATTCAGGCGGCAGAGAAGTACGACCTTTTGTTCAGACTCGATTCTCGAAGATCCAATGGCGGTGCGTGCTTCATTAAAGACAACCCTGATGAGACTCTTAGGGGAAGAGAGGTCTTGTCAAATGTGGAAGTAAGAAACCGAGCAAGGACCGCGTGCTGTCCACGTAACTGGAGGAACGGTGCGCGGGCCGCCACCTGCGGGTGGGCCGGGCCGCGGTGCTGGGCGGCCCTCGCTCGGGGGGCGCCTCGGGACGCATCCCTGACCGCGCGGAGCCCCTGCCTCCCTCCGCTACATTCCGTACATTCTTTCTCTCTTGTCCAGTCCTCGCCTCCGAAGCCAGAGGCGTTTCAGACCCGGCCTTCAAAGAGCCGCTCGGTTCTCCCCTGCCGGCGCCCCTCGCCCCCTCCCTCCTTTCCTTTCCTCTCGGGACCTGCTCACCCCAGAGGAAGAGCGATGGTGGGGGGGGAGGGCGGAAACCTCTCCCCCCGCCCCTTCCTAAGGCACCACAGAAGTGCTCAGTGGCGACGGGCCGGGCTGGCCCTGGCGAACAGCGGGGGGCTTTGTTCTCCGCAGTTGTTTCCTGGCCGTTTGACCTGTCAGCTGCTGGGGAAACGCTGCTGTTGACCTGTGGTTGAACTACTAAGGCGATTTTGCTGATTTTTCTTTCTCTGTGAGGCTGCCTTTTGCACCTCCGGTGGAGCCCAAATCCAACTCCCCTCCCCTCAAAGCGCTTTAAGAGAAAGTGCCAGGAAAGGGCCAGCACCGAAACGACCAGGCGCCCCGCGGCAGGCGCACAACCCCGCGTGCTCCCGCGTCCAGGTGCTGGTTAGATCGCCTCTGTGGGGTATAGGCAGTTGAGCTCGCCCGCCCGCCCGCCCTTGCCTGGTCCTGGCGGGAACGATAACAGAAACTGCTTTGAGACGAAAGTCCCTTGGAGTGGCCGGGTATGGCCGGGTGGTTCTCCATGCTACCCTTCCCTGGGCCCCTCCTGATTTAGAGCTCCTGCGCACCCCTTTCCTGGGAGGGCAGACCCACGTGGGGTCGGGGCTTGTTTTGTTTTGTTTTTCTTCTTGAAAGAAATCCGGAGGGGAACCCCTAGAGCGGCAGCTTGGGGACCTTGGCGTTTGGGCTTCCTAGCGCACAGGCACTTAGGCCCCGCTGCCGGGGAGGGAGGCATATTTTTAAGGTCCCCGTCTTGCGGCACCTCCCTAGTTCGCCCGAATCCCATCCGGAGAGCCCGGGGCCAGATCAATTCTTGAGAGTCGCCCTGCGGACTAGCCGCTCTCTGCACAAGGCAAATGCTAATACAAAGACTGAGTAGGACAGGAGCCTCTGAGTAAAATGCCAGTTCCCTGGCGGTTGGCGAGGTGCCTGGCCCACGGAAAAGCAGTGAATATTCTAAGGGTGTTGCCTCCTGAGGCCTGCACTGCCTCCTTTGGTCGGACCAGGTGCGGGCAGGGAGGACGACCCCTGTGCACCTCAAAGTCGACAGACATCTAGTCTTTCCCCTGAGATGCAGAGTGTCTGGGCCTGACACTCTGGGTCTCAGGTTGAACTTGTCTCTGCAGGAACAGGCCATGGGGGAAGGCAGTGGAGGCTCAGCCGGATCTTCATAGGCAAAGGGAGCCTGCCTTTGGCAGCCGCTGCCTGAAATTCTTAGAGGTGGCACTCCCCGCTGGTTCTGTAGAGGTTGGTAGAGTATCTTTGAGGTGGCTAACTGGGTCACAGTCTGTTTAACTGGGCTTATTTTCGTGTATGTGCTAAGCTGAGGCTGTCTTAACACAGTTCCTCTTGTTCTCTTTGCCTCTTACTGGAAAAGGCTTTTAGCAGGGAGGGCAGAAAGATGGGCAGTGTCTGCCCCCCCCCCCCGCCCCCGTGGGGACCGAGCCTGGGGGGTGGGGGGAGGAGACCAATGAAAGCCTCTCGCATCCCCATCGGAAAGAAGCAGAGTGGAGGAGGCGATGTGCATTGTACGGAGAGGATGGGGAACTAAAAGGAAACTTTGGAAACACTCTTAGATTATCTTTAGTAAAATGCCTGGATGGATTAGGGGTTGGGTAATTTGGTTCCTGCCTGAGCTGTTCATTTGATTTTGCAGCTAATGGGCCTTCCGAGTCTCATGCCACGGGTGGTGGTGGGCGTGGAATGGGAGTGGTTAGACACTGAGCCAGTCCACCAATTGTTGGTGTCCGCCATGCTGGAGGGGGCTGAAAAAAAACGCAGGGTGTTTTCAGAAGTTATATTATCCTTCCTAGCCAGTGGCTACCCAATTTTACCAATAAATTACATGTAAAAGTTTGATTTTTCTATTTCTGTCTCTTTGAAGAGCAGTTGGTGGGCTACTTGGTGCAAGTAGTTACCACAGTAGTAAGTGATACCACAGGCAAGAATTCATAGTTAACGAGTAAATTTTACTTAATATCAGCAAAATGCTGCACAGTTTTGGCATTTTGTAATAATAGCCAAGTTTCGCTAAAATCGATAACCCCAAATCACTAAATTATTTGTTTTTTTGCTAGTAAAATTCCAATTGGGGTAAACTTTTTTTTAAAAAGCCAATTTTGTTTAAAATCCCGTGAGACGTTTTTTGGGACAGTTTAGAAGTTTCAGCTTTTCAGATTTTATTGCAGTGCGCCGCTCCTTTCAAATCCTTTTCTCCTTTATACTTGGATTCCTGGTTCTAGGTGCTGCTCCCCCCCCACCCCCCTTCACTAGAGAAAGACTAAAAGAGAGTTTTCTTATTCTAACAGAAGTCATTCTTTTTAAAAAAATTTATTTATTTTTTAGAGAGGGAAGGGAGGGAGAAAGAGAGAGAGAAACATCAACGTGCAGTTGCTGGGGGCCGTGGCCTGCAACCACGGCATGTGCCCTGACTGGGAGTCGAACCTGCGACACTTTGGTTCGCCGCCCTCGCTCAATCCACTGAGCTACGCCAGCCAGGGAGAAGTCATTCTTTACCTACCATATTCACCGAGTAACAAATCAGTCTGTTATGCAGATTTCAGGTATAAAAACAGTATCTTTTTTTTTCTGTCTAAAATTAATCTCAGCTCATGACTTTTGTCTAGTTTCAAGTTCTGATTTCAAAGCTCTGTTGGAGCTGTTTTGAGAAATTGGGGGGGGAAACCTGGACACCCCAGCTCCTCCCCCCACGCGGGCACATTTGGACCCTCTGGCCCCAGGCCCGACGACAGAGACCCTGGCACCCCCCTTCCCGTAGGAAACAGCTACTAAGACCAATCACCAACGATATGGGGGTGTGAGGGGGCTGAACCAGCAGCCCTGGTCATTCTGGTGACTAGCTCCTGCCCTGTCTCTACCTCCATTCGTCCGGCTCATCCCAGGTCCCCAGGAGGTGAGGTCAGCGTCATCCAACAGTGTCACAGCTCGGAGGGAATGCTGAGGCTGCACACTGCCTCCACCCAAATGGACTGGCCTTTCTCCATACAAATATGGCAGCATGCCTGTGACAGCCAAGGACTGTTAGAATTTCAAAAAGTGGTAGGCCCCAAAGGTAATTTCTAACCCTTAGTGTAATTTCTTACAGAATTGTAATGATTGAAGCAAACTTACTACTTTCTGCCTCATTTGAATTGCGTGCTTCCAACACAGAACTAAGGATGGTGCCTGTGTACATTGAGAGAGAACTCTTGACCACTATTAAGCCCATCCCAGCTCCCTTGTGCTTGACCTGGATGGTTATAGGAGAGGTGGGCAGCACCCACCCAGACGGGCCGTCCAGGCCCTGAGGGAGGAAGAGGGTGGCCTTTTTTAAGGAGCCAGACATTTCTTTGAAAAATCAGAACGTCTGAAACCAGATAGCCAGTTTCCTCCTTACCGGGAGCCAGTTCCCGCCTACCGAAGGGCAAGCTGGGCAGGAAGAAGAGTTCACCCGGGAGCGGAAGCCAGTTGCTGACTGAAGCAGATGGCGCAGGACTGACTCGGAGGGACACAAACAAGACCGAGCCCGAGGGTGGCATTAGGTGTCCAGCCAGCTTTCCCTGGACTGGCAGGTCCGTGCGGGGTGTCTCGAGGTGTGGGGAGTCCACTTCAGTAAAACTAAAAAAACTTCCCAGGGTTACATGGGCATTTATGAAGTCAACACCCACCTCAAGGGAAGTTCTCAAAGCCAAGTGACCTTCAGATGACCCCGGGTTTTCTTGCTGGGCAACATCAGTCTTGTATGGCTGTGATGGCTCGGGAAGCAAGGCCATGAACCCTGACTGTACGGGGGTGTTCCGAGTGCTGTGGGGACAAAGCAGCAGCCCCATTGAGACTGATGACCCTGGTCCCCATTGGTGACAGCCTGCCCCATCACAGGCCGCGTTAAGGGTCCTGTTAATGGTGATGGGGCGGCCCTGCATCGGCTCCTCCTTTCTGAAGCACTCCCCACCCCCACGGTCCCAGCCCTGCAGGGACCGTGGACGGGAGGCCAGCCGGTCTTTGTCAGTAAACTCCGAAAAGGGCCTTGCTGGGTGCAGATGTGCAGGAGACACAGGACAGTGTGGAGTTGAACTGGGTGTGGTTATTCCTCAAGGAAGTTGGGTGAAAAATTACATTCCCTCCCCGCCCTCTCCAGTTTTAAAATTCAGGTGAGAAAAGGAGAACTTGAACACTACGAAGCACGTTATTAATTAACAACATGGAGAAAACAGGTCAAAATGAGTCAGCATGTTGTGAGATGACATTTAATACGGCGTACAAAAGGCAGGTGGGGTCTTTTACGAAATTGTTTACAGGAGATAGAAGTGCTGATCTGGGCACCTGATGTCAGGTTGCAGTTTGCCCATAAGTAAGTCCTGGCCGTTTGGGTTTGTGGAACATGGGGAGGGTTTCAGGAATGGGTGTCAGGAACCTTCCATTCGGAGGGCAGGACGGCCACAGTCGGGAGAGCCCTGCCTGCTCCCGCTCTCGCCGGCCCCGCCCCTGTGCCCCGCCCCCGTGCCCTCCTGCCTGCACACCTGCGGGAGGCTCGCGTCCCAGCCAGCCACCGGTATCTGGCTGGAATAAGCCTTCCTTCTCATAACTTACAGATAGAAGTTGGTGATCTGAATCAAACCCTCACTCACGGGGCTGTGGCTGCGGTGTTTGCCCAGATTTGGGGGTCGGGGTGGGGGTGGGGAGGCAGTGAGAAGTCTGGGAGCAGTCTTCTGACCCCATCTACAGTAAGAATTCGTTTTGACTTCCGTCTTGACCCAGAACAGGGATACAGACACACCTGAAACCAGAGTTCCATGAAATGATACCATATGTGAATGTGATGCATTCCAGTAGTTTCTGTTTTATTTCATGAAATTTAAAATGCAGGTCACGGCTCCTGCATGACGACCTGTAGTTAGGAACGTCCTGGGCAGAAGCAAAAGTTTCTTGTGCAGATCTCTTGTCCAAGAGATCTAGTGCAGAGCATCAGCAGTGTTTTGATCAGGGGATTTTGCATGAACATTCTGGCCTTGTGGGGGGTGGCCTCAAGGGTTCCTCACTGGGCACCCTTCCCCCTACACTGCTGCTTGTATGTTCCAGCCCCCAGGGCAGCCCCTGGCCCCCCAGAAGGCACTCCTGTTGTGATGCTCCTTGTGACAACCAGCCACAGACCCCCCCCCCCCACCTCTCAAAAAACGACAGCTCAGGAGGGAAAACCCCTTCCATTGCTGCCACTGGCATGGATGGGACCCTTCCCCTGTTTCTGTCCCTCAGGCCGATCGACTTACCCACTGCATTCCTTTGTACTGGTTCTCTAAAGGTCTGCAGGAGGGAACTGACTTTCCGGCCGTCATTTTTCTGTTCTAACGGTGTCTTTCACCGACCGCTGTGGGCCTGGCCTCGGGTCCCTTCCGGCTTGTCCCCCACCCCGGGGTCAGCAGCTGGCCGGGTTCTGCTGCCCCTTGGTTGATTGATGATGGAGGAGAGGGGAAGTCTGTGTGTGTGTGTGGGGGGGGGGGGGGGGGCGGTGACGTGGTGCCGCAGTTGTCCCTGGCTGGGAGAGGGTCTCCAGCTCAGGAAGTGCAGTACCTGCCCTTCTGCTATGTAACTCCCTGGCCTCCAGACTCCAGCTAGAAAAAATCAGGAAAGCCCAGGAGGAGGCGGAGGAGGCAGAGGAGGCGGCGGCCCAAAGCCTGGCAAGCTGCCAGCAATGCTGGCGTCCCCTTGCAGGTGCCTAACAAGGAAACCTTCATTATGTGTCTCCCCGAGGCCAGGCGCCGAGCACTGGCTGTTCCCTGATCAGCCCTCGAAGGACTGCAGGCAAGGACGGTTCATCACATTCCGAGGAGGCGGAGGAGGAGGAGGCGGAGGCTGAGCAAGGCTGGTGAGGCTCAGCGGCAGCCCCTGGGCCTGTGTGCGTGTCTGCAACGGCAGTGCCCTTCCCCGGACTTCAGTCTGGTGCCCTGCCCTGCTCCTCCTCAGCCACGGGAAGAACATTGTTTCAGCCACTCCAAGCCTCCTTCCTTCTGCTGCCCTCAGGGGGCTCCTCTCTGCGACCTTGGAGCCTGGCCCCGGCCCTCCTGTGACTCCCTGCTTTGCTTTTGGGTGGGCGCTGCTCTTCTGACTGCCTCGGCGAGGAGCTTCTGGAGGGCACCACTCCGTCCTTCCATTTCTCTGGGGGAGGAGAAACATGATTCAGTAGCTCATTATGTAACAAACACAGGGATCGTTTTATTTTGAAGACGTCAAAGCCTGTAGAAGTGTACCGAGGAACACGTGATGACTTGTTATGTAGGTGTTCCACGCCGTCTGCCGATCGATCTATTTCCGTTTCTACTCTGGGGGAAGCGTCCACAGTTTCCTGTCCCAGAGGACTTCAGCTGGAGGGCTTTGGTGGCTCTTCTCCCCCCCACCCTACCCCACCCCCAAACTCTACTCCCTGCATTTGTCTGCAGCTTTGGAAGGAAAGAAGGAGCAGAGGACGGTGACAGGGAGGGAGGGAGGGAGAGCTGCTCCTGAGATCAGGCCCCCGGCACGACTGAAACTGGCTGCCGTAGCAGGTTCTCTCCCCCGGGAGGCTGGTCATTATGACTCAGCAGGAGCAGGTGCCTGTGACCCTAAAGGGATCCATTTATATCCCTGTGACGGAGGGAGTGGAGGGAGGTCGGGGAGGAAGAAATGTCTGTCCTGTTCTGTGAGCCTCGTGATGTGGCAAAGAATCATTGCTCTTCCTCGGGTCTGGATTCTGGGCAAGAAATTGACTAACTGTCACATGTCTGCCTATTGGGAGATTATTAATGAACGTTATAGGGGACAGTGGCACCGAATCACGTAGTCATAAAGATTTAAGGTACTAGCTGCGTACACCCCCATCCACGGAATGGGTCCGTTAGAATGGTGGTTCCAAAACACGCAGGCCCTGCTGGATTATTTTTATGTAAGTTTGTGGGTTTTCTTAAAAATTAGGTACAGTTGACAAGTAACAGTAGTTTCAGGTGTGAAGGGTAACGAGTTGATACTTGACTGTATTGCAAAGTGATCACCACACTCAGTGTACTCAGCTTCTGTGTCTGTACATGGTTGAGCATTTTTTCCTATGACGAGAGCTGTAAGGTCCCCTCCCTCAGCACGTATGTGATAGATAGAACATTAATAACCAGTCACCCTGCTTGACATCACAACCCCAGGGCTCGCTTACTTCATAACGGGCAGTTCTGACCCCCTTCACCAACCGAATTGATTTCCAGGCCCTCTCTGGTCCTACAGTGAAAATACAAGCAGGGCCAAACAAACATTGACGGGAGACGGCAAGTCAGCCAAAGAGCCCAGCCCCAGAGATTACGAGGAAATCAGAGGGGGGAGGCCGAGCGCGTCTTCCTGGGGCGCTTCCTGCCCGCCTCTGCCCAGCCAGCGCCGCGCCGCGCTGATCGGTGCTGACGCTCTTCCACACGAGTGTGTCTCCTCGTGTGTAAACTCCCTTCCCCGGAAGGTGATCCCACAGTGGACTGTTCCAGGGCTTAGCGACTCGCAGGTCAGGAAATCCTCCCTTGCCCCAAACCTGGATGTAGCAAGAGGGATCTATTTAGATTTCAGTGCATTTCCTCTCCTTTCTGCCTTTTGTTGGCGGGACAGCTGGCCACAAGGCGGAGAGACGGGCATCTGCTCTGTTGCTGAGGTCCAGAGGGGCTGGTGCCAGGGTTCTCTTTTTTTCCTTCTCTCCCACACTGAACCTCTCCACAGCAGGGGCTCAAGTTTGGGAGGGACAGACATCTTTGCAGGTCCCAGGGCCCAGCTGCTGTCCTGGAACCCCACAGTGGCCTTTCTCTCTTCCGCACCTTGTCACCCTAAGGACCTTTTCTGGGCAGACTGCCTTCTGCATACCCGCCTCGCATCTCCCTCTGTGTGTCTGTGTCCCAAACCAGTCTTGACCATAAAGCTTTCCTTCCAGGTTTCAGCGTGCAGTCCTGGCTCATTGTGGATTCCGCATCTTTGGATAAGGGTCCAGGCCATTATCTGTGGTCCCACGGCGCCACCCAGTGGCAAATGTAGAGCCAGCCAGGCCCCAGCCTCCCAGCAGCTCTCCTCAGGACAGGGATGGGATTCAAGTTCTTTGTGGCTTCCTGCTGGCCTCGTGACCCCACTAACCTGAACTTCTTTCTCCTCTACAGGTGGCTATGAGAGGTTTTCCTCTGAGTATCCAGAGTTCTGTTCCAAAACCAAGGCCCTGGCAGCCATCCCGCCCGCGGTGCCCCCCAGCACGGCCGAGTCCTTGGACCTGGGCTGCGGCTCCTGTGGGACCCCACTGCACGACCAGGTGTGCATGGGCGGCTTCCGTCCAGAGGTCTGCTCTTCCGAGGCTTTGGGTGCAGTGCCTCAGCGGGGGAGAGTGTGGTGACCCCTGATCCCGGGACGGGATGGAAGATAGGTCAGAAATAAATTCCACGTATTCCGTGGGGTTCTCGCTCTTCCCTCTCTCCTTACCCTCACTTAAGAAAACAATAGGAAGACATAACTCCCCGATTAGCCTCTGGAGTTGTGTGCAAAGGAGGAGGCTGCTGAAGTGGGAAGGGTATGCCCTGCCCCAGGGGAAGGAGTGGCCGAGGGCCCCAGCCCCAGCCTAGGGCGGCCAGGCTGTCCCCCCTTACAAGTTGACTGTGCATGCCAAACGGACACCCATGGTGGGCCAGCCCTGCCCCAGAAAACCAGTGTGAGCCATTGCATGTCTTCAGAACCCACGCCTTCCCAGCCCTTTCACTGAGACGGTGGGAATGAACGTAGAGTCTGGCACCCCTGCTCCCCAAATTTCAGATTGCTCCAGTTGGCCTGACTTAGAAAATCGTCATTAAGCCCAATTTATCTACTTTTGCCAAGATCCCCCCTCCTGTCTGTGAGGCCCACCTGGCCTGTGTTTGATGCACTAACCAGATAGGTCCTGAAACTTACACCTGGTGATGGGCAGGTGTAACCTCTTAATGTCATGGTGGCACGACAAGCAGTTTACCACGGAGTGGGGGGCTGGTGCGGGGGTGGGCTGCTGGAGCAAAGCTTCACTTGCCCTGGCTCTCCTGCAGAGCGCGGCGACCCGCTGAGCCCACTGCCTCCTTCAGGAGCCCCAGCAGGATGAGGGGAAACCTCGGAGGGCTGGATCCACGGGCATTCCCCCCAGGGCCTGTGAAAGCCGCCTCTCCCTGTCCCGAGCACCCCAACCCCTTCCCTGATGCCTTGGCACTCATGATGTGGGGGGCCTTTGTTTCCCTCTCTGCAGGGGGGTCCAGTGGAGATCCTCCCCTTCCTCTACCTCGGTAGTGCCTACCATGCGGCCAGAAGGGACATGCTGGACGCCCTGGGGATCACGGCCCTGTTGAACGTCTCCTCGGACTGCCCCAACCACTTCGAAGGGCACTATCAGTACAAGTGCATCCCCGTGGAAGACAACCACAAGGCGGACATCAGCTCCTGGTTCATGGAAGCCATCGAGTACATTGGTAGGCTGGCCCGGCTGGGGGCTGGGTCCGAGGCTGGGTGGGCGGGATGAGAGGGCCACTTGCATCTCGTGGGGGGAAGGAGGGACTTAGGGGTGCTACCCGGGTGTACCCATTCCCCGCCCCTACCCTCGTAGGAAGGCCTGCCCGTTGCATGTTGTGTGGTTTGTTGGGCAGGGACAGGAAGACGGATGTTGCTCCCGTGCTGTTGGCTTCTAGAGTCAATAATCTTTAGCTTGCATGTTTCCAGGGGTCTAGATAGATGATAAGGCCCTTGGGATGGGGAGGAAGACAAAGAAAGGGAGACTTGCATCATTGTTTTTTTTTTTTCTGCAAATGGAATCCTTGAATATGTGTTAGGGTTTAGCATGCGTATTGTGCTAATGTAGTGTCTGGGTTTGCTTAAGTCTCAAAACAGCCTAGCATGGGTGGGATTCCACAGCCCCTCCACCTGGGTTGCCCCCCTCCTCTCCTTCAGTGGGAATGCGCCCTTCTCCAACACCTGTTCAGTACCCCTCTTCCTCCAGCCCCAAGTCTGGCTTAGGCCACCTGCCTTGGCCTTTGGGGCAGACTCAGGACTCGCGGGGGCGGGGACACTGACGGTGCGTGCTCTCTGCCCCAGATGCGGTGAAGGAGTGCCGGGGGCGCGTGCTGGTGCACTGCCAGGCGGGCATCTCGCGCTCGGCCACCATCTGCCTGGCCTACCTGATGATGAAGAAGCGCGTGAGGCTGGAGGAGGCCTTCGAGTTCGTCAAGCAGCGACGGAGCATCATCTCGCCCAACTTCAGCTTCATGGGGCAGCTGCTGCAGTTCGAGTCGCAGGTGCTGGCCACGTCCTGCGCAGTGGAGGCCGCCAGCCCGTCCGGGCCCTTGCGTGAGCGCGGCAAGGCCACCCCCACGCCCACCTCGCAGTTCGTCTTCAGCTTCCCGGTGTCGGTGGGCGTGCACGCGGCCCCCAGCAGCCTGCCCTACCTGCACAGCCCCATCACCACCTCCCCCAGCTGTTAGGGCTGCTCCGGGATCCCCGAACCAGGGGCCTTCAGCTACCCGACCTGCGGGGGCCGCGGGCCGGCAGCCAGTTGGGACTGACCAGCGTGGGGCAGGCGACCCAGCCCCTTCCCATCCACTTCTCCTCGGCCGACCACCGGGCCGCCAGAATGGCAATAAGGACTTTGAATACACATTAAAAGCAAACAAAACCCTCCAACTTAGAGCAATAATGGCTGCCTCCACAGGCAGGGAAGACCTTGGTTTGGTTCATGTGCCGGTTTTAGTTTCAGACAGGAATTTCTTACCTCATTTTTTTAAAGCAGTAAGGCTTGAAGTTATGAAACCCACAGGTCCTGGCAAATGTGCCCACCCGGTTTTGTTGAGGGGGGTGGTGAGGGGGAGGGAGGGGGACCAGAAGAAAGCAAGTTTGCCAGAAGTGCCTGGTTCCGTGTGCTTGGCCCTATTTTTGTTGTTGAGGTCACAGGACTTTTTTTTTTTTTAAGGAGTCTTTGAGGGCGTGGTTTTCTAAGTCACAAACACGTGAATCATTATGCTTAATAATAAATAAAAGTATTTATTAAGAACTTCCGCAGAATACCTAAGTCTGAGGGGGTCTAGTGGCATGGCTGGATAGGTTTGTGTTGCTGTGGACCATCGGATCAGGACCCCTGTGGTGCCTGCAGGGGTGGCCGGGTTAGCCTGATGACCCCCGCGGGCCTGGCACTGAGAGGCAGGCAGGGTGGGGGGAGAGGAGGGAGAAAGGGACCACTTCTTAATGACCTTCTAAGCCGGTTCCTGGGCAGGCATCACTGAGCGATTTCAGACGCACCCACACGGCCTTTCCGCTCTGAGGCTCAAAACTGCAGCTTGGCGGCAGGAGCGTTTTTCTCATAGACCCGCCTGAGGTCTCGTTCCGTCACCTGTGATAAATGCCACACCATACGAGGTGCTCCTGAAAAAAATTGGGTGCCATTCAGGCTTTCCTACTGTCAGTCATTTGGCAAGGCCACTGGGGACCCAGCCCACCAGAGGTGCTGGAAATGAATCCTTTTCCTGCGAGTTCGAGCACCACTGTTTTCTTCTGCATATGCTGGGGTCTGTAATTTTAGGGGGGGTTACTTGGAATGAAGTAACAACCAACACATTCGCATTCCTGGCTTGGGTGAACATTTTCAGAGGCCCTCCAGAATAAGAAGGGGGAGGGGATGGCGAGAGCGTGCGTGGGGAGTCAGGGTGGACCCTGCACTTGGGAGCTGGCGGCTGGGCTTCTGTGACAGGCTGCAGGGGCACTCAGGTGTCCTTTTAGGGTCCTTTCCTGCAATAATGCCACGTAAGGGGCCTTCCAAATGGAGGGAGAAGGATGTTTTCTGTGGGTGGGGCTTGTGGGGAGGGGATGGGAACAAGCTACACGTTATTTCATTTGTAGTTTTGTGGAAGTGTTAATAGAGTGCCAGATTAGAGGTGATTGCAAACTTGTGTAGAGATGAGAGCATGTTTTTTTTAAAACCCTTTGAGAGTCTAGATCTAAACATTCTTGTTCACCCATCACTAACTTCTGGCCTCAGTGTCAGAGTGGTGTTGCAATGCGCTTCTGTCTGGGCGGTCCAGACTGGACCTGGTTTGTTCATTTCCTTCCATAAACGTGAGCCTCTGCTGGCACCTGTGCTGGCATCATCCCTCCTGCCTTTGTCAGGCCCCATCTTCGGGTGCTGCTGGAGTGCTTGCATCCCATCTTTAGGAAAGCCCGAGGCACCCTCCAGGGTTCACCCTCCATTGGCTGAGCAGCGGTGAGGGCTGGAGGGGCTGGGGATCCGGGACAGCGGAAATATTTAGAGACGGCACAGTCGGATGTTCCCACCTTTTTCCTTGATTCCTGGAAGTCGCTTCCTGTTCTGTGATAAACAAGGTCAAGTAGCGTCTGCAGCTGAGCAGGCTGCAGAGGAGCCTGGGTGGAGGGGGCTGCTGGAGCGGGGAGGGAAAGTAGCCTGGGACAGATTGACTTTTTCTAGAACGAGTATACATTTGCCGAAACCTATGCCTCCTGCTTTCCCGGACTGGATTCGCAGACATGTGGACGGTCGGAGCTCAGCACCGGCCGCAGAGAGGTCTCTGCCTGCTTTCCACGTCAGGTCGCCCAGCACAGTGTCCAACTGTTGTTTATTATGAGCCATTTTCGGTGGGCTTGATAAGGGCCTGAGTCTCAACGCTCTTAGGAATGAAACAGGAAATTGGCTTGATTGGCAGAGGGGGTTCTGGGTGGCTCTTCTCCCGCGAGAAGCCACTCGGATGGCTTGGGGCAGCTCTGAGGAAGATGCAGCCGCAGGGCCAGTCCCCGGGGCCGGTGGGTTTCTGTCTACATCCCTCCCAGGAAGTGATTTCTTTTGTGAAATTTCTGTAAAGGACTGAAAACATCACCACTTTCACTGATTGTCAACGACTGTGCTGTTGGTGAGAAAAGTCCGTGAACTGTGCCATCTGTAGAGAACAGGGAATGCTTCCAGTTCCCTTGCAGTCTCTGCGCGACCCAAGGGCGTCTGTGGAGCACTGAGGGAAATGGACTTGACCTTCCCACAGCTGTGTTAGGCCGAAGTCACCACGAGCAGGTGGCCAGGAGCTCCCAGCAGTAGCCCTCCCCTCCTGAGGCCGTTGTCCTCAGGTGCTCATTCCAGGTGGATCCCAGCCAGTTTTCAACGAGTGGGGAACCCAGGGGAAAAGATTTAAGGCTTTGGGAAGGTGGACAGAGGGAGATGGGATGGTCGATTCAAGCGTGACACAGGGCTGTTGGCCACCATGCCCATTTAACTTAAAATGGTTCACCTTGACCGCCCACTTGCGTCCATCAGGGAGCTGAGAAAACCCTGCTGCCAAGCCATCCCAGACCAACGAAACCAGGATTCCTGCAGAGGGACGCAGGTGTCAGCCTGTTTCAAAGCCCTCTAAGTGCTCTCCTGTGTAATAGCCTGCATTCGGGAAGCTGCTGTCTGGTTGGCAAGGTGCAGCGGGAGGGCTGGGCCTTGCTCTCAGAGGGTGACTTCTTGCACAGAAACTGCCGCCAGGGGCTTGCCACTGGCTCAGCCTGGTCTCACTTTCAGTCCCAGCCAAGCGGTTGAGATGGTTTTCCTCAGGAGCTCAAGGAGCTCCTTGACCTGAATGGGCACCGTTTCCTGCTCCTTGAAAGCTGACCCGGGGAGCAGTGTTAGGGGACTGAGGACAGTGCATGCATGTTGATGTGTTCGCTGGGAGTCTTGTCTAGCAGGAAGAATGGACAGCTTCACCTCGAAGGCGCCCCTCCTGCCCCAGGACCACAGGAGCAACCTGTCCGTCCTTAGAGTTCTTGAGGCGCAGCAGGAGGAGGCTGCTCCAGGGCTGAGCAGCGCAATCCTGGTAACTTCTGTATGTAAATAGCCCCATCTTCCAGAGTGATGTCATTTCTACATTTGATATGCTTGTATTTCTGTAGGATGTATATAGTGTAGGGGATTTTTTTTGTTTGGTTTTGTATTTTAGAAAAGCAAACATGTCTGTTTTTATTTATTGCTTGAAGAAATCATTTGACGGAAAATAAACACATTTTCAACCACCTCCGGCTCGGTGTACTTGTCCCGTCCCTGGGAACGGTGCTGCGGGGTGGACTCGGGAAGGTGGGAGCGGTGGGGGTTGTTTAATAACCCCGTGCACTCAGCGGTATCCACAGTGGGGGCTGGCTGGTAAGCTCGGTGAGCCCACGTTTGCACTTAGAACACCACTCAAGGATGGCGACTGGAGGAGGCCAACAGGAGTCTCCGAGAACCTGATTTCTCCAGGCAGAGAGGCCGGCCAGACGAACTGCCTGGTAGGAGGCAGGGGGTGTCCTTCCTCTGAGAACCTGCCAGGTGCCCACAGCAGTGGGGAGCCACAAGCGTGGCTCCTCCCTGGGAGACGTCCGACAGCCCCAGCACAGGGGATCCGGCTGGGAGGAGGCTGTTTGGGGATTACCGCCCTCCTGGGCGCCCTCCTGGCAGGGAATGTTCCCCAGCTGACTTGACCTCCCCAGCTGACCTGACTTCCCCAGCTGACTTGACATCAGTACTTTATAGTAAATTTACTAAAAATCACTGAATTGTATGCTTCAAGGGGGTACATTTTGCAGTATGTCGATTATACACCAATGAAGCTGTTCCGTGTTTAACACGAAAACATGCTCACTGCCCAAATAGTCAAATAACGCACATATATGAGTAAAAAGCAAAAGTTCCTCCTCCATATCCCCACCTTACAGCCCACGTCTTTTGTTTTTAGTAACCAAAAGGAACCTTCAGAGTAATTCTTTTATACAGTGAGGCGGTTGACAGGATCTTCTCCCTGGGTGTTCCCTGCCCCTCCCGCCCTGCTGTCAATTTGCTCCTCCGCTTCCTCTCCCTGCCCCGCGGCAGGGGTGGTGCTGGGGCGCCTGGTCCTCGTCTCCTGAGTTGGGACCGGGTTTGCTCAGTCAGGCCTCCGGGCCCAGGCGATGGGGGTGCACCCAGGTGAATCCTCGGCCGGGTAGTCTCATTTCACCCAACACTGGCCCGAATCCCCACACGGTTCTGCTTCACCCTTCGTAGTGGCTGCATACTATTTCATAATACAGATCAATTCTTCGTAAATTGCATTGAATTTCATTTTTTATTTCTTCAGCTTAGGAACGCTGTAGGACAATGATTTTCATCCCACGGCACACATAGACTAATGACTAAAATTCTGTGGCACACCACAAAATATGTATTTTTGCCGATTCGACTGAAAAATTAGGTGTGATTTTGATTCATTCACACCGGATAGCTATTATTGTGTTGGCTGTTGTCATTTCTTTATTTGACCGCCCTGCTAGGACCCCACCAGCATTTGATTTGTAACACCTTCAGCGTCCTCCACACGTCCCTATGAAGTATTTGGCGGGCAGCGCTCCTCCTTGGCAGGTGTGAAAGGCGGGGCGCGGGCCTTCCTCTCGTTTCCTAGCTGCCGTGAAGCAGTTTCGGGGCTGCAGCGCCGTGGTTTCCCGGCCGCTCCCACGCCTGCGCACCTGCAGCGACGCCCGCCCGCCGGGCTGTGTCCCCCCACCCCCCCACCCCCACTCCGGATTTGTAAGAGCGACTACGGAAGTGAAGATGAATAGACACTGCACATCAGTTTTTGGCCAGGAAAAAAGTATGCCAAGAATCCTATTAAAAAAATAAAAATGCTACCTACACACTTATCTGCATATGCACGTCGTACTTAAGCAGAGGTGTTGGATTAGCACGGTGACAGGCGGGAATTAGTGAAAATAAAGACGTACGCACCTCCTTCCACTTGCTTCTCGGTCCAGGTCTTCAGGGTAGATGCCTACGCAGACAGCCTGGCAGCTAGGTCCCACCTCAGCAAGACCAGATGGCTTTTCACTATTTCTCACGTAGGGCCATGTGCCCCTTAAGCCGGGAAGCCTACTGTCCTGCCTTATGACTACAAAACCTCAAGGAAAAGTGAACCATACCGAACAATAAAGGTTTACAAGTGCTACACAGCCCGGTGGGCTGCCCCGAACCTGAGACCCTGGGTCACAACCACCATGGACGAGTGTAGACAATGCCACTGAAAAACAGACCTTTGAAATTTGCTGCCTGGGAAATACTACCCCTTTGTAGTCATAGGAACTCAGTTTTCTAGGAAGTAGTTTTCTGCAGAAAAGAAATCCAATCCCATGAGTGATTTATAAGTACCCCTCCCTGCGACACACACACACACACACACACACACACACACACACACATTTCCCCTGGTTCTTTCAACCTGTAGTAGTTCCAAGCCATAAAAGTAGGCCCTTGGAATAATTCTGCACCAGTAACCAAACCAAGCTGTGGAAATTCCACATTGTTTATTTTATATGCCACTTGCTTTTTATGCACAGTTTAGATTTGTTTTCTAACTCAGCAATAACCAAAGGGGAGCCCCCGAGTCTAAAGGCATTTAGAACCTGATCTCAGGGACAGCTATGACAGAGAGTCACGCAATCGGGTCACCTGGCTGTTCTTACTCCCACTCACACACCCACACTCCACCCACGGTCGGGGTTGGTGGGGCCGATCAGTTGGTACCTTAGTCTACAGTGCAAAAAATTCTGGGATATGGAACAAATGTTTTCACCACTCTTGAGTGCCAGTTTCCTCATCTGTAAAATGAGGGTTAAAATACCTATTTTGCAGGGTTGTTGGGAAAGGTATACAAAGCACTTGGTTCATCTCACCGGCTCAGTGATAGCTGCTGATCTGTGCGGGTTGAGAGTGCTTCCAAGTACTTAACTGATATATCCTTGCAACTCCAGCAATCCCGCTGGCAAAGAAATTAGATAAAACCCTAGCTCCTAACTTGCTATCTAATGAATCACTAGGCATGGAGAAAGGAGAGGGAGAGAGAGAAACAATTTTCTCAGTGCCACGTGCCAGGCACAGAATGGTCACCATCGTGTGAGGCAGGTGTTCCCTCACTCTCCAGCGTGATGAGTCGGGGTCGGGGTCGGGGGGGCAGTCTCTGAGCAGCCGAGGCCGGGCAGGGCCTCTGAGCTGTCCCAGTCACTGGTGTGGGGTCGGCCTCCAGGGCCCGAGCCCCTTCGTTTCAGAGATTTTCCTAAAAGGAATCGCGGTTCTGCGACTGCCGACCTTCAGTGACCCCCACATGGGCTTCGAGGAGAGGATGAGGCAGTTGTGACGCAGATTGTGCCGGACAGACACGCGGGACCATTGCTGCTCACGTTCTGACAGTTTCGGGTCAGCTGTGTCAAGGTTGGTCAGGTTGAAACGAACAAACAGGGAAATGAAAACACTTCCGAGCCGAATGCTGTCCACATACAGCATACTTTAAAAATGTTTTTTATTGGATATTAAACAATTACAAGTACTGTAGTTAGACATTTAGCCAAAGCACAATTACAGGTTAAATATAATCGTAAAGATGCCTTAAATAGGAGCCCGCCGCGCAGGCAGGTTAAGTTCCTCGGTGCCCTCTTTCGAACACAGAGGGTGGCGGAGGACAGGTCTTCCGCTCCACACGGAAGACCGTGAAGACGCGAAGGATTTACATGCTGTCAGCAATTTCCCATGACCAAATTCATAGGGTTGCCAGACTTAATAAAATAAAATGAAGCAAAACAAACAAACAAAAAAACCAACAAAAACCCAGGTTGCTCAGTCAAATTTGAAGTTCAAATAAATAAGAAAATTTTTTATTGTAAATATGTGTCAGGTAATGCATGAAACACGGTTAAGCTAAAAAATTAGTTACCTCGCATTCAAATTTAACTGGGTGTTGTGTGTTCTATCTGGCAATCCTACAAGTGGACAAATGCAGAAAAGAAAAAGGAGGGGACTGAAACCCCCTGCCACTGGTGGGTCACAGAGACTAAAAATAAAAACAAACCACCACCGATCATGAACCAGAGCCACCACACTGGTTACTACACAGACTGACAACACAATGAGAAAGCACAGACTACGCCAAACGCCGTGGCCAGGAAACCACTGAGATTTCCTCCACGCTGGTTCTGTAAATGTTTTTGAGAAACCTTGTTGATGAAAGTACCTTTTTAGTGTGTAGGTATCAAAGACAAACACTACCATCACAAAGACAGGATGAACTTGGGACAATGGAAGCAGTAGCAGGCATTATATATGCACGTGAAGAGTCGAAGCATTTTGTGTCGTGAATACAAGGGTTCTATAGTCAGGGTCTTCATCTTCCAGGTCTAGGCTATCGGCCTCAAAGATTTTGGTTGCTTTCTGATTTTTACTGTCACGTTTTCTAGCTTTTAATCCTGAACCGTGGGAGGGCCACAGGAGAGAGTACGGGACACCCCCACCGCCAGAGTTTAACTGCATTTCTCTGCAAACGCTTTCAGGGGAGTCTGCAGAAATGGGAAGACAGATGAAAACTGACAAAACAATCTGAATTCTGGAGAATGAGAAATCTGTTGGAAAAGATGGGTGGCAGGGTGGGTGTGGAGATGGGAAAGTGTAAAACAGAAAAGGAAACGTGGAGGAACGGAGAGCCAAATGTAAGCATCCCGACAGCGTGAATGTCATTTCAGGGGAGGCAGGGCCCTCGGGCAGACGTCGGGAACCTTCGCGCCTCCTGGAGCGCGCTTCCTGCGGTTTCTCCCACATCACCATGGTCTATGTTTAAAATGATTTAAAAAACAGCTTGTGCAACACTCAAATGATACAGGGTATCACTTTGTGAATTGTTGCTGCTTTCCCACATACACAAAACTTAACGGGTTTTACAATTTTGTCTAGCATTTCTCCTCCAAACCAGATGATCTGGCAGCTGGGGAGCCTGAGACAGACAGAAACGGCATGGGCTGACTCCTCTGCTCCTCTGCGTGGGAGAGCGCGTGACTTGTGAAGTGCGCCCTCATCAAAAAAGCACGCCAGGTGCGACGTACACGCAGCTATGCCTGGCTCACTGACACCTGTCAAACACTAAGAAATGGAATTACAACTTACTAGGATATAAAAGGTTAAGAAGTTTCTGCCGTAGTTAAGGCTTTCTTAATATTTAATTTTCTATTAATTTCAGAATCCACAAAGTGTCTGAAGAAGCCTCATCTTTAAGAGTAATTTTAAAAAATGCATTTCTCGTCATACGCTACATGTGTCCAAGTGAAGCTGAAACATTATCTTCGCAATTACTTTCTTTTCATTCCTGTGGCTGATTTGACATCAAACAAGTTTAGTTTTAGTCTTGAAATGAATCTGACACGCGAAACTCCGTATTAATGTCAGTTTTTAGTGTTCCCTGAATGACTAAAACCTTTTTCACTCTGCAAGATAACAGCCCCAAAGACACCTGTCACAGCGCGAGCACTTTCGGTGAGAAGGCCATTTATCGCTGATTATCATACACATGGGGGCAGGGCGCACCGGGGGAAGGCGCTGCAAACACGCGTGTTGCTGTTTCAGAGACAGTGTGCGGCAGGCCAGAGAGCACAGCTACTTGAAAGGACGGTGAGCGGCATCCGACAGCCACCGCACAACTGGGAGATGTACTGGGAGAGAAGAACCGGGGCCGCTAAGTGCGTTCTAAAGCTCTTCTTCCGGAGCACGCCCACTGTTTGTATAAAGGTTGTGGTAATGGAACATTAGTCCATATGACTTTATTTGCCATGTTCAGGCATTTCTGTATGGAAATCAATGCACTTTGCTATTTTAGAGCAGAAGGAAATTACTCTAACCACTCAGATGAGCACAAGGGTGCTATTTCGTGGAAACATTCTAATAGTTTATTTTACTTATTTCATTGAAAAGCTGGAAATCCCAAATTCCACGAAGAAAAAGGTAAATAAAAAACCTGGTTGTGCAGCTGTTATTTTTCTCAGAGTTAAAACTCTGGGTCCCACGCTGTCATTGTTTAACGGCGTGGCAGAATCTTCTGAGCAGAGCACCGGGAGCCTAACACCTGGTTCTGGTCGTGATATGGAATCGAGGGACGGCCTCCTTTTGCAAGACTCAAAATGAAGAAAGGAGGAAAGTGAGTGGGGCTGAAGGTAAGTGTCAGAGCTACTTATAGTCCCAGACTAGCAACCTGGGGAAAGGGGAAGGCGGCCAAGCAGGAGGAGGTGTCCAGTCTGGAGCACTTCGCTTACTCCTGACTCTACCATGCAGGTCGGCCAGTACCCAGCGAACCGGGCCCCCCCACCCAGGGCCCTGTGGTCTCAGGACTGCGGGCGGCGGGCGGCTGTGGCCAGCTCTCTCCCATTCGGTGTGGGGAGTGGAGGGGCCAGCCCCGGCAGGCCACACTGGAAATCCTCAGCTTGCTCCTGTTTCTGTGTAGTGCAAATGCGAGAACTTACATGGATTTCAGCCCAATTCAATGCCATGCTTTTACATGCCAGAGGGTTTTTCGAATTGCTATAGATGCAAATTCCAAACATAGTTAACTTTTGCCCATTTGAGTGCACTCAGGATGACCTCTGGTTTTCAAGTTTGGAGTGAAAAAATGTATTTGGCTCCTGTGAGGTATCAATGAACCCACTGTCTCTAGCAGATGAGTAACATGTACAGGTTCCCCCAGGACTGCTATACACTTGGAACTACTACAGGACAGGCAGCACTGCAGTGTCTTCCTCACACAGGACCTTGACTCGGCACGCAGAACGCACGGCACACGACGCTGGCAGTTTAAACACTGAAGCACGGTTTCACTTCTCAAGTGTGAGGTTGAAGTTTAAAACTGGCACAGCCATGACTCTAGTCAGTGTGACGGCAATGACACACACCACAGGTGGGGAGTGGCTTTTGGTATCTACACCACATTAACTCTTTCTTAACTAAAAATCACAGCCGTGTTCACCATTTTAAACTATATCTAAGTGAGGAGGCACGTAATACACACTTTCACAGCAACTGAAAACTACACCGAGTGCCAGCACCTTCCACCCAGTGTTACACAACACGGCAGAAAAGGAGGAGAGGCGGGGAGAGCCCTCGCAATGAACATCCGACTTCGAAGCTTCTTCACATGGAATCCTAGTGCTCGTGAACACACAGCCGAGACACACACACCCAGCATGGGCCACAAACACTTCGACAGAAGCAAACGCGGAAGCTAATTCTCGACTGAATTCTGAGGACCCATGCAGGATTCAGCTATGAAACTCAATCTAGTTCCCAATGCCTAGTTCTAGCAATGGACTCGAGCCAGAAAGAAAGCAAAATGTATTATTTTAAGAGCCTATTATAGAATTTTTGCATGTAACTACTTTATTTTTATTTAGGCGATTAAATGAGGTCACAGCTTAACCAGCCTGCATTAAAAAACAAATTGCTGTCAGGACTTTAAGGGGAAGCGCCAAGTTCGCGCCACCCTGCTTTCCTTTCTTCGCACCGCACGTTACTTCTGCCTCAAGGCCGAGCAGGTGTGTGGCGCGCCAGCGTGGACGGACGCGCCTGACGTGACACTCGGGTGAGGGGAAGAGGGCGAGTGTAAGGGCTGCAACGGACAACGTGTTACAAGTGTCGATGTGCACTTGGCAGTGGTGATTAAAACAAGCAAAACAAAGTAGTGATTTCATGAACTAACAGTAAGGTTATTTTTCCACTTTCATTTAAAAAAGTGACTGAAAGAGCTTTGGTTTCAAGTTTTTGTTCTCCTTGTCTGTTAAGCTGTTTGAAGAAATGGATCAAAACTTCCGTGCAGGGACCTACACAGACTATTTGAAGCACCTCGCTCAAAACCAACCCCAAGTCTGGAGTAAACAAAAAAGTCCTTGCATTTGTGCCCGTCCAGCTACTGAACAGGATGCAAACCCTAGCTTTCTAACCTAGAGAAACAGTAAGGTAAAACTTTGTGTGACTCCAGTGAAGTACAACAGTTCGACTGAATTTGGAAATAAGGCAGCTAATTTGGGGGGCGACACTCTGGTGGGGCAGAGTGCGTGAGAAGGTGCTCTTTGAGGAGTCCCGTAGGCCCTCCTGCTGCAACACCCAGACCTGCCTGCTCCGCGCATGCGCTCTGCGGCTTCTCCTTCCCGGCCCCCCTCGTGGTCTCGCTTCTGGGCCTGAGGACGGCATCACCCGAACCTCCCCCTGGCTACGCTCCTCGGGGCTCCCGCGTTCCTGGCCACCTCTCCTGTGAGAGAGCAAGAGCCCTCAGGGGCTCTGCCTTCTCTGAACTTGGGAGCTCCTAAGTCAGGTTGATGTTTGTGCCTTTTCCTTGTAAGACTGGCCAATTAATAAAAGGACGGAAACTTGATGTTTTTTCTTTCCATCTCAATTTATGTTTATAAGAAGTACAGATATAAAATAAATCAAAGTGGAAAAAAGGTGGAAACTAGTCTTGCTCAGCCAGAAGCTTGGGCTGCATTGCTACTGATTTTAGTCAGTGTGGCTTTGTGCAAAGTATCCTCGAGAAGGCTCTCTGGCTCATTATCGAAGAACAACAAAACAGCCAATGATGCATGTTTAGGAAAAACTGAAATGGCCCTGGGTGTGCGTACTTGTTATATACATGTGCCATATATAACAAAGCAAAGCAAATGTAGTGTGTGAATGGTGAACATTTGGGGGAGTACTGGTTATGTTTTCTTTCTCTCCATTTCCAAGTTTAGATCAAAGCAGTCTTACTTTAGAAATGGATAATTGCAATGAAAGTGAGCCTGAGATACATTGAAAGGCCGCCCCTGTAAACATTTCCTCAACGGGCACAGCAGCAGTGGAGTACGCATCAGTTACTCACACTATATTCATCACTATAGCAACGCTTCATAAGACGAACAGCTTATTCTAGGCTGTCGGGGATTTAGAGAACATTGACTTTGTTGGGAACGATCCACTACAATCCAGTCCCGGTTGGAATCCCATCCGGCCCGCACCAGGGGGCATTCACTAGGTCTTCTGCTCGGCTGCTGTGGCCGTCTGCGAAGGAGCCTCGGGCTTCATGATCTGGTAGGTGATGAGATACTCCGGGTAGGCCTGCAGGGGGACAGGGAGAGAGCCGGTGACCCTGCGGCAGCCACAGCAGCAAAGCCTCCCGTGCCTCAGAGGCTGCTGGTTCTGACCGGTGTTCTACTACATATACTCAGGCATATAAATATACTAACGTTGATCAAATCACTCCTTGTTGTTGATTACACTAATACAAATTTCTAGAAGTAGAATTACTAAGTCAAAGGAAAAGCATTTTCCTTAGAAGTCTGGAGTTTCTAACTTAAAAATCTGACACATTTATTTCCACTTATTTTTTAAAACAAATGGAAACTTACACATTAAATTGCAGAAATGAAAACGGTACCAACACAATGCTGTCCTGTCTCTTGGGTTTCATTTAATCTGGAGGTTTTCAAAGCCTTTCTTTGTCTTTTATAACAGTGACATTTTCAAAGACTCTAGCCCTCCGACATTTTTTATAAACAGAACGCTCCTCACTCTGATCAGGCTGAGGCTACGCATTTCTCGGCTGGAGCGCTGCACGGATGCCGCACCTGTGTCCGAGCACCACGCCGGGGGCGCACTCGGGGTCTGCGTGCCCCTCACGGTGACGTGACCTCTGACCATCGGATCGGGTATTGCTCCCCCTTCTCCAATGTGTAACTGCTGTGATTTCTTCCTCCTCTCTAACTCGTAAGACCACCATGAAAATATCTTTTTCCTTGTCAAAAGGATCCCCTCCATTTGGCATCCACTGATGACTCCTGCCTGGTGTAATTTTGACCACAGCAGTGCCAAGACGATCTCCTTGCACACCCACCTACCTGCTCTCCACTCCCTACTGCAGGCGAAAGCCTCCCTTTCCCTTCACTTGTCTATCTAGTTATTATCAGGATCACGAACTCCTATTTTTTCCCAATGGTTTGAGATTTATTACTATGCTTATCTGGTGTTCAGCTTGTCCCAGATTTGGCCAGTGGAGCCCCTTCAAGCTGGCTCAGGGTCCTTGTAACATGCCCCATCTTTTTTTTTTTTTTTTGAGTATTTCATTACTTTGTTACTTTTTCACATGCTAGATGTTCCAGGTCTACGTGTTCCTATTGTGCTCCGTCCCTGGAATTAGCTGTTTTCCCAAAGAGCCTGGATCCTTACCACGGGGAATGGTATTAGAGACCAAGATCTCAGCTCTAGGTGTACTCACTGCTATGGGCTATTCTTTGCTCTCAGCAGACAAACACATGCATATATGCTCAAATGCATACACAAGCTTACATCACTCTTACACGTAAACCCATGCATACACATATGCACGTGTGTGCATACATAATACATACTAGACACCATGAGTTCACATCAACACCTCCAATTTCAGTCCACCCCTTACCCTCCCCCATTCCACACGCTTGTCCCTTCCTCAACAGTGACCGCCAGCTCCTCACTTGCTCACCCCTATGATACACCTAACAGGGGTCACCGCTTTGCCCACACAGCCACAGGCCACACTTCTACTACTGGGGTGTCCAACCTGTGGCCCTCGTGCTGCCCAGGATGGCTGTGAATGCGGCCCAATAGAAAATCGTAAATTAACTTAAAACATTGTGAGATTTTTTTGTGATTGCGTGTTGCAACGTATTTAACATGTGGCCCAAGACAGCCCTTCTTCTTCCAGTGTGGCCCAGAGATGCCAACAGATGGGACACCCCGAAGTTCAGGACTTGTTTCCAGTTCTTCTCCCTAACAGTACACCTCAGCTGGCACAGACTGAAGGCACATAATAAAACACTGTTTTCATAGATTAGTTGTATTCAGTTAATTTCTTATTTCTCCTTTTTATCTCTTTACCATTAGTAAAGTTTAAGTAACCATTTGAAATTCAGTTAAGTACAGACAAACTGAGTTTTGTTTTTAGAAAAACTGGTAGGTATTTAGCAGTATTGTGAAAATTAAGTACCAGGCTGAAACTGATGGGAAGTTTTCCTGCTTTTTGCCAATTTTATTTTGGAGCCTCAAGCTGCTGGCAGAATTCAATGGGCTGTAGCTGTCCGACTCTGAAGGCTGTCGTTTTACGTGAGTTCCATGATTAGATGTATATAAGGCCCCTGACTTACGATGGTTAGACTCAGGGTTTTGCTGTGCGATGGTGCAGAAGTGATGCACACCCGCAGAAACTGTACTTTCAGGTTTGACCTCACCTGGCTGGTGCCGTGTGGTACAACGCTCTCGTGTGATGCTCGGCAGAGGCAGCCAGAGCTCCCGGTCCCCACGCGATCCCGAGGGGAAACAACCCACGCCCTCCGGGGCACCGTGCTGCCCGGGTATTCTGGCTACTGTCTGCGCACTCACCGCACCCACAGGACACCCGCCCATGACGGTGGTGCACACAGTGGTGAGTTTAACCGCCCTGTTTCCACTTACAGTGCAGTGTTCAACAAATTACATGAGCTGGTCAATACCATGCTATACAACAGGATTTGTGTTAGATTCTTTTGCCCAACTGTGGGCTAATGTAAGTCTGCATATTTAGGATAGGCCAGGCTGCCCTGGCTGGTGTGGCTAGGTGGACTAAGCACAGGCCTGCAAAGTAAAAGGTTGCCAAATTGATTCTTGGTCAGGGCACATGCCTGGGTTGCGGGCCAGGTCCCCAGTGGGGCTGTGCAGTTGATCAATGTTTTCTCCCTCTCTTTATCCCTCCCTTCCCTTCTCTCTAAAAATAAACAAATAAGATCTAAGAAAAAAAAAAAAGGTTAGGTTAAGCTACAGCATTCGATAGGTTAGGTGTACTGTACTAAATGTTTTTCTGACTTACAGTATTTTCAACTTACGATGGGTTTATTGGGATATAACCCCATTGTAAGGCGAGGTGTATCTGTACAAAGATTCACTCGTCTGACCAGCTTATGGCAATTGTGTCCACGAAGAAGGTCCACTCAAAGGCAGCTGCTCCTAGCTCTCTACTGCTGTGTTGGGGTTGGAGAATGCTGAGCATTAATTCAGAATAGCATGCCTCAAGAGCAGCATGAGGTCCCACACCTTATTTCTTAGACGCCCTCTTGTTTATACTGTGTTACCTGGCTGACAGGTGACTGACTGATGGGTTGTTTGTGTAAAGCTGATGTCAAAGAATTTAGATATCTTCATTTTGACCTGAAACAACTAATACTATTAGAATATGCAGTAGATACATACTTTTTATTTTTTAATCTTTAGAGAAAGAGGAAGGGAAGGAGAAAGAGAAGGAGAGAAGGAGAGAAACATCAATGTGTGGTTGCCTCTCATGCGCCCCCTACTGGGGACCTGGCCTGCAACCCAGGCGTGTGCCCTGACTGGGAATTGAACCAGGGGACCCTTTAGTTTACAGGCTGGCACTCAATCCACTGAGCTACACCAGCCAGGGCTGCAGTAGGTATGTTGTTAAATGGTTTTCTGTAACTCGTACATGGTCTCCACATTCTGCACGGTCATGTTTAGTAACTCTGCGCTCATCTGGTGAGTACCATACCTGTTCTCCTCTGTAGATGACGTACTCGGCGTACGCCAGCCCATTCACACTCGGTCTCCCAATAACTGAGTGGTGTCCCGGAGGGGCATGAGCCATTTTCATGGTGCTGAATTGCAGAAAGGATTTTCCGAGGGTCACTCTACAGAAAAGCATTTGTCTAAAGAAAAGAGGAAAGCAGTATTTTGAAGGAAGCTTTAAATCTCGAAATGATGTAATTGTTAGGTTTACTGATTTAAGTAAACCTTAACACAAGGCAGGTTAATTTAAATGTCCCTTTCATATTCACGAGCAGGATGGGACGAGATCTGATGTACTGACTTAGCACAAATAGCAGGCTCGACAGTGACCCCTGAAGTTGAAAGTAGTTTTGGTGTGGTCTGGGAACCAATCACGAAAAACACCTGGTATGTTTTGACTAGTGCAAGAAGAAAAATACTAGTGAAAACCGAGTTCTTATATGGAAGGATAGGAATAAATTGGAGAAAATAAGCAAATGGCAGCAGCATCTGAAATTAGGATTTGGTTTTACTCATAAAGAGGTAATAAACCGGATGAGAAAAGTAAGAGTAAGAGTGGACCATATACAACAAACACTTGCTTCAACACAAGGCTGGAAACGACACTGCCTGGGTGAAGTGCGAACGGGGAGGGGTGGAATTAAACACGACGGAGGAGGAGAAGGCAGGCTGCGGGGAGGAAAGCGTGCTGAATAGGCTGGAGGTGGTCACACAGGGGCTGGGTCTGGTCTGCCGCCTGCTTCCGTTAGCAAGCAGGCACTGAAACTGGCCACACACACGTTTACACACTGTCTATGGCTGTTTCTGCACTACAGGGCGGAGCGGGGTCACTGGGACGGGGTCCTGGGGCCTGCAAAGCCTGCAATCATTGTGGGCCTTCAAAGTTCACCGACACAATAGAAACAACCCACATTTAAACTAAACAGTAAGACGGTCACACTGTTAAAGGGGATAGTTTTTATACAAACAGTTTGTTTCTAGTAATGGAGTGCAACCTTGGCAATGTGACTGATCAGAGATAGTCCTTTCAGTGAAATGAAAATCATGCCACACCCAGGAGAATGGGGTCCTGCCCGAGCTGGCTGTCTCGGGGGGACGCTCCTGACCCTCTGGGAGGCGGGCCTGGCTGCATTTCCTTCTTGCATCCAGAGGAAAGGGTTTTGATGGAAACCAGGAGGAGTCTTTCTGAGCTCCATGCCCACACTGCGGGCAGCACTAAGGCATCACGGGGCTCTGCTTGCTCGGCTGGCTGGCCCAGTGCCACGGCCTCCCCCAGGCCGTATGTCACACAAAGCCTGACTAGACAGGCCTTGCCTCCTGCCTCGGCTTCCTGCCCCAGGGCTTTGCAGGAGGCAGGAGAAGCAGTAGGAGCCGTTCCCCAGCCCACCAGCCCACGAGGCCACAGGTTCTAGTGCTCAGGTAGAGAGTGCTGGCCCTGCCTGCTCAGCGATGTGCCTTGTGCACTGCCACATACACCTCGGAGGCAGCGCCCCAAAGTGGGGGGGTGGGGGAGGGGGAGGTGCCAACGCTGACTGGTGCAAGACAGGAGCCGGCAGAGAAGGTCATCTCTCCTCTCCCACCATGTACTGCTGGGTGATGGATTACTTCATGCAGCTTCTCTGAAGACGTCACAGGGACTGAGTGACCAGTCGCGCCTGTCCTGAAACCGGCCAGTTCCTGGTGAACCTCAGCCTGTCCTGCCGCCTCCTGACCTCACTTCCTTCTGTGCCCTCCCTCCTGCTGCCCCGGGGCTGCACTTGCCAAGGTGCCGGTACCTGAGCTTTTGCTTCAGGCTCTGTTTTTGGGAATCCTGACCTGTGTTTCTAATTTTAACGGGCAACTCTTCACCTTCATTTAGGTTCACTTTTATTGCTTTTTCCAATTCATTTTGTTTCCAGAAGTGTTAGGTTTGAAGCAACAAAGAGAAACTTTTGCATTTACATATTCTTGGGAATTTTTGTGTGTTACTAACCACATCAGACTTAAAGAAAATAAATTTCCTTCTAGACTTATGGCATCCATATCGGAACTGCTGATGGCTACAATTTGTTTCCATGTAACTGAGAGCGGTAAGTCTCAAGGTCAACAATTATAATAAGTTTTAAGGTTATATAGGTCTTTTTGAGATTTTAACTGAATTATAAAGTTTGTTATTAAACCAACTTTGCAAAAGTAATGTATCTGGTTAATTCAAAGAGAAATGTAATAAACGGCAATCTCTGTAAAATACAGTTCCTTGTACTTTTTTCTGTTGACAGGAAATGGAATAGGGAAAGGGATTATTTTTTTCACTGACTTCAGAGAATATACTATGATTCTCTTCAACTTTTGAATTTAAAAATCCTATTTAAAAAGCTAATATTCATTTGTTTAATAATTCCAAAGTTAATATTCCAAAGTTGGATTTTTAAGGCCAATTATATATCCTGTCTTAAAATATCACAAGCAATATCGGAAGCACATGAAAGATTCTACTTTAATTTTAGAGAGGGGGAGGGAGGGAGAAAGAGAGCAAGAGAAACGTCAGTGTGAGAGAGAGACATCGACTGGCTGCCTCTCGCACGCCCACAACTGGGAGCCTGGCCCACAACACAGGTGTGTGCCCTGACTGGGAATGGGACAGCAACATTATAGAAGATATGTGTCTTAGTTCCACTGCGACTCTCTAGACAGACAGAGGTTCTCTGTTCTAAAGAACAATTCCCACCCCTTTCTTGTACCGATTCAGAAGCAAGAAACATGAAGCCCGGGGAAAATGCCAAAATGGGGGGAGTTTCACTGTGACCTGTGACTGGCTGACTACACCTAGTTTTCATCGCCATAATGCCAGCAGCCCTGCCGCCCCTGCCACTGGCAGGGTGGAGGCTGAGAAACTGACTGCTCCCACCGGTCCCCACCACGCCTGACTCGTTAGGGTGGGGACTGAGGGTCAGCTGGGACTGCTGCAGAGCCCGAGAAACAAACCCAGTGCTCACCTGTGACATATATAACACGACCGATCTTTGTGTGTGGGGCAGCCTGTTCCTCCTCCGATCCCATAAACGTACTGGTTGCTTTTAGAGGAGTTTTCTGCAAAATAAATCCCAGCACCAAACATTCCTCCTATGTATGCATGTCGTTCATCAAACCCTTTATGAATAATAGCGTTAATGAAAGGAGAACCTAAAAATATAATGATAGAAAAATTAGTTTTTGAACACTTTTCCAGAATATCAATTAGCTACGTACTGTTTGCACTTGGCAGACTGATATTAAGTACTCAATAATACGTAATTAAAACGTTTATTTTGCAAGATGTCTATTATACATAAATTATCACGTGCTAGAATCTCATCAAGGACCTACTGTGCTCACCAAGCAAAGATGTTATCTCGCAGATGGCATGAGACTTTAGACGGCAAAGTACAGTGTGGCTTTGAAAACGCAGATTATTTTATACCCAATCTTACTCTGAGCAAGTACAGATAACCCAATAAACTAAAACAATTATGCTAAAGAACAATGAAAAATATTTCATTCTCCAGATAGCTCAACTGACAATTTAAGTTCTGAAAAAATTTCAGATAATTTGTTTTCATTGAATATGCCTTGAAAAGCCTGTATAAGGCACGAGAACGCTGGTACCGGCACGTCATTTCTTGGGGAAAAACCCCAAACGAACCCTGTTTAATGCAACACCACCACGATCAACGACACGGCCTTCCCTCCGGCCGGGGTGTGCGCAAGCCCGGCGCCGCCGGGACCGCCGCCGGGACACTCACCGTGGAACAACATGCGCTCGTTGTGATGGTTGTGGTTCTCTTCGGACACTTCCTTCTGTCTGTGACAGAACCGCTCCCTCAACTTCTTGTTGACAACTTTTTGAATCTTTAAGAACGAGGAAGAAAAAAGCAACTGAGTGTAATGTATGTTAACTGGTAGGTATGATTTAAAATGGAAAGTATGTTTTCCTTGAGGAAGATCCAATTTTTGTCTTGTCTGCTTAAAACATGATTTAAAATGATAAAGTTGCCAGGTCAGTGTAGTCCAGTTAAACCCTGGCTGTTAGTGACCTGATGTTCAGGTGCGGGTTTTGCCTGTTACTCCGCCCTAGGCCTGGCACTGTGTGTGCCTCCGAGATCCCTGAGGACTTAGAACGGAGAAAAGGAGAGGAAGACGGCTGCTCCTAGACGCCTCCCCGGACGTGCTGAGTTTTAGAATCTGGGGGCCTATAAGCCCCTAGCTTGCAAACGCCTCCCTGGGTGATGCTCCTGTGCACTAGTGCCACCTGCACCGGTCCGTGAACCCAAAGGAGTCGGTCAGTTCCCAACAGGCCTTACTCGTCCTCACGATGTCCCTTTGGAAGAAGGCAGAGAGCAGCCATCTCTCCTGTACTATCAATGAAGACATGAGCTGAGGAGCCATCTGCGTTCTGACATAACCGCTGACTCACTGAGATGGAAAACTCCAGGCCTCTAATGCTGCTTTGAAATGGCGATAATACACATTACGATCAGCTACTGTCTGGATTTACGGATGAGTTGGCAGTCTTATCACTGTACTGCCTCACCAACACCTGCTGATCTGGCCTCCCATAGGCAGCTCTGGCGTTTCCTGGGTGTCTCTACTTCCAGTGAAGTACGGTCTCGAGGGATCAAAGACTGCGTGGGGTGAACAGGGTGACACCAGACCACAGGGCCAGGTGAACGGCCACCCTTGAGTTTGAAAACAGTACTTCAACACATGATTTTCACTGTTCACATTTGATTTTCAGGAAGGCTTGCAATCTAATTTCGCCCTAAAAACTTACTCGGATGACATTGTATCTGTTGAAGATGCCGCCAGCATTGCCACCATCTCTGTGTTCTCGAATTGTGCTTTGCATCTACAGAATAAAATGAAAAAATAATTAACTTTCTGAAAATATGCAAGTGTATAATTCTAAAGATGCTCCTTCCGTTGTTTTCAACATTTCGATTCTATTACATTGTTTTACTGATGAGTCTAAGATGTAGCATTTCTAAATAAATACAAGTCCACTAAATGTAAATGTTAATCATCTGCATTTTCTTTTGATTTTCTAATAAAAGCCTGGGAAGACTGTTAAGCACAGCGGGGACACATAAAGTAGCCTGTGGCGTGGTCCCCATCGCTGTCTGATGCCACTGGGAGCGGGAGCAACGCTGGGACTAAGTCGAACGGAAACTCCTCTTGTTCAATGGAGATGCCACTGGGCAAATGCGAAAAACAAAGATTTTTATAATCAATAAATTTTTGTTCCTGAAGTGAAATATTCTATATTTTCTATATTATTTCTTTAATTTAGAAACTCCAAGTATATCTGCACAGACCAGGAATAACTTTCTTCTTCCACTTTCCAAATTAAAAAGAGTTATTACAGAAAAGTAAAATGTTTTAAAAACCTAAGTTCTCATAGAACTGACTCAAAGAGTTAATCCTCTACCACTCCATTATGCAGTTACTCACTGCATTTTGGCATTATTATCAGAATTTACCAACTGCTAGGAGCTGAGGCAGTAAGGCTCTGGAAAACATGCTTTCCTGAAAAACTGACTACGAGCTAAAATACCACCCCCCGAAGGTAACTCTCCTGAGTTTCCACAATGGGAGTAACAAGAGCATTAATCAAAGACAAACGAAGACGCAGGCACGCTTTTCTGCACAGAATGATGCCATTTGGCGCTGTGTTCATTTATCGCGCGTCGGAAGTGAGGCGGAGGCCTGGGGCAGAGAGGGTGTCTCTGGGGTGCCCGTCTCCCTGAGGTGCACCCCACTCGCCTGACTGTGGTGCTTTTTGGGTCGCTGTGCTCGGAGAGACGGAAGGAGACTCCAGCCATGAGGCGTGCTTGCTATGCATATGTAAACGCTGGGCATGTCGCTTTCCAGCCATGTTTTACAGTGTGGCACAGAAACCAAGAGGAGACTCTGTTTGCTATCTGTGAGGCAAGAGTCTCACTCCATGCCATTCCTAGGTAGCATTTTGGCAATATAAAAAGATAATTCTAACAGGGTCATTACTTGCATGAGTTTCAAGAATGTCTCCAGAATAAAAAGACAGGTCTGAACTATCCACTGGAAACTTAGACTTACAGTGTGAAAACCACATGGCATAGCTCTAATCCATGGTCCTATTTTAATTGTGGCAATATTCTACCACAATGGCTACGGGAGACAGAATAGTACAGAGGCAAGTGACTGTAAGATGAAGTAAGACAAGCTTAACTCCCTAGAAAAATAAGTTTAACCACAGATTTCAGGAAAAGATAACTAAAAACTTTGATGTACATTACCTCTTCTTCTACTGACTGATATTCCTTATCCTCTGGAGCAAGATCCAGCAAAATAGTTCCCTGGTTAACACAGTGAAAAGTCAAATAAGGGTTGGTTCCTGGAGAAAAGAAAAATGAGCAAAGTTAACAGAAGTTCACACTATTCAGGCTTTATTTTAGGGAAAACTTGTCACAAATAATTGATATATTAGAATAAGTCTAAACTATTTTGCAATTTGAACCTAATACATAAAATTATATAAACAAGTACATCCAAAGACATGTGAAGTAATGGAGGAGTGTTAAAGATTTTTAACTTATTTTGTTTTTAGACAGTGGGGAAGGGAAGGAGAAAGGGAGGGAGAGAAACATCAATGTGTGGTTGCCTCCTGCACACCCCCCACTGGGGATCTGGCCTGCAACCCAGGCATGTGCTCTGAGTAGGAATTGAACCAGTGACCCTTTGGTTGGCAGGCCGATGCTCAATCCACTGAGCCATACCAGCTAGGGCAATTTTATTGGTTCTTAAAGAGTTCCTTGTATGTACAGCAGGGCTCAACAATTATTTCACAAATTAAATTTAATCATGAATAGTCTTAAAGCAATGTTTAATACAACAGAGAAACACACTGTAATTACTCTGTAGTCTGGTCTAAAATCTCTGTGAGATGGCTTGAAATAGTCACATAATATGTTTAAAATATATTACTCTTATTAATTTCATTATCCTTCTACATTTAATACAAATAAATACGCGAGACTGAAGCTCAAAACCTGCTAATGTTTAGTTTCATGTCATTCTTGCAATTTATTAGCTCTGCAGACTAAATGACTAATTCAAGTTGTTTCTCTTCCCTCCTCTGGCTTTTCTACAGTAAAAGGACTTCTATGGATGGACCTGGAGAACACTGTGCTAAGTGAAATAAGCCAGTCAGAGAAAGACAAATACCACATGATTTCACTCACATGTGGAATCTAATGAATAAACTGAATTAACAAGCAAAACAGAGACAGACTTAGAGAGCAGGATGACAGCTATGGCAGGGGGTTAGGGGGTGGAGGGATTGAGGAAAAAGGACTCATGGACACGGACAACAGTGTGGTGATTGCAGGGTTGGAGGGACATAAGGGGACTAAATGGCAATGGAAAAAATATGATAAAATATAAATTAAAAGAGAAAAGCAAATAGAGAAATGATAAACACAGAGGCGTATGAGGTCTGTCCGGAAAAATTCCAGCCATTGTTAATGTAATGAGACCCATTTACACGACATCAATGTAACCTGGCAGCCAAAGAGAGTGGACTAGAATGTGCATGTGTGAACAATGACGACTTCACTGTCCTAGTCAGTGGGGGTGGTAGATGCCGTTGAGTGAGCATGTGTACTGTGCAGCCATTGCATCAAAAATGACTGAGCAAGTGGAGTTGAACATTCCCCTGCAGAAACTATTCGGATGAGTCAGAAGGCCACAGCTACACAGAACTGGTGACTGGCAGTTTCATCACAACAACATGCCCACTCACACATCATGTCTCATGCAGAGTTTTTTTTGTGAAACATCAAATCACTCAGGTGACTCAGCTCCCCTACAGTCCAGATTTGGCGCCCTGTGACTTCTGGCTTTTCCCAAAACTAAAATCACCCTTGAAAGGAAAGAGATTTCAGACTGTCAATGAGATTCAGGAAAATAGGACAGGGCAACTGACAGTGACTGGGAGAACTGTGTGAGGTTCCAAGGGGCCTACTTTGAAGGGGACTAAGGTGTCATTGTCCTATGTGCAATGTCTTTTATATTTTCTATCTTCTTCAATAAGTGTCTCTATTTCTCATATTACATGGCTGGATACCTTCTGGACAGACCGCATACAAAGGAGAGAGATAGGAGGCTTATGACAGCAAAGCATAATGGGAAAAGACTAAGCTGACAGGTGTAAGGGAGGGAGAAAAGTTCAAGGTAAGTAAGAGAAAAAGGTCAGATTATGAAAAATCAAGTTGTGAATGTTTGATTTTATCTTAAAAGCAACAGGGTCCTATTGAAGGGTTTTGAGCAGTGAAATGATATGATCCCGCAGTCGTGTTGAAAGGAGTCTCTGGTTACAGTGTAGGGAAGGCACTGGAAGAGAGGCAAAGGTGAAGGTCAAAGATAAGCTGAAACGCGGTTGTGACATTTCTGGAGCAAGATGACGGTTACCTGGAATTGGTGAGAGCAGTAGAAAAGGACAGAAGTACAGAACCCAGAGATATTTAGATACAAAGTGTGGGGAGCGAGGGAAAATGAATCAGTTCCAGCTACAGCAACCAGAGGCAGAGGGATGGCAATGTGGTGGGGTGGGGGAGGCGGGAGGGGCTGCACCGGCCGAGGACCTGCGCTCTGGGGTCAGACCGCCCGAGGCCCGCAGCCAGCCCTGATGCGGATCTCGTACCACTACCATGTAAAGTTTATTTCTGCTCCAGAGCTTACCTTGTTGTCCACCTAAGAGTCTCTCCACTCCTTTGATGAGTTTATGGCGGTGTCCGTACGCATTGATGCCTATTTCCTTCAGCTCCTCATGGCCCATATCAGCCAGCACATCTAGCGTAATCTGAGAGTGAAACAAAATCAATCACTGAATCTTCAACAGTTCCTCGTGTGATGAAAATAATGAAAAGTCTTCCACTTGTCTTCCATAGCACACATGTATCCATTCAAATTAAGATTTTGTTTCCATTATGAGCATGAATTTAAAATCTTCTTATAGTTGCCTTGATAATTTTATCAGCTTTTTGCTAACTTTAAATACTCCTTAATTTGCTTTTAATCAGTGGAGAATTACAATGGGAGAAATAATGCTATAGAAATATAAAATGACCACAATTCCTTCTGATTATTTAGTTCTACCACCTTTTGCTTGCCTCAGAATACGAGAGGGACCGGCCAGCAGGCTGGAAAGTGGGCAAGTGCCAGCCCAGCACCCGGCAGGCAGCACATGGGGGCGCGGCCGAAGGAACAAGCACACTTAGTAATGAGGGTTTATGCAAAAACACAGAGGAACTTCCCGGGGCCTAGAAATATTCAAGCATGAAAGAAGCTGCCTTAGAAAGGAGTGAAATTTATATCGCCAAGTATTTAGTTACATTACAGACTATTTTATACAGAAGCCATGTAAAGAATTCCAATCTGGAGAAGACGGACTTTAAGTTCTCTTATAAATTTTCAGATTTAAAAATTCCCCAGATTTAACAAAAGAATTTAACATTCTTTTTTTGTGGTACAAAGTACTGGTTTTTAATTTTTGGTTATTCACCCTTGTAAAAGGAGATGATTCAGAATTACCTAAGTCTTCGTTGACTAAAAGTAACTGTGACTCTACCGCCGCCAAGTGGTAGCGTTCTGAATGTACAGGGTGGAATCTTGGGCGACCACATGTCTTAAGGGCTAAACATGCTATTTTCCAGCTCAGAAAATGTGGTTCCATGACAATCCAAATACTACCTCACAAGATTAGCCTTTGTGTTTCTCTTCCCCTGGAGAACTGAGAAATCTTTTTGAAGACACCCCTTTTCCAACTCGAATGAGCTGTTTTAATCTCTCCGCAGCTTCACTTGTACATGACATTTTAAAAAGGCAAATGAGGCCTGGAGCTCCTCTGAGTTGTATCATCAGAATGAAATATTATATAATGAATCTGATTTTCTCAGCACAACAAGCATTCATTACTCAGTCTTTGGAAATAATTTACTATATTGCTCCTAAATGGCCATTTAAAAATAATCACTCCATTGCACAAAATTGGCAATTCACTTCCAATTGCCCAAAGGAAGTTTTCAGCAGAGCTTTTAAAAGGTTCTGAAGTGTACATCTTTGAGAAAGAATAGTTCACAGTACAATAGAGTAAGCGCCTTTCCACTTTCAGCTAGATGGAATTTTAATGTAGTTTGGAAACAGGCACAGGGCTTCTATTATTGACATCCTATTTTTTTTCTGTATAAATATTCTAAACTTCAGTTCAAGTAAGGGTTGGCAAAAGAACAGGATTTAATATTTATGCGGTGGCTTTAATTCAAACAATCCTTAAGCTTTTCTGAATTGGTACCATATTTCTTCCATACAGTGCATATCTGGAAGAAGCAAAACCCAGGTCTGCAAAACCCAGTATTTGCCAATTATACAGCTTCAATATATGAGATTAGCACCGCATTTACTCCTCACAACAACCCGTGGAGTACTATCCCTTAGGAGGGAATCTAGGCTCAGAGGAGTCATAAAAATCACACTCAGAACTGAGATGTACTGCCATTTCTGTCTTTCACTTGCTTGTATTTCTTACATGGGATGCCTAGAAAGCTAACATAACTAAATGCTGAATTTAATTTCTTTGACTTACGTGGTACCACACTGGTCCCACATTTATCAAGCAGTAGCCACTGGAAAACATTCAATGACAAGCTAAGGAATTCAGATTCATGTTTATGTGTCTATTCATGTTTAACGAGTACCTTCTATATGCTATTTCCTCCCAAAGTAGCTAATTAAACATTTCATTTCGTTCTAAAGCAACCCGCTATAGCTCAGGAGGTTCAATGACTGGTCCAAAATGACAGAGCAGAGCAGAGCCAGGACAGAGTCCTTCCGCCACGTTCCTGCCACTTCTTCCACCAAGGAGATAAAAAAGCCACTTGTCTTCCATGGCATACACAAACACATGGTAAAAGTTGCTGAATTTTTGGAAGACCCTCTACAGGAACTCTGAGGTAGGTTACACAGCCTAGGCATGTGCTGTGACTGGGAATCGAACTGCTGACCCCTTGACTTGCAGGGTGGTGCTCAACCACTGAGCCACACCAACCAGGGCAGTTAGTGCATGTTTTAAAAACTCTCACAGCACACAGGTGTGTGCCTCTTACAGCACACTGGCTGAAAATCGCTGCGTTACACAATTTGGGGGAGAGGTATGATTCCCGTGGCTTCTTTAGAAATTTTTTGTGGTTTTAAAAAAGCAGTTAAGCTCCGCCACCCCAAAAAAACAAAAGAAAGAAAAGAAAAAAAAATAGAACTTAATAGTTAATTAAAAAGAGAGCTTACCTGTTCTGTTTCAAAGATGTCTCGAAGATGTTCAAGGCCAAGGCTTTTTAGAAATTGACTGATATTCATGTCAAGACCCGCAACTGAAACAGACATAAAGTTTCTCAGCAGAGTTTATCAATCTAAAGGAAGTCCCAGTATTTTTTTTTAAAGCCACGGCTCTCTGACACCCCTGGCTATGCAGATGATTTTACACGCATAAAATAACTCTAAATTTCATTCAGACACTCTGAGTTATCTCTGAATTTGGTTGAGAAGTAAAAGCAGTTTAGCAAATCAGTAGTATTTGTACTAATTTTAATATTACAGAGCATAATGTAATACTTTTAATAAGTGAAATATTTAGTAGATATAAAATTCCAAATTTACTAGCTATCATTTTAGTTTTCACTCCTTAAATAATCTCTGCTTTTTCCTGATACATTTCAGTAATAAGACTCAGTCCGCAACTCAGTAAGATATTTTGATTTGGAATGGATGTACTGAGATAAACATAAGTAAGAACAATGCAGATACCAAGACATTTATTCTATAAAGACACACTTTATAAATGACAACTTATAGTTAAGATATCTGTCAGTGAGGTGTTCAATGATTACCAATAAAAAAATGAATCTGTGAATTAAAAAGACAGGAACCAAATAAGCATTCACAGGGTGCACTCACCCTCTCCTTCCTTCCTCTCTGTGCCTGCGGCGCCGTCCCCCGTGTTGGACGCCCCCCCGACGGCCAGCTCCGCCAACGGGACGGTGAGGTTATCTATGCTGCTGGCGGCCGACAGGCAGGAGGGGGTGGACGCTGGTGAGATGAGAGAGGCGCTCACTACCGTGGCCTGAGGTTTAAAGCAGGTGGGTAAGGCCTCGGGGGGCATGGCGTCTATCAGCAGGGCTCTGATGTCATCGGCCTGCAAAGGACACAAACAGCACGGAAATGCTGCATTTTAAAGTTGTAAGTTTTTCACTAAAGACCAAGTACCTTGTGGCTTCTTTCTTTAATAAATGCCTCATATCCTATTTGTTTTTATAAGTTCCGTCTCTTTCCTTCTCTCATCCAAAAGGTCCAGTAGTTTCAGTATGTAGAACTGGAGAAACTATTAATCACAAAATATTTTGGCTTCTGAACAGCTAGCGTTCAGCTGGGTGACTCCAGTTAAGAGCACTGTACTGTGTGCTTGAAACTCACTGAGAGTAGATCGTGTTTTCTCCAGGCACACACAGAGTTAATTAACTACGAGAAAAAAAAATCCAACCATGTGGACTATGTTAATTCCTGAAAATGTGTTTTTAAGACTAAGTGGCAAGTATACATGAAGTTGTGCAGATTACATGCGTATCTGAAGGACATGTAAGTTAATACAGATTCGAAGAGTTAAGAAATAAAAGATTTCACCTTTCATTAAAAAAAGTGCATTTCAAAGTGTTGACTTTCAATCTCTTCCTTAAGAAGTAGTTCCCACATTTATTTACTGTTTTGTTTATGCTTGAACAACAGTCATTTTTGTCCAGTTACTGCCCAGAAGTTAATCTGACTGGCTCTCTCAAAGCCTCAGGGAAATTCTGATGAGCAAGAGCTGCGCTAGCCCTGACCGGTGAGGCTCAGTGGGCTGGGGTCATCCTGCGAAGCAAAACCTTGCAGGTTCAGTTCCTGGATCAGGGCACACGCCTGGGCTGTGGTTCCATTCCCGGTCAGGGCACACACAAACAGCACCCAATGAATGTATAAATAAGTGGAATGACAAATGAACGTTTCTCTCTCCCTTTCTCTCTCTCTAAAATCAATAAATTAAAAAAATTTTCAGAAAGAAGTTAGTTTGTTTTTATTCTAAGAGAAATATGCATGGCTAAAGGTAAACCTGCCAAGCCCTGGAATTTCAGGTCGTCTCTGGAAGTATAACGAGCAAGTGTGAGGATTTTGAAATGAGGACTTACTGTGGCCAGATCTAAAGGTGTCTGACCTTCTTGGTTCTTCATGGTGGGGTCTGCTCCGTGTGCCAGGAGGAGGGCGCACAACTGGGTCCTCCCTTTTTGGGCTGCTTCATGAAGAGGAGTAAACGCCCACTTATCTGTTGCATTTACACACGTATTGTATTTTATCAATAATGCTGCTATGTCCACATGCTGAAGAAAAGGAAAAGGAGGTGAAGAGTTAAGGAAGATTATCTGGTAAAGCTCTGTCGTACACACTGGCTTCTGTTTAACATTTCATTCTCTCTATGTCTCTATTTTCATCCTTAACAGAACTTTCTAGTATGAAAGAGTATTTACAATCCCTCTCCCTGTATTCTGGACTCCATCTTTCCTTGCCTCCTCCTCTATCAGTTCCACAATTACTCTTGTACCCCGCAATTCTAATTCTTCATGGGACCATCTGAAATTTTTTCTTTAGCTAACATATTCAGGCCCATCTTAAAACAAACATTTCTCTTCTACCCAATTGCAATCTGCTCTATTTGTTGAAATACTCATCTCAAAGCTTCTGAATGTTCTCCTGTTTCAGCCTTTGGGAAAGTAACATAACACAATAAAACCACATTTTTCAAAAACTAGTCTCTCATGTCCAAAATGCCCCAAAGGGTGGAGGAATGTCAGCCGCAGACCCACTCACTAACAACCCGGGCATGAGATGATGGATCTTCTGTCAGCTGTGAACGGGGTGGTCAGAGAGGAAGGAAGAAGAAGAGCAAAGTATGAGAAATTTTGAAGGAAAAAATACTTGGTTTTAGAAAGACAAATGAACCACGGAGGAAGAAAAAGAAGAAAAGTCAGACAACTGACCACCTTTGCAGAAAAACCGCAAGAGGGAATGAAGCCGTAAGAAGGGCAAGGCTCGCTGGGGCCCGTTGTTGGTGAGGCACGGTGTCAAGGTCATGAACTTGTCAGACACTCATGGGAGTGCCTGACACAGAGGGCTGGAGGGCAGGCCAGAGGGCATCAGCGACTTACTCATGTGCTCTCTTACCCACTCGCCCACCAACCAAACAGCTACTGGACGCCTACCGAGTGCTTGGCACCAGAGACAGGAACTCGAGGGCAATGACAAAATGGAATACTGAGCTGAAAGCTGTAGTAGCTAGTCCATAAATGAGCTCATTAAGAAAAGGAATGCAGAGAGATAATCGCAAGGGGAATAAAACTGTGAAAACAGTATTTTGGGAAAGGAGAAGACAAACGGGGCAGTAAGAATGGGAGAAGAACTAAAAAGAGTCAGGACCTTTGAAAACCAATGCAGAAGAAAGTTCTAGGAGAGTAGGTTTTCTCAAATAATAGTGAAAGGTTTTAGCTTCTTTCCAAAAAAGTTCTTCTAAATAAGTTAAGACAACTGATTATGCAGAGGTAAAACTGATTCATGATTAGGCTTTGGAAAATAATAAAAATAAACTTTATTCTTACATACCCATTTAGGGATGCTAGTTTAGTTACCACCAAAATATTTCTGAAATCCATCTCAACTCCAATATTCTATAATTTTTGTGCAATTGGCACATTGGTGTTCTTTATGGATACATTCCCTGGCATAACTTGATTACTTTTTATAGCTCAGAAGCACATTATTTGTTGAGAATAAATTTCTAACTCATGCTGTTGCTCAACTGCAATAAATACACTGACTTATCTGCAGCCAACTTTCGTGAGAACGGGAAAGAGGTGAAGGGAAAGACAAATACCCCCAGATGTATTCAGGGCATGTTTCTTTGTATTTTCCTTAAGACTGTCTTGGCTCTCTGGAAGATACTCGCTTCAAATAGAAAAGGCACTTTTTTTTTTTCCTGAGGCACCACTGAAGTTTTTTAAAAAATATATAATACAAATACTTATTCATTTTAAAAAAGGTAATTTCAGAAAACAAAGAAAAGGAAACTTACTAGAAAATACAATCAGACAACTTCTAATAAAGCTTCCATATTTACTTTGACAACATAAAGATAAAAAAGTATAATCAGACTAGGGTTTCTGAGAACAGGATATGTTTTATGATCATTTTGGGAGCACGAATGATGTCATCATTACAAAATTGATCTTGACACCAAGATAAAAAGAGGCACCACCTAAGGTACTACAGCAACACCACTGAAAACAAAACAAAGCCCCTAATTTATCTCCCTTACTCAAAGGATATATGTTGAAAAAGAATAGCTGTTTTTAGTAAACCCAAAAGCATGGAATAATTTCAAGCTTTTCTACTTACAGGCTATTTAAATTGTGCTTCTGATGATTAATTTTATTCTACTCTCATGTGTATTGGCAGAATAATATAATTTAGTAACCTAATTTGCATAGGCTTCCAAAATGAGGCAGTCCAAGGGAAACTGTGTGTGAGTGTGTGTGTAAAATGAATGACATATATGGTACATGTTAGTAAACCTTCTTTACACTGACTTCACAGTTCGTGCTGGGAGAGACCAGTTACATGCTTTTTAAAATCTGCCGACAAACATCTGAAAAAGCAATACACAAAAAGGAGTATATTACTACCCAAGTGTACTAAAAACACAATTCTTAAGTCTTTTAAATGTCTACCCCACTAGGGCAAAAACAGAAACTGAATTTAAGGCTGACACACGCAATAAATGAGCTACAGCTCAGTTCCTCACCACAGATAAGGGCCACACACTGGACGGAAAGGTACAGAAAAGGAACTGAACTCCTGGAATGTTTCCAGGAGAAGGTGGTGCCAGAATCCAGCAGCTGCACAGATGCTTTGAATGACAAATACAGTAACAAGATTTGAGGGTCCTAGTTTAATTTAAGAAAGGTGGGAAGCAGGGAGAAGAGAAACATGCTTGGTTTTTGCAAGGAGCATTAGAGCATGGGGATATTCTCATTATCAAGGTAAGAGAATATACAAATCAGTGACTCATTTTTATTTATAGTTTGCCAGGCTTTGGGGAATCTAGAAACTGCCCCATCAATAGTGATTACAACCGTGAGCAGCCCTGGGGTGCACAATCTGGCATCTGTGGGTTTTTACAAATAGGGACTAGGTGGATGAACACACAAGCACAGGAGCATTCATTCACACTACTCCCGTGGGACTCCTCGGCCTGAAGTGGGCCTTGGCGTCCCCAGTGCACCCGTGCGGTCAGTCTCAGCAAACAGCATCAAGGCAGTCAATACGTTCCTCCTTCTCTCTCCACTGACGACCAGCTACAGTGCTTTGAGGGGACGACTGGACTTTCACCGTGGGGTTTTAGCCAGTCAATTCAAATGCTATGAAGCCACATCCTTGTGTACCAATAGCTCAAACATTTACTTGATTATTGAAAAAATGTTGATGGTAAATGTAAGCAACCACAATTTTCATGCCTAAGAGGAGCCTCCTGGCTTTTATAGTTTCTAAAATCTACTTGAGGTAGAATATTATCTGTATCAATAAATATTAACTGAGCAGCTATTAATATACCTATGATTGTGCTAGATAATGTTTAAGAGACTAAAAAGCTATAAAAAGCGTGGTCCTTGGCTAAAAAGACAGTTATGCTTAACTGGGAAGGCTAGAAACACTCTGAACAGAAGAATTATAACTGTGTAAATGATGCTGTTGGCTAGATTCTCTACTCACTTCGTGCACAGTATACTCTTAACCAAGCAGTACACGTCAGTGAAGTTCTCTAGACTTGAACCTTAGCATGCTCACCCCATAGGACGCTGCGTTATGAAGAGGAATTAAGCCGCCTTTGTCTTGTGCATTGACATCTGCTCCATGCTCTAGAAGGTACTCAGCGACTTCCAAGTTGTTGTAGCCAGCTAATAGAGTGAAGAAAGGCAAACACATCAGCTTAAAAGAAAAAAAATGTGTATATAAATAGTTAAGGACTGGAAAAATGTTAAAGTTTTAATACCTCTTGCTTTAAAAGCTAATACTATTATTACATATGAAGAGCCTTTACAATAAGAAGTTACATAAAACTATGTCAGCAAAAACGTTTTGCTAAGGAGCCCTCTCCAGGGTCAGACGTCCTTCCATCTCCTGGCCATCTGTACCAGGTGCGGAAGAGTGGACGAGACTCGGCCGTGCTGGCGGTGCTCACCTGCCAGGTGCAGAGGCGTTGAGTTCCGGCCCTGGGTGTCCCTGCAGTTGATGTTCTCTGGGGTGCACAGCTTCTGCACTCTTGCCAGGCAGCCCTTCTTGGCGGCATCCAGCAAGGCGGCGTCTCCTCTCAGTAGGTCCTGAATGTCTGTGTCTCCTTCTTTAACCAGATCTAAAGGGGTATTTCCGTCTCTGTTCTTTTTAGTTGGATCTGCTCCATGCTGCAAAGAAAAACCAAACGGGGTTTGTATTTTCTGTAGTGTCTTTTTTCAGGTTCGTTTGTTTATTTTTAACTTCACTTATCTAAGCAAGGTATTTATTCTACATGCATTTTGAACAACAGAGGCAATATCCTGTTTCATTTTGCCAATTCCCTACTTAGCAGTCTTTGAAAACATCTTTTCCTTTAAGAATGGGATGGATGGTAATTTTGACCAGATTTCAATTATATAAAGACACTCAGCGAATATCATGAAAAAATGAAAATATCATGAAAAAGAACTGAAAAGAGGAAAACACATAGGTAGGAAAAGCACTTGATTTTAAATGCAAATGGAAGTTTGGTAATTTTAAAGTATTTTCACTTTAAAACTTAACACCTATCATGAAATTAGGTATAAATGTATTAACAATTAATTTGATTCTAACAGTTCACTATGAAATTTCATATACTATGAAATTAAGTACACAAAAGTCAGGAATCTTTCTTATGGGCCGGTCTCCTACTGGCCCACTGGAGAGAGCTGTCCCGCGTCCAGTGAGACAACGCATTCACTGGGACCTGCACGTTATTTCTCACTGACCACTGACAACAAAAACGACCATCAAACACAGTGTTACTCTCAAGACTCTTAAGAACATATCTGATACCATACAAGATGGAATAAGAATTTTATTTGTATTTAACCAGGTTAAGTTTTTCTCTAGTTAAAAAAAATAGAAGGAGAAATCTATACATGTAGATACGTGTCTGGTCATTTTTCACATCCTTAAAAAACACACACACACAAAATTACTGAGCTAGTTTCATGTGACTACGAGTTTCTACTGTTTCATCTGTATCCTCAAAACTTACATATGTAACTACTGAGAGATATCTTATATTTTAATAAAAATCTGATATTAAAGTTTTCATAAGATATATATTTAAATAATGTTTAATAATGAGAAATGAGTTTGTTAATAATAACAGAGTAACCAGTAGAAAATAAAATAAAACTTGTTCAAAAAACTGGTTTCTCTTTCTATAAATGTTTTCTGATATTAAGACTGTAAGTAGTAGATAAGTAATGCAAGGTAGTCCAGCTCCTCCCCACACCTACCTTGAGGAGCTGTGATTAACTGAACTTAAATCGAATGGCTCAGAAAGGCCCTTCAGACACCACTCAAAGCTGTGTGAATATCATGGTATCACACTCAGACATCCCCCCAAAACGCAACATGGAAGCATCTCTATAGCACTTACTGTACTTAATAGAATAATTTACTTTGACGTAATTTTACATGCTAACCAACAGTAAATAAAATTACTTGATACTTTATAATTTTTTAAATCACATACTTTTAAGAGGAGCTTGCAGATTTCGTATTTTCCTTTAGCTGCCGCTTCATGGAGAGGGGTGAACTTCCACAAGTCCGCCACATTGACGGAAGCCCCGTGCCGTACCAGAAGCTCAGCTACCTCGTAGTGTCCGTACGAACAAGCGTTATGAAGGGGCACCAAGCCACTAAACAGAAGAAAATTATTTTTAAGACATACAACAAATCTTCGAGTTAAAATGATACTTATAAAAATAATGTAATTCTTCTATGGCATTGACTATACTGAAGACTCACTTAAAAAGAAAAAAAAAATTAATTGGTCTTTAAGACATAGTCATCCATTTCCAAATAGGATTAAGAATTTAAAAAATGTCCCTTTCAATAGAAGGACTTTGCTGACAGATATAAACTTCAGAGCATACCTTACCCTTAAAATACATATATCCTTAAAACACACACATGAAAAGATTCCATCACAATACTTGTAATTCAGGTTTCATCCTGGCAATAAAAAGCAACACTACAAAACGGTTTCAGGAATAATTAAACAATAATTTGGTTTATCATCTCTCAGATTTTCTTCCATTTGGGCTTTCCTAATGGAAACTGTATGCTTATAAAGTACACAAGGTAATTTAGCTTATTTATTTCGGCAAGCTCTACCTTTTTTTTTAATGGTTTCCGGGAAAAGGTTTAAATATTTAGGCTCCATGCAATGAAAACTCAAAATCCAAGTGATACCGGCTTCAGTGTTCAGCAAGGAAAACAATGGCACCGACTATAAACTCCAGTCACGTGAGCAACTCTAGCTGCCTCCTTGTGAGCAAACCATTCTGAGGTTCTGGTGGGAAGGCAGCTGACGTTCTGAAGGGACCAAAAATGTGCCCATAAAAAAAGGTGCACCCAAAAGATGAGTTTAATTTGCACTAAGACACAGCAAAATCCAGGTACGGGAGCCCTTTTATTCAGAGATCAGTGCTTTTGACAAAAACCTTTCGAAATAAAAACACTAACTGCTAAAATGGGCAATAGAAAAAAATGTTGGTTTTTCTCCAAGGAACTATAATACTTTAAAAGAGCGAGTGATACTATTATTGAATACTCGTGTCTGATGTGTCCCTTTTAAAAGATAAATAAATTCAGAACTGTTAACTGAAGGCTAAGTTATATGGTTTGATTCTATAGGACTCTGGTATGTAGTTGTACACAAAGGTGCTTAATTATTTATACTTTGAGCTGATATGAAATTAACTCAGAATATGGAAACTCATTTCAATTAAACTTCCTTCTTGCATTTCTAAATAGCTTTCATGGTTGCTTTAAAAACTGTCCAGATAAAGAGAAATAATTTAGTAAACTAATATAAAGAATATGTGAACTAGTAAAAAATAAAATTATGTTTTTATTAATACTGAAGACTTTGGGATGAAAGGCTTCTTTTTGGAAGAGATTATATATTTTTAATAGCAAAACAAGAAATAATAAATTATAAACTCTATAAACACATTCATACAATGCAATAAAATACTGTATACAGACATTAAAAGGATGAGATAAACTATTAAGTACTAATACAGAAGGACATTCGAGATCTATTACTGGATGAAAAAGCAAACTGCACAGCAGCCATCTGCAATGGCACCAGCCTTTACAGTAACAACCACTCCCACCCCCAGCAGCGCACACGCTGCTACATGCACTTAAAAAATCAGGAGGATCACGACACAATTTTAGTGTTGTAAGCTCTAGGAGGTGAATTTTCACTACATTTCTAAGTTTTAATTTATGCTTTAAACTTTAGGAAACATGCATTACTTTTTAAATAGGAAAATACATTAAGACTTCAAACTATTAAAATAATTTTTTTAAGTCTCAGAGTAATGAATCCCAAACAGCTGAATTTCAACACATACCCTTTGTCTTTGGCATGGACATCGGCACCGTGGTGTAGAAGGTACTCCACAACAGACACACGATTATAGCCTGCCGCAAAGTGTAAGGGTGTGGAATGCCGGCCTTCCAAATCTCTGCAATTCACATTTTGAGGGCTGCAAAGTTGCTTTTATGGCACACACAGACAGACACAAGATGAATATTAATATTTGTTTACTGATTTTGCTCCAAAGTACTGCAGGTATCTTGGATAACTTGTGATTTTCTAATAAATATTTATTTCCAAAGATTAGATGATACAAGTGATGTTTAAAAATCAGCATTATGCTTGGTTTTACGGTGTCTAGAAATAAGTGTTGCTGTTCATACAGCAACTGAACCTTTTTCATCATTTCCTGGCCAAAATCCTGGCCACAAAGAAAAACCCATAATAAAGCAAGCAGTGCTAGGCAACCACTGCCTTGCCCTCTCTGAGACTGCTCATCACCTTGGCCATTCTTTCTCAAATAAGGGCAACCCTGGTTGACTGCAGAATAACCCTGAGTTCCTGTCTCCTCTGATGTGCAAGCAAAAAGGCTCTGTGAAAATCATAATGATTTTTCTTGGGCCACCTGATCAGTCCACTTGGCCCTCTGATCCGTCCACAGTGCTTTACTGGGCCTTTGGGCGATGTCTGTCTAACTCTGCTAGTCAAACTGAGTGTGATCCTTTCCTAGTTTTTGGCTTTACTTCCATCTCCTTCAGCGATGCCCTCCCAATTTCTCCTCTGTCTCCTCTTCTCCTTTTGAAAGTTACCCATTTCAGCAAAAGCTCCGATCTCTTTGATCACAAGCAGTAGGAAGCAAAGTAAGGACTGACAAGACACATCATCAATGGTGGCAGGTGAATTACAAAAAGATTGGAACGATAATTTACTATCTATACAAATTTCACATTCTTCAGTGAATTACTATCTACTGGAGAAGTTGATCAGTATCTCTGTTTTACAGATAAATAAATTGAGGCTCAGCAAGGTTAGGTGAAATCACTTTTCACAGAGTTCATGCAGGGCAGCATAAAGACTCGGACCCTGTTTTCCTGGTTATTAATCTCTTGATCTTTTTCCTGCATGGCTGGTTTTAAAACTAGAAACCTGTTCCTACTGATATACTCAGTAGGGGAAAAACAGGACTTCTCAGGTGGCATAATATTTACACGACAGGAAAAAGTCTGGGCAATATAAGGGAGGGCCTGAAATTTCATCAACTCTGTGGAAAAGCATCAGACTCTAAACTCTGAAGAACCATTACCATCTGGCCCAGTCAAATCTCTTATCTTTTCATAAAAAATCAGGAGGATCACGACACAATTTTAGTGTTGTAAGCTCTAGGAGGTGAATTTTCACTACATTTCTAAGTTTTAATTTATGCTTTAAACTTTAGGAAACATGCATTACTTTTTAAATAAGATTTAAAAAGTATGTGGCTATGTTAATACATTAGATAGAGAATTAAAAAAAAAAAGAAACAAATAATACGTAAACTAGAGAGAAAGGCTACAAAGACTGGTAGCAGACACCTGTAGTCTCACACAACAAGCTGCCTCCTGCTGCTCCTGCTTTTTTGCCTAGTTCTTATTTTTCTAAGTTAACTCCCCCCCCTCCCCCCCCGCCCAGAGAATACTGGCAAAATAGGAATGAGGGAGGAAATAAAGAAACACAACTCATTTTTCCAGGCCAAAAGTAAAAGCCCATTCTGCTTATTAAATATTTGCTTTTTAATATTTAGAAGTTCTTTATTCTTTCCTCTGTTTCATTTTCTTTTTGAACAGCAAAGCAACTGCACATCGTTTCTGCCTGCTTTATATAATTTCAAATACGTTACTTAGCAAACAGCCTTTTCTTCTCATATCATATTTCTAGTAATTCCTAAAGCCTCTAGGAAAAGAATATTTTCAGGCTTAATCCTCATTTAATTTGTGCTATGTGTTTTCCTGCCACTGTGATTCCATTTAAATAAAAAGTTGGCCTTTATTGTGAAGAGACTGTTTCGGAAACCTGAGACGTGCAGTCCATTGCCTGCTACATACAAAAGCCATGGAATTAATCTACTTTATTACATTAAGAATAAACTATTGATTTTATGATAATGGGCACATGTAGCAATTTGAGTGCTGAGACTGCCATGCTGTGACACGGAAAAGGAGTCCTAATCATTTTTACATTTAAAGATTTTCTTCTGTTAGGATACACTTACAATGACAGAAGTATTTTTAAGAAAAAAAATACATAATTTCAGATCTAAGAGAACTTGAACATTTCTCCCCAGTGGCTATTACAACTGATATTATTATTTTTCTTTAAGTAACTTTGATGTTATTATATAAGAAAGAGAGGTTGGTAGTGACCACATATTAAAATAAAAATAAAATAACACAGAGCTTAGAAAGTGTTTACTGTCATTTCAAATAATATACATCATCAAGAATGCTAAAATTAGTTTCCTAAAAATTACAAAAGTAAGTTTTGCTTAGTAAGTGACAAAGTTTAGTCTGTAAAAAATAATCTGGTATGACTTCCAATACAGATACTGTGATTGGCCTTTCTTTTAAAAAAAAAATGAAAAATAAAAAGAAATATAAACAAAACCAAAAACCATATCGCTTTCTGCTATTTTTATCCATATGTGAATGACTGTAGATGGGAAGTATGTTTTTAAAAAACATATTCGATTTTAGAAAATAATTTTTACTTGAAAAACACTGAATCTATAACCATTGTTTCTATGCCACAAATAAAGGGTTGATAAAATTTTCTTGGCAAACAGAGTTCCATAGGAAAGAAAATCCATCTTCTGCATATAAATAATTCCAAATGGTTGCAGGATCATAGTATCTTCCCAGAGCAAATGTGAGACTCTTGGAAAACTTCAAGGAACATTGTTTCAAACCTTACTTTGCTGAATGCAACTTCTTTGGTAGATAGTAATTCACTGAAGCATGTGAAATTTTTATAGATAGTAAATTATTGTTCCAATCTTTTTGTAATTCACCTGCTACCACTGATGATGTTTCTTGTCAGTCCTTACTTTGCTTCCTACTGCTTGTGATCAAAGAGATCGGAGCTTGTGCTGAAATGGTAACTTTCAAAAGGAAAAGAGGAGACAGAGGAGAAATTGGGAGGGCATCGCTGAAGGAGATGGAAGTAAAGCCAAAAACTATTACATGGTTTTGACCTAGCTTAGAAATTTTCTGAAGGCAGCCAAAAGTAACACTTTAATTAATGATAAGTGAAAATAAAAAAGCTATCACATAACCAGAAGAAAAGTGACTAAAAAGTAGTTGAAGTGAATGGATAATAAGGCACATACTAGGAAATTTTTTGTGGTTAGAGCTCTCTCGTTTACGTGTTCACTTTGCTCAACCCTGTCACTGTTTGGATTTGAGCAGCCTCACTTACAAGTTTAAAATGAACTGGTTAGCAAGGGGTCAGTGGTGCCACTCCAGACATCAAAGGCACTGACTTACCTTCACAGTTTCCAAGTCTCCAGCTTTAGATGCCTCTAGAAGTCGATAGTCAACATCAGAAGTACGTATAGGTGTACTTTCTGCATAAAAGGAAGGAAAGATGATGGCTGGTTTTCATGTATTCAGAGAATAGTAAAGAAGGGAAAATTATTTGCTAAATGAAAAGAGAGAGATCAAGAGGTCAGATTCTAAGACCTAATAATATAGGGTTTCCCCCCTCAATCTTTACTAGGAAAGAAATGTGGTTGCTTACTTCAATCTATATCCATCTCTTCCTAAAGCAAATTTAAATAAATTCTAAGACACAAGTCTTCCTCCATCCCTACTACTCTACCTTTCAAATTTTCTGGTCAAACCTGGCAAAGGGGAATGGAGAAACAGGACAGTGTACTCATGATCCCCTTCATGATACGCTGGTCTTAGAAGTGTTGTATTGAAGCTGTGCTGTCTTTGTTATGCAGACCTGGGGAAGCCACTCAACTGTCATTACTTAACGTTCAGCCTTTCTTATTTTCTTTTTTTTAAAGATTTTATTTATTCACTTTTAGAAAGAGGGGAAGAGAAGGAGAAAGAGAGGGAGAGAAACATCTATGTGTGGTTGCCTCTTGAGTGCCCCCTACTGGGGACTTGGACCGCAACCCAGGCATGTCCCCTGAATGTGAATCGAATTGGCAACCCTTTAGTTTGCAGCCCACACTCAATCCACTGAGCTACACTAGTCAGGGCCCTTTAGTCTTTCTTTTGGGCCTCAGTTTCCTTAAAATGAAACAGAAGTACTACTCCTGAAATCACCGATCCCGGAAAATAAAATCAGTGTACAGAAACGGCCTACTAAATACAGAAATTTAATTCACATTTATCGAATGGCTTCAGGGAATTACAATGTAAACTGCCTGTAAATTGGGAGGTGTGATACCAATGCTAAGTGGAATATAATTAAATCAGGCTGTTCAATCTACAAGTATGAGGTTAACAAATGAAATTTTTTGATTAATCCAATATAAATACACCAAAAATTCATTACAGATTGGCTCAAGTGAAAAGGTTTTTTTGAAAAACCATCTGTACTACATCACTCAAAATATTTCATGAGCATTAAGTGAGGCTTTTATAATGTGAACACACACTCAGCACAAAAAAGGGACAGGGTCCAGGAGACTGGAATTAGACTGGCTCTCCTAACCGTGACAGGGGACAGACCACTCGATAGCTTAGTTATTGCTCAGTGACTTATGGGGTTGTTAGTCTGACTTAAATTCTCTTTCAGATTTCAGATTGTGTTATTTTATGAATGGAGACATCTTTCTTGAACCCACCGTACAAATGGGAAGAGCAACTGTTGCTAAAAAGAGGTTTTAGATTTCAGAAGAAATACTGCACCTCTCTCTAGTCTGAAGTGCTTCATTCAGGAGAAAGGCTTTTACAGAGTAAGTTATGAGAACTCTTCAATGGAAGAAAAACTGTTTCTTTAGTCATAATAATAGCAGATAAAATGTTAAGATTAAAGGGAGGGAAGAAGAGAGTATTTCATACAATAAAGTACGTTTTTGAAATAACAATTACGTTCCTTTAAAAGGGAGTGTCGTGTATTTGTTAGTTTGTGGAAATGTTGAGTTAGACATCTTTACATTCCTTTTCACATGGAGAACACTCAGAAAGCATTTGCTGGGTTCACTTCCATGCTACTCTGTATTGGGGCCGATGTATACGTCAAATCTTAGCTCGCTCTCTGGCTTCCCTCATCCTGTTCTTTCATGTCTCATTTGCCTCCAGTCTAACGCTGCCTGACATTACTGCACTTTAGGTGTGTATGTTATGTCCCTATGACAGCGATCTGACAGTTGGTAAAACTCACTGAAACCGCCTTAGGAAATCTATAAGTAATATTTTTAGTTTATCATTTCAACAGAATAATATGACAACTGTTTGCATACAGAGTCAGAACTTCGGATATTTTTAGATTCTAGCATTTTAAGGACACAATTAATACAGCTGAATTTTTTTTAATTCTTAAAACTATTTGAAATTTGCACACCTGTCTTGATACAGACTAATTTGCAAAGGGTGTAATTTCACAAACAAAAATTGTTATGCAAATATAAGAAAGAGTAGAGTAAATAAGTTATTTAAAGCTATTGATTAATTACCACACAAGTTACAGAGCTTTGCATCCATTATAAATCCTAACAGGGTTGGAACAGATTCATTTTTAGAAACCACAGATACACCACACACACACACACAGCCCAGGAACTTTGTATACAGAGATGCACAGTTTTTAAAAAAGGATATAAAAATAAAGTTAAAAAGGAAATACAGGCAAAAGAAGATTAGCTGATATGCAAAATTCTGTATCAGTATAATCCTTTATCAGCATACTGGCTTTTGCATGGTATGAAAACAAATACTTCACCTAGCGTCAAAGGGTGGGGATGGATTTCTAATTTTTTCTCCAATTCTACTCTGTCTCACCAGAATTAAAAATCAAATAAACAAAAACCCTGAGAGTTTCAAAGTTTAAAAGGCAGTTGGCTATTTTTAAAAATATCTCCTGCAGACCTGTTTAGTTAGTGTTGAGACCACAGGACTGGCAAAAGGTCTCAGTGGCTTACTTGAAGGTGCAAATGTAAACTGGGATTTCGATTTTAACTCAGCTATCCTAAGTCCCCAAATCCTTATCTTCATAAAGGATTAGGCAACAGCAATGCAATAACCATACTGGAATATACAACCAGAATTTGGGTCAAGATCTGCTCAGGAACTGTCTGTGATGCGAGAACTGTTCTTTAGCTGTGCTCATGCAGCAGCCACCTGCCACGTGTGGCTACTGAGTCCCTAAATGGGGCTGATACAACTGATAAACAGAGTTTAACATTTTATGTAATTCGGCCACATGCAGCTAGCTAGTGGCTACCCACTGGACAGAGCAGGTCTAGAGAAAAAAGTCAAATCTTGTAAAACAATTTTAAAATGCTCATTTATTTAAAAAACTGCTTATCTTCGTTCATGCAACATTGATTTTAACATAAATATTGCCTATAGTTTATAATTAAAACTTTATTAATTTTGAAAACTACAGATTGGGAACTGAAAGTGAAGGTTTCTAAAAGTAGATATTACACGTGGTATTACCAGGTGGATTTAAACAAATCTTTAAAATGTCACAACTTACTATGCATTCTATATGACTGATGCTTGGTGCAAACTTTAGGGAGTCATTATAGATATAACCTGAGATTTGATTAGTTAATGTAGGTATACTTGGGAAGTTTACCTAGTTCATGGTCCACAGACTAGACATACATGTTTCTTGTACAATATTAGTCCAAAAATTATATATTGTCTCTTCCAAACAAGAAACAATTCCCACTTTTAAAAACCTTTCTAAGGACAAGACTTCACAACATAATTGTATTATTTTCCAGATCAATAAAGAAAACGAAGAATTAAACTAAATAGTTCCAGCACGTACTAAATTAAGCACTTAATAACCTATCTTGAATAATGATTTATCTCACAAATCAATTTTTAAAAGAAGAATTATCAAACATATTTCACTTGTGATCCAGTATTTAATCTTTTACCCGGAGTCATATATCCTGACAGCATTCACTCAGAAGACACTTTAAAAGCATTTGTACATGGATCTGCCCTGGCTGCTGTGGCTCAGCTGGCTGGAGCGTTGTTCCGTAAACCGAAGGGGTGAGAATTTGATTCCCATTGGGGCACACATCTAGGTTGTGGGTTCAATCCCTGGTTGGGGTGAGTGTGAGAGGCAACCAATCAATATTTCTCTCTCACATGGATGTTTCCCTCTCACAATTTCTCCTTCTCTCTCAAATCAATGAGCGTATCCTTGAGGAAGGATCATAAATAAATAAATGCACTGCTAGATCTAACCTGCTTAATTTATTCAACTCTTTCCTCCTCATTTTGGAAGTTATCTTTAAAAGTTACGTATTGTTAGAAATTTTGATATGATAGTTATATTTGCCTGATTTATGGTTACAACCTAAAGATACTTAAAATCAGTACCACATGGTTCTTAGTAAAAAGTTTAAGAAAAATCTAGAATGTTTTAACAAAAATCACACCTTTTAGAAATCAGAATTTACTGAGAAGGCAGAAATATTTTCTAGTCAAAGAAGGATTAAGTGAATGTTTTAATGCTAAGCAGAAACAAGGTAATTGAAGCTCTCCTTTTCACAGTTCGATCTTGAAATTCTGTAACAGGAAATTTTATTCCTTTAGACAGATCTTGTTTGTCTTGATAGTAACGATGACCTAGACAGGTCTTACATCAGGTGTCTAAAAATCACCGTCAAGACTGAAGGAGAATGCTCACTGTCTAAGAATGAACCGGAATGAGGAAGATAACTCCTTATCGATAGCTTCCCCAACGTGGCCCAGTCACTCTTGTGCACTGGCGAGCCCCCCCTCCGTCCCAGGAACACACAGCCTGGTCTCCGCAAGCCCGGGAAGGGCCCCGTCTCCGCGCACAGCAGCGAGTCTCAACTGGGCTGCACTTTGCAGGGGCCCTTCGCAAGTCTGTGGGGTTACTTTTTGTCTTCTAGTGTAGTCTTGCCTAAGCCATTACTATTATAATATTATAATTATGTTATTTTATTATAGCTTACCATCCCCTTCTCTTTATATTACAGTTATGGCATTTAATACAGCTTTTTGAAAGGTGTCTGTGTACTCAGACCATGACCGTATTATTTATGAATTCACTTCTGGATAGTAAAGGGCACGTTAGAAAATATTCATGATAAAAAGGGGGCCTCGGCCTATAGGGAGGAACAAGAACCAGGACTTCGGATTCCTCGTCTGTTGCTTCCTCATTTTACTCTTCTGGTTGTTACGTCGCCCTGCAGCAGATACACCCCACAGACAAAATTAAAGAAATGAGAAGCCAATTGTATGAAATGTCTTCTGTATCAAGTCCATCATTTTTCAGTAGATAGATTACGTTGTTTTGTCTAATTCTGGTGCTTTGGAAACTGGTATCTATTTTTGTATCAGTTTTATAATCTTCCTCAATAAACTAAGTACTTAAAGTATCAATACTGTACTAGGTAGGCACTGTTCACACTCATCCAGATTTTATAATTATACTTAAACCAGGAAAAGATAATTTCATAAAAGTGCAACAAAGTTAAGAATCACAAAACACAAGGTCAGAATATGACACATGTAAGAACAATTAATTAAAGATCATTACCATATAAACGACCTTTAATTTTCTCTATTGATAGAACTACCACAATTCCACACTGTTTATATGAGCTTTAACTAACTTTTGACCATAACACCCAAGTCAGGTTTTTAAATTAAAACTAAAAAAATTAAAGAGATTAAAGAGTATTTGCTTCCTTCCTCTGATGCCTATCTCACCTCAGCAAAAAAAGGCTGACAGGGCTCCAGGCTAAACTTTACTCAAGGAAAGGCAGGAAAAAATATTTAAACAAACAAACATTCCAAAGAGGCACTGGTAAAACAGGGGGCACACAGTCTGCCCGTGTTTAGCAGCGGACGTGGAAGAGGGAGAGGGAGAGGTGGACGTCCGCTGCTCCGACTCACCACTCAGAATCTGCTGCACCGCTTCATTCCCCATCTGCGCCGCTGTGAAGCCTTGCAGGGAGATGATGGACGGGTCAGAGCCGTAGCTCAGCAGGAGGCGGCAGGTCTGCAGGTGGCCGGCGAGGGCAGCTCTGTGCAAAGCAGTCTGACCGAGAGTGTCCAGTGCGTTCATCTGAAAAATCATGGGGTGGGCACATGAGATTGAGCGTCTGTTTTTGTTTTCTTTTATACTCAAGTAAATAAATTCAAATGAGAAAAAGAAATAATCAAAGCTTTTTGAAAAATGCCAAGGATAATTCATTATTAACTTTAGTCACTGGTTCTCATGACGTATCATCTCCTTATGTTACCCTTCTCTGACCACCTTACTGAAAATTACTACATACCTATCCCTGTCCCTAAATGACCATCTTTCTGTCCATCCTCTACGCCCAGCCATTCCCCTGGACAACCGGAATGAGGGCTGGGACTTTGTCCGACATCCACTGCCTATCACATTAAAAATGTACATTAAATACTTCTGAATGAAAGGGTTTTATCACACCTGTTCTCAGAATATCAAAACAACATAGTATGTTAAAAAACAAAACAAAACAGTCAGAGCAGTACATTTTTTTTATTAAATAAATTATAATAAAATGCCCTAACTGAATCACAAACACATTTAAGCCAGAAATAAAAAAGATTTAAGTATTAAGTGTTCCATTTTTAAGAGTTTGAAGGGTATTAAGAATAGTAATAATCTAGCTAGTTTTAAAACTGAGACGACATGAAACTTCTGGATCACGCTGGTGGACAACCCGTGTCCCAGAGTGTCCCACAAACCCCTCCGCTGCGGCCCAACCCACGTCCAGGGGCACCGTACACGCTGCTGCTTCGGAGAGGCCCTCCTTTCGCCTTCCTGCACCTGAGGTCCAGTCCAAGCTCCCCCTCCTCCTCTACGAAGCCCTTCTTGATTCCCTGAAGCCTTGATAATTACTTCCTTTCTGAGCACCCATGTCAATTCAGTGCTGTTATAAATTATAACACTACAAAAGTTTTTGTCTACCAAGTAAAACTAAGATTATTGACAATATGGACTGCATTATGTTTCCTGGGTCCTCTATGAAGCTCCTCTTAAGGGAGCACAGTAAATTCTCAAGTACACGCTTGTTGGTTACTCAGAGCATTTGTGCACACCCACCAAATGCACAAGAAAGAAAAAAAGGATTTTAAAAAATTGATCTCCCTGTCTCCAGTCTATTATTGATTGATACAAGTGAGGGCTGTCACACTTGTTTAGGCGAGGGGTCATCTAAATTCGTAATGGGGTTTCACAGAATTCGCTTTGGAATGCTGACAGAAAAATGACCGTTTCATACACAGACAGCATCAATGTGCAGCTGTTAGCATGTGCCGATGGAAAACACAAGCTGCCTGAACTGTTCTATGAATATATATTTTTTAAAACCTGTTTTTTTAAAAAAAAAATCCTCGCCAGAGGATATGCTTGCTGATTCTAGAGAGAAAGGAAGGGGGTGGGGGAGATAGAGAGAGAAGGAAGGAGGGAGAGAGAAACCTCAGTGGGTTGCCTCCTGTCCTCACCCTGACCAGGGATCAAACCCGCAACCTTTCTGTACCCAGCCAGGGCTTTCCTTATTATTTCTTCACCTCAAAGGAAAACGTAAATTTGAGAATATTCTAATTATTAACATTTTTCTGGAAATTGGGTAAGAAACCTACTAAATTCTTCAATCATTGTGATGAAAATCCTCAATGCAGCTTGTTAAATCATAGGAACATGGTTTGAGAATTACTTGAGAATTATTACTCTGCAATACAGGACTTACCAAGTTATTCCTCAGCTTAGTGACTATTCAATGCCTTCATTTAAACTTGAATGCATCCCTCCACATGTCATTTAAGACTACTTATAATTTACTTTTACACTACCTTGCTTTCTACTATATATATGCATTTTTTTTATCACAGTCTAATAGGGCTGCCATACCCCAAGCTTTATTAGGTTATACTGAAGCCCCACTCTATGAAGGTTAGTTTCTAAAGTCACTGTAAAAGGTAAAATATGCCTTTGGTCAAAATTATCCTTGAACACACCTTAGCAATGCAATGGGAGAGGCAGACGTACAGTTTCTTGGTAAATCTAACACCAGCCAGTTTTCCCTCCAGTGTCTGAGCAGACCAGCTGAACAGCGAGTCAAGTATAGACAGTGTTTTTAAACATTAAAAACACTATGTGTAAGAAGAGCTTCTCTCTATAAATACGTGTGGTGAACCTGAGGCACAATATAGAAAACAGCGGGTTCACCTTCTTTAATGATTATATTTTAAATGGCTATGTAAGTAAATGTCTACATAAACCTGTCGATTTTGTGTCTTGATACTAGAACTTAGAGAACAGGTGGCAGGCATTTTACAGCCTTTTTAGCTTGAAGGTAAAAAACATGACCTCATCCCTCTTTACCAAAACCTTAAAAAGTGACTTTTATTGACTATTGCCAATGATTATGCCAGCTATTATACACGCACCTTGAGCCTCTATGTCTGCAATGGGTTTTCTATGAGAAAGGAGCCTCATAGGGAGTATCTACCTTCCTGAAGCAGGGTTCTGTTCATGCAGCCTACCCATTCAAACACTTCCACTGGCTCTCCAGGTCTCTGAGGACAAAGTCACAACTCTCCACTGAGACTACCCAGATCTTGCTCTAATGTATCATTTCAGATTTTCATTCTTCTTCTGTACCTAGGAGACTAATCATAACTTCTGACTAACAAATTCTCTTTAGCCGAACCTAAGTGTATTATTTGTGAACCTTCAAAATTCATGTGGAATTTAAAAAAAAACAATCAAGCTCTCCAAAAGGAGGTATATATGAATATTATAGTAATAGGTAATTTCTTCGCTTTAGTAAAGGGGTGCTTCCCCTCTCCCATGCCCTAAGTGCCTGAGAAAGAACTCCCCGAGCGCAGCCGGTCAGACTGGAGGACGCCAACCCAACAGCCGTGCTGAGCACGCTGATGCCTCACTCACGTTCTCCTCTCCTTGTCCCCAAGACTCGGGGGCGGTGGTAGCTGCAGGGGGTATAGTTCTAAGTCAAAGGCATAAGGTAGGGGCTGCAAAGGCCATATTTAGACCGTATGAAAGTAAAACAGGAAAATATAGTCTATTAAAACAAAAGATGAAGCAGATGAACAAAGACTGATAGAAAAGAGAAACTCACGCGACCTCAGAAAGAGACACGAAGGGAGAGAATGGCAGCCAAGGTACCCAAGGGTTCCCAGATTCCCTGTTCTAGTCTTCTGGGACTCTTAGCTACAATTCCTACAGATTATTTCTACGGGATGACCACAGGATTATCTCAAAAAAGGAATAAGCATACATTTACATAAGTACAGAATAGATTTCCATTTGTGCTTAATCTAAATTTACTTGCTCTGTAACTGGTAACTAGTATGTCTCTGAGACACTAGCCTCTTTGGTGTATTTTGATACAATCAAACCTCAGATATTATCTGAACTATAAAAGATACACTGGAACTATAGCTGTAAAAGCACTTTTAACACCTATGGGCTAATGGAATCTGCTTATCAAGCCACTTATAGAATAGAATTAATAAAACCCTTATAATGAGCTAACATGTAAACAAAGACTCTTGATCAATTCTCAGTGGGAAAAATAAGCTCATTTAATGCCAATTACTATTGACACAATTTCTCCTTACATACAATGTAAATGAGTCTGTCAACCTAAGACATGAAAAGTCAAAAGAAATTTTGTTATCTTCTACACATTTAACAGACGCTCACTAATGACAAAATAGTAGTGCTTTTATGTATGGAAAAAAGTACCTCTGAATGAAACCTTTTGTTTTTAGGTATTAATAATACCATTTGCAATTGGGGCTCAAGTTCTACTTAATAATAAGAGCAGACAAACCAGGAGCAATAGAATGCAGAATGCCAGGGTAGACTAGCAATAATAAAGAAAAAACTGATATATAAAAGATAAAATTTCTATCTCACTCCTGTTTAGGCTTAGAGTCATCTTGCAAAGCAGGGCATTTGTAAAGAAAATTATTAATTTTTTTTAACATATAGAAGTTTACTCTGATAAAAGTGGATTTCTCACATAAGTTGGTTAATATCCCCATTTTATTATTTGTTTTCTATCTTTTTGCTAAATATTGCCTGCTTACCCCTCCGAGTCCAAATCCAGTCTCTACCCTGCTCTGTGTCTTAGGAAAATCACTTGCATGGATCACATCAATGGGCTCTTGTGGTCTTGAACTTCTTGTTGTATTTGGCCAACGGGAACAATGGCAGGAGTAGGGTTGAATACCTCTGTCACATACTGCAGGTGCAGTCAGGTGGCCTCTTCCACATGGCTATTCCTCTTTCTGGTCCCAGTGACCTTGTCCTTCCCTTGCCCCTTTAGGCCTAGGGATGACACCATCTCCCCACTTGCTACTAGTACTACCTCATTCCTTCTTGATTTCTTTAAACTTGCCCACACCTTTGTATATAATTTCTTTATTAAACTGTCCTCAAATTACCTGTTTTGAGTGTGCTGTTTATTGCTAAGACCTTAATTCAATTGTGTACTTCTACTTTGGAATGCCACCTTCCAAAGCTACCAAAGCCCTCACGTGAGAATTGCCAAATTCAATGCCATTGTCTACCCCGATTCCTCTCTGTAGCACTGAGTGATCACCTGTTCTTCCTTCTTCCTCACATTACACTCAGTCAACACTGCGACGGGCCCTTCTGTCCCCTCTTCTGCTGCTCTACAACATGGGCCACCCTCAAAGCTTCCACCTGCCTCCCATGTCGCCTCTCCATCGTCCTTCCACAGGAGCCCTGCTCATTCCCACACTGGATGGGAATGATGGTCACTCTGTTGCTGGCTGCCCAACAGATATTTCTGATCCTAAACTCTCTTTTATTTACATGACAGTGATTTATTTCCAACTGTTAGGTTTATCTAAATGTTCTTCTATCACAGCAATTTTCAATTGATGTGCCATAGCACCCTGGTGTGCCACAAGAATTTTTAAAACATGCCATACCAGACCTTGGGGCACCAACCTCTTTTCCCTTAGACCGTCAAATAAAAGAATGACAAGAGCCAACACAACTTCCAGTGTGAAGGAATCAAAATTATACCTAGTTTTATTGTCAGATCGGCAAAGACTACATTTTTTGGTGGGTCCCAGAATTTTAGTCATTAGTTTGTGTATGCCATGAGATGGAAAAGGTTGAAAATCACTGCTCTAGTGTATTAATTTCAAGTACAAAATCACCGCTGTGGCACAGGAAACCAGTACTTCTCTCTAGCAGTTTTACTTCATTTTCTAAGACCATTCAAATGCCAATTCATTTCCAAGTAATGTAATTAGTCCTTCATAAGTGGCTTTCATCTTTTCCTTCCTTCTTCGTTACTAATGCCATTGAACTGGTTTAGGGTTGGCTTCAAGTTTGGTAACTGCATTAACTCCAAACTGTCATCTCCCTCAGTAACCAGCACATAGTCTTGATCATTTTGCATCTCAGTATTTGTTGAGTCAGTGAATTAAGAAATTATAAAGGGATTATATATATACACACATATATGTTTTATATAAAAAGTCCGATAATTAAGGGAAATACATAGTATATAAGTTTGAAAAAATAACTAGGGAAAAAATATAATGCTCATACTAGTAATGAGAGTATTACCTGTGAGCTCAAACAAGGTTCAGGGAATTAGGTCCAAAGTCATAAAACTAGAAAGTGGAGGATTCTAAGCTGAGAAGTGTGCCTGTCTAATATTAATACATAAAATATGTTTAGTCTAACATGCAAAAGAATGCTTTGGCTTATATCATTGTCACTGAGTTCTTTCTAAGACAGACATTAATTACTGGTAGTAACTCTCCCTGCCAGATTCCCTGCCCTTCCTGATTCAAGGGCCTTGGCTGGAGGACTTGTCCTGTAGAGAGGGCGGCACGACGGTGGACGTACTGCAAGACGGGGGGAATCTTCACTCAAGGCTGGTGCTGCTTGTTTTGGAGGTGTTTTTAGAATCAGATGGGAAACCACAAGGTGCCTGAAAATCAAACTGAAACCATAAGTTCCCCAGAAAGAACACTAAGCAAGCACACGTCAGGGCCCACAGTAGCTAAGTTGGGTTTTTACTAATGCATTAGTCACCACGTAAACCAACCCCAAGGGACAGCAGCCTGTTTTGGAACCAGGGAAGGAGTCACTGGACGATGGCAACTGGTATCCATTGGTTCACAGCCCCAGTAAATAGGACTCCCCCCTCCCATTTTAATGTACCTAATAACAGGTATTCTGAATTACCTAATAACAGGTATTGGGGATTGAGTTTAACTGTAGTGGAAAACTAGGGAGAATATGCTAGTGCAAAAGTCATTCTGTATCACTGGCAAGGTGTTTCAAAGTACACATGCCCCACTGATGGATTCTGACGTTATTGATGAGAAGGCACTGTGAACATGAAGGGCGGCCAAAGACTGAGAACCACAGCGCTCGAGTAACGCTGACTAGGACAGGTTATAAAATGATGCTATTTTTCACTGAACCTTCATGACATAAAATGACTCATGGGAGACAGCAAATATTTTCCCAAAATGAAGAGCCTTATTCATGGGTTTTTAAGAACATTATAAATACCATAAGGTTTTACATTTTTAAAATATTACTTTTAAAGATTTTATTTTTAGAAAGGGGAGAGAACATCGATGTGGGAAAGAAACATCGACCAGCTGCCTCTTGCCTGCCACCAACTGGGGACCTGGCCTGCAACCCAGGCATGGGCCTGGCCAGGAACTGAACCAGCGACCTTTTGGTTTGTAGGCTTACGCTCAATCTACTGAGCCACACCAGCCAAGGTGCTATAATGTATTTTGAAAAATAGGTCAATGGTAAATGTGATGCTCTGAAGTGTAGCAGAAAGCCCACTTAGCTTAATATTGTCTGCTTAAAAGCAACAAGACCTTATTTATGTAACAATGCAGTATGGTACCCTCAAAACAGGTAATAAATCTGTAAATCTCTGTTCCCTTTCATTTCAGATGATCTTGATTTTTTAATTAAAAACTGTCCTTTTAAAGCAAGGATTGCCACATGTTTGGATCGATCATGTACTTCATGAATAAAAAATGTTTTAAGAACACACAACATACATGCGCTCATTTGTAAATTACAACAAAGCAGTGTTCTACTAATACATAATAAATATGTATAATACTTGTACAAAAGAGTAACTACCAAGGGCAGGAAAGAGATGAAACAATTCAAATTTTAAAAATATTTCAATTACCGGACTTCCGGCCAAGATGGAGGCATAGGTAGTCTCACTGTGCCTCCTCGAGCAACCAAAACTAAGGACAACAAAAATTTACAAACAAAAAACAACCACAAAAGAGAGAAATGAACCCAATGGAAGTATGACTACCATACATCCAGACTGGTAAGGAGGGGCGGAGTTGGAGGCCTACGGAGAGGGGTGGAGGGATACCGGCAGGAAAAAGCGGTGGCTGGCAGACGCGGGCATGCAGGGTGCAGACGGCAGCTGGCGGACCGGTGGCAGACCCTGGGCGTGGGAGGCAACTAGTAGACCCAGTGAGGGGCGCAGTGTGGCTGTCTGCAGCCACACGTTCGCGCGCAGACAAACTAAGCGAAAACGGGCAGCAACACAGACCTCGCAACCCAGGGACCCAGTGCCAGGAAACAAAGCCTAAAGGCACCGACTGAAAACACCTGTGGGGGCTGAGGCCGGGAGATTCTCTCAGCCTCACAGGAGGCTCCTTGGAGAGACCCACAGAGTCCGAGAGAGTGCACAAGCCCACCCGCCCGGGAGCCAGCACCAGAGGGGCCCAATTTGCTTGTGGGAAGCAGCAAAGGGGACTGAAGTCCTGATGAGAGTGGAGCGGGCGCCACAGTTCCCTCTCAGACTCTGCCCCCATATACAACGTCACAACCCAGCGACTGAGGTGCCCCGCCCTGGTGAACACCTAAGGCTCCGCCCCTCATACATAACAGGCACGACCAGACCAAAGGAAAAAAATAAAATAAAATAAAAAAGATGGCTCAAACAGAGTTAAAAGCCCCAGAGCCAGTTTTTTTGAGTGACCAAAAGATAGCCAACCTATCAGATGCACAGTTTAAAGCACTGGTGATCAGGATGCTCACAGAATTGGTTGACTTTGGTCATAAATTAGATGAACAAATGCAGGCTACGATAAGAGAAATGAAGGAAAATGCACAGGGAACCAATAGTGATGGGAAGGAAACTGGGTTTCAAATCAATGGAAGGGACCAGAAGGAAGAAAGGAACAACCAAACAGAAAAGAATGAAGAAACAAGAATTCAAAAAAATGAGGGGAGGCTTAGGGACTTCCAGGACATCTTTAAATGTTCCAACATCCGAATTATAGGGGTACCAGAAGGGGAAGAGGAAAAGCAAGTGGAAAAGTTATTTGAACAAATAATAAAGGAGAACTTCCCCAATCTGGCAAGGGAAATAGACTTCCAGGAAGTCTAGGAAGCTCAGAGTCCCAAAGAGGTTGGACCCAAGGAGGAACACGCCAAGGCATGTCATAATTATATTACCCAAGGTAAAAATGAAGGAGAGAATTCTAGAAGCAGCAGTTACCTACAAAGGAGTTCCCATCAGACTGTCAGCTGATTTCTCAAAAGAGACCTTACAGGCAAGAAGAGGCTGGAAAGAAGTATTCCAAGTCATGAAAGGCAAGGACCTACATCCAAGATTGCTCTATCCAGCAAAGCTTTAATTTAGAACGGAAGGGGAGATAAAGTGCTTCTCAGATAAGGCCAAGTTAAAGGAGTTCATCAACACCAAACCCTTATTATATGAAATGTTAAAGGGACTTATCTAAGAAAAAGAAGATAAAAACTATGAACAGTAAAAAAAGACATCAAACAAAAGCAAACTAAGCAAAAAAATAGAACAGGAACAGAACCACAGAAATGGAGATCACATGGAGGGTTAGCAACAGGGCAATGGGAGGAGGAGAGAGGGGGAAAAGGTACAGAGAATAAGTAGCATAGATGGTAGGTAGAAAATAGACAGGAGGAGGGCAAGAATAGTATGGGAAATGTAGAAGCTAAAGAGCTTATGACACATGGACATGAACTAAAGGGGGGGAATGTGGGTGGGAGGGGATGGGCAGGGTGGAGGGGAGTGAAGGGGGAAAATGGGACAACTATAATAGCATAATCAATAAAATATATTTTAAAAATATTTCAATTACCAATGGTACAAAATACCTTTTGGCTCAATGAAAAGAAAAATCCTTTAAAAGTTGTGACAGAGATGCGCGGGCCTGACTCAGCGCTCCTCCAAGGGCTGGTCCCAAAGGCTGACGGGGCTCCCCACAGACATGCAGAGCCGCTGGAGAAAGTGCCTTGGAGGCAATGCCTTCTAAATTGCACAGCTCGTTTTTCATGTAATTTAACTAACTACACTAAAGCTTGAACTGACATTTTGCTACTAAGATTGCATCTTTCTTGATGTTCTTATGAACTTATAAGGAGATGCTGCATTAAAGCGTCTTTAATAGATTCAAAAACCATCTAAACACAAATTAAGAAAGTCTTTTAAAACAGTTTAGAAATTGGATTTCAAGGTTTTTAATTATATAGATAAGAGAACTGGGTGACACATTCATACCATTTTGGGGGCAAAACAAATTTAAAAAGATAATGGACATTTTCTAAAAATCTATTTTCAAAATATCCTCTTCATTTTTAAAAGTTCCTTTTAAAACTCAGTTACTTTCTTATTCATTCTAAAATATGTAACTTTTACCTTTAAGGGTCTGATTATGTTTTGCTTTTTAAAAAAGTACGTATATACAAGTAATAGTCATTTGTTGTCAAAGAACTATCAGCAAATTTTGAACTCTCTTATTTTTATTAAAAAAGCACAACACTAAGTATGACAATTCGTGAAAATTTAATTTATGAACTAGCCAGACAACCTCTGTGTGCTGTCACACTGCCACGGTCATTCCCTCTTATCATCAACAATGGTGTTGATAAGGGTTCTATCCCACTGGCTGGGGTAACATCCATCCATCTCCTGAGTGGGGCACATGTAAAGTGCAATACGCCACAAGGTGCTGAAAGTGAACAGGTGAGGGAGTCTTTCACCGCCAACCCCTCCCTAGTCAGACTCCCACACTTCCTCAGGAAACGCCTGGGCCTGGGACGTGGCCCAGACAGGCTGACACGTGGACCTAAGGAGGCTGCCAGCATAAATCTGCACAGCAACCATTAACAGATCTTAATTCTTTTATCCTTAAATAAAGATTACTATTTTAACAAATTAAAACTCTTAAATACTCTCTAGTATTGAGGTTATTGGAAAAAATTATCATTATCAGTTTGAAGAAATAAAGATGTTCATTAAAATAAATAGTGATATTTTGACTACTATTTACCTAAATTATTTTCTGATAAACCATCACTGGTGTTGACTATAAAAAATATCAATTCCAGTATTAAAATAAAATAATGCAAAGTTGAAATGTATTTCAAATGCTAAGACTGTAGTTACATTTTATTGCCTTGTAGAAGAGCGATAGTAAATTACAATGAAACACAGGTAAATCTTTTTACTAGATATAAGATTTATATCAGCTTTAAAGGAGAATCAATGAATTCAAATACGCACAAACAGTCCTTTATAAAATTGTTTTCTCTCTGATTTTCTGGAAGAAATTAACAGCCGTAAGAGCAGCTGGCCACGCAATGCCAAGGGTGGCACTCTGTGTGCAGGGTACGCCTCACCTTTGCTCCGTGCTTGTGCAGAACCTCCATGACGTCGTTGTGGGCTCTCTCGGCGGCAACGTGCAGCGGGGTCATGAAGCTGTGGAGAGCAGAGGAGGCAGTTTACTAACGCCCAGTGCACTTCCCCTTTAAGAACCGGACAACTGCAACGGCACTTACTCTTTATTTTTCTCGTTAACATTTGCTCCTTTTCTAAGCAACAATTCTGTCACTTGTTTTCGCTTGGGATGCAAGGAGGCCACAGCACAGTGCTGTAAAGTAAATAAAAGTAAGTTAGTAAAATAAGCTTCTATTTAAAAGTAGATTTCTGAATTAAGGAGCACACGCTGACTATTCAAAATATATATTTTACATTATCAAGATGATCAAAATTCCTCCTAAGTACCCTGGAATTATAAAACATAAGTTTTGAAAGAAAGGTGAAATTATGCTCTTAGTTAAGTACTAAGAAAGACTTTTTCCTTTTCCTTTAGCCAATACATAGTTATCCAGTCTATGTTTACTTGCGGGCATCGGAATACTGTCTCCGAAGCCACGGGACCGCTAACTGAATGTGCCAGTCCTGCAGGAGGCTGCCAGCCCCACAGGCACCACTTCTCCAGGCTCCTCCGCAGAGGCTCTGCCCGCACTGCCGGGAATGAGCCCTTGTGCCCAGGGACAGGCGAGGAGGTAAGAGACCCCCAAGAGTTTAGAGGGAGAAGCACTCTCAGAAAGTTTGCTTTATCCTAGATTTATACAACGTTTATATTCAAATCCATTTTATATTAATGTTCATGTGAAAACTTAAAAAATAAAAAACTATTCACAATAAATAAAGTGAACCATGTGTACTGATGGCAGCTGGACTAGTTCTGGGCCAGGCCCGAGAGAACGTTAACTGAAGAATGTCTGGAGGTCTACGACAGAGGTGTCACCGGGGTTTGGATTCTGAATGCGGGAGCACTCTAACCAGCCCTGCACCTGAATGTTAACCTGGCCAGTCCCAAGGAACATAAACCAATTTTTCGAGAAGTACCTTAGAAGGGAAAACATGAATAACTTTAAAGACAACTGGTATGGTCTGGAAAAAAACTGTCACAATCTTACCATTTTTTATGATGTATGTACTAATTCTTAGAATGTGGTTACTCAAAAGGATAATGCAAGTATCTCTGAAAACACCATAATCTTCTGTAGAAAACAAATATGTATTTGTCTAGCAACCACAAGAAAAAGAAGATTCCATAGAGAAAAATCACATCTTGTATCTATGAAAGCACTGGCCACAAGGGTGGATTTGCTGTGATATGGTTGGGTAAAAACAAATGTAAAAATAATTCCCAAATCAAGGTTGAGCAAGTCTGTTCTCACCCTGAAAACCATTGCCTCTTGAACCAAATTTAAAAATTAATCCAACCAACATTAAAATGGAAACCCCTGTCACTTCAGATACCACAGTTATTTTAAGGTTCTGAAATAAAACCATATTTTGTGCTCATATCACTATTAAAAACCCACAGAAGCAGTAAACAATAAAATCTTACCAATGCAGTTTCATGAGACTGTGGTTGTTTGAAATTAATGATTTCCAAGGCAAGTGTTTTTTTAACTTTGGCTAGGTCTGCTTCTCTGGCTGCTTGTAGTAAAGAATGACCTTTAAATTCATCTGTTAATACAATAATGGTTGACATTAACAAAAATGTAAAACCTATAAAATCATTAGCATAATTATAAATTATGAAAATTATTAACTTTACACATTCTCTACTTTAGCAAGAGCAGCAGCTGCTCTTGATGATGATACAGTGATAAAGGTGCAAAGATTGAGGATGTAGGTTAATGGAAAAATTATGAATTATGTATGTTCTGAAATAAGACTGATTGGTACTGTTAAGAGTTCACAGACATACACATACAAATATACTCACTCCAGAAAAGTTTTAAAACAAGCACCCTAACTGTCCACCAAATAGATTTTTAAAACAAGCACCCTAACTGTCCACCAAATAGAAACTAGTTAAATAACTTGTAAACACTTATCTACCAAAATACTTTGTGTCTCTTACAGAGAAAAGGTAGACCTATATTTACTGACATAGAAGTATGTACTATTAAATGAAAATTCAAGTAGCATAAGAGGAAGGATAAATTAACCCAATTTTTTTGTACTATTACTACTACTATTGCCACCACAACTAAACGTAAGTAATAATATAAAAAAAGACAGTTAGAAAAATATTCACCAAAATATTATGCAATGATTATGTCTTCACAGAGAAGGAACTGAATTATGGAGGAAGTGCCAGAATTTAAAAATTTTCAAAGAACAATTAATATTTTATTTATTTTTATATAAAAGCAAGAAAGACTGTTAAAAAGGGATTTCTAAATTGCATAAATAAGAATCCAATACTTTAAAAAATTTTTAATCATTTTTAAAAAAAGATTTTATTTTTAGAGACAGGAAAAGGGAGGGTGAAAGAGAGGGAGAGAAGCATCAATAAGTTGCTTCTCGCACACTCCCAACTGGGGACCTGGCCCGCAACCCAGGCATTCGCCCTGGCTGAGAGTGGAGTCAGCAACCTTTCAGTTTGCAGGCTGGCTCTCAATCCTCTGAGCCACACCAGCCAGGGCAGAATCTAATACTTTTATTTATTCAAAACATGTAGTCTTATTTTCTATTTTACAAATTTGGTTTTTATTTTGAAATGTCAATTTATTAATAAAAAGCTAAAAACTGTTCTCTAAAGACACACAGATGGCCAACAGACATAAAAGGATGCTGAACACCATTAATCATCTGGGAAATGCAAATAAAAACCTCTCACCTGTTGGAATAGCTATTGTCAAAAAGCTAACAAACAACAAGTGATGGCAAGGATGTGGAGAAAAAGGAAACTTGCGTAGTATTGGTGGGATTGTTGAGTGATGCAGCCACTATTGGAAAAGCATGAAGGCTCCTCAAAAAAGCTAAAAAGAACTACCATACAACCCAGCAATTCCTCTTCTGTGTATTTATCCAAAGAAAACACAAACACTAATTTGAAAAAACATATGCACCCCATGTTCACTGTAGCATTACTTATAATAGCCAAAGTATAAAAGCCACCTGTCAGTCCAACAACAGACCAATGGATAAAGATGTGGTCAAAACAAAACAGAAACACACTCACAAACACAGAGAAAAACCGATGTTTGCCAGAGGGGAAGTAAGTGGGTGGGAAGACGGATGAAAACGGTAAAGGAAATACAGAGGTACAAACTTCCAGTTATAAAATAAATAAGTCATAGGATGGAAGGTACAGCACAGGGAAAATATTAACAATATTATAATAACTTTGTATGATGATAGATGATTACTAGACTTACTCTGGTGATCACATCATAAGGTATGTATGTGAGTGTTATTCGCCTGAAACTAATATATTACTGCATGCCAACTATACTTCAATTTAAAAAAAGACACAGACACACTGGCACATGTGTCTTATTAACTACTGCTCATCATTCAAGGTCTCAGTTCAGATTCTCTGATAAACCTTCCTATGAAGTCCACCACACTTACATTCAGCCTGTGTCACGGGGCATATCACATGTCTTATCTGCTACGGCAGTCCTATTGCCCACACAGTGCATTAGCTACTCGGTAAGCATTTGTTGCATGAATGATGAATATTTATAAAATAGTAGTCATGGTAGGTTCATGCAAAGAATTTTTTTCTTATAATCTCTTGTTTAGTGGTACATTAGCACTGCTAAATTCCTCAAAATACAGGACTTTGAAACTTCAGAAACCCCAAATCCAGGTCAAATGAAAGCAAACCAGTATTTTCAAGCAAGAAAATTGTGTATCAAGACAAAATTAGGGATAAAGTGAGAGAATTATAAACCGTCACACGTAAGGAGCAGGATCCTGACAACTGCGAAGCTGATTTCAAGTAAAAAGTACGGTTTTGCTTTGTTCATCCATTTGTCTAGAGAAGTTACTCCTTTAAGTTCAGGAAAGGTGGCTCAGAAGGAAACTAAATGGGCAAACTTATGAAAAGCATAAACAGTAAGACTGCAGTATTAAGGAATTATGAAGCAATAATAGAATTAAATAGCATTAATATTTTCTCAAATAACAAGAAATATTCTGTTATCTTAGCTCTTTAAAAAAATGTTAAAGTAAAGATTTCTGCTCAAATTGACTTCCAAATTTAAAATATTTCATTGACAAATACTCAAGATTAAAAAAATAACCCAGAAAATGAAAAAAAAAAATCTATCAATTATGCAACTGTCCTTGTAAATGCAAGGGTTACATAAAGGTTTGTTTTTAAAACCTCAGGTAAGTAAAGTAGTTAAAAAAAAGTGGCAAAACTGCTAATTACTGAAACTTACCCTGGAAACTTAATATTTATAAAATGCCTTAAAAGTTTCTCTTTCTAAATGCAGTTTGTAACAAGACTGAAAGCTACAGTGTTTTTAGCTCCAATTATGTGCAGAACCCAAACTACCTTGTTCATTTGGCTTCATAAAAACAGCAAATTAAAAAAATAGACAAGAGCAGAAACAAAATGTGTGTGATGAAAATACTGTAGGCATAGGTCTGATGAAAATACCGTTTTTGAGATCTATATAATGTTCTTAAAAAGCATTCTGCAATTATGGACACCTGGGTAAAGCAGGGGGCATGAAGATACAAAGTGGGTTGAGAAGTTCTAACTTCATTAAGCCCTTTTCTTCAGATAATTCCTCGGTAGAATCTTGTTTAATAAAATAAAGGAGACACTGAGAAGTTCAAAAAGTTATCAGGGGATTTCTTCCATTATAAATAACTATACAAATTTAGGTTAAATATTCAGATTTAGGTTAGAATCAGACCAATGAAATACAATTCAAAATCTCATAATAGTAGTCATGACTTGCAAAATGATAGAAAGGAAAATAAAGTGGTGACATGGGGATTAAGCAGAGCCCAGGGTATAAACTAAAAGAAGGAAATGATCCCTGGCTGGTGTAGCTCAGTGGATTGAGCGTGTGCTGCGAACCAAAGTGTCGCAGGTTCAATTCCCAGTCAGGGGACATGCCTGGGTTGCAGGCCATGACCCCCAGCAACCGCACATTGATGTTTCTCTCTCTCTGTCCTCCTCCCTTCCCTCTCAATAAATAAATAAATAAACAAACAAGCAAACAAATAAATAAATAAATAAAAAGGAAATGAGAAACAGATTAAAAAATTAGTTCTGAGTTGAGCTAAGCTCAACTCAATAAACTGAGCACACGCACAGTGCGCTGTGCTAGGTGGGGGCAGGTGGAGACGCAGCCTAACACAGATGCCACCCACTCAGGGCACTGCGCAGGTGCGAAGGACGCAGAATTTGCACCCCAGGTCTTTCTAGGAATTTAAACTTCCCTGGGAAGACAGGACCGACACACAGAAACATGAACTGTATAATGCAAGACAACAGACGGCAAGACTCGTCTGAGCGGGAGGGAGAATGGTGCTTCTACAAGGGCGGCCAAGACGTCCGCCCAGCTGTGATCTGGTTTGCGTGGGCTGGGATCCAGTGGATCTCATCTGTTCCAGCACCAAAGTGAGTTTAAATTTCCACTGCAGATCAAAACTGAAAAGACCTCTTTCTCTTTTAACATGAGCTAGTCTGAAATTTGCTTAACAGTAAAAGATGTTAACGTCATTTTGACTAAGCCCCCTTTCTAAAGCTATCATTTAAAGATTTCTCAGGTGTTTAAATCCAGTTACCCGATTCTTAGAATCCCAGATATAAGAGAGAATACCAAACGATAGACCAGTTAAAAAAATAGGTAAGTGTTGCCTAGTTCAACTGAAACCTGAAATGCTCCTGTACAGAATTAAATACATCTCAATATTTGATACGACAAGTAAATGCAATGTGGTGTCCTGAATGAGAGCCTAGAAAAGACAATGGACGTTAGGGGAAAACTAAGAAAATGTGAATCGAGTGTGCCCTTTAGTTAATAATGTTATCAACACTGGTTTGTCAATTCTGACATATGTGCCATATTAATGTAAGGTGTTAGTAACAGTAGAAACTGGGTATGGGGTATATGAGACCTCTGGAACGTTTTTATAACTTTTCTATAAATCTAGAACTATTCTACAACAAAAAGTTTATTTAAAATGTGTGTGTGTGTGTGTATATAAATAAGATATGTATTAGTACTTTAGATTACCTCCACCGAGTCTTAAAACTTATCTTCACGTAAATGTGGACAAGAGATTTTACTTGGGCTCTGACACACATAAGAAATAAAGCGTGACCACGCAGCACTGCGGGGGCTGGGGAACAGTAAGTGCTCGGTAACGTCAGCCGTCATCTACCATAACCACAGCGCAGGGACATGAGCTCCGTGAGCGCCGAGATTTTCTTCTGGTTTTATGCTGCTGTATTGCCACTGCACAGCACATAGTAGGTATCAATAAATGGTTAGTGACTGGCTCATCCTCAGCCTTAAAAAAGGTGGTGGTAGGGGGAGTCTTATCTTGTGAATTAGAATTAGGTTGAATAATAAATAATATGAAGTTTCGTGTGGTATCATGAAGAAAAGTATATGATCAGAAATGAGGATTTTAAACTAGCGTATGTGTCAGAATGGAAGGATACCGTCCAAGTCAGACAAAACACCAGCCCTAATAACTAAACAAAAATGAGATACTCTAATTTGCAATGAACAACGGTGATTTCAGGATATGAATACATACAAGTCAATCTCTCCCGGAGCTCAGGAGTTGGAGCCATGTCCACAGCGCTCTTCCCATGGCAATTGACTAAAGTGGGATCAGCGCCGTGGCTAAGCAACAAAGAGCAGACTTCCACACGATTCTTGGAAGCAGCCTCATGGAGCGGAGTGAACTGCCAGAGATCCATAGCATTAACACAGGCTCCATGCTGAGTTGAGAAAAAGTTTTAGGTCAGTAATCATTTCGCTGGATCAGACAAAACTTAGAAGACATTTATTTCACTGTAAATGTCAGATACAACTCTTTCAAATGTCAATGAATATTTTAATTATACTAATTTCAACTTTTAAAAAATAGCTTAAAATAAGGTGAATGTTTTAAAATTGTAAGCAATAATACTTTGAAAAATTGTTTTATTCTCTTAAAAATCTTATTTAGTAAAAAACACATGAAAACTCATGACAAGTTTAAAAGAAGCAAATAAAATTCAATATTTTAAATTTCTTTTACCTTTAGTAGCAGTTCTGTGACTTCATAATGTCCATATGAACACGCATTATGAAGAGGCACAAGTCCACTAAATGAAAAAAAAAAGGGCAAATGAAAATACTGAAATTTCAAACAAGTTACTATGGTCATTTATCCAAGAAGTGCTAAGAAACAAAAGTCTAACCAATCCCAATATAGTTATATTAAAGATATTTTAAAGTATTTAATTAGATTATATAAAACACAGTTAATATTCAATCTTTTGTATTTATTTTGTATTTTGTGTATATAATCCTTAAGTACTGATAAAAACACCAATTAGAAAAGCATTTAGGCAAACAAAGAACATATGCTAATTGACAACTGCATGCTTTATATATGAAGTATTTATAGTAAATAAATGTTAATGGATGGAGAACTGAAATACTCCTACCATTCTGTTTGACTTTCAAAGTAATTTCCAGAGTAAGAATGAAATGGCCAAACTACTGTAGCTTGCATTTCAAAGTATCACTGTATGAGTCCAAGACCCTCTGTGCTGTACTTCTGATGACTCACCTATTGTGCACCCATCTGTTCCAGACATGCACAGGGAAACAGATGCACAAGAGCATCAGGCACGTGCAGCCCTATCCTGTTGGGAAGCCACTCGCGCCTGGCATAAAACCTGGCGCAGGCGAGAGAGAAACAGGGCACGGAAAGGAGAGGGTCTGAAATGGACGGACTCCCCCTCTGAAAACTCTCCAGTGGTGAGTTCTTTCTTCATTTCTGTTTCCTGACACAGAAAGGGGCAAAGCGAAAGAAAACCCTCCTCCAGGGCTTCTCCTTTCCATGCTGCCGATTCCAAGAGGGTAGTACAAATCTACTTTAGTTGGGTAGTAAGGTCAAATTATCTTTCTGATCTTAAAGTGGAATAATGAGAAATGTCAGCCCATCATATAGGACAGCCGACTTGATTCCTGTGTCTCTGGAGACTGGACAGGAAAGTGGTACAAAGTTTTCTAAAATGCACCTCCTCATAAAGTAAATGGCATCACTGCTTTCTTTGATGGCCTCTCGCCCAGTCAGGTCAACCTTCATAAGGAACTTTTAGGTTTTCCCAGGTCAGATATCCAAGATTTCATTGGGAAAAAGCCAAATTAGAATATTGTATACTTAGGGTTTTGGCTTATTAATAAGAGATGATCCTTTCATGCTAGATAAATATGATAACTATATTAAAAGATGATCGGAATTTTACTTTTGTTTTATCTGTCTTTCTGAAATGCAACTTGAGTTGAAAAATAATAATTGCAATTGAGAGAAACAAATTTTAACTTCAAATATTAGAATTGCAATAAAATTAAGCTAATTAAGGAAATTATTATGAGAAGCATCTTTAGTAAGTAGTATATGAAAATAAAATCAAACCAAAGTTGCAAACATTCTTAAAATGCAACCCAAGCTGTAAAAAATGGGATATATGACCTTCTTTGCCTCGTGCTCAACAACTTCAGTGCATCACGTGTTGAAAAGAAAGCATAACCATCCACGAGTAAAACCATCAAAGGAAACAATGGACACACCTACCCTTTGTCTTTCGCGTGAACATCAGCACCGTGCTGGAGAAGCAGCTGCACTATGCGAACTCTGTTGTAGCCCGCTGCTAGATGCAAAGGAGTAGACTAGAAAACACACAAAAAAACCCACATTCACTTCCTCAGGCACATAATTCTTGCTTTGTCATTTAATCTAGACTTGTTCAGATTTAAACCAATGAATGTTAACATACATACAAGTGTCAAAACTTCGTATTTCCTAACTGGATGAGAGACAATTCACTCAAGTTCAAGAGTAAGTGCTAGTTTCAGCACCACCCACCTGCTTCTCTTACTTGTCTGTGAAGGCTTCTGGTGATGGAGCCCTACCCTAGCTTCTCTGCGTCATTTCTGACTCCCTCCCAGCCAGAGCCCCTCTCACTGTCCCAAGAGGACACGTCAGGGTTCCTGATGACTCACCTATTGTGCACCCATCTGTTAACCATCCGGTTACCGCTGGTAACCGGAAACGTTCTTCCGTGGCCTGTTTAAATCCCATCCCCCTTCCAGTTCTAACTCTTCAATCCCATTTCTACGATGAAGACTTACTCAAAATTTCTCTTAAATAGGAAAGGCTGAAAACCCTCCCTTGGGAACTATTTGAAGAACCTTTAGTGGAAACAAAAAGGACAATGGACCATATTCATTCCACACAACTGCTAGCAATGGGTCAAAACTAATTTGCTACATTGCATGCAATGAAAAATGCCAAGGTACTATTTAATTATTATATTTTACATACTACACATGCAGTATAAATAAATACAAGAAGAAAATAAAGTTTTTTTTCCAACTAATTCCTGCCACATTTTAATTTGAACCAAATTATTGAAAGGGTCTCTGTTGAAATTTAATATAGTAATTAAAATAAACTCAACTTTCAAAACATCAGAAATAACATTATTTAATTAAAAGTTTCTCTACAACCACAGCAATTTTTCCACTTTCGCTCATTTTCTTGAAGTTTAAATACTGTAACATCTTTTCACACATGGTCTAATATACTTGTATATTCTCTAATTTTTCCTGTTTTCTATTTCAGCCTTGAGATTTAATAAGATTTTCAATTTACTTCCTTTACATACTATTCCAAATGTCAAGATACCAAAGAATTGCTAAATACTGTATTATCTACTACTGCATTCATAGCACTCCACACATTTTATATGCTCTGATTGTCTCTAAGTTTAAAAAGTATTTTTTGAGCAAAACACAGCTAATAATGAGGAGACCTCAGAACAAGAATACTGAATAGGAAGTCAAGAAACCTGATTATATTTCTAGATCTTATGAAACTGAAAATCATATTACCTATGTATTTTAGCTTCTTCACGTGTAAAACAGATAAAATCACCCATCCTAGCTATCTTAAAAATGAGTGAAAGTAAAGTTTTCTCCCATAGAAAAGCACTTTTAAAATATAAAATGCTATATAAAAAATAGATAAAAAATTTTGTATCATCAAACAAAATGCCCATCTAAGTGTCTGCTTTTCAGACACATGTCAAATGTTACTGCAAATAATACTTCCATGGTGGGTTGAGTTATTTCCAAGGAATGTTTCCCCCCTTCCATTAGTATTTTAAAGATGTCGTTTATCTTGCATTGTTTCAGACTAGACATCTGCCAACATGCTTAACTCTGTTCCTTTGTACTTGTAGTTACGCGATTTTTTCCCTCTGGATGCTTTAATACATTCTCTTTATTACTGGCTTTAAGCAATTTGGTTATGATGAACCTCAGTATAGTTTTCTTAACCCCCCTCCCCACCGTCTCACTAAGCTTGTTGAATCTGCTTTTATAATTTTCACCAAATTTGGAGAACTTTCAGTTATTATTTCTTCCAATACGTTTTCTGCCCTCTCTTCCACCAGTCTCTCTTTCAGAGTCTCCAATTAGACATATATTAGGTAGCTTTCAAAGCTTGCTTTTAAACGTTGTTAAGCAGGACTAGTTTCTCTTCTTTGGTGAGGGATTGCCCTTCTGAGTGCTCTATGACATCTAATGAATATGAGGTTTGCCTACTCTGGCAGAAGGCAACAAAAACGATTACAGATTCTATGTGAGTGGCTAAGGTGGCTGCCTTTAATCCTTTTTGGGCAGTGGTTCTATCGGCCTCAGGCAGGCTCCCATCACACCCGTGTAACCCAGTACTCGGCTGCAGACAGGGAAGAGACCATCAGCAGACTTCCAGTGCTCTCTTCTCTGTGCAGCGTTCCTCCCCCTGGCCCTCCACCCTACTAACTCTTGCCCCATGGTCTCCTCACACTTCTAAGTCCATCTTCTCAAACTGGGGAGCCCACTGGGCTCCTTCTGGGTTTCGCCAACCCGAGTTGAGGCCTGGAAATGCTGACTAGGCAGGAAACTCGAGCAATCACATAACTCAGCTCATTGTATTCCTGTCCCTCAGGGATCACTGCCAGGTACTGCCTAATGTCCAATTTCTGAAAACCATTGTTTCATATATTTTGTCTAGTGGGTTTCTTTTTTATTGTTTCAGGAAAGAAAGTAAAACAAGTCCCTGTTATTCCATGTTGGCCCATTTTTAAGACGAAATTGCACTTCACACTATGGCTGGGAAGCTTCTTCCAGAGATGATGATGGCCTCGGAGGACTGGTCAGTAAGTCAGTGAGCTCTGTTAAAAGTCACGGCTGGCATTTAACGTTACACGGAAAAAGTGACATAGTCATTGATGATGTGCAAAAAGATTTTCCTTTTTCATATGAGTATCTTTAAAAAATTATATTTGTATGTAGTTGATTCAATAATAGTTTTTATTCTTGAAAATGAACAAAGTTACTAAATAAATGAATACACACAGTTAATTTAGAAAGATAAGACATAAGAAAAAATATCTAGTTTCTGGATTTTTAAAAATCATTTTGAGACTATAATGCTTTAAAATGGTACTATATTTTGTTTTTAAACTGCTGAAATGCAAGTAACAAATAAATCAGAAGGCTCTGTAACTGACAAGGTATAACATGACAGGAAGCCTGACATAACGCATCTGTGAAGAAATGGAGTTGAGGAGTGAGTGTCAGAAACCATCGGGGAGCAAAATTGATAGAATCTGATAACTGACACGGGTAAGGAATACAGAAGTTCTGGTTTGGAAATGTCAGTGACAAATGAAAGAAAAGAAGGAAATGGAGTGAGGAAGGAAGGGGAAGGAGGGGCGAGGAGAGGAGAAGAGCTCAGGGGGAAGGAATCTGAGGTTTGAGTTTATTGAATTCGAGTGCCTGGCTGAACACAAATTTGCTCACCAGTGGTATTCATTAAAAATGTTGGCATCTGCCACGTATCTGGCACCATGTTAAGTGCTAGGGATAGCATGGCAACTAAGAAGTCTCCGTACTTTCCCATTATGGGTTTTCTTATTCTTTAAAAACAAAGTCCCTAAATGAAATGCATATAAAATATTGTTTTATTCAGGACAAAGGTGAGTCAGGACAAAAGTCTAATTTCTGAGGAGCCAACCAGAGAAAACAGACAGATACAATTAAATGTGACGAATAAATACTACCGGAAGTTCGGGATGCCACAAGAGGCTAGAGGATGAGTCCCTGCCCCCATCTAGAGGCCAGTACAAAGGAGTGGGACAGAAGAGTCTCAGGAGATCTGCCTCCTGGGGAAACACTGGAAGATGAACACAAATCATCGAGGCAAAAGGGTGGGAAACTTTATTCCAGGTACTGTGAGGAGTATATGTTAATACCCAGTGGCCAGGGTATAACTGAGGAACTAAAAAAATTTCAGTGGCTAAGTACATAATAGTATGAGATTGGGGGAGATAAGAACTATGGGAAACTTCTCAAGGACTTAAGGCAGAAAATTACTCAAGATTGAAGTTTTGGGAAGATCATTCTAGTTACCTATAGATAAAGAATTGGATACGTAGGGCAAACCCAATGAAAAAAGATATAACAGAAGACTGCAGAACTAATCTAGGAAAGAGTTAGACAGTGCCAGTTAGCAAAATTGGTAGCAGCATCTAAGCAGAGACAGCCGAGCTATGGGAGTGGATGAATTCACAGGGAAAGTAAATATAGAACAATATGGGTGAGATTTTCCAAGCAGTCATTCTAATGTGAATGCTAATTATGCAAACTAAATAGTATCACTAGAAGGCACATAAAAAATCTGTAAAATGCATGCAATAAATCTGAGGGAATGGTATAAAGCAAAAAAGAAAAAAAAGTATGAATTGCAAACAAAGGATGATTTAAACAAGCTTATGCTACTAAGAGCCCAGAAGTTTTTCCTCTAGAAAAAATTTATAACTAAACTTACATATACCAAATGATATCTTTTGATGCAAAGCAATTAACATCATGTGGCCCAGACTAAATTTAATGAATGGTTACCACATAGTGCCAACTTTACACCCCGATTGCCAAGTGGCAAAGCAATGATAAAAGTAATTTTCTAAATGGTAGGATAATTAACAGAGCATAATTTCAGCTTTGAAAAAATAAAGCAGACCCATTTGTAAAATACTCACACATGTTATCTGACAATTTTGTGGTGGTTGTAAACTAGTAAACACAAGAATTCAACATCATTGAGACATCTTAACATCTTAATTCTTAACAAGAATTATGACATCATTACACACTGTCAGTTAGTACACCTCAAATTTATTCTTAAAACAGATTTTGTTTTTGATTGGGAATAAAAAAAAATATTTTTATTTATTTATTTTGAGAGAGAGGAGAAGGAAGAAAGAGAGAGAGGGAGAGAAACATCAATGTGTGGTTGCCTCTTGCACACCCCCTATGGGGACCTGGCCTGCAACCCATGAATATGCACTGACGGGGAACTGAACCAGAGACCCTTTGGTTCATAGGCCTGCACTTAATCCACTGAGCCACACCAGCCAGGGTTAACTTGGAATGTTTTAAAAGTCAAATGTGGACAGTGATAAAGTATGGAACAATTGTAAATACAAAAACTCTTCTCTAAAAATCTATCTAAATATAATCTACTCTAAGAAAATATTTTCATATTGTCGAGTGTTTACGAAAAAAGAATCCTTACTTAAAGAAGCCCCATAATTCAAAGTTATCTTCTTGGAATCAGACCACTTAAAAAAACGTGCATATATGTATTTGTCTTCTGTGATACAGATTTGCAGGGTCGTATAAGGCATTAAAGGTAGCTCTAACTTATCCTATGCATACATGCATAACTAAAGTGGTGGCAACCGACAACCCTGATATAAAACTGTGGGTGCAACTTTAGCCTAAGTCTGGGTAAAGGCTTTTAAGCTTTGGGTTTGCATTCTTGCTTTGCTAAATTTTAAGATATGTGGTTTTAGACTAATTCCTTCATATCTCTGAGACTTGGCTTCTAATGTCTGTAAAATGAGAATTATAATTCCTACCATAAAGGTTATTTTATGAATTAAAGATGACTATATAAGGCACCTAAGAGAATATCACATAGAAAAAGCTCAACAAATGAGTTATTACTTATTATTGTCTTATTAACTATCTTACACACTTGGACATTTTTTTTAAAGATTTTATTTATTTATTTTTTTAGAGAGGGGAGGCGGGGGGGGGGAGAGAGAGAGAGGGAGAGAAACATCAATGTGCGGTTGCTGGGGGCCATGGCCTGTAACCCAGGCATGTGCCCTGACTGGGAATCGAACCTGCGATGCCTGATTTGCAGCCTGTGCTCAATCCACTGAGCTACGCCAGCCAGGGCTCACTTGGACATTTTTAATGGTCATTTATCAGTCCTCATGTTACTTTACCTATCAGCATTATTTGACACAGCTGATCACTTCTTCCTTCTTGTGATGGTGTCTAGGCCGCCTATGTACCTGCCTCACTGGTCACTCCTTGGTCTTCTTTTCTGGTTACTCCTCATTTTCCTGATATTGGAGTGCTCCAGAGCTGTGTCCTTGGACCTCTTTTCGTTAGTATTCTACTCATCCCTGCAGTGATCTCATGCAGTCCTGGGGCTTTAAATAATATTCATACACGGACAACTTAATTATATCCCCAGCTCAAGTCTTCTTTGCTGAACTTCAGTCTCTCATAATCAAACTTCCTACTTGACGTCACCACAGATGTACAGGGGACATCTCATACTTATCATGATCAAAACTGAGCTCCCATATTTCTCCCCAAATCTATTCTAAAGAATTTCCTATTGCTGTTAACGACAACTCCATCATTTTGGCTACTCGGGTCAAAATCTGAGAGTCTTTCTTGATTCCGATCTTTCGCACACTATGCTCCCTGCATCAGACGGGATTTCTATCGGCTGTACCTCTACATATCTGCAGGGCCCAATCCCCTCTCACCACATCTACTGTCACCACCCTGGTCTAAGCCATCTTCTTCTCTCAGCTGGTTGGTTGTTAACAGCCTTCCATTTGGTCTCCTTGCTTCCGGCATAATCTTCTTGGAGTCTACACAGCATGGCAGCTGGCTGCTTCTGTTCAAGTATGGTAGACACACAAATTCCTCGCTCAAAATCTTCCAATGGCTCTTCATCTCAATCCAAGAAAAAGTTTGTCTTTATAATTGTCTAGATGGCCACAAAAGCTCTCCCCTATCACTCCCTCCAACTTCCTGGCGTCACCTTTTATTCTGCTTCTCTTGGTTCACTGGACACAGCACAAGTGCCATAATTATTAATCAGCTGAAGCCACTGGGCATTAGACTGTGCTAGGTGAAATATCTTCTGGAAAATCTTCGGGTTCAAATTTAACGGAATCCAATGGAGGTGCAGGGGCTTTGTCGACTACTTTTTCCTGTTTCACCTCATTCAATACTTCCTCAAGCCCTTATTACAGTGCTTCCATTTTACAGGTGAAGAAACAGAAGCTTGTGCCCAAGGACGCACAGCTAACGAGTGGCAGAGCTGGGATCAAGGGTGCACAGCTAGCACCTGGCGGAGCTGGGGCGTGAACCCAGGCACTCTGCCTCCCTGCTTCCTCACCCAACCAGGCAGAACCTTAATAAAGAGCATTGCAGGCAGGGAGCGGGCGGGGAAGAGTTGAAAGGAGGACTTCAGCTTTTTACTGTATATACTTCGGTATTTTGTTCTTATTTGTACAAAAATATGGACTTGCTTAATAATTAAAAAGAAAAAGTGCTAAAAAAAAAAAGTGAAATGCCTTCTCAAGTTAAAGACCTTCCAGTACCAAAATATTTTCCCATTTAAATTTAATTCCATATGACTTCTTAACAAATCCAAACAACAATGGAAGATAAAACATTCCTGAGGGTTTAAAAGCAAAATAAAAAAATCTTATGGATACAAAATGCAGCTATCAGCTTTGGAAGACCAACATATTATCATGTGTCTAGAATACTACAATTTAATTTCTAGATCTTTTTTTCCACTGAGAAAGAAATCATAATAACTATTTCTCAAGATTTAAATGCATTATCACATATTCAATCCGGAAGGAATTTTAGTATTTACACTTTAACGCAAAGCACATACTGCGCTCTCTCAAATGACTGCCGGGTACGGGGAAAGAGGTCCCTCTTCTAATGGCGCTGAGAAAGCTCCTGATGTTGACAACTCCCACACAGACAGAATACCCGACCTCTGTGACTTTTCATGTAGGCAGCATAAAATACGAGAAAATTTAAATCTTATTTTTTAAAACTATTATTATTATTCTATTTTTATAAAGTGCAAAAGTTGGGGCATTCCTTTTTTAAGAGATTCCAAAATATCAGTACTCCAAAATGATTATCTTTTCCTCTTGTTCTGTCTTTGGACAATATTTTTGCAATAAAAACAAAATAAAAAATTTACCAAAGACTGGTCCTAATACTATCTGCCATAATCTTTCACTAAGACTTCTCATAAAATAATACAGTTATTTATTCATGTATCTGTCTCCTCTAATCTACTGTGAGGTCACTGAGAATGGAGAATGTATCTGAATTTTGTTTCAAGGGCTTAACACAGTACATCATAAGTAGCAGGGCATTAAAAAAGTGGAAGTAATTGTCAGCATTTGATTTATATTACCAAAAAAGACAGAGGAGAAGAATAATTCAGCTTGGTGAACTTGACTTTAAATTTACGGGAAGGGCTTACAATTTCTATGCAGGCCTGTGTGATGTTTGACGCATTCATTCAAAGCCACAGCTCTGAAGCCATGATGTTAAGGCATCAGAAAAAGCTGTCTACCTGAATGATGTACAGTGTATATTGGTTTTCTTTAAGGTGGAGATGCAGTTTGAATGAGATCAAATCCTTTGGAGTTTTCCAGACCAACTCACCAGTGTGATCAACTCACATTCGTTTGCCAAGGACTTTCCCGGTCCTAGAAAACCCATGCATGCGGAACGGCACGGTCAGCCACCCTACTCCAGCCAGACTTAGTGCTGGATTAGTTTCTTGGTCTCGGGGGTGCTCCCGAGTCAGAAAGGTGGGTGTGTCTGTATGTGCATGTGCACGGGCCAGGGTGCCCATGCGTTTGGAATGAGACAAGACTTGCTATAACTTCACCAAATTAGGACACGAGTCCTATTAGGAGTCACATCAGAGATAAATAAAAGGTACTCCTTCTATCTAACAATTCATTTCTTAAAAAGTCACAGTTGCAGTTTTCTCAGTTCCATACCAGCTCCATGATATAACATACTATTCCAATTCTCCTTCCAGATTCTTGCTCTACTGTTACAATTACAAAATGGTTTCATAAAACTTTATGATCTTTTCAGCACTTGAACACTCATGTACTCATCACCCAGATTCAACATACATTAATTATTAATTATTAAGACTTTGTTACACTGGCTTCCGGTATCACTTTTATCTTTTATTTTCACCACTGAAGTATTCTGAAGCAAATTCAAGACACTGTAACATTTCACACCTGCATAAATTAAAAATTTCAATACTTGTTTCCACTATTTTTGATATATAAAAACATGCTTTTTTCCAGATCTGGTTTCAAAAAGGAGGCTCTATGTAAATATTTTCTCAGTTTTATCTGGTCTTAATGTCAATTACTTCACATTTACTCACCATTCTCCAACCAACAGAATCCCCTTTTAAATTATAAAAATAACATATTTCCTATAAAATAATATAAAGTAAAATGTTCTATTTCTCCCTCTAGTCTAACAAACCTCTTTCTCGCAGGTAATCAGTTTATATTTCCACAGTTTCATTTGAGATATTTTTTCTTGTGTATATAAATGTGTTTTTCTCGGTTCTTTTTGCTGCTATTTTGTCAAACAAATGAATAGTTATTTCCCTGCAATTTGTTTTTTTTTCTCTTAACATATTAGTACAAATGGGTCTATCTAATTCTTCCTACAGTAGTGGACCGTAATTATTTCCCCATTGCCTATAAATGGACATTTAGGCTAGGTTGTTCCATCTCTGTTCTGGCTATCTTAACAAAATACATCTCTTTCAAGTTTATTTGGTTAAGATAAATCAATGTTTCCCTTCTACACATAAAATACTGTATCAGCCATTAGTATAAAATTCCCAGGAAAATATAATGACTACATAATCAAAGTTTATTAAATTTCTTTTAGACATAGAGACATGATTAAGAAGTTCTTTGAGACAGTGATATATAAATCAGAATCAAAAATAAATTAAAAGCTAAAGGATCAATATGGGCATGAGTCCATGGAAATAAGGGTATCTCACCACCTCTGCCTATTTTTTGAAGAGATATTTTAAGTAGTACAATGAATATTAAACAGTATCCTTGAAGTTTCTCAACTCTTGGGCTATTATAAAGAAACTTAAAAAGAAAAACTATCTAGAGAATAAAAATTAATGAACCAAAGTAGAAACAAAAGATATTTTATTTACACTTTTCTTGCAAACTATGTCTCCTTTAACTTGACTTTTTCTACAGGTTACACATTACTAGATCCTCCTAGAACAGAGTTCTCTTTCCCACTATGAGACTTTCCCTCCGGCCCCGGACCTCTGGGCCAACTGTTCTCTCAAACACTGGGCCTCGAGCAGACCGCACTTCACCTCAGATGCCGGCCCATCTCAGTGGGCTCTGTCAGGGCTGTTCACTAACAGACATGGTATCACCCCAACAACACAAGAGTGTGTAACGTTTTAATGCTTTTAAATCACAACCTTTGTAATGGGGGGGTTGGGTGACAACTGTACTTGGCTTCCCCACATAATTATTTTCAAGCTAAAAAGAAACAAGATACAAAAACATTTTAAAAATAAAAAGTATTTTTTGAAAACCAGAGCAAAATTTACTGGGTATCTCCTACGTACCAAGTACTGTTCAAAGTGTATTAAATGTATTAACTTGTTTACTTCACACAACTACCACCAGAGCTAGAAACTATTAGTATCTCCACATAACACATGAGGAAACGGAGGAACAGGGGGATTAATAAGCGAGTGAACAGCAGAGTCAGAGATCAGACCCAGACGGCCTGACCTCAGAACTCTCACTGTCCTTTCTTCTCCTTCGGCTGAGTACTGAGGTTCTGGAGAGGGCGTGTAGAGGTGAGCTGGTTTGGCGAGATGGCAGAGGAGTCACTCTTGGTGGGCAGGGAATGGCGGGGGAGCTCTGACTGCCTCAGCACTCTGACCACAGTGTCCTCCCTGTACCAAACCCTGTCCAAAACACGGGTGTGACCGAGCTCCGGGACCAGCGATTTAGAAATGCAGAACTTCTAACAACAGAGGCTGTCTAAAATAGTAAGTACTGAAGGACAAGGAAGAATAATAAAACACTGAAATTAGAAGATAGTCTCCCTGCCTCTTTCCCAGTGTAGGATTTTTCTAAGGATCTCTAACAGTCAGTCAGTCATTTGGCCTCTCCTTGAACTCAGCCCCTCCAGTTGCCTCAACTGCTTTTACAGAATAACTTCCTGAACACCATCTTGTCACCCTTTAACTAAGTGCTCAGCACCTCTCCTGAAAGTGTGAAACCCTAAATTCAACACTAAATTCACATGTGGTTTGATCCTCATTAAAAAAAAAGTTTTCAAGAAGAGCAGATGACAGAGTCAGCTGACTGCCCGCTACCCCAGTGAGGGTTCCATACTAGACCGGGCGGTCAGAGGAGCTACCGTTCAGGTCCTCCTTCCAAACGAGGGTCTGTGAGTCCCAGCCAGACCACTGGCCGGAGGCAGACTATTGGCTGGTACTGTGCAGCCCCAGAGGATGTTCTTCCCAAGTAACAAGTGCAGTCTTCTTTAGACAGGGACCTACAGCACTTGGAAATTTGTTGAGTTATGAAATATCTTATAGAACTAAGTTTCTACAATTCACCTGCTTTGTCCAGTAAGAATTTATTTTTAAAGTGATCGTAGAAAGGACTGCCTTTACCTTAAGTGCATGTGTGCACTGGGAAGAGAAAAGGAGAAAGGAAATGAACAAACAAGGAGCAACAGGAAATCCACAGGGTAATCTTTGTGAGAATAACACTCTGAATGCCAACTTAATTCAATTTTAACTTAATAGCATCACTGTGCGAACTCCAAGGGGATTCTTCAACAGCCAGAAATTTGTTTCTTTTTCCAGCCTCAGAATCAGCAGAAAAATTGAAATGTATGCATGAAAATGAATTTCTAGCCTCCTCTCTTAGGGTTTACATGGAAAAAAACGGTTAGCACTCTCAGAAGGTGCGATGCTCGTTCTGCATTGTTTAATGAGAAACAGGTGGCATGCTTCATGGAAACCAGGTTTCTTGGGCTGATAGTAACCTGATGTTTTACAGTTTAAAGGAAGAAAGTTTTCACACTACGCAAACCTCACATGAATTATTTTTACAGTTAATATTTACAATCTTAGGTTTTCAAATCTAAACACCCAAGATTCTAATTAACGTTCAACAAATAACTTGTTTTTGAAATAGGGAACAAGTTACACTGATTGGCATTTGAAGATTATTTATGAGAGAATCATTCTACCTTAGGTCACCAGACAGGCATTTTAACTGTGTAAAGAAGGAGAATGATCAATTCCTTTAGCTGATTTTAACGTGGTTAAGAGCCCTAGGAGTTTTGGGATATGTTGTCACCTCAGAGTTCCTTTGGTGGTGAAGTCCTTGTTGTTTCTGAGTTTGCATACTTGAGTTCAGCACACAAAGGTTCGTAATAGGTACAGAAATCTCTAGTTCTGTGCCCTGCCCACAGGCCCCTCCCCTTCGTCTCACAGGTACTGAACGCTCTCTGAGGCTCAAAGATTAATTTGATGGACATTATGGTATTCAGAGTAGGAGTGTGATGTTACTATTAAAAAAACTAAAGTATCTTTACAGAAGGAAAAATCAATATATGAAACATTTTATATTTGGAGTCAGCCTACTTCCAAATGTACGTACTTGGCCCAATATGCATTTCAAAAAATTATGCAAAGCATTTATAGTGTTTTTAAAATTTTACTACTGATGCCATTCTTAGTATAGAAAGATGTTTTATTAGTCACAGAAAACAGTCTTCTTTTAAATAGAATACATGAAAATTCTTGATGCTTTTGGGAACTTCCTTTTATAACTGTAATTTGATTGGACAAGTGCACGGATGAACGCGTATGCTTGTGGGGAGAGGGGAGAACAAGGCTTCCTGAGCGATCAGACTTCTTTGAAAAGTGAAGAAGGAAACGGTAGTGCGACCAAAGTAACCGAGTGTTATAATATCTGTGCTGCTCTCCCCCAAACTGGTAAGCGGAAGCCCTACCCTCAGGGCGATGACACTGGAGACAGGAACCTGAGGAGGTCCCTCATGACAAGGGAGTAGCCCCTGTAAAGGAGAGACACCCCAGAGCTCGCTCGCTCTCTCTCAGCAAGCGGGCATCCCCCCACAAGCCGAGAACAGAGACCCTCATCAGAAACCAACCTTAATCTCGGATTTCCCGGCCTCCAGAACTGTGAGAAATAAATCTCTGTTCCTTAAGCCATCCAAACTATTGTATTGCACCCTGAACACAATGAATTAAGAAATCAATAGTTTATGTTGGTTTTGTATCACAGCCAAACAACTGTTTCTGATAATGCTAATTCAAAGCTACAGATAGCTTCAACCTTCTTAAATCCATAATTAACTTTTCACTTTTTTTTTTGCTTCTCATCAGGCCAGGAGAATTTCTGTAAGTAGGCTTCTCTTTGTACCTAAGTATGCCTCTTTACACAGTAAGGTTCACCCTTTACTGAAAGGATTTTAGAGCTTTTTGCAGAGTATTCCACGGTCAACTGATATTAACTGAACAGTTTAAGCCCAAGACATCATAATCATTATAGGGGTATTTTAAAATCCCTTTATCACGTAATAATTGATACATAAAAATACGCAAATGACACCACCCACCATCCCACTTAACTGAAGACCACTGACGCTGCCTTGTGCTTCCTCCCAGCCCACCCGTCCCCTGGCCGCTGGGCCACGCGGACGCTGCTGCAGTCGTAACCCGCCCTGCACTGTGCGGGCAGAACCACCCTTCTCAGTGTCGACTCTCGCCATTTTAGAAGGATATTCAGAAGTGCCTTTTTTTTTGTAATTTGGTTTTTAAGTCAATTTTTAATAATGAATCACACTCATAGCAAAATGATGTAGTACTCACTCATTTTCCATCCCTCAATTACAAACCCAAACTGCAAGAAAACTCACACTCTTTGAAATGAGAATAGGGGAAACCGCAGTTAGGAGGAGGGTGGCTAAGCAGAACTAAAACGAGCTCCCAAATTTTACCACCTACTTTTTATCGCTGTGGTCTCTTTCTACTGAGAATTCTTTTCTCAAAGAGAGCACAACTGGCATGCGTCCTAATTACCCTCACCAGGAGAAATGTCATGCTTGACAAAATAGAGACTGTTTTAGTAGAAGTGATTCCCTAATGAAAAATAAAAAAGACATTTTAATCCCTTGTTACAAAATGAATACACATAAGCATAAAGATTCTACACAATATGTCCCAATGTAAGTAGGCAACAAAACTTGCTCTAAGGGATTTCTGCATTACAGTGAGACATACATTGCTCAGCAAGATAGTCTTTAAAGATGTGATTTGATGGGATATATAATTAAACCTAAAGTGCTTGAAGAATTCCCTAATGCAGACTTACTGCATATTGACCTTCTCATAATCCCAAGTAACATGTAAAGTATGATCCATGAAAGTTGAAAATCAGAAAATGGTATGACCTTTTTTCTACCAAAATTTGGCAAGAATGGAGGACAAGGATAAAGGCCACTAAAAGCCAGAGGGAGCCAGGCATGTGCCCACAGGTGATGCCAAAACTTCCTTCAATGAGACGAAGGCTCCATACAAACTTTATTCCAGGTATCAGAAGTTTTTACTTATGTGGCTCTACAGGCTCTTATATAATCCAATTCTCTACTATGGTAGTTACTATAACTGATAAAAAATAAATTACAAAATATATCACAATCTTAAAATGTTAGAATTGAAAGGTATCTTAGAGCTAATGTGGCCCACTCCTTATTTTTTAGGCAAAAGAATTGAGAACTCAGAGATATAAAACACTTGCCATCATCACATACCTAGTAATTATGTTAACTTAAAAATCTGGTGTTCTAGCTTCAAATTCCTGCTTTTTCTCACAATACCATAATCCCCAAAGATGCACAGGAAATTATTTTATGCATTATGAGGGGAAAAAATATCTAAAGAAATAATATTTGGGGATTTATTTAAAAATCTTCAGTATTCTTCCAAGGAGCTATAAGAGAACCATTATCAGTAATCCGCCTGAAAAACGATGCTATCTTTCTTACCCAAAAGATAATAAGCATTGACTGATTTATACTTCTTTAGAGTAGGGCAGTTCAGTTATTTATGACTAGATAACAAACTACCCCAGAAATGGTGGATTTGCTTGCGTGCTAGGATCCTTACGCCACCTGGAGGCTGGATTGGGAGTTCTACGTCTGGATGTCTGAATGGGGCACGCAGGTGTGTCTCTGGCTAGAGGCCTCAGTCCCCCACGTGGGCTTCTCCACATGGCTGCTTGGGCTGCCTCATGGCATGGCTGCCAGGTTCCAAGAGAGAGCATTCCAAAAGCAAGAAACTGGCAGCTGCCAGGCCAATTCAGGGGCTAGTCTTGGAAATGGCAAAGCAGCGCTTCTACTTTATTTTACTCATCAAAGCAGTCCCGGGGTTGGCTCAGATTCTGGGTAGGAGGGTACTAGACAAGGGCATAAATAACGAGAGGCACAGTTCATTAAGGGGCCTTCAAAGTAGCAATCTGCCACATAAGGATTATTAAAATGCTGGTCAAATATGATATTCAGAGAAGACTTACACTAAAGGAGCTGTTTAGCAAGAACACTGTATGAGAATAAGACAAGTGTATATAACCCTAAAGTTTAAATATAAATACACAAAACTGTACGAATCCTGAATGCTCTTTGTGCTTCATGGATGTGCTTTATGGAATGCAAATGAATACTGTGGCATTATTTTCAGCCCAGTATATATAGCTCAGAACATATTTCTGAATTTATAAGCTGCTAATTTAAACAAATTTATTAAATTGTGGGTCAAGCTCCAAAATAATTAAGTCAACTATATGCTTTGTAGATCACCTGGTAACCTACACTTTAACCAAATACCACCTGGGACTGAGCCTGAATAATAAAGACAATTTAAGTGGGGAAGTGTGGTATGTTTGGAGTGTTCAGTATGTGTCTGCCCTAAATATGTTCAAAAGCTTCGAAAATGTTTCAAAGGTGTAGGCATCTAATTTCCTGAAGTTCTACTATGCGCTACAAACTGTACACATTAATCACATTATTTCAAGTAATCACCCCAAATGCCTTGTGGAATGGGATGATTATTACAAACTGTATACGTTAATCACATTATTTCACTTAATCCTCCGAAGTGCCTTGTGAAAAGGGACGGTTATTCCCATATGAATGCATGCACTGAAAACTGTATAGCCACAGTCACACACTTAGAAAATGAATGAGCAGAGAATCGAACCCAATCTGGCTGACCTCAGAGCCTATTTGCTCTTTCAATGACATCACACAGTTTTTTGTATCTTCAAGGGATTGTACTAAATTCTACTTTATTTCTTAGTGATCTCTATTTAAATATAGTTTTTAAAACACTTCACTTTTCTCTGTTTCCAGAGTCTTATTCATTATTAACTATTTTATGGAAGCAAACATTTACACAGTAGAAATGTGAGATTTAAAAAAACCCTTCGGTTAATCTTTCTGAATTTAAATCATGCTCCCCCAACTGCCTGTTAATCCAAATTTGTGGTTTCTTACAGAAGAGATTACATGTCTAAATGCTATTGCTTTGAAAATAAAAGGGCCAGAAAAACAAATCCCACCTTAAATCTACACTTTATAATTGAATCACAGCAAAAGAAATCATACATTTGTTCAGTGTGTTAGCTTCAATGTAATGGATAATGTTTTAATCATTCTAACAATGTTTAAGCTCCTTGTAAACCAATGCCACTAAACACATATTTATCTCCCATGACAGTTAGAACAGCAACCTACACATGGTAAGTACTGAGTGCTGGTTAAATGAATGAAAGGAGAAGAAAAAAACCTGAAACACCATAAATTACACTGAATATTTTATAAAAGCAAATTACCAACCAAATACTAATCACTTTCAATATCCGGTGACACGCGACCGCAGCAGCAGCGGGCACTGCGGAGACATGCAGGGCTCGTGTGGGGGAGTGCGTACGTACTGTAACGCCCGACTCCAGCCTACTCACTGTTGTAAGGAGGGGGTACATTTAGACCATTTATTTTGAAAGAGATAAAGGCAGCCAGGGCAGGGAAATAACAGAAGGACCAAAATGAACTCTGAAGAGGGTTCAGAGTTAAAATAATTTGAGATGTATTCAAATATTTTCACTCACTATACAGAGGTATCCTTATGAAAATTAATACTAAAAAACAAGAGACCACCACTACCTTAAATTTATGTTTCAAACAAGGCCAGAATATTTGTACAGCTGCTAATAAAACATCTGATATCGATAGAAAATACTGTAAAGGAAGATTAAAAGACAACAAATCTAAGTTTGAAAATACAGAAATAAAGAACTCTAGAAAGAAAACAATCTGTTTTAAGGATCTGGTTATACTTCACTGCAATTGAAAGCAACTGTGGAATGTTTTACCTAATTGTCATGGGCAGGAGACACAAGAAGAATAAGTTATATCTACACCCTTATGTTTCTAAAGTGACCATCATTAAAACAAGTACATACTCCCATAAAAGTAGCACTTCAGAATGAATTATTACAAAAAAATGGTTTGCCTTTGCTTTTTAGGGAAAAAAAAACAACTGGAAATTTCTACACTAGTCAAGTTCCACTTTGATTTACATGTAAAATAAAAGCATAATGTAAAAATATAAATTACTTAAAACCTTATTGATACTTCACTATTTTGAGAATTCTACAGGTTAGAAAAACAAATGTCTGTGGGAAATAAAAATATTAATCATTCACATATTACCTAATTAGATAATTATCAAGTCACAGTATAGAATTAAGAGAATATTTAACATGTACAGTCATTGCCCAACCCCATGCAGCACATACAAAGGAATGCTGAAGTCTAAAAGCCCCCACAAATATGGAGGCAAAGTCTCCACCTACTAGTTAATGTATAAGGAATGATTCTTTTCTAAAAGCGTTAGGAAATTGACATTTCCATGGGTCTTTTACTTTATAAACCAGGAATCGTAGTAAAAGCAGAAACAGGCAAGGACTCAGGTAAGCATTAATATAGCCATTTAGAAACCCTCTAAAAATAAATTTGATTCTACATTGTGTTCTAAAATGCAAATTCAACAAATAAAACTTTATATACCTGACTAAATTATATGTGAAGTGCCTTTATCCTCTTAATATTCAATCTGACTTCCTAATTCTAGATAAAGACATGGAAATGGCTTGAAAAAAACATTAAATATATAAATCAGACTTGTAATTTAGCAGGTAGATTTGCTTACACATTTTCTTGACATCAAAAGTGAGAAAACAAAAGGTAATGCCATAACTAAGGAATCTCATCCCAACCTCCATTAGCATCCAGAATATTTACTGCTTTGTGGCTTTACTGCAACTAACACATTTAATAAGAATTGCTCTGTGCCATGAATAAGCACAATATTTACATATAAACATCATTCACTTTTAATTACAAAATTTTATTTGCATTCTGCATACCAATATACAATTTTAAATGATTTTGGTTATATGCATAAACAGCACTAAAGCCTAATAAATGCTTAAGTTTAATTTTTCTACCTAATTTGAGAACACTGCTAATCTAAAAAATAAGAGTACATTTAGAAAAATTATTGCATTTGTTTATATGGTATGAATCCTTCAGAAGAATAATATTTGAGACCTGTTCTTCAAAATGGTCTACACATTAAACTCTGTGTCACCCTTCATAGTATACTTACTCAAAATAAATTACTAAAATAATACCAGCAGTAAAATATAATAACAGAAAATATAAAACCCCCTATTCACATATTTCTGAGTTAATTATCGAAATGGCACAGAGTCTGGATGAGTTTTTCCCCTTAGAGGATAAAACTGTTTATCAGGGAACATATTCCTATCTTTGGCTCCTGCTACATACAAAGTGCTTGGTCTGATGCAAAATACAACAGAGAGCTAACAGAAAAGTGGAAGAAAAAGTCATGTATGAATAACTATAATTCAAGAACTCTGTGGTAAATGCCAAAGAGTAATATAGAAAAGGAGCCTTAGGAATGTGGATGAAAAATACACTGGATCCAGCTAAAAGAAGCGAAGGAAGTATATCCTCCTTCGAGAAGAAGGAAAAATAAAAGAGTCCTATATATTTCTGTAGGGGTGAGACAGGGAGAAGTCATTTGTTCATTAGTAGTGTTCACGCTCCTTAACTGTTATGATTCCCTGAGCTACAGATGGGATGTCAAGGTATAAGGGTACAGATGGGAGAATGAGGCTGGGCAGGACACCGACTCCTGCCTTGGCAATTGCACGTAAATTCTGAAAAATTAAAATGGCTATGGAAAACTGAAGTGTGCTGAGTTCTAAAAAGAGCTGTGTCTACAGATATAGCTGCCCTTACCATTGATAAAAAGGCCCTTTTCTGTACAGTGTTAAAAGTCACTTTATCCACTGAGAGGATCCAAACAAAACCTGGAGCTTCAAAGTAACTAAAGAATGTTAAAATCCTCAAAGCAACCCCACAATGGAAGGAAAAAGGAGAAATGATTTTAAAAATCTCCAAAAAGCTATCAGTAGTACTGAGTAAATCTTTGCTAGTTTAGAACTTGATATATACATAATTTAACCTTACATAAAACAGAATTCTCTCCTCACGTTATCCAGGGAAACTGAACACTCACCAGGCTATATGAAATAATATACAAGTCACCCACAATAAGGGATAATCTAAGGGATGCAATTCCTTGCCACTATTATATGGGATTCATTAGAATGGGAAAAAAGTATGAAAGCAGTAAAGGAAAACTGAGTAATTCTGATCTACAAAATTATCACTCAGAAAAATAATTTTTAAAGGCAAAATAGTTTGTTATTTCTAAGGGGCATTGCCATCCTGATATTTTTCATAGCATAGTTTCAATATAAATAATTTCAAACAAATTAATTCTTTAAATATTAGACACAAGATGATTTCCCTCAACATGTAAGTTGTAAGCTCTAAAATATTTTATTTTAGGTTTTTAAAATATAAAAGCAATCCTTTAACATTAAAAAATTAACTGCCAATTAAAAAAAGACTATATGTACTACAAAGTGCTCTGTTTTTCAATACCTATTAGGTAAATAAAACAATGTTGAACTTTTCAGTAAATTACCAGAGGCTGCAAAGGACTGTATTTCAGTCTGTATTCAGCGAGAATATGAAGCAGATAATGAGATGCCAGCTGTACATTTTATATACTACCTTACATTTATGACAACTCTATATTAACGCAGAATATCTCTCTGCTTGCATATATTTCTTTCAATATATCATGATAAAAACTTAGCCAATAAAAAATAATAAACAAAAAAGCAGGGCTGTCACATAGATCTAAAAAAATCATTAGCAACATTTTCTCAGCTTTAAATGGAAAAAGTGTTGGCAACTAGTAAATAAATCTTCTTGTGTCAAACAAGAAATCAAAAATGCATATATCCTAACACAGATGGGTAAATAGGACATGAACAGGTATTTCCAATTTCCATGACCATACACAGAAAATAATTTATGTTGTTATAATTCCAATCACTGACAAAGCTGCAGTTCCATTTAACAAACAACTTTCAGTGTCTGACATTTGAAGGGAAAAGGCTGAAGACCCATCTTCACCAGCTCTATGAATATGTCACAACTGCCAATAACAGATACAGCAGCATTTCATTGTACAGTGAAAAGATGCCAGCAAAAATATAGCTCTGTATGCTTATAATATATATGCCAACTTCAAACATTTTAACTGTAAGGCAAAAATAAATCACGGAAGGGGATAATTATATTTTTAAGTCACTTACCTTTCGTCCATCACTTGCATGGCAATTCACATTCAGAGGAGTCAGTAAAGCCATTAGTTTTTCTTCATTACCACTCCTACGAAAAGGTGTAAGTCAATTCTCTTGAAATCACAGAGCTTCTTACGAGTATTTATAGATATTTTTCACAAGTGGTAAAGAATATGGGTTTGCTTCAATTTCTTTTGTATGTTTCTGAATGAATCTCTTTTGCTATATTCAATTAATATATTCCTAATTAATTCCTGTTAATCAGCACATAGTTGTACAGCTTAGCAAAGGTAGCTTTCTACATTTTTATTTGTTTTATTTATCTGCATAAAGTCACCTCCCTAATTACAAACAAACTTTATTCCGATAAGTGATCTAAAACACAGGAGTTAAAAATACATATGAAATGCTGCAAAAGCTAATCAATTAAATTATAAATGAGCAAGAACAAAAGAAAATGGATGAGAACTTTAACATTTACTTTATGCCTCTCCTTCAAGCTTTTGAAAATTAGAAAACATTTTAAAGTAAAATGAAGGTACAGGTATTTAAATACTCAGAGAATACCACTGGAAAAGCTGGGCAACTGAGGTTTGCAGGTGCCTTAAGATATGCTCCAAATAAAATTAACCTTACAATCATCACCATACTAAAAGACTGTCTCATTTCATACACTAATTATGTAAAATAAAGTACACAAAAATTCAGTATAAGGTCTTATCTGCATTATTGCATAAAATCCAAGCAAGACAATAACATGTTATAATTTTTATAGTCCTCCACCTGCCCTCCCCCTGTTCTCCCTTAAATGCATTATACTCACTTAAAATGAATGGAATCACTTACCTAGCAGCTTCTAGGAGTTCGTCTTTCTTGTATTCACCTAGATGATTGCAAAATATCATGCTGTTAGCATTTGGCAGAAGACAGATTAAGAAATGCAGTAGGCAGCAAATAGAGAATTAAACAGAGAAGAACAGAAAAAGATAGTCCACACCCCGCTGGGTGATGGAGCCGTGACGTTAGCCAGCTTGTGAAGGCAGCATCACCAGTGCCTTGGAGACGGGCAGCAAATTGACGCAGCTTCTTGTCCAATCCTCAGATGAAATAGCTTTCTTCAGACAACCAATGAATGCTAAATCTCGTGTCCAGAAACACATTCCCTCTGATAACAGCATGCCAGCTGAAGACAATGTCCCCTCCCCCCTTTCCTATTCAGCCTGTCACAGTATACTTGTGAAGCATAATACATTCTGAGACAAAAGCAAAATAATGTGGCTCTTTAAAGGTATGAATTACTTGTCTCCAAAAAATTCAATTTTATTTGTAAAGACATGGAGAGTTAAAAAAAACCATTAATTACCATTGCTGAGCTTTATAGCGGTAGGGAAAAAAAATCAGAACCTTGAAGCTTTTGCCTCGATTAGGATAGGTCTGTAGACTAGCAATACGTGAACGACGTACCAAATGCTATAAACCTCTTGGAGGCAATGCTCCAAAACCCAAAACAGTGAATACATTCTCAGATGACAGTAATATTCTAACGTGCTGTAATCTGTACACTTGACACAAATTCAATACCGAATTTCAACAAACAAATCTTAAAAATATTTTTAGAAAGGAGGCTAGGATCTCTGAGAATGAGCAGATATCCAACTAATGAGATGTAAATGTTTTCTCTTCATTCTATTTTTTAATATATCACAGACTGAACAGAGATATATAATTTAAGACCTTCAATACAAACTTCCTAGAGTAGTCAAGATCTAACAAACAAGATTCTTTGGAAAGCTTAATTGAAGAACAAGAAATTTTAATACTATAGTATTTGTCCATTCAAAGATGAAAAGAATAGCCAGGGCTATGATTCAGCTATAATACACCGACTCAGTTTGCTATATTATTAAAGAAATAATCTTATTTTAATAAGCTTAAATTATTTTTAAAAACCTTCCTTGTAGACAGAGACTTCTCGGCATTTTGTTTGTTTTGTTACGCAATACAGGGTATTGATGCGGAGACTACAGAGACACCTCAGGGCCACCAAGCCCGTGTTTAAGTTCTATACCCAATCTGTCCAACATCATGTTAAAAATCTAAAAACTATAAGGAGTTATTTTCCAATAAAGAAGAAGTTCCGAAGCCTCTACTCTTCCCTGAGGAAATTCTGTGCCCCATGAATGCCACAGGCTCCACAGCACGCACAGGTGAGTCAGGATGCGTAACCTGGGATCACAAGGGGTCCTTCTAATTCCTACACATGGGATTCCAGATTCTTTAATTGACTGACAGTTTAAGATTTATATTATTATGTCCCTTCACAATAAAGTTCCTGACTTCTCAAAGCCAAAAACCTATCTTTATTAAACATTTTAGTTGGCAATATGGCAGTTAGTGAATCACTTTAAAAAGCTCCTTTGAGGAAAGGAGCGTAACCCATAACCTCAAATACCTTAACAATCAAGAGCAAAGCAAGTTATGAATTATCGATAAAAGTCATTCTTTCTGTCAATGAACATTCCTTTGAAAGGCCTGTATGCCAAATTCAAAACCAAAACAGAAACTATCAACCTCTGAACTCAAGGACTATTTGTCTATGAAGTGAGGTAGACAAGTAAACAAAAGATTACAGCAGAGTATAAAAAAAAAATCTAATGATACGCTATGAAGAGCTTAAAGGCTAGTTTACATGGGAATAATAAAAGGCAAGTAATTGTAGTTCAAGGAAGCCTTCCTGTGATGGAAGAGGGAAGAACAAGGGATCCTCAGGGGAAGGAGGGCGGGGTAGAAGGAAGCAGCTGAAGTAACCCTGTTCCCTGTACCCCTGTTCCCTGTCACCCTAAAACAAGGGGCACGTGCAGGGGGATGGGTGAGAACGAGGCTGAGAAGAATGAGAAAGATCATGAATGGTCCTCTCAGAAATCCGAACATTATTTTGAAAACAATGAAAATATTTTTAAAAATTTTGAAAATATTTAACAGGGGAGTACAAAATACATGGAAAAATCTATGAGTTTTGAGATTATGCAAACGATTTCCATGCTGCACTCCACCGAACTTCTGTGGGGAAGGAAAGTGGCCCAAGGCAAAGAGGATGTGGGCGGAATGGGACGATGAATTCTGACACCGTTTACATTTTGGAGTAAGTGTAAACACCCTGACGTACAGTTAAAAACTCATTAAAACCGGGCACTAAAAGTATCTACTATTGAAATTTAAGTTATACTGAAGCATGACTGCACTAAGCTAGGTAATAAAACTGCAAAGTATTTAGGATCTTCGAAGCTCAAATCAGTCTACCTACATAAACTTCTCATTAAGTATAGATCTTTGATGTTTTCTCCAAAGGCACATTTTTCCAAAAATATTATTCCCTCGTGGATAAGTCAATGATAAAACAAAGCTTTCAAAAAGAAAAATTAGGTATATCCAAGAGAGTCAGACAGAGATATTACAAATGGCTTTCTACAGGTGCTGTTCGAGATCCTGGAACTTTAATCAGCTCTTCTGCAATACATTCCAACATCCACTATCTGGTGCCCAAGGACCACAATCCATAAACGGCTGAAGCTATTTTTCAGATGCCACATCGCAGCTACAACTAACATAATGAATGCAGAGGTCCTTACACACTCTGACAACAAATCTGAACTCCTTACTCAACAGCCAAACCTCAGGTTCTCTTCACTTTAGCTCAGAATCTGAAAATATTCTGATTGAGGCTATGATGCTCTATGGAGCATTTGTATTCTTTAATAACATTCAGATAAAGGCTAGCAATAGATCAGCCAGAAAGGAAACCAGGCAATTATCGTCAAGATAATAGCAAGCAGGAATGGAGAAATGGATGGCTTAAAATATTTTTCTTTGATTAGAATAAAATAAGTGGGATAAAAAGAATAAGCAAGCCAAAAGTTTACTTTCAAAAGTCTGAACTGTTCTCGTTAGTAAACCATTGACAGGACACATGCAGAGGTGCACACACAGAGCACACACATGGGGGTCTACGTGCTGACGTGTGAAAGAGATATGCCATCGGAGCGACGGTGAAAATACAGGTTAAAGTAAAACTCCCCTTTGTGTTTCTCTGAGGTAGTTAGAAGACAAATGACTTTTTGAATAAATACGAAGAACACCTATATCAATAAATAGAATGTCAATTTTAACATTTTGAGGGGCTTTTGCTCCTTTCTTTACCAACTGACAGGATCTGAGTAGGCTTAATTTTGTAAAAAATGGGTTCATTTGGTTTTGTTGGGATGTTAGAGCATGGAAAGATTATGATCATGAAATCATAAATTCTTAAAGCAGTAAAGAATTAAAAAGAATTATGACCTTTCTTTTCTCTACTTTGAAGGCATGAATAAAACACGTCTATCAGTAACATCTCTTCTTATAGGCCACGGGGGGGTGATCTGAAAGTCACTTTTCTCCTGTCACCTCACCTTCAGTTTCAGAATCACTCTCCTAAGGGACCATCCGCAACAGATTCATTTACAGATAATGAAACTGACACTAGACATTTAAATGAATTGTCTAAGGTTTCATGACTATTACTCACTATCTGTTAGGCCCTGAACAGGCTAATATTTGAGCGCAAACTAAACAAATCTGAGCTTTCAAAGAAGCAATGTAAACAAAAGAGTAACAAAACAGTAACAGCAATAAAACAGTTTTAAAAATGATGACAATGACTGTAAACATTAAACATATTTATATAATATAAGCCAAACATTACCATTAAAAACTATTTTAAAGCATTGGTGCTTCCATATGAGCTTGCAAACATGGGCAAAGAGAAAAAAGGCAATTTTAGTTTTTAAAAATATTTTGGACCAAGGGAATAGGAATGAAGAAAATCCATAACAAGTCTATTCAAATGATCGATGCATTTCACATTTCCCACAGCATGCTTTAATTCCTCTTGCTTTAGGTATCTCAAGGGAAGAGCTATATATAGACTTCAAACAAGAAACAGACTCATAGATACAGAGAACATTTCGACATTTGCCAGATGGGAAGAGGGCTGGTGGGATGGGTGAAAAAGGTGAAGGGATTAGGAAGTACAAATTGGTAGTTACAGAATAGTCATGAGGATGCAAAATACAGCACAGGGAACATAGTCAATAGCATTGTAATTAATATGCGTGGTGTCAGATGGGTATTAGATTTATCAGGGTGATCACTTTGTAAGTTATTTAAATGTCTAATCACACTGGGTTATATACCTGAAACTAATACAATGTTGAAGATTTAACTGTAGTTGAAAAATTTAAAAATAATTTTAAAAAAAGAACCTCAGTTACCAGGGATAAGACCTTCTGTTGCCAATTAGTAAGTAGTACCACAAGTTAATTTTCATATACATATTTTTTCATCAAGGTACTAGCAAGTATAAGAGATGAACTGATTCTTATAACTAAACTGACAGTCTATGTGTACAATAAAATATTAAATTAGTTGTTTTCACTAAGTTTGAAAATTCAGGGACTTCCGGCAAGATGGAGGAATAGGTAGACGCACCGTACCTCCTCGCACAACCAAGATTAGAACAACAATAATTTACAGATAGAATATCACTCAGAACTGACAGAGGATTTATCTGAATGGAAGTCGGACAGCCAAGAAGTTGAAGTAGACCCGTACATCCAGACCGGTAGGAGACGACGAGCCGGGCGGGTGCGGGGCAGGCACGGGTCGGCAGCGCGCGGAGGTCGGGGAAAATTTGGCGCGGAATCGGCGCGACAGCCATCCGGGGCACAAGAACGCAGCGGTGATCCCTGACTACGCAAGCTGCGGCGGGCGGACCCAGTGAGGCGGCGATTGTGGACCCGGGCAGAGCTCGCAGCCCAGGATCCCGGAGAGGGGACTGAGTCCAGGAGAACGGAACTACCGCCATGTTCCCTCCCATCCCCGCCCCCGCCCCCGCCCCCGCCCCCGCCCCCACATATAACGTCACAATCTAGCGACTGGGGCGCCCAGCCCCGGTGAACACCTAAGGCTCCGCCCCCCACCATAACAAGAGCGACCAGACCAGCGGAAAAAAAAAAAGAGAGAGACAGGGAAAGACATAAGACATGTTTCCAACAGAACAGATCAGTACCCCAGGACTCATCCTTTTGAGCGACCAAGAAATAGCCAATCTATCAGATGCACAGTTCAAAACACTGGTGATCAGAAAGCTCACGTAATTGGTTGATTTTGGGCGCAATTTAGATGAAAGGATGCAGGTTACCATAAAAGAGATGCAGGAAGATACACAGAGGAGACCCAATAGTGAAAGGAAGGAATCTGAGTCTCAAAACAATACAGTGGACCAGAAGGAAGATAGAATCAACCAAGCAGGAAAGCATGATGAAATAAGAATTTGAAAAAACGAGGAAAAGCTTAAGAGCATCCAGGACACCTTTAAACGTTCCAACATCCGAATTATAGGGGTACCAGAATGGGAAGGGGAAAAGCAACAGATGGAGCATGTATTTGAACAAATAATAAAGGAGAACTTCCCCAATCTGGCAAAGGGAACAGTCTTCCAAGAAATCCAAGAAGCTCAGAGAGCCCCCAAAGAAGTTGGACCCAAGAAGAAACACACCAAGACACATCATAATTACATTAGCCAAGGTAAAAACGAAGGAGAGAATCCTAGAAGCAGCAAGAGATAAGGGGACAGTCACCTACAAAGGAGTTCCCATCAGAGTGTCAGCTGATTTCTCCAAAGAGACCTTACAGGCAAGAAGGGGCTGGAAAGAAATATTTCAAGTCATGAAAGGCAAAGACCTACATCCCAGATTGCTCTATCCAGCAAAGCTCTCATTTAGAATGGAAGGGATGATAAACTACTTTTCAGATAAGGTCAAGTTAAAGGAATTCATCATCACCAAGCCCTTATTTTATGAAATGCTAAAGGGACTTATCTAAGAAAAAAAGATAAAGAAAAGACATGTATAGTAAAAGGACAGCAAACTCACATTATTAACAACCACACCTAAAGCAAAACCAAAAGAAACTAAGTAAACAACTAGAACAGGAACAGAACCACAGAAATGGAGGGCACATGGAGGGCTAGCAGCAGGGGGCTGGGAGGAGGAGAGAAGGGGAAAATGTATAGAGAATAAGTAGCATAGATTGTAGGTTGAAAATAGATAGGGGGAGGGCAAGAATAGTACGAGAAATGTAGAAGCTAAAGAATTCATAAGTATGACACATGGACATGAACTAAAGGGGGGGAACATGGGTGGGAGAGGAGGTACAGGGTGGAGGGGAGAGAAGGGGGAAATGGGACAACTGTAATAGCATAATCAATAAAATATATTTTAAAAAATTTTTAAAAAAAGTTTTAAAAAAGAAAATTCAGAACCAGCTATGTAGTTATGGAGGGAATTCCACTAAAGCACCAGGAGACCTAAAGCTACGTCTTCCACCAAGAGCAATTTCCGACTAACTGCTGATCTGCTACATATAAAAAATGACTCCAGGAATTCTGGATTTTTTTGTCTCTGCAATCTTTCATAAATATTCTCCAGACAATTGGGGGAAAATTACAGTTACTGGAATTCTCAATGCTTTTTTTCCTACTTCTGAATCCAACCATTCTTCACACTCATTTTGGTACTTGCTTCCAAGCCCATACCATCAGTTAAGTCTCAAACGATGGTAAATTCAACACTCTACAGCTATTCTAAACATGGAATAATTTGGGGCTTTCAACTTCTAGGCGTGAACAGAGTATTTTCCGGGTGAAGATCCTTTCCTTCTTTTGCCGCCTACAGCTTTCACCTTTTAACTAGCCAAAATTAGGTAACATCAAACATGACCTGTGCTACAATACCATCCTAACCACCGCTGTAGTGCATTCTCCAATACACAATTCACAACTCTCACGTGGCTACTAACTTTCAAGTGAATTACAAAAACATATTACAAAATGAGAATTCTGTTCCTCAGTCATATTAGTCACATTCCAGACTTTTCGGCTGGCACGTGTGGCTTGTGCCCATCGCACTGGACAGGCAGACAGATGTTAGAACAGTTGAAACCTTTTTTGGGACCATGTTACTCTAGCGTGATTTTAATGACAATTTAAGAAGTCATCTTTTACTCTAACAAAATGCTTTCCATATTATTCTTACTCTGAAAATTGTTACTGTCCAAACTCTATAAACTTTTTTTTCTCCCTCCTAAATACCACACAACTTCATTGGCGTGAAATACAGGGGAAACCACTGGGCTATATGATAAAAGATTTGGAGTGTGTCCTAATGCTGCCATAGATTGCCTTGTGTGACCTTGGTAGAGTCACTTATGCTTCCGGGAAGCCTCATCCTGTATTTGAAGCTTCCTGCAAAATTCTCATCCTGTATTTGATTCTCAACATTGCTCAGATCTTTTTCTAAGACAATTTTAATGTTGCTCTAAGCAGACTATATGGAAAAAATAAAATTACCTTGGGGAAAAAAATCTCTACTAAACTATTTAAAAAAGTAGTACCTGGAATTATAGAGTAGGTATAAAGCAATTTTACCCAAACTGCACGATTCTCTATTTTGTTGGTAAATCAAAAAAAAGAAAAGCTCACCTAAGTATGGAACCAGACATAAACCAAGAAAATTATTATTTAAGAAGAATTTTCTAATTTATTGATTAGCTGTGAATCAATGAATTTGATTCAATGAATCAATGATATTGATTAGTGATTTTTAGCTGTCCTGCAGGAAATGGAGATGTGTCCCATTCCCTGCAGGACAGGTAAAAATCATTTTTCAAAGAAAGAAGAACCCCATATATAACCTTATTATCTTGTGTCACAATATTTAAGAGGTAAAAATTAGAATATACTCCATGTCAACACAAAAACCTAAACCAATGTCCTAGAACATTTCAAAAATACAATATAACGTTCAAGCATAACAAAGGCTCTGAAAAATATATAATGTAATCAATAAATAATGTGATTGTTAGTAACTGGTTTCTTGGAATGCAATAATATGACTTCACTTAACCCCAACAACTTCTAAGATACACATCCCATTTATAGATACTTATCAAGATTTTAAATAATTTATACCAGTTTCTGACATTCTATCAATTATATCTGAAGTGTGACTCAAGACTTTCTGCTGAAACTTATTTTTTTTGTTAAAATGTAAGTATTACAATTTGGAGCATAAATATAAATACATACTGGTAAAAAAAAGTTGTATTACAAAATATATACATTCTCTGGAGGTAGACGTTGAAAGTTAAGACAGATGCTCCTATAGGATGTTGTGAACCAATGAGATATTCTGCAAAGTCTGTCTGAGCTTTAAGGATAAACCCTCCGATACCTCACGCAGGAGACAAGAGGGAGGGAAGGAGAGAGGAAGGAGGGAGCTCTCGTTCTAAGCGAGGCAGACTGTGACACCGCGCACTGAATCTGGATGCCCGGAGTGTCCATCCTTACGTAAGCCGTCACCTCTGATCCGCGCCACCGGCTGGCCAGGGCTGGAAGAAGAGGGGCAATGAATGACTTTTGACTGTCGCAATGTGTGTCTCCCAAGAAGTGATTTGGAAAAGTAAAATCTGTATTTGATCCAAAATAGGTCAATAAATAGTTTTATATTCTTTGACCTATACAAGTGGTCCTTTGTTTGTAGTGATCAATCCACAATTTCTTATTTTCATATCCAAAATCTAAAAAGCTCTAAAACTCATTTGGCAGCAAAACCTGAGCCACATAGTGCGTAACATAGCAAACATATATTTCATTTAAAAAAAATGAGACTCTGATTTTAGGGTACAGCCCCCAGACTCCACTGGGATGTTTTATGACATCGTGGATGTACTATGTCTTTTCTTATTTTATTTCCTTATTGAAGTATAATTTAGATAGAGTAAAACTGACCTCTTTCAGGTGCATGGTTCTTTGACTTTTCACCCACTTACACAGCTGTGCGGCCACTACCTACAGACAGAACACTGCTGTCAACTAGAAGGGTCCCCCAGGCCAGGACCCAGCACAATCAATCTCCTACCCCAACCCCATTCCACGGCAACCACTGATCTGATGTCCCTGGAGTTTAACATTTTATAGAATGTGACATAAATGCTTTGAGATTCATTCATGTTGTTGGACAGGTAAGTATTTGTCCCTTTTGACTGTTAAGTGGTATTCCATTAACTGACTACACCTGAAATTGCTTATCTATTCACTAGTTTATAGACATTTGGGTTGTTTCCAACTTCTGGTGATTATGGATAAAGTGACTACAAAAATTCAGACAGGATTTTGTATGGACATATATATATATCTTCATTTACCTTAGGCAAATACCTAGGAGTGGGAGTTTGGATTGTATGGTACGTGTATGTTCAACTTTACAAGAAAACTGGCAAGTTATGCCTTTTTTAAATATTAAAAAATTCTTAATTCTGGATTACGGACATTCCACCAATAGAAAGGAATGAAAACAAAGGAGGAAAAGTTGACTGTTGAGAAATAAGATAGTACTGCTACGACCTCTGAGCTAGAGATCCCAACGGTGCCTCTTGTGCAGGCCACTCAGCTCACTCAAGTACCTTTCCGTTCTTCATTTCTCACTTGTTCTCTCTTTCTCTCTTTTATGCATTTTTTAAACAGGAAATATGCACACATTTGATCTCTTCATTCCAGGAACTGTCTGGTATATAGGACCTGTAATCTCAGACCTATGAAAATATATGAACAAAGTATATTTTGCTGTATAGCAACCATACCATTATCTGTGAAAAAAAATTACCTTCCTGCAGTCCTTGCTCGCATCAGTGTGCCTGGCTCCCCACTACATCAGCCTGCTGAGGGCCCAGTGTTAATGAGACGCCTAATTGCACTGTCAACCCCTGCTTCTTGTATCAACTATAAGGAACGAAGGAGACAAAGGCTAACGCACAAGTCCAAGTGACCATCTTTGAATGATGTAAGGACTGCCGTATCTTCATTGTGATTACTGCGTATGATTGCATTTTATCCTTTGACTATTTTGTCCTTGGTTTACAGTCTCTGAAAGATGTAGTAACTTTGCAATTTTGGTCTTCTCAAGAAGCACCAATTATGACTTCTTCAGCTACAAATGTGCAACTTACTTTTTTCTTCTATCTTCCCAAAAGTGTCACTAAATCTTTTATTCAGGGTCAGAGTTAATTGACTTTAGAGAAGTCTGGTTAATTGTATTATCCTAGGCATAATCTCTTCCATTCACACTCTCACTGTTTCTTTAAAATTCATTTACTAGTTCTCCTTTGAATAACATCACTTATTTATTCATTTAACAAATATATTTTTACTACCTACAACATGCCAAGCATAATACAGCTACTGCTACTGCAGCACGTACTCAATCTTGAACCAGCAGGAGAAAAAGTGATGTAATCAGAGCTTGCACACCAGGAGAGGCACCACACCCGCAGTTATCTCGAGCCTTTAGCAGCTGCAGTGCACGACTTTTGCTCGTGGAACAGTATCAGCCCTGGAAACGTTATCTGTCAGGTGTGTGGAGGAGGAGTGGCTGGGGACCACTGTTGGAAGATAATGGAGCTAAGCACTACGGTCTTGTTTAGGTGTTTACCACTGGGACTGACAGAGGGACTGCGACAGAGCGGATGTCTCTGTAAATAAGAGATTCACATCAGGGAAATGGTAGTTCCTTTCTTGGATCATGAACCACTTTAAAGAGCTAATGAGAGCAGCTTTAGACTATTCCAAGACAGAAAATACTTTGAACATTTGAACATAAACTCCGTTTTTTGCCTGCAGTTTTAGAATTTTTACAGATGTTTTGGGGCACAAACTTACCATAGGTTAAGAATCTGTTTTTTTTTTAAAGAACCTCTGAATTATACTCACTAATTCTAAATATAGTTTTAGAACAGGCATGACAAGATAAACTTGGCTTGATATCCTTACTTTATACATGATTCAGTTAAAACCTCAAATAGGTAAATAACTTGCCTAAAATTGTAAAACTATGTAATGGCAAAGCTTGAACAGAAATATATGCCCTTCGATGAGTGTTTTTCCACTGGAATGATAATGGAGTGATTTCATAGAGTAAATCACATACACGGCTGGCCATGCACTTTCGGGCATGACTTGAACATGTGGCAGTGCATTGGAGTTTGGATAATTATCAATATGAGCAAAGAAATTCAGGAAAATGCAAGATATATTTGGGGAAAACTGACTGAGGTCAAATTTATAGCCCATGTTGGGAAAGTGAAGTGGAATGGGGGACAATGAATAATAATTCAAAAAAATAAATTTGCCCTATACTTTAAAGGACCTTGAATATTAGGTTGTAGAGTTAAACATTACTTTGCAAGGCATAGGAATAGGGAGTCTTTTTGAGCAGGGTAGTAAGCTGATTAAAACTGAACCTAACCTGGTAACTCAGTCGATTAAGACCTAGAAACTGGGAGGACAGTGAGGGGAAAAAGGACAGGAAGTGGTGACAGTAAGAATGGAAAGAATATCAGGCAGAGAGAAGGCATTTAATAGATCAAAATGCAGCAGAGCTTGTAAGCTGATGTGTTAGCTACAGAAGTGACCAGGGATATCACGTAACAGAGCTATAAACTAATGGTAAAATTTATGATATTTATACCTAGATCTTAGATTAATACTTTGCCCAATAATCTTTCTGAACATAATCAAGTAGCAACATTTTGTTCATTCGGCTTGTACTTACTGGACATATCACCACAGATTCAGACTTCATATACTGAGAAATGCCCAGTAAGTTAAAATAAGCTATTTAAATAATACAGCTAGTTTATTTAATTATTAATTTTGAACAGTCTGTGATTCTAGCACAGCCAACCTCGAGCAGACACTGGGGGTTCACAGGTCCTCTACAAGGTACTCAATGCCTCACTCAATGCTCCTCAGTGAGTTTTTACTCTTAGGGCATAACTATGACGCTGTCATGCCCTAGGAACTAGGATATTGTATCGAAAGGACTAAAGGGAGAGCTGTTGAGATATAATGTCTGGAAAGCCAGTTTGTGCCTTTTCTGCGCTTAATATGAGCTTTTACAAAACCCAATACCGTTGAACATTCACTTAATTTACTTCACAATTTTTTATTATAAAGTTAATAGAATGGGCTATTTATTCATTGTACTACCACAATGATGTCAGTTTTAACTTTCTTCATAAATTACTCTCCTTATTTTGATTAGTTGAGAAAAAGATATGTGAGGATATTTATTATTTCATGAAAATATCAAGGAAATACTTTAAAGTTGAGAAAATGAAGAGCACATATTTACATATTTTAAAAAATTATTTTGTAGTATTTTGCTGTTTCAAGTCCATCTAAATATAAATTGGGAAAATATTTTTAATTGAACTGGCAAACAGGAGAAATAGAAGTAGGACATGTTCAATTTCAGATCAGCTTAAAATGATCTCACTGAGAAGCATTCCCCTATGTAGGGAGGGCATGAAGCTACATGTCAACTGTCCATTTTAATTTGCTTATCTGAAATATATTTAACCCCATCCTTTAGTATCAGTTTTAGAGTCTAGTTCCTTCTTATTTTAAATACCTAGCAAAACAGGCCAGCAATGTTCCCATCGGAAACATGTATAAGATGATCGAATATTGAGTCATGAAATCTAAGTCGACACTCTTGTCTTCTTTGTGTACCTCATTATTATTTCTTCAAGGGCAAAAATTAGGTTTATAAAATTTTCGGTGCTTGATATTATCTTTTTTAATAGATGATTATTCAGAGCTCTCTTGTCCCTCTTATTTTTTTTATTTTTTTTGGAAAGCTGCTCACACTAACCTGAGATACACATCCCTGCATGCACACAACCCTGCCATGACGTTCAGACAATGACGGTTAACGATCGCTTTTCCAGGGTTAGGTTTCAGTTTTGCATTATCCATAACTGTATTGTAGAATCTGCCCTTAAGAAATGTTCACCGCCATTTTTAAACAGAGATGGCCAAAGACAGAGATTGCAGCTGCTACATACGAGCTTCTTGAATAAAGAGATAAATCTGTATACTGGTTTAAGAAAATGAATTTTTTTTGAAATAATGATTTTAATACAAATACATTACTTCACATCAAATATTAAGAAACATAGTGGAAGGGGAAAATGTATTTCTGAGTATTTTGGTATTTCTACTGTTTGATGGACTTATTTTCCTTCCTTGAGTTTTTCAACTACTGTCATACAAAAATTATGTACCACTCGGCTTTATTAAAAAACTGCGCCATAAACATGAACTCTCTTGGAACACTCAATGACTAAACCACTCTGAAGAGCCACGTTTTCACCAGAGCTGCTAATTTGTTAATTCCTCTGCTCTTGATGGAGTTTCTTTCTGAAATGTATTACACATTTCTATGCATTCAAATACAGACGATTCCAAGTGTAATTTCACCTTATCTGACAAATCAGAGTCAGTTACTGTAAACCTCCGTCAGACCGTGAAATAACACAGCCACACTCTCTGGGCCTGGGAAGATATGTAGGGGCAGTTACATCGGTGTAACACGGCTGCAGAATGCTATGCGTTTTATTATTTTTAATGTGAAGTTCATTTTTATCTTTTCCTTTACGTTAACCTCTTTGTGTATTTCCTTTTAATTTATAGTGTCTAAAAATTCTGTCCAGTAGAAATATAATACAAGGCACATAGTTAATTAATTTTAAATTTTCTAGTAACCATGTTTAAAAAGGTAAAGAAGCAGGAGACACTAACTTTAATAATACACTTTATTCAACCCAATATATATAAAATCTTCTTTCCAATGTGGCACTAGGGCCAGCTCACGCATTCAACCTGTGGCCAGTGCCTCCCGCACTGGAGAACAGTGCACATCTAAAATTTTTAGGTGCTGAAACGACATAATAAATAAAGGACATACAGAACTTAGCAAACACTGTCACTAAAGCAAATTCTCTGTGTGAGATAAGGAGGGTGCTCCAAGGTACAGGGGACTTCTGAGATTCAGAACATGGCTTCTGAACAGTTACTTGGTAGGAGTGGAGGCATGAGTGGGAAAGAGAAGAAAAGAAAAAGGAGGGAATGAAGGAAGAAGTCGGAGAGAAGGAGAACAGTCAAGTAAAGGCAGGAATGAGGTTAGGAAGGGGAAAAGAATCCAATAATAAAGTTTATGAGGTAGACACCAAGAAGGCCAGAGACTCAGCGGTGAGTAAAACACAAGGAGTACTGAGCATTAAGGACCAGAAAAGAGTGCAAAATGAGGCTTTTCTCAGTAGGTAATCAAGGGAAAGAAACATGCAATACTGATGAGAATTCACAGTATTAAGGCCTGAAGAATCCTTGCACCACGCAACAGTACCCAGAGATGGAAGACCGGGGTGGTTACCAATGACCCCGAGAGGCAGCACGAGCTTTCCAGAAGGCTCCCCACCCGAATGCGTGCGCCAGGAAGTGGCTGAGAAGATGCCGAGACAAGGTGTCAAGCACGCCACTGGTCCCTTTTACAGAACCTTGCAGAGACGAACAACTTCACCAAATGCCTAGTGACTCTGAAGTCCTAGACACTGGACCAAAAAACTTGGTAAACTCATCATTTTTCTTGCTGACTAACTTAAAAGCAACAGAAATTTGAAGAAAAGGAACAGCTGGCTATCCATGAAAGAACAAAATGTGGTCTCGAGGAACCTGAGCTTAGGATACAAAACTGATAGCAAATGACGATGCGCATTAAAAGAACATAAATAATGAGGATTAAATATAATGTTCCGCCATTAGAATTAAAAAAACCAACAAAAGTCAACTGGCCCTGGCCAGTGTGGCTCAGTTGGTCAGAGCACCGTCCTGTAAACCGGATGGTCATGGGTCTGATTTCTGGTCAGGCACATGCCTGCGCTGCAGGTTTGGTCCCCGATCAGGGCAGTTAGGACAGGCAACCGATGAATGTTTCTCTATCACTTCGATGTTTCTCTTCCTCTGTCTTTCTCTGCCTTCCCCTCCTCTAAAACCAGTAAGCATGTTCTTGGGTGAGGATTAAAAAAAAAGTCAATTGTTCACATATATATAAATCAAGACTAAAAATTCCTTTACAACTAATCCAGATGAAACTACACTGAAGACAAGACGGTTTGACAGGAAGCTCAGTGAATCAATGTGACGAATTTACAAAAAAGTGAATGGAAACTTATGTTCTATCAGAATAAAAGAATACGGAATGAGGTTATTTAGTCTACGGTATAAAAGACTGAAGTAGTAGAGGGGATTACTGTTATAGGAAGGGTTCTAACTACTACTATTAGTATTTTAGAGAAAGCCCTGGAAAAGGAAAACGCTTAGCCATCCATATACAATGGAGATCCAAAAAGAAGTTACTGTATTTGGCTTAACGAATGGGGGAAATATTGCTAACCATTTAAGTTATTCCATAAGGACTAATTATGTAGATAGCTCATAAGGCTATATATAGCACAGAAATGCCACATTGGAATATAGAATCCTTAAGGGGTGATGGATTTGATTAGGTAACCTGTAAATCTAAGGCTCCTTCCAGATCCATGATTGTATGTGTGACTTTCATGAGATAGCTGTACACTTGCTAATTATACATTTGGACTTCAACTACACATGCACACACTCTTACTATTTTTCAGTAGATCCAACCACAGGTCTCTAAATTTAGTTCACATGTGACATTATACATAAAATCTTACTTGACAGGCACTTTCCTTGAATGAACTCATTCAATTCTCAAATAATGCTCCTGTTCTATTATCACACCCACTGTACAGATGTGAAATCTGAACAATAGAAGGTCACCTAGTCAATGCATTAGGTTACTTATGTTGTAACAAATTACTAGCAATGTAATGGTTTAAAACGCAATTTTATTCTCTTATAATTTTGGAGGTCGGAAGTTTAAAGTGGATCATCAGGGCTGCATTTCTTCTGGAGGCTCTAAGGAGAGTCCATTTCCTTGCTTCTTCTTGCTTCCAGCAGAGGCCCACATTCCTTGGCTTGTGGCCCCGCATCACCACGACCTCTGCTCCCACCCCACATCTCTTTCTCTGTCCGACCCTCTTTCGCTCTTTCTGTAAGGACCCCTGTGATTTTATGGGGCCTACCCAGATCACTTAAAATAATCTCCCCATCTCAAAGATCCTTAACTTAATCCCATCAGCAAAGTTTCTTTTACCCCTTAGGGCAACTCTCACAGGTTCTGGGGATTAGTACATGGACATCTTTGAGGACTCGGTATTGTGCCTGTCACAGCCAAGTGTATGGCAGATGGGCGGGTTTGTAACTACAATGAATGTTGCCTCTCAAATACTGTTCCTCTGTAAGTGGAAAATAGATTGATTATACTTTCTAAGGCATTCTCTAGAAGCTGCTAGGAATAAGGAATTTTCTTCAACAGGGCATGTGAAATTTAACACCTAGGATCATAGACTTTAAAGCAACAATTAGAATTCTACCTGGCATGACCTTCTTTTGGAGAATAAGCTGTTTAAAAGAATATACAGTGAATGTCTAAAGAAGGCAGCTACTCTTTTTGTTTAAGTTGCCAGTAATTTAAAAAACATTCTTTATTAATAAAAACATATTTGTGTATTCTGAAAGAAAGATTCCAATGAAATTCTGAGGACCCACATTCATACCTCCTTTTCAACTGCAAAGGAATTAAAATTTAATTTTTTATAAAAGCATTTTTTTACATAAGGAATATTCCATTTTTAGGTATTAGTACTAGGTTAGAACTAGGGAAAATATAAATCTAAGTACAAAAGCACAGTAGACATGTTATTTTTGTCTGCCCAAATGCCCGTTAAACCCTTTTTCTGGTAAGCACTCTCTCCGTCGTTTTGGGGAACTGCCCCTCCTTTACGGCAATTCTGTGATTTTGGTTGAGTTCTCAGTCACGGAGTCCTGCTCCACCCCTAACCAGTCATCACATTCCAGCCACAGACCAGTGACTGGTCCAGGTACAGATGTATGCCCCACACAACTCAGGGTTCTTCCTTGAGACTTTTCACTATACAACTGGGGAAGAGCCCTCATATTACACGAGAAAACTAGTAAGAGCTATAGTGTTGTATCCCCAGAGCTGCCAATAGCCAGGTGCTTCAAACACGTGAAGAGCGTAAGAAAACAAAAACACACAGAAAAAGGAGACAGAGAGGCTGAAGCCACTGGGCAGTGGAAGGGGGAACAGAAAGAACAGAGAAGGCAGCGAACGAACAGGACGAATGCAGGAAAGAGCAGGTGTAAGTGTCAGGGGAAGGGCGCAGAGAAGACGGCAGAGGAATGCTCAGAAAGCGGATCAACACGGCGGCGGATGGGTTAAAGAACCAGTGACAGTCAGGTACATGAAACAGTTTGAGTCTCTGAATCCAGCAGGCCCTGGTACTACACATGTCTTTTGCCTTTATATGGTCAGTACCCTTAACCAACAAACATTTTTTTGTCCGTTAAATAATGGTAATTTGATTCATGAGTGTTTACAATGTGCTCTGTTATATTCCCTTTAAGTGCCTCCCATTTTACCTTTTATTTTTTTAATTTTAATTGTTGTTCAAGTACAGTTTTCTGCCTTTTACTCCCATCCCAGCCCACCCCCCAGCCCTCCCCCCATCCCACCCACCCCTAGTTTTGTCCACGTGCCCTTTATACTTGTTCCTGTAAACCCTTCCCCTTTTTTACCTTTTAAAACACTATCAAATTCAAACCTATCTTTAGCAGCTGAAGCCTCCATCCTACTTTTTAAATAAAAAAAATGGCTTTAGGTAGATTCTAAATAATTTAACACTAATATGATTTAATTCAAGTTTATTTACTTCATATTGTTTTTTAAAATAATGTTCACATTTATTTTTATGTAATTCACAAGTCCCTTTAAAATGCACATTATATAAGAGGTACCTCACTCAGAAATAAGTTGACCCAAGAACAAAGTCTTTTGGCAAAAACATTTGATTCTGGGATTTTTACAGTAATCTTTGATATTAAATAATATGGGTTAATAATAGAAAATAATGAAAAGACTGAACAGACTTACATTTATTGAAAAGAGAAGCTAAAGAGCTCTAACTCAGGATGGTATATTACCACTGTTTTTAATCTTATTCTTGTAACTTTGACTTTTATTGAAAAGAGACAGCAAGCCCAAAATGGAGTCACTTGTGCTAAGCGCACATCCTCAAACCAAGATTTAATGCCTAACCTAACTGCAGTTTTCAGCCTCTCCCAGGGATGTGACGTTGAATCCGTCAATCTGGAATTACCCAGTTGGCACTATGGAGGTAACCTGCCCAACGAACTCCTTCCATGCCCCACAGAAAGAGGACCTTGCCTGAAACCATCCACTTTTTGCCAGAAGTTTCCTTTTCTTGCCCCCTTCAGCTTATAAAAGGCTTTCATTTTGTACAGCTCTTGGGATCCCGCTCCTTTCCATCTGCTAATGGGACGCTGCTTGGCACATGAACGTGGAATAAAGACAGTTTGAGCCTCGAATTTACTCAGTTCAAGTCTGTGTTTTAATACTATCACTACGAAGATGAGTGCACGCACATGTTCATGGAGGACAGGGCCGGGGGCTGGCTTGGGAATCAATGCTTAGTCATAACAAGGAGCATCACCTTTTGTGCCAGATGTTTTGCATGAATCCTGGATCTGCTACTACCCAGCCACACGAGTTTGAGCAAACCATTTAACCCTCCTCTGAGCTTCCTGTTCCTCATTGTAAAATGAGAAAGATAATGCTTATCTCATGGGTTGCTCTGAGCACGGGGGGATAATGTAAATAGAAAAGCCAATAATGCTTGACTCATAGTAAACCTCCAACACGAGATAATAATGATGGTGATAACTATAATGATTTTCAAATTTTAAAGTATTTGATTTGCTAGCAACTGTTTATTATTTCTCCCTATAAACAACCAGGGAAATGGAACTTCTTTCTCATTAACTTCAATGAAAGAATTTTAATTTAAAAAACCTAATGTTTTTAAAATGTAAGAAAACAGATTTGTCCAAGACCCTTTATGATAAAGCTTTATAACAAAATAGCTTTTATATAAAGAAAATGGGGGGGGGGAGGACTTGATCTTACTGCCCTAAAAACTCTGCTGGGTCTTTAGAATGTTGTAATTATGATGAGAAGAATAAAAGTGGATGTATGCCACATTAATAAAATCGTGGGGAAAAAAGAGACTTTTAAATAATTTCCTAGAAAAAGTAAAAGCTGTTCAGAGGAAGGTAATTAGAAAAATCATCCAAGTGAACTTTCCCTTCTCCTCTTTACCAAAAAAGATAGAACCTCATTGAGTCTGACGGAACCTTTCAAGGGGCAAATCCCTGTTTCCTCACTAGAGAGAAAACCTCATTTAAAAAGGAAGATGTATGTATTGGTAATAAGTTCCCATCATACTGATATTCGGTATTTCTTAATTTACTAGTTGGTGACCTACTGACCTCTAACAGCTTCGAGTATTTCCATGTATCAGTAATGATAAGCCATAATGAAAAATATGAATTGTTACTATATTTCATGTTTTGTTTTTTTGTTAATTTTTAACATTAGATTTAAAAGTGTACCAACCCTGCAATGTAGCAATCCTTATGAAATTTGACTAAAGGTTAATATGCAAGTAAGTAGTCAGTATTTTAAAACATGAGGTTTGAGAGAAACTAAAACTAAAATTAATCTTGGATTAGCACTATGCTAAACACTGCAGAAGTGTAGTAAGCCCTCCTGACAATGATTGTTTCTAACAGGACACGGACAAGGCCACAGAAAATAACGTAAGGCCATGCCACAGCTGTAAATGTGGCCCACAATCCTTTCATCTAACTGTTACTTTCTTAATAATGACATCGCCAGCCTGGTTTCAGGATTGGGTCTGCTAGTCACTGATGACCCAGGCCTCTGTGTGAGTAGGTGTACACACCTCTAGTGTACCAGACAGAGTAAACACTAAATGAAGCACAAAAAACTATGATTTACAGATTGAAGATATCTTGCTTCCTTACTAACAAGATATTAATTAATACCTTAGAAGGAAAACTAAAGAAAGGGCACTTTTGGAACTCAAGTTAAATAAGTTACTACCTACTGACATCTTCAGGAAAAGCTTTGGAGATCATACGAGCTTAAACATTAAAAAAAAAAAAAAAAGCCCCAAACGAGCGCACCAGTGCACACACAGGCAGGCACACTTTCACCCCCATTCAAGACGGCAGTTTCCTGTGTCCACGCCACAATGATGCCGATCTCCTGACACCGCTGGATGGACACAGAAGGAAGTGCTGTGTGCTTGGTAGAACGATACTGTTGTTAAGAACAAGCTGGGGAAGAATTGCATATTTTTTCTTTTGCTTAGTTTGTTCATTTCAGTTATTTTGTGTCAAGCTTTTAGGTGATGATGCAGAAGCAACTGGAGAGTGAAACTGAAAAGTATCATGTAAGGCAATATCCTCTTAACACTGTTGAGCAAGAAAAGTATGGAAAAACAAAATATTCTAAATGGGAAAATACACAAAAATGTTAGACCAAAAATACTAAGCCTCAAACCTAAACAGAAAATGCTGAGTTCTTGGCTGTAGTCATTTCTAAAAATCAATTGCCCCTTCCTCTGTGCCCTGTAACACTTTCTGTATTGTACGGAAAATCATTTTGGGGTCTGTTCTTGCTTGCCCAACTTGGGCTCCTAGAAGTCAGGGAACATATTTGATACTCATCCTTACATCTCCATTTTAATTAAAAAAAAAAAAAAAGAATACCCACTTCACTTTCCCATTCTGGAGTTGTGTATATTTCTTAAAAAGAATGTCTTATCTAGCGAAAGCTCCATGGCAACAATGGAGGAGCACACTGTACTTAGGTTTACAACTAAAAGTGAAAGTATTACAAGATTACATAAGAAATTCCTGAAAAAACCAACAGGATAGCATTAGATATAGATTTAGAAAACAACATTGTAAGTAAATCAGGATAAATAAACACAAAACTTGATGTGGCAATTGGAAATTGCTGAAAATGGTACACTTTTAATTCATTCAAAAAAATTATAAACAAACTACATTGATTCAGAAAGTACCTGGCCATGTGGTATGAAAAACGGAGACAATAGTTGAAGATACAAAGAAACACTGTAAATAGAACATGACATTTTAATCTTCTTTAAAGTGGGCACCTTGGGACCTCAACAGTTCTCCAAATCGCCACCAGCCGTCCTGTCCTATTTTTCTGAATCATCGATTGTCTGAAATCTCTTCCTTTTCACAGGTGATTACAGTTTTGGGAAAAGCTAGAAGCCGCAGGGCTGTACGAGGACTGAGTCACCTGGGTGGTTTGGTGTTTTACTAAATGATGCATGAGTGAGCATGTTGTCTTGATGAAGCTGCCAATCACCACCATTTGCCCATAGCTGTGGCCTTCTGAATCATCCTAATAGTTTCCACAGAGGAATATTCAAGCTTACTGCAAAATCTGATGCAGATTCATTGCTCTACTCACTCATTTTGAATGCAATGGACACACAGTACACATGCTCACTCAAAGGCGTCTACTGCCCCCACTGACTAATACAATGAAGTTGTCATTGTTCACACAGGTGTATTCCAGTCCACTCTCCTTGGGTGCCAGGTTACATCAATGTTGCACAAACCATTCTTGTTATATTAACAATGGTTGGACTTTTTCCAGATAGACTACACACACACACACTTTCCAGTACAAAGTTTGACTTGCTGTGCATATAGCTTGTTAGCTTTTCAGAACCTATCTAATTGAATTACTGCAGAAAAAAAAATTTTTAACAGTAATCAATAAACTAATCAAGCATATAGCCATTTATGTTATGCAAAGAGCTTGTTGATTTTCCTCCTTCTTCAAGAGAATACTGGACTAATTAAAGTGGTGAGGTTTTATAAGAATGAATAAAACTACATTTTAGTATATAGCACATTTTGTTTACCCATTCTTCTCTCAACAGACACATGTGTTGCTTCCACACGTTGGCTCTCACTAATATGCTCCTATGAACGTGACTGTACAAATATTTCTTAAGAGTTTCTGCGTTCAATTCTTTTGAATATATACCCAGAAGTCGAATTGCTGGATCATAACATTTTTATTTTTATTTTTGAGGAACCTCCATACTGTTTTCCACAGTAGCTGCACCCTTTTACCATTCCAATGGTACATAAGAGTTCCAATTTGTCCACATCCTCACCAATATTTGTTATTTTGTTTTTTTTTAAATTTTAATAGTAGCCATCCTAATGTGTGTGATGTGGTGTCATCCCAAACTCTATTTCTTTTCAAGACTATGTCTAATGAATAAATTTTTAATAAAAACAGACTTCCCAAGAGTCTATAAGTGACTTTAAAATATAGGTAATATAAACCTATCTGAATAATTTCTCATATTAAATTATTTTAATAAACCAGATTTTGGGTTTTACTTGATCTGTGTTTACCTTTTGTTGACTTAAAATTTATATAAAAATAGATAAAATACTCATCTTTTCTTACTATTAATGGGAGCATAGTGTAATCAGCTACAGGGTATGACAACTGGGTATAAAGAAGTACGCAGTACTTATATACTTTTAGTCAGGGTGCTATTATGGTAGGTTCTCCAAATAAGGTAAAATAACGAATTTTCTATGTTTTGATGTAAGTTTACATGAGTTTTTGTTGATTGAACAGTATTTTCTTTGCAGGTATATACCAAGATTCATATGGTAGAAAGAGTTAACACATTTTTACTAAAGGTACCATTAATTCATTTAAAATAGTGAATTAAAATGTCTCCAGAAAAAACCTGATGAGAAATTAGAGCTAAAAAATGACAGAAAAAAAATGGTGCTCAATATTTTAAACTAATTAAACTAAGTCTCATTTCAAGGATAACATTAAAAGACATTTATACATACGGGAACAGTCTGACAAATTGCCCCCTAGATGGTTCACGGCTGGCCATGTTTATGAAGGATGGCATTATTCCAGCCCATCCACCACCTTAGACTTTTTGCTGCCAGCCCAAAAAGTTCACAGGGCATTCAACTCCTAAATGCTGGAAGAATAGTTTTTATCTTAAGAAGTATCAACGCTGTCCAGTCAAAGACCACCAAAAACACACCTGGAGCTGAACAGTGAGGGAGACCACATACTGAGGGGGAAGGGTGGGGCAACTCCGTAAGAGGGTGTTAGAGAGGCTCTATGCTAGCATTTGAGATTTGTTCGGAGGGCCTAAGGAAGCAGAGGTGTATTTTAGATTGGACGTTGCAGGAAAATGGGGGCAATTCTATGACTGGGTTAAAAAAAAAAAAAAAAAAAGCAGCTGTCTCTCACGTTAGCCAGATGATGATGTTTGATATTTTGTGAGTCGGCAATGACCTTTTTGTCTGGCCCAGCTGTCACAACAGTTCCCGTATACAAGGCGCTGTTTTCTTTCTCAAAAAGAACATTTAATTGATAATGAAAAAATTACTCCTGAGTACAAATTCATAAATTTTTAAAAAAACAATGAACCTGTCTTGGAGCACTCTTAGTATGCCAATTTAATTCTCAACCACTAATAACCAAAGACAGATTCTTGAATATAATGGATCCAGTCAGACAGTAATTTATTTACTTTCCAATATTATAGTCTAATTTAAAATGCTCAGGGGTAAGTGAACAATCCTCCAATGAACAACTCAAATAGTACAGCCTCGTATTTAAAGATAAACATAACCTTGGCATGGTCATAATGTAAGAATATCACTTTTCAGCTAAGGAGCTCAAATATAATGGGAAAAATTTACAAAGGTCCATGATGCTTTTCTGAAATTATCCTTCGTTGAGCAAATAAAAGTAAATCTCCCATTACCCCTAAACTTTCCTGATTGTGTTGAGACATTTAGTTTACTGAAACACGTATGTAGAAATGAATGTCTTAAGGGAAAATGAATGAAAGACACTAAGTATAGGGACTGTAAGTACTCAAAGAAGTCGTTTTGCTTCTGCACACTCTCAAATGCACCACTCACTGTAATGCACTCACAACAAGAACCCAAATCCCCCACCTTTGACACTGAGAATTCATGTTAGTTTCTGAGGAAGAGCCTCAGTGGTTGATGAATCCATTTAATTAAATCAGAGATAAATATAAAAGTTATTAAACTGCATTAAGCACATAAAACAGTAAATATATATTATATTCTCTTACATGACAAAAAGTAAGATCTTTCATTGAAAAATACCAAGGAAAAATCCAGAAAGCCATACAAATAAAGGACTAAATGAACAAGATTATACAGTGGAAAGAAAAACAACTATGTAGTGTATTTTAAAGTGATCATATATTTCATTATTTCAACTAAAAAGAAAGTTTCTTTCCTCTTATTTTATTTTTTTAGCCAATAGAGAAATGACTGGTCAGAATCAAAAGAAAGCCGCTCTGACATCCTATCAATAAAAACTGTTTGATAGGCTGTTTTGCTGTGTATAAGCAACTTAGTTTGTAAACACGGGTTACTCTGAAAGCCTAATGGATTTTTAGACCAATTAAAGACAGGTCTATCTACAAACAAACAAACAAACACCCAGTGTTCCTGAATGTTAAACTTCAAGAACTGATGAAGCAGTATTAAGATTTGCTTTAAATAATAACATTGAGAACATTCAGACTTAATCATACCACATTACTGGACAATGGCAAACCTATCGGTAGAGTATGATGATAAAAATCTAGAAATATTTTCAACTCAGCTTCATAGGAAGAAAGTTAACTTGGTAATAGAAGTAGGTAACACAACCATTTGTTTTGAGGAAAAACTCTGTCGTAAGGCATTCCTTTTGTAAATTTAAGTCTTTCTGCAATTTCTGTAGCTTCCTAAGGATATCACTCACTTTGTTCTCCATGAGTAAAATTTGTAGGTCATCCCCACCCTGTTTCCATCTCTTTTAATTAAGTTTGTAAAATTTTTGCAATCATTCATTCTTCTAAGTGTTCTTTAGCCCTGTAAACTGTGCACCAGTTTTACAATGTATGTGCATTTATTTCTCCTGTGGGGCTTTCTATGCAACATCTTCCTACTTTTTTTCCTTTTTTTTTTTAAGATTTTATTTACTTATTTTTTTTAGAGAGGGAAGGGAGGGAGATAGAGACAGAGAGAGAAACATCAATGTGCAGTTGCTGGGGGTCATGGCCTGCAACCCAGGCATGTGCCCTGACTGGGAATCAAACCTGCGACGCTTTGGTTCACAGCCCGCGCTCAATCCACTGAGCTACGCCAGCCAGGGCTCTACTTTTTTTCCATTCCAAACAATATACCAATCTCCTTTCTTGTAGCACATTGAAAAGAATTTCCTGCTTCACATCGTCAAATGTTACTTAGAGGTGGCTATCTTTATTTTCATTCTTTGGTCAAATTGTGTTTAAAAATATCATCTCAACTTTTAACCATTTTTCTCTGAAAAGTATCACATAAGGACCTAAAGTGAAAAGTATACGAAATAATCTTTTCCATTTTCTTTTCTTTCTGAAACAAAGTGTACAAAATACTATTCGGCACAATTCTTTTGTTCTGGGGAAAAAAAAGTAATCAAGTAAAATGTGTGTGTGTGTGTGTGTGTGTGTGTGTGTGTGTACACGTATATGTGGACTCGGCTTACGATTGTGGCTATTTTCTTCTCCATGAGGTTAGAAGTTCTTTGGGTCCAAAACCTGCCATAATTCAAACTATCACCGACAATGTTTAAGCATGGCATTGGACCCAAACCACATTTTAAATAATGGACAGAATTAGTGGCATTCACATGGGAGCTGTGATTAAGGTACTGAATAAATATAGGGAAGTATGAAAGGATCCAAGAACCTTCTATGAAGCACTAGTCCTTTAAACAAGTTCCCTGATTAGGAAGTAAAATATCGAGACAAACATCTATAAAAAAATAGAACCTTAAGAAAAAGGAATGAGTAAAATCACAAACTTTTGGTATAGACGTATACCAAAATAATTAAAATAATGCTTCTATGTTTAATTGAGTTTCTTTCCCCTCTGTATTCTTAGCCAGCCTTCTCTTTTATAAATCATTATTAATATTTTTACTTGGCATGTTTTTGTTTTACAAAGAGTATAGGCAAGTGGTTATTTTATTTTCCTGTATTAGGTTTTTAAAATAAAAGACCTATTTTGCAAACAAATTCAAAAAATTTGTTGCTCTTCTGGAGAAAAGGATATTCTGCCATGTCTGTCTGTTATTGCCACTGGCATTCTAATAACTTCTTAAAAACAAGAGCCATTTTTATGTCCTGTCATAAGCAATACATCATTCACTTTCAGTGCAATGGAGAGTAATAGAATAATAGAAAAACAACATATGGAAAGTTTAGAACATCAATAGAGAAAAAGATTCTTTTTCACTCACCTGGGGCCTATTTCCAAACACTGAAACCAAATACATATAGCTAGAATTATAAAGAGCAATGAATTTTTCCCCACAAAGAAAGAAACCAGAGGGAAAAAACACAAATAAAAACCTATACACAGAATGTTACTCTTCTTCAGAAAGAAAAAAATATGATACAAACTGGAGTAAAGTTTTCATAATCTTCAAATCAATGGGCAGCCTATTTGTAAAGCCTTCCTTACCTAGCAAGGATGAGTTCCTGTCTAATTAACCTAAAAACTAATTGTAAAATTTCCCACATATAAGAAAATTCATAGTCACTTCAGATAATTATACAACCTCTATTTTCATTTAAAAAGACTTGAGTGAGCATATGATTCACTATATTCTTCTCTATGCCCAGTCAGGCTGTCAATTCAGGTGACCTTCAGTGTCCACAGCAAAAGCTGTCTGAGGATCATGATCAAATGTACAACTTTAAGATACTCTAATTTACTGACACTGAAAGTAAGCCTCCTCCTTTCCCTGAGATGAAAAAATACTGCTCGCATCCCTATCACAGTCAGATGCATAAAGCTAAGATGGCTAATATGGTTAAAAAGCTTTCTGGGAATTAGTACCTACCTACTGCCTACTTACTAAGAGTAGTGAATATATACTTACCCAACCTGGAACACTCAGTTTATTGTGTATTTCTTAAGCAAAGAAATACGTTGTTTTCTTTGCCCTTTATTACTTCCATGTCGATTTCCAGAAAACAAGGATATTTTCTCCTGTAAGCACTGTACAATAATTAAATTCAGGAAATTTAACGTTGGTGCTTTTATGTAACACAGAGTAAATATTTCACTTTTGTTATGGTCTAATAACACCCTTTACAGCATTTTCCTGTAAAGGATCATGCATTTTGCATTTAGTTGCCACGTCTCTTTAATCTCCTTTAATTTGGAATACTTCCTAAGCAAGGATTCCAAATTAAAGACACTGATTTTTCTTTCAAGACACTGATATTTTTGAAAAAATACAGGACAATTATTGTGTTGAATGTGCTTAAACTTATGTTTGTGTTATGTTTCCTCTGAGATTTAGTTCTGTGTCCCTGGCTGGACTAGAACATAGGAGACCTTCCCAGGCAGTACACCTACGAACACATAGGGTCATTTGACTCTACTGGTAACGGTAATTCTGCCTCCCCAATAAAGGTATTGTCAGTTTTCACACAACAGTTACTGTTTTCCCCAATAATCAATCTATGGAGAAACAGGCTGAGAACCATGCAAATACACTGCTCCTCATCAAATTTGGTCCCTGAGATTGAGCGTTCACTAAGTCTTGTCTTAAGCGGTCTTTACTGTCATGGTGATTTTCTGACTCTAACAGTCTCTCCACATTTATCAGTGGGCATTCTACAGAAGAAAGAAGCTCTCATTCATTCGTTTATTCATTCGTCATCACTGCATGAATATATTTATTCCTATTTTATCTCATGGGTTTACTCAGCATTACCATCATTATTTATTTTGATGGTCAAAGCATCCCAAATTTGGTCAGGGGATCCCCTCCAAGCTGGCTCCTACGCCCTTTTGACATTACTCCATTATGTTACTGATCTCTTCCTCACTTTCTAGCACAAGATATTTCAGGCTTGTCTTGCACCTTCCCTGTCCTAACCCTGATATCAGTCATTCCCCCAACCCCCATGGCAGATCTCTTTTAACAGCCTGTACAGGAATAATGTACAGAAACCAACACCTGGGGACCAGGTGTGCTTCATTGCTACTGGAGGCGAGGGCGCCGGGGAGACACTGCTTCTCAGCTTTTCTGCAGCAGACCAAGGACATTTCCTCCCCAGGATTCTGTATCTACAGCTTCAACCCAACTCTACAAGGTTTTCCTCTGTTTGTGTGGAACAGTAAGACTCTTGGCTACCAACACATTTATTCAATTTTACAATATACATAGAACAGTTTCAGAGTTACTACACCACAGTGCATTGCAAAACAGCTTGATAAAAAGAATTTCAACTTCGTGTGAAATTGCCCCTTTTTCCCTTTCTAGAGTTAGGTATAAAGTTCAAGTAGTGTGTTCAAAAGTTACTTGGATTAGTTCTTTATTTCTTTTACCGTGGTTATTTATCCCCCCCCAGATAAAAACCTCTTATTGAAAAATAAAGGCAAAATTTATCTTACATAACATATTAATTCAAGTTTAACTTATTAAACTCTTAATGCAGTTTAGTTATTTGTTCCCTTATAGGCAACAGACAGCGAACTCAGTATTTCTAGAAATAAGCGAGAAACCCAGTAACAGGTTCTGAGAAAACAGTCTGCAGACATCTACACCTATATGCAGGCTTGAGGAAGATAAGGGGAGGCTTAGGGAAGCTTTCCCTGTTGTACATTCTAGCTTGGTGACTGGAGTTAATGCTTCACAGGAATTCCATGCTAACTATATGACTTTAAGCAAAAGCTCAAAAATACATTCAATTCTTAAAGCTTTAAGTATTTGTCACCTAACAGTGCTAGTCATTTACATATCATTGCCTGTGGTAGCCATGTGAAAACACGTGCCTTGAAGAAGCATACTTGTGCTCCACACAGTAAAACACATTGTAAACTGGTATTCTCTGCACCTTTGTGGGGTGGCGGTTTGCAGGAGGACGCTGTCCCTGTAGGGAGAGCCGTGGAGATGAGGACACAGTGCTGTGTGTGACAGCGGACTGCAGGTCACAATGGACAGCAAAAGCCTAAAGGCAGCCGGTGAGGGGCTGCAGTTGAGACCAAGGTGGAGGTTCGGGCAGGACGTGCAGTGGTCTTAATGAAAGACAGACACGGGTAGCAACACGACACTATGGCAGGGCAGCGCCCAGAGCAGCCACATGCTGCCCATGTTCCACGGCTCCATGGGGAAGCTGCAGCGGCAGCTGCGCAAGGGCGAGTTCGCCATGTTCAAGCACAGCCCCATGTTTGAGAGCGACTTCATCCAGATCAGCAAAAGAGGAGAAGTGATCGATGTGCACAACAGTGTGCAAATGGTCACTCTGGGCATCGCATACACCAGTCCCAACCTTGTAATACCTGATGTCATGCTGCTGGCACGACCTGCTGTCAGCTGCACAATCGATGCCAAGCCTGACCTACACACCCAGGGAAGGGCACTCAAGTCAGCCAAGAGCTTGGAGCTGACCAGGCTGCTTCCTCTGAAGTTTGTAAAGTTGTCTGTCTACAGTCATGAGAACAAACAGCTCCACTTGAAGCTGGCCACTGGCCTCTCCTTTTACCTACAATTATGCCCTGCTTTAGATGCAAAAGGAGATCTGTTTGCACACTGGGAAGACCTGGTGTTCTCCCTGAGACCGCCCGTGGAGGCTTACAGCAGTACCCACGCCGTACCGGCTTGTGGCATGATGGACCTGCCTGGGTTGGAGGCAGAGGACAGGAAGAGCCCAGAGGTAAGTTTTTGCAGAGACAGAGAGGGGATGCAAGTGCTTCAGGAGAATAACCGGAAGCTCTCAGGCTGCCCCCCAGGCTGACCTCAGGCTGCCCTGCTAGGCTGATGGGGGGAAACACTGCATGTGGGAGGGCTCAGGCCAGATGAGCCCCTGTGTGGAGGCCCTGACACTGGGGAGGCCCTGAGTGCTTCTGCATATCCGAGGTCCCTTAGACGTCAGTTCCTCTGACCTCATACCTGATGTTGCAGAGCTGTCCCAGCATCCTCACCGTCCAGTCTGTTTTGGAACACTTGCCTGCTACCGTGGACTCAGGCAGTCTGACCTGTTGTAGGACCCCTTTAACGAGAAAGCCCTTCCGTTATCTGAGTCACGAACTGATTTTTGCATAAAGCTGTGGCACTGCAGCATGCTTTGCACATAGGCGCACAATATTAGTAACTATCGGAATGTAAAACAGACATGGCTTATTGCCGAGCAGGCTCCCTCTAGGGGTCTCTGCCCTAGCTCCCTAAAGGGAGATTGTATGCAGAGCTTTATGCACTCTGCTGAGACAACTGCATACGGCACAAGCACACTGGGGCCTCCCCGGCACTGGAGCTGTCCCAGCGAAGCTGCAGTGACCCTTGTGGGTGTGCCGCAGGGGGGTTCCTGCATCCACTGGGAGACTGCACTTGGTGACTTTAACGGCTCTTCTATCGATAAGCTCTTGAAGACCAGTGGCAGTCCGTTCTAGTCTCATTCATTTTCTTCTCTACTTCCCCGTTTCTCCTTTCCTCACAGGCCATGGAGCTCCATGGAGAAGGGGACCAAGACCAAGTCAGTGTCAGAAGCCTTCCCATGGTCGCTGAGGTGTCTGGGGCCACCTCTCTTGCTCATGCTGGTGGGGAAGGAGTCCAACAACATGTTTCACGCAAATACTCTGTGCTCAGCGTGAGCGTGGATGCAGGAGAGGAGACGGCCAGCAGCCCTGTAACAGAAACCGTGGAAGGTCACGGAGACGGACTCTTCCTGTCAGCCTGACTGAGAGAAGGCAATATAAGTGATCAGAATGGAGGCCAGAGAGTCTCCCAACACCAGGCTGATGCCCTTAGGAAGGGAAAGGAAAAGGAGAAAACTCCCACCAAAAGGCTCTCCCATTCCGGCCGGAAGTGGCAGGGCAAGCCGATCCCAGGATCTCTGGAACCACTCGGGGACAGAACGGGAGAACCACCAGAGCAGCCCAGGTACCCGAGGACATGGCTCCACCCCCCAGGAACACAACAGCCTTGGTGTCACCCGAAAGGGGTCTAGATTATCTCAAAAATCAAGGAGGAGCTGATCTAGAGCTAGTTCTGGGGGTGGGAGCATAATCCAGAGATCTCTTCCCTCGCCGCTGCCCATTCTGCAGATCTCCCAAGACTACTAGGAGGGAACACTCTAGTCATTCACGGAACCTGTGGGTATCAACTAGAATGGATCTCCAATGTTATGATCCACCCATCCATTTTAGGATGGGGAAACAATGCCTGCTACATGCTTTAAAAATAAAGAATTTATAAATTGGCCTGTTATGGGCTCAAAGAAATTCCATTTTGGCTCCCTTCTTCCTGAGCTAAGTTGAAGTGGGCACTGATTCCTAGTACATGCCTGTGTTATTTGGGCAAGAACATCAAGATGCCCAAAGAGTTTGGTGTGTCTGGTGCATCCAACTGCCTGTACGTTGAGCTTGCCAATGTGTGTGACAAGTGCCTATGTCTTAAGTGTTACGCACTGCGTGTCTATAATTTGTGTCCAGAGGGTTCAGTGACTTTGAAATGGTCCGTTTATCTATAGCACTTGCTTTTTCAAAATGGTGCTTGTCTGGCATAATTGTGTGTTTGAAGGAGTAAATCTGTCTTGGTTATTAGTATGTACAGAGTGGTACATTGGTTTGGGTACACTGTGGTGTTGGCCAGCCTACTGAATTTACCACCGCTACCCACATCCTAAGAAGTTTCAGTCATGGCCTCTTCTTCCAGCTGGCACTGCGACCAAAGGCAAACGTGGTGACCCCACCTGCCACAATTCTGAATCACATACTCAGTGTCCCCATAAAAAAGACGGACATTAATTCTGCCCCTGAGAGCCTCACACTCTCATCCTCTCACTGCACCTCCACCCAGGACTGAAGGCTTCTGCACAAGTGTCGTCCCAGCAGCTCCGTCCCGCCTTTGCATCTACAAATAGTGAGGGCTTGTCTGGGGCTGGCAAACGGGCTTATCCAAAGGGAGTACAGCATCAGTTAATCTGGGTTTCCCATTCAAAGGCTGCCTGACCAGGAGAGCGCATTTATCCTCTCTGAACTCTAGGGACAACAACCACACCACCACCACCACCACCACCACCACCACCACCACCACCACCACCACCACCACCTAACCAGCAGGGTGTTGTAAAGATTCAATTAATCTCAAATTGAATTCAATGAGTCACAACGCACAGTTCCTGAGATCCTTAAGTGCCACCCAGGACAACTAGAGAATAGGGGCTGTTCAGGCACCAGCCAAGTTGGTTTCAGGACGGTGTCAGGACCTCACTTGGGTGCCATGGAATGTTAACCGAAGGTCACTGGCTGCCAAGTCAAATGTCAAAAGAAACTCTCAACTTGGAGTGCAGCGAAGAAGGAAAGTTTAGTGCCAACAGCCCGATGGCAGTACAACACCATGGTAGAAACAGCCTGGCCCTGAGGCTGCGTGGGCACCGTGCCCCACGATGGTCTGTTCCTCTGCTCCCAGGTGGCCCTGGGGCCAGGGCGCGAGCTCTCTCTCTCTCTTTTTTTAAGTTGAATTTACGGGGGTGACAGTTAATAAAATTATGTTTCAGGAGTACAATTCTATAATACACCCTCTGTATATATATACATATACAGATGGGAAAGGGAAAGAGAGGGAGAAAGGGAGGGAGAGCAACATCAATGTGTGGCTGCCTCTCACACGCCCCCTAATGGGGACCTGGCCCGCATGCAACCCAGGCATGTGCCCTGACTGGGAATCGAACCAGTGACAGTAGGGCAGCACTCAATCCACTAAGCCACACCAGCCAGGGCATCATTTGTATATACTGTGCTGGATGTTTACCACCCCAAGTCAAGTCTCCTTCCTTCACCATTTATCTCCCTCTGTGATCTTTTACTTCCCCCCACCCCTCTTTCCCTCTGGGAATCACCATACTGATGTCTATGAGATTTTTTAACCTTAATCCCTTCACCTTTTTCACCCAGCCTCTTTACCTGCTCTCCTCTGACAGCTGTCAGTTTGTTTTCTAAGAGTCTGTTTCTATTTTGTTCATCAGTTTATTTTGTTTATTAGATTCCATGTGTGAGATCATAAGGTATTTGTCTTTCTCTGACTGACTTATTTTATTCAGCATAATATTCTCCAGGTTCATCCATGCTAACCCAAAGGGTAAGATGTTCTTCTGTTTTACAGCTGGGTAGTATTCCATTCAGTTAGGCAGTCCCACTCCGCAATGCCCTGCTCTGCTCTGCTTGGTTCCACCCTGTTCCAGCAAGACGCCGTCCGTGTGTCAGCTCCAGCCGGGGAAGCGCAGTCTTCGCTCTTCATGGAAAGTCTATTCTAAATGCAGGTGGTTCATTTGTTTCTGTCTGCATTCAAATTTTAGGGGTTTTCTCCCATCCTTTATTTAATTTTATTTTTTGAATTTGTAAAACATTAATATACTTCTAGAAGTTAAATCCGTATTTCTGATTAGCAAGCAGATTTCAAAAAACAGGTATGCCACAAAAATTCCTATTCCTCATGCAGTTTCACTGGACGTTTACATCCTCAGAGTATCCACACCCACAGTGACTGATTTCATACAGTAATGACATGAAAAATAAGTTCAAGACTGCTAGGAAAATGGAGTAGCTATACTTTTCCCTATTCTTCCCACTAAATACACCCCAAAAACCTGGACATGATATATGGAATAAACATAAGAAGACACTGAAAGGTGGACAGAAAAGGGCAGTCCAGTTAGGGATCTTGGCACCCAGAGGAACAATATGGCGGTATGCTGCCAAGACCTTAACAGGTGAAGAAGCTGGCAACCCATAAATGTCACTGGGTAAAGACTACAACAACAACAACAACAACAACAACAACAACAATAACAGCCCTGCTCTCTCCAGACAAAGGAGCAGGAAACTGACAGCTTAGCAAGACAGAAAACCTGTAGATGATGACTAGCCTATTCCAGTCAAAGACTATGAAAACCTCCAAAAACAAAAATAAAAACTCTGTGACCCCACCTCCATCCATGAAGTGAAGGTCTAGTGATGAGCCCTGATCTGCAAATCCACTGGAAGAAGGAACTTTTGTCTCCGCCAGGTAAAATTAGCCCTTCCTGCCCACAATGTCAGACCATGGGCTGAGGCAGCCTTTCACCACAGCCCAGTGGTGAGGAGCTCAGCCATCCTCCCATCCCATGGTACCGGTTGACGCCATGTGGGGAGAGTCAGCAAGGACCCAGCAGGACTCCACCACACCGTCAACCAACAAGATCTAATGGACACTACAGAACACTCCATCCAACAACGGCCAAAAACACATTCTTTTAATTTGGACACATACTAAAATAGAACCCATTCTGGGAAATAAAAGTTTTGTTTTTGTTTAAAAAGACTGAAAACATGAAGAGCACTGTCCAACCACAATGGAATCAAACTAGAAAACAGTATCAAAAACGTAACAGAAAAAACCTCCAAACATAGAGTTTAAATGACATACTTCTACTAAATAACCCATGGCATAAAAAGGAAGCCTCAGAAAATTGATAAAAAGAATACATTGAACTGAATGAAAATAAATATAGAACATAACAAAACTTGTGGAATACAATTAAAGTAGTACTGAAAGGGAAATTTATAACACTAAACATACATATTTTATGTTTATGTTTAGAAAATGAAAAATGGCAATTTTCTAAGCTACCACCTCAAGAACCTAGAAAAAGAGTGAAACAAAGTAAGCAGACGATGATAATAAACATAAAAACGGAAATCAATAAAATTGAAAATAGAAAACAATGAAATAAAGAATTCTTTGAAAAAATTGATAAAATCAACAAACTTCTAGGCAACACATAACATAGAAAACACAAATTACCAATGATTAATAATGAAATAGGGGCCATATCACTACAGAGTCTATAGACATCGAAAGCTGTCTAACAAAGGAAAACTAACAACTCGGCATATAGAAACTGGACAACTTAGATGAAATTGACCTAACCCTTAAAGACATAAACTACCAAACTCACACAAGGAGAAACATATAATCTAATTAGCTCTATATCTATAAACAAATTGAATCAATAATAATCTTCCCAAAAGAGAAAGTACCCAGATGTTTTCAGTGGTGAATTTGACAAAAGATTTAAGAAAAAAAAAAATCATCTCTTCCAGAAAATAAAAGATGGGACACTTCCTAACTCACTCTATGAAGCCAGCATTACTCTAACACCAAAATAGATAAAAGTAGGAAAAACTACAGAATAATATCTGTCTTGATGGAAATGTTTGGTATCTTGGTTGTATTAATGTCAATATCCTGTTGTGATACCATATTATAGTTTTGCAAGATGTTATCACTAAGGGAAAATAATACAGAGAGGGTACAGGAGACTGTATTATTTCTTAAAACTGGATATATATATACAGGTATGGCAAAAAGAAGTTTCAATAAAAATTTTGAATAGAGCTATTAACCCTTATAATATCAAATCATTACTGAACTCTAATGTTACTTGTGCTATTTTAAGAAAGCAAGTATTAGTTTTTATTAGAAAAATTTAAAAATCCTTTTAAAACAGCTGTTTGGTTGTAGGTGAAGCTCTCATACAAACTGCAATGACTACGCTGTAAGATTGCTACAGCTGACAGGGAAAAGTGACAGCTGCTGTCAGGGTATACACTAATAAGTTATCATGCTTCACGAATATGTCATTATTGATGAGTTGAAAGATCACACTGGTTTTAATGATGTAAGCCTGCTGGCTTTAATTATACGAAAGGGTTGATGGGAAGATTTGAAACAGAGTGGTAGGTTATCTAACCAGAAAGCATTTCCATTCCCTACCACTCCATATATATACACACACACCATATTGTGCTGTGAATAATGCACTCCTGTGTAAATTGCACACCCACGTTTTTAGTCCAAACTTTCAGGGGGAAAAAAATCTTTTATTTTAATTTTTAAATTAATTATTTATATTAAGAAGCAAAACTGATTACCATATTTCAGGATATTATTTTGCATACAGGTATTGTTACTGCTTTTTATAGTTATACCTTTAATGCATAAGCATAAATAAAAATTTAAAACATTTCTATATATGTTTATGGATATAGAATTATTACTTCCCATGTAAAATGTGCACCCTTATTTTTCCCTCAAAACTTTGGGCAAAACTGCGCATTATACATGGCAAAATATGGTGTGTATCTCTCTCTCTCTCTCTCTCTCTCTCTCTCTCTCTCTCTCTTTCTCTCTCTGTTTATAACTCATGTAAGACATTATTGAGCTGCCTCTTACCTATGAATAATTCAAACATTTTGAATATTACATCTTTCCTTACAGATTCTAAATATTTTTTATAAATTTTTCAAATGAAATGTTATTTGATGTTGGGAACCTCCCTGCCTGGTATCAGAAGCTGCAACCCCCGCCAAGGCTAAGGCTGAGGGAATGACCTTGGAGCATAAGCCAGCAAGGAGACGAAAGCTTATCTCCCTGGCAGGAGCATCACTTCGGCTCCTTTTACTTCATCCATAACTGGCCCCCAATGCTTGGTCAGTTAGCCAATGATGGGTAAGGTTCCCCAAGGGGGGAACGACCTAAGGAACGCACAATCACATGGGAGGCCCCCAAGGAAGGACTTTGGAGGCTACAGCAAAAGGGGGTGATGGACCCTCGCCCCTCAGCTTTGACAAAGCCTGAGTCCTCATTGTCTTCGAGAAATCTCCTAATCTCTTGGCTGCCTTACTTCCCTTGCTCCACCTAAGCCTGAAACAATGACAGAGGGTGGTGCAGCCCTGTGCTGAAAAGGGCGGGTTCCCTGGGTGATCAAGCCTAAAAAAGAATATGTAAAATACTGTGAAACCTGCTTTGTTTAGAATGCTCTCAATTAAATGATAAGGGTCCAAGGAAGAAGTAAGTTTGTTCCTTAAAGAGTTTTACAGCTCTTTAGCTTTCTGATCCTGACTCAAAATAGGCCCTCAGAGTTCTTGGTATTTGATCCTTACTTCCTGGCAATGAGTAATGAGCTTTACCTGAATTCCTGTGTAAACGAACCCAATAAAAGCCATTGAGGAAAAGGTTCTTGGCCCTTCTCCTTTGAGAGATCGGCCACTTTTCCTCCCCAAGCAGATCATGTCTTGGTAGACTTATTCTTATCCGTGGCGGCCGGGGAGGAGGGGGTGGGGGGGGGCCCCTGCGGGCAGAGCCTGCCCACAATTCAAGCCTACTGACAAGAGTAAAGAAATAAGAATAACATTTATAAAGCTGGATAAATCAATTTACTATCTAGTTAATTTTATTATAATAAATATAATAATAAATTGTGCAGGTAATATTAATCAGTTAAATTTTCTATTTTTTAAGGAGTAATCTTTTAAGCTAGGGAACTAGCAGAACATTGTACTAACAGACTGGACTTACGCCCTGAGCTTATGAGCTTATGTGTCAGTCTAATTTTTTAAACGTGTGTCATACTACATCCTTCTAAATCAACAAGTAAAAAGGCTGATTCTGTATGGGTAAGAGCACTGATCCTGGGGCCAAACTGCTTGAATTCATATCCCAATGATTCCATTTAATGACTCTGAGTTTGTAAAAGTAACTTCACAGGTGCATCCGCGAAAATGGTGTAATGATGACATGCACCTCCCGGTGTCCTTGTGAGGAGTCAATGCCCTTGGAGCAGCGCTTGGCTCGCAGAAGCACCTAGGTGCTGTCAGTTATTATTATTATTATTATTATTGCTGTATTTTACATAAAGCTGACTTCTAAAGGGAAGTTTAACTTGCTGTATTATCTAAAAAACAATTCAAAAATAACTACTAAACAAATTAAGTAGGTGCTAAAAATAAGAAATTAACTAGCTTCAAGTATCCTTTAATCTGCTTATTCAAAATGCAAATACCACTTTAAAATTTAAATCAATGTGAACTAGTTAGATATGGTCTTTTAAAAAAAGGTACTATATCAGCCCTGGCTGGTGTGACTCAGTGGACTGAGTGCCAGCCTGGGAACCGAAAGGTTACTGGTTTGATTCGCAGTCGCGGCATATGCTTGGGGGCCTGCAAGAGGGAACCAACTGATGTATCTCTCACACACTGATGTTTCTCTCCCTCTCTTTCACCCTCCCTTCCCCTCTCTCAAAAAGTAAATAAATAAAATCTTTAAAAAATAAAAAAGGTACCAGTTCTTTATTTTTCTTCTAAATTATCTTCACATTTGTAAGGGTTAAAAAATTGTTTCAATAACTTTTAATAACAAAATACTAATTTTTTCTATTCATATCCAAAATTATAGACAGATCAAACCATTAATAAAATCTTCTTAAAAATTAGTTAAGGGATTAACATTTTCAACCTGTCTTTAAAAAGAGAATTCACACCATTTTATTGCCATGACAAGTCTTAACTTTCTTGATCTAACACTAAAGGGAATATTTTTAAAATCAGGAATTCATCTATCATAAAAATAATAACACTGAGATGAATAAACATACAGCTTTTCTTAAAAACTAGGGTATTTCCTCTTATGGCTTATTTTCTAGGAAGAATGCTGTACCATTAGGCTTCCTAATAACTTACAAAATAATTCTTAAGGTTCAAATTAAGAACATGAGAAAACTGTCTTTAACCATGTAGGCTGATAGAAAAAAGGTACTATACATGACAGGCAACATGCTACCCTGTAGCATACAGCGAATGTGCAGAACAACGCATTAAAAGAACAAGGACACCAAGAAAAGAGTACAGATCGGTCCTGGTCTGAGCCCTGGAAGTCCACAGCTGCAGGAAGTGTGATCTTTTCAGAACTGACGAGTTCTCAAAGGAGCTATCCAAGAAACCTGTTGATACAAGGCTCAGTACATACCTCACCTATCATACCAATTACAAATGTTTTTAATGCACTGTTTTAAGAGGTGTACGTGACTATCAGCAAAATCAAAACAATTTTTAGAAAGTAGAAAACTTAACAGACTATTACAATATGGCATGAGATGTCAGAAAATTACTGGCTATTAGTATTTGTAGGACCTGGAAAATATGGTGCTTTGTTGGCAGTAATCAGACCCGAGGTGTATTTGTTTACTTGATCATTTATGTACTTAGGTCTAAGTTCTGGGCACCATGAGGTAAGCAACACAGATAAAAGTCCAAGTACTTGTGAAGCTTTCATTCTATTGGGGCAAACAAACAAAAATTAAAAAATGATGCCATTTCAGATATCAATAAGCCCATGAAAAAACAAAGTAAGCTAATGGGACTGAGGACAAGAGACATCTCTGAGGAGTAAGTCGTTGAGTGGAGATTAAACTGATAAATCACGCGAAGCTCTGGGGCAGTGTTCCGGTCTCAGTAAATAGCATGTGTTAACCTAGACACAGAAATGGGCTTCCTCTGTTTGAGGAACAGCAAATATCCAGCTGTACCTGAAGCAAAGAGATCAAGGACAAATATAGCAGTAGACAAGATCAGAGCTATGTATAAAGCGGGCGCCAGATCATGGTAGTGTCTGGTTGAAGAGTTCGGATTTTACCCAGGGGTAATGAGAATATATTAAAGAGTTTTCTAATCGTAGGGCAGATTATGCTTTAGAAAGACCACTTCGGCTATAGTGAGAACTGAGGGAAGTGTAAGTGGAGGCACAGAGACCCATTATGAGGCAACTGCTATCATGGAAGAAAGACGACCCTGGCCCAGTAGCTCATCCGAACACCAAGGTTGCAAGTTCAATCCTCAGTCAGAGCACATACGAGAAGCAATCAATGGATGCATAAATAAATGGAGTAACACACTGATGTTTCTCTCTCTGTTGCTCTCTCCCTCTCTCTTGCTTTCTCCCTCTAAAAACTAAACATAAATAAAAAACCCACCATGATGAAGGTGTGTACCTGGGCCAAAGCAGTGAAGCTGGTAAGAAGTAGTAGGAGTGGGGATATCAAAGTACAGTAGGCCAAAATTACTGGCAGGTTAGATGCAGCATGTAAAAGAAATAGAAGGAAATCTGACTTTGGAATGAGCAAAACCTAGTAGTCAAACATACACATGTAGGGTCAGATCATTTAAGTCTGATCATGTTGAAGGCTTTGGTTTTACCTGAAATGCACAGGAAGCATTGGAGAAGAAAAAAGGGGTAGGATTCCAGATATATTTTGTTGATTTAACATAGAAGGCTCAGCAAACACACACCAGGCCCCTCACCACTGTTTTAGCCTGAGCCACAGCTGATTCTTTCTGGAAAGCCTAGGAGCCAGCCCATCAATCAGAGATGAGGATTTCCTCAGAAGTGCAGTGAAACCAGATGAAGCTTATTCTTGAGACACATTGGTGCAAATACACCCTTCTTCTATACTCCTGTACCCCCAAATCTATTAAGAAACTGCTGGAACCAATTACATGACAACCTTCTGACCATGTAAACTCACCCAGTTTATATCCCTGTCCCCCTTGGTTCTGCTTTGGTCCTCTATCCTCAGACTCAATCTGCTGTCACCTCTTCTCCTGATCCAACTTCCCACTGTGCCCTCAGCTGATTAACAAACACCTCTGCATCCTTACCCTCTTCAGGAAGCATTCCCTTTATCCACCACCTTTAACTTCAGTGTGGCTCTCCCTGAATAACACCACAAGCACTGCAGCCCCTAAAAAGGGCAGTCAGCGGCTGGTTCTCCAAACCCTTACACATGCCAGCCAGGAACGGACATGTAACATGTGGATGCTACGACTGAATATGGTAAAGAAGTACCATTCCCATGGAAGTGATAAAATGACAAATTCACAAAGAAGAAAACAACCCACCTTAACGGTAAACACTAGAGAACTGCCTAAAAAAACCTAAAATATATCCACAGAAGGATATTATTAAAGACATTATAAATTCATGTTGCAGAAGAATACTTAATGCCTTTTAAGCATATACACGTAAAAGATTATTAAGGCCCTGGCTGGTGTGGCTCAGTTGGTTAGAGCGTCATCCCAAAAACCAAAAGGTCACGGGTTTGATTCCTGGTCAGGACACATGCCTAGGTTGGGGGTTCAGTCCCTGGTCAGGGTGCGTACAAGAGACAATGGATTGATGTTTCTCTCTCTTATCGCTGCTTTTCTCTCCCCCTCCTTTCCTCTCTCTCTAAAATCAATAATCACGCCCTTAGATGAGGATTAAAAAATTAAAAAGGCCCTGACCAGTGTGGCTTAGTTGGTTGGGCACTGCACCACAAAGCGAAAGGTTGTCAGTTCGATTCCCAGTCAGGGCACAGGCCTGTGCTGCAGGCCAGTCCCCATTTGGGACGTGCGCAGTGATTCTCTCCCATGTCGGCGTTTCTCTCCCTCTCCATCTGCTTACCTTCCCCTCTCTCTAAAAGTAAATAAATAAAATCTTTTAAAAAATTAAAAAGATTATTAAGCAATATGTAACACACAAGGTTGATTTCACTAAAAAGAAAGAGGAATGCAGGGTGTGTGTGCTCAGAAAATTATAAATAAACTGTACCCAAAATGTTCCTCTCTAGGTGGTAGAGTTACAAATCATTTACTTTTCATATTTTCCTTAATTTCCACAATAAGTATAATTTATTATAACTGGTGGGGAGGCAAAAATAAATATTAAAAACCATAACTGTAACATACCAAAGCTGTTCTTCAATAAAGTTTACATAAGCTGTTTTAGACTTTTTATGCCCTTGCTTCCTAAAAAACAATCAAAACCACCTCTAAGTCCTTCAGTTGACTGCCCAGAACTTGAATCATTAACAACAACAGCAAAAAAAAATCAAACAACAACAAAAAACCCCCTCAAGATTTCTTCCAAGCATGTCAGAGTTTCATAAATCTCTCCAATTAATTATTCTCTTCCAAATACCTAGATGGACTCTCCAAAGCAAATGGCTCTTTGCTGGGGTCCCTTAACTGTAAGAGTTGTTTAGTACAGCTTTGTAAAAATCCATGCATTCTTTATGCAGAAGAAGGTATTACTCAATTACATATTTTAAAATACTCTGTAAAAAGAGATTTTCACTTTGCTAATTTACTTTAATGAATATACATATATACCTTTACATAGTTTTGGCTTATGCACAGTAGTAACATGTAAAAAAAAATACTGTAAAGTCATCTTTAGCAAATATATTCCCCAAAAGGAAAAAAATTAAGAACAGAAACGTCAATCTCAAGGTAATGGTACTACAACTGCGTCTGCCATAAAAATAATGACACATCACCCAGAACAATCAATCTCTAATAACTCTAAGTCATTTCTTTCAAAATGTTTCCTCTTTATCAATGCTTAATCTTCTAAATTTAGCTTCAGAAAAAATACTTCCACTATAATTCCAAATAATTGCTTAGAAGAGAACCTGAAATGGGCAGAAAACATTTGGAGACATATTCACTTAAGTGTTATTTCACTGTATTATATAACACAGACGTATAAATATCAGTGGCTTATATTTTCCACAAGGTTAACTACTATTACTAGAATATTCTAGAATGCTTTTCTTTTAAATCATAACTGAAAAGTTATATGCCATTTCCAAAAACAGTAAATATTCTTGAAAAGAATAATTAGTGAACAATATTATGACCAGGAAGAATTATATCTCCCTCATCTAATTAAGCAAGGTACAGCGTTAGACGCTTCTCAAGTCAAGTTTAACAGACACGGTATCTGTTCCCCAGGAATCTCCAGCCTCCAGAGCTGTTATGCCCCCACTCTGTCCGACACCAACAACAACCAGTATAATATCCCCTGAAGTCCATTCCAAATTAGGAGGCAGCTTCTTGTTTTCAATTAACATATTTAAAACTCCATCTTGAAGAAAAACACAGGTGGGTCTAAAAGCAGCATTGCATTAAGTGAATCTAACAAATGGACAAGGCAGGAGCTGAGGGCTGAAGAGAGGCAAAGGTCAGAGGGAGGACACCCAGACAGAGAGAGGGTGTGGGTCGGTATTCCTAATCCACCTCTGTCACTGCGAACCACACTTCTCCTCTCGTCAGGGACCGGCCGAGGCTGCTGCTACTGCTGCTACTGCTGCTGCTGCCCAGGGCTCAGTGAGAGGATGACACGTAAAAGCTGCAGAGCCCAAGCAGGCCTGAGGCTCTGTATTTCAATTTCATTATTTAAAATTTTATACTTATATGTAAATTTCTCCTTATCTACACTGCTTTAAAACAGCTTTATTCTCCTAGAGTATGTTATCTTGATTCAGCATCCCAATCACCTAACCTTTTAATTGAGAGAAATCATATTACTCTGATTTAGCAGAGATTTTATTAACAGGGCAGAAAGGAAGTTGTCTTTCTATACAGAACAATTAACCAGAATTCTGCATATTTTAAAAGCTTTCTGTATATAAATGCTTTCCATTCACCTCATAATCTTGGTTAAAAATGCACAGTATGGATGCTAAACTTAAAGTGAACAAAAGATTTATTTTCTTCAAACACGGGCATACTGGAAGGAAGTTCAGTCATTTACTTGCACGCACTTAAAACAATACTCCTGGCACTGCAGTGACAACGGCTCCGAATCGCAAAGGTCAGTTAAGTAAAAGGAGGCAAAGGCAGCAGAACTCAGATGCTAAGAATAAAAACAAAAATAGGTCCAATGCAGCATTTTGAGAATGAAGATCAATGAAAACAGTTTTCAATACCATATTACTTACAGCATTATTTTCTATACTATTATGAGAGATCATTTCCTCTTTGCTGGTTCTTGACATTTGTCTTAATAAAAACAATACTTAAGGCAAAAATTTTCATTATCTGAAGTGAAAAGCTAATACACTGCCTCAGGTGGAAAGTACTCAGGTAATAGGGTAAAGTGAGAAGACATGATAGAAATATAAATGGTGTGGCAAGGAAAGAACAGCATCATATTTTATTTAACTATTGATCTGAGTGATACAGCAGCAGGTTGTCTTTCCAATCAAAACTACTTTTATAAAGTAAACCAAATGCCCTTGCCTGCTCCACAGTGAAGGTCTTCAAAAGAATCAACTGAGAAGATGAGGTACAAGAAAATTATGATCTAAACCACAAAAAAATGACTAAAACATGAGTGAATAATGTATACTATCATTTAATGCTATAATTCTCAGAAATTCTAAGTAAACAATCTTACTGCTTAATGCTTATAAGAGCAAGCATAGAATTAATGAGACTGTTAATGTATCAAATCAATAATGAAGTAGAGATAATGGCATATATATGCGTTGAGCTTAATCAATAGAAACAAATGAAATTCAGTACATAAAGATTTTCTAAAATCAAGCCAGTAGTGCCATAGATAAAATAACGCGGTAGCTCTCCGTTTGCTTACCTGTGAGCACAGCTTTTGCGGAAGGATCTGCCAGGTCCAGGGCTGACTTCCCATCAGTGTTCCGAATGTTTGGATCGGCTCCGTGCTGCAGCAGCACTGTGCAGGGAAAGCAGAAACAGTATCTTACCTCGGGGACACAAAGATTATTTACTGGGAAGTGTCGTCTCGGCATGGTGTAGGCATACACATACATTGCACAGTGTTTTTCTCTTTCAAGAAAAAAAAAGGAGAAAGAAAGAGAAAGAACGGGGAAAAAAGCACTGCAGCAAAGGATCCTCTCTAGAGTACAGCAAAGTTGGCAACTTATGGTACAGTATTATCACATGACTGAACATCATAAACATGAAACCAGGAAAATCTTGCAACAGACAGTTTGGGTCTGCTGCCTTCAGGTAGCAGGATGGGAGGCTGTGTGCTCACTGCCTCGCACTGTGCAGTACGCTAACCGGCTAACCGAACCGGCCCTATCTTTACTACCACTGTGGCTGCTTGTTGCTACTGCTGCTTTACAGCTGAATTTCCTAACACTTCCTCTCCTAAGAGGAGTTGTAATACTGTGCAAGCCTTTTAGTGGCTCACCGCTTACATATAAATCTCTCACCCTAACATACTGGCTTGCTTCCAAGAAGTTTCACAGACACAGCAATGCATGCAACTCTGGTCCCCCACAGTCGAGCTGCAAAGAACTGCCTTCTACAATAATTCTTTCCATCAAAAATGTTTAGAAACAGAAACTCAATCACTATAACATATGCTAAGGAATAAATACTGAGCATGCTGTATTGGATAAAAAGTAGCGATAGAGGATTCTTGGATACAGGGGCTCCCTAAAGACAATCAATGCTTAAGTAAAATCTAGATATCATAATTGATCAATCTAAAACATTTCTCAACTACATCAGGTATGGGAGCGGGGGGACATCAGGTATGGGGGGGGAGCTGTGGTAGTAACACTACCCAGCCAACAGTTAAACTAATAAATATAGTAAAGACTAGTTCATAAAGGACACATCGACAAAGCCAAAGGGGGGTAGGATCGAGGGTAGGAGGTGGGGATGGCTGGGGTGGTGGGGGAGACAGATGAGGGGAAAATGGAGACAACTCTACTTGAACAACAATAAAAAAAACCACAATAAAAAAAACTAGTTCAAGTAAGCAAAGGTCAACCACAAGCTATTCTAATAGCTCAAATAATTAAGATTTTGTGTACTCCTGAAGAGAATAGGACATAAATTTAAAGCAAAGCAGAAACTTAATTCAAATAAGTACTTAAAAATATGTTATACAGTGTCTAAAAACATCTGCTCATGAGTTCTAAATTTTCGTTCATTAACAGTTCTATGCTAAAGTATATACATTCTTTTGGAATATTTGGAAGACAACCCTCATAAGTCCTGCTGTTTATGAAGCTCTCCCTCTTTCTTTAACGCATAAGCCACCTAGCCAATGGTTTTGTTATAACGTACAAAGGAACAGCCCTACCTAGAATTAGGACACAGCTGCAGGGCACTGTTGATCAGCAGCTCTGGCATTAAATCCCTGGCACTCTCATATTTGAGGTGATCAAGATTAGCCACAGTTTGAAAAGATACAGTGAGATTTTTGCCAAAACTTTCTGTATTACTTTATTCTTAATTAAGCAAGAACATAATTATTTTACAGATGTTTATCAACTGACTCAAGAGTAAGTGGAGTAAAATATAGCAAGAGTAAAAACAGCAAGTGCCACAATACCAAACTGTATTTACTCTTTCATCGTAATGAATAAGCTTTCACAGCAGTGTTTTTTTACTCCAGGAAGAAATCCCCACCTGAAGATCTGGCTTTTAAAGGGTCTGCATCATGAAGCAGATTCTCGTATCAACTGTAGAGCTGACAGCTATTGCTCTGTCTTTACAGCAATATATTGCTGAGAGATCACATACAAAGGCAGGAAAACAAAGAATTAACTGCGGCCATGAAAAACAGAGTTTTGCACTGCATACATCAAGAAAGCAAGCAGTGCGTTCATTTACCAAGGCTTCACAATAATACGATGGGAGCTTTTATTCTGCAGCTTCATGAGTGGTAGAGGCGAAGCACTGAAAGCATCTTGTTCCTCCAAGAGTCACTTAAAACCCCAATCTTTTTTGTTGTAATCAGTCCTTCACCTGTTATGTCTGCTATTTTGCAAGAGAAATCTGCCATTGAAGTTTAGTTGCAGTTTCTTTACTTGGGTGGTTTTTAAAGAAACATTTTTTGACTAGAAATAATCTGTTTTCTAAACCTTTCTGAGTCATACCTAATTCTTTCATTGGACCTGAATACACAGAAACATCCACTGCAGAGAAATGTGACAATGAGGAAGAAGAAGATGAATCTTCTGAACCAGAGGGTATTTTATTAACGTGATAATAAAATGCACATTAGAAAATATTTAACAATTTTTTTTAGATTTTATTTATTTATTTTTAGAGAGGGAAAGGGAGGGAGAAAGAGAGAGAAAGAGAAACATCAATGTGCAGTTGCTGGGGGCTGTGGCCTGCACCCAGGCACGTGCCCTGACTGGGAATCGAACCTGCGACACTTTGGTTCGCAGCCTGCGCTCAATCCACTGAGCTATGCCAGCCAGGGCTATATTTAACAATTTTTAATTCACCAGATATGAGTTTAAAAAATAACCCCTCAAAATAGAGTTGAGTTTTAGGAGCAAGAAAGTTATTTAAAACTACATCAGAAGGATTTAAACTTACTTAACTTTTATAAGAGAATATTACTAACAGGATTAAATAAGAACAAAAGTGGCAAAATATGTATAAGATAATAGTAATTTTTAAAACACATTTTAAAAAATGTAGACCCTGTTTGTACTCTTAACTCCACTACTAACTACTAATTTTATCCTAACGCCAGATCTTCAGATCTTCCCATTTCCCGTAAAAAGGGTCAGACAGTAGACACATGAGGCTTTGTAGACCATGCAGTCTCATCCCGACGACGCATCCCTGCCTCAGCCCCAGCATTACGGGGGAAAAGCGGCCACAGACAATACTTAAAAGAATATGTGTGGCTGTGTTCCAAAAAAATTTTATTTAAACTCATTGACAAATGAATCGTATATAATTTTCATGTTTCACAAAACATTATTATGGTGAATTTTTAAACATCACTTAAAAATGTAAAAACAATTCTTGGCTGGCAGGGCATACAAAAAACCAGTGATGAGTCCAAATCGGCCCATGGGCCACAGTCTGCCAAGCCTGGCCGCGGGCAGCGATGAACCAAGTGGAGTGTGCGGACTGTCCTGGTTCCAGAACACTCGGATCCGTCCACACTGAGATAAGAGGAAGCATTCAGAACCATGCACGTCATTTTAACATTACTTTTTCTTGTACTTCATTTTGACTATAGTTTACAAAACGGCCTGTCATGAATTGGGTAGGAAAAAAACTGGTTTTCTACCACAGACGGCGGGAGAGGCTCTGCCAGGGCACCTGTAAAATTCTCTGGGCCTCAGTTCCCAGATCTCTTAAGTGAAGGAGCTGGGCCAGGTACGTGATTTCTAGATGTCTAGGGGAGGCCTCAAACCCCTAATAATGCTTTTAGAGTTACAGCCAAAAACCTGAAGCATTGTGATCTAAGTTCTTTTTTTTAAAAAAGTTATCGTCTAATACCAGAAGAATAGCACATACGCGAGGCGAAGGTAACAACAAAGGCTTTCAAGAATGTCAGTATGTCCTTGAGGTGGCGGCACATAGGACTCCTTTTTCTGGATGTGTCAATATGTGCTTTCAAAGTTCTTAGCTACTGAAGGGAATAATAAAATGTGACTACTAATACATCACATAATTAGAAATTCATCTTTCAATATGCATTGACAGCACCCTAATATAAAAGAGATCCTTCTTTTCAAGTAGCACAAATGTCTGAAGCAAAATTCCCAAAACATACAAACAACATACAGAGTAAAGTCTGAAAGAAAAACGGGGAAATTAAGATCTGAGTGACATTCAGTACATAAATTCAAAACTACTGCGGGCATTCCAATCTCCCTGCACTATCTCCTTGAGGTCCATTATCAGCCCTCAAGTCTCAAACAACTTGGCTCTGTCCAGTTGTTCTACTGGTGCATCTCACATCCATTTATCTCCTTTTGATGGGAGGAGGACAGAGAAAATATAGCAGCTGGTGTAAAAATAGATTGTTAAAACTAAGGTAGGATAACAATATGCAAAATGTCATTCTCTAAAGAGCTTATGGCAAGAAGGCCACGTGATTCTCCTATTTCTGGTGCCAACGTTTAGCTACAGTGAGCCAGATTCAGAAAGCATGCCTTCAGCCTGTGACCAATGCAGCGGACACTAAAACTGTTTCAGTTAATTCCTCAAAACTATTAAATTTAAGCATTCGCATCATTTTAATTCATACTTTTATATATGCAAAGCTTCAACCTGTTAAATTCCTAGAAATATCCTAAGGGCAATATGATAAAATGCACTTAACTTATAGGAACATTATTAACTGATTTAATAAGATAGAATAAAAACAATGTGAACTTCCCAAACTGAAAATTTAGCAAGTCTACTAGGTAAATTATCAAAATGGGTTTTTAGTATAGTTTTCACTTTAAAAGATTGTCAATTCTTTGTTATGTGAATTTTAGAGCTACACTAATGGTCTAAAACTGTTCCTCACAATGAACAATTTTAAAAGAAGCTATATTTATGTTAAAATGTTTTCCAAGTATTTCAAAGTCATCTCACTCTTTAAAAGAGTACAGGCATATTCATTTGACTAGATTTTAAAAATTGAATCACACAAAGGACCCAGTTTTACAGATATTTTAGCAAATAAGATGATTTCTAAAGCAAAATATCAAGGGATCACTATGTTACAGAAGTTTGGGAAACATCTTGGGCTTTCCACAAAATGCAATGGAGCGCAAAACCAAACCTCCAGAAGCTCGGGGTGATGTGCCAGCAGGTGAGCTCTGCTCACACAAGAGTAAATATTTTTCAGGAGGGAGTGAAAACAACAGCACTGCAGAGTCTCCACGATGCCTATTAAACACAAAATTATTAGACTTACAAAGGAAAGGGAAAATGTGACCCACGGTCAAGAACAACAATGAAACGCAGTCAAAACAGATCATATCCAAGATGGCCCAGATGTTGGACTTAAGAGACAAAGATTTTAAAGCAACTATTATAAATAAGTTCAAATAATTAAAGAACTTAAAGGCATGAAGAAGTAACAGAGAGAAATATTCTAAGAAGACCAAATGGGAATTCTGGACCTGAAAAGATGAAAGAATCATGCTACTTAAGATTTATTATAAAGCTATAGTAATTGAAAGTGTATTATTGCAATAAGAATAGATACTTAGAGCAATGGAAGAGGAAATAGACAACACAGGTATGGCCAACGGATTTTTTTGCAAAACAGGCAAGGTAATTCAATGGTAGAAAAAATAGCTTTTTCATCAAATCATGCTGAAAGTGGTTATTACATAGAAAAGAAAAAGAAAAAAGAAAGACATAAAACTTGAGTCTTACTTTACACCATACAAACAAATTATACTTTTAATCTGAAGGAGACAAAATATCTCTCAAATTTTCATTCTTTGGGAAATTTACCAAATTTTTTAAAAAAATTTATTTTTGTTTTTCTTTGGATTCAATAAATTAGCAACTATTCTTAATGACAGTATTCAATCACGTTTTTTTATATCCCACCTCAGCTCCTTTCTCCCACGCTGAGGAAAAATTTTTAACACAATTTCTCCTCGGCTTTCACGTCTCTCATTCCTAGTGCATTACAATTTTCAGAAACAGCAACTATGATACATACATGCCCTTGGGCAGCCTGGAGAACTATTTGCTCATAATTAATTTGCTTTAAAAGACAGTCATTATTCATACCTCTTCACTTTTAGACACTATATACAGCCACAGCCAATCACCAGAACTTCATATTCCCGTTACTAAAATATTTGTGGGGAAAATGTTCAAGTTACACTATTAATTTTCCATTACCCTATCTGCAACATCTCCACTGACTAGGTTAAAACACCTAATTGCAATGGGAAAAAAGGCTGGCATCATGTCTTACCAAATCAGAATTGGAGTTTACAAAATTACAAAGGATGCAGTACCAATTCCCATCGATGGTAACAGAGAGCAGCATACACGTGGGTAAGTGCCACCCGGTCGGCCATTCGGCTCCCGCTGAGTAAGAGTACAAAACGGACCTATGAGAACACCTTACTGCTGCCACCCAGGGAAAAGAGAGTAGAAGGAAACACGCATTTTCTGGGGCTCTTCCTGTTGATTACTTTACTAACTTCATATAACAACCTGCTGCAGTAGGCAGGATGCTCACTTTACAAATGAGAATATGAGGTTCAAAGCAACTAAATTATTTGTGCAAGACCAGTTTTTAAATCACAAAATGGAATTCATACTTAATTCTAAAGCCAAGCATTTACTTTCTATCTTATCATTTTACGCAACTACCAGCCAAGGTCACCCCCAGAACTGTAAGATTCGAGTTTCTCCCCCATGTGAACTCTGAAAGGCATGCACTGGTCATAAACACCTTATCACGCCTCCTACGACCAATGTCCTCTTCCTCATCTCTCACCAAACAACCCTCTGTGGGAAAGTGGGAAACCACAGCTCGGGGGAAATGACACGGAGAACACCTATGACAGCCGGAGTTCCATTTCAGGCAACCCACTAGAATATTGCCACATTCCCTGCTCTTGTTCCCTCAATCCTCCTGCTTAAACACACTCTTCCAAAAGACCAACCCTCAAGATTGTGCCCCAAACAGGCAACATAAAATATATTCCCTCTATCGCCAACCATGATTATACCTCTAGATATCAGTGAGAGACCACGAGAATACAAAAATGAGTAAGATTACTGTTAGTTCCCTACCACAGAGAACTAACAATCAACCCAGCAAAAAGAAACACGTAAGATCTAAGCAGAACACTACAGGGGCGTATAACAAGGCACTGATCCGGAGCATGTTCTAGTTCACGCTTCACCTGACTCACTGTGAGAGACTGTCTCAATACTGTGGACTATGGAAAGCTATGAAAATCCCACCCAAGTCAATGATATGAAGAAATAGGTCAAAGAACATCTTTGTGTCTTCTGATCTCAGAAAGCAAAGGGAAAACATAAATTAAAAAAAAAATGTTTAACTATTAGGAATTAATGAGTACTCCTTTATGGAATGATCAGGCAATAAGCATTAAAAATAACCAATTTCCCTAAATGCTAAAAATATCCTCCCAAACTGGAGGGGCAAATAACATTATCTTAGAAATAACTATGCATTTTAGGTAATCATTTTCTAATTAAACAAGGCCTACCTGGTTTTCACTCTTAAATTTTAAAAAATAAGCCATACAATGTATTCTACTTTTCATCATAAAGTAGCTTACTTTCCTTTTAATTAAAAAATATATCCTAAACAAGTTGTCATAAGGTACTTCTGAGACCCCTAGACCAAAACTTGCTTTCCTGAATTTCTGAATGTAATTAAAACCATAATCTTATTTCACTAGAAACTGTTTTTAACCTAAAAATAATTATCTAATAGAGATCTTATTATTCCAATGGTGGGGCACCAAACACATTTGTATTTTAACTGAGAGACTGGATTTCACCAATATTAAAAACCTTTGTCTAAAGATAGCACTAAAAAAACAAAAGTCAAAGCACAGGCTGGGAGAAACCATTTTCAATGCACACATCTAACAAAAACCCGTGCCCGTTCAACACACTCTCAACTCAACAATGATACCAGAAGAAGGTCAACAGACCTGAACCGAGAGAGCCCGAAGAAAATACACAAATAACCAGTAAGTACATAAGAATATGCTCTGCATACTCAAACATCAGAGCTTCTGCATCAAGTTCAACATACATGTACCATTCTACTCAGCAACTGCACTCTTAGGCACGCACTCAAGAGAAATGAAACAATATGTTCACACCAAGACCTAAAACCCAATGTTCATAGAAGCCCTTTTAGTAACAGTCAGAACTGGAAACAGCCCGATGCCCACCAACTGTGCTACCTCCATACAGGAGCAAACACCATACAGGAGCAAACAGGAATGAACAGCTGATGTGCACAGTAACACACGCTGACATTTCAGCTTAAACAGATCCAGAGGACAAAAGGACTCAAATAACTAGAATCACACATGAATGGGGTACGTTAAAACAAAGTTTACAAATAAAAAAGATTATAAAGGAACGTTATGGAAAAGCTGGAGAGGCACATGCAGAAGAATGAAGCTAGACCCCTTACCTCACATCATACACAAATACTACCTGTGGACTGAAGGTCTAAAAATAGAGCTAAAACTATAAAACTCTCAGAAAAAAAACAGGGTTAAATCTTCCTAACCTGGGACCAGGCCATGGATTCTCAAATTGATGACACCAAGCAAAACTAAAGAAGAAAAAGCAGCTTTTTTTATGCCGTTAGTCAAATTACCAAAACTAAACACTTTTTTCTTCAAAGGCCATTATCAAGAAAGTGGTAAGACAATACAGAATGGGAGAAAATATTTGCAAATCACTTATCTTGTAAGAAACTTATATCTAGAATATAGTTTGTAAAAACTCTTTCAACACAATAATAAAAAGACAACCCAATTTTAAAATATCGACAAAGTACAGAAATAGACATTTCTCAAAAAAAAAAAAGTATGCAAATGACCACAAAAAAGGACATGAAACGGTGCCTAACCACCTTCCTCACCAGGGAGATGCAGACAGAAGCACCGGGGATTGTGGCACTGAGCATGCGCCTCACTCGGAACAGACCCGGCGGCCCCTTACAGGGGGTACTCTGCAAACCCGGTGGGCAGGGGTCCTGCGTCTCTCTTCAGGCAGAGCGGGAAAGAGTACAGAGAGGTCGAAAACAAGCAAACAAACACATAATGAAGCAGATATATAATTTCAGGCAATCAGCGCTACAGAGTAAAAGAGAACCCAGACAAGCAGGGTGGGTTAAGAATTTGTGATAGCACCGCCCACACAGAAATTCCACTAAGGTGCTTCACTTGCATTCTCTCCTCTAATCCTCTTAACACCTACCTGACGTACAGTTGTAACCCACATTTTAATAATTAGAAGAGAACAAGGAATTTGCTCAAAGACTTGGGACTCTTTGATTCTAAGTGGTATGGCATAATGCTATTGAGTGTGGAAATGAAGCTATTTTTTTTTAAGTTCTAATTGTTAGACTTTAAGTAGCAGTTTGAATTTTGGGCTCCCAAGTAGGATCCCCTTAGTTTCTCCACAGAAGACAAAGGAAACCCAGAATTACCTGAAAGGGAAGAGAAAGAGAGAGAAGGCAAGTGGCAGAAACTTTGTTTTCCTGAAATGTCACTGGCTCTATTCAGTCTTTCTTATACCCCAAAAGCTAAAGAACCGCTCTTTATCAAGAGAATTACAGTTCAATGCTTTTCTTCCAGGAGTCTTTTAGAAGGCATTCCACTGTCTTCAAGCTTTCAAAATCGTAAATGGAAAGTCTTCTGTCTCCTTTTTGCCCTCTAGTAGGCAACTTATTCTTCCTACAGGGAAAATTCATCCCTCTCCCACAGGGCGTCCGTCTTCCCTCGGAGACGCCCTGGAACTCCATCCGCCTTTTCCCTCTGAAGACCTGGGTTTCTCTCTGCTTATCGTTTGTTTAATTGTTGCTAATCTCTTCCATCAGTTATTTTTTCCTTCTGGAACTCCTATCCAGACATAAGGCTTTATAATAAAAAATTTTAGGTTTAGATTTCTTAGGTTTACTTACCTTTTCCTTCATAATTCCCATATGCTAACATATGGGAATATGCTAACATACAGGAATCATATGTGCTGGGGAATATTTCTTGCATGTGATTTTCCAGACTACTAATATGTGCTTTCTTTAAATCACCGACTTAATTTTTTACTTTAGAAAACTACTAGATGTTTTCTGGCCCCAAGAAGTTTCTTCCATACTACCTTTAGTTCCCCTGGGGGGCCCTTTCATTTTGATCTTTTCATGCAGGTGTTCATCTGACCCCTTTAAGCAGTCCTGGATGTGTATTCTGGCTGTCACTCAATCTTCCTCTCTGGCTGACAAAGGCTGTTATTTTCATTAGGCTTTCTGGACTTCAAGTCTAGATGCTGGGGTGTTCCAAACACTGAAAATCCCACAGCTGTTAGCAAGCCAGGCATCTCGATTATCCTTCGGGACTGTTTGCTGTGGAAGCCAGCGAGCTCTCTGTTCCCTGCTGAGGAACCCAGAAATCTCCAAAGAAAACATGCTCTGTCCTCTTCTCCCTCGACAATCAGAGTATAAGGAGAGATGGGAGTGTAGTACACACGTAAATAGTGTGAAGGCAGTGGGAATTTTTATATAAAGATTCAAGAGATTTCTTTATTAGTTTAAAGGTCCTGTAATAGAACTTCCACTTAGTTATCTTTTCAAGATCTCTGTATCAGTTTTATGCATTTGGAAATATCAGAAACCAACTGTGTCCACCTGAACAGAACTGACAGGAGGGTGGAGGACCAGTCTCGGAAAATAAATTAAAAACTATAGAGCAAGTAGAAGGGAGCACATTATGTTAGCAGGAACATTATGGGCAGGCCACTGCCAACCCTTTTGCAAAAAGCTGCTGCTGTGAAATATTCCTTAGTATCTCTAAGACTTTTTGGACTCCGGAAGGGTGTGTCTGGCTGACCACCCCTGGGCTGTCCGACCGCCAGGGGTGGGAGGAAGGGAGGTCTGCGCCCGCAGGGTTCTGCAGCCCTCCCCACGACGACAGCGCGTCGTTGTCTCACCTCTCTAAAGCCAGCAGAAAAAAAAGAAAAAATAAGAACACACGTCCATTATACCTCCCAGATCTTACACCAGATAGTTTTGTGAAAGATGTATCTAAAATTTGCTTTTAAAATGGAATTTGAAAGCACTAACACCCAGAGACTCCCAAAAAATCATGACATATTTTCAGAAAAGCCATTATACCTGGGAGTAGGAGAAATGAATACAATCTAAAGGCAGAAAATGTTGATTTCTAAAGTAAATTAGATTTGTTAAATATGATATAAAATTATATCATCAACTTTGCCATAATGAACTCCAGCATTTAGAGTATTTTAAAAAATAATCTCAGGTATATTTTGTTCTTTTCAATGGTAACTAAATAGCATCTATGAAAAGTAACATGGCTTCTTAGACTTTTAAATGGGTATTTTAAAAAATGTCAATAAAGGGTAAACAGGAGAAACTAGGAGTCTGTATCACACAGCAGTAATAATTTGAGATTTTAGCCATAATAATAGTAATAATAGCAATCGATATTTACTTAATGTTCACCAAACCAGGTACTCTAAGTACTTTCCTTTACATCTGTCATCATGCTGACCCTCCCAAGAGCCACGTGAAGTATGCCTAGTATTCCCGTTTCACGTGCAATGGAACACAGAGGTCAGGGAAGCAGCCCCCGACCTCACATACTGCTGGTAGCTGGTGGGGTCAGGATGAGTCCACAGCACCGTGCTTTGCAGCAACCCACCCTGCCAGTGGTAACGTGGCTTGGCTCTACCGTCATAAATACCAAATGTATTCACTATTCTGTATAGAGATGTGATTAATCTAAAAATAACCAAGCCAGCATTTCACCATCTAATCAAAAACCTTTTTAAAATGAAGTTTACATAGTAATCTCTCAAAATCATTATTCACATGAAAGGGGTAGGGGGCACAAGGCTTTCAATTCTTTTACCCAGTTGTCCCCAAGTGGAAATACGCCTAACAGAAACATTTCATGGTTCCTAACTACACTCAATTCAGAAAGTATGATGCATAAGCTACCAGAGGTTTCAGTGCACCTAAGGATAAAATTAATAGGTTCCTGAAAGCTAATTAAGTGTGCAGAAGGGTCTACAACCACTCTTCTTGTTTCCCATGATAACGGTGTTACATGCTTTAATAGTAGGAATAGCCTCAATTATATTTTGATTATAGTTTCAAAGGAGCCCTTCTCCTTCCCTCGACTTTTACAACACAGCGTAAGAACTTACACGGAAGGAGGGCGGTGTGTGCCAAAGCCTACTGAGGGCTGCAGGACCAGAGGACTGTGGGAATCCACCCTTGAAAAACCCAAATCCCACATCTCGTCATTTATCTCAACAGGACCAGGATAAAGGGAACATATATATTATATACTTTGGAAGTGGGATCAGGAGAAGGAAAAGGAGAGGCACATTCATTTCAATAAGATATTAAAAGCACTAGTAGAATGAAAAATTCAGAGAGGTACAGATAAGAAAATAGAACACTGAAGCATAGAAAGGAGAATATTGCAAGGTGAAAACTGTATAAAATTCTATGGCTAACAACAGAAAACTCCAACATAGGTAACAAGGTAAAGCAATAAGGGATGAAGGTAAGGAAGTCCAAAGTCTAGAAGATTAGAGGAGAATACAAATCAAGTCCCACAGTAGTTATTACACAGTAACTAACCACAACTAACTTAATTTCAAGCTTTTCGGGGCAATTTTATGTAAGGACTTAGTCCAAGATATGGCTGTTTTAGTGAGAGACTTAGGAGGCAATGAATGGAAGACGTCAACAATCAAAAAGGACAGGGCATCCCAATGGCCGTGCCAGTGGATGTCAGCGGGACAAAGGTAATGATAAAATATGATAAAAACACTGTATGTGAAGCGCTGCAATAATCTGAGAAAAACCGAGATATGTTCAAGTCTGTAAAAAATGGCTATTAAGAGGGAGAAAATCTTAACGGCACCAACACTCTACCTTTGAAAATGACATACAAATTTGAGTTTTATCATAAAGATAACTAACTAAATGGTCCAGGTAGACAATTATGGAAACCAGCTTGCCGTGGGCTAAACAAACGCCCACCACCTTGACTTTGAAGAAGTAGATGATACATGCAAGAGAAACTATGCTTGCCCTCTAGAAGCTGGTTTTAGGTTTTTAAAATGAAAAATGTTATTCAATAAAGCAAAATCTAAATTTTATATATATTCTGATATATAAAAGAGAAAGAAGTGCTGATTAAATACAGTTTCATATAATCTCAATACTTACAATGGTTGAAAAGTTCATTCTGTTTGAAATTGCTTTTCCTCTAGACTGTGGCACACGATGAAAATATTAAGCTCTGAACTACTGTGTTTGAACTACTCACTCAAAGCTTTCCAGTCCTAATAAAATGGTTGGTGCTCAATTTTAGCAACATAAAGAAAAAGGCTTTGCATTAGTACTTGATAACTTTCGTTGACTCAAACTAAAGCTTCCAAATATGTCATCCAATTCAGTTAAGATTTTGTGCTTTATAATGGCTCTCACTGAAGCTAGGATAGAAAATTTGCTGTCTCTCAGAGACGGTATATTAACTAAATTTGATAATAGTAATCTATCAAAATTTAGTTCCACACCAGTTAGCATCTGACTTGCACTTGGAGAGTTAACGTTACGAATCTTATTCTTAACCAACTATAGATTACCATCTCTTTATTTCGCTTTTGATGGAAAAATGATTGCTTCTAAGAATAAGAAGCAATAAAACCCTCTCTAGTTATTATTCTAAGGGAACACTACTTCACCACAAGAAAAACACAAGAGAAAACAGTAACCTTTATTTAAGATTTTATATAGTCAGGTTAATCTCGCAATTTAGATATCCTCAAATAACACTTACCAATACACACATCGATCTTCCCTTTAATAGCAGCTTCATGCAGAGGAGTGTAGTTCCAATTATCCCTGGCATTCGGATCGGCTCCTTGGCACAGCAACAGACTCACAACCTCAGCATGGCCGAAAGAGCAGGCGTTATGCAGTGGGATGAGACCTCCGTCATCACGGGCATGCACGTTAGCACCCATCTGCAGTAAATGTTCTACAACGTCCTTCCTTCCAAAACCTGAAAATAAATAGGGAAACTATCTTAAACATCAAATCAATTTGGGAAAAAGATCCAGTAGAATTCCTTTAACAGTACCAACAAATAAGAACTGAAGTGCTATCTCCTAAAAAAAAGGTTTGAAAAAAAAAAAGCTAACATTCAAATGGGCTCTCATTTCACAAAACTTAGAACCGACAAAGCTCTTTTTCTTTGGACTTTGGGCAGTGCATTCAAAAGTGCACATGTATTTATTCAATACCTCTGTGTGCTGTGCTGGGCAACAGTGCCAGACAAGGCTCCTGCCCAAGGCATGCACTAGCCCCTCATGCTTCACAAGACAAAATCAAACATATAAAATCCACCGCTGTATTTTGAGAGATAAAGATTATTTAAATACTACTGAAAACCAAATCACAAGACTCAACATTATATTAGGGAAACTGGAGAAAAATGTATGGATGCGGTGATAGTCTATTTACAAGTTATTTAAAAACGAAGAACCGAAGTTAATACCAAAATATCTCCTCTTAGGGCTAGCGGCCAAACTGAATGAAATAGATGCCTAAGTGAAACAATTCCAGCTTGGAGTTACTGAGTCTGAGGAAACAACAGGACGAACGAAATGGAAATGCAGGCATTTGAAAATACATAACCAAAACACTAGTAAGAGTACCACAATTTTTAGACAGAAAGGGGGAGGGGGGAGAGGGGAGAGCCCCAATGACCCCAGCCAGCATGAGGACTGGTGAGCACTGACAAAGGTCTGCAACACCATGCAAGGACGACATTATGGAAGTCAGAGGGCAGCAGCACCGGGCAGTGTCCAGCGCAACAAGGATTTTAGTGAGGTCAACGGAGAAGGGAAAAAACAGCCAATGACAATTTTAAATTAATTGTATTACAGGGATGAAATTACAAGCTACATTGCAATGGGTAAAAAAAAACCCCCTGCAAATATTAGCATTTTTAGCTTTACCTGCTAAACCCTTATTAATGATTCTTTCCTACTTTGAATTTTATTAGGTCTTATTGGCTAGGTGTCAGCACCTCCATGCTATTACTTGCTATGTAATATTGTTAGAAAATAGCACCTTTTTTTTTTTTAAAGATTTTATTCATCCATTTTTAGGGAGGGAAGCGAGAGAGAGAGAGAGAGAGAGAGAGAGAAACATCAATGTACGGTTGCTGGGGGTTATGGCCTGCAACCCAGGAATGTATCCTGGCTGGGAATCGAACCTGGGACACTTTAGTTCCCAGCCCGCGCTCAATCCACTGAGCTACGCCAGCCAGGGCAGAAAATAGCATCTTAAATAAAACCAAAAAGCAGTAAAAGAGTCATATCGTCCTCCATTTTATGCATACACAAACTAAATAATTGTGTGAAAAACAGAAAATTTGAAAAGTGTATTTCAACATATGTCCTACACACTAACTACTGTAAAAAGTCACCAGAGTAAAAGATAAGTTTCCACCGATACATATCAAAGTGAGAATTAGGTTTCCATGGAAAATACCCTTCAAATTAAGCTGATATTTTGGGGAGAGACTGCGCGAGGCTCTGAAGAGAGCTGCTTACTCTGGGAGGAGACAGACTGGAGGTGTGTACTTGGAAGTACAGTCCACGACTGTCAGGACGGAAGGGAGGAACCCTCGATGATAGAACGAGGGTAAAGGTGTCCCCACAAGGGTGTTTCCACAAGGAGCTAATGCATGTTGGGCATTTGTCGTAGTTCGTGACACAGCTAAGAGCTTAGTAAATGATAGCTACTTACCATTATTACTGTGATTGTTGTTGAGAAAAAGGCATGTATACTGAGCCGAAGATTTCTTCAGTAAAAGTTAAATTATACCTTTTGTACACCTCTCTGAGTGGAGGTCTTTCCAGCACATACTGTGTGTGGGTAAAAATTAGAGTTTTACACGGTCTTAATTTTTAGTGACCATTGCTGGATAAGAGAGGGACAGTTCATTGATTTTTCTTCTGCACTTTAAAAAGCTGAGCCATACATGAGTGCTTAAGTGGCAACGTTATTTCTTTTCAAAGCATGACTTAGGTCTTTTTTAAACACGTGCAACCCTGATGGGACGGGACACTGAGGGTCCGGTCTGTGCTGTGTGTCTGGGATATTTTCACATACGGGTGTCTTCCTGCGAGTCCAGTAGTGATGAGTCACTTCAAACTCTAAGGAGTGCTTTGAACTGATCTTATTTATTTATTTATTTTTGGCTCTTTAAACCCGAATAAGCAAATCAATTATAGGGATGATTATGACCATACACTTTGGCTATGAAACAAAGGCCTTATGTAACCATCAGAAGTAATGCATTCTCTTTATGTGTGAACAATAATGTGTAAGCATTTAACATTGATAGAATGATGAACGACTCTGCTTTGTACTCAGTGGAACAGGGAGAGTGTATGTTGAATAAACTTTAACAAAACCTCTGATTGAATAATGAATTTGAGTAATTGAAAACAATCGGAGATGACTTTGTAATTGCCACGTAAAATGTCTTTACTGATTTTGACTGTTCACCTCACCTCCTTTTATAAATTTGTGTGCGCATACACATGATATATTTTATACAAAAATTGTGTTTTTATATAAAACAGTTAAACAGAAACATTTCATAATTCTACTTGTGATTTAGTCTCTTTGTCTATCCATCTATACTTCCAGTATATATATTTTTCCTTCTATATTTTATATTTTATGTTTTTATTTTAAAAGACTGATTAATCTACAGAACAACTTCTATGTTTTTTAATGTTATACAGCAGTGGGCAAAAGCAGGTTTACAGTTGTGCATGCAAAACATTTCATTCTTGTGTTATGATTTATTAGTTATTACATTATTCATTTGTATTACAACTGTAAACCTACTTTTGGCTGCGCTGTATAATATCTTATTTTTTTCTTGTGTATATGGTTTATCCCCTTTTTGGTGAATTTTAAAAATTATGGTAAAATATATACATTTTAAAATGTTAAAATTTTGTTCAAAACTAAATTGGTCATTTTAGCCATTTTAAATCTAAAATTTAGTGGCATTAAGTACATTCATAATGTTCTATCACATCCTTTAATACAGGGCAATGTATTATATGAAAACCATCATTTATTTAACAGAGCCTTTATTTTTGGACATCTAAATTTTTTCCATAGTTTCCTGTAAATAATGTTATGACAAACATTCTTGATGCAAAATCTTTGTTCATATATGAGATTTTTAAATGCTAAAATTTGAAAAGTGATATTGTTGAGTCATAGGGTAAACGTGCTTAAGCCTGTTGATGATAATGCCACTCATCCTAAAATATTGTACCAGTTCATACATTATCATTATCGATGTGAGCATAATTCAGTTTCTCTACATTCTTTCTGATACTAAGCAATTTTTGTTTCATTTTCTATTGTAGATCAAAAAGTTTTAATAAAACTTTGATGTTTTGCTTCAAGTTAAATGCATATTTTTTAAATATCATTTTAAAATATAAATTGCATATGCAATGCAATTGATGAGTTATAAAGTGCCTTATTTTAACTTTGCTTGTTAGGGAAGAAAGGACATTTGTTCTCAGACATTGTTAATGCATTATTTAGGGAACTATGAATTTGTACTCAGGCTTTACTCGGATTTATAAAGGAGGAGGTCATTAAATCTTCATAAATAAAGAAAGCACCTGTGGCCCATGGAGGCCTAGGGCTGTGAGAGTCAGGAACAAGGATAGTGAAGTTAGAGAATTAAACAGGACCAACAGCTGTAAAGTTCTGCAGATATTAAAAAACAGAAAACAGGCAGCAAGATAGTTACATTAGCATGTTCCCTACACTTCTGGTGTTCCAGTTACTAATAAAAAATTGACCTACTTTCACCCCAAAATTTCAGCTTAATTTGAAGGGTATTTTCCATGGAAACCTAATTCTCACTTTGATATGTATCAGTGGAAACTTATCTTTTACTCTGGTGACTTTTTTCAGTAGTTAGTGTGTAGGACATATGTTGAAATACACTTTTCAAATTTTCTGTTTTTCACACAATTATTTAGTTTGTGTATGCATAAAATGGAAGAAGATATGACTCTTTTACTGCTTTTTGGTTTTATTTAAGATGCTATTTTCTAACAATATTACATAGCAAGTAATAGCATGGAGGTGCTGACACCTAGCCAATAAGACCTAATAAAATTCAAAGTAGGAAAGAATCATTAATAAGGGTTTAGCAGGTAAAGCTAAAAATGCTAATATTTGCAGGGGTTTTTTTTTTACCCATTGCAATGTAGCTTGTAATTTCATCCCTGTAATACAATTAATTTAAAATTGTCATTGGCTGTTTTTTCCCTTCTCCGTTGACCTCATTAAAATCCTCATTGTGCTGGACACTGCCCGGTGCTGCTGCCCTCTGACTTCCATAATGTCGTCCTTGCACGGTGTTGCAGACCTTTGTCAGTGCTCACCAGTCCTCATGCTGGCTGGGGTCATTGGGGCTCTCCCCTCTCCCCCTTTCTGTCTAAAAATTGTGGTACTCTTACTAGTGTTTTGGTTATGTATTTTCAAATGCCTGCATTCCCATTTGTTCATACAGCTTCGAACTGGTCTCTCTCCGCTGTCACATCTGCCGCCCTACAATTCATCCTTTCAGAGCAGGCAGAGTGGTCTCTTCAGGGCATAGATCCCGGCTTGAGATTCTGCAATGGGTTCCCAGGACACATACAATAAAATATTAATACAAACTCCTGTGACCTGCAGGGCTTTATGTCAGCTGGCCCTTCTCACCTAATCTCCTGCCTCCCATTAAGTTTCACTCACCCTTTCACTTTCTAGTCCCTGAGTGTGACAAAGTCCTTTCAGGCTAAGGGACTTTGCACTTGCTCTGTGCTCTGCCTGAGGACCTGGGACCCAGACCCTCATGTGTCTATCTCCGTCTTTCATCCAACTCAGAGACAGTCTGGCCACCAAACCTATCTAAAGTCACTCACGTTCACACACACTTTCCCATCGTTTTCAGTATCATTCCGTTTTTCTTTCCTTCTGTTCTTAATCACTACCTGAAAATGCCTCGTTCATTTATTTGCGCATTTGCCTTTTGTGTGTCTCCCCTTTCAAGCTGCTCCGTGACAAGAGGTACCCTGGTGGTCTCAGGAGCTGTATGCATCTCCAGCACCTAGAAGAGTGCCTGATCCGCACTCAATAATGTTTTTGTTGACTACATGGACATGCGAGTGCATAATGTTTACTTCATGAAAAGTGGACCAGAATGGTAAGTAAGCAGCTTTTAATTTTATATTTTTTAAAGTACAAGAAGAAAACAGATTTAAAGGTTTCCCAACTATGAAAATATCAATAATATTGAAAGAAAATCAGATAACTACCATGAACATTTTGATGATTAAACTTTGATCTTTTTTTTTGTCCAAAATGTCCTCTAATACAGTCTATCAATTTCCATTTTCAAGCAAAATGCTTCAGAATACTCATTTCCCTATCCTAAGTACATTAATATAATTTATAAGCTTTAAAAGCAGACGCAAAAAATGAGAATGTTATTTAGTTTTGGTTCAGATATTTGCATTTTTCTTTTGCAAATGAAATAATAAATACAATTCAATCTTAATCCTAGTTATCTTTCTTCTCCAGATATACCATTACATTAGTCAATGTTTTTACACTTCAGCATATTTTTATAGTTTTCATGTTTTTAAACCCATTAAGTTTATATATTTATAAATATTGCTTAATTATATTTACATTTTCTATGTATTTCATATTAATATATTTGTATCTTATATATTGCACCATTCAGTTATTAGAACATATATTCATATTATATCATCAATATCATTTGGTTCAACCTCTATTGCTGACAGGCTAACAATTACAGCAAATGTCCCCTCTTCTTTCTGGCAAACTCAGTTTTGCTTAGGAATTGACAGAAAGTAATATGGTAAGAGAAGGTAATCCTTTCCCCAGCTTAGGGAGTGAATCTTGATTACTTTATACCAGAAAGGTGATTTGTTCCCCTGTCTGTAACTAGCAATGGGACAGAAGTAAAAGTCTAGAAGCTTCTGGAAGGATTTTGCTCCCCAAGAGAAGGTATGTGGAGGACAAAGGCCCCTTTCTTCTCTCTCCCCTCCACTTTTAGAAAATTCTCATGTAAGGTTATGACATTTGGAGCTGCTGATAGCATGTTGGGAAGGTCAACAGAATTATGAAAATGCTGACACAGAAGCCTACAGTGTTCACAGAGTGCTGAACCAACACTGAACTTCCTACCTCTGGAACTGTCAAGCAGGAAATAAACGTCCTCGGCCTTAAGTTTCTGTTAGATGAGTTCTGGAATACTTATAGCTGAACCCATGCAAACGGACATAATCATCTGTTCACACTCAAGTTTCACCTGTTAGCTACTGGTTCGCTGTCTTAACCCAATTTTCTGTTTGTCTTTTTCTTATTGTTTCATAGGAGTTCTTTATATATTCTGAATACCAATGCTGTGTTGGTTATATGCATTATAAATAATACGAGTATTCTCTCCATTTACGGCTTCTCTTCAAACTGTTTACAATGTGATTTCACACGAATTTTAAACTTTAACAGAGTAAAACTTATCAATCTTTCCCTGGAAGGTTTGTGCTTCCTGCATGATCTTTAAGACATCTTTCCTATTGCTACATTCCCTTCTACATTACTTTTATACTTTTGCTTTTCACATTTAGATCTTTAATCTACTTGTTCAAAGTGAGGTAGGGACTTTAGTGTTTTCCATATCCTTTCTCTTTAGTCAGTTTACTTGTCTAGTAGTTTAACTTCAAAGTCAGTCTAGATATGAGTGGGGCAGTGTTAATCCCCTTTGTTACTCTCAAAAAATTATCTTGGCTATTACTGCTTTTGGATGTGCGATATGAGTATCTTCAAGTTCCATGAAGAAACCTGTTAGAAACTGTTTTAAAAAACTCACTAATTAGAATTAATCCTGGGAAGCAGACAAATTTACAATACTGTCTTCTAATCCATGTATATAATATACCTCTCTCTCAATTCTGGTCTGTTAAGTTCTTCTATTTTATGTTTTTCTCCATTAAAATCCTGCACACATGCATCGGGTTTTATTGGGTATTTCAATGTTTCTGGTTCTCTGGGGACGGAGAGGGCAGTGGCACACTGGGGGAGGTCAGGAGAGCCGGGGCACACAGAACTTCTGAGTCCTAAGTAAGGAGTCTGGGTTTGCCCAGGGGTTGGTCCACTGGCTGATCCGGCTCGAGTGCAGTGATGAGGTCAGAAAGGTGGGCAAGGCTAGCTCACCCAGGGCCTTTGTGCCAGCAGTCAGGAACACACTCAGTGCAAGTAACGGAATACTAAAACGGCGACGACCTAAAGAAAATGTGGAGGGTCACACGTCCCAGACAACTTGTCCTGTCGAAACAATCCAGGCTGGCACAATAGTTCAACAACGGTATTAAGAGCCCTTTAAAAATCTTTCCACTTTGGCATCCTTACCATGTATGAGTTTTCTTCCACTTGCTTGTCACTTCCTCTTCTCAAAAGACAGCTACAGCTCCTCCGAGCCTGATTTAATTCAGGATCCGTACAGGACAAGGGAGAGGGCGAAGGAGGAAAAGGCTTTCTCTTGGCCTGGTGATTATTAAGGAAGCCTCTCCAGACACTTCCACCCGCAACTGCCTCATTAGCCAAAAATGTGCCATCTGCCCAGCTAACCAAAAGTCTGGAAAATCAAGTCTTTTGTAGCTGGGCACATTGTTGCCTAAACAAAATTTAAGATCTGGGATTAAGATTAAGGGAGAATATAAATTTTGGCTGGATGACCAACAGTATCTGCCACAACTTTGTAAGCCATGAGTAAGAAGCTTGGATTTTATTGTAAGTACTTAGGAAATCATTTATAAGAAAAATTACTTAAAAATAGATTGGAGAGGGTCAAGAGCAAAATCAGAAAAAAAGGTTAAAAAAGTATTTCCCACAGTCTAGGCAAGAACTGACGGAGGCTGGGAATAGGATGGCGGCAGTGTCCACGGGTCAGAACAGAGAAAACTGGGACAGGCTTTAGGGGCAAAATGACCGGCCCCCAGGTTTCCGGCTTAAGCAACTCAGTTTATGGAGATGCCATTTGGGGAAGGGTCAGGGCAAGAAAGTAGCAATAAAAAGTTCACCCTGATAAATTGTTCTTCTCCAACTACTCAACCAAGTAATATAAACCTATTTTGTCAATTCCAGCACCTTCTTTGTCCTCAAGAGTATGCGAAAAAGAATTATATTATTTCACATACTCAAAGAAATTTTAAAATATACTATGTGGAAAGCATTGTTGCTGGCATTGTGAGAAAAAACTGAATTCATAGCACATAACCTAACCCCAGTACACTCAACAATTGTCCTGAATATAATGCTAGAGTTTCAATACAGGCCATTTAAAAATGTTTCAATATCAAATGTAAAGCCATTGATATCTATTCACTAGGTCTGAATTTAGAGACAGAAAACTGTTTCGCTTACATGCAGCATTTCATTGCCTAAAATGAAAGCTTCAGGGGAACAATGCTGGCCAATATTAAATCTAGTAACTAACAACTACAACTTCTAAAATTTAATAAAAGAAGAAAAACCTAAAGTGTTTGCAGTATTTTAAAGTGATGTTTTTATTTATGGTAGCAAAGTCCCAGCTTAAAGACATTTTTCACTCTGATTGAACTGTCAGCAAAGCCACCACCACAGTACATCATTTGAACGGCTAAATCCATTGGCCTGTACTTATCTACCCAATGAAAAAATGTATATTACCTCTTATATTTATTTTTAATTTTCCCCTTAAGTATAAAAATATTATACTCCAAAGATTCTTAAAGTGAAAGTAAAATAAGTTTGGGATTGCCTGGGGAAAAAAACTCATGAAGTCTTATACACATTAACCTACTTTCCAGATATGAAGGAAATCAGAGAAGGTAAGTTGGGAAAGATGAAAAAGGTACTTGGTGACACATGTGACTTGTTCATTCTCTCTAAAACCATTAGGAAAAACTAGAACCTAAAATATTAGAATGACCTACTTACTTTCTTAAGCATTATTAATTCACTTCTATTCAAATAAAATGAACAAAATAAAAACTCCTTTTTAACAATGACAAAATTAAGCTGACACATTTATGTAATAGCTATAAAATTTTTACAGTAATTTTTCTTTCCTGGCTCACAGACTCATCATTCACCAATTTAAGACCAGTAGTCCCAGGTATCTGTGAGCGTCTCTAAAGGTCCATTAAACACAGACATTTATAATTTTACTGAATTAATATCTTAATCAAACTTCTATCTCCTCTGATGCGCAGGAGGCAGCCTCAAAGTGAGAGAGGGGCACCGAGCAGAGCAGACCCATCTCAACATGATTTTCTACTAACTGTCTTGCACAGGCCTACCTTCTGCAGTCTTCTCAAGTGCTCGATTTTACTGCACTTAATGGAAAAAAGTACATACCACAGTTTCCCTAACTGGGGGTCGGGGAAAACCTTGTGACACTCTTTAAAAGGGGTTTTCCGAACACTGGGTTAAATCCGTGCAGTCCGATGCACACAGAACCACAGACGCCCAGTAACAGATTCCTGCTTATTTTGTAATAAATATTCTGTGACAAAGAAAAATACATTTTGTCTTCAATAATCAAAGTCATCGCTGCTTCCTCGTCCAATTCCAACTCCAACTGTATTAGCCTTTAAATAAAGCACCACTTTATACTTCGTTGCATCAGGAGTCACTGTTGAACAACAGGGAGTGTACTGCCTGTTATTCCTAAAATAACAGTTCAGAAAACAAACTACAAAATGACTTCTATGAAGTCAATGATGTTGCATGTTTTTCATTTGTCAAAAGCAGACTCTGACAGATTAATTTTTCCATTTTACAAAAACTGATTTAGAAAGGAAAATGTTTGCACTTAAAAGAGACACATTTATTGAAGAAGATACAAGATACAAGAAACACTGTACTAGCACAATGACACTTCAGTCCCTTTCAAAGGCGGCACCCTGAGACCTCACACACCTCTCCCAGCATCTCTTCAACACTCTGCAAAATCCTTTGTTGGAATCACCATCAGCTGCTCTGTCCTATTTTCCTGAATCTCATTAACAGTCTGAAATCTCTTCCCTTTCAAAGGTGATTTTAGTTTTGAGAAAACCCAGAAGTTATAGGGCACCAAATCTGGGCTGTAGTGGGGCTGAGCCACCTGAGTCACCAATCTTTGTTGATTGCAGCCCGTACACATTCAACACTCCCAGGTGCTCTGCTTGCTACAGGACTTCCGGAACATGGACCACTTTCAACAGATTCTCGACCATCTTTGAAGCATTTGTGCCACACTTTCATTTGCGCTGCACTCACTGCATCAGCCCCAAAAGCATTCTGAATCACCTGAATAGTTTCCACAGAGGAATATTCAAGCTTAATGCAAAATTTGATGCAAATTTGTTGATCTACTCACTCAGTCATTTTGAATGTGACGGCCACACAGTACACATGCTCATTCAATGGTACACATGCCCCACTGACTAGTACAGTGAAGTCATCCTTGTTCACTCACATGCCTTCCAGTCCACTCCCCTTGGCTGTCAGGCTACATCAATGTTGCACAAGCCATTCTCATTATATTAACAATGGCTGGACTTTTCCAGAGAGACCTCATATTGTCAAGAATGTGTGCCTTCCCCAAACCCACCAAGAAATCACCAGAAGCAAAAATGGGTAAGAGAGGACTCCTAAATTCCAGCTAAAAAAAAACAAACAAAAACAGAACAACAAAAAAATCCCAGCACTGTAAAAATCACTCCTCCTCGGGGAGGAAGGAAGAAAAGGCTGACTGCCACTGTGAAAAGACACATCAGCTTAAGAGCTGAAGATCAGGTACCCTAGACAGAGGACAGGCCAGAGGAAGGTCTTCACCCCTGAACACTGCCACACTGCCCCTATGCTACTGTGGAATGTGAAAGCAGTATTTCCAGCGGTGCTCTAGCCAAAAGGAGAGGGGAAACGGCAAGGCAACTAAAACTTGCCAGGGGTGGGAAGTAAAATACAGGCAGACTCCCAGTTAGGCATTCGAAAGGCAGGTGACTGCACTTAGAAAGGGTCTGGGAAATCCTGATCAACCAGGGTGTGCTCAGCAAAAGCCATCAGCCAGAGCCCCTCCATCCTGACACTTGTCCTGGTGTGTCTCAACTCTGAAGGACTGAAACCTAGCAAACGGGCTTTCATCATCCAGAAAAACCAATGCCCATCAAAACCTATCCTCCATTACAAATGCAATATTGGCCCAAAGAGCTGTTGGTTCTAAGGGAACACAAACTTGGGAGTGGAAAATAATGATGTGTCTACGGAGCGCAGGCACCATGACAGAACAGCAAAATGAAAGCAGAATTAATAGACCAAAAAAAGACATTTAAAATTGGCAAATTAAATGTTGCTAGGGGAAAAAGTGGAGAATATTAAAAACATGACACGAGAAAAATCTATGAAATAAAACCAACTGGAAATATTGTCATGAAAAATATAACAGGACAAATAAAAATACAATGAACTGATTGAATAGTAATGGAAAAAGAATAAATCCCTGAGAAAATAAGGTTGAAGAACTCTCCCACAAAGTATCTGAAAGGGATAAAAACAACGGAAGGAGAGAATGAGGAAAGGCAGGAGAGAGAGAGAGAGGACAGAAGAGAGGGAACATATGGAAATAACTACAGGGCTTCTCATAATTCAAGGAAAATGTAAACTGTATATTGACAAGAGTCCATGAAGTACAAAGCAGGATAAACAGATACATTATGGTGAAGTCTAATAATATTAAAGGCTATGAAATTTCTAAATCATTTAGAAAGAAAACACAGATCATCTAAAAATAGTAGGAATCGTCTGAGTTCAGACTAAAGTCAACCATCCCAATTCTAAGAAAAAGCATTTGGATGCTTAATTTCATATCTAGTTCACTTTTTATTTACAAGTAAGAATACAATTAAAATAATCTCAGATATATAAAATCTCAAAGCAAAACACAAAAAGACCCTAGCTGAAAGTACTCTCGTGAGAACACTTGAGCATGAAGAAAAAGGAATTCAATGGTGCCCTGGCCAGTTTGGCTCAGTTAGTTGGAGTGTCAGCCTGTGGACCAAAAGGTCACAGGTTCAAATCCAGTCAGGGGACATACCCGCGATGTGGGTTCTTCCCAGATCAGAGCACATACGAGAAGGCAACCAACTGATGTTTCTCTCACATTGGCATTTCTCTTTCTTTCTTTCTCGCTCCCCAAACTCCAATCCTCTCTCTCTAAAGCAATGAAAAAAATGTCCTCAAGTGAGGATTAAAAAAAAAAAAAAAGGAATTCAGCAGTATGTGTGTATATATCTATATACCATGAATCAATTCAGTAGAAATCTATTGCTGTTTCAAGGAACACTGAACAATAAACCTTCTAACAAATAATTATACAATGCATGAGCTACAAAAGGTACCCAGCAATGTAAACTTAACTGAAGCCAGGACAGGAAAGCTTCCCTAATAAATGTTTTGAGCTAAGGTCTAAAGAATAAGCAGTCAACAAGACAACGAATAGGGATAAATATTTCAAGGAGGACAAGGTACAGTATATCCAAATGTCAAGAGGTAAGAAACATATTACATATTCAAGTACCTAAAAGAACTTTGGAGTGATTCAGAGAGACTGCAATGAAGTTGCTGAAAGAAGCAACAACATGAAAACGGCTAACTTCCTGCCACAAAAATCATGAAGAGAAATAGGATCATCCTCAAACACAATGCATCATAACGAAAATTCCTTTAGATTCTATCTGTCAGTGGGAAGGCTGTGGCTGTTCCCTACCAAAGCAGCATAGTCAAAATTTCTATGTGAACTTGGATTATCAGTAAAGAAAACTGCAACATGTAGATAAATAGCTGTATATACATCAATCTGAGAAATTAGAGTGGAAGATCTGAAAGGGCTCGTAAAATTTCACGGCCAGTTTTCAGTCTACTCCCCTTCATTTCAGCATAGAATTTCCTGCAGAAGTCACTTCTGCTGTGCTGGCAGAGAGGGTGTCGTTAAATAGCACAATGAAGTGATCCCAACAACGAGATGTCAACGGGGAAAAAAGCAAAATGTCTCCTAATAAACACTTTTGCTTTCAGCTACAGTAATAAAAAAATATTCCATCTTTCTTTTTTTATTTTAATGGTTGTATTCATTATTGAAAAATTAGTTCAAGGAAACTGGCTACCTGCTTAGAGGGGGGAAAACCCCAATTTTTTGAAACCCTTACTTCTCAGAATACACCAAAATAAATTCAAAATATATTTAAGGCTCAAAAATGTTAAAATGATACCATAAAAATTTTAGGTAGGTGTGCATGACCTCAGGATGAAAAAAAAAATCTGAATATAAAATAGAAGAGAGAAGAAAATTTGAAAGGCGACAGATTTGAAAAGTCTGTAGATAAAATTAAAAAACAAACCAGAAAAATATTTGTAATGATAGAGAGGAGTAACAAGAAAAGGCAAAAGAAAAAAAGTGTAGAAGAAAAAAAAGAATTCACAATTACTTCATAATTGCTCTAAAGTAAATAGCAATTATTTTAAAAAGTAAAATCAGTTACTACTACTGGTATAATTAGACAAATACATATTAAAACAAGAAGACTGGGCCTTGCTGGTGTGGCTCAGTAGATTGAGTGCAGGCCTGCAAATAAAAGGGTCTCTGGTTCGATTCCCAGTCAGGGCACATGCCTGGGTTGTAGGCCAGGTCCCCAGTAGAGAGCGCACAAGAGGCAACCACACACTGGTGTTTCTCCTTCTCTTTCTCCTTCCTTTCCCCTTTCTCTAAAAAAATTAAATAAATAAAATCTAAAAAACAAAACAAAACATGAAGACTGGTTATTTTAAAATCAAAAAGCTATGAACTATGTTTTAAATAATGACATTTGGAGACATGTACGAAAATGCTCATGGGAGCACTATTCATAAATGGCCAAACATGGAAACCATCCAAATGTTCACTGACAACAGAATGGATAAATGCACACACAATGAAATTTTACATAACAATGAAAATGAACACACTACAACTGTACAACATAGATGAATCTCAGGCAAAATAATATGTGCTATATAATTTATATCATGCTTAAAAGCAGACAAAACTAATCTCAGAGTAGCAGAGATGTAGCAACTGAAGACACAGAGAGGGGCTTCTGGATCACGGGTAACGACCTGATTCTTGACCTGGGCACTAGTTATGTTACAGAACAGACAAGGGAGGCCTGGGACAATATACTATTATTGAAAGAAGGCCCCGGGTCCGTTATGTCCGCCGCCAGAGGAAAGACGTCTCTCAATGCCAAAGATTCATGAAAAGGAAAGGAAATGTTTATTTAATGCTATACAGACTTCAAGTAGTGACCTAATGTCTTCATCAAAAATCCTAAAGTCCCTTAAAACACCCACAAACAGACACAGTCCTTCCTTCCTTCCCCCCTTTGCCCAGTCCAGAGTACAGTATCTCAGGAAAGGAAATAGAAGTCCCTGGCTCAGGCAGTCCTCTGGTTCTTCCCAGTTAATACTCCATCTCGACTGGGAGACCTCCCTGGGTTCCCGGCACCCTCAGCTGAGTCGCCGGGATCTCTGCTAAAACCAGGTGGTGGTTCCCCTTCTAAAGCTGCGGGAGTCTCCACTCTGTCAAGGCTGCGTGGTTCTCTCTCCTAAAGCAGCACGGTTCTCTCTCCCTCAGGGCTGCGGGAAGGGAGAGTCCCCACTCTGTCCAGAGACGCGTGGTTCTCCTCCAATGGCTGTGATCCTCTCTGCACCTCCAGAGCCACATGGTTCTCTCCCTCTCAGGGCTGCGCATGGCTCACCTCTTCAGGGCTGCACATGGCTCTCCTTCCTAAAGCAGCATGGTTCTCTCCCCTCAGGGCTGCGCATGGCTCTCCTTCCTAAAGCAGTGGGGGTCCCGGCTCTGCTAAAGCCACATGGTTCTTTCCCTCAATGGCCGCCAAGTCTGGGTTTTAAATCCCCGCGGCCAATCTTCCTCTGCAGCCTCATTTCCGACTCCTCCCACACTCAGCTTCACATGCCAGAACTCATATCCTTCCAGCTTTACTGGGCTGCCATCATGAGTCTGGGCAGGTGTGGCCCCATGTCCTGGAGCCAATCCTCTCCGAGCTCCCACGCAGGCGCTGTAGCTTGGGGGATCTGCCCCCAGTCACGTCTTGGTGGGGAAGTTACTTCCATTCCCCTGATTCAGGGCGTGGCCACAGCTATTTAACATATCTAAGCGACCAGCCAAAGGCTATAGATATGTTAAATGACCACGCCAGAGGGTAGCTGCAAGGCTGTTGCTATGCAAAACAGCTCTCAATGGCCCTGCTCCATTTGTCCCTTCCCCCAACCCACACCGTGGGGGCGGGGGGGGGGGTGGAGACATCTTACAATCTCCTGGACACCTTAAGTTCTGGACCCCATTTCAAATGCCCATTTGGGGTCCCCCTTCTTGGCTGCACCCTGTAACAGTTACCCAGCTGTATTCACTTTGTAAAATCACCTACGTACACACTTAGGATTTGTGCACACTTCTGTATATATGCTATATTTTAAAAAGAAATCATGATAATGGCTGGTGTTGCCACGGGATACATATTAGTGGAACCTTTCAGCAAAGCAATTTTAGTAACACATATCTACATTCAAACACTCTAGGAACAGACGTATAGCACTGTCTTAAAAACTTGCCGCAATTTTAGTTCATTTCACATACTCAGAGCCCAGAGTTCCTATAACTCTACAACTTCATGAATACCAAGCCAGGTTTTTCCTGAGATAATAACTACCATATAAGCTTATGAATAATAAGTAATAATTGTCAAAAATACTTCTTAAATCATAAAAGGTAGTACAAATACATATGTTCGTCATCTCACTGGACTTGGGAGTCTTAACCTGGGTTCCCTATATTCTCAAGCAACAATCCTCGGCCCTGTCTGTATGTCAAAATCACCAGAGGAGTTTTACAAAAATAAATAGAAGGCCCTGGCTGGTTTGGCTCAGTGGATCGAGTGCTGGCCTGAGAACGGCGAAGGTTCGACTCCCAGTCAGGCAGGGCACATGCCTGGGTTGTGGGCCAGGTCCCTGGTCAAGGGTGCACAAGAGGCAACTGATGGATGTTTCTCTCCCACATCGATGTTTTTCTCTCTCCTTCGCCCTCCCTTCCCCTTTCTCTAAAAAGTAATTAACTGATTGATTTTAAAAAATAAATAAAAGCCCTACCCCTACCTGTGGGATTGGATCTAATGAGACTAGGGTTAAGAATCATTGCTCTCGAAGTGAGCATCAGCATGCTGATGGGACTTGTTAAAAATGCAGATTCTCGGACTCCATTCCAGAACAACAAAATGAGAAATTTTGGGAGAGTGGCCTACCAGCCTGTTTGAAAACTATAGCTCTCACGCTTCTGAAAGTCTGTAATCATCTGAAAATTACATGTAAAATTTGGTGTTTCAGTATACCTTTCTGGGGAAAATGTCTATACCTTTTATAGATTCTCAAAAGAATGTTAACAAAATTAAGAACCACTCGTATTAGCTCAACAGCTTCCAAAGTGTGGGGATCTAAGGTCAAAACTACTTACAAAATAATACTAAGATGATTTTGCGTTTTTCACTGTCAAGACAATGCATGCTTTTATATCATGTGCTGATCATGTGAAAAATGTGTGTGTGGTGTTCCTGATGATACAAAAGCAATGGTAATAAAACTTGGCATGAACCAAGACAGTGGCACCAAACTATAATATTAGTCATTGTATTCTTCAACACCGGGTTCTCACAGTTTAAAAAAAAACAAAAACCCCAGTTTCACTTAAGAATATCCTTTGTGAAAAATGTAAATATTATTAGTGTTATTAAATGCCAACCCTTGAGTACATATCTCTTTAATATTCTTGTGGCAAAATGAGAAACACACACTAATCACTTCTACTATGCACCAACTATGGTTGTCTTGAGGAACAAAACATACACACTTGTTGGAGCCCAGTCTGATCTGTGTTTTTGGCAGACATTTTTTCGAGAACGAACAAAGTGAGCCTGTTCACTTTGGAAAACAGCAGATAACATTTGTTCCCAATGACAAAATTTGAGCTTTCAAATAAAAATGAGAATTTTTTAAAATGGCATCTGACACCATGAGCTTAACAATTTCCCAATACTTAAATACTTTTGCGATAAGACTGGTGATGATATTACCAAATGTGTTTATTCTATAAAAAATGAAATGTGTCAACATTTGGAAGATATGCAGAACTCAGTAAATTAATATTTTTGAATATTAATTTGAAATGACCAAAACATGCTTATAGGTATAAGATCCATTCATGCAAGATAGGCCAATGAATTTTAGCATTAACAGAATATGGAAAATTTATTGTTATGGCTTCAGAGTCCATATTGCAGCTAACCTTTAGGAAAATCCTATTTATCAACTTTTGGTGTAGTATCAAAGAAAATAAATCTAAGGTTATCTCAAAATGCTATGAAAAGATTTCTTCACTTTCCAACTACATAGTTATCCAGGATTTAAAGCAGAATTACCTTCATACACATCAATCCAAATAAATAATAAAGCACAACAAATGGTATGTGGAAGCAATGAAAATTCACCTGTTCTATTAAGTTGGAGACACTACAGTGACTTACAAAGTGTAAAACAATGCCTCTTTTCATTAATCTTTGTTTTAGAAAATACTTTTCATTAAAAGTGTGATGTACTTCTAACACATGTGGACCCTAAGAAAGAAGATACATACCAAGAAGGGCTCCTGGCAGCTAACTGGGGTCAAATTTAAAAAAGGGAGCCTAGCAGTCAGTTACAAACAGGGACCTCTCACACAAGCCATGCTTCAGGGAGAAGCATGTAGTGAACTTCCTGCCTCCCACACTGAACTGCCTGCCTGTACTAAGTCCCTGCTAGTTGAGCAATCCCTTATAAAGGAATTCCTGGAATTGTATTTCAACCAATAGGATTGAGGCTTTCCCCATCCAGTCAGAGCTACACAGCTATATCTTCATCAGCAATTTTACCAAACAAGCAAAGTGGCTCCATCCTGACCAATCAGGGCAGTGCCTTTTAGACCAATCATACTGCAAGGATTTGGAGTCCTCATTTGCATGAGGATGAACCAATCAGAGACTGGGGTTGGGGACTTCTGCCAATATACATCAGCTCCTCTCTGGGGTGAATACACTTTCCCTTTCCACCAAAGACTGTGTATCCCTGGCCAGAACTGAAAAATCAAAGGTTGAAACAACCAAACAGGTCTCACTGGACCACAGTCAGTGGAGCAGACTGGTGTAGGGCAGAGCAAAGCAGGTGGAGCAGACCATAGCAGAGCTGTCAAGCCAAAGAGAGGCCTCACCCCCCAGAAGGCCACCTTGTAGCCATGCTGTTCTATAGCCATGCTGTCTCTTAATTGAGCTGTAACACTGTTAAGCTGTTCTCACAGCTGTGCTAGATCACATGAGCTGTTTGCACTGAATAGTTTCCTTCTTCACTTCATCCCAAACTGGGGATTACTGTTGATGTTAAATTGGCACCAAGAACCATCGGCTGACACAGAGTTTATTATCATTAAATTTTAATTTCTCAGTTTTAAGTCCTAACGTGATAAATCTCCACAGACATAATCCACATACACAAAAAAAGCTCTATCAATTATTTTTAAGAGGGTAAAAGAGTTCAGAGACTGACAAATTTGAGAACCACTGTATTTTAACTACAAACTTTCTCAGGAACAGGAAATAATTCTCATCTTCTCGGTGCTTATAGTACTTACATTTAATGAATTGTTACTTAACTACTATAAAATATTAGGGTTCAAGCCAGATTCCTGAGAAATGGACCAAAGGAGAGAAACACACTGGAATTGTCCTAGTGACTACTAATGAAGCAAGGTGCATAAATTCCTTTCAATTTCTATAAACACTCTATTAATACTTGGTTTCATACGGCCAATGAAGGATCACATTTACTCTCAGAAATGTGAATTAACAGAAGAGATCAAAGGGTATCTTCAACATATCACGAAGATTCACTCCAATGAATAAGCTATTTCCCACTTCATGTTGGTAATAATAAGAACTGAGTTTGTTCTGGGACAATAGGAAAACCAAAATGCCTACAATGACAGGTCCCTCCATTTTAAAATTTTTCATTGTGGTAACATATTTGTAACACAAAATTTACTAGCTTAACTAAGAGTCAAGTAAGGACATTATGTATTTTCAAACTGTTTTGACTCTCTCTGTTTTATTTACAACTCAAATTCTTTTTTCTTGATTGCTTGCATGAATCAAAACACACAGCATTTTATCTTCAAATACGTCTAACAATTTTAAGTAGTCTTTTAAAGAAAGGAGTTGCCAAAATGCCCTCTCCCATTAAATTACGAGGTTTTCAAAGACAGATTACTCTCAATCACACTGTACGGTTATGAAGCAACTGATCAAAAGATCGGAGTCCAACATGCCAGTAACTGCTGGGGGAGATGTGTCAAGAAGACCACATGACCTGCCTGCCTTGGGGTAGTGAGATGAGGGCTACTTTTACCGTACTTTCCAAAATTTGTTCATTCACTTTTATTTTCAGAAAACAAATGTGAGAAAGCAGTAACTATCAAATTAAAAAAATGACTCAAAAATTATTTCTCATTGCTATCATCTCTGTTTGAGTAGCATGGGCCAAAGGATTTTAGGACAGCCAGACATGGGTTTAAATCTGCCTCCATCACTTAACAGCTATGTGACCTTGGACAAGACATTGATCTCTAAGTCTCAGTTTCTTCACCCTTAAAATATCTCATACTCATATCTCATATGGTTGCTGTCAGGATTAAATAAAATTACATAGGGAAAACACTCTAAGGCAGCTGTTGTTATTTTTGTCAGTTTTTACACTCATTTAGTAACACTATCAAAATGAAATTCATTCACATATAAGCCAATGGAGCGGTAAAAGCACTTTAATGACAAAGGGCTGGCTAATATGTAAGATTATTTACATATTTAAGAAAGTCAGAAGATCAGAAATCAGAACTTACAAAGTTCCACTTACTCAAATATTTATAGAGCACATACTATAAACAATTCACTAAATTAAATACTGAATCTTATTACATACCTCAGTTTTGTCCGCTTTCAAAAAATTCCAATAGGGCAACAGTTACACTTTCCTACTGTTCAATCTGTGTGTGTGTGCGTGTGTGTGCGTGTGTGCGCACAGAGGGCTCGCCAAGTTTTTGATAGCTTGCTGTAAGTTTTTTAATTAGCCCAAAAGTTTTTTTTTTCCCAAATGAGAATAAATTTCCCCAACGGTGTAAAGCGTAGGTCAGCATCACTTCTTAAGACATTAGAAAAAAAGAGTTAAATGTGTTCATTAACCACAATCCCATGTTATTTCTTTCTAAAATAACTAATTTCCACAGTCAACATGAGAACCACCTGAGCTTCTGGAAATGAAGAACTGCACATCTTATTAAACAAGATGGATGAGAATACTGAAACACTTTTCATGGCTGGTGAGCATATCAGAATGAAGGCATCGTTTCAGTGTCTAGTTATACACACACATACTCCAGGCTTACAAAAGCATCATCACTGGGCATTAGCTAAGCATCCGGAGGTTTAGGTTCTTTTTAAACTGTACTTGATGATACAGGGGGCTTCAGCTTTAAGGATGTTTGGTCAACCAGTAAATTCAAAACATTTTATTTTTTACTTTGTAGTTAATAAAAACCATCTGCTAACCACCAAATATCTCTTTATTTTCTTTTAAAATCCATCACAGGACAAAAAACGTTGCAAGTCCCAAGAAACCAACAAACATTCGTCAATAACCATTAGTTTAGTTTGTTCTATCAAAAATGCAAGAGGGAAGGGAAACTTTACATCACTTTATTTCCCCTTTACTTTACAATTTTAAAGTATCACTAGTTTAAACTGAAGAGAGCTGACACAGAAAATAGTTTTTTGAGAAAACAGCCTCAAAAGAAAAAGTGGCGCAGCTCACACTGCTGGTTCACATACACACAGGTACCTGAACAAACAAGCAAATCAGTTTCCACTTGACAAAGAACCCAGCACTCGCAGTGAGGAAAAGCAGTCTTAGAGCGCTGATGAAGCCTTAAAGGAAGACCCAGTAGGCGTACAAAAACAAAACACTCAGAACTTGCATCAATCACTTGAAATCAAATGATGCACCTAGGCTTTGGCAGAAATTTAAAAAAAAAAACAAAAAAAAACCACCCTACTGAATTCTTATGATGATCCGCATTGATGATACAAGTCATTAGGTCCCCCTAACTTTCCTGAGAGTTTCTGTCAGAAGAGTAAACACAGACCAAAGTAATTTCAAGGACCCTGAAATAGGGGGAAAATGAGAATTTAAGAGGCACTCATGTTTTCAATTTATCTACTGCATATTTTACAATCAACTATCCAAAGGATTTCTTTGTCCATGAAGCAAAAACAGGCTATTACATACCCTTAAAAACAAGCCACTCTAGGGTGTTCTCTGGCATTCCATCCCCAGACTCATAAAGATGTTTACTCCTTTCCAAAATCTAACACTACAATGAAATACATTTTCTTAGCATCATTTACATCGATTGTTTTCTTCTCCTGAGCTCTAAGCTTAAGATTCCATTTCTTAACATATTTATGCTCATGATACCGCCCTCTATGATATGGCTTCTATCCCCTAGACGTATTTCTTTGGCCTTTTAACTGCCAAAGAATCCCCTCAGGTATGAAAGGAACGAAATGCCCCACAGGAGAGAAAAGAAGGCAGGTGACCAGACTAAACTTGTCAAAAAAAAAAAAAAAAAAGACTTCCATGTAACAAAGCTGTGAGGAAATCATCTTATCTGTAAAATGTCCGTAACAGAACATCTGATTAAGGTGGCCTTGAAAGTGGCTTGGAGGCTAACAGAAACTGAGATATGAATAGCAACATTTCATAATTTAAGTACTACTGTAAGGGATGATCCCGCAAACCTTATTGAGAGACTTCGACTATTCTAGGTCAGAGTTGCAAGTCCAACATCAGGAGGTGGGACAAGCAGAGTTGCTGTCAACACCTCAGACCTCTATTTTTATCCTGGAAATTATTTAGCAATTAATTTCTATAAAAATGAGCAATGGAAAAATATCAAGGTCAAATGCCATGCAAAGTTCTTATGAGAATTTGAGCAGAATTGGACACCAATAGACAACTGGGGTCCAATATATATAACAGACAATATATAACAGAAGAAAATGTCCACAAAACAGAGAGAATTACAATTTACTATTTCAAAACTAGCTAAAAGACAATATGAAAAATGATACAAGTTATGAAAAAAGAGCATATACCTGAATTAGAAATAAGATGGTAGAACTCAGGAAGTAATTAAAAATAAAAGAAAAACTAATTTCAGGATGAAAGACTAAAGAAGGAAAACAAAAGTGAAAAAATACCACAGGTAATGCATTATGACAGGGATCAGCAAACTATGAACCATGCACCGAATGGGGCCATCACCTGTTTTTACGAATGAAGTTTGAGTGGAACACAACCGACTGACATCGTCACGGTACAAAAGCACAGAGGAGTTCTTGACCATGCAGGGCACCGAGCCTGAAATATTTATTGTCTGGCCATTTACAGAAAAAACTTCCCAACTCCTACAGTAAGAGAAATGGAAGGTAAAAGGAGAAATTTTTTGAAAAGCAAAAATAACTGAAGATACCTATTTTTTTAAGGTTTCAAGAGTAAGTGACAGTTATTAGTGGCTGGGGGCGGGGAGGTGAGAATGGGCAGTTATTATTTAAATGGGCACAGACTTTCCATTTAGGACGATGAAAAGCTGTGAAAACAGACAGCAGTGATGGCTGTACAGCGCTGTGAATGCACTTAATGGCACTGGAGGATACACTTAAAAATGGTTAAAATGGTTAATTTTATGTTATGTATCTGTTATCACAAAGAAAGAGCAAGGAACAAATTTAGAAGACAAGTTTTCAATATACATAAATCCAAGGAAAAATGATGAATACTAAAAACTGTAATTCAAGAAAACTTATAAAAGATCCGAAACTACCCTCGTGTGTAAAGAAAACGGCACATCATATTATCTGAGAAAATAAACCTAGACTGAACTAGCAGAATACTTGGACTTAAATGAAAGAGGAAAAAGAATCCTTTGCACAACCCAGAAAAGACCAAGGGAAAGAAAATCAGATAACCATTCGACTTTCAATGTTTATGCTTTTTTACTGAAATGGAATAACTTTTTTAATACTCAGGAAAGAATATGAGAACCAAAAGTTTTACATTCAGCCATACTGACTTCCAAAAATAAGGCAACTGAGTGACACTGAAATTTTTTCAGGAAATACTGTTTCCAGGACATAATCCTGAGTAAACTCGAAAGATCAAGTGACAGACCATCAAAATTACAGAGACATCAATACAAGGAATCGTGGTATTAGCAACACAAATAGTTAATGATTTCAGGTATCTATTGCTGTATAACAAACCATTCCCAACTTTAGTGGCTTAAAGTAACAACCACTTTTATTGCTGGTGGTACCGTGCGCTAACAGAATTCAGGCATCTGGCGCTTGATGGGGCTGAGTATCCACGGCGGTTCACTCACTCAGCAGGCAGTGGGCACCAGCTGAGAGCATCGCCGTAGACTGTTGACCAGCCTTATCTCTCACCCCACAACCTTTCTCAAAGCATGGTGGCTGGATTCCAAGAGAGAGCGTTCCCAATGCATGGCAGTGAGTATTTTGGATCTCTCAAGGTTCAGGTGTTACGCAGCATAACTTTTGCCACATTCCTGCCACCCCAGCAAATCACAAGACCAACTCATATACAAGGGAGAGAAGTAAGACCCACCTGTTGAGAAGTGGGAGAGTATGCACACAGAGGGATTATGGGGTAGCCATGTTTGGGGACTATCTACCACACATATACTTGCAGGACTAAAACTTAATGAGACTTGTCAGGGAAGGCATATAGTAGCTACATGCCCTAATGGAGCAAGAATAATGAAGCAAAAAGGAGTATAGCATGTGCAAAACATTTTTAACCATTTTCAGTAATCATTTCAATGTCTGTATTACTATTCTGAGATTATTTGTGCATAAAGTAAATGAGTAATTATGTAATATTCTGATTCTAACATCCTCTAGGCCCCTGAGAACCAGAAATTTAGGTATGAAAGAAATGATGTACAGATATAACATTGAAAAGATTAAGTAAAAACCCTGAATTTGAATTTGGAGTTATCAATGTAAGTTCATGGGTTAGATGAAAAGAGACAGACTATCAGAAAAGTTAAAAAAGCAACATCCAAATATATACTGTCTGTAACAGACATACTTTAAATATGAAGACACAGATAGGTTGAAAGTAAATGAATATAAGGAATAAGAAATACATATACACAAAAATATAAGATATAAGACATAAAGAAAGTATGTGATCTGACCAACAGTATCAACTACTTTGATTTATTTACACTTTAATCACCAACAACTGCAGAATACTTACTCTTTTCAAGAGCACTTACCAAGCAACTTCTGGTCAAGATGGCTGAAGACAGCAGTGCAGGTAACCGCAGTCCTCGCCTCCTCCCACAACCACGTCAAAATTACTTTACAACTAAACTCAGAACCACTACCATTCAGAACTAACTGAAATCTGGCTGAATGCAAGTCCTACAACTAGGGCATTAAAGAAGCCACACTGAGACTGGTAGGAGGGGCAGAGACACAGACCAAGTTGGTGCTCGCACCCAGGTGCGGCAGGTAAAAACTGGGAGGGATATCTTGGCTGCCGCTCCCCCAAGGAGCGAGGGGTCCCAACCCCACATCAGGTCCCCCAGCCCACGGGTCCAGTGCCAGGAGGAGAAGTCCCCATACAACTTCTGGCTGTGAAAATGAGTGGGGATAGGCTTTCTTCTCCTTTCTTTCTTTCTTTTTTTTTTTTTGTAATTTTAGTGTAGGGGACTTTCATTACATTTGATATTCCTAATTTTTTTAAAATGTGTACTGATGTATTATAATAGATTTTGAAAATTTTTATTTTTCAAATGTTTGCTGTATGATTAATTTCTATATTAGCCCCACAGAACTAATTAGCTCTTTTGTAGATTCTTTAGGATTTTCATTAAAGAATCACGTGATCTGCAAAGAGAGACACTTGTGCCTTGCATTTCTTTTTCTTGACAAGGTTGAACAAAAGTGGTTAGAGTACACAGCATTCGTTCTCCAGCCGTTAAAGGAAAAATGTTCAATATTCACCATTTAATATGTCAGCTTCACGTTTTTCACAGCTGTGCTTTATCAGAATGCAGACATTCTCTGTAGTACTACTTTGCTGAGTGGTACCTGAAGTCAACTGTGGGTTTTAAGAAAACACTAAGTAACGGAGAATCCAAGCTATAGCCAACAATTTTAAGCCTGGGAAGATATTTATGAAACCAGTTCCTTTTCTTCTATTACCAAATTAGATCCATCTTAAATCCTGAGGCAGGACACTGGCTTAAAAGTAGAAGCAAGGACCTTGCCAGATGACGAAAAGGACAGAAAGATTCCCTCCCACCCCAGGACTGAGCGCTTGGACTCCTTTTCCTACACACTGATGTGCACCAATTTAGAGGACACTGTGTGTATTTTTTTAGTAGGGACTACATTTGTACAGTGATAAGGAAAAAGAGACAAGCAGGGTCAGGCTGAAAAATCAGGAGAGACAGGCGTAAGTCAGGCGCTGTCTACGTGGTTTAATGTGTGTTGCCGTAGATGCCATCCAAATGAACAGAAAGCATAAAACTGCCCTACAAACTCTGCTGGTTTTGATGCCAAAATATCTCACATTACACATCCTAATCCAAGTCATCTGTCAATGAACTACCAGGAAGCCTATTTCAAAATATATTCAATTTAAAATAAATTTCAATTTAAAATAAATACTATGAAATCCCAGAATTCAATGCTTTGTTAAAAGCTTTTTTGAATAAGACCTCACCTAAACTTTCCTTTAAAGAGACCTCATCAGAGTCTTCTAACAAAAGTATGTCACTACTAGGCACTAAGCTCAGAAGATATCATTGTTCCAAATTGATACTATTTATAAAGTTTTGACTGTTGTCCTCTGAACAATAGAAAACCAAGGTCAAGGATCTTATCTGTAGAAGAGAAAGTTTTACATAAACTCTTGTCAACAATGTTAAGGCTGGTTCATTTTGCTAGAGGCCTCTGTAAGAAGGCATTATAAACAGTATTTTGGGAACTTATCAACAATGGAAACTAAAGGTTGTGTTTCTAAATCTGGATAGGCTAATTCCATTAATAACACTGTCTCTAAGCCACATGTTAAACAAATAATTATCACATTCCAAAATCAGATAGAAAAGATTCTTAATTGTGCTGCTGGAAAGAATTTTGGTTACTCTTACAGTAATATTTTTTAAACAGTCATAAGGGTTTAACTATGACTTCACATCATTTCTGAGATCTTTTAAAATGGCTTCATTTCATTCTATAGAACTATAAACTCATTTTAAAATGAAAAAAAAAAAGCCATTAATTAACATTCTTCCTTCCAATTTTCTGTCTAGCTAGCTTGGACTCATCTTTTAAATCCCTGCTTAACAATTTCTACCTAAAGAGACTATGCTCCAAAACCAGGACAAGAGTCCCTATTATCTGCTGAACAGAGAATATAATGTATTTTCCTCACTTTAGGGTTGTACACTTCATGGGGGGGGGGGGTGGTTGTTGTCCTTGTTTACTTCCCCCTGTAGACTGCAAGCTCCATAAGGGTATGGACTGTTTGCCATTTCAAAGTCGTGTCAGTGCCTAATACCTAATCTGTGATAAGTAATAAAACAGTTGTGAAAAAATGATGTACAGGTTTTAAACTTTTCCATACATAAAACTGTACCAATTTCCATCTTTAAAACAGCTACTCCATGACAATTCAAAGACTGGCATTCGAACCAACTAGCAGTCAACTGAGAATTATTTTTAACCACTCAGCCTATACATGATGGAGAAGACTAGATGTAACAAAGTTTCAATGCCGTGCCCACAAGCCTGAAGGATGGTAACCTCACCACAAGGTGTTGTTTTATACCATGGTGAGTTTTACTGTTTTTGTTGTTTTCCACAACTGAACTCATTTTTTTCCTGTAAAAACCTGTTCAAAGTTAGATTCTCATAATTACAACAAAAATTACAAGACTCTAGCTTGTCTTCATAGCTTATCTGGGTACACATAAAACTCCAAAACAATACAAAGCTAACTACTGTGGCAAACAAAAGAAGTGATTTGGGAGACAAACTCTGTTTTATGTGTGGCTAATCCTACATTAATTCATTATTGCACAAATAAATGATCATCTGTGATTACTTACAAAGCAGTATGCTGGAGAGTCACAAGATGTGTGAAACAATATGTTAAAATAGTCAAATTTGGAATAAAGGATGCAAAAATAAACAACCTCAGTTAATTTATAACATCAGTCATAGACCTTTCATTTGACCTAAAAAAGATGCTATTTCAGCTAAAATAAGCAATATCCTTGAGGAAATGTCTAGTTAGATGATAGCCCATTTATGATTCAACTCATTACATTCTGAATAGTACTGTCTACTTGTCAAGAATGGATCCAGTAATCTAACAAAGATTTCCTGTGTTTTTCGCATTGTTGATCGGGGCCTGGTGATGAATCAAAAGCAGAATGTGTAAAAAATGAAATGGAATAGGATATAAAAATATCAGGGTACAGCACATGTAGTAAGGAAAAGTAATGTTTCCTGAAACTTTTGGTTCAGTTTGTGTGTGTGTGTGACAATGTAAAATGTAAGTATAGGTTGTAATAAAAATGTGTGAATGTACTCTTAAAACATGTATCCCAATTACTTCCCCCAAAACTTGAAAAGCAAAAACTCTTCATCAGAAATACAAAAAACTAAAAGTGACATGAACCCAGGAATAGGTTACAATAGTTTAATCTTGATTTCACAAGCTCTAACATCAAACTGTTTTGAGTTCATATCCAGTGACACTACTTCTTGAATTTGGACTGATTTTTAAACAGTACATACATTACACTGTTGTCATCTGTAAAATGAGGACAATAATATCTTTCAAGTTGTGGTAAATTTAAGTAATACGTATCGTAAGTTCTTAAATGTTCTACCATTAAACTGAAGGCATGACATATATTAGACACACATCAAAAAACTTAACAGAGGGCATCTTTGACTTACTGTCTTTGATCTGTGTGTGGTGCTTTTTAACTTTGCATATTTTTGTCCTATACAAACTGTATAATGAATATATAATGTACATTTCTAACATAATATTTGTGATGTATATAACATTATATCTTTTTAAATATGTTAATAGTAGCTATCAAGGCAGTGGGAGTATGTCCTTTATTTTCTGTATTTTATAAAAACATAAAATATTTTTACTGTAAGTTTTTAAAAGAAAATAGTCAATTAATGCTAAAAGAAAAAAAGGGCAAAGGCAAAAGTGTGTGGTTAAGGGTTTAGGAATTAGCACTTTTTTTGGAGAATTTATGTGCCAAATGCTTCTCACTGATTACCCACACAACCTTAGTACATAATTTTCACCATGAGAAAACGGGGGCAACTGAGATGATCTAAACTATGTTAGACAACTGACACAGAGCAGTGTCCAGAACTTCACAACCTGTATTTCTTGTTATCACAAAATACATCGAAATATTCTTCTCCAGTTGTTTTAAATAGCGAATTTGGATCCCCCCCAGACTGTAAACTTGAGAAAGGGAAAGTTTCATAAACTTTATCTATTGTTTTTCACTGGCTTACTAAGACTATGATAGGTCCTTAAACACTTGTTGAGTTACATTCAACTTCTTTTGTTCTAGTACTCAGGGGACATACTTTTGTTTTAAAGACGAAATAAAGTAGCAAACACATGACGAAACTACTCTAACACTGCCCAAATCTAACTTTATTCCTACACACTCGGAAGTGAAAATGTTTACGTGTACATCCGGAGACTACCACTACGGGGATTTGGGAGTTACGAATAACACTGTGCAAACACCAAAAAGAATGGATTCCCACGTTCCCCTACCACGCCCCCGTCAACCAGGCACTATCAATGAAAGGAACCTCCATCTAGCCTTCCGGTGAGGTGTTAAAGAACCACAACCACGCCCCCATTTTGTTCCACCGTAATAATTCGTTTTCCTACCTTACCCGGAGCCCCGTCCCCAACACCAAAACCCTTAGAAAGCAACTCAAAAGTCTCTGACCTGCAGCGAAGTGCAGGGGGGAAGATTTCCGGCCGGCCATGTCCTTAGCATTCACGTTTGCTGCGTCCACCAGCCTCTTTACCCGGGACACGTCCCCATTGCGGCAGGCCTCCAACAGTTCCCGCAGGGCCCCGCTCACTGCTGGGACCCCCGGCCCAGGTCCCGCTGCCCCAGGCCCCACTGTTGCTGTGGTGCTAACTCCGGCTGCCTCGGGGCTCTCCGCCAAGCTCGATCCAGGGGAGGACGGAGAAGAAGATGAGGAAGAAGTCGGGGAAGAAGAGGACGACGGTGAATTATTATTGCCACCACCGGCTGGGTTGGGAGGGACCCCGACAGCTGATGGAGAGACCGCCGGGACCACAGGAGCGGCAGCGACGGTACAGATTGTGCTGGTGGTATTGCAACAGCTGGTACTGTCAACCGGGTCCGGGGATCGGGGCCTGTCGGGCGGATCCCGACTGCCATCCCCCTCCGGCAGCGCTAGGCCGTGCCGCGGGGAGGTAAAGGGGGCCAGGCCACCCGCTGTGGGGGAGGCTGGGGTGGTCCCCGGGGCCAGGCCGGGGCTGAGTGGTGGGGGAGGTGGTGGCGGCGGCGCCGAAGCCCCTGGGGCGGGCTGGAGCTGTTGTTGATGATGGTGGTGATGATGCTGAGAGCGACGCGACGCCGCCATCTTCAGACTCCCCCAGCACTGTCACTGCGGCAACGGCCCCTCCGCCCGCCCTCACTTCCGACTGCTGGACCAATTAACATCCAGCGCACAGGAAATGATGCTTGGTGAAGTGGGAGGGGTCAAAGGGAAGGAGGGAAGTATTGGGAGCTCAGAGAACGGTTGCGGAAGGGGGCGTGGTCTTGTGGCTAAGGGGCGGGCTTTGTGACCCCTAGGCGGGCCAGCGGGGGAAATTTGAAAGCTGAAACCAGTCACTACGTAAATAGGAAGCTCTTCTGCATTTGTCGCTCTCAGCTTGCTTACGTTGTCCTGCTCTGTTCTGCCGTCAAGTCTCCTTTAGTCTTCCTTACCTTGTCCCGGAGCCTGCTATCCTGGTGTAACTCAGTGCAAGAAGAGAATGTCGTTTTTCATCTAGTAAGTGTTCTCGTCTGAAAAATGGAATACTAGGTACTTCACAGAATTGTTAGTGGCATTCAGTGAGCTAACATATGCAAAGCGTTGTGTCCGTTAATAAAGCATAACTATAATCAGCCCATTGGTAATCTTTTTTTTCATGCAGTCTTCGCTCCCTTCCTTTCCCCATTTAACCCCTAGTCTCTATATCCCCTCTTTCAGTTTTCTCACTCTGTGTGCTTTCGTAATACTCCCTTTGAAAATAGTGGTTGTTTAAATTTGAAGGACACATGGACAAAAGCTAGGGGGAGGGTGGTAATGGGAGGGAAATGAGGAGGGTTGGGTGGGTGGGCTGGGATGGGAGTAAAAGGGAGAAAACTGTATTTGAACAATGATTAAAATAAAATTAAAAAAAGAAAAGAAAATAGTGGTTCTGATTGCTACAATTGGAATTCAAGCCCTGTCATTTACTAGCTATGTAAATTTTAGCAATCTATTGGACTATTCCGTGTCTATGGTTCGTCTTTGCAAAATCAAGTCAGTAGTTGAATAGATGTTAATTATTAAAATTAGAATTTTTCCTATTATCTTTGTACTTTTATTTTTACCTTAAGTTCGACTCAAATAATTGTACGTTCCTTTCTCTTTTAGCTTAATCTGCCCTCTCCACTCCTGTCACCTCTCTTACCCACCCCCTCCCAAATTGAGATAAAAACCTCACTGCTGTCCATCACTCATCTTCAGATGCCATTTTTCAGCAACTGCTTTTTCCTTTGCCTATACCTACTTTTTTGTCTGCCAACAAAAAAGATTTGCAGTGCATGGGATAATCTCAATGTGGCCTCCATTTCCTGTCTCCTATTCAGTAGCAAACTAGGTGTTGTGGAAGTTTAGACAAGCAGCATTATTCCAATAGAATGGACACATGGAGATTCTGTGTCTTAAGGAAAAACAAGATTTAGATGGATCAAGTAGAAATCTACCACAGGAATATTAAACCAGGTGATAAATTGTTGTTTCGCTTATCTTTAATATAATGTGAGTGGGGACCCATAAAAAACCACAGAATTTACTTATGAAGATGGTGTGTTTATTCTTACATGTTTAAACTCTAGTCACCTTCAAAGTACTCTCCATTTGATGCAATAACCTATTGAGATGTTTTTTCCACTGCTCAGAACAGTTTTTGGACTCATTGATTTTGATACTTCTGCCATATTTGCTTCACCTCTTCCACATCAGCAAAATGTTTCCCTTTCAGGACACTTTTCATCCAGGGAAAGAAAAAGTCACTCGGGACCAGATTGGGTGAAAAGGAAGGGTGGGGCACAAGGGTCGTGCTGTTTTTGGTGAAAAACTGCTAAATACTCAGCATGGTGTGGGCAGGTGTGCTTGTAAATCACCCATCATGAAATGGGCAAATGCTATGAAAGAATCTTCAAAAAAAATTTGCTGAAGCCAAATGCAGCCTCTCACAACAACACCAGCTGGTACAGTGATACAGGTGGGTTCCTAGAACACTCACCTAACCAGGGAAGCCTGTACTACAGGCTTTGTACTACAAAGGGCCCACCCTCAAGAAAATTCCAGGGTTTTTGGGTCCCCCTCATAAGTGTAATGTTAATATTCCCATCTAAATAAATAGGTAAGTTTATTTAAGACTACCATCTAAATACAACAAGGTGAGGAACATAATATTATGAGTGACATCTGTTGTCATCCAATATAGGTTTACAGAGTATAACTCTAACATTATCTATCTGTTTCATAAATTTGTGTCATTTTTCATAAATTTGTGTCATTGTTCATAAATTGCCAAATGTGTGGCTGTTAGGAAAACTCCATCAGTGCAACTAAAATTTGTCCACAACACACATTATCCTGGTTTTGAGTCTTAAATCAATGCACAGCACAGGGTAGCACTGAAGAGTGGGGGTGAATCAACACAGAACCTCAGATGTTTGTGACTCGCCTTGGGGAGACATAAAAATACTTCATCTGGTCCCCTGTTAGCCAATTACAGATCACAAGAAGTAATAATGCTCATCCTGATTTACAATGCATCTGTTGTGTCTGCTTGCTGGTGTAAAATAGGAAAATTTCTGCTGCATGGAGATAAAAAGGCTGGATTGCCTGAAACTACTAGCAAACTGTCTGGAAATGGCAGTCCATCCATTAGAAATTGCTTTTTTCCCCTCCAAAAGAAAGTAGGAAAAGTACTTAACATTAAGTATTTATAAGGTTTAGATTTATATGGATTAATGTTGAGCTCTAAACACAAAGGAGATACCATTACCTAATCATTTACAGCTACACGCAATTCCATGAGGAATGCATGATACCCCAGTGAAGAAAGCAGAGAAAGCACATCTCTGAAGATTACTCTTCTTGCTAATCTTGGTAGATAGGTTTCAGCTCTGTCATTCCAAAATTCTGATTTTATTGTAGCATGTCATGAGGATTAAAAGACCTGGGTGTTTTATAAGCACTCCTCGAGTGTTAGTTTTGTTCTCTTGTACGGCATAGTGTTACTGGGAACTCAGAGCCACTATTGATAGCTGTCTCCTCCCAACTTCCTCCTTGAAAAAGATAGTGACAGGGGAATAAATATCCACCATTTTACACGTAACAGGAATCTTAAGAAAAGAAAGATTGGGTTTAATTTGTTTTCTCACCTGAAAATTTAAGATTATATACAGTCTCTTATAGCTCCAAGAATCACAGTAGTCTCCTATTTTCAAAAATGTTTTCAGAAAAATCATGTCCAAGTGGTTTAAAAAGGTGAGCACAGAGCGCTCTGGAGCGTGTCGTGATGTTGGTTTTTCCCTAAGGGGGTTATACGGACACACTTTGTAAGTCACACAATCATAAACTTGCGCAGTTGTCATATTTCTCTTAGACTCAGTGTGGTTATTTCACCCATACACTTCTCATTAATCTGCTCCAGATCCAAGTTCACTGCTAGGATCTTGGATCTATTAAGTCCACCAAGCCCTGATGAACAGTGATCCCCAAAGCTGCCTGCATGTTGAAGAATGCCACATACTGACCCAAGGGGCAGCTCTTACCCCTGGCAGTGGTTGGAGCACAGACCTCTGCGAGCAGAGACCACCAGACCTACTGGCTGGGAATAAGTGGCAGCCGAACAGTGAGAGGCACTAGTGAACACCTGAACACATGGTGCTGTGCCTTCCACCTGCTGTCTGCTCCTGCTTGCTCGTGGTTGTTTGGCTTGTTGAAGGAAATAAATGACTAAAAGCTGTTTAAGTGGTGTTTTGTGCAGTTTTCCTTAGTATTGACTACTCCTTCATATCTTGTTTTTATTTCAATGATGGTGCTCAGAATTAAACATTGAGTATTCCAGGAGAAATCACTTAACTTTTCTGTAAACCCATCTGCAAGGTGGGGATATTAAGAGTCATTATGACACATAAATTAATTAATCTGCCAAGTGCTTAGAACAGCTGCTGGTGTTTGATAAATGCTATGTAAATGTTAATTGTTGTTATTACCTGGGAGACATACTCACTAAGAGAACCATAATGGGGTTAACATTGTCCAACCTCGAGGGCATATCAACTTCCTGCCTTCAGGTGACAATTTAGTCCACAGAGATCTTGAATGTCTCTTCCATCAGACATCACACCAGCCCATCACATTGATGATAGCATGCTGATTGGACCTAGTGCACAAGAATTAAAAACTACTGTAGACTTAGTAATATAACATTTGCATGTCAGAGAGTAGGAAATAAATCTGACAAAAATTCTGGGATCTTCCACGTCAGTGAAATGTCTAGTTATCCCATTATAGGGAACATGTTGGCGTGGTAAGGGGAATGTAGCCCAGCCCCTACTCGGAAAGGCCAGTGGGGAGTGAGGTCAGCCCACAGGACCCACGCCCACAGATAGGTTCTCCTGTGGAGAATCAGTCCTGCATTGTACCTAGGCTGCTTTGAGGCTTGCTATTGCTAAAACTCCTCACCCTGAATTGAGGCAGCAAATGTTTACTGCATCTCTCTAAAGTTACTTCCTAAAATATGTGCTAAACCTCCCAAGTATGGAGTGTAACCAGTTCAACCACTTTTCCCCTTGATCTGTAACAACTTTCTCTCTGAAGTAATTAGCAACATTCTTTCCTTTGTTATTTGTAAACCTGTGCATAGTAAATGAGGACCATCCTCAATGTAATGTACCAGAAGAGCAATAAAAGCCTGTCCAGGCAGGGGTCAGGGCCCTCTCTCACTCAGAGAGCAGCTGTGCTGTCCTTTTTCTCCACAGGACTTCTGTAGTCCGTGTGAATTTGTGCATTGCAGCCACAACACACAGACCCCGCGGGCCAGGGTCCACATAATCCCATGCTTTGGGTCATGTCAAGATCTCTCTTCTCGGAGCTCCTACCCTTTGCAACAGCATGGATGGAACTGGAAAGCATTATGCTAAATGAAATAAGCCAGGTGGTGAAAGACAAATACCATGTGATCTCACCTTTAACAGGAACCTGAACAACAAAACAAAGAAACAAGTAGCAAAATATAGTCAAAGACACTGAAATGGAGGACAGGCTGATGGTGACCAGAGGGGAGAGAAGAGGGAATCTCAGGGGAGAATGGGAAGGGTTTCCAGGAACAAATATGAAGGACACATGGACAAAAACTGGGAGGGTGGGTAATGGGAGGGAGGTGCGGAGGGATGGGTGGGTGGGCTGGAATGGGAGTAAAAGACAGAAAACTGTACTTGAACAATGATTAAAATTTAAAAAAAATAGAAAATTAGGCAAAAAATATAAGCAATTCACAGAGGAAAAATATTCAAATAACCAATTAATATTTCTCACTCTAATGTGCTCATCAGGAACATAAAATTAATTGTAAAAATGAATTGTAAAATTATTGGGAATAGAAAAAACATAAAACAATATTGAATGATGAAGAGTTGAATAATGATATATATCTTTTATGTAAAGTCCTTCATATAAAAGGTATATCTTTTTTATGTTGTTATCAATAAAACTGAATTGGAGCCATACATCTAAACTTTGAAGAAATTCCTGAGGACTTTAGAAAGTAAATGACATAGAATTGTAAAAAAAAAATCTTTCTTCTCAAGTGAAGGATAAGTTGTTGTGTCCTGTCCCTTGTACAGTCAAAAAGAGGTGCAATGCCTAGAGGGTTCATTGACTTTTGGAGCAGACATACCCTCAGAGTGTGTGACTCTGGCCTGAATTTGAACTGGGTCCAGAAGAAGAAAAGGCCCTGCATCAAGTCCAGGATGCTTTGTGCGGTGCCAGAAAGGGATGCTCTTTGGAGCCTTTGGCAGGCCCCTCTGTGTGAACCACAGCACAGACCCTGATGGTTTTGGAGCAAAGTCCTGTCATCCTCTGTGAATAATCACTCTCCTCTTGAGACATTTACATGCTATCGGGTCTTGGTAGAGACGGAATGATTATGCACGGCTCAGCAAGTTGCCACGTAACATAGCTGCCCTTCCTGAGGTGGGTGTTACCTGAGCCACAAAGCCATGAAGGCTTTGGGTGTGCACAACATGCTCCCTGATCGAATGGAAGTAGCACATATGAGATGGGGCTTGAGCAGGCCCTGAAAACACAAGGAAGTTACATGAGGAACTTAGCCTTACGCTAGGTTCTAAGTGTCCATGGCTGTCATTCCTACACATTCCAGTCTCCCAGCCCACAGTTACGGCCTACAGTCAGCTGCCTGACAAAGAGACTTGTGCCTAATTTACGGATGGCTCTGCGTGAGACACAGGCACCACCTGAAAGTGTACAGCTACGGCACTACAGCCTCCTTCTGGGACATCCCTGAAGGACAGTGGTAAAGGGAAACCCTCCTGTTAAGCAGAAGTTGAAGCTATGCACTAGATTGTTCATTTTGTTTGGAAGGAAAAATAGCTACCTGTGCAATTATATACCAATTCAAGTGCTGTGGCCAGTCTTGGTTGGATAGTTAGGGACCTGAAAGGAATCACTTGAAAATTAGTGACAAAGCACCTTGAGAAGGAATATATCAATCGATCTCTCTAAACAGGTGCAAAAATGTAAAGATGCTTGTGTCCCATGTGAGTACTCGCAAGACAGTGTCCTCAGTAGAGGCAGATTTTAATCATCAAATGGGCAGGATGATTCCTTCTGTGGACACCAGTCACCCTTTGCTCCAGCCACTCTTTGCCATCATCCAATGGACTCACACACCAAGTGGTCGTGGTGGCAGGGATGGAGGTATGCCTGGGCTCAGCAACGTGAACTTCCACACAACAATGCTGATCTGGCTGTCGTCACTGCTAAGGGACCAGCCTGTCACTATCTGACACCAAAATGAAGTCCCCAGTATGGTACCATTCTCTGGGGGCGGTTAGCCAGCTACACGGTGGGATGTTGATCATATCGCACCACTTCCATCATGGGATGAGCAGTGTTTTGTTCTGACTGGAATAGACACTTCCTCTAGACATGGATTTGCCTTTCTTGCATGTGGTGCCTCTGCCCAAACTACAATCCGTGGACTTACAGAATGCCTTATCCACTATCATGGTATAAGCATTCTAGTAAGCATTGCTTCTGGTCAAGAGATCAATTTCACAGCAAGTGATGTGTGGCAATGGGCCCATTTTTGTGGAATTCGCTGGTCTTCCATGCTCTCCATCACCCCAAAACAGGTGGCTTGATAGAAGCTGAAAATGGCCTTTCGAAGACACTCGGGTCTAGCACAAACTAGGTATCAGTACTTGGCAAGGCTGAGACATTGTTCTCTGAGAGGGTGTGCACACTCTAATTTAGTGGCTCATATATGGTGGTGTTTCTCCTGTGGTCAGGACTCACAGCTCCAAGAATTAAGGGCTGGAAATTGAAATGGTACCATTCACTATTACTGCTAGTGACCCACTAGCAAAAGTTTTGCCTCCTATCCCTGAGGTCTTATGCTCCGCTGGTCCAGAAGTGTTAGTTTCGAAGCAAGGAATGCTTCCACCAGAAGACACATTAATGATTTCATTGAACTGACAGCTAAGACTGCCACCTGGCCATCTTTCGGTTCCTCATGTCTCGGAATTAGCAGGCAAAGAAGGGAGCTGCTATACTGGCTGGGGTGATTGATTCTAATTACCAAGGGAAACTGAGCTGCCACCACAGAATGGAGATAAGAAAGAGTACGTCTGAAGTACACGAGATCCATTAGGGAATCTCTTAGAACTACCATGCCTTGGGAAACTATAACAGGAAGACTACTAATGGCCCAGACCCTCCAGAAATGAAAGCTTGGGTCACCCTGCCAGGCAAAGAACTATGACCAGCTGAGGTGCTTGCTGCGGGTAATAAAAGTATGGAGTGGGTGACAGAAGAAGATCAACACCAACTACAGTCACTTGGCCAATCGTAGAACTTAGGACTTAAATATTACATGTATTTCTTCCTTATTTTTTAATGAATCTGCGTTTTTGTCTCTCTTATCCCCTTATTATATAACATAAGACTTATTAATTCAGAATAGTTAGCTTCTTATCAGAGTATTTAAGTCACACTTTAAGTTATCAAGGGGAAGAATGAACTGGATAATCCAAGGACTTGGCATCCTCTTCTAAGGAAAGGGTTAGCTCGTTTTCAGTTGTACACAGTATAGACTGAAATACAATTTTTCTCATTGTATTTGGAGATTAAGTATAGTTTAAACTTCTTCACTACAAAGAAAGAGTTCTTTCGCTAATGATAGAATTCAATCTCTTTCTTTAAATTGTTTTGGTGAAATATGTGCTAAGGTAAAGTATACACGATCTAAATTGCCATTGCTACAGTGAGGCTTCTCTCTTTCTGATAAAAGATTCTGTCCTCTCAAAAATTCACAGGGGCCTTAAAGATAACATTTAAACCCATTTCTTCCATCCCTTGTTTGACTATTATGCCACTACCTCTGTAGATCCTCTTACTCTCAGGGTTCAAGATCTTAGGATGATTTGGTCTTTTCGTTTGGGTTCTGGGGTCGGTAATATGTTTATGCTAGAGTTACAATAATGCAGCCAGAGTCTTTTGTCTATTATCCAATGTAAGCAGGGCTGATGTGCAGCTGAAAAGCAGTCAGAGGGCTGCATCAGTTGTTGCTGACTGACATCTATTTGACTGATGGGTGGCTGGGCCATACAGGTTATTAAATCTCACACTTGCATATGGGCCTTCACATGTAGAAGGTTGCAAACAGATATCACTGTACTACATTGAAAGCTTCATGGAATCACACCTTTAATAATTGTAGATCTGTTGTTTTGTACAACAAGGAAAACATCGTAGACATCCAATTAATACTAATCAGGCAGTTTAGATGCAGTGTGTATTCATGAAGTACCATCACTTGATTACCCAGATTTTATTGTAAATGGTAAGTGGTATTGATGGCATTATAAGCATCAGAGGAGCTGCCCCCTGGGCACCCGGGTCTCCTGTGCTTCCAGAGGCAGGCAGAGTGCAGCTTGGCTGCCTGCACTCTGTAAGCAGCATGCCCAGGATCCTATCACAAACTCTCTCGGGAGAGTTCTATGTCAACCCAAGGTCACCCAAGGAGACATTCTCATAGACACCAGTGACCCATGTCTCTATTGAGTGTCATCTCAGCACCTCAGTTGGACAGAATATTTGAACATCAGCTGGCAGTTACAGCTAAGTCAGTTGAATCTATATCTCACATGCACTTACACTTCACAAAGGGGCATGTTCCTTTGTCTCAGAGTATTGTATTGCATTCCCTCTCCAGTTTTTAAGAAAAAGGGCAGTGAAAGAAAATGGATAAACTGTGACTAACGTGGATAATTATCTTTAAAATTCTCATCAATAAGTTCTTTTTATCGTTTTTCTTTTGGCCCTCTGAGGAACAAATCTCTGTGGAGATTTGAACCTATTGAAAATCTTTAGACTTCAGCCAACCCTTTCTAAAGAGCAAGGGCATCAATATGGCTTTTCCCAAGCACGAAAAGAGGTGCTCAACTTTAATTATACTGAGCTTGTATTGATTTGGCTGACTTACTATTTTAAGCCTGATTAACAATGGGGAATTTATAATCACGACTGTTGGGGCTTGGAGACGTGGAGGAGACCCAGAGGTCAGCTCTGGAGGGCGGCCATCGTTAGAGGAAGGGGACACTCCAAAGTGATAGTGACATGTATTAAGATAGTTTATTTAATAAATGGTGTTGGGAAAATGGGACAGATACATGCAGAGAAATGAAACCAGACCACCTTCTTATGCCACACTTAAGAATACATTCAAAATGGATTAAAGACAAATGTTAGATACAAAACTATCAAAATCCTAGGAGAAAATATAGACAGTACAATCTCAAACATTGCTTGTAGCAATGTTTTTTCTAATACATGTCCTCACACAAGGGAATCAAAAGAAAAAATCAACCAATGGGACTACATCAAGCCAAAAAGTTTTGGCACAGCAAAGGATTACATCAACAACTTAAAAGACAGCCTGCTGAATGGGAGAACATATTTACCAATACATCTGATAAGGGGTTAATATCCAAAATTTAAAAAGAACTTACAAAACTCAGCACCAAAAAAAAACAACAACCCAGTTAAAAAATGGGCCAAAGACCTCCGTGGAACCCCCATAGAGCCCACCACCTCGGTGTGTCTGACCTGAAGTCTGTGTTCTTCCTGCTTCATTTCCAGTTTTACTTTCTTCAGAATGCCTGGCTTCAAAGGAGCATTGCTGGGGATGTTCGGATATCACTGAATCAGTTGCAGAGACTCTTTTCCTGCTATGATTTATTCCAAGGACTGCAGGAAACAAGCATGTGTAAGAGGATGGTAGGAAAAATACGTGCTGGAAACCACATCTCACTGTTATTTCCCTTTGTAACACAAGAGTCTTAGCCTTACTCTGTTGTGACTGTGGAGTATGGTCACATATTTACATCCAAATTTATACCCTTTCACCGGCCAAGTGATTAAGAAGTCCAGACTTTCCCTAGGTCTCTCTTTGCCAAATACTCTCTCAACCTCCTCGAGTTGTTTTTGCCTGCTAATTAGTTTTTTCCCGCCTGCTGCTGGAAGAGGGAGAACTCATCCATGTGGCTAAGATCAGACTCCACTGTCCTTCGACATTGAGAAGGCCAGGTCTGGCTGTCTCCAGCCTTTGGCCTTGCTGACGTCACTAAGCCCGCTGCAGGCAGGCCCTGGCAGTCCTACGAAGACGGCCCCTGATTAGGAATCGCCACCTGCTGATGGGCTGCCTGAGTCTAATTATTCAATTTGGAAAATAAAATGGGAAGATATACAAGCACGGTTATAGGAACTATGTCAGCTGTCTTCCTTCTCGACATTCTTCCATACTAATTTTCCCCAAAGTTGTCATTAGCATGGAGAGGCAAATACCATGAAGGTCTTCATTTCACAGTTTTGGTGGCTTTGTTTCAATCTCAGCACAGCTTTTCTGAATAAAAATCTATGGTATTCACTGGGAGACATGGAATGTTAGAGCTAAGAGCAATTTTAGACATAATGTTGTCCAAACTTCTAATTTTATAGCTAAGAATAAAGAGTCACCTGTTGTGTCCTATAGCAGTGGTGCATGTCCTGAGCTCAGAGATTACGGTACCAGTGCAGAAACCAGCTCCCAAGATCTCCAGCCAACGCTTCTGTGACAACAGAATTAAAGAGTGCTTCATGCTGTGGGCTATCCTATTGTAAACCAGCCTGGCTTTCCAAGTTCAGGTTTCGAGGGATGGAGTGATGTCAGAAAGGAGAAGAGCAGCATTCTGGTTCCTCTTTTGAAGTTGATGGTGGCGCCTTGATTCCACTGTCTCGTGGCGGATGGCAGTTTCTTCGGAGTCTTGGTGCTGCTTGTAGCAATAATGCCACTGTGTTCACATGACGGTTTGTAATTGACAAGCATGTGCACACACATCCTTCCTCCTGATAATTACATCCCTAGGAGTTTGATCACATAAAACTACCCCTAATGTTCAGGAAAGAACCGGAGGCTGGGAAGGGGAACTGCTTTGTTCAAGTTCCTTCAGATCGTAAATGAGAGAGATGGCCCCAAATCTGAATGTTTTGTTTCTGAGTGTGGCATTCTTTCCAGCAGAAGGAGGCCTTGTTCGTGGCATATTTGCCCATCAACTGCCAGTTTGATCTCAGACCACCTACTTCCCTTGCTCTTTCACAGGCTATGTTGCTCCTGCGCCCCTGTGGGGCTCAGTCAGTGGGAGATGCTTCTAGGAGGGAAGAAGGAAGGAAGAAGCCAGGATAATTCCCCACCCCTTTCAGAGTCCCGTGGCATCTCTGGGTAGTGGCCTCCCTTGTCTGTCTTCTGCCAAATAGCTTCTTTATTGGAGCCAGACTCCCCTGGACACTCCCCCCAGAAGGTGCAGGCTTCTGGGCTTTGGCACTATCACCTCCTGCTATTGACCCCCCAGGCCCAGGAGAGGGTGCTCACGTTGAACTGCACATACAGGTGATGAACACCTTTGTTGGGTGAGCCTTGGCCATGGGAGGGGGTCTGTCATATTTTGATCCTTGGTTTAAAAAAACCGCTTCGATAGCACTATTTTCCACATTGGTATTTCTTGGTTATTTGAAGTTACACAAAATTTAATAAGATGAAGTTCCCTTCACCACCACTGCCACCCTGTCCCCTTATACACACGGCCTTGGCTCTCTGTATTTTCATGAGCACGACTAGCTGTAGGCAGTATGCAGCCTGTGTTTCTTGGTAGATTTTATCTTGCCTCCATTATTCTAGCCTTGACACCAACGTCAGATCCCTCTGAATCAGTGGTTCTCAAACTCCAGAATGCACCAGAACCACCTGGAGGGCTTACTAAGCACAGAGGGAGAGCACTGTTCCCAGAGTTTCTGATTCAGAAGGTCTGGAATGGCCCAAGAATTTGCATTTTTTAACTTGATTTTTTTTTAGCACATGACATTAGTTGCTGGGAGGACAGAACAGAGAGAGAGAGAGGGAGGCTGAAAACCATCTGGCAGCTGAGAAAACCAGAGATGCAGGTACAGCTCGGACACTTGGAGGAAGCTGTGCCCACCCAGGTGCTCTCTGGCGCCCATCTGCCCCAGAAACATACATATAACAGAATGTGTCATTTCACCTATGCAACTAAGTGGCATTAAGTATATCTGTAATGCTATATAACCATCACCACTATTAGTTCCCAATTTTTTTCATCATCCCGAACAGAAGCTCTGTACCCATTAAATAATAACTTCCAATGTCTGACCTTCCCCCCAGCTCCTGGTAATCTCTATTATACTTCCTGCCTCTATAAATCCACCTGCTCTAGGTACCTCATATAAGTGGAATTACACAGTATTTATCCTTTCATGTCTGGCTTGCTTCACTTAGCATACTGTGTTCAACGTTCATCCATGTTGTATCATGCATCAGAACTTCAATCCTTACTGAGACTGAATAATTTTCCATTGCAGAATATCATATTTTATTTATCCTTTCGTTCCTTGATGGACATTAGGGTCATTTCTACCTTCTGGCTGTTGTAAGGAATGCTGCTGTGAGCATGGGGGCACCAGTATCTGTTCGAGTCCCTGCTTTCAGTTCCTTTGCATATGCACCGAAAAGTGGATCACACGGTCATTCTGTTTAAGTTTCTGAGGAACTGCCATATCATCTTCCACAGCGGCTGCCCTACTTACATTCCCACCAGCAAAGCACAACAGCTCCAATTTCTCACCAATATTTGCTGTTTTTCTTTCTTTCTGTTTTTTTTTTAATGTCCATTCTAATGGGTGTGAAGTGGCATCTCATTGTGGCTTTGATTTTCGTTTACCCAATGACCCACTGAGTGTTCTAGGGGTCCCAAGCCTTCTGGTGGTCGCGCTCGAGGTTAGAGATGCCTGTGGCCCTCGCCCTAGTGCTCCTCACTGGTAGGGAGCAGCACAGACATTTCCCCCTGGGGCCCCTATTTAAAACTATGAGGGAACTTGAAAGAACAATATTTATTGCTCACAGGTCTTGGAGGTACACAGCAAGGTCATGGGCAGGGAGAAAGAGAGAGTGAGCTCAGGGTTGGGACTCTGCTTCTATTAGGGTCTGAGAGTGAGATGTCTGGGTTTTTGTGAGTTTATTACCCTTTACTGGTAAATTTAAACTATGACAGAGGGAACCAGGGCACCGGAAGGGAAAAGGGAGAGCACTCAAGTGGTCGGTTGTCTAGGCTGCCCAGGGCTTTCTTAAAAAGGGCCTTCATGGATAGAATGCCCTTGTTCCTTATCCGGTTCGCTTGCCAGTAGCTGGCAATCAGTTTATTCGAGATGGATGCCTTTGACATGGAGTCCTCAGCAACCAAAAACTTAATAATGTCAGGCACTTACACTGCAGCGAATTATGTTGAATGTCTTTCCATGTGTGTACTGGCGACATATTGTGCATATACATACTTGAGAAATGACTACAGAAGTCTTTTGCCCACTTTTGCATCAAGTTGTTTGTTTTTTGCTGTTGATGTCAAATAAGGTGCATTCTTAACAAGTTCCCAGGTGATGACGATCTGAGAATCACTGCCTCACATCATGCACATCAAGTGATCGAACGCCAGCCTTGCCTGTGATACGAAGTTGGGTTGTATGTGCTTGGTGTGTGCTTTCAATCACTTCTTAGGTATATCGGGCTTGTGAGAAGTCATCTGCTGTGGACGTGGAATTGCTGGGTTGTATGGTCATTCCATTCAACTTTTTGAAGAACTCGATAGAGTACTCTGTTCTGGGGTTTTGATGTGTTACCTTTTTCTCCATGCAGCAGCAGTGGAAGCCAAGGCAGCCCTCACAGAAAAACTCCCCGGACTACACCACCCAACACCCTGGAACCCACCAGAGGGTGTGTCTGGGTGTTGCAGCTCATGAAGGCAGGGCCTGGAAGGGCATTAAGTCTCACCGAAGATTTAGGAAACACTTGTTTGTGTATATATCATCATGGAGCCTCAAAACTGCTGACCAGTAGCAGTCATCTTATACATGTAATATATTCTTAAGAGAATAATTATCTTAAAGAACTCTTGCTTAATAGACTGAGAAGAATTATACTGGCTACATGAATATGTAATTAACATAATTTATTTGTCAAGTACTGAACATACATAAATTTCCTACACTTTCATTGAATTTGAGAAGTTAATTAGTATGACTATTAAGCAAAACCTAGAGATCATTATACATGAAATATTTCCTTATAACTCTAATAAGCTGATTTCAAAACCTATTAGGTTTGAGATTTCATTTAATATTTCCCAAACATTTTCCCCTTCAGCTAATGGATCTCTGTACCTACCCTTCTCACTAAAAACATTCTAGATCTATTTGAAAGGTTTATATCAGTTCTTGCTGGACATACATAATTAAGTTTGTGTCCTGTGGAAAATCTGTGGAAATGTTCTTTAGAATTCATGGAGAAGTAGAGTGTGTCTATTGTTGCCTAGTATTTATGTAACATTTCTTATTTCAAAATAGTATATAATTTAATTACTAGTTCCTCTTGAATGCTTTTAATGTTATTAATTATAGTGTTCTTTTGATACAATATGTGATTCACTTGTATTATGCCTTTTGATATTCCAAGGGAAAAGGGGAATAAGATGGACTCTTACAATACTGTGCATTGGGGGGTCCCCAAGTTCACCCCAAGTTTGATGATTCACTAGGAAGACTCACGGGACTGTCTAGTCACACTCATAGTCATGATTTACTGCAGCAAAAGGATGCAAAGCACAGTTGGCAAAGGGAAGAGGCAAGTGGAATGCAGTCTGTGGGAATGCAAGCTTCCAAAGGTCCCCGCTCAGTGGCATTGCCCAGGGTGTGCTGAATTCCCCTGACAACAAGTTGTGACAACACTAGTTACGTGTTGTCTGCCAGGAAAGCTCATGAGAAACGCAGTGCCCGAGGTTCTACTGGGAGCTGATCGCGGCAGCTCCGCCTGGCACGAACCATGCGCCCAGCCTGCCAGAAGGAAAGCAGGTGTTCGGCACTGTGCTGGTTAATTGTACACGTCAACTTCACTGGGCCACAGCATCCAGATATTTGGTCAAACGTTGTTCTGAATGTTTCTGTGAATGTGCTTTTTGGATGGGATTTACAATTAAACTAATTGATTTGAGCGAAACAGAATACCCTCCATAATATGGGTGGGCCTTGTCCAGTGAGTTGTGGGCTTGAAGAAAAGAAAGCCTGCCAGAAGATGACCTTTGGACTTGAACTGCAGCACTGGCTCTTCCCGAGTCTCCAGCCTGCTGGCCCATCCTGCAGATTTTGGACTTGCCCGACTCCATAGTGGCATGAGCTAATTCCTTAAATAAATCCCCCCCCAGATGCACATGTGTGCACACACACACACGCACGCACGCACACACACATCACATTGGTTCTGTTTTCTGCAGAACCCTGACTAATACAAGGATAGACCATATAGTTTGTACAAACTAATTTAGACACAGTGAGCCACTCTGACTCATTAACATTGGGACATTCTCGAAATCTCCATTCCCAGATGCCAGCCAAGGGCCCATCCTGCAGCCAGGCCTTTCAAGGAGAGCAGTCCAGGCCTGCGGCACTAGCTCTTTTCTGCATAAACCCTCATTTTATGTACGTTAGATAGAAGGACAGAAAGAAAAAGGAGGAGGGTCTTTTCTCTCTGCTGGATGCTGTGGAGATACGAGTGTACCTTGTCCGAGAACCATGGCAGGGGGTGGAGGGGCGGCGCGGATGTCTGATGACCACAGGACTGGAGGAGCAGTCCTCCTACAGGTGAAACCCTGAACGAGCTGCTGCATTCCCCTGCTTCCCCCTGTTACTGTGTCGCATTTCCAGTCTATCTAATCGGACTACACGGTGCAGGTAAAGCAGCTAGTGTCAAAAATTGTTGATCCACCTTTGTAGTCCTCAGATCTGTGCCGCTTGCAGTTTCTGTCCTGTGATGTTTGAACGGATAACGTAACTTTTTCTTTTTAACTTCCCAGGCAACTTCATGCTTGGATGTGCCCTGAGATATGAAGCGTGACAAGAACTAGCACCCAAGAATTCTTCAGAATAAACGCGGTCTGACAGCGGCTCCTCCGGGGGCCCGCCCCGCTCTGGCAGGCCGTCAGCGGTGAAGGTGCAGCTGCGATGGGGAGACGGCGGCTCCCCCGGCGAAGCCGGTGTGTGCGGGTCCGTGCTCCTCCGCTCAGCAGGTCTCCATAGAGGGCAGACGGGTGAACACAAGCAAAACACACGTTTTGGTTCCTTGCCACCTCGGGCTGTCATTCCTTTCTCATTATTGTGACTGTCTTATCTAGTCTCTCTGTGGCTTCTCTCCAATTTTCCATTTATTTCATACATTGATATAAGGATTTTTCTATAAGCATTAATCTGGTCACATTGCCTCGCGCGATCACAACTGACTTTACAGTCTGCTGAATAAATTCTCAAGTCCTTGGCGTTGCATTGGGAGAATGTCCCAGTGTGGCCCGAATTTATCCCCCCAGACACATTTCTAGCCAGCTCTTTATCAAGGGTGAGTTGGTCATCCCCCGGTGACCCCCAGTCTAAGAACCCATCAGATTTTGAAGTTCTGTGGTTTTGTAAGAACCGCTGTGGGTAAGCGGTATTCATTCTTTTGATCAAACTTTGTGTTGAAATACACAAACCAATCAACACAAACCTTAAGTGTAAAGCTTAACTAATTTTCCAAACAAACATACCAGTGTAACCACCCCCCAAATCAACACAGACGAGCACCGACAGTCCCTCACCCTCGCATGCTCACTCTCTGCACTCGCCACCCCCCTTCACCCATCTGGGGCTGGTTTTTCCTGTTTTTCAAGTCCGTATAAACGGGGTCACACAGTGTGCACTCTTTTCTATGTAGCTTCTTTTGCTCAGCATGCATTCGTGGGGTTTGTCGGTGTCAGTATGTACAATAATAGTTGGTTTGTTCTCATCGCTATATTGTGTTTCAATTTATTCATTGTATTTTGATGGACACCAGGTTTTTACATTTTTTTTTGGCTATCAGTCACAGATATATCACTGATAGGAAACCAGGCTGAGCTTCATGGGGCTAAATTGTACAAACTGCTTTCAAACCTATGCATGTTAAACTACATCCATATTTTCAAGGTGGCGGTAACCTTAGAGAAAAGTCATTTTTTAGAAAACAGTTAGAAGCTAATGCATGCTCTTCTAAAATACATCAAAGTGTCTCTCCGGCACCCCTTACCTTTCAGAAATTTAGTATCTACTTTGCTCCTGTGATCCTCTGTGGTTGTCTCAATGTTTCTTTCTAAATTGCACTTAAGCAGTATCACCCTCCAGGCAGCATCGATAGATTTTTAAGACCAGAAAGCAGAGGGGCAAATGAACTACTAAAAATAGCTACATTCCTGGGTCAATTAAATCCAACTTGACATCCTCAGTGCATCTGTAATGTGATAATAATGATGATCTACCTCATAGCAATGTTGTGAGAAATAACAAATTAATGATCGTAAAGCACTCTGAACATAGAAAGGGCCCGATAAAAGCTTGTCCTTATTAACGGTAGTCATTTGCAAGTGACCTAGAAATTACTGTGACATTAGAGCATTCGTCTTGGCGCCTATTCTTTTCTTGTAATTTTCAGACTTCTGGCCCCAACCTCCGTGTTCAGAGACACTGTATGTTGCTACGCTGCAGCCCTCAGGGGCTATCCAAGGAGAAACTTAGAAGCCACACTACCCCTATGTCTTTTTCTTTGAATGTTTTCCCCTGTGGTTGAAATTGGAGATCAATTCTTGATATTTATTCATTGATTTAGTCATCCACCCATCTGTCCAACAGTTACTTATTGATCATCGCAGGCACAGACCTGGTTTCTGGGAACACCAAGGTGAGAAAAATAGACATGATTTCTACTCTATTGGATTGTACAGTTTATAGAATTAAAAATAAAATATTCTGGCAATTGTAAAAAAATATACAAAATATACTGAGCTAGGAATAGCAGAAGATGCCAGGAAGGGGCCAACAACCCCATCCTGGGTGTGGGAGGATGCAGCCGGGGACTGGGCTGACAGGTGTTGCTGACCTGGAGCTTGACGCCTCTCCCTCAGGGTCACCGTGCTCCCGTCTAGCGCATTGTCCTAGAAGAACTGTGCCCTCCACCTTAGTTCTCCAGGTAGCAAAGAGTTCTTCAGTGCTTTTTGTCCTCCCTCTCTTCGAAAAACTGAGCAGGGGAAGCAGGTCTTTTACCAAACCAAAACGCACTTACCCTAACCCTTCAGCTATTCAGGGGGCAGAACGAGAACCCTGGTAACCAGCCACCAGAAGGGTGTGCAAGAATCTGTAAGGTCTGCAGGTCTGCTGCACCTCGAGCATTCCCTGTGCTCTGTGGAGAGTACAAACCCCCTCCCGCAGGTTCAAGGTTACCCTGAGACTGACAGTGGCGCCAGTTAGGGGGACATCTCAGCCAGGACCTTGGGTTGTTCGTCCTGCTCTCCTCGATGCCTCCATATCCTGGTGCCCTGGTCTCTCCTCTTTCCTGTGTCTTGGTGATTAAGTTCCTAAATAATTCTCCACTTCCTTGGAGGTAGGATGTCTCCCCCTTTTTCTTTCCACACTTTCTAATGCCTGGCTTTTTAGTCTCGCGCACCAGCCTGTCCTTGCGAATGAAGGGCGTCCCTCCGTCCACATCTCCCAGTGACGGAGTCCTCAGGCACATGCCCTTCTGTGATGGCTGCCACGCCACAGCTGGGGGTTCAGCTATGGCTTCTTCTGTCCTTTCCTGACACGCAGCCCTGGACCCCGGCCTTGTTTTGAATGACTTATTAGCGGTACTTGAATCTGGTCTCTTCACTTCTTCTTTCCTTCCACAAACATTTATTGAGTCCCTCCTCTGATCTAGGCTTGACCTTGGGGACGCAAAGGTTTAAACTGACCTAGACTTCCCCATTCAGCTTTCTCTAGCGTCACCAAGCCCAGGGAGGACCCATGCAGCTTCTCAGCCTGCTAGGGGAGGCACATTTAAAACTAAGGTCAGGGAAGGCCAGGGTTTGAAGCGGTTACTTCAGAAAGCGGCTGCTCCCTGGGGAACTCGCCAGAGCAGCTGACCACTGGCTCTGGCCGGCTTGGATCTCTCTGTTCTGACTTTAGACTCATTCAGCTTTGCTCAGCAGTTGTTTTTCTCCTACGAGCACAGCCTGACCCAACGAATGGCTGGTCTTTCTGCTCAACACATCCCATAATTCCTGTAATTGTTCCTCCCTGCTGTAAAGGGCTCTGATTGAAACCACGAGTATGTCTTTTGGGTTTGGCTTTGCCAAGTGCCCAGAAGGAGTTACTTTCCTCTGCAATTTCTCAGCTTTGAATGTTGGGTCAATGTTTTAGAGCTTTGTCCAGTGTGTGGGTCGCAGCGCCTGGAGACACAGATCTTACTGTGCAGTCTCCTAACCTGCTGCAGCAGCTGGACCGGTCCCCCAGCTCCCCCCGGAGTGTGGTTTGGTGGGGAGGGGAGAGGCAGCGGTTGCTCGCTGAAGAGTTGCACGAAGTCATAAAAAGGATGTGATCCGAGCTACCGGTTTGGGCTCTGGCTCCACCACTTGCTGGCTGTGTGGTCTCGGACAGATGCCTTAACATCTATAAACCTCAAATTCCACTCTGTAATCAAGGGAGATAAAAATCAATAGCAGCAGGTTGTTGTGAATATTAAATAAGGCAGTGCATGTAAAGTACTAGCCCAAAGCCTGGCGTCTAGGACGTGCTCAAAAATGTCGCTTCCTGCCCCGACCGCGTGGCTCGGATGGTTGGGTGTCTTCCTGCGTGTACAAGAAGCCAGCCAATCGATGTCTCTCTCCCTCTCTTTTTCCCTCCCTCCCCTCTCTCTAAAAATAAACAAATAAATAGTCTTTAAAAATGCTGATTCCTTCATAACACTTAGAGCTGCTGCTTCCAATATGGCACCAGCTTGATCCCTCAAATCTCCCACGAGGTCCACGTTTCATGGGCTTCAGGGGGCGCCTTGTTCATATCGCCGTAAAACACATTTCTGAACTGGAAGCAGAAAAAGGAGAGACAACGGGTTAGAATCCACCAAGAATAATAAACTCCAGGGAAGAGTGTGGTTTTATGATTTCTTTAATTCACATCGGTCCCAGTCACGTCACCTAATAGTGCTCTGTAAGTGTGTGTTGACCCCCAGCAAAGAGTAGAATGCTTTAGCTCCTCACTCGTGTCGTTTCGAAAGCAATCTTTACCTCTAGGCTGGCTGTGTCCCTCACGGCTCATTTCCTAAACTCCAGGATTTGGAGACAATCAAAAGTGATTTCTAAGGGAGGCTGGTAAGATCATAGGTGAGTCCAGTCGTGAGGTTAGATTCTAGGGCTGCTAACCTGGCTGCCCTATTACCCACTAAGGACAAATGAATTGAAAGCGAGTGAAGAAGAGCTACAATTACTACCTGGGGCAGAGCCGACCAGCGTTTGTTAGGAGCGGAGCGCGCAATCTGAATGCTAACGAAGGCCCGACGACTCTGCAGGCTGAGCGGTTCTGAATACTTTCGGTACAACACTGCTTTTGTTGATGAGACTCTGTTTCTAGTGAGATTTGCTCCTCGGGGGAAGTGTAAAAGCAAAATGTAAGTCTTTCTCGGGTCTGCTGCTCACATGATGAGGAATAAAGGAGGAGAAGGGGATGGTGACGGGATGAGTGTTTGTCTCCGTGTTGTCACTGGCCTTGAAGCGGAGCTCACGGCGAGTACATCTGGGAGCCGTTGCAGAATTCGATGCGCTGATCATCAAGTACGTGACAGTCGTTATCTTTGGGATATCAGTCTTCAGATGACATAGCAACGATGTGGTGGTTCCTTGTGAACTGTCACTATCGGAAGGTGGAGTCCCAGTTCCCCACTCTTCTAGACACAGCCAGTGCTGGGTGTCCCCTTCTGCAGACCCTTGAGATTAAAGGGTCTGCAGTTTCTTGGAAATGCAAGTGGTGAAGTATTACAACAACCAATAATTACACTTCTGATTTGTGAAGTGTTTTTCCTTTAAATAGTTCAACATGCTTTCGTGTGTTTTCTCTCCTTTGAAAAACCATGGAAATCTTTTCCATACATACTTCTGTGTGCTCGAACAGCGATTTTCAACGTTTTTCATCTCATGGCACACATAAACTACCAAAAATCTGCAGCGTGCCAAAAAAACGTATTTTTTGCTGATCTGACAAAAAATAGGTATAATTTTGATTTATTCACATCGGATAGCTATTGTTGTGTTGTCATTTTTTTTTTGACAATTTAAGGGAAAAGAGGTCAGTGCTCCTAATTAAGTAGTCAGGCAGTACATGTTTTAAAAATCCTTGCAGCACACTGGTTAAAAATTGCTGTGTTACAATAAAAGTCATTGAGATTTTATTGATCCACTTTATGGGATTATTCATTCTAAGGTACTCTTATTGGAATAGGGATTCCAATAAGATTCCAAGTGCCCTTTTGAATGCTTAACCAAAGGACTGGAATCCGTAATTCACAGGTTTTAGTACATTTTCAGCCATTGCCTTGCTTCAAGTAGAGTTAGGCAAGTGCTTTCACCTCCCTGAGCCTTCGTTGTCTGTTCGGGAAATGGGGGTTAATACGGAACAAGCCATCAGATAGCTTGGCTGGCACCATTTCCTGTGTAATGTCTCATCTAGTGTCCTAAGAGCTCCACAGGGACCTCCTCCCGTGTTGTGAGGAGGGTTGGTGGTGAGGAAATGCAAAAGATGCTGGTGGATACCCGTACCGAGAATCTGCCCATCCCTTCCTTCTGTACCTTCCACTGCATAGCCCGAATTCCTTCATGTGCCTCTAACTTGACATAGGAGTAGACATCGGAGCTTCTCAGTGACTTTGGTGGCAACAGCCCCCTGAGCAGCCCCTGCTACAGACACGGGCATGCATTAAATTGCTGTTCTGTGCAGGCGCCCACACGACTCAGTGCGATGGCTGCTGTGCTCTGTCACCTTTAACACACTGATATTTGTGGCCATCTCTGTGACTGTGGTGCAAACTTAGGGCCACGTCCAGCTATTCATGAGATCTCAGCAGATCGGTTTTTCCCAACCTCTTTTCTTCATTCCGTTGTCTCATTCTCATTCTTTTGAAAGTGAAGTTTCAACAAAATGCTCATTGCAAAAAAGAAATCAATAAACAGACCTTGTGGGTTCACAATTTTGCACCCAAAGACTACCCAATTGTGTATGTTTTGGAAAACCAGGTTTTTAAATTTGCATGCAGTTAAAAAATTCTGAGGCATACAGAATAAAATTTCCTCTATTTCTTATTCTTTCTCAACTCCTCTTACCTCTTAGGATAACAAAACAAAGGATTTCAGAATAAAAAGAAATTTCCAGTGCTGCCAAGAATGGACTACACCAACACCCATCTTCAAAACCATAAATTTCCTTTTCTACTAATCTCTCTTCTTCAGTTCACCCTCACAGTATTTTAAGCTTTGAATTTCATCATCTTGTACCACGGCCTTACAGGTCTAACTCTTACCACTAAATCATAGTCCTGAGCTGATTCCACAGATTGAAGGGACTCACCGTGGATGGACCTGTTGACTGTTAGCTCTCTTTGATCTCTCTAAGAATCTGAAGTTAGCACACTTGCCTTTGGAATTCTGCTAGCCTTTTATTTGAGAAATCCAAACAGAGATCTCTCCTTTTGACAGTGTATACATTAGGGAGACTTCCAAACAGCGTCTAAAAAGACAGAGGTGCCAAGAGATAGTAAACAACATTCAATAAATAGAACCTTTTTGGGTGAGTGCCTTCTGGTGTTGTATGTTTTGATGCAGTTCTTGGAAAATTTCCCAGTCAGTTAAAAATTGATGGGCTATTTGAACACACTGAGGCACAAATACACAACTTTCAGTGGAAAACCTCTTTCTTGTCCTCATTCAGTCCTCATTTGCCTCCAATCATAATATTCTACTGGGGTCCTTCAGAAGTAATTCCAGAGTTTAAGACAGAATAACTAAAAGATAGGTGGGTTTGGTTTTATTTTTAGTTTTTTTTTATGGATTCCACACATTCTCCAAGGAGGTCCTCAGGGTTGATGATACCAGGTATTTTTAAGTTATTCTATTTAAAAGAGAGTAGATGGGAACATTTTTAGAAAAATGATTATTTATAAAACAGTGTCTTTACTTGGGCAGACAAGTGAGAAGATGAATAACTTGGTTCCTGTGTCCCTGGCAGATACAGATAAGAGTTGTTTTTTTTTTTTCCTTCCAGAGTCTGGAAAGTTCAGCCCCAATGTCCCCTTATTCTGGGATGGAAACAACACACCCTCCTGCGTCCCTGAGGCAGGACCGTCGCTGGAAGAGCTGAGAAGCCTCCAATGTTCCCATCAGGCACGTAAATGAAGAGCCCGGTGCAGATCCGAGGGAGAAAGGCAAGAGAGCTGAGCTTTCATTACCCAACAAAGAAATCAGAGAGGGCGCAAAGGGACAGACAGTGGCTTGCGAAGGCACGTAGCACACAACAATGCAGACAGTAAGCAGAAAAGTGACGAGGAGTATTAAGATGAAACCAGGGCTGGGGGTGGTACCAAAAACCCAGCTGTGCAGCCGAGGATTCATAAAGAGGACAATGTGATTGGTTACACCCAACACCAGCACAAGCCGGGCCTCCGGGAAGCAGAGCTGCCCCGTCTTCCAGCAACAAAGACTTTGCTCTCTCCGTTGTTATCTGGAATATCTGCAACCCCATTCCTACCTCAGACTCAGAGATCAGATTTTCTGCGGTCATTCACTCGAGTTTCTTCAATGTGAGCAGAAGAGAGATCCCATTCTCTACAGTCAAATAGGTGTGACAAAGCTTTCTCTCTCTCTGGGATGCCACAACCTAGCTCTGTGTTCTTGTTCTTCTCTCCTACGCAGGACGGAGGACAAAGAAAAGGAAATATCATTTTTTTCTTCCTGTACTCCAAGTGCTGGATGGACTAGGTGATGTGTATATGTTATTACATTTTGTCCTCACAATGAACCTATGATGGAGGTAGTCTTTCTCCTATTTTGTAGATGAGAAAAGAGGACTCCAGAGGTTAATAAATTTACTCAGTGCTGGTGAGTGTCATGGGCAGGGTTTGCACTAGAAGCTGACTTACAAGATAAATCACACATAGCTATAATTTCTGCTCAAATCAATCAGACAGCAAGATCTTTTTAAGACCTACTGCGTGCCCAGCTAACTCCGCTGAGCTCCCCCGTCCATTTGCTAACTCTCAGCATGGGGAAGAGGGCAGGGAAAAACATCTGTGGCTAAGAAAAAAAAAGTGAAAGGGATTAGATCTTCTTTACATTCTGGCAATGTTTCATCTTTCCATTTCATTCTTTTTTTTTTTTTCTGATCATCCTCCCTTCAGCAGTGTATTGGTCAGGATATTACAAATGAACAGAAAACCATTTCCCCCCAGCTACTCTTTATCTAAGTAGGGCATAGCTAGCTAGAAGTAATTTTGATCCATTTGGAGAAAAGACTGCCTGGCTTGGCATGTTTTTATCCATAATACCGCCAGGCTGTAGGTGAATCCAGGACAAAGTGTCTTCATTGCATTATATGGGAGAGACACAGAGTCAAAGTCATCTTCTCTTTGTAATGAATAGCATTGTGTCGGAGTGAATATTTGGCTCATGGGAGGTTAAAGGAGAATCAGGACTAAAATGCCTTAATAGTCCAGAGACTAGCACAGTGAAATGAATTTATTGCTCCTAGTAGGGTCCCCAGTGGATGGTGCATAATGAAACTCACTCTCCGATAAAGCTGCCTTGGTGTAGGAGCTTACTGGCAGGCGGGAGCAGCATACTGAGCGCTGGCTGTCAGGAAGCCTGAGGTGACCCTCACACCTGCAGGAGAGGCGGCAGAGTTCTCCCCTGTCTGGGTGAGCTGATATGCAAAATAAATGTGTGCAAGCTCTTGAGGGGTGGGTCACGGGCCCATCACTTGCACTGCCTGAGACCATCCATTTCCGGGGTGGCTGTCCAGATAGGAGGCACACTAAACACAAATAGAATGCCAACAACCCGACTGGACTTTGATTAGCTACAAAGAGAATCGCCCCAATTTGTTTTCTGAAGGGATTTTGTTTTAACTGTCCCAGACGCCCAAGTATGAGCTCTGGCTGCTGAATAACACCGAGAATTAATTGGTACTCTGGCCTCCAACAGCAAGGCCGCTCAGCCACTGGAAGAAAATTGACAGAGAGAGAAGGACAAATGACTATTGGAAAAGGTATGGAGGGGGCTTTTTGTGTAGAAGAGAATAATTGTTGGGGTGTCTTTTGATTTTGCCAAGGAATAACAGGTCAAACAGGCTACGGTTTCCATAGCCTCTAAGATGGAGAGGAACTCAGGAGACTCACAATAGTACAAGCAATTTTAAAAGTAAGAAAGCAGGAGGAGGAGGAGAAAAACAAATATCTATTGGGATGTAATTCCAATAACTGTCCTTTGAGAGGGGCAGACAAATCCCTTTACCACTTCCTCTTCTTCACGAAGAGGCGTATCTCGAAGCTTCCATTCCATCAGTCACTCTATTTACGTATGTGTAATACCAAATCATTTCATTAGTTTTTCTTGTACTCCACTGGATCGAGTGATGTCTAAGGACAGAGACCACAGTACGGAGAGGAGTACACAGGGGCGTGACCGTTTTGGAACACAGTGTGGCATTAGCACCTCAAGTTGAACCTCAACATATCCTGATGCCTAGCAGTTCCACTCCTAGGCATAGAGCCCAGAAGAATTCTTGCCCAAATGCAGCAGGAGGTATGTATGAGGATGCTCATAACACTAAAACTTGAAAACAAAGGACTGTAACTGAAGAGAGAGAATGAATGGTAGATTCACAAAAGGGAGTATTACGTAGTAATCAAGCAAGTGAACCATAGCAATTTTGAAACAGTTTTGAATCTCTGCAATATAATATTAAGTGGGAAAAATCAACACTGATCAAAATGAATATACCCTTTTTATAAAGTTATGTACAATTTAAAAGTATTTTTAAAGGACTGCATGGCTATACCAAGAACACACACACATACATGGGAATGATGATAATAGAATTCAGGATGAATTTGGGGTGGGATGGGGAGATCATTGGGTTGGATGTGGGTTTTCAAGATCCTGGCTTTTATTTTGGATGGTGAGTTTGCAAGTGCTTAATGCAAATGACTAAGTGATAAATAAATAGAAGTGGGTCACGCATAGGCCAATAACGAGAGTATGACCAAGAATTATGATGATGAATCCAGGCCTGGCCACCTGTGATCTGAAGGGAAGAAAGAAAAATGAGAACGAATTATGCTGGTCCCAGAGCACTTCATTTAATGCTTGTGTTTGACAGGATTTCATAGCCACAATGATGGGATAACATATTTGAATCAATCAGCCTCCTTGGTAATAGCATTACTCATATTTATTACTCCAAGCAGAGTGGTTCTTACATGTTGGTCCAAGCTCTCAAGTCTTGAATCAAGCACTGACATAATTCATATGCAGAAATGATTTTTGAACATCCCAACACTTACTATTTTTAACATTTTATTATGAAAATGTCAAATATACAGCAATGCTGAAAGAATTTTATAATGGATGTTCAATATCTACTATGTTCTACCATTAACATTTTACTCTACTTATTTTATTGCACATTTATCCATCCTCTCATCCATCTATCAATCTATCTCAGCTTTTTGTTGTATTTCAGAGTAAATTGCAAATATCAGCACACTTCTCCTTCAATACTTCAGTGTTCATATCTTTAACTAGTTGCAACCTTTATTTTCATTTCTGATTTACAGATAGCTATCGATGAAAAAAAAATCAGGGCAGTTTTTTTTTATGTAAGAAAGAGAAGTGAGTGTCAAGTCGATTTAAATCTGAGAGCAATAAAAAGAATGTGTGTTTTGAAAATGCTCTTACTTAAGTGAGCTCCTCCATTTCAGGAGCAGCAGGGCCAGGAAACAGAGTGTGGTTTTGTCAGCTGAGGAGGACAAGTCGATTCTGAAGGTGGCCCAGAAGAAATGCAATGCCGAGCCAGACAGTGCAAAGGTGAGTGCACCCGTGGAACTGTGGCGAGGCGAAATCAGATCCCTGAACTCTGAGAAGCCCACCTGTCGGCCAATGTGGCCTCCATGGAAGGAGCACCTGCAGCCTTCCTGGGGCTGTTGCTGCTCAGCTTCTGTTCCGAGCGGAACTGCATGGGATCCTCCAGGGCGGAGAGGCCTTAGCACAGACGCTCACAAGCAAACATGGCAGACTTCGGCAAGACGTTTTTAACCCAACGTGACATTGTGATGATCTGACCAAGGGGGCCAGATCATCAGAGATACCACCCTCCCAAATCAGTGCCCTCCTGCCAGGGACTTCCAGGTACGTGGAGGGTCTTCACTTCCATGCTCTTGAAACTCCAGTTCGGAAGAGGGGACTACAGATTGAGTGGCTATCATCCCAGGTAAGCCCATTGCCTAACCCTTTTACCTCCTGCTAAATATTTACTCCCTTTGTTTGTTTAGTTCAACCAAAAACCATCTAGGAAAACCAATTCTTGGTGTTACGGGCTGTTAGCAGAGGGCTCCAGTGAACACACACGTAACTTAGAGAGCACAGGTTTAAACTTGGATGGAAGTAAAATATAAATATATCTCATGTGTTAGATTAGCAATCTATCATCTGGGAGGGGCAATCCTTTAAAGCAGAAGTCAGTAAACCACGGTCGGCCTGTCAAACCCAGTTCACAGCCTGCCTTTGTAAATGCGGTTGTATTCGGACACTGCCACACTCATTAATCTGATGGTCTGTGGTTGCGTTCCTGCTCAGCAGCAGCGTTGAGTAGTTACAGCAGAAGTCCTATGGCTTGCGAAGCCTGAGATATTCACTCACTGCCCTTTACGGAAAGTGTGTGTGGGCCCCTGGTTTAATGGTGTAGCTTTCAGAAAAGGCACATTTTCACGGGGTGGAGAGGTGTTCATGAAGGTGGAATGTGGTTTAGAGGCAGCTGTACGGGGTCCCCTATGGGTCTGTGTTTCCTTCCAGCTCTCACCTCATCAACCAATGAAACTCAGCTCCAGTTTCGTTTACACTTTGGGTTTTTGCGTAAATGTTCACTTGAACAAAGAGTTCTATAGCTTTAAAAAAAAAAACAACGAAAAATCCCACTGTCTAGAGCAGTGCTTCTCAAAGTTGGCTACACAATGGGATTGCCTGGGATTTTAAAATATACCAATACTTCGCCCCAGAACTGAAATAAACACAGACAAAATCAAATTTCCCAGGAGGCTCTACTGCCCATCCATGTTGGGAAACCGCTGGTCCAGACAGCAGGGAGGTGAGTGCCAGGTGAGGTGCCCCGTGGAGGCCTCGGACAGTGAGGAGGTGGATGAGAGCACTGAAAACCTGTCAAGACTGACAAGAGGGAACCCAAAGGGGTACGAGAAACATGTAATACAGCAGTTGAATCAGGACTTTCGTAGGTCGAAGTCTCTTAAAGTTGATGCATAGCCGACTGGTGTATCTTTGCCTACAGTGCAAGTCAGCTGAATATATTCCCTCCAGGATGCTTAATCCAGGATGACCGCAGTTGAAAGATGCAATTCAGAAACATGTTTATACTTGGCTTGACTTAAAAGAATAAGTTGCTTAGGATTTTTAAGTGTGCGGTAGCACCACACAACTGTCCTGTACCTGGTCCAGTCCTCGGGGCTGTGCGGGAGGGCACTTCACCCGGAGGAACAGATGATACAATGGCAGTGAGAAAGACACACAGAACACAAGATGATGCCTCGGTTCCCACCGGGAGGCACTGGGGCGACATTCTCATTCTCTGGCAAGGAAGGTGCTCTCGAACACCGTTCCCACGAGACGCTCTGGAACTTGGCTCCGGGCATCTCTGGAGCTCAGAGTGTCAGCTCCACACTGGGAGGGGAGGGAGGTGGAGGTGCTGGGTTAGGATGTTCCTAAAGGCTCTCCGCTCATTAGAAGAACCTCATTCCACAAATAAGCAGGCAGAACTAGTCACCCAGGGGGCCCACTCATAGCCACGGAGAGAGGCTTTCCGTGTTCTTTGGAGAAGAGTGCCAATGCTGGGAAAGAAATTCCTTTTTCTTTTCTTAAATAGAGGCCTAAGTGACATACATTAGTTTCAGGTGAACAAATGACTGGATGTTACAAAGTGATCACCACAATAAGTCTAGTTAACATTCGTCACTGTATATATAGTCAATGGATTTTTTTTTCTTGTGATGAGAATTTTTAAGAGTTACTCTCTTAGCAATTTACAAATGTGCCATACCGTGTTATTAACTACAGTCACCATGGTATATAGTACAACCTCATGACATTTATTTTATTCTTGGAGGTTGTACATTTTGGCTCCCTTTGTCTCCCCCCACCGAGAAAATCCCTATTGACCGGCACTGGAAGAGATTCCTTTGGGAAGCCCACCACGTGTCTAGGGTGGGGGAGTGGGGGCACGCACAGGCGAAGACGGCAGGAGCACAGCTCTGCATGTGCGTTCTTCTCAGCCCTTTCAGCCTTGGCACTTTTATTTTCAGAAGTTGTTCCTTTCCCCTAGAATGCCCATATCTTCCTGTGCCTGCCCCATTGGACCATTTGTCAAGACCGCTTTTAAAGGTCACGATCGCTGTGGAGTTTTCTAGGATGGTCCCCAACAAAGTCAGTCACTCCCACTGTGCTTCCACAGCTCTCGATTTCTCCACTTTAGCCTCGTGCAGATCCGTCCTCGAGTCTGTCCCCACCCCCCCGCCCCCGCCCCCCAGGGCTGGGACCTCCTGAGGCCAGAAGCAGTGCCTCGGCTCTCTGCGCCCCCTGGTTGCCCGGCCCAGGGGAGACATACCATAGAGAGTTATGAAGCGACTCTACTGATTGTTGTTTTTGGTAACCAGTATCTTAAAATGATGTTTAAATCGTCTCTTTAAAGACATTGGGTAAATTATGATTTAGAGGACACATTCAACTACAAACATTTATTTAGAACCAACACGGTTGTTAAGAACTGGGCGCTGCAGCTGCACTGAAGAAGCAGGTTGAAGGGGACAGTTTCTGGCCTCCAGGCTGTTACAGTTCAGTGGGGAGACCTGAGTGGTTGGGGGAAGAGAGCTGCACTACGTTAGACACCCGAGCAAGGCAGTGTGGGAGCAGAGAAGGACACGCTCAGCCTCCCCAGGCACCTCGGGAAGGCCTGCCTGGGCAGAGCAGGAGGCTCCAAGCGCACTCCCAACAGTGAATCTTCACGCCTGCGGGGGCGCGGGGCCATTGCGGAGGCTTTAGGTCTAGAATTGCAGCGGAAAGAGTACCACAGTGTACTTTTCAGCTCATTACTCTGTGGGAAACCTACTTTCTTTTCTTAGACTCTGACTATTCTGAAGATGATCATTCCCCCCCAAAAAAAAGAAAAAGAAGAAGAAAACGACCACTCCTTCACTCCTTCAGCCCACTAGTTTGACCAAAAATTGGCAACCCCCCATAAGAAGAAAACATAAGATAGAGAAAGCTGTTTTTCCCCCCTGCAAAATTAGTCGGATTTTACACAACCCAGCAGGCAATAACAAGGCTCCCACATCATTTTGTCAGAGAGAGGCCTGTAATTTGAGGGTGGGAACCCATCCATTTACACAACGAGAGAATTTCCCTCCTGCACAGTGTTCCACAGCAATTTGTGGCCTCACTGAATGCCATTTATAGTTCCTACGGTGGCAGGAAAATTGCGGGGGCAGAGTGATTATTACCCTAATGGCAAAGCCAAAGGATGCATTGGTCATACGGTCTGCTTTACCTTTCCTGCCTGCAAACAGCTGCTCTGCTTGGCTTTTTGCTTTGGAGAAGCATGGAAGGGCCAGTCCGTTCCCCTCTTAGATATTGTCGATCAGCTTGAAAGTCTCCTTATCAGCTGCTAACTGTAGCCCAGGGTCTGAACTCATTACCCAGAATACTGCTCCATCTTCATTTAAAAAATATCTTAAACCCTTCTTTGGGGAGTCAACAACCAGGGCTCAGGAACCTGAATCTCAGTGAAAGTGGGGTCCCCAAAGATGCCCTGACTGTGTTGCATATGGTCTCCCGTCATCATTTCAATGTACTTTATTCTTGCTAAATGCTTGGATGGTTCCCAATTTGCACTTTGAAAGGAAAAAATAAACCTGATCTCGCTGTCTGGATTGTGCAGAGAGGTATTCATGGCAGGAGCTCCCTTTGTTGTGTTCAGCTAATTGCTAATTATGCAGTGATGGATGTAAATTGCACAGTTGGCATTTCGGGCTCACAGGCTCACTATCCATTCCTTCCACTTAAAAGAGAAAGGCTGAAATATTAAGAGATTACCAACCATATCTTTATGCATGAAAATAAAGTCTAAATGGGTCAGATAAACCCTCAGCGGAGCAGAAGAGGTTTTAGGGAGGAGGACACTGGAGGTGGGTTCTGCCCAGACTCTGCCCTGATTTTACAGCAGAGGGTTAAGGGGAAAGCGTTTGTGAGCCTCAGTTAACCTGTGAGGACGAATGAATGGTCTTGCTGGCAGGCGAAGCACTGCCTTGGGTCTCCGATTGCTGTTCAGAGAAGAATAAGAGGTCATAATAGTAATGCCATGAGTTGGAAAGGCGTGTTGGAATTTGAAGCCTTTCTCACATACTACCATTCCCTTAAATAGACTAATAATATGATTATTGAGTGGGTCATATTGTTAACTCTGTTTGGTACAGGATGAAATTAAAAACCCAGGACAAGCTAATGATTCAGCTAAGCCACCCCGTTAGTTCATGGTAAAGTAGAGAGTCTTCCAAATCACAGTGGCCGTCAGTCTCCTGCTGGGGTGGCCACAGCGGCGTCTCTGTCTTTCTTAGCATTGCATTTATGTGACTTGAAATGCTGAGTAGAAGAGTTTCCATTTAGAACTCTCTTTTTCTCTCTACTGCATCCACGATGATGAGAAAGTAAAAATTCACTTGGATTAAGAAAGTGGCCCTGGCTGGCGTAGCTCAGTGGATTGAGCATGGGCTACGAACCAGGCATCGCAGGTTCGATTCCCAGTCAGGGCACATGCCTGGGTTGCAGGCCACAACCCCCAGCAACCGCACATTGATGGTTCTCTGTCTCTTTCTCTCCTTCCCTTCCCTCTCTAAAAATAAGTAAATAAAATCTAAAAAAAAAGGAAGTGAAATATCTGCCCTCCTGCACATCTTCCCGGTGGAAGAGGTAACAGCGCCAGCCCGCTGCTGCGCAGCCCTGCTCGGCATCGAGCCTCTCAAAGCACTGCCTCACTCCACAGTGAGACACTGCTTCAGACTTACGAGGACGGCTGTAATCAAAAACGTGCAAAATAACAAGTGTCGGTGAGGACGTGGAGAAATTACAACCCGCGTACATTGCTGGCGGGAACATAAAGCGGTGCGGCTTGGCGGGTCTTCAAAAAGCTAAACGTAGAATGACCATATGGCCCAGCAATTTCACTTCTGGACACGTGCCCAAAAGCACAGAAAGTAGGGAATCAAACAGATATTTGTATATGAATGTTCATAGCAGCGCTACCCCAATAACCAAAATGTGGAAACAACCCGTGTGTCTACTGATTGATGAATGGAAAAGCCAAATACGGTATGTGCAATACAACAGAATTTTACTCGGCCTTAAGAAGGAAGAACACTCTGAAACATGCTACGGCGTGGAGGAGCCGTGAGGACATTGTGTCAAAAGAAACAAGGCCATCACAAAAGGAGAGATACACTTCGGTTCTGCTTGTTTGAGATACCTTATCAAATTCACAGACCGAAAGGAGAAGTGGCCGGGGGCAGGGGGAAGGGGAAATGAAGAGTTAATGTTTCACGGGTACAGAGTTTAGTAAATGGGTACAGAAAACAGTAAATAGTGTTAATTTTTGGATTTTGTCCTGCAGGGGCTGTCAACTAAAATCACCTACAACCAATAACATGATTAAAAACTGGCCTTCCCAGGCCAAGCTTCAATGCCAGCCTTCTTTGGTCAGCTCTCAAGTTGACGGGGGGAAAAATACAAACCCAAACCCAACTGTTCCTAATACAGCCTGTCTAGGCAAAATTGTGAAGTTAGTAAGGTCACTTGAGCTTCCCCTTTTTCTTTCTGGCAACAGGCCTACACAATTCCTGTTTCTTACCCAGGAATCTTACAAAGCCTTGGAAAGAAACCGAGGCCAACTCTAGGGAAGGGGCCCGTGATTGGGAATCAAAACCACTGGAGTTCAGTTCCAGTTCAGACAGTGGTTAGCCTTGGGAGCTTGGAACACGGCTTTGGGTCTCTATTCACTCATCTCCAAACTTGGAGGAAAAGGTGTAGTCGCACGACTGAGGTCTCTTTTCTCTACACATTTCAGTAGTCTTAGGGCACATCGTTCCAACTGGTATATCATCTAAGGAAGAATCCCTTTTTTCTCTAAGATTTAATAGGGAAATCTTGGAGATGAAAAGATTTTAAATGCTTAAATTTTTAATGATGCCCATTTCAGGAACCATGGCAGTTTGATAGAGAATATTTTTCTGTGGAAATCTTTCCAGAGACCTTAAATCACGCACACACACAAAGGTGACTTACTTATTTGTAAATGCAGAGTGGGTCAAGAAAGGGAAACGTGATTTTTAATTTGTTAGCTTAATTACTTTCACCAGCGTGATGTTGTGACTATGTATCCAGCACTACTTGGATGATCCTGTGACCCCCTCCTCTGTTAACAAAGCACACTGTGGGTGACTCCCCACTTCCCCTCCACTCTGTGCTGCTGTTTGTTTATGACTTCCGTGCTATACGTGGCCTGCGGTTAATTTATGTTGCTAAATAACACCATTGTAAATTGGGTGCTGCTATTTCCTGATCTTGTTTAGATCTCATCAGTGGAGCTCTATTAACTCAGATATTTTCAGTCACAGATAAATTGTTCTGTTCAATTTGCATTTCAGTAATTTTCTGATTTAGACGTGGGGTTGGTAATGGGCACAATAATTCAGGCAGGGTGAGCTGGAGGGAGGGATCTCCTGAGACGCTTGCATCTGTAGCAGCATTTCCAAATAGTCACTATTTTTCAGTGTAGGGTATCTTTTTACATCTGAATAAATAAAAGTTAATTATCTTTATAAAGCAGGGTTGGAATGGCATCAGCTATTTTCTTCTCCGTGTATATTCTGCTGTCGATTTGAATTCAAATTGGTTTGGTAAGGAGTTTTGCCCCAGGGGTCCATTTTAATCGAAGCATTTCTGGCTTGTCATAATTTCCTGGAGGATATGAACTATTAAAATCATGATTTCAGAGGCCGGCTCTTAGAAGAGAGACCTCAAGCTTTGGTTATGGGGCTTGGTTTCTGCTTGGGGCCTCTCAAGTCTCCATTTTTCCCTCATGTCTTTCCTGACAACTTCCTTTGTGTTTATATTTATATTGTTCTTCTCACCTTTTCAAACGATGTGAGCATTTTGAGGGAGACACTTAGTTTCTTTACTTATAGGACCTAATCCAGCTCTGGACAATAAGTAGGCACATGCAAGATTAAAAGAGACTTGTCTATCTAAATCTTGAAACATAGTACTTCTTGTTTAAAAAAATCACACCCACGCACACACATACACACAGAACTTAGAAGTGGTTTATGGATTGGTTGCTTTGTCTTTAAAATGCCAAACAAATGGTCTGAATGACTTCTTTTCATGATTAAATTTACATATGTGTATGAATGGGGTGAGGACCAGTTAATCAACCATCCTGACACATTGTTTTTGTTTTCAGAACACAGCTTTTAAACAAAGAAACAAAAAACTGGACCCATTAACTGACCTGAAATTGCTTTAACCCCATGCACTGCATAAAATGTGCTGTGTGTGTGTGTAAATATATTCCAATACACACAATATTGAAGTTGCAAAGGGGAACAAACGTGACCATTGCCTTTTAAGGTATTTCTCTTCTGAAAAAATAAAATAGTCATGTGTGTCATGAAAAGTAAACATTATAGAATAGAATGAAACAGACTTGGCTGGGGTGGCTCCATGGATTGAGCATCAGCCTATGAACCAAAGGGATGCCAGTTTGATTCCCAGTCAGGGTATATGCCTGGGTTTTGGCCGGATCCTTGGTTGGGGGTATGCGAGAGGCAACCTGTTGGTGTTTTTCTCCCTCTCATTCTCCCTCCTTCCTTGATCTCTAAAAAATAAATAAGCAACCAAAAAAAAAGAATAAAACAACAAAAGAATTCCCTTTTCTCAACCCTCTGGAGCCACTCTCCAGAAAATATAATTATTAACTGCTTCTTATATAGCCTTCCAGAGATGTGTAATGGACACACACACTCAGTATAGACTGTCCCTGGCTATTCTCTCAGCAAGACAGGGAGCCACATCATTCACTGAAGGTGTGGGTCAGGGAGGAGGTCCTGGGGATTTGCGGAGGGAGGTGCAGGGACCAAATAGTTGTGTCTGAGAGTGGGAGAATAAATGGACTAAGGACATGTAGAATGATGGCTTGAAATGCCAATGCGACCCACTTCACATTATTAGTCTTGAGTTTAATGTAAGACCAGTCAGCAGGCGTGAGTGGTTTTTGTTGTCACTGCAGCGAAGTTTAACTGCATGGCTACACGGCGGGGGTGATGGGGGGAGAATGAGGGATTTAACCGAGGTTGGGCTTTTCCCCAGATGTATTAGTTTGCTAGTACAGCTACAACAAATACCACGGACAGGTGGCTTAAGCAACAGGAATTTATTTTCCCACAGTTTTCGAAGGCTGGATGTCCGAGAGATCAAGGTACCACCAAGGTTGGTTTCATCTGATACCTCTCTCCTTGGCTTGCAGATGGTGGCCTTCTCACCACGTCCCTACATGTCCCTTCCTCTGTGCTCGTGCATCCATCGTGTCTCTTCACTTCCTACAAGGACACCAGCCCTACGGGATCAGGAGCCCATCCTTCGATCTAACTTTATGTACCTCTTTAAAGGCCGCATTTAACTCTATGCACCTCTCTAAAGGCCGCTTCTCCAAATACACTCACATCGGGGCTTTAGAGCTTCAGTACACGTTTTTGGGGAGACACAATTCTGTTCTTAACACCAGATGAGTTTGGAGAAACAAGAGGGGACAGGAGAGTTGAAGATAGATGCAAGCTAGTGGTTACAATGATGGGACATGGAATTTATGGTAAGTAAGGAATTAAAAACCTAAGCTTAGTGGAGACAGCAGACTTCATGATCTTCTTTATCTCTGTGGTAAAGTGTCAAGTGCTTGCTTAAGACAGGACACCAGAGAAAACCAGCTGGAAATCCAGAACCAGGTGGTCAGAGGGCAGAATGCCCGATACGGAACCATGCAGAGGTTGCAGTTACTGGTAATGAAATGTCTGATTATGAGAGAATGAGTAGCTGAGATAAGACGGGAGACAATATCACTGGAGGCAATGAGGCCGAAGAACCCCGTGCCAGGATGTCACAAGGCTGATCTCCGCTTATGTTGAAGTCATGAAGAATTATGACAGGAAGAGTGCTGAACAGAATGAAAGTGAACCGCGACTTGAATCTTTAAGAAGTGGAGGGGATTCGTCTGGGCCAATGAATGACTGGAACAAAGAGTGTCAGTCTTAGTGCGTGACTTCTGGGGTTGGAGAGAGAGAGCTAGAGCTGATGGCTTAGTCATGGCAACGAGAAGCTGGAGGACACCTGATGCTGTCAATGGCCTGCAGAGTCCGCGTCATTACGGATGAAATGAGACATTCACACAGACTACCGAGTCTGGTGGAGGAAGAGGGACAGCATGGCTTTTCTCTCAAGGGGAGCAAAAGCCTTGGCCTCCACCATGACAGGCCTTTATTGGGTTTCTCCACCCGCTACATGATGGTCCTCATTTACTATGCACAGGTTTGATTTAGGTGGTTACCTTTTCCAGAAAACAGAGGAGCCAATGCTGCTAATCACATCACAGAAGAGGGATATTTGCAAATGAAAAGGCAAAAGTGGTTGAACTGGTTACACTCCTCCTTGGAAGGCTTAGCATGGATTTTAGGAAGTTGCTTTTCAGTAGATGTCCTCAGTTCAGGGTGAGGGAGTTTTAGCAAAAAGCAAGACCCATAGCGGCCTAGGTACATTGCAGGCCTGATTCCCCCCAGAACCTATCCGTGGGTGTGGGTCCTGTGCATCTCTGAGTGGGAGCTGGGCCCACGCCACGCAGAACGGTCTCCTACAGACACCTGCCTGATGTCCCAGGTCTAGGGTTTAAGGGAGAGAGGAGAGACAACAGATGCCCCCGATAAGCCTGTGAGGAAGCGCGGTGTTCAGGGCCAGCCAGGTTGTACTTGGAGTAAGAAGCTGATGGGAATGCTCAGAGGAGAAGTCCAGCATACTGAGATCTGCTTTCGAGTGACAGCACAGTGAAAGTTTCAGAAATTAGGGATGGGTGAGGTGTGGGGTCAGAAACAGGATATACGGGCTAAAAGGGACTGAGGGTCCAGATACTAAGGGAAATCTGGGCTTTATCAAAAGCCCAGAGCGATAAACAGGGATAAAGGTCAGGATAGAGATTAGTGTTGACAACCTCAAAGCAGTTACTGGTAGGGAGTGGTAGGCCACAAGGGTGGAGGTAGGGGGCTGGGGACCGAAGTCGCTGGAAGAGGGAGCTTTGCCATGAGCATTTCGAGTTGTAGAGAGGTTTTTAGCTCCCACTAGCAGAGGTGTGGAGGCCAGGTGAGGGGCGGTCATAGGTGTTGCAAATGCTGTTTTACTCCAGTTGGTTTTTTGACTTTATTAATATACATTTATGAAACTTTTTACTGGTTATATTGTCAAATTTATCCATCCTTTTTACTTTGTGACCTTTAGGTATATTCATGCTTAGAAATGTCTTCCTCATTCCAACATCACAACAGCTTCTTTTTAGAAGAACATTTTAAAAATGTTTGTTTTAGTATTTTTATTTGCAGTCTATTTTGGATTAATGAGTATGTAAGAATCTGGAGGGTTTTTTTTTTCTTCATGACCAGCTTAAGTTTCCAATACCATTCATCAAGTAGTTTACCATTTCTCTATGAGAAATATCCTAAATTGCCCTTTGAATGTTTATTTATCATGTATTTCCCCCTCAGTTCCTAACCAAGTCTTAGACTAAAATTTTCATTCCATGGCCTTTTTAAAGCTGCTGTGCTCTTAGCATTTTATCTCTCAGTTTACAATAAACATCTGAAAACAAATGTCTTCTCCCTTTGACATGCAGATGTATCCTTGGACATTAAGAACCTCAGTGAGTTTGGTTGCACCTGGTGCTGGGATGTTCATGCTGGTCCTGCCATTTGTATTTTGGGGACAAAGCTGGTAAAGTCACTCCTGAGTATACCCCCTCTCACTCTGGATTCTCTTTGCCGAGGACTTGATTTTGACGATACACTAACCAGAAGCATGCTAGCATGCAGAGCCATTGGAAAATGACAATATGATAGTCACAGCTCATTTACCGAAGGACAATCCAATAACTGCTTCTATTTCAAAGTCTTCTTGAAGGTATGCTTGGAGCGAAGTAGAAGGCCTTCCAGCCCAAATAACATCACGGTGCTGCAGTTCCTACAAAAACGACCTTTATCTTCTGTTTGTTTCCAATATTTGGAGTCTCCTCGCTTCTCAGATTCTAAAGGACTGTCTTAAAATGATAAGACACTTGATTCTGCAAAAGAGGATGGACCACAAAACAGCATTGCCCTGGGGAAATGAGTAATAGGCTTGTGTCACCGCCACCCACGGTCCATCCTGTCAGACTGGAGCCCTACTCTCTTCCCACACTCTCGTTCAGCCCTTGTGTGCTGGAGAGTCACAGCGGTCTTCCTGCCTCTGGCTCTGCCTTCTAGTCCGTGGTCCAGGTGGGCTCCCCAACTTTCTTACCAACAGGCAAATGAGAACATGTGGCTCATCCTGCTCAGGAAGTTCCCATGACTCTCCACTGCCTAAAGACTGCAGCCCAGACTCGGGAGCCTGGCGTGCCAGCCTCTCCACACTGACCCTCGCCTATAGCTCTAGCTGGATCTCCTGCCGTCCTCTCTGCGCACCCCACAGTTGACTCCTCTCTGGCTGCACACTGTCTCCTTCCAAGTCTTATTAACAGAGTTCCCTATGCCTGCGACACAACACCTCACACCATTTCTCCCCCAAACCAGAGAAATAAGACAGATCCTGCAAGACTCAGCTCAAACATCACCACCTCCAGGGAGCCTTCTCTACTCCCTCAGGCGGAACCTGATTTGTAACGCTATTAAACAGGGTTCACTCACTGTTGCTTAGGGGGCTGATTGCGGGATTGGCTCTCCCGTTCAGTTGGGATGGCTCCGTCAGTAGAATCGTATTTAAACACACCATACTGGCAGAGTTGCATCGCGTTGAGCACAAGAGCTATCTTGTTTTATCTTCCAAACTATTCTGTGAGGCGAGCCTTTTATAATCTTCATTTTCAGATAAGAAAACTGAGCCTTAAAGAGATTAAGTAACTAATTTGCAGGCAGATTGTAGAGATTCGCCCAGGGTATTCTAAGCCTGGTACTCGATCCTTTTGTGTGACCCCAAAGCTGGAGAACGAATGAGAGACCCAGCCCATGTGCTGCGTGCAACTTGACTTCTCTTGCAGAGAAATCTGCTCATGTGGGAGATCCATATGGTGCCGAGAGCTTCTTACAGTCTGTGTGACCTTGGGCAAGTTACCAAATATCTGAGTCTTTTGGGCCTGTATCTGTAAGACTAAGATAATAAACTGCTTAGCTACCTCACAGGGCTTTTAAAAAGATTAAGCGAAATAATGTATGCAAAACACATAAAGGCTGGCAGAATAAATTAGTAACAGATACCTTCTCTTCCCTTTTCCCTCAGTGCCTTTCACACAAAGACAGCAGACCTTCCTCAGAGGCCTAGCTGGCTGCCCTGACCCGAGAGAAAACCAAGCCGGGGCCAGACACACGGAGATAAGTAACCAGAGGGATAACAGGTTCAGACGGGATTATCCATGGATACAATCATGTCACTTTCGTGAGGATCTTAAATGAATAATAATTTAAATGTACTGTACCATTGCTTTCATCTCCTGTATTTATTGGGGGGAAGAAATGGCCTCGTAGAATGCTATAGAAGGAAGCAAAGGGAAATAACCTCTTTCTTGTCCTCAAAGGGCTATCATTTCTTGCTCTAAGACCTCAGAGTTTGGACCCTGGCTTTCAAAATCGTGAGGAAAACAAACCTCTAGAGATTCTTTTGATTTGCGTTTTGGCACCCGTAACATGGTTATCAAATGACTTCAAAGTTCTGTGCTTCAGGGACAAGACTGCAGCTCTCACGGCCAGGGAGGAGCTGGGGAAGGAGCGTTGTTTGAAGACTTGTGGGGTGTGGTTTTATAGAAATTTGTGTGTGTTTATTTCTTTCAACTTTCAGATATCAAGTATATGTTTAACACCTATGACATGCGCAGAACTAGAATATTAGGGTGAGAAGCCGTTTCTGGACTCGTCTAAGCTCTTCCAGTTTAGAGGCAGAGCGAACAGGTAAAACACGGCAACCAGTTGGAATCGGTGGTTTGAGACAGGTGAGCATGGAGCGTGAGGACTGTGCCGGAAGACATGCCTGGGCCATCCAGGAGTCAGCAAGTGTGCTGGCAGTGGTCAGAAGCTGCCCAGAGAAGGCCAAAGGCTTGGAAAATGGGCAGGAGTTAGCAAGACTAAGAAGGAAGACATGGTATTTCTTATTCAAAGACTCAAACCAGCTATTGGAAATTAAAATGAATTTTCACCAAGTATTTTATCCCATTATGAGTCCCACGGACAGTATGGGATTTAATCTTCATACTAGCCTTGTGAGATATGCATGTTAGAACTGAGGAAATATCAGAGCTTTTCAATGAGCTTTCTAAGTTTCCACTGCTGGTCAAGGGAGAGGCTGGGATTTGAACCCAGGTTGGACTCCACAATATTTGGTCTTTTTATTGTGCCAAGTTAATTTTACATGGTTCCCAGTGTTATTTTCTTTCACTGTAAAACAATTATATTAATAACTGTGACATCATAGGATCTTAAAAGTGGATTTAGTTACAATATATGTTTTTAAAAGAACAAGGAAGGAATATTTCCTATGTGAGTAAAAGTTGCAGCAATATAGGTGGCCCTTATGAGAATATCATTATTTTTTCAAAAAACATGTAAGGATTAGTTCTTTAAAAATCATGTAGAGCACATGCCATTATGAAAGTTAAATTTGTGTTACTCCGATTCTGTACCCAATGCTAATGTGCTGAAGCCAGTTAAGCATATTATTGTGAATATGCTCTTAAATCATAATTTCAAGTTAGTATAAAAAATTGAATTAAGATCCATATGAATCTCTTTTTACTTTCCTGTCAAATCACTCAAACCTCCTGATGTCCCTTCGAGTACCACTCTTACCCGTTGATGAGGCTTTGCAGATGAGGAAACCGTGGTTACGGGTCCCACTCAGTCTTAGCTGAGAGAACGGGCAAAGCTATCACGAGAACACAGGACTTTCAGAAACGGAAGGAAGTGTATGTACCAGACATTGTGTGTGGAATTTTCATGTAATTTTTTAATTCCTATAAAAACCCTAGAATGTAAGCATCCCCCCACTTTTAAAAATGACAGACGGAAGCTCAGAGGTGAAATATGATCAATTACAGAGCTCAAGAGTGACGGAGTTGAGGTTCGAACCTGGTTTTCAAGGCCACATGCCTACACGTTTCTGTGGGCCATTGATATTTTTCAGCTCTTTTCCACCACTGAGAATAGTGCTGGTCCCCTTGCGGGTACTCTGTGGTGCCCACTTTTGTGGAGTGGCTAAGAGAAAAATAGAATGTTTGATAAATAGATTGTGTGGGGAATACTGCAAGATCAAGTCCTGTTTGGCAAAGAGAAGCAGGGAAGTATTGCTGAAAATATTTTGGGGTCCCTTCTGCAGACTCTGTAAGCATAGCATCATCTGAAGTACGTCTGTGGGCCGCCAGCTGCCTTGTGTATGGAAACACTGGGACTTTACCCTCACCCCAAACATCCTTGCGCCACACACCCTTGCCCTTTGTCTGACCCTGCTGGCAGTACAAGGCCTCTCCGGTTAATATTCGACTAGAGCCCAAATGCAAACTACTTTTCCTTATTTGTTTATTAAGGATGCCATTTGTCATAGATGATCATCTGCTAATGAATCACATTGGCTTTGAATAGAATTCTCCATGATCTAGCAAATATTGATTAGATTGCTATTATGCATAGGGAGGACGTTATTAACTTTCCGTTATATGGCAGTGAAAACCTGTTGTGACGGTCCCCAGACTCTGCTCCAGCCCTGGGTTCCAGTATTGCCTCTACCACAAATCACTACATGAGGTGGGCTACTGAGCCTCTTACTTTGGACTTCTGTGCCTTTAAGATGTGTACTGGATCTCAGTCTATGGCCTGTGTCCTTCAGGGATGTTTGGGAAGGTGTGGGAGTATACGGGGTCATCAAAACGACTGAGGGGTATGATTGACACTTAGTGCCCAAAGGCGAGGGATGATAAATGCCATGCGATGTGGGGGTGAGTCCCCCACCACAAGAAAACATACTCTGATCGAGATTAGAACCGTTTCTCCATTGAGAAACAATGATCGAGATCCTTCCTAGTTTTAACGTTCCCTAATTCTAAGACAGTGACTGAGAGGCAAATTACAGTTCCATTAACTTTGACAAAGTCAACAAACAATGATGTTAAATATAGATAAGCTGCTGACAAATTGCCTTCTAAGGAGCAAAAACAGAAAAGTGAGTGTTAAATACTAGTGTTCTTTGCAACGCATGCTGGCAAAGAAGTTACTAAAATACCACTCATTGTAGGGCATTTTCTATTAATTATCTTAGGTAATCTGTAAAGCAATAGCTTGAATGCCACATGTGGAATGTTAAGTCCGCTAATGAATTTAGTGACTGTATTTTTCCTTGCTCATCACTGTGGTCTTAGCTCCACAGCCCTTGGGTGTGTACGAAAGGGCCCTGGACTGGGCACACTTGCTGTTCTATATGCCCCTGACTTTCTTTTACAACAGCAACAGCAAAGTGATGTGTTCCAGACGTGCAGTTTAATTACTTTATTTTGCCATTCAAGCTGATTGTCAGTGAGGATGATGACAGTGACTCCCAGACATTTCAGAAATTTGAATCTCCCCAAGCCTCTCTGCAGCAGGATGCTCGCTGGAGGCACCACCAGCATCGCGGGCCAGCTCCACCACTGCTCAGGACGCAGCCCCGCCGGCACTGGCCCATTGGAAGTTTCTGCGCCTTGTGCGGCTAGAGGGTTCCAGAGCTTTTTGCAGACAATGGGATCTATTTTTTAAATGTGGGCACACACTGAAAATGTTCTTGCTGACCAAATCAAAGTTTGGAAATCTTTCTCCAGTTTCACCAAGTTCAAGAATAGGTACGTTTCATCCCGTGTTTGGGACTGGAGCTGGGAGTACAGGTGGTGGGTTCTTCTCCAACCACCCCCCCCGGCCCCCCGCCTTCAAGGTTACCTTGACCTCATTTCCTCTGGACTTGAGAACCCGTTAACATCACCATGAATGTTTGGTTCATGCATGACCACCCTGTTAGCACAACCAAACCTAGGTTTTGTTTGGAGCAGCATGAGTCCAGCCTCAGGTGAGTGACGAATGTGTTCCTCAGTTTCCCCAATTCCTTCCTTTCTGGCAGAGAAGAGTTGCCCTGTTGACCAGCTCCGGCTAATATCTTGAGACCTAAGGGGAACTCTTTTGTAAGGATTTCTAGGAAAGCTTCTCTGTGTCTGAAAAAAACAAAAGAAAGGGACAGATGATGCTTTGCCATTTCCCCTTGAGAGTGGTGTGATTCCTGGAGATGCAGCAGCCACCTTGTGACCAGTAGTCTGGTTGCTTGATGACATGTCTCAGAGCCCAGCTAGGCCTTCTTTCCCAACTCATGGTTTGCTGGATTTTTTTGTTTTTGTTTTTGTTTTTTAAAACAACCTTTATTTGTCTAAGCCATTGCAGTAAAATTTTCTGTTATTTACAGTGAAATTCAAACCTGACTATATCATGCTTTATGCTCAATTGAAGATATTACCCTAGGGTCTTCGAAAGTTGGATATGAGAATATCGCTGGCAGCAGTCTAGTGTGGTGCACTTTACATTAATATTTGAAACACTCCTTCTTTTTCCAGCTGGTGCAGATTTGGGTACATCAATCATATTTGGATGAAGTGGGTACTACCACTGTCCCAGATGTGCTTCAAGAAGCCAAGCAAAGTGTCATATGATGAGAATGTAAAAACATCAGAACAGACATCTATAAGGTATCACTTCCGTAAGAAATAATACAACTGGGGAAAGAAAACAAATATTTGCTGGATTGAACTGAATTGAACTGAAAAGTGGAACACAGTTGCGAGTTGTGCTGTATACATGTCATACTCAAGTCACTGAAGAGGGTTACAGCGGTGCTTCCCAATGGCAATAGACCTTCATCAGCATTTCTGATTAGTGTCCTTAGAAGAAGAGTCTGATTCTCTCTCTATCTGCTGCTGTTGCTTGTAATTTTGGTGTCATATCAAGAAAATTATTGCCGAGACCAATATTATAAAACTTTATCCCTAGGTTTCCTTTTAAGAGTTTCATAGTTTCGGGTCTTATAAGCCTTTAATCCAATTTGAATTGATTTTTTTGTATGATGTAAGATGTGTCCAATTACATTCTTTTGCTCATGGATAGCCAGTTTCCCTAAAACCATTTGTTGAAGAGACTATTTTTTTCCCTTTGTGTTGTCCTGGTATCTTGGTTGAAGATCATTTAATCATATATGTCTGGATTATCTCTGGGCTCTCTATCTGTTCCATTAGTTTATCCTCTTTCTGTTAGTACCATATTGTTTTGATTACTGCAGCTTTGTAATATGTTTTGAAGTCAGGACTTGTGAGGCTTCCAGCTTTGTCCTTTCTTTTAAAGATTGTCTGGGCTATTTGGGGTTCTTTGTAACTCCATATGATTTTAGGATTTAAAAAAATTCTACAGATGTCTTTCCATTTATTTGTGCTTTATTTAATTTCTTTCAGCAATGTTTTGTAGTTTTCAGTGTATAAATCTTTCACTCCTTGGTTAAGTTTAGCCGGAATATTTTATTCTTTTTTTTTTGAATGCTATTGTAAATGAGATTGTTTTCTTAATTATTTTTTTGAATTGTTTATTGTTTGTGTGTAGAAATAAAACTGATTTGTATGTTGATTTTGTATCCTGTAACTTTGCTGACTTCATTTACTAGTTCTAACAGTTTTCTCGTGTGGAATTCCTAGGGTTTTCTATGTATAAGGTCATGTCATCTGCAGAGGTGCTTTTGCTTATTCTTTTTTTTATTTGGATGACTTTTGCTTCTTTTTCTTGCCTAATTGCTCTTGTGAGACTTGTAGCACTATGTTGGATAGAGGTGGTGAGAGTGGGCATCCTTGTCTTGTTTGTGATTTTAGAGGAAAACCTTTAGGTTTTTCTCCTTTAACCATTGAATATGATGTTAGTAGTAGACTTTATATATGTTGAAGTAATTTTCTTTTATTCTTAGTTTGCTAAGTGTTTTTATTATGAAAGGGTGTTGAATTTTTCCAAGTGATTTTACTGCATTAGTTGAATTGATCACGTAATTTTGTCCTTTGTTCTGATAATATGGTGTATCTCATTAATTGACTTGCTTATGTTGAACCATCCTTCCATCCCAGGGCTAAATCTCACTGGTCATGGTTTATAATCCTTTAAATGTGCTGTTGAATTAAATTTGCTAGCATTTTGTTGAGATTCTTTATATCTATATTCATCAGACACATTAGCCTGTAATTTTCTCTTCTTGTAGTGTCTTTGTCTGGGCTTAGTATCGCAGTGATGCGAGCCTCATTACATGAGTTTGGAAATGTTCCTTCTTCTTTAATTTTTGGGGAGAATTTGAGAAGTATTGACATTAATATTTTTAAAAATGTGTGGCAGAATGCTCCAGTGAAACCATTTGGACCCTCATATTTCTTTACTGGGAGGTTTTTGATCAGTGACTCTCTCTCCTTACTCACGGGTCTGTCTCAGGCTTTGTATTTGCATGACGCAGTGTTGGTAGGGTGAATGTTCTAGGAATTTACCCATTTCTCCTGTTCCCCAATTTATTGGGATGCAGGAGCCTCGCAACTGTTTTCTGGATTTCTTGCATAGAGAATTGATCCCTGTATTGCTGTTGAATCAGTGTTTCTGGGGGTGAAGGAGGGTCTGGAGCTTTCTATCCCACCATTTTGCTTACCATGTAGGTATTGTTCAATTTTCTAGTAACAACATTAAAGAGTAGATTTTGAAAAAGGCCCTAGCAGCCACTCATAAAAAGAAACTAGGCTAATTTTAATAATACATTCCATGTAACCCAGTGTATCCTAAATATTATCATTTTAACATGTAATCAAGAGAAAATTATTAATAAGATATTTTATATTCTTTGTTTGTCCTTGTTTGGAAGTCTAACTTACACTTGGAGCACATCTCCATTCAGAGTTCAGGAGTTCAGAGTTCAGGAACCACAGTTCAGTAGGTCAACAGTCATGAGTAGCTAGTAGCAGCTATACAGGACAGCATGGAATGATCATATAGAAATTACTCCTAACAAACAACAAAGAAGGCAACAATAATAATAATAATTTGGGGCTATTCACAGAGGAGAAAATCTGAATGACCATTAATATATAGAGGTTTTATACCATGGATAGATAAATACAAATGAGAACATTATGATACCATTTTGAATTTATTGGATTATCAAGGAGTTGAAGAAAGAAAAAATATTATGGAGCTTTTGTATGGTTTCTTCGTGGCTGCCTTTTTTAAATGAAAAGGAGCATTCTTTCCCCTTTCTGCCTGATAATGAGCTAATTTGCATTTATATCTTCATTTGAAAGTAATAGGATGGTGATATTAGCTCATCTTGTACTTAAAGATAGGCCTCTAATTTAATCATATGATTAATCAAATTTCATTAGAATCTAGCTTTTAAAAAATATGGTTTAAATTTCTGTGTGTAAAGTGTTATTTTAGTGGAGAACTTCATCATAATCCAAAGATTTACTTACATTTCTGAGACTTATTAATTTTTTATTGTGCTGACAGGTTGACTTTAAATTTCTCTTCAAATGAATTTTTCTTCTCCAATGAATTTTCCACCAATCTTTCATTTTAGTGAATGATCTGCAAGCACTTACCTGTAGGAATCAGTCTTGGAAGGATTATTTTTATAGGGAATCTTTTTAAATGCTATTGTAGTCTGTTAAAAAGTTCAGGGTTTTGTGTCGTAGTTTCACACAGGGCTCACCTACTATGGGTAAGACGTTTCAGGCTACCAGCTTCAAGATCTGTCCATACATCCGCCTGTGGTTAGTCTTAGTCAAGCAGAGCCATGGATGAACAAGAATTCCTTTCTGTGCTTGAATAAAAGCATTAGGAAAATTGCCCTTAAAATAAAGACAAAAAGAAAAAAAAAGAAGGGAAATGTTTTATCCCCCCGTGTATTGTCATTGGAGAAGAGACCAGGACGTGACAGCCCAGCTAAAGAATGGGCGCCATTGAAACAGGAAATCTGGGCCAGACCAACCCAGGGCACAAGGAGTTGTGAGAATCCAGTGCTTCTGAATATCACTTAAAAGGGCTCCATCAGACACACGCACACCTTAAAATGATGTCCCTAATTGTTCTTCCTTTTCTTTTTTTTTTCTTTCAAAAATCACAAAGAAAAAGGGGAAAAAAGCCCAGCAGGAAGAGCCAGCTGCAGAGCCTGTTAGGAGAAGAAAGAACGTGGATATGATGTTAATTTTGCTTCATTATCTCACATTCTACAGCCTGGCTGGCAGGTGAACACTCTGCCCAGAGAATCCAGGACGTTTTGATCAGGAACAGCGGTCTGCCTGGTGTGGTGCAGCCACGTTATGGAAAAATCTCCACGAACAAGGGTAGCAGAAAGAAACAAAAGCCTGTATGATTTCCATCAATTCTCCAAGGCTATAACTCACCTGTAGTTTGGGGAAAGATAACAGGCTCTGCTCTCCTCCACCAGAGAAATTCAGCTTCCAGAACGTGGGCACATTAAAGAGAAGCTGAAATGCATTCTGTGATTACTTCTGGGGAAGAAACGCTTTGAGCTGTACCTATACCCATAGCCCCAGCATAGGAAGCCTTCACATGAGCTATTAAGCTATTGTTCTCTCTCTCTCTCTCTCTCTCTCTCTCTCTCTCTCTCTCTCTCACACACACACACACACACACACACTCACTCACACGCTTCAGCACCACAAACACCCAGAGGACCACAATCGATTGTTCAAAGCACAGTGATTCTGATCTGTCACTCATGAAATGCAAAACACTGACTTTGGGGAAGAGCCAAGGAATGAGAATTCCATTTAAAGCAAGAGACCTTTTTTCTAAGAACCTCAGATCCTCCCAGGGTGACAGAAAGAGCAGTCCGCATTTTTCTGTTTTGTTTGTTTTCCAGATGGGACTGCGCAGACCACGTATCTGGCCTAACCATCTGGCTTTAGGGCTGAGTCTGTGTTTGACTGTAAATCATGCTAGGCATGCCAACATGTCTTCCTTGTGTTTTAGACATGTCATGTATGTTACCACCACTTTCTGGCTCAGACGACCATCTCGTCTCCAAGGATTAAAAGTCATGGTCCTGGACCACTTCAGGCACTTTAACAGCTCCTACTCAGCAATGCACCTTAGCGCTCTGTTCTTGCAGTTTAACCTCTCCAGCAAAATCCTGGGCCTGCTGAAGGAGGATGTCATTGTTAGCCCCTGCCGGCCCTGTGAAGACGACTCATTTGCAGTCCTACTCCATTCACAAGTCAATCTTGAAGGGGTAGAGGAGCCCATGGCCAGAGTGGGCAGGTCATTGGATGGGGCCGGAACTGGAGCCGCTGCTGTAAACACACACCCTGTCCAGAATCTCTAACGTTACCTCGGGCGCCCGCATGCCCGTTGGGTTCAGGACGTTTCTTGATCACTGGGATACAGCTCTCCCTGCATCAGAATCATTTAGGCTATTTTTAAGAATGTAGATGTCTAGATCTCACTCCAAATTTATTACTTAAGGGTGGGCCTGGAAACCTGTACGTTAACACAAACAGAATAGCTAATGAGAAGAAATATAATGCAATGATTAAAAAGATCAGCTTTATTTTGTGACCTTGGGGAAAATGACTTAACTTTACTGTCAAATAAACACAGAGCTTGGAGCTCTGCATCGATCCTCCAACACGTCCTCCTCAACTGCAGACCCTCCAGACTCTCTCATGAATCTTTCCAGCCCTTCTTTTGGGTTCCAGGAGCAGGTATCTGACCAAGTTACTGCCTCTCTTTCAGTCAGAATGGGGCTGCCCCTGAAAACAGGGATGCTGCTGTCGGTTTAAGGAGTACCCGCTCTCCAAATGGAGAGAAAGGAATTTCCTGTAATTGGGGCTGAACTCTAGAATTGGAAGTCCCTACTCTTTCAATATAATTCAGTGCCGATGATTGTTCAAGCCCAGCCAAAGCTATTAGGTTGCTTTGAACACAAAACATTAGAAGAGGTACCTTTCCCTTTGGGACCTGTCCCCTGGTAACCAACTGCCCCATTTTCTTGGACTGTCCTGGTTGTGGCATTGAAAGTCCCAGATTTCAAGACACCCCTCAGTTCTGGGGGAACCATCATAGTCAGTCTTACAGTCACTGGGCTGGATCTCCAGTGGACTGGGTAGAAATGCCCAACGGGACACTCAGTTATGAGGCAGAGGCTTAACTGGGGCCGGGACTCAGCCTTACTGACTTTCCGAGGACTGAAATTCAGACCTAGAGATCTCCCTGGTTATATTGGGTTAGGCCACTCAGGTCTGAAAAAAACACACTAGCACTTTCTACTTGCAAAGTTGGTGTGGAGCAGAGTCAGACCGAATGCCTCCTGTTTTCTGTAACTTGATAGGGATCAGAGAATTTCCACGATATGGTGTTTCATGTAAGGCACTCAGAAGTCGCCTCTTCCCATCTATCATATTTCTAATGTGAACAATAGCAAGAGCTTTAAATAGCTATTCTTCCCCCAGTCTGAAGCTTTATGTGCTGATTACATTTCAGTTGGAAACTGGCAGAAGAGCTTTCTTTCCCACCTCCCCAAAAGAAGAGATTTGGGAGGGAGAAAATGAGGATCCAGATTTGACAGAGTTGTAGAAATGGCAAAATGTTGCCAAGGTGGTTAATCAGCATCCAAAGACAACATCAAGCCTCATCCTTGGCCTGCACGTCTGCACCTCCAACCCCAGCGGGCACGAGTGATCGTATGGAAATGAAGGAAATTACCTGAAGGAAATTGCCTGCATGGGACTCTTAGAAGAGGAGGGTAGGGCTTACTTAATTAAAGTTCAGTTTAATTATTGCTATAACTTAAGGAAATGGAAAGCCATGCAATAATATGGGAGTATGGGAGGTTTGGGCTTTGCTGGATAACAGTTAATTTCAAATAGTTTGGGGGGGGGTGTGATTGAGTACAGGAACAGGCTGATAAATAAATCGTTAGGGAAGCGCATTTTTAACTAAATGGAAATGAGTCCAAGAAGAATGGAGGGAAATCATTATAATTATCATTGCGTGGCCTTATTATGCGGAAGAGGGAGGATGACCTCTGGGACAGAATAAGAGTCAGAAGGCTGAGTTCTGGGCTCTTTCTACTTCATAGGACCCCTGACGCTCCCGGGCACAGTGCAGGAAGTGGTCAGCTCATTCCAGCAGCAGGGCTGCTCATAAAAACCCTGAGCTTCCTCTATTCTTGGGCTCACATCCTACTCCAGGCCACCACCAAGTCCCTGCGGTCTCCAGGAAGCCACAGGGTCCTGCAAAATCCACACGGGCCCGCCCTCTCTGCTGCCTAATTCCTGGCAAGAGGGCTCTCTCCCGAGCACTGCCAGTGCTTGCTTTTTTTATTTGTCCACTGGGAAAAAATTTCTCATTTCTTACCGGCCTCAAAATAAAACTGTAAGATAAGATGACATAAAGGTATGAAGAAGAGATTTATCTAGTCAAGAGAAAGCTGAGGCGAATATAAAATATTGTCTTTTCTTTAAGAGCATTGTCCACTGTGAATGAGAACAGGAAGAGGGAAAAGCCCTTGGTACACGCAGGGCTTTATATAGAGCGTATAATATATATATAAACATAAAACTTTAAGCTATTATTTTTTATTATAAATATAAAAGCACATACAACTTTAAGTAAGCCTTGCCTTCCTCTCATAAATGATCAAAAATTCTGAGTTTGCACGGATACTTGCAGCGCCGGCCAAAGCCTGTAGAGTTCTTCCCGGCCTCGGTCATTCCTGCATTTCCGATCCTCCTTCTTCCACAGCAAAAATCGAGTTCCCGAAACGTTGTCGCATATATTCTTTTGCTCAATCCTACAAGACGCACAAATAGTTAGAGAATTTCTATTTTCACCTGACTTAAGAGAACAGCAACAATAACAACCAAATCTCTGCCTTTAATCTTTGTTCCCCGGTTTCCCCCGAGACTGAGGACACGGAATCCACGCACTGTGTCTGGCTGTTCCCTGCGTTACTTCATTAGTATTGTGCCCCTTCGGTGTGCTTCTGCTTTCCATTCGTAACACTCTCAGGATCACTTATTCCTGTTGGCATCGTGTCTGATGTTCCCCCATCTTGGTAATTGTTTAATTTGTGGACGTGCGTTCGAAAGTCACGCCTGTATAAAAAAGACTGGCTTATTAATGATTCACTCCTTCTCTTAGCCTTTCTGTCCATTTCCCCTGTTTCTTGGAGGTAACAAATTTTATCACTTTGTGGTTCATCCTTTTCATGTGTTGTTTTTTTCAAAAACCAGCACATTTTGTAGGTTCTCTGGTTTTCCCAGATTTATTACAGGAAAAGGCACTGTACTCCAAAAAGTCTTTTGCATTTTGCTTTTTTCATTTAACACTTTATCTTGGAAATCACTTCATGTAAGGTTATAAAGATCTTTCCTATTTTTTTTCATTGTGTGCATATTCTATACTATTTCCCCGAACCACTGTGCTTGGGTACTTAGGTATTGCCCGTCACTGGCCATCACAAATAATGACTAACCTTCTGCTTGTGTATTGATGTATTGTTGTAGGTGTATCTTCAGGAGGGGCTGTAGGCTGCAAATGACAGCTGCTTCCTTGGGACTTTGTAAGATTCTGGGCATAAACAGTGCCGCTCGGGGACCCAGAGTGGGTGGTGCAGTCCAGGCCTGGGGGAAAGGGTGTCACCCATTTCCACACTACAAATGAGTGTTTCTAGGGTCACAAAGGTGACGTGAGGGAACTTCATGCCGTTTGTCACCTTGAGGGGCCAAAGAACAGCTTTGCAAACTCCCGGAGACAGTCCCCTTGGAGGAAGAGACCTCACGCTTTGCTGCGTTATCAAAAGCCATGGCGATGGGAAAGGCCGCACTCTCTTGAAAGTGACCCATGGGCAGCCAACATTTTAAAAGAATCCAGAGGAGAGGGCTGTGAGCACAGGTGACATCCCCTCAGAGGACGCCCACGATACACTGAGGGGGCAGGGGCTGGGGGCTGCCTCTCTGCACCCCTGGGTTTCGTGAGCACATGACCTACTCCATACTGTCTGAGGGGCTTAGGAAAGGTCAGGTTATAAACAAATTATAACCAAAAGTTGCACATAGAGGAATTGAGTAAAACATAAAAAATTACGTGTTCATTAGAATTATGATGTGATCAGGTGTTTTTGTAGCTACGTCAAAACATTGACAGCTGGGAGTGGGGGCAGACTTCCCACTTCCTGTTTGTTACCATGGCATCAGTCACTTGGGTGGGCATTGGACACGGAGAGTTCATCCTGAAAGATTAAAGTCCAGGAGAGAAATGTGTGCAGGAGAGAAATTTGTTCAGGGGAAGAGAGAACGTCGGCTGCCCCTCAGCTGGGGACTTCAAAGGGGAATTTACCTTGGTGATTTAACCACAGTCCAAGGTCTGGCTCTGAGTTTTTCAGGTTCAGAAGCTGAGAAAATTGGATTTGTCAGCACGCTGCGGTGCGGCCAGTCGATCGGGCCCTCCGTCCTACTGGCCAAGCTCACAAGACAGATATGTGCATTGAAATGCCATTTTATTAATTTACAACGACAAGTCCAATCGGCCAGGGAATCAGGAAAGCATTCTGTTTCGTGCACCTTCTCTGCCTGGGGTGGTGGGACCTGCATGGGAAGTGAGATTATCCTCAGAAGACAGCCAGGTGAGCCTGGGATCAGAGCGAGGGGCGGGAGCTGCCTGTCTGACTGGAATGTTAAACCAAGTCGGAAGCTTCACTCTCCACTAAGGGATATACCTAGAGGGACCAGAAGCACCGAATTCTGGGGATAGGTCAACCGCTCCAGGTCAGACCTGGGCGTTCACAGCTTCCTCTCTATCTTGGATGCAGCTTTGTCCTATGCTGACCACGCCTGTGTGCTGACATGTCTTTTCTCCAGCTGTGTCCGTTCCATTGACTAGGTTACAGCCCACACAGCCTTCTTCTTTGACCTTGCCCTTGCTTCATCCCTGCCTACGAGGTGAGGCCGAGAAATGGCCAGTTGTCCCAGAGGGGCCCTCACCTAGGGTTGGCAGTGCCTGTTGTGTTCTGCTGAGGTTAGAAAACCTCGTACACTCACTGAGTAATCAGTGTGTAAACCAAACAACACTCCCAGACTTTGTCTGCCAACCCGCAGGCCAGGTCGTGGGGCAGAGGAGGCTAGTGAATTGTTAATGAGGGGGGATCAATGCCTGTGTCTTGGTACAGAGACAGCCTCTCCTCCGCAAACTGCTGCAGACCTGGAGCAAGGGGCTCAGGCTCTGTCTGGGCATTCACACATGACACCAAAAGGCCCCAGGCAGCTGACACCTTTGTGCAAGTAAAGGAATAGCCTGCAGGTAACAGCTCTGGTTTGGTTTGTGCAGAAAGAGACACTGGAGGCATCCACTGCTCTTTGGTCTCCACCGCTCTTTGGCTGCCCTTTGGTCTCCTGTGTCACTCGTCCCCTATCATCCCTTCCTTAGGCATCCCTCCTCCAAACAGAAGGACCCGTGGGAGCCTTCACTGACTTACATCGGATTAGTAGATAACAGCTCCCGAGAGCTTGTCACGTGCCAGACTCTGTTCCGAGTCCCTCACATATTAACTCACTTAGTCTTCACAATAATCCTGTGGAGTCTGGGGCTGCTGCATCGTCATGTTATAGATGAGGAAATGAGACGCTGACAAGTGGAGTAACTTGCCCAAGGTCACTGCCTAGTAAGTGGCAGAGCCGGAATCCAAACCTGTCACTCTGATTCCTGAGTCTGCACTGTTACCTGCGACGTTAAACGGAGCTAAAAATGGCTTCAATCCTCCCTCCAGAATTGTCTAAATTACAGCTGACTATACGAGCCTTACTGTTTGAGTTTCTGCCAATCTGCTTATATATTGGAGTATTTTAACAACCAATATTTGATTCCACCAACTGTACATCCTTACATGTTATTTATCTCTCTGGAACTCAGTTTGTTAAAAACTGGGGGTGGGGTGGTAGTTTAACAGAATTTCCAAGTCCCCTTCCACTTTTGACTTTCTGAGCTTACTATTATGCCCACTATTACTACTTTGTACCTGTAGAGATTTTAAGAACTTATATAAATTATTTTAGCATTAAATGAGCATTGGTCAAGAAGTAATACATACTTGTTTACCTTTAGATTTCCAGTAATAGCTATTACAGTGTTGGGCATCGTAGGTACTGCTTATACTTTTATCAGCTTCAATTGCTTTTCATAATCATCTTGCAAAATGGGCAGGCCACATTATTTTCATTACACAGATGAATAAACTGATGCTTAGAGAGCTTCATAAGTGACCTAAAACCATAACGTTTCCACCTATCCCTCCGCGGTATTGCAAATGTGCCTGTCCTCCTACAATAGCAAATTCTGAAACAATAAACAACCCTACAGAGTGCATTTCCTAGGCAGCTGTCTGCTGGAGAAACAATAGGATTGTACCTGATTTAATGTAACTTTTCTAGCTCATTTAAAAGAACAAATTGTTCTAACGTGGGTTTGGTGGAGCCATGGATCAACTGAATACTGTGGGTACATGTCATTTTCAAAATGAGTAATTGCTAGCGAAAGACGAACAATTCAATTGCTATTTTGTTGACTGAATTAGAAATTCTCAGTGTTGAAGAATGACTCACGCAAGATCGCCCAGGGATTTGATGTAATGAATAGGTGCTTTGGTGACTCATACTTCAACACTGTGAAGTGTGACCACTTTCTGTTAAGGAGCATGGTAGTCCAAATTTCTGCAAACCACACATCTAATGGAGATGAGAACAGCTCACTAAGAATTGGATTCATACTTTGATTAATGAGGATTTTATCCGTGACCATGAATGACTTTCAGCACCAAACGTCTCTCAAAGAAATACTCTTTGTGCATGGAGGAAAAAGAGCACTAATGATCTTAAGCTCATTCTAAAGTTTTATTCCTTGAGGCTCTCTGTTCTCTGGGAGTTATTCCGATTTCAAGCTTCAAATTCTCCAGACTTCAAAAGGGATGTTGGTCTCAAATGGGATGAACCGATGGGAAAACAGAGCCCCATAAACACGTGAACTCTAATTGTCAGTGTGAAAATCTCCCTGGGAGAAGCGTGGGCAGAGCCAGGACTGGGAAGCACGTGATGGGAGGAAAGGGCTGCACGAGAGGAGAAAGTGAGGGAGTCACTTTAGCCAGGAAGCCTAAGGTGCAGCCGGAACTCCCCTGGCCCATGAAAATGAAAAGCCTGGGCACTGACGTCTAGCTATCAGGGGCACGTGGGCTTGCTTCCCTGCCTCGTGCAGTGGCCAGGCAACTCCACAGCGGCTGCTCTTTCTCAGAAACGCCGCTGAGGGCGAGCAGTAAATACCTAGGCATATTTACCATGGGAAATTGTGTATCCCATTCATCCGCCGTGGTTCTTACATCCAGTAGATCACGAGCAACTTAAGGGTAGGGAGATATATATATATATATATTTTTTATCTCTAGCTCCTTTTTGTCCGCCTCATTCCTGCATGCCCAGAGGTTCACATCACTTCTCGAATGAATCTCTAGGGGGAACCCAAATAATATTTTAAATTAGAAAATGGTCTTCTCTGAATTGTATGAAGTTCCTATGACCAAGATCTGCTGAAGGGTAAGAAAGCTAGGTGGCTTTTATGCCTTTTGTTGCTATTGCAAGTGAGTTTTTCCCTCACATTGTATCTTTTAATTAGCTTTTTTTTAATAGGCAGGGCATTTACTGCTTTGATTAGGTATTGCCACAAAAATGCTGCCGAACAAACCACCTCAAAACACAGTGGATTTCAACAACAATCAAGTTTTCTCAGGGTCAAGTTTTCTCAGGGCAGGAAGGGGGGTTCGCAAAGGCTGGACCAGCCGAGAGGCTCTGTTTGGAGCTGTGGGCCCATGTGGTGTTTATTTGGGCCTGGAGTGAAGGGCAGAAGTGACTGGGGGTAACTTTTCCTGGAGATGGCGGAAGCACCAGGAGCCAGGCGGAAAACCCATATGCCTTCTAAAGCCTGTTGCAGGTTAATCTGTGAGCCCCAGGTGATACGTTGGAGTCCCAATCTGTGCCCCACCCGTGAATGTGACCTTCTTTGAAAATAGGGTCTTTGCGCATGCAATGAAATTTAGACACTGTCACACTGGACTAGGGTGGCTCTAATCCCATGACTGGTGTTCTTATACATTGGTGTTCCTCTTAAGAGGAATTTGGATGCAGACACCCAGGGAGAAGGCCATATGAGGATGGAGGCCAAGCTTGGAGTTGTGCTGATACAACCAAGGAGCCCCGAGGGTTGCCAGCAGCTGCCGGAGCTCAGAGAGAAACATGGGACACGTTCTCTCTCTGAGCTGGCAGGAAGGAGCTACCCCTGCCCACACCTTGACTTTGGGCTTCTAGTTTCCCAAATTGTGAAAGAACAAATTTCTGTGGCTTTAAGCCTCAACATTCATGGCAATTTGTTCCAACAGCCTCAGGAAATTAATACAAGGCCCAAGTCTGTCACTTGTCCTGCATGTCACAGGTCAAAGCAGGTCACGTGGCCCACCACAGAGTCAAGAGGGCAGAAAGAACATGCTAAACCATTGTGAGGCCCTCTCAGGCTGTGCGTACAGGGATGGTGGGAAACAGGATAATAACTTAATCCCCTACACATGAGAGTTAGAGTGCATACGATAACTCTGTGTTCTGAAGCATCTTTGATCAGGGCAGTAGAATCCAGAGGTTAATAGCATTTTTAAGAAATGCTTAATATGCTAATAATTAAGGCCTTGTATTGAGATAGATTTGGACTTAGGTCCTTGTGCTGACACTTCCTACTTTGGTGATCTCAAGCAAATTGCATAACCACTAAGCATCAGTTCCTTTGTTTGTAAAACGAAGACAGTAGTAGTGCCTATGTTACAGGACTCTCATGTAATGCATATTACATGAATTGATGTTTATGAAATGCTTAGTTCAGTTGTTGACGTAAAGCACCAGCTAAAATAAATGTTACCAGTTACATTATCATTGCTGTAATAATACCACAGGAAAGGACTTGGAAATACAGACATTGTTGCCACTTTAAAGGTGAGAAGATTAGCTGTGCAAAGCTCGTGCGATGTTAAATTTTGATTTATGAAGCACACATCAAAATACATTGATGATCCTTTGGGTAGGTGTGATAAAAAAGAAGAAGCTGCTTGCCCGGAGAACAGCCAGTTAGTTTAAGAAGACTTTAGAGGAGACGGGATGTAACAGAGGACGAGATAAACTCCCCACATGCAGAGGACTAGGGCTTGTTAGAGAACCCTTATGGGGAAGCACTGAAGGATGGGAGGCGGCGAGGCAGGAACAGTACTTGGAGCATTTGACAGGTATGGGGTATGCCAACGTGCAGGGCTTGCAATTAAGTGGATATGACAGAAAAATACAATCTCGGGAGTTGGTTGCCTCATCCTATGAGATGACACGCAGAATTCTAGTATGGAGATGGGACAAATGTGCTGTTTTTCAAAGGCAGCCAGTGAGAAGGAGACGTGCTGTGTTTTTATGTATCAAGAAATGTTTACCTGTCAGCTGCCTCAAGCTTGTGGAGAACTTGTGGGAGAAGGTCAAAGAGGAGACTCAGATGGTATTATCATCTGAGTGTTCTTTACATCGTGTGATTAGATGAAAAAGCAAAAGGGTACCAGGTCACCTGTAGCCAAAGCCAGATGTAACAAGGTTAATAGTGGGAGTGCGTGGAGGAATGAGGGGACTTTGACCACCAGGGCGTGGAGGTCCCTCATTAGGCCGAAAGCAGCAGATATAAGCTTTTGACCTTCCTTAGAAGTAGATGAAGCAAAAACAAACAAAATGAAACAAAACAAAAGCGCTGCTAATAGCATCTTATTTTTACAGACAATGAAGAAGTTGTTGTGGAGGGGTTAGTATATAACGTTAATAAACAAGAGCTGAATTACTGAGCACTGCCTATCTACCAAACACCTAAATCATTACATACTTTATCACATTTAATCCTTGCCATGGCCTTTTAATCTTCATGTTACAGGTGAGGAAGTTAGGACAAAGGAAGTGAAGTCAACCGCTGAAGGTCGCACAGGAAATGCAGAAGTGACTTTCAGACTGCGTGCTCTTCACCACTGCGCCACTCGGCTCCCATGGCCGGCAGAGTGGGTGGGCCACCTCTAGCTTCATGAGCACAGGAAAGTTTGGGAAGAAGCCGACCCCAAGGATCGACTAGATGCATTCGAAGCCATCCACCTGGTGCCGAAGGACCAGAAAATCTCGGCCCATGCGGCCCAAGACGTAGGATTTGGAAATAGGCCGAAAGGTGCAGAAGCGATCCACGCTTTTACCGGTTTGCAAGCAAAGTCGCACCTTGGTTCAGGAATGACCACTGCCCTCTTGTAATGTGTATTCACATCATCACTTCCTGAAACCATCAGGCAATTTTTCACTCTTGAATCTTTGAAAACGCTGTTCCATTTCTCGGAATGTCATTTCATCTCTCCTCTCCCTGGCAAACTCCTCTTTCTCCTGCAAAGCTCAGCTCCGGTGGCATCCCCTCTTCTGCAGCCTCTCCTCTCTCCCTGACTAGTTGTGAGCTCTTTGGAGGAGAGACCATGTCTTCCTAACCTAGTCTGGGCACCCCAACGCCGGCACAGCAGGTGTGAATGCACATGGGGTGGATACCTGCATCAATACAAATCTGCCTGCCAGTCCCCATATGATGATCAAAGTGAAATGAGCAGCACACCAGGCTATTTGTCTAGTATTTTGAAAGCATGCTATTGCTTATTCTAATTAAAAGCACAAGTTAAAGATGCGTGCAACCTATTTTCTTTTGAAGAAAAATTTGTCTTGCTCTGTTGTGCAAGTGGGTAATATACGCACCCGAAACAATTTGTTCTGAGAATGAAAAATCTTTCAGGGAAATTCCAATGGAATAAGTTCTTTGTAATTTCATTACCTAACCCTCTGTAAAGATGACTGCAAATGTAAAAGATATAGATGAGAGGGACGGCTCCAAATATTGGAGAGGGAAACAGAATAGGTGGGCAGGAATTTATCACCAGGGACGGTTTATGCAAATCTCAAGAGCGCCTTAAAAGTTAATCTTTTAAAAAATCCCTTTAGTCTGAGTGTATTATGCTTATAAAAGTCTTTTGGAGTAAATCCATGGAAAAAATGTTATTACATACTTTAAAGGAAAATAGTATATACCTGTAATAACAATGTAAGATTTATGGCTTTAGGGAAAGTCTTGCCAAAAAATGTTTATCACTGAGATAGCCTGCTTACGTGTTTTCTAGGTTATTATGAAAGTTCTTATTTCAGCTAAAATATGTCATTAGCTACAGTGAGTCATTTGAATGTATTTTTTTCAAGCAAAATGCTGTATTAGGAAAGAATACTATTCTCTTTGGAGGAGGAGCCAATTAAACATTGGATTGTCAGAGACCATAGGCTGAAAACGGTGAGATCCAAACATATATTTGCTCAAGTAGGGAGAGGAAAAAAGCAATGACAACACATACTTCTCATCAATTGTTGATTAATAGCCTTGCTGTAATCACACAAGAAGAAAACAAGCCACCACCATTTAGAAATGTGAATTGCAAGCATAGACATATCTCGTGGTTCCTGCGCAGGGTTTGAAAGGAGGGGACAATCATTTTCAGTTCCACAGCAGACACATGTGACGCGTAGAGCCTCCTCGGACGGGCAGGTGGCTCTAGGCCTTCGCTGCTTGTCTTTGTAAAGTGTTTCTGCTCAGACCCCAGAGACTAACATATGCTAGACCAGGAAATGTCAGAAATAAAGAATTTTTAAAGTATTGCAAGAGCTATGATTTCTTGAGTGCTCACTGTGTGCCAGTCACTGGGGAAAGCCCTTCACGTGCACGACTTCCTTGAAGTCTCAGGCCCACCTTACGAAGTCAGGATTACTGGCTGCAGTGTGCAGATGGGAACACTACAGCACAGAGAAGGGAACGCTCCAGGTCTTATCACTGGGGAGTGGTGGGCCTGGAATAAAGGGGCAGGTCAGACTGGGGGTGCCCCCTGGAACCAGAACACTGCATTATTTTTGTCTTTTACTATGCATGTCTCATGAAAACAAAACCCCACCAGGCAAGTTAGCCCACATTTGTGTACTCCCTCGACTTTGGGAGCCCCATTAGAAGTGATGCGCATTTTGTAGCACACGTGTGATTGCACACAGCCTTGACAGCTATCCACATTCCCCTTATGTGCATATCAAACTTGCATGCGTAGAGAACTTGAAAGGATCCCTTTAATTATATAATTCTTCTGCTCCACTGAAAAAAACCCCATAGCTTTCAACAGGTGGAAGCACAGTCTAAACAGATTGAATGGCTGACCGATGTCCCACTGCAAGCAGCCAGGGGCTCCCACCAGGTCACCTCTCTCCCGGGTCTTCGCTTGGTCCCAAAGATGTCTGTTTACTCTTTCTCTGTGTTTGTCTCTGTCTGCCTCTTCCTCTCTGTCTCTTCGTCCCTCTCTGCTTTTCATCTCCCTCTTCACGCCTCTGGCCCTAAAGCCAGAGAGCAGAGACTATATCATTATACATGGCTTTAGCTATTTCTGTACCTCAGACCCTCGCCTGCTCTGAAAATAACGATTACGTGGATGAATCACTAATGAAGGCATGCAGTTTTTTTTAAAAACAATCAACAACACCATTCTCTCTACTTTTAGACCCAAGACCACTCTCTGCATTATAAATGTTTCCACAAGCCATATTTCCCATTTTTGTGAAATAATGGGAAAGCTACAGAAAAGAAGATTCACCTGATGTAATTCAGGGACCTCGTCAAGTCTGTCGCTGTGCATGTGTGTGGGTGTGTGTTTAATCACTGAGAGACTGTATCTGTTTTAGCTAATTATCTTCCTTGTCTCACTGATTAATATAGGTGAGCACACTTACATTAGTCTTCTAGAGACGCTCTAGGGCAATTGGGATCAATGCACAGAAGCAGGGAGAATACGTATAATTCCACCTTCTCTGAAAGAAGCCACAGTCCTGCATGTAGGGCCCTCTGTGTCCTGGGGCACAATGAAAGGAATTTCCCCCAGCAAGTCACAAGGCATCCATTCTGTAGAATTGCAGGCCATGTTCGATAGCAGGTGCAGAACTGCTGATGGAATTCCAGCTCTGAGGGCCATATTGCAGGCTTTTCATGCTTATAAATGTGCTTCTTTGCTCTTCAGAAAAATATCAAGGATACATTTGGGAAGCACTACACAGCTCGTGGCTTGTGCCCACATCTAAATGGGCTCATTTGCAGGCTGTCTTGGCGAGGTCCTCTCCCTGGTTTGGCAGTGAGGTGGTTAAAACACCTTTAACGATTCCTGCTAGGTTTTGCCTGAAGTATGATTGCAGGAAGCATTAGCCATCTACAAGCAACAATGCCAACATTAGCTACAGGAATGAAGAAAGCGTCTCAACACTGAACAAATTCAAGAAAGCCTTAGGACGGCCATGCCTTGCAGGAATTGCTAGGGAGAGATATTTCAGAGTTTTGTGTCTGTCCAAGTCTTCCTGCCCCACCTGCCTACACAGATGTCAGTGTCGGCAGGCTGCACACGTGCGTAAAAGTCAGTGATGTGATGCGTGGGTCACCGGCCAGCAGTGATCACAGAACGCTGCGGATGGCTCGACGAAAACACGCGAGAAAAAACATGCACAGAGACAAACTAGTTTCTGTGGAGAAGTAGGGATGGAATGGCCACCCCCTCTAGTGAGGAGAGCACCGATTTGCCGTCCAAACCTGCTTTTATTGGGCTCGTTTTTAATAATAATTCAAGTAAAGTACAGTACTCATTAGGGGGAAGTAAGGAACCATAGAAAACAAGGAAGTCGGAGGGTCTATTTTGAGTCAGGTTCAAAGAGCTGTAAGACTTCCTCCTAGGACCCTTCTCATTCAACTGAGAGCATTCTAAACCAAGAAAGTTTCACAGTAATTTATATGTTCTTTCTTAGGCCTGATCACCCGGGGAATCCGCCCTTTTCAGCACAGAGCTGCACCACCCTGTCATTGTTTCAGGCTTAGGTGGAGCAAGGGAACTATGGCAACTGGGAGACAAGGAGGTCTTCTCCCAAACGATGAGAACTCAGGCTATGTCAAAGCTGAGGAGCGAGGGTCCATCACCCCCTTTTGTTGCAGCCCCCAAAGTCCTTCTTTTGGGGGGCCTTCCAAGTGATCATGCCTGTCTTACGTCGTTCCCCCCTTGGGGAATCTTACCCGTCTTTGGCTAACCGACCAAGCTTTTTGGGGTTCAGTTATGAATAAAGCAGCAGAAGCAGCATTCCTGCCAGGGAGATAAGCTTTTGTCTCCTTGCTGGCTTATGGTTCCAAGGGCATTCCCTTAGCCTTAGCCTAGGCGGGGGTTTCAGCTTCTCATACCAGTCAGGGTGGTTCCCAACAGTGATGTCTCAGGATGTCTCACTTTTCAATGTGAAGAGCTTCCACAGATGCACGGTATGGAGTCTGCTTTGGTCCCTAAGTGTTTTATGTTTCACCAAACAAGTTGGAATGGGGGGAGATAACCATTCCTGCCACCCTGGGAAGTGTAGCAAGAAGAACATGGGCAGGTAAAACGAAAAGCCTGTGTCTCCCAGTATTTGAACAAGCGGTGAAGGGGAGGAACGGTGCGGTGAGGTTCTTCAATTGTCCGCTAAGATAGCCTGGGCTCAGTGGCTTTGTTGCCCAGCCCTCTCAGCCCTCCTCCAGTTCACCTCACTGCACTGTGGGAGTGGGAGTGGGAGTGTCCCTGTTTTCCACAACTTTTCCAGGTAACACTGGCCCTTACAAAAATTTTCTAGGTCATGGTAATAACAGGCCCTTTTTCTGTAGCCCAGAAAGCTGCACTATCTTCCTATAGTCAACATCCTGGGAGGTGGGGGGAGTACAGTTGCCAAATTGGGGGCAACTCGGGGCAAACTGGGGGGGAGCCCGGAGTTGCGCAGCACTCCCCAGTTTCAAAGCGCTTTCCCACCTTATGATTTCCCTCTCGTGGCAGCACTGTGAGACCGGGACCCAGACGTCTGCCTGCTGTGTGGAAGAGGGAAGAGGAGACTCAGGCGCTGAGCGCTTGGGCTGGGGGCTTGGGCCAGGAGGGCAGAAAGCACTTGAACCCAGGCTCCCTGACTCAGAGACCCTCTAAGCATGTTCTCCAAAAGCAGTGACTTCCTAATGAGTTTTTCCTCTGCTTCTTCTTCAGGAGTCATGATGGTGATCAGGATTATAATGAGAAGGCGAGCCCATGGGACTGGGAAAGGATGGCTCCTATACGTGTGCTCTCTACAACCGGCAGCCCCGGAGCCCCTCCCTGCGCCTGGCCACCCGCCGGGCTCACTCGCCTGGCTTTGCAAGCTGCTTATACCTGACCCCCTGAGTGAATGCTCTCCCTGGCCCAGAGCTGGCTGCAGCCCGCCCCATCACCAACACTACCCAAAGGCTCTGAGATGGAGGGTGACTGTTTCTCTAAATACATTTTGTTTTTTGTTTTTTTAAGATTTTATTTACTTGTTTTTAGAGAAGGAAGGGGAGGGAGGAAGAGAGAGAGAGAAAAACATCAATGTGTGGTTGCTGGGGGCCGTGCCCTGCAACCCAGGCATGTGCCCTGACTGGGAATCAAACCTGCGATGTTTTGGTTCACAGCCCACGCTCAATCCACTGAGCTACGCCAGCCAGGGCCATTTTGTTTTTATTAAATGCTTATATGTTCACTGGTTTTTAAAGCAATCCTGCATTACCAAGAGGTTCGCCTTAGGCAGGGCATCAGTTCTTTGTCCCACTCTCTCCACCTCCAGTGTTCGCTCCTAGAAATTACTCCATCAGGTAATTCATCTGATGTCTATCTCCATATTTTCTATGTAACATGAATTTTCTCCTTTTTCTTGGTGCATTGATTTTAGATGGTGTCTGTGAACCCCGTTAAGGATGGTAAGGATTTCTCTTCCTTACATCTCCACCTGTTTACCCTTTTTCTCCAGCGTGGTTATGTATAAATGGGCCTCCAAGGCCCATCACATGGGAGTTAAGCTTCAACACGTGCATTTGGGGGAGACCCAATTCAGTCCATAGCACCGCATCTGCTTTCTGTCTTCCCCCAACTTGTAGGAATCTTTTTGCTTCTGTTTTGCCCTTTTCCCTTCCCTCTTCCATTTTCGTTGCCCATGGGTTAATGCCTTTTTTAAAATTACTATTTTTTTACTTGGGATTTTGGAAAGAAAAGGAGATAAATATGTTTGGTCACTTTATGTGTCACTGTATGTCCAGGTAGGGGGTGGTACCAACTTGTAAAATAAAAACTGTAACACAAAAACTCGACACAAGAGAAAGTCAACCTATAGACACTCCAGAGATATACGTGTGTGTGTGTGTGTGTGTGTGTGTGTGTGTGTGTGTGTCGGTGGCAGGGGCTGGACCTACCCATGTCTCCGCAAATGAGCATGGCCTTTTCCAGCCCCAGAGATCTAGCCTTGCAGAAGACGGATCTTTACACCTTCACTGAGCAAGGAAACCCTGTCCCTTCTTGGCACCCGGTCCACCTTCCCGCATCTGGAGCCGGTGCTGCCGCCGCGAGCTCCGCGGCCAAGGGGAGCAGATGGCTTTCGGCTCTGATTAATCACTGCTCTTCCTTCGCTCGGGCTTCCAGCTGTGGTTCGCTTTCTTCTTCGCGGCGTGAGTTATTTCTGCAGTTGTTGTTTTTTTTCTTCTCGGCAAAACGTAAGAGGCACTCCTGACTTTTACTAAATCTCTCCTGGTCTTCGGCTCCACGTTGCTGGTGTTCAGCATTGCTCTCGGGCTTATCTCAAAGCCACCCTCGGGCTGGAACCTTCATCTGTTACAGGGTGAGGAAGCTCTGTTTTCATCTAGCTCTCTGACCTCCGATCGTACAGTGTAGTCAGTAGAAAGTTGAAAGTCAAGGTAAAGGAAACCTCCATGGGCCAGAGAAGTCTTTCTGTATGGCTTCTACAGCTGGGCCCGAGAGAGAAGTCACCTCTGGGCCTCTCAGCTCTCTGTTTAGCCTCATCTCAAAGCCGCAGAGCAGAGCACATCAAGAAACAGAAAGGAGTTGTCAATAATGAAGCATTTGAGTCCGGCAAATAGTTGGCCACATTTGTTAACACTGTAGCACTAAAATAGTACGTCTTATTGTTTTCTCTTTTAGGGAGGGGAAGGGAGAAAGGGGGCGGGGAGAGAGAGAGAGGAAGAGATCGAGAGAAATCAATTTTATTGTTCCACTTATTTATGCATTTATTGGTTGCTTCTTGTATATGTTCTGACTGGAGACTGAACTCTCAACTTTGGCATACTGGGATGATGCTCCAACCAGCCGATCTACCAGGTCAGGGATAAAGCGGTGCATGTTGCCATGTGGTTTGCGGGGAGTGGCCACCTCCCTTAACCACCTGCTTCCTCTAAGCAGTGGCTCAGCATCAGGGATGCACACCAGGGTTATCTCAGAAACCCTGTCCTAGGGCACACATCCAGGCCCCGCTCTCAGACTTTATTGGAGCCAAGGCATTTGCATTCTGGAGTAGTTCTCCAGGTGATTTTGGTTGGGCGACACTGCTCTGAAGAAATAGCTCTAAAATCAAAGGGGCACCACAGCAGCGTAATCATTAAAACAACAAAGGCTCTGGAAGCCTGGGCAGGCTCTGGCCCCCACTGAGCTGTTCCTCTCATTTGTAAGGACACAGTAAATGTACTGTCCGCATTAGGATACATTTGAGAGTAAAAGAGGGGGCTATTAATAACAACGTGAGGACAAGAGGCATAAATCGAGCCGGCGAAGACAAACCTGTCACCCTCCTCATTAGTCAAAGGAGAGATTGGAGCAGACAACTCGGAGGCCCCTTTAAGATTTATGATGCTATCAGCCGTGCCCCACGGACAAGTGCAAAACATGTCTTCATTTCAAATGCGCGCAGAACAGAGTTATTTAAGCATCATCTGCACTCAGGGAAGCTGAAATGGCAAACATACCGAGCTTCGAGCTTGAGACCTGACGCCACTGAGGGTGAGTGGCCAGGCAGATAAAGCAAACAGGAGCGGGTGGCCCTCCCAGGGCAAAGGCACCCAAAGACATGGGTCAGTGGGGACAGGGTAACAATCAGGGTATGTGGGAGGCCACTGCTATTGCCAGTGGAACCCCAAGGAGAGAAATGAATAATATTTGAGGTCTCTCGGCATTTGCACATACTTCTGAATAATATTCCAACATATTCTGAGACATTTACACACATTTCTGTATTATCTTCCAATATGATACTTAGAGACATTTAGACACAGTTTTGTTTTAACTCCCAATACGTTGCACCAAGAATTTGTACAGTGATTTCTTTGGTGCTTCTCAGCCATGTAGCACGATTACCGAAGAGAGCGTTGAGGTCAATTCAATGACCTGGTTGGTGTTATGTTAGTTATACTACACATAAATTTTCTAAAAAATCAAAGTGTGATAAAGCCTCCGAAGTCCCCCAAACCACGATCATTTTACTTTCATAATTCAGAAAGCACTTCAGGCCTTGGTGTGGGCATAAGAAGGATCGTGTCGCACCCATGTCTGCGAAAGGTCCACTCAACAGAATCCAAGGCGTTGACAAGCTGGCACAAACCCAGGAGCGTTAAGCTCAGTGCAGTTTGCTTTAGAGCTCTTCTCCCCGCCTCTGTATTTTCTGTGCTGGTGCTGATCAAGTGCACATTAAAGAAAATCTTTAGAGGGAGAGACTGGGACACAGCGGAGGGAGGGAGTAGATGACACTACCATCACGACGCCACCACATTATAATTTCAGGGAAGTGGGCTGACTTCTCTGGTTTGTGTGGTTTTACACATCCAGGAGGTCAGCAGAGATACGGGGGGAGAGGCACATACAGAAAGTGGGAGCAGACAAAAAGAAGGAAGGAAGGGGGCGAGGGAGAGAGGGGGAGGAATGGAGCGAAGGAAAGAAAGAGAGAGAGACAGAGAGAAAAGAGGAAGAACAAAGGGGAGGGCGGACAACTCAAGTATCTAAACAGAGAAGAAAATAGAAAGATGGAGAACCCCAGCCAGTGTGGATCAGTTGGCTGGGCATTGTTCCACAAACCCGAAGGTCACTGGTTCAGTCTCCGGTCAGGGCATATACCAGGGCTGCAGATTCGGTCCCCACTTGGGGTGCATACAGAAGGCAGCCAATTGATGTTTCTCTCTCGCATCGATGTTTTTATTCCTCTCTTTCTCCCTCCCTCCCCCTCTCTCTAAAATAAAAAAGGGAAAATAAAAAGATGGAGAAAGATAGCAGACGGGTTAGAGGAGGTGGCATACAGGAGCAAATTTAGATGTATGTGTGAGCGCACACACAGATTAGTGTGTCTGGCGGGGCGAGGGGAAGTAAATTCTAAGTGAGAATTTTTAGTCAAGACCTTTCAAAGGCTTGTATCAGAATGTGGGGAATGGAACGGCTCACACAGTTGCTGAAGCTCCTTTGATGAATGCAATCCAGCTCATTTCACGTAGACTTAGGCTCACGCTGTTTGGAAGGAAACTGCACGCTGTGGCTGTGCTTCAGGGGTGTAATCAGAGGGACTGGCATTGACAGAAAGCTTCTCACCGTTGTCCTGGATGCAGCCAGCGGACTGTGAACAGCTCTGTTGCCACTACCGTGGCTGTGTCGTCTGTCTGTCAGAATCCATGCCCCGCGTGCATTTGGGATGTGAACATCCTTAGCCCAGGATTAGAATTCTCCTGGCTGCAAAATCTTTTTTGCTTCTTGCTGAGCGGAGTCTTACCTGTGGCAGAAAACAGCAGCATAGCAAGGAGACATTGCTGTTGCCTGTCTAGGAGTCGTTTCCACAGAGCCTGGGAGAGGGTGTCCGTCCCAGAAAGAATGGAGGGGGGGAAGAAAGCCAAGAGGTTAGTGTTTGGCCCATCTGCTGACGTGGGTTTACGTGGCCAGGATGGGCAGCTTGAGGCCGGTGTTGCCAGGAAGGGCTTTGAAAGCAAACAACAAACTCTTTCACCTGAGGAATGCTATGTGCATGCTTCCCATCCCTGAAGTTCAAGAAGGGCATAGCGGAGCTGGAGCTGGCCCAGGGATGGGCCAGTGAAATGAACAAAGGATGAGAGGACAGGGCAGATGGGAAATATTGGGGTGTTCAGTCCAGAGTGGTAGCGGCCAAGAAGGGATGGGACAGTTCTTTGAAACAGAGGAAGAAGGGTAAGGACGGAGAACAGGGCCTGAGCACAGATTCTTGGATATTGAAGCCTTGAAGCTTTAGAAAGATCATTTTAGGAAAAACGAATTAAAGCATGAAGTTTTATAGTGAGCGATAAACTTAGGGAGGGAGAGTGGTAGGGGGAAATGGAGACAATTGTACTTGCACAGCCATAAAAAAGGGAAAAAACAGATAAACTCAGGAAACTTGTAGATGGTTGCCAAGCACCATTATTCACCACCCCACAGTCTCTCACCTGGCTTTGGGCACGAAGTCTGCTGATTAAATCCAAGCAGGTGGTTGATCATTTGTCTCTCTGTCAGTGCTGAGTCTGTACCCTGGTATTTGCCCAAGGATACAGGGAATTTTCGCAACAAAATCTGGAGACCTGGTGAAAAGTGTAACACAGCCCAGTGGCAGGTATGGAGCAAGAAAAAGAAAAAGGGCAGAGCTCTGGAAGTAAGCTCAATAAATGACATGAGAAACAGCCAGCACTGACCATGACAGAGAATCATGGGCACAAAGAAAGGTCCTTCGGTTACCCATGAGTCACCAGAGAGGGTGGGGAAAGTCTCCTCTATGTCATTTCAAAACCTTTCAAGTTTGGCATATTTGATATATTAATGTCATTGTAATTAATGTTCCTGAAAACAGAAGCTGATTGGTGAAGCTATTTCAGAAATAGAGCGAGAAAGCATTGTAGGGAGCGCAGATACAAATGGTGGAAAAACCCCAGTCTGCGGTAGACTCATCTGTCTCCCGTTGCTCCCAGCGCTGATGCATCCTGACACTTGCCACACTTCATAGTAACCGTCTGTTTGTCTGACTTGGCCACCAGGTTGTGAGCTTTGTGATGCAGAGCTCTGGGTCACCCATCAATGGGTCAGCTCGGTGCATCCTCGGTGTCCGATGGATGAACAGACCAGTGTCAGCCTGGCTCTGGACAGGACATGTGGTTGCCAATGTGTCCTTTGTATGTTTCATCTGCCCTTCCCCCAGCTCTCAGTGTGGTCCCTGGAGCTCCTCCACTTGCCTGTCCCAGACACAGAAACACCCCAAGGACCATCTGACAAGTCCTTAGAGGGCATGGGAACCCCGCTATTTCACAGAGGGGGAAACTGAGGTTCAGACAAGGAAAATAAAGTCAAGCTAATGCCCAGCATTCATTCCCCCACTCCAGCCTCCTGATCTGAAGAAAAACATTTATTACTGCCATAGAGAAACAAAAAAATATCTCCTCCAATGTGATCTTATGTCCTGTGCTGTGAATGACCCAGATAAGAGAAAAATAAATCAGCCCATTATCTCCGAGGGGTGCCGCACCCACATACAGGATGAGGTCTAGCTGTCTCTTTAGAGGACTCTGTTGATTTAAAAGTGGGCTTTGTCCACTTTGCTTCCCACCCATTGACCAAAAGGTGGCACATGTGTAGTTCCCTTGGACTGTCACACTTGTCGGTGGGACACAGGAGGAGGCTGAAGGCAGGGGAAGCGAGTGACCCTGCACACCGGACCATGGTTTATTATAGAACTCAATCTGTAAAATGGGAGCAATAGTACTACTTACTTCATAGAGCCGCTGTGAAAATGAAATACATGTGTAAAGTGCTTAGCAGGGTGCTTGGCATCCGGAAAACACGCAATAATTGAGCTCCTGTTAAAATTACTGGAGTAACACAGAAGCCTTCTGGGTGGGGTAGAAGCATCGGCTTAGGAGCCAGGAACCTGAGAACCTGCATCTCAAGTGTCATTTAGATGATGGCCATGCCTGTCGCCAAGTTCATGTATGATTTCTCATTCTCCAATGCTGTCTAAATGACAGTCGAGTTGCACGTCCTCTCTTCCCACTAAAACTCAAGAAGGAAAAAGTCGAAGTTTGTTGAAGAGTGTCTCCTTTTAATTCACAGAATACGCTACCTTTATGGGCGTTTCTTAAAGTGCTTGAGGCTGAGCTGGGGAGAAGCTAATTGGAACATTCTCTGAGCGGAGATGCGCGGTGAGCTTCAGCAGGAGAGATTGGGTCATCCTTCTCCTTTGAAAAGCATGTTTGTGAGGAGCTGCGGAGGAGCCACAAAACAACTAGATCCATCACCGTGGCAGGACGGTTTTCCAAGGGCCCCGGAGCGCTGGCTGTAACCCTAAATGGCCATCTCCACTTATCTGGGACAATTTCAGAGAAAAGGAGGAGAAGCAAAACCACTTTTCATAGAGTTCCAGCTTCTTATTTAGGTCTGTATTGAACTCTCAAACAACTTTAGAGAAAAGGGCAATATAACATTTCCAGTGTCTCACTAATCACTTCCTTCCACGGCTTGTCAGAACGGCCTTTGTTTTTCCCCGGTGCTCTCACCCGGAGGACCACCCTTGCCAGCTTCCCTCTCCTACTTGGCATTGCAGTATATGTACGTCTTCACGAGTTCACACCGTTTACAGACTCATTTGTAACCTTATTCAACTGTGGGTTTTCCATCTTTATATCATAAAACTAGAATTATAGAACGATATGGGTGGAGAGGCCTTAGAGCTATATTAAATATAACAAGAGCCAATTTTTCATCAAACACTTACTATTTGCCAGGTACTATGCTGAGGGCTTTATACATTTACCTTATTTAATTGCCCCAATAATCCTATGCGGTAGGGTCTACTAATCTTTCTGTTTTATAGATGAGAAAACTGAGGCCAAAGATTTAAATGTCTTGCTCGAATTCACAGCTAGTAGCTAGTAGCGCTAGAACTCAAGCACAGGCTGCACTGGGTCTGTGCTGTGCTTGATTACTGTGCTGTGACTTGGTGCTTTTCCGGTGAAGAGCCTGGTCCCCAGAGGGGCGCTGTGTGTTTGCTCGGAGCCAGGTGGTTGTTGGCGGAGTCAGGGCTGGAAGCCGGTTCTCTGCACTCCCAGGCCCCTGAGCCCTGCACTGCACATTCCGCCCCACCTCGAACACGGAGGCGAGCTCTGGGATCCTTCTGGAAGTCTTTTTTGTTGTTGTTGTTCCCCCTGTGTTTGCAAAATTCCCAGAGAGTACTTTTTTTAATTGAAAATAAAATTTTTATGTAAACTCCTTTTCACAATGAGGGTTTTTATTTTCCCCTTCCTCCTCTTTTAGTCTCACTCTCTTGGGGCAATCTAAATTTCCAGAATTTTTAGATTCAGAAAATTCCCTTTGGGTAAGGCATCTGGCCCTAAACACACTGCCCAAGAATGCCTCTGGATCCCTTAAATAACCGCTCTGAGGCAGCAGGTCCTTGAGACAGGAGAACAGGTTATTCTAGTCGCTCCGCTGTGAGGCCCTTGTCTCTTTAGAAAGCAGAATCGAACCCACGTGTCCCGCTCAGAACGGAATCTAAATGAAGAAAATGATTAGATGCTCAGATTCAAATTAAGTTCTCTTTGGCTCATTTTTAAACTGTTCTTTCTATTCTAGATCCTTAAACAAAAGGTTTTGGTATTTATTAAAGATACCTGTCAAATATTTCATAAAGTCTGATCAGACCAGGATACCTCTCTTTGGATCCCAAGAGGAGCGTGATGGATGAAATCTGCTCCTTGTGTGTGTCACTGTTTATTTACTCTCCGAGTGAATTCATGTAACAAGAAGACTCTGGAAGGGCTGTTAATTACCCTTGTAGTCTAATTTATTGCTTCAGGCACCCGATATGTTTTATACCTTGGCTAATGTTAATTTTATTCTTTTGTGAGCTGAGCTTGGTGTTTGCAAAAAGCTATAAGATGTAATTTATTTCTCTCCACTTGCCTTCTAAATATTAACTCTATTGAAAAATGATTAAATAGATTATGTAAATCATGGTGATTGCATCCACTTTAAAGGTTAATCCTGCCATGATGGAGCCAGATAATTAATTTGAATTCGTTCCCTAGCACTAATTCTCAGGGAAGCTAAGGTGCAATGGGCTGAGTACCCTATTATGGATGTCACTGTATGCTTGCTTGTGATAAAAACTGGAAGAAACAAATCTCAAAGCTTTGAGAACAAAAGTTCCTTAGGGCTATTGAAAGGCACAATGCATCATGGAATTAGAACCACAATTTTTTTTTCCCAGAATTTCAGGAGGTAGGTTTTACTGACTATTCTACTCTGTCTCCAGATTTCTTAAGTATCACCTCCTTTGTTAGGAAGCCAGACCTGGTTTGGTTGCAAGGATTCTGGGACAGCCCTGCTGCTTCATACAGGATGCTTCACCCACTTCCTGAAAATTCCGGGCCAGGAGAGACCTCTCAGATGCTTTCACAGCATCATCTGCCCATCACCATACCCTGTGCTGAGCACAGCCACTGCTCAGCCGCTTCCACCCTGTCCCGCAGAGACTCAGCCACCAGCCAGGGAACGCTCCCCTCCTGGGGTGGTGATGAAGGAGTCCTCCGCACCAGCTGGCCCCTTGAATCCTCGTCTTTGTTTCCTGCTGCCAATACCTCTTCTTCGGTCAGAGAGGCAGCAATCCCGAATACCTCTGAATCTGTCTGCCTCTCTATCTCCCTGGGCTCATTTCTTTCTGTCTCTCCTCCTGGATTACTTCTCCCATCCCCTCCTGCATCCTTCCATTATTTCTAATCATTCAGAGCATTCAGAAACATCCTTCCATCTTTTGCCTTCTCCTGAAGCGGACGTCCGTTGCTTCACATCCACAGCATCTGTGACTGGTGACTGTCTCAGGCAGATGGCAAACAGCTCAGGCCCTGGCCTGCCTGTTGCTAGATGACCCTCCAGGGCTTCATCTCTTACAGGCCTAGTCGGGGCCTTCGGATCTGGTCCCCAGAACTGCGGCAGCAACACCATTTGGGCCCCTGGGAATGCCACTTGAAGCCTAGCTTTACCTGCCTGTTTGTTGTAGCTTATTGATGAGGCTACTCAACAAAAAACACTGGCTTTCTCCCATAGTGCTTCCCAATCTCCTTAATCTTACTCTTACTCGTGCTTTTTTTGTCTTGAGAGATCATTTCTTTCCTTCTGGATTTTCCAGTCTGCAGACTCACTGTGCTCTGGTCAACCTCAAAATTTCACTCATTCTAGCAGACAATAGAGCTGAGTACAAGGAGCATCAAGGTAACACTGCGCTTCGGGGAAGGTAGGGGTGGAGTTCGGGGCTGGGTCCTGAGGTGAGCTGTTCGTGTTTTCTGTCCAGCAACAGTCTAGCAAGAAAGTCCACAAATAAACTATTTAATATGAACGAACTCAACTCTCCCTTCTTCCCATCCTCATTTCTTCTCTTTATCTAACTTCTAAATATAATCCAATCATAGGTTGGAGCAATTTAATTAATTAAATGGCCACCACTTGCTTAAAGAACAGTATCTATTCCTGGTTAGCTCATTTATTTCGAAGCAAATTAAATGCTTGGAAATGTGGTCTGCGTCCCTGTCTGCATATTAACATTATCTGTGCAGGGGAGATGGGGCTTCTGGCCAGCCGGGTCCCTCTGAGGCTGCTCACTCCAAGGGATGTAGTTCCGAGACATGCGTCTCTCAGCTAATCACACCTAACTTTTGTTTATTGAATTGCAACCTTCAAAATACTTTTTAAAAGTTCTAATTTAGGCCTCACAATAAACAGCCCTGTGGGGTACACAGGGAAGGATAATAATAGCCCCCATGTCATTCATTCAGCAAATATCGAGTGCGTGCTGCGGATGTGCTAGCACTATTCTAGCCACCAAGGGCCACATAAGAATGGAACTTGGTTCCTGCTCTCATCATATTGGGGGCCATTGTTCAGATAAGTGTGTGACTTGTGAAAACCATGTGGGTCTTTTGACTTTTCTCATTGCTGCTTTTGACCACAAGTGCTGGGAGAAGGAGTCTTTCATCAGGAGAGCCTCAGGGCCAGCCTGACAAAATGCAGGGTGTGTCGAGGGGACCTGTCCAGCATACGGGGAGCAGTCCTAAGACACACAGGCCCAAGGTGGTCTTGAACCCTGCATTCGTTTCCTGTGGCTGTTGTGACAAACTGTCACAAACTTGGAGATTTTTTTTTAAGATTTTACTTATTTATTTTTAGAGAGGGAAGGGAGGAAGAAAGAGAGGAAGAGAGAGAAACATCACTGTGCAGTTGCTGGGGGCCGTGGCCTGCAACCCAGGCATGTGCCCCGTCTGGGAGTCGAACCTGTGATGCTTTGGTTCGCAGCCCGTGCTCAATTCACTGAGCTACACCAGCCAGGGCTAAACCTGGAATTTTAAAACAACAGAAATTTGTCCTCTCACAGTTCTGGAGGATGGAAGACTGGGATCAGCATCACCAGCCAAAGCCCAGGTTTCGGCAGGCTGCCCCTCCTCCAGAGGCTCTAGGGGAGGCTGCGTTTTGCTTCTTCTAGTTGCTCCCGGCTGCTGGCACTCCTCCTCCTGTGACCACGTCACTCCAGTCTACATGGTCAACATCTCTGAATCACTCCCCGCTCCGTCTTCACACCCCCTTCAACTGTGTGTGAGTGCACATGTGTGTGCATGTGTGTGCAACGTGTCCCTCTCTCTTAGGAAGACATTTTTGACGATGTTTAGGGCCCACCTGGGTAATCCAGGACACTCCTCCATCTCAAGATCCTTAAGTACATCTGCAAAGACCCCTTTTTCTAAAAAAGGCAACATTTATAGGCTCCAGGGATAGGTAGAGCCATTACTCAGCCCACTACCCACTTGAAAACCAAAGTAAGCTTTGAGAAGAGGCCGTACATGAATATTTTTTCACCTCCTAAGGAGCCCCACTCAGCAGCCGGAGCCCTGGACTGGGGAGAAAGCCAGTGTAAAGGAGGCCCAGAGAAGGAAGGGACTCTCGCAGTTGACTAGTGTGCGCTAACAGTGGTGGAAAGACCTGGCTTTTTTGCCTTTTGGTCTAGAGCTCTTCATGCAAAAAAAGTTTTCCACTGAGGTCAGGAATGGGCACTCCGCACACACAGGCCCCTGCCCTCTGCTCCCACTCCCCTTTCTGGCCTCTCTCCAGTTGACCATCTCTATCGACTGTCTCACTTCCTCAACTACTGTCACTGGAGGAGGGGCCATCGGCGGTGGGGCAGCAGGTTCCAGCCTGGTCAGGGGACTGGGAGGGACAGAGTAGAAGCTGTGTCGGGCAGTAGGAAAGATCCCTGGTCTGGTCCCAATGAGACCAATGCCAACCATTCCTTCCCACGTCCACCTTTGGGCAGAACGTCAACAGAACTGCCCAGGGGACTGGTCGCAGAGCCGCGGAGGATGCTGAGGGGTGGGAGCGAGAGCGTTGCCACGTCTGGTTGGATCCGCACTCCCAAATCAGGGCTGTGTGAGTGCAGAAGCAGAGGCACCTTCCAGTGGCAATCCGGAACTGCCGAAGGGTCCTGGGTCTGTAAAAGGAGATTTCCTGCCACTGACTAGTTGGATGGAAATTCTGGGAGTTTCCTACCATGCAGCATAAAAGCCAAGTACCAGTGGGCTTGCCTAAAAGGACAATCACATCTGAAAGAAACCTCATCCCCCCAAATGACTGTATTTTGTTATGTATAATGTGCACTTTTTTTTGCCCAAATTTTTGAGAGAGTGGCTGAAATACCTTGTATCGGTTCTTGTGTTTTGTAAATATTTACTACATAAAATTTCCTGTACCATAGCATGTTCAAAAATGAATGCTACAATTCCTTTATAATACAAAAAACAAGTATCTAAATATAAACAAATAAATAACTGAATTTAAAAATTAAAACCAACAACTTTTTTCCTGAAAGTTTGGGCCAAAACTGTCGGTGCTCATTATACACAGCAAAACGCAGGTAGCTTCTGCTGCCCGGATGCCTGCGGGCAGCCTGGCCGTGCTCTGCGAGGCTGGGAGCGGCCAGGCCTTCTCCGTGGTTCCTGGTGTCTTGTGGGCTGGCGAACCTCAGAGACCTTACCACTGCAGCTCGTCTCCCGTTGGTCCTTCCCTTTTCATCTTCAGTGCACTACTTCCGGCCCTCCTTGGCTCCATCCTTCTGTAATCACAAAATAGCACATGCTTCTTTCAGAAGGGACCAAGAGTCAAGGAATGGAGATCTAGAAGCTGGAAAAGACAAATTCTCCTCTGCGGCCACCTTGACTTTAGCCCAGGGAAGCAGATTTTGGACTCCTGACCCCTGCAACTGTAATAGAATAAATGCCTATTGTTTCAAGCCACAGAGTTTGTGGGAATCTGTTACAGAAGCCATAGGAAACTAATATGGCTTACTTCTAACTTTTGGGACGTGTCAATATTTTATGACCTCCCACCCCCAGACAGGAACCCATGACGCCAACCTGCCCTGGCTTCGGTCTTCCCCAAGCGGCCACCCCTCTGTTCCAGGGCCTTCTAACAACACCTTGCTTCTGGAAAACACAATCCAAATTCTTTAGCTCAAAGGCCCTCCAGACACTAACCCTAACTCATTGTTTGAACTTTAAAATTGACTATTCCGCGACCACCCCCACCCTCAACCCTTCCTGTATTCATTATTTGGCTCACATGATTTTCTCTATATAAAACACCTTTCTTAGCCTGTCTATGATGTTGGTACTTCAAGCTCTTCCTCAAATGGGATCTCTCCCCAAAAAGCCCACCCTCAATGAGATGTGGTATTTTGCTTTTTTTTTTTGAGCATGTATTAACACTTTGTATCTCTCTTGTGGCAAATATCAATTCTATCTTTTATATGAATTATATATTTATATATTAAGTGCGTAGCACTTAAATAATTTGCTGAATTAATTGTTCATTAAAAATTGGTTGAGTCGAATTGAAATATGACCCCTACTATTGAATAATGCCTATTTCCTGACTGTGTTATAACTTGATACCCACGATGAAATGGAAACACCACTGATTTGTAACAATGAAAGGGGGTCATAGGAAAAGAGGGCAAAGTAAACCAAGGGCAGAATTAGCAGACGAGGCATAAATTGTGCTTCCAGTTTTTCAAATCTTATCCTTGTGCTGTGCCTTTAGAGATTCAAGAATAAATATGATGGTGAGTCATGAGAAAAGAACTAGAAGAAATTTTTTGATCCCAGACTCACTAATGGTTCCGCACTCTGATTCCGTCACTGGGAAAGCTAACGCCCTCCCAGGCTGCATCTCCGGGGCTGTGAGTCGCCCAGCACAAGGCCGGGATTATCTCGTGGTTCTTTCAGGTGCGTTTTCTGCAGGAGGTTTGGTCAATGTGAGCCCTGTGTCCTGGACCTGGTGCGGTGCCAGAATAAATAGGGAAGCTGTTAAAAATACAGAGTCATAGATTCCACGTCCAAGAAATTCTGACTGCACAGGTTAGGGAAGAGCCTAGGAATCTGGACTTTAACCAGCACAATTTGTGTGAGACTCACTGGTCTACAAAATCTTTTAAGGTTTTTGCAATTCTAGAATTCTACTGTCCAGAACACTGTGTCCAGTTTCTGGTTCCGTGGTCTCAAGCTGTTGACTTGTTGCCTCTGCTGGTTTTCACCATAGTCAGTCCCAAGCTTTGGTCTTCTGATGCTCCACCTCTGGGAGAGGGAGCACCTATAACTTGGCCAAAAGGTAAGGCTTGGGGTTTTAACAACTAGTTATTTTAAAGTGAGTCACTTAATGCACCAAACTTCAGTTTTCCCGTCAGTCATGAAGGCTAGAACTCACAAGTCCGGCCACCCAGTTTACCTACCACAGGTGAATCAAATGGACCCACGATATTATCACAGAAGAGGAGCCACCAAAGACAACAAACACACAGGTGTCATTGAGTGCCTGAGCACCTAAAGGTGAGAAGATCCCAGGTGTCAGTGGGACAGACAGAACTGGAACCTAGGCCCCCCCCGGAGGCAGAAGCAGTGTGAGCCGCTCCCAGTGCTTGGGGTGGAAAAGCCAAGGCGGGGAGCGAGATGCCCTGGCCCTCTCGCTCGGTCTGCCCTAATTTCAGAGATTTACGGCTGCCTTCTAAGCAAACAAAGCCATCGGAGCTTTGAAAGCCCAGTCCAGACAGATGACCAAGAGGAAGGAGGCATTTTTCAGCCTTAGCACTATTTGTTTATTGTGCGTCCATTACCGCTGACCCCGAAGACTGGAAGCAGACGGGTCCATTTCATTTTCCGATTATCTAGTTTATGACATCGTTAAAATTAATTGAGCGCTCATCTTAGCACACAACAGCAGGCCATGTGGAGGAGGAGGAGGCTGTGTTCCTGGAAAAACACTGGCGCAGGGGCTGAGTGTGCTGTCCTGGTCAGCATGGTGCAGCCTGGCCCCAGCCCACACAGGTCACGGGGAGTCAGCGAGGGCAGCCGTGTGGTTGCCGTGGGCACTGCCTGTTCTCAGCACAGCTGCTCCTTGGAAGGAGGCAGCACAGGATGGAAGCAATGTTTGGAGGAGGAGAGGAGAGAGTAAGACAATATGCACATTTATTTCTTCTGGATTCAAGGAATGGGCGAGTTTTTGCTTGGGACGATGACAAGGTGCTGGCAGTAATGAAAATTTTGGGTGCTGGCTAGGTACACAGTGGTGTTGAATGTACTTACTGCCATTGAACTGTGCACTTAAAAATGGTCCAAATTTTCTGGGTAAATTTTATGTTATGTGTATTTTGCCACAATTAAAAAAAATAAATTGGATTTTCCATAGACTAGTCCAATTAACAAACACTGGTGAGGGGGAGCAGAGTTTGCCACCCTCAACTAGGGTTTCTTGAGACATTGATTATTTAAGCAGGTTATTTTCAAGGGACAAAAGACTCCAGAAGAAACTTTGACCTTCTCCCTGATGGCCTAAAAATATTTAGAGAGAGAACCTTCTCTGAGAAGGAACTTATAGTAGATAACTCTGGTTTAATATGAACTAGTGTGATAAACAGGGAGGAACCTAGCAAGGCCTGTTTGATCAAAATGCCCTCGGTGTCCTATTGTTGAAGACGGCCCAGCAAATATTCATTTACCAAACATTTGCTTTCTCGTCTCCAGGTGGATTGCTTTCCTTTCATGTGAAATCCCAAAATATAGCGCCCCCTTTCTTCTTAGCTCAAGAGGGCATATATCAGCCTTGGGGCCAAATTAGCTGCCAAATTAGCCTTGGGGCCCTATATATTTTTTTTAAGATTTTATTTATTTATTTTTAGAGAGGGAAGGGAGGGAGATATATATAGAGAGAGAAACATCAATGTGCGGTTGCTGGGAGTCATGGACTGTAACCTGGGCATGTGCCCTGACTGGGAATCGAACCTGCGACACTTTGGTTCGCAGCCCGCGCTCAATCCACTGAGCTACACCAGTCAGGGTGGGGTCCCATATTCTTGTGGAAACCCTGTATGTACACACATGATTAAATTTGGTTATTTTCTCCTGTTAACTTGGCTCACGTCAAGTTCATTATCAGATCAGCGGGAAGAACTAAGAGGGAAAAGAGGTGGAAATGTCCCACCCCGCCCACATTTGCCACTTTGCCCCCTCTGGATGGCAAAAGGCGCACTGAGGAAGAGACCGTCCCTTCTGCAGGGCTGAAGCATCTTGCGGTTCGTGACTAACGCTACCGCCCGTGGTAGGATCCATACAGGTGCTTATACTCGATCTAATTCTGGGCATTTGAGCTTCTCTAACTCCTAACACTTCAGTATGTTTTGGAAAGGCTTAGCTTCCTCTTATTCTCCTGAAGACATACCTAAGAGTCACTCTGTGGGGTGGACTGCCCTACTTTTCCTGTGAAAATGTCAAAGCGTTCATCCCATTCAGTGTAGGTACTCATTACATATTTCTGAATGCCGACTCTCCTATTTTCTTTCGGCTCCAGGACTGAATCCTTTAGTGCAGAGCTGAAGAGGGAAAGGCTGCGATTTCTGGCTCAGATTCACTTCATTCTGCCGTATTTGGGCCTGTGAAAGTCCCCACTGCCCAGAGTTCAGAGACAGAATCCCAAGGTTGAAGAGTCCTAGCAGGTCTTCTTGTTTATCGCGCATGTGCAAGCGGTCAGCTGGTCGCAGTCTGTGGTCAGATACGTCCGGTGTGGCTCCTGTCTTTGAGAACGGTTGTCCCTGTGACCATCAGTCACCCCATCTCCTCATAGAGGCCCTCAAAGTTTCAGACATGAACGTATTTTTAAAGCACCTTTCACCAGTCCAGAGGCTTAGAGTTCTACTATCTCTGGATTGGGTTCAGATTGGGTTATTTTAATACTTCAGGAAGGCTTCTTTAGGTGCATGAATTTCGGCTCAGTCCACATTTTCTACTTGCATTTTCTAGCTGGAAATTACCTGTGGAAGTCGAGCCACCTCCCTCGCTGCCAGAGCCCGCTGGCTGCTGTTGCCAAGGCCTTCTTCATCACTCAAACCACTATCTATTCCCGTGAATACCAGGCGCAACACCTGGCGGCTGCGGAAGGTTCTCATCCTCACAGGTCATGAAATATGTCAGAATACATTCTGTTTATCGCCTACACTGAGGATTTGCAACTGTCTAAGTGTTCTATCCCCAGCCACCATCTTCTAAAGGAAAGCATTGTCCTACCCTGAGGTAAGGACAACGTCTGTGTTCATATTGAAAATGATAGCAAATAAAGGGCAAGAATTTTTTTTACAATTCCACTTTCAGTATGCTCAGAACGGAAATCTTATTGAAATAAGACCTTTAAAGTGCTTCCTTTCACTGTCCTTTTAGGAAGATATTTCAGATAGTACAGACACCCTGAAATGCTGCCTGGTCTGAAATCTTTTATCTATAGCTTTAGAAGAGTAAAGGGCATGACATATGGAAAAGAGGAAGCAACCATGGGAAATCATGACTAGGGACAGGGACCGGAATGTAAATTATATAACTGGCTGTTGCAGCCAGATATCTCTGGTCGGTTTCCATCCGTGGAGCACCACACGTGGGGCCAGGATGAAGTCCGCCTATGGGATACTAGGAATGGATGTGATCCCTTGATATTGATGCAGAACTATGAGCTTTGCAAGTCCCTGCTCTTGACCAAAGCCACACTTCCAGAGAAATCTTGGTGGGGGGGGGGAGCATATTTTTACATAGTCATGGTTTATATGCATTCAACTATACATACCCTTCCTGTCCATTCATATGTTGAAATCCTAATCCCCAGTATCTCTGAATGTGATTTTGGGTTGGGGGGCGGGGGAATAAGATCATGCAAATGTAATTAGTTAGGATGAGGTCATACAGCAATAGAATAGGCCTCTGATCCCATATGACTGGCATTCTTATAAAAAGGGGAAATTCAGGCACAGACAGACCTGTAGACGGGGGAAACAATGTAAAGACACAGGAAGAAGACAGCCATCTGCCAAGAACACCAAAGATCACCGGCAAACCCTCAGAAGCTAGTGGAGGAACATGGAACAGATCCTTCCCGCTGATGAAAATAAGACGACAGGCCCCAAATGGAGTTGCTTCTGCCAAGCTCCCTGGTCTCCAAACAGACGGCTTCATTACAGCTTCGGCTCTCCCAGAAATGAAACCTCAAGCCGGTCAGTCAGGAATCTCCCGACTGGCCCCAGGGAGGTCAGACAGAGCCCTGCCGTCCCTTTGAGGAAAGTCACCTCGCCATTATCAACCTGGCTTTGGCTTTGGTTTTTGTTTGTGCCTGTTATAACTTCCCTGGTCCTGCTCCCTCTGCCTAGAAAAGTCTTTCATTCGTAAAGCCCCTTTCTGTCTGCTAGATGGGATGCGGCCCAATTCATGAGTCATTGAATAAAGCCAGTACAGTCTTTAAACTTGACTCAGTTGAATTTTGTTTTTCAGTATCTCACAGCCCCCAGAAAGAACCAACCCTACCAACACCTTGATCTCAAACTTCTAACCACCGGAACTGCAAGACAATACATTTCTGTTTTGAAGACACCTAGCTTGTGGTCCTTTGTTGTGGCAGCCACGCAGTGGCCAAGGTGAAACCATCCAGTGCAGTACATTGTTTTGCAAAGAGTCAGAGAAGCTGTAAAACCTAGCGATGCACCTTTATTTTTATAGCATTTATGCTTAGAAATGTTTCTTAGCATCTTGAATTCTGGCCTACTGATCATATACCCTCCTCATGTCCACATGAAGGCTTTTATACAATTCATAGAGTCTTTCTCTACTCCTGATTCTCGATGTTTGGGAGGCCTATACTCAGCCCTTGAAAACATCTCCAAAGACTTAATTTAAAATCTTGGCATCTCATTCTATCACCTTAAAACACCACACCCCAGGCACTCCTTAGGATACGCCCTACTTTTGCCTCCACATCTGACCACTCTACCTACCTTGGCCCCTGGCACACTTCCATCATTTTTAAAGGTTTGAGACAAAGGTCATATTTATGTCTCAAAATATGTATACATATTGTAAAGCGATTTATTAACAAGTTGACAAAACTTTGCCCTCACTATGGAATTTGTTAATAATATTTTTTAGTGAGAATGGTATAATGAATTATACTTCACTATTTAAAATACATTGGTTTAATACTTGTTGAAAGGACAAAGCCAGCCCCATTTGCTACTGTGGCACTATGTGCCCAGTAGGCCTATGACCTTGTTAAACATGATTGACATTTTACTCTACTGAGCTTGTCCCCGGGAGTGGAAATCAGTGGGAGCAAGAACAGCACTAACTGCTCCCTACAGCCACAGGCAGAAGATAGCATTGGAGTGAACTGCAGCCTTGTGTTACAAGGGGCCAATAGCCCAGGGGCCACACACAGCAACCCCCCACCCTTTTAAAACTCCAATTATTATCCAATACAAGCTCAAATCCCCACTCCTAGGGTGTGTCTCTCCACACCATGCCCCTTTCCTTTCTTGGAGAGTGAATAAAAACTTTACTCTCTACACTTTCTTCTCTTTGTGAATTCTTTCCCAGCCTGTGTCACCAACCAGCCTAACACTTGTGCTACAGTGATTCTAATTCAGGTTTTAAGTTCAGTTCCCTCCCTCCCTCCCTCTCTTTCCCTCTTTGATACTTTGCTTTATTGCTTATTGCAGCTGAAAAATTTCTCTTGCAAAGACACACAGGACCAGATGGAAGGAGTGTTCCTTTAGATGTGCATTTTCCTTCTACTCCACTGACTATCCAAAGGTTTTTGTTTGAATTCTGGGGCTGAATTTCATCTTCTCTGATGTCAATCAGTTGCTCTTCCTAACTAATCACAAGGTGTTTCATTTTTGTACTTTAACAATATGTTCAAATCACACTAAAACTCTATTCAAAAGACTTTTCAACAGATTTTTGATCATTTCTTTAAGTATGCGGATATGAGTGTTTTTATGGGTGACACATGGATTTTTTTCCCCAGTAAAAACAAAATGACTTAAACATGGAAGTGTTTCGAAATACCTACTTTCAAATGGTTCTTTTCATAACATGCATCTCAGAAAAAGGCAGTTTCTCACAGATTGGCCAACTCCTTTTCAAATCCAATAGGTCACCTCCAACTGGTAAAATACCCCACGATGTGGGCAGATGAGCTCACTCAGGAAGTAAGAAAAAGGCCAGCACTTTCCATGTTCTTGACATTCTCTTGTTTGCATTATTGCTGTCTTCAGTGGACTCTGTGGGTTGTTTGGATGTTTTCTAAGTGAGAGGATTTTTGTGGTGAAGTCATGGGAAATTCCTTGAAGAAATTGTTTTAAGCCACTTGATTATTTTGTGAGGACTAGTTTAGTTGAATCTGGAGAACATGATCCACAACCCTATGTAAAGAATGTGCCTACTCTATACCTTTCAATAACCTTACAGCTCATGGCTAAATGGGGGCCTGTCATCACTATCCTCAATCAGAGAGTCTCCGCTCTGGTCTTCAGGTCCCGGGGGCACCAGAGAAGTCCCATGTGTGCATTTGGGGGACAGAGATGAAGTGGGGGTGCCAGTCCTACCACACAGTAGTTATTAATTAAGTGACCCATCTTTATTGTTTAGATAAAACTCAATATGACAAGTCCTAACATTTTCTTCTGTGCCCCCGTGGATCAGGGCTGAGCACCCCATTCCAGAGATATAAATCAACATGACAAGATCACAAGACCCAGAGAAACCCAGAAAAGTGCTTGTTGTAGTTGGAAGGGCTATGAAATCCTACCGTACTTTTTATTCGATGCTGCCCTATTGTTCACAAGAGCGTTGGGGAACACAGGGTGACATGGACCACCACCATCCAGTCAAGGACACCCGCAGCAAGATATCCAGGTCACGTCCGGGATGCGCACTCTGGGAAGCATCTCTGCTACATTACCGCAGGTCCCCGAGTGAGTCTTTGTTCTGTTTTCACGAAGCCGTGCTGTCCTTGTGTTATGGCCCCGGCGGGGCCTCTAAAGCGAAGCCAGGACATCCAATAGCAAACCAGTTACCGAGTCCGTCAGACGTGTTTGTTAGGATTTCTTTCTGGTCAATTAAAACACAGCTTTCAAAAGCACTCATAAAGGCTTTTGCAGGGCTCATAAGGTAATGCTCAAACTGTCGCTAATGATTCCTCGACCACGATTAAGCAAAACAAAATAAAAATCTGTCTCCCAGAGCCCTGGGAATATCACAAATGATATTGAGGTTCCAATAAGTTGGAAATGAATTTTACCCTTTATTTTTCAACACGTACACACACACACACCCCTACATTGGTTTGTTTCTGAGTGACATGCAAGGGAATAAAAAAATCATTTGGTAAATATATGTACTGGTGTGAGTGGGTAGAGGTTATCCATTTTAAATACTTCATGCAATATGAATTGCAAGGTTCTCAACCAATAATTTTTTAAGAAGTGATATCATAAAAGAAAATGTGGTCCCAGATGCTCCTGCATCAGTGTCACCTGTGAGCTCTCCATTCCGATGTAGCAGAGCAGTTACAGGGCTTCCTCGAGTGAGCCTTACAGCCACTGAAATTTAAGCACCATTGATCTCCGTTGTGCGTCAACAGAGACGAAGATACCAGCCCGAGGATGCACACACTGCAGACCTGCTGCCCCAGAAACAAGGGCCTCTTTCTTCCAGACCCTCTCACGGCTTCTGTGCATGTCATAGTGCCGTCTGAGAGTAGGTGGTTGTCGGAACAATGACGCTGCTTCTTCCCGACTCCTGGCTGTCACGGTCCTGACATGCCACCTGTGTCGCATCCCATGAGGTTCTGTGGATGGGCCATGGCATTGCCAGAGACAGACACACGTTGGGGCAGAAACCTGATAGGACACGCTGAGCCAAGGCAAAAAAGTGGAAATGAACCAAGATGCCGCCTTTCCAGAACACCCTCTCACCGACGGAGGGGAAGCCTGGCAGGTCTGGGGCTGGGATGGCAGGAAAGTGGGAGCAATCGCAGTTGTTCCCGGATCCTGTTCCTTAGTCGCGCACTCCCCAATGTGTGTTCTGCAGAGCACTAATTCTACCCAACGCTCCAGGGACAAAAGGTCTTATGGTTAAAACCCTTTCTCGGGTATCCTAACTCCTTTCTTCAAAAAAAAAACAAAAAAACACCTTTCTATTTTGAAGGAATTATAGACTCACAGGAAGTTGCAAAATAGTACACATTGTCCACACGTATTTTCCCCCCATCTATCCCCCCAGACACAGTTACGTCGCTGTAGTACAATATCAGCCAGGAAGCTGACATTTACACGCTACTATTAACTCAGCTACAGGCCTTTACTTAGCTTTCCCCACTTTTTCCATGCGCTCATTGGTGTGTGTGTTTGTAGTTGTGTGCAATTTTATCTTGTGTATAGACTCATGTAACCATGACCACAATGAAGATACAGAATTTTCCATCACCATGAAGGGCTCTCTTATGACCCCCCTTTGCGTTCACAGCCCCCCATCTGTCTCCTGGCAACCACTGACAGGCTCTTCACATTTATAATTTTGTCATGTCAGGAATGTTACGCAAATGAAATCAGACAGTGTGTAACCTTTTGAGATCAATTCTTTTCACTTGGCATAATACCCCCAAGGTGGTCCAGGGTGTGGTGTATATCAATAGCTTATTCCCTTATATTGCTGAGTGATTAATACTCCATAGTATTAACTGTGGTATAACATATCACAGCTTGTTTAACTATTCACCCATTGAAGGACATTTGGGTTGTTTCCAGTTTCTGACTCTGAGTAAAGATGTTAAGTACATTTGTGTACAGGTTTTTGTATCAACATAAATTCTGATTTCTCAAAGATAAATGCCCAATAATGTGCTTGTTTGGTGTACTAGTTACACGTTTAGTGTTATAAGAAACTGCCAATGTGTCATTTTATATTCCCACCAGAATCTAGTTTCTCTGCATCTTCACCAACATTATCATTGTTTTTTTTTATTTTTAGCTGTTCTAACAGGTATGCAGTGATATTTCATTGCCATTTTAATTTGCAGCTCCCTAACGGCTAATGGTGTTGAATATCTTTCTTTATGTGCTTATTATTCATCTGCATCTCCTCTTTGGTGAAATGTCTGTTCATGTGTTTTGCTCATTTTATAATTGGATTTTTTTTTGTTTATTCCCATTGAGTTTGAGAGTTTTTTTCCTATATTTTAGGTTCTAGTCCTTTGTTAGGTACGTGATATGCAAACATTTACTCCCAGGCTGTAGGGTGTCTTTTCATTTTCTTAATTGGATCTTCTACGGCACAGAAGCTTTTAAATTTTGATGAAGTCCAATTTGCTCTTTCTTCATGGATTGTGCCCCTGGTGTCGTGTCTAATAAGCTTTGCCTGGCCCTCAGTTCTGAACATTTTCTCCTAGGTTTTCTTCTGAAAGTTTTACAGTTTCACTTTTATACTGAAATCTGTTCAATGTAATTAATATAAAGTTCCTATTTTACATTTAAGTCCATGGTCCATTTTGAATTAATTTTTATATAAGGCACGAGATTTAGATCTAGGTTTATTCTCAATGCTTTCTAATGTATTAATGGCTAAAGTTCAAGAATCAAAGACATCTGTTTTTCATTTGAACCTGAGTTCCCCAAGCTTGGCTATCTACTCAAGCTGCAAATATTTATCAGGTACGTCCTGCGTACAGGCCTGGGGTTTGGGCATTGGGACAGAGGCAAAATCTCTGCTCTTTATGAACAATTTATGTACACCTAGTTTCCAAAATAATCTCAGAACTGAATTTTGTGGACATCTTTCAGGAAATTCTGCTCGAAACAGCAGAGGGACTCGGAGACTGAGTCAGATACCAGTGTAAGCAATGAGAGACGCAAAACCAGAACAGATGTGAAATCAGAATCAGACAAGAGCCAGCATCTGTGGGAAGCTGGAGTCAAAAGCCAGAAGGACAGAAGAAGGAGAAAAGGCTCAGGAGCTGGGGAGACGATGCCAGGAACAAGACATGTGCTGGTACGCTGTGCCTGTCTGCACTTCGGCCCCCTCTCCACTTTTGAACATCTCAGGTGCCATCCATTCTCTTACTTGCTGTATTGCTCAGTGTTAGTGTCTGGCTACAGTCAGCTATGATGTGTGTGTGTGTATATGTATATGTATAAACATATATGTACACACATACACAAACATGTACAAAACATATAATGCACACATGAAACACATGTATATATGTTATATATTATACACATACTTTAAACTTTTTTTAATGTAAAAATATTCCCTAGTCCATACCAGCTTGGTCTCAGCAGCCCCTGCAACAGTTCACTGCAGTCATTGATGAAGTCCCCATGCTTTGCCCTGTGCTCCATGGTCTCTCCCAGGGACTTTAAGAATGACGCCTGTATTCTTCCTCTTCCAGCCCATCGTGGCAACCCCTCATGTGGATGCTGGTGTCAAGGGTGCTGCTGGTGCTGCTGATGTTGCTGGTGCTGCTGATGCTGCTGACTCTCACTCTGCCTGCGTCCAGTGTACTGGCGTCCCTGCTGCACTGCCTCCGATGCATATCACTTGTAGTGATTTATCTCTGGTTGTTGTGTCTCTTTTTCTCTAAGATATGGGCATTGGTCCCTGGGGCTGGCCTGAAGTTCAGTGTCTGTTACTCAGTTTCTTTGCTCTCTGCCCTTGACTCATGATGTAAAAACCCAAGTGTGTCCCCACTTGTCTTCCTAAGGCACATCAGCCCCCCTTGGACACGGATTTCCTGTGGACCCTTGCTGACCTGAATCACAGTTTTGGTTCCAGCCATTTACCAAAGGACCGGCTATTCCCAATTTGTAAGAAGGTAATTCTGAAAGTAAATGGGTAAGCCAGTCCTTTAGAATTCAGGCCTCACATTTCATAGCTAAAAATTATACATAATGGCCAAGTTCTGAGGCCAGCCCACAAAAGCCTACTTAATCCAAAATGTAGCTGAACTGAGGTAGTAAAGATCTATGTAGCCTAACCACACTTAGCAATGTGTTTCCATTGGAATGCATGTCTTGTACCAAATGGGAAGCCAAGAAGTCAGTGAAATAAATCTTGAGCTTAAAGCTATCTTGTTGTTGTTGGGAATTTGTGGCCAGGTACCAGCAAACCAAGCCTCCAAGGGTGAAAAATTCCTGGCTGTTGGTGCTCACAGAGTCATTTATCAAATCCTGGGAGCTTCCAAAAAATGTGTAAAATGATCGTTTAGTTCCACGGGAGTTGACCCTCCATTTAATGCCACCCACCAAAGCACTGCCACATCCGTCATCTGGGGATGAGGCTGAAGACCCTAATTACGTCAGGATGAAGGCCCCCCTGCTGGGGTGCCACCCGCGTGTGAGCATGCCCAGAGGAGCAGCCAACGGGTGCGAAGGCAGTCTGGACTGGCAGGGGCGACACGCCGTTGGTGGGTTTGAGAAGCAGTTTCCATCCATTTCTATTACAACTACATCGTGTTCTCTGATCCTCACAGATGGTTTTCTCTCTGCAATTTGTCCACTCCCCATTCACTGTAAGAGCATCTTTATTTCTCACTGATCAAAAAACAGGCCATTCAAGAAGATGAGGAAAAATGGCATTAGAGAGATTGCCTTTAAAAATGACCAGATGGCAAAGAGGCTTCTTGATCCAAGGGGTGATGTTGGGAATTAAGGCACCTACTATGTGCTCATCACTGTGCTATGCCTTTTTACCTGCAAAGTGGTAGGGGCTAGGATGCGGGCATTATTCTCCCTGTTTAACTGATGATGCCCGAAGCCTGGGGGGTTCTGTTAGACTAAGAACCTTGGACCGCAAGTGAGAGGCATTGCAGGAATTCCAACACGACTTTTCGGCCCAGAGTGATGCTCCTTCCACTGCCTCAGCATTTGACTAGAGCGTTTCCGAGTCACTGGGTGCTTTCCTAGAAGCAAGTATGGTTGTACTCACTAAATTTCAACCAGTAAAAAAATATTATATATATAATATTTTTATATCACATATATATAATTAATATATAATATTATATTAATATTATAGTATATATAACATATATATATTCACAAAGCAAGAATGGCCCCCATTTCTTTTTAGCTACATACTTAATAGAGGGAAGGCAATAAATGCACACAGTAGGTTCTGTGTTGAGTAGGCTCAGCTGTAGGCTGCTGGTCAGACTGAAGTGGAAGGTGAGGGGTTGCAGAGAGTGCAGGCAGGCGCCCGCTCTTGGGAAACTGACACCGACTTCCCGGCACGAAGGAGGGACGAGCCCACCCACTCGTTGGATTACGCGTGGCACCGGCTCAGCGCCAGGAAGGAGGGAAGGTTATGTGTATTATTTGATAATAGAAAAACAAAAATGCCCTGTGCTGCGGAGAAATTGTGTGGGCTTTGTACATCACCAGAAAGGGAGATATAACAGCCACTCTGACAGCACCAAAATTAAATCTAACCACAAAATCATATCGAAGCCAATGTATGGAAGAGTTGTATTTCCAGTTAGAAGACACACACACACACACAGAAATCCAATTTCTTTGTAGCTCCATCTTCAGTCACAGCTCCTTCTGGTGCCTGTGCTGCGTTGGAATCTCCCCCTAGTGGCAAACTGGGACGTGTCCGCTTTGATGGTCTGATTCGGAACAGTAGAAATGTGTCAGGGTTTCCATTTTAAAACGTTTCTGCAGGTGGGGCTGAGTGAACACTGACAGCGAAACCAGGGGATTTTTGTGGAATGCAGGGAGCAGTAGAACTCTTTACCTTCCCCTCAGGCGTATGTTCAGGAAATCTGGAAAATACTGGTCTGTCTGCACAGCCGCATTCATCCTGTGCGTGGAATAATCTCCCAATGCATCGCCTCCACGGGGGCCCAGCGACACAGAGTACCACAGCGTGTGGTGAGCAGCTCGCACTGCAGACTATCGGATGGCCGGTCGATCGGTCGGAAGGGCCTCGCCCACCCTGCTGAGGCCCGACTCGGTCAGGTAGAATTCTGCTTGAGCATCTGCACTTGCTTTCGGCTTGACAGTTGGCCTTGGCTTGCACGCAAAGGGCTGCTGACAGTATCTGTGACAGTTCTGCACGGCCCACTTATTTTATTAAGAGATGAACAACCCGAGCCAAACATGAGGGAGCCACCTGGTCCACATCACAGTTGAAGGTTGAGCATATGACAGCTATCGAAAGGAATACGGCTTGTTCTCATCAGGTCGAGTGGCTGCTTGGAGCAGCCCTCAGAGGGAGCTGCCGTCTCTTCCCTGAAGGGTTGGAAAGATGGGTGCTGGTCACTTGCCTAGCCAAACACCCAGCTCCTTTCTGGAACTATCTCACTCACTGCTACCTCAGAGCCCTTCCAGGATGCCAAACACTCTGTACGAATGAACGTGACCTACAGAAGAGGGAATAAAAGAAAGAAACACACTCCTCCTCAGGCTGAACGCTCCTTTTGTTACAGGTTTCAGTACAGGGAGCTTCTGTGAATTCAAAAGCAGTGGAGCTTTTGATATCTGGCACCAGGAAAGTGGCCACAGAGGAAAGAGCGTTTGAGTAAAAGGTGACAGTCTCCTGGGGAGATCTTCTCCCCACCAATGTGTCGGCAGCAGAGTGGGGGCACAGGGGGCAGAGAGAGCCACCCCACAGCCATCTGCTGTATCCAGCTCCCACAGACAGAAAAACCTTTGGGTGGCACGGGCTTGTGCAGTGTCAATATTGAAAGAAATGATGAGAGTTGATTTTAGGCACCTAATTTTGAGAATTTGCCTATATAGAAGCTGAGGGTTCTGAAATTAGCCTATTAGCCCAGTCATGGAAGAGTTAACCAGCTCGGGGAGATTTGAGAAGAGCCTGGGTTGGGAGTTCAGGGTGGGTTGGTGTCGGCGCTGGAGACAGATGGATGCTGGGAGCAGAGAGGCCTGGACAAGGGCCAGGCTGAGACCCGCTCTAGGTGCTTCTAATGGGGCTCCCAAGGGCCTTGGGGGCAGGAATTAGCTGGAACTTCACCGCACCAGGGAGCAGGGAGCGGAGGCAGGGAAGGCCTGGGCCACTGCGTGGAGGAGGGCTCCCCAGGGTCCTTGTGGCACATGGGAACTCCTGTCCACACTTGAGAGACTGCAGAATCAGGGAAGCACAGAGTTGAGCAAGAAGCTAAGGCCAGTGACTCAGACAGGAGCATCCAAAGGGATCTAGAATCAGCTCTGAAAGCTGAGGTGCTGAGCCAGGGATTAGGGCCTGGGCATGAGCAGTCTGGAGGAGCAGTGGTGGCCAGAGAGGGATGAATGCGGGGAGCAGGTGCCAGCACTGGTTCTGGCTCAGGTGTGCTGCCTCAGGTGGAGCTGGCTGCAGGCACAGGGTCGAAGCTTGTCAGACAATCAGCCTGTAGAGGTGTCAGCCACACCCCCCTTCAGGAGTGGCAACAGCGGTGTGTCTGAACCGCTGCGGCTCCTGGCCCTCAGTAGCCACTTGGGACTCTGGCAGCTGCAGTAGACAACGCTGTACTGGACATAAAGGATTACAGCCCAAGCTCCCTGCCCACTGGGAGCTTATGAACTTGTACCCCTGCCCTGTATACTCTATCAGCCGATAGAGTGGAGAGACCTACCTATAGGATCCCACTGGAGAGAGACGGGAACTTCTCCAGAGGCTGGTGCCAATGACTAGTACCAGGTGTGTTTGACACAGTTCTCTTCTCAGGCTCTGGTTAAGTAACGACTTTGCCACCCAACCTCACCGATCATAACTAATTTCTGACAGATTCTGCAGGACCGAGTGGGCCAACCCAAATTCACAAACCTCTTCTGACAGTATTTTCCAGGTCTTCATTCTGCATGGATTTAGGCGGGTAGCACAAGGTAAGGAAAGAATGAGACCGACCCTCAGATGATCTCCGTAAATTGACCTAATTTAAGGGTACTTCTAGACACTTAATCAGGACCACAAGTAGACAAGTGGATAAAAAAGCTACGGTATATTTACACAGTGGAGTACTACGTGGTTATAAAAAAGAAGGAACTCTTACCCTTTGTGACAACATGGACGGACCTGGAGATTATTTTGCTAAGCGAAATACACCAGTCAGAGAAAGACAAGTACCATATGATCTCACTCATATGTGCAATCTAATGAACTAAATAAAGTGACGAGCAAAATAAAACCAGGGGCGTGGATATGTGGAACAGACTGACAGATCTCAGAGGGGAGAGGGTGGGAGGGTGGGAAGAGATTAGCTGAAGAACACGCATGTGTATGTGCATAGCCCACGGACACAGATGACAATGTGGTGAAGTGGGGAGCAGGGTGGGGGCTGAGTGGAGAGGGACAAAGGAGGGGAGAATTGGGGACATTTGTAATAGAGTCAACAATAAAAAATAAAAAGAAAAGGAGTAGTTTGGAATGTCTCCAGGGGCCCTGTTCCCTCAAAAGTCTAGTTTCAACCTCAGAGGCATAGGCCATGTGCTAGAATTGCTCCCCCCACCCCCAGGCCCATCCCCGTGTGACCTCGGAGGAGAAGGGTCAGAGTGAAGGTAACAGATGCAGCTGTTTTTTCTTGGCTCCCACACAACCACACTGAATACTTATCTTGAAGTTTTTTCTCCTGCGTCACTTGGTGCTTGGCTGGAGTTCCGTGGAAGACTTGTGCCATTAGCAAATTGGCTTTCCACACCTCACAGACGAACTCACCTGCTTACTCCCAGGGCTCGAGGGATAGCCGGTCTAATTTCTCAAGTTGGCCAGCGTTTCAGGCCAGAATCCACACAGCCTCCATCCAAGACCTGGTGCGAAGAGCCTGTTTGCCTAAAAGGATTAAGCAGAGCACAAGCAGCTAAGCTCCCAGGAGGCTGTTTAAAAACTTCACCTCTTACCTCTTACTAGTGTAGGCGTGTCAGCAGCCACCAGTAAGGACTGGGTTTCTTCTGGACCGATGGCCCCTCCAATGGTGCCTGAGCCCATCTCTTCACAAACTTGATCTCCATTCTTCCAAGGAGTGTGAGCCACCTCTCTTCCTGTCCTCTCCTCCAACTCACCTCCTGCTCTCTCTCCCTCTTCTCCCTTCCTAGTTCACCTCTTGCTTCTCCTGTCCCACCAGGTGAGCCTTCTCAGTGGTTTCTTTCAGAGCCAACTGGAATTCCGGACAAGAAGTGGAACTGTGTTCACCATGTCACCTCCACTTTTGTAAGCACTTACCTAACAGAAGATTCACTTTCACAAAAGAAACTCCTGCCAGATTGGAGAAAGCGGAGTCAACACCTGGGGTGGTGAGCCATCTCTGCTCCTGCTTTTCTGTGACTTGGAAAACCCATCGACCCTCTTGAGTTGGGTCCTCAAGAAGTGAGTCCCCCTCTTGAGTTTGATTTAACACTCTTCAGCTGGTGGTTCTGACACTGTCTTTGATCCAAAGGCCACGACAAAAGTCAGTTTCCCAATGCCTTTTTGCATTGTTGAGATATTTTACTGATTTCTTTCTTCTGTAATAGAGCCGCCTTTTCCTCTTTGGTCAATATACTGTTAGAAAGTGTGTCTGTTGAAAAAAGAAAATCCTAATTAACATCTCAATATTTTATTCATGATACTTGCACTGGATTTACTAGTAAAATTGCCTGGTGTTTTGTGAGTTCTGTGTGCGTGATGTCCCATCACTGTCAAGTTTGGTATCAGTGTTATGCTGGCTTTATAAAAAGGCATGGGAAACACTTATTTTCCTTACTCTAGAAAAGATTGTAAAGTATTAGAATGACCTATTTCTTCAAGATTTAAAATAATTCATTTGCAAAATTATCTGGGCCTGGCACCTAGCCAAATTCATATCTTTATGTAGGAAAATTCCTGGGTTATCACATTGGTTTGCTTCTAGTTGAGCATGGAGCTTTCTTTTAATTTTCTCCAACTTTATATTATTTCCCCACACTCTTTTCTAATTTTGTGTATTTATATATTTCCCTAATTTTAGGCAGGGGAGATATTAATGGTTTATATATTTCATTTGAAAGCATTAGATTTGGGGATTTTTTTGCAAAGCATTTTTTTAATTCATTCATTTTAACACTCATTATTATTTCTTCCTTTTGCTTTCTGTAATTACCTTGTATCCTCTCTCAGGCTTCTTGGATTGAACAATTAATGTATTATTTTGATTATGTTTTACTTATGAATGCTAAGTGCTCAAGCCTAAAAATTTCCTTATAAGCACTGCCTTAATAGGTTTCACATTTATTCATAATTACTACTGCTTAGGTTTTCTGCCCAAATATGCAGTGCATTGTGCTCTGAATATTTACCTACTTTACGTTTTTGGCTTTCCTCCCCTTCTCAGTGAGCAGGCTTGAGGGGGAGGTGGCTTTAGAAAACACTGATGACTTGTGTCCTAGGGTTCCATTCCATGACAGCCACACATCCCCTGCCATTGGGAAATGGCAAACTTCGAATCCCAGTATTCCAATAGCCCTTCTTTCTCCTGTGTTCTCCCCGGGAAATGAAACCTAGCTTTTCTAAGTATAGCAGTCCTGGTTAGGTTTCATGAAATTCTTTCACTTCCTTTCAGAGATGTTGGCATCTTGCTTTAGATCTGGAGAGTTGATGTTTTATTCATCCATTCAGTCAATATTTATCAAGTGTCAAGTGTTGGTTTGATTGTTGGCATTCCTTGCTCTTGCTATGCTCACTCAGCTCCAAATGTTCTTCGGCATGGTTTGGGGTTGTATATATTATTCATATTTATCAATATCAGGTGTCAAGTGCTGGTCTGGTTGTTGGTATTCATTGCTGTTGTTACGCTCACTCAGTCAGCTCCAAATGTTCTTTGGAATAGTTTGGGGTTGTATGTATTATTTTCTAGGTGTTGTAGAAAGGGAAGAAGACATCTGTTATTGATATGTTGAAGAGTACTGGAACATGTTTTTTTTATACCCATGAAACTCATAGTAAACTTGAGCTTAATTTCCAAGTGATTAATATCTTTCACCAATAGAAAAAATTCTGTCAGCTTAAACACTTCCTAAGCATTAACTAATTTCTTATTGCCTAAATAATATTTACCCTTTATGTCTTTTACCTTCCATCAAGCAGGCAGAGCTTATTGGCTTGATTCCTCCTGTTGAAAACACAGGGCAGGGCTGGTGCAAAGGGAGAGGGCTGGCCCCTGACCACATCCAAGGAGAAGGCCCAGATGCCCATCCCTCCGCAGCCCTGACTTGGAATTTGAAGATGTGCTTAGCTGCTCTCGTTGCCCGTGGCTGTCTAAGGGGGCCTGGCAACAGCAGCTAACCAGGGAGGTCAGTAGTTGTGTCAATTAGCCCATTGTCTGGACTGTTTTTTTAGCCTGCACAAATTACTTTGGTCAACTGTCAACCTGGGTAAGCAGAGCCTTTAGTGGAAAGAGAATCAAAACTAATCATAAATCACACTGGCGATTTTACATAAAACTGAGAATAATCAGATGGAGTGGTGTGCCTCTCAGTCAGATTTTTGCTTGGGGGCCACTAACTCATCAATGTGGATGGCCTCTCTGTGCCGCGTGCTATGGACTCCCAGAGAGAGAGAGAGCTTAGAGACTGAGGCCAACTCTGCATTCGGGGAAGCCAAAGGCAGTGCCAGGTGAGTTTATACACACTTTTGAGCCACCTGCCTTATGTTGTGATGCTTCAAAATGCCTCCCGACCAGAGACCCACTTCAAAGTTGGCTCAGGCTTTGTAAATGAAAAACCCTCCTGCAGTGAGAGTTGGCAGGCTCTCCTTTAGGGATGTGGCAGATGCGAGAACCCTGGTTCCCTCTCTGTACAGCTTTGGGTGATGTAGCATCTTTGAGTTGAGGCCCTATTTCTAGCACTCTCTGAAAGTGGAGAGTATAACCAGGATAGCTTCCAAGGCAGAGGGCTCTTCTACTTTTTTTTTTTAAAGAAGGGTGTAGGAGTGGAGGAAAAAGGATGAGAGAGATGGCGGTGGGAATACACGGTCTCTAAGGAGCTGGGATTGTGCGGGGTGACAGCCCAAGCACAGGGCAGTCAGTGCGTGATGAAGACTTTGCATAGATTGCCGGGAGGTCTAGCACTGACTTCCAGGATATGCTTCCCGTCTGCACCTAGCTCTCTGAAGGGGCAATATTCATCCAGCTGGTCAGAAAGGTGGCTGATAGAGATAATAACAGGGGAAAAGAGAACTGTGCACATTTGTATCACAAATATTTGTGCATATTACTGCATTTTGAGATGAAAGGTAGCACAATGAGTCAAGAAAGTGGCAAATACATGGGTAAATCCAAAAAGCTGACTGTATAAAACCCATGACAATAGTAACAAAATACACAGCAACAATAGCATATAAATTAGAAAGAGTAAAAAGATTAAAGTGTTCTAAGGTCATTGCAACATGGAGAAGGGAGGAAACAGTAATTAAATTTGTAATGTGGTAAGTTAAGTATGCTTGTTGACATTCTAGTGGGAGCTTTGGGAGAACAGAATTAAATATATAACTTCCAAAGTAGTAGGAAAAAATGAAAATAAATCAGTTTAGAAGAAAGCAAAAATGTGAAGAGGTAGAGGGAAAGTAGGAGAGTTACAAAATACAGAATGAGATACAGAGATATTTCAGTGCCTGCACTGAGCTGAAAACAGCTCAGCTCTGTCCATCCATACCTCAGCTGGAAGATGTCAGGCTGGATCTAAAATATCCAGTTAAATGCTCTTTACAGGAGGCACAGCTAAAGCATAAAGACAAGTGTAGAATGGGGAAAGTACAGTAGACAAATCTAAAACATGTCTGGGTTCATGAATTCAGTTCAATTTCCTTCTTGGAACTGGTTAATCCTGTTATTCTTCTTTCAACTTCTTGAATTAGATGTGTAACTCATTAATTTTTAGACTTTTTTCTTTCTTTATTTTTTCCAATGTATGAGTAGTTTATTTAGAAAGTTACAGAGGTAGGAAGAAGTGAGCCAGCTGGCCTGCGTGGGCTCAGAAGACAAGTTACAGGAGGAAAAGAAAGAAGGACCTTTGGAGCTTAGGAGACAGGCACAGGTGATGAGCCTGGGGTGGGCGGAGAGGAGAGGGGCGGGGCAAGGATGCAGGCCTGCTCCAGGGAGGTACAGCATCAGCTTCTTTTTCTTAATATAAAAACTTAAAACCATAAATTTGCCTTTAAATAATATTTCAGTTGTAGCCTATACATTTGGGGGGTGGATTTTTTTTAACTATATGCCATCTTGCTTGGAAAAGTACTTAATGCTATGGGGATATACTCATAATAATACATTCTTAATATAAAAATAAAATGAAGTATGAACAGCATGATTCTAATTATTGATACAAAGATATGACTGTACATAATAGTGTCTCATAGGCATCGAAAAAAGGAAAGAAAATACACTAAATGTATGTAGCAGTAACTCCAGGTAGTAAGGTTACAGACATTTTTAGAGTTCTTTATACCTTCCTACATTTCTGTAATGACTGTGGATTATTTTTATAATCAGAAAATAATGAATATGCAGTCTTATTCTCTCCCTCAGAGATAAGCCATGAGGATAAAAGATTCAGGAGTTTTGAATAATGAGCATTCAAGATTAGGTTTTTTAAAGAGGAAATAAAGATGCTCTGGGAACCTGAATGTTTCACATGACATATACCCAATTTCTTATGAAGTTTACCTATTGCCATGTTTTCCTTTAGACTTAGATTTCTTCTTTCTGCAGCTGGCTTTCCACCAGAGAGAAGGAAGCAGAAATGGCTTTTCTGACTGAGTCTCGTGAGGATGCTCTGATGGCACTGGAAGAACTTTCCGTCATTCATCCGGGCACTGCTCGCTGGGAGGATATGTCTCCTCTTTTTCAGAAGAGAGAAAAATGCTGAATCCCCCTGAAGTCCTGAGAGGAGACCTGAGGTATCACCAGAAATGGTGATATCAGTGAAACATGGGCTCTTCCATCATTGTGGGCCTGAATCCATCCATCCGTCCGTCCGTCCGTCCGTCCGTCCATCCGTCCATACCTCCAATCAGAATATTTGTATAGAAACAATTATGTACCATGTATAGTAACAGGTGCTGCAGGGAAGGGAATAAGATACAATCCTTGCCCTTGAGAACATCATGGGCAAACAAGAGAGACATGTAGAGAGCTAATAACAGTGCCAGTTAGACTAAGAGCTGATGTTTGTCATCTATATGTGAAATGCTGAAGAGGAGATAACGTAAGATGGTAAGTCATTTCCCCTGCCTTAAAATGGTGGATAATCTCACTGGGGATAGCAGGTAAACCCGAGAAACAGTTACCCAAGACATCCCAGTGATATTCCCATGAGTGACCTTGAACTCGGGCTTTAAGGAGAGCAAATGAAGAGAAGTGCCTTCCCGGGCTCAGAGATGTGCTTTCCTCCAGGTCCTCTGAGGCAGCAATGATGTGTCTTTGAGAAAACGTGCGTCTCCTCTGTGTGTGGGCGAGTCTGCCGACACATGTTGTTACAAGCTGTTTTCATCGGCTTCTCACCTGCTCAACTGAAATTCCCAGGCCTCGTGAGACCCATTCCTTAACCAGGGTAAAGCTTCTTTCCAAGCGCCACTGACAAGTCTGGCATGTAAAGCAATAACAACAGCAGGTGGATGGCCGAACCGTCCCAGGGGCCCATTTCCTAGACCGTCTCTGTCCAACAGAACTTCCTGCGATGATGGAAATGTGCTGTCTAATACTGCAGTCATGAGCCCAGGCAGGTAGTGAGTACTTAAAATGTGACTGGTGGGAATGAAGAATGGGATTCTTAGTTTAATTTCATTTCAACTTAAATGAATTTCATTCAAATACCTTAATTTTAATTAATTCAAATTTAAATTGTGGCTACTGCATTGGACAGCAGAGCTCTAGATCATGAAGCTGAAGGACGTGGTGAGGTAGAGTTTTTCCTGACCTTACAGGTGCCCTGATAATTCACAGACTCACTTGGCTACCCAGGTGGGTAAAATGACCATGGTTCGCAACAGCCAGATGCCCAAGCCACAGAGTTCAGCTTCTCATCCCCTCTCAACCCCGCACCCAGCTGCAATCCAGTGATTTCCAGCAATGCTGTACTCCGATGGAACGAAAAACTCAGAAGGCTGCCTAACCCAAATTCTGTTAGCCTGAATGCCCATCCCCCATTCCTGACCTTTGACTCATTGAGATTTCTCATCAGAATGAACGGAAAAGCGAGGACACTTCCAAAAGCACCTCAATAAAGCCTGGGTTAGGGCCAAAGAATCTGAACTATTAAAATTATGCCTAGGCAATACTCTTGCGCTGCCAGGGTTAGAAGCCACGTGACTTTATACTAGAAACAGAAACACGGTATGGAACTCTTTGTAATGGGAGCATTTATCCCACAACAAACATTTACTGAGCATATGATCTGAGCGAGGCCTTAGTATAACTTAGGGAAATATTGATGAACAAGACAGACAAGAATGCTGTCATATGGGGAGACAAAAATAAACCATAAACGATTAAAAAGATAATTTCAAGTAGAGAGAGTTGATTGACATGTAGGTAAACAGTGTGATGAGATGAGGAATAACTGGATGTAGGTGCTGTTTTAAACTATGTGGTCAGAGAAGCTCTCTCTTAGGAGGGGCTGCTAAAGTGGAGACTTGAATGGTGCTGAGTTAATTATGCCGAGGTCAGACAGAAGAAACAGCATGTGCAAAGACCCTGAGTCAGAAACAAGCCAGGGCTTCTTGAGGGCTAGAAAGAATATCAGTGTAACAGTGCAGTGAACAAACTGAGAATGGAGGCAAGAGAGACAAGGGTTGGAACAGGCAGGGTTGTATATACATGGCAAGTGACTTAAATTTTATTCAGTGATGTCATTAGAAGACATTAGCAAGATTTAAGCAAAGGAGTGATATGGCAGGTTCCCAGTCTTTAAAAAAATTTTTTTAAATCACCCTGGCTGGTGTAACTCAGTGGATTGAGTGCTGGCCTGCAAACCAAAGGGTTGCCAGTTCGATTCCTAGTCAGAACACTTGCCTGGGTTGAGAGTCAGGTCCCTGTTAGGGGGCATGCAAGAGGCAACCACACATTGATGTTTCTATCCCTCTCTTTCTCCTTGCCTTACCCTCTCTCTAAAAATAAATTAATAACATCTTTAAAAAATTTTTTAAATTAAATTTATTGGGGTGACTCCGGTTAATAAAATTATATAGGTGCAATTCTATAGTATATCATCTGTATACTGCATTGTGAACTTACCACCCCAAGTCAAATCTTCAGCAGCTGTATATTTGAACCCTTTTCCCTTAACTACTTCTTTCCAAACACCTCTTCCCTCTGATAACTACCATATTGTTATTTGTGTCTATGAGTTTTTGTTCATCATGTTTGTTCATTTGTTGATTTTTGTTTTATAACCCACACATGAGTGATTCATATGGTTCTTGACTTTTTCTGCCTGACTTATTTCACTTAGCATGATATTCTTAACACCCAGCATGTTGTTGCAAATGGCAGCATTCATCTTTTCTTATGGCTGAGTAGTTTCTGTTTTGTATATGTGCTATGTGTTCTTTATCCAGTCTTCTACTGAAGGACATTTCCGTTGTGTCCATGTCTTGGCCACTATGAATAATGCTGCAATGAACATAGGAGTACATTTATCTTTACAAATCAATGTTTTCAAATTTTGGGGGTAGGTACCCAGAAGAGAGATTGCTTGGTCATCTAGTGACTCTATTCTTAATTTTTTGTAGAAACCTCCATACTGTTTTCCATAGTGTCTGCCCCAGTTTACATTCCCACCAGCAGTGAATGAGTGTTCCTGTTTCTCCACAATGTCTCCAACACTTGTACTCACTGGTCTTATTGATAACAGCCGCTCTGAAAGATGTGAGGTGGGATCTCATTGTGGTTTTGATTTGCATTTTCCATTGGCTGGTGAAATTGAGCATCTTTTCATAGATCTGTTGGCCATGTGTATGTAAGCTTGGGAGAAGTATCCATTCATGTCCTATGCCAATTTTTTAATAGGATTATTTGTTTTTTGTGTGTGTTGAGTTGTATGGGTTCTTTATATATTTTGCATATTAACCCCTTACCAAAGGTGCCGCTTGCAAATAAATTTTGACAGAGGAGCCAAAAACATACCAGGGGGCAAAGAAAGCCTCTTCAAACAAATGATGCTGGGAAAATTGAAACGCCACATGCAAAAGAGTAAAAGTAGACTGCTGTTTGTCACCATACAAAAAACAAACTCAAAATGGATCAAAGACCTAAATCTAAGACCTAAAACAATAAGTTACATAGAAGGAAACATATATACTAAACTTATAGACCTTGATATTAGGGAAGATTTTAGAAATTTGACCTCAAAGACAAACAATGTAAAAGCAAAAATGAATGGGACTGTATCAAACTAAAAAGTGTAAGCATGGAAAAAGAAACCTTTAACAAACAAAAAGGCAGCCAACAGAATGGGGAGACGATATTTGCAAACAAGACTCCTAAAAAGGTTTTTGCTCTTAAGAGATTATTTTGCCTGTTGGGTAGAGAACGCATTATACTAAGACAAGTGAGGAAATCTAGGGATGGGAGTTCTTACTGAGGTCTAGGCAGGAGACAGTGATTTGGATTAGGGAGGGAGCAGTGGGTGAAGCGAGATATAATTCAATTCTGGGATACTGTTTGAAGTTAAAGCTGATGGGACTAGTTGACTGAATATGGGGCCTGATTGAAAAGGAGGAGTCAAAGATCATTAAGTTCTGGACCTGAGAAACTGGGTAGATTATGAAGCAACAAAGGGTCTTGGATGGGGGTGGAGGTGGGGAGGGTGTGGATAGGCTATGGGGGAAAATCAAGAGTTTAAGTTTGGGCATTTAAGTTTAAGATATCTATTAGACATCCACACAAAGATGTGACATAAGCAGTTGTACATGTGGATCAGAACTTTCGGGAAAAGTTTAGGACTGGACTGATAGGTTTGACAGTCATGAGGGTACAGATGATGGGAGACTGAAAGAGATCACAGTAATCCCCCCTTATCTGCTATTTTGCTTGCTGCAGTTTCAATTACCTGAGCTTAACCATGGTCAGAAAATACTAAATAAAAATTTTCTAGAATAAACATGTCATATGTTTTAAATCGCATGCCATTTTGTGGAGAGTGATGAAATCTTGGGCTGTCTAGCTCTGTTGAGCTCTGCCCAATGATGTGACTTATCAAAGGGATAAGCATCCAGCGTCCAGCATCCAGTGTCCAGCATCTTCATACTGTGTATGCTCCCTGACAGTCACTTAGTAGCTGTCTCAGTTATCAGATATTTTGAGAGATAGATCGATATAGTGAGAGAGTCCACATTCATGTAACACTGATTATAGTATATTGTTATAATTGTTCTATATTATTAGTAGTAATTGCTGTTAATGTTATGGTGCCTAATTTATAAATGAAACTCTACCATGGTTATGTTTGTGCAGAAAAAAAGTAGGACCTGTATATACAGTGTTTGGTACTGACCATGGTTTCAGTGGATGCTGTGGGTAAGGGGGACTACTGTACCTGGAGAGGGAATGGAGAAGAGAAGCGGGGAAATGAGAGAAGGGAGGAACAAAGGGAAACGATGGGAAGGGAGAGAAAGAGAAGGAATGGGAAGAGAAAGGAAGGGAAGGAAAGAGGGGAAGGCAAGAGAAGACATCTGAAGATTCAATCCTGGGGACTCCGAAGGTTCTCAGGCAGGAGAGACTGGCAAAAACCCATCATACGGTAGGAGGGAAACCAAGGAAATGTGGGATCATGGGGTCCTAAAGAGGAAAAAGTTTCAGGAAGGAGGGAGGAGTCAATTTTAACAATAGCTTCTGGGTTGCTTTGCCAAATGAAGCCAAGAACAGACCTCTGGGTTCTGTGGAGGCCAGCGCTCCACCCTAGTACGGCTGGGAACAAGGAGGCTTGTTGGGAGAAAATGGTAAATGAGAAAATAGACAGTGATAATTCATAACTTTCATGGAGTTTTACTACAAGGAGAAGGAGAGAGATATACCATGGCTAAAGGGGAGTCTAAGGTCAAGGGAAAGTTTTTGTTTTTGAGATGAGCTCTGTCAATTCAGATCTATATGTCAATGGGGATGTTACTGAAGTAAAAAGGTTTTGATAGTGCAGAATGATGAGCAAGTTTCAGGGTCAAATGAAAAATCTGTCCATGGTCACCTGGAAAATCCTTGCAGACTACTGTGTGTCCAAGTCATGCAACTACTTATGGACACGCTTGAGTTTCATGTATGAGAATAAAGGCTTTTAATTGGATTGGACAATAGGAATGTGGCCACTAACAGCTTGCCTTCATGGTATTTTAATAACTTTTGGGTCATGATATCATCAGTTGGCATAAATCTTACCACCCAGTGAGACATCCCTGGAGGAGTGGGAGGCACTGGCTGCGTGACTCACCTAGCCTGGTGCTCCCAGACACCGGTGAGAGCCAAACTTAGTGCGGTCCTCTTGGATTTCCATCTGCTTCTACAGCCTAGTGCCAATTCCCCCACCCAAGAGGACCCAGGCAAGGCTGGGAAGTAGAATCACTGGCCGACTCAGCTGGGGTTGGCTTCCTTTCACCTTCGTCCCTTGTTGACCTTTTTGGCCTTTACCAATTCTTCCCTTTCAGGCAGTAGACACTCAAGATGTTACAGAACAGAGCCAAGGGTGATGTATGATATACTATCACCAAAAGGACCCCCTTTTTTTTTCTCTGGGGGCTCCCCTGCCATACTAGGTTCACTTTGCCCGCCCCCAGAGGAAAGACGTCTCTCAATGCCAGAGATTGGTGAAAAGGAAAGGAATTATTTATTTAAAAGTTATACAGACTTAGAGTAATGACTTAATGTCTTCATTAAAATACTAAAGTCCTTTAGAATATCCACAAACGTACACAGCCCTTTCTTCTCCCTCTGCCCAGTCCGGGGTGCCATATCTCAGGAAAAGAAGTTGAAGTCAGTAATTCAGGCCCCTGGTACCATCAGCTGTGTCGCCACCATGATCTCCAGTTAATCCAAAGCCATGTGGCACATTCTTGGCCCACCAGCAAGAGTCCTTTCACCCCTTTTCTTCCAGGCAAAGTCTCTCCTGCTTCCTAAGTCACGTGGCAAAAGGGAGCACCCCAAAGCTGCGGGGTTCTCCCCTGTATGGCCACCATGCCCAGGTTTTAAATTCCCATGCCAATCTTCCTCTGCAGCCCCATTTCTGACTCCTCCTACAATCAGATACACCTGCCAGCATTCCTGTATTCTCACAGCTTTTCTGGGCTGCCATAGTGAGTCTGGGCAGGTGTGGCCCCATGCTGTGGAGCCAATCTTCTCCAAGCTCTCACGCAGGCACTGTAACCAGGGGGAGTTACCTCCCAGTTACATCTTGGGTGGAAGTCACTTCCATTCGCCTGGCTCAAAGCATGGCCACAGCTATTTAACATATCCACAAAACCAGTTAAAGGTTACAGATACATTAAATGACATTAAATGACTGTGCCAGAGGTTAGCTGCAAAGCTGCTGCTGCACACCACAGCTCTGAATGGCCCTGCTCTGTGTGTCCCATTCCCTGAGCTCAGACTTGGCAGGGGGGTGGTAAGGACATCCTACACATATTTCTCTAATATTTTCTGGACCCCATCACAAATCCCTATTTGGGGCCCCCCTTTTGGCTGCACCCTGTTACAAAGAGGTACCAGGAACTAGGTATAGGAAGCCTGGTTTCTTCCTTGGCCTCCTCCTTTCTCCGGAATTGCTCTGGAGTAACAGGTCAAGAGCAGATGTAAGGTGAAGATGGAGCCAGACACACTCTACAAATCCATGTGGACGTGTTGCTGCAGATCCAGGCCTCTGAGATGGTTTTCCCCAAAGGGATAAACCATTTCTACTCTCCTCTCAGACCCCCAAACACAGGAGTTTTCAACATGTGTCACCAAAGCCCTGGTAATGTTCACGATGGAGCAAACTGCTACCCTCCAGACGAAGGACAGGCCTGCCATAAGCAAGCGACCCAAGTTCACCTATAAAGTCCAGTTTTCTAAGAAGCAACACATGCCACTCTCTGATTGAAGAGCAGAGGGATGCTTTCTAAATGGAAACAACTACCTCAGGTTTGCCAACAGAACCAGCGGTGATCCGTGTTGCTGCACGCGCACTCACGTACTGGGATGCCCAGGCTGAGAAAGGAGTGCCTTGATGCTGGTCTAGAATAACTGATAGGGCCACAATGCTCACAGCCATTTGTGGTTACAACGGAGTTTGTTTACTCAAAACAGAGCACTTTGGCGATCACTGTTACCCTAGGAAGCCATTCAGCAAACACTAAAAAGCACAGCTGTGCAGTGCCCTGCAGGGTAACTGCCTTCTCTTTGGCTTCACACGAGCATGTGTTTGAATGAGAGAGCTCCAGTGGCCGCTGGGGGACAATAGCAAGAGCAGACATCACCATATAGGCATTAAATAACTTACATCTCCAGGAAATGCCATGGAGGCAAGAAGTCAGAGAAACAGCCTTGTGCTGGAAGGTTCTGGACTAAAATTATGCTGGCTTTTTTTTTTTATATATTCTCGAGGGACCTGGAGAAAGGCATTACTATGGATTGTAGAGCAGTAGGGCAGCTGATGGAATAATTTATGAGCAATATCAATTGAAATAATGATTTGTCCAGGGTTTGTGACTAAGAATAGAAGTTACATTGCACCCATCTTGCAAATAGTTATAAGTGGGAAAGAGCCAGACAAGGGCAAAACATTTAAATCAAAATGAACAAAATGACAGACGCAGAGGCTCTGGAAGAGTGCTTCTCATGTTATCACCGAAGTGGAGTCTCGCCTGTCCTCCAGCTCAGAATTTAACTTCTTTAAGAGCAAAAACCACATTATTGTGGTTGACCAGAACACCAGGAAAAGGCTCATCAGAGTGAAATAACATAAAGTCACATTCTTGTTCCCGGGCAAAAATCTAAGGGATGCAAAATGTGTTCTCAGCAGCAGGAAACGGGGTTAATATGTGCTTCAGGGGCTCGTTTAGCTGATGCAACCAGCTACCACTGAATTTCTAAAGACCTCTGCTTTAAACAGCATTTGTGCATGGCTGGGGCAGAGGAGATGTGGAAAAAATTGTGAAGCTGGCCTTTAGCAGCTGCCCTCCCCTTTGCCTTATCTGTCCTGTGACTAAGGGCCTCCATAGGCTCTCGTGCCTTCATTGAGGCAGAGGGGCCCTTTGAAAGGCAAGAGTAGCTTTGGATTTGGAGGCAGAATGATCACTAGGGTTTATCGCTAGGGTTTGAACCCAGGACAATTGACTGGATATGCGACCTTGAGCAGGTTAGTTCACCTCTGTAGGTTCAAGTTTCCTCATTCGTGAAATGGGAATTTGAACACCTACTTTGTAGGGTTGCCACAAGAATTTAATGAGCAAGTATGTGTAAATGTTTGTAGGTTCCTGGCATAGAGTGGACACTCAATATATGTTAGTCATTATAAGTTGTGTTTGATAAATTAAGAGCCACTAGACAATTCATGGGTTTCTGAGCAGATCTCCCAAAGGTGCTTTTGTATCAGAAATAGGAGCTTTGGAGATCCAATGTTTAATCAGAAGAAATGATTATCCATCCTGATTTTCCAACCCCTGTGCCCGCTGGGGAGACCTCTGAGACAATGACAGAGCTTTTTCCACCTGGACATAAGGTTATCCTCAGCTCCAAATTCCTGAGTGTGCTTAGCATGGCTACTGGGGAAACCGCATCTTGTGCAGCTAGGAATCCAGAAACTGGAGTCTCTCTGTGTCACTCAGAGCCATAGAGAGAGGCTCTAGATTCCCCCTGGAAGTCCCTCTCACAGTGAGTAAGGGGCTCCCTCCAGCTGTCAGGGCCTCTGTCAGATGTTTGCACTCAGCAGGCCACCTCATGGTCATGGCCATGGCCATGCCTGAGCACTCTTCCTCAGTTCCTTTGCACGCAAAGGGCATGTGTACCTCCCAGGACACACATCAGGGAAAACTACAACTAATTAATGTAATTTGACTTTGCTTGGTCCTTGGTACTTTTATTTTTTACAAGTGCTTCTTAAGTGGCTTTTTATAAAGCTGAGATTAATGACTTGCAAATGTAGCATTTTCACAAATCCTTATGAGCAAGTTTGAGGGGATAACAAGGTAAGTCATAAATTATACTCTAGTGTATTAGTTTCCCAGGGCTACCATAGCAAATCGCCACCAGCTTGGTGGCTTAAAACAACAGAAATTTGTTCTCTTGCAGCTCTGGAGGCCAGAAGTCTGAACCCAAGGTGTCGGAAGGGCCGGGCTCCCCTGAAGGCCACAGGGGACACTCCTTCCTTGACTCCGGTTACTTCAGCGTTTGGTGGCTCCTGATGTTCCTTGGTTCCTGGCAGCATAACTTTAATTCCTGTCTCCATCTTCACGGACTGCTCTCTGTGTCCCTGTCTCCAAGTCCTCCTCCCCTTTCCCTTATGAAGACATCAACCATTGGATTTAGGGCCCTCCCTAAATCCATCCCAAGATTCATCTGTAAAGACCCTATTTCCAAATAAGGTGACATTCTGACACCAGGTGGACCTAAATTTTGGGGGGACACAATTCAACCCATCATATCAGAAGACATACAATTTAGTGAGATGGCTTACAAATAAGCTATTGGCTAGAATACAAAGTAGAACCGAAGTGTCAGGAGAGCCTGGAGATGAGTTAGTGGGTGTACAGAGGAAGGACTGTTCTGATTCAGCAGATCTGATCTGGAGGAACCTGGTAGATAAAGTAATTTGAGAGGTAGGCCTAGAAGGATGAGGGACAGTTTGTAAGGTAGGGCGTTTTTTTGTGTGTGGGGGGGTCGTGGCCTGAGTATAAAACAGAGAGAGAACACAGGGTTTGTTCAGGGAACATAGAATTCTGCTTACTGTGTTATTTTGAAGGATAATCTTTGGCCACTTTATATGTGACCATGAGCCTTGGTTACAATTGTCTACACAGTGCTTTGCACATATCAAAGAGCCAATTAATATTTGTTGGCTGATGACAAGGGAAAGCTTAAACCCACCTCTCCAATTCAAATTCTCTAATTGCTAAGCTAATCTTTGTGGTTACACACATTATCCTTCACCAAGAGGCACAAATAATATGATCAATGTAATGACAATAATATTAATTCAAATCAGCAGCTAATTAATGTTGAGTCTAGAAGGGTAATATGGCCCTAATTACTAAATTGGCTATTTTTTCCCCTATTCCTGGAACAAATTCCTACTTCATTGTTTTTCTTTCACACAACAAATTGAGGGTTTACAATACAAGGCACTGACGAGAAAAATCAGTAATGAACAGCGTAGAATGACCCCTTCCCTGTCCTGCTCACAGATGAACATGTAACCCAAATGCCACCTGCCAGTAACTACAACATGAGGTGACATTTCCTGTCAGCACCCAAATTATGATGGTTCTGGCTTCCTACCTGCCAACTTACCAAGGGTCTCCTTCAACAAACATTCCTGAGCAGTCACAGGTTGCCCACTGTGGTTTGTGAAGAGGTTCTCCTAGCTCTTTGCTGACTGCCCACTCGGCAGGTCAGAGAGGACGACCAGGGATCTTAGTCTGACTCCTAAGTGCTGCTCCTAGACTGTCCTGCTTGTAGAAGGAGGAACTTGGGATAATGTCAGCCCAGCCTCGGTCATCCTGGCTTCCTGCAAAGATTGCCCTCTGCCACCAGGGCCCCGCTCAGCCAGGCATGGTCCAGTCTGTATTCAGCAGGTGAGGTCCCTGTGGCACACAGTTTCTGCTGGTTACTTGGTTGATTGAGTTCTGTGTCTTCTGCTTGTGCTTAGCCTCCTGGGGGCGCTGCAGTTGTTGCTGAGCTCTGGCCTGCCAGGTGTTACCCACAAAATGGCATTAGGTTGATCCATATATCAGAATCTAAGAGAATCACAGAATGCTTTACCTTTCTAGAATGCAAGGGATCTTGTTAACCACTTGCTCAAACTTCCTCATTTCACAGAGGAAAAGTTTTGTTTTCCAAGGCTTAATTTTAATTTTATTGACACCTAATTTTATCATCCATTTGTTGTATTAGTGTCCTAGGACTACCGTGACAAAGAACCACAAACCAAGTAGCTTAAGTAACAGAAATGTATGGTCTCACAGTTCTGGAGACTAGAAGCCTGAGATGAAAGCATTGGCCGGGTTCGCTCCTTGTAGGGCTGCAAGGGGGAACCTGTTCTTTGCCTCTTCCCAGCTGCTGGTGTTCAGCTGGCAATCACTGGAGTTCTTTGGCTGGTAGATGATGCATTATCTTAAGGTCTGCCTTCACCTTCACATGGCGTTCTCCCTGTGTGTGTGTGTGTGTGTGTGTGTGTGTGTGTGTGTGTCCAAATTTGCCCTTTCTAGAAGGACATCAGTCGTATTAGATTGGGGGTCCACTGTACTCCAGTTGACCTCACTTGAACCAATTATATCTGTGATGACCCTATTTCCAAACACGGTCACATTCTGATGTTAGTGTTGATGTTAGAACTGTGACATATGGATTTCGGGGGACACAATTCAACCCATGGCATCTGTCCTCACTCAGATAGAAGGGTGGGGTAAAGAGGGGAGTCATCTCTACACGTGACTGTGGTCTGTCAAGACAAAAGTCATGAGTTGACAACTGTTTTGTGGCAGAAGTAATCTGTGTTTACCTTAAAACATCTGTTGACTTTCAAAACAAACTCCAAATTCTATCTTTTGCATCAAAAATGTTCAACAAAGTCTCACCAGCATCGATGCCCATCAGGAAATTCAGTATCTAAGGACAATGGGCACAGTCAGAACCTCGGGGCCCTTTGAGGGGCACAGTCAGTGTGGGCACTTTTTGTGCCTGGCCGCTATTATCGCAGCCTCGCATTCAGAGCCTCCCCCAGCAGCCATTGACATTTATTTAGAAACTAATTGCCCTGCGGTTTGGGACATGAAATGGAAAAAGATCGGTTCGCATTGCAATCCATCTTAGAATGAAATGGCTGTTGTGGCACCAGAAGAAAATTGTTCCATTAAGTCAAAGGCAAACCTCGATTCAAAGGACAGAAGGGCCAGGGCCTTGAGAGAGGGTCCCTGTGTGTCAGAACCGCCACTGCATCTTAAAAGCACTGCAGTCAGCCTAACGCTCAGTCCCTGCCGCCTGAAAAACACTTTCTTGCCCTCCCCTCCCCCCCCCCTTTCCCGTTAATTCTCAATTACCCACAAGCATTTAACCACAGGGGCATTCTCTATTCACACTGGTTTGACCCTCTTTTTCTGAGAAAGCTATGCCTCCCCCTTTAATATTTGGGGTTGTCCCCATCTTCTGAGTCACAAATGCATTTAAAATCTGAATCCTTCATTCAACACCCAGAAGACCTTCTAGGGCACCTGTTTTACACACACACACACACACACACACACACACATACACACATCTGATTTCCCTTGGAGCTCATTAGAAATGCAGGATCTTGGGCTCCACCCCAGACCCACTGAACCACACCAGAGTCTGCATCTTAAAGTGCCCTGTGAGTGAAATACCCACTACATGTTACAAGTGCGGTCTCTCAGGGTTCGGGCCGGGTGCTAACTGTCAAGCTAGAGAATGACTTCATTTCTCTCAGGCACATGTTCTGCCCTCTCTCGTCTTACCACTACTACCATTCTATCACCAGTGATCACAGAATGCAGACTACTGTCAGCATTCATTATTAATGTGCTCAGACCCACTGAGTTCTCTGCAAAACCATCGATAGTGTGGTATGGCCCTTATGACGGTCACTTCTGAATCAAACACAGAGACTCTCTTGATTTTCTGCTGCTTTGGATTCTCCGTGTCATTGCTCTAACATCTCGAGGAGGATTAGCATTATCATCAGTTAATATGAATTTGTTATAGCACTTAAATGGAAAAATTGGAGAATATTAATCCTAAGAGAGAACTTAAGGATATTGAGGTCAACCTCCTCACTCAACAGATGAGGAAAGTGAGTCATGGTGAAGTCATAGTCTTGGGCAAGGTCACCTACACCTTTGGTCTTCAGTGTGTGTGTTCTACACAATAGCGTACTGTTTGTGCTAGCCTGGGCTGGTTAGTAGTTTACACAAGGTGTCAGACCTGGTGATTGCTCACTGTCTAACCAAAAGAAGAGGACTGGAAACAGGACGAAGTTTCTTCTGTGACATTCTACCCTCAAAGTCTTCTCAGAGCTCACTGGTACAGACTGAGCAAGGAGAGTGAATGGACTGGGAGTCCTCATTATTTGTTCTGTCAGAGTAAAAAACGCTACTTAAGTTGCTGCAAACTCTCCCAGGCTCCAGGGACCTGTGCAAGGGGGAACATTATGTTTGGACATCCAGAAACACTAAGAGGAACTACCACCTCCAGTTTCACTCAATTCCTTGTGAAATAACCGGACTTCAGACATGCTCTGCCTCTCCACCTTCCATGTGTATAGCAGAGCCGAAGGGCCACAGGAGAGATGCCTGGGAACCGAGCTCCCAGGCTCTGGTCAGTTTACTCATTCCACTAACGGAGCTGCAGGAAGTCAGGGGTGTGAGCCAGGTTGCTCCCGGCGGGCAAGGACTGCGAGGTCTTCCTCCGTGTCATTGACCTTGGGCACATCAAACTCTCTGAGTCCCTAGCTCCACAAGAACAATCGCTGCCTCAGCACCCTCCTGCCCCATCTCCGCCCAGGCCATTTGTTAAATGCCCGCAAGTGCCAGGTCTGGGCTGGGTGTTCTAGGTCTCTTAGCAATGCCCACCCCTAATGTTTTTTACTGTTAGGCATCCCGAGGCTGAGAGGCTGAGTGATTCTTCTCCCAGGAAAATCACTTTTAAATATATACAAGGAGCAGAGAAGAAATCCTACAGTAGGAAGCCCGAGAAGTGTGTGTGAAAGGCAGGAAGGTGGAACCACAGACGGCTCAGGAATAAATATGGAACATTTCTATTATGTATTTAAATAAACATTTACTTAACTGTTTTGTTTCAAGTAAAATAGATGTGCAGGCTGTCGATGAGCTGGAGCTCACACACACAATGCACAAACCTGCTAAGTACCTGTGTAGACATGTCTGTCGTAGCTCATTCACATTGCGTGCATTTAGACTGACTACACATGTATGTATACACAAATTAGCCCTGGGGCTATGGTTCTGATCTGCTCACACTCCCTATGGATACATTTCTTGGCCCCAGGGGCCTAGAAGGTTGAGGCGGATGTCATGAGAAGAGCTCATTTCCAGGAGAGAAGCACTGACTTAACGACGCGACATGAAGGCCGTCTCTCTGTAGTGAGCAGGTCCGTCCATGAGGTGGTGGTGTTAGTACAACCGAAGCACGAGGGAATAAGGTTAGGGCGCAGAAAGGTGCCAATCAAGTTGATGGTGGAATAATAAGTCCCTGTGAACACCACAGACTCCCACCCCCACATCTGACAAGTGCATGGCCATGACCTCCAGGGTATAGGAGATTTTGCAAACAGAGCTTCTCAGCTCCTAGACCAGCCTGACGGGAGGCTTGGAAGCAGCCCAGGCAGGGGAAAACTCGAAGACCGGTGAGAGGCGCTGGCTGTGTCAGGACTTGAGTGACATACTCCCATGGTCCCTGGACACCCCTCTATGCTCTGTGGCCTGTGGGGACTGTCTTCTGTGGTCGCTGATCACCACGGGAAGCATTCCAGCAACACACAAAGCCTGACGCTGAGGCCCCCCGGAGCCCTGAGCTTCCTTGGCAAGCTGCTTGTTCAGTGTCTGCTCACACCTGGAGGCTCCTGCTGTGTGGAGTCCGCAGGGACAGGACCCAGCTCAGCGACAGAGCTCTGTGCACTGAAAACATCCCCCAGCCCCATGTTTGTGAGCAACCGCGGCTCCAGCCCGAGCCACACTGAAACGGATACTCCCTCTCTGCTGGCTCTTTGAGCAGAGGGGAGATGCTATGGGAATATCCCACTACTGAAGCCTTCCCTGGGGCCGCCGTCTTGTTTTCTGATTTTATGAAGTTATATTTCTATGTAAAAAAAAAAAAGGAACCCTGTGCCTCCATCAGACAGAAAGAAAGAGCAACCTTTGTGGTTTCTGTCTGCTATGGAACAGGCACTCCGCGTGATCACTTTCAGGCCGTCAAAGGCCCTGCTGTCTGGGGCCATTACAGGAGGCAGATTGGGCTCTGAGAGGCGGTGGTACTTGCCTGAGGTCACACGTGTCAGCCACCGAGGTCACATAAACCCAGATCTCTTTGGCTTCCTTTGCTTTGTTGTCTGCTATGTAGACACTAAACAACTGGCTTTCTAATGAAAAGTAGTAACAATTATATAATAATACCTGTTAACATTTGGGTGGCACTTTAAGGTGTACAAAATGCTTTTCCACTGCCCAAGACCTGCTCAGAGGAATCCTAGTGTTGAGGTCCACCCCCTCTTTCTGGTTCTCTCCCTGGCTCTTCCCCACCAGGCCCAAGCCGTGGGTACCCCCACCTCAGCTGGCCTTGCTCCCCAACTCACTGCAAGCCTGCTGCTGGCTGACTGATGGCAGCAGGCTTCCCTCGATGCCCTGGCATCGGAGTTTCCAGGGTCATAGATCCTGGGTGGGCCTGGGGTTGCGGGGCAGTGGACGGGAACAGCTTCATGTAAGCAAATCTGGCCTGTCTCTCCATTGTAACCAGGGTCAGCCTTGGCTGAGGCTGAGTGACATGTCAGTGACGAGGGGCTGCTCAGCCTAGCCTGGTTTTCTCCCTCACCTGTCAACAAAAGTGGTCTCTTAACCAAAGCTACTTAGTTTGGAAATTAAGTCTTATATGCCACTCCCAAGTTAAACTGGACCCAAGAGTGAATTGGATCGGCATTAAAGAGGAACCAGAAAACTAATAATTTCTGGGGTATCTCGAGTCTGTGACATCAGAACAATAATGTCAGACATATACTAAGTTCTGCCCACAGACCAAGCTCTGTTCTAAGTGCTTTACTATGTCAACTTCTTGGGTCACCACCCTGTCACCACCAAGTACATACTCAGAAAAATGAAGCCCAAAGAACCAACATGACCAGCCCAAGATCCCACAAGTAGTAGAGGGAGGAGTCTGACTTTGAATGTGTAACTACTGCTCTGTCCTGTGGAAATGGCTCCCGGCCTTTCGTGGCCATGCTGGTGGCTCTCTAGGGGCCCTGCAGCTCCACCAGGTTCCTAGTATCTAGAGGGAACTCGGCTGAGATCTGACCCTTGGAGGCAGCCCCAGGATGCACCAGCCTCCGAAGAGCAATGGGGTAGAAAGTACTACTGGTAGCAGCAATCATAGTCTTGAGCCCTTCTTAGTTTCTCTTTCCTACCTTTTCTCCCAAATCCTTTGGGCCATTCAGCTGATCAATTCCAGTGCAGCCAATCTCAAGAAGGAAGCCTGAGGACCTTAAGCCACAACTGTACCTTGTGTTGGAGTTTTGTTTGTTTTCAGGTCAGCAGTGGCAAGAATGGGGCGGTGCCCATCCTGAAGGACCATGTTCAAGTATACTCTTGGTCTCACTCTGCTTGGGCTCCTGTAAAAAAGTAACCCAGACTAGTTGGCTTATTAACAACAGAAGTTTATTGCTCACTGGGGACCTCTAAAGGCTGGAAGTTCAAGATCAAGGTGCCAGCATCGTTGGTGAGGGGCATCTTCCAGGCCACAGACTTCCCATTGTAACCCCACATCATGAAAGGGGCAGGCAGCTCTGCGGGAGTTCTTTTATAAGAACATGGATCCCATACATGAAGTCTCCGCCCTCATGATCTAGTCACCCTCAGGGACTCCACCTTCTAATACCATCAGTTGTGTGGCGGGAGGACTTCAACATAGAAATTTTGATGGGGAGTACAAACATGGAGACCATAGCGGTCTTTAATCTTCCCTCTGGCACTCTGCCCCAGAGCCCAGCCCGCCCAGATGGATAGTACTGTGTCCACCCTTACCTTGGCCATATGGCCATGTGGTTGTTTCATTCATTGGCCTCTTTTACCCCAGCACATAGGAAATGGGTTTAATTGGAGCTATTAAGTGAATTTGTCGGGGACACAGAAAACATTGTGGCATGTGCTCACTCTGACAGACACTTTCACCCTCATGAGAAAGCTTTCATTATCACAGCTCCTCACCACTTAGAGCTGCAGGTGGCCAAGTCACCGCGCGCATGCGCCCGAGTAGCATCAGACTCAGATGCAGCAGGCTCACACAGGCTGCTTTTGTGAACCCCCTCAACCTGTTTGATCGTGACTGTCTCAGTCAAGAAGCCCCGACTGTCCTTTCCCAGGCCTGATCCTGCAGATCGAGCTTGGAACTGGCTGAGGTCCTGGATTCTGGTCCTGCCTCTGAGTTCACCCGTGGGGTCTTCGGTCAGTCCTTTCTCTTCTCGGGGCCTCCATATTCCCACCTGTACTGTGTGGCTACAAATATTTGCTTAGGATCATTTTAGCAGCTGTGAAGTGTCCTGGGATCTTTGAATGAAAGACGCTCTATTAAAGCTTATAAACCAAGTGACGACTCTGGCCCCATCCGCACAGCAGAGCTCCGCAGGAGAGAGACTGGACCCATTCATCCTCCATACAGTCCTAGTTCTATTCCAAAGCCTCCCTGTTGGCCAGCGCAGCAGGGCTTGTCAGAGAACGGAGCAGTCTTAGCACTTTCAAAGTACCCTCTATTTGGGAGGGTTGCTTTTTTTCTTTTTTCTTTTTTTTTCTTCACCATTGCGTATTAGCAAAGGTAAATCTACCATGCAAGGAAAAGAACAATTGTGAAAGGAGGAGGCCCTTCTCATGGGAGATCTGCTTATTAGGCCATTACAAAGGTCAGGGAGGCCGTTTTACCTGGAGTTGGGATTGGTATGATTAGCATATTGGGCACTTCTGGGGCCCACCCTACATAAATATCAGGGTGCCATTTTTGCATGTATTTTTAGGTTGTGCATGTTGTCTCAGGGCACCCACTGCACAAGAGCACAGAGCTGAAATTGACCAGTGGGGCATGTCCAGGGCCAGCTAGGGCTCAGTGTGAGTATTTCTGTTTCCCTAACATGGCTCTGTTGTTGTAACCCACAACCTGCATCTGTCCTGGGGCTGCCATAGCACTGTCTTAGAGCTCACATCGCCAGCCTCCCTGAGCCCTGGGACCCTAGATTCTATCTACTTCCTCAACCTCTTTCTGTTTGGGAGACTCACTAACAGAATATCAGGTCTCTGCTTATTCCTTCTTGGATTTATTTGGTCTCCTTCTTCTTGGAACACCTCAGCAACCCCAGAAGTCAGGTGTGGGCTGTGGACATCTAAGAATCTCGTTAGTCACTCACTCCCCTGGGGGCCTGTCTCTACTCCCTGTGTGATCAGCAGAAAACCTAGATAAATACTCTATCACTGTGGTTCCTAGTATTGTTCTTTTTTCCTGCATCTGCAGATCATGGCTGCCCTTTGCCCTCAGAAGGAAGTGCAAACATCTTGCACAAACTTACCGAGGCCTTACGCCATCCAGTCTGTCTTCCTGTTTGACCTCATGTCCTCCCAATCCCCTCTTTGATCATCAGGCCTGGCCACACTGTTCTTTCTGTTCCCCAGACTCATCCAAGATCATTCCCACTTTGGGACTCCGGACTTTTGCTGGTCCCCCTTCCTCATACATTCTGCTCACTGAAACTATTCATGGTCATTTCTCCTTATCATTGGGATCTTTGTTTAAGAGTCACTTCTTAGAGGTTAATTTCTTCAGCATCTTGTCGAATGGCCCTTCCCCTTAGCTACTTACCTACCGTACCGCTGATTGTCCTCAGACTTTTAAAAGCATTGATAGTTCTTGGTGCTATGTATGAGCTGACATGTGTTTGGTGTTTGCCCCTCCAGCACTAGAACAGCGATTCACAAGCACAGAGACGTAGTTGGACATCCTTTATGCTCTATCCTCAATGCTATGTGATGTACCTGTCCTTGGTAGCTTTGTAAATGAATCTGTGAATAAACGAACTAGAAATATTTGTTGCAGACTCCAAGATGTTGCCAGTGAACTTCACTTCTCCAACCTCAGAGCCTTTAGTATTGTCACTGGAAGTCTCACCCGGATCCCCTGCTCAACCAGAGGAAGGTCACGGTACTGAATCTGGGCTGGTCTGCAGTGTCCCTGTCACCAGGGCTGTGTGGCACTTGCCTGTGGCTAGTAGACCATGATGCCAAGGATGATTCAGGAAGCACCTCCAAAGTTCATCAGAGAGTCCAACTGGGCCACTACTCATTGGAGGGCAGACAGAGCAGGACAGTCTTGGTGTGAAACACAGAATATAACGTGGGGAAGCCAGGCCAGCCTGTGAGCCTGGAGAAATCCCCAGAGCCACGGGAACATGGCCGTGGGCTCCCGTAGTTTTGGGTGAGCAGGTGAAGGTGCAGCCAGAGTCACTTGGGTCAAGTCCACAGAGACCTCCAGTCCTCCCCTTAAAGGAACGTGCTGTTGCCGCTGTACCTGGACCCGTCGCCGAGGACCTGCTCCTGGACCCTGGTAGTGGGTTCTGGGTGGGGTTGGGAGTATTTATGGCTGATTACGTCTTTCTTCTGGCTGAGGAGAAGGTGGATTCAGAGGAGGGTAAGTTCTCATAAGAAGGAGAAGTTCTCACAAGCAAGAAGACACCAAGGAGATTACTAAGTCGTGCAGGAAAGAGAGGACAAGAGCTGACCATGGCAGAAGGGAAGAAAGAGATTCGTGCAAGAAAAATGACGCCTCCGGAGTTCAGACAATTTAAGTTAGGTCACATGAGATCGGGCGGGAGGAGGAAGGGAGACGCCACGAGGACTGGGAGGTCTGAGCCCCGTCAGCTCTGCGGAGGCTGCTGCACGTCTCGACTCAAGACAGCCCGGAAGGGGCAGGTGGGAGGAGGGCGATGCGGTTTATCTCCGGATTGGCTGAAGCTGACGAGCTCGTAGGCCCTCCAGAGAGATTTTCCCCCCATAAACAGATGGAAATGTAAGCCCAGAGCATAGGAGAATGAAAGAAATGTATTATTTTAGTAAAATAAAGCTTTTACAAGTAACTAAGAGTTTTCACGGGAGGGGAAGGAACCAGGAGGACATTTCTACCTCGAGTAAAACTGATGGTGACGGGGATGAAACTTGAAGCTGGAGGACCGTTTCTTATCCAGCGGGAGAGTTTGGGGTTTAATTTTTTTTAAATTGATCACATGGTTTCAGAAATCAGCTGTCTTTTTGTTTTACAGAGAGAATTCAGGAGTAGCCTTGAGGGGCAGAGGCCCAGGGACCAAAACTCGAAGGGCCGGATCAGGACCAAGCAGTGCTTCCCACCAAAAAAGGGAGAAATGCCCCCGTTCAGTGCGACGGCCTCACTGCAACCACCTATGAACAGAGCACTTCGTACAGTAATTTTGAACAATTACACCAACCCCCAAAGGCACGTGTTACTAACACGACACGTGAAAGTGAAAACGAATGGAGATCTCTTCTTGCCTTCCGGAAGCCAGTGTGTCAGGAGAAAACAAGCAAAACAATACATAGGGAGCAAACACCAGATCAGACCCGAGAGCCTACACAAAACTTACAACAAACGACTCACCATGTGAGGCAGAATACAGCACACAAAGGGTCCTTCAAGACCCCCTCCCCCCAAAAAGCAAATAGCAACTATAAAATGTGAGGAAAGAGAGTGATATTTCATAAGCCAGTATTACAGCAATGAGCGAACATTCATGGCACAGCCTTGGGCCCTTCTTTGCTGAGTTCTTTCGCTGAGCTCTGGGCCAGGGCTAAAATAGGAATGGAAACAATTAGGCGTTTGCATGAAGCTACCAGCCGGGGCTGGTGACAAGCAGATGGTCATGTGGGGTGAGGCAGATGGGAAGCAGGGCAAGTCTTAGCGGAGAACAGGAGGGGAAGCTCCTCGTGTCAGACCCGGAGGCTCCAGCACGCGGGGTTCGGCAGCCTCCAGCAGCCGAGGAGGAGGCTGGTGGCCTTCGACGGCCAGAGCCCCCGCTGCTGCTGCTTCCACCAAGTCCTGCCCCTTCAGCTTCCCCTGAAAACCAGTCTTCTCCCTTTGAAACACAGAGCGCGCAGAGGGCAGCCCCTAACGCAGTATCTCCCCCTTATCCGCGGTTTTGTTGTCCGCGGTTTCAGTTACCTGTGGTCAACGACAGTCCGAAAATATTGAATGAAACATTCCATGAATGAACAGTTCATCAGTTTTAAATTGTGTGTCATTTCTCCCCCTTGGGACGTGATTCATCCCTTTGTTCAGATGCTCCCTACTAAGTCACTTAGTAGCCATCTGGGTTGTCAGGTCGGCTGAGGAGGAACTGCCTGGCCTGTGTTCAAGTCACCTGCATCTTACTTAGTGAACGTCTCATTCGCCTCCCTCCAGCTCTCACGGAGTCTCTGTAGCATCTCACATCATCACAAGAAGGGTGAGCACGGTGCAACGAGATGTTTTGAGAGGGAGGGGCCACACTCACAGAGCTTTTATGACAGTATATTTTTATAATTGTTTTATTAGTTACTGTTAATTTCTTATTGTGCCTAATGTATAAATTAAACTTTATCGTACGTGTGTCTCACAGATCAGGGGGCAGTGCTTTGTTTCGTGAGGGTCTTGCAGGGCCTCCAGGCAGTAAGGGGCAGGGAACAGGAGTGGGGGCTCGTAGTCCAGTCGACCTGAGAGATTCTGTACACAACCTCTTTTGAATTCACAATGCTCATTAGCGTGTGTAAGGTTCTGAGAAGTTCTGTTGTTAAAGAAGCCAGTTTAATTAACCCCAAGGAACACGACAAAAAAACAAAAACAAAAACGAAAACAAAAACAAGAGAGCAACAAAGCATGCTTCATCTTTGCTGCCTCACAGTTATTCTCAAGTACAGGAACGAAATGAATGATCACGCGATCTGGTCGGGCCTGATTGGCTGGTCTGATTGGCGGAGGCCGTCCCCTCCCACTGTCCGAGGCTTCTGCCTCGGAGCTGCCCGTTAAATGGAAGGGGTCAACGTTCTCCGAGGAGGTCATGTGAGTGGGTGGGCAGCCTGGCTGGGACTCCTGAGCATGCCCGTGGAAATCTGCAATACTAATCATCAGTGTGTGTGCAGGACGTCCTGCGTGTTACCAAGCACTTTCACAGAAACCCTATTCCTTGTCTCTCGCCGGAATATCGTGAGGTCAAGTAGGAAGCCGAGCTGCTTCCATTCTAGGACTGCAGCCAAACAGGTTCGGTTCATGCAGGGCCGCAATCAGTCAGGTGATGATTTGGGATAATTATATTTCCACTTTCCACAGCAGCTCCCGCCGGTCGAGCGCACACCCGCCGCCGGCTTTGAAGGCGCTGTCCCGCTTCCCCCGCCCCCTTCTCAAGTTTAACCTCTAACTATTTGACTACTCCTGGGATGCTGGCTGAACGGGTAGTTTTACACCGGAAGACCTAAAACTCAAATTGTTTTTCAGTTTCTGGCTGAGTTATCTGGCAATTACACCATTTTCAACAGGATCACGTCCAAACGCCTTTGCCATCCCTCGCATCGGAGGGTGAGCCTGCTTTCCGGCACCCGCTCTGGCCCCTCCCCAGCCCTGCGCGCCGCGCTCCAGCTCCCCGCGCCACCACGGGCCACTTCCTCCAGCGCCTGCGCCTCACATGGGCGTCATGTTCCTCGTTGTCCTTTCCTGTCACTGCCTGCAAAACCTTTCCCGGCACCCCGGGGAAAGCTAGTCAGGTCTTCCTCTGGGACCCACAATCCTCCGTACCCAGTTTTAGTAGCACTGACCATTTCAGACTTGTTCATGCGTCTTCCTGAAGCTCCCTGAAAGTGGGGCGTTTGTTTCATCATCACTGTACCCCGGCCTCTCACAGTCCTGATGGCGTGTAGGTGATGCTCAAGAGACATTCACTGAATGGATTTAGGCCCTGTCTTCTACTGCAGAATCTCAGGATTCGAGACAAGAGAGCATTCCCAATGACCATTCGCCAGCGATCAGTGGGGAGCGGTGAGAGGGGACAGCTGGGGCTGGTGGCCGCTGCACCAAGTGGGTGGGACAGGTCTGGGCCCTGGCGGTGCCTGTCACAAGCTGGGAGGGGGTGGGGGGTTGGGGGGGAGGAAAGGTATGGATAAGACTTTAAAAAATGAAATGCTTTTCCAAAGGAGAATGGGTTAAAAGGGGATGAGAAGCTTTGGCCCAGAGGAAGAATGCATTCAAAGTGAGCAGCACTGGATGTGAGAGGGGAGGGCGAAGAGAGAGGGCGAGGTACTGTACCCAGGCCCACTGGGGCTGGCCCGGGGGCCCTCCCTGGCTCAGGGGCCTCAGGGCTCCGGGTGGGCTGCATGCACTCCTCGCCTGAGCGGGGCTCAGAGCCAGTTTCTCCCAGAGGGAAGGGAAAACTCATACGTTATCTGTTACTGGTTCTTCACCTACTTTACAACGCGTCCTCTTCATATTTAACCTTAGATTATTTGATTAAGATCTTTAAGAAAACCTAGTTGATTCTGAGCTCACACCACCCTTCTTATCTTTCCTCGGAATGCCTGAACTCAAAGGGACCTAAATAAACCAAGCAGCGGCCTCTAGTAATTCCAGCCAAGTGGTGAAGACAGCAGCAGAGAGGCAGGCAGGACAGGTGGCACCTATTTTCTTTCTGAGATCATTCATATCAGGGAGTCAGAGCTAGTCATTAAATCACGCTTGTTGGCAAAACTGCTGGACCCGTGGGATCCGAAACATCCCGTGTGCACAGAGGTGATCGCAGACCGCTGCAATGAAAGGGACTCCAGAGTTTATTTAGTTCTTCCTCCTCCTTTCACAGGGTGGGGGAAGTGAAATTCAAACATTTACAGCAGACTTGATGGAATTCTGTGGCTATTTTCCTCCAGAGAACTCAGACTCAGTTTCAGGTACGTTTCAATAGCCACGGTTCTCTGGTTGAGGCCCTCAGCAGCAAGATGGCACATGTGAGGCCGGGAACAGAGGAAGAGCGCACTGAAGCGGTGGACACACGGGAAGCGTGGCTGCGAAGAGCCTGCCTGAGTTTATGGAGAGACTCCCGCTTGAACGAACCCTTACGTACAGGAAACGCCATAAAATGTCGATGAGTAAAAGGAGAATACTGAGCTGCCCGCTCCTTAAAACGCGTAGTGATGAACTGATCCAGTGCTAAGTTACATACCTTAATTGCTCATTTCATAAACATCACTGACCATCTCCTCTGTACTACTACATCCATGGGGATTGGAGTAAATTAAGGATATAAATATGATTAACGAGGAAAGCAAACATGGATTGAGGGCTATAGTGTTTTTGGTGCTGGGTGAGGTATTAGATCACTTACCTTTAATAGTAAGTGCGATTGTTTGCCCATTTTATAGGCGAGGACACTGAGACTTGGGACAGAGAAGTAACTTGCCTGAGGTCACAGAGCTGGTAAGTGGCAGCGCTGGGCTTCTGACTCAGGTTGGCCTGAATTCCTAACCAGGAGACTAAGCCCCTGAAACTGGTTGTCAAATGGGTGGGGCACACCTGAGCAAAGGGGCCACGTGACTGGGATGCCAGAAGGAAAGGGGGTGGTTAGGGAAGGGTCCCAGGGAAGGTCACGGCAGAGCAGGATCTTAAAGAACGGAGAAGGACACGTGTGTTTGGAGGGATGGGGGCGAAATGCACTTTGGGCCCAGAGCAGGGTAACCAGGAACATCCCCTCTGCTGAAGAAGAACCAAAGGGGACGACCCACCATACCCCAGGGGCTCAAAGTTGGGCCTAAAACCAGTTCAAGAAAGAGAGGAATCTTGACACCATTAGGAGGAGGAGTAAGATCTGTAGACCACAGGTGGAAATAGCTCCTGGCCATCAGAGCCCGATCTTCACGCAGGTTGGACCACTGCACCTTTTCAGGAAGTGAGCTGGCCATGGCTCTGGAGTAGACTAGCCTGGGGGCTGTGGAGGGTGGGGGTACAGCTAGACGGAGAAGCCGAGGCCCAGGGAAGCTACTGGAGATAGTGTCAACCTAGGGTACCTCCTCTGGAGCAGCTTCCCTTCCCACAGCCCTGGCTTGATTCAGCCTCAGCACTTGAAGGTGAGCGTGGGCTGCAGTTGGGGCATCTGGAAGCAAGACCAGAGGTGTGGTGGCAGGGCGGCGGGGAGGGTGGGGCTAAAACTGCACCGTGAGAGCCCAAGGGTCCAGCACAGTTTGCTTTCTGTTTAGTGCTCTGTGCCCGTTTGGGTAAGTCATTAAGTTTACATCGTAAAGACCAAAACTCATGGTTAGTGGATGGATGCCAGTCATCAGAGTGGCCCCAGGGATTCTGTAATATTCGCTCACGTCTCCTTAGAGAGCTAGGACTCTTCTCTCCCATTCCCCAGATTTTCTCTTTTTTCTATTTTTTTCTGTCCTTACTCATCTCCAGTGCTCCCTCTTCCATTCTTCCGTCTTCCATCAACCTCTGGGCTCCAGGCCCAGGCTTTTTGCCTAAAAGGGCAGCGCCCCCTTGTGGTCACAGATCATCTAAATCTGAATTTCATCAGAGAGCTAGACTAATTCAGAGGCCTGGGCCCGGGTGAAAGAGACTTGCTGAACCAGAAGCTGTATTTTGAAGAACTATTCCAGTTCCCTTCTTTCTCATTGAACTTTGGGAACCACTGCCCTGAGGACAAAGACCCTGGGAACTTTGAGGTCTCTGATCTCTTCTTCCATCTCTCCCATCCATCCTTCTCTGGTGAGTAGAGAAGGCAGTGTTGTGTTTCCTGGTCTGCCTCTGAGACTGTGAACCTGTAAGGATGTGGGGGGAGGGGGCGGGGACTTGTTCTACTCAGCATTCAACCCTGGGGTCTTGGGCCATGCCTGGGTCACTGCAGACCCTTCACAAGTGTTTGTGGAATGAGTGAACTGGTGATGTGGGGAACCTTCCTCTCCCTCCCTCTCTTCTCCTCTCTTTTCCTTTCCTCCCTCCTTTCTCTTGGGCCCCCTTGGCCTTGGGCATGGAGCACAAATGATTTAAGAGATGGTTAATGTTTAAAGAGAGAGAGAGCCAGGCAAAGACAGGGCAATGCCAGGTTGCTCAACTGACAAACAAACCCACCTTCTGTTCTTCCCTAAGCCAACAAGAAGCCGCCAGAAGACGGTCACGCACGCAGCGGTGGCCAGACCCCTCCCCTGCCCGCACCAATGTGCCCCACACAGCAATTATTGCACAGCGTTGCTGCAATTACCTGCGGCTATAAATAGTCTTTATTAAGAAGTCTCATCTGGGATTGGACGGACCTGATGGGTGGCCCTTATTTGCTGTCTCTTCAAACAAGTGGGCCAAAAAAATTTTCAGTGTTGCTCATAGGATCTAAGCCTGGAACAAAGCATTCTGTCTTCACCTTTGAGGTCTACCTATGCTCCAGGTTATGACTGCATTTGGGGGGATTTTGTGGGGATCTGATTCTTTCTGCTTACCACTAGCCAAGATGTCACCTGGACCCACCGATATAGTGACAATAATGGAGATAATGATAGTAATTCCCTAATGGGGCTTCCTTCTTCCCCATCCCTATGGCTCCTACACATGTCTATTCCCTCGTCTCCTGTGTGTAGACCACACAGTGCTTCTGTACTGATTGACAGCCCCACCTCCCTCTAGTCTACAAGATCAATTTTCCTGCACACTTGCTTTGTTCATGACTTTTTCTCTATTCCAAATTTTCAGTGACTTCCCTTTGCTTATAACAGTGGCCTACAATATTTTTCATGTATACCTTATTCTTAATGTATGCATTTATTTATAAATTACATACATGTGCTGTCAATCCATGTGAAATGGATCATTAATTTTTGACACAGGAATATGAGCAGGAGTTCCACTATTTTCTCCCTGTACCCCAGTGGATCTTGTTGAGTAGCCCACAGTGGAACACTATGGGGGAAGGCAGAGACTAAATCAGTTTGCTGGACCATCAAAGCCTTCCAAGACCTGCTTCCAGGTCATTCATTCATTCACTCAACATTTCACAGAGGCCAGTATGTCCAGGTACTGGGCTAGGCTCGGGGTGGGGGTAATAATCAGCTATCTCAGTCCCTACAGATTAGGAGCTCACAGACTAGTGGAAGAGATAAACACATAAATAATTCTTGAAGAGTTATATGTATCATCACTGTAGAAATTTGCACAAGACCTTGAGGAAAAACAAGGAAAAGAAATAACTTGGCCTGTGACAGTGAGGAGAGGCTTCATGAGGACTATTTGAGCTGGGGTTTGAAGGATGTGTGGATGTTCACCAAGTCACAGAAAGGAAAAAGAGCCTTCAGGCACAGGGAATAGCATAGGCAAATGCACAAAGGTAAGAAAGCATTTGAGTACATTTGAAAAGGGCCAAGTGGTTCACAGAGGCTGGTGGAGAACGTGGGGAGGATTAGAAAGGAAGGTTGAAGTTAAACCATGGAACACCTTGTCTGCTACACCAATAAGTTTGAATTTCATCCTGACGTCAGTGGGAGTCGTGGGTTGTGCTGACAAACTACATTTTTCCTAAATGAGTGTTTACCTGTCTTCCCCATAGGAGTAGAGCAGTAGGAAGTGGAAAGAATAAAATCAGCAGTTCCTTAGGGTGGGTCTGGTACACCTTCCCTTCCCTGACTGTGTTCCTCATGCATGCCTTTCCCTTCTGAGGGCTCCTATGAAGCTGATGGCCTGTGTTACTCAGGATGCCCTCAGCCAATGACTACAGCCTCCAGACAGCAGGATGCTCCCTCCCCAAAGTCTAACGGCAAGTTCAGGAATGTCCAGGAATGCTAGGACTCAAGCTACCCAGGACTCACATTCCACGTCTGGCATTGATGGTCATTGGGAAGGCTTTGTGTGCCTCGTGGTTGTCAGGCACCGGCTAGCTGTTGATTTCTAAAGTGTTTCCCTTGTGCACGGGAATGGTGCAGATGACCATCCCTGCCCCCGTGAGTACTTTGGGTCGTCTTGCCCAGGTAGGTGCTAGAATTACCCTGAGCCTTCTATCCTTTTCCTCTTGTGATTGGGGCAGGCATTTATAAGATTCTTGGCCCGTGTTTGAGGTGGTCTGTGGTTGAAAGACTAGAACTTTCCTCTGCAGAACAGAGCTTAACTCTGAAGGGTGCTGAGACAGTAGCGTTGAGCTTTGCGTCCCATGCTGACAAAATGGAAGAATCACGCAGGGAGAAAACATGGCGTTCCATCGGACATGTTGGAGAACATCATCTGGACTGGGAAAAGCCTTCCTGAGATCGTAAAAATAAAGGGGCAACCATGAGTAGCTACGTAGGGGTGGGACCATCAGGATGACTGACACCTGGGGGACGGCCGGTGCAGCAGACAGAGGACTGCACCAGAGTTGGGGACCAGCTCTGGCTCCGAACACCAGCCGCCTTCTTGAAGAGCTCGCAGCCTTTCTGGCTCTGCATAGTCAGTCCCCTGTGTGAAAAGAAGGGACAAGGTGGTTTTGACACTGAGAACTGGTTCTAAAGTATCGCATTCACTTCATCCTATTTCCACACAGCACCAACAAAAGCAAGAATTATTCGGGCAGCATGGCCTCTTGCATGTGAATATCTGAAATTTGGATGCTTTCATTGTTCTAGTCTGAATAAGCGTTACTCATCAACCATTTATTTCTCTTTGGAAATACTTTGAAAGTGAACACAATGAAGTAACCATTCTCTGCCCTCTGCCGTTCCCATCCAGCTTCCTTTTACAGGCCTCCTCATGCCTTCAAACAAGGAGTGAGGGCGAGGGAAGAAGAAACGGACACGCAAGGGGAAGCAGGGACCTGACCCGCATCAGACACAGCAGGAACCAGAAACCGTTGCCCCAGTCGTGAAAGTTGACTTCAGTGTCTTGAGAACCACGTAAATGTTCTTCAACACGATCCCCCTCTTTGCAAATGGCAGTAATAAAGCCAGCTCACCTCCTTGGAGTTTACCTGGAGAAATCAAGACACAGCTTAAATACACATCATCAACAAAGTACTGTTTCTGCGCTGTCATAAGTAACAGTAATTGCTGCTCACGTGGACAGTCATGGCCCCCAACTAAAGGCCTTCCCTCCATTCTCCCTGTGGCCCAGGCTACCCTGGCTAGGGAGGCGGGGTGGTGTGTCCAGGATTTCATGGTCATGGGGTTCCAATGAGGCTCTCAGGCCGAGTGCTGGCTGGGGGCTGGGCTCCAGTTGGAGACCCCTGAGCGCGTCAGCCGGGATGCCCTCTGGCGAGGCAGTGAAGGGCTCAGTAGACGGCAAGGTATTGTACGAGCTCTTGCACAAAATGGCCCATGAGCTGGGGCTCAGGTAATTTCAGAAAACGCCATGGATATGGATGTGTATATTCACACACTACCCATGTATTATTTAGTTACTAACACTAATGTTTATATAGACCTATCACAGCCTCTGAGTCTACCTCCAGCCCTTACCTGTGAGTAGAGGCTAGCAAAGTCTGGCCCAGGGCCTGCTTTTGTGTGACCCAAGAGCTGAAAATAATTTGTTCATTATTAAAGGGTTGAGAACACACACACACACACACACACACACACACACACACACACATACACACAGAAGAACGTGCAACAGAGACCGTGTGTGATACACAAATCCCAAAACATTTCCTTCGTGGCCCTCTGCAGAAAGGCTCGCCCACCCTGGGCCTCGAGGGCTTGCTGACCTCTCGTGCATGACGCGACTTGGGTGGTTTTCTCCCTTCACCCTGACACCACCCTGTGAAGTAGGTTAGGACAGTGTCCTGGTGTCTATTTTAAAGGGGGGGACACAGAAGCCGGGAACAGTTACATAACTGCTCGGAGATCACGGACAAGGTTGTCAGGCCGGGGCCGGACCAAGGTCCAGTTCCCTGTGCAGGACTCTTATCAGCAGGTGACAGGAGAGTGACTGACCCGGCTCATCTTCACAGAGGAGAGAGAAAAGGTTGAATGGCATCCAAACTGATTTGAGAGCACTGGGTCTCTCCGCCCTTTCTTAGATGACAGCCCATTGGGGAAAAAATGGGGAAGAGTTTTTGCAAATGCTGGAAATGTTTAACCAGCCCCGTTACAGACTCAGGCAGGTGAAGCAACCTCCCCCACGGCCCCCCGCTGCCGGTGTGTCCGCCCACGGCTGCCGCGGCCTCCTGCCTCCCGCACGCCCACCCCACTCACTCCCCCTGCCCTGGAGAGCGCCCCTACGAGGGGCAGCTGCAGGAAATGAATGCCCACATTATCCACCCACACGGCCCCTGTCAGCAGCCGCAGGCCCCGGGCAGCAGCCGGTCGGAGCGCCTGGGTCCCCGTGTAAACAGCCAGCCAGGCTGAGTGGCGGCTTGTTCTCCTGGCCGCGCCCCAGGAAGGTCACCCGGACCCGGAACCCCCCTGCTGCCCCAGGGCTGAAGAGGGGCTTTATGCCCTTATTCAGACCTTAATCCTCTAGAATGCTACCAACGTAGAGACCTGAAATTAAAGACGTGCGGACGATTGGTCCCAGTCTCCTCCAGGTGGGAGGGAGGGGGGCTGCCAAGACAGGTCTGTCTGCCTGTCAGGGCCAGTTAGGGAGTCTTGATACAAATGGTGGGAGGCTGCCCGGGGCGCCTTCAGGGACGCTGCTAAGAATTGACAATTCCAAGTGCTACGGAGTGACAGTGTCACTCCTAGAGATTGGCCCCTCAGGAAGGAATCGGTTCTACTGTAGTCAATTTGGCCAATTGGTAATTTAGTCCTTTGGTCATCTAGCCAGGGACCTTGTTACCAAGGAGAACGGGGTGGGGGTGGGGGAGGAAGAACACAGGCAGGACTGCGTCTCTGCTCAGTCAGACCTGAGAGCAGCACTGAGGATTGGGAAGAAGACACAAGTGACGGCGTCAAGGTCAGGGGGAGGCCACAGCACGGAGCGGGGACTGCAGGGGTAAGGCCTTGCTCTCCTTATGTCTGACTTTGATTTTTTCCCTCATGTTTCCCCTGTTCATAGTGGCTGCAGCTAAGGAAGTCTTCTCCGTGCATCCTCATGCGAGTCACCGTCTCCACCCAGCGGCTGCCCGTCCTCTCCTTCCCGGTCAAGGAGGTCCCGGTGCACCTTCCAGTTCCAAACCTGCAACTCGCACCAGAAAGAGCACGCTGGTCTTGAGCTCCTTTCTCAGGACTTGTCCCTGTCTTGTACTCTCTATGGCCCTTCTTTCTCTTGACCCTGAATTACAGTTTCCAGAGCCCTTTCCGACGACTTCATCGTTGGACTGAGAGCCACTCCAGCGAGGGGCCCAGTCTGACTCAGCAGACCGAGCACAGCCCCTCGCCCGAAGCAGACGCTCAGTGAATAGGGAGCCGCTGCAGCCTCTCCTCATGACTCCTGCAGCCAGACGCTAAGAGAAGCTTTTAGAACCTTAGGTAAGGGCAGGCGAGGGGATTTAGAGCAGCTCTGAATCTCAGAGAGATCCTTTCTGGCCCAGAACTGTTTTCTTTAAAAAAAAAAAATAATGTTATTCAGGACATCGGGTTGCATCAGACACTAAGAGACATTTCCAAACCTCTTAGTAATCCACCCATCCAACGCTGCTGCCAGTGCAAACAATGCCAACCGTGAGGGAGAAGAGTCTCCTTTTTCTTTCAAAGTCATTCACATAGATCAGTTAGGGTTTGCAGAAGGTATTCCTTACAAAGGGACTCACAAGGCTTTCAGTCTGAAGCCACAGTTTTTGTTCTCAGCTGTGGACTCTGTAGGTCCCTCATTATACCTGCCAAGAGAGGCAACCTGCTGTGTCTGCTTGTTTGCTGAATCACTGCCGATTTAAACTCAGCAAATAGCAACAAAAAGCTGTTTTAATGAGATTTTAAAGTTCAGCTGTGAAAATTGAAAGTCACCCAACATCAAATCACCCGACCACCTGCAAATACTGCACTGAAATGTTCTTGTCACTCACAGGGATTCTATTTCCGACCAGCCCGTGTACAGTGGTGGGGACGAACCACGGGCAGGAAGCACGAGGAGCCGCTGGCTTGCTTCTGTTTGCCAGGAACACCTCTGGGGCATGAAATAGGAAATGTTTGCAAAGGGCTCAGCACAGGGCCTGGCAAGGAGAAGATGCCCAGTAAACATTGGTTGTCCTGTCTTCACTCCCTTCTCCGAGATCGCACATGAGGAGGGTTCATTGTGACGTCCAGTGGTCACCACTATGGAACTTGGAGTAAGAATGCATTCCTGGGTCTGAATAATTACATAAATGCACCCACCGAGATAGTAAAAGAAGACCATGCATGGGCCAATAATGAGAATGTCAGGAGTCAAGGGTTATGATTAATGTACTTCTAGGTACTAAAAACCAAAAATATACATTTATCTATCCTTTATTGTTTCAATCAATCACTAGGCCCCAGCTGGTCCTATTGATAGGAAAACAAGTATCTCCCCCATTTCTTACCCCCAAATATTCCTATATCTCAGGCTAGCTCAGTCCTTAGTGCTGATGCTGAGTCTTGGTTTCAAGGCTGGCACAGGGGGAACTGAAAACTCTTAGTGGCCAACTGGTCTCTGGATGTCGGTACCACACAGTATCACAGACAAGGCTTCACGTGGCACAGTCTGCAGATGCCGGCCTGTGAGGTGACCGTGCCCACGTTGCTGCCCAGGCCAGGAGATGCTGGGCTCCGGAACTCACATGTCTCATCTGCAGCACCAGCTGCATGCTGTGCAGAAACCAGCAATCTCTCTGCTCCAGGGGCCCTTGGCGGCTGGAAGGTGCCTCCCCACCCAGCAGGCAGGTGACAGAAATGAGAAAAGTAGCCTTGAATTAAGAAAAAACAACAAAGCAACACACAACAAGTGTTGGAGAGGTTGTGGAGAAAAGGGGACCCTAGTGCACTGTTGGTGGGACTGCAGACTGGTACAAGCACTATGGAAAGCAGTATGGAACTTCCTCAGAAAACTAAAAATGGATCTGCCTTTTGACCCTGCAATTCCACTGCTGGGACTATATCCTAAGAATACTAAAACACCAATTCAAAAGAACCTTTGCACCCCGATGTTCATAGCAGCACAATTTACAATAGCTAGATGCTGGAAGCAACCTAGAATCCCATCAGTAAATGAATGGATCAAAAAACTATGGTACATTTACACAATGGAATTCTATGCAGCAGAAAGAAAGAAGGAGCTCCTATCCTTTGCAACAGCTTGGATGGAGCTGGAAAGCATTATGCTAAGTGAAATAAGCCAGGCAGTGAAAGACAAATACCATATGATCTCACCTTTAACAGGAACCTAAACAACTAAGCAAAGAAACAAGCAAAATATAACCAAAGACACTGAAATAGAGGACAGACTGACAGTGACCAGAGGGGAGAGAAGAGGGAATTTCAGGGGAGAATGGGTAGGGTTTACAGGAACAAATTTGAAGGACACATGGACAAAAACTAGGGGGAGGATGGTAATGGGAGGGAAGTGGGGAGGGTTGGATGGGTGGGCTGGAATGGGAGTAAAACTGCAGTAAGTACAGAAAACTGTACTTGAACAATGATTAAAATAAAAAAAATTAAATAAAAATGAAGTTACTGTAAAATAAAAAATTCAACAAGTTACAAATAATTATCAATAAAATATTTTACATTCATTTTTTTCACACCAAAAAACAAAAACAAAAAAAGAAAAAAAAAGAAAAAACAGCCCATGGGCTTTAGTTTTACTGAACTTTTATGTAAGCAGGTGATCTATAAATATGTGTAATATTGTTTACAGTTGATATTTATGGAAATGCAAATTAAGAGCAAAAAATATTTAATAATAAATCAAAATTTTCCTTTTTACAATTCATTTCTTCTTCAATATGAACCTGGAAACCTGACATCTTTTCTCCTGGACCAAATGTCCATGTCTTCGGTTTTGCCTTCTGAACATGAGCAGGATATTTGCACCTTTAGAATTTGTTCCTTCAATATTGTCACATTTATGTAGTTTTCAGTACTGTTTTGTCCTACAACTTAATAATATCCATTTATAGTGCTTCCTTTATTCTTTAAGATTAAGCAGACTCAACGGTGTTACTTCATTTTCATTAAGTTTAAAATACAATTTTTGGAACCTAGTCTTCCTACCTGCAATTTTGGGATTGAAGTTCAGGCTATCACTTTCATTTTTGCAAAACTCCCTCCAGTGTAGTCAAGAGAGCCAGATTATCCCCCACAAAATTTTTTTTAGAGGCAATTTTTTTTAGAAGTGAGTGAATTGAATCTTACATTTTCAAACTACAATGTATAGATACCTAACTCATGGACACTCTTGAAAAGGAAGATTCCAAGTCTAGTTTTTTGTGAGTTGTCATGGAGATTTTCCCTTGGCTCACATAAATAAGTCAATTTCTTTCACCAACTCAGAATACCCTTCCCAACTCAAAAGCACCTAAACTGATTCATCCAAAGTCCACGAACCACAGCAGAACATGGTCCCCGTGCTTCGAGAGGGTCACTGTCGGCAGTTCAAGCCACAGAAGCGTTCCCTGTGCCAGTGTTACTTACTACATCCCTGGCATTTCCCAATACTGACCTTTCACTGCCAGCCAATTGCTGGTGAATAATTAAACAAACAGGCATAAATTCTATGCCCTTACAAATGATGCCTCACTAAGTTTCCTAATAAGTGTGACACTAACACCAACTAGACCATAGATCATAGCCTGTATCCATGCTGACTAATGTTTGCCAACATTCAAACTCTCAACACTCTCCGGCTTCCAAAGTAACTTACTTCCTGATATCATGTCTGTCGCATTGTATCATATCCCAGTGGTCTTCTAGTTCATCAGTCCTAAGAAACTCCATAAAAATATGCATGTGCTATATAGTACGTTTAGTATGTGTACTCACTCATCAGATACAAGAAAACACTAGAAATTATTGACATTTCTTACATAATTTGTGCAGCATATTTTTAGCCCTATTTGTAAAACACCAAGTAGCAGGACTTCTTGTTTCTGTCTGGAATATATCAAGCCTGTTACATTCAGTAGATAGTCTTTTATAAACTCACCACCTACAAATAGTTTCGATGCCCAGGCAGAAATTTTCCCTTAATGCATAGTGGCATTTAACTGCAGTGTCATTTAATGTTTGCACATTAAAAAAAAAAGCCCTTAAAAATGCATCTGTTTTAGTTTAAGTACTCTCATCATACACAGTTATGACCCTGTTTTTTATATGGTTCATAGTTATGACCCTGTTTTATAGCATAATATATTCTTTTGATACAGCAACCTTCTAGGATATCTTTCATTTCAGAAGAGCAGTGAATGGGAATTGGGTAGATCTGGCATGTGGCATTGAACTAGGCAACTTAACTTGCCTGGGTCTCGAGTTCCTCCTCTATAAATGACAGCTGGTTAACCTCAAAGGTCCTACTAATTTTAACATTTAAGAATGTTATGACCCTAAGTCCTAATGTATCCTTGTGGTCCCGGGTGCCTCCTCTACCTTCATAACAAGTCGCCCAGAAGAGGGACTTTCTCCCAAGAAAACTGAATGTATGCCACAGGTTATGATAGAGACTCACAGCAAAACAGTAAAATTATTATCCATCCTGTCATTATTTAATCATACATGTGATCATCTGCAAAGCATTTCATTGTTGTGCACTTTGTGTCCACCTTTATGTAACATGAAGGGAAGAAGGAGGATAGAAAAATGGAGGTGGGAAGGTATCGAAACTTACGCACCTACTCAGAAGAATGGTAGGCCCTCCATACACAAGGTCTCATTTAGTCTTTCTCATCAAACCCTGCTTGTGGGAGATGGCGTTATCCTTACATCACAGATCAGACAAGGAAGCTCAGAGAAATTACGTATTCTGGCCGAGGTGACAAACCAGCAGCAAATCTAGGCTTTGAGCAGCTTGGTTTGGCCCCAAGGCCCTTGTTGTATCCGCTACACACGGCATGATTCTCAGAAGTGCAGCGCCTTCCTTGCTAGTGAGTGGTGTCAGGTCACCCATCTCCCAAGCAGTCCATGCTCAACAAGGTGCTGTTTTCTCTACGCTCACTGGGCCTGGCAGCCACGGGTCAGCCCTGGGTTGACTGCGTTGGAGGCCCGAAGGTGGAGAGACGAGGCCAGGATGAAGGGACTGGAGTGGAAGGAGAGTCCTGGGTCCCAGCTGGGTGAGTCTGTAGGAGGAGGGATCAGGAAGAGGCTGACAGTCAATGACCAGGACAGACAGTGAGCCAGTCCAGGGCCCAAGACCTGAATGTCCTTTGGGGCTGCTGTACCTCATGCCTCAAACTCCAAAGCAGTGACTGTCAGAGAGTCAGACTGTTTTCAGAAGGAGATGAAAAAATCAACTGAGCAATCAGATTGATTTTATACCATCTGACACCTAGTGCTGGCTGAGTTCGACAGAACGTCAGCAGTTAGATATCACATCTCTCCCTCCTCCCCTTCCCCTCCCTCCCTCCCTCCCTTACTTCCCTCCTTCCTTCCTAGATTACTGGGTCATGTGGTGCTTCTATTTGTAATTTTCAAGGAACCTCTATACTATTTGCTATAATGGCTGTGCCAATTTACATAGAAAGTGCTTCTCGATTCCCAACTAAATTAGATTAAGATACGAGTACTCCACCCTTCTCCCCACATCCTTCTCATTTTCTGGCATCTGGAATTGTTTTTATACTGTCACGGTTGATCATACTATGTTTTTTTCTACAACCATATTTACGTCTTTTGTGTTCTATCGGGCTGACTCTCAAGGTTGGAAACTAATAAACTTTATGTCAATATAAAATGACATTATTAATACATTAATCAGTTCTTTCCATACATATGGAGGCAGGCACTGAGCTGGAATTATACTACGGGTCCAGCATCCTGAAGCACAGGCTGTGCCCTCGGGATAAACGGATTCCGTTCATCACACGTCGCTGGTGTTCCAGTGCCCTGTCTCCGTTGGCCGAGGCACGTTGAAGGGCAGGCCTCACTTTGGTGTGAGCAAAAGAGGGGTCTGGCTAGGGAGCTCTCAAATGTTCAAAGCTGGTGGGGGGGGGGGTGGTTACACAAGAGTCTGGATGCCCTAAGTCTCAGAAAAAAAATGTCAGCCTTTGTAGAGAACAGAGCTCTGACTTTTGCCCAGGGTTTGCCTACCAATGCTCCAAACTCAGGGGTGGGTGAGGAGAGTGTAGGGCGCCACCAACTGGCCAGTTCGTCTGCAGGCAATCTGAATTTTCCTCTCTGCTATACCCCCTCCTTTTACCCCTCCACAACATTCTGGGGGACGGCTTTCCTGATTTCATGAACGATCCGTGGGGTTTTATTTTCTTCACGTCTCCTGAAAATGGGTTAGAGTCTGACCTTCACTGCCATCTCCAAGGACCCTGACTGTTGTGAGTTTATTGCCCTTTTTACTTTACTGAGGTCTCTGGAAGGAGAAAATCATGATTATGTGAGTATTTTATTTCTTGCATGATTATAACATCGCTCAGGTTTATTATGAAGAAAAGTTCAAACAATCAAGAAAAACATAAAAACTCCATAAATTCCTGCAACGTGGAGACAACCACTGTTAACATCTTGGTGGAAATCCTTCCTGAGCCTACCAGCTTTCCCAGCTCCGCGTGGAATTTCCAGAGCAAGATGGCCCATACTTTCATCACTAAACCTTCACTCCTTGGGGGAGCCGTGAAGCCAGAGGCCGGATCACACAGTTAAGGGGGAATATTGCCCACTGTCCTAGAAGCTGCCTTGATCTTTTACCCTGAGTTGCCCCCTCCTTCTCGACTTTTCCCGCTTCTGGCTTTTCACCTTGGGGCGGAGACATGGCCGCGCCTAAGCATCCGAGTCCCTTTGCGGAGAGGGGCTTTCTGGAGTAGATCCTTCCTGGATTCTCCTTTCTCTGGGTTGCATGGTGGGCCAATGGAAAATCAGATTTACTGGTCTATGAAACTCGAGTTACACGGTTGGGTCACACTCCTGAATATTCTCAAGCTTCGAAAAACAAAACAAAACAAAACAAACAAAATGGGGCCCATTCAGCCTGGTTTCCCTGGTGAGTGGGCCTCCTCTCTGAATGTGCAGATCCCGGGTGGAAGAGAGAGGACACGGGCAGATTGTCAAAGGTAGTGGAGCTGCGGGAGGAGCCCCCGGGGCAGCTGCCCTCCACATCCTTCTTCCGCATAGGAACAAGCTCTCTTTTTCCTATTTTGCCAGCGCTGTGTTTGTTTTGGACTTGAATTAGAAAAGGGACCAGTTTGATTCATCTCCAGTTGATTGCTGAACCAGCTCGAATCAGCAGGACTAACTTTGCCTTCTGCTGTGTGGGATGACCCTCAGGGTCGGAGACAAGGGAAGTCTCCAGGGCGTGGGGCTTGCAAAACCAGTGATCCTGTTCTTCCCATGAGGAGGCCGGGCAGGCACCCACGTGAAGGCACCCGGTGGCTCAGCGCTCCTCTGGGCCATCAGTCAACTCTCTGAGTCCGGGCTTTGCTTCTTGGCCCAACTTCCTGGCAGAAAAAAGACCTGAGAGTGGAGCTGGTCTCAGTCTCTCAGTCACAGACAGGCTTAAAGGAACAAAACCGTCGCCTTCCTTCTCCAGGGAGGCCTCGGGAACTCTCCTCGAATTTTTATTCTTTACCCCTTCGGTCCGCTGTGAGGAAATTTAGACCAGCTCTGCCCCCACGGTGCTGAGGCTCTGTGCCTGGGGGTTGGAGCCCGGACAGGGCAGGGTCCTGCCCGAAGACGCAGCTTGGACGTGCGCTCCGTGAGGCTGGCCTGGTCCAAACGAGCACTGGTGACCGCCCAGGGATCAGGAGGCAGAAACCCCTCACCTTCTCGGACACACAGACAACTGCAGTCTTCTTTGAAATTTTGATGGGATCGAGGTTTAGCTTTTGAGTCACGCCTTGTGGAAATGGATCTTTTTATGGTTAAGAGATGAGCCTGTTCTGAGTCTGATAACCAAAAGTCCTGTAGCTATAACCTGGCAATAAACTCTTTCCAACTTATTATTTTTTTTTTTGGCAATGCCTCAGATGATTGAACTAAGAGATCAAATATGGAAACGCGAGCACAGAAATAACAGTCACCTTGTCAAGCTCTCCACACGCAGGGAACAAACAGTAATGAGACAAGGGGCCCTGGAGAGCAGCCACTGTCCTCTGGACGCAGCTCCCTCCCCTCATTCCGTGGAGTCTTCTTGGACCTGCAGGACAGGACTGAACTTGCTGGTCTTTGGGCTACGTATCATTGAACTTACTGTACCATTTGCAATTATGTGCTATATTCTTCTTCCTTATTAAAATTTGAGCCCCTTGAAGGTAGGGTCTCATCTATTTTTGTAACTCTGTCAGTGAGAACAGCGCCTTACACATATAAGCTAAAAAGAAGTATATGAGTGAATGAATGAATGAATGAATGAATGGCATGTGGGTCACAGACTTTCCTTCCTAGGTCATACGTCCGAAGGTGTGGTCCCCTCAAAGCATGTTTTTCAGGCTGTAAGTATAACAAAAATAACCGCTACAATTTGCTGAGCATCAATGCCAGGAACCATATAAACACTTTATACACTTGCTCTCATTTAATCAGGATCCACACCCTAAGTTTGTGTAGGTTGTTACACAATCTCAGCCTCTTGTACTTCCCCACCGTGCGACCCACCACACTCATAAATAACTGTTTACGTTGTGTTTCCTTGCATTGAAAGCCTCCGAGGGCAGACACCTTATCATTTCTTATATGTGCCTTGAAATACATACTGAATTAATTCTTCTTACTTTACTGAATTCTTACAAATCCCTGGTAGGTGCTATGGCAAGTATTTTCCAGTGTAATTATTGCCGCCCTGAGGGTCTCTGTTCTTTTCTGTTCCTCAGAGAAAACGTAAAGGAGACTCGCCAATTCTCCTTGTGGTAGCTGAAAATACTGGTGACCTCTGTTGTCACCAACAGGTCACTCTATACCTTGAACCTTGGAAAAGGCCCCTCCCCCCTCCCTGATTGTTCATCCTTTTGGTTGTTATCCGCACCTGTGCGCTGTCTCTGCCAACACTACAGCAAGCACCCACAAAACTAGAATGAACAGGCACATCCAGCGATAAGACGTGGCAGCGTAGGGTTGGTTGCTGAAAGTGCAAGAGTCCCTGATGTTTCAACACTGCTCCCGCCAGTCCCACAGGTTAGAAAGCTTAAGGCACCCACTTCCCCAGAGGGAGGAGGGTGGCTCTTCACATCTACCAATCAGAGGAAGTTTCCCTCTGCCTCCAGCTCCATCCCATCCTCAGCCCACATGCCCCACTGATTGCCACATCCAACAACATTTCCCTTCTAATAGAACTTTCTCTATTGTGTCTAGGGATTTGTTCTGCTCCTTGCTATTTCTCATCAGAGATCCCAACTTCTCTCTTTGCTTTCCAGTGTGGCCCTTCCGGTCTACGCCCATGGCCAGGAAACAGTTGAATACTTTCTGCAAAGCGAGCTAAAAATATTCCCATTTTACCAGGGAGCTGAACCAAGTTTCTGAAAACAGCATGTCCATTGGATACCGTTCTCCTTTTCACCTTCATGAATTCCAGAAATGCAGATTACCTCCACAGATCCTGGCAGCCAATCTGCCGACTTTTAGATCAGGGACCTAAACGCTTCAGAAACAAATTGGCCGAGAGTGGCAGGGGTGTGATTTCAACTGGCGCTGCCAGTGTTGGGTATCCCACGATTGTTGCCGGAAGAGGAACAGTGAAAACACAGTTTCCATTATAATAATAAGCTGCAGATGCCTATTTAAACCACCAGACATTCCTTTCAAACTAGGGAGGCAGCTTGGACAGTGGAACCAAATGGACTAGGAGCTGGGAGTCTTGGTCATTCTTCGTGTGATCATGACAGAGTCATTCCATTTCTCTGGATTTAGCTTTCTCGTCTGTAACTGATGGGGGACTGGAATCTGGGGAAAATTTTAGCTCCAGGTAATAGCCAATAAGCTTAGTAACCAATGTATGTAAAAACCTATTGTTTCAGGAACTGAAGGTATGACCCACCCTGACTCCAGGAGGCCATAGGTAGTTCCACCTTTGTGGCTTAGAAGGTCTCAAGCAGTCAAGATGGTATCTGAGCCATTGTGCTCCAGGCTGAGACACCCACCGCCCAGGACACGGATAAAGACCACTGCCCGGGACTCAGAGGAAAGGATACTCCAGCTTTTATGTGATTAATGCCTCCCTGCCCCGGAATTCCAAACCCCTTATCTATACTTTTCTTCTCCTTATAAAAAGAGTTGTTTTAAAATGGAATTCAAGATGGTCCGTTAGGGTACAAGCCTGCTATCTTCTCAGATCGCCAGCCCTCTGAATAAAGTGTCCATAAAGATTCAATCTCTGTCTCTGCTTACTGGGTCTGGTAGGTGACAGGCAGCATGAACACCGGCTTTTTCGGTTTTATAACCTGAGATAGTTGATAGATGTTGACTAATGCCATGTTGGTGACCGTTTTATAATACGTAAATGTATCAAATCAACAAGCAGTACCCCTTAAACTTGCACAAGGTTGTATCAATTATATCTCAATAAAACTGGGGGGGAAAGAGGGGGTGGACTGGTTGTTGGAAGATCTTTTCTCTCTACCTGCCTGATGCCGGCTCCTGTCCCCATCCCGTCTCCCAGAAGACGGGTTTCCCCTCCTCAGCCGCAGCTCTGGGAAGGGCCTTCCTCATGAGCCCCCAGTGCTGCTGAACCCGCCCCTGCCCGCTGGGAGCCGCCATACACAGCTCTGGGTCATGGCGGGCCGGCGGCTCTGGAGGGGAGACAAAACCTAGGAAGACACTACTCCTAGGGGTTTCCTGAGAGGTCATCTTCGCTACTGGTACAGGGTTTTCTGTGCCTCTTTTTAAAAAGTTCATTTCTTAATTATACAAGAATCTCATTCTCCTGTATAAAAGTTGGAAAACTATGATAAGTTTAGAAAAAAGGGTAAAATCATTCTTCATCCTATAATTGTACTTCAACCATGGGGCAAGTCCGTTACTATTTTGGTGCGTTCTCTTCTTTCTATGCTTTTTTTTTTTTTTACATATTTGAGGTCGTGCTATTTATGTTGTTTCATTCCTTTTCTCCCACTTAAGGCAGTGTGATAAGCATTTCCTCATGCCACTGAATTCATTTATGAATACTGTTTGGTGCCTTCATTATACTCTGTGTTTTGGGCATTGCTGTGAGGTTGACCAGTTAGGTTGCTTTTAGTATATTCTTCTAAAACATATTTTATGAGTAATGCTGAGACAAATGTTCATGTCTATATGTCTCTGTGAATTTCAGATTTTTTTCCCTTAAAATGCCTTTATAGAAATGATTACTAAATTAAAGAGTATGCATAGTTTTAAGATTCTTGATAGTGTTTTGGTCTTCATCTTTTAAGCATATTTTATGACTCAAGATCACCTTTTTTTTTCTATGAAAGAATATCATATCCATTTGAGTAATGAGAAAGCTGTGTTCTAGCACTTTTCCTTGAAGCAATACATGCCCAAACCTCCTCCCAGGAAACACCGGAATCCAGAGCTTCGCTGGGAGCTGTCAGTCAGCTTCGGGAGAGACCTGCCTGACCCTAGGCCTCTCCAAGCCCCTAAGACGTTTATTTTCAATGTCACTGTGAAATGCAGGTAGAAAGGAAGCCAGAAAATGGCTCTTGACTGTAAAGAAGTAGAAACAAGTGAGCGCAAAAATCGGCTCTCCTATTCAATACACTGCACTCGAAACACATTAAGCTAGAATAGGGCCAGCCGTTACTGGGGCAGCTGTGTGAGTCTGGGCCCGCAGCCTGGCTGCACACATCGCCTCTTGTGTAAAGAGGGAAGAGTGAACCAAGGGTGTTAGAAGGTCCTTCCAGCCAGCGTCAGATGGTTCTGTGTTCTTTCCCAGTGGTGTGTGGCTTATGAAATCATGGCCTAAAAGTCCTCTGAAACGATTTTGAGTTTGAGGTTTTCTTTGAAACGGTGATGGTTTAAAAATCACCGTCTTGGAGGTGTGAATTGTTGCAGAATTGGGTATAAGAGTTTGGAATCAGACAGGCTTGGGATCAGCTTTGCTGATTACTAGCCACTGGTGTCCTTTTGCCGATGACTTAAAAGCTTTGAGCGCTGATTTCTTCAACTGTAAAAGGGCTGATAATGAGCCCACCTCATTAGGCAGCCGGAGGATTAGGTGGGTAGGTGGTGCATGTGAGTGGCACACAAGGACCACACAGGGAGGGTCATTGTGAGAACCTCTGCATTTATCGGACCCAAGTGAGCACCACTCCTAGTGCAGCAGGGGAGTCTGAGGTCCAGGGAAGGTGCCCCTTGACAAAAACTGCACAGCATGTTAGACTTGAAATCACAAATCACCTGTGGTTTACTTGCCTCCATTTACTCCTTCGCCACCATAGAACTCAGGGAAGAGCTGAATGAGGACAAAGGTTTCCAGTGGAAATTTGGGTCCAAAGCCAATTGCCAGTATTACGTGTGTATAATCAGATTTTAGATGATTGTCCGGTCATGTGCTGGGTGTTCAGGAAACACCTGCCTTTTCACCTGGACTCAGGTCCAGCCACAATAGTTGCCTGTTTCAGCCCCCAAGCGGATCCCGGGTTGGGGTGGCAGTAAAGTATAGAGGCCCCACCGAGGTCTCTGCGGCACCTTGCACCTGTGCTCCACACTCTTCCCTTTGTTCTCATTTCACTTTGGGCCCCGCCTCCTCTTTTCTGCCTGTCAGCTGAGACAAACTCCTCTCTCCTTGAGGCCTCTGGCCGCACACAGGCCCTCTGACACACAGCTCTTCTGGTGCACTCTAGTGGGCTTGTGTTTGCTTGTCTTATCTCCTCCGTAAGACTCTAAGCTCCCACACAAGGGGGTTCTCACCTTCTTTTAAACTCTTCAGAGTACTTAGCAGATTGCTAGGTATACAACAGGTACTTAATAAATAATTCGTTCTTTGGCGCAGACATTTTTCACATTCCAGCAGCTGAAAATAGGATCCTCTAATCTTGCTGGCTCGAACTGTGGTCTGGATTAGCAGCATTGGCATTTTTTAAATAATAAAGAATTGCTTAATGCAAACCACTAATACATACAAACTATAAAGTCTTAAGGAATTTAAATATCCAAGTCATAGCAAACAGGTGGTAGCCCAACAACCAGGGTGCACAGGTTGTTTGAAGGAGCCAGCCACCGACGGGCCTCCCACGGTGAAGAGGGCATCTCCAGAGGTGAAGGGGCACCTGGGCATCGTGGTGGTTCTCCCCCCGGGGAAGCTGAGAGGCTCACGGGTCCAGGCGAGGAACTCTGTCTGCTGCTCTTCAGGCAGGCCGAAACTCTCAAACTCTAGAGGATGGAAGGAAAAGAATTCTTTTTCTATTTCTGGATAGGTGTCACCTGAGGCAGGAACAGGGCTTTCTGCTTTAACAGTCTCCTTGGCCATCTTCTTGGCAGAGAAGTTTGTTTTTAAGTTTGAGGGGTCCATTAGCCTTTTCTTACTGAGTTTTTTGTGGCTCTCTGGACAGTTCCCAAAGCCTTGCTGGCAGCGTTAGGTCAGGCTGGCAGAACAGCCAACACCGCCAACACATGGTGATGAAACCTGCGATCTTTCATCTAACGCTGTGACTGGAGGCTCAGAACCCAGCTCAGGAGCCACACACGCTCCATTTTCCTGGATTAGGTTGGGGTCGGCAGTCAAACTCATGCAACACTGTCCTGGTCATCTCCTGGGAGCTTGGTGTCCCTGGGCGAGAGAGAGAACACATGCACAAAAGAGGCGAGTGTGGGTCACTGAGCAAGAGAGAGAGAGAGAGAGAAAGGGAGGGAGAGAACACATCTTTGTTCCCTGGGATTATATATATATATATATATATATATATATATATATATGTATATATCCCATTCTCAGGAATGGGAAAGACGAGAGGCTTTTTCCAAATAAACAATAAACTTCCCATGCTTTCAAAGGCTTCTGATGGGTCTGGCCCTTAGCCAGTGATTTTCCCAGGCTGGACTGACTTGCCTGTATGGTCAAGCACCATCCCCTGCACCATTTTGACTGCTAGTGCACACGTGCTGACCTCCCCCTGTCCCCTCAACAATCCGGCACCTGAGGGGGATAAGAGTGGTCTTGATCCTGGGCAGAGCAATGTTATGTCCCCTGGGGTGTGAAGCTATAGTTTTCTGGTGAAGCAAACGAGCTCATACCCCCTAGTTTATTTATCTCAATGTCTAATTCCCTTTGCCCTCTTTCTTACTAATAGCTAGTTACCTAACTATGGTAACATTAATGGAGAACTGACTCAGAATCTGCATTTTATCAAGCTCCCCAGGTGATTTGTATGCATGAGAAGCACTGCGCCAAATGACACTAGTAGCCCACTTCTTAGCCTTTTCTTCCTCACTTGGTCCACTGTTTTTGCTTCTCCCATTCCTGGCTCTTTCCACATTTCCCTACTCCCTTTGCTTCTCCTGCCCACTGCATCCCTTAACCACTTTCTTTCGAGTATCTTCAATTCTCTCACTCCTATAGTCTCTGTTTCTGTCTACAAAATGCCAACAACTCACTTTCTCCATTTTTTTTCATGTTATTTTTTGAGCTCCTGGTACTTACTATGCTGGCCTTTGTGTTTCTGTTGAATCCACACCTGCCTCCTGTATCAAACAGCTGAGTAAGAAGAGGTCTTCGGCAAGAAATCAGAACACAACACTTCTTGCCTTTTCTTTGTATCGACTCACTCCTAACTGCGTGTGGAGTGGCAGTGAAATCCGTGCTCTTTATTTATGGATTCAGCCACGACAAAGGATTGGCGAACTGAGTAGTCGTCAGTAGTTAAACCTAAACCTTTAACACAAGACAGGTATGATTCACTTTAAGACAATCAAACACAGAAAATTATACTTAGAAGAAGGAATGGACTCCGAAAGGTTTTTTAACTAGTCGTCTTTAAAGTGACTTAAAATAGTACATTTATTCACATCTTGATAAGAGCACAGGTATCCTGAAGACATCAGGGAGATGTCTTCAGTTTGAGTTACTGTAGTTTATGTTAAATCCAGGGAAAAAAGCAGGGCTGGAGTCTAAATTACAAAAAAAATGACCCCACCTCCCCACCCCGTGTTTTGTGACGGGAACTAAGCAGTTAAGTGCTGCCGCTGAAGATCACATTTCTTTTTTGGCTCACGTTTCCTACCTGAATCTTAATTTACAAAGATAATTTCCTTTAGACGTTTTAAGAAAACAATTGTTCAAAATGAAAAGAAATCTGTTAGACTGAGTCTTCCTTAATGCTAAGGGCTAACAATAATGGAGTGGTTCAATTTTTATTCATTTTTCTTAAACCTCTGGTTGCTTACACAGTAACTTTCTTCCCCAATCAATTAGTCTAACAATTCATATCAATATTTTATTTTTAATGGTTGACTATTCATTTCATTAAAAATGGAAGTGCATTAGCTCTATGTAAATGATTCCCTTGGGAGAGCCTTATTTAAATATTCATAACATGAAAATTAATAAATCTGAGCAGAGTGTTCGCATTTTAAAAAGGCAGGCTACTGTCAGATGTATTTGGTCCTTGGTGGAATTCACTAAATTAAAAACCTTCAGCATTATCTTTTTATTGATTCTCTTTACAATAAACAAGGCAACGGAAGCGCTATGAGAACAGCATCACTGCCCAAGGACGCATTACTCCTCTCAGCTTCATCCACCATAACTGTCTCCCCTCCCTCTAAGTTTTTCTTGTTAGCCTCCACTTCCATCATCTGCATGCTGACCACTAAGTGCGCTAGTCTGAAATCAGAACAGATAAGTGCTGGGAGCATAATACTTACTTCCATTTTATTCAGTCTCTCTCTTCTCCCTCCTACTACCCCAAATGAAGCCAATGAATCATAACAGTGTGCCGCACGCTCTAGGGAAAACTGTTTCCATTGGGATGCCTCCTGATTGAAGGGCGAGGCATACACTTCGTGGGGGTAAAGGCTGTTTGTTGCATGTTGATTCATGAGTATATGTAACTTTAGAATAAGCAAACCTGACCAATCTATATGTTGATTGGATGGTGAAAAAATCCAACTAGAGTAGTGCATCTCTGATAAGCTACCAAAGCTTTGAGAATGCCATTTATATCCACAAAAATTAACTTGAAATGGATTAAAGACTTAAATGTAAGACCTGAGGGGGAAAAAAACCTTATAAAACTCCTAGAAGAAAACACAAAGAAAAAACTCTTTGACTTTGATCTTGGCAATGATATTTTTGAATATGATGCCATAGGTATAGGCAACAAAAGCAAAGCAAACAAGTGGGACTACATCAAGTTCAAAGCCTTCTGTACAGCAAAGAAAATAATCAACAAAATGAAAATGTAACCTATGGAACAGGAAAAAATATTTGCCACTATATATTTGGTAAGGGGTTATTATCTAAACTAGATGAAGAACTTGTACAATTGTACAGCAAAAAAAACCCCCCAAATAATCTAATTAAAAAATTGGCAAAGGACCTGAGTAGACATTTTTCTAAAGAGGATATACAAACGTCCAGCAGGTACCTGAAAAAGTTAGGTGCTCAGCATCACCACTTATCAGAGAGATGTAAATCAAAGCCACAATAAGATATCACCTCATACCTGACAGGATGGCTATTATCAAACAAGAAGAGATGGTAAATGTTGGTGAGGATGTGGAAGAGAGGAACCCTTCTACACTGTTGGTGGGAATGTAGACTGGAACAGCCACCATGGAAAACAGTACGGGGGTTCCTCAAAAAATTTAGAAAGAATTACCATATGACCTATCAACCCAGCTTCTGAGTATACATCCAAAGGAAATGAAATCACTGTCTTGAAGAGACACCTGCACTCTCATGTGCGTTGCAGCACTGTTCACATTAGCTAAGACATGGAAATAACTTAAGTATTAGTCTAGAGATGAGTGGAAGAAGAAAATGTGATATCCATATATATACACACACACATACCCATATCCACATATATGTATATGTATATATTCACACACACACATACACACACAATGGAATATTAAAACTACGGGAACCCCGCCCTCTGCAACAACAGGAATGAAGCTGGAGGGCACTATGCTGTGTGAATTAGCTGGACAGAGAAGGACAAATACTGCACAGTATCGCTTACATGTGGAATCTTAAAAAGAAGGAAAGAAAGAAAAAACAAATGTTCTTCCAGTTCTAACATTGTGTATAAAAAAGAGTAGGTCTTTGAAAGAGGAAACCTAGGCTGGCCTGGCAAATAGGTGACATGAAAGTGACCCCTCCCTACCCCCTAGGGACCCAGATCCCACTCCTTCCTTGAAACCCGCTCAGAGCCTCAGCATCCACTCCACCCACCCCTCCGGTCCGCCTCCACCACTCCCTCCCCACGGACTGGCTCATGCGCTGACACTTACTTGCCACCCCAGAGGGTGAAAGGTTAACAGAAGAGAAACAATGCTTTTCCACTTGGGGAGGGCAAGGCAGTCATGACTGCCAGGGGCCAGAGACCTCCACCGGCAGCAGCCTCTGGAGGTCGCAACTCAGGTGTGAGGCTAAAGGACGGAGAAGCCCTCAGAAGAGCGAAGACGAGACCCCACGTCGTCTGAAACGGAACCTGAAATCGAGCCCCCAGGCCCTTCCATGTTTGGTTCTCAAGACACGGAGCTGTGTTTGTGATTCTTGATACAAATCAAGTCCTTCTTCTGGGCCAAGTGAGGAAAGAAAATACTCAGACCCATACACTGTGTTTATTTGATTTTACCGAACACTTGCAAATTCGGTTGTTCTATTGTAAATGAGACCCATGTGGAATCCATACATACAGTAGAGAGACAGATGGTGCCGTCTCTCCCTGCGTGTGTACACAGAGGCTATGAGCGGATAAGATACACAAAGACTGAATGTTTAAAGATAGTGCGTACATTATATGCAGCTGAAAAATTGGAGTCATCTACTTCAGAGTTTCTCCAGGTGTGGTCTATAAACCACCTGCCTCAGAGCCTCCTGGGGTGTCATTAAAATTCAGGATGGGAGCCCGACCCCAGACCTCTGGAATCGGTCTCCCCCACACCCCTTCCAAGCCCGGTTCTGGGTCAGCGCTGTGTTTCTAGCCGCAGGGAGCCTCTGGAAGCTGCAGTCATTGCTCTGTGCTTCTGGGCACCTATGTACGGGCTTCTGAGCATGCCTGTATCTCATAGGCAACTGTGAATACATTTTATATTTATCAGTGGCTTTAATGTTCTCTTTACCCCTCTCTTCCTCTATCAGCTCACTGTGGCTTTCGCAAGGTTGTGCTGCTTTTCTTCATGAGTCTTTCCTCTAGGTTTGCAGCACATTGTGTCTAGCCATGGGGAAGCTCCTAGAATCACCCCTTGTTATGTCTGAGGTGGCTTCTCCCCCCTAGGTCCTTTTAGCCTTTTTGCAGCTTCCCAGCTGCGCCCTTGGCACCATTACACGGTCATGATTTTCGAAAACCGAAAGGCGTGAGAATGAGCTACGGGGAAAAACGAGGAACAGCAATGCTGCGCATTTATACCCGCTCCGTTTATCCGGAGGCCACCCGCAAATTCCGGCTAATGCGATTAAGCGGGAGTGCCGTGGATTTCATCAGCACGGAAAAGCAGACCCCTTGGAGGAGTAAATTATGGCGCCTGTTTAGCTGCATTGAAATCACTACCCAAAAGGTACAGATAGTAATTGAGTAGTAAACCATAAGTGACAGAATCCGAAGGGTGAATTTCACATGGTAAATGTGCTAAAGTACCTGCGGACTTGCCCAGGGCTCCGAGCACAGAGCCGTGCTTCGTAGATTCCAGTGCCAGCTGCACAGGGTAAAGCGCTGGGAGGTTGGAGAGCATTCTAGCATCAGTTTGGGACCCAGGGGTGGCAGGTGGCCACCCCGGGAGGAATTCCCTGGACCATCCAGCACAGACGAGGGGGCCGACAGCCTGCATGGGAAGCATTCGGCAGCCACGGGACTGAACAGCCCAGCCAAGCTCCTGCAAGTGCAGGTCGTCCAGTGCGCTGTGTGGCGGAGAGCGATTCTCATCCTTAGCGTAGGACACCTCGGCAGCATCAGTTTCTGCCAAAGGAAGAGTCTTGCAGATTTTATTATGCTACAATTGTTATCACAGGCCCTCTGTAGGATTAAGGAGTTAGAGATCAGGACACCCTGTGTGGCGGGGCGGAGAGAAGGCGGTGTAGCTGGAGGCGCCAAGGCCTGACGTTCCTGGGTCTGCCTTGGTAGGTAGGACGGCCGTGCCTCGGTATCTGGGGGGTTGGGCCCAGGACCTGCTGCGGATACCAAAGTCCGCAGATGCTCAAGTCCCTTATATTGTACAAGATGGTGTGGTATTTGCATACAACCTGTGCACAACCTCCCCCATACTTTAAACCATCTTTAGATTACTTATAATACCTAATACCATGTAAATGCTATGTAAGGAACCGTTATACTACATTGTTTAGGAAATAAGGACACATGAAGTCTGCACAAATTCAGTACAAACACCATTGTAAGCCTAACTCCATAGTATATGTCAGCAACAATGCAACATTTTTTCCCAAATATCTTCCATCCTCAGCTGATTTGATGAGGCTGCAAGTCCTACTCTGAGCTGTTTAGATGGTAGATGTGAACAAGGGGTCAGAGGACCTAGCCTGATACCTGGGAGAGAAACAAGGAGACCCTAAGCATTGGCGTGGTGGAAGAGGAGTACTTCCCACACACCAGTTACTATGGTAACAGTATTTTAATATCACTGCTATTACCACCACTACTACTATTAGTGATAACATACAAGCACCTAATATCATCTGGCATAATCCCCTCAAGAAGCTCATGAGGTTCACATGATTATCTCTTTTATACAGAATTTTGGAGAATTAAGCCTTTTTGGTCAAGGTCATGTGGCCTGATTCCAAAGACCCTACTTAGAACCGCTATTCTACATGCCTTCTATTTTCAGTGCCTGATGGCACTGAAGACTCCCAGTAGCTCCGCATGGTGGCAGGCTTACGGGTCCCCCGCCTAGTCTACAGATGAGGAGATGGAGGCCTAGCGAGCTTAGGGGAGGCGCTGCCTACAGGGACGCAGCAGAAGGGACAGCCTAGGACTCATGCCCGGGTCCACCTTACACAAAAGCCTGACTCTCGGTCGACAATGCTGGTGAGGCTGGGGGGTAACTTCCCATTGGTGGGGAGGGTGACCTTCAGCACAACAACAAACACTGGATGAGACCTTGTCCTGCCAGGTGTCACCTGCGCCTGGAGCCAACATCACCCAAACCCTGGCTGCAGGTGTGCAGACAGAAGTCCCATAGTTTAAGCTGAGGCTGCATTCCGATGAAACAGCACTGAGTGACAAAAGGCCTGGCTCAGACAGTAATGGGAGTGGTCAGGAAGGCAGGAGAAATCGGTGGGAGTCACAGTGGTTGAGGAATGTTTCCCGGGGAGGTGGATTTGATATGCAGAGAAAGTGTGGTGGTATTTGGAGGATCAAAGGGATGTTAATATGCACCTTTTTATCCATGCACCTTTTTATCCAATACCTTCAAGTGTTCTCAATGTGCTGGACATGGTGGGGGAGGCTGCAGAAATATGAAATACATTTTCCAGTCTTAAGTGGCTTGGAGTCTAGTTGGCGAGATAGAGCACACAGGAAGGCAGTGATTGATACTAGCCAACACCCAATTAGGGGCTAAATTATGTTCCATTATCTCTGAGCACTGTAGACTTTCAGAGGATGAGTGATCAGTAATGGGTGGGGTGGTCAGGAAGGGCTTCCTGCAGGAGATGGGGCTTGAGCTGCAGTGCCTTGGAGGAGGTGGGGGTCAGGTGGAGGGTGTGCCGTCAGTGGAATGGGGGGTGGTCATGGTGTGTTCAGGGGCTGGTGAACAGGGGAGCAGACACAGATGCTGGCCAGCCTCAGTAGCATCGTCATATTTGAGGGCTAGTGTAAAGCTGCCCACAGAATTTGGAATTAAGGTTGCTACCTTGTGAGTTTAACTATAAAACTTGCTCACAAGATCGGCAAACTCTTCTAGGAGAGACTGCCACCAGCCTTGCAGGACTCGATAATGCCGGGGACTTAGAAGTGTTTCTTCATCTCCAAAGGAACAGCCGCCAGACAAGGGATAGTTGACCACGGAGCCAGGAGCATCATGGGGTCAGTGTCTTCGGTGCCTATCTCAGCATTGTCCAGGGAGAATGTGTCCTGTGTCCCAACCCAGGTTGTCCAGGCCGCTGTAGTTCTCATCTCAAATCACAGGAGCCTGTGTGAGCACAGCGAAGGTGGGGTATTCCTAAGAGAGGTCTCTAGTCTCTTCATAAACAAGATGGCTAAACCTCCAAAACTGATGATCAAGCCCAGACTGTGGCAAACTAGCCCCAGAAGGCCACTCCACGGGGACACACAGTCAGCCACCTGGCTCCCCCACCTGACCCCAGGCTGCTGCCTCTGCCTCCCTGGTTGCACAGCCCCAGGGATGTTGTCGCCACACCTTGCACCTGTCAGCCCTGTGTGATGCCCTAAATGAGTTTGCATTTAAATGGCAATAAATATATTCTGAAGGCCTTCCGCAGTTCTTGGTGTTGGAGACAGGGCCCCTTTGCGGCCCCCTGGGGCTCTGGCAGGGGAAGGAGTGCAGTTACCAGATCAGGAACCACGTTAGCGGGAATGAATTCTCCTTCCCTATCATCCTGAGTGACTTATCAGCACTCCCTCCTATCTTCGACAGAGCCCCGGGTTCTGGCAACTGTCAGAAAATCGTCGGCGTGCCCAGCCTTGCCCTCGGAAGAGACGAGATTGTGGGGCCAGTCACTGCAGATACTTGAACCCTCCAGCATGTGCTTATCTGACCTGACATTGACCTGAGGGTGGAGACAGTCTTGTTTCCTCGGTGGTTGTTTCGCACTGGAAAACGGTTCTGTTTTAAAAATGACTGGCCACTCCTCCTGGGCAGGGCCGGCCTTCTGGTGTGGAGGTTGAGGAGAATGGCCCCAGGAATCCTGAATAGAAAGGAAGGCAGGTCTGACAGAAAGGAGGTGGCTTCTGAGAGCCCTGGGGTCTGCCACAGAAGAGTAGCTCGGTGAGGTCTGCGTGTTCACGTGGTGGAAAGGACACGCCCGCATTGCCTGAGCGAGAGCATGATCCATGGCGCGTCGTCAGTGAGAGGTTTCCCCTCTGTGGAAGGAAACTAGGAGGCATGTCAGGGCAGCCCGACATGCTAGGAGGCTCCTGGGCTCCGAGAGGAGGAGAGCAGAGGTTGGAAACGTTAAAGCAGGAGGGGGAAGCGTGTGTGTGCGCGTGCCCGTGTGTGTGTGTGTGGGCCCACGTGTGTTGGATCAGGGTGGTTAGAATAAAAAAGGGTAAAGAATTTCCTCTGAATGTTGGAGCTGTCCGGGAATTGGGAAGCTCATATATACCACCCAGTTTTCTCCCCCTGAATTCACAATTCGTAAAGAAAATGGTACAGTCAACAGTTGGAAATCCTTCTAACAGTAAGCCGGCTGGAGAGTGAGGCTGTGGATCTGCAGCCTGGGGGCTGTGCAGACTTCACTCTGGAATGCCGGGGCGGACAGAGCTCCCGGGACACCCCGCAGGGCCGGACCCTCTGCAGGCGTGGGCTCTGGGCAGGGCTTGCTCTGCTGCGGGCAGATCTGCACCAGGAAAAAGGAGCAGCTGAGCCATGTGGCCCAGATTCTTCCCCCAAGACACCGACCAGACAGCTGACTTCCTCCCCAGACTGAGGGGGATGGGGAATAGGGGGTTAACTTAAGACAGTTTCCTCCTCATGGAGGCACTGAGCCAAGGAAAAAGTCTCTCCAGCCCTTTATGAGTTCTGTGCAAACAGACAACAAGAACTAGAATTTACAATCATTACACCAAACGATTTCCTTTGTCTGCGAGGGATCTAAATGGACATGAAATAGGCACCTGAGTGTCCCTTGGACTTCTGAGGCATGCATCGGTGGCCCTGCTGTCACCAGGCTCGGTTTCCCAGGCTCAGAGAGGTCTGCATGTTGTGACAGAGCAGCGTGAGTAATGGGATCAGGAGAAGAGAAGCCATCTAGGCGGGTAAAGAGGGCACCCCTAAACCCCCCTTTCCTCTCATGCTTCCTGAGTGTGTTCTCACCTCCCCGAGAGCGGGGCACCGGCTCGGTCCTTCCCAGGACTGGCCCTGTGCCTCTTCAGTTCTCACTCACTGGTGGTTCAGTGATGCGGTCCCCACCCACCCCGTGTGACTGAACACCGGAGGGTCTGGAGAATAACTTGGGCAGTTCCTGCCCATCCTGATCTCGGAGACCATTGTGGTGATTAAATCCCTCAGTCGGAAGGTCACCTTGTCCCGTCTCCTACCCCCTGAAAAGTCCCTCAAAGGGGCAGGGGTTGGGGAGGAGGAAAATTGGGTGCAAACTCATAGTTATGAGATAACTAAGTCCTGAGATGTGACCGTAGTTAACAATACTATATACTTGAAAATGGTCAAGAAAGTAGCTTTTAAAAGTTCTCATCACATGAAAAAAAAAATGTTACCATGTGAAGGGATGGATATGAACTAAACTTACAGTGGGGATCATTTTGTTGCAATAGATACATAAAACAGTATGTTGTGCACCTAAAACTAATACAATGTTATATATCAATTATATCTCAATAAAACTGGGAATTTTTTAAAAAGTTCCCTCAACATTCCCTTTCAGACAGTTGCTTGAGTATCTTCTGTTTCCCATACCTCCCTTTAGCAGCTGCCCTGAATCCTGGACTAGTTTTTGGAAAGTAATCTTAATGAGCTGGGTGCTTTGAGCAGAATTCTGCTTCATTTCATTTTAAGCTTCACAGATGCCTGGTCCTTCTTTTAAATGCCTGTGATGTCACCAGCCTTCCTAAAATATGTTGAAGGCGTTAGGCTGCCCTTGCTGAGCCGCTGCAGTGGGGATTCATTTGCGACAGGCCTAGGCGAGTGGGACAGGGTTGAATATTCAGTTGCTGGCGGGGCAGAGCAGGACTCGAGATGAGAATGTGGAATTGTAGCTCCAGGTTGCTAAGCCCTGGGCGAGGAGAGAAGACATCGGAGCTGGGGAAGGTTTCCCATCAGGGCCCAGAGTCAATGGCTCAAACACCAGTGGAATCCTCTTCACCTGTCTGGGTTGCAGAGTGATCACTGGTTTCAGCCTTCTGCTTCCTCGTAAGATCCCAGCATCCTGCTGCGTGAACACGGGAACCTGGACGGAAGCACGGTTGCTTACAGCACCCAAAAGCATCATTCTGAACCCAAGGGCCCTATGTGGAGAGACTGTTCACATAGTTAAGACATTAAATACTTCTTTCAAGTATTTCCATGTAGATAACAATAAGAGCTAAATATGAAATGCAGTAGAGCACCAAGAATACAGACAGAATGGAAACGAGGTTCATTGGCACCCAAGTTACAGAAAGTTTAGTGTAATAGTATTTACCCTTGTGTTCCAGCCATCATTTCAGATACTGAGGTGATTCGTGAAGACTGGGGAGCTCTTCCTGCAAATCTTCACCGCCCCCCTCAGAAAATGCTGCTCTGTCCTGAGGGAAGTGGGTGAGGTCGGTGTTGCTCCTTTGCGTGGCTTTGGAGGGTATGCAGGAGATGGAAGAGAATGTGACTTCAGAAAATGATGCTGCCCATGAATCCAGATTAATCTGGGGCTCCTGAGGCTTGAGCATTAACCAGAGTAAAATAAACATATATGTGGAAACTGTATCTCTGCATTGCATTCTAACCACTGTTTCCATCTATTTCTCTTTGCCCTTTAATATAGTTGGAATGACCCATTTTGAGCTAGAAAATAAGTCTGCGTTTGTTGATGAAATCCAATTGTATAGATGTGACGGTGTTCATAGATCCTCTGAATTCTGTCCTCGGGAATTTTCCCAGATTGAAATCAAATACTCACACTCCTGCCTGGCTCTCAGATTCCAAATCAGCAGTGCCTGCCTTCACACACAGCCTGTATGTGACATTTCTGCGGGAGGTTATCACATTGTAAGGACTGCATGAGTCCTCGGGGCTTATCTAATCAGGTTTTCTTGACACTTGTTTTATTGCGTTCAAATCTCCTGGGCTGATCAAGTGACTATGCTGTTTAGTGACCTGTGACAAAAGACAGCTCCCTTGCAAATGCGTGCCCTTGTTTCAAACCCATTCTCCTGAGAGTGAGAAGAGTTCTGCCTCAAGGCTTGGGGCAGCCTGAACCCTACTGCTATCCGTCTGGTTTTAGGAAACATTCTGGTTGGGGGTGGGTATTTGATGATTCTTAAGGTCCCTTCCAGTTTTGGGGAATTCTAAAATCTAACTGTCACAGCATTTACCACAGTTCTTCCTTGTTCTCTACAAAACAGACATTCAATAAATATGTATGAAATAAGTGAACGGGTGAATAAATGAACACATGGACAGGATTGTCAAGTGCCTGTGATCCCAAGTCTTTCTCCTAGTTCCTCCTTGGAAAACCATTTTGCTTTGGATACAATCTCTTTCAGACAAAGGACTCCGAGTGCCAGCTATGCTCCCTGATGCGTCAAGTTCCAGTCGGGGGCAGACAACCTTACCTGCCCCGGGTTTCCCACCGCATGGAGTTGTAACTGGTGCCCTTCAAAACAAACGGGGTAGTCATGTCCACCTCTCTGGATGGTTATTACAGAAGAATGGGAAATAACAAGTGTTGGTGAGGACGTGGAGAAGCTAGGACCCATACACTCTGCTGGTGGGAATGTGAAATGGTACCGCTGCTGCGGGAAAAAGTCAGGTGGCTCCTCAAAAAGTTCATTTCCACATGACCCGACCGTTCCACCCCAGGTATGCACCCCAAAGAATGGAAAGCAGGAGCTCAAACACACACTTGTATACAATTGCACATGGCAGTATTGTTCACCGTTTCTTAGCCTTTGGCTAAGATCAAGCGTAGATATCTATTCTTATCAGCTTAACATAACAGCATCACTCACAATCGTGGAACAACAACCAACAGATGAGTGAACACATAAACACGATGTGGTATACACATACAATGGAGTATCATCCAGCCTTAAAAGGAAGAAAATTTGGACACATTCTACAACATAGATGAACCTTAAAAATATTATGCTAAATGAAATAAGCCCAACATAAAAGGATAAATATTGTATGATTCCACTCCCATGAAATATCTAGAATAGACAACTTCATAGAATAGAGGTTGCCAGGGGTTGAGGGGAGAGGGGAGGGGGCGTTATTATCTGATGGGCACAGAGCTCCAGTTTGGGTTGATGAAGAAGTTCTGGAAATGGGTAGTGGTGATGGTTGTACAACATTTAATGTCCCTGATTTGTGCACTTAAAAATGGTTACAGCGTTAATTTTATGTATGTATTCTAGTGCAATAAAAATAGTGAAACAAAACAAAATAAAAAGGGTATGTGAAGAACTAGGGGTAGGAGGATATCCGGTGAATTATGCCTTAAAATACTGCTAACTAGAGAAGCTAGCACTTCATGGGGGCCTGCAGCCTACAGACACTCTCGTGTATCACTGTCTCAATCCTTGCTACATCTCTGTAGGGGGTGTCATCCCATTTCACCAACAAATAAACTGAGGCACGGAGATGTTGGCACCCCCAACATCCTATCATCGGCCAATAGCAGAGCTGGGATGTGAACACCTTCCTTCACTTTCAGGATGGTGCTCCTCCAGCTCCCCCGCAGTGGCCTCCCTAAAGTGGGCACCGTGTGCCTTGCAGAAAAGCAGCCCCACATCAGGCCTGTGAGGAGGGCTGAGGGGGCGGTCAGGCATGCTGGCCCAGAGCACAACAGCCTGGCCAGCAACCCCCAGCTGGCCTCCCTCTCACCCTCCCCGGGAGAGGACGAGGTCAAAAAGCTTCCAGCTGGGTTGACGGCACGGACATGCATTTACTCTGAAGATATATCTTGACTATAAAATCACTGGAATCCCCAACCCGCCTTCCCCCATGCCTCTTTAATGCTTGTGTATTCAGAGATCTTTTGAAAGCCTGGACATCAAATTCTAACCTTCTGTATATCAGAATCCAGCACGTCTCCCACAGTCCCATGGGCCATTTTTCAGGAGAACTTTTCCCCAGTTTGACATCTGAGTCCAGCATCCTGGGCATGAAATCACTATTTGTAGGTATCATGAGGAGTTTCCACCACCTGGTGAAATTCATGCATATCATTTTCACTTTATATGTGAGGTCAATCTCTTTGGGGCCCCGTTCAGCATAGAGACAGCCATACATCTCCTGATTTTATGGTTGCAGAAGTCACTACATCAAACCATCCACTGGCTTTTTCAGAGTAAAGTGATCCATCTGTGTAATTAATCTTGAGCACGCTCCTGCCCAAAACGGGCAAGTTCAGCTCTGCCTATTGCTCTTCATAACAACTTGAAAGATGGCAACGAAGGCCCTTTGGTTCTGATGTCCACCCTCAAGGCCTTCAGCCATGGAGTTCCCGCTGTTCCGGGCATTCCTGCGAGTGCGCTGTTAATTAAACTCCCCAGGTTGTTCTTCTGAGACAGTGGCCGCCTCAGGAGGAGTGCCAAGGCCAGGCCAGGAACACTCCGCCTCCTGTCCATTGTCCTTGATTGCCAGGCCTCTGTCTCTGGAACAGTGAGCCTTGGGTTCCCAGGCCTGGCAGCCCATTTGCCAAACACCCACCCACTGCAGCTGGGAAGAGGTAGTGGTTCCAGTGATTAGGAATCCGGGCTCTGACAAAACACTGAAGTTTTAACTCTGGCTCTGTAAGGAACAAGTTCTGCAGTGATGGGAAAGCCTCTTACCTTCTCAGTATCTCAGTTTCCTTGTCTGTAACATGGGGGATAACAGTAGTATAACCCACCTTAAGTGGTTGGGAATAAGGAGATTTTAACATGCAGAACATTTAAAACAGTGTTGGAAGCAGACGAAGACCTCACTGCAGGTTAATCGCTATCATTCTCAGAATTCTTGATCAGTGCCTGGATTCACAGAGTGCCTCACCAAAATGCTAACCTTCGAAAATTTCCTGGAAACCCCGTGTAAATATCCACAGTCAAGAGCAAATGTGTTGAGCAACAGTCCTCGGCCGTCCCCAGATTCCCTGTCAATCTTCAGAGGCTGCTGCAACTTGGAAGTCAAAGATTAGGAGTCCTACTTGCTGGAGTAGTTGAGTCACTTTCTCCTACCCCTATTTTTTTTTAATTCAAGGCTTGCTATGGCCTTTTTAATAAGAATTTGAAAGTTCAGTATAAAACACTCAATAAAAAAATTTTACAGCTACACTTTATAAATGACTGAGAATTATGTTATTTTAAATTTACAAAACTTATAAATACATACTCACTTATTTTATCCCCCTACACCTATTGTTTGAAAGGCACTTCATAATCTGCAGAAGACTCTGTCTTATATCAGTGACCTGGCTCTGTCCCCACGGCTTTCCCTTTCTGCCATGCGGACGGAGCGCTGACGTCACCTGAGTCCTGGCACGCCTTGACTTTTTTTGCACATGCTTCTCTCTTGGTGTGGTACGGCTCCTTGCTTGGGGACACTCTGCCTCTTCTGCATTTTCCATGGCTCATCCTCCTGGACCTTCCGGCAGTGGCTTAGACTCCGCCTCCCGGAGGAACCTCCCCAGCAGGTCCCGGTCCAATCTGCATGGAAGAGCCTTTTCTGTGTGTTACAGCACCTAGTACCCATCACCACTCCCGCCCTAGTGTGCTCCTCTCCCCTGCTGGGCCCTGAGCTCCTTGAGGGCAGAGCCGTGCTGTTTCTTGTGATCTCTCTGGTCCTCAGCATGACACGTGGTATTTCGAGGGAGTTCAGAAAAGAAATGAAGCACCCTTGGAGGGATCTAGAACTTGCCAGGGGGGTGGGGTTCCTTAGAGAGGGGAAACAGGCAACACGACTGAGACATTTGGAGAAGGCTTCACAGCAGACGTGACACATGGAACGGAGTCTTTGAAGATGACAATGACTTTGACGAGCAGAAGAGGGGAAACAAGGGCTCAATCACCCCACTCTTGAGACCATCAAATATTGAGGAGGTGGGGGCAGCTTTACCTTGCTCTCAGAACATGTCTGGTGCTGGCCATCATCACATGACTACAGCTGGGAGGCACCCATGATGGGGGCCTTTCAGAGGGCAGCAAGGTCCCCCTCCTGCCCCCGAATTTGATGTGAAAATCCTGCTCCTGCTACAGCTCGCAGGTCAGCAGTCGTGTCCGTCAGTTTTTCAGGAGGCCCCGCTGATGGGAGGTGGACTCGCTGATCGCTAACACAGCTCTCAGAGTGATTTGGAATAACTGGAACACATTCTTTAAGGTGTTCCACCTTTTAAGGATACCTAGCAAGTAGTAAATATCATCAAAATTAATTGTGCCAAGCAGACTCTTACAATTTAAATTGAATTGTCAGCTTTGTGTAATAAAATGTTAAAATTATGTGTTGCACAAGGAATAAATTTAACCCGGTTATTTGACTCAAAATTAAATTAAAGACCGAATGCACTTACTTTTTAATAGGCTTTACATTGTTATATGACTTCCCTCCGAGTCATTTATCTCTAAGCCGTATTTCTTTAAAGCAGGTAATGTAAATTTCCTTTCCCTGGTTCCTTTCCATCCCCAAAGCACACAGTATTTCTCCCACTTAACTTTTCCTGATGATAATCGTTGGTGGGTCTGAGTATGTGTAACGTTTCCTCTCCCTCAGATGCGCGTAGAGAATGATCTTCCCTCCCTCTGACTTGGATGGACTACTGGCCACAATGGCATGCACTAAAGATGCTGCTCCTCATTGCCCTGGTCTGGCACACCCTCCAGAGAAGGGTGACCAGGCACAGCAAAGGACTGGATGTCCCAGGCTTTGATTTGTTCATCTGGCAGCCCTATACCAGAGCCCTTCTCAGGGTCCCAGACGTCTTCCTGGACAGACCTCCACCTCCGTCCCCTGAGTGCTTGCTCACCTGCTCGCCCCCGTGGCCCCCACTGGAGGGACCGTCTCTGTCTGGAATGGCTAAGCTTCCCTTTCACTCCCTGAGCTAAGTCTTTGCCAAATATTTCCTGTGTCTGTTGAGCTCGGCAAGAGGCATTTACCCCGGTCCTGCAGCATCTGTTATTCATGATGATGAATGACCAGAGCATGTGGATGGAACTAGAAGGAGACGGGATAAAGGCCACCACTCCAGGGAATGGATTCCTAATGTATAGGAACTTCTTAATGCAGGAATCATGCTTCCCACACTGCAACCAAGTCATCCTGTGTGTCCACGGACCAGCCAGATGGAGGCTACGCATCCGTTCTCTTATTACTGAGTCAGTGTTTTATTATGTGAGTTGGACTTAGAAGAGGAAAGACAGAAAGCCATTATTTTTTCTGTGTTCAGTTGAATGCTTCTTCTTCCATAAGACATCTCAGGCAGTTCTTATGGAGTTAACAAATAGCCTCATTTTTCAGATAATAAAAATGTCCACTTCAATTCAGAATTCAAATTTGTCACACAAATTTCTTCCCGCCAGATTGGGCCTGAAGCAAGATGAGGGGTCAGCAGTGAGTGAGGTGGGCTGTCCTGGCTGCCTCATCACTGTTGTCACGCCTTCTCCCGGGTTCCGCCTCCCCACCCCCACCCACCGGGAGACAGGTAGAAGACAAGGGAGGAGTCAGCAAGGGCTCCCTCGGGGGTCACCACTGCAATCTGGTGCCAGGCTGATTCTTTCTCTTGGGCAGCACTTTTAGGGGTTCTCTGGGATCTCCCCTTGGCACCTTGCTTAATATCATGGGCCTCCGACCTTCAGTTTTTTTAAAGAAGTCAAAGCCATTCCAGCTGGCCTCACGCCCTCCCCATACCTGTGGTACACCCCTGTGTTGGGGTGCCATCCCCTGAGTCTTTACTCTGCTCCCTGGCAGGGATGTCTCCAACCACGCTCATTCCCTACAGGCAGAAGGCAGAGACCAGTCTGCACCCTCCCAATTCTGGCCACACAGGTGAAGCTCTGCACGTGGATTCCAGGGGCTCTCTCACTTTGCTTAAGGGTGAACCACTCCCTTCTTCCCAGGCCAGTGCGGGCTGGAGTGAGGGTGGCTGTGGCGCGAGAGCCCAGAAAGCCACCTCTCCGCACAGGCACCCTTGTCGCTGCTGCTTCAACCTCCAAAGAAATTTCTAGTGTCCTCTTTTAAACTCTTGGGTGGGTGACAGAACAAGCTTTGGGCCACCCCTTTGTCAGCCCTACACGGATGATCTCATGCCCCCTTCAGGGTAGTTCTCAGCTGTGGGGCCTCACCCACATGCCAATACGGGAGGCATATCATGCTACTACCCCATTACCGCGTCATAAAGGTAGGAATCTAATTGTGTTAAATTTTGACTTCATTTTACTCCTAAATTTATTTCTTTTTTTAAGATTTTATTTATTTAATTTTAGAGAGGGAAGGGAGGGAGATAGAGAGAGAGAGAGACATTACTGTGCAGTTGCTGGGGGTCATGGCCTGCAACCCAGGCATGTACCCTGACTGGGAATTGAACCTGCGACACTCTAAATGTATTACTTAGAAGAGCAAGGAAGCAACACAAGCAACTACAGGGATTGCCTTTCCTTCCAGGTTCAGGCTCTGGACTTAACATGTGCTCTGACGGGAACACAGTATATAATTAGATGTGCCCATTATATTTTTAGAAAGGAGATTTCAAATGGGGGAGCGGTGTGCATGTCCAGGGTACCCACGTGAGACACCGAAAGGGAAGATGGGGCGTGAGGCACTCTGAAAGCCAGAATGATAGCAAATGCTCTGGTGGAAAAGAAGGGAGGGAGGTCTCTAAGGAAGGCCGTGCCGGGGTAGAGCAGGCCCTGTTCCGTGAGCGCTGTGAGGACAGGACCGTAAGCTAGAAGGGGAGGACCTTGCCCAGAGGCACGGGCAGAGCAGGAGCCTGAATCTGGAAGGAAAGGTAAAGGCCAGGATGAGCTGAAGCTGGTGAAACAGTAAGACCAGCACCATGTTTTGTGTTTAATGCAAATCACTCCTCTCAGGGCCAGGCTCCGTTTTATGCACTTATAGTTGAATTTGTTGGATCAGCATGACAAGTAGGTACTGCTGGCATCCCTGTCCACAGGCGGGGAAATGGTGCAGAGAGTTCAGACAACTGGTCCAGAGTCAGGCAGCTAGGAAGTAGCAAGGTGGGAATTCAACCCAGGGAGCCAGGCTCCCGGAGCCTGTGCCCTTCACCGCCACCCCTGCCACCCCGGTTCATCTATTTTGAGCTCTGCTAGGAGTTACGGTCCTTTGAGGCTGTGGATTAGGTTTTGTGTGCTTTTGCAGTCCCAGCATTTTGCTCAGTGCCTGGCAAGTGGCACACACTCCAGGCTTGTTGAATTGAATTGTGCAGGTGTAACAAGTAAAACGAGACTCCTGTGTCCTATTTTTGCCGAAGCCTCCAAACCGAGGATAATGGATGGTAAGTGCTGTCCCCATTTTGAATAAAGGGGCTGGCCGCATCCACCTTGAACTTGGAGGAGGCCAAGCGGGCCAGGCAACCGCCTGGGCATGTGAAGAGACATGTTGCTCTAAGGAGAGAACAAAGAACAATCTCTCCAGCTCTCCTTGGAGAGATTGTGTAGGAGTAGAGAGCACGGTGGCTTCCCGGCCCCTCCCTATCTCCCGCCCACCCCCCTCCCTGGCCACCCAGAATAGTGAAGAAGGGCCCTGGACAACCACTAGGGGAGATTAGAGTTATTTTTGGAAAGGGAAGCTGATACCTCACGGTGCTGGCCAGGTCCTGGCTGATCCACCAAACTGTCCAGCCTTCCTCATGCTGTGGCTGGACAGGCATAGGAAGGAGGGCTTGGGGGATAGGCCCTGACTCCCCGCTGAGGCAGACTGAAGGCCAGGGGCTGGCAGAGGCTCCCCGAGATGGCGGGCTGGCAGAGGAGAGAGGGCAGCGGTAGGCATGCCCTGCAAACCCCAGTTTGGGAAGGACCACAGCTGGCCAAGAAGCCTGCCTGCTTGGTGAAGGCAGCTGGCCCTCAGCCAACACAGACAGAAAGGGTCCAGGGGACGTGTGAGAGGCCACCTGAGAGTGTATGGCCCCTGCTTGGACTGATGTAGAATCCCCTGAGAGAGTACGTGTTAGGGGGTGGGTGGGGACTCGGGAGTAGTGGGAGGTGTGCCCAACAAACCTTCAAAGGGTCCCACAGGAATGTTCCAGTACGTACATGTCAGCAGTGAGAAGGAGCATTACACAGCTCAGGGAAAAGCCCAGAGCCCAGCCCCTCTCCCTGCCCCTCTCCCTGGCCCTGGCCCTGGCCCTAGAGAGCCAGAAATAGCAGAGAGGGTGGGGGAAGGGTAGAAGAAGGAGCAGGCCTGACCTGGGCTGAGGTCGTGGAGGGGAGAGAAAGGAGCCGCTTCTGTTGGAGACAGTGAAGCTTTGGTTTAGATCATGCTGGACTTTCTGATACCTGAAAGTGACCAGAGTGCCCATCTGGTCAGATGACACCGGGCGTGGGGAGGGGAGGGCTGACGGGATGGATGTGAGGGTGGCTGCAGTGGGGGGGGGGGGGAGAAACACAAAGCTGTTTCTTGATGTCGCCCTACCCCATCCAGCCTGTTCAATAACCTGTTACACCAGGAAGCGGCGGGTGGGCGGGGAATGTTCAGATAGCACTGCCTTCCTCCCCCCAGCTCTAGGGCAGGCTTTAAAGAAAAAACAACAGACCATTTCAGTGTTTCTGAAATCCAATGCCTTGTAAATCCAAGTGCACATTTATTATTTTTTTCCCTGAAGACATTTTTTAAAAAATGTATGCTATCTGAAAATATATCGCATGTCAGGAGACTATTTTGCAATGACAGAGCCATTTACAGGTTTGTACGTGCTCTCACGTGATTATAAGTTCAATGTCACTCTGTGGCCTTCCTGCTCTAGGAAGTTGCAGTGTCCAGCCTGCGTGGGGGTGGCAGGAAAAGGACAGGACAGGGACGAACAGGGATTGGCTTAAGACTTCTGGCTGAGACCACAGGGAACTCCCACCACGCTCCTGGCAAAAGGTGTCAGGTAACCACAGGACAACCTCAGGGTTCAAGTCCAAGGATGAGGTGGGGGCAGGAAGCTGATCTGAAGTAACGGGTTGGCTGCACAGGACTCTGAGAGTGAGTGAGTCTGGAGAGCCTTTTAGAGGGAGGAACTTTAATTTTTTTTTAAGAGTAGCCATTCATCTGGTGATGGGCACCTGGTTGTTTCCGTGCCGTGGCCATTGTGAGCAACGCTGCACTGAGCACAGGCTGCAGATACTCTTGCGGATGGCACCTTTGCGTGTTTTAAATACATATCCAGAAGTGGGACTGCAGGATCCTGTGGTAGTTCTATTTTTAAATTTTTGAGGAGCCTCAATACTGTTTTGCGTAGCAAATGCACCAGTTTACACTCCCACCAACAGGGCACAAGGTTTGCTTTCTCTCCACATCCTCACCAGCTCTTATGATCTCTGTGGGGTGACTGTTGTTAACTGAACCTATTGTGGCAATTATGTCACAGTATACACATATATCAAATCATGACGTTACATACTTTGGATCAATACATACTTTGGATCATACTTTGGATCAATGTTACATGTCAATTATATTGCAATAAAACCGGAGAAAAACAAGCTATGGCAATAAAAAGTTTTTAGAGAGTAACTCGTGCCTTTGCTTTAAACCCGTAGACAGGACGAGAACCACTAGGGGCCCAAGATGATGTAGTCACAATTATGTAAATTCAGCCTATGCAAGAATTTTATACCTGAGGAAACTGACCCAATAAAATCAGATTAAACAATGTGTCCAAAGGGACACAACTGATAAACAATAGAACTAATCACCTCTCATTTTTCTTCAATTTTATCACAGTGCAGAAAGCCTTCTAAATGAAAGGGATAACACAAAGATGTATGGAAGGAATACATAGCTTAGCATGATACAATAGTGAGAAAATACCTAGCTCAAGTTCAGAAGCACAGTTCCCGCACAGCCAGTCTTGGCCAAGGACAGACCTTGCCATTGCAAGATGGCAGGACCCCCGGCCGAGTTGGGACACGGTGCAAGGATTCTGCCTCCAGCCCTCACCGCCAAGTGAGCCTGTCTGCCCCACGAAGCTGCCTCTTCCACGTTAGTTTTCCCCTCTGCCTTCCAGACGCGGCCTCCCGGAGCCCGGAAAGGACAGCGGCGGGTCCCAGAACCCTGGTCATCGTCTCTGAGACAATGGGGAGCAAGAGCTCCCAAATACCAAAAGAGTGGAATTTCAAAAGTGGATACAGGAGGATTGTTGTTTCCTGGCAAAATTCTAGGACTGAATATTTTACAGAAGAATCGAGGCTCCTCGGAAAATAAGGATGTGGCGTTCGCCAAAGCGAGGTGCACAGTACTAACCTCACTGCTTTCTCATAGCGTTGGCAGCCTCGCATGCGAGGGGGCTCACAGGTACAGTAAAACATTTCATAAAGTTCCTTTAAAACATGTAGACATAAATTAATTAAATGGAATATAGTTTGATAAACTCATACGTGATTAAAAACCCTGTACCTAAGGAGAATAAGCTGCTCTGTGAGTGGATATCCATAAAGCATTTATTGAACAAGAATTGGTTGATTGATTGATTGATTGATTTTATTATAGTCAAGACCTTTGTTAATGATGTGAAGCAATAGCAAAAAGAGACTATGAGTGGAATTATGTAACATTTCTGACAAGACCATGATTACGTGAGTAAATAACAGGTATGATCTTTATTTGTAGACAAGGACAATTTAAACCCATTGTTTATGGAGAACAGTGGTGTGCAGAGCATTCTAACTGATACCCTAAATCCTTTTTGGGTGATAGCAACAGGGACTTCCATGCCGGGGATGCCACCTTGGACTAATGCACATCCTTTGGTGGTACATAATGACATTGCTGCACAGTCATAGCATTTTTGATGGAGCTCAGAGTATCATCCCATCAATCTCAGTGTCACTTTCGGTTGTTTCTTTTAGCTAAACATGCCGAGTTCTTTCCCGTCATCATGCGCCATAACACCTAGACCTTTAGCCTCCCCCCCACACCTGGCTCTCTATCTCCTCTGGGCACGGTCTAGCGCTCCCCTTAAAATGCGACACTTAGTTACCAACTCCAATACTCTAGGTAAGGTTTAATCACCTAGGAACACAGTGTAATGATGTCCAGCCTTGATTTAGAAACTGTTCTTCTATTAACACAGTCCATCGACTCTTGAGTGCGTGCTCCCCACACTCGGCTCTTCGTGCATTGTGACCTTAAAGCTCTCAAGTCCTTCCCATTGGAACTGCTGTTGAAACAAGAATCTCTCCTCTCGTCCCTGTTGATTATTTGGAAACTGAATAAATGGGTTTACATTTATTCCTGTTACATTTTGCCTTATCAGATTGTAGCTTAAAACGTCAGAAAAAGTCTTTGTTCTTTTAACTTAAATGGGTCATCAGTGTATTGGTTTAGCACACAACATCAGCACTCAGTGAACAAAAAACTCAAGTGCCTATTGCACACTGGGCCATTCTGGCTCCCCAGAGGTTTCACAGAAATGCTCTACTTTCTGCTAGTGGGGATTGTGCGTCTGACCTGCCCTCTCCATTCCACCTCTACCCGCAAACAGCTCCTCCGGCAGTTTCCCCATTTCAGTAAATGTCCACTCTGTCCTCTAGTCGCTCAAGACAAAATTCTTAGAATCATTTATAACTTTTCTCTTCTTCTTCCATTCCACATCCCATCCATCAGCAAACCCTGTGGGCTCTGCCTTCAGCGTCTAACCAGCTACTGACCCCTTCTCGCCACCGCTGCTCTTGTTACCACAGATCAGAGCCCCCATCCCCTCTGGCCTGGATCATCACACTGGCCATTTAACTGGACCCCTGATTTTCACCCAATGCGCTGTAGTCTATTTTTAACTCACCAGCAGGCGATGCTTTTAAAACAGCATTCCTATGGTCCAAGCTGTCCAGCGTGTTCCCCATCCAACTCAGTAAAAACCTGTTTCTCCCAGAGCCCTGGGAGGCCCTACGTGGTTTCTCTCCCAGCTACCTCTGACCTCATGCACCCCCCTCCCTCCCGTTTACACCTGTCCCCACTCCCTTGCTCTTTCCCAGGTGTGCCAAGCAGGCTCACACCTCAGGGTTCACGTGCTGTTGTTCCCTCTGATTCGTTTTGTCATGGTTTGTTTGCTCATCTCCTCCAGCTCTCTGCCCAAATGCCATGTCACCAGTGAGGCCTAAACATAGCAATACTCACCACCTGCACTGCGCTTTCTTTCTCTCTGTAGGACTGAATGCCATCTGGTAAACTTGTCTGTTTATTTGTGCATCCCCTGGCAATCCCCAATAAGGTGTCATTTCATTAAAGGCAGAGGCTCTGTTTGGCTCACGTCTACATAGCCTAGATCAGTGCCTGGCGTGCTGGAGGCTCACAGTAAATACTTGCTGCCGAATGAATGAATAAATGAAAGGAATGAATGAAAAGCATTTACAACAAGACTTGAGACATAAGAGGTCAAGCATTGGATGAATGAATGACTGGCACTTGATAGTGCTTGGCACATAGGACTCACTCAGTAAATTCTTGCTGAATGAATGAATTAAAGCATTTAAAACAATGGAAACACATAGTAAGCCTTTGATGCTTTAACACTTATTATTCAAATGTCAAAACTCCAATATCAAGGAGCGCTCCTTTCCCCCAAACACCCAAAGAACAAAAGAAGCTCCTCATTGGGCCTGGAGAGTAGGGGAAAGGGAAACTCAGAATGAGCAGGGGTGGGAAGCCCACCCCGAGGGTCCCTAGTTCAGGAAGCCCCAGGATGGGGACTGCGAATTCAAGGACCCTGTGTGGGGTTACATCCCCATTCTGTGTGTCCGTGGAGGTTTTCGTGGTTCTCATCGGTTCTGAGTGTGGATCTCTGAATATGGGGGGACTGACAGTATCATCTGCTGTGCCCTATGCAACACGTCCTTACTATCAAAGAGCGCAGGGAAGAGAGGGAACTCATTCTGTAAAAGTTTTTGCTCTTGATCTTCGTGAATGAAATGCCATTATTCAAGAGGTTAACTTTCAACCCCTGAAATTGTATGTATAACTGGAACATTTGAATTTGTGGAACTGTTAAAACTGTTAGAACTGTTCCAAGGATTTATCAGCTATTTGCTTTTTAGTGTGAATTCGTCTGCTCAGCTTTCGCCCTCCAAACTCCTAATGATACCAATCCCAACTCAAGAATGGGAGTTTCTGCTTGGGATGGAAGAAAGGTCGAGAGAGAGAGAGAGAGGAGTTTCATAACTAAGTCACCAGTGGAAAGAACAGTGCATGCATTTTTGCACATAGATAGGCCTCAGAATGATAGAGCCGAGCAGATGGGGGGTAGGAGTTTGGGGGTGAGGCCGGGATCAGATGTAAATTTCTTCCAGATGAAAACCAGGCAGCGTCCTTATTGACTGCGCGCATTGTGCGAGGCAGGAAAAACGACTCTCACGACCCTGATCCAGGGCAACGGTTTGATGCTAATTTATTTGGGCAGCTGAACCCAAGGGGAACCTGTATGTGAACGTTTGTCCAAACTTATTTTTTCTTTCAACTCCTTTGAAGGGTCTCAGTTTCCAAGACTATGTCAATACGCATGCAATCCGACCGAAGCATCTGAGTGTACACAGGGCTTCTGTGGCCTGGAACTGGCGCGGAGTCAGGAATTGCGCGGGCCTGGCAGCCATTTGTCCTCCTGCCCGCTTGCCTGGAAACTTGGTGGATGTTGTGGGTTTGCCGTGTTGACGCTGCAAATGCTGGTTCTTACCTCGAAGGAGCCCCGCTGCCTCCTCGCCTTGACTTTGCAGCCACAGGGATGCTGTCCTCCTCAAAGACCCACAGAGAGGCTGGGCCCCAGGGGGTGCATTAGTAAAGTCACACAGAGACAACTCACCGAGGGAAAACTGAAGGTCGATCGATTCTGGGCTTGCTGCTAATGTGTACTTACAGATTCTTGGTTACTCGATGGGGAGTCTGTAAGGCTAGAGGAACACGAAGCAAAGATGGTAAATTGCCAGAGCAGCTTAGGGACCTGTGATGCATGTTTGGAGCCTCAGAAAACTTAAAGTCACCAGTGCAGACCTTTACTAGGTCCTTCAATGCCCCCTGCTGTGTTCCAGCCACGTGGTCCTAGGCCCCACCCTCAAGGCGAAGAGCCCAAGTGACCGGTCTGTCCATGGTTAATTTTACTTGTCAGGAAATTATTTAGAACTGATAATAACAGTAATTAATTTAGTAATACATTCACATTAACACAATTAAATATGGTTATTTTATGACAGTAGGAATAGCCCTGATTACTCCCAGTTTGGTTCTTAGAAATCAGTGGTAGTTCACTCAGCTTTTCCCCTCCAAACTCCTTACTGATACCAGTCTGAACTTGAGCATAGGGGTTTTGCTTGGGAAAAAACCACAAGCCCTCATGTCCAAGAGCACGGCTGCCAGCCCTGTGTCATCTCCTGTGAGCCTTTACAACGCTACAGGCAGGGCGAGTTGCTGGTGTCAATGATGCTGTGGCCAACAGCACGCAGGGCTCGCCACGAGGTGGGCATCACAGCAGGCGCTGGCTGTGCACCTGCTGTGCACAGAACGAACCAGCAGGTGCACAGAACGAAATGGTGGGAACATCATTTCATTCCCACCGCAACAGTACAAAGGGCCTGGAGAGTAGGATGGCCTTGCCTCCACTCCACCCATAGGAACTGAGAGGGTAGGTTAGGGTGACAAGGCCAGTCAGGAGCAGAGCTGAGAGTTGAACGCTGGTGGGTTTGATTTCCAAGTTCAGGCTCCACCCATGACGTCCCCTCTGCCCACTCTTCATGGGCCCTTTGGGGTTGAGCTGGATGACAGCAGTCATAGGAGAGCTCTCAGCCAACCACAGAAGGGCCTGAACAAAGTCAGCTCAAGGTCATTTCTCCTTCGATTTCCCCTCAGCCTAGCAGAAATATGACCCCAACTGTGAACGCCTACAAGGAAGTTCGGGGAAGTACTAACATTCAGTGATGCTCCTGGATTCCCTTAAGACCTGTGATGCCGGCCTTCATCTTTCAAGTAACAGCATGGAGTACAACAGTCCACGATCCAATCCAGTCGCAGAATCTCAGAGCTGCTTGGGGCTTTGCATCTAGCCCATGCTTTCTTCCTGAATTACCTGCTGAGAATGATCTTACAAAGAGGGAACTGAAGGATTGTGGGAAGAAGTGAATAAACGAGGGTGCTCTTGTGTCCCCCGTCATTGTCCGTATCCTTGTGGGTCTACACCCCTTCAAGCTCTCATCGCTATCATGCGATGATAGCAGGCTTTCATGAGGAAGGGGAGGTAAATGAAAATGTCCAATCTGTTATCTTCACCCAAAAGTCCCTAACGGCTCTATAAAAAGATCTGATTTAGTATTAATTGTAGATAATTTTGACATATTTGTATTTTTAAGGACAGATGGGGCCTCATTGTGACTATTTCCAGTTTATGGGCTATTTTTACTTGCTGTTCTAAAGAAAGCTTCCTATTTCAAAATGATGCTTTGGTTTCCTTTTTAAACACATGTTTAATAATGACCCCACAGCAGAAAATATGGATCTCTCCCTCTTTGGGCATCTGAGACTCATATAATTAGAAGCGCCCTCGCGAAACAGTGAAGCTCTTAATCGGTTTCCTTTCAATATTCGGCGTTATGCATTCAGGTTGTCAGAATTTTTACAATGCTTCTAATGAAGTGCGCACATAATGAATGGTACAATTACCACAAAACGGGGTTCTAATGAGCAATTAGCATTCCAAGCAAGAACATTCCAGGCGTTTTTATTCTCCTCCTCCCGGACTGGAGGCTAACAAGTCTTTATGAAAAAAAAACGAATGGGGAGGAGGTGCCAGCAGCACAGCCCTCAGTTCAAACGGCTCTGAAGAGCCCAGTTCTCCTCCACGTTTGCAGGTGGCGATGTAGGTTAAGAAAATGGGTTGCCAGGGCCCTTGAGGGCTGTTGGTGGGAATGTGAATTGGTGCAGCCACAGTGGAAAATGGTATGGAGATTCCTCAAAAAAGTAAAAATAGAACACCATGTGAACCCCACTCCTGAGTGTATATCCAAAGGAAATGGAAACCAGGATCGCAAAAAGATCTCTGCACTCCTGTGTTCAGTCACAAGAACCAAGATAAGGAAACAACCCAAGTGTCAGTCAGTGAATGAGTGTATAAGGAAGATGTGATGTGTGTGTGTATGTACATGTGTATATATATAGTTATTTAATCATAAGGAAGGAAGAAATCCTGCCACCTACGACCACCAATAGATGCCCCTAAAGAACATTATGGTGAGTAAAATAAGTTAGACAGAAAAAGACAAACGCCATATGAGTGGGACCTGAAAAAGCCAAACTCACAGAAACCGAGATGAGAATGTTGGGGAAAGTTGGGAGCTATTGGTCAAAGGGCACGGACTTCCAGGGAGAAGCTGAATAAGTTCGGGTGATCTGGCGTACAGCATAGGGCTATAGTTTCTAATTCTGTTTCAAACACCTGAAAGTCACTAAGAAAGTAGACCTTCAATGTTCTCACTACATAAAAGAAATAATAATTGTGTGTTAGATAATGCTATGGCTGGAATCGTTTTGTAGTATGTAAGTGCATCAAATCAACACTTCATACACGTTAAACTTGCAGGATGTCATGTGTCCATTACATCTCAGCCAAGCCTGGAGAAGGGAGTGGAACATAGAGTCTCAGGTAGGTACGGTCCCAGGTCTTTCCTGACCCACGTGAGCTTTCCCATGTTGGAGATGGGGCCGCAGGGGTGTGGGTGTCCAGCATGCAGTAATGACCGACGTGGTCATGGCTGTGAACTGAGGCTCGTCCCTGGGACACTATCCTTTTCTTTTGTCCTATGGATTTGTGGTGTCAGATACCTAAAGGAGAGAAAGTCTATAAATCATTGCTGTAGTTAAAATAAAACCTGCATTTACTGCATGCCCATCTCATGTGGGTTGTTATTGAAGGTGGCTTACAATGCATTATTTTGTATTCTTACAGCTGACAAGGAACATTATATAGCTGCAAAAGCCTAAGCTTCGAGATGCAAAGAAAAGTGGTCAAAGATTATGGGCAAAAATAATCAGAGCAGAGTGTGCCTGGCTCCACGCTCTAGCTAGTCTTTGAGGAGGAAGCCACTGTCTTGGATGGCCTCTTCCTGGCTTGCTTTCCGATCCCCTGTTTAACCCAGATTAAGCCATTTGTTCATCGCCTGCTTTCTGGAACCTACTTTGCATGACTCCAGGTTCCCTGATTAAACTGTAGCCTAAAGCAGGGGTTGCAGCCAGCGTACCACAAGAATTTTTAAAACGTGCAATACCTGACTCTTTGGTCCGGGGTACTCACCTCTTTTCCCTTAGATGGCCAAGTGAAAATATAACAACCTCCAACACAGCAATAGCCATCCAGTGTGAATGCATCAAAATTATACTTTTTTTGTCAGATAGGCAAAAAATACATTTTTTAGTGTGCTGCAGGATTTTAGTAATTGGTTTATGTGAGCCATGAGATGAACAAGGCTGAAAACCATGGGCCTAGAGCGATGTGATGCGTGGGTTGTGCTTTGTCCTTCTGCTCTCCCCCCTGGGATGGTGAGACACAACGGAAATTACGTACCATTGTTATTGGTTACAGTGCTTCTGCTGCACGTATCAGAAAACTCCCAATTGACCACCTTAAAAAGTCCAGAGAATGAATCCTCTCACATGAAATAGGTCCTGGTAGAGACCACCTCCAGGCTTGGTTAAGTCTGTGGCTTAGCGGTGCCACCAGAGCCCTAGGCCCCCCCTGTCTTCCTGCTGTCGTCCTCAGGACTCTGGCAAGGTGGCCATCCCTGTCCCAGGCACCACATCCCGGCACAAGGGCCTCCCAGGCATGAAGAGGAACAAAGGCTGGCCTTCTGCTCTTCAAGTCCAGGCAACACGTCCAAGAAGCCCACAGGCAGGCTTATCAATGTGCCTCATTGGCTAGATGGAGCCTCCCCTAAACCCATTGCCGACAAGGGGCCCAGGACGGCAGTGATTGGCTTAGACCAGCGTGGGTTTGCTCCTGAGTCAGGTTGGGCAACAGTGAACGTGTGGACACAATCCGGGCTCTGACAGCAAGGAGTGAGGAAAGGCCTGGCAGCTGGGCGGAAACCCGACTGTGCCAAACCTCTCTGAAGAAAGATCACCTGTGCTCAAGCTTCTCATGGTTCTATATTTTTCTACTATTGCCCAGGCGAGAGGTGTGGGAATGAAAAGGGTTGTTTTGGGACCACAGCTGAGGAGCCACCAAGAAACAAAAGAAACTTCACCTATGTGAAGATGTCAACTAGGCGGTCATCGTATTTCCATGAATGCAGACAAGTACTGCAATGGACATACATTTACCTATCAATGCTACAGAGCAGCAACCGACTGGGAACCCATGGAGAAATTGATATTTACCTTTCAGGTTAAAATTTAAGAGGCGGGCTGTTAGTAGCTGATCAGAGACCAGTGGAAAGCTGGAACCAAAGGTGCTGAGGACGATGTGCAGAAAGGGTGGCCAGAAACCCCTGAAATCTGATCCCCATGTCCTGAACTCCATCCTAGAGCTGGCTCATTGCGCTGCTTCCCCCCGTAGCTTCTTGACGCGGCTCTCTGCCAGGCTGACAAATGGCGCAGCCCACAACTCTTCTTACGTATCATTTGTGCTGTCAGCACGAGATTTTCTCAGTTCAATAAAGTAGATCATATAGGAATGTTTGATTCATCTGTGCTGTTCTTGAAGAGACTGAGCAGTAATGAGCTTCTCTGCGACACATTAAGTATTTTCAACTCTTAGAAGAAAAGCACTGCCCATTGTGAAAGAGTAACATCCCTAATTATTAGTCATTAAGCTCCCACCGACCTCAGCCAGTAATCAAACACATTAAAAACATTTCTTTTTTAAGACACAAATCTGATGATGTTACTACCTGTTCAAAAACCTTTTATGGTGTCTCATTGTCTACGGAACAAGCTCCAAACTATCAACAAGACACCCGAGGCCCTTGGGAATCTGGTTCCTCTTTCAGTTGCACTCTTTCTTCTCCAGTCTTACCCATGTCCCTCACTGTTTCTGGCTGGTGCGGACTTCTCCATTTCTGTACCTTTGTCTAACTTCACTCCTTTGTTTCCATCACTTAAATATCTATCCATGCTTTAAGACACCGATCAAACCCAGTTGCCAGAGACTTCCGAGCAAGACCGAGGTGTAGGTAAACACAGGTTGCCTCCTCGCACAACCGCAGCAAAAGTTACAACTGACTAGAAAACAAATGTCATCCAGAGTCATCAGAAAACTGAGCTAATGGACGTCTGACAACCAGGGAATTAAAGAAGCCACATTAATCCAGACAGGTAGGAAAGAGAGAGACGCAGAGTCATGTGGAGAAGCAGGAAGACACAGAGATGAAGGCACGGCTGGTCCCACACCCACGTGCGGTGGATAAAATCTGGAGGGAGGGATCCTAGCCACACGCCAGGCCGCCCAGCCCGGGGTTCCAGTGCCAGGGACATAAGTCCCCACAACTTCTGGCTGTAAAAACCAGTGGGGGTTGGGGCAGCCGAAGAAGCTGTGGGATTCTCAGGAGTCTTCTCATAGAGGCTTCACAACGGGCATGGGACTTAGGCAGACTCTCTCCCTCTGGGCTCCAGCACCAGGGCAGCAGCTGGAAGGGCACCCGCGGCACACGGGGAGAATCTGAAGTGTCTGGCGTCCAGGACTGGTCTGTAACAATGTTTGATGAGCCTCCGGCTCTCTCTTCGCCTTTTGTGGGTGGGGGCCAACATCAGAGGATGCAGGGAGCCTGGACGCCCGCGTCATTACTTGTAGGAGAGCTGCCCATCCTCTTGGAAATCACATGAGGGGAAAACAAACTACCCCTACGCTGGGCCACTAAGAGTTGGAGATAACTGGGTAGTACAACACAACTTAGCTTACCTCGGCTAACACACAAAAATAGAGGGGACCATGTGTTATTTATTTTTTATTCCTCAGGTGTTCTGTGCTTTGCACATTTTTTTCCCAAAGTGAGATGAAACGTGAAAAAAATAGCTGTCATAAAAAGTATATGTTTTCACCTGAAAAAGGACTGAAATCCCCTTAAGGGAAACACCTCTGTTTCCTGTGAAAGTGAGATTAATGATTTAACAAAAACGGGCTTCTGATGTTCGCTGGCAGATTTCGGCAGTAAGAGTAAGGGGAAACCGGGGCGGCGAGGGCTGGTGAGAGGAGCAGGGGGGTCTCTCCACGCGGCCGGGGCCGTCCTCCTTTTCAGGGCGTGGCTTCACGTGCCCTCCGCAGCAGAGCCTTCCCAGCGCAGCCCGCCCCGGGAGCACCCACCTCTCCTCTAATATTATTCTCTGCAAGATAGCGCAGTTATTAGAACCCACCTCGGATTATAACTATTTGCCTGGTTTGCTGGAGCTCCAGATTAGACAGGAAGCCCCGTGAGGGGAGGAACCACATCTGCCTCGTTCGCCGTTGTTTCCAGGTCCCCAGGTCCCCAGAGCACGTCTGGCTGCCAGCAGACTCGCACTCCCAGCGACGGGTGCGGTCAGGAAGGACACAGAAGCACCGAGGAAAAACTCACTGTGCAGGGGCGGGGAGCAAATAGCTCACCCTTCGAAAATCCCCAAGTCACAGCTGGACACAGTAAAATAATCAATGCTACTTCCCAGAAAAGATCAAATTATGTTCAGTAAAATATATTTAAGGAAAAACAGAACACGACTGATGTGCTAAAAATATGCCTCTATAGCACGATTCCAACGAGATGACTTCACATGTAAAAGAAGAAAGTTAACTGGAAAAATCATCCAACCCAACATAACTCTCTCAAGAGCCCAAGTGAATGAGAAATTACTAATCATGCTTTTACCAATTCCTTAGCTCATTTCTCATCAAATACTTGCTGGATGTCCTGTATGTAGAGAACACTTTCTGGGAAGTCGCTGAGAATTCCACGTAGTGGACAACCTGCCCCTCCTCCTCCTCTTCAGTGGCATAGGTACAGTTGAGAACATAAGGGAAAGTGGCCTTGTCTCCTGAGTACGTGTGCACCTGAGACCAGGTGCCACGCCCCTCTATTCCCATTCTGAGCCCACTGCTGCACCTGACGCAGAACTCCAAGATAAGTGACTATTGTACTGGGTGCAAATCCTAATGTCCAGTCTTCACCCCTAGGCACCCCCATCCTCCTTTTATAATCCTTTCTGTGAAAAGATACAATGCATGCCACATATTAAACACTCTAAGTATTTACAGGAAAATCCTACTTTGCAGTTAAACAAACACTCCCAGCGTTCAGTTTTCTGTGGGTTTTGCCTCACGAAGAAAACTCACCTCTCCTCTCTCATCCCCTACCCAAAAGAATGGAGTGTCTCCTCCTTCTCGCTCAGTTCCTGCAGTCTGTGGACACCAGCCTGTGATGATCCCAGGTCGCTAGGGTGTTCCAGAGCCATGGCTGGCTTGCGTTTCACACTTGCTCAAATTGCTGCCTGCCCCCTCACCCCCATCCAGAGACAGGTATTCTGTCCAGAACCCTGGGACAGAATATGGGCTCTGAGTGTGGAGACCTCTCTCTTCTGCGCTTGAGAGACTCCTACCCGCAGTGTACAGCCAGATGAATATTTCTGTTGATTTTTGTGAACTCCAGGGAGTCTAAGGTGCTCCCTAAGAGGGAGCTCAGTGGAGTAGAGAGAACACAGAGTCAGCAAGCCATCCAGGGAGGTTGGTTTCATGTCTGGTCTGCCCCTCACCGGGTCATCCAAGGCCCGCCAGGTCTTAACCTCTCTGAGTTGGGCCAGAAGGTTATTACTTTTCAACTCGAAAAAAAAGCCACGAGTGTGTTTTTCATCCTAACAGTATAGATTCTATTGATTGCGTTATCTCTTCTCGGGGAGCAAACAGCTTGCTGATAGGGAAGGTGACGACGAGTCCTGTCTGCTGAATTGTCATCAAACAAGACAGAGCCCAGTTCCTGTTGGCTGTCCAGCAAAGCTGCATGGGAGCATCTAATACGGTGAGGTGAGTCTCTGATGTTCCTCAGTCTCAATATGGGCTTGCCTCTTGGAGCTTTGTGTCCATGAAGGCTATTCTAGCAAATGGGATGTTTTCGTCAATAAGTCCTACACTATCGTCTAAGTTAAACAAAGAGCAATCTTGAACGGAAGCCGAATTGAACAGCTAGAACTTATTTGTATGGGCGATGATAATTAGCTGTATAATCCACTTCTTTGTCCTGGTTAGTGCCGAAATCCTATGTCCCTGGATAGTGATTAGACTCCCTAATTATCCAAACAACTGTTCAGAATTTATCTCCACTTCACTCGGGAGATGGGCATCTGAAGAGTTCTTTCCCCCTGTGCTTCTTGAATATGAAGTAACAGCACTCACAAAGCCTTCATTAAACAACCACTTAGCTATCAAGGTCATGAAACAGAATGAAAGGAAGCACTCAATCAATCTTTCAGAGACAGGCTTCTAGAGGCAGTGGTCTTTGTCCCTGCCATAGCTGCTGTTGCCAGCTAGCAGGTGGAGGAGAATCACCACCTATCCTCTTTTTGCCAAGAAGAAGGCTGCTGAAGCAGGCTCGGGATCTAAGCTGGAGAGCTTCCCTGTGTGGGCTGCCAGCTCCCAGAAAGAAGACGGACAGGTGACGGGGGACCGTTTCTGCTCTGAACTCATAGGCTGGCCGCCCCGTCGCTGTTTTGTCAGGCAGGTTGGTCTCGCACCGCATTCACAGGGTGAGCCTGCCCAGTGCATTCTCCGTCTCTCTCTCTCTTTCAATTACAGTTCACATTCAATGCTGTTTTGCATTAGTTCCAGGTGGACAGCATAGTGGTTAGATAATCGTATACTTTACGAAGTGACCCCCGCGACACTTCCAGTCCCCACCTGGCACCACACACACCTATCACAGTGCTAGTGACTGTACTCCCCGTGCTGTCCATTCTTTGGGTCCCTGAGCCGCCATCCAGCAGCTGCTTGTGATGCCGGCCCAACCCAGGCAGAAATCGCTCCCTCTCCACCAACACCCACCAGGCAAAAGAATCAGATATCAACTACGTGGCTGAGTGAGGACAAAATAATTGGACTGGCCCGTGCTGCCGGGGTGGTTTCTGCAGCTTCGGGTCGGCATTCATCTAGGCCGGCGGCAGCACGCTTTCTTCCCGCGGACGGTTGTTAATTAGAATGGGTTTCTTTTTCTTCATGGATTGACCATTCCTCCTATTACATTTTAAAATAATCTTTCAACGTTTGGTTTCCTCAGGCTAGAAATGGCATAAGCCGCAGGGGACAGCAGTCAAAGGCATCGGGCACAAGGTGTTTCTAGTGCAGGATTTTTCTCACGGTGTTTCTCTGGTGCCGTTAGTCTGTAAAGCCTCCAGATGTTCCACGGTGGCGTTCCAAGGGATGTGCTGTCTCCCTGGGTCTCAGGTGGGGTGAATTACTTAGCAGTGCTTTTAGGAGGCAGAGTTTGACACTTTGCTGCTGTTTTCATAGTTTCCACCTCCTGTGTAAATGACAGACGGATCACCCACCCTCCTTTTCCTCTAATGCAGGAGGGAGATGACCCAGTGGGTCCCCAGCTTTGCAGAGGTTACTTTTACCAGGATGCTAAAATGATGTGATGGAAGTCTCCTGTGTTTACTTTGACTTCTTCCTTGATCCCACAAGATGTTGAAGGGCTAGGAAGCTACAATGTGTCTCCCCATTTTCTCCTCTCTTCGTTTACCTATAGGAAATGGTATTCTAATGGGCTCAATATGTGGCAGGAGCTATTTCAAGGGCTTAACATGTACGAACTCCTTTTATCCTCACAACCACCCTATGGGGCAGAAGCTCTCACTGTGCCCATTTTAAAGGTGAGGAAGTCGAGATACAGTGGATTTAAGTTACATGTCTAAATGCATGGCTGGTGGACGGCGGGATCAGAATTAAACCCAGGCTCCCTCGCTCTAGCATTCATGCTCTTTACCATTTCCCAGACTGCAAGGAGTGAGTGGGCCCTGAACTTCAGCTGTGTGATGATAGTAGGAATATCAGTGATATAAAGATCCTTGGGGGGGAACCACACACATAGTCTTGAGCATTCAGATCGGTTGCCTTTGGAGATTGCTTTGGTTTATACAAAAAACAAACACACACAAAGCTAGACTTCTTTCATTCGTCTTTGAAGTCTGTCCTCTACCTCCAGCCCAGGTTTTCTTCTACCTGCTTATCTGGGAAGCTCACATGTCTTTGTGTTTGTAACCTGCATCTTCCATTAGCTCAAGTTAGAATGCATCCTTTCTCCAGACTCCTGGCCCCAGAGGAAGTGAGCTCATTTATGTGGTTCTGCAAGCCCCTCCTCTGGGTATTCTGATGCCCTCTTCCTTCTCCTCTGCCCCCTCTCCTCTCTCCTGATAGGCAGATGGCTGCTGGCCTTCTCCCCTCTCTTCAAGTCTCTCCAAACCAAACATCTTATCTCATACGGTCTATTTTTCTTTGATTGTCCTGACTGTTTGCCCTAACAAAAATAGGAGCCCAAAGTGTAACCACCCAGTCCAGGGCTCCTGAGGGTCACATCTTGGGGTGTGTGACCCAGTTGTCCCTCCACCTTCTGGGTCCCCTTGGTCTAACTGGCAGCAATGCCTCTCCCATTTGTGATGTGGACGCCCAGGGGTCTATAAAGAGAAAGGAGCTGAGCACAACCGGAGACCAAAAGGGGCATCTCAGAGTGGAAAACTAGGGCATCGTCTCAAGTTCATTACGTCACTGATGCTATTAAAGAACAACCGATGCTTGTCCAAGAGTCACAGGCAGGAACCTGAGTGCAGTTTCTAGAGCAAGACATAGGAAACCGCATTTAATTCAGAAAACAGGGGCAGGGGCACATGTTTGACCAAATTAGGGAATGTTTAAAGAAATATGTGTCTAACAGGCAACCTGAACTTGTGTGTTATGTGTTGTTGAGTTCATTCCCACTCCCGGCGGCTGCCCTGTAAATGAGTGACATGCAGTGTCGTTCCCCATTAAACAGCTGTTTGTCCCCCTCTTTGCAGCTGCTGGGTCCTTGATTTCTCCTTTTCCTTCACATTCTTACAGCAGCTCCTATGGACGCCACTGCTAAAATATTCCTTCAACCCTTTCATTTCTCCCCTTGCCATGTCTGCCTCCCTAGTCCACGCTGCCAGCCTCCTCACTCGTGTCCTTATTCCACCTTGGCCCTCCATGTCCATTGTCCACATGACAGCCAGAGCGGTCTTTTTAAAGCCTATATAGGATCCAGTGACTACCCTGTTCAATGTCCTCCAAATTCTCCCTACTGCACATGAAATAAAACCCAAACTCCTTACCATAGCCTGTAGGCTCTGCGGTTCTGGACCCGGCCAGCCTTTCTCACCTCAGCACATGCCAGACTCTATCCTGGGCCCCAAACTATGGCTGCATCAGCCTTCGTCTCTTCACAGTTCTCACCTCTGGGTCCCTGCGCATGCTGTCCCCTGTGCCTGGAAGACTCTTTCCCAGGTATCCATGTGGTTGGCTCCTCTCACCCTTCAGGCCTCAACTCAGACGGCATCCAGAAAGTCACAACATTCTGTAGATCAGAACAACGCAGTCCCTCCCGGTGTTGCATGGCGGGATGTTTCCTGAGTTCTGAGTGAGCCTGTGGCTCCGCCCACGAACATAGCTGTAGACCATCCAGAGAGAACTTCGCTGGCCTCATGTCTAAACTACCTACTTCTGCTCAGTCGTTTGTTGCATGGCATTCTCATGATTGTCCTTCTTCACAGCACCTGTGGCCACCTGAAATGACAGGATTCTTTTGTTTTCTGTCGTACAAAGGTGGGAGCTCCTGGAGCACAGGACACTGGCTGCTTGCACCCAGAACAGTGCCAGGCTGTGACGAAGCATAGCACATTTATTGTGAGAAGGTTGTAAGTGGCAGCAAAGTCCAGAAAGGGCCTGGGAATGGGGACTGCGGGGTTTTCCTCCTGGCTCCCCATGAACCAGAGGTGTCAACTTTGAAATGCTGCCTTAACTTTTTCTTTACCTAGGCTGGGATGGTAATCAACATTTGGAGTTTTATAAAGTTCTTCTCAAAGTGGAGAAATGGCCAGGAAGAGTCTTCCAGCTCATTGCTTCTTCCTTCTCTTGTTTCAGGGTTGAAGTCTATTTGATTTGATTACGTAAGAAAAAGAGAAGAGACTTTGGTCTAAGTGAAAAAGCACAGGGCCCTGTGAATCCAAAGGTCTTTCACGGTCTAAGTTCTACGACTAATGAAAGAAAAAGGCTTAACTAAGCAGAACAACTCAATGCTGGGCCTCTCCTAAATGGACCAGAGCAGCTATTAGGCCCTGAAGTACTTCACGAATCAGGAGAAAATTAACTTATATCCTTACAGTTTAAAAAGTCACATATATTGTATTCTAATTCTCTGTGAGTTGTTCTCTGTGTAAGGCATTCATAGTACCAGCCTACCGGTCATGGTGTTTTCTAGATTACAGCAGCTGGTTTCCCCACGAGACTGGACGTGAGCTCTGAGTCAGTCTGTGGCTTCGCCAGTGAGCGCGGCTGGAGAGCACCGTGGGCAGGTCTGTAGGATGGGATGAGACTCAGGGGCAGACCCAGACTCCAGGTCTCTGCCTCCCAGGAGCCGTTCTCTTCTCCACACACCCCTGTCAACCTCACCACTGAGAGAGTCACCTGGGCTCATGTCCTCTCGGTGGGGGCCCCACCCTGCTCTGATTCCTATAGCTGGTAAGGGTTTGAGTGTCCACTCTCCCAGACCCTGTTCTCTTTCACCGGTTTTTCCTTTGTAGCAAAAAAGTCAAGGGATCCCAGCCTCAATAGCCCATGGTTCTGTAACTCAAAGTGGCGTGGGTTTCCTTTTCTAAATCACAAATCTAATAAGACCAGGAACTGTGTTCTGTAACCTCAAGCCATGATAAACATGCAAGAGCCAGCCAATAGATTTTTAAAAATCTATGAATGAGTATATTGAGGGTAAGAGACAAGAAGTCGATCTGCTCGAAGTATTGATACACTATGATCTTGGAAGAGCTGCAGTTCAGATAGGAAACTTGAGATTCCTGAATGAAAGAAAAAACTGGAATTTGAGCTGTTGTTTATTTTAAGTTTTGTCTCAAAGTTGAGTGCTGGTCAAAGAGTTTTCCAGCTTATTGCCTCTTCCCTGGTTTTAGGATTAAACTGTATTTGATTTGATTATATAAGAGAAAGGGGGAAGGACTTTAGCCTGAATAGCAAACCACAGGGCCATGCTTACTAAAAGTGTACCCAGAGTAATTTTTTTTTCATACTTAAAATAACACCAATTTACATCACACTCATAAAACATGTCAGCATGGCCTGTGCCCCTTTCTCCCCAGTCCTTGGCCTGAGGGTGCGGAGCAGACCGGCTGGCCTGCATTGACCCTGGACACGGAGAAAACCCAGGCTTCCCAGGAACTGGAGAGCCGCTCTGTCTCTGCTCAACGTCTCCAGCAGTCCGGCTGCTGCACAAAGCTCCCTAGCTGTAATTCAGTCACAGTTCTGGCTTTGCTTTGTCTTTACAAAGCAGTGACCTCTCCAGGAATCCAAGGGCCAAAGGGATCACACACATAAATTTGACTGTTGGTGCCCTGTGTAAAACTATGCAAAGAGCCCTTCCAGCCACCCAGAAATACCTTCACTCTGCCTGGTCCTGGGGCCCGGGTCCTGGGTTTGACGTCATGAGCCTCCCTGAGGCCTCGAGGGTCTGCTGAGAGGGCAGGTTACACCTGGGCCATTTGATCAGCCCGCTAGGGAAATGCAACTTGGGTCCAGAAACAGAGGTTTTCGATCTCAGATCAGGATCTATGGGCTGGAACATGAGCTAGTACTGGGTCAGTCCTGAAGTATTAATCACTGCATCGATCGCTATGGGAAACTTCAGTATGCTTGTTTTAAGTACCGGCTGAGCCAGAAAAGACACGCACGTGAATCCTGGCTCGGCCCTTGGTCACAAACCTCCCTTGGATGGGTGACAGCTGTGGTAGACAGAGTACTGCCTCCAGCACCACCGGCACCACCACCAAGAGAGTTCGCAACTCAGTGAGCCCTGTGACTGCGGCTCCTGGAACTTGGGACCATGCTTCCTCACGTGCAAAAGGGGCAACAAACTACACGAAGAATCTTTAGAAGAGTTGATGATTCTGGATTGGCAAGGGTTTCTGGAAGAGGGAGGAGAGGGCGGGTCAGGATCAGAGGAGACACGACCATGAAGCAGGAGTTGTGGTCGGAGACTCCGAGATGCTGTGCTGCTGGCTGTGAACATGAACAAAGGGCCGATGGGTCAAAGAAATAAAGAAGTAAAATAAAAATATAAATAAAGGGGCAGGCAGCCTCCAGAAGCTGGAAAAGGAAAGGGAGCAAAGTGTCCCCTAGGACCTCCATAGGGACACAGTCCTGCCGGCCCCTTGATTTTCGCCACCTGAGACCCAGGTCAGCCCTCTGACCTCCAGAACTGTAAGAGAGTAATTCTTACTGTTTTAAGCCACTAACTTTATGGTAATTTGTGACAATGCACAGGAGACTAATGCAACAGCCGGGGTCAATCTCTTTTCCTAACTTGCACACAAATGACTTTTCAACTGCGGACTGGATCACCAGTGCAGAATATAAACTCACTGGCTGAGGAGATGCGTCAGGAGGACCAAGAGAAAGAGATGAAGAACTCAGAAAGAGGACCAGAAGAACACAATATATTTCACAGTTTTCCTTACAACTTGCTTGTCAACTAAAAAGTAGCACTGATTTATTTTTTAAAAGAACTGCTAGGTTATAACTGGAATCAGTATCCAATGTGGCCCAAATTTTCTTTCTAACAACATCAGTATCTGAAACACTGTACTGAAGTCCAAGTAATGACCTTCATATTATACAAGATACTTTTAGTTCATTAGCCCTTATTTCTAACTTACTCCACGAGGAACATGAACTAAACATATTACTATTTATAAGCATTCTTACATCATAATAGTCAAAACGAAGAGAGCTTGGGAATCACCACTCTTTGGACTAGAAAATCCAGTTATCCTAAATATTCATTCCCCAAGCTTCTGTTTAAGCAAAGTTTTGTTTGACCACAGTAATGCCTGTAGAAAATCACAGTAGTTAGAGGGAATTTTTTCTGCACAAAAAATCATGGGCCTCAGTGCAAATCTCATCACTCCACAAAAGGTCTTCCATGACCAGACCCACCCCCAGCATTCTCTGCCCCATTGTCCTATTGATTATCTTCACTAACCATCTGAGATTAGGGTGTTTATTTGCTTATCAGGTCCTTGCCCAGTTCTTCCCACTAGAATCGCAGCCCTTCAAGAATGGGAACTTTATCTTATTCACTGCTACTTCGACAGTACTCAGAACAGTGCCTGGCACATAGTAGGTGTCCATTAAATAGTCATCGAGTGAACACATTATTAGAAACTTGTCAAAGGTTCTTTAGTAAAGTGGCAGGAACCCAGCTTTGGCTGGACTCCCCTAAAGGCCAGCTGTGTGTGGAACCTCTTGGGATCCCCGTAGCAACCACACTAGGAGGAGGACGCCATTTTTCCTATTTTATACACAAGGGTGGAACGGACCATGCTTCTCGAGTAGTTTTCAAAACGCACACTAGACGCCAGAATCATAGCTTTTTCTCCCCAGGGGTTGGGTGCAGAGGGAGGGATGATGAAAGAAAATACAGAAATGTCAGATTGGTTTTTTAAGGTTTTATTTATTTTCAGAGAGAGGGGCAGAGGGAGAGAAAGGGAGGTAGAAAAATACCAGTTGGGTGCCTTTCACACGTCCCCAACTGGGGACCTGGCCCGCAACCCAGGCCCGTGCCCTGACCAGGAATCAAACCGGTGACCCCTTGGTTCATAGGCCAGCACTCCATCCACTGAGCCATACCAGAGCTGACAGCAATGAGTTGGTTGGCTGGAAACTCAGACTTCCACAGAGATCCTGCCTCACCTCAGAGGCGTCTAGTTTGCCTTAGTTACCTTTCATTCTACTCAGAGGTCCCTTCCCACCTGGGGTTTATATCTCTTAAGAAACCATTACCAAGTCTCTTCCTTGCCGGGACATTTCCTCTGAACACCCAGGCAGAGGAGGCCTTGGGTCTCAGAGGGTGAGCTGAGGTGGGAGTGTCGTGTCTGTTGTACCCCATCCACACAGATGGGGCGAGGGACCCAGTGTGAGGTGTGATGCCTAGGTACCAGGAGGTCTCCTCCCTACAAACCTGTTCTCGAACAGCCCCACGATGCTGATGTTTGCACTGCTAGAATTCAACTTCTGGGCAAAGCATGGTGTTTTCACATGGCACCTGTTAAAACAGAGATGGATTTGTTTGTTAATTCATTAATCATGAATACTCATTAATGATTTAACATGAATTATGTTGAAAGATTAGGGTGGAAACGGGAAGAAGGTGGGGAGGGCTGGGCTGGTGGGGAGCGGTGGGGGGGAAAGGCAGAAAACTATACTTGAACGACAATAAAAATGTTTAAAAAGTAAAAATTAAGAAAAGAAAGATTAAACATCTGAGAGCAGACTTCTGAGAGAACAAGAACTTGGACAGGCAAGTCTGAGTCGGGCAGGGAACATATTTTTTAAGGGGAAAAATATTGGGAGGGAAGAAAAGGAAAGAAACACATATTGGATCATCGGCTAAGATGCTAAGCAACACACTCAGAGTTCTAAATGAAGATATGACATAAGATATGATCCTCATTATCACGAACTCACTATGTATATATATATATACACATATATACATATATACATATATACATATACATATATATATATATATATATATATATATATATATATATATATGGCATATTTAACTAATCTCAACTTAAAATGAGGGAAAGAGATCGGGAATAAATTTACATTTCCATACCGTGAGTACCATGGGACCCTTCCGCATCCCACTACGAGAGCAGACGCCCCAGAGTGAGTGAACCGAGGGAGTGAGCCGAGGAAAACACATATTGCCTGGTCTCTGGTCCTGGGAGCCTCTCCTACGGTGAGCAGCTCCCTGGGCTCAGAGTGCGTCCAGTGTTTAAAGGGACTAATTTTTGCCCCACACCATGTGGCCCCCAATTGGAAGACAACCACTTCACCCAGTGTTCAACTAAAGAAATATTACTGGCACTGAGGGAAAAAAACTCAACCTGTGTTGCTCTTAGTGGCAAATAATGGTTGTCCTTGAAATTATTCTTGAGTCCTCTCTTTCCCACACCTATATCCAGTCCACCAGCTACCTCCATCCACTCCCCTCCAGGGCATGAACTGAATGTGCTGCTACTTCCCTTCTCCACCAGCACCCCAAGTGCACCCTGCCAGCCGTGCTGCGAATACCCGAACTGGTCTCCCTGCCACCTCCCCTACACCGCCCAGCCACCCAGCCTCCCCACAGCTGCCAGAGATAGCTTGAAAAGAGGACCCAGCTCATGACCTGCCCCTGTGCACAACCCTCCCAGCTCACCGGGAAAACAAACCCCACGTGATCCGACTCTCAGCCGCCTCGTGGACCGCTTTCCCTTTCTCCCACTTTGTTCTCGTCCATTCTTCCCTTAGGCGCTTCATCCTAGCTGCTCCCTCTGCCCAGACACCCTTCCCATTCACCTTCTCCTGGAGGCTCCGAAAGCTCACTCAGATCTCCGCTGCAATGCCTCCTCCTTGGAGCACCCTTTCTGCATCATTCCCCAGCACCGCCCAAATCTTTGAACAGCACTTACTGCTCGCTGCTCTGTGATGACTCTTGCCCTCCACCAAAGGGTCAAATCCCAAAGGAGCAGGACCTTGCCTATCTTTACCCTCTCTACGTCCCCAGTGGAGAAAGCTGCCTCTCACATGCGAGGGGCTTCAAGTGGCATCTCCCTAAGGAAAAGGCAAGGACACACCTAATTATCTTTGTATTTTTGTTTACTGGCTCATTTCAGAACCTGACCCTTGGAAAAAAATATGAGTCCACCAAAGACGTCTATATTTTATAAATGAGGCCTACAGACTAAGTCATTTGCCCAAGACCTCATAACTCTAAGTGGTGAGTTAGGTTTTAAACCCACACCTGCCTGGTCCTAATTTTCAGGCTCTTGCTTTCGTGCCGCAGGAACTTCGTAGGGGTTGGGAGCCCCGAACAGGGTAGAGCCAGCCCAGGAAGCACTGGGTGGGGAGCCGGGGTGGGGGGCAAGGTCCCTGGGAGGAGGTGCAGTCGGTCTTCGCGGTGGCAATGAGCTGAGAGCCACCGTAGGGAGGAGCCACTCGTTCAGCTGGGTGGCCTTGCAGGAACCTTCAGCTTCACTTCCTTTCCTGGAAAACGAGGGCTATAACATCTACCTCACAGGGTGGTCTAAGGATTTCATGACATACTGAACTTACTGTGTTTAGCAAGGTGCCTGGCACACAGTAAACCCTTAATAAATAGTAAGTACTGTTATCACCTGGACAAACTTGGCCCGTTCACAGTTTCCTTCAAAGTCTCACCAGAGGTGGGTCAAAGGGTCTCCCAGAATGACCAATGACTTCTCCTTCACCACGGCTTCCACTGGGCAGCGCTAGGAGTGTACACTTCCTCTGGTAGACATGGGGAAAAGGGCCTAGAAAACGTGTCCACACATAGCCTGAGAGAAGTGAGAACCAGCCTTTGTTTTTAAGAATCACCCACTACCCAAGCCTTGGTGCGCACATAGCACTAACTCTGGTTTGATTTTCACCACCATCTCCCCCCAAGTCCTACTATACTGTTCAACTACCCGTGTGTGTTGTTGACTCAGCCAGGCCCAGGTTATGCCAGAAAAAGGATCAGTTTCGTATGCTCAGTATGACTTACATACAACGTGGGTCAGAGTACGGATTTAGCAGGGGGCAAGCTGGAGTCTGTGCCACTCTACTGTGACGTGTAAGCATGGTAACAGGGGCAAGGCCACGTATCCTTTCCCTCAGTCAGGCTGGCTTCTTCCCTGGAAAGGTGTCTTCTGTGTTCCAGGCCCTTTGTACGTGCCTTCTCTCTACTCCTTCTCTCACTGTTCTCCTAGGTCTTCAAATCCCTACGGCATCTCATAAAAATTCTCATATACAGTGAAGAGATTTTGGTCAAAAACAGCTAGGTTTTGGTTTTGTTTGTTTCAGCAAAACACATGCCAGCCTACTTTCATGATCTTTAAGGAAGTAAATTTTCCACTTACAGAGAGCGGGCAGGCGCTATTCTCAGCTATGGACCGGTGCAGTTCCGTGGGGCACGTGGGACACCTCGGAGCGGGAGAGTCAGTCTTGGCAAGTCCCCATCTGGAAATGACGCCCAGGAAAATGTTTGCCCCTCAAATGTCCATTTGGGTCTACTTGAAATGACCGATGACAAAGGAATCTTTGGCGTGGTCGCCGAGGGCCGAGATCTGCCGGCAGAAGATGCTCTTTTACCACACGGTGGGGGAGAGATAATCAGGATCATAGTTAAGATACGGGTGTCCAGATCTGCAAACTTAAAAGTCACTGGGCTAGTCTAGAGGCGCCGGCCAGCAGTGGGACTGCGACCAAGCCACTTAACTTTCGGGAGCCACAGCTTTCCAATGTATAAAAGGAAGAAATTGGGTAGTTTCTTCAGTCCTTTCCAACTTTCGGGACTTTCTAGTATTTTGAGGTTTAGAAGAAAGTTCTCGACAGAAATATTCTTTCAAGAATAATTGGTAAGTGCCCCAGCTCGAGCACACATGTAATTTGTTCACGGTCCGAGTTAGATTTACATTTGTACCTTTGACAAAATAAGTATTGGCTTTTTAGATGTTTTCAATTACCATGAAACTGGTGTATTGACATGGTTCTCCGAGCAATCTCAGAGCGCAGGGAACTGTTAATGATTCCGGCAATCTTGCAGTGGGTTATTCATTCTTTGGTATTTGTTTGACATTTATTTTTCTTTTTCAGTCATATTGATTTAAATATCATTAGCCCAAAAATGCATCAAAGGGTAATTGCATTGACTGTTTTGGCTCCACTCAGCTATTACTTTGCAATTCATCTTTTACGGCTAGATGTCCCTTGTGAACAGGTCAGCGGGGCTGCGCTGGAGCTCCGGTCACGCCTTCCAAGCAAGCGTGCCGTCTATTTTAAACGTAACAGAAGCAAACCCCAGAGCAGGAGAAAACAGTTGCTAAATAGCAAATGGCTGATTTGGAATTGTCAATCCGAGAGACTGTGTGTTAGGCGAGGAATGAGTGAAGCTTTTGAATTGTATTGTGTGAAAAAGGAAAAAGGTGTAGTAACCCAATTATATCATTTCCATGGAAAAATCTCCCTGATTAATTACAGGCTGCACAACATGGGCCAATTTAAGATTCGAGTAGCCCCCAAATTTCTAAGGGCCCAGCACAGAGCAGAGAGAGAATCTTTGGGGCTGCAGGACCATCTCCAAACAGTCTCTCTTTTCTTTTTATGGGGTCAGAGCTTAGGGAGAAAAAAAGAGAATAACAAAGCCTCTGTCATCTAGAAATTTAAACACTTTTGGTAAACTGACTGTTTGAAGTCTACCTTTTCTACTTGAGATTTTAAATCTGGGAGAGATTGGGTCTGTATTGAAGGAAACTCCCACTCTCATCTTACCCTTCTTGAACATCTGTCATAGTGTGAGTGTGTGTTCCGCTGCAGGTGGAGAGAAGCCCTAACTGGTGCACCTAGCCGTCCACTGAGGCAGTTTCCCCACGGCCTTCTGCTGAGCTTGTCACGTGGATCTTACTTTCGTACCTGACCGACCAGTGTCCTGCCCTGTCTTTTGGAAATAGAAAGAGTCAGTCACAACGTGGCAAGAGCAGACCACGAGGAATACAAACTAGGGAGCAAAAGCGAAAATAAACAAGTGGGACTACATCAAACTAAAATGCTTTTATATAGCAACGGAAACCATCAACAAAATGAAAAGGCAACCTATGTCATGGAAGAAAATTTTTGTAAACTATATATCGCATAAGTGGTCAGTATTTCTATATAAGGGACTCATATACCTCAATAGAAAAGACCCAAACACCTGGTAAAAACATGAGCAGAGAAACTGAAATAGATGCTTTTCCCAAAGACACACAAATGGTCAACAGTACATGAAAAGATGCTCAACATCACTAATCATTGGGGAAATGAAAATCATAACCACACTGGGATATTCCCTCACACCTGTCAGGGTGGCTATTATCAAAAATATAAGAAATAACAGTGTTGGTGAGGATGCGGAGAAAAGGGAGCCCTGTGAACTGTTGCCATCATGTACAGTGGTACAGCCGCTGTGGAAAACAGTATGGAGACGCCTCAGAACATCAAAAATAGGACTACATATGATCCAGCGATCCTACTTCTGGATATTTGTCTGCAGGAAACAAAAACCCTCTCTCAAAAAAGCCGCTGCATGTGACTGCAGCATTATTTACAATAGTCAAGATTCAGAAACAGTCTAAGTGTCCACTGATGGATGAATGGATGAAGATTATGTGATATATATACAATGCAGTATTATTCAGCCATAAAAAGAAGAAAATCTGACTTCTGTGACAACATGGATGAAACTTAATGGTGTTATGCTAAGTGAATAAGTCAGACGGAGAAAGACAAATACTGTGTAATGCCACTTATGAGTGAAATCTCTCTTAAAGGTGCACTGATACATACAGAGAACGTGGTGGTGGCTGCCCGAGGTGTTGGGTGGTGGACCAGAGAAATGGGTGAAGGTGGTCCAAAGGCACAAACTTCCAACCGTAAGATAACAGGATTCTGACTATGTAATGTACAGCACGCTGACTACAGTTAACAATCCTGTATCGTATGTTTGAAAGTTACTGGGAGAGTAGATCTGTGCATGGTGATGGATATTAACTAGGCTTATTGTGGTGACCATTTTGTGATATATACATATATCCACTCGTTATGTCATACACCTAAAATGAATGCAATGTTATGTGTCAGTTATATTTCAATAGAATTGCATTTTGAGAAAAAGAATAAAAACTCATATTCCTGCAGAGATCACATTTCGTGAGGAGTCTGTGTACTTTTACTGTCCACTCCTACCCCCCCCCCACACACACATGCACTTCTCAAACTTTCTTCTCTCCAAGCTCTAGAATTTCCTCCCTGTCCATATAGGTCATTCTTTTCTCATCTAAGTCTCCAAACCTGCCATCTCCAACCCTGGATTTGCAACACTATCTCAAGAACTGTTGGACGATTCTCCCAGGAATCCTAATTCATTCAAATTAAAGTTTAAAAAGTGTATTGTCTCTCTCAAAAACTGAGGGCAGACCCTGGTCTCCAGTTCCGCATGTAAGGAGCTTAGAAGTTGCCACACCATCCTAACAACTAAAAAGCTGAACAGACTGAAAAATCAGCAACTCTTACTGGGTTCGTGACAGCAGGGAGGACAGAAGCAAACTCTGTCCCCACGACTGGAGAAACAGACAGGAGAACGCAGGGAGTCATTGCTTACAGGATACATGTAGAAAACTATGCACACGTAAAACAAGGCTGACATCAACAGACACTTTCGCTGTGCCCCTGGAAGCGGGACTTTTCGAGCTGTAAGAACATTCTCCGTGCTGAAATATTAAACAGAGCACTACCCAGTTCTTGGAGGATTAGTCCGAGGGTCTTAACCTTGTGTGTGCCCTTGGCTATATTGGCAGGTGATACACTTCCTTAAGATTACCAGCCCCAGAACCGCCCAGTTTTCCAGAGCAGAAACAACTTGTCCCTAACAGATGGAAAAACAGTCCCATTTGGGGCAAGTTATCAATGAAGCTGTTAGTAAGCAGTTTTATTATTAGCTCCTGCCAGAAATTATAGTCAGGATACCTCTTTATATACAAGATGAATTGGCACTGGGAATCTTGCCAGTCGTGAGGTTAGGTTTCCAGCTAGTCTGGAGTTGCCTCAGAGTGGCTCGATTTGATTGGTTAGACAGGTTCCTTGGCCTAGCCAATCAGAATAGTGGAGAGGCCAATGGCAATTTTGTCTAACTTGGCGGCGAGGGTGTCCTCTGGCAATGAATATTGAAATGAAACTTGAATGTACTGCCGTAACCTCTTTCTTTCTCCAACAGCTAAAGCTATCCTCTCGCTTACTCTCCTTTCCCTAAAGACCCGAGGTAATAGCCTCAAAGCTATTACAGAAAAAAGACAGCATTAAGATTTTTGTCCTTTCAGCCCTGGCTGGTGTGGCTCGGTGGATTGAGAACCGGCCTGAGAGCCGAAAGGTCACCAGTTCAATCCATGGTCAGGGCCCAAGCCTGGGTTGTGGGGCAGGTCCCCAGCTGGGGTGTGTGGGAGAGGCAACCAATCAGTGGATCTCTCACACACCAGTGTTGCTCTCCCTCTCTTCCTCCATCCCTTCCCCTCTGTCTAAAAATAAGGAAATAGAATCTTTATAAAATTTTTAAAAGAAAAGATTTTTGTCCTTTTCGAAAAGCTGCGTTAAGATCAGCTCTCACTCTTGTGAGCCCCATTCCCACTCCAGGTGGCCGGAGAGCAGCCAGGCCTCCCAGCCCCTCAGGTACTTCAGAGCCTTGTGGGGGGCCTTGCCACCCTCTTTTCCTTTCTTTGTTTCTCCTTCTCTTCTGGAGCAGCAGAGCTGAATTTTAAAAGCCATTTTTTGCTAAGGCTTTTTTTTTTTACATCTTGTGTATGTGACACTGCCAGGCTGGCATTGACTTACCAACTAAAAGGACATTAAAAATCCACAGAGCCGGATCAATCTTTAATGAAAAACCAACAAACATTAAAAAGCTGCCACCAAGCAGCGAGGGGTTGAAGGCGACTCCGGCTAATTGGCACCTATAGTGCTTCCTCTTGCTGCCAAGTTCCAGAGAGCTGGCTCTCCCCCAGCCCCTCCGAGTGAGGCCAGGTCTCCGCAGGGCTGCAGGGCTCGCGCTGCTCTGTGGCTAATTAGGGTGATGCAGAGCACCCCTATCCAAATGGAGTTTCTTCTAGACACAGACGCTCCCTGAAACTCGAGGGTTGTTAAATGCTCCTGAAAACGCTGGCTGCCGTTTTGTAACTCCCATCGATCCGTGGTGAGGAAATGACTAAATAGTCTCCGTTGCCACTAAATGGTGCAATAACAACTCCCTAATGATATGGAGACTGAAAGAATGGAGAGGTATTTGGAGTAAGAAACAGGTTTTATATTGATAGAACAATATACACCGATTTATGAACTCTGAGCCTTTGAAAAGATAGAAATAAAATTATTTTCTTTGTAAACATTCAATTCTCAGGGTTTTTCTAGTCAACTGACTTGGAGAGTGTTCTTTCTCACCTTAGCTACACAGGAGAATCCCCCAGGGGAGGGAGGAAGGGGAGGAGAGGGGGGAGGGGAGGAGAGGGGGGAGGGGAGGGGAGGGGGGAGGGGAGGGGGAGGGGGGGTGGGGGGGGGGACCTGTGCCCAACGCAAACCAACTCTCAGAAACTCCCCTCCACATCTCTCCAGCTGATGGTAACAGAAGGCTGGGGTTCAAAACTGTTTTTCCATAGGAATCAAGTTTGTTGTTTAAAATACCAATTTTTTAAAATGTAGACTGGAAAAAAAAAGTGTTAGGACTTTGAAAAACCAGAGTGTTACAATTCTGATTTAGCCTCATGGCTTTAGATATAACATTTCATGGGTACGTGGTCCTTCAAAACTAATATTTTTCTCAAAGATGTTGAAAATACCGAGCGGCGTGCTGTGTTAGTCTGCATGGGCTTCGTAACACAGCACCGCAACCGAGTGGCTCACGCAGCAGAATTTGTTCTTTCACAGTTCTGGAGGCTACTAGGTCCAAGATCAAGGTGTCAGAAGGGTTCTTGATTTTTTAAAGTATATTTTATTGACTATGCTATTACAGTTTTCCCCATTTTTTTTCCCCTGTACCCTTACTCTGCCTTATACCCCCCAACCCTCCAGCTTTTCCCTCCCCTTAGTTCATGTCCATGGGTTGTACGTGTATCTTCTTTGGCTTCTCTGTTTCCTATATCATTTTTAACCCCTCCCGTCTATTTTATGCCTACCAATTATGCTTCTTATTCCCTGCCCCTCCCCCGTCCCTCCCCTCCCCCTCCCCACTAAATATCCTTCATGTGACGTCCATTTCTCTGATTCTGTTCCTGTTCTAGTTGTTTGCTCAGTTTCTGTTTTTGGCGTTTTGTTTTGTTTTGTTTTTTAGATTTGGAGGCCTCTGTCCCTGGGTCGTAGACGGCATCACTCTCCCTGCGTTTTCATATAGTCCTCTTCCCTCTGGACGCCCCAAAGTCCTCATCTCTGCCCGTATGGACACCAGGTGTGTGGAACCACGGTTCACTGCACGACCTCATTTTACTTTCATTGCTGCTTTTCAGACCCTGTCTCCAAATACAGTCACTCTCTGAGGTACCAGGGATTAGGATTTCAACACAGAAATGGGGGGCGTGGTGTATAATTCAGCTCAAAACTAGCAGGTTGAAGTAACAGTGTGTTTTATTTTATTTATTTATTTATTTTTGGGTGATTGAGGGAAGGTGAGAAATTCCTTTTAAAAACAAGATTTTTTCTAATTAAATAAAATACATTGAGAAAAAACAAAAGCAAAAACAAAACACAACCGTTGCTTGGGCATGTGTAATCTAAATATCTTGAACCCCGGCCCATCGTGATGGGAAGACTGTGCCAGAGGAAGGAAGTCTGTGGACCACTGAAATCCCAGCGGTGGGGTATTCCAGGAGATGCCTTGTAAAGATGTAACAGATCACCTACTCATTTGAATTCTTCAATTGCCTCCATTGTTCAGAATGCCCCAGACAGCACAGGGTGCTGGGGGAGCATGGCGTAATCGACTCCCTCTTCCCAAGAGGTCTCTCCTTTCTTGGCTCCTCCAATGCTTATAAAATTTATATTAGTATTAAAGGTAAAGCAATATGTACAATGCATGAAGCCTTGGTGCTCTTGAATTTTAGATATCTGTTTAGTAAAAATACTAAAACATATTTTTGACCTTAAGAATTCACTCCCTACATGTGTAGTTCCTGGGAAAGACCCCTCCATCAGTGGGTGTGACCGTAGGCACTAAGTTCTCTCTTCATAAAGTTTAATATTTTCAGGAATATGAGGGAGAATGTAGAATCAAAACAGAGGTGCGTGGGGGGTGTGGGTGTGTGTGTGTGTGTGCGTGTGTTGCACAGATAAGGGGACACAGAACCAGGGAAAGCAAAATGTGGGCCTTGGCACTGTTACAGAGGAGACCCTCCACCAGGCTGGTGGGTTTAGAAGACCTGCTGTAGACACGGGAGATTCTGAATCTCAGCTGCCATTTGAATAAATCTCCCTATCCCATGACTTCACCTGCAACAAAAGCAAAGATGGTCCCAATCCTGTGCGAGTTCTAGGTTTCAAATCCCTAACTGGGCCATGCTCTCAGCAAATGTTTCTGAGAAACTAACGTGTGCACGGCCATGTCCAGAGATCCACGGCCAAGATAAAAGGGCACAAGATATACCCCATAATCTGAATGAATGTAGAGTATAGTTGAGTGGACAATACATACACAAGTTCAAAGACAAGCAACCCTGTGAATCTTACAGAGCAATGAAAAGGCTTTCATAGGATGATGGTATATAAATGCCCGAGTAGTGTCCTTAAGGAAAAATTGGATCATTCCAGAACCAAAGGTTGCAGTAAGAGATGTGAATTCAGAGCCATCCTAACAGGCTGGACTCACAGGTCAAGGAAAATGGAGAAGAGGAACTTTGAGAATGGAAGGGCAAAGATAAAATGGACTAGCTATGTTAGTTTGTCAGTTTTTCACTGGTTTGCTTTAGATTGCACTTATCAGATTTGGGATTCAGGAGAAAAATCACTGAACACATTTATAATAAGATGCAACTCAAGTTTCTCTCCAGTCAATCTCTCCATTTCTAACAGGTCTTCCTTTCAGCCCTGTCCCCACTCCGAGCAAGTGGTCAAACAAACATATGACTTAATGACCAGCTCACACTGTGATCCCTGTCAGGGGGAAACTGGATCCCAGCTGGGGACGCAGTCATTTAAAAGGGTCTAGTTTGGTCCTCGGTATAAACCGGTCATTACAGAACATGTGAGACCTGACCCTCCTTCGGGAACCTGCCCAGTGTGGCTAAAATTGGCCTCCTGAATTAGACATTGCGAAGGACAGAAAACACCACGTGGGCAGAGGCACTTTCAAAAGTCCTTTCTCTCTCTAAAAGGACACTAAGCCAAAATCAGCAACCAGAGTGGACTCAAGTTTATAAAAGCTATCTAGATTCTACCTCAGGAATGTAGAAGAAACTCGGGTCTTTCTTAAGCAGTATCTTTTTATCCAATTTGCTTTTTTTAAAAAAAAGCGGCTGTTATGTTTGGGTTGCCATCCCTTTTCTACTATTTTAAAAAGTCTGTTACTTTAAAATAAAAGCTGACTATATGGAAATCCATAGGAGATAACTGCTGTAGAGAACAGAAGATTTTCCTCACTCCTGTGTCCCGGGCTTCTTTCTACAAAGGGGATGGTGCTGACCTGCTCTTTGGACCTTGGAATGAGTGACACATGGGGGCATGACTGGCCTGCCCTTTGTCACCGGAGAGCGGGCTGTCCCTTCATTCAGCTGGCAAGGCCACAAGCCATTGTGCAACCTGTTCTCAGCCACACAGACCCCAGGCTGTTGCTACATTGTCTTTTCCTTTTATTAGCAGGGAAAATAAATTCTATTAGATGGTAAGACCACTATTGCAAGGAAGCTAAGACAATTGTACAGGTTTTGGCTCGTGGCTAACTAGGTTTCCTTGCTACTGGCTGCTGGGTGGCCAGGAGAGATGAATTATAGATAAACTTGGAAAAGGAGTGAGAACTCTTCTTCCCCTTTGTCTTCCTTCCCTTTTTGCTCCACTCCTTGGATTTGTGTACAGTTAGGGGTAGCATCCAGGACCCTAATTTCTCCCTTCTAGAACCTCCGCCTTCACCTAACTCTTATAACTCCCTGGCAATAAAACCTTCGTGAGAACACCTGCATTATGCTACTTTCTTCTCTTTTTTTCTTTAATCCTCACTGGAAGATATGTTCATTGATTTTACAGGGAGAGGCAGTGGGCAATGGGGGATAGATAACATCAATGTGAGAGAGGAACATCAGACTGTTGCCTCCTGTCCACACCCTGACGGGGATCAAACCTGCAGCCTATGTGCCCTGACTGGGAATCAAACCTGCAACATTTGGGTTCATGGGATGATGCTCCGACCAACTGAACCACCTGGCCAGGGCATGTGCCACTTTCTTGGTGGCATACTTCTTCTGGCTTTCCAACCAGGCAGGTTAGGGATAGTGGACACAGACAATTCCATGAACCAGCTAGACAACTCCCACATGTGGATTTGGTGGCATCTGTGCATGTGCCCAGGGATCCTGGACAGAGCAATCACAGGCCTGGGTGATGGGGAGACTGCTACCCCACTCCGGGCCTTTATTGCCCTGTGGGAATATGGCCTCAGGGTTATCTTACCACTGTTGAAGGGAAGCTCAAACTCTGGAACTTAACGTGGGATGTTCTGATTTTCCAAGGTTGGCCCACTTTTTTAAAACATTGTAAAAGCCAAACAAAATATGCCTGAGGGCCATGCTCAGCCTTCTGGCTGCCAGTGTGAAACCTCTGCCACACTCGAGGCTCCTGTCTTGAAGGGGATTAATACCTCCTGTTTGCGTGGGAATTAACGGTTCATGGAAACGTGGAATGTTTAGTGTGAATACCTACCTGGTTCCCTTTCCACTTTAAAAATTCAGCTCAGCGATGTGGGTGCTGGGGTGGACTGCCTTAGCTCTAGCTTGGTTTTGCATTCCGTGTGTGTGTGTGGAAGAGTCAGCATGCCCGCCACACAGTGGGTACACAAATGCTGAGTGTCTGCTCTGCCCGGGCGGGGAGGAGGAAATAGAACAGGACACCAATCCCCACTTCCTTTCTCCTCCCTCTGGGCTTAGTTAAGGAGGTAGCAGGCTAGACTGAAGCAGCCTAGATCATCTGATTGGGGGAATTTGGGGGAAAGCTGTAGGTGAGCCACACGCATAAACTCTCTTTCCATGCAAACATCAGCAGGGATAATATATCACATAGGAATTATAAAAAATTGCTGTTCACTTTGAGTGTCCTCTCCCTGCCTTGTTAGAGACTGTCTCTTATCTCCTGCCCCCTTTCAAGCTCCCTGCACCCACACTACACACTCACAGGCTGCTCTCCGGCTGCCCAATGCTCCCTCGGCCTCAGACCTCCATTCACATACCAACCCACTGGGCCTTGTATCAACATTTCCACCGCCTCCTGCCCAACCCACGTTTGCTCTAAATATCCAGTTACAATAGAGGGAAGCTGGAGGTCACTTCAGCTTCTAGAGCAACACTGTCTAATGTACACGTTATGTGAGCCCAGTGAAATTTTAAATTTTCTGCAAACCACATTTTAACAAGTAAAAAGAAACTGGCACAAAATTTTAGTAATGTATTTTAGTTAATCCAATATACCCAAAATATCATCTCTTCAACATGTAATTGATATTTTAAAATATCGTTAATGAGATAGCTTACACTTTTTTGGTACTCAGACTTTGCAATCTGGTGTGTATTTTGCATGTACTATTGCAATCAAATTGAGGGCATCTCACTTCGAACCAGCCATATTGCGGATGTCCAAAAGCCATGGGAGGCTGGTACCTCCTGCTTAGATAGCATAGCTCTGGAATTTAAAAAAAGAAATTTCTGTAATACAGTGATCAAATTTCCACCTCCAACTCATTGTTAATGAAACAATTCAATTGCTTAAAATATCTTATACTGACATATTTGAATAAAACTCCAACATATTTTTGACAAATTAAATTGGTTCATTAACTCTTACAAAACAAATGTCAACTAGGCCAAGTGTAAAATTCTATATTCAGGCTGATAAACGTTAAACATATCAATATAGAATGAGGGAGACTGGCTTGGCAATTCACGTAAAAAAATCTGTTTCTAAGAGCCATTCTGCAACAGGATTTTTCAAATTGACACATTCACTATGGTAACCCAGAACTCGGGAAATAATTGGTCAATCTCAAACTGGATTGGTGAGTGCATCTGCCTTGCAGGAGTCCAGGGCTCCACACAATGAGATGCTAAGTATCATGGGATGGATGTGTAAGAAGACAGAGAAAATGTCCTACGCCAGAGCTCTTGGTTGAGCTTCATACTTTCTGATAAGCTCATTGGCATGAGAGCTGAGCTCTCTGAGGACATGTTTGAGTTATAATTGAGGGTCACCACTCACTGGCTCTCAAGGAGGTGTATCTGTTTCTGTTTTGGGAGGACCCTGGCTAACATACACACTTATATTGTCTCCCGTGTAGACTACTTTATGGAAGCTTTATGGAGGCAAGTTTTAATTAAACATTAGAAAGGACTTTCTCAAAGTTAGAATTCTATTCATTAAGAAGTTTTCTCTGTCTTTTGGGTAGTGTGACAATGAGCTCCCTTATCTCCAGATTATTGACAGAGGGAGGCTGATTTTGTCGAGATTCTCACTTTTTTCTTTTAATAGTTAAGCCCTAAGACGTGAAGATTTCCTTACCAACCTTAATACTCTAAATCATAAAAATGATTTAGGGCACCCTGGCTGACATAGCTCAGTGGATTGAGCTCGGGCTGAGAACTAAAGCACTGCAGATTTGATTCCCAGTTCAGGGCACATGCCTGGGTTGCAGGCCACGTCCCCAGTGGGGGCCACATGAGAGGCAACCACACATTGATATTTCTCTCTCTCCTTCTCCCTCCCTTCCCCTCTCTAAAAATAAATAAATAAAATCTTTAAAAAAATTATTTAGGACAATATTCTAAATCATAAAAAGAAGTGTTCTTTTAAAACAAAGTTGACATAGTAAATAAAGTAGACATAGATTGCATGGAGAAATTGCAGGTTTTTCAGGTACTTTGCCAAGTAATCAAAGCATCTCCTGTTGGGTTGTCCTCCAACCCAAGCAGGTCGAGGGGGAGCATTGCCGGGAGTCGGCATTTCTGCTCAATACGAGTGTCATGGCCTCACCAGCACCCCACCCCCAGCTCCGCCAGCCCAGGCACAGATTCCTCTCAAACAGCTGAGTTAGGTTTGGGGGAAGTGTGAGGGGACAGCTCAGGAAAATCTGACTAAGAAGGAGGAAGGTAGAGAATTTTGGGGGCAATGCAAACTTAATGGTCAGTGAGTTCTTTCCTCTGGAGAAAAAAACCCTTTGAACTAATTTAGTCAGAAGCTGGTTTGGCCAATGACTCCTTCTGTAAGAACACATATCCTTGTGGCTGGGCAAATCACAATGCAGGTTCCCTTTGTTAAAAGGTATAAACAGGCCTATTTAAAAAATTTAGTTAGGAGCTCAAAGTTTCCAAGAGCATGCATCAGTTCAGATTAGGCAGTGCCAAACAAGAAGTGGTCAGAGCGCTCTGCTGATAGGAGCTAGGGGAAAACAAAATTACTTGATTGATTGTGACTTCAGCATTTGCACTATCTGGAAAGGTCTTGCTGGCTGATTTGTTGTGATTGGATGTCCTTAGGTTTCAATATCTTAACCCGGAGGAACTGACAGGCTTAGGTTTTGGTCTGCCTGGTAGGCTGCTAAGGCATTAGGGCCAACTTAGTCTAATGGAGTCTTTGTGTAATGAAGTTAACACTTTCTACCTTTGTAGCCGAGGTTATTAGACTCACAAGCTGCTTCAGGCCACTGCCCCTCTGTAGTCAGCTCCATTTGGGAGTATAGAAGTAGTGGCATTGATCTTCAGAGGACAAGCAGAGAATGGTATTGCTACCGTGTGCTTCTAGCACAGCAAGATCACATTATATACTTGAGATGTCAGCTTAGAAGAATGACTTATTGATGAAACAAAAGATCTATCTCTCCAACCCCAGTGGTCACTTCTCAGACTCATCTTACCCAACCTCTCAACAGTGTTGGACCTAACTCACCACTCCCCATTTCTTGAGTTACTTTGTTCTCTAGGCTTCCTTAAGAGCAACTATCTGTGCTTATCCCTGTGAGAGGATTATTCCTCCACCCTACCTACAACAAGTTTGACCATGGGAAGTAGGTGGAAGAGAGAGATGCCACATCCCTCTTTATGTTTAATGAATGGATTCAGGAATTCCTTACATCACCCCCTTTATCTATAGCTGATACCTGAAATGAATTTTTAGAATTTCTTTGTTTTATCTTAGGATATTGGTTGCCATTAAGTTTCAAACTATCTTCGGTGATGACACCCTTAAAGACATTTAAAAGGAAGAAGGGAATTAACATTTATTGAATACCTAATATGTGACAAGTCCTGTATTAGAAACTTTATATGTATTGTTCTATTTCATCATTACAATCCTATCATTATTCCCACTTTACAGATGGGAAAAGCTCAAGAGGTCAGATAAAGTTAGCTCTTATAGGTGGTCCAAAATGTGGCAACTGGATTAGAACCGAGTCTATATGTGTCCTAAGCCATAGTTCTTTCTACTTTGCTATGTTGGCTCCCTATTTTGTCATGGACATTTCAGAGATTGTAATAAAGATTGTAATGGGGATCAGAGGGTGGGAGGTTAGCAGATGTCTTCATGGATGAACCCTATGGACCCAGGATGGGGAAGGAAGCTGGTCATATGGATTTAGAATTCTAGAGGATTAGAACTGGAAAGAACCTAAGATAGCATGTGGCCCAACCAGTTGACTCTACATATAATGAAATTAAGTCTCTGAGAAGAAAAGTAACCTTTCTAATGTGGAAGAATAAGTGTTTGGATATTTTGCTTGTAAGATATTGCTAAACTATACTATGATTACAAACAACCCTAGCCCCCAAACCTCAGTGGCTTACAATAACAAAGATTTACTTCTTACTCTTGTTACATGTCAGCTGTGGGTTGGCTCCAGGCTACCCAGCTGCAGGCTGGCTGTGGGTTTGTTCCACATGCCTCTTCACTTCAACCACTCATCGTTCCTTCCAATAGATATTTATTTAGTATTCCCTACATGCTAAACACTGTTCTGGGGGCTGGGGATATAATGGTGAGCAAAATGAAGGCCCCATTCTCATGGACCTTACAGTCTTTTGGCAGAAAACAGACCATAAACAATCAAAGGTAAATGTCTGACATGACAGATAATGATAGAGCAGAAGCAAAATTCAGCAGGATGAGGGAGGTAAGGAGGAGCGCAGGGGCAGGGAGTGGAAATGAGATCGCTGTCATTTACAGGATGCTCAAGGAGTGTCTCACTAATACAGGGATATTTGAGCAGAGTCCAGCAGAAAGAAATGGAACAGACATGCATTTATCCGGGTGGGGGGAACATTCTAATGGGAGGGGAAAAGCAAGTGCAAAGATCCTGGGGTGAGAATGTGTGTATGCAGCATGTCCAAAGACCAGCAGAGAAGCCTATTTGGATAGCAAGAGCAGGGGTGATACTGGTGGGTGATGAAGGCGAACAGGTATCGGGGAGGGGGGGGGCACAGATCATGAAAGGCTGTATAGGTAGGGTGACCATGTATCTCATTTGCCCATATCTCATATATCTCATCTATTGATGCCTGTTGTTCTCAGATAATTTGTAATAACTCTCCCTTTGACTCTCAAACTGCCCATTTACACAATAAATTACATGATCATTCTACGTACGGACCATTGTATGGGTGTTGCCTTTGCTCTGAGCAAAGGGAGATGCCATTGGAGGATTTAGAGGAAAGAAGCAACATGCTATGACTTTCATTTAGAAGGAAGGAGATATTGATGAAAGCAGGGAGACTAGTTGGAGGTCCCTGCAATAATCTGGGTAAGAAGTACTGATGGCTCGGGCTGCGACAGAAGTGGTGAAGAAGCAGTGAAATTCTGCATATATTTTGAAGGTAGACTCTACAGGATGTACTTACTGACGGCGCTGGAGAGTGAGAGAAAGAGCAGAGCCGAGGTGACTCCAGAGGAATGTGTTTGAGATTCCGAATTCACTCTGTTCTGTTTCCATAGAACTTTCACACATGAGGGACCCTCCTTGCTTGAAGTTTAGGTCTTGGCACATTCACTGGTTTTGTGAAGAAAACATTCATCACTAAAAACAATCTAATAAATAGAGATTGTGGTCTTGGAGCCCAAAGATCCACTGAATGAAGAGAGAAATATTATTGGCATCTTTTTGGAGTCTCAAATCATACCTGGCACTGGATCTATAGACCAGTTCAGGGCTGTTCAAAGCTGTTGCCGATTCACATAAGTGATGCAGTGCGAAGGACAGGTGCCTCATCAGCTTTCTGACTCCGTAAGAACCACTCTTAAACTCTGGGAGAAAATGCTCCTTGCTGAGCCTGGTTAACCCCCTTTCTGCCATGCACCTAAGTACACAGCTGTTTTCCAGGAAAAGAAGATACAAAGTAAGTGATTTTTTCTTTGTGCCAGGATCTCAATGATGATGAGTTTGTCTTGCCATTTAGGGTTGAGGAAAGATCATTAAAGACTGATAACGCTGTCCGTTGCCTAGATGTAACAACAGTCTTGTCTAAATCCCATAAACATAAAGTTGCTGAACATTCAGTATTGAAGAATGCAGAAACTTGTTTAATATGGAACTTTGATGCCATGTTAATGCTATTTTCCGGTCACTTCCTAAAGAACCTGAGAGTGCTATGATTTGCTTTTCAGTTTAATGAGAAATGCAGTGAACATTATCCCGTCAGAGTAGCCTGTCATTGACCTCTGCTAGCTCTCTCTCCACTTCTTCAAGGTCTTTCTTTTATATTTCCATCAGAGAACTTTTATATTTTGTTTTCAGAAAGATTATTCACCTTTCTTTTTAAATATATGCTGAGTATTTTATAGTTTATTGCCACTAAGAATGGATCTTTTTCTATTACATTTTAAAAGATAATTACTTATAATTGCTTTATAAAGAAAAGCAATTAGCTTTTACATTTTTCCTCTACATTTTACTGATCATACCTATTGGTTTCAATATTTCTCAACTGTTTTTTTTTATTTTTATGCATGAAAAATATCATTGTAAAATAATCACGTTTGTGTAGTCCATTCCTACCCATGTATATCCTATTCTGTTTTCTCCTTATTTCATTGACTCAAGTCTTCATAACAAAATTGGGTGCTAGCAGTGATGGGGATAATTCTTATTCTTGTCTCATTTTTGACTTTCATAAGAATCCTTTTATTAATTCACCATTTAATACAATGGTTACTATTGGTTTCTGCTATATACTCTTTGCCACTTAAGGAAGGTTCTTTTGATTTCTAGTATACTATGAATTTTCATTAGCATTATTAGGGTTTTAGGGCACCAAAGAATAATACCTTATCTGCTCTCCACATTCAATCTAGAACCAATTCTGAACTTATGAATCAGGCCAATGCAGATCAAAACACCAGCTTAAATGGTAGACTAACTGGAGAACATGGCATAGATATGTGGACTCAGGGGGTCACCTAATTCTCCACCCTGGAAATAAGCTCACCCAGGTGAAAGTTGGTAATGGCAAGCCTCCTCCATAGAGGTCCAGCTGCCCTGGTACGTACAACATCACATCGGGGAAGGCGTTCCAGAAAGGAACCTCTTGCAACTAAGCACAACGAAAAAAGAGGTCAGAAGAGGCGGAGACAAGAAACCTCAGTCTTTTCTCCAACACTTGTCAGACACTCCCATGGGAAGGACACAAAAAGAGAGGATAGACCCATTTCCATTACAAATTTCTTTATGGAAGGATAAGACCACTGAATGGAGGTTTCCCTCACAAATATGGATGGTCAACTCTGTCTAAAGATTCTTTGGCATCAGTATGTTATCTTTGCTACATAATGAATTACCACCACCTCAGCCACTTAACACAACACACACTTATCACCTCACAGTTTCTGTTTGTTAGGAATCTGGGCGTGGCTTGGCTGAGTCCCCTGCACAGGGCCTCTGATGAGGCTGCAGTTGAGGGGTTGGCCACGGCTGGGGTCACATGTGAAGGCTCAACTGGGAAAGCATCTGCTTTCAAGCTCATGTACCTGGTGGTTGGCAGGATCCGGATGATTTTGGGCTGCTGGGCTGAGAGCCTCTTGGTCAGAAGCCACACTCAGGTCCTTGCCAGTGGGCCTCCCCAACATGGCAACTTGCTTCATCAGAGCCAGCCAGGAGGAGAGTCTGCTAACAAGAGGAAAGTCAGAATCTTTTGTAACTTAATCAATGAAATGGCATCCCCTCAATGTTGCCAAATACTGTTGACCAGAAGCAAATTGCCCAAGAGAAGCGTACTAGGCAATGTGTAAATGGCAGACGGCAGGGGCCATTTCAGAGGCTGCCTCTTTGCTCAGACTAATCTCAACAAACCTCCAGGTCTCCAGAAAACCTTTGCATTATTTTTCATTGTTCCAGCTTTTTCAGAAATTGGACAGAAGTCCATGCTTTGCAGGAAACTCTGATGATTCCTTGTTCTATTAACACAAAAGTTAAATGAGGTGAAAAGCATAGGTTGACAGAAAATAGATAGATTGGGTACTAGTCTTCTTTTGGTTCATTTGGGGTATTCTAAATAAATCAGAGGAAAAAGAGGTGATATATTGTTATTTCATTCCCAACTCTCCCTCTTTAAAAGTGACTTGAAAAAAAGCCTCTGATAAAGGTGGAATCCTCAGTAAGAACTGAGACAGCCTTGCAATGTCTCTGGAGGAATAAAAGGTAAAATTTACGTTACTGTAGAGATTCACTAAGGGTGAAAATCGAAGAAGTAAAGGTGAGGATTTTTAAGTTCACATGTAATTTCTCACTTTTGTAACTGTGTCCAGGCACTAAAGAAACTAAGATGTTAAACTTATGTCTATTCTAAGAATAGGTAAGCAAATATATGAGGAGTAGAGTTCTCACTGTCAGTAAAATGAGTTACAAACTACAAAGGAGGAAGGCAAGAACGGGCCCTCTGGGTACGGATTGGAATTGGAGATAGTGTGTACTTATGGTTTTTAATATGTGTACAGATAGATAGAAATAGAATAGATGTGTATCTATAATACATAGATTATTTTTAGTTCTGCCCATTGAGAGGGCCTGGAAGTAGTGATACCCCAATAGCAATGAGAAAAATTTAGATCTTAGATTCTAAATACCATTCTCCAAGAAAAGCAACTTTTTTGAAAAAAAAAATGACTGATTCCAGGCTGGTACAGAGAAAGACCAAGATAAGCCTGGAACATCTTGATACATGAGCAAGTAAAAAAGTGCCCAAAGCACAATAAGGCCATGTCGAAAAGGACAGAGGAACCTCCGTGAGGGAGCTCCCAATGGCCAAATCTAGTATTTGAACAGGAAAATATGATAGTAATGATTATAACTCATAGGAGAAAAGAAGAATACATGAAGCCATACAAATAAACAATTTAAACATAAATAAGGGAGAAAAGTAAGCTCTTCTTTACTATGCAATTTCAACCAAACAGAAGGAATGATAGAAACTCACCATTTGGAAAACATCACAGTAGTAATTGCTTCAGGTAAGAATCATCCAAGGATACTGAAAGCCGTGGGTGAATGTTGATGAGTAACAGGATATTCAGTCTCAATGTGTCTCCTCATAAGATCCTTATTAGTTACAAAGGGGAAAATGTAGGAGATCCTGGCAGACACCACCTTAACCAAGGAATCAAAGTAACTAACCTACCAATATCCTGATGTAAGGGTCAAAAATGCACAATCTGAATCTAACCATCAGGAACCCTCAAACAAACCCAAACTGAGGGATAGTCTACAACATCAGTGGTCTGTACTCTTCATGAAAGACAAAGCAAGACAAGGAACCATCGCAGATTAAGGGAAACTGAGGAGGCAGAAAAGTTAAATACCAGGTGAGATCCTTAGTTCGACCATGGGCCAGGAAAAGAACATTGGGACTGCTGGCAAAACCTGAATTTCTGAAGATGGAGTAAGAGCTGTGGATCAGTGTTCATGTCCTGGTTTTGATCATTGTACTTAGGTGCTCCCATACTTGTCACTATGAAGATGTTACATTTGGAGACCCTGGGAGAAGGATGCATAGGAGTATGCTTTTTTTATTTTTTAAAACACTAAAGTTATTTACAATGAAAGTTTAAAAAGAAAAACGCTCCAGAACTTTTCTGTGCAGAGACAATATGTCCTTGCATTCTTGCCCTTCCCATGCGGCTTTGAGCTTGGGAATTTGCTGCGCTGTGATACCCCCCACACCTTAACAGCATTTATAACAGAGCGTTTAGGCTTCCAGGGCTGAGAGTCCAGACGAGGTGACTAATGCCATAATACCCACCATGGACGAGTCCTGGTCATGGGGCAATTAGATGAACTCAGCAGTTTCGGTGTTGGTGAAGGCATGGGGAGGAAAGCTGGGAGTCTATGCAAAGACACAAGCAAACTTTGTGTCTTTTTTTCTTCACTGTATTTCCTTCTTGTTTTTTGGCCACATTCAGCTTTAGGCTGCAACCAAGCCTAGTGAGGTCCAAAATCTTCCAACTACGGGCTGACAGAAGACATGCTGGTGGTAGTAGATTCAGGCCCCTGGTCGGGGCTTCTGAGAATGGTGCAGGGTGATGGGAGTGGACAGAATACGGCTCCCAGCCTCATGCCCCCCACGTAGAGAAATTCCGCTTGCCTAAAGTCTGTAGTCACACAGACAAACCTGTTCTTCTAGAAAGGGCCAAGAATTTAGCCTTCAGTCTGGAATAACGCAGATGTTGGTTCCTGGGAAGCAGCTCCCCACCACGGAGCCTTCGAAGACAGGACGGTGCTGAGGAAGAGCGCCCTCTAGAGCCGAGGGCAGACCCACCTCCTCCCAGCGCTTCTGGCTACACTGTGCACCTTCTCCTGTGAGACTGCAGTTCGCTGGGACATGTTCCTTATATTCTCATTCCCTGGAGGCAGGAGGCCTGGTAGAGTTCCATCTAAATGAAAATAGCTTTAATTTAAACCTACTGCTTGCTTTTTCTTTAGATGGGTTGTTTTGGCAGTGGGTTCCATTTGTACTAAATCTGATAAATTTTTCTAATATTGTGGCCTACCTGGAAAAGAAAACCTGTGTACACTAATTCCTCTCTGACTCATTGAGTGTGATAACATATGGGAGTTGCTCTACAGGTAACACTAGCAATATTCATGTTTTATAAATGTGAAATAAGCAGCAATGGGTCACAATGCACATTTCTTGCATTTTTAATACATCCCAGAGCTGCAAAGCGGGTCTGGTGGAAGAAATCCCTGCTGTATTCATTGTCTGCTACAGATATGGAAAATCATTAGATTTTTGCTGGGGCTGGACACCCTATCTTTCTGTTTAGACCTTCAGACATCGTGTGTGTGCCTGGATTCCCAAGCAGGGGAGGCGGCGAGGAGATGCCCCCATAGGACCCCGGTGCCCTGCCTCCGGCTTTGCACAACTCCCGGGAAAAATCGGCGGGACTCCTCAGTGGTGCTAATGGAATGCCATGTGCCCCCACTTCTGGATTTTCTTGTAGGTGAGGAATCAAAATGGAAATTGGTGAATTCCAATTTACATTGTGAGCCCCGCTCCTACCAACCCTAAACTTCCCCCGGAGACAGGCTGCCTGGTCATCTGTATGTATGACAGGTTCCCTCCTCCCCTGCCAGATGCTGCTTGCTGCTGGGTAAAAAATGTGTTTAAAATTAAACCTTTTTTTTTAAGGAAAAAAAATATCTAAGACTCCAAGATAGGGTACTTTCTCCCAGAAGGACTTGCACAAATGGGAAGTTTTTAATGAATACTGATAAGTCTGAATATGAAATGAAAGATTAACAGCTCCGTAAGCCAGTGACAGATGTTGCAACCTAATGTAACAGCCTCATATGCCGTCAGCGTCCCTCCCGATAGAATTAAAGTAGAGCTGCTCATTAATACAGAAAACCTCTCCTGTCTCTCTTCCACTTGAAAAGAGCTCCTCGGCTTCCTCGATACCAGACGGGTTGTTTTAAACGCTAGTTATAATTTATTGTCTTGGCCTGGGCTTTTGTGAGGAGCCTTATTGCTGAGTTTTATTCATACAGATCTCATTGCTTAATTATTTTGCAGCAATGACAAAAATTGAAGACAGCTCTAAAATCCACGGGCAATTCTAACTCATATTCTAAGACACAGAAAAATAACAGAAACCCATATAAATGGCATTCTAAAAGGTCTGACTCCTCTAAAGGACTCAACAATGTACAAATGAGGCAAATTAGAGATGAGAAGACACAGAAGGTACGGGCTTTGCTCAGTGCCCACCGGTCAGTGAGAAAACCCAAATCCCAAGAGTTCGGGACCCCGAGGCCAGAACGAAGGACAGTGGGGTCGAGGGGCAGTTGGAACAAGCTGTTCTTTGCCATGTGACACCGTAAAGTTCTCCACTAGTCTACGGTTTGGATGTTGGTTGGTTTTATGTCTCATCGCTTCTGGCAATGTTATTTCAGACAATTAACATCATGAATGTGAATGAAGCTCTGTCCGGTGTAAACCTCCCTTTGGGTGTCTTGAACTGTAACCTACGCATATTTTTAAAATATAAATAAAAAATGAGGATCCTGTGATGTAAAAAAAATATTGGAACCTACTTGGGAGAATCCCAAAATGCAAAGAAGATGTGAATTTGGATAGATCAGTGAGGAGTCCTGTTTATCTACAATGACAAAAGGAGTTCTTTTAGACATTTACTTGGTTATTTGTCAATAATTAGTTATCTGAGCTTGTGTTAGGGAACTGCTGGTCTGGGGGTGGGGTACCATGGGAAAGTAGAGTGTTAGAAAACCAAAGGGGTAAGCAAATTATTATTTCAGGAATTCCTAGAGTGACAATTAATGTTATCCCGTGTTATTTGTTTGCTTCATGGCATTTATCGCAGTCTGTAACTGTGCAGTCCATTAGTCCGTTCAGTGCCCTCCTCTCAAATGCAAGCAGGTGAGGCCAGAGTGCTCAGTGCTCTGATGCCAAAGCTTCACCCAGAGCTTGACACGTGGCAGAGAGGCACTCAGAGAGGAGTTCTGAATGAACAAATAAGTGTGTGAATGAATGAAATTCATAATCAGTAAATCAATATAGAATCATCAAGGAATCAATCAATAAATATGTTAGTGGAGAAATAAGATTTGATTTTTTAAATGAACTGCTCCTCCATTGCAGGCATTCCCATCAAGTAAAGGCCGAGAGGTCTCGAGAGGTCTCTAGAGGTCCCTGAGAAGGGACTCCACCTTGAGTGTCTCCCAGGGGTCTCAGTAGCTCTGACATAGGTACGCCCAACTCCAGCACACGTTTGTCAGGGCTGTTGGTTCCGACTGTTTCCACTTTTGACTACTCTGGAATCATCCAGCAGGCTATTTTGTACGTTGTTATTTTTCTGATGCTTCCATCTGAATGACAAAGGCTCCTAAACTAACATTTTGGAATGAATTGCTGAGATAATGTGAGAACATTTTATATACCTTCTTATTCTCAAGATGCTGAGGAAGAATTTCTTAACGCTTTGTACATGGGGTGGGGGGCGGGGATTACTCCCCCCAAGCCAGCTGGGACTGAAGAAAACGTTGTCCAAGAAAAGTACAGATTGTCAGCAGAGATAGGAGTTAAGTGAGGGCAAGTTTGGGTTTCGGTGGTATGGTTGTTCCCTCACTTTACAAGCAGGGCCCTGATGGAGGACTTGACCAAGGACATGGCAGCAGCCTGGGTAACTGGTGCCCCTCTCACACCAGTCACGGTGAGGTGAGTCTCAGCTACCCCAGGCTCTGATTCAGTCACTCAGAGGCAATTGCTAAAACAAAGCCCCAGCCTCCACTTCCATCCAGAAGGCCCAGCCATCCCGGCCTCAGGAAGCCAGAGTGTGTTCACGGCCCTGGTGGGAGAACCATCGGGGGCCTGTGTCAGCCCTGCAGGGAGGAGCTCCCAGGGCTGATGAATTGGGGAACAGAGAGGAAGACCAGTGCAATCCTGGGACGAACAATTGGGGCCGGGAGAGGTAAAGTGATTCATACACAATGAAATCACAGAGGAAAAATAGCTGGCAGAGAGAATATAGACCCTGAATGAATAGAAACAGAAACATTTGATGGTGAGACACAGACACGTCAAATCCTTCTGTCCAGTGGAATGACTCTCCAGCAAGCCCTGAGCTTAAAAGTTTTTCTCTGGTATTTTTTTTGGTGGGGGGTGGGGTGGGGTTAGATTGCAGATCACCCTTTTACCACTGCAGCACAAGGAGAAGGAGGCAGAAGAGGCTCATACTGCCGCAAGCACAGAAGAGCGGTTCTACCAATCGCACAGAGCTGAGTGGGAGCGAGTCGGGGAAAGCAGCCCCTGGAGTAACTGAAATACAGTTAACGAAACCGGGACATTAAATTCTACACTTGATGTGACCGTGCTCAGATGCAGAGAAGCTTCAGCAGACAGCAGAAGAGCTCGCATCTGTACAGGAGAGCACTCCAGCTCCAGCCTGCAGGGAAGAGAGATGAGGTGCTACAGCAACACCAGGGAGCCATGATAAAGGGGAGGTGGTCCTGACGCTACAGGACAGAGATGTTGCCTTCAGCCACTGCGGGCTAAGGCTGTCCCAGGGGTGCCTAGCACCTGGAGCTGTCGCCTGCACAGCAATGGGTCCTGGCGTGCTCGGGTGGACACAGAATGGGCTAAGGGGATTGGTAAACTGTATACACATCATTCCAGAACAGGGCTTCTGTCCTTCTCAGCCAATCCTTTAGAGAGTCCCACACCTGAAGAACTGGTAAAGGTAAGCTTTACGTCTTCCACACTTGCCAACATTAAATCTTACCGGTTCACAAGATGGGGGCCCCAGAGTGGACGTCTCACTGGAGAAGCACATGACGCTGGGGGCTGTGTCTGCTCTAGCTGGGGATGCTGTGCAGGACTTCAGCTTCTCCGAGGCTCTAGAAAGAGTCAGGGGAGGCTGACAGGGCAGAAGTTTATGCCCAGGAAGAACACGAGTGTGGGGCCAGGCAGAGCTGGGTCAGAACCCCGGGCTCTCCCACTGAGTGACCCTGCTCTGGGCCGTCAGTGCCCTTCTATCTGTGTGATGTGCCTGCCATCTGTGCGATGCCGACAGGCTTGTTTAAAGACTAAATAATCTAATAAACTGAAAATTAAAACAGCATTTAGCACAGTGCCTGCTCACCCAGGAGGTACACATATTCATTTTCTGTCCTTTAGCTGGACAGTAAACCAGCGTATGTGCATTTCCCCCAAACTTTTTAATATTTGTGTAAAACACACATAACATAACATTTACCATCTTGGCCACTTTTTCAAATGTTTTATTTATTTATTTTTAGAGAGAGGTGAAGGGAGGGAGAAAGAGAGGGGAAAAAACACCAATGAGTGATAAGGCTGCTCTCACATGCCTCCAACCAGGGACTGGCCACAACTCAGGTAGATGCCCTGACTGGGAATCGAACTGGTGACCTTTTGGTTCACAGGCTGGCACTCAGTCCACTGAGCCACACCAGCCAGGGCCCATCTTAGCCATTTTTAAGTGCACGGTTCACATCGTGCAACCAATCTCCAGAACCCTTTCATCTTGCAACATTGAACCTCTGTACCCATGGAACAGCTCTCCATTCCCCACCTCAATTTGTTTAATTGAAAAGAACAATGGGTCAAAACCCAAGAAATTCAATCACTACTTTGAAAAGCTACTAAAAATCAGGTTTTCTAATTGAACTAAATTCCAGATTTGAAAGAAAAGGCAAAAACGTGGACATCACAGTTTTCAACACTTAGAAGTTCGTATTGTCAGTAGAAGAACACTGTTGTGGTAAAACTCCTTTTAAAAAAGATGAGAGGGCTCCACATCCCCACATTACATTCAAACTACCAAATGGACGCTCACGGCTTCGTTACAAAGGTGGCGTGGTGGCGCAGCGAGTATTCAGCAGGCCTGTGTGACGGGGCAGGAAGGAGAACGGGAGAGCGAAGTGTACAATACACCAGTGTTTGCCGGGCTTCTCTGATGATAAGAATCACCCGAGATACTTGTTAAAAGTACACATTCCTGGGCTCCATCCCAGACCCACTGAATCAGAATGTCCAGGTTGGATTCCAGATATAAAGCTTTAAAACAACAGTCTTCTAGAGGGTAAGAGATCCTTATCCAAGTACATGTCCATCTCTCAGAAAAGCTGCCTAGAGCTGCTGATTGCAATATGAAACAGACACTGAGTGTGGTAGCTCCCATCTGTCAGACCCTGAGAGGTAGCTTAAATGTTTATCCCAAGCACAGAGGCACAATTAGCCCCAAATGAGGCTAATTGTTAGGGGACACGGTTAGGGGCACTTGGAGCAGAATCAGAGACAAAGCCCCCTGGGATCTGAATGCAACACAGGGGAGGGGGAGGGGCTGATACACCCCTGTGCCAACATGGCCCTTCCTACTTCTAAAAGGGAAAAGCCCGACTTTTCAAAACATGATCGAATGTGGAACCAGTTTATAACACATGGCTCTATTTGTTCTTTGACAGTAGAACCATTGCCCATTTTTCATCAAGATGGAGAGTGAAAACAAAGAAAAGCTAAGACCTCCTCTTGGAGAGACCTGCCCGCAAGGTCTGCCTGCAGGACCCACTGCCAGTTACCCCGCTGATGATAGGGGGAGATGCTTGGAACCCCAGTGGAAAACCAGCTCACAAGGGGAGTCAACTCCAGGCCTGAGTCGGGGCACCCAGTTCTTTTGTGCCAAATGGAGCCCCAGCTCCGTGCCCCTGCCCAGCTCTCACCAGGACGTGTTCTAAAAGAACGACCTCGTATACGTTTCTAACTTGATTATACCAGGCACAGTTACACGTAAGAACTTCAATGCCACCATCGGTAGTAATGATTCCTTGCTCTGTATTATTTATTTATTTATTTCAATGCCTCTGACATCCATCAGAAAATTACAAAAGAGATACTTCCTTGCAAAGCTCAGGCAATGATCTCAATTGCTGGAAGTGTGTGTGTGTGTGTGTGTGTGTATGTGTGTGTGTGTTTCTCCATGCCTTTCACTTGCAGTAGTCCAGGCACTTACTCATAACCAATTCATCAGTTCATCATTGCTTTCCTTTCTCATTGTTGAAGGATTAATAGATTATTCTTCACCAAAGCCATTTAGGAGACAGTGCTGTGGGTGGAAGAGAAAGTGAGCATTCTATCAAAACCACGCACGCCATGTTTAAAGAAATTCCATGTACTTTTAAATTCTAGACAGAACCACATGGCCTCAGATAAATCAGTCGGTTGCAATTCCCGCTTCCTTCAGATCTGCATTAATGAAGCATAGCACATCACTCCGAATGACTGTTCTTCAAGTCGCTGAGGAAAAGCACGAGCAACTGGAAATCCCTTTTGCTATTGCAGCGTTCCATAGAGCTGCTGCTGCTGATTCATGGCCTGGCAGTACAGTGGGAACTATTCAAGGTCAGAGTCCGGTGGTACGGCAGGGAGGGCTGGCTGGGAAGTTTGGAAAGGGTTGAATACATCTTCAAATGTCTTCAAGTTTTTAATACAATTAGATTCTCAAATCTGCCCAAACTTACAGCACATTTGCAGTTCCCTCAAAACGGACATCCTCGATTAAAAACTGTGCCAACTGTTCAGCAAAGACACACAATAGCATGTGGTCTCTGTAGAATAAAGTAGATTTTTAGAATGCTGCATTTCTCTGGTAGGAGGCTCTTAGAGCTTACTTCTACTATACCCAAAGAATTAGAGAGACACATTGAAAGTTAGGTCAATCTTTTAAACCCCCTAAAAGTAAGATGCATACTTGGGGAAAGGATGGAGGATAGAAGGATGGAGGATACACACACACTTCCAGCAATTAAGATCATTGCCTGAGCTTTGCAAGGAAGTATCTCTTTTGTATTTTTCTGATGGATATCAGAGGCATTGAAATAAATAAATAATATGGAGCAAGGAATCATTGCTACCGATGGTGGCATGGAACACTATCCCTAGTGGCAGGGAGGACTGTGACGACCAAAGTAATTTCAAACAGCAGAAACGAGATTATTTTTCCAAAGCTTTCCAGTCATCCTAATTATTTTGTGGTCATTGCCTCTAAATATTAGAGTTAGAGATCCATATTATTCACAGCAATAGAACTCCGGAAACTGGTATTTTGTCTGGACTGCGCACAGGAAGTGCCTAGGTACAACACTATGAGATGGTGTTGGGGACAATGAACCTAAAGCAGTAACCCCTAGGAAGAGGGAGAAGAGCTAAGCAGGCTCAAGCAACTGCTCACAAATTAATCCCATGGCAGTGTCTTGGCCGGTATTATGGGGGACCTCCAGCTCCCGAGAGAGGGCCGCAGTGATCGGGGAAGATGTGCACGGGTAAGACGTCCGGTGACTCACAGGGTCTCTGGGGCTTGGGAGATGGACTGATAATGATAACTCAGCAATGTATCACGCCCGTATTACCTTCCAAGCAGTATGCTAAGGGCTTGACATGGATCTTCTCATTTCCTCTGCAAAATATCCCAGTGAGGTACACACCATTATCATCCCATGTACAGATTAAGATACTAGGTTTTGTGTGGTACCATTGTTCAAGGTAACACAACTGGTTCATAGAACTTCTGTTCATCGTGGAACTCGCCGGGTCTCCTTAGTGACAGAGTGTCAGAGCTCGATAACTTTGCCATTTTGAACCGTGTCCCAGTCAAATGGGAGTGTTGCCTCCCTGTTCAGAAGAGCCTCCTCCCCCCTCCCCTTGGCTAGCCAACCTCCACTTTTCTTCCCGTCTCAGCTCAAATACCTTCTCTTCTGGGAAGCTTCTGCTCCCTGGAACTGCCACAATCGTACACCTCCTTGTGACTGGACTCAACTCCCGATATTGCGAGGGCTTGATGACTTGGCGTTTTCCTGGTTTTCCCCTGGAGGGACACCCTCTTTGAAGGCACCGATCGTAGCTGTGCTGCTCCCTGTTGTACCCATCATGCTTTGCATGGTGCCTGACACACTGCTGGTGCTCCAAAAAGTATTTCTTGAATGGACGAGTCATCAAACCACTCCATTTACTGTTAAGTAAAGGAAAATTCAAAAAGGTATGTAGCTTGTCTCATGCCACCCAGGAAGCTGGAGTGTAGGCAGAAGCAGAAACGAAACACCAAGTCTTTTAACTCCTGGGTGGGGTTCCTCCTACCTTGCTGCTGCTGCGCTCTTACCTAGAATGTCTCGATTCTCCACTGCACCATATGAGTCAGCCCATCCTAGAGCACCTGTTCCTGTCCCCTCCTTGCTCACACAGACCCCAGAGGACCTAGTCAAGGTCCACAGTACTCATCAGGTAACGGCTCACAGGCACCTTGGGTTAGAAATTCCACCCAGTTTCTAATTGCTCTCTAAACCTCTCCTGCCCTTGGCTGATGCTCTTCAGTATCCCCCGCTGCACCTCCACTTGGCTTTGTAGCTTGTGGTGGGGGCTCCGGTCAATATTAACTTGATTTGGCAGCACCACACAAAGCACAGGATACCCCCTCCCTCTTTCCAAGGGCAATAGTAATGAAACAATAAATAAAGACCCCCCCCAACCGCCTCCTTCCTCAAGATTGCCAGAGAAGGCAAAATGGATTCTCATTCCATCTTCTTGCCTTGGCTCTAAGAATGCCAGTACTTTGCATCTAGCAACACTAGCCCTAGTAGCCCTGTGTTCCCTGACACCTCTCTCCACCTCCACCATATACAGATTTAACAAGGGGCCGCATCAGTCTCCATTATTCATACCCATCACTACCCCTGCCTGTTAGCTATTCCCCAAATTGAGCTATTCAAACCAATTCATCAGATTACCTACAGAAATATTGCAGGCTGGTCAAGGGATGAGAACAAATAACACTGAAATTTCAAAGCCATTACCAAAGGGGAGGCTAATGGATGGAAATTGAACACAAAGGAGAGAGAGGAAGAGCTTCAAGAAGGCTGTTGAAATGTCCTCAGAAGTAATGTAACGCAGGAGCCAACGGGCAGGAAAGGGCACAGGGAGCAAGGAATCCAGGGTTTCTGACCCAGTCCGTATCAAATTGTCGCTCCGACCCTGAGTCAAGAAACATTAGAGGAAAACCAGTCTGTCGTATAGACTTTGTTCCAAAGAGGAGGAGATATGATAACATATGACTGAAGTATAAAAAATCTGGTTTCAGGGGGGAAATGTTGGCACATTTTATTCCTCTGTTACGCAGGAAATATATTCATTCATCATTTAGCCACCCTATCTCTTTGAAATTCTATAAAATGCTGCCTACTTCATCTTGAAATATCTGTGCTTGGAGAAGAAGAATGTGCAGTTTAAGCACAAAAGCTTTAAAATGCCACAGGAGTAATATCTAAAATCAGCTTAAGAACTTAACGCAACAAGACAAAAGGCCGATAAATCTCAAGTGTGTGTGCATTTTAATAAGAGAATTCTTGAGTGCAGTATTACAGTTTTCCCTGCCAAATAGAAGATATTTTCCAGTATTCTACATTCATAATTGTAATAAAAGGTCTTATTGTAAATGCTGCAGTGAGGTACGGGGGGGCATTTTGGATTTAAGAGTTTTATTACAGAGGTTAATTTATGGTTGCTGGGAAAACTCGCCATTGATTTTTCCCTCTCGAATCTTAGATTCAAAGCTAAAGTTGACTCTTGGCTTTGTTTTGTACTTTTTTTCAAACAAGTTTTGGTTTTTTTAAATGACTATTATGCAGGAAGGTCCCACATCTTTTATTCCCCTGCCCGTATTTTTTGCTGGATCAGAGACACAGTATTTACCTTAATAATCATCCACACATTTATCTTTAAGTGCTTAGGAATGTGCAGAAGTACTATTTGGCATTAGGGAAAGAAAATAACATCTTTCAAACCTTCTCTTCAAAAGCGCCAGCTCCCGTTCGGCATGGCAGCGGGTGGCGAGAAAAGACTGAGGCATCGGGGCCGACAGGCTGGAGAAAGGGTCGCTGGGTTGGAAGGCAGGCTGGAGAAAGGCACCAGGCCAGGTGTCCCTCCAGGGATAGGAATGTGCTCTCCTGCATCCCCTGTGGATGGGACAGAGTTAGAGCAGAAGCTCTTCATACACTGATGCTCCTGAAAAGTCAATCAGGGGACAACTTATTCATGGACAGAGGGGGAGGGAAAAAAGACAAAGGGTTTCTTGCTGCTCCTGAAATCAGGAGTACAATGACCTTTACTTTAGGATAAAGTGAAGGTGAGTTACTTACTCTCCACTTTCTGTGACCAGAAAAACACACACATTCTTATCTCTCTCTCCCTCTCTCCCCACCCTCCACCCCCCATTGAAACAATGGAACAGCACTTACAATGCTGGCCTTCCCTCCCTAGAAAGGTCAGACAGAGGCAACTCGGCCATTGCAGGTGCCCAGGTCAAACCACGGGGAAGGTCCCACTGCTGAAGCCTTCTGCAGAGCCCTTGGGTGTTGTTAAAGGCAAGAAGCTTGAAACTGCATTTTACTGTCATTCAGGAAAGAGGGGTAAGGCACAGGCCCCATGTAGTCAGTCACTCCGGGACTGGGATGGTGGCCCAGCGACCCTGCCCAAGGGAAGGACCTGAACAGCAGGCCTGAAACAAGTAGCACTTGCTTCTTCCTTGGACTTTAAAGTGCTCTGTTAGGGTGTGTGTGTGTGTGTGTGTAGAGAGAGAAAACGCAATGCTTTCTACCAATCCCCTTTGGGTTCATAAGCAAGTGTTGTTTACAGAAAAAAGAAGAAGTGGCTCTTTAGACCTTATATTGACAAAATGAGCCATCTAAAGTGTGTCATCGATCACCTCGCCTGCCAGCTCAAAATCAAAAGGTCAAAAGCAGACAGGAGAAGAAACCCGGTGGGAGGAAAGCCAGCAGAACCGGCCGGAGTGCTAAGTGCTAAGTCATTGTCTCAGCTTCTGGCTCCCACCAGTGAGGAGGCGGGATCTCATTTCTTACCTCCTTGCACCGTAGCCCTTCACTCATAGAAGTTCATCCCCAGAAGGACCCAGAACAGTTTCCAGTGCTCTGTATCCCCCCATTTTATGATTGTGAAAACTGAACCCCAAGTTTCCACGAGTCTCTCAGTCTGCCGCGGGTCTACGGGCTCTCGTCCTGTGCAGCACGTGAGAACAGTGGGGCGGGGGTGTGGGGGCGAGAACCTGCTGCCAGGCTTGCCCTGCGGTGGTTATGACACGTGCTCCTGCCCCTATATTACTAACGGCCAGCACTGCTGTAGAGCTTTGACATTCTGATCCCCCCAATAGCCTGCATCCCTATTTTGCAGATGGAGAAACTAAGGCTCCAAGAGCTGAGCTGGCTTACCAAAGCTGCCCAGCGCTTACATGACTCTACCTTTTACTTGGTTGTGTCCAATGTTCCGAAACTAGACCCACGGCACGGGTCCACTCACTACAGAGACACACGAAGCTTACAAAAATTAAAAAAAGAAGAAGGGAGGGAGGGAAGGGCAAACCATGCAAACAGAAAGCTCCTATGGTACCTATATTCTGGGTCCTGTTTAGTACCCAGAATGTTTGCTTTATATCCATTTTCTACAGGAAGGCAAACATTTATTTTTGCAGCATAAATTGAATAAAAATTGAAGGGAGGTTCTTCAAAGACCTACATGATTCTGCCCTGGTTCCCAGACTAGTGTTACTGCTACCTGTTTCTTGAGCTTTCAGGAATGTCTAAAACCCACACTCCTCAATGGGAAATTAAGATGAAGGTGCTACCATTGCTACAATTTGCTGGCAAGTGCCCACCACTTAAACCTGTTTGTGGAGTCACGGTTCATCTCTATTCCCCTAGCAGTTCTTGGTTGAAAATGAGAGTGTGACCCTGGGCAAGCCCCAAGCACTGGTCTGCCCGCGGGCAGCCTCCCTGCTCCACGGCAGAGGGTGAGAACCGTCAGACTGCAGCACCCCCTCGGAGGCCTGCTCCCGGTGTCAGCTGGGACAGCAGCGGTGACTCCGAACCGGAGGGTCCGGTCTCTGAACTGTGCTCAGGGCAGATCTCTATCATGTAAATAGGTGTTCCGATACACAGACTGGTACGTTAGCCAAAACTCAGGGACCTGTGAAATGTATTGGCTAATTCACAGTCCCACACATGTCCTGTTGCAAAGGCAGCTAGAAAAACATTTCCAAAATAAATGCCATTTCATTCTTAATCAAAAGAGAAATATCATAACCACCACCAATTTCTCCTTTACAATCCTGCCTTATCGTCTGTAATGGAGCCAGACCCTATAAGCCTGCGATGACCTTCTGCCCCTGCCGAGACCAGCTGGGGGGAAATTCAGCACAGCTCAGCTTTACAAGTTATCTCTAAAATGTACAGAAGTCCCATTAATCTCCTGGAAATATAGAAACCCGAGGATTTGGCATTATTGTGTAGGCTATGATACCATACTTTCAATCAATGATAATTGCCATTGCTAAAAATGATCATTAATGCTTGTATATTTTTACCGCATTTAAAATGCCCATGACATTGCACTGTAGAATTAAAAAAGAAATGGAAAAATCTCTCATTACCTACAGAACCATGACTCTGTGTAATTGTAGCCCTAAAAATAATTGTGCAATGGAATTAGTAGTAAAAAAAATAAACTGCAGCAACATAAACTTTTAACGTTTTTCATTTGAAAAAATGAAACACAGAAGTTAATGCAGGGGATAGCGGGTTCAGCTAGTAGAAATTGCCAATAGCAGATAATACTCTAGAACTTTCTATATTCAATTCAGCAGAATTATTTTCTATCATCAAGGCTGCTGCTGGCCTCTCAGAGCCTTTGTGCTAACTAGAAAAAGACATTCTCTTGCCTATTTCCCCCTTTACCTGCCCCCGCTCCACCCCGCAGCTGGGGATGTGACCCCCTGGGGAGCAGAGTGCCAGCTGCCCTTCGCCCCCCTGCACCCCCTCAGGTAGCCACCCTCGTGCAACACGGAAAACACACTCCTCTATGGAGGCCTGGTCTGTACAGGTAAAAAAGTCAAGGAACAGATTAATAAATGATGGGCTATCACGGGATGGGATGTTAGGAAGTCATAATGCTGTGTTTTAAAGAATGTTTAAATATTCAAACTATTTTTAACTACCTCAGTGAACTGACAAACAGCTTCATAAACACATTATCAGATGAAAAGGTGTGCCCCAAAATGTTGACAGTTATCATCTCCAGATGATGCAACTATGGCTAATCATTCTTTTGTATTAATAAATTCCTACATTTGAAAGATTTGCTTCAATGAGCATGAATTAATTCTGTAATAAAAATGAATTATAAATAACAAAGAAATCTCTAAAATCCAATCTGCTTTTCGGTCCAGGAAATAATACCATTCAATGGCATTAGCATATGTCCTTGAAAAAATGTATTTTAACCTCTTCAGTTCTGTTCCTCTTTTTGTGTGATGGGGTTAATCACGTCTACCACAAGGACTACTCCAAGCGTAAAACAAGCTCACAGACCCAAACACATAGCATGGCATCTGGCATTCAGTAAGCGCACAACTATTTAGGCTTTGGTACAATGGTCTCATATATCTCACCTGTCGCCTAGCCTGTGGCCTTGCCCCCCTAGTAGGAGCTCAATAAATCCCACAATCAAGGCATTACATTTGATTTGGAAGCCTGATTGTCCCGGAAAGGAAATCTCAAACGTTATGTGGCTGGGTAAGCCCTGTGGACACAGACCTGGGTCGTGTTAGCAAGCACAGAGCCTCTCCAGAAGACCACCACCTCCGCTCCCGACCGTCGTTTGGACAGCTTACGTTGGGCCCAGGGCTCTGCTCTCTCTGTGGGTATACGTTTAAAAGCACTACTCTTGCTGTGTGTGGGAAAGGAGACTCAGAGCTGATGGAAGAACCTTAACTTCCACTGAAAGCCTTTTTTATTAATGACCAAGGACAGTGCCCTTGAACCACTGGTAATAATAACAAACAGCCCTGGCTGGGTGGCTCAGTTGGTTGGAGGGTTGTCCCATACACCAAAAGTTTGCGGGTCCGACTAATAGTCAGGGCACATGCCCAGGTTATAGGTTCTATCCCCAGTCAGGGCATGTATGGAAATAGGCAACTAATCGATGTTTCTCTCTAACATGGATGTTTCTCTTTATCTTTCCCTGACCTCTCTCTTTAAAATCAATAAACATAGCCTCTGGTGAGGGTTAAATAATAATAATGATAATGATAATGATTGATAGTAATAATAATAATAATGATAACAAACACACAGCACTTACTTACTAGGTGCTAGGCACTGTTACAAGCACCTTACTTATACCAGCCCATTGAATACACGAAGAAGACCTCACCTGAAAACGCAGGCAGCTCACCTGAAGGGACGGAACCCCTGTGAGGTTCAGTCTGTAAATGTTTTGAGTTCTTATAGGGAAAGGAATTTGCAGACACGCCAGGAGAGGCCAGGGCATGAGGCCAACTCCTCCCTCGGAGGAGCGCAGCTGTCGTGGGAGATTAGGAAGCCCAGGGGACGAGTCCCCTAACGACGAGTTAGGTCAGCTCTTCAGAGCCATAAGGTAGCTTTGCAGTTAAGAGGTTTCGGGGCTGGTATTTAAATTCCTTCTGTGCTTCTGCTCCTATTATTAGATTCAGACACTTTACCTTAGAATCCTACCAGTTCTTACATCATCTTTGTTTCTCTAACTCTTCCTGTCATTTTGCGTACATTCATTTTGCAAATACCAGCCTATCAGGGAGCCAGTGTTCAGTGCTAGGGGTCCGGTCCAGGGCTGGTGTCCGACACAATCCTGACCCACCCCCTCGCTTGGGGCAAACTGGAGAAGGGAAGGCCGCCTTTCTCAGGGCAGTGTTGTGAAGGCACCAGCCAGGGTCGGGTTTACTGCGAACTTGAGGAGGCGAAGGGGCATCTCGTTTCCTGTGGCCCTCCCAAAACATCTCATTGATTTGCTCTCCTGTAAGGAAAATCACCGTTTTACTGCACAAATCTGAGCCCCGTAGCCCTGTCTCCGCACCAGTGACAGTGACGGAGTACCTCCAATGAGAAAGACGAAGCAGACAGACTGGGGCAGAGGCTCTGGGGTCTGTCCTCCCGCAGGCTGTGGTCTCCCAGGGTTTGGAGTTGAAACACAGAGTGGAGCAGAAGCAGAGGCCCCAGCGATGACCTCTCCTCGGCCGGCAGAGTGGGGGCTTTAAAAAGAAACAGGAAGCAAAAGGCAGGGCCTCCGACCTCTGGGTTCTCTCCGCCTGTCACCCAGCGAGGCCCCGTGTCATCAGAAGGAGGTGGCAGCAGATTGCTTAGACGGCCTGCATGTGCCCGCAAGACTCTGAACTGCTGCCCTCCCCTCCGCTCTTCTGCCCGGACAGCAGAGAGCGCTGCGCTGGGGTTGTGCTGCAGGGTGAGGGGGCGCCACTCGAATAACAGACAGAACAAAGCCCGGAGGAAGGCGGTCTTTCCAAACACCCAAAGCCTCTGCTTGCACCGATTTACCCACGTGCTCCTGACCTTGTTTCGAGAAACCTCAGCCAAGAGCGATAATAAATGGTCTTTTTTGGAAAAAGCAGGGTAAAAACATTTTTTTCTGCTGAGTATTATTACAGCCACATACATATTTTATGTACCCAGGAAGAAAATACATCAAAATATCAATAGCACTTATAGTGAAATGGCGATTTTCCTCCCAAATTTTCTTCACTGTATTATAAAAGGGACATTATCAGCTTGGGAGGGGAGAACATTTTATTAGTGGTTATATCCCCCGCATTTGGCCTACCGGAGTGCATCCAATATCCCACGCTGGAAATGAGTAACCCACAGGAAGGGGCGAGGGTGCGGGGCTGGTCAACAGCCCTGGCGGAAGCCACGGAAGCTGCAAGGCCGATCCAGCAGAAGACTGCGGCTACGCTCCGAAAACTAGGTCATTATATCATGAAAACTCTTTCTCTAGATAGTTATTTTCCTGCCCATTTATATAGGTACAGCAGAAAATAAAAAATTAAAATTAAAATCAATAAAATAAAACTCTAAAGAACACACACCACGATGCTGCTTTAAGTGACGACAAAGATGATTTTTGCCGAACGTTCCTAGGGAATTTTGAACCACCTAAGTTCTTTTGCAAAGTTTATTTGTAATTCTTTAGGGTTTCTATTTTTATTATTTTTCATTTGCACAACAGAGGACTATGCCTCTCATTTCAACCAGATGGGGCAACTAGCAACTCGAGCCAAGGCAATAACAAAAATTCTGATTTTATTCCGACCACCCAAGGGTCCCCTCCACGGGATAAGTTGGCGGGGCAAATCTTGTGTATTTATGTTAAATACTGTACCCTGGAAGAGGGGAAACACCTGTCTTAGGGAGGAAAGGAGAGAAAGAAAGAGACAAGCTGAAGCAAGGTTTATTAAGGTTTCCTTATCTTGCTGAGACCACCAGCCAGGTCACCCACCCTGGGGATTCTGCGCCAATGCCAACTTCAACAGCATTTTAATCAGCCTGTCTGTTCTCTGCGTTTCCTCTGCCCCATACACTTTTCTCCCTCCACTGGCTCCTGTCTTGGGTTGGTCTCTCCCTGCTCCTCCTGATCAGGCCAGATGTCTTTAGTTGGTGGGTACATAGTTCCTTTGCTTTCCACCAAGAGATGGCCACAGACAGCCCAGGCGAGGAGCCACACTTGGAAATATCTCCATGGTAACTGCTGGGACATGACAGAGCCAGGTTCATGCCAGCCAAACCACAGAGTGGCTCCAGGCAAGATCTAGGTCAGCCCCCGGTGGTTACAAGCCCGTACGTTGCCCACCGCAGAGCCAGCTGTGGCAGGATTGACTGGGAGCCCAAAGGCCTCCCCAAGCCCTCCCATTCCAAGTGTCATAAGCCAGTGGACATTATTCGTGGGTGACTCTGAAGAAGCTCAGGCTTTCTGGTGGTTCAGCAATCACTCAGGGACCTCACAGTGACTCTGGATGGACTTTCCCAGCATCCAAGGCCGCCTTTCATAGACATGCAGCAGTATTACTCTGTAGGGTGCTTGTTCAATGAAACGTGGCAACCAAGAACTCCCAGTAGCATGATGCCTTGTTAACAGAGTGTGGCAGGTGGTATTTTCCAAAAATGCTCACAACAGTATTTCCAGACCCACATGTTCCTCCAGAAACTTGACATTCACCCATCAAGAGGCAGAATCCGTATCCTGTCCCCATTCCCTGGGCAGGCCTTTGTGACATCCTTTGTGACCAACAGAATGTTGTGGAAGTGACACAGCAAGACTTCTGAGGGTGGCTCATAAAGGCTAAATGGCTTTTGCCTGGCACTCGTGCTCACGCTCTCTCTCTCTCTCTCTCCCCCCCACCTTCCCTCATGCACGTTCTGAACTTTCAGCTGCCATGTAAGAAGTCAGGCTACTCTGACACAGAGACACACAGAGAGAGAGATGCCTTGTGAGGAGCCCCGGCTGTTAAGATGCTTCCCAGCTCAGGTGCCAGACATGCGAGCGAGTGAGCCCACAGGAGATTCCAGGCCCAGCAGTCTGCCTGCAATGGCACGAAGAACCCCAGTAAGTGCTGGGGGCAAGAACAAGCTGCAGTGCCTCTTGTGGAGAAGGGGGTGGGCCAGGGTGAAGGTTGTATTCACAGAGGAGGTACGTCTCCAGCTGGGTCTTCAGGGACAAATAAGAACCCACCAGGCAGGCAAAGGAAGAAGCTATCCAGGCAGATGGCTGGGCCTGGGGGTGTGAAACAGCCACAGGAAGATGTAAGAAGTTCCTGGGAATGGAAATGAAGGACTCCCTTTACAGAGCCAAGGGAAGACGCAGTGAAAGGAGACCGGGATCTGATTTTCATTTGAGAAAGATCCTTCTGACCGCAGTAGCGGAGGGTTGGGTGGCGAGACCAGATCATGCTATGAAAACAGTTCAGGGGCGAGATGATGGAAGTCAGACTTAAGTCAGCAGCTGACGTGGAGAGAAGATAGCAGCAAGGAGAAGGGAAGTGTCTCGGAAAGTACACCGTTACCTGATGGAAGAAGGGAGATGAGGCGGAGATGGATCCAGGTTTCTAGCTCAGAAAGAAGGGAGGCTGGCGGCACATTCACTGAGCCTTAGGTTGCACGTTGTGTGGAGGGCAGGTGGACTCCTGCCCTTCCCACCTGTCTGTGCTCCCAGTGGGGATGCTCAGGGACCAGGGGCACGTCCAGGCCTCATCAGCAACACATACATTTTTAAGTCCAGAAAATGAGGGAGCCATTGAAGAGCAAGTATAATGGTGAAGAAAGAGGGAGACTGATGATGGGTGGACAGAGGACACGGACCCTGGAAACGAGAACGAAGAGAAAGAGCTGAGGAGCACAGACAAGTCCAGGAGCCATGGAGCTGAGAGCTTAGCTACCCTGGGGGCTAGGGGAAAGGACCCTCATCTCTGGATGGGCTCTCGGTGCTGCCCTTCTCTTTGCTCTGGGTCTTTTCACAGTGATTTATTCATTGCATAACATTAGAAGAAATGCATGGGTCAGAACAAAACCCCGATTTCTAGTTTATCATGAGGGGTAATAAAAGCAATACCCAACGACTTTAATGGTTTTGGCCAGGAGTTCACTTAATTCTTTAGGTATTCATCAGATTTCTCAGCAAGAACACATTTGAAATGCAGGAAGCAGAGGGTTGTGGCTTTTGGATGGGACCCAATAGATACAGTAACCAGACCTGCAGGTATATCCAAATTCCTCTCGGGTACACAGGATGGGTGAGCTTGCACATTTTTGAGAATACTAAGGAATCAAGAGATCTGCCAGCACTTAATTAATATTGATGGTCCCTTTCTAGAAACGTTGGGCTTTGAAAGCACCTTGGGTGTCGTCAACTCTGACCTCTACAGATTTTGGGTGGCGTCATTAAATGGCAGGGGGCATGGAGTTTGAATTCAATCGCAAACAAAAAAGTGGGAGACACTTGATTCTATGCAGAGCTGACCTGCAGGTGTATATAAATTATTGATGTGGATGCCACCTGATGAATTTGAGGGTAAAGGTAGGTTGGCCAGCGATGAATCATGGACTTTCTCTCAGCTAGCGTGCCCAGGGCCAGGCCTCTCACTTGCCAGATGAAGACACAAAGGACTACAGAAGTGAAACAGCTTGTCCAAGGTCAAACCCAGGCTAGAGCCAGAGCTGGGTGATTGCCGGGGCTGAGCACCTTGCAGCGTTCATTTCCTCCAGCAGAGCCATCTGCGGGCCCCCTCTGGTTTTGTCTTACGTGTTTTATGTCAAATGCTGTAAAGAGAGAAAGCAGAAACTATGGTTGAAAAAATGCTTTGCCAACATTGGCAGCCATTTGCACTTGGTGATTTTTAAAAGGTTTCCCAAGGTCCTTCCAGTGCAGTTGTGGAAGATGCGAACAAAATGCATGCTGCATTTGGGCCAATCTAACGTCTCCTAGAAATAAGGTGCTTATTGTATCCGTAAAACAGACTTGGGAAATTAAGTAAAATTTTATCCACAGAGAGAAAATGTCATTGTTAACTGCTTCTCAAAATTGAATCATTTTTATTTCTTGATAAGCGAATGTCATCCCAGTGGGTTACTAGGAACCCCGCAGCTACAGCTTAAACTTCCCGGCGCCCAGCACAGTGCCCCAGCACGCGTGGGCCAGCCGTCTGCTGGACTGCCCCACCCTGACGGCCGTCCTGCAGCTCTCAAACCGGGCGGCTCCGTGGGCCACAGGACCCCCTGCTCACTCAGCCCAGCTGGCTTCGCCCAGGCTTTGTTCTCTTCACTTCTCCAGCATTAGACATGGCTTCTGCTCTCCTCTCCTTTGTGCAAACCTTTCTTCTCCTGGTTCCCATGACACCAAGGGTAGCAAAGGGTTTTCTTCTCAGGGCCCCAATCTGGTTGATTAGCGTTGCTTCCTGGAGCACAGTGATGGAAAGGATTCTGAAGCCAGTCCATCCCATTTTCTCCACCTGCACAACTCCTCCCACTCCTTCAAGGGTCAGCTTCAATTCCACCTCCTTGAAAGGTTGGGGGTGGAGTTCCCTCCTCCGGGCACCCGTTCCCAGTACAGAGTCTGTTATAGCCCAGATCGCTGTGTTGTGTTTATCTGTTTCGATGCCTGTCACTCCCCTAATGTGAGCCTCTCAAAGGCAATCTTTTTTCTCTTTATCCACAGGGTCCAGCATACGTTCTGGGTCCATTAAAGTATGGCAACTGGATACTGGATGAATGGATGGATGGATGGATGGAAATGGATGGATGGATGGATGGATAATGGATGGGTGGATAGAGGAATGTGAATCTAATTGTTTGGCCTGCTGGTTTTCTGAGAGTATAAAAATAATATGCTCGCCAGTAGCTGCTGGTTTTCTGTGCTCCATTGACATGCTCCCATCTCTTCCCATGTTTAGCTAAATGTGGCAAGGTAGAAGTTCACAGCTGGAGGGTTTTAATCTTTTCTTTTGGAGTGGGTTCCTGCCACTTGGACCCCCAGAAAATGAAGAGAGGCAGGATGGAGTGCTACTCCAGGCAGCAGGGGTCTTTAAGACAGTGCAGCATTCTGCTTACTTCTATCCGCAGGTTTTCCGGCCCCTTGCTGCGCGCCCTGCGGAGACTGCTCTCAGCTCTGGGCCACTCTCGATCCTGGGGCCACTGTTGTCAGCCATTATTTTCTTAAAGTCCACCCTGACTCTCAGTCTCTGTTGACACCTGATTCAACATGACAAGGTGGAAGGCACTGCCTGGAATAGATGTGCCCGCCGGGCTCTAGGTGACACTCAGGAACTTAAGATGGATGTGTTTTCTGGTGACTGCCCCCGCATGTTGGTCCAGTAGATCCAGAAGTGCTCAGCTGTGTGACTGATCAGAGAGAAAAAATAAACGAGCTTCCATGAACAAAACTAGCAGGCCATCTTCCTTTTTGTTTTTCACTCAAAATGGTCTCGGACATTGTGGTCGCCTTATTAGTTTGTGTCCCGTCAACAGGCCCTGTCTGAGCTCTAGGACACACAGAGGCGAGGCGAGAAGACATTGTCCCTTCTCCCACAGGGCTTGTGCCGCAGTTAGGGAGGACAGACCACGAACAAGAAAATCAGTAGAGCTAGAAATGTTTGAAGGAGCTAGGGTCACTAGGGTGGAGGATGGCCAGGGGACCCTTCTGAGCATGTGACATATCAGTTGAACCCCGGAGGATGAGGAAGGACCTGCCAGGGCTCGGCGCACGGTATCTGCCAGTACATGCTCACCGAACCCAGAGAGGAAAATCTGGCTGGAGTCCTTCAGAAGCAGGCTGGGGGTCCAGCTCCCACAAAATGTCAATGGCAGCACCACGGAGACGCAGATGGATGGAAATGGTGACCTTTGAAGCTGGGCTCTTGGGGAATGCTGGGGACAGCTGGGAGGCAAGGTGCCTTTGGTGACTCTCGGGCTACTTCTCCCTGTCTGCAGGTGTCTGCAGTGAAGCATGCACAGGGAGGCTTTATAGCCTCGTAATAGCTTGCAGTCCATTTTTAAATATTAGGCCAAGTGCTGTGTGTTGATATGGTTACTGGAGACATAAGTGCCCTGCCCATTACTGTAATTAGTGCTTTATTAAAACAGCATTTGCACAGACTCGAGAACTTCACAGGCTAAAACACCAGCAATGCTGAAGTGTGACCAGAAACAAGGAAACTAAGGGCCAGGTGCCCCTTGCACATCTTTGGCCGACACATGTAACTCGATACAAACCCTTTATCTCGGGAAAGAGGCTTTGCGGGCAGCTTTCTATCTTCCCACTTCTATAAGAAGCCGTTCTTCAGTCCGCCCGGTGCGCCTGTGAAACACGCGCACTCTGTCTTGTGGTGTGACGGAAGTTATAGGTGCAAGTGCTCGAGGTCAATTCCGAGTTTCCACGTTTCCTTGTCTCGATGTTTCTTAGCATCTTCCAGAGCATCGTTTGATAATCTGCTTCCAGAGCCTTCAGGAGAGGAGATATATTGCCAAGCCTGGTAGTTAATGCTTGGTTTTATAAACAATTAAACAGCCATCTGTTGGTTTGCTTCAGTGACTGAGAAAGCACCATTTAATTGCCACGGGCGTCCAAATGGATGAGCGACCCTGGGGCGATGGTGCTCTGGGTCCAGTCCAGCAGCCCAGTCACCACATTACTAAAGAGCTCAACTCTGTGGCCTGTGGTCATTCGTTTCCGTCTCCTCTGCCCACTGGGGAGGGTGGACACAGCCAGGGATCTGGCTGGCTCACTCTGCATCCTCAGCCCTGATGCACACACAGGCAAAGAATACATTGTACTGAATGGATTTTGATCCTACAAAGATTGAAATCTCCTCCTTTAAAAACAATTTGGCTTAAAACATTAGAAATTCACTCTCTCACCATTCCTGGGGGTCTGAAGTCCAAAATCAAGATACCCGTAGGGACACGTGCCCTTGGAAAGCTTGAGGGAAGACCCCTCTCTGCCTCTCCCAGCTGTGGGTGGCTCTCGGCATCCCTTAACTTGTGGCTGCATCGCCACAACACTTGTCTCCATTTTTACATGGCCTTCTGGCCTTCCGTGCATTTCTGTCCAAACTCCTCCACTAATTTGGAAGGGTTTGCTTCCAGCAGCAGGCCTGGTAGTGAGGGAAGCGCTTGTGTCTTTTCTGTGTGGGTCTGGGTTGTGCCTTCGTTCCTCATGGATAAGCCGAGAGCTGGCTGATTTCATCTCCTCCATGCGGTTCTCCTTTTCCCATGTGACTTGGTTCTTGGGTGGAAGAAAGGGCGGAAGAAAGGGCGCACAGGGAGGCTTTATAGCCTCGGGTGGAAGAAAGGGCGATGATCTCATTCTAGGAGAAGGTGTTTCGTGCATACCTATTGAAACTTCTTCTGTCCTTGCTCTCTGTGGAGAAATAACGTTACAGAGAATTCAATTGTGTAGAATGTATATTCCGTTAGCATTTCTTTTCTAAAATTTCAGTCATGGTCACCTATGTGCTTTTTTTTTCTCTTGTCCTTCTTTCCACATGGTAAAACCAACATGGGCAGGAAGCGCTGGCGCTCAGGGAGACCTGGGCAGTGCCGGGTTAGGTAAGCCTAGATGGCGCTGGCCTCGCTGCGGGCCTCATCAGAGCCTCCAGGCTGCTCTCCAGCTCTGGGAACCTGCATCTGGGGCTCCAGTGCACCACAGTCTCCAGATGGATTCGATGCCAGAGCTGTCTGAGTGGTGACTTCTCAAGAAACTAGTATTTCCCCCGAGACAGTTTAGGGGACAACAGTGGACAGCTTCTTCAGTTTTTCCCCATTTCTTTACCAAATCTTTTCGCAAATGTTTCTCTAACTACAACGTGATTTTCCTGAGTTTTCCTTTATCCAGTTTTGGCTTTCCCTCAGTCAGAATGTCTGACTCAAACAAATAGGTATTAAATACATTTGAAATTAAAAGTAAATTAAATGCCTTCAAGGGTTTGGCAAATAGAGGCTTAGCAATTCTCAGACGTTTTGAGCACAGTCCCTGTTCTGCCCACCCCCATGTACCCCCCTCTGCCCCCACGAGGGTGGGGGGTGCTCCTGGCAAAGGGCCCAGAGTAAGGTCTGCAAGTGCTTGCATGTCATTGGTCTATGGCCAGCAGTGATCGGAAAGCAATAGAAACACCCAGCGAAGGTTTTTCCAGAATCTTTATCATTTCTGACAACATAATTTATAATCCTTATAATTTATCATCCTAAAGTTGTGACTTCCCAATATTTTCTGGAACCTTGAAATGCTAATTGCTTGCTTCTGCGACATTTCCTTTCTTCGTGAAAATGCCAGATGGCACATATTCATGGTTTAGACTGGAGTTCATTAGAATTAAAGTTAGTTTTTGATTTGGGCAGGATACTTTTTGAGGCTGGTGTGACCCCCTGGAGAAAATTGTCTGTTCTGAGACCCCAGGAATCCTTGGGATACAAAGGTGCAGGGAACGCAAATGTCCAAGATGACCCATGCCAAGCTGTTACCCTCCCCTCGTCATCAGCCTTCTCCTTGCGAGAGTCGTTTGCTTCACACGCTGTGTGACAAGTGCCAGCCCTGGCTGAGGGCCATGGAAGGGGACCCAGAGATGAGAGGGTGGGAGTCAGTCACCCAGGAGCCTCCTCTCCCCACCACAAACCACAGACCCAAGTGTGACACCCCTTTCGCACACTGCAGCTCTGTGTCCCCCTCCAACCACCGCCCCCGCCGCCACCGCCCATATGACAAAGCCAGAGACGACAGAAGATTTCTAGCTGCCCTGATCCCAAGGTGTTCACCATCCTGAACAACTTCCATAAGGCAGTTCTGAACAAACGAGTTCCTTCCAGGTTTACTGCAGACTTTCCTACTTTCACTGTGGGTTGTTTTATTCATTTTTTCCTGCTGTCTCAGGATGTGGAGTGTACTTGATTGTTTGAGGTAAGAGGACTTTTCTCCATGTCTGGCTTCCTCCTGAGGACAAAGATACTTGGCACCCGTTCATCCATTGTGTGGCCTCCTCCTCTCTGCCTGCGAGAACCTTGGGAAACCTTCCTGCCTTTGGCCCCGCGGCTTCCTTCTGCACTGCCCCAGGCTTCCTGCCTGCCCACGGTGCCGTAGCCATGGGGAGAGCGCGCACCTCCCCGCCTCCAGCCAGAGCCACACCACGAGTAACCTAATCATCCCTTCCTAATTGCCCGCCTGTGAATGAGGCGGTTGTCCTGGCAGTGAAATTGAATTAAGGGCTCTGCTTGCGAAATCCCAAATTTATTCTGTTGGGGCCTCAGTAAAGGCCCTAAAATTCAATTTAGCAGACTGGGGAAGCAAGACAAGAAGTCCCCGAGGTGGGCCTATCAGCCTCTTCCATCTGGTTGCTGGGAGCTACGGCCTGGTGGGGCAGAAATAGCCTGGACTTTGGGTTCTGACATATTTGACTTTGAGTCAAACTGGGCCATTTGCTGCTGTGTGAGCTTAGGCTAGTTACTTAACTCCTCTGAGCCTCGATTTCCTTACCAAACAAGAGAGCTCATAGAAACGCCTACCCTTCAGGATAATGGTATAAACTACATGAAGTGCCTGGTACTGAGTGTATGCTCAGCAATGAAAGACCTTACAGTTTAGGTTCGGCCTCTGGAGTATAAAAACAGAAACGAAGCCGAGGAGCTGGCGAGAGAGCTCTCCCACCACGAATTCACAGCTTCCGTAACTCGAGTTGCACCAGACAGCTGGACAGTGATGGAACCAAGGCCAACCAAGTCGCCGCCACTGCCCAGCGCTGTGTCTCCTAAGGTTTGCCCGCACTCTGGCCTCCTGCCTACCGAACCACGGGGGCAGCAGCTTGGAGACTCCACTTGCATGTCTCCTCCTTATCTGCTGTGTCTTGCCTGGTACCAGGTGAACCTGCCCTCCTGTCCTTCCTGCTGCTGAATGTCAGATCCAGGGGAGGGGGGAGGATACCCCCATGACCCCCAGAAGGAAGTCTTTGAGTGGAAATCCTCCACGAAGCGCAGGGGACTTCTGCTCCCCACTGCGAGGTGCCAAGTGGTTGCTCTCTTCTTCAGTGGTCCTTCCTGACCACGAGACGGCATCCTACGCCCTCCAGAAGTGGAGCTGGCGATGGTGGTGAAGGGGGAGGCAAAGGTGGGGAATCCATCATTTCTTCCCTCTAGTCTTGGAAATACAACACAGCAGTAACACCCTCTGAACCCTGTTATGGATAAACAAGTGATAGCACCTTTCTGGGTCTCTGTTTCCTCACCTGCAAGTGGGGGGTGCTGGGCTAGAGGACACAGAATCCTTTTACCTCTAGTAGCCTATGATTTTGCAGTAGGATTTATAAACGGAAGACTTGGCATTTGGAGTGAAATTAAGGGGAAGACTTGGTATGTTGAGCTCTTCCACCTGAGCAAACACTACACCCACGAAGTGCGAATTCCCACAGGCAAGGAAAACAATAGGGCCACCCTTGGAGTGGGAGGGGTGAGGTTAAAGACGGGCGGCATTGGAGGGAGACCTTTTTCTCTGCAGCAAAGGACACTACCTCTGGCAGACGAGAGAGTCTGTGCAGCATAAAGGAGACTCTTAGGTCACAGCGTGGTGGACAAGGTGTAACCGCTCTTTCTGAGTGCTACTCGCCTCACCACTGTGCTCCGTAGCATGGGGGAAATGGGACGTGAGAGCAAGGGAGGTCATGTACACAGAAAAGTCAACGTGGTCAAGTATGAAATGTTTCAGCTGCTTCTCCAAGGCCTTCTGACGTTAGTACTACAAAGACATCAGAGGTCACCGGTATTCACTCTTCCATCAACAACTTGTTTAAGGGGTTGTGAGGGTGGAGGGATAGTTATTTCCCACCTGGAAACTTGTAGAATTTTTTGTGTGTGTCCTTGTAATGAAAAAACGTTATCAGTCTGTGTCTAGGTGCGGGTCTTTTTAAATTGGTTTTACCTGAAATGTGTGAGCACATTCAGTGTGGTCTCTTCCCAGCTTGGACCTGTTCCATTCAATACAGTTTTGGTCACTTCTGTTTCTATTGTTCTGGTTTCTTTTGTTGGCAATTCTCTTTCCTCTTATCATTTCTGACTTGGGACTCCTCTCGCATACATCCTGGTGGACTCCTGGGGTTCAGCTCCAGCTCCCTGATTCCATGTTCCACGCTGTCAGTTTCGCTCATGTGCACTTCCACGTGGAGTTTAATTTCTTAAGTGCACTTTTGCCATCCATTTTTTCTCATCTCTCTTCCTGTGTCATCTTACTAACTTTTTAAAAGCCCTTTTTTAAATAGAGCACTTTCAGATTTACAACAAAATTGAGAGGAAGTTACAGAGATCTCTCCTCTGGCCCCCCGCCCCCCACCCCCACAAATACATAGCCTTGGCCTTGCCCATTATCAACATCATTTGCCAGAATGGTATTTTTTTTAACCAAGATGATCCTACATTGAAACGTCAAAATCACCTAAACTCAATAAGGTGCTTCCCTTAGAGTTCACTCTTGGAGCTCTACACTCTATGGGTTTAGACAAATGCATAATGACATATTTCCAGCATTATAATACCACACACAGGATCTGCATTGCCCTAGAAACCCTCTGTGCTCCACCTCGTCATCTCTGCCTGACCCGCCGCTCATGGCCACTGACCTTTCACTGTCTCCACAGTTTTGCCTTTTCTAGAATGCCATGTAGTCAGAATCACACCGTATGTAGCCTTTCAGGTTAGCTTCTTTCACGTGGTAATATGCATTTAAGTTTCCACCATGTCTTTTTATGGCTCGATAGCTCATCCCTTTTTGGCACTAAATAATAACCCATTGTGTGAACATACCAGTTTAGTTATCCATTCACCTGCTGAAGGATGTGTCGGTGACTTCCAAGCTTCGGCAGTTATGAATAAAGCTGCTGTAAACACCCATAGGTAGGTTTTGCGTGGACGTATGTCTTCAACTACTTTGGTAAATACTAAAAAGCATGATTGTTGGATTGCATGGGGAAAGTGGGTTTCCTTTTGTAGGAAACCATGTTGCTATGGTGTTAGAGATCAACATAATTCTTACCTCTGTGGGGAAAACTGACAGGAAGCTGTGGTACTAGGGGAGAGATATTATGACAACTTATTAATCTACACACTTAAATTTTTTTACTTTTCAAAATGCATGCTAGAGTTTAATAAGGGATTACAACAAAAATCATTTCATGGCAGAACTACCTAAGAAAGCAATGGACCATGTAGGATAAATGCACATCTTTCAAAATGAAATTTTCTAAATAAAAAAGAAGTCACTTTGCTACATTTTCCTCTAAGTCTCTTCTCTGGGTGTGGTTTTCTGTAATTCATAAAGACTGTGTCTTCTTCTAATCAAAGATGTCTTAAATTTACATATTGTTTCCTATAGCACATGTGTTTCAGAGATCTGCTCCTTTTGAGAGTCTTCAGAAATATTCTTTTCTCTTTTTTTATAAATTACATCTTAGTTGTTATTTCTGTTCATCTACCCTCAAATGAGAGGGTATTTAGCACACTAGCAATACCCTTGGAATATTTACCATGTGCTCAGCAGTTTAAAAATATGTCGGCCTTTAAATTTGTGCTTTTTTCTCACACACCCCAGCACCTTACACCAGAGAGAAAGGTAGGTCTTTTTTCTAAGTACTGGCTCTTTTAGCCCAAATGAGGTATAAACAGCTCCTTCCTGTTTCAGGAGCATCTGAAGAACTTGCCCCATATAAGCCTTTGTTAGGGAATGTGGGGTCTTTTCAGTAAGAGACCAGAATGGTGCAGGATTGGGAGAGGACAGAAAATGGTGTTTCTATAGGTTTGCGGGAAGATCCACCCCAGAGAGTGGGTGAATCCCCAGAGCGTGTGAGCTGCAGGATCTGCAGTTCCTACAGGTGATGGAAAAGCAGACACCCTGCTCACATGGAAGGGGCTCAGACCTGGGAGTGCCTGAACTTCGCAACAGGCCTGCTAAGGAGGCATCACCTTGACCCCTGCTCGAGCAGCAGCAGCGTGATAGGGGCACCTGAGCTCCACAGAGGATGGGCTGGAGAAGTAGCAGCATTAGAAACAGGGATCACAGAGACTCAGAACAAGGGGCCTGTCCCCAATATTGAGGGCCTGTGTGAGCCAGCTGATATTTAGCTTCTTCCTGACCTTCCAGATTTTGACTGTATTTAGAATAATCCAGAAATGTGACTTCCGTTGCACTTGGGTTTTGTGGAGTGCGTCATCTCGGCTACACATAAAATATTCCAGGAAATCTTCTGAGTACCTGCCGGGCAGGCATTAGTATTGTCATTCCACAGACAAGAAAACAAGGCACAATACCGGGAAGTCATTTTCCCGAGGCCCACAGCTCACAGCGGCAGTCGGTCTCCAAACCGGGCACCGCCAGATGACCGAGCCCTTCAGCACCGCCTTTCCCTGTCTCTGGGCCTTGGGGGTCGGTTATGCCAGCCTTCACCGTTTTGTGTCTTCCCAGCAACTTTAGCAGGAAATTAAACCAGAGATCTCTTCCGTTTTGTAATGCTTCTATTTTCTCATAACCTATGACTTGGGATTGTCCCTTAAAGCTGATGATTAATGCTGATTTATAAGAAAGAGAATTGCTTATTTACTAATTTTTGGAACCACCAAAGAATTAACAGAGGAAAACAGGGATGATGCCAAATATCTTTGCTAAGGCTTAATATATGGTTATGTCCACCTCCAAGGCTTAAATGAAAACAATGTCAAAGTTTGGTTTTGTGTATTTTATAGTTCTGGCTACCTACCAAATAAGACTCATACTAATAGTTAGTTACCAGGCTGTTGTTTTTGGTGAAGTGTAATTTCAGAACAAACTGGAGCAGCCTTTATAACAAACGCACTATTGTCCTCTGCATTTTGTTATACTGCAGATGAAATAACGACACGACACGAGGCGATGGCCCCCTGGCTGTTCCCGAGGTTTGTGCCTCCTCGGAAACGTGAGCGAGGCAAGGCGCAGAGAAGGAACATTCTCAACACGCGGTGACTCCCGGCCTGACCTGCTCGGTTTCTAGCTCCAGGCCAGCCCGCGGCTCTGTGTGGAGGAACCGTTGCCATGAGTTTCGAGAGGGAAGAATGCAGGCTTTAAGTCGTAATTCTCTAGAGGATATCGAATGATCATAGGGAAAACCATGAAGTCAGTTCAGCTTCTAACTCTAAATTTCAAAGAAAACGGGGAGTGATAGAACATTAAAGCTTGCTGGAAAATACAGTGGTGCACATTTTAAAATCACGGTGCATAAATACTTATTTTTTTTACCTCATTTATCAAGTGAGTCATTGTTTTCTTAATATGAGTTATATCATCGCCTGTTTCTAAGAGTAGGAACCAGGCAGTATTGTAAACACAGGATGGAACCAGCTGAAATACAATTGCTTACACAAACCCCCGAAGTACTGGCTGTATCCGAGGCATCTGACTCCAGGCATGCAGCACAAACCGCCCAGACCTCAGGTACAAGGCATGTGGCTGCCAAGTGGCCTGTCCCAATCCTAAAAGCAGCTCAACATGTTCTTTTGCACAAAAAGCCATGCCACTTGTCGTGAAATTCTGGATGCTATACATTGCATCATATGTATACTGTTACATGTTTAAATATAATTTATGACCACACCAGTCACGAATCAGGATCGAGTGAGCAGAGAAGATAAATACATACTAGGTTCTGCTTTTTAAGCCTGTGGCACAGCGGTAGTGCCTCATTCCCAACCTCTCCATCTTCTCTCTGACCAGACACCACTTAATACCATTTAAGTCAATAATATGGGTTATGAAGTCCCCATTCATGACCCAAATTGGACGTGTACTTTGAGATTCAAAGCTAAAGCAAAAAATGAGGAAATGTATCTATTTTCACCCAGTTACAGAGTATGTGACTAATTTGTCAAAATTCCCATATAGCCAGGTTTTTTTTTTGTCAGATGAGGTTTCTAATTTGCTCAGAGTCCACAAACCAAGACCCTATTAGGATTATTTAACTCTTTTCTCCAGTAATGGGAATAAAAAGTCAATACTGATCTTTCTAAAAACAATTTGGCAATATAAATCAAGAATCTGAGGAATGTCTGTATTCTGTGGGAAATAGGTTTTAAGAAATAATCAGGGATGTGGACACAGATATCATATAAAGATGCTTATCAAAATGTATTTATAATAGAGAAAATCTGGAAAAAATCTAAGTACTCCACAATAAGAAAATAGTTAAAATATAATTTCTCTATATGAAGGAATATTACACAGCTATTAAAAAAGAATGTCTGAAAATTATAATAATGTTAATACACTAAAAAATGAGAAGTAGTCAGAAGTATATAATTATGATATTCTAACTTTTATGCATAGAGTACTTGTAAATACTGAATGCAAAGACAGTGAATTATATTGGTAGTTATTTCTAGGTGGTGCTGATTCTATTTTCTTCTTTACATTTTCCTGTATTTTCCACAATGTCTACAATGATCTTGTATTAGCTTTATGGTCATAAAGGTAATAAACAACACAGATGAAAGATATTATACCAGGTTTGTACAAAGCACAGCCCAAGGTATGAAGCTATGGAATAAAAGCTGCTCTGTACACATAGCCTTTAAAGAGTGATCCCCACATCAGATTCACCCAGGAACCCAAAAGCCCTCAACAGTGAGGAAAATACCCTGATGGGCTCTGAGATCTTTGACATGTAAACCAGTCAAGATCTCCCACACCTAGGATGCATCCTCCATAGATAGAGGCTTACAGAATCCCTCGATTAAAGTATTCATCTGCCTATCCCATAAAACATGACCTAGCAAGTCACGTGCAGTCAAATCTGCAAGAGGGGCAGAGGGCCCCGGGTAACCTGATGCGCCCAGAACATGTCTGCAGCTTTAACAGGTGCAAACAACTTCACTCGTCTAAATATAAACCGACTCAGGCAGTTTGGAACGTCTCTCCCTCTTTCTATTCTCATCAGGCACAAGAATGTTCTCTTCTTTAGTTCCGACTCTTGGTGCTGGGTATTTTTATTTAGATTTGCTCTGCCATATTTTTTTTTGTTTAAAGAGAGGCAATATTATAACTCTAAGAAGGAAAAAAAAGACTTTTCTTCTAAAATCTTGGATGAAGATAGGACCTCAGTTGGGGCTGTCTTTGAAATGTATTAAGTTGAAAAGGAGATAAGACAACAATATGTTTGAAGACCTTCTGGGTGAGCACGGAGCTAATGTTAACACGTGCATAGAGAAACATTGCTTTAATCAGCACAGTGGGAATCCTTTGGGGGAGCCTGGAGAGATTCCTAGCACGGCCTCTCCCATGACTCCTACACTCCAACTCCCCCTTCAGGATGCTGCCCCGTGCTCACTCCTTCAGGAACACTCTCTGACCTCCCTACTTCCCACACTCACCTCCACCGCCACACGTGCCCAGCCTTCTGGTTAGCTCCCAAAACACAGAGATTCACCTTCCATACATTTATCCCACTTCATTATTTAATCTAAAAGAATAAGATATGTTTCATTTTTCCATATCTAGCACCCAGCTTTACAGTAGTTCCTCGCTAATGTGCTGTTGAATGAATGGACAAGTGTGTGAGCGAGGACTAAAGGAGTCACTGATGAGCCCACATTTAAGGAATAAAAAAGACAGCACTACCACTCATAGACACAAAAAAGGAGAGTTTATGGGAATAAGATAATTAGCTATGATTAGCCACTGCTAGTCTTTTTGGTTTATTTGAGGAGGGGACAGTTGGTTTATTGAATGAAATTGAAACTAAAATGCCAAATGTTATCAATGAACTTGGTATGCATTGACTAACAGGTTGAAATTGTCCATTTTGACTTTCTTTTTGCTCTAAAATGAGAGAGTGAGGCAAGATCTCAATGTCGAAGAGCCAGTCCAGCTGTGAGGTTCTGGGGCTCTGGACTACTATGAATTCTGCTGGAACAGTCCTCCAAAGCTTGCACCCCAGCTCTATTCTGATCACAAATAAATCTGTGCTCTTTTCAAACACATAGATGCCACGCTCCTACCTACCAAGACTGTGGTATACTACAGCTGGGTTTAGCTCCACTCTCTTGGTCTGAAATAGTGACCAAAACCACCAGGAAAATTATTACTCGTGGTTTCCTAGATCTATGTAAGGAAGATGCTTCCCAACCCAAATGCTGTCAAGTTGTGTTCACTTGTCCCAGCTTCTGCCCAGTTTGCTTCAGATCACCCTTTGCCTGCACACATTTTGCAATACCTGTTGGCTCTTTATCTGTGTGCACTCACTCAGCATGCTCACTGCACTGGAGAAACGCAGCCAACGCTTGGCTTAATAAATCTTCAACTCACTCATCAGCTAATAAGGGGGGTTTAGAGTTGGGAACGGGGTTATTGCACAGAAACTTTTTTTGCCAACCACCTACCAATAGGTGATTTCGTAGGTGGTCTTTTATCAGATTTGCCCATGGAAAGAGAAGGAAGAGGGCTAATGATTGCCCTTCAGACAGGGGAACCATGTCTGGGGAAGCACTCTCTCTAAGTTAAAGGCCTGTCTTGGATTATTGTAGCAGACCAGTGTCTCAGTCTCAGATCCCTAGTACAATCAGGGTATGCTCTTCTATCCCTTAAAGCAGAATTTCCTAAATACCACATTCAACAGAATGAAGTTTCATAAATATATTCAATGTAATGGACTGGTCTTTACTCTCAGATTATGTCCTTCTTCCATTGTGTTGTTGTGATTGCTGTTAAAGAGAACTTTTTTTTTTCCTAAATAAAAAGATAGTAACTGAAGATGGTAAGGCTATTTTTTAAAAATTCAGTGTCTTTACTTGGCACTTTAAAAAGGTGACAACCCCAATATCAACTTCCAAAATTCATCAAAATTAGAAAACTGGGATCCTTATCCCTAAAGTGACCTTCTCAAAGCTAATCATAAAAGAGATGTTTTTATATATGACCATATAAGAGTGTATTTATTGATCGCATAGGAGAGGGAGGGCTTTTGGTCTCTTCTGATCTCATCATTTTCTACAGACCTCAGATATGTCAGAGATCATGCCCAAGTCATTCTTGTAACAGATTCAAGGCAGGTAATTTCTTCCAAAACATCCTACTTTGCTGTGTCTAACACACATCCACCTTTTTGTGCGCATTACACATGGGATTATTATACCCATGGTATGTAATCGTCATACCCATGTATAACGCACACCCTTATTTTTCCCTCAAATATGTGAGCAAAAAAAAAAAAGTGAATGGTACCTATCTGAGAAACCCTCAGCTATGTACATTTGGCCCCCTGTGAAATGGCTTTGGTGCTTTGCCCCAATAACAACCATATAAAAAAGAACTGTTCTGTATTCCTATCTCAGCAGCACCTGGACCACGACGGGCACCGAGCAAACGTTCAGTAACTGCGAGGGCACTATCTCAGGAGCTGGGAATGACTACCCAGAGAAACGCCATCTAAATAGGAGGGGAAAACAAGGATTTTCTCAGGGCGTCTCCAGGCTCCGCAGGTGGTAAGGGAAGGTTTGCTCATCTGCGAGGCCCAGGGTAAAGTGTGCCGATGAAGGCAGGCCAGAGGGACAGTGTAAGAAGACTTTGCCCCGCTAGGACTTTGCCTAGAGAAGGAACTTTGCAAACAGCTTATGCCGAAGCCTCTTGCTGTAATGGCATGCTCCTCTGTAGGAAAAGAGCCTCTGACCCCTGCAGCCTGTGCCCAGGCTTCTGATGAAACGGTGACCCACCGCCCTTCCCAGCCCCGGGAGTGCAGCCCTATCCCTCCTGCCGCTCCGCAGATCACGTGGAGGAGCGGTGCTCTCCTGGAGCGTGGCCTCGTGGCAATTGGTCCCCGCTCCGGTCCTGGGCACGCCCATTGGCTGCGGGGGGCGTTCACGTGAAAGGGGGTCTGGGATGGCATCCCGAGAAGGGAGAGGTGGCCAGAAAGTTAAAGGGAGCAGCAACGCGGCAGCTGGGAGCCCGAGTCCCAGGTGGCTGGGATCCGGGAGGGGGTGAGCCGTGTGCTTGTGTACGGACGTATGCGGCTGCCGGCGGAGGGCGCGGACCTGAGTCTCGGCTCCCGCAGCTGCAGTCGCTACGGCAGCTCCAGCCAATGTAGCACAGATGCGGCCGCAGGCTGGCGCCTCTGCACCTCCGGGCTTATGAGCTGTACCAGGTAAAGTCCTCCCCAGCCCTCGAGTCCGAGCGCAGGGCTGCAGACACCGCGCGGCGAGGGGTGCGCAGCGGAGACCCTGTTTGGTTCCTGCCGTCTACACTTTTTCCGTCCAACTTGAGGTTATACTCCTGGGTGGAACACTCTAGACAGATTTCGGGAAGCTGTTGCTTCCATGTGGAGCGTGCAATCCGGGGACGAGAGGCAGGATAGAACTTGGCCGTATCCACGTGTTACACCGAGGTGCGGTCCCCGCGGCACTGGGACTTCAGATACCCTTACCCTCTATTGTCCCTGGATTGGGTCGCCGGAGTTGGGCGGTGGGGTCTGGAGCACAAGAAAAAGCCGATTCGTCTCTCTCCGGACTCGGTTCCCCGTAAAACGCAAAGAAACACACTTGACAGTCTCTCTGGCCACCGAGGGAGATGAGACATAGAGCGCTGCGGTGGCCGAGGTCCGTGAAACCGAGTCACCTCTGGCCTCAGGTTCCCAGACTGCGGCTGTTATGGGGCGGCTGGGGAGAGGCGGCCGCGTGGGGACGCTCGCGCGGCGCGGCTCGGGCCAGGACTACCCCTCCACCCCGCCCTGGTGTAATAACTTGGGCTCCTCCTCCTCCGGGAACGCAGCGTAGTCCGGTGGCAGCCGCCCCTGCCACCTCCCTCTGAACTCTCCGACGAAGCAGATGAAGCAGCGAGCCAGCTGGGGAGGGGGCTGCCCCTTGGCCCCAAAGGTGGGTGCCCGACTGGGAAGAGGATTGTAGAAGGGCTTGGGGTGGTGGGTCAGAGGGTCTGGCTGGAATGACCAGTAGGATCTCCCAGCCTGGGTGTTCCACTCCTTTGAACACAGAGAAAGGTGTGTGGGAGGGACTCGCTGCAAAAGAGGGGGTAGAGGACCCAGAACCACATACTAGGAGATTGGGGTTCATCATGGCATCGTTTCCTAGAGAAAAGGAGGAAAATTGAGGAGAGGCTTGACTTGGGAACTTGGAGAGTTTCTAGAAGGTGATGGAGCCTGTGGTTTCTGTGGCCAGGCCTCCCTGGGAGAACCAGGGTCCAGGAGAAGAGAGCCCCAGGGCTTTGAACTGGGGTGCACAGGAGAGAGGAAATGGTTCACTGGGCAGGGTTGTCCAGGAGCCAGACCTGGAGGAAGCCTGCTGGAGGCCTTACCACAAAAGTGAAGCTGAGGTGTTTAGGGAAAGTTAGTGGGATGAGAAGAATCATCAGGCACTTTTGGCAACCACGCGTGTCAAAGCCAGAAGGGACCTCGGAGGAGGAAGCTGGAGCCCAGAGACTTTGAGTGACTCGGAGCAAGTGGCGCAGCTGGGCAGTGGCATGTCTAGGCCTGCACGCTGTTTCATGCGTGACATTTTTAGACGGCAGGGACTGTGCCATTTTAACTTATCCCCTTTCTGCACTGCACAGCCTCTTCCAGAGATATTCATCTCAGAGATGCTTTGGATGGTCTGACAAGATAGAGGAATCCAAGTGGCTTTTAAGGCTATGAATAAGGGCCCCATTGTCAGAGTACAAAGAGAAGGATGCCAGCTTTATTCATACTGTGCCAACCGGACCTTTTGGAAGGGGATAAAGGTGTCCTGAAGGGGTAGATGGCCAGGGTTTTAGAAAAATTATAGACAGCTGTGACTGCTTACCTAATGTAGTTTGGGTGTTCCAGGGGTGGGGTGGGGGAGCTTTGGTCCATCTTATTTGTCTGTCTTCACTTATCAAAGTGAAAGGCAATGGAGGGGGAAATACAGAAATATCTTGGTCTCAAGACAAAAAAAAAAAAAAAGACTTCCTATAAAAGGCATGGCCAGAAAGTCAGTCGGTCAGCTGACACTCTGAAGGTCGGGTGTATTTTCTCTGCAAGCCTATAGTTTTCATTAGAAAAGTCACCATGACATCTAGCCCCGGCCAGCTGTCTTCAGGTGGTGTGTTCTTTGTCATTAGTGGGACAGGGAAAACCTTTATGCAGAGCTATCTGTGCTCTCTGATTTTCCTGGGGTGTTGGGGTTCGCTAGCTTTTGACCAGGAGCACTGAAATCCACCCTCGGGCATGGCCCAGGCCCTCATCGGGCCAAAGTGAGCCCGGGTACCTATTTGGAAGCAAAGTTTTTGAGCATCCACTCTGGTCTGAGTAACAGCCTCTCATGCTCTCGTGGTCCTGTCCTGCCACGAACTGGCATCCAGGTCCTGTGTCACACTGGGTCAAATGTGCATCTTGTTCAGTTTTTACCTTGGGCCAGCCTCAGTGACTCACATTCCTTGGTCCCGGGACAGGCAAGGGCTGGATCAGCGGCGTGTCTGTCAGGAGGAGCCTGCGGTCCAGCAGGGTGCGTCCCGCACGGGGGCTGGTCTTTCTGTGCCATGTGAGCGTCACAATGCCTGTCCAGGTGCCTTCTGTCCAGGGACTCAGGAAACTAATACTGTGTTGCTGGGACTGCTTCTGGGTGATGGTCACCCCTGTCACAGTCCACGGGGGAATCCCTGAGCGGTGTGTCAGGAATGCCTACACCAGACTAGCACTTGCATGACCAAATCTTGGAGAATGTTTCAGTTAGCAAAACAGGAATCTACGTGTGAGGGTAGGCAGAGTGGGCAACGGTCAGATCCTATCTTAGATCCGATCTGATCTTAGATCCTATCCTATCGGCCGCAGGGGTGAATGTCCACACCTCCAGTTGTGGTGACGCTGAGAAAGTAAAGGGGTTCTGGGCAGAGTGGCTTGTGCAACGCCCCTGGGGCAGTAACCCTTGGGCCTACAGGTGGTTAACCTTGCTTTTGCCTTTCGTGGAAGAATGTTGCAAAACTGATGAGGCTCTAGAAAGTGCCAGTGAAATTGTTTAATTAGCTCTGGCTACAACTGGAGCCTCACCTCCTGACCCCCAGTTTCACTAGTTTGTACAGCATTGTGCTAAAAGGTTTCCCAGGCAAATTTCTACTTCTGGGTCCAAACAGTGTAACTTAACCAGATCTCCATTCTTCAACTGATTCCCTTGCTTTAGAACTGTTTCCACACTATCTCAAGAGCTTCCCAGCCTTTTGCTAATGAGCTGTTTTGATATTGTGCGGGAAAGCACATATGAGGCTGGCTGGCTGGGCAGAGGGAACTTGTAGCTGACCTTGTGCTGACTCAGGCAAGGAGGAAGCTGCTGAGGCCAAGGAGGAAGCCCCCTCCCTCCGTTCATACCCAGGTTGTCAAGGGTGGGCAGAGGGGGAGGGGCTGTGATACGAGGCCTTGCCCCCTGCTTGGTGTTTCATTCCTATTGAATAAAAAACAAACCAACAAAAACGACCTGTGTTGAAGTTACAGCTGAAGAGGTAATTCCAGGACATTCTAACAAAGTTTTGCAATGGACCAGGGAAAAAAAACTAAGTTCAAAGACTTCGTAAGTTTAGGGTTTTTTGGGATTCCTTTTTTTCATTGAACCTGTTGGTCAACACTCTTAAAAGCTATCTTGCACAACTCAGTGGGAACTCTCCTTTCCAGAACAGTCGCAGGGGGGTAAGAATGGAAATAGAAAGCAAATGGCCCTCATCGTTTTACTCATTTGACTTTGTTACAGAGGAAACAGTAAGACAGATACCCTTTAAAATGAATGTTTAGATAGCTACATTATGGCTATAAATTATTGTTTTATTTGTCTCTGAATGTGTATGTTTCTTTAGTTGGTCATCTCTAAGTGGTTCCTGCATCCTAGGGAAGCGCTGTAATTCTTTAGGGAAAATGGGGTCAAACTGTGATGTCTTTGTCCTTTGTCATGGTTTTCACTGTCTTTGGTTAATCAAAGTCAGAAGGTAAAAATGAGATTGTATTTATTGGACCTAACCAGTGGTCCCAGCTCTGAGCAACATTTTGGACAAAAGCTGCTGTCACTTCTCCTCAAAGACCCATCACCCTGCCGCCTCCACCGAGGGGTGGGAGCTCGGGGAGGCCTGAGAGGGAGCCCCCCAATGCAGCTCCACACACCCACCTCCTTGTCTTGGTGAGGGAGGAATGTCTGGGAACCGATCTGTTCCCGAGTCTGTGATTCCCAGACCAGAGATCCGAAACCTGGTTTCTTCACTGACTTCTCAATTAGCCCATTTTAACTGTCAAATCAGAACATAAATTTACCATAATAATTAGAAAGCTAAAAAATTGCCCAGCTTTAGTGAGGGAATTGTGTTGACTGGTTTTGGCAAATCTTGAAATATTTGAGGGTTGTGGGTTTAGATTCACTTTATTCTGATTAGGGGAGGGATATTATGTTAGAAAATGTAAGCAAGAAAACAGAAATTTCCTGAAATCACATCCACTGGATATTCTGACAGTGTTGAATGTATCTCTAGTCCTTTTTTTGTGAATATACATAATATACATACGATTTTTGCCCACGGACCTCGTCTCTATGTACATGTTTGTCCTTTCCATTTTTTACATTAACAATTTTCTTAATGCCATTCAAATCTTTCTCCAAATAATGGGTTGATATAAAATTTCATACCATGGATGTGGTACACTTGATTTAACCCAATACCTGTTATTGATCATTTTATTATTTTCTCACCCTTCCCCCCATAATGTTGTCATTGAATATTTTAGTGCATTAACCTCCATGCATTTTTTAAAAGATTTTATTTATTCATTCTCAGAGAGGGAAGGGAGGGAGAAAGAGAGAGAGAGAAACATCAATGTGCAGTTGCTGGGGGTCATGGCCTGCAACCCAGGCATGTGCCCTGACTGGGAATCAAACCTGCGACACTTTGGTTCGCAGCCCACACTCAATCCACCGAGCTACACCAGCCAGGGCCTCTCCATGCATTTTTAATTATTTCCTTAAGATAAGGACCTGAATGCACTATTAGAACCAAAAATGATAAGAATATTTAGAAAAGGTGTGCTAATTTGGATTAATACAGGTATTTATATCATCTTTTAAAATTCTTACCTAATTCAGTAGGTAAAAAGGGGCATTGTTTCCTAATCTAAATTTCTTAAAGTACTTACAAAGTTGGAAATTTTGCATATTTATGAGCCACTTTTAAATTTCTTCATGAATTTTCTACGCGTGCCTTCTTATTTTTGAATGTGAAATACTTGACTTTGTTATTGTTTTATAAGACTCTTTATATATGAAGGTACTAACCCTTCGCTGTCATGATTTTTATAGTATGTTTTCCAAGTGTGTCTTTAATCTTTCGATTCAAATTTTTTTCACTTAAGAAAAATACAGTATTCATAAGTCAGATTTAACCTAATCTTTAGAATGATTCTGTTTGCTGTTATTCTTATAGAGGCTATTTTCACTGTAGAAAAAAGCAAAAACTCACCTATATGAAAAGTTTAGAAGTACTAACTTGCTGTTTCTTTTAAAGAAAGGTATACTGGGTTATAAAAACCTACTGTACATTTAATGAAAGTAGGTTTGTGTCTGTCTTCACTATTGAAGTCCAGTGTTCTTCGAAATGGCTGGCCTATAGTAATCACTAATCAATATTTATGGAATGAATCCATTTCTTTTCATTTGATTAAAGCAGTATTTACCAAAGTATGTTCCTCAGAACAAGTATCCTGCTTGATGCTCCTTAGTCAGGGTTCCCTAGTCAGATAAGTTTGGTCAGTTCTGCAAATAGTATGCTCTGTTATTAATCCTCATAGCATGTCATTACAGAAAAAGTATCCTGACAGCAAAACCTATAAACTTAGCATTACAACCCATGGTTCCATACTTTTTTGTTCGTTTGTTTTAACCTTGGACCTCTTCCTCCCCACCCCCACTTCACACCCTTGATCTCCCGTGAAACCAAGGTCGGCTGGACCAGAGTGGAGTTAATGCTGAGCCGTCGCCCGTGGACAGAGAGGAAGGAAAGCACCATCGGTCTGATCTCATTGCTGTTTCTTTCTCTGCCCCTCTCTTTGCCAGGGTTCTCGCCTATCCCCCTGATCCGATGATGGCCGTGGACATCGAGTGCAGGTACGGCTGCATGGCCCCTTCCTTGCGCAGAGAGAGGTTCGCCTTCAAGATCTCGGCGAAGCCAAGCAAACCTCTGAGGCCTTGTATCCAGCTGAGCAGCAAGAATGAAGCCAGCGGAGTGATGGCCCCCACCATCCAGGAGAAAAAGGTGAAAAAGCGAGTGTCCTTTGCAGACAACCAGGGGCTGGCCCTGACAATGGTCAAAGTGTTCTCGGAATTTGATGACCCGTTAGATATTCCGTTCAACATCACCGAGCTCCTAGACAACATTGTGAGTCTGACGACAGCAGAGAGCGAGAGCTTTGTTTTGGATTTTCCTCAGCCTTCTGCAGATTACCTAGACTTCAGAAACCGGCTTCAGACCGACCACGTCTGCCTGGAGAACTGTGTCCTGAAGGACAAAGCCATCGCCGGCACAGTGAAGGTGCAGAACCTCGCGTTTGAGAAGACGGTGAAAATAAGGATGACCTTCGACACTTGGAAAAGCTTCACAGACTTTCCCTGCTGGTACGTGAAGGACACGTACTCTAGTTCAGACAGGGACACGTTCTCCTTCGACATCCGCTTGCCTGAGAAAATCCAGTCGTACGAAAGGATGGAGTTCGCCGTGTGTTACGAGTGCAATGGGCAGACGTACTGGGACAGCAACAAGGGCAAAAACTATCGGATCACGCGGGCGGAATTAAAATCCACGCAGGGGACAGCCGAGTTGCACAGTGGGCCAGATTTTGGAATATCCTTTGACCAGTTCGGAAGCCCTCGCTGTTCCTATGGCCTGTTTCCGGAGTGGCCTAGTTACCTAGGGTACGAAAAGCTAGGACCCTACTATTAGTGACTGCGAGTGCCAGAGGCTGGCCCAGCAGGTGCAGACAAGCCTAGCCGCCCTCACGGTGGGAGGAGAGGGAAGCCAAGAGAATAGCCGAACTGCCGTTAGGCACAGTTTTTGAAAAGAAAGGATCCTATGCAGTTTTTCCTTCAACCAGCAAGCCCAGCCCGGCCTAGATCACAGAACTGGCTTCGCGCTCAGAGGGGCTGCGGTGTGCTGGTCTGTTTGGCACCTGTGGCAGCCGCAGCATCTGGGCAGGATGCTGCCAGGAAGGGTCTGGACAGGAACCGGGCCTGCAGGCAGTGCTGGCGAGGCTGGAGCATGGTGGCTTCATAAGGACGGAACTCGGAGGGTGCCCGGGCTGGGTGGAGGAGCCACTGGGGAAAGTCAGTCACTTGAATGTCACTGCCCCCAGCCACCTTGTGGATCCTGGCTGTTCGTCTTTGGGTGTTCTCCACCCAGCCAGGCCCTTCCTGCCTGTTGCTGCTGTCCTGTGTCCATGGGCTCTGCATACTTTGTGCGCATTTTTGTGTGTGTGTGTTTTTCTTCAACAGTTTGTCTGATGTGCAGGAGAAGATAAGAAAGGCAAATCAGCCTGTCAGACCGGCACTTCCCCTTTCTGACCCAGCGTGACTGGCTCCTGGTCAGTGGCATAGACTGTGTCTGTGACAGCAGGACAGTCATGAGTGGGACACTTTCAGCTTCTCCTCTTGGCTTTTGGGGGAGCTTGCTAAGTACTCAGCCTTATCCTGAGTTGCCAGACGGCTCAACGACAGGGGTGCTTTAACTCGCTCGGCGGCTCCGCACGCGTCTCCTCGTTCACACGAGGACTTTCGATCACCTTTCCTGGAGAGTCGTCCTTTACGCTATGTTCAGGACCCTTGGACTTGCAGATCCACTAGCTCCCCAGAGCCCTCCGAAAATGTCTGCTTTTATTTTGACTGTGATTTACAATGTCCAGGACACTTTACGTGCACCCGGGGCTCTGACTTGGGTGTTCTTATTTATGGCATGTGAGTATGGTTATGTGAAGCGAGGAGGGGAGAAAAACCTCACTAAGTTCTCCTCCATCTTGCAAGTGTGAAACGTCGGACGTCGATTGTTCTTCAGCGCGTTGGACTAAGGGGTTAAACACCCGTCGGCTTTTACTGTTGTAAGGCTCCGAGACCTTGACTGTCAGAGGGCTCCCCAGACCCTGGGACTTTCCTTGGGCGGGACTGGCTTGTACCTGGGGTGGTTTACAATATTTTTACATGTGTATTTGTAGAAGGTGGAGGGAGGGTTCTGTTTTGTTTTTGTTTTTGGAGATTAAACAACACTCTCAGATTCCTTTTGCCTGATTTACTCAAGCGAGGTCTCCCTAAGGGAGGCCGGAGGCAGGCGCACAGCCCCGGGACTCTGGAAGCCGAGAGTCTCCTTCCTCTGGCACCCTCCAGGCCCCGGAGGAAGGACGTCCTGCTTCTGCATGGGTGAGTGTCAGGCAGGGACGGAGTGTCTGGCTTGGCTCCTGGAGTTTGGTGGTGGTTGTTTTTGTTTGTTTCTTTTATGAACTTTAAAATGTTATAACTTTTTAAGCGCTCTTTAAGTGGTGTTCGATGTAATGCTTCTTCCTAAAAATGGCTGTTACTAGTCTGCAATCTAGTGCTTTATTCTTCATTCCTCTGCCAGGTGGGCAGCCCTGAGGGATTCCACGATAATATAACTTATGGGAAAATCACATTCACCTTGTGCTGAAGTTGGGCAAAACTGATTTATCTCAGCGTATCTCACATCAAGCACACAGAGAGTACTTTGTGTTACAAATCTTGTTGATCAGAGCCATTAAGAGCGTAAATCTAAACTGAATGGAAGCAAACCTGGTTTCATATAGGTCGTGAATTGATTTTGTCTTGAGAAGTCCCCTCCCTCCCCCGCCCTCCCCTGCCCTGCCTGGACAGGTGTGAGCCGCACTTTCATGTTACCAGACTAGAGGTAATGAGATCATTCTGTGTGCCTGAGAAAAATGCCTCGAGTGACTTCTCTGCAGTTTTCAATAATACAGTGATCCTAAGACATTCCTGTGTCAAAATTTGAAATAGGGTGATTCAGCGATAAGCATCTCTTTTAAAACAGCTGTAAACCCTCCCTTCCCCTTCTTGAGTCCCAGGCCTCCCCTGGTTTTTGTTTTTTGTTTTGGGGGGTTTTTTTTTGCTGGCAGCTCTGGCTGCAAGCCCCCAACCAGCGCACCTGGGACCCTCTCCCACCAGGCAAGTCCTCGCCCGCTCGCTCGCAGAGACCCTGCTCCGACTGAAGAGTCTGGTGCCCGGCTCCCTGTCCGCGTCACCATTCAGTGAGCTTGGAGCCTCTGAAGGATACCAGCTCCTGTTTGCTAAGCAGGCTTTCTCCTTCTGTCCCCTTCTGTCCCTGACTGTCATCAGATGGCCTCAAGAGCTGCCTGAATGGAACCTCTCATTCCGTAGGTCTCCGTCTGCTCGCAGGTCTCCATGCTCCAGAGAAAGGCAGGTTTCCAAGCTGTAGACTTCCCTGCACCTGGCCTGTGGCTTGGGCCCTCACACAGCTCTTGGCTGTGATGACAAATGGCCCCCAGTCCTGGGGTCCTTCCTGAGTTGCCCCAGAGGGCCCAGCCTCCTGCAGCGGGGCTGGTGGTCCGGGAATGGGAAAGCAGCTCCATTTTTGTTTCTTATTTATTCCCCAAAATGCCTTGGGTTAGCGTTTGCAAATTAGGTGCAATAAATAAGCTGGACTATATAAAGATGTAATAAATAAGCGTTCAGTGTTTCTTGGAAGAGATGAAGCATTTGAGTGGGTTTCTTCCTCTCGCTCTTTTTTAGCATTCTTGGTATAGCATAGCTGGTGAGAAATAATGGAGTTACGTAGTTCTCCACAAATTAAAACAATTTCAGAATCAATGTAGAATTTCTTTTTTCTCTATGATTTAATTTTAATGGTGGCAAAACAAGACTCGATGTTTTTTAAAGCTGTAAATTTCGAACTGCTCAACGAATTTGTGGTTTTGATCTTTGCTTATAATTTGCTTTTGAAAAACAAGCATCACTTGTAGTCACTTGGATGTTAAATGGGTTGTATATGTGTTTTTAAGCCCAAAAAGGGATTGTTTGCTCACTTTTTAGAAATGCCCATTTTCTGGCTCTCAGTGGACAGGGAATGAAAGCCTTGGTTGTTTTTTTCATTTGTTCCCTCTTTTAAACCGCCCCCCCACGACTGGATGTGGTTCGCCGGAGCAGGCCTCGCGGCTCTTTGCTCCAGGAGGTCCCAATCTGCTTGTCTCTTCGGATGTGATCACTGACACTGCGGAGAAGTGAAACAAAGAATGGCATCTTACAGGGTCATCAGAAAACACTTAGGCAGCCACTTTCCCTCCCTGAAGTGGGACACAGCCCGGGTGGGACAGGGGGCTGTGGCTCTGGGCAGCTCCTCCTCCTCGGGGTCGGAAAGCACAGCAGCCCAGGCTGTGAAGCCAGGAACGTTTTTTACAGTTCTGTTTGTTATCAGTGCCCAGAGATTGCTGGGCCCAGGAGGACTCCCAGATGCCGCCATGACAACAGTCACTATGTGGTTTCACTTTGACTTCGATGTGAATGTAGAACTGAAAGCTCAGCTTCAGTGCACGCCTGCAAGTGCCTTGTCAAGGAATTTCCACATTTTAAAAAAATAAATATTTTTGTACACAATGCGAAAGAGGAAATGCACTTTAAAATCACAAGAATGGATGTATTTTGTGTGGTATAAGAGAGTGGTTTGTAACAAATGCAAAAATGTAATAAAGGTAGTAAAAAACAAAACTGAGATTGTCCTATTTTAAACTGCTTCTCTGCTGGGAGTCAGGTGCGGGGAGGGTGATTCTCCGTGCATTTCCGCAGACAGGACACAGGTTTGCAGAGGGACAGGGCACGGTCAACGGCCGAGCTGACGAGGCTGGAAGACACAGAGGAAGGGCTGGGGAATGGCTTTGCAACTTGTCACAGCAGCTGATTATAACTCAGAAAATACGTGCTGGGGCTGAAGCACAGGGGCCAGTGTTGTTCTGAATCCATTCTTTTAAAGGCATATTTTATTTTATTTTTACATTTGTTGGGGCGGCATTGGTTAATAAGATGAAACAGGTTTCAAGTGTACATTTCCATGATACACCGTCTGCATGTTGCACTGTGTGCCCACCACGCAAAGTCAGATCTTCTCCCACCCCCACGCCCTGACCCCCTTTACCCTTTACGGCCCTCCACTGCCCCCTCCCTCTGGTCACCACCCTACTGTTGCCTGTGCCCGAGTTTTCCTTTGTTCTTCTGGCTTGTTCATTCACTGCTTTCAGTTGTATATCCCCTATTCGATTGACATTGTTTGGTTCTTCACTTTTCTCTCCGGCCTGTTTCACTTAGCGTGGTGTTCCGAATCCATGTTTCACGATCTGAACACTTGTTCTTGAAGCGTATTTTCGGTTTGGTGTATTCAAAGGTGGGAACCCTGTAAATGCCACTGAGCGCTTTTAACCGCTTAGTCACCCTGTCACCAGCAAAACCAGCCCGCTCCCTAGAGGTCTCTCTTTCCATCGGTCCTCCGACACGCCCCCTGAAGAAGCTTTCCGGAGATGTTTTACTTCCCAGTTCAGAAGGGGGAGTGGAGGCAGAGGGGAGCTGCAGCCAGACGGCTCCCCTCGGGCAGGCCCGCCCCGAGCAAGGCGGCAGTGGCTCTGCCCCGGGAGGGGAGCGCGTGAAAGTTGCACCCCGAGCAAGCAGAGGCAAAAAGCGAGCTGCGTACGTAACTGCCTTTCCCGAGAATATCAGACTTCATAGAAATGGGAAGGGGGAAAGATTACACTTTTTAAAAATGAATGTCTGTGCTGAGATTCGGAATGGTTTTTATACTCCTACAATTCTGACTTGTGAGACAGACACCTCAGAGATGTCTGGAATAAAAAAGAAAGAAAGAAAGAAAGAAAAGAACACTTTCCCAGAGCCACGTGCCCAGAATCACAAACATCCAGCTCTCTGAACAATCCAGCTGAGTGTTTACTGGTGATCTGCCGTGTGCTAGGCAGTGCTAGGTGCTTTTCTACCCCCACCTGTACGAGACACTCGTGTTTTAGGTGAATCCTCTGGTGGCCATGAAAGCAGTGCGTTCTGCTGCCCAGTGGCATCACGAGTCCGAAAGCTTGGGTTCTGGCCTCGACCCTGCCGTCCCCCGTCAACGGCTGTACTGAAGGGGCCCTTAGTGTTTCCAGCGGGAATGAGAAACCAGGGTCTCTAGCCGGGCCCTGAGCACTTGGGAGAGTTGGCCAGCATATTCATCTTTAAAAGGTTTCTAAATATAAACTTGGAGAAAGCACCACGTACACTATTTGCATTCTTCATAAACTCACAGGAATGAAGAGCATTCCAGACAACAGCGTGGACGCGCTGAAACCGTCAGGGGTCGGGCTGGAAGGGATGTCGCGGCCCATTCGGTGGGTGAGGATGTGTAGGGCCTGAGTGCGTCTCCTAAAGTCACACTTAGGAGGGGCAGTGACAAAGCTGGAGAGGACCATGAGGGTCTTTCTTGCTTCTTCCAAGAACTGCACCCCCAAACTGGCCTCCATCTCAGAGAACCGAGACTTGAGGGTTGATTCTGGAAAGAAGACCCTCGTGATAGAGAAGCAACCCCAGGGGTGGGTGAACACATCCTTATAAATGGCAGGCACGCCCCCCCCCAAAGGCGTCCTCAGCACAGACGCAGACCGCCCACCCAAGGAAGCGGAGGCCCGACACCCAGAGGTTTAAACACGTAAATCTCTGAAACGGCTGACCGCTGATTCAAACCAATATTTTAAAAACATAGCATTGGACACACACACGCATACACACCTGCACACTGGCGTAAAAGTGGACATTAAGTAATTGGGGTATCTGAGGGCCTGAGGGGCAGCAGGCTGTCGTTGATGGCAGAGAGCCATCGAAGGGGCCTGTGGCTGCAGGGGCCGTCTGGGAGACGGGCAGGGCCGAGGCCTCGGGGTTGCCTGGCACGGGGACAGAAGCCCCGCTGGAGCGCAGGGGGCTCTGGCCTTCATCCCTCGCTGACCCTTGGTGAGGAGACAGAGAGGGCGGCTCCACTGAGGCCTTTGGTGATCACACAGGAGTCTCTGGTAGGTGACGTGTCTCTGCAAACGCTGATGTGCCTGCCAGCATCAGGTCCTCTGCGGGGCTTGAACTGCCAAAGGTAGGGTGAAGATACACAACACACTTTCAGAGCCAAAGACGTTCGTAATGACCCGGCATCTGGACCTTCTACCCAAAAATGCAACACCAGGTGGCTAGGTCAAGAGTCAGCAACCTTCATCTGTAAAGGGCCAGACGGTAACTATATCAGGCTTTTCAGGCCCGCATAGGGTCTCCTTCACATATTCTTCTTTAGACACGCAAAGGCCATTCTTAGCTGTGGGCCACACAAACCAGGCCAAGGGCCAGATTGGACCTGCCGCCTGGAGTTTGCTGACTCTGGCTGAAGAGTCTCATGGGAAGAGTCAGACTTCAGGGCCAACTTGCAGACCCTCAGCGGAGGCCTGGAGTCAACTCTGCAGTTTGTTTGTTTGTTTGTTTAAAGACCGTATAATTGATGGTCCTAACTGGGATGCTCTGAGAATCAATGGGGCGCTGTGAAGTGCTCTGGAGTGCTCGGGGTAAACGAGGAGCCTCCTGGGCAGACGGAACTGTGGGAGCCCCAGCCGCGCTCACCTCCTCCGGGCCTGGGGATCTTTCTCTGGGGAGCTCAGAGAGCCAGACCAGTCATGGGCCGGGATCAGTTCTGGCTGGATGGCGCCTTTTTTTGGATGGGTTAGAACGGAGTGGTAATTTTGTCTGTGGTTTCGATGTTTTTGTTGGTTAGCTTTTCTGTTTCCTAATTGTAGTGCTGATGGCCAAAAGCCCTCTGGGGACTCCAGTCAATTCACTCTTAAGGGTAGAAAGTTTAGAAGGAAAGGGGTTATTATTGGTCTGGGCTTATGTCCTACTACCTCTGCCCCTCCCCCCACCCCCCAACCCCTGTCCCCAACAAAGAGGGCATGGCAAGGCTCCCCGAGGAGCTGGTCACTGTAGGCACAGGCAAAAGCTGACTCGAGCACTAGTCCAAACCCCAGCCCCCAGAAAGAGCACTGAAGTGCGCCCAGGAATTTTGCCAAGTGCAGGGCCTCAGCCCATCTTTCCCTGGCCCAGCCAGTTCAAGACACCTTAAGCTTCCTGAGGGCTGTCCCTGTGATGTGGGCCCACGTGTTCTTCCTTTTCAGTTTTGTCACCCCCTCCTGCCGGCATCCACCCTTGCCCAGCGCTGGAGCAGGGCCTGTCGTGTGAGTGCTGTGGGCACTCGGAAAGGGTTTGATGACGCCCCCATATATCCAAGGGGAACTCTCAAACTCCAGAGGGTAGTTAAGCTTTCCAGGGTGGACCCCTCTTTTAGAGAAAGGGGAAGAGCACACATCACTACCTGCACTGCTGCAGCTGGGGAGAAAGAGACACTACTCACCATTCTCCTGGGCTCACTCCCAGGACCGCCTCGTTAACTCCCCCTCGGTGGACATCTGGGACCCATCTGAAGGTGGACTAGCCAGGTGACACTCGACTTCCCTTATTACCATATCATTTTATTAAAAATGGTTTAATTATTAAGTATTCACCATTGATCAGTTATCTACTGAAACAACACTGAAATAGCCCCCAAATATTTTTGTAAGTTCTTCTCGCACACTGCTTTGCACATCTGTCCAGGCAACTAAGCATTTGCTAATTTGGATTCTCCGGTCTCCAGTTGCTCTCCTCATCCATTGGTCAATCACCTTCCACCTTGGATCCTCATGCTTTATATTATTTATGTGTTATTATTGCATACACACACAGAGACTTTGCAAAGAAAAATTATTTCCTCTGCAAAAATCCCTCTCACGCTGGTTCCTTTCTCTGCTTTGAGATGGGACGTTCCAGGCCCAGGGTTCCTGCAGGTGAGGCCCTCTCTGTCCTCCCGGGGCAAAGGGCACTGTTGAAGGGGAACAGTCTGCAGCCGTGGCTGGAGCAACCCAGAGACACAAGGCGCTGGTCCTTCTACCCTGCATAGCAAGGCACACTCCTTGCCTGCTCAGACTCTCCACTGTCTTCCCCAGATGGGGACCCAGGGCTACCGTGTCTCCAACTGCAACCTCAGCGTTTTGGGCCAGCAAGCACAGACAGGAGCAGCTGGTAGCTTTCAAATGGTATACAAAGCATTGGAATCTGTTTTTAAACCAAATCTTACATAAAGTCAATTTTCATAATTAACAGAATAGGAGCTGCCCAAGGTGGACACCTCCAGCGGTAGGGAAGCGCAGCCACCCTCCCTCCGCAGACGCCTGGGGCACTTCCTGAGAACCCTGGGCTCCACACATCTGGGTGAGCACCTTCTCCTTACAGCTCAGAAGTCCACGGCTCCTGCTTTCCATACTAGTGAATGTAGTTCAAGGAAATCCTGTAACTAAAACAAAAGCCAGCTAACAATCAAAACCTCTCTGAGAGCAAAACACAACCACTGAACCCCGTATTATGCCAAAGGACTTTGGTTATGTTTGGGCTATGTTATCAAGAATAATTTTCATCTCCTCTCACAAACAAATCATCAGCTTGTTCACACAGAGCTACATTTGAATTGCTTGTTACTGTACATATGTATCTTACTTACATTTTCATATAAAAATTAAACTCCTGGACGAGGCAACTTCTATTCTGTACTAACAATATATTAAGCAAAATTGCTGAGAACTTTTCAGGGCAAGGTTATAATTGGGGCCAAGTACTCTGGGGAACAGAGAAAGAAAAAGACATGCCATTGTGACCAAGATATTTATACTCTCTCCAATGGTTATTTTAGTCTTTCTTCTCCCAAACTGTGCAATTTTTACTCCGTTTACTTGCATCAAACTAAGCCAGAGAGCCCTAATTTTTTTTAAATTAAACTTATTTTGAGACAAATGTAGATTCACATGCAATTTTAAGAAATAAAGTCCGTGAACTGTTTACCAAGATTCTCCAATGGTAACATCTGGCAAAACTGTCCTGCAGTGCCACACTTGGGTCACCAACACTGATGCAGGCAAGACACAGGCCATTTCTACCACCACAGAGGTCTCTCGTGTGGTCCTTCTACAGACACTCTGACTCCCCACCGCTCCCCCTCCCCCTCCCCACTCCACACCACCACCCCAGCCCTGGTCCCTGGCCTCTGGCAATGACTAATCTGTTCTCCATCTCTATGATTTTGTCATTTGGAGTATGTTATATAAACGGAATCATAAGGTATGTAATCTTTGGGGGATGGCTCTTTCCACTCAGCATAATTTCTTGGAGATTCATTCACATTGGTCTGTGTATCGAATGCATACTTTTTATTGCTGAGATCATTCCAGTGAGTAGATGTTTTGCAGTTTGTTCAAAAATTACTGTACTGAAGAGGACTTGAGTTGTTTCTAGTTCAAGGCTACTGCAGATAAAGCTGTCATAAACATTCACGGATCAGTGTTCATGTTAAAATATTTTTTCATTTTCTGGAGCAAGGGCCCACAAGTGTGACTGCGGTCACCTGGCACTCCCATTCCATGTGCGGTTTTGTAAGAAACTGCCACGCTGTTTTCCAGGGTGGCTGCCCCACTTTACACCTCTGGTGAGGAACCTGATTTCTCCACGGCCTTGTCAGCCTTGGGTGGTGTTGCTACTGTTTATTGTAGCAATGCTGGTAGGTGTGCAGTGGTATCTCACTGTGGTTTTAATGTGCATGGCCCTAACAGCTGATTAGGTTGAATACCTTTTCTCGTGCTTTTTGCCTTCTCTGTATATTCTATGGAGAAACGTCTTTATGTCTTTTGACATTTTCTAACTGAATTGTCTGGGAAGTTTTTTTACCTGTTGAGTTTTGTAAGTTCTTTATACAGGGTCAAGTACAATAATGCCCCTTTTTTATTGCCAAATCTTTTATTATAAAATCATAGGTATGTAATGCTGTAACATAACAATATCACACTCAAACACACCATGACATTTTAGGTGAGATGTTCAAATTAAAAGTATAAATTATGACACCCGTATTATTACCCCACCAGTCACGCTAACACAGGCCTTCCTTCCACCAGACCCTGTGTATTCTAGATGCAAGTCGTTTGTCAGATGTGTAGTTTGAAAATAAGTTTCTCTTAATCTATCGCTTTTCTTTTTGTTCTTGTCACATGGACTTTCTCAGAGCAAAAGTTTTAACTTTTTATTAGTTTTTCTTTTTATGGGATCATGTTTGTGGGGTCAAGTCCACGAATTCTTTGCCTAGCCCTAGATCTCAAAGACTTGGCCCTATGTTGTCCTCTAAAGTTTTATACTTTCATATTTTAAATTTCAATATATGATTCATTTTGAATTAATTTTTTATAGAAAGTAGGAAGTTTAGGTCAAGTTTCCTTCCTCTTCCCCTGTGGGTATCCACTGTTTCAGCACCATTTGCTGCAGAGTCTGACTTCCCTCCTTCGAATTGTTTTCACATCTTTGGCAAAGTGCAGCTGGCATGTTTGCGTGGTTTGATTTTGGGTTCCCTATTCTGCCCCATTGATGTGTGCATCTCTCCCTCTGCCGATGCCACGCGGTCTGGATTGCAGTGGCCATACAGTCAGACCTTGGCAGGTAGAGTGTTTCTTCCTACTTCATTCTCCTTTTTCACAATTGCTGTAGCTATTCTAGGGACGGTCTTTTCATCTAAATTTTAGAGGAACCTACAGCACTGACTGTAAGTGGTGTTCTGCTGTGCTTCCTGTAATTGCAAACACACACCTCCACACACACAGAAAGAGCATTTTGGATGTTAGTGTCCAGCGCGTGGTCTTTCTAGGGTTGTCATGGGCTACACTTTCACTCTCAATTTTCCTTGTCACTCTACTTTCCTTGTGCCACGTGGCCACAAAGCTCTGCATTTCATTAGACCCAAGTGAAACAATTGTAGAGCCACAGACCATTAAGAGACCAGGAAGTCCATGCTCCAACTTCACAGATGCCGACAACCAGGCCCAGAGAGGTTAGGAGACTTGCTGAAAGTTAAACAGAGAGTTTGTGCCAGTAGATGGCCCACAATGAGGGTCCTGACTACAGTCTGGTGCTGGGGGTCTTCCCACTCAACCTTGAACTTGAAGTAGCACAGCTCAGCAGTAGGGTCATTTGCCCACCTAGATCAAGGTCATTCTTGCATCAGCTTCTGCCAGGTTTTAAATCAGAGGCAAGGGGAGAGGCCAGGAGGAATGGAGGGAGAGAAAGTAAAATAGAAAACGACTTTACTTCTGCTGCTGCCCCTTTAACCACTTCAGAAGGTTACAGCTTTCCGTCCTGTCAAAAGCGTGAAAAAAGGAGGCAACTAGAACACAGTGGGGAAAGAGACACGAGTCCTCACCGGGTGTTAGGGTTAATGGTCTAGCAGGAAAGGAGAATCAACTACTAATCAGCCACTAATTGCAAGTCACCGTGGGTGATTACCTAAGGCCCCTACCCTGCCCCTTGCCCTCAAGGAGTTTACCATCAGCCTGGCAGAGCTGGCAAATGCTTGTTGCCCAAGTGACAGGAAATATGAGCTCATAATTAGGTAACAGTCATCTCTGACTGTGGAAACATTGTACTTTTTCTGATGCTCATTTCAACAGAGAGCGAAGAGTATAGCCTTCTGGTGAGAACCAATGAAAAATCGTTTGTTTTTGCTCCCTCTTTCATTAGGCGTGCTGCATGTCTAGACCAGCTGAAGAGCATTCTGCTGAGTCCACAATGGTGCAAGCAGTGCTGACAGCCATGTCCCTGCTCGTGTAGCCTGGCCCGGATGCGCTGCAGGACGCACAAGTGCCTCCCTCCTCCCACCCTCCTGGCCATAATTACGGTCCTGGGGGAGACTCGGGGACACAGAAGACCCTTTAGTGTCAATATCCAAACCACACTGGTGGGTGGGCTGTCTTATAGGTTAAATCCCAAAGCTGTATCAGCGAGCAAAGGAGCAACCATTGCCGATAATCCTGATTTAGCCTTTGCTTACTGTTTCTTCTAATTAAGAAACAAAAGTTTGGCATCCTCTTGCAACTTTCTGGTTCAGGCTGACAGTCATCGGGAAGGCACAAGAGGGGGTGAGAGGGCCGGAGCAAGGGTGACTCTGGAGCAAGGTGGCAGGGGCAGCTGGTGACAGCTAGCAGTGACGGCCTATGCGAGGATAAGGTCAGGGCAGAGCAAAGAGGCAGCCTCATGCAGTTGGGAGGATGGCTGCCTACAGGGCGCTGAGCAAATAGGCATACCGAGGATAAGGGGACAGGAGATATAAAAGTATCCGTGCACCCATACATATGTGTATGTATGTGAATATGCAGGGGTGAAAACAAACATACTTCCTAGCTCTGAGAAGCCCTGGGGAAGCAACATCCCAGGAGCAAAGGGCACATACGCTGAACATGCAGATCTGGGCTTCGAACTTTCACTTCCCATGAAAAGGAGACAAGGCTTCCTAGGGAGCCGGCCGGCTCAGGGCTGGGCAGGGAACGCACACGATGAGCCGTGGGAACAGCTCATTGTGGAGGAAATGCCCCTAGAACGGCGGGCACGCATCAGAAGTTCACAGAAGCCACTTTCACAGGGATCCTACTGTCAAAATCTGGGTCAAATTGAGCATCAAAATAATTAATGACAACAGTGGATTGTAACCCACTGAGTACTAGATTACAATGAGTAATAACTCATTTGTTTACGAACAAATGAATTTAAAGACGGGAAATGAGAAATTTTCTCTTTGCTATAGAATGCCAACTACTAAATGTGTAAGAAATGAGCCTATTAGAAAATTACCTTCAGGCAAACATACATCATCATCGTAATAAATTCAGGCAAGAACATCAATGGGTGCTAAAACCAGTTGGTGAAAGTGGAATGAGTGATGGGAAATCCGTGATACATATTAATTACAAAAGAAAAAAGTAACTTTATAGTAGAGAAATGGGCCAGACACTATCCTAATCAAGTGATCGAAGTTGCTATTGGGACAAAGTGACATCAGGGGCCACCAAATATGTTGCAGTGAGAACACAAAATCACTTTGATGGCATTCCGCTCAAAGTGCATAGCCTTGGGCTCACCACGAGGAGGCACAGGACAAACTCAAGTTGAGGGTCATTCTACAAAATGTAGTCTTTATAAAAGTCAAGGGCACAAAACTCATTCTAGAGAGACTGGAACATGGGACTGAGAACTGAAGTCTTTGCTAGCAAGCCTATCCAAGCTAAAACTTAAAAAGGGTATGGCTGAAAACTATACAGTTCTATATACTTGGTTCTATTCTCGCAACTTTTCTGTAAGTCTGTACTTGCTTCAGAATGTATTTTGTTCAAAATTAAGATAGATTACTAATTGGAGATTGGAAGGGTGGCATGGGTGACAGTCATATGCATGTTGATGCTTCTCAAAGTGCCTCCTGTGGACAGACGTCAGCCTGCGGACAGACATTAGCCTGCAGACAGATGTTGGGCTGCAGATCTAACATTCTGCACCAGGAGAAGGAGCTTGCGCCATACTCTCTGTCCACCACCTCCCCAAACACGCTGTGCTTCCGCTGACTGTTTTTTTCTTAAACCCCGAATTTCTTTATGAGGGAAGTAGTATATTGATTGCTTTCTGGACCAAGCCTCTCATGTCATCAGAGAGCGACACTTAGGAGTGGCACTGGTGTAAATCACAATGAAACCTGGATTGAAACTTCATAAAGGAGACTGTTAAACTGGAGTTCTCTCCTGTGAGCATTGCAGTTAAAAATAGTCACTGTCCTATGGTGTCAGATGTCTGGTTCAGAACATACTCCTCGATGCATTTTGGGTGAGAGCAATCAGCACCAATTGGACCTCGCACAGGTGCGGGCCCAGGAATCTCATGGGCTTTGTCTGACCAGGATGTTTTCCATCTCTTGGCATCTCTAAGTCCTCAAAGGAGGGAACACCCCTTCACACTCCCATAGTCCATCATTGACTCGCCACCGAATGAACAATGGTCAAACTCTTGCAGTGGAGAGGAAAAAATACTAAGTAAAGAAACCTGTTTAAGCAAATTAGTGAAGGCGAAAAGTTGCATGCAACTTTAAGACCTCCCTCGTACCTAAAAAAGCTGTTCCTGACAGATGCCACACTTAGTATTTATGTCTAGCAAACTGGAAAATACACATCTGTACTTGATTTCTTTTTAAATCCTCAGCTAAGGATATGTTTATTGATTTTAGAGAGACAGGAAAGGAGACATTGATCATACACACCCAGACTAGGGATCAAACCTGCAGCCTAGGCATGTGCCCTGACCGGGGATCGAACCCACAACCTTCTGGTGCATGGGACAGCACTCCAACCAACTGAGCCACAGCGCTGACCAGGGTTGCACTGGATTTTAAAAGTCCTTGGTCATCTATTAATAATTCTCTCGTATGAACAGAAATCTTTGTTGGCATGTTCCTCTCACGTGATTGCAGACATTCTTCCTGCTGGTTTTACATTTTTCCCTTTTGGTTAATTCTACTTGCTAATTTTGACCTGGTATAAACCTTTTTTTTTCCTTTTTAAACTTCTTGTGTTTATGCATCAACCCATACTGCTCTGCTTCTGTTGCCAAGAACATGTGTTGCCAAGGTAAACAAGATCACTTGATTGGAACATCGTGGCTCAGAGTGGCAGGGACTTCAGGATCCAGGAGCTTGGAGGTTGTGCAACAAGCTGGGTCACATGGCCTTTTGAGCCATTCAAGTACAGCCAGTGGGAGGAACAGTCAAAGAATCAGCAGGATCCTTGGTGCCAGCCCAGCATTGTCAGCAATTGCTGCATATCCAGGAAGAACATAAACACCACCACCATGAGCCAGGGAATCGATTGTCCTTGCTGCACCAACCCTTCTGTAGCACCTGCAGGTGACACAAAACGTGGAGCTATCTGCCCAGTTCTGGCTGTTTCCTTCTAGCTGGCGTTGTTTGTCCCAGGTCTCCAGAAACCGTCTCATCAACACTGCTACGCTTGAAAATGTGAGCAGCACACACGGGAACAGAGCCCTGGAGGGGGCAGGGAGGGTTTTCAGAGGTCAGCAGGAACCCTGAAAAACAGATCATGTTGCCACAAACGTGGTGGCTGCCAGGCCAGTCAGAGCCCTGGGGATGGAGCTCTACTGAGGTACCATTTCATTTCCAAACTTGAACATCAGTAAGTGTCCTCTGCCTTCCCCCACAGCCACACTGCCCGCGGCCCGCTGACTCACCGTCCTTCCACCAATGCCACGTCGCGTGGTGGTCCCCATGTGTCCCACACCATTTCCCACCTCTGGGCTCAGCTCCGAAATTCCTCCTGCCCTTTTGACTAAAGGCCCAGTACTTGTCTTGGAAGAGACACTCGGGCATGGTTGTTGAACTGAGCCACTGAGACCTCAGGCCCCCTTTCTTTATGTGGACTAGACCAGCGGCTAGTGTTGACTGGTTGGCTGTTCTTTAAGGCTTGTTCTTGGTTCACTTCCCATAAATGTCAGATCTGGCATATCTCAGAAACATGTTATGCCCATCTCAGAGATACAGATGCTGATCAGAATTTTAACCTGAAGAAGACAACTTTTGCATTAGCTTAACCAACAGCACACACGATATAACCTCTACAGATACCTCCAGTCATAAGTGGAATTGTCTCGTCCAGACTGAAACATACCCGAGGTGTGACTCTGTCTGTCCCTGTGTTAACAAAGCACTCATTCTCAAGGCTCTTTGTTGCTATGGTAATTTTCTCGACTTCACCGTGAGTGAGGATTCTAAGGCCCTGTCATTCCCCATCATTAAGACACCCCTATAATTCTCCATCCAGATGAGAATACTTCTGAAGGTCAGAAGGATTAATATGAATAATGACTCCAACACACCATGTATAAATAGGACAATTCTTGGGGAATTAGAACATATTGTCCCGTGTGGGGCTTCCCACATAAACAGGCCCTCAACAACCATTTCCTGACTGAGTGTACCTCAGTTTTCTTCTCCCCAGTTTCAGTGTAATATCCTTAAAAGCAAAGATGATGTTTAATGCTTCATCTAGATTATTCATAACATTGGATATATAATAGCTGCTCACAACAACCTGTTAATTGACTCATGGTAAGAGGTTCTTCCCAAGTGAAAATTCCCTATGGGTAGCTGGGAACATAAGAATAGAACTTTGCTGAGAAGTTTAGGCTAGAACATTTGGGTGGGTCACCAGCATAGAGGAGATAGTGTTAGCTAGGACTAAAAGCTCTCCCAAAATAGTATAGATACCAAAGAAAACTCGAGTCAGTGATGAGACATGAAATGCTTCCACAGGGGGGTAAAATCCTCCTGTCTACGTGATAGAGGTCATGGACATTTACTAATCTTAGAACAGTACTTAATAAAGTGTGAGAGGGAGGAGGGGAGGAACTTGGAACTTATTTTATTTAAGGAAAAAAGTGAGAAAATGAATAATTTTAGGCAACACCAGCTTTGATAATGATGATTGAACACAAAAATAGTAAAAAGAGACTCACACTGTTGACACGAGAAAAAGCCTTGGACCGCCTATGACTCATGTGGCTTCCTTTTACAGAGAGGAAGCAAAGGCACGGAGAAGCTAGATGGCATCAGTGCCCTGCTGCCCTTCTGAGAAATTCTTGCAAGGGGAGTTTGATGGCATTGACCTGCCCATTGCTTGTTACTTCAACAGACCTGGGGAAACTTAAATCTTCATTCATAAGGCATGAATATTCGCCATGTGAGACAAGCAAGTGAAAACTTTTCAAAAGTTTTGCCAAGATAAGGGACTTCCCTTCTGGTTTGGTGACTCTAACCCCCGCCAGGTCTAGGTTAGCAAATTGCATCTGTCCCTGGAAGCAGCAGGAGCATGAAGAGGGAGGGGGCACCCAGAAGTCCGGCGCAGCAGCGCTGCATCTGGCCCCCGTGAGAGCAATCCCGACCCCCGCTACCTTCGGCCCTCAGACTGTGGAATGTCAGCATCTGATGCAGATACTCCCCGCAAAACTGGAAAGTCTAGTCTCAGAGTACACTGAGGACACAAACTGATGACAGAGCAGAAAGCTCGGTTTCAATCCTGTTAGTTTTAGCAGTGACAGAAATGTCACCCTTGTAAGGTCACTTTATGTTATACCAAGACTCTCCTAGTATTTCAAGGGTCGTCAGAGTCACAACATTGTGAGAGTCAACATCCTGGCATCTATCATCACACCTGCATCACCCACTTCCCACAGTTCCACAGGGCGTCTGAAGAAAAGGACAGTGCATGCTAACTGCCTACCCAAGCCATTTCTGGCACGGTCAGAGCCCCAGGCCTCCGCCGGCGGCAGCCCAAGTTGCTGTTCTCAAAAAGAATGTTCTAGCACACTGAGCCTGCACCTTACCTCCTTCTACTCCTGTCTTTTCTTTTGCAAACAGGATGGTTTTTCTGGCATGATGATGATGATTATTTTTTAAAGGACGATTATGTAAGGGAGGGGAGAGGTGGACCTTAGAGATTCCAAGAACTAACAAGACTCTGGTGCCAGGAAGGCATTTTAATCAGGACTTTAATGCCTTCATTTACTTAATGAAAACTTGTAGATTGATGAATTCCTCAGAGAACAGGTCCCTCGCCCAGCCTGCCGTGCCGCGAGCCTGGGGCTGTGCGTGGTGATGAAAGTGCAGCTGCGGAGCCTGAGCTCCACAAAGAAGTGAGAGCTGTAAACACGCCTCCCTCCGACCCTGCACTGGGGAAGCAGGGAGATTCTTCCTGTAGGTGAAAAGGGTTCATCGGCCGGCACAAGACAGATGACCATGGCACCCTGAAGTCTGCTCCCTTTGTAGGAATTAGAGCCCTAGAGGCAAAAACGGACCCACCCAGGATCAAGGCACTCCTGAGGAACAGTCAACGGTGCTGACCGGAACTGGCCGGACCCAGGGAGGACAGCCCTTAGATGGTGTCCAAGATTGAAGAACACCAAGTTAAGGAGGAAAGATCCTGGTTTTATCACTTGAGTTAGCTTATAGGAAGCTGTCTGGGGATTAAAAAACATCAATGATGGTGCTGTTAAATTCACGGTGTGCAACCAAAACTGGGCCAGGAGACTTCTTTTTAGTTTCTGGGCCCCGAAGATAAGCCTTAGAAGTAGGCTTGGAAAAGATCTCAGTGTCCATCTAGACTTACTGAAGAGCACGGAGGGGTAAAGAAAGGCACAGTGGCATGCCCAGCACCGCGCCAGGAGCTGGCCACAGCAAGGGCTGCAATCAGATGCCTCGATTCTTAGATGAAAGCCAGCTTTCTCCAGCTGCGGGGATTCCCGCCCCGGGCACTTGCAGGACCTGGATAGATACTCTCCCGATCTAGGGATCGGACAAGGGAATCAGGAAGGTAGATATTCTCGGCATGTGTTTACGTGACCATGAACTTTGCTGCCTTGTTTTGTTGACCGAGAAGGAGAGGTAAGACCCAATTGATCCTATGCTTATACGACAAGAGGCCTTACAGTCAGACAGACTCAGATTTCAGTCCTTCTTGCACACATACTCAGCTGTGCGACTGAGAGACGAATCACTTGCTCTCACTAATTCGGTAGCGTGATGAGGATAATGACTATACCTAATTTAAAGGTTTGGGGAAGGGCTAAATGAGATCATGTGTACGGAACATTTAGCACTGTGCCTTGTAAAGAATACATGAGCTGTCATTATTACTTTGGCTTCTGTTATATGTGAGTTGGCCATGGCCAATCAGCTCCCTTCAAAGTCACCTTGAAGGCTGCCCCACATCCAGGAGGACCCTCTTCTGTGCACCAGGGGCCGGTGTCCTGAGACGTGGTTTCCATGGGCCTTATAAACACTTTAGCAGAATAAACCTTAGCCTGGGTCAATCTCTCTCATTTAACACAGGCATAAGTACCCCTGTCTGCCTTCAAAAAGCTGAAAATACAGTTGGAAAAATAAGTCAGAAAGATTAAAAAAACCCTTCTAACAATATAAGGCGCAACTGAAGTTTTAAATAACCAGTGCAGATACAAAGCCACTGGGTAAGAGGGCATTTAAGAATGGGTAGCCCTTAAGAACAGAATGGGCTAAGGGATTCCAGGGACGTGTGTGCTGTGAGACAAGTTCAAAGATAATGATCTTGGCTTCCCAGGAAACAGGGAGGGTAGCAAGTGGACTGGCTGAAGGGGGGCTGCACATAACAATCCTGGCCCCCAGAGGAGCTGGGCAGATGTGACCTAGGGTTATTGCTGGCTATGTCTCTCACCATTCAGACCACAACACACACACTCGGATTAAAGCCGTGCAAACGGTGATCAGAGACTGCGGGCCAGGTGTGTCCTCCAGGAGGCGGGAGGAAGGAAGCAGAAATCCCCCCTCACCTCATTCAGGGAAGTTACAGGGTTTTTTTTTAATGCCAAGCAAAGCCCCCCAAATGGGTAAAAAGGCAAGGTTTCTGTGCTTGGTGTGACTGATTCCCCAGGCAGGGGAGGGCAGAGGGGCCTCTTCCTTCCGTGGGAAACAGGAGAGTGGATAAGGATTTAGTGCCAATTTAAGGAAATGAAAGAATGATGTGACCCTGCCCACCCTAGGGGGGAGCCTTCTCTGTATGGCCCCTCAGCACTTTTATACAGTCTCCGCCTCTCTACAAGGCACTTGCTTATCTAACCGCTTGGGGTTTTTGTTCTCATACTTTTGGAAAGGGTGCCTGGTTACCACTTGATCAGAGTGGAACTGCCCCCAAGTCACAGGCTGCTTCCTCTTCCCTTTTGGGTTCCCCTGGAGTGCAGGATTGGTAGAACCGCGAATAGGTGCACGGTTAATGCCTATGAGTGCATCTGGAGAGAGCTGTGTCCCCTGCAGCTTTTACTGCCCAGGCCTCCAGGTGTCAGCCCCCTGGGCGCCAGCTGCGATCCCCAGCTGTTCAACAAGGGTTCTCAAGGGGGTGTCCTGATAAACTGGCCCCTGCTGTGCTGTTTGGTGTCTAACTTGGAGGGAACAACTGATTTCTCCTATCTCACTACAGAAATTCCACGGTGCAAGGGAGGAGGCCTCTCCTTGAGCCAGACTCAGCTTTGTGTGAAAAGTACATAGCAGGTGCAGAGTATGTTATGGGCCAAAGCATTGGTATGTAAAAAAGAAAGAGGGAGAGAGAGAGAGGAAGAAAAGAAGAAAGGAAAGAAGGAAGGAAGGAAGGAAGGAAGGAAGGAAGGAAGGAAGGAAGGAAGGAAGGAAGGAAGGAAGGAAGGAAGGGAGGAAGGGAAAGGGAGGGAAAGGAAGAAAGAGAGAAGGAAAGAAAGAAAGAAAGAAAGAAAGAAAGAAAGAAAGAAAGAGAAACCACCATGCTAAGAAAGAACTAAGCAAAAAATATTCATTTAACTGTGCAACTTTCAAAAGAACATCTCTAACCCGTCATTGGAACACAGAAGCTACAAATAGTGTGTCTGCAGACACAAAACACTAAGCTAGGGGCTGGCCTAGGAAGCTGCTAAATTCTTAGAGCTGGGCTTGGAGGAATAAGTAGGATTGGCCTTCCTGGCCTCGTGAAGCAGTATACTATGAGGGCTTTTTTTTTTTAGTTAAAAATGCTACCTTTATTACTTAAGAGCAATACGGCTACTTCTAAGTATAACTGTTTGTGTGTCTCCATATTGGTCAAGGTGTCATGCCTGTGATGTTCAAGACAATCACTTCCAAGTATCATCAGATAGTGGCTTTCTGTGGGTGTCGTCATTTGTGTCACACCTACTTCCCATTTCATAAACAGTTGACAAACTGCTCTAGGACATTAAGAAGTTCCCCCAGGCCCCAGAGTAAACCTATACCTAAAGCTCTTCCACACCTTATCGTGCCAGAAGCAACGAAGTTCTGAAGGGGACACAGTGAAAGCTGAAAGCTATCACGAGTGGCCCCGCTTATAGTTTTATCATTTTCATTAACAAGGTATATTACAATGGAGCCCTAATTTGCATTACAACTGATCATTACAAGATACTGCACATTCGCCTGAGGACACGTGTGATTCTCAAGATGCGAGGTCGCTCTCAGGACAGTCTCCCGACTAGGAGACTAGCAAGTGGAGTGCTCACCACTGGGGCGGGGAGCTGCTTCCTGCACTCCAGCCCTGTGCTGGAGACAGTGCTTTGCAAGGCCAGCACTGACAGTAAGCACACACAGTTCTGAGACAGTCTTCATGATGCCTCTGGCAGAATTAAACACTGCCTGACTTAGTCTCACTGTAGTTAGTATAATAGTGTTATTACGTGCTATGAGAATTATCTTCCATTATTCACTTTAGCTCAAGAGAGAGTAAAGAATTTGGGCAAAAATTATGACCAGATTATCACCAGTTCTCTAAGATAAAGAAACAAAGCAATTGCTGAGGTGAACAAAGATGCAATAGCTCTTTTCGTATGTACTCTGAGGTCTTAACAAAAATGTTTTTAAATGCATAGATGAGCTCCCAAGAAAGAGAATGAAATCTCATGTCCCAAAAATGAAAAGTTCAAAACAACACAACCCCCACCCCGACACGGTCGCCCAACAACCCAGGTGCTGACCTTGCACCTGCAGTGAGGGAGAGGATGGCAGAAGTTCTGTAACACGGCCATTTAGAGCGGAGTTGCTCCAACTCTCCTGTGCACGTGAATCGCCTGGGTTCTTGTTAAGAGGAAGGCTTGAATTCCGTAGGTCTGGGTGGGCCTGAACTTCTGCATGTCTAAGAGCCTCCAAGATACTGTTGATGCTGCTGGCCAGGCACCAACCACACTTGGGATCTCGGCAGCATTTAGCCTGCGTGTTGGGCCTCACAAAGGCTTTGTGCCTAATGGAGACAGGGAGCTGGACACTGAAATTCCTCCATTCAGCTGGGCCCCTCGTGTTGCTGACTGCTCTGTGAAAAGACAACTAGAAAAATATCCACCAGTCAGGACCGAGATATTACAAGAAAGGCGTTCAGTTTTTGGGTGAACCCTGGGTGAAGAAATAAAGTGTCCCCTGAAAAACAGGAACTCGGGCCTCCACCTTGCATAAATGAGGGATACAAATTTACCTGTGTGGTGTAGAAAGCTCTATGTTCAAGAAAAACATAAAAACCTGGCACTAGCCCAGTAGTACCCATGAATTCCTTGGCAAAAATAGAAGCAGCCCACATTTGAAGGATGCTCTCAAAATCCACAACACGTGAGACTTCCATACACACACAGTCTCCACTACAGTACGAATCAAAAATTACAAAATACACGAGGAAACAACCCACCGTTTGCTAGAATAAGCAGACAAAATAAAACGGAGGGCTAGACTTGACAGAATAGGCAATCTGAAAGAAAATACAAAAGAAATATTTGAAATGATTAAATACATACTCAGAAAAAGCAAAACTTCCACCAAAGGCCAAGGCATGGTGAAAAATATGTGCATTTGAAAAAAATTTTCTGGGACAGATAAATAACATTAAGATTAAAGTGCAACGTACAGTTTAACTACACATTAGCACAATCGAAGATAGAATGTATGAATTGTCACATAGGTCACTGTGATTTATCACTGTGAACTAGGAATGCCCAGTTTGCCCATTATGAAGCCAGGCAGATAAAGAGATAGAAAATATTAAAGGATGTTAAGAAAAATAGAAGACAGAAAAGAAGGACCAACATTTAATTGGAGTTTAAGTTTGGGGAGAGTGAGTGAGAATTTGTATTTGAAGATATGGAGGCATAACCCAGACAGAACAGAGAAAAATAAATCTACACTGACATACCCGTGTGGAAGCTACGAAACACACACACACACACACACACACACCTTAAAAGCAGCCAAAGGAAAAAGTGACAAAAAGAAAAAACAGAAGGGTGGAGAGAAAGTAAAGAAAAGGGGAAGGAGGGGAGAGGAGAGCGGGGGAAGGGAGGGGAGGGAGAAAAAGACAAATCACAGGCAGGAACACAGCCGACAAAAGGCTTCTCGGCAGCCACGGCAGACACTGGGAGGCACTGGAATGATATTTCCAAGTGTTGCGGGAAAACCGTCTTCATCTAGAGTCTGTACAGGGCCAAACTGTTAAACAAAAGTCGAGATGAAATAAAGATATGTATTTCAGCCCTGGCTGGCGTAGCTCAGTGGATTGAGTGAGGGCTGTGAACCAAAGTGTTGCAGGTTCGATTCCCAGCCTGGGTACATGCCTGGGTTGCAGGCCATGACCCCAGGCCATGACCCCAAACAGCAACCGCACATTGATGTTTCTCTCTCTCTCTCTCTTTCTCCCTCCCTTCTCTCTCTAAAAATAAATAAATAAATCTTAAAAAAAAAGATATGTATTTCATCAAAGGCTAAGCGAATGCACTGTTCAGACACCCTCCCGAGAAGGGTGTGCCTGAAGAAGGAAACTGAACCCGAATGGGAGAAGCACCAAGAGCCAAACCAGCAAGAACAGAACACGAGGGGGGCAGGGGCAGGGTGAGGGGAGCCGAAGGCGTTTCCGGCGAAAGAGATGGTGGAAATGCCCCATGCTCTCCTTCCAGGAGCTCTATAGCCGCTGGTTCTGGTGACTAAGGGCAAAATAAAGATACACAGGTAGGTGTTTTCTCTCCTTACCCCGTGCAGTATTTTTTTTGTAATGCTTTTTACTACCTGACATTATACACTTTGTTTTATTTGTTTCTTGACTCTTTCCTTAGAACCTAAGTTCCACGAGGGCAGGGACTTTGCCGTATTGCCCGGCCTGGCACATGCTTGGCGCTCTTGTATTACTGAACACAGAAAAGGGAGCCGGGTCGAGGAGGAGGACTTCCAGTGTGTGGGGTTTAGACTTTCTTCTCAGGGGAACCGGCGGATGTGGTGGGGGCGTACCCAGCATCTTTGACCATCTCCCAGGTCCTGGGCTACGCACGACCCACGCTATTTTATCGGAGCTGTGGACAACAAAAACCATAAGCTAGTGAGGAGAATGCACTGGCCTTTTGATCTGATATAAAATGCCAGCGGGTCATTCTCATCTCGATTTATTGTTTACACGTGTCACGGCCTGTTTCTCAGGGAGATGTGGGCTGTGATCGTACGTCCAGTGCAATATCCTAACTGGTCAGTGGAAATCAAATTCGGCTCTGTGCCCTCGGGTCAGGCTTTCCCACTCTGGACACGTCCACACTCGATACCACTGAACCATCTAGCAATTCCGGTTTTCTAACACCTGTCCACACAGACCCCCCAGCATAGGAACCCTGAAATTCCGGTCCTAACGGTGAGTCACTGGAAATGAGAAGGGCCCAACTTGACCCGAGGCCAGTCCCACCTCCCTGTCAAAAGGCTCCCCCCTCCTCTGTGTTCTCAGCTGCACCCGCCCGAGGCCGTCAGGCCCCACTGTCCCAGCCAGACAGACTCCCCAGTCCTGGTGAGCAGCACTCGCCCTGCCGCCAACAGCAAGCCTGCGTTTATAGATGCACGATGACCAGAATAGTTTTCCTAATGAACAGTGTTGGACACTGTGTCCTCATTCAAAGTCCTAATAGCATGAGGGTAAACTTGTAAACACAGATCCCGGGGCAAAGAGCAAGAATGATTTCCCTCCCCCACTTCCAGCCAACACGAAAGTGGAGAAGACCTTCAGGAGGATGGGCTGAGTAGTCGTCCAGCCACACAGAAAATCCTCTGATTGTACATCTATGGGACAATAGGACAGAGAAATGTCCTGATTGAGAAGCACACAAAGCGTGGCCTCGTGTCCCTGCCCACACCCTGGCATGCACACACACACACACACACACACACACACACCCCTTCTCCTTTTCTGGTGGGTCACGTTTGCTGTCCCCTGCGTGCCTTCTCCAGTGCCTTCTCCACTTGATCCTTCCTGGGGTTCACACAAGCTCAAAACAACACAAACCCTTCCTTTCATCTTCTCTTTACCATCTTTTGCTGCTTTCCTACTCTCCCTTAACCCCTGCAAAAATGACCTCCGCTTCTAAACATCCGGATTATTTTCCTGGTAGCCCCCAATCGCAGCCCATTAGTTAATAAACACCTATCTAATAGTCTTTAGATAATAAACATCTTATCTAATGGTCTTTCCATAGTCCTTTTGACAGAGCCGTGGCTATGTTCACAGAGCTGTGGTCTTCCTTGTTAACCCAGAGCTTGGTGCATAGTAGGTGCTCAATAATCGCAAGAAAGAAGGGAGGAGGAGAAAGTGCTTTGGGAAATGATGTCCATGCACACAATATTCTTCCACAGGAGTGCATCTCTGACTTCATGGACCTTGGAGAAATTTTCAAGGACCCGACTTCAGACGCACTTGGAGGATGTGAAATCAGGTTCCGTGATCTCGTTGTTCCTAGGCTGATTCAGCTGGCTGAGCAAGTGCCCGCTTGCCTCTCGCTAAGTATGTTTGTGTAAGAGGTCCTGCTGTCACTCGAGGTCACCTCTTCCCATCTGCAATTCCCCAGCCCTGTGATGCAGGTCAGCAGACTCTACCATATTCCGAGAAGAAGGGGAATGTTAACTTGAATGTAATTCCATGTTCTCAGAAGAGTGAGCCATTGGCAGGAAAACAGCCAATGTTTTCTCAGCCTGGAGGAGACTGGATGGGAAAAGTAAATAGAAGAGACTCAGATTCTGATGAGCTTTCCCCCTTGTTTTGACAGCATTAAACCACAAAATAATTGATGAACCCTCCAGACAATTTTAATCAGCACAATAACTACTACAGAAGGCAATAGCATGGCTGAAGGACTGTTAGGGAGAGGTGTGTGTGAAGCGGGTGGGGCTGGGAGCTTATCCTTGTGCAGTGTGGATGGTGACAGCAAGTTCAGGAGGACCTCGGGTCTCGGGCCTGTGGCACCACGTAAGCCACCAGCAGGACCCTCCGAGGGTCCCAAAGACCCCTAAGGAGGGAAGGTTGGGGCAATGCCACAGACACTTTTCATTTCCCCTCAAAAGGCCCAGGATGAAGACGAGGTCAAGGGAGGGGGGCACCTGCCGTGCTGTTAAATGAACCAGAGGGGCCCCAAGTGTGCTCCCTCCCGGCTCTCCCACCTACGATTTGGGGACCAAGGCTCTCTGCGCGCAGAGATAAAGCGGGAGTGCAGCGTGCGATAAGAACTGATTCCAGCCTGTACTTGGCCATCCCTGTGTCGGTGCGAGTTTCCATTTAGAAGTGACCTCTCGTGAAAGCAGACGTGGTGCCTGCAACCCGGGGTGGAGTTTACAAACGCACTGAAAAGGGGCTGACATGGATGGACGCCTCTGGTGATAGCAGTGGTTATATTTAGTCCTGGGTCAAGTTAAACAGGGGGCCGCCTGCAATACGTATGAAGTGAGCACCAAGAACAAACAGGGGCACGGGGCCAGTCAAAATACAAGAGCAAAGTGCAGACTCCAAAGAATAAATATGCACAAGCCCTGGCCAGAGATAGGATAGGTTAGGTGGAGCTGGTCGCCAGGGTGAGGCCAAGGTCAGCAGAAATGGGTCAATGGCCGAGGGGCTTTTCCCATCGTTCCCATGGCTCAGAGCAAGGAAAATGAATCCTCAAAAAAAAGAAAAAAAAAGCCTTCATTAACCACCTGCTCTCCAGCCGCATTCCACATGATACCCAAATATCCCTCAGCTTTAAAATTTTCCCAACTCACCTTGCTCACTTCCCGGGGAGATCTGAGGCTGAAAGACACCTCCTTTATTCCCCAAATGCTGTTGACACAGTGACCCAACTGTTTGTCATGTCTTCTAAGAGATCAATTGAGCAAAGAACACACTTTTTTTTTTACAGGACTAGAATTGATCCACTTTAAAGTTGAACAGCTACAATCTCCTAACACACTGAGCACCTGCAAGCCAATTAGAAAAAAGGGCCCCGGTGGGAAGGCAGAGCTCTGAGGGCCCTCAGCCGAGTGGGGGAGGGTCAGCTGAACTTTCTCATCCCGCATCGCACCCCTGAACCGCCAGCTGCCCCTTCTGTCCAGGGCAGAGCCTGCACGGCCTCTCCAGCAATGGAGCAGCTGCGCCGTCAGGAAGGTTTATGTTCTTGATTCCTGAGCCTCTTCAACCTGCGGACGTGCTGTCGTTCTCCACCCTAGAGCTCGTCTGGTTTTCTTCTTCATGTACCAAGCTTTCTCTCTAATGTACGTAATGAGTGTGGTAACACACAAATTCACAAAACACCGCAGTTTTTCATTCACTCCTCCAAGCTGTGACCTCCTTACAGGCAGCGAGGGATGGAGTTTATCTGCGAAATGCGTGACCCATAGTGGATATTCACTAAGTTTTGTTGAATGAATGAAGGAAAAACGGTCTCGCAGCACTTCTGAACTGGTTTTGAATCACGCGTTTCTTTGAAGCCTGATGGAAGCCAGGGACATTTTCCTACCAAAATGCTCGGGTACAAACATACAAAATTGTGCATACGGTCTGGGAAGGATCACTAACCTCTAGTGGGAAGGGCTTTAGATTATAAGCCAGGATGAAAAAGCGTGAGTCCTTTAAAAAAAACAAAACAGGTAAAGTGGGAAAAGGAACTAGGAACTGACATGTACCAAGAACCTAAGGCTTTGACTTGTAATCTTCCTTAATCCTCAAGACAACCATTTAAAATAGACGTTACTATCTCCATTCCACAGATGAGAAAAATAAAATTTAAATAGCTTTTCAACTGCAAAATACCAGACCAAGCATTCAATCCAAATCTATTTTACTCCCAAACTCATGTTCTTTCTGCTCTGTCATTCTGCCTCAGGGTACCACAGATTCTCAGTATTCCTTGTACAGTCAATTCCTATTTACTGTGTTTTCATGGAGGAAGCTCTCTAAAGAGCTATGATCTAAACCCAGCAAAAAAAGAAATATATTTTAAATATAGTCATCTATTTGGGTGAGACAACTTAAGTAATTTCTATAGAGTTCTAGAGAAATCTATAAATTGATTTCTAAATGTATTGGCACATTATATTTTGCTTAGATTCTTAAACCAACAGATTTAACGAAATGAAACCGCCTGCAACTTGAACCTGAGTCTCAGCCTCTCACCTTTCTCCCTGAACAACATGAGCTTCAGCGCCCGCTCCAGCTTCTCTACAAACTACTAGACCGTGAACCCCATGCCATCACCCAGCCATGGGGTCTGGCGGCCAGCAGTGCGGCCAGCATCTATGCAGGTGCCAGTGGCTCAGGCTCCCGTGTCCCTTTCCACCAGCGTACGGGGCAGCTGGGAATCAGGGGGCCTGGCTGCAGGGATGGCTGGGAGTATGCCAGGTGTAGAGGGCACTCGAATTGAGAAGGAGATTAGGCAATGCCTGAATGACCGAATGGCCTCCTACCTGGAGAGGATGAGGAGCCTTGAGGCTGATGATCAGGGACTGGAGTGCAGAGTCCAAGAACACCTGGAGGAGAAGGGACCCCAGTCAGAGACTGGGGGCATTATTTCAAGACCATCCAGGATCTGAGGGCTCACACCTTCACAAATTCTGTGGACAGTGCCCACATCATTCTGCAGATTGACAATGTCCATCTTGCTGCTGCTGACTTCAGGTCAAGTATGGCTGTGTGCCAGTCTGTGGAGAGTGACATCAGTGAGCTCTGAAAGGTCACTGATGTCCCCAGTATCACCGGGCTGCAGCTGGAGACAGAGATTGAGGTTCACAAGGAGGAGCTGCTCTTCACGAAGAAGAACCACGAGGAGGAAGTAAATGGTCTGTGAAACCAGACCTCCAGCTCTGGGTTGACCATGGATTTGGATGCCCCAAATCTCAGGATCTTGGCAACAGCATGGCAGACATCTGGGCCCAGAGTGACAAGCTGGCTCGGAAGAACCAAGAGGAGCTAGACAGGTACTGGTCCCAGCAGACTGAAGAGAACACCAGAATGGGCACCTTGCAGACCACTGAGATGACACTCACAGAGCTGAGACGTATGGTCTTATCCTTGGAGATCGACCTGGACCCATGAGAAACCTGCAGGCTAGCTCGGAGAACAGCCTGGGGGAGGCGGAGACGCGCTGTGCCATGCAGATGGAACAGCTCGACGGGATCTGCTGCATCTGGAGTCAGAGCTGGCCCAGACCCTGGCAGAGGGGCAGTGCCAGACCCAGGAGTACCAGGTCCTGCTGGACATCAAGGTCAAGCCGGAGGCTGAGATCGCCACCTAGCCCTGCCTACCAGAAGAAGGGGAGCACTACAATCTCGGTGCCGCACTTGGCAACAGCCACCCCATACACTCCATCCAAAAACCTCCACCAAAGTTCTGAGGCTTTAGAGGCAGCAGAAGCGGGGCACCCCTTGGGGAGCAGGAGGCCAGTAAAAAGTTCAGAGATTTTTTTTAATGAAACCAATAATATCTCAACTGAACAGAACCCCTTCCATGGGCGCAGAATGTTGTGCTCCCTCCCCACCCCATCTGAGGAGAAAGCAAAACGCAAGATTCTAGTGTCCACGGGCTCAGTCCCATTTACACAGTGGCTATGAATGAGAACTTGGGGGCCAGAGAGGCTCGAGGTCTCTCTTTGTTGCTGGTAGATAAGAAACCTCGGGCAAATTATTTAATTTCAAAAGTCTCAGAGGCCCCGTCTGGAAATGAGAATAATCATAATGCCTACTTCAGAGGGTTTATTGGCGGTAGTAAAGACTAATGCATTTAAAATCCTTAGCAAAAATGCCCGGCATGTGAAAAACATCCATAAATTCTCCGCTATTATTTTTCTTCTTCGCCACCATTGTCTATGCCTCCATAATTCCACAGTGAGCTGACATGGACAAATGACCTGGAGGTCAAATAGGCCTGGAAGTTTCTTACAAAATTAAACATAAATTTACCGTATGACCAGGCATTTCCACTCCTAGCTGTCTACCTCCCAAACAATGAAAGCATATGCCCACATAAATGCTTATATGCAAAGGTTCACGGCAATATCATTTGTAACAGCCAAAAAACTGAAAACAACCCAAAGGTCCATCAACGGATCAATGGATATACAAACTGGTATATCACACAATAGAATGTTATTCTCCAGTAAAAAGCATGAACTATGGACACACGGCACAACTTGGATGAGTCTCAAAATAAATACGCTGAGTGAAGGAAGCCATACAAAAACATGAACATGGACTGTATGATTATTTATATAAAATTCTAGGAAATTCAAAGTATTCAGTGGTGCTACAGATCAGTTGCTGCTTGGATCAGACCTCAGGGAAAGGAGGGGGCACAGGAACACTTTGGGGGCTGAGGCACCACTATACTGTGGTGATGAGTTTCTGGGTGCCCGCACACGCCAGACTTCTCAAACTGTGAGCTTTCAATATGTATGTGCAGCTTATTGTATGCCGCATATCTGAATCAAGCTGTTGAAAGCCTTTGCAGTGGCTTTCATGGCTTTCGGAATGGAAGCCACATTCTTTATGGTGTAGTATGTATTGCTTTTTCTTTTTTGTGAAATCTCCCTTCTTGCTAAACGGTAAATTCCTTCGGAGACAAGACCGTGTTTGTTTGGTTCACTATCGGATCCCCAGTACCCAACACGGTGCCTGGTGCAAAGGCAAATGTTAATGAATAAATAAGGAACGTAAGATCATTGAGGCCGAAGAGTAGTGTGGAACATGCCTCCTCCACGGGGGACCTCAGCAGGGAGGAGGCGCAGCGGGGTTTCACTGCCGCAGAGCCTTCCTGGGGCGGTGGGGCGCAGGGCCTGGTGGGGAATGGGAAGCGTAGAGACAGTAGGAGAGACAGAAGAGGGCCTCCCTCCTCCTCATTTCCAGAGTACCGCGTTACAGTATCCAGCAGTGGGGTTGTCCAAGTGCTTTTGTGTGTACTTCTCCTGGGATTACTGGCACCCCTCTCCCCCCAGAGCAGAGGAAGGCACCTGCCTTGGGTGTACTTGGCCCCTAGTTTGGGGCTTGAAAAAAAACTCAATCCCTTAATTAAGAGCCAAATGTAACCACTTTTAGACACCCTAGTTCTGGTGCCTCACTTGTTCCCCTCCCTCCAAGGCCCTGTGGGAGAAGGGGGCTGACCTGTAATCCAGCATCTCTTTCTGAACTCAGCAGGAAGCACTTAAAGGGCCCGGCTTTGTTTTCAAGAGAGAAGAGAGGAAGCAAAGCATCTGAAAAGGTACTGTTTACTTTTCGTTCAATGCTGAAGTCAAATAGAATGTGTTTGCTCTCTGCTGAATACCCAGGAATGAAAGGTTTGTATTTGAACCTCATGAATGGGACAGAGCAAACGTACTGTCTGCCTCACGTCCACAGCAGTGCATTTAGATAGTGCTTGAAGTTTACCAAGTACTTTCCCAGACATTATCTCCTTCGACCCCCAGGGCAACCATAAGATGAAAGTGGGGATTATTATGATTTCCATGTCACAGGTGACCCAGTGCCCTGGAGCTAGAGGCAGGGGCTCAATAGATGTTTCTTTATTAAGGTTACTAAGGTTAAGTGACTTGCCCAGCTTCGTCAGAGTTGGGTTAATCAGTGTTTTCCCCCTGCCCCCTACCAACGATCCTTAAACACAGAACAAAGCTCTGCTACTCTGAACCTCAGCTCCATGGATTTGGGTAGCCCTGGGTCACCGGCCCTGTTTTCCCGACGCTGTCCCTCCTCGCCATTACACAGGAAGATAACAGTAAGAGCAGGAAGAAGCATTGATTATTGAGCCCTCACAATGTGCCAGGTGATTTCATTAGCATCTCATTTAATCTTCACAACAATCCCAAGGAGTAGGTTATAGCACCTCCCTGCAGATGATGAAAGGAAGGCTCAGCAAGATAAATTAACTTGCTCCAAGTCACAAGCTGTTCCAACAGCCGGCAAAAAAAAGATCTGAGATTCAAACCAGACCTTCTGGCTCCAAGGCCTGTTCTCTTTCCATTGTTCCACGATGGCTTTGAACCTGAGAATTACCTTGGGGTCTGTCCTACCACCCGTAACCCATTCCAGGCACCCACCCCCATACATATATATATATATGTATGTGTATATATATATATATGTATTGTGTATATATATATATGTATATATATATATATACACAAGCCCTAAGGGAATTACACATTTTTTTAAACATAGACAGACATCTCCCGAAGCTTAATATTTGGTTGAGCCTTTCACTTTAGCAAAGCACTTCAGAGTCTCCTGTCTTGGACAGACTGCCATTGTTAAACATTAGGGAAGGGCCAGTGTGGTATGAGATGAAATACCTAGTAATCCCCAAAGCAATGAACCCCAGCAGGCTCTCACATTGTAAAACAGGCCAAATAATGAGAAACACATTTATGTTGGCCAACCAGCACAGAGAGAAAGGGGAAAGAGAAAAGGAGATGTGGTCTTTTGTTCTGAGCAGCTGGGTTGCTGGAAGCACCAGACAGAAAGGGTGAACAGAGGCGAGCTCTCCCCTACGGTCAGAGAACACAGGTAGGACGGGTGGTTGGAGGGTTTGGCCTCATTAGAAAGATTTCACGAATTGAAAAGGTTGAGAGTTGGCCCTTACAGAGACTGCAGTGGGAGGGTTCTCTAGGCTAAAGATCCAGCCTTAACTGTCACAGAGTGGCCTCTGGGATGTTGCCCAAGTCAACAGTGGGGTAGGGGGTGAGGTCCTCCACCCTCGGAGACTCTGCTAGCTGCCTGGACTCATAGTGAGAGTCTGCAATAGTCCTCACTGTCCATATACAATGGGCTATTATTTTAGGAATTGGAGCTTGTCAAGAAATACCCCAGCTAATTTTTCCATTCTCCTCAATGCTTTATCTGCTATTCGTAATATTTTCCAGCAAAGCTTCTAAATTGCTAATAATTGCTATTGTCATTATTAAACAATGCATGTATAACAATTATTAATTGTTGAAGCTACCTGATGCATATCTGGGGTCTCATAATTTTTAGAAGGGTTTTTGTCTGCATTTCAATGATAAATCACATTTAAAATGCATTAGCATTCTACCTTGAAACTCCGAACTATCTCTCTCTTTGAAAAAATAATTACTGTTAAAGTTTTAACTGTTTTACAAACATTGTTTATTGGAGGTTGTGCCTTTTCTTTTTTTCAATTATAATTTATTGTTTATGCTATTCCAGTTGTCCTGAGTTTTCCTCCTTTGGCCCCTCTACCCAGCCCCCCCAGCTCCCTCAGGCAACCCCACACCACTGTCCGTGTCCACGGGTCATGCACATATGTTCTCTAGCTGCTCTATTCTCTGTGCTGTACCGTGCATCCCCATTGCTATTCTGTTACTACCAACTTGTACTTCGTAACACCTCCACCTCTTCCACCCATACTTCCAATCCCTCTTCCCATCTGGCAACCATCAAAACGGTCTTTGTGTCTGTGATTCCGTTTCTGTTCTGCTTGTCTGTTTATGTTGTTTTTTAGAATCTATTGTTGATAGATATGTATTTTATTGCCATTTTATTGTTCATCTTTTTTTTCTCCTTTTAAAGAAGACCCTTTAAGATTTCATATAATACCAGTTTGGTGATGATGAACTCTTTTAGCTTTTTCTTTTCTGGGAAGCTCTTTATCTGTCTTTCAATTCTAAATGATAACTTTTCTGGTTAGAGTAATCTTGGTTGTAGGTCCTTGATTTTCATCACTTTGAATTTTTTTTTGCCAGTCCCTTCTAGCCTGGAAAGTTTCTTCTGAGAAATCAGCTGATAGTTTTATGGGAGCACCCTTGTAGTTAACTGCTTTTCTCTTGCTGCTTTTAAGATTCTCTCTTTGTTTTTAACCTTTGGCATTTTAATTGTGAGGTGTCTCGGTGTGGGCCTCTTTAAGTACATCTTGCTTGAGACCCTTTGAGCTTTCTGGACTTGTGTGTCTATTTCCTTCACCAAGTTAGGGATGTTTTTTCAAATAGGTTTCCAATTTCTTTCTGTCTCTCTTCTTCTGGCACCCCCATGATGCAAATGGTAGTACACTTGAAGTTGTCCCAGATGCTCCTTACACTATCCTTTTTTTTTTTTGATTATTTTTTCTTCTTGATGTTTTTCTTGGTTGTTTCTTCTTGGTTGTTTTTCACTTCCTTGTATTCCAAATTGCTGGTTTGATTCTTGGATTTATTCACTCTACTGTTTATTCCCTGTAAGTTGTTCTTTATTTCAATTAGAGTAGCCTTCATTTCTGACTGGATTTTTTTAATGCTATTGAGGTCCTCACTGGGTTCCTTGAACATTCTTATAACCAGTGATTTGAACTCTGCATCTAGTAGATTGCTTCTCTCCATTTTGTTTAGTTCTTTTCCTGGAGTTTTGCTCTGTTCTTTCATTTGGACCATGTTTCTTTGTTTCCTCATTTTGGTGTTCTCCCTGTGTTTGTTCTTTATGCATTGGGTAGAGTTGCTATGTCTCCCAAGCTTAGTGAAGTGGCCTAATATAGTAAGTGTCCTATAGGGTCCAGTGGCACAGCCTCCCCTATCACCCAAGCTGGGCACTCAAGGTGCACCGGTTACCACATGGGCTGTGTACACCCTCCTGGTGTAGTTGAGCCTTGATTAGTATTGGCACACCCAAGGTCAGCCACTGCCTGTGTTCTACCTGGTGTCACAGAGCACAAGCTACAAAGCAATCTGCAGGTGGCTGCTACTTGTGCTGGGCTTGGCAGTGCCCAAGTGAGGCCAAGCTGTAAACCAAGGCTGGCTGCTGTTAGTACCTGGCCTGGGGCAAGTTAGTGAGAGGTATAATGCTCACTGAAGTCACATGCTGCTTATTTGAGACATTTTAGGAAAATCTGAAGCAAGGGCCAAGACAAGCCATTCATATGGAAAAACCGCTAGAAACAGCTTGGGTGAGCCTGAAATTTGGGTGGGGCAGGGCCTCAGGGAATCACGAGAGTGGAGCAAACAGTGTGAGCTAGGCTGGTGAAATCTCAGATATGCAGCTTGCTTGCCAGCTCTGTGGCTCTGCTGAGGGAGGGCTCACAAAAGGAACAATGGCCTCTGCCAGCACTTCCGTCTGGGAGAAAGCTGCCCCTCCCAGCTCTCCTTGATGTTGAACCATTTGGTTCCTCCCTGTATGTCTCTGATGCCTTTCAATCTGCTGCCTTGGTGCTGGAGCTCAGAGAGTGTGAGTCAGTGTAAGTCTGTGTGTGGGCCCTTTAAGAGAAGCTTCCTGAGACTCCAGCAGTTTCTGTCTTCTACAGCTTCAATCCCCACTGGTTTTTACTACCAGAAGTTATGGGGAATTCTCTTTCTAGTACTGGAGCCCTGATCTGGGAGAGGGGGGCTGGTGTGGGGCTGGGACCCCTCCCTCCTCAGATGCCCTTCCTGATTTTTATTCATCACACGTGGCCGTGGGTCACATCTCTGTCTCTCCTACCCATCTTGATGTGGTTTCTCCTTTAATTCTTTACTTGTAGGACTTCCATTCAGCTTGATTTCTGACGGTTCTGAATGATGGCTGTTCTATAGCTTAATTGTAATTTGGATGCCCAATGCCTTTTCATTTTGTAGCCCCTTGGTGTCCTCACCTGCACCCAGCAAATGGCTTCTTCTGGTAGATAAATCTATCTAGAACACTCAGGGACTTAGTTTCTATTCCCTGAAATTTGCACTTTGCTCTCTTGAACATATGTGAAATTTTCCTCATCTCTGGTCATAGGTTAACCTAGATCTGTTCTCTGGGGATTGGTACCAGGGAACATGCAATAGCTACTCAGTACCCACCAGTTTCTTCATGAAGGAGTTCACAGAGCAGATGAGATCAGGTATCCTCAGTGGAAACATCGCAGAACTTCTGTTGTCATACATGTGCCATGGTCCACTGTACTCATTGCTACAATGTCCCTTTCTCCATCACCACGAGGCTGCAGAAGTTTTCAAGTTCTAGTGATCTAGTCCTATCATGCACCAGACCCAGGGCCTGAAGGTCTGCTCTGACAATGCACAACCACCTAAGTTGAAGCTAAACTATTGTGAGTAAGTTTCTAACCCAAAATGAAGAAGTGAATCATGCTATTGGCCTTGGAAACTGGAACAAATTCTGTGAAATCATAAACCACATCTTACATCTCAATGTGGTTTATGCTAGTTGCCTGTATGCTAGTCGTATACATATGTAGCTATTGTTATTATTGACCCCTAAAATACTGATATATGAAGCATCATTCTACCATCAAATTCAAAGGCAATGCCACAAATGTATGGAACATATAACTGCTGTAATCAGCAACATACACACATTTTTCAAAGTAATGCTGCAGAATTCAAGTGAAACTCCATCCCATGCAATCAGTATGCAGAGCAGGCCACATTGACTTTCACTGTGCTTATCTCTCCTCAAAACACATTATACATACATACATGTATGCACTTACCTGTTTATATGTTTGTTATGGGTTGAATTGTGTCCCTTAAAAATTCATATGTTGAAGTCCTAAACCCCCGTATCTCAGAAGGTGGTTTTATTTGGAAACAAGATCAATGCAGATGTAACTGGTTAAGATGAGGTCATATTGGCATGAGGTGGAATCCTAAGTCAAATATGACTGGTGTCCTCATCAAAAGGAGACATTTGAAGACAGACACCCGCAGAGAAAACACCACATGAACGCAAAATAAGGGATTGGAGTGATGTGTCTACCAGCCAAAGGACGTCGAAGATTGCCAGCAAACCACAGGATCTAGGAGAGAGGCATGGGACACGCTCTCCCTCCTAGCACTCTGAAGAAACCAATCCTGCTGATGCCTTGAACTTGAACTTCTAACATCCAGAACAGTGAGAAAATAAATTTCTGTTATTTAAGCCACCCAGTTTGTGTTATCTTGTTACAGTAGCCCTAGCAAACTAATGCAAAATACTATAAATACATGAAACACCAGGTCTCAAGAACTCAAAATATGAGGAAGTAAAACTCTGAATCCGGCTCTAGTGGGAGACCCTTAACCCACAGCCCTGGTTTCTTACTGTGCCCGCCACTGCCCCTGCACCACTGTCACGGTTACCCTGACAGCCTGGCAAGTGTGGGAAGGACTCCAGGAGAAGGACTGCTCGTTTGGTGCCAGGTATTCTTCAGGTAAGTCCCATGTCTGTTTATCCAAGGCAAAAACAAATCTTAATGTAACTAACTACTAACATCATCACTTACTTCACCAATTAACTAGTTTGTGGATGCAAATGGGATATTTGCTTGTTCTACTTGCCACACGTTCAATGCTGAACCTGATCAGTGGCCATAGATAATGTGGTGTAGACAGGATAATCCTGAACAGAATGAAAAGCTGATACCCTACCAATTTCTCTCAAGTAAGGGAATCCCATCATCAAAACACATACATACATTTCAATTTAAGTACAGAAAGGTCTTTCCAGCATCAAAAGTTAACACTTTTGTTACTGGATCCTTTGGGGGGTATGTAGGAATGTTGTCTCTGTAAAACACAATTGTGTATGGATTTGGAAACAGCACTGTAAATCCAGAAACCTGCACTAGACTATCAGATATACAGTTAACATTTTTGGAATTTGGACAGTTTGTTCCTAAGTGCTGTTACATATAAACCAAACAAATATTTTCCCTTGGGATTCTTTTGCAAAATCTCAGAACATTTGACCTTGACCTAAGAACCAGTGTCAAATTTATTTTCCCTGATGGATTCATTTATAGAAAGTCAAAAGTCAAACTTCAGCAAGTGGCACTCAAATGCAAAATAAGAGGAATATTTTTGTTTGAGCACAAGACCACCAATTAATACTAATTAAGAACTCGGAGAGAAAAGTATGCAAACTTTCTAGTGGTATTTTCTAACTTTCTTTCATGTCGATTTAGTGGGATGATGGAGAACGCTGGTGGGAACATAGGGCTCATTTTCTCGGTTTTCTAGAACAAAAGTATATTGGTCTGGAGCGTTATTTTAAACTTATACCTGAGAATAGGGAAACACATGTATGTAAATATAAAAGGCCTTGATTTTTTAAAAACTTTATTTTTTAAAGAAATCACCTGTGCTCTTTGCTGTATTCTGAACTTGAACACAGTCTAGCTCCCTAAATGCTGAGTTTTAGAAAGTAATATTACACATTATTAAAAAAATCAGAAAACACAGAAAATAAAAATTTTCACCACTCAGAAACAGTTGTGAATATTTCCTTTCTATGTTACTCTTATCCCACCTCTCTTAAATTGTAATTATTCTGAAAAGTTCGGATCTTTTTTCATGTGTGTCTTTCTTCCACTTACCGTTGCTTTAAAGTCATTTTGTTATTCCACTTCTTTCTTTTCTACAGCACAATCTGTCACTGGTGAGAGCAGCCATGATTGATGGAGAAGGACTGGGGTCTGAGACAAGAGGGGACCTCCTCATTTCTTCCCTTTCATGCTGTTTCAACTTTTAAACAATACGCATGCATTACTTTTCAGGTCAGGAAATGAATGCATCGAAAACATCAGTTTCATTGGCTGTGTAATTTCAGCCCACAGATGACCTTAAACATATCTTGATAGTTCCCATGCTTGGCCACACCAATCTCTTCCCCAGTCTTTTGCTCTAATATGCAATGCTGCTGTGAGAGGCCTTAACATACATGCTCATCAGCATCGCTGCTTGTTTCCTTTGGCTGGATTCCTAGAACTAGGATTATTGGCTCAGTGGAAGGGAATTTTTAAAGGTTTTTACATATTTGTGTAAACTGTTTTTCTAAATGAGGGTGCCTTCCCATCAGCAAATACACCTGAGCTCACCTCACCTGACCTCTCTTTGCTCCGGGACCCAATTTTTCTCTCCCAAAATAGAAGAAGGACGAAGTAGTGGTGTTCCTGGATAATTGGGTCAGGCAAGTGTCCTGGGTCCTTAGATTAGGTTTCCTTACAAGGGGTGGGGTTTTCATGACCACTCTAGTGTAGGGGATACTTCTGTGTTGCACATACACGTATGTACAGATAGGAAGTGTGATCTTACCTTAGGGTCAGTCATCTTTCAGTAGCACACCCTCTTTCCGTCAGTTACGTCAGAGGTTCTCATAGGCAATTTCAGGGAACTCTCTCATTGCTCACAATCACATCACCCTCCTCTGGATCTTATTTGCATTCCTACCAGCAAATGCACCTGGACCCCTCTCACCACGCTTCTTATTTCTTCACCAAAAAGCTAGGTGGTCTCTCGCACCTAATCTCACTCTTCTTCCTAATGGTGCAAAACAAGCAACAAAAATCCAGGGGATTTCTTGCTACCCAGACCTTGTCATTTTGTGCTGTTGGTGAAGACGCGGTGGGGAGAACAACAAAGGACTCAGTGGGGTGGGTTCTTGGTGGGACTTACATGGTGACTGGGAGAAGACCACGAGTCCTCCCACCCAAAGTCAGTGGGGCTCCCCTACGTTTCCTCCTCACAGAGACATGTGAGCCCTTTCTCACCCTGAATTTTACAGCAGCTGGAGAACCTCGGTGACCGGCCAGTGGTCCCTGCACTGTGCCTTACAAACACCCCTGCATCCAAGCCTTTCTCAGAAAATGAAAATGACTCTAGAGCCCCCTGTGGAATAAGATCCAGGCTCCATGCCTGTAGCCACTGTGTGGCAGACGATGAGAATAATCTGGAATACCCCCTGGAGCAACCTGACCCTCTTTCTGTATGTTTTACAGGCAACAAAGAAGCATAGGTCAGAGAAACTCAATGGAGGAGAAAAATGAGAATAAGGTAGAAAGTATGTTATTCCCATTGCATATTTGAGGAAACAGTAATGTTAAATAACTTGCAAAGCCCTGGCCAGGTAGCTCAGTTGGTTAGAGTGTTGTCCCAGTACACAATGGTTGTGGTTGAATCCCTGGTCGAGGCACATCCAAGAAACCACCAATGAGTGTGTGGGTGGGTGGAACAACAAAACCAATTCCTCCCCACCTTTCTCTTTCTTAAAAAAATTCAATAAATTAAAAAATTTTTTTGCGAACCAAAGCATCGCAGGTTCGATTCCCAGTCAGGGCACATGCTTGGGTTGCAGGCCATGGCCCCCAGCAACTGCACATTGATGTTTCTCTATCTCTCTCTTTCTCATTCCCTTCCCTCTCTACAAATAAATAAATAAAACCTTAAAAAAATTTTTAATACCTTGCCAAATGTTATTGGCAAGTAGCTGAGCTGCAGTTCAGTCCTAAGGTCTGGTTAATTCTAAAGTCTGGGCCTCTCTACTCCACTCCACACACTGACCCTGTGGACTCGGAAATAATGTAATTTTACACCACAGGCCAGAAGACAGAAAGAATGCCTGCTAACGCACCCGCATCACCCGGCCTGGGAATGTGCCCCGTCTGCTTTGTGGAGACACTCACCCTCACTTCCCTGACAGAGCACGCCAGCACACTAAACCCAGACAGAGTAATGTGCAAGTGCGCAATGCACAGGTTCCCTGAAATTGCCCGTGAGAATGTCCCTTGACTCAGCTGGTAGAAAAGAAACTGTGCTACTTCCAAATAAAGGGAAACAGGCAGCAAGACAAGATCACGGCTTCCATTTTTTGGAATGGGCACTGGTCCTACTCTGCACCATCTCACCCATCACCTACACATACGTGCATGTGCAACCCAGAGAGAGAGAGAGAGGCAGCGTGAAGCTCCCAGCGGTTTGCGCAGACTTCCGCTGTCATCACTGCCCATACTTCCTGTCCACACCAGCTGCGGTTTGCCGGTCTCCCCTCCTCTGACCCCTTTCCTTCCTCTCTCACTTTCAGAAAAAGGGTTGTCGAGAGTTTTGGCAGAATGGGCACAATTGGGCTAATGGGAGCAAATAAGTGCAACTTCAGCAACATTAATTAGTTCAATGTTTAATAATAATTGAAGTGAGAAATTAAGTCATTGAATGGCTAATTGAGCCTGAATTATTCAGATAACACTTTGTTTCATCTTACAGAGGCTCAGACACAGAACAGATACATGCACTGGGATAAATGCAAAGACGAGGTGTCACCTGAAATGGGCTGTGCTTTCTTTAGAGTCAGACAGCCTCTTCTGAATCCTGACCCCGCCCTGCTGAGCTCACAGCCTCTCTGGGCCAGGAGAGCCAGGGTCAGAAACACCTCTGTGAGTGATCGCTCAAGAGACCACGTACCACAGAGTGAGTCAGACGTGCACCTCTGAGGACCCACATAAGCGCTACACATTCTTCCCAAGTCTGCCAGGCATAAGTTGACTAACCTGCCCCAGTTCGCCTGGGGACTTTCCCAGCATAGATCTGAACGTCTCCCATCTTAGGAAATCTTTCAGTCCCTGACAAACTGGGATAGTTGGTCACCCTAGCCAGGATATGAAGAAGGAGCAAAAGGTCTTCCAATGTCATACTTGCCAGTGTCTGCCTCTTTCCCTCTCTATGAAACCAGAGCAGCCCGTTACCCTTGTGGGTCCTGCTGCCTCATCTAGCTGCATGGGGAGGGCATTTATGTCAGCTGGGCAGAGGGCGAGGTGTCCAGTTTTATCCATTTAAATTTTGTGTTACTTCTCTGAACTATGGTGTGTGTATGCATGTGCGTGTGCATATGTGTGCATTAACATACATACACAAGTAATATTTCATCACTGTAGAAAAACTTAAAATAAAGGCAAGACAATGATATCAAAGTTATTCATAATCCTACCACCCAGCAGTAAACAGTTCGACAATTTTCATGTGTACCCTTGTAGATTACAACATAGGCATATAGATAGTATAAATAATGGTAAGTCCATCCAGAAAAATATAGTAATGAAAAATGATGCTTTGAAGCTGCTGTTCACTCAACAATAGGTTTACTTATCCATGGCAATAATTTTATTTTTACAACATCATTTTCGATGATCATATAATATTCCATAGTATGTTTATACCACAGATTACTTAACCACATTGATAAGATAAGACATGTAGGCTGTTTTCAATTTGTCATGGTTATAGACAGTGCTGAAACCAAAATGCTTGTTGCTGTATCACTGAGCACATTCTTTCTCACTTTATTAAAATGAGTTCTTAAAAGTAGAATTGCTAGAGCAAAGAGATTTCATTGTTTTTAAGTCTTCTGGCATACATATAAATAGATCTTCCAGAAAAGCTATCACACCAGCACTGTATAAGAATCACTGTTTCCTTCTGTGGAGAGCTTAGGTTTGAGAACTGCATGGTCTCTAAGAGGTGTCTCAGAAACTATAATCAGGGTCAGAAGCATTAGACCATTTGCAAAGCAAATACTGCACTTTAGAACGTGAAAGAATCTTAGCGATCATCTGGCCCCACCCCATCATTTCCCAGCTGAGGAAACCTGGGAGGACAGGGCAGAAAAACACTTGGCCAGGGTCCCAGGTAGCCAGCAAATGGGCTCTAGAAAGTAGGCGGAGCCCTCCCTGTGTGGCTGCCTCTTCTTCAAGTAGAAGGATCCAAGCAGAATGGAATGAAGCATGACCAAGTAACAGGCATCTATACGTGGTTCTGAAGAGTCCCATGGCCTTATATCCATCTCAGATAATTCACTGCAGCTACTCCCTGCACCCTCTGAACTCACGCTGTCAATCCACCTTCCCTGTTTTCTAGCATTTGTGAAAAATGCCCCAACAACACAGACAACCACATTTGGTTGGCAAGAGGACTGGAGTTACTTGCCTAATATTCAGATAGAATTAGGCCTTGTTCTGCTTTTCCTGTGATTGCTGCACCTGGTTGTTTGAGAGATTGTCTTCTGGATGTACACATGCATGCACAAATACACACATGCACATACAGACTTTTTATTTTTCAGTCAACATCATTAACATGCAAGTATCATTTGCCACAAGATATTCAACTTTTCCTAGTCTTTCAGTTCGATATTTTAACTTACAGTTACTGTGGATCTAACACAAATAGTAACCCACTAAAATCGGCCAAAGCTAAACTTGATTCTAGCTATCATTTTAACCTTTAAGATCATTATCTAGGTTTATAATTGGCATTGTTTGTCACCAAGTGGTGGAACATAATTCTTGTACTTCGTAATCATCTATACTAAAATATGTGCTAGTATGTCTTAAGAAGTTACTAAAATACATGCAATTAACATATATATTCAACTGCTTTCAATAAGCTGGAAAATACAATGTTACATCTTCTAACAGGAAAATCATTTATAGAACTTGGTTGTTTATGGTTTTTGCAGTTTCCAGAAAAACTGGTTCACATTAAACCAGTCTTAAAGAACTAAGCTGACAACTTAAATTTATAGACCCTAATGACAGCTTTGCTTTACTAAGATAGAAGCAATAATATACCAAACTACAGCGCTCTTTTCCCATGCCTAAGCATGGCAGATGCTGTCATGGGTTTTGAATATTTTTTGTCTGCTTAGTACAAAAGCTGAACGACCTCTTCCTAAGTCAGACTCCAGTAGAAGACGTGCCGATGCTGAGCATATTTATTGGGACATATTTTAATTAATAGAATGTAATTAATGTCCTATATCAAAATGCATTATAAGATCTGCACTTTGTTATATTTTAAAACATTTCGGCTGGATGCAGGAAGACTGGAATAGTTTTTAAGATCTGGGTAACGTTCCTAGTCTTTGACAACATTTAAATAACCAGAAGTATAATCAGAACAGGGGACTAGGAAAGAAGGATGAATACTGCAAAGGAAGCTTTATACGCACAATGAAGGTACAGTCCTTCGGACTGGCCAAAAGGCACAGAACACATGGAATCTGGGCCACGTGGTTTACTTGCTGACCATATGGCTGCTGCTCGAAAAAATCACTGCTCCAAAAGCCGTACCTGGTAATCTTCCCAAATTGCTTTTAAATAAAGTTCTTAAATTGTAGCAATAAACAAACAAAAAAGGTACACTTAAACAATACTGTAGTTTATCAAGACACATACGAAATTTCAACTCTCACGTCTTTGATGGTTATAAAAATCGTTATGTGGCTAAGTTACAAACTTGTTTATAATGCATTTATTTTCATAATTCTAGTAATGCTAATGATGGCTAGAAGGTCAGAATAGGTTTAAAAAAACACTAAAAACATAAAAATACATAACCCCAATATTCACCTGTAGAAGACGTTCATTTATGACTAAACTTCAGCATTTATTATATCACATCACTCTAATTTTAAAAACCACACCCAAAAGGATAAGGCAAAACTACCTACAAACTGGCATATTTGTTTATTTCTCAATTTGTGAAAATGTCCTTCACTTGGTGTAGCAAAGGAATTTCACCTCTGCTGTGCCAAAGAGGAGACGATTATCTGCTCTGCAATGAACTTTAAAGTTCATTTGCACACGGGCAACATGCGATATATGAAAAAAATTCTAACTGAACTACAGGGGTTGAGAACTGAAAAAGTTAACAGTTATTGTCATTTACTTTATTTCTAGGTTGTTAATCTAGGCAGCCCGCAGCCTCCAGCAGCTCCAGCGCCGTTTCCGGTGCAGTGGGAATCCGGGAAGATGCGGACCTGTCAGTGCAGCGAACCTTGTAAGCAAAACACGTGCATAGCCCCTGTGAGGGGCTAATTGTGATAGCCCCTGTGAGGGGGTCTCTCTAAAACCGACTTCTCTGTCACTTCATTCTCAGCAACTGACCTGGGCGGCGCAACGTGGCTTTTATTGTTCCTATGTTAATGCACGTTCTCTCTTTGCAATGAATTCGTGCCCGTGTGAAGACCTCAGTTTGACCGACAGGGCATCAGGGCCTCCACGTCCACCCTAGGTTTTCCCTCCTCCATCCATTATGTCCTTATGAAACCTACTTCCCTCCCACAGGAAGTTTAGCAGTTTCTCGTTAGCACTGCAGCCACCGCATCGGATCCCCGCACCCCGTCCCAGCCCCCGCTCCAGGGCCTCCCCCACCACCCCCAGAAGCCTGCTGGCTGGCATTTTTAAAGAACTTTTTATCAAATCAGATTCTGCTCAGTGCACGTCCTCAGCTGCAAAGAGTGCCATTGACAGAAGTTAGCAGTAGCCAGTAATTTTCAGCTGCGTGGTGAAAGGCAGCTTTCACGCACACAAATCCCAGCTGCTCCGCTTTGCTGTGAGTTAGCGGCCCACGTCCCTGTTCACCTCTTACTGCCTCATACTCTGACTTCTCCTGACTTATCATTTCCTGTGGATCTAAACCAAAGGTCAGCAACCTTTTCCTCTAAAGGGCCGGGTTGTAAATATTTTAGGCTTTGTGGGCCGTATGGTCTGTATTACATGCACTCAACACGTAAATGCTTGTGACTGTGTTCCAGGAAAACTTTATCCACAAAACAGGCGGTGGGCAGGGTAGTGGCCTCAAACTGTTTGTTGCTACCGACCCCAGATTTACCCAGAGCTGGTTAAAGCACAGATTGCGGGGCTCCCCCTCCGCCAAGGTTTCTGACTCACTAGGTCTTGGGAGTGGACCCAAGAATCTGAATGTGAAGCATCTAGGTGATGGATGTGGCTGGCTGGAGGCCGTGCTTTGAGAAGTTCTGCTCCAGGACAGTCCCATCAGCTTGAGCATTGAATAAACTATGAAACTCACATGAAACATCACATTACCCCCCCCCCCACCCCCAGTTACCTAAATGCTTGTGTGTGCCTCTCCTCTCTTGTCTCTTTGGAAGGTAAGAATAATTCGCTTTGGTATCAGTCAGGCTACCAAGTTAAAGTCAACGGACTCTTCTCCAGCAGATGTAAGAAGGAAGGATGTGTGAAGGTGCGTTGGCGCTCACAGACTCATTGGAGGAACCGGAGGGGTGTATCCTGGGGTCAGTTCTCAGGAACAGCTCTCAGAGCACTGCAGAACCAGCCTGATGGTATGCGCACACCCCCTGGTTCCTCCCACAGCGCAAGTCCTGGCCGGCTCTTGCCAGGTGGGTCTGGCTTTCAAACTGAAGTCTCTCATATGTGCCCTGGAGGCAATGGAGGCTAGATAGTGAAGGTTTTTGGATTTTATATTTGGGAAGGTGGGTGACTAGACAACTACAAAAGCATAGAACAGTGTCCAGAAAGTTTAGGGTAGCCCTTGTGCATAGAGTTCCATTACTGGGCAAGAAAAGGTACAGTGAGAAACAAGAAGTTATAAAGTGATAAAGCTCCAGCTATGCAGGATTTGTTTCAAAACGAAGCGGTTAGAATGGACAGAATAGGAGGCCACAGGTGAGGCAGTACCGATGATGAGTAGGTGGTTGCTGAGGCTGGTGACGGGCATGTGGAGGTCCATCGTTCTCTTCTTTCCTCTTCGGTGTGTGCTTGAAATTTTTCATCATTAAAAAGTAGAATTTAAAAAGCCATCAAAAGCACAAAAAGAGTGGAACCGAACAATGCTTTCTGAGCTCTTGATGGTGTGCTCTGTCCAAGAAGCACATATGATGTAATAGAAGACCTTTGGATGGGAGTTACTTCATAGCACAATCATTGTTTAAACAACATTCCCAAAGGAAAAATACAGATGACTTTTGCTTTGACAATAGGTCAAGATAAGGTGTTATGACCACAGTCCTTGTGTTTGCCTCAGCCTGACAAATACACCGTGACCACTAGCTACATTCAATGGAGTGAAAAAGTCAGGATGACTGGGCTGCTTTATAGGCTCATCAGCAAATCCAATGGCCGGTACCCGGTTAAACCTGAACTCCAGGGAGACAGTAAATACAATCCTTACTATGTGTGTGCCCATGCAGTATTTAAGACACACTTACACTAAAAATGTAGTTGTTGTTTATTTGAAATTCAAATGTAACTGGGTATCCAGTGAAAATGGGGGCCACATGGGAGGCAACTACACATGAAATTCAGATCTAAGCAGGTGCCCCATACTGTAGCTGGCGATACCATTTCAATGGTTTTTAGAACGTAGGACGTTCCCTCCTCCCACCATTCCCCAACTCCTTCCACACCTTATCTCACTCCGCACGGACTAGACACCTATAAGATGAATCTCCAAGTATTTCACCATCAACTTTGCTTTTGTTCTTGGAAAGGCATTTTTTCTGACCCAGGACAAGTTCAAGCTGGACTGTCAGCCTGACCTCCTGACCCTCGAATGGAAGTGGGAAGGAAAGAAGCCATCTGCCAGAATGTTCCCAAGCACATGCTCTCTCTCTCTCTAAGGTGAGGAAGCCAGACTTAGCTGTCCCCCAAGTCCGGTCCCCAATCCTGCCAACAGGGCTGCAGTGAGGGAACCCTGAGATGCTCGGGTCGTTCCAGCTGCCGCACCCTCTGTGCACCCAGATGGGAGTCGTAGAATCTGGATGTCAGAGGAAACAAGGGTGGCTTCCTGCTGGAAGGCAGGAGCTCTCTCCTCATGGAAACGAACTCTGTCTCCATTTGCCATCGCCAGTCCCAGGCCGCACAGTCTTTATGACAGGATAGGCCCTCTCGTCTTGCCTGGCCTATCCGTCACTTGACAGCTCATTAGCATCTCCCCTGGAAGGGAGCCAGAGGAAGGAAGTGATAAAACGTCGTGAGTCAACATGTTACTTGCCAGAAGTTCTGGTAAAAGGAGCAAGAGGAGTTTAGAGGAAAAGGAAAATGTAGAAAACAAGCGTTTGAGGAGATGGTGGGGATTTCTGTTCTCCTGTTCCTCTAAACTGGAGGTAAATCAAGAGTCAAGTCTCCTAGCTGGACCTCTCTCGATGGAAGTTTCTGGACAGAGACTAAATTCCCTTTGCTGGAGTCCTAGAAAAGATCTGCCCTCCATGACTTCCACTTTGAGGTTAAACAAATTTTAGAGTTCCAGTGGGGGAAATACAGTGATTTTAAAAGCTGGCCACAGGATCCAGATGGGCTAAGAGGAAGGCAGAATTCTTCATGCGGTTAGAATGGCTTTTGTTCTGAAAAAGAATTTATATTAGGGGTATGCTTGGTTATAAAACAGTAGGCACTTCCAGTGAAGGCTGATGAGAAGTCTCAACAAAGAAGGATTAAATTGTTTGCTTTCCATAGAACAGGATTTTATTTCTTTATTTATTTAGCACTCCCCTTAAGTTAGGAAGACAGGGAGGATCACAGAAAGGAAGAGAGAGATGAAGAAATGGGTGGCAGAGGAGAAGAAGGATGCAAGCACTGGGAGACGGCAGGGCGGTAGAGGGAGGGATGGCCAGAGAAGACCCACCCATGCCAGGGATGGCTAGGGGATTCTAGGACAGTGATCCCCAGTGTCCACTTTAAAAAAAATTATTTATTTTGGAAAATTTCAAGCATACACAAAAGTAAATGGACTAGTATAACGAACCTCCATGTACCATGCCCAACTTTAGCAATTTACTCACAGACAATCTTGTTTCATCTAAAATGCACCACCCCTCCCCTGATAAATTATTTTGAAGGAAATTCCAGACATCGTCTTTCATTGGTAAACATTTTAGTATAGCATTCAGTTTTAAGGAGTAGCCTATTCTGGGCTGTGCTACTGTTGGACAGTAAACGAAAATTCACACCAGAAGGCTCCTGGAGACGTGTAGGGTGCAACCATTCAGATGGTAGACTGTTCGGGTTATACAGTTGTTTGAACTTCAGCAAGTTGCTCTGTTTTGCTAGCTAATTCTGTACACACTTCAAATGCAAGTAACAGCCAACATTGTGCATTATTCACACTAACTAGCTTAAAGAAAGCAGGAAACTTTTACAGTTTTTTTCTCTGTAGAACAATGCATTGTTTACAGAAAATGAAAACAGTCTATTGCTGAACTCACATAGGCATTTCCAAAATAAAGTCACAGGAAACTCGAATCTCCAAGTCCATTTTCTAGACTAAGGGGGTTAACCTTGCCTTTGGTGTTTCATATGTGCTCCCTATACTTGGTGTATCCCCCTCCTGGGTGGTTCCACCCTTTTCTAAAAGCCTGTTGTCAGCGGTTTCCAAAACAAGTGTTTTTTTAATGTGATTTTTTTCCAAAGTGAAAATCCATAATAAATCTTCTTTTCCCCTCCCCGTGAGTTTTTCTGACACCCATGAAGAATTTTCCTTTCAAAGTCTTGTCTTCTTACCTCCTCCCCATAAAGCTTCCTTTGACATCTGCCTTCGAGGTAAGGCAACACCCAGCAGAGCTCATAATCTTGCCAGTTTAAGTCTTTTAAATGTTTTTTATTTAAATCACTGATAAAATCTTTGCTCACGCAGCACTGTAAGCCGTCCTCTGCTCTGAGAATTGAGGTTTGTGTACTTGTGAATGATCCAATAATGCCTCTCTAGCCTCTGAAGTTCAAGGGCCCCACACAAAAAAAAGAAAGAAAAGATAATCCTCTCGTACAGTCCTGTTTCTCAGACTTGCGCACGTATCAGAATACCTGGAGGGCTTGTCTGGACAAACTGCTGGAGTCATACTGATTCAGACGGTCAGGGGTGCGCCTGAGAATGTGCATTTATAGGTAATGATGACAATGACCTTGTCGCTGGCTTCTAGAAGATTGCAGTCTGGTGGATAAACCCCTCCTTTCACTGGGTAGTAGCACTTCAGAATTTGAAGATTGCTCTCATATTTAATAGATTTTTCAAAAAACTAAACCTCACCACAATCCTTGGAGAGAAGTAGGTTCCAGATTTAGGATCAGGAAACCTGCATTTGAATTCCAACTCTGCCAAATGTTATTAGCTCTGTGATCCTGGACATATTGCTTAAACTCTCAGAGCTTGAGTTATCTGCAAGAAGAATAAAAGACTCCCAGGTAGATAATGGCCCCTTGTGAAAATGCTTTCTGAGCTGCAAAGTGCTACATGAATAAATAACATTAGAAAAAAAGACAGCCGGTGGTCAGTGTCAAAAAGGGCGCTGGAGTATTATGGGAGCACAGAAGCAGTGCATTGTGCTGGCATGGGGAAGAGTTGGATGGGGTAGGCTTTGTGAAAAATGGTTTAATATACTTAAAATGCATGGAAAGCTTTGTCAAATAAAGAAATTACACAAACATCTCCAAGAGTCTACACAATTCTAATATAATTTAATTTATAATTATAATAGTTATCTTATTCTAAGATAACTATTGTGTCTGCACCCTAAATGTTTTCAAAAGACGGAATTGAGCGGAGAAGGAAGATATTAGGAGGTGAATGGCACACGGGTGGGAAGATGCATGACATAGTAGGAGCTGGAGGGTAGAGGAAACTGATTCATCTAATGACACGGCTGGACAAGAAGTTCAAAGCCATGTCACAGAAAGCTTTGAATAGCAGGGAAAGGAGTGTGAGCATGATTCAGGAGGTAATGGGTCACCAACTAAAAGTTCGAAGCAGCAACTCAAGATGCTCAGAAGCTCACTAACACTGGTCTGCGGATCAGGGAATCAGGGATTATAAGACACACTTTCCCTCCTTTTCCTAGCATTGCTGGCAGCCCCGTGGTCCTCATTTGGCTTCTGCTCTTATTGCTACACATGCCTGAGAGTTTCAGCCCTTTCTCACTTAACAGGCTCTTCGGCCATTCTAGTTACCCTTCTCTGGATATAATTTCCTTTCTCCCATAGAAAGGGAAGCACAAGGCATTACCAAAGGCATTTCAATAAGGTAAACAAACAAGCTCTTGATGGATGGATAAATTTAATTCCCCACTCTGGCCCCCTTTCCTTACTGGGTAGCTTTATTGCGAGTGCCTGAGAGAAAGTCAAGTTCAAGATCTAAGTGGGTTCTCACTTGTCTATGGCGTCCCACCTTGGAGCCTTGGTTATATGCAAATCCTTCATCTCATTCTGACTTGAGTTTGCTCTGATTTATAGTTGAACCTGGTATGTTGTGTATTTTCCCCCTTAGGACATTTTATGGATGCCAACCTGAGATGTACGCCCTCTCTGCTGAACCTTAAAATGTGTCACGTGATTGCTTGCATTTCCTTAAAGTTTTCTTTCTTCCTTTTCACAGTAATGATAGTTAACCTCTTAATGATGATTATATTGGTGTTCCTTCACTTCCATTTTCCCTAGCTCAAAGGGTTCACCTGTCCATGGCTGATGTGTGTGCACACCTTGGATATCATCCGTGGGTTCACCGAGCCCCTACTGTAAGTCTCTTTAGCAGCAACATGGCAGAAAAGCACTAATAAAGTTCCACTTCTCCTAATTAAGGGTTGGTGCTATGGCAAGTTAAAACCATGTTCAACCGTGCTGTATGCAAAAATGCCACCACCTCATGTTTACATGGAAGCTCTCAGGAGTTCAAGATACCTGTGGACCTTTCATTACTATCGTCCACAAAAGTCCTCAGCAGCTTCTCAAACCCCACACCCTAAAAACCCTTCCCAGCATGTGCCTCCTTCATTCCCTCGTAATACAGGACATGTGCACCTGAGGGAAAATGAAAACGGATTGGATTTTCACTTTGGGTAGAAACGGGTTTCGTTTTGCTTCCAGAAGTGGAAGGCCCTCCGGAGCTCAGCTGAGGAAACGAGATGCTTTGATTTGATAAAGGTCCTCCTTTCACGTCGTCCTCGGTGTGGAGGCAGAGGCAGATTCATCTGCAAACAATTTTTATTGACTGTGACTCACGAGAAAGAATGTCGCGTGCTGGCGTTTCATCACCAAGCAGGGAGTCTTTCCCTTATTGGGCCGTGGGCTGAGAGATGACTCAGGAGAGAAAGACATGGACTTCCGTGGGAAACCTATTAGCTCAGCCGGGGCCGGAGGAGTGCAAGTAACTGCCGTTGTTGTGTGTTACGGCCCACGGTGTCGGGGGAGAGAACTTGGCTGGACGGCTCTGACAATTAGGAACATGAGGAGATGCTGGTTGTTCCCCTTTGAAAGACTGAAATAAACCAAGAGGACTATGCACCTTATTTAATTAAACTTCAGGAATTAAAAAGGGGGGAGGAATATACGGAAAGTACTCATGTCTCGGTAGGCATTATTAAAATAAAGTACGGTGCTCACTGAATCGTGGTATTTTATAAAAGACTGAACACTTCAATATTTTTCATGAAGTGAATTAATAAGGGAAAGACCCTAAAACAAAAAGTCTTACCGGACTAGATATACGAGTAGTTTTGTCCCAGTCTTTACAGTCCAGAGGGCGAACGATTGAGCATGTTTACGTGTCTTTAAGAAATAAGAAGCTTTTTATACCACAGACTTTTCACACCAGAAGACAATTACTCAATGATGTTTTAGAAACTCTGACAGTACGTGTCTTCAAAACAAAAATTGAATATGGAATGGTTAAAACCCCTATTATTTTTAAATAAAAAATGAACTGAAAAAAAAAAGAAAATCATGAACACTCTGCGACTTGTTATTGACCAGTTCCGGCCATCTCCACCGTCCTCTGTTTTCTAACGTGCCCACCAGTGGTGAGGGGAGCCCCCTCCCCTCCTAAGCGATCCGCCCACCCCTTCTCTGAGTGCTGAGCCTTCGCAGAAGGGTTCAGGATGTAAGTGGAGACATTTCAATAAAAGGGTGGATGAGACCCTGCAGTAGACAAGAAGTCTCTGTTTAGATAATACTTAATGCCTTGCATTTTAGGGATGATTTGGCAGATTAATGGTACGATAGGGTGATTAAGATACAGCCTTCAGCGAAGACAAATAATGTTGATTCACTGTTCTCCCAAAACCAAGGACAAAGCTGTGATACAGTTTATGGCTGAGCAGATAAGCAATACTCAAACTGACGGCCAGCCAGAAGAAGGATCGTGCATGTGTCCCCTGAGGAACGTGGTGGCTGTGGATGAAACAGCCTGAAGGCGAGCAAGGCAGACGGTGGACGCAATCCTGTAGTTCGATCTCCATGAAAAGACTTCAGGCTGAGCAGGTTCTTCAAATGCTGGGGCAAGGTTTTCCGTTCACCTGAGAACATTGCCCGTCTTGCTCTGTGGGGCTGCCACAGGCAGGTCGTTCTGTCCCCGAGAGCAATGGGTCCAGCGGAAGGAGAGGGCACACAGCAAGGTCTGCTGCAGAACCAATCGAAGACATTGGTGATTTATGTCGAAGTGCTGATTCCTGAGGGCATCTGAGATTCAAATGGGGGTGCAGGGGTGAGGAGGTGATAGCTAGAGGGTATCAGGTTTCTTCTGTTCTAACACCCGCTGTGGTGAAGGCTGCCCGTGTCTGTGAATATGCACTTCACATAAGTGATTGTGTAGTATGGAAATTACATATCAGTAAGGTTTTTTTTTAAGCCTAGAAGAAATTAGAGAAAAGGGTCAGTGTGGTGTGAGAATAAGCTTCAATACAGCAAGGAGGCAAATAAAGACGGGGCGGCACTGCCTCTAAAAAAGAGACGAATTATCGGACGCTAAGCACAGAGCCACAGGGAAAGTTAAAATTGTTGCAGTACACATCTCACGCCTCCTGGGAGGAGCGGGCTGTGCCTCTCTCTCATTCTCTGGACACCACTGCGCCCAAAGCTGAGTGACCCTGTCCTGTTGCAGCTCACAAACGATGGGTGTGATGAGTGTGTTACAGTCTGAACACTCGAAAGGAAGGTATAAGCTATAGAATATATCACGTGGGAACGGTTCCAGGCCTCCCTGCGGAATGGGGGACCACCTCAAAGATTCAATTATCCTGCTCTACCTGGAGAAAGCATCTCTCAGACTAACAAATTGGGAGCTGAAAGCTAGAAAAGGTTTTTTTATTTGTTTGTTTGCATGTTTGTTTGTTTTATTTTATGGAAAATTTTTTATTCCTTTACATAATTCAGACATCACCTACAGGACTTGGACTGCTTGGGTGTTCCCCACAACTCCTCACATGGGGATGGCATCACGGGAAATTCAACACATACTTTCTGCTTTTAATTATATTGAATTCCAAAGAGGGAGTTTAAAGGTTAGGCATTTTATGATGGGTGTGCATTCTACTTCCAAATGTAACAGCTACAATATAAACCATAGGAAAGGAAAAGTATTTATTAAATACCAATGCTCCTTTGAGGAATGACAGAGTCAAGCTTACTGGTTATCATTAGTTTTATTAAAATAGTTAGGGAAAAAACCTGACCTACCAGATGTCTATAGCCACGCAATCTTTGGTATAGAATAATGCCCTGTGTTATACACGTAAACAAGAGAACTTTCCCTTGTGAGCCCAATAATCTTAGCAACGGCTCCCTTTCCAAGCATGCCAGGAAAGATACGTTGCTTTGGGTTACGGATGCTGGAAAATCAACAGACCAAAACATCCAGGAGAACTGCACAGAGAGAGGACTGAGGCCGGTCAGCCTGCAGTCTCTGAAGAGCTGCAGAGTGACAGAGCTGACCACAATGCCCTTGAAATGTCCTCTGCGCTCTCCCCCAACCACCACCACATCCTTGCCGGGTGCTTTGCACACCACGGTCTGCCAAAATGCTGAGGTAAAGACGTTCAAGTGACGTCAGCCCCAAGTTCGAAACAGAGTTTAAGAGAAAAAAAATCTAACTTTGACCTACCCGACCTATGCACACAAGGCTGGAGCCAGATCCTTTTGAATGCCAATTGCTCTCCTTCCGCGCACACCTGCAAGGGTGAAGTGTGCTGGTTAGGTGGGTTAACTGGTCCTTACGAGCAGTGAGTTCTTGTGGGCGTTCATTACAGATGCTCTCTGGGTATATAAGTGGTCAGGGGGAAGCCAATCAACTTCTTCCTTTCTGTTCGTACCAGTATTTCTGAATACCCCACTGCCTCCCCAAACATAACTGGGTCTCTCTTTTTTAAAAAGCTTTTATTTATTTATTTTTAGAGAGAAGGGAAGGGAGGGAGAAAGAGAGAGAGAAACATCAATTGGTTGCCTCTCATATGCTCCCAATCTGGGTCCTGGCCTGCAACTCAGGCATGTGCCCTGACTGGGAATTGAACCAGCAACCTTTCGGTTCACAGGTTGGCACTCAATCCACTGAGCCACACAAGCTAGAGCACAGCTAGGTCCCTTCATACTGCTTCACTGCTTAGTGGTGTTTGAGTTAAACCATCACTGTCCTCTGCACTCCCATCCTCAGGATGACACATCATTAGACTTGTTTATACTTCTTAAAGGGCTTTCATACTGTTTGATCTCCACAACTTGGGAGGCATTCTCAGGGAAAATTAACTGAGTTTTCTTGATCACTAACGTGTATCTCTTTATGTTACCACGATTAAACACAACTAGTCTTAGTAAAAATCTTTCTCAAATGCATTGCAACAAAGAAATGCAAATTAAAATAAGAAAAATAAGAACTTTTAAAAGTTTTGCCTATCATGTTAACAAGGACTTTTTATTAAGCTATCATACCCAGATTCAGAGAGGATGCGAGGGAAAGCGTCCTCGCAGACATGGCCGAAGAGATGGTGAACTTTGACATTGTGGGAAGGTGATTTGATGATATGGATCCAAAGCCAAATGTTCAACTTCTTGACCCCACTGTTCTTTTATTCTTTCAATAATATTTGAATGCCTATCAGGTGCTGCACACTCTAGGTACAGTGAAGGACAGCACAGGCCCCAGCTCACTGCTCTCAAGAAGCTTACATTTTCATAAAGAGAGAGGAGGACAAAGAAAAATTACACAGGTAAACAGAGAAGACAAATTCAGGCAGTGACGGATCCTGGGACCAGAAGTAAACCAGAGACACGATGGAGTCAGAGGTGAAGGAAGAGGTTGCTTCTCTTGGTGTCAACAGAGACCCCTGTTGGCCGAGCAGACGAAGCTCTCAAAATACCCAGCCTCCCTGCCCCCTTAACAAGAGAGCCCCAACAAGAAAACAGAAAACCAGGCCCACCTTCCCTGGCCTTCCTGAAGAGCAGGACAGCAGGGGAAATACAGAGGAAGCTGTTGGGTCAAACTTCTGGAAGTGGTTCTTAGAAGGTGATACAGAGTCAGGTCAACCACATGCAATAAGACTTCAGAGATAACCGGAAAATTGTGAATTGCAAAAGACGTAAATGAATGGTGAGGAAAAGAGCGATTCTGGCTCACCTGCGGCTCTGAAAATAAAGGTCCACTGCCTCCTTTTTAAGTTAGAAAGCTTTAAGTCAAATTGTTCAAGAATTGGTAGAAACTTCTTGCTTAGGGAAGGGACTGTTGGGAGAGACTGTTACAGAGTACGGGGTGTAACACCCTGTGCTAATACGTATAGGAAACTGTATAAAGATAGAGACGAAATGGAGTAGGTGGACCTGGCTTCCAGTCCTGGTTCTGCTCTAACAAGCTCTGTCATCTTTGCAATCAATCACACAGCCCCAAACCTAACACATGCACTTGAAGTGCGGGAATTGGACTGGCTCATCTGGAAGGCCTCATCCACCTCCTGTAAACCGGTTTCTCCTCCTTTTCCTCCCTCTGCTATTAATATTACACACACACACACACACACACACACACACACACAAATATATACAGATTGAAGTTGAAATTCTACTATGACTTTATAATGTACTGGTCCATAGAGAGGAAAAAGTACAATAATAAAATAGGGGGCTATTTATGCCCAGAAAACTTACTACAGATCTTACAATGAGGAAAGAACGTGTCTATAATCTTTGCATGTACCATATTTTCTATGTGCCTTGTAGCTCAATCAATAATAAAGGCTTATATTTGTATAATGCTTTAGTGTTTCCAAAGCAATTTCCTGTCATATCCCTTTCACTTTGGAACCTCCCTCAACCACGAAATAGGTAGGACAATCAAAAATTATTTCTTTTTTTTTAAATTTACAAGTAAACAGATGGAGACTTAAATAACTTGCCTCAGTTTCCATAGCAACAGGGACATTGTCCCAGGCCACCCACATGTGCTCCCACCTGCCCCCTTGCGCAGCTGCTGGGGTGACCGTAGCCCAGGGTGCTTCCCTCACCCCTCACTTCACCTTTCTGCTCCGCCCGTTCCCGTGGCTCGGCTGAGATCACCGAGAACCCAGGGCAGCAGTGGGCTGCCAAACTCTCACAACACAGAAGCTGTCACAGAGATACTCCACCAGGGGCCTCATGGGGCAGCGTGGTCATGTCTTTCCTTCTTTAATTTTAGATGGGGAAATAGAGTGCATGCAATATGTTAAACCCCTTCATTTAAAAACAGTGACTAGCGCCCTGGCTGGTGTAGCTCAGTGGATTGAGCGCGGGCCTCGAACCAAAGTGTCGCAGGTTTGATTCCCAGCCAGGGTACATGCCTGGGTTGCAGGCCATGACCCCCAGCAACCGCACATTGATGTTTCTCTCTCTCTCTCTATCTCCCTCCCTTGCCTCTCTAAAAATAAATAAATAATAAAAAAATAAAAAGCAAGAAAATTATTAAAAAAAAGTACAACTTTAAAAAAAAAACAGTGACTAGCATTATATATCCATCATCCACAACTCAACTCATCTGGAATGACGAAATGGCCTACATCTGCACAAAACAATGCACTGGATCTCCTTCTGCCCGGACTCTGCCATCCACCTGCAGGAGCCCAGCAACCCAAACACAGCGTGAGCTCTAAACCAAATCTTCGAAAATGCCGGGGAGTTCGAAAGACACCAGGCGTCCGCCCTGCATAAGAACCACAATTGTTTGCCTAGGTGCTAAATATTTATTTTAATCTAATTGGGTAAAGTTAAACAGAAATATATGAAGATCATCAAAGGGTGAATCAATTGCCACGGTCTTGTTATCATTTTTGTTATCTCCTTAAAGTGGATAAAATCACTGCCCCTTCTGAGTTCTTATGGCAGGAATTTGTTCTCATGGCCTTAACACCTGGCGCTGTCTCCATGAGCAACTTTGCTTCTAATTTTAACAGAAACGTTAATTCAGGGCCCATTGTGCACAGGGCCACCGAAGAGGCCTTAAAAAAAGAAATAGTCCTGGACTCCGCCCCTTTTCACACTTCACAGTCACTTCATCGGGAAATCCCGGCTCAGCCAGACTCCCAGGCCTTCTCACACCTCCGCTGCCTCTGCTGAGTGAGGCCTCTGGGTATTTGCAGCAGGCTCCTAACCGGTCTCCTTGCTTCTGCCCTTGACCCCTGCAGTCGGTTTCTAATGCAGCACCGGGCAGACTGAGTCATTCTTCTAGTTTAAAACCTCAGGGCCTCACAGCTGATTCCGAGGAACGTCCACATCCTTAACATGGTCCCACAAATGCCACAGGTTCCACCCCTGTGACTCTTCTGACCTCGACTTCTGTTCCTCTACCTGCCCGCCACTGCATTTCACCCTCCCTGGCTTGCTCGGGGTTCTTAAAACGCACCAGGCATGTTCCTGCCTCAGAGCCGCCCCCGTGGCTGGGGCCTCTGCCTGGAGCAATCTGGCCTCAGACTGTCTGGGGCACACTGTCTCACCTCTTTCAAGTCTTTGCTCCACCGTCACCTTCTCCATCGGGTCTGGCCCGACCACCCCATTTAAAACTGCTGGCAGTCCCCCGGGGGCTCTCATTTCCCCTCACCCAGCTGCCCCTTCCTCTAGCACTCACGCCTTCTAATCCTCAAAATATCAGACTCGCCATGTTCACTCTCTTCCTCTCCTCACTAGGAAGTACACTCCACACAAGGGAGGGATGTTTGTCTGCTATTTCTCACTGCATCCGAAACAGTGTGTGGCACACAGAAGGCCCATAACAATGATTTGTTGCATATGTGAGTAAGTATAGGCGCCTAGTGCTTGTTTTGCAAATGACGAACTAGTGTGATTTCTAAGCATGGATCCCCAAATTATTGAATTTCTGATCTGCATGCTGGGCCATCTATGGGACTAAAATGACAAAATATTCATTTGCTTCCTTCTGCAACTAGAAGTTACGAGGGGAAGAACAGTCCAGAGCTGGGCAAAGCATATTAGAAAGAAGAAATAAGTAGGTAACAAGCACACAAGGAAAGAGCATTTACCTTCAAAAATGTTCAAAGAAATATATAGCAAAGCAATTAGACCATTTTTCAACTATTATGTTAGCAAAGTGGTTTGTTTTTTTTTAATATAATATTCAGTGCTGGCAAAGGAACAGAGAAAAGGTACTTTCAGACCCTGCCCTTTAGAAAATGGAGTCCTTTTGGAAAATTACTTGGCGGATGTGTGAAAAGCTTTAAAATAGTCAGGAATTATTTGTGCCGTTTTACCGTAAATGTGAAAAAAGCTTTATGGGCAAAGATTTTGGTACAGCTGCATAAAAGCAGAATTTGGAAGCAACCTAAATGACCCACGCTAAGGAGATGATTAAGCAAACTGTACGTGGCTCATCGACTCAGTTCCATTTTTAATGACTCATTGGTAACTTAACAATGTGGAAACGTCCTGATGTGATGCGCTGTAGCCCCCAGAGCTGGGGAAAAGGATGAGAAAGAGGTGAGTTGAATACAAACAGAGGTGGGCCTGGGGCAGAGCTGTGCTCCTGAATGCCAGGGAGTTTGGCCTCAGGCTTGTCCCACACCCTCAGGCTGACAGTGAGTGTCTTGTGCTACCCTGCACCTGAGAGTAGCAGTTCCAGTGACCAGAAACCTCACTGTCTCCAACTCCTGTTCACTGCCTCTCTTCGGAGCGCGAGGACCCCTGGACATGCAGGCACCCAGTGACCTGCTCTGACACCCCTGCGGGACGCGTATGAATTAGGCCCCAGAGTGACTTCACTCTAAGTACATAAAACATAAATACAAGCAAAAATGTAAGAATAGAGATGTTAAATAGATGACAAAGGTATTTGTAGAAAAGGGAAGCTGAATCCTGTTTAAAAAAGTGAATCAAGATCAGGACTAACTGGTCTCGTAAGGGTATATTTTGATGGGTACAGTTTCACCCTCAGGACTGTTTTGTCATGGGAATCTACCATAAAGATAAGTTCAGTCACAGGTTATTTTAGATACACTCCAAAATGCCATTCCACTGCAAGTTCCCACTACCTTTGATACAGCCAAGTCCACGGCAAATACTCGGATCCCTGTAAGGAGCTCTGGCAGAACGAATCATGAGTCGGATAACTTCGTGTGTGAAAGGGAACCGGAGCTTATCGTCACACCGAGCCGCGGGGCGGGCCTCGGAACTCTGCGCGTTGTCCTTTACTCGCCTGTCCGGGTTCTATCTCCTCTCACCTGAGAAGGATCTGTTGAATACCATGCTCTGTCTTCAAGTGTTTTAAAGGGGCTTTCTGGAGACGGCTGAGACTGTGAGGCTTGGCTGTTTCTCACCTGATCTCAGCCAAAAGGCCAAGAGCATTCTCAGGGCCAGCTCCCCCAGGGTTCCCGCCTGGTCCCACAGCCATTCTCTAACACCACCTTGGTGTCCTACGGTCCAGTCCAATCCGGACACCAACCACCAGGGGTAGGACTCAAGATTGTCCCCACTTCAGACACCAGAGTCAGTGGGGCTCCTGGGCCACCCACACTTCTGCCTGGCTGACGACAACTTGGGGTTTCTAAACAAATACTAAAGTATTATGTTGTACACCTGGAACTAATATAATGTTGTCTGTCCATTATAACTTAATTTTTTTAAAAAGTCCAAAAAGATTGGGGGTTTCCAAGACCCCCCCTCGGGATTAATAACTTGCTAGAACAACTCACAGAAGCCAGAAAAGAGTCACACAGTAGACCCCCTTGGGTTTTGCTTTCTGTAATTTCAGTTACTCCTAGTCAACCACACCCTGAAACTATTAAATGGAAAATTCCAGAAATAAACCATTACCAAGTTTTAAATCACAAGCCATTCTGAGTAGTGTGATGAAATCTCACACTGCCCAGCTCTGCCCTGCCTAGGACATAACTCAACCCTTTGTCCAGGGTCCCCGCTTTGGAGAGGCTCCCAGCTGTTGGTCACATAGTAGCCCTCTTGGTGATCAGATCAACTGTTGCTGTATCACAGGGTCACCCCTACTTCACTTAATAATGGCCCCAAAGTGCAAGAGTAGTGGTGCTAACAATTCAGATATGCCACAGAGAAGCCATCAAGTGCTTCATTTAAGTGAAAGATGTGTACATATAGGAAAAATCATAGCATGTGTATGGTTCGGTACTATTCACAGTGTCAGGCATGCATTGTGGGTCTTGGGACATAACCCCCATGAATAAAGGGGGCTACTATGTTTATAATTACAGTTTTATTTTATTTCTTTTTTCTTTTTTATTGACTTCATTGGGGTAACAATGGTTAATAGTTATGTAGGTTTCAACTGTACAATACTATAATAATCATCTGTATATTGTATTGTGTGTTCGCCACCCCAAGTCAAGTCTCCTTCCGTCACCATTTACCCTCCCAAACCCTCTTCTACCTCCCCCCAAACCCTGTACAGTTTTATTTTTAAAAATACAACTGAAGAACAGCCAAATGAAAGAGATGCACGGGACAAAGTATGGGGTCCAGCGGGTGTGGGGGCAGTGCAGGGCCCAGCGCTTCCATGCCCCCTCAGATGCCCCACCCTCCCAGAACCCCGATGAGTTCACCAACCAGAAGCTCCTCAGAACCTCACTGTTCCAGTTTACACCGAGCTGTCACTCCTTAGGCACAGATGATGACACCACTGGCCGTTAGTGACTGAGCTCAGTCTCCAGCCCCTCTGCTCTCCCTGGATGGAGGCTGGCAGGAGGTGGGTAGCTCTAACCCTCTAATCTCCTGCTGGGTCCTTCTTTCTGTGGTGACCAGCCCCTCCCTTGGAATGATCTAACGGTGGTTCACCAGGAGTCACCTCATTACTATAAACTCAGATTGAGCCAGAAAGGAGCTTGCAATGAAGAACAAGAGATGCCCCTATCACTCAGAAAATTTCAAGGGCTTTGAAGCTCTGTGCCAGGAACCTGGGACAAAGATCAAACATATTTTTTTTTATTATCGCAGTTCTAAAATGCGTTCTCTGGGTAAATCTCTTTACTTCAGTTTTCTGAAATGGAACCTGAAGTCAACATGTTTAATATCCTTGGCAACCATGACCAGGGTTTCTACAACTCTGAATCCACCACACCATTCTTTGTGCTAAGCATGTCCCTCAATATATGTGCACTTGGTGTGCTTCTCAGCTGATTAACCGACAATGCTGCTATATGCTATTTAGGCCAGAATGCTGCTGGCGTGAGTGGGAGAGGCTGGGCTCCAGGAGAGCTAGACCGATCCGATCAGGATAAGCTCGGGCGCTGACGACTCTCAAAGAAGTGGTGTCCTTCCAGATTCTCCTGGTATCGAGAGACAGAAACCTGACTCAAATTTGCTTAAAGAAGATCCATTGAAAAAATACATATAAATAAGGGGGTAGGTCACAGAATATGAAGAAGAGCTCTTTGTCCATCCGTGATCAGAAAGACAGGAAACCGAGACGCTCTGGGGCTCCAGGCACGGGAACCACGACTCTGACCCCGTTCAGTCTCTGTCACTTAGTCTCCGTCTCTGTCTGCTCCTGCCCTTGCAAACACTGTTTATTCTTGTAGGCTAGCTTTCTCCTCTCCTGCTGCCAGTTAGCGTATTCCCTGGCACTGCAGCCACACCCTTGGGACGACAGGGGAAGAGGGTCTTCCCATCTAAGACTTCGGTTAGAAGTATCCAAGGCTTGGGCTCAGGTTCTTAGTCCTTGATCAATCACTGCAGTTGGGGAGATGGAAGGAGAGGGGTCACATATGCAGAAAATAATCCAAATGTCTAACATTCATCGAAATGTACTATATGCGTCATTCTAATCTTCAGTTAGCACACATAAAGCTCTCCATATGTGCCTCATTTTAGGTGCATCATAGATGTTAATCATCTAATCCCTACAACAACCCTTATGCAGGTGCTATATGATTCCCATTTTACAGGTGAGCCAACTGAGGCAAGAAGAGCTAAGGCACTTTTCCAAGACCACTTGGCTAGGAAGCAGTAGAGCTGGAATGTGAACCCAGGCAGTCATGGTCCTGAGTTTATGATTTTGACCATGGTGCTAATACAGCTTTCCCACTTCACATGTGAGGTAAGTAGTATAATGATTGGCATTTTACACAGTGAGGAATGAGACACAAAATATTAGTAGGTCTGTTAAGTGGTCAGGATTCAGACCCACAGAGCCTGACCCAAAGCCAGTGCTTTCAACCATTTTGCTGTGCTGCGCGGTCAGGGAACATGGCAGTCAGTGCCTTGGAGAAGCAGGAAAAGCATAAGAAGACAGTGCATCCATTGCATTCAGTATAGTATGTGGAGCCAGCCTCTTAGGAATACTTAGCAGCCTCAGCCCCAACCTGGGAAGCCACACATGCTCAGCAGAAGAGTTGTGGCCCAGGCTAAGTAGAGGTCAAGGTCAAGGAAGAGAGGGCCAACAGAGGCATGGGAAAAACTAGGATAACGGTCCAAGGAAACCCTGCCCAAAGACGGAGTCAGCCTGGGACACTGTAGACACATAGGCGAAGGTGCGTGCAAGAAAAGAGAAAGCTGCATTCGAGAAGCAGCTGGAACTCCATTACCACTCCTACCGTGAAAGCCGCAGGACTGCGTGAGCTTAAGATTCTCTCAGAAATGCCTTCCCTCAGCTATGATTTAATGTCGCGCTCTCAGCTTTTATCAAGAATTCAGATAAGGAATGGCATTTAAGGAATATTTTGTGGTCTTCAGAAAATCTGCAACTGAATACATTGTTCTTACCTCTTCTGTAATGAGCACAATATTCTGTCCACAATTTAGAGACAGAGAAGCATTCGTCTCTCCAGGAAAATGCGTGTGCTTACTTTTATCAGACAATATGAAATATATACCACATGTTTCCCCTTTTGCACTGGCCCGTGCAAGCCACAAGTTAAACTCAGTGATTAATTGTTCCAATATCATCGATCGTTCTTGGATGTCGTCTAGTGAGGTCTGATTTTCCCTTTTGTCTTGAACCATCTTGGTGGTGTTTCTTCCTAACTTTTTAAAATTGTAAAGTGGAGTACACACACAAAGGAATGTACAAGACAAAACCACATAGCACAGTGACGATCTCAAGAGAAATACTTATATAATCACTACCAAGTTCAAGAAGCAAGAACTGCCAGCATCCCAAAAGCCCTTTTGTCTTTCTAAACGCCATGCATCCCCTCTCTCCGTACTTCTCCCTTATTATTCGGGGTGCTTTGCTTCTCTATAAAGTCTTACTATCTAAGGGTGTATCCCTCAACACTGTAGTTCAGTTTTTTACTTTTAACTTCACATAGTTAGAGTCAAGCACTATGTGCTCTTTTGTGACTCACTATTTCCACACAATATTACATTTCAGTATATGATGAGATCTGTCCAGAAAAAGTCCAGCCATTGTTAATATAATGAGAATGTCTTTTAAGTATATTTTATTGATTATGCTATTAGAGTTATCCCAATTTTTTTCTCCCCTTTATACCCCCTCTGCCGTGCACCCCCGCCACCCTCCAGCATCCCCCACCCTCACTGTAGTTCAAGTCCATGGGTTGTACATATAAGTGCTTTGGTTTCTCTATTTCCTATACTATTCTTAACAATCCCCCTGACTATTTTCTACCCACCAATTATGCTTCTTATTCCCTGTACCTTTTCCCCGTTTCTCCTCCTCTCCCTCCCCTGCTGATAACCCTCCATGTGATCTCCATTTCTGTGATTCTGTTCCTGTTCTAGTTGTTTGCTTAGTTTTTGTTTTTTAGGTTCAGTTGTTGATAGTTATGAGTTTATTGTTATTTTACTGCTCATAGTTTTTGATCTTCTTCTTTGTCTTAGAATGTTTTTAACATTTCATATAATAAGGGCTTGGTGATTATGAAATCCTTTAAACTGACTTTATCTGGGAAGCATTTTATCTGCCCTTCCATTCTAAATGAAAACTTTGCTGGATAGAGTAATCTTGGATGTAAGTCCTTGTCTTTCATGACTTGGAATACTTCTTTCCAGCCCCTTCTTGCCTGTAAGGTTTCTTTTGAGAAATCAGCTGACAGTCTTATGGGAACTCCTTTCTAGGTAACTGTCTCCTTTTCTCTTGCTGCTTTCAAGATTCTGTCTTTATCTTTAATCTTGGGTAACTTAATGATGATGTGCCTTGGTATGGTCCTCATTGGGTCCAACTTCTTTGGGACTCTTTTGGCTTCTGGACTTCCTACAAGTCTATTTCCTTAGACTGTGGAAGTTTTCCTTCATTATTTGTTCAAATAATTTTTCAATTTGTTGCTGTTGTTCTTCTCCTTCTGGCACCCCTACAATTTGGATATTGGAACATTTCAAGCTGTCCCAAAGGTTCCTAAGTTTCTCTTCATTTTTTCAAAATTCTTGTTTCTGTCTCTAAAACTAAATAAATAGAATATTTTTAAAAATAAATACAATACAAGATGATTTTTTAAATTGAGGTATAATTTACATGCAGTGATATGAACACATCTTAAGTGTATAGTTCAATGAGTGTTGACAGACGCCAACACCTAAATAACCAACACCCAAATCAAAATATAGTGTTCCACTACTCCAGAAATTCCTCATGTCCCTTCCTAGTCATTTCTCAACACCTCCCTGCCTCCACCAGTCAGGAAACCACTGACCTGATTTCTATTCCCATAGATTATTTCTCTCTCTTCTAGAACTTCAAATAAAATAAACACATAAATAACATTTAAAAAACAAAAGAACTATCTACTCTGCTGCATCTGGTAAGAATGCTCACTTTGAAGGTAAAGACTCCAGTACAAAACCTCCGAGCTGCTGTGACAATTGGAGACCCTATGACAAGATGGCATGTCATTTCCTAAATGGCATACACTTGGAAGCACTTATTTCCAACTCAAAACAAAAATTGCATGCTAACAACATTTGGGTAATGGTATAATAGGTGATATCTTTGTTTGTGTATATATATATATAATATATACAACATATTTATCTCAAATTTGTATATTACCACATATTGCTTTTAAAATAAGATGACTCGTTTTAAAGTAAATGAGCACAAGAATGTTAATCAGCTCCTATTTCATATCAAGACCTCCTCTTTATTCGGTTTTTTATTTTAATATTCTGTTTCAATTCATTGTAATTCTCAAATATGTGTTTGTGCAAATCATAAAAAGAGTTTTATCCACTAATACATGAGAAACAGCAGAAAACAGGATACAAGATTCCAGATTATTATTCACTAACTTCATAAATCTAAGGAATGCCTACCAGCACAAGACACGTTGCTGTGAGGCTGCACCGGAGAGCCAGCCGCATCCCTGGGGATGGCATGTCCACCCGGACAGGTGCGAAATCCAGGGGCAAGGCCCACGGCCGTTTCCTCTTTGCAACCCCAAGAGCCTCTGTCCGCAGCCAGCACATAACAGGTGCTCAGTGTTTGTGGATAAATATCTTTCCATATCAATTACGATATCACACTTCAAACTGGACCATCCTGGTATGAGCTAGTCCCAAATGTCCCTGTTCTGATAGCAGCACTTTACAGCACCCTCCATCACTCTACTTAATAAATACAACTTAGAAATGCTGTCAGATATGGATACCAATCATTTCATTTTTTTCAAAAAAAGGATTTAGCTATAATAAACTGCATATATAACTGAACGTTAATGATACCGATCAAGTATCAGCTTTTTTATTAGGACTTTATTCTCCCTAATTTACAAAGTGCTACTGTAGACCACCCATAATGCACACGGCACTGCCAACACATAGAATTGTCTGTCAGTGGCTGCGACCAGCGTGTGCGTGCTTAACATTATGAACCAAGAGGGAGTGACTTCCCAGGGTATGTAATCCTTCCCATTGCTGCTCTGATGAGAGGAAGAAAGCAATGAGAGATGGTGGGGGTGGGGGTGGGGGGATGTTGCCAGGAAGTTTAATGGGGAGCAGTAGTTAGAACTCACAGAAATTGCCCCGCAGAACAAGCCCCTAGTTTCAGAACTGCACAGATCACTGTAAGAGCTAACACAAGGAGGAAGCAATACAATACTAGTTTACATTTCTGGAGTGGTAACTATTTGCTAGGCACTATATTGAGCCCCTTTATAACCACTAATTCTTTCACTTCTCACTACAACCCTAGGGCCATTGAGCTCCGTTTAGCCAAGGAAGGCTACGTATTTGGTGGCACCGTGTGGCATCAGAGCCCAAGTTCTCATTCATCACACTGCACTCACTCCCTAATGGTGGCTAGAAGGTGACTCTGCATTTCAAGTTCAAATTCATAAGCAACTACAGTCAGAAAGCCTGGACATTCTCACAAATCAGTGTGTGAGCTTTGTGAAAAAGAAGCGATTATTCAAACACACGCTTGTGGAGAATGTATAATTACATGGGCCCTTTAAGAAGATCAAAACATACAAACTCAGGACAGCGAAAGAGACAGTTGTAGGCAGGATGAAGAGCTCATTCTTCTTACAGGCAACCCCAATTTCCTGTGGGAAAGTAGTATGGTTAATACCAGAAGTAATGTCTGTTCTCTCTACTAAAAGAAGTTAGCACATAACATGTAGTGCATTCCATAGTCCCAGTGTTGTTACTCTCCGTTAATCCTTTCTGCTATCATTTTAAAATCCCGACTATTATTGAAGTTCAGTACCAGAACCGGATGAACCAGCCAAAGAAAGGCGCTCACTTACAGAATTATACCTGACGGAGCTTACTCGCATCTGCGTGTGAACCTGGAGTAGTCACTTTTGCACGTATCTCTTTAAGCCCCACAACAGAAGAACAACGTAAAGGCACTGTCATCCTCACTTTGTAAGGAAGAAATAGAACGGCGGCCCGCAGACGGGAAGGGATACCGCGAGCACCAGCTAACAAACCCTAAAGCCACGCCCAGAATCCAGGCTCCACCGCTTCTTCTCCAGCCCCTGACCCTCTTTATGGGCAGTCTCCCCGCGGCATTAACACGCGGTGGAAGTGGCTGCCTCCTGTGTAACTGGGAGTTGTGTGCTCAGCTCCAGAGCTGAGCCCGGCCTGAAGGCCACAGAAATCGGAACACCAGCGTTGGGGGCTGACCACCTGGCGCTCAGCACGCCCGCCCCTCCTGCACTCGCGTGGAACCTGCGGGCTCTGGAGTGCAAGGTGGCCTGTTCGAGCGAGTGTTCGCTCCGAGGCAGGAAAGCCCTCCCAGGCGCCCGGGAAGCCAGTGTTCTGATGCTTTTGTGCCAGTCCACTCTCTCAAGGCAGAGGCGCCGGAACAAGCCAAAGCTCCTTCCCCTGGTGGGGATGTTTACTGGAACTTACCGCAGGACCCGAAATTTAAGAGCAATAATGCTTTAATGTAATATTTTGAAAAAAAAATCAAAAGTAATGCAAAAATATCCATTTTGAACAGAGATGGGAGATGCAACCCGACGCCTGCAGCGCCCACCCCACACCCCACACCGAGCCCCAGCCCTGCGGGCCCTGGCTGTGTTTAAATTGTTGACGTTTTGTTCCCTGGGAGGGGTTTTGGCATTGACATTTATTTTTTAAAATATGAAACTCAAACATTATTTATCTTCATGACACATTTTTTGTGTGTGTTTGAGTCCCCTTAAATGTTGTGCTCGAGGCTCTCTTGCCTCACCCCATCTCAGTCCAGGGCTGCCTGAGAAAAAGTCAGAATTGCCTGCGGGGCCTCCGCTCCCAGTCTCCCCTGGTCCTTCCCTGTCTTCTCTCCCTGCTAGTGGTTTCCCACGCCAGCCCCACCAAACAGGGGTCCGCCACACGCACTCGAGTTCGCAGCTGCACCGTGGGGGAGGAGGAGCAAAGAAAGTTCCCCTCCAAGCACCAGAGTGGGGGTGGCGGAGGGGGGGGTTGCCGTGTTTCTTTCTCTGTCTCACAAGACACTTTTTACACGATCAGCTAAGTAATTTGCTGTGAGGGAAATTCCTATCTTTGACACCCTCAAGTCAGGGTTGACATGTAATTTTAATTATTGAATTCCTATCACTGCCTCTCCAATGCAGTGGTTCTCAATCGTCAGAAAACAAATCCCGGTGCTGGGGCGGCTTCCAAAATCCATTAAATCAGCATCTCCTGAGGCGAGAGGCCGGCGTCGTCGGTAATCTAAAGCCTCCTAGGTGAATCCGGTGTGCCGGAGGCGGGGTTGAGAATGATGGCTTTGGTGAAAAGCTGCCTTTTTCTTTTCCTCGGTCAGATGGTTTTCCCCGTGGTCGGTCAGGGCTCCAGGGTCAGAGGGAGCTGGATTCCGTTCCTGGCTTTCCCACAGACTAGCTTGGTCACCTCGGACCAGATCCTTGATTTTTGTCTCCTCAGCTGGACTCTTCGGATAATGACAGACTCTACCTCGCGGACGTCTTTGAAGGAGTAGAGCCGAGGCATCTAGAACACCTAGCGCAGTGTTTGGTGTGCATGTGCCTGCGTGCACGCTCATGACGAGCTATCGGGTGATTAGTTACGAATCCGTTCTGCTGGCAAAACGGCAAGGGGCCCAATGAATGAACAGGTAAAGGTGGAACAGCTCTGCTGGAAGCCAGTGGTGGGACGAGACTGGGACCCCACCCTCCTTCTCCCAGCGAGCTCTGAAGAGCCCTTAGGGCTTTGGGGAAGTAATTTGACCACTAGTGTGGGGCATAATGACAGTAGGGGCCCAATTTTACTGTTCAGAGCTGCCTTTTCCGCCTCGGCACTGCTGTGGCCCATTTCTGATCGCTCTTCCAGCGGCAGGCATCCAGCTGGCTGGGGGTCAAGGCCACTCTGTGGCCACAGGACCCGGTGGAGCTGGGCTGCTTGGCCCACGTGGCCTCTGTGGCCTCGGGCTCATTAGTGGAGAAGCAGCGACCCAGTTCCCGGGCCCACTGCTCTCAACTCCCAGTCCCCTGGCTGGGTGGGCCTCTGTTTGGTTTTTAGGTGTGTGGCAATGGTAGGAAGCCTGGACAGGTTTCCTGTTCGCAAGTGGGAGGGTGTTGAAGTGCCCTGTGCAGGCAGCCGTGAGGGCAGCGGCCTGAGTTCCCATCTGAGAGCGGCTGTGCGCTACATTCACGTCGAGGACACTGTTGACTGCTTCAGCCCAACGAGCCAGAAACCTCGGCCCCACTCAGAAGCCGTGGCCAGGCTCCGGCTGATTCAGAAGGCGAGACTGAAAGTTCAGACGGGGATCAGGGCGGCAGGTTGGCCGTGCCTCAGAACCGTCCACACCGCAGAGATGGCCGCGGTTCCTCGTCCCTGCTGGCCCACGGGTTCCCTCCAGTGCTTCCTTCTCCCCATCAACAGAGCGTCTTTTTCTTTTTTCCGAAAGGAGTACTCCTTGTACCAAGCCCACAGCCAAATAAACTACTCGATAGTAGCAGTGTTTTGTTTTTTCCTCCCCTGAGCCCATTTCCAGACTTGTTTGGGAAGCAAGTGGGTATTTCACACCATCCGGCGCTTAAAGTGTGTGTCTTGACTGTCCCTGAGAGAAGCTATTTTCGTTAGATGGGTAGTCGCTGGGCTCTCTAATTGCAGGTAACAGAAACCAGCTTGTGCTGCATTCGCCACAGAGGGGAATTTATTATACGGATAAAGGGACATCTCATGGCAGCAGAGACAGGAGTGTGGCCAGGCTGCAGGAAGGAACTGAGGGCGGGACGCCTGCCAGGAGCTCTCCGCTGGGTCTCATCTCGGAGGCTCTGCCTGTGTGCTGCTTTGTCTCTCTGCTAACTGGCTTTTATGCCCCTGTCCACACGGAGGAAGGTCGCTGTCGCTCAGAGGGCAGCCCTCATCACTTCCACTCAAGAGCACGGCTCAGAATGGGTAGTGTCTTTCAGTCTGGATTCACAGGGAAAAGAAGGTCATCGGTGTGATTCCCCCAGTGACGGTCGGCAGGCAGAGAGCACAGTGGCCGTGTTCTCTACCACGGTTTCCAGATCTGGCTGATGATTAGAGTCACTAGGGGGAGACTTGTGTTTTTATTTTTAAATACAGACGCAGGCTCCCCCTTAGACTCCACAGCAGTAGGAGCTGGGAGTCTGCACTGAAAATTCCTCGGGCGATTCTGATGATAGATGAGATTTGAGAGCCAATGAAATGCACCTTAGGTATCCATTAATCTTTCCACTAAGGTCTAACGAGAGCCTGCCTTTTAAGCTGTCTGTTTGTGGAGGCTATTACTGTGGGGCTGGAGAGCACAATTCATTCCAGCGCAAACATACGTGAGCGGGATGGGGAACTCCCTGTCCTAGAGAGCGCTTGCTGCAGAACCAGTCGAGTGGGAACCTGAGGAGCCTGCCCCGAGCTGGATTTAATGTCACCATGCGTAAAGGCTCCATGTTCAGGACTTTGAGACAAGATTTCAAAAACAGTTCTTCCCCAGGGAAATGGCTCGGGGTTGGCCGAGCAGATGACGGGGTATTGTGGGTCAGTGTGAGTCAAGAATAGGCTTAGAATCCAGGGCTTTATACCGCGTCAAAATAGAGCTCGTCGGGAAAAAGCCGTCTTGGAGAATTAAGTTGTGTTTTGTGTTCCCACACTTTTGTTTCTTACACCATGCTGTTTCTGCAGCCCGGTCAACTGTTACCTCTTGTAACGTCTATCGGCTTGTTCGTTAAGACTTAACTCAAGTCTCCCCTAAGAGGAAGCCTTCCCGGACTCCTCGGTCCACTCAGCTGTTCTTCGGCTCCTGTGATGTCCTCTGTGATCCCTGCACATCATGGACGGTAATCGTTTTACCTCCCCATCACCTCCACTTGACGATGGGGGATTGGCACGTGGGCACCTACATCTACACGAGGGCTGCTGTGAGCTGTCCTTCTGCTGGACTGATGTGGCGATGTGTCTGCTGGCCTGGCCCCTGGCACCCCTTCTGTCCCTCGCATCTGCCTTATCCCCACAGCCAAAGCCATTCTGCTTTGGCGAACAATCTCAGTACCATCCCAGGTGCTGGGATCACTGACCCCGCCGGCGTGGACAACTCAAGGAGCCCTGGACCTGCAGCCCTGCCTCCAGTACATCGTACTGCTTATGCCCCCTTAAACACCACGGTGAAGTCTGAAGCTGTTTTCTTTGCGTTTTACTCTATGATGCTCAGCCATAACTCACTAGGCATGATTCAGCTATCACCTCATTTCATTTCTACAAGAAGCCTACACCGAGCGCTTTGATAGGGAGAACTGGGAGTCAGAAGGCAGGTTAAGTAACCCGAGTAAACCACACCAGTAAGTGTCAGAAGCAAAATCGTGGCCCAGAGCTAGCCCATGCTCTTACGCTCTTAAACACCAGGCTGCACTCACGTGCCTTTTAAAATTTACTTCACATACCTAGTTGCTTAGTTAACTAGTTACTTTACATAGTTATCTTTCCCTGTGTATGCCTCATTTTCTCAATTAAAATGAAATAGTATTTGTGGGTTGAATTATAAGCAATGTGATTGTGATGGTACGTCACTGATCTGAACTAAAGAAATAGTGCCTGACCTCCTGGGGCAGAAAGACGCAGCAGGCCTGCAGTGGACAGATGAAGCATCCCTAGCAGCATAAAGAACAGGCAGCTGGCAGCGTTGCCACAGATTCTGAATGTGAGTGGTGGGCAGGTGACCTAAGCGTAGGCTGGGAGTGTGATGAGGAAGGGGACAACCACATGTTTGCTTCATAACGTAAATCTAAATGCTGCTGGCACCCATGAAACATCCAGTAACTGGTAGAGAAGAAATTCTGGAACTCAAAAGGGAGATCCGGGCAGTATATTTTAGGACCCATTTGCAGGGAAGTGATAATATACTCCACAGGAAGAAATCAAGGTGAGGACCAAGGACACAAGGTTGGGGGAATTTACACTGGATGAGGCATTCTGGTTAAACAGTCCCCAAGTTGCTCCTCTTCTTTCTACAGACTCCTCTCAGCCCTGAGAGATCCCTAATGCTTTGCCTCATTCCATTCCCTTCTACCTTGAACACAAGCAGTAAATTTTCTCCCCAAACCAGACAGTCAAATGAAGCCTTGGAATAAATGACTTGACTCAGTAAGGCCATAAAAAAAATGTTGTAGTAGAATACAATCTTTGATTGAATTAATAACCTCTCTCCGGAATAAAGAACTGTGGTCTCCAAAACAGCATAAGATTCTTCTTGTGCCCCATTCATCCGGATGGTGGAGCCTGTACAAGAATGGTTTAAATTGTTAATTTGGAACTTTATCACATCTAAGTTTTAAAAGCTCTCCTCCCCAAACACTAACTGGTGGAGCAGAAGGAAGCTGCCTGTATAAGGAATGTAGGGTTTATGACTTAAGGCTTATTTATTATATTTACCTGTCTTTCCTGAATTTCCTGAACCATCGTTAAGTTATTGTTTGAAGTTCCCACATTCTTCCCCCTGTACACACAGAAAGAACGAGACATCATGGCCATTGTTCCTCGCGGTGTTCTTTCTGCATTTGGAGCCAGCTAGCAGAAGGGCCGCGCAATCATTAGAACACTCAGCGGACCGAGTGACCGGGTTTCAGCTGTCTGCACTGGAAACTGTTTCCTAACATTGTGCCTCGTCTGCAGGCAGCTTCAGCATGGCTCAGGGCTGAAAAAGCCCCGGACCGAGGTGGCAAGAATGCTAACCCAGGTTCCTTGACACTATCAGATAAAGGGGACTCAAGAGGCTTGGTGTGGGCTGGCTGACAGATGAGCTTTATGACATTAATGCAGGTTAGTTTGCTTTACACCCCCCTGCAAAAGATTAGCCCAGTTTTCTCTGCGCCCATTAAGGAAGTCCTGAATAAGAGCTTTTACCAACTGTGAACACACATACACACACATTGCTGATGAAAACCTTTTACAAACATACAGAGATTTCCAACACTCTGGACCAGGGGTCCTCTTTAGATGGCGCACATCTAACCCTATGGAAGGAACCTCAAAACCTTTCAAGGGGTCGCTGAGCAAAGGCAACGTTAAAGGACTCTCCCTCTACATTCCTGACGTTCATACACACGCTTCCTGCAAACCAAGCGAGCCGAAGGATGAAACACAGCGCCCCCAATCCCTCTCCCACTCTACAAGCCAAAAGCACAGACTCCACAGGGCGCGCAGCTGCTTCCCTGGGGCGGCCTGACCTCCCCTGCTCTGTGCTGCCGTTAGGGGGATTTAGAGATGGGGCGTTTGGGGAATTGTTAGGATGTTCAAAACTGGGATGTGTGGTAAAGTGAGGTACAGTGGAAGTAATGAGGACTTTTATTTAACAAATTGGCTACTTCCACCTCCAGATTCCTGCCAGGAAGAAACATATCACTCTTAATGGGAGCCCCACCCGCAAAGCAGCAAGTGCCTGAAAGAAACAGTAAACGTTACAAGTAGCTTTTCTCATAAGTAAATTTTCCTACTATCTAAAATATTCGGTCTTTGGGACATTCAGTGACTGAACAGTGCTTTTGAGCAGTTAAAACAAGAAGTTTAGTGATGCCGATTATTTTAAATGTGACTGTTTTTCAAGACTACCAGGATTTTCATGACACATTGAATAAAACCAACAGACAAAACTTTTCATGATGTTATCCTGACATATTTATTCTAAATACACTCAAATCTCAACTTATCTAGTCTTATGAAATGATTCATCTTTCCTATCACTTATTAACAGATAATAAATTAGATTTTAGCTGCCACACCAGTCAGTTTTTAGCAGACTATAAAACATTCTTTAGGAAAAGTCTGATCCTATCTATTTTTTGATTCCCAGTTCTACCAAAAGCTAATCACACTAGTTCAACAAATGCACACACCTTTATTGAAAGAGTATCTTGCCTTACCAACATACTTGCTTCCTCAATAACTTATAATTTTAGCTTATGGATGACTGTGACTTGTTACAAATTAAATAATGAAAATAAATGGAATTATCTTGTTTTTTAAAAAATTATGTTAAATCTAGGTGATTATTGACTGCTTCGAGTAATCTCTTATAAGAGGTGTTCTGTGATATTTTTTTAATTTTTTAAATTTTATTTTAATCATTGTTCAAGTACATTTTTCTGTAACTGTGATATCTTTAATGATTTTTAGAATAGTCTTCAAAATTCATTAACACATTGAATTTTCAAATCAGACTTTTTCTGACAGAAAGAAAAGTCCAATTTAGTTATATGATTTATTGATGAGACAGTTGGCATTTGACTTGATTTCATTATATGGAGAATATTTGCCATGCATAGAATGATTAAATCTGTAGCTCCAAGGTTTTGATAAATTATATATTTAATGAAATATATATCATGATGAAAATATACTTAGAGCATTAGTTGTATCAAACAGTATATCTGAAAGGGTATTTTGAAGGTAGTAGGTTGGATTTTCCAACTGGATTAAATAGTTTTTTTAAGTGAAAGAGTAACAGGTATAATTAATAATCATTTCATAGTCTTGGTAAAAAGCCTGTTGGGTTTACAAGCCTAAATTTGAGAATGAACAATTATAAGTAACAAACTCTTCTAAAGGTTAGGCACTTCCAGTTCTGTTTTCAAACAAACAAAAAAAGAACAATAAACTAATCCTGTCGGCTGAAGGATGATTAAAAACAACGTGACTTTAGCACTGAATTTAGAGAACTGAGTAAACCCCTTTCAGTAAAGCTGCTTCCATTCCCATCCCTTTATTTAAGGGCTGTTTTTCGGCATCTACACAGATAGAAATAAACGATATAAATGGAATTGACGCCGAACCCTCTTTCATTCTTATCCAAGGGTGAGAACTAATCAGAAAATTAATCTCATTCAAAGAGGACTTAAAATTTTTTTTTAATTCCAATTAATATCAAAAACTTTACTTACAGTTTGATCGATTATGTAAAATAATTTTAATAACCCAATATGGAAGAAATTTCGCACAGCCTTAGGGTGACAATACATTTAAAATGTACACATTTTTGTTGCAAAAACGTATGATAGTAATCAATACGACTTTCAGGTATAAAAATATATAGCATATCCTAGGACAACAAACTCCAAGAATCTGATGGAATCGGGCCCACCCTGCAGCCCAGCCCCCATTCCGAGTTGCTCCGAGGACAGGAGGATGCGCTCTGGTGTCAGCGGTGGGGGTTAGAAAGCGCCTGCCTTGTGATCGATGGGCACTTTCTCAGTTTACTGGGTGACCAGTCTGTACAGTGCGTTTCACTGCCTTTACTTTCGTCCTTTCTGTGACAATACATGCTGAAATGTGCGTCTTCTTCCCCATTATTATTGCAACCATATGACCTTGTATTTCCACAGTTCAACTTGTTGGGGCCCATCTAGGTGTTGTGTTCTAGTATATTAGTATAAAATCTTGTAGGAAAATTGCAATGAAAAGATAAGCTCAAGGAGACAAAGAAAAAATGTAAAACTTTAAATATCTTTATGTGTTTTCTATATGGTTGATGGTATTAAATTCCTATGGTATTCGAACTCCATTGGACGTAGTTGAAAGAACGATGAATACTTTGTTTTAAAATACCAATATTTATGCTATGGTGGAAATCATATCCTTTGCCGATATTTAAACTCATGAACAGCTTTAAATGTGCAAAGAAACACATTGTCCTTTAAAACTATTTTCAAAAAACTATTTTCACAAGGGAGTACTTGTACAAAAAAAGTTTAAAAATCACTGCACTAGAAGGAGGAAAGGTTAAGCAATGACCCTTTTTAAGACCAAAGATACTAGAAGCAGTGTTTTTTTTTTCAATCAGCAGTGCCTAGACTGACTACAGGAGGGAGAGCTTAACATTTGTTTGCTCTTTCTGGCACCTAGAGGGGAAGCCAAGCATCGACAGGGCTCAGCATCCCTGCTACCGCGGGGGAGTCTCTAACAATGTATTTATGGTGCACAAGCAGGGAAGGAAACAGCTCATCTCTCTAACTCCACCCCGGCAGCAACTCCTTCTAGACCAGAGAGTAGCCAAGGCTGAAGCTCTCTGCCCTTTGCAATTTCAGGAAAAAGTACTGATCACATGGAACAGATTTTACCACCACTAATAAATTTTAACTAAGTGTCCCTTCTGTGTTAGGTTCCAGAGACACAACGTGTAAGAACCTGCACTGGAGGAATTTACAGTCTCATTGGGGAACTGAAGGGACACAGATAAATCCAAGTCTGTGGAGCACATGTGAAGGGTCCAACGAGTATAAAACAAATGGAGTTACTGCCAAAGGTCAGGGTCATCAGGGAAGGCGAAGGCTGGAGTGGAGGTAGGTCTTTAAAAACCCAGAATCGAGACACTAAGATCGATGGGCTAATTCACTGGGGACAAGAAGCAGGACAGTGTAGGTGTGATGCAGGTGTGGCTGTGGCAGGGACAGTGATGAGTCCAGAGCAGGCAGCTGCTATAAAACTTGGAAGGCAGCTAGAAACCAGAGCGTGGATGGTCTTAAATGCCAAAAGAGAGCTGTGCTTCCTCCTTCGAAAAATGGGAAGGTTTCTGAGACCAATATGCAGCATTTTAGGAAGTTACTCTATGACAGTCACATATAAGAAGAAACAGCAAGAGTCAGTTAGCATTTTAGCAATACTTTGGGTAGCCAGGGTGGAAACAGCCTGTTGCAAGGATACTGTGAATGATAAACAATCCAAGGACATTGTGTTAAAAGGGGAGGTGGAGCCCACAGGTTAATTCCCAGGTCCCAAGACTGTGTGACCATAATCATAGTCCCACTGACAACAACAAATCCAGAGGCAAAGTAAGGTTTATGTTTGAAGGAGCAGGGACAGCAAGCGGGAAGGGACACATGAAGGGGAAGGTCACCGGCCATCACCAACTATACAGAAAATCATGTGTTCTCCTATCTGGTTCTCTTGCTCAATACAGGGAAAAAGAATTAGTATTCTAAACTTGTCATTGATCATACTGTGTCCACAATGATTTATCAGTATTCACCCAGAACAAATATGAAGAGATTTTCCTTGGGAATACTCATGTACAGTGCAAAAGCAGATCTAGCCAAGGCCTCAGGCACATCAGCTTCCTTCTCACTTGACTCTTGCTTCACGACCCTTAAAAACAATTACCACCCTGGCTGGTGTAGCTCAGTGGATTGAGTGCAGGCTGTGAACCAAAGTGTCACAGGTTCGATTCCCAGTCAGGGCACATGTCTGGGTTGCAGGCCATGGCCCCCAGCAACCGAACATTGATGTTTCTCTCTCTCTCTCTCTCTCTCCCTCCCTTCCCTCTCTAAAAAATAAATAAAATCTTTAAAAAAAACAAAAACAATTACCTCCGCCCCTCATCAGCCAAGTCCTCTGACCTCTGTCTCGTTGCAGACTCATTACAGTCCTCACCCTCAGCACGCGGGGAAAAATTTAAAACATAAACCCTTTTACTTTCCCACTGACCCCTATCCCCAAGAAGGCTTGCAGGCTTGTTACCTTCAAAGTTAACAGTATTTGCATGTTTGTTCCACTCAGAGAATGAAACCAAATTATTTCCTGATATGCAACATTTAGTACAGATGTTGAAAACGTCTCAAGTGCAGCAGGTGGATGTGCAGACTACGTAGGACAACCTATCTTGTCCCTAGAATATCAGCTGAGCTGAAGTCCACCAGGGGAGGTGGCAGAGCAAAGAGGGGAAGTGCCAAGGCTGACGTCAGACTGCCTCGGTTTGCAGCTCCCACTGGGTAAACTTAGGCAAGCCCGCCGCTCTGTACCTCATTTTCCCCATCTGTAAAATGGAGATGGTAATCCTGCAGGTGTCGATGTTAGGTGCGATTCTACGACAGTTTAGCATCCCTACTACAGCTGATTTCTTGTGTATTGATGGAACCTCTATATTGCTCTAGGTCCGGGAGGCGGGGGTAGGCCAACCTTTTCTGCAAAGGGTGAGACAGTGCTATCTTTGGCTTTGCTGGCCAGATGCTCTGTGTTGCAATGACTCAACTCTGCTGTAGTAGTGCAAAAGCAGGCAGCAAAAACATGCAAACAAACAAGCGAGTGTGCCAATAAAACTTTATTTATAAAAATTACAAAAACAGATTTAATTTCACGTTAAAGTACAGATTTCCCCTGCCATCCTGAAGTACATGTGACCTGCTATAAACCGAAACAGCACGCAGAGAAGAGCACACCCACTTTCCAAAAACTCACAGTACGCCACTTTACTTTTACAAAAGACCCGCTCTAGTACGGCAATGGCTTTTTTCGTAAAAGCCAAAATCTTTGGGGTTTTACAGTCAGTGAAAACAGGTACCAATGTAGGTCTTCTAGGAAAGCAAAGTAACATAATGTGGATTTTCAGAAAGTGAAGATACCTACATTATTATCTCTTAATTTTTTTACCATTAAAAAAATGTAAAACCCTTCTTAGTTCGTAGGCCATACAAAAACAGTAAGCGGGCCCGATTTGGCTCATGGGAGGTAGTTTGCCAAGTTTATGGGTTCTGGAAGCTTCGTGAGGGCAAGGAAATTGAAATACAGGTTTATGACGCAGAAGAAGAAAGAGGAAACTTCTAAGTGTAACTTTTAAAAAGGCTATTTAAGGCTGGCATTCATTTACTGACACTAAACTATGTGCAAGGCATTTTTGTGGAATCACACACTGTTGGCATCAAAGACGGAAGAGTCCCAGTCCCTGCTCTCAAGGAATCTGTGCTTCTCCACGGGAGCTTAGACAGTGAAAGCCTTCCTTCAAAACACGGCCTTCCCGAGCAGGCTTTTGCAGGGCAGAGGCATGCTCGCGCAAGAGGCAGGCAGCCGTTTTGGCGACCCCACCTACAGCCTACACCACCGAACACACAGTGGGTTATCTCGACCTCCCTACTTCCTCCTGTCCTCAAGTTCACTACCAGCGCTTTCCCTCTGCTCCGAGTTACTCTGTTTTGCGTGATCACTGGGGATAACCGTCATGACGATATACTGAACAGGACAAGGCAGCCAACCCCACATTTGAAAAATAACCATAAACTGGTCTTCAGCAATGCAAGATCCCTTCTAATAGACAGCATGTTAGTGGCTCCTGCGGTTTTTCATTTCAGTTCAGGTGGAAACTTGTTCCTATAAGGCAGATTAAACAGGTCTATTTTTGAGCAAAAAAAAAAAAAAAGACACTTCAGAAAAAGATTTTTTCATTGCAAATGTTTTGAAGTACTTTATCCAAAAGAACACAGAACGAAACAGACAAAATGTAGTGCTCTGGTGTACACCTCAGCTGGTTCTAAAGATTGCGGATCTGAAATAACACGACAGAAACCCCGCATGTCCATTTATCAGAACAAGTCAAGAACAAGTCAAGAGTAGAAAGCAAAAAAATTAACATAGCTAATGGCTAAAAACACAAAAGGCATTTTTGGTAAATAATAAATAATAAACATTAATATCACTATAGTACATAGTATAATATGAATACAAAATAAAAACTTAACAAGAATAAATTATTAATATTGTTGATTTTCTGAAGCACTGAAAGGCATTTATCTCATCAGCACTGTCCCTGCAAGAAGCAGCATTGCCGGACACCTTAAAGACAATGGGACACAACGAAAACCAGAAGGGAGAAAGCAGAATTCCTGAGGTTCACTGCCTCCCGTGAGAGCAGGCAGGATTCACAGTCTCAGCACAACCCGGGGAGAAGCCCATCTGCCATGAGGTGTACCAGACCCAGGGGAGGGCAGACTCCACGGAGCAGCGAAACGTGAGCTCAGAGGAGAGGGAGGTCAGCAGGATGAAGGGCTAGGAGGCTCCGGTGCTCACTCCCCTATGAAAACAACAAAGACGACACATAAACAACTACAAACCAACAAAAGTAGGGAGTGATGCTGTCCTAACACAGGGAAAGCTCTGGACGACGAGGAAGCACCAACGCCCCGCAGGCGCACAGGAAAGCACTGGAGGCATTTGGCGGCATCGCCTCCTCAGCCAGCCAGAGCAGCGTGGCACCGGGAGGGGTGCCCTCAGAGAAATCCGCCCCCTGGGGAAAAGGTGGGCAGGACCAGGCACGGCTTACTGTGGCCTTCGCTACAAAAGGGCAGGGTAATGTAGCCTTTCTTTGCCATTCTCAGGTTTTCCTCTTGCAGTTTCAGCTACGGATGAGCAACTCTGGGAGCTGGTGAGAGATGATTACAGTTCTGCCGTGGCGCGAGCTTGAATTCTGTGGCGCTGTGCCGGCGAGCAAAAATCACCCAAGGAGTGTGCCAGGCGGCCCTGCTGGCATCCAGGTTTCCACAGTGATTTGCTCTCCTCTACGCCTCTGCCCTGGCACAGTCAGGGTTTGAAGGAAACTCTTTTACCCTTTCAAGAATACTGTAAGGCATATTATATGCTGATACTTGGGTTCACAAAAATCTCAGCGTACAGTCCCTGTACAAACCTGAAGTTGTCTGAACAAACCTGAAACACCTAGATGTTTTCCTCTAACCCCTTCCAGTCTGTCTAAGGATGTCACATACCCCACCCCAGTGCCTTCTGTTATCCACTTGTTAGTCTTCATCGTGCTGATTCTCCAACTACTGCCCAAGGGCAGAAATGCATTCTTTCAAGTGAGAAGACTACAGCACTGTATGTTCTCATAGCGAGAAAAAGAACTACTTTCCCTCTATGTACCAGGGTTCAAAAACCTCCATAAAATTCATTTGATTATAACACATGCATCATTAAAATAAAGTAGCATCACAATTATGACTAGAAAGCAAAAGAAAAGAAGCAAACAGGGTCAATGAAATTGTTTCATGGAAAAGGAGCAGTGTCAGTGAAATTGTTCATAAAAGCTGTAGGGGAAAATTCAATTCTGAAAATATGTGTTTTCAGCTTCTAAATAAGGAATTTTACTTTCTCAACTCTGAACATATTTTTGTTTTTTAGAATTAGTTAAGAATTAACTAGTCAACAATTTATTGGCCACTCACTATGTAATAAAAACATAAGATCGGGTAGAAAGCATTATTTGACTTTTATTAACCTCACAATGTTGAATACAAATGCAAAGTTCAGGAGTGATCTTTAATTTTAAGCCTATTTCAAAGCATGGTCTCTTGGGTTTAAGAACTAGGGCAGATGTATGTCACAAGGAGGAAGGGAATCAAAGAGCCGGCCCCCAAGCCTCACTGATTTACCTGCATTATTATAAAATCTGAGGTACAGCCCTTATATCCCTTTAAATGGTGTTGTCTTTAGGTTTCCCATTAATACTGTCAGTACTGAATTTTTAACCAGGCCCTACAATCTTTGCAAGTCTTCCAATTACAAATTGAAAAGAAACACAGATAGATATATGTACCAAGTACTTTATGAAATTTAACATACAGCTGAACTTCATATATAAACTTCAAAAATCAATAGGCCTATAATATTCTTAAAACCCAAAGGCTAGATAAGGTCCACTTTCCAATCTTTTCTGCATTTAAGAAATAATTTGATCTAATGATATTAATGTAGAAATACATTATATATTCTAACATCAATAAGAAATGACATTCAAAAGGAGAGTCAATAGACCTTTGCATTTAAAACCAAAGGAGCACATCTTGGACACCTTAATTTATAAAACTGAGTTCTAAGCAGGAACAATTAATGTGTAACAAATACTGCTCATATAAAAGTGCTGGTGACAATTCAATATGCCTTCTCCACAGAATCTGTTCATATATATGTTTCTAGAGCTATAATAAGATTTTATGTTTAAGGTGCTTCAATTTTGCACTGCAGTAAGAATTCATCTGCTACCTCTTTGTACCAATTCCAGTCAATGACCCAGGGGCAACAAGGCAAAACTGCTGTTATTTTCGAGAATGCGGCATTTGTGGAGGTGGAGTGCCCTCTATTGGTAACGAGGAGGATACGCTCATCAGCTGTCCCGCATGCATTTTCTCGTTCACTCGGAGTTCACAGCCGTCCTGCAGCATTCGCACGGCTATGCGGGCAATGTTCTTGGAGTCGTCAAGACCACTGTGAGGCCGCCCATCGTAATCCATCCCCAGTTTTTCAAGCATTATTGTCAGTTTGGTTTGGCTTCTAGGAACCTGACAATAAATAAACAGTAAACAATTCTTTAGTATCCTATAAGTCACTGTGAAGTAGAAAAATAAGAAACTGAAAATTAACAGTAATAACAAAATAAAGTTAAGCAAAGGACAAATACTTCTGGTTAATTAAAGCAAATAAATAACTGAAACGTCCAGGGCTTTAGTGTTTTTAATGAAAATATGTATCAACCGATGGGATCCTCAAGACATCTAAAAAGTTTGGAGTTTTGTCATTTAATAAACCATTCATGAAAGGAAATGTGTTGTTCTTCTAAATTGAAGCTCTACCATTTCACACAAACTAATTCTTTTTTGCATGCTGTTTTTCTGTAATGTATTATTTTACCTGACTGACTCCTTAGGCACAGGCAGCAAAAATATTTCGCATTTCTAGATGATGAACGATAATGATCAAGAATGTAAGACAATGTGATGTAGTATTTTTCAACCTATTTACATACCAGCTCCATTTTGATCAATGTAAAAATCTCACACAGTCCCTAAATTTCACCTTTAAGAACCAATATTCCACCTTCAGTATATCCTCACTAGCAAGAAAATTTCTTAAGTTTTACATTCTGGTCCTAGGTGGTGTGGCTCAGTGGACTGAGCATCAGCCTAAGAACCAAGAAGTCACTAGTTTTATTCCCGGTCAGGGCACATGCCTGGGTTTCAGGCCAGGTCCCCAGAAGGGGGCGTGCTGGAGGCAACCAATCAATGCTTCCCTCACACATCGATATTTTCCTCCTTCCCCTCTCTCTAAAAATTAATAAATAAAATCTTTTTAAAAAAAGTTTCACATTCTGTAGTTTATATAGCTAAATCATCTGCATATCTTAGAGCTTCAGCTGCCTCATCTTCACGGCTGTACTACTGTTTACTCCCAGGGTCATGGGGAGAATCACAAAGCAAATGATATAAAAGAATGTGCTTCTGAAAAGAGCTTTTCCAGGAGCCTCTGAGACCTTGCTCTCTGGCACTGTCATCAGTTTGCCTCAAATAAACTCATAAAAACTCAAACAATAAATAAATAAAAATAACTTCTCCAACACAGTAAAGAGCTTAAGTGAAAGAGACTATTTCTAGAAACACAACCTACCAGAACCGAATCATAAAGAAAAGATAAAATGTAAACAGACCTACAAGAAGGAAGGACGATGAATCAGTAATCAAAAACGTCCTACAAAGAAAAGCCCAGCACCAGTTGGCTTCACTGGTACATTCTACGTTTAAAGAAGAATTAACATCAATTCTTCTCCAACTCTTGTAAAAACTAAATAGGAGGGAAGACTTCCTAACTCACTCAATGAGATCAGCATTACCCTGACACCAAAATCAGACAAAGACCCTACAAGAAAACTACAGACTAACATCCCTTACGATTTCTGATGCAAAAATCCTCAACAATACTAGCAAACTGAATCCAGTAGCCTATTAAATGATTTCTATAACAGAGTGCTGTCATAAACCAAAAGGTCGCAGGTTCAATTCCTGGTCAGGGCGCATGCTAGGGTTGTGGGGGTGCGTCTGAGAGGGGGTCTCTCTCTCATCGATGCTCCTCTCCCTCCCTCCCTCCCTTCCCGGTCTCTCTAAAGTCAGTAAGCATGCCCTCAGGTGAGGATAAAAAAAAAAGTAGTATATATATGCAACAGAATACTATTTGGCCTTAAAAAGGAAATTCTCAAGCAATGGATTATTTAGCCTTACAGAGGAAATACATTCTGACAAAATGCCACATATATTACACAAACCCTGAAGACTCCACGCTAACTGAAAGAAGTCCGTCACGAGAGAACAAATACTGTACGATTCCACTTACAAAAGGTACCCAGTAATACAATTTTATGGACACAGAAAGTAGAATGGTGGTTGCCAGAGGCTGGAGAAAGGAGGAAACTGAACTTATTGTTTAGTGAGAATAGGGGTTTAGTTTTGGAAGATGAATGAGTTCTGGAGATGGCTGGTGGTGAGATCTGTAAGTTTAAAGCCGCTGAAACGAGGTAATGAGGGTTCATCATGCCTTTCTACTTTTGTATATGTTTGTAATTTTTCATAACTTGTTCTTTAAAGAAATCATTTTTCTTATTTTTCTTTTCACTTTCAGAGAGAGGGGAAAGGAGGGAGAGAAGGAGGGAGAGAAACGTCGATGTGAGTGAGAAACATCGACTGGTTGCCTTCCACACATGTCCCGACCAGGCACCAAACCCACAACCCTGGCGCATGCTCTGACTGGGAATCAAAACGGTGACCTTGTGGTTTGCAGGACAACGCCCCACCAACTGAGCCACACCAGCTAGACAAGAGAGCATTTTCACAGTGTGCTTAATAAATCACAAAATAAGTAAAAAGATAAATCCACAAAACAGAAATAAATATCTACCAAATGTAATCAAAGGATCAGTTATCAAAATTAAAGATCTACAAAACAACTAACTACAAAAAGGAACACTACCCAACTTTTAAAAAATGGGTAGGAGATTTAAACCGGGACTCCATAAAAGAAGAAACCCAACTGGCTAATAATCAGGAGCTCAATCTCGTGAGTAATTACGCAAATGCAAACCAGAACCTCTACAAGATGGCATCATACATTCACCAGATTTGCAAACATTTTAAAGGTCTGGCGATACCCGATGGTGGGAAAGACATGAGGAACTGTCCGTTCAGACACTCTGCAGGCGAGGGGCAAACTGATACAGCCCCTCTGGAGAACTGCTGCATCATCTAGTGAAGTCAATGACGCACACATCCTGTACCCATCAGTCCCACTCCCAGGTTTAGACCCTAGAGAAACAAGTGCACGAAGGCACCGGCACACATACACAAGAGTGTTCACACACCCACCACTGTTCATCAAAGCCTGAGGCTGAGGCCAGATACACTCCGGTGCATTCACACAACGGAAACCTACACAGCAATAAAATACATGAGCTACAGCTACACACACAACAGGGATCCATCTCCAACATAAAGTTGAGGGAAAAAGCAAAATAAACCAAAACAGCCAGTATGATGCTAATTATATTATGTTCAAAAAAGACAAACCCTATCTATATAAGGATAAACATAAATATTAAAGCTATACAAAAAAAACCAAAAAAGATTCCCATTAAAAGTATGCATTATGGGAGCTCTGGGTAGGAGAAAGAGGGTTGAGTGAGCGGAACTTACAAGGGAGTTCACTTTAAAACAATCTTGTCAAACTCTACTTTTCTGTATTCATAGTTCTCAGCAGTTGTAAGAAATGTTAAAACCACACACAAAGAAATTTTTTAAAAAAACTTCTCTCATGAAGCTACTTTCGGATGACTTCACCAAAATTCAGTAGTAAAGGAAAAAAGATGACACTGATCTGACACGTGATAGAAAAGAAAAGGAAACCTCCCAGATGATTTTAGGAGCCCGAACAGCAAATAGTTCAGATCACAACAGGATTCAAGACTCCACGTATTCCCCAGAGGAGAAACACCGAAGCTGACAGATGACTGGAACATTCTGAGTACAGATACAGAGATGTGATTTACAGTTTGAATGGAAAGGAACAGGATAAGGAAACTAAAGAAGTCAATTACTGAATGTGAGGAACGGCCGTGAACACTATCACCGTAGGAATACACACACTGAGTAATGATCTAATTACAGAGGTAATGTGACCACGTGAGAAAGACGCAGGGAGGAGGAGGACATGCAGGAATGGTGGCTTTCAATGGAGCTAAATCCTCCTCTTCCACTGCAGGAGCTTCCGAGAGATCTCAAACTGAAATTCAAGACAGCATGAACATGCAATTTAGAAATATTAAGGTCAGCATTAGAATAGCCTTAAAAAGCTAGAAGTGTTTTCTTCAGGAGAACATTGACCAGAACTGGTGAGGGCCATGGGGGAAGACTGCCAATTAGTATAAGCTTTGCAGTATTACTTTAAAAATTTATACTGCATACATATTAAGTTTGATAAAATTCAGTGGAGATTAATTGTCCCACAAACAATCCACAAACTGAATAGCCTTGCAGTTTCAAACATGTTATTGAAGATCATGTTAGACTACTTAGAAACAGGTTAAATGAGAAAAACAGCTTGTCTTTCTCAACTCAGATGAACATTAAATAATTTGGAATCTGAGAAGTAACAATTATATGGCCTTTTTCTGTGAAAAGCATGTAGTAAATCACAACTTAATATGTATGCAAACTATAATAAATGTATCAAGAGTGTAAGAGTATAACCAATAAAATGTAGAAATTTTACCTTGTAAAAGTTTCCGTACGACTTCCGAATATTGATCCACTTCTTAGCAAAAGGAGGGTATTTGAGCCTGCTGAGCTGGCACTGAATGTTCAGGAACTTACTCATGTCCCACGAACTTAGAAATCAAAAACAGGAAACAAATGGATAAAATAAATGCTATACTATTCTTACAAATGAGTATTTTAAGTCACTCTGTTTTTTATTTACATATGTCCCCTTTTAAAATCCCTTTCTCCAAAATACAGATTCAAAAATAAACTTTAATAACAAAAAATAAAAGTTGGGTATAGTGACTTTTTTCACAAACTAGTTCTTACTGGGCTCATCTCAATTACTTTCAGGGCTCTGATTATCTGGGCAAACCTCTGTCTTGCTCAGTATTTTTTCATAATTCTAAAATAACTTTTGTTTTAATGCCTCATTTATCATATCAGGGAGTTCTCTGAGGGTATATTTTGAAACAAAAAGATCAAACATAAGTTAACAAAATATGTGAAGGAGACAAAAGGAACTTGTATCAAGTAGTTAGAACACAATCTGTTCTGCTACAGTATGTTTCTGTAACGCCAATCAACCTATGTCACTAAATAGGAGAATATGGGCTGTGTAAGCAGAAATTGTGTTGGTTCCACACATGGGCTTTCCTAGCCAAAGGGAATCAGAATAATAGCAATCAGACTTATAAGCTTCTGCAGGAAAGAAAAGATTTCTTTCTGGGGTCCTGTTGCCAGGACAGTGGCTGATCTGAGAGTAAAATCCAGCGTACTTTAAGGAAATTAAAAACAAGTGCCTGTCCCCAGGACGCCATTGCTTCCATGCACCCGTAACATCCTCTGAGATGACTTCCACCTACCCTGAGATGCTCGCCTGGGCCTGGAGCTATCAATTATCATTTTTGTTAGTGCTGCAGTTACAAAACTGCACCAGTTTTCAACGGCCTGTCCCAGAGTAGGAGGTTTGTACAGAATCACACATACTGTGTTACACTGGAAACACCCATGTACTTGAGCAGGAACATTGCTCACTCATGTTTGAAATCTGTAAGATTTCTCTAAAGAGGTCCATCAATATTTTCCAAAACGTCCATTTTTAAACACAATTACAATGGGATTAAATTCACTGCTGTTTCCCTGTTGTATGAGAGGGTCTCGAAACCCTTCGTTAAGTGACATTGCAGCTGCAGTGCACAAACTTGCACAGTGTGAAACAGAAATTGGTTATCAGGACTTTCTTCCTGAGCCCTAATAGCTTTATGGGAGAGAAGCCACCTTGGCACAATGCTTGTTTTAATGTTTCTCATCTTCCCACTTAATCTTTCATTTTCACAAATGCTTTTTGAGCATCTATTTTGAACTCAGCACTATAGTAAGCATTATACAAAAGACTACCAAGAAGCAAAAGTCCTTGTTCTAAAAGGGTTTTTAGTCTCCTTGCAAACGTGTTTTAATGTACATAAAGTTTAGACATCCGATTATTTAGTCAGATGCCAACATGAATGATACACATCACAGAGGCTATCATATGACTTCAAGAAAAAAATAAATCAATGTGAAATGTAATGTCCGGAGCAAAGCACAAGATGGGCCTTGGTGAATACAACAAAGAAGTGGCCAAGGAAGGGAGTGGCCCAGTGGAGAGGAAGGCATGAGGAAGCACATAAGGCCAAACCGTGGGATTCACAGACCAGCCTGGCTGGAGGGAAAAGGAGCAATGGCAGGCGGCTCAGGCTCCACGGGTAGGGCAAGACTAGACGAGAGAACCTCGAAAGCAAGACTGAAGAGTCTGCACTTTGCTGAGAATGTAAGTGTTCTGATGAAAACAGTTTTCACTTTACATATTAATATTTATCTTTCTCTAGTCTTCTAGTCCTGGGTTAGACTGTTATCCTTGCTTGCTTTCTTCTCTTTGATCCCTAAGATTCAAATTTAACTAAGAACAAGAATACAAAAGGAAAAATATTGCCTCCATTAGTAAATAATATTTTTATGGTTATTTTAAAGGTAAATAAGGACATCTCTAATCTTAACAAGTAGACAAAAAAGTAATAATTTTCCTACTTACCCATCTGTTAATATGCAATACTTATACTTTGTTCCTAATTCCTTCAATTTCATCCAGTCGATTACTTTTTTCAGGACCTGAGGGAAGGTATCAGCTCTGTCTACCTGATCCTGGGGATATAAAAGTAAAACATAAAAATCAGAGTAGCTACTGTAGTCCTACAAAACACCCAGACACAAACACTGGCAGGAAAGGAACAGAAAAAGAAAGTTTTATCTATGATGTTTTAAATTCTTCATGGTTTCCTTTGCCGAGATACACCAAACAATTCATTTTTAAGACAAAAAATTGTTTATAGCCAAGTATTAGGGACTGCTTTCAAGTGAAGCACAGAATACTCCCTAAGTCAAGATTTAAGACCATCCCCAACAGTTGTCTTTGTGCGGGCCTCAGCCCCGTGGCTTACCAATTCTCTGGCGTGGAGAAAGGGAAACCTCTTCTCGCGGAAAGCCACAGCCCTCTGCAGTGACCTCTAACTTCAAAGCTCACATCTTTCCACCACATACTACATAACACTGCCAAACTGATCTTCTTAAAATGTGAATCTTACCCAAACTTAACTCCTTCCAAACATGCCCCACGGCTTTCAGCATAAAAACACACGCATTTTTTCACGATCTGGCTCACCTGGGCCTACCACTTTAGCTTATTCATGACCATGTCCTGTGAACCGTCCCGAACTACTTACAGTTCTGCCGTGCACACTTGAAATGCCCAGTTATTCTTTTCCACCCATTGACCTATCATGACTCAGCCCAAGTTAACCAACGTGCGAAGTCTGTCCCAGGACAGCCCTGCCATAGGAAGCCCTTTGTCAGGCGCCTGTAAAACCCTGACGAAACACTGACTTGTCGGCCTTCCTCACCACGTTGCGATCACTGTTCATTCTGTGTCCTCCTCAATAATACACTGGTAACTGAACTGCAGCGACTGGCTTGACCATCTTTGTATCCCTGGTGCCTTGGCAAATACTACAGCAGGCACTCAGGTACTTGCTGAGTGAGTGAGTGAGTGAGTGAAGGAAGGAAAGAAGGAAGGAACTAAATAAATGAACGAAGGGCCGGCCACATTAGAACACACCCAGAAATCAGACACCTAAAAAGTTAAACTTTACTGCATATAAAGTCAGGTTGAATGCAGATAGATTTTAAAACTCTAGCTCTAAGTTCAGCACAGTGACACTTATCTTACTAACATTCCAAGCAAATGAACCTTTAGATTCATCGCTACAACTCTTTAAGAGGAAAAGCTGAGAAAAAATTACCAGGTGTAAAATTTCCTTTTCTATTTCTTAAACATTACACAAGGAAAAGATCTTTACAAAGCAAGCAAAGTATCGTATTCACTTACATTGTTTACAACACTAATGCGTTAAAACTATGAAATAAATCGCTAATTTCAAAACTTCTTTCAAACTCCTGAAAAAGGAACGTAAGATTATAACCTGAGTAATTCCAGTTAGATTGATGCAGAAATCAGAAAGCTGTGTGTGAATCTCCGGTCTCACATACTGCTGAAACGTGTCTTCCTACGAGGGAAGAACAGCGAGTTACTGCGTTTTCTATGCATAAGGTTGGTGACACACAATGCATAACTTCATACAAACATAAATTCAGCCACGTGACAGTGTGATTTCACAGGTGCTTATGGCACAGAACTTGTACAGCTTTAACAGCTTAACGGTAACTCCCCATGCCCAAAGCACTCTGATTTCCCCCCTTATAATCCATTTTAATTAAGAGAGCTCTTTGATAAATTCTCCAGAAGCACTCTGATTTTTTTGGTTAAAAAATTATGTTTCAGAGTTTAAAAAATCTTACAAGAAATCAAGTGTCTGCAAGCAAGGCAGCAAGGTTTAAATAAACATTTTCCTGAGGAGCAAAATGTTAAAAATTTTGTTTGTAATGTTTGGAAACTGTAAAGCTTATTAAACGCAACCTCTACTTCAAGATACTAAAAGGTTTTCAAATAATAATAAATTATTTTAAATGCCAGTCTTTAGTTATAATAAATTAGCTCCAGGTTACTGCTCGCATTTACTCCTGAACAGTCATTACTATATTAAGATTCCATTAAACTGAATTCTAAATTCAGTTTACTGAATTCAGTTCAGTTTGACTCTGAATTCTAGACTCAAAATTTGACTCTATGATATCTAGTAGTTTAAAGGGTAATAATGTTTATTTATTTACTTTTTCAGCAATTTTTAACCTCTTCAAGAATCCTTCTTGCTTGCCTTATTTTATGCTCACATCATCTCTGTGAACTCAGTAAGGCCAGTACTGTTATCAGATCATACTCAGTCACTTGTTAAAAATTAAGGACAATTTCAAAGCCCAAAGATTTATAGGCAGAAACTGTTAATACTAGGTAGATATGGAGAAAAAGACAAAGAGTATTCTTTGTGGTAGATTTAAATATTAAGAAATTAAAATTAAAAAAAGAAATAAAGGTAAAATTATATTTCTTAAGAATAATTTTTTTACACTTTAGTGTACTAGGTAGATGAATTATAAATATTTACTAACAACTGTAAAAGAACAAAAGTAAAGAAGAGCAAAGAACATTTTCACTTTAAAACTTAGATGCTCTTGCTGTGGCCAGGTGGCTCTGGGGGTTGGAGCGCCAGCCCACACACCAAAAGGATGTAGGTTCGATCCCCAGTCAGGGTATTCACAGGAGACAACCAATCGATATTACTCACATCAATGTTTCTCTCCCACCTGCCCCCCTCTAAAATCAATAAACTTATCCTTGGGTGAGAATAAAACAAATTTTTTTAACTTAAATGCTCTTTACTTACATGACAAACTGTAAAAGAAAAAAATTCTACTTAATTGAATTTCATAAATAAGTGAAGTCTTCTAAATGTCAATATTTTGTTTTATAATTTTAAATGAAAATCCTTCAAAAAATATGCTGCAACTTCACTTATCATTACAAGCAAGTGATACTAAGTGTTAACACTGATAAAATTTCACTATTTAATGCTTTTAACAGAATGATGCTATAGAGAAGTATGCATTCATTGACCAAATGTTTAATTAACATTTCAGTAAGTGGCATAGTTAGTTAAAATGTGAGGAGGGTTATTAGAAAACAGAGCAGGCAAGAGCAATCAGAAACACTGGGTGTGTGAGACTGTTTCAGCTACACTATTAAATAGGTAACCCAGTCAAGCTTTATTTAGAAGGTTCAAGTTAAGGAAGGACAGGGATGGAGGGAATTAGCAGCAAACCCTCTGGGAAAAAGGAACCAGATAAAGCCTAGGAGGTGAAGGGGATGAGCATGTCTGGCATTCTTTGAGAAACAGCAAGCATGTCAATAATTAGGAACAATCAGAGGTAGCAAGAAGACAGATCATGTAAGAAATAGGACTTTTGCTCTGCGTTAAATGGGGAGCCACTGAAGGGTTGTGAGCAGAGAAATGAAGTGATCTGACCTACGTTTTACAAGAATCATTCTGGACAGAACCGGCTGTGGGGGACAGGGATAGGAGCCCAGAAACCGGTCAGCTGGTGAATGCAGTAAACCCAGCAGGAAGTGACTGGGGCTCCGTGCTGGATATATTCTGAAGGCCAACAGGAGTCGTTGTCGGCTGGATGTGTGATGTGAGAGAAACAGACGTATCAAGGATGGCACCCAGGTTCTGGACTGAGCAATTAGACAGAGTGGCCATCACTCGAGCTGGGGCAGGCTGAAGATAAAATCGGTAATCTCGGGTGAATTCGATTTGAAACTTGTTAAGGTTTCTGTTTAGATGTCTAAACAGAGATGTTAAGTAAGGAGTCTGGATTTGGACAGAGGTCCAGATTGGACATATATATATATTTGGAAGTCAACAGCACATAGGTTCTAAAGCTAAGGAATGAGATGATAGAGGAGATCATTGAAGAAGAGGACCTGGGCACCTGATATTAGGAAGTTGGGAAGAGGAGAAGGAACCAGAAAGGAAAATTGCAAAAGGTAACTAGTGAGGCTGGAGAAAAATCAAGAGAATGAGGTGTCCTGGCAGTTACTTGAAGAAAGTGTTTCAAGGAGGGAGTGGTCCATTTCCCAGGATTTAGGTAAAGGGCAAAGATGACAATGACGACTGATTTTAGTGGAGTGATGGAATTGAACACATTACTGAAACCTGCGATGGTATGGGTTTGAGAGAGAATGGAGGAAACAGACAGAAGTGTGTACAACTTTTTCAAAGAAATTTGCCATAGAGGAACAAAGAAACGGGGCAGCTGGCAGGGAAGTGGGATCACATGAAGGCTTTTACAGTGTGAAAAATGACAGCATGCTCGCGTGTGGTGGGAACAATAGAGGGGAAAGCGATAAACCACTAACGTCTAAGTGAGGGAGAACTGCCAGAGCAATGTCCTTGTGGAAGAGAGAAAGTAGAATCCAGTGAGATATGCAAGATTATCTGCCTTCATAGCTCATTTTCCCTTTTATTTACCTTTAATATGCTTTGGACGTAGAAATTAAATAAATAGGCTGACTAAAAATATAACTAAAAGAGGCTCTAAAGAACACAAAAAAACAAAACCTATAAATTTTAATGCATAAAAGCCTCTTTATATTTACTCCCAATTTGTTGGGAGTAACTTTGGACAACGAGATGTTACGACATATCCTCACTCAGATTTTACAAGGAAAGGAGTACTGTGTTGGAGGATTGCTGCTGCCTTCCTGAACGAGGAGCACTGACACCTAGTCTCTAAAGCATATGTATTATTACACGGCCAGTTTTAGGTTGAAAGATGATTTTTCAGAGATCAGAACACACTATAGTAGTGGTTCTCAACCCTGACTGTGTATCAACTGAGTTTTTAAAAAGTGCTGATGTCGGGGCCCCAGCACAAAACAGCTCAACCAGGATCTCTGGGATGAGGGCCAGGCATCGGTGTTCCCCCTCCCCACCCCCACAACCCAGGAGATTCTGATGTCCAGCCAGATATGTGTTCTAAACAAACAGAAAAAAACACTATAATTTCAGTTACCAGAAAAGGAAAAATGCAGACTATGAAATTATTTCATTATAGCTTTTCTATTAACCAAGCTGATACACAGCAAGAGCAAAAGGCCCACTTCAGAATTCTAATTCTATCTGAAACAGCAACTGAGATCTCTGCCTTACTACCCAACCCCAGGATAGTTGCTGCTAAGAATAAAATTAAAATATAACAATTCACTTACTATTTCTAAGGTATGAGTATTCAGTAAAACAACAGGAAATTCAATTATTTCATGTAAGAACTCAGGTGGGTTACCCTCTTCACAAGTGGCTTCAAAGTCAATAATACAAATGTAGTCATAGTAACTGCCAGCACAACTGTCCTCTTTCAACATCAGCTTCTGCTTCTTGTAATAGTTTTTCAGCCTCTTCTTTAGTACATCCTTTACTCCTCTAAGGGAAATAATAAAATTAAAACTCTTAGGTGAATTTCACAGTCAGGAATCTGAACTCTTACCTGCTGTCACTGGCAGTCACAGCGTAATTTAGCAAATGCCAGCTAAAAACGAATGTAAAGGAAACAAGACTCAAAGCTAATTCAGCAAAGAACTAATTGAAATACTAGGTTTAATAAAGAATTACTGTTTTCCTTCACAAGTAACTTCATTTTTGTAGTAAGAGCATTGTCTTCCATGTACACCATACACCACCTACACAGCTGATCGCCTTAAAGATTAAGATGACACACATGACACAAAAACTGAAATTAATATGGAATCATTCTGTTGGCCACATGTGAAAATTCAGGTAAATTAAACACATTGTGCTATCTCTTCCCTTTCCTTTGTCTTTTGCAGGTTAGACAACTAAAAAAGTCCTTATGAATATGAAAACATACGAGCCTAGTAAATAAAGCTGAATGTCTGTTAGCTATTTAACTAGGAAAACTAATTTATAAGATGCCCTAGAGTGATCTGTGTCCAGAAAACGTTGTGATACTCAGTAACTTCTTAGTTAGATGTTGCTTTCCTCATTTACCACGGGTAGAGTATGATTTGGGAGATTTCGGTATTACAGGTATTGTTAAGATACATGCCCCACAACTGGGCAGGGGGGCAGGGGGACTGGTTGTCCTAAACAGGTAACAGTGGCTGGTAAAGGTAGTCGTGTTCTTCAAACAGCATGTACTTCTTCAAAGAACACTGAGAGGAACCACCAGCGCTCAGACCTCCCTCAGGACTCACTTGGTTGAGCCCTGCAATGCCCTGCAAATACAAATGGTAGTGACAGTCACATCTTATTAATTAACGTGTGGTGACAAGTAAGGCACTTTGGTCACAGCACCGATTAGTGACTACTAAAAAATATATTTTTAGCCCTTTGTTTTCCTTTCTAATCTACCATGGAAAGGGAATCCTGTCCATGTAGTTAGTTGTTTTAAGATAAAATGTCTTAATATATTTTTATTTATTTGCTTGAGATTTTCCAAATTACCAAAACCTGGCAAGGAAACCCCTTAACTCCTTTCACATTAAGGTATCATGAGTGTCCTTCCTCTGGGTCATGTAACAGCTTTGAATTGTCTTAATTTCTTTCTTTTTTTGGAGAAACCCTATTTTACTAAAAGGTTGCCTATAAACCTACCGGCAACACAAATGTATAACCAGCTGCTCCTGAAACTTGCATCTTTTACATCCCCCTTGTCCCTCCACAATCAAACCATCATCATTTCTGCAAATTCCAACTCAGGGAAACATTCAAACTCTGGGTCTCCTCAATTCTCTCAGTATGGTTCCCAGTAGCTTCCTGGACTATGGCAGACGTCGCCACTATCACAACCTTCCTATTTACTTTTCACGTTACTGAGAACTGAGCACTAGTGCCAAGTTCCTGCTGAAAATACCTTCAGTGCCTCCCTTCTGCTTACAAAGTAAAACACAAGACTTTAGCATGGAGTTGTTTCACAACTTAGCCATGACCTATCATTTCAGTATAATCTTCAGAAGCTCCCACTTCCCATAGTACATCACATACTACAGAGAAAACATGCTATAAGTCATTGTCTGAATATGTGGTATACTTTCACATTCTATAGCTTTGGTAGAAACAAAGAAATGAAAGAAATGAAAAGAGAAAGAGAGAGAGAAGGGGGGAAGAGAGAGAAAGAAAGAGAGAAAGAGAGAAAGAGAGAAGGAAAAGAAAGAAAAGAAAGAAAGAGAAAGGGAGAAAGAAAGAAAGAGAGAGAAAGGGAGAAAGGGAGAAAAATCATGTAGCAAAAAACATACAAACAGGAATTAGGAGTTTTGAGTTCCTTCTGCCTCAAACAGAACTGTTTGGCACATCAACTCCTATGTCACCCCGAATCCCCAAGACAGCCTCTCTTGTGTATTCTCACGCTGTACTTGGCCAGCCCTCCAGTACATCACTGGTCACTCTGCACTGTGATCATTTGTTTTCGTATTTTCCCAAAAGACCATGAGATTTACAAAGTGGGGAAAAGATCTGTTTTACCTTTAAAACTTTATTGCCTAGTGTAGTGCTTAGAATTCAGTAAGTGCTTGTTGAATAAATGTACAAACATACATCTAGATCTCTAGCTCTCATGCAAGTCACGAGTAAGCAATTGGTCTTCACACCTAGGAAGGACAAAAATTTTGCTCAGAAAATCCACAGGCTATAGGTTGTTATCTTCATAACAGAAAAAGTTAAGGGGAAATGAGGTTTCTTCACAAATTAAGATGTAGACAAAATAGAAGAAAAGTATATTATGTGTGTACTCTTTTGAAAAGTAGAAGCTCTATTTTAAAGGAAAGAGGAGCAATAATCCTTATAAGAGAAGGATTCAGAGATAGCCAGAAATAATAAGAGTTTTCATCTATTATATGGAGTCAGTTTTTTTCTTGATGCCTAGAAGTTCTATTGCCTATCAACAATCTTCATGGTTTTCTGGATTCCAAAGGTCATTCTTGTCTCACTCCCCAAGTCAAAATAAAGTAATTTGTTTTGCAAAAAAATAACTAGTAAAATCTTAAGTATGTATTCATCTCACAAAAGACACACACACATAGAGTTGGGTTAGCTGCGCTGAATTCTCATTCAATATATAGTTAAACATAATGCATACTATTATTCTGCATATTTTTAGAAATCAAAAAAAGGGAAAAATACTTCCTTGTAGGTAAATGATTTTTTAAAATAATCTAGTTTCAAAGAAACCCTCCTTATAAAATAATACAAATGGACAAGAGAAAATACTCAATCTCATTAATAAAATATTATCCCACAACCAAATGAGCAAATAGAAAATTTAAAACACACTTAGTATAATAAGACAGATATTCCTTTACACTGCTGGTAGACTGTCAGAAACTTCAGAGACTTTGACCCCTCAGCCCTAGTCTCCATCTGACAGACTGGCAGAAAAAAATCAGAGATGCACACAGATTCCTGGGCAAGACTGTAAAAGACAGTTGTTATTTGAATTGTTAATAATTGTTATTTCTTTATGGTAAGATTATAGATTATCTTTAAGTTTTTCAGTGTTTTCAAGATTTTCTAGGAGAGCATGGAATACTTTTCTAACTTTAAAAAGTTATTTTTATTTACCTGGTTTCAAGTTTGAATTCTGAAAGTTTAGCTCTGAGTTCTTCCTTACTCATTCTATTAATGCAGCCATTCGTAATAGCAATCTCTTTGTAAACTGGGTCACTGAAATCACTTGAATTGGAAGTAATGAACTTAGATCCTTTTGTTTCTTGACCATCAAGTCTACATCGTTGCTTCTTCTACCAAAAAAAGAAAAAGACATAGTATAAATTAGTACAAATATCTTAGAGAGTCAAACTCCTGAGGAGGGCGTCTCTTTGTGCTCCATGTTCAATGAAAAATGCCTGTTGTAACTCCTGGAGGGAAGGCAGGATAGGAAGAGATGTGTTTCCAAACAATTGACCCTGTTCCCCTCTGAGTCAAGAAGTTCCTTGTAACAACGAAGCTATGTAAAAAGGGCACTAATGTTGAGAGTCACAGCCACCTCAGTCCAGAGCCACAGCTGACCATTTACCAGCAGCATGACCATAGGTAGTTACTTATTAACCTCTGATCTTCCATTTCCTTATCTATAAAACAAAACATAATAGTTGTCTCAAATGGCATTTCGTAATGGTAAACAGCATTTAGGCAAGATTATTATAAGGATTAAATGACATTATGTATATCAGGATCCTAATACCATATCCACCATGGCTATTAATAAATGATCATTTTTCTTATTACCACCACAGACCATGGAACAGACACCTTTTGACTAAAAATATTCTACAATTTACAAACTAATTTTAAATTAATCTTTTTAACATTGTGCATGTATAAATAAGCGACTTCCTGAGAAGTTTTCACCTGACTTCCTTTCACAAAGCTAACAGAATTGCCAAATGTAAAAATAAAATGAACTAGAATTCTAGTTCAAAATTTCCTAGTACTCAAGGCAAAGAAGAAAATGTATTCAGTTTCAAACACGCAATTTCCAAAAGTCACATATAACAGTTGTTCAGGATAACTATATTACTATGTTATAAACCTTTTCTCTTTTCAGAAATAAAAGTTGGTGTTCTAAAGAAAAATGACTTAATTTTAATCATTCTACAGGTAGTCCCAATATGCTAAGATGCTGCTTGAAAGATTTATTTATAAATTAACTATTTTCCACATGCAATGTTACAATATTAGGGATGTTCTTGAGTTTTCAAAAATGCTTTAGCACTTGTTATTAATCCACATTGAAACGTGTTAACTTGGTCATAACTGACCACACTGTCCCATGTGAACTTGAGTTACAGATTAAGGGAGACAGCCAGGAAAAGGCCATCGTCCTTGACTTCGAGCTAACCGTGAAGGTTCGGGGACTATTTCTCACTCTAAGTGCTCACTTGAATTCAACGCACACTTACAGGAAATGTAATGCTAGGTACTGTGTGCTCAAGTACTCAAGAATCACTCCCATCTCCTTTGAAGAAGAGGCTAATGTGCGAACTGTCCATAAACTGAAAAATAACTAGTCCCTCCTCCTCCCCCCCTCCCTCTCTCTGGTGCATCACCCTTCCCCCTTCCCTCACCATCCCCCACCTCTTCCCTCCAGGCTTGTACCTCGGTGAACACTCAGCTCTCTTCTAAGTTCCAGAGCCCATTCCTTTGTGTCTGCGATTTGTATCCTGAGCCCACACAGTCCCACTGGCTCACTTTTTCTATCTCTGCGATTTCTAAATAAACTTTTGCTTGTATTTGAAATTAAAAAATACTATATTGAAGCCCGTTGTTGACAAATGTTTAAAGGTTTCATTACACTGATCTTTGACTGAAATTAAAAAAATATTTTTTTCAATAATACATTAAATTTATAACTGGTTATTTTATCACAAGAATTTAACCAGGATAAGTTTCCTGTCTATAAACTACATTTAATTTCAAACTTCATCTTCAGTCAGGTTCAAATTTAGGTGAACAATCAGTAATAGTCTGTCTACCAAAACTGATGCCTCGGTTAATTTAAGTAAATCTTCTCTTTGGTTAAATCCTCTCTCCGATTCACTTACTTAATTCTTATATAAAATAGAAGTTACAAAAGTTACTCCCAAGTTAACATTTTTGTGGTTTCCTCTAGATATGCTATCAAGCATGGTTTTTTTTAAAGATCTGCTTCCTCTCCTCGGTCCAACTTGAGCCCTCTTCCTTCAGCGAATTTTAGGGCACTGTCAAGATCCAGAACTCAGTGATCAGCGCTGAGGTCTACACTAATGGCCTCCAAAGCATGCTCAAGTCAATTCACTAAGGAGCAAGAAAAAAAATCATTAAAATCCCTGCACGGACTATTAACCTACAAAAAACACCAAATTAGTTTACTAAATAATGTAACAGACTGACAATTGCATTCTCCCCGGTGTCTGCCCACCTCTCACATGTCACACACTACGGGCCACATAATGAGGACAGATTACAAAGTATGGAGAGGAACATTCATTCTCACAGTACCGTGACATTTTGCAATTTTCGTGTATCCAGGTGGTTACATGGTTTATATTATCCCAAATAATAGAAACTTTACATTATGGAGAATGACCACAAAAATCTTTTAAGCTAAACAGAAGTTTACCATGATCTTGTAGTAAAACACTTAAGTATTACCGAACTTAAAGACGAGTTACACAGTTTGTTTTACAAAAAGATAAGTATTCCAAAACGGATGTGTCCTTTACCGTGAAGAGAAAGGAACTGATAGCCTGATCCTTCAAAGTTTTTTTTAATGAATTAATAGATATCTTGGAAATGTGTTCATTATTTTATTGCCAAAAAATGTGCATTATCTAGTTTTTTTAAAAAAAAAACCTCTGCATCTGATCTGCACGTGTGTACAAAAACTTAAAAGCAGACTTCAACTTAACATTCTTCCAAAGGAAGAGTTCTGATGGGATTTAAGCCTACTTGTTAAAAACATAAAAATGCAACACGTGCCCTGGCTGGCATAGGTCAGTGGATTGAGTGCAGGCTGTGAACCAAAGCATCGCAGGTTCGATTCCCAGTCAGGGCACATGCCTGGTTTGCAGGCCATGACCCCCAGCAATCACACATTGATGTTTCTCTTTCTCTCTCTCTCTTTCTCCCTTCCTTTGCCTCTCTAAAAATAAAATAACTAAAATTTTAAAATTAAAAAAAAATCTTCCTTAAAAAAATGCAACACGTATTAGTTTACAAATACAACTAATATTAGGGATAATGGAAATTTACTTAGCTAAGGTTCAATAAAAATACTTTGCTTAACTGAGAATTTTTAAAAAACTATCATCATTTATTAAGAGTATTCAACAACAGATTTTTAACAAATATGGCAGTCACTAAAACCAATCTGGAACATAGACCCCAGTTTTAAGTCGCCATATCTCAAAGTTTTAAGTCTCAAATACAATGAAATATATACTCAATTGCACTTCTCTTACTAAAAGAAACTTTAAAAATTATTCTTAAACTGACTTAATTCTTAACTGATGATATTGACAGTACCACAGATTAAGAGGGAAATGAGGTGGAAGAAGAATGGTTCTTTAGAGAGAAGAAGGGGCAAGGACGGTCTCTTTTGAAAATATCTAAAGAATAATTCTACGCAGAAAACCCGCAGGAAGCGCACGCGAGGCACGGCACAGGGAGCACACAGAGACCCCTAAGGAAGGCGAGGCAGCCAGGCGCACCGGGGGGCAGAGGGGGAGAACTGTGTGCGATGCAGTCAGCCGCGCTCGCAGGAGCCAGGTCTGCGGGGCAGCAAACTGGAGACCAAAGAGGGGAGCAACCCCGTCACAGTCGTGTCACTAACAAAGGTCATTCCAGCCGCTACTTGGAGAATTACTGTAGGGGGAAGCAGCATTAGCTAGGAAGCCACTTACAAGTATCTACTCTATGAGAGGCTCGACATTAGCTTGTTATTAATAGAAAATGATCAATTTTATATTACATTACTTACGATCCTCAACGCTGGTCAAAATAACTATATTCATTAAATAACATGAATAAACATGCTCTTAAGTCCGTTTTTACCATTTTGTCACTGTAACTAGAATCTACCAAACTTGAAATCATTTAGAAAGTGAAGTCATATGAGACAGTGTTAAGCAAACAAAAATCAGGGACGAAGCTCCAACCAAAAGACACAATCACCTTTCGTTAAGGCTGGAAGAGATGGGCTTAAAGGTCTTAAGTGACATAGACATAGTGCAATTAAAAATAAACCGTACCAAGCGCTGGCTGGCGTAGCTCAGTGGATTGAGCGCGGGCTGCGAACCAAAGCATCACAGGTTCAATTCCCAGTCAGGGCACATGCCTGGGTTGCAGGCCATGACCCCCAACAATCGCACATTGATGTTTCTCTCTCTCTATCTCCATCTCCCTCCCTTCCCTCTCTAAAAATAAATAAATAAAATCTTTAAATAAATAATAAATAAATAAGTAAACCCTACCAATCACCGAGACAGTAACTGGTCGTAGAATGACTACGTGCACAGAATGTTTGTATCAGAATGCCCACTCAGAACTTACAACACCACAGTCCACAGAGTTCTCCTCCCCACTATTCACTCTCATCTAGAAGGTAACTAGGGCCACAGAGGGCTCTGTGACAGCCACCCAGGGTAAAGGCTCGGGGAGCTGGAGACAGAGAAACCGGCCGCGGCTGGGGTCAAAGGGCGCGCAGGGTGCGCTTCTGCCGGACTCCAGAACAGAGGGGCGCGCAGGCATCCAGGGCTTGCGGACGTCCGGAGCGGCGGACGCCTGCGGGCAGGGCGCGGGCGGTCTCCTCACCTCCGGGTGCGGATGCCGCGGCTCCTCCCCAGACACCGACCGTGGCGACTCCTGCCGCGCGGGAGCCACGGCCTCACCGCCAGGCTCCTTGCTCCGCTCATCCTCCATGCCCGATGTCAAGTAAGAAGAGAACAGCAGGAGCTCCAATCGCTCACTCTCACTCCGCCAAGCTCTAAAACCTCGCCTTTCTCCGTCAAAAAATTACCGGCTCGCGTTCCCGCGGCCTCAGCCACACAAACTGGGGTAGACACCGCCCACTTCCGGGAGCGTGTGGCGTCTACACGCCGCGCAGGCGCAGTGAGCCAGCGTGTACACACACAGGACGCCAAAGCTAGTGCAGGCGGAAGAGGGGAAGGAGACGCCAGCGGGTGAAAAATGGGGAACCGAGCCCAGCCCCGAGGCATCGCAGGGTCGTACAGAAGCGACTCAGGAGTCTGGACTCCAGTCGTTAGAGTCTCCCGAGTAAATGATCCCATCAACGTTTTCTGATAAGGAAAACAAGGAGTACTATATTGAGAAGTAAATTTTTGTCTGTGTTTTTTCCCCTTAAAACAACAGACTTACCTTTGTGTTTATAAACTAAGGTTTATAGGCTCAGAAATTATAAGGACGTCTAAGGTACAACTCCTGAGCTAATAATCTTTTTTTTCCAGGATTTATTCATCTTTTCTTCGGATAGCAACTTTGCATCCTGACACACAACTGCAGAGAAATTAATGAGAATTGTTCATCTTATCTCTCTAGAATATATCTGTTTTGTCTCTCGAAAAAAAAAATGACCTGGTGAATGTTACCAGGATCCAAATTACATGAACATTAATAAGCACTAGCTCTAAACTGTTTCACTTGAACTTTATGATTTGATACATACGACTCAACTGTTAAGACTCACCAGCAAGGACTGATAATTTATTTACAGTGCAAATGATGGGTTTCTACCTTAGCACTGCTGCCTGTATCTATGCGGATGCTCATTCATTCATTCATTCAACAAATCTTTATTGAGCACCTTCTATGTGCCAGGAATGAGCGTTGGGCAAAATGCCAAAAACTTGGCCATAGTGGGTTTACATCCAAGAAGTGGAGTACAAACAATAAATAAAAGAAGTAAGCAAAACGTTTGCAATATAGAGAAATACTAGCAGGTAAGGGGAGTGGGGACGTCCACTTGAAAACGGGGGGCTGCAGTTCTACATAGAGTGATTACGGGAAGTCTCCCTAATGATGTGCTGTTTGAGCAAAGCGCTGAAGGAGGCGGAGGAGCGAACTGTGAGGCTGTCTGGGGGAGAGAACTTCAGGCAGAGCAAGCAACAAGTGAAAACGGCTCTGAGCTGAGGATGTGCCTGAAATGTCCAAGAAATACAGTGTCCTGAACAGATGCTGTTTGACGGAAGATGGGGTTAGGTCCTGATAAACTTAAGTTGAAAATGTCGTTAAGTTGGAATGCATTTAACATAGTGTTGTAGTGTATCAGTTGTTCACCCTCGTGATCGTGTGTGGCTGAGAAAGAACGATGGCTCATTGTCACTGCCCAGCATCGGGAGAGAGTATCCTACTGCACATGGCTAGCCTGGGAGAAGATCAAATTCAAAATCTGAAAAACAAAGCAAAATAAACTTTGAAGTATGGTTTCTACTGAATGCAAATCACTTTCACACTATTGTAAAGTTGAAAAATCATAAGTGGAACCATCCTAAGTTGTACTGTCTGTATTTCCTTCTGATTGTGTGATAACAGCATTCAGGGGCCCAAATGTTTTTATGTGTTGACTGTGCTGTTACTTTCCATATGCTACCAAGGGAGAACTCTCAGTGATGCTAGTAGTGCCCTCTGCCTACGAAAATCCGTGCCCTAGTTATACAGCTGAAGGGGAAAGCCTCGCTAAAGGTTTTAGCCTGCCTAAAGGTACAGCACAAACCTAAAAAAGAGGGGTTCAGAATTGGTTATTCTCTTCAACTGCAGTTGAATTTTGTATTATTCACTCTCTCCTGTATTTTCCACCTTTTCCTTGCAAATGGACCTTTTCCTTCTGTATTTAATCAGGCTTAACTCAAAAATTTCCAACTTAAAAAGACAAACCAAACACTCCCTTCAACCTCAGAAACCCTATAGCTACTGCAGTCTCTCTCTTTCCCTTCTGAGATAAACCTTGGAAAGCAGTGTCTGTTTTCTCACAACATCCCTTCACTAGACACCCTACCCTGAATTGGATTCCACCCCCACAGTCCAGGGCCTTTACTGCTCCATTAAAGGCACCAGTTATCTCCCGGTGGTTAAAGCCAGTAGGCTCTCATCAGAGCTCCTTCTAGGTGGCCTTTAAGCAGCATCCAACATTGTTGGCCACTCTTTATTTACTGGAACACTGCCTTACTTTGGTCTCCATGACAACACACTTGCCTGGCTTCCTTCTTTTCTCTCTGGCCATTCCTTCTTAATCTCCCCGGTCAATTCCCCCTCTTACATTAAATTGTATAATGTAGGAATTCTTTCAAAGCTGGTGTTAGACCTTCTTCTTTCCTATTGTATTCTTTTCTCACTATAGACTTTCACCCTAGGTATTCTTATCCATTCTTGGTATGTGCACTGACCAGGAATGGAACCCACAGCCTTTTGGTGTATGGGACAATGCTCCAACCAGCCAAGCCACACCAGCCGAAGGGCTCCACCCAGGATCTCAATTCTGAGCACCAGATCCGTGTATCTAATTGCCTGCTTACAAACACCTGAAAATCAACATATCCAAAAGTGAACTCACCTTCCCACCAAAACCCACTTCTCTGTAATTTCTTTTCTCAGCAAATGATTCTACAGTCTGCACAGTTGATTGGCCAGAAATATGGAATTCACTTTGGACTGTCATCTTCTCCACCTTCATCCAGATGACTGCAGTGCTCAAAATAATCTGGTTTGTGCTTCTCTCTCCAGGTTTAGCATGAAATACCTTCTATCTCCTTCCATACCAACTTCTATCGGTACCTCGGACCTCCCATGCTGTTCTCCTGTCCTGGCTTTGCCCAGGCTCATTTCTGTGATTCTTTAGATACAGATTGAACTTTACTTCTACAGAATGTTTCCCCCATATCTCCAGATTTTGTTAGATTCTGCCCTTTATGAGATCTTTTTTTCTTGGCATGTTTTTTTCCCCCAGAATAAAGATTGAACTGTATAAGAAAAAGACTTTAAGTGTCAGTGGTTTAAATGACATAGAAGTTGATGTCTCTTGGAAGGTAAAGCTTGGCTCTCTAATGCAGACGTCAAGGGCCTGGGGTTGTCCTGTCTCGTTGCTGCACCATTCCTGGCATGTTGTTCTCATCCCCATGTTCCAGACAGTGAGGCATTCCGGGTGCCGGCCAGCCGGTGGAGAGAGGGAGAAGTTGAAAGGGAGAATGTGCATTTCCTTTTACGGTCACACCCAGAAGGCATGCACATATTTATGCTTCTGTCTCACATAACCACACGCTAGTTGCAAAAGAGCTTGGGGGAAATGTCATGGTTCTGTGAAGAGTTAACTATAAACATTGAAAGTCTATTGTTATTGAAAAAGGGAAGGTCAACTATTCAGACAACTAACAGTCTCTGCCACAATCCTGGTGAACACACATATTCATGCACACCCTCAGTCCCGCACATAGTGTGCACTCATCCCTTCCCCACTGGAGATGAACTCCAGATCCTGGTCAGCTAGTGCATCCAGCTCAGTACCTACAATCTCCGGCTGATGTTCAGTCCTCTCCATCAGGCTCCAGTGGGGGCTCTTCTTGGTCCAATCACTTATAAACCAAAAGACTAGTCATCCACTCTGACCATACCCTATATAAAATAGTGGGAGCTGTAGCAGGAGAGCTGGAATAAGAATGCTGATTTGGAAAAAAAATAAGAAGAAAATTGGAAAACACAGATAGTCACTGAACCATAGAGATGACCAGTTCCTGCTGAGCAGGGACTGAAGAGATTCTGGGCCCAGACTGATTAGACTCCAGTGACTAGCACTGTTTCTGCTCTGGCGAGGGCCGGGGCAGCAGGGGGGGGGGGGGACAGTGGTATGCAGAGGCGAGGGGGTTGTCTCTCCCATGTCCATCTCCTGTGGCTCCCATCTGGCATATCTGAGAGTTTCAATCATTTCAGTTTAGATACAAATAAATATGCATATGTGTATATCATTTGTGAGTTAAATAATTCCTTATTCTACTAGGCTCTCTTCTTGTCTGATATTACAGAATGGCTTAGCAACATTTGTGTGCTCTGGTACACAAATCATTCCCTAGTGCATCTCGACACTGAACAAACGGCCCTCTGCTCCATCCACAGCATCGGACATGTGGCCTTGCTGACAAGCACAGCCCTGCATGGCAGTCCAGTGACGGGGACTTGTATACAAATTTGGAACTTTTTGTTAAATAAATAATCTGAGAAAGTTTATTTTAAACATTTTCTATGTGCTTTTTAAACAACCGTGATCAAATGTGCATATTAAATATTTCAGACTTATTTTGAAATTAAGCAGAAGAAACAATTTGGGTTTTTGGTACATAAAACACAATAGATTTTTATTATAAAGAACTTCAGATATTCATAAATATTTAAATTATAAACAATTCATTTGAAGGTTATAGCAATTCAATTAAGTCAGAATAAGAAATAAAAACAAAGTAAACATCAGAAACAGATTGTACTTCATAAACACATATAATGTATATTTATACTTTTGTTCAGGTTCCTAATGTCTTTATAATGTACCAGAAATTCATCAAATTATTTTAAAATTATAGCTTTTCTCTGACTACAGAAGTCATGCATATTCAATTGGGAAGTGTTTTAAAATAGGGGCATATGTTCCGCTGAGATTTTAGTAGCAATAGCAGCAGCCAGCCTCTCTTTAGTGACCACCCACAGGCTAGTTCCTTCAAATGCCACCAGACGGCGATAAATCCAAAAATTGCTCTAGCTGATGCATGAATAGGCTTCTAAACTGTGAGGGTGCTGGCAGGTTTTCAATTTTAGTTTGGGAAGGCAGCAAAAAAGAGGAATTAAAATTTTTCACTTTGTAAAAAATTGTATCTGAACAAGCATTAAATGTTGGAAAAGGATGATCACTACTCTTTTTGGAACCTAATTATACATTTCTGAATATACCATTTATTGAGTGCTTACTGTTAACCATGATAGGTGTTATTGATAAAACTTGGTCCTGATATTTTAGGGTTAATATTTTCTCTGGGGAAAGAGGCATATGAAAACAAAGGAATTGGGGCCCAGTTTGTTGTGTACCACTCTGAAAACCTTTCACTGTGAAGGACAGGATTCGTTCTGCTGAAGGGAAATGTGTCAGAAGAATGCTCCGCAGAAGAACTGGACACTGCGGAATGAGGAGACACTTGAACTTCCAGGTTAAAGTGGTGGGTTGAATATATGCATTTAATTTTCCCCCCTCTTGAACAAATATAAAGATAGGAAGTGTTTTCTTTCAAAACCTAAACCCACAAAGATGAGGAGAATAAAAGAGACAATAGCCACAACATTTTGAAAGGTAAAAAACCGATGGATCAGTGGTGAGTGATTTAACAGACCTGAGAAAACAAAATCTCAAGCTGTCAGTGGGAAAGCTGGAACCAACCACGTTTACACAGCAACATCTTCAGAGGACACAATTCCTGGGTTCTTTAAATTAGGACTGAAAGTCTAGGAGTGCTGCTGAAAGGCAGAGAGGAGCTCATAGAAGGAGGACTGGGGAGAGCTGTTTAAAGAGAAACTGGAGCTATAGAATCTCCCTCGCCCCAGCAGAAGTCTAGATATTTACTGTCATTGAGGGGGTAGAAGAGGTCACCCTCCATCCCCAACCTCTTCTCCAACTTGGTTCCCAGAGTGTAGCAGCTGTATCTTTATAGCAGCTGTATCTTTACTTTTTAAGTGGGATATTGGAAGATTCTTTCCTGGGGGAATCTGGCCATCCCAAAAGAAAATGTTTCAAGATACTGATATCCTTATTTTCCCTCACCAGCCTCTCCACCAACATCAACCCATAGTGAAACTCACAAATTTAGAGTTTCTGACCAGTTTTTAAATTGTCCACTCTTAATTTTGACCAGGCCACCAAAAATTACCAGATATCTGAAGAAAGCCTGTTATATAGAAGAGAAAGACCAAAAAAGAGCAAACAGAAGGAGCATCTTAGATGAAACAGAGATTATTCAAGACTTAAAACCAATAACTATAACCATATCCTCAGAGAAATAAAAGGAAACATTGCATCCACTAAATAAGAACCAAGGCTGATCTACCTCCAGCCAAGATGGAGGCGTAGATAGACACACTGTGCCTCCTCGTACAACCAAAAGAAGGACAATAATTTAGAAACAAACAATAAAAACAACCAGAACTGACAAAGCCAAACTGTATGGAAGTCCAACAACCAAGGAGTTAAAAAAGAAATAATCACCCAGACCAGTAGGAGGAGTGGAGATGAGCAGCTGGATGGAGAAGACTCGTAGCAAGGTGGTGGCTGGTGGACTGGGCAGTCCCATATTCGCGTGCAGAAAAACCAGGAGGAACAACTGCAGAATGAGAGACCACACAACCCAGGGCCCGAGCATGGGAAATAAAGCCTCAAACCTCTGACTGAGAACACTTGTGGGGGTTGAAGTGGCAGCGGGTGAGACTCCCAGCCTCACAGGAGACTTTGTTGGAGAGACCCACAGTGTCCTACAATGTACACAAGCCCATCCACCCGGGAATCAGCACCAGAAGGGCCCAATTTGCTTGTGGGAAGCAGGGGAAGTGACTGAAATCTGGCAGAGAGCAGAGCAAGTGCCATTGTTCCCTCTTGGACCCCTCCCCCACATACAGCATCACAACCCAGCAACGTGGTAGCCCCACCCTGGTGAACACCTAAGACTCCACCCCTTTATGTAACAGGTGTGCCACAACAACAACAACAACAAAATGGCCGAATGAAAGAACAGATCAAAGCTCCAGAAAAAAATACAACTAAGCCACAAAGAGATAGCCAACCTATCAGATGCACAATTCAAAACACGGTAATCAGGATGCTCAAAGAATTGGTTGAATTTGGTCGCATATTAGATGAAAAAATGAAGGCTATACTAAGGGAAATAAAGGAAAATGTACAGGGAACCAATAGTGATGGTAAGAAAATTGGGGCTCAGATCAACAGTGTGGACCAGGAGGAAGAAAGAAATATTCAACCAGAAAACAATGAAGAAACAAGAATTCAAAAAATGAGGAGAGGCTTAGGAACATCCAGGCCATCTTTAAACATTCCAACATCCAAATCACAGGGGTACCAGAAGGAGAAAAACAACAGGAACAAATTGAAAACTTATTTAAACAAATAATGAAGGAGAACTTTCCCAGTCTGGCAAAGAAAACAGATTTCCAAGAAGTCCGGGAAGCTCAGAGAGTCCCAAAGAAGTTGGACCCAAGGAGGAGCTCACCAAGGCACATCATAATTACATTAGCCAAAGTAAAAATGAAGGAGAGAATCCTAGAAGCAGCAAGAGATAAGGAGACAGTAACCTACAAAGGAGTTCCCATCAGACTGTCAGCTGATTTCTCAAAAGAGATCTTGCAGGCAAGAAGGGGCTGGAAAGAAGTATTCCAAGGCATGAAAGGCAAGGATCTACATCCCAGATTGCTCTAATCAGCAAAACTTTCATTTAGAATGGAAGGGCAGATAAAGTGCTTCTCCAGTAAGGTCAAGTTAAAGGAGTTCATCATCACCAAGCCCTTATTTTATGAAATGTTAAAGGGACTTATCTAAGAAAAAGAAGATAAAAAATATGAACAGTAAGATGACAACAAACTCACAGTTATTAACAACCACACCTAAAACAAACAAACAAACAAAAAAACTAAGCAAACAACTAGAACAAGAACAGAATCACAGAAATGGAGATCACGCGGAGGGTTATCAGCAGGGGAGCGGGAGGGGGAGAGAGGGGGAAAAGGTACAGAGAATAAGTAGAATAAATGGTAGGTAGAAAATAGACAGGGGAGGATAAGAATAGTATGGGAAATGTAGAAGCCAAAGAACTTATATGTATGACCCATGGGCATGAACTAAAGTGGGGGGGATGTGGGTGGGAGGGGGTGTGCAGGGTGGAGGGGAATAAAGGGAGGGAATGGGACAACTGTAATAGCATAATCAATAAAATATATTTTAAAAAAAGAACCAAGGCTATAGAAATGGAAGATATAGGGAAAACAAAACTAGAAAGAACTCTTGGAAATTAAAAACCTGGTAACAGAAAACAAATGCTAGCCATTATATTTAAATTTAAATTACTTAAAATTAATAAAATATTTGGCCCAGCTGATGTGGCCCAGTGGATTGAGTGCCCCCCTAGGAACCAAGGGGTCATCAGTTTGATTCCCAGTCAGGGTATATGCATGGGTTTTGGGCCGGGTCCCCAGTAGGGGATGGGAAAGAGGCAACCACACATTAATGTTTCTCTCCCTCTCTTTCTCCCTCCCTTCTCCTCTCTCTAAAAAGATAAATAAATAAAATATTTTTAAATTAATAAAATATTTAAATATTCATTTGTACTACTGTATTTTTCATATCATAAGATGCACCTAGGTTTTAGAGGAGGAAAATAGGAAAAAAATTTTTGAAGGAAAAAATGTGATAAAATATTTAATAACATAAATAACATATTTCATCAATGTTAGTGTAAGCAGAACTCAACAGCAGCATTAACAACCATTATTCCTTCCAAATTTGGGGTGGGGGTGCGTCTTATAGTCCAAAAAACATGGCGATTGTATTTCAAATGCTCAAAAGCGATGTGTGTGGCTAGTGGCTAAGGTATTAAACAACTCAGATATAGAACATTTCCATTACTGCAGGAAGTTCTATTGATAACATTTGAAAAAGTAAGTTTGAGGACTTCTCTCATAATGTGGAAGAAGATGTTATGCACTTGCCTGGGTTACGGGGCCAGGTCCCTGGTCAGGACGCACAAGAGGCAACCACACATTGATGTCTCTCTCCCTTTTTCTCCCTCTCTTCTACTTTCTCTGAAGGTAAATAAATAAAATCTTTTAAAAAAAAAGTATCAAGGTCATGAAAAACAAGGAAAGAAGAAGAACTGCCGTAGATTGGAGGAAACAAAAAAGACATTAAATGCAATATAGGATCAATTTGAAAATAAAAATACAAATAAAGAAGCAGTGATTGTAGCTACTGTCAACTCTGTCTAATTCATTGACACTCCCTTAGAGTTGTTGGAGAATGAAGTCCTGAGGGTCACAGAAGCAGCAATGAAATCAGAGCTGCTGAGAGCACCTAGATCATCGTGGGCTGATAGTGCCAGACCAGGGATGCTCGTGCTTTCTAAGTAAGAGGGGAAATACTGAAGGATGTAAGCAAAGGAGCACGCTGCTTAGGTGAGCATCTTGTTGAGATCATTCAGGCTACTATGTCCCAACATGACTCACTGGGACATTAGACCTAAAACAGGAGATATGAGAACCATATCTCCAAAATGACACCCAATAGCTTTTACCTCCTGGCTTTCATGCTCTTGTATGACCCCTTCCACATTTCGAAAAGACTACACATTCCAGCTTCCCTTGCAGCTAGATATGGCCATATAATTTAATTTTGGATAATGGGGTATAAGGAGAATGTAGGTAATTTCAGGAAATGTCCTTAAATGAAGACATGTACACATCTTTGCCCTTTCTTCTTCCTGAGCTTAAAGTATAGACATGATGGTTGAAGATTATGAGTTTGAGATTATGAGGTGTATCCATATATTGATGACAATGAAATGAAAAGGTCGAAAGAACACGGATTGTAAGCCACTCTTTTAGTCCTAGAGTGCTAACATCAAAACCTAATTTATGTGAAAAAACAAAAACCTGTGCTGCTTAAGTTACCATTTTAGAGGGTTTTCTATCTTTACAAGAAACCTAATAATAACTGTTAACAAATGAAACTTAAAAATGCTCATTTAGTTCACACAAGAAAGCCATTCTTTTTAGGTAAGCATATGATAAAATTAAATACAAAAGCAGATCAAAGGTTTTATTAATATAAATTACTTTAATGTCAAACATCATGAAGTAAAACAAAGAAACAATTTACCTCGCATGGCTCAAAGTCAAGAGTTTCTTGGAATTTATAGCTCATGTCCTTCTTCACATCAACTTAGACGATCCAAGGTGTAAGCCATAGAATACACAGCTTGTTTGACATTGTAGTTCTTAGCTGAGACACATCCAGAAGGGCATTTTTAAGATTTTTCCAACTTCTCCTCTCCAGTACAAAATTTTTCAGACATATAACCTGTCCTCATTACCCCTCATATTAACTCTATGGTCAATGCCGTATAGAATACTACTGTTGGGCCAAGTACAACTGAAAGCAGTTTGCCAGAATTCAATGCTCAGAACATCATTTGGATCCTTGCCAGGAGGTACATCATAAAGAAATTTCTTTTAATCCTGGTGTATCAGCTCTTAGTATTGCAAAGCCAATGCTTCTGCCAGCATGGGAAATATTCAGGCTTTGCAATGAGGGCTTCCAGGCTATCCAGGCTTCACTCGTTATTCCTGTCCTGTCAGTTATGTTCTGGTAAACCATGTCCAGCCCCGAAGGACTGAGTTTAATATCAGGTGCATGAAGTGCATTGCCTCTGGCAGTGGATTTCTTTATAACATCGATAGCTTTTTGCATTTTCCCACTGGAATGGACTTTGGAATGGTTTCATAGAATGCATTATGGAGGTTGGCACTCTCTATTTTTTCCTTAAAAATTTTTACTCCATATTTTCCATAATCATCATCAGCTGCGATAGCACCTACCCAGACCCCACCAAAGTGTTGGATGCGCTTTACCGCAGCCTCTGACTGGACCTTCTCTACTGTGCGAAGATAAGATGGAAACGCAATATTTGTCACTAAAAATTGAGCAGGTGGAGGTATAGGCCACCTACAATTGAAAATATCCATGCAGTTATTAGAAATCAACAGTGCAATCACAAATTACACAATCTCTGAATATTTTATTGGTGAGATGAAGAACTTAACAGTTCCTCTCCCTTTATCATCCTGTTCTTCCAGAGACAAAAGGACTTCTGCTCCTCTCTCTATTCTGGAGGCAGGGACTGTTGCAGGAACAGGTTGGGCCTCCTAATCCACCCTTTTCCCACCCTACCCCAAGGGCGTCGGAGGAGCTGATTAATGATGACTAGTGATGATGCCATTCAATGCACCATTTTCACAGGGGGTCACGGCATTGGAAAGGAGTTCGTCTGTCCTTTCGCCTGTGTTCATTTGAGACGAGGTGTGTGCATCGAGCCATCAAGGATTTCTCAGATCTCACTTCTCACCTGCACAGATGGTGGAAGGAATGGACTCACAATCTACTTGGCAGGCCTGGTCCCCTCCCCTCCCCTCCCCCCGCCTCCCCTGGGAAAGAACTGCAGTGGTAGGAATCTGGCTCTCCCAGTGTGTTCTTTTTTTTTTTAATGTATTTTTCTTTTTATTTTCAATATCATTTTCTCAACCTGTCTTTTCAACCTTAATAGCACAGCTCGTCTTACCCCTCATGCCAACCCTGTGGACTATGCATTATACATGAAGGTCCTAGTCCATTCTGTGGGGCCCTTAGGGGCAGAGAAGTGCTGGCTACACACGCAAGTCTGCATTTAGTATTTATAGAGCATGACGGGAAAGAAATTATAGGTATGACATATTCGGAGAGAAAATAAATAAAGCTTAATATGGGATTTGTGGAGGATTAACAGGATAGATGTTTAAGGATGAGAATGACAAAAAAAGAATGGAAACAAATTTATAACTGAATATTGAAAATCAATTAATTTGCTCCCCCATTCATGTTCAAAGGAAAAACCCTCTAAGAATATGAAATAGTTTTTAGAGATTTTTTTTTTTGGTTTGCATTTTAGAATGTGTACTTCTTTATGGAGGCAAATTTGCTATGAATCTTAAATCCAATTTTTTATTCCCTTCAATATGATGATGAAGATGCAATAGCAGTTATTTGGTGAGCAATTTCTCTCAAGCACACAGTAAGTGATTTTACAATATTATCTCATTTAAACTTCATACCTGTGCAGTGCAAGTGCTATCAACTAACTTCATTCGACAGATGACATTGGGTCTTCAAGAGATAAATTAACCAGCCCAAGGACAAAATGCTAACTAATATTTCAGGATGAATACAACGTTGTGGTCCAAACCTCCTTTGTGGAAGTGTCCATATGTGTTTAATCACTTTGTGAAAGCTCTGGACTGGCAAAAGAGACAAATGTTCACTCTTTCTTACCCAGTTGCCCGACTCGTGCTCTCTGTTCTCATTGTGGGTTAGAATAATCCCGTGCGTTTGTAAAATTGAGGCTCAGGCCTTCCTGCCAGCCAATGCAGTCGGAATGCCATGAGCTGATATCAAAACAGAACAAGTTAAGCTAACAAGTTCAGCAATGGATTAAAATGGAAAAGGGGTAGGGGACTGTGATTGCATTGAAAATGTCAAGGTAAATTCATGGCTAAGGGAATGTGGCTAACTGGAGAAGGGGGTAGGACTGCCTGTCAGCTCTTAGCTGCAGTGAGTGGGAGGTTAAGTGGAGCGGGTAATGGAGAACGAAACAAATGTAGAGTCACTGGCTTTCTGTTTCCAAGGAAGATGTGACATAAAATCCTGAGCCCTGAATTCAGGAGAAAAACATTGAGATGTACAGAAAGTTCTCAAATATAATCCCACTGGGGACAGACAGTATACAAAAATAAGAATATAAAACTAACAGAATTAGCTAACATTAACCAGGGGTGGTGGGGGAGGATACCATAAAGATGGATCCTGGCATCAATATGTTTTAAAGGCCTCCCAAAGGTCCCAGTGTGCGTACAGGATTAAGATTCATTGCCTTCCCTCTTCCCTCTTAATCCAGTCTCACACCCCTGCACATCTCCACTTCACTATTTGGCATGTGGCATGTAGAATCTCCTGTGATTTATGTTGTTTCCAGACGAGCAAAGGACACTTAGCCCCCCTGAAGAGATGCTGTGTTTGAGCCAGCCCGACATGGTTTCTGCAGAAGGCAGCTGTTTGGAGATGCAGAAGCTAAGAACACGGCCTCTAATTCCTGCCATTTCATGTAGTTCAACCCCGGTCAAGTCTTTGCTGCGCTGTCATTCCCCACGGCTGGGCTCCCAGGGTGTCAGCCGGCCTTGGGGCCAGCTGCACTAAAAAATGCTCAGAAAAGCTTTTGGAGAAATAGTTCTTTTTGTCTGTACATAAACTAGTCGTTTCAGTCCTCTCCTGAAAATGGCAAGCGCTAGAAAGAGATGCCTTTCATTGTGATCAACTCATCACCCTTTGATTTTAAGACAGTTTGGTTTTCGGCAACTTTGCATTTCGCTCTTTGCTTCAGATCTCAAGTCAATGACTAAAATACATTAACACCGTGTTCCTGTCAGAGCCACAGTCTTATCTTTGCAGAAGAGTGGTTTCAAAGGTAGGCTGTTTTGGAATCGCCCCCAGGGAATGTTTTGGAAATCTGTGTAGGAAAGAGAATTACCTTTCACCATATTCGGTTGCCTGAAATATTTGGTAAACCATTGGCATGAAACTTTTGAATATCCCATCAGATATTTGTGCAAGAAAATCAAATAAATCAAACACCCTGTTTATGGTTATCTGAGCCTAGACCCAACTCCCTTTTACACATAAACACAAAGTATCTTTTGTGCAGTTTTAACATATACTGAAGTCTATGACTGCAACTACAAAGTAAAAAGAGCGAAGATGATCCTTTGTTTCGCTCGTTTGCCATTTCATCAAATCTTATCACTGATTTGGGGCATATTACTCACCAATATGAAATACCCATATTAGCCTTTATTTGTAGTTCTCATTTCATATGTGATGCTACAAATAAGGGCAAGCATACGTCTACTTCATTATTTTTTTCTATCATGCCCCTCTACTATACTATTATTCTTCTTATTTCTCCTTTATATTTTAGTGAGAGCATTGTATTGATTTTTAATGAAGTATGTTATAGGGGAATAATATTACCTATGAAATGCATTTTAGAATAGTTAAGGAGGTGCTAAAAATATTTGTTATGAAAAGTAAGTAGTGGGGCCTAACAGAGTTGAAAACTCTTCCTTTAGAAGAAAATGAAGCCGTGCTTTTTAGGCCGGATCCAGAGGAGCGTTGAATCTCAACTCCATATTTATAGAAGAACAAAAGGTAAACTTCAAAGGTGTAAAGTGTGCAAGGGTTTTCCAAATAGTATCAGCTTGGAAGCACAAAGATTCAAAGTAAATGGACTGTTATATAATTATATCATATACAACATATTATATATAATTACATATGCACTATATATTATATGCTTTGTGTGTGTGTATATATACACATAATATCAAACAATATCCAACGAAGACCAGCCTTGAAAATTCCCAGAGCAGACAAAACCAGTTTGGTCACACAAACAAAGCTTAATTTAGCTTATTTTGCAATACTAACTTAATCTGGGTCATTTCTTGCTTACCCCTCTGGAAATCACATGCAAAACTTGAACTGTTTCACAGGGTTAGTGTGAGGTAACCACTGAAAATTCCAGTTTCATAACCGATCACTGTGAAGAATAAATACTGCTTTCTCACTACGTGTGAGCTGCTTTATAACCGTGTACCCCTGCGTCTCATTCCCCGTTTTGGGTTGAGCGCTGAGTGCTCCTGCTTTTATTGTGTCTCTGGTGTGTGCAGAATAAGCTTTTACTAATCACTACTTCGGTGATTCACTGGTTTTACCTCTGTTATTTCTGAACTTTTGAATAATATATATTATATAATATATACCGGTAACATCAAGGATAATGTATGCAACTATATGAATATGAACTAAGGTGGAGTACTTTCCCTTCGTGTGACTGTTTGAAATAAGCCTTAACATGGAATTTCAATATTTCCTTTTAACACAAAAGATAAGACATGCTTTAGAAAAATTTCGCCTGCGTTAGCACAATGCAGAATGTATCACGAAATCGTCGTTGTCCTACTGGTTTTTCTGCAAGGCCTGCTAATCAGGCCCTCCCTTCCCAACCAGGCCCTGAAAGGGAGATCCACACCCCGGGCCGCGGCGCCTGGCTTTCTGGGGAGCTTTCCTTTCCCACCCTGGTGGAAGCCGGATCTTGTTTAGTCGCAGTTGCCATAGGAGCAGCCCTTGTTGCAGGGTTGAGTCCATCGCTAAAACAAATACCAGCGAAGAGCTGGAAAGCAGATTTCAGCCTTCAATACTTGAGACACCAAGGAATTAAAACAATCTGTGCAATTCAAATAGAATAAATCCCAGTGCCCCCAAGGGAAGCAGGGGTTTATTTTTAGGCTGTAAGCACCACTGCTCAGGCTTACGAGTGACAGACTGAATGCCCACAGCGGTGTGTGTGTCTGTGCGTCTGTTGCACTGGGGGTTTAGGCTCTTTAGCCCGGCCTGAGAAGCGGGAAAAGCAAACCAGCCCCGCCCCGCGCCGCCCAGAGCGCTCTTGGTGCTCCAGGCCTGGGGCTCCGGCACCCAGTAGGCAGAGCTGTGCTGTTCGCTGAGAAGGGCTCACAGCCGACCTCGTCCCTCAGTGCCTTTGTCATCCTCGTGACCCATCGTAGGGCACAGGGTGCTGGTGATACGTGGGGCTGGGTGGGGATGTGCAGCCGGAGCTGTGGCGTGCGCGGGTGGGTGGGGCGGGGTGTCCCGCGGGGAAAACCTTGGTGTTAGAGGCACGCGCTAGGACGCCGGAGCTGCCGTCGGCGCCCTGCATCCTGGTGGGAACCAGAGGGATCCTGGCGGTCGGTGGAGGGCGCGCGAGGTGAGCGCTCGCCAGGTCCGCGCCAGCTCCGCCCGAGGGAGGACCTGAAAGGGGTCCCGGACGGCTAGTGTTCAAACCAGATAACGAAGAACGGCGCCTTACCGTGTGAAAACATGGCCTAGAGCACCCTAGTCCAGGCTTGGTTTTGAAATGCTGGTTTGTAATCGCATCATGTTATTACTGGCCTTTTATGACATATAAATATTTTAAAAAGGCATTGTTATTTTAAAAAATTAATAGACTTCTTAAGGAGCAGATTTAGTTTTACCGAAAAATTGAGCAGAAAATACAGAGAATTCCCATGTGCCCCTTCTCTCCTCTCCTCAGTTTCTCAATTAACACTTTGCTTTAGTGTGGTTCATTTGTTACAAATGACCAGTTAACCCAGGTACAATATTTTTAACTGAGCCCATGGTTTTTCTTAGGGTTTACTGTTTGTACTGTACCGTTCTATGGGTTTGGACAAATGCATGTCACGTATCGATCAGTGCAGTATCATACAGAATCGTTCCACTGCGCTAAAAATCCCCTGCGCTCCAGGAATTCTTCCCTCGCGCCTTCACTCCTCCCCCAACCCGGCAACCACTGACCCTGCTACTCTCAGTGGTTTTGCCTTTTCCCGAGTGTCACATAGTTGGAATCACACAGTACACAGCCTTTTCAGATTGGCTGCTTTCACTTACGCATTTAAGGTTTCTCCGTGTCTTTTCATGGCTTGGCAGGTCTTTTTTTTTTTTTTTATCACCGAATAATATCCCATTGCATGGATGTTCTATTCTCGGTTTATCCATTCACTTAGTGAAGGGGATCTTGCTTGCTTCCAATTTTTGACAATTAGTTACTGGCTCTTTTGCTGAATCTGTAATTAAGAGATTACACATCAGAAGTAAATTCGATACCAGCCTTTGTGAACCAGACGTGGTTATTAACGACTTGCTGCGCGCAGACACATCTGGGCTCTCGGCTGCCGCCCCACGTTGTTTCCACGCCTCTTCCGCATTCTCTCCTAGCGCAGACTGCGTGCAGAGAATGGTATGCTTTAAATCTAATTATTATAGAAACGTGGGACACAGGTAGATTTACAGTTGTGAGTATGTAAATCCGTGTACTCTTGTATTATTTTCCAGACAAACAACTGTAAACCTCCTTTTGCCCCACCCTGTATATATTTTGGAATATGTGTGTAAATAATTTATTTCTTAAAAGGTGTTCTCCTTTTGTTTATAAAAAAATGCTTTTGGAAATAAAGTCAAATGGAACACTTACTTTAAATCCTCCTTCTGGCATCTTCGATGAGAGAGTCTTTTGATTACTTTGCTCCCGAGTGGCTCCCAGCTCCAGGGTCCCTGGAGCTCCACTAAGTGAGCAGCACACCGATGTCACCCTGGAGCAGCAGAGCATGTGGAAGCCGGCTTAACTCATCTCACCTCCAGCTGCAGATTCTTAGATCAGTCACGTTTGTATTCTTTCATTTTCATTGCGTTCTTGGTGATGCCATCCCTTCTCCAGGAAGTGACCTTTGTCTTCCCTGGTGGCCAAAGTTACCAGATACCTACAAGCACATCTGCAGGGGTTTTTTTGAAAATGGCAACAGGGAATAAGTTCTAAACTCCATTAAGGGAAATGATAGCAATAGTGGGGGTTCTAGAAGATCCAGTTGCAAAAGAACTCTCCTTCTTGTAAACCATTGCTTCTGAAGTGAGCGTTTACAATCGAAAGTCTTTTTATAGAATGAAATATTGGTGTGTTTACATTGGTTCTTTGAACCTCTAGGAGGATTTTTTCTTCTAAAAGCCATCTTGATCACTCAAGTTTGAACATCACTGTATTGTTGGACCATTGTGGGAAGACACCTACCGCCTTAGACTCCATCTTGGGCTTCGTGCTGCACAGCGGGCAGACCACAGCCAACAACGAGAGTGCCCTGGACCACTGCCTACCTACATACAAGGTTTCGTAGGACTCCCTTCCTTCTGGAGGGCAGCCACAGCACAGCAGTCATAGCATCAGGTGCCCTCGCTCACCTAGGAACCTGAAATTCAAGATCTGCCCCTTGGTCTCCACCTCGGACGTTGTGCTCCACAAAACATTGCTGCTGAACCAACAACAAGTCACAGCACCATGTGACTGCTAGGAACTTCAAAACCAAGTTCTACCCTCTAGGTTTCACTTTTGACTGACTTCCTGATCCTCAGAGGACAGCCACTGACCAACTGCAAGAGTCCCTTGTGCCCCTGTCTACCACCATGGCAGCTCTTGGTGGACTCCCTACTGACTGGAAGGCAACCTCAGAACAGCAGCCACAGCCTCGTGTGCTCTCGTTCATCTAGGAACCTTAAAGCCAAGGTCTGCCCCTTGGACCCCACCTTGAACTTCCTGCTTCATAGAGGGCAGCCACTGATCAACAAGAAGAATACGTTGGACCCCTGCCCACTTCCATACATGCTGTCATGCACTCCCTACTGACTCGAGGGCAATTACGTGATGGCAGTCATGGCACTGTGTGGCCTGGTTCACCTAGGAAACCTAAGACCAATATTGGCCCGTTGGTCTCTCTACCTTGGACTTTGGTCTCTACAGACGGTGGCTGCTGAGCAACAGTGAGAGTGCCTGGGCCCCTGGCCGTCACCATACGAGATCTCAATGGACTCTCTACCAGCTGGAGGGCAACCTCAGAACAGCAGTCCCAGCATCATGTGCCCTAGTTTACCTATGAACCTTGATACTAAGACCTGCCCCGTGGACTCCACCATGGACTTTATGCTCCACGGAAGGCAGTTGATAACCAACAACAAGAGTGCCCTCATCTCACGCCCACCTCCATACAAGTTCTAAGTGGACTCGCTTCCTAATCTAGGGTGACTCCAAACAGTATGCACTGCTTCACCTAGGAACCTTAAGACCAAAATCTTCGCCTTGGACTTCCCCCTCCACCAAGGACAGTTGGTGTCTCCCTCTCCCTAACCTGCAGGACCCCACTCACATGCACACCCAAACCGAGCCTCAAGGTGTCCATCGATGTACCCCAAGTGGTCATCTACGTGTGGCTGTCACGTGAGCTGGGCTTAAGATACTGGTACCTGTTCAAGAAAAAGTTCCTGATACCAACCCTCATTTATCCAATCACTGAAGTGGTCATCAAAATTATGAGCCCAGAAGCTGCAAGCAGTGAGAAGAGCATCCTCACAAACGCCCCATGGCCACCTAACCCTTGGTCCCAGCCATGTGCTTGGCTCCCAGGAGACGTTTGGCCTGAGACCAACTTCAGCCTGATGCCCTGGTGGCATATCACCTGGAGGGCCCTTTCCATCCGGGGAGTTCTGTGGTTTAGTGGGGCCTTGGTAAGGACCAGGCCTCCCTGAACACGCCACTAGTTTGAGGCCAGGGACTGAGCGCACTATGTGGAAGAGGCCCAGGCCCTGAGTGCACAGGTATCCCTGGCCGAGCTCCTCCATGCTAGTGACAGGCACTGCACAGGAGGCAGAAGCATCACGACAGCAGGCTCCCCAGCGGTGCAGGAGGCAGGCCGAGATCGTGCTCTGGAGCGTTTTTATGTGCAGGTGCAGGGTCTCCTAGAAGCTTTTCCCTTCCATAAAATAAGCCAAAAACGTGCAGGTGTGACGTCCCCACACAAGCCCACCCCAGGATGGCGCAGAAAGGGAGTTGGGCTGGAATGTGGGTGACCTCCTGGGGTGAAGGTGGCGTGAGCCAGCAAGACATGGTCTTCACTCACATCTCTTGCTCGTACTTATATTTCATGGTTTTGATTATTTCTATCATGGGAAATTATTATACCATAAGTTAAATTCTCATTTGAATTTTTGCAGATATGTTATTATGGGTTTAGCCACATTTTCTGTTATATATACAGAATTGGAAGTGTTTTGATGTAGAATATCTGTATTTGTGCCACAAAAAAAATCTATAAAAGAATCTGATCATTTCCCTTTCAATTTGACTAATAAAAATGCAGGAAGGGATTAGATATTTACAGAAACTACTGCCAGTAATTGGGAAAAATTGGTGCATTCACATTTTCACACTTTTCCTTCACAGAAAGGGTAATAAAACCCTAAGTAATTACAGCCAAATAGTCTTCCAGCTGTGTTATTCCGCACATATAAGTCACATGCTGTCAATATTTCATCAGTCACATGGGCTGAATAGCAATAATATATTTACACAGCGTGTGTACTGTTAATAGAATACGAGCAAGTAAACCTGAAAGGGCTCTCCCTAGAATAGGATGTATGTTTAGAAAAGGCAGTATGAATTCCAACAAAGGTCAAACAGGTCATTTCTTGCCATCTACCCTCTCTGTTAGCAGAAAGGAGAGGTTTACCTGTGTTCTTCGGACTGGGTAGTGTGATCCCCCAGATGCTGCCGAGGACCATGTTTCTTTATGGTTCAGAGCCTGGTAGATTCTTGGAGACTCAGAACCTGTGTCCAGTCATCCGGGAGCAGTCAAGACCAGCGGGCATAGCACTCACTACTGAACTAGGTGGTTTTAGGCAAGCTGGGTGTCCTTTTCTCAGCTGTAGAGGTTTATTTTAGAAATGAGCATGCACATTTTCTCACTAAAAACACCAAAACTCTATTCACAATTCTGGGACGATAAGTATTGAAACTTTTCTTTTTCTTTTTTTGCTGGTCCTTTCAGTCTGCTGATTATGTCTGGAGAACATCTCTGATTACAAAAGAATTGTCATGCCTCGTGGTCCAGCTTAAGTGGATATATTCACGGTTGTTTTTATCACATGAGAATATAAAGAACAATTTATTTCTAGAGTCCCACACTCCTTGATTTGTGAAATTTTTGTTCATTTCTAATGTTCTTTGTTTTTCAGGTCCACAACAGCTACAGGTACTCGAGACCCTCAGATTGCCACTATTTTGCAGATTTTAATGTTGGAACTTGGCTATCATTGGTCAGGGGAAAGGATGTTCAGGCAACGTTCCCTCTAAAGTCAAAAGCGCAGGGACAACTGGAGCATATTCCTGGAATGTGGCCTTCTCCTGCGGCCACACCTGTTCAGCGAGGTTGCCGTCCTCTCACTAAGGTCCAGGCTGGGGAAGGATGGGCTTCCAGGAGCAGCAGAGTGTGGGGTTTCTCCTCTCTCCTAGCACCCTAGCCAGGGGCAGCTTCAGAGTACCGATCATCATCTTTTAAATCCATCAGACCTGAAGACTCGACAACTCAGAACAGGAGACCCGATCTCACACATGTTTACCTAGGACTTACCATATTTCAGGCTCTGTTGTTACGTAGAGCATCCCCCGGTGAGAAGATCCAAGTGTGGAAATAAGACTTAAATATCATTCAATGAGGGTATAATGAGTATTGGGACAGCCACAGAATTATTTTAAAAGAGGAGCTAGAATCATATGTATTGACAGGGGAGGGTACCCAAGATGTATATTTGAGCAGAAGAGTCTACAGAAGGGTATGTATACTATGGTCCCTGTTCTGATTGTTTTTAATGTATAAATAAGGACTAGCTGAATTTACGGTGGCACTAACAAGTCAGCAACTCTCGCTTGCATAGGTCTCTTTCCAGACACTGAGCTTAATTGTGTGTTTTTCGCGAAGAGACTCTCTGAGACAGCATAAGGGTGAGAAGCTACACCTGAATCATTTCCTGCTGGTCGTAAATATGACTGACCACGTGACCAGCATTGGTTACCCTGGACGGTTGGAACGTGTGGATTTTGTACTTTTCTGTCATCCAAAAATCACTGCCTCCTGCCGTTCCTTTTCAGTCTTCCCTTCCCTCCCCCCTAAGCCCTGACAACCCTCCCTGTGTTCCTGCACCTTGTCTCTGAGGGTAATTCACAGGCTTTGCAGACAGAAATCTGTTACTCAAACATGGTCGGGAGCCATTCTGAGAAATGCACCATCAGGCGGTTTCACCGTGTGCAGCCAGCACAGAGGGGGTTCACACACACCTAGGAGATACAGCCTACTCCTGTAACTGTGCATGCTCCACTTTTATACAACTGGCCGCACAGTAGGTTTGTTTACACCTGCATCACCACAAAGGCATGAGTAATGCACTGAGCTAGGATGTTATTGTTGCCTGTGATGTCACTAGGCAAAGGAGTTTTTGGCTTCATTATAATCTGATGGGACCACACTCGTACCTGCAGCCTGTCGTTGACCTAAAAGTCGGTATGTGTGAGTGACTGAAGTAGATGGTGTCACTACCCTGTGTCCTAGCCAGCACATGGGACACCTGCTGTCATCACCTTCCTCCAAGTCCTGCTTGTCCCAGTTTTCCTACTGACCAGGACCATGATCTTCCACTTCGCGGCCTCCCCCTTAGTCTCCAGACTGTCTCTGTTTCTCTCCCACTCCGCCCATTAAAAAAAATTATATATGTATGTTTCTAGGAGAGAGACTTTCCTTTTTGCTATACTGTAGCATGATAAATGTGTTAAAATCTACTTAAAACCTAAAACAAAGGTAGCTAGTAAAATCTACAGAACCAATGGCAACGCTTCTATGTTAACTGGATTATGGTGTTTCTTTGTATGCTTTCCTTAAGAGGAAATCCTTGGTGTCCAGAGAAGCTTAGGGCTATTTATTGCTGTCTAAAATTGGCCTTTTGGGTCAGCTACACTTTCTGAACTATCCTAACATTTTTCATTTTGCATTATAAATCAAAATGTTTCATTCAGTCAGCAGTTCAGTACAATTAGTAGACTATAAACTATTTTATCATCATGAAATCAGCGCATTAATTTTCTGTGATTAAACCTCATTCATATGAATTTAACATGAAAGAAACATGATTTAACTATACCTTGTATCAGTCCAGATCAGCTGCATGTAACAGTTGGCCAGTTTCTCTTGCAAAGGGAGTTTATGAGCAGGCGATTCAGGGTTGGTGTGGCCAGGTGCCCAAAATTCACTAAGGACTCGGTCTCCCACTGGCTGTAACTCTGGGATCTCTGAAGGAATGGCCCTTGGGCTCATCACCTAACCAGGTAACGGGTGCTCCAGCCCTGTCAGCCATGGTTCAGGCAGCCGCAGAAGAGGAAGAGTGAACACAAAACGCTTTCTTCGTGAGGACACCTGCTGCAGAAGACCTCCACGATGCTCTCACTCACAAGCACCGAGTCCTCTGACCAAGTCCACTGCAAAGGATCCTGGGTGATGTCCTGTGCTGACTGGACCACAATGCACCAACCAAAACTTCGGGATCTGTCACTAAAGGAGCAGGGGAGATGAGAGGGAGGAAGAGATGTGGACTTCCTGCCTCTGTATTGACATAAATCATACCATGACAGTTTAAAGATGCTGTATCTCTTTTCATAATACTTTGAATTCTGTGAAAAGGCAAAGCACATAAAATATGATTCAATCAGTATAGTACATGGTCAGAATATAAATAGGTCCATGGTGTCAGCAATGCATGGATGGGCTATGTTTGAACACAGGCTGCTTGGAGGGATGCAGATGCTCGGGGAACATCACTGCCCTTCACCCCCCATCTGAATGATTGCCTTTATTGGCAGATTGTGGGTTTGATTATCTTGCAGCTCTTGGAATACCACATCCCTTAGCAGATCAAACCTCAGGCTGCCACAGTGTGCCATATTCCCCAGCCTCCTGTCCTATGACCAAACTACACCCCACCCCACCCCATCTCCAGTTGGGGACAAGGCACAATAACCCACCAACCCAAATCCCCTCCTGAGAGGTGCAGGGGGCCCCAGAGTCATGCAAAAAATATGACAGTTCCCACTGACATGCACCTGATGTGGGACAGGACCTCAGCCCATCATCTCATTTAATCCTTTCAACAACCCGTGAGGCGTTACTGTTATGACCACAATTGTACAGGTGGGGAAATACAGGATCTACCCACTTAGGTAACTTACCCCAAGTCACGGAGCTGGTAGGTGACAGAGGCAGGGTTTGAAACTAGCTTTTCTGGCAAGGATGCTCAGGCTGTTCCCAGATACTGGCTTTTCAGGGGCCGGGAGTTGGGCTCAGCGTGGACTGCAGCTCAGGAGCACCAACGAGCAGTAGAGCTGTGCCTCTCTGCATCCTAGAGAAGAGCCCTCAGTCCAGCGCCCACTGTCCTGAGCATGGCTCTGTCCTGCTTCTCTTGTGAACGCCACAGTTTCTCATGATCTCCTGGGAGGATTTCTATTTAAAGTAACTCCCACCAATGCATAAGTAGGGCCTTCCTAGCAAATAATAAGGATGCCGAAAGAGTAACTTGTTCACCTAAATGAGCCCATAGTTGGTAGAAAATATACCAGAAGTTCACGGTGGGGATTTTCAGGGGCATGTTGAGGGACTTTTCTCTTAGGTAAGACTTTTGAAACTAAAAGGGACTCCAGGTCATCTGGTCCCGTCTTTCAGCTTTGAAGATGAGTTTCTAAACAGCCAATTGAAATACAAACATGATTTAATATAAATTCCCTCATGTTAGTTTACAGGGGATTTTTTTCTGTTTAAATCCCCTCACCTTGTTCTAAACAGGAACTGAAGATGACGGTATTAGAATGTAGGTCTAATTCTGTATCCAGCATTTATCGAGCACCTAAGTATTTGTCAGAATCTGTGCTAGAAATACAAAAATCAAAGTGAAATGCATGGCCCCAAGAAACGCACCGTGTCCTGAGTGTATCCTTGTCTCGGGTGCTGAGGCAGCTCGGAGGAGGGAGCCGCACGATGCCCGGAAGAGAAGTCTGAGCTAAGTCTTGAAGGTTGGCAGGTGTATGAGTTTACTAGGCCAACAAACAGTTTAATAGAGTTAACTAAAGCCTTCCAGGCAGGGAGCCAGGGAAGGGCACTCGAAAGCCCGCAGCAAATGATCTTCCATGGAGCTAAGGGTGTGTGTGAAGAAGTAACCACAGGTAGAGCTGGATAAGCAGGCAGGCCAGAGAGGTTTTAGGGATGGAAGAAAGAGGTATTAGCAGAGGCGTGCAGACTGCGTAAGCCAGGGGCCTGGGACTGCAGGGGTCCGAACAGGAAGGCGGCCACTGGGTGGAAGGGCGAACTCGGGAGACACCAGGACTCGCTTCCCCTCGGCTCCCCTATAACAGTACATCGAAGCCGCTCTCCCTCCCATGCGGGACCTCAGAGTTGACAGCAGTGCTAGAAAAATACCAAAGGAAGATATAAATAAACAGCTGCCAGAATTTGAATCTGAAAGGAATATTAGCAGTATTACAAGTTTAATATTTTAAAAAAGGTTGTATTTATTTACTTTTTTGGAGAGAGAGGGGAAGGGAGGAAGAAAGGGAAAGAAACTTGAGTGGGTGGTTGCCTCTCTTGCGCCCCCTTCTGGGGACCGGGCCCACAACCCAGGCCTGTGCCCTGACTGGGAACCCAACTGCGGCCTTTCGGCTCCCAGGCTGGTGCTCAATCCACAGAGCCACACCAGCCAGGGCTGCAGTTTATTTTTTAAAAGGATTAATGCACCTGAAGGGAGGTTTGAGTACCTTGAAATTATTTCCCCCCTCCCCAGATGACTCTACTGGCTATTTCCGAAAGTGTTAATAGCGGCAATGAGGCAGGTGTTAATTCAGCACTTTGTACCTGCCTCACCCTGGCCAAGCACCGTGTTCACCCATTTACAGGCATTAGCTCTGCGCAGCCCCTTCCAGCTTCCTCTCGGCTCTGCCAAACGCGCCATCTCGCCGCGCTGGGTGGACTCCGCAGGCTTCCTGGCGGTCAGTCTCCGTGGCAGCCTGAGGTCAGCGTGGCCTGATGTCTGTTTGCCCAAACCCAGGAGCGCACGGTGTTTTTTCAAACGGTTTTTAAACTGCTGATACGTAGAGAGTTGGAATCTCTCCTCTCACTCACCCCTCCACACACACACACACACACACACACACACACACACACTCTGCCACTGCAGCAACACAACATTTGGAAAAGACTTTTCTCAGTTATTTGGCTCTTAGAGGATTACTACGTCCCAGGGAATGGTCTTTGCTCCATATAGAACCACGAAGGATTTTGATCTGGAACAGATCTTAGACTCAGGATATTTTTCTTCCCCTGTGGTATATATAAAAGTACAATGGAATATTGTTAAGCAATAAAAAAAACAATGAAGTATTGCCATTTTCAACAACATGAATGGACCTAGGAAGTATTATGCTCAGTGAAATAAGTCAGGCAAAGAAGAGCGAATACCATATGATTTCACTTATATGTGGGGTCTAAAAACAAGACAAACAAACTCATAGGTAAAGAGAATAAACAAAATGAAACAGAAACAGATGCAGCGATACAGAGAACAAACCGATGGCTGTCGGAGGGACAAGGCTGAGGAGGCGGGTGGAAGAGGTGAAGAGGAATAAGAGGTACAAACTTCCAGTTATAAATAAAGAAGTCACGGGGACTCAGTCCGTGCATCACAGTAGCTTCGAACAGTGACAGATGGTTAACAGACTTATGGTGATCGTATCGTAAGGTCTATAAATGCTGAATGACTATGCTTTATAACTGAAACTGATATCATATTGTGTGCCAACTATATTTTTAAAGAAAAATATTTTTCTTCAACTTTATAGTGGAAGAGACGGAAGCCCAAACAGGTAAAGTCACGTGGGTCTGGCCATATAGCTAGGGAGAGACAACGCTGAAACCATAAATTGAGTCTCTTAGCCAGCACTTTTCCTTTATGCTTCTTCTTAACTCCCCCTCAAGCCATTACAAAATAAAAGTACCTAGAGAAATAAAACAAGCCAAGCAGAGTTTATTGTTTAATAGTATATGTAAAATTCCCCCGAAACATCTTACAGGGAAAGTTTCTACAGAACTGCTGTAGCTTGGTTAGCTCCTTCCTCCTTGATTCCTGTGGCCGCCCCCAAAGAAATGGCCCAGAAGAATGCAAGATGCCCACCCAATAGGGAATCTTTTGGGCAGAGAGAAGTCTTGCCAATCTGAGCATTTAAATCTCCAGAAAATGGTATCAGATAGCAGATGTGAAAAACATTTACAGTTCAGGAGTCTAAGAATATGCATGTGCTTTATAAATATTACAATAATATTTTCAGAAAACTGGAGCCAAGTTATGAGAAATACATTTTTGTATTTTTATGCACACAACACAAAATTCACTTTCTGGAATTTATCCTAAAATCTGTGTAACAAGCCATTCTTTACCAAAACTACTTTGCTCTGAATCTAAACCAAATGAAAAACAAAAAAAAAAGATGCCTGAAGCCTCAGACGGCAAGAAAGTTACCCTCTGGAAAGCAGGTCTCTCGTAAAATAGAGGGTTCTAACAAAGGAAAAGAGGGCTGCGGAGTCCGGGTCTTTGTATTTCCTCAATGTCTGTGGCGCATTCAAAGAAGAGGATGTTTAACCATTAAGAGACACGTTCAGCATCAGAGAAAATTGAATCTATTTACCTTCCGACAGTTCCGATAGTACAGTTTTGTATGTGCTGACTTGCTACCACCACCAGGATTTGATTTAGTTTTTCAGTCCATCTGAACTATGATACACCGTAATTGAAGTTTTTACTTTTTCGGGGGGAGAAGGTTGGACTAAGAAGATGCACATCATCTAAAGAGGGATGTCCGTCTCAGCTACTATTTGGACCCAGTTCCAGGAATTCCTCCTAAGGAGATATTTCACCAGGGGCAAATGCTAATCACAGAGATAATTATAATCAACTTTGTGATAGCAAAAAGGCAAGAAGGAGTAACAATTAGAGGTTAGATAAACTATGATAGCAATTCAGTTAGAACAACATGTAACCGATAAAGATGACCCACAGAAAAGCATATAAGAAGCAATCACGTGTATTATACCTCTAATTATACACTTCAGAGTTCACAAATTGTTTCATATTACATTATCTCACTGTTCTTCAGAACTACCCTGTGAAAGAGAAGTTGTTCTCTCCATTTGCTGATGAGCAAACCGACAAGTAGAGCTAGAGTGGACTGTCTCGGTCACTCATGAAATATTCAGCTCATTGACCACAACGATTTAAAAACCGTAGGTCCATAGATCTAGATCGGAGAGACTATAACAAGTTGCAGACAGTTGTTCTGTTAAAACAAAGTGTTTTTCTCTAGGGTTACATGTCTGTGCGTGTTTCTGTAAAACTCTTTTAAACACTGAACGTTTTTTAAGATTATGTGTGTATCCTAATGATTGAAGCTATGTTCTTCAGCCTCCTTAACAGACATCAAATCTGGAGATCACCTATAATATAGGTCTCCTCTGCTTTTTGCAGATCCACACAAATCATATGTATGGTCAGCATTCCTATTCCGACAGGAAGGTGCTCTGGGGTGACCAAACAGGTGGCTTTTACATCTGGCTACTGTGTCCCCAGTTCCAACACCGTCATGGTCACAAGGGAGCCCAGCCTGCTTGAGACCTGCATTTATATACCCGCAAAAGTGATTCGTCTCTGAAAAGCAGGTCCCTGAGTAGTTCGTGGTTGGAAGTGTCAGGAAAGGCACTCTGGAGCGGCCAGGGCGATTGAATAGCTGTACGAGCTTCAGCTTTTGGCCTGTGCTCCTGTTTTCATAGGACCAACCTCTCATCCCCATAGTTAGTTCCCTCCGTTTCCCTGTGCTCTCTATTATGAGTCTGATTGTCTTTTCTAGGATATATGCAGTGTCCACTGGGAATGTCCAATCGAATTCAAACATCTCCAAAGTGGGGACAGCAGCGCGTAAGGCAAGGTCTTGATTTTCCTTGTCACCGAAGAAACAGGCAGTCATGCTCATGGAGACCATCCTTCTCTGGTGCAGCATGAGCAGTTTCTGCTCAAACCCCAATTTTAAAAGCCTGGCTGTCACTTGATTGCCAACACAGATGTAACTGAAGAAACCGAAATCCTGAAACAGTATTCAGTTATAAGTGGTCATCCCAGGGATATGGTGTGTGTGTATGTGTTAAAATTCTCAGCTCTTATGGACCAAGAACACTTTTAAAGGTCCCAGTTTGAAAAGCATTGCTCTAACCCCATAGCCTTTCAGCTGCAGCCCTCTTACTCTCTCCTCTTTCAGAATCAAGTTTCTCGAAGGAACGGTCCACACATGTTACCTTCACTTCCTCCTCTGAGACATCCTTGCTTTAGCTCCTGCCACTCCACTGAGACTGAGCGTCCAGCAACTTCTTTGGAGGAACCAATGGGTATGGTTCAGTGTCTTCATGAAGCTTTTTCATGTTTGATCTCTCCCTGCTCTTCTCTTGTGCTCATGACCCAACATGAGTGTCCTCCTAAAGCCCCTCTGTCAATGAGAGCTAAAGATCCCAAACCTCCAGGCAGCTTGAAGCTGCAGATTCTTCAGTTTCCAAGATCTCCCTCAAGAGGTTGAGCAGTCTGTCGCCCATAGGGCTGATTTGCATGATAATACCCCCCTTTGTTTGTTTTCTTCTCTTCCCTGTTTCACTTCCACATTTTCCCTACCTCTGTGCTTGGGATCACCTCCAAAATAAACTATTGGTATTCAAATTTTTGTTTCAAGATCTGTTTCTGGTGGAGCCCCACCTAAGATAACTGTATTTCTTCTGGGAAGTGGCTACTTCTTTGGGATGCTGGAGACCCGGGGATTCTAGTCCTCCCGTTGGCTGAACCCAAGGAGCAAAAAGACAGGAGACCTGCGTGGTACACTGTGTGAGGCTTGGCCTCTGAGAGGATACATCTGCACAGAGAAGGTTGGGGGGCTGCAGTTGGAGGAAATGGGGTGCAGAACATGGAACGCAATCAGCACAGCACCGTTAGAGGCAACATGCCAGCCTCCCGGGCTTCTTTGATAGAATTCTGTGGGGCCAGTGCGCCTAGGAATTGCTATGTGTACACATAGTTCCTGATTTGTCTATAATCAATACACTTTACTTCTGCAACAAGGAAACAAAGGAAATGCATATCAAAATATGAAAATCATGCTTTTAAGTGAAATGAGGCACCTTGATCAAAACTATACATTTTAAGTTTGTGACTCAGGAGAGCCTAAAATTTTGGTCTTCCTTTGGATTCCATTGCGATTAGCCCATGGCACTAAAACTGAAATGGCAGCATCTCTCTGTGGCAGTTACTACAGTGTCCCCGTTTAGGTCCCAGAGGAGAAAACTGGAGAATACCCATTGTAATTATACCACTGCACAGGAATTACAAAAGTCTTGTATAATTTATGAAAGTTCTGCTTAAGGGAAGCAATAGCAAAGTCTAATTTCAAGTCTAGCTCACTTTTAAATATGCTTTGTTTAATCCTTTAGGCTAGGTCAAGTTGAGAAATGTCTGGCCATAGAAGGGAAAAGGATAATGAAAACCAACACCGTGAATATTTGTTAGAGTACATACTGACAGCCCCTTGTCCCTTCAAAAGAGTCAGTTTTCAATTTTTCTTAACTTTTGGTTTACCAGATGTCAGACTTCCCAGCAAGAATGAGGCAGGAATTGCTGCTTCCACTATGCGGTCGTCCTTCAGGACACGGGCGCGCATCACAGCGATGACCGCGGCGGCTCTTTCTCTCCGCGTAAGTCTCTCCCGTGAGAACACCAGGGCACTGTTATTATTGGGTCTGGCCCAAATACATGCGTTTAATTTTTTTAAAAGATTTTATTTATTTATTTTTAGAGAGGGGAAGGGAGGGAGGAAGAGAGAGAGAGAAACATCAATGTGTGGTTGCATCTTGCATGGAGTCCACTGTGGACCTGGCCTGTGCCCTGACTGGGAATCGAACCTGCGACCCTTTGGTTCACAGCCCACACTCAATCCACTGAGCTACGCCAGCCAGGGCTCCAATTTGATTTTTAATAGAAATTTCATGTCTTAACCCATGTGTGATATGTATTTAAACCTTCTTGAGAGGTTTTCCTTTTGACAGGTTGAATCTCCAAAGGCTTTACAAAGAAATAATAGAAATAAAATATTTTTACAATGTTGAAATACAATTTGACAATTTACAAAATAGAAAATAGGTGTAAACAAAGAGAGAAGCTGAACACAAAAGAAATAAAGGTGCAGTGGCTTGATAATAGGATACAGATACCAAAAGAATACAGCCGCTCTAACACATTCCGCATCTCTTCTTTTGTGGATACTTGCCTTGGTTTCCAGGCACTGAACATAAACAGATAAAAACTTGGGAGGATACAGTAGTTAGAGGGCTTTTAGAATGGTCCTTAACTTTAGTGAAAATTATTTTATTTAATGCTGATCTAAACTCTTCACACTTACTCTGTGGGTTTAAGTAAACTCTGACTTTTCTTACTTGAAAGTGGACTTTGCATCTTTAAATCTATGTCTTCAAATACTATCAGACATTTCCCTCCACAGCCTAAGTGGTTTTGTATCAGCACAGTGAGCAGTCACTCTGAACCTGAGACAAGACAGGTAACACAGATGGTCACTCAAGCACCTGCCCTCATGACACCAGAAGGTGATTCTAATTTTGAAAACCATGTAGATGAGATAGTTAGTGGAGCAAGTATGTAGCTCAAGCATGCTTTTCAACTGTAAGCTCCTGACCCTACTCCTGGTAGCTATGGGCTGGAACCGTTGCTAGGTAACCATTTTGAAATGGACACCTAGCAACTATTAACTGCCATCTCCCTCTCCTGTTCTTTCATTCCATGAAGAGGCTTGTAATTTCTAAATCCAGAGTAAGTAATATCAAATGTCCGGGGTGTGGGGGCACAGTGAGGAGAGAAAGAGAAAAGAGAGAGAGAGAGAGAGAGAGAGAGAATAGACTATTAGTGCCTGTTTATGGAAGTGCTTGAAAGAAAAACAACATGTTTTCTAACATAACACTCATGAGTAACTATTTTCTTAATAGCTCCATTGTTTTAGGTCAATGGCACTTACCACTTCCCAAACCAACAAGCTAGTGTTTTTATTTTTTGTTGCTCTACATTTTGAAAGCTTATACTTCCTGGCATTTCTCCCAAAATTCAGTAAGTGTGCACTTTTGCTGTAAAGGAAATTAAAGCTAAATTTACATTGTTTGGCTCATTTAAATAACGCCTTTGTGAGAATACTAATTATGCTACTGAACAATTACTATTATTCCATGCAAAAGCATAATCTTTTTGTGAGCAAAGGTCTACTTTTTTACACACCTGTCATTACCTAGAATTAGGTACTTAAGAAAGTTATGTAACCTTATTTTTTGAGGCACTGAAGAATGGGTGGAGGGAAATATACAAGTAAAATCTGTATTAGCTGGTATTAGATTCACTGGTGACAGGAAGACCAAATAAGAGTGAGTTAAACAAGGCAGTGGTTTCTTTTCTTTTCATGTAAATTCAGCTGGTACAGTGGCTTTACAATCCTAAAACAGGCTGCTACCTTCTTGCTGTATCACCCTCCACCCTGGTCTCCCACCTCATGTCCAAGATGGGTGCCCCACCCAGGCAGCAACCCAGGAGGGAGGAGAAGCGAGAAGGTCCCGCCCCTCCTTCAGGGACACTTACTGAGAGTTTCACAGCACACTTCCTGCTAGAGCTCCGCACTGCTGTGTGGTTCCTTCCGCCTGCAGTCTTCCAGGTTAGACGGCCACTGTCCCCGGTGGCGTTGTTTCATGCGCTCGTGATGCCGTTTTACATTCCATCCTGGGGCCCCTCCAACCCCTGAAGGATTGATACATTTGTACGCATTTAGGGCTCACTCTTTGAGCAACAAAACGCCATGGGTTCTGTCACATATTTTAAACATGAATAAACTGTATCATTTTGATATCATCTTAATACATTATATTTCATAATTCAGTAATTTAATCTCTATTTAATATAAACATCAGCAAGTCATTTGCTTAGGGTTGTAAGCCGTTCAGCTGCAGAGCTAGGGTCCAACCCCAGAGGAACAGGACTCCAGAGCCCCCCTTCCATCTGCCTCACCCTTCCCTTTTTTCAAGCATCTTCAACTCTGCATCTTCTCATTCGACAGAGAAAACTTTAGATTTCCTGGGTAGAGTTACTTGCTCTTTCCCATGTGTTGGCACAGCACTTCCTAGACAGCAGGTCAAGTTTAGAGGGCGAGTATGAAAGGGTTTGCTTTTGGAATTGCCAACTGCCACTGGGTGGGAATAGCGCTCTGTGCTGTTTGAAAACAGACCAGTGAAAGGCACAGGCCAGTCAAACTGGCGCGAGGGGCGTCACTAATGGTCCATGGGAAAAGCCCATCCCGTCGGCCACACTTCTTTCCCCTTGTTGTATTAAATAATATCTGGGATCAGTCAGCACCTATTTGCAATCTCGGCTACTTTAAGTTGCCCCACAATCAGCGGATGCTTCCACGCATCCATCCCCCGCCGCCTCATGAGCCCGCCCTCTCGCCTCGCCTCGCAGTGTGCTGTGCGCTGTACTCAGCGAGGCTTCTCCCGGCCTTCTGCCGGGGGTGGCTGATGGGGGCTGTGCAGGCTGAAGGGAGACCGAACTCGTGCTGCGGAGAAGGGAGGAAACGAACTCTGCATCAAAAGGCTGATGTCTGAAGAAGAAAATAACTGACTTGTCATAGAAACTCAGCTCAAATTTAAAGTAAAATCAATGTGTTTTTCCCTTCCCTGGCCCGCCACTCCAACACTTTTTGTGGTGAAGACTGTTAATTGTCTTCTCTTATTGATTCTTCCCCTCTCCCTGGGCAACAGGATTGTTGGATGATGCAAAGCTCATGACGGTCCGGAATAATGTCTCCCAGACTCTCTGGAAAACTTCTCCAGCTGATAAAGTTGCCTCCTACCAGGGTACTGGTTAACAACAAGTCAGACCCTGCTACTCATGTGTACTGGGACTCAACAGTCAAATAAATGAGTGGTGGACGGTGGGAGCAAGGGAAGCTGGCTGGAATGATCGATGCGGTAATGGACTAGAGTTGGGGACAACTGTATTAACTCATGATTTGCCTAATATAGATACCAATGGTTACATGTAAGAATGTTTGTTGCTATGTAAATACATGAGTTAGTATACACACATATAGTTCCTTTCTCTTTCAACTGAGAAGCAAAAACACCCCAGTAACAAGGGGCATATCTGTCACCCTGGTCTTGATTTCTAGTACCATTCTCCAATAAAAGGAACAGGGCTTCCTAGAGATATTTGTGACTCTAAGTCTAGGGCAGGAAACATACACAATAAGCCTGGAGCATTTTATAAAGCCAGAAATTAAGGAAGTGCTAAAAAAAAATCCACAATGAAGGAGTATGTCAAAGGGACAAGGAACCAACAAAAAGAGTTTCCAGTGACCAAAGCTGGAAAAATTTGAGCAAGAAAGTAAACAAAGAAGGGCTTGCAGGATTATAAGCCAAAGAATTTTTCAAAAAATCCTTAAATTCATACTAATTACTCTGCCCTCAAGAAGGTGGACCATAATTCTCTACTTCTTCAGCGTGAGTAGAGCAGAGTGATTCTCCCTGAAGAGTGCGGATGGAGAGGGGAAAAGAGGCAAAGTCACTGTAAAATGACAGCAGAGAAATCTGACAAGTGTCACCTCCGCCATGTGACCAAGGCTGACATCAACGCTGATAAATCATGCTTACGTTGATGTACGCACCCTTTGACGTGACGTGATGGAAATGGCATTCTCCCTCTGTGGTCTTCCTCTCAAGAACACTGAGCCCCAGTCTAATGAGAAAAAAAAAAAAACAAAACCGTTAGTCAAATCCCAATTAAGGGACATTCTACAAAATAGCTGACTAGTGCTCCTCAAACCTGTCAAATTCATTGAGAAGAAAGTCTCAGCACCTGTCCCAGACCACTGGAGCCTAAGAAGACATGATGATTAAAAGTAAGGTACCAGGATGGGATGTTGGGACAGGAAAAGGACATAGGTAAAAACTAAGGAAATATGAATAATATGGATGTTAGTTAACGATGATGCATCAGCACCAATACACTAGTGTATCATTATATTATTGTAACAAATGTGCCTATTGTACTAATGTAAGATGCTAATAATGAGGGAGACGGAGTGTGGGATATATGGGAACTCTCTTTGTAATTTTTCTGTAAATCTAGAACTTCTTTAAAATAAAGTTTAGTTTTAAAATGACACTGTATGAAGAGTACTTGGCACATTGTAAACACTCAGTAGGCATGTGTTGACCTGAAGTAGTTGTATAATTGATACAATTTCCCAAACTGAGGGAACTCACATTCTGTATAGAAACTCGAATTACGGGAATTTCTCCAAATGCCTGTGGAGTTGCTTTCACTCCTGAGAGGGAGTATAGAACATGTCTTTAGAAAGAAAACAAACAGCCCTTTTCAAATAGAAAACATCCAGAGTCTGGACAAATAGAGACTTGAACATCAGAGAGAAGGGAGTGACGCGTGAGCACAAACTGACTCACGTCGCAGAAGATAACAGAGACGCAGGGAGCTGACTGATTAGTCACACCACCCTGCTCTAAGTGTGATTACAAAAGCCAAACTGTTTTTAATGGGCAACACCCAGTGAGCCAGACTAAACAGGAGGAACTAAGGGAGTTTTTAATAGGAGTGCTAAATGATGACATTAGCCTCTTGCTTCAGAGAACCTACACCAAATGCAAGCCCAACAGCCTGGAGCGGAGCTGGGAAAATAAGTCTTTCCAAGAGATTAAGGCATCCAGTGACTGTACACCACAGCCAGTGGCGGAAGGGAGGGGCTCTGGGAGAACTGGGTGCTGGAAGCGACCAACAAGATAGATGCCAAGGATGAGACAGGGAGAGAGGCAGGGTGTCTGGTCCTTGCTTTCAGAGAGCCGAGTTCCTGCGTTTTTTTCCTCACTTGTATCTGTGTTTCTATGTTGTCTTTGTTACCATTCACAATTAAGCAAGCAAGCAAACCAAACAAGTGCCAAGTGTGAGACCTTGACAGAAAACAAATGAAAACCGTATGTAGGTATAAATCTCATAATAGCTTTGTTCTGGAGGGATCTGCATTGTTCAGTGTAATAACTAGTGTGATACAGCAGGGTTGTTTTACTTTCAGCTGTAGGCATGAGAAGGGGTAGAACTTTCAGGCGGGGAAAACTAAATTCATTCCCCTACAAGCGAGTGGTTGATGATGAAAGAACATGTGTCCAAAATAAAAGGTGACACATTTTAAGTGAATTTTGTTTATTACTAAGAATTATGTTGGAGGCAGTTCATACCATACAAATGGCTACTTTGGTCCTGTATGGTTCATGTAGCATGTCGAGATTTTGATAAATAGTGATTGTAGCTCACATTTTGATAGATTGCTACATTGTAAGGAGTGATTCATACACTTTTTCCCAGTTGTTGTCACAATGCACCCTTTTCCCCTTAGCCCAATTTAACTTAAATCTTAGACATGTAAAACTAGATCCTTCTAAGAAATGAGCCCAGGGTGAAGAAAACCATATGATATTAACAGTATTGAGATAGTTGAAAATAGCTGGAATTAAAGAGAAATCTAGAAACGACTAAATCCATGGTCCTCTGGCTTGGCCTCCTTCCTGGATTCTGTTCTCAGGTCATACTGGAAGAAGTTCTTCCATCTTGGCTGTGCTTTTGCATCCTCTTTTAAATCCCAGGCCGCACCCCTGATCACATAAATCAGTATCTCTGTGGGTGGAATCCAGGTATCAGTATTGGTAAAGCTTCCAGGTGCTTCCAGCACGCAGACAAATTTGAGAACTACTGTCCCTGCATAAAACAGTTTTTGATAAAAAAAAATAGGGTTGCGTGATCCTTCTGGCATACTAAGTTTTGGGATCATATCATTTTTAGTAACACTTGACAATCAACAGTCAAATTAGACTTTGAGCCCTGACCGGTGTGGCTCAGTTGGTTAAGCATTGTCCCACAAACCAGAAGGTCATTGGTTCGATTCCCTGTCAGGGCGCATACCTAGGTTATAGGTTCAGTCCTCGGCTGGGGCATGTGGAAGAGGTGACTGATCGATGTTTCTCTCACACATCGATGTTTCTCTCCTCATTCTTCCTCCCTTCCCCACTCTCTAAAAATAAACAAACAAAATATTTTTTAAAAATTAGATTTTGAGAAAATATTTTATAGACACTACATAAAAGGTTTCCCCCACATTTGCAATAAATTTGGGGTGGCTTAACCCATTTTGAAACTAACTGAGGGACCACATTAATCAAAATAATTGGTAAATTACTTACAGACCCTGTATTTCTGCTAAGATAGCAACTTACTTTGTGAATCACTGGATCCAGATTGAGGAACAAGTTTCTGAGAGAACATTTACAGTAATGGAATCCCAACAAACCAATATCTGAACTGAGAGACTTTCAAATTCAGGAATGGTAAATGCTTCTAAATGAGTTGTAACAAGCACAAGATATGGATAAACATCTTTGGGGAGTCACTTCCTCAAAAATGAAATATTTAAAATTCTTCTCTAAATCTATCTCTGACGTCGACACACTCATTGTTCTTTAAGGATTTAGGGTTTTGGTGCTTTAGTTTTCCCATCTGGATAATGGACTATCAGCATCTGCTTCATGGAGGCATTAAATGATTATTTATAACGCACTTTGAAGATGAAAAATACATGTAATTGAATTTCATGAAAATTCCCGTGGGGCTCGCCGGCGATATGACTGCGTTCATTGTTCTAGCTAGAAGTCTGACTCCCTTTAGCCATATGTTCATTTTCATCTCTTTGTCTATTCATTGATTCAGCAAACACGCAGTTGCAATCTGCCATGTGTCAGGGCCTAGGCTATTTGGCGGTGGGAGAAAACTCCCTGTCCTTGTGAAGTATAACCTTGTGTGGGAAACAGACAATGTGCAAACAAACAAATAAACATTTACCAGGTAGTGATAAGTGCTTGGGGAGGAGGTAGATGGAATGGGTAAAGGAGTAGAGAGTTACACAGGGCGGGAGTGGGAGTCCAGTTCATTTGGGGTGGTTAGAGACGGGCTCTAGGGGACACTACAAGAAATAGTGGGGGGAAGAGGTTCCTGAGGTTCCTGCAAACATCTTAGGACAGAGATTCCCAAACAGAGAGCCAAAAGTGAAATGTGCTCGGGAGCTTCAAGAATAGCACAAAGGCTAGCCCTGGCTGGTGTGGCGCAGTGGATTGAGTGCTGGCCTGTGAACCAAGGGGTCACCAGGTCCATCCCTAGTCAGGGCACACGCCTGGGTTGCAGGCCACATCAAGTGCCCAGTGAGGGGTGTGTGAGAGGCAACCACACATTGATGTTTCTCTCCCTATTTCCCTCCCTTCCCTTCTGTCTAAAATTAATTAATAAAATCTTAAAAAATAATAATAATACAAAGGCTACTACAACTAAGATGGAGTAAGTGAGGTTTATTTTAAATTAATATCAGTCCATGCATATGAGTTAAAGTAATGTACCCAGACTCATTTTCCAAGTATATGACATTGGTTTACAGGTCAGCAAAGGAATTCCAAAAATGGAGTCCTGGGTATTCTTTCCTCAGTCAAATATTTTTTTGGTACTTATTATTTTCTAGATTGAAATATACAAATTTAGTTCTCAAGAAGTATAGCATTTAGAGGATATACATATATATATATGTGGATATATATACACACACACACACACATACACACACATAGTTTCACTCAGCTTGGATGAGGAAACTAAATAAAATTAGTATTAAATTTGTGTTGGTGTTTAGGCAGATTCTATGGTAATGTTATATAATATTTTTTTTAATATAGCAAAGTTGTAAAGAAAAGTAAGTCCTAAAAATTCAAATGGAAACAATTTCTATTTTCTTTGTGATCTCAAGCAAGTAACTAGATTAATTAAGCTGAAAAATCATTCAAAAGAACACAGAGAATTCTTTCTAGAAATTTACATGTTACAGACTAGTGTACTGAACAAAGAAAGCATTAAATGTTTACAATCAAAATAATAAGAAAAAGTTTTTAAAAATATTGAATATTTCAGACAAACAAAAAAGAATAAATATTAACATAATGGATGATACACTTTGATAAAAAAATCTACAATCCACATTTTGGTTTCATTTACCAGGTTAACAGCAACACCTGTTTACAGCTTTGATCTTTTATTCTTTCTCTTTCTGAATTTAATCAACTCATAGCCAGAATTGTTCCCTCTATACCCGAGTGACAAACACATCCTTTTATCTGTAAATATTTCGTGTCTCTCTAAAAAGACACCATCTTCGAAAAAAAAGAACAATACTTTCTTTAGTTAGTGTTCAAATTTCTGTGTTGTCTCATAATTTTTATTTTCAAAAATTGTGGTAAAATTTACGTAACATGAAATGTACCATTTTAATCATTTTCAAGCATCCAGTTTAGTGGCATTAATATATTCACATTGTTGTTCGACCATCACCATCATTCATCTCGAGAAGGTTTTCATCTTCGACGAAACTCAAGCTTCCTACCTGTTGACTCCTAACGCTTCTCTGCCTTCCTCCCTGAGTAAGTGTGACAACCACCATTCGAGTTTCGGCCTCCCTGAAGGTGGCTGCTCCAGGGGCCTCATGTAAGCTGACTCCTGTGGTGTCTGTCCTTTGGTGACGGGCTTGCTTCGCACAGCACGGTGTCTTCGAGGTTTATCCATGTTGTAGCATCTGTCAGCACTTCATTCCTCTTCAAGGCCGAATAATATTTCACTTATGTATACACCACATTTTGCTTATCCAGTTGTTTCACAATTCTTTTTAACTTTTAAATTTCAGTCTTTATTCAAAAATCCACTTAATTCTTTGGAGAGAAAGCTGCACATAAAATATGTGGTAGTAATATTTTTCAAAATCCAAAGAGATGAGAAATGTAAGAATCAAATGACAGAATTTAAACCCTTGGTAAGACCTTTATAGGAGCTCTAACAATTCAAAGTGAACCACTTTAAAAATAAAAACAAACCGCTCTTCACAGTTCCAGGGTCAGGCTGTTCTTCTGTTAGTAGAGATGGTGTCTGTCAGAGGGAAGGACAGCACTGCCGAGGACCCAGAACCAGTGAGGCTGGCTCTGTGCGCCCAGACTGACGGGTCGGGAAGAGGACAGCACTCTGGCACGCTGACCCAGTGCCCCAGCAAAGACGCGGCTGGGGCTGGTTCCCAGGCAGAATTCCCCAAAGCACCTGAAGTCAGCTGGCGGGGGAACAAGAGGTTGTATGTGTGTCATCATCAGGTCACTTTGGTGCAGTCTCTGGAAAGAGTGAGCAAATTTCAGAGAGACTGATGTGAACAGACAATTTGATTAACAACATCAAGCAGGAAATGAAAATCTGAAGAATCTGAATTTATTATAGTTAATTGTATATTGATGAGGTTGGGGTCTTGGAATCACAGTTCTATGACTTTTCCCAACTTCTTTTCTACCTAGTCTTTAAAAACATAAAGTCCGAATTAGGATCATATAATGATAATACTGTGTAAAATTGTTCTTAACATATACTAACTTTTAAATATTTTAATTAGATCAACTAAACTAGTACATTGTATCTAATTTCACATAACGGCAAAATTTCCATCACTGCCATGAAATATACCAGATGGTTAACAATTTTACTAAGTTTTCTGCATTTTGTGTGTGCAGACATATACAAACCCCCGCAAAACTCCTTGTGAATGAGAAAGGAAATAGTAACATTCACTTCTCTGGCCTTACCAATGGGAGTCTTACCAATTTGAAGTCTGAGTAAACTTAACCTTATAAAGTCCTTTAATAAAGTAAAAACACTGTCCAAAATATGCAGAAATCAGAATATTAATATTGAATGATATTTAAAGATTATACATTTCAGGAAGCCATAATTTCTTTGGATTCATGATTTAAGAACCTGATGAAAGCTATGATCTTCCCTCTAGAAAAAATAGTGCATACAGGTAATTTCGCTTATAATTTCACATGTTCATGGACTTTCTGATGCCTGTTGTAGATTTCAAATTAAGCATCAGATGTAATTCAACCCCTTCCTCTTATGGCTGATGGAACTGAGAATCACGGTGGCTATATAACACACCCATAGCCACAGAGTGAGGAAAGGGAGAGTTCACTCTAGTCGCAAAATGCTTTTTACTATCACTTTATGAAACTTCTAAGTAAGAGCTCACCTAAGTGAGATCATTAATGTGAGAGGCCCCATTGGCCTAAATGCATTTCCCTGCCCAGATCTCACAATGCCTTAGATTCTCACACGTGAGGTCCTCGGGTAGCACATCTGTGTTAGTGTGAACAGATCACTGTCCTCCATCCAAATGGCAGGTAGAGGCAAACTGGAGTATGATGTAGGTCACTAGCCCCAATTCTTTCTTCAGGAATTCTCCTTTGGGACTCCTGGCCTCCTTACCTGCTGTTGACCCTGATACATTTATGCATTTGCCTGCTTTTCCGGGAGGAACTCGGTGGAACAGTGAGGAGGGGTTAGAGAAATCTGGTGTTAAAAAGGGGGGATGGGGCAGAAAGCTCTCTCCGGCAAGATAAAGTTAAGCAAGGGCAGCATTTCCAGAACTTCATCTGGTTCAAATATTATTGCAGCCTGAAGTGAGAGCTCTGGAAATGATCTATCTAGTTATACTAGGCAACCGTAATCTCGGTATTGTGGGAGTGTATTTAAAAGTCTTCAATCGAGTCTTGTGCGGTGAACTTGGAGAAACTTGCAGGTGCTGGATAAGGGTTTTGTTGAGGCCAAGAAAAAAGCTTGGATTGATATTCCAGGAAAGATGGCTTATGGACATATTTACCCCCAAACAAATCAACAGTTACAATACAGAAATATAGCATTAAACATAAGTGTCTTTTGTGATGGTCTGAACAAAATATATGAACTTCTTCTGAAATATAATGTATTCTAATGATAAAGATAGAACTTATTATAGAAAATCTGGAAAACAGGAAAGAAAATTGTAATTCCAGCAAAGAAAGGTAACAACTACTGACAATTTGAGGCATCTATTTTTCAGGTTTTTTAAATGAATATACATTTAAACACACTCACATATATACATATCCTTATGTATGTATCTATTTATATTAAAAGGAGGTCAGGTATTATATGAAGAACTGTATCTTGATGTTTTCAACAAATGTTATAACATAGGCATTTTTTAGAGTTATTAGATTTTCTTGGAAAACAATTTCTAATGGTTGCAGATTCTATGACATGTGCATGCCAACATTTATTGACCCACCACTCTGCTGCTGGAAATCCAGGGCGTTTTAAGTTTTCCGCACTAGATACCCTTCCGTGTGGATCTCTGTTTCGTTAGAATGATCCCCAGGAGTAGCACACTTCTTTAGGGTTTTGTTGCTCATCATTAAATGCCCTACACAGAGCTGTGCCAGCACATCCCTGCTTAATGCCTGGGAGCACCCTCTCCCTTCTCCTGTTGACACTGTATGTTGAAAATTTTTTCCCGTTTTTCTTTGTATTATAACTACATTAGGTTATGGGTGCTAACTAAACTTTTTGCAGTCATTCACAATATATATAAGTGAAACCATTACATTGGACGCCTTACACTTAAATAGAGATATATGTCAATTATATCTCAATATAACTGGAAGAAATAAAGTTTCGTAGCTATATAAAAAAATCTATGCCAATGTGATGGGCTAAAGTAGTACCCTATTTTAATGTGCATTGCTTTGATTTCTCTTGAGATTAGACTATTTTTATATATTTGCTGTCTAGCTGTATTTCTTCTATTGTAAATTGTTTCCCTTGCAGTTTTTTTTTTAGATTGTGGTACGTATCATTTGCAAACTGATTTGTCGGAATTCCTTGTATAACTTGAGTGTACACCCTACATTGTATGTATTGAAAATATTTCCCCTGTCATTTTCTTTCACTTCTGATGGCACTTCCCCCCTAATGTATCCTGAAATGTCCCTTGTGCCATTTGAGCTGAACTGCTCTACAGCGGGGCAAGCCCCACCACCCTTATCTGGTGGGACAGGCCGGGGAGGGGGCACTTATGGAGGGTTTGGGGTGTTAAAGCCAAAGTTCTGGAGCTGAACACCTCTGGTTTCAGCACCTGTGGTTTCTCCCAGATAGCCCCATTCTAATTGTCGAGATTATACGTTTTTCTCAATAAACACAGCGATTTTAGTTTCAAAATGGTTGTAATATGGAACCCAGTTGTATTTGTTTGTGTCTTTTTAGATGCCTTTTAGACTGACTTTGAGCATTGTTAGGTGGCTGGCTACAGTCAGAAAGGCTCCTGGTACATAATTGCATTCTTCCTTTGCTTCGCTATCTGCTCTTGGCCAGGCAGCCTTGGCCTGAAGCTTCTCTCTGTCTTGATCTCATTGCACTTCCGTGAAAGGCTGCGAAAACTGAACATTAACATGCTCTCCTTTGTTTCCAGGACCACCCACTTCCCACCCCATCTGCTTTGCCATAACTGGTTTCTTTGAAGGTCGTTGCAAACTCACTTCCAGATAAAATTTTCTATGCTAAGATTTTTTTAAATTTCAAAGAAGAGAAACTAATTCAAGTGCACGCTAGCAAAAGCAGAGGATTTATTATAAATCTTTGGGGCAGGGAATGTAGCTAAGACCCAAGAAACCAAAATATTGTTGGAAATCCAAGAAATATGCTCCCATTCTTATATCTGCTATCATTTCCTATCTGCCCTCCCCTACCCCCTCGGTGAACTGGTTTTCTCTGCTCCCAGGTTCCTGTGAGAATCGGGAGAAGGCTGCTCATGGCTTTGAACTTGACATAGGAGGCCCGTAGAAAGACTGACGTTCCCAGTCTCGGTCCTGAAGGGTAACAGAATGTGCCACTCTGGCATTAGGGTTATTTTCAGCCTACGGGCAATGAAGAAGAAGCAGATATAAGGAAAGCACCCTACTTTCCCCTTATTTGCCTAAAAGCAGGACACAAATTTTCAAAGGTGTCTCTACTCCCTTCTCTACCAGGAAAGACGAAATTTAATCCCTGGAGAGTTTCAGACCCTTATCAATGGAGAAGGTAGTAACTTAAATGTGCATAACCCGCCCCCCCCCCATGCCTTGTGACTGACCTCTCCTCCACATTCCGTAGGCTGTCAGCTGAAATTGCTGTGTGAGTCAGAGTTCCAATCCCTCATTTCCCCCTGGTTATCTCCCAGGTATACCTGAGGTAAGCATGATAATAAACCTCTCTTTGTTTTTCTCTTGTGAATCTATCTTTTATTACAGGAATCTTCGCCAAGAACTCAGAAGGTTAGAGGGCAATTTTTCTTTCCCTACGATCCCAAATCTAAAATTCGAAGATAGGAACTTCGGCCCAGTCTCAGTGAAGTGCCTGCGTTGGGTCTAATGATCTGAGAGTAAGAGCGTGGGGTCGCATTGCACACGTGGCTGCGGAGGACAGGAGGCGGCCCAACAGGCTGTCGTAAATTTGCACGGATACACACCAGTCAGGCATCACAGTCACTATACTTTCACAAGTCATGCCCTGTAACTTCTATCACAGATTTAACATTATAGATCAGGAAATTTACAAGTAAACTAAAACTATAAAGTTTGAAGACTATCATCTGCAAGAAAGGAAATACTGAAATTTAAGGGGGGGAACACCCCCTGGGGGTTTAGGCCTAGTTCCATTCAGTTGTTTGGCAGAGACAAAGCCTTCGACACATGATGACAAGCAGTGGGGGTAGACATTTGTGTCAGATGCGGCATGGGACCCGAGAGCAGCAGGACGCCACCCACGACATGACTGTAGGAGTTCAGCACAGGCCTCTTCAAAATATGCTGCTTTGGCGTGTCAATTCCTTTGAACTACAGGCACTTAAAAAACCAGCAAATGCAGGGATACCCTTTCTCTGAACTCTCCTTATCTGCCTAAAGATTCTGCAAAAGAAACACAGTTGTCATAGGTCCCCTTCCCAGGAGTGTCAGCACGCAGGGAGGACTGACTCACGTCAGGAGAAGGACTAGAAATTGACGCCACACCCAGACACACCTTGTCACAAACTGTCACACCTCTCACGTATTCTTATCAGGGCCCTTTCATCTCCTCAAAGATCCTTCACTCTCCCATAAGAGGCCCTCTCGCTCTCCCCCCTGCCCCTAGAGAGCGTATTTAACCTGACTTCTAAGTCACCTCGGGGAATTAGTCACTTTTCCCTGGGTATAGGAGTTATATATGTTAATAAACATCTGTTTGTCTTTCTCTTGCTGATCTGTCTTTCATTACAGAGGTCTTGGCCAAGAATTCAGAAGGGTAAAGAGAAAGTCATTTTTCCTCTCCTACAAACCTAAATTCCAAGTAGAAGACTCATAATTTTTCCAGTTTGCTTTGGAACATATTTTCATTTAATTTGTCCATCATGTTAAACTTGTTGTTGTTGTTTTTTAATGTACTTGAAAAGCCAAAGGAAAGGAAAAGAATAATACATTTAATATCCTGTGCTAGAACAACACCCAAACTCCTAATATATAAACACAATGTTCTTCGTTTTAAACATGTAAATTAAGTGCTAATGTAATTGGATTTGAGAACAGCCACACCCACGGGACACTGGTACCTTGCAGAGGAAGGGAAGGGAAGGAAGGGCTTCCTCAAATTGTTTTGAACACCTGAAGAGCCGCTGAAGCTGGGAACAAAGGAACAGGCTTTGGAGTCTGCTAGTGACCTTGTCTGGATGTCTGTGAAGTCTGCTCTGAGAATGTCTGTTTTCCTGTGTCGGAATCTTGAAATAGAACTTTCCTAACTTATGAGAGGATCATAGCTTCTGAATACTGTCATCATTAACACCAGACTACTGCCTTTTTACATAAAGCACTGATGACGAGAACAGAGTCAGAAGCTTTCTCAGGTGGTCTTGTATTCAGGTGCCCTGCACGGGGCCTTTCGTGATCATCAGATGAATTTGTAATGAGACTGGGACCAGCCTTGACCCTTAGATGAGAGCACATCGCGGCCCCTGGCCATCTCAGGCTGTCTCACGATTTCGTAGGATGGAGTAAGGGAGGTAGGGAATTGGGTTTGATTGTTCTATTCTACAGAAAAACTAACAGAAACTTTTCTTTTTGGCACAAGAGAAATACATATCAGGAAGAACATAAATGGTCGCTTGGGCTTCCCTGTCTTTTAATAAATACATGGCTTTATTACAAGAACAATAATCAAAATTATAGTTCTATGGGAAAACTTCACATTTTTTGATGCTATGCTGTGCTTTATAAGTGTTGTATGTTGTCACCAGAAACTTTTTTTATTTTAGAAATTATTCAAGATTTTGTGTTTATTTTAGAAAAGATACAGTAACCCTGGATCATTTATTTAAAAGCTCATGGTTACTACTTTTTAACCTAGCAATCCCACTTCTGGGAATTTATCCAAAGAAACACAAAACACTAATTTGAAAGAAGACAAGCACCCCTATGTTCATTGCATTATTTACAATCACCAAGGTATGGAAGCAGCCTGAGTATCCATCAGTAGATGAGTGGATGAAACAACTATGGGACATGTACACATTGGAATACTACTCAGTTGTAAAAAAGAAGAGAATTTTACCCTTTGTGACAGTATAGATGGATCTGGAGAGCATTATGCTAAGTGAAATAAGCCAGTCAGAGAAAGAAAAACACCATATGATTTCACTCATGTGTGGAATCGAATGAACAAACTGAACTAACAAGCAAAACAGAGACAGACTCAGAGAGCAGGCTGATAGTTACAGGGGAGTGGTTAGGGGATGGAGGAATCTAGCAAAAAGGAAAAAGGACTCATGGACGTGGACAACGGTGTGGTGATTGCGGGGGGTAGGAGGTATAAAGGGGTTAAATGATAATGGAAAGATACAATAAAAAAAAACTTTTTAAAAAGCTCAGTTACCTAAATTTGTTTTTTAAAAAATAGGATATATTTTTCAAAACTGTACAGACATAAGGAAGGTCTTAAACCATTCACCTGACTGTCCCCAAATCTCATGAGCAAACACAGCATTCAGACGAGAGACTGAAAGTCCATGGCCAGTGTAGCACAGTTTATACCGCACACGCCACCCTCGAGGGCGAGACCACCTGAACCGCAGTACCGCGGCGCAGAGCGGCCAGGCCTGCTGGCTCAGCGCCTGCTCTGCCTTCCGCAGAGACACACCACGTGGTGGCTCCCTGTCAGGCACTTGTCTCCAGCATTAGGCACGAAGCAGGAGGGCGGGCACCCTCTCTGCCCCATCCTCTCTATTCCCTCCTTCTGAACTTGCGTCACTCAGAATGCCCAGCGCGCTATAGTTAGCTCCCTGTGTCATAACTATTTCCCAGATGTTTCTCATTTCTCTTTCACTGGAATGATTTTCCTTCTTTTTCTCAGGGGGAAAAAAATGTTTGCACCAGGATTAGGGTGGTGATTGATCAGGGGTAAGGTGTGTGTGTGTGGTGGGGAGGGGGGCAAGTTCTGGAATTCTAGGTGACATTGCAGCCAACCCTTTCTTTGGCCTTCAGAGAAATAGGCTGGATCCTGTGTAGCTTCAGCTGAAAGTACTTCCAACGGATGCTAAAAATACATGGCAGTTTATTTTCCTCAGCGGGGAGCATGTGTGTTCCCACTTGACCTGGAAACACAAAGAGATCCAATGTTAAATTCAATGCTGCGCATTCCAAGATAAATTTGTTTTCTGTGGAGCGAGGGAAAGGAAAAACAACAGACATATTGGTACAATTTTGCCTCTGCTCTCAGGGGGGCTCAGCGTCTCGCATGCATTTTTTATACTCCCCGTTGTTAGCTAAGTGACCGCTCTCAGGCTTCCTGGCCAATGCTGATAGGAGCTGGCGCTCACTCAGATCATAGCGAGTCCCAGGCAGACTGATCCAACTTTGGGAAAGAAGGACGAGGAAAGCTGTCCCTCCCCGCCCCCTACACAAAAGACATATTATTTGTACCTAATCTTAGCTGGATATTTTAGTCTTTCATCTACTCTTTTTTTTTAATGTTCTTCTCAAAAGACAGGATCTAAAATGCCCTCTAATTGAAATACAGATTTTTATGGACACTTGTATTTAATCCTTTCTCTTTAAAACAAGCACACAAAGAAACAAATCAAGCACAGTTTATCTACAGATGGCAGAGAAATGCTGTTTCCTGCTGTAACCTTTAATCACAGACGTTAAACTCAGTTCTTGTGGTTTGGGGATAGTATTTACTTAGAGCTTTGGGTTGTCCGATATGACATTCTTCAATACCTATTGCAGGAACGAAGTTCACTTTCTGCTGAAGGCGCGCAGTCAGCCTGCCTGTCCAGCTGGTACCACTTCTCTACAGCTTCAAATACACGGTCAGCTGACCGTGAACTTAGACCCAGTCCCCTCCACCCCCACCCACCCCCAAGAAATAGCACAGTGATTAAAACATGAGCTTTGGACTCTGCCTTGTTTTGAGTCTGGATTCTGCCACTCAATAGCTCTGTCTTCACTTTTCTCCATCTGTAAAATGAGGACAATAATGGAAACTGCCATTCAAGGCTGTTGTGGAGATGAAAAGCATATAGTACAATGCCTGAGTGCATAAGACACCTTTAATACATGTTAGCTATTATTACTGGTGATTATTCTTAGACACCCCAGCCATTCCTAATATCAAGACTTTAGAGGACATGACCTTGAAGATCCCCTGCCATTAAACTGTCCTGTGCCAAATTGGGCTTTATTTCTAATCCTTTTCTTTGGAACAAGCCTGAAACCTTTTTAAAAAGCTGTACCTTCCTTCCCCTTGATTTCCTCCACTTTTATTTTCAACAAAGTCAAGCCAAAAAGGGTGTGACCTGCTTAGAATCACGGAGGTGAGAGAGATTCCGAGGGAAGTGGCTTAACATTTTCAATGATGGGAGGTCAAGGAAGGAAAAAGGGTGAGGGGACCTTCTTTTAGAAAACCATGTGCTGGCATGGTGGGGATGGAAGCCAGATTACTGGGCCCAAGGAGGGAACCAGTGGAGACAAACCAGACTGGCCCCAGGCCACTTATGGAAGATATTTGGCAGACAACGGAAGTAAGGCAATCAGACAGTAGCTACAGGGTTAGCAAGGTCAGGAAAAAACATCCATCAGGATGGAGGAAAGTCGAGCAAGGAAATCAGGGATGAAAGCTTCCTTGGAGCTTGTTGCTAGTCTACCAAGGGGCGAGAGCAGAGTGCCCCTGCCACCTGGCCCATCCGGGCTGATACTGACAGACATGTAAATGGAAGACTCTTGCCCAGAATGCCCAGCAGCCTCCCCTCCAGCTCCCTACATCTTTAAAGACCTAGCGCAAGACCCAACCTCTTCCCGTGTATTCTCTGGCTCCCCCAGAAGACTTGTGCCCTAGCAGAAGGTCCACACTCTGGGAGAAAGCCAGTGTGCATGGGATGTTACTGCAATCCCAGCTAAAGTGAAAAATGGTCTCAGAGTCAGAAAAACAGGATAATGAAAAGATTTGGGAAAGAGTATAGATTAAGTCCATAGCATTGAATAAGTATCCCAGGCAAGAAAACTTCAAATAATCAGAGTCCCTCTTCTCCAAACTGAGATGATCTGTGTGTGTGTGTGTGTGTGTGTGTGTGTGTGTGTGTGTATGTGTGTGTGCACGCGCGCGAGCATATGCTTTTACAGAAACCCTGACAGGCTCAGGGCCACCTGCATTTTCAGGGCCAGGGCCAGGCTACAAATGAAGGCCCATACACTGTATGCTTGAATGTTTAAATGTGCTACATCAGGCTAATGAATGTGGTTCACCCAGGCCCCTCTCACCGTAACCTGGGCTCCGACTAGCACAGTAAGGAGCCTGTGGGCGCAGAGGGACAGTCAAACTCCATCCGCACCCCGGAGGCCTGGAATGCACACTTCACTCCTGAATGGCTACGACAGACTGCCCCACCTTCCACAAGCAGGCTTGAAGCTGCTTGCACAGGGATTTCGGTGTCCTTCATAGCAAGCACGTTCTGTAAAGCTGAGGGGGCTTGTCCCTTGTGCCCTGACCCATCAGAAGCCTCAACACAGGGGTGGGGTGAGGCAACAGGAGGCCCAGCTTGGGTACCCAAGACGGGATCCTTCTTGTCTGGGTTGAAGAACCATGCTGGACACATGTTTTTTCTCCTGGAGGTTTATTTTTTTATTTTGTGATTGCATTCTCCTGATCTGACTTTCAAAGAACTTTGGACAAGACTTTTTTTTACAACAAGGCTTCCCACAATGTTGGCTGCAACAGCACACAGCACGCCGGGGGGCTCCGAAAGTGATCCTGCCCAGCAAACTCGTTCACACCGGCTTTGGTGCTTCAGAGAGGGTTTCGTGTGGTCCTAGCCAGCTCTCCTCATCAGATAAAGCAAATTACCCATGATCTCCTGGCAGAGGAAGAGCACAATTTTCAGACATTTCAAATGGAAGTGTAATTTTCTGATGGCTTCTAAAGGGAAACAGTTTAGCCCAGGTTGTTTAGATGTAATCCAAGCCACTCTGGGACTTCAGTTCATCCATTTGAGGCAGGAAGCCGGTGCCTTCTCCACTCTCCTTCCACGGGCTGAGGTTCAGATTTGAGTCAGAAGGAGGCGAGGGGCGGACATGTGGGGTCTGACTGTAAAGGTGATGCATTCAGGGGGATACCTCCACAGGGGAAGTTGGCATACCTGACTCAACGCTTTACCTGGCTCGGAAGTTGCTTAATGTGTTGGGCCTGTTTCCTCCTCCCAAGCAAAAAGGGCCAGCCCCGAGGACTTAGGATTTTCCTTGTGATGGAAGGCCAGGGAGCCCTAGGGTAATCTGATCCCCCACCGAGTCCTTTGGGTGAACACAGCTCAGCTCTCCCCGGTTTCACACCCACCTTAGGTCTCTAGGACCCGCCTGTGGGAGGGAGCATGCTCCAGCTACAGGAGGTAGAGCCGGGCTTGATAACCATCGCTGGGGGAGATTTCCAGCTGAGATGGTCAGTTGCTCTCTTTGAAGAGACAAACGATTACTATAAAATAACTGTGCAGGACACGGGTCCTGTGTGGAGGCTAGCCACAGTGTGTTACGTGGCAGATTTAAGCGATTAACACAGTTTTGTATCTCTGGGAAGTATTCGCTTCATTATTCAGTAATCTGGAGGCAGTGATGGAGGTGATAACCGGAGATTAAATATGTTTTAAGGCTCTGGTAAGTCCTGAAGAAATTATTTGCTTAGCAGAGAGGTGACCTCAAGGAGGATAGCAACCTTATAAGTGAGTGCTGGACTGTGAATTTTGCCTCAAGCAACTGCCATTTTCTTGAGCCTACAGCATAACAAATCCTGTCCAGTTTGGGGAGACGGTATTTGTTTCACAGAGTTGTAAGTGAGGATAGAACCACGAACCCACCCTGCGCCCCCACCCCTCTCCCACCCCCAACTGGGCCTGCTGAGAGGCAGGGCAAAGCCTTCCCGGGGCAGGGGGCGCGCTGCGACCGTGTCTCAGCTGGTCTGGCACAAAATAGGGCCTCAATAAATATTTATCAAATGAATGAAGGGTTGCCCGCATTTCTCCTTTTGTGTCGTTATTAGCTCCCACAATGAAACCCAGGGCCCTGAATTCTGTGAGCTCCACTGCGGTGCGGACGTAGGGTGAGTGGAAGGGGAGGGGGGTACGGAAGGATTAAGGGAAGACAGCGAAGCTGGCACCCGGGGAAAGAAAAGAAACCCTCGGAGGCCGAGGGTCAACAAAGACGAGCCCAACCCGGAGGGCCCCGGGGCCTCGGGCCCACTCCCCGCGCGCGCGCCCCGCGCCGATCGCCGTGTGCGTCCCCCTCCCGCAACCCGCGAGTCGCCCCAAGCCGGGCGCCCGCCCCCGGGGCGGCGCCGGCAACTCGCGGGGCCTCCGCTGGTCACGTGGGGGCCGACCGGCCGGGCGGCGCTGCAGCTTCCCGATCGCGACCTGCCAGTGCCGGGGACGCGGCGCTCGCGCTCCCTCCCGGGCCCCGGGAAGCAGAGACAAGGAGACGCCGCCGCCCCCTCCTCCCGACTGCACCCCGGCCCTGTGCTCGCAACATGCCCGCCGCCGCGCCGAGCGCCGCCCTCCTCCGGGAGCGGGCGGAGGCGACGCCGCCGCGGGCCGCGGAGCCGCGGCTGCGAGGGTAGCGGGCCGGAGTCGGCACCGAGGCGCCGCGACGCGGGCGGAGCGGGAGGAGGAGCAGCAGGCACCCTCCGCGGCACGGCGGGCCCCGGCGCGCCCATGGCCCGGGAGGAAGGAGAATGCGAGCGGCACTCCCCGCCGGCCGCCGCCGCCACCCCCCGCGCCGCGGACCCGGCGCCCCCCGGAGCTGCTCGCGTAGCCGCCGCTCCCCAGCTGCGGGCGCCCGGCCGCCGGCTGCGCTAGGACCCTCAGCCGCTGGTCGCCGAGGCGTGCTGGGGAGGGAGGAGCGAGAGGCACTGGGAGACCGGCCCGCGCCCGGGCGCAGCGCGGCATGTAGCTGTGGGTTCCCGCGCCCGCGTGAGGGTGTCGGCCCGGGGCCCCGCCATGGCTGGGAAGGACAGTGGGAACCTGAAGACGGTGAGGCTTTGGCGGGACGCCGCCCTGCGTGCCAGGAAGCTGCGGGGCAACCTGCGCCAGCTCACCCTCAGCGCGGCTGGGGTCTGCCCTGGGGATGCGGCCGACCAGATCGACTCCCCCGACGCCCCCCAGCTCGTGCTGCCGGCTAACATTGGAGACATCGAGGTGCTGAATCTGGGGAACAACGGCCTGGAGGAGGTGCCGGACGGGCTGGGGTCGGCGCTGGGCAGCCTGCGCGTCCTGGTCCTCCGTAGGAACCGCTTTGCCTGGCTGCCCCCCGCGGTGGCCGAGTTGGGCCACCACCTCACCGAGCTGGACTTGAGCCACAACCGGCTGACCTCCCTGGGCGCGGAGGTGGTGAGCAGCTTGCACGAGCTGCGCAAACTCAACCTCAGCCACAACCAGCTGCCCGCCCTGCCTGACCAACTGGGCTCTCTGGCCCACCTGGAGGAGCTGGATGTCAGCTTTAACCGGCTGGCGCACCTGCCCGACTCCCTCTCCTGCCTCTGTCGCCTGCGCACTCTCGACGTGGACCACAACCAGCTCACCGCTTTTCCTCTCCAGCTGCTGCAGTTGGCGGCCCTGGAGGAACTGGACGTGTCCAGCAACCGGCTGCGGGGCCTACCTGAGGATATCAGTGCCCTGCGTGCCCTGAAGATCCTCTGGCTGAGTGGGGCCGAGCTTGGCACCCTGCCCGAGGGCTTCTGTGAGCTGGCCAGCCTGGAGAGCCTCATGCTGGACAACAACGGGCTGCAGGCTCTGCCCGCCCAGTTCAGCCGTCTGCAGCGGCTCAAAATGCTCAACCTCTCCTCCAACCTCTTTGAGGAGTTCCCTGCCGCACTGTTGCCCCTGGCTAGTCTGGAGGAGCTCTACCTAAGTCGCAACCAGCTCACCGCAGTGCCCTCCCTGATCTCGGGCCTGGGCCGGCTGCTCACCCTGTGGCTGGATAACAACCGGATCCGATACCTGCCGGACTCCATTGTAGAGCTGAGTGGCTTGGAGGAGCTGGTGCTGCAGGGCAACCAGATCGCTGTGCTGCCCGACAACTTTGGCCAGCTCTCCCGGGTGGGCCTGTGGAAGATCAAGGACAACCCACTGATCCAGCCCCCCTACGAGGTCTGTATGAAGGGGATCCCCTATATCGCAGCCTACCAGAAGGAGCTGGCCCACTCCCAGCCAGCGGTGCAGCCCCGCCTCAAGCTGCTCCTGATGGGCCACAAAGCTGCAGGGAAGACCTTGCTCCGGCACTGCCTCACTGAGGGCAGAGTGGAGGGAAGTGAAGGAGGGGACAAGGACAAGAGCTACCCACCTTCACCTCCTCCTGTGAGCAAGGGCATAGAGGTGACCAGCTGGACAGCCGACGCTTCCCGGGGCCTGCGGTTCATCGTCTATGACTTAGCTGGAGATGAAAGTTACGAGGTGATCCAGCCCTTCTTCCTCTCTCCAGGGGCCCTCTATGTGTTGGTGGTGAACCTGGCCACCTATGAGCCCCTGCGATTTCCTACCACAGTGGGCTCCTTCTTGCATCGGGTGGGGGCCCGGGTGCCTCATGCGGTGGTGTGCATTGTGGGCACGCATGCAGACCTGTGTGGGGAGCGCGAGCTGGAGGAGAAGTGTCTGGACATCCACCGCCAGATCGCCCTGCAGGAGAAGCATGATGCCGAGGGGCTGAGCCGTCTGGCCCAGGTGGTGGACGAGGCACTGGCCCGGGACTTCGAGCTGCGCTCGGCCAGCCCCCACGCAGCCTACTACGGTGTTTCGGACAAGAACCTTCGGCGGCGCAAGGCCCACTTTCAGTACCTGCTCAACCACAGGCTGCAGATCCTCTCCCCCGTGTTGCCTGTGAGCTGCAGGGACCCTCGCCAATTACAGCGCCTTCGGGATAAGCTGCTGTCGGTGGCTGAGCACCGGGACATCTTCCCCAACTTACACAGAGTACTGCCTCGGTCCTGGCAGGTGCTGGAGGAGTTGCATTTCCAGCCACCTCAGGCACAACGGCTGTGGCTAAGCTGGTGGGACTCGGCTCGCCTGGGCCTGCAGGCAGGGCTGACGGAGGACCGGCTGCAGAGCACCCTGTCCTACCTGCACGAGAGCGGCAAGCTGCTCTACTTCGAGGACAGCCCGGCCCTCAAGGAACACGTCTTCCACAACCTCACCCGCCTCATTGACATCCTCAATGTCTTTTTCCAGAGGGATCCTTCCTTGTTGCTGCATAAGCTGCTCCTGGGGACCAATGGAGAGGGCGAGGGTGAGGGCGAAAACTCCCTCGTGATGGCGCTGCCCACGCCCAGCCAGGACCTGCTGCGGGCCACTCAGCTCCATCATTACGTGGAGGGCTTTCTGCTTCACGGGCTCTTGCCGGCCCATGTCATTCGGTTGCTGCTTAAGCCTCACGTCCAGGCCCAGCAGGACTTGCAGCTGTTGCTGGAGCTGCTGGAGAAGATGGGACTCTGCTACTGCCTCAATAAACCCAAGGGCAAGCCTTTGAATGGGTCCACAGCCTGGTACAAGTTCCCGTGCTATGTGCAGAACGAGGTGCCCCATGCAGAGGCCTGGATTAACGGGACCAACCTGGCCGGGCAGTCTTTTGTGGCTGAGCAGTTGCAGATCGAATACAGTTTCCCCTTTACCTTTCCACCTGGGTTGTTTGCACGCTACAGCGTCCAGATCAACAGCCATGTGGTGCACAGGTCGGACGGGAAACTTCAGATCTTTGCGTACAGAGGGAAGGTTCCTGTGGTGGTGAGTTACAGGCCTGCCAAGGGGGTCCTGCAGCCAGACACTCTGTCCATTGCCAGCCACGCGTCACTACCAAATATATGGACGGCATGGCAAGCCATCACCCCCTTGGTGGAGGAACTGAATGTCCTCCTTCAAGAGTGGCCCGGACTGCACTACACCGTGCACATCCTCTGTTCTAAGTGCCTTAAGAGAGGGTCGCCCAATCCACACGCGTTCCCAGGTAAGGGCAGAGCGGGAGGTGGCTCTTCCGTGCTGTGACTTAAGATGCATTTGTTTAAAAAAAGATTTTTGTTTCTCATTCATAAGATTATTTGCTTCACCTCACAGGCTTCCCAGAAAGCGTCTCTAGGTAAATACAGGGGGAGTTTGGGGACAGGCGAAAGGCAGTAAGTACACAAGCAATATGAAATATGAGGCCCTGTCTCATACTCTCCTCCAAGGAAGATTCGGACTTCCAGAGTGAGTTCTAGTCAGAACATGTGGGTCTCCTTTTTCCCCCCTCTACCCCATGTAGCCCATCTTTCCCGGGAGGAAACTCCAGGTAGCTGATCAGAAGGTGGTGTCTGGAGTTAGTCTCTTCCTGAGCCTGGGCTCTGATGCTTATTAGACACATCCCGAAGGGTTTGAGGTGCTTTGAGTTGAACATGGCTGTTGTCATCGTTTTTTTTTTTTTGTTTGTTTGTTTAAACTCAGCGTGTAGTCATGAAGTACAAATTCTTGCTCACTTTTCTTAAGAAGCTTCAGAGGGGAATGTTTCGTAACCGGGTCTGGATGAGTGAAGGCGGGGCTGCTGGTGTTGGTGGTGGATTATTAGTAAAGACAGAACATTCAGCCTGGCTCGTGACTAAGCTCGGGGTCACTGTTTCACTCACCACGCTCGCGGGCACGGACCACAGACAAGATCTCTGAGGGGACTTTCCTCGGGGATTTCCAGGCAACGTGGTGCTTCGCAGATGTCTTCAGGTTTGTTTTCTGGTGCCAGCGAGCTCTGGGATGCATTGTCTGGGACTTTCGAGCCTGGTTAACCAGAATCCCTGTTATGGTTTCCCACGTGGGAAGGCATTCTTCGAAGCAGGTCTTCACACAACTCAGGTATTTGTGGAGCTGGCTCAGTGAACAGCGTTCCCAGTGTCCTGAGGACGAGCCTAACGATGGTATCATTGCCAGTGTCTCCCCTCGGTCCCCGACCCCCAGGGCACGGTCGGAGCTAAGGAAACGGGAGACCGGGCACCACTGCGATCTTTGTCCCTGTCTGAATGCAGCTTGCCCCAGTATCAGCGAGGAATCAGACACCCACATTTCCGAGGGTAACATCTTCCCGTTGCCCTAGATCTAGGCCGAGTTTAATCCTTCAGCTTGGAAAAGGCCACCGTATTCAGTTACCGGTCAACTGAGCTGTCCATTCTGTACGACTATCTGGTGCCTTGTCACAGGCTGAGACTTGGTAGACTCTTCAGTTCACTCTATAGTTGCCATTGTCTTTTCTTCACGAAAGCAGATACTTCTTTATTGTGTTACCAAATTGAACAAAGTGGTTGAGAGTTACATATTCACAGAGTGGCTCACCGAAGGAGCTACCTAAAGGCAGTTCTTAATCCAGATGGAACATTAATGAAACTGATGTTATTAACAGCCAAGAGGAAAACAGAGGTTATTAAACAAGGGAAGATCTGTGCAGAGGAATTCCAAGAACTTTGAGGAGTAAACAATGAGGCTGGAATTATTTTTCCCTAACCTCAGCTGTTTATTTTTTTTTTAATACTCATACATTCCACAAACAAGTCCGTTCTCTTGTTCTCTTTGGACCTATTTGCCTGTCAAAGGAGGCACACCTGGTTTGCAGCCCAGGCTCTGCCCAAGGAAGAGATGACTTATTTTCCACATAGCAAATGCATACATGGTTGACAATGGTAAAATTATCTTATACATTGAATAGGAACAAAGCATCAGGAGTTTTGATAACACAGACACTGTACAGTTCTGTTTTATTTGTGGTCAGAGAAAGAAGTTATCTTTTTGCTTTGTTTAGGATTGTATTTCTTCTAAAAGTAGCAGAGAGCACAAAAACTGTAGAAGAAGATATGTGGATAGTACATTCATCACATTGATACAAGGGAAAAAAACTGCATTTCCCTTATTCATATTTTTCAGTGATAGCCATCATTTGCTAGTATTTGCACATTTCTGAAGGATTTGGGAACAGCTAAAATAATTAAAAAATTAGAAAGTGATGTAGGAACAGAATGTTGTGTGTTCAAGTAGTTAGGACATACATTTTAAATATGTTCATCTAGTCCCTACATTATTAAAATACAGAGTCCGGAACAAATAATGCCCCCTTTTTATTACAAAATCATAAGCATGGAATCCTGTAATGTAACAATATCACACTCAAGCACACCATATGACATTTTAGGTGAAATGTTCAAATTGAAACTATAAATTTTTACACCCATATTATTACCCTACCAACCACACTCTAGCAGGTGTTACTTGCCGGACCCTGGTTATTTTAAGTTGGCAGACACCTTTGATCTATTGGTAACTTTTTAAGAAGTTACAAAGACAAGTTACTTTTTAGAAACATTGAAAAATTAGATACTTAGTTTTAAGTTTTATTCAAGTGTCAAGTTCCCCTGTTAACTATTTTGATTCAATGTGAAAAACTGGAATTTAAATTATCTTTCCCTTTTGGAACATGGAAAGTAACAAGCAAATCACTGCCTCCCTTGATTTTGTGCAGAAGAAATGCAAAGTTGCCTTCATATTTTTAAACCCTGTTTGGTGGGAAGGCCCTGGTGGCCCTGTCACTGCCAACAGGACATCGAGCCCGGCCTGGGTCGCACTAGTGTGGTTGGCGGAGGGAAGTATGGTGCTAGAAAGTTCCCTTTGGATTTTGATGAATGACAGAAATGCTGTGTTTTGGAAAATCCTCAGCTGATGACCACTTGGTTTTAAAGGTCCTTGTGAAAAAAAAAATAAAAAGATCTGATTGTGTCGTCAGAGAGAGTATCGATTGGTTCCATCTCAGACAAATGGGGTGAGTGACGGGAGGTGCGTTTGGAAATTCGCACGGGGCCTGTAATGAGCCCAAAGGTCAGGGGGTGAGTCTCCCCTGCTTTCTGCCGAGCTGACCATGGGGCCAGCACCCGACAGCCAGGCTTCCCTCCGCCTTCCGTGTGTGCACGTCTGGAGTGAGGTTCTTCCTGTGCGATGTTTTTTCACGCTTCTGTTCATTTCCACCAGTTTGGCGTGGAAACCAGAGAAGCTGAGTACTCCTGAGGCTGGAGATGTGGGTTCCTGAGTGAGCTGCGGCGGCCAGGCCAGGGGCCTGCAGCGAGTTTGTAGCCCTTTGCTCTCCCACGGAGGCATCTGAATGAATGCGGCGGGCTTTTAAATTGGGAGAGTGCGTCTTAGAGAGCTGAACTTGGGTTCTGCGTAGTTTTCCCACTGATTATCCTACTCTCCAAATTATTACATGCTATTTGTTGTTGTTTTTATTGCTTTTTTTTTTGAGAGAGAGAGAGAAGAAGGTTGAGGGAGAGAGAGGAAACATCGACGTGAGAGAGAAACATCGATTGGTTGCCTGTCACACGTGCTTTGACTCGGGATCAAACCTGCAACACAACCTGAGTTTGTATCCTGACCGGGAATCGACCTTTTGGTGTACGGGCTGATGCTCCAACCAACTGAGCCACCCGGCCAGGGCTCTTAAATGTTCTTTTTAAGAATAATTGGGAAGCAACCCTAAGCATTAGACACAGAATTGGTATGCGGTCTGTAGACCATTTCTTCCATTTGCTAATTAACTCGGTGTCTTTTGCCCAAGGTCAGGGTCTTGCACACCGGGTTCCGCTCGGAGGCCCTGGGCGCGTTGTGCCTTGTTCTGCTGGAGTCAGTGTGTGACACGGTTTGTCTTTGATTAGGTCGTTCCCTTGCTCCCTCTGAGCGAGACACGCCCGAGGCTTCGTGGCTTCTCCAAGGGTCTCAGACGCTGGCCGAAGGACTGGGCTTCTGTGAGACATGTCTGTCTTCTTTGTTATTCACATGTTCTGTCACATTCCCAGGTGCTGCTTGCAGCCATGGCCTTGCTTTGTCCTGTGTCCCAGCCTCCTTCTCCCCTTGCCCCAGACGCCCCAGTGTCCCCATGGTCACTGCATTGCTGCTCTTTCCCTGGAATAGGCCCTTCGTGGTGACCACACAAGCAAAGCAAAATTCCTGCCTTATCGTAGCTCAGCTTGAGAGGTGCTGAGCACAGCCCTAGTTGTTTGGATGGAGTTAGTCATCGTTTTTAATTCCACAGAAGTTATTAATTATCTTTTTAGGTTAGTTTTATTAATATTGATGCCTCTTGGCTTTTAGTTTTGGGAACAATCCCCTTTGAACTCTCCTGGGCTTTGCTTCCTATAAAAATCAAAACCTTAGTCATGTAGTGGCGGAAAGAAGTACCGTGCGTGCGTGGTAGAATTCAAAGCCGAGAAAGGCCTTTGGAGAACAAATTATGTTAAGTAGTAGGTGCCTGTTCTTTCAGCTGCAGAGCAGAATCGCAAGTCCATCCCTGGGCAGGTAGCTGGGGTTGCCTAGAGGAGGCAGTTTTTGGTAACAGAGGTTTCGTGTCACACTTTGCTGCCTGCTCGTCTTACTCCCCAGTAAACCTCACCCCACTCTTTTCGTTCTTACTCACTGACTTCATTTTAACACCTGAAACACGTACGGTGTGTACTTCGCAGGGTTGTTTCAGGGGCTGGGTGAGAGAATGTGTTGAGAAAAATGGTTACTCCCCGTGGGTTTGTAAGGAAGTGAGGGCCTTCTGCTCTGTTATATGGGGGTTGGGGGGGTGGGGAGTGGAGGCTGGTGCTGGAGGGACCATTTCTGGGTGCTGTCTCCATCCGCCCACTGACTTCCTTCTGTCTCTGGGGACCTGCTAGGATTAAGGACCTGAGCACTTCTCCATTAGCATGCTTTATTTTTATTTATCGGTTTTTTGTTTTGCTGCCAAGAGGCAGGTGCCATCCTCATCTCTTGCCCTCTCCTGTCTCTTGCGCCCTCGGCCCTCCTGTGCCTGCGGTGGAGCAGAGAGTCGCCCTGTGTTTCTAGGCTCCGTGGAAAGCGCTCCAGGTGGGGTCCGCTTGGGGCAGGCCCAGCCGGGGCTCCACTCTCCCTGGGTCAGCTGAGGGGCGGCGGCCAGGTTTGCTTTCCTTTGGGGCCGCCTTCCCCTGCTTCATCCAGGAGGGAGGGAGGGATGAGGAGGCCCCATTTCGGCCTGCGTTCCCCAGTCCTGCTTTCTCATTAATGAAGCTGATCCCCATGTGGCTCCTCCGGTCTGCACGGCCTGTAGACCCCGGACTGGGTGACAGGCATCCCAGGCAGCCACAGAGCATGCATGATGCCGTGCACACCTTTGTCAAATGAAGAAGCCCCCTGCCCACGTCAGGTGTGGCGCTGCCACTCTGCAGGTGCGTGCTGTCTTGTCCGAGGTCTGTGTTGGATGGGATGGCAGGACTCACACCCCCAGATGGGCGCTGGGGCAGGGCACAGCGGGGAGGAAGGAGCTCAAAGTGGAGTGGTTATTTTTTTAAAGAACTCAAGACATTCTGGTGTTTCGTAATTGATTCCTTGGCAAAGTGCCTTTTGCATTGTTTATGATCTTTGTCCTACAGTGTGTACTTTAAGGTAGGCATATATAATTTCTCCACGTGATTTTTCTGGTACATGTATTCCTGCCCTCCGTATCCAACTCCTAACTCTCCCAGAAATTGGGCGGTGGGTGCACGAGTGGGCAGGGGCGACTCTCAAGGGGAATGAAGGGACACGAGGGAATGTCTTCAAGCCTCCAGGGGCCCCAACACAGAGAGCCTTCGCACGCCCCCCCCCAAAGCCTGCTGCTCCGCAGCCCATTCTTCCTGACCCCACTCCGCCCTTGACGTTGGCCTCACGAAGAGGGAAACGGCAGATGGCGAAGAGGGTGAAGGTGTGATGGTGATGGTGCAGGAAAGATGTTTTTTCCGTGGTTTGTGCCAGCTGTTTTCCCTTCTGCCACGTGCCGTTGCTTTCTAGAAACTCTGTACCGAGTGAAGGTTGCTGGGTTGGCCTCATGGAAGACCCTGGAAGAGTTGCCGCCTGGACGGAACCGGAGGTGGTCCCACGTGGGCTGGGTTCCTGGGAGGACAAGTCCCAGACTCTGTGGCCAAGCGGGGCCGACTCACTTGTGGGGAGGGCAAGGGGAAAGTCTTTCGTTACTTTTTATTTTTGGCACTGAATGCTTGAAAACATTTCCTCGTTTTCCTCCTTCAACACAATCTCTTAGCTTCATTTCTTAAAGAGTAAATTAGTAAAAACAAAAGCAACCCCCCCTCCACGCCACACAAAAATGCCATCACCAATTTGGTTTTTCTTTGGCTGTAGATGTACAGACGGCAAAGACTGCAGAAGCAGAAAGGGAGTTGGAGGGAGGAATTGGAGTAGGTCAGAGGCCTGGGGGGCGGAGCGGGTGGGCTCCCAGGGCGCTGGGGGCCCGGAGGCTCTCTGTCTCCGGAAGGGACAGTCAGCCCCAGGCACCCTGGCTGCTCCAGCTGCTTCCTTTGCTGTAGCAAATCTGTGCCCAAGAGCACTTGGAAGAAGGGCCAGAAGGAAGGGAAAACTGGGCTTGGGTCAAGACCGCCCTTCGGTCAGTGTGTGCCTTTCTGCTCCTGGGTGGGGCGGCTTACTGACAGAGGGCTGCTGCTACTGCTGCTTCCTCTTCTTCCTCCTTTTACAGAAATTCACATGCCGTCAGCACAACCTTTTTGAAAGCAAACAGCTCCATGGCTTTTAGTGCATTCATGGTGCCATACAACCACACCTGTAAGTCAGGCTCCTGCTGTGGCTAGGAACCTGTGACGTGGGTGCCTTCCTGCCTGGGGCGAACTGACTGGGAATTTTTTTTTTGCAATGTTTTTGTGATAACTTTCTAAGCAAGGGTGTCCAAACTTTTGGTGTCTCTGGGCCACACTGGAAGAAGAGTTGCCCGGGGCCAGCCATTAAATACACTAACACTAACAAAAAAAGGTTTTAAGTAAATTTACAATTTTGTGTTGGGCGCATGGTCCGCATGCATGGCCATCCTGGGGCTGCAGGTTGGACAGCTCTGTTGGGCAAGGCTTAAGGAGAGGAGGGCTTTTTAGACTAAGCCTCAAGATGCCACATCATTAACCATCTTTTTACCTGGCTGCAAGGGAAGCCCTCTTCCTCAGTGCTGGTGAGAGGGCAGAAGGGAGGAAGGATATGGGGCCTCTCGTCTGTTCTGTGGCCTGTGTGATTTAATGGGGGGGTCTGACACCTAAAGAGCCCACGGGAGAGAAGCACCCACAAGGACTGTGCATTCGCTGTCACCTGCAGGGTGCTTTTCTGCACCTGAATGTTGAGCACAGCTGTCGAGTGATTGGTAAGGCCGCAGGCAGACACGAGAGATGAGGGGGTTGGAGGTTGCGCTGATTCAAAACGAGGTCAGTACCAAATTAGACCACAGTGCACCGTACATTTGTTAGCGGGATTCTGTCATCACTCCCTGCGGAACACCTGCTGTGTACAGAGGTCTGTTCTGAGCTGGGGGTTTCAGGAGAATGAAACAAAACACACAGCTTTGGCCACGGGGACCTGAGTAGGGACTTGGGTTGATGTGATTGCTGATTCTTGTGTATATGAAACCTGACCACATACAGAGAAATTCATTTGCATGTTACAGTAATTTCTGGGTGGGGGGGGGAGCTTTGAATATCTGGGGGAAAAAACATGATCACACTGAGAAGAACCGGCCACAGCTTTGAATTTGCGTGGCATGGGTGAGTTAGGCGGGAAGTTGCGCCCCAGTCATGCTTTTCAATCGATTTGCCATTTGGATCATTTGTTTGCAAGAGATCTCAGGCAGATCTTCAAAAGGCAGGATCCTGAAATAGGGAAATGCGTGGCCTCTCAGGATTGCTGTAAGCTTCCAGAAGTAATCAGCACTTTGATGGAAAAAAAAATGCCTCCTCTTTTGGAAGCCTTTCCATCTCTCAGAGTTGTTTATGGATTTGCCTTTGTTTGGAGAGGGATTGAGGTCATCGGTGGTTCCCGAACCCCAGGACTGAGCGGACGCTGACTCCGGAGACCACATAATTAAATTGGACACTGTCACTGTGAAGCTGTATGACGGCTACTTAGAGACTTCTTTGATGACAGATGCCTTGTTGAGGTGGTTCTCCCTTCTTAGCATCTTAAATGTTGAGGGAATCAAAGGGTTAATTTTCTTAGATCCTCCCCACTGCTAAAATGAAGCACCTAAATTAACATCGCATTAGTACATTGTTACTGTGCTAGTGAATTTTGTGCTAGAAGCACAAACCTCCCTCCCTCCCTTTCTTTTTTTGAAAAGAGGGAGTTAAAAAGCAAAGGAATGGAGGAGGAAGAGATAAAATCAGAAAAAGGTCATTTCTCCTAGGTGCTGTTGTTCGACTTATCAACTTTATTATTGTTTCAGCAAGATTCTCATTTTTCATGCCATAGGGGTTATTAGTGCATTAATCATCACACCAGTCTTGCTGGGAGTCGACGGCTGGGGAGAAATATGAGCGTCTGTGCGAGCGTCGGCAACTGTTGAGTTCTCATCATGTTCTAGAGACCGTGCTAAGTGCTTCTTCTATGGGCGATCTCACTTAACCCTCCCAGGAAACCTAGGCGCTGGGGATTAGCGTTGTCCTCACTTTCAGGTGGAGAAGTTGAGGTTTAGAAAGTTAATTCCCCAGAATTAGAGCATCTTGGCATCTTGGGACGAGAGCCCAGACCCTCTGCTCCTACCCACTGTGCTACCCTGCTCACTTCTTTCCAACGTACCCGACCTCCCCCACCCCACCCATTTTCCTAGATGTATCCACTCCATATCACTAAGTGCTGGGCATTGAGGTGTCTACCGGGCACACTGGGTCTGGTAATGCATGGGAACTGCCCATGTGGAGGTCAGTGGAGGTCATGGTCAGGTGCAGGGGAGAGGCGGGGTCTCAGAGGGGTTTCTGAAAGGGCCACCCAGCAGATGAGTGTCAAAGGGTGATCTCTAGTTAACCACGTGGAGAAGAGGGGACAGGCGTTTCCAATTAGAATGGCATTTTACAAGGTGGGGGGAGCAGGGTTACAGGTAGTTCGGCATGCTCTGTCTGGGGGTGGGCATGCGTGCATAAAAGCATTTTAGCATTTAGCAACTGTAATAAGGAAGAAGCTTCTTTCTTGAAGTCACATGTATGGACTGTAAAAGTTTGCCAGTGACCACTGCTGGCTCCCGCACCAGGGTTTTGGAAGCAGTGTCCTAGCCTGGTCCTTTCCCGTCGGGCAGGGCTCTGTCGAGACCATGGAAGAGAATTACAGCTGGGAGAACGCAAGGGTGGTGTCAGAGGATTTGCTCCGACTCACATTCAAGTTGCTGGCGGGCTGACGGTGCACCTGTTGTGTAGCTCCAGGTCTAAGTGTGCCGCCGGAACCTTCCTCCACGCTGAGTCCGGGGAGAACAGGAGTCGTGGTTATCCCAACGGCCAGGTGGCCGCTTGCTTCTGCAGTCCCTGGGAATGTATCCAAGGACCTCAATTTTCCTTCCTTTACACGTTAACCATCACTGATCCTATGATTAAGGCAAATTTGGCTACAAGACAATTAGCATTTAATTGTAGACTGAGTTTCACTGTCTTTACCCCATGCTTTTCTTTTGTGATGTCACAGACAGACTAAAATTACTGTTTTTTTCAGATTAATTTTGCACTAGCTGAACACCATCTTTTATGTATTTCGCTCATGTGGACCCTACTTACTACAGTAGGAGAGTGTTTTCTTGTATCCCTTGCCTCAAGTTTATCAAAATATACTTAGTTACATTGTAATTGAAATTCTAGGAAGTGTAAGATACTTTACATTTTTACTGTGTATTTTGTTTATATTTACTTTATATGTTGACTTGAAACTTTTGGAATTTCGTGTTGCATTTCAAAATGGAAACATTATCATCTAGTGGTTAGTTGCAAAAGCTCTTGACGGGGACCGCTGGGCTCAAGTCCATGTCCCACCACTCGTTCGCTGCATGACTTTGGGCACCCTAAGAGTTCCTAGCGCGTGTGGAGGTCATGAAGACGGTGTTAATACACGCAGAAGGCTTAGAACAAGGCTTGACATGTGGCAGGCACCCAAGAGACGTTAGCTGCTGCTGTTCGTACAATTATTCCAGAAAGCTCAGGGTCAAACGTGTACAAGGTGGGGCATAAGCAGGTTTACAGTTGTGAGTATGCGAAACACAGGGTTGTTTTTTGTTATTTATTAATTATTGTATTATTATCCAAACAACTGTAAACCTACTTTTGTCCCTTTCTGTATTTGGAAATCTGATGAACTTATGGATAAAAATCCTGTTTTTTCATCGCAGAATACTACAGTGTGATTCCTATTTATAAATATGATTAAAAATGCTTTTTGTCTTGATCATTAAAACAAATACAAGTTTGGAGGGCAAAGAAAAAAGAAGAAGGAAAAAAGCACTCATACCCAGTATCTAATGTAATTAATTATATATATAGCTTTATTTCTTTTCAATTTTTTTACCCTTAAGATTAGGTTTAGTAAAATATGTAATTATAATAATGTTTAAATAATTTAAATATTGTCTTTTAAACCTAAGCTTCATGAATATGGTTTTGTGTTATTAGTAACTACATAGTAATTATACATGCTTAAAAAGTAGCACATCAAAGGATTTTTACCTTTGCTTATTCAACCATTGGACCCTTAGGTTGTTGCAAGCTTTTGTTGTTATGCATGATTCTGCGATGACTGTATTTCTCCATAAAAGCTCTCTCCTATTTGGGCAGTAATCCCCGGAGCGGGGTCATTGAATCAAAGGCAAAGCATGTGTAAGGTCCAGTCCATGGTGACATTGCCTTTCAAGACAAGCCCCCCTGCGGAGCATGCAGGATTGATTTCACTGCGTTCCCAGCACTGGGTACCAGCTAAAAAAATGCACTAGCAGCCCTGGCTGATGTGGCTCAGTGGATTGAGCACAGGCCTGTGAACCAAAGGGTCACCGGTTTGATTCCCAGTTAGGGCACAGGCGGGGGTTGTGGGAGAGATCCCCACTGGGGGTCGCACGAGAGGCAGCCACATATTGATGTTTGTCTTCCTCTCTTTCTCCCTCCTTTCCCCTATCTAAAAATAAATAAATAAAATCTTTAAAAAATGCACTAACAATGAATGGAAAACAGTATCTCACAGATGGCTCAGATTTTAATTAGTGAATGTGAACGTTTTCCTCTGTGAATGTTGCCTCATTGTGTTGCTTCTTTTGTGAGCTGTGTGATCATGTCTTTCGATGTGATCATATTAGTGGCACGTTTTTTAACCACAGTGATTTCCTATAATTACAGAGTTCAGTTCATATTAACATTTTATACATTAAAGATGATAACCTTTTGTCTATCATATTTAAGATATTTTTTAGCTTATTTACCTTTTTGATGTTTAAAAACATTGAAATTTCATCAGTACAATTTATTGATAGCTTCCTTTGTGATTAAATAAAATATTATTATTATCTTTCCAAATCCAAAGATGTAGCAAAAGGCATCGCACAGTGTACCATAATGTCTCTACCCATGTAAACCTGACTGGCAATAAAAAAATAATATCTGTTCAGAAGCGAAAGCGCATCTTTCATACATAGTCCCCTCCCCAGGTTGTCTTCTGCTCTGTGCCGTAGTTCTTGTGAATTTCTTTTAAGAAAAAAAAACATATTTGCCTATATTTCAGCCAGGAAGAGATCATGCGTAGTCATTGTTCTGTCTTGCTGTTGGTCACTTAAGATACATTTTGAAGATGCTTCTGTGTGAACAGTTGCAAACCTGTATGTAATTATACATCTACACACATATATATCATAATATTTTGCCAATGGACGCTTAGTTAGTTCTGTATTAACAGACTTTTGATTCTTTCCAGATTCTTTTACAGACATTAAACTAAGTTCTGCACCTCACAGAATTTGGAGAAATGCTCAGTGTTCTTTCCTTCAGGGTGGGTAATCCTTTTCTGTGCTCAGAGCACTGATGAGATGCAATTAGAAAAAAAGACAAATGTCTGCGTCAGAATGGTAGGGCTTAAACAGGGGTTTGGGAATTATAAAGGCTTAACTTTGTGATTTAAAATAAGAGTAATCGTTTGTAATTGGCTTTTGTGATGCATATTGAATTCCATGCTTTTCAGCATAATTATGCATTTCACAGCTTAATTCATCCATTATAATGTGATGTAATGTTTAGACATAGCGATAATTACAAATTTTACATGTGTACCAATAAATACACCACTGGTTAAAATAAGACAGTAGCGTAGAATAATGCTGTGTCGATGTGAGAAATTAACGAAGAACAATCGGTAGTGAGCTGTGTCTCACTGACTCAAAACCTGGCCTCTGCCTTTCTACCTCAACTGTCTGGTGAAGGAAAACCCGCCTGGGCCAGTGGGGCGGTTCTTATTCCCACCCCATGGCCAGCCTGCAGCGCCCCGCACCGCAGCTTGGCGAGCTGGGCCCAGGAAATGTGCCTCGGGTGCATCCTGGCACCAGCAGGGGCTCAAAATTTAAGAGATTGTCTGCACTGTTTGCTCTTCTGTGAGTGTAACAAGTGAAGAATGGGCCTAACCCAGCAGGCTACAATGTGTTTGGCCTGTTAAAAAGTAAACAATTAAATCCTGCTAGAGTGGCTTTTGTGTTGAAAAGATACTTAATTGTCCATGTTGTTTAAAGTTAACAATTTCACCCAAGAGGTTCTCGGAGAAAGAGACGTTTCCCAGGGCTCGTTGAAGTGTTCGCCTTCAGGCGCTGCCGCCTCACACGACGTGTCCAGATCAAGGCAGGCGGTAAGGAGGAAAGGGCAGGCCACGTTTCCAAATGTGTTACTAAAAACGTGTATCTGCTGGGCCTCTCTGGGTTCACCTTGGCCACACTTCTGCGTGGCAAGGCTGCGGTGCCTCTGATTCGGGGGCTTGTGGCTCACGAACTGCGTGGGAAAGAACGAGAGGGAAATGGGAGCTTTCCAGAACACTGTGACGCCCGAAGTAGCGCCGTGGTCTGCTGAGAGGGGGGCCATTCCGTGCCCAAAGTACAGCAACAAAACCTGGGATGCGAAGGCCCTGCAGGAGGCACCTGTCCCCTTGCCGACACCGCTCACCCCCAGGTGGCGGGCCCTCTAAGTGGGGGCAGGTGTTTTCTTTGGAATTTTCTCTTGTATTGAGCTTCAGTGACTGTATGCCTTCCCCTCCCCCCCAAGAAAAACACACCTGCACACCCTCTGGTCACTCTGATGCAATGTGCATCCTTTCTGGTTGCTGCAGTGTTTCCATCTTCTTTTCTCGGTGTAGGCAGGAGGACATCCACTTGTTTCCCTGTGGTCATTTCAGGAATTTGCATTTGCGGCCCTGGGGCCAGGCTCCTTGAGGCTGTGTGAACCACTTGGCCGCTTCCTGAGAACGGTCTCTGCCTCCCTCCGAGCCTTCTGTGTGCGAAAGGGGGCAGCGCGAGTCGCAGGGATGACTGCACCTGGCTGCTTACCGGGGCTGTTCAAACTCTGTCGCTGAGCCAAAAAGCAGGTACTGCTTCCAGGAAGTGACCCAGGGCGGCGCAGCTGGCCCCGGTGTTCCCAGGAAGGCCGGGGCACGCCCGCTGTCCCTTTTTACAGTTCATAAATCTCCTGATTTATCGTGCCATTTGTGACTCAAGGCATGCTAACTCGAACTCGTGGGGGGATTTCCATTAAAGTCGGAGGAGAACCGGGAATGAAAAGGGCATGCGCTGTTCTTTGTTTAGGAAAGAATCCTGTGTCCCTAGTTGTAGACCAGAATTTGCCTTTGGAGAATCTGCTGGCGTGTTGGTGGCTTTGTTCAGGGCCGTGCACAGACACACAGTCTGGCCTTCTGAGGACACAAGTGCACGAGTTACAGGAATTACACAGATGAGTTGCTAATGCTCGGAATCTGGGTGTGTGCTCTGCTTAAGACAGGAATAGCTTCCCACTTCCTCCTGCTCTAACACAGCTCATTTCTGGGACAGGACGGGTCTGCACCCCGAGGAGTGCACATAGTTCTCCGGGGAGGGGGACAGAGGACAGATGTCCTCTGCATAGCTGCAGATGAATACTGCCATGCGGCTTTCTTGCCTGATGCACAGGGAGCCTCAGAGAGAGAGGCCTTACATCTTTGATCTCCTAAATGCGGTGGAATAGGGAGCGAAGAAGCCCGGGCCTCTGTTTCTTCATCTGTAAACAGAAGAGAAAGCATCCTGCCAGTTCCTGAGCACTTGCTCCTGCTGTCAGAGCCGCCTTTGATGTCGTGAGGGCTGAATGAATGAATGAACGGATGCCACGTGTCCAGAGCGGTTTTTACGGAACGCTTGATAAACGATAGCTCTGAACACCACGATGCCGTCCACAGCGGAGGAACACTGGGGCACAGGAGGGCTGAGAGACTCGACCCGGGGCACACAGTTCCTGGCAGGGCCCCGGGCTGTCCTCCCCCAGAGCCTACACCCTCAGCCCCCACCCTGTACACAATGCCTCTTGGGAAAACGATAGCATTCCACCTGTCAAAATTGGGTGGCCAGTTGAATAAAAAGCAGAATAGTGTGTGTGAAAGGCATGTGTTTATTATCTCTGGGCAGACATTAACTGGAAATCTGCAATGAGAGGCACGGAGCAGGTCACGGGGAGTTGGGGGGGAGCAGGCCCTGGCTCTGGGAAGCTGCGGTCTGGGGCAGGGGGCAGGCAGCAGCCTGCAGTTGCAGGGCTGGGTGAGAAATGCTGAGATAAAAAGATCCTCAGGGGCCTGGCGAGGCCTGAGGAAGGAGCCTTCTGGAGCGGGCGGGCGGGGCTGGATGGACAGGAGCAGGCCTCCACGAAGCAGAGCGGATGCGAAGGGACCCTCTGCAAACCGCCAGGGCCCCTGAATGGCCATGGAGGGTGGGGTGGGGGGCAGAGGGTCGGACGACTGACTGGCAATCAGCAGTTTTCCTCGTAAGTGTACACTCCATGTAAATATTTTTTAGCCTGTCTACCCTGTCAGCTAACATTTTTTTTCCCCACCAGAACAGAACTCTTGGCAGCTCTATATAAAGCTAAAATATTTTCATTTGATTTGAATTTTTTTTCCTCGGGTGAGAAGGAAATATTGAAGGATTAAGTGGGGAAAAGTCCAACTTCCAGGTGGTAAGGTCACCGAGGGCGGCAGCGTGGAAGATGGGCTGGGAGGGAGTGTGCATGTAGTCGGCCCCCTGAGATAATAATTCGCACAGTCGATGGATGGTGACCCAGGCCCAGGGGCGGGTCCTGGCTTGGAGGAAGCACTGCCGGATGCTGAGGAGGAGCAGCCCTGGCCTCTGCCCGGCTGTGAGGTCTTGGACGTGCCAAGCAAGGAACGTCTTCTGGCCTCAGAGTCCTGTCTACGTGTGTGGATGTCGTGGGATGAATTTTAACCACAGGGGGAAGAAATCTGGGGCTTTTGTTTTTGAAACAGAAAGCAGAAGTGATTTGATAAGATTCATTTCCAGAGGGCTGACCTGTACTGCCTGCTGACTTAATTGGTTTGTTAGGGTTGCGGAGCCGCCCTCCTATAATGGATTCCAAGTGAATTCTAGCAGATTTATTGCCTCCTGTTTGTAAGGAATGTCATTTGCAGAATGATGAAGTCCCGCCATTCTTAAATTTGGAAGGGTTGTGTAGAATAAGAGACTTTATAAGTATCTGGTAACCTGTCACCACTTTAAAATATTGAGAGGTGCGTGCGGTGGATGGCGGCTGGCTTTGCCTCCTGAATTATGCATGCCCTGCGCCCTGGAGTTCTTCATGGCTGTGCTTATCCAATCCTCTTTTGTTCCAGCGTGTTTTCAGTGGTGGTGCTTGTGAAAGCAGAGGTCAAAGCAAATCCATTAAAGAAATCTGTTTGGTGTAGGAAGGTCCCTTTTTGCCATCCTATTCTGTTAGTTGCTTTTGTTTGCGCTTTGTTTATTCATTATCAGATTGGTCTGCCACAGGGCAGGATGGGGGGGGGCGTGGGAGGAGCCGCCCCTGGGGTGTTAACAGCTGCCAGCTGGGCTAATGACCTGGCGTGAGCGGGCACCCCTCCTCCTGGCTGCCAGCAGGCAGCTCTACAGCAGCTCCCTTCTTGCCCCCTTCCTCTTCCTCCTCCCTGCACCCAGGAAGATCTTTATGCCATCTGCACAGTAACAGTTTAAGCCTTAGCTGCTTTTTAACCCTATCACGATAAAACAACAGAGATTGGAATAAGTGATTAAGAACAGGCTCAAGATGTTTGCTCCCACTCATTTTCTCTGGACTCTAGCTGCCCTTGGAGAGATTTAAAAACATGGGATGCAGCGGAGAATTAGTGTGTCCTTTTTGCCCCCCTTCCCCGCTCCCCTGATGATGCCTTTAGGGTCTGAGTATGCGGTCAGAGGTACTGTTTCAATATCGTACTTGAAGCAATGATGACTCTCTGCGGAAGCCACTTGTAGCATTGCTTCTTTTAGTCATTGATAACGTTGCTTATTTCTGTGGTGACCACGACTACCTACTTTGTGAGGGAAGAGCCTGCCAGGCAGATGTCACGCCTGGCCCATCCGGATTAATCAGGACGGGCTTCCCAGGGTTTGCACTGTGGGCTGGTGAGCTGTTTCACCTTCCCTAAGAGGATCGTCTGTGGCACGGTCAGAGGTCGGGATCCCAGCAGTCGGGGCCGAGGGGAACGCAAGGCCTAGGCTCCCTCTGTTTGGAAGTCCAAGTCTGCCGAGAACTGCCTCTCACGTCACAGTTCCCAGCTGAACAGCCAGCTGAGAAATGCTGGGGCGCTCTTTCTCAGGGATCCCTATGGTTTTAGCTCACACTAGCTGGACAGAAAGAGTCTTGGCCAGAAAACTTGTTTAACTTCGTTTGCCGGTATTATTAACTAAAAGACACCAACCACGTGGTGCTCAGGCCATGTAGAGAGATGGGGTAACATTTAGAGTCAACGCGCAGGAAGGCATGAGGGGGTTTATTTGCTGAGTCCTATCTTCCTTCAGCAGGAATTTACTGGCGTCTTCCAGCCACATGCGGGCGCCAAGGGGGGTTCAGCAGGAATCTCCCTCAGAGCCTGTCCTCGAGGTCCTCGGTCCAGAAAGCGAGATGGGGCTCGTGCGCAGCTGCAGTGCGTTGTCAGTGGCTCTGGACACAGTGCCCGCGGGAGTTCAGGAGAGAGAGAGGCCCCTTCCACGGACTGGGTCTCGGAGAAACTAGAATTCCGTTTACTAGTGGTAAGAAGGGCCTGCCTTGAGTGCAGGAAGTTACAAATGGTCTTTTTCCTTCTACAGCCAACATCACATCCCTGGGCTTTTAACCTGTTAGCTGAAAAAAGTGCAGTAATTGATAATTTTTTAATTACCATTAGCCTATCAGGCACAGTAAGAGATTAACAACAACTAATAATATAATGGAAGAAATCCAACATATACTGGAATAAAACTTACGTGAGTGTGATCTCCCTCTCTCTCTTAAAAGATCTTGTTTTACATACTGTACTGGCTCTTTCACTGAAGCGGGGGTGTCCAACCCCCAGCCCCTGGGCCGCATGTGGCCCTGGACGGCTGTGAATGAGGCCCAACACAAAACTGTAAATTTAGTGTACTTAGTTTTGTTGCTAAGTTTTATTGCTCAGATATGTACATCTTCTATATTAGTGATCACACACTTGGGACCTGCTCGATGATTTTAAAAGATTATCGGAAGGGCCGCTGCATAAGTAGAGTTACTATGGGAGGACCTTTTGCTTCTCTGCGGTGGTGGATATCATGAAAATTACGCACGGACCTTTTAGGCTCATCCGTTTTCGTCAGTGTTGGTGTATTTCATGTGTGGCCCAAGACAACTCTTCTGCTTCCAGTGTGGCCCAGAGGCGCCGAAAGGTTGGACACCCCTGACTCAGAGGAAGCACTTGACAGCTCCTCTGTGGCATGTCTGACCGGTCAGCATCATCACTGATGCGCTTCGGGGCCACCGCTCAGTGAAGCAGGGGTGGCTGGCACACAAGCTCTGCTCCGCCAAGACCACCGTGGGGTGGTGAACGGGTGGGGAGTATTCACAGTGTGGGTACTCGGGACAGAGGGCTGAGTCATGTCCCATGTGGGGTACGGGGGTGTGCCCTGAGATTTCATCGTGCTCTTCAGAATGGTGTGCAATTTAAAACTTACAAATTATTCACTTCTGGAACTTTCCATTTAGTATTTTTTGGACCACAATTGACGGTGGGTAACTGAAACTGTGGAAAGCGGAACCGTGGATGGGGGCGGGGGGGCTACTGTACACAGACGTATGTTTTTACGCATACATTACTTACGTATACTCTTAAATGCGGTTGGGGTGGCTAGAGCATTCGTGGCTGGATGAAAAGCAAGAGGAAAGTGCCTACACCCAGAAAGTTCACCTGTGTATTTCAAGGCAGACATCGCTGGCATGTTCTGACGTGGAAGATCTCGCTGTGAAGTCAGAGACGTGACCGGGGTGTTGAATTAGAAGCAAACCTGCCCTGTATTGGATTGGCTGTTTAATAGTTAAGCAGTGGGGCCGTATCTGGAATTTACTTGTTAATCTTTTATGAACTTTCTGTCTAAACCTTTATTGCCTTGAATTGAAACAGGTTTCTTTGTGTGTGTGTTTGTTAATGCTTTGTTTAATGGAGTAAATTTTTAGTTTGGGGTCTTGTACAGTTTTTTTTAAGAGTTTGGCAGTGCTTTCAAAATATTTTCTTCTGCACTGCCCTCAAAACAAAATTATAACCAGGCTAACCTTTTTGTTGTTGTTGTTGATGTACTGTGGAAGTGTTTTTACTCTTCTAACTTGTAGAAGTATCTTGTTTTGAGTGAGTTTCCATGCTGGGCCGTGAAAGCTGAGAATCTGAGTATACTTATTTCTTTGTGTCACCTGGACAATCACCTTGGCTCTTAGGAAAACGTGTAAACAAAACCACGTGGTCGCAAGGCTTCCCGTGTGCGGTAGTAAGCCAATGAGCTCCCATGGTAGGGGTGAGGCTCATGGGATCGAATGTTCACGGACACCACCCACTAACTCGTCAGCTGGCCAGACATCACGGGGGTGTCTGCTAAGTGTCCTCCCTGATGGTGCTCAGTGCTGGGGGTGCAAACTTGAGTAGGAGAGGAATGGAAGGCCAATTTTATTTTTGAAAGTGTTAGTATGTTCTGTTTAAAGATTTTATTTATTTACTCTTAGAGACAGGGGAAGGGAGGGAGAGAAACGTCAGTGTGTGGTTGCTTCTCTCATGCCCCCAGTTGGGGATCTGGCCTGCATGTGCCCTGACTGGGAATCGAACCAGTGACCCTTTGGTTCTCAGGCCAGTGCTCAAACCAGTGAGCCACAGCAGCCGGACCCTGAAAGTGTTAGTATTTTCAATACTGGCACATTGAGACCTTGTAAGTAAAGTAACATTCAGCTAATTATCCAATTTTAAGTTCTCGAATGAATGTCTTTGGTATGAAATATGTCCTAGGTTTCTCACCACGGGCCCCAAGGCCGTACCAAATGCACTTGGCAGTGGTCATGCCCTGTTTTCCGTGGCCTCTGGCCATCCTAGCAGAGCATGGGCCCAGACCGCCTATTCCTTAGCTTCCTTGCCTCCTTTTTCCCCTGTCCCCCTTTGGCTTTCTCTCCCACGATCTTGAAATCATGGGGAAAGGAGGTAGCCCTTCACGAGATGGTCCGGGTGATTTTCAGGCAAGAGCTGTCCCTGTGCCGGCTCTGCATGCCACGCCTGGCCGAGCGCCGTGGAGGGAGAACGATGTGAGCCCGGGGCAGGTTCCCGGGCGCTGTCCTTGCTTGACCTCACCTGACCAGTCAGCTGTGTGCCTTGCTTGGCTCTCCCGCAGCTGCTGGCTCAAAAAAGAGCTCCAGACATAAAAGGAAAGTTAGTTGTCCAAATATGGGCCCCAAAACCTTACTTTCAGAACTGTGCATGTGAGTAGAATGTGGGGAGTCCCTCGTCTCAGCAGAAACGGTGAGGACTTCCTCTGCGCTGGATCCGGAACGGACCGGCTCTCCAACCACGCTGGCTCTCAACGCGTGCCAGCGAGGAGGCCCCTGTGGCAGTGTCCACAACTCCGCGTGTTTTCTGACCTGTCTTTGCAGACCTGCTCCGTGGCTGGTGTTCTCTGACTCCTTTCAGATGACCGTGCCGTCACCTGATTCAGATGGACATGATGGCAGGAAGCATAATGCATGGTCTTCACGGTTGTCCCGGTTACATGTGAAGATGCGTGGTGTTAGTGCAGTTCGGTTTTCTTACCCAGGTGACCCTTCCTAGATGACCCTTACCCACCGCATGCAAACCACATGGCTCTTGGCTCTCGTGTGGGGTCACCAAGACAGCTGTGGGTAAGGAGACAGCTCCCCAAGTTTCAGAAAATGCTTTTGCCGTGGGTACCACTCCCAAAGGGGGCTGATGTCCTGCCAGGGAAGGGCATGTAGAACACTTAGTAAGTGCACGAATCGGGATGATAGAATCTGTAGGATATAGAGAGTTCTCGAATAAGAAATTCCATAACGTTCATTTTCTAAGAATAGGGACTTGGGTGCCGAAGTCAGGTTTGACGGCTCCCTTGCCTGTGTGCCCGAAAGCACTCGGTAGGCACCTCCAACCCTCCCCTGGAAGCGTTGCTGTTCTTGCTCAGGTCTGGGTCCCACCAGACAGAGGAGTCAGGGGCCGCGTCTTACTCGTTTTGTTCTCCCAGGTCCTCTGCAGTGGTGGGGTTGCAAGATAAAATATAAGGTGCTAGTTAAACTTGAACTTCAGATAAAAATCAACTAAGTTTTATCCTAAATTTGTCCCGTATATACATATGTTGTTAAGTTTGCATTTTACAGTAGTAAAGCAACAAATAACTTTTTAATATAAATATACGTATACCCCCATGCAATATTCAGGTTTAATTGGGCATTCTGTATTTTTACAATATTTGCTAAATCGGGTAACCCTATATAAACTTCATTACTTAGAAACTTTTTTTTGGAACCTTATGGTGTAATTGTACAATGTGATCACAACTAACACAAACCAAGGTGTTCACTGGGCTTGGTTTCTTCCGTGGGATGTAGGACGGGAACTGTAAACAGGGGTGATTACCTCCTTCACCAACAGTATCAGTGAAGACAGACCATTCCACCACAGTGACTGGGTAGCCTGGGCCACAGAAATGCGCAGCGAGGTCCTGATTCGTCAGTTTGCTAGTGCATCTGCCCTCCTCCTGAGGACCCAGGTGCTCCTCATCCGGCAGTGACCAGCTATCTTGGGATGTCGTACATATTACCTGATAATAGAGTTGTCTGGGGGTATGGGACTCTGGTTTCTGATTCCACCTTCCCAAAAGGTGGGCAGGGGCAAGCAGGACTGGGGCCCACCATCTGCTGAGTTAGAGGGAGAGACCTTCAGAGCAAGCTAGGGCAGCATGGGGTATTTTAAGTCTCTGGTTTTGTGTGGGGTGTGTGGATGTGAGTGCATGTGTCAGTGCAAATATACAATATAACTCAGTGAGTACCAGTGGGTGGCCCTACCCCATACTGACAGCAGGAGAAAGTGGAGCAGTAGGGGTGAGGTCAGGGGTGTGAGCGCGGGTCCAAAGGCCAAGGCAGGCAGTCGTTACTGCCGAGAGTACTCTCCAGACCTCCCCCCCTTTGGGGTGCAGGGTGTTTTTAGGTCCTCTTCCCATCCACAAAGTAAGTTTTTGGACATGAGGACCCATGCCCTTTTCCAGAATGTAATTCGTCTCATTAGGACTAAAAACAACAGGGTCCTGATGTAAGAAACCAGTTAACAGATTTTGTTCTGATGTCAGTCACTCTGGAGCTTTGCATGGTGGGTTGGGCGCTCTGTTGCCTGTTCCCTGTTAGAGGAAACAAAAATAGAAAGCTTTTTCTCTAGACTTCAGAACCAAATTGATGTGTGGTGATTAAGAGCATTGGTGGCAAGTGGCCACGGAGGCTGGAGTCCCAGCCTTAGTGGAGGGCACAGCACTTAAAAGAAACACAACGTTTCCATTGGTTTTGAAGCCACTGAAACCAGCAGATGCGAGGTTCAAAACCTCGTGTGATATGTTTTAAGGGGTCTTCCTAATGACAGGTGTAACGTGCCAGGCACTTCTGAACCTCGGCTCCCTGGAGGAAAGGGTGACCAGTGGGGGCTGGTTCACATAGTGTTGGCCCTGACGCTGGCCGTCCTTGAGAGAAAGCTGGTGTCCCACCCCGCTCCCTGTACCTCTGAAACTGGGCTCTACGTGGGTTTCAGAGGAGCTTTCAGTGCTTTGTAGGGATGCCCTCGCTGACCTGGAATTTACATGTAAGCTTCATCTGTGCCCAGAGAAACTATATGCTGCTCAGTGAGCCCCCAGCCCTCATTCCCCTTACTATGTGGCCCCAGGCTCAGCACTAGCAGCAGCCAGCCTAGATCTGCAGCTTGGCCTCACCTGGGAATCTCCAAGTCCAGCAAAGTAGCAACTATCTCAGATTGCTTTATAGCCCAGGCAGGGTGGCCCTGGGCAAAACACAGGTGGGGGCTGGCCTTGGCCTGCACCACCCAGGAAACCCCAAAGCCTATGCACTCAGTGGACAGCTAGAGACCTTGTCAGAGCACCACCACCCTGCCCCTGCACAGCTGATCCTCCACAGAGGGTGGAGGTTGGTGGTCAGTGGTCACAGCCAGTGTTTACAGCTGACTGGCCTGGGTAAATCCCTTCCATTGACCTGCCAACAGCGATCAAGACTCAACTACAAGGGGAGGATGAACTCAGTCCACACAAAGGTCTGTGCCACTGGACCCTACAGGACCCTACAGGACACCTACTACATTAGGCCATGCTACCAAGACAAGGAGTCATAGCAGCTCTACTTAATACACAGAAACAAGCACAGAGAGATAGCCAAAATGAGGAGGCAAAGAAACATTGCCCAAATGAAAGAACAGATGAAAACTCCAGAAAAAGAACTGAACAAAATGGAGATAAGCAATCAATCAGATGAAGATTTCAAAACACTGGTTATAAGGATGCTCAAGGAACTTAGTGAGGACCTCAACAGCATATAAAAAAGACCCAGTCAGAAACAAAGGATTCACTAATTGCAATAAAGAACTATTTACAGGGAAACAACAGTAGAGTGGATGAAGCCAAGAATCAAGTCAATGATTTGGAACATAAGGAAGTAAAAAACAACCAGTCAGAACAAAAAGAAGAAAGAAAGAATCACCCAAAACAAGGATAGTGTAAGCAGCTTCAGGGACAACTTAAAGCATTCCAACATTTGCATCATAGGGGTACCAGAAGAAGAAGAGAAAGAGCAAGAAATTGAAAGTCTATTTTAAAAAATAATGAAAGAAAACTTCCCTAATTTGGGGAAAGAAATAGACATTCAAGTCCAGGAAGCCCAGAAAGTCCCAAACAAGATGGATACAAAGAGGCCCACTCCAATACACATCGTAATTAAAATACCAAAGTTTAAAGGTAAAGAGAGAATCTTAAAAGCAGCAAGAGAAAAGAAATTAGTTACCTACAGGGGAGTTCCCTTAAGACTGTCAGCTGATTTCTCAAAAGAAACTTTACAGGCTAGATGGGGTTGGGAAGAAATATTCAAAGTCATTGAAAGCAGGGACCTACAGCCAAGATTGCTCTACCCAGCAAAGCTATCATTTAGAACTGAAAGGCAGAGAAAGAGCTTCCCAGACAAGAAAAACCTAAAGGAGTACATCATCACTAAACCATTATTAGATGAAATGTTAAAGGAACTTATTTAGGAAAAAGATCAAAATTATGAACAATAAAATGGCACAAATATATATATATCTATCAACAATTGAATCTAAAAAACTAAGTGAAAAAGAAGAACAGAGACAGAATCATGGATACAGAGAGCATTTTGATGGTTGCCAGGTGGGAGGGGGGAGGGGGCGCGTAGGTGAAGAGGTGCGGTGATGAAGAAGTGCAAATAGGTAGTTACACAATAGCCCTGGGGATGTAAAGTGCAGGGTAGGAGCTGAAGCAGCCAAGGAACTTGTACGCATGACCCACGGACTTGAACAAAGCTGTGGGGCTTGCCTGAGGGAGTCAGGGGTGCTGGGTGGGGGGGGCACGGGGGGAAAATTGGGGCAACTGTAATAGTATAATTAATAAAATATAATTTAAAAAATGCATATTAAAAAATAAATAAATGAGACAAAATAAAAAAGAAACTATTAGCTATCACTGAGGACTTACCGAGAAAGGAGGTCAGGTAGGGCCCTGAAGTCTCACAGGTCAGAAAACCTGTTTCATGGAAGGCATCAAAACTTCCTATTTCCCATTACGTTAACTTAACATCACTGCTAGGGTGTCTTCAGGTTAGTTTCCTGTATTTGTTTTAATTTGAAGTGCATTCTTTGGTTACAGTGTCCCTTAGTGAATGGAAAGGGAAAAATAAGGCAAGCGGGAGGGGCATAATATTAAAGAGTAGTTTTGTTTCCATCTGTTTTGCAACAGTAGGTAAGTCCTGTAAACTTTCTATCTTCTGGTCTCTTAAGAGCACATTAAAACCCCATTCTGTAGCACCACGTGACATGATGGCTTTCGCTAAACTGCCCACAGATCAGGTGTCTTGTTTAGATGGCAAGCTCTGCTGCGGAGCTTGCAGAGGCTGATCTGTCGCCTCCGGACCTCACTCTCAGGAGGTTTCTCCCGCGCCTGTTCGGGCGTCCACGGAGCAGCTGTTGGCTGACGTCACGAGTCCCTGTGAGACTCGGTGTCCTCCTTGCTTGCCAAGTGTCCTCCTCATTTGAGTGGCAGAAACTGTGCCAAGATGAAGCACTGGAAGAATACTAAAGATCAACCTTTGGGATCAGACGACACAATCTAGTTCCCATTAATGAGACACTCAGGTCTAAATCCTAGCACAGATGAAAGGTGCAGCCTCCTTTTGGTAGAGTTTTATCTTGCAAACAACCCAAGCTTCATAAAAATGGGACAGTAGACTTTGTACTTTTCATTTTCAGTAATTCATCTAGCTCTGGAATTTTCTTCTAAGCCCTGGAGGGAAACATATAGACATAACCTAGATAAGACTTCTATAGTGTGAAGAAGAGGAGGTTCACTCTAAGGCAAAGCTGGCCGGCTGTAGGTGATCGGTTTCAAGGGCAGTGCGAGCCTTGATGGGGCTGTTGGGATGTGTATGGAACCCTCTGGAAGAGGGAGTGGCAAGTTGGAGACGGACGAGAGGGAAAAGAGTTCTGTTGCAGTTGCCCGAGTGGTGCAAGGTTGTGCAGATGGGTGTGGAGTGCGATGGCCTGGGACTCCAGGGTCTTTTGATATTTCTGCTAATGAACTCTCTGGCCCTGTCTCCTGATCTTTAAAATGAGAGGTTGGGTTAAGTGATCTGTAGAGTGTCTTTCAATTCAAAGCCTCTGCTGTCCTTTGGACATACACTAGGAAAACATTAGCACCGAGGTCTACCCACTGCTACCTCTCTAATGCGGGAAGCATTTCCAGGGTAGAGTTACTGTTGCTGTTTGCACTTTATTAAAAAGTGGGAAATTATTAGAGTGCATTGTCACACCCATGTTAAGCTGTTTGCATTTCAGTAAATGAAAGAGAACTTGGAGTGACTGTGAACATTTACCAACAGGTGTAACCAAGAGTTGATAGTTTATAAGTGCTAACTAGTTTTAATACCTGGTAGTTGCCACTAGATTTAAAAGTTTACAACTGATTTTTAGTTTTTGTTGCCTGAAACCTAGTCAAGCACAGATGGTTCATATAAAATTATCTTCATTAGCGCAGGCATAGTTTTTTAGCTATCAGGGTTGCTCAAGGTAAGGACTTGAAACTCTGTTGTTAGTAGGTTAATGACCTAATTTGCTTTGTTTTTCTAAAAGTTTCTACCATCCTGAGAAAGCCCACTGGCTCCTTCAGAGATCTGCTGCTTTGTGCCCCAAAGTGTTTAAGGAAAGTACTTTTTCCCAAAATGCAGTTCTCCTTGGGTGGGTCATGCCAGGCAGCGGGGACTTTGAGCTGTTCCAGGGTTTGGCTCCCTTTGGGGGAAAGACAGCGGAGACAACAGCTGCTCTTGCTAGAAAGTGAAGCTTCTCTACGCCTACCTGTTCGCGGTTTGCAGAAAGGGAAAGTCTATTTATAAAAAAGCACAGCTTCCCTAACCACAGTAAAGCCGCCCCTTGCTCTGTGTCCAGGAGACGCATTTGCAGCTCCTGGGAGCCCCTTCTGGTGCCAGACTGGGGCTGAATTCTGAGGGCACTGGGAAGGCGTAAATGTGCAACTGGATATGTGTCTTTACAGTAAACCCACATTCTTCTTTCTGACGTGGAAAAAAATATATAATGTTACTATTTAGCAATGGGTACTACCAAATATATTACTATATGTTAGCTTACTGTATTACTACTATGCCATTGTAGTAATCAATAGTACTGACAGAATGTACACGCACACTCATACGTGGGTGGGTGAAGAGAGAAAACCCACCGAACTGGCTTGCGGAGTCGTTCCAGCACGCTGCACCGTGTGTAGCTCTGTGCAGTACCTCCAATGTGGTATTTGGGGGGAAGTGGTAAGATCAGCCAGTCAGCACTTAAAGAGGAAAGTCAGCACAGTGGTGGTTTGACATCAGAAGTCAATCTCCCTCCACCCAACACACACACGAAGACAATGATTGTTTGATTGAAGCACTTTTTCCCAAAACTACTCTTCTGGGTGGAAGCTGGCATTGTGATGCGTTTGATAAAAGCAGTTCTGTGGCTGTTCATTTCTAAGTTAATACGGAACGTAGCCTGGGGGCTGGTGGCTTGCTACTTGGTCTGGGTTTTTCATTTGTCTGCTTGAAAAAAAAGCCTCGTCTAAGGACAAAAAGCTTCCTCAGTTCTCTGTTAAATATTTTACTATTGTTTCAAAATGATTATCCAGCTCTGTTATTAGTCAGAGGGCTTTCTTCATCTCATGAATATTTTAATATTTCGATTTCACAGATTTAACGAGGACATTTTGAGTTCCATTTGCTGTTATATTTGTGCCTCTTTACATTAATGGCTTTCACTTTTATTCCTCTGCCTGGGATGGCGAAGGGAAGGGAATTGGATGACTTCCCTTTCATTTTTAAGCCTGACTGGCTCTTTATCAAATGAAAAGTAGAGTCACTCCCTCAACATGGCTAACACGCTCAGCTGTGTGTAAACTGGGGCCATAATCCTTTCTTTAAAGCCTAGGAGGGGTGCTGTTATGATAAATGTGCTGGAAATTATTAAAGATCCGAGTTCAGCAGGACACAAGTGGCCCTTTCAAGCCTTTTGGTGTCGTGTGGGACACCCTCTGTGTCCAGCTCCGGGACACGGAGAGGCACAGGGACCAGGTGGAGTGTCTGGCCGTGCGCCCCCAGGTGAGTTTCTGAGCGGTCCAGTTAAACCCGCGTCTGGGCTGTCCTTTGCCCTTGCTCCCCTTTTGTCGAGATGGGGGAAATATCCCCAAATAGGAAGGGGTATCTGTGTAGCCTTTCTATATGTATCTTACCTGTTTGTGCCATGCCTGATAGACACCCCCTCGAGGTTTGCAAGCTTTTTTCTTATGCATGAACGTGCTGGGAAGTTACTCAGCTACTCCGGCTACACCGAGTATTGCTCGGTCCTTAGTGTGCTTAGTATACTGAGTGGACATGCCCTCATTGGACTTTCGACATCTGCTATTTGAAGTGGTTGAGAATGGAGATATTCCCTTCACCCTTTATGATGACAGAATTTTAGTCACTGCACGTTTTCTGAAGGTCTAGATTGTGCGAGGAATTGGCTGCAAAATTGGTTGTACAGTACCTATGTGATGAGGAGTCCTCATTTAGGGGGTTAACACCTGAGAATTTTAAATATAGGTTGTTTTTATTTCTTACTGTATAATCACTACCTGTCTTATCAATAATGAATTCCTAGTCTAGCCCACATTTTCTCTCTACAATTTAAATAAATTATCTACTTCCAAAAATCTTTTTCTCTCACGACATTTTTAATGAGTTCCTTGGAAACAAAAATCGAAAACCCTGTGGCTCTCCCTTCCAGGGACAGTACATATATTTATACCAGCGCATAGAATCAGAAAGGAAATTAAGAGTCGCTTGTACTCTCACCAAGTCTCTGAGAGTTGGCAAGCCCATTGGGGTTTCTGAGCTGAGAAAATTTTGAATATATTTTTTATTTTTTTTTAAGATTTTATTTATTCATTTTTAAAGAGAGGGGAAGAGAGGGAGAAAGAGAGGGAGAGAAACATCAGTGTGTGGTTGCCTCCCCCATGTCCCCATTGGGAACCTGGCCCACAACCCAGGCAAGTGCCCTGACTGGGGATTGAACTGGCGACCCTTTGGTGTGCAGCCCACCCTTAATCCACTGAGCTACACCAGTCAGGGCAATTTTTAATACTTTTAAAAGGCCGTGGAGGGTGTGGGGGTGGGTAGGCAAGGGACAGCAGGGAGGGGAGGTGCGGCACGTGCCGCAGTCCCGGCCTGGAGTCCAGGCGTGGGCCCACGGCCCCGAGACTGACCGTGTCCTAGCAGCGGAGCGGGGAAGACGTGGTCATATTCTGCATCTGTTTGGAGGACAGCTAAAGTGTTTGTGGTCAGGTCGGCTGTGGATTTTGAGAGAAAGAAGTAAAGGAAGACATAAGGTCTTTGGCCTGAGCTGCCAGGATGATGGAATCGCCATCTGTTGAGCTGGGAAAGACAGGGAGAGGAGACTAAAAAAGCGAAAGTTGAGTACAGGGCCTGTCTAGTTCTTTATTGTGGTGGTTCTTAAAAACTCTTACTGTCTCATTTAGCCTTCCCAATGCTTTTCCAAAAGAAAGGGATCAGTGTGCTTATGTTAATAAATCTCAGGGCAAAACTAACTGTAGGTATGGAAACATTAAGATGGAAAGAAAAGCTCATGGTAAAGCCCCGAAAAGGCTAGTTAGGAGAAGCCCCCCCCACCCCAGGACTATGACGGGCCCCAGCAGGAGGCTCTTTACCAGGCAATTTAATTAAACTCGGTTTCTAATTGAAAACCTTGTCCCTGACAGCCTCACAGGTGTCTTTGACGATCTCCTGTTGCTGTGCCTGGCTCGGGCTGCGAGTGCACCCGGGTTCGCACGTGGCTACCGGGCGTGCCATGTGATGAGGCTGATGTTACCACAAAGGAGTAGATGGGGCTTTTGGGTGTGTCAGAGATCAGCTGTCGTCTTGCCAATGTTGGTATTCACTGTAAACGAAGCTTTTCTATTCTGTTTTTTTTTTTTAATGGAACTGTTTCTGACTTCCATACAAACTATCCTAGAAAGCTTTATTATTTGTTCACCTGATTGCGCCTGAGAAAGAAAGGCAAGTGAAACAATGTAAAAAACAACAACAAACACCGCATCATTTTCTGCGCACATGGATGAAAGCAGCCAGCTTAGACCCCTGTCCCTAGCTTTACGGGAAAACAAACGTGTCCTCATTCACGATACTGAGGGAGATTATAGCTTCGTCTATATTGAATGTCTTTATGGTCCTCCTCTTACTCCAAGTAAAATAAATTCTTTTTTTTCTGTTTCCATCTTTACTTTTTGGAGTGGTTGTTATTCTTAATTCTACCCAAGAGGTGCTTTGTTACACTGATAGTGTTTGGGCCTTCCCAGGTGACCAGGGTTGGAACTTACATGTGCTTGTGGAGCAGTGTTTGTGGGGCGCCTGTGTGTGCCAGCTGTGGAGAGAGCCAGGCGGCAGCCCCGCGGCCCAGGGTCTGGAAACCTAGTCGGGGTGCGGAGCAGTGAGTGGGGTTATCTGCGCAGAAGGCACCTGAGGCTGAGATCTGACCTCACGCCAGCCTCCTGGGTTATGATAGAGACGGTGGGTGGAAGCTGGCGTCACTGTGTTGTTTCAGATCTTTTTGGACAGGAAGCTGGTGCAAGAGTCATGCTAATTTCAAACAATGACAGGAGTGATGTGCGTGCCCATGCATATTTTATTTGTATTTTTGTAAAGAAATATGGTTAATCATGAATAGAGTCCTGTTTTGAAGAGGGCTGTCCTGTTTCCCAAGCTGAACAAATAATACATTTGAAGCCTGCATCTGGCGAAAACATCTGTGGGTTATTCTCCCCATTTTTAAGAGATGCAGTAATATTGGGACAAGGAGTGTGTGTCTCAGAGCCGTGTGGTTATCAGGGCTGAAATGGAGAGACCTTTGGAAATGATCGGATCTGACTTCTCCATTTCTTTGAATGGCAAAGCCGAGACTGAGTTCTGAGCCCAAGGTCGCCCTGCCGGTGAGCAGGCGGCTGGCACTGCAGCCCGGGCCTCCCTGATTCCCGGCTTCCCGTCCTCTCCATCGTCACGCTCGTCCAGGTGCTTAGCACCTGTGCCTCCATGTCTTCTTCCAGCACGCCATCCACGCAGGCAGAGTCCGGAGAAGAGCAGGTTGTTGTAGTGAGCTGCTCCTACAATCACTTATAAAATAGATTTCTGCTCTTTAATTTAATTCTGCCTCAGATAATAATAAAACGCAGAGAGAATTCCCTTCCGGGTTTGGTTCGTTAGCACTGACCTTAGTGTAAAAGCTAAATTCAAGAGGAATGCTAGTTGTTCATTGCAAGTCTCTGAAATATGGATGACTTTGCTAGTGTTTGCGGGGAGGGGGCGCAAGGTGAAGTCTTCAAGTCCAAGGGCTGGGGAAAGATGCCAGCTCTACCCTCCCTTCTCGCTCCTCCTCCCCTCTCTGCCTTGCCCCATCTACCCTGCACCTACCCACCTTTCGCTCCTTTTATTTCTCTTGCTCTCACACACCCCCTTTCTCTCTCATGTTCCTACATGCAAACCGGATGCCTACTTTCTTGTTTTCATATTGGTTAAGACGGGTCCTAATTTGTAAATCAGAATTTCCAAAATACAAGAGAAAGTTGAGAGATCACAGGGAATGCCCTGAGTGTCCTTATGTTCTGGAACATGAGCTGGGAATACATATGAGGCAGCATCCAGTGATTTCTTTGCAAAAAGCAAGTGGTTACCAGAATTGTGTCATTGCTCCCCAATCAGGTCTGTGCACGGGAGTCCCCCAGGTGTCTTGTTCCAATGGCTGCAGCTGCAGGGTGTCTGGGGCAAGGCCCTGGGTTCTGCATTCCTAACGGAGTCCCAGGGGCCACGGTGCTGCTGGTGCAGACCACGCTGGTTAGCAGCTGTAGGAGACGGGCTTCTGGGAGGAGTGCCACCAGCCTCCCAAGCCGTTTTGAAGTTGAATGCTTTACTGTGTACCGAGGAAGTGCTAGTAGTATCTCAAACTTGATCTCTGAGATTACAGGCTCAGGAGGATGAGAGGGTGGGCAGTGCTTCCTCCGGGGCAGCCCTTTTAAACCGATGTCCATCTGTCCTGTTACTTGCATCAGTCCTTGAAACAGAAGTGACTGCTCACACCCCCTCCCACATGGCTTCGCTCTTCATTTCCCTCATTCATCGTACAATTAGGCTTTGATTATTTGTAACTGCACGCCTTGCTGAGACGGAGGAGGGGTTGTATTTCCAGTGCTGATCCAGAATACACACCCCTCTTCCTTCAAATGCAGGAAGTCTACATAGGGTTGCCAAGGCGGGATGGCATGAATCCCAGTACTGTGGAGCGGTGGGAGGGGTGACAAGTCCAGGATCAGAGGGGCAAGATCAAGGCTTTTGAACCGTTCACCGGGAGGAGACAAAGTGATGGGGTGTCGTCGGGGTCAGGGAGGCGTGGTGGGGCCGCAATAACCAGAGAACCAGGGGCTTCTCATTCCTGTTCAGTCCATGCAGCCTGGGGTGAGCCACCAAAAACCCTTTGGGCCTTAGCACTACCTTGTCTCAGTAAGGGTTCTCAACTTGGCTGTCCAACAAGGTCCTTGCTAGTTCCCACTGCCCCTGCATTGCTACTTGAGGGGAGTGAGTGAGTGTTTCAACTGTGGTGGGTTTGTTCCCACGGAATGACAAAAAGTGCAGCCACCGTCAGTACTTGTAACAAGTACCCTTAAGGAGATGTCACCTGTTTGGTTTGATGAGCTTTGTTAGGGAGCTCTGCTTTGTAAGTACCCTTTGTTTTATTAGTAGTAATAATTATTTAGGGTTAAATTAAGACATTTAAAATATTACATGCCGTTAAACTTGTTAATATCTGAGTTTACATACAACGTGTTTTTGCACCTGACTTAAAACAAACCTCGTAGGAAAATGCACGTCTCTGGAGGAAGTGGATCGGGTGACACTCTCCTAGGTGCTGTGGGGATGCAGCCCCTGGGGTCCAAGGTCCGGGTGGGGAGTCGGGGAAGTGGCGGAAGGGTGGCTGGGGACAGCCCAGGACATATTTGTTTGGCCTATTTAAGAGATTGCTTTATATCATGCTAAATTTGCAAAGAGTTTAACTTGAGAAGCTTAGAAAATTCAGTAGAAAATACATTTTCACAGTATGTTAAGCCGGAACAGACTATTTTGAGCTGAGCAGACCTTGAAGATAAACCAGTTCAGCTCCTTCCTTTTGCAGCTGGAGGGCTGAGGCCCAGAGGAGTCGCGCGGTGTCTGGGCCTCGCAGGGAGCTGGTGCAGCCCTGGCCTTGGACCTGGGACTCGCGCCTGCTCCTCGCCCTTCCCCGCCCTGCAAACGTGCTCGCCCAGCCTTGGCAGAGCGTTTTCCTGGAGACGGAGAAATCCGCTGTTATTGTTAAAGTCAAGGTTTCAAGAGTCATTTTTAATAATAATTTATTAGAGCTATAATCAGTTGCAAATGATAATAATTTATAGTTAATGGAAGAAATGGGTGTGCTCAGTAAAAAGCCACTTATTAATGATTGTGCTCTAGTCAGAGCTCTTGAGCTAATTTAAGGGGGGAAAGCAGGGTTATGTCAAGGGTAGAGCAATCCCCAGAGTCCAAGGGAAGGAAGCGAAGTGCGGGTTTTCCGTGTGTGAACTGGAACCCGGGACTGGTCTGGGTCACTCTGTCCCTTTCTCCTGGGGTCTCTCTGCATCTCCTGCCCTAGACCTCCTGTGCTGTCTGTCACTCTCTTTGCCCATCGCCCTTCTGACCTGGTCTCCGTCCTCTGTCTCTCTGTCCCGGTACCTACCTCGGTCCCCTGTCTCCCAGCTGCTCCCCCTCCTGTCTTCTGTCCTTCCGCCTCAGGTGCAGTCACCTCTCAGTGCCTTTTCCGTGTCTCCCTAACGACTTGCCCTGTTTTTCCTCGTCCCCTCAGACCAGCCTCTCTGCTTCAGCCACTCCCACACGCTAATTCTGTCTCTCACCCCATTTCCAATTCCCCGGGCAGCCTTCCGGTCCACCCGCCTCGCCTTTTCTCACCGCGCAGTGTGTTCCTCCCACATTTTGGAATTGGCTGCCCCCGCCCAGGTGGCCAGTCCTGCTCTTGTTGGGAGCAGGGGTGCGGGGGCTGCAGGAGTGCTGGGAGGGGCAGCCGGTCCTGTGCAAAATGCCCCTGTATGGGGTCTCATTCAGGCCTCACAACAACCTTGGGGATGTGGAAACTCAGGCCTTGTCCCCTGAGGGCCATCAGCTCAGGGTCCCGCTACCCAGAGGGGGTGGCGCTGGGAGCCAGCCCCTGGAGTGAGCACTGCCCCGTGGTCCCGGCCCTGGGCTTTCGGGAGATGAGTCAGGTGTTCCGGACACGCCCAGGCGCTCTGATGCCGGGGAGGCCCACCTGTCTGTGGCACATGCGTGGAAGGTACTGTTAAGGCGCCTGAGCTCTCGGTTTAGGCTTGAGATGAGTAGGATTTTATGAAAACTTTGTTTGAAACCCTGGTTGGTAGCTACTAGCAGCTTCACATGCTTGGGGTCTGAGGAGGATTTCTTGGATGTAAGTCAAGTCCTTCAGAAACCCTAAAGTAAGGTTTAAACATTTAAACCTTGCTAGCTGGCTTTGAAATATCCCCTCCACCCCTTTTAGAGAAAATATGAAGCTCTGGCATCAGTCAGACTTTGATGAATTAGTGGTGGCTGACCCGTGTCTGGCACAGCCCGGGCGTCCGCCCCCGAAGACTGTGTTCGGACACAAGAACTGCAGGTCTGTTCGGGAGGTCGGCCATCGTTTCTGCACCATCTTGCTTGCAGACAAAGATTTTAAGTACTTTTCTGCCTGCCGTGAAATTTGCTGCAATGAACACTAAGAACCAAGAAATGCGGGGTGGAAAGGGGCTCAGCAGCCAGTGAGCTCTCCTTTCCTCCCCCGGCCCCCCCTGCTCTGACCTCCTGCCACGGGCCCCGCGGGCCTCCGGGCAACTCTGCACAGAAGCCGCTAATCCCCTAACAGTTCACTGTGGCTCCACAGCAGCTGCTCCCAGTCACAGCCAAGGCCAGGCAGGGAGTGGCTGTGGACCCTGGGGAGTGGTCAGCAGGGAGGTCTGTGTAGCTGGACCCAGGTGCCGTCCCTGACTGGACACTCATCTCTGTTGGCTTTTCGAGGAAGCGGGCCCGGGCGGGATGCTGAAACTCGAAGGCTTGCTTGGTTTGCCGGAGAGGAGCTTTTCTCTGTCACTTGTGCTATTTTTTGTCTTAATCAGATGTGTGATTTTGGTTTATGAAAAGCTTCCTGTGGATTCTCCTTTTAGATCCTTTGATTCCATGATGCCAAAAGGGCTCCTGGGCTTGAGTCTGGAATCACAACGCCCATGTCGCCTGAGCCCAGTTTCCCTGATGGGCCGGCTGGCCGCAGTTTGCCCCTGGGTGACCCTGGCCCTCAGCCACCCTCAGGGGAGGAAGCAGGCCCAGCAGGGGACCAGCGACAGGTCAGGTGGGGTGTGGGCACGAGACTCACCCTCCCAGGGGACACGAGGTTGTTTAGAAACGGGAGTGTTGGTAGTAAAAGCCAAACAGATGAAAGGACTCTATTAAAAAATTAACATGTGGCATGAGTCCATTTATATAAAATTGTTCGTGTGTGTGTGTGTGTGTGTGCATGCGTGAGTGCATGCAGAGGAGGCACAGGGAGGAGGAAGGGGCTGAGATTTGAGGAGTGAAGGAATAGGGAAGAAGGTAGTTCTCACTCTAAGAGGGCTATGAGATAACTTACTATCTGACGAAAGGAAGGAATGTGGCACTTATGCCCAAGGCAGAAGCACGAGTCAGCCTAGTGGCAGAGAGAGCAAGGAAAGCCTGACTGGGGTGAGAGCTTCCTCCGTGTGTCTGAGCAGGAGGAAGGTGGTGGGGGCCGCCCACCGGCTCCTCCCTGCATCTTTGCCCAGGGGAGCATGGGGAAGCAATGGTGCCTCTGCTTTACCCATCTTATTTTAATCTACTTATTCAAATGAGCACAGGCTGACTCTTATAATTAAAAATAAATAAATTTAATGTAAGACTTAAAAAAAACCCAAGAGAGCCATTTTAGGGAGGAAAAACAGGGAAAAGATTGCAATTCACACTGGAGTAGATTATTTTGTTTTCTGTGTAAGGGGTAGTCTGTGTTCACGGTGCAGAATTCAGGGTGCACAAAAGCCTCCGTGGGGAAAAGGAAGTCTTCTCTCCACCCATGGCCATCCACTGGCCCCCCTGTGGCCAGTTTAGCCAGATTTGTGGGGTCATCGCAGAGATGCTGTATGTTTTTACACATACATATTTGTATATATTTACACAATGGAGAAGAGAGAACCCTCCAAAATGGTAACATGATAGAAATACTGTTTTGTATCTTTTTTTTTTTCACTGAAACTGCACACTGGTCATAGTGATACATACAGAGCTGTCTGATTGTTTCTTTAATCAGTTGTGTAGTAGTCAGTTGCATACGCTGGTTTTATTTGACCAGCTTCCTATTGATGAGCACTTGAGTTGTTTTTTGGTCTTTTGCTTCAGAAACAGCACCACAGTAAATGCGTACGCCTGTGTCCTGTGACGTGTGTGGTACGTCCATGGACAAATATCTTGAAGCGGAATCATCACGTTTCTCCCCAGAGGGGAGGTGAAATGCGCACTTCCTTCCGAAGCGAATGAAAGGACCAGTGTTCTCGAGAGAAGCGCTGCCTGGGAGCGACGGGGACTTCTGGAAGGTGTCAGGAACATCCGATAGGCACTTCTCTCTGGACCTTGGTTTTTCTGTTTCAGATGAAAGCTTTCTGAGGAAGAAATAAACATTTAGTGAGATGCTGCTATGTGCCAGGCTTAGGTTTAGGTCCGCTACAAATGTCGTCACTGACTTCCTGTAGCACTCCTGTGAAGTGTGTGTGTGTGTAGACACACTAGCCACAGTTCACAGGGGACAAGCAGGAGGCTCAGAGAGGCTAAGTAACCTTCCCTAGGTCACACAGTGGATAGATATGCTGAGAGGAGAAGCAGATTTCTGACTTTGTCAAAGAACTCATGCTCTTTCTGATTCATTCTCTCTCTCTCCTTTCCTCTCTCTCTCCCAACTAGAAATCTCTGTGGCTCTTGCACTGTGGAAAACCTGGGGCTTCACTGGGCAGTGAACTAGGCATATGGTTGGCCTATCACGTTGACATGGCTTGTGCCTCAGAAGTCCCTTTTCATACATTTGTGGGGTATAAAGAGGAAACTTGCCATTGGATTATAAGGATTGTCCTTAACCTACAAAGGGCTGTGTTCCAAAAGTTATTTTTCATCGACTACCTGTGAGGGAAAAGGCCGCCCCGGAGCAGCGATGCTCTGAAGGCTCGTCTGCTTCTGGGCCGAACCACAGGGGCACATACGACCCACGACGCTGCGACAGAGGACTTCATTCCTCGGTGCGCTCGGTCCACAGGGCCAGGGCCGCAGCGATGAGGAAGCCGGGAGCAGCGAGAGCGCCCACGTTCTCTCGGGAACATACCGGGGAGTGGATAGCTGTACTACACGGGGCATGGCTGCAATGAGGTGGGCGGCTGGGACCGAGGACACAGGACAGAGGGTGGCAGGGGCTTGCCTGGGCGTGACAGACATCTCTGCGTGGGGAACGGGCCACTCACTACTTTAAAAATTAGAAGTGTGTCGGTTGGCAACTGCCTCCACTTTGGGTTTCAAGTGGCTTTATTAAACGAATACTAACTCCTGATGCACATGAGGTTCGATGAAAGAGCTTGGATATAATTTGGTGTCATTTTTCAGCTCAAGACATAAAGAGATTTCTTCCTCCCGTAAAAGCCAGGATACATTTTTTCATAGATGATAGGGATTATTATGGTCGTTCTTCATTTTTCTGTTTGTTTTACCAAAAGTGGTGTCATTCCCAGGCTAGACGGAGAGACGATGGTGCCCTTTGAGCCAATCTCGTGAGCTGGCCACTCGGTTCTGCTTTGCTTCCAGACGGAAGTGCCCAGCGTCCTTGTGGCTTCCCAGCCTCAGCCTCGTCTCCACCTGAATGTTTGGTGGGGTGGGCTTGGGTGGGCTACAGCTCACGGCTCACTTCCCACCTGGCAGTGGGCGGAGAGTGACTTCCCGAAGTGGAAGAGGATGAGGAGGAGGAGGAAGCCACGCTCGTGTGTCTCTAGCTGATCAGAGCCGGTGCAAGTGTGTTGACCTTGACTTACCCTACTGCACGTGGTAGGTCTCACCTGGTGTCCTTCAGCGGTGGTCATTGGGACATTTCTGTGTTGTTGGTGCTCCCTGGAAGTTTATAGCCACCAATTTTCTTTACCTGCTCTGACCTACTGCTTCAATAGCTGTTAGCAGGTAGCACCACCTACCAATTATTATTAGGTACTGGTAGTATCTAGTATTGTTAATATTAGAACTTTCAACATGATGGAGTAGAGCTTCAGCTTGAATTTCATCTAATAGAATCTATACTTTTTCCTTTTCTATATATCACAGTGAGGCACAAATGAAATAATCATAAGTTGAAAAAAGTACCTCAGCAAACAGTATATGCGCCTGTGGCATTTCTGCCTTTGTGGATTGACCTATGAGATTCCTGGATTCTTTAGCCTGAAACTCCTTGGATATGGTAATGGTATTCGCCCTCCCTGAGCTCTGTCAGGTCTCTCCTGTGCTTGGGAAGGGTGCTCGTGCTGAGGCGCCAGTTGATGTTCCTCAGTGATGGTTTAGGTCCTTGGTTAACTGTAGGGCTCTGTCTGGTTGCAGCTGAGACAGAGTCGAGATGTATTGGCCTACAGGGAGATGCACAATTGGAGAGGATACAATTTGGTAAGCTTAGACATCCGCATGTACCCACAGCACCGTCACCACAGTCAAGGTAATGAACCATTCCGTCTCCCTCAGGAGTTTTCTCTCGCTCACTCCTGTTCGTTCCTCTCCCTTGTCCCTTCCTGTCCCCTGCCCCCACCCCAGGCAGCCACTGACCTGCCTTCTGTCACTGCGGGTTACCTTGCACTTTCTGGAGTTTCATACAATGGAGTTGTACAGTAGGGACCCTTTTTCGGTCTGGCTCTGTTCACTCAGCACCGTGATCTCCAGATGCACCGTGCTGCACACACCCGCAGTCCGTCCCCTTGTTGCTGAGCAGCACTTCACTGCACCCTGCACCACGGCTCGTCACCGGCCCACCTCAACGGACGTCCGGGTTGCTGTTTGTTTTTGGCCACTTCGCATGAAGCTGCTGTGAACACGCACGTCTAAGTCTTGGGATGGATTTACGCTTTCTTTTCTTTGGGGTGAATATCCAGGAGTAAAGAGCCGTGTCACATAGTAGGTGTATAGGTCAGCTTTTTAAGAAGCACCACCAGCAGCGTGCGCCCTCCACACGCTCTCTGGCACCGGGTGCGTCAGCCCCTTCCAGGCTCCCGGCCTCCTCGCAGGTGTGAGCGAGGTCTCGCGGCGGGTGTGTTGGCGCTCCCCGATGATCAGTGACGCTGAGTGTCTCTTCCTGGGCTTATGTGCCATCGGTACGCTTTCTTCGGTGAAGTATCTGTTCAGACCTTGGCCCGGTTTTCTTTAGTGGGTTATTTTTCCTTTTATTATTATTTTTTTATTATTGTTTTCTGTTACAGTTGTCCCAGTTTTTTCCCTTTTGCCCTCCTCCCCCCAGCCCCCCACCACAGCCCAGCCCCACACCGTTGTCCGTGTCCAGGGGTCATTCATACATGTTTTTGACTGTCCCCGTCCCCTTCTTGCCACTCTTACCCCTCTGCCCCTCCCCTCTGGCAGCTGTCAGTCTGTTCGATGCATCCATGTCTCTGGTTCTAGTTTGCTCATTAGGTTATTTTGTTCACTGGATTCCTCTTCTAAGGGAGGTCACATCGTATTTGTCTTTCACTGACTGGCTTACTTCACTTAGCAAAATGCTCTCCAGTTCCACCCATGCTATTGCAAAAGGTAGGAATGGTTCTTTTTTTCTGCTGCATAGTATTCCACTGTGTAAATGTACCACAGTTTTTTAATCCACTCATCTACCGATGGGCACTTAGGCTGTTTCGACATGAAGTGGTCGGCTCCATTATTCACTGTCTGTCTAGGGCCTGCTGTGTGCTGGGCTCTGGGATCCTGGGAAAGGACTGACTTTAGGGGACGGGGCCCGTGGGCAAGAAGAGCTTGACTTGGACCAGACACTTCAACATCCAGGCGGCGATGTTCAATGGATGTTTTTGATCTCAGTCTAATATTCAGGCCAGAGTTCAGGACTGGAGGTAAACTGAGGCCGTGGCGAGGCCAGTGGCCTTGTGAGGTGGTGGTTTTGCTGTGTACTGAGCTGCCCCCAGAAGCGGCCCCCCCCGGCACTGCTCCTGCCTCCCACGAAGCCAGTCCTATGTGGCCATGGCGTCCTTGGTAACGGGCTGTAATGCTGCCGTGGCTGCACCCTTCCTTCTCTTTGTCTGCCTGGGTATAGGCTCGCAGGTGGATGGCAATGGACAAAGAACTCTTTCTTGTGCATAATTACAACCTTTAAGAGGCTGGAGAGGCTAAGGAGACCTCAGTTTTGATTGTCCGTGCAATTTACTGCTTTCCAAGTCATCACAGATGCTTTCTGCTCATTGCAAGTGGCCTCCAGTCCTGGCTGGACCTTCTGGGAATGAAGCTTGGGTGGGGGAGTGGATGAAGAAAACCTCCTGCTGGGAGAGGCCCCAGCTGGACCACGTCCCCTGTGCTGCTGGGCTGTGCATGTGGGAGATACTGCTCACGTGCAGAGTGGGAAGCCGAACCATCGTGAGGTTCCCTGCAGCCTTAGAGCTCTGCTGTCCGTCCAACTCTCACTTCCGTGGCCCTTCTGAGCTCCCCCGCTCCCCGTTCAGCCTGACATTCACCCCTCTTCCTCCTCCTTCCCTCCCTCAGAGAAAACGACTTTGCAGAAACTCGTGTCTTCTTCCTTGCTAGGAGACAAGAAGAAAATGAACGGTTTCTGATCGTTTCTGAGGCCGTCCAATGGCTCCCTGAGTATTTCAGAATCAGGCCGGTTTCGATAAGGCCTCTCGGGCTGTGTTTCGAATTTCAGTTGAGGTCATAAAAGTTCCTCCCACTTTCAGTTGAAAAGAAAACTAATGTGGGAGGGAGATGGTTTCAGTCTGGATGCTTTTATGCTGTCTGCATTACCGTCTCTGAGCCTGGAGCCGCTTCCAGCAAGGAGGAGGTGACAGGCCATCCGAATGAAGAGTGGCCTTCTGAAAGCACTTCATTCCAGCCGCTGGGCTTTTCACAATCCTGACTTGCACTTCGAGAACGGGAAGGCCAGGCCGGGCCTGGACTCTGATCTCCCTCCCGCCCCCTCTCCCAAACACACTTTGATCTGTGAAGCGTGTCTAATCCTCGGCCAAGTCTGCTGGAACCTTATCCAGAGCAGGAAAAAGGGAAATATTTTTCCTTTCTTGGGTGGATTTGTATTTATATAAACCCTGAGCAATGAAAATGGATCCAAGTGGCAGGCACACACATCTGAGGGGAGGCGAGGTGGAGCAAATGAATGGCGGGAAGAGGCAGGGCGGCCTGTGCCTCTGCCCTGAGTCGGCTTGGACGGTGGTCAGACGATGTCTGACCTCTCAAGGGTCAGGGGAGAGGGTGGTACAGGACCTCCGCGCATTCTCTGAAGGGCGCGTCTCTGTGCAGGACCACTGCAGCACAGCGGAGGCTGAGCCAGCAGCCCGTCCGCTAACTCCTGGTCTTGCCTCCAGTGAGCTGTGTGCACAGGGTGGGGCCAAAGTCGGTTGACAGTTGGGAAGCACAGAGTTTGCTCTTGTGTTATTAGTTACTGTCTAGTTTTTCGTACGAACAACTGTCAACCTACTTTCGCCCCACCCTGCATGTATGTGAATGATTCATTCACCTCATTCCTTTGTCGTGACTGAGGGAAGAGTGCTGTAGGAGGCCTGAGATGTCTCTGACTCAGCCTCAGAAGGAAGCTTTCCCTTCCCACCACGCGACCCGCTCTTGATTTACTTGCATGGATTTGGAGGGCTAACCTTGGAGGGCTAACCCTTCCCACATCTCCTGGGTAGTGAGTTTTGAAAGTGCACTTGCCATGGATACGAAGGCTTTCTTGTCATAAAACCACCTCATTTAAGCTTCAAGTGACGCCTCATGGTTTTACATTTCTAGGACACGGGGTGGTTCATTTTTAGCCCTTCTAGAAAAACCTCACACAGAACCTAAAGCCAGGATCTCTTGTTTTGGGGTTATTGCAGTGGGTATATTATCTGGTCTAATGTGAAGCTGATGAAGATGCCGAGAACAGGAAGTAGGGAGAACTTTGATATCCAGCCATCTTTTATTTTGCTCTTGTTCCCTTTTTTAGAACCCAAAGTGAAGCCCTTCCCGGGAAGGCGCCTTAGCGTCCTGCGACTTCCCTGGGGTGATTTCTCCTACAGACTAATAAAGGCCGCACGAGCCAGGTTCTCCTGCCGCCCCAGGTGTTTATTCCGGGCCCCGGGATTCTCATTTTGTTGTCAGCGAGAGCCTCACACTTCAGAGTGGAATCTTCCCGAAGTTTCTCTTCATCCCAGTGCTGTGATTTGGGGAAGGAAACCTCTGGGGGACCCAAAACATACAGAGATCTGAGGCTTTTTCCGCAGGTGGAGAGGGTCTAGGCGGAACAGCGTGGGGGAGGCTTTCGTCCCACTGCAGGTGTCGGAATGAGGGGGCGGGGCTGCAGGAGAGGGGGTTTCAGATAGCCGAGCACGAGGTAGCAATTGGAAAGAAAGTTGGACGTGTGCAAATAAAGGCAAGAAGAGACATAGGAAAGTGGCATGTCAGCTTATTATGAGGAGGACATGACTGAACTCAGGTATGTTTCTTATCCTGGGTCGGACCTTTAGTCAGATGCTTTGGAAGAGGTGCTGTGGCCTGAGGTCGCAACTCTTGTGATCCCGAAGAGACCTGAGTGGTTATTGATCAGGGAGGCGCCCCATGGACCAAACCCCACTCTTCTTGGCTTGGCTTGGCCTACCTGAGGCACCCGGGCATCTTCTGTCCCTCAGACCAACAACGAGAAGAAAGCTTTGTGTAATGATAAGCCGATGTGACTCTTAGGACCGTCTTCTCTGTGAGGAACTGGGCTGAACAGGGGAAAGTTCAGCTTCTTCAGTGCAGACGCCGTCAGAGGAAAAATTTAAGCTGTCATCTGTGCCCCCATGGGGCCTGCGTGTGGCTTCAGTTGCGTTATCCGTCAGGAGGGTCCGAGGGTGTCACAGGTGGGGGTCATTGTAAGTCACAGAGGTAGTCCAGGGTGTGATCTTCGTCTTTCTTTCTGCCCGTAATTGTCACCACTACCACCACCTTGGAGGATGTTGGGAAGAAGTTGAAGCGAAGTGTTCCAGTTTAGTTTGTTTCGTGTAGCTGATGACCAGGCCGTGCAAACTCGCAGGAGACAGATACTGAGTTCCGCCCCTAGTTCAAGGGCACCTTTAAGAACCCCAATTGGCCTGCTTCTATTTGGCTTATAGATGATACTGTCTTACTGATAAGACTTTACAAATTGTCCCCAATGATCATGGCACACAAGAGCATTTCTGAGTGTTTTTAAAAAAGAAGTCGCGGCATTCACAATCAAAACTGGACTTGAGAATTCTACCGATGGCCGGACACTGGTACATTGCCTAGAACCGGCTGGATTTTGACCTTTTGAAGAACTGCAGGGCCGTGTGGGGAGACTGAAAGTGCAGTTCTGGAAGAGGCTCACGGTTTCTGATGGTGCATGTGTTTGCAGCTGCCTTTGGAATTCATCCCGTAGGATGTGGCTAGTGAAGAGGTCCTATCAGTGTGACGCATTTCCAGGAGGAACTAACTGAGCCAACAGCAAACTGTGCTCACAGAGAGAATGCAGCATCCCTGCAGTTTGGGGGACCACTCCCTGAATCCCAGAACTCCCTAAGAGTGTATGTGACCGAGTTCTGGACAACATCTGTGGACACGCCATCTGACTTCCCAGTGGCCCAGCTGGAAGATTCCTGTCGGATCTGCGGGTACCCCACCCAGCTTTCCTGGGAACGTTGTTGGCCCCCAGAGGACAGGTCCCTGCTAGCTTCTGTCAGCTGGCTGTGGACTAGTCCGGCCTGGGGCAACCCAGCCGACCTCCCCGCCATCTAGGGGGCTGTGCCACGCCCTGTCCAACCGGGTCTGGGGAGGGCTCCCCCACATCCAAGGTTTTCTTCCTTAGACAGACCCCCTCTGCCTGAGGGTGTTCTTTAGAGTACCCTTTCCTCTTGATAGTAAATTCCTGTGAAAAAGTCTCTAACTGTTTCTACGAGGCCCCACTCTGTGCCTTCTGTCTCCTGGCGAGACCCTGACTGACCTGTGTGGCCAGTAAACCTTGTCAGGAGTGGAACTAAGGCTGACGGCCCCTAGAGTCCACTGCGTCCTGCTGTTTCCCAAGGACCAGCAAGTGCGTCTGGTTGATTAGTGTGATTAAATGCGTCAGTTTGCTTTTACATTTTTGATAAAAACCTATTTTAAGTAGCAGTTGTTATTCACTGTCACTATTTTTAAAGATGGAGTCGCCTACCACGCAGCTGGCTCTCTTCTCATAAAGCGCATCACAGCAAAGGAGTGGACGGTCTGGCTATCTTTTCGAAACAGCGGTCCAGTCATCGCCTGCCCGCCAGGGTCCTTCGTCGTCTTCGTCTCCCAAGCCTCGGGATCTTTCATGGGTCCTCCCCTTCGCTCATCCACTCGCGCCTCCATCTGCCCGCCCATTTTTTCTGGTAGCTCAGACACGGAGCCTTGGGGAAACCCCGAGGAACGAGTCCACTTTCCTAACTTGTTTTCAGTGGTGGTACACCAAGCTCACGGAGCACCAGTGACAAGTACGGCGTAAGTCACAACGTCTCGACGCAAGACACGGCATCTTTGGTCAAGGTCTCCATCCACATCCCACTCCTCACTGAGGCGGAGACTCTTCAGCCAGTTGCACCCTCACCCCCACCTTCCTGCTGAGGCTGCTGCTACCACAGCCCCCGGGGACCTCCCGCCGGGGCTCCCTTGTCTGCTGCTATTTTGCTTGTCCGCTGAGCAGAACTTGGTACAGCCGGTTACTTTTTTTCCCCCTTTTGTGAAGCCACATTCTTGTTTCCCTTCTGCCCCCTGGCAGTTCCCTCTTCGGGCCTCTAAATTTTCAGACCCCCACCCCGACCCCCAGGGCTTTGTCTGCGGGTCCTTTCTCTTCTTCATCTACTCACTTTTCTAGGCAATGCCATCTACTCCTATGCCTTTAACTATCACCTAATTGGCCGATCCCTCCCAAATCTCTGCCTCCAGCTTTAACCTTCTCCTGGAAAGTCAGAATAGCACATGTAATTACCTATTCCCACCTCTGTCTAATAGTCAGTCTCCACGTCTCCCACAAACCACCCTTCCTTTCAGTCTTGCAAATAGTGCCGCCATCTGCCAGTTTCTCAAACCAAAGATGTGGAATCATCCTTGACCTTCTCTGCCTCTGACCCCCACATCCACTTCATTGGCAAGTCCTTTCGACTGTCCACAAAACACACAGGTCTCTCCATCTCCCTGCCATCTCTCCAGGCCAGGTCTCCGCCCTCTCCTGCCTGCCCTCCTGCGTGAGCCCCCCGACGGTGTCCCTGCCCTCGGCTTGCCTCTCTGCACAGCAGCCAGAGGTCTCCTTACAACAGGTCTCACGTCATTGCGTCATTTCTGCTTCCTTTGTGCGTGCTCGTAAGTGGGCCCAGTGGCACATTTTTAGATGTTCAGTGTTTACTTCTCCCATGTGTATATGTACTTTCTGGACTTTATTTTGTCTGAAGACAAAGTGTCCTTTTATCTCGACCTGGATTTCCTGTTCTGTATAAAGGTGACCAAGGAGTTCTCCTGTCCTTGCTGTCTCAGAACACCTGCTGGGCTTGCAAAGGGGGGGGCCTTCCTGCCCCTGGTCCACAGGATGCGGCCTCCTCATCCCCAGGAGGCCTGGGACACCACGTGCTGTCGGTGTCTCCCCTGAGCCACTTCAGATTCACACTCAATAAACAGACAGCAGTGCACTCCGGGCTGGAGGGGTGTGAGCTGTAGAATATGAGAGCTGGAAGAGGCCTTAAAACGCCTAGAGACTATCTTATTTAATAGAACCTACATACCTATTTCAATTTCAAGACTACAGTTGCTGTTTGGAGGGCTGGTCATAACCTAGATCATTATCCTGGAGTAGGAAGTGGGGGTTTTTTTTGCACTGGAAAGAAAGTTTTGGGGCTTTTAGTATTGTGGTTTGGGTCATCAGTGTGATAAATCTTTAGTACTTTCGCATGTGTCTAACATTTGAGAGTTCTGATGATAAGCAGAGAAAGTGGAGCTTGTTTCACTTATTCTTGGTTGCTTTTTTTTAAAATCATGGTAAAACTTGGTGTTCTTTCACAGGTTGGAGCTGGGCAGTTTGATGAGTTTGCTAGCATCTTCCTGCTGGAAATCTTGAGCAAGCGTAATTAAGAATAGCTTTCCATAGGTTTAACGGGCACGAGGAAACCGTTCAGGGACCTAACACAGCTTCAGTCACTGCAGACTGTGGTCTGCTCCTCAGGCCACATTCCCGCACCGCCAGGAAGGCCGATCGCGTCGTAGCTGCGCATGCACAGGAAGCCTCCAGCAGCGGAGGGGGCCCCAGCAGCTAAAACTGGCACGCTTCAGCCTTTTTTTGTTATTCACTCAAACATAAAAGTGAACAAACGGTCTCAGGACCTCTTCATCTGGAATGACCCATTTCACTCGAAATTCATTTGTGTTGCTCTGTCAGTTTATGTTTCTAATTAGGATGTACTTTCAAGTTTACATTTCCACAGCGAAATGTCAGCCTTGTAATTTTTAATGATGACAGAGAATTCCATCTGATTAATGTGTCATGCTTTAATCATTTCCCCATTGTTACATGTGGGAGGGTTACCAAGTTTTCACTGTTTTATAAACAGTGTTGCTATGAGTTGTCGGATAATTATTGTCAGAAAGCCCGGCCTGCTTCTTGAAGCAAGTTCCTGAAAATGGAAATGTACCAGGTTACTGTATACGCCTTCCTTTCTCTCTCTCTCTTTTTTTGGTAAATGTAACTTAGGCATTGATCTTTTTTATTTGGTTGTGCTGACACATGTAAATAATTCTAAATTTTTTTCTTGTGAAGTTTTCAAATTTCTGGTGAGGCGGTGTTTTGCACTTAATTTACGGCCTAATTGTTGTGTATCGCTTTGCCATTAAGAATCTGGGCACCAATCACATATTCATGGGAATTCTTTATATATTTGGAACAGTAAGCTCTTATAAAATCTGATCACTGCAATAATAGTGTCAGGAATTTACTAGATGCCGGATACGATGTTGAGATTTGCATGTGTCATCTAATGTAGCATACGACATCCCAGCTACAGACAGGACAGTCCTCATTGGAGGGTAAGAGTGGAGTCACACAGTCCTGGGTTCGGATTCTGGCACTGCCACTCCCTCCTTGTGACTGTCGCCGATGAGTACATGACCCCTCGGAGCCTCACTTTTCTCCTCTTTATGATGAGGATGAGAGTTACACTTGCTCCAGAGGGTTGTGAGCAGGACTCAGATAATGCATTTACGGTAAATGGTAAAAATATATAATAAATAAATGTTCAATAAGTATTAGCTGATATTGTGATTATTTTTTTCTTCTGAGGTTAATCGGCGTTTTTCAGGTTGATCTGTACGACACCACGGTCCCAGTGAAAAGCACTCGTATTATTTTCCATTCTGACCCGAATGTGACTGGGTCTTCTGGGTCAGTATTCCTCACTCCTCAAGGTCTTTTCCAATCCTGCACATTAGTATCAGCCTGTCCTCATTACCTCTCTATGTTCCTGAGGGCGTCCATGGTGCAGGACTGGGGTTCTTTTTTTTTGCTTATTTGGTTTTCCAGAGCTGAGGCCCTCCACATCTGGGACCTTGCCGTGGACTCCCGCATCCCCCGTCTTCTGCAGTCCCTCGCGCACAGAAAGGGCTCCCTATGTGGATTCTCAGTGCGTGGCTGTCCTGTAGTTTAATCAAATTTTTGTTAAAGAAATTTGAGATGATGAGCTTCTGGGTTTTTTTTTTACATGCTATGAACCACACTTTGTATTCATGATAAGATAGGTTTTGTGTGGAGAGGAAAAAGCTGTTTCTGTTATTTTCTTAATCGAGCAGTTGGGCACATTTCTTAAACCCCCAAATGACTGTCTCCGTGCCATAGTTTTTTGGCGTGCACAGTTGTACCAAAGATCATGAACTGTCCTGCTGGCTGCTCAGTTCTCTGCAGTGTCGAGTGCATTTCTCACGTGCATGAAACTTCCTGGTGCCTGCGATGAGTGTTCTCCATCTCGGTGGCTGGCCACGCTCCGAGGCACAGGACCCAGACCAGACCGGCTGCCTGGTGCTGCTGCGTGATACTGGCTGGGGGTCTGGGTGGTGGGGGCAGGGACAGTAAGGCTGCTGGTGCAGTAAAAATGAATAACCAATGCTTAATAGTCCACTGTAACTTATTTTAAATGCTCTGGCATCTGGCCTGCTCCCCAGCACCCACAACATGCCCAGCAAGGGAGCCTGCCGAGCCAGGCTGGTGCCAGGGAGGTGCTTGGGGTCAGGCTCAACATCTGTATTTGTACCCTGGGCCCACGGGCAGAGCGCAAAGTTCGGGAGAAACCAGAGAGGTCCAGCCGGGCTATGTTCAGGCCTTGTGGGCACTCGTGGGACAGAACGTGCACATTGAAAATATCAGGTGAGGCCTCAGGGGAGGGCAGTCCAGGACCAGGGCTGTTACGAGGCCTGGGGCGCCCAGAGCACCTTCCCGTGGCGGGTCCAGCTCCATGGCTCATGGCGGCTTGGCCGGTGTGAAGATGCACCGCTCTCTCTGGGCCTCGGAGCAAGTCTGTGTAGCCCAGAGAGCTTCCGACTCGTCAAGTGCTGTTTGGACTGGGGGACTTCCAGGTTTCAGTGCCGGTCTAACATGCTGTTACTGCGGCTTCTTTTTTTCACAGAGGTAGCACCTACTGTTCACATTTTTAACTTGCACTTCTACATTTTGGGGTCTTTTCTTCACTGGTATTAGAGTATAGTTCAGCTATCTATGATATGTGCTAGTCATGGTAAATTAAATTTTGCAGTAAGTTTTGGTGTTTGCCATAGTTTGGTCAAGGAACTCAAATTGCATTTGATTCCTATGGTGCAGAGCCGTGTAAAAAATGTTCCAATTGGGAAGTAAATGTCTTTCATAAAAGCCATGTCAATGCTTAGTTCGTTATTTAAAAATAGTGTTGTTAGATTGTTCTTCTGGGAAAGATGTGTTCTGATATAAAGAAGCAGCCCCCAACTTGGGGGAGGAATTAGGGGGTGGTAGCGAAGGGTGAGCACCCGTGAGATGGGTCCCCAAGGTCACACACCAGGTCTGCCCCTCGCTGGCTCTGGGCGTGTGGTACGCCAGCCACAGAGCCTGCCTGAGCCATAGCTTCATGTCTGTAAAATGGGGGTGAACCCCACAGGGACACTGTCAGGATGGGAACAGGTGTACATTTCAAGCTCTCGGTTCAGTGCTGGCGTGAGAGAACGTCCATTAGCGTGGGTTCTGCTGAAGGGGAGACGTTCAGAGACACGGGATTTTTGAGGCAAAGGATTTTTGTGTCATCACATCACGAACTTTGGGGCCCCTAGAATTTTTAATCGGCGGAGCAAGCGATGGCTACCACAGAGTTGGCTTTGATTTCAGTAGCGCCTCTCTCCCATCATGCATTTTGTGTCCTTGGTTTGTTTACTCACTTCCTGTGCTTAGGGAGGCAAATTTACGCAATAACGGGCACCGTCATCGGCCAGAAGCTGCTGATCTCTGCCGGAGCGAGAGCACCGTGTCGGCCGTGGCCAAGAGGAAGGGCCGCTGGGCAAGGGGGCGGACACAAAGGAACAGAAGTCATTGCTGCTGACTCGGGGATTTAATGATCTAGTTGGAGAGAAATTCCATCCAGGTCATGCAGAGTACACAGATTTCCTTGTAGCATGGTGATAGTTAACCCATTGTGCTAGTTAACTGTTTTTACTAGACCCCGTGACAATGAGATTGGATTGTTTGGTCTTTTCAAATGTGCACACAGACCCCCTCCCCAGGAAATCCTCTTGCCGGAGTGAAGCTGGGTGTTTGCCTGGGTAACACCTTGTGGCTGCATCTCCAGGTCCTTCCCTGGGGCTCTGTTGAAAGGCCCGTATCCCGCCTGCCCCGTCCTCGTCAGGAACACCCGTGTTCCTCGGGACTCTGGGGGCCCTGGCTCTGCCTGCCCAATGACACATAGACAAAGGTGTCCAGTCAGTCTGTGAAAAGCAAGGTGGGAATATTGGCAGGTGTTGTCTTTGTCCAGAACGGGGGCCTCCCTGCCGTGACCCCCAGGATGCTCCCCGTGACGATGCCGACGAGTGTGTTGGCAGTGCGCGTGGGAGCCGAGCCAAGGCTGCTGTTCCGGTTGGTTGCACCTTTGTTTCGGGGGCCCGTTGTCTGTGGACCCCATGCTTCCTCACCACCTGCCCTCCCTTCCCCTCACTTCCTTCAACCCCAGCTCTGCGTCCCTCTGTCTCCCCGTCCCATTGTGAAGGCCAATGTCACTAATGCACTTTTTCTCTCTCTTCCTGCAGGGGAGCTGCTGAGTCAGCCCAGACCGGAGGGCGTGGCAGAGATCATTTGCCCCAAGAATGGCAGTGAGCGAGTGAATGTTGCCTTGGTTTACCCACCTACACCGACTGTGATCAGCCCCTGTTCCAAGTGAGTTCCCGCCGTGGGGGCCGCTGTCCTGAACTCCCGGTCCTGCCTCAGTAGCTGTGAGAACAGAAAGCCAAGTGAAAGTGTATCTCAGCAGACCTTGAAAAGCAGCCCACCCCCACCCCAGACAGACCTAGCTGTCTGGATGAAATCACCGCCATGGCTTGTGTAGCAAACAAGGAGCTTTTATTTTTTTCTTATTTGTGATTTTTTTTAACTTTTGCTGAAAAAAAGCCAGAGCACTTTTAACAGCCTTATTGAGATATCATTTATATACCATATATCATTTAGTATATTGGCAGATATACACAACCACAAAAAAAAGAGCATTTTTTTGACGGATAGTCTTAATTTGGGCATTGCAGAAGTGAGTGGGCCCCCCTTCAAGGAACAGTGAGGGCCCAGTAAATAAAACAAGCTCACGGAAAAATCTGTGGTAGATTATTTTTCCCCTGGGTCTTTGAGTCTGTATCGGTCCTTGATAATCAGAGGCTGTACGGTTTGCTGTCATCTTCCCCCAAATGACGGAGGACGTTTGTGTGTGAATGCACTTTGGGACTCCTCACTAGCTTAGTGTTATAGATAAAATTCTTCCTGGTTTTTCTTTTTGGTACTATTAAGAACCAAACTAAAACCACATTTAAACCAAGATAAGTATCTTACCACTCATCTTGACAAATCGCAGCCACAGGTCTGCTTGGAGCAGATCTTGCATCTGGGCGCTGTCTTCTCAGCCAAGTGTCCATGCAGGACACTTGCGTGTGTCTTCCTACACAGAACACTTTTTTCACATGTGAGTGTTTACAGGGAGGCTGGGAAGTTTGCACTTGAGGACGCTGACCTGCCGTCTCACCTGGAGAGGCTTGCTCGCAGCTGCATTCCAGAGAGCTCTGTGATGGGGTCCAAGCCTCCGTCCTGTCCCTGCAGTGCCTGCTCCCCTGCCCTCTGCCTGCTCCCTGCAGAGCGGGGTGGGGGGTGGGGGGTGGGGGAGGCCTGCCTCAGCAGCTGCCAGGGCAGACTGCTGTCCTTTTTCTCCAAACTGGGTCACTCATTAGACAAAACACCCCTAATCTCTCTTTTCTGGGAAATATCACTGAACACCCAAAGCGAACTCTTATCTCATGCGATTACGTCCAGAATACCATTTTCGCTAACGCGAGTATAGATAATTCCTCACTAACACGACCCAAAGACATGGTCAAATGTTGAAGTGCTTCTTAAACATTAAGCAGGATTACGCAGTAACTTCATGTTAACCAGAAAACTCCCTGTCCTGAATACATCAAACGGCAGAAACCGTGCTGTTCTTTGAATTGGTCTCTTTCTTCCAGATACATCAGGGTGCAAACGAGGAGCCATTACAGAAACAGCAGCATGTGGCATGGAGAGAAACAGTTGTGCAATACACTTTGCACTTGGTGTAGACTTTCCTGAGCCAGGAGAGACATTAACCTATTTTGCCGTAGACACTTGGCATGTACTAGGCAAGACAGAGTTAGAACGTACCATCTCTGCTTGCACAGAAATCGCAGTGACGCGGCCTTGCGCCATAGCACTATCGGTGTGTTCCCACGGGCTCCTTGTTGTACTGCCGCAGAAAGACACCCACACCCTACACCAGCCTGAAAGCATGCTGTCGGCCCCTCTCTCTCACACACAGGTTATTCTGCCTAAACGAACAAGTCTTTAAAGTCCCAAGTGACCAGAGCCACCTGGCCTCAGACATCTGGATGCTGGAGGGAGCGCCTTTAGGACTGAACTGCTTTCCACCGACCTGTGTGAATGGTTTTATTTTGAAATGGATTAAAAAAAAAGTCATACCATGAATGGCAGGTTGTAGTGAGGTCTCAATTTCTCAGTGAAGGCACATCTGCGGAAACAAACAGCTACAGGCCAGGCCCCGGGGGAGGTCGAACTTACAAGTAGATGGCAGTGTATTGGGAGCAGGGGACTTAGGAGACTGATGAGGAAAGCTGCTATGGGAGGTGGTCGTACCTCCACACGTCTGGGCCTGAGGGTTAGACTCGGGGTCCCAGCAGGCACGAGAGACTGGGAGACCGGGGCTGTTTCCCTGGCTTGCGACTCCAGCCAAGTTAACTTGAGCAGGTCACTGTAGAGTGATCGTTGACTAATGTCATCCCATGATGTGCAGGTGGGGGGCCCTAAGCGCGGGCTCCGTGGCTGGTGGACCTTGCAGAGCGTCTCTGGCCAACAACCGATTGGCAGCGCCGAGCTGAGCCGATCCACGCTGCCGGGGTCAGCACAACCCGTCCCACCTGCAGTTCACCTTGAGGGCTGAACATGTAATTTGTTGTTCGAATCAGGGGAGGCCTGAGAGGGACAGGCCAGCCGTAATTATGATGCCAGGACGGTAGGCATCAACCAGAACTGTCGCAGGCCATAGAGTAGTCACCCTGCTCTCAGGTCATCGATCTGGGTCTTAGGGTGGTTTCTAAAACAACATTCTAAAACAAGCTCTTCTTTGACCAGTTTTCTGCTCTCCCCTGGAGGCCAAGCTAGAGGCTTGCCATTCAGGTGCCTGCCTGTGACCACGCACACAATAACGGTGCTGTTATTCGATTGGATATTCCTTATGGATTTTAAACATCTCCATTGCTCATTTTAAAAGTGTTCTAGGTGTCTTACTCCCCAATCAGGAGTGACAGAGAGTAAGAAGTAGGCAGTGACTTTTTAGAGAATGTCGTTTACTCTCGTAACTTGTCTCAGCGGTTGGTGGTTGAGGTCCGTATGGATGTTCCCCTGGGGAGGGGCTGCCTGTCCTGGATGGAGGGAAGTGCCTCTCCTCCCGCACCTTCTCCTCCAGGGGGAAACCTCGGTGCCAAGGGGCTTCTCGTCCCCTCGGCGGGTTATCAGATAGAGACGTAAGTAATTTCCGTACTTTGGCTGTCCTGGGCTGATTCTCGAGGACATTTGCATTGGAGATGAGATGAAAATTCATCTAGCGGCAGATTTGCTGGGTTGCTCTAAAAATGTTGACTTCCTTAAGGATATAGATTCCAATACATTTTTTAAAAAAATCCTTACCCAAGGATATGCTTATTGATTTGTGTGTGTGTGTGGGGGGGTGTTAGGGGGGAGGGGGAGAAGAAGGAAGAGAGGCATTGATCGGTTGTCTCCTGTGCATGCCTGGACTGGGATTGTATGCACCTGGACCGGGGCTCAAACCTGCAACCTTTTGGTGTATGGGATGATGCTCCAACCCAGTGAGCCACTCAGGCAGACCTTGATACATTTTTAAAAGCTCTAGTAAGGTATACCCTGGCCCACTCAATGATTATTAATATATTTGCAATTGTCAACGCAATCTAATTTCAGAACATTTTCATCACTGCAAAGAGAAACACCCACCATTTGTAGTCACTTGTGGCCAACACAACACCTACCTCCGTGCAGTCAATGCGCATTTTCAGTATCGCTTTCAGGAATGGTTTTGGTATTAAACAGGTATCAGGAATGTGTTGGTATTAAACAGGGTTGTAGTTTTAAAGAAATTCTTACGAACACTGTTAACCCTGGCCCAGTTTAGTCTAATGGCTGGCAGCGAAGTGACTCGCACCCTCCACTGGCAGCCCCCTCTTTCCTGGACGATAGAGGGGAATTAGAAGTGCTCGGGGGGAGAGCAATTTCAAACATGGACGTTGTTTTTAGAGTAGTTTAGGTTCACAGCAAACTCGAGCCGAAGGTCCAGGGAGGTCCCGTATGCCCTTTGCTTCTACACATGCACAGCCTCCCCCGCCATCAACGCCCCCACCAGAGTGGGACCTTTGTCGCAGCTGATGAACCTGCACTGACACATCACACCGGAGTCCAGGGTTCACATTGGCGTTCCCTCTCAGTGGCGCCCATTCCGCGAGGTTGGATACACATGTAATGACTCACGTCACGCACATTACAGTGTCGTCCACAGGATTTTCATTGCCCTAAAAGTCCTCTGTGCTCCTGTGTTTATCCCCCCTCCCTTAGCCCTGAGCAACCACTGATCTCTTTCTTTTCGACTTTATCAGGTAAATAATTGTCAGGCAACACTGTAAGATATTTAAAGTGCACGCTGCAGCAATTTAACACATGTGTACATTGCGGAAGGATTTCTCCCACCCGGTGAATGAACACGCCCACCCCCTCCCAAGTTGGTCCCTCGGGACTCCTGAATGGCGGCCTCGCCGGTCCCCAGCCTTCACAGGAAGGGATGCTGAGCCTGGGACATTAGGAGTCATAAGGGGGAAACCTACCCTTTCTGTGGGAAAAGCAAGGAGAAAGTAGGAGGATGGTTTTCAAGTGTTATTTAAAAATGTTTATGTGTGAGTTCATGTCTCCATCCTCTGGCCCTGCAGGTCGAGCCACTTAAAACTCCAACTCAGAAGGGAAGGTGTGAGCTGTGGGCAAAGGGCAGCTTACGCATCTCGTTGTTAGTGCCCTGTAGAATGTTTCTCTCTCTCACTTCCAAAGAGGTTTAGAACACACCAACCTCCTACCAACTGAAGTATGTATTCTGAAAAATCTGCTAGATACCAAGGTATCTGCTGATTTTCATTTAGAAGACAGAACACAATAGGTGAGCATATGAAAACACTTTACCTGGGGGTGGTACAGCCCATGTCCTTCCATATGACTTCTCGGTGGCCCAATTGTCGAACGCTCAGGAGATGGGAATATGTCCCTTTCGTTTGCTGACAGTTGCCATTTCTCTTGTGCTGTTGGTGCATGTCTGTCTGGGCTCCATCTGATGCGGAGCAGTGGGGCTGAAAGAGGGACTTCATTCTGATTTTGGCAGGTCGTGCATTGCAGAATTAGAAGAAAAAGGGGGGCTGGGTTGAACGTTGCTGGGCTAAGCTTTCTCCTTTCCCACAAAGTGCTGCTGATAACAAACGGCAAGGCTGAGACCTCCACGTTCCAAAACTGCCCTTTCACCGGGGGTTCTTGTGTGCACGTGGTGGCGTTCCCCCTCAGGCCAGGCCCCCCAAGTCCCCCCCAGTTCTGCCTGCTCTACGTATTCTCAGATATGTAGCGGTCACTTTGCATAGGGATGTCGGCAGTTATATTGTTGTGACATAGGGATATTATTGAAATAGCCTTTTATAAAAAGTAGGGTGAAGAGTTGGTGGCCTTTATCTCGCCAGATAAACAGGCAAAGTATGTTTAACCGCACTCAGATTCATACGAACATGATAAAAGAAAATTTTAAAACAGCGGAGTGAGGGGGCAATGTGGCTGTATCACAGCGGGGGCTTTGTCGCTGGCCACAGGATGCTGGGAACGTGGGGGGCGGAGAAGGGTGCCCCGTGGGCGTGCAGCGTGTCGACTTGCGTTGACTGGCTTGTCCTTTGTGGCTCTCACAGGTGAGCAGGAGGAGGGTTTCTCTGACCGTTCAGTCCCCCATCAGCCGCACTGATGCTGGACTTTGTTCCCTCTCTGCTTAGGTATCTCCATACTTTCTTGGAAAATTAAGTGGAAAAGATAGTGCTACTTTCCCTATGCCATCATTTTTACTGTGCCCGATCTGTGACTTTAGGAGCACCAGTTTTTAAGGGTAAGTCTCTGGGAAGCAGAGAGGGTTTCTTAAATAGACAAGGGCTCCCTCTGGACTTGGAGAGTTTAGGGAAAGGGGGCGGGATAGGGTTTGGGATGAACAGATCCTATAGGGCAGGACAGGTGACAGATCTTTTACTTATCCAGGATCAAGATGCATTTGGGAATTAGGGATGAGGGAACTGCTTGATTCTTTTGCCTAATTTACTATAACATTGCATAAATCAGTAATCAGCTCACTGTGGGGAAAAAAAGAAGTCATCTAAAAAATGACACAAATATTATGCAAGAGCATAATAACAGCAGGAAAAGCTCCAGTTGATTAGCACAGCAAATAGCATTCTAAAAGCAGTGTTTGTATTTATTTTCTCCGGGCAGTTTGATGGGCTCTGGAGTTAACTTCCCGAGCTTGGGTCTCCCCGACTTGTTCCGCTGTGGGGCAGGCACCTGCCAGGTGCAGGCCTCGTGGGGTCACTGAGCCAGAACAGAGACTCCTGCAGGGACAGCATGTAGCATCATTTCCTACACTGAGTCAACAGCGCTCAGTAAATTCAGGCACTGCCATTGCTACTCAGAATTATTAGTGGTGCACACTGCAGACGATGTACGAAGGTAATAGCAAGGAACCAAATGTCAAAATGCAAATAGAGATACTTGAGTAAAAGCCACCCTCTGACTTACTAGCAGCATTTAGCTTATTAATGAGGTGCCTGCCCAAGGAAGGCCCACGTGAGTGATAGACAGGGCAGGGTGTCGGCGTGAGCGCCCCCCCATGACCGTGCAGGGGTCCAGGTAGAGCCCATGAAGGGCTGCGGATAAGGCCCCCTGCAGTCAGTCACGCAGAGAACACCAGCTCCCAGCTCAGCCTCCATGAGCGAGGAGGAGATGAGTGGTAGCATGTCTGTCGTTTAATAGTCACATGTGACTACTGTGCCTGGATAAACTCGGAAGGGGACCCCGACTCATTTGCTCCTCCCGGCAACCCCACACATCCCAAGGGCAGGGAGCACTGAGCCCCAGACTGAGCCACGTGCCCACAGCCCGGGCTCCTGAGTGCGCGGCTGGGCCTGAAGTCCACGCCATGGCTGCCGGGTCGGTGCTGTCCACACAGTAGACTCTTCCCTTCACGTTTGCTTCACTGCACGGCGCATCACTGGAACGCCGGAGGGACAGTGCGGCCGGCAGATCGGGAAGTGGCTGCTGTGGAAAGATAGTTTATTACTCACGTGTCCTTGGAGGACCGATGTGCCATGGGGGGGCGGGGGGGGGCTACAGGGGGAACACCGGGCCTGTCATGAGGCAGAGAGAGAGGGAGGAACTGTGGCCAAGAGCTTGTATTGTGGTTTCTGTGGGAAGGCAGGGACAAAGCAGGGAGAACAGGCCTAGGACCAGCCAGTTTGGATAGTTTCAGCGGGCTCTGGGGCACAGGGACTGTCCCTGGTTGCTGGTACCGGGTGCTTGGGGTGATTAGGGCAGGTGTGTGAGAGCCGATAAAGGAGGTGGCTGGGGCGTGGGCTCCAGACCAGGGGTGTGTACAGTATTTGAGAGGCGTGCTCACGCTGGAGGTGTTGACTACCTCTGGGAACCAGCCAGCACTGGGAGGGCAGACCCTCCGGGGGCAGCAGGGCCCTGGACGCCAAAGCTTCAGGATGCAGGACATAAAAGAACTGGTCAGTACATCAAGGTATGGCTTCCGTGTCAGCCTAAGCTCCGGAATACCTTGAATAATTCTGCTGCATCCCAGAAACACATGCTCAGCAGTAGCCAGAGAGGATTTGGGTCTGGGACCCCCAAGCTGACCTCTGCCTTGACCTCCAGGCCTGTCTTTCCAGCTTCCTGCCCAGCAGCCCCCTTGGGTGTCTTGCAGGCTTCCTAGGTATGAGCTGTTGTCTTCCTCAGCCTGTGCTCTGTCCCCACCTGTGAAGCTAGGAACCTGTTTCCATATTTTCCATCTTCCCACCTGTCTGCCAAGATTCCCGTGGTTGAGTCTCAACTGGCCTCCTGTCCTCTAGTCTTTTTGTCCTTCAAACCAATATTATCTTTCAACTCAGACCCTATCCCTTTCTCCCTGTTTAAAAGCTTTGAATGGCGTCCTAGTGATTATAGTCTCAAGTTCAAACTCATGGGCATGTCTCACTATCAGACCCCAGCCACCTTGCTGACACGTGCAATACTCCCTTACTGTGGGCGGGGTCAGCCATGCCGCGCCCCTGGCTGGGTCTCAGTCCTCAGCCGGCTGCCACCACTTCTTGCCTGCCCAGTGAAGGCCCATTACTCCTAAGGCCAAGGTCATGTGCTACCTTCTGAAAAGCCATCCCCAGCCCTTCTAACTATAAGTGGTCCCTCTAAACATCTCTTCAGTACTTCTTGTGTATACATTTCCATTATAGTGATGAGCTCATAGTAGCTTGGCTATTTTTTTTACCTATGACTCTTTCATGCTATCTTATTAATCATTCATTCAGCAGATCTTTGCTGAGTATTTGCCTTCTACTGGGCGTCACGCCAGGTGTTGAGGATGCAGAAATAACTTGAGTAGACCCTGCCCTCAGGAATCAAATACCTCCTTGGGGAGAATGAGAACAGGAGATAGCTCCAGACAACCCTGTGAGTAATGACAACTAAAACATGATACCTGCCGCGATAGGGGCATCACCAGACTCTTGAAGGCACAGAGAAGAGAGAGCAAGCATGCTACCAGCCAGAACCGGGGCCAGGTTGAGGAACTTGAGTGGGTCCCGACTGACGGAGGAGGACGAGTGTCAGCATGGGGACGCGGCGAGAGGGGTGGTTTGACGGATCTTTCCTCTCTAAGAGCCTGAATGTGAAGAGTGGTGTTAATGTGAAGGAATTTCAAGCCAGTTTTCCTTTCACATCCTTCAGCACTGGAATATTCCCTGTGAGCGCCCTCGATCGGGGTGTCCTGTGTTTCTCAGCCTGACGCGTGGCTCGGGGCAGCAGACAGCCGGACGAGCTGTCTGCATGTCCGAGGGTCCCTAGAGTCGGTGAGAAGAGCATTGACGTAGCGCGTCCCTCCCACGAGCCCACCTCTCCCACCACCGAAGGTGCCTGCTTGGCTGTACCGGGCATGTTCACGCTGCCGTCCCCTGTGCAGGGAGATGGATTATACTGTTACCTGAATCTGAGGCAGTCTTCAAACCTCTCTCCACCGTGAAGTTACTGTATTAACAGGTCTTCAAAGAGTCCTCCTGGCTGAGTGCCATAGAAACAGGGCACTGTCCTTGGGGCCCAGACTGTCCCCCGCTGTTGACAGGGTTTGGAGGCAGATCACCCTCTTGAGGGCCTGGCTGTGCCACTTTCTGGAGTGCACCCTCCAGGAGCTCATGTAACCTCTTGGAACCTTGGTCTGCTTCCTGGTGAAATGCAGGGGAAGGTGGCACTTGCCTGGTGGGACTGAGGAGCTGATGGCTCGGGGAATAATGCAGGACAGTGAGTGGCGCTATTCCCAGCATGTAGTAAGTCAGTAGTAAGTGGGAAGTGCACATTTTTGGTGATATTATCATTATTATTCATGTTATGTTCAGCAGATTCTTCCACTGGCTGGAGAGATGTATTAGGTCGATACTAAATCATCAGTTCCCCCCAAAGTCAAGTAGCCTCACGAGAGATGGAGGGCAGAGAGTGAGGCAAGCAGATCGTAACCCCTTTATGCCTTTGTATGTTTTATTCAGTGTTGCTGAAACAGTTCTTAAAATGTTACTGTGCTGCTTCTCATTATAGGAAAGCTGAAATAAGGGATGTGTGGGGGGGGACCCTTGCCATTTGCTCCTGGAATCATTTTGTCTGAATTGAATGTCACTCCGTTTAATGAGCTGAAGACACAGCAGTTTCTTCATTCTTATTCATTCAACTCCAGGGTTGAGTTTGACAGCCTTGCTTATAACACTTGATGCGAAACCATGTCGTGTAGTCCAGGTAGATGTCCAGCTGTACTTTTCAGTGCCTATCCCACGCCTGGAGGCCTATCCAGGGCGTGTCTCTCTGTGTCTGCCTGAGTCTCGGAAGGGATGCAGCTCTGTGTGTGAGTCTGGGGCTCTTGATGAGAAATCTGGTGACGCGGTGAGATCACAGTGGAATAAGTGCTTCTGTCTAATCAGTGTCATCTGTGTCTGAACCTCATGTCACCAACAGAAATGCTTGACAGGTTCTGGTAAGAGAATTCTTTCCTTTATAGGAATGTTAGTTGCCTGACATTTCCGTATTTAGAAGGAGTTCTAGAAATAGAGATGAAAGAAATGAAATTTGCACAGGCAAATATAGATGCAGACTATCACCCCCTGTCCTTGTAAGTGAGAATCATTACCCATGGTCATTTCTGGACTTTCCTCTCCTCTGCCCACACAGGAAGAACGTTGGCGAAAAGCACAGACACCAGTGACCTTTCCGGCCGTGGAATTTCCGTGGAGGAGAAAAGAGAGCCTCAGAACTCACCCGGACCGTCTTTCCTTCCTGGTACACCTGCCACGCTCCCAAGTGTGTTCCATGAACTTGAAAACGCACAGTGTCCAGCTGCTTCCAGAGGAAGGAGTGCGCCTGGCCTGCCGACGAGGTCACGAGGGGTGGGGGGAGGAAGGGAGAGAACATGGAGCAAGCGCTTTACAACCCGAACCTCAGAACTGTGGTCCTCCAAGGAGAGCGCTACTTGAAGAAAAGGAAAAAAAAAAAAGTCGAATGGCTTCTCAGGGATTTTGTTTTCTGTGCACATACAAGCCATAGTTCCAGAACAGGCGGCAGTGTCCAGAGCATGCGGACTTCAGTTCTGTTAAATGTGAAAGAGGGATCGACTGACCATTCATTGCTGTTCCGTCACGAGTGTAAAATATGTATATGTTTATCTTTATTTTTATAATATGCAAATACATTTAAATTTATACAGTTGGAAGCTTCTAGCATTAGTTAACACTGGGTGCAATATTCCGCATGAGAACTGTGCCAAGATGGGGCTGATTTCCTACTTTAGCATAAGACCTATTCATTCTTTATTTTTTGATCCTTTTCAGATTGAAAAAAAAAAAAGATTTCTCTCTGCCCATGGATTAAGTGTTGGTTGCTAGAGGTTGCCAATAATATGCAAGAATCTTCAAGGCGCACCTCGGGCAATGCCTCCTCCTCTCCTTCTTCTAATGAAAGGACCCAGCCTGGAAACCCTTGTTCAGGTCGGGCAGGGTCGGGGGATTGTTCCTTTCCTCTTCCCGTCTCCAAGCAGAGCGTCCCTGGCTCCAGGCTCCCCTGCTGCCTGTGCCTCGTCCCTGGGTGATTTGCAGATCGAGGGCTGGTGTTAGGATTCTTCAGCAGAGGAAGGCAAAGGGGTCGCCGAGCCCATGGGAAACCTGAGTCTGTCCGTAGCTTCAGATAATCAGGAGTCAGTTCTGAAACATGCAAAGAACTCTGATAATGAGTGCTTTCTTCCCCACCCCCCGCCCCCAAGGACAGAGCCTGTGAAATTGAGCAGAGCACTTGGAAAGCCCTCCAGTCTGGCTGTCAGACCTTACGACAGTAAACGGCCAAATTGGAGAGCATGGTCCCCCATTGGTTATTTATGAAAACACAGGACCTCAGATTGGTCAGCCTACTGCCAAGAACTAATAAAAGTCTTGTTCTAAAATCTCCATGAAGCAAAACTCAAAAAGTAAACCAAACGTACTGCTCTCTCTTCAGACCCTAAGGGGGCCACCCAGCGGGCGCTGCAGGACTGTGCACACACTGTGCACTGTGACACACTGTGCAGCGACACACTGTGTCCGAGGAGCGTGAAGGACTGTCTGTCCCTGCCGTCTCTGCGCCGTTGGCCGAAAACGTGCGAGGCCGTTCCGCACCAGTGTAAGGCAGGGAACTCGAGTCAGCCGATAGCGTTCTTGTATCAAGTGTTGCCTCTTGCAATGCCACGGCACACAAAGCCTCAAAAGATTTTTTACAAGAAATAACAAACAAGCAAGCAGCTACACCGCAAAACATCACAAAGCGATTTTTGCAGAATAGTTTGTGCCCCGGGAGGTAACTTTCCTAACTCTAGAACCTGCAGTTCAACAAGTACGATGTCTTAGGGTCAGAAAATCAAGGGGAGTCAGATTGTTTCTCCATTTTTAAATACTTGAAGATGACACCTCCGGTCTGCGATTTCGTTGTCTTAGGAACCACGGTCACGGAATTAATCGGACTAGTCCTTTTGTCGCAGCTCTCGTGTGCGCGTGTGAGAGTGCCGGTGTGTGTGAGTGTGAACCGAACGCTAGCGTTTCATTGCTTTACAGACCAGTGGATCGTTGGGCTTGGAAGTTTTTTCATTGGCCAGAGATGGGTCCTAAACTGTCCAATTAACTGATTTTGACCTGTCTTTGGAAAAGACGCTTACGTGTGTGACTCTGAGCTAGTTCTCCAAGGGACCATATTAAATGAGAAAACGAGTGTCCTGTGGGTGACGTGCCCTGCAAAGTGTGTGCTGGTGTCGTGGTCATAAGTGCCCACGTTCTCAGTGTCTGCCGTGTTTTGGCAGTGATGTGCTGTGCTGTCAGCTGAACCCTAGAGAAGCAGAGTGAGGAGGGATCTTGGCGTTCCGTGTGGTGAAGTGAAAGTCACCGCAGTAGAGGGTCACATGACCGACAGCAGCTCCAGAAAAGCTTGAGACCTTGCTTCAGGTTGGGGGGAGGGCTGACGATACAGAAAACACTCTGCTCCCCGGGAATTTTCGAGTCTGGGCAGGACAATCCGTCCTCTTTCAGCACTGGGAAGACCCAGCCAGCGAGGTGGACGGGTGGTTCACTAAGCACAAGGGGAGCCTTCCAGCCAGTAGTCCCTGGCCTGGCCTGAAAAGAAAAAAACCCAAAAAAACAAAACCCTCCAAGTTTGTTATGGTTTCTATTCCTGCAACCTGTGGTATCAAAACCACTTCCTGGAATTATGAAAGTGCTGCCAGAATAAATGTTTTTTGCCCTCCCATGAAAAAAAGGACAGGGCTCACATTCGACACTTGTGTGGTGGACTCTTTTGAATGAAGACAGTGAAAAGGGTTCGGTGTCATTCCCGATGGGGGGGTGTGTTCTTTTTCCTGCCACAGTTCGTGAGTTGTCATTGCGGCTTCCTATTTAATTGTCATAGCCGGGCAGAAATTTTAAAAAAAAAATCAAAACTTCAATAAAAATATAAATGTTCAAGCGATTATAGTTTCAGAATTTAGTTATTTCTGGTTGTTTTTGTTTGTTTGTTTGTTTGTCTTTCTTTGTTTTAGTTTTAGTTTTATCCGTTAAGGAATCACTCTTCCATATGTTTAGTGAAGTCACTTTGGAGCTATGGGAGGTGGATGGTGGCAGCCGTTGGGGGTTTGAGTCCCGAAGAGGAAAACTGTGGAAAACTCTGCCCTCTGTTTCCAGGCTGGAGACTCAACTCCTGAATGTTGGCTCTGGCCTCTTAAATCAGATCCTTTCTTTCAGTGGTCTGCACTACTCCTAAATCAAAGCTATGAGTGTATGGTAAGCTTGCAAGTTCCCTTTCCCTGGGCTCCTTGCAGAAATCCTCACCACCTCCTTGTAACGGACGACTGGGGAAGCTGAAGGAGCTGACCCCAACGTGCCAGGGTCCGAGGCTCGATTCTCTGTGAGTTAGGAAGGACTGAAAGGATGGCTGAGAAGATGAGGAAGGGAAAGGGGCGTGGCTGCTTCCTGCTGAAGCCACACCCTTAGGGAGGGACAAAGGGCAGAGAAGTCCCGCCCTGGGGTGCTGGGCATGGGGGTGCACAGGGAAGAAGGGGCCCCCTTGGCCAGGGGGCTTCACCATGAGACCCCTGGGAAGGTGGATGGAGCCACTGGGAGCTCTGAATCCAAACGTGCCTGTGCCAGCGAAATGCCTCACCCATGCGGCGGGCAGAGCAGGGGCCTCCCCTTACCTGCCGGTCCAGGTGAGTGGGGCCCGTGCTCAGCCCCGAGTCTCTCCCTATAAGCAGAGCCACCGTCGTGGGCTAGGCTCTCCTTTACGGAGAACCTGTGGAGTTCCCTAAATTTGGTCACCAGGTGTCTGTGGTGACAATTCACAGTTCCTGATTTGCTCCCTCCCCAGTCTGTCTCTCTTACTTAATTGTGAGCTTTGTGAAGTGGATTCCAGGTTTGCTTGAGTACCCAGGTGGTTGCTCAGGTGCTGAATTCAGAGGCCCAGGCTGCTTTTGCCTGTGACTGCGTGTGTCACCTCCCGGTCCCAGGAGCCAGGAGCGACACCCCCTGCTAGAACCTGCTGCTGCCGCCGCTGCGCCCCGGGCAGGGACAGGACCTGGAAGAGGTGTTAGAAAGCGGATGGCCCTTTGACGTCATCTGGGGTGAGGGCACGAGGAAATTCACCTGGTCACAGAAACCCTGTTTGAATATTTAAGCACAAGTAAGGGAAAGATTTTTGAATGACATGAATTTCATCCTAAACACTGAGCAGTGATTCCCCACTGCTCCACGAAACATCCCTGTCCCCTGAGATACCAATCCTCATTCCTCTGTAAACGGGTTCTAAGATCAGATAAGCTCGAGAAATGCTGCATTAAATAAAGCTTGTAAGCGTTGCTGCAGGCCTCAGAACCTTTTAGATACTGATGTAACTTACGAGTATCCGAAGTGGGGTGGAATGCAGCATTTCCACGTGCATGAGTGGGGGGGAGCATTTCCCAGGAGTTGTCTGTGGACGTCCTCTGAGACCAGCACCCCCAAAGTGCACCCCACGAGGTTTGCATTAACTGTATCATTAATAACATCAAATGTGAGTTAAACAACTCAATCAAAAGAGGGATCATGTGACTGGATTAAAAAAGAGGCTTTCTGTAGGAGCCAGATGTTAATTTAAAAATGCACCAGGACGTGTCCCTCCAGTGCGACCCTAGAGGCCACCATGGCGTCTACCAATAGAGAGTTCTCTTTGCAGACCTGTTATGTTTGAGGGGGCGGGGGGTGGGGGGTGGCGTGCTGGTTACAAGCTCCAGACGAGCACTCACTCCAGACAGCCACCTCGAGAGTCCTGACTCTGTCAGCTCTTTACCTGGAGCCTCCGATTCCTCCCGTGTCAAGTGGAGGCGACAGTCTACCTCCTGCATTGCCTAGCACTGGCGAGCACTGACCAAACACAACTGACCTCATTCCTTCTTACTTGCATGGTTCTCTCTCTCTCTCTCTCTCTCTAAATTTAGAAAGCAGGCCTCACGTTCTGAGTCTGATTGTATCTAGCAAGTTAATAGTTTTTGTTTACATCATATTTACTGATTGGTTACTTGCACTAGTGATAAAATGTTTGCTTCAAAAATGAATACATTTAGAAACACTTAAAATATGTTAGAAAGAAAAATCTTAAGTAGTAAGTGCAGGTGGTACACAGAGAAAAATGGTAAACACCTGGCAAAAACCACGACAGTGGCATGTGAACACCTGGGCAGTGGAGGGACACGGTCTCGGCCTGCAGAGACCAGGTGGTTTCCCACTGAGTCCGAGGGACCCAAAAGCTTTTAAAGGTACGTCCCCGAGTTTAAAACTTTCTGCCACAAAAATTTATTGGAAGATTCTAGAAGAAATATTGGAAAACTAGTATTTCTTAAATTTGAATTTTAAAATAAGTTCGTTGTATTCTTTTTTTAAAGATTTTATTTATTTGTTATCAGAGAGGGGAAGGGAGAGAGAAAGAGAGGGAGAGAAACATCAATGTGTGGTTGCCTCTCACCTGCCCCCACTGGGGACCTGGCCCACAACCCAGGCATGTGCCCTGACTGGGAATCAAACCAGTGACCCTTTGGTTTGCAGGCTGGCACTCAGTCCCCTGACCTACACCAGGCAGGGCAGTTTGCTGTATCCTGAAATGTTGTTTTAACACAGCCAAAGATATTTTGAAATTTGAATGTGGAAGTTGATTTGATTTGTGAAAACTTTAATGCTTTTTTAGAAGAGCCTTATAGTATAAATCTGAAGTAGATTCTGGTGAGTTAGGGTGTATGTTGTTAAGACTTAGAGCACTCTTTAAGAAAATAATTCAAAAATGTATTTAAGAAATTGAAGGAATTAAAATGTTAAACTAGAAAATACCTGCTTAATACAAGTGTAGGCAATACAGGAGGAACAGAGAAACAAAAAATGTAGGAGACACGGAGAACAAAAGCCAGTATGGCAGATGTAAATCTAACCGTATCATTAAAAACATTCAATGTGAGTGGGTTGCCCTGGCCCGTGTGGCTTAGTTGGTTGGGTGTCATCCCACAGGGCGAAGAGTGGCCAGTTCAGTCCCTGGTCAGGGCGCATGCCTGGGCTGTGGGTTCAGTCCAAGGTTGGGGTGCATACAGGAGGCAACCAATCAATATTTCTCTTCTCTTTCTCCCACCCTTCCTCTCTCTCTAAAAATAAATAAATAAAATCTTTTAAAAAATGTGAATGGGTTAAACTAAACCAAAAGACCGGGGTTGAGTGATTGGATTAAAAATTACGCTGTCCACGGGAGGCAGATTTTAATCCAATAACACACAGAGATGGGAAGTTACAGGTTGCACAGAGGCACGCCAGGCAAAAATCCCACCGTAATGGAGCGGGAGCGGCTGTGCTAATACTAGACAAAGCAGACATTACAAAGACAAAATGTGACGTGACGAAGAGGGACATGTCATTATGAAAAAGGGCATTCCATCGGGAAGAACAGGGAGTTTAGGACATGCACGAAAACGTACAGATTCAACAGCACACAGAACTCAGTCACCCGTGGGTCAAAGGAGAAAACAAACGGTGGTTAGAAAATACGAGGGGAATGCAAACCAACTCTTCAGTGAAACGCCGCTTCGCGCTCACTGGGGTGGCCACTGTGACAACACAGAGGGGCCATACGAGGGTTGACAAGGACGCAAAGAAATTGGAACTCTTGTATATTGCCGCTAAAATGGTAAAGGTGTTTTGGCAAACAGTTTGGCACTTCTTCAAAATGTTAAACGTTTGACTCCTGCACTCCAAGTCCGTGCCCGAGAGAAATGAAGGTCCCTGTCTATCTCAACAACTTGTCGATGAGTGCTCATGGCAGCACGATTCACAGCGGCTGGAAAGTGGAAACAAACCCCATGTGCCTCTACCAGGGGACGGAGAACTAAAATATCGGTATGTTCATACCGTGGAATGCTATCTGGCCATAAAAAGGATTAAAGTAGTGATACATGCTATCACTTGGAGAAGTCTTAGAACCACTATTGTGGGTGAAAGAAGCCAGTCACAGAAGACCACACAGTGTATGGTTCCACTTCTGTGAAATTTCTGGAGTAAGCAAACCCAGAGCGCTTGCCGAGGCTGGAGGGGAGGGGTTGGGAGTGACTGCTGGTGGGCGCAGGGTTTCTCTCAGGGGAGTGTGTCAGGCTGGGTTCTCCAGAGAACCAGAGCCCATAGCATGCACTGGGGAGAGATTTGTTGTAAGGAGTTGGCTCATTGACTGGGGAGGGTAGCACGTCCAGAATCTGCAGAGCTGATGTCCCGGTTTGAAGGCTGTTTGGCAGGTGAATTCTCTCCTACCAGGGGAAGGGTCAGCCTTTCCTTCTGTTCATGCTTTCAACTGATTGGACGAGGCCCACCTGCAGTTATGGAGCTGAGGGCACAGCTTCTGTTAGAAAGCCTCACAGAACAAGGGCAGAGTGATGTGGCCAAATTGAGAAAGGAGTGATGAGTTTTTCGAGTGAAAAGACTCATCAAGGTATTGATTACCAAACTACAATAAAGGAGACTATTGGGGGCGATGAGGTGTTCGGCTGCTGGCCGATGTCACAGGAGACTCTGAGGACATGGAAGGAGGTAGCACCAGCAGCCCCGATGAAAGCCTGTCGCCATGTGCCTCCTGCATGCAGGCCAATTCCTGGGTCATTTGGCATAAATCTAACTGAAGTCTGTTCCCTCTCCAGGGGTACTTGAGACTGTGCGTGCACCCACACCCAAGTCTAAGGGCGACGCCCTTGCTCCAGCTCCCAGTGCCCTTCTGCCAGCGCCACTTCCCTGGCTAACGTAGGCGTGCGCACCGGGTGACCCGGTGTGCAAAAGTTGTCCCGGCAGCAAGTTCCCCACTCCTAGGAACAGACATGGGAAGGACGGGGGCAACCGACAGCAGAAGTAGGAAGAGCGTGGTGATGCGCAGAGAGGGGTCAGGGTGGCCCTTAGGGCCACTTCAGATGGACAGAACCAAAGTTCAGATGGACAGAAACCTGGATGCAGCCGAGGAAGCTGGGGAGGGGCGGAGGGCTTGACCATGCAGAAAAGTGCCCTGGAGACCTCCCCGCCGTGAGTCTGCCTGGAAACAGATCCCTAGAGCTGCCGCCATTGTTCCAGTCCAAATACTTTCCTAAAGCGACTCAGCTCCCCTGAGCCCCACACACCGCTTGAGGGGCCCTGAAGGGATCCCTGCATTTGCACCAAAAATACCCAACTGAAGCAGCGCCCCTTTCCCAGGAATTCCTTCCCCAGGAATTCCTTCCCTCGATTATTGGGCTCTGGAGATGCGGTAGGAGATGAGATGCAGCACTAGTGGCCGGAGACCATAAAGTGCGCCGCTCCCACGGGATTACTCACCCCCAGCCCGTGCCCTGCCCTTGCACGCCCCTATCTACGTGCCTGTGACTCCATCCGTGCAGAGTTCCCATAGAATTCTCTTTCCCTGCTAAGCATGTTCCTCCTTGCAGGCCCTCTCAGGCAAAACTTCTCTCTCTCCTGTGCAAGTTAGCACTTCACCATTCTGGTACACGTTCCGTGTGGCGCCTCTTTGGTGCATATTGGTTAAGCGGAGCTGAACTCACCCTCTGGGGAGCCAGGGAGGGAGAAATGCGGAGGACACTCACCCCTTACCCTTATTCCCAGCTTCCACACCCAAGTCAAAGGGCATGAGTTTCCCATTATCACCCTGTCTCCTGGAGTAAAGTAGAAATGATGACATACAGCTAAAGGCTTTGGTCCAGCTGCCTTCTTACAAGTCCAAAATGTCAGCAGTTGATGGGCAAGCTAGTTGTTTTTTTCAGCCTTGGCATGTGGTCTGGGTTGTCCTGCTAGGAAGAAGGCAAAATGAAATACTTCCAAGTGCTTTGAAGTGGCAAAACTGTGTTTATACAATTACGTGAAAACCCGCTAATGGGGTGGTTTGATGAGGTTTAATGATGTTGAGGTCAGGAAATTACAGTCCCCTGGTTACATGTTTCACTGCAGACTGGTTTGCGTCTCATCGGGAAAGAATCTTGATTTGGAGTGGTTCCTTCGTGCGTAAGGGGCTTGCTATACATAAGGGGCTGCAAAAATGAGTTCTTAAAGGAATTTTATTTCCTCCTAAGAGATGCAAACGAAGGCAAGTGGATAACCTTCCCTGTCTGGACTGCACCAGAAAATGCCACTACTTACGTACAGGTGGTAGCAACATAGTAAATACAAAGCAATGTCTTCTCACACGTCCAGGCCTCCCACTCCACCAGTTCTGCCAAGCGCCATTGACCTTACCGAGTCTCCGTGGACAGGGCCCGGAGACACTGCTACTGCGGCACTTGAAAGAGCGCTGAGCTTGCCATCGGATGACCTGGGTAGAGACTCAGCCTCTGACTAGCCATGGCATCTTGCCCACGCTGCCAGACTCCAGCAGGCCACAGACTGCTCCTCTGTGTACCCAGCGATGGCTCAAGGTCCCTTCCGCACGCAGTTTGATAGAATGTACGTCGGTTCATACGGCCATTGTCCCACGTCTGCAAAACTGCTGGAGCTGACCTCTCAACATTAGGGTCGTTTTTCTAATTGCACTGGTCCACACGCATGTTCTGACCTGGTTCTCCTTGGGACTAACCCTGTGTCTGTCATGCAGTAATGGGAGATTTGGATGGGGACGGGGCACTGGTTCCTCTTATTCACACGTGAGTCTGGGAGAGCCCCTAGGGGTGGTCTCCTTCGCCACAGAGGCCTGCAGATAATTAGTGAGCCGATCCGTGGGATCACTGGCCTTCAAGGATTTTATCACAGCATTCTTTTTAAAGGCAAGCACAGAGAACTAAATGTTCAAGTTCTCAAGCGGACAAGTTGGGTGATGATGCATTTTCTGTGCAAGGGATGTTGACTCCCTAGGGCGCCTGGAGGGTGCTGCTCTGGGAGCCCACGCTTTTAAACATGGCCCGTGAGGTGTCTCTGAGGCCAAACTCCCCAGATGGACCCAGACGGAACTGTGTTTATTTATCAGCACTAAGAGGGGGCGTGTCAGTAAACCACCTTATTTTTTGACGTCTTGTGCCGTCTAGCACTAGAACCTTCCCAGATAACGCACCCTTCGATTTTGCCTTGTTCACACTCATGTGCTGATACCGAGGCACCACCGGGGCGAGGGACCAGTGAGGAACGGCCACCGAAAGCTGCTGGCATGTCCAGATTTAACCCCACTCCCAGGAGTCTATCCCAGTGTCGCTGAGTCATGGTCAGAGATAAGCATATTTCTCATAAACATGTAAGGCAACAATCAGAAAATCATAAAGTATAAGTCTGTGATAGGAAACATCATTAAAATAATGCTCCTGGAGAATGGTTAATAATAATATACTGGAATCTTTGTTACAATTTTAGGAGAAAAACGAAGTTGCAAGGTGTATAGCTAATGTATTTTCAACACGCGAGGACAAATGCACAGAATGGGAGTGTCACTGAAGCCCCCCCCCCCACCCCGCTCTGCAGGGAGCAGGCAGAGGGCAGGGGAGCAGGCACTGCAGGGACAGGACGGAGGCTTGGACCCCATCACACAGCTCTCTGGAATGCAGCTGCGAGCAAGCCTCTCCAGGTGAGACGGCAGGTCAGCGTCCTCAAGGGCAAACTTCCCAGCCTCCCTGTAAACACTCACATGTGAAAAAAGTGTTCTGTGTAGGAAGACACACGCAAGTGTCCTGCATGAACACTTGGCTGAAAAGACAGCACCAGATGTGAGGTCTGCTCCAAGCAGACCTGTGGCTGCGATTTTTCAAGATTAGGGTAAGATACTTATCTTGGTTTAAATGTGGTTTTAGTTTAGTTTGGATGGGTGACCTCTGTTTCCTCCTCTTTCATGCTACACTCTGCTTTTCAAATCACCTATAATAAGCCTTACTTTGAAGTTACAATGTCATTACAAGAAAACCGAGTGTCCCTTAGATAATCCCCCCTCCCTCACTTGAGATGGCTTTGTCTCCCTGCTCATTACCGCCAGTCACTTCTCCCCGCAGACACTCCGCAAATGAGAAAACCCAGGCACGGAGTGCACTGCTGTGATGGTTGCAGATGTGGTGATATCCACACCATCAGCTCCCGCAGAGCCTTCCACATGCGGGCGTGGGCGGAGGAAGAGGACCAGTAGCCACAGGGCTGGACATGCTAATAAAGCTGGTCACGTGCAGTAGTGCCTTTGTGACAGGGGCAGTGACCCTGTTTGTGACTGTTTTATAAGGGCCTAGTGTAACCAGTGGTTTTCCAAGCCTGTGATCATAAAATGTCATAAAGGGCTCCTATATTATTAAGGCAGTAAGACCACAAACCAAACACTCTCTGGATGAAGGTCAAAAAGATGATCACAGTGTTCCCTGGGGAGACGTTCAACTGTGTGTAGACTACAAGCCAAACAATGACATGAACTTCATTATCTGCATCCTTGAACATGGCATTGGGTCGGCTGGGTCAGAGTTTAAATGTATCAGGAGAACTAACTCTTTGCAAAGATCCTTAGAGTACATAATTTCAGTAGCATACTTACTTCCTGACTTATATTTTAAATAAACCTGAAAGTTTACATTTTAGGTGCTAGAGGTTATAGCTGCAATGTTTAATAAATCTGTAAAGGTCAGTACATCACTACATCATTTAAAAAAATCAAATGTGTGTGTTTAAGGAATAAACAGGAGAATAGTATGCAGAGGGGAAATCGAGTCAAATTCATGCAGGGGAAATCATTCATAGGTTTCTTTTTCAACCTGGTGAATTTTACTACGCACTTCCTTCTGGTGCTCTCCTTGTCTTGCAGCTGACCAGGTGTATCTTCCTCTGCGTCCGATGAATGGTCAGTCCGCCCAGGGCCTGGAAAGGAGAAGAACAAGATGCTCAGGAATGACATCGACAGTGCCACCAGTGCGAACATCGTCCCCAGTGAGCTTCATTTGGCTCCAGATGGATCGCAGATATAGTTGATTTAAGCCCTTGTTGGTACCTTAATTCAGGGCATCGGGGTTTCGTTTCCTCTTCTCCAAATGCTCGGCTTGCCTGTAAGGACTAAGAGCCTGGTAGGACATGGGCTGATGTTTTCCATGTCTGATGCAAGGACGAGATGGTCATCCTTACACCAAGCTTACAGATAGGACAACCAGAACATTATAAATGGGAAGCCTTATTTTTAGTGCCTATTTATTCTTTAGAAATATCACCAAAATGGAAATATGTTTTACTACTTGTGGGGGGGTGTTAGATGATTTCTTCTTAGCATACACTTAAATGAATTCCAGAGGGGAATAAGGAGATTCAATGTAAAAGCTTAAAATTAAACCAACAGTAAGAAAACAGTGAATATTTACTTGATTTCGGAACTGGGTTGGATTTTCTAACAAGGGCCATGAAGGAGATCACCACATTTGATTATATGCATCTTTAAATGTTCTGTCCACCTAAAAATGCCACAGACAAAATAAAAAAGCGAAAGTCAAATTTAAAGAAATATCTACAACACACAAAAATGAAGAGACGACATACTACAAAAAGAAATCTTAAAAGTTAATTAAATTTAGCAAAATGATCAATGAGCTTGGATAATTTACACAAGAAGAGATGCAAGTGGCAAGTTCACCTACAAAAAATGTCAGACTGCATTGTTAATACAGTGCACGTTAGAACGATCTTACGATTGTGCAAACCACACTAGCAATGACCGTGGAAAATCACCTCTACACCCAAACTATACACAGTGCACGGTGGTCCAGCTGGCCTGGTGGGCAATGGCAATAGGTATCAAGGGTCTGCCTGTCCTTTTTTTTTCCCCTCCAGGTCCACTTGGCCTTCTAACTTTTTGGTTTTACAGTTCTATTGAGGGTATCATTAGCATACAGTAAATTGCACATATGTGAAGTGCACAATTTGGTAGGTTTGACACACGTACACACCCATGAAGCCATCAGCACGATCAAGAGGATGACCCCAAAGCCCCCTCGTGTCCCTGCATAAGCTACTCACCTCTCCACCCCCGCCCCCAAGTAACCTCGGCTGGGCTCTCTGTCACTAGAGATCGATTTCTATCTTTAGAATTTTATGTAAGTTAAATCATACAGTATATTCTCTCTCTCTCTTTTTTCAGGGCTCTATTTTTTCACTCGACATAATTATTGTGAGGTTTACCCACGTTGTCGTATGTCTGAGTGCTGCTCCCTGGTGGGGGTGCCATCGCTTCCTGCCCGTTCACCTGTCACGGGCAGGAGCGTGCCTGCTGCCTTCTAGACATGTGTTCTAAGGAAACCATCAGAGACTTGGTCAAAGATTTATGCATAAAGGTGTCACTATAGCATTATTTACGTTAGCAAAACATGAGAAGCTATTCATGTGGATTCCTGTGAATTATAGTCAATCCACTTAAAGAAAAGGCAGTATTTTAAAACCATATTTTAAAGAATTTTTGTTAATACAGGAAAGCCTTCATATATAGTGTTGCCTTTAGAAAACAGGATACAAAATTTATTTTATTTGAATTTTGTAAAAATAAAATCATTGATGTACTATAAGAAAGCTGAGGTAAATTCTATTGTAACATGCATGCAAAGAAAGGTTTTTTTAAGACTCAACATACAAAAGCAAAAAAAAAGAAAAGATTGACAAAGATAAAAAAAAATATTTTGCCAAAAAAATAGAACAAATCAAACTGTACCTGATAAACTGGGAGAAAATATTTGCAACATTTATTACAGATAAAGGGATAATGCCCCTAATGTATAACAACTTTTTAAAAATTAAGGGAGGAAAGATCAAAAACGAAATAAAAAAGATTGATCAAAAAGATTTAATCAAATGATTAAAAGGTCCAAATAGTTTATCAAAAAGCCTTAAAAGAGGCTAAATGTGAAAAATATTCAACCCCCCTCAAAATTAGGGAAATGCAAATTACACTTCACTGGGTTGTCATGTCTCACCTGTGAGAGCAATGGGAAGTAAGAAGTGTGGCCACACATGCTGCTGGAGAACTTGCGGGAAGCGGGCATCCTCATGCCTGGCTGGGCGGGTGGAACAGGCGAAACACCTTTGGAAGGGATCTTGCCAGTAAACACTACCTCCCTCTCTCTGTGTAAAACTATCATTTGACCCAGCAATTCCACTTCTAAGAATTTACCCTGAAGATACAAAACAAAAATACATATGTCCAAGTTTATTCATTGCAGTCTTGTTTGTAATTTCAAAATACTGGAAATCACCTGAATGTCCATGATGGGAGAGACGTTGAATTAATGATGGTACACCCACATGATGGAGTACTATGCAGCTATGAAAAAGATACTCAAAGAATAAATAAAAGCATTAATAAGTAAAATCAATGACAATGTGGCATAAAAACTGCAAATATAAATAAGAAACAAACAATCCTAACACTATTTAAATAAACAACAACCACACAGGGAGCATAGGGAACCAATCATGTAATTTCTGAACACAGTAATTTGGTTTTATATCCTCAGGCTAAAGACAAAAACTATTGGCAATTGTAATTATTAAGTTTGTTTTTTCTGTGTAATTACTGTGGTAATTGCAAATACACGAAGGAGGTGCTGTGTTGGAATTTGAAGCATGAGTATAAAGGCATGGTTTCTAAATATATAGATACAGAAATCAATGTGAATCTCAGGACACAAACATATATTCCTAGCTGTTTGCTGAGAGTGAGTAAAAGCAATGATATCCCAGTAGCAATGAACCAGGTTTTTAAATATTGTGCTCTGCTAAAAAGAGATAGAGTTCTTTGGAGAATTGGCTGATGTCAGGGGCTGGAGCAGCTTCCTATGCAAATAAGTAAGGACGAGCTCAAAGGCTAAAGACATACCCCAAAGACATAGGAGCCCAGATGGATGGGGCCCCCACTGACCAGGTCTGGGACAACTTGAGAATCAAGAAAAAGAGAGAGGCCAATAGCTTATAACTCAAATTAAAACAAGAACCCTTGGATATCAATACTAACATAAGTAAGTGAGTAAATAGACGGAAAAGAGGGGGAGCACTTTCTCACAGTAGAATGCAACCTGATGCACAAGGAATGACGAAATTAGAAAGTCACCCGGTTGGAATTATTATAATAATAATCGATTCCGGCAGACAGCATCAAAGATGGTAAAAGTAATAGGTAAAAATTGGACAATGAATCGGATGCTTCATAGGATTCACATCATCTCCCTGCAGGACAGTTTTAATCAGAAAGGGTAAACCGTCTCATTTACACCAGAGCACGTTGGTGGGCAGGGCTCTAAGCGGCTGGTCACTGGTCAAAGTTAAGGTCACCGGTTGTGGGCTCCTGTGGACGCTGCCTTTCTTCTGCAGAGTGCATGCCAAAGGTGTTCAGCCTGACTCCAGTCGTGGAGAAGCAATGAACTCAAAACTGCCCTACAAGGTAACTGGCCCACTTGCTTCCACAATGTGCAAGACGGATCAGAAGGCTGAAGAGCAGCCAGAATGAAAGGGTGACGGTGCGGCTGAGGAGGGACTGCCTCCTGAGCCAGAACTGTTCTGCTTAGTTAGCTAGAAGAGCAAAGTGAAGTAAGCCAGAGACATGAGCCCGAGAAAAGTGTCCTCATCTGGATGCGGCACCTAAAACAACAAACCCATAAACACAGAGTAGGGGAGGGTTGCCGCGGCTGGCGGTGGGGGGATGGGAGGATGCTGTGGGAAGGCGGAGACTTCCAGTGACCAGGTGAGTAAGTTCTCGGGACCTAGCGCGCAGCAGGGTGACAATAACGAACCAGTATTGTGGACTCGAGAGTCGCTAGGACAGGAGATCGTAAGATGCTCTCACCACCACCACCACCACCACCACCACCACAAAGGGAAGCATGCGAGGCGAGGGCACGTCCACTAACCTGACTTGGTAAACATTTCACAACATACACTTGTATCAAACCGTTCTGTTGTTAAGCACGTACAATGTTCAACGTCAATCACGTCTCCATCAAGCTGGGAGGAAAATTTAAAAATAAAATCAACTCTTATGCTTTTATATTTCACACATACTCAGCCGTGAGCATGTATTTATTTTTATAATATATGTATATTTAAAACCTTAGGAGCACCAGCCGGGCGGTGGCCCCCAGGCGGTTAGGATGGCACCTCGCCAGGGCCAGCTGGCAGGCCCTTATCGCGCCTCTCCCCCTGGGCAGGGTCACGCCCTCCGGGCGGTACCCGCAGCTGCGGCAGAGCCAAAATAGTCCCGAATGGGATGGTGACTGCAGGACAGCTGTAGTCTGGGTGGCTTCGGATGGGAGCTGTTTCCCCCGGAGGCGATGAGGACATCACAGGACAGATGGAATTCTAAAAACGGCCATGTGCACACCCTGTCGTTTTTGGGGGGCATTGGCGTTCCAGAGCGATGAGTTTGGGGAAGTCTGACTGCCTTGTCTAAGTGCCATTGATTATTTTTAAGGCAAATATTATTTGGTACAGATTCATGGGCCATCCTGGGTGCTTGGGGAAGTATTCTTTTCTATGTAGTTATAGTTATTAAAAATAAAATTTGAAACAGCACTTCTCACAGTGCCAGGCATCAATACTAGAGCCAAAAAATACCAGTGTCACGAGCTAATCAAAGACTGGGTCAGAAAGGTGGGAGGGGCCAGTGCGAACAGAAAACCCCGCCCTCCGGGGTTTTTCCAGCTCTGACCTTTGGAGTGTGCAACGGTCTGACAGCCTCCGACCGAGCCACCTCGCAGCCCCTGCCCGAGGGACGTGACCTCCGTGGGTCTCTGGGTTTTCCTCTGGCCTCAGACGGGACGTGCTCGCAGGTCGGGCTCTCGGCTGCGCTCCGACGCGCTCCAAAGGGATTTCTCAACTGCGGGCCCGCAGATGTCCTCAATTTTGTGTCGCTGTGACCCAGATTCCCTGATGGGGCTCATCCTGGCCCAAAACCGAGTGTGTGGTTGTGTGTGTTTATTTAGTCTAGATGCTTCTCATTCCCTCCGGTCACTCGGAGAGAGGAGTCCCTGAATTCACTCCCAAAGCCTGCCACACTCGACTGTGGAGAGAAATTCTTGATCCCTCGTTTAGGGGAATAAGACAAAAAGTGTGCAGTCACCCAGTTTCTGAGCCGCCTTTCTGCTGGACTCAGACAGCGCAAAACAAACGCGTGTCAAATGGCACGCTCTTTGGGAAAGCCCAACCGATTTTCTGATGTTTACAAAATATTTAAGAAAGCAGGTTAAAAGCCTTTTAGAACTGAAACCGTGGGGATTTTGAATTTACTTCCCACCTATTAAAAAGAGAATGTATGATAGCAAGTATTTATTGTTCTGTATTGAAATCTGGCGTTGTCTTTCATCTCTTTCCAGAAAGTAAACTGAAGTTATGATATGAAATGACATCATATGTCATGACATAAATGTAAAAATGTAACACGATTGGTAAGTGGCTTTCAGATCTTCGAATTCAAGCAGCTTGTGTTGTCTGCATCATTTCTTCCATTGCTTTTAGCAGTAATAAGAGCCTTATTAACACGTTTTAAGGTGACTCGTATGTAGCAGGTGCTTTTTAGATCGTTTTCACAAAGAGCCACGCACCAGGAGTCAATGACCCAAGGTCCACAGCACAGAAATGACATAGCACAGACGCAAAACCTCTTTCTGACCACGCAGCAAACGGTTCAGCCATGGCGGGGGTGTCAAACTCATGTTCACCGGGGGTCACATCAGCCTTGCCGTTGCCTTCAAAGGGCCGGATGTAATTTTAGGGCTGTATAAATGTAACTACTCCTTAACGGTTAAGCGAGAACTGGCACTGCCACCGGGGAGAAACAAGGTGCCGGGCGGGATAAAACAAGGTGGAGGGCCGGATTCAGCCCGAGGGCCTGGTGTTTGCCACCTGTGAGCTACAGTGGCATCAGCAACCTGTTGTGTCTGAACTACTATCGGAAGCAACTTGTCGGGCCAAACTGCTTTCCCCTGCTTCCCAGCACTGTCTATGGGTGGCTTCCCTCCCCCTCACTCAGCAGTATTTGATAAACGTTTAACAACCAGCCCCCAAGAGCTGACTCACAGCATTTGGCAATTTCCATGGCCAGGTTTGAAGTGGCCAATTTCAGATTTTCAGCTTGAGGCCCCTGGGTGGGGGGCTGGGAGGTGATAGGCAGTAGCACCCACTACACAGGATTTGTATTGTGTGGCTACGGAGGATGTATAAGTAACCGCAAGAGCACAGGGAATAATAAAACGTAATCAAATGAGTTTCAAGTATTTATTATCTTTGGTTTAGATGTCATAGAGGTCATTATACATGTATATAATCTGATTCTAATTTGAAAAATTTGCTTTAATTCCTGAAAAGACAATAATTGGCTCTCAAGAGCCAGTTCTCTCAGATAATACCTTTCCCGAGAGTACTTGTTAGTGTAAAGTTGAGAGAAGGGTGAAATCAAGGTATTGGGTTACTCTCTCAATGTCGCCTGACTTTGAATTCTTCTGCGGACAAATTTCTGGAGTTACCAAACTTCGAGATTAACAGCCCAGGAAGGGGTTAGCTGGCTACTGCTGAGAATTTTGCGGTCTGCTCCGCCATCTAGTGGTTGCAACTAGAAATAGCTACATCCCCTGCAGCTGTTTGCGCTCAAGTCAAAGGGCTCTTCTCAGGTGGAGAGCATTTTTTACCGACTGGAATTTTCAGCTACTAATTAGGCTTCAGTGGGTAATTTAACTCCTGTAGTACCAAGGCCTTTAGGATAAATTCCCAGGCATTGGGCCAAGGGGCACTCAACTAACAAGTTAGCAAGGTTTTTGTCCTCCACGGAGATCCGTACCCCAACTTTTGACTAGTGGGGAGGATTTCCAGGTTTGGCTTCTAAACGTTCATCAGAATATTGGTGCCCTAACAAGTAGCCCCTTGGTCTCGTGAATACACAATTTTCTATTTCTTGGCTATGCTATAGTTTACTTTTCTCTCATGTAATGTACCCATATTCTAATTTATTATTGTTATTAGATATAAAGTGCCCCACATCTCAACGTTTGGAAAGCCTTTCTATAAACCTTTTTTACTTATTCAAAAACTATTTATTGATGTCTGCCAGGTGGAAGGCAGTGAGTGGCCCAGGTAACTCAGGTCTCCTAAGAATGGATCGCGATGAGGCAGCGCCCTGAGTCTGTGGTTTGTCAGGGAGCCGGTCGGCGGCCTGCGGGTGGGGGCTGTGCTCTATCACCCGGTAACAAGGGCCCAGTGAGCTGGGCAAGGCAGGCGTGGTCTCTCTATGGTCGTCACTGGTGGGAGCCCGGGGCCACACAGCACTGCCCTGAGCCTCACACTTGACTGATTGTTCGGCTGGGCCTTGATTTCTGGTGAAAGGTCACCGTAATTCAGACATTTAATGGCATTGTTCTACTGTTTTCCTGTTTCCAGGGTCTGAGGTTAAGAAGCCTGACACCATTTGGATTCCTGTTTTTTTTCCTTACTGATCGACATCCTGTTGTTTTTTTTTTCTGGAAATATTTAGCTTTTCTTTTTATCCCCAGTTCTGAAATTTACGGGGGATGTGTCCTGTTGTGAGTCTTTATTGTCACAGGGGCTCCGTGGGCCCGAAATCGGGAGAACTGTGTCTTCAGTCTGGGGAGGCTTTCTTCTGTCTGCTGTTGATCATTTTCTTTGCACAGTTTCTCTCTCTCTCTCCCCTTCCTTCTTTCCTTCCTCCCCTCCCCCCACCAATTATTTTGCTGTTGCACCTCCTGCAATGGTCCTCTAATTTATTTATCCATCACCTCCTGTTGTCTTGAAAAAAAAAATCTGAGAATTTTTTTCAACTCTTATAAAAAACATTGGCTGGCAGATTTTTAATTTCTAAAGTTTTCCTTGTTTTTTTTTTCTTTTAACGGACAGTATTCTCGTTTCAGCGAAGCCACGTTTGCTTATCTGTCTCAGCACGTTCATTCCTTTCCCTTCTGCTCCCTGCACAGTCTCCGTTTCTTCTGAATTTCTGGCTCCATGCGTTTGGTTTGGTCTCTTTTGTTCTCCTTTTATGTTAGATCTTCTCAAATACCTGGCCAGCCGTGCCAGGCACTTATGAGCGAGGCCTATGTCTGAGCTGATTGTAAGTTGTGTGTCTTAGGAGGCTGGTGTCGGGTCGGCGTTACTGTAGCTTGATTGACAAGGGACCTCACTGCTTTGTGGGGCGACCCCTTGATGTCACTGCCCCCCAGAGAAGGATGCACGTCTGTGGTTTCCCGCCAGAGGGCGTAGATAAGTCTGCCTGCAGGTGGACAGAGCGGGCAGAGGAAGGGGCGGGGTGACGCGTGTTTCGTGGTTTAATGTATGGATTTTCACTTCCTTTTATTCTTCGACCTGGCACCTCATTCTGCCCATTGCGGGGATCCTGATGATCATCTCTAAAGACGCACGTGGCCGTTCTGAGGGTTTCCTGACGACTTACGAAGATGCCAGCCTGAGCCTGTCTACATCGCTGCCCCGCATCCCCTTGTAGGCGCCGCGCGTGGGAGCGTCAGGGGCAGCCGCGGGCGCTGCGGCCTTCCACCAGGCACCCGCGAGCTCCCGCGCCTTTCAGGCTTCCACTCTGAGCTCCTACCTTTCAGTCATGAGGTTCGCGAGATCAATAAAGCGCCCATCTTACTGACAACTGCTCAAATACTCGTCAATATAAACTGTCAACCGCAATGATTTACAGCTGATGAAATGGAAAGGCTCATAGGACAAGAAAGACAAATTTGTTTATAAATCTGTTTTGGTGATGGGATGTCAGGAATTGGCCGAGTAAGGCCAGGCCCGCGTCTCCAGGTATGGAAAGGAGAGTGTGAAGGGAGACCGCCACTCCCGCTTCAGAAGCCCCCACCCCAGGAGAAGCGTAGGGGGGTGGGGCTGGGCGGGTCTCAGCGCGCCCTGGTCTCCCCTCGCTTATCAGCTCCGTGTCCTCAAACTAAGGCCCAGAGTGGGGAACATGTCGGGCTCCTCTCCCCAATTAAACCTCACCGGCTTTTTACATTACAGGTTGTTTTTTAAGCAGGGTGTCTCTGTGGCCATGACACTTTCGTGTGTCTGGGATCAGCCTTCGGTTATAGGGTGTGACAAGATATCTTTCCAGGAACACTTGCTGAAGCGTAGATTCCTGTGACAGAAGGCACGGGTTTTGCACGGCAAGGCGAAAGGCAAAGCTGGCGGAGCGAGCTTCCTGAGCTCCTTCACCCCCTCCCCTTCCTCTGGCACAAGCCCCCCAGCGGGGCCCCCACTGACAGCTCCAGATCGCCCAGCCTCTTCGCCTGCTCGTGAGGGGATGGTCCAGAGCCCCACCCGGAGCTGCTCTGCAGGTGACACACGGGTCCTCGGGACTCCCGGTGCCGCACCCGTTGGCCAGCGACATCTCTTTCCCCCGAGCCATCTATGTCCTTTCTGGCCCACAGTGGCCCTTACGTCAGGTGGGGGCCTGTGAGGAGTAGACACCGAGCTAGGAGTCGATGTGCAAGAGACTTGGGGGGGGGGGCGGATGTGTGAAGGACGGGCGAGCTGGGGTGGGCGGGGAGCCTGCAGACCAGATGCGGTCCAGACTCCCGGGGAGAGGGAGGGAGGGGGGAGGGCAGGGGAGGAGGGGCCGCCTTTGCCAAGTGCCTTGACATATTATCTCACCTCCTGGGACAGAAAGTCTGTAACATGGACACAGCGGGGCAGAGAGGCGAAGCGGCTGGGTCCCTGCCACACAGTCGGCAGGTGCGGCGCCGGCAGGTGCGGGGCCGGCACTGGAAAGTTCCGGGTGAGGTTTCAGAGCCTGGGCCGCTGCCACCACCTGAGTCCCCCTGGAGTTAACAAGGAGTTACTTTCTGCTTGAGGACAGGCTTTGTTTTCTCAAGTAAGCTTTACGGAGTTTAAGAACAGAGGATCCAGTAAATATTTATTCTGTAAAATGGGTTTTAAAAGGAGTGAGAGAGATGTAGATACAAGAACACATCTTTGTACCTGTCCTAGCAGTCCTGTTCTGTATCTTTACAGAACTATTTTAGATCGCCCAGGGCTGCCACTGCGTCTTTGATCCTGGAGGATCCTTAGGAGGAGAGTGATCTCACCAGAGGCCTTTGTCAGGCTCTTGCCCAGGGGCAGGGGTTAAGGCAGGTGGGGTTTGGACCCTCCCAGCCAATAGTCTTGGATGCGGAGTGTGCAAAGGGTGAAAACAAACGCCAGCCTGAAAACTGTATAGGTACACACACAAAGAAGTTTTTCTCCCCCAAAAGGTGTGTATATGTATATACACCCCCACACGTGACTGTAACAACAGGGGCGCGGAACGCCACATTTGTAATTAACTGGGGCTGTTGGGAAGGACGCGCAGGAGCAGGTGGACAGCGTGAAGCCAAACGAAGGAGAAGACGGAGGAAAGCTGCCGGGAAAAGTCCCTCACCAGTGCATGACGTAATCACATGAACACAGCTACAATTATACAATGTGAATGGAAAAAATAAGGAAACGTGAACTCTGAAACAAAGAGCAATAAAAAGAAAGGTCTGCATCATCACTGATACGTTCTTTGTAGTTTGGGGGAGACGTCAGACAGGTTTGATGAAGGAGGGTCTGAAGAGGGAGGGGCAGCCGCTGACGTCAGACCAGCGGTGTTCGGTTATGACGCATCCCGCTGAGCCTCGGGGCGCCTGTGTCCACGTAGCCTCTGCTCTGTATTGCGTCTGCCCTTGCCGGCTAACAAGGCGCGCGAAAGAGGGAGGGAACGGGGTGTGGAAGGGTGCTGTTCCCAGGCCGAGACTGTAGGGGGCAGCAGAAGCTCAGGAATGAAGGAAAAGCCGGCTCACAAACCCTCTGCAGAACCACCAATCCTTCCGAGGAGCCCTGCGCTAGGGTCTCCTCCGCTTGGTTTCAGCGACTTGCAGAAAGACCTGGAAGATGTTAGCAACCCTAGTGTTAGTGGAGTCAACACACCACTTGAGACCATCCTGTCTGTCTTCAGCACGAAGATATCTGATATCACGAGTACAAACTCTAAAGAATCATACAGGCACGTTTCTTCATGTAAAAAAATACAATGTCCCTCTCAGTATTAGGACACTATTGTTAACACGTAATGAGAGAGAGCTTTGAAATGATAGCCTGTGGCAGCCATCATCAATCATTAATGTTATTTATTCTGGAACAGATTCTCCCCTTTTGACTGTGTTGCCAAGGAAACGGGGTCGACCCCCCTAGAGGGGAACAGAAGCCAGGAGCTGTAAAAGGGCTCCTCGTCACTGCGAACCCGATGGCCCTCCTAGAGATGACAGACACCGAACCCATTGCTTCTGACTCTCATTTCCTCGGATATTATTCGGTTTGCATAGGCCTGATTTATTTCACTATCTCTTCATTTTTAAACTTGCTGTGAGATTTTTAAAACCACGCGCCTTGTAGAGAGCACGCAGCTCGCTAGCTGAGAGTCCTCGCCCTGTGGAGCCGAGCGCAGCTGGGGCACGTTCCTCCTGACAGGTCTGACTTCTGCCTGCCCTCCTGCTTTCTTCCTGCTTGCTGTGTACCGGAGCCATTGATCGGTGCTCGCGCCTTTTCCCTTTCCCAGTTGCTTCCAATTAATCAGGATGTTCCCTTAGAAATTCTTCTCCCTGCCCGCCTTCCTCTCAGCCATACATAGTTTACTATGTCGCCCTTATATTTTCACTCGTGTTTAAAGTTAGAAGCCTGTTTCAGTAAAGATCGTTTAGTCACTTAACTCCCTGAACATTCAATGTCGTTGACCCTCCCTCCCGCCACCCTGAGACTCAGCGATGCTTTCTTTCTGACTCATTTTCCACCCCAATACCTATATTTTCTTCATAAAGTCAGTATTTGTAGTCATGACTATAAACAAAATGTTGAAAACAATTTGACAATTAGAAAAATAAAAATAGTACAAAGAACGTTTGTAATGCCCTTTACTCAGATTTATGTGTTGTTAACATTTCACCCCGATTCCTCCTATCATTTGCTTTCTCTCTCTGTGTGTACACCCGTACACACACACAGATGTAATCTGAAGGTAAGTCGTATATGTACCCTTACACTGACTGATCCCTAAACACTCTAGAGCATGTTTCCTAAGAGGAAGGATATTCTCTTGCATATCCACAGCATAGTGACGTTTAACAAGTGGATGTTGTTACAGCGTTTCAAGCTAATGGGCAGTCCATTGCCCGGTTTTTGTCGTTGACTTAATGTCGTTCACAGCACCCTCCACCCCTCTCCCACTTAGGATGCCGTCTAGGGGTGGGTGTGCCATACGGCTGTGTTTCTCCAGCCTGCTTCAGTCTGCCTGCTCACAGCCTTGCTTGGTATTTTATGACATTAACATTTTTTGAGCAGTAAAGTCCCCCTGACATTTAACAAATAGAACGTCATTTATTTCCTGTTTTCTGATGAGCCTGCTGTGATCAGATTCAGCTCTTGCACGCTCCGCTCACTGCTGTCCACTGAGCCTGCTGCCCTCGGGAGACTGCCCCTGCCCTGGGGCGATGTCCGTGTGCAGCTGGGGGCGATGCTGACTTCGATCCCCCGCACAGGCTGCTGTTGGCCCTCCACCGTGTGACGATGGTTTCCTTCTTCTCCCTTGCAGCTAAGAAGCAACTATAGTGACGCACCTTCCTGTCAAGCAACTGTCCTGCTCCCTATCATCCCCGATAGGTGTACGATATCAGCCACTGATGATTCTCCCCGGATCCGGTCATTACTTATGATGTTTGCAGAACAGTGGTTTCCCTGCTCTTTCACTCCCTACATGTTTGCCAGTCGGCTCCTGGCGTTTTATTGTGAGCAAGAGCCCTCCCTTGTCACCCATATCTATCTGTCCATCATCTATCTTCCTACCTACCATCAATCTGTTGGCTCATTAAGCCCCGTTTGCAGTGGTTTGTACTTCAGTGCAATGTACTGCACTGTAATTCAGTTAATGATGTCGGTGCTCAAACTGTCCCAGACTCGACAGTGAAAGTCACGTTTGCCTGTCCCTGCTTCCACAGTGAGAATGTGGCTGAGACAACATCAGCGTGTTTAGTGATCTGCTCGGGGCTTTGCTATATATAAGATCATTTCAGATTCACTCTGTCTATGCTGCTGCTAAAGTAAGCAAACCAGTAAAAAGTGTTCAGGTTTTGTTTTCAATTCTCCCTAGAAGATCTGAAAGAAGACACATTTTTCTACCTTCTGAGTTTATATGTGAAGTCCAGAGAGCTTAATAAAAAAGCTTATTATTAAAAAGCTTAGTAAATGTTATAGAGCTAATAAGTAGGAAAGCAAGAAAAATAACCCAGATCTCCTCATTTCTAGACTCTGCGTTATTCCCCCCTTCACTGCTCAGGTCTTACCGGGCAGTGACTCTTGTTACTGTTCTATAAACAAATGCGCACTGTGCTCAAATATTACCAGGACACACCTAAACCAGAACAAGTCAAGACAACAAAAATGACCACCACAAAAGAAATAAAGAGAAGGAGAAAAGAAAGGGGGCAGGATAGTGGGAATGAAGGAAGGAAAAATCTGGCAAATAAGTTATCCATCATGCTTTCAAAAGTCGGACAAAATCAGACAGTTCGATCTTCTCTTAGGCACGATCTTGCAGTATTTGGTTAAAAGAAGCAGAGAAAGATTATCACTGAGCAAACTGGGAGGTATCCTTAGAGCAAACCGGGAGGTATCCTCAACTGGGTATGAGGGAATAAAAGACAACTTGCACCCACATCAGAGAGCAGCGGCAGAGAAATGAACGGCTCAGGAACATTTTGCTGCTGAGCCCCAACTGCTGCAGCAGGCGTGTGAGGTCTGAGGGCTGGCGCTGGGGGTGGGGGGTGGGGGGGGGGTGGGCAGCGGGTGGGGGGAGGGGGGCCTGTGAGAGAGAGGAAGCAGGTGGAAAGTGAGATCGCAGGTGAACATCTGATTAAACAAGTGGTAATAAACAGAACACCTGGACACAGACACTGTCCCCAAACATTGGGCTGCGTCTTCCTAGATCTGTTCCTTCTGTGGCCCCTGCTGGTGACGATTTCATGCTGACCTTTGCCCTCCTCTGTTAAAAGTAGGGACTAACCGTGAAACACTAATAAGGTTCTCACTATTTTTTCTGCTCTTTTAATAGAAAAAAAAATAGCAAGATCTTTTACTCCGAATCTCAGATCAGGTCCTGGGACACACTCTTTGGAGAAACACACCAAAAAGAGTTAGATGACTCATTTTAACGGCTCTGGAGAAATGGAAAGTGAAATATTTTAAACTGAAATCGTAAGTGACACAAATTTGAGCAAGGAGCGAAAACAAATGACTCCACGAAGCGGAGACTCCCCAAGACACATGGCTACCGTCATTGGTGACGAAGCGGGTTGTCACTTAGGAGAGGACAAGCCCAGCAGTTTTCTAAATGTCTCCTGTCACACCAGAGGATATTAGCAATCTGTGCACAGGTGGCCCAGACGGACACCAGCAAGGGAGGCCTGGGAAAGGGGCTCTCTGGTATCACACTCACACAGATGGGTCCTCCCAAAGAGATCAGGTTGCCACGTGGTCAGAGCAACAGCGAGGAAAATGAACGCAGAGTTGACTTGCTACCCAAATGATCTTCTGCAGCATTTTTCTTTCCAATTGTTGCTGAAATTCTACCTCTTCTGTGAAATCTTTCCTGGCTAGTATCTCTTGGCATGCCGCCATCCTGCACTGATTCCCTTCAGCACCGCACACGGGCGCCCACACGGTCCTCTGCTATCCTGCCCGACACAGAATGCGTGTTGGTGAATCCGCTCACTCATGGAGACTCGTGATGCTTAAACACACACAAATGAGCAGATTTACAGAGCTAGCAAATAAAGTACATACAACACCAAAAAACAATTTTAGTGTCTATCATTGGCATAAAGCTTTATAGCACTTTACCCCATCGTTTATTAGCTTATCTATTGTGAATTGCAGGGTCTCGAACCTCTGCCCGCACACGGCATCCAGAGGGGCCACAGGATTCATCACTGTTCGATGCATGGACCATGCTGCCTACGCTCTCCTGTGCTCACGAGCCAGTTGTGCACTTCATTAGCCACACTCTGTTTCTTTAGTGCAAATTTGTGTTTATGACCAAGGGGGATGCATTTATCTCAGGAATGCAAGGTTGGTTGTACTGTAAATCCCTGACAATTAACTTTTTTAAAAAATTGTAAGTGCCTGACATGAAGCTTTTGGTTGCCGAGGTATCCATTTCAAAGACATTTATCTAGGGGAAAAAACAAAAACCAACACATTTGCAGCTACACAGTGAGGTAAAGGCCTAGGCTGCCCCACCCACGAAGATCCTCCTTTTAGAAAGCTCCGGCCGAGCTGCACAACTGCCTGCTTTCCCTTCCCATGCTTCAATTCCCACTCTTACGTGCTCAGTTCACCGAGAGAGGCTGGACCCGACGAACCCTAAGAGCTCCACTCACGACTCCAATAGGAGCGGAACTTTCTTTGTTCTTGCCTCCTTTCTCCCTCTCCTCTCTCCCTCTCTCTCATTCTCTCTCTCCCCACCCTGCCCCTGGCCCCCACTCCCTTGTGTGGGCCCCAGTCTGGAAACCGCCTTCCGGCCGAAAGTCTGGCCAATCATAGGGCTCCTCTCATTGGTTCTCTTCTCCTTGTGAATTTGCCTGTTGTCCAGTGTCTCGAATAATTCTTTCTCACATTTCATGCAACTTTCCAGCAGTCTATGGTGGATGGGTGTTTCCAAACTCCGTCATTCCATTATGGTCAAAGTTTTTGTCTTTCTGCTTTAAACCTTCGCTCATGACAGCACTCTAAAATGGTCACTCTTCCCCCGCCCTCACCAGCACCCCATGTTTCTCTTTTCGGCCTTATTTTCCTCCGTGTGAGCCAGTGGTTCATGAGAGTTAGTTACCACTTTGTTACAAACTAGGAGGTATACTAGCTCATGTTGTTGACCATATGTCTTCCCCGACACATTCCCCAACTACCATGACTAGAAGGTTAGCTCTCTGAAGGTACGTAGTTTTGACTGTCTTGTTTTCCGATGTTCCCTCGGTTCCTGGAACAGTGCTTAGAACATAGCCCGTGTTCGATAACTTGTTGAGTGAATTAAAGGAGGTGAATTTTTATGCTTGTCATTGAAGGACCTGTATGGCGACATTCGACTACGAGAATGTAGGAAATACACAGGAGGTATGTGGGGTATATGATACTTGCCACGCTCACGAAGTCTCAGGTGAGAAATTAACAGACCCATTCCTGTTACACCCAGGGTCCAAGGCCCAGTCTCAGTGCTGGGATGTGGGGCGCAGGCAAGGCCTGCGGCGGAGGCTCCAGGGCGGAGGTGAGATGGGCCGGGTCTTGCAAGGACGACAAGGCTTTGTTAGGTGCGGGGGTGGGGGGCCAGGACAAGCACTCTGAACAGGTTTTTTTTTTCCTTTTGACAATCCCGTAAACACACACATTTCCATGACCCTTCTGCTGCTGATGAGTGTGATGGACAGCGGAGGGCACAACAAGCTGGAGAAGGACGTGAACCAGGCCGCAGGGATCCGTACAGTGTCCTGTTGCTGCTGGAACGGTGACCAAAACAGCAGCTTAAAACAACAGGTTCATCACCTTACAGCTCTGGAGCTCGGGCGTCTGAAAGGGGCAGTACGGGGCAAAATCCAGGTGTTTGGGGGCCTCTGTTCTTCCCGGGGGCTGGCTGGAGGGGAGAATTTGTTTCTTTGCTCTTTCCAGCTTCTAGAAGCTCCCCACGGTCTTCAGCTCCTGACCTCCAGCCAACGACTGCATCACTCCGACCTTTGCTTTCACACGACAGTTTCTCCACCGACTCTTGCCTTCCACTTTCCCTCATAAGGATACTTGTGGCCACATTCAGTCCACTTGAACGACCCAGCAGACTCTCCCCAGGTCAAGAGTCTGACTTTACTCATGCCCACGAAGTGCCTTTTGCCCTGTAAGGTAACAACACAGTCACGGGCTCTGGGAATTAGAATGCGACCTCTCGGGTGTGGGGGGGGCGGCATTACCCTGCTTGTCAATGGGCTGACAAAGGCAATTTAAAAGACAAAATGTCAAATGTGGGGAGGGACAGAGAGCACATGTCACTAAGAAAGAATAAAGTCAAACATTATTTGAATTAGTTATTATTTATATAAGTCATGTCTGTAGATTCTTCAGGTGGCATGAGTCATTAAGCACTAACATTGAGCGCCTGGCTGGCGTAGCTCAGTGGATTGAGCGCGGGCTGCGAATCAAAGTGTCACAGGTTTGATTCCCAGTCAGGCCATATACCTGGGTTGCAGGCCACGGCCCCCAGCAACTGCACATTGATGTTTCTCTCTCTTTCTCCCTCCCTTCCCTCTCTAAAAATAAATAAATAAAATCTTTAAAAAAAGAACTGACATTGATAGTTTTTAAAAATTTGTTTTCAATTACAGTCAACGTACAATATTGTATTAGTTTCAGAAGTACGACGCTGTGGTTAGACATACAACATGTGAAGCGATAAATCCCATCTGACACATGCATATTGATGCTGCCTGTGCATGACAGTGTAAAGCTGCCATTGGTATGTCCATATAAAACCTCGCTTTGCTGAGATTTGAACCCAGGTCTCTCATAGCCCACACCCAGGTACGTACCACGGGCTTCCGTGCCTCCCTCTGAGGAAAACCAGCCCATGTTCTTATAACACAGAATCACTCCATCTGTGTCCCTGAGCACCACTGAAGAGCTGAAATGTCGTGGTTCCAAAGCAACGTCATTTCAGCAGAAATCAACATGCTCTCTCGGGAGAGGGCTGCTAGAAGCAGAAGGCCTTCTGCGGCTCGCGCAGAGCAGACGGGGATCTGAAGGCAGCTCCGGAGCATATGGCCTTCCGGCGCCTTCCCAGGGTGGGGAGACGGGACCAGCGGTGAACGCGGAGAGGAGGCACGATTTCAGAGGAAGCTGTTGGAGTCTTGTGTTGCAAATACAGTCTCAGAAGGCACTCGCGATTCCTGTCTCTGTTTCTATTTCCCCCTGGTGTTCTATTGCTGCCTGTCACTCCCAAACACTATAAATGTTCCTTGCCAGATTTACACGCTAAATTCTGACTCCATCATGTTCTCTCCAAGAATCTGACACTTCCTTCTCCTGGTGTACGGGACAGAAGGCATGTCACAGCTCAGCTAAGTGAGGGTGTGGGAGGGTGGCCTGCGCCTGTGCAAATGTGTCACAGGCTCGTTTTCGTCCACCATCTCATCCCTAAACGGCAGCATTTGGACAGCACAACCTCTACATTCTAAGGGTCCCACAAGTCCACAGCCCTGCAGGGGTTATGTGGGATTCCTGTTTGGGCCGGTCAGATTCCCCGCACGTCCAGGTCCAGTTGTTCATTAAAGCAGTCCAGGCCTGGCGGTGATTCGGCCCGAAACGGCAAAGGTGTTTTCAGGGCTTTGGCGACGTTATCCATTGTGGTTGCGGTTTGCGGATCGCCAAGTGAAGAGGACTGATGTCCAGGCGCTGGCGTTGCAGACCCAGGACCAGGAAGGCCGAATTCTGCCGAGGTTGCTGGGAGGGCAGGAGGCAGAGGTCCCGGCGACCTCGCAGGCGCACACAGTGATGCGCTGGGCTTGGGAGCAACTAAGCCCTTGCTTTTCACAGTGAGGCCTGAGGACCAGCACCCAAGGCATCACCTACGAAGTTGCTAGGCGCTCAGACCCTGCCCTAGATCTGCATGGGCGCAGCCTGCCTGTTAAGGTTTCTAGGTGATTCCGAGGCACCTACGTGTTTGAGAAGCCTAAGGGTAAGTGTCGCTGACCACCCCTACCTTGCCCCTAAGTGTGGCAAGGGCCAGCCTCTGAATTACCTGCGAGTCTGCTGTCCCATGGCAGGAGGGACCCGGCGTCCCTGCCCCTCCTCGTCATCGAGAGCCTGGGAGAGACCGACGGGGAATCACAGCGCTGTCCCTGCAGCCCCCGCTCCTTCCCCGGCGACGCTCGCCCGGGAGCTGCGGCGCCAGCAACCCCCCCCGCCCCCACCCAGCGGTCCCCAATGAGCGGCAGGAGCGGTGATAAAGCCCGCCTCGGGCGCCCACGGGCTCCTCCCTGGCTGGGATTTCCTCCAGCGCGCTCGGCTCCTGCCCGGAGGCGCCGGAACCCAGCGAGGGGTCCCCTGCGTCCTGTCCTCTCCCCGGCCATGGGTCGCCGGGCGCTCCTTCTGTTCCTGCCGCCCGTGCTGGCCGCGCTGGGTGGCCTCGAGGGCTCCGGGGCAGGTAAGTGGGGACCTCGCGCTCCGAGGCGCCCTGGAGCGGCACCGCACCCCTCTCTGCAGGGGGCAGGGGCTGCAGGTTGCGGGGCGCAGCAGGGGCGGAGGCAGAGGTGAGCTTGGGGGACCCTCTGTGTGTGTGCGCCCCCGCCCCTATCCGCTGTGACCTTTTATCAAGGAGCCGAGGCTGGCCTTCGGAGGGGCCGCCAGGTGAGTCTCGTGGCCTGTCTCTCAGCTCTCGATTCCTTCGCGGGCCTGCCCCGCGGACGCGAGGCTGGGGTGCTCAGCGCAGGAATTGCGTCTCTCCCCTCCCGCGCTCGAGCGGTGGGAAAGGGCGCTCACGCCACGCCTGAGTGGGGGCGCCCCGTCCCTCGTACGCTCTCCCTGTCCCCAGTGTCCAAGCCCAGTGGGATTCGCTCTCTATCCCTGGTCTCTGAAGGGTCCGCCGCTTGGGGTCTCCCAGGCAGCAAACTGGCCCCTGGGAGCCGGGGACCTCGGGAAGCGGGGCCTCACTCAGGAATACTCTGGGGAGAGGTGCGCTTAGGAAGTCCCTCCCTACGGCGCTTGATCCCTATCAGGTTTAGGCGGAGCCCAAAGCAGAGGGGAGCCGAGCCGGAGTCCCAGGATGGCTGAGACGCCCCCAGTTCCCGAAGGCTGGTGACTTAGCCAAGTGTAGGGGGCACCCGGCACTGGTCACACCGCCTGACCCGCCGCCTTGCCCAGTGCCCCTGGCGGGTGCTCCGGGTTGGCCCCAGGGCTGGAAGGCCGGGTGTAGTGTAGCTTATGCAGGCCCTTTCTTAGCCAAGGTGCTGTGAAGTAGTTTGGAGGAAGGGCCACTTAGCACCCGAGTCCTTTGTTTCCCAGGAGGGGTGCTAACTAACCGTCGTTGGCTGGACGCCCTTGCTCTGGGGGTCCGTCAGCACCATGTCTGAAATCGGATTAAAGTCACTCATGTTTTTTACTAAGCAGTGCATTCCAATGTCTTCTGGTACGAAGACATCTTTATATACTGTCTAATTTGGAACAGCCCATGCTTTGACAGGCTATGAGAAAGCCACCATAAATTTGATACATAAATAACTATGTTCATAACTAAGTGTCTTGTTTATTCACAGCAAGCATCTCCAAATTTGGAATGTAGTATTTGAGACCCATCTGCAGATAATGTATAGAATATATATATGTATTATATATATGCACACTTGGTCTCCGGACTGAGAATCGCCAGGGTGTTCAAGGTGTGGCTCGCCTGCCGAGTGAGTGTTTGAGGGGTGATTGCAATCCTTCTGGAAGGATCTTCTGGAAAAGGAAGCGGCAGAATTAAGGCTTTATGAGCATCTGTGTGGCAGATACTGCGTCCAGTGGCTTTGTGCTCATTTAACCCCCGAACCTTCCTGTTGATGGGATTCATTTACCAGCCTCATTTTATAGACAAGGAAACCGCAGTCCAGAGAGAGGAAGGCAGTACCCGAGGCCATGCTGTTAGTGAAGTGGTCTGGCCAGAAGCCCACCCTGATGGGGGGCCTGGTGACTGGGCCAGCGCCCCCACGTCAGTGGTCGGTAACACCATCAGCTCTCAGTCTAATGGTTTTGGTCACGTTAAGTGAGGTTGCCTGGGTGGTATGTGAGAAGATGTCAGAGTTATTAGGTACCCATGAATAACCCATACATCCTGACTATTTTATTTAAAAGGTTTTTATAAGCCTTTAAAAAGTTAAACATTGAGCCCTGGCTGGTGTGGTTCAGTGGATTAAAGGACTGCCTGTGAACTAAAAGGTCTCTGGTTCAATTCCCAGTCAGGGCACATGCCTGGGTTGCGGGCCAGGTGCCCAGTTGGGGCGCATATAAGAGGCAACTGATTGACATTTTTCTCACACATCTATGTTTTCTCTTCCTCTCTTTCTCCCTCCCCTCCCCTCTCTCTAGAATTGAATAAGTAAAATCTTTCTTAAAAAGTTAAACGTGGAGTACGTATGCTTAAAGCACTATCTTACAGGGATACAGGTAAGACTCAGATGTGGTTTGTTACCCAAGAGAGTATATCTGGTTGACAATAGACTCCCATTGTCAATTCCCACTATGCACCTTTGCAGATGGCTTTGCATTCCCTACACACAAATTATCTCCGGGAGCAGGACTGCCGGGTCTTCACTGCGCCTTGCAGAGACTTCCACTAGTGTGGGCCTCTGCCCTGTGTTTTCTAGGAACCAAGGATTGTTTTTTCCTCTTTGGAAGTGAGGACAGTATAGTAAATTATGTATAATCAGGCTTTCCTGGGGCTTCTCTTAGAGGGTCATATTCCATAACAGGCCTATTTTTGACCATTAATCATTCAAGGTTGATAAACCTAGGTTCACAACCTGAATAAAACTGATAGTGTAAATCAATCCCATGCAAATATCTGGAAACTTACAAATACTGTAACCAGGCTACAAAGATGTACCTACCATCTTATAAAGATGGTATGCAGGACCCAAAACCCTAATCTCCTTTTAAGATGCATCTGCACATGTCTTAAAGTAAGCTAGAGTCAAGTACTTTGAACTTAGGGCCCTAAACTTGCAACTGTTCATACTTGGAGTCTTTAAGACTACATGAGAGCAGGAAGAAGTATGTCTCTTTAAACACAAGTGTAAGTCTGCCCATTCTAGTAGGAAAATGGAGGCAAATGGCCATTCTCAGCAACAACACCAAAGCACCAGAAAACATGGTTCCCAAGGATCCTCACGTGGATTTTAGGGTGCTGAGCCCTCTTATTGCTCTCCTGGGTATTAGCTCAAGGAAGATCCTCCAAAACAACCTTCGACTGCAGAACATCACGAACAGGTGCTTTCCTATACCCAAGCACGCCAGGAGCTCTCACAGCTCTGCTCTTGGTCGCCCCCTGCAGACGAAGCCCAGTGTAACCGGACGAGGCAAGCCGCGTGCGGGGACAGATGCATCCCCGTGGCCTGGCTCTGCAACGGAGAGCGAGAGTGCCCGGACGGGACTGACGAGCAGTGTGGTGAGCACTTCCTCTGCCGCATCAGGGACTCCTTCATGTCTGGCCCCGACTGCCATGCACTTGGCCGACAGGGACACTGTCAGTTCTTGTGGTTTTAGCCTCCTAAGGGAATCCAGAAATAGCGAGTGCTCTGGGTTGTTGCAGGCATTCAGTGGGTGAGGCCAGGATGTCTCTTTAAGTGTCGGTACCACTGTTAAAGAAAGGATTAGAAGGCTGGTTGGGATGGAAAATCCAGCAAAAATGTGCCTGCTTACCTTAAATTCGTGCTCACACGCCTGTGGCAGCTCCTCACACTGGGATATCGTAGACATTGCTTTATAGGAAACCCTTGCCCATCCCAGGGCACACCAGTGCCGTCATGTACGACAAACTAGTTCAGCTTTTATATGCTTAGACATTTTACACCATGAAAACACAACTTTGCAAAATGACTACAAAGAAAGCTACAGCATCATGGGAGACTTGGTAAGTGTCCTGAGGGAATGAGGCTCAAGTACCCCTGTGCAGGAAGCGCTCAGAGCCCCAGGAGGGCCACGTGCACTCCGGCGTACGAGGGCAGCCTCCTACCGGGTGCCTCACAGCCTGTGCCGTGAACATGGAGGGAGAAAACTCCTCATTAAAGGAGGACACCCCCAAAGTGCTTGGTGAGGGTTACATTCCTTTGCTATGCCCCATGTACATATTCCTGATGGTCACTTACCGTAACTAATTGAACACGAAACCTTTGATATTGAAATGAGTAACAGTACCGGTTAGAGTAAAAGTATTTCATACTTGCAGGAATGCCTTGTGCTGTGCCGCCCCATACACTTCACCCCAGTTCCCCAAGTTTATATTTATGTTACTTATTTATATTTATATCCCAGCTTTTGCCAGTAGGCATACTTCGGTAGAAATAGTTGAGGGTCTAATTAACCCAAAAACTAATAGTTCCCAAGTTGTCTTAGATCTTAATATAATCCCAAACATCAAAGGAGTCAAAGAAATCAACCTATATAAGGTGGCCCCTAGCCACACGAGATGACTCAAATTTATGTAACTAAATAAAATCGTACACATTTGGCTCTTTTGTCATCTGAGCCACATTTCAAGGGCTCAGTAGCCCAGTGTGACTAGTGGCCACCACTTTGGACGGCACAGATATAAAATGCTTCCATGGTCACCAAAGATTTCGTTGGACGACGGTGTTCTGGGAGAAGGAGGGGGAGGATGAGCTTTGCTGGACTGCTAGGTGTTCTGACTGTCCCCTGGCACGGTAAGTGTGCTGTGACAGTGTCAGGGGTAACAGGAAAGGGAGAGGCCAGTACGGGGTTGACTCCTGTGGCAAATCGGGAATTAATTACTCCATGGCTGGTGTCATTAATAGCTAATAGCTATTAGACACAGCTATGCTAATAGCTAATGGCCATAGGAAAGAGCTGAGATGAAGCCCAAATCGAAAAGCTGCTGGTGTCCTGACGAGCACCTCTTCTGTTCTCCATTCTGTCCGACAGAGGAGGCGTGTCACGGGCATCCCCGAGCCTGGCGGTGCGACGACGGCGGGTGCATTTCTCTCAGCTGGCTCTGTGATGGCGCTGGCGACTGCCTAGACGGCTCCGACGAGGTCGGCTGTGGTAGGTACAGCGCTTACCTTCGGTCTCGCTCTCTGTTTTCATGAGCGCTGAGTAGTGTCCGCAGCGTTAGGCGAAACAAGCAAGCCACTAAACAGCCTTACGTCACATGTGTGAAACCCAGAGGCTCAACTGTCTCTGGTGTTACAGGCGACTTTTCTGCCCACTTCTCCATTGTTTCAGAATTAGCTAAAATTAAAAAAAGATGATTAGTTTTATTGATTTTTTTCTCTAACTTCTTTGGGGTGAAACGTCAGTATACAAAGTTGGGTCTGTATCTCCAATGACCACCATTGGTTCCAGGTCTTGACTTCCTATCGACAAAGCCCCTGAGCAAACCATAAGTCCCCAGTAAACAGGGCTGTGGTGTGTTGTTCCTGTCTCACCGAGCCAACCCCTGTCTCTCAGAGACAGTGACAGCATGTCCAGACCACAAGGTCCAGTGTCCAGGAAGTCCTGAGTGCTGCGATGGTTGGGAACTCTGTGATGGCTGCGGGGACTGTGAGGACGGGCTGGACAATGCCCGCTGCCCCCAGGACCACTGCCTGGCCGGGCAGTGGCGGTGCGAGAACAAGGTGTGTGTCATGGAGAGCTCGAAGTGCGACGGCATCGATGACTGTGGTGACGCCTCCGACGAGGACCTCTGCGGTGAGTCTTGCCCTCCCCTGAGCATTTAAAGGGAAGGTCGCCAGGCAGTGAAAGACACATACCATATGGTCTCACCTATAAGAGGAACCTAATGGAAAAAAACACTAATGAGCAAAAATAGAACCAGAGGCAGGGAAACAAGGAGCAGACTGACAGCGACCAGAGGGGAGGGAGGAGGAAGATAAGGGTGGAAAGAAGGGGAAGGGTGTAATCAACAAGCAGGTGTAAATGACCATGGACATGGACAACAGGGCGGGGACTGAGTGTGGGAGCTGGGGGGTGGACGGAGCAGGGGAAAGCAATGGTTGGGGGGGAGGGAATTGGGGCGATGTCATAGAACAACAACAAAAAAAGGGAAGGTTGTTCCATGGGAGCTGCTTTCTGCAAGTTGCTATTTAATTCTTGTGCCTGAGACTAACACCCTATGTCTAAAAACAGGGTGTTTCCTAGCAATTGCCAAGAGTTAGTTACCCGTGGAAACATACAGCAGGGCTCAGAGAGGAACTCTGCAGTGGCCACTCGGAGCGGGCCCTGCAGTGCATGGTTTAGTCACGGCCAGTGCCCAGAGCCTCGTAACAGATGCCTCCCATCCTGTGCAGTAGATTAGGGGAGGGGGAAATCCCTCATTAAAGATGGAATCCCCTGAAGAACTTGGCGAGCGCCACATTTCTTCCCATCGCCCACACCCATAATATGGAGGAATCTCCAGCTTCCTGGTGGACCTCACCCCCATCCAGTCTTTCCTTCCTAGAGTTAATTCTGCAATATCAACTACGTCCGGATTCTAACATTTCTATAGTAAAGTATAAACTGGGTTTCTCGAGAGAATACGTATATGTCTTAGGGCCAGTGTTGACTGATTTTAATTCCGTTTTAATTAGATCTATTTAATACTAGCTCCATCGGTGTTAATACCATTTCAATCTGGTGCCTCGAGGTCTCAACATCTTTGTCATTAAGTCTTAAGTCCCAATTCCCTGGAAACTCTGCTTAAAAAAAATAAAACTTTCTTTCCTACCTAGACCGGCTGTGGGTTGCAGAAATTGAGTTGCCCCCTCACCCATTGTAAGGGCTGTCTGTTTCCATGCCCCGCGTAATTTAACAAGAACGAACACGCATGCTTCCTTCCCGCACAGCTCCCTGTCCAGAAGGCACAGTCAGATGTGACGGAGGAAAGTGCGTCCGGGAATCCCTGATGTGTGATGGGGAAGCGGACTGCGCGGATGGAACGGACGAGCCCGGCACCTGTGGTAAGAAGCCAGTGGCTTGGTGGCTTGGCTTTACGAGGGAGGAGGGAGAGTGAGGTTCAATGACTCGGGGCCTTTGTTATCATCCGGGGCCCGCTCTGCGAGAGAACGCTGGGGCTCCTGCACAAGCCATTATCCTTCAGGGATGGGTCCCGGACATGTTACAAGCTCCCCTGTTGGCTTCGGTCTCCTGCGTGTGACCAAATGGCGCCTGAGCTGTAAAACGTTGACAGTTATTCCCATGGTGTAGCTTTAGGGAGACAGACTAGCTAAACACCTCGAATTCTGTTGCTCCTCAAATTCTGGAATAAAGAACAAAGACTTAGCCGCTGAGAAGCAAATGATTTATTCAAGACAAAATGGCAAATGCTCTAAGGAGTTAACAAAGGAAAGACCGAGGGAGACCATTTCCCAGTCAGGAGGCTACTGAGCCAGCGTCTCTGGCTTCTACATGCGTGGTTCCCACTGTAAAAATCACCCCCGCTTCGGGCTGAGGCAAAGGGAGAGTGGGTATTTGTCCCTCTGTCATTGTGTCATTTTTTCCATATATCCCTCAGTCCCCCCAAATTTTGTCTTAGACATGGGTGGTGCAGCCCCGTTAGTGCTCTTGAAGGCTGCAAAGGAAGCTTTTTACTGAAGGAACAAAGACATGCTAGGAACATAACCAATGAAATAGAGTTCAGGTTTTTGGTCCTGCACAGACAGTTCACTGGTCTTAGTAAATGGTCGTAGCCCTTCCCAAGGGAAGGGGTTCCCGTCGCCCATGAACTCTAGAGAAAATAGAGAAGAGCTCGCTGGCCCCTCCGTGGGTGGACAGTATACCAACACTGGACATTGTCCAGACTGTCGGCCTAGGAAGAAAGTCCTCCCTCCTGCTTCATGATTCCCAATGTTCCCTTTCTTGTAGTCTTCCCTCAATGCCTCCACACTCCTGGGTCAGAGGTCAAGGTCAGAAGTTATTCTTAATTGGTCTCTGTTCCTCATACAAGTGTAGAGGGTTATGACACAATAATGTGTATAGAACGTTTGATCCTCACTGCGTTCACCTGTACTGATCGCTGTCCTCTCTCTCCCAGGTAAACACTGCTCTCTGGCCAATGGGGGCTGTGAGGGGCCATGCAGTGACACCCGCTGGGGGGTCCGGTGTTCGTGCGCGGCTGGGTGGCAGCTGCAGCCCGACGGTCGGAGCTGTGGAGGTCCGGTTTCATTGGGCTCATCTAGTTTAATAAAGTCTGTATTGCATGAAATACACTTAACATGAATGAGATTCACCATTTTAATCATTTTTAAGTGTACAATTCCGTGCCATCTTGTACATTCATAATGTTGTGCGACCATCTCCAGTATCCATTTCCAGAGCTTTTTCGTCATCCCCAAGAGAAACTCTGTGCTCACTAACCAATGACTCCCCAGGCCCCGCTTCTCCATCCCCCGATTACCTCCACAGACCACGTCCTGCCTCTGTGAATCTGCTTATATTCTAGGACCACGTATAAGCAGAATCGATATTTGTCCTGTTGTGTCTTGCTTCTTTCCCTTAGCATGTCTTTGAATTCACCCATGTTGTAACATATACCAGAGCTTCCTTTCTCTTTAAGGCCAGATAATATCCCATCGTTTGAACACTTCACGTTTTGCCTACCCATTCACCTTCATGGACTCGTGGGCTGTTGTGGATAATGCTGCTGTGAACCCTGGTGCACAAGTATCTGAGTTCACAGCTCTCGGGAGTATGCCAGAAAGGGAACTGCTGGATTGTGTAGTGAATTCTGTGTTCAGTTGAACTTTTTGAGGGACGACCAGGCTGCTTCCCACAGCGACCCGTACCGTGCGACATTTCTACTAGCAATGCACAAGGGTCTCGATTTTTCCATCCTTGCCGATGCTTGTTATCATTCTCTTTTGGGGGAAATTACAGGAGTTGACTAATGAGAAAATGTTAAATTTAGCACGTTCCTTGTATGGGGCTGAAGGGTTTCTGCCATGGAGTAAATACACCTGTCGGTTCGTGGCCACGCCTGGGTTCCGTGGCAGGGGTGGCAGAACCAGTTCCGAAGTGAGAACCATTTTGTGTTCACCCTTTCTCGTTCCTTCCAGCTGACCTAAGTTACTCAGTCCTTCATGGGTCATTGTTGCCCTTTGTGAGTGGGATTATGATGCCAGAGTGAGTAAAATAAATGTCACGTTATCTTCACGACTCAGTAATAATTTGAAAAGGTTATGATGGTTATTTCATAGCACTTTTCCTTAAAAATATAAGACACTATTTTAGGCTAAAGTGTGATTAGGAGGGTAGACATTAATTGTCTTGATGCTTTGTCCTAAAGAGTAGGATTTCCCTTTGTTAAATCCCTTTCCCTTTTAAATCCCACCACCCTGACCCCTGTTCAATAGCTCCCTCTCCCCTCATGGGTTCCACCTGTGATCCTAGCCACTTAGGCAGAAAGGATACAAGAGGAGAGGCCCAGGCTTATTAGGTAGAATTGGTGTTACATTAAACAATTACTCTTACATTAAGAATTCATCAGGAATTGCAATGAGCCCATTTTAGGTAACACAACTAAATTATTAATTCTTCATTAGAAGTATGAAGCCAGTTATCTGGTCATGACCTTGGGGGGTCTTGGTTTTTCACACACACCCAGGCTCCTACAGCATCCTTCTTGGGTTACAGCTTGTTGTAGTGGTTGATTAGCCACTGAGCTTGACTTATAGTCATAATTGGATTATTCTCCTTCTGGGCTAGCAAATGTGTGCTTCTACTTTAAGATGCTGTGGTTTTGGAGGAACAACATTGGAATGCCTTCAAGGAACCATATTCCTTCCTGATTAAAACAAAAGAAAGCTCTTCTAGTCCCATGACGCATATGCTAGGGGTTCCTGCCATCTGGCTTTGAGGAAGTAGCAGCACCTCGTTTAAATTCTGCCAGTCACACCTGTGAGGCGTAAGCCTTTGTTGTCATCATGCAGGAGATGTCTCATGACACAGGAGGCCCTAACACTTGTCATTCTGAACTAGGTTGTGGCTGGCCTGACCAGTGACACATCCCCAAGAATGTTGCTAGGGTAACATAGATCAGTATTCTGTACTAAGGTCCCTATATTGGCATGTCTGCTGAACTGTATCCATGTGCATGGGGATTCTGTGGAGGCAGGAGCTGAGGGGGTTCTATTCCAGCACATGGCAGAGCTTTCTGCATAAGGAATGTCCAGTGAGCTTCTGAAAAGTGGCCCAAAGGAACAGAAATCCTCAAGTGGGTTTCGGGGCTTTCTCTAACTTTTGGCTCTCTGTCACTAGATGTAGATGAGTGCTCTACGGCGTACAGTCCCTGTGACCAGCTGTGTCATAATACGCCAGGCTCTTACTCCTGCGGGTGTATTCAAGGTTACCAGCTTTTCAACGGCACCAACTGTCGAGTTATAGGTGAGTTCCATTACCCAAAGCAAAGCCTATCCCCTGTGCCATTCTTAGCAGTAATTATAGGTAAAAGTGATGCAGATGGTTCACTTTAAGGTCTAGCGATGGAGATGACTTTATTCTTCCCATAAAAAAGCTGCTCTTATAATATTCCTTGGCCAATCTGAGTGTCCGTTGCTATGAAGTGTCTTTAAAATGACTTAGTTATTGTATCCGCTGTACCCCCAGGCATTCCAGAAACCCAGTCCGTGCAATCTTACTCTGGCCCGTGCTTCTTTAACGATGGGACCTTTACTTACTTTGGTTGTTGTGTATAAAGCTTAGAGCAGACTTCTGTCTAGGTGAGGAGGAGGGCTGAATCTGAAATGAAATAAGGCAGAAGGTTCCAAAGGTTTGTTTTAATGTTCAGAGGAGGGGCTGAGACTTGCGGTGGTCAATGGGACCTCTTCTGGATGTGCCTTAGTCCAGACCTCAGGGATAAATAGATGCTGGCCTGGGAAATGGGGCATCTTTAGCTAAAGAGAACAGTGAGAAAGAGAGTGTCAAGGTAATGTGTCCTTTTCTCTTCTACGTCTACTGCAGATGGCGCTGTTAGAATTCTGATAGCAGCAGATCGAGAGCTGGGTATCCTGGATCGGACAACAGGCACCTATGAGACTCTAATACCTATAAAGTCAAGGCCTACTTCTGTTGCCTATGACCTTGAGCGAAGCATGTACTTTTGGGTAGATGAAGTCTTAAATGTGTTTGTCCCTGGAAAACCAAACTTTGTTCCTCTCTATCCAGGTATATATCTTGATGTTAAGAGCCTTAACTTCTTAAAGCTACTTAAACATAGTGTAAGAAACCTATGTATTCATCTGGATACCTTCCTCTGTGTTTCACTTATCATGAGTCATGGCAGTACCTAAAATCCCAATTTAAGATAAGACTTTGTTGTTTGTATGCTCTCTTTGAGAGCTTTGTAGAATTAAATGCAGTTTTGGAACATGGACTCAGGCCAAGGTTGGGCTCAGGCCAAGGTTAGGCTCAGCCCCATCACTAGTTTGATGACCTTGAGTAAGTGGTTAACCCCTTTGAATCACCCTCATAAGGTGAGGCCGATAGCACTGGCCTCACTGTGTAAGTGTGGGGGTCAAACTAGACAGTGCGTGTGAAGAACTGTTTAGCATAGTCCTGGGCATGTGGAAGTCCTGTGATAGCCATGAGGAGGTAGAGTTTGTGACAATTTACCTGAGACTTTTGTAATAAATATCGCCCCAACCTGAAATCGAATTCTCTTGGGTCCCTTGGTTAGGCTTCTGCTGAGGTCTTTCTCTTTCCCTACTGCCCGGTGTGCACGGGAAGAACTGCAGTCACTCCCTGAGTGTCCTCTGGGCCTCACTGAATAGCTTGAAATCAGAAGCTGTAGAAAAGTCCTGTCCAAGTCTCATTTTTCAAGCTAAGATGGGTGTAGAAGAGTGCAGGCACATAACACTGTCTCCTGTGTCCCCAGAACTTAAAACAGTGAACAGTGTCTCTTTGGACTGGTACACGGGTCAGTTGTACTGGGCTAGCAGCTTTGCAAGGGTCATCTGTGCTGGTTTAAGCGACGGCAGAGGCTACGTCAGGATCTTGGAAAAGGATCTCGTGCCAGAGCAGCTAATTGTGTTTCCTGCAAAGAAGTAAGTAGTGTTTCTTTTGGAATATATCCAAGACCATTGCTTACCTTAGATATTTAAGTTGATAAGAGAACACTTCAACCTTTTCAATCTAGGTCTCATTTGCTCTAAAAACAATTCTCAATTTTGAAGTCTAAATTGAACATACGGAGCCAAACTTTTCAAAGTCTGAGAGCAGAAATCTCCAGCGTTCCCAGCAGGGCAGTGACATGAGGCCGGCGTGAGACAGCTGAGGGGGCCTGGCTGGTTAGAACAGTGTATGCGCACCTGAGGGGCTCTCTAATACCTTGTGCTTTGGCTTTCCTCAGGTACTTGTACTGGGTCAATCGCGGTCAGAGAGGCATGAGGACCATTGAAACTGCGGGGATGGATGGCTCCGATAGGAAGGTGCTTGTGGTTGTGAACACGGAGGAGCCTGTAGGACTGACTCTTGACCACGTGACTGGCAGGCTGTACTGGATCAGTAAACATAAAGAGGTACAATAGAGAGGTCTGGAGGCAAAGGTAAATCCTTTTAGCTGGGGCTTGGAATGACTGCGGGTAAGTACAAATTCTCTTAAGTCTTGTGTCAGCTCTGTGAAGCATCTTGTGGCCATGAAAACTGGGAAGAGCAAGTTATAATTGACCAGCATTTTTGCGCAGATCTAGACTAGATCAACGTAGGCTGGGAGTTGTAGTGTGGCTGTCTTGAACACCCTCCAGTCAAACCTAGCACTGAAGTTTCCTGGTGGTATAGGTCAGGCTCTGCATCGTATCTAGGATACTGGACCTCTTAAGATGGCAGACCACTTCTTGAAAGCATGCAGTTACTCAGGTACTTCAGTACCTTGTACTCATATTTCTAATTCTAAATATTACAGCTCATGTTATTTCATTTTTGGAAGCATCACACTAAAGGACATGGTAGCTAAAGCATAGGCTTGGAAGTCATGTTTTTAAGCCCATTACTGCTGGCTGTGATTTTGCCTACTTACTGTGCTTCATTACCCTCTCTGAGAAGAGAGAGGATCCTACCTCAGAGGGTAGTTGGAGACTGTCGGGAAAGGATGTGGTACAATGTCTGGACATAGACAATAAGTTATAGCAGCTTCTCGTACAACGTACATTTGTACAAGGAGCAGTCCCATGCACTGGCTTCGGCATTCACCTCCATGAGTCCCCCAGATGAGCCCATCCCTATCACGTGAATATCATGTGATATTCAACATGATATTTAGTTAGTGTCCAAGAAACTGAGGAGCACTGACAACATCAGCACTTGCTGCTAATGCTTCCCTGCTCTCATGAGACTCTCCAATCCCTCAGTCCGTAGAGACGGTGAACGTGGATGGCAGCGGGAGGCACACCTTTCCTGAGATCTTCTCGGAAGACGAAGATCCAGCAGGACTAGCTGTATTTGAGAACTCTTTTTTCTGGGCAAATAAAACACAGCTCTTTCAGACTTCACCCCGCATGCCAAAGGAGAGAATGATGCTGCTAAATGCTTCCGTGTCTGCTTTCTCAGTGCTCCACAAATCCCAACAGCCTAAGAGTAAGTCCAAGGCTTGCTTTTGAAATGCTTATGAGTCAGTATGTACCCTAAACAGTAAACAGAAAGTACCTAAGTTTCTATCACGGTCCGTTGTTGGAACTTGCTGTTTTGAGGCAGGGGCAATGCTCTGGGTATGATTCCAGATGTATACAGGACTTCTCAGGAAGACGGACTGAACAAAAACATCTACCAGACATGTGCCTCGTGCTTGCCCAGTGCAATGCCAGGTTTTTAATGTCTGAAATACACAACACAGGGTTACAAGCTGTTCACAGAAGGGCTAGAACAGCTCATTTGCTAACAATGACAACCGATAACAGAAAATGAACCAAGCCCAGCATTCTGCTTAGAGAAGGATGTCAAAGAGTCATTGAGCAGGAGTTAAAAGTCTTTGTCAATTTGAAACTGTATGTCAGGCTCTACTCAGAGAATGCTTCCTAATTGGGTCCAAGAAACTTAACCAAAGTGGGGATCCCAGATCACTGTTTACTTCTAAGGGAATCTTCCTATAAGCAAGCTAGACCGTCCTTTTGCCTTAACTCTGAGAGAGAAGATGTTGTTTGTTGAACCTTTGTTGGCCTAAGCTTACTGTTGACTGCACGAGAGGCAGGAGACCGTGAGTATCAAAAGGTCAGCATGCCTCGCCTGGAGGTAACGAGTATAATGGGATTCCTCCTGCCGTTAAAACAGCTAACCTCCCCTTGAGTATTAACTTTTGAACTTGTATGGATAAATACACCTGAAATCGTATCTAATCTGTTTCTGTTTTAAAATAGGCAGATACTCAGCCTGTGTTCCAGGCTCTTGCAGCCACTTATGTCTCCTGTCCCCTGTCCATCCCAAGGGCTATAAGTGTGTTTGTCCAGAGGGAATGTCCCTTTTGCCTTCAGGCACATGCAGCGGTAAGTCCGCCAGGGGAAGCGGGCCTGGCTGGGGAGGCACGTCCTGTGGTGGTCCTGGGAATGACGTAGCTTCCGTTTTTGGATCAACCATGTTTATACTAACAACCGATTTTGATAATGTTTTGTTATCAAAAGACCTCAGTTAGGTTTTATGGGGGGAGGGGCTAAGATATACATAACGTAAAATGTACCATTGTAACCATTTTAAGTAGACAGTTGACCGACACCAACTACATTCTCATTTGTGTGCAGCCATCTCACCTTCCACTTCCAGAATTCTCCATCTCCCCAAACTGAAATTCTGCACCCACTCTACTATAACTCCCATTTGTCTTTCCCTAACCCCTGGCCACCGGCACCTTAGTTCCTGTTTCCGCATTTGGTGACTCTAGGTACTTTGTATAAGTGGAATCATACAGTACTTTTCCTTTTGTGACTGGCCTATTTCACTCAACATGATGTCTTCAAGGTCAATCCACACTGTAACATGAATTTTCTTTCTTTTTAAGGCTGAATTACATTCCATTATATATACACACATACGTACTGTATTGTGTTTATTCATTTATCCATCAATAGCTATTTTGGGTTTGATTAGTTCTATAACAGGAAAAAAATGGCTTCCACTCCACAGTTTTGCATGAAAAACAACAACCAAGTTGGAAGAAGAAAAAAACCCTATACAGTTTTATGACTACGGTGTGTTCTGACTTATGTTTGAAAACAGAGTGTCCACTTCAATACTGTGAACATAGTCCTACATGTTGCTGCTCCGTCTTTGCAATATTAAAGGCTACACAGTCATTGAATTTCTCTGTCCAAATTGCCTGACATTTTTCTGCAGAACACTGAGACCTGAGGAAGAAGAAATGACATAAACGTGCATGTGCTCTACCTTTAAGCAGCACAGTTCACAGGAAGCCCCGAGAGGCAGTCATGGTGCGATAAGCCGGTGTGCCGAGACTTCAGCCTGGACTGCAGTTTGAACACTGTGTCTGCAGTTCACCACCCAAGCAACTTTTCTTTAAATGGGCAATAGAGTTTTCAGTTCTTTGTACTGAGACTTGCACGCTCCGGGTGGGGACCTGATGGTGTCACCTGGTGGAGTGGAGCAGCCCTCCAGCTGTAATGCTCGGTTTCTGTGTCCACCTCACAGCAGAAATTCAGAGGACTCAGTGCCTTGGGAAGGCTGAGCATCTCTTGCCCAAATGAGTCCTTCTCCGAGGAAGTGAGGGCGTTCTTGTTGTGTGTGTGCTTCCAGAGGGAACCTGGTTCAGGTGGAAAGGGCTCCAGAGGTGCCTCGGCTGGAGAGGGGGATTGCTCAAGGCGGGAGAATGGGGCTCATCTAACAGGTGACCAACAGAAAATCTCTCCTTTTCCCTGGTAGATTTAAAACTAGTGTTTTCCTCTGGCAAACATCTCTACTTGTTGAAAGTTAGTTTTATGGGAACTGCGATAGAGAGAACCCTAGTTCAAGAGCATCCTAGGAACATCTATCTCCTGGATGTGGACTGGAAAAGAGACCTCGTCTACTGGACAAATGCCGAGGGACATCTGTTCTGCTCCACTGGCTACTCGGGAGAGAAGCAGGAGATTTGGACGGAGCAGACAGGTGAGTTGGGGTGGCTGTTCTGGATTTGTCCTTTATTTTCTGGCACCAAAATTTTAAAAAAGCCAAAAAACCCTACCTGTTCATGATCTGAATCAAACTTAATGCCAAACAGTGGTTTTTAACTAATTGAAATATTGTGTCTTGTTCTTACGAGAGGTGTGCAGACTGTAACAGGACTACTGTGATTTGGGAAGTCCTAGGGTCAATAATAAGTTTAAATTTTTTTTTCTGGCCTTAAGTCTGAATAGGATAGATATGGACCTTAAATACTCCAATTTTGCATTGCAGATTTTCTTACACTGATTTAGAAGTAATTTGCAATGCAGATTTCAGAGAAAACTAACAGGATATTCTCTTACTATGGTAATACATACTTTCTCTCCCTTCCCACACTCCTAAATACCACACTCCACCCCGAGGCTCCCTGTTCTCAGGCTACGTGTAAACACCTCCTTTATTTAAACGGAGACCTGAACTCTCGGGTGAGTGATTCGGTCTCTGGGCGGGTGTGCCCCCGGTGCGCTGAGTGCCGAGCACTTGCCTCACCGAGAGAAGCGCTGCGTGGAGGCGCGTGTTACCACGGAGCAGCCAGCCCTGCCCAGAGTCCGGTGAGCAGCGCCGCGCCTGGCGCGTAGGACTTCTGCCCTGGAGAGCTCTCGGGGGAAACTGAAACGTCGGTGGCCCGTGACACAGCTGATGGCTGTTAGGAAACCTCTGCTCACAAATGACTTCCTACCTACTTAAAATGCCACCTTCCCCGGGCTGCGTTACAATGACCATGCCAAGGAATTGTTAAGAGGCTGCTGATTTCATTTGAGCTTCCTCTGGTGTTGAATATTCAGTCCTTGTGGTAGGTGGCTGGGAAATTACTTATATATCTATCTCTGCCTTGGGTTCCTGGAACAGAGCTTCTAAGATCTTTGCTAATTTCTTGAGTCATTGGCGCATCTGACACAGAACTCCAAAATTCCCTGGAATTTGCTGGGTGATGAGATCTTTTGTTACCATGAGCAGTTCTTGTGGCTCCTGGGTGAGCACTGGTCACCCCAAACCCAGGTCATCTTTAGAAGCTTGGAAGTTTCAGCCCCACTCCCCACCCTCTGGAGAGGGAGAAGGGTGGGAAACAGAGTTAATAATCAATCACGCAAATGTGATGAGGCCTCCATAAAAATGGGGATCAAAGAGCCCCTGAGGTGGCAAACTCTTCCAGGTGCGGGGAGGGTGGCACACACCTGCTCCATGGGGACAGAAGTTTCTGAGCTGAGACATGAGGGGTTCCCCTGTGCTTCCCTTCATCTAGCTGTTCATGCGTCTCCTTCATATAATAAACTAGCAAATGTAAATCAGTGTTTTCCTGAGTTCTCTGAGCCAGTGTATCAACTGACTGAACCCAAGGAGGGGGTTGTGGGAGCTGTGATTTACAGCCAGTCGGTCAGAGTGCAGGTGACAAGCTGGGGCTTGTGCCTGGCCCCTGCAGTGGGGGCAGTCTTGTGGGACTGAGCTCTCAGCCTGTCAGACCTGATGCTGCCTCCAGGTAGTGTCAGAACTGAATGGAATGCAGGGCCCCCCGCTGGGGTGTCAGAAGTGTGTGGTGCTGGGGCACGACCTCACACACATGATGTCAGAAGTCCTGTGTGGGAGTAAGGGAGACGCCCAGGGGTGTTTTTCCTGCACAGGCTAAACCGCTTGGCAATGCCAGGCAGCCTTTCTCCAGGTGTCAGTCAGCTCAGCCCCTGCTGCCGTGGCCCATGCACAGAGCTCAGGGCCTCCTGGCAACCACAGAGCACCAGCTTCCAGCTGATCCTCCTCGCAAGTGCACAGGCATCCGCGGTGCCTTCTCTTGGCGTGTTAATCTTGTCCTCGTACGGAAAACTGAGTCTGGAGAATTCAGATGAAATTGGGAGGGCTTCAGAATTCTGTTTTAGACAAGAGTGCATGTCTGTAAGAACCCGTGTAGAATTGCTCAAGGGCCACATTCTGTGACCCTGGGTTTTCAACCTTGAACCTGAGTAGAACCAAGGTTAAGTCTAACTCCAGACAGAGCACCTGTTCTCTGCAGATGCCAGAGCCCAACAAAGAAGAGAGAAGCTGAACCGAGTGTGATCAGTCTGTTCTTACTAATGCACCCCCTTAGGGTCATGTCTTTCCTAGACAACAGTGACGTGAGGAGTATGGGGAGAATTCAGAAGCATGATTCTAGGCAAATCCCTCCACAGGAAAACACGAGGGGTAGTATAGACGTGCTCCCACTCTGAGACCCAGGAGGCAGGAAGAATTTGTAGCACAGCACACCCTGTGTGTACCGGCTTCTCCGGCCTGTCACCCGTGGCCCACTACCACGGCCTGCCTGTCGGTCAGCCTCCCCAGGGGTTCACATTTGAATTCTTAATAGTATGCCGAGTGTGTGCTGGGATATACTCAACAACTGGCTCTCTGCGGGGAAGAGTGTGCATGTATATGCCTACATATGTTTATAATAAAGCTAATTATTATAAAGGGTGTATAGTACAATTGACAAATAATGAGATCTATGACATTCTTTATAGTAATTTTTATTTGGCCAACTCATTTTCATAGCTCGTTTTCTTATTCTGAATTCTTGGATCTTAGCCAGTCTGTAGTTGCAATTCAGTCAAGATTTGACAAGACCCAACTATGGATAAATGCTCGACTTCCAATGCCATTACTGAGTGAATGTTGTCTTAATGTGAATGTTTGACACCTGTGTTTCTAAAAATAAGTGAGATGAAAGTGAAACAATGGAGACTAGTTGGAATTAGTTCATCGAGGACAAGTGACTTATTTGCAGAGCTTGACAATAGTTTTCAAATACTAGACAGATATATTTCCTCATTTTTTTGTGGTATTTAAAATGTAACAGCACATATACCTCTAATCTGAAATACTAACATTTTCTCTGTCATTTTAAGTCTAGACCAGGAGTTGTCAACCTCTTTCTGTAAGAGACCAGAGAGGGAATATTTTAGGCTTGTAGGTTTTGCCGAGTTCTGTGCTGTAAAAACTCCCGCAGGGCCGGACCACACACTACCAATGCGACGCCCCTAAAGGTGGCGATGGGAGGGGGCATGCAGCAGCTGACCTCTGGGTCGTGTTCCCACCGCACGGATGCGGTAGGTGTCAAAAACCCAGAGCATAGGTAAGAGTCAGGTGTAGGAAAATAATTAAGCAGTGGTTTAAGGATTTTAGTTTTGTTTCAAATATGATTTAATTGGATAGAATTTACTTCTTAATAATGGTTGTATTGAACAACAAGCTTACAGAACTGCTGAATTTACCAGTTGGCTGTTGCGAGCTTGTACAAGCCAGCCCAGCTCACTGCTCTAAAAACAATGGACATTATTCTAAACTTTTTGTATGCACTCACTGGAACCCTCATAACTGCATTACGAGAGAAGCACTGTTTCTGTCGTATTAATACATTCGTGGAAAGTGGGGCACAGGGATGAACTGACACCTTACTTTGGAGGTGTCTCCAACAAGGCAGTTTGGCTTGCTAGCCTACTCCCTGTCCTAATCTTTATGCTCTCCTACACCCCAGAGTAGGTGATGTCTCGCTTAGACCTGATTGTACAGCTACCCACATTGGGCAGGATGGGAGTAGGGGGAGTGCTTTGTAGGTCAGTGTTATTCACTCACATCTAAGAAGCCACACTTCATAGCTTTTCTGTCCCTGGTCCCTACCTTATGGGTGCCTTCTGACTGTAGATCTCCTCACCGTCCACCCGTTCTGCTGACGACCTCTCATTCCACTGCGGTGACGTCCCTCTAGCTCCATGCCTGCTTTCCTGTAGCAGCTCCACTCCTGGTCCCTTGTCCTGCAACTGACTAGAGAGGAAGGGCTGTGAATCTGAGGCTGCAGATTTGCATTCAAATGCAGGCCTTGCCACTTACATATGCAATTTATAAAATGCAGTGAGTTTCTGGCCTTGTCAGCTGGTTGTGTGGATTAAATGAGCTCCTATGACAGACAGGGAGCTGGTACCAGTGTAGGCATGATGGGAAATAATCATGCAAACAAGGTGTGTAGGCTGCTCTTTGTTGGAGACTGGTCTTTACATCCCCCAATGATCTTCCTTCTACCCTTGACCCAAAGTTTAAGAAAGGGCATTGGATTGCCCTTTCCAATGGGACTTACTCTCCTCCTTACAGTCTGCTCAGCAAACGTGGACATAGCCACTGGGAACTTGTTCTGGCTGGCCTGCGACCGAAGTGTCATTCAGAGAACTAGGATTGCTGGCCCAGACACACATGCGCTCTACAAAGCGAGCAGCATCATACTTCATCTTCTTCTCGATTGGCCGAAGAGGGTGCTCTACTGGGTAGAAAGTGGAAAACACTTGCAAAGTATGACCCTTGATGGCAAAAACAGGCAGGAAGTCTGGAGAGGCACCTGGACAGCGGACATGCACATGGCCTTGGACCTCGGCTCCTCTAGTATCCTCTGGACCACCAAGGGGCTCGGTAAGCACCACGCAGCCAGTGCAGTCGGAAGGAGCCCGAGGGGATGAGTGAGAGTCTTGCTGATAGTGTAATGATTCTGGTTGTCCTTAGAGCTAGGCAGACATAAGCTCTAATTCTGCTTTCCATAGTTCAAGGCTGGACACGAGTCACAACAAACTCAGTCCTTATCTACAAGTCTAGATTTATGATTTAAAAGAGAAAATGCCAGAAATAATATTATAATGCCAGAAATAATGCCAGAAACTTAATAGCCTTTTGCAGTTTTCAAAATTTGCTTCTGCCTCTATAGAAGTGATAGAACCAAACTTCCATTGCAAATGAAACACAGGTGCTTCGGTTACAGCTTGGTAACAGGTACAAGTTATACTGAGTAGCCCAATTTGATAGTCTTCTCACTGAAAAGCCATCCCCGAGGCCTAGCAGCTGCGTGCTGATGACTGGGTGCTTTAGTGCTTGCATGGAGGATGGTAAGGTCACATCTGATGTGCCCGCACGGCAGACTTCAGCCTCTCCCTTTCCTGGAGCTTTACACGCTTCATCAGACTATCTTGAACTACAAAACTAAACCTACAAAGCTTAACAGGGAGAACCTGTGCTTATTTTCAATTTGGGGTCAGTGCACCTCGATCAAATCGTACCCCACTGTCACCGGTTATGTGTTCTGTATCGGCTTGCAAGAGCTTGACTCTTCCTTAGGGCTGCAAAGTCTAAGTCTGCTAAAAAACAGAACGTATGTTCTGAACAAGACCTGGAGTGACGGCGTGATAGCTGCCCATGCGCCCTACCTGGTGACGACGAGTGGAGCGGCTCTCGTGCTCTGGAACAGGAAGACGCTGGAGTCCTTCTCGGTGTCCAAAGAGCCACACGTGAGGAAAGTGGTCATCCTGGCCGAGAGCCAGGAGGTTCCAGGTGAGTGAGTGCTCCTCTGTGAAGTTATTCGCTGAGATCGACTTTACCTGGCTCTTCTCGGTGTGTTTTTGTAGGATAAAATTCTAGGCATCTTAATGCTTGTGTGGCTGTTGTCCAAACCCACAGTTCAGCAGGCCTTTTCCTTGCCTTGTCCACGCCCCCGGAGAGCAAGACACGAACCTGGTTTTCAAAACCGCTGAGTCACAAAAGCTCTGGAGCAGTGCTTCGAGAGGAGTCAGCTCACTGCAGCCCTTCAACAATCGCCTTTCACATTAGCTCAGTACAGCTCTGAGTCTGGCAGTGCGGAGATCCACTGAATTTGCTCTAAAGCTGTTTCCCAAACTGGTTTCACTAAGGAACCCCCTTTCTCTGTAGCCGTAACATCTTGTGGAGGACCCATGGCGAACCTGCTCTGGGGCCATGGGCACCAAGATCAGCAGTGCTCCGTTTCTGTAGAAGCTGCACCTTGTCATTCAGGTGAACCTGCCTGAGGCTGGTTTACATTTTTTTCCGCCCATGTAAGCCTTTGGCACAGAGCGCAAAAGTCTGATTTTGGACCTTGAGGCAGAAAAGGAAATCCTATCACAGGAGTCAGGGGGGCTTTGTCAGCAGAAGCAGCTAGCAGTCTGAAGGAATAGTGGACATGAAGAGGGACAGAGCTTTTCTCTTTTATGTACCCAACCATTGTGGTCTCTCATCTCCCTCTTCTGTCTAAACTGTCTTACTTTTTTAAAAAAGAAAAAGATTTTATTTATTTGTTAGAGAGTAGAGAAGGGAGGGAGAAAGAGAGGGATAAAAACATCAATGTAGAATAGAAACCTCTTTTGGCTGCCTCTCACACACCCCCAACCTGGGGGCCCTGCCCTGCAACCCAGCATGTGTCCTGGCAGGGAATCGAACCAGCGACCTTTTGGCTCATGGGCTGGCTCTCAACCCAGTGAGCCCCACCAGCCAGGGCTAAATACTCTTACTTTTTGATTCATTGGTTGGTTTAACCTGATCTTAAAGGTTAAGAAATATTAGGCACAGGAACGTATTCCTGCAGTGGTAAAGTGTGTCAATGAACAGGCAACGTCTTGGTAACAAATCCGATTTTGATTATTCTCCTAACAAATCGGCTAGGTTGCTGTGATAGTTGCTAAAGAGTATTAACTGGTAATTTTTCATAGCATAACTTACATATCTCAACAAGTGAGTGTCCACGTGATACCAGCCCCTGTCCCACACCATAGAGCCTATAGCAGGGAACCAAAGAGAGCAAGTCTCTATCTTTAGAACGTACTTTATTTTGTATTCCCAGGATATAGCATTAGGTGGTAAAAAAAATAAGATTAAAGTTAATAGACCTAAAAGGAGAAAACAATTTGCCCAAATTCAAAGCCAATAGATGATGGGTGAAAGCACCACACTCCACGCAAAGATCTCGGCTTGGGGTCGGTTTCACTTCCTCTTCCTGTGAGAGAGAGCCGTAGCTCCGCAGCTCACGGACTGACTTGCTGAAGCAACTGCTTGTTCTAGATCCTGGGGTTGAAGGAGCAGCCACAACCACCCCTCCTGCTCTTCCTCCACCGCGCCCTCTACTTTGCACCCGGTCCTCTGTGCCCTGTCGGGACGGGAAGGGATGCATTTCTCGGGAGAACCTCTGTGACGGTGGGCGTGACTGTCAGGATGGCTCCGATGAAGAGAACTGTCCCCGTTTCTGCAACAGACCAGGTCTGTCACCAACTCTTCTTCTAAGTTTTTGGGCCAGGTACCCTGAGCAACAGTATGGTCTGAATTGCCAGAGTGCTTGTCATACTCATGCTTGCTTTCCCGAGGTAAGTCACCATAATACAAGTCTGTCTGAATACTGGTTCTGTGAGCCTCCCTTGCTTCTTAGCTTCCTCACAGTTGCTTAAGTGTTCCAATATTTGCCTTCATATGGGCTGAGCCACAGAGTGACCCACGTGGATCACTTGGTAGTGTTCTAACAAGTCATTAAAAGAACCCAGCAAATGGGAGGCCATGTTTAAATAGCCTGGGCTGGCTTGCTAACTTAACTGGCCAGAACGCTATGTTAAAGCTTGCTGTGGGTCAGCTGAGGTATGGAGCTCAAGTAAGAGACAGTCTCTTGGCCCCTCAAACTCCAGAATGAGGGTGAGTGCATCTAATTTTGAAGCTTTCGTCTGAGTGTACGGTGCTAGCGTTTGGCCCTCTCCGTTTCAGGGGTCTTCCAGTGTTTGGATGGAAGCAAGTGCATCGAGGCGAAGTACCACTGCGACGGGGCCCAGCAGTGCCTGGACGGGTCGGATGAGTGGGACTGCTGGAAGCCCACTGAGGATTGTTCTCTGCGCTGCGACAACAAGACCCGCTGTGTCCCTAAGAGCTGGCTCTGTGACGGCAACCTGGACTGTTCTGACAAAAAAGATGAACAAGGATGTAGTAAGTGCCATAAAACTTCTTTGGAGTGCTTTAAACTATTTCAGCTTGATTCTCCTTATTCCTGGTAGTGAAGTCCTATGAAGTTGCCATAGAACACTGAATTCGTGGATATTGAATCGTTGCTTCTAGAAAAAACACAGGGTGAGGTTTCTGCAAGTCTGTGGGCACGTGTTTTGAACCAGTCAATACACAACATTGTTTTATATGCTTCTGTTTAAAGACAACTTAACAGACATCGTTGGCTCGTTAATGTTGAAGTCACAGCCAACAGCACTGCATCTTACATTGGGACGAAGCTTATCTGACACACGTAACTTCTCCCTAAGGCCCATCATAGACTTCTTGCACTTAGTAACCCTAGCCTGTGCGTCAGCACTTCGCCTGGGGGACATTTTAAAGAGCAAAATCATGAAAAAGTACAAAAAAGTGAAAAGCGTGGCCCTACAGAGACTGCAAGTGGGGCGCTAGGCGCAGGACGGGAAGTGAGACCAGCAGGCCGAGCGCTGCCGTGTTCAGCCTCAGCTGGGCACACGTGTGTCGGCCAACTCCACCTTTCTCCTGCTTGGTGTGTCTTGGCAAATGACACGAGATTGTAGCAGTATTGACTTCTGGGGTCACAAATAAATTTAAGCAAGAAGGTAAACGCACAAACACTGAATCCACAAGTAATAAAGATCGATTGTCGCTGCTACATAGCTAGCCGACGAAGACGAAAGTTTCCGAGTGGCAGGGACCTTGAAGATCCTGCTGTAACGTCCCCCCCTTGCATGACCAGGGGGTTTCCGTTAGTGGAAAACCAGCCTGCTACCAAAATAAGGTGTTATTTCCCAGCGAGATAAAATCACGCCCCCAAGGGGTTTCACTTTGGTCCCACGTCTTCTCGTGAGCTGGGCCGTCACATTTGCAGGAGCTGTTGCTTTCCCTTCACTTTTATGGGATATGCAGTCTTTATTTTTATTTTTTCCTAATGATATGTTTCAAAGACCATAATCATGTTAAGGGACCAGGGTAGGAGAGAGACTGGGGAGAGCGGGCGAGGCACCGTGATATGTCTAGATGTGGAGGCGACTGGGTAGCCGGAGGATATGCCTGCCCTGGGCTGCGAGGACAGCGGAGGAAACGGACACAGGAAGGAAGCAGGGAGGTGCCCGAGGTATAATTTACTCTTCAATATATATTTATAGCTTTGCCGAGGGCCTCACCCTTTTTCTTGAACCAAGCCAAGCAATTTCTGTCTATAGGAATTGAGTCTAAGAACATAAATTACAGAGTATGTTGGATATTGTGGGGAATCTCTTTTTTTCTTTTCTCACAGGTGACATTAAGGTCCCAGAGGAGAAGCCTGTTTTCCTTCCTATCCCAAGGTCCTTCCACCCCTGTCCCCCTGCCATCATTCCCCAGGACAGAAGGATTTTCTGGGCTAGTTTCGTAGGCCTTGTCTGGACTAACACTCTCCTGGAACCACCTCTCTGCCCCAACGCCTGCTGGGGCTTAGTTCCCAAGATGCCAGCACAAGACCGGGGAGTCTCTGAACCACTTTATTTGCCCTTAAATCGCTTCTACACCTGGCTGAGTTCTTAACCAAAGCTTTATCTTTCAGCCCGTGAAAAGTGCAGCGTGTCGGAATTTAGATGCGAGGATGGCCAGTGCATATCGTATTCTCTGCGTTGTGACGGGAACCGAGACTGCCGCGACCGCTCGGACGAAGACGGCTGTCCAGTGGCCTGGCCCCTGCGGTGCCCGCCGGGGGAGGTGAAGTGCCCGAGGAGCGGGGAGTGTGTGTTGGCGGAGTGGATATGTGACCACGACTTAGACTGCAAAGATGGAAGCGACGAGAAGGTAGTCACGCTTCTTTCAGAAACAGAGAGTTGGTTTCTAATCACGACGGTAACTCATGCTTCCCCATGGAACTCTTGGGAGACACAAGGACAGAAAGGTCCCCCATAATCGCCAGGCAGAAAGCCACTCATAGCTGTATCCAACTGCCAGCAGCCCCCTGTGAAAGTCAAATTTCCAAGAGGTTATTTGTTGTAGGAGACTTGCAAGTGTTAGGCCTCGGTATGACTTGAGCTGTGACTTAGATGTCCCACTCGGAGATGTGCTTTGAAGCTCTGCTTACCTGTCACCGTGGAGCACAACGATGTTCCACATTGTATGCTAGGCAGCTTGGACTTGAATCCTACTATTTGCACTTGACCTTAAGAAAGTACTTACTCTCTCATGTTGTATTTCCTCATCAGTAAAATGGGCATAAGATGTGCCTCGTAGTGTCTGGAGGGTTGAGAGTGGACCTGGGCTGTAGCAGGTACATGGTGTCCCCTTTTTTCCTCTTGTCCATCCTGCGTAAGACCTGAGTTTGCAAGTCCCATTAGGGGCAAAATCACTATTACTGTGCTGGGTGTGCATCAGACAAGGTGGGAAGAACTCTGGAGAAGAGCTGCCAGAGCAGGTCCTTTTGCTTATGCCTCTTAAATTAAGACTTCCTAATTTGACAAAATAAGACATTTCTTCCCATTTCCCACTCCTATTTGTATCACCTAGAACCCCTCACCTAAACTCCAGCTACAGGAAGAATTTCTCATAATTCCTGTCACTTCTGAGTTTCTAGGATGTACCCAGCCTTGCTGCAGAAGGGTCTTGGGGTTGAAAACCCTTCCTGGGTGCTGAACGCTGGTGTCACTGAGCCTCCCACTGTCTCCCCAGAACTGTGACCCTCAGGGGCTTCGCTGTGGCTCCGGCCAGTGGCCCTGTGCCAGTGCGGACCAGTGTGTGCCTGACTCGTGGCGCTGTGATGGACAGAGCGACTGCAGGGACGGCAGCGACGAGGCTGGGTGTAAGTGCGGGGGGAGCCCTCACTGAAGGGGGAGGCAAATAACTTCAAGGGGCTCCTGCCACTGGCTTCTGCTTGGCGTGAGAAAGCAGCTCAGCATGAAAACGCTACAGGACCGGAAACCCGTTCCTCACCAGAATGGCAGCATCTTGCCCACAGGGGAGCCTGGCTGTGCTGGTGGGGGGGGCGCATGTTGTGGGGTGGACTATAAAGGTACAAAGTCACCCTCTCCAGGCCCCCCCGAGAAGTGCCAGAGCTCTGAGTTCCAGTGCCTCTCCTCTGCCTGCCTCAAACTCAGCCTGGTGTGCGACGGGGAGGAGGACTGTGCCGACGGCTCCGACGAGGGTGGACAGTGCTCGTGGTCAGCATGCAGCCAAGCACGGTGTTCCCACACCTGCCACCCAACCCCGAGTGGTCCTGTGAGTGTGTCTCTTACTAGCGTGTCTAGCAACTGTCAACCTGGCCCAGTGCAGGGGGTGGCTTCTTTGCAGGGGCTGCCCCTGGCTGCTTCTCAAGCTCTGAGTCTCACACGGCAGAGCTGCCCTGACCCAGGCACGGGTGTCCCTGTGCCTGCACTGTGGCGGGCTCCTGGTGAGTCCTGTCTTGTCTCTTTCCTGTCTCATGCTTTCTGGAACTGGATCAGCCAGACTCCAGAAACTCTACCTCCAGTGTTCTTCCCACCCCAGCCACAAACTCTGGGTCACACTTAGGGCTCAGCCAGAATTTTTTGTGGTTGTCCCAAGAACCAAATAACCCTCCCTTCATGTTGTAGCTCAGGAAATCAAATACCTACCCACATGGAAGTCTTTTCCATGTGAATTACATGCAATGTGACCTGCCCTAACTTTAAGACCTGCCTATGTTGGAGCCTAGTTGGCTAACCATAGTAGTGACCTTGATTCTGATGGGCAAGTAGAGGAAAACTGTTCTGGTGTCTGGTCCTGGTCGTGTCTCTATTGGTGGACAGCCAGGTCCATAAGTCTGCGTGTCTCTTCACTTACTGGCTGTGTTGGGGTTCCAGGGGTCCTGTGCTGAACTCAGACACCTTTGTCAACTCAGGCCCAGGGTGGTGGCAAGGGTGCAAGGTGTGTGGCGGGGTTGCTAGGAAGAACAGAGTGACTGTATTCAAAATGAAGTTGGTCCCAAGAACCATTGAATGTATTGCCATATGCTTTCTATAGCAAGGTCAAGGTCTTTTTAGAAAAACCAGTGGTGTACTGTCTTCAGAAAGTGTTAATGTTTCTGCCAACCTCTTTCAGATGTGTGCCTGCGAGCGAGGCTTTGAGCTGGAGGGCAGTGGCCGAGTCTGCCAGGATGTGGATGAGTGCCAGGGGCCGGGGGCTCGGCCTTGCAGCCAGACCTGCATCAACACCGAGGGCTCCTACCACTGCGCCTGTCGCCCAGGCTACCTGCTGGAGCCTGATGGCCACACCTGTAAAGCAGCAGGTTAACTGGAGCTGGGAGTGTCTCCTAAGCTGGGTCACGAGCTTCAAGGTGCTAACTCGGCCAGGAATGCCAATGCAAACCTCTCTTTCTCGGGTCTTAAATGCTCCTGCCTGCTTTGTCTGTCTTTAGAGCAAGATTAGCAGAATCCCAAAGCACTCTTTTGATACCTCGTATTTCAGACCAAATTAGAGTTTGAAATTGTCTACCGATAAAGCGGTATTATAACAAAACCATAACTCTGGCCTGTGTACCCATGGGTCAGCCTTACCTGGAGCTAGAAAAGTCTCTGAAGTCCTAACTAGCACATCTTTCCTGCCCACTTACCCCACATATTTAGTTAGAAATGTGATGTTCAATTTAAGCTAATTATGCCTTCATTCTATGTATCCTCACATGTGGGTATTAGCTTGACCATTACACGAGGGAAGAGTGACTTATCTGTCAGAGGGCTGGCATCACAGCCCTGGCCACCCCAAGGCAGAGACTCCTTTGACCTCTAATTCCCTGGCCAGGGCTGGGGGTCACTGCCAGAACTCCCAAAGGCCATACTGAAAGCGGTTCTTGTTCAACAGGGACTGAACCAGTCCTGCTCGTGGCAATTCAGTTTAACCTGCTCCTCTACGGACTGAGGAGCTTGAAAGAAGATATTCTGGCAACGACAGACAAGAACCTGACTATTTTCTCCATTGACTATGACTTGCTGGATCAGAAAGTCTTCTGGACAGATCTCGGTGCAGAAAGCATTCAGTGGCTGAGCATGGACACCAAGAAGAAAGGGACTGTAGTAAAAGGTAGGTCCCTCGCCTTTACCAATACACATGGCATGAAAAAGAAAAGGAGTGGCCATTAACGCTCTAAACATTGCTTTAATTGCATCTCCTTAACTAAAAGGGATCCAGGCTTGCTCGTTGGTTGAAATGGAAAGATATCGATACAGTGTCATCTCAACAGACACAGGAGTTGGCCAAACTGGCAGCCAGTGGCCACAGGAGTAATGGCCGTCTTCCTCTACAAATAGCACTGTGGAGCATTTGAGAGGAGGCTGCTCTGGTGGAAATGCATACACCAGTTTGAAAATGAACCGATGTGGCATCCTAGCCTGATGCACAGTCTGAGCTGAAGGCCAGTAAGAGCTTTGATTTAACTTAAGTGCGCATGCTGAATGGTTTCCTCTCTTCAGGAATAAAGTCAGACTGCATAGCGGTCGACTGGATTGGGAGGAATCTCTACTGGACAGATGGGACAGCTGGCCAGATTTTGGCAATTCCGTTGACTGCTGTCTGGAGAGGAAAACCTGAGTACACGGTTGTCCTGGATGACGGCTTGAATCAACCACGGTCTTTGGCGTTAGACCCCCTAAATGGGTGAGTCTGGGCTTAACAGTGTCCGGTCAGATCCTTGAATTTTGTTATTCTTCCTTAGCCCTTCTTTGGTTCTATTCACTCAACACTGAACAAGTGAAGAGAAACCTTCTATGACTTGACTTTGTATTTTATGGTGACGTAGGTCAACCACACGCGTAGTAAGTTTGAAAGCTTCTGGAAAGAGTCATTTATGTCGGTAAAGTGAGATGTGAGTGTCTCACTTGGTGGTCCACCTATGCTTTCTTTTGACAAAATAAACAAAAATACCCCTGAATGGAGAATTTTTGTGGCTTTCAAATTGCAGGAGGAAGAAGAGTGGGATGAGGGATAGTATTTACTTTACAATAATGTGCTTGGGGGTGGGTGGGTAGAATAATTGTGTCTTGGAGTTGAACTTGGGTTCTTCATCCAGAGTCCTTTCCCCAGGAACCTAGAGATGACATTTCCCACGTGGCAGAGCCACAGGCCCTCATTGGGGTGGCCACATGTATCTTAAATGAAAAAATAAGAAAGAGCAAAACTCAGGACTCAAAATTCAGGATTCAAAGAAAGATAAAACTCAGAATAGCAGATTGGGTATCCTTCCTCTATTTTTCTCACCTTTTGATACCTTCAGCCAGGAGCCTGTTAACACAGAAATCAACTGTGTGTGTGATACATCTCCTGGCTGCGGCTGCGGCCAAGAATAAAGCCTGAGGCACATGACTGCCTGGAGAACTGGCATACTTTCCAGTCCAGAAAAGACTGTCAGCTTCCCTGAATATTTTCTGTGGTTTAAGCACTAATGTATGTCTAGCCTTCGTACACAACTTTTATGATATTTTACTCCCAAATGATGACTAAACAATCGCTATAAAATATCAAGAAAACCTCTTACCACATCATAATTATGCTCAGGGAATAAACCAAGTTTACATTTTTTTACATTTTAATTTAAAGAAAAACTAATTGGGCTGCAGATCACTGTGTTAAGGGATGAATAGATGTCATTTTCTGCGAGATAACGCTTTATCCCAATGCTGACTTCTGTTCATATAGGTTAATGTACTGGTCTGAAAAAGTCGGAGGAGAGTCTCGCATAGAACAAGCTGGAATGGATGGTGGCAACAGAAAAGTGCTCATCGAGCAAGGCCTGGGCTGGCCAACTAGCATCGTTCTGGACCAGCTGAGTTGGAAGATGTTCTGGTCTGACGACAAATTTCACTGTATCGGCTCTGCCAATCTAGACGGTACTGGTGTTAGCGTAAGTGCTGTTTCGATATTAGACTTATCTGAAATGCCATGGGCTTTGTGTAACTCTCATCCCGGAAACCTCAGCTTCACCATTTTGTTTTATTTTATTTTTAAATATTTTGTTGTTGGTGCCATGCCAGTTGTCCTGATGTCACTTCCCCCGTTTTAGATGTTGCAGCTAACGCAAATCAAGAGCCCCTTTTCCGTTGCTGTGTTGGAAGACGAAGTCTTCTGGTCTGAAACAAAGACGAGAACAGTGCAGCGTATGCAGAAGCTGACTGGCAAGAACAGGGCCGTGCTCGTCAAGCGTTTTGAACAGCCTTACGGACTCAAGGTCTATAACATACTCTTCAAAATATCCCCTAATTCTCCCTGATAGGGCCACATGCGTGAGGCTGCCCGGAGTGCAAACTCGAGTGACGTGTTCATCAGCTGTCTCTAAGGATTCCACAATGCCTATTTCTTCCAGGTGATGCACGAAGTCCTGCAGCCCAGGTCCTCCAACCCTTGTCTGGACACTGGGTGTTCTCATTTGTGCCTTCTGAGCCCACGATCCAAGGGAAGCTGTCGTTGCCCAGTCGGACTCCTGCTTGCAGATGACAGTGTCAGCTGTGTCCCCGTCAAGGAGTCTGCATTTCTGTTCCTGGCGTTGCCCACAGTTATCACACAGGTACTGCCCACAGCCTTCCTCGTGCGTCTGTGCGCGGCTGCGTTCTCTTTCACACTGAGGAATCTGAGCTCTTCATGGGCAGTTATACCTAGCAGAGGTTCTTTCCCTTGCATGTTCTTCAAGTGCAGCTTCAATTTTAGTATTCACTGTGTGCTGGGAGCGATCATGACCAAAATAAAGTAGCTATGAAATAAGGGTGACTTCTATGTAAATTCCATTAGGAAATGCTTAGCACATCAGAACATACTGAAATCACTTTAATTCAGTTTAGACACCTTTGTTAAGTTGCCCAAGCACCGAGATAATGATGCAGAGGAATTCCAAACACAAAGAGCTCGGCTCAGTTCTAGCCCGGGGGTCGGGGGCAAGTGCATTTTGTGAGGGCACTTTTCTTAAATCACAGGGGGACAAGAGGCTCTGACAGGCATGTCACCCCTAGCTTCTAACATCTAGAGGACTTGGCATTTTACAAAAAAAAACAAAACAAATTTTGGTCTGGAAGATAAACTCTAGCTTCCTTAAGATCTTAATAGTAGAAGCTCATTTAAAGGGGAGGGCCCTGAAGAGAGGGGTAAATCTTCAAAACACCCAAATTCAAGGAATTTAAAGTGCTTGAAGCCCCAGGAAAGGGGAGAAATAACTGCTATCTGCTTTTCGAAGATAGAACACATAAAAATCTGAACTTAAGTATCTTACCATTAATGCAAAATCAAGGTAATGAATTAGGCTATACTCAACTGGTATCATCCACCTAACTTTTTTTCTGTAGATTTATCTGAAAAACCTAGAAGCTTTACTGGAACAAGCAACTTTACCAGAACATAGGACACTTCCCTTCACCAGTGTGAACCAGCTGGCCTCAGTGGACTACCTGGTCCAGGAAAAGGCCCTCTACCTCTCAGAGTTGGAGAGTGGTGATATCAGGCTACTGAGGCTCAAAGAATCCGGAAAGCTCTCTTGGAGGAAAATCCTATCTGTGGTGGGGACAGTGATCGACCTTGCTGTGGACTGGTTGAGTGGAAACATATACTGGATTGACAGTGAAAATCCTCATATCCATGTAGTTTCATCTAAAGGCCAGTATTCCACTGTCGTGTTCAGCGAAAACCTGCACCGCCCGACCTGTGTGGCGCTCCATCCACCTACTGTGGTCATGTGTTTTGTGGATCTGCGTCCCCAGGGCGACGGTGGGCGTGGCTCCAGCATTGACTGCGCCTTCATGGATGGCAGCAGGAGGAAGGTGCTGTGGCAGAAATCCCAGGTCCCTGTGGGTCTGACCTTTTCAGATTCAGGAACTCGAGTATACTGGGCTGATACTGGTAATTATTGCCTACACCCTAAATGTGAGTCTGAGGGACCTTGGCCAGAGTGAAGTGGAAATGGTCAGCCTCCTGATCTTCAGCCATAATTTCAAATAGCTTTTAAGTCAGAGTTTATATTTTCTGTACCACCTTCCAAATAAATATAATTCCCCATCCTGAGTGGCATGTATCACCCCACAGTGGTGCAATAGCCCCTTTGTGAAGGTGTAACCTGGAGAACGTAAAAATGCATATGAGCAAGTCTTTGTGCAGCATCGTTGGGGAGAGTGAATGAAGAAGAGCTGGCCTTCAGGGAATGCATGGCTGACGGTCTCCTCCTGGAGGGGTGGCAGGGCCAAGCACAGCTGGTTGGGCGAAGTGAAGTAAACCGACCCTCTTTCTCTAGGGAGAGGACTCATAGAAAGTATTCAACAAGACGGCTCTAGATACAGAGTAGATCGCAGAGGAATCCGGGGCCTTAACCTCTTTGCTTATGGCCAAGGCATGCTGTTCTGGACAACGGTTGATGATGGTAGGTCTTCATTCTATATCTGATTGTCTTTGTGATCTGCCTTTACTCCTGGGTATCCAAAGAGATTCTGCTACTGCTTAGCCCTGCTCTTTGTCAATGTCTGGGAAAAATTGCTAAACAACTTCCCTAATCTAACATGTATGTGTAACAGTGATTCTGTGCCCTGGGGGAGCTTTAACTTCTTGGGCTATTTTTTGCATAGTCCATTTCTGCCTGAGATTTCTGGCATTCATGTGAGGCTTCCTGCTTTGGAGGACACCTGATATAGTAGAGAGAGAACTGGACCGGAAAATGAAAGTAGGTTGTACCACGGCTCTGCCAGTTTGTAGTAGCTAGTAGCTGTAACACCTTACCTGTAAAAGGAAGACAGTCCCTGCTTCAGCTGACTAAATGCAGCATGACAATACTAGGTGACTATGGAACATTTTCCACTTGCAGAGCATTTCTAGTATATTCGAAGAGATTGTCCTAAACTCAAATACTCTAGTATAGTGATTTTCCACCTTTTTCATGCCATGACACATAAACCAATTCCTAACATTTTTTAACACATCAAAAAATATATTTTTGTCAGTCTGACAGAAAAAGCTATAATTTGATTCATTCACACCAGATGGCTACTGTTGTTTTGATTGTCATCATTTTTTTTATTTAACAGTCGAAGAGAAAAGAAGCCAGTGCCGCTGACGAAATAGTCAGGGGTTGCATGTTTGGAAAGTTCTTGTGGTGCACCAGTATGCGGTGGCACAGTGGTTGAAAATTGCTGCTCTAGTATATTGTTTCTGGCTAGAACCTAGATTTGCTAAAAAAGGGAAACACACAGCATATGTGTTTAAAATAAACCTGTCTCTTTACATTTCCAAATTCTGGTCCATTGACCAGTTGGGCTTGGCCACATCAGCCTTTCAAAGACAAGTTGTCAGATTCTACCCCAGAGATTCTTCTTCTTCTTACTAGGTCTGTGGGAAGACCTTTGCCATCTATTTTAAGATTTTGTAATGACTCTTGTTGCAAATAAGCCATTTTTTGAAATGGTCTAGAACAATGTTTTAATTTATTATCCATCAGTTGTATGGGCTGGTTGAAGTTGCATATATCCTAATTTCCTATCTTTAGATATCGGGACATACATGAATGACTCAACATAGCTTATTAATACCTGTTTTAATTTTGGAAAAGGGTATAGAATGTTTTGTATTTATCTGAATTTTTTTCTGAGAAACAAGATTTAGGAGAATACATGCCTCATCTCTAAAACTCTTGTTATTCAACTGGAGTTTGTGCAAACAAGTGACAGTTTTCACGTTGAGCAATGTTTTTTGCCCAGGAAGCTGTCTTAAAACCTCACTTTCATTAATGATTGTTCACTGGCTTTTGTTTCAGCCCAAATCACTAAAGTTTGGTACAGTGAGGCCGAACTTTCAGAAAACCGGTGGTTCGAAGTAGACCAGAAGATTGTGGATTTAAAAGTATACAGTAAACTTCGTCAACAGGGTAAGTAGGTAACTCCACAATGATTACAACACTGAAGTCTACTGAATTTCTTCCTGGAGACAATAGTCCATCCTTTGTTATCTCTTCAAAATATCTTTGTGTTTTCCATTAAAATATTTTTCTGGCCAATTCCTATAGATCTTCATAACTCTCTGGTCTCTCTGCAGTTATATGCAGTCTGGTTCTAGTCTCTAACTAGTTCTGTTCTTTAGTAGAAGATGTACTAGTGGTAAGTGTACATCTTCTAGGTGCACGGGACTGAAGTTCGGGCTGGACTGGAGCTTGGTACACTTGAGTCTATTTTTAGTTCTCTTATTATGGATTAATTACAACGGTGGTATAATTGTGGAAAATCCACTTTCAGCTCTAAAGTGGAGCCAGTCTTCATGCTACTCATTGTCACTTGTATCTACTTGTGATGTCATCTAATTATTGAAGTATCAAACGGAGGTGGCGCTCAGATGTTTTTCTCCACCTTACTTATAGACACAAATAAGGCACCTGATTGAGTGTTTGGGGAGGGTGGTGGTGGGCTCGGTTGAAGTCATAATAGAAGAAATCTGTTCCTAGTGGAGATTAGTACCATCAATGTGAGCTCAAACAGTTAATCACGCCTACCTTTCTCATGGTTGTTGAGTATACATATCAGGCTTAAGAGAATGCCGCTCCATTGCTTTGCTCTTGAAAGCTAACTTTTATAGTTGAATTAGTTATGCTCAATCCTAAAGTCTTGGCTTTGTGGGGAGAACCTTTTCAGAATTCTTCAGTGTGACAAATGGTCACATCACAAATTGATCTTCATCTGTTGCTTAATTCTAAGAACCAGAATTAAGGGGGGCCTTTGTCACCCTTAAAGTAGGTTGTATCTATACTATATACACACCTATTCCACAATTCCGGGAATATCTTAAAAAGTAACAACTTGCTAGAATTTAAATCTTAAGATAAAGGCTTTGGAGAACTATGAGCAACTATAAATGGCTGGCTCAGTCAGACTCTTCTCCAACTCCCCCCGCACCTACTGCCCACATTCTCTGGCAAGTGCCAATCTGTTCTCTCTGTACAATTCTCAGAGGGACCATGGGGACCACAGCCCCCATAGTTTCATCTGAGGAGTGATTTATGTGTAAGACCCTTCTAGTTCCAATGTTGGGTGGTTGATGTGAGGGGAGGAGACAATTCACAATGGGGTCTTGAATGAACTGCAGTTCACCTCAGTTTTTCTTAAGCCCGTCCCTAGTCTGAACTCCTTGTTTTCTAAAGCCATGCTTACCCGTGGAGAAGAATCACCAATTGCTTGGTACCCAGTTGACTAAGAGGAATTAAACTGCAGAGCTGTCTCCTCTGGGGAAATATCTGGGTCCTATCACTCTGACAGTGTATCTGCAGAAAATTTGCAAAAGACCCTTCGGGGAAAAAAAAATCTAAATTGGTATATTTGCGGGGCGGGAATCCACAGGTAGTCACAGCTGCTCAAACGACAATGGAGGATGTAGCCACATTTGTTTACCGAAGCCTGACGGACAGACCTGTAAGTGTTCCAGCGGGTACTACTTGGCCGACACAAACAGATGCATTGAAGTTGTCCGCTGCTCTGCGCCATCACAGTCCTGTGAGGACGGCCGGACATGCATTTCCCCGGAGCAAGTGTGTGACGGCCGTGCTGACTGCCTGGATGCGTCCGATGAAATGAGCTGTGAGTAATTCCTGTTCATCGCTGTGAGTGGCTGGCTTTTAGTAACATCGAATTTGTCAATACTCCTTAAGCTTTTATCCTCTCAATTACTACCTCGTTATCACTGTGTCCTCTTTAAACTGAACAATAGGAAACTCCTAGTCTGGGCAACTGGACATGGAGTACGGGAACCCCTTGTGGAAAGCTAACGTGCCCTCTGGTTTGATTTTAGAGCAGGCAGTGTGATAGCGAGCTGCAGTGGGATAGTGAACGGCCAGTCTGTGTGTGGTCCGAGAGAACACACGTTTCTCCTACGTTTGACTCAGCCCGTGTTTGATCACTTGGTAGGCACAGCCCAGGGGAAGCCGGTTAGGCAAACCATTTGACCTCTCTTGGCTCCCCCTTTTCCATGTGGAAATAGCACTTTCTACCTTACAGAGGTGTTAAGGAATGTAAGAGAATGTGTATAAAGCTGTCATGTTAGTACTTAAATGTTAACTGTAAATGGCCGTTATAGCAATACTGTGCCAAACAGTATGTTCATGGGAAGGTGTGTTCACAGCCAGTCATCTGAGCAACTACAGCTCATTCTGCCTGTAGCCACCCTCTCCTAATGCTATAGCTGTATCCCCAATGGTATCCAGGTCCTCTAAGCTACAGAACTGGCGAGGCAGTGGACGTGGTACTGAAACTGGTCATAACTACTAAAGAAAAAAATTTAGAAAAGTCATCTTACAGGAAAGTGTTCTCACTGGCTTCTCAATTTCTCATCTCACCCTCTAAAACCCGACCGGCTGGAAGACAGATGGTGCCCCTACTCAGTTCATCCTAACTAGGACAGAGAACGGATTTTCCAGGGTTGATCTGATGGTCTTGTAAATGAGGGTGGTTTTGTTGAACGCCCTGTGTTGGCAGTGAGTCACGGGTGGGGAGGCAGTGATTGAGGCATTTATCATCCTCATCACCTGGTTTTAAAACTAAACCAGAAAATGGACATACTTGCACTTGCTCTCCCATTCCTGACGACTAGGCCCAATAGTTAACTCCGCTCCTTGATAATGATTTCACCCTGACTTTTGCATCACTTTTTTGGAGAGGATTACTGAGTGTGCAAAGTGACGCTGGCTTCCTCCAGATATGCCTTACTGTGAGGGACCCTAAACTGCCCGGGACGGAAACACTCCAGTGAGCCAGGTGAAGGCGGAGGCAAGACGCAGTTTCATTGCTGATCTGCAGCCTTCCCGCCCTGCAGTTTGGTCTTCAGTGTTCACGTGAGGGTAACGCTCACGCCGACAATAACAGACAGCACAGTGAGATGCCTTAAACAGACTTCGCTGCACACTCCTCTGTGGTCAGAAGCACCTTGTTGCCTACCCCCTGCCTAATGTGCGCCCCTCCTACTACCACCACCGAATCTGGTTCAACATTTGCCACGTGTAGATCTTGCTAAAATTACAGTTTACTTGGACTCAAAAGGCCAGATAGCTCCGGTGGTTAGAGTGTTGTCCCCATTGCCGAAGTCCCCATCGCCGAGGCTGGGGGTTTGGTCCCGGCCAGGGCACATACAAGAATCAAGCAATGAATGCATAAATACGTGGAGCAATAAATTGATGTTCCTCTCTCTAAAAAAATTCTTAATAAAACGTTTTAAATATTTACAGGTAAACTTATATTTGAAAAGTCTTTCCAGTCTCTACATTTACTGTTTAAGTCTGCCACACTGGTGCTCACAGAATAAAACACTGTCAGTGACAGGCTCCGCCTTGGCTAAACCTGCGCGGACTTTCCTCTAAGAGTACACCGCTCTGATCGATAGGCTGGTCCTGAACCAGACGTGTTAAGTGCTGTAAGATAGGCAGTTCTTAATACAAATTTTAATAATTTTTTTTCCTTTGGCCAAAAGTGATGAGAGTGATTTATGATTTTATAAATTCAGCCTCATCTGGTTGAGTCCATTAGAATTCTTGTTCTTTTGAAATAGCTCTTAGCTGTTGAATGTACGTGTGTATACCCATGCCCCCACCTGCTGTTTTTGTAGGCACCTCTCCAGATAAAACCCATTCATCGCCCACACCTGAAAAGCTGGAGGCTGCAGAAAGGGTCACCCCTAAAATTACCCTGCATCCCCAGGCTTCCGAGCCCCCCGAGGCTACTTCCCAGGGCCCAGAAGGGATGACCCATCCTGTGAGAAAAACACTGATCCCTCCCATCCTTGGTCAAGAAAGCAAGACCTCAGAAACCAAGGAAAGAGAGAAGCTTGTTCAGCCCAAGGACTCACAGAGGACAAAACAGCTGCCCTGTAGCAGCGATTTCTGTGACGGGAGGGGCATCTGCACAATGGAAGGGGAGCTGAGAAAATGCAGCTGTCTGGTGGAAAACAATGGAGAGGTCTGTGAAGAGGCAGCGCGTGGGCCAGCCCTGAGCTACATCACCCTCGGCTCAACCATCGGCCTATCAGTTGTCCTGGTGGCTCTGGGAGCGTTTGTGCATTTCAGAAAAGACCGTAAACTAAAAAGGTGAGCAGCTATTAATGTCCTCATGGGGGAGTGTTATTCCAAAGAAGTTGCTTATAAAATAAGATGAATGGGGTTGGAGGTATTTGTCCACTCTAGAAAGGCTGAGAAAGGCTTTATTTAGTCGATGAAGCAGCCTCACCTGTTAGATGACTAGAAAAGTAATAATTGGGATCATCTTTTCAAGTGGTACCTGGGGCAGATACACCTGCCTCAACAGTTGTCAGGGTCCCAATCTCCAGGATGCGGGGAGGTGACTCCCCACTGATGAGGCAGAGTTAGTCCAACAGCTGGAGGAAAAACTTGTTAAGAGAGGTGTGTTAGTTTGCTAGAGTTAGTCCAATGGCTGGAGGAAAAACTTGTTAAGAGAGGTGTGTTAGTTTGCTAGGGCTGCTATAACAAAGACCACAGACGGGGCGTCTTCAACAACAGAAATGTATTTCCCCACAGCTCTGGCGGCTGGAAGTCTGAAATCAGTGTGTCCGTGGGGTTGGTTTCTTCTGAGGCTAAGGGCTGCTTTCTCCTCCAACTGTGGCTACAGACGTCTCTGTGACCCCCCATGGTCTTCCCTCTGTGCGTGTCTGGGGCCCACTTTCTTCTTCTTATAAGGACATCCGTCACATTGGACTAGGGCCCAAACTCATGACCTCCTTTTAACATAATTACCTCTTTCCAAATTCGATTACATTCTAAAGGAATGGGGTTTATGACTGAGACATTTGAATTTAGAAGGGGTATCTCTCATCCCGCAACAGGAGGTAAAATAAACTCAGGAAAGACTTAAAGCAAAAGCATCAAGTTTTGTCAAAGAGCAAGAGAGTCAGTGGATTAAAGAAACAAATACGAACCCTGGCTGGTGTAGCTCAGTGGATTGAGTGCAGGCCTGTAAACCAAAGCATTGCTGGTTTGATTCCCAGTCAGGGCACATGCCTGACTTGCAGGTCAGGTCCCCAGTATGGGGTGTGCTAGAGGCAACTATACATTGATGTTTCACTCCCTCTCTTTCTCCCTCCCTTCCCCATTTCTCTAAAATAAATAAAATCTTAAAAAAGAGAGAAACAAACACAAATAATGAAATGATGATTTAGTGTAGGAATGATGACAAAATAAACCGTAGCATATCAAGATATAGTAACTGAAGACACTGATCAGATAATCAGACATTAAACAGACTATGCATCAAGAAACGTAGAAATGATGAAAGTTTTAAAAGTTCCATCTCTACCCAGCCTTCAGTTTACAGGATGAATGTCAGGGGAAGTGATTTGTCTTTGTCCAAGGTAACACTGGTTAGTTAACAGCTAACTGGTTAATATTAAGATACTGAGATGCTACTCTTGGGAATTCTGATTGTCACCTCAGTTTTTTTTAACTACATTAACTTGCCAGTTACTGTGTTCATTTGCCACTGATCTGTCCTTGGATTCAGTACTTATTGGCCCCAATTACCTAGTTCCCCTCAATTGAGAGATGTATCAACTCAGGAGTTAAATGAATACTTAGTAAGAAATAATAATTGACTTGGGGGTTGCCCATTCTAGGTCGTTTGCTTCATTAAAGAGACAATTAAAACAGGATATAATTAAAAAAAAATCCTGTGGTGGGGACAAGTTGGCCCTTTTTCACCATTCGCCAATCCCAGCTTCTAACTCAAGGGGCAACTCTTTTGACTTTGTTTCTTTGATTTCTAGAAACACGACAGCCTCATCAAGAACCCTGGCCAGCCACAAAGAAGATGACCAAGAAGGAGAGAATCTAATGAACACTGAGACTTTCGTCAATGAAGCCTATGATGAACAGGTATGCCTGCAAGTCTCTGAGGAGAACCAATTCTTGAGAGACAGTTAGAGAAGGACCCTTCTGAAAGCTCCTAGCTGGGTGAAAGCCGGCGGCACGAACTAGAGAATGATGCTATTATGTGTGTCAACGGAATGGCCAGCAACTTTGTTGTCTTTAGACTCTATTCCATCCTTAGTTGTTCAAACCAAAATGAGCCGTGCATGAGAGAGCAATCAAGAAATTTAGCTCTTGGCAGACTTCCACGAGTTCAGTACTGCTGCGGGGTGGGCTGTGGGAGGTGAGCAGGGTTAGTGGGAGTTACCCCTAAAATGTACCACTCCCTGTGGTCTCTTCTAACTTCTGTGCAGTTCAACCAGCTCTGTGCTTTTGCTTTGTTTTAACATAGAGCCTATTCTCTAACTTCATCTCTCTTTCCTGGCAGGTGTTGTTAACCTCTGTGCAAACTGACTAATCTGATGATGAAAAAAGAAAAAGAAGGAGCTGAGAAATCGCAATACAGATTGTTTATACATTTCATTGTGAGCTGTTCTAACTTCTGGAAGAGTTTATGGTCAATGGTCACTCATTATTAAAATAACTGCTCTCTGGATTCGGAGCGGCCATCGGTTTTGTCAGTGGGTGTGGGAAACAGTTCCATCTTCACGTAACGTAGGCCCCGGCTTATCAGCAGAAACTGTCTCATCTCGCTGCTGGCCCAGGACCAGTCAGGAGCTCTGGATTTGAATCTTGGCTCTGACACTCACTTTGAGCCAGTTAATCTCTCTGAACCTGTTTCTCCATCGTACACATGGAAACAAGTTCCCTTGAGTCTTTGCCTTTCACGCTGAAGGCCAGGTTTCTGCAGTGCGGCAAATGTGGATGTGTTCGCTCCCTACCGTTCCCTCGCTCAGATACAGTTTGCCGCCAAGTCGGCACTCACTTTTTCTGAAAAGTCATGGAATCAATGATTTTCTTATGCTCTCAAGTGACTCTAAAACTAAGTACAGGTGGACTACTTTACAGATGTGGAAACTCAGGTGAATGACTGGCCTGCCTTCTTTGCAGTGCAGTGGGTGGGTCCCATGGGCAGCAGCAGACACAGTGGTAGGTGTGGGCCAGGAGGACTCATCCCAGCTGGCTCTTGCCTGAGGGGCAAACATGTAGGCGCTACTGGGAGCCCGAACTCCCTCTGGCTGCTCTCCCTCTGCCTGCCTTCCTGAGTCTGCAGCAGTCACACCCACATAAGCAGTCAGGGGCACTGAATCTGTGATGGGAGACTGGTAACAAAGCAGGAGTGTGGTCTGAAACTCGGTGGTAGCAACCATGGGCAACTCACTCAGTCATGAAACTGTTTCCCCGAGGATAAAAATCAGATTAGCAGAACCCACACCAGGCCGATTGGGCACCAAATGGAAATATGAACAATGCCTGTACACTTTGCATCGTACTTGAATCTGATAATGTGAGTCTCAATTGTAATAAACACAACTTGACTTGGAAGACTTTTCTTGCTTGGATCTTTTCTAGACTATTCCTATTTAGTTTCTTACAGAATGAGTGTACATAGGCTTTCGTGCATAAAGAGAAGCCCTAGGCTTATTACTGTGGGTATAGTACAAAACATAAATGGTGCTTTGCAATCCAGTGTACAATGTCCCAAGTAGGAAGCAACCTCCCCGAGGAGCAATCGCTGGGGGCCCCGCCTTTCTGAGGCTGGGAGCTGCAGCAGCACCCTGACCTTGCGGCTGGGGCTCAGCCGTCTTTGAGAGGAAACCATTTTAGCACCATGTACGCCCCACCCTTCTCATCCACAGGGTAAATCTTGGGTTTATCTCACTATTGTCTCCCAAGAGCCACCCCCACAGCCAAGTTTTCCCTTGGCAAGGCTCTGCCTCCCCCTGGGCAAAAGTGCATTAAAATGACACAGAAGAACCCACGTCAAAGGCACACAGGAATGAGGTACAACAGTACTGCCACCTTCTCCGGACATGCTTACGCCGCTGCTGACATCTCCCTTAGGCCTTGTGTGGGTGTCAGCAGCTCAGCCCATTTCACAGGCTCTGCGGAAAAGTGTCCCTTCCGAACCCACCCTTCTCGTCCGCAGGTCTCGTTTCCTGTTTGGCCCGAGAAACTCCCCCTTGTTTCCTCTCCCTGGGAGAGAGAGAGCCCACTGCTGCCAAGTCTCCCAGAGGATCCTGGACGCACCCCTTCTCCTCACCTGCTGCTTATTTATATCCTTTCCGATCTCTGGTCGCTTATGGATGTATGCCTAAGCATTGTCCTGCGTGAATCTAGTTTAACGTGTCCCATTATGCTGTCCCTGTTGAAGAATTCACACAACATACTTGAATGTCCTTCTCCCCAGAAAGGCTTAATTTCCTAAATGGATACTTAAAATTTTATACTTCATTTCTTTTTTTTTAATTTTATTTTAATCATTGTTCAAATACAGTTTTCTCCTTTTTACTCCCAATCCAGCCCCCGCTCCCTCCCCTCCCCACTTCCCTCCCATTACCACCCTCCCCCTAGTTTTTGTCCATGTGTCCTTTAAGTTTGTTCCCATGAACCCTTCCCACTGTCCCCTGAAATTCCCTCTACTCTCTTCTGTGGGCACTGTCAGCCTGACCTCTATTTCAGTGTCTTTGGTTATATTTTGCTTGTTTCTTTGTTTTGTTATTTAGGTTCCTGAAAAATATGGAACACTTCAGGAATTTGCGTGTCATCCTTGCGCAAGGGCCATGCTAATCTTCTCTGTATCGTTCCAATTTTAGTATATGTGCTGCCGAAGCGAGCACTATACTTCATTTCTAATCATCTCTCTCCTCTACACTGGCGGTAACATGTCATCGTGTCTGTGTGGAGCAGAGGCATGGTTTCAGCCTTAAGAGCCTTCCATTGTGATGGTCCCTGTGTAAGGTATTGATTACCTGCTTAATTTCTCTCCACTCATAGGTGGAGCAGTAAGCCTGTAGCAGACATTAAACGTGAATTTCCTTAGAAGAACTCAACTTCTTTAACCTGGTCATAGGACTGAGTGTCCTTCTGGAAGAACAAGGAGATTTAGAAAAGTTCATTGACTCTTGCCTTAGGCTCAAAAAGCCCTACGCAAAACTTGAACTTTTGTGTCTGTTGTTAGCAATTACGAGTTAAATGAAGCGCTTTATGTGTATGGGGGACAGGCCATGGATGATGAGGGGAGTGCACGAAGTTCCCTAAGGAGTGCACTACTTGAACTCCTGGGAGGTTTATGAAATTTGGATAAACCGGGGACTAGACCATGGAGTTTGTTGCTATTGACCAATCACTAATTTTCCAGATCAGTCCGTTTCCCCAGCCTTTGCTGTTACCATTTCAAGTTTCTCTGCTCAGCCTCATCTAATTCTCAGTCTTCACTCTCGGAATATTAGATTTAAACAGACCCTCTGATAACATCTAATCCAGTCTCCCCAGTTGTGCAGAGGAGGAAATGGAAGTTCAGCAAGAGCAGAGCTGGGCTATTAGGAAGCATATTTTACCCAAATTCTGGAAAATGACAATGACTTGTGCGGTCTCCCTCGGCCTTTCCCTGGCCACTCACCACAGGGCGCAGCCCCGTTCACAGAGTGCTCCTGGGCCCACTCCCCACCTGCAGTCCCGGGTTTGGGCCGGAGGCCTCAGGCCACAGATTGCTTTCTCCACACATGACAATTGTGTATAAGGAGAGAAAGAATCTGGATACAGAAACAGCTTTTAGAGGTAACTTGAACTTATTCAATTGCTAATAGGCACTAGAGAAGCATTAGCACCCATTCTAGGATTACAAAATAAATAGAAACCCTGCCCTTACCTTCAACTTAGAGGTAAAATGGGAAAGTACATGAGGAAAAATCCACATTAGACATGTGTCTCCTATGTGCAAATATGAGTCCTCTAAGCTGGAGCTGGAGAATAGTTTAGGGTTCATGTGTGGGAGAGAGTAATGAGGGCGGAAACCTGGGCCTTGGCCAAATCATGAATGGAATTTAAGCTAAGAGTGGATGATACCTAAGAAAGATCCAGAGGGTTTTGAAGAGACGAATGACAGACTTCATTTCAGGGAGGCCAGTGTGAAGGTGAGGGGTGAGAGAGGGGGTATGTGAGTCAGGCAGGGGTCAGGGATCCTGGTGGTTAACCTTTTAATCTCTGGTGATGTGTGATGAGGCTCAAATTTCTTCTCTGCCAACTGCCTTGTGGGGCTGTTTACACATTGGCAGGATAGAATGTTCCTCAACAGCATGGTTTATATTTTATTCTGAAAACATTCTATTAAACAGATTGAATTTGTTTCAGAGTGTATTCCCTCCTAGAGAAGCTATTAGCCTGATAAAAGGCAAGAAGATGCTCCCCTCCCCCGCCTCGGCACCCCCAGCTTCTTCCTGCCCTTGAGACCTTGCGACCTTGCGACCTTGCTCTATGGAGAAGCAGCAGCCACACCTGCGGGTGCCAAGACCGCTCTGCCTACCTGTTTTCACCACTGCTTCTTGGGTGGATGCTGGAGTTTGCTGTTCTCTCAGGCTGGGATGCTTCCCTCTCTCTCTTTTCCCTCTTTTCTTTTTTTGTTTTAGGTGAAAGAAAAAGCTTATTAGTGAAGCAGTGACACGGAGGGTGGCTACTCCAGGGATAGAGTGTCCCCTCTCCCTCTTTCATTGTCTTGCTCCAGTAGCACTTCCTGACCACCTTCCCTAGAATACCACCCTTTTCTCCAGCCCTGGACTCTGGCTTATTGGTCTTCATCTTCCTTGCACGGATCTCTCACACTAGACTATGTGAGTTCCACACAGCAGGGCCTGGAATACTTTTGTTTTGCAAGGTGCCCACCAGGGTGCTAACACAAGGGCAGGTGTGCCCCACCTTGCTGGATGAATGACGTAGGAAATAAAAAGGGTGGCGGCTGAAGCACCTTTGACAGCTCCTCCCGCAGCCTCCAGCCTCCGCAAGGGACAACAGCGAGTGAGCTCCAAAGCTCACCCCTCCTTAGTGAGGGCGTGGGAGCCAGACTGGCGAAGGGGCGGGGCAGGGGCCGTGCTAAGGCAGCGCCTGCTCTACTTTGAGATTCCTCCATCCTCCAGGCCTGCCCTGAGTAATCCTGAAAAGATCTCATCCATTCAGTGAGAACGCACACTTTGGTGTGTAACGAGGATTATTAAAAGTGAGTGGTGACGGTGTGTGACGGGTGTGAAGGGTTCCAGGCAAGGCGGTTGTGCCCTTTCCCATGAGTGTCTTCACTGTGGTGTGGTTGCTACCTAGTTAGGGTCAAGTTTAGGGTAAGTTTCACTTCCAACAGCAACTTCCGAGGTGCTGGCCTCCTCCAGCCAGTCTGTCTAGAGTGTCAACTGAGAGACAGGGAGGGAAGGAGAAAGAGGGAGAGAAACATGGAGGTGTGAGAGACACATCACATGCACCACCCAACCAGGAACCTGGCCCACAACCCAGGTATGTGCCCTGACCAGGAATAGAACCGATGACCTTTTGGTCTGCAAGCCAGTGCTCAGTCCACTAAACTACACCAGCCAGAGCTGCGGTTTGCTCTTAATCAGCAGAGAGGAAGTGTTTTGAATATAAGCCAGTGGGTAATTTGGGGGGGGGGGGGGCGCGGGGAAATGTAAAACATACAAAACACCACTTGTTTGCTTTTATCAAACCTTCCCTAGAAATACGTGGAATTATGACGCAGAAAAGTTTCGGTAAATTTAGTACTTGCCAGAAATCCAGAGTCTTTGTGCTATCTGCTGGGTCCTGATTCTCAGGGGCCTCATCCCTTTTTAAGGTATTAGCTGTAAACAGCAGCGTTGCCTTCTCTCCACCCTGGCTGTTCCTGGGAAGGGAGCCCCTAACTCAACGAGAGGGCAAGCCCTCAAAGGGCTGATTATGCGCTGCCAGTGGGACTGAAATCTGAGTGAGGCACAGGCCCGGTGAGAGCCTGGCAGCCACAAGTGGGGGCCAGGAGCCCGCAGCCTCAGCATCTCCTGGGAGATCTTAGGGAATCAGCTTCACTCCAGACCAACTGAACCAGAATTTGCATTTGAAAAAGATCCCCAAGCGATATGCCTGCACGCTCAAGTGTGGTCGAGAAAACATAGAAACAGGTAATTCCAGTACCAAATGGCCGAGAAGTGAATCTGTGTTACCCCTTCTGCTGCTATGGAGCAGCCCGTGCTGTTCGGTTAGTTTTATGGCCCTCTGCTATCAGTGGTCCCTCTCTGAACAGAGTGTTCTGCCTCTGAAGTGGCCACCAGTGGCAGGTTTGAAAGGTGAGATGCAGTTCAGTTAAAGGCACCTGGAAATCAATCACTCGGAACGAGAGCCAGCCCTACTCGTGCCATCAAGTCCTTCTCATGAACGCACCGATGCCATGCCTCCTCGTGACTCTGGGCATCACTGTTACAAGAGGAAACGATTCCTGACTGCACTTCCTGTGGAAATGGGCACTTAAAGTTTTTCCAACAATAGACCAGGTGCTGCACAGAAAACAGCATGAACCCACAAACAAAGGAGACAGGAATCTGAGTGGGGCCCCCTCGCCTCTTTCAGCAACGTTACACCAAGAGGTGCGAAGTTCGGAGGGCAAGATTTCTGGAACAGTGCTCAGGCAGCCAGGACATCGTTGGTAATTAAGGCTTAAACTCCAAAAGGTTGTACTGGAGACAAACTGCTTTTGTGGGTATATTGCAAGTCTTAGTTTCACATTTTATGTGTAAACGAGAGATCTGTAAACACGTCCTTTAACCTAGTATGATCAACAGGTTCCCTTGTGCACCAAATATTTAATCGATGGCCTTCTAAGTCTAGGGCAGGGGAGCCAAGGAACAGAACGGCATGCATTACTCCTCTCCTGCTTCTCTGGCTTCTACAAGGGAAACTCTGGCGTGACCTCAACTTTAACATCAAAGAATAAGCAATAAGAAAAGATAAATCCTATTTATACACGAGGAAATGTACACATGAGTTAGTCAGGTTATTTCATTCCAGGAAAGCCAGGAAAGCTGCTATAATTGCATGGCTCTGCGTTTATTTTTGAGAGCTTCATTCAAACACAGCCAGAAATAGACTGGTCTCTCCAGAGTTTGCATGAAAATGAATTATACAGCAGGAAAGAAATTAGTAATATTTAATTACGTTGATGCAAAGTTCATCAGCATTTCAGAATATTGTTTCAAGGTGTTAAGTCGATTTTTGGCCTCCACAGCCGAGGCTGACTTTTTTGTTGTTATTGTCCCTTGTCAATAAGATGCAAAGTCGCTCTCTGTCCTTCAGCTGAAAGAGGGATAAGCCTGTCACCCTATAAGGACCCTGATTCCTCTGGAGAGAACAACAGCAGCTCTATATAAAGAAAAACAAACCCAACCTGAAGTAAACGTCCAAGGAGTCTAGTTTGGCCACAGGAAAGGAAGACCGCCCTCCAAACCAGGCGCAGTTACAGGAACGGTGTCCAAGGTTCCGACTCCAGGCCCCAAGGGAACAGACACGTTTAAGGTTAGACGGTGGTGGCGAGAGTCCTCCGTCCGGGCAGCGCAAGCTGCGGGGCGCGGTCTACAGATCGGAGTCGCAGGGCAGGGAGCTGTGGCAGGGGCGGGTGCTGCGCGAGGAGGCGCCCTGGGAGTGGGGCCCCGTCTCCCCGTCGAGCACGTCCACCGAGTTGGTGTAGGTCTTGGGTGGCGGCCGCGGCATGGGGAAGCCCACCTTGGGCTTGTCAGCGAGGCCCACGTCCACGGGGCCCGCCTCCGCGGGCCGCGGCCGGTGCTGACCGTCGCTGTAGTACTTGATGGCGGGCGTGAGCGCGGGCTGCGGCCAGTCGACGTACACGGTGCTGATGCTGGGGCGGCGAGGGCCGCCGGAGGGTGCTTTGCTGCGGCGTCCACAGCACTCCTGGCACCAGGGCGCGAAGCTGAGCGCCAGCGAGAAGCCGCCCAGCAGAAGCAGGCAGCTGCCCAGGTAGCCCAGCACCAGGCTGTAGCTGACTTCCACCGTAACCGGGCTCTCCGGGGCGGGCAGGACGGTGCGATCCGCCAGGACGTGATTGTACCAGGACACCGGGATGAGGCTGAAGAGGCCCGCGGCAAAGAGCACCAAGCCGGAGAAGCCGGCCGGTGCAAAGCGGGGCTCGTCCTCCCAGCAGCGCACGCCGAGCGACGCCAGCAGCAGCCCCAGCACGGTGACCGCCAGGGACGTCACCATGAGTCCCCGCGCCACGAGCACAGGCTCAGCCTTGAAGTACCCCAGCTCATCCGGCTGGCCGCACTCGCGCTCGCGGCTGCTCTGCTCGCGGCAGATGTCCCAAAGGCCTTGGTACAGCACCACGTCCACCGGCTGGTTGAGGAAGCCCTTCACCTGCCGCCAGCCGGGCGCCAGCGTGCCCGTCAGGTTGAGCAGCAGCCCGCAGGGCGCGAGCACCATGCCCACCGTCATCGCCGCCGGCGTCCGCATGCCCGGGGGCCGCGCGGCTCTGCCGCGGGACGGCGCACCTGCTGCCTTCTCCGCCGACGCCTTCTCGGCCGGCGCGGCCTGGCGATCTCGGGCCCGCGCGCGCACGGAGAGCTCCGGCTCCGAGCCCCGAAGTGGGCACGGGCGCCGCCGCGGGCCAGGGGCCTGCGCCCCACTCTCTCCCGGACGCCCTAAGTTTGCGACCCGGGACCGTCCCCACTCGACGGCTCGCCCCTAATTCCCTCCGACGCGGCTGCCTTCCCCAGTCGAAACCTCTCGCGGGTGAGTCCCACCGATACCGCGGTCCGAGGTGCGGGCGTCCAGAAATGAACCCCGCGACCAAACCCCTCGGGTGGGAGGGACGAGCAGGGAGCAGCGGCCCCCAGCCCGCCCCAGGCTCCTGTGAGCGCCGACACCCCTCTCAGGAGCCAGGCTTCTCCCGGACGGAGCAAAGGTTGCCCCGCCCTGGTTTCTCCCGAGGCTCCGCCGGCCGAGGGCGGGGAAGGCGGTGGGCGGGGAAGGAAAGAGGCGGTGCCGCTCCGGGGGCCCCGCCCGGTTTGCTGTCCTTCAGTTTCCCTGCCTTCCCCGATCTCTGTTGCCACAGTTTTTCTCCGCTCCCGCTTGGGGTCCTGCGGTGTAGCCTCTCCTCCTCCCACTCCAGCGCGCACCCGGTGGTCCCTCCAAGTTTTACGCTGTTCACCTGCAGCCACTTGTCGCCCAGTGGGCGGCACCTCCGCTCTCCGCGCTACCTGCGTGCGCGCCGGGCTGGTGTGCACCGCGGTCCTGAACCGCGTCCCAGAGCATTGCACTGGGCCGATTCGTTTAATAGAGCTGTTTACTGTGCTTAATATAGTCTTCATAGTCCAGGCTAAACTTGACTCAAAAGTATCAAAGCGAGTGTGTTTCTGGGACGAAGGATTATTATTATTTTTTCAGCCTTGTAAAGATTTTGAAAAGCTCACACAAAGAGTTGTTACTGGATTGCACACTTTTCAGGTTTATCTAACTATAGAATGTCCTGCTTTGAGCCGCTTTACAGCTCTGTAAACTGTGGAACACTTGTAGCTGTGCAACTGACTTTTGTCCATAGAAACGCAGACGGGTTTTTCAGGAGAGCGTAAAGGGTGATTGCCCGATTGCTGACCAGTCTGGCCTTGCTTTCTACATTTGCTTTAGCACACCTGTTGGCCTATGCATCTGTGCTTCTTGAATTCTTCTTGGAACTGGCTGTAAACCACAGTTTCCATTATTAATAATGAGTGAAATAAAAATTTTACACGTCTTCATTTTTATATTGAGTCGTGATTTTATATTTTTCTAAAAATTATCTTTTAACAGTATTTTCCTCTTGGTCCATATTTCTTTAAATGGAAGTATATTGTGCTTGTAATTAGTTAAAATTAAAACATTCTAAAAATCCAAGTTAATTCAGCATCGGTTTGAAATAACTTTGAGCATTTTAGTTTTTTTAAAAGATTTTATCTATTTATTTTTAGAGAGGGAAGGGAGGGAGAAAGAGAGAGAGAGAAACATCAATGTGCAGTTGCTGGGGGTCATGGCCTACAACCCAGGCATGTACCCTGACTGGGAATCGAACCTGCGACACTTTGGTTTGCAGCTCGAGCTCAATCCACTGAGCTCCGCCAGCCAGGGAGCATTTTAGTTTTTAATTTTATTTTTCAATTACAGTTCACGTTCAATATTATTTGTATTAGTTTCAGGTCTATAGCTAATTTGGAACATTTTAGGGTGGATGATAGGAATTACTACCTTTCTTTTCAGAAAATGGTGTAATTTTAAAAACTGTGGTAAAACAGGCGTAACAGAATTTATTGTCTTAACCATTTTTAAGTGTACAGCTCATTGGCATTGAGTAAATTCATAATGTTGTGCTACCTTCACTGCCGTTCATCTCCAGAACTTTTTCATCTTCCCAAACTGACACTCTACCTGTTTATCAATAACTCCCCATTCCCATCACCATCCTCCTATCCCCAAAGCCCTTGACAACCACCCTCTACTTTCTTTTCTTTCCTTCCTTCCTTCCTTCCTTCTTCCTTCCTTCCTAATATTTAATACATCACAGATTTGTGTGTCATCCTTGCTCAGGGGCCATCCTCATCTTTTCTGTATTGTTCCGGTTTTAGTATTGGTACTGCCGAAGCAAGTACCACCATTCTACTTTCTGTCTCTGTGAACCTAAATACTCTAGATACTTCATGTAAATGCAATCATTCAGTATTTATGATGGGCTTATTTCACTGGGCATAATGTCATCAAGATTCACTCATATGGTGGCGTGTGTCAGAGTTTCCTTTTTAAGGCTGAATAATATTCCTTTGTAGGTATATACCACGTTTTATTCATCCAGTCATCCTTTGGTGGATACCTGGTTTGTCTCCACCTTTTGGCTACTGCAAATAATCCCGCTACAAACATGGGTGCATGAATATTTCTTGGAATCTCTGCTTTCAGTTCTCCAGAAGTGGAACTGCTGGGTCATATGGTGTTCTATTTTTAACTTTTTAAAGAAATGACCTATTGTTTCCCAGAGCAGCTGCATGGGCACTAGGCTGTAAGTGAGTGTGCTAGTTTTTGTCTGTACTCTTGCTAAAAAAACAAAATTTAACTGAGCAAGTTGGAAGATCTAGTTGGCTTCATTGAGTGATCATTAAGTGGGCAACATTCTATCTAGCAATTAGAAGGAGCCTCTGACGAGTTGTACGAAATGGAAGGTTCTTATGAGCGGAAAGAGGGTGAAATGAAGAAGCTAAAAGAGTGGATTATTCCAGGCAAAGTCACCTTCCACTAGGGGAAGGCAGGAGCCAAATCAGGAAGGTTTTTACAGGACGATGAGTGGGGTGAGGTAGCCCTTCGGGGTGGGGAGGGCAAAAAGGATTATTTCTGAACCAGTACACCTTTACTTTGGGGGAAGAGAAATTGCATCTTCTCTCTGTGGTTGGGGAGAGAGGGCAGAGAGGCCTACATCACAGATTACCTTACCGGTGCTTGACCCAAAAGTTCCTTACTGGTTGAATAAGATTCTGTTTCTCTGAAAGGTTGAAGCTGCAATTAGATCAGGTATTAAATGTACATTTTGTATCATGGGCTTTTAGCACAATTGACACTATTTTGGGCCTGTAGTTATTTTCTTTTAATACAATGAGCCCTACACAGACGATGCATAATTAACATACAATACACTGCACGTAGGGCACTGCTGTTTTGACGTATCAGTACACCCGTGGAACCTGCCCTGGGCACTCTCTCCACCTCTCCCTGCCTCTCCTATTCCCAGGCAACTACTGATCTGATTTCTGTCACTGTCGATTAGTTTGTACTTCTAGAATTTTGTATAAATGGAGTTATATAATATAGATGGCAACTCTCCCATGGCCTATCAACACCCCAATTTGTCTGAACATAAGGATTTATTCCCTTGGGTGACCACTTTGGAAAAAACTGAAATCCCCATCAGCTCTGAGAAAGCATGTTTACTTTGAATACACTTTACAGTTTGTCTCTACATTTAGAACCTAAACAGCAAGGAGCCTTCATAAAGACTTCATGGGCTCTGAATCCTCTCCCAAAAGTCGTTTCCTTCTCACTTAGATTCCTCTCTGGAGCGAATGAGGCCCGGGTACTATTTACCTGTGAGAAAGTAGGGCTCTTGTATGTTCTGCCTCCTAAACCTCTCTGGTCATCCATTTCTCGTTCTTTCCCTTTGCCTCTGCCTAAGCCCAAACCATCTCCTAGCCTTTTCTTTAGACCGACTCCTAGATGGCCCTGACCAGTGTGGCGCAGTTGGTTGGGTGTCATCCTGCAAAGTGAAAGGTCCTTGGTTCGATACCTGGTCAGAACACATACACAGGTTCCAGGTTTGATCCCTGGTCAGGGTACGTCCAAGAGGGCAGCTGATCGACGTTTCTCTTCCACCCCTCTCTCTTTTCTGAAAGCAAAAAAAAAGTTGTCAGGTGAGGATAGAAATAATAATAATAATAATAAGAAGAAGAAGAATGAACAATAAATAAACTGACTCTTAGTTGGTGTCTTACACTGAGGCCTTCTCTCCCCATTCCCCACATGGGCCCTCAGAGTTGATGTTTCAAATTTCAACCAAGTCTTGCACCTGATTTAACCTGTCACAAGACCTTCCGCAGGTCAGCCCCAAGCAGGTAGGTGCCCCTGCCCATGACCCTCTCCACCAACCCAGCGCCATCTCCTCACCCCGTAACCCAGGAAATCCAGACTTTTTCTGGATTTCCTTTTGCCTCTAGATCCTTGCATATGCTGTTCCCCGCCCCCAGAGTTTTGCCTGCTACTTCCCAACCCCAGCGCGTGCTTCAGATGGTCACTTTTCCTGGTGTGAACTCCCATAACTCCCTCTTCCATCATAACACCTGCCTCGATTCCTTACTTCTTGAATCATCTAGCTTTGTAGTTAGTCTGCACATTCTCTGTGGCAGGAGGCATCAGGTTCACCTTGTTCTGTTTTGCTCTGAAATCCGTCTTCCTGCCTGGCCCACAGTAGCCACTCAACGAATCGATTTTATCTCCTTCTGCTCTATATTCATTCATTCATGTAGCATTCCCAGAACTCTCCTACAGGCGACTGCTTGACCAAGAAGCACTGTGATGTGCATCTCAGTGAACAGGTTTGCTTGAGTGTTTGTTTTTCCTCAGCCTAGAAAATAATGAGATAATGATTAGCTCCAGATATTTGCAACCAAGTATATGTCCACGGGGGGGAACTTTCTATGGTAATTTAAAAAAGCGTGATTGAGCTAAGTATAGCATCTGATGAAGGATCTGGGCTCTTTGTTCCATGCACTTCCGAGTTCATTGTGAGGCTGAGTGAGAAACAAAGCATGAATCATAGTGTGTCAGGAATGAATTATTGCTGAGATTAGTACCTGTCTGTGTAAGGTGATCCCCAGCTCAGTAACAGCTTTCTTTTTGGAAGAGGGGCCCTGAGGTAACACAAGGATCTGTTTACTATGCCCCGGGTTTCCTGATGAATAGGGGGCTCCCGGTGGCTAATTGTAAAGGGGCTAATGCTGGGTCCCATTAGTCTGCAAAGGCTGGGTCTAGATACCACCTGGTGCAAAATTCCATACTTCTACAGCAATGTTATCTTGGAAGTCGGATTATAAACTTTGAGGGGCAAAGAGGGGCCCACCACGGCAGTGTGCAGTTATGAGAAGTCCTCAGATTCCCTATACCTGGTCTTTCTATTGTCGGTGTAAGAAACATCCAAACCTGTAGAAAACTTTTATGAGAGTTTACCTGAGCCAAACTGGTAATGCACGCCAGGGAGCAACAGCTCCAATGCTCCAGGGAGTAACAGTTTTGCAGCTTTTATGCCTTTGAAATTAAGGAGGAAATGCAAGGAAGCTTACGTGGAGGTGAGGGAAAGCAAGGTAGGGATTGAAATAGAGGATAGTTAACAAAATTATGTGCTCTCTGAGGGTGGTAACAGTTTATTTCAAAGGTATATACAGACCTAGATGCACAGAAACAATGGACAGGACTGGCTTAAGGCAAAGATAAACCTTTCACTAAAAATTATATGCCTGAGGCATGACAATTCACCATGGCCTGCCCAATTATGAATTTATGATAAGATCACCTGGTGAGGTTACCTTCAATTGAACCCCTTTTCTTGTCCACATTACTTTACTCTTTCCACAGAATAAGGCCTTAAATAAACACTGTCACTAGCTTTCCAATGGCAAATCCAGTCCAGTAGGTTATAGAATAAAAATTAAACTGTGATCATTCTTTATTTTTTAATTAATTTTAGAGTGAGAGAGGGAGGGAGAGAGGAAAAAAACCAATTTGTTGTTGCATTTATTTATGCATTTATTGGTTGTTTCTGGTATTTGCCCTGATTGGGGATCAGACCCACAACCTTGATATACTGGGGCAACGTGGCAGAGAATATTCTATTTTAAAGGGCATTGAAACGGTTTGAATTGAACTATGCCCCCTCAACATGTCATTAGCTTTCCTTGCTGGCCTGTGGCCTGAGAGCCTGGTGTGTCTAATACTGTAGCAAATAAACATATGACTTTAGACATCTAATTTAAAGCCGCCCCGTGTTAGCTCTGTATCACATCATTCTAATTTATTTTCTTTATAAAACTTACTACTACCACATATTTTCTTATTAACTATGTATTAACTTATTGTCATTCTGTTTCTCTCACTGCTTCATGACTTCTAAATTCTAGGGACTTTCCTGGGCCTTGATTATGGCTACATACCAGCTTTTGGAATAATGTCTATATCAAAGTAAGTATGCAGTAAAGACTTATTAAATACATGAAAGAAGTTTTGCAAAATTCTTGCACAGCAACACAAAAAGGAAGATATAACATGCATCATTTTAAAAAATGATAGTAAGATGTTAATAGCATAAAATGTATGGTCCTAATCATGTTTAAGCGTATAGTTCAGTGGTGCTAAGTACACTCACATTGTTGTGCAGCCGGCCTGCAGAACTCCTTCATCTCGCAGAATGGGAACTCTCTACCAAGTTCACCAGCTCCCATCCTCTTCTCACCTCGGTCTTCGGCAACCACCAGTCTACTTTCTGTCTCTATAGATTTGACTTCTCAATGCAGCTTCTATAAGCGGACTCACACAGTAGTTGTCCTTTTGTGACTTTTCTGTTAGCATAATGTCCTCAAGTTCCATCCATGTTGTAGCACGGGAAGAGAATTTTCTGCCTTTATACGGCTGAACGACATCTCATTCTCTGTGTATACCACGTTTGGTGTGTGTGGTCCTCTGTCAATGGACACTTGGGCTGTTTCCCAAGTGTGGGAAACTTTTGGCTATTGTGAATAATGCTGCTGTCATAGTCTTACAGTATTTTTAATTTATTCTATTTCATTTCTTTATGGTGATTGGCCATCTAAAACAAAGATGTATTTGCCGTCTTTCTCAACCATATCAGAAAGTATCATGTGATATAATCCCACTTAAAAAACTTGCTTAAATTTTATCTTGTAGAGGCTTCACGCCCTTCTTACCTTAGCATCCTGGCTATCCCCTTTGCAAGGGTGGGAAAGCAGGGTGAGGTGGGGTTGCTCCTAGGAATCGCTGCTGCTGCTGCTGCTGCTGATTATATACTGTATTTTTCAGACCACAAGATGCACCCAGGTTTTAGAGGAGGAAAGTTAGAAAAAAATTTTGAAGCACAAAATGTGGTAAAATATTTAATAACATAAATAACAAAATATTTCACCAATGTAAATGTAAACAGAACTCAACAGCAGCACTAACAACCATTATTCCTCCTAAATTTTGGGGGGAAAAGTGCATCTTATAGTCCAAAAAATACAGTAACTAGCCTGCTTCTCTCCAAACCTGTCCATTCCATCTGCTTCAGGGCAAAAATATCTACTACTCATGGACTTGGTTCATTAGGATCTTTGAGATAGTTTTCTGTCTGAGTATGGTATTTTTTTAACCTACAAGCATTTTTGTTTGTTTGTTTTGCCAAAATTTACACTATCTGACAACCAGGGCAAATTCTTGCATAAAAAAACCAAGTGTTATAATAATAGTAATTCTTTCTAAATTAATGTGAAGATTCAATCCAATTCCAATAAAAAGTCACACTAGGATTGAATAGGTAATTTTAAAGTTCATCTGGAAAGCTAGATGAGAAAACACAGCAAGAAACTTTTGGAAAGAGCAGTAATAAAAAGGCATGCACCCTCCGGCTGTTACATGTAGTGTGAAGCTGTAATAATTTAAAGTGAGATATTAGCACTAGAAGAAAAAGGGAGATCAATAAAACATAGTTGAGATTGTTGGGGAAGAAATATGATTATTCTCCTACCCTTCTACCTTCTTCTGGCTGGTCTAATAATCAAAATGACATGAGACAGGTTAATAGATGAAAATAACCAAACTCATTATGTATGTACATACAGGGGTTTCATAAGCATATGGAACCCACCCTGGCTGGTGTGGCTCAGTGGACTGAGTGCCAGCCTGTGAACCAAAGGGTCACTGGTTCGATTCCCAGTCAGGGCACATGCCTGGGTTGCAGGCCAGGTCCCTGCTGTGTGTGTGTGTGTGTGTGTGGTGGCACTCGAGAGGCAATCACACTTTGATGTTTCTCTCCCTCTCTTTCTCCCTCCCCCTCCATCTAAAAATAAATAAATAAAATCTTAAAAATAAAAAGAATATGGGACCCAAGGACAAGCTGGGCAATTGAGGCTTATTTGCCAATCTAGACTAAGGTGAGGGAGTCAGGGGTCTGGGACTTCACAGGGAAAGTAGGCAGGTCACGAATACAGGAGAAGGAGCAAACGCGTAGGAAACAAGTTCTCTCTGTGCCCCAGAAACAACAGGACACAGAGAGCAGTCCAGCAGACAGACTCTGCAGGTTCTGCCCTGTCTGCCACACTGAGTTCATAGTATGACGTTAAGGTGACAGCTCACTTTCTGGGAGCAGGTTCTTCTGTCTGAATTCCTTTAGGCAGGTAAGGGGGAAGGCCAAAGTTTCTTTGAGTCTTTTGTTTCTTAAAAATAACCAGCTTCAAATAATATCCCAAAAGGCATTTTAGGGGTGGTAAACTGCTTTCCTTCAAGGCCAAAAGGTAGACCTTGGTTATGTACAAATGTACAGTACAATAAAAGGAGAATTACAGCTCCCAGAGAAAGGCATGAACATTCAGTGATGTGGTAGTTGTTTTGCTTTGGGAGAGGAAAACAATGTAAGACCTACATCAAAAAATATGTTAAAAACCAGTCTAGGTAGACTGCGTAGTTACATATAAAAAGAAATCCAATAAGTATAAGAAGGAAGTAGAGGCAAAGATAAAAACACAGGATGAGAAAAGGTTTTCTAAGAAAAATGTCAAAGATGATGATTATAGAGAAAATGTCCAATAGACTTAAGATTAAAATTTTTTATTTCATTGCCTCTTTCAAAATTAGGACAAATCCTTTTTGTTTTTGTGCAAAAAAGATTAATAATTTATATCTAGCAAGAAAATCAATATGAACACAATGTCACAGTGAAAAATGGGCAAAGAAAACATATAACCACAAAAGAAAATAAACATCTAATAAGCATATTCAACAGTGATCAATTAAAAGAACCTTTTATTTACATAAATAGAAATACAACATAGAAGATCAGTCTTTTCTGTTCTTACATTGGAAAAAATAAGGGGAAAATGTTACCTAATTTTGGTTAGAGTTGGGGGGAAAGTCACTACTGGGGAGAGAGTAAGTAGTGTATTTAATAGATAATATAGCAATTTGTTTTTAAAAGCCTCAATTATGTTTTCTTTCCTTTAATTTCTCAATTAATTTTTTAAGTGTTTGCTCCAAGGAAATAATCAGAATATGTGGAAAGTTTTCTATAAGTATATTCATTTTAGTGCATTTTATAACAAGAAAATTATAAATTTGTATTGCAGCATGAAACCAATTAGTTTAAAAACTATGTATATGGAAAAATCCTAGAAGGAGATAGAGCAAAATACAACTGTTCTTAAAGTGATAGATTGTACAGTTGACTTCAATTTCCTTTCAACTTTTATACATTTTCCAAATTTTGTATGTCTAAAATTTTTTAAATTTGAAAAAATATTACTTTTGAAGTTTCATGGCCTGTTAAGTTTCTTTATGTCTCTGACTTTACAGTCAAGTTCCACATTCTTATATTACCATAGGTAGTTAACTAGTTATTAATAAGAAAGAGAGCAGAGGGAATTAGACATTGGGCTTCATAAACTGGGAGCAAAAGTCTGTTTGCTTCACCAGGAAGCTACAGCTTCCCACCCCAGGGGATCACAGCATTGTTCCATCGAGAAGATTAACACTCCTCACTTCCCCCTCCCATACCAGATTGCGGTTGGGGGGGGGGCTAGGAGGAGGTGCTTGATCGTACAGGTCTGTCAGTCTAACTAGGGTATGGACCCATCCAAAAGCCCAGGAAAAGTTGGGAAGTTGACTGGCCATTTTGAAAAAGCTCCTGGTTATAACCCCGGGGGAACGAAGAAGCTTTCTCAGCCACCCTGTCCTGCACTTGCCCAAGCATTCACGCATTCTCTCTGGTCCAGGAGCACATGACCCTGTATGTCTAGCAGCTAGCAGGGCTGCAGCGGATGGCATGGGCTCCAAAGAACTAAGCTCTAATATGAAGCAGAAACTGTGGACTTTTTGTCTTGCTGAGGACAAGGCTGGATTTTTTCCATGGTTGACAGGCATGGGACGTTGGAAACCCAGAGGCAGATTTCCACCCAAACAAACTGGCCATATCACAACCTTCCATGTGTGAGTCGTTGGGATGCTTTCCCCACAATCCCGAGCGAGAGTCTGATTTCTACCAACAACATTAGGACACCAGTTTTCCTTCCATATTTGTGAATGTACAATTTTTACAGCCATAACTGGGCCTGGTCTCCTGTGAAGTGTAAAAGAGCTGAATCCTATTTGGATGTAACATCAAGTGATTCACAGAAATGCATGCACTACAAATAATATACATATATTCCAGGAAGAAAATTGGGTGGCGATTTTTCTATATTTTCAAGTATTTTTCATGTTCATGCATGATATGGAAACATTCTTCAGAAAGCCACAAATAGCAAGGGCAAAATTCAACAGATAATCAGTCACAAGCCTCAAAATTCACATTTCACATTGACTTTGGACTTCAAGAAATATTTGCAAATATGTTGCAGACTGATACACAGAATAGCAGTACATCTCATTTTCTCATATATATTTTTCTTTTTATATTTTTAAAAATATAAAAATGTTTAAAAAATATTTTTTAAAGTATAAAAATATGTATGAGAAAATACCTTTAATATCTTTTTATATTTTTCTGAAGGTCATTAAAAATATCATGTCATAATCACAGTAACTGCTGTATTCTTAGAAATGTTTAGAATCACATTTTCTCTTTTTCTTCCTGGAACTTCAAATATACTTTCTTGTGGTTGCTTCCAGCTAAGACAATTCTATGAATGCCCTGATGTTTACAGTGTTATGCTTTGTGAATTCTTAGTACCTGGAAGAAATGTGCATTGAATCTTATAACACAGGCAGAAATTGTATACTGCTTAGTCTATCAACTTCAATTAGAAAGTTTAAATTACATTAAGGGAGGTATTGTAGCTTAAAGATGGGGCTACGGTGGCTTTAAAGGGAAGTTTTACTTCATCCATACAGTAAATTCAAAAGGGCATTAGTTGTTTTAACCAAACTATCCTCTGGACTTGGGAATGAGAAAAGTATTAAAAATAGTATCTCCTTCCTTATTTCCAGAGCAAGACAATCCCTGTTGCCTGGACTATTGCAGGACATGCCAGTTCTCGGCCATTCGCTGGTAAGAGCAGAAAACAGCATGGAGCTGCGCTGGGAAGTGTTTGCCTTGTCTGCTCTGTTCATGGTTATGTTTCCTAGCAGCACAAAGAAATGGGATGCATTTCACTGAAACCACTACAATGTGAGAAACACCGGAGTCATACATACATCACTACCCCCTTAGTGATTTCACAAGCACATCATATGGAAACATGTAAAAATGCAGATTGCTCCCCTTATGGTTGGCATGAGATTTGTTGAGTCTGGTAGCTGGAAAATGAGCATCATAAAATAGAGACATTTCTAAGCACGCATTGTTAAGAAAGACCATTTTCTCATCCACTCCACATTCTCCACCTCCAGCTTGTATTCAAAACAGAACCTGTTAAACTTGTAAAACTTGTCGGTGGCTGGTGAGGTTTGATGCCATCGGTCAGGCATTTAATCAGGTTTTTGGCTTGCCTGGATCAATAGCAACACGTAGTGTTAACAATTCAGTCCCTGACCCTGCTGCACGTCAGAGAGACAGAACCAAACCCAGCGACGGAGGAATGGGCAAAGCTGCGAGTAAACAAATGTTGGGGCTGGGAGCACCACGAGAACGTGGACTTCAATCTCCTTATTTCCCCAGTGTGGACTCAGAGATGCAGAGAGGAGAAGCCACTTTCAGACTGGAGGTGTTTTGACATGGACTAGGCCTGTGTGTAACCCTGGCTCTCCCGAGCATTGTTTGCCTTTGGAGGGTTGAGGTTTTAAGAATCTTAACTTTTTCTCCAAATGTAAAATGGAGCAGTTAGTTTTTACTCAATAGGACTCCTATCGGGATGGCTGAGATCATCTTTATAGAATATGCAACATATAGTAGCTACTTGGAACTAGTTTTTTATTAGTGAATACATTTGAGTGCTACTGAGTTTAAATCTCATTGTACTCTTTATCTAGAGTTTCTAAAATTTGCAATAAAAATTGGAGCCTACAAGTCCACAAGGACAGTGGACAGTATTGTGTTCATATTGATGATGTGGAAGTGACTTGAAATAAAAGGCAATATTTAGTGGATCTAGTTTTCTGTAGCAGGGGGGCATGCATATAGAACCCACATACAATGTGGTGGCATTAGAACAAGTGTGTCCATTTCATAAACCGACGTAGAGCATGGAGCACGAACACAAACCTGGGCCCTGAGCTCTTGCTCCGTTTACCTTTAGACCTGAGTTATTCATTCTGTAAATCAAATCCAAGTGTTGAGAACCTGAACACTTTTAGAATTAAGTTAGCATTGCAGAAGGAGGTATATAAAAATCTATAGAAGTTGGTTCTGGCCAATTTTGATACAGAAGTTTAAAGCTAATTAAAACTACTTTCTCCCAGTCATTGAAAATGTAATGGACATTTCTGAAAGGAGGTGTTTCAATCTAATTGGACAATCTGAATGTAAAATTCCAAATTAGAGTAACTTCGTGAGGAGGACACAAAGGACAGTCAGTACAACAAGGAAGACACGGAGAATCAAGAGTGAACGCCCTGGGGTTGCAATCTTCCTTTAAGAAATCTGAAAGGATAGCTAGTCCGTGCCCTAAGCTATCATCAGACTCCAGGAACATGCCATTTTTGCTTTAAATATAGTTTAAACTTTTTTGACTATTGAATTTATTAGTAGAATGCAAAATGAGCAATTTTTCTCATCATGTACTTGGCTGCTGGCTCTACTCTAAATCACAGATTGAATTTGCTGGCAGATGGGTTCTCGCTTTTGCCTGGAAAGTACCTGCAGATCCCACTGGGTGGAGGCTGGCTTTAGGGGACTCATCAGCTGCAAGACTCCTGGGAGAAGTAACAACTTAGGATGCAGGAGACCTGGCTCTGCCGCTCCTTAGTCACGTCACCTGTGAAGAGTTGTTCATTGTCAGGGCAATAAAACCGACCTCAAGGAAGCAAGAGTGCTTATCTCTGAATACGTAGGAGACAGGAAACTTGTATGTGAAGTTTGAACTGCATGATAAGGCAGGTAGCAGTGGAAGAGGACGTTGATAAGAAGTGACATCCTGGTGAAATATTTGGCTAATTTAAAATCCACATGTAGACTAATTTAAAATCCTTCAGAGACTTTAGCAATGTGTTTTACATTACATATAATTAAATTGAATTTTGACCAAACCTTATGGGGAAGATGATTTCTATCTTAAAGACTGAAAATATTGAATCAGATGGCCTTTACTGCATAAAAATTACATCAAAATTCCATGGCTTAAAACAACAATATATTTTTTGTGTGTGGCTTAGCTGGGTGATACTTCTGCTGGTCTTGCCTGGGCTTAGTCAAGTAGCTGTGGCTGGGGCTCGGGGCTCTGCTGAAAGAGTTGGGGGGCCTAACACAGGATGTCCCTTGTTTCCTTAAGAGTCTCCCATCCTCTGGGAGGCTGCCTGGGAAGCAGCACACGTGGTTTCGGGGAAAGGGAGGGCGGTTCCAGGGCGCGAGCCCTGTTACCACCTCTGCTCACGTAGCTAAGTCACGTGGCCAAGCCCAAGTGAGCGTGGGAAGGGCTCATCCGGGGTGTGAATAAAGACATGAGAACAAACCAGGGCCATTACTGCAACTGTTTATCAAGAGTATGTTCAACTATCTTTGAATACCAAAATATCTTAGGAATATTTACAACCGAAGAGTAGGATTCATCTGGAATAGTGCTATCCAACTGAGATATATGTAATTATGTATGTAGATAGATATTTATACATGTAAAAATAATTTATAATGTTTCAGTAGCCACATTAAAAAGCAGTAAAAAAAGTGAAATTAACTTTAGTACTATATTTTATTTAACCTCATATTTCCACAATAGCATCATTTCAACATGTACTCAATATAAACATTATTAACGAGTGATTTTACTTTCTGTGCACTACATCTTTAAAACGTTATATGCATTTTACACGACTCAGTTCAGACTTGCGGTAGCTCTGTGTGACTAGTGGCCATTGGACAGCGAGGATCTGCACGTTAACAGACAGGCCAGGGGGGCAGAGTGGGGCTGGGAGGCTGAGAGCCACCGTTTGCGTGCAGAGCAGCAAGCCCCGCCCCGCAACCATGAACACCCGCCGGCAGCAGCGGATGTGGATGGGGGAGGGAGGTTGTGTATAAGAAATCGAACAATGCTCCGCGGTAGGAAATCCATTCCTACAGCCCATCATAATGATAAATCAACAGAAAACAAATAGTCATACTAAAAAAGTCCTTTTTTGTTAATGTTTGACATGAATTACTAATGAAAACAAATAAGAAAACAACAAAAACTGTTAGGGAAATAAAAGAGAAATCTTTCTTAGTGGTAAAAAATATTTCCTTAAATCAGTGGCCAACATGAGAAGCGGTGAAATCGCAGAAATGTTCCTGGTAAGTTCAGAGCCGTTTTCCAACATGACCTGGAAGGGCTAACCAATGCAATTGGATGAGAACCGAAATCTAAGGGTAGAAGTATTAAAGGAAGAGCAAAATATATTTTTAAAACCCCGTCTGTTCAGAACAGTGGCAACAACAAAATTAACTTATTAGTATTTCTATGACATTGCAGTGGGTTAAAAACGACTACAAATTCTTTGCCACTTTGCCCATCCAAAGCTAAGTCTCAGTTCCCCTCCATTTGACCAGGTGTGGCCATCTGACTCGCCTTGGCCAATGGGGCACCAGCCCATACGATATGAGCAGAGCTTGACGAGCACCTATTCAGTGGAGCCTGGCCATGTTAGCAAGCTGGTTTAGAGGATGGAGGATGACAGGAAGCTTGGAAGAGAGCCAAGGTCCCCAGCTGACAGCCCGCACAAGGCCCCTGTCACGTGCGTGAGTCCATCACAAACCTTCCATCCCAGTTCGCTGAGTGCAGTTGCCTGAGTGAGCCTGCACATGGCTAGCAGAGAAACTACCAATCAAAGCGCAGGGAAATGATAAATATAGTAAATCATTAATTCTTAGGGTGATTTGTTATACAGCAACAATCAACCGGAACAGAAGAACACTGCCATAGAATCCTAGAGTTGTAATTGTTTTAGAAATCTTCTGATTGCATTTCCTTATGATGAAGGGATACTGGGAAGTGGGAATGGTGAGGTCAAGTGAGGGGTGTCATGGGCTGGCTCGTGTGCAGAAATCTGGTTTGCATTAATGCAGCAAGTTACCCATTCTTTCACCGAGCCTCCACTGAGTGCTCACGGAGGGAGCCTGGGGCTGGGACAGGAAGATGACACTGGCTCAGCTGAGAGGGAGAGAAAGAATTATAAGTAAACAGCCATGATACAGAGAGATACACACTGTAAGAAAGGTGTGTACAGAGTGCTGTTTCTAGGGACACAGGGTGAGGGTGGGAGGGTCACAGAAGTGACATTTGCACTGGGTCGTAAAGTCTTAGTGAGATGTTCTGAGTCATCCAGGCTGGTCAAGGACACTCCAGGCAGAGACCAGAGGAGCCAAGGCCCAGAGATGACTAGGTACAAGCCTGGGAAGTGGAGAGCGCCCTCCACTGGTGGAGGGCAGTGAGGGTGAGGGCAGGACTGGGTTTGGTTTGACTTGGGCTCTTTGTGAACTTAGTGCTGCACACGCATTTTGGATTGTCTCCCCCCAAGGTCTCTAATTGCAGTGAACTCTTCACCATCATTTTTGCAAAAAGTTCCAGCTAGGGTCTGTAAAGTTAGAAGGGTGCCTCTTGTAATATTTGCAAAAGGATTCAAAATGTATACTTTGTCTCCTTCCAGCTGTTCTTTCTTTAACTATGACATAAGTTTCACTGCTGATTAATTTTATCTCAGTGGACAGGTCAACGTAATTCTCACATGACTTTTGGAGATGATCTGCATAATTTGAAATGAGTTGATGTATTTCTTCTGGAGGAGGAAATGAAAGAGAAAAACCCAGCTAATTCACACCCAGGCTCTTCATTCACCACATGCCCCTTTGTCACTGAGACACACCCTTGAACTTCTTGCAGTGTGTCCTGAGTATCATTTATTAGAACCTGGCCCAGAGTCAAGTATTTCTGACCGTCTACGTATGTAACTATGGAAATGTGTTTTCTGGGAGTTTTAAAATTCCATTCTATAGCCCAGTTAATCTTTTTAACCCTATAGATAATAGAAGAAATGTAACAAACCTTGTTTCTATTTTTACTAACTCACATCCTCATTCAGAGGTTGTACTGTTGACAATACTAAGGAAATCAGGTTCTTTTCTAAACACCTGACAAATTAATTGTTCCTGGTAAATATAGAAATACATGGCTGTCTTTTTTCTAAAGGCTGAATTGCACCCTTCCAGTGCTTAAAGTAAAGTTGGAGAGAATGCCACATCAAGCCACCCGAAAACAAAGACTTGGAATAGTCTTGTCTCCTCACTTTGTGAGTTGAAGGTGTGTACACATTGTCGCACGTGCTTCATTCTTCTGATTTCAATGACTTCTTGTTTATTTAGTTTGCTTCTATTTGCGTCATTTTAAAAAGGTGTCCTCTAGTTTCTTCAGTTTTCTTGAGTAGCACAACGCATGCCCTAGCCGTCCTAGACACGCACCATCGTTTTGTCAAGACTTGAGCTGGGTGCTCAGGTGAGCCCCCTTCCTGGGAGTGAGGGAGCAGGGACACCTGCGGAAGTTACCGGAAGGACACAGAGTGAGCTGGTCCTCGAAGGAGGGAAGGGAGCCAGGCAGGGGAAATAGCAGGAGCAAGGCCACGGAGGGGTGATGCTGGAGACTCGTCAAGTGTGTGTTTGTGTGAGTGTGTGTATGTGTGTGTGAGATGTCATCATCGCCATCGTCATCATCATCGTCACTGTCACTGTCATCCTATAGTCATCATCCCCACTATGAGACTGGTAAGGTTCTGTTACAATGGCAGTGCTGAGTAACAAAAAGAAGTCACTTGTAGAATCAAGAATTCTTTTAAAAAATAATTTAGATTAGAATTCATTCAACAAATATTCGTTGAGACCGAATGTGCTACCACAGGTAGGTGCTGCAATGAAAAGCAGAACCGTTTGGGGCTCCAGCCCTGGTCTGTGTCCTGAAAATTCACGATGACTCACACCAGGATTGCCTCTCCTCAGCAGCCCAGCCGCTCACTGAAAAAGCTAAAGGACCCTCGATTAGGTAGAAAGAGGCTGCACAGAGGGATTTTCACCCCAGAAAACAAGTGCTCTTTAAGACGGGTTTCCAGTACTGATGGTGCACGCATCCAGGGGACGACCTTGTGCTACAGAAATCCAGGGGTCTCATTCTAGTCAGTGTCCATTAAATGGTCAGAATATGGAGACTGGGCTTCTTCCACATGATGACACGGACGTCAGCTATTTCTTACCATGTGGCAATAATATTTTCAGCATTGTTTTAGTGAGATTCGGCTGAATGGAGTTACTCGTCCATAGTCAGGCACCAAATCAACACATCGGAGGCAGATATAAAGCTCCTTCACAATATGTCCCTTTATTGAAATTTTCTTTTCCTCCCCCCAGGTGCAAGAGTGCCCCCTAGGGGCAAAGAGTGGGAGGTGAATCCTTTACTGAAATTTTCAAACTCTGTCTAGGTCATGGCCTGGTCCTGACAACTGTGTCTTTCCGGATCAATGACATCGGTTCAGACAACAAGCCAGTGGGTCAGAGCATACTCTGGGAGCCTCGTGCACATGCCGCAAAAACCCGTGCAGCTGGGAGTGATGGGTGGCCACTGGGGTGGGACTCCAGTTTATCATTAGCACTTCTATATAGTCCCATCGTGTAAAACAACTTTCTAAAAGACGACTTTATTTTTCAGAGAGTGGAATTTCAGTTTTTAAAAGATGGAGTTTATTTTATTTTTAGAGAGGGTGAAGAAAAGGAGAAAGAGAAGGAGAGAAACATCAATGTGTGGTTGTCTCTCACACACCCCCTACTGGGGACCTGGCCCACAACCCAGGCATGTGCCCTGACTGGGAATTGAACCGGCAACGCTTTGATTTGCAGGTCCATGCTTAATCCCCTGAGCCACGCCAGCCAGAGTGAGAGTGGAATTTCAGATGACAGTTACAGAGTTAAAGATTTTAATGAGTGTTAGCAATGATTCTGCTCTTTTAAACTTGAGAAGATTCATCTTTCATAAGGAAACGGCAATGGCTGTCATTTCCTGGGTGCCAACTCTGTGCCAGGCGTGGTGCAACAAACTGAGATCACACCAACTCGTTCTCTCCTTCTGTAACAGGATGTTCAGTCTGACTTACCCAGTGTTCTGCAGGGACCTGGCAGAGGCTTCAAAGCTTGAGAACAACAGGTGCCAGACTATATGCAAAGCCAGTTCTGCCAGCACCATCACCCATCACATCACCCACCCCCGAGCCACGCAGGAGAAAGTGAAAAACTCCAGCAGGAAGAGCTGGGTGGAGAGCGGAGCGTGAGGAGCGGTCCTTAGAGCGGGCTCGGTGCTGTGCTGCTTGCTCCCCTTTCCCCCCGCCCACTCCCACAGCGCCTCGGACCATCTGGGCTCCACAGGTGCGGAGAGGAAGCTGACGTGCACCATTCTCAGTGCTGCGTCGTTATACTTTTATGCAGAACTGGTCTTTGCTGCCCTTGGATGAATTTCCGAATCCATAGCCTCTCCCCTCCCTTTCGGATATGAAGCAGCCCAATATCAAAATACCAACCAGATGCTAAATGTACAGTCTTTCGGCGTTTTAGGTTCTCCCACCTCAGGCTGGGAGGCCCGCTTGGAGGCTGGGCCGGGGCTTGCCTCCTTCTGTGCTCCTCTGGGGCCAAGGGGAGAGAGAGAGAGGAGCAGAGGGGCTGGAAAGTTTGGATCTGATTGGGACCGTGACAATCTGCCCCCTGAAGTGTGGCGGATGGCCAAGTACTGCTGACTCATTGTCTCCTGGGGTCCTTTGGTGGGGATCTCGGAGACCCCCACTGGGCACAACCAGTTATGTGTGGTTCCCTGGTCTGGCTCCTCAGACTTCTTACACAGTCTGACCCCCTGTGGGTCGGGATTGCTGCCCTCTGCCCCGTCCTCCCCAGATGGCCTCTCTCTCTCTCTCAACACAGATCAAGGCTGTTCCCTCCACAGGGTGCCCCTCTGGCTCATGGGGGCCACCACCCCAATCTCTCCTCCCTCTGCCTTCAGGGAAGCTGAGCCACAGCCTAGGGCTCTTAGACCTTTCATAGAACAGGCCTAAGTCACACACCACTGCACGTGTCCTCTCTGAGCTTCAGGTTTTCCAGTGTTTTCCGGACACCGTCTCCATTTGGCCCGAAGCAGGTGAGTGTGGAAGGGGGGCCTCTTTTTCTGCCCTCGGGGGGACATGGCACCCAAGGTGCCTTCTTCAGGGTACTCTCTCTACCAGCCTCTCTAGTGAACTATAGTCTTCTCTTCTATATCTTTTTAAAAAAGACTTTATCTTTTTAGAGCAGTTTTAAGTTCACAGCAAAATTGAGAAGGAGGTACAGAGAGTTCCCATGAACCCACTGCCCCCACACACGCGTAGTCCCCCCGATTACCAACATCCCTCCCTGGGCCCAAGGTTGCTACAAGGATGGACCTACCTTCGCACATCAGTATCCCCCACGTCCGTATGCTACAGAAGGGCTCACTCTCGGTGGTGTGCATTCTGTGGGTTTGGACAAATGTATGATGACATGCATCCAACCATGACAGCATCATACAGAGTAGTTTCACAGCTCTAAAGATCCTCTCTTTAGAGGATCAGTGCTTCACTGATTCATCCGCTCCTCTCCCGACCCCCGGCGACCACTGATCTTGGTGCTTTGTCCACCGTTTTCCTTTCCCAGAAGGTCATTTAGTGGGAATCATACAGGTGTGTGGCCTTTCAGATCGCTTCTTTCACTTAGTGACATGCATTTAAGGCTTCTCCAGGTCTTTTCATGACTTGGTAGCTCATTTCCTTTTAGCCTGAACAATATTCCATTGTCTGGATGGACCACAGTTTATTTACCCACTCACCTCCTGAAGAACATCTTGGTTGCCTCCGAGTTTTGGTAATTACGGATAAAGCTGCTATAAACACCCATATGCAGGTTTTTGATGGGGACATAAGTTTTCATCTCCTTTGGATGCACACCAGCGAGTGCGACTGCTGGAATGTATGGCGAGAGTATATTTAGTTCCGCGAGAAACTGCCAACCTGTCTCCCAAAGCCGCCGTGGCATTTGTGTTCTTCTCACCAGGGGTGCATGTTGCTCTACCTCCCCTGCAGCATGAGGTGGTATTCGTGTTCTAGTTCTCGGCCGTTGTCATTGGCGTCTCCGTGCTGTTTTAAGTCTTCTGTATCTTGAGGCAGGAGTGGGGTGGTGGGGTCATGGTGGCAAAGAGGTTTGGGGATAACTCTCTGCAAGTCTCGTGGAAATGGCCAACAGCCAGAGTGAGAGTGGGGGCGAACTGAACACCTGTTGTTCTCGGGTTGGGGCTCTTGGTCCACATTCTCATGGCCCTTAAACTCACCTGTGGGGTAGGAGCCGGTTTTAAACATCGTGAAACTAAGACTCAGAAAAGATAAGTTGCCCAAGTGTGTATGGCCAAGAAAGGATGAGATGAAGTTTTGCTGGATGCGTTCTCTTGATTTCCCAGACGCAGACAGAGTGGTTTGGGGGGAGGCGGCGGGAATCGTGACCGGGGCTTGCCCTCTAGAGTTTTTATTACTGTAAGGGAAAGACGCACTCTAAAGGACAGCTTTATAAGCGTGTCAGACTTGATCTGGTGTATAGGTCAGGGTTTAGCTGAAGTTTTGCTCTTTGACTTTAAGTAATTTTTTGTTTTTCAATTACAGTTGATATGTAATATTATATGAGTTCCAGGTGTACAAACCAGCGATTAGACATTTATTAACTTACTAAGTGATCATCCTGATAAATACAGTACCAGTCTGACATCGTGCAGTTATTACAATGTTACTGACTGTGTTCCCTGTGCTGTATTTTACACCCACGTGACTGTTCTGTACTTCCTAATCTCTTCACCGCTTCCACCCGTCCCCTCAACCCCCTCCCCTCTGACAGCCTTCAGAATGTTCTCTGTATCTACGAGTCTGTCTCTGTTCTGCTTGTTGGTTTATTGTTTTTTTTTAGATTCAATCACTGATACATATGTATTTATTGTCATTTTATTATTCACAAAGTTTTTTATTATAAAAACCAACGCCATATGGACTCTAGGTGTGTCTTTTTCATTTCCAGAGTTTGGAACAAGGGGTCAGGACACCTCCCAATCTTGAAAGTCTATTTTCCTATGTGAACTGGTGAGTGGGGACATTAAGAAACTGTAAAAAAGTCTATTAATAACATCTGCCCAGAACAAGAAATACAAAGATTTTGTTAAGCTAGTTTATGACTTTTTCCCCTTTTATTTCTTGCATGGCTTTTGTGTAATATTGGCACTTGTAGTTTATTTATTTTATGTTATTTTTTACCTTTTTGCCTCACCTGAAGACATACATATTCACTGATTTTAGAGAGCGGGGAGGGAGGAAGAGAGAAAGGGAGAGAAACATCAATGGAGAGAGAAACATTGATCCATAACCTAGGATCAAACCCACAACCTAGGCGTGTGCCCTGACCAGAAATCGAACCCGTCACCCTTTGATCTACAGAACAACACTCCAACTAATTGAGCCACACTGGCCGGGGCATGGGATGTGTTTATTTTTTGATTAACACTTACATTAGTTTCCTAGGGCTGCGATATCAAAGTAGCACAAACTGGGTGGCTCAACACAACAGCAACTTATTCTCTTACAGATCTGGAGGCCAGAGTCTGACCCCAAAGGGTTGGCGGGGCTGTGTGTTCTCTGCAGCCTGTGGGGAGGGGGTGCCCCCCCTGCCTCTCCCAGCTGCTGGTGGCCCAGGCACACCCTGTCTTGTGGCAGCATCACACCAGCGTCTGGCCCCGTCCTCACGTGGCCTTTTCCCTGTGTGCCTGTGTCTGAGTTTCCTTCTGCGTGTAAGGACACAGTTATGGACTCCAGTATAACTTCATCTTAACTGAGTTAATTATATCTGCAAGGGTCCTATTTCTAAATAAGGTCTCATTTGGAGGTTCTGGGGGTTAACACTTTAACATAACCTCTTAGAGGACACAATTCAACCCATAACAACACTCCGTCCGTGCTTCCGATCCCCATGGTAACCGAAGCCCCAAAGGGCACTTTGTAAAGAAAGCAAAGGTTGTCCCCGACATCTGCCTCTCTTTCTGCTGGGAGTTGGAGTCTGTTCCAGCCCTGGGCAGCCTGCTTATCTCACGCATGTCCCTCCACTGGGACAAGAGCGACCTCATCCATTGCTGGCCCAGAGTTACTGGGTTGGCCAAAAAGTTTGTTTCCCCCATAAGCTGGCTCTATTAGTGTCTTTAACGTCATTGTATTGTAACAGCTGGCACATCAGCATGCATTTAAAAAAGCTTATCAAAATTGGTGAATTTTTATGTAGCTATTTTAATATTGACGATGCAAGAAAATAAGCAACATTCTCAGCATTTTATGCTTATTACTTTGAGAAAGGTAAAAACACTACTGAAATGCAAAAAACAGATGTGTGCAGTGTGTGGAGAAGCTCCTGTGTCTGATCGAACGTGTCGGAAGCGGTTTGCCAAGTGCCGTGCTGCAGGTTTCTCGCCGGGTGTTGCTTCATGGTGGAAGTTGAGGGTAATCAAATCGAGACATTGATTGCGAACAATCAACATCATACCATGCAAGAGATAGCCAACATACTCAAAATATCCAAATCAATAGAGTTATTGATGAAAATGAAAAATGTATGTTTTACAGAAAAAAAACCATATGGACTCTCTGGTCCACCCAATATCTTAGTTATCCCTCTTTGAATCCTTGCTTTTTAAATATTGACGACTTGAGCCACAAGAAAACAATTTCAGAATAGAGAAGAGGCAGAGACAGGAGCAGGGATAGGAGGAAGCTGCTTAGGATGCTCCAAGGCACCAGGTACCTCGGACACACGGTGCTGACCACGCCGGCTCTCCATACGCTGCGCAGTGGAGAGCCGGCAAAGTGGATGTTGTTGGTCACAGCCACTCTTCAAGTGCCAATTGCGTAGCGTACAGCCCCTCTTGGAGGTCACACTGTTGAGCTACATGCCGGCAAGCTGTCCAGACCCTGAGGCCAGCCGCTGACAGGAGCCCGAGTTTGGCGGTCAGCTGGAATTCCAGCGCCGACGGCTTGTAGCATTGGGCTTTTCTCAAGAATGACTGATGAACTTCACTGTCTGAAGTGGAAATTATTTCTTATAAATACAGTAATATAAGAATATAATGATAAAGAATATGTTTATATAGTTGTATTTATGTAATATTTAATATAAAATAGGTATAAACAAAAACTAACTAAATTCTGAAAACAGTAATGATAGGACATTTCCAAACAAACGAAAATGCGTGTAATAAATCTGGGGTTTGGCCCTGGTCAGGTAGCTGAGTTGGTTAGAGCATCATCCCAAGGTTTCGGGTTCCATCCCCGGTCAGGGCACACACGAGAGGCAACCAACGAATGCATCGATAAGTAGAACAACAAAATCAATGTCTCTCTCTCCCCCTTTCTTCTCTCTCTCTCTAAAATTTTTTTTAAAAATCTGTAGTTTTGCATAGGAATTCAAGAACAAGTTCTTCTCAGTTCATACCAAATAGGCCACTATTTATGCCACTGCAGCCTTGGCCGAGTGTCATTGTCACAGGTGCCCCCAGCAGGCCCTGCACACCACTGCTCGTGCGCTGGGAACGCAGTCTTCTCTGTCTTCCTCCAGCGCATACAACGCGTGTTCTAGGGCATGTTTCATGTATGTGTGCATATACATACACATGTATAGGACATGTTTCATGTATGTGTGCATATACATACACACGTGTGTATTTATCTCAGCAGAATAGCTGACTGAGTTTATGCTTTTTAAGGGAACTATGTCACAGTGAGAGACAAAATTTGACTTCACAAGCCTTGATAAATGATGAAGTCTTGAGTATTACTGAGAGTTAAAACAGCGATACAACAAGGAACTTTTTGATGACTTAAGAATTGGTGTTATTTCCTCTAAGTATGTGAGAGGGATAGCTAGGAAAAGGCTATAAAAGTTGACTAAAGCAAACACTGAATAATGATGAAAATGTGACAAAAACATTTCTGTATTTAACGAAAGGGTTTAAGTCAACAAGTAACATGATAAAAAATAAGGCTATTTATATGGCTTGGCACTTGGCTCGGTCATTGTGTTGAGTCGGAAAACACAAGTATTTAACTTTTGGTTTTCATAATTTGATAGGAGGTGTCAGGATCTAGGGGAAATAATTTAGGTCTTATGTAATATGAGCATTTTTGTTGCTAATTTTTAAAAATGTTGATATGTGGAAAATTAATGTTTCAGTTTCCTCATGGATGAACCAAGGACAATATTTGCACCACAGTGATGTGATAAGAATCGAGAAAGTACAAAGCAAAATGCCATCTTTAAAAAACGTGTCCTTTGGTGTCACAGCCCCCTTCCAATACTGCCTCAGGTCTTGGCTTCCTACCAGGTAACTCGAAAGAGTTGACCTCACCTACCATGTTCTCACCCACTTTTTAAAAAAAAAGTTTTATTGATTGATTGATTTTAGAGAGAGAGGAAGGGAGAGAGAGAGAACTGTTGACTTTCTGTTTCACTTATTTAGGCATTCACTGCTTGATTCTTGCATGTGCCTTGATGGGGGGTTGAACTCGCGACCTCGTCCTATCAAGATGGCGCTCTAACCAACTGAGCTGCGAGCCAGGGCTTCACCCACTTTTTTCTGTTCACCCAGTTCAATCAGTGCTCTAGGATTCCACAGAAATGGCTCCTATCAAGTTCACCAATGACTTCCATCTGTCATCGCATGATCAATTTTCTGTCCACAGAGTGACATTTTCACAGCGGAACACGCTGTCTTTCTGGAAACACATTTTTTAAAAATATATTTTATTGATTATGCTATTACAGTTGTCCCATTTACCCCCTTCACTCCCCTCCACCCTGCACACCCTCTCCCACCCACATCCCCCCCTTTAGTTTATGTCCATGGGTCATAAGTTCTTTGCCTTCTATAATGTTTCCCATTATATTCTTACCCTCCCCCTGTCTATTTTCTACCTATTATCTATGCTACTTGTTCTCTGTACCTTTTTCCCCTCTCTCTTCCTCCCACTCCTCTGTTGCTAACCCTCATGTGATCTCCATTTCTGTGATTCTGTTCCTGTTCTAGTTGTTTGTTTAGTTTGCTTTTGTTTTTGTTTTAGGTGTGGTTGTTAATAACTGTGAGTTTGCTGTCATTTTACTGTTCATATTTTTATCTTCTTTTTCTTAGATAAATCCCTTTAACATTTCATATAATAAGGGCTTGGTGGTGATGAACTTCTTTAACTTGATCTTATCTGAGAAGCATTTTATCTGCCCTTCCATTCTAAATGAAAGCTTTGCTGGACAGAGCAATCTTGGATGTAGGCCCTTGCCTTTCATGGCTTGGAATACTTCTCTCTAGCCCCTTCTTGCCTGTAAGGTCTCTTGAGAAATCAGCTGACAGTCTGATGGGAACTCCTTTGTAGGTTTCTGTCTCTTTTTCTCTTGATGCTTCTAGGATTCTCTCCTTCATTTTAATCTTGGCTAATATAATTATGATGTGCCTTGGTGTGTTCCTTCTTGGGTCCAACTTCTTTGGGACTCTCTGAACTTCCTGGACTTCCTGGAAGCCTATTTCCTTTGCCAGAATGGGGAAGTTATCCTTTACTATTTGTTCAAATAACTTTTCCACTTGTTGCTTTTCCTCTTCTCATTCTGGCACCCCTATAATTTGGATGTTGGAACGTTTAAAGATGTTCTGGAGGTTCCTAAGCCTCTCTTCGTTTTTTTAAAATTATTTCTTCATTCTTTTCTGGTTGGATGTTTCTTCCTTCTGGTCCACTCCATTGACGTGTGTCCCAGTTTCCTTCCCATCACTATTGGTTCCTTGTATATTTTCCTTTATTTCCCTTAGCATAGCCTTCATTTTTTCATTAATTTGTGACCACATTCAACCAATTCTGTGAGCATCCTGATTACCAGTGTTTTGAACTCTGCATCTGATAGGTTGGTTATCTCTTTGTTGCTTAGTTGTGTTTTTTTTCTGGAGCTTTGATCTGTTCTTTTGTTTGGGCCATTTTTTTTGTCTTTGTGCACCTGTTATGTAGTGAGGAGTGGAGCCTTAGGTGTTCACCCGGGAGGGGCAACCCAGTGGCTGGGCTGTGATGCTGTATGTGGGGCAGGGGTCTGAGAGGGAACAATGGCACTTGCTCCGCTCTCTGCCAGTTTTCAGTCACTTCCCCTGCTTCCCACAAGCAAAGTGGTCCTTCCTGGTGCTGATTCCCAGGTGTTTGTGGTCACAGCAAGGGAAGCCCTGGTCAGGGTGAGAGACCCTGGCTGTGAGATGGAGGGGCTCACAGATCTACCTGAAACCCAATCTGTGTGAATCCCATCTTGTGTTTGCTAGCCTCTCTGAATTTTAGTTTCTAGAGCTATGAAGTGGGAATAAGGAGAACATTTCACAGTGATCTTCAGAGAATTAAATGAGATGATGTATGCGAGCACTCAGGATGGTACTTGGAGCACGTAAGTGTCCAACCAAGAGTAGCTGTTAGGATTATTTCTTCTATCATTGGGGTCAAATGATGCGTGACAATGCCTGAAACACAGCAGGTACTCAGTAGACCTCAGTTCCTCTTGTTTCCTTTTCTTTTCTACTGTCAGCACAGCCGATTGAGTGGAAAAGTAAAGTGGCATCTGTAACGTGGATTTTGAATTTTTATATTGGTTTTCCAGGGTTTTAGTCCTGAGAGAGAGAGGAACAGGGCAGGCCCGAGGGAGGCGCGGGGCGGGAGCGCTGAGGCCTCATCTGCACACAGCGAGGTGGTTTTGGTGGAGGAGCAAGTTGTGAATGAAAGGATGGCTGCTGTGGTGGGAATAGGAATGAAGAGGGTGGCTGTGGGCCTCCATCCACCTTATTCACTCATCCCAACAAATTTAAAGCGTGTCAAATGCTGCAACATACTGTAAAATAGTTGTCAAGGCCCGAATGCAGAAACACAATCCACTTCAGCTGATTACTTGTCTCCATCTATTGGGATGAAGTGGGACTACATGCTCTTAAAAGCTCAGACGTCGTGGTCTTCCTGACCAGTAAAAGGCACGGCGTTTGTGTGCGTGCGTGTGCGTGCGAGCATGAATGTATATGTTCACTATTAACCTAAATATCAACCTAATATCGATGAAAACTTAGTTAGGATGACTCTAGAATCTGTCGCATAGTAGCACTACAGGAAGGCAGAGGCAAGGATTTGGGGCAATTTGCTCAGTTAGCGAGTGAGGTCTATTACTTGCATTGTCAGAGATAAATCACCTGTTACAAGCTCCTCAGAGCACAGACCACGCGAGGCCTGGCATCAGACCACCCCGGCGGCGGCGGGTGATAGAGTTTATGTGGCATGGTCGGGAGTCCCATGGCTCCAGCTGCCTGGCCTGACACCTCCGAGGGTTCAGACCTCCTGGCGTTTTCTCTAGTGCTCTGGGCTCTAACCTTCACTGTCTCCTTGCGGCCAAGTTCCCGAGGAGCCCCCTTGGCGTGCACCTTCGCGCAGTAGCCAGATGGCCTTTGAGAAAAACTTCTTGACTCGGTGCTATCCTTCCACTTGTCAGCAGGTGTCAGCAAATCCCAGGAAGTAAAATACACTGCAAGGAGGAGGGGGTCCTTTGTCACAAAATTGGGGCGGGGGAGAGGGAGGAAGTCAACAGACAGTGATTTACACGCAGTGCCCACATCACACTTTGCTAGGGCCTCCTTGAGGGAGGCGGAGCGCTGTCCTGGGGAAACCGGGGTCTGAATATCAGGATACTCTTTCAGGGCCTCTGCTACTTTTGGTACAGAAGCGACTTATGCTCTCTGGGGTACTGCCTACTGATCTGTCAAAGAAGGAGCACAAAGCCCTGCCTGCCTCTCAGGATGGAGTGCAGCACGGCGTTCGCTTCCTTTTGCCTGTAGATGTAGTGCACCCCAGGAGCAGGGTGCAACAGTCTCCCCTCATCCGCGGTCACAGGTACCCGCGGTCAACTGCGGCTTGAAAACACTTGGTAGAAAATTCCAGAAATAAACAATTCATGCGTTCTAAATTGCACGCCGTTCGAGTACTGTAACGAAATCTCGCGAGGTCCTGTCCCTCCCGCCCTGAGTGTGTCTCATCCCTTTGTCCAGTTCTTCTCACCGTGGCTGCTCCCCACCATGAGTCACTGAGTAGCTGCCTGGGTTATCAGCTCGACTGCCCTGCTATCACAGTGCTTGTGTTCAGGTCACCCACACTTTAGTTAACGGTGATCCCAAAGCACAAGAGCAGTGATGCTGGCAATTCAGGTATGCCAACGAGAAACTGTGAAAAGGTGAGTACGGTCCAGTAAGACATTTTGAGAGACCACATTCATATAACTTTCATGACAGTGTATTGTAATAATTGTTCTATTTTTAGTTGTTGTTAACCTCTTACTGTGCCTAATTTATAAGTTAACTTTATCATAGGTATATATGTACAGAAAAGAAAAGTATACATAGGTTTGGTACTAGCTGAGTTTCTGGGAATCCACTGGGGGTCTTGGGACATATCCCTGCCCTGTGGATAAGGGAGGACGACCGCTTGAGAAAACAGTTTTTTGGTGAGAGACGTGACTGACAGCCGCAGTCCAGAGAACCTCCAACAAGGTCATGGGCGAAAGCTGCCCTGACTCATTGCTTCTTCTTCAGCTGACACCAGCTCGATGTGCACTAAACACTTGATTTATAGCCTCTGCACAGATGGAATTGATCATTTGGAGTTAAGAGAAGGTGTGTAGGGAGACAACTTCTTGGTTTGCAAGCAGGTTCCCGGAGCCTCTGTGAATAGGGTCTTCGGGAGTATCTCGGGACATTCACTTTGTCCCAGTTCCATGAGATGCAGCTCATCCCTCAGCCACCCCTTGTCCCAGGTGATGGAAGCGGGAGAACTGAGTAGAGGTTTACTCTTTCCAGTCTGCATCTTGACGGAGGTTGGGGAGTTCTTGGGAAGGTGTCTGGCTCGGCCAGAGTCTGAGTAACTTAGATGGGCATCCCTTGCAAGTACTTCGGTAAGTCAGTGTAACTGAGCTCTGCTTTGTGTGCTCTAAAGTGGGGGGCTCAGATGTTAATGTCTGCACAGCGACCTGGGGGTTTTGCTAGAATACAGACCCTGACTCAGTAGGCGTAAGGTGGAGTCTGGGATTCTACACGTCTGCCATTCTCCCAGGTGATGGTGACTGGTCCATGGACCACACGTTGAGTAGCACGTGGAAAACACATGGTGTGTTTTTCAAGAGGTAATGGAATTGCAATCATCTCCCCTCTGATGGACATGCACTTCACCAGTAACAAATACATGCCCCCCTGCTCTGTGCCCTCGCCTTTCTGAATACATTGTAAGTTTTCCTTTCAGTACTGAATCATGGTGTAATCTTCCTGAAGGCATGTTACACAGCAATTAAACCCGGCACGTGCAGTACCAACACAGCACATAATCCTCTTGAAGTGATGACAAGAGCAACAGCTGTGAACGAGTTTGCACATGCACGCAGTGACAACCAGGTCACGTTGATGCCAGAGGACAGCAACTGGAAGGCATTCTGGATTCAATAGCAGAGAGTTAGGAGATGTTAAAATATGAAAAAAAAATGTGCATGTTTGAATCAATGCAAAATAGAAAGTAAATTATTCTTTCTTTTTCTTACGCTTCCTTCTTCCCTGCTCCTTCTTTGTTCTTGAAGACATTTCTGTCAGGGGTGGATTTGACCTAACATCTGCTGCAAATTGACTTTGTCTTTTGGGAATGAGTTCTCTACCCTGACCAGGGCCATCCAAAGCCCTGCCTGAGCGGTCAAGGCAGCTCTCACCCCAAGACCTTGTTTGAGGTTCTCTGTGCTGGGGCTGATGGTCATCACCAGCCTGGCCACTCAGTCTCTTTCCCAGAAGCCTCTGGGAGTTTCATAAGCTATCATCCCTCCTAGATACCTCCTCTGGGGCCACACATTCTGTGAGCTGGAAAACCAGTGTGTTTGGGCTTGAATAAACTGAGCCTAGCGCACAGTAGGTGTTTCCAAGATGTCAGTTGAATGCTTTAGATGATGAGCCAGGACTGCTCAGTGCTGCCTGACATTCCTGAGTTGGGGGGATGCATTCTATCTCAGGAGATTGGACTGCGTTAGTGCTTCCCATCAGCTTGCGGTGAGATTGGATGGCCATTCCTGTTTGAGAGCAAGTACGCTAGGAATTGTCTCACCAGTTCACATGTGATCAACCCTGGACCTGGAGTGGAATATCATCGGAAAGAGGGGACAGGATAAATAAACACACAATGAATATGAATCTCTAGGTCCACATTTCACGAAATATTTTCCATGCGAAAACATTTGAGTTTCCAGGGGTACGTAGCTTTGCCAAAGGAATGACCCTGCCTGCCATGTGGAGTAAACACACATCTCCGTTTTCCTCCCACTGAAATCAGCTGCAAAACCTGGACAGAATAGCTGATAATTTGGGGAAGTTCTGGCATAAGCCAAGTTCAATAGATTTCCTCACTGCAGACACATGAGTTGTGTTTATTAAGTGGTATGCTTCTCTAAGAGGGACCCCTTTGTATTTAGGGTTCCCCAAACAATTTAATTAGTTTTTTTTTCTCAAAGAGCATCCTAAGAGATAGGCTGCCTGATTTCTGTGTGCCCTGTGCCCTCACATGTGGATTGGATGGGGAGACACCTCTCCTATCTCCCCGGGAAACCACACTTCCTTTTGGCAACTTCATGGTGCGGGAGCGGGGCAACCTCTCTGTTGCTGACGGGGGCTTTAATTTGGCTTATCTGAGGGGGGCTATAATGGTCACTTCTTCTCATTTACCAATGACACCACACTTGCTATTTGTCCCAGCTGAGTGATTCCTGTAGCAATAATTAATGCAATGGCATAATATAAAAAGGACTTTTCTTCCCTAAAACTCAGCTTGATAAACCAAGAAGGGCGAAGGAAATAGACGTAAAGACGCAGCTTGCAAAGAACTGCACAGAGATGGGTTGCTATATTCAGCACTTGGGGAAGTGGATGTTGAGCAGGTTTGAAATGCTGAGATATTTCTCTGCTAACTATATTGGGAATTCAGAGGAAGGGAAACCAACCAAGAGATTTGTTAGAAAACATTCTGAGAAATAATCAACACTCCCAGGATAGCATTTATTCAGATATAGAATACCTAGACTTTCTTTGTTTTAAATACTCTTCCAGGTAGGATAAGGTATATCAGGTTTCTGCGGTGTAACACGTCATCACAAACAGAGAGGCTTAAAGCAAAACCATTGTGTCCTAGTTTCAGTAAGTCAGAACTGCAGGCAGGGCTCAAATGCATCTTCAGCTGAGGGTTTCGCAAGACTGCAATCAAGGGTCAGCTGGGACTGGGGGCTCATCTGAGGCCTGGGTTCTCCTTCCAAGTTCCTGCGGCCGTGGGAAGGACTCATTTGCTGTCGCTGTGGAATTCACGGAGGCTGCACCTTCAGGGCCAGCTGGAGAGCCTACCCGGCTCTGAATCTCTCTGACTTCTTTTAAGGGATCATCTGATTAGATCAAGTGTATCTAGGATTATCTTTCTTTTGATTAATTCAAAGTTAATTAGGGAACTCATTACAGCTGCAGGATCCCTTCTGCCCTAAGAAGTAATCGTGGGAGTGATACTCTATCAGAGTCACAAATCCTTCTCCCAAGCAAGGAGAGGTGATTATAGAGGCCCATCAACGTGTGGGGGCAAGGCTCTTGGAACCTGTCTTAGAATCCTGCCGTGGGAAGTACAATACATTCACGTCTCTTTTTATTCCCCACTGAAATCAACGATAAAACCTGAACAGACTACAATGTCCGTGATGTCGAGTTGATTTTCTACATGCTTGCTGATTTTCTTTCTGCTTGTGCCATTAGTGATGGAGAATTATTGAAATTGCTGAGTATAATTTTGGGTTTGTTTATGTCTCTTTGTAATTCTGTCAATTTGAGCTTCATGTAGTTTACAGCCCTGTGATTATGTGCCCCTGTTATTAATACTGCCACTCCAGTTTTCTTCTGATTAGTGTTAGCACAGTGTATCATTTTCTGTCCTTTTCCTTTTGACCTGTCTGTGTTTTTATATTTCAAGCACATTTCTTGTAGACATCATTCTTTGTCATTTTTTTATCCAATCTGACAACCTCTACCCTTTAATCAGAGGCGGTTAGAGAATTTACATGTAATGTGATTATTGATTGATACAGTTGAGTTTAAGTTTCCCATATTGCTGCTGGTGTTCTATCTGTTCCATCTGTGCTTTACTGGCTTTCCCCTGTTTTCTTTTCTTTTTTTTTTTTTTGCCATCTTTTGGAGTAACTGATCTTTTTTTGATTCTGTTTATTCTCCTTTGTTGGCTTATTAGCCACACATCTTTGTTTTGTTATTTTAAAGGCTTATAAACTATAATGTATAGAGTGTGTCATATGTAATGTGTCGTATACAGCTCTAGGTTACCACCGTCTTTTTGTCAGTGATAATCAACCACCGCACACACAGTGTGAGAACCTGGAGCCCAACACTTCTATTCCCCCTCCACGGGGGGCTCCTCCTCCCATTTGTTTCCTGTCTTTCAGAGATCGCTATCCTTCACTGCCCGAGAGCCAGTGTCTTCAAAACCGTCGGGTCACACAGTTTGCTGTTATTGTGTGTGTGTGTGTGTGTGTGTGTGTGTCAGGAAGCAGGCAACCATCTCCCTTGATATTTTCATCTCACGCACAAGCGCCATTCCTCAGCAAGCGCGCCTCTCCCGTGCACGCGGGATAATCACCCTGTTCTGCGATCGGGAGAGACCCCGAGAGGTCCCAGGCCGCAGCGCCGGTCCACCCCCTCATCTCGATGCTGCCTCCTGGTGGAGGGGCGTGTGCTTTTCATGTCTTCACAAGAGAAATTTCAATGGCATCTTCAACATAGCCCAATATGGGACTTTCATTATATTTATAAATGCTGATAGGAGTTACAATCACAATTATGCTGACCTCCGTGTTTAGGGCCCACTGTGGCAAGCAAGTGAGGTCGATGAGCTAAATTTCCTAAACTGGATTTATTTAATCTTGCCACTTGGATACATTTCTGTTTTAGGCAGGCAGACTTTAAGATTTACGACTAAAACTATTTACTGTAAAAGTGTCTTAATAAGACACAAGTACTTACAAAAAGACTTTTCATCTTTATTTTCCTTGGATACAACAGAAAAGGAAAACATGGTCAAAGTCAGATTTTTGGCCTATCTGTTAGATAACAAGAACCCTGTGAAGCTCTTCAAAAATATTTCAGGGAATGTTTGCTGAAGAAACGGCCTAACTCCCACTCCGAGCCCACATGAGAACTGCAGAGGCCTCCGTCCGGAGCCACCCCACGCCCTGGACGGCAGCAGAGAGGAGAGCTAGCTGCGTGAACAGGCCACGGGAGTCGGTTAGGACAGGCAACCAGCGTGCGTGAGGCGTCTGTAGGTTGGCTTTTCACCCATGGATTCGGGCATCCACAAAGGGCAGGTGTGTTCCACAGAGCTGGACCTGGATTGAGGCCAGGTTCTGACGTGTAGGTAACTTTCATCAGTAAAGTGAGCGCGGAACGGAGGTGGTCCGGAAGGCAGCGGCGTCTTCCCGGGGTTTGTGATTCTCCGATCCCCACGCCCAGGCCTTCGGGGGCTCCAGAACCTCAGGGACCCACCTCAGCTCGTAGCCAGAACCCACCTGGGTGCTCAGCAAGACTGACCCCACGGGAGGTGGGCTTCTGCCAGGGTGAGCTTCTCTCCCAGTGGCCAACGTTTACCTTTTCTGTGGCCATTTCTTCAGCGCCCGATCTCCGCTGGCTGATCTGATAACCTGTATTAGGGATGCAAGCCGGCGGTGCCTCAGGTATTCACTGGGGTGAGGGAAGGAAATAACAGAACTCTCATTTACATTTATTTTAACTCATCCTTCCCTTATGTATATTTTATAATATGTATACGGTATTAGTTATAATACTACATATATGCAATTTAAATATATACTCATACAACAGTATACATGTCATATATGAACAAAGACCACATATGTGTCTCATATATACATATATATAGTCCCAAACTTAACTCTAATCATGTAAATCTCCTCTCTATATAGTCCATCAATTTGCCTTTTTGAAGACACCTCTTTCAGAGCCTCTGTCCTCTGTCACGCTGGGTTGCTGGCTCTCTAGGCTTTCTGCGTACCTGTCACTTCAGGTTACCCTTGTCTGTCATCTTCAAGAGCTCCATTGCTTCCATCTTTCAGTGGTTCATCTGTTTCCTGGGTCTTATCTCCCCTTTTCTGGGTCTACTCCCAGTTTTTCTAGCTTTTGAGAGCTTCCAGTTGCTCCCTGAGAAAAAGTATTGTGAAAGGAAGGTAAAGCTTTAAAGACCTTGTATCTAAAAACACCTGTAGTGTATTTTAACAATTAACACCTGTAATGCCTCTTAACAATGAACAGATTATTTGGCTGGATATGAAAGTCACTTTTCTTCAGAAATTTGAAAACACTGCTTCATTATCTTTTAGCTACGGTTGCTGTTGAGAAATTTGATATTATTCTGATTCTTGAGCCTTTGTATGAAGCCTCTTTTATTTTTATTTCTGTATTGGAAACTTATAAGATTTTCTCCATTCCCTGCAAAGAGTAGAGGCTAAACACATTTATTTTAACTCATCCTTCCCTTATGTATATTCTATAATATGTATACAGTATTAGTTATAATATTACATATATGCAATTTAAATATATACTCATACAACAGTATACATGTCATATATGAACAAAGACCACATATGTGTCTCATATATACATATATATACAGTTAGTGTGGTTACCACCACGCTAACTTCCAACACTTTACTTTTAAAAGATAAAGAAAATTTGCTGTTGCGGTGATACATATTTTCTTCCTCCCCTTTCTTTCCTTTTTTGCCCACATTGTCGTTCTGTTCCCAGAGTTCACCCAAAGACGAAACTGAACACTTTCTCCCAACCCTGCCATACGTTTCCTTCCTTGCTGCTCTCACCCCGTGAGCTATTTTAGAGTTTGGACACAATTGGTGCTTTAAAGGTGATTTCTGATGATGGAAATTCCCCTTAATTTCACAGGAACTCCTGCCATTTACAACAACATGGCTGAACCTGAGGGTATGAAGCTGAGTGAGGTAAGTCAGGAGGAGGAAAGACAAGTACTGTATGATTTCACTTTTATATGGGCCTAAAAGAGCTGAACTCATAAAACCAGAGTAGAGTCCTGGTTAGCAGGGCCTTGGGGGGGAAGCCACTTGGGAAGACGTTGTTCAATGGCACGAGCTTACAACTAGTAGATAAACGAGCCCCGGAGATCTGATGCCCAGCGCAGTGGTTATAGTCAACAATGCTGTATTGTAAACTTCCCCGTTGCTAAGAGACTATCTTTATTGTTTCCACCACAGAAAGGAATGATAATTATGTGACCTCACAGAGGTGTTAGTTAACCTACAGCAGTAATCCTATTGCAATATATAAATATATCAAATGTACCTTACACTTACACCATGTTACATGCCCACTATATCTCAATAACAATATTACGTAGTTCAGGGTGGAGAGAGAAAAGCTGGGTATGCATGTGTTAACTCTCTCCGGTCCTCCAGCATCAGTATGGTGCACAAGATAGTTGGTTTTTTTCCAATTCGGTTGGCCAAAAATGAGTGCAAGTGAAAAAGCACCCCCCCAGGAGTGCCGAAGGAATCCACGATCAGACACTTCCCGTGAGAACATCACGGGGAAATGGGAGGGTCCTGACCAAACACAGTGAGAAGAGTCGGGCCGTGTGAGCGGCACCTGTGTTCCCACCTCACACTCACAACCGCTGCCAGTCAGCCCTCCCGTTTCCACGTTTCCACGGCTGGGAGCTGGCCGCTTCTGCCTGGAATGTTGTCACTGCAGATGTGGAATGCTTTGGGTTTTTTTTTTACAGATCAAGCGACATTTCAGAGCTTAACAAGTTTCTGACACCGTTTAGGGACACCCCTGGCTGACGCACATTCCAGAAGACTGAAGTCAAGTTGTCTTTGTCCAAGCACACAACCAAGGGGACGATCCCCAGCAACCGAAGTCACATCATGAATGGGACTCAGCTCTTTTTGTGGTAAATAAAATAAAATAAAATAAAATAAAATAAAGTTGAATCTGGGCCAGTTAATTATGCAGTCCACGGGTTTGTGCCCAAGACACTGAATCTGAGAGCGGTGGCCGTTTCCCAAAGACAACGTGGCCCTGAAGGAAACGCGTAGCCTTTGTCCCAGTTTGCCTTTTAAGGCTCGGTTGCTTTGGAGTCATCTCTTTCCACTGGGGGCAACACCCAAAATTAGTCTCCATTCACAAATTATCTCCAGTGCAGCCTCCCTGGGAAAACTTAAAAGCCTCTTTAACTAGGGGGGAGAGTGCTGCCAAGCAGTTGGCCTGGGAGAACGGCAGTAATTAAATGATGATAATATTTAGGATCCTGCAGGTATAACAAAGGCTCCTTTCTTTGTCTCAGGTGGCGACACGTTCACACGTTGCCTCCGTCTGGGAAAGGAGGTAGGCGAGGGAGGAGTGACACCGCGGTGGGGGTGTGGGAAAGGGGAATTGCAGAGCGGAGCTGGAGGGGAAGCAAGGCTGACTTCTGAGGTCTGGAGGAGGGGCTGATGCTGGAAGGGAGACAAATCTAATATTAATATTCATCGGAGGTGGGCCCTGTGGCATTTCAGCCTGCATTAGAACAGGTGAGAGAGGAAAGGAAACCACCGTTCTTTGTTAAACGGTTCATTGTCTATGGGAGTGGGGTGAGGGGTGCGCGGTTCGGAGGGGTCAAGGAAAGAAGAACATGAGGAACTGCTGTTGAGATGGTTTATTTTAACGAGCCTCGCACCGTGCACTTGGCTGGCGATGTGAGGCTGTTACAGCTCTCAGCACGGCCTTGTGTCACCGTGTCGCAGTGGTGGGAAGGCGGGAATCGGAGTCCTCATCACCAGCCTTTCCTCTCCCGGGTTGTGTCCTGTCGCGGACGTCGTTTGATCCATACCAACGCGAACGCCCACACCGCTGTGTGTGCTCGAGCGTGTGCCTGCCTCATGATGCGAGCTGATCCAGACGTCAGTGTGATGGATGCAGCCTGCGAATCTCATAAATAAGTAAATTCACGACACTTCCTTCAGCTAAAGCAATTTCTTTTCATACGTTCAGCCCACAAAGAGGATAAATGGACCCCACAGCTCGGGGCTCAGGGCCAGGGTTCCAAACACGGGGAAGGGGCCTGCATTCTGCATTCATAGCTGCCCGACCCACGCACTTTCCATCCCGGAAGCCCGAATCCCGGCTCACCTGGGTGCTCCCCCCGCCCCCCACCTCTTGCTCTTGCTCTTGCTCCCACGCTCTTTCAACTCCGGCTGAGAGAGTCCCAGCCTTAGAGAGCCAGGATGCAAGACCACGGTACAGCTGGCAGCATTGGCCAAGATTCCCTGCGCTGGGTGGAGTTAGGAGTGTGAAGGGCAGTGGGAGGAGACAGGAGGGGAGGAATTAAGCCAGAGTACCTTCTCGTATTGAGTAAAAGCAGGTTTGACCTGACCTAAGGATCAGATAGACAAAGGCTCGTGTTTAGGTAGGTATAAGAAAAAGAAATTGTGAAATGCCACCCCCGGAGGCCTGAGGGGAGATGAGAAGGCCTAAGGGAAAGAACAAGATACGGGCTCTTCCTTCTGCCTCCAGTGTTACTGTCTTTTCTCTGCTTATAACAGAACATATTCATTGTAGACACCTTAGAAAATGCAGAGGAGTCTAAAGAAGGAAGTTAAAACACTCATAATACTATAACTCAAGGTTAACACCATTAACCTTTTGGAGAATTTCATCACTCTAGCATAGCCTTATAGCCTACTTCTTTCTTCTAGTAATTATGTTGTGGGCATTTTCCAGAGACATTGCAAAATTCCCCCAAATGTGTTTTGAAATTGGCAGATTCATTTCATTGTGTGGATAAATATGAATTTTTAAAAACTCTTAGTGCTAGCACTTAGGTTTTTTATTTTTTCTGTTATAAAGGAAAAACATCAATGAACAACTTTGTGCATTTGTGTGTACCATGTGTGTGTGTATAAAATTATTTCCTGAAAGTGTATTCTTAAGGGTAGAATTATTAAATTAACCCTATATTCTTCCAAATCCTAGTAAGCAAAAACTTTTTGGAGAGGTTGCCTTTTTTTACATACCTCAACTGGGGACTGAACGCAAAATCCAGGCATGTGCCCTGACTGGGAATTGAACCAGTGACTTTTCCCTTTGTGGAATGACACCCAACTGACTGAGCCACACCCATCAGGGTGATACATTTCCGTTGTTTAAGCTGCCCAGTTTGTGGTCCTTTGCTATGGCAACCCAAAGACACTAATGCACACACCATCACTCAGGAGCTCAGAAGCCTTCTGACCTTGGAAGAACTCTTTGTCCTCTTCATACGTCTGTTTTACACAGAAAAGCCAACCAGAGATGAGTATTTTATAGATTGGGAGACTGTGTCCCAGAGAGATGAAATGATTTGTTTGAAATTACTTTCTTATGAAAAATTTTAAAGAACAAAGCATAGAAAAGTTAACTCTGGCAATATGTTCATCTCACATCCAATGCTCTTGACCCCTTTAAATTTTATCCTTTCTGGGATGCCCTGGCTCTGGAGGTGGAGTGGCTACACGTGAGTCAGAGCAGGGCATGTTCCAAAGTGACGCCAAGCCAAGGCCCCTGAGAATGTGAAGGACCCATTTATGTACATCCTGCCAATGGAGAAGGGTGTGTACACCCAAAGTGTTTCTTTTCATGTCATGCAATGCCAAAGGATGCTATGACTTGGGGGGGTGGGTATTTTTCACCCCAAAGATGGAACTCCCCGGTCTCTAAAGTCTTTTGCAAATACCGGGGCACATCTCCAGGGCCCAGTCATGAGGGACTGTACGCAGACAACTGTAAAACAAGCTGCAAGGTGTGGAGGACGGAGCAGGGCTCCGGGGGCCAGGTGCAACTGGAGTTCCAGCTCTGCTCCCACTGGGGCTATGACCTCAGACAGGACACAGTAACACCACTGGCTCTCCTCTGTAAATGGATGACCGACCACACCAAGTTCCAGAGGCTTCCCTTGGAATAATGTATATGGAAATGCTTTATGATGGGCAAATTCACCAAGAAGCACAATCGGCTGGTCATAGATGTGAAAATGGGCCACGTCAGAGTCCCCAGGCAGCACTGGGCCTGGGCACACTGCATGTCAACCGCAGAGTTTACTTGGGAAAGGGGCTGGATGGCAACCCCTTGTCAGGAGCTCTGACGTGGATTCCTGGCTCAGAGACGCAGACTGTTGAAAGGGTTCAGGGAGAGGCGTGCACGCTCCTTTTCTGCGGATAGAACTCATGGCTGGAGGAGTATGTGACCACTCCATTATTCCTCCCTCTTCCCTTAGAACAAGTGTGCACATAGCCGGGGCTCAGGTGGAGTGTAGGGAGGAAAGGAGCAGGGGATCCTTGAAAGGAGTGAACAAACAAACACTGAAACCCGTATCCATCAAATCAATGATTCCCTCTTCTAGCCTTTTTACCCAGGACAACCACCCCACCCCAGCAGGCCCTTCCCTCTAGCAGGCAGCTTCTCTGTGACTTCTATGTCCCCTCAAAGCTGCATCTGTGGTTTTCTTTGCGGGGGGTGGTGACACTAGAGTATGTAGTGTCATATGCCTCTTACATCCCCCACCCCCTTGCTGGGACTGGATGTCCCCCGTACACCTGTATGAGTTTCCGATGTCTGAGTGACACTGTGAGGGAGTCAGGCTGCTGTCACCACTGCCCCATCCCCTTCCTGCAGGAAGATGTTCAAGAAAATGCCCGAACAGAGGGGTGATCCTGTGGAGTGGAGTGTGTCTGTGGGAGGGCCAGAAGGGTGCAGGCTGGAGGTGGGGTGGGCAGCGGGAGGGAGTGGGGAAGGAAGGCGAGAGGTCTGTGAGTCCCTCTGAAAGAACTGGGTTGTCCGACTATGAATTCTCAGGGGCTGGGGAAGCAAACGCAAATGACCTCAAATTTAGCTAATAGAGAACATTGATTTCCTTTGTGCAGCGCAGCCAAATGCACTTAGCTCCGACTTAAATACTGCCAGCAACTCTTTCTCAGTTCTTACATCGAAACCCTCTCTTTAGGTGACCTTTAAAATCTCCTCGCTGTCCCTTTGAGGAGCCGCATTCGCAGACGATATCTTACTTCAGCAGGACATCTGACTGTTAATTATTCTGCCATATGCATTGCTTCCTTCCTTTTTCTGGGATGTAGAGAGAAAGACAGACACTCCTTCTTCTGGTGCTGATTTGTTGTCCGGTGTCTATAGCTCTACTGTATAGATAGGACCCCCTCCAGCCGTCTGCCTGTAGGCCTCCCTGCCCACCAGCCATTCACCCAAGCCCAGTAATGGGATTAGTCCTCAGCAGGAAGACAGTAGCCTAATAACAGTAACCAAAAGGATCAAGAAGAAAGTATACTTTTCTTCATTAACTTCCTTAACTGTACTTCATTATAATGACCATTTCACACTGTCTCTATATTATTTTCATTTGACTTGAGGTGATGGTATAGAAAGCAAATGTTATTTTACTCTCATATGTCTTAATGGTAAAATACATATACGACCTTGTAGAGTTTTGGAAGCAACAATGATCAGGAACTGAAGAATACAGTATTTTATTATCTAAACTAGTCATCACTGTCATATCTAGTCTTGCAAGAGGAAAATTTCAACATCCCTCTACCATGGGAGCTATCTAGGAAACACTCTCTACAGTTCCAGAAATTCGAATGCTTCTGTGTTCCTGGCTTCCTGCTCTTTCCTCAACGCACCTCCTCCTCCCCCATCCTAATGAATATTCAGCCTGCATCCTTCCCCCAAGATTTTGAATAGGATGCTTCCTGTTTTTCCTATTAAAGATTAATTGTGTTGTCCTGGGTAAAAGGGATTGTTTGGTAAGAACTTGCAGCTGGTAATTCCTGTTTATTTTTTATTTTGACCCTAGTTCTGGGACAACATATATCCCACAATTTCAAGTAGTGCCTTGTGCAAGAAACATTCAGACCTGTGGGAATTCTTAAGAGTTTATTTGAGCCAAACTGATGACAATTGCAGGAAAGCCAAACCTCAAGGAGTTGGGGAAATGCTTTGGAAAATGGCAATTTTGCATCTTATCTTACACGTTACCAACAAAGGAGCAGGCATAAAGGGGTTACATGAAATCCATTGGTGATAGATTAGGGAGGTGGAGAAAGCAAAGCGAGGTGGTGGTGGGGACCTCCAGGATTGCATTCAAAGTAAAATGATGGACACATGCTTCTTTTACACAGGTGGGTGCAGGATAGTTAATAGTCAGCAATGAACACAATGATGTTAATAACAGTGAGGGGATTTGTGGTCTATGCTCTGGTGTGGTTGCTGTGCTGGGTCCAGAAAAAGGGAAGTTACCTTGACATTCCAAAGGCATGTTATCTTAGATGCAAAGACACAGACAGGCTTGATTAAGGTAAAGGCTGACTTCTGTGAGGGAAGATTCCAGCCTAGGACATAACTACTAGCCATAATTGCTTTCAGTTAGTACATTTTCCTTTCCGACCATCCTTTGTAGTTACTTTGGTCTCTGAGTTTGCAAGCCCCCCATGCAGGCCTCCCCTGAACTTGTCAGGTTTCACCTGTGGCCCCTTTTTCATCCACACATGCTTACTTTATTGTTCTGCATTGCAAATACATAAACAAACCTGTGTACCTCTTCCATCTCCCTGCAAACAATTCAAAAGGCAGGAACTAGGTCATACTCTTTTCTGGTACCCAACATAGTGCCCAGGACAGAGCAGAAGTGCAATAAAATTTGTTGAATGGATATAAAGGCATAGTGATTATAAGTTCCAGAGAGACATGGTCAAAAAAAAATCCGTAATTGTCCATAATCTGGAGAAGAATAAAGAGAGATGAAGATTCACTTGTGCCTGTTACGGGCACTATTGAGCAAAGCAGTGATTACATAGGCATGTTTCGGCATCACCCCTTGTGTCCTGGAATTGGGTTTTGTTCTTCCGGCCTTTCCAACGGTTGATTTTTCCATGTTGCCCTCAAGTATTCCTGGTTTCAAGTGCTCCACGGGCCACGGTCACGGCTCCTTGTTTCTCCTGCATCCCGAAAGTCAGTCACTGAGGCTGTCTTAGGAATCCTTGGTGATTGTTACCTTGGTAAACTGGAAATGTTCTATAAAAACGAATTCACAGGCAGGTGATGGTTTTGTAATTCTACAGAGAATTGTGAGCAAAAGCATGTTTGCAAGTATGATTCTACCAAAGCTGTGTATAAATGTGTGGATGCTTTCCACTGAAAGCATGTCAGTTTTTATCTATGACTTGAGCTTCATGGCATTAGCTGTGGGAATGTCTTTGAAGTCCTTCACAGTTAGGAGATCCACGAGGTTCTTGCCTGAGACTTCATGATGTTTTGCATTTGCCATCTGGGGGAAGATATATAAACACTTCAGTATTTCCTTCATCTTTATTTTTAAAGGCTGTAAATGTACTTTACAAACCCTATTTCAAGAAACTTTAAACCAAGCCTGGGAAATAGTAAGTGCACTTAGTATTTACTGAAAACTGTCAATAGCTTCTTCTCGCCCCAAGGGATACATTGCTCCCCAGCCCACCTTTACTCTCTGAGCTCTTTCTCCAGCACTAACACCCAATTACACTAAATTTCTAGCCTCCCGTGTACCCACTCGCCTTCAGCCCCTTGTGGCGTGTTCCTTCTTCCAGGAATACCCCTCTCCGCTCTTCCCTGTCTCATTCCTAGTTCCGCTTTGAGTTTAGAAACTTCAGTGTCACCTCCTCGAGACAGCTTCCTGATTCCTGCCCCTGGTTGGGTCCCCTTGCTGTTCACTTTCTCATAGGAGCTGCGAAAAGAAATTAGGAGCCTACAGTGTACACATTTTCAAAGAGTAATCACAATTGTTTTAGTGGCTTTGGACATAAATAGGAAATATTTGAGCTCAGGGCTGTCCTCGTGGCGATAATCCATGTTTTTCTATTTATGTACCAAATGGATGTCCTGTCAAAAGTCGCTGCCAAAATTGCATTTAAGAAGAGCCAGGAAGAGCTTGTCAAACATTTTGACTTGTGTTTGGATGGTTGGGTTTTGTCAGATTTCCTTGGCTGTCCAAGGAAAAAAGTAAATCTCACCTCAATCCTTGACTTCTTCCTCTGGATAGTAAAACATGTTATAATAGTCCGACCATGATTCAAATTCTGTAATTAGGAACATTCGAAGATTATATGACTTTTCTGATTATGTTAGAACATTCTTTTATTTGATATAACTTAAAATAAGTAGATAGTACCCAGAAGCTTCGAAGCCCTTTGGTTATATAAGCGGCTGTGTGATGTTATCATTTTAATCACATTAGGTACTTGCAGTTCTTTGTAACAGGCAGAGCAGCAGAAGAGTCAAGAGAGCAGATTCTAAAGGAGACCACACCACTTGTGATACATAAATTAATATCTCTGTGGCTTGGATGTCTCATCTATACAATGGAAGTGGCAATGGCACCAACCTCATAGGAGTACCATGGGGGTTAAATGACATAATGTCTATGAAGAGTTTAGGGTTGTATACGGCATGAGGTAAGCTCTCAATAGGTGCTACCTATTTTATTATAACTGTATACTAGCTCATGTCCCTTTGCACTTCTTGATGAGTTAGTTCTGCCATTTCCTTTCTCAAACTGACCACCTGTGGGTGCCATAAAAGTTACAGCAGTTATGGGACAGTGACTTATGTCTACTTTTCTTTTTCTGTGGTACTAGGAAGCTGATCAAAATTCTCATGAGCTCTTTGAGGGTAAGAAGTGTGGCTTCCTCATTTTGAACCCTGGCAGCCCATTGTGCAGTGTGGGCCAAGCCTGCCTCTACCATTTTCCTCCATTATGGTGTCTCCCTTCTGTTTCCTCGTCAGTATTTGGATGGCAAACTCTCTTGCCCACTGGGCCATAACCTGATTCACCTAATATTCTTAGACCAGTTATGTCTAGCCCATAAGTGCTTAATAAATGATGTGAGGGGAATGCAGATTTGGAAAATTATTTTCCAAAGTGAATAAGTGAGAAAATAACTGCATATTTTAATCACAATTGACTACTCCCCACCCCCCACATTTTACTACCATGGCAAAAAGTCTGAGGAGGAATGACCACATTTTTTTAAACCAACTAACTTACTAACTAATAAACCAACTAATCAATCAACCAACCAACTAACCAACCCTTCAGGATCCACACAAGCACCCAACTCCTATTTCAAGGAATAACTTAAGTCCTGCGATCATTATTTTATCAATGAGCTAGCTATTGGCTAGCAAGTGTATCAGGCTGGTATTTAAGGTAGGTCTGTTGACTGGAATCACAAAAGGAAAGATGGTTTTAAAAGTTCTATTAGGGTTTTTCAAGTAGATTTTATTAGACATCGTTGGTCTTCATTGATTCGGGGCACAGTAGACACATTTTTCAAAGAAACTCCTGTATATACAGGTGAAAGATAAGCTTCATATTTCTACCTGTCCTTCAAGGACAAACATCCTATAAAACAAACAAACAAACAGAAAAACTAAACAAGATCAGCATCTTTTTTGCCACTTGTTCATTAAATATAGTTTCTTATTCTGAATGGTTGGATCTTCTGAAGTTCTTCCCAGGTCCAAGCCTACAGCCCCCACACCCCATCCCATTAGCTGCCCCTTGGTTACTGTGGGGTCACAGAGGGGCATGGCTCTGGAAGTCACAGATTCTACTTCTCCTCTGTCATTTACTGTTTTGTGAGGAGAGTCAATAAATTTGGTCAGCAGTTTCCACAGCAGCCTGACTCCTGCAGTCCTGGGTCTCAATTTTCTAGTTGCTAAAGAACTTGTACTTGGCTGGACACACTTAAGCACCCTCAGAGAGGTGCTATTTCTTTTTTAAATTTACCTGCGAAAAAAATTAAGGGAGTTCTCAAGAGTTTGTAATACTTTTTAGAAAATGGGTTTCTATTCCTTAAAAATTCTATCCTGTAAGGACTATTAAAATCCATCCCAGAGAAATACTTGACTTGAATACCATTACGTACAGGGTGGAGCAAAAGTAGGTTGTTCATATGGAACAATAATTAATAAAAATAATACAAGAATAAACATTGTGTTTCATACACCCACGACTGTAAACCTACTTTTGCCCCAGCCTGTATTTAGATGGCAGAGTTGTGGGCGTTATGGTTTCCTATGTGACAGCCTCTTCCTTTGCCAAACTCTGAGTTTGTTTATTAATCCTGGGAACCATTATAATCAAGTTAATAGAAAAAAAAGGAGCTCTCTGAGCTCAGTGCATGTGGTAGTTCCCGAAAATAGCCAGGAGTTAGTGACTGGATGGGCCCCGGGCAAAACTGGTGCGAACAGGAGCGGCGAGGACCCTTCCGGAATGCCTTACCGCTCCTCCTTCACTTAGTTATTTATGTCCAAGTCACTTCCTCAGGACCGCGTTCTTTGAAGACGTATCACTGTAGAAATATTTTTATTACAACACCTTTGGGGACAGAAGGTCTACAAATATGTAAAGATGCAATTAATTCATCCCAAGCCTAGTACATGTTTGCCATGTATAAGTGCTTAACTAAGAGTCAGTGAATTCTGATAATTTAAGGAGAACCCATGATGTTTAAACAGAAGATTTGAGCCAACATGCAACTAAGTCACTTCTTTAGAAACTGCTTCCTGCATCACAGTATGTCTGATTTTGTTTCCAGGAGGTGTCAAATGACTAATGAAAATAGTTAGCACAAATGGAGTTTTCACAATTAGCTATTGGTAAAATAAGGAGTACACAATTTTTCTGGAAGTGAAAAAGTTTTCTGCCTTGCATGGTTGGTATAATGGTTAATGGGAGTAATCTGTGTAAAGAGTTTTAAAGAGTGCCTGACATATAGATGGCTCTCAAAAAATATTAGATAGTATTATTGTCACCAATAGTAAATACATAAGCTTGAATTGGTGATCAGTGCTAGATATATTTAGCAGTCAATATAAGCTTGTGTCTCAAGAAGTTACAACTGCCCACTATACTCTGAAGTTTTGATAGAATCTGCAGAAACACTTACCTTCTACCCTTTCCTTTCCTAGCACCTTAGTTTAAGGAAGCCATGTGGATTAAATATCTAACAGGGCCTATGAGCAAGATCAAAATCATGGTTTTCTATCATTACAGAAGCAGATTTATATGGGCTATTTTATTCTAAAAATAAGCCTTGTGTTATATAAGCACGCAATGATATGCATTGGATTTTAGAGGATTACTAGGAGAGAAGCAAGGACTTTAAAAAAAGCATGTTTTTGGTAAAATGACACATAAAGGACAAAAACATATATATGCACACATTAGAAAATGAAAACTGTCTAGAATGTCTGTGTTAGGAGACTTCAGGAAGGTGGGGAAAGCTGATTCCATGATCAGTGGTCTCTGAAGAAAGAGTGCGGCCATTCCTCTCACACCCTTGCTCTGTGTTTCAGACGTGCCTTCCCTCTCTCCAGCCTGCTGGGCTGGGCAGCAGGGGCCTTTGCTTTAATCCTGCAGTTTCAGCTCAATCCGTAGCCTTTCCTGTGACCCTCACCTCTGACCTGGATGTGATCGCCCCTCCTTTGTGCCCCCACGAGTGCTCTTCTGCTCCCCTATTTGTCCTTATTTGACGAAGGTCAAGCCTCCTTATAGTTTTCTTCACGATAAAGACACTGTTTACGCATCCTTTTATGACGTGTTTAAAACAGTGTCTTGTATTTAGAAGGTGCTCAAAGATGTATTAAATGAATGAATAAAATAAAAGGTAAATTAGATTAAATGGTTGTAATGTAAGTGCCCGACATGGAGCTTTAGAGTGCTCAGGCGTTTTTCTTGAAGATGTTCCCCTTTGAATCCCTCTAGCAAAACAACTGGATAAGAAACCAGGTTGCCCCCACCCATGAAGTTCCCCATTTATTTATTTGTTTATCCTCACTTGAGGATATATTCATTGATTTTAGAAAAAGGGAAAGGGGGAGAGAGAGAGAAACATTGATGCCAGAGAGAAACATTGTTGGTCGCCTCCCACATGTACCCCAACTGGGGATCAAACCCACAACCTTCCGGTGTGTGAGACGATGCTCCAACTAACTGAGCCACCCAGCCAGGTTTGACGTTCCCCTTTTAGAAACCTCTGGGCAACCTAGGTAACTGATCACTTGAGTGACCCTATTTGTCCCTTCCTGCATCCTAATTTGGCTCTTATGCTTTAAATTCACCAATAAAGAGTGAACCATTCAAACCCTAGATAACCCATTCTCAGACCCTAATAAAGACAGAGCCACAAGGCCACATTCCCTCCTACCCATGACCTTGCCGTATGGTCCTTGGTCACGCCCTACGTCCTCCAGAAACTGTGAGAAAGAAATCTTGTTCTTCAAAGTTCCAGTATGGTTTTTGCTGAGGTGTCTGTTGCAATCCTAAGAACCAGAAGGGTTGGTCCAGCCACAGCATTGGCTCTGGTTGGGCGAGTGTCTGTTGGGGGCTCACCACAAGCAGCGTGGGGCTGGCCGAGGGCCTCAGGCACTTGCACTATCAGTAGACTGAGACCCACAGCTCAACAATGCTATGAAATATTATCTTGGCACCTGATATAGATTAGGTACTTACTAATGGGCAGCTGTGACTATGATCATAAACAATATTTTCCTTTCATGCATGACATTTAGCCACTCATATCTGAAATACTGTTTTAGTTGAAAAAGTTTAACCTTCTACGCCACATTTTTAAAAAGGTATCAAACAATGAAAACCTAAATATACAGTTCAGTTTCTCTTGTTAAATTCTCCAGAAATGCTCCTGAATGTATTTCCTTTACAAGATAAATTTTATTTTTCCTCTTATGAAAATGTTGTGTTAACTATAATTTTTTAAATACAGAAAAACTTCAGGCCAGTTCCATTGTCCAGAGGAAACCATATCAATATATAAATATCATTTCAGCCTCTTTTTCTATGCAAGAGTCTTTTCTTTATAACATAGTGGCAATTCATCCATTTATTTATTTAACAAATACATAATGTGCCAGGACTGTGCTAGTATTCTGTATGCTGTGATTATATCGAAAATATGATTTTGCATCTATTTTTTCAGTGAGTAGAATAACAAACATGTGCCATTATTATTAAAAACCCTTTGTAAGCGTAATAGTGCTTTCTTTGATTAGCACCTTCCTGTTGGACATTTAGGTCCTTCTCAATATTTTAATGCTATAGTAATGTTTTGGACATTTAGGATGTTTTGTTTAGGAAAGATTTCCAGGGGGGTATAGATTTATTGGGAGGAAAGCTAGGAACAGTTTAAGACTCTTGATATATTTACCCTTTTGCTTTACAAAATGATCTACAAATTGAAGGTGTAGTCCACTAATAAATAATACTATAAAATATAGAAGTATATAGAAATGTTTTCTATGTCTAGAATATACAGAAATAGAGTAGAAAACATTAAAATCAACATCAAGTTTTGAGTAAGAAAGTGGCCTTCAACCCAAGTTAGTTCCTCAAATACTTGAAATTCATTTGGAGTTGCCAGATTGTCTGGAGGTTGTGACCATTCTGTGAGAGAGCAGGAAGGGTCTGGTTCAGGCGCCTTGTTCTTAATCCAGTGTCTCCTAGAAGCACATAACCTTGGTAACTTAAGCAAGCAGTCCCTTTGTTATGCCTAGAAGTGCCTAAAACCACGACGAAGTGAGGACAAATATAGCAGATTGCATGCTCACAAGAGTTTCATGTAACAAGTAAAACCAAGATTTTTTTTGAAGGCTTAGGATTGCTTTCATGTTAAATATACTTACTTATTTTTGGATAGGAAAAGCTTCAGGCAGAAGCAAGCAGCATAATGTCATCTTGTATTGTCTTGTCTTAAAGGAAATTAGCCAGGAATTTGATTCATTTTTAGCCATGACATTCCAGGAAGCCTTTAAACTGACTATACTTTCTGAAAGTAATTTTGGCCCGAAGAGACACAGACTTCTGAGGCCTAAGATGCAGACACTGCATGTTTTAATTCAATTATATTCCTCTTTCTTTTCTTTTTTTTCTTTTCTTTCTTTCTTTCTTTCTTTCTTTCTTTCTTTCTTTCTTTCTTCTCTCTCTCTCTCTTTCTTTCTTTGTTTCTTCTTCCTCCCACCCTCCCTCCCTCCCTTCTTTCCTTCCTTCTCTCCTTTCCTTCTTTCTTTCTGCCTTCATTCCTCTCTCCCTCTCTCTTCTGATATATGATACAGGCATTTGGGAAATTTAGTCTATTTCAGTGACATTTCAAGATTTTCCTTTCAACTGATAACTGACTACAAAGCTTAGAAATTTGGCTATGAGTAAAAAGAGTATTTATCTGTCTAGTTCTTGGATCCCTTTCCCAAGGCATGTTCAGAAAGGTTGAGTGTTTAGATCATTCTTATACATGCAAAGATTTATCATCTCTTCACTGGTTACCAGTGTTATACATATGAGGTCATGATTTTAATCATCATATGACAGTTAATTGGACTATTTTCTGTCCTAAGCAGACAGCCCCTCCTCCGTGGAGTAGGTGTGAGCAGAGCGAGAGGAGGAGTCCCTAGGGGGGAAGGAGCAGGGAGGTAGAACCAGTGGGGGCCACGTGGGAGACAAGCACACATTCGTGTTTCTCTCCCTGTCTTCCCTTCTCTAAAAATAAATAAATAAAATCTTTGAAAAGAAAAAAGGAAATCGATGGAGAAGTTCCTCCTGTGGAAGAACAGCTTCACTAAATCGGAGATTCGCCTTTTCCTGGGGACCCTGACCCTAGAAATCAGTGTGTCTCTTCTGCTGTCTCAGGGAGACTTTCCTCCCCCTGCAGGACTATGGTTCGCTTGTGGACATCTGACACGTTAGTTCCTGCAGCGTGGCTGAGACGAGGCTGCTGCACTTCCAAATGGCTGAGACGAGGCTGCTGCACTTCCAAATGACATTTCTAATTTGAAGGGCAGCTTCTTTCAATCTCTCCCTTCACCTAGAGTAATGAGCACAGTGGAGGAAATGCAATCACAGGCTCACTCAGGACATGTGGGTGAAATGCAATCACAAGTACACAGAATGAAATAGGTGATAAAACCTGGTGACATATTAAAATTTCTTTTTCAACTGAATTTATTGGGGTGGCACTGAGTAATAAAATTATATGGGTTTTACAATTCAGGCATACAATTCTAAATTCTATCATACATGGAAAGAAAAAAATTTTAAATAAATTAATTTTTTTCAGGTTAATGGGAGTAAAATATGCTCATTAGAACAAAGTTCAGGCAAATTTCAAGATTTCTGAAACAAAGATGAGATTCCAAATACACACTCAGCTTTTTTTGTCTCCCACATATTTAGTAAAATGATGAAACAATGCAACTATACGTATTCTACAGATTACTAAAGACGAGAGGAGGAACCCACCCTGTTGAGAGACAAGTCTCCATGAGCTTCTTGCATTTCTGTGCACCTTATGCGCAGAGGCACTGACTACATATATTCTGGACTGTCTTTTCCAGGATGTTTGTGTAGCAAACAGTCTTGAAAGACAGAGATATCATCTCCCCACAGAACAAAGGACACACATGTTTACTGCCCATCACAGAGGATCTGAATTCCCTAAACTCAGGGTTCCTCTCTTGTAACTCAAGCCACTGATCGAAGGAGACACCTGGCCCTCTTCCTGTCACTCTGGGATTTGAGAACTGGAGAGTGCTAACGCGCAAGCCACTGCTAGTGCTGTGATCAAGTTCTTTGTTCCTGACCCAGGAGTTTCACGTCTTCTGTCAACATCCGTGAAACTGTCATGGGTTAACTTGTTGACTTATGAGAAGAGAAAGTCTCAGGCACTTTATCGTTCTTGACAGTACTGTTGACACGGCTGGGCTGCCAGCGGAGACATGGCTTTCTGGAGGAGGAAGGAGTAGGCCTGCAGGGCTAATGCAAGGGATCTGAGAGAAGTTCATAGGAATTGGCACTGAATAGATTGATTGCTTTTTTATTTTTACTTATTTTTTATTTTTTTAAAGATTTTCTTTATTTTTTAGAGAGGGAAGGGAGGGAGAAAGAGAGAGAGAGAGACATCAATGTGTGGTTGCTGGGGGCTGTGGCCTGCAACCCAGGCATGTGCCCTGACTGGGAATCAAACCTGCAACACTTTGGTTCACAGCCCGCACTCAATCCACTGAGCTACGCCAGCCAGGGCCTTTTTTAAAAAACTAATTCCTATTTCCAACCCAATTTGAATTTATTAAGTTATTTCTGTTCTAGATTCTTAAGCAGCATTTATGGTCACTTTCAATATTCTTAAATAATAGAAGCATTAAAACTCTGAGTACCTCTTCCCCCAAATCCGAAGAGCAGCGCCTGCCCCACTGGGAATGGCCGTGAACTTCTCACAGCTGGCCCAATGGGAAGAATGGAAGGAAAATGGAGCTTAGTTGCTAGAGATTACCTGAGAAGGGGTTTCCCCATACTCTGTTGACTTTCTGGGGGAGCATCAGAACCCCAGGAAATTTTAAGGGATTCCAGGCTGAAGGGGCCATTGGTTGTCTAACCAGGAGTTAGCTGGGGACTCTAGAAGCCTTAAAGAGAACTTCTGTGTGTATACGTGCAGTGACAGCTGGGCAGTGGCAGGAGGAGTGGTGATTAGGTGGGTGGGCCCGATAGCAGCCCCTCATCAGGATGTGTGGGAGGTGAGTGTCCTTACCTTCTGCCAGGATGTGACTGAGCATGGAAGTCCCAGTGGGATCCAGTCGAGGAGAATGAAGAATAGATGGAGTCTGAGGCCTGAAATCCTGGTAGGACCACAGACGTGGGCAGCAGGTGGCATGATGATGCCGCGGCCAGGTGCTCCACCTGCACTGCAGCAGAAGCCCCGGGGCCGGGACAGCAGACGAACCTCTGGGAAACTCAGATCCTTCCTGGGGAAGAGTGAAGAAGAGGGAGGACCATTCAATTGCTTGAGTTTAAGTCTTGAACTTACCCTACTTTACACCCAAAGTTGCAGAGATACCCAGTTGAAATGGCACCATTGAGTTAAATGCAGTTCCATTACCGATAGTTACACAGTTAAACACCTGAGCTGTAAATGTTAAACCTGCTGCATGTTAAACACATTCTGAATCCTTTGTCTTCCTTTCTGCTTGAGGACCACATTCTGCCCCGTCTCTCTCTGGCACCTGCAATCTCTGTTTCCTGGCTGCTCTGGGGTAGGCATGCTTCTGCAATTCATTCCGCTCCTCACCAGAGAAGTCCTTTCCCTGACCTCTCTTGCCCCTCAAGCCACATCTGCATTTCTTATCTCTCCCATGTAAATTCTCTATAAACACTGTCTTTATTTATTCAATTCCTTTTCATCCCTAAAGCTGTCCTCTTGACCTCAGTCACCATTATTTTGCTGCACTGAGCGTATAGAGTTCACCACGAAATAATTGCTTCTTTCCAGGTCTCCCATTCTCCCATCTCTCTGTGATATTTATCCCCGTTGACCAACCTTTCCCTCTTCTTTTTTCAAACCCTTCCCTTGGAAATGCATTTTTATTCTACTTTCTCTTCTGTTAACATTTTCCTGATTCTAACTTTCTGCAGGTCTGGTTAGTTCCAGAAAGTGAAGCTCCCTCTGTGGGTTTAGTTGTTCAAGTTGGACGTTAGATCGAATTGTGCCTGTTTATTTTTAAAGGTAGAGGAATGAATGACTGTGCGAATCCTGGTTGGTGGCCCAGGTGCACTGCCAGTGAACTAAAGAGCTGGCGTCTGGGGCCCTCCCTGTGCGGAGTAGGAAAGGAATAAATCACCCCAGCAATTTGTGCTACCTGGCAGACACAATCTGATTTATGTTGCATACATTTACATAAATTAGTCTCATTTTCCTTCTTCCTGCTCAACGCTCTCAAAGACAGACCTCCCAGCCTTTGTGAAGATGGGAGCCAGAAGGTTGAGCTGGGCCACCGGCTGACGGACACGGGGGAGTGCTGGCCTGTGATTAACCATGGCAATGACTGCGAGGGGATGTGCTGAGCTGTGGACGTGCTTGCTCCCGAGAAAGGCCGTGTCTCCGGACCCCCACTTCCCTGTCCGGGAGGGCACACACTCGGGGGTGCGGGGCACTGAACCCTCGGCAGACCTCTGCTCTCTGATTTGGAAAGGGCGTTCGATGTCATGTCCTTTCTCTTTGCTCTTCGTGTGTGTTTTTAAATATTTTAAAATCAAATTGCAGTGAATGTGTGTGCTTCCTGAAATGCCTTCAGATGATGTTTCCTTAAAATGCAGCTGCTGAAGCTGGAGGGACTGTTTGGAGGTGAGGCTTATCAAATCGAGGACATGTTTCCTTGCTGGATCCAATTTCTGGTTTTTATCCATCTTTGAGTATTTTGAACGAGACGCTCTCCCCAGTCCCTTTTGTGGTTTGTACAAATCTCCTTAAACTCCAGTTGTGGTGTTTTCCTTTTGACAGAGAAAAGGCCAAGTGACTGATAAAGAATAAGGCACTGAGAGAAAGATTTAAACTGTAGAGGATCCAGCAGGATCCCAGAACTACTATCTCTTATCTGCCATCTTCTCTGTCACTTTGGGTTTTGTTAGAAGAAGTACTCAGTGATAATATTAGGTGTCGCCGTGTAACAAACCACCCACCATGTCAGTAACCTAGAAGGTGCGTTCGCCATTTCTCATGAGGCTATGGGCCAAGCAGGCAGTTCTGTTGGTCTGCGCCGGGTCCGCTCATACATCTGTGGTTTGCAGGTAGGGTGGCTGGAGGCTGGGTTAGCTAGAAGGGCTTTCGGGACATGTGTGGCTGCTGGCTGGCTGCTGGCTGGCTGTTGGCTGGCTGTGAGCTGGGACAACAAGGTGATGAAACCACTTGTCTCTCATGAAAAGTCAGACTAGTCCAGGCTTGTTTTCGCTGTGACTGGAAACATGAGAGCAGAAATGTGGTTCAGAACTGGCCCAATACCATATATACCTCATTATACCCATCAAAGAAAATCACAAGATCAGCTCAGATTCAAGGATGGAAAAACAGACTCCATTTCTTCTATTGATTGATTGATTGATTGATTTTAGAGAGAATGAGGGAGAGAGAGAGAGAGAGAGAGAGAGAGAGAGAGAGGGAGAAACAGCAAGTTGTAGCTCTACCCATTTGTGATTCTTGTATGTGCCCTGACCAGGGATCAAACCTGCAACCTTGGCTTATCAGGACTGCGCTCCAACCAACTGAGCTTACCAGTCAGAGACAGTCACCATTTCTTGATGTGAGGAGCCACTAAGTCACATTGCAAGGGGCGGGGGAGTGAATACAGAGAGGGGAGAAGAAATTAAGGAAAATTCTGCAAACCATGTACCATAGGGATAGTTCTAATTGCTTATTAACTTTATAAAGTTGGCAGACAAACTTACCCAATGTGGTGCACAAAAGGATATGCTGAGCATTCAGATTCACTGCAAGATCTGATGGCACATGACTGAGACAAAATCTTCACAGTGTCTCAGAAAAATATGGCATAAATATGACTTATGTGTTAAACCAAAGTGTGTTCCTAGAAGTGGATATCACAGTAAATCTTCTGAAAATAAGTGTTAATGAAAGTCCATTTACTTTGAATAGCTTTCCCTTTATTCACATTGGTAGCTTTTCACATGAACACACCCAGTCCTCTGGGAGCCAACCTAGAGGTGACTGAGTCTAGTGGCTTCCAAGCCTTCTCAGCTCTGTGAGCCCTGAGGTTGGCGAGGAGATGTCCCAGAGGTCTCCTCCTGCCAGGGGGCAGTGGAGGGGGTGGGGGGTAAAGGGACAGAGGGCACAGAAGCCCTTGGGAAGGTTCCAGTCAGATCTCTGGGCCTTCCACGTGAATAATTCAACCAGAGCTGTGCTGCCTTTTCCCATTCTGTATATTGGGTTTTGATATACAATTTCACTAAAAGTAGGTGTTTCCACAGCTATTAAAATGGCAGGAACTCAACAATAACCAAAAAACCCTATACAGCAAAATTAAAATATGGGCAAAGGACTTGAATAGACATCTCCCCAAAGGAGACATACAAACGGCCAGTAAGCACATGAAAGATGCTCGACATCACTAATCGTGAGGGAAACGCAAATCAGAACCACTATGAGCACATCCATCAGGACGGCTGTTACAGAAAAACAAACAGGGAAAATAGTAAGTGCTGGCAAGGACACGGAGAAAAGGGGACCCAGAGGCACTGTGGGCGGAGATGTCAGATGGCGCTGCCACTGTGGACAACAGTGCAGCTGTTCCTCACGTAGTTAAACATTGAGCTACCATGTCATCCAGTAATTCCACTTCTGAGTATGTAACTGAAGGAATTGAAAGGAGAGATCTGAAGAGATATTTGTACCCTGGTGTTCACAGCGGCATGATTCACAAGAGCTGAGAGGTGGAAGCAACCCAGTGTCTGTCATCAGAGGAAGGGGCCATCAAATGTGGTGTATACATGCAATGGAATATTACTTGGCACAAAAAAGACTAAAATCCTGACACAGGCTACAGCATTAGGAGCCTTAGGAGACAGGATGCGAAGTGAAATAAACCTGCCACAAGAGGACGAATACTGGATGACCCCGCGTATAAGAGCCACCTAAAGTAGTCCAGGCCACTGGGACAGAGACTGGGCTGGTGGTCGCCAGAGGCTGTGAGGCAGGGGGTGGGGAGCTAGCATTTAATAGGCACAGTTTCAGTTTGGAGAAAGGAAAAAAGTTCTGGATATGCATAGTGGTGATGGTTGCACAATAATGTGAATATACTCAATAATGTGAATTGTACACTTAAGATGGTTAAAACAGTGAATGTTATATATATTTTATCATAATTATTTTTTAAAAATTGGAAAACCACTGATCAAATCTAAACCCCTGATTTTACATACTTGGCTTCTTTTGCACAGTCAAACAACTTGGAGATCTTTCCATGTCAGGCTGCACATCTGCCTAGGACTGTTTATATTTTCATGTTTACATTTAACTTTATTTTTATCCTCACCCAAGAATATACTTAGAGAACAATGTTACAAAGAGGGGAAGAGAGGGAGAGACAGGGAAAGAAAACATTTATGGGGGAGAGAAACATCAATTGGTTACCTCTGCACACACCTGGACAGGGGCCCAAACCCACAACCTCAGTATGTGCCCTGACTGGGAATCGAACCATGACCCTTCAGTTTATAGGACGACGCTCCAACCACTGAGCCACACCAGCCAGCGCCCTAGGACGGTTTTAACAACTGCTTGCCTCTCCACACTATGGATGCACCGCAATTTATTTAACCAGCTCCCTGATGACAGGCACTGAGGTTGTTCAATCTTTTGCCATCATACCTTTTGCTTCTGCCCCTCCTTCTGGATGTTGAGAGCCTTCTGAGGGCATAGATTTTACCTTATTTATTCTTATCCCTTTGAAACCCTGCACAGGGCTCCACCCTTAGTGTTTTTACTTACTAAGGAAATGAATGAATATAGACAATATGTGGAGATACAGATTCTGAGTCTGATTCACTATGAATGAATGGGCTTTCCAACCTTGGGCAAGTCCATCATCTTTCCAGGCTTCAGGTTCCCTGTGGATAGGAGTAGATGAAACGAGATGGTGTTTCCAGCGCGGAAATCCCACGATTCCTAGTGTCGGGTGGACCCAGGACCTGACCCACTTCCCAGCCTCGGGAACGGAGACAGGGAGGAGTCCCTCTCTGGCTGTTGGTGGCACCTGGGCCACCCCTGAGAGTGCCAACATGCAGTGTCAACCCTTTCATGTCCCAAGGGCCATGTGAGGTGACCGCGCTGGGATGAAAACCCTTCTGTGAGGGCCATTTGCTGGGCTGCAGTGACGGACGGAGCGGTTTCACACAGTTTAGCTGCTATTTGCATAAAATGTTCCCATAATGCAGGGCATTGTGCCTTTCTTGCACAGAGAAAAAACCGCTTCCACAAAAGGCCTCACAGTGATGGGAAAATGGATGTTAACATTTCTGCCTGACTGATAATCTCTGATGTTACCCTTGGGAAGCCCCAGCTTTCAGAATGATTTATTTGTCAGGCTTTGGAGGGTTTTGCTCCTGTAATGGCTTCTCTGGCGAACACAGCGATGGGCAGCGGAGGGAGGCCCGGTGTGCAGAGCCCACGGAGGGGAGTTTTACATGTTGCCTTTGGATTTTATTTGGTTTTGATTTCTGAGGTGAAATTTTCATTTCAAACAAAGGAAGAACAAAAGGGGACAAAGAAGCAGTGGGCTGTTTTTGTTTGTTTTGTGTTTCTTTACATGCCCTTTTTTTTTAGTGCCAAACTCTGGGATTGAATGTTTGGCCCTCAGGGGTGAAGCTGAGGGTGGTTTTTTTTTTCTTTTTTTTTGAATTTCCCTGTGATATCTTTGGTTTTATATTTCTTTGGTGTGCAGAAACCTTGTAGAGACATTATGAGAGAATTCACAAGAAGCGACCGTGCCAGGGGGCCAGCACAGTGCACACAGCGGGCTTTGTGAGAGGGAGACGCCGAAAGGCCAGAAAGCCTCCCTTGGAGGGGACACAGGAGACTCTCTGTGGCGGCGATCTGCTTTTCCTTCACTCTTGCATCTGAAAATCATCCAACCGTGGTCCAGGCCGCCATGGGCTTCTCTATAACATCCGTGTGTAGGATGACTCTCTTTCCAATGGCTTCTCAGAATCCCCCATTGTTCTGAGGACACTATCAAAGCTATTGCCTGGAATTTGATGCCAGGGTTCAACTCAGTGCCTTTTGGGATCAGTGCTAACTTTTCAAATCAATGCTAACTTTCTGGATCAGTGCTAACTTGTGGTTCTGGGCGTCGTATGGAGTCATGGTTGTGTAGATGAAGGTCTCCTTACTTCTCAACCCACATGTATTTATGGCCAACCTCGAAATAGGCGTTTTGGTGTAGAGCACGTGGTTTTGAGACAGGGTAGAAAGAAGCCAGGAAAATTCTTCAGCAAGTGGAATAGGGAAACTGAGAGCACTGCACACAAGGCCAAGAGCAATTCACAGCCAGATACAAAAGGTCATCTTGCTGGAGGTAACATCTAGGCCTCAGGTGTGTTGCAGCTCCCCATCCAGAAAGACAGCAAGACCAGGTGGGCATTGCAGCCAGAACCAACTGCAGTGACTAAACAACCGCCTGCCCTGCCACTGACCAATCAGTGGAGACCACGACCCTGGAAGGCACACCTGGGGAACATCCTACTGAAGTCTCCCCTGAGACCTCCCCCAAGGTTCCTGCCTGCAAATAAGAAAAGCCCCAGACGCAGGACCCAGCACCCTCCCTCTGCAGAGCAGCTGGTGCCGTTCCCTTTCCCTTCTCCCCCCACTTCTTTCTTCACAGTCACGAGTCTCCTCCACCCTAAGGCAGTGGGCAGCTGGCAGCCTGTCCCAGGCTAATCCCCCGAGCCTGTCCCCAAGGCCCCCTTTTGTCTGACTTCCCAGTGAGCTCAGGCAGCCCAGCCCAGGCTCTCCTGGTGCTTTTTCTATGCTAAGTCCATCCCTCTTTCACTGTCCCCAGCTTTAATGAACACACCCTCATAGTCACTCGAACTCACGTTGTGAAATCCTTCCCACACGAAGTCAGGAACCCACACACTGCAGCTGGCCCCAGGCAGACCTGCTCTGGGCCGGGCCCTGTCCTGTAACAGTTTCTTCTCTCACTGGATTTATGGTGTAGGAGAAAGAGGAAAAATTAAGATAGATCAAAAGGCTGCTTTTGATGAAATACCAAGGGAGCGGAAGAAATAGTAATCTATGCTAAGTGTGATGTCTAAGACAAGCTGAGTCAAGGCGAATCTAAATTATTAAGCTATATCAGTACATATGGCCTATAACCTCGGCAGTGTGATGTAACCTGGACGGCAGTTCAGAGTCTGGACTTCAGTAACTCCCCTGGCAGCGCTCTCTGACCTTGAACTTGCCCCACACATGAAAAGTTTTCACTCCAGTAAGAAAGAAATATGACTAAGATGACCTCCGTCAGAAGGATATAGTATCTCATTCATTAATTAAAGGAAAGTTAAAGTTCTTTGGGGAGCCTTACACATTCCTTGTGATACCAGTTGCTGCAGCCTCCCTTCCGATTTACCATGGAACCAGGTTTAGGGACAAAGCTTTGGCATAGAAATACAATTAGAATCTCTCTGGCAAGCTGTATAATTACCGGGGGCTTTAAATGGACAGTGGCTGACTGGATTCCCACCAGTACATTAGAAATCAAAGGCAAACACCCTTGCCAAACCAGGGGCCGAGACAGCTGCCCCTCAATGGACAGCCAGGGAGAGGCCAGCGACTACTGAGGTTTCCCTAGTGTTGGCTCACGTTCCTCTGGAGAGGCTCCCGACACAGTTTCTAACCTCCCCCTGCCATCCCTCTGCCAACTTGCTGCAGAGAAGATTAAATTTAATTTTATTCATTAGCACTCCATTGTGAAGGAGAATTCAAATGCGTCACTTTGAGGTCCAGGAAAAGGTCCCTACTTAAGAGAAGATAAATGGAAGAAGTAAGTAAGGTATGGTTCATAAAATTGTTCCCAGGTAATGGTTACAACTCTCTGCTGAATTGAGAGAGACATGATTAAAAGTTTTTCCCTCCATACTTGATTAGTCTTTAATAGATTTTCTTTTAATTTTTTAAATTTATTGATTTTAGAGGGAGAGAAAGAGAGGCAGGCAGAGAGAGAGAGAGAGAGAGAGAGAGGGAGAGGAGCATAGCTTAATGCTGTTCTCCTTCTCTTTGCATTCATTGGTTGTTTCTTGCATGTGCCCTCACCAGGGACTGAACCCCACAACCTTAGCATTTCAGCACGATGCTCTAATCAACCGAGCCACCCAGCCAGGGCCCCTCCACACCTCACCATTGTGTGTGTGGGCAGGGGGTACTGAATAAAAATGAGAATTTAGAGTGGGCCTTATGACTTTTTTAAGTGTTTCTTAGTCACCTGCTGGTTCCTAGAAGTCAAACTCATGACACTAGTTTGTTTTGGTTAAACCCTGTATTACAGCCATTTGGTGGGACAAAAACTGAATATAGGCAGTTTCATAAAGGTCAACCTAACACGTGAGCTACAAGCCTGATGGCTGCTTGTGTGTTGTAATTTTGGGTGTTCTGCAAAGGACGTGTAACCTTAATATTAGATGAAGCTCCTGGTGTCATGATTCAATAAAAATAACAAGGCGAGCAAGCAGCAGGACCAGGCGGTTAAAGTGGGGTGGTGGGCAGAGGTGGAGGGACATGGAGACAGAAAGCCTGTCTGTCCTCTGCAGCGTCTCGAGAACAACATTGCCAACGTCTGGCGCTGACCATTTGGAAAGGTCACCTCCCCAGTTACAATTGGTGGGTATTGGCCGAGGAAGGGTGTTCTCTGATTGACGTAGATCCACGGGGTCCTCACTGGTCTCTGCTGGAGAGAGACTGGATTGTGTCTCATCGACACTCATGACCACTAGCCAAGACAAGGCTGGCCCTATGTGGCCATGTGGGCTGAGGCTGAGGGATCGAACACACAAACAGTGGGCAGACTGTATATAACACAACTGACCCACCCCTACCACACCTGCCTGTCTCGGGCTGCCCAGTGCAAATGAGAAAGCACGTGAATGTGTTGAAATCAAATCCCCCTCTGCAAGCAGAGCTCCCTTTCAAGCCCCTAGCAAACTGCCCATGGGGTGAGGTGAGGAGGGTGTGAGTCTTCCTTCCCTCCTGCCCAGCACATGGCGTGGCCATCGAGGCCCACCTCTGGCTCTGCTGCTGACTCCGGGCTGGCCTGCCTGAGCTCCACCGTCCTGACCTGCAGGGCTGAGTTCAGGGAGCACGCGCAGAGCACTGCGGGGACTGCAGGAGGTACTGTTCCAGACACAGCACGGTGCCTGATGCAGAGAGAGTAGCAGTTACTGGTATTCTTTTTTGAAACATAAGTTTTTCCAGATTTAAAAAAATTTAACAGAATCCCCTAAGTTCTGGTGTAGGTACATGAGAATCACACCAACTCTGTGGATTTGGGTTTAATGGCAGATGATAGGGGTGTGCCTCTCAAAGTTCATGGTGGCAAATACGAGAGACTGACTCTGGCCCACGCAGCAGAAGGGGATTGGACTGCATGCCTTCTCAGTAGGGGTGACCTTGCCCAGAAAACAGGTGGACGTTGTTTTTAGAGGAACAAACACAAGCTCAGATATCTGTACTATAGAAACGGGTACCCTGAGTATCTGTGGTATTGAAGTTTCATGGATGGGGAGGGGGTGATCAGAAAAAAACTGTGAAAAGGCACTTTAGAGGCGATGGGAGAGCAGTGAAAGGCCGAGAAGCACTGGTTTATTGCAAGGAAGCAAGCAGCTCTCAGACTGGACGCCTGGGAGCAGGTGAGATCCCAGCGCAGAGGAGAGGACAGCTGGCGGCCTGCAGCTCGGCACAGGCCACACCCCACAGATAGGCTGGTTCAGATGTGCCGTGATGGCCACTCGCCATCGGATTCCCGACACTGGTGCAGGGAGTAGAATTCCTGCCTCTAGGAACAAATTCTTAGGGCCTCTGATCCTACCAAGCCTCATTCAGTGGTAGATTTGCCTGAGGTATTTGGGTGGCAGGCAGGCAGAAATGACAGTGCCCACATCCGGGACTCTGCCCACCCTGTGATTTCAGGTGAGGTTCGAGCCCCAGGACGGCACTGGTTTTGTGGTGATTTGTTTCCTTATGGCTCTCTGATGTGCGTTCCCATCCACCCTAGCTCGTTGTTGCTCTGGCTGGTAGTCACCCATCTTTACATTTCCAGGCAAGTGTCTTTTTTATCCTCCAATTTTGGACTTGTCTTCCTGAGGCAAAGGGAGATGCCATTCATTCCTCGCATGGTTTCCCTTCTCCTCCAGGGAGTCGGGTCCTCGGAGCCTGAGCCCTTTACAACTTCTGACCAGTCCTTGGGTTTTTCCGGACTCGCCCTTCCCATTCGGTTTTCTTTTATTGCCAGGCCCTCCCGTCACCAGCTGCACCCAGCTGCCCCAGGTGGGCAGACTGGTGTTTAAACCCAGACTTGGGTGGGGTGGGGAAGGGGGAGCAGGGCAGTGCAGAGGTCAGCTGGGTGGCTTTGGAAAATTTGCTCCTGTGGCGGGCTGCTGTCACCATCGTGGGGACTGCCTGGCATGCTTCTTGGAGAGAGTACATTGTCATCTTGCTTTGCATAATTAGTAAAATCGTGTATTTTGTACAGTGCTTTCCTGTTTAGAATTTCACACACATTCTCTTATGTGACAGTAACATCAGTGCGATGAGACCCTAATTATATCTGTTTTCTAACAGGATATGCATGCACAGGAAATATATACTTTATTAAGACTTAAAATGCAGAGTGTTAGGAAGAATCTGATCTTATAGCACACTCCGAGCCTAATCAGGATCCTCTCTGATTTCAGCCCCACAGACAACTGGGTATCTCTGTTTTGTAAGTCGAATGTTCTGTGGCTACAGAGCAGCTCTAGGCATTTCTCCGCTCTGGTCTCAGCCTGCCGGCTCCAACACAGCATTGTTTATGTTCCCAGAGTCCTGACACAGAAGGGCCTCTGTCCGCCCAGTGCGAGCCATCTCTCCTCTCCCTGGTGCGGTCGCTGAGCTGCATGCGACCTCGCACGCCTGGCTTGCTGAGTGTCAGTCCCAGCGGCTGGGCTAAGTGGCTTTAAATGGAAGGCTCCACGGAGCTCGTGCAACAACCCTGCGACCTAGGTTCTGCTCTCATCCAGATTTTACAGGTGTGGAGACTGAGGCTGTAAATAACTTAAATCACAATGCTAAGAAAGGGGCAGAGCGGGGACTCAAAGAGCCATCTGTCTGATTCCTGTCCCGTGTTCTTCAGTCCTGCACCACGTTGCCCTTTGTTTGGGAGCTGGCATCTATCAATGAACCAGCGCCTGGTGGGCTGGTTGTTGAGAAGAGGGCCATGACTTCTATATTTTCATCAAAGAATAGTGCCTGGAATGTACAAGGCCCTTGATAAATATTGGTTGAATACATGAATGTGATCTTGGGGCATTCCTGAAAACGTGATGCTTTCTTTTTTTTTAGTTATCAAATGAATATCATTGCTGGAGATGATCAGTGGGCTGAGCAATGTGTTGGTTCCGAACTGTGAACTCCCTCTAATTGCCTGGAGGGAAGGCTCTTTCTTTGGCTCGGGTGTGGTGGTTTCCTATTAGTATCTTGGGTTTTTTCCCAGTTAAGCAGGAACAAGAGTACTAGCTATCTATATCATGAGGACTTTATGAGAAAAAAAAAAACCCTAGAGGACCGTAGCAATATAAAGTTTTAAACAGATCACAGAATTTAATGTGTGTATCACATCTGGGCTGACTTGTAGAAAGGACTTCTCTTTTTACTCCTGCAAGCAGTCATAAAACCACAATCCTTTAAAAGATGGATGGAAAACTAGAATACTGTGATGAGTATCATGTTTTATATTTCTTTAAGCTCTTCTTTATCTCAAGTTTGCTTTTAAAATAATGTGGTTTGAGCTGTTTTAGTTTGCTCAGATGAGCCAACTTCAGAGAAAAAAAGGCTTTTCTTAATGGTTCATCTATTTGAAACCTAGTTTCGGCTCCCTGGGTACTTGTAAGGGTTGTGATTATTTAATTACCTGGATGTTTAATTGGATTTTTGTATTAAAGTACCTTCTTGAAGGAAAAAAAATCATTCATTTTTTCACAAAATGATTCAGAGAACAGGTCTGTAAGATAGAGAAATGAAAGACAACATCCTGAATGAATTTATGCTGAACGTCCAGCTCAGAGAAATCAAGGAAACACTTAATTCTCTAGCCCTTGTATAGACTTTCCTCCACTGGAGTCTCCCTGAAATGACCTTCTTCTCTGTTTCCAGAGAAGGTGACTTGTCTTTGCAAATGGGATTCTAAGGAAATCATTTCAGCCAGCCATCAGGTTAGCATTGAAGTCCTGGACTTCAACACGTCAGCAGCATAGATTGGAGCCAGACTGACGGACTCTTCTCCACCTTCCTCCTCCTCTCAGTGAGTGGCCCTCATTACAACCGCCAGGCATAAACATCCCTCTCACACCCCAGAGACGCTGATTTAGTTTTACTGATGTGTGACATGGGAACAATTTTATTTTAAAGCTTCCCGGGTAATTATACTGTAGAGCCAGGATGGAAAGTCGCTCTGAGAATGACTACAAAGGAATTCCACATTACAGAGCAATGGCTAACAAAGGGACCAAGAGACAAACGTTATCACTGACTTAGCTACAAAAAAGCAATGCACAGAACAAGAGTCAGGTGTAATCTCTGTCCCAACCCACCAGGCGCTGGTTCTGCAGACACTACTATATAAAGTTTGGTCCAGATCAGCAGCAACATCACCTGGGAATTTGCTAGAAAGGCAAAATCTCAGTCCCCACCCCAGACCTACTGAACCAGCCTGCCTTTCAACAAGACCCCCGAGGGATTCATCTACACCATGAAGTTTAAAAAGCTTGACCTATTTAGCCACAGGGCAAAATAGAGTAACTATGGAGGGGAAAATGCCTCCTATGGGTCTCATACAGAGGCCAAGGTCAGCTTTTGTTTATTTCTCTTTTGGCTGTCACACCTTCATAACGGCTCTTGATTCTCACTGCTCTCTTAGAAACTCTGACCTCAGGGAAGCGCCTTTAAATGGTGCTTTGCCTTTCACCCATCTTGCTTTTCCTTAGAAAGTTGGTTGCTTTGCAAAGTGTTTGCTGCTGGTGGTTGTGGGTTCTGTCAGGCTCACCCTTACCATACCTTCTGTCTAACTGTGCATTCTCGTTATCTGACTGTCCTCTATGCATTGACACGGAATGGCAGTTTTAGAACAAATACTGTCAACTATGTAAACAATGCATTTTCTCAGGAGGCAGTACACAAAGGAAATAGAAATGCATTCCAAAAGCGATTGAAGGTGTTTATGAATCCCATGTCTGGAGGAAATGGATAATCAGAAGGAGTGGAGGTTGATGGCAAAGCCGGGCACCCTGGCACTTGTCCACTGAGCAGCTTCGTAGCCTTCATTTCATCATCTACAAAGTGAAGATAATTCTGCGCAGCCAGGCTCAGAGGACTGTTTTGAGCATCCAGAGAGACAATATATCTGGAACTTTGTGTAAACCGTAAAGAACTTCGCATGAATAAGAAGGTGTTAGTGCTGATGTTATGAAACCTAAACTGTTTGAGAAACATTTGTTAAGGAAGACTGTGCTGCCCTCAAAGCGTGGCCTGGAGCCTCGCTGGGCTTTTGAACTTACATCTGACCCGTAGATCTGGGTCCCTAAAAAATACAGCCACAATGTTGGTTCCAGATACACTTCTGTATATTGGTTTAGTAAATCGGCATAATGTACATGGAGTTTCGTATCCCTGCTTTTTCACACAGCACTTCTGTTCTCACCGGTCAGTAACATCTTTCTATGTCATGAAGTAATATTTGAAAACATGATTCTCATTACTGTATAGTATTTCCATATAAATATTCTATACTTTGTTTATTCTTCTGAGACATACTACACCTCTAATTTTGACTCTCATAAGTAATCTCGTAGGGCTTACCTTCAAACCTAGATATTAACATGCATCTCTGTTGTTTCCCCCGGTATACATTTCTAGAAGTGGATTTATTGGGTCAAAGGGCTTAAAAATTTCTTAAGACTTTTAATATATATCATGAAAATTCCAATGAGAAACAGGTAGAAAGCATATGAGAATGTTCATTTTACCAGGATGAAAAATATTTTCATCAGGTGAAATATGTATTTCTTGCATCTGTGTTTGAAAGGTAAAAAAATGATACATTTAAATTATAATTTTCATTGCATGACTTTGATGATGAAGTTTACATTTTTCACATGTGGAATTGACCATATACATTTTTTCTTTTTTTAACACTTTTTTATTGTTGTTCAAGTACAGTTTTCTGCCTTTCCCCTCACCTCTCCCCACCACCCCGCCCTCCCCACCCCCTCTCCTGTTGCCACCCCTCCTTGTTATTGTCCAGGACATTTTTTCTTTTGTTGGTTCTTACTGTTATTCCATTTTCTATCAAAGTATTTGTACATATTCATAATTTTATTATCACCCAGAACACTGTTCCCAAAAGGTAACACTTAAAAATTTTAAGCCAAGTGGAACAGAAGAGACGTCTCCCTCCTATTCCGACAGGGCCTTGTACTGCTCATAAAATCAGCCACTCATTCTGCCACTTACAAAGGTTACAGTCAAGGATAAAAGCCACGTTTTGAAACATCATAATGTTATTTATTTTAACATTTAATGATAATTTAAACTTCTTCCTCTTTCAAAATCAAACTAAATTAATAAAAAATCTAAGCTTTATTAATCAAAAAATCTAATATTTATTACCTAAGTGGATCTGGCTATAATATAATCTGTAATAATAATATATTATATAATAATATAATATGAGTAAATAATAGAGATGTATATGAACCTATATGATACAATCTAACATTCTATAATTCTAACATGCATTTATCCATGTAATGTCTAGATTCTGGTGTAGATATTACAAGATAAATATATGTGATTACTAAAATGTTAGCAATATAAAGATTTAGATTTATACCTATGCTTATACTGCTATACACTTCTTTTTTAATTTTACTCATTGTTCAAGTATAGTTTTCTGTCTTTTACTCCCATCCCAACCCACCTACCCATCCTTCCCCACCTCCCACCCATTTCCACCCCCCCTAGTTTTTGTCCATGTGTCCTTCATACTTGTTCCTGCAAACCCTTCCCACTTTCCCCTGAAATTCCCTCCCCTCTCCCCTCTGGTCACTGCCAGCCTGTTCTCTATTTCAGTGTCTTTGGTTCTATTTTGCTTGTTTGTTGCTATACGCTTCTTATCCATTTGTATTATCATCATCTAAAACCCCAAGTTGCTAATTCCAAAGTGAGGGAAAGGTAAATATTTAAGCTAGGGGAATCTTGCTCTCTCCTTATACACTGGTCTTCACAGAGTCCACCCTCGCTTCCCGGGGCCCCAGAGTCAAGGGCAATGCAGAGACGTGGTCAGACATGGGATCTTGCACGCAGGTGTTGGCGTGGGCGGCCAGTGCAGTGACACTGGGTCACCACCTGAGTTCGTGCCAGGAACCACTCCAGAATGGCAAGTCTTCGTCCAGAAGAGTTGTTCCCTCCTGGACGTCGGGGAAGCGCTGCCGTGGCTCGTCCACGTGGGGTGAGCACACGCAGTGGAGAGCAAAGATGGGCCCACGAGGTAATCAAGCCAGTTTTCCCATCAGAATCAACTTCCTATTATCATGGACATCGTAATAAATGCTAGTAACCCACAAAGTATTATTAAAAATTGGTACTTTGAAAGAAATTATACAACTTGTAACAAAATTCAGATATAACATATGTCCAAACTGCATTTAATTTTACAATTTTTACATCAACATAATAGTCTAAGACATACCATCAATTGAAGGGGATAGGTCAGAAGAAGTAAAACTCTAAATTACATGTAGAAATTGATTAGAAGCAAAATTGATTAAAAGCAATATGGATAAAGGCAAATTGATTTATAAAATGCTAAAAATTTGTTTAAGTATACCTTAGAATTGAGTACCAACTAAGCTTTAACTGTGAAAGATTACTGCTTAACGTATGTCTAGTTCTCTTTATTAGGACTCAGTAGAAAGTTCATCTTGAATCATTTTAAAAGTGATGAAATCTATTGGAAGCTTTTTGTACTTCAGTCCTGTGGGGCTTTAGAGCACTTCTGGAATAAAAGCCTGTGACCCTCAATTCAAGGAACATGATATGACTTGGGTCACATAGCAGGTGACACTTAGAGATGGAGGAAGGGACTCTATTCAGAGACTGTAACTGTCCTGTCCTCATTTAAAAAAATAATAGCTAATCTTGATTGAGCACTTACCGTGTGCCCAGCATAAGCGTTCTCCTATTGAATCCTCACAGTAAACCGTTGAGTTGGGTTCTATTGTTTTTCATTTTATATCTGAATGAATGAGGCTCAGAGGGGTCAATTAAATTACCCACATATGCTCTACAAGGCCACAAGTAAAAAGGAAAGAGAGAGAGAGAGAGAGAGAGAGAGAGAGGGAGGGAGGGAGAGAGGGAGAGGGAGAGAGAGGGAGGGAGGGAGGGAGGGAGGGAGTGCAGTCCTTTGTTTTCCGAGTACCTGAGCAGTCTCAGCCATGTCCCTGTGTACCCTGGACTCTCTGTCTAATGCTGCCAGTTTCTGACGGCAATTAGACACACCCCACTTTTCTAAACAAGGCAATGTCTAGTTTTTAATTGCTCTAAGTGCTCTGAAAGTAGCGTTAATTAAAAGTACTCTGGAAGTTGCAGTTTCATCAGTAATAATGGGTCTTATTTCATAGCTAAACTTAGGATGCTCTTTGGACAATTAATTAAAATAGCCACCATTTGAAAACACTAATTTCTATGTGGTCGGCCTTCCTTTCCCAGAAAATGGCACGTATGTTGGAGGCTTTGGGTCCAGCCTCACTTCGGAGAAGACGGTAAGATGCACTTGGCTTAGATTTCTAGAGATTGATTTTTCCCCCCTCAGCTCATAGGTCACTTGACAAGGAAACAGTTAAATCAATTACAGTTTAACACCAATTACCCTCATTCTATTAAGAGAATATACCAATGGCTTGAGGTTGTGTAGATAAAAGAGAGAATGTGTTGCGACTGAATTCTTGTGGCCACAGCGTTGGGAGGAAGATGTGCATTACGTATCCAATGGAGCCACGTGAACGCGGAAAGGAGGTGGGTCCTCATGGGAACGTGATAAATGAGGACCAAGCCACCCACAGGAGTGGGTAGTGCTCTTGGCCGCTCACCTGAGAACAAGAGCATTGTGGTGATGAGGGCTGGTGAAGCAGTCGAACACAATAGAAGCACATGTTAATCAGCTACTTCCATAGCCATCCTGGGATTTCTACCTGAAGGTAATATGACCACAGAGGAGTAATTTTTACCCATGATTTTTTTTGTAGCTTATTTACTTCAGTAAATAACTTAAGCTTTTAGTTTCCTTAGGAAATTACCACAATCCTCCTGTCCTCTAAAAAGCAAATCCAGAGATTCATATTTGCTATCAAAACTTATTTTTAAACACAAGGAGTTGACATGATCTACATTTTGAGTTGAGTCTAAAGTTGTCAAGGAATAGGATTAAGTAACCCGGACCAAAGAACACATTTCATTTATGGACTTTGGAACACAAATAAAGCAAAACAGGAAGATACTAATTTTTCCCGTTTGTTCTGTTTTCTTTTTTTTTTTTTGACAGTATTCAATTAGCTGAACAGCTCTATAAATAGAGGGAAGTGGCATTATTTCAGGAACTACAGCATAGATGAACATCGAGACCATAGGGGAGGTGCCAGGCGGGGATGCATTGGCAGTTCCGAGTCTTGCGTCCACTACTCATGAAGGTCCAGGACCCCAAGTACACATCTAACGGTCCTAGTCATATGGGTGAGGGGCAGAGAGGGGATGTCCTAGAGAAATAATTGTCTGCAAACAATTGCTGATTTACCTAAGTATAAATTAAATGTAACCCTGACTAAGCATTCCCCGTCATTAATCATTGTGCACTGTCACACCCATGACCTCCGAGTGACATTCAACTCCAGGAAACGTTCCTGGCTCCTTTGTGAAGCTCGTGTCTGGGCCAGGAGACTCTGGGAACTAATCAGCTTCTCCCAGAAGACGGGGCAGGTCTGGTACTCGCCCGTCAGCCCCTGGCAGCTCCCGGAAGTGACACATGCACATGAGCTCCGGAGCCGAAGATGCCTAAGTCATTGACCTCGCTTGTCATGCCGCCTCTGTGCTCTCACGGTTCTCAAGGAACCCACCAACACTTCAGAGAGAGTTCCCTGTGAAAAGAAGGTAAAGGCATGCTGCTGGAAGAGCTAGAATCTGAAGAATCACCAAATAATATGTAGAAATCTTACTATTGCTGCCTCTGGGATAATCTTCCACCCACAGCTTCCAAAGGATGCTTGCCAACCATGGCTGGGTACCTTCAAGAATCCATGATCATACCCTGTGGCAAGGTCATTGGGGACCATAATGGGGCTAAAGTCCCAGCCCAGGAGTTCTCCATCTCAAGTGCACTGAGTGATTTTATGCTTTCTTTTCTTTGTCATCATTGGAGGGAAATAGTTAATAAAAAATAAGTAAAAATAATAGAAAAGGTTATTCCCCAGTGAGAGGTGTCCATGCTGTGTGGGTTTTCACACAATGACATTGTCCACCAAGATAACATTGATTCAAGAGGACCTGAACTGAAGACCTGAATTTGGGTTCTCATCTAAACTTTTGTCTCTGAAAGAAACAATACATTAAGTAAATAAATAAACCTTGGGCTCTGCCCTTCACTCCCCTTGGCAGCTGGCTATATTGTCCTAACCTCTGATGCATAATATTATTTTTGTGTGCTCTGATCTCTTGGGTTGGCTTTGAGGTTTGGCTGCTGCCCGACCTGGTAGTGACCTAGGGCAGGTTCCCACTGCGCTCCACTCTGTAGCTGGTGTAGGCGGAAGCATGAATTTTTGCACATAGTTCACAATGCTTAGTCCAGGTTAAAAAAAACATTCTGTTGTGGGCACCTGGCGATGCTGGTGTGGGTTGTCTACTCCTCTTCCTCACCCACCACCACTGAGGGCTGGGTTTGGCTAGTAATGTGCCCAGGGTTCCTGGAACCAAGGATTAGATTGGATTGTCCTCAGGGAAGGAAATGTACTCCCAGAAACCTGGGAGCAAGTGAAGCAGGGACACTTTGTAAACATGTTCAGTCCTAAGAAACTGACGCTAAGGAACCGAGTGTCTGAAGTTGAGCCAGAGATGTGCTGAAACGATGTGACAGTGTCAGCTGTCACAGTGAAAGACCAGAAAAGGAACGGCACAAGCCAGCCTCAGGAGTAAAATAGAAATGCATCCACAGTGTGTCAGGAACACCCTTCCTCTGTCCGCACTCAATAAACGGCAGCTGTGAGGGGAAGGTCTAAAGAAATAAAGAGTTCTAGGTACTTCCTCCACCTGCATGCCTGTGATCGTGTGCCCATGAAAAGCCTATATATTTTTTCTGCCTATCTGCTTTCCATGTTAGGACATGGGTAGTTGAGTATCAAGATGAAAAACAACTGCATCCGGGTCAGATTGCCTGGATTTGAATTTCAGCCCTGCCATCTGCCAGCTGCCTGACCCTGGGCAAGGAGAGCTGTGTGAGTCTGTTTCTTGGGACAAGAGATCCCATCTTATTAGGGCTCCTGTGCAGGTTCAATGAGACACTTTGTGACAAGCCTTTATACAGTGACAGCTATTATTTGGGGGTATTTCTTATCTCCACTCTTGAATTTTTATCTTGAATTCACCCTGGCAATCTTTCCTCCTTCATATTAATGACATAATATGTGTGAAGTATCTGGCATCCTTCTATATAAATGTCAGCAGTCATTATTTATTATTATTATTATTCTCATGACTAACCTAGGATCACACACACTAAGTTAGAGACAAAACTAAGATTAGAAACCAGGTGTCCAAAGTTTCAGTCTAAAGAAGGTGGTATCAAAATGCCACCTACTTTTACTCCACGAAGTCAGCTCCTATTCGTATTCGTTGTAGGTAGTATTTAAAAGCAATTCTCACGGGAGCCCTTGTGCACTGCAGGTGGGGTTGTCAACTGGGGGAGTCGATATGAAAAACAGTGAGTGTGGTGTTTCCTCAAAAACGAAGAATGAAGACTGCCATGTGATCCAGAAATCTCGCTCCTGGAATTGGAGCCTGCAGCCACGAGAATATTACTCAGTCACGGAACATTCTTCAGTCACGAGAACGAAGGAAATCCTGCCATTTGCAACAACGTGGATGGACGCTGAGGACACTATGCAAAGTGAGGTAAGCGAGGCAGATGAGAAAGACAAATACTGTATAACCTCACTGATATATGGAATCTAAACAAAGACAGAAAAAGCCCTATGTTTATAGAAAAGGATGAAATTTGTGGTTACCAGAGGCGGGGTGGGGGTGAGAACGCAGGATGAAGGTGGTCAAAGGTACGAACTGCCAGTTGTAGGAGAAGTAAGTGCCAGGGACGTAATTAACGCACACCAGCGTGACTACAGTTAACATGGCTGTGTAGTGTGCACTTGACCCTTGAACAATGTGGGGGGTTAGGTGTGCTGACCCCAGCGTAATAAAAAATCTGCACAGAAATTTTGACATCCCACTCCCAAACTTGGTTGACTGGAAGCCTTACCAGTTGTTAGTTATACAGATGGATACACTGGTTAAAACCTATGAAACTGAACACTGAAGGAGTTATTGTTGTACTGAACGTAACTTCCAACTTGAAAAAGATGTGGGATCACAGCCTAAACTGAGGCTGTCCCGGGAAGACTGAGATGTGTGGCCACCCTCAGTCGGAGGCTTGTGGCAGAGAGGGACCAGGAGATAAGACAGTCCCCACTTTGTAGGAGAATGGATGAAAAATGTCAGCTAATCGTTGACCAGAAAATAGCCTCCACCCCAGACTCCCAAGGTCAAGAGAGGAGGGGCAGAACTGGAAGGTAATCCTGACGCAGGAGATGAGCCCGGCACAGACCTGTCTGTGTGCCCAGAGCTATTTCCGCTCCCGTATGTGCAAAATAGGAGGCCTCCGAATGCCTGACCATCTGGTCCCCTGCTTGTCGCCGAGATAGGAGGCAGCACGGAGAGGACAGCTCTTCTCTGTCACATTGGCAGTGGGGCTGATTTCCTGCCTCAGAGGCCGAGCGAGAGGGCTCGTGCACGGTGTGAAGGCTTCTGCACGCCACCCTCTTCTCTGCTTGGACTGGTGCGTTAAGGACTCGATTGGCAAAGTGCCTGCCCAGCGGATTTGCTTGTGTGAGGGATTCTGTGGATCAACGACTTCGTTAACATGTGTTGATCACCTGCTCTCTAGTCTGCAGGTCACCTTGCTCATCAGTGAGGGGGTCCTTGGAGCTGGACAGGGAGAATCCAATCTCTGGAGAGCCCCGCACCTGGTCCATAGATGAAAACGTTTGGGAACTTCCCGTTGCCATGGCCTCGTTCCGGCTTCCCTCCCTGTCCAGAAGGGACTGGATCCAGGACGCTGCCGGTGTTCCAACACTGCACAGAGCGAAAAAGGGAAGGGCAGTGGGATCAGCGGCTTGCAACTCGGCTCCTTTCGAAAGGTCTTCCTCAGCTTGCCTCATTTGGTTGTGTTTTTTTAAATAATTTTAATACTCAAAATAAGCTCTCCCTCTTAAATTTTTCTGTCAAGGTTGATGGCTACACCACCTTCCCAGCCTCTCAGGCTGGACACCTTGGTGTCATTTTGATTCCTCACTCGTCGGAGCCCTCCACACGCGACGATGGCTTCTGAGTGTGCAGCTGCCTGCTCTCTGGGCTCGCACACCCAGCCGCTCCTGTGCCCAGCGACAGCCCCTTTCCAGGGGTGTCCAGCCTTTTGGCGTCTCTGGGCCACACTGGAAGAAGCGTTGTCTTGGGCCACGTATTAAATACATCGAGACACGTAATCACAAAAAAGTCTCATAATGTTTTAAGTAAATTTATGATTTTGTGTTGGGCCACATTCACAACCATCCTGAGGCCCACATGGCCCGCAGGCCACAGGTTGGACACCCCGGGTTAGACCTTTATCTCCTTCACCTACACCACTGCAGCTGGCCTTAACCGACTTCCCTGCTTCTAGTTCCCTTCGATCATATGTACACACACACACACACACACACACACACACACACACACACACATATATGTCATTAGTTCATCTAATGCGCTGCTCAGATGACTGCATTTCCATGTTCAAAATCTTTAACAATCTCCCAGCGTCTATGGAATTAGGGACAAACTCGGAATCTGCTTTTCAGCTCCTCCTTTGGTTAACCTCCCATTCACAGCCAGTGGCCTGACTACTGCCACGATTTTTCGACCCTCGTGTTGGCTCATAACACCTCTGCTTCCTGAAGTGTCTTACTATCTGTCCACTTCATCTTTCACAGCTCGTTCCAGTTCTAATTCCTTTAAGAAGTATTTCCTTAGGTTCCAATTAGCTGTGTCCTTTTCCTCTTCTAAGCTATCTTAGCACAGCAAAAGAAATCTTATTGTATTTACTTTCTGTCTAATGTTCCAGTGAAGCCTGCACTTGTCTTAATCCCATCATTAGACTGTAAACTCCCTGAAGGACGAAGCTACATTTTTCTTATCTGTCAGTCTTCCTATTTTTTATGCATAATTTAGCACTTCAGAGTTGTTAAATAAATATTTGTTAACTTTAATACAATTCCAACAACTTCAAAACTACATTCATATTACTTGAGGTTAGGATTAGTTACTACAGTTTAATCTAGGCCAAGGTTTTAAAAAGTATTAACTGTCCTCTTTCAAAAATTAAACTCGGTCTTCAGCTTGGATATAACCTACTAAAATGAGGAAAAGTCCTGGAGGCAGGACTGATGTTCTTTAATGGTTTTCAAACTTACATACTTGTCACGGCCTCAGTTAAAGACACGTGTGCATCCCTAAGGAGCAGATGGAGAACCTAGAAGAACTGTGCACCTTACAAACCGAGAAGCAGACTGAGCGGTGGCTGACGGCTGATGGCAGAAGGGAGGCAGGTAGAAGCTCCTATAAATGACCTCCGACTTCCGCCTGCCATCTGTGGCTAACGAGGAGTTATTACCGTGACCTCACTAACCCACTTTGGAGTCACGACCATTTTTTTCTCTGGCGAACTTTCTAGAAAATACTATTTCTGCTGTGTGTTAATATTTGGGGAAGTTGTTCTTACCCATGTCAGGCTGCCTAGTCTTTGTTGAAGGAACCAAGGACAGGACATTTTTTTGTCTAAGTTTTAAAGGGAGAAGAGTTGAGTTTTATGGCAGTGGGAGTAACTGAAATTCATCGGGGGAAAAATAACCTTTGGGCTGAAAAATAAGCTTCTATGGGCTAGTGGGTAGGGCACAGAGAGGCCACCTGCCCATGTTCACTCGGAGATTTCTTTCGCAGCTCTTCTCCGACACCGCCCTGGACTGTTTCGTTATTGTCTTGAATGAGAGAGCTAGGTCATGCCCAGGATGCTCAATACACATTCACGGGCTGCTGGCTGATAGATGCCCTTGACTATTCCAAATGGATTAGCTCTGCTTGACCTGAGAGCCATATGGAACTTCCATCCAAGATGACACCTGGACCTCATGCAGCCCAGAAATGAGCCCAAATCACGCTTGTTCTTTCTTGTTTTGATAAATCATGGGCTTCCAACATCTTCTGTGCTTCAGCCCTGGCCTCCTGGACTGCACATTAGACACTTCATTTGAACACGAGAGGACTCTAAATCTCATGAGAAATGCTGCCCTTTTCTTCTTGCTTCCACAGACCTCCAAGGATCCATCCTTATTCTATCCACACTCTTCACCCAGTTTCCCTACTCTGCTGCTCCCTCGCCTTTCATCATGAAGAACAGATCTGCAGGGAGGAGGGCATTGAGACCAGCGGGGAACTAGAGCCCTAGGGGAGGAAGCAGGAAGAGAAGAGCTCAGTAGAACTGGGCCAGGGAGACCCTCTGTTCACCCATCTTGGCAGAGGGGGAGGCTGTAGCCTTTTTGCTTCCGGAATCAAGTCTGCATTCAAGGACAGTGATGCTGAAACAACTTTAGTTTTAGATTATTATGTTTATATATTTTTTCAGTTATAATGAGACAACTTGTTTTTAAGACAAGGTTTCCCCTGCTTCCTTGGGAAGAAGCTAATGAGGAGGAACCACCTTCAACTGGGTTGCTATTCCCCCATTTCAGATAGTAATGAACTTTTGGGAACTAGACACACACATAGTAAAGAGGCTAGAATGTTTTGATAAACATATTTAAAAAATACAATTTCAAATCCCACCATGCAGAGATAGACACTACTATATACATATCATATATATCCTTCTAGGTATTTTTCCCAAACAAATATATTGTACACACTTGTGTTTTTAAAAAATAGATTCACACTAATTGTTTAGCCATCTGGGTTTAATTTTGTCTTGGTTTTCTTTTTTCAACACTATTTTATGAAGTTCTTCCCTGTCAATAAATGTAGATATATACAAACATTTGTAACGGCTTCCTATGTTTGATTTTTGGGTGTTTTCTGTGATATAGGTGTTATGTTTCAGTAATGAGTTTGAGCAAATTAGCAGTCATTAATATTAATTATTATGTCTAATTTTATGTTGAAATTAAGACTCAAGTTTTTGGGTACAATATTAGTATTAATATTTTGGACTAAGAGTTCCAGCTTTTGGCCCAAAATATTTCTTAATGTAACTTAAATATCATTACATATCACCTGGGACTACCTTGCCACTTATGAACTTAGGTAAAACTGGATTTTGCCTCTTTTTCTAGGGTTGGAACAGTTCAGAGGTCTCCCCACAATTTCTCTAACCTTTCTTTTGTTCCCCCCTGGTTCTGCTTCTGAGGTCACGGATTCCTCAGGGAGCCACCTTGAGTCACGTGTGGACATAAAGCGGAACATAGAGGCTTGCCCTTTCTCTGTTTTCTGCAAGCAGCACAACCCTCCTGTGCTTCGTGGTGTGTAACTGGAGAACTGCGGTGTTGTCGAGAAGAATTTCATGGTGTGCCAGAGTCTTCCCACAAGCCTCTCTGCCAGCACCTCCCACAGCCCACTGGCTGCATGAATGACCTTCCCCACCACACGCTGACCTTGCCATGCCCCCAACTCCCACCCTGCCTTCAGCTGGCGAACAACTCCATCTGATCAGCCTGTCCAGTGGAGTCCCCAGTGGAGAACAAAAATAGCACAGACATGTAAATATACTTACTCATTTAAGGTTGACTTGAATGGAATTGGCTGCATTTTGGTATGCCGCTCAAATAGACTTATTCACTTACCAGAGTTAAGGACTTTGGAGCAAGAAACAGCTTCAAAGAGGCCTAATATTCCCAGCCACATTCAGCTTCTTTGGGCCAGAACTCTGCCCAGAATTCCAGGTTCCTGGCTCCTTACTCTATTACTTTACATTGTTAGAAACAACCAAACAAACAAACAAAACCAGGAGGTGAATCATTTTTACTGTTTGCATTGGTAAGTAATTTTGCAAGAATACGTGTAAAATATTAGTTATTGAATAATCAAATCAAGGAATGAGGCCATGTATAATAAAAATACACTATGTTCCAAAAAAATTTAAAAAATAATAATTAAACAAAACAGGAGTTCTTTTGCACTATAAGAGAGCAGGAAGACTCCTTCACCCCTTGCTCTAGTCCTTCTGGGTCAGAAGGATACAGGACTAGAAGAAGCAGATGAAAGAGAGAGTGTTTAAAAAAAGCAGATATTAAAGCAGATGAGTTTTTATTTTTATTTCTTAAATTATTTTTTATTTTTCAATTATAGTCAACATACAATACTATATGAGTTTCAGGTGTACACCCCAGTGATTATACATTATGTAACTTAGTAGGTGCTCATCCCAATATATCTCAGACACATCTGACACCACACATAGTTATTAGACTGTGATTGACTACACGCCCTGTGCTGTACTGTACATCCCTGGGACTACTCTGTAACTATCAGTTTGTAGTTCTTAATCCTCTTACCTTTTTATCCATCTCCCCACACCTCCTCCTATCTGGCAACCATCAAAATGGAACTTCTTCAGCCAAGACATCCCTCCTGATTTTCATCTACCATACGTGGGTGTGGGATCAGCCTGTTCTGCATTCTCCATCCTTCCTACCAGTCTTGACGTGGCTTCTTCCACTTATCTTTAGTTGAAGGTGGGACTTCAAGTCCTGACGAAGACTATTCAGCTAGTCTTCAGGTGGCTGTGAATGATGGGTGTTCTGTAGTTCAGCTGTGATTTTGATGTGGTTGTGGGAGGATGCAAGTACTGCCTGTACCTATACCTCCATCTTGGCCAGAATTCTTGAGATGAAATTTTTAAAACCAGAGAAAAGGGGGAACTATTAGCGTTCAAACCAAGAAGTCTGGCATTGCTGTTGTAACTTTTCTTCAGATTGTTTCATAAATCTGCCTAAGCCTTTGTGACCAAAAGGATAACCTCAGTCTGGAGAATCCTGGCCCGGGACCCAAGATTTTGAAGATTTGTTCTAGGAGTTGTCCTGTGACTTTTTGTACAATCTTCAGGATTTGTCTTAACCTTTTTGTGACCTGATCCCCTCTGGAAAGGGAGATAATATTACATGCTTTCATTCAATGCCTTTAAAAAAAATCTGTGATGTTCCCAGGGGAAGCTGTGTTTTCCATCCAGAAGGGAAAATGATACTTTACCCCTTCAGTAACACATAGACAATTATTTGAGATAAATAAATGCAATTAAGTTTGTTTTTGTGTGTTTAGTATTTTTTGATTGAACAAAATGTGGCTAATTCAAGAATATTTTACCTTTAACTTCTTTCATCTTGGAACATTGTAGAGCAGGTCTCAGGAAAAACTGCTCTTGGAGAAGGAAATTTGAAGTTACAGTTGACCCTTGAACAAGAGTTTGAACCACCTGGGTTCACTTATACACACTTCCCCCGCCCCATAAACAGAGTAAATGTATTTTCCTTATGATTTTCCTAGTAACACTAGCTTTATTGTAAGAATATAGTACATAATATATATATAACATATACAATATATGTTAGTTGACTGTTTATATTATTGGTAAGGCTTCCAGCCAACAGTGGGCTATTGGTAAAGTTTTGGGGGGTCAAAACTGACATGCTGATTTTTCACTGTGTGGGGTGGGGGTGTTGGTACCCTTAACCCCTATGCTGTTCAGAGGTCAACTGTATAGACAAATGTAACCATCCCCCTTAACCAACAATTCCGAAGGGTGCCTGGAACCTCTCTTTTCTCTGTCCTTATAGCAGAATGTATAGATCTTCCTGACTACTGATAGTGGTAGCCCCTGAGCCAGTTAGGGTATCATTAGCTGAAGTACAAGTCAATATGCTAATGACTCCAAACTCTGCAGCCTTAGTTCTCATCTTGACAGTGAAGTTTTTTGCTGGAATTCTAACTGCCTGCTGGGTCTCCACTTGAGTACTCCACAGCCAACTCCAACTCAGCATGTTGTGAGCAGGACTCATTATTATCCCCCTTTTCCCCCATATCAGGTTGCCCTCTGCCCCAGTTAGGCACCCAAGCTTGATAGCCATTCCAAATCATCCCTCTTTCCTGCATAGAATTTTTAATCCATCAGTAAGTCTTCTCACTACATCTAAAGTCTTTCCCTCCTTCTTTCCTATATCACTGATCTAGTTCAGTCCTTTATCTTATCTCATTTGAACTATTGCTAATTATTGAGCCAACAAATATGTGTTAAGGATATACTGAAGGCCAGCACTATTCTAGGAACTTGGGATACTATTAACAAACAAAATCCTCAAAGATCCCAAAGTACAGCATATGGAATTTAATCAATAATATTATAATAACTATGTGTGGTGTTAGATGTGTACTAGACTCACTAGGGTGATCATTTCATAAAGTATATAAATGTCTAATCACTATGTTGTACACCTGAAATGATACAATAGTGCATGTCAATGGTCATTGAAAAATTTTTTAAAAAACATTTAAATACACATCAATCTCTGCCTTTGAAGAGTTTACATCCTAGTGACAGGAAGGAGAAAGATGATAATAAGAACATAATAAATTGGTAAATTATATAACAGATTAAAATATAATCATTACTACAAAAATGGTAGGGCAGGGGTGGTGGGAGGGATGGAGGTGGGGGGGCTGGCGTTAACCATCCCTACATGGGGAGGTCAGGGCACCCACTTCGAGACGATACCCTCTGATCAGAGCTAGGAAGGAGATAAGCCAGGTGGTCCCCCGGGGAAGCATTCCAGGCCCAGGGAAAGAGCCTCAAGATGGGAACACAGTCGGTGTGTTCAGGAAGCAGCAGGAAGGGAAGCGCCACTGGAGTGGAAGGAGCTGGGAGGGATCTGAAATGAGGTCACGGTCTGCAATGGGAACTTGAGCTTTTCCTGGGTGGGATCAGGAGTCATTGCTAGGTTTTGAGCAGAGGAATAATGGGATCTGATATAGGTTTTGAAGGGGTCACCTTGGCTGCTGCATTGAGAACAGACAATGGAAACCAGGAGAGAAGCAGAGAGAAGCGGAGACAGGTAGGAGGCTGCAGCAGTAATGCAGGTGAGAGATGCTGCTGGCCAGGGTGGTAGCAGTGGACGCCACCGTGAGAAAGTGTGCATTCTGGAAATATTCAGAATACAAAGCCAGTGGAGTTTCTGGAAGGACGAAAGGACTGCTGGGCTGTGGTGAGAGAAGAGGAGTGAGGAACTAGGACTTAGGCGATCTGAGGATACCTGCCCTTGCGTTGTTCCTGCCCAGCACGGCCCCTCCTCACCCGACCCCAGAAATCTATCCTGCCCGAGTAAACCTTCTAAACGTCAAACCGGATCCTGCCACTCCTCACTGGAAACCTCCCGCAACACCTCCTTACCTACAGCACCTTCACTAACTACGGGAGGCCTTGTGTGATGCGGCCTTGCCCTTATTCTCCAACTCCAGTTTCCGCTGCTCCCCCCTACCACAGTTTCAGACTGCCCACAGGGGACAGACTGCCCTGTGGGACTGCCCACAGGGCTGGGCCCCTCCCGGGGCTGCATGGTGATTCTGGGTCTTAGATAATACTGGTGCATGTTTTCTGGCCTCGCTTCTGAAGCCCCTTCTCCACTGATCTGCCTGATTGATGGGAACTCAATTTTCAGTTTAACATCAGACATCACCTCTTCTAGAAGGCGAGTTGAGTGCCATCCTGTGTGTACCCACTTTTTCCTGGGCACCCCCCTTCAATGATGCTGACATCATGCTGAACTATTTTGTAACCAAATATAAGCTCCTCGCTCTTTCTCTGCAAGAACATAGCACATTGCCAGGCACATCACATAATAAGGATTCTGTAAGTGTTCGATGTTCTGGTTTGAAAGCACAGAGGCTGGGTTTGTGCATAAATCTAAATTAAGCCAAGTTCCTCCCCAGTCCATAGGTTGCCTGGCTGTATCTCGGGAGAGTATTACCTTTCATCACCAAAGACCAGAAGAGGTGAGATGAACTGAGTTCTGCTGGAGCTAATGCCTTGCCCTCCACCTCAGTTCAGGTTCTCTCTGCCTCACGTCAGCTAACCTGGGCTCTGAGCGGTCGGTCCCTCCGTCACCCTGGGTGTTCTGTGATGAGTCACCTATGTTTCACAGCAGTTCTCTCCTAAACATAAGAAAAAACAAAAGCACAAGCACCATTTTCTCTTGTCCATTCCAGTGAGCATCCTGTGCAAGGTTAGTATAGTGGCAAAAATCCCAGCCCTAGGGGAGTAGCAAAGGGACATCTCAGTGCGGCTGACATAGGTCCAGGATAGCCCTAGAGAAGCAGATGGGCCCTTTGGTAAGCTTTCTATTCAAGGAATGTCAGGAGCAGAATACAAAGAGGTTGTGGGCACAAATGCTAAGTGGAACAGAACAGATGTAGGAAGCATCAAGCTGGGCCTTTTGGGAGGGGAAGATGAAATGAGAACCCAAACAAGGCATCCCACCCGCAGTGGAACAGAGTCGCCAGTGCTGCTTTTCACTGTGTAGCTCTCACGACAGGGGTTCTGGGATTCTAGCCAGGTGCGCGGGGGCCATGGTCCGGGCAGCTGAACGGTGCCAAGATCATTTGCTCAAAATACAATGGTGCCCTAGCCCGTTACCCAGACAGCTCAGCAAACGTGCTTGGGGGAGCGGAGACTCAGGGTGGCTACATCAGTGGCAGCTTGGCAACCTCACGTCCTGGGGAAGGATAGAAGTGTCAGGGGGAGAGGAGTGGGGAAGTGTGGGCACAGACGGTGGGTCTGGGGCTTTAAAGAATCTCAAATGCCCCGTGACTCTCTAAGTCTTTGGTAAATTACCTTCTATTAGCTTTGCTAAGCCTCAATAGCCTGGAATTATCTCCTCAAGACTCAGCCATCTGCTCCTCTCCTGTCTGTAATTCTGACCACACACACACACACACACACACACACACACAATCGAGTTTGATTTCAGCAAAAGATTTGTTGTTTTCTTTCAAAAGAAAAAAAAAGGGAAGGGGCATTGAGAAGGGCAAGTGAGTTTCAAAGGGAGTGACATGAAAAGGTGCATACTTCTGAAACTGAACCCTGATAACCTGCATTATTGATTTCTTGGTGACTGGAGTTAGGACAATTAGCACCTTAGTCATCACATTATTGAGTAATCAATAAATATGCATTAAGCTACTTTGAAATGCAGGGGCCTGGGCCAGCTGCTGTGAAAGGAAAATACTTTTCAGGAAGCGTCCCGGAGTCAGAGGAGACAGGAAGAACCATTTAAATCACAGCTGAAGAGAACACTTAGCTCAAGAAGTATTCGGAGACACACGTGCGGCGTGGGCGGGATGCACCCCATCCTGTGTGCTGGGATGAGGACACAGGGCTCTGGGCAGAAGAAGTTCAGGGAAGGGAAAGAGCATTCAAGGGAGTGGAAAAGACCCCCAGGAGCACCAGGCTCCTCTTCCTACCCAGACGGAAGTCCTTTCCACAGCACACTACTTCTTTTAAAACATTTTTGATAGTAGGCATTTCTTACCTCTCAAATTGACCCCTTTTACTTTGAGGATTTTATAACTCTAGGAAATTCTTCTCAACATAGACCTGAAGTCCAGCTTTCTCTAACTTTTTTCCCTGCCTTCCAGACAAAGGAGCATTGTGTCCCAGCCCTCCCGGACTTGAGGAGCGCCACCAGCTGTCCCCGAGTCTCCTCCCCTGCACAAGAGCTGTCCTTCCCCGCTCCCCACATGACTCAGAATCCATCATCCATGACTCAGAGTCCATCATCCTCCACATTTCATCAGGAGCTACTCCTGCCCAAAGGCAGTGCCCAGCCCCGAGCCCGGCGCCCCAGATGTGTTCAGGTCAAAGACCCTATAACCATAATTCATCATTCTCCAAACCCAATTCACTTTTCAGTACAGCCCAATGTTGCTTTAAGTTTCAGGCACCATCTTGCACTGTAAGTAAGTAGAAAACTTGTGATCAGCCACAACTCTTGTATTTTCCACCGAAACTCGCTGCTCAGCCAAGTGGCTCCCCTTGAGCTGAGTGTCAAGGATGGGTGACTTGGAGGGGAGGTTTGAGAGGACAAGTTTGGGCAATAAGGGTATTCAGGGGACACGGAGGAACCAGACATCAAAATGGACTTTGATGGGATTGTAATGAAAAGTTTTATACCAGCATGCATATAGAGCCAAACAATAAAGAAACAAAGTCACGGAAATTAGGTAGTTGCTAAAGATTTCCTTTCAAATATGTGGAGCAAGTATGAACCACTCAGTGTGTGGTGTTAGAAAATCTGGCCATCGGTTTGTCCGAAATAATGATCCAATGCGTTCTCATCTGTCATTCTACATCCAAATTCATTTCAGATGTATTAAAGAGTTTGATGCTATATTATATAAATATAAATGTGATATGTGGTTTTTTAAATTATGGAAACAATCTTCCTAAGAATAAACTAGAACCCAAAGACGTTATTTAAAATGTTTTGTACAAAGGAGACATTAGTTTTTCTAAATATTAAGTGGTCTAGCCTCCTTGGTCCTCACCAGGAGAGACAACGGATCTTTGGCTTGTGAGACGGTTGGGCTACAAACACAGAGAATGACTTTCTCAGGAGAAAGAAAAAGAGGTAGCATTCTGTAAAGTATTATGAATATATAAAATATTATTTCAATTTAAACTTTCCAGATTGCAAGTCTATTTCTCACTGTGCTGCAAAGAATATCTATATATAAAAATGTAAGTATATGATATATAGCTATACATATATAAAATATTTATACATATACAATTATATATGTGGCAGAAAAGTGTCAGAGGCTTTCAAAGCTCCTGTATCATATCGCATTTACCCTCTCTCTCTAAACCCTGTCCACATCGCTCTTACAGAAAAGCTGCCACTGAGTTCTTACAGAAAGCTGCTGTTTCGCTCTGTGCAGCTGACGAACTTGGGAGAAGTCTTGGAGGTAAAGAAAAGAACCAGATACAAAAGAGAGTGAGATGGTTTTTCTGAGGAATGTTAGGGAGGATTCCTGGCATGTGGTAGAAGGTCAGAGCAAGGTCACTGAGTGAATAAATGATTGAATGAACAAATGAACGAAGGGCCAGTGATTGAATGGCTTTTTAAGCTTTTGGCCTTGAAGTGGGTAAGAACCCATCACAAGGCCTTGGAAAAAAAACCTGACATCACAGCCTCCCACAGGCATGTGACGAGATGGACATTGTGGCTCCATTTTTTGTCTAGTTCACTTATTCTCCCATCAGGGAGCTCTCCCTCTCCCCTGTGACAATACAGTCTGTACAAGCGGTAACTCACCGCGGGAGCTCCATACTGGCGATGACCCCGATTTCAGGCAATTGCTAGTGAAACTTATAAATTGAAGAAATCATAGGACAGGATCATATAAATAACTCCATTCTGTCTCCTAGTGTACTGTTATAACTCTGCCCCTTGGGTAAAAGTTTGACTACCCCTCTGACTTCTCACTCTTAGGTAAATAAAGTCCTTTAATCACTATAAGACACAAAATACAATTTCAATAATTTAGTATGTCTAGTCCCAGGCAATAAACTTCAAACCTGAGTTGCTGTTAAACCTTATCTCCCGAGCAGGGACCTACTGTGAGCTGACCTTACCTCCCCAGCTGGGACCTACTGTGAGCTGATCTTACCTCCCCAGCTGGGACCTACTATGTGCTGACCTTATCTCCCCAGCAGGCACCTACTGTGATCTGACCTTACCTCCGCAGCAGGGACCTACTGTGAGCTAGCTGCTTGGCTGCTGGAGAGTGCCAAGAGGAGAGGGATCTCATTCTCTCTTTTCCTGCCTGTTGACGGTCCCCTCGTCTGTGCCACCCCGACCCCTAGCTTGCCAACCAGGATCCCGACAGGGAGAGAGAGAAGAGGCAGTCGGTCTTACTCACTGGCACTAGTCTAAGGTGGCTCACCTTCTCTGGACCTGCAGATATTTGAAACTGACCCATAAGCCAGTTTATGAGTTATTTGGAGATTCTCTCACTTTGTGCCTTTGACCGCAACTCCTGCTATCTGGGCCATAAGGATTCATTGGCTCACTCCGCCTGGCTCAGCTCTTGTGTATTTTTTGTTGTTTGTTTGTTTGTTTTCATTGTTTCAGGCCATGCAGAACCTCTCTGTTGGTCTCCTCCTCCTTCAGTAGACCTCTGCCTGGATGTTTTGTGGGTCCAGGATAACTCACCCCCAAGACCCTGTCGGTTCTGCGGGAAGCATGCACTCTCTGCCCAGGCATCACTGGGGACCTCCCGGGGGCTGGCTCCCCTCCTTGTCCCGGGTCTGCCCAGACGGACTCTGGAGGTCCAGGGCAATCTCAGACCGGCAGCTCTTCCTCACAAAGAGCCCAGCGGTTTACCAGCACATCTCTCTCGACTTTCAGATTTCCTGGGCAGAGCCAGACGTCTGCCCGTTTCGCCCTCCAGCCACAGAGAGCACATCTCAGGCTCTCCAAACAATCTCATTAAAGAAATGCTCACTTGTCTCCTTTGGATAGGACTCGTAGCAATAAATGACCCTCTCCCACAAACCCTCCGTGGGTCCTCCTCTCTCTCTCTACCTTTTCATACCTCTGATGTGTGGGAATAGCCCTGAGTGGGAAGCTCAAGACTTGTGTAACCAGTTTTCAGATATGCCCTCTGAGAAAACTGATGCTTCTCTGTCTCACAACTAGCTTTGGTATTGTGTACTTTTCTCGGTGCTTCCATAAATCTTTCATTTCGACACATTTTTAGACTAGTTGACCTGATGTTACCTTTCGTCCTGGGTCAATGACTCTAATTCTGTGGCTAACTGGAGACCTCCCTGGGAAAATGGGCTTGTTAATCTTAATATAAATGCATAAAAAGCCACAGGACAAGGATTTTAGAAGGATTCATCTGTTTAACTTGTTCTCTGTGGTGCTCAGCCTCAAGCATGGCCCCCACTGATCCGTGACCCTCGGTAGTCACCCCTTTGTGGAGTGCCACTGAATCCGCACTGAACCGGGGTTGGCCTGGGCGTGCCACAGAATGTAGAGAAGCGATGGACTGTTCCTTCCAGGATTAGGTTAGAAAACACTTTGGCCTCTGTCCTGCTTATTCTTTCTCTCTCGTGAACCTTCCTCATTTTCACTCCCTGTGCCACTACCCCACCACATCAGAGGCCAAGTCTGCAGTGCTCAGTACTGTGGGGCAGACACAGCGCCCGGCACATAGTAGGTCTTTAATAAATAGTTGCTTAAAAATGCCTACTTTCCAGGAAATATTACCAGGTAAACTCATTCCCCTGGTAAGGTACAGGAATGCCATCTCTGTATATAGCCATACTACCAGGCAAGCTATCCCAGAAGTCATGGAGCAAAAAGGCTCACGACCACATTACCTTGCTAAAACCAACTTAAAATGCATGGTGAAAAGCGAAAAGAAAAAAGACTTAGAATAAAGTGTAGGAAGAGTGGACCACACTACCTGAATCCTGGGTTACGTAATATTTGCATGTTCCCCCCTTTCCTCCCTCCTCTCCTGCCTTCCACCCCCACCCTCTTCTTTGTCATAAGAGCTTTCCGTGCTGACCAGAGATGCGGTGTGAGCCAACGAGACCAGCAGATAGAAGGTACCCGGGCCAAGCCACACTGGTTACATCGGACAGATACTGGACAACCGTCCCTAGCCACAGCTGGAGCTCACCGATAACCTGTGGAACTGTCCTGGCTTTTGTGTGCATGTTTTGAACAGTGGAACCAGAATAGCTGTCACTAATGATCGGCCACTTTTTTTAAAAGATTTTATTTATTTATTTTTAGAGAGGGAAGGGAGGGAGAAAGAGAGAGAGAGAGACATCAATGTGCGGTTGCTGGGGGCCGTGGCCTGCAACCCAGGCATGTGCCCTGACTGGGAATTGAACCTGCGACACTTTGGTTCGCAGCCCGTGCTCAATCCATTGAGCTATGCCAGCCAGGTGATCAGCCACTTTAAGACTTCATGACTATGCATTTTGCCAAGGCGACTCACAAATATTTAGAAGTTCATGAATATTGGTGCCTGTTGTATCTTCTATCTCCTTCCATCTGTGCTCGGCATGCACATGTTCAACTTTATCTATGTCTAGCTTGTCTCCCAGAAGTTTATTCTCTCACATTTCTGGAGGCTAGAATTCTGAAATCAAGGTGTGTCGGCAGGGTTGGTTCCTTTTGTGGGCTCTGAAAGAAACCCTGTTCCATCTTCTCCCGCAGCTTCTGGCCGTTGCTGGCAATCCTTGCTGTTCCTTGGTTCCCAGACTCATCCCTCTACTCTCTGCCTCTGTCGTCCATGGCCTTTCCCTCTGTCTGCAGCTTCTCGGGCCTTCTGTGAGCTCCTGGAAGCGGAGCTCCTTTTTATATTTACTCAGCACATTGCCTAGTATTTGTAGATCATCAGCAAACATGCGTTAAATCATTGGCCAACTGAATTAATTCATGAATTTTTCTGGCCGTCTACATAATTCACACAAGTGAGGGACTGCTGTTCTCATTCGTGTTCAGTAAATGGTACGAGTTCACTTTTGTTTCCCCCTATCCAGTGATGGACGTAGTCTTGCTTGACTTATTTTTCACATAACCTCTGGGTGACCCTAAATGAGACCTTTCCTATCTGGCACTTTATCTGGCTCAGATTCCTTGCATGGTTATCATTCCTATCTCTCTTGACTCACAGTTGGATTGACTAACAGGGCAGGTATTTAATCCCTGAAATCAATCTCTTCAGATGCGACTGTGCTGGGTCTGACTTTCTTCCAGCTCCGTGCACAAGCCTTTGTAATCAGCCCGTGATCTTGGGAACCCAGAAAAGAGTTCATGGGCTCGAGGTGCCTGGGTCCTCAGCCCTGGTGAGGACCACCGCATGTGTATCTGTGTGTGTGCACCGTCCCTTGGAGCTAAGCAAAAGAGAGCTGTAAACTAACAAAGCCTCTGTCGCTGACTTGATATATGGTCCCGGAGTCACTTCATCCACACGTAGTGCCCACCCTTTGAGCCATGTTGAGAGATAATTATGGGAACAAATGCAAAGCCTATTAATTCCCATTTAAATGCCACAGCGTGTAATTTGAAGCCAGGCCCACATATCAGTGAGAGGAAAATACCCCCACGGCAGAAATGTCAAAGGGAAGGCAGGCCAACAATGGCATGCCTCCCCAGTGGGAAGTGCAGTCCATCGGCTTACAGAGCTCCGCAGGCTCTGCCTTGGGCTGACATTTCTACATGGATGAGGCATTCTGGGAAGCAAATGAACTCTTTAGGCCGTTTAAGTCAATCTGCTCACCCTTGCCATGGTCCCTATTGTCATCGGCCCTTCCAAGGGGGCTCAATCAGTATTCTCCTGTAATTCTATGCCTCCTCACAAAACTAATTATTGAATATGTGGAACAGTGTTCACGGAGGCTCAAGCGTGACACTCACATACAGAGGGACCAAGTGTCAAAATGTATTCAACTTACTGAGGGAACTAGCTCAAGAGTAAAGTTGGTTCCAAAAGCATTTTGATGAGCTAGGTATTTATAGGCATTTTAGAAAAAAAGAATTGTAGAGTAAACTGGTTAATGTCCTACAAGACCAAAAAAAAAAAAAAGAAAAGAAAAGAAAAGAAAATCAAGGGGATTATCTTCTTACCAAACAGAAGTCTGTAGAGTAGCACGAGACCTCATAGTAGTATCCGGCTCCAGTCAAATAATGGCAAAACCAAACACAGGTACATCCTGTTAGATCGGTGGGTTCCCAAATGAGTTCTGAGAATTGGATCATGAGCATGTTTGGCAGGCGTGGGGTGCGTTATGCAGCCCACGACGTCTCCCCATACCGCTAAATCAGAATGGCTGGGAATAGGAGCCAGGCATCTGCATTTTTTGAAATTCTGCAGGCATTTTCAATGTGAAGCAAAGTTTAAACACTGCTGCCCTAAATAAATAATCCGTAGGTGACTCTGTTAAACAATGCGTCAACCGGACATCGAGAAGACGTGTTCTTGGCTTGGTTTTATTTCTAAGTTGGGGATAACTTATTTTTAAAACAGACTAAAAAGTATTAAATGATTCTCCAATTAACAAAGCCCTACTTTGATTAACATCTACAATCATTTCTTTGTTTTGTCCGAGCCTGGCCTGAATGCTGCTCTCACCAACTGTATGAACTTGGGGGGTCTCTGTCGGCTTTCGCCCTTCTGTGAAGTGGGACAGACGGAACTCACTTCTGTCAGAATGGCGGTGCCGGTGGAGGAAGGTGTGTAAGCGAAGTGACTGAAACGCCACCTGTAAACATGACTGCTGCCCATGCCCACGGCTGCCTGCTGGCTGCTGCGTGGTGAGCCAGGGTCAGATTTCCTCAGCCGAAATATCGTGCTCCGTGTTCCTCAAAGGACTGAGGCTTGCACGCTGCTCAGATAACTTGAATGGAAATAACACACATGCTCACACACCCACCCACCTAGCCTTCAGTTCTGTCTCAGGGCTGCCGGCGAACGGGGCGTGGGGAGCCGTGAGAGCAGTCAGGGGCAGCAAACCTGTGGACCCTGGTGAAGCTCCAAAACCATAAGCTCCCTTGCAGCAAACAGTCTGGATATACCGTGCTTCACACTGTGCTGCTCCCAGAGGCTCGAGGTAAACGTTTCTCAAAAACGAGAAACTGGTGCTGGTTTTCAACCTGAACCCCTGAGTTCGTGACAGAAGTTTTTTGTCTCGTGATTGAAACCACAGGACGTTCCCAGCACTCACGACAACCTGCAGGACGCACCTGGGGAGTCTGCGAGGCCCGAAGAAAGCTTCCCAGGCTTCAGGAGGGGAAAGCCAGGCTCCCAGGGTTCAGCTTTAGGTGTTTTGGACAAAATGAATTCTGGAATAAGGTTCCTACATTGGATTTAAAAAATTGGTTATTGTCCTAGAGGTCTATAAGTTCATGGCCTCAAGGTTATCTTCTCTACCAAACAGAAGTCTACAAAACAGCACGTAACCTTCCCAACTTCATGTAACACTCCCCCACCTTTGGATTCTTCTCTGTGTTCTGTTCACACGGACAAACCGTGCTCTCTTTTGATGGAAGACTCAGCCTGGCTGACAAGTTTCATCATTTCCTGGTTACTAGACAGGAATGATAATCTTGTGAACGAACCGTAAATCAGGATTCCTAAAGCAATGGTTTTCGAATCTCCTACAACAGCAGAACCCATTTTCCAAGTAAAATCACATGTCAACATACGTGTGACAAAATGGAAAAGCCGTTATCTTAACGGCTGGCATTACACTTCTTGGAAAAGGGCATGCAGTTGATCCCAATTATTGGCCAATTCCATATTTTTTCATGCACCTACTTGCTAAAATGTTTGTAACCCCCAAGATCAACATGTGTGATGTTTCACTGTCATTCACAGACATCTGTACAGCAGCACAAAAAGTTGTCACCTGAAGCACATGTCCCCATCTGAGGTGAAATGAGGTGACATTCTGCCTCCTTTTGGCTCATACACTGTACAGAAGTGTCCTTTTTAAGGTCTATTTAGTACCACGTTTTTTTTTGCATCTGTATGCTTTTTTTTGTTGTTGGGAATTGTGCTATATAAAGTGGTCCCCAACCATAGTGCCGCGGTGCTCTCTGCTGTTCTTAAGAAAATGGCTGTGACATGCTGCATTCAGACATGGGTTATGGTGTTGTTGGCTCTGCGTTTGATCGTTAATGAATCAGTGATATCTATTAAATAAGGTGCCGTGAAATAGAAACGCACAGAGAACAAAGTTATGTGTTGGTTGGTTGATGACAATGTGGCCAGAGGTCCACAGGACCCTCTCCCTGCATTTCCCCTTGGAGCGGTGGGTCAGTTTTACTAATTCATGTTTGCAGTGATTTGTATAGAACGTAACTCTTGTGAATAACGAGAACCAATTGTATCTTTGTTTGAAAAAATATCTGGATGATGGCTTAAGTTAGATAATAAAACTCCAGAGGCTGAGGCAGAATGTTGTTTGTTCCTATAGGGATGGAGTAAAGGAAAAAAGAGGAAAAGAAGGGAAAGGGGGAGAGAGGAGCCAGTGGTAGGAGGGGACCCACTCAGCTGGGTCTCAGCAAAGGGAGAGCGGGTCCCAGCAGCAGGGAGACTGAAGTGGTGGTCAGGAAGAGGCCTGTGCGATACAGACTCCCAGGATTTCGTGTCGTGTTGGGTGCGCCATGACCCTTTCCCCGTGACTTCCGGCTCTTTCTTAATGTCCACTATGCTCACATGTGCTTCTCATGACGGAGGTTGTTTGATTTTCTTTTGTTTGTTTTTGTCCTCATGGGAATCAGAGATGTGGTTTGGTTTTCAGCAAAGTGATGCAGAGCTTTGTAAGGAGACAGGACGCACCGAGCAGAGAGAACCATGATGCTCTAAGTCCCCCAGGACCCTGATGGCACCTTGGGGAAGGCAGACTGGGCCGAGTCGGAGGCTTCAAAATGGGAAACTCCTGGCCCAGCTCTCGAAGGGCCGGAGGGCCCAGGTGGCGTCTGGGACACTGCGGAGCTGTTCAAGAGGCTGTTCTTGGAGGCAGGGAAGAACACAGAGTCCCCTCCCCTCGCCACCCACCTTGACTTCACATAACAGAATATTCAATGCAGGGACCTGAAGTTTAGCAGACTAACAAACACAGTGCCTTCTCAGACATGGGCCTAACATATTCCCTATTTACCGTGGGAAAGGATCACCCAGGATTTAGCTGAACACGTCTGTTCTTACCTGGCTTTCCAGGGGGATCACAGGATTGTGGCCGGAGCCCAGCTGGGAAACCCAGGCCCGAACTGGGGGGCTGGATGGGTTCAGAGCTCCCTGCGGGGAAAAGGCAGCTGGGTGTTTGGTAGCCGCAGAGCCGGGACACTTCGCTTGTCTTCATGCTCCCCCGAGAGTTCTGTGGTAATCAGGCTCCCCACTGACCTGGCTTCTTTCCTGGAGGATGGAGCTTTTAATCAAATGAAACCAGCCCCTTGAACATTTCAACAAAGCTCAAGCAGGCGATGATTTCCCCTGACTCCACGCTGTGCCAGAAATGCTCTTGCCCGTACACCCTTGAATTTCTCAGTGGCGGGCTGAGGAGGGGAAAGTGCGGATGAGGAGAACCGGCCCCAGCGGGTGTGGAGGCCCTCTGGACACCCCCGCAAAGGGGGAGGTTCCCGGGAGAGAGAGGTTCTGTGGCTCCTGTGGCACTTGCTGGTCCGAGACTTGCAGAACAGGCATGAGTCCTCCTAGCTCAGCTGGGTCTCCTTGCTTCTGCTCTGGGGTCTGGGATCCGATGACCTGGGACTTTGTTGTCCTATTTCCCCAGCCCAGAGCATACCCAGCTATCATTATACACACCCACATCACAAACATGTCTGCGTTTTCCTTATCTCACATTTTTTCTTTACTGATTCCATCGGGGCTGAAGCATATTTTCTCCTCTTGGGCTTATAGACCAACAAATCAGAGATTATAAAGCTCTGTGGCAAGGAAAAGTTACTTGCTACACATAAATATGTTGGCTAGAGAAGGGAAAGGAAAAGAAAAAAGCTTATTATTCAAAATGTGGCAATAAGATTTCAGGTTCCGGGAGTAAGTCTGCCTACACATTCTTAGGAAGGCAAAGGGTTGGTGTCTCTCAACCATCCGAACTGTCAGCTGTTTGATCAGTGTTGTAAAATGTCCACTAGACCACTTGTTTGACTCAGAAGACTGTTTAATCCAGTCAAAATCATCTGACCAGTAGCCCTGCAGGAATGTGGATGGGAAGTAACTTAGCATCTACGTGTGGTCTGGTTAAAAGGCTGTATGACAAGATGTGAAAGTCTCTCTCATTTTTCTCTTCTTTCTATCCTGGCCCCAGCCAGCTGTGCGTGGGGGCCGGGGGATGAGAGTGTGAGGGGGAGGAGGAGCTGTAAGACAGGTCCTGCCGCCCTGGTGGCCTGGTGGCGGGTATGGTTGGTTTCTTGTCTGCAGGGAAACAGAAGATGGGAAGACGTGGCTCAGCGGGGCCAGGACCCTCAGGCCATAATTCTGCTGCCAAAGACATCAGTTTCCATGGACCTCGGATCCTATCTGGTTGAGTAGGTGCCAGGCAAGTGGGTAAAAGCACCTGGGGAACTCATCACTGTTTCCTGTCAAACACACTGTTTTTAGTCAGAACTTCTCATTTAGCAAAGACGCATTAGGCACATACCATTGCCAAGTACCGTGTGGTCCGGAGTGGCCTGTCTGCTCCTGGGTCAGGCTCCTGCCTGTGCGTACAGGGCTGGGTTCACTGAACAGAGCAGTGGTCTTTGGTATCTTGGCATCAAAGTCACAGCTGAGACTTGCTCAGGACACCAGTGCTGCTTGCTAACAGAGAAGAGTAAGTGGCCCTCTCCCTGCCCATGACCCATGAGGGAGGCAGACCTTAGATCGCCAACCCTCCCTTAGACTTCAGGTCACTTTTCATCACTTTTGCCCGAGCGACTGTGATTTCTAGGCTTCCTGCTGCCCAGCTCCAGCGCAGCCTACACCCACTGTCAAGTTCCTCCTCCTTCCTTACATGTGGCTTTGATCATCATTCCTCCCCTGCTCGAAAGCTTCAAATAGTTCCCACGCCCTAGAGAGTGAAGACGCCACTGCCTAGCCTGTCACCATGGCCCCCCTGCCCCCCACAATGCAGCCTTACTTAGCCTGCTCTTTTCAAACCCAGCTCCCACTTCTCCGCTAAACGCACCCTCCCCTGCAGTCAGTTCTCTGTAGGATGCTTAGAGTCTCCCTCTCTCACCCTTCCCTGGTCCCTTTGCTCACAGATGCTTCCTCCGTACTGAGATGTGTCCCACAGGCCACCCTCTCTCCATAAAAATCCCCCCATTCTTCAAGAACCAGTTATTTCTGCAACTGATTCTTAAATAGTTTGGTCCAGAGTAACATCTCTCTTCGTTTTGAATTTTCGAGGTTGGTTATCGGTATTCATCTGGTAGCCCAGCTCTTCCCAAATGTATCCTGTCAATATCCTGTCAAGTTGGCGAGTGGGTGCAGGCACCTGGAGGGCCCTGGGGGCCATTCCCCCTCTCTCACAGGGCAGGCACGGCCTGGAGGAGGGAGCAGAGGAGGAATAGGAAAGTTCTCAAGAGCAGAAATATCTGACATTTACCCTAAGAGAAAGGATGTTTCCTAAATGGCAAGGCTGTTTTATTTAACAAATGGAATTCTTTACTCTTTGCTGTCATATACACTGATTTCCAAAGTAAAGGGCCTAACAGTGCATCCTTGATCTGCAAAGCTGATGCCATCGTGTTCATCTCGGCCCCCTGGGAGCGTGTGCCTGACCTGCGTGCTGAGCGGTGGTGATGGACCTGCTGAGCCAGGCACACGGCTTACGCACGTGCCCCAGCAAGGTCCCATGTTAACAGCGTGGCCAGCGTTCAAACACTCTGCTGTGAACCACGAGCCAAATTGGACGCTCATTCCTGACTCAGGCCTATGACCTTGACTTCCACAATGCATTAGCCTACATAAATGAGCCAAGCAGCCTCTGAGCGCTGTGATGCTGGTACAGGATAAAGCCTTTATATATTGTGAAGAAATATTCTGTTCTTCCTAGCACCAAAGCATGAGAAAGCCTCTTGAATTCTCATGAAAGGGTCAGCTGTGATGAAAGGGTCAGTTGACTACAAGTTTGAATGTCTGATAGCTGATCCTCCCTCAACTCTTGATACTCACTTTGGTCTTGGTGGCAATTTCCTCATCAGTAAATAAACCTTTTTTTTAAAAAATAATCTCCTGGGCCTCTTCAAACTCTAGAATTCTATGTATCTGAATCACCTTTATGCTCAAGACTAAACTAATGACCTCTGCAGAAAGAAGAACATGCATTTGTGGAAATCTTTATTTCTACAGTTTTTCTCTGCTGAACATTTTATATACTTGCTTGTCTGTTTAATCTGAAATGGCACACAATCATGTTTCAAAATTGCTAGCTCTGTTGGAATCAGTCAAGGTCCTTGATTGCAAACAACAGAAATCAAAACTGGCTAACTTAATATGAAAAGGAATCCATTGGAGGATTCTTTGAGATCTCACAGATTCAGCTCCGTGGACTGAGAACCGGAAGTACAGCAAGAGCCCGTGGTGAGGAGGCTGACTCTGTCTGTGATGTGGTCAAGTGCAAACTGCCGAGAATCTCGGTAGTGCCATGCTACCACACTTCCCACGACTGTATTCCAAGATCCTTAAGATAAAGCTGGAGCATGCTGTCTGCTGTTGAACACAATGTCTAGATTTTCTGTCCATCATCTACATTTTTTGACATCAATTTATCTTTTTATCAACTGCAGTCAATGAGATAAAAGTAGGTTTTTTGCATTATTTTTGCTCTTAAAATAATAAAGGATTTCATATGAACATTTGGAGTTGGCCTTCAAGTATTCTTAGTTTGGTGACTCAATATTTTCATAGTTAACAATAACATTGAATTTGAAAGCTGATTAATACCTAAAGATTTATTTAGTATTAGCAGAGACTTCTGACTTACAGCTGATGTGTAGGTTATGTTAAAACTTATAAACCTTTCCCAGCCTTCACTTCATAATTGTTGAATCCATTTTCTATTTATGCTTAGGCCATTCATTTATTTTAAAAACACAGTAATCTACCAGGGTCAGCGTTCCATTGGCATTTGCGCATCGCCCCTGCCTCTTGGCGGGAGTGTCCCTCTCCCAGTGACCACAGCACACATTTGGGGTCTAAAGCCATATCCTGTGGCACATCACTCTTGCCTGTTAGAAAGCCCATGTGCATTAAGGTTTTCTTTCACAATCATACTCATGCCCCTTTTTGTATTTATTCATAGCATTTGGTTCACATTGAAGACTTGGGAGTTATCACAAGGTAGAATTCACGTTTCGTGTCAGCATCCCTCACCTGTGCAGGTAAATGACCTCATGGTAGGTGTTCACAGTAGCCTTTTACAGTCACAGAGCTGACATTTCTTCGGTAATACCCTGGAAAACTGCAGAGAGATTTCAAGTGGATTATTTAGCTTCCAAATCATCTCAAGCTTTGAAATAGTCAAAGATACTTAACGAGTACCATGGGCTGAAACCTCTTACCCTTTTATACAGTGCTCTGAAGGGTAATTTTTAACTGCTGTCATTACCAGCTATGTTTCTGTTTTTCAAATCCCAAAGTTGTTTGGGCTGCCTCCATGTCATTACTTAACATTTCCAATAGTTCACAGGCTTACCCTGATATCCCACCAACTTGGGCAAGGCTCCAGTTACCCCACACTAATGCTCAGTTGAGATCACCTTTGAAGTCTCCTCATCCCAGGGAGTCTGTGATCCAGTGCTGACTACCAGTAATACTGTGGAAGCCGCATGCCAATAACCTTTAGCTGTGATCTCCATCTTCATGATGCCGACTCATACATTTAATGACTGTTTTAATTTGTAAAAGCACGTACACTGAAAAGATAATTGTGCTGACCTACCTTTGAAGCCTAGCCCATAGTTGGGGAAGGGGGGGGGGGCTGAATGAGATAAAGGAGTAAGTTTCTTGGCATAGTACTGGTTTCCCCTTTTGTTCTCCCTGTGGTTGCAGGAGGCTTGTTTTAGAAAGAGGATAGAATTCCCAAATGAATTTGTTCACTTCTCCCTTGCCTGCTGTGTCTAACCCTGCTACGTGCTTCTAAGAGCTGGCAGGCCTGAGGTTCCCCCCTAACCCAGGGCTATAAGAAGAGCACAGCTCCCACTTCATGTAGGGTGCATTCTGACGTGTGGCAGGGGACCGGCCAAGCTGTCACACAATGAGAGCAACAGGCCAGATTCTCAGCTGGGTTCACAGCAAATTTGTTGGAGTGGGAGTCGGCAAACAGAGGTAGGAAATGATAATGCAATGAAAATCGTATCTGTATAAACACTTATAATTTCCCAAATCTCTACGTGAATGAGGACAACACAGGTATTCCGTTGAGAAGTTCTCTGGAGCTGTCTGGAGCCTGGTTCCCCTTCCCCTGCTCTTGAACAAACCTCACAAAAAATCCCATGATACTCTTCCCTCCAGTGACTTGGTGGGAGGACTGGAAAGAGACAGTGGTGCTTCAAGTCATATGCAGGAAAGAGCCTGGCCCAGCTTGGAGCCTTCTGCTGTGCCAATTGTGTAGGCAAGGCCTTGGAGGAACTCAGGGTATTCTGGGAAAAGAGATAAAATTGCCAACATCTTTGCTTGGCGTAGGTGTTCCTTTCTAAATTTCAGTAAGAGGTATTAAGACCATCTGGCTTTTGGTTCCACATGGGCAGCTCAACTGTGTCTCACTTGTCATAAACCCAAGCTTTCTGACTTGGCAAAGGAGTCCTGTTTGCTCTGACCCGCACACAACTGATGCCTTTCCCCAAGGGCTGGCAAAGTATGGCTACTGGGCCACATATCATCAACCACTCGGTTTGGAAATAAAGTTTTATTGGAGCACTGCTACACCCAATTGGCTGCTATGATCTTACAGCAGTAGAATTAAGTCTCGTAGGGCACAAAGCCTGAAATGTGTACTCTCTGACCCTTTGCAGAAAAAGCGTGCTGACCCATGCTCCACTCACACCAGCCAGCTTGCCTTTCCCTGCAGAGACCGAGTTTCCCAGGCTCCGCTCCTTCCTAGATTTCCCTAGGAAAGGTGTCCCTGAGTGTGTCCATGGGGTTAACTGTTCCTTCTCCTTTAAAGCTCACTAGAGGCATCAGCTGCCTCAGGAGCATTTCTGTGGATTGAACTAAACGCTCTTGGGGGATTAACCTGATGTTCTCAGGGCCTAAACACTGCTTGATACAAAACAGACACTCAATAATGTTTGCTAGATTTGTGTACCTAGACATGCTCTGTCTCATCGTGTTGCCGTCGAGGGCATGATGGGAACCGCCATGGTGTCGGGATGTTTCACTGAGAATCTCAGTGGCCAATGCAGGGGGCTGCACCATTGTGTAACCTGCTGCCGAGTCTCAGACTTCATCCAGAGGAGTCTAGTCTGTGGCATGAAGGGAGCCACGTTCTGATTTGCATAAACACATATAATTTCCCAAATTTTGTTTTGATCATTACAACTCTCAATAAGAACCTCGAGAGCTCTATGATAGAGAGGCCCCAGGACCATTGACAGAAATGTACTGTGTCCCCTCTCCATTTGTGCCAAAGGCGAGTTCCCTCTCAGGCTTCTCCAGAACAGCTCTGATTCTGAATCTTATTAGGTGCTGCCTGCCCTAACCTCTGTCTCATTCTGCAAAAAAGCCTTCTATTTCCGGTTGGACTGCCAGAAATATAGCTAATGTGGAAAATTGATTTTATGAGACATTCGCCAGGGAAATGTCTAGGTATGGATTTCTCAGTGTACAATGACTGAGCGTTTACATATAAATATGCATGAGCACAATTTACCAGAGTGCTAAATGATTAGAAAAATTGCCCTTTGCAAAATCGTATCTCATACCACAGTGCGCAGTTGCAGGTTAGCTCATTGTTCTTTTAAAATTTTGTTCAGTGATGCTCTAGAAAGGGGCAAGAAAAGATGGAAATTCATGGGTTAGTATAGAAAATGATCTTGGGAAAAGTTAAAGTAATTCACTTTGTGATTGATTGACATGTGATCCAATCCTGATGATCCCTTGGGATTCTTGCACTATGACTGATTCAAACTTGGCTTTTAAAGGAACTGCAGCATTTGAGATGAAACAGATCTTGTCCTCGCAAGGAAGCGAGCGCTCTCTGTCCAATCTAAATGATTCCAGCAGGTAGGGTTTGATGTCCGTGGTGCCGCCGACTGCCAACCACACAGGCATTAAATGTCTATCATGTGCCACCTCATGGACCTTTTGTTCCTTTCTCTTGCTCTTCCCTCTGTCATTTCAGACAATGACTGCTATTTACCAGAAGAAAATGTATGGTTTGTCTAATCCCATGCTTTCATTTTACAGACGAAGGAAATGAGATTCAGAGGTGAAGTGACTGATCAGATGTCCCTAGCACATTTCAGGGTTAAGACTCGGACCCACCTGCTCTGGTTCCTACAGCGATATTCTCTGTATGCCATCATGCCCCTGCTGGAAGGGGTATAGGAGAACTTCTGGAGATAAAAACCACCTCAATCAGAATTCTGGATTAGAAACAACAGGCAAACCTGTGACTGGCCAAGAGATAAAGGAGTTCATTGACAGTACCTCCTGATTCCCTTGGAAAAAATGTATTTTCCACGAAGAATAGTCTTCATTGGGGCTTAGCTCATATGTGTCTCTTAACATTTGCCAACACTGAGTAAGCAGGCGCCATCTCTGAAATGAAAGGCATTCCCTGAAACAGCATGACTGCTAATAATTAAGATAATGGAACATTCTCATGTTCTGATTTTAAGTTTGAGGATTTCCGAACCATTTAAGAAATGAAAGAAACCCAGCACAATTTGCTTCATTGCATTTCTTTTTTAAAGTACAGTTGGTATACAATATTATATTAGTTTCAGATATACAGTAAAGTGACTCAACATTTATATGCCTTACAATGCGATCACCTCACTAAGTGTAGTTATCATCTGTCCCCATGTAAACTCATCACAATATTACTGACTATACGACCCCTCACCTCTTTCGGGCACCCCCCACCCCCTACCTTTTCGTATTATTATGGTGCTATATCAGAGCAACCCATTGACTTTCATTGCTGCTCATGATTTCTTTAATTTAAAAAATTGTTAGCAATAAACATTCTCATGAGGATTCCAAGGACAAAAAGCACCACTAACAGGATTCTCCTCAAACATCCTGCAGCTCTGCAAAATCACATGTCATTTTCTAAAATCTCTGATAGGCTGTGCCCTGGTTCTCAACACATTGTGTTTGAACTTGACTAATCATTGTCTTGACAGTATTGGAGTACACGAGCAGGGATACATGTGGTCTGGGGTAGTGAATTTTTATTCATTGTTAAATAACATTTGGCACCAACAAGACTCGGTTTGTGCTGGTGGTAGTATTCCTTTCTGCAATGCTGTAGAACATTCACAGGGTAATTTATAACAAAGAGAGATGCAGATAATGGCTCACACAAGCTCCATAATGTTTAAATCAAGGCAATAAAACCTGACAGACTGAAAGGTCAGAAGTTTGTCTTGACTATTACAACAGCTACCTGGGTGCATTTGCCCCAGAACACAGCTCCCTTAATTAATATTCCTTTGGGTTTCACCAGATTTAACATTTCAGAGTGTGCCTGAGCCTGGGGCAATTCTTCTTTTCCTCACCTTTGTCCTCATCGTTTTTAATTATTAAGAGTTTTCATACCTTATTTCAAAGTCACATCACATACTTTTATTGGTCATTGATCAGCTGCCAGAGCCACGGCCAACCATCCCACACAAAGCATCTGCACTAATTTTTGGCTTTGGTTCCCTCATTTAGTAATTTGTCCGGTTGACGTAGTTCATTGCATCCCTCTGAGCCTTTCAATTGCAAAGTAGAAAGGGGGAATTTGATGATTTCTAATTCCTGTCTAGTCGTCACATTCTCAAGGAGTACTCACTGATGTGCTATGCACTTCTATATAGAATTCTAAAATTTAGGTAAACCATTTTAAGGGATTTGGGGGGAAGGGAGAATAAAATTCATTGCATAAAGATAAAGCAAAATAAGTGACAGCATTCACGGTGGAGACATGAACTTGGAGAGAATAGAGGGGCTTTTCTATTATCCACGAGTACGCAGTTGGAGGCACTGGAGAGGCCCCAGGAAGCCATGGATGTGCCAGCAGCACACAAGGGTGGCAGCTGCCTTCCCAGTTAAAAGCTTGTCCCAGGCATCCCTCTCTCTTTCCTCTTTCCCTGTTTTTCTCCCAAGTTAAAACAGGTGAAAGGGTGTGAGAGGAAGTAACATGCTGGTAATACACCAGAGGCGAGAGAGGTGAGGGTGAAGCAATTCTGTGCGACATGGAACAGCAGAATACCACGATGGAAAGGTCCTGGCCCTCAGAGCTGTTCCAGGACTTGGGCTACTGACCCCTAGGAAGAGTGTTTGGTTTCCCCAGATTCCACACAGCGCTCTTGTATGAATGTTTCAGATGGTTCCTGTCTGTGGAAGAGTCACTGCCTTGGTGACAGTTTCACCGGGTGCTTTTCCCAGCACTGGCAGGTAAGGAAGCGAGAGCTCTAAGATGCTGCATCCTTCATCCGATGGAAGCCTCACCCTATCCCTCTCACATCCCTGCCGCAGGCATCCAAGCCAGCTGGGCAAGTCCAGCCTGTTTCCCACATGGCCTACCCAAGGCCGTGTCAGAAAAAGATTATCCTATGACACCTCTCTGTCACTCTTCTGTGAATTCGAAACACTTTCACAGCAAGCAGTGAGCTCTCTTTTCCCCTGTAGATCCTGGAGATTTCAAGTGGAATTTTTTATTACAGTAACATATTTATTTAAATGAAAAGTCATTAAACAAGCAAGATGTCCCATGTGTTTTGACTCATAACCAGCGACATAATGCAGGACAGTGCTTACCTCTAATTCTTTTCCAAAAAGAAGAAAACCAAGAAAATTTGACTTAATTTCTGGCAGAATGATTTTGGCACTTGAGAAAGAACTTCCTGTGTAAAAGATTAATTAGAAACTAAAATAGCTCACTGAAGCCTGACTGAAGTCCTTTTTCTTTCCCTGGAGACATTTAAACAAAGAATAACCATCCACCCACTTCTCTGCCTGGAAACAATTGTCACTCTGCTGGAATCTAGGGGGTAACAGCCACATTGCCATCCCCGCAGTAGGAGCTGCGGTTGACCCTCCAGGACAACATAACCACAGACAGACCTGGGGCTGCAACTGGGGAGTCTTCATCTTTCAGGATAAGGTAGAAAATAAAAGAACAGGATGTGGGAGATAGTTTTTCCTTTGGGGTTTTACTTGGCTTAGAGAGAACTGAACTCACTGAGCAAGCCCATATTTATTTGTGTCCATCGATCAGTCAACGAAATATTATGCAATATCCAGGGCATGGTAAACAAAAGCAACAAAAAGTATGACAGCGTTTCTCCCTACCTCAGGGACCATACACAGCTATAAAACTATAACCAGTAGTTAAAAGCAGCATATGATTCAGGGCAAAGGATTAGCACTAAAGTGCCTTACAGATGAGGGGAAGGGGGTGGACAGTCAGAGTCGCACCTGTTCAGGGCGGGTTTCAGGAGCACCGTTCCATAGGCAATGTACTCCCCCAGATTTGGCTCCCTTGCCTTTGGCTCTGACTGGAGGAAAATGCTTAATATTTCATATAGAAAAAGAGATGGCTAAATTGTTTGAACCTTTGGAGCCAAAAGGTATAGCCAATTTGCTCCCTCTTTCTCTCTCTCTTCACATCAGGATAATTGCAGCTGAAAGTGTTGTGAACTTCCCAGGCTCCTAAAGACTGGCAAGAATTCTAGCAGAGGTGATACTGAAATTAGTCCCTGTTGGTATATTAGTGTCAACCAATCAGAGCAGACTTCCATCAGGATACTGTCCAATCAGAATGGAAATCAGTCATGAGCAAACCTGGTTCTGCATAAACCTTGATCTGCTGCTCTTGGATCTTGGTGAAGAGGTCTTGACACATTCTGCTTTTCTTCTGCCCCTCCATCTGCACTGCATTTGTTATGTAACTGAAAGTTGATTCACTCCCTCAGTAGAGAGTGATGCACATTGATCAGAAAGTTGCTTGTGAATTTCCATCATGCCAATGCTCACCCCCCACCTCAAGACACACCATCATGTGGGCTTCAGGCTTCAGGCCATTGACTTAGGGACCTTTTTAACAAGACCTTCCTTTCTGTTTCCCATACACAAAAGAACCTGACTTCATCAGAGCCCATCTCCACAAACTCCTCCCAAGAGAGCACATCACCAAAGGGTGCCAGGATACACGCTCCACTTGGGATATTCAGGTCCCCCCTTACAAAACAGGGCCTCGTTCCTTTTAAATCCTGTGAATGATCTGTACAGAATTGTAGAACTGGACTGCCATGGCCCCGGGCAGGTCACATTTAACAGGGAGTGCCTTCCGGAGAGCACCAGAAGGTAAGTTGTCTCTTTTGTAACTATAGCCAGTGCGGAAGTTTGAGGCAGCCCTTGTGATTCGGAGGCCTTGAGCAGTGGATGTCACACCCTTAGTCAGTTTCTGTCTTTGTCTCTCTTTCTGCAGAACAATTGTAAAGTGCAAGCTCAGCAATAACCATTCCGCCTCTCTTCTCTTTATCAGCATGCTTGGGAAAAGAGAAAGGCAGTTTGTGCCTTCCACATCAGACGGCTTGCAACTGATTTCATAATTTAGAATTTGGGGGAAGAGGAATGTCTTACTGTTTTGTTTATGTAATAACCTGGCTGTATTTTGCAAACTCAGTCATCCACAGCTAATTCCTACCTAAGAGAGTAGCTTCCCTAATGTACCCATTGATATACATACACGATATGCATATATTTATAGACTCTATTCAATTGGCTATAGTACATGCATACATTCATCTGCATCAATCTAATCTCCATGTGGCTTTTAAAATCTGACCTTGCCATTCACCCTTTGTGTGAAATTATAGTCATATTTATTTTATTTGGTATTGGAGTTAAGGGCTGTGACTTTTTTATTAAGAGGCTGGAAGAAAGAGGTATTTGATAACGGAAAATAAAACCATACCCTTAAAGTTCACTGTGATAACTAAATTCAAAACAATATCCTAAAAGGTCAAAGCTATTTTTATTTTGGAGTCTTAGGCTGCAAACACATTCACCTAACATATAAAAAGAGCTTTTTTTAAAAAAACATAAAGGTAGTTATGCAAAATTTCCATTATATTTTATATAATCTTTAAATGAAATTAAAAGGATATACTTTAATATTGGATCCCTAGTAACAAAATACCATTTTGACTTAAAAGTGCTTATTATAATTTGTTCATAAATGCATTAAGGATAACTTTAAAAATGTATTAAGTCTTCCTTTTTTTTAAAAGCAGTTTAAGATGCTTATTTTCTTGGATCTTAACTGTGGCTAGAACTTTCCCTAAGGGATCACAAAGAATTTTGCAACAATATCTAGTGGCAAATACGAGCATGTCTCATCTTCAGTGGGAAAGTAAGTTAGTGACTTTTCCAAAGTTACTTGGAATGGAGGCCTAGAAGAAGTAAGATTTTTTTCATTTCACATTTTCTTTTAAAGCCTCACCCAAAGGTACATTTTTTTAGAGGTGGGGGAGAAACATCAATATGAGAGAGAAACATGAATGGGTTGTCCCCCATATGCATCCCAACCTGGGATCAAGCCAGCGACCTTTTGGTGCGCTGGACAATACCCCAATGAACTGAGCCACCCGGCCAGGGCTCATTCCACATTTTACATGTCTGGATGGGTTGATTGATTTCCAAAAAAATGTGCTTCTAATGTAATGATGATTCAGTATTATTTTCCCAAATAAAAATAATGAAAACAAACCCAAAAACACCTCATTCCTATTTTGTGTTATCCATTCAACTCCATCACCAAATTTTATTCTGCGTTTTAAATGTTTTTGGACAGTGTAAGTGCTCAGCCTTGTGTGAAGAGGAGGAATAAGCTTCAGCTTTTTCCTTGTGTCTTTAGGGTAGCTTCACCTGCCTCCAAAAATCCATTTTCTCCATGGACTTGCAAACCTACTACCTAGCTTGTAAGCTAAAACAGATTTTGCCATCAGAACTTAAGATCTTTATATCATTTATGGTAACTATGGCCAGATTGCAAGCAAGGTCATTTTGGTAATGGTGAACAACGGTAGCCTTTAACTGTAAACACAGGCACAGAGGTAGGAGTCAAGACCATGTGAAGAAACAGTGGCCACTGGAAATCTTCCTCTCCTCCCTCCTCCTCTTACCATTCAGCCCACCCAGGCAGGCTGGCAGAGACGAGGAAGAGCACTGCTGAGTGGGAAAACTTGGCCCTCATATGCATCTGATAATTTTCTTAAAATTTCTATAAATTGTTACTCCAGTGATAGAATATGACTGTACATGATACTTTATAATGTAGCGGAGAGAATGGCTTTATGCTAATTATTGGTTCTAAACTTTTAAAGAATTAACCCATAAGGACCCATCAATTATATTCTCAATTATAGAGTTTCTGTAATAAATAAGCATAAATGTTTATGCATTAAATAAGAGATATTTCACTAAAAAAGGAGGTTCAATTAGAGCAGCCCAATGTGAGATAATTAGTGTTTAAACACAGAACCAAGCAGTAGAAAATTAAGAGACTGATGGAGAAGAAGCTGCAAGAAGTCTGGATTTGACGCTGAGAGGCCTTGGAAGGGAAGAAGGAGGAAGGGAAAAGGGAGAATATAAGAATGTAACATTTGCATGACTATCCTTGCCAAAATAAAAGCCCAGAGTTCATGTAGTTTTTGAGATGAAAATCTATGAGTGCGGTGGAGACACGCTGCATTTGGCATAATGGTCCTCACACACACATTTCCGTTCTCAACACTGAAGAACTGTTGTGCTCTCTCTGCTCACTTCTGACCCCACGCAAGACTGGATGGTATAGGACTCGCCGACATTGCAGGCAATTTGAGAATTCCTGGCGGCTTCCATAGGGTCATTAGGAGTCATCCCACTGCCCTCTGTAACCTCCAGTTGCTTCCATCTTCAAGAAGGTTTTTGAAGCTTCCTCTGCTTGCTTTATTTTTAGGTTCCATACTGGCGTCCATTGATGCCTGAACTTGACCAAACTCCATTTAGAAAGCCCTGCATTGTAGACACTGACCTGGTCGTACTGGGGAGCTGGGTGGCTGGCTGCCTGATCCAGGCCAGACCCTCTGAACTCAACACTGAAAGGAATGCCTGAGGATGGGGCCCCCAGGGTGAGGGTGGTGCTTACAGCCCTCGAGGGGATGAGACATCTGTGCTGGCTGGGCTTAGAGCAGCTCTAATTATTCTGACACAGCCAAGAATGCCTTGCCCTAACCAGCCTGAGCCTGTGCGATAGCAGAGCTATCTACAGGAGTCGACGAGAGCCCGGCAGGCGCATTCCAGCTGGGGCGGCCTTGTAGCAAAGGAGGCAGAGCCGGACCTGCAGCATCGGAGGGGAACGGGCCCTTGAGGATGGCTCTGGGAACCCTTGGAAGACTGCAGAAGCTTCTGGTTTTTCCTAAATAGTCAAATGGCAAAGATTCCAAGCGATGAGGCTTCTTCTGTGACTTCTCAGGAAACAAATCAATATATCAGATCTGCTCTCCTCAAGGCTGGAGTGGATTTGCCTCATTATTCTTCTTTTAATGCCATTAAGCTGAACAATGCCTCTCCTTTGCTGTCATTGGCACGTGAGAATTTAAGCTTTCTCCCTGCCCGTCACGTAACAAATTATTTTGTGTATCAGGAGTAACAGGGATAAATGAGAAGCGGAGTCTCGAAGGATAGCGTTAAGAATTCTTATTATATCTGTCAGTAGACAAGGGCTGTTTCTTCACATCATGGATTGGGTAGTCTGTTTCCATTTGGGTCAACAGGAACGGGAATTTTTTTTCTAATATAAAGTACAGTCAGAGGTTTTCCTCTTTGCCTTCCATTCTTGAACAAATTCAGTCCTAAAGCCATTAGCTACAGCTCTGTATGCAGGGGGGATGGGTGGGGTGCGTGGCTGCCTAGAGCGGGGTATGGAAGCTCAGACAGAGAGAGGGACAACCCGGTTTGGTGGTGGGCACCGAGCAGAGTGAGGACAATTGAGTGGGGAGACGGGGCACCGTCAGAAGTCAGAGTACAAGCAAGTTGATAGAACCCAGTGTGGGAGGCAGAGCCAGTAACGCAGAGGAAGCTGTCTGCAGTCACGGAAGAGGATTTAGCAGCAGTGACAGGAAATGGGAACACACAGGGAGATGGATCACATATATAAATATTAAGAAAAATGGGAGCCCATTTTCTCACTGTCTGAGAAGGGCATTACAAATAGGGAGAGGAAGAAAAGCCAAATGACCCCTGGTGATGCCTGTGGAACTAGGAAAGAGAAGCCGCAGAACCGAGGACCTCAGGGTGAGGGAGCGCTTGCTGGCCAGGGGGCTGTACTCCGTCCAAGGGCCCCTGAGGGCCCGCACCCTGGGCTCAGCAAACGCCCTCCGTCTTTTCGTTTTCTGAGAGTCTCCATGGAGTCTGGCACTAATGTTTGTCCTTAATGTACCAACTTTTTTTCCTTGGGGCAGAACGCATTTATTTAAATGCTGTGTTTTTCTTTGTTGTCTAACAGAACAATGGAGCCAAGTCTAATCCTCAACAGATGCAGCAAACCTGACTTGTTAACAAGCACCGCCTGTGGAGTATCATTTGTCCAACAGGTGGTCCCTCCGGCCGACTGTAGGGGCCCCAAGAAGCACAATCCCACCTTCCTCACTGCTGCCCAAAATATCTTCAGTGGGACCAAAGCCATTTGTTCTGTCGTTAAAATGCAACTATCATTTGCAGGGAGGGATAAGTGTGTAGACTTCAGTTCACACTAACAGAACCTAAAGTGAGAACTTTTGTCATGGAGAAGAAAAGAATGCTGGACCTGAAGTGTGAAAAGTTTTTTTATGATGTAACAAAATATATTCCTCATCCACAGTGGACTGTACCATACTTTAGAACACTGATTTTCAACCGGTGTGCCGACCAGTGTGCTGAAAGAACTTCTAAAACACACAACACCTGACTATTTAGTCCGGGGTACTGACCTGTTTTCCCCTAGATTGTCAAATTAAAAAAAAAGTGACAACAGCCAAGACAATAACAGCCGTCTGGTGTGAATAAATCAAAATTATACCTATTTTTTAGTCAGATCAGCAAAAAAAACATATTTCTGGTGTGCCATAGAATTTTAGCCATTAGTTTATGTGTGCCATGAGATGGAAATGGTTGGAGCTCGCTGCTGGCTGTCAGAGCCTTGAAAACAACCATCCGACAGTAAGAGAGCGGAGAATGTGCTAGGAGGCCAGCCCTCCAGGGTGAAGGGATTGCAGCAGAAGCCAGAAGCCAGAAGCCAGCTGGGGAGCCAGCTGCCCGAGGTGGGAGCAGCCGTCCCAGAGCCGGGCCCCGCCCAGAGGAAGGGAGTGGCAGGAGAAAGGACAGGCTGTGACGGGGCCAGTGAGGGTGAAGCTCCACACTTCTGACTGTCCAATGGGCATCTCCAGCCCCTGTCACCTGCCTCCTCTCGGCCAGCCCCAAAGGGGGTCATCCCTGGCAGCTAGCTAATCTGTAACCAGGGGGAGGGGAGAGACTTTTTTCCTTTGAAATAAAGACTGAAGTGTTAAACAATATAAATAATATATTAGACTATACACTCTGAATCTTATTTAAATGGAGTATAGACTTTTTTATTTTTTACTTAAGAGTGATCAGAAAAGTCATAGGTCTGCCCAAGAGTGCATTCAGGACCAGGAAAGAGACCCAACAATAAATAAAATCCATGTTAAAAAGTAAGAAAAAATGTAATCAAGTGGGTTTATAATCATACTTTATGAATCCTGCTTGTTCAGTTATTGGTTGACTGTTTGAAAGAAAAAAAAGCGGACAGAAAACTGGCTAGGGGAAGTGCTAATAATTGACTAATTTAATGACTGAATCAATGATTTATGCTTCTTGACTCACTGAAGAATTGGTTATGGGAAGGAAAATAGATTAGGGGAAAAGAATCTGAGGATGAGCCCTGACCGTGTGAGAAAATCAGTTTATGATTCAGAGAAGGTTGTGCTGAGCTCCAAGTCTTTCTGGTAATTCTGTATCTCCGAGTCGTGGACTGGGTGAGTAACAGCAGAGAAAGACAGTTCTCAACCCAAGTGGGGAGAGGGAAAGCCCTGGAAACTCTGGGTGTGCAGCATTGCATTTTCACAGGGCCAGGGCCGAGATGATGCAAGACGGAGGAGCAGAGTGTAGAATTTACAGAGGCGGCGCTCTCGCGGCAACCCTGCACTTGCGGGCTCCCGAGAGTGACGGAGAGTGAGGGCCCTAAACAAGGGGGCAGACGAAGGGGTTCCGGCTGGATGAAGACAATTTATCCCAGGTGACCAGAAGCTGATAGGACCGGTAAAAACCGAAGTTTCAGAAGACACCAAACCAAAACAAAACAAAATGAATGCTGAGGGACAGTGCAGAGTTCAACCAGAGGGACGCAATCTGTCCTAGCTTGTAAGAGTGATCAAGTGCTTGGGGAATGCAAGACAGCCACAAAGAGCCGGAGCGATGTCGAAACGACAGGCAGGCAGAAGGTGAACAGCAAAGAGGGCGTGAGGTACAGGAGCCACAGGGGCGGGGTGGGCGGGGCGTGGTGGGGGGGATTCTGTGAGAAGGGCTGAGATCCCAGGCACTCCTCTTTGTGGGAGCTGGTGACGATTGTGTGGTGGTGGCTCAGGCCTGAAGCAAGGGGACCAAACTGAGCCCATGGCTCTTTAAGCCTCAATTTCCTCATTTGTAAAATACAAACAATGTCTTCCTGCTAAGACTGTCAGCATTAAATAGGGTTATTGTTTCTAGCTTCTTCATTTTACAAGGTTCCTATTGCCACAGCCCCATAGAGTGGAGTGGGAGAATGTGGGTCATTTCTGTCCTTTTAAAATCTTCACCCTGCGTAGGTGCGGGAGGTTCTAGATCTCAGACGTAGGAATCAGCTCTGTGGGAATGTGTGCATGCACTGTATGGACACATATTTCTGTTTAACCCTCAGCCAACTTAAACTCCCCCTCCGATGTTGCGGGTTAAGGTTTCAGAGGTTGTCCCACCCCTTGGAATGTTCTGTCTCCCTTCTGTCCTTCCTTCTAACGCTGTGAGCTGCTTCGGCTCGGATCTGTCTGTGCTCCCAGCAGCTACCCCAGTGCGTCACACAAAGGAAACGCTTACTAAACACATACAGAATAAATAAAGGGAAGAAATCCAGGGTCTGGGAAGAAACCCATTCAACGGCCCAACAGTAAAAAAAATTTGGATTTTCCTTTTTAAGCAGATTTGACGACTCTTGTGGTTATTGTGCCTTTTTTTCCTCGCTGTTCTATTTTTATTTGGAAAAATTGTCATCTCACTTCCCGAAATAGATTTTGAGCTCTAAAGTTGGGATCTCGCTTAGAAATGTTGCTAAAGTGTCTGAGACATGTTGCAGACCAGTGAGAATCACGTGCCAACGGGGACAGCCAGGCTCTCGAGCTGGAAAACTTGATCTCAGATTTACCGCCTATGAGACAGTCAACAGATCACTTAACCCAGCCGTACCTCAGTTTCCTCATCTCTAAAATGGGAATGACATTTGCCTCATTAAGCGGTGGCAGCTGAATTGGAATCTGAGTTAGGCTTCCAGGATCACTCCATTTAAAATATCAAAACTCTTCCCAACCCCTCTCCCTTCTCCCATTTTATTTTTCTCCAATGCACTTATCACCTTCTGATATACTACATAATTTCCTTACTCGTTTGGTCCATTGTCTGTATCTCCCAACTAAGATGTAAATTCCATGCAGACAGCACTGAGGAGGAGGAAACAGCTTCAACATACTCGAAGAGTTCATCCAGCTCTTCTGGAAAGCCCCAGGAGTCAAAATGAGAATCAACACCGAAGAGGTGGCACGCAGCCTCATTCAAAGTCATAAGAGCTTTAATAGGAGAAACTTACAGGCGCGGGTGCAGCAGCTGCTCCCAGTGGTGGCAGGCTGGTGGTGGCAGGCAGGAAGAATCCACACCCAGCCCAGGACGTTGCTCCTGTCTAAAGGGGGTGAACAGCAGAACGAGATGGCAGGTAGTTGTGTAGACCTCCCAAGAGAACAATATATCACTGAGTTAAAAAAAAGTTAAAAGATAACATCAGACAGTTATTACACTCTCTGCATTCATTCACCTACTTCCTGGGGGCTTGATGCTCATTATCTTTGGGGAGTATTCTCGTTTTTGGGGTAGTCAGCCAAGCATGAGGTTACAGAGAGTTAAACAGTCCAGGCACAAAGCAATAGTCACAGAGAGTTCAACATCTCCCAGCCGCCTTTGCTGCTGGAGCCATACGGCACCTCTAAATTGAGTTCCGCTACAAATACTGAAGTCTTATTTCCCTTTTGATTATAATAACATCTGCAGTGCTAAGGCAAACAACTGTGGTGGGTAGAACTTCCGGCACCGTGACATGAGTTAAGACAGTGCAACAAACTCTACTCGTGGGTGTTTTCTTTGAAGCCACACACTCACAGTACGAATACAAGAAAACAGAGTGAAATAAGATCAAACTCCAGTTTCACTTAGGAATGTCCTTGGTAAAGCCATAAAAATCACTAGCCTTAAAGATCTTGACTCGGCGGCACATGAGTCTTGAACACCCTGTGTGGATTTTAAAGAAAGCGCACGAGACGCACGCCGCTGCACACCCAGTGACGGCGTTGTCTTGAGCCAAAGCCCCAGTCTGTCTGAGTTGTGAGGGAACTGGCTGTTTTTCGTAAAACACCATTTTTTTTATGTGAGAAAATGACCAACAGGAAAACTGAGGCCGACTTGGGTTTCTGGCAGGCGTGTTCTCACAGGAGAAAAAAGTGAACCTGTGACGCCAAGCAAACTGACAGTGTTTGCTGTCGGTGATAGCATTTGACCTCTCAAGTGAAAAGCTGAATTCTGGAGAACTTGCATCTGCCGCCTTGAGCTTAACAACATCTCCAGGACGACTGACCCACGGACATGAACTAGGGAGAAGGGAATGCAGGGGGGAGGGGGCATGCGGGGTGGAAGGGAATAAAGGGGGGCAAATGGGACAACTGTAATAGCATAATCAATAAAATATATTTTTAAAAATCTCCATACTTAATAATTTTTCTGAAGAGATTGGAGGTGGCATGTATACGTGGGACTTTCTGGTAATGGATAATAAAATGTGCTACCACGGGCAGAAGTCAGTAAGCCAGTAGTTTCCAATGACCAAAGCATTACAAAGCCATGCATGGGTAAGAGAGCCATTCAAAGTACAAGAAGACTTCTAAAAAGAGATTTTAAAATATCTGGAGAAGAGATTACAAAGAAATTTTAAGGGAACAGATTCTAATGTGACATTGATAATCACCACTAAGAGTGAGCCCAAGGCAATCAAACTTAAAAAAACAAACAGACAAAATTCAGAGAGAAGCCCAAACCGCAGAAGTGCCTGCTCCCCAGAGCACTCACGTATGGCCTCAGAGAGCTGTTTAGTTACTTACCCAAACCCCAGTCTCACCAGCCTGCCTTTGCCAGATTGGGATGACAGTGATCCGTCTCCGTCCCAGCCTGACCTGGTCTCTGACCTGCCGCCACACATCCTCTGGGCATGACCCTTGACCTGATCACCCCAACCCCCAGCAGCTTTGCCCACAGGCTCCGCACTGCGCTGGTCTTGTCAGTAATGGAGCAACCCATCTCTGGTGGAACAAGAGCAAGAGTCTTCCAGGAAAGGCTGATGCAAATAGCAATCCCATTCTTCAGCCTCCATTTAGAAAATCCACCAAGATTCCCCAATGATGGAATCATGTGCATGACTGTGACTGTATCTTGTAGAGAGCCTGAGGATTTGGGAAGGATGCTCTGGATCTTCTTCAATCCCTGGGGGACAGAGCTATTTTCATTTTTCTGGTCCAGAGGAATCTCAGATACATTACCTTTTGAACCCTGGGTCGGGCTTTCTTGGAAATTCATTTCCATAGCTGCAATGCTAATCTGGATTCCAGACATCTTACATCTGATCGAATGAAGTGAATAGCTCCCTGGGGAATATTTTAATGGGTCTGTTTTTCACCAGGAAAGTAAACGAGCATTTGATCTGTAAAACGCAGAGGGCACGAGCATTAAATGGAAGAAGCGACGGAGAGGACTGAGAAGTTGTGGAAGAGGGAGGGAGAGGAAAGGCCAGGGGGACATCTATTAATCAAGAGCAAGGAATATAGTCAAGAATTACATTATTTTGAAAGCTTCATTCTGTTGGTGAATTTTTGGACTATCTCATGTACTATTCACTACTTCAGAAATTTTCTCAGTAATGCAAGTACACATGACCATGGTAGCCTGCCTTTTCGCATCACGCCAAAATTTGACAATTGTCCATGCAGAGGTGTCTGAAGGGATGTCCCTGAGATGAGAAGCAGATGGTCCCGCCACAGGCTCTTACCATGGTCTGCCATCAACCTCCACGGCCATTTGACACGTCGAGCTTTGGTTGTCTCACCTATGAGACTGGAGTAATGTTTAGCCTACCCTCTGCAGTCAAGACGGATGACCACAGTCACCAAACACCAACTATCAACATTTTGCAGTTAAAAGCTTCCAGCGTGATGGTTTCAAAAAAATTGTTCAGTCAGCAGGAGAGACGGTCAGGGCTCGGACAGGACGCCAGGTCCCACCCCCACCTCCTGAGCCTCTGCCTGCTGCACTAGCCGGTGGCTGAGGTTAGTAGCTGCCAAGTCGTAGAGAGTTTCCTGTCCTTAAAAAAATCCTTTACTCTTGGCAGCTGAAATACTACCCTACATTTTTCTTAAGTGGAGCTGCCTTCCAGAAACCACTTCCCCAGACTGGCCTGTCTCAGTGAGTGACATATGAATCCAACCTCTGTGCCGGAAATCTGGGCATCATTCAGTCGGGACTCAGAACTCTCTCACTCCCAGCACCTGGCATGGGCCTAGCACACAGTAAGCATTTGCTCTCGGTTCTATCTGCCCGGGCCTCCCCCCATGGCTCTTAAATGTTATCTTCCTCAAGACTTTTTCTGGACCTTACTCTCTTCTCCCCCGCTCTGTTTCACATTGCCACTCTTTCGGTCCTAACTGCAAAGTAAGACTGTATTTTTATATGCGATCCCAGTTTTCTCCGAGTGTGCTGTTCTTTTTCCAAAGCCAGCTGTCTTCTGAGTACAGGCTCTGAGTTCCTGTACAGTTTCTGAAAATGGCTTATCCACAGAAAACAGACTCTTCTGCTTTTGAATGAACCTAATCCTTGAAAACACGATGTCCTATGAAGAAGAGTTTTTTTTAATTGCTCATTAGCCCTTGGAGCTTTGCTAATTCTTTGAATCGTAAGAGAAAGCATGATTACTGGTTTAAGAGAGACACCCATTTTAAATACAGGTTTATTGATTAGATGCCTCAAGGCTCCTGTCGTAAATACTCTAATTTCCACTGCTTTGATAGGGATTTACTTACATTTCACTGATCATCGTAGGCCTGGAGGAACCTTGCCGAAGGGAAGGGGAAGGGAAGGGGAAGATGCCTTTGAAGGTCTCACACTAGCAGGGCAGACCACAGTCATACTTTGTATATGCCAACCCTTTCCGTCTTGTGTAAGACATTGGCTTATTTTAGGATTCAATAGGTAAAGCTCAGGGGCGGTGCTCTGAGAATCTGTGGATAAACCACAGGAATCCTAAAAACTCACCCTTGCTGCTTCTCCCTCATTGGTCCCAGTTGTAGCTAACATGTCAGCTTGCCCTTGAAAGAGGGAGAAGACAAGCTGCCCGAACTGCACCTTGAACCCTCCCTACCAGCTGGGAAATGTAGAAGTACAAAAGGAGAACCAGTATGGTGATTTCAAGTAATTCGTAATCTGTGTGACTTTGAGCAAATTTCTTAATTTCTGGATCTCCACATGTACAGTGGGGTTAAGGGTATCTTTTTCACAGAAGTAGCATGTAAGAAGTACTCAATAAATCATGCTTCTCACTGTTAATATCATTATCCATAGTAATAACCGTAGCAACGGCAGCAGCACCTTGAAGAAGCCAACATTGTTGAATGACATCCGCAATCCCGAACCCGCCCTGGGTTAGAATTAAATCTACATCAGATCAGGAGCCTCTGCTTAGCGTCACGCCAGTACTTGTTCCACATAGTACAAAGTCCGGGGAGAGTGGAGCTCACCCCGCCGGCCGGCCTCACCGAGGCTCTCCAGCAAGTAAGTGTGCACCCCACCTGCAGCCTGAAGCGCTGCCTTCCCAGGTGTTCTCGAGCGTGCCAGACGGCAGGGTGGTAATTAACGTGCCCATCCACAATCAGGGTTAGCTTCCTGGGGGATATAATGCAAGCCAGTCAATCAAATATTGGCATTTTATTCCTGGTTAAAGTTTTGTCCCGAAACTTTGCCATTCTCTTGAATCACCGAGTTGGGCTGGATACAAAGGAACCTCAAGCCCCCCTTTGCCCTCCTCCCCTGCGGTCTAGGCCAGACCCAGCCCAAAGTCAAGTTCTCATCACCTTGAAGTTGCTCTCCCTTTTAGTCACCCAGAGCAAAGACACATGTACTTTGTCCTCAACTAGCAAGAGCAAAAAGGAAGAACAGGACTTGCATGATGTCTTTGACTTTTGGTCCTCCTCAGAGGTTAGGTGAGGGCGTGGGGACCAGCCAAGGGAGTCCCTGAAGAGGTAGGGCCTTCCCTCAGGAGGTGTAGGGTCTGGGGTAGAAGAGGGGCTGGGCCAGTGATGGTCCGTGTAATAGCTGCCTGTCTAGGGTCCGTGTAATTAGCTGGAGGCAGCTTTCGCCTTCACCTGTCACCTCCCTGGTCTCACCTGAGACTAGAAGCCCAGTTCATCTGCCTCATCAGTTCAGGATATACATAGATAGAGAAAAAATGGTATTCTTTCTCATTTCTGAAACAGTACAGTTAACCTTGTTCAAATGACAGTTTCACATAGCAGCAGTTTTCCACGGTAGGACATTTTGGTTTTATTTTGTTGGGAGGGAAGAATGAGCATTGTGTTCACTCAGGAGACAAAGAAGGGAACGCTACTGGATTTATCTGTCAATTTCAGTAAAAAGCAGGCCTATCTTGCAAAGACACAAATAAGCAATTGGCATCTCAGAAGTCCAAACTGAACATGCTTCTGGAATGCTCAGAAAAGTTCAGCGTAAGTGTTGACATCAGGAGTCTGTTATGTTCAGCCCTTAAAATGTGCAAATGATGTCTTATGATTTGATTTATGAAATGATTTATGAAATTATGGAATGATTTAATTCATTACTAAAGAGCCTCACATTTCTTCCTAACCTGTAATTCAAACAAAAGTGAGAACTAGTTCAAGGAAAACAGAGATTTGGACCATTATCAAGTTACACCACTCTGGACAAATGAACCCATTCAATTTCATGGTCATTGATCGGTGGACAGAATGGCATCTGAGGGGTAGCCAAGACTCTTCAATGGACACAGAGGGGCATATTCTAGAAGCGTGTGGACTTTTTATAATCCGTTCTCCCTCATTTTAAAATTCAATTACTGATCCTTTTGCCTATAAAATGAGCCCACTATCCTTTATAGTTTGTACTAAAGTAAAATGCAGTACTAAGATATTTTTTGCTTTTCCTTTCTCTTCATTCTTTTTCTACTCCCTTTCCCATATTCCAATGGCTTATTCCTTTTATTGATCATCAGAGAACACAATCTATTTTTATCCAAGAGTTTTAAAACATACTTTACGCCTACTTTGCAGATTTCCTTCTTTTTTCCCCCCCATTTTGAGCTGGCTAGACCCAAGGCTCCAACCCCCTACGTTAGTAAGGATTGTCTAAAAAATTATCTGAACTTAAAATACATCAAAGAAAATAGCAAGTAGTTTTTTTTTTGTTTTCCTTTTCTTTAGTTCAGTGCTACGCTTGGCTTGGCTTTCTATTTACTGATCTAATTTACATCTATGCAAAAACAGAGACCAACTTGTACATTTTTCTCAAGTAGAAATGTAACTAATTCTCTGTCGTGGAACGGATAACCCCCAAAGGGTATATTTTAAGCTGAATTGGACATTAATCAGCTTCATATCTAACCCAGAGATTTATTAAGTCCCCTCTGTGTATGCAGCTTTCCAAATGCCGTCTGGACCACTTTTAACATCTCACTAGCTCCCTCATTAGCTAAGGAATTAAACAAAATCTTTAGCATGTCTTTGTTCTATCGCTGCGTGAGAGCGTGTTTTTTTAATCCTTTGCAAATTACACTTTGATAGGATGACTGTGTTCTCTGAACAAAAGTCTGGTAACTGTTTTACCTTATTTTTCTTCACCTCTCAAATTTTAACATCAATTTTCAATAATGATTCAAAGTATTTAAGATGTTCTAAAAATAGGTAGCAAGTTGACATTTCATTTCTTACGTATTAGGATTCACTTTCTGACTGGCATCTAGGGAAGCAGAATAACTCCTAGGTAGTCTAGGAGTAGCTATACTTATTGCTGTATTTTTTCCATGACCATTTAGTCCCCTTAGACTCCACTCCACCTCCCACAGTCACCACCCTATTGTCCGTGTCCAGGTGTCCTTTTCCCTTTGTCCTCAGTCCTTCCACCCCTTACCCTTCCCCTGCCCTTAGCTGTCATCCCATTCTCTATCCATGAGTCTGTTTCTATTTTGCTTTTAGTTCAGTTTGTTCCAGTCATGAGTGAGATCATTTGTCTTTCTCTGACTGGCTTATTTCACTTAGCATAATATTCTCCAGGTCCATCCTTTATATGCTGTCTCAAAGAGTAAAATTTTCTTCTTTTTTATAGCCGAGTAGGAGAGTAGTATTTCATTGTGTAAATGCCCCATAGTTGTTTTATTCACTCATCTACTGGCAGACACTTGGGCTGCTTCTATATCTTGGCTATTGTTAATAACGCTGCAATGAACATAGGTATGCTTATGTTCTTTCGAATTAGCATTTTGGGTTCCTTCAGACATATTCCCAGAAGAAGGATCATGGTGTCAAAAGGCAGATCCATTTTTAGCTTTTTGAGGAATCTCCATACTGCTTTCCACAGTGGCTACACCAGGCTGCATTCCCACCAATAGCACAAATTCCCCTTTCTCCACATCCTCACCAGCACTTGCTGTTTGTTGATTTACTGATGAGAGCCATTCTGACAGGTGTGAGATGATAGCTTCTTGTGGTTTTAATTTGCATTTCTCTGATGATTAGTGATATTGAGCATCTTTTCATATGTCTGTTAGCCACCTGAATGTCCTCTTTGGAGAAGTGTCTATTCAGGTCCTTTGCCCATTTTTTAATTGGGTCGTTTGTTATTTGTTTGTTTTGGTGTTGAGTTTTATAAGTTCTTTATAAACTTTGGCTATTAACCTCTTATCAGATGTATTGGTGAATATGTTCTCCCATTCTGTGCATTGTCTTTTTATTTTGTTGATGGTTTCCTTTGCTGTGAAAAAACTTTTTAGTTTGATGTGGTCCCATTTGTTTATGTTTTCTTTTGTTTCCCTTGCCTGGTGAGATATATCTAAAAGACCACTACTGTGAGCAATGTCTGAGATTTTATTGCCTATGTTTTCTTCTAGGACTTTTGTGGTTTCAGGTCTAACGTTTAAGTCTTTAATCCATTGTGAATTTATTCTTGTGTGTGGAATAAGAAGGTGGCCTAGTTTCATTTTCCTGCATGTATCTGTCCAGTTTTCCCAACATTGTTTATTGAATAAACTATCTTTAGCCCAATGATACTTCTTTTTACCTAATTACATTACCTTCCCAGTATACAAATAGGAGGTTAATAACATTCGCCAGTGTGATCATTGCAACACGGCGTAATGACCAAGAGCAGTGGGTTCTGGACTTCGACCCAGCCATACTCTTTATCAGCCACAGGACCCTGGACAAAAATCGCTTAACTTGTCTGGGGCTCATTTACCTCATCAATAACATGGGGCCTGTAATAGTACCGTCTCATAAGGTTATTGCGAAGAATACAGGAGAGCATCCTATAAAATGCCTGGAACAATGCTTAGCACGTAATAAACACACAATAAATGTTCGTTATCATCATTATCAGAGCCACGAGTAGAGTTGTGTTGAAACCAGCTTCTCTAGCAAACAGAAGTTATTTTACATAGCATGGGCTCCACAAAAGAATGCGGTCACCACCCAGGGAGAAGGCGCTTGTTGCTGATATTGCCTGAAGAAAGGGCCTCAGCCGTCACAGCCTTTGGTCAGAAACAGCCTCCTGTCTGTTCCATGGGTTGGCGTTGGATCCTTGCCAAGACTTTCAGGAAAATAGAAAATGAATTTGTAGCCTTTATGAAGCTAAGGCCTTATCTGGGTTCCCAGGGCTGGTTTGTCACATGGAAATGAGCTGTTTTATTGCTCTGTTGCCCTTGATTTAGCTGCCAGGGCTGTGATTCAGTGCGCTGCTGTTTCCACACGTTACAGTGCGGTGAGGACTCTCTGCTGTCTTGACTTTCCTTGTGGCGTGGGACGACATATTAATACTTGGTTTTGCCAGCATTTCCGAGCACTGTGGTGTCATTCTACCTTAGTGGGAAGATCGCTGAGCTTGGCAAAATATTTTGAGAGCTAAACTTTGGAAATCATTTGTTGGTCAGGCAAACAGTTGGGATAGTTTTGTGTTTTGTTTGTTTTATTTTTCTGTTTAGTAGCCAGATAAGCTATAAGATGGAAACAAAAAATCAGAAAACTGAGACTTATATTAGAACTGTGGGATTCAGGAGTGGGAGTAAAAAGACTGACCCAAAAAAGTGTTGCTCTGATTCAGAATGTGACCATGGAAGAGAAATGTACCTAACTGTGAATTCCCCTTTAAATACAACCTTCATCGCTCTCACCATCCATCGCTCCCCCATCAATGTCTGCAAGGGGATGAATGAGGTGACTTGTCGGGAAATGCCTTGAGCTCCTCCTCGGGGACACGTGCGGATTGTAACTGTAAGATATCAGAGCACAGAAAACACAAGGATAAGGATAATTCCCCCCTCACACCCGTAGTAGCAGTTTGAGGAGCACAAACATTTACCCAGTGAAGTGAGAGCATCCTGGGGAAAGTCCTATTCATCTCATGATCATAACACACCGCGCAGGGACAGACACTCCTGCAGGGGCGGTGACACCCAGCCCGAGCGCTCAGCTTCTGCGGGTGCAAACTGTGGTTTTCTGGCCGCCAGGCTGACGGACTCTCCCCTTCGCTCCTGGTCCCCTCGCACAAGCCGCGTCAGCGGCTGCTTCTCTGGCAGGACCATCCACGGGCTTCATGTCCGGGGCACTAGAAGGGCTTGTGATTTTCTCAACTTCGAAGCCGTAGCTAAAGTCAGCTTGCTCTTACCAGACCTGAAGCGATTCATTGCAACAGCATTTATTTCACGTGCAGATACTCACAGACTTTTAAAATTGTTCTGCGTTAAGTCACGTGTATGGTTTTTTTGATACCAATCTCACCTCGGGAACTGAACTCACAATTTGATTCTTTTACCTCTGTTGACAGATCCAACAATGTATGGTACGGCAGGTGCATAGTCCATTTGAGCAAAAAGGAGACAGCTCTCACCAGGTTTGTGGACTTGTGTGGCTAAATCCACAGCCATTCCTCTGAACATGGTCTAGAACGGAAGTCAGTGAACCCAGTGCTGGGGACCCAAATCAGCGCCCAAATGGCGACATGGTGCTTTTTGTTTTTAGGTGAATATTTTGAAATATTAACTGATTTTTTTCCCTCCGCATTTCTTTCTTCTTCTTGGCCTGTCCTCATCCAAGTGAACTTGGCTTTACTGTGCAGCGGCCTCAGGGCAGAGCGGAGAGCAGAGCCAAGCAGAGTCGAGTCAGGGCTTTGAAACCACAGCTGCGGGGGCCCTCGGGGATCCCGGAAGGACAGCGGTGCAGAAGCAGTGAATTTGGGAGAATATTTGCTGGGGGAGCTCCTGGGGTTGGAGACCAGGCTGCAGGGAGGAGAAAAGTGAGGGGAGAGTGAGGAGCTCTGCTGCTGGCGGCTTCTGCTTCCGTCAGACTGAGCTCCCCACAGGTAGGGGATGAGGGGCGGGGATGAAAGGTACAGATAAGGTTGGGGTGAGACTGGCAGTGAGAGAAGACCTGTGCCCTTGCCCGGGAACACCCTGGAGAGGAAGCAGGACCACAAGGATGTGGTGCGCTGAGGCTGATGATGCCAGGGAGTCTCACCGAGTTCCCGGCATGGAGGCTGGGGAAACCTGAAGGACCCGGCAGTGTGACTCAGTGCTGACCCACGTGTACCTGTGACCAAGCCCAGATAAGCTGACACGTGATATTGAAGACCAGTCACAGCATGACCCACCGTCACCCAGGCGTGGGCACTACACCGTTGCCATGGAACCCACGCTTAATTCTGGGAAATGGAAGGAACCCTGAATTGATGGTGGGATTTTTTTCCCTGATACCTCAGTAGAATAAAATCTTCCAAGAGTTAAACAGAGTTGTAGAAAATAGATATGTTTTTTCAACATTGAGACTGCAGACTGAGTTCTGTGCCTGATCCAGTCAAATTTTTAACTTTGCTTTTTGCAGTTCCCCTTCCCCCGATCCTGCCCCCTTCCATCCCTCACGAGCCTACACCCTCGGGGTCTGTCCTGCCTTTACGAAAATTTGTTGTCAGGAAAGGAGTCGATAGATCTGTGTGCCGAGATATTAGTGGATAATAAAATGTGAAGTATTACCTCACCCAAAGATGTTTGCACTTTGGCCACGATTTGAAATCTAGGCCACAGGGGAGAAATGTGCAGTGGGTATATGATGGTTTCCTAGGAGACTGTACCTCCCGGGGTTCTGAAGCTCGCTCCCACAGAACGGGACAACGGTGTGTTCGATCACCATTGGTTCAACTCTTCTTCGAGAGCGACAGGAGTGTTTCTCATCTCCTCCCAGCACTTCCGTAAGGAGACTTTTAAGGCGATTTTTTTCTAATTTTCCTCCCCCATGAAATCGTAATATCACAGAAACATTATGAAGAGATGTTTTTACTAGAAAAGGGGGTACCCCCCCCAAAAGCAACTACCTTCTGCAGGGTGGGCCGCTCGTAGTATACAGGCTTCCTCCGCAAGCGGAGTGTCCTGGGAGCCCACCTGTACCAGTGTAACGGGTGGCGCTGTTGTGAGAGGCGGGGTAAGGCTTCGGGGAGTTTTTCTGAAGATTCTTTCATTGAGTTCGCCCATTTCTTGATGCATGATTTACAAGCGCACCTGCCCACACTGGGCTGGAGGTTCGGCAGAAAAATGGCCATGACCTCCCTTCTCCACCCTCCCTGTTCTCCTGATCTTGCTGCAGGTGACTTTTTTTTTGTTTCCCAAGATGAAAGAAGCCCTCAAGGGGAAACGTTTTGCCAATGGGGAAGAGGTGAAACAAAAAGCTGCAGGAACACTAAAAGGCATCAACATCAACCAGTTCAAAAACTGTTTTGAGTGGTGGGCAAAAGTCTCGATAGGTGTACTGCATCCAATGGAGAGTACTTTGAAAGTGACTGAAGTTTAAAGATGTAAGAATAAATACACAATTTTTTATATAAATAAATTCCAGTGTGTTTTAGGTCCCCCTTGTACTATATGTATCCTTGTGCTTTATACACAAAAAGGCTAAGAATTTTTTGCCCTGCAAAAAAAAAAATCAATTTTTGCTCCCTTGGGGGACAAATGGGACTCATTGAAAATTTATATTAAGCATCAATGCAAGACTTGATCCATAGAACGATGAGAAACGAAAAAGACATACGGTCCTTCCCCTTCCCCCACTTCCTCTTTCATTCCCCAGCTTTGAAATGACTCAGGCTACACACAGGAAAAATGGAGAACTTTCTCACGCTATGCGTGTTCCCTGCCTCCAAAGGTACAATGAATACATTCCTGGGAAGTTTAGGAAGAGCTGTTTTTTATTCTTTAAGCTTGTTACGAATGAATCCATATTCAAGGCCTGCCCAATGGAGTTTGAAGCACCTGATTCACACCTGAGTTCCCTATAAAGAGCAAGTCAACCCAAATCCCTCCAAAACTGGCCTTGTTGAACTGTTCCGACAATGGCCTTTTGTGACAGCAGCATGACGGAGCTTTCTTTGTTGGGAACTCATAACAAACTGCTGCGTAGGCCTTCTGTAATTACAAGAAGCATAATAATATCTCACACTTACATTGCTTGCTTTCATCTCAGTGGATCCCAAGGCATTTTATAGATTATATGGTTAATAATAAAACAGATAAATACTTTAATGAAAGCATTCTTCTTTTTTAAATGTGTACACTACGTAATACAGGCCAGAAGTCTATATGACAATGCAAAAACGTGAGCAATCCAGTTAGCACTTGTATAAAGGTGAACTTTCTCACAGTCAGTACGGTATTGCATTAGGGATGTCCAGCTTGTTTTCGACAGACTATACTTTCATCTCTTTCTGTCTGGTGGTGGCCACATCCAGCAGCAGTAAATTCATTCCTTTGCCGGTTCATTCATTCATGTATTCATTCACCAAACGTTCATGGCAGGTCTGTTTTTGTCAGGTACCCACGAGGATGGAAGGCGCCGGCTTTCCTTGGCAAGTGCGCAGGCAGCGAGTCAGGGATGATCTCAAGGCCAAGAAGCCGCAGGGCATGGAATATGTGAAGAAAGTTTTCTTCCTGGCACTCACTTTTGGGTGTGACATTAACTTTAAACACACATTCGCACATGCCTGAGAATTCAAGCTCTTCTATCTCCATTCAATTAAACGGAAGTCCACCTGCTGGACACCCAGAAAATCCTGCAGCCCCCAAACAAAAGCACACACTTGCTCAGAGTCACAACAGCCAGGCTGGCTGTTGCTTTTCCTCTGAAAGTCTTATGTTGCACCCACGGAAGGGATGGCCTAAATTGCCCTCGTCAAGCTCCAGCCTGGTCTTTCCAGTGATGTGTACTAGCTTGTTTTGTTCACACTGGCTGGTCTTATTCAGCCGCCCCTGGGCATGTCCATGAGTTCCGGGCTTGTCCTCCGAGGAGATGGGTGTTCATTCTGCAGGCAGGTTAGGCCTGTGACCATGGCAACGGGTAGCTACCTCTGTAGCAGGGCTGGGTGCTGGGAGACTTCTTGCAGCAGGGCTCCCACCACCAACCTGCCTGACGTCCACCAGGACGACTGAGTCTGGAAAGGCCCTCAGCCTCTCACCTCCTGATATCTTGGTGAGGGTCAGAGAAGACGAATGAGTGGAGGGAGGACAGTAAGTGAGCGAAGGCAAACGCTGCCAGTGCTTTTGCTGGAGGGGAATTCTGCAGTCTCACTGGTCCCTGGGCCATTCCTCTGGGTAGAGACAGTGCACAGGGTGCCCAGGGGCTTGCTTGCTCACCTGCGTGGTCACCGCAGAGGATGTTCAGGCTGCTTCAGGACGCGGGGACCGTGCCTTCTTTCTTCACCCACTTCTCCCAGGTACACGAGAAGCAGGGAGAGAGTCCCACTTCCAATTTCCTTGACAAACATTTTGCCCTGGTGGAAGCACAGCTCTCGTATCCTAATCTTAATGACTTCTTTTTTTGAGATGTTGGGAATGTCACCTCACTGAGACTCAGACTAACAACTCTAAAAAGAGAAGATAACCGATCACCTCCCTCAAACAGATCCTAGGGACGCTGAGAGCAGAGCCACCTTCACGGGCATGAAACATGAGCAGTCGCACAGGCTCCGGTCCTCAGTAGGGCCTCCCACTTGGCTTCATGTTCTGTTGTCCCTATTTTGAAATTCTTAATAATTTGGCAAGAAGGGGCCTCACACTTTCGTTTCACATTGCACCCTGCAAATTATATTGCCAGTCGTACCTGAGAACATGTGTCTTGGATACCCCTTCCTCTGGGAAACTTTTCCAAGGCCCCAGGAGGGGGCTTCTTTAGAAATCTATCTACTCTTCTGGGCTCTTTAGAAACCTGAACTTTCCCTCCAAGGAGAGGTCTCAGGCCGCAAGCCAGTCCTCTGAGGGTAGGGACCCTGACGCGGCCTCGCATCCCCAGCGCCTAGTAAGTACTTGGCGCTCTGCATGTCGTGGATGTCCAGTAAATATTTCAGGAATGAATTTCCACATTGGGAACGCACAGTATATTTCTACCAAATGCTCGTGTAATTATTAAATATATTTGTAAATTTAACAAATACTTACTAAACCTTCATTAGGGGCTAGGCTCTGGGCATGTCGTTTACATAGCAGAGAGCAAAACAAACAAGGGCCCTTCCATGGAACTTTCACTCAAAGTGTGGCGATAGACTGTTAATAAGTAATCTAAAATATATATGTATATAATTACAAAGTGTATTGATTCCTCTAAAGTGGAAAAAGCAGAGTGGAGGGAAAGAGAACGTGGCACAGCACCTAGCTCCTCTCCTGGGAGCGTGAAGCTGAGACCCGAGGGAGTGGGTGTTCCAGGAAGACGGACAACCTGTGGTTAGACCCTGAGGTTGAAGAGACTCAGGCATTGAAAGGAGGCCAGTGCAGAGGGAGCTTCAGAGCAAAGGGTGCACTGACAAGAATGAGGTTGACGAGATAGGCGAAGCCCAGATCCTACAGATTCCTGTAAGAATTTGGATTTTATTCAAAATGCCATGGGGAGCCTTTGAAGAGATTTAAACATTTGAGCATATCACCCAATTTATCTTTTCAGAATGATTTCCCTAGCTGCACAGGGGAAATAACTTGGATGTGGAATGTAAATAACGATGATGGTGTAGGAAGAGCTCCGAGGGCGCTATTACAGTAACACGAGGCAAGATAGTAACTAACGGCTTAGGCTAGGGGGCAGTGGAGGTAGGAAGAGGGGAGATTTGTGAGGTATTTCGGAGGCATAACTTGGCTGCTGATTAATATGGGGAATTAGGAGGGGGAGTGAGGTGCTCTGAAAGAGACCTAGGTTTCGGGCTTGGGAACTGGACGGAGAGAGGGGCTGTTTACTCAGATGGTAAACACTGAGAAAGAGGCACGTCTGAGTTGGAGCAGAGAGAAGGTAAGAGCCGGGAGTTCAGGTCTGAGTAGTTGGCGGACAGAATGGTTATCTGAGTTAAAAGGGTGCTGTGAACCATTTTCAGGCCCAAGAGGCATAAACTGGGAACTGCGGGCACTCGGCGTGAACACTGCTGTTCCTCCCAGAGCCGGGATAAGTCTGGGAACCTAAACAGGGAAACGGGAATGATGCCCCTCACGGTCACATGCAATGACCTCCTTCAGCCACTCGCTCCCGTTCTGGGGACCTATGCTCATCTTCTCAAAGCAGGAAGGTTCCATTGGCACCCTCGAAGGTTCCATTGCATTGAAAGTGGGTGCTGCCACCTGTCTCTGCTGTTTGTTGCTAGGAAACGGGACCGCAGTGGTGAATGGTGGTCTGCGGGCAGCCAGTCAAGAGGGAGAGCATCAGCTCTCCCCGGTGCTCTGCAGCAAGGCGGGTGTGAGGAGCAAACTGCCTTCGCCGTAATGGCCTCCTGAGCAGGTGGTGTTTGCGGAGTCCGCCGGGGAGTCTGTCTTCAGAGAGGGCCGAGAGCTGAAGGGCAAGTCCAGCAATTTAACTGAAGACGCCGTGAGGTTTTCTGGACTTCAGGGGACACGTTGAAGGGTTTGGAGGAAGGGGATGGGTGGAGTTTTGGTTCAGAATGGGGATGAGTACAGGGACAAGAGTTGAGCTGATACTGACCGCAGGGATGCCATTCTTGGCCTTAGGGCGGTGACAAAATTAAACAGGAATGAGAAGAATGACATCCCTAAGGGGACGGATGAGCAGTCACTGTTCATACTGTGGCCAGAAACAGGTCGAGGAGTGGTGTGGAGACTCCAGAACCTCTGCTCCCTCAGGCAGTGGTAGGGTTGGGAGGAGGGGACAACCGTCCCCCACTGGGGCTGGTCTCACAATGCGGGCTGGTCTCCAGCCCCTGCGAACTCATCCAGGGGAATTTTGACCTATCTGGATTTATATTTCTAAAATCAGGAAAGCGTGGAAGGAATGATAGGTATTCTGGAATTAGCCAAGCCCAACACACGATGTTTTATTCATGTCACTTGATAACCTTTGTTCCAGTCTCCCACATAAACTAGGAGCTCCTGACAATGCCTTGGACGGGAGTGACAGCCTCCTCCCGGGTGGACACCCAGGCTGTCTATCTCATGTTCTTATAAATTGTTGCTGGCAGGGAAGTGATCCTACTATTCATCTTCGTAAACGACCTTTCTGTATGAAAGACTGTGTGGTGAACAGCGTACAGTACCGTGTTACAAAGTAAAAACAAGTTCTATTTAGTACTTGAGGTTGGAGAGAGAACAGAATGTATTTTAATGTTTGCTTCCAAGGAGATGAAAATGGTCCCTCTGTTGCTCTTATTTTTCTTCTCTTTCATGTGCTCCTCCCAATGGTCAAGATGTCCTTTGGTGAGATTTGATGGCTCAGGTGAGAGAGTCATTCACGCAGCCTTTTGTATAATTTAATCTCCTGGGCCCGTGCATTTGGAAATATGGAAACTGTGAATTCCCTTGTTGCTCTTATGAGAACAAAAGTGTGGGGAGGGGGAGACTAAAGATCCAAAGAGGACCCACTTGTGATTAGGAAAATACCAGTGGAGTAGTTTCCAGTTATGTTGGCATATCTAGTGCATGCTAGGCTCTGGCACGTAGCAGTGAGGCGGATGAGCCTCTCCTCCAGGAGCCTGAAGCACAGCAGGAGGAACAGAGTTACTGCACATTGTGACAGTTACTTGCAGTGAGGAGCACTGGTGGCTATGACAACAGGCGGGAGGGACACTGGGTCCAGTCGTTGGGGTCCAAGGCAGTAGCATCTAACTTGAATTTTAAGAATTGAGTAGCAGTTAACCAAGTAAGGTTGGGAAAAAAGAACCTCTCGGGAGGAGGAGCAATGTGTGGAAAGGCTTGAGGAAGACAGCCAGCACGGGTGACTTAGGGGCAGGATGAGTCCCAGGCGGCTGGACGGGGAGCAGCACGAAGAGGCTGGAGAGAAGGGGGGTTGGACGGGAAATCCGGATCCTGCAGACCTAAGGGGGGGGACGAGATGTGACTTTCTGGAGGGAACCGGGACGCCGCTGAAGCGTCCGCTGTGGTCAGACGGTAAGTGGAGGGATTAAGGATGAGACAGGAGCCAGAGACAGGCCCCTGAGAGGTTTTTCCAGCCGTCTAGTCCCTGGTCTTCCCAATTTTCATCCATTACCACTGTCTAAATAATAGAAATAGTACATGCCAGTATATAGATGTAATCCTCATCTAAGATTATATTTATATAGAGAGAGAAACAGCAATGTGAAAGAGAAACATCACTTAGTTGCCTCTTGTATTTGCCCCGACCAGGGATGAGCCTGCAATCTAGGCATGTGCCTTGACTGGGAATTGAACCCATGACCTTCTGGTTTACGGGACCATGTTCCAACCAACTGAGCCACACCAGCCAGGTCTGCTAGTGTACAAAATAGATGGTATTACATAGATTCCAGACAAACATATATCTATATTTTTAAACATATGTTATATACATTTTGAACATACTTGTACACCAACACAAAAAATACTGTTTTAAAAGATGAGATGAAGTATATGAAAATGGAAGTTCTAATTGTTTTCTGCCCCTCTGAGGTGGGGTCTCCAGGTCCCCACTCTGGAGACCACTGGCTGAGGCCTGTCAGAGCCCGAGGGATGCTGACCCTTTTCCAGCGGTGGCTCACGGGCTGCTGCGAGGTGCAGCCCCACCACGCGGCTGAGCGTTAGAACTCTGTGCACAACAGTCTAAGGCAAAGGTTTCCATTCCTTGGGACAAGTCAGCTCTTAGGCTACATTTTGAAAGATGATAACAGCACCATCTCTTACCAAAGCATGGGTAATTTTCACACAATTTTAATGTTTCTTCCTTTTTAAGAATAACACTTGTATGTTACCGACTAGAGGTACTTTGGAGGAGAACTGGCGGGGGAGGAATTTCTCATTGACTTAGTTCAGTTTCTAACATCTGTGACTAGTTTTGACTCAATGGTCTGCTTGATTACTGGTGGGAGAAGGCTCATGTTCACCTAACTAGAATCTTCTGATTACAATGGTGGTGGAATGTGGGGCTTTTAGTGTCTGTGCCAGCCTGTGACTCGGACAGCTCCATGAAGGATCTAGCAATATCAGAGGGATAGATGGGCAAAGACACCCTGTTGATACACAGACACCACACTGTGAGGGTTCCTGAGAAAGCAATTCTCAGAGCAGGTGGTCTCCAAGAAGTCAGCAAGTGCACAGAAAACTCCTCACTCTGGCACTGGGCGAGCAGAGCTGCTCTCCTTCTGGACTTGACTTTCTCCTTCCTTCTTTGTCAGGGTGACCTCCTCCTGCTCCACTGAGTGGCCTCACCATAGTAGATACCAGGAGTAAAGTTAGCTCCTCAAACCAGTATCCTGGGCAGATCCAGGTGACAGAAGGTTCATTGTGACCTTTGCTCCTGTTGGGAAACCACTTAGGATGTTGTTCTTCCCCAGCAAACTCCTCAAGCACACAGATACATATTTATAAGTACATGTGACTAGGGCGTCTGTGAAGGCACACTTCTGTATCTAAATATTTATCAGGCCATAGGGGAGTGGGGCAAAGAGGAGAGTGAAAGGAGCAAATAAATGTTTCAGGATTTATCCTTTAAAAAATCATTCTTCCTGGTTGTATTATAAATCAGCAATTTTCATGTCTTAGTTTTTACAGATACAGATTTCTACAGAGACACTTGGGACCGTCTCCACATTCGCTGCACACACGCTGGAAACTGTAGGGAAGCACAGATGGTCTCATACGAGGTGTCATCGTCTGCAGAGATCAAGAGGAGACTAAGCCACACAAAAACTCAGCAAACAAAGCCAAAGAAAGGAAACAATGAGAAGGTTCTAAAACCTAGTCATAAAATAATCATTTCTCCTGAAAATAAAATAGTGCTTTCTCTAGATGAATACTGCATTTCTTTTGTCTCCTTCCCTCTGACATAATTCGGTTCTGTTTACTCTAAGAAAAATAAATTTTAAAAGTGCTCTCCCCCAGATCACTTACTTATGTATTCCGTGGGTCTCTCCCCGTGCTTGGTTGGGGGCCCCTTGGCCTGCGCATCGGGACTCCAGGCCCTGTCTGCCTCCCGGGGTTGCTGCAGAATGAATGGCGAGGGACTCTGGCCCACACAGTCCCAAGCACGGCAGAGACACTGGCAGGCCTGGCTGTGCTGCAAACCCCTTAGGGAAATTTGCTTGTCTCATGACCTTGACCCCTTGCCAGGCAGCCCCCAGCCAGCTCCCTGCTGCAAGCTCTACACCTTGCTAGCCCAGGCTATTGTTACACTCAGTTTCGGCCATCCCTTGTGCTAAAAAATAAAAATACACTCTCAGAAGAGGCATATTATAGACATAGGAGCAAAACATTACCTAGCACATGCCCACCTTCCTTTTCCTAGTCAGCTGAGATCAGTTTTTCTTCTTTTATCAGGTATTTCACCTCCCTGTGTTTGCAGACTAGTTGTCAGCTTGTGCATGGCAATGTTTTCTTACAACTCTTTAGGCTACTAAAAATCATTTATATGTTTAAAGGGGTGGGGGGCGGGGGACAGGGGAGAAACTAAGCTTACCAATCCAAAGACTGAGATTTAAAAAAACAGTGTTTAGAGATACTACACTAAAATATTCCCCCAAATATTTTAAAGCATTTGAACATACAAAATTAGTTCCTTGGTCTCTCTGACAGAGTTCTTCTTGTGTTATGGGATGGAGCTTGGGTGGCGATTTCATCATATTTATACTGAATCTACTGGGGAGTGCTCCATGAGAAAAAAATATCGATGCGTGTTGCAGCATATGCAATGGTTCTCTCAGCACGGCTGCGTCCTTGGGTGGTATCAGCTCAGCACGGTAGCCAGTCCTTCCCCTGGAAGCCACATAGACTCTACGTGTTGCCGTCAAAGCTCATCCCGAGTGTAAGTTAAGCTAACGGGTAGTGAATAGCAAGGGCATCTTGGGTCTGGTTGGTTGCTTGTGTGCCAATGTAGATAAAAATTCTACAGCATGTTTTCCAGATCATGTTACTCATGAAAAATGGCCAGTTTGTATGGCACACCGATGTCACCTGGAAGATCAGGAACTCATACTAGACTGCTTTCAATGATGATGAGCAGCCCTGGGTCTTTAGCCATCCAGACAGGCTCGGTCCCCTGACCGTGGGGGGAGCACTGCCTCAGGGTACACTGTTGGGAAGCCTCAGTATCTACAGCACAAATGTTACCAAGTGCCACCTGAGGGCAATGGCTTTCACCCAGCCACTACTTCCCGCACTCAGTGCTCTCTCTCTGCCCAACTTTCACATCCTGTGCAGTTCCTCCGTTCGCTCCTTCCTTCTTCCGCTCCCCCTGGCCATTAATTATGCCAGCCACAAGAAGCTCCTGGAGTAACAAAGACTTTCCTACCTTGGAAGGCTGGACCCACACACAGATGACTACCAGGCATGTGCTTGGAAGGCGGCCAGAGGCAACACTTGCTGTCCCAGGGGCAGGACGCATTTTTATTAGGAGTCTCTGCAGTAACATCCTCCTCTGAGGTCACACGCAAGTCGGAGCCCATTGCAGTCCACGTCACTTCGCCCAGCATTTTTGGGTAGTGAGATGTCCCAGCCCTGCCGTCCCAGGTCCGCAGATGCTGCCAAGACAAGCGCATCCTGTAAAACCGAGGACCGTCTTGGAACTTCCTCTACTGTGTGTCGGAGTGTATATAGGTGTGTGCATGAGGTGTGTGCATGGCTTTCAAATTTCACACCTACCCACCGAAGGAAAGAAGTTCTAGAACTGGGCCCTTGTCCTTTCTAAGGTCAAAAAATAGATTCCTGCCCTGTGATGAAATTCCAACCTGAGAAATCCCTGAATTTTTAGAGAAAGGAGCGTGTTTGCCCCAGCCTCCTACCTGCACTATTGATGTGTGCATGGTGTGGTCAAACGTAAGGCTGAAAACCGATGTTATGATCACCAATGTCATTCTTAGTAAAACTGATGTTATCAGCACCAATGTCATTCTTAGTAAAACTGATGTTATCATCACCAATGTCATTCTTAGTGAAGTGGCGGCACAGGTTCATCTTCCCGCATAATATTTCTGTGCATTGAAAAATATAAAAGTTCAAAAGTAATTATGAAGGAACATTAAAAAAATAGATTTCTAATATCCCTAAAATTCGGGGAGCATTTCTGTTACATTTGTGTATATTTAGCAATAAAACAGCATTTGGCATTTCTCAAACTTGAAAACTAGGTGGACCTATTTGAAAGAAAATACAATTCTCGAGAACCCCAAAGATGATGTGAGCCTTGCTTGCTAAATTCTGACTTGAGAAACTAGTCTATTTCATAAAGATACCTCTTAGTAGAAATTGTTGCTGGAAAATGATGCACTTTTTTCCCTTCATATTATGGAAACTTTCCAATACACACGAATATATAGAGGTAGAGGGGGTATGAGCAGCCCACATGTACGATTATCCCCCAGGTTCAACAGTCACCAGTTCACAGCCAATTTTATTTCTATCCCTCATTCATTTCCCTTGTATGATTTGTAAGCCAGCCCCAGACATCACTTCATGTGTAAATACTTCAACCTGCGTTTCTGAAAGGTGGGGACAATGTCTTAACAAAAACTAAATCACCCTGCCATGATAGCATTTAATTTCCCAGTGTAATTAAATATCTAGTCTGTGTTCACATTTTCCGGCCTGCCGCATAAATGTTTTATTCTAATTAGTGTATTCAAATCAGGATCCAACTTTTATCTGTATAACTAGTGAGAGTTTAATATTGTAACCAATTTTTTAAAAATTCATTTATGCATGACTCCCTAACCCCTGGGCCCATAACATCAGGGGACCAGGGTTTGAGAAGCACTAGTTTGGAGGTGAAGTGTGGGCTCAGGGAACAAGCAGATCTGGGTTTGCATCCTGGCTCCCGACTCCACTGTTCACTAGCTGGGTGATTCGTGGGCAACTGGCAAGTGACCTCCTCGCCTCTTTTGTAAAATGAGGTTAAGAGAGTACTTAACTCTCAAGTAGGGCCACCAGCTAAAACAGAGGATGCCCAGTTAAAGTCGAAATTTAACAGTCCTGTGTTTTTATTGGTTATACCTTACACTCCTACTTCCACGGTAATTGCGAGGAGGATTCCGTGGGATAAAACAATTAAGGGGCTTAAGGCAGGGCCTGCCATGCCGTAACCCGCGTGATAGAAACAGCCGTTCAGTGCAGTCCAACCTCGGAAAAGACAGGAAAGGCAGGCTCTCTCCCGTTCCACTCCCCTCTGCTCTCGGCTTTGTTTACCATTCCCCAGGGGGGAGATAAGAATCTTCAACAAGCCATAAGTTGGAGCTACAGCTAGTAGTTAACTCCTGCAGATTTCCAGGTCTGGCTGAAGAATTGTCGAGTGTTTGAGCAACCTGAGGGTGCTTCTGATAACAAAGATATTTCTGCTTCTTACAAATGGAGAGCTCTGGCAGCCGAGGCTCATGCTCCCACCTGGCAGCAAGCAGGGGAGCTGAGTAGCAGCTGCTCCCTTTCATGGGGCACACACTTGCCGGTTTGCCATCTGGCCCATTCACAAGCTCCTGTCACCTGCCTGGACCCTGAGGGTATTGTGTTTGCAACTCCTTGTCTCCCCACCAGCCTGGTTCTTGTGCTGGCTCTTTGGCCCCAGTAAATGTTAAGCCTGAAGTGAAGCAAGAGAGCTGAGAAAAGGGTTAATGAGGCAGAAAGCAAACTGGATGATCCAAAGACATCTTTGTTACCGAACTCAAGGGGTTCACCACTTGGGGTGTTCTGTTCAAAAACAAGGTTGTCACAAGGTAGTCTTATTGACTTGCAAGTAAAGGAGACAGGGTATTCATATCCAAAGCTCCGTCTCCCTGAAGGGAGGCTTAGCCACTGCTTGTATACACACCATGTATTGGTCAATTACACATTGATTTCTTCTTTGCAGTTGGCTAATCCTCAAGCTCATCTTGTTTACAGATGGTCTCCAAAATACTGATTCCAACATGAGCAAGAAGAGCCTTTAGTAAGACTGACCCAGACCTTGAGACCCTTGTCCTATGTAACATTTTCACTGGCCCCAGTTTCAGACACTGTGAATTGAGTTAGAATGTGAAGCGGGGTCGGGGGCAGACGGTAAGTATAAATAAAAAGGAAACAAAAAACAGGAAGGAAGAGCAGTGTGGGTATGAGTCTGGCAGGGAAGAAAGTGGAAGGGCAGGTAAGAAAGATGAGTGACTGCAAACTTTGAGAAACGGTGTGGCAGGCTCGTAGGGGAGCAAAAAGGAAAGGGCAGGTGCATACTGATTCTTTATAGTGACTATTAGTTTCTATCAGAAACAAACTTCTTTCCCAGTGGTTCCGCCTTCATAACGGTCAATCCCCATCCTGCGTAGGAGATTCCCAGGAGTTCTTATGTAAACGCAGACACGCCAGGCCTCCTTTTTCTCCAGCTCCAGACTGCATTCTTCACGGATGCTCACACCAGTCTTGGGGGTAGGGAGACAGGTTTGGGACCTGAAAGGTAGCCAATGGGATTTAAGGCCCAGAGGATGACTGATGCTTGCTGCCTTTGCAGGTAGGTGGTCCTGTCCACTGCGTGTGCCCAGCAAGTGTTGACAGAGTGACTCGGGCCCAGAAGTGGCCTCCACTGCTTCAAACAGAGCTCCACAGGGTGACTAACTGAGGGTCCAGTCCTCCTCCAGCTCCTCCTCTTCACTGGTCTTCACAAAGAGCTGAAGGGGGAAGAAATGACAGGGAGCAAAATCGAGAAGCATTTTGTCCCCGCAAGCAGCCTCTGAAATGTCCTGTTTCTCCAGACACATGTGCAATTGTTGGAAAGCAAAAAAATAGGAGAAAAGGGAAAAATGGGGATGGGGCACTTTGCTTTCTGGTGGAGAATGAAGCAACTTTATTTGGAAGAGATGTAATATATTTAATGAGAGAAACTGCCAGAGAGAACCCATCCCACCTGTCTTACTGCAGGGAACCCAGGAAGCAGAAGGTCCCCTGGTCCTTAAACTACCTACGCTGAGCGCCGTCCCTCTCAGGTGAGGAGGCAGCATCCTCATCTCAGGCTGCTAGTTCTAGAAGAAGCACAGAAGTTAAAAGGGGAGATGATGGGACTTTCCCATCTTGTACAGGAACTTGGATTCCCTGTTGATTCTGTTGTCAATACGTGCCTTTTTGGAAACATCATAGATTTTTCTGCATGGGTCTTGCATATTTCTTATTAGGATATTTTTAAGCATTTTAATTTTTGCTTCTATTGAAAATGGGTGTCCTTTATGGACATTTTCAGGTGGCTATGTCCAGTGAATACAATGTTATCTACATTTACATGTAAACCTTGAGTCTATGTATCTTGCTGTATTGTCTCATTAGTTGTAGGAGTCAATTTGTAAATATTTTATTCAGAATTTTATACCTTTGTTCATATGTGAGATTTGCATATCATTTTCTCATGCTATGTTTGCCTACTTTTACCACCAGAGTTATGCCAAAATCGTAAAATGAATTAGGGGGGATCTTACACTTTTCTAAGCTCTGGAACAGTTTATATAATATTGGAGGTATGTCTTCTTGAAAGTTTGGCAGAACATACTTGTCAAAATTCCAAAGTGAATGGCACTTATTGGGAATGTATCTTTAATTGCTTTTTCCAGGTTTCTTTTTTGGGGGGCGGGGGCTGGGTTATGTCAGGTTTTAGAAGACCAAACTTTGACTAATTTTTTAATCTAATTTTATACAGAAATCCTCTCTTTCACTTGCATCCTCTATTTTATTTAAAACAAAGTCACAAAAAGTATTGTTTCACAGTTTTAGAAATCCACGTCTTGAGTTCTATTCTTTCCCTGCCCTAATTTTGCTTGTGTGTGTGTTTCTGCTCTTGCTCCTGGTGAGACTTGCCAAAGATTTGTCTGTATTGTAAAGTACTAAGTCTTGGTTTTGTTTATTAATCCTGCTACTTTTTCATATTTCATTTCATGTTGCTTAATTACTTGGATTTTTTACTTATCTGGGTTTACTTTATCTTTTTCACTCTGAGTACAGGCTTAGTTTACTCAACCTTTCCTACTGAATTAGACATTTTCTCCCCCCACCGACCCCTACCTAGGATTTCTGTTGTGAGTGGAGCAGATCTGCTCCTCATTCGAAGTGGTCGTGCTGGGGTCAGTCCGAGGACTCCCTCCCCTGCACTCGAGGTAACTTAGGTGCCGATTTCTGTGGGCATGTGGAGAGTCTGCCTGAGGGGGAAGACACAGCAGTGCAGTCAGGAATCGATGTTTTTGAGCACCTGGGTCTAACCATTTCTGAAGTTTACCTTGGACTTCTTAATTACATAAGCCAATATGGTTTGTTTTTTTTTTTCATTTCCTTGAGCCACTTTGAGTTGGGGTTTAGAGTCCTGTAAATTAAGGAACACTGCCTTGTCTTTTAATGAAGGCACGGAAGGCCTGCATGAGTGGGGTAGGGTAGGGTGCAATAATTTATCCTTTTAATTTGAGCATTCTACTTAAAATGTCATATGGTGTGCTTGAGTGTGATATTGTTATGTTACAGAATTACATGCTTATGGTTTTGTAATGAAAGATTTTATAGTAAAAAAGAGGGGCATTATTTGTGCTGGGCCCCGTATTTCCCTCTGAGCACTGCTTGTATGCTGCAGGTTTTGATATATTTTCCTTATTGTAGTTAATTTTTAAATAGTTTATAATTCCTATTTCAATTTGAAAGAATTTAGACTTTAAAATTCCAGTTGGATTTTTTAGATTTTTTTGTTTCTATTTCTTTGATATTGATTTCATTGCATCATGGTCAGTAAGTGTGGCCTAATTTTTGTTTGATCAGAAATCTCAGAATTTGTTCATTTTCTTTGTGTTAATGCATGGGCAGCTTTAGGAATCTTCCATGAATGTTTAAAAAGTATATGTTATATATTTACACACATGTAATTTTGTTTTATGTATAAATATTTTATAATTAGCAATATGTACCTACTAGATTAATGATTTATCGTGTCACTTGAATCCTGTGTACCTGTATCTATTTGTCCATCTCAGTGAGAAATATTTGAAAAATCTCCCTTTAGGATTGTGAATTTTATTTTTGTTTGTACTTATACCAGTTCTTGCTTTATATAGCCCAGGCAATTTGTTGGTTACATTAGGATTAATGTTACACATTTCTGAATAATCATACCTCTTCAGAATAGTAAATATATACCCTCTTGTTTCTTTTGATGCCCTTTTTTTGCTTTGAATTCTATGTTATCTCGCTTGAGGTTTTTTGTTTTCATCTGTTTGTAAGTCTTTTTCAAATTTTTTTTCAGAGATTTCTTTCTGTGTCATGTTTTCATCACTTGTAAGTGGCATGTGGTTTAATTATCTTATTTTTGTTTTTTACTCAGTCTGAGAATATTTAGTGGATGAAGGTAATTCACTTATTTTATGGTAATTGCTGATAAAATTAATTTCTGAGAATAGAAATAAAATTTAACCAACTAGTATTATAGTTCCACTCAGGGAAATGTGCCATACTGGTTTTTTAGATTATTTCCTTTCCTTTCTTCTTGCTATTCTCTTCCTGAAGATAAATGTTCCAGTTATGAGAGAGGTTCTCTAAGACTTTTAATTTCATTTTCCCATATTCCACCTATTTGTCCTTTGGACCTGTCTTCCCAGACAAGTTCTTGGGTCCGTTCTCCAACGTGTTGCTCTTTAGCTTTGTCCCTTCTACTATTAGTCCATCTGCTGAAACTGTTATTTCAATCATCAAGATTTTTGGTTTCAGTTTCTCTGATTATTATTCATACAAACAGATTTTGTCTTTGGGATGTGTGACCCCCTTACTTCCTATGAAGAAATTATTCATAGTAATGTTGTTTAGATGCTTCCATCACTTTCCTCTATTAATTGTTTTTGTTTTTAAACTTTTAGTTCTTTTGTTGGTAAGTCTTGGTGTCTCTCTCAGATTTTTCTTCACCTAGCCTGTGAGTGAATTCTGGTGTGAGCTCACATTTGGATTTGAGACTCCCTCGTACCTATTGGTGAATACCATGCCTTTTTTTCCCTGAGGCTTGTCCCCAGTGATGAAGGGGAGAGGCAGAGTGAGTTCTCAAGGCACCATACAAAGCAATAACCTGCACTTTGGGCCCCGAGCTACTCCCTGGGCCCGTGTCCACTGCTCCCACACGGGACTGAGGGAAAGCGGCTCCACCCGCCACATTGTGGACTTGCAAGTTCTCCTTCTGTCACTCCCCTCACCTCCTGTGACCTAGGCGCATGCCAGGGCCACGCCCACCGTGGACAACAGGCCTTCTCTCGCTCTCTCTCTCTACTTGGGCTGCCTTCCTTTTATCACAAATACAAAATTTTTCCTTTGCTAGATCAGAATAGTTCATAACTTGTTCTTAATTCCTAAAGTCATTTCATAAAATTGTGTCCTTTTATGCCTTAAGTTTCACAAAGCCTCAAATTTTTATTGCATATATTAAGATATTTACACCTTGATTTTGCCTAAGACAGCCTGTCCCCTAGGGAACATTTCCAATTTAAAATGAGACGTTTCACAGAATTATACTGCACATTTCAATGTGTTCCATAGGGTTTGTAATTAATAGTCATAGCAGCACCTGCTCCAAACCTTAATTGCTTTCTTTCCCATGAAAATGGATGCTGGAGGTGTTGTGAATTGATTTGTGAATACGGCTGCAGATTCCGCTTTGGCATACACAGTACAAAAAAGCTGAAGACAGTATTGGCATTTTTCCTAAGGAAAAGCGTAATTACAATCATTTCAGGTATTCAAATAAGTACCTGCTAATGAACGTGATGGCAATAGTACCATTATTTACCATTTGATGTCGCACATATATCTGGGCATCCCAAGAGACCAAAGAGGTGACATGATTTAGCTGATTCCAGAATCCAGTGAGTGACTCAGCTTAGCATAAACTGCTTCTCATACGCAACCTCACTGTCTCATTCAAGGGTGCCCCTTTGGGTTAAGGAGTTGTGGGCTCTGAGCCCGCCTGTCTGGTTACAGCTGTGCCTGTGGGTACATTGCTGACCTTCCCTGGACCCGGCTTCTCATCTCACAAAAAGGCCGTGGGGCCCTGACCCGCGAGGCTCAGTTCGAAAATCGAAGGGTCGCTGGTTCGTTTGTGTCCGGGTCCGGGCGCGTACAAGAGACAACCACCAATGCGTGATTCTCTTTCATGTCGACCTTTCTCTCTCTCTCTTTCTCCCTCCTTTAATCACTCTCTGAAAAATAAATAAATAAAATATGTGTATTTGTCAATGGTTGCGGAGTCAGGCCTGCAAATCACAGCTGCTCCTACCAGTGGAGGTGGCCCCCGCTCGAAGACTGCAAATGAAGTTTCCTTCAGAAATGTGCGTGCAAACGCCACGTTTGTAATTAAACTGTATTTCCAAATCACTTCTATTATTTTTCCTTTTAAACAAGTAATCTATATTTACTTCAGAAAAAAAGTACATGAAAAAGCAAAGCAAAGGAAGGAAATTTCCTGCCCTGCTTAATCAGTTGTGTTTTAAACATCCTAGGAAAACACAAAAACCTTTGAAAGGCATAAAATGAAACCTTGTAATACGAACATTTACATGTGAGCTTGATTTTTCATGTGATAAATTAACTCTGAAACAGGGTTTGGGGGGATTTCCGGATACAGCGTCATCCATCCTCGCGGGAGATGTCCCCGGCTCCTTCTGTGCAAGGCGCTGCCTCATCCCTGCTGCGTGGCCTCGGAGTCAGCGCTGCAGCTTTCCCTGCGTAACTGCGGTTGTTTCGGTTTCAGCTTGACCTTGTGGGCCAGGAGGCCCGCTTACCCTGGGACTGACTCACCACCTGGGCTACTGAAGGCCCCAGGATTCCGTGCGCACAAGGACACACCCGCCACATACCAGAGGGAGCTTTCCTGCCATCATATTATAATCCGTTCTCCGAAAGAAACATTTTAAAACACAGTATACTTGACGAGGTGAATTGATCACTTTTTCCCCAGTCTCTTGGGTGGTGCTGGGGAGTGGAGGTACAAAGGTGGGGGGCAGCTGGCTTTACTGGAGAAGCTGAAAGGTACCCCCTGCTGAAGGAGCCATGCTGACCATGCATCTCATGAAACACCCAAGAGGGTAACCAGATTGAAACACACACCAAAGAGCTTGCTGCACGATTTGAAAGTGCACAGGCCATTCCACATTGCAGGTCTGATGATCTCTGTGGCTCTGACACTCCCTATCTGAGGCCCACGGGAGGCCCAGGATTTGCACGCCCTGAAGCAGCTATCATCATCAAAGGAAGCTAGACTGATGAACTCACCCACAGCCTTTCTGATCGGGTTCCCAGTTCAGCTCTTCCCGTTAATGAAAGGCGTAGTAGTCGACGACTGAAGCTGCTAAAATTAGCTGTCATGTTTACGCTTTACCAAAGCCTTGTCTTCTGAGATTTCTCACAAAGTGACAGGGGTTTCCCAGGAGTCTAGTACTTGCTCTCCCTGGGCTTGTTTGAGATGTCAGAAAATGCAAGATGAGATTGGAAAATGTGTATTTTTACGAAGAACATTTATAGGATGCTCAAAAAAAAAGTCTTTTCTTGCATAAAAAGATAGTTACTCATTGCATTGTCTTCCTATTACTCTTAAGTGTTCCATTTCAAAACACAACGACTGGAGCAAATGAGTGAGCGGTGCTCAAACCCAGACTACCCTGGTGAGTTGTCCAATGTAGTCACAGAACATAGTGTAGGCAGGTACACACATCACAACTAAATATGTATTTTATGCAATTATGTTAGGTCTGCACATAGATATATACTGGAAGCCATTTTGTTTGCTTTGTGTATATTTACAAAACATATACTGAAGAAAATAAATGATCTGTGTTTATAATTTTCAACAGATTTTAGACAAGGTCAGCTGTTGCTTATTCATTTACTATTGGAAGTAACTTTTTAAAAGTTATAAAATTTAAAATTTTTAAATTTTAAAGTGTATTTTTAAAATACACTTTTTGGAAGTGTATTTTTTTTAAATTTATTTGTTTTGGAATTCAAGTCAGCATGACAACATTCTAAGAATTAACAAGTAGGAAAAATATTGTGTTTTTTTGTATAGAAAAGACTTCACCTTATTGCTGAAAGCTACTTAGGGAACCTATTTACTTAGGTTTGTTTGTTTGCTTTGGTAAGCTGTCCTCAGAAAACTGCATTTTATTTCTTTTAATTAAAAAAATTTAAATATTAATTTTCTTCCTGTACCCACCCTTTGGCAACCATCAGCTAGTTCTCTGTATCTATGAGTTTGTTTCTGTTTTATTTATTCATCCATTTTGTTCATTCATATGGCATTTGTCTTTATCTGATTTATTTAATTTAGCATAATACCCTCTAGGTCAATCCATGCTGTCACAAATGGCAAGATTAACCCTCTTTTTTGGATGAATAATAATCCATTGTGTACACTCACACACACACACACATACATATATAGAGGTCTGTCCATAAAGTATCAAGCCATGTAATAAGAAAAATAGTCATTTATTGAAGATATGAGATACAAGAAACATTTAACATGAGACAATGACGCCTCAGTCCCTTTCAAAGTAGACACCTTGAGACTTCACACAGATGTCCCAACTGTAGCACAGTGTTCCTTCTGCTCTGGTAGCAGAAACTGCAGAACAAATTTTGCCACAGCATGTTCCATGCCAAGATCCTGCATCAAAATCTCAGACACAGTAATTTTCAGAATACTCAAGTCAGCTTCCACTTCTCACACCGTCAGTGGCCAATATCTGTTGATTGCAGCCCGTACGTGTTCAACATTCCCAGGTGTTCTGCTTGTTGCAGGCCTTTCTGAATGTGGATCACTTTCAACAAATTCTTGACCATCTTTAAAGTATTTGTGCTACACTTTAATTTGCTCTGCACTCATTACATCGTCCCCCAAAGTCTTCTGAGTCATCTGACCAGTTTCCATGAAGGAATGTTCAAGCTTAATGCAAAATTTGGTGCAGATTCATTGCTCCATTCGTTCAGTCATTTTGAATGCATCGGCCACACAGTACACATGCTCACTCCATGGCATCTACCACCACCACTGACTAGTACAGTGAAGTCGTCATTGTTCATGCTTGCGCATTCCAGTCCACTCCCCTTGGCTGCCAGTTTACATTGATGTCGCACAGACTCTTCTCATTATATTAACAATGGCTGGGCTCATTCAGGACAGGCCTTGTATATATCTCACCATCTATTCATCTGTTGACGGACACCTAGGTTTCTTTCATATCTTGCCTACTCTTAATAATGCTGTAATGAACATAGGGGTGCATATATCTTTTCAATTTAAAGTTTTTGCTTTCTTCAGATAAATACCCAGAAGTGGAATTGCTGGATCATATGGCAGCTGTGCTTTTAATTTTTTGTAGAATCTCTATTCTGTTTTCCATAGTGTTTGCACTAGTTTACAATCCCACCAACAGTGATTTTGTCTCCTAGAGGTTACATGGTAATGTGGGGAGACAATCTGCTTGTCGTGGGGAGAGGGAGGGCTACTCGTGCGAGAGGCCAGGGCCGCTGATGAGCACCTGCAGTGCACAACCCCCCTCAGCACAGAGTTTCTGGTCCAGAACGTCAATAGTGTAGAGGTTGAAAACCTTTTTAAAGCAGTGGCTAGAAGAAAAATTCAGATGATGGTCTGAGTGTAAGAGGGTAGCATTTTTCTAGAAGTTAGGCTTGTGGTTGAGGATGTTTAAAGGTGTGTCCACTTCTAGACAACTGTGGCAAACCCTGCAGAAGGAAGCAGCAGGGCCTGGTGGCCTGCGTGGGATGGGAGCCTCTGAATTGCTGCTCTGCGGACGGGTCCTTCCCCTTCTCACACACCCGGCACCTGTGCGTGCGCACGCATGCACACGCATGCACACACCCCCCCCACCCACACACACACACACACACACACACACTCTTTACTCTCCCAACCCAGGTGTTCTTACTCTTCACTGTCTACATGCTTCCCATCCCAAGCTGCATATCAGTTCTTAAATGCTGTTTTATATCACCAAGCAATTCTACCCATAAGATTTTCAACCCTAGAGTCTGCCACGTAATTTCAGACAGCTGAATACTTCTTTAAATTAAAAGATGTGGATGGCAGGAGCTGATCACAACTGTGTACCTTGTTTTCTTTTCCTGGCATTCACAGAGAGACATGTATTTCAAAAGACTGCCTCTTCTTTCCAGAACACCGTTAGAAGAAAGTAATTTACCCTGTTAAGTCTTTTTATTTTTTTTAAAGGGTGGGGTGGGGTGAGAGCAAGAATGATAAAAGGAACTGTCCTCAAAGGAAACATTCTAGACAGATGACTTGATTTAGAGCTCTGACATGCACTCAGCTCTTTAACAGTCTGAGTAACTCAGCAAATCTGAAATAAAAAGTGGTTCCAAAAAAGCAACCTATGGCTGGGGCTGTGGGTAACGAGATTTGCTTTGAACAATATGATCACTGTGTGTGAATGTTTCAGATGATGACCAGAAGATACACACACAAATCTTTGTTCTGTTAGTACTGCTCTAATCTTAGAACTAGATTAGACCTCGCTCTCTCGTCACCATGGAATTTTGCCTCCCATGAAATAGCCATTCCTTCCTCAGGGGCAGGCAGTGGACAGTATTTCAAACAGTTAGAGATGCCCTCAGGCGGAAGTGGCAAAGAGGGGGCATGTGCCTGGCACAACTGCTGGCCCCCATTTCCCTTTCTTTTCCATGGCCAACACTGTTGAGTAACAAAGGCCTCTTGTGGTTGAGCTCAAACAGGGTCCCTGAAAGCTCACATGACATTCCTTTCTGTCTAAGCCCCTGAAGGGGTTTCACTGGAGAGCAGATCTTCTGGTTAGAGGTTTCACAGTGTCCAACTTTCACTGGTACCACACAGCCCAACAAACTGCTGTTTATGAAATGCAACAAGAAAACACACTACTCTCACTGGACGCGGAACATCTATAAATCTTGAATGATCACGTCTTGAATCGATTTACTTGGTTCTAATAACCACAGCAGATCGATTGCAATAATAGCTCCAGGAGCTCCCTCTATGTACACTCTTCGCAACGTGACTTTGCAGCTACTCACACCAGCAGATGGAACCTCACTTGACCCAGTCTAGTGACTTGCTTTAACCGATACAATGCAGTGGAAAGGACAATGTGACAATTGCTAGCCTGGGCCTCAAAATGCCTTGGATTCTTCTTTTCTATCTCTAGCTTCTCTGCCTTCACCATGACACTGTGAAAACATGTCCCGCTGGCCTGCTGGAGATTGGGACAATGGAGCAGAGCAGAGACAGCCCAGTGGGTCGAGCCAAGGCCCCAAATTTGGGAAGGAGCCCAACCAAGAGTAGTGCATATATAATTAAGACATTTTTTATTCAGTTGAGGAACAAAGGTTGGTACAGCTAAAGGTTCAAAACCCCCTAATTAAATTTTAGTGCTATTTTGGAATCTTGAACTACAAAGATAGAAACCTTTGCATTATGCTTTGTGACATTTAATCACGCAGTGTCCAAGGGTGTGACTTAAATATTTTCTCAGGTATTCCATCCCATGCAGCTCAGTGCTGTGTGTAGTCAGTCATTGAATAGGTTCCATTTTTGAATTGGTAATTTGGGCATTCATCCCTTCTTTCTGAACATGAATGCTGGTAATTTTTCTTGAGGCTGAGGGCTTGCACAGCATTTGCATTTCTCAAAAGGGAGTGGTTTCCACGGAGAGAATTCTGCATCAGGACTGACTGCCAAGCTGCGGGGAGACGAGCCCTGGCCTGCACTCTCAGCAGGTTTGCTTTCTCACAGCAGCTAATCCAGGGGCTGTTTGATCTCCTCGCCACGGTCCTCGAAACGGAGGGCTGACCCCGAACTTTAGCAGAACGGCTCTGTTCTCCTTCCTGCTTCCTTTTTACCAGGCTGGTTCAGGGCTTGACCAACTCGAAGCACAGTAATGAGCAAGCAAAAAAATAAACAAACAAAAAACATTTCACACACACATCCACATTTTACCAATGTGCTAAGGAAATAGTTCAAATCACATTTCTACCTGGGCATCCAAAGGCAACTGAGAACCTTTCATGTATTTTGACATCTTCTGGCATAATTGGTAATTATCTACCTTTATTTTAGTCCTTTTTAATTCCCTCAAAGCTACCCATTATGAAACTTCTCGGAGAATCTAGAACTTATCATACAGATGCTGAACACCTGAGTTTAAAGATCACTGTCCTCATGAAAACAAGTGTGTGAGTAGTTGCAGAAGCAAAATCTCACACTGCTTTCCAGGTCTTGGCAACAAAAGGATTCAAAATCTTAAGGTTGTTCATAGCAATTGGTGTTAGATTCTGACAGGCTGGCTGTGGTCGTGGCTATCAGAGGGCGGAGCCTCTTATCCTCCTCTAACTGGGAGCAAGAACTGGCTGAGATATGGGGTAACAGAGATTTGAAATGGTAATAAGGCTTATAATTGCCATATAGCCAGCCTTGTTACATAACATAGCCCAAAATGCCAGAGAGCAAATGCCTTAGCCCCAGAAAAGCATTGCAATCAAGAGAAGCGCATTGGTTTGGGGCTACGTTCCCTTTCACAAAGCCCACAGTGTTGCCCTCATCTCTGAACCCTAGTCGGTAACCCAGCCGTGGGACATGCTTCCTCTCCTGGGGAGCGGGTCAAGGAAACGAAGGCAAGCCAGCATCCATCTTTTGTCCTGTGAAGAAGCCACGGTCAGTGGTCTTCCTTTTGTCCATAAATGAAAAGCAGCCTGTTCTATTTTTTTAATCTCTAAAGCTCTTACTGCTAAGGAGAGAAGGGTAAGAAAAAGAACTCCATCAGGGACCGTAGCTCAGAGCCCTTCCGGCTCCTTTTATGATCACAGATGATTACAAGGTGTTCCTTCATCCACTCATCTTCCAAGCTGGATGGATGAGCTGGCGTAACAGGGGAAGAGGAGGTTAGTAGGTTGCTCCCTGGACAGAAAATCTCACAGAAACAAGGTTGCCCTCCACGGAGGCCGTGGCCCTTGAGATGCTTGGAACCTCGGACGGTAGTGGCAGTTAGGTCCTTTGATGTGGTACATACTGTTCCCTTGAAACAATTATAGCACATTCCATTTTTTAAGAGGAGCACAGCAGAAGGTGCAGCAAGTCCATACCCATCCTCGCTCGCCAGAGGAAATGTTAAGCTGGTGAATGTTTCTACGGCCCCTCTAGCTGCTACTCCCTTGACTTCTGTGCAGGACTAAACAAGTGAGAACAACATCTGGAGAAGTGTTGATGCACACACAGATCCTGTCTTCTAGGGCAAGTCAGAAAGAAGAGAAATTAAGGAAGAGCATTTTGCAAAAGCAGCCATTAATTTTTTAACTGTGTATTTCATTGAACTGTGCTTTATTAATAAGTTACAATAATATAAGTGGATTTTGACAAAGGAACACTTTGGTATCACAATCATTCAGGTAGTCATTATTTTTAAATGCTCAGATTTCCAAAAGAAATATTAATGTGCTAATCTAGTTTCTCCATTGTTTTCAAGTAAACCTGTGTTTTCTCTTCTCTTCTCTTCCCTTCTCTTCTCTTCTCTTCTCTTCTCTTCTCGCCCAGATCCTGGGGAAGTTGACAGACGGGCAAGGGAAAACAGCCCGCTTCCCTGGCCAGAGTGTGTATGGGTCTGAGCCGGTGAGAGTCCGTGCTCCAGAAGGGAAGGCGATCCCCGGGTAGACAGAGTTCCCTTGCACTTTTGGTATTATGGAAATCCTGAAGCAACCCATTTTTTAAAATAATCTTTGAAAATTTTAATTGAATTTTCTATCATCTTCATCGGACCCATTTTCTTCCCCACAACCCTATTACAAAAACAAGAAAACAAAAGCCACAGCAGCCTTTAAAAAACAGTCTGAGGTGCTCCAAATGCTACAGGTTTCTCAAATAACGATTTTTGATGTGTAATTTTTATTCAGGATGGCACTGAGTTTTAGACAGTGCCTTTCCAATCTTATAACCTCAGACTTGAGAAACCTACTGAAAACGTAGCCCTTCTCTGACACCAGCTAGATTGGGGTCTCCGAGGATCCGCATTAGACCAAGTCGTGCTGAAGCCGGGAGTCGGGAACACACTGAGAGAAGTGCGAGGGGAGCGAGGCCACACGCCTGCTGAACATCCGGCAGTGCCTACGACTATGCAAGGTTGTTCATCTTTCTCCCCTGGTTTCTTCTATCCGCATCAGCCCTCTAGAGGGCCGGCTCTGAGCCTGGTCAGCCCTGCAGTCCGCAGGGATCAACGTGCAGTCAGTGACAGGCAGCAAGCTCATGCAATTCACGGCGGAGTCCAGTCCAGACTTTGTCACTCACTTACTGGCTATCTCACTTACCTTCTCTGTGACTCAGTTTTTCCATCTGTTAAAACAGGAGTGACATGTTTGGAATTTGCTAATAACTTTTCTAAAGGTTATTGTGACGGGGGCGGGGAGGGGCAGTGATACAGCCTACCTCCCGCTGATGCTGCCGGGATGAGGCCAGTTAATAAAGTCCAATACGCAATACGCAATACGCAAATAGTCCTAGAAGCTAAAATGTATCTGTAACCCCCCAATCAAGACTTGTGGCCTCTTCATGGTCATGGGAAGATATGCAGTGATGAGGAATTTGGGTCCCCACGCACGGTTCCCAGCAGAGGTGGACAAGGCCCCACTCTGCCTTCTCGTTCCACACCTCAGACTGTAAACACGGGCCCTTTCTGGAGTCTGGTTAGTGCCCTGTTTTCACATTTTTTGTGCCTTTGGTTAGCGATCCCCTTGTTTATAGTGGCCCCCAAGGAAAGCGCTGGCTGACAAGTGCCATCCAGTGTTCCTGGAGCGAAAGGCTGAGATGGGCCTCACAGAGAAAGTAGGCGTTAGATCAGCTTTGTGCAGGAACGAGTTCGAGTCCTGTTGGCCGCAAGTTCTATGTCAGCTAGTCAACCGTGTCTACTGAACCAGGTGTCTTCACACAGAAACACACGGAAACAAGCCATGCACTGATCGGCTGAGGAAAGCGTGACCAGAGGTTCACAGGAACCTAACCTCGAATCTTCCCTGGGAGCAGTCATTGAGTATTCACTCTTTCGGCGTTCGCTGAGACTTTACAGACCATGACTACTGCAAATAATGGGAATCGACTGCGTGTTGAAGTACTTAAAGCATTGTTAGACACAGTTACTGCCACAGAAGTGTTTGCTAAATGGAGAAATCCTGAGTTGATAGAGAGGCCAGACCCCACCTTTACAGAGGCTGCACAAGGAGCCCAGGTGGAAGCAGGTAGACTAGGTGGCCTCAAGGTCCTTCCAAGGCACGTTTGGGATCCAAGGGAATTACAGGTCAAGGCAGATGTGGTGCATGGGATTCCCTCGGGCTCAAGGCCCTTGACCAGCACTAGTGCTGCTTTAAGCTCCAGAAATGCTGCTGGGAGGGGCAGTGTGGTGCAGGGGTCTGGTCCCTGGCCCTGCCGAGCGTCTGAATCGCCAGCAGGCCTTCAGAAATATCCACTGAGGCAGATCCCCCAGCCTTGCCTCAGGGTTCTGGGTTTTCCGAGTGGGACCAGACCTGCATAGCCTTAAGCAGCTCCCCAACACCCGTCCGACAGCAGCGCGGGGAACCACTGAGATGATAGACAAAAACCTTCCTTTGCCGTAGTACCGACTTGGGTTTGAATCTCGCTACTTGACCATGGGCAAGGGATCGAATTCAGAGAGCCTGGGTTTTGTCAACTGTAAAGTGAAGATGATAATCTCAATCTTGAAGCACCATCACTGAGAAGAAAAAAAAAACCCAGAACACATATAAATCTCTAGATCTAATGCCTGAGATATTGTCAATATCCAATACATAAAACGTCCTTTTGTTGGTTCATCCCCAAGAGCTGTTCCATGGTCTTCTGTTTTGTTTTATGTTTGGCTTGTTTGTTTGTTTGTTTGTTTAGATATGAAGTGGACCCTCTCCCAGGAAGCGCTGGGTCACTTTCCAGCAGAGTGGAGGATCTGAGGGCCCTCCTCTCCCCCCTCCTCCCACTGGCTGGGCTCCCACGTCAGGCTAGGGCACGCGTGGGAGAACGCAGCTCATCTCCCTGTCCTCACAGTCTCCGTCTCAGCGGCTCAGGGAAGGCGTCTGCACTGCTGGTTGGAATGTGAACAGAAAGGGAGCAGTAAGTAGCCTTCCTTGAGTCTGATGTCAGCCTTGCTTAGCAACTTGATCTGGAGCCCCTAGGGCCCTGCAGATGTAATTGGTGGACTGAGTGAAGGCAGACTGGCCAGGCGCTTATCACGGGCACCAGAGCCCAGGTGGCTACCGGCCTGAGCTGCATCTGCCACCAGCTGAAGCTCCCTCCAGAGTCATCTGCAGGCCCTCCAGCCCCCATCTGCTTGCTGCTGTCCAGAATGCGGTCTCCAGCGCCCTGAGCAACAGGACAGCTCAGAATTACAAGATAAGCAACAGTGAGAAGATCCTGTAGCTTTTCATTCCCAGCATTTGTGCAAGCCTGTTTCCCTTCCCATTCCTTCCCACCCTCTTCCCCAACTCTTGCCCCATCCAAAGGCATAGCGCCTCTCTGGGTTGTTTTAGGCCACTCCAGCCCTTGTCATTCTTGCGTTTGCCAGATCTTGGCTAAGGGTTCCGCAAGCAGGAAAACCTCCTTCCTACGCCAGAACCCCCGATGAAAGCGACTTCCCTCTGTTCTTTTTGGTCGTTGACTTGCAAAGAGAAGTTCATTCCCTGGCAGAGGGAGATGAAGCCTCACATGGTTTCCCTTCTGTTCCTCTTGACCAAGTTTTGCTCCAATTGATGTCCAGGGTTGTTGAAGTTTTAGTAATGCCCATTAGAAGGCAGGACTTATGTGATCATTCATCAAAGTGCTTTGAAGTCTAGTAGAATTTTCCTGAACTTTCAAGTACGTTCTGCGGACACCTTCTACACTGATTGAAGAATGAGGTCAGCTGTGGAGGACAGTGGAGAGTTGAAAGGCAATTCACGAACACGTGTATTATCTGACAGCTCTTGAGTGCTAACTCCATGTCAGGCACTGTTGTGAATGAGTTAGCTCATGTAATCTTTTCAACAACCGAGGAACTAGGAACCATTCGAATCCAGTATTATCCTGATTTTGTTGACAAAGATATGGAGACGTAGAGGGCTGAAGTAATTTGAACAAGAGCCTACACCCTGAAAGCAGCACAGTCAGGATTAGAAACCAAGCAGAATGTCCCCAGGGTCAAGACCTGTGGCTCTTGCGTTGAGCTGGGCTCTAGTGAAGTATTTTTTTGAGCTGAGATACCATCGAGTCTTAGGATATCTGGACACCCTGGGTACAGTCAGGGTGACAGGTACAGAGTTCGAGGGGCACCCAGTTACCCAGTCTCCGCCCCTCTCCCCAGACCACCTCCCTGGGCACGGGCTGCAACCTCAGTCCTGCTCTTCTGTGTTAGGTGGACTTCACGTAAGTCTCTACTTGAAAGGGGGATTTGAGGGAGTGTGTGTCTCGCCAGATTGAGTTCTGTTAGTTGGGGACAGTTTGGTTGGTGTTCTTAACTGCAGCACCTAGAAAGAGACCAGGCATGTGAGCGGGAGCTGCCTAACAACTGTTTGTTGGGTGATCAGCTAATGCTCTGGCCTCCCCCTTCCCTTCCTCCTCAAGGACCGGGAGATGAGCAGGGGGAGGGGAGGAGAGGAGGGTGGCAGAGTAGGCCAGCACGAAGTGACTGGCTGGACACTTTGCCTCCCAACCCGCAAACTCAGCAGGTCTCGGGTTCTCACCTGTGCACTCTGGGGCTTGGCCTCCGAAAGCTCCAGCTCTGGTACAAATCTGACATTTCCGTGGGTCAACAGCCAGGAGGCGGGGACTGGGAGTCGGCTGAGTATCAAAGTGTCAACCACATCTCTTATCTCCGGCAAAGGAGTCCTCCTGCCTCCACAGTGGGGGCACTGGGCACGCTGCTCCAAGTAGCCTCTGGGAGCTCCCTTGGGGAAAAGCTAAGACTAAACCTCTCAAGGAAAGAAACAGACATGAATAGGCAGGTATTTGCGAGCATAACTGGGTCCCGGATGCCACATGAGAATGGGACCGTCAGGGCGGCCTGTCTACGGAGACAATCACAGACAGAATTGCAGAGGCCAGGAAGTGATGAAGCCCTCGCAGGAAGGCCCCACTGAAGCTCTGTATTGAGGCAAAGGCAAATAGACAAGAAGTCCAAAGCAGGACTCAAAATAAAGCACCCAAGGGAGTCAAAAAAAAAGAAAAAAAGGCAAGAGAGGATCAAACACCATCCTCCTCCTAGAGACACAGAGTTAGGTGCTGAAGACACCAGGAGGGCCCTCAAGACGCTGCTCCTTTCCTCCCACCCCCGCGGAGAAGGCGAAAGGGCTTGTCCTCCTCCAGGCCACACAGGGTGCTGTGGGAACACAGCGTCGCAGGGTGAAGACTGTGTGACGTGATGGATCCCCCTCGAGTGCAAGCGGCACCAGCCTGAGCTGGGGGAGCGGAGGGAGGCAGCAGTGGGACCACGATGAGTGTGAGTGAGGACAGGCTACCACACTGCCTGCGTGCGGGCATGGAGGACCCCAGCGGCCAAGCAGAGAGGCCAATGCGGGGACGTCCCAAGACCAAGGGAGGAACTGTCCTCAGGAGTGGCGAGAGGAGTGGCCTAGCTCTCACCACAAGGCCCACGATCTGCAAGTGCCCCAAAGAGAAAGAAGCAGAAGTGGTCCTTGTTGCCCCCGTGTTTGACCTGCTGTCTGTGTCCCTCAAAAAGGCCTCTGGTCCCCTCTGACACCTCCCTGGCCGTGGCTCCAGCCCCAGAGAAGCCAGAGGCTGTGTCATGAGGCAGAAAAGGGAGAGAGAAAAAAATCCCAGGGTCAGACCTTGAGCCCGAGGCAGACACAAACCCGCAGGAGACGGGCTGTCCCTCTGGATGAGGTTTACAGTTTTGAGGCCCGCACTGGGTGCTGTTTTAATTGTGGAAATGCCGGATTTCTGCAATGAGACTTGTTTTTGGGCCTTTCAGAACCTGGAGGACTTTTTACTACCACTACAGGCAAAGTCCTCGGGCCTGCCTGAGTCTGCCCCCAGCACTGGGGGATGAACTCCCTGCAGAAAGACAGCAGGGTCGCCCACACAAAACTGGACAAAAGAAAGCAGTTTTCTGACTGCATCTTATCAAACCTAGTCCATTCACTGTTACGTCTGGATTTCTGTATATTATTCGTTCTGTTTTTATTTTCTTGGCCAGATGGCCACAGACTTTGCCAATGTTCCTAAGTCACATGAGGAGGTCAGTGCAGGAATGTGTACCAGCTGGAGCTGGCCGGGTCTTTCTATTTTGAAAAAGCAACTGCACAGATTACTTTTACAATGTGTGTCCCTAAGCCATGGATGACAAGGATTTCTGGGATTGCCCCCATTTCCACAATTAGCTAAACCTCTGGCCTCACTACTGAAAGAGCTTCAGCTTATTTGGCTTCCAAAGTCCATCCTGTGGACCCATTACAGCCTTTTTCTCTAGCCTGCGAACAAAATTCCCTGTTTCACTCATTCTTCCAGTGCCTATGGGTTCCTGTGCCTTTTAGCATCCTGCGTGGCTACTACAGATGTGGTCATCTCTGCATTTACGTGCTCCTTACGTGAAACAGCCTTAATAGATCAGATAAAGAGAGGCCAGAATGAAATAAAAGAGTCTTATGTCAGGCTTCCCTCTTCAGCTTGTCTTCTTTGTAGACTCGGGCAGTGAACCTGAACTTTGAACCAAAGTGGTAAACAGAATCATGGTCTCCCATCATCTCTGGTGGACCCGAGATCACCATTCTTCCTAGTGTCAGGTGGTCCCCTCAATCTAAGCCAGGACACATATGAAAACATGGAAGTGGCCCGGGTCAGAACTCAGAAGGCCTGTGATGTGGTCCTGGCCTAGGACCGTCCTGTGTGCATGTCCTTCTTCATCTGTGCTCCGGGTGTCCGAAGACCCCATGCATGACCTGCCTAAGAAGGTTGAAAAAGCCAGTGAAACAGGCATTGCGAAGGTGTCGCACACATACTCCAGAGCTTGAAGATAGATGATGGCCTGTCATCTAATGAAGGTGGTAAGAGCTCTGACCCCTTTGTAAAGATGATGATCTCACTTAGGTCTCACTTAGGTCCTCTCCAGTCTGCTTCCTAGTCTGATTTCTAGTCCCCCTCCAATGTCTGGGAGCAAACAGGCAAGCAAGCATCAACAGACCCCTGAGGCAAATCTCAGATAAGAACGGAGATTCCAGAACAGACAGAGAGAAATGACTTGGAGTAAACAGAAACTCTGCAAGAACGTGAGAATTACTCCCCGCCCTTGTCAAAAACAAAGAATGGAGGAAGATCATTTATTATTCTCATAGAGATAACAACAGACATTATGACCAGAAACAAGAATGGAGTTGTTTAAGGAAAGACTAACCATGTAAGGAGAATATTACATAGCTCAGCCATAAACAATATTTACGTAATCCAGTTAAGATAATCTGCTGTGATAGCATCAAAAGCATGACGCATATCATGAGGAGTGAGCTGTGATGCCCAGTGAAATCCTTGCCTTCATCTTCCTCGTGGGAAGGTTAGAGCTGGTGCAGGAGATTCTAATATACAGCAAAGATGGAAAACCAGTGGTCTATGACCTAGAGGGAGTAATGGAGAACATAACTATTGCTAAAACAAATAGATGATTCTTGGATGTTTCCTTTTCATCATCCGACCTGAACCCTATACCATCCAAATGTTAAAGAGATGGAATCTTAACACTACGCTGTTTCTCACTTTACAAAAGAGTTACTACCCATCTGAAATTTGACTATCTACAGAAGTTTTCTAAGTCGAACCCCATTTGCTTACTGAATTAAGTTTGATTTCAGACACAAATTCCCATAGGAGAATACTGACCCTAAGACATCCCAAGACTCAGGCTTAAGAACTAACAGAAATGTTAAGAACACCCAATTTAAGCATAAACAATATTATGACAAATACTAATAAGCTCTAAGATTCAGGGAGGTTCAACTATTGGCATCTTCAGAGCACTTGGGTTGAACCAATACCAGAAACCTGGGGAAGATCAATATGTTTCATCTTTAGAGATTTACAGATGTGCCCCAACCTTGCATCACTCCAACACAACTCAAACTAGCTTATGCATAAGAAGGAATTTGCAGGCGCGGGTAGCTGGAAAGGCCTTGGGGACAGCCGACAGGATGGAGGGGAGAGCTGAGGGAACCAGGACCTCAGAGGCCAGCATCAGGATTCACGGTGCTTGCTGGGCTCCAGGGTCCACTGGGTACAGCGATGAACACGACAAAACACGAAAAGATAAATGTGTACAGGGTGGGCAGAAATAGGTTTAAAGTTGAGAGCACACAAAATGCAGAGTTTATGCTTGTATTACTATGTATGCTTGTGTTACATATTTTTCCATATGAACAACTATAAACCTACTTACGCCCACTCCGGTAGTGTGCGCTGTGCCAGAGAATGGAGAATTGCTCCGGAGAACAAAGATGGGCTCCCAGGATCAGGGCAGCGGGCTGCAGGGTAAACCTTTGTAAGACGCTGGCTTTTGCTCTCAGGGAAATGGAAATCCTCTGGAGGGTTTGAGTGGAGGACTGCCAGGCTGTAATAAATGTTTTGAAAATGTGCAAGCAAACAATGAAATGACCTCTTTGCTATATGGGAAATCGACTGTGGAGAGGCAGAGCCCAAACGGACAGGGCAGGTAAAAGGCTACTGGAATTTTCCAGGGGAGACATTACGCTGTATGGACTTCAGGTCGTCATGGCGGAGATGGTGAGGCCTCCCCACGCCATGAGGATCTGGGACTCCATGTGGTTGACTCCATGCTCCCCACCCCTCATCTCTGCCTGTCTCTTGAGTTCATCCTAATCTCCACGGGGCAGGAAATAACACAGTGTGGAAGAGCCTCAAATACATACTCTCCCATGTAGCAACCATGGAAGCTTACTTCATGTTTAACGGTGGAACTCATAAAGGTCCGTTTGGGTCATAGTCCTAACCTTAGACCAATCACTGTTGTCAGGAAAAATGGAATCTAGTGATTGTTCAGACCTGAGACACACTCCCCACAGCCAGGGCAGCCAGCCCTGCTTCTGGACTTAGGGAGTTCGGAAAGGTTTTCCAGGCAGGCACAAAACAACAGCGACCACAGTCTAACCCCCCAACCAGCACCCGAATCGTTTTCCCTTTGAGTTATGTCCTCTTTCCCTGGACTTTGACGACTCTGCCTTTCCCCCAAGCCCTGCGCAGCTCCCGACATGGGGCATTCACCCTACAGGGAACATCATTCTTTTCTTATCCAACAGTAAGAGGTCAAATTAAAAGTCACAATAATTTTAAATCTGGTCTCAGGACCCAAGTTAGTCATTCAAAAGCAGATGGAGCACAGGAAGGGGAGATGGAGAACGTTTATCCCACATTGCCAAAAAGTTCCTCTATCCCCCACCGGCTTAGCTGTTGACAGGGAACGTCTCTCGAACCGTTTTTGCAAACAGCTGCACAGAGAAGCGTTTCCAGCCAGTTCCCTGAGCATCCTGAGATGGCTTAGAGCAAAGATAGCCTGCATTTGGTTTTTTATCTTACTCAGGCCTTTCTGCATTCTTTGTCCGTTAAGGATTCTTGGCCCCAGACCAATTCCACCACTAGCATTTGTGTGTTTTGGAAAACTGCTGACGAATTGAAGAAACAGCCTATGGTGGGAAAGTATTTACACAGTGTGGCAACACGGGATCTCCAAACGGGTGTTTAAGCAACGGCTGGGGCCCTGGCTGCTGGCCACAGCGGCGTTCAGTGACTTTCCCGCCGTCGGGGCCTGAGCACGGATCCCACCGCGGCTGCATCTTCGTCCGCCCTCTGGAACACCTGCTCCCACAGCCTCTGAGAAAGGACTGTTGCGTGTTGACAGTTTCCCTACCCCAAACCACCTTGGGCTGTTTATAGTAAATATTGCACAGCGGTGAGGTTTTATTGATCTCTTTTTTCCCAGACACCCCTCCAGTTCCTCCTGCCCTGCTCTCATTTTTGTTCGTCTGCCACCTGGAAGCGGCGAATGCTGCACCTCTGGCTTTTCTGCATACCAGAGGCAACGATAATATTTACTCTTAAAGGCCCTTCCTGCTGTATTCACGGCTCTGGCACTCAGGCTGTGCTGAGACGTGGGGAGCGCCCAAGGCGGAGCCAGGCTCCTGCCCTCAGCAGCCCAGGGGGCGTCCAGTTCCTGCCGGATCTCCCGGTGTGGTTCTGTGCAGAAGCACGTTTCTTGGCCATCGGGGACGTGGCAACCAGGGAACTCCTAGAGATTTCCAAAGAGGCAATGGTGTCCCTCTAAGTTTTTGAGGAAAGGTTAGCTTTCCTTTTGGAAGAAAATGCAGAGGAGATTAAAACACCTCATTGAATTTGGTGAGTTGTCTCCAAAATAGATTTCACATACCCCAGAAGGAACAAAGATAATCCAGTAGTGTACAGGAATAAAATATTATAACTTTATTTTTTAATTTTTTAAATGTAATTTTTGTGTGTTGTAAAATAAACATACTAATGTAAAAGGATAAGTATGTCGTTTAAAAATAAAGAAATATACATACATGGAGGCAACATGCTTAAAATATTTTTATTGCTGAGGATAGATGAGCAAAACACTTGGAACACCATTTAATTAGGTGATACTTACGTTCTTCACTCACACTGAACTTCTGTGCTTCTGCAGCTTGATGTCCTAGGACGAACTGCTGTGACAGAGCTGAGAGGGGGGCAAGGAAAACAGACAACTGATCTCCCAGTGGCAGCCAGATTCCAGTGGGCTTTCTGCCATCTGGGACTCTTGGCCCCCTTTCTGCTCCGGGAGGGAGCTGGATCATGACCAGTTTGGGGGAAGGAGGTGGGCAGGTGACAGGCGTGGGGCAGAGGACGGGCCTCGTTGCTGCCCCTTGGAGCCCTCCAGGAGCCCAGGCCCCGGGGTGCAGCTGCACCCGCCACTGGAACCAGGCTGCACCTGATAAGCAGGGGGTCGCTGGTCTTTACAGACTGTGCCACCAAATGCCGCCATCTTATCCTGGTGAGGGTTAGGGGGTTTTCTGTCTGATACAGGCCACGTCAGTTCTTCCTTTAGGATATAATAGGTGATTTCTTAAGCTTTCTACCTTTCTTTACTCCTTTCCCATTCAACTTCTCTCCCATTTTTTTCTTGACATTTGCCTTCTTTCCATTATTCAGTTTCACCTTCCTGCTATCCTCTAAGGATCTGTGGCCAACTCGTGGCCACCTCCTGTCAGGCAGTATCAATTGCCAGTGACCTCATTCTGTTTGGTAATTATTCTGTAAAGATTGTGTAGGGAGCCTTCCCTTCATTTCAATTGCTCCCCATTCCCTTCCGTGCTTCTAACCTATCCTCCCAAACTCCTCCTGTGTGGACAATTCTGATCTATGAACGCCCCCCCCCCAACACACACCTTAGGTGTTGTCTCTCCCAGAAGCCCTCCCTGGTCCCTCACACACCATCCAACAAGCTCACTGATCCCTTCACTGTACTTCCTGCACACGGACTTTTTTTAAAAATTGAGATAGGATTAACATTTAACATTATATTAATTTCAGGTATATAACATGATTCAAATGTGCATATGTTGCAAAAGAATCACCACAATCATTCTGGTTAAATCTATGACCACGCAGAGCTTCTGGTTTTTTTTTTCTTGTGATAATAACTTTTTTGCCTGACTCTCTTAGCAACTTCCAGATATATGCTTCGGTGTCATTCACTGCAGTCGCCGCGCTGCACACGGTGTACACACCGCCCTTTTATTTGATAACTGGAAGTTGGTACCTTCTGACCACCTTCTGCACACACTTCTTCCCAAAGACACTCAGTTGCACTGATATATTTATGCGCCTGACTCTCTCTGCTCGTCTGCAAACTCATTCAAGCATCAAAGCTGACTCCCTGCCCCGCAGCACAGCACCTGGTACAAAGCAGGGTCTTAACAAGTGGAGTGAGTGAAGGAAGGATATCTGAAGCCAACCGCTCCTGGCTTGCCTGTTGGTCCACCAGAGTATGGCCCACTGCAGAGGTAAGAGCAACAAAGCTGATATTTATCACGTGCTTCCATTTCTTTTCGGTGAGAAACCAGTGAAGTATGTATCTGGTTGAGTAGAGACCAGTGGACCTAATAATTGTATGCTCTGTTCACCCAGAAGCAGCGATCTTCTCCTGACACACTTTGATAGGTGTGTTCCAGGCCAAGTGGCGGTATCCTACTCAACTTGGTGCTAATTGCCAGGTTGTTTCTCAGGTTCACTTCTGGCTTTGAATCACTGCTTATACATGATTGTTCCCGGACGCCAGACGTTCAAACTGTGCACCAGGGACACTGACATCTTCTCGTTCCTGGAAATTCACTGGACGTTTTCCAGTGGCCAACCAGCTGAATCTAATCAAATCGCAACTTCATACAAACACAATTTTCCTCTCCAACAAGGGATATAGTTTTTAAAGAATCACTAAATTGAACAAAATAAATTAAAAGCTTACTAACTTTGATTATAACTTCTTCATCTGACCCCTCATCCACAACAGAGAAAAATGACATACTTTTTTCTTTTACAGTATATCTGAATTCTACATAGTTTACTCTTTCTCTCTCTCACACTCCTGTTCACATGCACATGTGCACACTCGCATGTGCACACGCACACATGGGAGCCCGGTAGCTTTAGTTCCCAGGTCATGGAGCCATCTGCACTTGACAGTGCTCCGCTCCAGACCTGGGCCAGTCAGCCTTTCAGCCCCAGCCCCGTGTGAGCAGTTCCCCAGAGAGGACCAAACCGGAGAGAGTGATGAGCCCTCACCCTCGGGGCCTCTGCCGCAGCAGCCCGTCTGCCCCGCCCCCACTCCCAGCCCCGCCCGCCCATCTCAGCGACCGAAGCCCCGTCACTGGGCGTGGAGAACCCACACTGTGCTGTAACTTGAAACACTTATTCCTCCCCACCCTCTGGCCGATGCGACAGTCAGTCTTAGAAACTGAAAATTGGAATGAAAGTCAAGTTCTAAGACCAACAGCGGCCTAAAAACTGATTCACTGAGCGAATCACTGAGTGTCATGAAATTGAACAAAGGTGCTATGCCCCCCATCTTTTTCCTTCTTTCCATCTGATCCCCCCACTGTTCTGCACTCTCTGCTTCTTACCAGTTCATTGTGAGAACAAACAAGACAATGTTTGCAAAATGCCTTAAATCCCGCAAAGGAAATTAATCGTTCAAAACACCGTTGTATTTTGAAATGTTACTTTTCAGTGCTCTGCTAACCCTCTTCCCGTGTCTTTGTAGGTGAGGAGTTCCAGAGATGGCTGGTGGCGACGATAACACGACCATGTGAATGCACCCAGTGCCACTGGCTGTGCATTTAACACTGGTTGGTTACCATGGCGAATGTTCTGTTCTGAGTATATTATCACAGTTTTTAAAATAAATATATAAATAAAGAGTCAGCAATAATGACAACAAACCTGGACATTATTTGACTGTTTAGGAAGCAGCTTTCCTGACCCCTACCCCCACCCCCGCGGGTTCTGTTTCCCAGTTTGAGTCTCCTTTCCCTGGTCTGCTAGAGAACTCTCACAGAGAATACCAGAAGGTATGGAGCCCGAAGGGCCTTGAAGATCAGGGGCCCACCTCGCCCCTCCCTCCCACGTTACAGGGGAGGAATGGTGCCTGCTGGGAAAAAAAGGGTCCATTGCAATGTAAGGTTGCTAATTTCAAGTCAGATGTTGTTTTCTTGGGGGAAAGTAGCACAGCATGCTATGTACTATTAGTAGCGACAGCCACAATACTAGTAACTATTGTAATAAAAATCTGTGAGAACACCCTCCATCAGCCCACCCGCCTGCTGGCCTGGGCGGTGGGCGGCGGGGGGGCGCTGCCCCGCTGAGCTCAGCGCCTGGAGCACGCTGCTCCTCACCTGGCTCTCCCAGGGAGGGCGTCCCCTGGGCTGTCGCTCTGGGGCTGACAGACGAGGAGCGGAGAGGCGTGTGCTGGAGGGTGTCTGATCTCAGGCCGCCTCTCCACCGGGTGTCAGGTGATCAGCTTTTCATCAAGTACTGTCCCAGACAATTGAACACGGAGTCTCACCAGAGAAGAGTCATTTTACAATGGGGATAAAGACTGCTATTAAGAGGCTCTCAGAGAGGCTGACATAACCTCCAGCCACCTTGGCCGAGTGGCGCCACCGCAACACAGCCTGGACCTTTGGGAACTCCTCTCCCTGGTCTGCCGAGTGCATGATGTGGTCGCCAGGCAGGGCTGAGTCCCAGGAAAGGGAACACGGCTGCATTCTCTCAGCTTGACTGGCAGAAAGTCAGTGTGAGGAGGGGGCTTAGCCAGTTGGCCAATCCCCCTTACTTCATAGATAAAGGTCTGAGGACTTAAGCACTGGGGGGCGAGGTGGGGCCAGCAACCTGGCTGAGGCTACCTGTCCACTCAGTGGCATCGGGGACCAAAGCCCGGCCCTTTACCAGCGAGGGGACCAGTGTTCTTGCCTCCACACTGTTCTACCCTGTGGCCAGGGTGGCAGAGGGCAGACTTTGGAGCCAGGTGCGGGCTAAGTTAAATGACGTCCGTGAAGTGCCAGCAGTCTCTGGCAGAGTGCCCCACGATCGGTACCTGTGATTTATCACCATTACTGGGGCCACTACGGTTTTCTGAGCATAATGGGCCTCTTCAGGGCAGGGTTCCAAATGCACTGTGAGTCCTGCTTGTCATAGGAGGGCAGGTCCAGGGCACAGAGGGAGGCTCCAAGTCGGAGTGGAGCTTGTGCATGGAGGAAAGGCTGACTGGCCAGCTGGGGTGCCAGTAGGCCTGAGGGACTCCCTCCATGCAGACGGCTCGCATATGCCCAGGACGCTAAGTTCCTTGGGATTACCTGACACCCAGCATGGTCATTACATGGCTTCCCCAAAATCAAGAAGAACAACAAAGAATAAAACCTTTACACTTACAGGCTGGAAACAAGAGAGGCTGCCTCCCTTCAGTTGGTCGGAGAGAATGGTACCAATCAGGAGGGAGGTGTCCTCCAAACACATGTAAATGAGGGTCCACAGACATCTCTGGGCTCTGGAGGTGCACAGAGAATGCTGAATGACTTACTTGGCTCAGGACATAGTAACATAGGATCCACCCAGAACAGCGGTCCTCAAAAAGTGGTCGTCGGACCACCCCACGTCAGCATCACCTAGGAGCTCGTCAGAAATGCAGAACTCCTGCATTTCTTCCGGCCATGTCCTGGCCTCCTGAATCAGAACCTCTGAGGATGGGCCGCAGGAAACAGTTGACCAAGATCTCCAGGCGATTCTCAGGCACATGCAGCTTGAGAACCATGGACCCGGGCCATTCCTCCTCCTTTCCTGATCGAGGGGCACAGTGGCTATCAGTCTTGGCTGCACAGAAGCAGCCCAAGGCCAAAGCTAAAACCAGAGCAATTCAATCAGAATCTCTGGGACTGGACCCGGGTGCCAGCTTTTTAGAAGCTCCCCAGGTGACTTCACTGTGCAGCCAAGCTTGAGACCCGCTGGTCAGGAGCAAGAATTTGAACAAAGCAGTAAGTCATTCATACCAAAGGTGAAGGCACGTGAGAGAGCGCACGGCAGTCCGCTCAGAGGGCCGGGCGTTCCCACCTTGTTCCTCCTTCAGGGCTTCTGTGTTTGTTTTTCCCACCACGACTTCCTCAACTGCTGTCTGCAGGTTCTGTATCCCCAAGAGAAGTCTTGAGCACACTCGTCGTCCCCTCTTCTCATTCACCCACCCTCCTATCTTTGAGTCGTTAATGTCATTGAATTCACTGACTACCGTTAAGGAGTATCCAAGAGGAAGCTCCATTCCCTCCAGGACTTTAGGATCCAATGTGAGTTTGCAAGTTAAAGACAATTATGTCTCTGTTACATACGTGTCTCTTCTCTGTCATAGTTGTCTATGGTGTTCTTGTTATGTTTATGCATTTTATTCAGCAGGCTAATAAAACCCCACCAGGTTTCTGTTTTCTTTGGCTTTTGAAACATGCAGATGTCTCACCTTGTACTTAACATTGGAGACAGTGGATGGTCCTCACCGCAGTGTTCCCAGCTGGGGGAGGGTGGGCAGGGAAAGAGAATCCACTTACTGTGCTGCAAGAATGCCGGTGAGGATCCTTCAGTAACACTTTCAGGCCCTGCCACAAACGCTATGTTTATGACTGGGGCAATGGGCTAGTGTATCACAAAGGCCAACTTCACACTTTTAGCTTCCGATCGATAACTTGGAAGTTTTAGAAATCTTCCTAGAAGCTCAATTTAGAAACATGTACAGTCCGTGGAGTGAATGCGTTTTCGCCTGCCGATACAAGTCAAATGGCTCTTCCCAGGGGATTTCCTGGGGTGCCATCTTCCACAGAGTCTCCAGGAGTTCTGAAACTCCTCCACTTAGGGGGAAACACGGACGAATATATTTGGCCACCCACACTGCTGGGGTGGCCAATCGTCCCAACCTTCCCGAAACTTTATCATTTTAGCACTCCAAGTCCCACGTCCACTTTCCACCCCGGACAAACTGTGACAGTTGCTCACACCATATACTGCCCAGCTTTCCTCGCTCACCACCTCTGTCTTTGCGCAGCCTTGCCTGCTGACGACTCATGCACTTCTTCATCCCAGACCACCAGCTCTGCGCTTGAACACACGCACGTGCACACGCACACCGAGCACCCCCTGTTCAGTTCCTTCCTCCAAATGCGAATGCGAATACATTCGTGTATTTTCCTTGAATTTCTACTTCTCATTTTTCTCACTGCCATCACCGCACTCTCTCTCCAGAGGAGTGATTCCAAAAAACATCCTGTTCTGCCAGAACAAATGTGGGGAGGAGAGGAAAGTGATTCCTGTGTTTCAAAGCTAAAACGAGATGCAAGAGTTCATCATAAAAGTTAAAGGGTGGCTTTTTTATTCTGCAAAAGAGATCTTTATTGAGTATCCCTGAAGCGCTGGATCCGGGACTACACCACGTCCACAGTAAGACGGGTCCCCGAGAGCAAGCCCAGACGTGAGACCACCGTGCTCCCTTAGCTCAGTAAGACTCACCAGCAGCCTAGATTCCCTTGATCCTTGACCCTCTGTAGAGCTGGGCAAACGCAGCTTTGGTCTTCGCCATTCCTTATCTGGGGCTGCGAGTGGCTATTGACTGAGTCCACCACCAACTTATGCTTTCTAACCTCAGAGCGGCTCCAAAATTATTATGACAAACTTAATTAACTTCTCTTAGTGGTTGCAAATTCTTTCCACACTTAAGTTCCTTCACCCAGCCTTCATGGAGTACGTGACTTTGTCGTCCGCCTTTGGAGTTCCGTATCGTTTGGTGGAGTTTCCACTAGCTAGCGTTCTCTCTTCTACGTGACATTTTCCCCGGCTCATCATGGCCATTTCCTTTCTTCCTGTTGTCTTAAATAAGGGAATATATTTTCTCCTCTCCAAGGCTTCAGTCTTTATCCTCTATTACTTCTTTTTTAACTTGGTTTCTTAGTCATCACCCATCCAATGTATTTTTTCTGCTTTTTGACTTCTCTTCAACATACAAATGTGCTGGAATCACAGTTTCTCTCAAGGGGGGAAAAAGGTGATCTGATTCCACTGCCATTACGGAATTCCCAACTTTTCTTCTCAACCCTGTTCCCCAGTCCCCACCTTTCCCATCCATTTCTCCCATTGATTTCTCAACCCCAAGTCTTTGGGAGTTTGCTCCTGCTAAACTGAAATGTTCCCCCAGGGCGTATGAATCAATTACTTGTAAAGCGTGATGCCTCTTCTAAGTTCTCACTCACCCCAGCCTCTTGGCATCGTTTGAAAGTGTTGCTGGAAGTCTCCTCTTTGACCTCTGTTATGGTACATGCCCCGAGTGTCCTGTTCCTCTCTCACTGGGCCGCATCACCCCGTGGCCCGTGTCTCCTCCAGGCCCGTTGCCCCTCCTTGGCCTGCTCCCAGTCTCCCTCGTGGCCTCGGCCAGGGTCGTGGGCTTCAGCGGCAGCGCCATGCTGTCGACGCCACATCCACACCCCCATGTCTGAGCTCTCCCTGAGTTTTCCATGCACGTTTTCAAACACCTAATGCGCAGCTTCACGTGCAGAAATCCAAAGCTCCTCAAAGTCAATATATTCAAAGTTAAGTTTATTATCTTCCTCTCCAAACTTGTCTTCCGTGTTTCCTGTCTCGGTCCCTGAACGCTCTGCTAGAAACTCCTGCATCACACTTTTGCCCTTCTTCTCTTTTGCACATCTAGGCGCTTGGCAAATAACATCATGTTGTTGTTATTGTTGGAACTTCCTATTGCAAGTGACAGAATCCCAACCCAGATGAGAGTAAACAAACAAACAAACAAACAAAAGGATGTATTGGCTCATAGAACCAGACCATGGAAAGGATGGCTTCACAGGAATGGTCCCAGATTTCTCTCGCCACCCCTCATGTCTGCTCTTGTTTTTGCTCTTGTGCTTTCAGACTCCTGCCCATGGAGGGGCTGTGGCCACAGATGGTTCTGATGGCAAACCCTGATGACAACAATGACAGGGGTCGAGTCAGATGGGCCAGGCACAGTCCAGGCACTTCAGACCCCACAGGCAAGGAAAAAGAGAGAGAAAACATTCTCCAAATCTAGAAAATCCATAGATGAAGTCTAAATTGGACTGGTGTGGGCCATGTCCCCACCTGATGAACAGCCTAGGACCAGACTGGGGTCATCTTCTCATCTCTGAGCCTAGGTGTTTCAGTAGGGGGAGGTCCTGAACCACCGCAGGTGAGAATGCATGCGGGATTACACGTTGTGGCAAGAAACTGGAATGCAGAAACCCCACGGAGCTGTTGAAGGCTCACGGGAGTTTGCATCATCTTATGGAAACAAAGGTGCCCAAGAAGGAATTATACCTAAATGCCCCCATTCCCTCTCTCTCTCTCTCTCTCCCTCTCAATCTCTACCCAACCTCCCCCACCCCCCAACACAAATACAGAAGAGAACCGAGACTTCACTTGGAAAACAGTTTTTGGAATACACTAAAACACAGATAAATGGATCCTGAAGGCCTCAATAGTTCCTAGCCTCTGCAAATATAGAATCTCTTCTTCAAAGAAAAAAAAGTTTCACGCTTCCTAATGGCAGTGGCTGTGATAACACAATGCATAAAAGCAGGCCCTGATGACGGGCCTTTATGTAGCACACCTGCTCTGCCCGCAGGGGGGCCGTGTGCTGCAGGCCTCCTGCGCTGACTCCGAGGACCCCGGGGGCCCTATTGTCCTGGGTGAAACCTAGCTCTCTCTTCTCATAGAACTCTGGGAAGATTTCTACCTGGAAAACTTTCAGAGAGGGTATTGAAATTGCCCACTGAAGCAGTAAAAATCTCAATACTACACCCATAAGATGTCTGTTTTTAAACAATTTCACTTTCCAGGGCCCCTTTTAAAGAAATAGCTGCCAGTTTTACCCTGAGGTAACTGCACAAGTGAACTTGAAGCTCGTCATTGTTTTAGACCCCACAGCACTGCTCATTCGTTGTTGTGGAAGGTGTACTCTGAGCTCCCTCTGTTTCTACACCTACAGTTGCTGCGCTTGTTGACTCCTCATTCGTCAGGAAATTTGTAAACATATGAAGCCTAAATGGAGCGTACGTGAATATGAATTCCGTGGTATGTGCAAATTAAGCCTCCCACTGCCACATTTCGGGGAGATATCTCTCCGGGGAGCGCATGCTGCCAACTGCCAGGTGCGTGATGAGATGCCATTTTCATCTTCCATCGTCCGGGATTTCGGATGTGACTGGGAGCAGTGTGGGGGTGGGGGCGTTGCCCCAGGTCGTTGTTGGGGAAACCATTATTCTATTATCATGCTCAGCTGAACTTGGGAATGAACTAAAGCAAATGTTCAAAATCGTTCTGTTTCCATGTTAAGCTATGTCGTCTGATACATTTTTGTCTCGTACTTAAATGGGACCACAAGATCATCCAAAATGGAATGCAGCCTTGTATGAAATCAAATTAATCTCTTATTTATAATTTATTATAATTATTATATTCAATATTATTAGGCTGAAAACTATTCTATTTATATTTTTAAGGTTAAAAAAGAAAAAGGAAAGAAGAATAACCATTTGAAGTTTGACATTAAAAAGAGAAAGCTAAACAGCGTGTTCTATATTTGAAATTCCCCAAGCTGTCCATAAACTGGATTTTTCCTTTAAAAAGAAAATGGAGTCCTTTTGCTTGATTTCTCCACATCTATGTTCACTTTCACTATCCCAGTTCCCCCTGTCTGGTCAAATGTGTATAAAGTCCAAAGTTTCCTAAGAAACGCCCTGCCCTGTGCAGGATCAAAGGGATGCTTCTAAATGGATGACCAGTAATGCGGCTCCCTTCCTTAACTGTGTTTACTCCACAGTTTTTTTATGGTTAGCAATGACTGCATTTCAGAGACAAAGCCACCTGCTATCAAACACAAGCGACGGGAAGCTGAGTCTCCGCCTGCCTGTATACGTGTTCCCTCATAGAAGGAGTTATTTAGATGCCTAACCTCTCTTCAGGCTGTTACACAATACTCAGCAGGCTGGAACTGACCCCTGGGGGAGGGCGGCTGGGCCCCAAAGGGACATGTGAGGATGCGACCTCCCCATCACCTCTTGGTAGGATGAGGGAGGAGTCACACCAGGCAGGTACTTGTCCTGAGAGACATCTAGCTTAGCAGAGCAGCACAGGCCTGGGGACAAGTAGAAGACCCTTGTATTTCCTAGCTGTGCAGATGGGGGCATGAGGCATGACCTTCGGGAGCCTCAGTTCTCTAATGCATGAAACGAGACGTCTGGACTAAGTCAGGGGTCCCCACCCTGGCTGCCCAGTAGACTCACTTCACTATCCTGCTTTAATAGCCATGCAAAGAGGCCTTCCTCCAGACCAGTTAAATTAAACCTCCCCGGGCAGGACCCAGACATAGGTACTTTCTTTCCCAAAGCTCCCTGGTGAGTCCAGGTGCAGCCCGGGTGGAGAATACTCCAGGGTAGGTGACCTCCAGGGTCTTGCCAGCACCAGCACAGCTGGGCCTGCTCCTGTCCCATCAGAGCCCAGGCCTGCCCAGCCCTCTGTTCCAAGTGCCTAAGTCATTAGGGCCACAGTGTCAACAGGATCTGCTGAAATAATTGACAGAATTAACTAGACTATCCAACCTAACAATGAGGGAGGGAGGGGAAGACCTATTGTTAAACAGGGACTGTTCATGAGAAAGCTGCAAGCAGCAGCGAAGTCTGCTCTCTTTTCTCTGGGAACTCTGCTCCCAGAGCTCCTGGCTTCTCCTTTGCAGCCCAGTGCTGCGCTGCAGAGATAAACTAATCTAATCAATAGCAAGAGCTGCATTTTGCTCCTGCAATCATGTCACATAATTTCCTTTCCCAGGGCAGCTCCACACTTGGCTCCGCCCAGATCTCTTGTCTCCCGGAGCTTGTTTTGCTTGTACTCCTCTTCAACCGGGGTCCCACCACCGGCTAACCCGACCCACTGCCATATGCCCCCACCACCCTTGGCGTGACTCGCCTTTGGAATTTTCCACCCCCCACCCCCTTTGTACTCTCTCGCCCTTCTTCCGGCTCCTTCATTTCCCAGTCAATATTGCGGGACCAGCGATAGCTGTGAGGATGTAAAAATCTGAGCCACGGGCATGAATAATGAATTGGGAGAGCCAGACTGAAGCCAACGCAAGCTGAGAAGACTATATGAGAAATGTCACCGAATGATTTAGCAAGAGGCAGTATTAAGTCACAGTAATCCCCAGAAGCCCTGACCCACTGTTAATTATGAAAATGCAGCTCTGGCAAGGGAAGACTGCTGTGGTCCAAAGTCAGGCTGAGGCTTCATATCCTGCTCAGAGGGATGGAAACCGGGGGTTCTGTAGGTGCAGGGACACCTGCCTGACACCCTGCACTGACCGACTGGTGCAAGGCTGGCCAGATGCCTGCTTGCTCAGTCCAAGAATATCACCGCCACACCGGGTGGGTGCAGCTGGACAGGGATGGTTCGAGCGGCTGTGGGTGGAAATGACAGAGTAGCAAGGGCAGAAAGAAGAAAGTGGGGAAATCTAGATCTTGAAGTTACCAGAAAGGATACAGGCAGGAGGTCTGAGTCAAGGAGAGTTGTCTGTTGCTCTTTTCAGTCTTTAGAAGCCAGCCTAACTACCAGCCCTCAGCTCAGATGTATCTGATCCTAGACTGCGTTTACAAGCAAGACTTGATGGGTGGGTCCGGGGAGCCCGTGGTCCAGTCTGGAGTCTTGCTGGAACTGGTTGGTGAATGAGAGGACCCCAGGACAATCTCACCACCTTGCATTCTTGCCACCTTTTGAGTCCTCTTTCGTTTGTCCTCCAAATGCTGCTAGGCACATCTTTGTAAAACATAAGCCTGGCTATACCATTCTCTTGCCAGAAACCCGTCAGTAGCTACCCATCAGCTCCGGAATAGATGCTACGTTCCTAATTATAGCATTCAAGATCCTCTGTGACTTGGCTCAAACTTCCACCTCTCTCTCTACTCAATTGACCTGACAGTCCCGCGATGCTGAGTGCTTTGCTCTCTAAGCACTGTCTGCGGCTCCTCTCCTGCATATCTTTGCTCAGGCTATGTCATCTGCCAGAAATGTCTCTCCCACTCATCTCTGTCTGCTATAGGGATGACTATTTATCCTCCAAAACCCAGCCTAGAAGCCCTCTTTCTGGGACTTGCTCCAGAGCACTCACCTTGGACAGACTTTCCCCTCTGTGTGCTCCTAGCCTGTCTACTGCCCACTTCACATTGAAGGATCTCCTTGTGAGCTTGGGATGGACACTCTGGGGTCAGGGACCATATCCTATTTACCCAGCAATGTTCCCAGCATCCAATGCAATTTATGGAATACAGTAGACATCTGGTAATGTCTGTCTAGAGACCAGCTAGAACAGAATAGAAATGCAGGATTATAGTATTCCGATGTTATAGGCATAGATGTTATCGTAGTTCCTGCCTGGAACAGAGGTCCGGCAATTTGAGCCCTGCTCCCCTTCCCCATCCATCACAGGGGGAGCTCCTAAGCGTTTGCTCACAATCCCCTCCCCCACCCTGATGAGCCATAACCGTGATCTCACGGTGTCAGCTGTTCCCAAGGTCCCAGTCTCTTCCCGTCTTTGTGGGGCCTTGATAGGCCACGGAGACATGCCCTGTTGACTCATCAATTGCCAGGGGTGAACTAAACCTTTCAAGCCAAAACGAGCTTCATTTTTCCCAAATGAGGGCAATGTCTGAGTCATGGAGAAAACAGGTAGAGCAGGTATGAATCTCTGTCTGCAAATTCAAATGTGCAAAAAAAAAATGTATCTTGATTTCTTTTTTCCATTGTTCATCTTAATTTCTATTCTAAGTCTCAGGGTGGTGGAGTCAGTTTTTCTTGCTCTCCCCTTTCCCTGGTGAGGCTTTTGAGTGCCGAGGCATGTATGTGAGGCTGGTGAGGGCATCCGTGGTCTCCAGCCTCAGTATTGTCTATTCACTCTGGCTCCTGCTGGGAAGTCCCACTGCATCTAACATCACCTCCCACCCAGGTGGTTCTCATCCCCTGGACCACGCTTGGGGGCTAGGACACTATAGGGCCTGGGGAACTCTGCAGCCTGACTAAAGCCACACCTGCCAAGTCACACTGTACAGTCATTAATTGCCTCTTCCCCAGAACCTTAAAGAAATGGGGTGTGGTTTCGCTCTACTCTCAGATCCGATGAAATTATATGTGAGGGGTTTTTGGTTCATTGGTCGGTTGTTTTTTGTTTCTTTGGTTTTGGGTTCCAGCATCCCAAACACTTGATGTGGAAACCAGGGCTCATGGCCTCCTTTCTCAGAACCCTACCAGTGTCTGCGCTCTCAGAACTCTCGGGTCCAATTCGGTCTCCTCCCGGCCTGTGTCGCCCTTTCCCAGCCAGTGTGTGCACGAGGGTGAAGGCACCGCCGCCTTCCTACTGCTCATCCAGCTTCCCCCAACCTATCACCTCTCTCTTGTTTTTATCGCTGCAGAGTCTGTTCTTTTGAAACTGAAAGCTCGTGGACTCTTCCCCCACCACCTGCCCATCGTTCCTGTCACATCCTTTCCCTGTGTCAGTGGTCACCTACTGCAGTCTCACTATTGACTAGAGAGCAGGGGTAAAATTGAAGGGGGTATTGGAGGGCGAGGACCCTTAAGAACATCAGCAAACAGCAATGCAGCATTTACTATGAATCAGGCCCTGTGCTAGGACTTTGTATAGATTAGCTTGTGAACTCATAGCAACCGGATGAGGCAGGTACTGTTCTTAATCTCATTTTTTGAGATGAAGAAACAGAAGTAAAGTAGAGATAAATTGGAGGAGCCCAGGCTTGAACCCAGGCGGCCTGTACTCTCAGCTACCAAAATGACAGCTTCTCACTCATCAGGGCCCCGCCACACGGGTGGTTCTTGTTGTAGAGCCATCTTCCTGCAAGATGTGTAGGAAAAGAAAAGTTTAAAAATATTGTGATAAAGCCTTCCATTTTATTCAAAGTGCTTGGGCTGGGGTTTTCCAAATTTCGATTCTTGTGAGAACTCTATCACTCATCCATGTGAATGTCAAAAAATGAAAGAAGAGCTTAGAAGTCTTTAGAAATAGAATCTCCTCCCACCGCCACCACCCTCAATGCCACAGCCCCCACCTTCCTGGAAGCGTTTTCTCAGGCCCTCCGCAGTGCAAGGGGCAGAGGGCCTGACCCCTGGAAGGTGTGCCAATTCCTGACATTCCACCCTGTGTGCCCTTGCCACTTCCATCCCATTCTAAGAACTAACATCCCTTTTGAATGAAAAGATGCCCAAGAAAAAAACACTTGTGAGCTTCCAATTCCTCTAGAACAATCATTCTTAACACCTCAGGGAGGAGTCACAGATCTTTTTGCAATCAATGGAGTACCTCCCAAAGAAAAGCAAATGCATAGATCTGAATGCATATACAATTTCTCATAAAATTTCGAGGCGAAGTACTGAGACTTGTACTGTGTGGGAAATCTTCCCGGAAGGGAAGTTGCTCTGTCATTCCGGTACCTTCAACACTCAGCAGAGAGTAGAGCCCCCTGCCCCCGCCACATCCATCATGCCTCTCTGTGGTGCCATCAGAGAGAGAAAATCTTCTCCCTCCCTTTTTTCCAGTCCAGGTTCTCTGCAAACGCCTGGTGCTAACAAGGACTTTGTTCTCTGTGCGTTGTCGGCCTGTGCATTTGCTGCTTAGAGACCCGCACTGTTTGCAGGCACTGAGCAGAAGCCGCCGCTCAGATTTCTGGACAGTTTGGGGGCAGCACATAAAACTCTACGTGCCTGGCGGGAAGCAGGTAGAAAGGCTCTCAACTTCTCCATAAGCCCATAAAGGAGACTTTCCTCCTCTTACTGAAAGGCAGCCAGTTTCCCCTTTTCCGAAGAAGCTTTAACACATGAATTCTAAAATACCTTCTTGAGGAAAACAATTCATGAGGTCTCCTACCTGTGAGAGAGTCACGGGAGTGCACTTAACTCAGCTTCTCAATTCTCTAATCAAGCAACCAAGAGAATGTTTGGGTCTAGGCCAAGCATTATTCTCTCATTGAAAGAAACACAGAAATGGTTCAGGATCAACTCTGAGTCACTCCGAGCCCTCTGCAAGAAATCATTGTCCCCTGCGAGTGCAAACACTGGCATGATTATCACTTGTGGTTAGTTGGACTCCTGCCACCAAGCTGATTATTAGAAACAAATAGGGCAAACAAAGCCGACAGCTCAAAGATACTGTGAAATAATAACCATACCACCCTCTTTCTCATTTTCCTTTTCTCCCCTCTGGTGTCGGAGCAGCATAGTTTATTCCTTTCTTTTCTTCCACCACTATTTTCTACTTTTTTGATGATTTTGTGTGTGTGTGTGTGTGTGTGTGTGTGTGTGTGACCTACCCTTCCTATCAAGTTTTAGGATCTTAACTGTGTTCATGAATTTCTACACCATGAAAAAGGCCACCTTTGTTCCTTACAAGTGATCTCTGTGCCTCTGTGATGGCAGAGCCATCAGTACCTAGTCCAGACCTGTCCCTCTTTGCATTTCTGATTATATAAATTGCGTGCATGTAAGGCTGTACCAATACATTCCATATGTTATAAAATACCACAAAAATAAACTGTAAAAAGGTGTGATGGAATCATTATAAATAGAACTCTAATATTTAAGATGTCTGCTAGTCATTTGCCCACTCCCCTTTGGTGTTTAAACATCCTGTTTTGACTCTCAAGCCTAGTCTAACATCCAGTGAGTAAACATCACAGCAAAGCCCTCCAAGAGGCTTAGAACTGGCTGTCACTGCCTCAGACTGTAAGCTATAACACTCCCCTAACACCTTCCATTTGGATAAGCGAATTCATAATAGACTCTAGGTTATGAACTAAAGGGTAGTGTTTCCCCCCAATTCACACAGTAAAGTCCTCAATGTACTTGGCTGTGTTTGGAGATGGGGCCTCTAAGGAAGTAGTTCAGGTTGAATGAGGCCAGAACAGTGGGGCTCCGATCCAGTTGGATTAGATAGGTTTAGGGTCCTTATAAGCAGAGACTCAAGACAACTCATGCTCTCTCCCTCCAAGTGCTTGCGTAGAGGAAGGACCACGTGCGCACACATCAGGACGCTGGCCTCCTGCAAGCCAGGAAGAACGCTCTCCTTAGGAACCAACCTTGCCAGACCTTAAGCTGGGACTTCCAGTCTCCAGAGCTATAAGAAAACGGATTTTTGTCGTCCAAGTCTGTGGTGTTCTGTTATGGCAACCCAAGCAGACAAATGCATCCTCAGAAAATTTACCAGATTATTCCTGTACTTAAACTGTACAAATATAAGCATGTGTGTGTGGAGAGAGAGGAAGAATTTGTTAAAATAATAGAATTCCATGCATAGAATTCAGATAAGAGTGCTACATAGCCATTTAAAAATGCAGCAGCTATATATTTATTTCTTTGAAATGGTCTCCAAGGTAATATACATTATGCTTATATTTTCATGGGTTATCTCTGAAAGATACCCAGGAAATTGAGAATCATAACTGACTCTGGGTTAACTTTTGGATTTTCTAGTGTGTATTTATTAAAGAGAAACATTAAAAAGGTACAAAAGGAGGAGAAAAAACATGCACAAAACCAAATATTCAGAGAAAGGCAGACACACACACACACACACTCATATGCAAATACACCAAGGAACCCATGGCAAAACGTACCATCATTAAACACCTTCTCGGGAGGAAAACACCTGAAGGAGGCTCTCCGACTTCCCCTCCTCTCATGCCAAATGACAGAGCTCTAGTGCTGCATTTGCTGTAGGGTGTAGTGTGAGCCTTACTCCTCTCCTGCATGCACACCTATTCGACCGTACATTTCTTGGAGACCTGGCTCAATATATTATTTCCTTTGTAATTATTACCAGATCATATGGAGCTTTGTTTATAGTAGGTGCTTAATAAGTAAAAATATATAAGTTACCACGTACCGTATTTTATGAGTTTGAAGTTTTTTATGCTAGCAAACTTATCGGAATCATATTAATGAGTTTTATACCATATGAAATGCAATGGAATGCTATATAAGTTTTGACTATTCTTAAAATTTGGAAGTCCCCTAGTTTCTTTCATCTTCCAGATTGCTTGCTAAATTTGACACAATGGGAAAGACTTACTTCGGGTATTTAGGAAAGCAAAGTACCACAGTACAGAATTGTGTTACAACCAACCATATTAACATGTGCTTAATTTCTTCATTGTGTGTGACTTAAATACCAGCATATGGAATGCATTCTTTGATTATGTTTGTACATGTCACATTCTTACACTTTGTCTGAAATGAGGAACTCTTGGGCTGAAGGCCAGGTTGGAGTGTGGGATGTGGGGTAGGGTCCTGGGTGTGCAGTGGGGGCAGAGCATTAACTCAGATACCCAAGCCAGCACCCACGGGGGTCTGTCTTCAGGGCCCCCTGAGTTGTGCAAATCAGTTGCAGCTGGAAAAGTGAAAGTGTATCCTGGGGATAATGAAGTCAGTGACTTTCTATGTCCAGAAGTTATCTGGACAAAATCATTTTCTTGTGCCTTCATTTGTATTCTACCCAGAAAGAAATTACCAATAAAGATAAGCATGAAAAGCTCTCTTTCAGATGTTTATATTGGAGTAATTGTCTCTCTAAATCTTTTTTCCCCACAGAAGTGTTTCCTCAGATGGAAGTGTAAGGGAGCGTCTGATGTGTAAAACAGAGGAATGTGGAATGGGAGTGGGAATACCCGAAAGTCCGATTTCTGGCTCCTAGGTCTAAGGACTTTGAGTCAGCAGTGGTTCTCAAGCTTTCGTGTTTGGAAGAAGCACTGGGAGTCCATTTAAAAATGCAGGTCATCGGGGCTCAATCTTACCGAGCACCCCACCATCTCACGATCCATCACCCTTCGCGGTGATGCTCAGCAGAGCCCGCTGTGAAAACCACCCCCAGGACAATCCGAAGGGAGGCTCACTGTTTGAGTTACTCACAAGAAGGTAGAAGCCCAAGATTCCAAGTCACTTCAGTTGATTTTCCCACCATTTCCTCAGCCCACCCATCCTGTGGCAACAACTACATTGTATCAGGCTAGTGGAAAGAATTCTAGGAACTTGTTTACTTTAAAACGGCAATAAGGATAGATGCAGACTGAAATTTCATCCAGCACTCACTTCCCAAATTATTTCAATAGAAGGAAGCGCAGCCACGCTGAGAGCATTCTAAGAGCTGCTAAGGCCACCAGCTGGAATCCTAAAAATAGCCGATCACGTTCCGAGCCAGATCGGGGAATTCCTTCCCGACATTTGACTTCGGTGGATTGCCGTGAATGCGCAGCTGCCGGGGTGACAGACATAGCGAGGAAACAAAGGGGCTTAGATTTTAGAGACACAGGGCATTAGTGACCGTGCATTGGACTGGCTATGTTCGTGTCTAAAAAATTGCCATTGGATGTTCAGAATGGGGGGCGGGGAGTTGTACAGAGCAGGAAATACCTTCCTGTTTTCGTTGTGGGTGTGGTTATACATCACCTCTGCGTGCCCACTTGTCTCTCAGATTAGACAGTAGAAGAATTACAACACGGGAACCAGTGTGTCTTTCTTTCTTTGTCCAGATTCTGTCACAGTGTCTTTAAGGTGCTCCACAATACCAGGTGACTCTGTGTGGCCAGGACAATCCTGGGGACACGGTTACAAGGTCCATTTTCCTTCAGAAGTCGTGAGCACACTTAGGTATATATATCACCATATATGTCTACAAAATATGTAATAAGGCGGAGGTTTGTATATAGTGTTTAATAAATAAATTAAGATACATGAGCTGCAGAATCACAGTTTTATAAACATAACACCTGGGACTATATATTGTCTAAAAACGCCAAAACCAAAAACAACTGAACTGTGGCAAAGTACATTCGGTATTTTTCTAGAACCTGCAATATCAGAGAACTTCAGAATGTATATAAAGAGATAGTATATAACTTAGTCTTTTCTCATAAAAATTGTGGGAAATTTTAGCCCTGGCTGGCGTAGCTCAGTGGATTGAGCGTGGGCTGCGAACCAAAGTGTCACAGGTTCGATTCCCAGTCAGGGCACATGCCTGGGCTGCAGGCCATGGCCCCCAGCAACCGCACACTGATGTTTCTCTCTCTCTCTCTTTCTCCCTTCCTTCCCTCTCTAAAAATAAATAAATGAAATCTTTAAAAAAAAATTTTTTAATTGTGGGAAATTTCAGTCTAAACTCCACAAAGCTCTTTGACTTTTGGAAGAAACATATGAATAAGAAAGATGATTTTAAACATTAGTCTAATTTTTAACTGAGACTACTAGATCTTTAATATTAAAATAAGCTAACCTTCCAAATGGTTACCCTAGAAAACTACACCTGTGTTTCAATGTAGCTGCTGTGTCTCGAAACACTTTTGGATCCTGTTTTGTGAATTGTCTTTAAAGTCAGGTTAGAAGCCACACACACAAAAACTATTTTACTGCAACGATATTTTTTTAAACTCTTAAAAATCATACATCTTTTTGAAATGTGAAAAAATTTTAAAAGACCCTCAGCTACTCTCTATCCTGAACCTCAGACCACTGATCATCCAAGAAAGTTTAAATTTAAAGTTGTAATGTATTTTTGTTGTTTATTTCATGAAATCAAGACTTTCTTTTTCTATTTTTCTCTCTGTGAATGCATTTTCAATTTGCATCACCAACTCTCCATTCCTAGAATTTTACTTCTTGCGGATTATCACTGCATTATATTCTAGTAGAAGCTTTTTTAAAGTAGAATTAGTGTTCAATGTAAGCATTTACTTCCTTCACTCAGCAACCTGCCTCTGAGAGAGACCTTGTTCAAAAATCAAATCCTTTTTGAATAGAGTTTGCCACCCTAAAATAGGAGCTGTCACAGACATTGAGGGCAGTTTCAGAGGGATTCTTAGACTTCTTATACTGATATTCAGAAAAAGGACAATATTTGTCTGTGTGTTCAAAATCTAATAGGTTGATGAAGAAAATTAATCTTAATAACCATATCTTCTAGTTATGGTTTCTAAACACAGGGATTGTTTTTATAACACAGGTCATCATAGATGAGAAGCCACAATGCAGAGAGCAAAGTCCGATCTCCAGTTTGTTGGTCATGTGGCACATCAATCAACCCAGGACTTGGAAAGACAAGCAATGAGAGGAAACATTCAGATTCATAAAACGCACACCCATAAGCAAGAGCCAAATGTTATTCCAGAAGCAAGTGTGCGTGTATGTTTTGAGAGGTGGGAGGGATGAGCTTGGAAAAGTATTTACTCAAACTTACTTCAAAGACATTTCTGACGGCTGACCACTTCCAAATAAACAATGAGAAGAATCTGACCGATCCAAGAGGGAAGTTCGTAAACCACCTCTGCCGTTAGTGGCACTGGGTGTTTGCTTTGACTCACTAAAATCTGTGTCCTATCAAAGTCATGCTTTAGACACTTGAAATTTGAACAGGCGTGGGTGAGTATGGGCTATAACTCTTTAGTGAAAGGAAATCATAACTGGAACATTCACAGGAGGATGAGAAAATGTCTGTATTGACCTAAGAAAACCTGATGATGTGGTGGTGATGGTGGTGATGATGATGATGGCGATGGTGGTGGCGGCGACATCGGTGGCCATGAGAACAGTGATGGTTAGGCTGCTGTTTCTGCAGTGGTGGCTGCGGCGGTTGCATTTTGGGTGGTGGGAGTGATCTCTCAAATTTTTATTGCGCCTTTTCCCCAGTCGGTTCCACCGAAGTGAACATTATGATTTCTGGAAGTTTCATATTTTCTCAGAAGAAAAATACAGATAACAAGTTGCTTATGTTTTGAAAGAATAGAAGAAAATGAACCAAAGTGAGAGACCGTGTTCCTTTCCAGAATTAGTACTTTTACTAAAGAGTGAACCTGGGACGAGACATGGTGCTCCGGCCCTAGAAACTCCCTGTGGCCCTCCGGGGTGTATTCATACCGTGCTTTTCTCTGGTAAAGTTCACAAAAACGTTCATTTGGAAGTGGTACTGTGGGTTCTCATGAAATACATTTTTCATCAGCAGCGGGATTAACAGGAAACTCCCAGAAATCAAACAGATAAATCGTAGACAACATGGTATTCAACATTACCGAATTAAAATCTGGGGAATTTGCTCCAAACCCCAGCTCTCCCATTTGCACGCTGTGTGAAGTTAAGCAGGTTAACCTCTCTGAGCCCGAGCCTCTATAAACCATTTTTACTCATTACACTGTGGCACCAAACGCCAGGCAATTCCCTAATCCTCTGGACCCCACCTGGGTGTTCCATCCACACTGTTCAGTTCAATGCTGACACTAGCTGCCTGCAGTTAGCATCAGACCCCCCATGGCAAGGGCATAGTCTCATGAAACTGCCCCCACTTCAGACGCCAACTGCCAGTCTCTGGTCTCCCATGCTTCTGAGAAGCTGGCTATAAATCAGGGATTCCCTAGACCCCTTCCTTGGGTCTCGTAATTAGCTAGAAGTCTCACAAGACTCAGGAAGGCACTTTACTGTTACGGACTTATTATAAACTGTAATACAATATTATATATATACAACTCAGGACAGCCAAATGGAAGAGATGCACAGGGCAAGGTATATGGGAAGGGGCTTGGGGTTTCCACACCCTCCCCAACCTCTTAGCACCTTGATGCCCCACCAACCAGGAAGCTCTCTGACCTCCCTATGGCCACCCCTACTCCCGCAGTTTAGGCACTTTTTTTTATGGAGGTTTTATTATATGAGCGTGATTGAGTAAATCATGGCCGCTGGTGATTATCTCAGTCTCCTGCTCCTCTTCTCTCCTGGGAAGTCAGGGAGGGGGAGGGGATAAATCATGCCTTAGTCTCTCTCCTGAAGCTATTTAGGAGATGCCCCTCCTGCCACCAGTCATCCCATTAGCATACAAAAATACATTCTTATCATTCTGGAATGTCAAGGGTCTTAGATCTTGTATCAGGAACCAGAGGTGACACCAAATATTTTAACAACAGATGATCTCAACCCCTGCCCCCCACCTCCCCCATCACTCAGGAAATTGGGTTTTAGGAGCTCTGTTCCAGGAATCAAAGATAAAGTCCAGATATACGTAGCTTTCTTACTCTGTCACAGTCTTCGTTTCTCCACCCAGGAAATAGGATTATAATCCTGTGGTTTTGAGAGGATTCGATCTGTCACTTGTGGGCAGTACCTAGGACTGAAGGAGGGCTCCTGTTGTGGCAATTACCTCCCCTCCCCTCCCTCCACTCAACCAGTACACGGTCACCCCTCCGTCTGCCCCAGCCCCTGAGCTGGGCACTCCGGGAGATGCCAAAAAGGGAGCAGGCAGGTTGCGGTCTGCCAACCCCCTCAGCAGAGCTGTGTGGGCCCCTTAAGGGGACAGTTCTTCTCTAGAGGAGAAGCTTAGCCTGCAGAGCAGCTGGGCATTTATTGTTTAAGTGCAGTCAAGTAGCAGAGTGTCTCGAATGTCAATGATTAGCTAACTTCCATCCAGGGTTTCGAGCCGCACTTCGTGTGTATTTGTTTAGTGATCGGAGTTTATGATACCAAACGAGGAAATTGAACCTAGTTCTCCCACGTGCTAAATCTAGAAAGCTAGTCAGAGCTCATGTCTTTAAAATTGTCTTATATATCGTTGTTTTAAAATAAAATAAAAAGGGAAGAAACCTACTAGTTACACTGGCAAGACAGCGTTATCCAAAGGCGATCAAACAGTTCTAAAGGGCTTTCCGAGCGATAAGGCACTCAGCAGATGTTTGGCGGGCTTCCACCTACACAGTTGATTACCTTTGTTATTGTAGTGTGAGTTACAATCGAAGGTTTTATGATTGTAAGAACGCAGGTCGGTCCCCCACACTGGGGACGTTTGGGAGAGAACAGTGAGGGCGTTCAAGTGGATGCAGGTAGATTAGGAGCTACGGGAAGAAGAGAAAAGCTCTTAGAGACTGCCGTTAGCTTAAAACGTTGACAATATTATTCTATTTTTAAATGCTCATGTTTTTTTTCCAAATTAGGCACTGAATTTGTTTTTCATTGCAATAGAGTACCTTTAATGGTAGAAACATAGAAAAGAGTTAAGAAGCTGAAGAAAACGAAGTGTAATTTTGGTGTCCCTGGCGTTCCAAAGTATGACCTTGAACTGAAGTTAAGTTACTTTTTTTTGTATTCCCGAGACATTAATGTCTGAGCCCTTCCTGGGTTAGCACTTGAATGTGAGCCCCGCTTCCCGACAGCCACAGGCACCCGTACATACCCCATGCCCCCCAGCTGATCCGTGGTTTCTCCGGGTGCCATAAGCTGTGTTCTCGGGGGCAGGTTTAGAGGCTTATTTCTTGCTTTTTGGCCTGCAGCCGTTGCTGCTGTTCCCCCTTATCTGAGCGCAGCTCTTCCGGGCCAGGCATGCCTGCCCCTCCGCCCCCAGCACCCCTTTCTCCAGCCTCTAAGAAGAACACGGTTCTTCTCAAAGCCCTCTCCGGCACACACACGCAGGCACACACCCAGTGCATCTCTGCACAGCGCACGGAACATCTGAGATCGGGCTTCCAGCGAGACGCTGCAGGAGACTTGGTCACAAGAGAAGTGACTCTCACAACTGCTTCTAGACTTGTTTACTCTTAACACGTCTGGCTCGGCCCAACCTCTGCACGCGGTCTACATTCCACAGGCCTCCCCACACCTCCGAGTCCGAGCCCAGTTCAGTTCCCAGAGGAAAGAGATGACCCCTCTTCTCCTGACCCCAACCTCCTTTCCTCTCCTCAGATAAGTGATCCTTGTTTCCTCCCTTCAGGTGAAATCCCACCTTCTCCCCAGCAGGTCTAGTTGGCTCCAAGGAGCTTGGGCCTGACAGTCACAGGGGCCATGAGAACGCTTCGAGTTTCAGCTTAAGTAGCCACTCATGTGAGCAATGACAGCAGTCCAGGTGGCGTGACCCCAGCCCGGCCCTTCCTTTTCTCGTTCTTTCCTCCAGCCTGCAGTGAGCAGAAGGTCAGGTAAGCCTTGTCCCTCCTACCTGAGCTGGTTCTTGCCCCCAAGTTTTCAAAAGCAAATGTTTGGACAACAAAGTACACATACCTCCTGTGCACAAAAATCATATTCTGGAGAGTTGGGGAAGAAAGCTCTTTCTAGCTCTTTAGATGTAGTCATTGTACCTAATCAGCTTTGCTAAGCCCCCAACACCTTAGCCGGAAGCACCCACTTCTGAATTCTCTCTCCAGGTTCCAAGGTTCCCTTTGCACAGGGGCAGTCACTTGTCTTGTAACTAACATGCTGGAAGGTTCTACCAAACAGTCCCTCCTACCAGAGGGGAGGATCTACACAGAATAATTGCTTGCATCGCCTGGTGTGGCAGTCTTTTTCCCATCAAAAGATACAGTCCAGTGTCTTGTTACATAAATGTTAAGATTTCAAGCATATTTTTCTTAAACTTGCCAACTCAATCATACAAATCCAGAGCATTGTTCCTACCAGGCCCTCAATCTGCTATGGAAATAAATATTCCCCACTGGGGACAACCTTATACCACCATGGGCAAGTGTCATGCTGGGGGTTAGACAAGATGAAGCTGGAAAGATTTGTAAAGCCTTAATATCCTTAAGAACAATAATCTATGTGCTAATTTGCTAATGCCAGCCAGTGCGCCGCCCCCCAACCCCATCGCCAATGGCAGGAGCAACAATGATCGCCTTTCTTTCTTTATCGGCATCATTTTGCACATGAAATTTCGCTAGCTGCTTAGATAACACGGCTGGTACGACAAATAAAGTCCATAAAATAAAGCAGTATAGCAGATCGCCCACAAGCGTGGAGCAATTTAATAGTTGTTTTTCAGCAGATGCAGATCGACAAAGCAGATTATAATTTAAGTCGTGCTGAAGGCATGTGTAGCAGACAAAAGCTAGTATTGACTTTAGTAGTTATTATTCTCCCCTGCAGTTTAAATTATTTTTTTTTTTACTAAGAGCAAAAGAGCAGTAAGGAAAAAAAAATTCTAACCTTATGTAAATGCAGTTCTCCAAATAGATTATTTTTGCAGATTCTTAAAGCACCGTGGGAAGTGTGGCTGCACAAATCTAAGGAATCTTAGGATTTTAAAGATGTGGCCATAAATATCACAATCCCATTTCTCACTTGGGGCTTAGTCAGCGCTCCCTACACTGCCCTGATGACGCAGGGCTACACGGGGGGTGCTCCTGGAAACTGCCAGATAAAACCCCTCAGACTCAACGGTCAGATACAGGGCCTGACACAAGGTAGGCGCTCAGGAACTACCTGGTGAACTAATAAATCTCTGTGGTTTATCAGTTTTGCTGGATGTAAACTAATTTAAAACATTGTTTTAATGTTAAGGCAAATCTGCACTAAGCATAAACCCATGTTATGTTTATACAAAATGAAATTGGCATTCAAACTTAAAAAATCATCTAGGGGATCAGGGATCCCAGGGGTGGAATGTGGAAGGTGATAAAAACAATCTAAAGGTGCTGTAGATGCATGGCACCACCTCACTGAGGGGTAGAGCGGCTGCTGCCCGAGGTGCTTAGTAACTTTGCAGGAAAGTGGAATCCGGAAGACCAAAGGCAAAAGAAACAATGCGAGAGACTGTGCTTTGGTTGATAAAGTTATTTCTCTCGGGAGTACAGGTTAACAATGCAGATACTGCTATACATGTACACTGGGAATAAACAACTACATAAAGATGCAGCCAGTGGTGGAAGTCAGCTTTTTCACTGTTGCGATGAGAGTTTACAGTTAAGCAAAGAGAGAAGGCCAGAATGATCCGTGTGTTAATACATTGGAACATTGCATGAATTTATGTTTAGCTTAAGATAGGTATAGATTTATCTGTATGTCCTTTGGTTACACAAAGACGCACTTATATGCATGTGAATCTATACCAGTCAGATACACACCTGTATCTGTTCCTCGTTCTATCAGCTGAGAGGACCTAGAGCCAAGGACGCCAAACACAGCCAGCACTCAGGTCTTGGTTTCTAATGCCACTCTCCACACTAGGTGAGCCTAGAGTGTCTGAAAGTGCCAGAGAGTAAGAAAAGGCTAAACAAATAAAATTAAATTAAAAAGCCAACCAAACAAAAACACGATGATAGCAGTACGTGCAGGGGGCACGGCAGCCAACCCCCAGAGCTCCTAATGGCCAGCATCGGTACAGCCTGAGCAACAAAACAAATAAAGTAGAATTGGATTGTAACCTAAAGTAAAAGTAAAAAAATAAATATTCATGGGTTTCTGCTAATATAAAAAAACGATTGAACAAATGAATAAATAGGAAAAAAGAGACATGTGTCCTGTGCAGAAAATCATGTCTACACTCTGCCCTCCAGGAGGTAGAGCACAGCCGTCTGCTATTCGAGTGTGGGCTGTGCTTCGTGACTTCCTTCCAAAGAGAACAGTACGGAAAGCGGGCAAGAAGGGTAACCTCGCAGAGGAGAAAACTGACAAGCACCAGCTCAGCCAGAAGATCAAGGTCAACATCAACAGTGATAAATCACTTTTATACTGTGGTCCCTTGATATGATGTCATGAGACGGGCCCTTTATCTGTGGTCTTCCTCCTAAAACCCGTGTCCCCAGTCTAACCATGAGAAAGGCATCAGACAACTCCCAGCTGAGGGACAATTCCACAAAACCCCCTGCCACCCGTCCTCAAACCTGTCCCCCTCATCAAAGATGAGGGAGGTCCGAGTGCCCGTCACAGTCAGGGGGCCTAAGGACATTTGACAACCAAACATGATGTGGTATCTGGAACCGGATCCTGGAGAGAAGAATAGTAGGACAAACTAAAGAAATCTGAATAAACTATGGCTTTAGTTAGTAATAATGTGACGATATTGGTTCATTAATTGAAGCAGATGTACCATACTAATGTAAAATGCTAATACTGGGGGAAATTGAGTAGAGGCAACAATCGGTACTGTTGTTGCAATTTTATGTAAATATAAAACTGTTCTAAAATGAAAAGTTTAGTTTTGAAAAATCTAAGTAGGTCGCGGGCAAAAGGCCAAGTATGGCTGAATCTTTAAAGACAGGGCTTGAAGGCAGGCTAGCAGAGGCTGCCCCAGAAATGCCGGGTGTGCTTTGAGTCTTCTCCGCAGTTAGTGGTGCCTGGTGGCGAGGTTTATGGTTTACGGAGCACTACATAAACTTTGGACTTTACTCATGATAACTCCAAGGAAACTTCAAGGATTTACAATCTTCTTGTTTAAGGAGTAGAACAAGGAGGAAAGCTGGGAATCCTCTAATGATTAACCAATATATGGTGTTTACATCATTCAGGTTAAAACAATAATGCATTTACAAAGAATTAAATTAACCCCTTATCAGTAAGACTTACTCAAGTATTTTGTTTTCATATTATGCAAAGATAATAAGTAAAGCTGCTTTGTTTTAGCAATATTTTCTTGTTCGCTTTTAAGATTCTTTGGAAGTTCATAGTGGCGACTATAAATAATCCATTTCATCTCATTTTAGCAATTTCTCACTTTTTACTATACCTTTTACTATTTGAAAAGCTAATATCCCAGATAATTCTTGAAAATGAGAAATCTCATCAGTTTATTTTATAAAAAAGCCTTTTAAAATACAGTGTCCAGCAGAAGTAATGCCTGCTTGAGTGTGGGTGGGGTAATAATATGGGTGTAATAATTTATAGTTTTAATTTGAACACTTCATCTAAAATATCATATGGTATGCTTGAGTGTCATATTGTTATGCAACAGAATTACATGTTTATGATTTTTAATAAAAGATTTTGTAATAAAAAGGGGGTGTTATTTGTGCTGGACCCCTGTATATTGTGTTTATTTTTCATTGTATAAGGCCCGCAGTAACTGTTAAAATGTAACTGGTGTTTTAATCCTTAGTAAACCATACTTGCTTATTAATAAAATGACTCATCAGACTACTTTGTCCAACAGTTTCATAGGCATTGTAAGTGAACATTTGTCTCTCCCTTTCCTCGTTCCTCCCTCTCTCCCTCCCTCCCTTGCTTTCTTCCTCCCTCCTTTCCTTCTTTCTTCCTTTCCTTCCCGCCTCCCTCCCTCCTTTCCTTCCTTCATTTCTTCTTTCTTTCCTTCCCCACAAAATGCTGATTGAGTGTGTACTCTGCCCAGGATTTAGGAACACAATATAAATAACAGCTGATTGGCATCAGGGAGCTCACAGTGTGGTGGGAGGAACAGAGGAATGGATAGATAATTAAACCTCATTGTATGAGCATTAGGCTAGAGATGTGCAAAGGATGCTTTCGATGGGAACACAGGACAGAAGGCTGTGACTCAGACAGAGGGGGCCCTGTCCGTGCAGCGCCCCCCCTCACCCAACAGTCGGCCAACTGTGTATCACTTTCAGATTGCCTCCTCTGTCCTGAGGGACATTCTGAAATTGGATCATTTTGATCAACTGGCAAATGCATCAGATATAATGGAATCAGCTCAGACTTCTCTCTTATCACGTCCCTAGAACTAAAAAACAAGGCGTTTGTGCTGTCCCCTGGCCCTCCCCACATCAAATACATAAAACAGAAGGGGTTTAGGAACGTGATTAGATTTAACTGCTTTGCATAGTATTTAGCCAAATGTCTGAGCAGAAAGCCAGATTTCTTTAAGGGTTTAGAAAGTTAGTAAAATAACTTCTAAAATATTTCTCTACAACTTCCTTCTCTGATAACATTTTGTTAAAGTCGTGAGTAGAGATGCCTTGTTTCTGCATCAACCGGAAGTGACAAATAGCTATTCAGCTACAAACTGATAGTGCTGGTCTCAATGACCGTCTTGGAAAAAGAATGTCTCCATTGTTGAGCCTGAAAGGGGCAAAGTGGAAGCCTGTCAGAAGGGCCTTCGTGTCACACTTTTGCTCCAAAATGTGCCGAATATCATGGGCTCCTGTTGTACTACCACGTAAGGCAGAGCCCACGTTGCTAGACAAAGGCCACCGGCAAATACTGTTAACCCGGACACGTGAGCTCTGAAACTATGAACCAGCCACGCCTTCCAACAACTAACCTTAGCAGTAGACTCTCTTAGGCTTTTATCCAGGGAGTGTTTAATTAAAATTCTTGTTTATTATTTAATTCAGGAAAAAGATATTTCTAAATCTGTGAATGTTGGAAGGAAAATTATATACGTGCAAATTATACGTGCCTGGCTGTAAATTTATCACATGTTTCAATGGGACCCTGGAGAGACTTTGCTAACGCAATGTTAACCGAGGATGTTTATAGAACCACCAGATTGACAGCTGATCTCTCCTTTCCTAAGCCAGCGATTTCTGGGAAGAAAGAAGCTGTTCCTTACACAACGTGCTAAGTGCACTGCCTGGCTTGAATAAGCCGTGGGTGTGAGTCTGCCTCTGCTGTTTTGGTTTGTCAACAATAGCTTCCCTAAATAAGGAAAGTCCCGAAGGCAGTTCTTTGATTAAACTCCAGATCTTGCCTCTAATCTAGTCCAGATAAAGAGCGCTCTGTGGAGTGGCTATAACCTGTACCACCCAGGGCGAGCCCAGCCTTCCAGGCTGGTGAAGGGAAAAGCTGATGGTGGTGTGTTAGGCACTGTTACCAGAGACAGAAAAAGACGTTGAGGCTGAACAGAGCTCAGAAGTCAGATGGCACTTTCTCAGATCAAAGGATGGCTTCGTTCACGTCTCCCTGGCCGCGCCCACGGTGTAGCAGCGGGCAGCAGGGTGAGGCGGGAATTCAATCAAGAGGAAGGCAATCCCGAACCAGTGACCAGGTTCTAGCCAGGGACTCCTGAGCACTCGGGCCCTCCTGCCTGAACCCTTGCCACCCTCCCCTGCTATTCCTCCCCTTTCCTGGGAGTAATTATTACTCATCCTTTGAGATTCTAATCAGACACCACCCCTGCCAGGAAATGTCCCTCTGTTGCTTTAACCACTTGACCCCATCTTCATCCATGTGTTTCTACCACATGTGTAGCAGATACCGCCCCTAGGTGCATAGGCACTCCCTGACCCTTCCTGATGGAGTCATTGCTCTAGCAGCACGTGACTATTCCAGCCACTGGGTGAACATTTATTGAGGAAACAAGTTTAAAGAGAAGTGGAAATGATGATTGTGAAGGGTGGCGGGAGATGACTGAGCAAGAGAATGATTTGCAAAACTAAATGCAAACTACTCTGAAATCATCAGTACGTATTTCAGCTAGAGAGGTGAATGGTCTTCAGTCTTGGGTTGGAAGAGCAGAGGAACATAGAGAACACAAGGCTAACTCCATCTTTTGGAAGCAATAGAGGAATTGTAACAAAATAAATCTCAACAGGGAGAAGAAGGGTGTGCCTGAAATGTGTGTACATAGGTGTGGATGCATATCTGTGCACAAAGCACACATCTTATTTTGTAAATGAGTATACCACCACCCCCGATGTGTTTCGTTTTTGTTTTTGGAAGGACTTTTTTTGGCACTTGCCTGGCACTAATTCAAAGAGATCATCTCAGCAGAATCACTTGCTTCGTCCTTCTCAAACCCAGATAATGTTCCAAGTTTTAAAGTACCTGCTTCCATCCTCCTCTCAAAGATAGTTAGGCCATATTGCTAATTCTCAAACCAATCAAAAGGGAGTTCTTAGGAGTCTGTTACCCACAATAGTGGCACTTCTAATAAATTCAGTGGGATACTACTCAAGAACACGTAAGGATGACTAATTTTTGCTAGAGCAGGATGAACTGGGTCACAGAGCCCTAGCAAAATTGTCTGATGCCTCTAAAATTTAAAAAATCGAATACAAAGAGACCACTTCATGGCAGATATGGAAGAATGTGATTCCTGATTAAAAAGAACATGATGTCATCCAATTATTTGTGAAGTATTGTTGTCATATTTTTCCATAGCATAACAGTTAGGGGTGAGCAAACTTCTTCTAGAATGAGCCAAACAGTAAGTATTTTCAGTTTCACAGGCCATAGTGTCTCTGTCACCACTGCTCAGCCCTGCTCTTGACGTGTCCAGTAGCCACAGAAAAATATGTAAACAAATGGGCGTGTTTTTATGCCTGTGGCTACGTCAGAAAATATTTACAAAAACAGGTGAAGCGTTTGCTAATCTTTACTAATAGTTGATGTAAGAGAAGTATAAGATAAAGTGTATAACTCTTTTTGGTTTTAAAATGTCTGTTGTGCATTTTTTAGCATGCAGTACCATCCGGTAGGTAAAGGATTTTGCTCCGGACCAGACCCGGGTTTGAATTTGTGCTCTGCCTCTACTTTCCTGTGTCGCACTGGGCAGGCTGTCAACTTTCTAAGCCTTGATTTCCTTGTCAATGATACAGGTGAACAATGGTACTTATTTCCTTGGCGGTTGTGAGGATTAAATAAAACAGTATGTGTCAAGTACAGAGTTTGGCCTCTCGATAACATTATCTAACCCACCCATTTGCATTGTCCTAGAAGATGCTCGTCTGTCGCTGTGAGAGCCCAGCACAGTGTCACCTGCCTGGGAACTTGAAGCGAATTCCCACTTTGTAGGGTGGCCCCAATCTTTACGAAGTTCAGCTACCTAGATTTCCATCCCCCAACTATTGCCTTCAGGAGACAGATTTCATGGCACCCTGGTTACCTAATGACCCCTTTTAAGGATAAAAATTTAGGTTTCTGCCTCGAAGCGGGTCTGCATAGGAGTGGAACCTGAGACGTTTTTCACATGGTTTGAAACCAATTTAATATCGTCATTTAATTGCACTGGCTCACATTTGAGTGTTCTCCTGAGAACAAGGGCTCATTTGTCTTTGATTTTTCTGCTGATTAGTGCTGTGCCTAGCACACACCGAGCATTTCATAAATGGCTTTTGAAGGAATATTGGTAACTGGATGACATGAGTTGAAAAAACAAAAGAAGAAGTCAGTACCTGCCCGTGACTCTCAGGGTGTGTCCTTGGGGCCCTGAATAGCCACCCTTATATGCAGACCCTTCTGGGGACGGGGCTAGTCTCAAAACTCAAAGAATCATTTCCCCCAGATTCTTTTCAGGGATGGATAAAAGCCGATGGAGAACTCATTCTATACAGTTATGTGGACAAGAAATGTAACTTGATTTTTCTGTAACCCAACCAAAATTGTGTTTCCTGCCTTCACTTAGTGGGGTACAGACTTAAACCCAGTCATTTCCAGTTTCCCCTTCTGGCCCCATCATTGTGTCTAAGGCATCATGGGGCCTGGGGTTCTTCTAGGCCCTGGACACCACCGATCCATCCAAGCGGGCACCCCGGAGATGCCCGTGATCCTTCCCGGCCCCGGTCATCAGGTGCACAGGGTGTGGTCCCTTGTTACTATTCACGCGGTTCCTTCCAAAGCAGCCCTCTGTCCCTGCTCCTTCCAGGACTCCAGAAGGGACACTGTCCTCCGTGAGCTGCTGTCTTCCCTTCTTTCAGGCAGTAGGCAAGAATGTCCTCGGTGATTTCTGGCGGAAGGACAAAAGGACTCATGGAAATGTGGTAGGAACAAACAAACTAGTTAACATTCCACAATTATTCTGCCACACACATCATTCAAATTCAGATGAACTGGACAGGGTGGGTGTATACCTGTGTGCAAGTAGCCTGCATGGCTCTCAGCTACAGGACGGGGCCAGAGGGGAGACGGCATGGGGAAAGAGGCTGGGCTTGCTATATGAAACAAACAACCAGTCCACACCATTAGAGCTGCGCCCGAATGAAAGGAGCTGCTTCGGTGACCAGTGCATTCCTGTGCAGAAAACACGCAGCCGCAGCTCAGGGCTGGCGTAGGCAGGTGCTAGGGAAGAGATGTATGGCTTGGGGGAGGGTGGGAGTTTTCTTCAATGTTTTTCTAATGCAGAAATTCTGCATTTGTTTAGAAGTGTGTGCATGCGTGTGTGCATTTGGTTTGATATTGTGGTGACAAGCCCCACAAGACATAGACTACCACCTTGTCGTGTGACCTCAGGTGAGACCCCACCTCCCTGGCCTACCCCACTGGGACAATAAGGCTTACCTTGTGTGTTTGCTGGGAGGCTTATGTTAGGTGAAACGCTTCGCAGGGCGATGGGTTCCTTGTTAGCTCTCAGCAGCAAGTAGATAAGCCTTGGTGGAAATGCTAACCCCGAGGTAACTCCTCAGTCCTCCCAAAGCTTTCTAACACTGCCATTTTCAGGGTTTCCAGAAGCAACACATCCTTTCCTAGCGTGTTCCATTCCTAGAGAAGTGCCACTAGGACTCAGATATTCATGACTGAGGTTCCAGAGCCCTTGCTCTTCATAGGGAGGTAGAACTGCCATGCAGGTAAGGTGACCGAGTACACGGCTGATGACTGTCAGAGCCTCAGTTGGAAGTCAGATACTTTGGCTGCAGAGCCTCTGTCATCAACCACCGCCCTGTCCTGCCCTCACCCAGGTGGCTGTTCTGCCGCCACTGACTGGCTGTGTGCATGAATGTTCCAGGCTCCCCAGAGAACCAACACCAGCAGGATAAATGAGTACACATGTACGTATAGAAGTGTGTGTGTGTCTCTATACCTACATCTGTATGTCCGTACATCAAGAGAGAGAATGAGAGAGATTTATTTTAAGGAATTGGTTCCCATGATTGTAGAAGCTTAATAAGTCTAAAATCCTCAGGGGGGGCCGGCAGACTGGAGATCCAGGAAGAGGCAGTCTGCTGGCAGAATCCCCCTTGTTTCCGGGAGGTCGGTCTTCATCCTTTTTGGGCCATCAACTGACTGGGCAAGGCCCACCTGCAGTATGGAGCTCATCTGCTTTACTCAAAGTCCACCACTTTAAGTGTTCATCTCATCCAGAAAACACTGTTGCAGGAACAACCAGAACAGTGTTTGACCAACTGTCTGAGCACCCATGGTCCAGCCAGGGTTGACACATGACTGTCCCACAGTGGGTTCCCACAAAGACTCATTCTAGGTCCTCTTGAGTGTTCCACGGTGTGACAATCAGGTAAGAGCAAAATGAGCTGATTTCGGAAATAACTTTTGAGATTTTAAGATGAAAGGTGATGTTTCGTGACCCAGGTTTTCTCCTTTCTTCTCCCCTTCCTACCCACTCCTACCCCCTTTCCCTCCTCTTTCTTGTCCCCTGTCTTTCTTTTTTCTGGGAAAAAGAAGAGGGTGGAGAGAAGGGAAGAGAAGGAGAGAGATTTTAACAGCAGTAGTTTTGCAATGTGATATTCACAGCGTGTTGCAAAACTATCCTGCCTGAGGCAAGTGTATCTAAAAGGCAAATTCCCCTCAGGCTGGTGTGGCTCAGTAGATTGAGCACTGGCCTACAGACCAAAAGGTCACCAGTTTGATTCCCAGGGGACATGCCTGGGTTGCAGGCCAGGTCCCCATTTGGGGGCATACAGGAAGCACCAGATGTAAATGCCAGCACTATAGAGTAAATCAGCATTTACATATCTTAGAATTTCGATGTCCTTGTGTGTACCTTTTTTCTTGCTTCTCAGGGAGGCAATTTTCAAAATGTCACAGAGTTTGAAGAATTTAAGTATGGCTCCCAACTGCCAGTGGGTCAAGTTGGAAACCCATTCACATGCAATTGTTTGCCTCGGAGCCTCGTTACAAAAGGGACTGCTGGGTCTGGCGCAGCTGTGGCCACTGCTTTCTGCGTCCCTTCAGCCAGCTGCATCTTCGCTTGTTCAGATGTGGATAAGACGCTGTGTTCTGTTCTCCGCGTGGGAAGTCACAGGCCTGGGATGACGAGAGCAGAAAGAGGGCTACCTATCGGAACATCTGCGACGAGTTCCCACGACCAGTCTGCCTGGTTACCATCATCTTTCAGGACAACTGCTTCAGCTAAGAGGGCAGAGGGTAACTCCCTAATATCAACTCAAACTAAAAATACAGTTGCTAATTGCTCCATGAGTAAGTTACGATAAATGTGCCTACTAAATTGCAAGGCAAGGTTGACTTAACTAGCAAAGTAACACTTTCAAGATGAATTTTTATTCAAAATCACCAAACCCAGAAACAAATCAAATGTTCATCCATTGGTGAATGGGTAAGCAAATGATGGTATATCCATATAATGGAATACTACTTAATAAAAAAGGACAACTTACTACTATGCGGAAAACATGGATAAATCTCAAACACATTATGTGAAGTGGAGGAAGCCAGACTTCAAATGCTACCTACCAATACAATTTTCTGGAAAAGGCCAAACTAAAAAAGGAAAGAAATCAGATCAATAATTGCCAGGCACTGGAGATGGCAGCTAGGGGTTGACCTCAGAGGAGCACGAGGGAATTCTGGGGGGTGACGGAACTGTTCTATATCTTGATTGTGGTGGTGGTTACATGACGGTATACATTTGTCAAAATTCATAGACCGGCAACACCTAAAAAGGGTGACTTCACTGCACATAAAATATGTCTCAATAAATACGACTTCTAAAGAAAGATGTATGGTCGTGCCAATGTCTGGAGAGAGAGAGAGAAAGACAATGATTTCTGCAAAGAGTTTTCAAGGCAAAACAATGGGAGTTACAAGCCTCCCCGACCTTGCACGTGCTGGCAGCGCTCTGTTCAGAGTGAAGTCAGAACACTGTGCAAGAGGCTTGGAAGGTAACCAGCAGACCGCACGCTCTGTTCTCCATCCAGTTCTAAGTATTCTCTGCCAGGGCTTTTGTTTGTTTATTGCACATGTTCACTGTCTGTCTGAAGGTTGAAAACGTGCCGCCAGCATAAACCCTGCTGCACGGAGACTCCTCTTCCGGGGAGAGGAGCCCTGTTCCCGGTCCAGCTGGTACAGTTTCTCCTGGAGGGCACGAAACGAACGCCGACCAAGCTCGAGTGGTTTCCCTTTATCTGTTTCTGGGCTGCACCTCAGGAACGTATAGGACCAGTGAAACAAACAAAAAAAAAGACAAGTTTTTCAGTTTGCCTTAAAGAGGTAAAAAGAAAAAAGTAGGACAGAGAGGGTGGCCAGCATAAGTTAGCCAAGGAGTGTCAGGTGAGTGGTGTGTCACTCAAAGTGCCAGCCAAAATCGCATTTGGAGTCAAAGGCAGGGGCTGGTAGCAGAAACAGTCTGAAGAAATCCTAACTGTCTTAAGAGGATGAGGGATAGTGACATGGGAGGTTTGACAAGAGGCTTGCTGGGGGTGGGAGAAAAAGTAAGAGCCTCTGAGTCTTTCTAGATGGAAGGGAACACCCCAGATGGCACCAGTGGTGGCTAGAGAGACTGACCTGCCTCCAGAGTAGAACTTAAAGATCTCCTTTCCTAGTGTCAAGCACGCCCCTGATTTGCAAGGTTTTACCTCTGTCTTCTTCTCTACAGACTGAGATCATTAATACAGGCTTTTCCTCCCCACAGAAAAGTCACCCTGCAGCCGCGATGCACTCACTGCTAACTGGCATTGGGGTGGCAGTCCGTACTTGGCTTTGAGATCCGCAGACAAACGCACTGCTTTGTTTTTACCAAGGTCGTTTATCACCTCTGTCTGCATTATGTGTAAGCTGCTGATCTTTGCCTTTTCCAAGCTGTGTTCTTTTCTTCCCATACCAGACCGTTCACTGGACTCACCTCTGTCACTATGAATCAGGCATTGGGCATCTGAGCACGGTGCTAGGCGGGGGAGATAGAAAGATTATCAGAACCATTTACAGACAACCTTTTGCAACGAAATCAGTTGGAGCCAGGAATGGTGCGCTGTCATCAGTAAGTCTGGCCTCCAAGGAACAGCCTGCCTGTCTCCTATGGTGCTTCCCTAGTCCTTGGTTTTTCACTGATTCCGTGTCCTATTAAAAACAGCCCTCTGAGCAAGGTGCCATTAGCACCCCCATTTGTCAGAATCAGGGTACAGAGGGCCTAGAGGACTTGCTGAAGGGCACTCGGCTATTAAGGGGGCAGACCTGGTATTCAAACCCATGCCAGTGCCTTGCCAAACCAGTTACAGGGGCTGCTTCATCCTTGTGAAACCAAGCCATTTCTTTCCAAAGTAACAGGCTCTCTAAACATGGCCTTCAATATTTCAAAAATATGCAGGATATACAATTAGGAGCTGGCTGTGGGATTCTGTGGAAAGGGACTGGCATCAGATTGACTCAGATTCAGATACAAGCTCAACAACTTAATGGCTATGTGAACTTGAGTAAGTTGCTCGCTCTTTCCAACTCTAATATTGGAATGATAATTAATGCTTATCTTGTAGAATTATTTTAGAGATTAAATGTGGCATATGCTTGAAAACCACTCCATAAATGGTACTTTTTCTTCAAATAATGATTCCCCAAAAATCTCATTTCTTGCTACTCCTAGCCATTGCAAATTGGCATAAAAAGACAGCTGGACATGTTCAGAGCAGCTAACCATTGTTTTTCAAATTTTAAATGTCTAACATCCTGGGGTATGTATTGAGTTGTACACCAGATGTGAAGGAGGGAGTAAAAGTGGCACTGCCTTCTAAATGAGCGCCATGTGTTTAAGAAGGACCCACTAGAACAAAGACATTAGCACTGACATTGACCCTCCCTTCTCCTTTACCCTCCCTCCAAATCCTGCCCTTGCAAAAAATCTTGATTCATCTCTATGTCTGAAGCTGGAATCTCATTTGTTACAGGTGCTACATCTCAGGAAGAACATAAATGAGTTGGAAACCATCCTAGTGATTTCTGTGTATCATTAGAGAGCACCTACGTTTTAATTTCATGCAATGCAGGAATCTCTTTCATGTGTCTTGACCTGAACCCAAGTCCTTACACCCTTACCAGTGTTGGGAGTGCACTCATCACATTACAATGCAACTCCTTCTATTTTTCAGCCTATGGTGGCTCCCTGTAACCTCACTAGTCTCTAGCATTCTTACAAACAAGTTCCACTTTCACATTACCTCCTCACATGTGCAGATGAAAATATGATCCTGCTGCTCCTCTCCGCATCAAATCTTCTTTTCCAGGGGATCCAGCTTTCAGCCTTTTACTCTTTCTTATGAACAGTGTGCAGACTTTCGGCTCTGCTTAGCCTTCAGCTCTGTCCAGGACATCATCACCCTATGTTACCATGAGGCTAAGATTGTATTGACTTTTTTAGTTATCTGTCCCCTTGTTGGGTGAGCACTGAGCTTGTAAAGATAGAAACAGCCTAAGGAAAAGACGAGGCCCTTGGCCCGGAAAGTGGCGATGAGCACCAGGAGTGTGAGGTAGGTGTGACTAGGGCAGAGAACCTGAACTCCATCAGCATCCTGGACATCAGTCCTGCTCTCTGGGGCGGGACAAACCTGTGAGACTGATACAGTACATAGAATCCAGGGGGCCAGTCAATTAATTTAGAATGAATAATAATGCCTTGGGATCAAGAAATGCCTCAGATTCAGTGCAGTTTATTTATTTCTCCTTCTTTCACACAAGGACATCATGGACTTCTTAGTCAAATGTCTCCCTGGAATTTCTAGATGCTAAATATACTGTGTGATCTTCATCTACCAGCATGATAACCCACTGAATCTCCTTTCTGCTTCTTCAAATGGCAACAACCAGCTCTCCCAGTTATTCCAGGTGTCCTTGAACGTCCAGACAACCACCAACGTGATCCAGGTGGAGGATAAAGTTGGCAAAAGATCAGACTTGGAATAAAATGTTTGCTTGACAACGATTGACAGGGAGACCATCAAAGACTCTCAAACACAGCATATGGCTCCTCTGATATGCAAAGCTCACTCCTGGAGGTTAAGAGGAGTTTGAATCAAGATATCTGACCTTTGGGCTCTTGCTGTCAAGGCAAGAGAAGAGAGGAACCTGTGAAACGGTTAAGAACAATGAAAGGAGGCATGGAAGTTACATGAAAGGTCCAACATAAATGGCATAGGCGTTCAGAGTGGATTTGGCTAAGAAGGAAAGAACACGGTGAGGGAGTGCAGAAAATGACCTAGAGGTGAACTTTGAAGGATGAGTGAACTTTCGATCGGAAGGGGTGAGCTTTATAGGCAGCACGGCTTAAAATAGAAAATAAGGAAGGAAGAACGCACTGGTGGGGTGAATGCGTCCTGTCAGTGATGACAGATTTAAGGAGGCCTGTCGAGGATGAACATGTGTACTGAAGCTCAGGGCGAGACCAGGAGACACTTAAGGAAAACCTGCAGACGTGGTGCAAGAACATGAGCTGCTCGCGTGGAGCCCAAAGGGGACGTGGGATTGAACCTTGGGAGCTACAAAATGACAGCACTTGGAGACAGTCAAATAAAATATTACTTTGCAAAGTAGTTGGAAACTTTAAAGAGAATGACTAGACGTATTCAGAAGTGTGAATACAAACTCATAGTTTATATATATACATCATGAGTCATTAAGAGAAACAGACATGTGCCTGTATCCTGAACTGATTTTGGCAGCAAAAAGGACAACAATATCTTTTCTAAGCTAAATGACAAGACCCAATATATCCAGTGTTATATTACATATGAGACCGGGGATTCCATGGCACACAGATGACATCTCTGAACAGAAATGTGTTCTAATGCCCTAGTCCCCGACGTAGGATCCCCCGCTTCTTGAAAAGTGTCAAGTTTTCTTTCAAGTAGTCCGTGTGCTAATAAGAGCTGACCTCATTTTCTCTCTTGACTGTCTTTTTTTTTCTTTTAGAAGGCGTCAAATATTCCGGGAACTTTATTTTAAAAGAATAAATCAAATAGAACATACCTTTCATTGACCCAAACATGCGTACATAATCCATCCTTAATACAAAATGCACTCAATTGAAAAATTACACATAAAATACAAAGGAAATGCAACTTAACGTAAGTAAAATGATTGCTAGCAACAGCAGTTTAACAATCAAATTAATAAAGACATTATACATTGGAAAAAACAACAAGAGCAACACCTTAAAGTCCATTATTTATAGTACACCAAGGGACATTCTGATATGGGATGGTTTAACTCAAAGCAAAGAATAAGGCACCTGCTATGAATTTAGGACAGTAACTTTCATTTTAAAAGTTAATAAAATAGAATTAGTTAACCAAGACACTAGTTTCAAAGAGTACAGGGATTGATTCCCTGGGTGAGAAAGAGAAAGGCAGGTAACAATGTAGATAAAAACCCACTGGCCCCAGGTCAGCTGGTTCCTCTCCTCTTCTAGGCTAGTCACATTTCTGACGGTCCAGCCCCTCCCCTCCTTCACTCCCCCCCCCCGCCACTTTGGGACATCAGGAGCTCTCTCTGAGGTCACTGAGCATAGACCAGGTGGCAGGTTTCCCCTCTGTTCCTCTTAAAACAGCTTGTTTTAAAAGAAATGTCCTGGAGCAATTAACAGAGCAAACCAACAGCTTTCTTTCCGATTCATCAATGCATAGACACCTCTCAGGCTTTTTTTGTTCAGTCACGGGTAAGTATTCAAATAGCCAATACTTGTAGTTTCCAAGTCTGCCTTCTCTCTCACCCTTACCATGAATAAAAAGCGTCAGATCACAACCGGTAAAATCCAACAAAGGGAGGACTAAAGATCCTTATCTATAAATATGTTTAATTCCAGGTAGCACTTTCATCTGACGTACCTAGAACCCTAACAGAATTTTCATCATAAATCTTGTCTCTTGACCACCTTGTAAATCCACCGCACTTTCTGATCCTTTCGTTTCTACATACTCCCCCGGCGCTCTAAAAGTCCTGAATGATAGAATTCGGGATAACTGTGAACAAGATACTTCTGTTTTCCTTTAACTTTGGTTAAAAATAGGTGTGCTACTAATGTGCTATTTTTATAGAAAATTTATTTTTGTATGTAGTGTTGCATCAGGGCATCTCAAACTTAGTTACCAGCTTTCCCTTTCTACACCAGAGAAACCAGAGGCTGTTGCCATTTCTTGTTCATAAGATGTTTTGATGCCGCACCTGAGTACCCCACAGAAAAAGCAGACCCTATTTTTTTAAACATCTGCTTTATAAAATAAAGAGGATTTTTGGTGAGGAGGGGATGTGTCTCTTCCCAACATTTTATTCTAAAAATGTTTAAATTCCACTGGAACCGCAAAGGGCTATTTTTACCATGACTCCTTTCCTCTAATAGAGAAACAGAAATAAACACCTTGGGGCCTTTGATATTATGTTTAACTGGCAACACACTTCAATTTTTTTACAAAAGTGTAAACAGAAGAATTGTGTGACTGTGGAAGGGGAGGGCAGTGAAGCAAACGTTGGCGCGGAGAACCGTGTCTTTGGTCGCATGGCTTAGGGGAAGGAGGAAATGCCAAAACGGCCTCAAGGACAAAGCGCATTTGCCTCATACCTGGAGCAGCCAAGGAGGGGCCTGGCTCAAGTCATGAAAAACAAGGCATTGCTGGGGCTCCAGACCCTGACTGCAGGCCGGTGATTTCACCCGCTGTCTGTCTTAGGTGCAAAGTAAATCATCCCTTTGCTGTGTGTTCTCTCTAATGTCTAACCCGGAGGCTCCAAACCATAGCCTGGAAGTGGTTAAGAGAAGGAAGCTCAGCAGAAACCTCCAGCTTGGCTGCCGTTGGAGCTGTGAGGATACTGGGGCTAATGACTCAGAATGGTTTTGATTCTCTGAGGGGTTCATGTCTCCATGGCTCACCCTGTATTTGGCATGGATAATCCAGCATTGGCCAGAGTAACCATCATGATAGTATGGTGGAGAAGTTCTGCCTCTCTCCTAGGGACTTCCCTTTGGGGGGGTTATGGGGGGCAGAGCAGTGGATTGGTGGCAATACTAATGTGGATTTTAATGGTTGGATAGATGATTAAATTGGACATATTCCAAAGTTGAAAGTCACAGATAGAATTTGAGATGTTTCTTTTCTTTTAGCTTCCTTCTCTCTTTTCCTTTATTTCTGTTTCTTTGCCTCTGTTTGTTTCTCTCTTTGCTCCCTTGCTTACCTCACCTTTCCTTCTTTACTTTCTTTCCTTCTCTCCCTCCCTCCCTCCTTTCCCTTTCCCTCCCTCCCTCCCTCCCTCCCTCCCTTCCTTCCTTCCTTCCTTCCTTCCACCATAGGAATCTTTTGTAACATCAAACTTTAGACCTGGAAGAAACCTTAACAGTTACTTCTCAAATCTTCTCAAATCTGTGGTGTGGGATAAAAAGTCCTGGGTTTCACTCCAAGCCCTACCACCTACTGGGTGTGCATCCTGGGGAAACACCATCTTTGTGAACCCTAGTTTTCTCATCTGTCACTAAGACTGCTAGACAGGGACAGGATGAAGCTCTCCCACCCCTCAGCCCAGTGCTCTTTGTGTTTGCCCCAGGATCCTATTGGCACCTTCCCATTTGCCCCCATCACCTTCCCCCAGGGGTCTTCCCCCAGGCCCCTGGCCTCCCCTTTGTATCGTCTGTGTTCCCTCCATACCTATCCCTGTGGGGCCAGAGGACAGCTATTCCTGGGCCAGGAAAAGCACTGGAATTTAGCTTTTCCCACAGCAATAAATATCCTGATCCTCCAGAAGTATGACATTAAAGCCACAGTGGAACAGATACCCTTTCTCACATTGGCTTCTGTGTCAGGCCCCACCTCCCAAGTGGTTGACCCTTATCCTTGCCCTCTCTGCAGCCGAGTCTGTTCCTGGGGAAGGCCTCGTTGACCGCCTCCAGGGTGGGGTCCCCTACTCTAGGACCTTATACAGCATCATCCCTTCTGAGTACGTGTCACAGTTTGCCATCAGAAACGCATGGCCCTGTTTGGCTCTGTCATTGACACCCCCCCTCCCCACTTTATATTGTTTGATTCAGAAAGTCTGAACATTTCCCTGTCTGGCTCATCGCTGTATCACCAGGGCATCACTTCGAGTCTGTTTTCTCCATGAAAATGTGCTGAATGAGTGAGTGAATGGACTTAACTTTCTGATGAATGATCTAACAACACCCATCATCTCTCCAGGCCATAGTGTATGCCAAGTGCTATAGATTGATTGTTTGGGTTGCCCCCAAACTTATATATTATAACCGAAACCCCAAAGTGGTAGTTATTAGGGGGCAGTGATCTTTGGGGTGATAAAGTCAATAAGGTGGAGCCCCCCATGAATGGGATTAGTACCTTTATAAGGAGATCCCAGAGAGCTCCCTGGCCCCTTCGACTGGGTGAGCACACAGCAACTGAACAGCTTCCTGTGAGCCAGGAGGCCAGCTGCCACCAGAAACGGAATCTGCTGGTGTCTTGGTCTTGGACTTTCCAGCCTCCTGAACTGTGAGAAATAAATAGTTGCTGTTTATAAGCCACCAGCCTGCGGGACTTCACTATAGTAGCCCCAAAGATCTAAGCAAAACCCCTGGTTCTAAACTACGCATTTTACACAACTTAGCTTGCTTAATTTTCAAAACAGCCTTCTGAGAAAGCGATCGCTGTGCTTTATAGGCAAGGACATGGAAGCCAGTGAAAGGACCAAGATGGACCTTCAACTCCGCTTCCAGGTTCAGGAAAGGCTTTCCCAAAAGTGACGATGATGAAACCCCACTTAATTCCTTCCAAGTCTTGCTAAAACCAAGTTCAAGTGGCTGAACTCATCTGGCAGTTTAGCATCTCAAGAGGGAGCAACAGATATCTCACATGGATGATCATACAGTTGATGTTCACAAAGGCTCTATTAGCTATGGGACATATCTGTAAATATGAGACATAAGCATCTGGAAATAGATCTGGGCTAAGCTAGTTGACCGTGGAAAGTATGGGGATTTTTTTCTTTTGTTCTCCCTTCCCCTGCCCACAAGTATAGATGGCCCCTTAGAAATCAAGAACTGTTCCTTCTGGTTGTCATAAGACCCTAATACCAATCTGTCGAGCACAGGTTTAGCTGTCTTACACCCCCCAAAATGTGGAGGATCCTTTCTTATCTTCTCTGTCATGCAACAGCGTTGTGATGCCTGTTCTTTCAATGAATTACGCACAAGGCAGCACTATGCCCTGGTATGAAAAGTCACATTTATCCTCATTCTGGACACTGGCTCTGTGGGGTTATGTCAGTGAATGCCACTGTCATCCCCACTCGGCCTTAGTCAGCTGAGTTGGAAGAGATTCTGTATTTGTCTTATTTTTTTTTAAGAAAAGAGATTATTGAATAGATGCCTGTTTGAAAGCAAATTCCTTTTTGGGCAAAATCACCAGCCCTCATCATCCCGTGAGCCCTGACCTAAGGGTGAGAATCATAGATAATAAGAGGTTTATTTAAAGAAGAATCAGAGATAAAACACTACAATCCCCTCATCTCACAAATGCACATTTTTCTTTTCCTTTGATGCTCTTGTGTTACATCTTTTTGGAAGCTGTTTTCTCATTCAAACCACCCCTACTGGGCAAGCCCGTCTGGAAGAGCCGCAGGTGTTCCCTGGCTGCTGCATACAAAGCCTGCTTGTTAATCAGCCCCATCACGTGTCTTTTGACCCCCTTCTACCCAGCTCTCTCCACCTCTCCTCCCGGCCAACCACCATGGCTACTTCTAAAAGGGAAAAAACTGAACAGCCAGTTCAAAGCGCTATTATCCTAAAGACTCTTTAACAAGGCCTGGGGCTTCCAGTAAATGAGTTCAAGCTTTTGCTCCCCTCCCCCCTTCTAGACATGGGTCCCCCTTGCCCCCATTCACTGGTCGCTGCAGAGCTCATGGACTCTGCTACATGCTGTAGGCACTGGACATTCCACCAAGCGTCCCTCTGGGATCCTCTCAGTCACCGTTCCTTCTGCATCAGAACCAGTTAGGAATGCAATCCACATGCACAGCGTCCTGACGCCAGCGGGCTGGCATCAGTGACACGGTGTGCCGTGCTCTCCGGGAGTTCATGCCGAGGATCTGGGAGATGAATTAATTTTTGGCCCCTCCAATCTTCTCCGCCTGATTATTGACTGGTTTGACTCTGCAAATCCTCCCCACATCACTTTATTGAGCTTCAAAATGAGAATATTAATTTTATGACATTATGACTTGGGGGGACGTAATTGGCTAATAAAAGTCAGTGTCTGTGGAGGCTCTGGGGTTGGCACAGGTAGGTTAGAGATAATCTATGTCGGTTCTGTGCTGCGGAGCTGAACTTGAAGGGAGCCTGCCCGTATCTGCAGGTGCTAGATGGGAAGGCTTATTTGCTCCCCAACATCACCCTCCCCCACCCTGTGCAGAAATCAGGTAACCTCTGTCTCGTGACTGAGTTCATGTTCAAGAAAACCTGAAAGGAGGAAGGTTTAAGGAGGCAGGTTAAGGAGGTTTAAGGAGGCAGGTTAAGGTTTGCTGTGGTTGTGAGGTGGGGTGGGGGGGCATTCGCCGTGGGGACAAACGGGACGTGGCCCCAGAGTTCCCTATACTGTACTAAAACGGAGTTCTACTCCTGGCAAGGGCCAATGCTGGTTACTAGTAAAATACTTCAAGTGTCCAAAAGATTGTCTTAAGATCCTTTCATGGTTTATTTTCTTGGAGAACCATAAGAAAATAAGAAACGAAAGAGAAAAGGCCACCTCACTTCAAGGGTGAGTAAGCAAAGGAAACACTTTGTTTTTCAACAGGTGTATAAAACTTTACAACGGGTGGCAAATGACATGGTTTTTTTAGATAAATAGGAAGGGTTTTCCCCCTACCATCAAACAATCCTCAGGAAAACTTGATTCAGAGCACTGGCTCACCTCTGTGAGTACAAACCCCTGAGATATGGTCCACGTGACGACATTCTCACGGCTGGGTTTTGGTGGATGATAACTAGGTCTCTCTCAGAGGTGACATTTCACAGAAGGCTAGAGGCTTCCAGGAGAAGTCAACGAAAACAACACAAAGGTCAGGACACCTGGGAGCCTCCTGACCCAGTCAGGCCCAAACCACAGTAGCCGTGGAGGAGACAAGGGGAAAGCGACAGGACTGGCGGACACAGCGGAGCATGTGACGTTTTCTCATCCGTGACTTATCAGGCAGCAACAGGCCTGGGACTTCTGTGGTTCTGTAGCATTACAGATCGATCCCTCTCCTACAGGAGGTTAATGACACACGGCCTCGGGAATGACTAAGGCTCATTGACTTAAGATAACATTCGATTTCCCAGACCTGTTTCATCTTCCAAAAAGGCATTTTGCTTACAGAAACATAGGCTGTTTCTCTCTCTCTTTCAATTGTGACAAGATATGTGTGACGTAAAGCTGACCGTTGTAGCTTTTCTGCAAGTGCACAGCCCCATGGCATTCAGCACATTTGCACTGCTGTGCCGCCACCCCTGCCATCCGTCTCAACACATTTTTTATTTTTCCAAACGGAATCTCTACCCACTAAACAGCAATTTCCTGTTCCCTCCTCCCTCTAGCCCTGGCAACCACCATTCTGTTTTCTGTCTCTATAAATTTGACTAGTTTAGGTGCCTCATACAAGTGGAATTATACAATATTCGTCCTTTGTGACTGACTTATTTCTCTTAGCATAATGTCCTCAAGGCTCATAGATGTTGTAGCATGTGCTAGCATTTCCTCCTTTTTAAAAAAAAAATTATTTATTTATTTTTTAGAGAGGGGAGGGAGGGAGAAAGAGAGAGAGAGAGAAACATCAATGTGCAGTTGCTGGGGGCTGTGGCCTGCAACCCAGGCACGTGCCCTGATTGGGAATCAAACCTGCGACACTTTGGTTCACAGCCCGCGCTCAATCCACTGAGCTACACCAGCCAGGGCTATTTCCTCCCTTTTTAAGGCTGAATAATATTCCATTTTTAATAGACAACTTTATTGAAGTATAATTTATACACCATACATTTCAACTCTTTTAGGTGCACAATTCAATACTTTTTAGTAAATTTGTCAAGTTGTTCTATCATCATGACAATCCAACTTTAGAACATTTTCATCATCTCATAAGACCCCTCGCACTCATTTACAACTAATCCTTGTTCCCGTTGCCCTTCCTACCTCAGACCTGGGCACCATTAAGCTCCTTTCTGTCTCTAGTAGAGTTGCCTCATCTGGATAGTTCATGTAAAGGGAATCCACACAGTCTTTTGTGTCTGCCTTCTTTCACTTATCATAATGTTTTGGAGACCCATCCATGTTTTCTCCTGTATCAGTTTATCAGTATTTCATTGTTTTTTGATACTGATAGGATAATCCATTATATGGAAATATTACATATTGTTTATTCATTCACCAGTTGATGGGCATTTGGGTTGTTTCCACTCTTTAGCTATTATAAATCATGCAGTATAAACATTTCTGTGCACGTTTGTGTGTGGACATATTTTCATTTCTCTTAGGTAGCTATCTATGGGTACAATTGCTGGGCCTTATGGCAAATTTGTGGTGAGCTCTTTAAGAAATGGTCAAACTGTTTTTCAAAATGACTGTACCATTAGGAGGTTTTCTTTAGGGTGACTAAACAGATCTCTCCAATGGGTTTGTTTTTTTTTCCTCTGTGACCCTTTCCAATGTAAAATATTCTGCTTCTTTCCAACTCTGACCCTAGCTCAGTCAGAAAGCCAAGCAGTGGGAGTTATGAATTAATTCCTCAAATAGTTCTCATTTTCACATCCTTGGCACACAGCTGAGTTCGCATTAAAACCAAACAACCTTGAAAGTCCAGAAGAACAGTGTTATGAAACGTCCAATGAGACCTGGGATGAACCACATTGGTCATTTAGAGACTCAGTGTCCCCATCTGTCAGTGAAAGATTAGACCTAGGTAATCTCTAATGTCCATTAACGCCATCTCCAAAAATATATGTGGGCCCAGAACGATCCCTTGATGAGCTCTGAGACGCATCTTAGCTCACACCGCCTGCGTGAGGAGGGAAAGAGTTCTCAACTGTGCAAATGCTGGCTTGATTAAGAAATTGGGACTTCCCCTACGTGTAGCCCCTGAATACTGGAGAAGATGGAGCTACAGATGGAAGGATGAGCATTCTCTTCCTAGGGCAGGTTGAATGAAGGGACACTCTGACCTCCCTACAATGAACTTTCTGGCATTCCATCCATAGTGGGCATTGATTAACATGTATGTTCTTTGGAGTTGATTTTTGAGAAATCTTCATTTTCTGTCTAGAAGCAACATATCACTCATCGGAACACTTTCATTTTAGTAACCACATCAGTTTCCTAATTACCATATCAGCTGCCACAACAGTGCCAAAAAAAAGGGACCCCCCCTTCCCAAATATCCTGGCTGGCTTAAAACAGCAGAGATGTATTCTTTCATAGTTCTGGAGGCTAGAAGTCCAAGATCAAGGTGTCAGCAAGGGCTAGGCTCTTTCTGACAGATCAAGGGAAGAATCTTCCCTGTGTCTCCTTGCTTCTGGTGCGTTCTGGCATTCTCGGCTTTCCTTGGCCACGAGATGCGTCTCTTCAGTCACACGGACTCTTCTCCCATTGCGTCTGCACGTGCGTTTCCTCTATGTGTGTCTGTCGCTGGGTCCAAAAGTTCCCCCCTTTTATAATGACCTGTCATACTGAGTTAGGGACCACCTTACTGACCTTATTTTAACTTCACCTCTCTGAAGACCCTACTTCCAAATAAGGTCACATTCTGCGGTATTGAGGGTTAGGACTTCAATATATATTTTTTGGGAGGTGGGGGAACACAATTCAACCCCAAATAGTAACATTTTTTGCAGGGAAATGAGATTTGCAATAAGGTATCTATCACTGAAGGCATGTCGAACTGTAATTATACTATAAAAGAGGGGAAACTGTTTTTCTTCTTCAACATCTGACATCTGAGCTCTCCATCCCAGAAAAAGATCACAACAATCTTGAGCCCTTGGCCCTCACTTCCATGCGGTTTGAGATTCTGATATCCTGCAGTTATTTAAATAATAGCTTTCAGTTTTGGGGAGGGGTGGTGGAATCTATTCAGTGCTTGGAATGTGATACTGCAAATTATTTAGAATATTTCTTCCTGTGGAGAACTGCCCAGGACTAAAGTCAAGGGGAACGGGATGTTGAAAACATTTTTTTAAAAAGGTTGGGGCACAGGACAGGGATTAATGGATAAGTTTGCTTGAATTTCCACACCTCAGGGAAACAAAAGATAACCCCGGGCTGGCAGCTCGAAGAACTGATTATCACGGGGAGGAAAAAGGGATGAGGGGAGGGAGGGGCTGAGCCTGCTGGCTAGCCGAGCCTTTAACTGATTTGCTGACATCATCTACTCGAAGGAACCCAGAGAGCTCCTCACGGCAAATGTTCAAGTTCTTTTCCATCCCCTTCCTCCCCTCCCAATTTCCCCTGTGGTGGTTTTGGGACCCCCGATGCCACCAGGGCAGGTCCGGCACGTGCCCATGGCTTCCAGGTGCTCCACCCTCCCTCACCTGGGGTCACCCTCCTCCTAGTTAAATGCTTCTCGGCCCTACTTGCAGCCCTATCAAGCCCACCTGTCCCATTCCGCTTGTCCTCCCTCTGGCTTAGTTCTCTCACGGAACTCCCTGCTGTTATAAACAAAGCCACTAAGAGCAGAAGCTGGACTTAGATACTCCCCTCCTCACCCAATTAACTGGAACCTGGATTTCCTTGACAACACCCGCTCCCTGGCTAGCCTCTCCAAGACACTTTTCTTCTCACTGCTCTGGGTTTAAAAAGTGTGGGAGAGTCCTGGCTGGTGTGGCTCAGTGGATTCAGCACCGGCCTAGGCACCAAAGGGTTGCTGGTTCAATTCCCAGTCAGGGCACATGCGTGGGTGGCGGACCCGGGCCCCAGTAGGGGGCACGTGAGAGACATCCACACATTGATGTTTCTCTCCCTCTCTTTCTTCTTCTTTACCCCTCTTTCTAAAAATAAATAAAATCTTTAAAAAAAAGTCTGGGAGAGAGAGTCCAATCTTTTTCTTTATGGCTTCTTCTAGATTCCCGTGTGCCCAGTTTTTCAACTCTTCCAATCAGCTTTGCTCCTGCTTCATTATACTCCCCCAACTTCTTTCGTCTTTCCTGTGGCTCTAAACACTGCACGTGACGTGATCACTCCGCTCACTGGATGGCTACCACACTCTTCGGACTCGGGAGACCACAGACTGCACCCTCTGACTTCCTTGTTTATACTTATGATGCCATCATTAATGCTGTCATTCTCGGAGGCTAAAGTTCACCTTTGATTCCTTTCTCTGCCTCAATAACAGAACCTACCTTGGAATTCCTGTAAAGTTTCAGTAAGAGAAGACATGTAAATCATTTAGCATACAGGGCCGGAGACAGCATAAGCGCTCCATAAATGACGCGATGACTAATGAATATATTATTGTTCATAATGAATCGGTATGTAGCCGGTCCCCATATCTTCCTCTTTGTGTCTTTCAAAACCACCCATGCAACATCGATTCTTCCACCCACCCCCCGAGCCACCTCCCTTAGCAAGGCCCCTTACCTCCCATCTGGACCAGAGACAGAAACTCTAAGCCAGTTTCCTTGTCTCCAACCTTCCCTCCCACTTCCTAACCCATCTGAGATATAAGGTCTAGATGGAGCTAATGAAAAAGCAACTTGGATGACGTCATTCCGCTACTGGGGACGCTGGAGCTCTCCTGCTGGCTCCCTTGAGAGCCGAGCCTTTTCCGCCCAGTGTCACCCTGCAGTCCCAGCCTGGCTCCCGTCAGACCGGCCGGCGAATCTCTGGAGGAGCCTCTGCCTCTCCCACGTCCATCCCTTGGCGGATACCATTCTCCCAGTCTGGAAAATCCTTGTTGTCCACAAGTTAAAATCCTTCTCATCTAAGTCCCCTTCCTTCACCACATCACTGTTTGTGCTTCTGTCTTCTAACTCCCTCTCACAGCGCTTATATTTAGTCTCTTGCTCATGTCTCTTTTTCTCCCTGTAGTACATTGTCACGTGCTTCATAAGTAGAAGGCTCTCAATGAATGTTTATGGATGAAAATTGTCCGCCTTTCTCCCTTTAAGGTGAGAGATCCTCTGTTTTTTTTTCAGGTCTATTCTCCAACCTGGGACATACCTTGCATGGGATAACTTTTGTCCAATCTTCACACTGTCTAAGCCCTCAGACACCCCAGCTAGTGTTTTCTCAGTACAGTCATGCGCCGCTGAGCAATGTTGATATATTCTGAGAAATGCGTGGTTCGGTGACTTCACCATCGTGTGAACACCACGCAGGGCACTTACGCAAACTTAGATGTTCCAGCCTACGCAGCTAGGCTCCATGGAATAGCCCAGTGCTCCCAGGCTACAAGCCTGTACAGCAGGTTACTGTGCTAAACACGAGATTGAATCAAGCACAAGAGAAAATGATGCAATCAGGAGACAAGGGAAACACAAGATGTACGAGGCTGCTGCTGGCATAACACGGCTTACTGTTTGACAGCAAACTGTTTTAGAAGCAGAAATAACACACTCTAAGATAATGATAAATAGAATGTATAGTAAATATATAAATCAATAACATAGTCATGTATCATCAAATATTATGTACATAATACTATGCACTATACTTTTATACAACTGGTGATGCGGTAAGTTTGTTTTTGTCAGCGGCACCACAAACACATGAGAAATGGGTTGCCTTGCAATGTTATGGTGGCTACAGGGTCACCAGGCTACAGGAATTTTTTGGCTCCATTATAATCTTATGGGACCATTGTCACAGGAGCAGTCTGTCATCAATGGAAATGCGGTTGTTATGCGGTGCACCACTGTAAGTTAATGCTGTGCACTTCCTCATTCTGCCTTTCTAATTCTGAACCAGTTTACCTTCCCTGCCCTCAAGCCCCACCTGTCCCAGCTTGTGTTCTTGTTTCCTGAAATGTAACTGCTCTCTTGTACAGTATGGAGCTCATGGACTGAAACCCCGAAGGGAATCACTCCTCTTCCAGATCTGATCTGTACCAGGGCACCCAAGCCCTACAGTGCAAAGTGTCCTAACAATGGACTGATGAGCAGGTAGAAGAGGAATGCTGTGTATACACAAATTGCACTGCATTGCAGGGTGCCGTTTGGAAGTTTCAACAAGCATTGTTTATTAAAATGCATGAGCCTACCGTAGCTTTACTGAGGAGAAAACATACTTCACAGCCACTGGCGGAGCACTGCGTAAGAAAATGGACATTTTCATGTGGATCTAAGGGAGGCTTTTGAAGTATTTTTTGAGTCTTTTCATTAGGCAAGATGAAGCTACCTTCAGGCCACATTGCTGGTGTCAAAACCGATGCACGTTAGATGTCAGCGGCTACAGTATAATGCATTTATTTTGTGTGAGCGCAGAAAACACTTGAGAATAGTTTATTTTGCAGAACGACCGATTTAACACTTCAGTTGCTGCTGTATACCACAGAACAGCCAATCCTATTCCACTAGCAAGTTCTTCTTCTCATTTTGTTCTTCAGCCTGTTCAGGTATTAAGGACAGACTAGGCAAAGGGCGGGAAATAAAGTGCGAAGGTGAGTGCTTCCTCTCTGATCAGTCCTGTCAGGTGAGTATCTCCTCTGGGCCTCACAGAGGGAGAGCCTGTCCTGAATCACAGGGACCCGAAACTTCTCAAACCCCCGCATTTGCCCTCTCACACTGTAGCTGACTTGCATGCACCTGCTGACATCATTTATTTCTCCAGCACAGATGACTTTGTACCCACTTGCCTCCTGGGTGTTGGCAAGTGAATGGGCTGGACCCTTCCATTTTGTTGGATGCTGATGGAGCCTAACCAGTTTGGTCAAAGGGTTTTGCCTCACTTTGGAAAGAAGGAAAGATAGGGCTGGTCTCCAGCACTCAGAGAGCACGGCAGCCAGCATGGCAGAGTGGAATTGCCCATCAGCGGAGCCAGACAGCTCCAGGTTCCAATCCCGGTACTACCACTTACAGCTGATGGGCTCTGACAAATGATAGTCCCTTTGCATCTCAGTTTGCTTCTATAAAATGGGGAGGATGTCCCCCTTGTGGAGTTGTTTGGCACAGGGTAGGTTCTTAAGGAATGCTAGCTCCACCTCCACCCTCACTCCTTCCCCCAAATTCCATATCTGTTGGATATGCTGGAGCACAAGGAAGTATCTGCTCTGTTCCCTCCACTTTCCTCCTTTTTTTCGTAGAAGCCAAACCTCAAAAGCATGCCTTCTATCTCTCTCCAGTCCACCTACCTTCTCACCCTCTAAGCCCTGCTTTATTTATTTATTTATTTATTTTAATCATTGTTCAAGTACAGTTTTCTCCCTTTTACTCCCATTCCAGCCCACCCACCCAATCCTCCTCACTTCCCTCCCATTACCACCCTCCCTCTAGTTTTTGTGCATGTGTCCTTTAAGTTTGTTCCTGTAAACACTTCCCATTCTCCCCTGAAATTCCCTCTTCTCTCCCCTCTGGGTTCCGTCAAGCCAGATCACGAGGTGAGTGCGGGAACCAGCCTCCGTTTTCTCAGCGGGGTGGGGGCCTTGCAGGTTCATCCTGACTGGCTGACTGTCAAAGCACCCTCATTGGAATTACAATACGCTGACTCCCTAGGGAGGCCCCGAGCGGAGAGGAGACCCGCAGGTGTTTTTCTGGGGGCTTCTTCCTGTTCCATTTTACATCATACCCTAGGCCTGGCAAGTGGGAGGTTTGAGGCTCCCTGGCGCTGGCTGCCTGAGGACACACTCGGGTCAAGGTGTGAGCCTGTCTCAGGCAGCAAAAGGAAGGGAGGGGACTGACTGGGCCTTAGGCTGCCATACTTTTGGTGAAAAGATTTTTAGCCCGAGGACTGTCTCTAACTCGTCCCATCCATCCCAGTGAAAGAGTCACTGGATAGAAACGATGTAAACACAGGTGTACTAGTGGCCCGCAGAAGACCCAGCAGTCCCAGGGGCGTGGCAGATTAGCAATCTCCAGTTCAACCCTTGCATTCCACATCCGGCAAAGTAAAATTAAGAGAGATTAAGCAAATTGCCTGAGGCCTCGAATCAGTCCAGAGGCTGGGCAGGACCTGGAACCCGCCGTCCGGATTCCCAGCCCGCCTCGGTCTGGCGCCACCCTCCTCCCAAGGACGTGAGTAATTGACAATCACGGAGCCCACGCAGCTTTCGCATTCCGTCTCGGGTCTTGACCTCATCATTCCACCAGCGACCCCTCGTTTTCTGCTTCCTCAATCCAGAGCTGGTGCTATACCCTCCCTGCCCCCCCCCCGCCCCCAACCACACACCCCCTCCCCGCAGAGCCTGATGAATGAAGGGACACCTATGCATACGTCGTGGAAGGCTGCAAACACCGAAATTCGATCTCGCAGAACCGCACAGAGCCAAGGCTGGGGAGGAGTGCCTAGGGGGGCTTGGCTCGGGGTCAGACTACGCTAAATCTCGGGCGGGGGCGGAGCCTCACGGTGGGGAACGGGAGGGGGCGGGAGGAGGGGCCGGGCGTGGAGAGTTTGGGGAATAAGGCTGACGAGCAGCAGCCCGCCAGCGAAGGAGCTGGAGGCGTGCGGGACGGAGGGATTCCGGGCCGCGCAGAGTGCAGAGGTGCGGCGGGAGCCCGGCGCGCGGCGTCACCGGAGGCGGAGGGGGCGGAGCCGCGTTCTCAGCTGCCACCCCGCCGCCGGGCTCCGCAGACGACACCCGCCCGCCGCCGGGCACGCACCGCGCGCACACACTCTCCTAACAATGCTCCCGGGCGCCCGGCCGGACGGCTGGCGACTCGGCGACCGACGGCGAGGCCGGGAGAGCGTGGCCCTGAGGTGAGCCCGCGACGCTTTCTCCAAATTCGGCCTCTTTTTGTGTAGCAAACGTGGCCGCAGAGGGGAGCTTTGGAGGATCGCTGCGATCACTGGACAGGCGATCCCTTGTCGCGTCCGCTGGGGTGACAGGCGACCGCTTGGGGCGGGTGGAGCTGCGAGGACCGCGTGCGCCGGGGGTTGTGCCGGAGGCGGAGGCGCGGAGCCTGGAGGGCACGGGAGCCGGAGGGGTGTTTTCGATTCATTCGAGCATTGCGTTCAGGAAAAAGGGGAAACTTTCCTTGGAGTTCCGGGAGGGGAAACCGACTCTTCTGCTGGTCTTGCTGGCCCCGCTGCTCCTTTTGGGGCAAGACTGTAGAATTTTGGGATTGCTAGCGCGGAGACTTCCTTTCCGCCGCAGCAGTATTGTCAAAGGAGTGGAGAGGGCTGATGGTTTGGGACCCCAGGGTCATAGCTGCTCCTTATGCGGCACCGGGTTAGATGCCAGCTTCGGAGTGTCCAGAAGTACTGAGATGATACCTTTTCCCTGAGCCATGGCTCAGCTTTCGGTAAGGCATGTCGTGGGCATGTTCGTGACCCTTGCCTCTGCTGTCCCTTCTCCAGCCGCCCCCGTCCCCCCCACACACATACAAAATAGAACCTCCCCACTTTCAGGTGCTGTGCCTGGGAATGGAGGCAGGACCGGCTAGCCGTGTAACTGTGTATATTTCTCTCAGATAAAGCCCAGCCAGCAAGCACATGGCTTTGCACAGCCGATGGGATAGCAAAGCCCAAAGGGCCGGGAGTTTTGCAATGCCTCCCGGTCCGAGGCAGGTTCCGGAGGCCTTACTGGTCACCAGCCTGCACTGATGGTAACCACCCCATCCCTTTTTGAGTCTGAAATTGGACAAGAAGCCCTGGGGAATTCTGAAGTTGTTGTCTTGTTGCGGGGTCTTGTGGAACTCAGCGTCCTTACTGTGGGTTCAGGACTAACCCATTCTAACCCATTCTAACTCAGAGTCCTTACGGTGGCTTCAGGAATGTGGGACACATTCCTGCTGCTGGGAGCAGATTACATAGCATTGGAGGAGAAAAAAGGGGATATGAGAAGTTGGGTGGAGCTCATGACTTGCCCTCTGTGTGTGTCTGTTTGGAGGTGTGCACGCGTGTGTGTTTTTAAGGTTGTCCCTCTCCTTTCTATCCTTTCCAATGGGTTGTTGAAATCCAGCCTCTTTCCATACCTATGTTCTTTTTTCTGATGTTGCATTCATTTAATTGTAATATGTGTACAATTTTCAGAGGAGTGTTTTCTGGTATGCTGTCGTTTCAGGGCAAGGCATAAAGAACTTTTGATGCGAGTATGAGGGGCAATGTTATGAGCCAAAATATTTAATTTTGTGGCCCTGGATCTGGCCCGCACTCTTCATGTTCTTTTTAAAAGGAGGTAGGAGTCTGACAGCTTCAGTCTTGCACGCTGTAGCCCCAAGTCTAGTGCACAAGTTTGCAGAGGCAAAGGTATTTTATCATGACTTGAATCAGAAAGAATGCTGAAGTCTTTTTCTAGTCTCACACTGCTGCCTCCTACAGAAATGGGGGAATTTGCATAATTTGGGGGCCGCCTCCCCTCAGAGGTAAGGAATGTGGGCTGGGAAGGTGCCATTCCCAGGCTGTGGAGAGCTCGCTGGTAGGCGAGGCGCTGCTGCTCCCGATTGGTGAATGCCACTTGAGTTTTTCATCATCTTTGACTTAAAACAAATAGAGATCCTCTCAGGCCCTCTCTAAACAAATAGAACTGGAAAAGAGTCTTTTCGAGCTTGACACGGTGGTAAGTTGTTTGCTGTGACCGAGAAACCAGTTGCCGCTGAGCCCGTGATGGTGAGAAGCCCGGGGCTTTGTTAACTTTGCATCTGTGAGTGGTCGTGTGGATGAAAGTTGTGCCCACTGTCAGAGAATTTCCGGGCCTCAGAGCCAAGAGCGTGCTCACAAAGGGAGGGGTTCTAAAGGAAGCCTCCCCGTGTGGGTAACCCAGAGCCTGCCAGAAGTCCCAGCGCTGCAGCGGCCACGGTCTACAAGGGAGGGGGACCTCTGGCACCAAGCAGCCATGCACGGCAAGTCTGTTGCTCTCAGTTGCCTGTTGAGGAAATAAGATGCGACCACCCCCAACTGCTTCTTCATGGACCTATGGCAGCTCTGAGGAAGTAGTTGGATGCCCGACCCCTCGGACAGCCCAGCCTCATGAGGGGCTGCAGGAACATGGGGAGCCCACGCAGAACTGGTTTCCAAGCTCCCTTCCTCCAGCCCACTGAGGGGCTCCAAAACCTCTTCCTGTACTTGAAGCGGGGGCTGCCTTTTCTGTGGCCAGGAAGGCGGCCTTCATCAGCTCCCGGGAAAGAAAAGGACCTGTTCCTCACCTTGGGGCAGGAGTATGGAGACTTGCACTGCTGAACACCAAAATCCTTCATCCACTCTTTCCGTCTTCCAGAATGCAGCAGCAGAGCTCAGGGCAGGCCCTCTGTGGCCTGCGATTGTGGGAGAAAGAAAAATCCCTGCTGTCCTCCTCTGCTTGTTGAAGCTTAGTGACCTCTTCTGGGCAAGTTGGCAAGGAAGGGATGAACCTGCGACTGGGGCGGAGGGAGAAGAGCCTAACCTGCAATCATCTTCAAGGGAGGGATGTGTGCCATCCTAACGACCATTGCCGAAAGACAAATATTGTCTTTTATTTCAGAGCGTTCATTTAGCTTAAAGACGCAGGGCTTCAGGGTTAACTTTGGAGGCAAAGCAGGCAGACGTAGCTTCAGCACTTGCTGCATAAGCACTCCTGCCTGTGAGTGTGGGAGATCAGAAAGATAGCCCTTCCCACAGAGATTCTGGAGTGATCTTTGGGACACCTGGCTCATTCCACCTGGTTAGCCCTGTTGGTAGTTTAGCCTCACAGCAAGTTCTCACGGGAAGAATGTGGAGAGCAAACCCAGGGCAAAACACTCCCTGTTGAACGAGAACCTGTTCACGTTAGGTCATTAGGTTCTTCAGTGAACTGTTTTCTCGTGAACAGGCCTTGTAAGCTTTTAGTCTAACGCAGTGATTTTTGACCTTTTTCATCTCGTGGTGCACATAAACTCATTATTAAAAATCTGTGGCACACCAAAAAAAAGTATTTTTTTTTGCCAGTCTGACCAAAAAAATAGGTATAATTTTGATTCATTCACACCGGACTGCTATTGTTGTGTTGGCTGTTCCCCTTACTAAATAGTCAGGTATGGCACGTGTTAAAAATGCTCGCAGCACACGAGTCAAAATTTGCTGGTCTGACCAATGACATGGTGAGGTGAGGAGTTGCCAGCAAAGTTGGCTTCTCTTTCCGGATCTACGGAACTCTTCGTGTCTATGGACAGGTCTTAGTTTGTGTGGCTGCCATCGTTTTCCCATCCATATAAAACGGACACATCAGCCTGACAGGGTGTTGTTATTCAGGTGATTAATTAATACCTGCAACCCTCTGAGCTCCTCCTGGATGGGGAATTTACGAAGTGCTGTGATGCGCACTCTCTGCTTTCGGTTTTACTCTCAGAGGCAACTGCCTTTCGGCCAGCTGACTGCCTTATCTCCAGGGTTATTGGGGAAATGACTGTGCGATCCTCCTCCCTCTCTCCTGTATCCCGTCCTGCCACCCCTAGACCCCAGCACTGTGGTGCGGATGCGTTTCTGTCTGTCTTCCCCTTGGCCTGGAGCTGCAGCCTTGCTGAGCTCACCGAGCGCCGGGTTGAATGATGTACAGGAAGCAGGGGAAGGAGGTAAATTTCCAGGATGCCAGACCTTCTGACAAGAGTCCGCCGCGGGGGCAGGCGGGCACCACACCTCTCCCCTCTCTCACCCCCTCCATCTCTGCCTGGTCCCACGTATGGATCACAGCCCTGCTTTTAGGGCCTCGGCTCGCCTCCCCACTCACATAGTTCCTGGTTAAAAATCATGGCTTATCCTCCAGAAGCCGCTGTCTGTACCCACTGTTCTACTTCTTAGTTCTGGTTTCTCTGGGGCAGTCCCAGGCTCTGGACCCCTAGTGGCGGAAATGCCCTGATGAGATAACAGGCTTCTCGTCTGTGTGATTTCTTCTCATGCAACTGCCCCTACACCTCCAGGTACTTGGGGTTTATTTTTAGGGACTGAAATGTCTTTTATGCTCTCTATTCACATAATAGAGCTGTGTTTAGTTTTTCAGCTTCCGATGAGGCCACACCACGAGAGAGTGACTAAGAGCCTTATGAGGAATGGGCGAGGGCCTGGGCGTAAATGGAATACTAGTCTTTAGCTTTCTTCGCCTGCTTTCCTCCTCCCTCCCACTCCTCTCCCCAGACGATCAGACCCTAAGCAGTAATGCTCTTGTCCTCTGGCGGGGAGATCTCTGATCAGGCCGGTGTTCTTCCTCTCCAGGAAGCTGCTCTGTGACCCACATCTGCCTCCCACAAGACCACGCCAGACAGCCAGGTGCAGGATGAACCAGCGCATCCCAAGATGCACCAGACCATCCCACTGAACCCCCAGAGCCCGAAAATGTCCGCGTGCAGTGACTTTGTGGAGCATATCTGGAAGCCTGGGTCCTGTAAGAACTGCTTCTGCCTGCGGAGCGACCACCAGCTGACACCCGGCCACCCCCAGCCCAGAGCCGGTAGCCTGCCCCCACCTCCCCGCCTGCCCCCCAGGTCCGAGGACTGCCGCCTGGAAGATGAAGGTGTGAACAGCTCGCCCTACTCCAAGCCCACCATCGCCGTGAAGCCCACCATGCTGAGCTCTGATGCCTCTGATGTGTGGACAGAGGCGAACATGAATGGAGACGTCCCGCAGGTGAGCCTGACTAATCCGTGGTGTTTTTACGGGGGCTCGTCCTATTGCCGAACTTGGTGACGGGCTGGCAGACAGGACGGGCTGTCAGAGCAAGACTCCCACAGGACGGCTGCCCATCAGCGAGCCTAGAGACCCCTCCTTCCTGACAGCCGCCCCCTTGCCAGTCTGCTCCTGTAGGCTAAGGACCATGAATTCCCTCCCTTGAAGTTCATCTGGAGCCTGTATTCACTGTTCATTCGGATAACTACCAGGGCACACAGCATGAGGCTTCTTGCAATTTTTTTAATCAATAATTTTAAGTGTGTGCACAAGTAGCAACACGGCATGGCAAATTCCACGCACCCACCGTGATTTATCTGGTGTCAACAACCACCTCCTCATGACCAGTCTTGTTTCGTCCCTACCGGTGCCCCACCCTCCCTTTCCCATGACTTTAAAGGACAGCCAGTCATCACATCCTTTTGGTATGTCTCTAAAAAAAGTAAAGCCTTTTAAAAAGTATAACCACGATACCATTATAACACTTAAAACTATTAAGTCATTCCTTAATGATATCCCACTCCCGGCTAGTGTTTGTGCTCTCTGTTATGAAGCTCGGATCTCACCGGCTTTGACATGGGATCACTAAGAACAGCGGCGTCCCTGGAGAGTAGGCCATTCAGCTCATCCCACATGGAATGCTTGCCAAGGCATGTTATTTAGAGGGCACGGAGAGCCTGCCGCCTCCAGACGTGCTGGCAGAGTTGGACCTCCAGGATGTGTTCTTTTTTTTAAAAATTATTTTAAAGATTTATTTAGTTTGTAGAGAGAGGGAGAGGAAGGGAGAAAGAGAGGGAGAGAAACATTGACGTGCGAGAGAAACGTCATCAATGGGTTGCCTCTCATATGCCCCAACCGGGGACCTGGCCTGCAACCTGGGCATGTGCCCTGACCAGGAATCGAACCAGCGACCTTTCGGTTAACAGGCCAGCACTCAGTCCATTGAGCCACACCAGCCAATGGACTTGGTCAGGGCACATGCCCAGATTGCAGGTCAAGTCCCTGGTTCTGCAACTGGGGACCTAAAACAACACATTCTAAGAACTGCTGGCTACCTCAGTGACCTCTTCGCCTGTTCTAGTTTCCCCAGACTATCACAGTGAGTGACTCAGGAAGGGTGGGCGAGGGTGTGTGAAATCAGAGGTCAGCGTTAGGTCGGGGAGCCGTCACTGCGGAGAGGCATCTCCCGTGGTTGCACCGAGCTCCGTTTCCCCCAGGGCCGCTGCAGCCTGGGTACGCTGGTTCCATCCTCTCACCGGGTCGACCTTCACAGACCCAAGCCAGTACTCTCTCTGTTCAGAGTCATCTTGGAGAGGAGCCAGATGCGGGGCCGACTCTGAGGCTGCTGCCAGAAGTGGTGTCAGGGGAGCCTTAGAATGGGAGCCGGCGGGGACAGTGACTTCAGGGAGGAGAGTGACCAGTTCACCTGTCTCGTACCTAAGCTACTCCAGCCACTGACACAGGCCCAGGCGGGGCCACTGCCTGTCCCTGGGAGAAAGAGCAGCTCTTTGCACAGGCCAGCACCGAAACCAGCCCTCAGCCTCCTGCCCGCGCCCCCACCGCTCACCCAAGGTGTTTAAAAAGCCTCATGACCGCTTTCTTCAGGAATGTGTCATGACACGGTTATCAAAAGACTAACAAACACAAAACAAAAATTAAACAAAACCCAAAAATCAATATTCAAAGCCCATAGGAGAACTTATCTTATCTAGCAGTTTTGAGGGAAAAGGCAAAATATTCTTTTCTAGAGTGATTTTTTCCCCTCCTTTGCAGACTCAGCCGAAAGAAGGACGGGCCCAGGTGGGCGGGGCAGCGCTGGGTCTAGGCCGACCACAGGCTCCTTGGGGACCGGGGCTAGCAGCGGCCAGAGGGCTGTGGGGAGGTCCGGGGGCGAGCTGCCGCCCCGCTGGTGCGCTGCAGCCCGGAAGACGGTTTGCAGAGTCACAGCACTTCCTTCTCGCTTTTTCTCTCTCCTTTTTTTCTCTGATAAGGTCTAATATAAGTCTTTTCACCCTGGGGCTGTGTAGGTCCTCTGGAGACGGCCCTCCAGCAAGCTGCCCTCCCTGAAGCAGGAAGACAGGTCGATGGTTTACCTGGGCAGCTTCCTCGGCATTCAGAAGCCCACCGGGCCCTCGGCCCCGGCAGATGGCCACTCTCGAGGCCCGCCTGCGTATGCCACGGTCGGCCTGCACAGCCCGGAGCCCCTGGGGGAGCGGAACACCTCCTTCCACCCGCTGAGCTTCCCCGAAGAGAAGGCTAGGCGAGAAGAAAAGCCCACGTTTCCTTACCAAGAGCTGACTTCCACTCAGGAGAGCTTCCACCAGAAACAGGCTGCCTTTGGCAGGATGACATCTGGCTGTCACAAGGGCCCTGGGCTCCAGGGCTCACCACAGCCCCTGCGGGAGTCCCTGCCCTCGGAGGACGACAGCGATCAGAGGTGCTCCCCCTCTGGGGACAGCGAAGGGGGAGAATATTGCTCCATCCTGGACTGCTGCTCCCTGGTCCCTGCAGCCCAGGACAGCTCACAGGCTGAGGGACCCCCGTGCAGATCTGGCGGCAGGGATTGCTCTCCCACATGCTGGGAGCAGGGCACCTGTGCGGGGCCAGGTGAGGACATGAAGCGGGTTTTGAGCTCCCCGAGGGAGTGCTGTAGCCAGGGCCCCGCAGAGAACCCAGCCCGTCTAGGCCCCAAGCAGCTGTCCCCTCCCTCGGAGGCGGCCAGTTCCTGCGATGGCCTCTCCTGCGGGAGCACCAGCAGCGGCACCAGCAGCCCCTTCCCTCCGCCTCTTGAGAATGATTACTGCTCTCTCATGAAGGAACCTGTGCAGGGGAAGCAGCAGGACGCTGGCTGCCACGTGGTGCCCTCTAGCAGGTGCATTGGGCTGAACGGGGAGCCTCAGCCGCCAGCCCACCCCAGGGAGGCTGTGCAGCCTGAGCCCATCTATGCTGAGAGCACCAAGAGGAAGAAGGCGGTTCCAGTGCCTTCCAGGCCACAGGCCAAGGCACCACCGGCAGCAGTGGCCCCCGGCCACGGCCAGGTACGGACGGCTAACACCTGGGCTCAGAAAACGGCACCTGGCTGGGGCCAGGACAGGGAAGGCTTGGATATGGCCCCGCAGGTGGCAGCCACCATCACAGTCATGGCGGCCCACCCGAAAGAGGACCACCGGACAATCTACCTGAGCAGCCCCGACTCCGCGGTGGGGGTGCAGTGGCCGCGCCAGCCTGTGAGCCGGGACTCTGAGGCAGGTGACGAGGAGACTTCAGCGGGGCAGGGGAGGAGCCCCAGGGAGGGCCGCCGCCTGGACTCGAGTGAGAACAGCTCCCAGGGGAGGCCTGCCATTCCCCCCAAGCTGTCCAGGAGCAGCCCCGGAGGGTCCCCCGTGTCACCATCAGCCTCCCCACTGGCAGACCTCAGCGAGGGGAGTTCGGGCGGTGGCACTGGGCCTCAGCCCTCATCCAGGTGCCCTGCTGACTCCGCTTCTTCCTGCCGGGCCAACGGTGTCGCCAGTCGGGACCCTGTCAGGTGTCCCCCACCAGCCGCCGGCACCTCCTCAGCCTTGGACCAGAGGCGGCCCCGGTACCAGACCGGGGCCTGGACCCGTCAGTGCCGAATCGAGGAAGAGGAGGAGGTGGAGCAAGACTTGTTGAGTCAAAGCTGGGGGAGAGAGACGGAGACTGGCACCACGGACCCCTCAAACTCCTCCACCTGGCACCGCCTGTGCCCCCCAGACAGCTCCTCCGGGCAGAAGGACAAAGCTGGGACTGGGATGAGCAAATCGGCCTCTTTCGCCTTTGAGTTCCCCAAAGACAGAAATGGGGTGGAGGCCTTCTCACCTCCTCCACCACCTCCAAAGTCAAGGTGAGTACGAGTGTCTGTGTGTGACTTGGGGCTCGCCTGGCAGGACCCAGGGCTCCTGCGGGAAACTTCCCTGCCTGCACCAAAGGCCTGCAGCCCGGGCTCCGGGGCCTGCCCTCGGGACCAGTGTCTGCCCAGCCTCCTGCCTTTAGGTAAACTTCTGAGAGCGGTTGCTCTTTTTTGTGTCCTGGAAGCAGAGCTACAAGCACGTGCCCTGCTTGGGATTGGCTCTTTGGAATGAATTTTTCCAAGAAGCCCTGCCAAGCTGCCTCTCTTTCCCAGTGCCCATAACTTCATACTCTGGTGCTCTTTTTCTCCCTGTCTCTCTGAAATATCTTCAGTAGGCTGTTTCAAGGAAACTCCAAAATTCTCCATTTACTTTGAAACACGTGAAAGAAGGAGGCTGTGCTTCAGGATTTGGGGGGGCCAAGGGGCAGGGCCAAGGCCAAGTGTGCGCTGTGCAGGAACTGCGACTGCGACGGCCTGGAGGCCTCAGGGCCGAAAGCAGAATAGGCGGAGGCTCTGCACCTGGTTAGTAACCCTCAGATGTGGGTTTTTAGAGAAAAAAAGATGCAGTCCCATTTTAGCACACTGAAACTCACAGCTTTCTCCACTGCTTCACTGCTGTCTCCTCCCAGTTCACAGAACCTCTCTCAGGCCCAAGAAAAAGAAATGCCTTTTATAAGGTACCCAGTGGTTCATGGAATTTAAGCTGGAGGAAAAATTTCCCTCTATGAAAGCAAAACTGATTCCTGTCAGAAAAGGAGAAACCTGCTGTTTTTTAAAAGAAAACAAACCCCAAAAAACAGATTGTCTTTCTGTGCAGACTTTCTCTAGTCACGTCATTTCCAGTGGATTGCTGGCTCTCGTTGGTTACAGTTTCAACTCCCTAAATGAATGCGGGGATCAGCAGTGACGAGGAGCTCTCATGTATATGGCACTTACCGTGGGCTGGGAGTTAGACGTATTCATCCTTTTGATCCTCAGAAACAGCCCTCGGAGGCAGGACTGACCACCCCCAATTTACAGATGACAAAACAGAGATGGAGCTAAAATAACCTACCTGCCCAGGTTGTACAGCCATACCTGGCGATTGGCTCCTGGAGTCCATGCTCCTAAACGTAGAGGGCACATCAGCAGGCAGTGGCGGTGAGCAGGGCATGAGAGTAAAACACAGGCCTGGTACTGTCTGCCTCAGGCCTGGGTAGGTGAGTGAGAAGCACAGGTGTTAGCATTAGCAGTCGAGTTCGTATTGCATCTTTCTCACCTTCAGGCTGGGTGATCTTGAACAAGCCACTCGCCATGACCGAGCCTCCAAGTTACTCTCCTCCAAAACAGGATGACAATAACAGTAGTAACACCATTTATTGAAGGCTCACGGGACCCAATGGCAGAGGTTAGTTACGTAGGCAGAGAGTTACCAGCCACGGCAGGGACACTCACCCCCTCTGGGAATGAGCCTGGCCCAATCCCGGACACGCCGCCTCATTTTTGGAGAAGGAGCTGAAATGTTCTTGTTTAAGTACAGTAGGGCTTGAAGAAACCCCAGTCACCACAGCAATGTGTTAAAGAACGAAAATTCAACCAAGTAAAGTGAAAGATCTCATTGACTTTATCAAGCAAATCATGAATCAGGCAGCATCTTATCTAGTAAATGCAAAGGTGCTCCAAGGAACTGTGTAAAATGAAAGACTTTTATAGGCAGAAGCAGACTGAGACCAGGAAGTTAAAAAAGAGCATTATTTCAGGCAAGGTCACCTTCCCTTGGGGGAAGCAAGGGGTCCTATGAGGCATATTTCCTCACTGGGGTTGACAAGAAATTCTAGACGGATTGGTCTGAAATTCTATTCTTGGGAGAGGCTAAAATTACAGTTAGATTAGGTATTTGGTTTTGGTGGGACTTGGCAAAAGTGACTGCATTTGGGACCCATTGTTTCTTTTTGACAATCCAAGAGATGCGACCCATGTCAGGCACCAGGGCCGCTCTCCACCACCGCTCTATAGTTAGTGGTTCTCGAAACTTTTCATTGATCCCTTTGTTGTTTTTTTGCTGAATCTCTCTGGTTGCAGCTTTAGGCTCATAATTTTTTTTAGGGTCAATCCTGTCAGGCACAAACCACTTCCACTCAGGTGGCGTTGCTGATGAATTCATTCTCAGGAATTGTGGCATTTGCCCATTCAAGTCAGGCGTCAGCTGGGTTTCCTCCTGGCCTGAAATAGATGTTTTCCTAAATTCCAGAGGCTGCCCACCTTAGCAATGGTCTGGGAGACACAGGTGACGGCATTATCTTTTCCTTTGGTCGATACCAGAGTCAAGGTGAAGGAGGAGGTCTTGGTCTGGCCCCTTGGGCACAAGCCGTCTACATCAGTGTCAGCTACTTCTCCTTTTCAGTCCAGTGTTTGGATTAAAAATTATAGCCCTCCTCCTCAGTTTATTCAGTCCCAGGTAATTAAGTACTCTTTTTGAATCTGTTTTTTTAAATATGTTCTGGAAATTTCCACCCAGCTCTCCTCCATGATCTCAAAGTCACCTGAAACCTGCACCTGTCAAAAGTCCCCTCCCTGACTCTCCTCGAAGGTAAAGCCCGTCTCAGGAGCACGTCGGGAAACCATCAGAGTAAAACAGTGACTGCGAGTGACGACTGACTCGAAAATGTCCGTCGTTCAAGATCTGATGAGAGTTTGTTATAGTGGAATTGACCAGAAAACTTTGGCCATTCCTGAAACATGCAACATTTTATAACATTATACCAGAACATGCTACTTTAGGAATTTCATAGAATTCCTGGAACACTTTCCACGGGCACTTATACTAATACAACATTAAGCTTAGTATTCTCATTCAACGATACTGCCCATGTGTTTTAACATATCAGGTGCGCCTAAATATTTGAACATCTCCCTTTTAGGAGGTGAGAGAAAAATATTTTTTAAATGTTCTAGGAGTTGTCTAGAAACGCCCAAGTGAGTTCAAGATAAAAAAGACTTCACTTGGAATTTGATTTTGGGAAGTTGGTTAAATACAGCAGAAGGTTTTACATTTGGTCAGATAGGACCCTAGTTTACTGTGAAACAATACTTGGTGACCCTTTCCACCGTAGTCACAATTGAAGGTTTCATGGGAGCATACGGCAGGTTACACAGTTCTGAGAAGAACTGAGTCCGTTGAATGTCAAGAAGACCAGGTTTGCCAAAAACATACAGCCGGCTTCCCTTGTGTACAGCGTTGTTTCTGAGTAGCTTTAATTACATACAAGGGGTAAGGGGTCTTACCCCTTAACAGCCTTTCATTTCTAGTGAAAACTAAGGAGTAAACGATTGTGAACTTTCTCTTACATCAGCATTCTGTGGATGGGTAGACTTACAGATACTTTCTATGATTTCTAGAAATGGACTTCCTCACAAAATGTCTCAGTATGGCATCAAATATGTTTACTAATAGACCCAAATATCTTTAGTTCCTGTATAAAAGGAAGCCAAAAATGTGTGTGTGGGGGGAGAACCCAATGTTCAATAATTAGTTTTAGTATTTTATTTGAATTGGAAATGATCTAGATATTTAATAAATTTTCATCATTTAGCTTTTATCCAAGCAAAACTGAAGTTTCAAGTTACCGAAAAGATTTGGAGTAACTATTTAAAAAGTTCACCTAAAAGCTTTTTGTCCTTACTTACATTTATTTGATGTTCTTGTCCCTAACAAGTATGTTTAGATTACTTATGAAAATTTGCCAAGACGGAAGAATGTCGGAAGGTCTTTGAGCAACCAGAAGGTTGATTTAATGTCCTCACTCGGGCCGTCTGTTAGATGGGTTCCGTGTCTCGGGCTCAGCCTCCGCTGCGCACGGAGAGGAGAGACCTCGTGCTGAGTGTTGTGTTGGCCCAGAGCTCTGGAGAAGGGCTGACTGGTGCAGCACAGTGTTACCATACCTGCCCTGACAGAGGTGCGCTGCTGCTCTCTAGGGCTGTTACGAATAAGAACAGAGAAGGATTTTTAGTTTGCCTGGGGTCCTGTTTTACAAAGCAGACTCTGACTTGGAAGGAAAAAAAAAAGACTGTTGAGAATGACTTGGCTTTCCTGTGGTCTTGTTTTGAATGTTTGGCAGTCGCTTATCTGTTTGTGTGAGATATTGTCCTCTGTAAACTCCCATTAGGGTTCCTGAGGAACCTCTTGCTGTAAGGCCATGTAGGACGAGGTTTCTCAAGGCTTATTGGGTGGGCTGACAGTGCTTTGGCTTTAGCGGTGTTGTTGGAGTGTGTGCCCAGCCCTCCTCCCCCTGCCGGCCAGGTGAGGCAGAGTCTGGGTCCTTCCTTACCTGCTGCTGCCAAGGCAACCTGCTGCAGACATGAGCCCATACCTCGTTAGACGGGCAGATCCCGTCGAGTCTCTGGGTCACCCCTGCTCCAATTTAGGGCAGCGTCAGGAGGCAAGAAGTGACCGGGACTGCTGTTTAGGAAACTAGACCCTGCAGGAAAGAAGTGTGGACCTCTTAGTTTAAATGTCAGGGTCAAGACCTAGGGCAGTTCAATGAGAGCAGAAGTGCCTGGGGAAGGAAGTAAAATGCAAAAGAATCAAATTCATTTCTGCCTCTTATTTCTTCCCAGATGCAAACCTGTTTTTAAATGGCTTGTGGCTTTTGAGTGACAAGGTCCATTGTGGGAGAATCATCTGATTAGTGCAGACAAACATCTCACAGAGAAACCCGAATTAGGAAGGTGGGCCCGAACTCAGGCAGAATCAGAGGAGGACAGGTGAATGAGAAATGAGACAAGTCTACAGCTGTTTTAGTGGGAGATACTGTCAGTTTACAAGGACAATATCTCACACAGACAGAAACAGTTTCTAAACTGTTTTAGTTTCCACAGTCTTCAGCCCCTGTGAGACTGATCAGGAGGAAGGAAAGCTTCACCGAGAAAGTGAGGGGTGACTTCGTTTTGCAGTGGTCACTCGTGTTAGTGGTCATTTGCACCCGCCACTTGGCCACATTGTCCCTCTGCAGGGACTCCCTCTGGGGAGCAGAGTTGTCACTGGGCTTTCGGTCACTCTTCAGTTCCCTCCCTCCCTCCCACGCTGCTTCTCAGCAACAGGTGGTGACCGTGTCACAGATGCAGCTCTTTTCTGTCCAGGGGTGTGGCCGCTGCGCTGACCTGGGCAATCGGACTGACTTCCTGGCGTGCTGTCTCCGTTAACGGGGCCCCTCAGCGTGAGCTCCGGGGGATGGGAGCAGAGGGAGTGAGATGGGCATCGGCCTCCAGCCCCCGTATCCACTGCGGCTAAAGCTCCTGACACTGCTCCGGTGGCCCTTGCTGCTGCAGTGGATTATGGGGTGGGGGCGATGGCAGCAGTGTACAAGGAAATCCCATTGCCTTTGATGCATACTGGGATTTTCCATGTGGTGTTCTGAAAAGCGCACTTTGTGTTAGAAAGCAGTATACGTACTTAGAGAACCATCTCTGACTGTGTTTTGCCTTTTTGACAAAACTGAAATGCATCGGCCCCGGAGAGAATGAGCACTGGGCACACGTCAGGGAGAGAGTCCTCCCCCGCAGCCCCACACACGGAGTTTGGCAAACGGAACAAAGCACGTGTATCAACAATGCAAGTTTATGTTCTGTTCCAAGCCAGGGGCCAATTACTATTTGGCCTCTCCCCTCGAGCTTGTGGAGAGAGCCTGAAAACCCTGGGCATTTAATAATGCCATAGCACCGAGGATTAAAATTGATTCCTATCTTTCTATTCTGTAATTAAAAAAAATCACTGGGTTGAATAGTAGTATACATAAAATATTTATGACATTCTTTCCATTTTTAAGCACATTGTCCATGGCTAAAGCTAGGGATTAGAGATTCTTTAATTCATCAATATCTACTAATTGCGCATGTTCTGTTACACTTTGTACAAGGTGCTAAAAAAGCCAGTGGCTTCCCTTAAGGCCCCTGAGGGTTGGGTTGATATAATTAGCTCAGCAGATGTGTGGTGTGACCACCAAAGGCTCGCCCCTGCTTTGATTCCCTCTGAAGAGACTGGTTATCATAGCAACTGCATTCAGTCATGCAACGGCTCAGCTTGGTGCCCAGGAGTAGTCCTGCCTTTTGACCTGATGCAAGATCAAGATCATGCTTCATGCAGTCGTATAGATAACCATTTATTAAAGAAAATCATGCCAGGTGCTTGGTAAAGAGCATGCTTAGCCATCTGTAATAATTTCATAATCTCCTGTTGGGTGCCTGGCACAAAATAGATGCTAAAAAAGTATTTGTTAAATAGTTGTAGATGGAGAATAATCCTGCTTCTTTCTCCAAAAGCACCTAACTCTAATGCTTTGAAATGTTGAAGATAGGAACAGTAGCTTTAAATACTTGTATCGAAGTTTCTTTCTGAAACCAGGTCTCGTGATTCACGCCCAGCGCTCTGTTCACGCCTCCGTTTGGGCAGTTGACACAGCCTGTCTTGCATGGTATCAAGTTGGTGCCATGTTTGCCTCCATTTGTAAACTCCTTGGTGTCCTACACAGGGACTATGTTTCATTTTTCTTTTCTTTTTTTAACTTTCCTATAGACTGCCTTAGCACAGTGTGTGGGATATGGTAGGTATTCACCGAAGGATTATTGAATTAGAAAAAAGAGCTCAGTGTGAACCACCCATTTTTTCACTGGGCACCCCATTATAATTCTCTTGCTAGACTTGCTCAGTAGAACATTGTCACCTTCAGTTAAAGAGGCTGAGGTTAATGTTTATCAGTGCTTCAAGGTGGGTGAACGCCATGTGGGCACAACACATCCTGTCGTGGATTTAGTCCCCAGTGTTTGCGCATTTCACTTTTGCTACTGGTCTCTCTTCCTTGGCTCTCCCTTTTTTTAAAGCTGAGCAGGTGTGTGGAGCCTGCCCTTTCTTGCCCCAGAATGCTCCTTTCAGGTAGTAATCACCTAAGGACTTTCACCGCCCGCTGCCACCGCACCCCCCCACCCCTCCCCGCCCCACCAATGAGTGGCAAGGAATTCTAGGGTGTGGTTTTGCTTCTGTGAAAATAGATTTTCCGTGTTTTCTGAGGCAGGCTGGAAAACACACACCTGAGCCATATGATCGAGCCCCTTTTGTCCTCAAGTGATCCGAGGGACTTTGTTTCTGGAATGGTCAGCCGCCATCTGGTGTGTGGAACTCGACAACTGGTGAGGAATCGGCTCGGTTGGTGTGGCAGACAACCTGCTGCTGTTCTAGGACCGTCGGTGTCCGCCTGGGAGGGTTCGCGTTTCCTTCTATCAGGGTTGGTGGACCGGCTCCAAAGAGTCGTCTGCAGCCCTTCCTGCAGCTGGCGATCTTCAGAGTTTGAGATCAGAGTCTTTGTCCTCTGTGCTGAAATTGCTCGTTATTTCTCTTTTGACTTTAGGGCAGATCCCTAAAAATGCTGGGCATAAGGGTGCACACGCTGTTTCCATACAACCCTGTGGCATTCCCTACTTCAGCTGGCTTCTGTCTAATGCCCCAGATAGCTTACTCCCTGCACCTCTCTAGCAGGCTGACTCGCGTAAACGGCTGTTCAAGTGACGCCCCTGGCTTCACTGGTAGTTCGTGTCTTAGCCATTTCATGCCCGCTAATGTGCACGCTATGAAAGCTGAAGTCTGAAACCCAGGCAGATGATTGGTGGTGGGAGCACTGTGTGGTGCTGGGCTGTAGAAAGCCCTGCAGAAGCTCCCTACAAGGACGGTCAAATGAGCAAAAACACCCCTCCATTGGATGAATAGAAGAACAGTTGAGATGAATTGACATGTTAATAAGTCACATGACTGGGAAGACCAGGAAGAAAGGTTTTGGGAATTTTTAAATCGGTCGTAGTAGCCTGCCCCTCTGAAATAAGTCTTACGAGTATTTGCAGATGAGAAGGAAGATTTTGAGATTGCCCCTTTTTGAACCACGAAGGCAATGAGGTTGCATCCTCCACACCAGTTCCGCTCTCTTAGGGTGGCAGTCTGGAGGTCCACACGGGACACGGGGAGGCCGGGGCCCAGCCTGCAGGGCCCAGTCAGCAGTCTTCAGGTTGTGGGAGAGGGCAGCAGACCTGGGTGCTGACTGTTTGCCAGCCCAACTTTAGAATCTAAAATTGACCACCTGTAGTGCAAACTCATTGCTGGTCAATCATTGCTCCCTCTACGAATCTGACAGTTCCGTTCCTGGGAGGGGCCCTGTGATCTGTCCAGCCCCCCGGGGGGGGGGGTGTCCCTCAGCAAGGTCTTTGGCAAAGGGTGGACATCCTCCCTGATTACAGCTTCAAGGTTCAGACTGTAACACCAGAGTGGTTTATTTCTGCTTACTGAGAAATTATGAATATTTCGTGAATTTTAATGAGCAATTATGACTAGTCCATGAATTTTTGGAACTCAGCATTTTAGTAAATAACAGTTACCATTAAATCTATTTTCCATTATTTAAAGACTTACTTCTCTTTATGGACCTTACCTTTACTTTTTCAGTCCTTACATCTTGTTAAATAATGTATGTTCCCTAAGCCTTACCCTCTTTGGCTTGTAACACTGACTTTCTATGCCCCAGACTGGGGGGTGAGGAGGTAGGTGCAGGAGGTATGTCAGAATCTTTTGGAGGAATAGTTTGAAAATAGAAATGAAATGTTATACATTTAAATGTGAGAAATAAAGACAAAATGACTGCTTTCATGATACCTAGTACACATAATTTTTTAAAGTCTTCTCAACAGGTAACAAGTTAGGCCATCATTCTTGTGGAAATGTCCAACCTGGGGACACAGGAGGTCTCCCCAGGTGAATTAGACGAAAGCAGGACAGAAACGTTCCTGATCTATTACATGTACTTGGTGCCCTCCCTCCGAACCTCTCCGAATGCCTCCTCTGTATTCATGTCCTCTCCCGCACCTGGAGACAGGGGCACTGTCGTTGTGGTCACTCCCACATCCAGCCCCTGGGTCCTGCCTCTTGCCCGTCTCTTCGTGCTTGTCCATGTTTCCTGTCAAAGCAGAGAAAGGCAATGAAATCCATTCTTCTTACAGCTCAGAGTCTGAGGCTTTCTTGTTCTTGACAGTCATTTAGCCACTAAGCACTAAGGACTCAGTGTAGGTCGAGCTAATGTGAATTGCTCAGTAATTAAGAACAAGACTACATTATGACCGGCAGCTTTATTCTGGGGTGTATGCCTCAGAGAAATGCACACACAGGTCAACACGAGGGCATATGCAAGGAAGATTATTCCAAGGCTGTTTATACCAGGTAACTGGGGCAAACCCAGGCCTGCATCTCTAGGGAAACAGAAAGGTAAAAGGCAGTGAGTATAAAGTGAAATATTTAATAGCAGCCTCATAGAGTAGGTAGATATGCAGAAACATGATGGGTCTTAAACTGGTACCGAGCGAAATGATGAAGAAACAGAACGAGATCTGGAACATGATGTAATTAATATAACTCTAAAGAACACAAAGTAACACTACATATATTTTTTTAAACATAAATCCCAGCGCATGTGTCCAGGGAAATACATTGTGAGGGCCTGGAAGTGGGAAATTGGGAAAGTTGAGTCTTCCAAATGGGGACAAAGAGAAAAATTAAAATAATGCGGGTTAACTTGAAAGTGTGGAGTTAATTAAGGCATGTGGTCACCTCACGTCTCTGCACTGATAGTAAGTGCAAACGAGAAGAGAGACCATGAATCATGGAGGGATAGAGGATTTACTTGAAAAAGGCAAGAATTAAGAATACCAAGAAAGGTGATGAATGTTTGGAATTGCTGCTTTGGAAAATGGGAGGTCAAGTTCAAGGATTGCCAGGGAGCCCCAAGGACTCCCTGAAGACAGGAAGCATGAGCTAATTGTGGCCCCAGGCTGCGTGGCTGTGCATTCTCCTAGAGAAACACGATGGACTGCCTGGTGCAAGAGGATGGAAAATGTTTGGAGTTACCCCATGTGCATTGTGACTTACAATAAGAAATCATATTTGGTCTTCCTCCCTGGTTCTGCCATGCAACTCCTAAAACCCTTGGAATTTCCTAAGAGCCATGAAGATGTTTTTTATTATGTGAATGAGGTGATTTTTGGAACTCACCTAAAAATGGAACTGGTTGCCAGGAAAGGCAACCATTGCGATTACAGGGTTGGAACTTTCAGCCTGCCACCCCACAACCTTCCTGGATGGTAGACGGACCAGAGGTTGAATCAGTTGTCAGTGGTCCATGATTTCATCGATCAGGCCTATGTGAGGAAGCCTCCATGAAAACACACAAGGACATGGTTTGGAGAATTTCCAGGTCAGGGAGCACAGGGCAGTGTGGGGAGCATGTAGGGAGCGGCACACTTGGAGAGGGCATCCGACCTCCGCACCCGTGACCTGTACATCTCTTCCTTCTGGCTCTTCCTTCTGGCTTGTCCTGAGTTTTATACTTTTAAGTAATTTTTTCCTCTGATTTCTGAGTGTTGTTTTACATTATTAATCGAACTCAAGGAGGAACCCTTGGAACCTCCCATCTGTAGCCAATCAGAAGCGCAGGTGACAACCTGGACTTCCATTTGGCATCTGCAGTGGAGGGGAGTCTTGTGGGACTGAGCCCATAACCTGTGGGATCTAACGTTCTCTCCACGTAGATAACGTCAGAATTGAGTCGAATGGTAAGACACCCAGCTGGTGTCCAAGCATTGGTGGTGAGGGGAACCCCCACCCCATGGTGGATTTGGGTGACCAGAGAGCCCTCACCTAATGTCTAGGGGTTTCAGCCGAGGCTGAAGAGAGGGAGATGGAGCTGTTGAAGGGCAGGTAGAGAGGGCTGAAGAACACCTGGGCGTGGGAGGGGAACCTCACCCTTACTGGGCAGCGTGCTGGATGGACCCGAGTGGGAGTGAGAAGCAGGTCATCCTTGGAGCTCTGTTGCAAGCAGTCTGACTCTCCCAAGCCAGGAGCATTGAAAGGAAACCTAATATAAGTAAACACATATTTCTTAAGTCAAATAGTTGGGCTCAAGATCTGGGTCAACCATAGGGGACTTAAAGCAGTTGCTGAATCCAGAGAAGGAGAGAGGGAGGTAATTCTGAAAACGCGGTTGCCAAAACCAATAGTCTAGAAACAAACAGATTTTGGTCAGGCACAGGCCGTCTTGGCGGACGGATCGCAAAGAAGTAGGTCAGGACTAGAACAGCAGCAGGTCCCAAGCTGGTGAAGACCCACTCGCTACTGCTTTGGTTTAGTCAATCAGAAGAATCCTCTGGGTGTTGGCGGAAAGGGTGGGGAGAGGTGTGAAGGAGGAAGGAATCAGGGGAGGTTCTGTTTTTGTAGGGGGAAGCAGGCTGCTATGATAAAAAGAGGTTATTCTCTTTCTAAATCTTTGTATGATGGAGTGTGTCAGCTGCTGAACCTGGGGCTACGCCAAAAATGATCTAGCTCTTGAATATGTAGATTCAAAGTGAGATCTAGTTAGTGGACAAATCGACTCTTCCTAGTTATTTTAGAGTAATGCCTGTGACTATTAAATCACGTTCTTCTGTGAGTCTCCTTAAAGACATAATAAAAGTAGAGAGATCGGGAAAGGGGACCTCCAGCCCACCTGCTGTTTTCCGCTTCTCTCCCAGCGGCAAAGAGAATTCTGGGTTCGCCGGAGGCTGCCGGAGTCCTCTCTCTGTCTCTGCCTTTCTGAGTCTCTGTTCCTTTTCCCCTTCTCTCTCTCCGTGCCTGACCATCTGTCTGTCCGTCCAACCATCCACATTCATTTTTCTATATAACAACACTTTCTATGTACCGGGTGTTATTTGTAGCACTCATCAAATATTAACTCCATGAACCTTCTTATCAGCCCCATGAGATAAGTGTTACTGTCATGCGCATTGTCAGCTTTTCTGGGACGCTGAAGCAGAGAGAGGCTCCACAGGACCAGTGGAGCCAGGACCCAACCCCAGGCAGCGACGCCCCAGCATCCACATTCCTGCCCACCACGTCCATGAGCCCGCTGGGTGACTAAAGTCCATCTGGGACGTTGTTCCAGGGCTTGCGTGGTGGTTCCTCCCCGAGGGTCCTTTCACACCACGCTAGCCTGCGGGCTGGGCAGCTGGTGGGAGGTGCCCCTCTGTGACTGCAGCTGCTCCATCTCAACCTCCATTTGTTATGCATCTCTTCCTTTTCATCTCCTCCTCCCATCTGCCCTAGTGTGAACAGATGTAAGGGCTTCCTCCTTGAGTTTCCAGGGCCGGAGCTGAGGACTCATGAGTCTTAAGCCGTTCTATTGGAGATAAAAGTGTAAGGGGCCTGCTGCGGGGTTTCCTGCGCTTTTCCCTGCTCCTCGGCAGTGCCTGTCCCTGTCCGCAGCCCGAGCTGAAACCTCGCCGTGCTGGGTCACTCCAGACACGTGCTGTCCCCTCTCCTGCCTCAGGCGGCCCTGAGCTGCTTTAGGAAAGCACAAACCCATGCAGACTCGGGCCATAGACTGGAGCTGCTTGGAATTTCTTGAGACCAGAAAGGTCATCTCTTAAAAATACTGGCATCTCTCAATGCCAGAGTGTATCTGTATATAGGCGGGCAAATGCCTGCACGTTTCCACTTGACCAATTTAAGCATTTTTACCTTTGACTAAAACCCACTAGTAATTTTAAATGTGAATGTGTGTTTCTATCTTTAAAAGTAAGTATGACTTTAGTCCTATCTTTAAGTGCTTTACACTGAATGCAAAGTATCTTCTTCTTCAGGGTGAACCAAAGGGTTTTTCAGCTTGCAGAGTCCTGCAGTCAGTAGAGCATTAACCGCAAAATGCAAATAAACAGGCCAGCCCCCGTGAAATCATATGACCAACAATGAAACTGCCTTCTTGCCCCGTACGGGCTGGTAGGTCGGTGGGGGAAACAAGCCCCCAGAGCAGCCTGGACTCAGTAGTCCTTGCAGGTGGCACGTAGGCACTTGCTAAATAACTCCCTTAGCATTTTCATCTAAGGATGCCAGAGATAAAAGCCGTAAAAACCTTTCCAGCTTAGTTTTCTGCCTTTCTCATCTCACGTCCCAGAAAACAGCAACAACAATGCAAAGACGACGAGCTCCTTGCAAATTCAGGATCCGCTGGGACTGGTGTGTTTTGTAGATATGAAAAGGATCCAGCTATTGAATCCAGTTTTCTTGAGGGTGGTTGGTTGTTTGCTCGCTGTTCCTGCCTTTTGCAGGTTTTCCGGGGCGAGTGTCCATTTTTTCTTAAAGGAAACACTTGTCCTCCCGGATGCCACCGACTTATTGAAACCGAGGGAGATAAACTTCATGCAGGAGCATTTGATAGTTACTCTGTGTTCCAGGACATCCTGACTGTGACACAGCCCCTCAGTTCATGATTTGGGGGTAGTTCCAAGCCTAGTTCCCATGAGACGGTTAGAATAATCTAACCAGGACTGTAACCCAGTGCTCAGGGATGGGTGCCCAGCCCTGTTCGGTGCGAGTTCCGGCGGGGACAGGCGAGTCAGAAGACTGAAGCGGCTTGGGAGGGATTTGCAGGTGCTCCTGAGGCTGGCCGTGAGCACGGCGACGGTGCGAAGGGGGCAGAGAATTGTTCACTGTGAGTCCAAGTGGGGACAGGAGAGCGTGGGGTGCGTCGCGGACAGTGGGAGACGAGCCAGCTGGAGCGAAGGGCTCCACGAGGAGGGTCAGTAGTATGTTAACCCAAATGGTGATCAGTTTCTCCCCCGAACTACAAATCTAGGTGCATGTTGTGATGTATCAACAGTGGAAGGAGGGGGTATTTGAAAGCGAGATTGTCCAAGGAAATTTGGAATGTGTGTTTTTGTCACCACGGAGGCCCTGAGTTGACCCAGCGTGGTGGCCGAGGTCAAGAACCCCTTGCAGGAGCTCTGGGGAGGGATCTTCTGAGTCAGCCAGCACCGTGAGAACAGCATTTTAGAAGGACTTTGAGTCAGGATGTTCAAGCCCCAGCGCTGCAGATCTCTTCTGGAGGCGGGGCTGGAACCCTCTGTCTACTTGTTTCCAGGAGCCTGACAAATAAGAAGGGGTGGTGTCTGCTCTACCCACTCCTGTATCCCAACCCTTAACACGGTGCTCAGCACACAGTAGGTAGTCAATATTCACTCGTTGAAGAACCTGGAAATGGTATTCAGCATAGACAGGATGGGGGACACACTGCAGGTAATAAAGACGTAAGTTGAAAATGGGGTTCCCTAATTTGCCAAGGAAACCCACTGTTTCAGCTTGAATCGTGTAAGGATTTTGACCCCAGGATGTGGCTGAAGGGCACAGAATAAATGGGGGGAAGTTCAGAGTATGTCAGAGGGTGTCTGAATGGCTCCTAACGATGGAGCCCAGTGAGACAATTGGAGCCTGAAGGCAGCGGGTCCCCAGGCAGAGCCTCCCTGCTTTCCTGTGCCGTTGCAGGAAGTGCATTTTGTAGAAAAGTCAGAGAGGAACTGAGCTGCTGATTCACAGCAGGCTGACAAGGCACCGCGGCCGCCTCTGAAGCCGGCCCCGCATCCTCTGGGCTGCCCCGCGGGACCCTGCAGTCGCGGCCCGGCCTGTCCCGGGGCTCTGGGTGGCCCCGCTGATGAGCACCGCACCACGGGCCGGAGTGTAGGATGGTAAGAGGTTCTCCTTTTCTGGTTTAGGCGTGAGTTGGTCTCTCTGCTTCTGAACCCGTTCCGTTTTCTCCTTGGTAACTGTGAGACTGTAGATGGAATTGTCTGACCTGCTTGTGCTGTCAGAGCTTCCTCGGAGTTCTCTGAGTCGCGGCCGAACTTAGCAGTGAACTTGACCAATCCAAAGGCTTGGCGCTGTGAGTGGGCACTGGGTGTAGAAGGCTAGTCTAGAACTGCACGCCAGCGTTCTTTGAGTTTTCCTGCGGCAAAACGCGCTCAACCGAATGTCCGTGAACCAAATCTAAGTGAGGGCAGTGAAAACGAAAATTTGCCGGCGTCCCACTGGAAACTGCGGTCTTGGGTGCGTTTCCCAGCAGCCAGCCAGGTGCGGTCTGACGCCCGGTCTCTGCCACACTCTGGGGCCCGGCGTCCATTAAGAATTCCGGAGGCTCTGAGAGCTCAGGGGTATTTTTAGAAGAGGCTTGTTCCTCGCAATGAGGAAGTCTGGCAGATGGGTCTTCCGCCCGGATTATTTTTTTCTAGCTTTCTACCAGTGCAGTATGGAGAGAACTCCGGCAAGCCTTCTTTCTCCGAGGACAATGAGGGGAAAAGCCGTTCTGAAAACACGGGGCGACAGCTGCAGGGCCCGGAGTCTCTGAGGACTCCGCGCCACTGGCTGTGGATGTCACCTTGCTCTCCTGCGGCCGTGGCTAATCAACACCGGGGGAGGGGGCAGGAAAGGAAGTCTGAGCAAGAACGAGTCATTTATCACAATGCGTGTGCAGACATCTGTGCGGGGCTGTGTGTCCCGCCCCAAAGAGGAAAGACTCCGGTGTGTGGTTGGGGCCCATTGAAACCACTTCCTTCAGTGACGTGACATCAGATTGCCTCTTATAGATGGCTTGCACAAGTTTTATGTAAGGCAAACTGCCATTAAGGAGGGAAAGGTGCCCTTAAAAAAATAAGTGTGATCTTGTTATTGCATGTATTTGGGTTACCTTTGGGCCTTAGGTCTGGCAGAAGAATCTATTAGGACCCAGAGGAGTCACCTTTGGACTGTGCAGCCCTTTCTGGGGATTTTTAAGAGAGCTATTGCGCACACAGACTGAGGACACAGAGACAACATGATGGTCAGTCATGACTGTGGTGACATGTGTCTCCTTTCGTTTTACATCTGCTCATTCTTTAATTAAAGTGGCAACTCTCTAAGGGTGCAGATGACACTGGTTCCCAGGCTGGGAGATTTCTGCTGCATCTCGCACGGAAGAGTCATCACTCCCAAGATTTTGCTGTTAAGGGAAGGCAGTCACCCCTCTCCCTCCCCATTTATACCTGAGCATTCCAAATGCCTATGGGGTTTCATTTACCTGGCGGGATGTACTTGAGCATTTTCTAGTAGAGAAACAGTAGTAATGTCCCCAGAAGCCACGGCGACATGAAATTATGGTTCCTTCCCCACTCCTCCCACACAAACACAGCCTGCAGTGAATGCATTATATAATCATAGGAATACTCTGATTCTGTCTGCATTCACTTGGTGGGTCCCCCAAATTGGGACTTTTCCCTCCCAGTGACTAGATGCAGGGAATTAACCCCCCAGGGTCTCTGAAGGGTTGTCAGGTCTAAGAAATGACTTTCCCGTCCACAAGGCTATAACGTGGGGGAGTCACCCCCTCCCCCCCGAGCCCTCCTGTCCCACGGCGGGGCCTCACGGAAATCCCACTGGGCCGTCCCTCGAGCTCCGTGCCTCAGAGGCCAGCCGGCCGGCAGGGGAACAGTGTGGGGCCACGGGTCCACGCAGGCCCTGGTGATTTTCCTTCCTTCTGGAGATGATCATTTTCAGTGTATCCGGTATTTCAGGCATCGATAAAGTTCATACGTGATTGAACTGATGTTCCTGTAGCTCCCTAAGATTTTTCAATTATTGACATTTTGCCATGTTTTTAAGTTTCTAAACTAAAGCAAGTACAATGGACGATCCCTCCTTATCTAATTTCCATTTTAATTTCCTATTGCTACCCAGAGTTATCACCGCCTTGAAGTGAATGAGTATTATTTCCACTTTATTACATATATGTTATATATAGAAAATATGTAACATTGTTTTAAAAATGTATATAAATGGTATATATGTACTTACTACCACTTATATACTGTACTTGAGTCTTTTGAAAGCTACTTGTAATATTCATTTTAAGGATGATTTTCATATTGGTACCTAAAAATCAAGTGCATTTATTTTTGAGTGCTATATAATATTCCATTATAAGATCATACCCCAGTGCGTCCACTTCCGTGTGACGGTGGGCAGCGGACTGCTGTGATCCCGGTTTTGCTGTCAGGAGCCCTGGCAGCCTGGGCCGCGGTGGGTGTCTCCCCCGTGTCCTGTGCAGTGGAGCAGCCACGAGTGTAGAATGTGGCCAGCCTAGGCTGCCACGTGCTACAAAACACAGAGCAGATTTCGAAGACTTCGAGTGCAAAAAAAGAACATAAAATGTCTTCTTAATAATTTTTATGTTCATTTCATGTTCAAATGATAGTTTTACATGTTTTGTTAAATAAAACATACTAATCAAACAATTTTACCTATAACTTGGCTTCCAAGTTATAAAAAATGTTAAGTTATGTATATGACTTGCAATTTATTTACATGTACCACCCACAGGCCAGCCGTCCATGTTGATAAGTCGAGTTTTATTGGAAAACATGCCCAGTCATTTACACATTACCTGTGGCTGCTTTCCTGCCACAACAACAGGGCCGAGTCGTTGCAACTGAGATTATATGGCCCATGAGCCTGAGATACTTACCGTCTGGAAATCAAGGAAAAGTTTATTGACCTCTATTCCAGAGCAGTGATTTTTAACCCGATTTAAACCCGGACCCACAAAAGAAATATATTAATATTGTGATCCATCCCATGTACTCTTGAAACAAAAGTTTTTTTTTTTAAGATTTTATCTATTTTTAGAGAGGGAAGGGAGGGAGAAAGAGAGAGAGAGAAACATCAATGTGCAGTTGCTGGGGGTCATGGCCTACAACCCAGGCATGTACCCTGACTGGGTATCAAACCTGCGACACTTTGGTTCACAGCCCACGCTCAATCCACTGAGCTATGCCAGCCAGGGCCAAAAGTTTTATAAGATAAAATTTTGTCAATCCTTACTATATATTTTTGTTTTCTGGTCTGTCCTATTTAATAAACTGCTTGTCAAGAAACTGCCACAACTCACTAAATTCAATTAGACATTCATTTACTTCTAGTCATTTGAGTATCATTGCTCAAAGATATATATCTAAACGTGAAATGACTTCATTATAGGAACATTCATATTCAGCTTTGCAAGGTTCATCAGTGCTGTTTGTTCAGAGCATGTGTGTGTGCATATCACTCTCAACTCCCTCACACAGGGCCAGGAGGGTCCCACTTCCCACCATCCTTAGCAATATCCGATACTGATATTACCAGGCTGCTCTGACAGGTGTGAAATGAAATCTTCTCTCATTTATAATCTGATTACTACTACGTTTGATCATCTTTTCACGTGTCAAGTGAGTTTTCATATTTTTTTATTTGTAAATTATCTTTTTATATCTATTGCCCCCCCCTTTTAATGGGGTCATTTGTATTCTTTCTATATTCTGGATATCAATACTTTATTCTAATACTTTATTCTTTATTCTTTACCAGTTGTCGAGACTGCAAATATGTGGGTTGTCTACTCCAAAGTTTAGATTTTTCACTTTCTTGATGGTGTCTTATTTTATCAGACTGAAGTTTTAAATTTTAAAGCAATCATATTTATCATCTTTTTTCCTGTGGTTCTATTTTTTAAACTCTCATTTAAGAGAGCCTTCTTTACCCAAAGATCATCAAGATTTTCTCTGATATTGTCTTCTAACAGATTTTAACTCTCGGGGTTTTTTCTCCCATCAAAATTCCTGTCTGCCCTGTTATTTATTAATAGCTGGTGTATGACAGCCACGAACTGACTTGTCCCTCCTCTTGTCACTGAGGCAGCACTGCACTCGTCACATCACAAGTTCCTGTAGACAGAAATCTCTGTGCCCAAAATCGTGGTCCCAGATATATCAGAAATGAATTTTCACCGGTCTTGTTTACACTGCAGTCCAATCTAGAAGGTTTCATAGACAAATTTTAGTCATCTTCCAAGGAAACATAATCCCTCTTACACAAACTACCTAAGATCATTGAAAAAGAGAAAAAGTTACCCAATTCATTTCAGGAGTCTGATTTAACCTTTATACCCAAACGAGACAAGAACAGTACAAGAAAGGAAAATTCGGGGCTAACCTCACGTTTGAATGTAAATATAACGGTCCTAACTCAAACATTAGTGAGACTGAATCCAGCCATGGGTAGTAGATGAAGTTTATGCAAAGTGTGCAGGTTATTAATGGAGCTCATCACATTAACAGAATAAAGGAGGAAAACAATGAGTTTTGTGTAGATGTAGGAAGAAAAACATTTGATCCAATTCAGTAACTAGAAATGACATAAGAATAGAAAACACTTTGAAAACTTGGAATAGAAATCCTTCCTTCACCCGTGAAGAGCGTCTACCAGAACCTGCAGCAAGCATGCCCTTGGCGTTGAGGCCTATCTCGTAATGCTCTGCCTTGAATTCCTTCTTTGCCTCTGGCCTCTGAGGACTTTTCTTCCTTTCAAGGCTTTGCTGTTACTATAAATAATTGTGTATGTGCGTATACTCATATGCACATTTGTGTGTGTTAAAGTTTTGTCTGTTTATATATGTTGAGTGTTGTTTTATGTTTGTGGAATGGGGAGCTGGGCCAGCTAAGCAGTGATGGTGCTGGAATTTCTCCCTTGGCAATTTTCTGGGCCTGAAGACCCGAGAGACAGCAGAAAGCACTCAAGAGGGAGCAGAGCAGCTGGGTTGTCGTGGAGCTGGTTTCTCTCCCAGACTGAGGGGTGGTCGCCATTCACAGCTTCAGATTTTGGCTGCATCTGAGAAGCCATTACTGATGGATCTGATGAGGATAAAAACACTTTATGAAACTCCTATGACTGTATTTTGCCATACCCCTTCCTAAGGATTTAACCTTTCCAACATCCCTACAGTGACATTGAAATATAGAAATACTATTAATCGTAATATTGTCATCACGGTCACACTTCCATTTAACAGCTTCAAAACATTTTTCATGGTGGTTCTAAGGGTTGGAGATGGAGAGAGCGAGAGATGTTTCCAGAAAGCACTTTTCACGGTAGCAAACGAACTTTCTCTAAATTTGTCAGTTAATGAACAAGGGATTCCAATGACTGCGAAGACCAGTTCAGCACAGAGAACAATCAATACATTCTTGGCTGTAAGGTCATGTGCATTAAATAAGGCAGTTCTGATGCCAAATCAATACTGCATTGTCTATTTCCTGCAGCAGGTACAGAGATATAGATCTGCTGTCAGGAGAACAAGAAGTCATCAGGAAATATCAGTTCAGACAAATCTGGGTTACCAGCAACAGGGAAAGAACTGGATTGATTGTGGTGTGTCTCACTTTGTGGTGAAAATGTCAGGGCAGGGTGAATATTCATGTAGTTCGTGGAAAGGGGGGAGGAGAAATCAATAAGCTAAATGCTCTACCTCATAATGGAACTGTGTTCACCAATGGAAAGTTCTTTGTTCTTGAACTTGGTGTTCCTCCCTGATGTGTTCGTAATGCTGTCCTAGAGATGCAATAAAAAGGTTTCATAGGAAGCCCAAGAGCAGATTTATTCCATAGTTCTGGAATAAGGGTTATGTTAACATGGGTCAAACTGAGCATTGTACTAGAAGTCTGGTTAAAATTTGAATAAAGTTTCCCTTAATTCCAAGGAACCACTTAGTCTCTTTGAAGCGATGTCAAGAGAGTACCGGACTAAAAAGAAATCCCATGTTTTTAGTCTGGATTTGCAATTCACTTGTTTTGGGATCTTGCAAAAGCTACTGTCTCTGTTTATCTCTATACATTGGCTTGTATGATAATATTCAGTTTCTTTGTAGAGACGTCATGCAGGACATAATAGATAACACAAATGTTTTAGCAGATGATGCCAGAATATGAAGACAGTTGATCTCAAATCATGATTTTGGCATTTGTCTAAATTTAATAGACTCACTTCTCTTAACCACATCTAAGAAATTTCCTACCATTTATGTTCATAAGGTTTCATAAGAGCACCTGTTCTCTCTTCCCCAAAATCACCTTTGCAAAACTTGCTGGCATTGGTCAGATTTCAAGAGCATAGTAGGTTCATGGTCAATAGGCCTGGTTTTAGATTAGAAAACACATTAATCTGTTTCATTGTTTGTTCCAAATTTTTCAGGCACCTTTTAAAAATGAACAAGAGCAGCTCTGATCTGGAGAAAGCGAGCCAGGGCTCCGCCGAGAGCCTCAGCCCATCCTTCCGCAGCGCCCACGTTAGCTTCACCACGGGCTCCACGGACAGCCTGGCCTCGGACTCCAGGACCTGCAGCGATGGAGGTAACAAACTTGACCTCGACGGGGAGGTTGAGATTCTCCTGAGCCTGTGAGGCCAGGCCTGGGTTAACAGCCAGGATTTAGAAGGGCTAAACCAGCCCCGCTTTCTGGGCCCTGCTTTCCCCGTGAAGTAGACTGTACCAAGGAGTCGTTGACATTCATCCCCTGGTGAATACATGGCAAGGTGCTTCGTCCCAGACTGTGTTCTCCACTCACGCACAATGCGTGCACATGGCAATGAGGCGGAGGTTGAAAGCATGCTGAACGACCCCTGATTCCTCATGAGCCATCCGTACATCGGCCTGCTCTCCACTTCTGCCCTCAGGATGAGTTCTCAGGGGGTCGGATACATGCTAGCCACGAGTCTTCTCTCTCCCGCCAACCTCTGTGTTTCTCTGTCTGTCTTCCTCCCTCCACTGACGCCGTCCCCGTCTTGCTCTCTTGTGTGCACATATGCATACACACACACACATACATGTACATGTGTACGCATGCACATACTCGGACACAGCGTGTGTTTACATTAATGTTTGTTGAATTAAAACCATGTGGGCTTCGTTAGGCTACCAACCATTCCACCTTCTGGATAAAGCTCCAGGGCATCATGTGTGCGTATGTCCTGACTGGGTATATTTCCGAAAAGGAACTCTTGTTTTTCTGTTGTCACCCTTTCAACATTTGTGGGTGTATCCCCTCTCCTGTCTTGCGTGTTAGGTTCCGACGTGTGCTAACACGACTTCCTCTCTCCCTCCTGTGGAAGTACTTCTTCTCGGTAGGCGGTTTTCCATGGGAAACATACTGTCGCCCACGCTTTTCTATCTAAAAGATGAGTGCCGCTAGGACAAAAACGCATGTAATAAGTCAGTCCGTGGTGTGTTCTGATGGGAAAATTCTGATGGCTCTAACTTAAAAACAGGAAATGTCTTAGCCTTGATTGGGGTGGGATGTGACCAAATAGGATTTTCTTTTTCTGCAGACTTTCCTGGGCTTCTATCTTTTTCCTCTTCCCATCCCATTGTGCAAACATTCTGCAAGGCAGATTACTCTGCGGAGGGCTGGGCCGGGAAACAGGAGTCCCTATGCCGGTCAGCCCGGACTCCCTCTCCTGGGACTGGGACCAGTTGTGAGGGAGCTGACTATGGTGGCAGCCGGCTGGTGTCGAGGAGAACTGAGCTTAATAATTGCCTTAGGACTTTGCTTCTCGCAACCAGCAAATCCTGATGTTTGCTCTCAGCGCTCTTAAGTCCATCTAGAAGATAAGGTTAAAACACGTGACACGCAGGTGGGTGGAACAAGCTAGAAAATTGGATTGCCCAGGACATGGGTGCTTATAAAGGCTTCTGGGAGAAGGAGAAATCAACGAGAGCTGGTGGGGGGGTCCAAGGAATGCTTTTTGAGAAGATGGGACCCCCGCCCAGGTCTGAAGTGTGGTCAGAATTGAGGAGAAACGGGTTTTGCTAGCTAAGGAGACACCGAAGAGGAACCAAGGCTCAGGGTTAGTGCACCCTGGGAAGGGGGTAAGACCAGCCTGGCCCTCTCGGACCTGAGGCTGGTGGGAAGCGGAGGCTGGATTGTTCAAGGCTCTAGAAATCAATGCGTGGAGGTAGGGAAACTCGAGCCACACCTAACCCAAGACAGTTTTTAAATTAAAATGGTCACACTTTTATAGTTATTCCTTTATCATGATCCAGTTTTTCAGTGGACATGCACTTCCAAATTTGTGTCCCCAGATCCACAAGAAGGTATACATCCTGTTTCAGACTCTGGATCCTTAGAGCACACCATTTCTACTGCTGCCCCTGTGTGTGGGTCTGCACCCAGCACCGTGCTTTGAAATAAATAGCAAGAGACCCAAGAGGGGCTCACTCCTTCTGTCTTTGCCTCACCCCTCCCCCTGTCTCTGACATCTGTTAAACATTAGTCCAAAGAATATCTAGAACCACCGGTCATGAAACATCAGAAACCCTTCATTTAGCTTCTCATCATCAATCAAGGCTGCTTGTTCAAGATCTGTTATTGGATAACTATCTTCCAGTCTCATGGGTCTTCACTCACTTTCACCACGTAGCCAAAATATCATCCTTCGTGACTTCTACTATTCATCATCTAGTGCTAAAGCTGAGGGAGTGGCTCAGAATAGGAGAAAGAGAATTAATTCAAACCGAAGTTCTTTGAAACCAGAATGTAGTGTCTACCTCTAATATTATATATCAACATAATATACCTTGAGGCTTTGTATTTATTTGGCCAGTTGGAATTCACTAACACAAACAGTGCATTGGATTTTGCATCCCCAGTGTAGGCCGGCCAGGGTGAGGCAGGGACAGAGTCATTCCAGGGCATTTCATAATAGACGCTTGTGTGAACTTCTTGGGAGCTCGTGAGGGTTCATTATGAAAGTTAGATTTCTCCTATTCAGGTTTTATAGCCAAAAAAAAAAAGCTTTACATTTTATAAGAAAAACAAACAATGATGATCTATAACCGTCACATTTTAAAACAAGTTTGTCTAAATTTTATGTTTACAAGAGACCATTTTTATGTCAGTATTAATTTTATGTCTTTATGCTTGTGTCCCGTTTCGTGCTCCTCAAAGCACACCTGTTAGCCCATTTGTCCGTGCGGGCGGTTCAGTGCAGCAGTGAGTCAGCTCAGTGGAAGACAAACCCGTCTCAGCAGTTGCTTCGGCCCCGTGTGGGAGGGACAGAGTGCGTGTGTCGGGGCAGATCCCCGAACGCTGCCACGGGGAAGCTGACCTGCAGTGAATGGAGGCGAGTGGCTGAATGAAACGGTCTTCGGGAGACCTTTGTGCTTTAAACGGTTACTTTTACAGATGCCAGCCTCACGTGCCACTGAGGTGATTTTCCTTTTCGGTTTAGGGTAACAACATTCAGTGTCAGCCATCGAAGCGGCATCTCCGGATGCCAGGTTCCCGTAGTGCAGGAGGTGAGCGAGCGCTTCACCGAGCTGACACACTGAACCCTGGCACAGACGCTGGGCACAAGGTCCAGCTGTACAGTGAGCACGGGGAGAGGCCACGTGACAGTGTGTGCCCGGGCAGCGTCCGTATTCTTACTCTTACAGCCAGCAAATCAGAGATACAGAAAGTTAAGTATGTGTCTTGGTGATAGTCGGCTTGTTTTCCTGAATAATAATGCCAGGTAGGTTTTTCAAATATATACATTCATTCGGTCGTTGATCTGATAGGTATTTGTTGAATGTAAAACTCTGTGCTGGGTACAATTTCAGCTGTTGAAGATACAGCCATGACAAAAAAAAAAAATGTCCAGTCCCTTATTCCGTGGAGCTCCATTCTAGTGGGGAGAGGTGGACAGTGAGGGAGATAAAGGGGTGGAGGAGCCAGGGTGTCGCATGGCCGTGGGTGCCATGGGGCAAATCTAGCCAGGAAGGTGGTGGGCGCAGTTGCGGGGGGCCTGTCAACCGGGGAGACAGCAAGTCCACGAAGACCAGACATCAGTCCGAATGAGTGACAGCCCGACCCCCACCGAGCCTTTGCTTCCGTCTCGGGCTGTCACCTGAGACTCTGAGAAGACAGAGTGTCTTTTTTTTAGAGGGATTCTTGAAAAAGGCATCTGAAACTCTCCAGCTAAAAGCAGTGTGCTCTCTGAGTATTAAACAGGCTTGTTAAAGCGCTTGATCCTAACCTGAGGGATTTGGTCTCCTACAGAATGTTGAATCATGGGTTCTGTTCTGGGAGATCTATTACCGAGGAGGAAGAAGGGACCCCAAAGGAAGAAATACTTGTTTTTTAGATTGTTTGCAGCCTGAGCCCTTACACGATCACTGCAGTGAAGCTTTGCCATTGTTAAAACAATTCCATTCAAACCGAATTTTAAATACATACAATACTTTAGTAAAGTCAGTACACGCCTGTAGTAAGCATTCGAACAGCAGAGAAAGGTGTGAATGGAGAGGCAGACACTGCACACGACCCCCGGCAGCTCCCAGCACCACTTCAGACATTTTTTTCTGTATCCCCTCAGAAATTTGTATCCATCTTTTAAATACCATAAACTTTGCTTGTATGCATTTTTCCTTAATATATTTTGAAGTCTTTTAAATCACAACCTCTAAATCTACCTTATTTTTTTATAATGCTGCATAGTCTCCCATTGTATGAATTGGTTAAACCCTTCTTATCAATGCATGTTCAGGTGATTTTTATTACAAGTCGACAGTAAGATCCTGTGACATACCATGAAATAAATTTGTGGACGTATCTGTGAGATAAATTCTTAGAGGTAAGAATGGATGTGTCAAAATATATATGCATGTTAAGTAGCTGTTACCAAATGATCCTCTAAAAATGTCAGTTTGCACTTCCATCAACAGCGTGTGAAAGTGCTCTGAGCCAACTTTTCATTCTCCTGTCAGTTCGGAAGAAACCCCTTCCTGGTCGTGTTTTAACAGGGACTTGAAAGATCAGGATTCCTGGAGCGCACTTGGGCTGTGGGCACGGGATGTTTTCCATGAGCCTTTTTTCCAAACCGAGACAGGGTGTCTCTTTTGCATGTAAATCGAATTCATGTCTAGGTCATTGTTTCTTGGGATGATTAAGTGGTCCGGAGAGACTCCTCACCAGCGCCACATTTTCCATCCAGTTGTAAAATGCTAATAACATGCTTCCATTTTCAGACCACGTTTACCTTCTTGAAAAAGCAAGAATTCCTTTTGAAGGAATGTTTTGTTGCCTTTTTTTTTTTTTTTAATGTTCAGAGCTGAGACTGGTAAGACTCTGGGACCAAACAGGAGGTTGCACAATTTTCCTTTGGAGGAAAAAGTTACATGTGAGGCTAGGACGTTCCCTTGCCCCAACACTTCCCTTCTCCTGGGGGTGGCGAAAAGGGGTTGCAGAAACCTGCAAGACTGCTACTTCCTGTGTGAACTTGGCAAGGTGCCCGCGCAGATGGCTGTAGTTTTCTCACCTTTAGCAGGAGGGGATTGAAGGAGCCGTAGGGCTTGGGCGAGGTTTTCGCCATCTGATCTCTTCCCCAGGCCTTCCATTTAGTTAGTCGTTTAGTAGAGGCTCAGGAAAGACTGACTGAATGACTGGATACATCGATATAGCCATTTCCAGCTCTACAATCTCTTATCCTCATTTTTAAAGAAGAGTCTATAAGTTTTTAGACGGAAAGAAAATTCCATTTGCTCTACCTTCCCAGAAGCTGGAGGACAGTCAGACACAAGAGCTAACCTTTGGCGCTTGGGGACCCTGCGCTGGGACTCTGCCCTTGGCCTCCACACTTGCGCTGGCCCAGCAGCGGCAGAAGGCAGAGCCGGGGACCCAAGGAGCCCAACTGTGTTCATTCATACCGCTCAAAACTGGACTGACCACTTCCTCCTTAAGCTCAGCTCTCATTTTGTCTGCAGAGAACAATGGCAGTGCCTATTAAAAACCAGCAAGAAGAGGACTCTATAATAAGAAAAACCTCACAGTCCCACTAGGTTTGAACTTTGGCCTGCATTTCTGCATAGGGATTAAGCTGTTTTTCCTGGCCATTGAATCCTGGCTTCTCTTCTGCTCCAAATAGAATGGCACTAACCTTCCCCTAGGTTCCTCTAAGATCCCACCCAGTGCACCCTACCCGATGTGTAGCTTCCGGCTGGAAACCCTCTCGCCCGCCCCCGCAGCACATGCACGCAAGCTGCAGAGGTGTTCTCTGTCGTGGGCGCTGGCTTTATGTGCAGGATTGGAAACTGGGAGGAAAGCTGAGGAGCCGGGATTTGGAGATCTCTGGCCCAATTAGCATGCAAAATCATTTTTAAAACATGCAGTGTTGTAACTATGACGTAGGTAGACTTCTCTGCAAAGTATTTTCCATTCTCACTCCTTTTATACCCTAATTGTAAGCCAGACTTTGGGGTGATCTAAGGCCAGCATAAAACCAGGATATGTAGACATACCTCATTTTACTGTGCTTTGCATTATCGGGTTTCTTTTACAAATTGAGGACTAGACCCTCCGCCGGCAGAAAGACGTCGACTCACTTTATTGCAGAGGTCTGGGGCAGAACCCGCAGTCCCTCGAGGTCTGTCTGCATTTTACTTTGTCTCCTGTGCCGTTGGAGCTGAGTCCTAAGAATACGGGTGGGTGGTTGGCCAGAGTTTTTCAGACGTTTTTAGGCACAATCTTCAGAACCAGTGGTTTGTGAATTCTGAAACTATTTTAGGTGTCGAGTCATGGATTCCCTCTTTTTGGAGGGGGGCAGAGGGCTGTTCTAAATCAGACTGCGCAGCTGCTGCAAATAGTAAGTAAGGCTCTAGCTGCTGTGTTCAGGAGATTGTCCACATAAGAGTCAGGAGAATGACAGAGCCAGAGTGGGGTCCTCAGGGGCAGCTTGGGTCCCACAGCAGGCAGCTCTTGCTGGACCTGTGGAGAAATCAGTGTTATGGAGACGGACCACGCGTCAGCATCCGCTTCCGAGTAGCCCGAGGAAACTAGCAGCTGAGGTGACTGGGGGCTGTCACCGTGAATTACCGGCTGTGGTTGCAGATCTGGAGAACAGCCTCAAGGACCTGTCCGTTCAGAAGGGTGCCTCGGGGCGGAAGGTGGTGTGCCTGTGACAGAACGCGGCGGTGTTCTTTTTTTTACGACCACTAAAAGTACAACGTGCTTACGTAACGCTCCGTTATTCGAGCCAAGTGCATACACTAGTTAGGAAGGTGAGCACTTCACCTGGTGAGGTCCCCGTAAGGACAGTTCTTGACAGCCTCTGGGGGCGTGGGTGTGTGGGGAGCACCCCGCTGGTTAGTACGTGCTTTAGCAGGGGGTTGCTGGGTGACAAACAGGTGGCAGCTGAGAAACGAAGAAAAACCGAAATGGCCCGCATGCGGATCCTTGAAGCCCCGCCTCCTCCGAGTAGCCACACTCCTCGCCCCAGTGGCTGTGGGACCTGGGTCCCTCGGAGCCGTGGACCAGCACAGCCCCTACAGAAGCCAGAGAAGGTTGTTTCCTTCCCCCTGCCTGAACACGCAAGTTACTTTTTTGCACTAAAGCAGAACCTCTTGATTCTCTTTGGTAATCTATGGAGTTAAGAGTGCACAGATTTTTTTTTTATTTAAAGATCCCCGCTGTCCTAACAGATTGGAAGGCTCACCGTGGCAGCCTTGGGAAGAGCCAGGGAGTGGAAAGGCAGGAGCAACATAACCATCTGCCTGCCCGGAGGTATTTTATTTCAGGGGCAGCTCAGAGACAAAATGCATGTTAGCCGAGGTCGAAAGTCGAGGGAGTGGCTGAAATTATAGACTATTAGTGCTGGAAGGGGCCTTCACGGTGATGCCATCCGGTCAGTTTTTAAATGAGGCAACTCGACCAGGGGGAGGAGGTCGCCAGCTGGTTACCGGTTCATCCCTCAGAGCAGAGCACAGGCAGAAATAGGGACATATTGGGGGCGTCAAGGAGAACCTTACGAGGAAGTCAAAGAGGAAAAACCAGTAAGGACTGGGAAGTAAAACAAGCACAAGGCTTACAGAGGAAACTCGGCAAGGAACTGGTTTGTCAGAACCTCCTCCGCCGCCAGCCTGGGGACCAGAGGGCCTGACCAGAGAGGCAGGCCGTCCCAGATGCTGGAGGTGCTGATTAACGCATATACCAGGTTCTCATCAACTCCACCTCTTCTCCTCATCCCCCACATTCTGCACTTTGATAGTAAAGAAACTGAGGTTCCAACAGCCCGATGGGGTGGGCTTCTGCGATCCAAAATGCGGAAAGGCCAGGGAATGGGTGTGGTTCAGCCTGGCCAGGCTCCTGCACCTGGGTGCTGGGTGGATGAGGTGCTCGGACCACTGAGAGCCCTGTACATAAAAGATCTTGCTCCTCCCTTTTGTAGCCTAGAAGCTGGTAAGTGACCCTCCCCCATCTCAGCCGGTGCTGCTGGAGGAAGGAGGGAAGGAAATGACTCACCACCCCAGCCCGCCTCTGTCCCCATTGCTGACTGAGCCCCAGGAGGAGGAAAGCTCCCACCCCCGAGCATGGGTTGGAGGACCTATGGACTTCAGGGTTGCAGCTGGCCGAGATCAGCTGCGATAGGATCTCCGCTCCTCTGTGATGCCGGCTGTTCTTCACGTGCCCCCATTCTGACGGGGGAAGGGAAGGGAAGATGCATGGGTGTGTGGAGTGACCAGTCCCCACTGTGCCACTGCCGCTGGATTTATAATTAACCTGGGCTTCCTGGGATGGGTGGAAATCACTGCTCATTCAGCCCTGCCGGCAGGTGCCCCGCCTGTCATTAGCCAGTGTGGCGAGGTGGGTCGGGAATCTTGCCACAATCTTGGTAAACCGCTGGGAAGCAAGAGTGACAACCCACTGCAGATGTGGGAGCATGCGAAGCATCAGGCTTCCTCCCGGGTCTGGTGACAGACGTGGGACCCAGCAGCCTCACTGCCGCTCCGGGCTTCTCTTTGCAAGAACCTGTTAGTGCCCGGCTCCTATGTCCAACAAGCTGGGTGCACCAACTTTGTCCTCCTGCGAGCTTGGCATTCAGGGTGGTATTGGGCAGGAGACCCGCTGCTGTCGCACACGGTCGTGTGTCTGGGTGGCAGTGAGGCTGGAGCATGGGTGTCAGCACCCACCCTGCCCAGGGCAAGGTGAGCGCTGGGCACCTTGCTCCTGAGAGGGTCCCCCTTCCCTGCAGAGCATCCCCACTGAGGGGGCCCAGTGATCATCTAAGGGGCCTGGTGCCAGTGCCCATCCTTAGCTGTCCATTCTGTCCCCGTTTGAGTTGGAGAGAGCAGAGGGGGGCTCACGTGGGCATTGAAGGTTATTAACCATTCAGGGGCAGCCTTAGTGGGGGCATGTGCACCTGAGTGAGGTGACACAAGACTAACGGACAGGTTGCGTCCTTTGGAGCCTTCCACCACTTGCCTCGCGCCTGTGTGATAGTTGTACCTCCTCCTCGCTGGCCGTTCTGCTGAGGTGGGGAGCGGTGCAGGGCGAGTGCCCTGTCCTGAAGGCGACCTGGCGCAGTGAGCTAGGTGACGGGCTCACAGCATGAGTACCTGTTCCCTCGGATCTAAGACCCGTGTTTCTTTCACACTTTAACCTTCAGGATGATAGGATGCATTTTCCAACCTACGAATACAGTTGATGTTTGTTTTTATCCCCCTAAAAGCTGTTATTAAAATAATGGGCACCTCTTCCAGTCTCTGTTCTTAGAATGAAAGAAATGAGTAGTTCACTTGGCCTTTCCTGTTTCCAGTGTCTATAGCTTTTTCCTGTGTATTTTATTGCCTGACTTGTTTCTCTGTAAAACTCCATTTTACACATTGATACAAAGATGGAGGCACAGCCCTGGCCCATTGGGCTGAGTTGGTTGGAGCGTCATTACGTACACCGAAAGGTTTTGGGTTTGATTCCCGGTTAGAGCACATACCTAGCTTGCGGGTTCGATCCCCAGTCAGGGCACAATCACTGTTTCTCTCTCTCCCTCTCTCTCCCCCTTCCTCCATCTCTAAAAGTAATGAAAAAAAATTCTCAGTTGAGGATTAAAAAAAAAAGAGTAAAGTGCAGTCTCCTCCCAGTCTAGGTAATCTTACCATCTGGGACATTTCTGAATCTCCCTGTGCCCTGGGGAGACCTGTGGAGTCTTCTCCATTTGCTTTCTCTGGAGATCTGTGTTTTCCTTTGGTGAAACCACATTCCTTGCCTTCTAACATGTCTGCGGGCCAGCGCTGCCCCCAGCCACTGCCGTGTTTGTCAAAGCTCAAAGCACTACGTGGTGGGGAGGTAGGAGAGGGCAATGGGGCAGGGGGCGGGACAGCGGGTAAGTGGGGATGGAAGGAGACTTGACTTGGGGTGGTGAGCACACAGTACAGTATGCAGATGATGTATTACAGAGTTGCACACCTGCAAGCTGTATAATTTTATTAGCCCATGTCACCCCAATAAAGTCAATAAAAAAGTAAAACGAGAAAAACTCTTAGAACAATACCCTAAAAGGGTGGGATTTTACTGTAGGTAAATTGTACCCTCTATAAACTGGACTTCCTAAAAAACCGATCTAAAGCGTGTCAGGGTTGCGGTTGCTGCTGCAGCGCCGTTTGCAGAACGGCGGAAGCGACCTCCGGGACCATCAGGAGGGCGCTGCACAAGTGAATCGTGGTACTCGCGTGCTATGGCGTGTAGTGGGGTAGCTGTTTACAGGACCTAGACAGATCCATACACCCACTGTGAAATAGTGCCAAGATGTTGCATCCGCTGAAGAAAAGCAAAATTCCGAGCAGTGGGCAAGTTAGCCTTCCTTCGTGTGAGTGCGTGTGCGGCGTCCGCTGGTGGGTTTGGCGCATCCCCAGAGGCACGTGCGAGGCATTGCCAGGCGGTTTCCTCTCGTGAGAGGGCCTGGGTGCGGGCAGCCAGGGTAGGGGGAAGGCTTCGTCAGCACTGTACACTGTTTTTGCATTTAACTTTGGTTCATCGTGTGTATGTTGTTACTTCAAGAGGTAAATAAAAATAAAAATAAATTGCTTTGAGAGAGAGAGAATAGATACACAGAGGGATGCAGGCCCACGGGGCCCTGGACCTGCATGGCGTTGACCTCCAGCCTGATGGTTTCCGTTTCCTGTTTCCAGGCCCCTCGTCCGAGCCAACCCACTCGCCCACCAGCAGCGGGAAGAAGCTCTTCGCTCCGGTCCCTTTCCCTTCGGGCTCCGCCGAGGACGTGTCCCCCAGCAGCCCCCTGCAGCCCCCGCCGCTCCCCCAGAAGAAGTTAGTGAGCCGGGCGGCCTCCTCGCCAGATGGCTTCTTCTGGAACCAGGGCTCCCCCAAGCCGAGAACAGCGAGCCCCAAGCTGAACCTCAGCCACTCGGAATCCAACGTCTGCGCGCGTGAGGAGCCCCACTTCGGCTTCTCCTCCAGCCCCGGGAACCGCCGCCATCACCCCTTCTCGTCTTCGGAGCCTCTGGAGAAAACGTTCAAAGGCAATGGCCACTGGGTCCCGGCGCCTGGGCTGGCAGGCAGCAGAAGTGGCAGCGCGAGCCCCAGCCTCCAGGGCAAAGGGGTCCCGTCGGCCTCCTCCTCCCAGCTGAGCGTGGCCAGCCAGGCCTCCACCGGCAGCACGCAGCTGCAGCTCCACAGCCTCCTGAGCAGCATCAGCAGCAAGGAGGGCACCTACACCAAGCTGGTGGGGCTCTACGCCCAGTCCCTGGTCCGCCTCCTGGCCAAGTGTGAGGACCTCTTCATGGGCGGCCAGAAAAAGGAGCTGCACTTCGATGAGAATAACTGGTCGCTCTTCAAGCTGACTTGCAACAAGCCCTGTTGTGACTCGGGGGATGCCATTTACTACTGTGCCACCTGCTCCGAGGACCCGGGCAGCACCTATGCTGTGAAAGTAGGTACCGCCCCTCCAGTTCTGCAGTCCAGCCAGCTGGGCCTGGCTTGGGCAGATTAGAAGCAAGCCCTCTCACCTCTCCAGGCTTCGGGAGGAGGGTTGGGTCCTAGGGTTCCTTTTCACACAGCGCTCAGTGATCTCACTCTCTGCCTGGCGTGGGGCACGAGGGGACGAGATTTGTAGCATGAATAGAAGATTCATTCTGTGCTTTCAGGCAGGAACTTATGTGATCTAGTTGGATTGAGGAAACAGTTGCCTTTCAATGCAACAGAGGATTTATTCATTTATTCTGTGGTTTTTTTACCGAGAGCCTACTATTTGCCAGGTATTTTGTTAACATCTGAGTATAGAGAGGAGAACATACAGAGCTTGTATTCTAGTACAGAAGATGGACGTTTAGGGTATTGTTCTTCAAATAGGGCCGGAAGGAAAGTTAGACCTAGGCATCATCTTGAACAGTAAGAGGAAAAGCCTTGATTGAGCATTTACTATACAACTGGACTCTTGTCTTAGTGTATTAACTGCGTGATCTTGAATCCTCCGGGGTAGGTGGATTTTACACATGAAGAATCTGAACCTTACAGTGATTAAGTAATTTGCCCATAGCTAGCTGGTGGCTGAGATGTATTCAAACCCTGCTTTGTCTTGCCTCCAAAGCCTATGTTCCCATCATGTCAGTTAAGAAAAGTGAAGTTCAGAGGATTTAAGAGATGAGTCCCAGGTAACACAGCTCTCTAATCTTTGCCAGGGGATCCGGGCTAATGCTTCCACACCCCGCTGTTCTCTCAGGGGAGTTCTGAGCCAGCTGGCCGAGCGTCTGCACACGGCTGGCCACTCTGATCCTGGCCATGGACTCAAGTCTTTCCATAGGACTCCTTTCTTCATCTTCTTTCAGTGCCCCTGGAATATCTGATGTCTCTGTGGCCCTCCTATAAATGCAGGCTTTTGTCAGGAATGAGGAGGGAAATGCTGAGCTCTTTTTTGCCATCACCTGTCCCAACATATTTTATTTCTAGTCAGAAAAAAATGTAAACAGTGAAATGACCTTGGTGGGTAGGGAAGCTTCCTACTTACAAGTGGCGAAAAATTTTTGAAATATTATCATTATTAGCCAAGGAAAATTGCAATGAATTTTATGAGATTTTTCTTTTAAGAAATTGGTGCCACCCCCATAAAATATAGATTGGGGACTGCCGATTTCTATGTTCAAGGAACTGTGTATACTTGCTTGCTGCCTGCGAGAACACTAGGGAGGGGGTGGCTACTAGGGGGATCCAGTTATTGCACTGAAACCAAGGCCCCCTGACAGACGTGGGGGCATGGCCACGGTAGCAGTCAAGGAAGAAAACTCAACTGTCTGGACCGCGAGTCTGTGGGTTTCCTGAACTTCATTGCCTCTTTGTGTCTAAACCCAGCAGCTGGTCTCTTGGTAAGATCCCTTCCCTGCCACTCCCCCAGCTGTGATTAAAAAGCAAAAGAAACCATCCTAGCGTTTCCCCTCCCGTAAGGATGGTGCTGTATCCAGCAGAGATAGGAGGGAGTATACCTTCCAGTGGGCTGAATGTGATTGGCCTGTTATCACAGTCTGCCCGGAGCCAGGGGTCCGTAGCCATCCAATGAAAGGAACATAGATTTGAGATCCTTGAAGGCCGAGGAGGAGAGGGAGGCATCTTAGGAAGCCCTTCAGTTTTGCCAGCCCCTGTGAGCCTGAGAAAGGGGGCTGCACACACCTTCCTGTGTTCACAGGCATCCCTCACTCTCACTGGTCTCCGGGCCTCAGCTGGGGGCCCATGCATTGTCCAGAGACAGCCGGCAGTTCTGAGGGGGAAAGCCTGGGGGAAGAGCCTTGATCCCTCTTGCCCAGGGGGCAGGAGTCATGCGACCCTGCTGCAAAGAACCAAGGGGCCGCCTGGCAAGGCCTGCCAGGGCTTGGGTTTTATACACAGGGGCGATTGTGATGTGCAGCTTGCATTCTAGAACCCCCTATAATAATGCGGAACCAGCTACATTCCCTGAAGAGGATGCAGCTTTCCCAGAGGATGATAAAAGCAACCACTGCTGCTCACGTCAGCAGAAATGTGAACCGGGAGGAAACTGAAGATAGCCTTGGTCCTCTAGGGAACAGGGGCCCAGGGGTCTCCCATCTGACTCTGCCAGACACTCGGCAGCTCGAGGGCTGCCCCGGTGCCATTAAGAAGGAAATCTGGAGACGAGCTCTAAATGGTCAGAGTCTGGGGAACAACAATGTGAACTTGCACGTGTGCCGGCCTGGCAGTGGGGGCCAGGGGGCGGGGTGTGGAGCATCGCTTCGCACGCGCAGCTGTTCCACTTCATTACCTCCGCAGTCTAGACGGAAGGCAGTCGTCTGGACTCCAAGGGAGGGGGACTGGGTCCCTCTCTGAGGCCTGTCTGCCGCTGAGCTCGTTTCATCTGGGCCTGGTAAGGCTTGCACCTGCTCCCGCTAATGCTGGGCCCTGGTTCCCGGGCTCAGCGCCTCGCAGCAGCGAGGGAGGAGAGGAAGCCAGCTCTGCAGCCCTGCTCCGTGAGGATATGGCAGAAAAATGTCATTAGGTGCGTGTGCGCTTTCGAAGCCCATTTTGTTCCTCGGTGAACTAGAACTCCAGTTGAGTAATTAGGGACCTGTGTTTAGCCGGCTGGGCCTTTTTTATTTAACAGACGTGACTTTACTCAGATTTTCAACCATGAACGAGGCCCAGGCTATGAGGTTTAAAGTGAGACTTGGCTCCACAAAACGTTTGAAATCTGAGCTGAATCAAAGGTTTGTGTGAAGGTTCTTGAGCCAAAGCACAAGTGCATACCCCCTGAAAATGAAATGAGGGAGTTGCGGGGGCCGGGTGGGGCGGGGAGACGGGATAGAGAGGAAGCCTCCTGCCCCCATCCCCGCCCCTATTATCTCCTCCCCTCTCTCCAGGCAGCCAGAGGACCAGCTCACAGATTCTGAACCACATCCAGCCCGTCGCCATTCACCCTGCGCCCTCATTTACATCTCTGTGCGAACTGTCAGCAGCTCTGCTGGGAGCATTTGCTGGGCCCAGGCCTTTGATACCCTAGAGAACAGGGATCCTTGGAAACACTTCTTAGGCCCCGGGCAGCTGCACCCTCCGGGTTGGTAAAATAACCTCCCCCCGAGCTCTGGATTGTGTACTAAGCACGGCTGCAGCCAAACCTGCCAGAGTAATCACCATGACAACCTTTCCTGGTGGCTGCTCACCTGCGCCAGGCGCTCGGTGCTGTGCTGGAAGCCACACCTGTGTTGTGTTATTTAATGCTGCCGGTGAGCCCTGTGAGGAAGGAGCTGTCACGGCCTCTGATACACAGAGGAGAAGGCAGACTTCGAGATAAAGACAGTCAGTCCTCATTGTTTGTGGATTCTGTGTTGCAAATTCCCTGATAGAATTTATTTGGAACCCAAATCAATACATGTGGTATTTTCATGGTCATGTCTGGGCACGCACAGAGTGGGGGAATTTGAGTCACCCGACATGCAAATTCCCAGCTGAGGTGGCTCCAGGGAGCTCTCTGTGTTGTTTCAGCCCTCACATGGCCAACAGTGTCCCTTCTGTGGTCTATGTAGTGCTTCGTTCTCCATTCTTCACATTTTTGTGCTTACTGGTGGTGACTTCACTGTTTAAGTGGCCAGGCTGAGCCCTGAAGTCCTGTCCGGCGTTTCCAGGTGCAGGAAGGCCACAGGGTGCCTTCGGGAGAGTCTTAGGTCAGCTTCGTTCAGGCAGGAGGTACAGTGCTGTTGGCCACGAACTCAGTGTTACTGAATCAACAGTACCTATTAATAAGGCATCTTTAAACAGAAGCCCACATAAAACAAGGGTCTGTGTTGGCCAGTTGATGAAAACGTTGTGGCCCGAAGCTTGCATTTCCCCCGGGACCAGTGGTTCGGTAGTGAGTAACTCACTCACTGCTGGCGGCTACCTCACAGAACGGAACTACTGCAAGTAACCGGACTCTGCTGCAACATGCAGTATTTGCAGAGTGTCTGTTTAAATCAAGGTCTTCTGTGCTCCAAAGCCCGTCCCTTGACCTCTCAGATACCTCTCGGTTGTATGCTCTCGAGCAAATAATTTAACCTCTTGGACCCTGAGTTTCCCCCTCTGACACCACCCACCTCATCTGGTGGTTTGAGATCGAACGAGACCCTGAGGGTGAAATGCTGAGCCGGCACCACGTCTCACACGCGCAGGACTCTCGGAGGCGTCTGCGTGGCTGAGAGCCCCCACCGGAGGGGAGTGACCCCAGCAGATCCACACACGGCACTGCAGACAGGTCCTTATGCAGCAGTTGGTACTTCTATGCAAGAGTATTTGTAAGGACCCCCACCTTTCCTCTAGTGTCACAGCGTTCCAGAAGCTGGCCGTCGAAAAGCTAAAGAGAGTGGGTGGGCTAGAATAAGAAAGCGCCTTTAGATATGTATTCCAAAGTCATGTTTGCGGTGTAATTGGAACCACTATCTAGGATAAATGCACTTCCCTTTTATTTCTATTCCAGTTCCATAATAGAGAGATTACTAGATTAGTGTGTTACCTCCCCCACCTCCCAACTACCTAGATAAAAGTCTTCTAAGCCGCTGAACTCTTTGATCTCAGGTGGCGTGCTGAGAAGGTTTGCACAGCAGCAGTATAAATAAATGTCTGTGAAAAGGTGCTCGCCACGCAGCTTCCACAAACAGCACCTGTGAGCGCTGCGGCGTGGCGCGGCCACTGCTGTAGTCATCTGAGTGTGACACCACAGCAGCCCGAAGGGTTATTTGGGGATTGTTTGCAGGGTGATGCTTTTATGCAAGGTGCCTTTCTTCTCGGGATTACACGCTGATCCCTACCTTTCTGTAAAGCGTGGCTGAGGCTGCACAACAACAGCCTTTGAGAGAGGAGACCGCAGACCATGTTCGGTCCCTTTCAGTGTAATTACAGGGAAGTTGAGACCCACGGTGTCTGGGTCAGGCTTCTCCGGTCGTGGGGCGGCCTAGTGAGGACTGGCGTGCTAAGGATCCTCGGGTGGCTGGTGCTGTCAGTAGGACCAGGAGACGTTGAAGAGGCCGAGGAGAGACGGTCGTGGGGGTGCTCTGAAGGAGCTTGAGGTCCCCTGCTTGTTTGCTCCAGAGGGTGCCTATGGCCCCTTGGCTTCCCGGGCCCTGGAGAGCTTTCCGTCTTCTTCCAGCTGCTCCGACTCACGTAGGAGTCTCCACACAGCCGTTTCATTAAAGCAGCCCTGCTGCTCACACCAGCCAGTAGGCCTGTTTACCTGGGTCTAGAATCTAGGGCAGCCTCAGAGGACGTGGGCAAGCCCTAGAGCAGGAAGTCCCACCTTTTGGCGTCTCCGGGCCACAGTGGAAAAAGAAGAGTTGTCTTGGGCCACACATTAAATACATTGCAATACATAATCACAAAAAAATCTCATCGTGCTTTAAGTGCATCTACGATTTTGCGTCGGGCCGCAGGTTGGACACTCCTGCCCTAGAGGCTTAGGGGCTGCGCCTGCCTGTGAGGTTCCCAAGATGGTGCACCGCAGCGGTCAAGCACATCCCTTCAGGTAGCTGCCGCCGCAGGTGCAAGCGGTGGGCCGCAAGGCCGAGCGCCTGTGTCAGCTGTGACCAGGCTCCCTGGGAACTTGCCCGGCCCTCACCGTCCGTGGGCAGAGAGAGGTCTTTCTACCACTACCAGGAGGCCACACTCTGTGCTGTGGTCCAGGGACCCCACTCTTGCTGGGTTGTATGATCATTTTATGTTTAACTTCTTAAGGAATTGCCAAACTGTGTCCCAAAATGACTGCAGTTTTACAAACCACACTGCCATAAGGAGTGTTCCCATTTCTCCACATTTCGTAGACGCTTGTCACTGTCTGTCGTGTGTCTTACGGCCCTTCGAGTGGGCGGCAGCTAGTGTGTCATGGTGGGTCTGATTTGCATTTTCCTAGTGACTCATGGTGTTAAACATCTCTCCATGCGTCTACGGTCATTTACATGTATCTCTGGTGAAGTGCCTATTAATATCTTTGCCCCGCTGTTTTCATTAGGAAGTTTATCTTACTATTGAGTTATAAGAGTTTTGTTTTTTTTTTTTGTGGCGGGGCAGCAGGGGACTCTGCATACAAATCATTTATCAGATACATGTTTTGCACATATTTTCTCCCAGTCTGTTACTTGCCTTTCTGTTTTCGTAATAAAAGCGTATTTTGAAGCACAGAAGTTTTGAATTTTGATGGGGTTAAGTTTTTCAGTTCTTTCCTTTTTGGACCATGCTTTTGCTGTGGTATCAGAAATCTTTGCTCAAATTAAGGTCTCAAAAATTCTCTCCTGTGCTTTCTTCTAAAATTGGTTTGGGCTCTTACACCTAAGTCTGTGCGATGCATTTTATGTGCATTCATGTGTATGGTGTGAAGTAAGGGTCCCAGTTCACCTTCCGAGTGGGGATTTCCAAGTGTCCCCACCTCCCCACCCCCATTGAACAGAATGGTGGATCCCACTCTTGACCTTGCTTCTCCTTTCCCCCACAGATCTGCAAAACCCCCGAAGCCAAAGTGGCCTCATACTGCAGCCCCTCTGTGCCCGTGCACTTCAACATCCAGCAGGACTGCGGCCACTTCGTGGCCTCCGTGCCCTCCAGCATGCTCGCCTCTCCCGACGTGCCCAAGGACCCTCCTCCTGCGCAGGAGCAGGACTGCGTGGTGGTCATCACCCGAGAGGTGCCCCACCAAACCGCCTCTGACTTTGTGCGGGACTCGGCCGGCAGCCACCAGTCCGAGCCCGAGGCCTACGAGCGGCGCGTGTGCTTCCTGCTTTTGCAGCTGTGCAACGGGCTGGAGCATCTGAAGGAGCACGGTGTCATCCACGGAGACCTGTGCCTGGAGAACCTGCTGCTGGTGCACTGCGCCCCCCAGGCCTCCCCCGGCCCCTCCGCTGCCGCGCCCAGGCCCCGTGTCTCCTCCGCCCCCTCTGGCGCCCCTGCCTCCACCACATCCCCTGCCTCCGCTGCCACTTCCTTCCCTTGCCCCTCTGCCACCCTCCCAGCCAGTGTCACCCCCAGCCCCCCAACCGCCCCCACCTGCCAGGGGCTGCCCAGTGAGAAGCACCTGCCCCGGCTCATTATCAGCAACTTCCTGAAGGCCACCACCAACCTGCAGCAGGTAAAGAGCCAGGCCCGGCTGGCCCCCGAGATCGTGTCTGCCTCCCAGTACAGCAAGTCCGACGAGTTCCAAGCAGGCATTCTCATCTACGAGCTGCTCCACCAGCCCAACCCGTTCGAGGTGCGGGCCCAGCTGCGGGCCCAGCAGCGGGAGCAGGGCTACCGGCGGGAAGACCTGCCGCCCCTGCCCACCCTGTCCCTCTACTCGCGCGGCCTGCAGCAGCTCGCCCACCTGCTGCTAGAGGCCGACCCCAGCAAGCGCATCCGCATCAGCGAGGCCCGGCGGGTGCTGCAGTGCCTGCTGTGGGGGCCGCGGCGGGATCTGGTGGAGCAGCGGGGCACCTCGGAGGAGGCGCTGTGCAGCACGCTGCACAACTGGATCGACATGAAGCGCGCCCTGATGATGATGAAGTTTGCCGAGAAGGCCGTGGACCGCAGGCGCGGGGTGGAGCTGGAGGACTGGCTTTGCTGCCAGTACCTGGCGGCTGCAGAGCCCAGGGCGCTCTTACAGTCACTCAGGCTCCTGCAGCTCCTGTGAGCCCCCAGCCCTGCACTTTAGCTGACCCCTCTGGTCCTGCCCCAGCCCTACGCCCTGCTGCCTCGGAAACACTCGTGTCTCCCTGGGAAATGGTACAAATGACTGCCACACTTGGATGTAATATATATGTATATATACACATATAAATAATATATAAATATGAAAGACTGAGGATGTCATTGCCGGCTTGGGCCTCCTTGGCTGCCCGAGTTGCCCCAGTTGTCTCCCGCTGTTCCGGCTCAGTGCACGGCCCCGGGGCAGCCCCACCCAAAGAATGAAGCCTGGCCTCTGACTGGCTTCCCTGCCCCATCAGGGGGACGCTCCCCTTCCTGTCAAGTGTTTATTTACAAAAAAACAAAAAATGTCATTAAAAAAATTTGATTGAGTCATGAGCCAAGTTCTTTTATCCCCAGTGCCCAAGTACAGGAAGCATCTGTGATGGGCAGAGTTGAGTGCAAATCTCTGAGGCAGTGGCTTGAAGTGTCCTTGGCCTTACACTTCCCAGGAGACAGAGCAGTGGGCCCTTAGGGCCCTGGGCAGGCCGACAGTTCATGTCCCCTGCTTCTCTCCCCACCGGCAGTCTCAGGAAGACTCCAGAAGCCTCGGGTGTGATTCCACAGCTCAGGAATTCCATCCCCCTGCTCCGAACCACTTCTGCTTTCCTTGCTGGCTACATTGGTATCAGTCAGAGGCCTGGCTGCAAACAAAATCCACCCCGGAAGGGTCAAATGTAAAAACCACAACAAGGGACCTCTTAGAAAGGAGTGGGCAAGGTTAAGAGAAAAAACAGCTATGAGGCAAAAGCCAGGGCTGGCATAAGAGAATCACCTATTCACTCTGTTTTCCAGCTGTCACCTCCAGGCCAAGGCCAATGGGAACCCCCCCAGACAGGAAGGGCTCGGGTGACACACGGGACAGGGTCGGCCTCCCCAAGTAGGGAAAAGGGGTGGGCGGATGGGGCCCCAGTGGGCAAACAGCTCACTGCCCCTGCTCTGCCGGATAACGGCAGCTCAGGAACAGAAGTGTGGAGCCGCCTGCTGATCTAAGCTTCTTCTGATTTCCGGTTGTAAAAACTTATACATTGAACACAGTGCCACCTACTACCTGCTGGAGTCAATGTTTGTTACCGTGCCTTTAACGCGCACAGGGAATTAGGAAGCTCCAGAGCTTTCCTCTTCAAAACAGCACTCAGAAAAGGGAACAATTGCTCATTTGAAGGGTTAAGAGCCCTAAAAGCCCCAAGACCCTTGTATTTTTATGTAAAGGATAATCTTCCAATTTGTGAATGAATTTCTAAAACCGCATGAATAATGGGCAGTTTAAAACAAATGCAAACATTTTAATGGATGTCCTAAAACTCTGGGGATGTGGCTATCAACCAGGGTGGGGAAATCTCCCAGGTCACCCTGGCCTGCTGAGGTCTGTTTTTGCAAGCCCCGCCTTCCTGCCGGGACTGTAGGTAAACACCCACATTGCCGTGCATCTGGGGTGAAGACAGCACCTGTGGGGCACACTTCTTATTTCAATTGTCACTCGAGCATTCAGGAAAGGACGGGCTAAAACCATCTTTCAACTAGGTTTTCGTACAAGAGAAAGAGCCTTTGAACACTGAAATCACAACTCTCCGTAAGACCTCTCGTAGTTTCAGAGGGTATTATTTTGTCAGGTGTTTGCTCCTGACGATTTTCCAGGCCAACCCAGCCCCCCACCTTGGGCCTGCTGTCCTGCTCTCTGGTCCTTTCTCGCTGTGGGTAGGTGCAAACGGGAAGGACGAGACGTGTTCTGCCAGGGGAATGTGGTGCCATTTGGAAACACATGTCTGAAGAGGCACATTTTAAATCTCTGAATTAATCAAATCGTTTTTATATACCGCCCACTTCAGGCAAAAAAGAAAAAAGAGAGACAGAGAGAGATTGTAAAACAGTTTTTAAGAACCAAAATGAACCAAAACATCAAAGTGGGGGGAAAAAAAAACTAGCAGTAAAATCTGACGGAGAAGAATGATAGCCATCCGACATCAAGTGTACTCCTGAGCTTTCCATCAACCTAGAAACAGGGGAAAATGGCTGGTTGCAGAGTCCTGAGTGTAATTTTAAGCAACAGTTCAATTCATCGGGAGGAAGAAACCTATTGCCAGAGCTTGGTCCTGAAGAGACTTCTCGAAGGAGTTCCTTGTTTAAAGACATTTTTTCTAGGTGGGGCAGTTTCTCATGCCCATCACTGGTGAAATCCAAGTGGGTAGCATTCAGGCCAGGCCTATCAAAGAGGTTCTGTAGGGTGATCCCCACCCGTTCCTCTGCAGGGGGAGGCTTTTTCCAGAAATGATAAGCCACGTGGCTACAAATACTAGGTTTGGCGAACAGTTTCAGTCACACTAACTTTTTTTGTAAACCCCAAATATACCCAGATGCATGGCTTTCTCTCCCAGAAAGCTCAGCACTAAACAGATTAAGTCCAGAAACCACAGCTTTTTCCTCAGGACGGAGGTTCAGAAATAAGCAGGGACTTTCGGATGATGACAGTCTCATAACATCTGGTTATTTAATACTCCTGGTATCTGTGAGTTCATCTCCCTTTTTCTTGGCTGGAGACCCAACTACTGGTATTGAAACCTCCAGGTTTTTTCCTGCTCCTGCTCAGTCAGGTCACCCCCATACCCTCTTCATGTTTATAATTTCTGCTGTTGACGTGACTTTCCCTTTTTATGCCAAGATGGGGATTCTTTTTTCCTTCTCCTAAATTCTTTCGTGTAGGCGTTATGAAGCCGTGCATCTGAATTGTTATACCCTTGCCAGAAGCAAGATAAGCACTTTGGAGATTATTTATTTATCATAACACATGGCTCGGATCTAAAAAGACGGGGCCCTGGGGGACTGCAGTTACTGCTCTGTGTAGCGCTTCCTGGTTTTCAAGAACTTGGGGCTGGAGAAAGCTCTTTTGTGAGGTCCATATGTACAGTGGGGGCAGGGGGCGGGGGTTGAAGAGGGAAAACACATGTTACTTGAATAACTTCTCCAAAATTTGTTCTTTAAATATATAGCCAATAAATGAGGCAGCCCTTTCCCACTCTGTTGAATATCTATAAATCCTTGAAGATCTAAGGATAAGCTTACTAAATCTTATTAAAAAGTAGCTTTGTAATGTAAAATCTGCTTGGCACATTTAATAGAGGGTGATGTGAGTGGGATTGACTCATTAGAAACCCAAATCAAACCTAACTGATGTCATTGCTAAAAATAAAAGACAAGAATAAAATGTTTGGGGCAAGTTCCATGGGGTGAATATCTTGACAAATTACTCTTTCTTTCTCTATTCTAATGCTAATTAAGGTAAAGGACAACCAAGGAGAGCTATTCCTGGCAAGAGATGTCCTAGGAGGACTCCTGGCCTGGGAAAGAGGTTAGGATTGAGGAATGGAGCCCAAACTAACCCAAACATGTATCATTGATTTAGGGGAAACCGAGGTCGGATCAGAACTTCCATAAGCAATTTGGATCCTTACTGGATCCTGGGTACTCAGTCTTCTCTGACCTGCATCTTTTCTCCTAGAACTTGACTATATCTATTCTAAGTTTCTGGAGTGGAGGAAGCAAAGTCAAGTTTACTCAGGATTTTTCTGCATGCCAGCAAGCCAGCCTGACATTGGGCCATCTCAGCGGGGACTTGAACACACACACTCCACGCATTCTGAATTCTGGATTCAAATCCTCTGGGTCTTTTACCAGATATGGTCATAGGTCTTTCCCAAGAACGCTGTACTGAACAGTGGATATCCTTAGACTATCAAAACTTGTATGTGTGGTAGTAGGACTTAAAGCTTTTTCTGCAGACTCCGGACAATGCATTACTGGGGACAAGCAGGCATGGAGACAAGTTGAGAGAACTAAGCATGGAGGTTTAAGGAAAGAAGAGAAGATAGGAAGTGAGAAGGCAAGATTCCGAGACAAGCCACCTGTGTGACCGCTTGCCTGGATCCAGCCCCGATAAGTCCCCACAACGTCCCAAAGGTTATGCACGGGTCTCAGTCCAGCTATGCTGCTGTAACAAAATACTGTAGACTAGTGGCTGATAAACCACAGAAGCTTATTTCTCACAGTCCTGGAAGCTGGGAAGGCCAAGATCGAGGTGCCAACAATTCAGTTCTGGTGAGCGGCCACTTCCTCGTTCATGGACGGCTGTATTCTTGCTGTTTCATCACTTGGCAGAAAGGGTAAGGGATCTCTCAAGGGTCTCTTTCACAAGGGCACTGATTCCACTCTTCCTTATGAAGACTCAATCTTCCTGACCCCATTACTTCTCAGAGACCCCACCCCTGAATACCATCACAGTGGGGATTATGTTTCAACACACACGTTTTGGGGGGATCGCAAACATTAAGTCAAGAGTCACACTTGTCAGCCCTGCAGTGGGATCACACAAATGCTTGTATGTCTGTCTGCTCTATTCTCAAAGATTCCCAGGGGTGAGGAAGCTCTAGAACTCTAGATTGTGCTGATCTCAATTTCAGAGCCTGTGTCAGATCCCTTAAAAGTCAGGAAGACTTTAAAAATTGTGCTCTTTGTTTATGCCTTTGCTCACCGACCATCCCCATCATCCTGATGATAAAGACTATTTTCACTTTTCCTGAAGGAGTAAAAGAGATTTCTTCTCCCTTGGCCCTCAGTCTTACTGGTTTTATATTGAGTATGTAAAATAACATGACACTAAATGCCAAAACCACTTAAAAAATACTCAGAGCAAAGTATCACTCCCCTATACCCTGTCCCCATTCCTCCATCCTTTCCATCCTGCTCCCACCCATTAATTCATTAATCCATTCAACTTTTAGTGATGTCTCACTGGCGGTGTTCCTTGGTTCTTTGAACAACGTATTTTATTTCCATTGGGAGATATGGACGTTTTTCCTTCCAGATGGAAACCATGAATGAGGCTGGCCCCCAAACCACAGTCGACATTGGCAGCAAACCCCTGAGTCAAACAAGGAAATTCATCCTCAGGCCCTTATTTATTTCTGGAGTGATGTTGCTAGCTCTTGAACTTGAAACCCAACACTTCTTTGATAGACTGTACACTCCTCTCTTGCAGCGAACTCAATCTGGTGACTACGGCCAGATATCAGAGGAAAATATTTCGGGGTGATCTTCCAGAAAGCATGTTGCAGAAAGAAAGAGATTGTGCCACTCTGGGGCTTGGCTGTTCCGTGGCTCCAGGGCAGTCGTTTCCTTCACAGACATTAAAGAGCTGCCCTGTGCGCAACAAGGACTCCACTCATTGGAATTGTTTATGGAACTTACAGTTAACTCTTCAACAAAAGAAGCCTGGTGCCGCTGGCCTTGGCTGAGTCCAGCGTGAGTCATCTGCTGTGTCAAGTACCTGCCTGAATCTGGACAGGACGAAGGGGCTCGCTGGGTGTTCTGTCCCGCCGAACAGTCCCATGCAGAGACAAAGGTCGGGGAGAGAGGAGGGGGTGGAAGTTGTGCTCCCAGCGGAGAAAGGACGTGAGGCACAGAGCAGCTGGGGTTGGCAGCCTCCTCCCGGCTGTGAGTCACACACTCGATCACAGCCCTCATCCTGCAGACAGGCCCGGCCTGCCAGCCCCTGGGCCTTCGGTTATCACCGAACACTCTTTGTTTCAACTCTGAAAAGGCAGCAGCTCATCGGAGAAAACTTCAGGGGAAAAATAAAACCAAGAGCATTGTCACAGGGGGGTTGTGGCTGCGCTGTCCTTGGGCTGGGATGACCATTTCTAAACAGCACCGGGCTCACAGTGCTCCCACACAGGGCTATCGTTAGGGCGCACGCAGGCCTCTGGGAGCAGCTCTCTGGAGCTGCAGGCTGGAGCGGTGGGATTATCACGCCCCAGGGTGCAGGCCCTGGAAGGTCTGGAATTCCTCCTTTGTGGTTCCTCCAACATTTCCATGAAGAGAAAGAAAGGATGTAGGAGAGACGCCATATTCCTGGAGTGATGTCAGTAGGGCAGGAGCCACAATCCCTGGGAATGGCTACAGCTGGGCTCCCTTGGGCGTCTGTGTGACACTGAGCAAACAGAAACCGGCCAGATAATCCAAGCCCTTTGTCTAGTTTTCACTCACATACCCCTGTGTTCTGAGCACCATGAAAGGAATTCCTTAATAAGAGCAAACCTTTCATTCATAGGCTCCCTGGGTTGCATAAACAGAAGTTTTCAGCTTGGTGTCTAATGAAAACATTGAAAAATTGTGAATGACATAATAATAGTCTCTTTGTTTACCTGGCTTTTCTGTTCCAAAAGACTTAACATCCTGGTATTTAAAATATCATTTTACCGTCTTATAATATTTTCCTGATAGATATAGGGACCAGGGTGGGTGACCTACATTTTGAGAGAAAATGAGGCCTGGAGAGGTGACCAGACAGGTGAACTGTAAGCCCAGGACTCGTGTCTGGGCCCCATGCCCTCTGTTCTCCACTGCACACCCCTGTACCGCGTGTGGTCGCGGGTTTACTGGGGACCTAGCAACGGCCTGGCTGTCCTTCCGTATTCGGGTCATTTTCCCCTGCCCATAAAAGCTAGTGTCCCTTTCTCCTCAGCACTTACTCCTGGGTCATTCTCGACCCAGCACTGTTGACTCACTAATAATTGGGTCTCTCCTAGGGTTGTTTTTTGTTCTAGTAGTAAGGGTGGTGATGTAGCGTGTTCTTTCCCACTAAGGAGACTGTGAGCCCCGTGAAGACAATGGTCATGTCTGAAACCACTTTGTTTTTTCCCTGTTCCTTAACCCCTTGGGTTGAATACAGTCAGTGCTTAATAAAAGTGTTGAGCCTGGCTGGTGTAGCTCAGTGGATTGAGCATGGGCTTCGAACCAAAGGATTGCTGGTTCAATTCCCAGCAGGGCACATGCCTGGGTTGCAGTCCAGGTCCCCAGTGGAGGATGCATGAGAGGCAACCGCACATTGATATTACTCTCTCTCTCTTTCTCTTTCCCTTCTCCTCTCTCTAAAAATAAATAAATAAAATCTTTAAATGAAAAATAAAAGTATTGATGCCATTTATGATGATGCATGGTTTACAGTTGGTGACAATGCCCACTGCTTAGGAAAAACGATGCCCCACAGACAACACGGGGTTTTACAGTTGGCAAGGCACCATTGCTGGCCTTGTCCCTCACCAGCCCCTAAGGTCATACAACAACCCCAAGTACAGAGCATGCAAGTGAGCATCAGAGACTGTGACTGGTGAGTGACAGGACTCAGACTGGAGACAAGTCGTCTCTATTCAAATGCACAGCACCGCCACCACCCGTGTTTCTGAAGAACACCGCCCTTGCCTTCACTCTGAGGCCCCCAAGGCCTCAGCTTTGTATATCAGAGCTGCTGTGTATTTTTTCTATTCTACTCAGTGGCTTCCAGTAGAATAGGGATAGCATAGCGCTCCATTTATGAATATCAAAAGTTAAAATCAAAGGAACATTCTATATTTTCTTAGGCATGTCATGCAGATACTCTCTGAAATGCGTAGTGATGAGGTGGGTAGTAACAGATGCACACAAATGTTCTTAGAACCGTTTTCAACTTGACTACATTAAATGCATTCCCACAGCAACAGAATGCACTGCGGTGCCCCGGAGAGAGAACATTCTCTCTTGGATCATCTGGTCAACCCAGGCCAGCACTCTTCCACACTGCCAGCTCCCCCATGCCGAGGCTTTGACAGACTTGTCCCATGGGTGTGTGGGACACTTCCAAGGTGTCTGCCCAGTTCAGCCCCTGCTGGGCCCTGCACTAGGCTCTGCTTCCAGCCCCCTCGGGCAGCGTACCTACAACGAAGCTGCTGTGACTCCATGGTCACCTTCCTGAGGGGTCTCCCTCCTCAGACTTGTCTGCCTGGGGCTCAACCCCAAGCAGGAAAGCTGGACTGAGAGAGGGGCACAGTTTCTCTGGAAGACTGCTATAAAACACCGAATTCCATTCTCTGCACCCAACTGAGGCTAAAGGGGCAGAAAGGGAGCAAGGACCTTCAGCTTCCCAAGCTTTTCACTCTGTGTTGTGAGGTTAAGATGCCAACCTGGTGAGACAACTCAGGTGTATAACGAGACTGTCCCAATATTCCCAGCAACTGCACCTTTGAGATAGGGCTCCGCAGAGCGGGGCTCAGTGCTGAAAGGCATCCTGGACAGACTGCTAACTCAGCAGGTCTACAGGCAGCGCATTTACACAAGGCCCTTGTGCGACTCCTTACACAGGAGACACATTTTTTCTTCGATGCCTAGGTGAAACGTAAGATGCAATTTGATGAGAAGCACCTGGATCCATAAGTGTACATAAATAAGTTTACAAATCATTGAAATGTTTGTGCATGGTTTTAAAAGAATACAGTTGATTGAAAAGCTTCCTTACGTTGTAGGGTTCTGCTCTCTGAGGTTCCCCAAATTTGGGTTGGCTTGAAGACACACTTCTATGTCTGGGGTGTGGCCCAAGGGTGCCTTGTTTATGAGCTGCTTCTCAGTATTACGTTTTTACAGCAGGAGTTCAGTTTTCCAAAATAATTCCCCGGTCTTTCTGAGACAGAGGATCGTAAACCTCAAGAACCTATCCCAGCGCTCCTGGCAGTGACACTTGGTGGAGCTCGGACCTCTGCCTGGTTTCTTTCCGTTTCTGGTAGAAAGGTCTGTGAAAGTAAGCTAAATCTTCCACAGATTATCTCATCAGCCCTAATAAAGGCATGTCAGGGCTCTACCAGAAAGAATCTGGTTTCAGAAGCAACATTCTTTTAAAGGGCCAGTGTAATCACTCCTACGCAAACCCCTGAGGATCTCATTGCAGGAAGCAAAAATATGATAGCATGGCATCTTGGCAGACAAGCTCCCTCCCGCTCCCCCTCCACCTCCAAACAAATGGCTCTCTGGGGGAGTGATGTCTACATCAAAAGCTGCTTGTCACTCGGTGGGCCTCCCAGATGGGGAAGTGTTTGCTTTGGCGGAGACCGAGGGTATTCTCTGCATCCGGAGCCAGGGGCTGACTGCTACGGACACTCTGTGGCTGCGGCAGGGCGGCTCGGCGGGTGCCAGGCCTTTCCCAGCCCTCCTCGTCCAGGAAGGTCGGAGGGAGGTTAGACCATACAAGAGCGGAAGATCTCCAGCTGAGGCTGCTAGGTGAGCCATAGAGGCTGTAACAGCTCTCCTCAAGCTTCTGAGTTGATAACATCCAGCCCGTGGTACAATCGTGACAGAAATACAAACATGGAAGTCTTCCTATTTAAGTCATTCATGTATCCATAGACCTCAGGAAAGTTGCCTGCTTTCAAAATCCAGTGAAACAAGTGGCACACCAGCATCCTGCAGCGAGAAACCGTGTTTTCTCACGGTCCATCACGGAGCAGTAATGCGATCACCCTTAGATGTCCTGGGCCCTAACCAATTTCTCCGGTCATTGCTTTTCTGATTGACAGAAATCTGTAGCACCATTCAGCTACTAAGAGCTATGACAACCCCAGAAAGCTTCCCGAAGTTGCTTTTACACTCAGGCAAGACTCTCCCTCTCAGTTGTCAACCACGGGTCCAGCATCCTTAGTAAGGAATGGGCTGGCCATGGGGGGAAAACACTAGAGAACAAAGTCATGATCATATCCTGGGACTTACATACATGGCAGTAATAGAAGCAGAGATGATTGGCTAAAGATAGGGAGCATCAGGAAACAGTGGCCAAAATAAGTTAGTATTGAGTCAGGTCTTGCAAAAAGTTACAGCCATTTTCTCAGAGAGTTCTAAGTGCTAGAACTTGACTAGTCCTCATAAAACTGTATAACACAGTATTTGCACACACACCTTTTTCAAACGGATCTTCTTTAATCATATTTTTATGGGTGCCTTTTCTCACCAATCCTTGTACAATTTCTTCAGGGAAAAAAGGCTTTATTTCTATAGACTTTATATCCTTCAGAACATGATCTACAAGCCAGCAGCATCTGCGTGCCCTCAAACTTGCAGAAAATGCAGAACGCCAGGCCCCACTCAAGACCTGCTGAATCAGGATCTGCGCTTTAAAAGATGGCCAGGGGATTTGTATTCAAAGTTTGAGAAATGCTGCTGTATACTGTTTGTATCTCCACACCACCAATCTTCACACATAATATTCAGTTATGATATAAATGCTTCATTAACTTCCTTGAGATACAATTGCAAACCACACAACTCAACCATGTACAATGTGTAATTCAATGGCTTTTAGTATAGACACAGAGTTTTGCACCATCACCTCTCAACCCTGCATTTCCCCTAGACCCCAGCAAATCCTAACTGACTTTCTGTCTCTAGAATGTTGCCTATTATGGGCATTTCATACACATGAAACCATCCAACATAGGCGCTTTGTGACTGTCTCCTTCACTCAGCATACCTTCAGTGTTCGTCCATGCCATAGCAGGTATCAGTTCTTCGCTTCTTTGCATTTCCAAATAATATCCCATTGTGTGGATAACACATTGCATTTGTCCCTTCATCAGTTGATGGACCTTTGGGTTGTTTCTGCTCTTTGGCTCTCCTGAATAAAGCTTCTGTGAACATTCATGTGTGAGTGTTTGTGTGGACACATGTTTTCATCTCTTTTAGTTACGGGACCAGGAGTAGAGTTGCTGGGTCGTGCTTTATGTTTTTAAAGCATTTGCCTGTGTTCAGAGAAAGCGAGTCTGCGATCCCCATTTAAGAGAGGAGGAAACCGAGGTCCAAGGGGCTGACTTCCTGTGGACCCTTCGAGTTGTTTAATTCTGTCTTTTGACTTTACACTGATTACACTGGTAAATGGTATAATTAACAGAGAACAGGTTAATTGGGTTTTCTAAGATCACTCAAAAGATTTATTCTAATGAAGGAAAGTTGTGAACTCGGGTGGACAATATTCTTTCTCCAAGGCCTACTCGTACCTGCGAGCTTAGTCAGTTTCTCTACCATTGAGACTGAACTCACATTAAAAAATGGACTGCTTCATAATGTTCCTTCTAATCAGTGTTTTACTCATGCAAGGCAGTCTGAAGGGGAGACGTTTTTAAAGATATTTACACGAAAGCCAAGTGCAAGGCAAGCTCTCTATCTCCAACTTTCCCTCTATTGTGACCTGCAATGCTAATTAAAATGTGTGGCTCCCTCTGCTTTTGCCAGATGCTGAGAATTCGTCATGGTGAGTGGCTTGTCTCTCACACATTCATGCATTTCTTTATGATTTACTTATTAAGGTTGTGTAGTACCTTTCCACATAAGAGCTCACAGTATTGGTCATGCAATCTTTAGGATGGTGTTTTTATACAATTCTAAGCATCTGAATGTTGACTAGATTATCAGTAGGAATGAGTCCCAGTGCAGGTAAAGAAAAAAGGCGAAAAGAAATTATTAGTGTGGCAGAAATACGAACTATAAGCATTTACGTGAACTGCAGTGGAGACAGGAGCTCAGGTGCAAGGAGAGTACAAAGGAAGGAAAAGCTGTTTTGTTTTGTTTTTTTCCTTATGAAGTAGAAGAGGGGAGAAACCAGGAAAGATCACAGAGAAAGTGATATTAGAGGAAAGTCTTAAAGAGTAATTAAAAGTGTGTAAGATAGACAAGCATGGAAAGGACATTTTATTTTTTAACAGCTATTTTGATGTATAATTGATACATCACAAGGCGCACACATTCAAATTTCAGATTTGGTAAGTTTTGACATCTGCACTCCCCCAAGAAATTATGTCACAATCCAGATGGTGAAGGTACGTACTCATCACTCCCAGAGGTTTCCTTGGGGCCCCCTGCGATTCCTCCCCCTGCCCCACCCCACCCAGCGCACGCTCATCCCACCCCCAAGTAACCACTGAACTGCTTTCTCACCACATTAATTTGCATTGTCCTAGAATTGTATATAAACGGAATTGTAGGACATGCACCCTTTTCACTCAGCATGAATTATTTTGAGATTAATCTATGTTGTTATGATGTCAGTAATGTGTTCCTTTTCTTTGCTGAGCAATTTTCATTGTGTGGATATACTACATGGTAGTCATCACATTTTATGTATATTTGAGTTGTTTCTAGTTTTATAAAACTGCTGCTAAGAACATTCATGAACAAGTCTTCGTGTGGACTTACACCTTCTTTTCTCTTGGGTAAATACCTAGGTGTGGCTAAATACCTAGGACTGAGTCATTGGGTAGATACCAGGTTAACGTTTTAGGACCTGCCAAATAGCGTTCTGCACTTTTTGTACTATCAGACATAGCCTCCTGAGGTGCATGAGTTCTAGTCCCTCCACATGACTTGGCCTGGCAGGTTTTCTTCACGTTAATTTTACGTGAAAAATGTTTTGTGTGTGCCAGGGCACACTTCCCATGAGTCCTTTGGAAGAAAATCATCCAGGTGATATTTAAATGAACATTTAAATCTCCTGTCTTATATTGCCAACTGTTTTCCATGAAATTCTTTATTTATCCACCCTCCTAACAAGGATTTTATCTTATTGACCTTTACCTCTTAAAATCCTCTTCCATCTCCATGGAATTCCTGTACAGAAAGGTCCTAGGCCCCATCCTATGGCAGGGCAGTTTATGTAGAGAGGAGTTTGGGGGGGGTTTGTTTGTATGGTTTTCAGTCACTGGCCTTCTGTGGCCCCTGCATTTTTGGGTGTCTCTCTGGAGGTAAGGACTGCAGGGCACAGGGCAGGAGGTGTCGCTGAGGTCAAGAGCCGGGACGCGCAGACTGGAGCAGCTCTGGAAGGCATTGTAATAGCGTCTAGGCCGCGAGCTCCATTTTTGCTCAAGTGTAAGGACTCACTTGGAGTTTCCTTGAACTTGATTAAAACTCCTTTTATTTTTCCGTCGCTCAAGCACCACTATTTATATCATTTACAAATGTGTTTATTTTTATCATCCATCCATCTAAAGTGTTTTTGGAAAAATGTAGTCCAGGGGTTACATTAGAGTATAACCTGTAATGTCTTTTCCAGTTTTGTGGTTCTCCGGAGGCTATTTCCTTTTGGAAAAACAAATCACTACTGTTTCTGTCTTTCTAAGCGCAGTGAAGGTTTCCGCCCTTTCACAGATGTTAGAGAACTTTATCGTTCATGCCACCCCGGCACCTTACCTTGACCTTACTCTTGGTGATTCAGGCATTTATTGTTCCTGTCATGTTTTAACCGCTGTGATGCTTCATAGGGACAGTGTGGAGGCATGTTGGGGTTTGCCGCCTTAGACAACTGGCTCACGCCAACCTAAAAAGGGACTGCATACCACAGTTGTTTTTCAAACACTAGCCAGAATGAGTTGAAAACCCTGTAGGTACAAAGGACGGGCTTCCTGGCTCAGAGAGGACTGTCATCAGAGGGAAACTGATTAGAGTTAGACTTAGTTTCTGCCCCTTCGTTTTGACCCAAACCCTGCACATGGTTGGTGGTCCTCGGGGGCATCAGATGTTGGCCCTTTCTTGTGCTTTGTGGGTATTCTGAGTGCCTGGTCTGGGGGCAAATGGGGAAGTACCAGATAAACTTGTAATGACGAGATGCAACCAATCTTTTAACTTAAGATTAAAGTTACCAGCCCTGGCCGGCGTAGCTCAGTGGATTAAGCGTGGGCCACGAACCAAAGTGTCGCAGGTTCAATTCCCAGTCAGGGCACATACCTGGGTTGCAGGCCATGGCCCCCAGCAACCTCACATTGATGTTTCTCTCTCGCTCTCTCTTTCTCCCTCCCTTCCCTCTCTAAAAGTAAATAAATAAAATCTTTAAAAAAAAGATTAAAGTTACCAATACATGAATGATAAAGACCCTTTACAGCCACTATTAGCAATCAGGTCACTAAGGAAGGGCCTCTGCAGTGTCCTCTTTCTGACCACCAACCCTCTGGCCGGTCTCTCATTGTCTTTATGTTTAGCCGAAGCATTCCTGCAAGAGGTGAAGGCTTCCTCGAGATGGCCGAATGGCTCACTGTAGGAGATCTTCTTGAATGTTAACATTAGTTTTCTCCTGGCAGTGAGTCTCTGTACACTAGACGTTGATTCTTCTTCCTTTCCTCTTCTCACACTATCCTTCCCTCTTACCCTGTTTGTCTTTCTCTTGATTTCTGCCTTCACTCCGTGGAGAGACATTCCCCTTGTTAAAAACAAGGCCCGAGAGTTTCCCTCACCATACAAATTGCCCAGCGACCCATCCACCCCGTCTAGGGGGCCGGCCCTGGGGGCACACTGCACATTTCCCTTCTGAGTCTGTCCGCCCCCCCAGGCAGAGCTCCAGACCTGAAGTCCCTGCCACACCTGCTCCTCCCTCGTCATTTTCCAGGGCGCTCCCGGTCCTGCTTTGCTGCAACTGAACACTGGTGACTTCCCACCACAATGCCACCACTGTCTACGTGTTTCTGTTCCTTCTGTATCTTCATGGCAGACAGCAGGAGACACCATCAGCTCCATTATTAAAAGAAGGAAACTGTAGGGCATCCAAGTCACCACACTAACTGGTTATACGGTTACTCAAAAGCCATGCGGAGGCCTAAATTCTCTGTCTTCTTTCCAAGTTTTATCTGAATTAGTAGACCTCATAATATCTTTTGAACCAATCTAATCTTGTCCGCTGCTGTTTTCGTACCTGTACTGGGATCGTCTGCATGGACCCGTGATAATGGAGAAAAGACCCCCAGCCCCAGATCCAACCCTTCCCCTCCTCTATGCTTGGCCTCTCTGGTGTTCCTTCCAGCCTGGGAGAAGGGGCGGGCCCCTCCGCAGCCCAGGTTTACCACACAGGTCTGTGACTAAGAATATGTCCTACTGCCCCACAAATGACCCCAACTGTGGAGCAGAACCCTCCAAGCCCTGGCCTGCTGACCCCTCTTCCTGAAAAATGGTTTTTCTTGCTGCTCTGCACGAGCCTGTCTCCGTGTGGAAGAACAAAGTTCTCTGATAGAGGTCCCTTGCCAAGTTCCCGGGACATTGGCCTACTCGCACGCAGAAGGAGAGGGTGAGGGGAGGCAGGAAACGGCTGTGGTCGTGAACTAGTGCCCTGAACGCCCTTGCTAGCAGGAGGGCGAGGTCAGGGCTGACTGCTGAGGTCAGCCGAATGGAATGCTCCTAGGTAACACCCGCTGGTCCTGGGCTGTGAGTCACGGGGTGAGAGGAGCCCCGGGGAGAGAGAGCCAAACTGCACACCAAGGGCTCCCAGCGGGAGGGGAGCCCGGGAGCAGGATTCCCACCCCCCGCGGGGAGCAGGCGGTTAGTCACTCTCCTCCGCCTGGGCAGAGGCTCCATCTGTCTCGACCCACACATTCGCTTTTTCCAGCAAACCCAACTTCTGGTTGCTCCTCGGATGGGTGGGCTCTTCCGGGCTCTTGGGAGTGAGGGGGTGGGGGGGCCCTCACCTGCACCAGCCACCTAGGCGAGGAGGGAAAAGTCCGTCCAGTGGAGGACAAAACCAAACGGTGTCTTGACCTGGCACGTGGTAGGGAATCAGCAAACATTTTCTCACGGAGCTGAGAAACTCGGCATCTGCGTGGGCACCGCCTCGCAGAGCGGTGTCCCCCAGACTCGTGCAGAGTCGCGTCTTCCCTGCAGAGAGAATGGAGCTCGGATCGAGCGGCAGACTCACAAACGGTGAGGAGGGGCCCCGCACTTCCACAGTGGGACCTGGCCGCGGGGAGAAGACGGTAGTGGCCGTCCATGTGCAACTCAGCCTGTGATTTTTAAAAAAGGAGTTTCCACGGAGGTGCCACAGGTCTTACTGAGACAGGACAACCGGCATGGGCTTGAGGCCTTGGGCACCAAACCTAGAGTTGGAGCCAGTGGGCCGCTCGGAGCCCTGCGCAGTGTCTCGGTTCTCCCGAGAGCACGAAGGACAGCCCCAGAGGCTGGGAGAGACGGCCTGGGCAGGCGCGGTCAGCTGGTGTGGCTGGACCTGGGTGCTCACAGAGCACATTTCACGGGCTTGGCCCCTGCTCCTTTCTCACAGTGGCTCTCACCCTCCTAGTAGCGGTCCATTGCGTGGTCAGAAAGGGGTGATTGGAGAGCCGTGAACTTGACCTCAGACAGGTCGAGTCACTGGAGTTAGGCGCAGGAGCCCCAGATGAACGAGCTGTGTAGATGGAGGCTCTCAGGGGTAAGGCTCAGCCAGGCACCCCATTCACAGGAGGGGGCGCGCTCATTCTTCCTAACAATCCCCTCCTCCCGCTGCTCCCCCTCCCTTCTCCCCGACTCGGAGAGACATCTTACTTCACCAACCTGGGATTACAGAAGTCCTGCTTCCAACAGCCCCTCCTTCTTTACACAGGAGCAGTCTCACCTGCCGTCACCTCATCTCAGTTATCCTGCCTCTGTCATTCAGCCCGTTGCGTCCCCACCACTGAGTGGTCAGCCTGTGCTAAAGCCTTTAGCAGGCCCGAGGGTACAAAGTCCGTATCGTCAGGCTGGACCTCGTGCAGAGGCGGTAAGTTCTGTGCTGCTGACCAGAGGGAGGGACCTTGGGGAGAAAGGACAGGGTCCTGTCAGGGAGAGGGGGACTGGGGGCAGGTCTTGAATGGTGGAGCATAGTTCTCTCAGAAAGAGACGTGGTCTTCCTTGCAGGAAGAAGGGAGACATGCACACAGGCCCAGGGTCTGAGAAGCACGGTGCATTTGGAGAGCAACAGCAGCTGAGGATGCCCTGCGTCTGCTGAAGGCTCAGGGCTGTGGGTGGAGTAGGGGCGGGGGCAGGGGCGGGGCCGGGACTTCCGGTTCCCAGCTGTCCATCAAGTCTTGCACAGCCCCTGGCCTTGGAGGAGCATGTGGTCCCCATGGAACCCTTTCCTCTCAGCCCCCACCTCCTCTCTTCCTCTGGGATGACTTATTATTACACCTCTCTCATCCGGATCCGGCCTCCTGGTCATAAATCCTGCGGGGCCCTGATCTGACTGGTAAGCACCACCTGCTCGGCCATTTTGCCTGGGCTGGAAAGGAAAGGCCAAGTGAGATTAGCAAGTAAATGAATGAGAAATCAGCCATTCCAGGTATCCTGGCAAAAGGGTTCAACAAAAGCAGGAAGGATGTTTCAGAGGAAGAGCCTCGGACAGGAAGTAGAGAGACAAAAATAAAAAAGAGAAAGGGAAAAACAAACTCAGGTCACCTGTAAAAAAATCACTGAGTGAGCGGATAAAATACAGGATATGACCAAATGAATTAGAAAAAGTGAGGGAAAGTAATAATAGCTAACACTAAAATAGCAGTCACTCTAAAAACCCATTTTGAAGTATGAGACAGTTATTAACTCACTGAAGCTTCCTGGAAGCCCTGGGAGTTCAACACTATAACGGCCCCACTTTGTAGACGGGAAGACTGAGGCACGGAGAAGTAAAGAATATAAAGAAGTAAAAAGTGGCTATATGCAATATAAGAACTAATAGTCTGTGCAATTACAACAAGAGTTCACAAAAAATAAGTTTGTATAGGGTTCTGGGAATGTCCTCCCCTCGCTGTCCAGTCTCAACAGGGAGTGTTGCGTTCTATGGGGCATCGTGTCAGCTTGAGCCCAAAGTACCTCCAGCTTTGAGATCCAGACCTGGCCTGGGCACGTAGTAGCCTATTTACGTGAAAACCGAAACGACTCCTGGGGAAGAAAAATGCACACATATGTAAAAGTGGTCCTAAGGGAAGGAGGGGCAGGAGACCTACTTCTTACAAGACTAGAGATGGAGCGATCCAGGAAAAGGACGGCTGTGTTTATCTTTCAGATCTGTCTCCGGTCCTGCCCCATGGATGCATGCCTGACTCTTATTTCAAACAGAATATAAGTAGAGTCATGTTATAAGGAAAGTGAATACAGCTGCTTCACAAACTGCTTGGGTACAAGCTGCCGAGCTGCTGGACCAGTTGAATGGCCTGTAGCATTGACAGAGAGTCAAGAATTCTCTCCCACTTTTCCCAGGAACAGTATGCAACTCAGCACCATCCCTGCACCACTCCCAGCCCCGAGCTTTCAGTACCCCAGTCTTTGCTGCATGGGCTCCAGGTCGTCCTGGGCAAAAGTGAACAGTGGGAGGCAGTGATGCCGCGGGACGGCAGAGACTGTAGCGCCCAGCACAGCAGCCTGGCACTGCTCAGCGGCAAGGCCTAGTACCCAGTACAGACAGAGTGGTGTCCGGGGGAGGCAGCCAGCCCCGACCAGAACCCTGGTTCCAAGTAGAAGCTTCTGTAGTGTCTGAAGTGACAGATGGATCTGGTAGTTATTACTTAGGCAGAGCAATGTCCAAACAGAAGCAATGGAAAAAAGAGAAATAATATTATGCACAGATAAACACAAGAACAAACCCCAAAGAATTCCTGAAAAAAATCTGTGGCAAGAGCAATAAACACAAGTGATTACTGTAAATGTAACCTCCATTAAAAAAAAAATCCAATGGCCATATGGAGAAGTATTTGAGTTGCTTTTATTTTAACTTAGATTTTAGGCACAATCTGTATTTTAACTGAAAAATATGTCCACCAGTAATAATGTTCCTAAAGCAAAGTAATATATTTTAAGTTATCGCAATATCAACCCAAAGAAGAGTTGGTGTTTAAAATATCAGCTTCTCAGAAGTTCATGTTCATTTCTGTTTCCTTAAAGTTTTGCTCATTACCGATGAATCTTTTCTCTTTCCGATTGTTTGAATAATATTAGTGTTTCTGTGGACGAAATCCAAGACTCAGAATACAAAAAGAAAGTTCATGGCACTTAGATCAAGATTTGCAACTCACCTCTGTTTTTTTTTTTCTATTGTGATCTTGGAAGCTATGACCTTCTGGTGTTTTAAAGGGCAATACTCTGAATGGCAGTTAATAAAATAGAAATAAAAGTATTTAATCGCACTAGTCCACCCGTGTAGCTAGATCACTTTATTTTAGAGGGTGTATGTGCAAACAGTCACTCAACTAACCCTCACAGGAGTCACCCTGGTTATACCTAATGCAACAAATACTATTTAGCTTTAACAAAATAAGAATTGTATACTGTCTGCCTTGTTCTTAATTCTTCCCTAAGGGTCTATTTGGTTTAGCATCAAATATAAGATTAAGAGACTCTAAACTCCAGCTAAACAGCCACTCAAGGGATTTAGAGATGATCTCTTTACACAACAGAGAGTTAGCAGCATCTGACGTCCCTGCGCGGAGAACGCGGGCGTCTGCGTACAATAAACCTGCTTTTCCTCCTGCTGTTGGTGTGTTTGTTTGAAAGCAAAATGAAAAATAATGTTACTATACCCTCAAAAAATCAACTTCAGTTGTGTAAAATTTGGGGCAAGACAAGGGCTATCAATTCATACTGCAATAGAAAATAGGGAAGGTTATAACAACTATAGGATCACATAAAATGTCTGTATCTGCACATGGTGTGCTTATATGTGTATGTTTGCATGTATCTTCAGTTTGCATAGCACAAATGAAATGGGGAAGTCACATCTAGTAACAGCTCAATGGGAATTCAAACTTGGGTCTCCTGAGGCCGATTCCAGGCTGCTTTGCAGCACCTGTGCTGTGATCCACATGGGGGCAGAAACTCACACGACACAGGAGAAAAACTACAGGGAAATATTGCTCAGTCCCACTAGCTGCCTAATGATGAAATATTCTTCCATAAGTAGTGAACCATAATATACACTTTTCTCATGTATTCCGATTGAATAAAACTGTTTTAATAGTTTTAAGAGACAGCAAGGGTAGGAAAACAGGGAAGGAGAACGAGGTGGATGGTAATAAAGACAGAGGCCGTGAAGGGGAATATCTGTGTGTGTGTGTGTCTCTGTTTCCCTGTGGAAATGCTTTTCTCTAAAGAGATCATAGAACTATATAAAGAGCTGCAACTCTCCAAAGTGTGTCACTAGGAAGCTGTAAGCTGGAGAAACAGGCTTAGACGTAGGATTGGGGATGGAGGGATGGAACAGGAGAGGTTCCAGAAGGCAGAGGGTCCCCAGCCACAGCACGACGGTTGGCCGGACCTGGCCCAGTCAGAGATGTTTGCATGTCGCAATGTGCCAGGAGAGCAAAGTCACTCTCCTAGTTTATTTGCAAATGAGAAAATAAATACGTATTTTAATATTTGTATTGTTTTTGCAGGGCAAATGCAAATATTTGTGCAGAATATTTAAATGACAGAGCTTGATTGTTCCATTTTCCAGAATTAATTATTTTCATGTTCATTACTCTGGAGTGCCTAGCGAATTTCTGGGTGGAGAGCACAGCTGTTGTAGCCAACCCCTTCATTTACAGAGGAGGGAACGGATTCGGATATCACATATGGTTTGCATATGCATAGCTTATGTAAAGTTATATTTTTAAACGGGAGGGCGTAACTAAGCACTCAGAATTATTTATTTTAATTCTCTTGGCCTTCTTTGATTCTCCCAAGTCCTAAGATTTCTACACACGGAATTCAAGTAGTAACCTTTGTTGCAACTTCATCTCTGCACACATGTCAGCCCTTCCGCTCGGCAGACCTTGTGCCCTGGGAAGAAATGCTGATGATATGGCAACAGCGACCAAAGAAAAGATTAGGAGCCGTTGGGGAAAGACTATTACTCATAACTCGGTATACATCCTGCCAATTACCATGCCGCGGTGAATAGTGGGTGACGGGAAACCAGGAAGTGATAAAGGACCTACCAACCCCAGGTCTTTGACGGGGAAGGTGGAGCGCTGAGTGATCGCATACCAGGCAGCCTGCCACACACGCCACAGAGCAGGGGCTGGGTCCATTCATCACCCAGGCTGCGGGCGACAGCCTCTGCTCTGTTATACAGCGGAGGTATGAAGGGTTCAGCATTCCGGTCTAAGTAGGTAAGCCAATAATAGTGTAAAGAGTCCAAAAGGAATATCCTGTCCCAAACCAAAATGTTAGTAAGAGTGAGGGTCGAAGAGTAATCCTGCAAGCAAAAAGGGTAGCTTTGCTTCACAAATGCATCTTTTGGACATTGTCTTTTTTTCCGGTTTATAAATTACATGATCTAATCAATGGGCTGTGATTGAAAGAAACTTTTTTTCACATCTCTATGTCAGTGAGCAGTAAGTAACTTCACTTTAGAATAGCAGACCCAGAATTGCAGCTATCCTGGTGGCCTTGACCTGGAAGCTCTCACCCAATGAAGGGACTCCTTCTCTAATACCCTGGAGGCTGACCCAGACCAGGGGGGTTCTTGAATATTGCTGGTAGGAGGGGCAAGTTGTGACCTAACCAGGTATCTACTTTCAAACAGTTCTGATTGTTACAAAGTCATCTGTGATGGGAGGAGGCTGGGTTTTGGATACTGCTAAGAGTTCACACGTCCCTCATCTCATCGAGTATCCTGTGCATGAAGTAATATGAGTAAGAGCTTTGTTTGACCAAAAGGAGGTAGAGAGGGAAGACAAAGAGAAGGAGACCGCATAGAGTTTCCGTTCTCGCCCTTTGGCCTGGTTGGAGCCCTGGTAGCAATAAAGATAAAGGGCTGGAAAAGTGACAGACTCCAAGCACCAGCCTGCTCCCCACTGTGGTGGGCAGAGAGCCTTTCTCTGCAGCTGTCCAGGGAGCCCAGCTCTTCTGCCCCCTTTGGTGACAGGCTGCTGGGAGAGCACTGATCAAGGGCACCTTTGCACAGACAGGGGCCCTTATTGGTGACCCAGTCTGCTGTAGCAAGAGTGTGGCTCCTTCTAGTTCCTTTGTGAGGCAGCGGACGTGGGAAAGGGAGACACAGGCTAGGAAGGGAATGCGGCAGATGAGTGGGGAAACTGACGTGGACAGGCTGGGTATCTGGAAAGTCCCAGAAATCTTTGGGTTGGGAGGCAGGGGGACAGGAGGTCTTGGGGAGGGAACTGCCTGTGGGTGGCAGCATGGGCGGAACAGAGCCCCGGGGTCACCTATGCTTCAGTGTACCCAGCTGGTAAGCCAGAGCAGCCCTTGGGCCGCATTTATGAAGAATCACAGTTGCTTCCTTTGCAACAGGAGCTAATTAAATTTCCACTCATTTGCAGAGACTGTGAGGATCAAATGTGTTACAACTCTGAACAGTTGTCGTTTAAGCCGCAGAGTGCTTTTGTCAATAGAAAAATTAATGAGTTCTGTTTTTTCATAACATAAAACACACATCTTAGACAGTGAGACAATGAACAAGTGAGAAGCACTGAAGTTAAAAGCTGTCAGTTAAAGGAAGAGTGACTGTATCGTGTGTCACCCAAACGAGGGCACTCCTGAGAGTGAAAGGAGGTGTCAGGACTCGTCATGCTGGGGCTGTTCTGGGTGCACTGGGCCACAGGTCACCCTGCCTGCGAGGGACCTATAAGACCTCTGTGGGCGCCGAAACCCGACACCTTTCTGTGGCTTAGAAAACATTCTCCTGAGTTATTAAAACTAGTTCTTCTCCTTCACGTGGTCCTCCCTCTTTTTCCCGAATGTGTTATCCTCATGACAAGTATCCTGCCCCCATCTCCAGATCTCTCACCTCTTCCCTCGCGATTTCCATCTCTTAGCGTGTTTTGTGATTTGTGATGCTGATGATTGTCCATCTTCTGGGCCGAGAACACGGTTCTCATCTGCCACCGCCCACTTCTTGAGTCACCTACTGAACGGGTCAGGTTTTTTAAGAGTCTTTTTATTTCACTTGCCATTTTGTGGTTTTGTCCATGAGTATTCCTCTCAGTTGTTGATGTAGGAGCCCGATTGTCCGCTCCAGCGAGCCTGTTCCACTGGCGGAGTGACCCGATTGCTGCGTTTATTTGTCCTCTCTTTGGCTTCTGGGCCCCTCTGAAGAGATGATTACTTTTCTCTGCTGGCCACTGGGGACTGAGGTCTTGTTAGGGGAAGGGGCGCTGCTCCGGAACTCAGGAAACTGTCAGGCCAAGGGGTCCTTCCTCTCCCTGTGAGCTGGGTGGAGAGGCTCACACTGCCCGTGTGCAGCACCCTGAGGAGGCACCCCTGCTCTCAGATCACCCTGGGCTCTCCCTGCACCCACGGCAGAAAAAATTTGCCTGGTCCCTTAAGTCTCTTAAGGAATCTTGGCACACTCAAGTAGGGCAAAGTGCTACCCCCAGGGGTCTGCACATCTTGATGGGCAAGCCCTTTCCCACCTCTGCACCACTTCCTGTGCATAAAAAGGTTTGGGAGTGGGGACGGATATTCTTACTGAGAGCCCAAGGGCTCCCTCACACCCACCATAGGTCCTGGCTCTTAAAGGGCAAGTCTCTTGGATTTGGAAGTAGAGAGGAACAGAATCTCATTTAGATCGCCCAGTTCTAAAAATGCCCTGCCAGGGGTCTCTTCTGCAAAATGAGGAACCTAAGACTAGTATTAGTACTTAAGGGCTTTTCCAACGCCAATATAATATCCATAAGTCAAATATTAAATAAAAAAGGTTCATGATTATGATCATTTATGGGATTAGAGTGTGTCATGAAAGGAACACTTTAGGACAAGTATTTTTAAAGGAAAGGAGAGTTTTTGAGTTGCAATGCTTTTAGGAAAAAAAAAATAATGAATCTGGGGTCAGGAGACGGAGCTTGAAACTGGGCGGCCAGCTCCACTGAGCTGTTAAATTTTTTTAATCCTGGTCACATGTGGAACCCAAAATCTGTGTCCCCATAACCTGGAACAATGCCTCTCACATGTACTGTCCATACAAATCACCTGGAGGTGTGACGGTGCTGGTTCTGAGGTTCTGATGCAGTGGGTCTGGGAGAGTACAGACGCGTGTTTCTCTCTCTCTCCCTCTCTCTCTCTCTCTCTCTCTCTGGAAGAGAGCAGGCCCCCACAGCGCTCTGCAGCTCACACACAGCTCAGCAGCAGCAAGGCTTGGGATGGGATATTTGTAGTGGCAAGTAGACCTCTGGTGGCCAGAGCTGAAATGTACAGTCATTTTTGTCACACAGCTATAAATTCTGTCTTCTGGGAATGTGAATAAAACATCTCCCGCCCCCAAAACCAGCAACTGATATATCTCTAACTGACAGGATACAGGCAAAGCCAACATAGTTGATTAATGTTCACTCTCTTAATCTGGACGTTGGTGTCATTCCAGATGGACCGCGGTGCCAGTGATTATCAAAGAGGGGTTGCATCTTTTCTAAAAAAACTGAAAATGAACCTCGCAGTAGCCTTTATATACAAATAATGAATGAGTTATAAGTGATCAGTCTTTGTTTCATTTAATTTATTTTTCTTTTCTAAGGCTTTCCATTTGATTCTCCTACCCTCGTTAAGGGCTGCCATAAATTACGTTCCTCATAAAACGTCTTCTGATGCAGGCCCTTCTCTGAATCAGACAAGCCTGCTCTTTAATTAGGAAAAATGACGGCAGTTTTATAGTAGTTTTAAGTTTCTCCGTCTTCTGGCTCCTCTCGGTCTGCGCCGCTCCTCAGAAAACACAGTGGTAGCTGTTTGACGGACCGCTGTCAGCGGTTCCAATTAAACCAAGGAGCGATGAATGTCGGAAAGATATTTATTTGTGAAACCTGTTTTCTCTATTATTATTTTTCTAGCTACAAATGTGTTTCTTATTTTGAATGTCATAGACGTATTTCCTGGCTCTGCCATGGTAAACAGATGAATGTTCCAGAAATCATCCATTTTGGTTTTGAGATAACAAGATTAGCAACACCCTAGGAAGGAAGATAAACATCCTACACCAAGGAGGTGCTTATTCTCAGACTTGACGCCCATTTAACTGAAACAGACTTGCAAACTGATATCCATGTCACGTTGGTATTGACACAAGCCTCTGCCTCACGAACAGCTCACGACTACTGGTCCTGAGCAGTTACTGGAAATGGCCCCTCGGCTAATGGAATTGTTCACTAGTGTCCCAGGGTCCCTCGCTTTGCATACAGACCCCAAAAGCAAGTGCTTTCCTTGCTGGATTCCAAAGTATCATCCTACTAATTTATTTATAAGAGTTATACAGATCTTCCATATTGTAAGAAGTTATATATGTTTATTCAACCCTTTTATGAGTCAGCTCTATAAAAACATCTAGAGTTATTACTGGACTCAGCAGCTCCTGACGGAATTGTCTGTAGATCATTTTACAAGCCCCCGTTATGCTTTCTCAGTAAAGGTTTGGTGGGAAGTGCAGGTAAGTGGTTATCACCGGTGGCATCTCTGACTCAGGGATTGACTTTGGTTTCATGCATAGAACCCACACCGCCTGGTAACAGCCCCGATGACCATTTGCTTGATGAAGGAAACGCATTATTCCTCTGCTCTCTGCTCACAACCTTGGACAGCAGATGGGCGTGGCTTCCCCCACATCGACCAGTTCTCTGCTGCCAGCTGGGTGACCTACAGCTCAGTTCAGCTCTGACATTGTCCACCTAGAGTTGGCGTCAGATCCCACGGGTTAAAGACTCAGTCCCACACATCTGCCCCCACCTCAGATGCCAATGCCCCAGGTTACCCCAGCCGCTGCCTGACTTGGCTACAAACTGGGGGTTCCAACGACCCTTGCCTCAGGTTCCATAACTTACTATAACATCTCACAGAACTCAAGGAAACGCTTCCCTATGTTTACCAGTTTACTGTATAATGAAGAAGAGGGGAAGATCCGAATGAGCAGCCAGGTGAAGAGAGACATGGGGCGAGGTCCAGAAGGGTCCCCAGCACAGGAGCGCCTGTCTCCATGGAATTGGGGTGCACCACCCTCCCAGCAGGTAGATGTGTTCAGGAACTTAAAAGCCTTTAGTACTGCTGTTTAGGGAATGCACACACAGTGTGAATAGTGTAGGTTAGGTTTCCTCACACAGGCAAGATTAATGATCAGCGCAGTTTCTGGTCCCTCCCCGGCCTAGAAGATGGGAGTGGAGATGGGTGTTCTGTGCTCCTGACCACGGCTCAGTCTTCCCAGTGACCAGCTCCCATCCTGCTGTGGTCCAGGAGCCCACCGGGAGCCCCCACCTTAGAAAAGACACTCCTATCACCCAGGAAACGCCGAGGGATTCAGGAGCTCTGTGATGGACACTTGACCGAAGACAAGGACAAAAGACGCTCCTAGCCTCTTTATAGGATTGCGAGAGCTCTGGCCAAGAGCCAGGGACAAAGACCAAAGCACATATTTATTGTTATCACACAGTGTCACACTAACCTCAATAGTTTCATTACATTTTGAAACACCCACCAGAGAGGCTGAGCAGGGGAATGTTAACCGGCAGGTTTTGTTTACCTGCCGTTCACAGCATTTCATTAGGACAAGGTGGCTCTAAGGAAGGAACAGAACCTCGATTGGTACCTACTAAATTCAAGACACCAGTTACTGTGCACTTTAAAACCTGATGTATTTCTTTCGTAGGTCACGTTTAATTTATCCCCCTTCTTGTCTTTCATTCTGCGGAGCTCTTTTCCGTTGGGTGCGGCAGAAAACACGAAGGTAGTCAGCGGAGCACCCGTTCAGGGTCCAGGTAGAAGAAGGCCGTTCTGTACGCCAGCCCTGGGCCCCGGCCGAAGGGAGAAAGGAGAGAGTCAAGGCTGGTTAAAGCAGATACATCTTTTGGTAGCAAAGCACCAAATCAAACCATAAAAATTAAGAAATCGGAATGTCTACATTCTGCCGTGTCTGGGTACCCACTACGACAACCACAGAAGTCATTAGAAAAGTGGAGACGTGTCTGGGCTCTGGGATTTCTGGAGCAAAGCAAGGGCGAAGGTGGCAGTAACAGGCCTGAGCGGCCTGATCCCGTGAGGGAGACTCGGGAGATTCCGCCTTGTGTCAGCCTGAAATTTCTTGGACCCCGCATATTGAATATTTCACTTCGTATTGTTACATTGATGCATTTCTAAAAACTGGAAATGCATATAAGGAATCAGCTCAAGTGCCAATGGCGTAATTCATTTACACACGAGAAGGAACCAGTTCCATCAGGTGGCTTTCTTGCCACCTGTTCAGAACAGCCTTGTTCACAGGGTAGAGGCAGAGCAAGTGATTCTCGGTCACAGAATTCTCTTCTTCAACTGCCCTCCGGGGTCGGTGGGGCCGACCAAGGGGCACCCACGCAGTCTAGGAGTTGGAATAGGTCGAAGAGATGAGGCCTCTATTGCTAAAAGTTGTGTAAGGTGCAAACAGGTAATTCTGAAAGTCAAGTCTCCAAAGGAATGCAAAGTCAGAGCCAAAGCAAACAGTCGAAACCGGGTCAGCAGCCCCAGAGGCCAAATCATGAGTGGCAACTGAGATAAGACGCCAAATGGGTTAGGAAAACAAAACCAAGAGAAGTGAGAAGTGGTGGGAGCAGGTGGGACCCGAGGAGGCAGCGTTTTGAGGTCAGCTGACCGCATTTAGAACTGAAGTAGTTCAGAACTAAGACCCGCCCCTCCACCACCACCAGCCTTTCTCACGTAGGGTTTCCCTCAACTTGCCTGGTGGCAGGCTCTAGAGAAGTCTGGAGCTTGTACTTACAAGATGAGGGAGTTTTCTGTTGTCACAGTGGAGAAGCAACCGGGGCTCTTACTGGGGTCTGATGTTCAGGGTCAGTTTTTGGAGGGTGGGTTGGGTGTAGCAGGAACCGATGGAATGTGGTGGGGATGTTTGCAGAAGAGGAAAACTAGGGACAGGAGGTCGCGGGAATGATGGCCTCTGACAGCTCAGAGGCTACACATGGACCTCCGGCTTCTGAGGTGTCAGGTCTGTAAGATTCTAGAGGAAGCCCAGGCATCTTCCACTGGGATGCCCTCCTTTAGGGATGGACAGCTGTCACTGTAGGACTTGTTTTGACCCTTTACATACTACATAGTTTTCTAGAGGCTGCTATAGGTGTCCCAGTTCCTCCCACCACAGGTGCCTGTTGACAGCCAGGCCTGTTGTTCTTGAATTGAATATTCTTGGTGGAGGGGAACGGTGGATTGTGTAGCAAATGCCCATTGGTTGAGGTGGCTGCACTAGTTTATATTGTTGTCTGTAGGACTGCAGGTGCTTCCTGTGTTGCCCTTTTACCAAATAATGTGGATTAATTATTTATATGTCAAGCACAGTGATCAGCGTTCAACAAGTGATTCTCACGGACCCTCCTCCGCATTCACGGCCCCCTTCTTCTTTCCCACCACTCCCCCATCCCCAACTCTGTTCCATTCCCCACCCTCTCCCCAGGAGAGGTCACCGCATGCTCAGCACTACGGTGGCCCTGATCTGTCCAAGGGCCTGCCCATTCCCTTCACTAGTTTCCACTGCAGGAAAGAACCCATGATCAGGTTTTGGCCAACAAGACCTGAGGGAGGAAGCATGCCGAGTTTCTGGGAAGTGCCGCCTCATTCCGGAGAGGCCGAGAGAGGAGTTGCTGTCTTGTCTCGGTTCCACGCTGGCCTTTAGCCCACTTGCTAGAACCTGCTTGCCCGAGGTCGGAGCCTGTGCACGGGGAGCTGGGTGGACCGAGATAACCATGAGAACTGAAACCAGGTTTCTGATAGCCTGTCTGTGGAGCAGACTGCGTGCACCGTGAGGTGATAAATCTCATTGTTTAAGCGAGTTTCATCGGGGCCTTCTGTTTATGGCCATTAAATCATCCTATTGGTATGACAATGTAAGATTTTTTTTCCTCCCTCTTCTACAGATGAGGAAACTGAAGCTTAACATTAAGCAATGTTTCCAAGATTAGTCAGCTCCTAAGGTACTGTCAGGATTTGAACCCAACGTGGCTCAACTTCTAAGTCTGTTTTCAGACTCAGAGCCTCTATTTGACATGATTAATCTGACTTGGATGAGAAGGTCAAAGGTCATAGATGTGAATGCAGAGGGCCTGGATCATCCCAGGGGCTCCCAATCCAAGGCATTTGTCCTGGGGGCGGCCTGGTGAGGATGGTGCTTTTAGAGGCTCAGGACACCTTGAACCAGGGATTTATACGAGACAAAGAGAAGGTCCTGCCAAAAAAACAATCTCTCTACGTTATAGGAAGACTCCTGTCCATCCTTCCCGAGTCCCCTTAAATGCCATTTCTCAGTAAAGATGTTCTTCTGTACCCCAGGCTCGGCCAGTCACTGGACTGAGTGCTCTCATCAGACCCTTGACTTCTTGAACTTCTCCCAGTTAGAATCGGGTAAGTGTTTAATGTCTGTCCTCCCTGCAGACTAGAAATTCCCTGCTCTTCTGGGCTTCCTTTTCTCTGAGCCCACTTCTGGCCCACCCATCTATTTGGTTTTCACACCGAGCTGCTCTGTCACAGAGCTGGGACATCTGTGGGAACCAGCACAGCCGTGAGCCCAGTGCTGCATGCAGGCGGGGCAGTGGGTTCTGGGGTGGGGCTGCAGGTGGGTGCTGCACGCCTGGGGTCTGGGGAGCGCATGCCACTGGGCCAGCACATAGGCCAGAGATAGAAGGAAACTAGAGGTGAACCTCATCTATTCCAAAGTTTGGCTGGAAATTCCACACGTAGGAGAGGAGAAGCACTGTGTGACCTATTTACCAGCAAGACAGATACACACACACAGATACCCCGAAGGGACTTGAACTAGTTCCTTCATCACTACCCGCAAGTTACATAAGATTTGCTGGACTGCTTTGAAAACTTAACTGGCATTTGTAATTTAGTTCTTATTGGGAAATACTTTGAGAGTACCCAAAAGTATGCACTTTATACAGACTTTTAGTAAAGTGCAATTATTGCTTTGTACTGAAGTGGGGTTTTTTTTTTTTGGTGGGGGAAGGTAATTTTGGCTCCTTCTAAAGCCAAGTGCATTACGTGGATACTAACAGATGTAGGTGTTCAGTAAACAATTTTTGGATAAAGGAAAGAATGTTGATCATCGGTTGTACTTTATTTCTATGCAGAAAATAAACAGAAATGAGTTTATTTTAACACAGAGCATACATTACTAAGGCCATTGGTGCCAATGGAATTCCCTTTAACAATAATGGCTGAAGAAGAAAAAAATAGCTTAGAGAACCTCAAGATTGTTAGAAGCAAAGAGAAGGTGTTAGAATGCTGCGTGCCCAAGACCAGCCTACAGCCCGCTGTTTCTTCCTTCCTTCATCATTGATAGGTGTCTAGCCAGCACAGTGCTCATAGCACTGAGCTAGGAACCACGAAGTGTGCGTGCAGAGGTATAATTCACAGTATCTATCGGAAAAAACACCCTACTGCTCTTTCCATCCTTTCAATGCCTCATTCTCCTGTCCATACATGGTTCTATCTGCCTGCAGTGGCCGCACTGCCTTTACTGGTGAATGCCCACTCACCCTTCAGAGGTCAGGTCAAACTTCACTTATTCGGAAGACCTTCCCGAATCCCCTAGACTGGGTTGTCATTAACACATTGTATGCGGGAAACGTATTTATACATTTTACGTTGACTGGTAGTAGAGCGCGCAATAAAAACTACCCACAAACAATGTGTTAAGAAGCCACACTGACCGAACTAGAAGTAGCTGTCATCATCAAACTAGAGAATGTCATCTACCCCCCTTCTAAAGAGCCGTTGGAGAGTTGGCAGGGCCTGGAAGGCAGCCAAAACACTGAGCAGTAAGTGGTGGGATATGAAGCTCCGAGGAAAAGTTAAGGACACATTTCTTCAGTGACTGCTAATTACGCAATTATTGTCTTCAATATAATAGGCACTGAGGTAGGTGCTGTGGAAATTCAAAAATGGCACCCCTCAGTGGAACTTACAGGCTAGTAAGAGGAGGCAGCCACGCCCCAAACACATTCACTAACTCGAGTTAAGTGGTGCGTCAGAAATCGGTCTGGGCCCCACAGGGCCCTAAGGAAGAAAGGACAAAGTCTCCCAGGGGACAGAGGCTCACAGCAGTCATTGTGAAAGCAGAAGTCTGTGTGGCCAAGGAGTGGCTCTTCTAGAACAAATACAGACCTACTTACACTCAAAAGGAGGAGAGAGAATGACCTTACACTGTAACACCAAAGAGGTGAATGTCTTTATATTGGAAGTTAATCCAGAAATTATTTGCTGTAAATGGTGTACAATCTTCTTTCTCCAAAAAAATTAAAAAATGCATTTTATTATCTCACTGGGATGATGTAACTGTTAATTAATGTTTTCGAGACTCACCGAACTCATAAAATGCTATTTTTACAAAAACTCAATTACTTTAAAAATTGACTGCAAGCGTGACTACTTAAGCACTCTCAATGCAGACAACTAATGCTCATAAAATAGTGAATCATGTCCATAGCGTCTCCTAAAGACTGACGGTTCTCCAAAGCTTCATGGTTGCTATGGAAACTTACACAGTGGCCCCCCTCAACTACAGAGCATAGCTCCCAAACCCCAGTGGACTCCTGAAATCACGGACCCAAGAAACTATGTTTTCCCTACACATACATACCTTTGCTAAAGTTCAATTTATCAGTTAGGCATAATAAGAGATTACAATAATCAATAATATAATAAAACAATTATAACAATATACCATAATAAAAGTTGTGTGAAAGTGGTCTCTCTTCTCTCTCAGAATGTCTTGTTGTGCTGCACTCACCTTTTCGCTTCAAGGGAGCCCTTGACAGTCTCCTGTGGCAGATCTAAGTCGCCAGCATGACTACTCTTGTGCTCTGGGGACATCACGAAGTGAGATAAGGGTGACTTGAACACAAGCACTGCAGTACTGCGACAGTCTGTCTGATAACCGAGAGGGCTACTAACAGGCAGGGGGGTCCACAGCGTGCATTCGCTGGACAAAGGGACGAGTGATGTCCCAGGCAGGACACATGGAGACATGGGGATTTCTTCATGCTATTCAAAATGGCTCAAAACATAAAATGTATGAATTGTTTATTTCTGGAATTTTCCACTTAATATTTTTGGACTGTAGTTGATCATCAGTAAGAAAGCAAACCCGTGGAAAAGGGGGACTACTGTACTTGCAAACGTAGCTTGTAAGCCATCATACACACAGGGGCAAAACCATTTTCCAGAACAAAATCACATTGACTCTGCCTACTACCAACAGATGGTAGTAACAGTTACACACCATCATTTTTATTTGAATACAAATTTGCTGGTGGCTTTAGCTGTTAGCCTAGCATGTATCTGCTATGTTCACATTTAGCACTGAGGTACTTTTGAGAGCAGGCTTTGCTCCACTGTCTCCAGTAAGTACAAAACAATAAGGCTGTTAAACGTGCAAGTTTGAAGACGCACCCAATTATAATGGAAAACAACAGTAGAAATAATAGAAAAATTATTTGAAAATTATATATCTTTAGACATTATAAGCATTACTCATTGGTCCATTGGAACAATCTGGTGTGACAGAGCGATGTGTAACAAGGGCGGCTCTCGCCCTGGCCGGGTGGCTCAGTTGGTTGGAGGATCGTCCCATGCACGTAAGTATTTGGGTTCGATCCCAGTTGGCGCATTCGATCCATAAGAGGCAACCAATCGATGTTTCTCTCTCACATCAATGTTTCTCTCTTCCTCTCTGCCTCTGCCTATCTCTCAAATCAATCAATAATTTTACAAATTATACGATAATGACAGTAATGTTTAGCAGAAGATTAGAAAGAATAACTAGCAAGCTGAAAAAGAAAACGAGCTCGGCACATTGAAAAAAAAAGGCTAGGGGATTGTCCAAAGCCTCAGCCCGGCCGGAGCGGTAAGCCACCACGGCTTGGTAACGAGCAGTAGATGCCCAGGCTTCTTCAGACCCGCACGATGTGCGGGTCGGCGGTGCTGTGTCCAAAGCAGATGGAGCAGTGACGAATTTCTGCAGGACCCTCCATGCCACACCAGGGAGCGGGGCTCAGGGAGTGGAGCAAGGGTAGGAACTGGGCTCCCATTCACCACCTCGGTGGATGACCAGCCTGTGTACACAAATTTGACTGCCAGATTACATCCCACAACACGTGTGACAGTCCCTTGGAGAGGGGATACCTGCCCACCAGACTTTCCTTACAGTTCAAACCAATCTGACTTGGAGACAGGTGTAGGAACGTGTGCCATTTAAAGGTGGCTGAATATGGCACCTCAAAATATGCCACTTTGGCATGAGAATCATATTGAGCTAAAGACACTTGATAAATAGAAGGTACACGCAGTGTATTCTGACCTCCCCTTTGTTCCCTGAAGGCAGGAGATAGGGCTCCCATGTGAAACATGTCCCCCATCCCAGGAGGAAAGAAACACGCTTACCACCAAAGACCAGGAGTCGAGGACTAGAGAATTCTGTGCACAGACTTTGTTAAAATGATTCTCTTCTCCTTCAGCCTCCCCATATGTTTCAGTTCCTGTTCTACCACTGCCTCTCGTTGTTCCAGTCAGTATGAAAGCATCTGGATTTTGCCACTCCTTTGAGTTTTCATTATGTTGTGGAGACTTTTATGCACATGTAAAAATAAAATTTCCATTATTTTCATGTTTTTATACTCTATCTTATGTCTATTTAATTCTCAGGCCAAGCTGGAGACCCCCAAAATGATGGAGGTAAAGTTTTACCTCACTACACTAGCACGGAGGAAAATGTTACCTGATTTTAAAGCTCTTAGCAGAACACGTCATTCTCCTACTGGATGAAAACACTTTGGACAACCACGTATAAACCTGTCTTGGCCATTAGATTCTATGGGAGGAAAATGTCTTACTACAGCTTTTCAGGATGTGGTTGGTTACATGCAAATAGGACCTCCAAAAATTCCCTCTTCGATGCTTCTCCTACTAAAAATGTGAGTCTATTTCCTCTTTCCCTGAATCTGGCTTGACTTTGTAACTTGCTTTTCTTGCTTTAACTTCTGTCCCTGTCCCAATGCAACAGAAATGATGTTCTGGGACTTCTGAGCCTGGGACTTGAGAGACAACTTCTTCTTCTTCCTCTTGGAAGCCAGTCGTGGCATAAAAACTCCGACTACACCGAGAACAACATGCAGGAAGCAAGCCAAACGAGGACATGGAAAAGTCCTGAGAGGGAGGAGCAAGGCACCAGCTGTCGACCAGCCAATGACCGCACGCCCTCAGGCCGCCCCAGGTGAGACCAACAGGAAACCCACCAAGTGGACCCACAGGATCCTGAGATCACTAAACTGCTTTTGTTTTAAGCCTCTGAGTTTTGGGGTTGTTGGTTGTGCAAAGTCTCACCAGCCCATAAAAGTAGAGAGGCTCCCGCTAACAGGTGTGTGAGACCAAAAACAAAAATCGGTGCCTCCCTGAGATTTCATGGGGATCAACGTGAGTGGCAAGTCAGCAAAAATCCTGATGTGAAGTAACAAAGGCAAAGAGAAAACGTTTCCAGTAGAACTTGTGACAACAGAATGGGCCACATTGTCACTGGCAGGGCGAGACGGATGACAGATGACCCCTTATGCGGGGCTGTTGGAAGGGGATTTCTGTATGTTGTGGTTTCTAAACTGTTTTCCAATGGAACCCCAATACACAAGACCGATCAAACACTCTTTTATTGGTGAGTTATTTTTAAGTGTAAAGCATTACTTTCACTTGTTTAAAAGGTCATCCCTGAGGTCAATACATGCATTTTAATTTAGAGGAACTGAGCATACCATCAGGTCTATTTTTATCCTCACTACCCACTTCATTTGTATATTTTGTCTGGAATGCACTATATTTAGAAAATTCCACTTAACCTAGAAGTAGACTGAGAGGAACTCAAGTTCAGAGATGTTGCCCCAAGGCAAAGCGAAACACCCAGGACGCGGTAGGTGCCGGATGACTACTTCCTGAATGCGTGACAGCGGAGCTCCTGATCGGGGTCCTCTCTCCTGAAACAGCCACTTCACAACTGCGCTCAGTGATGAAGATGCTCCCAATCTGGTTTCCTTCTTTCATCCGCTTAGTGCGGGAGCTACGTAAGGCAACGTGCGCCTCCTCTACCCACCCAGGGAGAAGGAGCTCGCTGCCCCTCCCCTGCTTCTTTACCCCCATCTATTCCCCCTCCCCCAGGGGGACCTCATGGTAGTCCGAGTTCTTTCATGACGCCTGACGGCTCTCAGGATGAACGTCCCGGGAGAAACTGCTATTCGTTTCATAACCCTTTCTCCTCCTTGGGAAATCACACAGAGTCACTTCAGCCACTTTCTAAAGGCCCCTCCAGGTTCAGGAGGCGGGGATGTGCGAAGCCCCTCTTGACGGGAGTGGTGGGGGTCGTGGGTATGTTTGGAATCATCACAAAGACCCTCTAGCAGCACCGTGAGTGTGGGAACCCCTGTCCTCTTCCTCGTCTTTCCTCTGTCCGGCCGCCTGGAAAACAGCTCTTTCCACCCTGGACCGTGAGGTCAAGGCGGGTGCCGCAGAGCAACTGAGCGGAAGGGTTCCCACTCACTACTGACCATCGCACGAGCCCTTTCCACCTACTTGATGCTTCTCTCTTGTTTAAGAGAATCCTGTTTTGAGTTTTCCATTACTCACAGACGGACCTAAACCACAGCAATTAGCAGGGTCAGCAGGACTAGGCAGTGAAAACCCTGAAAAGGTCAGACGGTCAGAGCAATCCCATGAGAATTAGGTAGGCTGGCGAATGCAGGAAAAATAGTATTCCACTAGCCTGCCGCTCTTCAAAACTTGGAGTTACCTTCACGACTTTGTAGGAAGAAATCTTGTATTCTACTTTCTGTAGCTAGTCAGGGAGTGTGTCCTAAAGAACTCTGGTACATCTGCTGGATTTGAATTGTTCTGGGTGCCTGATAAATATGCTTATCTGTCTCATTTTAGTAGATTCTTTTATCAAAACTATCACACATTCTGAAATTATATCGAAGCCAAAATCACCTCCAAACCTAAAGCAGTGTTTAGCATCATAAATGAGATTCGAGGCAGATTTTAGGGACTGCTTAATGTAAAGAATTATTCAAGCGAGAGCATCATAATATGATGAGTAGTTATATATAACTCATACGTAAGTAACACAGTGTGTCCCACCCACTCCTACCAGGATTACCATTTTCCTACTGAAAATATTCACGCAGCCGTGGTTTAGAAGAAAAACTTTACAAATTACCTGTGAAATTATCCTGTGATTTGTCTCTCTCCTCTGGCCATTTGTCATTTGGGGTTTTCCTGTGTTTTATGTCCTTTTGGGTGAGTTCTTTCTAAATTAAGGATTGTGGCAGAATTAAGTCGGATGCACTTTAATGCCATCCTCCATTGTTGTTCTTGGAAAATTATGGCTATTTCATGGCGGGGGTCGCCCAGCGTTAGGCATCTTGGTTCCACATGAATAATCTTCTGCTGGTAATTGCTAGTGGGGCTTATGGTTTGCTGACCTGCTGGGGTTGGGGGAGATTTATTGACTTAGAGCTAATTAAACTGTTGCCTGCTGCTTTTGAAACTCCACCGCAGAAACATGCCTGTTATTCATGCAGCCTTCACGCGAGAGGCCTGAGCTGGGCTGGGGCGCAACTTGCCTCCTCGGTGTTTGCTGGGGGTGGGCGTGGGGTTGCCGGGTGGCCCCACAGGGGGTAAGGTTGTGGCACACAGAAACTTAAACATGAGCACTGGTGTTTTTTTATTGTTTCTTTGTCTGGTTTTATTTATTTATTTTTTTGGATTTCCAAGGTATTGGAACTTTGTGTTTAAACTTGCTGCATTTTCCTTCCAGAATCTCTCTTTGGCTAGGAGAGTTATTTGGTGGTCATCCTGATGGCTTTCACCATATCGATTTTAGGGAAAATTCTAAAACCATGATTTTTTTAAAAAATGTGTTTATTGATTTGAGAGAGAGAAAAAGGGGGAGGAAGAGAGAAGGAGAAAGACGGAGAAACATTGACGTGGGAGAGAAACATCAATTAGCTGCCTTCCACATGTGCCGTGATCAGGAATTGAACCCTCAACCTTTGGGTGTAAGAGACAATGGTCCAACCAATGGCACGAAGCCAGCCAGGAATAAACCCATGCATTTGGATGCATGGTTGTGAATACCTGAATCATCTGGGATAATTTTACCTCCTCGAAAAGGTTTTTCAATTTAGAAATGACTAACAAAGTTTTAAGAGTAGAACTACCCATCATTTGTGGTCACATTAAGTCTATAATGCCCCTTCACATCAAGTTTTAAGAGTTAGAACTGACCCAGAAGCCAGGCTGTGGCCTGGACACTTCTGCCTTCTGCCACCAACCCAGCCTCTCAGTCAGCTGTGCCAATTCATGTCCCTGCCTCAGTTTCCCCCTCCGGGAAATGGTGAGCATAATTGTACTGTCCCATAGGGTCGCTGTGAAGACAAAGAGACCACATATTCGTAGGCTTTAAAAAAATAAGTATTGGCTGGTACTCTTTATTTTTATTTTCATCATCATAATTATAGTGATAAAAGTCACATTTATGCTGAGCTTCCGAGTTCAGGAAGCTCACAGCAGAACGTTCCACATCAGTCATCTCATTTGACCTTAACTGCTCTCAGTAAAGTCATGTGATCTTTTTATAATTCCATTTTAGGGATGAGAAATCTGAGATTGGAAAGGTTAAGAAAATTTTTTTTCCCCAAATTCAAACGACTACAAAGTGATAAAGCCAAAACTCAAATCCAGCTCCGTGAAGTTCAGTCTTCCCTATTCATTTCCTACTTCACTCTGCCATCCTCCAGCCTCATCAAATTTAGAGCTGGAGGAGACCTCAGAAAACATTAGTCTGAGCCCTTAATTATATGGCTGGGAAAAGTGAGCCCCCCTCCCCGCAAAAAAGATTTGCCCAAGATCACGTAGCACCGTGGAGAAGACCCACATTTCTTGATTACCATCGAAACTCCTCCGGCCACTACCATTCACCAGATAATAGACATTCCAGTAAAGCTGGGAGGAAGTGGCGATAGCATTCCCGACACGAAGAATAAGGTTTCTTTTTTGGTAACTTGAGAATTTTAATATCATTACTTTTCTGCAAGCCAACTGCTGTGGGATTGCGATAAAAGTTAAATAACATCCTCTCCATCAATGAGTTATTGTTATAGCCAGAGGGTCCCTTTAATTTCCCCTTTGTAGCCGACTTGGGTTTCGTCTCCTGGTCATTTCTCCTTTTCTCATGGGAAACGACCAGTCCGGTGACAGCTGTCCTGCCCCCTGGGATCGTTCTCCTGTTCAGAGCCGCCGGGAGCTATGAGGCATGGCTGACACACAATGAGGTCGGTTTTCACAGGGGCTCCTGGGAGCAGAGAGGGGCGAGGAGCGTCTAGCCCGCTGCCCACGGGGGCCTCAGGGCAGTGGGTGCACGTGGCTTAGTGGTTGCTGCTGTCCTGTGCACGTCACCGGGCAGCCAAGAAGAGCCTACTTCGTGCAAAGCCTAGGCACCACGTTGTGCGTGAAGGCAGCTCCCGGAGCCTGGCCCTGAGTTGCGGGAAATACAAGGAGGAAGTGACTTAAAGATAGGCAACAGGTCCATCACCACGCCTGATCGGGCGTCCCCTTTGATCATCAGAACAGAAACATTTCTGGAAAGGGCTTCCTCTCCTGTCTCCGTACCGGACCACCCTCTCTCCTTGACGCAGGGGACCTGCATTTCCGGAAGGCCCCTCCTGGCTCTCCAATGTGGCCGCTCTTTCCCCCCCGAGAGCCTTCACGCCTTTATCTTTTCACCCGAAACTCGCCTCTCACACCCGGCTGCTTCTCGTGCTCGCGAAGAATGTTTTCCTTGGCAACTGTCTCCAAAATAGAACACCCGGCCTATTTTTTGTCTCCCTCCTAGTCAATTCTTTGATAGGGCTGGTCGCAATTTTAAGTTACTTATTTGTTTGCTGCGGTACATAGTCTATCTCTCCGGCTAGACTTTAAGGTCCAGGAATCGAAACAGCGTCCAGCTCAAACCACAGGCGCAGAGAAGACGCTCAGTGCACGGAGCCCGTGGGCCCACGTGCTGAACGAGCACTTTCGGTTTGGCCGACGAGGTCGGTAACTGAGATCATTAGGAAGAAGTTCAGTGTAAGTGGACCATTTAGGAGGGCGGGTGGGCCGAAGTGGGGGGAGGGATGTAACAGGATGGAATTAAGGCGTGACAATAAAATAACCGATGGGTTTAAACGAGAAATCTCATTTATTCACATCTGTGTAATTCCAAGGCCAGAAGTAGCCTTTGAAATGAACTCCGCAGACAGGTTAGCTTGTGGACGTCTGGACTTGCGGGAGCTCCCCTATCCTTGCCCGAGAGCCACAGCACGCCCCCAGGGTCCCGGTCTCCCAAACCCTGCCCATTGCTTCTGCAGCTGCTTAGCTCTCTCCCGCCCAGTTAAGGCTTAGGAATTTTACCATAAATTCTAAGCTACTTTTCAAGGTATTTTCCTCAAGTCTAAAACAGTTCCACCCCTAAGAGAAATGCTGGTGCTGTGAAAACAATGTATTATTTCACCTTGCTGCGTTCGTTAAAGTACATTTGGTTATGAGCAACAGACCCCTAGGGGAAGTAAGGGAAGCGGGTTCAAGAATTGACTAGGGGGGTGCTGTGGTTTCTAATGCGACTCAAGGAAGAACCGAAGAACCGGGCCTTGGGGCAGCGGCTCCCAGTCAACGCACCTCGCCCCTGAGGGTCCCAGACAACTTCCACGGAAGGAGTAATCCCCGAGAGCTGTGCAGACACTCCCAGAAATGTCTATGACGTGCCCTGCTGAGTGCCCATGATCGGGGCCGTTTCCTCAAAGAGGAGATGGTTCCAGTGGGTCGTGGACAGAGAACACTTCACAGTATGTGGAGCTTTCACATATCGCCATTTTCAAATTTAAAAAAAATAGTCATTGCTTCATTTAAAAAAAAAACAACAACAACTCTCGGCTGGTGTTGCTCAGTGGGTTGAGCGCCGACCTACAAACCAAAGGGTCGCTGGTTCGATTCCCAGTCTGGGCACGCGCCTGGGCTGCAGACCAGGTCCCCAGTGGGTGACTTGATGGGGGCAACCAATGCATTAATGTTTCCCTCCCCCTCTCTCTCCTTTCCCCTCTGTCTAAAAAGAAATAAATTAAAAATCTTAAAAAACAAACAAACCCACACTCCTATTCCATTACTGTTCAAGTGAGATATGGTTGGGAGTGAGAAGAATTCATTGAAATTCATTTTTAAACTAATGATGCTGGCAATTATATTGACCTTTGAAGTGATCGTCTAAAAAGCCTACTTATTCTAATATCATTCTTAGCATTTTTTGTGCATTCATTACATGCCCCTGTGAGATGTGTAACAAATATTTACCTTCTACAAAATATGAGATATAGTTATTACTTTTATTACTTTATAGATGAGAGAACTGAGTCTTGGAAAAGTTAACTTGTCTAAGAGTTCACATTTAGGAAATATTAGTAAAAATATTCATTTACCTCTCAGGCTTCAAAGACAATGGTTAAAAAAATGTTATAACATGGAGGATGTTTTCCTAAAATATAAAGAAAAACTTGTTTTAGAAAACGCTGTGGTCTTATTTAAGAGTGTGTTTTTTTGTTCAAATACGCAGTCTTGAAGAGCAGAAATCCATTAAACTGCCTCTGAAGCAACTGGACCTGTGTTTAATTGTCACATGTGGCAGCACCATCTAGTGGCAGGAAGAAGACATAGCCCTATTGAGTAATGTTCTTCACTGGACAACTAACCCCATTTGTAAGGGTCACAGAGATTAATTTGTGGCTTCCAATTAAAAACAAAATGAGCAAATATGCTTAGTTTATTTACCCAGCAAATGGCACTAAAACAGAGCCAATGAAATAAAAATTGTATTAATGTACGAAGGCAGAGACCTGGAGACAAACCCAGAGGGGACAAAGACTTCTACAAATCCTTGGAAGACGGAGGACAGAAGCTGCTGACTTAGAACGGAGGAAGTACATGCTTTTGTTCCCATCACATTAACTTCCTAACATTTCTTCTACCAATAAGCAGTCTAGTATTTATTCCCCAATAATGAGGTTTGAAGCAGATGCAGACGGATTTATGTATTTCTTTGCACTGATGAGACAAATCAAACTGTGTGCTTATCGCTGCAGCGAAGCTGATGAAGTTTCAGACAGCCTTTGAATCACTTCTCCTGTAGGAGCTTGGCAGAACCGTCACAGGCTGTTTGGTGCCCAAAAGGGAGAAGCACACCTGTCTTCCTTAGGAGTCATGTCGTTTATAGAGAAGAAGTCTAGGCTGTGGCTCATCCTGTTTCCTCTGGAGTTGATTTGCTTTCCTCTGCCCCCGATCAAACACTGCTCATCTTCAGGACAGCCTGGAGCCCCTCCCTCCAGAAGCCTAGCCAAGCTCTCCACGCCACCCAGCCCTCACAGGGATTCAGTGAGCATCCTTACGTAGAGTGTCTGTAATAACACCCGGGGCAGACGCCCATCACACACGTGGCCCTGGGTTTAATCACCTGTTTCTGCGTTTGTCTTCCCCACTGTAATGAGAGTCCCTGAGGGCAGGGACTTGGTGTTATTTATTTTTGTTGCTAAACATCTGGTGGGACATAGTAGATGTTTATTTCATAAATGAATACAGAGAAGTAACTATGGCTTTACAACAGACTGAAAAGAAACACAGATGCCCCTGTAGCTACAGCTCTCAGGTACAGGGCCAAGGACTGGATTGAATGTTTTGAAATATATTTTATTGATTATGCTATTACAGTTGTCCCATCCCCCCCCCTTTATTCCCCTCGGCGCTGCACACCCCCTCCCACCTGCATTCCCCCCTCTTAGTTCATGTCCATGGGTCGTGCATATAAGTTCTTTGGCTTCTGCATTCCCTATACTATTCTTAACCTCCCCCTGTCTATTTTGTACCTACCATTTATGCTACTTATGCCCTGTACCTTTTCCCCCATTCTCCCTCCTCTTCCTCCCTGCTGATAACTGTCCAAGAGATCTCCATTTCTGTGATTCTGTTCCTGTCCTAGTTGTTTGCTTAGTTTGCTTTTTTTTCGTTTTTTTTAGGTTCAGTTGTAGATAGTTGTTTGTTGTCATTTTACTGTTCATATTTTTTATCTTTTTCTTTTTCTTAGATAAATCCCTTTAACATTTCATATAATAAGGGCTTGGTGGTGATGAACTCCTTTAACTTGATCTTATCTGGGAAGCACTTTATCTGCCCTTCCATTCTAAATGAAAGCTTTGCTGGATAGAGGAATCTTGGATGTAGGTCCTTCCTTGCCTTTCATGACATTGAATACTTTTTTCCAGCCCCTTCTTGCTTTAAGTTTTCTTTTGAGAAATCAGCTGATAGTCATAGGGGAACTCCTTTCTAGGTAACTCTCTCCATTTCTCTTGCTACTTTTAAGATTCCCTCCTTATCTTGGGTAATGTAATGATGATGTACCTTGGTGTATGCTTCCTTGGGTCCAACCTCTTTAGAACTCTGGGCTTCTTGGACTTCCTGGAAGCCTATTCCCTTTGCCAAATTGGGGAAGTTCTCCTTCATTATTTTTTCAAATAAGTTTTCAATTTCTTGGTCTTCCTCTTCTCCTTCTGGCACCCCTATGATTCAAATGTTGGAACGTTTAAAGTTGTCCCAGAGATTCCTAAGCCTCTCCTCATTTTTTTGAATTCTTGTTTCTTCATTCTACTCTGGTTGAATGTTTCTTTCTTTTTTCTGATCCAAACTGTTGATTTGAATCCTGGTTTCCTTCCCTTTTCTGTTAGTTCCTTGTACATTTTCCTTTATTTCACTTAGCATAGTCTTCACATTTTTCTCTCTTTTGAGACTATATTCAGTCATTTCTGTGAGCATCCTGATTACTAGTGTTTTGAACTGTGCATCTGACAGGTTGGCTATCTCTTCATCACTTAGTTGTATTTTCTCTGGAAAAATACAACTTTTTCTCTGGAGCTTTGATCTGTTCTTTCATTTGGGCCATTTTTTTTTCTGTCTCAGCACAACTGTTAGGTAGTAAGGGGCGGAGCCTTAGGTATTCACCAGGGCAGGGCAATGACGTCACTGCATTGTGGTGCAATATGTGGGGGAGGGGTCCGAGAGGAAACAATGCCACTTGCACAGCCCTAGACCGGCTTTCAGTCAGTTCCCCTGCTACCCACAATCAAATTGGGCCCTTCTGGTGCTTATTCCCCAGTGGGTGGGTTTGTGTACATTCTAGGACCCTGTGGGTCTTTCCAACGGACTCTCCTGGGAGGCTGGGAGTTTCTCCCGCTGCTGCCTCAACCCCCACAGGTGTTTTCAGTTGAGGTTTTGATGCTTTATTCCCCAGCTGGAGCCCTGGGTTGTGAGATCTGTCTCCCTCCCCAGTTGTTCCTCCTGGTTTATCTGCACACAAATGTGGGACCACCCAGTCTGCCAGCTGCCTCCTCACCAACCCCAGTGATCCAGCCGACACCTTGCCTCAAGTCTTCTCTGCCTGGCTGCCTGGCTCTGCCCCTCCTACCGGTACGGATGAATGTGTCTTCTTTAACTCATTGGTTGTCAGATTTCCATAGCAGTTCGATTTTCTGGCAGTTCTGGTTGTTTTTTGCTTTTAAATTTGTTATTGTCCTTCTTTTGGTTGTGCAAGGAGGCACAGTGTGTCCTCCTACGCCTCCATCTTGGCCAGTGGGTTGAATTTCAGAGTCAGAGTGGATCACAGGCATGTCGGTGACATACACTCACAGTCTGTTAGAGAGGTCAAGACGAATAACAGGGTGATAGATTGCTGGAGCAGTATGCTCTGGTTCTTTTCCTCAGCTGAAACCAGGATCTCGTCAATAGCATCAGTGCAGCAAATGGAGAGAACTGTGTAGACTGATGAACTTACAGAGGTACGTATGTGTGTAGGGCCGGAGAACTGTTACAAACCTCCCTGTGACAATGGACTGGCTCGGACATTTCATACTTGAATTGAATGTTATCTTCAGATGTGGTAGCACCATCTAGTGGTGGAAAAAGACATTGACCTATTGAGTGATTTTCTTCTTTGGACAACTAACCTGAGATTTATGAGTAACAGATTAATTTGGGGCTTAGAAAATCTCAAACAAACGGGGGATAAATTAGGACAAGATTGTGGTGAGGGTGAAAATGTGCTACATATTGCCTTTAAGTAGTATGGTTTTAATAGCATGAAATTTGAGATGTGATATTCATATGTGTTGTTACAAATTTTCGATTTTTGAAAGCTCATAGGGGTGATTTTTAGGTTTATTGACACTCATTTCTACAACTGAAGGAATGTGGCAGATGGTGCTTCCTGCTGCGTTGTTGTTGTCAGTTCTTGCAATTTTCTATCATTTAGTGTAAAGAAGGGGACAGAAATCCTCTTCTTTCTAAAAACATGTCCAAACTCTAAACAGAGCACTTGCATGGCTTGGTAATTGAAACGGTGAGGAAATTTCACATCTTGTTTTTTATGTGTCTGTATTATTTGATTTTATTTTAAAACGTGTATTATTGTTGTAATTATATTAAAACAAACCAGCCAAACCATCCTCTAAATCAGCACGTGGTGAGCAGTCAACTCCACCCTCCTCCTTCAGTGATTAGGCGGGGTTCTCAGTGTGATCGCAAGTCTTTCTGGTTCCCAGTGGGAGGCAGCAAGGACAGGTGAGGATAGATATTTACAAGCAAGTCCCATTTTCTCCACTTCCTCCCGCCCCCTGCAGGACTTCGAAGGAAAATAGGGTAAAATTAGACAGTTGTAAAAGCTTGACATTTCAGCTGCAGGCTATCTTCCTGGCCACCAGGTGGCGCTTGTGTGTCCCTACTGGGAAAGATTTGAGTAACAATGCTCGAGAAGGAAATTTTTAGGAATTTGGGATAGTTGAGAAATCATCATCAAATGAATTCATGGAGAAATGGAGTATAGGTGTTTCTGGGTGATTTTTTATGAACAGATCAGAAACTAAGCTTTTAAAGGGCTGATACAAGAATTTCCAGTACTTGTCCCAGTGTGGGGCTCAAGGTAAATGCCAGTAAATATTTTTGAAACCAAAGATCTAACTGTGAACATAGTACTGTTTTACTTAAAGAGACCTAGAATTTCTTCATTTGGCATTCTTAATTTTCATGTATTATCAACAAGCTGATGCAGAAGTAGCATTAGAATCTGTAAAATTAAGAATAAAAATAACTTAAGGACAGACTGCATTGTCCCAGCAAATACATGGGTACCTTTCTTTCACTTCATGAAATTTGTTTCCCTGCAGACCCCACTGAGCTCTACATTTTGAAAAGTGACCCACATTAGTGGTAACATGTAGTCATTGGTCCATAAGCATCCCCAGATAGGCGGTCATTCTCTAGGTGTTGAATGAGTAACTACTGTACATATGAGATGCTGGAATCACTCAGATGTTTTGACGTGGGGATGAGATGCTGGCTTTCCTTACGTGTCTTACACTCATCAGCGAGTCTGAATGGATTTATGAAGAGATGTTTCTGGAGCCCAGGGCATGATTACTTTCAGTCTGATCTGCTGATTTGTCCCTAAATCCCTTCCACTCCTCATTTTTGGCAACTGTATCTCTACTTACAAATTCTCCAACTCTAGAATAAATGACAACAGATGAGTTACTAGAATCAATGTTACTCTGACCAGGAAAATTTTCAACCGGTTTCAGACACATGTCCACAAGGCCTTTGCCTCACAATCCTTGTGTCACTCTGAAACGGACGCTCTAGTAATTTTGTGAGGCTGCCACACCACAAACTGGGTGGCTTTAAACAACACACATTTATTCTCTCACAGTTCTGGAGACTAGAAGTCCAAAATCAGGATGTCTCCAAGGTCGTGTCTCTTCCCAAACCTGTGGGAGTGGATTCTTGCTTGCCTGTGCCCACGTAGGCCCCTTGGCCTGCAGACATGTCACTCAGGCCTCTGTCCCCGTTGCCACCCGGCTGTCCTCTCTGTCTCTGTGCTTCACGGGACATTCTCTTCTCTCCTCTTCTTATACAAGCGCCAGTCACATCGGGTTAAGGGCTCACTCCACTCCAGGACATTCTCCTCTTAACTAATTACATCTGCACAATTGACCCCTTTCCCAAATAAGGTCACAGTCCAAGGTTCTGGCAGTTCAAGGCTTCGGCATATGCTTCCAGGGGACACACTTGAACCTATAAGTGACTTAACTGATCTGTGATTCAGTTTCCTGTACAAAAATTCTTTACAGAAATCTGTCCAAAAGTTCCTATTTTATAGGATTTTTCTGAGAATTAAATGTGCTGCTTAACCACAGTTTGAAATTAAATGCAGTTGTGACAAGAAAATTTTCTAAGGATACATTTAATGGTGGTAAACAGCTAAACGCTACTTGGAGGCGGGTCTGCAAGAGAGCTCAGTTACTAAGTCGGGTCATAAATGTCTTCTCTATAAAACAAACAAACAAACATTTTTCAAATGTTGGCATTTAAGCTTTGGCTTAGGAAAGAAATTCCTATAATCGAGCCCTCGCCTCACTGCAAACCAGTCAACTGAGTTACTGCTATTTTGTTAGTCCTTGGCCCCCCTAAGTTTGTCTTATTGCTTCCCTTTAAATAAATAGGTCTCTGAGAAAGCAGACTATTTTCTTCATCTTGAGCCCTGAGAAAATTGCTTGTATTATTTGTTTCTTCTCTTCGCCTCTCAAACTTCTGTTACCTGGACATTGAAACTTGATCTTTCGTGTCTCAATTTTTTTCCTCATATTTTGACTGTAGTGTTTTGAAGAACCCCCCCATTCAATCCTCCACCCCATTAATTCATTGTTTAATTCATTCTCCTCTTTAGTTCACCTACTTGCTTATTTTTATGATTCATTCATTGATTCAGCAAACTTTTATTGAATGCTTCTATGATGTCAACGACTATTTGGAGAATGTTTCTTAGATTCCCAGGTTGTTTTTGAAATTGCACATTCTGAAATCTAAGGAGTTTGTTGTCCTGTTTAGGGTGTTTTATCTCAGATTTCTAGGATTTGATTATTTATTCATCTTTGTCACTGGGGATCCCTGTTCATTTGGGGTTGCTCATTCGGTCAGCCCCCTGTTGACTGAGGGGGTGACCCTGGAACACGCTGCCACATGGGCAAGGTCAGGAGCCCACAGCCTGTGCCCAGGGCTCTCCGTCCTGTCGGGGATCTGTAGTTCATTAGGGTTCCGTGTGTTTTCCTAGGCCCAATGCCCACACTCAGGGCATTGGCCTGACAATAATTGCTGCTGCCACCTGCTGCCCGGCCTAAGCGGAGGACAGGGCCAGATGATCCAGCTGTGTCAAGGGGAGCCTCCCCACAGAACCTTCTGGAGCTTTCCAAGGCCCTCTCCGAGTCTGGGGCTTCCCCGCAGTCCTCCATTTCTGTAAAGCTGTGCTTTCCTCTGGCCTTCTGTGCCAGATCTGTTTCTGTGTCCCAGAAGTTCCCCGAAAGCTGGTCAATTGATGAACTTTTGGTTTCACAATACCATTAGATTTCATTTCCATTTCTGTCATTCCCCTCCCCCCCAGACTGGGGAGGAAGGAAAGGGAAAGGTATTTGCAGTCTAGTAATCTTTATCCAATTTCCCTTCTCAACTGGCATCTATCTCAATTCTGTTCTGTAGTCAGCGTGTGTCTTGGAGCTCAAATCTCTCTGAATTGCTAGACACTGGCCATAACGCTCAGGAGAGGTTTTTGTGCTTCATTCAGTTACCTCCTTGGCATGCCAGAAGCAAAGCAGAAGGAAAATGCTAAGGAGTTCAGAGCTGCAGCTGAGGGAAGGCTTCCACTTTGGACCCTAAAGAACAGGAAGAACTGGGCATGTGGAGGCAGGTGTACGAGGCAAGCGCGGCAACCAGCTACTTTGGCTTGAAATGTTGAATTCATGACAGAACTTAGTCACTTAAAGCAATAGGGGGGGAAAGTCTGTCAGAGTCTTTTGCTCGCATTTTTAAAGTAAAGTAGTAAGAATAGAAAGTGTAGTGAGAAATAGTTTCCAGATATTAAGAAAAGAAACTCTATAGACAGAGCAACTATCAGATAACAACTATCACAAAATCAAGGTCAGGCAACAAAAACCAAGGATTCCTATTAGTATGTGTGCGTCTGGAGACCACTTAATGCCCATTTGTGTGTGCACACTCATGTGTACACGTGCAAGCACACTCATTACAGACCTAGATTCAATACCAGGTAACTCCTACTGCCCCCCCCCATATCATACATATTTTGAGAACTCTACATGTAACTCTTCTAGTACCAGGCACCGCTTAGCAGGCATTTGCTAGTTTATTAAAGAAAGTCTCATCCAACACTCTGGAAACTACTGATAAGGTACTTTGGGGGAATGGCCCAGGCTTTAGACAATGGTTTCTGCAGAATTAATGAACAGATTAGATTCTCAATCAGCACCACTGAGGGCGGCAGAGGGTGTAGAGGATGCCTCTAGGCAGTCATTTCTGAATACATATTTAAAAATCATTCAATATTAAAAGATGATTTATTTCTACTTGAAAAAATCCTAGCTGGGAAATTGGGGACTGAAATGGTCAAGCCTGTTGAATCAAGAGGAGTCCCAGATGGGTACCGTGTATTTATCCTTATCCTAAAGGAACATGGATTTTTTTAACTCTTATTTTTGGATTGAATTTATTGGGGTGACACTGGTGTACAGAACTACACAGGCTTAGGTGTACAAGTCAATAAAACATCCTCTGCTCACTGCATCATGTGCCCCTCGTCCGAGCAAAGTTTTTTCCAGTCCACATTTCCACCCCTCTGCCCGCCTCCCCCATCTCCCACCCCTCTCCTCTGGTTAGCGCTGCTGTCTGTGTCTGTGTGTTATGTTTTTTTGCTCATCCCTACACCTTCTTTCACCGGGCCCCATAGCCTCCCCCTCCCCTGACAGCTGTCAGCCTGTTCTGTGTTTCCATGTCTCTGCTTCTCTTTTGTCAGTTTATTTTGTTCACTCAAGTCCACATGTAAGTGAAATTGTATGGCATTTGTCTTTCTCTGACTGGCTTATTTCTCTTTGCATAATAAACTGTAGGTCCATCCCTTCTGTCACAAAAGGGAAGATTCTCTCTTTCATGGCTGCATAGTACTCCGTTGTAAAAATGTACCACAGATTTTGCACATCTACTGATGGGTACTTGGGCTGTTTCCAGATCTTATTGTAAATAATGCTGCAACTTGCACCTCTGATGATTAATGATGTTAAGGAGATTTTCATCTGTGTACTGGCCATCTGTATGTCTTCTTTGGAGAAGTGTCTATTCAGGTCCTTGGCCCATTTTTTAATTGGATTGGTATTTTCTTGGTCTTACACTGTATAAGTTCTTTATATGTTTTGGAAATTAAACCCTATTCAGACATATCATTGGCAAACATGTTCTCCCATTCAGCGAACTGTCTTTTCATTTTGTTGATGGTTCCTTTTGCTGTACAAAAGCTTCTGTTTGATGTAGTCCCATTTTTGCATTGTTTCCCTTGCCCGAGGAGATATATTGGCGGAAATATTGCTATAAGAGATCTCTGAAATTTTACTGCCTATGTTTTCTCCTAGGATTTTTATTGTTTTGTGACTTACGTTTAAATCTTTTATCCATTTTTAGATTATTTCTTGTGTATGGTGTGACTTAGTGGTCTAGTTTCATTTTTTGATGTACCTAATTTTCCCAACACCATTTATTGAAGAGGCTGTCTTTACTGCACTGTATGCTCTTGCCTCCTTTGTCAAATATTGACCTTAAAGCCTTGGGTTTACTCTTGGGCTCTCTACTGTGTTCTATTGATCTATATGCCTTAGTACCAGGCTGCTGTTTGATTACAACAGCCTTGTAGTATAGTTTGATATCAGGTATTTTCATACCTCAACTTTCTTCTTCTTTCTCAAGATTGCAAGGGATATTAGAGGTCTTTTTTTGTTCTAGATCTGTGAACTATGCCATTGGTGTTTTAATAGGAATTGTGTTTATTCTATAGACTGCTTTAGGTAGTATGGATGTTTAATAATGCTAATTCTCTTAATCCATGAACATAGCATATGCTTCCACTTATATGTATCTTCTTCAATTTCTTTCTCAAATGTCCTATAATTTTCTGGGTGCAGGTCTTTTACATCCTTGGTTAATTTACTGCTAGGAACCTTTTATTGTTGTGGCAGTAAATGAGATTGTTTTCTTAATTTCTCTGATGGTTCATTATTGGCATATAAAAATGCCACCGATTTCTGAATACGAATCTTGTATCCCGCTACTTTGCCAAATTCATGTATTAGATCGAGCAGTTTTTTGGTGGAGCCTCCAGGGTTTTCTGTGCACAATATCCTGTCATCTGTGAATCGCGCTTCACTCCCTCCTTTCCAATTTGGATGCCTTTTACTTCTCTTCTTGTCTGGTTGCTGTTGCTAGGACTTCCAGTATTATGTCCACTTCCACTATTAAAGTGGACATCCCTGCCTTATTCTGGATATTAAACACTTTAATTTTTTGCCTATTGAGTATGTTGGCTGTGTGTGTGTGCCGTATATGGCCTTTATTATGTTGAAGTACAATCCCTCTATTCCCACTTTGTTGCGAGTTTTTATCATAAATGGATGATGGATTTTTTCAACTGATTTTCTTACATCTACTAATATGATCATGTGATTTTTATCCTTCATTTTGTTATGTGATGTATCACTTTTATTGATTTGTGAATATTGTACCAACCTTACACCCCTGGAACAAATTCCAATCATGGTGTATGATCTTCTTAATATATTACTGAGTCCAGTTTGCTGATACTTTGTTGAAGATCTTGGCATCTATATTCATCAGGGATATTAGCCTATAATTTTTTATTTGTAGTGCAATATCTTTATCTAGTTTTAGAATTAGGATAATGCCGGCCTCGTAAAAAGAGCTTGGAAGTCTTCCCTCCTCTTGAATTTTCTGGAATAGTTTGAAATGGATAGGTGTTAATTCTTTGAATGTTTGGTAAAATTTGTCTGTGAAGGCATCTGGTCCAGGACTTTTGTTTACTGGAAGGTTTTTGATTACTGCTTCAATTTTACTCACTGTAATTGGTTCATTCAGGTTTCTGATTCTTCCTGGTACAGGTTTGGGAGATTGTTTCTAGAATGTATCCATTTCACCCAGGTTGCCCAATTTGTTGCTACATGGTTGTTCATAATAGTTACTTACAATCCTTGGTATTTCTGTGATGCTATCTCTCCACTTTCATTTCTGACTTTATTTGGGTCCTCTTTTTTCTTGATGAGTCTAGTTGAAGTTTCATCAATCTTGTTTATCTTTTCAAAGAACCAACTCTTGGTCTCATTGATCTTTTGCATTATTTTGTCTCTGTTATTTATTTCCACTCTGTTCTTTATTATTCCCCTCCTTCTACTCACTTGGGCTTTGTTGTCCTTCTTCTAGTTCTTTTGTGTTGAGGTTATTTGAGATTTTTCTCCCTTCTTGAGGTAGGCCTGTGTTACTATGACCTTCCCTCTCAGGACTGCTTTCACTGTGTCCCATAAATTTGGGGTTGTGTTCCTTTTCATTTGTCTCTAGGTAATTTTTGACTCCTTCCTTGATCTCATTATTAACCCATTCGTTCTTTAATAACATGCTATTTATCCTCAACATTTAAAATTTTTTTCAGCTTTTAATTGCATTTGATTTCTAGTTTCATACCTTTGGGATCAGAGAAGATGCTTGATATGACATCAGTCTTCTCAAATTTGGTAACACTAATTTTGCATCCTAACATGTGGTCTATCTTCCATATGCACTAGAGAAGAATGTATATTCTGCTGCTGTGGGATAAAATGTTCTGTCAGTAACAATTAAGTCCATCTGAGCCAGTGTGTCATTTACAGTCATCATTGCCGTGGTGGTATTTTTTGCCCGGGAGACCTGTCCATTGATGACAGTGGGGCACTGAAGCCTGACTCTGTCACTCTCCCTCTCTCCCTTCATGGCCACCAAGATTTTCTTTACACTTAGGTGCTCCTTGTTGGGCGCAACTTGTTTACGAGGGTTATATCCTCTTGTGGGATGGATCCCGGAGGGCTATGGATTTCCAGAAGGTTGGAAAACAGTGCTTTAGAGGTGAGGTCAAGGGACTCAAGCCTCCCAAGACACTGCATTGTTTGGTAAAAACTTGACCAAAGAAAGGGTCATGAGAGCTAGCGTTAAGTGTCTCACGGCACAAAACAGCAAGAAAAACAAACGCGTCTGTTCTTTCACTATGCGGTCTGCTTCCTCCACTTTGTTTTAACGCCGACCTAAATAAAATTTAAGAAAACATTTACTATGAATTTAGCTTTTATTCAAAATTAAATAAGCAAAAGCAAATTTTTCAGAAACTTTTACAAATTACTTACATAAAAGAAAGTTAATAGGGAGAGTTAGAAGTTTGCAACAAATAATTACAAAAGTATCTAGGGCAGCATGAATATAAACCATGCCACGGCATGGTGATCTAATTATGGTGAATAAGGCATAACTAACATTTGCACCAAGACCAGAATTAAGAAATAAAACATACTTTAAAAGCTTAGTTCTACATTAAGCTTCTCTTCCCTCAGATCCTTAATGGGTTTAAACTATGTAATTTTTTAAAACAAACACATCATGTCAAACTATAAATTACATAGATGGGCAGTTTATGTGAAAAGCTCCTAAAATGTACAAACTAAACTGGTACTGAGTTGAGCTCTCCATTTACCTTTATGTACAATTAAATGTAAACCATAGTTTCACAGTTTTGAGTGTTTTATGGATAGATGCACAGTACCATATCAGGTTTGCGACTGTTCCTGAAGACTGGCTCTAGGGCCTGCGCCCGGCGCCGGGCGGCCCCTGGGCCACAAGTATTTACATAAATAGGAAAGCGTCATAGTCAATGGTCAAGACAGCTCAGCAAGAGCAGGATTCCCAACAGCACGACACTGAGTACCACAGTTTACACACGTGTGCAAATGTAAGCATCGGGACGGAGAAATCTGAGGCAAAGTCTAGTTGCCAAAACTCGTATCGCTGCTGTTGTAAACTTGGGCAATAAGTGACCCTCGGCAAGTTCTGCTCTCTATGGCTTTTTTTTTCTTTTAAAATCTTAAAGCCAGAGAAAATGCACACACACGACCCACACGCTTGTGCTCACACACACACACACACACGCACACACTCCACATACATACACAGAGTTCTCATTTCATGTTAGAATATGGTACATAGTGCAACTTCATCACCATGTAGAGGTTTAACACACATTTGCTGCGTGTTTTTCTGTGCAAGTTCTTAGTGGTCTAAGTCCTAGTTGAGGGTATTCATTTGCAGAACCACATGATTCTGGAGGCTGAAGGAAAGAAAAACCACAAGAGTTCCGTTCCGTCTCTCAGACCAGCACTGGACGTGCAAAGGCAGCGGACGACCTGGCCGTCAGCACAGCCAGGTCAGGGTGACGCTGAAGGAAGGTCCAAGCAGTTCATCACTTGGATTGGTCTCTGGAAAAATAGGTCAGTATATGCTGTATCTTCGTCAACCGTTCTTTCAGAGACTTCATTGATAAAACCGACAGCTGGTATCGGGGATCCACGGGAAGAACGGCGAGAAGCCACCAACACCAGGCAGGTCCGTTAGGAGTCGCCTAAAAACGATGGACATTTTAAAGAATTAATAAAACAAATCTTTATGTAATAACAAACAGTAACAAACCACTAAGCTAGTCTTTATTGAGCACCTGCCCCTATCAAGTCCTATCTCAAATTCTTTTAACAACAATGTAAAAAAGGCTATTACTATGCCCGTATGAAACAGGGAAACTGAAGCTCAGAAATTTAATACCAATTGTCCAGGACCTCTCGGCTTAAATGTGGCAGAGCCAAGATTCAAATCTACACCTGACTCCACAGCCAACACACTTTTCTCTGCACTGAACTGCCTGCAAGTAGGGTTTTCTCAACCTCAGGCTACCGGCGTTTGTTGAGACCTGTTCTACACACTGCAGCCTGTTCAGCAGTACCTCTACCCTCTGTCAGTAGCTAGCACCTCCCTAGTTGGGACAATCGACAATGTCTCCAGATGTTGCCAAATTGTCCCATTGGGGTGAAATTGTGCCTACTTGAGAAGTGCTTTCTTTCTTTTAAAAAGATTGTATTTATTTACTTTTAGACAGAGGCGGAGGGAAGGACAGAGGGAGAGAAACATCAATGTGTAGTTGCTTCTTACATGCCCCCTACTGGGGAGCTGGCCTGCAACCCAGGCATGTGCCCTGATTCGGAATCAAACTGGAGACCCCTTGGTATGCAGGCCAGTGCTCAATCCACTAAGCCACACGAGCCAGGGTGAGAATTACTTTTTTTAAACAGATATTTAAAACATTTTTTAAAGTTAGTTGGTATTTTAAAATTCTTTCAAAGACTTGTGAATCCCAGGAAAGATATAAGAAAAACGTCTTATCTTCTTGCTTCTTTTGGGACATAAACATATGTCCAGCAAAGAAGTCCCTCTGATGTTGCAAGGGCTGACTACTGAAAGGACTAGGAAGGACTAGAAATTTACATACAGGACTTTTAAAGCCACCTTTATGTGCTGCCTGTGCTCGGCTTAGCACCATGACCACCTCTTCTGCACATGGGAAACATCAGAACACTACGTTTCCTAGAACCCCCCTTTCCACACGGGTCCAGGTTGGACTTGGCCAATGAGAGGTGCCCCTAGGGCGTGTACAGTTGGAAGACAGGAAGCCATTATTCTCTGGAGACTGTTGCCAAGTGTGCGCAGAGGTGAGATTTGCAGAAGCTTTCAGGGAACTCTTGAAAACCACCTGCTCCACCCACTGCTGATGAGACACTGGCGGGGACTTCCCCGGGGCTCCCGCTCCCAAGGATGCAAGCCGCTTCCCTGCCCGCTCCTGGGCAGCGGCACACCTCACAGAAAACCCTGCCCTCCCGCGTCCCCGACCGAAGCCTGATTCGCACAGACACACAGGAGGCGGAGGGGCCGGAGAGGACAGGGAAAGGCGAGAGGGGAAAAAGCAACACGAACGTAACACTGACGTTTCCTACAAGTTGGTTTGCTAACATTTAAAATGTCCTTATTCACTATGGTGCTTTTCAAAAGCTGTTTCCCTCAAGTTTAATCAGATTCAGGCAGACGGGATTTTTAAAAAATACGCCAGACGCAGTACTCAATCGGGAGATGGTCCGATGCCGAAATTTCAAGTTCAGGCGAAGAATGCAGCTGGGGTTCCGACAGGCGCCAGCCAGCCTGAGAAAGCTGGGATGAGAGGCAGTGTGCGCCACGGGGGCTTCTGTCTCCACCTTCACGGCTGTTCACAGTCAGTACTTCACGAAATCCATCGCCTCCCCTCCACAAACGTCTTTATTCAGTTCAATTCAAAATGCTTACACCTAAAAGCTAGCGCTCTGATGAGTCTAAACTCCGGTTTTCCAGGACAGGGACACTTCTTTCACGCTTCTTACAGCGCCTGCTGACAGCTCTGCGTGTCTGCAAGGTGCTCACCTCCTATTAATTAGATTAAGCCTAACTACAAACCCTAAGTGCCTGAGCTAGGCCATGAGACCTTCAGCTGCCTGAGGAGTGACGTATTAAACATGAAGAGACAAAAATGAAAATAATCGCCAGGCCGAAAGTTGGAAGTAAAAGTGAGAAAAGAATTTTTTAAAGTAGAGAAAATGACCCATTCCCTCAATTGTCAAAGAGGAACAGCTGACTGGCTCAGAGGCACGGCAGTCTCAAAGTCACAATTTGCTAAGTGGGACCATGTCCCATTTTTAACTCCTCATTCCTCCTCCCGGAAAAGAGCGCCCTCAGTTAAGCCTTCCTCCGCCCGCAGCCCTCGCTACGACCTAACACGCAGCGCGCACCACCGCACTGGAGATCGTGGTTGGATCCTAAAGACGGGACAAAGGAAACGCTGTGTGGGAAGGGCAACAAAAAAGAAACTTAAAAATGTACTCATTTGGATCTATAACAAAACTCAGGGAGACTTCTGGAAACAGCACCAAAGCCACCATACCTGAAGGTTCTCCTCTCTCCTGGGCATTGACCCAAAGTGCTGAAGAATTTGGCTTCGAAACCTGTCCCTTAAATTCTGAAACCAGCTGCAGGCTTGCGAGTACACCAAATCGTGAAGCTGTCTGAGGTTCTCTATCTCATCTTCATTCTCCACCTAGAAATGCAACAGTCAGTAAGGCTTCTGTGTCTCATCTTCCTTGTCTGATACCACCAACCCTACTGAAACGAGGGGAAAAAAAAACCCCAGAAAAACAAAGAATACCTCTTTCAGTTCTAGATCGGAAGTATTACACACGTGCGATGTGCCCCACCTACTTCTGCCTCCCAGGACGCCGGCGGGCCACCCGAGGGAAGACGCGCACCAAGCCGGGCCGCTAGGCAGCCCCGCTGCGAACAGAGTGGCTCGCAGAACCCCACCGACAGCCCCCGTCAGGGGGAGGGGCTGGCCTGAGGGTGAGTCCTCGGACCACGGTTTACCCTAAGTCGCAATTCCTTTCATCTTTATGGATCAATGGCTTTTTAAAAGCAGTGGAACTAAGAAAGTGGAAGAATACAGTTGCTACAATAAAAGGAAAGATCGTGGGGCAGGGGTTTAAGGTACAGGCGACATGCGGAAAGTGTGACAGGATGGAAGACAAGCATAATTATATCTTTTGCTAAGGAACTGGATCAAAAAAATGTACCAAATAACTTGGCATTTAAGTCAGTATATCAAAAAATAGAGAATAAATTATGGGATGATGAAACCGTGCCGTAAAGACCCAAAGCTGTGACCACCTCCGCCAGCCCTCCGTGCGCCCTTCAGACCACTGGACGGCTGGGCTGCGGACGGGAAATGAAACGCCCCAGCCTCCCAGCCCGACATCCAGAGTGGCCCCACCGAACGCAGATGGGAAGACGTGGCGTTAACTCGTCCATCTCCTAGTGATTTCTGTAACACACGTTTACATCCCACTCACCACCCGCCGGGAGCGCTCTGCTCCGTGCACAGTAACGCATCTGAGCAAATACCAGCCTTGACGCAGCCTTTCCCACTTCAGGGATGACTCGATACAAAAACAACAAAGGGACTCTAAAAACATTCTGAAACATAAAAGGTGAATCTACAGCACAGAAGAGACTTTTTAGTACTTTTTAGTACTTAGAAAGTACTTTTTACTTTTGAAGATTTGAAATGATACACAAGAGTTTAAAAGGCATCTACTTCTGCACAACAATGTAAATGCACTTAATGCCACTGAACCATTTACACTTAAAAATAGTCACAATCCAACCAACTGCTCTTGTTAAGCGCCTGCCGTGCAAATGCACACACACCTTCGAGGCCCTGTGCTGGCTGCTGAGCCTGGAGAAACGAAGAGGATCTAGGTTCTGATCTCCCACGTTCTCTGGGACTCTCGGGGAACTCACGACGATTGGGAGCAAGGGAGGAAAAGGGTGTGCCGGAACTAATTTGCATGAGAACTGACCAGGGCCTCTGAGAGGAGGACCTGTTTTACTGCCTAGAAAGGAGCCTGGACACCAGCGCGATGCCTGGGACAGCACGCGCCACAGTGTGCTGGGGAAGGATTCTCTGCGGTACCTTAACGTCTTCCAGATATTCAATGTCTGCAGTGCAATATCCATCCTTCATTCCTCTTTTCAAAACCCGAAACCGCTTTCCTCCGACTGTGTCCACCACAGACCTTCCATCAGGTAAGAAATGTACATTTCTAATTTGTAACATACAGCCATAATCTGCAAAACTAAAAGAAAAACTCTAGTTAATATCAAAGTTCAAGCAACAAGCATGCCAGTTCTCAAAATATTCAAGAAAAGTTCCAATATAAATAGAAATATTTAAGTACACAGAAAGCATACCTATTTTGTGTGTCACTGACGCACATCCCAAACTGTTTGGTTCCAGTCTGTATGCTTCTGCGAATCATCAGTCTGTATCTTGGCTCAAATACATGAAGAGGGCAAGGCACAGTGGGGTAGGCCATAGTGCAAACAAATATTGGGACATTCTTGGTCAAGCTGAAGAAGAAAGAAGTTTATTATACATTGTAACATACAAGCAGAGTGCGTGAACCTTGCAACAGTAATAAGTTAATATAAAACAGAAAGAAATTAGCCCTAAATAAAGTGACTGTGATTCTTGCCAGGAATGAGAACTGGCATCGCCTTCATTACACTCACACTGATACAGTATTAGACTAAGAAATTTGTTTCTGACCCTCTCATGGATATAAGTCAATCTGAGCTCGAGACACCAGGGCATCATACAGCACCAAGTACCTTTATGAACCCAAGATTTCCTATTATTCCTAATAGGAAATAATGACTATTTTCTATTAGAAAACTGCCTGAAGCATCCGTAACAGGACAGAGTTAATCTCTCTGATCTGTAAGACACTCTTAGTTACTCTTAGATAACAAGAAGAAAGGGTGAGCACTCGTGTAAGACAAAAAGGAAACCATTAAACATATTTTCAAACTCACTATTCAAAGTAGGTAATTCAATGACCTTTCCCCAGATAATTAAAATGACGCGTTTTCCCTCGCCAGACTGACGGGAAGGAAGGACAAAGGCGATGATGCCCCGCTCTGTCTGACCCGGGTGTGGGGAGGCTGCCAGTGCAGGTGGCAGACTGAACCAGTACACCAGTCACGTTGAAGGAGAATTTGGCTAAAAACATCAAAAGCTTTTAAAAATGTTCTTAACCACTTGAACCAACAGGCTCACTTCCCCCCCTCCACAGGTACCAAAAGAATGTTCAATATAGTATTGTATATAGTAGCCAAAACTTAGAAGCAAAAAAAAGAGTACTAGTAAAATAATTTTTGACACAGCCATGAATTGGGATACATTTAAAAGTCTATATAATGAAAAAAAGAGGTTATGGAATAATATTAATAAAATGACCCCATCTGTGTTTAAAATGTATTTATATACATTAAAATAATGTTTAATACACAAGCACTAGTTCCTCTATGTTTACAACTGTAGTCTGCCATCACTGAGCACTTTCCTTATAAACAAAAGAACTAGTGGGACAAAAGCCCCAGAAGACCCATTAATCAGCAAACCTTGTAAGTAGCAGGGGGGTACCCTTCCTAAACAAAACAGCCTCGTCAGCAGGCAGCAAGAGTCCCTCCCGCGGCTCTCCACCCCGTCAGCCCCTCGAGTTCCTACTCCACCTGTCCTGCGTGGACTGCACCCTTCGGGGGGCGGGGTCTGGCTGTGTCACTGGTTAAGAGTTCAGAAGTATGTCACAGCTTTCTTATAGCCAGTTTTTTGTAGCACTGATCAAAAAGCTTCATAATCTGCATATCGTAATATTTTTTATCATAAAATCACACAAGCCCTGGCTGGTGTTGCTCAGTGGATTGAGCACTGCCCTGCGAATCAAAAGGTCGCTAGTTCAATTCCCAGTCAGGACACATGCCTGGGTTACAGGCCAGGTCCCCAGGAGGGGGCATGGGAGAGGTGACCACACATTGATGTTTCTCTCCCTCTCTTTCTCCCTCCCTTCCCCTCTCTGTAAAAATAAATAAATAAAATCTTCTTTAAAAAAATCACACGATGAAACATCAGTTCCACGAGAAGACAAATCAATACTGATTTCTATAAAAAAAGATCAACTCTTCCTTTCTTCTGCCGAAGGCCACTGGCCCAATGAAGACATCTGGTGAGACTTACTGAAAAAGAAGAGCCTACAAGCACAATTAAATTTTTCTTCAAAAGTGAGAAACATAAAATCTTCAATGTATATAATTAGAAAAATAATGGAAACCAAATTGCTCAATAAAAAGAGCGTACAAAAATGGCAGTTTTATTCTTTAGTGTGTCTACTTAAAGGAAAAAAGCTAAGAAATTAAAAACCTATGAAAGAAATTTAAAGGAACTCAAGTGACTGGTCAAAGAGGGAAAGATAAGGAAGAAGGAAAGAACAGAAAAGAAAGGTATACAGAGGGAAAAAACTAAGCCCGACCTACCCAGCCCGAATCAGCCAGGACGTGCTCTTAATAGTGGTCTGTTCTGCTAAACCCCAAAGCTACTGCGCTACCTCCAGAGTCTTCACTCTCCTGTTACTAACTCAGCATTTTCATTAAGTTAGAATTTGGCCCCTAAATCCTGGCCCCCTTTTCCAATTTCAATCTCAGGCCTCAAGGTCCCACCTTCCAAACCTCTGATTGGCTAAAACCTCTGCCTATCCAGACCATTTATCCTCCACCTTCCTCCTACCCTGCCTTGAGGCCTGAGGGTCTCTGTTCCCAGCAACCAGTCACCAGCTCCTCTTTTCCATTCCGTATTCTGGATTCCGCTCCAGAAGTCACTGTAAGGAGCCCCTCCCCCACCTAAGACACTGTTTCAGTACAAAGAGCTGAGTCAGTAATTCCCAGCAGAACATCTGGAAGTTACCAAATGAACTTCTTAGAAATTCTTTTTAGGACGGGGAAGCTGACCAGTATTTGTCTAAAACACTCACTCCTCTGACCATACGGGTTGAACTAGAGACAGGATAGGATCCAGCTTGCCACAGAGAGGCTTCTCCTATGTTAAAAGGTAGTAGTTTATATTTTGATTGTGTTTTTATGAGAAAAAACTTACTGTGAGAGTTCAGCAGTTTCTTCGTCATACACTTTTTTTCTCTCAGACAGCTCATCAGGCAGATACTTCACTATTAATTCTTCCAGCAGCTGCGTGACACAGTACCTCCTATCTGCTAGATACTAAAAGACAATATTATTTTACATTGCAATACTTTTTTCCTACAGGATAAAACAGGCAAAACAGTTTGGCTGATACAGTAAAGCCTGTAGCACAGATCCCCACAGTCAATTCTGAGTTCGTGGCAGGGGGACCAGTGTACAGTGGACGATGACGGCCAGCCCAGCTGCCTGAGGCGCTGCCCGGGAGCTTGCAGAGGCGGCTGCAGCGCAAGCCCAGCTCTCCCCGGGGGGCCTGGGTCCTGCTTCCACACAAGCCCGGTGCCAGCAGCTGGCAGCCCTGCCCCTGCCGTCCCCACACCAGAGGCCACTTCCAACCCCAGGGCTCATGGGCACCTGAAACTGGCATTTTTATTGAGAAACAAAAATATAAGGAATAAAGAAAATGATGCATGTCTTACTTTGAAAAAGCAAAACTCGCCCCCTGCCTTTGCTGTCTCTGTCAGCGGCAGAGTGCCCAGATAACCTGTTTTCTCTGGGACTCCCCTTCCCTGTCGCTCACCATCACTCAGATGGTGGTCCTTACATTAAGAGCTGGTTTTTCCCATACGACGCCCCGGACTCTGTATCAGGTGGTACACTTCACCACTCCCTCCATACTCTGAAAAACGGCCACCCTCGTGCCTTTTGGTGCCATTATTCCAACTGCTAAAAGCCATCTCATTCTCTCCTGCCTATGAAAAGCCCACCAATCTTTTAAGGTCTGGCTCCATTTTACGTTTTTCATACAGTCTTCCTTAATTATTTTTCTGTCTCCCAAGAGCCCCATGTTTTACCTCTTGTACCACACAAAAGTCAGCTACCAACCATACCCTGCACTGTACCACATGGACAGGGGTACATCGTCTCCCTGTAACCGAACCAAAAACTGCATAGGGGCAGGGACAAGGGTAGAGGGCACGCACAGAACTTTGGACAAAGAAAATGTCCCGTACAAATGTATTTAATAAAAGAGGAAAACCTCTTGGGAGACAATGACAGGAGAAGATAAACAGAAGCCATCCTTTAATCTGGGGAGCCAGCATAAGTAAGAGTTTTGTCATTATCCAGTGAAAAATGAAGTAGCAAATGAGAGAGGCTGGGACAAGGGTAGCTGCAGCGGTTTTCAAATGTTAGTGTGAATCAGGGCTTGTTAAAGTGCAGACTGCTGTGCCCCACTCCGAGTGCCTGACCGAAGGCTCTGAGGGGGGCCTGGTGTTTCTAACAAGCTCCCAGGTGATGCAGACGCTGCTGGTCAGGGCCCACGCTGAGCCCCACTGACCAGGGGCCCTCTTGAGCAGGGAATATGCATACAGACAACTCACAAGTTTGTTATAAAATTAATCAAATTATATGCATAAAAAAAGCAATTTTATGGGGAGGGTTGGGTGGGTGGGCTGGATTGGGAGTAAAAGGGAGAAAACTGTACTTAAACAATGATTAAAATAAAATTAAAAAAAGCAATTTTATTACCACTTTTCTATTAAATTAATAAAGATGTTTTAAAATTTAATATGCATGCATTAAATTTGGGGAACTATGACCTCTCTTAAATTACTGATAGGAATCTAAACTTGCACACTTCTAGGGGCCTAAGTAATTTGGCAATTGGTTTTAAGCATCTTATAAACATAAAACCTTTAAGCTAGTAATTTATCTCTCAGGAATTTATCCTAAGGAAATATTCAAAGACATAAAACACCGTATATAAAAAGAGAAAACAAAACAATTTACATAACCAACCAACAATAGGAAAATGTTAAATCATTAGATTAATACACTGCTATAGAAATTCCATCTTTCAAATATATTCAAATTAAAAAATGAGCAAATAAAATCACAAGTAGGAAAAACATAAAACTGTAGAGCATACCAATTTTAATTTTTTTAAATATATATTTAGAGTGTACAGATTATATTACATAAGGTGTTCTCATGGTCGGGACATAGGATAAAGTTGTTTTGAAACAGTATGTTTGTTATTTTTAAATAGGCTTATTTTCTTTCAAACTCCAAACATCTTTTTAAGGTAAGTTATCTCTAAATTTAAAGCACTGTATCTAATTGTTAATCAATCTAAAAACTCTAGAAACACAGGAAAAATAGCATACTTAGAGTACTTCACCTGAAAACACTGAAGCATATTAGGTGAACATGTAATCGACAAACTCCTTAATTAAGAACAAGTTTATCTCATTTCCTGACATTGTGAACATTCTGTGTATGGTTTCGTGGTTTCCGTGTCAGCTTGTTATATAAGACACATGTCCAACATAACAACACACATACAATATTACAGTACCGACACAGAGTTGTGCTTTGTGTGTGGGCAGTAGCTATGAATGCTCAATAGCAAAGTGGTTTTTATCGCTTCTTTATCCAGATTTGGAAGCCACTTTTTCCTTGAACAGTCCTGCCAACCACCTGAGACAGGCTCCCTCTCCCTGACCAATGCCACCAGTGTAGCCGGAGCTTGGGCTGACAGGGCCCTGGCCCCTCTCAGGGGAGCTCCAGCGGCCTGGGCTCCACTGAGGGTGTGATCCCCCACCTGCTGCAGGAGGGGCCCGCGGGGATCCAGCCGATTTCCCGACACAGCTCATCAGCGCTGACCGCTGAGCCCACAAGGAGGGGCGTGGGGAGCTGTGCCTCCCGCTCCTTGCCAGTCTACCACTGCCCTGGTCGACGTGGCAGCCACTGGTCATGTGTGTCTCCTCGAATACAGCTCTTCAGTCACAGCGACCACATTTCAAGTGCGCAGTGTCCACATGTGGCCAGTGGCTACCACATTGGACAGCACAGAAAGAGCACTTGCATCAATGTAGAAAGTCTGCTGGACAGAGTTGTTCCAGATGTCAAGGGGCCAGAACTAGGCCAGAAATTTAGCCTGTTATTGCAGAATAAGGCAGGGCAGTTGGGTTTCTCCAATATCATCTCATTAAAACTGAACCTACTCCTGACCAGGTACTTGACCATACCCGCTTTATTAAAAAAAAAAATTTGGTGCAGGGGCCTTGGCCTCCAGGGCCTCTCTGCTTCCCCTATCCGCTCTAACCTCACCTTGTCCAGCACTAACGTATGGTAATGAAACGCTCTCCTTGACGGTCACTAGCATACGTAAGGTAATTCATTGTGAACATGATAGTCACTACTCCTATGGCTGCACAGAAGAAGTAAAACCTTGTTGCCAAAGCTGAGACCAGCACACAGATTAAATGCTCACCTCTTTTAAGCTTTCTTTGCAAAGGGGACAATACGGTGCATGATCTAAACAACGCTCAAGACAGCTCTTACAGAACGAGTGTCCACAAGGGGTTGTTACTGGCTCGAAAAACAACCTGAAACCAACCAAAACACATGTTAGTTTTCACATTCCACTACCTATTGGAAAACTGGACAAACTCATAACAGAACCATAACACTAATCTCTGCTGAGAGGACGAAGGAGGGTCTGATGGGCAGAAGAGCACAGGCGCAGTGGTGATGCAACCACACTCTCCCAAGGAACACCTTAAATGTCCCACCAACAGAGGTGCCCTGACAAGCACCTAGGGCTGTACTAACTCATGTAACCACCACTGGCCACATGTGGCACTAACCACTTGAATGGGGCTGGTCCACACTCAGAAGTGAAGGAAATGTAAAATACATGCCACTTCATGCAAAATAAATAATGTGAAATATATCATTAATAATTATTAAATAGCTTTCATAGATTCTTATTTTCTCATCTCTTTAAAATTGGTTTTCTTAATAAGCTTATAAAAGTTTTACTATATAAAAATCATTAGAAAGAGTAATCCAATAAATATTACAATTCAATCTTAAAGAAATATGAGGCCTAATACCAAATGCGACACTCAAATAATATAGGACAGCTAATGATAAATAATTAGAAAAAAATTACTTCCTGAAACACCGCTGAATTTCCCCGAAGTATTAATAGATGTAGGGGTACTTGAGAAACAGCCAGGTGTCCTTCCTTCACCTCATGGACGGACAACCCAGACTCAGAGTGGGGAGACTTGCCCGGGAACACGGGGAGTGGCCGCCGGCCTCGCGGGGCCAGTGCCGGGTCTCCCGACTCCTTGTGCACTGTCCTGTGACTCCACACAACACGTGCAAGAGGAAAACGTTCTTTCCACACTATCTGTCATTTAGGGTTCTAAGCTTTCTACACAATGGAAATCCCCAGCCAATGTACTTTAATAGGATTTTATGGTTAAAATATATAAACAAGACAGAGTCAGATATATACAATACTTAATTAGAATTCTTATCCAAATCTAAAAGCATGGATGTTTCTAAATTATGATAGTAAGTATAGCTTTTACATCACTTTACAATTTTCCAGATACTTTTTGTATTTAAGTCATTTGATTCTTCTTAACACTGTGATAGAGAGTATACAAATACTGACCCCACTTTCTAAATAAGGAAAACCAAGGTTCATACATTAAGGTTAGTTGTCCAAGGTGTGAAAGGTCCACCCAGGAGTAAAATTCCTATCTTTTGATATTTAGTTCAATATTCTGTTCCTTTACATTGTCTGTTATTACAGAGGGGGTCGCCTTTATCTACCCTGTGTTTTGTTTACATCAACACAAAGAGTTCATCTTGAATGAAACGTCACACGCTCACCTCATGCACAGAGAACACTCGAAGTCCGAGGCGTCGATCAGTTCTCCCGGGACGTCGCCAGAAGCCAATGAAAACGCACAGACTTCACTGGGAGGTTCTATTCAAACAGAGAAACAGGGTTATCATTAGGAAAAAGTTTAGAAGTTCTTCTAAGTAGGTAAATATGCTTCCTATGAATGTAGTGAAATTTTTACCTCCTTGCTTTTTAAGCTTGTTTCGTCCATCTTCATTGACAATCACGTCCTGTTCCAAAAGAGACAGCTTTCTTTTCAGGAGAGCACCTTTTTCTTGAACAGAGAGTAAAGGTTCTGAGGACACTCTCTTCAAGCCGTCTTCCCGGGCGAGCCTTCCTGCGGCATTGATGGCCTGTGCTGACTGGGCGCGGTTTAAGGTCCCCTTGACAGGCTCCGATGGGACCTCTGCTCTCTCTCCATTCTACGAAAATACAGTAACAAGGGTACCTGTACTTCTTTCCTATCCTTTAGTGCTCTTGCCGAGAATCAAACTGAAGTAAAATGTCCATGTCTTGTCATGTCCATTTACCCTTCACTTAACAGCACCAACTTTTAATTCTAAAACCCTGGCAAGTAAATGATTTTTGCCAGTACTTACACAGCCCTAGACACCCAGCTAACTTAGGTTACAATGAGATTTAAGCAATTATACTAACATAGCTGTTCCTCTCTTGAAGAAACTAAAATAAATACAATATTCTCCATTTTCCAGTAGACTAAAAGTTTTCTAACATTCAGGCAACTTAAAATTGTGATTCACGAACAAGTCTTTATACATAAAAGTTTTTAGTATAAAAATAAAAGGTTGTAGACAAAAAAATCCTATTGAGACAGTTATTAAATAGCTCAACAATACCTAAACAGGTTCCAGAACTGAAATCAGGGGAGTGGAGATCTTAACAGGCAAGAAAACAGACACGCTAGCCCCACTACCCCGTACCTGCTCCGGGCTAGGCTCACTGGCAGAGTGAGGCTCTTCCATCACTGACGGAAAACCGAAAGGCTTGTTTTTAGTACACGGCAGCGAACTCCAGGAAGAATCCTTCAGGCCTTCTTTTAAGTTTTCAGGTGATAATAAATCAAATAAAATCTGTAAGAGGAGTATTATAAAGGTAATGAAAAACATAAAATATTTGGTTAAGGACAAGGTAATGCAAAATTGTCTGATACTTAAGAATTTCTAGAACACCTGCAGCAGACATTATTTGTAATGAGCAGGGGAGGAAGAGATTGAGTAATAAAGCAGGACTGCCAAATACGTGTAGAAGTCACGCAAAGCCGAAGTGTGCCCCAGCGGGGTCAGGCTGTCTCAGAGACACCATTCAAAAGGAAGGCACGGGCGTGGTTCAACCGGAAGCCTGCGAAGGCTTCCAAGATGAAGGCTGACTGTTTAATGTCGGGATGGTAAAAAGAGGAGATCTTGGAGGAGTGGAAAACAATTACCTCTGAAGATCAGCGAGTCCCACCTGTCAAAATAGTTCATGGTTCACCTCCAACGTTTATTTTAAGGCTGGACTGAAGAGTGTTTATGTGAACTAAAGAACTTGAACCTCTAACTACAGAACTCTAAAATTCCACGCATTTAGCTTCGGAATTTAGCTTCTCACTGAACAACTAACCTGCTCGGGCAGTCACCACACCAGCTCCTGGCTGGGAGCACAAAAAGGCGGCTGCCCCATAACAGCTGGGGGTTAACCTGGGAGGCAGCTGTGATATCAAAACTTCTGGGCACTTCTATCAGGAATACACCTGAAACTCTCAGAGAAACAGGGTAGGTCAGGACAGGGGAAGAACCTGGCTAGAGGAAATGGGAAGGATTCAGGGTTTGTTTGTTTTTTTTTGGTTGCCAAAATAGCTGTATTTATATGTACAGCAGAACACTTCTTAAAGGCTAAATTTGGAGGTTTGATTTTTCAGCTGTACTATCTCTCAAATACACAGAAATTAGAATTATTCCTGATCATTATAATGTAAATAAAAGGAAATACATACAATGTAACTGTGCGTATCTGGTAGGCACTCAAGCAATGCCTCACTCAATGAACAAATATTTAACCATCTGTACATGTTTTCACATCTCCCTTGATTTGAAAAAATGGATTAAACGCACACTCACCCTAGAACCCAGCCACTCTGCTCCTAGGTGTGTACCGAAGATACAAAACTGCATGTCCATGCAATGACTTACACAAGAATGTCTCCGGCAGCGACTGGAAACAGTCCAAACGAAAGTCACTGCTAACAGTGAGCACCACAAATTGTGGGGTATTCACACAATGGAATACTCAGTGAACAACAGAAGTTTTTTAATCACTGGATGTATCTCAAAAATATTATGTTGGAAAGAAAGCCAGACACAAAAGAGCACACGCTGTATGATTCCATGTACACTAACTGCTAGAACAGGCAAAACTACTCCACGGCGATAGAAACCCCAGCAGCAGCTGCGCTGGAAGCAGAGAGACAGGGGCTTTACTGGGGAGGAGATGAGGGGATTTTCTGGGGCAGTGAAGATATTCTACATCTTTTTTAAAAAAATATTTTATTTATTTATTTTTAGAGAGGGAAGGGAGGGAGATAGAGAGAAACATCAATGTGCGGTTGCTGGGGGTCCTGGCCTGCAACCCAGGCATGTACTCTGACTGGGAATCGAACCTGCGATGCTTTGGTTCGCAGCCCACACTCAATCCACTGAGCTATGCCAGCCAGGGCTGATATTCTATATCTTGATGGGCTGTTGTTACATGGGTTTATAATTTCTCAAAACCCACCGAATTATAAAATCCATGCATTTCATTACATGTAAGTTATACCACAATTTACAAGAAGCATATTGGGGAAAAACAAATATTTCAAAGTCTCAGGTGTTTTTGCATTCACCTGAGTGTATTAACCAACAAACAAATATTTACAGATATATGAGGATATCCAACAGCATGGAAAATACAAAATCATAAGCCCTTAAAAAGTCTGCAGTCTCACCAGAGAGGTAATGCTAACAAATACAGAACAGTCGAAAAACACACGACAGTTAACAAATTCTTGTTAAAGCAGGGGGCTCAGATGTATATGCAAACAACCCTCATAGAGGATATACCAATATTAGCCTGCTGCACAGACATTTGGGAGATGAGAAAAATATTAAAGTTCTCATATTTCAGGGTATATGAGACTCTGCCGAGGTGCTCCTTAAACTATGACCTAGGTCCAGAGATTGTAACTCCGAAAGTCTGTGGTGGGCCCAGGAATCTTCGTGTTTACCACGCCCCCAAGATGACCTGGACAAAAAGCCACAGTCTAAGAAACGTGACAAAGGTGATTAAATGACATGGCACGTTTTGAGGACACTGAAGAGAGAATCGTGACGGGGCGCTGAGGTTGTGTTAGGGTAAGGATTTCCCAAAAACAGTTTCAAAGACTAGAGTCTTGCCAGATGCTCTGTGTGTTTGACAAAAGCTGAATGCTACCCCCATGCCTGCAGAGCAAAACCTCTGAGAAGCTTTGAAGAAGCCTGTTTAACTTGGTTTAACCTAATGTTCCCCAGAGTCGTTTGGTCAGAGAAGCCCCTCCCTTTTTTCTTTTAATTGACACCTACTAACACACTATTGAACTTGAGAAAGTGGAATACTGACTACTGAGAAAGATGCTTTAAAAAAAGAAAGAAAGGAAACTCAGGAAAACAACCTGACTGGGGCGATACTCCTGGCACCCATAAAAAGTAAGCAAAGTTTAGACCTGAAATGAAAGGCAAAACCAGGCCAATAAAAATTCCTGAGCAGAAGCATCATGACAACTATGTTTAATTAAGGATAATTAGTCTGGCTCAGATAAAACAGACTATTAGGGAACATCTAAATTTAACTAAGCTATCATGCATCTACATATTTGTGAATGAAATGTTTTGATTTCAGTGAGAACTCAAAACACAAAGTATGTGAACCTGAAAACCACTTGTCAAATTGCTACTAAATTTGACTTATGGATTCCTTTTGTTCTTATCCTAATTTTCTAATCGGCACTTTTCGAAATAACTGTGTTTTAGCCCTGCCTTAAACTATTAACGTTGGTAAACTGATTACCTTTTCCACTTCCAGCTTCGCAGGCGCAAAATCCTCATCAAGGGCTAAGCACTGCAGAAAGAGTTGTAAGGCATCACCTAAAAAGCCAGCATCATGGAGCACTTTTCCTTTCCTGAAGTAGACCTTCAATAAAAGCACATACACATGACTTTTTTTTGACAGAATTGTTTTTAAAAAAATTAATATCAAGCAAAGAAAAAAAGGTCTTCTCGGAAATGCCCATTTTGAAACTGAATGACTCTTCAGAGCTCAGAGCTTTTAAAGGTGTACTCATGCGCTGCCCTGCAGAAGCGCTCACCGAGGAGCTAGGCTGAGAAAGTGACTTCACACCACACTCCTAATTCCCTCATTCCGGTGACAGGTCCAGAGCGTTCTTTAGTTGTTCATACAGATCGTTTCCCTCTTATTTCTTAATATATACGTGCCTTATACTAACCAGTCATGCTAGCATGGAATTCTACATAATTTTTGTAATTAATTTATAATTTTTGGACCATCCTGAATATACTGTCTTCGAAGGCACAGTTCTGAATGCAGGAAGAAGTCACGATGAAGAGTAACCTCCAGTTTAAAAAACACGTATGGGAGACGGACTGATTGCCTTGGCAATTTGCTAAACTGGAAAACTGAGTACGTATACACCCCAAGTCGTTTTCAAACCATGTGGCAAGGCAACCTCCTCTGCCCCCAGCTACTGCATGAAGTTAGCACCCAACGACCTGGATCCCAACACGATGCCTCCCTTAGTTCCCCAGCCTCAAGGACCTCTTCCCTCTCCATTCCTGACTCCCTGCACCGATGGCCTGTTTGTATCCATCTTCACAATATGGCCAGTTGTATCTCTTTGAGGATACAGGTTGTTTTTTAGTTAGGAAACAAAGACTGCTTACAATTTATTGAACTTAGAGTTTGAGGACTCTGAGTCAACCAAACCATTCTGTTAAAACTTATAACCATAACCGAATGCATGTTCCTTACAGCTGAAATTTTTAAATGTATGCAAAATGTAAAACAGTAATTTTACCTCAGGCCAATTTGGCAGTTGAAAGAGAACTGCATTCAGATCTTCTATGGCTGCTTTAAACTCTTGGAGGCCAGCGTATGATTCAGCTCTGTAAATTTTTAGAGTCAAGTTGCCAGGCTCTGAAATAAGTATTTTATAAAGGTTGATTATTTTTAAAAGATTATTGTATAATCCACAAAATACATCATACTAGATTTAACAATTAACCTTGTTTGACTCCAATCATTGACCACCAAACTAAATGTTATGAACCAAGCACAGTACAGGTACAACCTACTTACACGTTGAATTTTATTTAGAAGTTACACCAACTCATAAGTAGACTATTTTAGTGGAGAGAATTATGGTTCATAAGAACACTGGAAATATTTTTATAATATGAATAATCGCCTTTAAGAAAATACATGTTTTCTTAAGATACCGCATTCTATACAACTTAAAATACAAGTCTTAGATGCTTTGATTTGCCTCTTTGTGGTGAATTTTAAACTTTTTCACAGCCTAGTTTCCGACGCCTTCCTTGCAAACAGCACGTGCATCAGTACTGCACAGGGAATCTTCACAGTGACAGAGACGGACACGCCCATCTCAGGACGTACGTAAGGGTCCCGATTCAGGAGGAAACAGGGTGACTGAGAGTCAGCTGCCTAACAAGGTCAAAATTTTAATCCCTGCCATTAGCAAGAACGGTGTTAAGCCATTCCAAAACAGGTTAATTTCAAATAGTCCTGAGGAAAAAACTTTGTTTTTTAATTTCTCTACCCTCTACCTCTGTACATGAGAAACCAAATTAGTACCCAAATGGCCATCACAATTTCAGACACTTAGCTGGTTCACTCCATCCCATAATCGATTACTACATGTATATAGATTCTAAAATGGAAGTCTAAGAAAAAAAATAATCTTCAGTACATACAGATTAACTTGACGCTTCTTTTAAAGCTATTCATCTTTGATGCTTACGAGCAAGTATGCATATAAAGTAAAGCATTCACTGTGAAAAGGGCATACAAACTTATAACACCTCATTTAAAAAAACTATTATAAAACTCCTCAACTGCTCCATGATTTACTCCAGTTTTTAAAAGACTGCTTTTCTACAGAAAACTGTGGACTGAAAAATTATACAGTAAGCAGGCCTTTTTCAACTGCTGGTGCTTGAGAACTGGAATGATACTGTTCCCTCAAATGTATACCAATGAAAAACTTTAAAGAAGGATGAAATTAGTATTTTGTGAAAATATTTCTTACTTCCTAAATGAAAGACATGTCTAGAATATTTTGTCTTTTGTTTCCTAAAGCAATATAATTGAAAGTCGTTATCTCTGGAAAAAACATCAACATAGAAACCAAAAGGCGCTATGACTAGCCAATCAGGAATGCAGAGTTCTAGCACAAAGCTGGTCCCTGTACGTGTTCGAAACACTTGTACTTGATCCTTGCCTTTGAGGAGCTTATGATCTAATTGGAGATTTTTATTCTATTGTGAAACAGCATCATGTAATCCTGATCTGACAAGCACAACTGAAGTTCGGAAAGTGGAGAGCAGCACGCGCCAAAATAGTCCGAGAGTGAGTAGTGGAAGCATCAGCAACCCTGAGCCGTGGAAAAGGGGCTGGGCCCAGGCGGGGCAGCTTCCTGCACGCAGTAGGGGCCCCGGGGCACTTGTGACAGCAGCCTCGAGCGCCGCCTCCGCCCAGGCACCACCAGGGAGGGGACTTCACCGTCACCACAAACAGCCCATTCCATTCCTGGCCCCCTTCCTGAGCTTTTAAAAAACTTCCCACTTTGTTCTTGCACAGCGAGTCCCCATCGCCTCATCCTTGATGAGGCGCACACTGAGAGAGAGCTACTGAATTTCACACCCTTTCATCAGCGCCCTCGCCGCTCCCACAGCCTCGCTCACCCAGCCCCGTTGTAAGGGACTGCACTCCAGGGAGGGAGGGAAAGAGGGAGGAGGCTCGCACTGAGTCTGTGCGACTGCTCCTCCCCTGGCTCGACACAAGGCACCCAGGCCATAGAGACCCCCGAAGACGTGACAAGAGGGTCAGATTTGAAAGCCTTTGCTCCCCAGTTATTCATAGTTAATGTTTTCATTGAGAACTTCCAGTATTAGTGCAATAATTATATTGAATGACTATTAGGGAAAAAAATCAGGTGAGTTCAAACTCTCCATCCTTCTTAAAGAGATCAGAGCCACTTCTTATTCTAAAAAGAGCCAGACGTACTCATCAGGGCCCTGAGTCGCCGAAGCCCAGACTGAGTGCGCGCACAAACTGCCCAGGACAGTGCACGCCGCAGCACCACTGAGTGCTCAGCGGGCCTCGTTTCTCCACTGTGTGCACATGTTTTTGTGCTTCCTCCATTATTTCCTGTTTTCCTATCCCCAAAGCCTGGCCTTCCTAAGTGATCCTTCATCTTTGTCCAATCCTTAGGAATATGTGTAATTATTAATAGGTTCCATCCTTAGTTCATTTTCAAGAAACTTTTACAATTATAAGTTATTGTTTACTTATAAAATTTGAAAAATATAGACAATTAAGAATTAAAGTTATTTTTCCCACCACAAAAAATTGCAAGTATTGGTATATAACCTGTACTTTTTTTATGTAGTTTTATGAAATATACCAAATATACTGTTTATAACCTGCTTTTTTTGTCAATGTAATTAAGTCCCCTTGATTTGTAATAGTTACAAAGTATTGTACTATATATACAATCTTAAAAATTCCCTACTGTGCTATTTTTACTTACAATTTTTGCTAATATAAAAAGTAGTATAACAGGGTGCAGCCAAGAGGGGGGACCCCAAATAGGGATTTAGAATAGGTTCCAGAACTCAAGGTGTCCAGGAAATATTAAGATGTCCTCACCGCCCCCGCCCCCCCTCACAGGTGTGGGTTGGGGAAGGGACGCGTGGAGCAGGGCCACTGAGAGCTGTTTTGCATAGCAACAGCTTTGCAGCTAACCTCTGGAGTGGTTATTTAACATATCTACAGCCTTTAACTGGTTGCATAGATATGTTAAATAGATGCAGCCATACTCTGAGCCAGGGGAATGGAAGTAAGTTCCCCACCAAGATGTAACTGGGGGCAGGTCTCCCCAAGTTGTGGGAGCTTGGAGAAAATTGGCTCCATGACATGGGGCCACGCCTGCCCAGACTCACTGTGGCAGCCCAGTAAAGCTGAAAGGATATGAGAGTGCTGGCAGGTGTAGACAATTGTGGGAGGAGTCGGAAATGGGGTTACAGAGGAAGATTGGTGTGGGGATTTAAATCAACACAGCAGCCACAGAGGAGAGGACCACGCAGCTGGGGCCCTAGGAGGGACAACCACCGGTTTTGGCAAAGTGGAGACTCCCACAGTCCTAGGAGAGAGAACCACACGGCTTTGCCAGAGTGGGGACTCCCATGGCCCTGTGAGAATCATCATGTGGCTTTAGCAGAGAATCGCCACTCAGCTTTGGCAGAGTGGTGACCCTCCCCCCTCCTCGCACCCATTGTGCAGAGAGGACCACACGGCTGTGGCAGTGGAGCAAGAACCTCCCAGCTTTGCCAGAGTGGGGACCCCCGTGGCTTTAGAAGGGGGAACCACCACCCAGCTTTAGCAGAGATCCCAGCAACACAGCTGATGGTGCTGGGAACCGAGGGAGGCCAACCAGCCGAGACAGATTACTGGGAAGAACCAGAGGCTGCCTGAGCCATGGACTTCTATTTATTTTCCTGAGATACAGTACCCCAGACTGGGCAAAGGGGAGAGGGAAGGACTGTGTGTTTGTGGGTGTTTTAAGGGACTTTGGGATTTTGAGGAAGACATTAGGTCACTACTTTACGTCTGTTTAGCATTAAATAAACATTTCCTTTCCTTTTCATGAATCTCTGGCATCGAGAGAGACGTCTTTCCTACAAGGCAGCGTCTTTCCTACAAGGCAGCGTACATAATGAACCTGAGGGGTTCCTTTTGGTAATAGTTTATCACCCCTCAGGCCCCCCTTTTGTTCTCTAACAGTAGTATGAACATCTATCTATATGGCTTTACATATCTATTCATTCCTTAGTTATTTTTTATAAAGCTGAATGACTGTGTAGAAAGCTATATATCCAGTTTTCAATACATTCTAATCCTCCTTTTATTTTAAAAAAAAAAACTATTTTACACTTCTACGAGTTGTGCTTTTGTTTCCTAGAAAAATACAAAAAAAACCCCCAAAACCCCAGTATACATGCATTTTGTCAGTGAGTACGTGTAAGTATAACAATTCACTGTTTATATCCTTCTTCTCATTCTCCTGAGTGTTGTTTTCTTTGATCTACATGTGGAGCTCTTTCATACATTTCAATGGCTAACAAAAACACCAAATTTCTTTGCTTCTTTTACTTCTCAAGTTCAGTGTGAAGGACTTGGTTATCACAGTTAAACTATGACAAGTTATTAGTGATTGATTAATAAAGCCCAAGAATAATAGCTTGGTGTAATCATGAAGACCATGAGCACTAGATTCGGAAGACCGGGCGCAGGTCCACTTTGGAAGGTCACCCAGCTCTCTGAACCCGTCTCCGCGGCTATAAAATGCTGGCGGCCTGCAGCGTAAGGCTTTGTGGGGACTAAATGGGAGAATGCATGTAAACGGTTAGCACACTGCCTGGCACACAAGTGCTCAATGAATAAAATTGTTATAATACAAAAAATTTCAAAAGTTGATAGAAAATGAGGTTAGATCTTGATACAATGTTTCAAGTCCTTTGTAAAGTATAACATGCACAAGTTTACCGACTGATTTCAAATAGTTTCATATTAACCTCGCTGATTATTAAAAGCCGTTTACATTTTCCTTAAATGTATTCAGTATTTCCCCATAACTTGACTAATCTTTGTATGCCTAAAGCCTTGCAGTATCTGTTTTTTATTGATGCAGGCTAAAATGTTACCACTAACTAACATATGTAAGCCAGAATCAGGGTTTACCCCTCACTCTGGTCACGTTATTAACGTGGCAGAGCAGAAAAGGACAGGACTTGACACCACAAGATTTAGATTTCAATTCCAGCTAAACCATCTTGTAGCTGTTGCACAACTTTTACAGTTATAAAAAAGTACTGTGTTTTAGTGAATATTTATTGGGCATTGACTCTGTCAGGCACCATTCAAAGTGCTTTACAGGTTTTGATTCAATTCTCACAACAGACCCAGGTGGCTGTTATTGTTTGTACCTGTCTACGAAGTAGATTCTATTCTCTCTTTTCGCATAAGGGAACCAAAACAGGGAGGTTAGACCACAGGCCCAAGGTCAGAGAGCAAGCGGAAGGGCTATACTGGCATTCAGACCTAGGCCATCAGCTCCCAGCATGCACCGCTTTACCCACTAGGCCATATTGCATGTCTAGCCTGAGGTGCCTTAGCTTCCTCCTGAGGACGACAGTGCTCCACGGGACTCGTTGTGAAGATCAAATGCTGTGAAGGGTTTAAAAATACTTGGCAATAATAGTCAAGGACTGTATAAAGACGAAATACATTAAACCCAAAAATTTCCTCCTGCAAGTGTTTTAAATAAAATGTTCTCCCATGTATGACCTTTGTTAAAAAAAAAAATCCAAACTGTAAATTACTCTGTTATTCTGTTCTGTTCCCTTTTTGGGGAAAGAGGGGCATATGAAGGGAGGAGGCAAGTCTGTAAAAATTCACTAAAACTAAAAGAAGACAGCATAGCAAAGTGGGATCATTTCAACAGACTCAAGTATAAAGATTCAATGCAGACAAGACTTTTACATAATATCCTTGAATACTAAAAAGACAGAAAGTTATGAAACATCTGAGAGTTATTATCAAAAGATCAATGGATTAAGTGTTATCTAAATATACTTCAATTCAACAGAAACTTATGTAATCTCAATGGGAAATTTCTGATTTTGGCAAAGGTTTTCAAGCTTTTCTTTCTTGTTGACAGAGATAAATTTGAATGTGTGTGGGCTAACTATAGACTAGATTTTTTTCTAGTTAATAGTACTTATTTGTTTCATTTTAAGAATTACATGAAATTAATGAAGTTCTTTTTTCATTGCCAACAACGACCTTATCATTATTAACTACAACTGTACAATTATATAAATACATTCCAAATCCCTATCCAGCTAACTAGCCAACTTGCAGAGCAGTTAAAGGCTAACTGTACAGATTTGTAATTTTACTAAATATTTTTGTTTATGCCCATAAACTGTTATGCACACAATACCTGTATTTTACAACTGAAAAATCAAAGGATGAAAAATGTTATCCTCATTAGTATCATTCAGACATATTTTAAGTATGTAATAACCTTTGAAAGACCTAAAAATGAGGGGGAAAACAGGCAAATGAGGTGAAAGTCAGGAGACCTGGGTTCTAGTCATGCAAAAGTAGGACTGAGTATTTGAATGGGAAAAATTTCCAGGTGCCATCTATGCAAACTGAAAGAGAGAGAGAGTAGATCTTTCAGTCTTTTTCTGTTAAAAAATAATACCGGCAATCTAAGGGCCACAATCTTCTTTAATTAAAGGATTACTGGTCACAGAACACAAAGGTAAACCTTAATTAGTAAATGGTGCTCAACTGTTCCTCCACGGATTAGGACGTGAATTCTTATGACACGCCTAATTTAAGAGGTCAAATCATGAAATCCTAATACTGAATAGAGCTGTCAGTAAGTTGCATCCTTTACACTAATGACAAAAAAAAAAAACCCACTTCTTACAGATTTATGTTAAACGTTTTCATTGGATGAGCTCTAACAGCAGGATGAACCCTGGTCCAACCTTTAGAACTGGAGGATAGTGCTGCTGCCTCTACAACCAGCTAGTCTGAGGACAAGTCATTTCACTGCCCTAGCTGTGCTTCTGTGCTTTTAAAATCAGGACATGGCCTAGAGGTGGAGTTGTCTGCGTCAGAATTTTGTATACCAAATAGTTCCCTTTTGTTTTGGACTTGACATTCTATTCTATTTTATAACTCCCTACTCTCCATAAAAAATAGTCGAAGTGTATAAAAATGTAGCAGGCTTGTACTTTGAAGTCTGAAGTAGAAGCTAAAGAATTTACGACACATGGACATGAACTAAAGGGGGGAAATGTGGGTGGGAGGAGGGTGTGCAGGGTGGAGGGGAATGAAGGGGGGGAAATGGGACAACTAATAGCATCAATAAAATAAAATAAAATTTAAAAAACATAACAAAATACTTTCAGTTATATAGTTTATACATTTACCTAATACCTAACATCAGTTTATATTTTAGATGTCTGCTTTCTTGGGGATTATTCCCCCAAGTATTATTTCCTACAAATATAGACGCTGAGCTTGAAATAGGTCTGTTTAGTTAACGCAAGGTTTAACAGTGACACTCTTGACATTTGGGGCTTGACAATTGTGTGGGAGGCAGTCCGGTGCGTTGTAGGGTGTTTAGAAGCATCCCTGGCTAATGTACCAGCACTAATCCCACAAGGGGTGACAACCAAAAATGTCTCCAGACGTTGCTCCACATACTGTCCCCTTGGGGGAGAGGGGCAAAATCTCCCTGGGAAAGAATCACGGATTTAGAGAACAACTCCACATTTTACATGGGTAAGTCAGGCAACACCCCCCTTCCGTAGTCTAAAACCACCCTAAGAAAAGTACTAACCTAGGTTAGGAGGCCTAAGCTGCTGAGGAGGAGGAGGAGGAGACAAAAGACCTTAAGGCCATTCCCCAGGGCTTGGTCAAGAATGGAAAAGCAAACTGAAGCGTGGCAAAGAATTCCGGGAGACTACCTCTTTATCTTGACCGTGAACTAGGTGTATTCAAAAGTAAGCACACAATGCGTTTATGATATAAGTATGACTTGAAGTAGGCAGGTTGAAAACCTCAAAAGGAACCGTTCCAGCGGGCGCTTTCAGGTTAAGACTTAAACACCCCCGGGCAGCTCGGACACCCGCCGGAGCTCCGTGGCCGGGCCGGCGGGGCCGGGTGATGGGTGCGGGCGCCGAGCTCCCGCCACGCCCACCGGACGTCACCCGTTACACAACGCCGCCCCCCCTCCGGCTTATGCAATTCTGCCCTCCCGCGGCTTCCAAGTGCCCCGGTGACTTTTGTGGGAGACGAAGGTAAACGCTGCCCGCCAAGCCTCGCTCAGCTGGGGAGCTGGGGATCGTCTCCGCGCCCCGGCTGTCGTTTCCCCGCGGCGGACGCGGCCAATGGCCGGAAAGAGCGCGCGGCAGGAAGAGAGGGGCCGCCCGGCTCGCCCTACTCCCACCCATCCCGGGCGGCCCGGCCCGGGGCCCCGCGGTTCTCGCGACGCGCACGCCCAACCGCCAGGCCGCGGCCGAGGGAACCCCGCGCCTGTGCGCCCCTCCCCACGCCGCGTCACAGTCAGCTCGGCGGGCCATCCCCATTGTGACCGAAGCACCCCGGGGCGCCGCCCCCTCCCACACCCTCGGGGACCCCGAGACCCGGTGCGCGGGAGTCGGGCGGCCTCCGGGAAGCACGGGCGCCTCCCGGGGGCGCAGACGACCTCCGGGGAGCCCGCCCGTCGGGGACAGGAGGGTGGGCTCGGCCGGGCCCGCGCCGCATCCCCGCTCGGTCACCTGCTCGAAGCGCCTCGCAGGCGGCGGCCAGGGCCTCCCGGTAGCGTCCCTCGTGCAGCAGCTCCCCGAGCCGGCCCGCCGCCCGGGCTCGCTCCAGCTGGCCCGGGAACCACTTCTCGGCCAGGTGGTTGAGGACGACACTGGTTCTGAAGCCCGAAGCGGCGATGGCGGCAGCCAGAGGCGGCGGCCGCGGGGTGGTGCCCTCAGCATCAGTGGCAGCGGCGGCGGGTGGCAGTCGGTCCCGGCAGAGGCGGCAGCGGGCGCGGAGCTCTCTCCTCAGGCAGCGGCGGCAGTAGCTGTGGCCACAGGGCACGGTCACCGGCTCGCTCAGGAAGCCCCGGCAGCCCAGGCAGCTGAGCAGCCCGCCGGCGCCGGTGTCCGCGCCCGCTGCCCGCGCTGCGCTCCAGCCCAGCCCGTGGCGGAGCCGGTAGTTGAGCACCAGGCAGTCCACCAGGGTGCCCAGGCACTCGGGCCTGACCGGGGCCCCGCGGCGCAGCGCCGCCGCGTACGCCTCCAGCGCTCCCTTCAGGTGGCCGCCCAGGGCCAGCAGCTCGCCGCGGCGGAGCAGTAGCTCCCAGCGCTCCGACTCCGCGGCAGCGCGCTCCAGCCGGTCTCCGCTGCCGCCGTCCACTTCCCAGAATCGGCCCCGGCCCCGTGGCCTAGGGGCCATCTCCCGACTCCCTCTCAAGGAGCTCCTCGCCACGGCCGGAAAAGACATGGCCCGTGGAGGACTGCTCCGCCGCCGCCGCCGCCGCCGCCAACCGCCGCCACCGTCCCGGAGTTCCCGGGCGCGCGGCTCCGCACGCGGCCCGCGAGCAGGGGGGCGTGGCGCGCGGACACGGCGGGGCGGCGCGCGCCCGGGAAGCCCCGGGGGCGGGGCCTGCGGGCTCGGGGTGGGGCCCGGTTCTGCTAGTGCTCCGGGACTCCCCCGCACCGCCCGGGTCCCCCAGGAGCTGACTGGCTGGCCCCGCCCCTTCGAAGCCCCTCCTGGCAGGGGACGCGACGTCAGATGATCCCCCAGCGGGGATCTAATTGGCTTCTGCGGAAAGAAGGGAGTGGCTTGTAACTGAACAATGCTCCAAAAGCCCAGACCTCCATCCCCTGGCCTCCCCGCCTCTCCTGCTCTCCCCACCTGCTAAGGCTTTTCTCCAAATGCGAGCAACCCGGACACTCCTCTCCCGAGAGGTCTTCATGGGACTGAGCCCCAAATCGCCATCCCTCCCCTGATATACCCACCCACCGGGTGGGGAACCTGCTCCCTCTTCCTGTCCCATGGGGCCTCCCTGTGTAGTGTCCCAATTGTCAGGTGCGAGGCTGCATTTTCATTGGTTTGCGCCCAAGTTATAGATGGACGTGCAGAGGTGGAGGACCTAGGAAGGCACAAAGGCAGTCTAATGACTGTGACTCCTGAAGTCAACTTTAAAATAACGTTACGGGACAGGGACCTGGTCCCAAGCAGGTCTGCCTGGGGCCAGCTGTAGTGTGTGGGTTCTTGACTTCTGGCTCCTTTGTCTTGAGGTTTTTCTTTCTCACAGGAATCTTAAGGGAGGACTCGGGAGGGTTTCACCAGAATAGTCCCCAGTTCCCCAGGTGTGCCTTTCGGGGTCATGATCTCCACTGATTGGTCAGTGGCAGGGAAGGGGGATTTTAGTCATTGCAGTAAGTTCTGGAGTCCTCCTGCGTGGTTTTATTGCTTTTTGGTCCTGGAGCTGAAACTCAACTGAGGCCTAGATGTTATCTCCAGGGAGAAGCCAGGCGAGGAAAGGTTATCCTGGGGAAGAGGTCTTTGTTTTCCCAGTTTTGCCTCCTGCCAGGTACTTGGGGCCTTTCGCCCTGGTGACCACCTATCTGCACCTGGCTGTAAACTGCTTGGCCACTGTGCTCAGCAATGAGTCTCAGCTTCCCTATTCCACTCACCAAGGAATTTTTCTAGCTTCCTGTCTCAAGGTACCCCAGCCACTTACTGAGGTGACTCCTGGAGGGCCAGGCAGTTTTATCTGATGCCAAGTTACTGCTGCCTTTATTGTTGAAAACCCACCCCCGCTTCCAGGGAGGAAGCCCACAGGTTCCCAAGGTTTCCTCTGTACTCTCCACATCGCGTTCACTGCCTCGCAGCCGGTGAAGGCCTGTATCTGAGGGTTTTTAAGCGAGAGCACCAAGATGAATGCTTTTCACATGGCTGTCCCCGTATCACTACAACCCCAGCAGGGCCTACGGTTTTGCTGACAGAAAAAAAAAATTGTCTTTAAACTTGATGGCAGCGAGTTTAAAGCTCTAGGTTGAAGTATTTATAGACTTGATTATAGGGTACTAGATTGTTATTGCTGGACATGACTTAGAATTTTTCTTTTTCAAATGGTTAGAAACAATGGCCCAGAGAGGGAAAGTTATTTGCTCAAAATCACACAGCTAATATTGTACAGAGGTTTTAAGATAACTCTGATTCCACTATAATGTTACTATGTTGTATCTTAGAAATATTTTACATGAGATTTTCAAAAGTAGCTGCTAAGATGAAATGTTAACCTGAACATGTTACATCTGAAACCAGCTAACATTTAACATCTCTCTTTATTCAGAACAGGCAGTGGGGCTCAACACTGCTTTGAGTTGTATGTGTTTTTATGACACAATGAGCAAATCATGTAACTTCAGAGAAGATGTAGGTATATTTTCCCAATAGGAACAAGGGGAAAGCTCAGTGAGGAAAAGCTGAGGCTCTTGTACCAACAGGGTACAGATGCAAACAAATTTATCATTCCCATCAGACATGAATCATATTACAGCTAAGACACAAGGCTCAATTCCTAATCATTTGAGAAGGGGAATATTGAGATCAATTCATGTACATAAGCTTGAATCTATTTCTACCTCCCAAATGACTGCCTTCCTACAATAAGCAGAAGAATGGCTTCTGTGAGACGCCTGCATACTCACTTGAAACTTGAACTCATCAGTGGCACGAGTGTCCTTGTGCACAGCGACACTGACTTGCGTGATGCCTGCCTGTCCTTCACAGCAACTCACAAGATGTGCAATTGCAAATGTGCAGTGCGTTCATGATAAATTACACCAGAAGTATAAACTGATGAACAGGCATGTATTTCTTATCAGATATAGCTTAGATCAGGATGGATCTATTGTGGACTTTCCCCATGTATAGTTCAAAAAATAATGGGAAGTATCTTTTGTCCTTTGGAGTTTCTTTCCCGAATCAATGTGACAACCACCTCCAATTCTGGTGGGAAATTGGTACAATTATGATCATGGGGGAGAAAAAAAAATGAGCCTGTAGGAGGAACCTTGTCGTGTTCTCCCCGGTGTTTGTGAATGGTCATAATTCATGTTTGCTGGTTTGTACATTTACATAACTGGTTCTCATTTATGTAACTAATTTATGTAAGAGGCTGTACTGCCTCTGTGGCCTTTGTGTGCTGCACAGTTTCCCTCTGAATCCGGAAGTCTGGGGCAAAACAATCACTGGCCCCAGGACTGCTCACCCTCCTGTCATCCTGTGCCACCCAAAGAAGGAGTGCACTCAGATGTCACCACTTCTTAAATTCAGAGGAGAGAGGCAGGAGTACCTTTCTTGGTTCCTTTTCCACAATTCGGCCTTTGGTCTCTGACTCACCCGGCAGGCTGCCCCGGAGAAGGGAGAAGCCTGTGAAACAGCCCCCTGGGCAAGAGGAAGACAGGGGTGCAGGACTCTCCTCTATTTTCCTTCAAACCTCACTTGCTTGTGTCTTTTCTAACAGTAGTAAAATCATGAGATTTGTATTTCATTTCAGTTTTTAGTGTTGTCTTCTAAAATAGATCAGTTATGTAAGAGAGTAAGAAGAAAAGCCTATCTGTTTCCTAATTTGGAAAATGCTTATCACCATCCTTGCCTGCGTAGCCCTGCCCTCCCTCCACGCCACACGAGGAGACTTTTCCTGAGCTAGGTAAACTCCTACGAAAGAGTGAAAGAGTAACGTAGCATAGTGCTTTCCTTGAGTACCAGCCAGCTGAAGATGTGTCTTTGAACATTTTTTTTTTTGCTGTGGGTGAATTACTATTCATTTCTTCACATTCTTATCATTTAAAAAGACTAAATTTAAGCTTGAAGAGTCAAGCAAAATTATGTCCTCTTTCTGATTCATTTTAGTGGGTAAAATTCTAGTCTGCATTGAAAACAGTAAGCTCTTAACTGTAATGGAATCAGGACATACTCAGTAGCATGTCTGTACATAATGCACAGATGGAAGGGGCTTCAGAGACCTCCACTCACACCCCTCATGTTATGTACATGAGGACACAGATCGGAGGAGATGCTGGGTTAATTAAAGAAGCCCTACCGGAGAGAGAATCCAGAGACCTGGAATTTATAGTGAGTATACCTCTACACCAGTCAGGAAACCACCTGGCTTCCCTGAACGACATTTGTCGTCTGTAAAAGGAGGCAACTAGAACTATCAGGTGCTTCTGCCCCTGAAGCCGCCCTGGGGGGGGGTTGTTGGAACACAATGGGAGGAGGCAGAGAGTCTCCGGGGCTCGGGAACACAGCAACCTGACACCTGATGAGAATGTTCACAGCAGGAGGTTAACACCGGGACTGGAAGGGGAAGGCACCGGGAAGCACAGTTTGTTGGTGCACACCCAGCCCTGTCCGGAGGAGGGGGCACCCGTCTGTGGAGCGTGAACGTTTGCCGTCACTGGACAGGGATTCCCCCTTACCCACCCACCCCTGCAACACACCTCCTTGCCCCTACTGTAAATTTGTGAGAAGCTAGAGGAAAACCAAGGGGGGGGGGGTGATTATATAACTCGGGCATTTGTGGGGAAGTTTATATAAGATGCTAAAAATACAGTATATGATTGCTATAATGGTGTTCTAAGTGAAAAGTCCCAATGAGGACAACCTGAGTAGGTTAAATAGAGGTCACACTGAGTAGATGTCTAAACCCAGTTGCCTGTACTGACTCCTGTCTAACCAAGTACAGTTTACTACTCGTTATTAAAACATTCCCGGTCACCCCCGTGGGGAGCTGTCGAAGTGCTCAAGGAGCACCAGCCTTACCAGGGCCACCATGCTAAACCCTTCATTTCTAACATTCAAGAAGAATCTAGAAACACTAAGTGTGTAACCCATATTGTATTTTATTGGTAGTCAAATTGATGAAATGAATGTATGTCTCAATATCAGTCTGCTAAAAAGAAAGGCCCTGGCTGGTGTGGCTCAGTGGATTGAGGGCCAGCCTGTGAACCAAAGGGTCGCCGGTTCTATTCCCAGTCAGGGCACATGCCTGGGTTGCAGGCCAGGTCCCCAGGAGGGGATACACAAGAGGCAATCACACATTGATGTTTCTCCCTCCCTTCCCCTCTCTAAAAATAAATAAAATCTTTAAAAGAAAATAAATAGGCGTGTGAATAAATCCTATGTACTAGTTAAAGAATCCTGAGAACTAACTACATATGCACCCCCTGGTGTTTGCTCCCCCCTGGGCCCCACCCTTGGCATGTATTGTCATCTGATATTACATGTGTGTGTGTGTGTGTGTGTGTGTGTGTGTTTTACATTCTCTGTCCTCTAAGAGAACTGGGATCACCGCCCATCTTGTTCACTGATGGGTCTCTAGCACCTAGGGCACTGGGAAGACACAGCATCATCATTGTTGAATGAGTCACACTCAAATTAATGATATCACCTAATATTCTTTGTTCTTATTCGTGATAAAAATACATTATTGTTAACATACCAGGACAATTTATTTTCTTCATTTCTCCCCTCTTTCTCTCATACTTCCCATCTGGGCTACCGGCACATCCTTCAGGTTTTGCCTTCAGAATCCATCTAGAATCTGACCCCTTCTCGCTGTGTTCTCCATCCCCGCAACCCCCCGTCGCCACCCCCCCCCCCATCACGCCAGCCCAAGCCACCAGCCTCTCTCCTCATAAAATAATACAACCGGTTTTGTCATTCTTTAGGTCAAGAGAAGTAATTCTGCAATGGGCAGAATTATATTCAGCAAAATATACATATATGTACATTGGTATATATAAATCAAGAAAACAGTCTATCATAGGAAATATAGCTCTTATCATTTGAAAATTATAAAGCAATAATTTGGGTAGAATCTATATGATTACATTTGCTAGTTAGAAATGCTCGCTAAACTGAGAATATCAGAAAGCCTTTGAAGATTTGAGATTTGGTAGGATCCAAAAAATATTGGAGCCAAAAAATATTAGAGCCATTCTCAACTCCTCTCTTTCCCTCACACCTCACATACACCAGGCCAGAAATCCTGTGGGCTCTACTGTCATAACACACCCTGAATCTCGCCCCACCGCCATTCTCCCTCGCCACCACCAGGTCCAAGCAACTCTCACCACAACTACTGCGACGGCCTTCTGACTGGGCTCTGTTTCTGTCATTTACAGCCCCCCATTCTGTTATCAGCGAAGCAACCAGAGCAATCACCTTAAAACAGGAACAAGATGTTCTTTGAAACACAGCAGAAGCAAATCCATAGTCCTGACCTTGTCCCAGAAGCCAGTACTTGGTCTGGCTGACCCTCCAGCCTTTCCGATCTGATCTCCCGCCGGTCTCCCCACTCTCACTGCTCTCCAGGCACACCTGCCTCCTCGGGTCCCTGGTCCTCTTTGTTCTCCCGGCCTGAGATGCTCTGTGACAGGTGTCTTCAAGGCTGCCTTCCTCTCTGCCTTTTGACTTTTGTGCCAATGACATCTCCTATGGGGTGACACTTTCCTGTTCTCCCTCTCTCTCTTTCCTGTTATTTTTAGCATTTACCCCTAACGTACTGTATGTTTTACCTTATTTATTGTTTTTCTCTCGCAAAGAATATAAATTCTACAAGGGGAACTTTATGTAATAAACTACTTAATTCACTGTTGGATATTTAGTGCCTAAAACACATAGAGGCTCTCAATTTCAAAAATTGTTGCATGGAAGAGCGAGAAGGGGGCCTCAGCGCTGCACATGAAAACGTGTGCTTCGACGCTCACCTTCTGCTTGCGATGGTCACGGTCGCTCGGGCCACAGCTGGAAGGGAGAGTGAAGTCTGTGGAATGGAGGATGTGGAATAAAATCTCTAAGCTGGCTTCCTACAACATCACCTAATAATTGCCTTTAAGAAAAATCAGTAGAATTGTGTATCAGCTTACTTGAAAATGAATCACTAGTTCTAAAGAACAACACTGAGTGAGTTTACTCTTTTGGAAAGTTCATGTATGCACTGGCAATCCGGTGAACTCCCCATGCCCATCATATATAGCGGAAGCCCCACCACTGTCCCCCTCTCACGGGTTTTGTGTCATTTGTACATTCCCAAGATTATACACTTTGTTGGACTGTACCAGGTTTGGAGGATAAAGCAGTGTAATTGTTTGGTTCATTTTCAGCTCCTGCGTAGCTTTTAAGAATCTGACTTATTAATTAAATCATAAGGATTCAAGATTGCAATTCATAAAGTAATGAGTGATGTGGATAAAGTGACTACTTGTAATAATTTCATTCGAAAGACTGGAGTAAGTTAGTGGGGTGGGGAGGGCCTTTGAGCTGGTAAAGGAGATCGAGTATGCTAAGTAAGGAGACACCTGTAACTAGGTTAAGTCAGATGATCCATGTCCCAAGATGATCCACAAGTTCAGTGCCAAAAAGGGAAAGACAATGACTGCAGATGGCAGAAGAATTCATGTAACCAAGAGATAAAATTGTATAGATTGTAGAGTCAGGACAAGGACATACTGGTAGAAAACACAACCAGATTAGTGGTTGAGGAAATGAAGAGGAAAATTAGGAGGAAGAAAATATGGAGCACATCAGGGTGATACTCATTACGGATCATCTTATTCAGTACCCAGTGAGGGCGTGCTTTGGACTGGGATGGTTTAGAGACTTGGACCAGAGAGGAGGATCCCTTTTCAACACTGACATGGCTAGATGAAGGGACATTCTTTCAAACTTAAGTGAGATAAGTTAAGTAAACAACGCAAAGGACTCTTCAGCCAGCATGGGAACACTAGTTGTCACAAAATTAACAAAATATTTTTGAGCACATTTAAAAATTGTGGATACATTACAATACTACTAAGGAAAGTCAGACTCTACTGAACTTAGTCAAGGAAAACAATAACACTTTCCCATGAGCCAGGCCTTGATGTTTCTGGCGATAAGAGAAGATGGAGTTGGATGGTCCAAGTATCTGACCCAGTAAGATAGTTCACATATTCTTGTGTCTCTACTTAATTATTCTCATTAACCCCCTATAAACCAAATTGCAAACACTTAATAACTTTGAATAAAATGCCTTGTAGTCAGAAATGACTTGATTGGAGCTCGAAGTAAATGTGAAGCCTGGGAATATATTCGAATACACGTGTCAGTTCATGATGACCCTTCTCACGCCCAGCTGACCAGCTCATACGCATCTCCAGAATTCTGGAAACTAACTTACTCTCCTTCCTACCTTGGTCTTTGTGAAAATTCATGGCCTGAGACTCTGACTCCTTTCTTAGGTGACAACACTTCTTATGTGCTGTGAAGGGAACCAGAGCTTCCCACGCATACATTTATTACCAAGGTAGCTTTGCCACAAATGCTGTTGGCCATAGATGATTTATTAATCCAGGTACTGAAACTGGAAAAGTCAGTGTTCATGCTGTCACTACCAGAACCAATAAGGAGAGACAAGGATCGGATCTTTATGGACACTTTATTCAGATGTTGGCAATCTGAGAAGATGGCAGGTTATATACCCTAAAAACCATCTTACATCTCATCTCAAGCCAATCAGCAATTTTTTATTCATGTTTGTACATTGTCTCCATCAAACACAATGGCTCATATACCGTTTTGGTTGCTTGCAGTCCTTCTGGAGTCAGGGTAGGCCCAGTCATGCATTCCAGTTCCTGGAGAAACAGCTTTCCACATGCACTAATCACTAAGCCCATTAACTACAAGTTAAAGCTAAAAAAACATGAACTCAAGTTCCCCCCTCACCCCCACCATGGTTAGTTTTCAACTATCTTATTTCTGTGAGATTGGTTTTGAGATTGGTTTCATCTGGACGTATTCATTTTGCTGTTGAGTGTGTCTTGTACACTTCATTGCAGAGCTACATAAGGGGACACATTGTATGTAACAACAAGCTATGATACTGAAAAAGATAAAAAGAATAAAAACAACAAATGCCTCTCTAAGACCGGTAATACTAGGCAGCCAGGAGGTCAGTGTAGACAGATCAATACCAAAGAAGCCCTCATTGGGTTGCTCTATGAGCTGCGAGTCATCAGTCAGGTTGAAACAGCAGAGTTCTTTAGATCCTTCACATCCGTGATTATGTCTTAAAAGGAGGTAGTCCAGAGCTGCTCGATTTTGTAAGGCCACTTCTCCAGCTTGTCCTAGTTCTTGACTGATGGCGCCAATGGCTTGAATGGTGGCATTCAAAACTTTTGCCAAAGTGCAGGCTGCCGTACTCCTTTCCATATTCAAAGAGGTTGCTACAGCTGGCACTACAAATGTAGTCAAAAGCATATGTTCAGTGAGGCTAAAAAGGTGGAAATAATTGTCACAATTCAGTGTAAGCAAGAATTCCTGCGGATCCCCGGTGGGGTGGGGCTTCTGAGGCATAAACACAGTCAGTCTTCCCAGAGAGCATGGTCCCCCGGAACTGTTTGCTGGAACATAGGAGTAAACGGTCCTTCCACATATTAGAAACCATCCTGCAGGCAATTTAACATGAGCATGAGCGTAAGAGATGTCAGTGGTGGTGTTGCAATCCATCTTCACATCTGCTGAGAGCACAAAACAGTTTTTAGTACAGTTGACAAAATTTGCACACTCCCCAGCTGGGGCTACTTGAGTGACTTTTATGGAAAACATTTCCCTGTCCTTCAGATTTACCGAAGGTCCAAAATTATAAATATCAGCGTAGGTTATGGTCTTATTGATATACTTAAACAAAGTGTAATTTCGAAGGCTTTCCAGGGGAGCACAAACACCTACAATGTAGGAGGCGAAAGTTTGCTCGATATAGGTTCCTCCTGCAAGACAAAAGTCAGAGGTGTTTAGAACATTTTTTGCTAAGTATACCCAAATGTTTTCATTTTCTTTGAAAGGAGTAAGCTCTCCATGACATGGGGCTAAACAAAGAGTGATGCAAACAATATATGGCATTGTTTGCAAAAGATGACTTCCAGGTCTTCTTGGGGTTTGGTGGCCCATTGTTCTCGTGGTGCTTTCTTTACTTGGATTCCGGTGAGAATTTAAGATGTTATTCCTGCCAACTTCACCGCAACTGGGGCGGTGAGTAGTATATCCCAAGGTCCACTCCACTCTTCTTCCAGTCGGCTTTCTGGGGATCCTGTCTTCCAGGTCTTGAGAAGCACCTTATCTCCGGTCTTAAATTAATGTAGCAAACCTGTGTGGGAGAGATCTCAAATGTAAGTGAGACCATTCATTACAGCTAAGGTTTTACTTAAATACTGTACGTAGTTCTTTACCTTTACTTCTCGATCTCTATACATATCTCCCGCCCCAATCATAGCCTGAGATGCTTGCCCACACACAATTTCATAAGGATTCAATTGAATCCCACTTTAAGGAGCCACCCTTATCCTGAGCAGGGCAATAGGTAAAACTTGATCCCAAAGGAGATGAGTTTCTTGACACAGTTTGGCTATATTTTTCTTCAAGATATGATTCATCTTTGTCAGGTAGCAAGGTAGCTAAAAAAGGACCAGGAACCACAAAGTCCAATTAAGGGCTTTTGTTCAAGGTGGGATGCTGCAGTAAGGAGGGCTGCATCCTCTGAGCAGACTGCAGCTGCAAGGAGAACGGGTAGAAGGGTTTTTAAGGGGATGTAGCAACTCCTGAGGAGGGTGAGTCACCCTCCTGATCTGTCCCAGCTGCCCAGGGTATAGGTGTTTGCAAGGCAATGTCCTCTGGTCAGGGATGGCTGATTCAGCAACAGAGAGTCTGGGAGATTTATGGGCCTTGTTTCTGGGAAAAGCTCGAGGGAAAGGGGAGGGGCAGTGAGGACACAGCCAGTTTCCAGCAAGATGCCAGCGCTGATGCCTCAGTTGCTTCTGATAATAAAGAACCTCATGGTCAGGTACTCAGGCGGTGACACACATCTTCTTTGTTCCCGCATAGGTGGTGGCTTAGGTCCCCCACATTCCAGTACATTCTGACAATCTTCTCTGCCTCCCCAGAAGCCTGAGGTCTCCAAGCCATATGGCTTTAGAAATTCCAGGACCTGTGAGCCATGGCTTCATACACATCGTTAAAAAAATCCCTTTCATACTGAGTGGCCCCATGCAAATGCTTCATGATGGCTCTACTAAATGTTAAAGAAGCAGTATAACTCCTTTCTTATTTTTTTCTCCTTCTGTTGGGAACCAGCCTGCCTGGTTTCAGAAGCTGTAACCTCCCCATGGCTAAAGCTGAGGGAGCGACCTTGGATCGTAAGCCACTAAGGAGACAAAGCTTATCTCCCTGGCAGGAGCGCTGCACTGCTTCTGCTCCTTTTACTTCATCCATAACTGGCCCCCAATGCTTGGCCAATGATGGGCAAGATTCCCCAAGGGGGGAACGATCTGAGACAGGCAAGATCATGTGGGAGGCCCCCAAGGAAGGACTTTGGGGGGTACAGCAAAAGGGGGTGATGGACCCTCACCCTTTGGCTTTGACAAAGCCTGAGTCCTCATTCTGTCTGCAAAAAGTCTCCTAATCCCTTGGCTGCATTACTACCCCTGCCTGACTTAAGCCTGAGACAATGCCTTAAGCCTGAAACAATGACAGAGGTCATTGCAACAGAGGCAACAGAGGGTGGTGCAGCCCTGTGCTGGGAAGGGTGGGTTTCCTGGGCAATCAGGCCTAAGAAAGAATATGTAAAATCCTGTGAAATCTGCTTTGTTTAGAATGCTCTCAATTAAATGATAAGGGTCCAAGGAGGAAGTTGGTTTGTTCCTCAAAAGTTTTATTGCTCTTTAGCCATTAGACCCTGACTCAGAATAGGCCCTCAGAGTTCTTTGTTATCTATTGTTTGATCCCTACTGCCTGACAATGATTAATGAGCTTTACCTGTATTCTAGTGCAAATGAACCCAATGAAAGCCCATTGAGGAACAAGCTCCTGGCCCTTCTCCTTTGAGAGATCCACCACCTTTCCTCCCCAAGCAGATCATGTCTTGGTAGACTTATTCTCATCTGTTTTGGCCGGAGGGTGAGGGGGACCCTACGGGAGGAGCCCCCCCCCCACATCCATCTACCGTTGGGACCTTCTTCATCAAAACCCCAGCTCTTGTCAGCCTTGTTTGGTGCTGGATCAGCCAGATTGTTACTTTCAGCCACTTCAGTGTCTTCTTTCTGATGCCTGGGCAGTGCATAACTGCCACCTGTAAAGGTACCTGGATGGTTTGTAAAATTTAAAAATCGTTGCTGCATGCTTAATTTCCTTCTTTGGGAAGGAAATACTTTTCTTGCCTTCCAGGTCAAACCGTGTGCATGCAAAATTAGGAAAGCTTACCTTGAGTCGATATACACATTCCCTCTCTTTCCGTGTGACAATTCCAGGGTGCTCATCAATGCGATCAGTTCAGCCTTTTGAGCAGAGGCTCTGGGGAATAAGGCCTGAGCATCTACTATTCCTTCAAGAGTCACAACTGTATATCCAGCCTTTCTGCTTTCCCTGTGTCCATATAACTGCTTCTATCTGCATTATAGAGTCCAGCCTGCCTCTTCTAGAGTACGGTCTTGTAAATCACTTCTGCTAGAAGACACTTCAATTCTTCCAGCACAGCCATGCATTAGCATGAATGAGTCAGGCTCCAGGGGCAGGGAGGCAGGATTTAACTTACTTATAATTTTGAGGGAAATGTTGGGATTACCCAGAAGAATTGCTTGGTACCTGCCCATTCTTCCAGTAGTGAGCCACAATTTATTTATTTATTTGTTTGTTTGTTTGTTTGCTCTAGCAGGCTCAACACTTGGTGGGATGCATAAATGGTGATAGGCTGTCCCAAGGAAAACTTTGCACCTTCTCATAAGAGCTCACAGGTGGCTACCACGGTTCTCAAGCAGGCTGCCTACCTCTGGACAGTGTGATCTAGTTTCTTTGACAAATATGCAAGGGTTGCAGAATGTCACTAAGCATTTGGGTGAGGACTACTAGGGTAATGCCCTGCCTTTCATGAAATATAATTGAATGGGCAAAAAACAACAACCAAAAGGAAAGGGGGGGCTTTAGTAGGTTCAGAAGCCCCAAGGCCGGTGCAGAAGCCAGATGCACCTCCAGGGACACAAAAGCCTGAGTGCACTTCTTTGTCCCTCTAAAGGGCTATATTCTGGTCCCTTCAGAGCTTCATGCCATAGTTTAGCGATGAGCCCACAGCTTGGAATCCAAATGCGGCAGTAGCCTACCATTCCCAGAAATCCTCTTAACTGTTTCCTAGTATTGGGAACTCTCATTTGAATTATGGTTTCTTTCCCATTTCTAATAAGACTCCATTTGTCAGGTTAAAGCAGAAACCCCCAAAATCTTATAGCTTATTGGCAAATCTGGGCCTTTTGTGCTGATACTTTATAGCCACAAGATACCAGATGGTTCAAAGTAGCTCCAGGACTAAACACTGCTAAAATGATGTCCCAGTAATTAAGGGGTCATCTGCATATTGTAACAGAGTTCCTCCTTCTAGTTTTGGGTCCTCTAAGTCCTGGCTCAGGGTCTCCCCAAGGTTCATGGGGGAGTTCTTGAACCCTTTGTTAAGACTGTCCAGTGGTACTGAGTCTTGACTCAAGATTCTGGGTCCTAGCATTCAAAGGCAAACAATGGTTGAGGGTTTTGATCAACCAGAATGCAAAAGAAGGCATCTTTTAAGTCCAATCCTGAAAAGCAGAGGCTGCCCCCAGGTATACTGTTCACCAAAGCATAAGGATTCAGGACAGTGGGGTGAATGTCCCGAACAATGTCATTTATGGCCTTAAATCTTGTATTTAATGCTTATATTAAATATAATATAATGCTTATATTATTGCTTATTATATTAAATATAATGCTTATATTATATTATATTTAATATAATATGCTTAATAATATGTTTATATTATAATATGCTTAAATATATGCTTAAAAAATATGTTTAAATATAATATGCTTATATTTAATAATATGCTTATATTTAATAATATGCTTAAATTAATGCTCATTTGAGTGGGGTTTCTTAACAGGTAATATAGGTGTATTGTATGGGGAGTGGCAGGGTCAAATACGTCCATTTTCCTGAAGCTTCTGAATTTGGGGGTATATTCTTTTTAGGGCTTCTTTCCCCAAGGAAAGGATATACTGCCTCTTGCCGGGGTACCCAACCCTGGTTTGAGGTCAACTTTAACAGAAGAGGTTCACTTAACCCTCCTGGGCTTTCCAGCAGCCCATGCAGTGGGGTTTACGTGATTCTCAATTTCTTCCGGCCAGGGTCGCTTTTCTTCTTCTTCCCACGGTTTCACAAGGAACTGCCAGGTGTGCTCTGGAGGGGCCTGCAGGTGGAGCTGTTGTGCTTATGGAGAGAAAGTGATCTGCGCAGGAAGTCTGGACAGCCAGTCCCTTCCCGGAACAGGAACAGGACACTCAGGAATATATAAAAATTTATGAGTGAAAATGGTATCTCCCACATTCTAATGGTTTCAAGTGAAGCACATTCTGATAGTTTCAAGAAAAATTGGCTCTCAGGGCTTCCAGAAATTCCAGTTACAGTTACAGCATGCCGCAAGCACTCAGTTGGAGGTCTATTGCCCATGGACTACATTGCTTCATGATCAAGCAAGAAGTCAGCAATGTGTCCCCCACTGTTAGTTCTACCTGAGGTTCTGGGAGGAGGGGGGTGACTTTAATAGCTTGTTGTAGTAACAGAGCCTCTGGGCCCTGTCATTCATCATTGGGGCCGTATCCTTTCCTCAGCATAACTCTGGAGTTCTCAGACTCTGACTTTCCCACTGGGGGCCCTCATTTTTACAGGGCCCCTTTTCCTTGCAATATGCACATTGATCAGTGGCGATCTTCTTAGATGGGGGTTGGGTGCCTCTTGCCCAGCAACAGAATTACCCTGAGACCTGCTCCAAGAAAATCGTGGTCACTTCGGCCTTTTTCCCGTCTCTGTTATTATAAACTTTGAAGGCAAAATCTACTAATTGGGAAGAATTCATGCCTATTCCTCCCTCTAATTCTGAAGTTTCTTTCTGATGTCAGGTGCACTTTTAGAAATAAAGGTCGTATTCACCATTGTAATATTTTCAGGGGCATGTGTATCCAAATTAGTATATATTCTATAGGCCTGGTAGATTCTTTCAAGAAATTCAGAGGGGTTCTCTGTGGGCTTTTGTTGTACTGCCTGTACCATACTCAGACTTTTCTGCTTAGGGACTCCTTTCTTCTCTCCCTCAAGGATGAACCTTTTGTAATGCTCTAAGAGAGAAAGACCATTCTCATTAGGGTTCCCATTGGGATTGGTTAAAGGTTTTGCCTTAGTAGGGTTGGGAGCAGAATCTGGATTTTCTTGATGCAGTCTCCAAGCCTCCTCATTGTCTTGTCCAATACCAACCTCCACTCACCCCCTGTAAGCAAAATATTCAGTAAGTCTTGTACGTCTGCCCAGTTGGGATGGTGGGTGGCAAAAATTAGTGTAACTAAGTCATTTTCATGGGATCATTCCTATAAGGATTTGAATTTTTTCAGTTTATCAGATTTGATGTAGAAAACAGAGTGTGTGTCCAATAACATCCAGTGAGCTGGCCCTCTGGCCCGACTCCCACTGGAAGTCTTTGCAAAGGGTATTGTCCTGCCCCAGTAGAAGTTTGTCCTCTGCTGAATTTGGTTCTCTGGCTGGTTCAGAATGGTGAGACAAGTTCAGGCTCACCTCCTCTGGTTCCTTCAGCTGAGTAAGGAGGAAGACAGCCCCAGGGCTGGAGGGGCCAATGGATACCCTTAACCATGCTCACAGCAGCCAAACACACAGATATTCTTGGTCCCTTTCTTCTGAGCTTCTGCTATCTGCCACAGGCAAATTCCCTTTTCTCTGGACCGCTAATCTATTTTTTATTAATCCTGCACCTTTATTTTATAACGTCACAAAAGCCTATACATAAGGTATTTTCCTGATCTTTGACAACACAACTCTAACTGCAATATAGTATGGTAATTTAAAGACCCATCCAGCAGCCAGCACTCTCCTAAGTATAGATTATACATAAGCCAAACAGTATTATGATAAGAATAATTTCCTTTTTAGTGATAGGTTCATAAACATAGGTCGACCAATCACCCAAAATTCAGCCCAACTTTCCAGTCAAGATGGCAGCATAGTTAAACATGGCTTACCTCCTCACAAAACCATATCAAAATTACAACTAAACTATATACCAACCACCATTCAAAACCATCAGAAATCCAGCAGAATGTAAGTCCTACAACTAGAGAATTAAAGAAGAAACCATATTGAGACTGGTAGGAGGGGCAGAGACACAGAATGGCTAGTTCCACACCCATGTGTGGAGGATAAAAATCAGGAGGGTATCTTAGGAGTGAGGAGTCCCAGCCCCAGGCCAGGGTTCTTGTGCCAGGAAATTAATTCCCCATAACTTCTGGCTGTAAAAACTAGTGAGGATTGAGGCTGTGGAAGACAGAAACTGCTGGAACTCAGGCAGCTCTTTCTAAAGCCCCCCCCACACACACACACACTTACTTGGACTCACTCCCTCTGAACTCCAGCACTGAAGCAGCAGATTGAAAGGCATTAGAAACAGATGAGGAGGGAATGAATTGTCTGATATCAGGGTGAGAGCTGGGGGCAGCTTTCTCCCAGACAGAAGTGCTGGTAGAGGCCATTGTTCTTCTGATCCCTACCCCCAACAGAGACACAAAGGCAGCAAGCAGGTACCATATCTGAGCCTCCATCAGCCTGGTTCACACTCTTTGCCTCACTCTGGTGATTTCCTGAGGCCATGATCCACTCAACTTCTGAGCCCACCCAAGCAGTTTCCAGTGGCTATTCCATTTCCATATGAGTGTCTTGTCTTGGCCCATGCTTCAGATTTTCCCAAATTCTCTCAAACAAGCAGCATCTGCCTTCATGAACCCCATACTCCTTACTACTTTGCCCCAGGCCCAACACTGGCAGCAGCTGGCCTTGGTTCACAGCTTGGCCTTGCCTAGACACCTCCAAGTGCAGCACAAGTAGCAGCCATCTGCAGATCACTTTGTATCTTATGCTGTGTAACCTCAGACAGAACACAATCAGTGGCTGACCTTGGATGTACCAACAGCAATCAAGGCTCAACTATAAGAGAATGTACCCAGCCCACACAGTGGGCCACCTTAAATACTTAATTGGGTATAGGAGAGGCTGTGCCACAAGACTCTACAGGACACTTAATATGTTAGGCCACTCTACCAAGCCTGGGAGACACTGCAACTCTACCTAATACATATAAGCAAACACAGGGAGGCTGCCAAAATGAGGAGACAAAGAAACCTGGCCCAAATGAAAAAACAGACCAAACTCCAGAAAAATAACTAAACAAAATGCAGATAAGCATTCTATCAGATGAACAGTTATAAACACTGGTTATGAGGATGCCTAAGGAACTTAGTGAGGATCTCAACAGCATAAAAAAAAAAATCCAATCAGAAACAAAGGATACGCTCATTGAAATAGAGAATAATTTACAGGGAATTAACAGTAGGGTGGATGAAGGTGAGAATCAAATCAGCAATTTGGAACATAAGGAAGCAAAAAACAACCATTCAGAACAGCAAGAAGACAAAAGGAATAAAAATAAAAATGAGTGTAAGGAGCCTCTAGGACAATTTCAAGCATACCAACATTTGTATCATGGGGGTGCTGGAAGGAGAAGAGAGAGAGCAAGTAATTGAACAACAATTTGAAAAAACAGTGACAGAAAACTTCCCTAATGTGGTGAAGGAAATAGACATGCAAGTCCAGAAAGTTCGGAGTCCTAAGCAAGATGAACCCAAAGAGGCCCACACCAAGACACATCATAATGAAAATGCCAAAGGTTAAAGACAAGGAGAGAATCTTAAAAGCAAGAGAAAAGCAGTTAGTTACCAACAAGGGAGCTCACATAAGACTGTCAGCTGATTTCTCAAAAGAAACTTTGCAGGCTAGAAGGGACTGGCAAGAAATATTCAGTGATGAAGAGCAAGGACTGCAACCAAGATTACTCTACCCAGCGAAGCTATCATTTAGGATCAGAAGACAGAAAAATGTGCTTCCCAGACAAGAAAAAGCTAAAGGAGTCACCACTAGACACATATATGAAATGCTAAAGAGTCTTCTTTAAGAAGAAGAAAATAAAAAATATGAATGATAAAATGGCAATAAGTACATATCTATCAATTGTTTGTAAAAACCAAAATAAACAAAGGAGCAGAACAGAAACCGATTCATAGATGCAGGGAACATTTTGATGGTTGCCAGATGGAAGGGGGCCAGGGAGATGGGTGAAAAAGTGAAGGGACTAAGAAGTACGAACAGGTAGTTGCGGAATAGTCACGGGGATATAAAGCACGGCATAGGGAATAGAGTAGCCGAAGAACATGTACTCAGGACCCATGGGCTTGGGAAACAGTGTGGGGATTAACTTAGGGAGTGTGAGGCAGGGGACTTGGGTAGAGAAAGGAAAAGAGAGAAAAACTGACTGCTGTAACAGCATAAACAATAAAATATAATTTTAAAAAATTCATTCCTAAAGGCTGTTTCCTGGAACGGAGGCTTCCCCTCATCATTCTACCAGACAGATCTCTGTAATAAAACACAAACCAGAAGGCACCTTAATTCCTGATGACCAACCTAAGTCCTAACCCAAAACTGTAATCCTGAACCAGAAAGTATAGTGATTCAATCAAAAGTGAAACTCGAAAGGGAGTCCCAAGAGTTGGAGAAAGAGATTCCTCAAGTAAAATCACTTGGCAGCTGCTAGGGAGTCTCCAAATGTATACCCCAGGACCCCCAGTCCAGGCAGCCCACCAGACACCCCACCAAATTCCCAGACTCACCGGAGAGTCCAGAGCTGTCCTGACTGGAGTTGCCGGAATATGGAACTGCAAACGTTTGCCACTGGAGAAGCTTTTTCCTTCAGTTGTGTCCTCTTCTGATGCAAGAGATCTTTTTGCTCATGCAAATCTTGTTTATTCCCCAGGCCCGTCACTACCAGAACCAGTAAGTAGAGACAAGGATTGAATCTTCACGGGCACTTTACTCAGATGCTGGTGATCTAAGAAGACAGTGGGTTATGTACCCAAAAAACTGTCTTCATGTCTCATCCCCAGCTGACCAGTGATTCCTTATCTGTGTCTAGACGTCCTCTCCCGAGGCACAAAGGCTCAGATACCATCTGGATTGTTTGCAGTTCCCCCGCATTCTGTTAGGTCTAGTCATGCAGCCCAGTTCCTGGAACAACAGCTCTTTAATGCGTGCATTACTCATTAAGCCTCCTCACTATAAGCTAAAGCTAACATTTTTTAACTCCGAGTTCCCTCATCAGTATCACCATATCATTTTCCTCCGTTACATCAACCCAGGCCTAAAGAAATGAAGGCCTGTCCTGTAGAAAATGCTTCTCCAAATTCAGAGCAATCCTTTTGGGGCAGAAGAGGCATTTTCGGTAACTGAACAACTCCATTCCCCACCCCCCAAATTTGCTGTAGCTCAGTAATCTGGCTCCAAGTATGACTAGATAGCTCAGACGTAGCCAGCAATAACTGATTTGCCGAAGTTTTCATCTATATCAGTTTACATAAGCAACTTGCTTCAAAGAGTGTTTTGAAGTTGTTTACAGAATAAACAATTTGTGTCTGTCTGAAAAAACAGAGCCACTGATATGCATAAGAAAAGTTTGCAGCTGCCAAGGTGGCGTGAGGTTGCTTACCAGGAAGGCCCACACTGTCTGCCCAGGGGCAGTGTCCTGGGTCCCCTGCACCTGGGCCCAGTGTCCGCAACGCTGTGTGTGATGAGGGCACTGCATTGTCATACCTGATTTCTACAGTCCCTCTCAACGCACAGAGGTTTGAATTTCTGAAGCAGCACATCCCTACCTTTGGATGATTTTCTAGTGGAAAACCAAGCGGTGGGGCCCACATGTGAAATCTTTGATTTTGTAATTAACCCCCACCATTGCTACACCCCCAACCCAGAGGTGGGCCGTTCCCCATGGTTGTGGTGTCTGTGCTTCCGTCCCCTCTTCTGTGGGGATAAGGTGGGGACGGGTTGAATGGTGCCTTTACCCTGGGGGCGGGCGGCGAGGATAAAGGGTGGGGTAGTGGACAAGATCACCCAACGGGAGGTGGAGGATTAGAAGCTCCCGCAGGGTGGTTTAGGTGGAGGGCCAGGAAGAGGCAGGCACTTGAGGAGAGGGCTCAAGTGGAGGCAGCAGTGAACACCCTGGCTGGCCAGGGACGCCCCTATTGAGTGCGTCACCGGATCTTGGTGCCGTAGAGTGAGCACAGTCCGGGTCCACACACCAGACTCCTCCCCAGCTGGCATCAAAGGGCTGAGTGGTGGGTGCTCAGCACCCAATCCCTTCCTAGTCGCCCCTGCCGGGCTACTGTAGAACAAAAATGGAGCCGCAAAAACTGCAGCTCAGCCACTGCCAGTGGGCCCTGGGCAGGCAGGCGGCCTGCCGGGTGCGGTGACGGTGTGGTAGGCCTCCCAGAGCTGTCCTGATAGAAAGCAGACAGAAGCAGCAATCTGTGTTATCTTAATACCTCACTACACAGTGGGAAGCAGTATGCAGCAAGCATGTTTAATACCTTCACGGGAAACTGCTGTACAGGAACATGCGCTATATTCAAGAATGCACCCCGAACACTTGATCCAGACCAGCAAGAGAGAAGTGACTGATGCACGAGCACATGCGTGGTGCACAAATGGTGACCTCGAGCCTCGTATCCACCAGCTCCAGCCTTGCAATGCCTGACACTTTGCTGCTGGCCCAAACAGCTGCATGCCATGAGGAGTATGCCAGATGTGGCTGAGACGCCCAGGAAGAGGCCACTGCCTGCAAAGACCTTGGAGCTAACCAGGCAGCTTCCCTGGACATTTGTAAAGACAGCCAACTGCAGTCACAAGAAACAACAGCCCCACCTAAAACTTGCCACTGGAGAAGCTTTTTCCTGCAGCTGAGTCCTCTTCAGGTGCAAGAGATCTGTTGCTCACAGAGAATCCTGTTTGCCCCCCAGGACCCCCGCCATGGAGACTGGCTGCTGTACCCAAGCCACCCCAGCTGCGGACACAACAGGTGCACCTGTGTGGGAGGCACAGCCTGGTTGCCATGGAGCTCCAAGGATAAGGGGATCACCATCAAGTCAATATCAAAAGTCTTCTTGTGGTCCCTGAGGCATTTGGGGCACCTCTTCTCACTGTGCTAAAGGGGAAGAAACCCCACATGCCTCTTGCACAAACTGTGTTCCTGGAAGCACACTCTCTTAATCACAACACCTGCAGGGCCTGGCAAAGGGGCAGCGGTGCTAATAACAGGCACAACAACAGGTGCTGTAGGCATGGAAGCAACCAAGTCTAGACTTGGCACACACATACAGCACCAGCAAGAGCGTCCCTCGTGCATCCAGCAGGAAGTGGAGCCAGCAAGTCCATGGCAGGTGCTTCTGCAGTGTCCCCCAGGGGTCTTCGAATAGTTGGAGCAAGTGCTTGCTTCAAGTGCATGCTTTCAGCATGTCAGCAGGAGCTACGGGCGCCTCCCCAGAGGGCTGCACTTGTGTGGTGCTTGCAGAACCAGAGATGACCAGCCAGCCTGTTGTGGAAACAGTTCCAGGTCCCATAGCAGGACCCCTTGTCTCAGCCTTGCAGAGTGAAGGCTCCACAGTGAACAGGACAGAAGCTACAGAGTGTCCCAACCCAAGGCTGAAGTCCAGCAGGAGAGACAGGAACAGGACAGAATTCCCACCAGAAGTCATCCCCAATACCATAGGACTGGGGAGGACAAGTCAAGCCTAAGGTCGCCATCCTTCTGCTCCTTCGCCTGCCACCACTAGGGGTGAAGAAGAGGAGAGAGTGCCAGCAGCCCAGGAGATACAACCCTGGCCCCATGAAAACACCCCCGCAGCCCCATCACAAAGGAGTCTAGGTTATCTCAAAAATTGCGAGCTGAACTATGACTAGCTCAGGGTCTTCCAGCAGAAATAGCTTTTCATTGACTTCCAGCCTGCCTGCCTGCACCTGTCCACCATGCAGACACCAAGTCCAAGATGGTGGAGGAGAGCTTCACATCGTCTGGGGAGGGCTGCATGCCATCAGCAGACAGGGACCCTATCTGAGGCCAAGGGGACAATGATTTTGAAACCCATAAAAAAGGAGTTAAATGTGAAAACTTTGGTGTTTTCATTTAGTGTGCCTTAGATTTAAGTAAATAAATAAAAGTGAGTAAAATACATTTTAAGAATTACAAAAACCTTATAAAGGATGAAGGCACATTTCTTTTCATCACAAAATTCATGTGCATGTGCTGGTGAGAAGAGTAAGGCAGGTGAAGGGAGAATCAAAACACCTGCCCTCACACCTGGAATGACATGGCGACTCGGTGGGCCTATGCTGGTAAGAAGAGGGGTCTCTTACCTCCTGTCACAATCTGTTTGGGCTGCTACAACAAAAAGATCGTAAACTGGGTGGCTATAAACAGCATGTATTTCTCATGGTTCTGGGGGCTGGGAAGTCCAAGTTCATGGTTCTGAAAGATTGTGGCTGGTGGGGGCCCGCTTCCTCATGGATGGCTGCCTTCTCCTTGGAACCTCACAAGGCAGAAGGGGCAGGCCAGCTCTCTGGGCCCTCTTGTACACGGGCACTAACACATTCGCGAGGGCTCCACCCTCATGACCTAATGACCTCCTAAAGGCCGCACCTAAAACCATCAACTTGGGATTTTAGCACGTGAATTTCAGGAGGACACAAACATTCAAAGTGCACATATTTCATTATTTAGCCCAGGGGTTCTCAAACAGCAGGAGATTTCAGACTCACCTGGGAGGATTTCTGAAATGCCGAGTCTTGGCCCTAAACAAACTGAACCTATACCTCTTAGATGGAGACCAACTCGAGTGATGCTGATGGAGATCATTCAATATCTGCACCCAGAAGAACACTGGTACAAGGTTCAGTTTAAGGACTGACGTTGAGTGTCAGCCAGCAGGCCCCACAGGCTTCCATGGAAATGTCCTCATCTTTCTGAACTAGGTACTGGTTCATTTTAATGATACCTATTATACTGACATTCACTCATTAACAGATACCGGAATACAAGTGCCTGTGCTAGACACTGTTTTAGCTGCTCTATTAGTTGTCTTTAGATTTCTTGACTTACTTTTACAATGCTGCCTACAGACCTACCTGAGTTTTTTCAACTGCTGTCTAGCATGCCGTTGTATGGGCGAGCGCTATATAACCTGTCCCCAAAGGCAGAAGTTGTGATAAGGGTCTCAAGAGTTGGAAACTTTTAGTTTAAGTAAGAGCTCATAAGCTTAGAAACCAACGCGTGTGAAAGCTGTTGTTCCAGGAACTGAAGACATGACCCGCCCTGGACTCCAGGGGACGGTGAGCAGTCCCACCTCGTGACTCAGGAGGGCTGTGGGCAATCCGAGATGGTATCTGAGCTCCTGTGCTCCGGGGTGAGTTGACCACCACCCAGGGGGAGAATACTGCAGTTTTTTAAATCCAATTAACTTTTCTCTGAATTCCCAACCCTTTACCTACACTTTGTTCTCCTTATGAAAAGGGACATTTTAAAATGGAATTTGAGACTGTCTGTTAAGGCATGAACCGGCCATCTTCTCAGATGGCCGGCGGTCTGAATAAAGTGCCCATAAAGATTCAATCCCTGTCTCTGCTTACTGTGTTCCGTATGTGACAAGCCGCATGAATGCTGTCCACCCCACCCCGCCCCCCCAGTTTCAAGAGGTTTTGAAGCACTGGTACATACTGCATAAGAAAATTACAAATTATTCTGTTGTTTTGAGAGTGTATCTACACTCAGAAAGAGAAAAACGTGTTTTCCTCCTGTGTTTGCAGGACTAGGACAGCATACATATGTCAGGAAAGGAAATAAAATGTCTTTGTCTTATTGTCTTGAGATAACAAGTAACTGCTTCTTTCTCACAATACAGGGAGGAGCAAAAGTAGGTTTATAGCTGTTTGTGTGGAAACTAACACAATAATTAATAAATAGTAGTACAAGAATAAGCTCTGTTTTGTGTACTCACAGCTGCAGACCTGAGACAGGATAGGGAGAAGCTAGGAAAACCCTTTTGGGAGTGGAATAGGGACGCTGAGACAGAGAGCTGAACACAATGGCAGAGCTATTGACAGCCAGGGGCAGATGGTCACCCCGGCAGGGGGAAGACTGGGCAAAGAAGGACCTCTCCCCTGGGATGCCCTTTCCTTGCCTGGCCTCTCCTCCCTGGAGATAACTTCAGGGCCTCGGGTGTGGTTCAGCTCCAGGCCCAGAAGAGCAGAGAAACCAGGTGGGGGTCTCCAGAACCAACTAAAGACCCTGTCGCTGACCAATTGGAAGAGACCGTGACCCTGAAAGGGCACACCTGGGGGGCTGAAGAATGTTCTACTGAACCCTCCCCTGAGACCTTCCTTAAGATTCAAGCCTGCAATAAAGAGAGAAAAACCTCAAGGTCTCAAAGGACCTGCACACACGGTCCCTCCCTCTGCAGAGCAGCCCGTGCCATTCCCTGTCCCTTCGCCTTTCCCCACAGGGCTGCACCTCCTAAGTGCCAGGCAGCTGGTCCCAGGCTGACCCCCTGAACCTGTCCCCAAAGCCCCCTTTCCTCTGACTTCCCAGTGAGCTCGGGCAGCCCAGCCCAGGCTCTCCTGCTGCTTCTTTATGCTAAGTCCGTCCTTGTGTCACTGTCCCCAGCTTTAGCAAACGGACCCTCCTAGTCAAGTGGACTCATGCTGTGAAATCCTTCCCACACAAAGTCAAGAACCCACACTCTGCAGCTGGCCCCAGGCAGACCTGCTCGGGGCCAGGCCCCTGTCCTGTAACCAATCTACTTTTGCCCCACCGTGTATCACCATGTCCCAGCCTTGTGTAGTTAGTAGGGCAAAAAAAAAAAGTCTTTTAGCAAACGACAGCCACCTTTGGAAAATTCATCTGCTCTGGTCTTACCCATTGAGAGAGCAAGGGGTTCACAATGTGACTGTGTCTGGTGTAGGCCTAACAGCACGGCCCAAGTTCTGCGCTGCCTTGACCTGTGGTGACACTGGGAGGGCCCTGACTGTCCCAATTCCCTTTCTGCACTCTGCACCTGGGGCTAAGGTCCCCAGCCAAACAACCCTCCCTATCAAGGAAGCCAGAGGCAGTTCCTCTTTTCCTGAAGGGGTGAGTTTCAGTTCCCTGCTAGCCAGGGACATTACTCACCCAGGCCAATCACGTCCTCCGGGGCAACCAGCTTCACTCCAGTCTGCCTCCCACGGCCTCTCTCTGTTCACTCCATCCCCCTGTGGCCCTGCAGATGTGCTGTGTCCTCCCCTGGCTTGTGAGTGTGCATGACAAACTGCTGCCTGTCCAGTGTCAGGTGTCCAGTGTGCTGTCCCCATAACTCCAGGGCAGGAATCCTTCCCTCATGAATGGGATGAATCCAAGGTGATCATAACATCTTCTAGCCACTGAAATCGATTCCTTGTTAAAATAAAATAAATTTGTATATGTTTAAATAAAATAAACTTGTGTGATTTTAGAACACATTAGAAATCAAGTATTTTTTTCACCAATACCAAGACAGTCAGAAAACACGATCTCCTTGGGCATTTTCTCTTTATCACAGCCTGTCCTTGCGGTAGGCTGGCGACAGAAATGTAAGTGATCGGCCAGTTGCACGGTTTCTGCAGTGGCCACAGCCGGTCCCTGCCACAGCCAGCCCACAAGGGGCGAAAGAGGGAGGCACCATTTCTCAGGAAGCACACTAGGTAAACACAAGGAACAAGGCCTTCCGCAAATATTTTTGCTGGAGGACCCGGAGTGCGATCAACACCTATTGTTTACTTGACCAAAACTAAGCCGAGCTCCCAGCGTTCAGGCAGGACATCAGACAGTACAGATGCAGGAGAGAGACGTGAGTGGGAAAGAAGGGAAGAGAGGGGAGGTGTCATCCAATCGCTGTCCTGACCGACCACACTTGTCAGACAGGGTCCCAGGGACCGTGCACAGCGTCTCCCCGGGAAGGATTTCCTCCTTCCAGACCAGGTGGCAGGCAGCGGAGTCCCAGGAAGGCTGCGTAAGATTCTGTTATGTAAAGGATTACCTGGGAAGTGAGGCCCAGCATGCTACAGGGAAGCAACCTTTGACCCCCCGCAGGCAGCACAGTGGTTGGGTGACGATCCGCCCAGAGAGCTTCCTGGAGGACCAGAAAGCCTTGTTTGCATGTCATCGAATGCCACTAGGTGTTCTACTAGCAACCAGCTACCATCTACTAGCTACTATGTGCCACAGACCAGAACATTATGTCCTTTAAGTCGCTTAACACATGTTTGAGATAGGTGCTACCGTACACATTTTACTAATAAGGAAATGCATTAAGTAACTTATTCAAAGTTGTGCAGTTAATAAGAGGTGGAGCCTAAGCTCGAGCCAAGAGCCAAGGTTCTGAACAGCAATCAGAATGTGTCTGGGCATTTTAGGGGGAAGGGACTAGAGGAGCGCCTACTTAGCACAACCAACTCCAAGTGCCATACTAAGAAATAGGTCATAGCTTTTATACAAACACAGAATTTTTTTTTCAGAAAAAAAAATCAACCAGGTGTCCCTGAAGCATACACCATTAGAGCGTCATCAGAACACAGGTGAATCCATTTGGTTGGAAGTGAGAGTCCCGATGAAGAGGATAAAAAAAAAATGCACAGCCACCCTGCATGTTTTGATGCCGCTTTCCAAACAGCTTGCAACTTACCGGCAAACTCACTGGAGGAGTATTTTGTGTCGAATAGAAAGCACAGTCCAAACATGCGTGCTCGGAAGGGTGTTGATCCGCAGCCCGCACTGCGTTGGTTGTGTTCCTCTTTTCCTCGTACAAGCACGTTCATATAACGTCAACACCCAGGGCCGTAGCAGAAGGAAGTCACGCTAACCGACGGGAACAGAGAATTACCTCGGAGCTCAGCACTCCAGCACGGGGCTGCCTTCCGATGGTCTCTAGCGCAGAAGAAGCTGCTCCCCTTGAGTACACCCCTCCTGGCCGTGTGTCCTCTCTTCATTTACTTTCACTGCTTCTTTTGGGTCGCCGTTCATTTCCATTGATGACTTAGGTTTGTATTTAAGGAATTATATCATAAAATCCTCCGAAGCTTAAACAGCTGACCTGGCTAAATACATAGTCACCTTCTTAAAGGTCTTTTGTAAAAATTCATTGTTATGAAATGTTTTAGACGTAATGATTTATAATGGCATTTATAGAACTTAACAATAGGTCTGAAGGATTCACCCGTAAAATAGTGCAGTTTTGCTAATTGTGTTAGTTCAGTGAGGTGTTCATATTGACATTAAATCACTGTGTTTAAAGACACTGTCTTCTGCCCAGACTGGTGTGGCTCAGTGGATTGAGGGACGGCCTGCAAACCAAAGGGTCACTGGTTCGATTCCTGGTCAGGCCACACGCCTGGGTTGTGAGCCAGGTCCCCAGCTGAAGGCATGCAACAGGCAAATGGTCGGTGTTTCCCTTACACATTGATGTTTCTCTTCCTCTCTTTCTCCCTCCCTTCTCCTCTAAAAATAAATTCATAAAATCTTAAAAAAAAAAAAGACGCTGTCTCCCGCTAAACCTGCCCATGGTTATACCACATTCCTTTGGTCTCCCTTACTACTTCACACTTGTTTTAATTAGCATTATGTCCACTCTGTAAATAAATAATTATCTTTATATATCTGCTGTACAACTTTTAACTTGCTCTGACTCTTCTTTTATTACATTGAAAGTGGTTTCTTTAAATGATGGACATACGTCTTTCTCTCCAAACCTCAAAACTCCTAGCAGAATACTCTAAACCGTGTGGACTCCCAGATGCACACACGCACACCCTACCCCCCAGAATTTTGTCTGACAGTCAGTGTTTCAAGTCAATTAATAATCTTGTACCTGTGCAAGTATCTCATAGGAATTGCCATAAATGACTCCTCCCAGATACAAGTCGTCTCTGCGGTCATTTCTTGTCTTAGAGTAAAACACTCCCAACTACTCGTTTATATGATCAAATAGGCTCATCTCTGAGAGTCCATCTGAGAAGGAAATTTAACATGTAAGTGAGCATTCACTTGTGAAAGATGTTACTGTGTCTTAGGGGCTAAAGAAAGTTTAAACTGATAACCTAAAAATAAAGATACCAAAATGAGAGGCCACAAGCACGCGTTTGCAATGAAAAGGAATGGCTATTTGGAAGGCACTGATTAAGGCCGAAACCCGAATAGTGTTCTGATTAAGGGACAAAGTCAAGGGGTATTTATGAGAAAGGGAAGGGGAACAATGCCATCAATAAAAGGGAGGCCCCTTTATTGGTGTAGATAACCTAACACAGCTACGCCAATTCCACACAATGTTTTAATTTTAATGATATCTGCCATGTGCTTTTCCTCAGAAACAGTTCTGTGGGATTCAACGCTGCATACGGCACAATCCGAAGGTTGCTTTGTTTTACCATTCCAAAGCTTTGAGGCCTAAAATGTGCAAGGCAGTTCCTCTAGGATGGCGAGTCGGACGTTATTTTGAAGGGGCTCTGTTTATATTATTTTTCTATACCTCCCCCTTTTTGATTGCAATCTTTTTTGGAAAACGTCACGCTCAGTTAGCAGGAAGGCTCGTTCCTGGCGTGTCCTGTCCCAGTAATACAGGATGGTAAACACACAGGGAGAGGGGAACTGAGACGGAGAGTTCACAGCCAGGTGCAGACAGTCACCAGGTCAAAGGGCCCCAGAGCCCAGCCAGGGAAAAACTGGGAAAACAGGAACCTCGCCTCCAGGGTGAACTTTCCTCTCCTGGTCTTTCTTCCCTGGAGATAACATCTAGGCCTCAGTTGCATTTCAGCTCCAGGCCCAGAAAAGCAGCAAAACCTGGTGGGTGATGCCAGAATCAACCGCAATGACTAAAGACCCCGAAAGGGCACACCTGGAGAAATGATGAGTATTCTACAGAAAGCCTCCTCTGAGACTTCCCCTAAGACAATGGGCAGCTGGCAGCTGTCCCTGGCTAATCCCCTGAACCTATCCCCAACCACCCCCACCCCCACCCTTACTCTCATGCTCTCCTGTTGCACACAGAGCAGGCATTTAGTAAAAAGCAACACAGCCGGCAAACTAGCCAGCAAACTAAAGGCGGGGCTCCAGCTGCCGTATGTTTTATGTATTTTTTATAGTTTGTTAACTGCGTGGAAGAAGCTATACAACTGGCATGTAGAAGACATAACTCTCACAGCAAAATGACAGTGAGACTTAGCAGTGATTCCTGTGGTTCTCAACTTTTTAAAAAAATCAAACAGAATCATTATTTTTTTCCTATAGACTCCATATTCAGGAAGATTTTAGTCAGTAGACTAACTGATATATACTGAGTAATAAATTAGTTTATCCAATTTTACTCAATGTAGATATTGAGCATGCAATCTCAAAAGGGACAAATACTGATTCTCGTGGAGTAGATGAAAAGATCTTACTCTTTTTATGTAATATATTCATAATATATTTATGCACAAAGAAAGAGATGTATACAATATATAAAACATATGCAATATATCTATGGTATTAAAATTTCATGGCAGGTGATCAGGAAAAAATATGTCTAAAAAGACTCTGGGGGGGTAATGATGGAAAAAAAAACAGTAATGATGCACTCATATAAATGCTGCCATTCAGAACTTTTGATCTGTATGAGTTTATCAGTACTATTGCATTCATTTGAAATTTCAGTCAAAAGCAAATGAAAGGCATATCTCACCTGGCTGGTATGGGCCTGTTAACCAAAGGGCCGCTGGTTCAATTCCCAGTCAGGGTACATGCCTGGGTTGCAGACCAGGTTCCCCGTGGGGAGTATACATGAAGCACCCACACATTGATGTTTCTCTCCGTCTCTTTCTCCCTCCTTTCCCCTGTCTAAAAATAAATAAATAAAATCTTTAATACAAAAAAGTCATATCTCAGCTTGTGGGTAGTAATTGTTCATTCAACAGTGAGCATTCTGCCAGGTGATGCCCTAGATGCTGGAACTATGAGAGGTTAGAAACACAGCCCCGCCTTTATGGAGCTTACATTCAGGCTGGGGAGGCAGTAGACAAATGGATGTCATATAGTATCATATCAAATCATATCAAATAAGGTATCAGGAGAAGAACAAGGCAAGGATGAACGTTGACAGAGAGAACAGGGTGCTATTTCCTATCATGTGACCAGTAAGAGGAGGTTCTCTTTGGTAAGGTGTGATTTGAGTTGAGTCCTGAGCGTTTTGAAGCAGATACTGTACTGATAACCAGGGTAATGATGTTCCATGTAGAGCAGAGCCCAAAGAGCCTGAGGTTGGAGTGGGCTCCGTGGGCTGGAAGTACAGCAGAGAGGCTAAAGACGTAGGTGCAGACGAGCGAAGGGAAGGAGCGGGAGACGGGGCCAGAGTAGCAGGGAAGGGGGGGAGGACGTGGGATGTGACAGCTTCCCACCCCTGAGGGACGTGGGAAGCCTCTGAGGGTGTGGGGAGAGGAGTCTGTCTCGTGTCTTCCATCCCCAGAGGTTACACCGGCTGCCCTGTGGAGAAGAGACCGCAGCTCAGCGGGCGTGGAAGAGAGGAGGCCAGTGGGAAGGCTATGGCAAGAGTGTCGGCACAAAATAATGGGGACTGGACTGGGGCCTGCAGGCGTGGGGTGCACTTTACAACATGCTCTTTGAAAAGTCCCAAATACAACAAAACAGAGAAGACCCCCAAACAACTCAAGATCCCTATGATAAAAGATTCCAGATTGAGAAATAAAATATTATCCCAAATTCTAGGTCTTATTTGGGGGAATCTTTGCCTATTTGTGTGCATGTTCAAGAAAAAAAATTTTTCTTCCTGGCATGGTAATTATTCACGTTGGAAAAAAAAAGCAGTCAGCAAATTTCACTTTTTTTAAAGAGGAAAATTTTATAGCTGGACCAAATTGAAATATTTTATATGTAAATAAGGAGCCGCTCTCAGTGAAAGACAAGCTCTGTATATTTTGTTCCTTGAATGTCCCTTCTTTTTTGAAGCTGTCAACCACCTTTCCCTACTTGCAAGTGGCCTGGGGTGGCGTAACCTAGGGTGAGTTGGTTTTGAAGTGCACCGGCGCCTCCAGCGCACAGCAAGTACAGGGTGAGCATGAATGAATGAGTCTTCCCGTGCGATGATGTTTGGCCGACTCCTGGGGCTGAGCAACCGTTACGTTTAGTGTGGTGAGACTCTCTTCCAGCAGAAACCAGACACTGGCCCCCGGAATCTGCTCAGCCAACGGCTATTCATCACTTTTGAAGCTGCCTCGAATTCTTGTTGGAGGTAGGCTGTCCTAAATACGTAAGAATAATCACCGGTTCTCCGGGAGGCGGAGAAGTCCAAGCCAGGAGATGTGCGAGGTGGCCCAGCTGGGATGAGTTCCTGCGCGGAGGGAGGAGGGACTCTCCTCTGGGGCCCCCGGGGTCGTGTGGCTTCTGTGTCACCCTCATGTCAGCCTAACGAAGGGCTGTAGACAGATGGGATCCAAATGTCTACTATCAAAACACGTGCATTTCACGACCTGTGGGCTGTCACTTCACTCGAGGAACGGAGAATAGGATGCACAGGAAAAAAATTAACAGGGACTTTTAAACAGAGACTTAAACTGGCTTCCTCCGTCCTAGAACGCAAATAAATTACACGGCAAGGCAATGTGTACGTAAACACGGACCGAGGAAATATCTGTACTCTGTATTAAAGGTACTGTTTGCTCTGTGTGTGCGTGTTTAAAAAATATTTTTAAGTATTTATAAAAGGAAAGATAGTTTGGCTCATCGTATACCTCAGATAAAGAGAAAACAGAGCTGGCAGGCCTACGGCTGGGGAAAGGGCATGAAATATTAACGACCTGCGGACCAGAGGGAGAGGGCTGAGATCAAAGTCGCACTTGAAGCAGCGCAGCCAGCGAGCCACCGCGCGACAGCTGGCTTCTCCCATCCTCCTCGGGAGCGGAGGGGGCTGGCGGTTGGGGGCCTAATCCGTCGTGGGAGCTTTACCTCACTCGAATGCAGGCCGAGGTGGACGCCTTCCTGCCGATGATCTCCGGGTAAGCACGGGAAGAAAGGGAAGGTGCGAAGGCTGTCCAGCGTTCTGGGATAGCCTCGCTAGGGCCACGAAAAGCAGAAGGCCACGAACCCCACGCATCCCTGAACTTGGAGCGCTGTGTGCAAGTCCGTTCCGCACCAATGACGGAAATGACAAATCGTGTGAAGGGTTTTAGGTACGACAGCCCTAGGGTCTGTCACATGCAACTATTTTATCCATGAGTGGAGTATTTTAATTTGAAAGCAGTCTAATAATGTTTCACACATTGTATAGTTTTACACAAAAGTATTATACACCCCCCCCATATTCATCAGTTATAATTTAAGAATTTTACAAGAATATGTTGACATGCAATTAAACTACCCTCTCGCTCAGACTGGGTCTTGTCTTTAAAAAAATATTATTTTAAAAAACTAAATGGAAAATAAACATTACTTTAAAACAGCATGTGATAGGTAGAAAACAAAATAATGAAAGTGCTATTAATATGGAGGAGAGAAAAGCAAGCCTCAATATTTATATTTTTTCACAATATTCATGTTTCTTAGAAACTCCTGAGAGTCTTGAGCTCTGTAACGCCCAGACTCCTGGGGTCATGGGAAGTGAGCTCCGCCGAGCGCAGACCGAGACCAGGAGCCCGGTCGTTACGTCTGGACGCCCGCGCGTTCTCACTCGGTTTGTCCCTCTAAAGGTCAACCAGTGCCTGAAAGCAATTTTAAAGTCAGCAAGGCTCCACATACGCTAGGAGTCTTTTTTTTTTTAAAATTCTTGCTCTTCAGAGTAACTATCTGTAGTTACTTATGTCCTTATATAGAAAAAGAATGTATTTTGCCTTAGAAAGACAAAAAATAATGAACTGGATTTATGGCTAATTTCTCTCACTTATCTTCCTCCCCAGGGTATTTCACGAAACAATGTTCCAGTTCTAGAGACAGTTACTAGGATGCAAGCACTACGTAGGAAACAGATATTTCATTTTTAGGTTGCCTATTATAATATTCCAAACGGCCTTCTCTCCCCCAAGAGCTGGGCGCTGAATTCCTTTCGGAGTGAGGTGGTGACTGCAGCAGCTGGGGGGTCCTGGCAATACTGCATTGTTGTTGATTTCGGTCCCTTGGTTACACAACAGAGTGTCTTGTTTCCGGGAGATGCACGCTCAAGCGTTCATAGTGAGTGGGGCAGGGTGACTGTGATTCACTCCTGTACGGCACAGGAAAAAGGCAGCAGAGAGAGAGAGAGAATGTGGTAAAATGTTAAAGGCTGAGTGACAGATTGAGAAAGTTTTTTGTGTTATTCTTGCAACATTTTTGTACGTTTGAAATTATTTCAAAATAACCAGTAAAACAGATAAGAAAGAGCACACTTTGAAAGGAGGGCCTTCACATGGCCAGATGTCGGACTATCTGAAGCTCAGACAGACAATTGTGAATGTAACCCAATGAATAAATAGTCCATGAGTCCACAGTTATACAGAAAGGAAGGAAGGAAGAAAGACAGAGGGAAGGGAGAAAAAGAATGACTACAATTGGAGGTTACTCTTATGCCAATGTCTTAATCTGAAAATTTTCAAGAGAAAAACTTAAGCATTTACCCAGTCTTTTGGAGAGGAATTATAGTCATTACCAGTTGCTGAGTGAAAGAAAGATTTTATTTTCAGAAGAATGCCAGCTCAGGTATGTTAAAGAAAATATAGGCTAAAAATCACCGTATAGCCACCAGCATTGAAATAACCGTAATCAGTTATACAAAGATCATCAATGCATGCTGAAAAAAAAAGTGTGCATGTGTGTAAATGCATAGAAATATATAGTAAAATGTTAATGATATTGATATTGAATTTATGACTCAGGTGTACAGACTTTCTCATATTTTCAATTTTGCATGTTTGAAAACCCCCAAAACATACAAAAGCTTTTCTAACACCAGCGCCACCCCATGGTTGATGGGAGCACAGAAACTCAGTCCTGACCCGGAAAAATCCATCCCTGACGCATTAAAGGACTGTGGTCTGTTCAATGTTTTGCTCGTCTCCTCGAACACAAATTATACACGATGGAAGGGATTTTCTGCTGGCTGCTGAATTTAGCTGGAGAGCTTAATTCCAAAGAGCTGCAAGATGATTTGCTTGGCAAGTAGGCAGAAGAGTTTGCAAAACAAGAAAAAACGGTCCAGCCAGGTACCTGTCACGACGCAGAGAACCAGGCTGATTGAGAGCCTGAAACCGGAAATGCAACAACATCCAGCTGCGGGGAGGATTGGACCGCTTAGCGTTGCCTTTATCCGCATGCAAGGAAAATCGCATTTCTCCTTATTCTCTGATGCGCGTGGGTCACCGGCCAGCAGTGACCACGGAACGCTGTGGATGGCTCGACGAAAACACAAGCGAGAAAAAACACATGCACAGAGACAAACTAGTTTCTGTGGGGAAGTAGGGACGAAATGGCCACCCCCCCTAGTGGGGAGCGTGCAGATTTACTGTCCATACCTGCTTTTATTGGGCTCATTTTGCATAATAATTCAGGTAAAGTACAGTACTCATTAGGGGGAAGTAAGGAACCATAGAAAACAAGGAACTCTGCCCGTCTATTGAGTCGGGGTCAAAGAGCTATAAGACTTTGAGGAACAAACTAACTTCCTCCTTGGACCCCTCTCATTCAACTGAGAGCATTCTAAACAAAGAAGGTTTCACAGTAATTTACATATTCTTTCTTAGGCCTGATCACCCAGGGAATCCGCCCTTTTTCAGCACAGAGCTGCACCACCCTGTCATTGTTTCAGGCTTTAGGTGGAGCAAGGGAACTAAGGCAACCAAGAGATAAGGAGATTTTCTCCCAGACGATGAGAACTCAGGCTATGTCAAAACCAAGGAGCGAGGGTCCATCACCCCCTATTGCTGCAGTCCCCCAAGTCCTTCTTTTGGGGGCCTCCCAAAGTGATCGTGCCTGTCTTAGGTTGTTCCCCCCTTGGGGAATCTTACCCGTCTTTGGCTAACCGACCAAGGTTTTTGAGGTTCAGTTATGAAGAAAGCAGCAGAAGCAGCATTCCTGCCAGGGAGATAAGCTTTTGTCTCCTTGCTGGCTTACGGTTCCAAGGGCGTTCCCTTAGCCTTAGCCTAGGTGGGGGTTTCAGCTTCTGATACCAGTCAGGGCGGTTCCCAACAATTCTCTGTCCTATTGATATACACCTGTCTCAAGAAACATCTGAGGAAATAGTCACATCCGGTTGTGTCCTTGTGCTCACCCGCTGGTCCTTCCGGTCTCTTCGGCTGTGAACTGTCTCCATGGTGGTGCGGGTCAGAGAGGAGGCTCGTGGATTCAGTCCTCAGCTCAACCAATCCTCTTATAGCCATCTTCAAAGAAGCCCACTGTTTTTCTTTTACATTTTATTTATTTATTTTTAGAGAGAGGAGAAGGGAGAAAGAGAGGGAGAGAAACATCGACCAGTTGCCTCTCTCATGCCCCAGCTGGGGACCTGGCCTACACCCCAGGCGTGTGCCCTGACCGGGAATCCAATTGGCGACTTTTCAGTTCACAGACCAGCGCTCAGTCCCCTGAGCCACACCAGCCAGGGTACCCTACAGTTTTCAAAGCCATGCAATAAGAAGCTCTTGCTATAACAAAGTTATTTTTTTCGGGGGGTGGGGGTTAAACATGACAGTGATTTTTAATGTTTCTATTCTCATTGCAAAATAGATTTTCAATTACCCAAATCATATCTAAATATGTTACTCAGACCAGTGTCGCACTGACACGAGATGACCGACGTTTGTGTATAAAAACAGAGCTGACGGACAGCGGCACTGTTTTTGCGGCCACACACCCTACTGCTCCCCGGGGACTGGAGGTGATGGCATTTGGCAAACTGAATGTATTGCTGTGACAGGCCAACCTCGGTCCATCCATCATGGGCACGCCACAAACTCCCAGGTGGTCCGAGCCAGGCCTGCATTCCTGTGCAGCCAGACTACCAAGTGGTGCTGGAGGAGAGCCGTGGCTGAAAAGCAATCTTGCATTAAATTGCAACTTCCAGGGCGAGCTTGCTGGGGAGGCAGAAAAAACAACTCTGTGAAAAATGTCCAAGGACCCTTGCTGTATACACAGCCATCTTAAAGCGATAACTCTGGAAGAGCTCCACTTTTAGCATCTATAACTCCTTAATCATGTTTGGAGGAAGTGGGGGCGTCCTAAATCGGGTGCATACTGCTCTAGGGGTGGATGACAGGATTCCCTGGAGGGCTTCTATTTCTGTTTCATCTAAAAACATGATGGGAAGTGGCCTTCACTAATATTTAATATTCTGGTTGGCACTGCTGCTCTTCCCCCCGCTGCACCTCAGCCGTCCACTGTGGCCTAGTGGACACCAGGGAAAATCAAGGGGAGAGTGGGGGCCCCACCACATACGTGCAGACACACGCCTTCGGCTGTGAGCCTCTTTAGATATAAACTGTTCTGTATGACCCAGTTAAGTTGGGGCACATATTACCAACTGATGCGTTAGAGCATTTTGAAAGAGAGGTAATACTAAAATAAATATAAAAACACTCCATATACCCAGGCTGAACTGAGCAGTGAATGCATAATAAATGTCACTCTCAAGACATTGAGATCTAAAGAAACGAAAGGTGGCAGAACTACTTCCCAGTGGGCTGAGTAACATTTACTTTGCTAATCTTCAAGCAGAGCTATAACAGTTTTGGCTCCAGTAGGTTTGAATGGTTCGCTATACTTGGGCAAATGTCTATATGGAAGGTACATAGCCATGATAACGACTTATAAGGATGAGTCAGTTCCACCGAAGTAGCTGATTCGTGAACCATTAAGAGCCCTGAATTATGGTTCTCACCTGAAGAGGGTGCAGGGAGAGCAGCCAGTACCTGGGGGGAAGCAGGATGTGGGGCTCCTACCTCCTGGAGGGGCCCAACCTCCTCAATCACACCAGGTGCACCGAGCAGCTTTTCATTTTGCTTTATTTTTATTTACTTCTTTTCAATCGATTTTAGACACACACACAGAGAAAGATCAGTTGGTTGATCTACTTATTTATGCATTCATTGGTTGATTCTTGTATGCGCCCTGACCAGAGACTGAGCCCCACAGCCTTGGTATAGTGTCATGACCCTATCTACTGAGCTACCCGGCCAGGGCCACAGCTTTTTACTTCTGATGCTGAGTGAGACACTGCACTGAAGCAAATCAGTGCAGTTTGCATCAAACCTACTTCTCATCTAGGAGTACTTGGGGAGAGGCCCATTCCTCATTCCAGCCCTAAGTTCTTAAGACAGAATGTAATGAAACAATTCCAAATCACCTCACGTTTGCTCGGGACATGGCGCTATGGTGAGTTTATGCACATTATCTATCTCATTACATAATGCTTCTAAAGAAGTTTTATGGCTCTGACTATGGCTCCTCCTAAAACATCCACGGCTTGAGGTCCTCATGAACATAAGCCAAGCACATGTGCAGACTTTCATTTCCATGATAACCACTGTAAGCCCAAGTTTTCTCTATGCAGATATCTTAGGCTTATTTCAATTATTCCAGGGTTTAATGGGCCAGTAAATCTGCTTTTAATTCCTTCTACCTCAAGCTTTTCAAAATACAGTGTGTGGATGGTCCACCCGCTAGCACTGCTGTCCTTCTAATGGGAGCCAGGCGCAGGGACCAGGCGAGGCCTGTGGGAACTCTCAGTGCAGGGACCAGGCATGGGCCTGGCTGGGGCCGCTCAGAAAGGCAGCTCACAGTGAGTGGCAGAGGCTACACGTTGGCTCAGTGGGGACACTACAGATTCATAAAACACGTATCACCTTGTTGCAACATTTCTTCCCTGGAAAGAGGAGAAGTAGGTATGATTAGCAATCAGGAGAATGTAATATGAACCCTGTGGTTGGCTCAGTGCTAATATATTGGTTATGTCACCCACTTGCAGGTTCTGGAGTCACACAACTTCACACTGTTCTGCTACCCCACTTACAAGACAGGTGACTTCTTGCTCATCAAGAAAGGAGGGATGATAATAATACCTAGTTCATAGGATTACTATAAGGATTATATCATGTTTTTTTCTAGATACAGTACTGAGAACATGCCAGTTACACAGTAAAGTAGGAAAGACACTCCTGTGTTTCTCTTCTGCCCTGTGCTTTTACTCTATACTTCTGTATGCTGGTCGCCCAATGTAGGAGGTGGGTTTCCCACATTCTGCTTCAGTTCTGCTTCATTAGCAGGAAGGTCCTACTATTTAGTTCTGGCCCTCTCTACTGGAGTTAGTGTCAGATCCCACAGGTTAAGGATGCAGTCCTACAAGACTGTCTCCGCTCCCTGCCCACTCGGGACACTAATTACAAGTCCAGGTGGTCACCTATGCTTTTGACTAACTAACTGGCTATAAATTGGAGGTTTCCATGATCCTGCTCCTTGGGTTTGGTTAATTTGCCAGAGTGGCTCACAGAATTCAGAAAAACTATATACTTACTAGACAGCTCATTTATTATAAAAAGATACAACTCAGGAACAGCCGGAAGGGAGAGATGCACAGGGCAAGGTACAGTGCTTGGGTAGGTGTGCAGCGCTTCCATGCCCTCTGGGGGTATACACCCTCCCTGCGCCTGCACTGTTCACCAACCTGGAAGCGTCCAAATCCAGTCTTTTGGGCTTGTATGGCAGCGGCACGATGTTGGATGGTTGGTGCGGTCATTGGCCAGTGTTGATGGGGTCACCCTCTGGTCCCCTCCCCCTTCCCAGGAAGTCAGGGCTAGGGCTGAAAATTTCAACTACTTAATCAGGTGATTGATTCCCCTGGCAAACAGCACCCATCCTTAGGGGCTTTCCAGAAGTCACCTTGTTAATGCAAATTCAGGTGTGGCTGAAAGGGCTTGTGATTTACCTCTGGTATCACTTAGGAAATGCCAAGGATTTTAAGAGCTCTTAAGATCCTCTGGGAATGGGACAGAAGACCAAATACATATTTCTTAATATAAATTAAAATATTACATAAGCACTCAATGCATGCTGGTTTTCATCTAAATCCTCCCAACAACTCCAAGAGGTAGATATTATTATTCTTACTTTACTATTGAGCAAATAATCTCAGAGTAATTAAGCAATTTTCCTGGGTCATGGAGCAAGTAAGTGTTGATACTTGCATTTGTACCTACACTGGTTGGTCTGACAAGTTCTTTTCTCGGCACCACACAGCTCCATGAGAAAACACATGTTTGTTATGAATGAGAACCGAGTGGAGCGGAAGGCTGTCTGAGTTATGCCTGACTTCCACTTCTATTTTGGTCAAAGTATCTGGAAATCAGGTTTGATCTAACCCCTTTTCAGAGGACAATGATTATGACAATGAATAGTAAGCTCAAAATTTTGAGGAGCTAACTTATGATATGTGGGAAAACCTAATCATTTTTTCAGTGACATGCAGGAGCTGTGTTTGGAATGTGGCTTTGGAGTTTCCAGTTTCCCCGTGAAACTGCTATTCTTGTTATCATTTCTATATGAACTTATTCAAATATTTACCCAGTTTCTAAATTACTGACTGTCTGTACCACAGCTTGGTTCTCTTGGTTTACATCCACTTATGCAGGTGTGACAAAGACTGGAGAAACTGGGCTTCTTCTTTTTAAGAGTTAAAGATGGCTTATTTGTATAAGCAAAGAATCCATTGAAATCAAGACAGCTCAGCAAGTAACGACCATGTAGCACGCTTTCCCTCTTCCCGTGCCAGAGCAGTGCAGGCGGCACAGCCAACCTCTTACATAAGTCTTATGCAAGCGATGTGAGCCAGTTCTTTCCTGGAACGGTGCCAGAGCTGATTCAGATATTGAAGGGCCTGTGCTTCCTGATATTCCTGGTAAGCATGCCATACACTCACTTTACTTAGTTCACTTGGGTTATTTTTAAATCGCTTGTGTAAACACACACATGCACACACATTTATAAACATCCTTGCCAACGCAGTGAAAGCTCGTATTGTGTTTGTTCATGTATGCTCGGCCTGGAAGGGAAAGGGAGAGGGAGAGAACGCTTAAAATGATTAATGCTACTCCTTTAATCTTTCGTAGAAACATGGACATTGACTGAAGTCATTTTTAAAACAAGCTGTTATTATTCATCAGGCCCTTTGTAGGGCATAACTCGAACATAGGAGGCTAGCAGTGCTGTGAACTGGTTCGGGAATTTTATTTTTCTTATGTAAGGTTGAGCAACTCCACTCCAGGACAAAGAGAAAATCAGAATCTGAGATGAACTGGGTCTTGGAGATACTGCTTGGACCACAAGAACGAGGAGTAGGAAAGAGGGCACGTGGAGAAAAAATAAAAAGATAGATTCAAGGGAATTGCTAACCTTGGCATTCAGGACACAGCCTTCTAGGATAGTTCTTGGTCTTAGTGGTTTACTCGAATGCAGAACAATTATAAATGATCTTTTTGCTGCCCAGGTAGTGGTCCTCGCTGCTTGCTGGCACCCTTTTTAGATTATTAATGAACTCAAGACTGACTCTGAGTGGCTATTGTTTCAGTGGCAGGGAATGTGGCGTTGAACAAACTCTTCTCAGGGGATGAACTAGGCCAGAGCAATGGGTTCCAACCCTGTCTGCATTAAGTAAGAATCAGCCAGAAGCTTTTATCAAGTGTCATGCCTGGGTCCCACTTTCCCGGGAGATGCTTCATCACTAGGTCTAGGGTGGAACCAGGGTGCAGCCATGGACAGAACCACGGGTCCCGTGGAACGTCGCCGTGGAGAAAGCAGCTGCTAAACAGGATGTTACATCACCGTGTCCTTTATTCCTTTATTTAAACTGTCTTCCCAAAGGATGTATTCATATGTTGGGAAGGGAAGAAATTTTCCTTCTACCTTTCCAGGTTCTTCTGGCTGGTTGAAGCATTTAAGTCACACTAGGCAGATTAGCAGGGGAAAAAAAATAATTTTGTATGTATGGAAGTCTTACAGATATGGTACTAAGAAGTGGCCAAAACAGGAAGCTTTGAGACTTTGTAGGCCAAAAAGAAACCCCCACTAATTTGTGAGGAGTCCCCAAGACAAAGAGAGTTAGGCTTCAGCACTTCATTGGTGAAGAATCTAAACAGACTTTGTTTACATAGTCTTCTCAGCCCCGGATTCCTTCTCGGCGGCATGAGGATGTCTCTTCACTTCCTGGTGCACACGGGAGATTTATTTCCTGCCTCCGGGAGAAGCCAAGGAGGGTTGGAGTGCCCTTTTTCACTGGCTACTTTTCAAGCAACTTTAATGCAAAATAATCAATATGCAATGTGGCATACTTGGGGTGGCCTGTCCTAAATCCCATCATATTCTGTAATGATATGTAAGATGAATTTAGGTAGGTCAGAGATGAACATTTTCTATCCACATAGTTGTGTCTTTGTGTGTGCACATAAAGACAGTACGTGTACTTGAGAAAACAAAAAGAAAAATGGGCATGTTTAAATGAGTGTAAATCTCTGTAAATAGAGGTGTATGCTGTTTAAGATAGTATGGCATTTTTTAAAAGATTTTATTTATTTATTTTTAGAGAGGGAAGGGAGGGAGAAAGAGAGAGAGAGAGAAACATCATTGTGCGGTTGCTGGGGGCCATGGCCTGCAACCCAGGCATGTGCCCTGACCGGGAATTGAACCTGCAACACTTTGGTTTGCAGCCCGCACTCAATCCACTGAGCTATGCCAGCCAGGAGATAGTATGGCATTTTTAAAGAAGTAAATTAATTAAATTAAAAAGTGAGTCGGTGGAAATAAAAATATTAAATAAATAATAATATATTAATAATAATATTATTAATAATACTTATACTAAATACTATAGGTAATACTCTTATATAGTAATAATAATAATAGTATTGCTATAGGTAACACTATTATTATAGTAAATACTATATTTACTATATTGTATTATAGTAAAATAATACTTTGGGGGTATTTCAAAAAATTATGAAGTTGATATAAGAACGACTGAAAATTAGGAAACATTAATGTAAGCAGCAAAGAAGAACAACGTTCAGGTCAGAGCTGACACGGCCACTGGCCTACAGTGACCTCAGAACGTTGCAGATGGCTCATCGAAACTCGAGAAAAACATACACAGAGACAACCAAGTCCTGTGGGGAAATAGGGACAGAACGGCCACTATCTCTAGGGGAGAGCGCCTCAGCCACCCTCCCTAGGGGAGAGCGCCTCATTCTCCCACCAGAGCAGGCTTTTATTGGGTTCGTTTGCATAAGAATTCAGGTAAAGCTCATTACTCATTGCCAGGAAGTAAGGATCAATCAGTAGATAACAAGGAAGTCTGAGGGCCTATTTTGAGTCAGGGTCAAAGAGCTGTAAAAAACCTTAAGGAACAAACTTACTTCTTCCTTGGACCCTTATCATTCAATTGAGAGCATTCTAAACAAAGCAGGTTTCACAGTATTTTACATATTCTTTCTTGGGCCTGATCACCCGGGGAACCCGCCCTTTCCAGCACAGGGTTGCACCACCCTCCACCATTGTTTCAGGCTTAGGTGGAGCAAGGGAAGTAAGGCAACCAAGAGATTATGAGATTTTCTCACAGACAATGAGGACTCAGGCTTTGTCAAAGCCGAGGGGTGGGGGTCTATCACCCCCTTTTGCTGTAGCCCCCAAAGTCCTTCCTTGGGGCCTCCCATGTGATCATGCCTGTCTTAAGTCGTTCCCCCCTTGGAGAATCTTACCCGTCATTGACTAACCGACCAATCATTGGGGGCCAGGCAGGGTGAAGTAAAAGGAACAGAAGCAGTGCTCCTGCCAGGGAGATAAGCTTTTGTCTCCTTGGTGGCTTATGTTCCAAGGTCATTCTCTCAACCTTAGCCTTGATAGGGGTTACAGCTTCTGAAACCAGTCAGGGCGGTTCCCAACACAGAGCATGTCACGGATCATCTAAATTATCCTTGGTGGTGACTCCCGGGCCATCATCGCCTTCAAGAGGAGAAAGCATTGAAGCTGCCTGTATTCAATTCCCTAAATGACCACTTAATTAGTGGGCGCTTCCCTGGATGATTCAGTTGCTAAAAGCCGATTAATTGCATGCTCACCTAACCAACTGACGTAGGGAATGCTAAGAGAGGAGTGTCTTAAACCAGGTGTTGTGGTGTTTCACCTTGGGAAGCAGAGGCAAACGTAAGGGAAAGAACTGGGATAGGACAGAAGTCCTCAAAAAAAGCGAAGAACGTAAGTACCACTGAAGTAAGGCTCACTGCTTCCCATGACTCAGGACAGAAGTGCTCTTGTACCTGAAATTGGAAACACACTTGAGATTCACATTCAGCTGAGCAGGACTTAGAAATCCATGATGATGTGACTGCAGTGACTGAGGAGAAGCTAAAATTAAAAAATTGAAGGACCCTCAGCAATGGAACAGTTGATCACAGTCGATTGATTTCTGCTGAAACGGCCTTTAGTGAATTAGCAGCTTGACAAGCTGGCTTTTCATAAAACAGATTTGCTTCAGAGCAGTGGTCCCCAAACCTGGGGCTGTAGACGAGTCCTGGGCTGTGGCCTCTTAGGAACTGGCCGCACGGCAGGAGGTGAACCCGTGTGGGAGAGTGAGCCAGCGGAGCTGCCTACACACCACCGCCCGAGGTCCACCTCCTGTCCCCCACCCAACCCCGAGGAGAAACTGTCTTCCACAAACAGGTCCCTGGTGCCAAAAGGTTGGGGATCTCGGCTTTAAAGTAATAGTCACCTCCCTTGTGGCAAACTGGAATGCTTTTTTTTTTTTTAGTGAGTCTGTCTTTTCTAGACTGCTAACGTCAGGAACCAGCCCTGTTAAGGTATGTTAGGGTGGAGTGCCCTTTTTTTCACCTTGTCGCTTCAAGCACAAAATCTCAAATTCTAGTATCAATGGAGTCCAGCCAATCCAAATATCTACCTACCTATGAACAGGAATGATGAATACAAGACATCTATCTCTGAACAGATAAATTTTAACTGGGATTTCAAAAAAAAACCCACAACAAATAATTAATAGAAAAAGACTGATTTACACTATACACTGCAAACTATACACACTTAAGTATAGAGTTTAATCAAAAATTTAATTATTATTTAATATGCAGTGAGAATTCTAATATTGACTTATATTCTTTTTTTCTCAAAAAGTCTTTACTTCTTGCCTTCTTTGATGTGACTACTTCAATTGTTTCTGTTCTGGTATGGTCAGAATTTGTACCTTGTGTTGAGCCTCCAGGTTCTATTGTCCCTTTTGTATAACTTCTGTGTGATCCTAGTCCAGGCTGTTTTGTGCTGAGTTGTCACTCTCACATATTAAAGGCAGAAAATAGCCTTTTGTATTATACGTGTTCGAAGTGCTGGTTTTAGACACAGCCTTCACCAGCTATGTTTAAAAGAGGTTGCTTTCTTCCAAGCATCCCTGTTAAATGCTTGCCACACAATGGGAAAGTTTCTTTTCTTTATTATGAGACCTTGCGTTTCTCCCTCTGATTCAGACTCCTGTATTCTGCTTTATTATGGCCATTGAAACACTTAAAACTTAGCAATTTCAAGCAGGAAGAGTAATTTCCTGATCTCATCTGAGCAGCTATGAACCCTGTACTGTTCTAAGTCAATTCACACCACAACACACGAGGTCAAACGTCATTAAAATTCTCTATTTGGCAGCAGAACTTCACAGTTTTACTGTTTAACCATTTCATACTCACTGTGTATGGGCCTCATTAGCATCATGGGGCACACAGCATGTGTGGAGTTGATTTTTAAAACTTCCAGTGTATAACTTGAATATAATGCCATGTTTGTCTCTAAAAATTTGATCCCTCTAAGAGATAGTTCATGTTTAATTTAACCGGTCAGTGCAGACAGAATACAACCAGCCGTGGACATAGAAAACGAGGGGGGCACCGTGGTTTTTAGAGCATCAAGTTTGCCCCCCACCCCTAATTTTCCTCCTAAAATTCTATAATGAGAAATCAAACATTGCTTTGAACTTAAAAACTGAGTTATTCCTGTAAAAGAATACATATTATGCTCCCGAAGGTTAAAATCTGAACTGGGTTTAGTGAACAGATACCTTGAAGAGAGGCAGTCCTCTGGTAGGTGGTGCAAGAGTGGGAAAATAAGCCTTTGATAAGGGAGCAGGGCCCGAGAAGCCAGCAGATGCAGTGGGGGGGGGGACCTTCAGACGGGAGTGTCTGGCTTCTGGCGCTCTGAAGGGCGGCCTAACCCTCACAGTGGCTTTTGACACAGGTCATAAAGCCTACAGAGAGTCTGCAGGTCTGCCCTGGTACTGACGACAGGACTCTCTGCAGTGACGGAGAAGTCTCCGATCTGCTCTATCCAGTATGGTAGCCAAAGACACAGGCGGCTACTGAGCGTTTCAGCTTTGGCTAGTGCAGCTGAGGAACTGAATTTTTAATGAAAAACTGTAAATATAAGTCACCACACGTGGCTAATGGCTACTGTGTTAGAGAGCACAGGTCTAGACCACGTTCCCTTTGAGAACTGTGCTATGCATTGCCCAGACCCAACAACACTGGAATTCTTTCATTTCTGCCTTCTTTATTTTCTTTATTGAAAGAGTATTTCTAAATAAGATTACCAAATTAGTATTATTACTATTACTGTACCCATATACAGTTGACTCTTGAACAACACAAGTTTGAACTGCCTGCATCCACTTACACGTGCTTTTTCTTCTTTCCAATAAATGTATTGTCTTTTCCTTATGATTTTCTTAATTACATTCTCTTTTCTATAGCTTACTTTAAGGATACAGTATACAATACATATATCACAAAATGTGTGTTAATCAAATGTTTACGTTATCAGTAAGGCTTCTGGTCAACAGCAGGCTTTTAGCAGGGAAGGTCTCGGGGAGACAAAAGGTACACACGACATTTTGACTATGTGGGGAGGGGTCAGCACTCGTAACCCCCTTGTTGTTCAAGGGTCAGCTGTATCAAATACCTTCTAAATACCGAGTACATTTATTAATTTCAATTCTGACAACAGACTTTCAAGATAGATATTGATTTTTTTAACAAATGAAACAGATTCAGAGAGGTCATGAAGATAGTTAAGGACAGTGCAGAAATTTAAACCTATGTCTGCCTGACTTTGAAGTCTAATACTTTCTACTACATTACACTAAATATACCAAACATATAAAAACATTTTAAAATTATCTCTGTTTGTCTACATCAAGCCATACCTTTATCAAACCATACCTTTATCATTAGCATGAATAATAAAATTTTCCCTCATGCCACCATTCTCTTTACCTGTTTTTCTATTTGACACAGCCAAAGAGAGTGGCTGATGTATATGGTAGAATTGATTCTCTTAGGAAACACAAATGGAGCCCTAAAAGGCATGAAAACGTTTATGACTAATAGGGCCATCCATGGCTCCTAGCACTCTGGGGTAGTTACTTTTCAAGCTTGTTAGGTAGAGTACATGCATGTTCCCACAGCATGCTGCTGGAGGTAGCTACTCCTAGATGAACACTGGAGGGATGAACCTGGTGTGACTCAGTTCAAATCCTGAGTTCTTACAATAGACCATTAGCTAATGAAGGAATCAGGATTCAACACAGAACTCAGTTGTAAGCTAACAACATATTTTTCTCAAGCTTTATCTATCAGTGTCATCATGCAAACATATTAACTGCTTGAAAATGTGTTATGAAAACCAAACAAAATAGTATTCAAGTAAATTCATGAAAAGTAATATTAATTTTAGAGAAGGCAGAAAAGCACAATATAATTGACAACACAGTTCTACAGAAAATCCCAATTAACAAATTGGAAGTGTTCTTTTCAATGGTCATGTTTAATCTTCTTGAAGCAGAGTGTAGATGGCAGTGAAATGAGCCAGTGTGGAAAAAGGAGACTAGGTACCCAATTAGAGCCACAGTGTCAACAGAAAACCAGATTTCTGAACAAACAAGTAAGGTCAAGGGTCAGCTATTTCAGGACAAGGGGTACCCAGAAATGTGAGATTAAAGAGACCTCAAAACAAGAGTTAGTCTGCAAGAGAATACCAGGTGATACACAAAGTCAAAGCCCGTGGTAATGTCGCAGGAATAGAGTGGGGAGAATCCTGAGACTGCGCTACTGGTGCTGGCCAGCAACTATAGCGTCCTGGTTGCCAGGCAACACCTTTTAATACTTAGGTAGCCCCTGGGAATGAGCAGCCAAAGGAGAAATAAAGGCAGGACCCTCACCATTGAAAACTAACAAAGAACTGAATACAGGAGGCCAAAAACAAAGGAAGACATGCCTCACCCCTGACCTAGTCATCCTGAGCCTGGTCTGATAAGGCTGCCATGGGTCCCGAACAACAAGTAAACTATGATAGTGCAGGAGGAGGGGGGCCTTGATAGTCTGTGTGTATCATCTCCACTGGCTGGGAGAAGGAAAACCTTGAGACCGTGTACTCATTCCAAGGCCTGGAAGGGATAAGGAGGGAGGGCCAGAGTGCCCAGAGGAAAAAGCCCATAAAACAACTTTGATGAACTGCCTGCCTTCTGTCACGTACAAAACGAACAAATAGAGTCTAGAGTGAGATTAGGATTTCAGCTAAACGGATCCCCCACCCAGACCTACGTTTAGGCAGTCACGTCTCCATGGAAGGCCTGGCACCACCTTTACCCACCAATCAAAATGTAACCCCTGCCCTGGCTGGTGTGGCTCAGTGGTTGAGTGCTGGCCTGAGAATCAGGGGGTCACTGGTTCAATTCCCAGTCTAGGGCATATGCCTGGGCTGTGGGACGAGTCCCCAGTAGGGGGCATGCAAGAGGCAACCACACATTGATGTTTCCCTCTCTTTCTCTCTCTCTTCCCCTCTCTAAAAAAATAAAATAAATAAGATCTGTTTTTAAAAAACCATGAAATAGACAACATTAAAAAAAATGTAACTCTCTTACCCCCACCCGACCAACCATAGGTGCCCTCAGAACAAAGGACTCTGGTCCTTGGCATCTTCTCTTGGCTCATGACCCTCTTGCCACATGGTGGTTGAGGGGCACCCTGGTGACAGCCTCTGGCCGGCAGAGGGGGGCCGGCCACCCTATTTTGGTTAGTCACCCTTGCTTTTGCTCTCCCACTTACTAACGAACGGCCTGCGTGCTCATAGGCTCGCTGACCTGTACTGTTTCACTGCGTCGGCGAGAAGAACCAGGGTTTCTCCGGTAATAGTAACTGGCCAACCATGGGTGGGCCAGATATTCACAGAGAGCCCGAGTGGGTGGGCAGTGGCACTGACAGTGGGAGGGTTGCTATAAGTGAAGAGAAACTGAAGTCAATCACAGGCAAATCCGGCCACTGGAGAGATGACGGCACCAGAGAGGAAACAAAGTCTGACAGCACAGCATGTGCTATGATCTGAATGTTTGCGTCCTCCCCAGAGCCTCACGCTGACGCATTCCCCCACACCCTGCCCCATGGTGGCACTGGAAGGCAGGGACTTTGGGAGGTGCTCGGTCATGAGGGTGGGGCTCCCATGAGTGGGATTCGTGTTCTTATCAAAGAGACCCCCACGAAGCTCCCTGGCCCCTTCCACCATGTGCAAACACAGGGAGAAGGGGCCACCGTGAAGCGACAAGAGGGCTCTCACCAGAACATGACCATGCCGGTCCCTGGATCTTGGACTTCCTAGCCTTCAGAACTGTAAGAAATAAGTTTTGGTTGCTTATAAGCCCCCCAGTCTGTGGTATTTTGGCACACCACAGCCTGAACAGTAGAGGAGGCACGCTGCTGAAGAACTAAGGCTTTGAAAAGGGGGTCGGCTGAAAGTCACGAGCGCACATCTGACGGCGAGCTGGACGCAAGCCTGACTCAGTGCGGTGCAAGCAAGCTGCTGCTCCGGGGTCAGGGACAATGAGATCTCGGCTGGTGTGGGTGAGGAGCTGGACCGAGAGACACGCTAGTTCAGTCTTCAAAAAACGGCGAAACCACTTGGTACCAAATCTTAGTGAGAAGCAATAATGGCCCTAGAAATGAATACTGATGTTTCCTCTGTGGCTGGTGGAAATAAGGTAGGCGGGCCAGGGCCCTCGTCTGTCCATGAACAGACAAGGATCGGGGCGGTGGAAGCTTGGCAGGCAGCGAGGACAGAACCTAATTCTCTCTGCCTTCCATCTCTCTACCTAAAGGCATAATTGGAGCTCACTGGAGACCATCACCCTGGTCAGTGCAGGGGCACCCTTTGAAGCGTAGGTGCTTTCACGTGGCAAGAGCAGATGATCCTCTTTTCAACGTCACCTTTTGTCCCTGTGAGAACCAAATGCGACAGTGTCTGAGGCACCATCGATTTGCCCCCAGGGAAATTGCAGAATACTCCCTCCGTATATGCTCCAGGGATGGGGACGACCTGCATACACAAGGCCACACCCTCCCTAAAGTGCATTATAAAATGTCCCCCGTTAACTCTGTCAGGGAAGGGCATGTTTGGGAAAACTCACATAGCTCAATGGTCTGCTTAGTCTCTTTGCACAAGTGTCGAATGGGTTTCCCCAGCCACACGTGTAAAAGTCACAACAGTTGCACATAAGTGTTTAGCTTATTTCCTTTATTTGAAAGGAGCCTTGGCTGCCAAGAGGAGCCAGGATGGGGCGTAAAAGGGTGGGTGAGAGAATATCTTGGGTCCCACTGTCCAAAAGTCCACAGTAACACATGCTCTGCTCATTCCCACCTCAGTGTCCCATGGTCTTGCACAGGTTTGAATCTCCCCCGTAGCTCTTAAAAATCATTGGTTTTTAGTTTCTTTGGGTTCTCAGGTCAGCGCTCAGTCCACTGAGTCACACTAGCCAGGGTCAGTTTTTAGTTTCTTTTTGGAACTAAAGGCAGAGGGTCACAGAACACTGCAGCTACCTGACCAAAAAAAAAAAAAATCTCATAATTATCATAAGAAAGACAGCAAAACATTTAAGGATATGCCTGAAGAAGTTTATAGATATTTTCTATAATAAAGAATGAAGTTTTTTTATTCTGTCTAGGTGCATAATATGCCCAGGAGGTGGCAAAGATGCTATTGAACAGCGAGAAAGAACATTGCGAAGACTTTCCCAGAGTCATGATGTCTTATGGATTATGTTCTTAGGTGAAGATAAATCTAACAATTGGAATAGTGTTTTCTCACATCTAATTTAAAAAGTGTTAGCTCCAGCAAATCTCTAGCTTGTTCCTTTGTTTATAATTACTCTGAGCATTTGTTTTCTGTTATGTGTGATGGATTATGGGCTGAGGGAGTGACCTGCCTTCGCTCAAATAGGCATTCGTTGGGTAAATCGATTCGTGGTTTGAAAAAGTTATCAGAGGTGAGAAGGGTAAAATTGAAGCTTCCAGAATCAAGAAAAATTACAAAAGAAGCTCATTTTTATAAATGGTATTTTCTTATATAACCCCCTGGAAGACACCCAGTTCTCACTTCTATGAGCACTTATGAGTCAATTTGTCATCTGATATTTTGTAGAGTTTGCACTGAATTGGAAGAAGTGAACTCTCCTACTAAACATCAGTGATAAACTAAATTCACTTGATTTTATACTTGAGTTCCTTGAGGGAAACTATTTCATCTCTTTCCTCTCCTTGTTTAACCCACTCCCAAGTTTCTTACATGTACTAAGAGTCCAATAAGTATTTGTAAAATTAAACTGAATTTTGAAACATTTTTCCTTCTTTTGGATATGGAACTAAAAAAAATATGAAGTCAGAAAGTTTTGCCAGTACCCCCGCCATCAACCTCCAACCCTCTCTCCTCTCCTCCTCTCCCCTCCTGTCTCTCTTCTTTCCATTCCAGTTCCTCTCTCCTCTCCTCTCCTCACCCTCTCCTTCCTTCCCTTTCCCCTCTTTCATGGAAATCCAACCAAGAAATCCAGACTCACAAAGAACAGAATCCAACAGAAAAACAAGTTGCCACTTTATTAATAGCTGGGCAAGGACTCAATAATCCCAATGCAGAGCAGAGTTGTAGAACAAGGTTTAAGTAAGGAAGTCTAAGGAAAGCTTCCTGCTTCCCTGTCCCTGAGTCTAAGATGATCAAGGAGTCCACTTTGCATCCAGAAGACATTAAGAAGGATATGTGAGATGTTCTCACTGCCAGACAGCAGGCCTCTTCAGGGTCCTCGGCCGGAAGTGCGGGACCAACCACGTGGACACAGGAAACTGCAGCAGAGCCACTCACATGGCTTGTCCTTCTACACACAGCCATTCTAACGGAGCCCAGGGAGAGTCTCATGCTCTCTCCAACCAGGAGACCATTGGTTCTGCTTTGGACCGGAGCTAGTTGGAGGACTGGGGATGGGCAGGAGGCGAGTGCGCACTTCCCTCAGGGACAGAGATGGGAAGTGGGAAGCCAGGACAAAAGGCTCCCAGACAAGGAGGCACAGACACAGAACTGGAAAGTGAGTTTGGGATTCTATTTGATCTCTATTGTCCAGAGGAAACCAGCCACAGAGCTGGGAATTTTGCCCTGGGCACAATTCACTCCATGAATTGTCACCGCGGCACTTCTGCTTGACTCCCATGTAGCTTCAGCATCTCCATTCTGTCTCCCTCTACTCACCTGGCTGCCACCAATTAGACTCCTTTTGAGTTCCTTAAACAGCCTCTGTACTTCATGTCTTTGATTACTTTATTTCTTCCCATCACTCTGTTATGAACTTACAGATCCTTTAAGACCTCAGATACCACTTCCACAAGACAGTCAGCAATCGCCCAAACCAGAAATCAACAAGCCCTCATCGGTGTGCCCAACGTCCATCGTACAGAGCAAGGATCTGGCAGTCTGAGGCTCAAAGCTTTGCTCCCCAGATTTTTAGCTTTGGCCTTGAGCATGTTAACTACCTCTTTCTCTTACGTGGTTTCTTTATATGTTATATAAGGAGTTGTCATGTCTTAGTAAACCACATCAAGTAAATTAAAATATAATGTCTGGCACACAGTAGGTCACCACAAAAAGAGCTTACTATTACTGCTTGTGGCTGTATTTTAGTATCGGTTACAAAATATGGTAAGTTATACTCATTTGTGGACCTGGGTTATCTCTGCCTGCTGGATGGTTCACTTGCCACAGCAGCAGCAACCACCACTTGTTGTTGTGCCCTCCTATCCCCTCCCCAGTGCCCTGGACAACGCGCACAAACAGCACACCTCTGATCGATGGGGCAGACTTACATGGGCCGAAGTGGACTTCACTCTGTATCAGCTCATATCATCCCGAATCATTAATAAAAAAGGCATCATGTAAATAACTAATCGGGATTGTAGAACCATGCATGTGTTAACTTATTCAAAATATCAGGTGACCTCGCTTTATATTTTTTATATATTTATATTGGATATTTCAAAAACAGTGCTTCATTTGAACAAAGTATTACGTAACCTATTAATTATGTATCCTAACTTCGCTTAGCCATTGCCAGAAGTTCAGACCTTGCCAATTGTTTTTCCTCCACTGGCTAAGAATTATTTTCTTTAGATTTAACCTAATTTTTCTATTCTAGAACACTTTCCTCATTGAGGCAGTTTAACAGACTCAACAAACAAACAGAGTACATTGACACGTCATTCATAATTGAGGTGACGATGATTCTTTATAGGCCGTATCCTGTGCCTTTCGGCTTTAGCAGGGCAGGCTTATTCCACATCCGGCTTGGAATCAAGTCTAAACACCTCTGAGGAGCAGACAGGCCCCTTTTATAAGTGCCTATTAGTTTCAACCACATGCCATTGAGGCTCAGTTTGGGAAAAATAAAATTAGAAAAATTGGGAGTATAGGAAGTTGGCATCGTATTATCTCTACCCCATCTTTAAAGGCAGGGATTTTTTTCAGATCTGGAAGTAACCAAAAGGGCTCCTTTGTTCCAGGGGTGCACTTCTGCGAGTGCGGTTCCAACCCCAACAGGCTAGGGCCACGGCCGGCCTGCCAAACAACCACCTAAAGAGGGTTTCTGAACCTTCCGCTGCTGGCTGAAGCATTGACAGGCTCTGGAGCAGAAAGACCAGGCTGTTAATAAGAATAGAGAGTTCAGAAAGTCAGAAATCAACCTACTCTAATTTCCCAGATCACCCTCCACTTCATTTCTCTCCTCCAGACAATCCAAGTACAGACATTGTTTTAAACCTTCCTCTAGTGAATCACGTTCCTTCTTCCCTCCATCCTGGGCTGGGGGCAGAAGGGCGGCATTGGCAGCAGCTCCATGGGGTCTGCTCTTGGCTCCCCAGGCCTGTCCCTTGCCTGGGCGCTGTCATGACTTCAGACCCTTCACAGGGAAATGAGTGACAAGTATCTTCCTTACAGAGAGGGTGGGAACCCCTGCAGACCATGGATCTTTCTACTCTATTTTCTTCTAAAAAACCTTTGATTTTGTAAAACCCCATATAGTATAATCCTATTTGGATGGTTTTAGGGGCATCAGGGCCTCAGTGCACAAAGTATTAATGTCAGATAATCAAGCTCTGAGTCTGAACATTTAAAAATTGATGAGAGATCAATTATACCACAATAAAGCTGGGAGAGGAGAGAGGGAGGGAGAGAGAGAGAGAGAGAAGGGGGTTGGGGAGAGAGAGAGAGAGAGAAAATGCTAGCTGCCCAAACACTGATTTCCCTCTTCTTCTACAATAATAAAACCCTTGACATTTACCTGAGGTACCTGACCACCTGGAATAGAGACTTCCTTTCTCAAGTTCCCCAGCAGCTAAAGGAGGCCATGTAACTAAATTCTGGCCAAAGCCTTGTAAGAAGATGCTCTAGATGCACTTTGCAGAGCGTGTCCCCAAAGTCCGGGGCACACCCACTCTTCAGCCCTCCCTGGATCCTGCTGCCTGGACCAGGCACGTGGTGCCACAGACAGCCCACAGGGATGTGGAGTAACATCAGGGAAGGAGCCTCTGGACTATTACATGACAGGGAAATGCATTCCTATCTGGCTGAAGCCACTGTGGATCTCAGTTTCTTTTTTATTTCATGTAGCCAACCGTATGCTAAGCAGAGGTGGATTTTCGGAAGCTAACAAAGGCTTAAGTTTCAGGAAACCTCACTTGCTGGGAGTTTGAAGAGGAAACTTGGCATTGTGTGCTCAGGGTCATTCTGTATCCTTTTCCTTAGAGGGTTCCACAGATTACGTAGGCCCTGCGGCCCCGAACCCACCCCTCACTGTCCGTAATTCAGTGAATCCCCGTATGTGTGACTCTGGTAAGGCAATGTTACACGTAGCATTGGAAATAGTTCAAAGTTTCTTTTGCATTAGGTAAACTTCGGTGTATTTGGTGAGATTCAGAGATGCCAGCCTATTATTTTTCAAAGAATGAGAAATAATTTGATTATTTCTCATTACTTTGATTTTGTAAAACCCCATATAGTATAATCCTATTTGGGTGGTTTTAGGGGCATCAGGGCCTCAGTGCACAGAGTATTAATGTCAGATAATCAAGCTCTGAGTCTGAACATTTAAAAATTGATGAGAGATCAATTATACCACAATAAAGCTGGGGGAGGAGAGAGAGAGGGAGAGAGAGAGAGAGAAGGGGGGGGAGAGAGAGGAGATGCTAGATATTATTAGGAGATGCTAGGTATTAGATTCCTAGATATTATTATTTCTAGATATTGATGACTATTATAAGAAAAAGGAGTTTCATGATCAAGTAATTTGGAGAAATGCAATATTAGCTCAAACATTCTTGTCTGTTTTTGACTCTGATATCCCTGAGAGGATTTAATGTGCAAGCGTGCGAGGGAACCCCTTGGGGAAAGAGAATGCTGTGCTTCCTGAACTTGCTGGACTATCTCCTTTCCAAGGAGTAGGTCACGGGCTAGTTTTCTGTGGAGTGTGATGGGAAACACTCAGCAAATCTCAGCAGGAAATGCTTTTAGACCATTTGTTAAGGAAAACTACGTGTTTTATTTGTCTAACATTAGTGGAACAAGGTGATTTTTCTTCCTCATTTTTAAGTTGCTCCCAATCATATACCTTTTTGAATAAATACAAATAAATTATTTATAGTGTGCATTTTCTTGATATACAGAATCTTTTGAAACACGGGAGACTGGGATTTTGAGGAAAGGATGGCTGGTAGTTAAATGTTGAGAAAAGGGTGGATCATGGGGGGGGTAATGCTGATCACGTGACTCTCTTTTAATGGCCATTATAAAACGAGGCAGTCTTCCAAACTCTTTGTTCTACTTCCACTTAAACCCAAATGCCTTTTAACTCTGACCTTCTAGAATTTCCTGTACAATATTCCACTGTTTAAAATGCAGTTGGCAGATTGACTTCTTTAACATGGCCCAGTGTCCTATATCATTTTAATGATGATGCTAAACGAGACTTTGTTCTTAGCACTATAAGTAAACACAACCAAAACACTACAGAGAATGATTTATATATTAAAAACAAAACCCCCACACACAAACAAACCCTCCGCCAGGGCAGAATGCTCTCACAATCCAGAGCTTGAAGGCAAAATCTGGGCAGAATCCCCGTTCCTGAAAGATCAGAATATTCGACACAAGGAGACAGAACGCTCTCGTGCGTTTGTTGAAGGAATCCGCCCTTGCTGATGCTGTGCTAAGCCCCCGGGGGCTTTCCCATGCTCTCTGCATCCCTGAGGACATCAAGAGAAATTACATCCCTGACTCTTCCTTGATGGTTTCTATCACCTCGCCTGAACTTTAATTTAATATGATCTCACTTCTCATACACTTTTTTCCTGGAGCAGAAAAGGTCCTTATAACAGAGCATTTTTCACTGTCGGGGAAGGATGCTCCCAGGAATATTCCCTTTCATCCAGAGACTCGGTGATAAGCAGCTCCTCGTCTTTATCTAATACCTCATCTTAACATCAGCTCATTTCCTTGGAAGGAGGGGATAACACATAACATTCTCTGTTGGAGGGCATGTGCAGCGAGAACTATCACTCCCTAGATGATTTTTTTGAATGTAAACTTTCTTATGAACTATAACAGACAGATGTACCAGCATTAAAGGCATAGCTTGGTGACATTATCTGCGGTGAACTCACGCAGGGGGCCACAATTAGAAAAAGGAGGCGAGTTTTACCGGAACTCCAGAAGCCCCTCCAAGGCTACCTCCCAGTCACTCTGTACCTTACTCCACCCCAGAAAAGAAAAACTTCTCTGATTTTTATTACTATGGATTAATTTGGCCTTTTCAAACAACACATGCCAGTGGAATCAGATGGGATATACTTCATGTACCCGGGTTACCCTTCTGTTTGCTGAGACTGCTGAAGCAGTGATTTCTTCAGTTACTACTGACTCATATTCTGTGGTATGAAAATTCAACAATTTATTTTTCTATTCTGTCTTGGGTGGGCCTCTGGGTTGTTTCTCATATTTGGCTAATAGGAATACTGCTGCAATGAAAGCTGTTGTGCACGTCTTTTAGAGAACACGTACATGTTTCCATGGGCGTCAGGAAGTGTAACTTCTGGGTCATAAACTGTGGTGCTGGCACAGACTTGCACAGGCTTATAAGAACCCACTGTTAAATCTTTAGGAAACTTGCAACCCAGTTGTTAGGCATAGCCATTATAAAAAGTTAAGTTATAGAAATTCACAAATAAATTAGTTGTTTAAAATAATAGTAGTCAATGTTCAAACCCTTCACTTCCTAATTGTTTACTACGTTTTGCTCTTGTCTGTGCTCTCAAGCCCATTTGCATTTGTTATATCTGTGGAGTAGAAATACTATATAATGCCGTGCTGCCGCGCATCTCCTGTCAGCTCTGCACTCAGACACATCGTGTAGATCGCATTGCATTGGTTATGGTGGTAGCATTTACACCATGGACATCGGCAGTTGTTAAAGAATAGGGATATGCTTTAGTGTTTGAAGGGTTATTGAGACTTAAGTAAGATGGAGAAAACATTAAAAATGCAAATTAAACATAAAATTGTGTCTTACCTATAGCCGTTACATTGTAAGTAGCATTAAAAAATTGAGAAAATATTTTTCAAATATTTGAAAACTATTATATGATTTGGCAAAGAATTGCTCGCATAATGGGCAAATGAATAAAGTTCCAAAATATGTCCTTTTGTTTCATTTTTTGTCTCATTCGTTAATATAAACAAAAACACCATTCAGCATTTGTGTTGGAATTACACATGGACAGTGTTAAACGTTGATCCGCAAACCACTGGCCAGAAGGTATAACCGGTTTTAGTAGGATGGGCCAGTTTCCCACTTACACTCCCATCAGCAGTGTGTATACAAGATATTAGTTGGTCCTGGTGTAAACTAGTATTTTGTCCTAAGTCCTTTTCTTTTCCTTTCATTTTAGTCATTTATGTTTCATCTGTAGTGGTGTCTCATTTTTTTTGGTTTGCATTTCCCCAGTGACTAATGATGCTGATCACCTTGTTGAATGTTTGTTAGCCATTTGGATATTCCCTTGGGAGAGTGTCCATTCTTTTATATCTTTGGGACATTTTTCTTATTGCTTTGTAGGAGTTTCTTATATAATCTTATATAGTCTTTGTTAGATATATGTCTTATATCTGATGTTATATTTTCTTCTATATGTTTAGGTCAAATATCCATCTGTCCATTTGTAGTTTGACTTTCCTTCCCTTACTAATGTCTTTTAGATCATAATTTTAGTGTAGTCCCTTTATCAGTCTTTCTCTTTATCGTTTTGGTGGACCATTAAACATATTTGCCAACCCCAAGGTCACAAAGATAGTCTCCTATGTTGTCTTCTAAAAAACTATATTGTTCTTTCATATTTAAATCTACGGTGCCTCTGGAATCAATTTTTGTATATTGAGATGTATGAGATGAGGGTCAAAATTAAGGTTTATTTTTTTTTACATAGGTACCCAGATACCATCTGATTTTTCCATACAGATTTCCATAGACCATTGGTTTAAAAGACTGTCTTATCCTATTGCAGTGGAGAGTAACTGTCATTTTAAATCAAACTGTATTGGCACGTGTCTCTTTCTGGACTCCCTATTCTGTTTCATGTGCCAAAACCACAGTGTTTTAAAATAAGTCTTGATATAAGGTTCTGTTAAGTCCTCTAACTTTGTTTATCCTCCAGATTGTCTTATTTATTCTTGGTTCTTTGTATTTTCATAAAAATTTAGAATCAGTTACTTCTCAACTTGAAGAGGGAGCACCAAGGGGAGGGGATGGCATAGGACATAATTTGTTGGCTGATTGTCTCTGATTTTCTTTTCCACTGTTGCAAATACCCGATGACACGATGCAGCATCATGGAAATTGATCACAAAGGGGAATCACAAATCCTGCAAAAGATGACCCAGTAGAAGAGATCTTGGGGAACTGCTTGAACCATAAAGGTATCCATCGGTAATGAGAATCAGACAGAGAAAGATCAGTTTACAACTGAAGACGAGAAAGTCAATGATGACACAATATGATTTCCATGTGGAAGTGTTAAATGTGACCTATGAAATATCGATGGAGTCCTCGAAATTTTAAGCAAAACAATCCTCTGTATGATCACATTGCACATATAGGCATAAGATGCAAACTGTATAATCAGACTATCCTACATTTTTGTCAGAAAAGCAATGTTCCAAAAACCTGTAATAAATACTTCCTTTATTCAATTTCTTCATTCAAATAATTGGCACACAGAGGCAATAAAAACCAAAATTTTGTTAAATATAAGATAAGGTACCTTTATATTTATTATTCCTCTGGTTATTTTTTAATATTAAATGTTAAGAAAAATTTTTTCACTATTTACTACTAAACTTCAGTCTTCCTTTAAGTTGATTCACTGCAATTGATATTTTTCCATTAGCAGCATTCCAAACTCGCCCACCTTGAGTCGCTGTTCCCCAGAGCCTCTCTTACTAGGTTAAATGACTGCAAACTGTGGTGTAGGGCAGTTTTAGGTATTTCTTTCCCTCCTTCTTCTAAGTGCTTGTGCCATTTCAACTTACAGTACAATGGCTTATTAGAGAGTTTCAGCTAGCACAAAGTCTCTGTATATTTTCAGTTGGATGAGTTCAGTTCCATTAACTTCAGTCAATTTGATTATGATTTATTGAATTATTTCAGAGCAGACAGATGAGGGTTTAAGCATCTTATTTTGGGTGATACATATTTAACTGATTGTATGACCTCTGTGAAAGCCGTGTAGCCAATTTAAGGCTCACGACTAACAGCTATTCAGGACAGTTGCTCAATGTTAAGTGATGTAATCTGCACGATGTCTGGCACAGCAAAGACAATCAGTGCTTGTGGTCGTTGACTTTGTGTTCCTGATTACTGAGGATGACGCATGCGTGACCGCAATAAACTGATCAAGAAGCTTTGGCAGACTCACGTCTCATAACCACAAATGGTATTAAATGTGAGAAGAAAAATTGGAGCCTCTCCAAGTCACTGACAACACAATGCAATGTAATGGAAAACAACTGCCACGTGAAATTGCAAATCATTCAAAGAATGCCCTGACAGATGGTCTTGGGGGACCTGCTCCAAGAATACACGAATCTGTTGATAACGTTTGTGACACCAGACTAAAGTATGCTGCATGCATTTCCTGGGGGAAGGACTGTGTGAATGGGGTCACAGGAATGCGTGTCAATGGCACACTGAAAAAAATTGTCATTACCCTGCTTCAGGGCTTAGTTTTACTTCCAGGTGTCCCCAACCTTCAAGGAGTGGTCGCTCCTTAAATCAATTTTCCCAGAACCTGATAGTCTGTGGATTAATCATAACCTAAGTTTTAATGAGACAAAAAAACAGAATATAAAGAGCTAAAAGCAACCATAAGTCTTTTTGGATCAGCAAACCTGATATCATGCTTTTCAAGCCTTCTTTAAATTATTTTTTATTGAGATAAATTTACATAACGTATTTGAACATTTTAAAGCATACTATCATTTTTAGCATTCAATCATTTTTAGTATATTCCTGTTGCATGACCATCACCACTATCTAATTCCAGAATATTTTCATCACCCTGAAAAGAAATCTCTTACTTAAAGTGAACATACTTTTGGAGGTGCCACACATAAAGTTCAGCACTATTTATACATTTTCATTTTTTTAAATTCTAAAAACAATAAAAACTTTAATGCAGTAGGCAAAAGGGCCCATGAAACAAGGGAGGAAGAAAATTGAAACAAGTATCAAAAGTCCACTATTTTGGGTGGTTCCGGTGGCCTGCCTGCAAGAGAGCCTCCAATGATTTCTGCCTCCGGGAGTCATACCCTGTATGTCATGTCAGAATTGATCTGAGCACCCAAGAGAATACTGCAGAAGCGACGTCACATCACTTCTGAAGCTAGGTGGTAAAAACACAGTATGGTTTTGCCTTGCCGTCTTTCTTAGATCTCTTGCTCCAGGGGAAGCCAGATGCCATGCCATGAAGATGCTCAACAGCCTGTAGACAGGCTCATATACCAAGGAACTAAGCCCTCCTGCCAACAGCTGTAAGAGGAATCTGCCATCTTGGAAGTGATCACCCAGCCCCAGTCAAGCCCTCAGATGGGACGGCAGCCCTGGCCAACACCTGATCAGAGCCTCCTGAGAGACCCCGAGACAGAACTTCCCGACTAAGCTGCTCCTGGATTCCCAAACCTTAGAAACTATATGTGATGTTAAAGGTTTATGGTTTCACACTGCTAAATTTTGAGGGGATCTATCACAGAGTAATAGATCACGATTATAGTAGCATTAGGGCAATAACTCAGCAGACACCTGCACAAAAAAAGAAGTACCTGTGCACATAGAGCAAAGTACCTGAAGCTCACAGACGTACGATGAATGCATTAACTCTTTAAGGGGCACTAAGTCTCAGCAGGTCAGACTACACCTTCCTTTACACAGCCCTCCCCCTGCCAGCAGGGTGCTCCATTGCAGTCCTGTTGCCCAATCGGGACAGCCTTGTTCAAACAAAACCTGTCTCATGCAGAAATCGACAGAGAGGCCCACATGGTGTGACTTCCTCAGGGGCCCCATTTATGCCTACAGATGGAAGGCTCTGAGGCCCTAACCTCCGTAGGGGTGGTGCAAAAAAAAAACGTTGAGATAAGTGGTTAACAGAAGAAGCTTCCAATTGTTCTGCTTGTTTTCAAGAGATTTTTCTGAAAGAGATAAACAAAAACAAAACAACGTAAATTAAATGCAAATAAAATAACAAACCAGTTAAAAATAAGTAGGAGGGGTCCAGGAAGAGAGAGCCTGGAAACATTAAATCAGGTAGTGATACCTTCATCATTCCTTACTTTTCTAGAAAAGGGCTGATGCCTCCTTCGCTGCATAAAAATGTACACAGACCCTCTATACTCTGCGTTGCTTAAACCACTCTATGGGGTTTTCTCGTGGCACCAAACTATGCTTAAATAATTCAAAAGTTGAGTCTGCTCAGATCTTGTTGAAACTCGTTACGCTTTGCTCACTCTCAGTAAAGTAAATGCATTTTAGAGCTTGGGTCATACACTTAATCCACGGTTGTTTGAGACCATCAATTTCTGTCAACCTGTCAGCAAGTAACTGGAGCTAGGGTTAATTTTCTCTTGGCAGGAATGAGACCCAAAATGTCTTGAACGATTGTTGGTTCTGGTTTTCTTAGATATGCAGCGACTCTTAGATGGCAGCTTTGGGAAGAAGCCAGATGCTGACAAAGCACTAACATCAACACTTGGGAGCCAGAGGGACTCGTCTCTCGTTTCATCAAATGGAAGTGCAGCACAGGTGCATTGTGCTCGCTGGACATGAAGGCCAGACTGTGGATCCACAGGCCCGCTGCTTTTTAGCACAGGTCAATTAGCCATCAGGACAGTGCTTTGGGGCCCTCAGAATCAGGGGTTCAGACAATGCAATGATGCCTTCCAGCCTGACCTCCCTACGCAGCCTCCTCTTTTGTTCCTTTGTTATTGGTCTTTTGCACTGTTACTTCTTGGTGATTTTGCTTATTAATTTAAAAAAAAACTTTGTTGCTTACATTTTGAACAATTTCAATGGTAAAGAAAAGCCACATGATGGATATATAACATATCTGTGTACGCAACGAGATTGAACCAGTATTAAAATACAGAATCTGTTTTTGGAGAGAGAACATTCTAGACAGAATTAAGGCTCTAGCCCTGTGGTGGGCACCACCTAGGATTATATTCAATGACCCACACTTTCCCCTCCCTTTGAGTCACAGAACCTAAGACTTGTTTCTAACTAACAGAATGTGGCAAAGATGATGAGATGTCACTTTGGATTAGGTTACATTATATGGTAAGAGTTAAGGGATTTTATAGATGTAATTACAGTCCCTAATCAGTTGAGTATAATTTTACTAAGAAAAAGATTATCTTTTGGGGGCCCAATCTAATCAGGCAGCCCCTTCCGAAAGGGGCTGGTGATCAGAGACTCTCAGAATGAAGTCTCTCTCCTTGCTGTTGGCCTTGAAAAACAAGCTGCCATGACTCTTACAGCTGCATGGAAATCAGTTCTTCCAATGACCCAAGGGGACCTGCAAGAGGATTCTTATCTAGCAGCACTTCTGAATGAGAACATGGGCCAGTCTAGTCAACACTTTGACTTCAGCCTGTGAGCCCAAGACCGGAGAACCCCCCTGGGCCACGCCTGGACTGGAAACCTGCAAAACCTGTGAGACAAATACATGCGAACTGGTTTAAGCTCTTCAATGTATGGAAATTTGTTATTCAGAGATGGAAACTGACGTAAGTACTAATCTCACTCCCCTGCCTCCTTCCCTAGAGGTAACCACATGGAGCGATGCTCAACCTTGCTGAAATGAAGGGAAATACATGTGAAATGAGATGCCATTTCACACCCAACAAATTGACAAAAATTAAAATGCCTGAAAACCCCAAATGTTGGAGTAATAAGAGGTCTTATATTTTGTAAATGAAAAAATAAAATTGGTGCCATCATTTTAAAGAGAGATTTTATACTGCCCTTGTGACTTAGAAAATTCACTTTTAGTGTGTTTTTATACTTTTACTACATGTAGTCTACATAGATTTTATTACATATTATCCATAAACATTATTTGTTATTTTTGTGTGTTTTAAATTTTACATAAATAGCATACTTTTGCAATTTGTTTTTTCGATATTATGTTATCAAGACTCATCTATTTTTAATACATGTAGATTATTTTTTTAACTCAATAAAATATTCTATAATATTGCACAGCACAATTTGTCCATTCCCTGAGCTATGCTAAGGTGAACATACCTGTATTTATCTTTGGAACAGTTTCTCTAGAGCACATACATAGAAGTAAAATTGCTAGAACATGTAGGCGTTATAAAATTTCCCTCCAAAATGACTATACCAGTGTTAATTCCCACTTTCAGTATGTGAAACTTCCTATTATCTCAACAGGTCAGGCATTTTAATTTTTGTCAATTTGATGGGTGTGAAAAAATATCTCATCGCTTTAATTTATATTTCCCTTCGTTCTAGTAAGGCTGAGTGTCACTGCTCTTGGTTTTGATCATTTTGGTTTCTTCTTTGCTGAATTGTCTGTCTGTGTCTTTTGCCCACTTTCCTACAGAGTAGCTATTATTTTTCACGTTTTCTTGATATATCTCTATCTATGTATCTATCTCTCTATCTCACCAGTTATATGCACTGCAAATGTCTTATTTTACTTAGTTACCTTTCAGAAAATATATCTGTGGTGAACCTTACTCTTCTCAACTGCAAAATGTGGATTATACCACGCAACTCACAGATAAATGAAATAATACACATGAAAGTTTCTGCTCCAAAGCCAGGTACAATGTAGGTGTTTGGTCAATGTGAGTTTCCCCCATCTCCTTTTAAAGGATCCTGGTTCTAGAAATGGGGCAATGGCTAAGACAATGGGCTCTGGACTTGGACTGAGATCTTGTTGAACCCCAGGGTCACCACTTGCTAGCTTTGCGATCTTGGCCCACACTGCTCTGAGCTCTCTAAGCCTCAGTTTGCTCATTTGTAAAACAGGGGTCGTAATGCTTGCTTTACAGAGCTGTCGTGAGGAACAAAGTTCTAGCGTGCACTGCTCCCTGTCACATAGTGAGCCCCCAAAACAATGGTAGCTGCTATTTTTGTTCACGTGACTATAAGGGAAGATGAGAGTTGCGTAGAAATAACAAACATACTGGAATATGATGAGGTATCTCTGCTGAAGTTGCCTTAGCTAGCTGCTCTCAGAATGCAGGGGACTGATGGAAAGCAGGAAAGGCTTCACAGGGGACATACCATTTAAATGCAGCTCGGATGAAGGGGGTCAAATATATGGTAACACAAGGAAGCTGGGCTTCAGGTGGTGAGCACACAGCAGAGTACATAGATGTTGAATTATAATGTTGAAATTTTTATAATGTTATTAACCACTAAATTTAATTTAAAAAAGAAAGAAAAATATTGTAGGAAAGGAGAAGGAGGAGGGGAAGGAGAAGAGTGGATAGGATCTAAATAGTCAAAAGTGGGTAAGAAGGAAATTTTTGCAAATAAAGCACACAAAAATGTGGGATATTAAGCAAAATAAACAAACAAAGCCTGCAGTATTCCAGCCGTGCAGATACACTGCCTAGCGTGAGGGGTGCTGCTGCGGACAGTCTGGAGAGGGACGCTCAGGCCAGATCATGGAAGCTCTCGGGTGCTTAGGACTTTGAAGTCAGGTAGTGGTAAAGGAGCATTTAATCTTGGGAGATATCAAAGTGCGTTTTGCACTGAATAGTATCCCACGTCCTTAAAAGACCCCCCTCTGGGTGACTATGAGTGCTGTGTGCTGTGGTACAAAGCTGTCACATAGGGGTCAGTGCATGAGTTGCCCAGACATGGGAGCGGGGAGGACCGGGCACTCTGCATGTGGCTGACGTAAAGGAACTGGAGGTATGCCAGGGCGAACAAGCACTGTGTTGACGGCCCTATGGAGTCCAGCTGGGAGCTGCTGGGTTACTATGACCCCACACTACAAATCAGCGAGATAGGATTTCCCCCTTAGACAGGATCAGTTCCCCAAATATGACCCAGAAAAGGTAAAGAAGTACATAGCCTTCTCTTATAGGCATTCCTTACGGGTCTAGAGAAGAGTTTCAACTACATTTTTTAAAAAATTGGATGAAATGTTTAGTTTGGACAGAATGTGCACACTTATTTTCACCTAAACCATTGAATTTGGTTGTACCAAAATATATTGGCTTTACAATGATCTTTGTGTTTTCTGTTTTATCTAGATATTTTTTTCCAACTTGCTATCACACAATCAGCAACTTTAAAAGATGCTTTGGTCTTACTTATACAAGGAATCTAAAATGTTCAAACTCACAGCAGCAGAGAGAAGAATGGTGGTTGCCAGGCCCCAGGAGGGAGAGGGAAGGGGGAGGGGATACTATAGTCAAAAGGTACAAAGTTTTGATTATACAAATGCAATGATCCTAGAGATTTACTGTACACCATGGAACCTATAGTTAACAATACTGTATTGTATACTTAAAATTTTCTAAGAGGGTAGATGTTATATTTAGTGTTCTTATCACACACATACACAACAATAAGAGGGTGGGAGGAGACTTTTGGAGGTGATAGGTATGTTTCCGGCACAGAGTGCGGTGACGGTTTCACGGGTGTGTACTTATCTCCCACTTCATCAAGTTGCACACGTAAATGTGTATGGTTTGCGCATGTCAATCATTCCTCCAAATGGGGTTTAAAATGCTTTGGTCTTGCATCACTGTTTTCTTAACAACTGAACATTCTAAAGCCCACTTATTTACTCTAAGAGACCTCTAAATAAAGCTGCAAAAGTCTATGCATTCGAATTGTAAGTCTTGGGTTAGAACTGCTCTTTTTTTTTAAGAAAGCTCTAGGATTCAGCATGGTGAATGCTTCTTCTCAAACAGAAAATGGCAAGCAGTTCTGTTAGCAAAGCCAGAAGTGAATCATGCCACAATCAATTTCTATGTCTTGAAAAATGGAGAGCGTTGACCGTGAAGCTACCATATTTTATCCTTCTTGGTCCCAAATGACCCTGCTGTTGTCGGCTTCACAATAGCCCACGAGACAGCTGAAATGATCTTTGTAAGACAAGCAATTTTTCCTCCCTTTCTACCAGGCCTTTTGTAGCATCTGGCAAGCAGTCACTCAGTGGCAGGTGTGCTCACCATCGCCCATTTTTGAGAAGCATTTCTTAAGCATTCTGATCTTTCTTCTCATCTTAATCTAATGGGTAGAAAGCAGGAGAAGGCTTTTGAAACAAGGTTATTGAAATGAAAGTTTACATATCTGGGACTTTATAAACAAGTGATCAATTCTCCCCTCCCCCACTTAATGGAGAATATCTATATATTTATTTTTGTGTTTATTGTACTTTTTAATTACCATTTAGTCCTCTTATACCCTACTTCCCCCTCCCACAATAACCACACTGTTGTCCGTGTCCATGAGTCCTTTTTTTCCTTTTTGCTCAATCCTTCCACCCTCTAATCCTCCCCCCTTAGCTATCACCCTGCTCTCTATCTATGAGTCTGTCTCTATTTTCCCTGTTAGTTCAGTTTGTTCATTAGATTCCACACATGAGTGAAATCATATGGTATTTGTCTTTCTCTGACTGGCTCATTTCACTTAGTATAATGCTCTCCAGGTCCATCCATGCTGTCACAAAGGGTAAAATTTTCTCCTTTTTTTTTACGGCCAAGTAGAATTCCACTGTGTAAATGTCCCATAGTTGTTTTATCCACTCATCTACTGATGGACACTTGGGCTGCTTCCCTATCTTTGCAATTGCAAGGAATGCTGCCGTAAACAGAGGAGTGCTCATGTTCTTTCGAATTAGTGTTTTGCATTCCTTCAGAGTGGTGTCAGAAAAATTGGACAGATACATGCGGAGAAATGAAGCTACGCCACCTTCTTCTACAAAAATAAATTCAAAATGGATTAGAGAGTTAAATGTTAGACCTGAAACCATAAAAATTGTGGGAAAAAATATTGGCAGCAAAATCTCAGACATCGCTCATATCAATATTTGATTAGATATATCTCCCCAGGAGAGGGAAACAAAAGGGACCATGTCAAACCAAAACATTTTTGCACAGCAAAGAAAAACATCAACAAAATAAAAAGAAAACCCACAGAATGGGAGAACACATTTGCCAATACGTCTGATAAAGAGGTAATACCCAAAATTTGTAAAGAACTTACAAAACTCAACACCAAAAAACAAACAACCCAATTAAAAAGTGGACAAAGGATCTGAAGAGACACTTCTCTAAAGAGGGCAATACAGATGGCCAATAGACACAGGCAAAGCTCCTCAACATCACTGATCGTCTGAGAGATGCAAATCAAAACCACAACGAGATGTCACCTCACACCCGTCAGAATGGCTCTCATCAATAAGTTAACACACAAGTGCTGGCGAGGATGTGGAGACAGGGGAACCCACTGTTGGTGGGAATGCAGGCTGGTGCAGCCACTGTGGAAAGCAGTATGGAGATGCCTTAAAAAATTAAAAATGGATCTGCCTTTGGACAAAATGATTAATTCATCAGAACTTGTTTAAGTCAGAAAATAAAGAGAAGAAGTATGAGACTTAGAAGTCGATAGGTAGTTTTAAAATCCTCACTTTAAAAGATTTTTAGCTGCTTTTTTTTTTAATTTAAAAAGTTATCTCTAGTTTGCGGCTTCTGACAATACAAATGTTAGGGACGGTCCTAATGAGAGACATAAGTCTTATGACTCTTCCTCATCCACATTTGTTGTCTGTACAAGCATGCCTCACAAATGACGCTTGAGAGGCTATTTTTTCAGCCAGAGAGGTTTATCTTTTTTAATAAATTAAGTGAGACCATTTTTTATATTCCCATTAATTCGCTATAATTTTCTCCAAGGAGCTGCTCCAGATGGCGTGTTTGAGACCGGAACACAGGGTATTAGATGTTTTTAGGACATAATGCATCCATAATAATGCTTTCTTTTAGAAGCCATGGCGGACGTTTTCTTCCTAACACCAGTTAATTAACCAAGAAGGCGCCTTCCAGCAGGAGAACCCCTCCATCCCCTCCAGAATCAGGGCTCTTTTGATGCCGGCTTTCGCACCTGCCCAGCCTGGGTGGGAACGCAGCTCACGCTAGTGAGCAATTTGGCCTTGTTGGTTAATAAAACATACATGCTTCTAAGCAGTTTCATTTCAAATTAAGCACAAATTCTGTTCCAACCATATTTAAAGGCACTGGTTTTGGCAAAGTAGCTTCCCAAGCTGAAGCACTGGTATTTTATGATCACAGTTCCGGGGGTGCAAAGTACCATTTAGGCCCAGACATTTTCCTTTTATGTTTTGCTTTGTGTTCCCCTCCCCATCCCCCCTCCCTTTTAGTCCAAGTTCTGCACATTCAAAAGCATGCAGGCCTCTGCTTAACAAACGAGTCTCTACTTGGCTAGAGCACAGAGAGAGTGTCCCTGTTGTCACCTGCTGCAAGTCAGGGAGAGGGCGTGGCTGGTTTCCTTGCCCACCATGGGGGTTGCAGAAAGTATCCAATAGGTTCTCTGTTATTTTCATGAAGTTCAGCACTCTTAACACTGTGCCTTTTAAAAATGGAGAAGATTATTTGCTGGGCCTGATCACCAAACATGGAAATGGAACCCACGGCTCCCCCTAGACTCCCACCCTTGGCCATGGGGCACACTGCCACTGTTGGCGGAGGGAGCCCGTGACAGAGGCGATGTTAACAGCCCCTCTTGGACTGTGGCTTGGCTGTGTTCGGGCCCTGACTTCAGCTCCCTGGCTGCATATGTCGGTGGAATTCACTGGTGCTGCATTAGGTCTAAAAGCACCATGCGAACAAGCAAGGTCTGCCTTGTAGCGGGTTTAGCCTGTGACCAGGTTTAAAACCTTTTCTACAGGCTGGCCCCTTCCCCCACTCTCTGAGGAGATGAAACAAAACAAATATCTGATGTAGTTTTAAACTTAATCCAACCTATAGAATAAAACTATCTTCTTGGATTAAAAAGAAAATTCTCATTTCAGTAAGAATCTTCTGCCTCTGGGGTCACTCCTCCTCTCTCTCTGCCTTCTCCCTGAGACAGTCTCGCTGGTGCAGAAGGTGATGAGGGTGGCCACTCAACTTCCTGAGTTGGCTGGAGAACGGGGTACTCTGGTCTTGCGTTGATTCTGGAGTGTACGGTCCGGCAGCCTCTGTCGTTTCCTAGAGTGAGGCTGCCTGATCAGCTGCTTCCAAACCTACTGTCTGGGGCTGTTGTTCTGGGTTGTTCTTTGGAGCCATGCTTCTGGGCAACACCTGTCAGCTCTCACCAGTGGTCTCATCTCCCACCACCTGCTCACTCCTGGCTCTGCCTCTTATCCTCCACATGGTCGCCTGGCCAGGGAGCCCCCCCTAGCTTTGGCTAGGGGTCATTTTGCCTTATCTTAGCAACCCCATAGCAGGATAAGGGCCCTCAACACAGTGCCCTCCTCTCATGGGAGTGGAGCATAACCTGGGAAGCTGCATGCTGAGCTGTCTGTGAACTTGACTATGTGGCACCTCCAAGTTGGTTTAGATGGACCTTCTCAGCTGGGATGTGGCTGCTTAAAAGTGTTCTCCTCCCTGAGATGCAGACAAGAGCAAGAAAAGAGTGCAGCCCTCATCTTACACGACACATTTCAGAGAGGAGGACCAGGGTGCATCTCACTGGCTGTCACACTCTCCTCTCTGTCTTTCATTCCCAGGCTTCTCCACGCAATCCTCCCAGGGCTGAGAAAGGGCAGGTTTCTCTCCGGCCCTTCTGCTCGGTTTGCCCCTTGTTTCCAACTCGAAGTTAAAGAAAAATATAAATGAACTTAGCCCATCCTTTCTTGCGGTAAAAGCCTCTCCTGAAAGGCTTTGTTTGGCTTCATCTAAGCTACATTTCTAATGTTTTTCTTAAAGCTCTAAATGTTTTGCTTCATTTAAACTAAACCATAGTTTAAATGACAGAAACTGAACACGACCTGTCATTTCCTTGTTGTTAGTTTTGCTTTGTGCTCTTTTTATAGAAACCCTAGTCCCCCTCCCTCAGGCTGTGGTGCGTCTTGAGTGTCCCGGGACCAGGGCCATGTATTAGGAAAGACAGAAGTAAAAAAACAAGCAAAAAAAAAAAAAAGAACATATATAATTGCCCAGTTATTTTCCTCACTACAATTATGCTATCCCAAACCCGCACAGAAGTTTAACAGAATAGATACAGCCTTCGATGCTGTTCTCTCGATGAAAACACTGAGTTTGACCTCAATGTTTTGAACCGTGTGTGTGACCGCCTCCAAAGCCCAGCTGCCTTTTCTGCGGGCCACGCTGCCCCTGCTGAAGAGCTGGGAGTTCAGACCTCGACTCAGAGGTGGGAGTGGAGGTCGGGGAGGAGCCACGCCAATGGCCTCATCCACCCGGGGTTAAGGGGCAGGGGACAGAGCAGAGACAAAGACGGCTCCTGTCACTACTGTGCCAGGAGATGCCGGGGGCCCAGTGGTTCAGGTAAAAACACTGGGCCCTCCAGTGGAAGAAAGGATCCAGCACATCTGACTGCGTGTGCAAGAATGAGCACGGAGCCAACAGACGACTTCCTTAAGACGGAACAGGCTTTCGGCACATTCCTGCATTCCCGATGTCATCTGGGAAGCTCGGAAACCATTCCGTAACCTTGGGGAGGGGGGAAGAACAGATTCTGTTGTCTTGGCTTCCATACCTCAAGCTGTCTACCTCTGCTTGGGTGAATGTCACGTGATACAGAGAACTTAGAGCTCAATGGGTCGTTATGTTGATAGTTAAACAGTTGCCTTCAAGTCTGCTTCACTTAAGCTTATAAACACATCGCTGTGTTTTCAGCTGCAGAGTTTATCCATGTGAATTTTATTTTCCTCTTATTTCTTAAAGAATGGTCACCAACGAACAGAGGGTGCTAGAAGAAGAACGAACCCCCAGCCCTGGGCCGGGCGAGGAGGGAGTCCCTGTGGGAAGGTGGCGGCGTGGGGACTCGGAGCTGGAGGAGCATGGGGGGGGGGCGTGCCTGGAGAGGCAGAGGAGGCAGCCAAACCTTTGGGTGCTGAGGCCCAGAGGTGGTGAGGCAGGTTCCCTCGGGGGTGTGGTGGTGGCCACCGTCAGAGATCGTTTTCCTGCTGGGGACTTGACCAGATAAGCAGATCTATCAACAGCACGGGGAGATGCTTCTCACTGTTAGAAAGGGGGAAACGACACAAACCCAGTGCTGTTGGGTTAGAACTGGTAGCATCAGGGTGAACATGTGCTTTTTCAGTATACAGAGAAGCAGTAAAGGAGTAGAGCCAGACTGGAGGCACAGGCAGGCACACGCCCTGCCCTGCCACCCACCGACAGGGTCTGGGACAGCGAGGAAACCCCCGGTGGCTCAGAGGGAAGGGGTCTTTGCGCTGCTGCACTGACAAGTTGAATGTGAGAAAACATCAATTGCACATTAGATAATAAATATGGAAATAATCAAAACAAAAGACATTTAATGTAAACCTTAGATGCAGAGCCTGACACATTTGTTCCAGAGCTATCATAGAAGATAAGACAAAACTTGCAACTGCATTGGTCTATTCTGAAGCCAAAAAATGTAATTAATGTGAAGCTTCAGGTCCAGTTTCTCTAAACGGTTATTACTCATATTATTATTACTTTTAAAGTACTTGTAAACATATGGACAAGTTCATGAGTAGTACAAAGAACGTCCATTTACCTTTTAACTTTGCCTGGATTCAACATGTGTTAACAGTTTACAATTCTTGGTTTTTCACTTTTTTCTATATTTTTTCTGAATTATCTGGTGACAAGTTGCAGACATATTACTCCTTTCTCCTTAATCATTTCTGCCTGTCTCCTAGGAACAAGAATTTTTTCTTACTAACCACAGTACAATGACCAGATTTAGGAAATGTAGCATTGATGCAATAAGTATAGTCCATTATTTATTTTTGTCCATTAAACTAACAATTTCCTTTACTTCCTTGTGCGGAATCCGATCCAAGTTCCTACATCACATGCAGTCGTCACGTCCCTGTAACCAGGAACAGTTCCTCAGATTTCCTCTGTCTCCGTTTCTGTGTGATGCTTCCTCTGGATTGTTCTTCTCCCCACGTGTTACACATACCACTTCTTCTTCTGCCTTCTTGAATTCTACCAAATACCAGGAACACATGTTTCCACGGGTGGATTGTTCACAACATAATAAGCTCCTTTTAACTTTTGTTTGTTTGTTTTTTACATTGTTGGATCTCACCACTTTAGTTTTCCATGGATCAGTGCTAAAGAATTTCACTGATTTAGAATTCCATAAGAACCACAGATGGATTCATTGAAAAGAACCAAATTCACAGTGGGAACGGACAGTTTGTCTTACAACTTAGAATAACTCTATACAGCAAAACACAGATCGCGGACTTACAAGCCATCGTACCCACCGTGCGAATTTGGCACTACTTACCGACGACATCTTTCTAAAGCACCTACAGAACTCCAGCGGGAGGAACGAGGGCACTTGCTTCCTGTCCAGCGAGGCTCTGGCTTCACCATGCTGGCTCAGGGAGCTTCCCGTGGGTTCCTCCCCCGGGAACAGCTCACGGTGGAGACTCGTGAGTACTTGAAGTGAGAAGGTAGAGAACCGATTGTAAGAAAGATGAAACAACCCGAGAACAAAGGGGTTATTAATGTCAGGGGAGGTGGGGTGGGATGAGATGCAAAGCAGAAGGATCGTGCTAACGACAGAAACAGACTTACATGAGACACACGGGAATATAATGTGCTAATTATGCAACAAAATATTCGCCTCATTTAGCAGTGGTGTAACCCCAGGGTTCTCACACTTACAGTATTTTCATCCCCGCCAATATGGGTAACTGTTAGCTTATCAGCTCTGAACACAGTAATGTACAGTTTAATAATATTTGGAATACGTGTCCAGTCCAAAGGCTGTGGCCCCCGATCATATGCATACTGCTGATAGATTTTTTGATAAATTACATGATGTAGAAGCTAAGCAACATGGATACACATGTCCTTCGACTAAAACAAACAACCCTTTCCCGAAACGGAAAGTTTGCTCATACATGTTTAAATTAACATGTAATGAGTTAATATTACTATGAAATTTTAAAAGTAGTCCCTTAGGAATAATGGTGTTGTGTTTTCATCTGATTCAGATGCAAAATAGGAGAGGATAGGCAGCTGGTCCAGCTCTTCACTGTAACTTCCGAGTCCATACTGCCCCCTGCTGTTCCCCGTGCGCCTCCACCTCTCAGGCAAATGAGCTGGGTATTTCCTGCTGCCTGCTGGTCATTACGAGGGGAAGTGTCTCCTTACCACAAACTCTTCCCGTGTGACTGCAGAGGCCTCTTCCTCCTCCCTGACTTCCCCATTCCTGCTGCTGTCCCCAACCTATGGCACTGTGCCCGACATATATGGTGCCTGGCATATCAGTATCTATTAGTTCAATGCATGAAAGATACGTGTCACCCAGACTAGAAAATGTGAAGCCATTTTTAATTCTTCCTGTCCCCCTTTGCCTGCTACTGCCCCTGAGTCCTAATCTTTATAGCATTACATCTTGACTAGTTCTCACTTACGTGTCTCTTCTTCCAACTGAAGTATCCTCTCCTCTACCTGCTACAGCATCTCACTTTTTGTGAATGCTGGCAGCCCTTGCCTTCTCTACCAGAGACATTTAAATAGGTTAGTCAAGTGGAAATGGCTTTAGAGTCAGTAGATACAGGTATGGACTTCAACTTTGTCTCTTACCCACTGGGTGAACGAGGTACAATAATCTTCTTAAGCCCCAGTTTTTTCACCTGTAAAATGGGGGCGATAATTTCCTGTTCCAGGTGTATACGTAGATGCGTATGAAGTGTGGGAGAGCAAGAATGCTATTTTGAGATTGCTTCCATTTGAGTCCTTGGTCAGGACAGGATACTTCTTAAGGAGAGGATTGCTCTTTTGTTTAGAAAATATCTTGATGTGCCCTTTGGGCCTGAAAGGCAAAACTCCTTTCCTCATTCCCTCCCCCACAAGTCCGGGTCCCGAAAAAGGGCTGAATTCACAGAGAACTGATTTTATCTGCTTAGTAAACTATTTGGAATCCAGGCATCTGCAGTCCAGGGGGAAAGGGCCATAAGGTTGAGGAGCCTAAAATCCAGAGAGAAAGAGTAAATGAAAGAGATCTTTGGAGAGAAGGAAGTATTAGCTGTGAGATATTCATCCTTAGGCTGTTTTCTACTCTGTTCTGTATTTAATGCCTCTTTTCCCCCTCTGACTTTCAGAAAAATTTGTTGCTGCAGCGCATGTGTGGGAGTGATGTTTGAAGGACTGGAGGAGAAGGGAGGAGTTTCGAGATTGGGATAAAGAGGGCAGGAAGAGCACCACTGTGGACAGCTGGGAGGGGCCACTGAAAACCTACCCGGGAGAAAGACTCTCGGGAGAGGAGGCAGGACGTGGCTCCCACCCCTCATCCCTCCACCCCCTTGCACATACACACTCAGAAAGCTGCCAAAATACTGTAGACTGTGTAAGTCTTTGCACATGATGAGGGATGGAGGCTCATAGCAAAAAACCAAACACAAACCCAGAGAAAACCAAGGACTAGGGAGCAGCTGTTACCCTTGAACAACATTTCCCATGATGCCTAGGACCAAGTAAGCGCTCACACAGTGAGTGGTAAGAACGACAGCTAGGTCTCTAGCATGCTGTTATCACTGCCATGTATTCAGAGTGAGTCTGGTATGTGGGGATCTGTGATACCTCTTAAAGTGTTGAAATGAACTTCTGATTCCCTCTGGTACATACGGGTACTCTACCTTCCCATGTGTCTGCCTCCGATCCAGGGCTAACTCTGTGAGACCAGGGCCAGAGCTGAGTCTTCTCTCTACACCCCAAAGCTCCTAGTCTGAAATCTTGCACAGACTAAAGTCTTGAAACCTTTTTTTCTGGAGCTGTCCTGGTATGTGGAGCTCCTGGTGTGTCCCTGGTCCAACTCCCCAAACCCAGCCTCCACTCTCTCTCCCTTAGTCTCCCGTTTCTAGCCCATTCTTCCTGGTGATGTTCCCTTCCCCCAACTCGACAACCACCACCCACCACCACTGTCACCACCAACTCGAGCTCCACCCGCACGCTGACTCTCAGGCCCTCAGCCCCTCAGTACAGCCCAGACACAAACCCAGCCCCGCTCCCAAGCAGAATTTCCTACCGAGCACCCACTGGAGTTCAAGCATCATGGGGCCAGGGACCTGGTTTTCTTTACTAGTGTACTCCCAAGCCCAGGGGAGTGTGCCTGGCAAAGAGGAGGAGTCCAGTAAGTATGTGTTAAATAAAATGAAGAAAGAATGAATGAATTTAGCCACCAATCACACTGAAATACCATACAGTATAAATACACAACATGAAATTAAAAGTTTTAAAGTAAAATAAAAATAACAGCAATATGCAACTTAAAGCCCGGTTGTACAATTTTTGTGTCTTTTCAAAGCTTTCCAATATGTGATAATGTTTCAGGCTTCCATGCCGTAGTTTCCAATATAAAGCAAAGCAATGAACAAAGGCTAAGAAAGCAGGAATTTTCAAACATAAAGAATAAAAATAGCAAAGAAAGTCTGCTGTAAAATTTAGACATGGCTTTAAAAAAAGTTATATCCCCCACTTCAGTTTCCAATTAAAAACAAACTAACTAAAGTCCAAAGGTAAATAAAGAAATGGTTTTTAATAGAAATCTTCCACCACATTTCTGGACCTGAAGTAGGAAAAAAAAATAAGTAGAGGGCCTTTTTAGAAGTTTGATTTTGTTTAAAGTTCTCTAGCCTCAACTTCTAAACAAATAAACAACGTGTTCAAATAAAATAAGCCACAAAAATAGCATCCCAAGATCCAAAGGCAAAATTTTGCTAAACACTTTTTAAAACCTGCCAAGCTCAGTTTCCAATTAAAACAAACAATCAGGATATACCAATAAACTAGCTTTTTTTCCTTAAAGAGATTTCACCTGTATTTTCTAAAACTTGCTCTCTAAATTTTTCCTTAAAAACTTTTTTCAATGAAAAAAAAATGTCTGCTTTAAAAACAATAAAAATTTATCCAATTTATTGGTTGGACTTGCAGTCGCTGATGAGGTGTGTGCGCTGTGGACAATGGCTGGAAGGAATATGTTAGAGATACACCCTCAAAGGCTGCATGGGACACCGGCACCTTCAAAACAGCTTTGTCACTGCGTGACCTTTGGAACTTAAAGGACACTTGAATGATGTCTTCGGCTTGAAAAAGACTGTAGTTTTCAGCAGCATAGAGGAGGAGATATATGGTCTCCTTTGGAAACCACCCAGGAGAACTCGTAGTGAACTGCCCCCAGCTTTGTCTGAAGAACATTCAGGGGTAAATATGGTAAGAATTGCTGATATGGATGTGCAATGATCCACATGACCAGAACAGCAGTCTCACAATGAAGTACCTGTCACAGCATTTTGAACTTATAGGCACCGCACAGAAAGTCTACAGGGCAGCCGCTGTGGACGCCTCGATACCCTGACACGTGCTCAGGCCCGTTCATTCCATCCCAAGCTCATTCTGGTTAAGTCTGAGGCACCAATGTACTTGTGGTACAGGAACAGGCTCTTGTACACATTTGAAACCATGCACGGCTTATTTCTGTGTGGGGTCACACGCTATGGGGTCCAGCGAGGCCCACCATTTTCAAGATTCATTTCCAACATGCCACAGCGCAAACCACCACATCTGAGTCTTTGACAGGACACGTATTTAACATTGTAAGTCCATTTTCTTTGATTTCTAACTTTCCAATTACTGCCCGGGCCTTGTCCTGAGTCAAATAGTTCTTAGAATCACATACAGTTTTTATAACAGACACATATCATGAGCTGATAATTTTCAGTTAAAGAAAAGATGTCTGCATCCACATTTTATCTTTGTCTTTTAACAGCACAATAGTATTCATACACACAATGAATACCCTCAAGCTTCTTGGTGTTTTCATCACTGTGCAATAATGTGAAATATATTTTAGTGTACCATTTACTAAGGTGCATTAAAACCTCCCAATTTCTCATGATACACCTGTGCAGTCACCCCTTATGGTTCTCTAGAAGTTTAAGTCCATGAGGTGGGGGGGTGAGGAGAACTGATTTATTTTAAGAAATCATCTCACATGATTGTGGGGGGCTGCAAGTCCAAACTCTGCAGGGCTGGCCAGCAGGCTTGAAATTGAGGCAAGATTTGATGTTGCGGTCTTGAGTTCAAATTCTGCCGGGCCACAGGTAACACTCCATTAAGTTTTCCAGAGTGCCGTCCCTTAGAAGAACTTCTTCTGTTTTGGGAAATCTCAGTTTGTGTTCTGAAACCTTCAACTGATGGCACGAGGCCCACCCACAGTATGGAAGGCAACCGGCTTTACCCAAGGTCTGCTGATTCAAATGTCAATCACATGTAAAAAATACAGCGTCATCTACATTAGTGTTGGACAAAAACCATTGGGAACCATAGCCTAGCCAAACTGATACATAAAATGAACCATCACAGATGTTCTCACGGTAAGAGACTTTATAGTAAGCCATCAATTTTTTTTTCATTTGCAATGATATTTGGGGGTGTTGCTTTGTTCTTAATTACTGAAGCTTTTAGGTTTAAGTTTTTCTTTAAATATTAGAAACAGTGTGGGAGGATTTAAACAGAACCATATGGAAAGGAGTTTTTTAAGCCATTTAAAAATTTTTGGTGAAGATCATGATTTGTTTATTCCTCCTTTATTCTTGTTTGAATTTTTAAAAATCTACTCTTGTGGCTTTTGACACACCATGGGTATTTGAATCGTGGGTTCTTAAACAGGGTGAGTGCTCGCTGGTTTGGCCCGAGGAAGGGGACTTGGATGGGACTTGGATGGGACTTTTGGATAGGCCTGGAGGGACTAGGTTGAAGATTTGGGGGAGTTTGGGAGTTGAGTGGGGAACAAGGTTTCAGGAGGGCTCACAATGGGGAGTTACGTTGGTAGAGTTGGGGACTGTTTGGCATATAGGATTGGGGGCCCGAGGGACCTGTTGGACAGCTATTGAGTCCTTACTACCGTGGAGCAGATAGGCCGCTAATCCTCCCACTAAAACCTTGAGGAGTGATAGCTAAGAGACATACCTTTATTTATTTTTATTTTTAAATGTTGATCCAATTCAAAGGTGATGCTAGAACGGAAGACAGCGGTGATGCTCCGGCTGCCCGGGGATGGGCGGTTCCCCTCGGTAACCCAGGGGACCGCTTCTCCTTGGTTGTCGGGGCGTCCCTTTCAACACCTACACGGACAGGAAATTAGTGAAGCCGCGGGTCTTTGTCACGTGGGGAGTTGGAACGAGAGGCCCGCACAGAGCGAGAACGTTCAAAAGGCTCCTCCCCCACTGAACGTCAGGACCAGAAATTAATCCGCCCCCGCAGCATGAGTGACAGGAAGGCAGGTGTGTCTGGTTCCTTCTGTCACTGGGCCAGGACCAGACATCCCGAGAATACGTGTTCTCCATTGTTTGACAATCAGTTGTCCCTTGCTTGCCTTTTATGGAGAAAACCCAAACCAAAGACAGTATTATTTATCTGTTACTGTTCCATACTCTTCCAATGTGCACCTCTCATTAGAGGCAGCATGTCTTCCTCAGCGCCAGCCACGCAGACCGCTCTCCCTAGCCTAGAAGCTCTGAGGTCCGAGGACAGGAATGCCTGTTCAGTGGAGCGGCCCCTGTTCCAGTACATGACGAACGCTGGCTTTTGTTTTCTTTTTCAGTTACAATGGACATTCAGTGTTGTTTTATATTGCTTTCAGGCTTATTAACATAGTGTTTCAAGTACCCACTAGGTACCATACTTTCTCATAGTTACTACAATATTATCTACTATATTCCCTAAGCTCTGATTTACATCCCTGTGACTATTCTGTAACTACCAATTGCACTTCTTAATCCCTTCACCTTTCTCACCCAGCCCCCCCTCAGCCCCCCTCCCCTCTGGCAACCATCGGTTTGTTTTCTGTATCTGTGGGTCTGATACCATATTATTTCACTTACATGCAGAATCTAAAGAACAAAAAACCCAGCAAAACCTGACCAACATGTCTGTGTCTGGTTAGCTCATCTCCTCATCCAGATGGTCCTCCTCCCTGTGCATGTATGTGGACCGTTAACTTGCCATTAGAAATACGTGGTCTGGTCAGGTGATTTATATTCATTGCCCAATTTAATTTTTATAATAATTTTGCAAGGTAGGTATTGTGAACTTATTTTAGAGGCAGAAACACTTAAATTCAAAGAACACAGCGCTCAAAACTACACAGCAGTGGAGTGGGATTTAAATTTGGATCAAACTTTAAAGCACTTTTGTTTTTACTGCACACCGTTGCCTCTCACGTATCCTATGCAATATACAAACCCAGCTCAAGCCTTCCCACACCCTCAGCCAGTGATGTATTGGAGCCGGCTGGTCAGAGCCAATCATGAGCTTCTCTTCCCAACCCCATCCTCAGTGAGTTCATGTCATTAACTTGAAATGAGCCACAGTGGAAGTATTTATGCCACAAAAGTTGGCAAATGCTACAGATGCGTGATTTACAGAGAACTGATTGTTAAACATTTACCAGCATACCAGTGATGTCTCCTCTTTCTTGGTTCCTGTACACTTTAGAATTAATTATATTGTTTTTAAAAATTTTACGTCGATAAATCTTAGCCATGCAGACCATCTAACAAGCACTTAGGTCCTCAATGTCTTAGGTCCAAGATGCTGCAAAAACAATTGGATTTTAAAAGACAGGAAAAGGTGCATTGTAAGGTGCTAAACTCACCAGCAGGGGGAGCCTAATTCCCAAACATACACCCTTGCCTTCTCTTGGACGAACGCCTTGAATCGAGTGAAAAATATGGGACCTGGCTTTGATAAAATTTCTTAGAAACTTAAACATGCATTAGGAATAAATACAGATAAAAACTAGTCAAATAAAGTGGAAAAACTCTGCAGTATCCATGCTATTGGAAATAAAGGAGAACCTTGTACAAATAATGGAGTAGAAACATCAAATTAAGAACTGAGAATCTTAAAATGTCACAATGGTTCTTTTAAAAAGTCAGACGTACTATTCATTTTAAGTTCTCTTATACAGGCCTACATAGAGACTTTGTGATCTTCTGAAAGCTTATTAAACCATTCATAGTCATTTTAAACCTTCAAATCCCCCTCCAGACAATACGTAGATGTGGTACAAGTACAACCTACATTTCAATTAAACTTTTAAGAAACTGGCAGGACTATTCTAAATTTTATCTGAAATAATAAAATAGCAGGAAGGAGTTTAAATCCTAGAAAATGAGCATAACTTTTACAAGAGAGAACTTAACTTTCAGATTTTGTATTATACTATACAGCACAATTAACACAGTGAAACGTGCTAAAACACACAGACCAAACGAACATAGATTGTCTAGATCTGAGTATTTGGGGCTTCCTTAAAGTGGCATATCAGATTGGGGAGGAAATTTTAACTTATTCAATAAATGGTGCTGGGATAATTATTTTGGGGGGGAAAATGACATACCTCTCACCATGTTCTGAAATAAAGTCCAGACGGATTAAAGACTTAAACACAACATTTTACATATGCATGTATATACAATATATCAAATATAGTATATGTCTTCTGGCATTGTCTTCTATCCATGGATACACAAATTTCTTGCACAAATAGACATTTTAAGCAAAGGGATCATGTGATCAGCTTCATTTGTGACCACCTCTCCCTGTGAAGAAATAAAGTCTTGCAAAACCACCACACACACCGGCACCCTCTCTCTCGTTGTTCATTTACCTTCCCTCGCTCCCTGGGAAACAGTCTGGTCCTTTCCTACAGATGGTCCTTCTCCAGCGATGGAGAAGAGGTTTGTGATCTCGGAGGAAACAGAAATGCTCTCCTCCAGCTTCAGGGGATAAACCATGAGCAATGTCTTTTCTTTTGTAATTATGAAAAATGACAAACATTTATAGAAATAGAGAACAGCGTCACCATCCCAACGTGTCTATCATCTTGCTTCAACGTGGATGATTTTGTTTCATGTCCCCTCATCCCCTTGAATTGTTTTGATTATTTTGATTCAAATGCTAGATTTCAAGTCATTTCATTCATAAATATTTCAGTATGTACATCTAGTGGATCAGGACAACACTATCATCACATCTAAAATATTCATTGTAATTTTCTAATATTATCATTAAACATGCAGTTGGCATTTAAAATTCTCCAATTAGCCCTGGCTGGTGTAGCTCAGTGGGTTGAGCTGGGCCTGTGAACCAAAGGGTCATGGTTCGGATTCCCAGTCAGGGCACATGCCTGGGTTGCCGGGCCAGGTCCCCAGTAGGGGGCGCGCAAGAGGCAACCACACATTGATGTTTCTCTCTTTCTCTTCCTCCCTTCCCCACTCTCTAAAAATAAATAAATAAAATCTTTTAAAAATGTTCTCAATTATATTGTAAACATGTGTCACTGTTTATTTGAATCCAGACTCATACAAGTTCAAGGATATATTCTAATCAGTTTGGTCTTAGTGTATGTGCTCATACTGGTACCAGTCATAGTGACGTGTGGGCATGACCCGCTCCATTTGGCCAAGTGTGAGTCATGTGCCCACAGCCATGGTCAGGTGGAGAAAATTTTCTTCCAGAACTGGGGGAGCTGGAAAGACACAAACAATAGTCAGTAAAATCCGTACAACCAAGATTTGATCACCATGTAATACTTTGCTTTCCAGTGAACCTCATCAGCTTCCTGTGTGGTGTCAAACGGACTGATGGCTGGTAATCAGCCACCCTCAAGAATCTTACCAGCTCTTTCTGGAAGTTTTCAGGGGCTCTTCTCCTGTGCATTCCAGAATGAGCTACCCTGGCTCTTGTCCCCCTCATTGCCATCCCTTGCTGCCGTGTCTGGTTTGGGGCCTTCATGGTATTGTGGCTCTTCGGGGACCAGTCCTGCCTGAGTGGCTGCTACTTTCCCCCTAAAGCCGCCGCTGGGGAAGGGACACTGCTCTCTGAGAAGGGGACCGGGTTCCCTGGCTGCTGGGAGAATGGTTACTCAGGGAGTCTGGGGTCTCATGCTTTCCAGCCACATGTCAGTGTTTCACCACAGACCACCTCACCGCCAGCCCACCAGGTGCCTCTGGTCCCCACTCATCCCTCAGGGGTTGGCAGGAAGTGAACTTTCTCCGAATGGGTCTTCTGTCACTGTCATCTCTGATCCCGGCGGCCCCCTTAGTCACCCATCTAACCACACGTTTCTCTTTCTGTATGTGGACTTCCACAAGTATCTACACAGCCTCGATTCCAGATTCATTTCTATATGGATACTTCCTTTAATATTAATGTGAGCAATGATTCATCAGTTAAAGATTAAGAGTTTCCTCAAAATCTGGAGAAGCTAGCAAGCAAAAGGCTGAATCATTTCAGATGGAGTAAAAAAGATGGCCGATAGTAAATTTTATTTTCAGTCTTAGGAATAAAGGGTAAATCGGGATCTAGCTGTTCAGAAGTTAACCCAAGCAAGCCCGGGAGTCCATTTTTATTTCGATCCAACTGCCCCCTGGAAGCTGGTTCATAAAAGTCTGTACATTTCTTTTAAAGGCTGAGCTTCTAGCACATTTGTCTCCAGAATGAATCTCATGAGACGTACAGCACTCTCAGCATTAGTTTCAATTTAACAGTGTTCAGTCCAGCTCATCAACTCTGATTTTCCACAGAGGTATTCTTCATTCTCCATCTTCGTTACTTGGTATAGCCGCTCAGCTTAGTTTTGCTGTGAAAAGAAGGATTTATCTCTTGGGTCTCATAACTGGTGGCAGGGTACACGAGAAGGCAGGTTCATTGTTTCATTTGTGAAAAAGCTGTCGAGAAAATTCCATGGATCTAGCCTATGAAACACCCCCACCTTCAGAACAGAGTTGAAAGTGTTACAAATACTTGATGTTGTTTTGTTTTCACTGTTAGTAAATTTTAAGTTTTGTAGAGGAAAGGGCCCTGGGTTTTAGACACTGGCTAAAAATCCTGTACAACCTAAAGTTGTGTGTTCATGGCAGTTACTTTTCTAAAAAACCTTTTAAAAAAAATTATAGTTGACCTATGATATCATAGTAGTTTCAGGTGTACAAGATAGTGATTCAACACTTAATACCTTATGGTGTGATCACCACGACAAGTCTAGTAACCATCTGCCACCATACAATGGTGTTACAGTATTGTTGACTATTTCTCCTGGGCTAAATGCTACAACCCCATGCCTTATTTTATAACTGGGAGTTTGGATCTCTTACTATCCTTCACCATTTTCATCCATCCTTCACCCCACCCCCTCTGACAACTATTTGTTTGTTCTCTGTATCTTTGTATGAGTCTGTTTCTGTTTTTTGTTTGTTTTGTCTTGTTTTTTAGATTCTACACATCAGTGCAATCATGTGGTGTTTGCCTTTCTCTGTCTGGCTTATTTCACTTAGCATAATACCCTCTAGGGCCACCAGTGTTGTTGCAAATGGCAGTACTTCCTTCTTTCTATGGCCAAGTAACATTCCATTGTATATATGTATCTCATCTTCTTTATCTAATCGTCTACCGATGGATGCTTAGGTTGCTTCCATATCTTGTCTATTGTAAATGATGCTGCAATAAACAAGGGTGCACACATCTTTTCAAATTAGTGTTTTGGTTTCTTTGGAAAAACACCCATAAGTAGAATTGCTGCGTCATAGGGCATCTCTATTTTTTATATTTTTGAGGACTCTCCATACTGTTTTACACAATGACTGCACCTCATATATAAAATCAGGACCTTAATAACCCCCTCTGGGGGCTGACTCTTCTCTTAACTGTGTTAAGGGATATCAGTTGCATAAAACGGTGCCTGGAATCTAGAGGGTGCTCAACAACACAAATCCCCTTCTTATGATGTCCATGGATTCATTAAATCAACATTTCCCAAAGTGAGCTTGGGCAACACCAGGTTTTTACAGCTATTATGCAAAGAAAGTGTTCTGTGATTAAATGAATTTGGCGCAAGTGGGTTTTATGAAGACTAGATTTTCTTTGTGTTTTTGTTTCCTTTATTAATTGTAGGATGTCTAGGAAACTTTGAGGTGGATCTCCAGGGCAGCATTTCCTGTCTTATTTGAGTAGAGAGTCCTTTATCAGTCTGAAATACTAGCAGTCTGCTGGGCTCATTTAGGGCAAACTCGTATCTCTAAAGCCAGCCTCATCCGCAAGTGGAATATTTTCTCTTATTAAGAATGTCAAGTTCTACCTGCTCCAAGACAGATGGCAAACTGATGGAACAATGAAAATATTAGAATATTATCAAATGTTAAAAGTTGAGAGTTTGATGAATCCCACAGGTACCTTAGCACCAGCAACCACCCACCGGGGGACAAGTCTTTTCCAGTCATTTGCCCCCACCCCCTTCACCTTGAAGCAGAAATAAACATAGAAAAACAACTAAAATCACCTGATGTTTCAGAAAAATCAGTATGATGAAAAAGTAGCACCAAACTTAGAAGAGCTGGCAATTGTGGAAACAAAGCTAATTAATAAAAAACAGAACAATGAACAAATTCAGAGGCTTTCATGAAAACATTAACCACAAGGCAGAACATTAGATCTGGCAAAGAAAAATTTCAAAACAATGCAAAAAACTTTTTCAAAGGGAAATTGTGGAACTTTCAGTTGAATACATGGCTTTTGATTTCACCTACAAGCAGGTGAAACAAGTCCTCCCCTGTGTCTTCTGTAAATATCCTGGGAGACCCAGTGAATCACAGCAAACGTCAGGAGTTGCACAATTAAATAAAAATGAGCCTAGTTAAAGGCAAGCTTTACTTTTTCTACCCACCTGAACCTTGACGGTAATTACCTTTGAAACATCAGGTATTTGCTGGTAATACTGGCAACAGTATTGAGATTTTAATTTGAGACTCTTAAAAGATAATACCAGATATAGGGCAAGAGGAATATAGTTAGTTAAAACACATTTTGAACAAAGCGATTGTAGTAAGACTAATAAATGCCCTCACACGGGGAAGTAATCAGAGACCTTCAGTACCATTGCTTCGAATACCCCAGATCTAGACTATATTAGGCCATAAGAAAATCTGTACTTTTTCAATACTCAGTGGAGAAAGGCCTATCATAAGTGTAATTTTCTCGAAAATGTCTTTTTTCCCCTCCTGTACTGAATCCTTATACCAATCAAGGTAATACACAAACATTCTCTCCCTTTTCTACTTCCTTCCTCTTTCCTTTCCCCTGATGGAGAGACTCAAACTTTTAAAAAAAATCTCAATTCTTTCCTATATAATAAAAATGTCTTACAAATTTAAACTTATTGAGAAATAACCTCAAGGTAAGAAATATGTCTGATATGGTGTGAAAAAAAGGAAGCGTAACCCTTTGGGAAAGAAATAAAAATAAAAAGAACTTGGCAGAGTCGATGAGTCTAACACATTATGTTAGCAATAATGAAAAGGTTTTTTGTTGGATGAATATCTAAATCTTCAGCTCAAATTGTTCTCTCTGTACTTCTTCATTTTTCTTTTGCAAATAGATGTAAATTACTTACCAGAACTGCTCTGCTGAGGATGCTGTTCAACGATCAGTTATAAAGTTTCAGAAAAAGTCCAACAGAAAAAAGCATCCTAGAAATCTAGTCCCCCACAGAAACCAGGGTCCTCGTGAACTAGACGTGAAGGAGGGCAACTCACCTGGACTCCATTTCGTCTGTCTTAGTTACTGAACTAAAACCCCTGGGGGTCTCTAATTGTTCAAAATACAGCGTTATCGGGCTCCTTGCCTCTTGACCTTCGGCCCTGCTCCAAGCGAAGTGAGATGTGCAATGACATGTATTTAGGAAGAGCAAGGAACAGTACAACACAGAATGGATAACTGAGACCCCAACCTGCCCTTGGACTAGGATCTTCTGTGTGTGTGTGTGTGTGTGTGTGTGTGTGTGCGCGCTGGAGTGGCGACGATGAAAAGCAGGTCAAGGAGGCATGGGTGTTTCAAACTGGGCAGATACAGTGGGGTAGACCAGGGATTTGCTCCAGTGCTTTCAAGTAAATTGATTTTCTCGTCTCACTCTTGGAGAACTGTAATGGTATCTGCTAAAGTTCCGCGTACTCCTCCCTATATGCCAGTAACGGCCACTCTTGTTTACCCTGGCAGGGGTGTCCACTCTTCCGGCGTCTCTGGGCCACACCAGAAGAAGAAGAGCTGTCTTAGGCCACACAGTAAATACACAAACACTAAGGAAAACTGATGAGTGGAAAAAAGATTTTAAGTAAATTTGTGATTTTGTGTTGGGCCACCTTCATCACCACCCTGGGCTGGGCTGCGGGTTGGACACCCCTGCTAGCGGTGAGTGTGTGTCCTTCAAAAGATATCTGTGAGACTAATTTATAACAGTCCAAAACTTGAAACATGTCTTCAACAGGAACAGGTAAGTTATTGTATATTCATAAATAGAACATAACAACCCCTTGGTGAAAAAAAGCAAATTACATCTGACATGGCTCAGTCTCAGAGACATAATGCTGAGCAAAAGCAGACAGACTCTAAAGAATATGTCGTGTATGGTCACATTTATATAACGTTCAAGAACAGGCAAGATGAATCAATAATGATAGGATCAGAAATTGGATGGGGGAATGTGGGAGCCTTTGAAGACTCTGGAAATATTTTATATTTTAATCTGAATGGTAGTTGCATGAATATATACACATATAACAATTAATTGAATTATACACTTAAAATTTGCACAGGCATGTATGTGATAACTCAATAAAAATACTTTTTAAAGCAAGAATAGGAAGGAAAACAGAGTATGGGACCATCAAGTTTGAGAAATTGTGTTATAGCAAATACACTGTATTTATGCACCAGAAAAGAAAAACATTAATATTGAGGAGAAAACTATTTCAAAAAGAGAACTGCAGATGCATGATGTTAAATATATATATTATTTAAATAATAATTAATTAAACCAGAAAATCATTTGGTATTATAACTCTTCACTATGTCAGAATATACTTAATATATTTAAATAACATTTCTAATTTCTTATAAAGGCAGTTAGTTAGATTTATTTGCATAACTTGACTTTACTAAGGAGCTTGATTCTACTCTGCTCTCCTAAAATAAATCTGGATCTCTTCCCTGCATCATTTTCACATCATTAATTAGCATCTAATTTATAAGCATCTCAACTGCTGAAGCATTTTCACAAACACAGCAAACTAAAATAAGTATGGACATACTTAAACATCTTGGCAATACAAATGGTCCTTTCCCGTTTGACTGAATAATTTCAAACCCCCCTGGAAAGCCTTTCTGACCTGCTTCATCCCCAAAGTAATCACTCCATTCTTCATGTTCCTGTAACATTTTGTACTAACCTCTATCACAACACCTGTCTCTTCATAAATTATATTTGCTAAACTGTGAGCTCTTTGAGGACAGAGAACAAGCCTTATGCATCTTTAAAGGCCTTTTGCCTTGCACACTGTGGGCATTCAATAAATGTCCGTTGAGTGGCTGGCTGAATGTGTTAATAGACAGCTCTCTGCAGAATCGCTCCCCGAAAGATTCGGGATGCATTACCAAATTTAAAAATAAAGACTGCACAGCTCAGCCATTGGTTCCCTGAACTCCACACTTCTACCCACACTGTCCCTTCTGCTTGGAATGTCTTTCTCCTGCACACCCATCCCCAGCAACCTTCTCTTGAGTAACTTCTCGGGGGTCGCCCACCACGGGCTGGGTTTGGTGTCACTGCTGTGTGCTTCCATAAAGTACGAATGACTCTCTGACCCAGCTCTTACCACACCGAATAGCCATCCGCTCTATATACCGTTTCCCCTGTGTGCTCCACCAGACCTCAAAACTCCAGGCCAGGTTTGAGGTCCAGCAAAATGCAAAGGATATTCAGAACAAAGTACAATAAAATAGCAGACAACAGCTCCCTGCAACCTCATTCATTATCAGTGAGGTGCACCTGAAGGGACAGAGACAATCCCTCCTATGCCCCGGAGGGGTGGGGGAGAGAAATCCTGTGGTTTAGAGAGCTCAAAGCCACCAGCTCAGTCTCCCTCTCTGGGAGGAGCCGTGCCAGCACTCAACGGCTGCCTTGTACCAGGTGAGGCACGTGTCTGTCTACCCCTGCTCCCTTCAGTGGGGACAGGAGGGTAAGGTGCTCTGCCCATACTGTCACTGGCCACCCACTTCCAGGGGACAAGTAGGAGGCCCAGGGTTCCTTAGCTCAGGCTCATTTTGCATCTGTGCCCCCAGGGAGGAGGGGCACATTCTCCTTAGCCTTGAACTTCTTCAGCACCTTCATTTGATTCAGCTTAGATGACATTTCTGTGGCTACCATCTGTGCTTTTTGCACTAGCAGAGGGTTCAGGCTTCTTCCCAAGGCCAGACCTCTGTTCATGACCAACCAGCTCCAGGCTCTGGTCGCAGCAGTATGTCCACTATGACGGAGCTTCTCACCAGGCTCCGAGCATAAGCTGGTTACAGTGTGGTGAACAGTCCCCTCCAAGTCTGCATTAGCTGCCTGCTACCTGCCTCCATTAGTGCTAGTCCTCGGTGGGGTGGCCATCACAGATGGGACTCCCCTTTCTAGGAACCTTCCTACAAAATGAATGGGAGAGGGACCCCTGGGATTCCAGGGAATGGCAGTGACAGCATGGTAGTTGGGACGATGCTCAGGAAGGGGCCGGGGTCACTGCCACCACCAGCACTTAAGCTTAGGCCTCTGTTCCCAACTATTGAACGATGATCTCCTCCACCCAAACCTTTTCCAAATCCGTCTGTGTTTTGGTTCCATTGGGTAATGGCCAACAGAGAAGCTAGGTTGCCGCAGCAGGTCTTTGACCTTAATCCCTTTCCAAAATGTGGTGCAGAGTCCCGCTGCTCTGGGCTGGAATCAGGCCTCCGTGGAGGCTGGGAGAGCTGACCTGTCCCCACTCCTTTCACTCCCTGCTACAGCACAAGTCACTCTGGCCAGCCCCACTGGCCCCATAATGAGCTGCACCAGGCAATAAATAAAATGGCTGGCCTGAGATCAAAAGTGGGAAAGAATGACAATTAAGATTTGAGTTGTTTTCACTTTTGTTTTCTTTCAAGCCGGCAATGGGGTTGTGTAACAGATCTAGATATGAACCTCCCCTCCCACCACCGTACTCAGTGCTCACACAGGTGTCCCAGGAGGAGTCTTAGGTGAGGAAGAGGAAATCATCCATCATGAGCTTGGTAGGAAGTTCATGAACTTGCCTTTTAACATTAGCCTGGCACTCCAGGCCCTACCCTATGACCCGATAAGGCAATTCTGTGTTCTGCTCATCAGGCCTATGGAAGGCTTGGCCCTGGCCCGCCACATCCCGCTATCCTTTGAGCTCCTCGAAGGAAAGAGAGTCGTGTCTTGTATCTCCCTATTCCCAGGGCTCACTACTGTCTTCGGCTGAGAGGAGTCACCCTGGAAATGTTTGTTGATAAATGAATTCCCTGATTTGCTTCCAGCTCCCATACCCTGGGGTGGGTGAATGTCTCCAGAGGGGAGGCATAACATCCAGGAGATTTCATCAGGCGGCCATGGGGAGTTTTTCCTTTGCTCTAACACCCCTCGGTCTCAGTTAAGTAGGGGAGGGAGCCTGAGCTTTCCCACTTGCCCTCTTGTTGGAAATAATTGTCACAATGGTACTGCTGGGGTCCAGGAGCTCAGAAAAGCCCCTCCTACCTGCTGGCAGGGAAATGGGACCCTGCAGACCCCCGGAGCCCTCTGCACTGCATTACAAAAGCTTCTCTGAACAGCCAGGCTGGCAAGTGGGAGCCAGAGCCTTAGGGGGCAGCGCAGTTGTCAGATACACAGCAGGCTCCAGGGACAGAAAGAACAGGAGGCCACCTGCCCCCAGCTGGTAGGCAAAGGAAAGTTGTTTTCTACCTTCCTTTCTCTCCAGCTAACCTGGCTGTGCGCTCCATCTGTGACGTGTGAGTCAGAGAATCAGGCTCATTATTTCTGCTCTATAAAAACTCCCTCTGAGTCCTGGTTATTTTAGTTGTGGTTTTTTTTTGTACAGTTGCACATAAAATGTCTAAAGGGATCTAAACCCACGCTACTTCTCAATGCTAAGTGGTCACAATCGATGTATAAAAAAGAACCTATTTCTGGGCTCCAGGGTATAATGAGCAATTCAACATCAAGGTGGAGGATCAGTGTTAAAAAATGAAAACCAAAAACTATGTATTTAATTAGCATCATTAGCAAGCTCACCATATCCTAGGAATCCTGATATTAGACCATAAACAAGGATAAGTCACAACCTAACATCCAACCTACAAAACAAAAAACAAGAAAGGATCAAAACACACTTTTAACTGATTTTTTAGAGCTAATGCACTGTAGCTTAATAACATAGTGTAACCGAAAAAGATACCGGGGTTTGGGCTGACTGTCACTGCCAAATCCAATAAGCAATGACGGCGATTGAATCTTTTATGGGTGCTTTTTTCAGATGGCCAGTGATCTGAGAAGATGGCAGGTTTATACCCTAACAAACCATCTTGCCTTCCCTTTCCTGGCCAGATCTTTTATAAGGGGGTGGGGGAGGACAAACAAGGTGCGGTGAGGGCTTTGAAATTCAGGGAGGATTAGGTGAGTGAAGCTGCAGCCTTTCTGTTCTTGGCAGTTAGCAATTCCCAAGGTGGGGTGAGGGGTGGTCACACAAAAGGTCCAGATGCCTCCAACAGGTCCCCAGGTGATAATCTCTAGCCAGTGCCCCAGGAGGTCGGCTGTTTTTCTCGGGAACCAGGATGGGCCTTATCTGTAGTTTCTGGAACAAAAGCTTAACATACACATTACTTGCTAGACTTACAGCTTTTTACCTTAAGCTAAAATTTTCCACGTCTTGAGTCCCCTATCAATAGTTAAAAATGAAACAATTTGAAAAATAAGATTTCTGCATATAAAAACATTTCCAATACTATCATTAGGGTTGCAATGGCTGCAAATGCAACCAGTCTTAGAGAAAGTAAAGTCAGAGTTGTCAACAACGAGTCAATACACTTTTCTTCTTCTCCCGAACATTACTATCTAAAGCCTCTTACTGTTTGTTATAAACGCTGAGTCTGTGCTCCAGTCGATGACGTGCTAGCAGACCTCACTCGGAGCACCTGCTACAGATCTGGTCATGCACAGTTCGTTCACGCATTTCTTCTGTTTAAAGGAAGGTCATACTGCCTTTGATGATGAGTCTCTGAATAGTTTTGCAGAAGTGATTCACTCTGCTGCTAATTTATTAATGTTAGAAGCAGCAGGGCAATGTGTCAGACCGGAGGCCTGGGGAAATGGGTGTCAACGGTACTTCCAGGGCCTGAGCACCCGCATTCCCCCATGCTTCTCCCCAGCCTGAGCCACTGCACCTCTCCTCGGTGTCATCTCAACAGCTTCTCGGCTGGTCACCTGGGTCTGCTCCTTGGCCTCTGCGTGCTACACAGCCGCCTGAGTGACTTTTCTAAAATAAAAGTCAAGTCTGGCTGGTGTAGCTCAGTGGATTGAGGGCGGGCTGCAAACCAAAATGTCGCAGGTTCGATTCCCAGTCAGGGTACATGCCTGGGTTGCAGGCCATGACCCCCAGCAACCGCACATTGATGTTTCTCTCTCTCTCTCTCCCCCCTCCTTCCCTCCCTTCCTTTTCCAAAAATAAATAAATAAAATCTTTAAAAAAATAAATAAAATAAAATAAAAGTCAGATCAAGTCACCCTTCCGATGGCCTCCAGTTTCCCCTGAAGGAAAAGCCTGTGTTCTGACCGTGGCCCCCAGGCACTGCAGGACATGAGCTGCCCTCCCTGGCCTCTCAGGGCTTTTCTCCTCTGCTCTCGGCGCTTGCTGCTGCCTTTGCTGGGAGCACGCTTCCCCGGGCACTCGCATGGCTACCTCTGCCCTTCAAGTCTTGGCTCCGGTGTCAACTCTTTGCTTCCTCCTCCAACTTCTGTGCTTAAAAAGCACCCCGAACTCTCCAGCTCCTTTCACCTTCCAACACACTACATAAACCTATCACGTGTTGTCTCTGCCCCCACCGCCAAATAGAATGTGAGCTCCGTGACTGCGGGGATTGTGCATTTGCTCACTTGTGGGCCCCCCCCCCCCCCGTTTCCAAAAGTGCCTGGCCCACCGCAGGTATTCACAGTGATCTGAGGAGGGAATCAAGAACATGTGATTAATTAAGTGTTTCACTTTTAAAATTAAAACTGTGGTTCACACAGAGCACCTTGTTCAGAGAAGGCCCTGGTAGAGTTCTCTTTTTCTTTGTCCAAATGGGAATATCTTTATTATTGAAAATACTTTTCTTGACATCTGCACTTCTTAAACAGCCATTACTGGTCATTTCTAAAATCAAGGTCAGCAGATACTGATATTTTCATGCATTTAAGTTAATGCAGATATGTGATACTTCCAGACGTCACATGGGAAACCCCACCCTTGAGAGGATTTCACTGCATCTCCCATTGTTTTCATCCCACAGCGGGTACAAAGTGTTTATAACAAGATGTTCCTTACAACTTGAAAAATTGTTTCTGTCATCCTGGTAAGATATTTATTTTTAAAATAAATGGTCTCATGACAGCAGGAAATGGTGCTACAAATAAGGTTTGTGCTGTTGGTGCTGCCGTTTTTGTGTTATTCCCTTTTTCTCTGCGAGGCTCTCCCTCCAGTCATTGGTTCTTTTGAGATTTGACCGTAGGACTCGAGGCCATTCAAGCCTGTAATAATATTCCAGCACTGGTTTCACAAGAGGATTTGCTATTTATTTGCATGTATTCCCCAGAAGCCAGGTTCTATGTCACATTCATGTGTGCTGTCACTTAGCTTAGAAAGAAATCGTGTAAGTCAACCTCTCCTGGAAAACAGCATCATCAGGAAATGCATGGAAGTTGTGCCCAAGCTGCCGCCACAACAGGTTCAGCTTCTTGGGTGGGTTTTATGTGTTGCAACCTGTCCTAAGAAAGAGCAGGTGGGTTGTAGTTTTCTAACTACGTATAAACGTTCCTTAGTCAAATAAATACTAGTCCTGATATTGCTGTACAGGTATTTTTTTAAGATATGATTAACATGTACAATCACTTGATTTTAAGTGAAGCAGTTTATCCACGGTAATGCAATGGGCCTCATCCCGTCCACCGAAGGCCTTACGAGCCAAGACATAGGTTCCTGGAGAGAAAGGCGCTCTGCCGCCCGCCTGCAACACAGAAATTCTGCCTGGGTTTCCAGCCTGCTGGCTTGCCCGACAAATAGGAGACTTGTCAGCCCCTCAATGAGAGAGATTGATTCCTTGAGAGAGAGAGAAAGAGAGAGAGAGAGATCTCCTTGGCCCTGTTCCTCTAGAGAGTCTGACTAATCAACCACTTCAGCATGGTCTGCTTACACTGATCTTGGGCCACTAAAAGAAGGCCACTTCTGGCCACTAAAAGAAGGCCACCACCACCTCGCCAATCTCCCTGCTGAGGCCACTCTGTCAAAAATTAGGGCTTAGCCCTCACACGTTTATTTACCTTAAACTCACTCAGAGAAACCTGGGCTCAGTTACTGTTGTTCTCTGATTCATCCCGCCAGCAGGCCGAGGTTTAGCAACACCAGGAGGAGCACAGGGCATTCAGCCATCAGGTCTCAGTGACAGCAGAAAATGATGGTTTTAAACCAAAGTGTATTCACTAGCTGCATGTCTTCAGTGTCACGTTAATTCCTGAAGGAGAATTAAGTTAGAACCTTCAGGAGGAAGTAGCTGACAGCCATTTTCTTTTCATTATCTCCCCAAATGAGATAGTAACAAACAGAATTTTTAAAATATCCGTGCACTGCCTCAGTCAAGTGAATTTGAAACTGGCCAGAGTTTGACTTCATGCGATTCCAGGAGGCAGGAGATGTGTAACACAGACACTAGGGAAAAAGAGCAAGGATTTGCACTTCTGTGAGGCATGTGCGAAGTCTACCAGCTGCCTCAGGAAAACAAACCTTCCTAAGGGACCAAGAGAAAAAGAGGGCGCTTAGTGTTTTCCTAAAATTTAATAAAGAAGCTCTTTGTCTAAGATGCTCAGAGTTACCAGTAAACAGAAATGTAAATTATAAAAATAATGAAAATATTATCACCTATCAGATTTATAAAAATTAAAACATTTATGACATCCAGTGCCAATATCAATTTCAATGATCACATATTGAAATAGAAATCTGTGACTATCATTTCTATTAACACTTACAATGGACCCAACAATCCCACTGAGAAATAAAAGCATTGTGACATGAGGGTTTATGCGCCAGGATATTTACTAAAACATATGTGTAGTTATCTTTAAAAAACTGAAAATAACCTACATGTCTATAAAGAATGGCTGAGTAACTTAAAATATCCATGCTATAGAATATTAAGCATCTATTAACAGTAATGAGTGATAGCTCCAAGTATTAACGCGCAGGGCTGTTCATAAGATGTAGTCAAGTGAAAGCATCGGTAGCAGAGAGGTGCGCAGAACGTGAATCCACGTCCATTAAAAACATCCTGCACTCAAGCCAACCTGTTTGCGTATGTTTGCACAGAGAAAGGTGTGGGGGAGTACACACCAGAGCACCAACTTCAGAGAAGGAGGTGCCTAAGGGGGAGGGTGTGGACGAAATCGTCGGTGTTTCATTTGTATGATAATGTGTTGTTTGACTTTGCACTGTTTGTATTTGTTAATATTTGTATGGTGTTTTGAGATCTTAAAATCTTTCCTGGCTGGGCAGGGCCTGCCGCCCTCTGGACGAGCCATTCTTAGAAATGGCCAAGACCTCCACAGGACAGCCAGCCTCCTCCACAGGGCCTGTGCACCCCAAGGGGCAATGTTCTCCTGCCTTAGTTTCCCCAGGACGGGGTGCCAGGTGTCCGGGGACCACCCCTGTAGCTCAGAGCCTGCAGGGAATACACTAGTCCTGCTTATCGGAGGGGACAGGGTCCAAGATCCCCAGTGGACTCCTGAAACCACAGATAATATTAAATAAACCCCATATACACTGCTTTTCCCCTACACACACATGCCTATGATACTTAATATATAAACTAGGTACAATAAGAGATTACCAAAAACAACTATTATAAAATAGATCAATTGTAACAATATACTGAAATAAAAGTGACGTGAATGTAGTCTCTCTCTTAAAACATTGCAGGGTCCTTCCCCTTCTTGTGGCGATGTGCGGTGATAAAACGCCTCGACAAGCACAGACCTTGCACCTTCTCACTTCGAAGCAGCGCTTCCGGGCTTCTCTTCGGCATGCCCCATCGGCCAGCATCACCACTCTCGCGCTTTGGGGCCGTTATTGAGAAAAATAAGGGCGACTGGGATACAGGCACGGCGATACTGCGACAGTCTACCTGATCCGGGGCACGCCTACTGCGAGGTCAAGGCCGCGGGTGCGTCTACTGCGTGGGGAGGCAGGAAAGGGGACGAGTCCCACCCAGGGCAGGATGGAGCAGAACCCTGGGATTTCATCCCGAGACTCAAAGGGCGCGCAATTTAAAACGTATGCATCATTAAAACCTGTGGGTGGAGGTTTCTTTGGCTCTAGTCCCTGGAATTCCTATCCATATCCTCCTCGTTAGTTTGCCTGACGAATGTTCAGCAGTAAAGTCCATCGTTTCCACATTTTATTCTAGGGCAGTTTTGCCAATTACAGTGCGACTACAATGAACCATCACTGTTGCATTCCACAGTTCCCAGGAAGCTTCCTTCTTGTTCTAAGCTTTGCTCCCCGACGGACTACGTTTCTAAAACAGGCTTCTGTGACACCTCTGAATTTCGTCGGCTGAGACTTTCCCATCCAGCGAAGACACGTCTCCTTCCCAACTCAGATTACTGGTTTAAACCAGCTCTCCAGATTCTTTGTGAAGACTCATGAAATTCCCACTCCCTCTCTTTTCTGGATAGCCCTCCATGGGGGTGCTCAACCCTCAGTCTCTACCGATATGAAGCTCTGATAATGCTAATGCACACTTTGACACTCCATAAACCATTTAATAATATTTTTTCTCCTTGAAATGGGCGTGTCCACAAAGAACTTTGAATTTCAGAAACAGGAAGAGGAAAGCCAGGGGACGTCCAGCGTGAAGTGACAGGTTGTCCCGCCACCACCGTCTAAGGACCCGACCAGCGGAAGCTGGTCACTCCCAGGACATTTTGTTGCGCTGCTGGGGGATGCTTTCCCAGGCGGCGTGAGCAGGGCGCTTGCATGTGGGGGCAGACCTTCAGAGTCGCCCTCCCCAGGCCCGTTTGTATTCTTCAGCACAGATGGAGCAAGTCTGGACAGGGAGCTCTCTGCTCCTGACTGGCCACCATTTCTGAGCTCCGTGATGACAGTGGGACCCCTCGGTAAGTCAGAAGGAGCGTGTGGCCGAGACGGATGGGGCGGCTGAGCGGACCCCTCCCGCGGCAGGTAGTGCATCACTAGCTCACCTCGGCTCCAGGGCAGGACGGTGAAAGGATTGGACCTCGTCATCCCCAACGTCCCTGTCCCTCTGGGCCCTCCACCTCTTGTTCGCTCCATTCCTGTTGGGTCTTCTATCTCAGCTAACTGTCCAAACGGGCGGTGTGCAACTCACACGCGGGGATGTAGGCACTTTAATAACGGCTTTCCAAAATAGAAAGACCTTTAACTTTTATTGATTTTGTTACCAACGTGGTAAATACTAACATTTCAAGCATCAGAGCAGACGGAGGGGAGCCAAGAGAAGACAAAGTTAAAACGCAGCCTCCCCACACTCCCTCGGCCCACTGTGTGTGCGAGGAGAGACAAGGGTTCTGAGTGGAGTGGCTATAGCAGCACCAGGACGCCCCTCTTAAAGGCGCCCTTGCCCCCCACCCGGGCGCCTCTCCACGAAGCCCTGGATACAAAGCTTCTTATTAGAACAAGTGTGAGCTGCTGGTGGATCTGCTTCTCATCCCTTACTTTTCGTATGATTCAGCCTATTTGTCTCGAGATTTTGGCTTCATTTTAGGAAGCAGATGTTTAACCTCCTGTTTCTTGAGCTGGTAATCTCTATAATTAAGAGCTCTGAGAGAATACGGGAGGGGCTGCAACCTACTTCTTGGATAAAATTATGTCTGTGCGTGGGGAACGAATTTCCTTCCGATTACTTTAATTATCATCTTGAGTGTCTGTAGCATTGGTTTAGCATTTACATTTTAGCAACATGGCTTCACTTGAGAAAATCACTGCAGAGATTCTTGAATGACTTCTTTCAAGTAAAATTTCAGTTGCATGTTTGTAGCCAGCAGATTTTTATGGACCACGTTCAAGTTTTCAGTGTCTGACAGCCTAAACTAGGCAATGGCTCAGCTCTGCCACATCAGCCACTCAACCCTCAAATTTCAGGGGCTTTCATATAATTGTGGCCTCACATAAAGTGAGGTGAGTCAGTTGTCTCTCCTCCACTTTGTTCTGGGGGAGGTCGAACACAAGCTCACTGGTTTTTTTTAAATTAATTTCTTCATTTTTGGAGAAAAGGAAAGAGAGGGAGCGAAACATCAATGTGTGAGAACCCAAACCAGGCATGTGACCTGGCCGGGAATCGAACCAGTGACTCTTCGATTTGCAGGCCAGCGCTCACCCACTGAGCCACACAAGCCAGGGCGAGGTCACTCTTATTGCTGGCAAGATCCAGTTCTCAGCCCTTGCACAACTGATGTCCACAGCTCTCAGCAACTGCAGGTCCCTTTCAGGCTTCTCCCACACAGCCCTCCCCAACCCCAAGCAGTTCACAGAATGGAGCTTTGCTCTCTTTTAGGCCAGCTGAAGGGCGCCTCTCTCTTTCCCCTCTCTGACCTGGGGCTCATGTGGTTCGCCCAGTCGCACCAGAATCACCTGCCCATCTGAAGGCCGACTGGTTTGGGACTTGAATTACAGCTGCAACATCTCTTCACAGCAGGAAGTAGCCTAGAGGCCAGGAACCTTGAGTATCCATCTTAGAAAAAGTAATACTGAAGTATTTTAGAACAGCGCCTTGTTGAGATCATTTGTAAAAGATGTGGGTTCCAGGGGAGGCCATGCAGAAATGTGAGATAACAACCATGGATTGGGGACACTGCGGAGGGGAGAGTGGGGGGAGATTGGGGCTCTCTCTCTGCCTGCCCCTAGGACAGAGGGGGTGGGGCTCCTGCTCAGCCCCTCTGGGAGCCCCACCAAGTGGGAGTGGGGTAACCTGCCCCTCAGAAATTGACCAGATAGGCGTGAGGGCTTTGTCGGAAAACCACGTTACAACCTATATTCTAAGTTCCCACAACAATCTTTATTTAGTCAAAGTATTGGCTAATTCATTGTTTTTGTTTCCAGATTTTTGCCAACCATCTGTTACTTAGCCATGTCTCCCAAATTTGTTCAACTGCATAATTGCTAAAAATGTACTTATTCAAATCGTAGATAAAAATGTTAATCAGGGCAGAATAAAGACGAGAACTGTATGGTGCTTTGCAGGAGGCACTCCGCCCCTTGCAGTTTAGAATCCTTAGAATTTTGGAGATAAAAAGGTTTTTCAGAAAATATGGTACAATATTCACATTGATGAGAAAAATTATTATAAACATTTTTGTGGGCCATTTAAAGAGATTGTAAAGATGCATATTCTTTTAATCCAGCAATTCCATTCTTGATATTTATTAAAGAGAAAATCTCGCACATGTTCACAGAAAGAAATTCTTGTATCTGTATACAAAGAACAGTGTACAAGTCTCATTATAGCATTATTTGTAATAGCTGGAAAAAAAAGAAAAAAGAAACAATTTAAATGTCCATCAACAGGGCAATGGTTTGATAAATTGTGGTATGTTGTTACTATGCGTATCCATTGGCTAGGACTGCCATAACTAAGTACCACTTACTGGGTGGCTTAAATGACAAATTGATTTTCTCACAGTTCTGGAGGCTGGAAGTCCAAGATCAAGGTTTCAGCAGAGTCAAGTTCGGAGGCCTCCCTCCTCACTTTGTGGATGGCGCTCTGTTCTCATATGTCCTTCTTCTGTGTCTGTCTGTGTCCTAATCTTTTCTTTTCAGGAGACCAGTCACATTGAATTAGGACCCGTCCACAATGACCTCGTTTAAACTTGGTTACCTTTTTTAAGGCTCAATCTCCAAATAAGTCACATTCTGAGGCACTGAGGGTTAGAACTTCAACATATGGATTTTGGGGGGACAAAATTCAGCTCATAGCATTGTGGAATAGTATGCAATGGTTAAAAAGAAAGTGGCTAGATGTGCAGACATAGTTCTTGACTAAAGTCAAGTTTAAAATACAAATTCATCCCATTTACTTTTGAAACTTTATCTTTGTCTGTGAGACTACAGAATCTGTTTCTGGAGTAGACACTGCAGTGGAAGAGATGATCAAGGGTAGCTTTGCTTTGCGTCTAGTTTTTTGAATTTTTATGAGAATGTATTCCTGAATTATTTCTGGACTGCTCTCTGAAACAATTTCGAAACCAAAACAAAACAAAATAATGCATGCTCACTGTAAAATTCCACTCAGAAATACAGCGAAGATGGGAAGTCCTTCCCTTCTACCTTCATCCAGAGCACAGTCTGGAGTGAGCCCTCTGCACTCGTACAAACACAGGCGTGCACAGCTGGGACAGGGCACCACAGAATTCATCAGCCAACTTGGGCCACTCTGAAAAGTGGAAGGGGGTACTATTAATAATCATACGTGTGAAACAAAGGCACAAACCAAGGCTATCCTGGCAAACCTGGAAGGAAGGGCACTCTGCATGGACACGTGTATGTTTTTTGTCGGTGGTGGTGTTTTCTACACCAGTGATATCTATTCTCCATGTGGTACTGGCGCTATTTTTTTTCATCAGCCTCACCTCTGGAATCCCTTTTCATCAGAACTGCAGGTCTCCTCACCTCACCCTTTCCGATGGCTGGAACCTATTGTACGGTGTAGATGTACGGCAGTTTACTGACACTTTTAATGACAGGTGTGGCCTTTTAAAGACATTTTAAACTAGTTCTTTTGTTTTCATTGCAATGATACCAGCACATGGTAGGAAAAACAAATCAGATTTCTAGAGTGGAAGTTAGAGTCTCCCCACCTCTTTCCATCCCCCTGAAATAACCATCATTATCAGTCTTCTATTTCACAGTGTTTCTGGTGGTTAATTTCATAACCTGACAAAATGCCATAACTCCAATGCCTCATTATATTGAGAAATTAAATGATTAAAGTCCCGCTGATGCATCAATGAGTATAGACTCCCGTAGCGACTTGCATTTAAAATGTCCTTGTGCAGACTGACCAAAACATGAGCAGATCAAAGAGAGTTTTCGGGCAGGAAGGCATCCTCTGGGGAGGCTCCGCTACCTGGGGCCGATGACCACCCCTCCCCAGAGGGGCTGCCCATCCTACTTCCTCCAGACCTCATCCCCCTCTAACACGAGGGCATCCCTTCTGAGATGGTTCTTCTAGCCTGGATGGTTGGTCTCTGGCGTGAAAGTTTTCATGTATCAGCTGGGGACTCTCCTCACCAATATATATCTGCCTACCCGTGGACAGAGAGTACGGGGAAAGGAAGGAAAGACTCCGACACCTTCCTTCGTCTCTTCAGTGCTTACTGCTGATGCGCACCTGTAGGCAGTCAACCTGCTTTCCCTGAGGCCACTCTGCTGAGGTCAGCGCCTGAAAGCACTACCGACATTCCCTCTTTGCCCAGAGGTGGGTCATCCCTAGTACAAGACATTGCTATCGGAGGACCAAGATGACTCAGGCTTGTCACAGTAATTAGGTTTAGAAATGAGTAATTGCATTAAAGAGATTACAAATCTTTTCCATTTCCCTGATTTAATCTCTTCTATTAACTTAATACAAATCTTGGTCAGAGAAATCAACCAGGAATACTGTGTCATCTGCTAATGAAAAAATTGCATCAGAGAAACAAGGAGGTTATGATCCCGCTGAATGTATGTATACAGTTCCTGGCACAGCATAGGAATACTGTCTACAGATGACAAAAGGAAGGAAGGAAGGGAGGGAGGGAGGACAGGAAAGGAGAGAGGGAGGGAGTAAATAAAGAAAAAAACCCGAACTCAGGGGGATTTATGAGCCGTCATATCTATTGATTTATGTAGCTGAAGTTATGACTCACTTAATTCAGCCCTTGGATGAAAATGAACAGCAACGTGAAATCCTAGAGGTCTGCTGTCCCTGGATGATCCTGACTCCTCCGCTTGCTCACGATGTGTCCTGGGAGGCCCGTTTGTACATGTGCAGTCTGGTTGATGGGCCGAGGAGCATGTTGACTGGGCTGAGAGTGTCCTTACTAAGAAAATGCCAAAAGCCCATGCTCCTTGGTCCCAAATCTGTGGACCCTGGACACAGAGAGGAGCGTATTAAATTTGAAGGTGATATGTAGAAACTGGGGTATGTAGCCCTGAACCTAGAACCGTGTTTTGGATTTAGCGAAGCAGTCTCTGCGAAGACTCTACTCTCCTGTGAGAAGGTTCAGGGGGAGGAGCGGTCTGAGTGCTTTTGCACAGAGAGCCTCAGCTAGCTTCCTGCAATGCTAAGACCTGAATGCAAATGTCTTTCACCCAAACTGTAAACGACTTCTGTGGACTGCAAATTTTGGACCTAGTAAGTATTTGGTTTCTTCCTTATGCTCCACTATTTGTTGAGTTCTTCCCACCATGTGTAAGACGCTGTGCTGCGGGTTCTGGGGACTAGAAAATGAATGAGGCAGAGCCCTTCATGTCCAAGGGGAACCTGGGAACAGCTTGACAGCTGTCAGGGTGGAGGTGGGGGAGGGGCGGGGGCCGAGTGGAAAAGGTGAAGGGATTAGGCAAAAAAAGAAGAAAGAAGACCAAGCCCTCCTGGGCCCAGGCAACAGTATGGTGATAATCAGAGGGAAAGTGAGGTGGGGGAGGTAGGGGAGGTTAAAGGGGGATAAATGGTGATGGGAGGAGACTTGACTTGGGGTGAGCACACAATACAGTGTACAGATGGGAGATGTGGTATAGAATTGACACCCGAAACCTACATCATTTTATTAACCAATGTCCCGCCACTAAGTTTTTGAAAACTATTAAATGTAAAAATTTTAAAAAATTTAAAAATAAATAAGTAATAAAAATCCACCCCAGCGTCTGAGTCGCATGGGCTGAGTCCTGCCAAGCACTGTCAGTACCCTGGATCAATAGTTATCTTCCGTCTCTGTTGGCAAGGGAGGGCTTCCAGTGTCATTAGCTAAGCGCTGGGTGATGAGGATTTAGAAAAAGGATCTCCCCCTACACTGAATCCTTCCAAAGAACTGCTTCCACGTGAGGGCTTCACAGACAGACGAGACAAATGCATTTTGGCCTGTCCTTGCTGGAAGTCATCTGACAAGGGCATCTCTGTGAAATTCCTGGAACCGCACAACTAATAGACTTAAATATTCTACTGCTGTCAGGTTGGAAGTCTCTGGGAACATTACATTTAAGCGAGAACATTAAGTTTAGGCTTTTTAATCTTTTGCTGGAGGGTAGGACCTGGCTGATAAGGACAGTGAGGTGGAAATGAATATCCAGCAAAATAGCCTTTTAGACCATCTTCACTGTCCTAGGGTCTATCAGCTTATTCCCTTGGGCTTGGATTTCAAGGTGACCCACACAAGCAATCAGGAAGCGCTGGTGAGTCCTCATCCACTAGGTTGAGAGGACAAGGACCAGCAGGATGAGTAAGACCGCTCTCTCATTGTGGGTTAGGTATTTTCCACAATTATCCTGAAAGCAGAAAAAGATAAAACCATAAATCACAAAAATAGATCCGAGAGTTGGGAAGAGTAAGCACTGGCTTTTATTGACCACATACTATGTGTCAGGCACTGAGCTAGGCATGTCACATTTCAGATCTCTTTTCATTCTCCAAACCCTCATAAAGGAAGAGTCTTACTAGCCTGTCATATGATGCGAGCGAAATGCCTTTTCCCTTTAAAGTCCTTGAAGTGCTACCTAGGCAGCACAAATTCCGATCACCTGAGGGTGTTCACTGATCTTGAGATGGGGTGGAAGTGTGGGATATATCAGAGATGTTAGAGCAACACTCCTCTGCTTAAGACAAACATATCGGGCTGGCCAAAAAGTTCGTTGTTGTTGTTGTTGTTTTTAATAAGATGGCTCTAGTAGTGCTTAATTGTCTTAAACTCCATTCAAAACAATTTTGTTACATTGTGTTGTGACAGCTGTCATATCAGTGTTCATTTAAAAAAACTACCAACCTGGCTGGTGTAGCTCAGTGGATTGAGTGCAGGCTGTGAACCAAAGTGTTGCAGGTTCGATTCCCAGTCAGGGTACATGCCTGGGTTGCAGGCCACAGCCCCCAGCAACTGCACATTGATCTCTCTCTCTCCCCCTTCCCTCTCTAAAAACAAATAAATAAAATCTTTAAAAAATATATAAAAATTGGCAAATCTTTGTGTATTTTAATATTGAAGATGGAAGGAAATACGCAACATTTTCGACATATTATGCTTTATTATTTCAAGAAAGGGAAAACACTACTGGAACGCAAAAGGAAGATGTGTGCAGTGCGTGGAGAAGGTGCTGTGACTGATCGAACGTGTCAAGGTGGTTTGCGAAGTTTCGTGCTGGAGGTTCCCCGCTGCATGATGCTCCACGGTCGGTCGGAGCAATGATAGAGTGAGTCCCTTTCCTCTGGGGTCAATCCCAGGGGCTCACTGATGTGGCTCCTGGGCCAGCAGCAGCCGCCTTGCATGGGAACCTGTTAGAAATGCAAATTCTCAGACCCACTGCATCAAAACTTGGGTGGGACCCAGCAACCTTCATTTTTCACATGCCCTTCAAGTGCAGCTTCTTCACGCTCAAGGTTGAGAACCACTGTTCTACAGCACAGACTCGATCACACTGTCTTCCCCAGAGACTTTGGAACTGCCAAGGTCAACCGCATTGTTCTACACACAGGAAGCTATGATTCAGAAATGTGGATTGAGTTTCCAAGGTCAAAAAGCTAGTTGTTGTCGTTGTTTTTTTTAAATAGCTGAAACTGGAACTCAGATTTTCAAAAAGTTTTAATCCAATCAACTTTCCACATTTTTGTCAAGGTCTCCAAACAACTCAATCTTGACAATCCCGTAGGAATTTCTCGATTCCATCTAATCGGGCCTCTTGGCAGTGTTTTAAAGTATTGATCACTCTTCCCTTCTTGAATCATTGTGATATCTTGGCTTTGATGACATCACACTCTCTTGGTTTGCTCTGAGAGAGAAGAAAGCAGGTCACAACATCGGAAGCCGGCCTGATGCTCCGGGTCAGGCCCGGAGGTGGCCGGGAGCTGGCCCTGCACGCAAGGCTGGGTCCTGGTGTTCTCTTCTGCAATGCAAACAATTTCAAAGAACGCCGACCTCAGACGAGGTTGCTCTGTGACCCCTAGGCATCAAAACAAAACACCGATACTGCTTCATAATGTTATCTGAACACAGTCCTACATGTGAACATTGCCCAAACCTACAAAAATGGCAAGTATCTCCCTATCCTGGCCGATCCGAGGAACTGCTACTTCTTTATCAATTACAGCTTTATCTTCACTCCAGTCTGCCTTATTCTCCACGGATTCACTCAGAAATCCAAATGCAGAATTTTCTTCTCTCCCTGACAGCATGCAATCCAGACCGGAGCCCTGCTTCTCTCTCCCCAAAGTCACCTACCAACAACGCAAGTCCAAACTTTCTAGCAGAGTCATTCTAACACCCCCTGACTGAGACATCCACGGTTCCCCACGGTGTGTGTCCCCCTTTTGCAGTGAGCAATACACTCAGCTTTGTTCCGTTGCAGCTGTTCCTGGCGTCTCTGGTGGGAAAACCTCAACACTGCCTGCCTCGCTGCGGCCGTTCTCTGTTTCTTTTGCTGAATCATCTTCTTCTTCCAGGTGTCTAGAGCGTAGTGGACTTTTCCCCCTTAGTTCGTCTACTTCTCCCATGGAACACCACCTTTACCTGGAAGAACAAATGGCACGAAACTATGTTTATTCAGACATAGGTGTTTGGCAAACATGTTCTTGAAAGTGGAATGAATTGTGCCTGTTACTCCAAAGAAAACAACTGACCCTTTTTATTGCTAATGATAAAATTTAAGCTTTATTTAAAGACTGTGCCCTAGCTGGTGTGGCTCAGTGGACTGAGTGCCACCCTGTGAACCGAAAGGTTGCTGGTTCGATTCTCGGACAGGGCTCATGCCTGGGTTGTGGGCCAAGTCTCCAGTTGGGGGCGTGGCAGAGGCAACCAATCAGTGTTTCTCTTCCTCTCTTTCTTCCTCCCTCCCCTTCTCTCTCTAAAAATTAATAAATAAAATCTAAAAAATAACCCCCCAAATTTGAAGAACTTATATTCACCATAATAAGCTTGTTGGTTTTCTAATACTTAATAACTTTTCTGACAAGAAATGCTAATGAATGGAGATACTAATGAATGGATTTTTAAATTTTGTATAATGAAATGCGTTACTATTTGGAATATCATCATAACTCAGTGGACCAATATTTGCCAAATGACCAATACTCCATGTTATGAAATGCAGAGTAGAAGATCTATTAGAAGTGCAAGACCGAACAAGAGATTTTAATGAATCCATGAACAAAAATCTCATTGATAAGATTTCAGATTCCACATTTTTACCACCACCCTCTATGAAAGTAAAGCTCATCAGGTTGTAGGTATTATCAAAGGAAAATACCCACACTTATCTGAAAAAGCTATTAAAACACTCTTTCCTCTTTCACCTACACATCTGTGCGAGGCCAGTATTTCCCCCAGTGCGTCACTCAAAGCGGCACATCCCAGCAGATTTCAGAAGCAGCTGTAGGAACCCAACTCTCTTGCATTATGTGAAGACAAGCATTAAAGAGATTTGCAAAAATGTAAAATGATGTTACTCTTCTCAGTATTGGTTGGACATTATAGTTATTTTTCATCATAAATATGTTACATATGTTCAAATACAATGCATCTTATGGTTGTTGTTGATGAATTAACAGATATTTCTAAATTTTAGGTTTTAATTTCTGACATGGTATTGATAGATGTATCTCATGTAAATGAAAGTTCTCTGAAGCCCTCTAATTTTTAAGAGTGAAACAGGATTCAGAGATTAAAACGTTTAAAAACCACCATTTAAAGCATTTTATCAAATTAAAATATAAGTCTAATGCTGATTAAATTATAACACTAATATTTTTTTCTGGTGCAATTCAACCAAGTAGTTCTGAAGTTCATTTTAAAAAGAAAATGTGCGTGAATAACAAAATAAATTTTCAATAAGTAGATCAATGAAAAGTGATATCCTAAACATAATATAAACATAAATATAAACATTATATAAGATACTAAAACATAATATAAAACTATAGCAATTATCACTGTGCAGTGCGGGGTATAGGGCAGATAAATAAACCAATGGGACAGAAAAGTGCAAAAATTGAGCTTTACAACGTAAATATGGAGAATTACTATGGTAGTAGCATTTCAAATAAGTAGGGAAAGACTGCTTAAAATGTTGAGGCAGATCCGGGTGAAAATACATTCAATCCTGTTTTGGTTAAGGTTTTTAACTGCCAACAATAAAATTCACTCCAGCTAGCTTGAGACAAAGGGAATTTGTTACAAGGTACGCACAGTTCACAAAACGTTGCCATGAAGAAGTGAAGAGAAGGATTCCAGGCTGAACTTCCAGGAGTGGCGCCTGAAACCACACCACACCACAGGATTCAACAGCCACGCGATTTCTATCACCTTCCTTACTCACATGGTAACACGTTTCTTCATTTTACAATTGGGAAATAAATATTTTATGTTTTCTCTTCTATTTGTAGGACTAATGACCGAGCCTTCAGGAATAGACTCAGCATGTACAATTGCCACCTCGCTAATTTCTCCCCAAAGTATCATATTCCTGTTTTTCCATCTCCACACTGGCATGAATTTGTGATGGATTAGAGAAATCACAGGGGAAAGGAACATATGATAGAAGACTCTAAAAACCCCATCTTTCCTGAAAAAAAAATGCAGCAGTATTGATTTAGAGTGGTTGAATCGTGGCCATCTCTTCTGTAGCTACATCAATCCGACAGAACTAGCTTATGAGAGCCACACCCCTTCCTGCTTCCGAGTGCTCCAACTGGAGGGGGACTAGGAATTATGGGAGACTTGGAACTGCAGCAAAAGGAATTTAGGTCAAATTTAAATTTGAATTTCCCGTCTGTGAAAGAGACTCAGTATCGGAAGAATTCTAAAACTCTGATGAGCATTTATTCTAAAAACAATTGTCCTTCTCTCCATTATCACTAACAGCACATTAGCCATTCCATGAACATACTTGTGAGTGTCTCCCCCCTGCCAAGTTCTGTGCCCACCCCTGGGAAGTAGGAAGATGAATGAGACACGGTCCTGCACACACAGAAGTTATTACGCCTGTGGGAGAATTGAAATGCACTCATGCATCCATCCATTCATTCATTTATTCATTCTCATTTGTTTGTTGACAAGTATTACTGAGTGCTAATAAATGCCGACCATTGGGCCGAGACTAGGGATACAGTGGTGACCAGCAGTCACCTAGGAAAGTGTAAGGAGGAAATAAACTTCTACAGCAGTTTAGAGCAGAGCAGATTTATTCTGCCTATGGTAGGAGACAAAGCTTCGTACAAGGGACATTAGAGCTGAGTCACATGTAGGGGTTAGTAGGTAAAGACATGGAAGGGGGAAACGTCAGGTTGAAAAAGCAGAAGGAAGAGATGCATGACTGTAGAGGTCTATGCATAGTGCCTAAGGCACGCCTGAAACTTAGCACACCGTGAGCACAATAGGATATAGGTGCTAAAATTTAAAAAAGAAAACCCAACCCAAATCTCCATCGCATAGCATCTCCATAGCTCACATCGCATCACAGTGAAATTTAGTATTCAGTAGGTGGCCTTCTACACGGAGATTCATGGTGCTATCATTCTAATAGACCTGTCTTTCATGCAAACTCTGTGTGGGGGTGGGGCAGAGAGACAGAGAGAGAAATCATGTCACAGAAGAGGTTGTAGGCAGTAAGGACTGAGACTGGAAGGGCAGACATCACATACATCACTTCAGCCCACATTCTATCAGCCAGAAAGAACTGAGACACACAGACAGGGTCCCACTAAACTGCCAAAGAGTCTTGGCTGTTTAGTCTCCCAGGGGGCCAGGGAGGTAAATAGACCTGGTTTGTTGATCACTTAGCATTATTTCTGCCCCAGAGACTAGATTATCTACAAATGCTTAATCATTTAAGAGAACTATTGTATGACATTCAAGTATTTAATAGTTAACCACTGACACACTGAACATAACCACTGTCATCATGCATACTGCAAATAAATGTTAAATCACTATTTTGTAAGAGGATGTGTTAGACTCCGGAAATGCAATAAACGATAGACCATGTGGAAGGTTCGGGAATCAGGACGTACACATGTTGAGAGAAACAACACAATATAGCTATGGTCAGTGCCAAAATATAGAGCAACACCTCGCACGGCTTTGGTTTGTACTTCCTATAACATTACTATGGAAACGAAGCAGAGAGAATGTTCTCTGGATGTCCTTAAGGAGTTACAAGGTAGGCTTCAAGTGTTCCCCAGGCACAGAGAAAAATGCACAGGATTGCCCTTGAGAAAGTCAGAGCTGAGGAGAAGAAAAGCCCTTGAATGGAGAGAGGCAGTTGCTGTCAGAGGGAAGAGGCCGCTCCCGCAGCTGTCATGGTGATTTATTCGGTGAGGCCTCCGAAGGAAGGCACTTGATCTCCTGACAAGTACGGATCTCCCGGCCATTAAGAACACCGGCAGTCAAGTCCGAACTAAATCGTTTTAAGTTATAACCTCATCATTTATTGGCTTTGGGCAGGTTATTTAATCTCCCTTAAGCTCAGTTTTTCCATTTTTTTAAAAAAAGGATAATAACAACCATAATAATAATTCTGCTTCAGGCTCTCCTGAGAATTACACGAGTTAATGCATCATTGTAGTGCGTCTAACACCTGGCCCACGATAAATATTTTTTTAAATGAAATACTATGATGATGTTAAAAGAGTCAGTGTTTTTGGAGATGACTTAACAGCATGATATGTTGCATGAGAATACAGTGTAAAGTAAAAATGAATATACTATCATGTCATCCCAATTTTGACTTTAAAAATATGAAGTAGATTGACACAGAGAGGAGAGGCGCCAAAATGTTAATGGTGGTGTCTTTAAGTGGAAAAAGTGTGGAGTTTTTTCTTTTTTTGCACAGTTTTGAAATTTCAGATATTTTTAGCCCAAACATTTGTTTCTTTCATATGTACTCTTGATCTCATAAATTCCTTATACCTCTTGGATTTGTATGCACACACAATGGCTGTCTGAACGTGACGTGATTCTCTCATGCTATTCCCTCAAAATCACAAGAAGACCTTCCTGAGGCAATGCCTCACTTTACTCTTGTTAGAATAATTGTCCAGCAACACTGAAAAGTAAAGTGCTGAGCAGCAAATAGTTTGTTTTTCTTCTCCTAGATTTTTTTCTCTCTCAGTAAATAGCAAAGAGCTAAAATGTCTTTTCAAATGCTTGTTTTTCTCCTTCTATCTCTAGCATGTACCTGGATACTGAATCAGTACACGTTGGAATAATGTCAAATAATTTCTAACGACAACTAGAGATACACAACTCTAGCACTCCAAACAATTCAGACTTTCTTGAAAGCTGGAGCTAAAATATACCTAATTTGTACATGTACTATAGCTTATGAATTTAGAAAGAAATTGTATTTTTTAAAAAAGTGTTCATTTTTATTTTCAGGTAAGATGGCTTTCTCTTTTGCATGAACATTTTCTCAAGTCAAGTTAACCCTTGAGTAAAAAAAATTCTTTTAATATGTATTCAGTTTGGATACAGGGAAACGGTGCCTGACGTGCTCTTAAGTTGTTCTCTTCGAGTTATACTGATTTCACTTCCCATCAGATAAAATTGAGCCCACGAGAAAAGGCTACCTGCATTACATTGCACTTGCCTTATGTGGTCGGAATAGAAAACGTGAAAAGCTTTTGCCTGGGAGAACGAAAGAGCCATTGTCTAACACGATGCATGGGTTTTCTCCTGCATTAACGGTACCAATGGTCCACAGACATGCCTACCTGTCTGCCCCTGGGCAGTGACTTCCACCTCTGGGCATTTCACTTGCAATCTTTCCCTTAGGAAGATGTTTTCTCCTGATTTGTTATTTTTGTTAGATGATGGCTGTTTATTTTGCTTTTAGACAAAAAAAGAACTCTCCAAAACCAAAACACCATTATCTGGCCTTTTGTGACTGTTTTCATTGCTCAGTTAACATTTTTTAAAGACTTTATTTATTTATTTTTAGAGGGGAAGGGAGGGAGGGAGAGAAACATCCAGGTGTAGTTGCCTCTCATGCTCCCCCTACTGGCCAGACGTGGGCCCTGACTGGGAATCCAACTGGAGACCCCTTGGTTGGCACACAGGCAGGCACTCAATCCTCTGAGGCACACCAGCCAGGGCTCAGTTAAATTTTTGTATGCTTTTAGTTACCTTCCTACTGGTTATCTTTATTTACATATTTTATTTCCTTTTCTTCTTTCATGTTAAGTGGGCAAAAGGAAGTACACATTCCAAGTCAGCAGGTACGAGTACAATCTCACATCCAACCAAGGTGCCATCGTACCTGATTATCCGTGCCCAGGTTTCTCATGGTCTCTGAGGCATAGTCCCCGCCCTGGTCTCAGCTGAACTCCTCGAATAATTGGATGAAATCAATCTTTGTCACACTAGTTTATATCTGGGCTTGACTACTATACCCAAACATAACCAGTTTTGTCCCCATAACACAGAGATGAGACCATCTGGAGAAGGAAAGAGAAACAAGAGCTTCAAAGGCCGTGTTGTGCAGATAGCAGCCTCATTCTTTGTCCAGCACTCTTTGGGTTCCGCCCTTCCTCAACATCCTTGGTCAACACCACATCGAAGGGTCCCAGCCCTGGACGACTGGGAGGTGTCTCTGAGGCGTGACCCGCTCTGCATGGCAGGATGGCTGGTCTCTGTAAATGTCAGGATAAGTCAGCTGGCCTCTTCCTCCCCCTGTCCAGAGACAAAATTAAAACAAAGAAACAAACCAACAAACCTATACGTCTTGAAGGAGCTCTGCTTTCGGGCAGTTTCAACAATAGACATCTTCTCCTTCTGATGAGTCTAGACATTGTTCCCCAGAACTTGCTTTCGCTGGTCCAAGCCTGCCCTCTGGAGCCTCTCAGAATAAGTCTCCTTCCTCTAACATATCACACGTTCTTCCTAAATTCTTCACGAGACTTAAATAGAAGCTACTACCAACTGTTAATTCCACAACCAACCCGTTGAAATCCACCTCGGAAAACAGGGAGCTCCTTTTCAATCTTTAGATCGCAAAAGAGTGAGATAAAGAAGGCACAAATCCCTCCTTTGTTTTAGAACTTTCTCCATCCAAGCAAAAGTGGTTTTTATTTCAAGAACTGTGAGGGACCTCAGTGATCATCTAACTCCTGTCCTTCACGTGTCGGCATCCAGAGTTCTAGGATCCAGAGGTCTTGTTTGGGATCAGGTCAAAGCACTGGAATTATTAGAACTCTGATAGTAGCGCTATTGTAGACCGGTATTTTCTTGCTTGTTCTGGAAAGATAAGAATTATATTCTGACAATTGCAAATACATCGTTTTCTAACAAAATTTTCTTATTGCACAGTTTTCTGAAATTATTTTTTACAGCAAGTTAACTTCTGGTAATATGTTAGTACCTAATCTTTAGTACTAATGCATTCTATTTTTTTTCAAAAGGTGTGCTCCGCAAAGTTCCTAAAGTGTCATTGGAGAAAAACAATAACAACCACTTCAAAATTCATCCTTCGTTTTCCCCAGAATTTCAAATCTCTAGTAACCGCACACACACACACATACACATGAAAGAGAGACGAGTACACATGTGTGTACTCACACACTCACACACAGGGAATCTACTTCTCTGTTTTTCCTAGAGCCGACTTTTACATTAACTCAAGGCTACCATTCCCAGTAGGTAGATGCAATCACGACGCCCAGCCAAGGAGCAGACTCTTTGACTTCACCCGACAGACATGATGCAAATACAGCAAGTCATTTAGCTACACTACGAGATGGGGCGCCTATGGCTGTGCCAGTGCCATAGCTGGGAAGGTTTTTTGGTAAAGAAAAGCTCTGATAACTGTGGCTTGTGTATTAACACAGCTGGACTTACTTCTATCCTGCTCTTGAGAATTTAAAATTCTATTTTAAAAAATAGGAACAAGAGGGCTTTCCACAAGTTGACAGCGCTATTCACGCAGTTGGTTGGTAAGAGCAGGCATGTAATATCCATAAAGTCCCTGAGGACAGAGTTGTGCCTACAAATAGGGACAAGCTTTGCTCCCAAACTACACATCTTTCTCTTAAGAATATTTAGAAAAGCCCTGGGTGGTGTGGCACAGTGGGTTGACCACCCGCCTACAAACCAAAAGGTCGCCAATTTGATTCCCAGTCAAGGCACATGCTTGGGTTGCATTGGGGGCAGAAAGAGGCAACCGATGGATGTTTCTCTCACACATCAATGTTTCCCTCTCTCTCTCCCACTCTCTCTCTACCCCTTTCCCTTTTTCTAAAAACTAAAATAAATATATAGAAGAATATAAAAATAAAAATTCTATCACTCGGAGAAAACCAGTGCTAACATTTTGGAATACTTATCAACTATTTCCCCTATATATATTGATAGATATCAATATATTGCTTGTTTATATATATATTTATATTATTTTGTAAATATAAAATATTTACAAAATATAAAATATTTACAAAATAATGATCAAAAAGCATTTTCACATAGCATATTGTTTTCCAGGTCATTAAATTGTCTTCAAAATAATGGCTCTGTATTTTTCTACATCCTAGATGTTGGTTTTTTTTTTTTATATGACACATTCTTTATTATCGGAGTTTATTTTTTAGTCTTTCTCAATCCCTATCATGACAAATAATCCATATTTTCCATTCCCTGCTCATTCCAAGCCAAAAGCAAACAACACATACCAAAAGAATCAGACCTGAGATTCTTATCTGAGAGTGCTTCATGAGAAAGAATTATGTAATAACACCACCAAAAAAGAGAGAAAATAAACCAGGACGCATGTGTCACTTCCTGATCCAGCAGAAAGCTGACCCCAAAAACGACAGGATCCGAAGTAGAGCACGATGAAAGAGCGACACGGCCGGAATCGAGGGGAAAGGGTGCAGGAGCAATACCCAAATAGCTGTAGAAGGACAGGAAGTAAGACAATGACATAGGGGACAGTGCAGAGTGACACAGTTTCCCACGTGACAAAAGAACAATGTTCTTTTGTATCTTCAGCAAAGGTTACGAACTATAAGGAAAAGAGACAATGGACTTGTGCTGGTAAAGTAACAGCAAAGTATTAGTGTGTATGATAACTTTTGCTATAAAATAAAGAATGTTCTTGCTAATGCAATTAGGATAATAAGTTAAGTGTTGTCACGCTGGCAAAGAAAACAGGATGCATTTGGACATGGGTGACCCATGGACTGTGGTCACAGAAACAAAGGCAAACAGCGGAAGGTGGCCATGTGCTGAGGTCAGCGTTTGAGGGAATACAGGCCTGTGTTTTATTCAGTGCGTGCTGCGCAATACGGGAAGGGCCACGCACTCGTACATCAGAAGTAGATGCACGTGTTCCTTCAACAAAACTTACCAAACACCTCCCTAGGCCTGGCTCTGGACTAAACTGAGGACTGACAAAGATCACTCCTGCGTCCCCTCTAGGAGAGACAGGGGACACGTGAACTCTCAGGACATTCTGTGACTTTCCTTCGAGACGCTCGTTTCCGTTTGGAATGACCCATTTTAGGTACGGCAGGTGTGGTTGGTTGATTGATGTCCATCACTGCACTATACCGTGAGGTCCAGGAGGGCAGGCGTTTTGTTTGTTTTGCCCACCGTTGTTTCCCTAGCACAGTGCCCGGCACAGTGCCTGGCACAGAATAGTCATTCAAGGGATGCCTGGTGGAGTAGGTAAATGCGCCGCGATACTATCATGCTGAACTAGTTAAAATTACTCAAAAATTGTGGAATGACTTTGAAAGGGGGGGATATGTGGTTAAAAATACAGCAATATCTTTCAAAGTCTTCGTTGTAGTAAGAATAGATAAGTACCCCAAGTAGTCAAATAGCCAATACTTAGACCAGGGCTTTTGTAGTGGATAGTCAAAGTCAAAATGAATGAAATAGTTACATAAGCATCTTGCTGCACATTTTGAGAGTAATAGTAATACATCTCAACTCATGAAATCAAAATATGCATTGAGCTCTAAGTGCCAAGAACTGTGATAGGCAATGAGGACAAAATAAATGAGAAAATGGTCAAAAGCTCTTAGGGAAACAGCTTACCTGAATTTCTACATAAATCCCATAATTTAATAAACTACAGGTATAAAGTTTAGGGCTATGTTAGCAGTAGAAATCTTATGATTTTCCTTGAGCACAGAGGTGGGTTAGGGCCAGGCTGTGAGTGGGCTGTATCCTATTCTATGGCATTTGGGGCATTTAATAAGCAACAAAGATCTGGTTATGGACCTCAAGCAGAAGGGACATGAAATAATTTGGTTTTAGTATTTTTTGATGCTCTTTTCTTCCATATTTCTGGTAAATAAATGTTTAAAGATCATAGCTGCTTAATTCTGGATGTGATTTTCCATAATGGCTTAAAGAGAAATATATTGTTTTGGTGGGAAAATATTTATTTTACTAAACACATCAACTGGAAAATGTGATTTGATTTGTAAAAAATGCATTTTCAGATAGCATGACTAAGAAAGTATCTCTTATGTCTTATTAAGAGGAAAGAAGACCCCAAAAGGAGAGACGGGACAGTTACAGCTCTCCCCCCTGTCACGGGGCTGCTATCAGCAATCCGCAGGTTACCCTGTGGTTGTGCTTGTTCAGGTTATAAAGAAAACAAATGGGTTATCTACACGGATACGGCTTTGTTATACAACGACAGGAGGAAGTAAGGAAGAGCAAGCAATAGTGTCTATAGCTGTGAGCAATTCAGAAGGCACTGGAAGATCAACATGGAAACACAGCAGCCCCAGGTCATACGGTAGGGTGAGCCCCGCAGTCGTCAAGGCACCCATAGCAACTACAGTGTGTCGAGCATGTGGCTCACTCTGACTGTCTTTGCTTCTTCTGAAGCAGTGAATGGAGTGGTTAAGAACACCAGCTCTGGAGCACTCGCTGCCTGGGTTCAGATCCAGACTTTGCCTGGGAAACACTGGGAAAAAATCTGATTGGTACTTACCATCTCCATCCAGTGCCGCATATGCCTGCCTGGCAGCATTCTTCCAGCTGCTGCCTTGCCGGCCACAGGACAAACCAGACAGCTCCTTCTGGTGGTCAGGAATCACTGGTCGAGTTAGTTCCATGGCACCATTGGGTGCCAAGGTGGGTAGTATGGCACCTGATGTGTCAGGGACCACTGTCGCTGCCTTTCTCAGAAGGGCGCAGGACAAGTACTCAGAGAACCATGGCCTGCTCCCCAAGAGCTGTGTACTAGACACAGGAAGTTCATAAATGAACTGAGTTGACCAAACAACACAATAATAATCATACATACATATTATGTATTATTGCATAATTATATATAGCAATACAATGTTATATAGTATATAAATATATAGAAATATAAAGGAACTAATTTAACTTAGCAATATGAAGTGAAGGGTAAGTTTACAAAGAAACAGAAGGACACTTGTTGAAACCATTGCTAACATGCATCATATTAACTATAAAAGAAAAACCTACCATTTCTATAGAGAATGCACTTACTGTTAATAACTTACGTGTGACATCACTAGCATACTTGTTATTGTTTTGTCCCCTGTTTTCTTTTTTAAATAAAAAAAATGTCCTAACAAGCTAAGTTAAGAAATGTCATAGGATTGGTTATGTCTACCGGTGAGTAAAGATTATTTAAAAATTTTTCCATGAAAATTGTCAAACATCACAAGGAAGGAGATAACAATCCTTTAACCCCCATGTACCCACTTAGCTTTAGTGACCGCCAATGTCTGACAGTCATATTTTACCTATGTCTCCCCTCCCCTTTTGTTGAGAGATGAAAGTGAAATTCTCGCGTACAAAAGGAACAAAAATGTTACAAGGTCTGGCGTTGAGGAAGGACTATGATGCTTCCGAGCGCACACCTGTTCTTTACAGCGCCCTCTTCTTTCCATCCCCTCGGCCATCACCCACATTCTGTGAGGGGCCATGCTTCCAAACAAGGAAACGGTAACTCAAGTCCACACACTTCTAGGGATTCCACGGATCTGCTTCAGCAAGTCTGTGAAACCTCAGAAAACATATGCACATATTTTTGCATTTGTTTTTTAATACAGGAGAGTGCCAAAGCTCCTCTCTGATTCTCACAGGGGCCTGTTACCTACGAAAGGTGGAGAACCTCTGTCTCTGCATATCCTGAAAGGACAGCAGACACACTTTCTCACTTCCATTCCTTAGCCTGTTCTTCACATCACAATTTGATACTTGCCACCCCCTCCAGGATGCCTTCCCTGACCACCCTGCCAATAACTGATTACTTTTATGTTTTCCTGTAGCATTTAAAACAAACTACTTTTGTATTTATCACATTCTGTCAAGATCTCATTCACTCAACAAATACATACTAGGCACCTTTTATGTATGTACCAGACACCGCAAGATACTTATTTAGATGTGCTTTGCCGCCTATTGCACTGTTAGAAGGGGGGCAAAGGGACACTGCAGTATCCCGTACGCAGCCTGTGTCCAAGGACAGGTGGTTGTTTTAGCTCCACCAAATGGAAGCAAAAGTGAGCGGTGGCACTTCTGTGGGCTGGCATTCAGCCCCAAAAGAACATGTAAAACTGGGCTCATGACTTTTTGCTTTTCTTCTTAAATGCAAAAAAAGAGACATTTATAGAAAAAGGAAATGTCAGTTGGATTACCCTGGGCATGGTGGTAAAGATGCCCAAGCAAAAGTTCCCTATATACTAAAGGTGCCAGTATACTGTGGAGCTAGAAAACTATTCCAGAATCACAACCTATGCAAGCTGACCTCCACCCACTCTCAGTTCACCAGTGTCTATGTGAGACATACCGTTATGGCTGGCCCCCCACACACGCCTGGGAAAGCAACCTAACGTGAAGGGCCCCCATCCCATGGAGACGGGAGCATCAACCTCTCACCAAAAGGCAGCGGAACAGTTTCTAAATGTGCTAACTTTTCAATTAGAATCTTTTCCAGTACACAGGCCCCTGATGGTTACTGAGTTGTTTAATAATAGAGGTCGAAGATCATCATGGGAAGGACCTGGCAGAAAGTAGTTAACCCCGCTCTTATGGAAGTAGTGGGTGTGTCCGTGCCCACTTTTAAGTAGAACCTTCTAACCTGAGTTCCATCCCTCCTCCTGACAGATGCTACTTTGATGGGAAAAGCTTCGCAAAACTCTTAACATATTAAGCATCCTGTTTTAGTGAAAAGGTCTGCACGGTCTAAGCGGTGGCACCTTGGACTTAACCCCTTTGATGTCCAGTTATCCAATGTCCCCAGCTGGGGATATTTGCCTTGGAGTAGGTGGTTGCAAGGATCGAACGAGAAAAGACGCGTTAAAGAATCGCGTTATTGTCACCCCAGGTACTGCGTTGCTGCTCTCCAGGCGGGCCAGGTGTACCCGCCTCAGAGTCCTCACCCACGTAGGACGGGCCACGCCAGTAAGGGACAGAGGAGAAGAGCAAGGGGAGGAGGCAGGGAGGTCACCCCCATCCCGCGGCAGAGCCTCACTTCCCGGGCACGTTTGGGCGGGGCGTTCCAACTGACTAAGCAGGGAGGCGACAGTCTTCGGGCTCTGCTGCCCATCCACGCCCGCTGCCCCTCCACGCACAGTGGCTCCCGCCCCCCAGGCTGTCCGCGGCCTCGGTCCCCGGACTACTCGAGCGCTAGCGCCACCTACGGAGAGGTGAGAATGGGTCGGGGAGGCTGGGATGGCGATGGGGGCGGAGAAACGCGCTCCTGGGGCTGCAGCGGTCGCCTAGCTGCTGTCGCAGCTGCCCCCCGGAGGCCCCCCAGCCCTAGGAGCCTCGCTTCCCGCGCTGGGCGCGCCCGGAGGGGGCGGGGCCAGCCAGGATCAGGCGGTGGCGTGAGGAGGAGCTTACGGAGGGGCCACGACCCTGCCCTCCCCTGGTCTCCTCCCCAGCAACCCCCCCCACCCCCGGGCCCCAGCTCAACCTGCTGATCCGCGGCCCCGGAGGCCTCCCTCCAGGACCCTGGCACTAACTTCTCTCTGGAACCCCCCTACACGCGCTTGGGCTCAAGCGCGCCCCCATTCGGGCACCAGCGCCCCGGGCGTCTAGCTACCTCGCGCGCCTTCCGTGATTTTTTTCCCATTGCTTTCGTTCTCACACTCTCAAATAGGTCAAGAGGTGGAAGTTACACCTGGTATAGCCTCCGGCTCTGATGGAAAAGCAGCTTTTTCCCTCCCGGCTCCGAGAAAGCATTGCAACTATTCAGTTGGGTGGAGCTTCCCGCCCCCACACAGTGCAGAAAGCTCCGCGACCGTCGTTCTAACAATGGTCTGCAGAGGGGAGCGGCGGGAAGCGCCTAGTCCAGCCCTGTTCAGCCAGCTCTGCGCTTGCCCTCCCTCCGGGGACACCGAGGAGGGGGCGCGACAGGTCGCGGCGCGCGCGCGCGCGCGCCCGCAATTGAAGTCTGACCGCCAGGGTGAGTTCCTGTGCTTTTGTCATTCCAGTCGCCGAGGGTGACCTGTTTACCTTGAACACTTGGACAGGACCAAAACAGGCGAGCCTGCCATGCAGAGAGGACTGCGGAATGTGCTTCAGATGTACACCGCAGAAATCAGAGCTCCGAGCTGCAGGGGACACGCTTAGTGTCTTAAAGGTGAAAATGAATTTGTGTTTTCGGGGAGTGCATGTGTATCTTTCCCTGTAGAAGCTATCATTTGGAAATTGATTAACTAGCACAGGAGGTGAACTAGAGAGAACTTTAAGTTAGAAAGTTCGTCAGAATATTTTTTAGTTGATCTGAAAGAACTTACTGAAATACAGCAGATGACAAAAAAACAGTTTAAGGAGGTATATCAAAATGGGATGGTAGGAGTTGTATATTTGCTACATGTATGTTTTTTAGTATTACCTCGGCTCTTGGTGATAAATGTTATAAGCATGCAATGCTTTATGTAGAAAGAGCGTCAGGCTATAAAGGTCCACAAGAGCCAGAATACATTTATATAATTTTAAGGGTAAGATTATTAGCAATGTTACAGGTAATGATTGGCATTTAACCCCTTCTTTCAGCTGCTAAAAGTACTATAATTCATGTGACTCATGAACCTATGGAATCCTTGGATGACGTTACTGGTTAATAAATGGTTAACTTGTTTGGAAGTTTCTGGAAGCAAGAACTGAGAACTGGAGGTTTTTCTGTCGTTGACACCTAACAGCCTACTGGACTCCCCTGTGGATGAGGGAGGCTCAGAGGGGAGGGGGCACAGACCTAAGGGGGCTGGCCAGTTGGGAGGGGTCTCCTCGCTGAGGAAGCTGCTCCAGAGAGCTGCTGCTTTAGGAAAGCATTTGGCCAGATTTGAGAAAGGCAGTCTCTATAAATTCTTCTCCTGATTCAAAAAAAAATCCTGTTTCTGGAAAAGATTCAATTCCTATAATGATGTTCTTGGGAAATGATTTGTCCTTGTGTGTGTGTGTGTGTCTTAATTTAGCTAAAACACCATGAGGTAGATCAAAGGCTTTAACACAGTTTTATTCATCGGAGGAATGTGAAACTGAAAAGGTTATCTGCATAGTTCACTCTGCCTTGAAACGGAGGGGCAGGGGCCAGTCCCAATCAGCCCTGAATCTGTTTATGTGTGCTTCTACAGCCGCATCTTGTAGTGATTGAGAGGGCTGAGAGAAGGTATTACATTTTAGAGCTTTCTTTGTTCTTTTTTTAAAAGATTTTATTTATTTATTTTTAGAGAGGGGAAGGGAGGGAGGAAGAGAGGGAGAGAAGCATCAATGTGTGGTTGCTTCTTGTGCGCCCCCTACTGGGGACCTGGCCCACAACCCAGGCTTGTGCCCTAGACCGGGAATCAAACTGCTGACCCTTTGGTTCTCAGGCTAGCACTCAAGCCACTGAGCCCCACGAGCCAGGGCTATAGTATTTCTGATACATAAATATGTGAATATTTACATGCATTTCACTCGTAAAGAATTCCTATGCACCTTTAGAAAGTTAGTTTCCAAAATCGGAAACATTCTGATAAAGGCTCTATCCCTGCTTTGGAGAAGGCACAAAGGGCCGGTCGAGCTTGGCAACATACAGGATCTTAATGTAGGGGGAAATGCAACTAAGTCCTTGTGTTTAGTGCATATGGATGTGCTGGTTTACATTTTGAATAGGAACTGAGGGAAGCTCTCATTGTAATGTAGCCCTTGGTGTTGCCTATCGAGACGAGGCTGGCAGAGCCTGTCTGTGCCATCTCGTGTTTTCACTGGTAGGTAAGTGGGGAAGCATTTTGAGAGCAGCGTGTGACAGCATGAAGATACGGGGGTTGGTCTCTGGACAGACTGAAGGGACTGAAAAGCAAGCCTGGTTCTCACCCTGTTCGGTCCCTGGTAGGGCTGAAAGCACAGAGGTGCTAAATGACCAGTTGGGTGTCCTTCAGCTCCTGTGATTCCTCTCTCATCTCTTAATGTCATAAGCGTATACAGCACAGACCTCAGGCTAAGAGGTCTCCAAAGGGAGTTGACTTCATTCATTTGGGGTACTTCCCTCCCTCCTGGAGAGACTTCTAACCACAGAAGGGAAGGAATTTAGAGTTGGCACTCCATCACCTGGTGTGAATCGCAGCCCTGAGCCATTTCTTCCTCTGTGAAATGAGGATGATGATACTTTGTAAGGTGGCTGCTTGTGACTCATCAATGGAAGAGTTGGTGTAGCTGTGGCTGGTGTGGCTCAGTGGACTGACCACTAGCCTGCGAACCAAAGCATCGCCAGTTTGGTTCCCAATCAGGGCACATGCCTGGGTTACGGGCCAGGTCCCCAGGGGGGCTCTTGAGAGGCAACCACACACTGATGTTTCTCTCCCTCCCTTCCCCTCTGTCTAAAAAAATAAGTCCATAAAATCCATAAAAATGATGATGTAAAATGCTGAATATGCTGTCAGCCCAAGCTGCCTGTAGGAAAGAGAAACCTGTAGACTTCAGTGTCATTTCCTGGGGGCTGCCAAGGGGCTGCTGCGTAATTGACAGTAAATGAGTCATCGCCTTGTCTTGGTCTACTGTGCTCTTCTGGTACACAGCATGGTTTCCCTGGATGCTTCTGATACACGGCATGGCTTCAGCGGCCTTTGGGAGCTGGAGGCTCCCACTGTCCAACTGGCCTGGCCTCCACTTCAGACAGGCCTTTGCTCACCTAGTGACACAAGTTAGCTGTGGTGGTTGTGGAGATAAGGAGGAGATCCTAGGAGGAGGGAGGAGATGACCCGCTGAAATTCTAAGATAGCATTTAAACATTTCATTAACTAGTTTCTGTTAATGGCCTGCGAAGGATGGCCCTCGTGGCAAGCTAATAATCCCTCACTTTCCTGTGGACACTGAGAAAAGCTAGAGAGCACCGGTCATTATTTAGAGATGGGGTGTGGGGACTGTGGGATGGAGCGGCAGCCGCTCTCACTCAGGTTTTCCGTCGTTTGGCTCAGTGTTCCCGAGGCACCCAGGGCACCATGCTGAGCCTTCAGGATGCAACTGCAGGACAGACAGCGCTGACCTCTGGGGGACCGCAGGTCAGCTGGTGATACACCCAGGTTAGCCATGACCGTAGGTGTGCTGTGTGCTCGGCAGGAGGGAGGGAGGTCAGGAGTGCTCGCTCATGGAAGTGATCCTGGGGTTGTGAGGGAAGGTCCCTCGGGGAGGAAGCGCGGTTGAGGCCCAGTGAGCAGCGCCTGCAGACTGACTGTGCGTGGGAACTACGGGGTGGGGGTCTCACGCTGGTGGGGAAGGCTGTGGAGAAAGAGCCGTATCTTTGAAGAAGGAGACAGTGTGTCAGTGAGGCAGGAACCACAGGCCTGGGCCGTGACACGCTTTTTCTTTTTTTCTGTGTTAAGAATTACAGTCTCAGGAGACCTCTTAATTCCTTTGTGTAAACATCTTACCTTAGGTTTATTTTTCAGACTATCCTATTGAATTATTAAAAAAAGGTATTTGCAGTCATTTTTTTTTAAGCTGGCCAGAACCTAAACCAGTACTTACCATAATTGACTGTCAGCTCCTTGCATTACTAGTTGTCTGACTTGAAAACCGAGTATGGATAGGCTATCTCTGTAGCATAGCTGGAGAGCTATCCTACAGACAATGAGTAAATTGATTCTTCTGACTCTGTGTGCCTATTCAAGAGCTGCAGGGACTGATGCACTTGTACAGTCTGCCGCTGAGGACCCCTGAGCCCAGCTCAGGGACACTGGGACGCAGGCCCTGCGGGCACCCCCCACCCCCCGCCCGCCCACCCACCAAGGTGGATTGCCATCAGGAAACACCCAGGCAAGGCCAGGCGAGGGGCTGTTTTCTGAACCTGTTCGCCGTGTGTGGTTTTAGTCACTGGGTTATTCCATGTTCCCTTCTCACTTCCCTTCTTTTCCTTTCTTCTCTCCCTTCTTTGCCGTTTTTCCTTCAGTGCTTTTTCCCTCTCTCTCTCCAGAGCTCCTGACGATTATTTCTCAAGCCTTTATAATTAGGCTTTGGCCTCAACTCCAGGCCCTAAAGAGTGTTGGCCCCGAGTTGGGTAGCTCTGCATAGTTTAGCCTGTGACCTTGTTTCTGTTCCTGAAGGTGTGATCATGTGTGACAGATAGGTACACCCCTTTCCCGCTTCGAGGTTCTCCCCACGCATTGCCTGCTGTCTTGTGCACTGAATGCGCTCTTCTCCCCCCTTCCTTTCTTGTGTCAGTGAGGTTGCTGATGACAGAAACTACCCTAGCTACTTTTTGCATAAGGGCTTTACTATGGAAATCAGGTGCTCACAAGAAGGTTGGAAGGGAAGGTCACAACTTAAGGGAGAGGAGAGGATCCAGGCTGAGCTCAAAGGATGACTCCCACACAGGACTGCTGAACTGGCCCCCAGGGTGGCTGCCACCATTGCCACCTTCTGGAGACTAGGAATCAGGGCTGCCACCGGAGCTGCTGACTTCAAGAGCAGGGTCTGAGCTGGGTTCCCGTGATCAGAGAAGCTGCTGCAAAGTGCCACTGTGCGCAGGAAGCCAGTGACTGAACAGTGCTCCCAATGACAGAAACACACCAGCAAACGTCCTCCTGACACACCTGCCCCCTCGCTTTTCATCTAGCTCATTTCACGGGCAGAACCTAATCTGTGCCCACACCCCTAGCTGCAAGGGAGTCTGGGGAGTGTAGTTTATAGCTTTCTTGCCTTAGAGATAGAGGAATACACAGTTGAAGGAAACTGGAATGGATGCTGAATGACACTGTCATGTCTAACACTTAGAGACTTAGCTAGAATATTTCATTCAAAGCAGGTAGGTGACATATTGTAAGAATAAAAAAAAAAAGGATCTAGTTGCTAACCAATTTCCGTATTAAACAGATGGATGGTATAGTCATTACAGTTGAAGTTGCTGGAAAACATCATGCAAATAAATAACTACAAATTACCAACTGCTGTCTCTGCATGTGGTTCTATTTGAATGTGAAACAATATTCCTTTGTTTTGGTTTAGTAGTCAAAGTAAAATGTCAGGCAAATGATTTTTACGAGGGTTCTCCCCAGTAGCTTACCCACTGAATGGTCTACAGTACAAAGAACACAGTGTCCAGAGCAACAATAACCCCTGGCCGGCTTGCTCTCTTATCAGATGAAGTATCTGTGTCTCTACCAAGTTGTTTTTTTGCTCTGTAACTTTAATGGTGCTTTTTAAAAGAGTTACAAAGATGGGAATGACCTGTTAATTGGAGATTAAAATAGGCATCGGCTTGAATTCACTAATCACTTATTTTGTACCCTAGCGCTTGTCACAATCTTCTTTTTTTCAAACACTTAAAATAGATATGATTGGATCTCTACTATTGCTAAGTAATCAATGATCATTTGTACTCAGAAATTACATTAGCACATCTAGGCATTAGGCTTGATTATTGAATGAATTCATTGTATATTTGTGTCTGATACTTGGAGCTACAAAATGAGAGAAGAGTAGCTGGAACAAATGAAGTTACTTAGTGAATGTGTCAGTCTGTTACGGATGCATTTTTAAATTGATTTTTCCATTTCAAAAGGTGAGGCTCCATTCAGATATCTTCTCTGGCAGGTGATGAAAACATCTAAATGCAGAATTATAGATGTCGCCTGGGAGAAACCACTATAATAGGATTATGTTCTTTTGGATCCAGTAGTGACAACCACGAATTTAGCCACTCCGCCCCAAACCACCAAAAATAGACACATCAGAATAAAAACAGCTTCAAGGCACATCCACTGTTTTCTGTCTCAAGTCCCTACCGGGCTGTTGCTCCTAAACCCATTTACGGTATGTTCTCGGGAGGGGACTGTCTGAGTCTAGCCTTGTGCTTTTATTGGAGTGACAGTAAAGGAAAGTGAGTAGTGTTAGTCTCACTGTGCCATAGTAGCATCAATGAACTCTAACGTCAGCATCTCCCCCGCCCCCTCTTTCATCCGCATTCAAGCAAACATCCAGGAGAGGAAGCTGGGTATCCCTCCCTCTGGATTACGGAAGTATTGAATCCTTGTCTTTAGCTACACTGTATGGAGTTTAGTTGAAGATTACATTATAGTACACAACTCCTTTTATGGATCAAAAGTCAAAACGATCCTTTGATTTGCCAAGTGTATTGAGAAAAACATCCAAATCTGTAGTCACTCTCTGGTTAGATCAGCAATGTGCCGAATTAGAGTGGGTAGAGAGGGCATGGGTGGGTGGGTTGGTTTGTTTTGTATATGTTTTAAAGAAAAATTTGAGGAGAACCGAGCAAGACTAGTGTTTGAACATCACTGAACAATTGGTTTGTTCACTGACTCGAGAAGTGGAGCCTCTTGTGTGCTTCCTTCTGGGGTTGGTGCCAGGCTCCCGGCTCTGCCCTCGAGGGGCTGGTGGCCCAGGGAGATGGCAGCAAAGGGTACGGTGCTGTGGGACTTCCATCAGGAGTGTGGAGAACGGTGGCCTTTTCAAAGGGAAAGTGGTGTATGCTGTCGTGGGGGGGTCAAAGGTGCAGCTAATGGAAGCGTAAACATTTCTGATGTCAAAGAGTATCTGCTGGTATTTTCAACAACAACGAAAAGGCAGCCGGAAGAGGCAAAAACTGGCACCTGTCTAGGACTATGTCTTTTATCTGGTTCCTTTTCCCCAGAGAAATCGTGACTCGTGAGCTTGTTGAAAGTTGGAGGGTTTTTGTGTTTCAGGAAATGACGAGTCTGTAAGAAAAGAGGACTCTTCTTTGGTGCGTTAGTCAATGTTCAGACAGTAACCAGTAACATTTGAAAAACGTTCAGGGTGCCAGCAGGAAGGGGAGACTTCGGTCCTGTTCGGGGACCTCGTTCCAGCGACCACAAGAGGTTGAATGCGGTTCCAAGAACGGGCCTGGAAGTGGTTGTTCGCTCAGAGCATCACGCTCGCGGCTCAGCCTGGGCGATCATCTCGGCTTCAGCCCTGTTCCACCCTGAGCCGAAAACCCAGGCATGTGATGTCAAACTTCTGACCTACCGAATTGTGAGCAAATAAATTAAAAAGCAACAATGATAACTAAAAAACATCAGAGCCCATAACATTCTACAGGGCGTTGAGTTTATTATTAGAATAACTTGAGAAAATGCAGGCCCCTGATGAATCATAAAGTGTTTTTGAATGCAGGTGGCAATGCAGTGATTTATGCAGTTCTGAAAAACGTCCAGGACGACCATGTGCCTGACTGTTTAAAAACTTCTGACCACTCAGTTTGGTGTTTTGAGTTGTTCCCAGTGTGCTGCGTATGGTGATTTAGTCATTCAAACAGAAAATTGAAGACTAATTGAATAATTTTAAAAATAGAGAAAAATAATGTTGTATTTTGATGTGGAAATTTTTTATTCTAGGCAAATAGTCATCCCTAAAGTATTTATATTGCTTCTTTGATACTTTGTGTGACAACTACTTTGGGTCACGCTGTGCCTGGCTAACTCCCGTTCTCCCGGGTCTGTTTGTTTAAGCTGCGTTGTGACCTGGGGGACCTCTGGGCTTGTAGAATTAGTTTATATGGAGTCTAGTCCTTAGACCTTAAGAAACTGATGATATAGTTTTCTTTCCTTTACTTGTTGGCTCTCAACTATTTATGAATGAAGCCAGTGGCATTGGTTTACTCCAATGTGGCGTGGCGCTTAAACGTGCCTCACACACAGCTGCTTTGCTCCTTGGCCCCACGGCTCAGCGTGATGCTACTTCCTGCCGGCCCATGGCCCCCGGCAGCCACCCGCCTTTTGTGCCTTCTTCCCATCATTCATCCTTCACCTGAGAGGCACAAGAGCTGTTCGACCTTTTTGCTTGCTGGATGACGAACAGCTTTAGAAAGGGTAGATTCTGGTCCATGTGCTTATGGTCAGTCCCAGAGGTGCCAGCAAAATAACCATCCTGTGGAATTCAATAATTGTTTTTCTCAAGGGTGTCATCGCTGTGAAACTTGGTGATAGAAGCATGTGGCAGGGAAACCCCCATAGCGTAGGGTGAGGTTGTGTGGCACTTTTCACGGAGGAGAGTGGAGGCGGAGGAGGTGGGCAAGGCTTACGCCTCCCCTCCCTTGAAAAAGAAAGAGGAGTCTAAAGCTAGAGGGCAGGAGCAGGGTCCTGGAATGGCCTGAATCTATCTGTGTGTGGTTTTCTGGTTCTGTTTAAGGAGAAGAAACTCGATTTCTGCTGATTGAGGGGTGGAGACCATGTGCAGAGAGGCTAAGGATGGGGAGAGAGAGGACAAGCTGATGCTCCAGGAAAGAGCTCAACAGAGGAGAGATGCTAGGCTTTGGAAGGACTCTGATGATTCTGAAGCGAGAGAGGTGTATCAGCTCAAGGGTGGAAGGAGGGAAACTGAAGAAATTTCCCAGTGAAGTAGGAGCAGGGGTAGCCTGGTAGGGTGCTCTTTATCAATACATGTGCCCATAGCTCAGGCTTCCTTGGGAAATGGAGTTGAGTGCACAGCGTAAACAATGGAAGGTTAAGTCTTGGTTTTCTATCCGTTTGCCTATTTCTGACTGTTTCTCCCTGTGTGAAGCTCTCCTTTTGTAACAGTGTAGGAGGCCGTCCAGCAAAGATGAAGGAAACAGGCTCTTTGGCTTTGCTAAGGTGAAAGCTACTTTAAAAAACTCATCAGGATTGTTATATTAATCGTTTTTGTTATTTAAGAATTATTTTTCAAAAATATTGTGTTCATTTTTTAATATTTCATCATTGGAATTAGGGTCCGCCATATAGCTGTTAGCAAATCTCTGACTTTCTCAGTAAAATAACTGTGTGTGTTACAAGACAGATGGCATCTTTGTCCACATGGGCTGCCATAACCAAAGACCTCAGGCTGGGTGTCTGAAACAGGAGAAATTTATTTTCCTACAGTTCTGGAGGCTGCGAGTCCCAGACCAAGGTGCCAGCCCATCTGGTTTCTGGTAGAAGCCCTCTTGCTAGCTTGCAGGTGGCCACCTTCTCTCAGTGTCCTCACGTGAGCCCCCCTCTGTGGGCACACAGAGAGAGCTGGCTGGGGGTTCTTCTTAAAAGGACACTAATCCTATTGGATCAGAGCCGCACCCTTATGACCTTAGGGTGACCTTACCTCCTTATAGGCCTTATCTCCAAATACAGTCACAGTAGGGGTTAGAGTTCAACACAGGGATTTCGAGGACAACATATACATTCAGCTCATGAAGACCTAGATTCCATTAAGTATTGTATTCTTGAAAATCTTAACCTTAACAAGCCATCACCAAGAAGTATTTCCATCTTTCATAGGAGCTTCCAGTTAAATATTTTGTCCTATTTTTGAATTGTTTACACTAATTTTTACTAGATTATGATGAAACCCTGTGAATGTTAAAAAATGCTATCTATCACTTTAAATTAGAAATAATAGACTATGTCTCCTTATAGGCTTAGCTCTGAAAAAACAAGCACAGTCATAAAAGGGAGTATGAAAACTGAAATAATTAAACTTTTCAAAACAGTCTGGTTTATTCTGGGCACAGACTTAATAACTCCTGCTGCTAGGAGAAGTACAATTTACTGCCACAAGAAAGCTTAAAATGTCAAGCATATTCTGATAAAATACATGCAAGCTGTCTGCAAATGAGACCATTCTTTCAACTGCTGTATTTCCTACTTCTGTGCAGCATTCATAATTGTGGCACTTGGAATTGAAAGCTCTGCACATGATGTACACATTCCAAGCCTCCCCCGAAGTGGTTTTCTGTAGGTATTAATCAGGTGTGCGTTGCTGCAGACAGTGGAGGGGATTACAAGATCCAAGCTTCTAGGAGCTCAGGATGAATGGCACACAGGTAGCGCTGAAGTACACACAACAACAAGGAGATGGTGTTGGGAGCTCTGCTTTAAAAACAAAGGTGGGCAGAGGGCCAGTGCCCAAGGACTTAAGGGAGGTCACAGGTGCCGCAAGCCTTCTCCAGCATCCAGATCCCAGCTCAGAGCCCAGAGGCCTAAGGGTGTTCGGTGCAGGAGGCACCACACTGGTCTATCCAAAGCTGACCCCTCTGATGACCTGGCAGTCCTTGTCCTCCTATTTTAGGTAGGATTCCAAAAGATTTAGTTGTCTGAATTTTTTAAAGCTCAAAGCCAACCAAAAGCAGCAAGTTTGACAGTAGAAGAGCTTACCGGCGACAGAGTAAGAAGTGGTTGCCACTGTAGGCGGGGCACCCCAAACCTAGTGCTGGTGAGTGGGGTGCAGATGCGCTGTTAGACCTGGGGAGCATCGCTGTTCTGTAATACTTTGTCATAATTAGCTCCTATGTTATCAGTAAAACTGTCTTCATTATAGGCAATTGAGAAAGATGTAAAAAGTATGTGGTACAGGTTAGAAAGATTTCCGTAAAAGTAATTAAAATAAATAATACCTTGGTACTAAAAAGGATCAACCTCTGCTTTTTCTAATAGTAAATTATGTGACACAGGCTTTTATCCAAGTTGATCTAAATTTATTAATATATTTTATTGATTATGCTATTACAGTTGTCCCAATTTTTCTCTCTTTGCCTCCCTCCACCCAGCATCTCCCACTCCCTCCAGCAATCCCCCCTTCTTTAGTTCATGTTCATGGGCCATGCTTGTAAGTTCTCTGGCTGCTCCATTTCCTATATTGTCCTTAACATCCCCCTGCCTATTCTGTAACCACCTATTTGTACTACTAATCCCTGTACCTTTTCCCCCATTCTACCTTCCCCCCTCCCAACTGATAACCTTCTCAATGATCACCATATCTATGATCCTGTTTCTGTTCTGCTTGTTTGCTTAGTTTGTTATTAGATTCAGTTGTTGGTAGTTGTGAATTTATTGCCATTTTGATGTTTATAGTTTTGATCTTTTTCTTAAATAAGTCCCTTTAATCTTTCACATAAAATGGCTTGGTGACGATGAACTCCTTTAGCTTTACCTTATCTGGGAAGCACTTTATCTGCCCTTCCATTCTAAATGATAGCTTTGCTGGATAGTAATCTGGGTTGTAGGTCCTTGCTTTTCATCACTTTGAGTACTTCTTGCCAGTCCCTTCTAGCCTGCAAAGTTTCCTTTGAGAAATCAGCTGACAGTCTTATGGGAACTCCTTTGTAGGGAACTATTTGCTCTTCTCTTGCAGCTTTTAAGTGTCTCTCTCTCTCGCTTTTTAAAGATTTTACTTATTTATTTTTAGAGAAAGGGGAAGGGAGGGAGAAAGAGAGAGAGAGAAACAGTAATGTGTGGTTGCCTTTTATATACCCCCAACCGAGAACCTGGCACATAACCCAGGCATGTGCCCTTGATTGGGAATTGAACCAGTGACCCTTGGTTTGCAGGCTGGCACTCAGACCACTGAGCCACACCAACCAGAGCTCTCTCTTTATCTTTAACCTTTGACATTTTAATTATGATGTGTCCTGATGTGGTTCTCTTTGCGCCCACCTTGCTTGGGACTCTGTGCTACCTGGACTTACATGTCTATTTCCTTCACCATATTAGGGAAGTTTTCTTTCAATATATTTTCAAGTAGGTTTTCAATTTCTTGCTCTTTCTCTTCTCCTTCCAATACCCCTGTGATTTGAATGTTGGTGCATTTGAAGTTGTCCCAGAGGCTCCTTACCCTCTCCTCATGTTTTAAATTCTTTTTTCTTCTTGCTGTTCTGATTGAATGTTGTTTTCTTCCTTATGTTCCAAATCATTGATTTGATTCTCAGCTTCATCATTCCACTGTTGATTCCCTGTAAATTTTTTTTTATTTCATTTAGTGTAACCTTTATTTCTGCCTGGTTCTTTTTTATGCTGTTGAAGTACCCAATGAATTCCTTGAGCATCCTAATAACCAGTGTTTTGAACTCTGCATTTCCATTTTGTTTAGTTCTTTTTCTAGAGTTTTATTCTGTTCTTTCATTTGAGCCATATTTCTTGGTCTCCTCACTTTGGCAGCCTCCCTGTGTTTGTTTCTATGTATTAGGTAGAGCTGCTTTGTCTCCCTGTCTAAGTATCATGGCGTAATGTAAAAAAGCACACCTGTAACTTGGATGGGGCGGAGCCTTACATAATCGCCAGGGCAGAGCAACCCGTGTGAGCCAGGTGATGGAGTCTCAGATATGGTGCCACTGCTTTGTGTCTCTGTGTGGGAAGGACTCAGAATGGGAACAATGGCCTCTGCCTTACCTGTGCAGTTTTCTCTAGGAGCAAGCTGTCCCCTGACACTTGTCCTGACACTAGACACTTCAGTTTCTCCCTGTATGCCACTTTTTCTTTCAAGTTGCTGCGTTGGTGCTGGAGCCCAGAGGGAGTGAGTCTGAGTAAGTCCTAAGTCCACTGCGAGCCCTTTAAGAGGAGACACCTGAGAATCCTGAAGTTTCTTCCTCTGCCCTAACCCCCACTGGTTTTTATAGCCAGAAGTTATGGGAACTTTCCTTTCTGGCAGAGGAACCCTGGGCTGTGTGGTCTGGTGTGGGGCTAGGACTCCTTGCTTCTGAGATCTCTCTCTCCTGATTTATATCCACCACTCGTGGGTGTGGAACCTGCCTATTCTATGTCCCTGCATCTCAGCCCCTCCTACTGGTGTGAATGAATGTGCCTTCTTTAATTCCTGGGTTGTCAGACCTCCATACCGGTCAGTGTTCTGACAGTTCTGGGTGATAATTATTTTGTAGTTTAGTTGTACTTTTTGCTGTGGTTGTGTGAAGTAGGCAAGCTGTGTTTACCTATGCCTTCATCTTGACTGGAAGTCTAAAGTCTAAATTTTGAGTTCAGTGCCCATTTATTTAGAATAGGAATTCTCTGACTGATACAAGAGGTGGCACACACTAATACCATCCACCCACTGCATGCAGCGGGAGCTCAGAGAGCAGTCTGGCTTCTAGAGCTTGTGACCGAGGGACTGATCCCCTTGGAGATGGGCTTCACCTGTTTGTCCAGGAGCTGCACGCAGTGGGGAGGGGCCAAAGACTGGAGGCACAAAAAATAGAGTTTACAATACTTCCAGTACCCTGTTTACATTTTACAGTGTCCTCTTCAATTTTCACATCATGAGATTATAATCCAAAGGAATTTTATAATCAGATAGCATTCATCACCAGTATCGCCCTCAATGATTAATACTCCAGAGGTATGAGAAGTATAGGTAATGAAATGCTAGGTAGTATGAAAATAAACTTTTTGTAATGTACCCAAAATGTCAAAATGGGAAGCAGAGATGTTCTCTGGGTTTTATGCTTATATACTGCTTAACTCTAGGACCCTGGGGAAACCATTTCCTGTGTTTTACTTGTGAGAGAGTTGACATTAAAATGACTTCTTTCCTGTTAGCATTTGACCAACTCACACCACCTCCTTCTGGAGTATTTTAATTTTCTCCAGTAATGCACTAAGTGAATCCTTTCTAATTACAGTGGCTCTTTAATGCTGCTAATTTCTAGGGAAGGGAAAGCCTCCTGAGTTTTCGATTTTTCTCATTAAGTATGGAAGCTGTCACTCCCATAGTAGAATTACAACCATTAATCCACTTAGCATGCCAGAAGAGTATTAAGTACATTTTTCAGAACATTGTCTTTACTGCATAGTGATTGTCAATATGAGAGTAATAACTGCGTCTAAGCTATTAACAAATTTGAGCCCTGGCTGGTGTTGCTCAGTGGATTGAGTGCTGGCTTCCAAACCAAAGGGTGGCTGGTTCGATTCCCAGTCAGAGCACATACCTATGTTGTGGACCAGGTCCCCAGTAGGGAGCATGTGAGAGGCAACCATACGTTAATGTTTCTCTCCTCCTTTCCCTCCCTTCCTCTCTAGAAATAAATAAATAAAATATTTAAAAAGTTTTAAAAACTTGTTTTGAAACATTGTTACAAGCTAAATTTTGCCATTGCCATTGCAGTGGCTGAAGGACCTTGTAATACAGCTTCTTAAAAAAAAAGACAGCAATATTGATGAATTCCTATTTTAAATGAGATGCTACCCAAATCACAAAAGACATATGTACTCAGGGAGCGTAGAAGCCTGCAGAAATGTGTGACTTTGCTGGGGTGCAGCCTGCTGGGTGAGGAGGAGGTCGGAAAGGGGAACAGAGTGGACAGACCTCCCCAGTTTCCTGTCTCTTTAATGTAAGGTGAGGACGGGGAGTGCAGAAGGTGGCCCCAGAAGTGCACCTCCATCTCTCTCATCAGGTCTCTTCCAGTTATGAGAATCACTGAGCTGTGATGGGTCTACATTGTGGCACTTCTTAACCACACCGGCGGGCCAGACCAGCGTCACGGAGAGAGGCAGCAGGTCTGCAGACTCAGAGGTCACCACAGAGACGCTCCTACTTATGTGCTCACGTGAAACCAAAGTCCTGCCTCCGCTGATTACACCCGCACTCCTGTGCTCTCTGACCATGCCGTGCTCTTCTGCTCACATGGGCTTGCAGGATTTTGTGTTATTGATAAGTAAATAAACACACACACACACACACACACACACACACACACACACACACACACACACAATGTATATAGAAGCATTTGAGGTCCTAGACTCCCTCGTTGATAATGAACATTCCTTCCCTTTAACTCTTTACTGGTGTTCACTCTGTTCAACTCTTTACTGGTGATAACTCCAACAATACTTGGTTTTCTTCCCAGTAAGAAAACTGTATTTTCATATATGCAAGTGTATATACAACACGCATACACATTTTTTGTGTGTATACATATATATGCCATATTTTGCTTCTGTGAGCAAAATCATATGAAAACAATAACCAAAAAAAAATCCCAAATTTATTCTGTTCGCTTTTGTAAACATCTTTTATTACTAAACATGGCAGTCTGTTCTTTCACTGCCCTTGAACTTCTGATTCTGAGCTCTGTTTCTTACCTAAGCCTGTTTCCCCTGTGTTCTCTTTAATTCTAAAGTGGCATTTGATCGACTTTTCTATTGCTCTGTGTGCTCCATCACACATAACAGTGAAGAGAATGTTTGTGGCAGGTGCACGCCACCTCCTGTGGTCACGTTGTTCCAGCTCACCCTCGTGGCTCTGCCTGGGGTGCAGGGCCCCCTCCCAGGCCAGCCTGCACTCCACCATCGGGCTTCTGTGCTGACCCTTCTGGGGCTGCCTTATGCCTTTAGATGTCAGTGAAAGAGAAGAGCTGGCTGCCCTGACCTGGTCTTTTCTCACCTCTGCGATGTGAGACAATGTGTTAGACGTTTAGTGCAGCTGTGGATGGTAATATCACACCACCGATGAGGGCCTTGAAAATAAATACCCAGCCAAGTTTTAAAAGTATTAGCTGCAGAAAATTATAATTTCATTTAGAACTCGAAGTAGGAGCTGGCACCAAACTCTTCATTAGACTGCTTACTGTCTGTCACTTCACGCTTGTCCAGGCTCAGTCTGTGCAGAGCGGTGGCTTCAGGGGCTGTGATAGGAGAAATTCAGGTCTGACGTAGACCGTTAGTGCTTCGAAGTGACGTGGTGCTTTGGGGATGCTACAGCACACTTTTATGTGAAATCAGAGCCTTAAGAGGGGTGGGTACCTTCGTTATCCCTAAGAGAAAGTAACAGTTACCTAGAGAAGCTAAGTGACTCGCCCATGGTCACACTGCCAGTGACAAACCTGGACCCAGGTGTCGTTGTCCCAGTATAGTGTTTTTTTGATCACAGACAATGCTCTGAGTCCTACTATTGAAGTTTTATTTGTGAGGTTTAAATATATTTTATTGGCGTTTCAATGTTCAAATTGTGTATTTTATTGGCTGACTGTAAATAAACACACTCCTGTGTGTCTACTCTCGGTACTCACTCCTTCACTCCTGACAGTCTGATCACCAGACGTGCGGGGGTTTATACACATTAGGCAATTTTGCAGCACCAGTTGGGTGTCCCACAATTTTACTCAGTCCTGGCACCATCTCCCTGGAAGTAGCCTGAAATCCTGTTACTGTCGGTATTTAGCTATTGTTAATAAAGGAAAGGGGAGCAAAGGGATTTAGACATCGAGTTCAATAAGCTGGGGAGCACAAGCCTGTTGCTTCTCCAGGAAGCTACAGCTTTACCCCCAGGGGATAACAGCATTGCTCTGCCAAGAGGAATAACGCTACTCCCATCCCACCCCCAGCACTGGGTTGTTGGGAGGTACAGGGGGAGGTGCTGGACCATAGAGTCCTGTCAGTCTAACTGGGGGATGGAACTGTTCAAAACCCACAAAAACTTGGGAAGTTCATTGGCCAATTTGAAAAAGCACTTGGTCCGTCCCAAACCTAAGCTTCTGGTTTCAACCCCAGGAGTACAAAGAGCTCTTTCTCTCTCTCTCTCTTTCTCTTTTTGTGACCCTCACTCACCCTGTGCACTTGCGCATCTCTCTCCATAGCCATGGGGCCTTAGCAGCCAGTGGCCACATGGACTCCAGCGAGGCTCCAGGCAGGAGCCCGAATACCTCAGCATGGCAGTGCATTGCAGCCAGGTGCACAAGCAAATGAGCCAGATGCCGGACTGAACTGGACTGAAAGCCAGATGCTTTCTTACGGCGCGGGATCTCTGGACATGGACTCTGTTACCGGCCCTGATTTCCTATGGTGGGACAGAGAGAGATGGGAAATTGGAAACCCAGGGGGCAGCTTCCATTTCTACTGGAATAGACCCTTTTGCCACACCACAGTCTCCCATGTGTGCGTCCTTGGAATGCCCTCCTTGCGACCTCATGGAAGAGCCTCATTTCTGCTGCAAACAATATTGCAAGTTAAGGGCTTCGTCCCAGAAGATGGCCTCCTCCCTTCAGTCACTAGTCATAACTCTTGTTTTACCACCTGGGCTTCCGACCAAACTGCTGACGTTCTGACCAACCGTGTGTTCCCACGCCCCCCACCTTGGGTTCTGTTAACCTGTAGAGCAGCTCACAGAGAGCTCAAGAAAACGTTTTATTTATGGAATCACTGGTTTATTTTGAACAGGTAGAACTCAGGAACAGCCAGATGTAAGAGGTGCATAGTGCAAGTCCTGGGCTCTCCCAGGTCCCAAGCTTCTGTCCCCGTGGAGTTGGATGTGTACCAGCTTCCCGACATAGGGATGTATTCTTGTCCCTCAGCCTGGAACCTCCCCAAACCCCGTCCTCTTGGGTTTTTATGGAGGCACGATTGAGTAAAGCATTGATTTGCATTTGAACTTAGCCTCCAGGCCCTCTCTGGCCATCTGGGCATGGGCCTGTCCGTCCAACCCTCTCATCAGGAGGTTGGCCGCCAGCAACCTCCTTAGAGGCTTTATAAAGGTCACTGCATCGACATAAAGTCAAGTGCAGTGAAAAGAGACTTGTCATTTATTAATAGCAAAAGATACCCTTTTCACATTTATGCTCTGGAGCTATTTCAGGAACTGAGGGGAAACTGAGTATAGAACAGGGGATGATGCCCTTATGGCTCTTATATGGGATATTATAAGGGTTTGGGAGCTGTTATGGCAGGAACAGTGCACAAAGACAAAACATATATTTCTTGTAAATCATAATACAAATTATTATGTAACTCTCATGCCAAAATGCATAAGAAAAATATGGAGAAACCTCCACTGAGAACAATTATTAAACAAGAAAGGAGGGGAAGAAAAACGAAAGTGGATATTGGTAAGAATTTCAGAAAGAGCTTTTCAAAGTTCAGCTACGCACTTTCCTTCTGGATATATTTGCACATGGTGATAGCCTTTATATATTACAAGCATGTTTTCATGGCCAAACTTGTTTTTTTGAGTTTAAATACTTCCTATTCATTTACCTAATGAAGGTGATTGGGCCCCTGCTGTGTGCCAGGCTCTGTTCACAGTGGTGGGTGCGTGCATCAGTGACCCCGAAAGGCCTGATGTCAGGGTGTTCACCAGCTGGCTGGGGGAGACAGACAATAAACAGCCGTGGCAGGATGTGGAAATGCAATTCTTTCCTGTCTTCATCTCTTGCAGAGCAGTGCAAAAATATTACAGTGCTCGTCTGCATACGGTCAGGAAAGTGGAAGCCACCCCAGTTATGTTGACAGAGGAAACATATGTACGTATGTACGGAGTTGGATAAACAGAAGAGGGAACAAGTGAGAATGGACAACAAAGGCAACTGCAATTGCCACCTGTGTTGGGGCAACAAAGAGAGGGGAGCGGGGTATGAGAACCTAGATGCTCAGAGCAGGAGTCTCAGAGCAGGAGTCCCAGAACTGGGACCCAGACTCTGGGGACTCCGAGGGCCCCAGACATTTGAGAAGGGGACGCTGGCTGGCTAGTATGGATGGCTGGGGAGCTCATATGTGTTGGGACACAGATCTCCTGGCTGCAGTGCTGCTTGGCCAGTGCAGGTATCTCATAGGGCTGTGCAAAAGGATGTTTCTGGGAAAGTGGAAGAAACTTAGGAATTACTACCGGAAACTGATGCCGCTGCCTGGGGTAAGGGTGGTTGCCAGGTAACAGGCAGAAACGGAAGCAACCAGGAAGGCTTGGTCCCTTCTCCCTCCTCTGGCCTTCCAGGCTCCCTTTCATGGGCCACGAGTGCAGAACCCCTTGGCAAAGAGGAATCGTTTACAGAGCCCTCCGCCCACAATACAAAGCGGTGTGGAGAAAGGCGCGGAGGGACTCTAGCGTAGCAACAGGCACGGTCCCCCAGACGTTAGGTGGCAATTACTCTCACGTTCTGAAATTTGCTAGAATACCCCAACAGGCCTGCAGAAGTTGAAATCTGTTTTTTTTAATTGTACTAAAATATACATAACATAAAATTTACCCCAAACTCAGTTCTTCATTCCAGGCTTGGTTTGTGACAATGTGTTCATCAGTCTGTAGTGGGATGAGAAAATTAAAGAGAGTTTAATCCATATTTTTATAAAGCTAAATTTTATTCCATTTTAAAGGACTGCTTTATTAAAGTTAGACATTACGGCCTCCCAACTATCGTGGGGGTAAACTGTGCATTTATCTGTGTACCAATCGCGACAATAAATAGGGTTTAAACGTGTGTGTGTGTGTGCGCGCGCGCGCAATGGTCTAGCTTTCAGGTAAAGAGTCAGCTGATCCTTCCAGTTTTCCAAATGTCCCTTTGAGATTGTTTGGGTCTATGAAACCCACAAGAGTGGGAACTTCTGGACTACAAGGTGAGAACCTAACCTTGGGGTGAGGCGCAGGGAAAGTGGTGGGGAGACACGCCAGAGGAGGGAGACACGGGTGGGATCTGTAGGACGAGGTACCTGACAGTCCAGGTTTTACTGGACTTCCTGAACCCGAAATGTACAGTCAGGTTTTTTTTTAGTAATAACCCCATGAGCATCTCTTTCGGGCCCGTTGTATTACAGACACTTTATGAACTACACTGGCAGTTTTCAACCTTTTTCATCTCAAGCCACACATAAACTAGTTACTAAAATTCTGCAGCACACCAAAAAATATATTTTGCTGATCTGACAAAAAATAGGTATACTTTTGATTGATTTACAAAAAAAATAATAGTAATTACCAACCATTTTTGCTCCAAAGTGACTTTTTAAAAACTCTGGTGCTCCCATGGCTGATGTGGCTAGTGGACTGAGTGCCAGCCTGTGAACCGGGAGGTCGCTGAGTTGAGTCCAGGCTGGAGCACACGCCTGGGTTGTGGGCCAGGTCCCTGGTTGGGGGCATGCAAGATGCAACCAATTGATTTTTCTCTTGCACATGGATGTTTCTCTCTCTCTCTCTCTCTCTCTCTCTCTCTCTCTCTCTCTCTTTCTTTCTCCCCCTCTCTCTCTAAAAATAAATAAAATCTTTAAAAAAGGATTTTAAAAAATCAGCTGGCTATACTTATATATAAGGATTTCTGGCACCAAGAATTAACCAATCAGACAGAACCTTATTATACAACATGACCAATAAGATGCAACTCTACTACATGACCTAGATATTCATGATTCAACCCGGCATTTGCACTGGTGGCTATTGTTGTGTTGCTGCTATCATTTCTTTTTATTTGACAAGCTAATGGAGAAGAGGTCAGTGCCCCTGACTAAATAGTGAGGTATTGCTTGTTTTAGACAATTTTGTGGCACACCAATTAAAAATCACCAAACTACACTAATAATTCATCCTCACATTTCTCCCTTTCGTTCGTAGAAAATCATCACATATTTGATAGAGTCATAGTGGACTGCCACGGTCTCCCTGTCAAAGATCCCTCTTGAACAATCACTGGACAGTAAAATGACCGTGGCACTCCTTGTCACACCACCTACCAGAGCCCTCTGTCCTAAGAGAAAAGATGACGGTGGTGTCCTGCCTCCCCTCTGGTGCTGCCCTTCGGGCTCACAGAGAGTCTTCTCCCAGCCGCTGTGCTGGGGACCCCGTGACCTTCATCTGAACACAGACTGAGAGCTGGTTTGGTCAAGTGACTCCAACAGCGAATGCCTGTGGGATGCTTGGGGTTGTATTGTTATTTATCTTGAATCCCATATATTAGATTGCCTTGTTCTTTTCTGGCCCTCTGGTACCTAGAGACTCCAAGTGGCTTATAACGGATCACAATGGACAGGGCTGAGTCCTCGCCTGGGGAGGAGCCGCCTTCGGTAAACAAGGCTCATCACTCATACTGCACTGGGAACTCTGGTCTTCTGTTTTTTGTATTTTCCTCCTATCACCGTGCACATGTGCGCACACAGCCCCCACAAAGACAGTGTCACCTTCATTCCCTGCATTTAGATTTCGGAGATAATATCTTACTCCTAAGTGAATTTAACATAGACACAGAGTCCTTCAAATTTCCAGGAAAAGTGAAGTATTTGGGAGGAATATTTGGTCCCTTTCCCTTAGGATCAACTCCCCTCATTTTCCCCACTTGCTTACAACATACATTTACTCCGGGGTAACCGGTTGGTCTCTGTTGGGAATCCAGAGAGGCTCATATTGTCCAGTGCTGCAGACGAGTATTGCGTTGTGTTGAAGCCTTGCGTGTGTTCTGCACACAGGCTCTCTCTCAGAAATGCCAGGTTCCTTCCCTAGCCCTTCTCCTATAGTCTCTCTGGTGTATCATGAAGGAGTTCCATGCAGCAGAGGGAATGTTTATTAGAACAGCCCCTTATTTCACTTGCCACATTAGTTAGAAGGGATAATACTCAAAGTGTCACTCCAAATTAGAAAAGCTAATATTGCTTGCTACCTCTAATTTTGCATCAGCAAATCACATGCTTGCTACCTACCCTTGCTTTCTCGTCATTATTCTTCTGCATTACTCTTGTATTGAGCTGTAGCTTCTTGAGAGTGGGGACCACCCATCTGCTGCCCCTCTCCTAGCTGCCAAAGCAGCTGTTGCCCAGTCTGCGCTCAGTCCGTGTCTCTTGAATTTAATTTAATTATGGCAGAGCTCTAATAGCTACACATGGCTACCTGTCCTCTAGTGCTCATGTACGGGGGTTAGATATTGGTGGTCCTTGATGCTCTCACCTCATTCCTTCTCTTACTCTGCGCGATCTTTTTACACGTAATCCACTCCCAGGGCCCTAACGGCCAAGTGTGAGGTTGATGGTGATTTTTAAATGATCTCCAGTCCAGCTTGTTCTCCTGGGCTTCCTATTCATCCTACTCTGTTGTCCTTCAGATACCACAGAAACAGCATATCAACCCTGAACCTTCTCTCTGGCGTGTCACCTCTGATGGGGAACGAGAATACTATCTAGAGGGCCAGCTTTTCAGTTCTCTTCCTTCCTTCGCCTCTTCATACAGCAGACATTTGCTGAGTGATCCGTAAATTGAAACACCAAGCCGAGACTCAGTGACCACAGATACATTGTCCCTCTCTGGAAAACGCTTAAATGCATTACAGAACACAAGGAGTATATACAAAGAGCCGTGCCATTATGTAAGATATGTTTACTGATCACTGTGGCATTTCGAAGTCGGTTACCAGTATCTCGTCCTTCTTTATCCCCTTTCCTGCAGATGCAAAACTCCTAAGTAACTTTATTTGATATATTCACGTGCCTTCCAGAGGAAGGGTTTATCAAGGTTTGCATACGGTCATTACCAACGTTTCCTCCTGTTTGCCTTTCATTCTCTCTACCACTTTGTTTTGGGACGGTGGTGCGTCTTACTGTATCAGCCTTGCGATCACCACCACGTCCTCTCCCAGGTGAGCTCAGCCTGAACTCTTCATCAGTCATCCATTCCTATTAATTTCATCCTTTCTCCTTAATATCTCTTGTATTTGTCCTAACATGCTTAATATCATACTTTATCTGAAGTATTTAACCAGGTTCTTTCTCTGTCTTCATTGTGAACCTGGCCAGGCAAAACCGTCTTCCCCATTGCCAGAGAAGATTTTTAAAACCCAAATGAAATGTTGTCATTTCTCTTGTTGAAATAATTCAGTGGCTCCCCGTGATGTTCAGGATAAAATCAAAACTTCTTAGAATGCTAAACTAGGCCCTGTGCGGTCTGCCTCCCACCTCCTCTTACAGGCTCTTGTGGCACCACTGTCTGCCCTTCCTCCTTCCCTCCCAACCACCTGTGTAGTTAAGAGTGTGAACTCGGGACTCAGTTCTCTGGGTTCAAATCTGACCTCTGCCACTTACTAGCTACATAACCTTGGAAAGTCACTCATGTACTCTCTGCCTTATTTTCTTATCTGTAAAATAAGGGACACAGTAGTTTCTATTTCATATAATGATTTGGTAGACTCCAAGATCTAATATATGTTAAATGCTAATAGTGACCTGATTGATACTAAATGATTAATCTATGTTTGGGTGTTGTGTTTTGCTATTATTGTTGTTAATCCACTTGAAGTTCTTTTTTGCATGTGCTCTTTCCTGTGGTTGGAGCCACCCACACCACCTTAACCTGACTCACCTCTCCCGTTGCCCGAGCTTCAGCTGGGATGCCGGCCTCTCAGGGCGGCCAGTCCATTTAGGCACTGATGCCTGAAGGAAAGGTGCACAGACAGCCGAGTTGGCTGGAGATAGCAGGATGCCTGGGTTGGCCATGGAAGAGTGATCGCACATAGACAGCCTTCCGTTTCAGGACGAGCATGTTTGCTCAGTAAACAAATGTACCTGCTTTATGATGAGGGCAAGCTCTGAGAGTGCGTGAGGGAAAATGAGATCCTTTGACTAATAGCTCCTTCAAAACCCTTCTTAAATATTCTTCGCCAAACGTCAGCCTTGTGGCTCTTCAGTGGTGCAGATCATACACGTGCGTGTGATTGAGAAATGCCTGGAGTGTAAAGGAGTGTGCATGTTCTAAAGACCAGAGAGCTTTTTCAAGCACACCCAGGTCATTGATTCTTAAATAGAGACCCAGACTGAGGTGGGGAGGGATGGAGGTGCAAGCTGGGGAAAGCCACATGCACCCCACCATCCTGAGAGTCATTGTACTCTCAGTACAAAGTCTCACTGAGAGACATCGCAATAAGAGGTACAGTTTGTAGCAGTGAGGTGCCCACACAAATGATAAGAAGTCCAAGAAAGACAGTTGAGCACTGTGATCAGACTAGGGTCCACTTGCCTTCCTTACAGATGAGGGATCTGGCCCGAGGTTTTACAGGATGGGCTCTTCCTACCCACCAGGCATCTCTGCAGACCTCACGTTGTACCCCCAGGACCTCTGCATAACCACGTGCTTTTGGGGCATGCAAGGTCTTTTTTCTTTTCTTTTTTTGGTATCTAAGAGCTTTATGATAGTGGGTCTGTCAGGTTTCATGACAGACCCACTCTACTATGAAAAATGAAAAAATAAATGTGGACGAGAAGAATGGGAGCACTCGTCCGAGTGACATGGAGGAGCTGATAGCGTGAACAGGTGCTGAGCGGAGCTGGAATGATTTAGTGTAATTTGGTAATACCATCTTTAAAAAGTAGTACACTTAATCAAGCCACTGTATTCTGAGTTGACTTTCTGTGCTTGTAATTTTTCCAAGAACAAAATGAAACCATTCGATTTCATTTTGGGGGAGAAGTACTGTACGTGTTACAGAAAGCTTAGGGATCAATTCAGAAATTGCTCTTACAGTTCTGGCACGCACTCCACATAGTAACAGTTCTTTCTAATTGCTTCTTCTCTGGGTAATATGTGCATGGGTCCAGAGATCAACCTGGGCTGTGGCTGGTTCAGTATTTTTATTATATAAAGTGACATCTACTGTTCTTTTTCCTTCATAAGGCCTGCATTTTCTGTAAAGATTCCTGCAGAGTGGCTCATCATGTGAAGGACCTCGCTATTTGATTTTAGGCTTCGACTTTTCATGTGCATTACATGTTGAGAAGGTCATGAGCGCCAGCTGTCACTCTCTGAAAGTGGAAACTGCCATCAATCACGAAGACAAGAAGTGATTTTCCTGTAATCACAAGATGACTCAGGTTAGCTGCTTTCAGCTAGTACTGCCGTTTAAATAATGTGGGGGTTTGGGGCACTGTGCGTGTTCAGGGAACCTGATTAGTCCCAGCTCCTGTGTTTTTATGGCAATGACAGAAAGTGTCATTTTATATCAGTGAGTCTGGGCGACAGACTCATAGATAGAGAGCAGGCGGACAGCTCTGGGGGTGTGGGGTGGGGAGTGGAGGGATGGAGCAAAAAGGAGAAAGAACCCATGGACACGGACAACAGTGTGGTGATGGGGGATGGGAGGAAGAGGAGGTGTAAAGGGGGTAAATGGTAATGGAAAAAATACAATAAAAAATTAAATATTAAAAATAAATAAAGGAAGTTAGAATTTATTTTTGCACTAGATGGAAAAAAGGATTTGAAAATAGTCATACAGAGTAAGTTAAAATTACAATAATATACTGGATTTAGTTTTTTTTTCGAGGTGCAAAATGCTTTTCTAGGAGTTAAAAAGCATTGTTAAATGACAGTTTTTATTATACAAAAGCTTAAAGTATAATTTGTCCTTGAAAGTAATGCGTAGATGTTAAGTTTAAAGAATCACATATTAAAAACTAAAAACAAAAACCCTGTGTATTTTATGATTAAGTATAAGTAAATTCTTCAAACTCTCCTGACTTGTATTTTTACTCTAGAATTGTAGTTTAAGTACATCTTTAAAATTTAAAGCAGAGTTTTGTGCTCTCATTTTTAACACTGTGTCTTCTGTGGCATTTATAATAGGAGCACAATTAATGAGATTTATATTTGATTTTAGTTATAAAACTGTGACTACCGCGTACCTAGGATATGTCTCCGAAACAGGAGATCAGGAACTACAGAGCGCACTAGGGGAGCCTGTCTGAGCCCTGCCTCCCTCGGAGTGATGGTCGGCCCCCGCAGCATGCTTATGGTTTATAACCTAAGACTCGAGGACCAGGTTGTCTGGAGTAAAGCAGCGTGTCTTGCCGAGGATGCTGAGGAAACAGCTCACGGACTCATTGGCTTGTCGGCTAATCACTGAGTGACTGCTCCGTGTCCAGTGCCTGCCCTCCAGCAGCTTCTGATCTAGTTGGGAACACATACACAGCTGAGAGTTCAAGGTGGTATCAGCAGAAATGCCCTAGGAGGGACGGAGATAATACATGGGCAGTATACAGAAATACTGGCAGAGATTATTTTTATCTCCAGTTATCCATGACGTCTTTATGGGGGAGGGAGAAGCTATGCTAGACTTTGAAGGCCGGGAAGACTTTGGAGGGGCTAGGTGACGGGGGAGAATTTCAGGTGACAGCGAACAGCTTGCTGGCTTCAGCAAAGACCTCAGCGGGGAGCTGTAGAGGGGCCTACTCTGGGCAAGGTGAGTAGGTTCTTTGGGTGGAGTGTTCGAGTCACGTTAGGCACAGGATACAAGGCTGGCGAGGTAGACCGGGACCCTCCAGGTCCTGGAGGGTTTTGAATGACGGATTGAGGGGTGCAAACTTTATCCCATAGATAGTAGAGATCCCCTGATGGGTTTCCAACAAGGAAGTGTTATTATCAAATAGACAGGGAGGGAAATTATCCAGCAGGAAGGAGACATTCTAAACTGCTTTCGTTGGGTTCATGGAGGGAAAATTGTAAGTTACAGCCATCGAGTCAGGAATAACGCATATGGCTGTGGTCTCTCCAGGCACCTTTTACTACCCAGGTAAGCGAGTACTGATGGAGAAGGATGTTGCGAACTCGCAGCAGCATGGATTTGCCAGAGGTGGCGAATGTGGGGGTGGGAAGAAGGCAAAGGGGACCGAGACACCAACCAGGAAATGGTAACAACAGCTCCGATACTAGGTTGTGGCGATACAAAGAAAGATGGAGAGGTGACAGGAAGATGGAGAGGTGACGAGGAAGATGGCAGCAGATCCCAACGACTCCGACCTTCTCCGGGGCTGGCATTGGCTCCCAGGTGACCCTGCCAACGCGGAGCGTTCTATCGCCGGAGACCTCCCACAGAGTGCTTTCAGCGGCGTGCAGCACGTCCTCGGGGGTTGAATATTCACCCCCCTAAGTCTAACAGTCTAATTTTTTATTTTCGCTTTTAAAGTCAGTGCATACGTGACTTGTTTAAGAAATCTTAACCTGCTCCAAAGTCATGTAGTTGTTCTCCCTTTCCCCCTAAAAGGGCTGTTGTATTTATTACCTGATAACAAGAAGTTTTCATTCACAAACGTAGTTGATAGGCACTTGGAGAACAGTATTTAAAAAACAAGTGTGTTTTCCGCTGAGTCAAAAGACGGAGGCCTGACTGTAGAGAAAAATCATGGTGCACAGACTTAGGATATGATGTAAGAGAAGTTTCCATCACAAACAAAAGAGAAGTCCCGCCAGTGACAGAGCTGTGACCCCACCACCGTCTCTGCGTGAACTCCCCGGCACTGTCCTGAGGACCTGTGCCATGGCTGACTCCTCCCTGGGGACCAGAAGCCACTGCAGGAGACAAAATGAGGCTGTCTCAGGGTTTCCTGGGTCTCGGGGGTCCAGTCCATCTCCTTGATGAGACACTGGGAAAATCTTTTCTCTGGAAGCATTTTTGGCTCCTCTGACTCTTTTTACTACGTGTACATGGTGTGGGGTGTGTGTGTGTGTGTGTGTGTGTAACTTTTCAGTGATCATTAAAGATGTTTTCATTGTGCTGTATTCACATCTGATATCAGAGTTGCCTTTGAAATTGTGACGATTGGATGTCGTTCTCAATGCACACCCATCCCCCCCATTTCTTGCCCAGAAGCATGGCGTTAAGAAAGAGTGAGAGGTGGGAAGGATAACTACCAGGGGGTCAAGGAAACTTCGTGGGTGATGGCTATGTTCACCATCTTAATTGTCTTCATGGTTTCCCAGGTGTGTACATTTACAGACTATGAAACATTTCAAGTCTTGTAGAATTTAGGGGTTGGGATTGCATTTGTTTGTGAAAATTGGAGAAGGCTGCAGGCAGAGTTTTTTCTTGGTTCACCATTGCAAATTAAGTTTGAAAATGTGGAATACAGAACTGTATTCAGTTTTCTCTCAATTTTTAAATAATATGGTTAAAATAGAAAATGTTAATATTGATAAAGAGAAAATAGAACAAACTCAGAGTAACAAATTAGCAGATTCTAATATAATATGATTGATAGTTTTCACCTTTCATTATGTAGATATTTCACATTTCTTATGATGAGCAATTCATTCCCATTTCCTCCTTTTTTTGGCTTTAAACGCCCCTGCTGTCTGTCCATCAAGAGCAGTCACTCAGGAACCTAAGCGGATGCTTCCAGGAACCCAGGGGCACTTGGAGAGCCACACATTAGCTCATACATCTTCTGCCTATGAGTAATCCACATCTTGTTATGTCACATTTAACCGCCAAAGCAAGCCACACGGCTTTGCCTGAGTCAAGTGGGGCAGGCCGGGGGGAGCATGCCAGCACAGGAACCCCAGACATCCGTGTCTCCTTACTGACCACCCTGCTGTTAGAAGCAGCATTTTCTGATGTCCTTCTCCTTGTTCCTCTGTCCATGGGAGGCACACTGAGCCACCGACTGCTTCCGTTAGATTCTTGTCACTCTCTCCCCTTCCTTCTGTACTCAAAGGCATAGAGGCTAGACAGATAATAACACAAAAACAAAACACTAAACATGAGGAGTATGGCTGACTGGAGAGGACTCTCATGGTGGTAAGGTCGGAACTCCAGCCAGCAGAAGCGGACGGGGGATGTATTGACTCTCTGAGCCGGGAAGGGTAGGGAGGGGCTCCCAGGATGGCGAGGACTAGTCCCAGGCGCTGGAAGCAGGACCCTATGCTGCCACAGTTGTTTTTCCCTCTCCGTTTGCCTCTCTTCTCTGTTTGCTTCTCTTGACTTCATTTTCTGCCACCTAAAAGCAGGCATTTTCCATGTGGAAGACAGATGGCCACTGGCAGCCTGTCCCTTACATCTTTCCCAGTGCTGCCAGAGGAAAGGCCAACATTTCTCTAGCTCTACACTGAGCTGTCTTGAGGAAGGACTCTGATTGGCTTACCTTTCATCACCTGCTGACCACTGAAGCAATCAAAGACTGTGTCCAGGAATATGGGATACCATGATTGGCCAGGGCCACGCCTGATGCCCACCCAAGGAGGGCAAGATACAAATTGTCAGTACGCAGAAGGTGAACTTGATTGAACGAGTAAAGACAGTAGGTACTCCAGTCTACTTAGAGTTAGGTATACCTAGAGGGATCTTTGAAAATTGTAAATCCAATCATGTTGCTCCCCCACTCACCTAACAACTTAAAACCTCTTTCTATTACACTTCAAATAAACTCCAAATTGGGCCTCCAGATTTTCAGAGCATCACTTTATGTGACTTCTCCTTATTTTTCAAATGATTTTCCCTTCTCACATGACTGACCGACAAGGCGTTGGCTACAAGGGCCTAGAATTTGACTATACACAGATCAGAAAGCTGGCTAAACCAAACCCTGTCTCCCTAGCTTCTCCTGGAACCTTGCACTTTTATTTCCGTGTGAGTCTTACTAGCTTAATTACATTACTGAATCCACAAGGAATTTGCTTATATTTATATAATTCTCATGGAAAATATTGCAGGAAACTTAAATCTATGGAGTATCAGAAGTGTCACATTGGATAGTGCTAACTACAAGTCATTTTCATGGTCAGCTATTTATTCCGCAGTGTATTATCTTAACTATAAAATACAATAGAAACAAAGTGGGTTTATATTGTTCCCACATTTTAAAATAGCTCTTTGAAGTTACTTGTTTGTGGTAGAGGCCAGGCAACTTGGGAGAGGACTTAGAGTAAATTCTCCGAGGGGTGTTCAGTCAGATACTACAAATTCTGAGCTTGTAGTTAGAGCCAAATGGAAGGAAATTGAATTTTTGTTGATTGCCACTTAACATTTGCAAGTACGATAAAGTAAAATGTATTTGTTCTAGGGTTCTTGAAATTGTATTGCCTGATTGATTTCTTAAAGAGAAAAAATTTAAACAGACTTAAGTCTCCTGAGATTTTGATTTAAAAGAAAAGCACTCAGTGTTTTGGTTTTTTTCCGTGTGTAGGCAGTTAGAGCCAGCCATATGTTTACTTTGTAAATTCTAGTTGAGGGTGCAATATAAGCTGTTTCAATTTGGGTGGAAGTTTTAACAGGCTTCACAAATGAGATTTGTACTCTGTTAGGAGTTTGCCAGATTTTTTGCTGGGACTGTGGGCTGGTCCATGGTAATTTAAGTTACTGCTAATTTGTTTTAAGAGTAAATCCTGAAAGGCTCTTTCTTGCAATAGAAGGAATGATGAAATTAGAATACAGTTGTCCCCTGTGACCTCAGTGGATGCCTGGAACCGCTGATAATACCAAACACTAGATGTACAATGGTTTTTCCTATACAGATAGAAGTTTACACACACACACACACACACGCACACACATATACATATACATATAAAGATTAATTTATAAATTAGGCACAATAAGAGATTAATAACAACAGTAATGAAATGTAACAGTTGTAACAATATATTGTAATAATAGCTATGTGAATGTGGCCTCTCTCTCTAAATATCTTCTTGCACTGTGCTCACCTTCTTCTCATGACGATGTGAGATGCTATCACACCTGCGTCACGAGATGAAGGGAGGTACATGTGCTGGGCCAAGGCACGTTTCATGTCCTGGGCAGGATGTGAAGGACAGCAACAGATTTTACCACACCACTCAAAATGGTGAATAATTTAAAACTTAAGAACTTTATTTCTGGAATTTTCCATTTAATATTTTCAGACTGTCATTGACCACGTGTAACGTAAATGTCAGAAAGCAAAACTGTATGTGGAGAGACTACTGTGTTAGCACTTGATGATAATTGTAGTAATGATTGTTTTAAGCAAGAGTCAGCAATGAATCGGATGCTAACCTTGGTGAGAAACAGGGTATTTCCATAGTCTCCAGAGGTGTGCATGGGATGCAACAGGAGCACCAGGGGCAGGGCTGAACTCACCCATCTGCACCTGTAGGGCCAGATGGATTCTCCTATGATTGGACTTACTTTCATACTGATTTGTCAAGAGCCACAGTCTGAGCACCTAGCTGCTTCCCTGGACTACTCCTCACTCACGGGCCACAGGAGAATAATGAAAAGATTAAGCCCCAAACAGCAGAGACCTCTGAGACCTGCTCTTGTACTTCTCCTGTTCCTTTCTGGTGGCCCTTGTCCTGCATGGAAAGTCAGGGAGGGCTTTCTGGTGATGCTTGTGCTGAGAACGAACAGAAGGTAGTGGGACAAACACAGTGTCTGCGCAGGTCCCCGGCTGCTGGGGCGTTTGTGGCACCTGCAGAACTGTGGATGCTGGCGGTGGATTGTTGAGAACCGCCCTGCCTGGTATCAGAAGCTGTAACCCTTGCCAAGGCTAAGGCTGAGGGAACGACCTTCGACCGTAAGCCACCAAGGAGACACAAGCTTATCTCCCTGGAAGGAGGAGGTCAGCTTCTGCTCCTTTTACTTCATCCATAACTGGCCCCCAATGCTTGGTTGGTTAGCTAATGACGGGTAAGATTCCCCAAGGGGGGAACAACCTAAAGACAGGCAAGAGTATGTGGGAGGCCTCCAAGGAAGGACTTTGGGGGCTACAGCAAAAGGAGGTGATGGACCCTCACCCCTCAGCTTTGACAAAGCCTGAGTCCTCATTGTCTGCAAGAAAATCTCCTAATCTCTTGGCTGCCTTACTTCCCTTGCTCCACCTAAGCCTGAAACAATGACGGAGGGTGGTGCAGCCCTGTGCTGGAAAGGGCAGGTTCCCCAGGCGATCAGGCCTAAGAAAGAATATTCACATCCTGTGAAACCTGCTTCGTTTAGAATGCTGTCAATTAAATGATAAATAAGGGTCCAAGGAATAAGTAAGTTTGTTCCTCAAAGTTTTATGGCTCTTTAGCTATCTGACCCTGACTCAAAATAGGCCCTCAGAGTTCCTTGTTATTTGATCCTTACTTCCAAGCAATGAGTAATGAGCTTTACCTGGATTTCTGTGTAAACGAACCCAATAAAAGCCGTTGAGGAAAAGGCTCTTGGCCCTTCTCCTGTGAGAAATCGGCCACCTTTCCTCCCCAAGCAGATCATGTCTTGGTAGACTTATTCTCATCCATGGCGGACGGGGGGCCCTGCAGACAAAGCTTCCCCACAGTGGATGGCGAGCAATGGCCCCTAGAGGCAAGTTGAGGCCAGATCAGAAAGAGACTTGCATGTCCTCCTGCGTACCTGAACTGGACCAGACACGCTATGGAATGCCTTTGAAGAAGTCTAAGATAGGAAGCAATACAATTAGATTTATGTTTTATAAAAATAATTGTGGCAGAATTGAAGAAAGGGATGGAAGGGCGAAAAAACACCTATTTACAGGCTGCTGAAGTAATTCAGGCAAGAAATAAGTACCTTTACTAAAATAGAATCAGTACAAATATAGAAAATGGTTGGGTTCCAGGGACATTAGAAAGGTAGAATCAATAGGACCTTGTGACTGATTGGAGCGGTGAGTGGCGTATTATGAATTTTTAACATCTGTTTGGCACCAGAACGATTTATCCAAGTGAACCATTGGTATACGCTTCCCAAATGAGGCCGGCTCTCGCACAGGAAATGAGAATGACTAGCTCCTCCCCAAACCATTATTTTCTGAAGACTTGCAGGTAAAAATTAAGCATTTTCTAGTCTTTGGACACCTGTGGGAAGATGACAGGTTCGGTTTTTCTCTCGTCAAGTATAAGATCAGCACAGCCTCTGGCAGCTGTAGGTTCCCCGTTTTAGGCAACCTGCCTCCTCCTTCACCTCCCAGCGGTGGCCCTGTCTCCCCAGGATGGACCCTGAAGCCGCCCGGCTGGAGAAGCAGCACGTGCACGACGTGTATGAGAGCACCGCCCCCTACTTCAGCGACCTGCAGAGCAAAGCCTGGCCCCGCGTGCGCCAGTTCCTGCAGGAGCAGAAGCCCGGCAGCCTCATCGCTGACATAGGTAACCCAGGCCTGCGGCGCGCAGTGTGAAATGCGTTCCGTACTGTCGTGTCTTTCCTGTTCAGATCCAGTGTTCATTTTTGCTCGAGCCAGCAGTCTGAAGTGGTGCCCTTGGCTTGCCAGTACCCAGCCCATTCTCTTGATAGCAGAAATTCGCACGGTCAAATCGGAAAGTAGGAAACGTCCTCAGGTCTGCATTTAGACAGTGGCGATCTTTTCAGGGCTTTTGTCCACATCCTTCCACAAAATCGACCTGGCATGGGTTGACTGAATCAGGACGGAAATGACTGCTTGTGAAACTGACGATTTTAAACTTAGAGATATTCACATTTGTAAACACAAGATTGGTGGCGCACCTTGAGTGGCTTTCATGCCTTCCACAGAAAATGCAGAAATTATAGATTTCCTATAACCTCTTAATTAATCTCATGGATTTTTTCCCCTTAACTATTCCGTGGGTGTTTCATTATTAGAGCTTATCTTTAGGTAGATCATGTCTTTGTAATCACTGACTTCCCTGGAAGATTTTGGCTCAGTTTGTTTCCAAATTGAGTGGTGAACCGCAGCCCAGTAGATCTAAGCCCAAGGCCTAAGCCATGCTGGGATTCCCACTTGAGGCCTGCCCACGTAAAACAACTCTGTAGCAATTGCATGATGATTACGCCCACAAGAGTCATAAGTCTGTAGTTACAGACTCTGTCTCATTTGACATTCACTCTACATGCTGGTAAGGGAAACAGACACGTGCCCAGGGCATTTGGCTTATCAAAGACGGTGCAAGCAGTGTGGAATTTGGGGAAGGGGAGCATTTCATGGAGAAATGATGAGTCTGAAAATATCTCTACCATGTCAGTTTTTAAAAGTAAATCTGGTTTTGGAAAATACAGTGACTTTGGAGCTCTTACCGCCTCTAATCTAAGCAAAGTCCCAGGATCTGAAACCAGTCGGTAAGAGGAGGAGCCATTCAGCACCTGGCTTTAGGGCAGCGGTGTGTACGCAGCCTACTTTCTCACGCCTTACATCTAAAATTCCTAATGAGGCGCCAATGTGAGTGTAAGAAAATGAAATCATTAAGGGGGCAATGACATCTAGATTATCTTAAAATAATAAAATTAAAAGAATAATAGAATAATTAAGAAGGTAAAATAAAAACAATAAAAGAATAAAATATGCTCTCAGAGACAAAAGGCCTTTCCAGGTATGATACCAAAAAAAGTCAGAAATCATAAAAGAAAATGCAGTTGATTGTCATTATTCACAGTATTTGTGTTCTATAAAGTTGCCATGGACAGTGAATCAGTGAATCCTGAGTATAGCCCCTAGGGAAAATACAGGGTTAGGTCCCTGTGGGTCTCTGCTCATATTTTTGGAAACTGGTCAATACCTAACGTTGTTCCATGTATGTATCTGTGTAGAGACACTGTATTTACTATATATTGTTGGTTCGTGAACAGTGAACTCACAGACAACAGCTGTAATGATGCCCAAACAAAGTGTATTTACAACACGTGCTGCCGTGAGGCCAGCATCTCAGTCTTCCTGCCCTTGGGAACCCTGGGCAGCACTTCAGCACGGTGCTGAATTTTAAACAGTGAAATCACCAACAAAAAGTACAGACATGCACAGAGTGTGTGTGGTGCGGAATACAAAATAGAAGGAAATATAAGCATGCAGACAGACGCTTTCTGTTCTCTCCCTTCAGAACCACGAAAGGTTGGCATTTAATGAGGTTTTGCAAAGGACCGGATGCTTGGGTACTGGTGCTTGCTGCAGTACCGAAAACCTTCTGATTTATTTCCTGCACGTTTACGAGAGTGGGTGACCAGGCTCGGCATTCTGTCTCAGCTGGCATCAGTGAACCTTAATTATGCTTTGAGTGGCTCATAATTTCAAGCAACACCTATTAAAAAGGAGTTATTAAAAAGTGTGGTGTATTTCAGAAGCAACAAACTAATTATCTTTGAATACTGGTACATATATTTTCAAAATATCAGGCATAAGAATCTATAGGTAGTTCTGGAAGGTACAAATATCAGCTTTGTTGATATCTGTAAATATCTCTGGAAAGGAACTAGAGGGCACGCCTGTGCTAGAATATACCAGGCACTACATGGCAGAGAGCTTTGTTTCTAGATGTTACTCACTCATGTTACAATCCTCTTCACTGTGACATCAGTGAGATCCAATGATCCAAATCTTTGGGCAGATAAATGCTGAATTACTTGGGTCTGTGCCACTGGAAAGTGGAAGTCAAGAATGGTCTCTTTAAGAAAAAAATAGTTCTTTATGAGAGTTGTGTACTTAGTCATGTGAGACCATTGAAAACCTAGCACTGACAATAGGCTTTTTTCATTCAAAATAAATTTTAAAATGTTTGAAAAGCCTGTTCTATTTATATCCATTTAAAAGTTCTTGGCAGTAGTTTGTTTTATGTGACCAGGAAGCAATAAGACTGTCTAGAGAGATCACACAACAATCAATGCCGTAACGTGTAGATCTGCACAAAATGAAATGTGTATGTGGAAGTCACTTACATGAAGAGACTGGACACTGTCCCTGGGATACAGGGACCTATCATTCCTTGCCACGGGCCAGCCAGTATGTGTGTGAGCATGCTACCTCCTGTGGATATAATGTCCCTCTTCTACATGAAAATATGTAAGAGCTGTAGAAGGCTTTTCTTTTGCTTTTGTGTGTCCCTTCACCCCATCTTGCATTCTGTCTTGGTTAGTTAGTATAAAGTAATTTCTGTCCTTGTCATGAGACAGGCTAACTGACAGTGTCCCGGTCTCCATTAAGGACAGCAGGTAACACAGTTTTTCTTTTACAGGTTGTGGGACTGGAAAGTATCTTAAAGTGAACAGCCAGGTGCACGTCCTGGGCTGTGACTACTGTGGGCCGTTGGTAGAGATTGCCCGGAGGAGAGGGTGTGAAGTCATGGTGTGTGACAACCTCAATCTCCCCTTTAGGGACCGGGGCTTCGATGCCATCATCTCCATAGGAGGTAAGGCCGCCAGGTCACACGCTCACTCTTCACCATGAGAATATAATGTTACGTGGTTGGGGTCATTCTTACGGCCCAATACCCACTCTTTGTGGAAAGGTCTGTTCAATTCCTTTTATCTCATTTTAAAAAATATTGCAACTCAGTGAGTTAGTTGACTAATCTCAGATGTACTTCCGGGAGTACATATAATTGTTTAAACTAGTTAAACTGTCAAACTGGTATTGTATTCTTTTTGATGACTCATTGCAATTTCTTTTGCTGATGAGTAAGAAAGCATTAGAGGAATTTTACATACTGAAAAGAATACTTTGTTATATTGTAATGTAGCCAGATCTTCCAACCTGGAGTAGACCTTTATAAGTCATATTACCTTTTTTAGGCCATGAGTGTGCTCTTTGTTAGCAGAATACTGTAGCACTAATGCCACCTGGAAGGATGCGTCATCCAATCTGCCACTTGCTGGTATGCAAGTCACTGGGGAAGATAGCCCCACCTGGCCCCAGATTGCATTGTTTTTATAAGGCCTCTCAGCTCTCTACCTGCCAGAGATTGCTCATAAATCAAGCAAATATGCTTCTCATATCCTCCCAGCCAATGGGCCCATAAAATACACATGCCAAAGTTTTTTTTAAAAAAATAGCAAAACTTTATGCCTGAAATTTACACAGGTAAGGCTCATTTTACTCAGGACACATATTCCTGAACCTTAATATGTTAGTCATCTTTAAATATGCTTGGGAAACTTGCTATTTAAAGGAATTGTATGGCAAATTCTTTTGCAAAGCAAAAAATCTTTCACAAAGTAAATTATTTGCCCCAACACACTTTAAAAATTAATCTATTTGAACATAACAAGCTTTATTAAAGCAAGGTGAGCATATATAAAACTGACAGACCCGATAAAAAAAACACAGCATGAAACTCTTCGTTCCCTCCTGAAACAGAGGAGAAGCGGATTTACTCAGCATTATATAGGGACTGTATCTTTGTATAGCGCGGCCTGGACGCCATAACCCTGGACTAGTTAGGGCTGGTAGGAGGTGGTTGCCATGGAAACCCACTATGTGTCAGTCCACTTCTTTGCAGTTGAAACTGTTCAGTTCACTTTGGCTGTCAGCACTAAGAGGAGGGATCCTTGTGGGATCAGGCGATACCAGACAATCCTTAAAATCTCGAGTACAAAGGACATTTTTGGTTTTTGGTTTCCACCTGAAAACCTGGAAATTGGAGGGAGGTCAGAGAAGAGGACTCCTTGCCCGTCTTGAGCTCACATTAGGTTCCGGGTCTGCAAGGCCACCTGCATCCGGGCTGGGCTGCTGAGTGAGCCACCGGCCTGGGCGAGGGAGACCGACCAGCTTCCCCACTTTGGGGAAATGCTCCGTGTGTCTGGGGCCCAGCACGTCCCCACTTCCAGCTGAAGTCCCCTGCCTTGTCCCAGAGGAAATGGAGCGTACGGGTTCTCGACTTGTGATTAAAACTGTTCCCTTGAGTGGAAACACAGCCTATGTCTTTATGAACTGTAGCTGTAAATTAATCCGATGGAGTTATTTTCCTGCTGAGTTTCCCATTTAGAACTAAGAAATTTCAGTAGACCATCTCCTATGTTCATACACATTTACTTTCCTATTTAGAATTCTGTGTGTTGTTTCTTTTTGCTTAACGTGAAGAAACATGCTTTTGCTTTCCCATGTCTCTTAATAATAATGTGAGAGGTACGCATCAGACCTAATTATACATTTCCTCTGTGGTGCTGACCGATTACAAAACACTCTTTCTACTTTTAGAACAGTCCAGAAATAAAAAGAATGATTCAACAAAAATTGTATAAAAAACTTGCACCAGTGTATTAAAATAGTGTCAACTGTTCACTTTGTGTCAGTGGTTCTCCTCTTGGGGCTATGTTGTCCCCACCCTCGGGGGACACTTGCCAGTGTTGGGAGGCTTTTCTCGTCGTCCCAACTGAGCACGTGTGTGTGCACTACTCTCATCCAGTGGGTGGGCCCCACAACGAAGGATGCTCCGCCCCCGAGTGTCAGCAGTGCTGAGGCTGAGAAACCCGGCTTTACGCCAAACTCATGGATTCTGTACATCTACAGCTCAACAGAGAAACGTATGTTCTCAGACTAACTCCGTAAAGGGCTCCTTCTTTGAGGGTGGGACTGAGGGGCACAGTCCAAAGCCTCGAGAACTAAAGCAACGACTGGTCAGAGGTTGCCAGGTAGCCACCGATGGATGGAGGCCAGCACACGCCAGTTCCTGCTCTTCGCACTCACATCAGCCTCCTGCCTCAGGCTTCCAACGCTCAGGCTTCCAACGCTTCTGCCTGGTCCCCAGGTTTGCGTGCTGCTCCCGGGAACAAACCCCTGACTGAGAGCAACACAAACGGTGTCTGTTGGGTGACCTTCCTTTGGCAGCTTAATTTATGTAATGATCTCACTTCAGATGGTTACCATCTCTCGGTACCAAGTATAAACTCCAGGAATGTATTTGTTTGAAACCACTACCAATAGCTGGAGTGGGGGGAGGGCTACAGGAGCGGGCTCCCTCTCCCCCTCGTAACTCACATGCACGAGCGACAGTGTCCAGATTTCCCTCTGAATGACTTCCTACCGGAGATACGGGATGAGCCCGTGTGCGGAAAAATAAATCTTTGTTTTCTCTTAGCATAGTACTGTGATTACACTCCCCAAGGTGCTGCAGACAAACACTTTCTAGCTATTTATGATAAAAAGTTCCAATTAGACAAAGGCAATCCTGCTTGACTTTGACTCTGACTTTGCAGGAATTGAAAGTAAAAAGGATGACCTGGAAGTTGACTTTTTAAAATATATACACAACCATTTTACATTACATTAACATTATGCAAAATGATAAGCCATCATTTGGACTTGAGTTTGGCTGGCTTATTTTTGCATTTGAGCTTGGCTGGCTTATTTTTACCCTATAAACAGAAAAACAGTCTTCAACATTTTTCTCCACTTCTATTTGCTTTATTAATTTTATGAGCACTAATCAGTGCTTTAGAGGTAGTAGCAACCATTCATTAAAGCAATGAATTACTTCATAGAATTCTAGTAGGAACACTTACCTAACTTAGTGCGCCCTTGCAAATTTTTATTAATTCACATTGTCATCCTCTGGTTAACAAAACTCATAAGATTGTGGAACTGAAAGAGATTTTACACGTTGTTCATTCTAGGTGTCATATGAAGAGACTTAAAATCCATAGAAGTTAAACAGTTTCCCAAGATCCATTGTCTGCTCATTACCCGAGTCAAACTGAAAAATAATGTCTCTCCAGGCCTGTGCTATTTTCACCATGTGCCCTGTCCTGTAGGAAATAAGATTCCACTACATGTCAAAATCACATCAGCGTTATATGGACAACACGAGTACATAAATGCGTAGGCTTACGTACGCGTATGCACATTGAGATCTCGTTTCTTCTTTTGTCAGTTATACATCATTTTTCTACAAAACAAAGAAGAATCAGAGCAATAAAAGAAATGGCCCGAGTCTTAGTGCCTGGAGGCCAGCTGATGATTTACGTCTGGGCCATGGAGCAAAAGAACCGGCACTTCGAGAAGCAAGACGTGCTGGTTCCGTGGAACAGGGCCCTGTGCTCGCGGCTCCTGTCCGACCCCAGCCAGCCTGGGAGGGAGAAGCAGTGTGGACGCCCGGACAGGAGCCACCCCTGCCACCCTCCTTGCACCGTGTGTAGCTGTTCCGTTCGTTTTAAGGAGCGATGCGGCTCGAAACGGTCCCGCAGCGTGGACTATGAACCTGCTGCGGCTGGAACCTGCTGTGCAAGTATTTCTAAGGGAGGTGGGGAAGAAAATGGATTCTATAACACGTTAGGAAAATCTTTTCGCTCCTGGTTTTGCTCCAGATCTTTGGACGAGTCAACTCTGAGGAAGCAAATTGAAAGCGCGAGACCCTTGAAAAGCACAGAAGCTCGGGCCGCTAGTGCTGTATCAGTCCAGCCTTCCAGCCACTCTAGTCTAGACCTGGATCGCCAAGAGCCCTTAGCAACAAGAGAGCAGAACTTAGATGAGGACGTGTTTCTGGAAACCTCTCAAAAACATTTGGAGTGGCTGAGAGCACCAGGCACAAGGAGACACCTAAATGGAGACCATCAGGGGGAAGCTGGGAGAAATGGCCGTGGGAGTTTTCTGGGTAGCAGCGACACTAACGAGAAGCGTGTGGCCGCAGGTGACTTAGTTCAAGAAGGGAGCCCTTCTGCTGGTAAAATATTGAGAAGGATTTCTGCAGCCGGGTCCACAGACTCCATCCCGGATGACGCAATTTCTGTGGAAGGCCGACAGCCAGACGTTCGGGATTCCAGAGCCTTTATGCGCTACTACCACGTGTTTCGAGAAGGCGAGCTCTGCGGCCTGCTGACAGAGAGCGTGTCCGAGCTCCACGTCCTGAGCTCCGGGAACGATCACGGGAACTGGTGCGTCATCGCGGAGAAGAAGGGGGGCCGCGACTGACGGCTCGTTTCGGACGACTCCGCGGATGAACCATGTGCTTTCCGCCGGGTCTGGGATGGTTACCTGAATTGGCTTCCACTTTTCTTTATTTCCTCTTTTTTTTTTTTTTACCCATTTATGCTTTTTTTCTGTAGAGACGATGAAAAGTCATCTTTTTAATCTTTGGGTAAACACAGAAGCAGGCATCTGAAGGTTCTGAGGGTGTTTGTGGTTACAGGTTGCTAGGAGAGCTCTGAAGAAGAGACACACGTGAACCTCAGCACGGTTTGGGTTTTTTCCCGCTGAAAGATGAGCTTATTACGAGATGACATGTATATTGTTTTTTAGTATTATAAACTAATTTTAAAAGAGTCTGTTTTTAACTGTACCTTCTGAAAACAGCATTTTGTAAAGTTAGGGGGGTAATTTCTGCTTCTCAGATTATAATTTAGATCTATTTGCCAGCAAACAGGTAAACTTCTTTCACTGAACAGGTGGAAATTGCACCTTGTAATCAGTTATTTTGTGGCCAAGGCCTTGCCTCAAAGTCTTCAGAAAGGTGAGAAACCGTAGAGAGAGACAAGACGTGTTAGCTGAAAATTAACAATATTTACAACTCTCTTTTGGCTCTAAAATAAGCCTGCCTCACCCCCTTTTTGGCTCCTGAGGTCGTCTGGTGGAAACGAGACGTGACTTGTGTTGTTTGGTGCATAGTTTGCATCAGAGGGACGATGGAAACAGGCGTAGAATTGGGGTGTCAATTAAAAATTAATTTAGCGTCTTCCATTTCTTAAATTAGGACATTCAACCACAAGTATAAGTGGTTTTATTGCTGGAAAGAAAAGATGCTCAGAGAAGCCCTTACAATGAAGGCTTAATGGCCTTTTAGTTACGAGTGGATGTTTTCTCGCTCTGAAACCTCTTGTCAGATGCGTCTTGAATCCCAGCCCTGCTGCTAGGAGTCTGCTGGAGGTCATTCTGTTGGCAGCTTACCACTCACACAGCTCTCAGTTTCCTAGACCGCTCCAGAACAGGTTTCAGCAAGTAGCCTGGATGAGCAGCCTTCTGCACACACATGCCCCAAGTTGTATGAAATACTCTCTGGCATGGTTCTTGGGAGAGACGTTGTCACGTAATCTGGACAGGGCTGTAACTTAAAAAAACTCTCACTTTGCATAATAGCTCTCACTTTTTTTTCTCTTGTAAGTTTATTTTATTGATTGTGCTATTACAGCTGTCCCAATTTTTTTCTCCTATTTATCCCCCCTCCACCTGCATCCCCCCTCCATGTGCATCCCCCCACCCTCCAGCATCCCCCACGCCCCTTAGTTCATGTTCATGGGTCCTACATATAAGTTCTTTGGCTTCTCTGTGTCCTATACTATTCTTAACCTGCCCCCTGTCTATTTTATGTCTACCAGCTATGCTACTTATTCCCTGTAACCTTTCTCCCCATTCTCCCCCTCCCCCACCCCACTGATAACCCTCCATTTCTCTAATTCTGTTCCTGTTCTAATTTTTTTCCAAAGATTTTATTTATTTATTTATTTTTAGAGAGGGGAGGGAGGGAGGGAGAGAGAGAGAGAGAGAGAAACAGAGAGAGAGAAACACAGAGAAACATTAATGTGCGGTTGCTGGGGGCCATGGCCTGCAACCCAGGCATGTGCCCTGACTGGGAATTGAACCTGCAATGCTTGGGTTCGTAGCCCGTGCTCAATCCACTGAGCTATGCCAGCCAGGCCCTGTTCTGGTTGTTTGCTGAGTTTTGGTATTTTAGGTCCAGTTGTTGATAGTCATGAGTATGTTGTCTCTCTTCATCAGCTAGGCACAAGAATTCTATGCATCCAGACCTTATTTGTATGCAAATATTTAATTCTATGGTTGTTAACATCTTTTTGCTATATTTATGTGAAAAGCACTCTTAAATCTAACTGCCGCCTTTGGATATATACCCAAAATATCATAGATCTCCAATATATATGCCTAGCCATTGAAAAGCCTATATGAATATCTCGATCACTTGAAAATCTTGCTCACCTTTAAAACTGTCCTCAGAAGGAAAAACAAGTCACAAGTGAGTTTAAACGTACACAGGCTATTTGTGAGTGTTCAGTCTGCCTTAACCTGGTTATGGATTTTGCTGCTTTATCTGAAGTAACTAGAAAACTTGGGGCTCCATTATTAGTGCTGGCTCAAACAGTGTCTTTCCCGTCCCTTCTCTTGTACTTGCTGTCCCGTAAGAGTCCCACGATGTGAAGTAGAGGGGAGTGTGTGGGGGATTATGGGAATGTTTTTGAAAGCCTTTGCTGACTTCTTGATGTCTCACTGGCTTACCTGAGGAATTCCATATAAACAGTCAAATGACTTGGGAAAAGTGTGTTAACATAGACGAAGGATGCAATCAAAGTAATGTCATGGTGGGAACCACACAAGAGGCCTATTTAAATTATTTTAAAATTGTCACAATAGTGATGAAATGACATCAGCCTGTCGTGGCAACTAGCAAACCATCCAGCAGACGTCTCGGAGCATCATGTGGCAGCATCCTTTCTCATCACTCATCCGGAAGCAGGAGGGTGTGTAATTCATGTCTCTAGTTTGCCTTCCTGTGTCCTTCCAAATTCTGAATGTCAAGAATTCCTCTGCATTTTACCCAAGTGTCAATGAAATGGGCAAAGACTGGAGGTAATCCAGAGAGAAAATGATCCAACTCTAAATTAGCTGGGAACATCAACGTACTGGCACATTAATGGCCACAAACAGCATCAGCATTGGGGGGCGGGAGGGGGGCGTAAATAAATAAATAAATGGGTTTGAAGCAGGACAGAGCGGCTAACCCAGCAGCTGTTGAACTTCGTGGGGAAGCTTGCAAGTGAAGTATGAGGCCCCAGCTGATGTGGCTCAGTGGACTGAGCACTGGCCTGCGAACGAAAAGGTCGTAAGTTTGATTCCCGGTCAGGGCACTTGCCTGGGTTTTGGGCCAAGTCCCCAGCTGGGGGTGAGTGGGAGAGGCAATAGGTCCATGTTTCTCCCCGTCTCTTTCCCCTTCCTTTCCCCTCTCACTAAAAAATAAACAAAACCTTTAAAAGGAAAAAAAAGTGTGCTTGAGCTGTGAGCACCCACTCTTTAGGAGGCAGGGGGATGGGATATAATCTTTGGCAGAGCAGTGGTAGTCTAGAAAGCGCTAATTAGGGCAGCCTGGAGCTTTTCTTTCCTACTGCAGAGAAAACTTGAACTGTATCAATAACGGCGCCTAACTTTTCCTAAATATCTAACACTGGTTTTACCTGTAGACCTCACCGAAGCCCTCCGAGGTAGGCATACGTATGTTCCCATTTTGCAGATGAGAAAAACCGAGGCAGAAAGAATTTAAATCTCCCAACGTCACAATCACGTCTAGAGCCTGTATCACAGGTGTAGGAAGGGGCAGGGCTGAGACTCGAGCCCAGGCAGTCTGACACCCAGGCGCACTCTCAGCCACAACCCCAGGTACCCCAGTCACAGGACCAAACAAATGATAACAGCCTTCCAAGGTGTGGTTATCCCTTTTACAGATGAGCTTTAGCGAGGTTAAGCAATGATTATGTGGCTAGACAATAATAGCCATCCCTGACGTATTTTTTCCCATCTTTTATACTTATTTTTTAAATTTGCAAGTCTGTTTCAGTTTGACTTCAATGAAAAAAACAATAGTCTCGGTTGCAAAATGTTGTGTGGTCACTTTTCTCCAAATCTTCAATCCTTTAAAACCCGTATTACCTTGAGGGCTGTTCAGGCATTTCACTCCTGCTTGTTTACGGAACCTGCGAGTTCCTGGTGACATAGGATGTCAGGCAGCGAGTATCAGCTGTATCGTGTGTACACAGAAGATTAGAATTAACTCCAAGGGCCCAGCTGGCACAGTCTTCATGCTTGTTACATACATACCACCAAGTTATATTGTTTAGTTTGAGAAAAGCAACACACAAAACACCTTCTTAGAAAGTCACAATGCACGTTAGCATATTTAAGGCCTTGGACATAAATAAAGTAAACTTGGACTGAATTTACCAAGTTTGCCCGAGACATATTAACATCCTCTGGCACAAGCGTTCTGTGGAACACAGTTCAGCAAATGACGTGTCTGATAGAGCAGAACTCACACTCCTTAGGAGGGCATTCATAAACTGACTCTGCTATTTTCTGCCTCATCTCTCGCAATGGCACTGCAATTTTTTCTGTCCTGCAATCTGCCGTCTTAAACAGTGCACTCGTTAGGAATTACACCGTGACAGGTAGTTGTCACATTCCCTAGATACAAACTTGGGTTTCAGATGTCATCACTGCAGTCATTCTCCAAAGAAAAAGGGCAGAAAACAGGCTTCATTCCGTCAGGTCAAAGGTCACGTGAGATTAAGTGCTATCATACACCCATCCAACAGAGGGAAAAACCACAGGAATGGAAGGGGGTTACAGAAGCATCGGCAGCCCCCAAACCAGAATGCTCAGCTCCTCCCATCCCAATCTTAATTCAACATTTCAGTTGGTGATGGTTTGGTATTCGAGAGTCTGTATTTGCCACCTCAATTACCTACAAAACTGGAGTGAGGGTATTTTTAAAAGAACTCTCACCAACCAAGAATTAAAATTATAATGCAAACAGAAAGCGTTAGGCATGGCACGGAGAACACAGACACAGAAACCTAAGAAAGCTAAGCACAGAGAGAATACCGAATCGCCCTATTTGGACTTCCCCGCTGGTCCCACAGTATGTGATGACCATTGGTAGGGATGAGCGTCGTCTCAGTTCTAACACACATTCTGGCCCCTGTAGCTCTGGGCCTTCCCCACTGAATGCAGGAGTAACCACTTTGTCCAGGTGGGATCTGAACTGTAATAGAATCTGTATGACCAATTCGACGGATCCCTCACTCGGCAATTATATACATACTTTGTGTTTTCTTCAACTAAAGCTGAGAAAAGTGAAGTTTCCTCCAACCCAATTAATTATTAAGGGATCCCCATGAAACAATTTATTTTCTCTATGTGGAACATTTATTTTTCTTTGGATGTTACCACCAGAGAGGAAAGACAGTGGGTCCCAGCAATTCATCTGTAGCCAGTGTTGAAGGTTGAATTCCTTGAAGAAGTTATGTTAATATTTATGGCTGCCTGGCAGGGAATTTTGTTGAATGATAGGCATTTCTCTAGTGAGCTAATCATACTGCTTCCATTACTTTTTTAATTCATGTATTTAGCACATTAGTAAAAGACTGCTTTTCTACTCTATTTATACAAACCCTGGTACTTCTTAAATCTCACTGATACAGACCCCAGTGGAATTTCTGAGACACTTTGAATATATACATGAAAACTGTTAAGAGAACATTTTCTTCAGATGTTCTCTTAAATATGTATGATGTAAATTATATATATTCTTAGACAGCTGGTGTTGGCTGTTGTTGTTGACCAAGAGAAGGCAGGCCTCTTACCCTCTTGTCAAAACGCTAAATTAGTGATTACCATAGAACTGGATTTCATTGAATTGATTTTTGTTGTTTTACAGAAATTCAAAGATAATTGTTAAATGTTGTGGTGGCTTTTCTGGTGTTGACATGTATTTTTTTTATCAAAACTACAAAAACTCTTCATGTTTTCCTACAGTGTATAGTTACTTTAGCTTTTCCCAGGAGAAGCTAGCAATAGTTTCAAAAGCACAAATTGATGTAAAATATCTCTACTGTGGTGACATTTAAAGATATTTTATTTGCATCAACCAATGATGTTAGGATATTTTTTGTAATAATAATTATTTAAGTGGTGTAATTTGTGTGCTTATGAAATGTATTACATAGCTTATTGAAGTTATATGTACTGCACTTTTCAGAAACGTTACTTGGTGAGCAGAGTGTAGCCCTCCGTCTCCACTCGGAGCGAGACAGGACAGGTGCCGTCCTCTGTCAGTTCAGCCTGTCCCCGTTCCTTATCCATCCACAGAACCGGGCAAATCCATATCGGAATTGTTACCTTTGTCTAAAGGGAACCAAACTAGCCATTTAATAATAGACTGTCTTTAATGGGTTGATAAAGGAATATTATTGACAAAAACATTTTTTAAGATGAATAAAGATGTAGCAGACAATCTGAAGGTGGCTGTGTGAGAAAATACGGTTCTAACATTGACGAACACCGTTTCTGTGTACGTGTGCCGCAGGGCATCCATTATCTTTGCTGACCTTTTCCACCTGCAGGTTGCCAGCTCACTGTGGGAGCTGGGTGTGCAGCAGGGCTGGGGGGAGGGGCGTGGGCTCTGCTGTGGCTCTGACAGCTCAGCAGGGCTGCCTCCCAGCAGATGACGGGGCCTGGCATGGTGCAGCCTTGACCGCACCTGCCACCCATTCCCTGGGAGGGAGGAGCTCCAGCATCTCCCAGAGCATCCGTTTGCCCCTCACAGGGGCTGCTTGGGAGACAAAAATGAACAGTACCGACAACAAACGAAATAGACTCTGTGTCAGTCTTTCGGAAAGAATCAGTGAAACCTCAGTCTCGTGCTGTGTGCTCGCTGGCAGAAGATCTGTCCGTTTAAAAACACTAGTTGTTGTCTTTAAGACTTCCATCTTTGTGGTCATCTTCCATTTTTTAAATATCTAAGCAGAAATTCAGCTTAAAAGCTATCTGCTTAACAGATTTTCTTTTTGCAGGTCTTACAGTTTTCTACATGGTTGGAATCAGAAGTAAACTGTCAACTTTAGTACTGCCTTATTACTGTACCGGTCACTCCCCACCGAGTCCCCAGAAGGTCCCCCCACGAAGGTGCACCCCTGGCCAGGCTCCGTCGGTGCAAAACCGCCAGGGGTTTGAGCTGCCAGAGCCCTCAGTTGCCGGTGACTCCAAGTAGGAGGGATTTGCTCAAACCAGCACCAAACTGTTTTCTTCCCCATGCCACATTGTTTGTGCTCCTTGGGGAAGCTGTGGCCCTTTGCACCCATCCAGGTCTCTGTCACACTGCAGCCACCGGCTCAGCCCCCATCTTCAAGGGAAATCACCCCAATTCTCCTGCTCCACCTTGATTTTCAACTTTTTCACCACCCTACAACCCTTTAAATTTAGGGTATTGCTACTCGCAATATTAGCAATTAAAAACTTTCCTGAATCACCCACGATTTTTCCCTTTATTCTCTCCTATTAATTAGACAAAAAGGACAGTTGAAGCTTTTTGAGCAGGTGCTTCAGAAAGATTACGGAACCCAGCGAAGGTGTGGGTGGGGGCACTGAGAGGTGGCTGCAGCAGGGTGGTGGAGACACTGAGGAGCAGGGACAGTAGGTTTAGAAATGAACGCCCGGTGCATGCAGAGCCAAGCTAGAACCCACTGGAATGGGAGTAGAGCCAGGGAGAAGAAAACGGAAAAATGGCTCCCACGTCCCCACCTGGCTGCCAGGGAGGCTGCGAAGCCTGCCACAAACTGTGCAGCCCCCGCGGAGGAACCGTGCTCGGGTGGCCTCCCCAGGAAGTGGAACGAGGGCGCCCCCTGCTGGAGAATGAAAGCCGCTGCTGACCTGTGACGTCAGCATTGCCCTAGTTCCCGGTTAAAGTCTTTACAGAACTCACCCATACTGACTTTGAAGTCCATGCTGATGGTCGCTAACAAGTTGGTACGTGGGTAGCAATTCAGACAAATTTCGTTGTGCAGAGACAACGCGAGGCTGTCAAAGCAAGTTGTTATATCGCCCAGGGCAAAATGTTTCAGAGTCAGAAGGAGTTTGGCGATAACGAAGAGAATTATACTGAAGTGAAAGGAGATCAGACTGTAACCTGTGGAGGACTGGTGAACGCAGGTCTTTTGGGACTATTAAGTATGTTCAGAGACCGTAAGGGACTGCAGTTGGGATCTTTAGCTGCTAATGCTACCTTGGAATACTTAAGGCTATCGACTGTTGCAACGTGGAGAGAATTGAACAACTTCAAAATATTACTTGTGCAATTTGACAGAAATAACCCTGGGAGCCGAAAACTAAACTGAATGGGGGGGGGGGGTGACCAACTCAATGGGAGATCCCCAGGGTGTTCTTCGCTAGGTACACCCCACCACCCAGCTGGGTTGTCCACCTCCCCACCCAACCCCCCAGTTTCACATCTGCCCCCATGACATATATGTTTTCCAGGGCCATAAAGAGGGGGCTGTCCACGGGGTGGGGGGGTCCGGCGCTGGGTGAGCGGGTCTCAGGACGGTGGGCGGCCTGTCTGTGCTCGCCTGAGCATCGCGAGAACACTGGCGGCGGCCTCCTAGGGCCTACGTCACTGGCCCTACTTCCCTCTAATCTCATCCCTTTCTTGGCTTCCCGCCTTCCTCAGCTTTAACCTTTGCCCCCCTGCCATTCCTCAGACATTTCGCGACTCGGGGACTTCGCTGTTGCTGTCCCCTGAAGTATAAGCAATGTTCTCTTCCTTTCAGCCTCCGCTCAGATTTCATGTTCGCAAAGTGGTTTCCCCGATCAACCCACGTAAAATCACACACCACATTCTTACACACGCACAAATACACACACACCCCATGCTTCCCACCCATGCTTCATTTTTCTCCACAGCCCTTGTCATCCTCAAATATCACATTACTTGTATATGTTTCTATTGCCCTAAAATGTAGGGCGTCAAGAAGACAGATTTTATTTTGTCGTTTTGTTTTTTTATCCATTGTTCTAACTCCTACACCAAGGGATTGAGCAAAGAGAGAGAGAGAGAAAAGAGGGAAAAAAACAAAAAATAAAAATACACTTAAAAGACTAAGACCAGGTCCAGGCCAGGTCTGGGCAAACCTGGGAAGTGTCTGCACTGGTTTTCATCATCCTTGCCCTTACGTCCTCACTGGGCCCACTCGGGTACCTCTGCCCCAGCACAAGTTGGTGGTCCCATGCATTTCCAGCAGTCCAGGAACACGAAGTGTGCACTAGGCCATGCATCCCTGGGAAACATCTCAAGCCCAGAGAAGCACCTTTCTAGAACCTGGCTTTCTCCTCACCGGGCCAGGCAATCTCATCCATTCAGGTCCAGCTTCCTCATCCACGTTCATGCAGCAGCTAAGAAAAATTCCCCAAGCTCCCCACTAGGCTGAACTTGGGCCTCCTCCTCTGCCGTTTCATCCCCTGTCCCTCCCTGTGGCTGTCAATCACCCAGCCTGCAAGCCTGCTTTAAAAACCTTCCCAGGGCTCTTCTCTGCTGGCAGAAGTGGTTCTCGGTCCAGCTGCAGACGAGAAAAGCCTCTGGAGCTTCTAGGACCTAGCAGTGAGCAGGACCCACTCAGATCTTCCACTTCTGAGTCAGCTCTGGTGTGCAGGGGTGGCTGGGAGCTCGGGCTCCCAGAGCCCCAAGTCCTCCTCTGGCTCATAGGCCTCCTTATAGCCGGGCCACCCTCACTGCCCCCTCCCCCAACTCTCTGCACAAACCTGCAGATGGTGTTCACTGAAAACACCTGGACACGTCATGCTTGCACACTTCAGTCAGCCTGGGGCCTAACCACTCAAAGTGTGGTCCGCTGACCAGCAGCACCCACCTCACCTGGGAACCTGGAACCACAGAATCAGAACCTGCCTGTTAGCAACATCCCCAGCCGTTGTGGACGGACATTAAAGCTGCAGAAAGACTCCAGCTTCTCTCCCCACTCGCATCTCTGAAAAAGTCATGTTCACACTTCGATCCCTCGCTCCAGCTCCTCCTCTTCTGTGAAGCCTCGCCCGACATCCCCCACTCCCGCCCTCTCCTTGAAGGAGTGCATTCCTCCCGGCTCTGTGCCACCTAGCTCGTCCTATGCAAGAACCGAAACCAACAACACGCCCTGTGCCTGTGTTCGGTAATATTAGGACCAGACAGAAATAACCTGGCTGCTTGCTTCAGGACGTGCCTGTTCTTAGAAGACAAGACCATGAACCAACTGAACAGCTTACTTACCATGACTCTCTGCGGGGCATCCAGAGCGGCCCCAGTGCCCTGGCTTCACTGTACCCACCCATCTAGAGGAGGCAGTGAGGGCAAAACACAGCCTGGTCCTCACCCCACCTCGCAACCCAGCCCAGGGGGATCCCGCCCAGGCCCTGGGCTCACGTGAAGACCCTGCCCCAAGTACCTTTTGGAGACACCAGTAAGACTGTCAAGGTGATGGATGTTCTTCCTCAGTGCAGTAGATCTAATCAACTTTGTCAAATCCACAAGTTTTTCTGGTGGCCTGTGAGACAGTCAACAGGTAACCCGCTTATCACAGCATACTGCAATGACTTATTTGTGTGGCAGATGTGTTCCCACTACTACCATGTCACTTTCTCCTTCCTGGGTTCACACACACACTGCACCCACTTTCGGAGGCCTTGCCTAAACCAAAGTAAGGATAATAAAAGAGAGCTTTGGAAAGCAATCTAAATGAAGAGAGAGATATCTTTGTAGCCTGGTGTGACAAAGGAACAATAAACATTGGCAGGAAGAAAAGTCTCACTGTCTTCCAGCTACTCCACCCTGAGGCCAGACCAAGAAGAGGCCTGTTTTCACATCGCCTTCCTCCTGCAGGGTTCACCACAACCTAACAACCCTACACACACACACACACACACACACACACACACGGACTGTAGACGAGCACACAGAGCATCCAAACAACAGAACTGACTGCCTGAAACTCTGAGCTGCAGGCAAGAATAGAGAGGAACGGGAGTGAGGGGAAGGAAGGGCCAGGAAGTGGCTGAGAAGACAAAACGCCAAGGAGGAGAAGCTTCTCATCAGTCAGGACAGAGCCCGCCCCGTGCTCAAGCCGTCAGGGAGCCCACAGCACCCCCTCCTCCCTGCCCTCTGCCCCAGAGGGGCTGAGGGCAACTGAACCGAACAGGGCAGAGGGGCCAGCATCAGATCAGCATGTTCAGTTCCTGCTCTAGCCGTATCGGGCTGCTGGGAGGGTTAATAATTTAGTAAGCATAAAGTGCCCGGCACATAGGGACAATGTTATGTCTAAAACAGTGAGATTCCATAAGTCAAGACGTAGAACTTCCCAAAGTGTTGAGCAGCCTAGATATTAATCGACTTCTTAATCAGACAATGTATGCCCTCAAATAAACTAATTCATGGCTAATTTCTGTAATATAGGAAAGTCCAACTGGTCAGTGTGGGGTTAATCACTAATCAAAGCCACTGGTAACAACAGTCACCAGAATTCAGGTGCTGTCCCACTGAACCAAGGAGATGCCACTAGGAGTCTTCTGGAAATTAACACACATAAAAATCAACAGGAGTTTGGCGGCAGGGTTCCTAGCATTAGAAGAGTTACACTTTTTGCTTTATCTCCAGTTATTGGGGGTTATTGGATTTACATATTAAAGTACATTTAATTTCTAAAATAAATAAAAAGTAGGCATTGATATACAAAACGTTTCAAGAACTCCTAGGCTGGAGCCAAGAAATCCATTGAACTTTATTCAGTCCAGTGGGTTCCCTACTATTTGACCCAGTTTTCTTTTTTTCTTTTTTATGCATTAATTTAAATAAATTGTTTTCTTTTTAAATTTATTTGATTTCTAGAGAGAGAGGAAGGGAGGAAGAAAAAGAGAAACATCACTGTGTGGTTGCCTCTTGCACGCCCCCTACTGGGGACCAGGCCTGCAACCCAGGCATGTGTCCTGACTGGGAAGCAAACCTCCACCCTTTGCTTGTAGGCCTACGCTCAATCCACTGGGCTACATCAGCCGGGATAGATGCTTGTTTTCTACATAAAATATGTTAACACCCTACAAAGCACACTTTGGGAAAGGTTGCCCGGTTTTTGAAAGGAAGATCCAAACACACCAATCACCAAAAACAGGTAGAACCGTGTCACCCTGGAGGTGTTCCTGCAAAGGTGATGATGGCTTCTGCCACCTGCCATCCTCATATCAACAGCTGGGACATGGGGTCACCTTCGAGGACCTGATTCTAAAGAGGTGTGGATGCCACATTAGAGCTTAATATATGTGCTTCCCCCTGGGTCCTTGGAAAAGGTAGTTTCTAAATTCCTTCTCTAATAATCGCCCGTGACATCAGCTTTAAGCACACGTGAAAGATAAGGGAATTATCTCCTCTAACGCAGCCTGAATATTTGGAGTCGTTGGAACATGTCAACCCGAACTGTGCTCTACGCTGTAAACGGTGCTATGATGAATTACAACGACACTAGCATATTTCTCACTTGTTTCTCTTTTATCTGCTTTAGTAGTTTGTAAACGTGGAGAGCAGGGTGTGGTAGCCTTATAGTCTTTATCTGTAAAACGAGCGTAGTAATATTTATGCTGCAGAGTTTTGTCAGCTAGAATTTTTAAAGACTAAAAAAAGGTTAATGCATGTAAGTAAAATTTTTTTAAAATATATTATATTTATTTATTTTTAGAGAGAGGGGAAGAGAAGGAGAGAAGGAAAGATCAGTGTGTGGCTGCCTCTTGCACACCCCCTACTGGGGGCCTGACCTGGCCTACAACCCAGGCATGTGCCGTGACCTGGAATCAAACCCACCACCCTTGGTTCTCAGGCCAGCACTCAATCCACTGAGCTACACCAGCCAGGTGTGGTCTGTAGGAAAAATTTTTAAAACAATACCAAAGATGTAACTGTACCCAATAGATGAAAACTACTGGTATTATTTCTATTATCTCCTGGTAGCATTAACCTCTTAGAGGATGGAAAGTATCATGGATTCAAAGTATGTACAGTCACTCGAGTTAATCACAGAATTGCAGTGTTTGCAGTTGATGGGAATCTTTTAAAGAGTTGGAAGGGTTCTCGGAGATTATCTTTGACAGATGAGATAAGAAGAAACTGGGGCTGAGAAAAATTAAACAACTTTCCAGTATTTTCCACAGGACAAAACTTACCAACACCTAACGTTTGGATCCTCAAAAACCGCGATGGAAAGTTAAAAACTGAACATGACCCCTATCTAAAGCAAACAGACCCATAAATCTTCTTTGCATGGTCCCAGGGGTTCTATAACTTACACACATTTGCCTGGTTAATAACAAAATTGAACTTTTTAATGTACAAAGTGATCTACCGCAAATGTCCCCAGTATTTTGTTTAAATCCCTATTTGCCGGTACTTCACAATGGGCAAACTCTCTTCACCAAGCCTTGCAGGAATCAGGCAGCAAAGCATCAGCCCATCCCGTCACTAGGTGGCGCTAAGCCACTTGTGGCGGATCCGGGAAGCCAGCAGGGTGCGGGACAGCCCAACTGTGGGGAGAACTAGTTTCAAGTCCTGGTCCCATTTTAAATGTTCATACTCGGACACGAAAGCAGATGAGTTAAATCTGCCATTATCCTGCATACTTAAATCGAACTGAGTTCAATAAAAATAGAGCAGAGCCAGAGAAGTGGCTGCCAGCCCGGCGTCTCTGGGCTATATTACAGGCGGAGGGTGGGTCCCAACATAATCCAATCTCCTTGCACTCGACACTCCCTTCGCAGGACAAAAGGGGACACATTCTGGATCTTCTTTACTCAGAATAAGTTGATCATCTGTAATGTTGTTTTAGAGAGGATGGGTGCTTAATAGTAAGAGCTGGTGGGGGACAACCACATCTAGAAGAACTTGAACACAAGAGGCTACGATTTAAGAATAATACGGGGAAATGGGACAGAGCAAAGAACACGTGGACAGTAACACCAGAATGAAGAAAACAAATGGTTCCGGTCAATAAAGCGCGGGGAGTTGGAGAGGGAGGCATGGAGTATCACTCAGAGCTACAAAATTTCAGAGATGGAAGGAGCCCCGTGAGGAAGCGGGATTGGGCCCAGAACTGGATGTTGCCGAGACCCACGCAGATCGATCGTTAGCGGCAGACAAGCCCTGGACCCGCTGCGTTCGAGCTGAGCAGTCAGTCCTCCCTCTTTCTGTGAACACGTGCAGTCCCTTGTCATGCCTGGCTGAAAACCCCTCACCAACCCCAAGGAAATCCGTGCGCCCGTGTGCACCCACAGACACCGTCCTCGCAGTACAGGAACCCGAAGGGAGCCATCCGAAACGGCAGCGTCGGGCCCGCGGCCGCAGATAACGCCTCGAACCCAGGGCTGGAAATCTGCCCATTCCCCTTCGCAGGAAGCGCACCTCCAGCTGTTTGACCCTGTTTAGTAATCAGTTCCATGCTCGCACACGAGGAATGCCAGAACGAAAACAGAAGGAAAAAAAAATCCTTTTCCTTGGGAAGAAGAATTACTCCAAGAAGTCTAAAGAGAGGCCCAGCTGGTTCGTAGAGCTTTGCAGGAAATTGGGAACCACTTCGTGCTGCCGTTGCCTCGTCTCCGCCAGCTGGGGAGAGAGGCGCTGCGGCGTACCGGGCAACATTCACATCCACGAAGGCCAGATTCTACTCCATTGTGCTTATACTTGAGAGGAAAGTATTTTGGGCCTAAACATTTGAGAAAACTGCCGGATGTATTCTTGTCTGATGGGAGGTGCTGGGCAGAGTCCCGTGGTTCTGCCACCCACTTGTCAGCTGTGTGATCTTGGGAGAGATACTTAACTCCTCTGAGCCTCTGCTGTCAAATGGGATTGAATAACTGTTTTTGCACAGGACAGTTCTGAGGCTAAGGCGAGGGTAGGTTCCTTACAGCACAAAGAAGCATCTGTAAATATCAGCTCCCTTCCTTCAGTTTAATTTTCTAATTCACGTCATCAGTGTGGACCAGGCCTCAAGGAAGGAGAAAAGTGGGAAGAAAATGCTTCCTTTTCTTTGGAGCCACCACTGGGTTCTCCTCAGACTAATTTAAACAGAGGTTCTTCAAACATGTTGGTCTCCACACCTGCTCACGTTCTTAAAAACTAAGGTTTCTAAGTAGTTTTTTTTTAAAGTGTGGGTTATGGCCCCAGCTGGTGTGGCTCAGTGGATTTGAATGTTGGCCCATGAACTGAAAGGTCATTGGTTTGATTCCCAGTCAAGGCACATGCCTGGGCTGCAGGCCAGGGGCCATGCAAGAGGCAACCAACTGATGTTTCTCTCCCTTCCTCCCCGCTCTCTGAAAACCAATAAATAAAATCTTTTAAAAAAATTAAAATGTGGGTTATCAATATTTACCATATTAGAAATTAATACTGAGAAATTTTTTAATGATTATGTGTTTGTTTTAAAGTAACAATAATAATGCATTACCTGTTAACCTCAGTTATGACAGATAATTATTTTCCAATACAAGAAAAGTTTAGTGAGGAAACTGATAGCATCTACATTTTACAAGTCTCTGCAATGTCTGGCTTCACAGAAAACAGTGGGATCCTCATATTTCCTCTGCTTCCACACTCACTCTGTTGCATTATCTTGATTTGATTGCAGTTTGTAAAGAAAAATCAGCTCTCTGTGGGGGAAGAGTATTTTAATAGTTTTTTTAATTGCACACATTCTTGGATACTACACTGAAACTCAGTAAGTATTAGTTTCTTAGAAGTTAAATACAATGTGGAACCTGCACATTTATCAACAAACTTCTTAAACTCTTACTTGAAGTCAGTTGATCTATTTGGCTTTTTGAATGGATCTATTTTTCACCCATGCAGCATTTTGTAACATTTGGAAACTATTGGTTCACGGAGTTATAAATATCTTCCCAATTTTGACACACATTATGACACAACATCAGAAAATCACGTTATTATTGTATCACCACCAGTCGCATCACAAGAGTCCCGAGGAGGAAGCTGTCAAGCTCTCGGTGATGGACGGTTTGCCATCATCCTAATTTCCTCCTCTTGAACTTCAGCGTCCGTCACCGGCACTGTCAGTCAGTTTACGTGAGGTGGCAAGCTCTCATTGTTCGGTTTTGAGAAAATAACTTTCCATCTTAAAAAACAAATGGTGTCCCTTGAACAAAAGAGGGGACTGGTTTACCCCGCAATTCAACCGCCAGGTGTTTCTCCTCGAGAAAACCAACCACCGTGCTTCGTGCTCTTCAGCGCCCTCCTCCGGCTGCCCGGGTCCCAGGGGCCTCGGGCTACCCTGAGTTCCCCTAGCACGGCACTCGATAGAATGTCCCATTGCCCCAAGTTCCCTACTTTACAGTCGGCTATACCCTCTATTTCCAACAATAAAAAAATTTATTCCACAACTATTATATGTCAAAAACCGTTCTAAGCACTGAAAATATAGTCATCAACAAAACAAGCAAAGTCCTTGCTTCTGTGACCCCTTTTTCCTCCAGGGGGAAGAACAGAAAATAAACTTGTAAATAAACTACCGTACAAGAGAATCTGAAGCAACTGTGTTCCTGTGATGACAAAAAACAAGGACCACAGTTATAAAGAATGAAACCACGTGGCTGGTGGCCCCCGGATGAGAGGTGGCGAGTCTGTGCGCCGAGTGTGAAAGATGGCAGTTCTCGGGCAGAAATGGGCGTGGGGATGGGAACCAGAATCCGGCCAGGGCAGCTTTGGAACACCCCGGAAAGCTGGGAGGAGAAGGGGGATTTTCAAATGGTGGCGCCTTACCCCTGTGGGAGGGCAGTACCCCACCTGTGTGGTCCGGGGTTAGCCAGGCCCTGGGGGCAAGGCTGAAGAAGAGCGGCTGGGGCCGGGATGAGATGCCCCCCTGCCCCACGAGGGCCAGTGCAGGCGTGCCGAGCTTGCCAATTGCTGCTTGTTCCGCCCAGAGGCCGCAGGGAGCAAGGATGGAACTGCGGTTATTTGTGCTAAGGTGTTTTCATTACCCTGGCTGCAATACCCGTTTACGCTGACATCCAGAAGCTGCCTGTCACTTCTGCTTCAGAGTATGACGGAGCCACTTCTAGAATACAATAACATTTCTCATCAATTCCAGTACTCACCGAATCCAGGCGTCTAGGGCAAAAACAAGCAAATAAAAAAAAATCACACACACCTAGAAAGAGTGGCTTGTAGGCCCTAGTGGGAAAAATACTTGGCCGTGGAGGACGTGTGCCGCTCGCCTCAGAAAGTTTCTCTCGCAGAGTTAATCCTTGCCGTGGCCCTGGCCGGGTAGCTCATTTGGCTAGATCATCATCCCAATACGCCAATGTTGTGGGTTCGATCTCCGGTCTGGGCACACCCCGGAAGCAACCGATGCATGCATCCACAAGTGGAACAACAAAAAAAAAAATCAATGTTTCTCTCTCTCTCTCTCTTCCTCCCTAAAACATAAAAATAAATCAATAAGTACATTCTTGCCTTGTTTTCCTCTCCCCTTTACCCTAGCAACACGCTGCTGTTGTCTGTGCTGAAGAAATGTGTCCTCTGTAGCCGGGCGCAGCCTCCCCCAGGCCAGTTTCCAGCGCTTCCCTCCCTGCTGCTCTCCTCCGTCCCGGGAGCGATCTGCGCTGGTCTGGGCCTCAGCCTGTGGCTTCTCCTCCCCTGGGATCTGTTTCCTTTGAGTTACTGCTCTTTCCTGCACGCTCCGCTAAGCTGGGATTTCGTTTCATGGGTTTCACGCTTTTCCCATAAGAATGAATGATGGGTACCTCAACAAAGGTGCACTTTTTAAAAATCCCTTTCATGGGTCATTTCTCTTTGAGCCACTTCATGTGTTTCAGAAGGGACACGCCCCAGTGGCTGAAGGCCTCCATGCAGAGCCCTGCACTTCAGACAGACTGCGAATAGTCTGTTTCAGATGTGAAAAGTCTCTCGTCCCTCAAAGTGCTCATCCGAGGCCATGCATGCAACCCCCTCTGCCCACAGAATCACAGACTATCCCCCCTTCTCATTAAATTATCAAATTCTGGAGTGAGTGACTGTGGTGTGTGATTATGCCCCTAGCATCCCAGCCCTGGCGGATGGCTGAGGCTTTCACGGTGAGGGGGTCGCTGGCCTAGGCGTCTTCTTGGTGATGTTCCCGGAGGCAGTTGGGGTGGGGACGCTGATAAGGGTCGTGGGAGGGCAGGTTTTTCTCTTATCTCTATTCCAAGAACAACACTATTTTCCTTTCTTTTTTCCCCTCTTAAAGCAACAGCATTTCTGTAACCACCCTTTCCTAATCATGTCACTTATTCTATGGTCCCCTTTCAAGTTGCCTGCAAAGGGTTTGAAGCCAAATTTGTATTCCACATTTAGCCAGTCTCCAGGATCTCGTCACACGCATCTCACTAATTAGATACAGGAAAGGCTTCATGGTGTGGTGCTGGGCGTCTGAGCCCTCTTGTCCTGCCTACCCCATCCCCGTCACTGTTGTTCCGTCCTTTTTGAACTTGGACGTGTGTTTTGGCTCCATTTTGTCTCCTAAAAGTAGATCCCTCCCCCCACCAATATAATCTTAACAAGTTGGTTCTGCATTTCTATCACAGGGACATTTTTCACATTTAAAAACTGCATGAATCATAGCAAGCCTTTCCTGGGGCCCTTGGACACATTTCAGGGGAACGACACATCTTAATAAGGAAAAGGCCAGTCAGAGCCACAAGGGAGCTGGAAGGTGGTCACAGCTGCTAACCTCGCCCTACACCACCAGTAACGCACGAGGAACTAGCCTTGCCCGCCCACGGGCAGGCTCGGTTTGGGGGTGGGTAGCAGCCAAGGCTGGGAGAAGCTAGCAAGAAATCATAAAGGCCCTGGCTGGGTAGGTCACTTAGTTAGAACATCATTCTGATACATCAAGGTTATGGGTTCAATCCCCGGTCAGGGCACATATAAGAATCAACCAATGAATGCTACACATTCGTTACTTACAGTAAGCAGAACAACAAATTGATGTTTCTCTCTCTTTCTTTCTCAAATCAATAAATACAATTTTACAAAATCATAGAGATTAAAAACAACTTGAGCAGAGTCATCCAGTTTTCCTTTGTCCATTCTGCCAAAAGCCACATTCAGTAGTACCGCCTTATCCTGAGGGATGTGTCCCAACAGCCCCAGCGGCTGCCTGAAACCAGGGACAGGACTGAACCCCATATAGACTACGTTCTCTCCCATACATACATACCAATGGTGAAGTTTAATTTATAAGCTAGACGCAGTAAGAGAAAACAACAATAACTAATAATAAAATAGAACAACTGTAACAATATACTACAATAAGTTATGTGAATGCAGTCTCTTTCTCCCCCTCTCTCCTCTCTCTCCTCCTCCCAAAATATCTTACTGTACTGCACTCACCTTTTCACTTGCAGGAAGCGCTTTCCAGCTTCTCTCGGGCATATCTGAATGGCCGGCATCACTACTCTCCTGCTTGGGGGCGTTTATTCAGTAAGGGAGAGGTGACCGGAATACAAGCACTGTGATAATGTGACAGGCCATCTGATAACAGAGAAGGCTGCTAGGTGACTGGTGGGGGGAGGGGAGCGAGTGTTTGCAGCACGGAGACCCTGGACAAAGGGATGAGTCACATCCGGCTGCCCCCTGCCCCACCTTGGGATGGAGTAACTCCGCTTTGGATTTCCTCACACTACTCAGAACGACACACAATGTAAAACGTAGGAATTGTGCATGTATGAATGGCCCATGGAACACTTTCAGACCTCAGCTGACCAGGGACAACTGAAACTGTGGAAGGTGAAAGCCCCCACAGGTGGGCGGGGGCCACTGTGCTTGGCAGTAACTTCCTTCACTGTAAAGTGAGGCTGGGAAGAACGGGGTGCGTTCTCGCTGGTCGCTTTATCCCCATTCGTCCCAGATTCTTCTTCATTTTTTTATCTTAAAGGGTTTACATATTTATTATGCAAATTAGTGATCAAAACAATGGGACCCTCAAGGAAGAAATGGATAAAGAACATGAAATGAGCAACCCAAAAATAACCAAGGTGGACCCAAAATCAGGATGTGCGACAATGTTCTCTAGAATGTTGGTTATAAAGTAAAAAATTAAGTCAAATTAAAATGAGGGACATAGAGTAGAATATTATGTAGAATTTAAAGTCAGTTTCACAGTCACATGCTGCTTAAGGATGGGACACTTTCTGAGAAATTCCTCCTTAGGCGATTTCCACGTGTGAACACCCCCGGGAGCTCGTGCACAGACGCAGGCGCCACAGCCTACTGCTGTAATTACACTGTGACACAACGGGCAGTGCAGCAGGCCTGGTCACACCAGCGTCACCACAGATGTGTGAGGAACTGGGAGTCAGCCTTGGCATTGGCTTTTCTTTGCGTAAGGCAGGAGCCTGACTTGGGCTTTGACTTCAGAGAGCTCCACTTCCAGGAAGGCCACCTGGAATGAACATCTGCAGCCACAGGATGAGCTAGAGAGCCAGGCCACCTCCCCCCACCCAGGTTCCTTTGCTTCAGAGACCTTGACTTTGAAAACTGACCATTTGGGCTACTCGTTGTTTTTCTCTTCTCTGTACTTTACATTCTCATCCCTCTGTTTTAAATTCACCAGTAAAGAACCAGCCCCCCTCAACCCTGGTCCCTCAAGCTTGACTCCAGTAAGAGCAGAACCCCGGGCTCTCTCCCTCCACCTCCAATTGGCTGCATGCTCCCAGGTGCCTGATTTTTTTTCTTCAAAGTTACCTGATGGTTCTTACTGAAGGGCATCTTGCAATGCTGATAAGAACTACAAGGGTCCCGCCCTGGCTGGTGTGTTTCAGTGGAGTGAGTGCCAGCCTGAGAACCAAAGGGTTGCTGGTAGGGCACATACTTGGGTTGTGGGCCAGGTCCCCAGTGTGGGGCATGTGAGAGGCAACCACACATTGATGCTTCTCTCCCTCTCTTTCTCTCTCCCTTCCCCTCTCTAAAAATAAATAAAATCTTTTTTAAAAAAGAACTCCGAGGGTCCCTCCTGTTGTCACATTGGCTTAGAAGGAGATGTTTGGGCAGGTCACCAGCCTGCGTGGGTGCCCCGGGCATTTCTAGCTAACAGATAACATCGTCACGGATAGACTGAAACCAGCACAAAACGGTGTCATGCTGTCCTAGGACTTGGCGGGGCTAGGCAGCCGCCAGGGGAGAGGAAGTTCTCAGCCCCATTACAGTTCTATGGGACCACCGTCTAATTTGTTGGCCAAACTGTCCTTACGTGGAGCACGAGCATTCACCCAGCTTCGGCCCTCAGCTCCAGCTCCACGGTTTCTGCAAACAGCTGATTTACCTCCTAGCATTTTGAAATGGAGCTTGCTCTCTTGTCTCATTGAGCCTGCTCAGTCCCTCACTTTGAGTGTCCCCTTGTATCCTGTGAGAGCCCTGTTAGACACTCCATCAGCCCCGCCTGAACCAGAAGCTCGTGGTAGATGCGGGAGAAGACGAGGCAGAAAGATCTGATCTAACACATGCCGTTGCTTAAAGCCAGTATGAAGTGAACACAATGGAAGGCACACTTGTGGCCCAGACCCAAACTGTTCAAATGTGTTCCTTTGACTTTTCCGTTTCGATTGTTTAGCTGAACCAGGTGCATGGAGAAGAGAAATAAAAGAGCTACCAGTATCATCCTAACCAACCTACAATTTCTCTCATGTACTATCAGCTCCCTTATTTTTAGATGAAAATTTATCCTGTGTTGTAACCTTCTACCCCAGGCCTTCAAAGAGAACAGTAAGCGTTGATAATGTTAGATAGAAAAAAGCTGAGACGTCACCTTTGGTTATTTTTCTTTGGCTCTGCATACCCAAAGAACAAAGCATCCTGAGAGCTTCCCGGAGAACACCCGAGTGCATTCACACTGTTCACCAAAGCGAGCATGCTCAGCAGTTGCTGTTAAGGAAGAGGAAACTTTCCTCAGCCCGATTCCCAGAATAGAGAGGTCCAGTGTGTGGGAGGAGTCCAGTGGCCGTGACAAACACGCGACCTCCACACCGGGAGGACAGCAGATGGGTGGGCGGCTTCACCAATAAACTGCCTGGATTTGGTGAGGATACTTCCTCCATAAGAGACAGTGTGGGCGCCTGGAAAGAATAGTACATTCCAAGGCATTTTGATAGATTTCATTTTAGTTTTGCAGGATGGCACTTTAACATTGCCACTTTGAAACCTGGATGTGTGATCATGTGAGGAAAAAGCACTTATTCTTCAACAATGTTATCAATTACATGGCTGAGAACAGAGCAACTGCTCTGCTTTATAGCCTGATTCAGAGGGAGAGAAACATCAATGCATGGTTGCCTCTCACATATCCCCTACCGGGCACCTGGCCCAAAACCCAGGCATGTGCCCTGACTGGGAATCGAACCTGCAACCCTTTCATAAGCAGGGCAGTGCTCAATCCACTGAGCCAAACCAACCAGGCTGCTACTTATTTTTTTCACCCAAGTCTGTTGTATACGTTTGCTTGGTAGTTTGTAGCAAGTACGACATACTCAGTGGCTTGAACAACAGAAATTGATTGTCTCACAGTTGTGGGGGCTAGAAGCCGGAAGTGAAGACATCCACAGGGCCGGTTCCTTCTCAGGGTGTTGGGAAGGGTCTGTTCCAGTTCTTTCTCCCTAGGTGATGGATAACTGTCTTCATGCTCATGTGGTCTGTCTCAAAATTTCCTCCTCTTTTAAGGACCTGTTATATTACGTTAGAGACCTACCCTAACGATAGAATTTTAACTTGATCACCTCTGTAGAGATCCTATTTCCAAATACAACCACATTCTGAGGCACTGGGATGAGGACTTCCATCTGTGAATTCGAGGAAACACAATCCAATCCGTTATACTTCTTTTCTGCATATGGCTGTGAATTCCCCCTTACTGTATATGGAGTAAAACATAATCACAGGAAGCGAGCACTTCTATAGTGCTTTATATTTTTTAAGGCAGTTTCACATCAGATGATAATCTCCTGGGGAGAAGGAATCCCGTCCTTTGTACTTTGAACACCCAGAACCTAAACCAGTGCCTTGCCCGTAACACTCAACTGTTTGTGGAACAGACTCGTTATTGTCTCATTTTACCCTTTCCCCAGCTCTATATATTTTCCCGAACCTCTGTCCAGAGAGATCACATGGGGTACTGATTCCATTTTCTGGGTTCATTTCCAAGGTGTAAAGGTGATAAAGCCAGCACACAGTAGACCTTAACACCGCGGTGATTCCTCAGCTCTAACCCCACACACCAAACACGATGGGTGTTTCTTTCAGGCGATGTTCCGCAGGGAGAAAAGAGGAAAATATTTTTGTTAAGTTCTAATAACACAAAGATCTATTTTTGTCTTCTGGCTCCATGCATATGAAGACTTTTGACACAAAGAAGGCAGTTTGCATTAGAAGTATTTTCTTTAGTTTAAGTTTTTGTTTGTTTTTTGAACTTTTACTTCACTGGTTGAACCAAGTAATTAAGTCACAAATCTGCCATTTTAGGCATTTATATTACACCTTTTTAAAAAAGATTTATTTATTTATTTATTTTTAGAGAGGGAAGGGAGGGAGAGAGAGAGAGAGAAACATCAATGTGTGGTTGCTGGGGGTCATGGCCTGCAACCCAGGCATGTGCCCTGACTGGGAATCAAACCTGTGACACTTTGGTTCGCAGCCCGAGCTCAATCCACTGAGCTACGCCAGCCAGGGTCTATATTACATCTTTTAAAAATTGCTTTTATATGAGAGTCTATACAAATGTGTAGTCAAGGATAAATTATTGAACTTGTAGCAAATAGAATTGGTCTCGTATGAAACCTTAGATGTCATGTAAGTTTTTTCTACCAACATAGAACAGACAGATGAAGTCATTGGCTTGTTTTCCATGGGGCTTTGAAGGGTTCTCTACCTTAAAGAGGTTAGCATGGATACAGAGCTGGAACTTCGAAGATTAATTCTACCAGGTTGGATTCAACCCAGGGATTATCGGCCTCCAAGTTACATGGTGTTAAGAGTTACATTCATTAGCCTTTTCTACCGAGGGGACATAACTCGCAAATAACACAGATCATCACTTTCTAAGTGTACTAAGCAGGGATATTGTAGATATTCTCTGCTACATGTAGAGAGAATAAAGGAACGGATGACCCTTTTTGGGTTGCATAAAGGGAGGTTTTTAAAGACGATAACAATTAAGCTGCGATCTAAAGAATGACAAGAAGCCAGCTTTGTGGAGCTGAACTTATCCACCTAGGGAAAGAGTAAGATGAAGGATAGCGGGGTAAGGGAGATGGAGAACTCCTCTACAACCCCACGCGCCTGCCCCGTGCACCTGGCTTGGTGGTGCTAATGTTCACAGAGAGAGCAAAGAGTGGGGAGAAGAAGCCTACAGGAAAATCAAAAGTGATCTTTTGAATATGATATGTTTTTGGTGTCTACGGGAATTCTAAGGGGTGATGCAAGGCAGATACCCAAGAGTCAGAGTCCTGGAAGGAAATCAGAATAATGTGAGCACTGTTTAATAAAAGGCCCATTCACAAAGGTATGCGCAGAGTTTAGGGAAAGCAAAGAGAGATGGTGCAGTACCCTGAAGCTGGTAACAATGGGGAGGCACTACCATGACTAGGCCTGCAGGAGCAAGTGAAAGGGGCAGCGAGTGAGCGAGCGAGAGAGATGAAGAGCAGATCAGTTAGAGCGAGAGGGACCTCTGACAGCAGCCGTGGCCTTCAGGAGAGATACAGCCAACCTGAGGTAAACCGCAAAGAAGGAGAACTGGGAAAGACATTTATCACACTCTCTCTCCTCCTGATTTCAATCTTCTGCTGGAAGCTTCTACTGGCCAAGCCCAGCTGGAAGTCGGAGTCTGTTGAAGAAGCCCATAAATGTCAAAGTACCAGAGCAGAGGGTCAACAAGAGTGGAGTGGACCTAGCAGGACAAACAGAAACACATGTGATAAGGCTATTGGACACAGAGTCTGGAGCTGTGAAGAGATATATGGGCTCGTTTGAAATAATCGGTATATGGGCCGGAATTAAAGCTTTGGAAATAGATGAGGTCATAGAAGGAAAAAGGATGAGAAGGGACTGAGCGCTCAAGACTTCTTTTTTTTGTTTGTTTGTTTGTTTGTTTTTGGGTTTTTTTAAGATTTTATTTATTTATTTTTAGAGAGAGGGAAGGGAGGGAGGGAGAGAGAGAGAGAGAGAGAGAGAGAGAGAGAAACATCAATGTGCGGTTGCTGGGGGTTATGGCCTGCAACCCAGGAATTTACCCTGGCTGGGAATCGAACCTGGGACACTTTGGTTCCCAGCCCGCGCTCAATCCACTGAGCTATGCCAGCCAGGGCTCAAGACTTCTAATAATAGAAGGCATGTAGAGAATGGAGAGGACTTTGTAAAAGAGAAGGAAAAGGAAGAGCCAGGAACCTAGGAGAAATGGCAAGAGAGTGTGGGGTCCCCGACGCAAGAGACAGGACCTGACTGCCACAAGAAGAAGTGGTCAGTTGATTCTCTTGAGTAACTGCTCTTAAGAAGATGAGTAACAGACACACATCTTTTGGGTTTGGCAACGTTATTCAACAAGTATGCCGAGCACTGTGCCCGTGGGTACTGCAAAGATGAGTAAGCCCACGACTTTGAGGCCATGCTCATCGAAACAGGGAACCAGAGACCATATCACGGGGTGACTGCTCTGACGGAAATGGGAACAAGTCCCTGTTGAGAGCAGAGAGGACATTGGGAAGGCTTTCCTGGGGACAGTCAATTCTATACATCATATGTGTGCACTTTTCAGAATAAAAAATGCCAGTTCTGGAAAAGTCTTGCCTTTTAAAGAAGAGAAAGATGAAACTCGGGAAAGTGAAACAACTTGGCCCTTCTTGTGATATATATGTACAATGAGATCTCATTCAGCCTTAAAGGTAATGAAATTCTTCCACGTGCTACGACATGGACAAAACAAGGACATTATGTGACGTGAAACTGGCAGTCACAATAAGACAAATACAGCATGATTCCACTTATAGGCGCTATCTAGAGCAGTCAAATTCATAGAGAAGGTAGAATGATTATTGCCAGGGGCTGAGGGGAGAAAGAAATAGGGGCAGGTAATTTAAAGTTGATTAACTGTAAAGAGTTTTAGTTTTTCAGGATGAAAGGGTTCTGGAGGTGGGTTGTACAATTAAATGGACTTAACACTATCGAATTATACACTTAAAGATAAGCAAGATGATAAATTTTATGTTTATATATATAAATGCACACATATATACATCCACAATTAAAAATAAAAGTAGATAAAAATGTTGTATAACTTTGTTTTACTTCATGTAATAATAACAAGCAAAAGCAGATCCAAAAGGGTGGTGGAGCGGGTGGAAGTCACACTCATCTCCTCCCCGGACCAAACTGGAATTACAACTAAAATATAGACAATCAATCTGAATAACCAACAGAAGTCTAACTGAACAGAGATCTTATATCTGAGGATTTGCAGAAGAAGCCACTCCGAGACTGGTAGGAAGGTCAAAGACTTGAAAAGGGCTGGCCCTGCACCACATGCAGGGGCAGAGAATCCAGAGGGACAGGTCCCGGAGGAGTGTGGGGTCTCAGCCCCAAGCTGAACTCCCCAGCCCAGAGCACCAGCGCAGAGAGGAGTAGCCCACATTAACACATGGCTGTGAAAATCAGCGGGGGTTCTGTCTACCCGGGAGAGACGGGAGTCTGCTAAAAACCCAGGCGCCCTCTTACAAAGCCGGTGCACAAAATCTCATTCGCAACCACTCACCAGCCAGGGCGGGAAATGTTATTTATCCATTCATCCATTCCTTTTATAACTTTACTGAGTCTCTGCTGTGCACCATGGTTGTAGACGCTGATATCAGGTTGCCTTATTAGACATGCTCTTATCCCTCAAGGAACTTAAAGACTGGGTGAGAGAGCAGCAGTTGAAACAACAATTTCATTGTCCTGGCAGACATGGCTCAGTGAAATGAGCACCACCCTGCAAATCAAATAGTCGCCAGTTCGATTCCCAGTCAGGGCACATGCCTGGGTTTCAGGCCAGGGCCCCAGCTGGCGTTGAGAAGCAACCACACATGGACGTTTCTTTCTCTCTCTTTCTCCCTTTAAATAAAATCTAAAAAACAAACCAACAAACACTCAACATTCAGTGCAGCTTCGTACACGAGGGCAGGGAGATATGTCCCAGTGCCAAAAGAAGCCGAAGAGGAAATCCACCAGCTGCAGAGGCTTCTCGAAGGAAGTGGCTGTTTGTCAGTGAGCTGAGCTAGGTCACCTCTAAGGCGACCCCCTCCCCCAGTGATTCTCACCTCAGGTGCCCAAAGCCCTACAGTGCCCCAGGGGGCCCCTGGAGCCTGCTCACACACCTTTACTTCTCTAATCTCGCCTCCTGCACCCCCTCTCCTCCCACTTTCTTGTTTCTCCTCTTTCTTCAGCCACAGTGGCCTCATTCCTGCTCCCACCTCAATGTCTTTGCCTCGGTGCTGCTGTGTTTGGAAGTTTCCCCACAAAGGTGCACACCTTTCCCTCCTTCACCACCTATAGGCAGAGACCCATGTCACCTGTCACCTTCTGTGTGTGGCCTTCCCCAACAATCCCACTGGAGTGCTCTCCTTCTTAGCCGACACACACTCTATCCCATTGAACAGAAAACCAGGGGCCCCAGATGGAATCACTTCTGCTAAAGCCCACGATAACAAACCTCGATCTAAATACCTGACCTAATTGCTGTTTCAACCTCTTCTAGAAATATAATCTTAACCAATGAGTCTGGAATTTTCTGGTCGAGCACCAGTAATCTGTCACAGGTAATCTGTCACATGGGCCCTCTCCACCCCCACATCCCAGCCCCCATAGAAAGAAGAGGCAATCTGCATGATGAAAAAAATCTTTGCCTTTCTCTACCCCCTCCCCCAAAGGTGTCCTGGTCTAAAAACAATCCTTTCTTTCCTTTGCTAATAGCTCTCTTGCTTCTCCCTATAAAAAGCTTCCGTTTTGTTCAAGCCCTTGGAGAGCATCTCCAGTTGCTGTACGGGGTACTGCCTGACTCCCAAGTCACTTCCTAAAACCAACTAGGTCCCTGAATTCACTGCACTGAATCTTGATTTTTAACAATCCCTCTCTTGCTCTCCTTTGTGCTGATCACCCTGGAGGCCACATCTCGTACTTGTTTATCTTTCTCATCGTGTGTCCCCTCTTCTGAGATGTCAGCCCCACGAGGGCAGTTCTTCTCTCCACTCCGTCCCCACAACCTAGCACTCGAGGTCTCTAAACACCAGTTAAACATTGCAACAAGAAGACACAGTTCCCATTTTCAAGAGACTCATCATCTAACGGGAGAAACTGACCTCAAACAACAGTGTGACATGTGGGACACTTGAGCGCTTGAGAAATTGCCAAGGGAGAAGTGACAGGGCGGCGGGGTGGGGGGCGGTGGTAGAACATCTGAGCAGGGACCCGGAAGCAGGGGAAGTGGGCCACTGGGAGGGACGCCGTGCTCTGATGCGTCCGGATTGACAGAAAGCGTCTGCAGCATCGAGTCAAGTTCATCAGCTGGAACCCCAGCACCCGACACGACAAAACCCCGCAGGAAGAGCTGTGGTTGCAATAAAGCTCTCTGGTTCTGAATTGTTGTCCCTTAACTTCCCTTTCCCTTCTATAAATACCCCTCCACAGAGCACACAGGCCAGGTTATGCAAGTGGCTTGTCATGTGCGCATGCCCTAGGTTGCAACTCTCCCTCCACCCCCCAGATAAATTGTTCGGGGACAAAACACCTAGTCCATGCTTCTGGTCTCCGGTGGCCTTGGGGCTAGTAGCTCCTGTTGTTAATAGGCTAATTATCCTGCTTGAGGCTTGAGCAGCCCTTGTGTGAGGAAGAGGTTGGGAAACATGCACAAATGACCCCAGAACCAAACTCAGATCTGGGGAGGGGGGGGCGGTCAGCCAGGGTCAAAGGGGTTTAGAAATTTCCCACTTACCCTTGGATCCCTCTTCGTCACCTGGCTATCTGTAGTCTACACCCACCTCTTCACCTCATCTGCTGTCCCTTCCCTGATATAGAAGGCCCCTGAATTTTGAGCTCACTGTAGACGGATTTCAGAATCAATTCTCCCTTCTTCTCAAGCGAGGCCTTCTTGATCAATAAACCTTTCCTCACTCCAAACCTCTGATCTATTGGATATTGGCCTTTCTTTGGAAGCATTGGGGACGCGAACCTTGTACCTGTAACAGGTATTATTTTCCAGTTGGCAGGACCATGGGGTGGGAATGGTTGTGGGCAGATAGTAGAAAGATTTTGAGAAAAGCAAACTGAAGTGCTTTCACTTCAACCTATAGGGCGGTGACCTTCAAACCGGGTTTCACCCGCGCCAGGCCGCCTCAGTGCAGGGGCCGAGGGAGGGGCAGTGTGCTCCAGGCTCCAGCCTCCCACATCCCTGTTTCCGACGGCGCAGGCCTCCGATGGCTGTGGGACACGCCGTCCTCCCCCTTAAGTCCCTTTGAAGGCTGCACTCCACGGCCAGAATTTTGAAAGCCACCTGTGTTGGCAATGGAAGCTGTGGCCTTAAAGCATCACCAATTCCAAGTGCAATGAATCGTTTCTGTTCACCACACGGGAGGGCAGGCAGGCATGCAGGCAGGGCTCCGGGCCGACCTGTGAAAAATGTGCAGGGTTCCTCGCTCACCCTCAGTGGCGATGGGAGATAGAAACCGGGTCCGGGCTTTGGGAAGGCTGCAACCTTATCGAGACCCACAGCACAGGACGGCTGCGCACGCCCGCAGCCTACCTGTGATTATCCACAGCCCTGCTTCCCAGGAGATAAAGCCAATGGCTTAAAGACACACCCTCACTTAGTGGCTGAGGCGGGGTTAGTCCTCCCGACTCCGGGGGTTTCAGTGCAGCGTCAAATCTTAAACCATCAGATAAAGCTAGTGGAACTGCAGGGCTGTGTGAGGCTAGGCCTCGGGATGCGCTGGGGGGAGTGGGAAGGAGGTGCGGGGAGGCGAGGCGAGGCGGGGCGGGGTCAGCAAGTAGGCTCTTTCCATTTTGGCCAAATTCATTTTTCTTAATCTGTAAAACCCAAGAAACTCGAGCTCTTTGAGCCCCTTGTACCTCTCATTACATCATTCCAAACACTCCTTTGTTTGCAAAAAGTGTAACGTGTACAAATGTGCCAGATTCCCATTTTCTGTTCATCTCTAGAAAGATGCAACTAAGTCAGGGAAGGAGGATCGCTCCTCTCCGCTGCCACGCCCGTATCTTAAGAGTGCTGACCTTCCGGAGCCCCGGCGGTCCTTAGGGGGCGCAGAGCGCACCGGCGCGGTCCAGGCTGGTGGCTACGTGACTGCGCGCTCGCCACACCCCTCGCAGCCCAGGTCGCGCCCTGCAGGCTGGCTCCGCCGCTGGGGCCACCGGCGCGGAGCGGGTTCCTGCCGGCACGTCCCCTCCTCCGGCCCCCTGCGTCCTTCACGCGCCAAAGTCGGGGGAAAAGTGCGGACGGACGCACATCCGGACCAGAGCTCACCGCCGCTCCCTGAGCCTGGGCGTCCTCATTCTTACACTAAAGACTCGGCGGGGCTCTGAGGGTCTTTCCGGTTCCTTAAGGGCTGAGGCTGTGGTTTCAGGAATGTTGGTTTCCTGCTCTGCGGTGTTTAATGAGACCGTGTCTGTAAAGCGCTAGGAGTTCCCTGGGATGAAAGCGCGGACTTAATTTGGTCACACATTGCTTGTGAAATTCTCTAAAATGACTGCCCCCCACCCCCACCCCGGATTTTTAAATAACACTTTGAAATCAATGTTTATTTAGATGGGATAACCAGAACAGCCCTATGTAGTTTACCAGTCACTTTCAACGGCAGTCTCGGAGTAGAAACATTACTTCAAGATTACAGATGAGGAGATTAACATTGTTTCTTATAATAGGAATCATCATCATTACTAAAAGTAATCCATTTCGAAAGGAAAACATAAATTTGTGTATCTGAGAAATTCCTTCTTCTGGAACCACTTTCAAGGGATGCTCCGGATGTGGCCTTCAAACAAAAGGAAAGAGCAAAGCGATGTTATCATTTAGGTCAGGAAAATAAACAGAGTTTTCCATTTTCTTCCCTCTTTTGTAAGCAGTGACATCTGAGAGGTTTCTCACCAGCAGGCTTCTGCCCCGCCTGAAATTGTCTGACTGACAGGAGCCTAAACAAGGGTGGGGGCAACCTGGGGGCGCCTCCCTCGCGCTCTAAACAGTATGCTGCCAGTGACAGAAGTGGGGCTACAGTTTTTTCTTTCTTTAAACTTTATTTTTATTTGGAGAGAGGAGAAGGGAGGAAGAAAGAGAAGGAGAGAAATACCTTGTGTGAGAGAAACATCTATTGGTTGCTTGCCCCAATCAGGGACTGAACCCACAACCTATGGATATGCCGTGACCAGGAACCGAACTGGTGACCCTTTCGTTTCGGGAGAACGGGTGACACCCAACCAATTACGCTGCACCAGCCAGGACAGAGGCTACAGTTTTTAGGGAAATATCTTCCGGTTCATCTTATGGGAGCATTGCATCGTCTCTGAACCCTGAAAATGGGGAGGAGGGTACAAAGCATTGAGATGTGCGGGCATCTGCTTGCTTTCTGTGTGAGGCCTAAATATGTCCAAGGACTCCCACACATGGCAGTGAAGCTGCTTCCCTGGTCTCGGGTGGGAGTGGAGAGGCTGATATAGGAGCCCCACCTGCGGAACCCCTTCTTCCTGTGCAGTTTAACCTACCATCAGAGAAGGTCGTCATGATGCGGTCTTACATATAAGGCCCAGCAAAGTTGAAGCAGCCACGTGTGAAGCAGCGAGGAAGTGACACAGGCGGCTTTCAGACTGAGCTACCTGAACTGACTTCAACATTGTCTCCTTCTCTTTCAGAGACCCAGGCTTCTTGCATGTCACAGCAGAGTGATGGTACTCCCGCGATGGCAGACTTCCAGGAGGAGGCGACTGTGGCAGACTTCCAGGAGGAGGCGACTGTGGCTCCCTGTCCTCTGCAGTGACCTGAGATGTACTGAAAAGGCTCCTCGGCAAGAGTTGGCCAGCTATGGCCCGCAGGCCGAGTCCAGCCCATGTAAGGCCAGCAAGTTAAGACTGGTCTTTACATTTTTAAATAGTTGGAGGGGGTGGATTTTTTAAAGAATAACAGAAAATGTATAAAGGTCAAGTTTCTACAGCTGTAAACACTATAATCAATGTTGTATCGAAACACATATTATGGGTGCTTTCACATTACAAATGCAGGGTCGAATACAGTTGATTATTGCTGTTCACGGTAGTTATGTTTTATAAAATCACCAGGAACACGGAATCAGCAAATACTGAACCATTGCACCTCAGGTTCCTGCAAGCCTCTGGTCACACTTTTGTTAACAGATCGATACATAACCTTCTTTCACGTGTTTCTTCTGTTGGAAAGGTGTTTATCTGCTAACATGGAAGTCACGCTAACGACACTATAACTCATGCTTGGACAAAACACAAATAGTTTCTCCCTTTTCTGGTACATCACGGCCTTCTTGCACATAAGGACACTAGATAGCACTTCACTCAGGTGTCATTTCAAACAGCAAAATCACTCACAAATGCAAAAAAAAAAAATAAACTGGCACTACACAGGTCGCTGAAAGGACTTGTGTGCAGCCTGAGGGCAGAAGAATGCTGCCCTGTGCAAGCGTCACAGCCCGGGACAAAGGCATCAGGAGACCCGCATTTTTCACTGCTCTGCACAGGTCCATGAAAGACTACAAAGGCACCACAAGTGTGGATTTGGGGGTTACAGTTAAATTTCAGGGAGTCAGCAAATCTGCACGTACTGAATCCAAGAATAATGAACATAGACTGTGCCTGCTGCAGAAACCACGTGGACAACAATATCTAAAACATTTACCGCGCCGCCCATTACAGAAAAGCGTGCCAGCCCCAGCTGCCCAGCATTCCCGGCCGTCCCGCAAGGAGGGTGGCACAGGCACGGACAGACTGACTCCGGCCTGGCAGCGTCCAACCAGGGGGGCTCCTGAAGAGTAGCAGACCAACCAGCTACAGGGGGGCAGGGAGGGCGGGGGGGGGGGGTGCGGTTTGCATCCAGATTTCCAAACCGGAGGACAAAGCTTCCATTTCTTCCCGACGCAGATCTTCTGGTTTTCGTTCAACAAACATTTAGCCTTCTATTCACCTGGGTCCGTGCTGAGTGTTGGGAGCCACTCAGCGTTCCTGGTCTCATTGTCACACCCTCGCTCTGTCGGTGTGCTGAGAACCGAAGTCACGAAGGGGAGTTGGACGGACAGAAGATTGGAAACGAAGGGCCTGGCCAGTTCATAATGCCGATCATCAGTCTCTGAGACAGATTATTTTAAATACTTCATTTGTTAAATACCTTGTTATGACTTTCTATTTTCCAGAAAGGGTTTGAGAGAGCTTGCAAACAAAGTCATGGTAAAATCAAGAGGTAAAAAGCCCTGGCCAGGCAGCTCAGTGGGTTAGAGCCTCTTCCCAACAGGCCAAGGTTGTGGGGTTTGATCCCCAGTCAGGGCACATGCAAGAATCAACCAAGGAATGCATAAATAAATCAATATCTCTTTCTCAAATCTACATATTAAATGTCTAAGTATTTGCTTAGTATTTTTTCCAAAGATTTATTTGTTTATTTTTAGAGAGAGAAAGGAGGGAGAAAGAGGAGAGAAACATCAGTCAGTTGCCTCTCATACACATCCCAACTGGGGACCAGCCTGGTAATCCAGGCATCTGCCCTCATTGGGAATTGAACCAGCGACCTTTCAGCTTGCAGGCAGATGCCTAACAAACTGAGCCACATCAGTCAGGGCTAAGTACTTGCTTTTCTGATAATTTGGCTGTACTCAAAAAAAGAACCTAAGATACCAAAAGTGGTGGGTTGAATAATTTTGAAATGAACCTTTATAGAGAACTCTTTCTCACCTAGCCTTTTGATAAGAGTTGGCAGGCATCTGGTTAAAGGCTTAGAGAGACTCTATTTTGTTTTTAATTGAGGGGCAATCCATATGTAGAAATATTAGACTGCCTTGTACTGGCAGATGAATCTAGGTATTTTTCTCAGGACACAGGTCAGGGTTCACCGCAGGCATGAACAAGTCACAGCTTCCCTCACCAGAGAGGCCCAGAGGTCATTCCATCCTTGACGCTTTTCAGTCCACCGCCTCATGAAAAAATCCCAGCAATGACAAGGTGTGTTTCTCCTAAGCGCCTCGTGGAGACGGGTCTACCTGGCGTCCCCTTATGCTTATGCTGACTCTTAAGTCTAGGAAACATGTACCTTCCTATTTCTTGACGTGGAGACGGAGGCTCAGGCAGACTAAGAGCTGGAGTCCTGGAATTCTCATCCCGCTTAATTTTCCCATCAATCATGTCCTATTACTCCTGCTACCAGTGCTTAGTGATATCAAAGCCGTGCGTGGAAGATTAAGAAACAGGCTGCGTGCGGATGACAGCCGCAGAATCTGGCTCCCCCTCCACCTGGTAAACACACAAGCTGCGGAACAGCCAGCTCGGCCTGGACGTACGTACATATGTACACTGCAGTGATTCTCAACCCTGCAGGGTGGGCTCCACATTCCTGGCGGGGGGGTAGGGAGTTATTCTAGCCCAGGGGAGCACCAACGATCCACCTTCGCATTTGAAGAGTATCCTATGGTGAGTCATTGAACCGGGTATCTCTACGTTGAAACGCACTCCTCCCTTCTCCCTCCCACACCCCTCCACTCCCAAATACCTGAGATAAAGCGGGTGCTAAAGATAATGCGTAAGGAAAAAAAAAAAACAAACCAGGTAGGAGACCCTAAACCCTCTTGTGTCCGGGGATTGTTAAAGGGATTTGACACGTGCAGAGGTCTCCTCCCCGCTGGGTGGAACGCCAGACTCTCCTGTGGACTAAGCAGGAGAGTCCTCGTCTGAAACAGCATCTTTGAACCCAGACGCAGCCCCCTCCCGTGGCGCTGGTGGCTTACTTTTGTAAGCACTGAAAGGGCACTGGGAGGTGTGAACCTGAACTTAAAACCTCAGCCCTTCAACCTCATTTGCATCTTTGATTTTTTTTTCTCTCCAGATTGTTGCAACCAAATTAACTCTCTTCCGGGCTCCTAGCCCCCTCTCCCAGAGGCGAGGCTAAGAGGAAGATAAGGGGGTGTGAGGAGAAGTGCTTTATCTGGCCAGAGAAATGTGGGCTGGAAAACAAAGAATGGTGATAAAATTACTTGGTGTGTGTTTCCTGCTGCTCATTGCAGAGTAATGTCTGACCTGTTCAAAGATTTTAAAGTTTTCTCCAAAACGCTTTTTCAAAAGCCAAGATTTCTATTTGGGAGCTGTTTGTGCTGAGTGAACTAAATATCTTGACTTCATTGCTAATTCTTTACAGGAGAGCTGGTTAGGTAAGCCAGTAGGTAAATGGCGAAGTGGGCTAAGATACAATCACACCTACCAGGCTGTACATGAAGAGGGACCCCAAGAAAATTGTCAGAGTAATTTGAGGCAGAGAGACAAGGAAAGCAATGACACACAGCCCCGATAAAGAAGTAGACAGCTGAGATCTTGGTCCCGAAGCGGGAGAATCACACCTTGTGAGTATTAGGAGCGGAATCTTACTCTGGCCATTTGTCACAAGAGAAAGGGAAAAGGCAGCATCCAATACAAGTGCGTTTGTCTCCCCTTACCCTACTTAACATTTCCTCCAGCCCCCACTAACCCTGATTCGAGGATAAATATAAATCCTTAAAGATTTTATTTATTTGTTTTTAGAGAGGAGGGAGGGGGAAAGAGAGGGAGAGAAGCACTAGGGGGAGAGTGAAACAGTCCTTATTGAGACTGATGGTTTCAGAGTCCAAATGGGGAGAGGAAAGACATCCAACTGCCAGTCCCCTCTCTGCTTTCTGCATCTCTCGTTAGGAGGCATTCACAGGGCCCTCAAGATGTGCTCTCACGGGTTGTTAGATTTCCGTGTCCCCAGCTGGGTGGGGGCTCCAAGTCGGCTATAACCACATCTGGGGGCCACAGTGTCACCCCAGAGCCTTGCTTCCTGTAGGTGTTTGGAACTGTCTGCTGGGTGCGACAGGCGTGGCTGAGCGGAAGCGGCTCCTCCACCCAGCAGACCCCGGCCACCAGACGGCCCTCCGCCCCCACCGTTTCCCCGAGCCAGGAGCCGGAGCCCGGAGCCAGAGCTGGAGCCTTTGTGGTAGGAAATACATGTCCTCCATCCCGTCTTCAAAGGCAGGGCTTGTTGGGAAGCAGATGGTCCGTGTTCTGCTCTGCACATTTGTGGAGCGCTGGCAGGAGGCCAAGCCCTGTGTTAGGGGAGGGCGCAGAGGCGGGAGTAAGGTAATGTTTGCTTCTAAAGGGGTTACCGTCCAGTAGCAGGGCCAGAGCAAAACCAAAAGGGAACAAAACAGCAGCCCAGACAGTGACAAAATAATGTGGCAAAACAGAACCAGAGGCAGGACGCCTCGCCCATTCCGGGGCCTTTTGGAGTCTCTCGAAGGATGTGTTAGAGTCAGGGAGGCGGGGTGAAATTTCCCACTCATCTGCTCTCTCAGAAGTGTTGGGGACCTGGGCGGCAGGACCCTTAGGTCACTTCGGAGGACGCCTGTGGCACAGCTGGGTGGCGCCCCACTCACTAAGGAGGACAGAGAACAAGGGCAGAGCACCGCTGGGGGTCCCCAAACTCCTCACTGGCCAGGAGACCATTTTGTTTTGTTTTGTTATTTTTTTTAGCCCTCAGAGACTTCATGTTTTGAAAACTGATGTCTGTCAATCAAAGTGCATTGATTAAGTAAACCTAATTATTTTTCTTATTATAATATATCCACCACACCGGTCACAGCTAGTTGAAGCTTCCGATGACCACAGGGCAGCCAATGACCCTACCCTGGAGAGGGAGTAACTCCTGATCGTAGCCAACAACGTCCTTCATTATTAGGACAGAGTCACTGGGCCAAGACGAGATTTGTATTAGCATTTTCTAGTGTTTTTTCTTTCCCTTTCTTTTTCTTTCCATTTTTAAAATCCTGACGCAGCAACCGGTTCTTCACTCTGGTACACACTAATTGTGAATCAGGGTCTGTGTCTAAATGTCAGGGAGTCTAGGGCAATTCCCCCCTTTTTCATTGATGTGCGTGCACACATTCCACGTAAGTAAGTGTTTTGGTTGACACCAGCCAGCCTTTTTTCCATTCCAGCTCTCCACAAAGCCTCCAGCGCCTTATGGAAGAGATTCATAAACAAAATAATTGTCTCCAATAAACTAGGGAATTCAAGAACCTAAGACATGGAGTTAAGAAATAAAAACGCTCACGGGATCCTGATAACTATCAAGGAACAGATCTCCCCATCTGAGGGCCCTGAGATCTTGGGTAAGGTGACCTCCAGGCCTGAGGCTAGTGCTCTGGGGCTGGAACAGCATGGGCGGGGTTTCCCCGTGTTCCAGCCAGGAGATGTTCAAACCCTCCAGGAGTTCAGCTACCATTTACCTTTCCAAACCCGATCCTTCGGTCAGGCGTCTCTTGGGAGCTCGGGCCCCATATTTCCATCCCCTATGAGATGGCTGCACGTTGATGCCCTGCAGATGCCTCAGTGCCTCACAGCTTAACTCTCTGTAGCTTCCCATCCTCATCTCAAATCTGCTGCCGCACTGCTTATCTCGGTGGCACCGCCTCCAGCCCCCCACCCAGGCCCTGGAGTGCCGTCCTTAATCTCCCACTTCTCTCTCATTCAAGCAAGACTGTCAGAGAGTCCTGATTGTAGCTCCTAATTAACTCTGCCCAGGAGCTCCTCTCTTCTCCCCACGCCACTCTCTTGGCTCTGACGCTGTGGATCTTTTGTGGGTATTATTGTGAGGGACTCAGTATTGCTCCGCTTCTGCTGGACTTTCCACAGAATCCAGCCTCCACATCACCTGCAGATTTTTCTCCTAAAAGTCAGACCTAATTCTATGCTCCCTCCTTGACAGCTTTTCCCGAGCTTCCCATTGCCTGTGGAGTAGCGTTCTGATTCCTTAGGATGGCATGCAAGGCGCTTTTCCACCTTGCGGGTGCCAGCTCCTCCGGGCCCTCGTCCTGCCACACCTTCCCGGACAGAGCGCCGTCCTGCAGCCACACAGGCCCCTCCTCTTTCCTCGCCACGCCAGACTCCCCCAGGCTGCCCGGGGGCGCCTCGCCTGGAACACGTGTGCACCCTCTCCCCTCTGACCAGCACCAGTGCCAGCTCAGATGTCATCTCCTTTTGCGGGCCTCTGGGTGGAGTCTGCACCCCAGCACAGTTTATTAAAATTATTTCTGTCTGTCTCCTTGAAAAGACTATAAGCATCTCCAAATTGAGGGGGGTCACTGATACTTCTGTGTCTTTCCTCTGTTGGCACTTAGTAGGTACTCAACAAATCTGTTGCATGATTAACCAGGTAAAAGTCTAGGGCCAAAGCTGAATTCTACAGCAGAAACTCCCTAAGGAAATGAAGCTTCCAGGTCTTCAGGACCTTGCTCTTGGAGTCTGGCCACCCAGGCTTGGGTGGTATTAACCTTAATTAATATTGATCTTATGAGTATGTATAGTTTATTTGAGGCACCAGTTTAAACTAGGAAAGGATAAGAAACAGACATTCAGAAGTAATAATACATAAGCTTACTCTGCGTCAAGCATTGCTCTAATGTCTTCACTGTTGCTTTCAGTCCTGCAGATATGAGCACGGAGACTAAGTGACAATTTCCCCGAGATCACAGTTAGTGAAAGAGAATCCGTGCGTCCAGAGCCTGCGCTCCCAGCCACTCCGTCACATGACCTCCAGTAGAGAACAAAAATCACAACAGCTAGCGGAGCCCGAGGGCTCACCACGCGCCAGGTTCTGTTCTAAATGCTTGACGTGGTTTACCAGGCGGGAGCCCTGGACCACCTAAGCTTGCACCACGTGGTTTTCCTCATCTGTAAAGTGGGGTAACGTTGCCTCCGACCTTTGTAAAGGTTAGTAGGGGGGGATGAAGTAAGATGATACACGCAAGAGGTGGAATTGTGCAGACGACTTGTTTCAATGAACAATTACCCCTGTGACCCGGTGGACACTCACAGCACTAGGGAGCAAAGGTGGGGAGGGAGGAAGTGGCAGTGCTGGCAGGCAGTGACAAGACAGGGGTCCCAGCCCAGTGGAGGCAGAGGTGTGAACAACAGTCCCGCCAGGGCCCCCTGATGGGGGTCACGCTGAGAAACGGCTGGCCCCCTGACGGGGGGTCACGCTGAGAAACGGCTGCACGGAAGCGCACCTCTGCTATGTCACTGAGGAGAGAGACACACGGGCCCTGCAGGCTGAGTGTCCTCACCCAACACGGCCCCTGCCCACTCGCTGCTGCTGTACAACACCCCCAGGAGGTCACAGCCTGACCTGCGTCCACCTCTGCAGAGTCTGGGGTGCTGGGGTTCAGCATCCCCGAAGGCCCTTCCAGTTCAACGCTCCTGACTCCACCGCTTCAGACTCAGGCTCCCCAAGACACTTGATCAACCTGCCCTTCCTTGCTGGGGAGACCCACCCTTTTTGAAAGCCGCCCTTCCTCCTGGGAAAGAAAGGGCCCATTGCTTCCCCATCTCAGAGGGACTCTGGTGCTCTGCGCAACCCCTTTCTCTCCATGGGCAAATCTGCCTTTGTCTTGAAGCCTATGCGTGCTCACTCCTGAACTTCAGAAAACCTTGCTTTCTTTGACTGCCAGCACCCTATGGCTGTCTCCTCTACCTGTCTAATTTAGTGGGTGACCATTAGCTTTGACCCCAAGTCCACTGATGTCCTCTCTGTAATGAGGTAGCTCTCCTTGCCCTAAGGGGGCAAAGGATGAAGAACCCCTCAGCTTCTCCAGCAGAGATAAACTGAATACTCGCATCATCACACAAGCAACAGGAACACAAAGAGAACTTTCTCCTTTGCAAGTTCAAGGGAGCCTAAGACATTATTTTAAAAGTCTTTTCCTTTTACAGATTTTTTTTAGGGATGCGAGGTGGGAGGGGTAGGCACAGGGCAGTGGGAGAGGTGGAGAAGGAAGGGACTGAGGGAAGGCAGAGGAGGAGTCAGCGAGGGGGCCAGCTCGGGACCCTGGAACGAAGCTGGTTTGAAGGATCGGGGGAGAAAAGTCACAGGAGAGTGAGGGAAGAACAGTGTGAAGAACAGTGACCAGAGTGACACAGATCCAAACATCAAGAGGGTGAGAACAGGAAGAGGCTGAGAAGTTAGTGCGAAAACTGGCAAGAGAAATGGCATTTCATTGGGCGACATGAGGAGGAGACTCCAGCTCCCTGGGTGTCTCCAAACCTGGAGACACGTGTAGGGTGTGGTGTGGTCGAGACTCAAGAATCTAGTGAGTGTACTCTAGCAATTAAACCCTTGCATGAGCCCCTCTTTTGTGTACTTCCTTCCCTCGCTGCTTGGTTCTTCCTGCGTTGTTTGAAGGTGTTGTTTTATTTGGGAGCACTGTCTCCTGCTTCCTGATTTGATCTGTGTACATACGTGTTTGGGGATTACGTGGGTTTAGGGTCACAGAAAACCAGAAAGAAGTGGGTGCAAACAAATACACGGAGTTATCAGTCTTTGAAACTGCGTCCTTATTCTTTCATGGACTGCCACTGTCAAAGATCACCCAAAACACCACCCTGAAGTTTCAATGGCCGCCGGTCCTTTGATGTCAGGCTGAATGATCCAACGAAGTCCTTCAAAGGGGCAGACTGTGGCCATGGTGCCCCTCCCAGGGTAGAAGGCCGACTGTCCGTTCCCATGGGTGGCGCTGTGGCAAAGATGAACCTATTTCATCTTCAGAATTCGGGGTCAGCGGGTGAAATATTCTCTAGCTTTTTGAGATATTGCAACATTTTGCATGGTCCCGGGGGTTCAAATCTCTTCTTGTTTTAATAATCTTTGCAGCCTGTGCGAACTTTTAATTTCCTGCTTTCTTGGAATGATTTTCCGCGATCCGTTCATATTTTGACATGTTGAAATACTGCAGCAAAGTGGGGCTCAGTTCATCTTCGTTATTGGAAACATGCCTCCTATCAGCTGGCCCCAGGAGTCAGGGAAACTGGTTCTCTAGTGCATGGCAGTGAATACCCCATGGTCCTGATGAATTATCCCCTGTGCTCCGTGCTCGGGCGGGCCAGGAGCCTTCGCTGGCTGCAGGTAGTAATGCTTACCTGTGCTTCTGCAGGAGGGGTCGGGGGCCTGGGCAGTCTCCAGCTTTAAAAGCCTTCCTAAGGCTCTTTTTACCGGGAACACTCTCAGATCACGGGCCAGGGAGTCACTGCACACTTCGTTCTGAGAGGCTTCTGGCTTTGATGAGCAGTTACAAATAATACCTATCTATACAGTAAATAGGAAGTATGGTACATTCATTCAAGTTATATCATGGAATTTGAGAAATATTTGACAGCTTGAAAAGGAGGGGAGCATGTTCAATGAAACAAAGAGTCCTTTGGAGGCAAAAAGGTGCTAGAATCCTGCACTGAAGGAATGTCTTTGTCTTAACAGGTGATACCACTGTTTTGGGTTTAGACACCTCACACTTATCAAAACCTAGATTGTGAGTGCAAAATAGGGCCCTGGCTGGTGTGGGTGAGTGGACTGAGCCAAAGGGTCACCAGTTTGATTCCCAGTCAGGGCACGTGCTAGGGTTGCAGGCCAGGCCCCCAGTAGGGGGCGTGTGAGAGGCAACCATACGTTGATGTTTCTCTCCCTCTCTTTCTCCCTCCCTTCCCCTCTCTCTAAAAATAAATAAATAAATTTTTTTTAAAAAAGAATGCAAAATAGGTGAAAGGGGTCAAGAGGTACACACCTCCAGATATGAAACTAATCAGTCATGGGGATGTAATGTTCAGTGCAGAAAACATAGGCAATAACAGTGTACACATTTTGAACGGTGACTAAGTCTCAAGGGTAACTGCACTTACTGTGGTTGTCATTTCAGTGTCATCAAATGTCGAGTGACTGTGTTGTACACCTGAAAGGAATACGGTATTATACGTCAATTATACTTCAATTAAGAAAACGACCATTGAAGGGCTCTGACAGCTGCTGCTGCATGGCCAGGCTCTCCAGCATGAGAGGAAGCACAAGGAAACTGAGGGGACAGGCACAGAGCACGAATGCACAATGTTGTTAGAACAGCAACATCTGTGAAGGTCCCTGTGCTTGCAGGGAGCCGAAGAGAGTACTGTGAATCATGAAGCATTATTTCCTATTAGCTACAGCTTTATCTCTGGTTTGGAGACAGACAAATACTCCAGCAGCAAAGAAAAGAGCTTATCCAACTCAAGCTTGAGAAATAGAAGCTGGCCATAGGCTGGGGGAGATGCAATTATAGTCTTATGGCTGGTGGACTGTTGAGTGAGTTATCTGACTGGAAGTGTGGTCAGAGTTTTTCAAATATTTACCACTTTCTTTCTTCCTCCTTTCTCTCTCTCTTCCTTTCTTTCTTTCTCTCTTTCTTTCCTTTCTTTATTCTTTCTGTCTTTCCTTCCTTCCTTTCTCTCTCTCCCTTCCTTCTTTCCATCCATCTTTCCTTCCTTTCCTTTTCTTCCTTCCTTCCTTTTTTCCTCCTTCCCTCTTTCCCTCCCTCCCTTCTTTTCCTCCCCTTTCTTCCTTCCTTCCTTCCTTCCTTCCCTCCTTCCTTCCTTCCTTCCTTCCTTCCTTCCTTCCTTCCTTTCTCCTTCATTTTAAATATATATTATAGGTGGAAGAGAGAGAAAATATTTGGATTGCTTGGGAATAGTTTTCAATCTTTCAAATAAAACTCGTACAAATAAAATAACTGCTATCTACATGTAGCTATTTAAATCTAAATAAAAAAAAATGAAATACAATGAAACATTCAGTTCCTCAGTCACTCACACCAGCGGTATTCCAAGTGCTCAACAGCCCCATTGGCCAGTGGCTGCCCGAGTAACACGGAGGTGGATTATTTCCGCCACAGCAGAACGTTCTTGTACACCGCCGCTCTAGACTTTCTTGGGTCTCTTTCTTTGCAAGTATTATATAGCTACTTTATTTCTTTAAGCCTCCTTACCTAATAAGTTTCCTTCCAAGGACTACTATGAAATTTATTTATTTATTTATTTAATGTATTGATTAGAGAGAGAGTGAAAGAAAACATTGGTTTGTTTTTCTACTTCTCTGTGCACTCATTGGCTGCTTCTTGTGTGTGCTCTGACCGTGGCTTGAACCTGCAACCTTCGCGTATCAGGATGATGTTCTAACCAGCTGAGCTACCGGGCCAGGGCCTAGGGAATTTAAATGTGATATTCATTGTATGGAAAGCATTCATCCCAGCACCTGGCACATTATAGTGCTTAATAACAGGTAGATCGACAAGTTCACTCAGCCTGGAGCCAAACACATTTGTCTTTTAAAAAGTACCTGCAAAGCTTTTTGAAACACTTTCCTTGGGAATCAGACTACTTTTATGGGAACAAGTCACTCAGGTCACTCATCATGGCTGATGAGAACCGTTGTCAGAGTCATAAGGAATGTAAGGCTTTTGCTTTCCGCAATGCTTGGTATCTTAATCAGCAAGAGAAAGAAAGAAATGAAAATCCCCTATGAGGAGCAACATTTCCAGCCCTAACTCACTTTTTTAAAAAGTCCAATGAGGTGGAAAATCTCTGCAGAGGTGTTTATACCGCTGCAGTCAACACAGCCTTGGGCCCAGACAGGCAACCAGCTCTGCTAATGGGAACTGTGTACACACAGCAAGGGTAATTACTTTGGGCTACAGCTGCCAACTTGATTTAGCAAACTCCCTGCCTGCAAGGACCGATCATCCCCTGGAGAATGGACCCAAATTCGCTGCAACTGCACAGACCCACCTCAGCTTCCCGTGCCACAGGCTCTTTGAGGTCTTTTGTAATTTGCATTCCTTAGGCAAATGGAATTTAAATTCCTTAGGCAAATTTCATCCTGATGGAACACCAAGATGACATGCAAGCCATTATCTCATTGTTTAGGATTTCTGCCTTATAATCATTAATGTGTGCTTCAGCTGGCAGGTGAGGGAAAGCATTTGGGCTCCATTCCATTCTGCTTTCATGAATGTTCCTTTACCTTTCAACAGCCTCTGCTTTTCATAGCACCTTCCCAGATATCTCAGTTGTCCTTTACGATACTCGGGTGTGTGGGGAAAGGCATAATGAGGTATAGCAGGAAGTCACAGGACGGGTTTCTGGTGCAGGGCTGGAAGGTAAAGAGTCTGGAAGAACTGTATCGTAACATCGTCGAGTGAGTGCACTTCCACAGACCTGGATAGTGCAGCCTCCTACACACGGCAGTACGGATGAGCAGCCCATTGGCCCCAGGCTGCAGGCCCGTACAGCTCGTTACCTTACTGAATACTACAGGCAATTGTAACACAGTGGTGTTTGTGTGTCTAAATTTATCTAAACATAAAAACGGTACCGTAAAAATACAGTATAGAAGACTGTGCATGCGTGTGTGCCGACACTGGCCGTGAAGGGAGGCACCTCTGGGAGAGGAATAGACTTCAGGAGGAGGGAAGGGGGATGGGAGCCAGGGAAGAAGAGAATGGAGAGAGGGGAGAGCAGAGATAGAAAGAGACCCAGAGAGATAGATCCAGAAACAATAAAAGGGAGAAGGAAAGGAGAGAGAGGGAGAGAGACGGGGAGGAAAGAGGAGGAGAAAGGGAAGGGAGTGAGCGTGTGAGTGTGTACCTGTGTGGCGGGCCAGGCTTCCGGTCTCCCCTCGGACCAGACCTCCCCCCTTGCTCCTTCACCGGCTCAAGGCCCAGCCAAGAGTGCACAGCAAGTGGACAGTACGCCGACCTTCAGCCTATCTTAAAACCACCCAACCCCAGAAGGAAATCCAACACTGTAGTGGGGGGCCCGCCTTTCTATTTATTTATTTTAAAAATGAAATTTATTGGAGTGACGTTGGTTAGCAAGACCATAGAGGCTTCAAGTGCACATTTCTGTGATACTAGGTCTGTACATTGCACTGCATGCCCACCACCTGAAGCCAAACCAACTCCCACCATGATGTATTAGGCCCCCTGCCACCCTCCCACGCTTTCCCCTCCGGCAACCACCACCCAACGGAAGCTCCTGGACACAGACAGCCTTTTTAGTCAACGACACTTCAGTCAACAGCCAACTGCATACACGCGTTTACGGCGGCCCCGTTAAGATTGTGATGGAGCCGAAGAACACCCTCTGCCCAGCAGCCTCACAGCCGTCATAAGGTCTCAGCACAACGTCCCGTACCACTGTGGTTACAGCCTCTGCGTAGTGTCGCTACCATCTAGAATGCCCGCGGCACTCACCTGGGCCCAGAGCTCCCCATAGACGTCTACCTTCCCTTTGTAACCAATGCGACAGCCCATGGACCCTTGGCACTCCTATTGCCGTTGCTCTTCAGAAAGATCAACAAACTTTGAACGTTTATTACTTACGGGCCCTAGAACAGACAAGGCACCTCAAGGGGCACATAGCCAGGTGGGGGTGGAGAGAGATGGCCTGGGGTCCTGTTGCTTTTGGAGTGGACAGGGGGGCCTAGGATTTCCCAGATGGACTCGCTCATCACTATTGGTGAATTTAAAACAGAAGCACAAGAATGCAAAGCATGATGAAGATAAAAAAAGGAGCCCAAACAATCCGTTATCAAACAAGATCTCCAAACAAAGGAGCCTGAGTAGGGAGAGGCAGCAGGCCTCTTTATCTAGTCCTGAGGCCGGGAATGTGCCCCTTCCAGGTAGTCAGGTTCTTGCATTGCAGAGAAAAGCCATCTGTCAGGGCGCACACTCCAGTTCCTGCTGCGTTGGTGGCGATGCTGGTGTAAACAGACCTACTGTGCTGCCTGTTGCATGACAGTGTAATTACAGCAGTAGGCTGTGGCATCCAGGTTCGCCTACGTGCTTGTAGCAGTGTTTGCACCTCCACCTCACCTAGGGACAAGGACGCAGCTCTTGGCACATAGCATCCAGGTTTGTGTACGTGCTCTCACTGGTGTTTGAGCCTTCACGTCACCAAAGGACAAGAATGCAGTTCTCGTGTCGCAGATTCGATTCCCTGCTGGGTTGCAGGCCATGACCCCCAGCAACCGCACATTGATGTTTCTCTCTCTCTCTCCCTCCCTTCCCTCTCTGAAAATAAATAAATAAAATCTTAAAAAAAAGAATGCAGTTCTCAGCACCTATGCTGGCATATGCAGCGTAGGGTTTTAACTGTTTCCCTTGTGCCCAGGGAGCCACGTGAGATTGCAAGGTTGGGTAGGTTGCAACCACACCACATGGCTAACTGGTCTATGCTGCAAATGGGAAGAATTGTATCCTGTGTTTCACAGGCAGGCCTAAATGGAGTCTTTGTACATTTCCAATCATATAGTCGATTTGCAAACAGAACTGTAGATTCTTTCAACCATTATCCTAAAACAAAACTTTGCCTGCATATTTACCGTGACTTAATTTCTCCTTAGCTTCTTGGCAACAGGGTGGCAGAATAATTTCTTTGAGACTTTGACTAATGTGGTTATTTTGCTATGGATCTTCACTTTCTCAAAATGTTTATTAAAAAATATTTTATTTTTAGAGAGAGAAGGGAGAAAGAGAGGAACAGAAACATCAATGTGTGAGAGAAACAGGAATTGGCTGCCTCTAACATGCCCCCAACCAAGGATCTGGCTGGAACCAGGCATGTGTCCTGACTGGGACTCGAACTGGTAAGCTTTCAGTTTGCAGGCTGGCACTCAACCCACTGAGCACACCAGCAAGGGCCCTAAAATTCCTGACTCGTGATGCTGAGGCCAAGTAGATGGGCTCATGCTAAGAAATTTGCCTCCCAATTAGGAAAAGATCAGCAAATGGGAGATGGTCTGAGGCAGTGGACCTGGGCTTAAATCTCCACTCCATCTTCCAGCTCTGGGTATCTTAATTGTCAGTACCTCCACGTATACTCACCTTAGAAAGAAGGGACTGCCTATGCTCCACGGGGTACTGTGAGGCTTACATACACGTGTGTAAAAATGGACAGAAGCGATACAGAGACCCGAGAATGCAGCTGGGAAACCCCACCCCTCTATCGCCCATCTTTCCTGCACATCCCCCCTCCCTACCCCAAACTGGCGATGTTGGAAAGCACCAATTTGAATTATCTTCCTAAGTTTTCTTTAGATTTTCCTTTTAAAAAAATCTCACTTGTCTCTATCAAGCCTGAACGAGAAAACAAAAATCTCTTAAAGAACCCTTTAATTTTGCTGCAATTTTCCAAGTAATTCCATCTACAAATTGGTAGGCAGGATGCTTTAACAAGTACCTCGAGTTTCGTCAAGATCTTAGCTGCCTCTCCTCAGCACACAGAAGCCCATCCGAACGTTCGTTACCTGGCGTTCGTTCTGTTTCAGCACCTGGGAGGGCAGGTGATGCCAGTCTGCCTCACAGCTGTGTCTTCAGCACTGAACACATCAGGTGAACAGCGGGTGCTGGCCGACTGGACGTTTTGAATAAGTAAGTTGACGGGAGAGCCCTGGCTGGCATAGCACAGTGGACTGAGCGTGGGCTGCGAATCAAAGTGTCGCACGTTCAATTCCCAGTCAGGCCACATACCTGGGTTGTAGGCAATGGCCCCCAGCAACTGCACATTGATGTTTCTCTCTCTCTCTCTCTCCCTTCCCTCCCTCTCTAAAAATAAATAAATAAAATCTTTTTTAAAAAGTAAGTTGACGGGGCCACTGAAGTCATGTGCATCTCCCTGCGTGCTCCTGAGAGCCTCTCCTCCATCCCGGTGACCTCACGAAGCCGATGAGTAACTCACGGCTTCAGAACGGTTCAAACCGAAACAGTCGGTATTTCAGGCCTAAGACATTTTGATTTCGTTCAGCCCTGAAGCAAATGGGTCTGAAGAGAGAAGCAAATGAAAAAAAAAAGGCTTCGGTCTGGGTGTATCTTTTAAAAAATTATAATGAAGTTGGCTTTTTCTCCTTTTCTACACTCACAGTGAATAATGGTCAAAAACCAAACCTACCTCTCCTGAGATCAGTATCACGTTTTACCTGAGAAACGCACTTGGTTCAAATTCATTCGCAAAGAACTCATTTAACATCAGCACGCACAGCGTCCGTGCACAGTATCTATGCATCATGGTTAGTTTGAAGGTTACGATTCCACAGGGTTTAACAATGTCCAGTCTCCAGATGGGCAGTGGCGAGCCTGGGCGAGGGCTGGAGACAGGCGGCATCCTTGATTCTCTTCCTTTTCAAATAACGGAAGCCAATGCCATCAATCCCATTTGAGCAAATAATAAATTTATTAGGTGCCTACGAGTACAAAGCACTGGGAGCTGCTGCAGGGGGGCGGGGTACAAAGATGTGCAGGAAAAGAGCCCTGCCCTCCAGAGCTTACAATCTAGGCCACTGGTCACAACGAGGATGCACTCTAGGGCATGCGAGCCGAGTTCTTCCAAATGCACACACCCTTTGGAATCGCCTCTGGTCAAATATGGAAGAAATCCTTTCGACAGGAAAGCCCAACAGTGGGAAAGAGACCTGCTGTGGAATGAATGGGTGACCTTGGCTTTGCCCGTGAGCATCTCTCTGTGGCTGTTGCTTACTCTTGTGACTTTCTCAGCATCATTTCCTAACAGCCTTTGGAGAGCATCTCTGTGCTTCCCGAGCCTTCGCCAGGGCTTCCTGTTTGTTAGTGAGCGAGCAGCTCAGCGGCAGCTCGGCCGCGGAATGATTTGCAGTCTGATTTTTCCTTCGGCGACTCTCGGCTTTCACTCGGGTCGATGCTAGAACGGCTAGCCTTGCAGGCCGCGGTTCCCGGGGCGGGGGCGAGATGCAGCGCGGAGGGGAGCGGGCCGGGCTTTTCCCTTAGACATTGAATAGTGCACTTACCGATTACATTCTGTACAGATACAGAGCACATTATAAACCTCTTCTTTTATTTATTTTTTTCTCTTAGACTGTATTCATGTAAAGTGTATTTACATTAGGAAAAAAAAAGAAGCCTTGAGGTACAAAACCCAAAAGATTATCTGAGGTATAAATACAAGTACATTTTAAATAATAATCTTTATCATGCTTAATCTATGTTTGAAAGCACAGTGGACATGTGTACATGTGTCTTCATAGAATGGTATATACAACATATAATCTTACAAATCTGAACGTCATTAAAATTGAATATACAAGTATATCTTCATGAGGAACACTGATATCCAAAATACTCAAATTTTAACACTCTAACCTGTTCCCACCAATTCTTCAAAGAACCTCTGAAATAACACTGACAATGGTAACTAAATTCTGTTATAACAATATAAAAATCCTTCTCACAACTCTCACTCATACATTATTCATTTCGACCCATACTAAATAAATTCACTAATACTGTCTCTTACAACAATCTTGACCATTATGGTAAAACCTGAATAGAGACCACCCTTTCAAAAAACTGTCCTGGTGTTTTGCTTTTGTTTTTTTTTACGATGACAACAGTTTGCCATTACCACTAAAATGTATTCCAAAAGCATCATTATAAAGGGAAAGAAAATATAGGGAAAACGAAGCAAAAAAAAAAAAGGTCAAAGCCAGAAAACCTATTTGTTTTTAAGGGCAATCTAATGAATAAACCTGTTCAGCTTTCAGAAATGCAACTTACAAACAACCAACAAACAAAGGTTGTTAATAACAACTTACAAACAACCTTTGTGGCTGTGTTAAATTAAATTAACAGGATTTCCTTGAGACATACGTAGTTTCCTATGTTCCCATGCATCATGTGTCTTAGAGTTTCTGTTAAAAACATGAAAATGCAAAGACTTGTGACAAGTAAAACGTTTTGATGCTCAATTCAGGAGTAAATGATAGAGTGTTCAGTTTTGACATTTCAACTTCTTAAAACTAGTGAGGGGGAGTTGTCATCCCTTACTAATCTGTCCTGGTTAAAAACAATGTCACTATTCGCAATCAGGTCTAGAGACAAACTCTATTTGAAATGGGATATCAGTAAATTTATTACAATTACTTTTCAGGTTAAGAAGAGTTTGATAGAAGATTCTGTTTAATAGCTAAGGAAAAAAATGGACAAGGGTAGGCTGTCCAACCCTCCCAAATAAATGGGCTCTCTTTCTGGGTGGATCCATGGGTAGTCAGACGTTCCAGGTTAAACGGAACCCGGTGCACCAGTATCCTTCTTGGAAGCGTCTCAGTGTGCCAGACACTGCGTCCCCACTTAGACATCTCTGCCATTCAACCAGCAACACACAGACATACACACACTTCTCTGTGCAAACCTTTCTTTGCTCATCTCAGTGAGAAAACATGTCAAAGAGTACCAACTATTCCAGTGGATACACCAGTCCCTCAACACGTCGCAAATAAAACGGCATAGGTGCACATACACCAGTATCACCAGAGAATGAAGTGTCTTCATTATCTTCCGCAATGTACTTAGGGTTTTGCTTCTCAGAAGCAATTCGCGTAGGAATACATTTTTTTTGCACAGTCTTATATATTCCAGTCAAGATCTATAACGCAGACCTTCAACAATCAGGAAGCAGCTTTAAAAATGTATCAAATTGCTACAGTCAATTCCTAGACTCCAACGTGTCGTTTTGTTTCAGGATTGGACGCAGAACCCGTTTTCCCAAGGGCTGGCAAGGGTCCTGGCAACAAACACCCAGACGGTGGACACAGCGGTTCTGCCTCCGTAATCACCTGGACTTGCTGTCTTTCGTGTCAGTGTTCTGGGTACAGAAGGAGTCTCGGATCTTGACAACTTCAGCCGCACACAGATGTCCGAAGGATTTCGTGTACCACTCTGGCATGTGGCCCCTGGAACAGAGAGGAAGAGCAGATGAACTCTTCGGGTTGGAAAGCCCCGGGAGGAGCTGCAGGGAGTTTCAAACGAGCTTCCATTTCTCGATCAGCACAAGGCGTGAGCAGAGATCACCTCGTGTTCCAGGGCGATCTCCCGGCACCCTCGCTACGCCCTGGGAACTGAGGAATCTACATACTGAGTCCAGATACTGAGTAAAACTCTTCAGGGAAGCTCTGGCATACAGAACAGAAACCGAGCACACGGAAACTTGCAGGGGTACTGAGATGCAAAGACTCCCAACGAGAATTTATTTACCACGAGAGCCACGTTGGAAAGAGCTTTCAGAGGTTCATTTGTTTTTTTGTCCGTAATGCTGAATTTCACTAATTTTCTGATACTACCACAACACATCTACAGCAAAGAATATAGGCCTGATTAATTACTAAAGGGGCATGTCACATTATTCAGACACCTCTGACTATAAAATGAGAAACATCTGCTTGCTAGCTCAGACTCTCATTTCCTGCGGCTTTAAATTCATGGCAGAACCACAATATCCACACTGCTTTAGGGCCATATTTTCTAAAGATCAAAATTAGGAAGTGGTATCCAAAGGCCAGGAAACGAAGGTGTTACTTATTCACCACTCTTCACGGAGTGACCAAGATACCACATGTATTCATTTAAACCACTCTTTGCATCAGACTGAAAGTCTCAGTCTCCTCCGTGACCCCCGCCGTGCCACCACCGAGTCCGGATCGGAACGTACCTCAAGTCAGCCCTGCACATGTGGGTGAGCTTGGACTTCCCGGACCCGCAGGGCTCGATCAGATACCTGGACAGGAGCACGTTGGCCCGCACCCCCACCACAGGGGCCCGGTCGTGATCCACGGATGTGAGCAACAAGGCGCAGGCCCCCTTGGGTAAGTTAGTCCTCCACGTCCTGCAACAGACAAAACCAGAGGGGAAACATAAAATTTCCAGGAAGCCAAGTTGAAAGTGGGGCCTCACTCTTCGAGACGGCCGAGGGCCCAGCCCCGTGGGGACGGCCTCCTCTGAACTACTGGGCAAGGACCCTGGCTGACAGCTCCGTACACAGCCCCTTCTCCAGGGGGCGCGCATGCTCACACAGCCAGCGCTTTCACAGAGAACCTGCCCGGAAACCATTTTCACATTTCACAACCGTGTCACGGCAGCAGCAGCATCTAGATGAGTGCTGCTCTGTTGGGAAGGTTCTGGACTAACGATGTGACAAGTCCTTGAAGATTTTTGGAATTCCTCTTTCCATGTCTCCAGAGAATTAGGAATTAGACATAATCAGCTTTAACCCCAGTGCACTTGGAACCCAAATGTTACTTCCCGGCTTCTGCGTCCTTAGCTGGCTCTAACAGGGACATCAGTCTTAAGAGGGGTGAGGATCTGTCACCAATGAGCACAGCCAATTCAACGTGCCTCTCCGTCTGAGCTCAATCGCTCCTGGATTAAAAGTAGATATATTTTCTGTGTTTGCAGGGGTGCCGCACTTTCACGGAGACCTATATTCTATTGTAAGTAATTCTACCATCTTGTAACAATCAGTGCTGCACAGGCTCACCCTTGCCCCGCTAACCCACGGGAAGATCGTACCTCAGAACGACGTAGTCGCGAGCAGGATGGGGAGCCATGCTGTTCTGGACGTACTGGTAGACCTCGGTCTGGCTGTCCAGGGTCTCGATCACCTTCGCATCCAGCAGGTCCACGTCCCACAGGTGCTGCTCTTTGAGTAGACGCCTTAAGATGTCCTCGGGCATAGCAGGGACCTCGATGGTGGACCTCCAAAGCCTCAGAGGGGGCCCTTCACTCACCTGATGAGAGGAGGTAGTTTTCAGTGCTAAGATACTTCACACGTGGTGCCTAGACTTCGAAGGCAGATTGCCAGCTGAGCACAAGGTCCTCTGCTCGGGGGCCAATAACCATCACGGCTTTAACAGGCTGTCATCACTGAGCACGTTTGAGGGTAGGCCGGAGCGAACAGAACCGCTGGTGTCACTTCAGGTCAAAATTGTTCTACCTGTTTCCCTGGGACCCATATCAGGGTCAATGCCATGAAGGAGGATCCTTTATTCGCACCCCCAAGCCTGCATGGCCACCCAGACTGCGCTCATGGTTTATTTCTTTTTAGGGTGAGAGAGACAGTGTCAGCAAACACCTGCTAAGCCATGAAACATGCATCTGCCCTCACAGGGCTTTCAGTCTCAACAAGTTAAGCTTTCCCCCAAGTGTTGCCTGTTTATCAAAGGGCCAAGAGTAGCCCTGGCTGATGTGGCTCAGTGGTTGAGTGCTGGCCTATGAATCAAAGGGTCACTGGTTCAATTCCCAGTCAGGGCACAGGCCCGGGTTGCGGACCAGGTCCCTGGCATGGGGTGCGTGAGAGGCAACCTCACACTGATGTTTCTCTCCCTCTCTTTCTCTCTCCCTTCCCCTCTCTGTAAAAATAAATAAATAAAATCTTTTTGTAAAAAAAAAAGGCCAAGAGTAGAGAGGGGTATGCAAAGGGATTCCCACCAAATTATGGGGACAACCTAAGCAGGTTGTAGAAGCCCCTGAAGCCCAGGACCACTCGTGGAATTTCCCGGGGCCCTCTAGTGTGATTCTGTGGCAGCGGGATCACACTGGCTGTTCTGACTCCTCTGACACGTGTCAGATGAGTTGTTCCTCACTGGGCTGGTTTCCACTCTCACCTGGGCATCTGCACACCTGGCTGCCCAGCTGTACAAGAACGAGAATGGGTGCCAGACCCCCGTGGAAAGCTAGCTGTATTGGTAACAGGGTCTTCTCTCTGATGAACCCAAGTCCCGACCCCTGGAACTCAACTGGCTGACGACAGAGAGAGGACTTACCTTCTTATAGGACAGCTCAGCCTGCTCAGACGTGGAGCAGCTGACCCAGCCTTTAAACTTGTCTTTGACCTCTTTGAACAGGTTGTCCACGCAGTCCTGGAGGAAGTGTTGGTAGTCAGCTGACTCGTCATTACAAAGGCGTCCTAATGCTTCCAGAGTGAGGGGTTTCAGTTCTTGTTCCGTGTAGGAATTGCGACATCGGCTCATTTCCTCAGGAACCTGTGCGGGACACGAGAGCGAAGGGAGGTCGATCCACCTGTCCGCATTCTCGTTGCCCACCAGCAGAAGTGCCAGGGCAGAAGCAATGGACTGGACCCTCCAGGCAGTGCAGGCAGGCCGACCCTGTTTCCCACAGATGGAGGAAGTCCCCGCCCACCCCACATGGCGTCTGGAGGATACTAACAATCTTCCTAAAAAGGCATCTGAACAGCTTATTATAGTGTAAGGGACCTTTGAAAAGTCACATTAGCAGGGTAAGTGACTAAAATAGGGCTTACGTTGATGAAGGCACATTTTTCAGATACAGAATATTTCAAATCATTTGTTGCTTTTTTAGCGGGTATAAAAGTGGGCAATTTCATTACATGTACTAACTCTAATGAGCTTACATATTATAATATATCTAATAACCCTCTCAGGTTATGTACATTATCTCCAGCTGAGGAAATGGTCTTTTGGTAAGATAGGAACAAGTACTGCACTCAAGATGTTGTTCCTCTCCACATTGCCCTTAACAAACAACATTTCCTAACTCCTTACCTGGAAAAGCTTCTTGCACTCAGCAATCATATGGGCCAGCCCTTGAGTGGCAGCCAGGTTCTCATTCAAATCTTTCTGATCTGGTTTGCCCAAACTTTGTTTTCTTTGCATTACCCTAGGCAGAAGAAGAAATAGAAGGGGAAAGATTCAAATACTTATTTATTTTGAATTCAGTGTGTTAGTTGAAGACACCCAAAGGAGAGAAAGAAACCATTTCACTGGAGGCTATCTGTCATTAAAGGCTCAGGAGAACTTTAGCCCTGGCTGGTGTGGCTCAGTGGATTAAGTGCTGGCCTGCAAACTGAAAGGTCACTGGTTCTATTCCCAGTCAGGGCACATGCCTGGGTTGCAGGCCAGGTCTCCAGTGGGAGGCATGTAAGAGGCAGTAATAGATTGATGTTTCCTTCTCTTTCTCTCTCCTTTCCCTTCTCTCTAAAAGTAAATAAATAGCACCTTTAAAAAATAAACTCATATTATAAATTATCTCCCAAAAGACATTTTTTTAGAAGAGAGCTTTACTTTAGTCATTAGAATTTTTCAGTTTTATCAACAACATACAAAACCCATGAATGAAAAAGAGACCGTTTTCAAGGAAATCTAGGCTAATTAAAGTGATCACTTTAAAGAGGTTCTGATTTAAATAGGGCAGCTGGTAAGGAAGAGGGGCCAGTGGTGAGAGGCACTGGGCCCTGGGGTAAATAGTGTCACTATTCTTCCCAGTTGAAACCAACAGGACCCGCCCGAAGGTGAAGGGAAAACCCATTGTGTCCTGAAGGGCCTTCATCTTATCTGACGCCCCTCCCCTGCTCATCCCTGTTCCCCATCCCATTAAAGCTGGAATGTCTCGTCAACAGTTAGAACTAGTTGATGTTTAAGCACTGCATGCCTTTCAGAAGCAAAGCTACTTCAAACTAGCACAACTAGGTCCCGAGCTCCTAGATAAGAAACATTTGTCAAGTTCCTCAGGAGCTGAAGGAACAGGATCAGCGGGATAGCTCTGGCACGTGGGGCAGGCCCAGTTAGCCACTCTTTGGCCACACATGCACCATGAGGCCCCTTGGTGAAATAGTCACCTAGGTCAGAACCTCCAGCCGGCTCTGCCATGTAGACACAGGCCGGCTACGTACTTAGCTGACCTTCCTGGCAGTCCCACTTTCCGCTTACGTGAAACAGATACCACTGTTACCTTCACCTGCTACGACTGTTAAGAGGATTAAATGGGAATCTAATGAATGTCAAGGGTGCAGTCCAGTGACCGGGACAGAATAAACCCTGGGCAAACGTCGGCCTTTGTTGTTTTCCAGATTCTCTGACTTCCTCTACAGCCACGCCCACCTTGTGCACACTCAAGGAGAAACTCCAAGAACCCTCTGCTCAGGCCGGTGCGGTGCTAACTTTGAGGCTCAGCCTTGTCCTTTGTTCTTTCTAGACCCAGCTACTTCCTTTCAGGGAGCTGGGCTTTCCTGGCCACACGGAAGCCAAGGCAGCGGGGCTCTCACCCCCCATGTACTTGTCCAGTGAATCTGCGTGACCTTGCAGGCAGGGGGCGTGATGACAAGGTCACAGAGGGCTCCGGAAGCATGGGGGTGAACACGCCCGCCCCCGTGGCGAAGCGTGGACCCCAATACCTCTCCCCAAAACTAGATGGTTCAGGAAGTCACACCCCAGGGCTGAGAAAGGAGGGAGGAGGCTGGGAGAAGAACTTGGGCTGTGAAGGAAGGCCCAACGGCTCTTTGCTCGCTTCGGGTATGAGCCCCAGAGACCATGCGGACCACCCTAGGAGGAGAGGGAGGTGGACTTGTACCTGGGGGAAGAATTCTCCCTCTTCAAGGTGTTGAGGTGGAAGAGAGAAGGCGCTAAGCACACGGCCAGGTTGGTCGGGGTCATCTGGTTCTCCTTCACTGCCGCGGTGACATCGCTCAGGAAATAAAGGAGCGTCTGCAGCACCTCCCGGTTCTCGTCAGGCAGGAGCATGATGGCGGCCTTGATCGCCTGGAGGCGCTGGTCCTTGGGCACATCTGCACAACACCAGCGTCCCCCCGTCAGTCAGCTCAGTGATTTTCCACGTGCATTGCAAGGAAAGGTCCCAAAGCAAACACAGCCGCATCAAAGAGCTCAGCCCAGTCCTGAACAAGCACTCGCCGAGAGTGTACTCGAGGTTAATATGGAAGAAATTAGGGTTGCGCCAGCGTCACTACCCTCAAGTATTTCCTGCCGGTGGAGGAGTTAAAATACTTAAAACACCCACAATGCCAATATACTCCTAAATCCACCTCAGAGTTCAACTCCAGAGGGGGCCTGTTTGTTTAGTTTTTAGAGCGACGTTTCTTTTCTAAGTGCTTTTTAGAAATCCCTAATTTACCCTTCTCAATCACTGAAAGTATCATACACTTAGGCTCTTGTTCAGTTTCAATGAAAAATCAGATATCTAAGATACGCATAGGAGGGTAAAAACGGAGACTTCTTAGTCTTTCCTACAAAATGGTCGGTACGTCTGGGGCCTTTCCTAGTTTTAACCGATCTGCTCATCCCTGCAATGAGAAAAGGGGGCCACTCAAATACTCAGTCAATTCAAACGACAGACATTTATTCGACTGGTGAGTTAAGTTTTCGAAAGCCCCCTGAGAGATTACTGTAAAAATCCATGCTTGCGACCTAGACCATAAACCAACACGCATGCAGAAAATGCAGAACCCAAACTTCGGGGCTCCTTTTCCAGGCAGATCTTCCCTCTAAAAGAGGCATGTGGTGGAAAAACCAAGTCACTCAGAGGCAGTCCATAGGCCACGCTGATTAAACAGCTCCATGGTTACAATACATAACAAATACCTCGGTGGGGAAAATGTGACCTGTGTTTTCATAAAATCTGAAAGGATGAAACAAATAATGAAATAATCCAGACCAGCTCCATTTCTCATAAAATAGAGCCCAACGCGCCAGCTCCAGACAATCTGAGCGCGGAGAGGAGCTGCTTTCGAATCGCACTGCTGTAATGCGACACGGAGCCAAGAAAAACACGTGGCTGTGCAAGTTGTAATCCCGATCTCGATCATTAATTTAGATAACTGTTTGCTTTAAGCTTCACTTAAAAGTGAGAAGGGCAAGGGTATTGTTTTCCCAAGTATTTCTGGCAGAAGCTGAGATGAATAACAGAAAAAAAAGATGATTTATTCATTTTACATCGAGACAAAACACTCGAGACACCTGCGAAGTTTTAAACACAACAGGTCCTGCTGGAGAGACGTGAAGCAATCGAAATTTCCATAGGTGAGGTGGAGAGACCTCTGCACCTGCCCTTCTAAGCTCCTTAGAGAACCCTGTTCTAGAAAGCGGGGAAAGAAGCAGCTGTGGGGCCAGAATGTAAAAATGCACCGCTGCTTCAGTCATTGGAGAATGATGACAAGGGGAATGTATTTCTGCGTTATTCCACAGCTCTACAGAAACCTGTTCCACAAACGAGGTGGCAAGGAAGAAACTGACGACACGTGTTCCCAAGGGGCCGTCAGGTGGGCCCGAAAGAAGGATATCAAAGGAAGCCAGAGGTTTCAGCCGGTCCCATTCTTCCCCACCCCCGACAGCGTCAAGATGAAAGGACACTTACACTGGTAGATCTGTAGGAAGGTTTCCGAGAGTTTGTTTGTCATCAGCGGCTCAGGGAGATCGCGAAAATACTGCTTCAGCATGTCGGCCACGTCGTAGGCGGACTGGCCCTCGTAGGTGACACAGTCAATGGCGCTTTCGTTCATCTGGCGCAGGGCCTGGATCCGGGACTTAACGCCCGATTTTCTGAAGAGCCCAACCTGTTGGAAGAAAAACAATAGGTGTCCAGACGAAAGCAACATCTTCACTGCGGAACAAGGAAAGGGAGAGCGACTCAGCTCCGGCGATGGGGTGGGACCGGCAGGCAGCCGCTCTCACCTGGTCCAGGCAGTGGTTGCGGAGGTAGCGCATGGCCTGCTGGATGCTCTGGGGCAGGGGCTGTCCCGTGCGCTGCACGTTGACGGTCAGAGGGACCCCGAACACATTCCGGTCCTTGTAGTCTGGAACCTTGATCCTTTTCATGAACTTGGGCACAGCCCTATGGAAAGAACATCGGTGGGGAGATGGTATGTTTACCTGTCTGTCTACTCCTGTCCACCTCTGCAGGTAAAACCCGTGGGCCCTAGATCTATGTTAGGAAGGTGGCTACTCAAATTTAAATTAAATAAAATTAGAAAATCAGGTCCTGAGTTGTATCAGCCACATTTCAAGCACCCACTAGCCATTTGTGGCCAGCGGCTACCGTACTGGACTGTGCAGATTCAGGACACTTCCACCGCCCCAGACGGCGCCGTGGGACAGGGCTGTGATGGAGCTCCTCAGAATCGGGGCTGCAAGGCCGGTCCCATTTCTTCAGCTGGGGATCCCCTTTTCACTGTTAAGCCCAAGGACTCAGTCTATTCTCTTAAGGGAACCAGATGGGCTTCCTTATAACATGGCGGCACAGGAAGGAACAGAAGCAGAAAACAACACGCAAGACCCCAATTAGGTGCTTCACGGTGGAATCTGAAGACAAGTTCCCCGTCGTCATGAAGACGGACAAGACTCACTTCTAAGTTCTCGATGAGAACCAGCGTGTTAGGGGAAAAAGGATCAGGTAAGGCAGGGCGACGAAGAAGTACCCACGCGGTGTGGGTCACACACAGCACCACCGACTCCGGAGCTCAGTGGTGGGGCCATGCTAAGGACCTGAAGTCAAACAAATCCTCCAGCGGGTGAGCCCGGAGAATGGAACACCTTCAGGGGTCTGAGGACGGCGGGGAACAAGGAGGGTTCTGTAGCCGGGCCCCGGCTCCCCCGAGTCCTGACACCAGGCCCAGCCCCTGCAGTGTATGCGACGGCGGGAAACGACGGCCACTCATTGAACGCGGCCACGCTCCACAAACGACCTCTGTGAACGAGACACGGGAGGGCCAGGACTGACAGGAAAAGGATTTTGTGTCGAATTTCTCCCTGCTCCGTGGGACCCACAATGTGAGGCTTTTACATTTGGTTTTGACTCACTGGAAAAACTGACCAGAACTCAAAAAGCATTATGGACTTTCAGATTCTTGAGGGTTTGGTGGCAAGGGAGGGGGGGTGGACGACTCAGAAATGAGAATGTCAAATATGCAGTTTTAAATAGCCAGCAGGGAAATATGACTCTCCGCACACAGGACCATGGCAGGAGACAGACTGCCTGACTTCTGAGTACTGACCAACAGCCACGGCACGGTGCTGTTTATAGCTCCAGGAAAGGTGAAACTGAAACGCAGGGCCAAATTTGTATTTCCATACAGTCAAGTATACGGTGTCACGGCTATAAGTGTGCATAATACCCGCTTTGTCGGGGGAGCAGAGAGCCTAGCAGCGGAATGTGCAAAGAACACATTACGATCTCCGCCGAGAATCTGAAGCATGTGGGGATAAACCGGTCAATACTTATTTCTGTCATTCAGAACAAACAACTTCTGTATTTAGCAAGGCTCACATAATAACAGCCTTTGAACAGGAGGTGCTTTGATGGTGAAGCGAAACTCACTACGAGTCCCAAGGAGAGGGGAGCCCAGTGACGCTGTTCCACTGGCTCTCCGGCCGCTCTGGCTTGCAACGGAGCACAGCTAATGAAATAGGCTGCGTCCCCGTTTTTAGCAAAAACAGTAGTTGTGCAATTGGATAACAAACATGCAGATTAGTAAAAAGACTGAGGGATACCCAGCTGACACTGTGGAATGCGCTGGGATGTCAAGCTAGAGACATTTCTCTGTTTTGCACTGATAGTAAAAAAAAATTAAGAGAGGCACATAGTAGGTCACACCCATGACCCATCCAGCTCAACAGTTATGCACACCAAGGGCTGTAGTTTTGTAAGTAGTTATAGATAGTACAGCTGGTAAAGTTTACCTTCATATATATTTTATTCTATGATATCTTAGACTAGTGAATTCCTTAGGTTTATTATTCACCGTGTAAAAGCCTGTGTTGGAAAAAAACATAACCTAAAATCTTTAGCACACGTAGATTTTTGAGTGATATAAACAGTCACATCAAAATGCTTTCTAAAAACACACAATAGGATTTTAAAGCCATGTATGGTACACGGAGCATTTTAAAGTCTGCCTCGTAACATCTTATGACCTAAACAACATTTTCCCTTCCTTCTTTCCAAAACAGAGGGTCTGTTGGGAAAAAGTCCAGCCATTGTTTGTTAATATAATGAGAAGAGTTTGCATGACACTGATATAACCTGGAAGCCAAGGAGAGTGGACTGGAGGGTGTATGCATGAACAATGATGACTTCACTGTACTAGTCAGTGGGGATGGTAGACACGTGTACCGTGTGGCTGTGCATTCAAATGACTGAGCAAGTACAGCAACGAATCAGCATTAAATTTTGCATTAAGCTTGAACATTCCTCCATGAAAATTATTCAGATGATTCAGCAGGCCATAGCTATGGGCAGCTGGTGATTAGCAGCTTCCTCACGATAACATACTGGCACCCACTCTTGTATCATGTCTCGTGCAGAGTTTTTTTGGTGAAACATCAAACCACCCAGGTGACTCAGCCCACCAAACAGCCCAGATTTGGTGCCCTGAGACTTCTGGCTTTTCCCCAAACTAAAATCATCTTTGAAAGGGAACAGATTTCAGACTGTCAATGAGATTCAGAAAAATACGACAGGGTAGCTGATGGTGATTGGGAGAACTGTGTGAGGTCCCAAGGGGCCTACTTTGAAGGGGACTGAGGTATCATCGCCCTATGTACAATACTTCTTGTATTTTCTTCAGTAAATGTCTCTATTTTTCATAGTACCTGGTTGGATACCTTTGGGACAGACCTCATGTGACCTGATACTGCACGCATATTTACCTATGGTGGGCTCCTCCTACCTCCGGGAAGGAGGCACCTGCACGAGCTGCCAGAACAGTGATGTATTCTCACCCCGTCAACTGACAATTTGTCACTCAGAGGGCTAGAAACTCATCAGCCAACCCCGGCCTCAACAAGGCAAAGCGTGACTACATGAGGAAGGTCAGCTAAGAGATTAAAAAGACAGAACTGTCATATACTCTGCAGGGACAGCCTCAGGAGCTGACCGAAAACATCTCCAATCACCGTTCACACAGCAGTTGAAACTCTTACCAGCTGAAACCGTGCTTGTTGGAAGGGGTGTATTTCTCCAGCAGGGCCGTCAGCTTGAGGAGTGAGTACTTCTGCAGCAGGTTCATCTGGGCCACGGACTGGCAGCTGATCTGCAGGGACACAGAGCTCAGGCTCGGCCGGTGAGAGCTCTGGAAACTGTGCCACCTCAGCCTGTGCCTGCGAGAGAAGAGCGGGGCCGAGTCAGGGCGTCCGGGGCTTTTCCTGGGGGGTCGCCAGGTCGGCAGCGGGCTGCCCCCTGGCCTCTCAGCTCAGGAACTGAGAGCATGCACATCGAAAACAACGTTAACATGTACCACCCTTACCATTCGTACGTGTACAGCTCAGGGGCCTGAAGTACATTCACACTATTGTGCAACCGTCCACAGAACTTACTTCCTCTTCCCATTAAACAATATCCATTCTTTGGGGATGTTAGGATTTCCCGGTCTGCCTCTTTCTTAGGCACTTCCCTGGCTACGAATGCCACACTTAAAATTACCCTATTTCCCCTACACCACAAGCGGAGGCAGTTCTTCCCTGACTACCCCTCCGCAGTCGGGAGAGGGGACGGAAGCTCTTACCTGTTAGACCTTGTCAGGGAGGCCCCCACCCCAGAATCCCGCCTCTCCGGGATGTCAGAGGGCTCTTCCGGCTCATTCAGCGAGTTGCCTGTGCTGTCCAGGTCACTGGGGGTGGCTCGGTCGTGGTCCGCGTCCAGGTGTATCTGCTTGGGAGAGGACGGGCACGGAGAGACCGAGTCCAGGGCCGAGTCCGAGTCGCCCTCGTCGGAGAACTTCTCCGACCACTGGTTGACTATCCTCTGCATCCCATTCACGTGGTAGAGGATGTCATCCAGCTCGGGGAAGATGTCCTCGCTCTCCAGGTCGGCCAGGTCACCTGAGCTGGAATAGAGGATGGAGCCCGGCACGTTGTCATAGATACTCAGGCGGCTGCTCATGGAACTGGACGAGTTGCGCCTCTTAAGCTCCTTGGGGCTGTCGCTGCTGTTTTCCCTCCTCAGGCTGATGTGGCCGGGGCCGTGGAAGCTTCCAGTCCTCCAGTTCACGGAGCTGTTATTCCCTGAGGGAGAGAAACTGCCGTTGGAGAGGGCCTTGGGGAAAGTGCCGGGCTTGTGATCTTCTGGGATGTAGAACACCGTGTCCTCTGGGTAGCTCCCTCGGTTTCTGAAGTTCTGTTCCACAACGTTGCTGAATGCAGACTGACTGAAGGGGTCGAAGCCCTCCAGGTACATGCCCACCCGCTTGTTGCAGGCGCTGAGGCTCCGGGTCCTGGTGACGGGGCTGGGCGTGCTGACGGCGCTGCTGGTCTCGGACTGGCTGCTGCTGCTGCTGGTCTGCGTGGAGTTGGAGACGCTCCTCTTTCGTACCAGGGGGACGTTGATGTGGTTGCCGTTGAGGGCGGAGATCTCCACGCAGTTCAGCTGCTTCAGCTTCTCCTCGTCCATGCCCTCCTGCAGGATGGGCCCGCTGATGATCAGCCCCAGCTTGGAGGGCGCCTTGTGCTTGCCGTGGTGGGAGCCCTTGAGCTTCAAGCTCTCCATGCGTTTCAGCAGGCTGCGCGTCTTGGACTTGGCGTTCTTCTCGTGGCCTTTCATGCTGAAGCTGAAGCTGGACAGTTCCTTGGGAGAGGGCAGGCTGCAGAAGGAGTCGTCGTTGCCTACAAAGTTGACAGAGGAGGAGCAGACGCTGATGACGGAGTTAGTCCGGGGCGTCGCAGCGTCCCCGCTGGGGGGCATGTGGGTGGGGAGACTGCTGGTACTGCTGAGGCTGCGGACAGAAGCCACCTCCTGGGGCTCGCTGAGGTCCGTCAGCATGCTTTCACGGCTCGGGGCGTTCTTCAGGTGGGCATCCTCTGGGGACCCAGGGACTGGGTCCTGCTTTGAAGAAAAGACGTCAAACTCTTCAAGTCGGGACCACCTCTTGCTGTCCCTCTGGAAAGTCCACTTGCCACTTATTGCACAAGGCTCATCCTCATCCGAATCTTCACTCTGAAAAGACAGAATAAAGTCGTTCATCCCTGGGACAGCCAAACAGCAGGGAGCAGGGCACGTGCCGAGGTCCCAGGGTTTAGGAGACAGCTTATATATAATACACCGTCGGGGTCGATTCCCCCTCCCCTCCTTCTTTATTTTATCACTTAAAAAAAGAAAAACAACAACGCATGTGAAGAATGTAACAGGAAAAAGCCTCACTATGTGTTTCAAGCTAAGTAAGAGTTATTTTATGGAAACTCTGGGATCTATAGGCTGTTCTTTAATTGCTCGCAGAGGAGACAGTCGAGATCTGAGAAAATTCCAGGCATGCAAAATATTTTGAACTGGAGGCAGGAGCCGGTAGGACCGCCTCTGCGCTGCCTCCGATCTTGCCGTCTGTGGATAGCGCGTGTTTATGTTCCCTTTTGCAATTAGAAGGGTGGTTTTCAAACACTGAGGAGAGTGGTAACTGGAGTCCCTGGACACCCTACGTGTTCCCCAGCTCTCCTAACAGGCTGGCAGAGACACCAAGCGAGGTGAGCTGTCACGTCTCTTCAGTGCAGGACTTGTCCCTCTCTTACCTGCTCTGTGCATTCCTCCCCGCACCAGGCCCGTGGTGCAGCGCAGACAACGCACAAGTGTCCTGTGAGGTTTGTCTCAGACCCCCTGCAGGCAATTTCCCGAATACCCAGCCCTGACAACAGGCAACACGCGCAAACGCTAGGTAAGGTCTCTGCTGACTGTGCTTGATCTACAGGCAGGACTCGGGGTTATGCTGTAACACGAGCTACTGCCCCTGAGCCTTTCAGCAGGAATGCCAAGAGGCACGCATGATTCAGTACGATGGGCATCTTCCCCACTGGCGTGGGAAACGCCATATGTCCCAAGGTCCCCAGGACAGTGAGTCAAGAGCAGTAAACGCCCACTTGGAGCCTCGTCCGCACAGCTCGGTGGCCTCGGAGGTTCCAGTTCACATGTTTAGAAGGTTTCACTTCCCCCAGGAAGGCAGCTTGTTGCAGGTCAGGGACTCCAGGATAATTAAAATCTGTGCTCTGAACGGTCAGACGTGCGTTTTTGACCAAACTTATTCCTGTTTACTCTAATTTGTGACACTCACTCCCAGCACGACGCCCACCTCTTCTCGTAGGATCTCATAACAGGCCCTCACATTTCGTACACAGAAGGAAACGCCATCCCGTTCAGTTATGTGCTGCCACGTGACTAGAATGTGTGGGACTTCCCGCTCTCCCTTGTCTCCCAACTCCTTTCCTCCCTTCACTCAAATCTCCGCAGCTTGGAAACATGCTTAACTGTTATGTATGGGGACTAGCTGTCATTTCTGTAGGGAGCAGTGCTAAGTCTACTACTGTGCCTTAAGCCCCACCCCTTTACTATGGAGTAGCCTCAATGGCCTGAGGCTATGTTGAGTTAAGGAGACAAAATAGGTGATCTGTTTAGATCAAAAACAACAACAGGAAGAATCACCGATACAGAGAAGAGACTGGTGGTTGCCAGAGGTGGGGGGTTGGGCGAAATGGGTGAAGAGGGTAAAAAGGCACCAACTTCTCATCATAAAGTAAGTCCTGGGGTATAGTTACAGCATGGTGACTGTAGCTAGAAATACTGTATCACACATTTGAAAGTTGCTAAAGGAGGAGATCTTACAGTTCTCATCCCAAGAAACAAAACTTGCAACTATGTGTGGTGATAGATGTTGAACTAGACTTACAAGAGGGGACCCACAAAGCACGTAGTTTATTTATAAAAAAACTGTGTATTTATTCTTACATGTTTAAACTTCGGTCACCTTCAAAGTACTCTCCATTTGATGTAATACTCAAAACAGGTTTTAAGGTCATTGATTTTGATGCATTTTAGTGCTTTTCTGCTGCTTTCTCTTTAACCTCTTCCACATGGGCAAAATGTTTCTCTTTGAGGACTTTATTCATTGGGGAAACAAAAAATAGTCACTTGGGCATGATCGGATAAATAGGGAGGGCGGGGCACAGGGGTCATGACATTTCTGGTCAAAAACTGAACACTCAGCTCAGCTCAGTGTGGCAGGTGCGCTCATAAATCACCCACCAAGACGTGGGCAAATGTGTTGAAAAGAATTAAAAAAATCACAGAGGCCGAATGCAGCCTCTCACAACAACACCAGCTGGTACACTGATACAGATGGGTTCCTAGAACACCACCCTCCTGAAGATAATTCTGTTTTGGGGGTTCCTCTTGTATTATGGGGATCATTTTAGGATATATACAAATACCCAATCATTATATTGTACACCTGAAACTGATATAATGCTATATGTCAATTACATCTCAAATAAAAAAAATACAGTAGGAAAAACAATTTATTGGCTGCCTGCAGCTATTGGTCTCAACTACCTTAATACTACAGAGTCTTTGGTAAACTCGACTGCTTTTTAACATTAAAAATGCCCATTTTTTGGAGAACAAGGAAGTGAGAGTTTGAAAACAAAAACCTGTTCCAGAACACACAACTGAGTTTCTGGTCTGCCCCTTTCCTCCCGCCCCATTGTCCATTTCATATACTCACTCTCTTCCGATGAGGACTGATTTCCAGTTTCATCACCGCACATTTGTTTAAAGTGTTTAGACGCCTACAGAGCAAAGAAATAACATTAGCAAACACAGGACCCTGCTGACGGGAAGATAAATATTTTTTTTCCCAAACAGCTGGCGTGTTTAATGAGTTTCTTTGAATCCATTACTATCTGTAATTTAGAAGAGTATTAGAAACTTTTTATGAAGGGAGTAGCTTAAAAATACCTCTCTATATTTTTTAATTCTTTTCATTTCAATTTTATTTTACCATTATAGTGCAATGGCACAATGCTATGTATGGTATTGGGTTGGACAAAAAGTTCGTCTGGTTTTGTCCATACGATGGCTCTAGTAGCTCTTAGTTGTCTTCCAATTCATTCGAAACAATTTTGTTAGGCTGTAGGGTGACAGCTGTCATATCAGTGTGTATTTAAAATTATCAAAATTGGTGAACTTTTGTATAGCCATTTCAATATTGAAGGTGGAAGAAATACTCAACATTTTCAGCATGTTGTGCTTTATTGTTTCAAGAGAGGTGAAAATGCAACGGAAAGGCAATGCAAACAAAAGCAGGAACGAGGGGTCTGTGTGGTGTGTGGCGAGGGGGCTGTGACTGACCGAACGTGTCAGGAGTGGTTTGCGAAGCTACGAGCTGGAGATGTCTCGGCGGAGGTCGCTCCACCGTCAGGCAGACGAGTTGAAGTTGACAGCGACCAAATGGAGACGTTAATTGAGGACAACCAACGTGATACCATGTGGGAGACAGCCGGCATACTCAAAATGTCCAAATCGATCAAGTTTTGGTGAAGATGAGAAACGTGTCTTTTTTATTTTACAGAAAAAAAAACCATACAGGCTTTTTGGCCAACCCAATACTGTCAGGTGCGTCTTGCTCTTCACGGGACGAACGCCTCTTGCCCCAGGAGGGGGCGGGACACAGTGTCGTGAAACAAGTGCCAGCGATGGCCACTTTCACAGAGACAGCCGCAGCAACGAGGGACCACGCGGGTCGTCAGTAAACCAAACACCAACGTGTTCTATCTCGAGTCAAAATCCACATATAACAACAAAATAATTTCACTCATCCCCAATAAATAATAACCGTAGATAGCCTGTTAACAATTTAGTGAGTTCTTAAGACAAAGATTAGTAAGTTCTTAAAACAAAGATTAGTGAGTTCTTATACCAAAAGAATTAAGAGCCCTCTCTAACACGGTATTCTTCTCACAACTTCCTGTGTCAGCACAGCACCATGGTGGGTATCCTCACAGCAACAGTGCGAACGGTCACTGGCGAACCTGTGGACTGAAGCTGCAAGGGTCAGAATCCTCCAGAGTTCAAGAGTAAGCACTCGGATCAGATTCTTCTTTGGAACGGGAACCATATTGTAACTCTGAATGTCAATTTAAACCTAGGTATATAACTCAGTTTCCATGCAAAGGAAATACTTAGAAAAAACCCCTCACTGGTATATCATGAGATAGCTGCAGAAGGAAACCCCTTACTTTCTAACTGATCTGCAAGAATAACTGATATGCAAACGTGGGAAGGGTAGCCCTTCAGGCCCCAATTCTGACATCTTCCAGGTGGTTATCACTTTGTCTTACTCAAATGAACCTTTCTCCCTCTCTTCCCCTCTTGAAACAATAAATAAAATCTTAAAAAAAAAAGGAACGGATCTGCAGTTTTACACCATCAGTCTTCCGTGTCTTCCTACAATTGCCATTCTTCTGTGTTCACAGGATGAGAGCATTTAATGCACGTGAATCACAGACCACGAGACCTCTTCAAGGTTGTACGGTTTGGAGCCCTGCCCTTGCAACTTGTCTAACGATTCTGACGCAAAGGGGGATAGAAAGTACTTTCTGCCTGCCCATAAAGCCTGCCTTTGATTTCACAGATTACGTGGTAGCCTGTTTAGAAAATAAACAAAGATAACTCGGAGCACCTATGATCAGGAGGATTCTCTCTGTTGACAGGAAGAGAAAGACAACAAGGAACTAAGGAAGGTCCACAGACTTTCAAATGAGTGGCTGCAAGGTCCCCCCCTCTCCAAGGGGCATCATGACTTAAAGGACTTCTACCCACAGTGTTTTAACTTTCAGATGGTTTCAAGATTTAAAGACTCCGCACTGGTTACCGCTCGTCTCCGGTCTGGGTTTCATTAATCACACCTGTAACCCAACACCCACTCGACTTCATTTGGGCTTTAATGGTTGAGTGGTGTTTATAACCCAGTTTACTGGGCATGGAGGCCCGTGGGGGTGTCAGAGGGGCTGACTTCACAAACTCTAGGTTCGAGTCAAACAAAAAAGACCCAGGGGGCCAGTTTTACAAAGGTCAACATGATCTTTTTCTGTTGGTAGTGCCAAACTAATGGCCTTTCAATTTTGAAGCCCGAAAGTGACTCCCTGGAGCTTGTGTGGGATTCATCTGCGCCCCCAGGACCCCTCCAAGCACGCCTACTGGTGGGGACCGTATGTCCTTAGAGATAACAGTTCCAGCTACACCAGTCGGGGGCTCGTTCCGGGTCAGGCACTATGCCTGTACCTCATATGTATTGTTCCAGCTCAGTCCTCACAACAAGTCTAAGGTATAGATATTGTTTTTGAGCTTCTTTTTACAGATAACAAAATGGGGGCCTGGAGGTCACCGACCTCGTCCAAGGCCATAGGACGAGAACCTGGTGGCTCTGGCACTCAAAAGCAGTATCTTCTCCATTCCTTTCTAAAATAAATATGAATCATGGGACTATACGGGAACAGCTAACATCCTAAGCGTGAGTCCTCCAATGAGTGGCAGGACGCTGGTATCACACCATCTGTCCAGAAGCAGGTTGTTCCCACGTCCAGGGCCCTCCCAGGGCTCAGCTGCACAGGAATGTGTCAGTTTTATCTGTTGGGCAACTTGTACCCTGCTCTGAGTGGGGGGGGGGGAGCTGAGGGGTGGGCCATCAAAGGTTCGAGGGCTCTGCTGCGAGCTTTAAGCGCCCTGATAAAAGCAGAGCAGGCAGGCTTCCCGTGGGGGGGGGGGGGGAGGGGCTCCCACTCAAAAAGGAAACAGGGAAAAGTCCAAGAGGAGAGTGAGAAAAGAAAAAGAAACAATTTTCAGAAGACCTGACAAATAAAAGTTGTTCCAACTCTTTTGGAATTAGTGCAATTACTTTAACAAATCACTTGCTTCCCTCTTAATAGACCAGAAATAGTAACAAAGTTATGATCGACTGGATGGCAGGCTGCTTTGCATAGCTTAGGCATTTCAAGGGCTGTGTTAGAACATTATAGAATGAATATTTATTTATCATTATATGATTGTTGTCTTATTTATGCAATTCTTTGGAGTATTTATAGGAGGAGTCAGTTGTAACTCCACAGGAAAACAGCAATGGGGAGTATTTTTCAGAAGCTAGAGAGAGAGAGAAAGAACATCTCACAAGAGGTATTCTAATAGTAGGTTGCAGTTTGGGTATTGTCTGCGTGGGCTTTAAGATAAGAGGCTCGGGCTTCGAACCAAAGCATCGCAGGTTCGATTCCCAGTCAGGGCACATGCCTGGATTGCAGGCCATGGCCCCCAGCAACCGCACATAGATGTTTCTTTCTCTCTCTCTCTCTCTCTCTCTCTCTCTCTCTCTCTCTCTCTCTCTCTCTCTCTCTCTCTCTCTCCCTCTCTCTCTCTTTCTCCCTCCCCTCTCTAAAAATAAATACAATCTTTAAAAAAGACAAAAATTTGGGAAAAAAAAGGTAAGCGAATCACTCTCTCAATATTAATACTGGATGGGACTCTCATAATCTTGGCTTTCCCGTCAGGATTGGATTGGACAGCAAAGCTAAGAGGACTGGGACAAAAGCCAACCTCTCCAAGGAAACCAACACGTAAGTCCCTTACCAGTCTGAGTGCCAGAACGTCGGCTAGTACTCCAAACCCAAAAAACAGAGCAGTTCCATAATTATAACTTTTGGTCGTTACCAAACTTTATATTTAAGAGAATCATCATCATTCTCAAGAAAACTTGTCTCAAGTCTACCAGTCTTCTGCCCTAACTAGACTATGTTAAGAAATCCGTTCCTACCAGATCTTTGACCAAAGGAGCTATAAGATCTGCACGTGTTAAGTGTACACATGTTTATAATGACCTTTAAATAGGGCACTGGTGTGCACACGGGAGCACCTGTAACATCTGTGTGTGTGAGTGTGTCTGTGTTGGGAGAGTGGTGGCAGGAAAGGACAATCATGGAAGAATTATTTTATTTAAAGTAAATTAAAAAATGTCAAAGTAAAAATTGATTAAAGCAAAACTTCAACTGAGTTTCTGTAGCCATACGATCATCTGTATTTAAAATCAACTACTCAAAACATCGCAACAAGGCGAAGTTTCAAACCACACTCCAGATCCACGGTCCGCTGGCCCCCGAATGCCATGGGCTGGGGAGGACATGGAGGAGGCCAGCGGCAGATGAATGGATACAGTACCAGCAGCAGTAAAACCTGCACCTTCAGCTACTAGGCTGATGGCTCAGAACCCGTTTCTGAGGACAGCATTTCAAAGGACGGTGCTCCCACCTCTTTTTGGGGGGTATTTGTGTAGTTCTCTCATAAGCTCGGTCGTTTTCCATGACAAGTCTATTTCTGTGATCATGCGAACAAGAGCCCTTGGGTTTTCCATCACAAACGAGCTGATGACTGTCACTGTGGATTCCGGAGATGTGTATGTACATATTCTAAAGAGAACCCAACCTCAAGCCTTCCCCCACGTGCTCGGTTTGGGCATCAGATTTCAAGCCCCCTGACAGCCCCCGCGGCATGCCCTTTTCACACGTAAGCCGTGAGATGCTGTGAGGCACTATTTCAGGGCTCAGAGAAAACCAACGCCTGGTCAGAGTACGCTGCTGAATCCAAACACAGATCAAGCGCTGGCTGTTTTTAGGCTTTTCACAAAACACCTAGGAGCACAGATTTTTCCTTTTCAAAAAGAGGTAGCTTCTCCACGGTGAGGAGCGCCAGTGGACACCACCCAGGACAGAGGATACGCTGCCCCTCGGTGCAGGGAAACTAAATTTCCAATGCATATTTCTTTAAAAAAAAAGTGCTCAAGAATCTAATCGGGACCTTTTGGGCTGTAATGCTGCAGTGATATTTTTTTTATGACCTACGGATTCCTAAGCTGTTGCTGCTGGTCAGGGGCCCACTCACTAAGTGGCTTAACGTGTATGAAATGGATGATGTGATGCAATGCGTAAATATTTTCGAGGGTACGTCGTAGGAGTGGCCTCATTTCTACGTGTTATCACCGATGATGAATTGGGAATAAATTAATTCTGCTGCACAGCTAAGCACTGAAACATTTTAAAAATGTCTGCAGTAGCTCCTATTCCAGATGCTGCCTCCTTCCTTCCTCGACGGCACGCGTTTCTCATTCCAGAGGACATAGCTCTGATACTACGCTCTACAGGGCGGGACTCGGAACCAGCTTCCCTTCAGAAAATGTGCACAAACCCTGGACATTTCCAAGCCCTCACTGACTTGGAGCTGAAGAGTGACAGTGTTTCTGTGGTTAATTAGGGCATTTTTTTCTTTCTTAAACCAAGAGAGGTAGTCTATTCCATCTTCCTACCTATTTTTCCCTAAAACCACTGCTTAAGTTAGCTGCCTCAAAAAACATTGTATTACATAAGAAAGGCAAAAGAAAAAAAAATAGTACTTTCACAGAGCTACCACTGCTTTCTTTGCCGACCAAGTGGAAATAAATGCTGGATACGTCCTTCTATCTTAGTAATGTTTTTCAAAGTTAAATACCGATATTAAAGGAAATTTACTTTAATTTTATAATCAAATCAGCATGTGAATTTTGTCCATGTATACATTTTTTCCCCAGAATCCAGCTTTTACGGTTTTACAGGTTTTGCGAAAAATGAAACAGGGTGAATGGAATAAAATGAGTGAAACGTCATGAAGTTTGGAAGGAGGATCGGGATCCCGTCCTTGTCTGCCACACGTGTTATGGTTTTCGCTGCGATGAACCGCGCCTGCAGGTCCACCAGCACGGAGAGCAAGGCCGGCTGGTGGTCTGATGTGCCGTTCACGTCAATGCCCATGGACTGCCGGCCCGCCGTAGGTTAATGGCCGGGCTGAATTACTCTACAGCCTTATTTCATGCTACTGTTACTATTTCGTGCCTGGAAAAGCGGAGCAGGTTCAGAGAAGCTTTTCTGGAATTCAAGCAATGTTCCCTCCTGACTCTCGTACGTCATAGCCCCCTCCCCCAATTTATTCCTCTCAGTGTGTTATTTCCATCTAATTGGACAGCAGCTTTGGCTCTGTTAGGGCACCTGGCTGGGGCTAGTGCAGTCGGTCACACTGCCTTTTAAAAAACCCTGTTCCGGGTTTCTGAACCCTCTGAAGTTCACTGCCCGAGCAATTGTATGGTATCGAATATGCAATAATAGCATTTGAGTACCTCCTAGGGCAGTGTTATTTTAATAGTAAATAATAGAATTTTACTTACCTGAATGAAAAGGCCAATGATTTATAATGAAGTAAATCACTATACTTACTTGCAAATCAAAGACCTAACACAACTAGAACAAAAGCAAACAAATACCATCTTGGTGATAAGCCCAGTGTTTTCTCTTTAAAAATAAAAATAAAAACAAAATAAAATGCTGGAAGCATTTCCACTTACCTGCACAAGGCCTCGATGGCATCTCTGTCCAAAAAGTCGTGCTCTCTCTTGACCAAGGAAATGTCAATAGGGAACAGGAGATCTGAAAAGACAAATACACAGACAAATAAAAACAAATGCATTTATTCAGCACGCTCAGTTCTTGTCAAACTAACCCCGTTTAGCAAGGAGTGGGTGGGGGGCAGAGAATATTGCAAAGTGCTTTTGAATACCCACTGTGTGCAGAACAAATACCTCATTCCCTATCTCCCCCTGTGGGAGAGAATAAAGCAACTTAAGATAATTCTGATTAGTGCCCTAAAGGGGCTTAGGATCTGAAGAGGTTTGGAGACTAAAGTATCTCTTCTGGTCAAAGTTAAGTGGTTCAAAACACTCTTCTACCTTTAAACAAATCAGCAGGCCATAGACCCAGGCTATAAATTATAATTTAACAAGCAGGATGATCCCTTTTCATGTGGTTGGGCTTTTTCTTTTTCCTCACGTGTGTTTTTGCTCACATTTGACCAGGGAAGAGGGCCTGGAAGACTGGGCCAAGGCAAGATGCACGGAGCAATGGGAAGCGGTGGCAGACCCAATCTCTTTGCATAACATCAAAGCCAGAGAGAATTCAGGATGTGCTGTTTTCAAACACATATTAGCACTTCCATATGGCTTTCCAGGCCTTTAAAGAACTCCCCCTAAAACAGAAGGCCAGTAGAACAACAGGGCCCTACAGCCCTTCATCTGTAGGAGAGTTCCACACTCCTAGAACACTGAGTTCCGTCAGAACTGAAAAGCAGAAAGAGAGAGTCAACTCAATGAAGAACTCATTTTTCTACTTGCTGAAAAATCCTCCTTGAAAAATCCAGGGAGAGGAGGGGGAAGAGAAGCGAACCCTGCTAGAAGGTTACAACGGCTCTCCAATCACCATGAGATAAAAGCATGTTACTCTTCTTCAGAGGTCCGGCTATTAGGGGAAATACTGGGCCTCCCCATATAGGACAGAATGCGTCAATAAGTAGTTAATTTTCTAGAGATAACACTTAAAAATGCCTTCTCTGTTTTACAATGTGGAAAACTAACCTAATGAGTGTCACAGTCGATTCTGTTTTTCTGAAGGCTAGATTTCGATTACTCATACCGTTCCCTGAATGATAAGAAAACCAATGAAGGAGCTACAGCCCAAGGATTTATGAAGAAATAGATGAAACTTAGTACTGCAGGATTGTGTCTCGTCATTACGTGACAGACCAAGTCTCTTACGCAAATGACCCATGGCACCAATAGACTGGAAATAAGAGAGGGACTTACAGAGAATGTGAACTCTCAGTAAACACAAGCAAGGCACACCGCAAAGCTGCTTAAAGATCGTGCCTTGAATTTCACTGTTAAGACACCAATAACTCTATCAAATAACCGCACTGCCATTAAAGAATATATTTTGAATACTTCCAGAGAATAACATCAGATCTATGAATGTAAATTAAAAACCCACAAGCCTGTTAAATGTATATTACACAGCAACTATGCTATTTTAGCAGCTCCTAACTTCATTTACCCAGGGCTGTATTTTAGATGACCTTCACCATTCAAATTAATTTTAAAATTCTGTTTAAACAATTCTTGGGTCGATAGGGGCTAACAGCAAGAGAGGAGTGATATAATTAAATCAATAATTTTCTCTTTTTGCCTAAACTCCTTCCTAAAAAGATGATGGTTTATCGATGTATAGAAGTTGTTCTTAGAGTTCTTCAGGTTAGGGTTTAAACTTCTAGCTTGCACTTAAAGGCAGGAAGTAAAAATCGCCAAGGACCAAAATAAAGCTGAACAGGAAGACAAGGAATGTGTGGGCTGGTGTGCGGCGTGTGTGTGCTACGCACCCTGCACGGAGTGGCAGGAAGGAGGGGGACATGACAGCCCAGAATGGGGCACCTCCAATGCAGGCTTATGCTTCAACGGGACCTGTAAACACGAAGGGACCCCGAAATGTAGCCTGGGAAATGCAGTCTGCGTTTTGGGATCGGCGAAGACCTTCAGACAGGGACTGCTGGGACTGGGCCTGGGTCTCAGCACACACACACACATCACAAGAAAGTGCTGTTTGGCAGCAGATCAACACCAAAAATGGACATAATTGGAGGAAATTTCATTTCTAAATAGGAGAACAAAAGGAACAAAGGCCAGCCCTGTCTGTGACTGCCGCTGCAAATGCAATTATCTCTGCCATCTCCAGGAGAGCTGCGAATTGGAAATCCAACAGACTGCGGGCCCCTCCCCTCCCCGCAGGTCCTGCTGGAGGACTGAGATACTCTCCGTGTTGACGGGTAAAGATAAGCACCTCCTGCACCATAAACAGGCAAGTTAACCCCAAATACCACAAAACAAAGAAAGAAAAAAGTAATTAGAGATATTCTCTGACACGGAGGAGCAGTGAAATCTTTTTCACAGTCTAACATAAAAATAATTCTGAATCCATGTTCATGGGAAATCGTACATTCAATTTGGGCTACACTAAGGAAGGCCAGGTATTGTAAATTTGGTAGTGAATGAATCTGGCTGAGTCAGCTAGGTATCTAAAGTCCCTGACTGACGTGCTCCTGGGGAGTACCTCCACCCCCAACCCAAACCCATATTCCTCTTCAAGACACCCTGCTGATCATGCCTAGCGCTTCCAAGCTTACACAGTTTATTCACTCTCAGCCTGGGTTCACACAATTCTGCTCGTGTATTAAAGAAGTCAGCAGTGGAGCCTAGCTCCAACAGAGAGACCACTGCCATTGTTACAGGAAGCAGTTTGCTTGTTCTATTATTCTAGGAGGAGAGAAGAACTAAAGACACGTTTTAAAATCACTATTTTTAAAAAAGATTTATTTCTTTTTAGAGAGAGGGAAATGAGAGAGGGAGAGAAACATCGATGGGTTGGCTCTCATACAAGCCCTGACCCGGGACCCAACTGGCAACCCAGGTATGTGCCCTGGTCAGGAGTGGAACCGGCGACTCTTTTACTTGGTGGGATGATACCCAACCAACTGAACCACACCGGTCAGCGCTAAAGTCACTATTTGTTGTGAGAAAAGTGAACGTTCCCAATAAAATAAATTCAAGTGACATCATTTCAACTGGATCTTTTAGATATTGTGTGACAGTGGGCTATCTCATAGTAGCTCCTTCCTTCTTAATTGATGGAAAAGATGTAGTTTTAAATGTAAATCAACCAAAATTATGTTTGCTTTTTTGAAGTTTTGACAATCCCTTAAAGTTCTCCTTTCAGGCTTAGACTGTCCTGTTTTTGTAAGACATGTAGTATTCACCTTGTTGGTGCAGACTTAACACCAGCTGCTCGATCGCCGGAATGGATGTCTGGATGAGTGAGAAGGGAACAGAGCAGAGACCCCTGGCGTGGTCATCTCAGGGATATTAAGGAAGCAAAGGATGCTCAGTCGGGAAGAAGCACTGAGCGGAAAGTCTTTTAATTTACTCTCAATTTGGGATCACTTTTCACCCAACCTTTGCTTGAAAGTTATTCCCAAAATGGAGTTCACTGGTTCACAACTATAAATGATGTTTAAATGATTTGATATAGAGTATCATACAATTCTCATTTATTTTTTTGTTTCCATTCGATTTTAATTTTTCTTTGTTTTTCTTTCTTATTTTTTTTAACTCTGTGTTCCAGGGCAATACAACCCTCACTTAAACGCACAGCCCATTCCTCTCGCTGTGCGGAGGACACTCTGCCCACCCAGGGCGGGTGGAGGCTCAGCGAAGGTGGGAGACGGGAGCCGCTCCTCACCCCCGCCCTCAGCCCCTCAGCCATCCCCAGGGTACCGACGAGGACATGGAGCAGTGAAACTTTAGCCTAGGTCCTAATTATTTTTTTAAAAGGTCCATTTTTGTTCATTACAAAATTGAATGCCACAGAAGAAATAATATTCATCAAATGACAATCTAAAAAAAGGGAAAAGCCTAATTACAAATGGCAATGCTCAAGCAGTGGAGGCTTGCCATTTGGAATAAAGAACTCCTACGAATCATTAAGAAAAGCATAATCAACTCTGGGAAAATTTGCAACAGATTTTACAGAACAGCAAACAGATACAACCAGATGACATAAAGAAATATGCATTATATTATTAGTCACTAGAGAAATGGAAGTCAAACTCTGTAAGATATAATGTCATATCCCTTTGATTGGTAAAAATTAAAGTCTGGTAATAAGCGTTGAGAATACGTTGTAGGAGTGAAAATCGGTACATTTTTTAAAAACCTGCATTATAAAATCGAATATACATATTCTCTATTACCCAGTAATCCTATTACAAGCAAGCAGCAGGTATACATGCAAGATAGTTACTGCACATGGACCACGAAAGTACAAGAATGTGCAAAACAGCACAGTTTGTGCAAACAAAACAGAAAACCAAAATGCTCCTCAGCCTGTGCATATGAATAAACCATGTTACAGTCCCGCAATGCAGTGTTTATCACACAGCAGTCAACGCAGTGCAGGGTGCACACAGAATGGAGAAATCGTAATATAAGAAGTGAAAACATTCAATCCTACAAGATTACATAGAGCACAATATCCTTTTTATAAAGGAAAAATAAGTTTAGAAAAATGCATTTTAGGGAAAGGCAATAAAACTACCTGAAAAGAAAGCAAGAACATGGTAAAGAGAGGTTTCGGGATGATGGAGAGAGACTTCGGCAGTGGCAGCGGCAGAGGGACCCCACGGGGGAGCATGTGGGCGTTTTTATCAAGACGCTAGCATTTGTTTTGAGTGATGCGGGTCTTAGGTGCTTGCGACATTGTTATTTGAATGAATAAAATAGTTCATTCATTAAAGCATCTGCAAATAAACCATAGATCTATAATAACCATGAACCAAGGATATGATTTTGCTAATTAAAAAAGAAACAGTGCTCCCGGCTTACCTTCATAGAGCTGTGCGTACTGGGGGAAGCCTGTTGCCCGCAGCCAGTCACAAGCTTCTTTGGCTTCAATTTCTGCAATAGAATGAAAGACAAAACTGTCAGTCACGTGTATCCTCACAAGTTTCTTTTCCTTAATAAATTGATTTTGTTATATAAGCAGAACATGGATGTCTGCTGGTCATGAATAAGCCAAAAAGAAAAAGAAAAAAAAAAAAGAAAACCCCTTAATTCAAACAGTTTAACATTTGGTGCATTTTTCCACACTTTTAAAAATGCACATAATTACTGTCTTTCCTTTAAAAAAAAATGAAAGGTCTTAGCGCCTAGGCCCAGCACTAAGTCACTCTGTGCTGCTTCTATGTTCTGGTTAGAAATGATCGTGAAAATAGGGCATAATGAGAGAGCTGAGGGATTATACACGGAATTTTCAGCCTGGCTGGCCTAACTTGGTTTACTTTTCATAACAACAGAAGGCCACCAAGTGCGCCTGACACCCTGGAAGGGAACTAGTCTGATCCAAAGAACAGGCCCTCGGCCACCTCATGGGAGGCACGTTCAAGCCCCAGGCACTGGGGCAAGCTGGAGGTCCAGGCCGCCAGGCGTGGGGGCATCAAGTCAACAAATCCCACAATTCTGGGAGGCCAAACTGCCTAATAAAGGTTCTATTTCCCCGTGATGAACTTCTTGTAGGTGGTACTGATAAGCAGAAAGGCCAAGAGCCACTGACACATTCTACTCAAACTCACTCCTGCCCACGGTCACAATCCCGTTAAAGCTGACTCACAGAGGCGGCGAGGGCGCATTCATGAGTTTCTCTGCTTGCACAAAGAATATTCTTTCAGTTTCTCTTCCCCTTTTCCTCAGGCCATCAGACTTCTTAGGTATCGACGGATGTCACCATTTATAAATGTCTCAACATTGCTTAATTTATTCCAGATGCAAACCTTCATTTAGCATCTCTCCCCTGAGCCAGATGGGAGCCCATCTTAGGGGAAGTACATATCTTAATTTTGTTTGGTAACTGTAAGGTTGCAAAGCATTTTGTCGCCTATTACTTCAAGAGATCCTTGGCATTTAGAGAAAGGTAATTATGAACACTCAAATTCATTAATGCAGGTAGGAACGTCCTCATTGAGCAGGCCGCAGAGAAAAGCCACCTGCTGTCTTCTGATGAGTTAGTTAATACCCAAACCACACACGGTTCTAGCAGCAGAGTGGAAGCACATGGTGTGGCAAAGCTTACGGCCATGAATCTTATCATGAAGGCAGCGGCATTAAACACCAGATTCAGGGCTGAACTGGGGATGAAGGATCAAGTGAGATAAACATGTATGAGCCTCCATGTTTGTACTGAATAAAAGAATAAACAGAATTGTCCAATGTGAATCATCTGTACTTAACATTTTTTCATGTATTTATATCCATACCTTGTCTCAGAAAAAAGTTAAGAAAGCTTTATTTTTTATTTTCTTTTACAGGTTTTATTTGAGGGGAAAGGAAGGGGGAGAGAGAGGGAGAGAAACATTGGTGGAAGAGATGTCAGCTGGTTGCCTCTCACATGCCCCCAAGTGGGGACCTGGCCCCCAACCCAGGCATGTGCCCTAACTGGGATCCGAACCGGTGACCTTTGCGTATGCAAGCCAGCACTCAGTCCACTGAGCCACACCAGCCAGGGCAAGAAAGCTTTAAATAAAATCATAAAATAAACATTTTCTAGAAAACCATATTGCTGGAAAAATATACAAAAGCTCAACATTTTATTTTAAAGAATGAGGAAACTACTTTTACTCTATCTCCATGGCCCCTGCTGAAAAATAGATATGGGAAAGGAAAAAAGAGCCAAGTGTTTGTGTCTTAAAAACATTTTAAATAACTCCCTTTTCTGACCATTTAGAGGTCACTTCTGTTCAACAGACTCCTGGACACTGAACGCTAAGAGATTGTTCAAGAATACATGTTCTTGCTTTCCTGACACTTGACTGAACCAGCGGCGAGCCTCGCCAGGCCACAGTGCACAGAGCAGAGCCTGAATCGGACACAGCTCACCGGCCAGCACGGCCCCCTGTTCGGAGCGTGGTCCCACTCTTCTCATTCACATGGCTTTGTGTCAGGAGACACGGAAGATAGAAGGGATTATTTTTCTGCAAAATCTTGACACTTATTTATATGCTGCTCTCCTTACCAACTACACAGTGTCGTCACACGTAGGACTGACTGAAGGGCCTACTGACACATGGGGAGCCCCCAGCGCCTGCTGCTGTCTTGTCGCTCTCTTACCCGTGTTCCTCCACCAAGAAAAGGAAATGCCCCAAAACTGGTCTAAAAAACTGCGTCCCAGTCATCACGCTTCTTAGGGCCGATGGTTCGAAAACAACCACGGGAACAGGTGAAGATTTGCTTCTCCAGCAGAAAACTGAGTTAAAGGCTTACCATGGCTAAAACGCAGTACTTCCGAGGACTGCAGAGATCCTGTCATTTTACCTTTCCCTAAAATAGATGAGAAGCTGTCTTTCTTTTAGACAGGAAACCATGGGAAACAGGGGCGCCTGTATCTACTTTACATTGAAGTAAATTTTCCCTTTCATTCCATAAGGAACGAACCAATGCCCACATCCCAGTCCGCCAGGGAACACCCTCTCCTCATCTCCCTGACTCGTGACTTTTACTTTTGTTTCTCAACTAAAACCAAAACTCCGGGTTTCCAGTTCTCTTCTCCCTCAGAGAGTCTATCCAACCCAAGCTCACCAAATCTCCCAAGTTCCCGGTCTGATCTCGTCTCTGCCCCCATGAAATTCACTGGAACTCCACGGCTCAGAAAGTCAAGTCTGAACACCTCCGCGTGGCTTTCAGGGCTCTGCGTGCGGTGTCCAACCTAGCTTTTCAGCTCCCTGTACTCCCTCTGTATTCCAGCCAAAGTAAACCCCACGCTCCTCTTCCCACACCTCTCTGACTACTCTGGCCTGCGACGCTTTCCCGTCCGCTCAGTGTCAACTTTCACTCGTCCTTCAAGGCCTAGGTCAAATGCCGCCTCCTCTGGGCTGTCTTTCCAGATGCCGGCCCCCTGCCCCCGAACTTCATCAATGGCTAACTTTTACTGAGTGCTTATTATGGGTGAGGCACTGTCTACACACTGAATGCTCATTCATTCATTCATTCATTCACTCTTCATATTGATTCTAAAACACGGATTACCAGTATTATCCCCAAGATATGCAGGTGACGAAATAAGCAGAGGTATAACTTTTCCTTAAAAATGAGCTTCTGTTACCTCCAAAGGCCACAGTGGAATAGAGAACTAAGACTCACAGAAATGAACAGGATAGGCTCTACCCTTAAAAATAGACACCGACAAACAGCATTCAAAATATTAAAGAAAACCGTGTACATGTGTCCTTACTCCGGTCACAAGAACTCCCTGTGTCTGGCTTTCGGAGCCTTCTAACCCGCCGTGAGGGTACGGCTCTGCCCTCAGTGCACTCGAGTGGTGGTGGGAAGACTGTCAGGATGATTTTTTAAAAAACATTCCCCACCAGGTCAAAATGCCGTCAGAAACGGAAAACACCATGGCGAGACAATGTCCCTTTTCTACCTGGGTCTTCTCTAGGCAAACAACAGACAACTGTGTTGAGGAGGAAACCGGAAATTTTTACTGGAATCAGCATTCGTGGCCGGCTGGATTAGATGACCGAGGGCCAGGACCCTTTTGTGTCTGACCGGGAACCATCGGGCCTTATTTGCACACTTCCTGGCAGGATGGGATGACCCTCTCTTCCCCGTGCCCCCGACGGTAAGTGAGGCCGAAATTCCCCGAGCCTGTCATCCTTCTGCTGCACCCGCTGCCCCTGGCAGGTTGAGCAACAGCAAGTGGGCGGAGGCAGGAAGCGCTCGCTTGCACCTCCGGGCTGTCCCCCTCTCCGTGGGTATTCCTGGGCTCCCTGCCCCCCCTCAACAACATGCTGCAAAATCAGGGCTCAGGGCAGATGCTGCCCGAATTCATTTCTTAAGCGAAAGCCCAAGGACCTGGAGGACTAACTCAGGCAAAGAACTCTGACTTGAATCCTTTTCTCTTTACAATGAATAAAAAGACATGTCAAACACATACAGCGGCTAAAGGCTGGTTATCAGGAGCTACCTGTGTAAAATGAATTCTGGCTGGACCAAGTCAGACAGCAGTATCTATTAATTAATACTTATTAAACCCTGATGTTACCTAATCACAGCAAAGATGTTGACCAGCAATTAGCAAAATCCCTACCCTCGTGTGTCTTAAAAATATTCAAAACCTCTTCTGCGCATATTCTGAAAGAAGCCGATGAGGAAGCTTCTGAAAGACCTGCAGGTCCTAATTCAGTCCCTAAGGCCGGCTGGCCTAATAGCGCTTGACTCAAATCCACCGTCAGGTACGTTCCAGGACGGGCATGCGTGTAAGTGAAGCCAACGTTCCTTCATTTCCCTCTTCACTCCGTGTTTGCTTATCAAACCCCTACTGAGCATGCTGCCAGCTGTGCACAGGGACAATCGAAGACACAGGTCCTTACCCCGAAGCAGGAAGCCAAACAGAAAGGCAATTCACAGTCGAGTACGTGGTGTCTGACGATCCTCTACCTAGGGTGAACTGGTTTCCTGAGGGCTATGCTAAGGTCCCCGTGTTTGTTCGGTCCCAAGTGACCCTGTCCAGGCAGCACCAGTGAGTTACTACTTCGTAACTGAAAGCCAAAGAAAGTCCTAGCGACGGGGCATGTGCCCTGGGTCCTCACTGCACTCCGTCCATCAGCCCCTCTCTCTCGGGCTCAGGGGCCTGGCCATCCTGGCCGCTTCTCATCCACCCCGGCCCCTTTTCCTGCCCTATTTTTTCTTCTCCCCAAACATGTATTGTGTTTACTTTCTGACTTTCCCCTCTGTGAGCTCCAAAAGGGCAAGCTTCTTTGTTTATCTTATTCTCTGATATATATCCCAGGCACTAACATACCTAGTAGTTGCTCAATAAGTAAATATGACATAAATATGCCGTAAGAAATATATTTTACATTGTAACCTGGAGCATGTATGTGTGCAGGTAACATGTATAAATTCATGTACAAAAACACAGGTGTATGTATAAGCATATGTAAAACTGAAAGAAGTTTCACCAAGTAACCCAGGTGAAATATATGCAGCCTTATGGTTTTTCTATTGTATTTTGAAAATCTCATGTGTTACCTACCAAAGCAGGCTATTTGAAATGCAATATTTTCATGCACAGCTTTCGGGAAGGAAGGAAGGAAGGAAGGAAGGAAGGAAGGAAGGAAGGAAGGAAGGAAGGAAGGAAGGAAGGAAGGAAGGAAGGAAGGAAGGAAGGAAGGAAGGAGAAATAAAGATAGCATGGAAAGAAGGAAGGGAGGCTGGAAGGAAGGAAGGAAACTGAAGACTTCTGTACAGTACAGAGAATGTGATGGAACATAGGAAAGACCTGTGTGAATTCAGAGGTGGGAGGGGGCTACTTGAGCACATCTTTTTGTTCTGCCTTTATTTTAGGGAGGGTTATGATCTACGTAAGATTAGATGGCAGAAGATATTCGGAGTAAGGAGACAGAATCAGCTAGGGGGACGGATGGGGAAGCACAGGTGTTGGGGAAGGAATGGTAAGCAGCCGGATTTACTGTAACACAGAATGTGAAGTGGGAAGCAGGTTATTGCAGGGAGCAGGTAAAAGCATCTCCTTCGCCTGTTAACCCAATGAGCAACCAGCTTGATCTTCTCAGATGGTAAAATGGTTTTGCCTCAGAATACCCCATACTCTTTGTAATAATCAATCCATCACAGAAAGGGGGCAAAGCATTACCTGGAACAGGTCAGGAAAAAATCCATTGTTCAGTGCTTTTATGAAAATAATCTCTCTGGACCTGTTTTCTCATCTGTAAAACCCGGGACTGCCACAGGCTTTGCAAATTCCCTAGGTTCCAGTCTCTGAAATTTCCTTTATGTTCAGTTCCCCTTCTCACTGACAACCTTAGGAACCGGTTCCAGTTTTCCTGTCAGTTTTCCAGATTTAGTGTCAATTTCACAGAGACATTCTTCCCTCAAAAAACCAGATCAATCCTAGCTGCTGTAAGTCCCTATTTTGTAACTTGACTGGTTTATTGCTGAAATAATCTATTTTTTTAATGGATTAATTTCTTGATTTGTTCCATGAAGCCTATGTTCATATTATAAAGAACTCAAAACCCTACATGTTCTTGCCTATGTGTCTATAGTCCTTGAACTAAAATTAATCTTTAAAGGAAGAAAAACACTTCAACCCACAGGAAAACTTTACTTTGCTCATGTTTGCATTTCAGTTAAAACAGCATCCTGGCTTCTGCAGGATCAGTGCATTGGGTGCTGAAAGGCATCTTGGAGCTTTGCACCTTTTCTCTTTACAAATGAAAAGGCAGGTTCAGGTTTAGGTGGTTTGCTGAAGGTTCCAGAGCTACTTGGCTCTCGCTCACAGGTCAGAGCGCTTTCTGCACACTTCAGCAGCACCCACAAAGGTCGCCCTCACTTCTAAATCATGGGGTGTTTTTTTAGTGCGAATACAAACTGGAAGTTTGGGGACAGTTTTCAAGATTTTTTTAAAAAAAATCTTTCTCCTGTCTTGAGGTTTGGAGGCAGATATGTTGCTTTCTAGGAAAGAACATTCCTCGAAATCATATAAAGGGGGAAAAGGACCCATTTTCCCCAATGATGTGATGACAACTTAATAAATAGTTTCACCTTGAAAGGAGGAAGCCTCGGGAGGCCTGCCCTGCAAGCCCGTACCTGGGATCAGGCACGTGACTCGTGACTCGACACTCCAGTGATGCAAAATTAAGTCAACTGAAGTCCCCTTTGGGGATCGTTCAGTTCAAGCATTTGAAAAATACTGCTTTTAACACAGAAACCAAAAAGAAAAGAGGCAAGTACCTCCCATAAAAAAATCTGGGCCCTCGCAAAGGCAGACAGCTCAGTATTAATCTGAGCCCACGTGTGCCATGGTTTTGTCAGGCACTCCAGACTTGAGCTCATTCAATTACTTCCAGGAGCAGAAAATATCTCCCAGCAAATCAGGACCGGCACTCAACTGCCCAGCACAAAAGAAATCCAAATGAAATGAAAATAAATGATTAAGGAAATGGATGGTGCTCGTCACATCTTTCTATTTCATTTCAATCTTGGGCAGAATAAAAAAAAAAGCCCTCCCCTGACTTACACATGCGTGCACACACATTTTTATTATTCTATATCAAGTACTTATGCATTTCAAACCATGCATTGTCATGAAAAATGAATTGAAATAGCTCTTAAAATAACAAGCTCTTTAAAGAAGATAAATACATCTAGATTAAGAAGGCAACTTCAAGAAAATCTAAGTAACAATTTGAGGGCCTTATTTTTCTGAGCCTTTTTTTGTTTTGTAAAGTGAAGTATTATGTGTTAGGACTGTATAATCCACTCCCTTTCAGACTTGTTATTGAAGGCCAGGTGGCCAACACAAGGCCCACGGGCGAATCCGGCCCTCCGCCTTGTTTTATCCCGCCCGGCCCCTTGTTTCTACCTGGTGGCAGCAGCTCCTTGCCCCTTTATAAGTAGTTGCATTCATACAGCCCTAAAATTACACTCAGCCCTTTGAAGGCACCCATGAGGCTGATGTGGCCCCCATTGAAAATGAGTTTGACACCCCCGTTTTAAGGCAAAATATCTGGTTACAAACGCAAAGTAACTCCTACCATCTCCATTATTAAAGATGGGCAGGCATATCAGTTCTCTCTCTTAACACGTTAGCAAACTTACTCTGCTAAGGTCCCCACACACCCACCCCCTACCTGTGGCTTTTGCCCTAGTCTCTGGTGCTATCAAACAGGAAACATGAAAACTGTCCAAAAAACCCTCAATAAAAGGAATAGCGAGGAATTCTAAAAACAAAAAACAAAGAACAAAAACAAAAACAAACAACCCCCCCCAAAAAAACCCTGTTCATCCATACTTTAGTTAATTCTGACAAAGAGAAAAAGAAAATCAAGAGTCGAATAAAAGCTCAAGTTGCCTTATGGAAGAGCAGTGAAAAGGAACCCTCGGCAGATACCCGTCAGCACAGGCCCTCTCCAGCCGTGCCTATGTCCAGCCTCCCACAGGCGACACTGCTCACTGTGACTCTCCAAGTTTGTGCTCAGAGAGTATTTAAAACATATTACTGTCTTTTCAGTGACCTAAAGCGTTATTTTCACAAAACTGCTTAGAACCCCAACCCCCACCAACACAGACAACCTAATGGTGACATTTTGATTCAGGGATCTCTTTCTCTCTTAGGAACACTCTTCGTTTTGTGCCTGATATGTTTTTTCTACAAACCCATCAAGAATCTTGTTTTGTTGCTAATCTCCCTTTGTTGACACATGAGGCAGGAAGGGGTCTGCAGTTCCTTTCAATTCACATGTGACCTTGGACTAGTCACTGAACTTCCCCACATCTCAGTAGGGGAGAGGCAGTGTTTTTCCAGGCTGCTTTGCAAAGTCCTGGAATTTCCCATAAAAGTGTTTTACAAACACACAAGGAGAAGGCAACATCCCCTCTCCATGCTATAAAGTTTGAAAAAGAAAGCTCTATGGAGCCCGTCCCTTACGAGTTTATGGTCTCTCCAGGCCCTGGAGGTATCTATGATTTCAGAATCTCGGCATCTTCTGTCCCCTTTATCACCTGACTGTGACAAAAGGCGCCATGTGGCTGCGGTGCAGTCCAGTGCACAGGCCACCGGCCTCCTCATCTCCGCGGTCCCTTCCTCTCTGGTCTCCCAAGTGCTGCAGCCTGAGACATGCTACAACCGCAGGGTGTGGAAAACTTCTGTCCCCCAGACATCCTCTAGAGACTCTGGCGAGAAGGAAGGCGCCTTTCTGACAAGGCAGGAAGCAGCGTCCAGTCCTCTCCCCAGGACACTCGGAGGTGGGGCAGGGAGGAGAACAAAATGTGGATGGGACGTGTGGAAGGCATCTGAGGACTCTGCTTCACTGACCTCAGCCTTCCGTCAGCTTTTGATTTTCCTCCTGGGGGCGGGAGGGGGTAAGACTTGAAAAGGCCACTGGGCAGAGGCTTGTGTGAATGGAAAAGGAGTGTACTTTCCACACTGCAACTCAGTCTCGTGGCAGAATAAAAAGCAAGGATGTGTGATTAAGAAAAACGAATGCCAAGTTCTAACATTTTTACCTTTGGGTGCCCAAGAACATTAGTTCGTTATTACGCAGGCATTCTCATGATGCCAGTCACATGTTTTCAGTGACATCTGCGAGAAAATTTTCCCTTAGACATATTATTTTAAAGCACTTTCAGTGAAGAAGGTGTTATTCAGTACAGTCAGTAACAGGCTAGAAGGCGGCATCCCAGACCCCTTGTCTCCATGGGAGAGACAGCGGCTCAAGTCTCCATTCACTAGGCTCCCAGAGAAGGGAGGCAAAACCTACCACTTCTTCAATCCTGAACCCTAACATCGTAGCTCCCTACCTAGGAGCTCCAGTCCCCTAGGAAACCGCAGAGTGACCGCAAGGCTCTACACGAGGCCAAGTGACAAATACTGTTTCCTAAATGGAATCAGCTCCTGACAAATGCGTCTCCCTAAGGTGGATCTGACAGCCATGCACAGCCCGCTGAAATCCTAGCTCTGCCAGGCGCCGCCATGGATGCCGATGTGTCTCCCCCTGCAAGCCCGACTCCTCATCTGGGAAATGGAAATCACTGCATCTCCTTGGTGGCCTTGCGGTAAAAACAAAAACAAAAACATATGTGTGGCTATGAATGCAAACACGGTTATGTTTTACTTCCGTAATATTAATACTATCTTGTCTAAAGTCTGCAAATTTTTGTATGTAACTTAACAAAAGGAGTTATCTGTAAGAGAGAAGGCTGACTGCTTCTTGTGCACGGGCTGAGTGTGCAAGGCTTTCTTCCTGTTCTCCGTCAACTTCAATGGCAAGGAGGGAGCAGCTAGCGAACAAAATGCAAAATGTCAGGATAGAGCAGACGGCGTCCAAGAACCCCCAGCAGGGCTACTCCCCGCTCCTTATCACTGATCAGGATAATCCTTAACAACAACACAGGGTCCCCCAAGGAACAGGGCAGACAGACAGGAAGAGCCCCTCTCAGCTGGGAATCTTACCCCCGTTACAGTAATTAGATTTCTGACTAATTAGAGGCTCAGAGAAAACACTCAGGGCACTGGCACCAGCAACCCATTCTTAGGAAACATATTTTAACCCTCCAGCGGCGTCTCTCTTAAAAGAGGAATAGCCCTCAACCCTCTGAAATCCTCCACACACAACAGCCACAGAGTCGGCTGGAAGGACAGTTGTAAATGTCTGTTCCAGAAAAGCATTTTCCTCCCAATTTCACAGCCACTGAAAAGAGCCGTGGGACTGCTTTGCTTTCTAGGACCGAAGGATCACTTGTTTACACTTCATGGTTGGGCGTTACTTCACCTCGACCATCACAGCGAGGAACCTAGGTCTTGAACGCTGGATGTAGATTGTTCCTTTGCACTGTAGCCCCGCTGCTCCAATGTAAGTATCTGAGGGGCAAATCCTGGAAAAATGAACGCTCGGAGAAATGCAGAGGAAGGACTAAATTTAGAAATTAAGTTTTCTCTCCTCCACTAGATCTCAGTTCATATAATTCTAATCCTTGGGCTGTGCAAACATTAAAAATGACAATCTCCTTTCTCCCCAGGTCTGCTTCATAATTTCACGAACAGGCCTGGCTGGCATGACATGTACCCTGATGCCAGCTATAATATTATTATAATATTATAAAATGTCTATAATGTTATAAAATGGCAGCTTTCAACCTTTTTCATCTCGTGGCACACATAAACTAATTACTAAAATACTGCAGCTCACCCAAAAATATATTTTTGCCAACCTGACAAAAAATAGGTATAATTTTGATTCATTCAGAAGGACGGCTATTGCTGTGTTGGTTGTTGTCATTTTTTTATTTGACCATCTAAGGGAAAGGAGGCCAGTGCCCCTGACTAAAGAGTCAGGTGTTGCACGTTTTAAAAATTTTTGTGGCACAATGGCTGAAAATCACTGTTTTAAAACACCAAGAATTTGGGCTTCAGCAATTTGGCAACAGCCAGGGAGGAAGGGGAAACATCTGAAGTTATTTTTACTTTTGCAAGTCTTATGGCTGTACAGGGTGAATGCTAGGGTGGGTCAAGTATTGTCTGGAGCGGGTCAGGGTCTTTTTTTTCTTTCCTCTCTGCATGGCCTCATTTCCGTCTTCCTGTTGCTAGGAAGGAGAGTTAAGTATGAGAAAACTCGTGTTTACAATACTGGACCATCCTGTCCAGCACAAGGCTCTCTTCAAAAAAGTACAATTCACTTCACCCACTGTACTTTGCATGCCCCAGTATTCTGGACCAATTCACCCTTCCCTGGCTATTTTCAAATTGCATATTTACTTGCCTAAGTCATAAAAATACCACTCTCATTTGAACATTGCATCATGGCTTAAAATCTCCATGGGGACACCAAGGGAAACCCAAGGACTTATTTTTGTATTTGAAACCACCTCTTGGAATCCCACCAAGTCTCTGAGTGGCGGCATCTCACTGGGGCCCGCCACATCCCCTGAAAGCCCCTACCGGGGGGAGTACTATACACATTTTTCACTCATTTCACAGGCATACGTTGTTTAATCGTAATACATGTTTCTGTTAATGTGGTATCTTCTCCAGAAGCAACCAAACATCACTTTTTAAGAAACGTATTTGGTCTTTGCTCTTTGAAATACAGTGTAGAAAAAGAACAAAATAAGAAACAAATAGCCCTGGCTGGTGTGGATCCGTGGTTGAGTGTGGGCCTGAGAATCAAAGGGTCGCAAGTTCAATTCCCAGTCAGGGCACATGCCTGGGTTGCAGGCCAGATCCCCAGTAGGGGGCACGCAAGAAGCAACCACACGTTGATGGCTCCCTCCCTCTCTTCCCCCTTCTGAAAAGTAAATAAATAAAATCTTTTAAAAAAGGAATAAAGAAAGAAAGGCTTTAGGTTAAAGTGCAACCCACCTCTCACCTTCGCTCCACAAATATAGGAAAATCATTTGACTGCTCCAGTGTACAAAAACTTGGAACACTGCCTATAATTAGCCAGTTAACTACTTGTCTATTCAACCTTTTCACTCTTTATGGAATAAGTGGTGTTTTTCTTAAGATCTACAGTTGGAAAGTTAAGACACATAGAAGTAAGCAAAACCACTTCTCCCATCCATTCTAGGGAAAGACTGAAGTTGGGAACTGCCTATTCTGCTTCTGAAGAGTTGGGAAACCAAGTCAGTCTCTGTTCTGGAGCTTCTAGCCAATGTGGTGTAAGGTATCACTCAGCTTGAATTAAAATGAAATCTGTTTTTGTCAAAAGCAAACTTCTCAAAGCAGCTGGGAGAGAAAGTCAGTCTGTGGTGCTTCATTTTAAACTCTGAACAGTAGTGCTAATGATAAAAATATGCACCCAGGCTTGGGCCATGCCATAAATCTGGCATGCCACAATAAAAGTTAATATGAGCAATCGCCAGCATTTTCTCAGAAAATGTCTTGAAATAACTTCTGAACGTACATCTGCTAACTATTTGACACTCATTCTCCAGGATTTTAGTCCTTCCATTAGGGGGGCTGTTGACTTACAGGGCAGCCCTCAGACCATCTGCTGCCGTCTGCAAGCCAAGGTGGCACTGGGTGCCTCCATTAATTCCACACTTATGGTCTGCAAATTATCTCTGCGGAGGACCAGATGGATGCTGAATTAGTCAACCTCTTGGAGCTGCTGATAGATTTACATTCAGAGTTCTGCCGGGCTATTATTTTTCCCTCATCCTTTCAGCAGAGTTTGGGAAAAAAATGTAATTTGAGACTCAGTATTCTTCTAGCTCCAGAGCTGTGATCTTTTTTCTACCCCACTGCGTCAGAGATGCCACCCTCATGAATCCTTCTGTGGTGGGTGGCTTTGCTTAGTTAGGCTGCATTCCTCCACCCCAACAATGGCCCAACCAGCCTCTGGGTCCCGAGGACGAATCCATTTGCTAACCATGGTGGGTGCATAAAGATTCACAGTTGGCACAGGGCAGGGTTTTCTTCTCCACAGAGCAGACGGACTACACACAGGGGTTTCCTTCTACAATAACTAGCACAAATTGGGTGTTTGTGGGACATCTGTACCCACACACTGTGCCAAGCACTCGTATTAGTTCATTTGATCCTCACAACCTCCGTCCGTGAGCGGTAAATACGGCTAGTCCCCCATGTCGCTGACGAAGGAGGTACAGAGAGGCCCTGTCACTTCCCAGACTCACCCAGGTACCAGGCTGCGGACCCAGGATTCCCATGCCGCCCGCCAGCCTCGCCAGGGGTCCTCTCTAACTCCCCTCGTAACTGGGAATGTGGGGTGGAAAGAGGCGCAGTAAATTACACGTGGTAGGGCCCGTTTGCTGCGGCCAAGGGTGCAACTCCTTCCCTAAGATCAAAGGCTCGGCTCGTGACGTTGGAGGTAGGGACAAGGTCACACGCTGTGGCAGGGTTCCAAAAGGCTGTCGCCTCGCTCCGAAAAAAAAAAATCGGGCAGGGAGGCGTCCTTCCTTCCCGTTGCTGGCCCGGGAACTCGCTCTGCGCGGGCGCCCTCTCAGGACCCAAGGGCTTGGGCATCTCGATGGGACACTTTAGGAAACCTATTCAACGAGCCAGCACGTGAAGGCGCACTGCAGCCTTTCTAGCAAAAAGCTTCAACACTTTCCAGGGCGGCAGCCACCAAACTGAGACTTTTCTGAGTTACTGTCCAGCATTAAAAGTATCTCAACAAATCAGTATGAAATTAAAACAATTTTTGATTTACTTTTTTTTTCTTAAAAAGTTTCCAAAAACCACCACCATCTAAACGTTCCTAAACAATAAACTCACAGGGAGTCGACACGTATTTTGGACTTGTAGGGTGAAGGACAGCAAGTACCGAGCCATGAAAGGTCCCCGAGGAGCAGATACTAGAAAGGCGGTTACGCCACGGCCCTCGCGGCCAGAGACAATCGTCGCCTGGGATTTCCAGCGGGAATGGAATCAGCCTGGCCCTGAGCCCCACGCCTGGCCCAGGACCCCTCGCTCGGCCATGCACCCCCAGCCCGGCCCTACGTCCCGAGCCACAGCGGAAAGATAAAGTGGGCTTCATTTAACTAGTCGCGGTCGCCTCCCAGCCCGCAGCCCTTCCCCGAGCCCACCGGACGCGCCCGCCCTTGAGCCCCAAGGCATGTGCAGCCAAGGGTCATTACCCCACATTAAAACCTCCCCGCCCCAAACCCCTTGTTTTCCCCACACTCCACCTCCTCCATTCCAAGAAACTCGGGCGACTCGATCCCAAGCCTCCTCGTAAGGCGTTTCAAAAGCACAGAACGCCAGGCACCGGCTTGACAAGGTGGGGTGACACTTCCTCCGCGGCGGGTCCCTTCCACAGCTGGCTCCCGCAGCTGGCCTAACGGCAAGGCACAAGTCTAGCTTACGTGTTAGGATCATGGTGTCCGGCTTCTTTCTGCACATCAAGTGCGGCAGGGGGCGACGGGAGCACAGTGAGGAAATCGAGGCAGCCGGAGGCACCTGGGCTCCCGCGCCGCGACAAACGGCGGCACCCAAGACGCGCGCCCCAGCGGTCCTCAACGCATCCTTGCTCGACTCTCGGTGCCACTCGCCACGGCCCAGAAAGAACGTGGGGTTTTTCAGAGATCGAAAAGAGAGAACGTTCAGGAAGCCGGGCGAAAAGCCCAGGATCGGTTGCTCCTGCGGTAAAGATGGGCCATAGCCCGGACTGGAGCGAAGCGCCTCCGCACAGGCGGCTACAACGCACTGCCTCCCGCGCGACCTCCTAGCCGCACCCTCCGGTTGGGCCCACCCCGAGGGGAGGGACTGGGCGGGGCAGCGCGGCTTCCTCTCCCCCTCTTGGGTACCCCACCGCGGCCTCCTGCAGACCCCAGGCTCCACCCCACTACCCCTGCCTCTCCCACTTGCTGGGTCCTCGCTCCTTCCCCGCGGCCAGGCTCACCAGCCACAGCCGCAGGCGGTCCTCTGACCCCGCCCGTCTTAACCCCGCCCCGCCCCGCCCGCGCCCGGCCGGAGCCGGAATGTTTCCCCCCGGCGGTGTGCACTTCAGCAGCAGCGGCCGCTTAAAGGTCTCCAACCTCTGGGGTCTGGAGCAAAGGCAAAGGATGTACCCTCGAGGCGTTTAGTAGTGCGGGAGGTCTCAGCTGGACAGCACGGACTTTCCCTGTTTTGTTTTGTTTTGGAGTTTAGCACACTTTGCTTAAATCTTTGTAATTCCCCCTTTCATTGTGGTAGGAATCGCATGAACAGAGGGGAAGCGGGAAAGTAGGGATAAACTATCCTTTTCTAATATGTAAAGTGGTGAAAGTACCTTCATTATTCATTCATTATTCATTGCTAAAGCCCGTAGGTGTAATGTAAGTAATTAACACTGCTGTAGAAAAGGATGAGTTTTAAGTTTTTGTTTCTTTTATTGATGAGAGGGGGGGGGAAGGGAGGGAGAGAAACATCGATGTGAGAGAGAACCTGCTGCCTCTTTGCCCTGCACCCTGACCTGAATTGAGCCCCCCGGGCCAGGACAGAAAGGATGAGTTTTTACTCCCCACGCCTTGAGTCTGCTGTGGGCCGTCCTGGCCAGTGTTTCCCAAATTCTGGCCCTTGGGCTACAACCTAATGGGGCTCCTGGAACTGGTAGGACCTGACCCGTGATTGCAGAGTTAGAATCTCTGATGGTGATAACTTCGTTTTTACAAGTAAGTGCTCAAGTGATTCTGATGGACTGTAACTTGAGGGTCCCTGACATACTAGGAAGCCTACCTTTTTTAAAGCTCATAATTGAATACAAACTCTGTAAGATTTTTAAAAATCCAAACCAGAGTTCTATGAAAATTTACTTTGGGGCTAATTGATTTTCTACTTATTACCTCTGGGCAAAGAAAACGACTAGTAACCTAAACCCCTTAACTCAACAAATGTATGAAGAGCATTTGCTCTGTGGCCAATTCTGTTCCAGGCTCTGGAGATGAAGCAGTGAGCAAAAAACAAAACAAAACAAAACAAACAAACCCGGCAAACATCCCATCCCTCCTGGAGTTTACTTCCCAGTGGGGAAGATGCACAATTAACAAGTGAAATACACGGTCCTGCAGAAGTAAGGCCTGCTTGAGTGTGGTTGGTAGGGTAATAATATGGGTGTGAGAATTTATAGTTTTAATTTGAACATGTTACCTGAAATGTCATATGGTGTGCTTGAGTGTGATATTGTTACATGATAAGATTTTGTAATAAAAGATTTTGTGATAAAAAAGGCACGTTACTTGTGCTGGACCCTCTGTGTGTAGTATCTTAGATGGCACTCTACAAAGCAAGGGGGAGGACAGAGGAGCTGGAGACAGAGTCTATTTTTAAATAGGGTTGCATGCAAATGGGAGAATTTAGTCTCTCTTAGTTTAAAATGTATTGATTTCATAGTCCTGTCTCAGTTTACATACACAAAATTCATTTTCATCCGTTTTTCAAAAACAAGATAAAAATGCTACTCCCACCACCCAGAATTAGGCTCTGACGAGTCGCATTTCAGGAGGCATGGGGCTTCTCTACTCAACAAATATTTTCAGGGCTTTTGCCTACATACAGTTGTTCCATAGGACAAGGGTCTTAGGTCTGGGTGGTTCTTAGAAGCTTGAAAAGTTAAAATGTAGCACAGTTTTTTGCAGACGCAGCACTAAACAGGATGACCTTGATAGGAACTCACCCAGATAGATAACTGCAGCCAACTGAAAAGAAGTTAACATGTAATTAACTAAAGACTGTATGTAAGCAATAGCTAAGCTTCTCTTTCCGGAGACAGAGCTTTGGATGTGAATCCCACCTTCCTTTACTTGCTTCAGGTAAATGAAGCTACCTAACATGTCTTGTTCTCAAATAGGACATCCCAAGTGATTGTATACTAGAAACCACTTAAGTTCAGTAACACAGCTGATGCGGACGCAAAGGTAAAGCAAGGGCAGGCCCATCTCTGCCTTCTCAGGGTTGACAGTCTAGTGGGGAGGTAAAAAGGGGCACATGGCAAAGGGGTGCTGTGAGAGCCAGGAAGTGGGGACCTGCTCTGGCCCAAGACAGGAAGAGAGAGCTGCCCACTGAAGTTTGCATGTTGAAGCAATGGTCAAAGCACCCACAATTGCTGGCAGGGGGGAGTTGGAGTCCAAGAGATGCTGGAAAAGTAAGGGCAAGAACTTTCGATTCTGGCATGAACAATGAGAAAACATTTTAATGGTAGGAGGCATCCCATGATCAAATTTGCATATATGTATATGTGTATATGAATAAAGGAATTTACCAGGGAGAGAGTGAATTCAGTCCCCCACTACCACAAATTCTGCATCGAGTTTCCCCCATTTGGGGAGATCGCAGGGGTCAGCACATCCGGAATGCAATGGGTGAGCCTCAGCCTGGGAAAACTGCCTTCCTGATCATGGCATCTCCCCTGCCCACTAAGTATCAAATTTGCATTTTGAAAAGATCATTCAGGCTGCAGTGTGTATTTCAGACTTGGAAATACAGAATATACCTCCTAAACATACAAATTTCCCTTATTTATTAAAAATCCAAACCTTAAAAATGTAGATATTCTAAGCTTCTCCTCCAGAGCATATCAGTTCTCAGAATAAGTTCTTAGATGTTTATTATTAGCTAGGAGAAGGTGCATTTTGGTTTAACTGGGTGTCTATGCGTCTGTGCAATCCCAACATACCCGCCCCCGCTAAGTGTTCATCTTTCCAGAATAACGCATACTAATATTTTTGTCTCTTCTTGCCCAAGCCTCATTCCTTTTTCCTAGATTACTGATGTCATCTTCTCTACTTCATTACATGATTCTGGAGATTTAAAAAAATTATTGATTGATTTGAGAGAGAGAGAGAGAGAGAGACATCAATTTGTTGTTCCACTTATTTATGCATTCATTGGCTGATTCTTGTATGTGCCCTGACCGGGGATTGAACACACAACCTTGGCATAGGGGGACGACACTCTAACCAACTGAGATATCCAGCCAGGGCATCAATTATTTGTTCTCTATGGCAGACTAGAAAAAAAGAAAAGAACAAAGATTTGACGCGAGGTCCTATGCTGTTCTCTTGTTTCCATGCTCTTCTCTGTTTGGGCATCAGCTGCAAGGGAGCTGTGCACAGGAAGAGCTGTTCCCTCCCTCTCTGGATGTTTTCACATTCAACTGTCATATTACCCAGGCAAGAAAACGCACACAGCCAAGTCCTAAACTGCATGGCAGATGGCTGAGTGACTAAGGACACCCTCTCACATTTTTTTCCACTACACTATGTTAAAAAAAAAAAAAGCAGCAAGTGTCTAAAGGCGCTCGGGCAGGTAATACTGGTTGGGAAAGCAAGCCACAGCAGGCAGGCGGGAACTGAAGCGCCCAGGACCCTCCCAAGGGGACAGCACCACCGAGGCCCCCTGGATTGTTGGCAGACATTGACACACTGACCTCCCTGCCTGGGGTTTAAAGAGTTTTCAAGATCTCCTAGATTTCTGTACTTTCATATTAAATCTACCAATTTTTAGATGCTGGTAACAAGTTTAAAACAATTTAAACCCATTCCAAGTAGTTTCAACTTCAGGCTTCATTTAGCCCTGGGGACAACTAATTTAAACCTCTGCTCTAGTGATATGAGCCAAGCAATCTCTTTGGAAATTTATTTCGTTCCCACAGGAACTAAGAGATTCCTGCCCTTGGAAAGTGTCGTAATATAATTTGTGTTCAATGCAGCACTGTGAAATTAGTGCATAAAACTTTTTATTGTCGTTCAATTGCATAAAATACTTTCATTTGTAATATTCATAGGAGATATGGCAAATAGAAAGTTTTGAAAATAATTTTTAAACAGTACTAATTTCAGAGAAGTACTGACATTCAAAATTTAATGCTTGTCCTTAAAACTTTCATTGATGCTTAAGTTCCAGTGACTCAAGTCCGGGCCCTTTCGCCACCGTGTACCCTGGTCTGTATTCTTTTCAGAAACGTTTAAAACCCAAATGCTAGAGGGGTAGGAGGGGGAAAGAGAAGAACAAGAGAGGCTTAAGTGGAGAAATAAATTCACCCCTTTTACATTTTACCCAAAGGAACTCTATTTTTCAGTAAAGCCTTTTTTGGACAATATTTTTTGGAAAATTTAAGTTTAAAATATGGGGAAGGTTTACTTAGCCTACCAGTGGCATTTTTAGTTAAGAGGAGGGGTCCCTTGTTTCTGTATAAATGTGATACAAGTGTCCTTTTTGGATAATCACTTAAACTCCAAATATGAGCCACTCTGGCATAGTACTTTAATCATTTAAAAATATTTTTTAACCCTTAGAAAAGACAGTGTGCTGCTGAAACAAAAATGAACATGAATAAATAAGTAACAGGGATGTAATCACAGCATGGTGACTCTGGTTAATAATAAAACATATTGTATATCTGAAAGTTATAAATTGTATAAGGCGATAGATGTTAACTAGAATGTGATCATTTCCCAACACATTATTGAATCATTACATTTTACATCTGAGACTCATATGTTAGATGTCAATTATATCTCAGTAAAAAATAACTTAAAACAACGAACATGAGGAGAGGGCTTGGAGGAGAAAGCTACCAGGTGGGACGTCGGAACAGATCCGGTTCTGCAGCAGTTCAGTGGAGGGCTTGCCCATGCTGAATTCTCCAGTCTGGTTTGATAAATCAACGGCATGCTATCCTGAAATACCAGTCGTTACAATACTTTTGCAGGATCTGCTTTTGAAGGCTATCTCATCTAACAGCTCAGGTAGTTGGTTATTAGCTCAAGGCCTCTCTGCTCCAAATGGCAGAGAGGTGAGCCCTGGAGGACTGGCCCCTGGCCAGTGCCCCCCCTCCCCCACCTGCCATCTGACCTTCACCAGAGACCGCTCGAATGCTTTCCTGCGGCCTCTGATAACACAAAAATCAAACCAAGTGAAAAGTAAAAGTTGGGATTATTTTTCTATGTTCTAGGAACTTGGCTATTCTAAGTACCTTATGTATGTAGAGTCATACAGATTTGTCCTTTTATGTCTGACCCTTTTGTTATTACGATTGAATATATTCATTTTTATAAATCAGTTATATATTTTAAAGTTGTCTACTTAATCATATGGCCCTTTTTTGATGAAGCATTTAGTCCTTTCATGCTGATTTTTAAATAGTATTTATACATTAGGGATATTAGTCATTTGCCATTTATTATAAAAATACCTTTACAAGTTTGTCCTCTGCCTTTTAAGCTGGTTTGTTTATGATATCAAAAAACAATCAACAAGATCCAAACAAAATTCAAAGGTCTTACTTATTTGTTTTTTTTTCAATTATTAACTAGGAGTTTACTTAAGAAGTTTTCCCTGCATGTTTTGAAAGCAGAAATGCTAAGACACAAAATCAATTTGCAAAACAAGGTCACTTAACAAGTGGGATTTTTGCTTTATTTTTACTAATAGGTTTTATTATTTATTCAAAAAAATACTTTAGCTGTCTTATCTGATTTTTCTATCTCCCCCAGCACCACAAATAAATGTGTTGCATAAAATGAGGTCTCCATAGAACCTGTTGCAAAAGCTGGGCAGGGTCAGGATATAAGTTGGAGACCTCGACACAGGCATTGAGTTTTTGAGAAACTTTCAGATTTTCCATAAGTGCAATGTGTGTGTGTGTGTGTGTGTGTACATATATATCTACTAATAAATAAAACCTGGACCACCTAAGAGGTTGTCTGGAACTAAGTACAATGCCGAAATACCCATGTTTAGCCTTTTACCTTGTAGGCAAAAAACATACTGTTTTCTACCAGCCTGTTTACAAGAGCCATTTACGTGGTTCCTTGTACATGCTGACATTTGAATCAATATCTAGCATTATAAGCACTTCCTGAAAGAAATTATGACAGCTTTGAAAATCTGAGTGCAATCATTCATAAGACTGTCCTTATTAAGGAGATGTTTGTGTTCATTTCGGTTGGGATTTGTTGCTGTTTCTTCATAGTAGATTGGTTCGTTCAAAAAAAAAATACTACAGCCTGGGTTTGGGCAATTGCCTGAAAAATAATAAACAGTTCTTTTTTCGAGCTGCTAACTACAGCATGTTGGCCATTATGGTGTTATTTCTGGAAACCCCTACACGGCTCCAGATCATTAACTGGCTTTAACAGTCGGCGGGAGGAGGGAGCTGCACGGAATCGTCGAGCTCGGCTCTTCATGCATAGCTAACTCGGGCAATTATCTCTAATGAATTCAGCTGAGTCACGTTGGACTTGGGGAGAATTTCAAGGCAAGAAATTATACATTTTTAAAAGTAGACCTGGTCATCAGGGTCGTGAATTGTGGAAGACCGATGTTTGAAGATTTTACCAGGAGAGAACAGACTAGATTGAATCTCTCCTATACAAACATTCTGTTGTTGAACAAACAACTGTTTTTGTACTGATTGTTGCCATCTTTTTGATGGGCTGACAAAACAAACAAATACAAAAAACCCCAAATTTCGAAAACCCGATTGAATTTGTACTTGAGTTCTCTGGGTTTGAATTAGAACAATAAATCTGTAAGGGTCCTAAAGCCCACGCGTGGGTAGAGAGATCTGATATAAATCGTGTTCCTGACTCGGTCAGACATAACCAGTGGCCGTGAGCTGCTCACATAATGGTTTCTCTCACTCCTTGGTTTGTTATTAAAATTTTATGTATAACATATATGATACGAAAGGGGACCTCCCAAAACCAGAATTTATTTATAAGAAATTGTGTGTTTATTCTTATGTGTTTCAATTTCTGTCACCTTCAAAGTACTCTCCATTTGGTGCAATACTCAAAACAGTCTTTAAACTCATCGATTTTGATGACTTTTAGTGCTTCTGCCGCTTTTTGTTTCACCTCTTTCAATCTTTTCCACATGAGGACTTTATTCATCCCAGGAAACAAACAAACAAAAAATTCACTCTGGGTGAGATCCGGTGAACAGGCAGGCTGGGGCAAGGGGGTCATGCCATTTTTGCTCAAAAACTGCTGAACCGTCAGCGCTGTGTGGGCAGATACATTCGTAAGTCACCCGTCATATTATGTATTACATAAATTATATATTATTATCTATAAGGATATATTTTATTATTTATAAATAAATGGATATGATTTACATGGTGAAACAAGGATGTTAGATCATTTAACTAAGGATTTTAAGTTGAAGACATAATACAATTTGGAGGTAAAAATTATTATTACAGACAGGGAATTCAACCCAGAGGATGCATTGCTTGCTTGATCTCACACTAATCACTGAAGAAGCAAGAATTTGAAGCTGACCATAAAACTCCTAGAAGGAAACAGGCAGTAAATGCTCTGGCATTTCTCTCAGTAACACTTTTTTCTGATGTATCTCTGTGGCAAGGGAAACACAACAAAAAATAAACTTTTTTTTTTGTAGAATGGGATTACGTTAAACTAAAAAGTTTTTGTGCAGCGAAGAAAACCATCAACCAAATGAATATGCAACCTACTAACTGGGTGAAGATACTCACCAATGATACATCTGATAAGGGGTTAATACCCAAAATTTTCAAAAAACTAATACAACTTAACACCCCCCCCAACAACCCAATTAAAAAATGGACAGAGGACCTGAATAAACAGATGGCCAATAGACATGAAAAGAAACGTGATGCCTCTGTCAGATGCAAATGAAAACCACAATGAGATATTACTTCACATATGTCAGAATGGCTGTCATCAACGAATCAGCAGGTAACAAGTGTTGGCAAGGATGAGGAGAAAGTGCAAGCCCTCGTGCACTGTAGGTGGCATTGCTAATTGGTGTAACCACTATGGAAAACAGTATGGAGGTTCCTCAAAAAATTAAAAATAAAACTACCTTATGACCCAGAAATTCCACTTCTGGGTATCTATCTGAAGAAATCCAAAATACTAATTTGAAAAGATAACATGTACTTCTATGCTCACTGCAGCATTATTTATAATAGCCAAGATATGAAAGCAGCCCAAGTGCCCACCAATAGATGCGTAGATAAAGATGTGGTACATATGTACAATGGAATAGTACTCAGCCATAAAAAGAATGAAAATATTACAATCTGAGAAAACCTGGATGAACCTAGAGGGTATTATGCTAAGTAAAATAAGTCAGACAAAGAAAGACAATTACTGTATGATTTCACTTATATGTGAAATCTAAAAACAAAACAAAACAAAACAAACAAACGAACAGACAAAACAAAATAGAAACAGACTCATAAAGAACAAATTGATGGTTACGAAATGGGAGGGGGCTTGGGGGACTGGGTGAAAAAGGTGAAGGAATTACAAAGTACGAATTGTCGGTTACAAAACAGTCATGGGGATGGTACAGGATGCCATAGGCAATGTAGTCAATAATATTGTAACAACTACGCACAGTGCCAGGTAGCTACTAGACTTATTGGGGGGGACCACTTCATAAATTATATAAATGTTTAACCTCTATGCTGTACACCAGCAACTAATATGAAATAATACTGAATGTCAGCTGTGAATGACAAGCAGTAAAAAATAGTAAGTTGAATCCGAGTCTCCCTGCGGTGACGAACACGGCCAGGGCTCTAAGGTCTGACCACGTGGGCACAGAGCACTGTTCCACGTCTCACCTCTCCAATACACAGTGCAACGCTGAATTAACATTCACATTCACGTCTCTGAATAGGGCTTTAAACACATCCAGCCTTCAACCATGCTGAACACAAAACGGCGGTGATAAGGAAAAAGCATCCACCAAGTAGATACCACGCCTCCCACCGATTCCAAACAGAAAGCTAAGCCCGCTGAGGGAGCTGTGAATGCCTGGGTTGTACCTGCTGTGGTGGGACTCTTCCCCCAACCCCGAAGGCCTGCTTCTCACGTTTCCTAAACCTGGACCAGGACCTCATTTCTCAGAAATCCACAAATTAGGCTTTTTCACATGTTCCTCCTTCACCATCACGGAGGCCTCACGAGGTATGTGGCGTGGTCTCTATACTTGCCCATGGAATGCAGACCACGCTGTTTGGTTTGGTAGAATGTCGAAGCTCTTCACGAAAATGACCTTCTTAAAAATAAACTTTTCTCTTCTTTTTTTTCTGTGTTGCTGCTCTCATTTCCCAGTCATATTTCGATTTTAACCTTCCTACCACATTTTTGAAATGGAATGTGTCTATCCTTGTTTGTGAGATTTCTTTCATGCTTTTCACTGAGTACTTTTCCACTTTTCCTACACTTAATCTTCCTCCTTTTTAAAAAAGATTTTTAAAATTTATTTTTAGAGAGAGGGAAAGGGAAGGAGAAAGAGAAGGAGAGGAACATTAATGGGTGGTTGCCTCTCACATGGTCCCCACTGGAAATCTGGCTGGCAACCTAGGCATGTGCCCTGACTGGGAATCAAACCGGCAACCCTTAGGTTTGCAGCCCGTGCTCAATCCACTGAGCTACACCAGGCAGGGTTTAATTTCCCTTCCTCCAAGAAACCTATTGTGATTATTACAATGGAACAGTCAGAGCAGCACTGAGAGGCACTTTGGACCCAAGCCTTTCCTCTCGGCGACACGAAGACTACTTTTAAAACAAATACCAAACTAATAAAAAAGATGACAATATGTGGTGGGCTGACTTGCTTTCTGGTGCTACAGTCTTTTTTGCATCTGACTCATTAGGTAGTCTGTCTGGTATGCAACAATACTCGACATTTGCAGTGCTCTTCAGTATAACTTTTAGTTTCTACAACACTCAATAACTGAGCAAGGTATTTTGTTGTATTTTCTTCTGACCTTTTTCTTCACTCACCTTCCTTCTTTTACCACCCAAATGTGTGTGTGTGTGTGTTGCCTTTTACATCCCCGTGACCTTCAGTGATTAGAATGTGGCCCGAGTGACTCGACTCTCCTTCCAAGGTGGGTGGGAAAAGGTCATGGAGCGTCAGTGAGTTCTTCGTGGGACAGTTGTTCACTCTGGAGTCTCCCACAGAAGAAGTTTGGCTACCCTGAGGCCCTGATGTGGAGACACAAAATGTAAAGACAGACAGAGAGACACCAGAGGAGCTCCAGCTGTTTGGGTTTTCCCAGCGCAGGCACCAGACACAAGAACGGAGAACCCTCGAAGAGCCCCCAGCTGCAGCTACCGTCTGACCGCAGCTGCTCCGGGGGCCTTGAGAAGGAGCTGCTTCGCTGAGCCCAGGTGTCTCCCAGGTCTGCCGGTAAAATAACTTCTGTTGCTGGATGCCGCTGTCTTGGGGTGGTTTGTTAGACAACTAGGTAAATACATAACTAGAACAGCCATGTTCTTCAACCAACATGCGGTTGAATCAGAAATCAGTAACAATGATATGTTTTAAATGTTGTAACTAATGATTTTAAAAAGTACACATCTCATGATTCAAGAAGAAACCATACTGGAAAACTTAAAATACTGAATGATGGTGAAAGTACTGCATATTTAAACCTGTGAGATATAGTGGAAGCTAGTATTTGAGGAAATGTATACATTTATTGCTTATATTAGCAAGGGAGGAAGGCTCAATGTGAATTAAGCACTCATCTTAGAAAAAGAACAAGAGAGTAAACATAAAGAAAGCAAAACAAAGGAGTTAATAAGCAAAGAAGCATAAATAATAAAATCAGAAGGTATGAGCAGGCACAGAAAACCCATGGTAAACAAACATGGCAATATGCTGACACTAATTAGTAATCCAAAATGCAAATCAAGGCCATAATTAGCTCCCATTTTAAGTATAGTAGACTTACAATTTAAAAGTCTGGCCAGCTGTCACTGATAAGTGTTATTAAGGATGTGGATGGAGAACCTGTATGTATTGCTCAGAGAAGTGCATATTGGTACAACCTTATCAGCAAATAATTTTGCATTTGTTTTAAAAGAACATTGTGCTGTGATCCAGCATTTCTGCTCTGAGGTGTATTCCCCACGGAAACCCTTGCCTATGCGCATGCAGACAACTTGAAAATGCTTACGGTAACATTCTGTTAAAACAACAGAGAATAATCCAAAGATCCACGGCCTGGAGAATGGACCTCTACAAATGGCATGTGTGCGCAGTGGAATGTCACACAGCAGTGAGCAGCACTGAGCGGTAGCCATGACCGACCACAGGGATGAGTCTCAGAAACAATTTGGAGGGAAGTACCAACACTAAAAATAAGGTGCTTATGCAGTAAAGGAATCACAAGAGGTGAAGGTCAGGATGCGTGCGACACTCGGGGTTGTGATCACTTCCGGAGCATGGCAGGGGCACGAGAGGTCTGGGGAAGAGAGCGTGGGCAGCTGTGACAAGGAAGGGACGTTCTAGTCATTTAGTTGACTTGGGGGTTAACAGCTGTTGTATTATTAAGCTTTATAATTCATATTCACATCTATTTTCTTGTTGGTATTCAACATTCTAATCTTCAGATTTTATCGAAGAAATAACACTGAAGAAAATTTATCATATTATACAAGAAATTCAACTTTAGAGTCTGATCCAGATTTGAATCCTGAAACTTCAACTTATTTGCTGCATTCCCTTGGAAAAAGTTACTTTATCTTCAAATCTTACTTTGGTCACCCATAACACGGGGATATAGTTGTGAAGATTAAAATAGATTATATTTATAAAGACCTTGATACATATTTATTAAATTAGTAAGCCATAGTAACTGAAACCTTAACTCAAAATCTACTTTTGTGGTGTGTGTGTTTGATCTTTAGGCTCTTAAATTATGTTTGTAGTTATAATTATATTGCTATTTTACCTGTGTCTTGAAAAGGCTTCCTTTTTCAGTTATTGTATTAGTAGTTCTATGTTGTTGTGTTGTTATTGAAAAGTCCCAGAACTTGTGAATTAGTGATGCTGAAAATGATAACCATTAACTTTTCAATATCTAAACTTATTTAAATCCCTGATGCCTGCCTTCCTCCTTTTATCTTTCTCTGCATTATCGAAATTAATATTGATAATTATACTAATGATAATAGTAGTGATAGTAATTTAATTCTGAAAGGGAACATCAACTTTTCAATGTTAAAGTTTATTCCTGTCACTTGGCATTTCAAACACAGGCTGTTCATATTTATTTCAATTCTATGCTGTTAAAAAAAAATATGTCTTGCTGCTATTGTTCACACTGTTAGAAAGTTTGAATTTGGGAGACTAGAGTCCACCGTAGGGTTACAGAAAGACGTATAATGCTCTGCAGCACCGAGAATCAGAGGGAAGAGCAAACCAGGAAATTTAACCTGAAGTCACGGTTCATGTGTACTTCAATTCTAGTTCTGACTTGACTTGGTCCTGAGATAGCCCCGCTCCTAAACGACACTGCGAAATCTGCCCTGAATTTAGAAGGAATGAAGGAACACTGCTCAATGTGGTAGAAACTTTAGATCTCTCTGGTATGATCAGTGTAATTTTAGGCAAAATGAAGACAAAAGCTTTTATCAGCATTCTTCAGTGTTGAACGTGACTCAATCATCTCACAGTTTATACAGTTTTTTCTCCTTTTGCCGGATAGAGTGGGTTTGCCTGTCTGCGTCCAAGAGCTGTCATGCAGTCAAAAATTTGTTTTCCCCTCATGAGGCTATAATAGAAACTGAACGAACCAGTTGAATTATTTGGACTTCTTTCTCCTAAGGACTTAGCTTCTAAACAATATTCTCAGTCTCCTGGGAGAGAGGAAGATCGAACCCAAAACTCTGGCCTAAATAAATCTCCAGTACAGAACTGAATACCAGAAAATGTGGGAACGGCCAGATTTCCCAAATTAGTATGCATAGACTTGTTTTTCCTCTTTTCAAAAAAACTTAATGCTTCTCTGTACCAACAGCTGTGTGACCCAAACTATTCTGTCCTAGTCGCTTTTATTCCCTCTATCACCAATCTCAGAGCTTAAAAACAGGAAAGGAAGTTCTTTCGTGCTGATTCGCAGACCTTACGCTCATTCAGACGGTGCCCCATCAGGATACTGCATGGTTCTGGAGCGGCAGGAGCCTCACCTGAAGATTACATGTGTGATGGAGCAGGTGCACCGCTCAAGACTAGGGTTCGACTAGTGTTGCCAGAGTCCTCTGTGATTGAGGAGAGCAGGGTGTCAGGATACGGAACATCCAATTTTGGCTGCTAGGCCACTATATGCTAAGCAGGGCCTACAGAGAGAAATGCTTTTCAACAACTAAATCCCGTGTGTGTGTGTGTGTGTGTGTGTGATTGTTTGCATGTGTGCATGTATTCACGTGTGTGCATGTGCCTGAGATACAAAAATGGGGTTTTTCTTAACGGGTGGCATCTGAGAACTTAAGAGGATTTTCCTGAAGACCTAACCTTAAGCTTTCACACTTGATGCTTTCACTTCTCACTCTTCCAGGCCTTTCCTGGGCAGCAAATACCCAGCTGGTGGGTCATGGGGCAGATATTTTTCTGGTACTGATTGAAAATTTCTCAGCAGAAACAAACTGCGGGAGGTACACACTCTCGTTCCTAGAGTCCCGCCGAAGCCTAGCCCCAGCGAGCTCTCAGAGTGTCTCCATTTGCCCTGCCTGCCTCAGATCCCACCCAAGAATCAAACTTTCTCCTCGCTTCTTGCTCATGCACAAACCCTGTTGTTCTCCCTTAATTTCCCTGAAATTCCAAAACAGTGCGACTAAGCTGCCCCGTTATTTTCTGAACGTTAATAATCATCTCATTTCCCACTCCCAGAACTTTTTCTGAAACATCCTCTTTCTTGCCTAGAGACAAACGACCCAATGTAACTCCTCGTGCTCCCTCGCCTTGTGTCGAGGCAATGTTCTGCTCATTGCCAGCCCATCAAATCTTGGTATTTCTTTCCTCACTGGCTACTTCTCATCTCTTTCAACTCAGTCCAACCCGGGTCCCTCTTCCTGGCTCCACACGGGTCTACCTGCACCTTCGCTCTTCCCAGACAAGCATGGACAGCATGAATATTTCTCAAGCTGTAGTTTACGGTTGATTACGTGATCCTTCATCTTCAGAAAGGCAAAGAGATCCTATAGACCTGGCCAGCCCGAGCACCAGCGGGAAGAACATCTGTGCATGGGAAGGGGTGAGGCTTACACAGCCGAAGCCTCGGCTGACTGGGGCTGGAATGAAACAGGTGATTGTGAGACCAGAGGCTCCATGAACAGTCGCCGGGGTCACGAGGCCTCTCGTTTGCACTTGGTTCGGGGAGACCTGCCTAAGTGACTTACTCTCTGAGTCTGAAGCTGAGACTTCATCTGCTGTAACCACAGCACTTGTTTATAGAACTCTTCCAAAGGATATAACAGGCACTTCGCGAGATCCGTTGGCTCTGGGCCACTATTAAATCGCCCATTCGTCTCCGGAGGGTGCAGCGTTGCCCGTAAAACCAGCAGCACCTGCATGTCTTTAGTGGTCTGGGGTGTATACACGGATGGGTGTGTGCGTGTGAAAACAGCCCCCCGCCCTGCTGCGCAGCTTAAGAGAAGTGTAACTAACAGGGCTACAGGCTGGGTTGGGGAAGCTCTATGACTACTTTTTGTTTTGTACATCCATTTGTTACAACCATTCTTTTTTAATTAAATAAAGCTCAATGAGTGTTTTCCTTTAAAATTCACCTCACCTTTAATGTTACCGAAGAGTCTGAGCCAAGGCGCACTGACGGAGAATGAGGACCCTGACGGTCTGCCCGGCAGGCTCCGTCACTCCTTCACAGCTGCATTTCTGTCTTCTAATTACATTAGGCGGCGATTGGGAGGATGGTGCCTAATAATAAGGGGTTCATTGTCTCTCTTTCTCCCTTCGTCGCCAATACTCTAATTACTCAACTATATTGCACTTTACAAGGAGCTTTGGAGGAGCCGTGGCGTGGACCCCTGGGCATGCGGCTCGCTGGGACAGACACGGGATTGTGAGACGCAGGGCTGGCTGTAAAAGAGAGGGCCTGGATGGCTTTCATATCCTGTTCGACAGGAGCATGACAGATTAGCGGGGGACTCCTTCCTTCTCAGGAAACCAGGCCTCTGGCTACAGCTTTGTCTTTAGTTCAGTCTTAGATCTTTATAAACACTTTCCTCCTGAACTTTCAAGGACCCGTGCTTTTCAGCAACAGTTTAATGTGCACGCAGCGAAAACTCAGATAAAGGGCTCAAGCGCAAAGTCTTACTGAAGGGTCTGATTTCTCCATGTGCTTTCTAAACTCAGACTTCGAATCCAGAAAAAATATTTCAACAGTGAGCTTTTCCACTGGAGAAAAAAATACCAGCCCTGAGAATGCATGAGCGTCTTTACGTAAAATTGAATCTCAGTTGCTTTAAAGAAATACAACAACTTACTGCCCTCCATTAGGGGCAGGCTGTAGGCGAGGGGCTCAGTGAAGCATCTTGGGTAAGAGCCATGCGAAGGCGGAGGGGGCAGGGCGGTTGGCAGGGCATAACTCAGAATTACCGGGAATGGAGCAGAACCGCCTGATGACGGAATATCTGGGGAAGGGGAACTGTGTGGGGGGGGATGTGAATCCCTGTGAGACATGGATAAACACTTGTGGGGCAAATGTCTGAAGAAAGTGGACATATAAGAAGACTCGCCTCCATTAAAAAAACACACGCTATTTACTTGGGAAGACAATATTCACACGTGTCAGTGCCCCCTTAATCTGCCCATGTAATCAAATACCAATAAAAACAACAGTATTTTAAGATTAACGATCACTGATAGACATTGAGTGACATCAAGGTCATGCACTTGCTGAGTGTTTTCATCTCTTAAATAGTTTAACCCCTACAATGATCTCATGATTATTTATATCGCCATTTCATGAATGCGGAATTTAAGCAGAAATTAAGCAACTTGCTTAGGGTTGCACAGCCAGGGAACACCAGAACTGAGATTCACACCCAAGGAGGCAGGCTCTAGGGCAGGGGTGTCCAGCCTTTTGGTGTCTCTGGGCCGCACTGGAAGAAGAGGAGCTGTCTTGGGCCACACATTAAATACACTGCGGCATCTAATCACACACACACACACACACACACACACACACACACACACACCTCATAATGTTCAAAGTAAATTTATGATTCTGTGTTGGGCTGTCTTCGCAGCCATCCTGGGCTGGATGCAGCCCGTGGGCTGCAGGTTGGACACCCCTGCTAGAGTTAAGCATTATCCGTAGTTTCAACTCAGTGGGGTGGAATAGAGAGCCTAGAAATGGACTCAAATGGAAGAACGTAGCGTTACGACATGTGGCACTGAATTAGGGGAGGAAAAACAGATGATCAGTTAACACCTGACGATGAGACAGCTAGGTAGCCCGCCATCTGGAGACAAAGTCGAACCGTAGCCCACCCTTTACACCAAAGTATTTGTCAAATGTATCAGAGGCTAAAAAGTGTAACAGGAAAGACAAACTACCCAAAGAAAATCTGGATGACTGGCAGAAGTTGGGAGAAGACAACTTTAAGCTTTATTCTATTTGCATTTACTGTCTGTGGAAATGGTTTATTTTAAAAGAGAAAGAAAGGACTGGTAGGGCTGTCGTGTACGTGCGCATGCGTGTGTGTATACGCACGTGTGAATGAATGAGCTAGGGGCGTTGAACCCCGGTCCCGAAGGAACAGACCTCTGAGGATTCACTCCACCCCAGGGAGACGGCGCTGCCCCGTGTCTGTGTCTACGTGGTATTACGGATGGTTCACTTTTACAGTTTCCTGTTGACTGAACAGTGTGGACTCTCCCTCTAGGTTACTAAATATAGTGTCTGCGTTGCTCTGAGTGAGAGACGGCTGGACTCGGAGGCACGCTGTGCGGGGAAAGGCCGGTCCTTCCGAGAAGTGCATCACCCCCCAAAGGTGGAAATTACGTCCGGTTTTCTCAAGGTCTCATATCCTCGTGCATGAGAAGTGCTCTGAAACAGCCGAGAGGACAGTCTGCATTGGTCGTCGCTCACGACGGTCGACAAGCTTGTGCGCTTTTCTCGACAGATACAAACCGTTCATTTGGGCTTGTGTGCAAGTTTCTGGCTAAGACACAATAATTCTGAGTTTATAAACCCAAAAGAAGGGACTCAATATACTTGATTAGTTTCAACATTATCTCAAATGAACTTTAATTATAGCATCTTTGTGTAGTGAGATTACAGGTTATTCTCAGTAAATGAAGTCATGGTTTTAATGTCCATGGAATATTGGGGCAACTGTTAAAAGTGAATTATTCCCAGTTAAGTATCACATTTTGGAAACCTGACTGTTATCTTGAATATGAAATGAATATTGTGTTTTCAGTATGTTTCAGTGTGATGGTCATAAACAGCCCCCTGGGACTTCATCAATTATCCAGGAAGCGGCTGCCACTTTGACCTTGGGGAATGAGCTGGTGAGAGGAATTTGTTTTAAGCTTATGATATAATGAAACTTGGTAACTATTTTGACCGCTACACACTTTTGGGCATATTCCTTCCCCGTGTGTTGCCTCTGAACGTTTCCCCTCTCTTGGGAATGTTCTGTTCTCTGCTTTAAAAAATGTAAAATTCATGGTTTATTACACAGGTACATGTTTAATGTAGAAAAGTAGATTGTACAGATGATCAAGGAAGAAAAAAAAACCCCACTTTACCTTCCGTCCTAAAATAAGCACTGTTACTATTTCAGTATATAGAGAAAAGAATCTTCTTATAGCAATCAGGGTTTTTTTTTTTTTTCAAATTAAAAACCTTATACATATAAAGCATGCTCACATTGAAAAAAATCAAACATTGTACAACCGAATGAACTAAAAAGTGAAGCTCCCTCATCTGTGGTGGTAGCTAGTATGATTATTGAGATAGTTTTTTAAAAATATTTTTAAAATTTATTTTTAGAGAGAGGGAAAAGGAAGGAGAAAGAGAGGGAGAGAAACATCAACTGGTTGCCTCTTGTACATGCCCCAACTGGGGACCTGGCTTGCAACTCAGGCATGCGCCCTGATTGGGAATCGAACCAGCAACCTTTTGGTCTGCAGGTTGGTGCTCAATCCACTGAGTCACACCAGCCAGGGCTGAAATAGTTTCCTCTTCAACTACTAGCATGTTATAAATATTCTCTCTGTATATGTACGCATATGTATAAAACATTCTTCTTCGTTCACAAATGTTTATATTCACACGCTTGATTCCTAAGGAAGTATATAACGTATAGGTCTTCATGCCACTGTATACAGAGGTACCCAATTTCTTTCAAAGTCTGCGTAGGATTGTTATGTGGATTTACCCTAATCCCTTACCCAGGCCTCTGTTGGAGGACATCTATAATGTGCTCAGTGTTTTGCTGCTGCATCTCTGCTTCCGTGAGCATCCTGTGCACGCAGGTTTTGTGTGCTGAGCGCGTGGCAACAGAACCTCCTTCAAAGGACAAATAGAGGGAGACTCAACGGTCGGCACCGACACTTGCGCTCCCCGTATATTTCACATCTCATTGGAACAGTTTAATAATTTGAAGGCCCTCATCATGACTTTGTTAAAAATCTTGCTAATTTAGCATTTCCCTCAAGTTTGAGGTCTCCTGGTAAATAATGCCTAGCGATAAAAATGCAGTAAAGCTGTCATTTAACAGTTCAGATGAAGAATAAAAGAGCCGAGAGCCAAGGGCCAGTGGTAACTTTATCTGAATGTATTAGCGGCAAGCCAAAGGCCTATAAAAACGGACTGAGAAACCCCTCAATGAGTTTTTGTTTCATAAAACTGCAACATGTAAAGGTAGATGAAAAAAGAGGCTAATCTTGTTTAGTTTTTCATTCTGACTCCTGCTTTTTTAGGGTAGTTTAAAAGTAATGTGCTCTCTCGATTTAGTGTGTCTGGAGTCTTCCTTCTCTGACTTTTAAAACTGGAAAAATGTGGCCATTTATTTTCCTGTTGTTGGCTTAATTAGTAAGGGGAATCAACCTGGCAACTTGCAAAGATGTGACTACAGTATTTGAGATTAATGATCTCCAAAATATGGCACTATTTGTTTTTACTGGAAAGTTTTTTTTCAATGAACATATTACTAAGCTTACTGTTAACCAGTTGCTCGAACCCTCACCCCAAGCCGCATCCTGGCATGATTTCCTATCATTGTATCATGGCCAAAAGGCCACCCCAAAGGATCCAAGTCACAGTGCCACAAAAGATATTGGGAACATAGTCTGTTTTGTGCGGAATTTCTTCCCGCTGTGCTGGATGATTACAAGGTTACAAGGTTAGAGTGTGCTGGACGCACCACATACTTTGTATATATTAGCTCCAACTTTGCCTTCCATTGTTCTGCCTTGTGAGAGGCCTGGAGGAAAACTCTTCCTTCCCGCCAAAGCCTAGAGAAACCCCTCGACTATTTTCTCTTGGACATTCTGACTCTCCAGTCATTGGTGGCCTGTGTGTTCATACGCTTCTCATCCTTTCCTGCCAGGGCTTAATCACCGTTGTTGGTGAGGAGCAGGAAAGGGTGGGCTCCTACATTTATAAAGTCTGGAATGAAAGGTCATAAAAAATCCAACTGTTCCTGTATGTGACCTGGCTAAAGAGACTGTTTGCAACCCTAAGTCAGGGGTTACTGGCGGAAGGCTGGCGGAGAGCATCCCTAGGAGGGATGCAGCCAGCATGTAATACGGTTCCAAGGTCTACCCCGGAGCAACCTGATGCCCCTGCCCCTTGGACCGCAGTCAAGGTAGATTTTCAGAGCCAAACTCAGGGATGAAAAGAATAGCAGCCTTCCATTGCTTTTATGAGGAAGTAAACTATTTTTTCAGGTATGAAGGTCAGACTACGACACGAGGATTAAGGGCAGTGGCTGGAATCTGATTCCTGGACAGGAAGCGTAAACGGCTGGGTGGATGGTGCGCGTGCAGAGCCTCCAGACTGGCTTACCTAGAGCTCTCTGGGGCCCGCCATGCGTATCAGGTTGCACCGACTTCGAGAACTCAATGACCTAAATCAGAAGTGGGCTGCATACTTCTCTGCACCATAATCTAAAAATCAAATCCCAGGATCCAACGCAACTAGCCTTTCCCCTTTCAGGTGGAAACGATCGAGGAAGTCTGGAACGCTGAGACAGTAAGAACTCAGAGACATTAAGAATTTTTGGTGGCAAAGAAAAAAACTTACATGCCATTTGAAGAGGCGGGGCTAAAGGAAGAGCAGGAATGGAAAGTGAAATGGAGCCTGGAAGAGTGAGGGAGGAAAAGACGGCTCAGGAGAGAGAAGAAGAAATTGTGTTTTTGCAAGGGAGAGCCTGCTAGTAGTTAGCTCCAGAGGGCACAATAAGAATAAGTAGAGTAGAAAAAAAGGGGGTGGGAGTCAGTGATTAAAGGTTATTTAGCATTTGAAAAATAACAAAGCATTGGTTATAGCCACGTAGCTATTTATTGCCTACCAAATCACAGGCCTACTGAGCTTAATTGAGTAAAGAATGGTTAGGAGGACTGTCTCCACACAGAAATAAAAAATGCATTGTGGTGGTGATGGGGTGGGGGGGTGAGTGGATGGGGGGAGGGGCAGGCTGCAATTTAAAGGAGGAATTCTTCCAAAATGCGGTTCTGAGCCCTAGCCGTTAAATGTGTAACACGGTGACTATACAGTATTTAAATTACACCTAAGTGTAAGTCCTTAGAGATTCTCTGGTAGACTTTTCACACTCTGAGTGGGAATTTAGCTTGTATAATTTTTATTATTTGGATCACAATTATATTCTTTTTTCCTTTCCCACCAGATCAATTTACAGTTTTCCTTTCAATTTTTTATTTATCACAAGTAATAACTGAATGACAAAAATAACATTTTAAAAGAGAAAATATCTCTTACCAGTTTAGTTTACTCGCTAGTTTACAGTAGTAGAATTCCTTGAAACTGGATACCATGGGAATATTTCAGGGTTTGGAACTTGCGTGGATAAACCAGCTGGGCTTTGTTTAAATTTTAAAGCCTTCAAATATTTCAGTGAAAGAAACCCAAGATATCTTTTTTAATAGATGCCAAGAGGTCACATTTTTATTGGTTCATCTGTGTGTCATAGAAAGAGTCCTTCATATTTTTAACCATAGTAGGCCTCTAGGTTCCCAGCCCTATCACCTCATACCATCAAGAAAGGTTAATTGTGAGTCTCACTTCTATTAAGTATAGTGCTTATTTATGGGAGCCACATTTAGTCGGACTTGTTCGGCTTTCTAGTAATAGGAATGTAATAAACAAAAGAGGCAAGATTTTACGGCGAACTTGCTCTTCGTGGAGTAATCAGGTTGCATTTTAATTTAGAAGCACTTGCGTGAAAATACTTTGAGTATGTGGGGGGAAATCAAAATTATTCAACTGTACCTGTCTTCTAACTTTTTAATTAAAAATTAATTTATTTTAAAATTACAGCTGACATAACAATATCATATTAGTTTCAGGTGTACATCATAGACCCATGACCTTCACTCTCAGCCACAGCGGAGGGGAAAGTTGTCAGACAAGGAAGGAGGCCAGGTTTCTGGGACAGATGAAAAAAGGGGGAAATGCACCACATGATAACCTGCTTGTTCTCTCCTGGGCCAAACAGTACTTTAAGCGGAGTATCTGCGACACCTGAGATCCTTCCCACGGTGATGGAACATTCTAAAGGGGGGCACGCACAAGTATTTTCAGCCATGTCCCTGCTTCTCTCCCGACACTCCATCCGCAAGGTTTCTGCACTTCATCTTCATTGCTAGTTCCTGCTCACAGGCAGTACACACACCCATTTTCTCTCTCTGGACGTCTCTCTCGTTTTCCTTGGACATCTCTGCATCCTAGGGCAGCGTTTAGCCTCCTAGTATGAAAGAGTGAGCTGAATCCGGGCCCGCCCAGCAGAGCCCACAGAAACAGGACTGGTAAGCGCTGAGTCCCCGCCCAGACGCGAGTGCCCGAGCCCCTGGGGTAAGAGGTGCCAGGTCTGGGAACCAGAGTTGTATTCATGTAAACAGCTGCGGAATCTAGCAAGGAAATTTATCTAATTAGCGAAGCAGGCAAAGATAGGGTTTTTGGCTTCAGATTCAAATTCCACTGTGTGATTCTAAGGTGGAGAGTGTTTTGTTATCTACCCACATGGGACTGATTTCCCTCTTAGGCCTCTAAGTCAAATACCAGCACTGTGGCAGGAGCCCAAGAAACTGTAAGAGATCGAGGCAGAAACTTCTCATGCGTCCACTCCCCAAGCTCTGCGCTCACAGTTTCCAAGTGAAATTCAACCAGGGGGAGCAAAGCTGGGTACATCGTACTGCTCCCCTTGCTAGGCAGCGATGTTAGCCACCCCAGAGGCCCGGGACTGGGTCACTCAGAATGACTCTGGGGCACTGTCGTCTATCAAGAAATTGGGAGGCAGTTAAACATTCTGGCTCTGAGGTCTCGGTACGGGTGGAGCAGCGCCTCCGTTGGCCCTCCTTGCTCTGTGCCCCGACTTGAAGCCTGAGAGCCCTCTCCCTTGCTGGAGGCACCATCTCATTCAACATCCTCTCTTTTGTTTATCTATTATGCAACTTGTATATGCATCACCTCAATTATAAACCCAGACAGGGGATTTCCCCTCCCCAAGCCCCCGTTCCCCATCATCTCATAGCGTTCCTGGGTGAGCTGGCACTCATCCTACAGAACAGGTCCCACACATGTCCACCGTCTCTCCGGGCGTCATCCAGGGGAGGGTCTGTCTCCACCCTGGAGCCCTCGGTGGGTTAGCTGATGCACGGTCCGTGGAATGTTCTTCCAACTGCTGTGTGAGTCTGAAGGGCAAATGGCAAAGAACAGGAAAGGAGGAGACAGAGGGGAGGAGAGGAAACCCAGCAAGAAAAGGGGCAGGGGGTGACCAGCTTCAAGCCATACACCTTTGAATCATCAAGAACATCTCTGAGGAGTGGACTGAGTGCTGTTTGACTCAGAGAGTAAGTATTCCTGGACCTGTCTCAGCTCGATGTGGAACCTCGACACGCTTCTCATCGCCTGCACGCGGTTCTCAGGGGTGCTGCCCTCCCGGAGTTGGTGGCTAGGCTGTCTCATCTCCACTGCACCTCGCCTCCAAGGGGCGAGCCTTGGGAACCCCTCCTCCCTTTCTCCTCGCTTTTCCTCTCTCTCTCTGTCTTCCTTGGTCTTAGTGAAGCCCGCAGAAGGATTAGGCTTTGAAACCACAGAAAGCTGATTGCATATTAACTCTCTGTCCAAAGAGAGGACTTTCACCAGGGAGGGCAGAGGGACAGGCAATAACTGTCACTGTCCTTTAGTGTTTGGGGGAAGTACTTTGTGGAGGAGGCGGTAGTGATCAGGATGGATTTGGGGGGTTGGGCGTGGGGAAGATGGGCCTATAAAAGATGATTCTGTTTCTAACTTAATTTTATCTAGTTTCCCTCCTCACCCAAGATACCACCTATGTGTACATGAAGCAGAACTGAAACCTTGATGAATACATTTGTTAACAACTCTGGCTTAAGAGCGGCCACCACAATAAACCTGGAGGTTCTAAGAGCAGTTTTCATTGGAGCGAAAGCCTGATGGTGATCTTCTAGCCTAATCTGTGGGTGCTTTTCAGAGAAAAATCCTGCCCCTAATTCTGATCCTAACTTAACCCCCACCCCCCACCCTTGCACTTCTGGCGCGAGACTGACTGCCTGACATGCCCCCGTTACTTATGGAAATGCATCGCATCCCTGAGAGGGAGCATTCCCTGGCTGGTGTCCTCTCTGAGATAAAGGACATGTCAAACGGCAGAGTGTTTCTGAACCTGTGCACTATGAGCCCTTGTTAGGAACCTTACGCTTCTTATGAAAGGCCCACAAATCAATATCTGTTGTGTTTGTAGGCTGAAGGGCGGACTATTTCACTTAGATGTGTAAAATGCAGGTAGATGATTTTGTGATGATTCAAATACAAATTCATTTCCAAGTGTACCAAATTTATAGCAGCTTTTTTTTGGTACCATATTTCCATCAACAGGGAATAAAAGTACAGACACAGTTCTGTGGGGATTTACAAGAGTTTTTTCCTTTAATAAAGAATTTATGCCTGAAAGGTTAGGAACCACTGCTAACGAGGGTCTGCCTAGGTACAGAGACGTGATAAAACCAGGCGCTATAGTTACTGTTAATGGAACAGCTTTACTACCTAAAAGAAACACCATAAGGAGTCCATGAAAAGATAAACAAATGCATGGCTTGGCAGAGAAACTAAAACAATTTTGGAGATTGATGAATATTAAAGTAAAAGCAGCTATTGTCTTGGGAACTAAATGGTGGCAGGCTGTAGTTTAAAACAAGTGGGTCTGGGAATTCTTAGACACTTATCACCTTGGCAGACGATCTCTCCAAAAGCCATTGTCTGCACTCGTGTATGAGGTCGGTACCGTATAGCCTCCCTAATGAAGTCTTTGAGCCTCCCTAAGTAATAACCAGATCTTTTTATTACAGCCATACTCCCAAAGGTATACACGAAGGCTGAAGGCAGCCAGGTAGCCCAGGATTTTAGCCTCAGCCCCAAATACATGCTACCTGGCTAGTAGTCAGCTCGAATCCATCCTCTTATTGTATTACCATCCCTTTAAAATATAAGTTAAAATTGCATTATAGTACAAATATTATTCATACCTACATAGCACTTTTCCTTGCATCTAGACAGTATGAGATTGTTTGATGGGTGAACTGCATGATTAAATTAAACTTGTGGGAAAGGAACACAATCTACTTAGTGCTCAGCACTGCCGGCAGGACCTCCCAGGGAGCCCCCAGAACCAGGAAGTGATTCTGAAAATGGATGGCAAGCACCTCATTCTAGAGTTGACACACGCCAAGGCGGAGGAGGGGTGGCCCTCTGACCTCACTTGAGAGATTAATTCAGCCAGATGAACTAAACGCCAATGGGGGTGGCGGCGCCCTTGTGTGCGTTGAGTGGGTGCGAGAGATCATGGGCAGAGGTGCCTTGTGGTGGGTGAAAGAGTGGGAAGTAGGAGGAAAAGCACTTACTGCTTCTAGAACGAGGTGGCTAAAACTATGTAGTAGGCAGTCTGGGAGGAAGGAGCTAGCAAGATCAAGACGCTTCTTATGGTCCAGTGCGGCGTGATGATATTCACCCAATCAAAGCGACTGGGCCAGTTGTTGGGGGATATGGCCTCGGCTCTTCCTTTGGTTTCCTAGCACCTTTTTGTGGCATCAACTCCTGATGTTCCTCCCGAAGCCTTCCAGTGACTAACCAGATTGTATCTATACAAAAATATTAATTGGGGCCCACAGTGTATGGTTTGATCTGGGAACTCAACCCTTCCGGGGCTAGCAAGGCATGACCAGAGCAGACGTTCATATTTATACATCAGGAAAAACTCTTTTCATAATTTATTTGAATCCAGGAGCTTCTCCTTTGGGACCTTTACTGGTGTTTTACACAGAAACTGTTGAGGGGTGCACCAGGACTCAAACTGTTTGTCAGCGTGAGTAATTCAGCGGAAGAGCCTGCAAAACTGGTGAGAAAGGAGCTATGATGGTTATGAAATTAAACCTGAATCAGCTGAGCTTGTGAACCTGGATGTTCCATCCTTGCTGGGCTTTGCTGTATTTTGTTTGCAAATGCACGTGCATGGGATGGCCCTGGAGGTCAGTGCAGGTGCCATCAGAACAGGTGGGTCACAGAACGGAGACCGATCTGGCTCTGCGATGGGCTCTCTCTGTACCTGGGTTGTCAGATAAAATGCGAGATGCCCAGTGACATTTGCATTTCGAGGAAACGGCAAGTAATTTTTAGTATAAGTATGTCCCTTGTGATACTTGGGGCATATTTATACTGAAAACCCCACCCCATTGTTTATCTGAAACCCAAATTTCACTGGGTGTTCTGTATTTTTACCAGCAACCTTATATTTTAGTAGCAACCCTATTCTGTACTGTGGTCTTAAGGGATCCTCAATGTTAATTTTTAACAGGTAGATGAAAGGAAGATAAGTGGCCTAATTCAGAGAGGGAATAAGGCGGCCTGGGGCCTGTGGTGTGGGCAGCACGCACCGGAAAGGCAGGGGCTAGGCAAAGGGCACGTCGGCTGAGAAGCAGGACTTCCCTATTTCCAGAGGCACTCTGACCTTGTCACAAAAGGCTCCAGTCCTGAGCCCTTCCTTTCAGCAGCCAGCTAGTGGTCTCTACTTGCATGTTCTGTTGGCACCTCTGACACAACCCTGTTGCTTGTAAAGGTGCCACATGGTCAGGATTTCTGTTTGCCCTGGCCCTTTTAGAAAGAAAGATCTGGCTAGGATCGCTGAAACTTAAATAGCTGCTACAATGGCTACATTTTCCTGAAGAGTGTAGCCAAAGCAGTGGAAATTCCAATGAAAACATTAGCCCCCACACCTTTGTGTAGCCCCCTGCTGTGGTGAAATGGGCTGACCACACACGAGTGGCAGCGATTCTCTTTCCGCTCAGTCTTGTGGCCTCCACTAGCAGGAGGGTGAATGGTCTCCTTGGGTCCACTGCCTTAAGCACACACGGTTATAGTGGCTCATCTGAGTCACTCAGATGGCAAAGCCAGGGAAAAGCCTTTAATCCAGGTCCGCTGGTATTACGCCCCCCTAGTGGTGGACCCTGACACTGTACCGCTAATCAAGCCATTGAGTCAGGGCCAATTTCCTTAGAGGTGGGAAGCAGGCTTTGGAGGTTGGGAAGAAGTTGTGTCTCTCCATCTTAAAGTGTTTGCCCAAACAACAGTCCCAACTAAACTCATAACCTTTCCTTTCAGTCTTTCCTTAATGGCATCCAAGTCACCCTGGCACCTTCATGTTATTCTCTTGCCCTGCAGCTGACGAGCTATTAAACCCAATACATTCCCTCTCTTCAGTGTACCCTCCATTGTTCTCGCTGCCACCCTCCTTGAAGCCATCATTACTTGTCATCAGGACTGAGGACCACTCACTGGTCTCCTTGTATCTGATTTCTCTGCTTTTTTAAGTCACCTTATTTAAATTGGTTGAATGAGCCAAGTTGCATAGACTGCTGACTAATTTTTCTTCAACACACCTCTGATTACGTAGTGGGCTATTTAAAACCCCACAGAGACTCCCCATGTCGTGCCAAGCACAGCTGTGGGAGAGGAAGGCTGCAGAAGCTCAGACCAGGTGTGGCTGACAGGTGAGTCCAGAGGCCACGGGAATTCACTGTCCTGTGGGTCTTGAGAGAATTCCTTGTTGGCCAGGGCCAGCAGGAAAGCAGGCAGGCTTCCTGAGCCAGGAACCCACTTCCAGAAGACGAGAATGAAGAAAGAGTGGCAGAGGTTGGGTCCAGCTCATCTCCTTTCGGAAAAAAACCCCAAGCCCCGACAAACGGATGGAGTTCTGGATGAACAATAAAAAGGCCCTGAGTGAGCTGACCTGCCCAGCTACAGGCCGCGAAGCAGAAGCACACACTAACTTATTTTTAAACCGCTCACACAATACGGTCGTCGATGACCGACAGCATGTACTGAGTACCATTTTCTGAGTCCATGTTGACCCTTCTTTTGTTTTCTTAAACAAAAGGCCTTTCCTAGCGGCAGGAATCTGTGTACATTTTAGGGTAAACACTCAGCAGGAAGACAATTCGGAGGACGATTACAAAGGGAGTAAGGGGGTGAAAGGCACGACAGCTAACCGAAGTAAACTTGGCTAAGCCTCCCTTTGTCTCCACATTTCCCATGTCCTTAAGTCTAATTGGTCGTGACTTTGCCTGCAAGCTTGCAAGGGAATTTAATCTTTATATGAGGGATTTGGGGGTTCTCTAGTAAGCAACTCTGATTACACAGAATTACATGCATTATGCGCGTGACCTGGACCATAGCTCTCCTCAGATTTACCTGAGGTTCTTCCACTCAGTTCCCTCAGGATTATGGGTGAGAACTGAATGGCTTCTCAGTGGGGAAAGCTGGGTCATTTATGTGCTGGGTCTTGGCGCTGTTATTTGTTGCTTGATTGATGATGCCCGAAATCAGAGCCCCGCTCCTGAGGAGAGCCCGGCTTTTCACGTGAACCTTGCTGTGTGATAAGTGACCATGGCAGTTACAGAAACGAACTTCCCGTGACAACTGCCATTGGGTCAGTGACTGAACTCCAGGAGGAGCCCCACGAAATAGCATTTGTGTGATCACACAGTCCTGCAAATTCCCTCACCTGCGCGGATTATTTTAGCCATCAAATCTCCAAGTGGGCAGTGAACCTTACATTCATCATTTCATAAAACCACGCTTTCAAACAGAAGCACACACGAAACTAATCCTGAGACCACTCACACAGTGTGTTTGTCTATGACTGACAGTATACACTGAGTGCCATTTTCTTAGTCCATGTAGACTGTTCTTTTGTTTTCTTAACAAACAAATAACAAGTCCACACGTTCTGTGCTCTAAGGGAAACTAAGCGACTGAAAATGCGGATCAGGCCAGAATGGGTCTCAGATGAGGCTGCTCCGCGCCGCAGGGACAGCATCCCTAATGAGGATGCCACACTGCCCTCACTCTCCATTCCTTATTCCCTTCTCTTTCCTCGGAGGCCACTTCTAAGGCAAAATAAGAAGTGTCTGTAGGACTTCTTTTTGAATGAACAAAGCAGCAAAATAGTCTTTAGCTTAAAATTGTTTCTTTACAAAGGCATTTATTTTAATTTGAGTGGCATTCCAAAAGTTTTAATTATTAATTTGATGGCTTTCCAAAATTTTCATGGGTGGACGAGCCAGTTTTATTCCCCAGATGAGATTCTTCTTCTTGGAGCTCCAGGTCTGCTGTATCTAGATCTCGTCTGGATACACTTCAGTTCCCTGAAACGTCAGCTGTCCGAAAGGAAAATCGAACGCGGTGTTTTCAATCTCTTTGGCCCCAAATAGCAACTTTGATGCTATTTCCACTGGTCTTGTCATGAAAATAAATGAGACAAGTCCCAGAAATGAATTTTTATGCTTAAAATACATAGATTAATGGTCAGGATATTATTGCCAATCAGGAAAGGGAGTGGAAAGGAACAGGCACAGGAACCTCAAAGGAAAGGAAAAGACATAGTATCTTTTGTCTTTTGTTCTGAGATAGAAGTAAACTGTCTCCAGCCCCCGATAAGCCTGCTTTTGAGCCTCCTTTTGATCTTCCTCTTGGAAGGAGGAGAGATAAACAACTGGCTGTTTTACATTTGCTTTTAAAATTCAAAGTGAAGCCCACACCAAACCAATTATGGACGGGCATTATTTCGGTCAGAGAGCCGCATCAGTGACCTTCTCGTTGCTGTGGCTCTCTGCTTCCCTGAGAAGGCCCCCACGTTCCCCTCAGCAGTCAGGAAACGGACTCAGTGATTAGGGTGTTGTTTTTTTTTAATGGTGACCCTGTGGTTATGACCGTTAGATAGAAGAGTCTAATTTATTATCGTGATGTTAGGGGGCACACATACTCTTCTGTGCATGGTAGAAAAGGTCATGGGTGTGGGAAATGAGATTCGGAATTTGCTGTGAAGTTTATTATTAGTCCCGACACAGTCCGGAGGCACTTGTCTTTCTCTTTGCCATGTCAGGGGGCTGCAGGAAGCACGACACGTAGTACTTGGAAATTTGGGGGCTTTACTACTGGACAGCTCAAGGTTAGGGCCTACTCGGCATTACTCATTTTTAAGTTTTGATTTATTTGCTTCTCACTGATACATCCACTCTGTCCAATGAGACAGTCTTTTCCTAATGTTTATATTTTAATATCTTAGTACCAGAAAGAAGCAGTGGAATGTAATTTTTTTTTTTTTTTGCTTTGATGTTTGGAATATGCAAGGATTCCGATCTTGGCTCTGTTGTTGAAATATCTATGAGAAGTTGGCCAAATTACTTAATCCTTTGAATTGGTACGAGAGGGATATAATCCATACCTTCTGGGGTCTTATGGTTTTTAAACTTAGAGCCAATATGTGTAAAGCATCTTGGACTCCTGCCGGGCTTCCAGGAGAAACTCAGTCCAGAGCAGCTCTTTTTACGGAGAAACCCGCCGCTGCTCAGGTGGCAGGGTTTCCGTCCCCCCTGGGCCCTGGAACTCGGTCTGTGCCCTTGGCCGAGTCTTAACCTGTGGAACCTCTGTTAGCTTCCCTGAAAAATTAAAGGGGTGATCTAAAAAATAAAAAAAAAACTATTGGTGGTACTTCCTTTCATCAAATTTTGCAAGGCATTGAGAACATGGAACAACATTTTGTGACATTCCACGATTTAAGTCCCTTAAGCTCTAAATTCTGTGACTTTTGAAATAAAGCTGATTTCAAGCTAATTTAGCATAACATTTAAATTTTTTTCTCATTATTATTAGGACATGCTATGCTGGAGAAAGCTATTGAAGTATATAATAAAATTCTTTAGAGCTAAAGTTATGAAATGCATTTCTATGTTTCTTAATATTTGAAGAGCCAATAGTTTTTGTATGATGAAGCAAACACAGTAGAATGCCTCATTTGAAATGTAGTAATGGTCTCGGAGAAGAAAATTCATTAAACAGCCTTTCACAGTAATTAGAAATTAATAGAAGTCTTATGAGTTGAGTTAGTAAGATATAAGTGAACGTGCATTATTGATTCCAGAAGACCACTATGAAAATATGTTTCTATACATTACAGAAAACATGAGCCAATATTTTGCAGACACCTAATGCTGGAGGAAGAGAGTCACTTAGGATGTCTGGTGAGAAAAATGAAAGAGGTGGTTTCAATCACGGGCTTTTAACCTGGGGCTTCTAGCCTGAGCATCCAGCCATCCGCACACTGTTTCAGAGGATCAAGATGAGGGCCCCTACAACTCTGGAATGCTGTGACTTATGAAACACAACTCATTCCTCACCTTCTGAGTATCTGATTTCACTTCTATTTACTGGTTACTAGAACATGGTATGGGTAGCCATCTCAGAAGCTGCAGAATCAGTGGGAAAAAGTAAATTGCTGAGCTTGTGAAAGACTTAGAAATCCTTCAGCGGTGTAGGAGAAACGAGAGAACACCCCTCCCCTCTAGTTACGATGCGGGGACGTGGGCAAGGAGGAAAGAGAAACCTGCTACTCAGTGATCTCCTCCTCCCAATTAAATGCCAAAGGGTTTTATGAAGGACCAAGTGCAACTTTTAAGAACAGTATGCCTTGTGCTCTTTTGGGCTGAGCTGGCCTAAGTTTATTTTCATTCTCAGTTCATATGACTTTTCAAAATCTCTAATAGATGTGAAGTCAGTGGGGACTGACAGAGTTCACTGAACTTCCACAGGAGTTCCACTCCCTTTTGAATAGTAGTTGACCTACAGGCGAGAGTGGGCCTCTGTGTGAGATCTGACACTAAACACTGAATTAAGGTCTTGCAAAGGCTACAGGTATCCATCAGTCTGAGCCTGAATCTCTGGGGGCAAGTCAGTGTTTGTGCTTTAGGTGAGTCTCCAGGTGCGGACTTCCTGGGCGGGGGAGGAAGGAAGAGGAAGTCTGAGCTCAGAGAGAAGTCCAGATAAATCCCATTACCGCAGCTTCGAGAGTGCCTGACCTGGGGAACAGGCCTGTATGCGCGGTGGAGCAGGGCTCAGGACTGGCTTGCAGGCTCAGAACGAAGTCTGAGAAGATCGGTAAGTCTACGCAAGATCACTTCCATAAAAAATTAATCATGATAACATCAACCCGACAAGAGCAATAATTATGCTTCATCTATATGGCGCCATTCCTTAGAGAAAAATGTATTTTTTTATAGACATCATTTGGGCTTGCTATTTTTATAACTAATTTGTAGAGTCTGGGGAATTAAAGAGGTAATTATTTATTTTAAGACTTAGGTTCCTAGCCTTGTAAGGCGCTTACGCAAATATTTCACGAGTACACTTTTAACCTCAGTAATAGAGACCCCTGACGGGGCGTGGCCAGCAGATCCTCAGGCCCAAATCACTGCGAGGAAAATAATTGAACAAGAGAAACCAAAGCAAGGAAATCAACAGTTACATAATACCTAGAATGTTAGGTATTAAGACACACACACACACACTACTGGGTAACTCCATTTAGTCCTCATATTTAAGCATTTCTGTGAGATAAAGTAGTAGTATTTCATGAAGTGTTATTTTGATAGCAGGGTGAAATGAGGCACGCATAAAGAATTTAGAATTGGGTGTGGAACACAGCAATCCTTCAATAAGCATCAGCCACTAGTATAATTTGCTTTTACAGATGATGCAATTTAGATTCAGTGTATCCTCAGCTGGGAACCATTTCTCGTTCCACATGGACTAGATGCGGGTGCCGCCGTTTCTGTCTCTGCTCGCCTGTGATACCGCTCCTGGCAGTGGGGTCGCTTCCCCTCGAATTACCTCTGCTCTTCTCTGAACTCCATGACCATCTCCTCACACTGGGTGTGGCAGCTACTCATTGTGCACAGAAGCATGGAAAAGAAAATGCTTTCGCCTTATCTCCTAGTATATAAACTTGAAGAGAATTGTGCACTCCTGTTTTCATAAACCATCTTTCATACATTGCCTTCATGGTCTAAAATGTGCTCTGTGGACAGGAGGGAGAGAACCTACACTTTTCAAGGCAGTGGATGAGATGTACAACACTGCCTATATTCCCCAAAGGGCTAAGCAGCAGCGGGGGTCCAGGGTCACCCATGACACAACACTGTTCATGGAAACCTAGTGCTGACCTGTCAGTGGTGAAAGTGGGGGCCTGTGTCTGCAGCAGTCACGGCCGGATCTGTCACTGTGCGCACGGGCAGCGCCCCGGGGAAATGGATGGTGTGGCACGGGACCTACGGAGGGGAATAAAGGCCACTTTTCCCATCTTAAGCACTGCAGACAAGTGTTTTAAGTGCCCGTCTTCAACTTTTGGCCATCTGTCTGCTCTCTCACTTCCCTCTCACGTTTTAAACAAATGTTTAAAAAGTATTTTTGAAATAATTATAGACTCACAAGTCATTGCAAAAATAGTTACGTCTATCATTCATCTTTTCCCAATGTGCATTACTAAAACCAGGAGGCTGATTGGCATAATTCAACGAACTAGAGGCAGACCTCAGTCAGACTGCAGTTTTGCTCATTTCTTTTTATGTCTTCGTGGATAACCCTGTGACCCTTCCTCAAAGGTATGTATAGACTCGTGTAACTATCACCGCAATCGTGACACATCACCACAGTCATGGTTTAGAAACCATCCAGGTGCATGTCAACAGTGGAAAGGATAAACTGCGGTCCACGTACCAATACAACAGACTGCTACAGGGCAGTGAGGAGGAACACTGCACAGCTGTGCACAGCAATAGACTGGATGGATCCATAAGCATAATTCTGAGTGAGGAGATGGTGCATAGCATGTGACATTATTACTGTGAAAGCAGAATGAATCCTACTGTTAGAAATCAGGAACCTTGAGGGTGGGTCATGGTGGTGGTTGGAAGGGGTTAGCATAGGGTTCTTCTGCAACGCTGGCAATGTTCTTTTTCTTGACGTGGATTCTTGTTAAATAGGTATGCTCAGTTTTTCATTTACCAAGCTGTACACTTTGACATGCACTTTTTTGTATGTATGTTATTCCTTATTAAACATTTAAAATTGCTTAGCATGCAGGCTTGGTGTGCCTTTCGGGTTTGATTCTCTTGACAACACATACATGTCATTGTCTTTGTGGTAGTGGATTTGCTGTGGATTACTGAGTATCAGTGGCAGCCTTAGATGTAAATCTCAAGCTTGCGGTGGATTTATATAGATTATTAGTAATCCAGGTATTTACCAACTGCAGACTGTGTTTGCAGACATTCCTCTACTTCCTTAATTCATATCTCAAGGTTCCCACTGACGGATGTCTCTTTCCTGAAACTGATGCATTGTGTTTGGTCCACTCGAACTCATTGTCGGTTGCCCTGTACTTCCATGGTGCTCTGTTTGTACCTCGCTATAGCACTTACTGTGTAACTTAGGAAGTGTGTCTTAGTTGTTTACGTATCTGTCTTATCCATTAGATGCTTGGCTCCCTTTTCAGAGTCACAGAGCACAGTGGCTGTATTGATACACACCTGATAAGCAATGTCAGATTATCTTTAGTTCTCCGGGTCTGTAGCCTTTTAAAGCCAGGCATGGCTAAAAATCAAACCTACGTCTGATCTTCAGACATGTTGCACCACATTTTTATGATTCTTAATAGAACTTCAGAAAACACACATTATATAGAGAACGAAGGTGCCACTGGTTCCGTGCCGGAGGAGAGCCCTGGAGGGGCGTTTGCTGTGTTTGTGCAGGTGGTGCTCCTAACGCGTAAGGTAAGAAACGCAAGAGATCAACGCCCAAGTCCACGGATTTGGGTAAACGACCCCTGCCAAAATCGACTTTTGCTTTAACCATGACCTGCTGGTGCATTTTACTGACACATTCATGTCATGACTTGACGACTCACTGATGAATATCAGAATCTATTGAAGCAGGGGAGGTAGTACATTGACAAATTCACAGTAACAGGGCTCAGAACACAAATTCATTTTTTTTCCTCACAGAAGATGCTTCTCGACTGTTTTTTTTTTTGTTCAGTTTCTTAAGATCATGCTTTCATATGGCAAGAGTTTAGAGTTTTAAGATGCTTTAGACCAGGTAAGAGAAGAGTTATGAATTAAAGAACAGGCTGAAAAAAGTTGTAGCAGAATGAATGTAAAGGGAGCGCTTTTCAGAAGTTTTTCACTCCTTGTTTAAATCACATTATGAACTGTTTATGAAATACCTATTAATTACCCATGTGTCCATCCATCCTTTCATTGACCCATCCATTTGTCTATCCACCCATCACCCATCCATGCAGCTTTATTCCAAAAAAATTACCTTAAAAAGAAAGTCCATTTAATTGTTTTGGATTGAAAAAAAACAAAAGCAGCATTTTGATTGTCTTCAAATGACCAGTAATTCTTACATTTCCCCTTTCTTTTTCAGAATTGTTTCCTACTAAACAACTATGAAGAATTCATAATGATAAATTATTTTCAGATACAAGGGTTCAAACTGTAACACCTGAAGGAGAATATATACTTTACTTAATTTTACAGTGGAAACATAAACTAAGTTAAAAAATTCTTCTTCAATGACTATTAAAGATTAACTAAATAAACGCTTTGCTATTTTCCAAGTGTGTCTTCTAAACTGTCCTCCAACATGACCAGACTGAAAAAGTTTTATGTGGCTTTCAGAATTCAAATAGAAGTTGCCTTTGATTTCTGACTCTTTTCTTTGTATAGCCTTGGCAAGTATTCTCTTGTAGAGGGTCCCAGGAATTTCCACTCATTATTTAAACTCAGGGAGTCTCGCTTTAAGATATTGAAAATAATCTTCTTCTTACAGAAATGTCACGAGGCTAAGTTCTTCAGTAAATGTTAACTTTGATAATTATGAACCCCAAACTAAGTATTTTTGGGGGCCACTGTCCAATCAACCATGAATAGAAAGAACACAGTTTTGGCAATAACTTTCACTGAGAAGTATCCAGTTGAATTCAAGAGTTCCTAAAGTGAACATGACAGGACTGGTCACTAAATTAACTCAATCATATGTAAATACCTCCAATGCCATTTTTATTCATTGTACAATTCACCTCGGTCTGGGGCAGGCTTCTATTGTCCTACACTGATCAACTCCTCACTAAGAATCCTCTTAAAACCACAGCAGCACATGAAATGAATTTGCTGAAAATAGAACATCTATGGTCTTTAAACATTGAAAATGGAGAGTTGCCTCATATGGGTAAATCTAAACTTTTACTATCACATAAAATATAGATGAGCATCAATTTTCGTCTTCTCATTCGTAATTTCTACTTATTTAAGGGTAGCTCCCTTTTTGTTTGCTGTGGAAGGTGCATATATATATTTATAAACACATCAGAATTAAGGCTTCATTTAGCTAAAATAAATATCTATGAATGTCTGGCATGAAACTCCATAGTGGTGCAAACAGTTAATGGGAACAATGGAAAGTCTTGTAAGATGATTTTTTAGGAGCAGTAGAAAGGAGAGAAGGAAACACTTCAGTTCGGTAATTTCCTACTTTTTCCACCTCTCCCCCCACGTGCCTATTTGTCAGGCAGTCCTAATCTCACGGATGCCTTCTAATAAGTGTAAGCGAAGATCAGGTCCCACCTCCCCTGGCCCACGCAAGGACTCCCACGCTTTTCTCCATTTTCTCCTGCATCAGCAGATTTCCTCTTTCTTCAAAGCCATTCCGTCAGCGTAAACACCCTCCTTTGAATCCACTTCCCCCTCTGGGTATTTCAATTCATCTACTCGTTTCCTTTTACTGTGAAATTCCTTGAGGGTCTTCTACTCTCGATTGTCTCCAATTCCCCTCCTTCCCTTCCCTCTGAACCCACCCTGACTACACTTTAACTTCTGCCACGACACCGGAACTGCTCATCTGGAAGTCATCATCGACTCTCCTGTCACCAGATCCCACGCTTAGTTCTCAGGTCTGCATCTTCTTGACCAATCAGCGTTATTTGGTAAGTTAATCGCTTTCGACCATCTTTGAGGAACTTTTTTTCTCTTGATTCCAGAGCACTACACTTCCTACTTTTCCTCTTATCTTATTGGTCATGCCTTTCAGTCCCTTGCTGGGCTCTACTATACCTTGCAGACTTTTAATGTTGGAAGCCCTGGAGAGCTCAGGCACCTTTGACATCTTGTCTAATTAAATTCCCTCTTTGGTGAGCTCATCCAGTCTCATGACCTCAATATCATCCACATGCTAATAACTCCCTAACTTACACCTCTAGCCCAAACTTCTCCCCTGAATTCCAATCAACTGCACATCCACTTGGATGCCTAATAGGCATTTAAAATGTAATTACTGAACCAATAACAAACTCTTGATCTCTTCCTCAAAACCTGCTTCTCCCTTAGTCTTACTTATCTTGGCCCGAGAGCTCCATTTTTTCAAAATATCTTCTAACCATCCTTGACTCCTTTCTTTCTCTGACACCCTAATACCCTCTCCCTCAGATTGTGCTGGTTCAACCTTCAGAATGTTTCCACTGCCGAACCCTTCTCCCCACTCCACTGCTGTCGACCTAGTCTAAGCCGACATTCTCTCTTGCCTGGATTATTCCAATAGTTTTCTGGTTTCCTTGCTTCACTCTTGTTCCCCTTGAGTATGTTATCAGTTAGCAGTCAGAGTGATTCTAATATTAAATCTTAAGTCAACTAACTTCACTCCCTTGGCTTTGCATCTAAAACAAAAATTGAGTCTCATCTAAAGACTGAAGTCCTTCCAATATCTTTCCAGGTTCTCCCTTCCGTGACCTCTCTGACCTTTTCTTCCACTAGCCTTCCCTTACTCCACCCTCTTCCCATATTGGCCTCCTTGACGGTTCTCCCTTCAAGGCCTTGGTGCTTACTCTTCTCAGCTTAGAAAGCTCTTCTCCCAGAAAACCACGTGGCTGCTGCCATATGCCTCACGTCTTTACTGAAATGTCACCTGCTCAGTGATCCTTTGACCACCTCATTTCAAACTGTTCCCCTCCTCTGTTTTACTTTTTTCCCCATTGCACTTACTACCTTCCAACAGAATAATACATACATAGTATAGTATATGTAATTTATTCACTTATTTTTTTCTATTGTTTGCCTCTCACCAGTAGAATGTAAGCTCTATGACAACAGAAATTTTGTCTGCTTTAGTCATTGACATGTCCCTGAAGCCTACGACTTTTCGGCATGTAATAGGTGCTCAATAAATATTTGTTGAATGTAAAGGTTTCTTTAATCTTTCTGCTTTACTCATTAACATATAAGTTCCTTTGGGGCAAGGACCATATCCTATTTGTCTTTCTGTCTTCAGAGTTCAGTATGGTATCTGGCAAAGAGTTGGTGGTCACTAATACTTGCTGCAGTGAGCTGTTGAAGAAAAACATGCTCTATGGTTCTCTGAGCATTGCATTCCAAGACAGACAGAAGGATGGTAGAGGACTATATAGACGGTACAGAGGAGAGACAGAGAAAATCAGCTAACCAACAAATACGCAGCTATTAAATTTTACATTACATACAAACGTGGACAGAATCTGGAAAACACAGTGAAGCTAGACAGGTTCTGGACCTTTACTATCAAGAGACTCGGAGTGAGAAAATGAATCCTAATCACCTGGGAACACCTGAGGCATTCAACATTGTTCCCTCTTCAGGAGAGCCACCAACACTTGTGGGATATTTCTTCTGTGCCAGACTTTCTGACGCCACTTCCAGGGGTGGCTCATTAGTGTTGCCTAGGCCCCCCAACTCTCCAGGTCCAGACTGAATAGTTGTGTCTCTCTCTATGGCGACACTTCCTTATATAAAAAGTACAACCCTCTACGTTAAATAATACTTTTCTATCGGCTCTCCTGCCCCTCCTTCTCCTTAATGGAACAGCACTCCTAGAGATAGAATAGTTGCTCTGGCAGCTTAGGTGGCTACACAGAATCCAGAATAATTATTTTAAGCAGGTCCATGCAACAGAGGCAGATTTTGTGCTACAAAATTTTTTATTTTTCATAGATAAGGAGTAATATAAAAGAGAGCTATTATTAGAGTCAGAACAATATTTTTGACTAGTAATGCACGGGAAATGAAAATAGAGTGAAGTACTTATTGTACTGAAGGCTATTTAAAAGGAGCTGGTATTTAGCATAAAAAAGGGAACCCAAATTGAAAGAACAGCCAAGGCTGAGCTGTGATAAAACAGTATAGAGTGACTCCTAATATTAAAAGAGCCCATTCACCGCTATTTCTCAGACACGCTACGGCTCCGCAAATGGTACCGATCCGAGGAAGTCCTCATCGCATTGCCCCCACTCCTGGCTCGTCCCGTCCTCCCTGCCCAGACCATCCATCCACACGGCTGTTCAGTTATCAATGGGTCTGAGAGACACACAAGACTGTGAACCTTCTGAATCACGCTCAACCAAGAGTCTGCCTGGTTAAGATTCACAGTTTACATTAAAGTGTATATTCTAAATACCAATTCCATTTAAGTGGTCTCTAGTGAAATATGCAATAGTTTCAATGTACCTGTTCCCCTGTGTTCATTATGTAAAACTATTATTTTTTTTTGTCGACACTATTACAGATGTCTCCCACTTTCCCCTCCTTTGCCTCCTCCCACTCAGCCCCCCTACCTGCCTTTACCACATTGTTGCCTGGGCCCGTGAGCTAGTCATATATTGCATATATGTCCTTTGGCTAGTCTCTCCTAGGCTCCCCCACTATCCCTCCCCCTCCCCCATCCTCCCCGCCCTCACCTCTGAGGTCTGTCAGTCTGTCCTATCTGTTCACGCAGAGGCAGTTTGAAATGACTAAACCGCTTTTTAAGCTGCCCCTTCAGTAGTAAATTCTAACTAAAAGGAGTCATGATAAGCATGCAATTTAGACAAGTAGTTACCTCTGGGAGGTGGGAGGAAACTTCTCAGTTACTAGAAACACTTAATTTCTTAAGTGGGAGGGTGAGTACAAGGTGTCCATTTTATTTTTTTTATATTTCTGTGAAATATATATCTTTAGGAAATATTAAAAAAGAAACTGCTCCTCCGGACCTAGACTCTTCTCAAACAATTATTTAAAGATTTTTAATATATATTTGATTTAAACCCACCAAAGTCACTTTAGTAGCATGACAATTTTCCATGATAAAATAATGGTAAGCATTTCAGCTCTCCCTTTGGAAAGATTTTATGTAAGAGACATCAGCAGTAGAGGCAACACCAGCCTCTTTCTACTAAGGTTATATAGCGATTCATTTCGTTTGTTTATAAGTCTTTATTTTAAACTCTAAATACTCTTCTTTTAGCACCAACATGATTAAAATTTCAGCCAAGAAAGAAAACACCTGTTGAATTGAAAAAACTTTAGTGATAACATTCGGGCCCTAACCACCCCATGTAAGTTTAATGAAAGAGAAGTGCATTCGGATCCACACGAGGAAGGCGAGTGGCACGGAGGTGAGAGAAGACGGGACTCCGGGCCCCGGCTCTGCCGCAGCTCCAGGCTTCGCCGGGGCGGGACAGCCTTGCGCGCGGCACGCGTGTGTTTGGGGACTTTGGACAGTGGCCGTCTCACAGAAATGTGATGTGGCCACTTTCACAATATTTAATTTTCTAGTAGCCACTTTAAAAAAAAACATAAAAAGAAGAGGTACAATTAATTTTAAGAGTACAGTTTATTTAGCCCAATAGGTCTGCTGTGTCATCATTTCCATAGGTACTCAATATAAAGATTATTAATAAGATATTTCACATTCTCTGGCTCACAGTGAGTCTTTGAAATCCGCTGTGCATTTTATACCTCCAAACGTGGATCCGGGTTTTATGAAACCTAATGTTATTCAACGTTGGATGACGCCCTCTTTAAGAAAAAGGCAACAACGTGACTCCTACACCATTAGGAGGGCAAGTGAACGATGATTTAGAGTGAAGAAAGACATTACAAGGAATTATTGGAGATTACAAGATGTAGATCTACTTCTGATGCCTCTCTTGGCGATTTACCAGACACACACAGAAGTGTTCTTTGATTCCAACCTGGCGTCTCTTCCCTCCCTCCCCCCCCAAAACTCTGCAGGCCCTGGCACTCACTGGCACGCAGCTACGGTGGGGTCTCTAAAGTGTAAGTTTCATCAGTGTTAGGGGCTGCACTGGCTGCTGAAATTCACAGGTTGAAGTCTCAGCCTCTAGCACCTCAGAATGAATCCCAAGTGTATTCAGAGATAAAGTCTTTAAAGAAGTGGAATGAGGTCCTTAGGGTGGGCCCTCAGACGACATGTGTAAGGACACCAGTGTCCTTACAAGAAATGGAAGAGACACCAGGGACACTAGCACCCAGAGGTAAGACCACGTGAGGATGAAGCAGTGAGCAGGTGGCTAGAAGCCAAGGAGAGAGGCCTCAGGAGAAACCTACCCCGATGGCATTTTGACCTTGGACTGCGGCCTTCAGAACCATACGAAAATGAACTTCTGTCCTTCGAGCTGCCCAGGCTGCGGTATTTGTGATGGCAGCCCGAGCGAACTAACGCAATCAGCTTCTTGCTAAAGCCCCCTCTGTTTATGGACTTGGTCCTTTCCTGCATCATGCCCTTGCTCAGAAACACCCACCCCCTCTCTTTCTGCTCTGCTGCAGCCCAGCTAGAGCCTTCTCTCCTCTTCAAGTTTTCTCGCGGTGAGACCTCCCCAGCTCAGGGCACGCTAATGCTTGCTGACCACTATTCATTTGGCCATTGAATATGAGTTTCCTTGTGACGGATTTTACATTATTATCCCATAGTGTTGCTTTTACTCTTCAACAGACCATCAAGGACAATAACGTATCAAATTAGAATAGTAGAAAAATGTCTTGAAGGATCTTTTATTGAATTAGGAGACAGAAGCCCATTTAGGGCTGTGGATGGTAAAGAAAAAAAAAAGCCTTAAAAATGTTATTTCCAATGCTAATGGACAATTGAATGCTCCTCACCAACGGATAGTGCTGTATCTGCACTAAAAAGACCGAAACAGCATAACAACACTTATGGCTGAAGTCCCCCACGTCTCCCCACTGCTCCCTTCTAACCAGTGGGCCAGAGGAATTTGCCTTTGTTTCTGCCGTAGCAACCCAATCCCGGTTGTTGCCTTCTGTTTTTCCACTGCTTACACCGGCAACGGAAGTTCACAAGAATATCTTCCAAAAACCTTTGGCCAGAACTGAAGGAAGTGAGTCCATTCAAGGGTGAGAGGATGATTCAACCTCGTTGAGTGCTTAATTCTCGGTATCCCTTCTGAAACTGCTGAAAAGAATGCCAACAAGTTGTAATTACCGCAGTGCTTCCCCGGGAGGTGGACCTCTGCCAGTGCTCACTGGATTTCAACCAACAATTCATTTTAAATAAGTCATCGAAGGAAATGAGCATCTATTTTGGTCTTTTGTGAAGGGAGTATCTGCGGCCCCTGAAAGGCCCCAAGTGTGCTTGATGCAGAGTTTCATAAAACTGTGCTTCTTGTCGGCACTTTCTGTGCAGGTGTAAATGTGCATGAAATATAACAAAGTAATTCACTAGAGAGTTGATGACAGAGAGTGGCCACCACTCGGTCTCAGAAGAAGAGCAAACTTCTCAGCTCACCAAAATCTGCATTATCTAACTACAGAGAAATACACACTTACTCTTTTAGTAAGAAAACCCGTCTGGGTTCAAAATACCTATGAACTGCCATATTTTTCCAGGGAACCAAAGTTCCCGAGGGGGGACCTCCATCCCCATCCTCAGGCATGTCCGAGGGCTGCGTTTGCAGTCGGGGTGGCTTCCAAGGCCCCCACGCCCATTGCCGTGTGGAGTGATGCGGCATCAGCTTCGGCATCTTCGCTGGTAGCAGAGTGGGCAGCTATGCAAGATCTCTCCTCCACTGCACACCTCGGTACTGATCTCCTTGGAAGGTCATGTGAAAATAAAACCTTGCATTTTTTTTAAAGAATGTTTTCCTTATGGCATCAGACAGTTCTGGAGTAAAAGCAGGCCCTGGTGAGCTGTGTACCCTGAAACTGGATAAGTTCCAAAAGTGTTTGCAAATGCTATTTTGAGTCTGAGTCAACACACCTGATCTGGAAGGCAGAGGCTGGCAGGGCTGGCAAAAGTACAAGGACTCCGTTTTGAGAATTAAAAAAAAAACGCAACTAATTTTATCCCCTTAAGAGTCAACGGGAAGGAGCATTGTGATCCTGAATTATTCTGTTTTGTTATGGATAAGAAAGTAAATCTAGGAAAATCAATCTCTCTTAAAACAATGCTACACATACACTAAGAAAAATACTGAGCATACTTTTTTTACCCTTTGCTATAGCTAGTTTTCATTTATTTGGCCCAAACTGATACTGTAATTGTATCATATGGGAAAAAAATAGCTGGCACCTCAAAGTCTTTGGGTTCTAATCCCATACATGACCAACTTGCCATGTAGTTTTGCAGTTGCATGGATACCCTGGGATACTCATTGGTGTTGACTAACAAATTGTGTCAGTAATTGGGGATAGCAGTCATTCTGTTGCAAGATCAAAAGCAGACAAGTCATCTCATCAAACATGTTCTTACATGTAACAGTGGCTACAACGGCATTTTTGAGCCTTCACGTATAAAAAGAAACAGCTCTTGTCAATGGTGAACAATCAAGCTGGAGCGACTGTGAATGCAGCTTGTTGGTATTAGAACCATGTTCCGTGAAGAATACTTGAGGGAAATGAGGATCCTTAATTTGTAGGAAAGAAGATTCATAACAATGGAGTCATTTCTCTCTGTGATTGAAGAACATCTGTGAAGAAGAATTAAAACTTGTTTTTGCTTGTGGGAGCTCAAAGCATTGAAGAAGGCCACTGGAATGGAGATTTCAGACCAACTCAGGGGACTGTTTTCTCACGCAGCTCCTTTGAGATGCTGCACTGCGCCACGTATCATGCCCTTCCCTGGAGGTGTCCAAGCGGATGCTTTGTGACCATGCAGCAGAAACACCGCTTATACTACATCATTGTCCTCCTTCTCCCAGAGGGCAAGGATGATTAAGAACAAATAAGCAAGGGGATCATTGCCGGGACACAGACTGCAGCTTTTTCATCTTGCCAGTTAAGGATACCCGAATTGCCATTTGTTATTATCACCACTTAAAATATAAAGGATGTTTTAAGCCAAGAAGAAAAGAAATAATGCAAGAACGAAGAACAGTTCTTGAGTAATAAATTCATAAATTCAGTTGCATGACAGAGATACCATTTATGTAAATTAAAACACACAACCACCAATACTGTACATTCTGCATTGATAATTACACACACACGCATGCACGTGGATGGGAAAAAGGATTATCAGCTCACGAGAGTGGTGAGCTCTGGATGGGGAGGGAAGAATGGGACTAGAGTAAGACTGAAGGAAAGGAAAGATTGAAAGAATACAAAAGGTTGAAGACATCTCCTGGAAGCTAAGGTCAGTCTTAGAAACTCACTATTGGGAGTAAGATCTGAAGTAAAAATTAATTTTTAAAATAGTGTGGGCGAAGGGGCAATGGGAAAAGTGGTCTCTCCAAATTAGCACCAGCAATCCTCACTTCCACAGCTCTGCCATTCGTCTTGCATTGGTGCCGATGTGGCACTGGTTTTACATACTAGCTCTCCCAAAGTATCACAGACTCAGAGAAAGTTACAACCATCTCATTGGCATGGCATTAAATCGCGAAGTTCAACCAACATTTACAACTAATAGTGATTTACAGCTTCTAATGGGCTTTCCCATGCAGACTCATCTCTACCCAATGTTCTCCAAACGTGCCTTTTTTATGCCACGTAATACGTGGACTCGCAGATTAGTCCTCATTCCTGAGAACACCACGGAGACAGCGCTTCCTCTGGGGAGCTTCTCTTCCTGCCCCGCTGGCCCAGACTCACTCCTGCTGCCTTGTCTGTGTTCTCACTGCAGGTGGCATGTACTCATTGAATAGTCCTTACTTTAGATTAAACTTATTCTTCTCTTATGTTAAAAATAGTTCTTATATAAAAATAATTTGATATCAAATATGTCTTCCACACTAGGCTGTGAGAAGAAGATGTTACTTCTGTGTCTTTTTGGATGATAACACAGAGCTGGTAAGTTCTAGAGCCTGAGGTTGAACATACGGTTACCTTTAGTTTACAGGTAAGGACATTGAGGGGCTGGATGATTAGACAACATGCCTGAAGTCACCCAGCTGAAGAGTGGCAGAACTGAGAATGATCTCCAGGTGGTCTGGCTTTGAACCCATACTTTTAATGGAAGTATATGTAAATACTAATTTTTTTCCCCTTAGTGAAACTTTGGACATGAACACTGTCTCCAAGATTGGTTTCAATTTTGATACAGTGCATGTATGGAACCAAGGTTTGCCTCTGTTTCACCATTCATTGCCTCAACTATAATTTCATAGCACAAAAGAGAGAGGGGGTTGATCCGGATGACCGAGTACATTGGGTTTCATGTGGGTAGCTATTAGGGGACAAACTGGGTTTTATTTTTGGATTTTTCTGCTTCCTACCTTCAAATAATAAAGCAAACTGACAGTGGTGGGGCGGGGAGAAAAACCAACAACAAGCCAACAGCTTATTTCTGATTTGTGCAGGATTGCTTTCCAGGTTGGAGGACTCATTCAGAATTGCATTTCAGAACCTTCAAAACAGCTACTCTCTTTGGAAACAACTTTGAGCTTAAAAAAACTTGTAAAATATGTTATATTGAGCTGCTACATTAAAGACTTTTGACATGTAGAGCAATACAAAATGAAACAAAAATATTCAGTACAGTTTATATTGTAAAGACCCTGAGTACAAAACCTGAATAGAAATCAAGTGAAAGCACAAATAAAAACACATATTTTGTAAATATTTTATGCCCTGTGATAATAATCAATCAATAACTCCCTTTATTGTCTTGGACAGTGGGGCTCAGTGGGTTGAGCCAAAGCTGGCTGATTGGATTTCTCTCGCACATCAGTGTGTCTCTCCCTCTCTTTCTCTCTACCTTGCCAGCTCTTTAAAATAAATAAGGTCTTTTTAAAAACTTCCTTCACTATGAAATTAAGTTTAAGAAAACAATGTTTAACCATTATGAAACCCTAAAATATAGCTGAGAATATGTCCGAGACAAAACACTTCTAATTTCTAATATGTTACAATAAAATTCAAAGTCACTATTATAATGATTTGAATTCTATTGTAGTTTAGTAATTAAGAAAAAACAATTTATGCCACTGAGATTTTTGGTCTCTGAAATCCCTGAAATCTATTCTAGACATTCTTGTATACACTTTTACAATATGGAATTCCTCATTTCTGATAGTTTCCCTAAAATACATCTCAAATACTGCATATAAAATATTCATTCCTAGACACTTAGGGCAAATGAACTTGGTCTTTAATTTCCAGACTTCCTTAAATTGCCTCCTTTATTTTATCCCTACATATGAGACGGCAATAGTAGACTTACAGTTGTTTGTATGGAAGAAGACATGCAGGTTATGATTCTCACAAGAGCTTCATTAACTCTGTTTCAGGCATTCACAACTGTAAACCTACTGCTGCCTACCCCTGTATATCCTAACCTGCCCATCTCCTTCCCTTCTCCCTGGGCGCCTGCATTTCCCCCTCCTTATTTATAGATTCATTCATTCACTCATTCATTCACTCATTCACTCACTGCCACCTTCAGTCATTCATACATTTACACCTTTATTTATTCATTCACTCCATATTCATTTCACTTCCTACACCATGACTTCACTTTGATCGAAATTGAAGCTTCTTCCTTTTAACACAGTATTTTTTTTCTGTTTCCAGGAGAGCTTGAGATTTGAGTTTTAGAGTCTTTTTTGAGAAATAAATAGTAGGAATGTGAGATTCCCTGTTGTGCCTCTTCTGAACACACCCCTCTCACACGTGACCTCTCTTGACCCTCTCTCAAACCTAGGGTCGCTGCTGACACAGTGTTTAGGCTGTGTTCACTTCCATACTGTTCAATTACTCGTTTCTACGTCTTCCATTTTAGGTGGTAAAATGCCACTGGGAACTCAGCATCGAATGCCAGTAATCGCCGCGCTCACTTCTTTTTTACATTTTTATTTGGATGGTTTATCTTCCAAATGATACCTGGGTTCTCCTCAGCCAAGACAGTGACTATGGAATTTCACTAGGAAATCAGAAACAAGGAAGCGAAATAAGAGGTGACAAGAAGTGTCCAGATTCCTTTTCTTATTTTTGGAGTTTTATGTTGGGGATGAGTATTTCTAACTTAGGACAGTTCCAAAAAGTGAAATGAACACTGAATTTTCTATGGAAAGGAGGAAGTGGAACAAACCTGGACGTTGTGTGTATTCCCGTCGAAACAGTGAGTTGGCTGCGTGTGAACAAGAGTGTCTTGACAGAGTGGCCTCATGGCCCACCCTCTCTGTTCCTGACATTTCTACTCCAAGAATATCTTCCCCTTCCTTCTGTACTTAGTTGTAAACAACAAGCTTCTACTTTTTAAGGCAAGTGCTCTTCAGCGTTATGGACAGAAGAGGAAATTCCTTTTAAAATAGCTTTGCGATAGGACTCTTGTGCCTTACACAAAATAAACCTTTTGGGAAACAAAACGGATGGGAAATAACATGATAAGAAAATAGCTCTGTAGTTTCATGTTAATTTTAAATCCACTCTCTTCACAGGAGGACTTGTTAATGGTTTGTGCTGATTCATTTCCCTGCCTCTGCTATTACCCTGGGGGGAGACACCATTACGAGTCTTGCACATACTCATGAGCATTAGTAACATCTTGGGTCTTTGATGTGTTCTGGGTCAACAGAATCACTAGAGCACGCCTATCACGCTATATAGGGAGTGGCTTTGAAGACAGCCTTGAGGCTTGGAGTGGGCAAGCCTTTTCTTCCTTGCCGAGGAATAAAAGACTCCTGTTAGGCCAGAGATATTTCTGAAGTCTTCATTTGGTCTAGTCACTCCAAGGACTAGGGCAAATGGTCCCAGGGACTCAGAAACTCTGCTGGGGTTGCTAAAACACAGGGTCTGTGTGAGCTGGAGGGCTGGAAAACAGAGGACCCGTGGGCAGCACTAAACTTTGACGGGAGTAAAAGCTCAGAGCTTTACAAAGCTCACTTACTTTCAGTTGTTGGAAGGTCAGGTAATGAGAACTCCAGGCCTAGGTTAAGGTTAAATACACTATTTCCCTTAGACTTTAGAGATAGCTTTAGTATTCTGTTGATAAGTATTAAAAAGGTCAAAGCTCAAATTCCAGACTAAAAACCTTTCTACCTAGAAATAAAGACACAAATTACAGTAGCTGTAGATAGTTTCAGGGTAATTTCAATTCTCATGCATATAGATGTATCTATATGGTGGGGCAAAAGTAGGTCTACAGTTGTTTGTATGGAAAATAATTGAATAATTTTTAAAATTTTATTTTTATTTTTAACTTTAAAAGTTTTTTAATTGAATTTGCTGGGGTAATATTGGTTAATAAAATTATATAGGTTTCAGGTGTACAATTCTATAATACATCAGCTGTATATTGCATTGTGTGTTCATCATCTTAAGTCAAGTCTCCTTCCATCACTGTTTATCTTCCCTTTACCCTCCGCTACCTCCTCCACCGCCTTTCCATCTGGTAGTTACCATACAATAATTAGTAGGTAGTAATAACACAAGAATAAACACTGTATAGTGTACTCACAACTGTAAACCTACTTTTGCCCCATCCTGTACATACTCACAGATTTTTAAAAAGCAATAAAATATCATATTAAGCTAAATTCATGGCTATTTCATTTCATTATGAGTGGGATATTTTACAAATGAAATAAATCACTGCAAAATGAAATGCCGCACTTTAATGATCTGAAAACAGAACATCTTTTTAAATGGTCACTAGATATTTTGCAGATTTCACCAATTATTTGTCACACTCTGGCTGGAAATTCTGAACCATTCCATTCATTTATTAGCTCAGCCAGGGAACTGTTTTTAAAATTTTATGAAAATGCTTGTGGTCAAATTCCTCCCTTGCCTTTTACATACGACCAAGTAGAGAGAATGCTTTTCAATCGGTTAGCGGTTATAAACACCTGTCTTGTATTTTGCACCATAACTATAACTACGACACTAATTGGCTTGGTTCTTAGCACCTTCTTGATCACACGGCCTGAATTTGGCCAGTCTTGCACTGGAGCATTTTGTGATCACATGTGCAAATGAAACTGTTATAGACCAGATGGCATTATTGGGTGGTCACACTAGGAAAAAAAATGCACTGCAAGTTTTAATTTTCTCTAGGAAAATAAAGTTCATTTCAGCCTGTCATGCAGTCTCATTTGAACCTCTAAGAGTAGCTGGTGCTTACTTTAAGGCAGGGGCCCCCAAAGTGGAGTCTTGCACTCTAGTGAGTGTGCAAAATGGTCTTTTGGAGTCTAGAGAGAAAATATGATTAACTTCTAGTTATATTTTATTTATTTTTTGATTAAAGAAGAATAATTTAGGCTTTGTTGCTATTTAATATGTAGACTGATGTGGACACCCACCTTCGTTCCACAGGCCGTGTGTTGCTTACAATACTCCAAGTCTCCCGAGAGAAGACTGGGCATTCTCATGGTGAGCATGGGCCAGCAGAGGCACAACCATTCATTTGCTTTCAGCACAATCATACATATTGCAATCGGCCTATGAGCGAACAGAAGGATGCTTACGAGATTTGACATATTTTAAGTCCTTTGAAAGAAAGTTGACTGAAAATAATGGTAATGAGTCAATACAAAGTGAAGAGCAAGAAAAAGTTGATATTTCTTCTACTCTTAATATAAACTTTTGATGTGCTGACAATGGAATCGGATTTGGCAGGACGTCTGCCTCCATCCCCCTCTGCTGTGAAATTATCAAGAGGATTATCAAAACACTGATACACATCCCTTATGTTTCAAAGCGCACCTTGACCGACTTAGGGGAGGACTGTGCCTTGAGAGACGTCAGATAAAGATAGAACAAAGTCAGCATGGATAGCAAGAAACTTTAAACCCATGCATCTAAAACGTACTTTCCTGAATTTTTCCATGACATTATATGATGTAATACTCAATTTAATGTTTAATGGTAAACGTTTAGAAACCATACTTAAAAGATTTTACTAATCGCCAATGACCTAAAGACGCATTGAGGAAACACTGTCCTTGCCGTGATAAAAATGGCCAAAAGAATCCTTGAAAACACTGTGTCAAGCTAGACTACTGTCCTTTGACAGTCAACACTGGTAGAAACTCGGAGAGTAAACACTGATAGAAAGTGCACCATACACATTATTTTAAACTTGAAGAAACAAGTTTTATAACCAGCCATGTAGTGTAAGGGATTTGGCATATATAGTGAAATGAAAATATAGATATTTCTAATAGGCTTCAGTGTGTAGTATTTGCTAAATTTTGTTTCAGTGATGAAATATGAATAATTACCTTTCCACTTTTATTATGAGCCATTAAAAGAAAGAAAAACCAATGAGGTGATATTCTCCATAATAAATGACTCATTTAATAAAATGGCATTTTGTAGAAAAACTATTAAGTTAACCACAGAAAGAATTCTAGGCTTAGTTTACAGAGACAACATTGCAAAATTAATAGATAAGCTATTTTAGCAAAGTAGCTAAAGCCAATGTACACAAAATGCTACAGGATGACAATGATATTCTAATATTTTAATTAAAGAAATAACATATAATGAATTTTTTTACAATATTTGAAATGAGATGGGGAGTGACAACAAAACCCTTTGCTATTCAGAGTTTACTGGGTTGTATCATAGCAAAGAACTTGAACCTGAAGATGAGTTATTAACTTTTCTTTAACAAAAGCAAATATTTGAAATTTGCTGACAGTTCTGTGATGACAAGTTACCGTCACTATTATAATAACTGAGCAGATATTTTTAAAAAGCCAAATGATTTGTTTATCAAATAAAGCTGATATTTAAACAAGGGTAAGGAAGTAACTGCTTTATAAAATAAATAACGTATTACGTACACAGCATTTGGAAACTATTTTGGAAATATGTGTGTATTATGTGAATTTATTAGTGAAAATGTGTATGTAACACCTATTAAAATTCCCATAAGCAATGTTAAAAATATCTGAATACAAGTGTCTAACCAGCTATAACTTTTTCTAAATGAAAAGTTACAGTAATTTCAAACATACATATTAAAAATATAAAAAAGGCAATTTGTTTTCAAGACATCAAAGCAGAGGTATTTATTAGCAAAATTTCAGCAAAATCTTTTGGATGATTGTTGGACCAGCTGAAAAATTTTGTAGCATGATTCAGTAAAAAAATTACATTTTGTCCATTTGGAGTTTCCTATTTTTTTTCTCCCCTGATGGCCTTTGAAGTGAAGGACTGAAATGAACTGAGGTTTGAATTAGGGTGCAATCTCTCATGAAGCCAAAATTTAAAACACTATTTGAAGTATATTCACATTTGTTTCCCTAAAATTAGTGACAACATTTATGGGGAAAGCATAATTTTTTTGGTACTATTAAAAAGTAAAATAAACTCAACACTAAAACAGATATTTTTCATGTCTGCTGTACATAATATATTAGCACAGTATTACTTGTAGAAGATTTATAGTAGTGTGTGTGTGGGGGGGATTTTGCCCCTCTCCCCCAGTGTCTAGAGATGTTTTGGGCTGTCATCATTGGGGAAACTACTGCTGACCTCTAGCTGGCTGAGGCCAGGCCACTGCTAAACATCCTCCAATGCACAGGACAGTCCCCATGACAAGGACGTATCTGGCCCAAATGTCGACAGCACAGAGGTTGAGAAACTCTGTGTTAGAGAGATATAAATATTTATACATATATGATATGTACTGAGAAATATTTTACTATATGTGTACTCGATTAAACATGTTTGAAGACCACTCTAAGTTTTGACTTCTGCAAAGCTGAATTATTAGTTGAGGTGCTTTTTGGTTCCAAGCTCAAAACATCTGGTATTTTAAAAAATTCACCGCAGTATTTCCATTCAAAATTCCCCTCACTTTTACCCCTGTCAACGATAAATCATGGGTTGGCAGGAGAAGGACTTCTCCGTAAGCAAGGCCACATTTGTTGATTATCTTTAGCACTGTTTTTTTTATTGTTTTTCTAAAATACTCAAATGTTCAAAATAAAGTTAGATTTTCACGGGGTTATGTACACACTTGCATAAAAAATTCAAGAAATTAAATCTCAAACTGTGGGCGCTAAAATGAATTTCACGAAACTTATTCATATCTTATCACGAGTTGTTAGGCAGAGAACCAAACTTAGAAGCAAGGGTAAAGACTTCCGTTATCAGGCTCCTTGTCTCCATTTGGTCAGTTTTCAAAAATACATTGTGAAGTGAAGCAGGATTTTGGGTCCTTATCAATCATTTTCTTCAGTTAAAGAGTAATAAATCTTACCCCAAATTTGCAGATTTACGATTTCAGTTTTAAAGACTAGCACAATTGTTTCACTGTCTTTGGTGCAGTGTTTTGGGACTAACAAGTGCCCAGAGATGCAATAGCCATTCCTCAACTTTAAACTGCTCCTATCTGATGCTCTTCAGACTTCTGTTTCCCTTCTGCAGTGGCCAGAGTTTCAGGACAACCATGAGTCATGACTTTGGAACAGAGATTTAGGAACTGAATTATAAAATTAAAAAGGCAATGGAGATTTGAATATAGGACCACACACACACCCTTTCTAATGCAAAGAAGCATGACAGTTTTACAAGTATTTCTTTGAAACTTGGAGGAGAGGATGTTGGGAAGAAGATCATAAAAACATTTTATCAAGAAAGGAAAATTGCTTGCCCCATATTCATTATGTACAGCTTAAGTTGTAAAAGTGTCATTTTAATTGTCTAATTATACGCCATATATCACTTTATTTTCATTGATTTTAAAGAATATGAAGAATGTTAAGAAATAGGTAAATAAAAAGAATGTTAGGTGTCACTGATGGCTTTGATTTTTCTAACTATTTTTCCTAATGCCTGTGAGTTCTTGAAAAATCAAAGTCCTTTGAAAACAGTTTTTGATAGTAATGGGGGAACTGTCAATTTAGGAAGTTTCTACAGTTTAGCAGATATAGTTAATATATATTGATGCACGCATGTTCTTTCTAGATATATATGCAGGTAAACTTATAAAGATTATTTCAAGATTTTGAGAATCTATGCAGTCTTAATTTCCACAATTGCATAGAATATTCCCCATAAAAAGCATAGTTCTTTAGGACAATTACTAAATATGCAACTTTAAGTAGAGAAAAAGAAAATCATCATGAGATACGAGATATTAAGCATTTGCCTAAACTCACTCATAAACTAGATGACTTCTGCCCATCAGCCTCTATGACAAAGTCAAGGGATCAAGGGTTACTTGAGATGATAAAATATGGTATTGCTCATAGAAATACTATAGAAGAAAACAGGAAAACAAAAAAATTCCTTTCACTGTTGAATATGGGAATGGCAAGTCTAAGCAATAAACTAACATCGGTTATGGGCTTTCAAGTGTGAAGATTGTGGCTGATAAATCTAAGTGTTTGGGAGACTGTGGAAGGTAGAGAGGAGCAGTTTTTAACTTCTATCAAGTCTCTGTAGTTAAGCTACAGCAAGGGGAGGGCGGGGCTGCAAACTTGCTGCCCACCTGTCACTCATTTACTGATTACTTGCTAATTTAATTTCTTGCCTTTATTTTCTTTGCAGAATAGTTAACACAACACAGTATCTTCTAACAGTTCCCTCTTGTTCTTTTGTTCTTTTAAGCAAATTTTTTTTCCCTCCAATTCTGGCTTTTTCTTGCTTTCTTTTTTAAAAAAATATCTTCTGTATTTTGGCTATTTTAATACTGTTTTAGTAATACAAAAATATGCATTAAAGGAGAAGATCAAAGTTAAAATATATGAACAAGAATTATAATATTAATTGGAGTAAAACTTATTAAAAAGAAATTCATCAAAATAAACTAATCCTACTGATACATTGTAACACTGGGACCTAAAATGAATAGAAATGATAGGATTTGATCTTTGATAAGACATCCATATTTCAAAAACATTTTTGCAAATTCTTATATGATGTTAAATCAGTCTTGCAAATGCCCTTTCTCTGACTTTTGGAAAGAAGGAAGTTGATACTCTGGTACTGCAGGGCAGATACCACCATCCTCATTTGTTATTTGGTACCTGGTGGTTCAATAGAACCACTTCCAGCTTTCCATCTTTTGGTGACGCAGTCAAAAACTTTTGAAGAAATTGTTTTATGCCTTCATTATCTTAAAAATGAAAACTACAGAAAGCATTTGTTATTCTTGCTGCTTTTTAATCCTCCACTGGTCTGAAGTTCATAAGTAAGAGTTAAATACTTTATTGGTTTTAGGTCATGTCATCTGTAATAATAAAACTGGAATTTAAAATGAATAGTTTTAGCTCTCTCATCCTTCCAGACTTATAACTACCAAACAAACAATAGGTGGGTAAAAACTCACTGGAAGTTACCATATTACCTACCAACAAATACTAGTCATATTAGTCATGTTTCCTCTATTAGCAAATGACATAAGAATCTCATAACATAATTCAGTAGGGGAAATGCCAATGTCTTTTTTTCTATTTCCTTATAGTTGAAACAATTGGAAAATAGAAATAAAAGGTAGGCTGACACTAAAAAGAAAATAAAGAGAACACAAAGGAACCCCTAAACCAAGGACTGCTGGGCTGTCCCTGAATCCACATGAAGTCCTGGCAGGTAAAATAGTCCCTTGTATTGCTTATGCCAGCATCCTACAGTGAAAGTTGAACAGAACTCACACACTGCACGTTACCACACTAAAGCTGACCAACAGTGAAGTTAAATAAATCCTAACCGGGACATCAACACAGCACAGAGAAGTCATTCCTACAAATAGTTGGCTCCGCGCCTGATAGACAAGAAATAACCAGTATTTCCAGTTTAAGCAACCTGTGCATACATATGCAAATACTCTATGGAGACTTTGAGTTAAGATTAGAAAGACTTCCATCTCCATTGAACAACAAAAAACACGCATTCTTTTAATTTTTGTCACATGAGACGACCAACCATGCGGGCCTTCCAAGCTTCAAGAGTTGTCTCTGCTCCTGCCGGTCTCCCTGAGCCTCCCCTGACTAAGTTAGGTCTCTCTGTTGGCACAGAATTCAGTAGCACCCTTGGGACCACTCTGTAACGGCTGTTTCTTCCGTTGAACCAGAAGTCCCATAAGCCTTGTAGGTCTGTAGTATTTATTGCTATGTCTCTAGTGCCTAGCACAATGCTTGACATGCATGAATGAACCTGTTGGTTCACTTACTCAGACCACATTTTCTTCTTGTCTCGGTTTACGAGGATTTGATTTTGGTATTGCTTTAGGCATTGATTTTGTGAAAAAAGACTGATACGGAAAATGTTCATTATAATGTAAGATTGACAAAGAGGAACCGGATGAAAGTGATTGCCTGTTTTTAATACTGGACCACAGGGTATTATTGACAGCGCTTGTGTTTTCTCAAGCAGCTTTCTCGGAATAGTTTCAAGAACTTCAAACATGCCTTTCATCCTCGTGTTATCTCTGTGATACGTGAAGCATTTTCAATATCACCCTATAACAGCCTGGGAGGCAGGCAGGTCTGAGAGGCAGACGTCCAGAAATGGTTTCCATTTGACCCAGTGTTTGTTTCTAGTCCTGGACTCTGCTTATTTTCATTTGACCTACTCAAAGTTTGCCTTCCTCAAGGGCACGGTTTTCGTTTTTATTTGTATAGGTTTCAATTTGCGATGGCAGAGATTAAAAAATGACTTACGCTCTCTTTTGAATTTTTTAAGTTTGTTTAATGTAGTGGGAGTCTAACCACTATGATTTATTTGTCATGTCACAATGGTAAGTAACATTTATTTATATTCACTTTATTAATTTATTGCTCTTCTCTTTAGGCTCACTCAGAGAAGAGGTGAAAGACTTTTCATAAAAATTCTGCATGATAACATCAACCTTAAAAATGCCCCAGGCCTGGCCAGTGTGGCTCGGTGGGCTGGGGTGGCATCCAGTAACCCAAAAGGTTGCCTGCTGGTTTGACTCACGGTCAGGGCACATGCTTAGGTGGGGAGTTGGGTCCCTGATTCGGAGCGTACAAGAGGCAACAGATCAATGCTTCTCTCTTACATCGATGTTTCTCTCCTCTTTCTCCCTCCTGTCACCTCTCTCTAAAATCAATAAACAAGTCCTTGGGTGAGGAGAAAAATAAATGCCCCAGTAATGAACTTATAAACACTGGGAAAGCAGAATTTTCTTTAGGAATCATTATTGGCTATATGTAACTCAGTCAAGCCAAGTGACATATATATACATATGCACATGTATGTTTCACCTATACCTACTACATACATATTCACAGTTGTGTATCCCACACCTTCAAGGATGCTGTTCCAATTTATGATATACTTTATATCCTTGAAATATGCAGATACAGCAACATATAGTTCTACATTTCAATATAAAGATGAAACAAGAATAAAATCTTGCCATTGTAATGACATGGATAGGCCTTGAGGGCAACATGCTAAGTGAAATAAGAAAAAGATAAATATATGATCTCACTGATATGTGAAATTTGAAAACAACAACAAAAACCCAAGGGCACAGACAGAGAACAGACTGGCAGCGGCCAGGGGGCTGCGGGGAGCGCTCGGGGAGGGGGTCAAAGTCTCACACTTCTCTGGGATGTGATGTATGGCACAGCGATTATAGTTAGTATTGCTGTATTGCCTATTTCAACGTTTCCAAGGAAGTAGGTCTTAGAAGTTCTCATCACAAGAAAATGGTGTTTGGTGATGATGTTCATGAGCCTTCTTGTGGTGACCATTTCACAATATATACAAATATCGAATCATTAGGTTTTATTTTGGAAACTAATATAGTGCTATATGTCAATTGCACTCTAATAATAAAAAGAAAAAAAACTGAAAGAGAATGTCCCTGAATTTATCAGGATTCCTTAGATTTTCAGAAAACCAGTAAGTTCCAATTTGCAAAGATATTGGAAAATTATTAGGTTTAAACCCAAGGATATACTATTTTAAAGGCCACGGTACCTTTTTAAAACCTAATAAATAAAGGTGGCTTCTATGAATCCAATTTTAACCTTGAGGGGCTTCCATTTCCAGGGAAGAGAAACCCCAAGGCAGACTGCCTTCCCCTGTGGGACCCCGTCAGTCACGAGGTCTCCTCTGGTAGGAGCCCCGGCCACGCGCGTCTGCAGCAAGGCCCCCCAACACGATGAAGTCTCTGACCGGTGCTTCATGAAAACGTCGTCATTCAGAGCATTTCAGAGTGGGTACTTGTTTATTTGATTTTCTTTATAAGAAGATATATTCTGAATAAAATATCTTTGGGCTTCCTTCCCCTCCAACTAAAAATCCCCTCCAAGCAACATAGTGAGCTGCTTGCTAGCTGATGGAAAAAGTGGGGAAACGTCAATATCTAGGAAATACACAAAGTGGCAAAGGGAAAGGGAAAATATGCCAGTAAAGATCCTTCCGACTATGGAGAGTGTCCTTAAGGGATCAATTTCGTGTTCGTTTTTCTGTTTGAACAGCTCCTTAGGAAAGCTGCTTTTCACATTTCCAGGCCGCGGCGGCCGGCCCTACAGCCAGCTCTCTGTTTGCTTTGTTGGACGGGCCTTGCAGTCGACAGACACAGTGGAAGGCGGGCCGCGGCCCCGTGACTGCCGGTGTTTCGGGCCTCCCTTATCTCCCGGGGGAACTGGAACACTGTCAAGTCCCAGTGAAGAGCCCTCAATTCTGGAGCAGCGGAGGAGATAGGAGCGCGGCGGTCCTGCCAGGCGCACACTGGCTAAGCCCTGTGCTCCTCCCCGGGAACATGGAAAGGCCACTCCCGCGGAAAGGTGTAGGGAGACAAACCAATTGCCACTTCCGAGGGGGGAAGATTTGATCCCTCTGTGCTCTTATCTACAGCCACTTCCAACCTGACTGATTTACCCCTGCTGCGTCCCACAGGTGGCAAAAAGGAGAGGAGAAAACCCTTGATTTGAGTGCTTGTGGCAATGAGTGGCAATAGATGGGTCTCAGGGAGGCAGCTGTGATAACGGCCTTCGCTCCTGATTGGATGGCAGATACCATCACAGCCAGCACCACAGATGCACACAGCACTCGGTCAGTCACACAGCCATCCCCAGAGAGTGCACGGACAACACGTACTTCTTGTCTCTCCCTTCATTCAGGCGTTCACGGGACAAATGATGCGCTGGGTGCTACCGCGTGCCGGGCACTGGTCTAAGCACAAGGGTTGCAGCAATGAACAAAACAGCCCACCCCTGCCCTTCGGAAGCTTACAGCCGCGTGGAGGCTACATGCTCAGCATTCTCACGACACGGTGGAACCGCTAGGCCATTTCCCAGATGCCTCATAATGCAAATGAGTTTCATTAAAGAATAATTAATATGGGAAAATTTCTGCCTTGGTCCCAGGCTGGGAGAATTTGAATTTAAGTATTAAATGTTTAATGTGATTAAATGACAAGAGGGCCAAAAGAGGTTGATACACGTATGCTTCAAAAAATATTACCATTGTAGTGCTGTTGAAGGTGGGGTGAAATTCAAGGAAATTGCAGAATCCAGATTTTCTTAGAATTCTGTGTTGATTATGAAATATGGAACAGTCTTAGGAACCACGTGTGTTTTTCACACGTATTCCATCTCGTTACATGTAAACAAGGGTACAAACTCATGGAGGGATCTGCCTGTTTTTCCATCCACTTCCACACAAGAGCTACCCGAGTCAGTTTACTGCCACCAGGTCCCCGCTGTGGAGCCACGGAGAGCAGCTCCCTGTGGACTGTGGTGGGGCTAAGCCTGCCTCCAGCTGCCTCTGCTCTGGCCCCACTCCTTGATTTAGCTGTTTCCCCGGTGAGCTGTCCCAGAAGACTTGCCTCACTGCATTCCCTCCCTGTTCCCATCCTTCTGCACGCCGTGTCCAAGTGAACCTTCCACAGCGCCGCCCCCCTCTGTGGCTTTGCTGCCCCAGAAGGTCCCATCGGACCCAGCGTCCTCTCCTCGCCAGGCTTTCAAGGCTCTCACCCTTTGGAACCAACTTAGTGTGGTAATAACCACAACGATAAGGTTAACATTACGTGGTATATTCAGCTGTAAATTGTTTGCACACAGAGGATCTCATTTGATTATAATTATCTCCCTTGACCGGGGGTTACACAGGGTTTCAGAAACATCAAGTGATTTGCTCAATGCTGCGCAGTTGCCAAATGGCGGAACCAGGGTGAGAGCTCGATTTTTCTCAACTCCAAACAACTTCCCTGGGTGCCTAACAATGGAAAATTGCAGGGTGAGCCCTTGCCCATAGGTGTCCTTTCCTCCCCTTAGCATATCACTGGTCATGTGGTTCAGACCCTCCCTTGACCTCCCCTCCCCTGGGGTGTCCCCAGCGGTACAGTAGATCCCCTTAGAGGAGGAACAAAGCAGGCGGGAGAACAGCCCCACACAAGACTTGGCGCATGACCACTCCCTTAAGCAATAAGCCCTAGAGATAACATCTAGGCCTCAGTTTGTTTCAGCTCCAGGCCCAGAAAACCAGCAAAACCAGACGTGACACCATGGCTGACGTCAGGACAGGCTGCAGTTACTAATGGCACTTTCTCTGGCACTGACCAATCAGTGGAGACCTGAAAGGACACACCTGGAAAGCTGATGATGGCGGATATTTTATTGATATCCGCCCTTGGGACCTCCCCTAAAGTCTCCACCTTTAAAAGCTCTTAGGATGCAGCACCCAGTAGGCCCTCTCTCTCAAGCACACCTGTGCCTTTCCCCACCCCTTTCTTTCCCCAGCGTGTTCTCTCGCTGGGGCATTCAAGAACCACCCCCTGCTCCTTCCCCCAGCGCATACATCCTTGCTTTCTCTTTCCTGAACTCCAAGGACACTTCTCTTGCCTCTGTAATCTGTTTCCATGCAGCCCAGCTGGCTCACTTCTTCCGTGGCTCACTTCTATCTCTGTGACTTTCTAAATAAACTTTTGCTTGGAAAAATAAAAAGGAAAAAAAGGAGGTCCTGACTGGGTAGCTCAGTTGGTTAGGGTGCCGTCCCAACATGCCAAGGTCATGTTGAATCCGTATTCAACCCCCCAGTCAGGGCACATATAAGAATCAACCAATGGGTGCATAAATCAGTGGGACAACAAATCAATGTTTCTCTCTCTCTCTCAAAATCAATAAATAAAAAAGAGCTAGATAAATTGGACTTAATCAAAATGAAAATTTTGTGCATTATTGAGAGAGTGTAAAGACAGCCCACACAAGGGAGGAAAATATTTGCAAATCAGTAGACATTTCTCCAAAGAAAATAAACATGGGGCAACAAGTGCGTGAAAAGATGCTCCAGGTCATGAGCCGTAGGGAAAGGGCAGCTCGAAACCACAGCGAGATGCTGCCTCACACCTGCCGGGACAGCTGTAGTTTAAACAACGGAAAATAGCCGATGTTGGCTAAGGTGTGGAAAAACTGGAACGCTCGTACATTGCTGGTGAAAATACAAAATGGCACAGCTTCTGTGAGAAACAGTTTGGCAGTTTGTTATTAAGTCAAAAACACAATTACCGTGACCCTGCAATTCTACTCCTAGATCTGAAACAGCTGTGCAGGCAGAAGCCTGTATAAGGATGTTCCTAGCAGCCGAACAATAGCTAAACAGTTAAATGTATGTCATAATAAATATGTGTTCATGATAGCAAAAAAGTGTACATAATCCAAATGTTCATCAATAGATAGATGGATAAATAAAATGGAGTGTAAGCATACAGTGGAATATTAGTCAGCCATAACAAGCAAGGAAATACTGATACATGCCACAACATGGATGAAACTTGAAATTATGCAAAACAAAAGAAGCTGGACACAAAAGGCCACATATTATATAATCCCACTTCCATGAAATATCCAGAATAGGCAAAGCCACAGAGGCAGAAGGATCGGCAGTCTGAAGGTGCTGGGGTGCTAGCGAAATGGGAGGTGACTGGGGCGCTGGCGAAACGGGAGGTGATTGGGGTGCTGGCGAAATGGGAGGTGATTGGGGCGCTGGTGCAACAGGAGGTGATTGCTTAATGGTCATGGAGTTGCCTTTCAGGGTGATTTAGAATGTTTTGAAAAAAGTGAAATGTTCTGAAACTAGATAACAGTGATGGTTGCACAACACTGTGAATATGTTAAATGCTCCCGAATTGTACATTTTAAAATGTTTGAAATAATGAATTTTACGTTTGTGTACATTTTCACAGAAAATAAAATGTAATGGTTCCAGGGGGTCGGCATCAATGAGGGCTTTTGTGAACAAGGTGGGCTCCTGAGCACAAAGAAGACAGAGAAATACGGGTGATCCAGATAAAGAAGGAAGTTCGAGCCGTGTAGCTGGTGGAACAAGTGGGGGGTTCATGTGGAAATGCTAAGGAAAGTCTCTTTATATTGTACAACTCCGATCCAAGCAAGAATTGCTTTCAAGCACTAAGTATATTTTCATCAGAGACCAAATGCTCCCAAATTGTTAATAAGCATTACTATCAATAAGTGAACACATAAAATGAGAGAGTATATTCTTTCGATCGTGTAATCAGATGTGATTGTTTTATCACCCTTGAGAAAAAAAGGCATATATTCCTTGGGATCACTCACAGCTCATCAATTTTTATAACATTTGTTTTATAAATACAGCGTTCCTGTGGAGGAGAGAGGTGGGGACGCACGCGGCATATTTATTTTTTCTATATCCAGGGTGAATCCATACATCATTGCATTAGGAGCTAAACTTGTCTTTGATTTATCAGTGCAGTAAAGAGAAACCTGAAATACCCAGCTTTTGAAGCGGGGACTGTTAACTGTTCACAGGGAGATCAGTAGCCTCGAGAGGGATGGCCGGCCCTGCAGCTCCGCGGCCACAGCCGCAGCCGAGAACGTCGGCGAGACAGGCTGGGGGATGAGTGATGAAAGGCGACCCTCCCTCAGAAGGTGTTGGGTGATTGCATTTTAAACTTAATGGCACAGACTCGAGCCAAGGAGCACTGGGAGGTACTCCCGGGAGGGGACTATCTTTTCAGTCTTCATTTCCTAGCCACTTTCAACGCACTGGGTTTTCTCCGCCCTGAACTACGGTCGTCACCTTTCACAAGTTTCCCCTGCAAACTCAACAAAACTGTTGTGTCACCACCTCCTCTCTCCATGGGGGGTGTTAGAGACCACTGGGCGGGGTGCCCGCCGCTGGCAGCACACCCAAGTGGAGACATCTACCCTGGGGACCCTCACTCGGGGACCGTTATGCTCACTGGGAAAGTTACTTCCAAAGGTCTTCCTGTTCTTGACGTCAAGGAAGGCACGTCAAACGTGGCTGTCTGCTAGGGCACAACAAAGAGGACTGGAATTATGAAGTCTAAGGCCTTCTGATGGTCATCAATGGATATTTACTTAGAAATTTTTGGCATTCATGGTACTGGGCACCGGAATGTATCACAGGCCGGTTCCATCCAGAAATTTAGGGTCATCCTCAAAAACATATATATATATTTTTTATTAAATCTCTGATTACCCACCCTTTCAATTATAAGGCAAGGGAGAGAGAAAGTCCTACATCTTCAATTCCTTCAGACTATGGTAGATAAAGTAAATCTCAAAAGGTGGGTAGTGCAGATTATCCTGTACTCGGTCTTGAGCTACTATACTAAGTGTTCTGAGAGAGAAAAACCACAGTTCACATTGGTATGTTGCTGAGTATACTGCTGATGTTTTATGTAGGCTAGATACTTCTTTTAAAAGACAAGTAACATATTATTTTCTAATGTGCCCTTTAGTCCTGGCCACTGGAATGCTGCTTCACCCAAATTCTACTTGCTCCAATTTTAAAACTGTTTCTGAAATCTGAGCACCACCTGGTGATTCCAGAACTCTTCCTTCTCAGCCGTTTCCCTCTAGCTTCCGCTGCTTGTTTTCCTGTGACACTGTCCTTCCTCACCATTCTGTGTTTTAGGTTACTACATGGTTCTGCGAATCTTCTTTCTCTGTTATCACGAGAGGTGCTTAGGATTTGGAATCAAAGGAAGCTGGCCGAAATCCTTGTTCTGTCCATTACTAGTTGTGTGACCTTCTGCCATCTTCTTAAATATTCGTGCCTCAGTGTCTTTATTTGCAAAATAGGAAGGGTGACACTACAGGTTTGTTAAAGGATAATGTGAAAGACTATATATAAACCACTTATCACAGAGCAGCACACTAGTAGGAACTCACTAAAATTCGTTCCTCTGGCCCATCAGACTAGAACCGACCCTGTTCCTCTAGGCTTTCAATTGCTGCCAAATACTCTGTGTGGCATCTCTGTACATATGCCAGCTGTGCTTTCTTCGAAAAAGAGTAAATGCTCATTTAAATTAACACAGTAATCTGTCTACCTCTTTGAAAGCTTGTCTGTGTGTGAGTGTTATGTCTGTTTTGATCATTCACTTGTTACTTTTCTGCAATGCTGTAAGAATTAAAAATTTAGAAGAACATTGTCCGCCCATGATATGCATCAAATATGGTAAAAAGTGCACATAAAACTAACTTGAACTTAACGTTCTAAACCAAACTATCAACACTAATTGGTATGGAAACATTTCTTTGTACCCATTTTTTTGCGCAGGAAACTTTAAAAAGAATTGCTTGGTTGGCTAACACCATTGGAATGTCAATTTCTAATAAACAACGAGTACTCCATTTTATTGGTCTGCTAGGAATACATATATATGAAAGTAGAGCATTGTAATTTGAAAAATTTATTTTAGTCTTCGAGTCTTTAAAACTGGCTTCAACTGTTCCTACTTTATATTGCTTTTAATTTTTCAGTGGTTAATACATTTCACTGAAAGGTGGAGAGTTTTAAATTACACAGTAAAACAGAAACAAATCAAAAGATTTCCTAAAAATGTGAAGAATGTCTGAAACCTACCCTAATAAAAAAGAAAATGTACTGAGAGTATGTTTAAGAAGCTGTTTCTTTTTACACTTAGTTTACCCTGAATCGCCACGATCAGCTTATATAATTTTTGGAATCACTATAGGCTCACAGAGCGTATAAAGTATCTGACACAAAACAGCTTTTTCTTGTGCGATGAAACAGTTGGGGTCTTTGGATTACAAGAAGTTATCATTTCACATCAACCCTTTCCATTTACTATCTCGCGACTTCAGAATGTGGCGGTCATCAGGGCTGGTCTCCTTCCGCCAGCCCTGTGTCTCCTATGTCCCCTTCACTGCCTCCTTGAAGACAGGTGTGTCCCTATGGCTTGTTGGGACCACAGACCATTTCTAAGCAGAAGTCTTTAAGAGCTAGTGAGCAATTCGCCAGTGTCCGTGGCCCACCACCGTGGAAAGGCTGTAGGGAAAAATGATGCCTGCCTGCGAGACAGGGGCACGCCAGGGGGCATGGAATACGGAGCGTGAGAAGTGTGAGAAACCCTAGGAAAGCAGTGGTCAAGGGAGGCCGGGGAGACGCTGAGTGCCAGGCACAAGCGTTTGAACTATGTTTCAAAAGCAGTGGAGAAACTTCTGGAGGTCTGTGAGCAGCGGGAGGAGGTGACCAGAACTGGGCCCCAGCAGGGTCTGGAAGAGGTCTGAGATACGTGCTAGAAAACGCCCACCAGGAGAACACTGGTGTTTAGGGCAATTCTGATGGCAGCTCAGAAGGAAAAGAGGAGAAGCAGGCCTCTGGCAGATGCTGAATCGGCTGGCACCTTGACATTGGACTTCCTAGCCTCCAGAGCTATGAGGAAGAAATGTTGTCCAAACAAATAATAACAATAATGTGAAGAAATCAATTTAAAAAACAACAGAAAGAAAGAAGTTACTTAAATCTAAGGCTGCTGAAAGTCTTTGGAGGGATAAAATCCACTAAGTTTGATTCCTCTGTAAAACAACCATAAAGCTCTTATAAATACAGTGAATCTTCTATGGAAATAGTGAATATCCACTGGTTTTTGAGACATACACATATGGAATCTATTTTCTAGAGGACCTCACGGTCTATGAACAGATTTTACTCCTGTTAGTCAGAAGAGCTTATCCATGAAATAAATGACTACCAAATCTCATTAATTTTTTTTTTTTTTGCTTCTTGGCTGCTGTTGGGAGGAATGTGAAATTCTTTGCAAAGTGAGAACAAATGTTCCAGACTCATCTGTTTATTAGGGACTTGAGAGCCCAAGCGGTATCTGAGATCTACAAACACTGGTGACGTGAATTTCAGAAGAGTATTTGTGGTTGTTTATGGGCATGGCAGGCTCAGACCGGTTTTGACATGTGTATTCATGTCCGGCAGGGCTCGGACATGGGGTGGGGAGCTTTAAGTGGTTGTCAAAGGAGAATTCTATTCTGGTGAGGTTCTGATTTGTTTTTCCTGCACCACCCACTTCCTTCCATAAGGAGCTACTTCCCCCTAAACAATATTTCCTCGCTCCCCAATATTATCACAGAACAGCATGCTCAGTAGGGGCGAGATATGGCCGTATCTACAGGGGCCAAGGGCTCACGGATTTTCTCTCTTCCCACTATGTCAGCGGTGGCAGCTCCCCCCAGGGCCGAAGGCCAAGTAACCTATCCCAGACTAGTATTCCACAGCAAGTAAACTAATTGCCAAAGACAAAACCAAAAAACTGAAAATTGGAAACTTCCTTAGGAATTTTCTAGTTAACTGAGGAAGATGGGCTCTCGGGGTAGAGACCGCATCATTTTCTCCTTTGCTAGGTTTTTAATGTTTTCCGGTCTATATCAGGAAATGAAAGGTCACTTTGAAGAATTCCTGGAGAGCCCCGCCACTGAGCCTCAGCTAACTGAAGTCTGGGGCACAGGGCGGAAACGCCTGTTCTTCCAGACCTCCGTGCAATCTTAAATAGAGAGCTGGTATTCTTAGGTAAGGGTGGAAGTTCTACCTTTTAGAAGATTGTATTTCTTTTCCAAAGTGGCTCTTGACCCGGAGCAAGGTCCCCAGCATTTTGCTGACGCAGCCCAGGACGCTCTCCAAGGCTTCGACCTCCGGGCACTCCAGCCAATGTCATCCTCAGCTTTACACTTGAAGATTTCCCGAACAGGGCAAGTCAAGAGTTCAGGAAGGAATGTGAACCACCGGGCTGGCACCTCCAAGCAGAGAGGGCAAACATCTCATTCACTCTCTTCCTCCTGACGAAGGAATTTCTGACCTCACCTCTGCTTAGAAGGAAGCTACGGAGTCTAAATTCAACGTACAGCCTGTGAGCGGGAGGTGCCTATGTCTGAGAGTCCTTTTGGCAAAAATAACAAAAAACAGGTATTTTCTTTTTTTTCCACAGTTGGAAAATTATTTTTTTCCCAAAAACTGATGAATCAAGTAACCTTGGTTAACATTGTTTTTGGTTTGTATTTGAGCTTTCTCTCAAGGGAATTAGAGGTACTTTCACGTATGTATTTTTTCATATGCTGGTAAAGACAGAACTCGGTGCTACTTACCTGACAGTGAGTAGCACAGACACTTACCAGGCACTTTGTGCTTTATAGTGATCTGCCCTAGCATTTAATTTAACACCAGTAAATACTGACAGACTGGCTAAAACGGACTTAGGGAGCAGTCACCCTTTCTCACAGTTGATTCCATGGGCAGATGGCGTGGTCAAGCTTAAATTCTGGAAATCTGAACTTCTCTTTCCAGGCCACCACTCGTCTGTCCTTTGGGGGAGATGCTAATGGCATCTCTTGGACTTCACAAGTACATGGCAATCAGAGATCCTAGATTTTCCAGGATGCTCTGTATACATCATATTCTCCATGGTCAAACCACGTGATCTGTTTTGCTTGAGAAAACACTTTTCTCTACGAGTGGATGGAGGTTACTCAGATTTTGTCATGAATGTAACTTTGAGTTCCCCTGACTCTTGGTAGCTTTGGTAACCTTGGAAAATGCCTGGACTTTGATCTGAGGGAAGATTCTACTCCCTATTTTAGTAGATTGACCTGGTTCTGAGCTTTCCTGAAGTGGTTCAATGCAAAGTCTTGGGTGCTCATGCACAAATGCCAGGGGGGTGGTAATTTCCATGAACAACTGCAGCAAAAAACTGGACACAAATGAGAAACCATTCACCAGCACTCTGCGCAGGGCAATGGGGAGTGGGGGTGGGACTGCCTGCTCAGCTTCATCTAAATTCACCTGCCTACTTCAGTGATAATATTAGTAAAACAGCTCATCCTTGTTCTACAACACATATAGTGTTATGTTGCATGGTGATTAGTCAACAAGACCCGGGCCACCACATTATTATTGCTCCTTCTCTCCTGTTCAGAAACCAGGAGGCCACCCCTTCTCTGATGCCCCTTCTCCCCTTTTACTTAAGCCCAACTCCACGTCATCTCAGAGGTCAGGTGGCGAAAACCTATAGGCCTGAAAAGCTGGGAAGAGAAATCTTAGAGGATTTCCTAGGTAACGAAGTTGAGGCTGGGAGAAGTTGGAGGCTGGCCCGATACCACACGGGAAAAGTAACGGCAGACAGCGTGTGCTAGCCTCTCGAGTACACACATCACCGTTTGAAAGACACTGAGGACACAGTCCCTGTGCTGGTGCTGAGCTCCCCGACATCAATGCGCATGCTCAGCGGGGTCCATGTGTGTGTTGTAAGACATGGTAAAAGTTAAATGCAGTTTTTTTGAATATTTCATATCATGTAATCATAACTGAGGCTAATTTATCGTGACACAGGCAATCGCGTTGCTTCTCCTCTCGCTTTTAGGCCTCATGCACCAATGTATACATTATAAAAAGGAAATTGTCTCACACAACTGATTTGATGGCTTTTGCATTTCACTGAATGAACTTTGGTCTGAATATTTTGGCATCTATGTGGCTGCTTTTTGGGCTGAACTCAGTCTTCAGTGTGACAAAGGACGGCACCACGTGTCTCCACCTCGTGTTCTGTCCTAGTTTTTCATTAGTAACTGTGATAATTGTAATATTTCATGGAGCTGTTAGGAAGATCACAAGGGATCATATATATACAGGGTAGGTACTTTGTGAACTCGAAATCTACATACGGTATGAACAGTTATTATTAGCAACTTTACTTACTAAGCAACTTTTAGCACTACTTTTTCTCTTTTAGTTTGTATATTTGGCAGGAGAGGGTTCTGAAATATATTTTATTTCTTCTATTGTGACTCACTGCTCCTTTTAAGGGAGTTTTCATATGAATGGGAAATACACAATTACCTGAGAAGATCTAGATAAAATTAAAAAGCAGAAAAAGTCTGTAAATTGTGTATTTGATAAAAGATTTATAACTAGAAAATATGAAGGACTCCTAATAATAAAAAGAAATAACCCCAGATAGACATTTCCCCCCCAAAATGGGCAAAGGACCGGGATAGACATTTCTTCAGGGAAGACATGCACACAGCCAAGAAGCATAAAAGGATGCCCACCACCGTTAGCCATGCGTACGGAATGGGGAATGCGAATCAAGAAGTCCGGCAGTAATGAGTGTTGGTGAGGACGTGGAAGAATCATACACCGCTGGTGATCATGTAAAATGGTGCAACTGTTTGGGAAAATGGCCTGGCAGTTCCTCAGAAGATTAAACACAGAGTTACCATATGACCCAGCCATTCCGCTCCTAGGTATATATAAACACCCGAGAGAAATGATAATGTATGTACATTTTACAACTCATATATAAATGCTCCTAGCAGCATTATTCATAACAGCCAGAAGTGGAAACAACCCAAATGGCCATCAATTGATAAATAAATAAAATGTAGACTATATAGGCAATGGAATATTATTTGGCAATAAAAACAAAATGCTAACACATGTTACATTATGACACTTGAAAACATTACACTAAGTGAAAGAAGTCAGTCATAAAGAGCCACATATTGTATAATTCTATTTATATGAAATATTCAGAATAGGCAAGTCCATAGAGACAGAAAGTGGGTTAGTGATTAGTGGTTGACTAGAAGTGGGACAGGGGGTTGGGGGAAATGGAAAGCGATTGCTAATAGGTACAGAGTTTCTTTTGGGGGTCATGAAGTGCTCTACACTTATGCACCCCGTGAACATGCTAAACACTATAGAATTATATACTTTAAATGGGTGAATTAAGTAATATGTGAATTATGTCTCAGCAAAACTTTGTGGGGGGTGGGGAAGAGAGAGAGACAGAAAAGGAAAATGAATTATTTTTCTTGGATTCTAAATTTTCCACAAGATTTCCTTAGTGAAAGCGGATAACTTCACAAAATGCTTAGAAGCTCTCTACCTCCAGATTAACGCAGAGAATGTGGACCCTCAAAATCTAATGATAAATTCTGAACGTGTTCATTTCACTGATTGGTGACCTTCAATTATGGGGAGTATTTACATCTTAGGCCAGAGGGATTAGCAAAATGAATTTGGCCCCAAGTGGATCAAAGAACCTAATGGCCAAAAGCTTTGATGTTGTCAAACAACTAACCAAATAACATGTTGGATAAAAAGAAAACAGATGTACAGACACACCACGGACGGAGGCTTTGATCTCCTCTGTGGTGGCTGCTTGCTCATAAATGACACCGGGAACTCTGTTGCTTTTCCTAATGAGCCTTCCCTGCTTTATTAGGTTCACTGATTCCGTGCACACCAAACAGGCGGGAAACGGCGCTGCTTTCTAAGAAAGGACTTTGATGTTTGACTAATACTAGCCAATAAACCATTTCTTGCACATTCAGCCAGGGAATGGTGTTTACAGGATATCTTTAAAAACGCAGTATTCAGTCTCTGCTGGTGTGAAACAGGGTGGCAGCCCAGAGTCAAGAACACCTTGGAAGTCCTCATCAGACTCATGCAACAATTTGCTTTTCTAGTTTATTTAAAAAACAAATAAACAAACAAACTAAAAATCACTGTGTGTCTCACCATACTGGTAATTCATAGAGCCAGATTAGGTTGCAATGCATGTAGAAGAGCTAACGTCACTCCTCCTTTAGGATTTGATACTCGGGGAGTTGAAGGGAAATAGGCTGGCTATACGAAGCTCTGGAAAAGTGGCCTCAGTCCACAGAGAGAGCAGTTTTAGGTTTCCTTTGTAAAGGAATACCATGTCTAAGGGTTTGAGGCATCTGCCTGAAACCCGTGCCTGTAGCGTGGAGGAGGGAATGGTGGGCCACTGGGTCACGAACACGCATGGATCACCAAAGAGCACTAGCTTTGTAGTCAGAGGAATTTGGTCAGGATCCTAGATTCACCACTGACTACTATACATTTTGGGCAAATGACTTAAACTTCTAATGCTGACTATCCTGTGTCTCCCTTCATTTAATGAGATGATCTCTAGAGTTTCTATTTCTCTCTCTCTCTATATATATATATTTAAAAAGGATGCAGATCCGTTACTACTTTCTAATTTACAAAAGGAATATGTGTTACTTATAGAAAACACAGGTAAGCAAAGAGTTGAATACTTCTTTCACTTTCATTAGCTCATAATGCTTCATGACCTCATACACAACATCGAAGGAGGTCAGAGCAGAGTGACAGGACAGCCGTTATCCTGTCCCACCCTCTTATTTAACAGATGGGGACACTGATGTACGACTTGTCCCAGGTTACACAGCCTACCTTATGGAGCACATCCCTGTGCTGAAATAGCTTAAAATGTCTTGTCCTCAAATTGTTTGCAAATGCCACTTTTTGATCTTCACCTTGAGAGCCTTCTACAAGAGTATCAACTTTAAATCATAATTTTTCCTATGTAGATATGCTTGGTTATATTTTCTTTACAAAGGGAATCTTCGTGGATTTTTTTTAATAGGTTGCTGTGGCCAGCCGTCGGTGGCTCCAGGAAACAAAAAAAACCCAAGGCTCCCCACACGTCGGACACATCCCAGTCAGTCCCCCATGTCTGCATCTTCTCACCCTAAGGCTGCTATCATGGCCCTCCCTGGCTCCTTAGATCTCTGGTCAGTGTGGTGGCAGCTGTCCTCCTGAACACAGAGGGGGCCCGTTTCCCTCGGCCATTGGTTTCTGCGGCAGACACAGGATGGGGTCAGTGGCACATCGGCGTCACGGGAGAAAGAGCCAAGCTTCCAGGGCGGGGGAACAAAGACAGTCCCGGGCCAGTGGGTGCTGGAGCTGGGGTGGGGATGGTGAGCAGGGACCACTCAGGATTCTCCTCCCCCACAGTCCGGCACACACGCAAAGTCAGCATGGAGTCATTCTTAATTCTCGGCCATTCCAACCTGATGATTCAACTGAAGTCTTAGAGTCTGAAGGGGCCTGTGGCTGAAAGGCTGCCCCCCCATTACCCACATTCATTTTAAGTGACATTAATGTTGCCCTGGCAATGGCAAAAATATCATATTGCATTGAATAGTGTCCTTAGAAATAGCTATTTATTTTCTTATGTTGCTTCCTGTGTTAGGTGGAAATTTATTTTTAATATATAAGAAATACAAATTTTCTATTTGTTGGTTCTGCTTGTTTTCCAAGAAGCAGCAACACTATTTTTGGAAAAAAACAGTGACATACTAAGCAAAATGAAGTATTAAAAATACAGTATTGATTCACCCTTTTGGCCACTGTTAAGTAGATATTCTACAACTCTGGTTGATATTTGTTTACAGCCCTTGGTCATTCCTGTCCTCATTTCAGACACTCATGCTTTTACCTGAGAAAAATTTCAACACATTTTTAGCATGTTTTCTTTTTTCCTAACAGTTAAATTTTTTTCCTCAAAAATAAGATATTATAAAACTGAATGTTATTTTAAAAATACTTTACTCAAAACACGGACTATATTCATAAAGGGGAATTTGTGCAGGATAAACCTGTACGCCACAGAAATTTCAAATAAACGTCCCATAGTCTCACAATCAACATGTACCTCATCTTCTGTCACATTGGTTCGGTTTCAATAAAATATTTAAACACATGAATGAAAGTGGAATAATTTAACCTGTCATCTGGATATTTTTGTCAATGCAATGTTTTGATACTTGGATACGCCTGAATTGCTCATTGTCATTCAGCTGTTTGGTATTAAATAAATACAACCTTCACATTCCGTGAATCCTCAGAGCGAGAGCCCTGAACCAGGGATCTGGTGGCAGGGAGGTGGATGCTGTCGGCTCGTTGTCTCTCAGGCTAACATAACACCACATGCCTTGGGAGTCTCCACCACTCACAAGCTATAACAAGTGAATGTTTTCTTTCTTGCTTTTGTCTTTTCTTTTTTATTTTAAAAACAATGGGGGTATATTCAAGTCAGTTTCCAACCATGGATCATGCTAAAGTGATTTTTTATATAACTTATTTATATTAAAAAAAACTGATAAGAACATGTAATGAACTCTAAACTAGATACTGGTCCCTGATCCGTTAGTGGAAGCTAAATGCAGGTTCCGATACAACATGCTAAATAGCTAGGTAGTTCAAGCTCACTTCTTGTTTACATAAGCACCCTAGTCCAATTCTAGTTCACATCCCCAAATCAGTCTTAATCAGTACTTTTATTTTGGCCATTTATTTAACTTAAGACAACACACTCATGAAGAAAAGCTCTGTATATACGGAAATCTGAAGACAACGTTAAAAAAGAAGCGAGCTGTTTCTTAGCACTACCATCTTAGAGCAAAGGAGGGTAGCCAGGAGACCATCGGTTAAGTGGCAGAATACCTTTGCTCGTTCCTTTTCTAAACATCTGTCGTAAGTTCCACTTAAAATAAAACAATGGTGCATGTAAGTTCCATTTGTCAAGTGAGCACTGGAGAGTGTAAGGATTAAATTCTGAAGCCACACTAAATCATAAAAGGCACACAACTGCTGAAAAGTGGAATTCGGTTGGGTTGTTTTGGCATGGGATCCTGGCGAAGAAAAATTTGTCCTTAAAAACAAAACCCAAAACAGTGAATTTGTAAATAACATAATGTTGAAAGAAGGGAAACCAGGAAATATTTTGAAACCCTTGGTAATAGCATGAACAGTTAAGACTGAACCTTGGGGCTCGTAGGCTTGAGCAGCCTCGTCCGTTAGGTCTCGTCCTTACTCCACTGCTTCCAGAAAAGGGCAGAGAAGGAACTCTCACGTCCAGGGTGCTGGCTGCGCTCTCGTCACTGTATTCAGCGTACCTCAGTTCTCTCATTTTTTTAAAACATTTTTTAAAGAATTTATTTATTTATTTTTAGAGAGGGAAGGGAGGGAGAAAGAGAGAGAGAGAGAAACATCAATGTGCAGTTGCTGGAGGCCGTGGCCTGTAACCCAGGCATGTGCCCTGACTGGGAATCAAACCTGTGATGCCTTGGTTCGCAGTCTGAGCTCAATACACTGAGCTACGCCAGCCAGGGCCTAAGTTCTCTCATTTAAATGTCATTACCATTCTATAACTCAGATAACACTGAACCTCATTTTGACGTGAACAACAAAACTGAGATTCAGAAAAGTTAAACATTCTGCCCAGGCTGTTCATTTAGGAACTACTGAGACAAAATCTGAACCCTGCATTTATTTACTCCAAAGCATATGCTCTTTGCCCTACAGCAACATGGCTTTACACACGTTGGAGCTTCTGAAAGCTGGTCTGAGTCCATAAGGCAGAGGGTAGATAATGTGCAAGGCACTGGGTGGCTGTCAGGAGCTCGTGAGACACCGAGGTGAGACTACCTGGGACGGGCCATTGGAAGGGCAGAGTGAGTGGGGTGCCCTGCTCCTCCCCATCCTTATGGTGTGGAGACAGCATGCGGAGGGCGGGTGCCCACGAAGTGCCTGAGTCTCTTGTACGATGGGCATAGGACAATATGCATTTATTTCACATGTTGCACTCAAAGAACCAACTGCCCTGGTCTATTAACTTTTAAAGGTAAGATTTAGCAAATTTACTGCAGTAAAAGAAGGCTTTTAAAAATGGAGTAACTTGTGTACTTTTAACATTTGCTGCATGATGTCAGCCAGATGCTGCCCTGAAGAAAAATCTACTTGTTTAGAGCATATAACTGAGTTGAATAAAGGTGTAAAATGCAGTTCGTTAACTGGGAACTTATGTGTAATGGCTATTATCTTCTGGGTATTTTTATCGACATAGGGTCTTATCTAGTCATTTAATAATGAAAGTAAGTTTAAGTGTGCTTGCATTTTTGTAAGTATAGCCTTTTAGAAGTGAAAATATGAAAATGAGGCAGTAAAAGGAATAGGTATAGTTTAACTTTTACTCCGATTTTACAGATAAAAATAAAGTATCTAATATCTTGTTGAGTATGAAGTGCTCTACAATGCGCCAAGGAAAACAGTGGTCTCATTTAAATTTACAAAATGAGATAACAGCTAAAGGCTTGGTCTAAAGTGGCACTTTTTTTTTCCCATTTGAGATATGTAAGGAAAATGTGCAGAGAATGTACTGCATTCCCCTCAAGTCTTAGGCCAAAAGGAAATTCGTATATCTAATATCTCTAATTTTTGTCATTTTTATCTTTGCAGTATGATAAATTTCTTCAGTTTGATATTTTAGATCTGTGTATAAAAATAGCTATTCTGGAGCCAATTTGTGTCAATCTTCTTGTATCTAGAAAAAATGAGTTGTTGAATGACAGACCCCTCTTTAAACTAAAACTTAATAATTAATCCATAGGATACCTGGAGGGTTTTTTAAAAAGATGTTATTTATTTACTTTTAGAGAGGGGGGAAGGGAGGGAGAAAGACACAGAGCGAAACATCAATGTGTGGTTGCCTCTTACGTGCCCCCTACCGGGAACCTGGCCTGCAACCCAGGCATGTGCCCTGACTGGGAGTTGAACCGCTGACCCTTTTGTTCACAGGCTGGCACTCAATCCACTGAGCCACACCTGCCAGGGCTGTTTTTGTTTTTGTTTTTTTTTAAGATGAACGATAATTAAATATTCTCATGGAAATCATCCTCCTGAAGGATATGCCTAAAGAATGGAGCCAGATGGCTCATCACTGCCCACCAGGCCACAATAAGAAGTTAATTTGGACAAACTGCCACATATACATTCACCTTGGGAGAACTTTAATCCCCAACAGCTTTAAAAGCATCCATTAAAGCACAACCGAGGGGAAGGGACTATAAATAGCTGACAGTTCCAGAAGGACTGGTCGAAGACTAGAGCCTTCAGTACTCATCACACAGAACACTAAGAGTAGGAAGCAGGAAGAAGCAGTACAAGGCAAAGTGAAATTTTTAAAAAGCTGTAATTACAATACTATCCATTTTCTGGAGTTAAAATGAAACTCATTTTTGAAATTCTGAATAATTTACTTATGGTAAATCTAAAATACATCCTGTGAACACAAAACATTTAAAACCATGTGAGTTCAAGATATTGTTAATTTCCTTAAGGGTTAAGAGAATGCCGAAGGCAGCATCTATTGCGGTGTTTGGCAGTGTGAATTGTCACAGGACCAAGGTACGCACACCTTTCTTTGAATATATCTTTGTAAGTCGCCTTCTCTTTTTCAACAGATTCTTGATTTTCTGTGAATCTAAAGGATTATATCTTTTAGTTTAATTATTTTTAATAATCTTATTTCAAACTGATTGTCTGACGCCAGTGAGTGGTGTTATTGTACTTTACTCATGGAAGCTGTGATTAAAAGATTCTGCCTGCTCCTCTTCATAAACTGATATTAAAAACAGAATTAAAATTTAAAATCCCTAGCCCACAAATTAAACTATAAACCTTGTCATACAGTGGCTTCACCCATATCTATATGAAATCACCTACAAAAATGTCTACAATGAACACAAGAAAAATAGTAGTTCATTTGAGTGTATGACACCATAGAGTCTTGGATTCTTTAAAAAAATACATTAAGCTCTGACAGTATTCCAGTAACAACTCTGACTCAGGTAAATCTTACTGCATTGGCTTTGGAGATGGATTCCAAAAAATAAATTAGGTATATTTCAAATAAGTATTGTGGAGGGCAATGATTACCACACTTTATTATGAGTTTATTGAAATACATACAACTTGAGATCAACACGACAAGGTCATCTTTATCTGGAAGGACTCACTACCTTGCCCAGGTGATGTTAGGTGCAGGAGGAGCAAAGCTACAGTTAGATGTTCTTGGCTTTTAGGCATCAGTTGGAAAGAGGAGATATGTTGGTCCTAAAAATAAGTTCAGCTTTCTAAAATGAGACATGAAATATAAATCAGATTCCAATTTCTCTCTGTGAAATGAAGAGAGTGCTGGCTCAGATGGCTTTAAGGACCCTTCCAACGCTAATCTTTTATGATTTTATAAAAATTACCCTCATACATGAGTCCTGAGATCACTTCAGCTGTTTTGTTTGTTCTCCTGAGGGCCAGCAGCGCAGGGGACAAAACCACGTGTGGGGTCCCGGGGTGCGTGCACATATCGTGTGCAAGGACAGGCTGAATCTGTCTGTTGCTCACACTCCCACTTCTTTGGCCTTTCTGGCCACACTGGGGAAATATCTGTAGGATCCTCGGTGTAGAGCACACAAAGATGCTCATCTCTTTCTGGGTTATAATTGAGTTTTTGAAATAGTACAGACCTAATACACATGTTGAAAGAATAAACGAACAAGTAAAAGCATTATTCTAATATCCTTTGGGGTAAGATAATACATACCAGGGAGCTCTATGCTCATAAACATTTACATTTGTATTTATCCTCAGTTTTTACCCCCAAATCAAATACCTTGTGTGCTTGTATGTGAACATATAAATATGTGTTGACATATGTATTTATATTGTAGACAGATGTATTTTATCTTTTTAAAGGAAATTTAATTAGAAAAAGGCTCCCTCCCACAAGACAGGGCGCCATAGGTGAGAGGCTTAGTGAGGTATCAGTGCCTTTTAACAGATCAGAACAAGGCCTCCCTTTCTCAGGCGGAGCAGCTCCCCTCCAGGGTCTGCAGCCCGGAGGATGGGCCGACGTCAGCTCCCGGGCATCGGCTTGGCCGAGCTCCCCTGAGCAGGGCAGATCCTGCCTCCCCGCGGCCTGGGTTACAACAGTTGGCAACGGCAGTCAGGCTGAGTTCCTGGAATCTTATAAAAGCCATTCCTCCCCCATGATGGGCATGCTCTTTGAGGTGCAGTTCCAGGAGGGTGTGTCTTTAGCAACCCGAAGCGGAGCAAGCATTTCTGCTGAGCCTACTGTGTGCACTGCACTTGGCTGGGCGGTGCGGGAGTGGGCGAGGGAAACGAAGACAGGCGCTGCCTTCAGGACACAGTCTGGCTGGGAAGCCGAAACAAAACCACGCAGTGCGGTGTGTGGTTCGGAGGGCTGGTTCTGGGTGCACCACCACTTGGTTTTCCTCTTTCCCATTTTATAAAAAAAGGAGAATGGGCCGGAGGCTTCTGAGGGTACCCACCCAGGGTAATAGGTCTCTTATCTCTCATCCACAAAAACTGCTAGCAAAATGTTATACCCAGTGCTTATTGTGAAGGCAAAACGAGGGTGGCTGTGATGTGCAAACAGCGGGAAGGCTCCCCAGATTAAGCATTCAGTGTCATATCGCACACTATTAAGTCACTGGGGAAACCTGGGGTGAGTATTCCAGGGTCAGGACAGGCCAAAGCTCAAAGATGGGAATTGCTAGGCGTGTGTGTGGCACGGCGAAGGGTCCAAGGCAACCGGAGCGGGGTGCTGAGGTTGGGCCGTACGGGGGAGGCAGAGAGGGTCTGTCATTCCATCCTCTCCAAGCTGATCACAAGCGCACCACTGCCGAAGGCTTCCCCGGGGACACGAGCTGGACCTGTGACTGCCGAGCAGCCATCCTCAGTGCTGCGTAATGTTCGGGGACCGAATCCAGGGTCCCGGACAACATTACACTCCACTCCACACTCCACACACCCAGGGAAACAATGAACCAGCTCAGACACACACACACACACACACACACACACACACACACACATACACACACACACACTCACATGTGGGCACAGACCTCAAGAAGGGAAGGATCCTGATACGTAATCTCAGGCCTGTGCTCTGTTCTCCGACTTCAAAGGGGAAACCGTGGAGGGGGCAGTAGTGGGAATGGGAAGTGTTCCAGGAGAAGAGTGTTAAAATATTGACTGCGGCAGAACTGTGGCCCGGAGAGAAATGTTCTCCTCAAACGACAGGACAACTTACACAGTGGCCTGAAGTCAGTCGGAGAGAAGGCAGAGTTTGGGAGGTGGGCCAAGGAGCCCGCATCGCTGCGACGCTCGTTCCCGTGCCAGTGATACACGCGGGCACGTCCCTCCCGCCCTCTGCCCGCCGGAGGGCCTGCTCAGGGGCTGCGGGGCTCTCCAAACGTAAATCTTCTTAATCTTCAAATGAATGGTAGACACATGGGAGCAGGATTAGGGGACTCTTCTTCTTAGCTCTTTATGGAAACTTCCAAAGGAATAAACTTCAGCCTATGATGGAAGTTTCACTTCAAGAAGAAGATATCTCCAGGGACTCGGGTGCGTCTCCCTCCAGTTCACCAGACAGGACTTGCTTTTCCCATAATAGCGTCCTCTAAGCCACAGAAGCTTCAGAAGAAGGAAAGGGCTTAACCAGATTCAAGGGTGCAGCAAGGGCTGGCAGTTCAAAGGAACATAAAAATGACCTGCGTTTGAGTCATGTGATGATCACACGGACTAGCCCATCTATTCTTCCTTCAGAGGTTTTTCAGTTTTGGTGGAGGAAAAAAGATATGCAATAATCACTTGTCAATATTTTTTTTTTGTTTTTAGCAACTTGGAATAACCAAGTTATTCATGACCAACTTCAATTCACATTTTGAAAATTTGAATAGAATTTAATTTGCAAAATATCTTCACATGGGGAAAACCCCTAAATGTGTAAACCCTGAACCCTTCCTGGAGCCACACGCTGCCAGCACAGACTTGGCCGCTTCTCACGGTCACCCTGTCAGCAGGTGGGTGTGGTTCAGCATGCAAAGTATTCAGTTATGAATAGTTTTGGATGGTTTTGGCTCTCCTAATCAGATTCAGAAGACTGACACAGAGAGGGCAAGAAAGGCCAAAGATGGGGTTGGGCGAAAAGGCCAATAAATCTCTGAGGAGAGAGAGAGGGAGGCAGCTGGGGAGATAAGGAGAAAATCGCCGGGGGCAGGGGCGGGGAGGCACTTTTCTACATCCAAGTGATTCTTGCAGGGACTCAGCATCTGGTTGAGAAGTACTGCCCTTCTACAAAGGGGCTCTAGGGGGTCAAACTGTGGGTCTGTATGCCCCCTGGATGCAGGCTTTGACCTTCTCACCTGAAACAGCAGCAGCTATTTAAAAATTATCTAAAGAGGTGAAAAGTGCTTTCAATTAAGAGCTAAGAAAAAGCCACTCAGGAAGGAATTAATATGCAAATGTCTACCGCAAACACCTTCGGTGCCAACACGCAGGAGGCACGATGACACGCACACAAGCTTTCCTGTGAGAGAACCCCCAGCCCGATTTGGGGCGCGTGTTCTCCCCCCTCTGGTTTCCTTTTCCCCGGTTTATGGTTTTCAGACGCATTATACCCTTGTTTACATATTTTAGGTCTGGTTCAACTATAGACCGTGAAAGGCAGATATCTTGAAAATTAATTTGAGTGTCAATGTAGCTGAGAAACCCTAAGAAAAGGCTTCCCTTCCTCACCTGCCCCCCGCCCCCCGCCCCCAGCAAATGGCAATGTAACACTCACTGTAAAGGGAAGCTTTCAGTTCTTTCAATAGGTACACAGGGTGCTGGCCGAGGGTCTCCCTTTTGCGGTTGGTGAGCTATTCTTCCATGAAGACCCCGCTGCGTCGGTAGGAAGTAAGAGGCATTAGCACACCCCTCACTATCTTTCAGGGCCCAATTAGCCAGTTTGGAGTATCCAGACCCCGGGTTCCTTTCATTTCTCTTTTAGCAGCCTGCCTTTTGGTCATTTACCATGCTTCATTAACAGGGGTAAAGCTCAGATCTGCCCATTTGGTTCCCCCTCAGGGGCTCTGACGGGGGCTTTCTTGAGGAAGGCAATTGAAGTCATTGTAGGGAGATGGGGGATTATCCAAGGATTAGGATTTTATTTAAAGCAGTGGGTTTCAACCCCTTTAACAAGGTGTCCTTTTACACATTAAAAAAAAACAACAACCAGAAACTATGGACCTCAACATGACAGTAATTGCACAGTTAATATCTGTTGAGTGAGGCAAGCATGTGCTCATAGGAAAGAAAGGTTAGTTCATTCTGTCTTCGTGGTCTTCAGACACATTCTGTTCCTCTGCCTGCAAAGACATCTCTCCTAGGGCAGCAGCACTCTGAATTCCTTGTGGTTCAGACCCAAGTACAGTAACAGAGGTTTACAGACGGAGCCTGGTGTCTGTCATCAGCTGGAAACTCTCACCGACACACAAGTACAGATAGCTGAACGCGTCTGGGATAATGAACCCCTAAACACTGAGGGAAAGGAAAGAGAATCCCCTTCCGTGTCATTGTAGGTGTTTCTATTCTTGAAGGCTTACGTTTGGAGAGGGCTCATGATTTTCTTGCTCAGTGACGACTCAATACATGTGAGAGTCAGAAGAAACTGAAATCCACTGTGCGGGTGCTGGAGATGATGAAAAGGATGGCCCTAACACGTTCCCAGCAATGCTTTTGCCTACTTAGCGAATAGGACTCGAGGTTCGAATCCCAGAGTCCGAGTAGAAGGCACGCTGACGTCAGGAACAATGACAAAGACTTGCGTAGTACTAACAGAGCAAACCTTCCCCTCCCCTGAGCTAGGGTCTGTATTAGAATGCTGTTTTACTTTGTTCAATGTTTTTAATATTGTTCTCAGTGTTTGGGTACAAACTTCTCTTAACAGATAACTTTGTCTTCATCAAGAAAATGGAGGTGATCAGGTAAAAATCACTTCAAGTTATCCACAACATCTGCATTTTGGGGGTTAAAAAAAGCTGCTCTTGTCTTTCCATGTATTTTTCTTGCACTTTCACATTGTTTTTCTATTTGCTGATGACTCCCCAAAACCATACGTCCTGCCCTACCTTCTCTCCCACATTCAGGTTCTGACATGAACCTGTCCACTTGCCACACATACCTGGATGGCCACAGACACCGCAGGCACACCATTGCCGCCCTAGACGGTTTCTCTTCCAAATTCCCTGTCTCCATGGGACCGCCACCCCCACAAGCATCCAGAGTAGGAACTGGTTGCAAACCTAGGCTTCTTGTTTTCTCCCAAACTCTATTCTCCATTAATCCCCGGGTAGTAATTATTTTACTCGTAAAATATTGCTCAAACCCACTTCCTACCTTTTAGCTCGGCCATACTTCCTTCACTCAGGCTCTCGTCATCTTTCCTCTGTATGCTTACAATGGCTCTCAAAGACTCTCCATTGCCTAAGAGTAAGGTCGCTGCCTGTTAATATAACATTCAAGACTCAGGACCTTCCGTTTCCACTTTTCATCTGCCACTCTCCGGCCCACTTTACCAGACTGCACAAACCTAGCGATGCTTTTGTTCCTCCTACTTGAAATCTCCTCCTTACCTTTCTTCACCTGATTGATTCTAACCCACCTTCTCTGACCTCAGGACCAAGCTATGTGCCTCTCCTCTGCGATCCTATTACACCTGTGCACACCTGTTTCTTTTCACCTGTATAGATTATCTTGTGATTGTCTGTTCATTCGTAATCCCTCCCACACCTTTGATGATTCCTGCCCAGAAGGAAGATGTTGCTCTACACAGAGGCACATTTTTTTGTTTGCTTTTATAAAGAATGATGGAGATTCTTTTCATGTCCCTCCATCAAGAGCTGAGCTCTCTTTCTCTCTCCCCTTGAATTAGGGCAGGGTCATCACTTGCTTGTAACCGATAGAGGGCGGCTGCGTGACTTCTCAAGTTAGATCCTGAAAGGTGACGCTGCCTCCTCGTTCCCCGGGACATTCCTTTTGGGCGCCCCAGGAAGACGTCTGACTGCCTTGAGGTCACCGCGTTGGGAGGAAGCCCAGGCCCTAGGAAGAGGCCACAGGCAGAGGCTCCGCTGAACCTCAGCTGAGGTGCCAGCTAATGGCAGACGTGAGTCTCCAGGGCCCAGCTGTGGAGTCACTCAGCCTTTGAACCTTGCCAGCTGAGGCCCCCAGATCTGGTGCAGAGGAGGGCCCCATGCCTCCAACCTTCTGAGCACACACTCTGTGAGCACCATACATGCTTGTCGTACATCGCTGAGCTTGGTGGTGGTTTGGCAGCAGTGGTGACCAGAACCCACACCCACAGCACCGATCTGCTCATTGACCCTTCGTTGGCTCTCCTCGCTTACTGATCGCTCCTCATCCTTCTTTCATTCTGCTTCTGGGCATCACATCCTGAATAAGCTGCTTGCACCCAAATCATCGTCTCAGGGATTTTTTTTTTAAAATTCAAGCAAATCGAAGTTAAGATATGGCCAACCCCTCAGCATCAGAAGTTAATCAGATGGATGTAAAACATCTGCAAATGCTTTAAATGACACTTGAAGCAGGCTGTGCACCTGTTTAAAGCTGGGGCCAGAGGTGGTGGTGCCCTGAGAAACACGCTCAGTGGAAATGCAGTTGGGGTGGTTAAGGAGCCCGGTAACACTTTTGCCTGGGCCTGAGGTTTTTAGAGGCCGTTAAAGGAAGATGGCAATTAAAGGAAGGAATGGAGGTTAAAGATATGTTTTTACTTATGGCATAGTTTTCTTTTGGAGAAAAAAAACTTTGTTTCTAAAAGTCTGAAAGCACATTTTTTAAATATCAGAGATCTTTCTCTGTAGGATTATAGGTAACTCTTCAGAAAGGAACGTATGACCAAGAGAAAATTAGGAATTAAGATAGTCATAGGGACACTTTTAGTTTAGAGTGAAGTTATTACTGTTTCAGCATCTACAGTGTTCTTCCTTTTAGTGGATGAACTCAGTCCTACGTCAGCTTTCTGTGTGTGAGTCTCTTTCGAGACAGAAGAACTTGATGCTCAGAAAACACTGGAAGAGGGGGAGCTCTCAGAAATCTCGCTGACTGAAGAGTATGCAGACCGCAGTCACATCCATCCTGTCTGCGCCCGTGTGCGGACTACAGATACCACCTACGCACAGCACATCAAATAACTTTTTACACCACATTCCATCACCGAGCGCTCGCTTGCATACCACTCACTCATTTCTTTATCACATTTTTCTGAGGTCCTACCTAAATATCTGGAGATAGTACGTCTGAGGTTTAGCACAGTGCCGGCGACATGTTTATAATATTTGTTGAGTAAATAAAGCCGTCGTGAGGCCAGCGCATCCCATCACGAGGCTCATAAATACTGTTCATACCTGTTCTGCTGTCAGTACGGTGCCCCACCTAGAAGTGAGCCTTGATTGCAAAACTCTCAACCCAGACTGAGTGTCTCTCTTAAATACAGGCAGACACGGGCTCCTCTGTTAACAAGCATACCATCCAGCTGCCCCACGTTCTGAACCACATCGCGAGGAGGTTCACCTATTCCCCAGAAGGAAGTCGGCTGCTTTGTATGAGTACTCAGTGCATGGCCACTGACGACAGGAAGACAGGAGGCAAAACCATTGCTGAAATGATAGCAAGGGTTCATTATTTGGTTGGGTGCCAAGTCCAAGTCAGCTCCAGTTGTTCCATTAGCAGTCAAAACCTCAGGCACTGCCAGACATTGCTATCTGCTTGTGCAATCTGGCACAGTTGTGAGTAGGTCAGGATTACAACCGCAAAGCCAGTACTGCCAATACTCTGTCCGGCAGGATCGGCTACAGACGATATAATACCTTTCAAAGGGTGACGTGCTATATGCAATCACAGTAACATAGCACTTAGAAGGTGCCAGGGAGCTTTCTGAGTGCATTGCTCATAGCGGCCCATTTAATCCCCACGAAAACCTTACATGGTAGATGTGTTGTTCTCATACTCATTTCTCACATGAGGACACTAAGACACAAAGGGGTCAAGTGACCTGTCCACAGTTACCCACATTGTAAGTGGAGGAATGAGACTCAAACCCTCTCAGTCTGTGTCCAAGATCCATGTTCTCAGTAGCCACATAATCCTGCTCCTCATTGGCTGCCCCAATCTCATGCAAATGCCTGACTTTGAAGACACGGTTAGAAGAATGTTCAAACAAGTGCAAAACAACAGACATGCTTTACCTTCAAGGCTAATTATCATAGACTTCAAGCTAACAATGGTGCTAGAATATTTTTCAAACTATGTAATATTTTATGAATATCATAGCTAGCCCCACAGTACTACCTGTAATGCTCAAAGCTAAAAACATTTTCTAGTTTGCAACTCATTTTAGTGATATTGCATTTATGGCAAATCTAGTAAATAATGTGTACATGTTTAGCTAGAGTTTTGCAGTTACTTGAGACCGTGCCTCTGCTCACTATAATCTTTAGTTAGTTATGAAGCGAAAGGGGAACCATTTGACACTGAAGTTGCAGGGAAGCAGGGACATATTGCCTCAATGACCAGGTTGTCCTGGTCATTGGTTGTATTTGCTCAGAGCAGGGGCTCAGCAGCTCATTGAAGCACCTCTTACAATGTGTGGCCTGGAACTTCCTTACTCTTCTTTCCTTTGCACCCTCCTCCCAGTCTCTTTTCCTGGACCACTGGCATCTTCACTTAATTGTTCACATACTGTCTGAACAATGAATTAGGTGCAGCTGTCTCTGCACCTCCTGGTCCTACTGGAGACCTGGCTCACCCCTTAGCCCACCTCTTCTCTTGCTTCCATACCGCATTGCGTAAGCTGCAGGGAGAGACACACTCTCTCTCTGAGCTGCTGTTTTCCAATCCTTGTTCTCCCATCTCTTTGGAAGTTGAAGCCGTCCATCAGTACAAATCTAATCTCTCACTGCTCCTCCTTCTTCATGGAAGACTCTAGCCACTGGTCCATATATTTCCCTTTCACGCCTGCTCTGACAGCCGCACCAGAGCAGCCCATATACATTATAACCCTGCAGTGCCAAGACCACCTGTGGGCCACAGACTGGTCCATTGTAGTCCCTAGACTGCTTCATTCAGAAGTCTTCAACTCTGATACCTCATTCTGACCTCGGCCTCCCGTCCTGTGTCCCTGCTCCGCCGCTGGGCCGTGGTTAAGGCAGCCACTCATTCCTGGCGCGCACCCTGCGTAGAATCCTGGCTTCCTGTTGCCTTCCGCCAGGAAAACTCCCACACAGAACCGAAGCTGCAGCTCACCCTTTCCTTTCCTTTCCTTTCCTGCAGTGGCGAGTTACCACGGAGAAAACCTCACAGCTTTGGAGTTACCAATCCAGGCCCCCTGACTTTGGGGGGGCCCTTTTACACGTTCTTGGACTTCTCTCTCTCCACTCCTCCGTGACTCCTCTAAACCAGTCCCAGCATCTCAAACTCTGATGCATTTTCAGCAGACTGCTTTGTCTGAGCTGCATTAAGAAAGTGGGTATGAATGGCGATGATCTGTCTCAGCTCCCCAGACACTCCTTGTCAAGTTATTTATGAGGCTACAACAGTCTCTACCCTGTATCTTCCAGTCTCGGGGTGGGAGGACCCTTCCCCCAGCCAAGACTCCTCTTTACTTGGGCCTTGCACTCTTTCTTCTGAATTATCACCTCAACAATTTTCTTATCCCTTTCTCAGAAATTCAACTTCTATTTATTTCCTTTCCTTTCCTTTTTGTCCCCCTTTCCTCCTCCTATCGCCCTCTCCTCTTTGACTGGCAACTTCCCCCTCAGCTTAAAGTCCCACTCATCCTGATCAAAAAGCAAACAGCCCAAACCAAAACAACAAAATAAGGAACAGAAAACCAAAACATAATGCTGAACCTATTCTCCCCATCGAAAACAATCCTCATATCTTCGGGTATCATTCTTTTGCCTTTTCCCAGCAAATGTCTCCAAATGATGAGCCTCCACTGATGTCATCATTTTTGTTACATGCGTGGCCATTTCTTGCCTTCCTACATGTTATCCTATCTCCCTGAAATGTCTTTGCCTGCCAGGACCCCCGAGGCTGGCCTGGGGCCTGTCCCTGGAATTGTTTAGGAACTTTGTGCCCACTTCTTCCACAACACTCCCCTCGCTCTGCTTGAGTACTGGCCAACGAGACCCTTCCATGCAAGGGATGTGTCACGTTCACTGCATCACCATTGGCTGGCACAACACCTGGTGCAGGAAGGAGGACCAGCCAGCATCAAATAAATGTTCTCATATAAAGTTCTACCAAATGACTCTACTTCATTCATATTATTGTTTTAATATAATTTGATCATTTTGACCCAACTAATTATTGTTCCCTGCCAGAACAATATTGTTCCCATCTGCTTTGCTAAGTTTCTGCAAAGATCTCAGATGGTTCTTTGCAGTGCACAGAGTTCTCTGGGTGGAAGTCAGCTGGCCGACAGAACACCGTTTGTTCACCCACATGTTCTCCTCCGGTGACGTCTACACTTGCGGAGGGCGTAGACCAGTAACACTCCAGACTACAAGGGCATATGACTGGATTGCTAATTTTTATTATCTTAAGTAAAAGCACAGTCCACTGCACCCCAAGTTAACTTCCATATTAATTTCTTATGTGTGAGGATATTTTAATACCAAGAGGCAAGTAAGAAGGACAGAATCAAGGACAGGGCTTTGAACTGAACACGTTTAATACTATAAAAATGTCAGTGCATGGCTGTGTTGGTCTGCTCAGGCTGCCATAGCAGAACACCATAGTGGTGGCTGAAATAGCAGAATTTTGTTTTCTCACAGTTCTGGAGGCTGGAGGGCTAAGATCAAGGTGTTGGCAAGGTTAGTGTCTGTTAAGGACCCTCTCTGGATTGCAGACAGCCACCTTATACCTGTGTCCTCACCTGGCCTTTCCTCTAGGAATGTGCTCTCCTGGTTTCTCTTTTCTTATTATGGCTCCAGTCCTACTGGGTTAGGACTTCAACCTTAAGACTTCATTTAACTTTAACTATCTCTGTATACACCCTGCCTCCAAATACTGTCACAATGGATGTTAGGGCTTCAGCATATAAATGGGGGGTATGATTCTGTCCAGAACAATTGCTCCTCTTTTCTCATTTTGCTGCAGGTCATTGGCAGTTTCATGCTGGATTGGCATTCATCTGTAAGCCAGGACCTGAGGAACACAGTTCTCAACATTGTAAATATCCCATCTACAGCCTCTACAAACTTCCTCATTTTATCTATTTATAGGTATAGTTCTGGTTGATGTAATTGGTACTACAGTATTTAAGTTCTGGCCTTGCACAAATTTATTCATCCTTTAAAAACATTCATTGAGCCCTTAACCATGTAAATAACATGCAGTTGGATCCTGTCAGCTGTGGTGTCATGGAAAGAAAGTTGTGCTTAAAATAATAAGGTCTGGATTATAGCCATTGCTCTGAGCTTGTGCCTTCATCTTTAAAATGGAGATAATCACATATGTTTCCTCAATCTGTTTGAAAGGATTCCATGAGGATGACTTACGCTGATGTTTTCCTTTTTTTGATGTGTAGAGCACTATACAAATAAAGGCTCACGATAATTACTAGATACAACATGGTTGGGTTAAAAGTATTGAAACATGCAAGAATAGATGAAGAAAGACATTCTGAATACATAATTCCATTTTATGAAGTTATCAGATGAGTAGATCAAGGAAATGGCATGCCTTCTGCTATCAGCAAAGCATTTTACAAAGTTTCAGTAATGCTCTTTTATACTGAATGGGTGCTGGAATAATTGGATCAAGTCATATTTTGGCTGAGCAACTGACTTTTAAGAGGACTGATAATTGAATGAATATGGACCTGGAGTGAGATCTCTGTTTTGCCATTGATCTTGGCCTAAGTCACATGTTGATCAAATTAAATAAAAAATCCTTGATTAAAAGTTCCGAGTCTAGGGGTGTCACAAAGCTGAAATAAAGAACTAGTAATATATGAAGGGGTAAAGCTTCAGAGTTATCTCAATAGGTTGGAATGATGGGTAAGGAAGGTGTACATAAAATGAAGATAAGATTTCACTGGGATACATGCCAACCTTCTGTTTAGTCTTAAAAAACAACCCAACAAACCTTTGCTGCGCCAGAGAGAAGGCCTGCGGATTCTAGTTCATGTTAAAAAGATCTGTTGCTTATAAGTGATCATAAACTTAATAGGAACCATCAATATGGTACAGGGGATACAAAGACAAAAAAATAAATATGTTGCAATTATATATTAGATTACCTTTTGCCACATGGCCTAGAATAAGGAAAGAAGGAATCCTACCCAATCCTACCTAGTTCAGAGCCGATGCCAAGTATCTTGTTTATTACTAAAGAGGCTGGTAACAAACTAGAAAGCATCTAGAAGAGACTGTTAAAGATCTTGAAACCCTTCCCAGTAAGAACGCACTGAAATAAGTAAGGAGATATGTGCTGGAGGAAAGAGGATATCTTTCTTGCTTGCTTTCTAATATACGAAGCTTCATCATGTAGAAAAGTGAGCAAGCATCTCGTGTGATGCTTCAAAGAACTGATCCATTACAATGGTCCTGTTAGGGTTTCTGACCAAGCATTAATAGCACGAGAAAGGGAGCGAGAACAGTGTCTTGACCTATAGTCACACTTCTACTGAGGATCAGGATGTAGTTAAAGCAAGTAGTAGGTTTAATCAAGAACTGAAACCAGAAAGGTAATCCCACCCACACAGACCTCGTGTGCTTACTGTGCAACTGCCATGCGCAGGCACAATACGTCATACTGGCCCCACGAAAACTTCACATGAAGCTATCTACAGGAGCGAGGGAAATGGGAAGCCATCACGTGGCTGATCTATTTCGCAGATCTTGCAGTAACAGCACACAACTTGGGGTGACTCCTAGGACGTTGTAAGCAGAGTTTCAGGTTAAAAAACCCCGAGCTACGAACACCAGGTTAATTGAGTGTGTGGTGTGCATATGGAATTCATTGATGGAAGAAGTGAAACCCATTATGAATGTGAATAACCACACAGACATTTTAGAAAAATTAGTAGCTATAGGTCTAAAATGGGTTTTGAAGGAAGAAACTGCTCTTGGGGATTTTCCTATTGTCTTGGTGTGGTTGCTGGAGTACTAATGCCTTGTTCAGACTGCCTCCGGAAGCTCATTGTGGTGTGAACCTGCTCTTTCTGTGACTGCGGTCCTCTCTCTGGGAACAATATTTTTGTGTCTGTGGGATATTTATATACATGTGGTATATGCAAAAGTAAAATCTGACCAAAAACACAACTACAGAAAATTTGGAGTATTTATTATGGATTTTATTCCTTTTCCAGTTTCCTTCCTACATGATATTAAACTTGAAAAGACTTGGTAAATCACATAACTTGTTTTAAATGAAAACAGCAACTGAACTGAAACCCTCTTATCTGAGGAGGGCCTGGAGCCTGCCTTCCCGGGTGCCACACAGCCTGTGATGGCCTGGAAGTGGGTGTGGAGAGAGGAGGGATGCAGCTACTCTGGGTCCACGCCGCAGCCTAGGTTCACTCCCCCCCGGCCCTCACCAGCACGTATTATGAAGCTGGAGTCTGAAAACACAACAACAAGGCAGCGAATGCTTGGGGGTAACGAAAACACGGCTAAGCCATAACATCTGGACTTCATCACCGCAGCCCTGACGTCAGGACACAGCCCAGATGTTAGCTATAGTAACCATCTAAAGTTTGGGCGAGTGTGGCCTTCCCTTTAATTTGCAAAATCCTCTTTGCAAAAAAATCCTTGAAAACATAACAGCTTAAGAACATAAGTAGTCAACCAAATATTTAGGAGACCAGCTTCGGGGTTATCCAATGCACCAGCTTTGTAGGTGTGCTCATTTCATTGGAATGTTGCGGTCACTTACTTAGAAATCCCACTCCCCCCGCCCCCTCCCCCATGAAAGAATAAATAAAAAGCACTTGAAAATAATAGCAAGAAGGGACACTGTGAATGTAAGAATGAGAAGTAACTAGTCCTGAGCCATAATCGACGTGTGGCTGTCAGTCAGGATACTCTGCTTACCCACTCAGGGGCAGGCCTACTGGGAGGGGCGTCCAGATTTTGATGATTTATGTCTATCCCTCCGTATTTTTTAGGCAGGCGGAGAACAAGAGAAGACTTACTAGAATTCAGTTGGAAAAGAAGACCATATTTTATATTTCTTTCCACTTGTGATCGCTATATTGAATGCATGTGTGATTAATGTCCTGTATAGCTCTCACAGTTGACTCGTTAATAAGGCTATGCTACATGAGCTGATTTTGGGAATGATGATTAAAATGGTATGAAACTAAATTTCAGTAGCTATTTCCTAACCAACCTGAACCCCCAGTTGTCAAACATCATTGACTGAAGAAAGACGAAACTACAGTTAAAAAAAAAAAGAGGGTCTCTGGGAGAAGGAAAAGGGATACAGATTTCTGATTTACTCATAGACGGACGTTCTGAATATAATATATACATGCTTTTTGTGATTTCATACGATGGGGTTGTGTGACATGCTTAGAAATCACTTAGCATGAAACAAAATACTTCACTTAACAAATACTTAGAGGGCAGACTAGTGCTGGTTAAGGGCACAGACCCTGGGGGCAGATGATCCAGGTCCAAACCCTGACTCCCTCACAGCCTGTACGATCTTGGAGGAGTTACATCCGCCGGGATGAGGAGGAACTATTACTGTCAGCTCTGTCTGCTATACAAATGTATTTTTGTCGGAATGAGTGATCCAAGTGTGAAAAGCTTATAGCAGTACTGCCTATAACAGCTCAGTAGGTGACATTATTAATTATAATAAAGGCAGAGATGAGTCCAGGTTTGTATCCCAGCACACAGAGACTGGAGAAGTCCTCGGCAAGCAGTTTTTAAATACATGAATGAATGAAAGAGAGAAGAGTAAATGAACAGGCTCGGGGGTTGAAACCACAGCCTCGGCTTTAGCCAAGAGAGCTTTCTCCTTGTTTCCTGGAAAACAACTGGCCTGGCCATTGTTTTTGCTTTCTCTGAACCCTTCCCCAGGATTCAAATATTCCCTCCTCTCCTTGCGCCTTGCTTACTTGGGCTTGAATTTTTTAACCCACAATTTATGAACCCATGACCACTTCCCAGACAACTCCAGGTTCGGCTTCCTCGTCGGGCCCGCGGCACTGAGTGCTGACATCACTCAGTCGTCTTTGCAGCACGTGGCCCAGAGTCCAGTCTAGAGCCCATGTCCTACACCCTTTCACGACCACGCAGTGCAGCATGAACGAGTACTCAGGCACATAGCATATCGGGTTTGGAGGACATTCCGAGACAGCGCAATGGAAACTCATCTCCACAGAGGCAGAACATGAGGCTTACATGGGCTATGGACTCGCTCAGGTCTCAGAGCTGGCTTTGTAGCCCCAGGGTAGGGAATACAAATCAGACCTCTCCACGCTGGGTTTTGACTGGATGGATGAAAAAAAAAATAGAGCTGAAGGAGGTTTAGAACATGTATTTATGATTATGTAACTCAAGCTTTCGAAATTCATAAGAACTCAAACAAGGTCCTGCTTAGCCTCAATTATTGCAAGAATAATGGATTTTCTGGTTGCAGATTTTAAAAACAGTTTAACTCCTCAAGAGGCAAGGGTAGACTCCTGGCGACGGCCAGAGGTGAATGGAATAAATGGTGACTCCCGGTGATACATTGTCCAGTGTGCACATGAAGGATATTCTTTACACACATTTTTCATCTCTGACTCTGTTATTTGCAGTCTGGGCTGCTTTGTTTGTTTTGGAAGATACCATCAGGGACCAAGTTCCACCTTAAACCGATGCACCGCCATCAGGGTGTCGCAAAACGGCTGTCCGTGGGGGTCACGATTTGGGTCACAAAATAAAGTTTTCTGGGGAGAATTTTATACTGAATCTTGTCATCAGTTCCCAGGGCCACATGAGCTTAGCTTAAAAAAATAAAGAAAAAGAAAAAATTCTGACGTGCCTGTCTAGCCAGTGAATAGCAATGAAGTTATGGTGAGAATGATCTTAAGTGATAATAATCTACTTTATATGTTTTAGTCATCGCAGGAATGTAAGCTCTGGTTAAAATGTGAATTTCATAATAATAAATGTTTGCTGTATTCAGCATTAAAAATTGTTTAGCGGACTACTCTGATTGTATCAAAAATGTGAACTGCGTACAGGATATGATGCTGACATTGTTTATGTCAGCTGTGGAAAAAAAAGGAGGACTAGAAGCTGTGGGAAAGCTGCCTGCTGAAGCCAGAATGTTCTCCTAATCCTAACCAGCTGTCCTTCCCTGAATGCATGGGAACTTAATAGCAGCCTCTCTCTCTCTCTCTCATAATGAGTTCAGTGAGTAGCAAACCCTGTATGCATTTCACTAAAGCAATGACGGAGCTTTTTCCTAGCTACAGAAGTGTCTAAGAAAATACAGGAGGGAAATCATCAAAATTTAACTTGAAATAAAACATACATAAACATAACAACAGAATTGTCTAAGGCTGTTCAATGCCAGGGAGCTGCAATTAAATAATGACGTCAATACAGCAAGTTTCAATTCACTTCCACCTTTTGAGAGGGGCTAGTATCTCAACTTGAATCACCCAGCAAATTCCGAGCGAGCGCAAGGGTGATGGAAACACAGCATTCCAGCACCTGAAGATAAATAGCCTCCGAACTCTTCAGATCTTTCGACTCCTCCTCCTTTGCATTTTTCTTTAGGAACAAAGTATAAATCTTTGACTTCACAAAGAAAAAGTCACTGCATTTCTTGAAGTAGTAGGGCAAGGGAATACAGAGAATACGAGGAAGAGATAACATTACTTTGTGTTTACAAAAATATGCCATAGAATAGTATGGAGATAGGAAGGGATTTCTCTTGGTTTCCAAAAGTGGTTACCTGGGTCTGCCCCCATTAATTTATAATCTACCTCCTGCTTTTTGCCTCAGTCCTATCAGGATGTAGGAACATCATGGACTTTGATTAAGTCTTACATGTGTTGTGACTTTTGACAAGTTACTTAACACTTTCAGGGTGAGTTTTCTCATTTGTCCATGGGGAAAATGACATCTGCCCTAAATGGTTGTTACAGCACTCAAAGAGATCGATGACATGTAAACTGTGGAAATACATTAGATCCTCAGTGAAAATTAGTTTCTATCTCTTCTGATATTTCATTTCCCATTTGTCCAGGGTTCTGTCATTTCTCCTAAGGGCCAGAGACATTCTAGAGCTAGCTTTTAGAATACTCAACTTCATTTTGCAACTAAAGAAGCAATGGGAAAATAAAAAGATTAAAATTTAATTACAAAATGCCCACTCAGTCACTCCAGTAGGTCTTGGTGTAAAAAATTATAAATGCAAAAGGTCTTGGCTGCTCCAATGCCATCCAACAGGAGAATTTATGCCCACAGAGAGTTCCATGCTATGAATCATAATGGACCATAATGATGTGAACCGAACACAGAATATCTTAATTTTACAAATTTCACAAACACATGTGAACACAGTGCCAGGGTTCTACTAGGATCTCAGAGGGGTTTGGGCGAGTGGGGGGGACCCTGAAGTTTCATTAACTTCATTATAAATCTGCCTATGACTGTGGATTATAGGAAATGACTGGCTTATTTTAGTTATTTAAAAACATAGATACTATGGTGTTTGAAAATTTCACAACTTCTCCAAATACGTTGTATTTCCTTTATTCCTTTCCCACTTGCCCTACTTGAATTGGCATGTAAACTTGTGTATTCTGAGTAAACGATGGGAATGGTGACTTATTTGAACTGGTGTGTGTGTGGCTGTGGGTGTGAGTGTGTGCGCATGCTGCCTGAAAATTTTAAAAAAAAGTGCTGGCACGCTATGTGGGTGCATACCAGCGCTATATACCAGAGATGTTTTTTCAGTTCAAGTAGATTCCTATCTAATTGGTGGAGAAGACTAACACATGAAATAGCAACAAAGAGATGAAATATATAGCAAGAAGCGTGTAATTAATTACAGACATTTGAAGAATCAGTAGGTACTACAAGACTTCAGATAAAATGGACATCAGGAAATGTTGACACTGTTCTCAACGTTATGAAAACAAGAGAATTGCTCCTGGATTAAGGGACATGATTTGGGTTGAGGGGCCGTGCCGCATTTGTTGAAGAGCAGGAGCGAACTAGAGAAGAAACGAACGCACAGCTTCAGTGGGGTGTGAGAAGACAATATGCCCACAGAGCGTGTGGCTGGATGTGGGGTCTTCACAAGCAGGCGACGTGTTTTGATTTTATGTGTCTGGAAATTGCATGAGACACTGAAGGCTTTTGAGCAAAACGGTGACAAAATGGCAGTGGCATATATGATGGGTTGAAGTGGCGGGTGCTGGGGTCCTAGGGACACGCTGAGAGGACCCTGGCTTTATAGGTGAGAATGACAGCCTGTGCTGTAGTGGTGTATGTGGAACTAGGACGATGAGGCAGACAGAGTAGTCCCATTAACCTTGGACTTGTCAATTTTAATCTGATGTTGCAACACCTCCAATATTTACTGAGCTGTCTGGATTAGAGTTTAAAGGTGAGGATGGGACAGATGACAGGTAGATCGATCGACAGATGAAAAAGATTCAACCGATGCCGAATGCGTACAAGGATAAATATCCTATCACTTACATATATGGTAGTTTGAGCTTTTGGAATGATCGAAATAGAAGCACACAATCTAGAAAGAACTGATGAAAAACAGTATATGGGATGAACAAGAGAGGGAGTGCTAATTCAAATAGCTGCTGAGTGTTTGATGCTGAGAGAATGGGAGGTAGATGTTTTGCTTCAACTTGCTGATACCTATTTTTTTTAGTTGGTCTTATACAAAATGTACCTGTATAATATAAAATCTAGTACAGCATGTCTGCATGTCTGAGTGTAGGTATAAACATGTATGCATTTTGGTTTTGGCCTCAAAGATGAACTTAGATACTAGAGGGAGACAGAGACAATAAACAAATATATATAAGATTCCGGGATAAATCAATTGTACTTGGTTAATAAGAGAATGTGATTGTTTGAAAGATGTGATTTTAGTCCAGTGAGACAGAATGGTCCTGCATTAGAGGTGACATTCTAGCGGAGATGTGAACGATGTAAGGGAGAGAGTCATGTGACTGGGGGAAAAAACGAGTTTTTCAGGGTGAAGGAACAGCAATTTCCCAGGAACAGCAGAGAGGCCAGAGAGCATGGTGTGGAGTGACCGGGGAGAACACCAGCAGGGGAAGCAGGAGAGGAGGGCAGCCCCCTGGCCGGGTAAGGCCGTCTTGGCTGTGGAAAGGATTTTATTTATTGAAGGGTTTTGAGTCGAGGAGTGACAGCACATGATTGATGTTTAAAAATATCACTCTGGTTGCCAAGTTTGGAATGAATTATGGGGGGTGGGGGTGGGGACAAGGGTGGAAGTGGAGAGGCCAGTTGTGAGAATCCAAGTTCAAGGTGACAAGGTGATGGTGGCTTGGCCCAGGGTGGTGGCAGTGCGAGGGGTGGCCAGTGGTCGGACTCGAGAAGAATTGTGCAGGCAGAGCTGACAGAAGTGGCCGGTGGGAGGAACGTGGAGTATGAAGGAAAACAGGAGTCAAAGATGACGGCCACGGACTCAGATGGAAAGGGCAAAGTGAAGGCGCTCAGTTTTGGATACAGTAAGTGATTTTTGGCAAGTTATTAAACCTCTCTGGACATCTTCCGTCTGTAAAACAAGGATAACAGGACGTAGTTCATAGGGTCATATGAGCAGTAAATACTGCAAGAAAAGCCCGAGTGGAGGCTACCACTGAATGGCAGGTGTCCAGCTCAAAGGAGATACGAGGAAGTTGAGCAAAAACTTCAATCTCACGTTCTTTCTGCATCTTAAAAAAAAGGCTTAAAAAGCCCATGCTCAAATTTCTCCCATGACCCCTCTTGTAGGAGATGGTGCTACTGTGGTGGGGGAAAATGGTAGTTCGAAGTGTTACTCCTGTCACATGTGCTACCTCCAATAATTCTGATGGGGACAGTGACGGAATCAGTAAATTAGGAATAGTAACGGTGGTTATTAGAGGGACATTCGAACTGAAATTAGGAGGCTTCAAAGGAGAGGTAGGGGTTTATATTTTAAAGAATTGCTTGAGGGGCACATATTCTGTGAGAAATGATAAAAATCACTGAAGTCAGGAGGAAAATGAATAATCCAGTGATTATGAAGAAAATCTCCATGTATTTTACAAAGTATGGCTTGTGTCCTTTTGGATATTACATTATAAAGAAATGACTTGTGGTCAACTGAGTAAAACGAAAAAAGATAATTTAACTAAGGAAATTATAAACTCACCAATATTTCCAGGCAATTATGAGGAGCCAATTATGCCCCCATTTTTTAAATCCTTACCTTAGGATATGTTTATTGATGAATGACAGAGAGAGAGAGAGAGAGAGAGAGAGAGATCAATTTACCTCCTGTATACACCCTGACTGGGGATCAAACCCGAAACCTAGGTATGTGCCCTGACTGGGAATTGAACCTGCAACCTTTTGGTGCATGGAATGATGCTCCAACCCATGGAGCCACCTGGTCAGGACTATGCGCCCGTTTTTAAAATGACGTCTCTGATCTTCACAACACTAAGCAGAGCGTGGCTCCCAGCTTATCAATAGGCTAGGAAGAAAGATTGCTAGGTGGATGGATGAATACGAGCCCAGAGGCCCGGATGTCCACACTTGGTCTGAACTTCAAAACTGAATAACCGTCATTAGCTAGTGTGTTTCTCAGAGGAGATGGAGTAAGGACGCTCTTTTTTAACGTGCATATCATTCTAAAACATGCTGCTTTGCTTACAAGAGACATTTTAAACATGAAGTGTTACTACTACTCATATAATGAAGTAAAATTAAAAATACAACTTATGCTTATTTTTCAAATTAATATATCTGATGCGAGAAGATAATTATTCACTGTTTAAGGGAAGAGCTGCTTTTCAGTGACATTCAAATAGTTGCTCCCTACACCAGGCTTTCACCCTTGGTTTCGGGGAATCTTCGGTCTTTACGGAAGCCCTGAAGGTTTCTCTATTGCGTGGTGGGGAAGAGGTGTTTTATCAGGTGTTCTTATACACATTTCTTAGCTGAGGGCATTCTCTCTGGGTCACGTTCTTTTTACTCCCTCTAATTCTCAGATACTTTCCTTTCCTTTTCCATTCTCATCACCTAGTTCAGCCGCTCTTGGACCTGAATATACGCCAAAGTTAGGCATAAATCAACTTGATGTTTATTATCACCTTTAAATAGATCTTAATATTATTTAGCTTAATGTATATAAAAAACCACCACTAAAATGAGAGAAATGTTGTTTATAACCTACAATCCAAACCTTGCTCATTTAGTCTTTGGTTAACTCTATTATTAATTTAAAAACTCTTTATGATATATTTATATATGGGATACACTATACAAATATATGTATATTTATATAAATATATACATGTGTGTATATATATATAAACATACACACATGTATGTATTTATATGAATCTATATACATATATAAATTTGACTTTGTTAACATCTATATAATTTACATTTCTATGCTTTTTAAAGTAAATATTCTATGACTTTTACAGCATTTGAAAATTTCTCTTTACTATAATGGGCATTCTTTCATACCATTGGCTGGTGTGTGATACATGTTGAACAACTTGGCCGTGTGAGTGGCACATGTCTTAGACGATGGGATTCCACCCTTAGGTGAACTATTCTACCATAGAGAAACTGCCACACACACGTGCACGGAGGTCCTGACAATAGTATTTCTAATAGCGAGTGCTCGCGGTAATAATACACAGTTGGAAACAACCTACCTGCCTCTCAGTAGGAGGATGAATGATAAATTGTGGCATATGTATATAATAGCAGTGAGAATAAGTGATATTTATGTTTCAACATGAACAAATCTCAAAAATATAATTCTGAGCAAGGTGAGCTGCAGAAGGATATTTGCAGTATGGTACCACTTAAAGCTTTTACATGTGCAAAACAATAATTACTGTTGTAGCTTACCTCCACGTGTAACACGAGCACAAAGTGGGGAATGACTAAACACCAAGTGCAGGGCCAAGGAATTTCAAGGGAGTTGGGGAGGAGGCGGAGGGAGGGCCCGTGATCCAGGAGGGGCCCACTGTAATTGTAAATTTTAAAACGGTCATTTTACTGCTTTATTACTTAAGTTAGTGGTTAAAACATAGGGTTTTGTTGTGTGTGTCTAAAATATTAATGAAATCTAAGATCTTGCTATTAACTGATAACATCTCTAAAAATATTTTTGGAGAAAAGATTTTTGAGAAGCAAAAACACCAATTTTAATTCATTGCCCAAACTGTGTCCAATCACACCCAATGCGTATATTATGAAAACATGGACTCAGGCCACACGGGACTCTGGGATCCAGTGTCCCAGGGTCCGACTGCACGGTCCATTAGCTACAACAACATCACCTTCATTTCACAAAAGCAATTAGTACATGCTTCAGGCTTCAAAGTGAGCAAGGATTACCTACTCTTAGAAAGTTATTAAAAGCAGTTGGCTTTTGACCCTGAGAACTCAGTTGGTAGGAGGTATGGGTCAGCTTTTTTTTTCCTATCTTAATAAAAGTTGTCAGATGTCATTCTCCTGGACTCCACTTAAAAACAGAGACATTACCTAAGTTACTGTGATTCAAACACATGCACTTTTATGAAAAGACAAGTGGATAACTCAAGGAATGGTGTTTTATTAACCAGTTAAAATATTTCAGGTCTGAATAGGGAGAAAATTCTGGACCAAGGAACAGAAAGCAGGCACCCACAGGAGGAATTATGCATTATGAGCTTATTAAAATCAGGCGCAAGCTTTGGGTACAAAATGGATGAAGAAAAAGTGCCGTCACGGAGGAAGTCTGAGAGACAGGGCATGTGTGGGGCAGTGGGGGCGGGGGGGACTCAAGAGGATGAAAGGCCACGGAGGCTCACTCGGGGAATACTTTACGCAGCAAAGTGGGAGTGATGGTCAGGGTCACCGAAATGAAAACATTCTCTACAAAGTGGCCTCAGAAGAATGGGAGTCTGGAATGCGTGTGGTGTGGCCGGGAAGGTGGGTGCCTGGTTTTGACGCCCTTGTCCTTGTTTCTCCGAGGGCAACGTCAGCAGGCAATGCTTTACCCTCACCCCCCTGTTAATGCCTTTTCTTTCTTTTCTTTAAAAGTTAAATGTTTATTTTCTTCTTTTCCAAGCCTATTAACACTTGGCTCTGGTGTGCTGGCTAATCCTTGGGGTATGCGCAGAGTGGCAGGTCACAGACTGTTATTATTGTCTTAAATGGTGCAAAGGGCAGTTAGAATAGATTTTCAGGCACTGCTGTGAAGTAGTTTTTCTGGATTCACCCTCCATGTTTATCTCCAGTTGTGCAATGACTGGGCTGTGCCAAAGAGCTTTGGCTGGGAACAGTCTTGGATTCTGAATAACTGATTTATACAAATGATTACTGAAGGACTGATGGGAACCTTTACCTTCCCTTTTTACCCTAGCAAAAAAAGAAAAGAAAAGAAAAGAAAAAGAAAGAAGTTGAATTTTATGTACAAATTTTTATACGCAACTTGAATTAATGACTAAATCTACATTTCATACATGTATAGTATTTAAGTATAAAATGCCCAGTTTTCTCTCACAGCATTGCTATCTATGCCGTTTGCATACAAAAGACATGCATAAGGCACACTCTCGGAGTTGCCTGGTCACCCCTCTGCACTCTCCCACCTGGCGCTGGTGGCGGGGGGCATGTCTGGCGGGTGCTGGGTTGGGTGTGGCCTGCGGCCCCAGCACACAGAAAAGGGCCTCCGTTTCTCCTTGTGTTCAGTGGTGCAGGACTCTACGCTGTTGGGTTATGGTTCTTAAAAAAGCTCCCTTGTAGTTCTAATATAGCGTCCCCGAGAATGAGAAAATCGACCTGTGAGAAATAAAACTTGAGAAGGCCTGATTGTACCTATTCTCACCCTGCTGTGGGTTTGCCCTGCCTCCTCCCTTGCTCGCCCCCGTGGTTTGCCATCTCACCTGTCCATCCGGGAGCCGCACATGAGTCAACAAGTGCGTGCTAATTTCATTTGGCTGCAATTCACTAAATGAAATTCTAGCTTCTTGTAATAGTACAAGGGGAAGAAGTGGCAAGTTCAAACTTGTTTTCGCCAGTGAAAAATTAGAGTCCGAAGACGGTCTTATCAGAGCTGAAAAACAATACGTTTGATGACATCCTTTCAACCTGAGGGCTCCATTTTGAAAAGTTTTATTTTAACTGTAGCATATTCTAAAGGTAGATTAGCAATGTTCTTACTCATCTAGTTTAGTTCTTTTTTTTTTTGCCAGATGTTTATGTTGGTGAGAAACCAGTAACACTGTCTAGACCTCTAGGATGCAGTAATCAAGCATGAGTGGAAAACATTCAGAGGTCACACATCAATCTGGACCTACAACATCCTGCTATTCAAAACCAGGTTAGAGATGATGGATCACGATAAACTGAACCCTGCTGAACAGCTGAGTCAGGATTTGAGAGTTGTCTGCAAAAAGCTGAATATGTCACAAAAAGCCCTACACGATAAAACAAAGTCTAGACATCACTAAATGTGCTGTACCCCCACCTCTGCCGCAAGTTGTCAACACCCGATGCTGCATTGTGACTCTTGCATCAGCATCCTGTCAATCAGGAATCCCCCATCTTTTATGAGGCGAGGGCCCTTGCTTCCTGAGGTGTGGGGCTGTATCTGTGAAACTGATAGGTGTGTGCATGCTAATAAATCCCCTAAAGAGAAAGAGAAAGGAGAGAAAGCCACATGTGCGGTCAGGATGTTCAGAGATCGCCAAACAACATTTCACCAAGCAATAATAATATGCCTTGTTTTTTTGCTATGTCTTGGTGATTTTCACTGTGTAGAAGCCATTAATTTGTTTTTATTAAGAGCATTGCAGTTCTTCCATGAAATAATTTTACTGATTGGAGGTTACTGCTATAGAGGATCAAAACTGACACCCCTCTGTCATGGCCCTCAGGGTCAGCCTCTTGGCAAATCATAGAAATGGACTTCTTCTCATGCAACGCTTCCTGGGCCACTCTCAGGCCCTTACGGCACTTTCCATCCGGAATGCCTTTGGGTTACAGTGAATGCAGGGTGTAGCTCAATGACTGTCTCAAAAAGCACAGACCTTACAACTACCCTGGGCATGCTGAGGTAAAATCACAGTGGGGTATTGTACGTTTTTATTTTTATTCAGCAGAGGGAGTCTAGTGGCTAGTGTGAGGACTTCTTCTAATGGCGAGGAATGTCCAATAACTTACCTGGCTGCACATATCAATGTTACTGTGAACAAACTGTTATCTAAAATAGTACCTATATTTAACTGTTAACACACCCCCACAACGACTGTCACATTCTCATGGTGGCACAGAGGCTCTTTGCGATGACTCAAATGTTTTCATTTCCATGATCAATAGTGGAAAAGGGATAATTGCAACTTTAAAAGTTAGTCGTGTCAAGAACATTCCCACTTATAAATAAGGTTTGTTAGCGGACAAATGAGCGTGACTCTGACAAAGTACGGAAAAAATAGTGATGATGAAATAGTGTGGATATCCTTTTGTTACAGTGCACTTGGACCAGAGGTAAATTCATGCTGCGGAGAGGAGAGACAGCGGGGAGAGAGAGAAGGAGGGAGGGAGGGAGGGAGGGAGGAAGGGGCAAATATTGATTGGCTCATGAAGAACCTTATAGTACCTGTCAATCATGGCTTAAAGTCTTATTTTCTCTGTAGGTTACTTTTTTCTTCCAAATGGACTCTAGACTACTAAAGTCCAGAGAGAGTTTTAAATTTATCTCTGTGTCTTCTCTATTGCCTAGCATCATCTCTTTAATATAGTCAGTGCACAATCAATACTAGGACATTTATATTTATTAAAAGATTATGTCCATCTAGTATCAAAACACTCTTTGTTACTTTTTGCTTCAGCGGATGCTTTGTCTGCCTTCTTGACTGTACAGTGTGAGCAAGGTCCTAGACTTCCTCTGTTTTAAGTCCCTTATTTGAAGATAAAGTGTTCAACCTCAAAAACTTTCTTGCTGTCTTTCATCCTTCAGCCTGTCTACATGGTAACAAGAAGAAGTCAAAACTAACTAGATGCATGACTATATTGTGAACATTCAAAATATGCTTTGGGATTTCTGGTCAAGATGGAGGCGTAGGCATACCTGGCTTGCCTCCTCTCACAACCACAGCAAAAATTACAGCTAAAATGCAAAACAGCTATCACCCAGAATCATCAGAAAATCGAACTGAATATATAGGGAGTCCTATAGCCAAGGCATTCGAGAAGTCTCATTCATCCAGAGGGGTAGGGGTCAGAGACACAGAGACATGGAGGTGAATGGGGTGGTCCCGTGCTTACGTGTGGTGGACTAAAAACCTGGAGGGATGCCTCAGAAGTGAGGGGTTCTCAGCCCCACACCAGACCACCCAGCCCGGGGTTCCAGTGCCACGAAGATGAGTCCTTGTAACTGGTGTGTGTAAAAACCAGCCGGGTTTGGGGTGGAGGAAGAACCTGCAGGATTCTCAGGCATCTCCTCTTAAAGGGCCGGAAACAGACTTGGAACTTACACGAACTCACTCCCTCGGGGCTCTGGCACCAGGGCAGCAGCTGGAAGGGCAGCTGTGGCACACAGGGGGGCAACTGAAGTGTCTGGCATCAGGGTGAGTGTTGGGGGACAGCTTCCCCCTGGACAAGACCCCAGAGGCCAGGCAGTGGCCACAGTCCCTTTTCTGAGCCCTCCCCCGCAGAGAGCCACAGAGCAGAGAGACCATATCAGAGACTCCATCAACCTGGCTCACACAGGCTACCCCACCCTGGTGATTACCTAAGCCTCTGCCCCATCCAACTTACAGGTGTGCTTTTCTACAGCAGGCCTTGCTACTAAGACAGGGAGTCAAAGCGTCTCTACCTAGTACATACAAACAAACACAGGGAGGCTGCCAAAATGAGGAGACAAAGAAATGTTCCCCAAATGAAAGAACAGAATAAAACTCCAGGAAAAGAACTAAACAAAATGGAGATAAGCAACCTATCAGATACAGAGTTCAAGGTACAGGTTATTAGGATGCTCAAGGAACTCCTTGGATATTTCAACAGCATAAAAAGGACCCAGGCAGAAATGAAAGTTACACTAAGTGAAATAAAGAAAAAACACACAGGGAATCAGCAGTGGATGAAACTGAGAATCAAATAAATGATTTGGAACATGAGGAAGAAAAAAAACTGACTTCCACTTTGGTTCCATAAAGAAATTCTGTGGAAATAAAACAGATTTATTTGTTAAGTTGATTTCAGTTCAATAGCTCATGTATGTTGAAGTCTGAGGACAGTCTTGTCAATCAACTGAGATAAAGTACAACTTCCGCTTTTAGTTCATCCTGATTTTTCAATCAGTCAAGTGCACCTTATTTTGGACAGTGACATATTTTAGACCTTCACACACTTCACCTGAAAAAAGGTCAGCATTTCATCTTTCAAAGGGGATTAGAGTTGTGACTTCATGGCCCTTGGGAAGTGACAGGTATCTGTCCCAGGAAGAGAAGGGCCAGCTCCTTAGGGAGGATGATGCACGGATTTGCCTGACCTTTCTACGCAGGGAGGACCTCCCTCGGTCCCCAGGGCACTCTGACACGCGGAGTTCTTTATCTCTGCTCACAGGTTACACTGCTCAGGATGGGAGCTGGCCTACCGGGACCTGTGCAGCAGTCTGAACTGGTGTTTCTCAACCTCTATACTCGCGTCCCATCCCTCCCACCCGCCTGTGCTTCCATTCTCTCTCCAGCATTCTGTAAGGTACAGTTTCACTATGAAGACAATCTATTGATTGAACATATTTTAAAAGCTACACCTGCTCTTTCTGACACTACTGCTTGTTGGTGTGTCTTCCCCCATCCCCCTGAGGATCGCTGGTTTGAAGGACAAATCAGTGATGAGTTTCACACACCCCTCCGTGTCCGGGAGACACCGTGTCGTATCTTCCTTAATAAAACAGCGTTCACTTTACCCATGCTGGCCCCCTCTTGAGTTTAAAGGTGGAATTCAGGTGTCATATTTATGGCTGGTGGGCAGGAAACGTGTCTGTTTTGTCTGCCATTCAGGGCCCAGCACCGTGCTTTGCGTACAAAGCGTCCTCCATACGCATTGGTGAGATCAGCCAACGGTGAGCGACAGATGTGGATGTGTCTGAGTTTTGTCCATGGACGTTCACTAATGGATTTTCAGGGTCTTACCAGAAAAGGCTCTCCCTTAAAGAGGCATAGCAATAGCAGGACATACCTCTGAAGATTATTTTGATGATTAAATGGGAAATGCCTTTGGAGCTCTCAGCATAGGTTCTGGCAATTAGTAGGCACTCGAATGACAACATAATTATCGCTATCATATTATTTGTCATCAAGACTACGTCCGAATGGCAATAGCCACCTACTGCTAGGTGCCAGATTCAGGTGGGTGCCACCTATTGCTAGGTGCCATATTATCAACATTTTTTAAGTGTGCATGATGTGCCTCGTGTTTGGCTGAGCCTGAGAAGACCCGCAGTAGCACTACGGTCATGTATTTGATTATTGGGGCATAGATAACTTTGTTCTTTGGTTAACTTTCGTTAAGTCTTTAGGAACAGTTCCCAGCAAATGCTTCAAAATATCAGCGCTGATTCGCAAACTACGGGGGAAGCGCACCGAAGGGTCCGCGCACGCTCATCAGCGCATGCACTTGGACCACGCCGGCACGTGCCCCCCAGCTGGCACAGCCTCGCCCTTCAGGACTCACAGATGACAGGAGACATACAGATGGCCAACAGGTACGTGAAAAGATGCTCACCGTCACTGATTTTCAAGGAAATGTAAATCAAAACCACAATCAGGTATCACCTCACATCTGTTAGAGCAGGGGTGTCAAACTCATTTTCACTGGGGGCCCCCATCAGCCTTGTGGTTGCCTTCAAAGGGCCGCATGGAATTACAACTAAGGAGTAGTTACATTTGTACAGCCCTAAAATTATTTCGGCCCTTTGAAGGCAACCGCGAGGCTGATGGGGCCCCCAGTGAAAATGAGTTTGACACCCCTAGTGTCAGAGTGGCTATTATAAAGAAGACAGCAATAACAAGTGCTGGTGAGGACGTGGAGAAAAGGGAACCCGTGTGCACTGTTGGTGGGAATATAAATTGGTGCAGCCACTATGGAAAAGAGTATAGCAGTTCCTCAAAAAATTAGCACTAGAACTACCAGATGATCCAGCAATTCCACTTCTGGGCATTTATTAAAAAAATAAAATAAAAGCACAGATTCAAAAGATATATGCACCCCCACGTTCACTGCAGCATCATTTAAAATGGCCAATATATGGAAACAACCTAAATGTCCCTGGACAGGTGAATAGGTAGAGAAAAGGTGACAGATACATATAGTGGAGTATTATTCAGCCATAAATAAAGAATGAAATCGCTTCATTTGCGGAAACATGGGTGGACCCTGATGCCATTATGCTAAGTGACATAAGTCAGACAGAGAAAGACAAGTGTCATATGACCTCCCTTACAGGTGGACTCTAAAAAACAAAGCAGAGCCAAACAGGGCCCAGTTCTCAGATACGGAGAACAGATTGGTGGTAGGGGCAGGGGCCAAAGTGGGGGAAGGGAGCTACACACTCTCAGTTATAAAGTGAAAAGTGATGGGGATGTAATGTGCAGCCTGGTGACTGTGGCTGATAATCCGGTATCACGTGTTTGAAAGTTGCTAAAACAGTAAATCTTAAAAGTTCTCATCACAAAGAAAATAATTTTGTAACTAACGTGTGGTGGCAGACATTAACTACATTTATTGTGGTGATCATTTTGCAATATATACAAATACCAAATCATTATGTTGAATACTTGAAACTAGTATAATGTTGTATGTCAATTACACCTCAGTGGAGAAAAAAAGAATGACAAATTATTATTAAAAGGAGCTAGAATGATGAATTGGAAAACACAAAGACAAGTTTAACTTGCATCTATGCCTTAATAATTCCTCTGGAATAGAGAACATCCAGGAATGTTCTTTCAAATCCAGATTTGGCTTCAGATCCTTTAGCAGATTTGTGACTAATTAACATACCCTTCCTACCACACCTTTGACTTTGGACACATCTCATTATTTGTGTATAATAACCCTTGGCAAAATATGCAGACAGCTTATGCAGAATGCTTCACATGAAGAAAGTGATACAAGTCTTGCTCCAGAAGGAGAGCCGTGAAAAATATCCCTTTCAAGCGCAACCTTGACATTTAACATACTTTTTCCCATACCAGAGCTGGGCCACGTGCTTGCAACCCCAGCTCGCTGCTGCTGCTGCTGCTGCTGCTGCTGCTGCTGCTGCTGTGCTGCTGCTCTTTCCCATGTTTGGCTCCATCTACACAGCAATTTTCAAAGCAGGTTCCAACTCGCTTGGGAAGACTTTCAGATGGTGTAGATCTGGCCCGACAAACCCATACGCTGGGACTGACTCCTTCACGAATGTGCCGAACCCGTCGTTCTCAGGTCTCTTCACTTCGGAGCTCGGGGTCTGCATAAATGTCCCCTCCACGAGAGCCGTCTTCGTTTTTCTCCAGATGTGCAGAAACAAATTCCGTGTACCATTAACATTTTAACCTTTCTTTTCTACATTTTGGACTGGTTGAACTAGTTTTGCCAAAAAAACCCCAAAATGATAGTAGTGTCGTGCTAACAGGGTGAAGCTTCCAGCGGAGCCGGGTGGGAGGGACAGGGAAGGGAGGGTATAAAATCCAGACTGGTGACACGCTTGTTGTATGCCACGGGCTCTCCTGTACACTCTGCATGGTTGCTCATGCAGTCCTGAGAACAACCCCGTGACTGAGTACTATTATCACCCTCTCTATATGGGCGAGGAGTAGGCGGACTTGTCCAGAGTTAGCAGTGCAGGAGCCAGGACTCAGACCCAGGCTTCTGAAGTCACAGCCCGCTTGCTTAGCCACTGTTTTCTCTCCTCCAAGTCGGCCTCGACAGCAACATGCCCCTCTTTTATTGGAAATAGTGGCATCCAATTTAACAGATACATGCTCGTGTCTACTACCCCCAGGTATGCGTGTCTCATGAAGCGTCATTAGTGGCTGTCTCTCAGACCTTTTAAAAGGGTGCAGAGAGTTGCACATGTCTAGGGAAGCCTTTGTTTACTGGAGGAGCCTGCATATTTTCAGGCATGCATCACCCTTGATTAAAAAGCATTACATATGCCCTTACTTGCTTTGCCCTGTGAACCAACGAGCAGAAAACAGTTCACAGGAGTCAGTGTTTGTGGTTGCCTGCCGTGGGACGTGGGCCAGAATTCCTGATGCCCCACGGAGCCGAGAGCCAATGCACCAGAGCGCACGCCAAGTTGTCCTCTCACTAGCGAACTGGAGACCTGGTCAGCTGGAACGTAAGTGTCTATTTCTCAAAAGACAGAAGACACTCAACAAAATATCCCAGGGGGATCCTACCTGATGCAGAGACTTGAAGAATTTATTGTAGGTCTATTGACTCTCGTCTGGATTGAGATTCGTCCAAATTTTTCCGCCTTCTTTACAGGCAACTCAGTTTTTCTCCCTTGTCTTAAACATTTAGCTATAGAAGTCGTGCCACACGTCTTATAACAAGCTGGGACATTAAGGTTTTTCCCTTATACATCATGTTTCCTTACTTGAAAGAATGGCTTGAAGAGTTTTTTTTTAAATCAGTGTGTTTTATACTATGTAAGTTGTCTTCACCTTATTAGATATTAAATAAAGACAAATATTTATATTCTTTTTTTAGTTTATTTATCCATTGCACATTCCAAATTGATGGCAGCCACGGGACATGTGTAGTCTGGGCTTTGCCTTACTTTCAGTCTCTGTCTCTTTCTCGTCTGAATTTTAGCTTTTTTTTAAATTTTTCCTTGGAGGCAGTGTTGCTGGTGCATCAGTCCAAAGTCATCGGTGGAGCTTGGTCAAACAGACATCAAAAATTCCAGCCATCTCATGTATGACAGCCCAGTATCTCAGTCTCTGAGATGTTTGGTTACAAGTATTTGGAAGTCACAGGAAGTATTAAGCAGGGATTCTTCATCTAGGGTCTCTGGATAGAATTCAGGGTGTGCATGAACTTGGATGAGGAAAACTTTCATTTCTCATTTCACTAAATTCTAACTGAAACCACATTTCTCCCAATGATGAAGGTGGACAAGCTGCTTCCCCTCCCCCCACGCCATGGTATTAGCTGTCCCTGGGACTCTGTTACCCAGACAAGCCAGACTTTTCCGTTCATTGAAGTTGTTGCAGAAATCGCAGAATGTTTCTTACACACATCCCTGCTGCACAGTCATGGTCGTTATCAAACCTGCCCCGATCACAGATGCTCCTGGGACATCGCTGGCCCCAGTCAGGCACCCAACCGCAGAGCTGAAGGTGTGCAGGTTGGCGACCTAGGTGCGGATGCTGGTCCTCAGTGCTCCCCGTCCGCACTGGTTGGTGACAGGAGATGAGCCAAAGACTAATGTACAGCTCAGCGCTCTTCCTCTAGCTAAGCAGCAACAATCTGCACGCTGGGATCTTTACAAAATACTTAATTTATATTAACTTCCTCACATTTCAAACAGTGGTCTATTATATAGTTCCCTCATGTTATATTACTAAATTACAGCTTTGTGTTTTGAACACCTTGATAACTGTTTTCATTATTATAGGTTTCCTTTATAATTTTTGTGTATTTTATTTATACATTAAAAATATTATTCTGAGCAATGACCCACTGGCTCCGCCAGAATGCAAAAGAGATCAATTAACACAAAAAAGGCTACGAACACCTCCATGACCCTATAGGAAAGGCTGAAGGGGCAAGAGGTTTTCAGGAATGCATGCACCCTGACTCCAAGATGTCCTTGTACTCAAGCAGATGCGGTAGCGGTTGACGGGTGGGGAGGACACAGAGCAAGTGTAAGACAGAGAAGGGCTGTCGACCCCGTCTATCACCCACTGTTACCTTCAGAGTTCCAATCCCCTGAGAACTCAACTCCGCTCTTAGGAAAGAAGGCCGAGTCCCTGTGGGGTTGGCACCAACAGTTGCAGAGAGAGCAGGAGCGAGGGAGCCCCTGTGGGTTGTGTCGCTGGGTGGAGAGAGACAACTGCACTGCACATAAAGGTGCGTGCAATTAAAACAGTCTGTTCTGTCACTCCTACAACCTGAAGGCCTTGTTCTAGCAGCACTGCTGTGTTTTGTTTATGTAAGGCTGTGGGTCCCTAAACATAACAGACAAAATTCCTATTTTTTTTGTAAGGGAGTTCAAGGTAAGGAGAGGTAAAGGGTCGTCTTTGTACATGACATCACTTGAGGCAGAACTAGGAACTCTTAGGTTTTGTAGAACGTGTGTGTGTGCATGTGTGCATGAGTGAGAGACAGAGAGAGAGACAGAGAGAGAGAGAGAGAGAGACTGAGATTGACTACAGAGACAATATCCTAACAAGGAAAGTTAAAACTCTGTCTCTGAGCCAAGCACTTCAGTCAGATTAAATCTGTGGATGAAACTGAAAAAAGCACACACACACTTACATAAAATACACAGCCACAGACGACAGGGTGATGGGGGGTGAGGATAGATGGAGGTGGGCAAAGGGGGGAATGGGGACGGAAAGAAGTTTTGCTGGGGGTGACAGGCACACGATGCAGTGAGTAGATGATGCTTGATTGAGTTGCACACGTCAGACCTATATGGCTTTGTGAACCAATGTCACCCCAATAAATTCAATAAAAATAATTTAAAAAAGAAACCAAAATCTTAGATTAATGTTTGAGGAACCAGATAAAAGACATAATTCATTAAGGTAATGATCACCATAGAAATAATGTGTTTGGTATTATTTACAGAGGTATTTTCCTGTCCAGGCTGCAGAACACTTTGTAACTTTCACCGGATTAATTTCAAAACAAAAAGTGAAGCGGGAGGTTTGGACTTTCTCTTGCCCTCCACACTGCGAAGTAGTTTGATATATAATAGTGATTGCACCTGGTGTTTAGAGAAGTGACTTTCTGTGGATAATTGACAGCTATTATTTAGCCTTTGGTCAGTAGGAGGGTTGGGTGCAGGGGAGAAGTGTGAGGGGAAGGACAGAAATAGGTGCTTTTGAGGCCTGGATGTGAACCAAATCGGTCCCCATTTGACAAGCACTGACTGCGCTATGAGCCACGTGCCAAGCCCAGGGGAGGACGCAAAAAGGGTCTGAGTCCTCAGGAATCCAAGTCAGTGGTGGCAGCCAAAGCCCTTTGTTGGCTGGTATAGGACCTCTACTGTGGGAAGTACCTGAGAGGTCATACTCATCTTAGAAAAACTGGGCAATATAAAGAATTTCTTCCTTCAGTGAACCTGGAGCAGCAAAAATCCTATTTTCTATTAGAGCTGTGGAAATGTGTGATTTTTCATCACACATAAAGTGTTTTTAATTTGATGCTGTATTTTGACTCCATATAGACCGTAAGTATATAACAGACAAAGGATGAGACACAGACGGCAACTTGCCAGGGGTCATATCCTGATTCTAAGAAATCAACAGCTGTCAAAAGCTCTTCATTTATGAAAATATATGGGGAAATCTGGGACGCAGGAATGTTTGGGTTAGTCTTACTTTTAAAATAAAACGCCATACCACATTAAGATATTTTTGTGTTATTTTTACAAGACACTATGTGTGGAATCTTTCCAGTTGTGACAATGAATTTGTCAAAAAAGACAACAATAAAGCAATCGCCTTATATTTTTAAAGGCCAAACAATTATAGTTGTGGACTTTATACTCCCAAATCTTATTTCTTAAACTTCCTCTAGCCAATTACAAATTGTTAGCCATCGATAACACACCTTAAAACGACCCACTTTATTGACAAGTTGGATTGCTTTAAGGTAGTACATCTTACTGTAAAATCCTCCTAAAATGGTTAAATTGAGAATATTTTGCTCTATTTCCCCTACCTATGGCAAAACAACATTACTTCCTATAGTTTCTCCCAGTCCTGGGCAATATTGTTTAGTTTAACCAAAAGACTTTTATGAGCTTTCGGGAAAATTTACAGCCTAAGTACAGACAGGCTTCTTCATAATCTGCTTCATAATCACAAACCTTAAATTTCCCCTTTCCAAGTTGTGTCAGGACAATTGTGTGAAAGTCAAACGACCTTTTATCAAGAACACACAGCACGGAACTCCGGATTGACACTTGAAGGCCACTTCCAATATTTTTAACAATGCAGAGCTTCAGTATATGGGAAACAACTGGATTAACCAAGAGGGGTAAGAAAACATAATCTTTGACCCATCCATGCACACGACACCGGCATACAGACTTAGAATGCAAATGAGAAAGAGCCATTCAACGCTATTGGGAGACCTTTCTGGGAGTTGGAGTTTTTGTTTGTTTGCCTGAGATGCTATGCAGCATCCAGTTATGAAAATTCCTAACACCAGAACCAGGCAGAAGTTCCTGTTTCCTCAGTGAACCCCTTCAAACACAGTCTGCCATTTGGTTGCTGTCACATGAGCCCCAGAACGATTGAACTGCACCACTGTGGTTATGTTTTATTATATTTCCAATGCCTGCCTCTAGCATACCTGACACCCTCTTGGAACTCAGCGCGGCTCCAAGCTGCCAGAGGAAATTCCAGCGCTTTGACTGGGCAGTGCAGATTACTCTACCGACACAGCCCTTCCAGGCCCCTCTGCTGCACCCATGCCCAGCCACCTGGGACAGGCCACCTCCGCAGCTGGCCCTCCCCAGTCCCCAGAGCCCTGTGCTTCTGCTTGAGGCTGGCCATCACCACTGATTTCCTGATAGGCAAAACGACCTTGCTTTTGTTTTCAAGGTTAAAAAAAACACAAACATCTCTCATAAAACCTTATCTAGAAATAATCAGAGGCATCAGAGGCGGGGTGGGGGGGAACCCAAATCAAAAGACACCAGAAGCCTTAAATAAATATCAGAGGAAGCGAGATTGAAATCAATGCCGTGACAGTGATGAACTTTACCCAGCTGATGAGATCATAAATTATTCAAGTTAATAACTGTGTCTGTGTATTTAATTGTTTTCCTTTTAATAGCTCCCATCCCCCGCTCCCCGTTCGCCCCTCACCTGCCAGCCTTCTGTCTCTGGTGTTTTTCCAAATAACGTCTAGGGCCCTGGCCGTGGAGTCTCGGATGTGGTCGCTAAAGGACCTCCGGAGAGGGGCTCGCTGGGGCCGCGCCATCACGTGGGCCTCAGGGTCCCCCATCCCCGCAGAGGACTTCAGTGCAGCCCTGGCGCCACGACCATTCTGCTCGGCTCCTCCTGTTACAGACGTCCTGCCACGGCTGCCGGCTGCGGCTCTGCCAGGCGGCGGGGCTGCGTGCGCGCCGGGCCGGGGGACACGGACGAGGACCGGAACGGGGACAGGGTCCGGGCCGAGCCGCCAGCGAGCCCTGCGCCGTCAGGAGCCCGGCATTGCGACTCGCACTGCGGCCCGGAGTGCGCCGACTGCAGGCGGCCTCCTGGACAGCCGCCAAGCGCAAGCTTGCGCGCCTGCCACATCTGGAAAGGCTTACAAATGAGCCAACGACACACTCGCGCAGCTCTGGAGCTGCTTTCGTGGCTATCGAGATGATTCTAGCTTCCTGTGTAATCCAATCACTCGACTAGGTCCCTGCTTGGCTGTTCGTCTATTCAATAACATCTCTCCTTCCCTGGCAATCCACGTAACCTTGCGCTTTGAAGGAAAGGCAGGGCGGAAGGTAAAAAAGTGGTAGAGGTTGAGGAAGGGTGGCAGGTAGGGTGCTCTTCTACTTTCAAGGTTAATTCTCATTTATATTCGCCTTTGATTACCTCCTTTGCGTTTTGTTAACTCGTGGTTTTAGAGTAGGATGTTTAAGAGGCAGGGAGTTCAAGCTTTCACTCGTGGGCGTGGGAATGAAGCTGTGTGGCGGCCATGAGCACCCTGCTGACCAGTCTGGATGGAGTCTCTCTAGGAAATGGGTACCCGAGCTCGAAACGAACTACTAATCAGCTCCTCATATTTCCTCTCTGACTAGACTTCTACTCACAGTCAGTGGTTTAATCAAATAATTCTGGGGTTTGCCTCTAAATAAGGTTCAGATGTCTCCCGGTTCTGTGAATCTTTCAGTTCCAAGTAAGCAGACGTCATCATTATAATTGCACATCAAAATTCTCCCTCAAACAATAAAAAAGTGCCAACACTGCGAAGTCAAAATATGAGCCAACTGCTTCTTTTGCAAGATATGTCAAGTTTCTAAAATGCCAAATAAATCTATTTCTCTGCCAATGAATTTGGCTGATTTTCTGCTTTTTAATGCATTTTTAACCTTTTTTTTTTTTTTTGCTCTTCCTTAAATCCCATCTTATAACTTTCAAGTTTTGGCATGAAATATCTAAGGACTGGTTCATAACCTTTAGGAAATTAAATAATGCTGTAAAATCACTTGGTAAATTGCCAGATACCAAACACATTCTAATCATTATCATAATTATTTATATTCATAAAAGTAGTTTCAACCCACATTGATCTCTGGAGTTTCCAAATTTCTATAGCATGCATCCTCTTTCCCATCAACTTTGACAACAACTTAATCATGCAAAGACTGATAATTAAAATAGTAAGAAGGTGCTTGCAAGTTACAAGTAATACTGGTACTACTGCTTGTTAGTAAACCATGAGTCCTAAATTGTATTGTTTCCAAATTGTTAAAGCTCAGGAGTAACCCTGGGACTGTGGTTCTTGGTAGACATCTACTCCTTCGCCTTACTGCTGGGCTGGGCATGGATCAGTGGGCAACGAGCACCCACTGCTGGGGTATATAGACCTCAGTGCCTGTGACAGCTAATCCCCAGGGAAAATTTCCCATTAATGATCACTAACACCAGGTTCCATTTTAAACGAAATGTGTGTGTGTGTGTGTTTCCCCTTTAAAGAAATCTGAGTGCCTGGAAGCAGGTTGGCGCATTTCCTGGTCACGCCGGACAGAACAGGTGGACGTGGGCCCCCTTTTGCAGAAGAACAGCAGGAAGTACACATCATGCAAGTACTGAACCACACGCTGTGCCAGGCACGGGGACGCAGAGGATAAAGAAGATAGCAACTCAGCCTTTGGACCGGAGAAACCACACTGACCACAAGTAATTTCAAAATAATGTAATACGTTCCATGATAGAAGCATGTACAAAGTGTTACTAGGCATACATGGGAGGGAAAAAAACATAGCCTGGATTCCTAACTCTTCCCAGTCACTAACCTCACCTAAATGTCTAATCTAGTCCTGCAACAATGTCAGGGATATGCAATCATCCCTAGCAGAAATACCAATAGCTGGCTGTGTGAGTCATGAATAATGACTGACTATAATGGCACAAAGCTTTGCTATATCTAAACATGTAAGGAAAGAGGAGAAAGAAAGGGAAAATAACATTTACTGAGTACCTGCAACATACCACAAACTCTACTAGCGCTGTTTATAGACCCGTGCATAGGAATAAACCAGTATAGATGCTATAGCTCCTCTTCAGAGATTAGGAAGCTGAAGTTTAGGAAGAAGAAACTTGAGAAAGGTCACATGGTAAATGGCAGATCCAGGATTCACAACCAGAGCTGTCTGTACCTTGAGCTCATTAAGCCTTCAATGTCTTTGGGCATAAATTAATGATATTGATGAAAATGACCCACTATTAGTGTAATCTAGGCTCAGTTCATACTAAGCTATGGGCCTAAGCTCCTTAATCTTAGTCAAATAAGATCATCCATTGGACCCATGATGTGGAAGAAGCCTGGGTCTCAGATGGGTTTTGAAGGCGGTCCCAGCTATGGAATTCAAAGGGCAATGAGTCAAGAGAACCAAGGTGTAGGCAACATACATTTTAATGACAGGCACCAAGGTCTGGTCTCCAAAGCGTTACAAAATGACCCTCCTTCTTTTCCAGGACAATACTTATTATTCTTTGTAACTCATTTCAGCAGGTTTTGGAAAAATCTACTTATTTTAAAACAGGTTTCACTGGTAGGTTGATCCACAGACCTAATGCATCTAACAGGTTTTATGGTTTTTTTTTTTAAAGGAAATGTACCAACATAAATGTAATGTGTATTGGCAGACTACTGGAGAGGAGGAGCACAGCTAAATATTATCCAGCAGAAAGGGCTTTAATTGATGATTTTACCAGAGTCCAACACAGGGCTAGCAACTTGGCCCTCATTTTTGAAAACTCATTAAGTCCAAATTTCATTGCAAGAATATTTCAGCTCATCATGGATGAATTTCAGCCACATATCATGGGGATGGTATAAAAACCACTTTAATACATAGTCAATTTTAAATGATTCTCGTTTTTGCTTGCTTTCTGTATTTATTGGCCATTAGAAATATTCCACACAGAAAAATTGCTCTGTAGAATCCACTGTTTATAGAATAATTTCTCAAGTTGTATTTCTGCAAATTTTAAATAATCCAAGTCTTTTGAAACTGTGAGAGGTGAGGGCAGCCTGTGATAATTAGTGTTGTCTCAGCTTGGCAGATGGGGAAAGGGGGAATATGAGAAGTTTGCTGGTTTCTCTCAAGATCCCACTGGGAATTATAAGACAAAATGAGAATAGCCACATAATGCTTTGACAGCTTCTCACTTCCTTATTTTTGATGATAAAGAGCTCATTTTAGCCATTGGAAGGGCTGCTCTCTGACCTGGGAGAGCTTTGCAAACTCTTCCAGATCCCCGGAGAGCAGAGATTCTTGTATAGTCAGCTAGAGATTCTGGCTCCAGTATGTCCCTAATATTTTCCATCTAAGAAAAATACTTGGCAGTGCATTTTAAATTTTATCTAGTTTTGTCTAAGTTATAAATTTTGTCTCCTTACTGCAAACAAAAATGTTAATGCCATAGTGTTTCGAGGTCCCATTTGCTTTGATCTAGTGTTAGGGATACCTTACTGTCCATGTCTGTGTAGCATAAGAGTGGTCTTAGGGCCACTCCACTTGCTGATGCAACTCACTTAAGCCTTCTTTAGGGCAGTTAGAACATTCAGGACTACCCAAATGGCTGAGAGTTTCTATCAAAATAATGGGAACAATGATGGGAAATGGAGAGTTTATTGAGTCACTGCCATGCTTGGATCTGGGTCTTCAGCACGGAAAGGAAATTATTAAAACCCTATTTGGCTGAGCCCTATGAGCAATCCGGCCCTGCATCAGCACACCAGGCTTAGTGAATGGCTGTGCCTACCCTGGCATAACAAGTCTGCCTAAGGGGTGGTAAGTCCACCAGAACAGAATTCTCCATTGTGCGGGTATCCAGAAGGCCGTGACAAAGAGAACTCACAGTATGAAGCCCCTGGAACTCTGAGGAATGTGTATTTTCTGTGTACTCCAATTAATAACACCTAGCCTGTAGGGTGTGTGTTGCAGATGACTATTTTGATTTTGAAATATTTATTTAATATGACCATCTTTAGCACACTGCTCTGGTACAAGTAGAAATTTTACTTCTTTATCTGTTTCTACATCTGGAACCCTAATTATTCCATTGAATTTGGTTGAGAATCTCCTTTATGATAAACTCTGTTAAGTGTTCTTAACCAGGGGGCTTAGGTGAAGGTTGTCTATACTGTTTGTTAGATATCTATAGATGCCTGATGGACCAATAAGCCACAATTATGATTTTCTTTAAATCTTTCATCTGCGACCTGGGGGCAGATGAGATCTCCCTTAGAGGGCAAAAGGAAATCCTTAGAATCTATGTCTACATCCATGCATATAGTTCTTTAAATATTTACGTTTTTTACCCTGGCTGGTGTGGCTCTGTAGATTGAGCACTGGCCTGTGAACCAAAGGGTCACAGGTTCAATTCCCAGTCGGAACACATGCCTGGGTTGAGGGCTGATATTTCTCCCCCTCTCTTTCTCCTTCCTTTCCACTCTCTCTGAAAACAAAATATTTAAAAAATACTCATGTTTTTATCTAATGTACAAAGCCCAGAAGCATAATAATCTATGGATATGTTGTAGATAATGATAACTGTATGTGTTGGGGTTTGACACTCAGGAAGTTTTCCGGACAGGGGTTAGTCATGAAAGAAGCTCACACTGTCTCTGCAACTGCTGATATATGCCGCAACCACGCTGTCCTTCAGAACAAGGTAGATGCAGAGCAGTCCTGCCGAGTGAATGTGTGCCGGGAGGCCGGGGAGGAGCATGAGAAGTAAATATTAGGAACAAGAGAAGGAAGGACTTCCTTTGCTTCCTGACTGATGTAACAGTACCTTATTTCCTTTTTCACGGCTGACTCTCATTACTCTCTCTGCTTCCTGAAACAACATTCTGCACTGAGGCTGAGAAAAGACACCTGTGAGAAAGCCAACTGCTACAGGCTGACTGTTTGTGGTCCTCCCAAATTTGTCTGTTGAAATCGAATCCCCAGTGTGATGGTATTAGAAGGTGGGGCCTTCGGGAGGTAATTAGGGTCTGGGGGTGGAGCTCTCACAAATGGGATTAGTCCCCTTATAAAGGAGACCCCGGAGAGCTAATCTGCCCTGTCTGCCAAGCTTGGACACAGGAAGAAGATGGCCCTGTCTGCACCAGGAAGGGGGCTTCACGAGACACCGAATCTGCCGCCAGTGCCTTGACCTTGGGTTTCCTAGTCTCCAGAATGTGAGGAATACATTTCTGTTGTTTGTAAGCCACCCAGTTGATGGCACTCCGCTATAGCAGCTTGCTAAAGAGGGGATGGGCCGGATGGATGCTGACTCTGCTCCAGAGAGGCAGGTGGGTGTGATGGTCAAAAGCAATTACGGATAATGGTTGAGTGGTGAGACTGAAGCGTATACAGTCAAGGATAGTTTAAAAGTCGGACCAAATGGGAACCCAACTATTTTTCTATGTTAATATAACCTATTGATTACACCCTTTCTACCATATTTTAATAAATATCATATGGTAATCAAAAGATTACCAGTATCAATAGGCTCACATGTTTTTGTAAAAAGCTGCTTTACATGTTAACTCAGCTTTTGTCCATGAAGGGATCTTCCTGATACACACACCCAACACACACACAACAAGGTATTACAGGAATTGCCCACTAGGTAATGCAGAACTGTGATCTCTGAAACCAAGGTAAATAGAAATCGCACTGCTCTGGGGTAGTTTCTGGGCTGCAGAGCAGAGAGAGGAAAACCAAACACAACCTGGCAGTCCTGAGGAGACAGAGAGCAGAGCTGATGGAGACTAAGGCAGCTGGAATTTGCAGGTTAGGCGCCAAGGAAGAGGGAGCAGTACGGAGAGTAAGCTCTGAGGATCTGCCGAGGGGTCTCCCAAGCTTTTCACTGACGTGTTATACACGTTCATATCAGTCAAAATGTTTACATACTTACTATCTGCACAGGTGTGAGAAGCAAGTCGCTCAAGCCGGGGAAAGAAGTTTGGAGGTCAGCAGGCAGATTGCTTCCTGGAGCTGCCACAGGGCCGGGGCTAGTTCCTGCTCCCTCCAGCCAGCGTGAAGGGCCTTCATGCAATATGGGGCATGGGGTGGGACCCCAGAGGAGTCATTCAGCCTCAGTAGTGGGGCTAAATTTATCCTAGAATAATGACTACTCTGGACCCTCCAGCAGAAGGAAGAAAGCAATAAAGAGCAGAAATCATGAAACTGGTTATATGCACAGGTCAATAAAATTGATTAATCTCTAGTCAGATTAAGTAGAAATAAAAACTGAGTTTAGCATGGTTACAGGTTTCAAGGTCAACATACAAAAGTCAATTGTATTTATATATACTGCAATGAATAATTAATCATTAGAATAAGGAAGTACCAGTTACAACATGATTAAAAATACGAAATACTTAGCATTAACAATATGTGTACAAAACTTGTACATTGAACGCCATAAAACATTGCCAAGGGAAGTTAAGATCCTAAGTAAACAGATATACCCCGCTTATGCAGCTGCAGACTCAGCATTGTCAGGATGTCAATTCTTCCCATACTAATCTATAGAGTTGACATGCAACCAGGTGAAATTCAAGTAGGCCTTTTTTTTTTAAACTGACACGTTGATTTTAAAATTTGTATGGAAATACAAAGGATCTAAATTAACCAGAAAGACTGAAAAAGAAAAGCAATGTCACAGGATTTACACTCCCCGATTTCAAGACACACGCACAGTGATCAAGACGGGAACGCACTGCCTGAGGGCTAGACGCACAGACCAACAGACAGAGGGAAGATTCCAGAAATAGGTCCACAGTACCCGCTCGGCTGATTTTCGATCAAGTTGCCAAAGTAAGTCAATTGGGTAGGATGATCTTTTTCAACAAATGATGCCGGATAACCATGTAGAAAAAAAATGAAACTTAACCCTTACCCTATAACCTTACACACACACATTAACCATTCAATTGAAAAAAGATAAATGGAGTCTGTGAGTAAACATATCACAGAAAATATGGAAGCGATAAAATCCATAAATAGAGCTCAGGGTTCAAATATGGGTATTACTGAAAATCCTCTGAGACAAGCAAATCATCAGAACTCTGAATCTTTGAAACTCAGATGTATGCCCTGGCTGGCGTAGCTCAGTGGATTGAGCACGGGCTGCGAACCCAAGTGTCGCAGGTTCAATTCCCAGCCAGGGTACATGCCTGGGTTGCAGGCCATGACCCCCAACAACCGCATATTGATGTTTCTCTCTCTCTCTCTCTTTCTCCCTTCCCTCTCTAAAAATAAATAAATAAAATCTTAAAAAAAAAGAAAATCAGATGTGTGTCTTCACAGAGAGGGGGCAGGAAACTGCTGCTTAGAGAATGACCACTGGTTTAGAATACGTACGTATGGAAATGACGGGCTCAGTGCTATGTTGTTGGAACAGATTATATGAGAGAAATTTATTAGAGGGCACTTCAGATGTTATCAATAATAAAATATTTGAATGGTATCATGAAAAATTCATTCTCTGTAGAATAATTAATAATATAAATTCATGTAATATTATTAGTATTGACATGTTATTAACCAAAATAATAAAAACAGCTTAATTCAGTAGTGATAGGTTATTATTAGATTGCATCAATATATTATGATATACTATATGGGAAGACATATTATTTGTCTTCAGGGCACCTAATGGGACCTTTAAAATGCTTATTTAAGCAAATAGGTATTTTTCTAACATTAGCAGCAAAAGAACACACAGTTTTCCCAGCCTCTTCCTGATAAAAAGTAAGCCAAAAATCTCTTTTCAAATATCTTAAACAAGCCAAAAACCCCACTTACTCTTCTGATTAGCATATGAAAAGATAAAGAAAGATAAGTCAGGAGAAGAAAGTTAAAAATAAAAGCCTTGACAAAAAATAAATTGTGGGAGATGGAACATCACCATTCGTTTGCATAAATTAAACTTACACGGGGCGGGGGAAGTGACAGTCTGCAAACTTCCCCCAAGAGGGGACATCTGTCGGGCAGGTCGAGGCAAAAAGCTGACAGGGGAAGGACAGTGAAGATTTTTAGCAAGTGCTTCTTTGGGACAAATTCCATTTTTTAAAAATGTGGGAACACCCTCATTAATAGATTTAAGAAACACGGCAGGGGCCAAAGAACGCTGGAGCTTGTGCTGCTTCCCTAATCTTGAATTGGAGACTTCAGAGTTCTTTTTCTTTTTTAAATATATTTTATTGATTACGCTATTGCGGTTGCCTCATTTTTCTCTCCCCTTTATTCCCCTCCATCCTGCACTTCCCCCTCCCACCAGCATGCCCTCCCCTTAGTTCATGTCCATGGGCTGTACATACAAGTTCCTGGCTTCTCCATTCCCTATACTGTTCTTCACCTCCCCCTGTCCATTTTGTACCTACCATCTATGCTTCTTATTCCCTGTACCTTTCCCCCCATTCACCTCCTCCCTCTCCCTACTGTTAACCCTCCATGTGATCTCCATTTCTGTGATTCTGTCCCTGTTCTAGCTGTTTGCTTAGTTTTTTTTTTTTTTTTTAGGTTCAGTTGTTGATAGTTGTGAGTTTGTTGTCATTTTACTGTTTATATTTTTGATCTTCTTTTTCTTACATTAAGTCCCTTTAACATTTCATATAATAAGGGCTTGGTGATGACGGACTCCTCTAATTTGACCTTATCTGGGAAGCACTTTATCTGCCCTTCCATTCTAAATGAAAGCTTTGCTGGATAGAGAAATCTTGAATGTAGGTCCTTGCCTTTCATGACTTGGAATACTTCTTTCCAGCCCCTTCTTGCCTGCAAGGTTTCTTTTGAGAAATCAGCTGACAGACTTGGGAGTTCTGACTGGAGCGTCCCCTCACGCTGTTACTCAGCTTGAGTTCCTTGGTCTCTGAGGCAATTCAACCTGTGGCCAATGGCTGGCCGGGATCTAGTTGGACGGTCATAGCTGAGCACAGAAATAAAGAGGAAGCATTTAGAATATTCTTAGAATATGTGGTTTGATGGAGTAATTGTACGTCTGTTGAATTTAATGATAAAACACTTTGGCTTCCATTTTAACAGGTTTGTGTCGCTCCCCTGCCCAACTTTATTTTTCTAGTAATCTGTTTTCATAATATTTTAAAATGCTATGTGTCCAGGAGAGATGAAAATCGGACACCATGAACAGTTTAGGGAACCCCGCTGTAAGCAGGTGTGCGAACTACCCACAGAGGAGGATTGCTCTAGTATTTCAGTGACTGGTACTTTCGTTTCCTGTGCTTCAACTGAGAAAACGGTAAACCACTGTTCTGTGAAGTTTTTAGTCAGCCTCTGAATTAAATAATTGTTAGTATTTGCATATTTCTTGCTATTTTTTAGTTGTGTGGTAAATCACAATAGTATTGTTAATATCTCTTGTTAGAAGTTGAAAAAAAAACCCTTTAAATAAAGCGGGACTATTTTTGTCTCTGAGGTCGCATGTGCAGTGAGTGGTTCTCACCCCGCACAAGACTTCAGATCATCGATGACACAAGAACATTGAAAACTGCAACATTAAAAACAAACAAACAAAAGGATGGCTGGTTGCAGGAAATATAACTGGAAATTTGGTCATAATCATGAAATGTTCATTCTAAGGTAAACGTTCTTATGTAGCTGATGTTAAGAAATAGCATTTCTTAGGAGAATGATTTGTGCTAAATTCAAGTTAGAAAATTAGAAATGTTTATAAGCAGCGATTATCTTTAGTTCTCTAAATTCCTGTTATCTCTTCTCGGTCTTCATGGTGTCACTTGTTATTTATTTTTATGGCCAACGGTTGAATTATAATAAAGGAGAACTTGGGTTTTAAAAGTGGCTCACCAAAAATAAAAGCATAAATGAAAATGTTTTGATCTTTTCCTAACCTTGTCACTAAATCTCCTATGAATATACTTATTAAAAATCCTTTATCAGTAGTGATAATAGTTATCTAATGGGTTTCTGGTATTGTAGTGCATGTTTAAATTATAAACCTGTTTCTGTCTCTGTTTCAATGACTACTAAATAAAAAGTTAAAGCCAAAGATGTCTAGATTTTTGCAGCTGGGATAATAACCACTGATTAACTTAATAAGATACTATTACTAGTAGAAATTGTAATCCCTCTCCAAGGCCGGAACCTTCCCATTTTCCCACTCCTCTCTCCTTGCAAACGCAAACTCTGTGCTCCAGCTGGCCATGCTATACAATTACATCACCGGGCCTCGTGCGTTCCCAGTGTCCAAGCTTTGCCGACATCGTTTTGTTGCCTAGAAATATCTCAGAACTTCCTTCCCAGATTTTCAAGGCCTTCTTCCCCCCCAGATCCTCACTATACCACTCAGCTCACATGACCTCTCTCAGCTAAACGTCTAGAGTCTCCTGTATCTTACCACATGGCTCATACCATGTTTCTTGCTCAGCAGGCTGGAAGCACTCTCAAGGTCTAGAACAAGGGAATCCTGCGACAACTACACAGGGGAGGCAGAAAAGGGAGCACACAAAGTAACATCACTTGTTCCAAGTTCCTTTCCCCTTTATTACCGACCCCTAACTTGCCAGTGGAGGAAAGAGGGAGTGAGAGAGGAAGGTTAAAGACGAGAATTGGATGGGCTGACATGTGGCTGGACTTAGATGAACTTGGCGGACGGATAATACATTCCACTGAGGGAGAGCTAAAGATTGTGGCCTCACTAAAGAATCATTAACATTTATGTCTGTTTGCAGCAATGTATGGCAGCAATTTTTCACTGTCACTTGGGCTCTTTTTAGAACTACAGAGTTGCAAATTAAACTAAAAATGCCTTTTCCCTAAGGCATTCCATCCTGCTGCCATCCGTCTGTCCAAAGTCACCCCGGACAGTGGGTGACTCTGGTTTCCCAAACACCCCCGTCTCACCGAGATCGGGATTCCTGTTACGGGGGTGGCTGAGAATACTGGATGGGCTATTCCAGCACGAAGTTTACCCCTGGGATATGAGGACAGAGGGTGTAGAGAAATTCAAATATTAAACAAGAACCTGGTCCAAATAAACATCTTATTGAAAGTGAGTGGTGGGATGTTCAAGTTCGCATTGCCTGGCCTCCACTCTTTTTCTCGTCCTGTCACGTCTACACATGAAATTATTTTTGCTGCTTTAAAATGTTGTTTTTTAGTTGATTGGATAATGATTGGGTTGGCTAATGACACATACGTGAAACTATTAAAATTACTGTGTTTACCTAAGGTATTTTAAAAATATAATTCCATGGATTTGCTCAGATGTTTATATTTTATTGTTTATATCACTTGTGTACACACTTAGAGAAATACAAGTAAAGCTAGAGAATCTCAAAAACACTGTAAAGCCTTCCCTTGCTCTTCTTCCTTGTAACAACAAAGCAAAACCCCCAAACCCCTAAGGGTTAAAAAATCTCACTAAAGAAAACAAAAGGGAGGTAGGCTGAAGTCATGGGAAATGGTAGGGAGAGAGCAAGCGAGAGGCTGGAAACCTACCACAGATGGAGCGAAGATTTTCCAGATGTGGAATTCTTTCTACGCATCAGTGCTGTTAACTTGGCTCACTCAGGTTCTACCAGGAAAAAACAAAACGCAACTATGGTTTCCTCCCAACTTCTATCTGTAATCTAACCGAACGCCCTTTGCTGAAATGTTATATTTTGTTTCCTTTAGGAAAACGTCTTGATAACCGTAGTCCACAGTTGCTTTTTAAAGGCTGGCTTACATTCCAGATGGGAGTGCCTTCGGAACGCCTGAAGGTGTTTGCGTGTGTGCTGGAGTGTCTCCGTTCTCCGTTCGGAACATTCCTCATGTGTGTTTGTCACAGTCCCCATGTCCATGTCACAGAAAGGCCAGGGTGCCCCCTGCACATGAGGAGGACAGGGTCACTGCTCAGTTTATGTTCTGGAGTCGGGGATCATCTGGGAGAGGGCTCCTGAGTAGCTGCAGGACAATGAGTCCCATCTCGGAGCTGGGTCACATGTTAGAGCTACATGACTTGTTTTTTTAAAGTCCCCCAAATTTGGTGCTCAAAAATATTAAAAGGCAATGAGTGCTTTCATGATATAATAAATAATCCAGTTTCCTGCTATATCAAAGTTCTAAAATACCAAAAGCTCACGTTCCCCTTTGGCTTACCTGGCTGATCTGTGTTTTTCATGGATGAAACCTACTATCTTTATCGCTGCAGCTGGAATGCAGCCATTGGGGATCTTAGAGGAAAAACATCATGAAAATGCCCCCATGTTTACTCGTGTGATTTTTTTTTAAATAAAAAAAATACTAAGTCATAGGATACAAGTAAGTCTAGTAGAATTCTAATTTTTTTCTCTTAAAGATAGTTTATTTTAAAAAATGCATCTAGTGTCTCACCCCTGTCTGTTTATATTCTCCCCATTTGGTTTTCCAGTGATAACTATTATTATTTGATATCTCACTAATTGTATTTGAGGGAACGAGTAGAATGACAGGTTCAGGATGAATTTCAGTGATTTTAAAGAGGAGACAATTTATTTGGTCAAGGGGAAAAAGAAAACCCATGGATCTCATAAACACAAGAGATGACGGCACACCTGTAGAGAGTGTGGCTGGAAGTGCTGGGCGTGTGCTCTGTGGGCTGCGAGGTAATTAGGAAATAGCAATACAGCTCTGTAGCCTAAAAAGTCAGTGTAACCGTGACAAACCATCGTGTCATTGAATATTCACTATGTATTTAGTTCTTGCCAGGTCTTATGGAGTAGAACAAATCAAATAGGAAATCAAGGTAGGTCCTGTTTCATCACTGAGGTTGCTTATGCTAAATTTGGGGGACTGGACAGAAACCCAGAATGACTGAAGATATCAAGTGAAATTAAATAATCAACTATTGCTGATTCTAATTGTATATTAAATAGGCATTTGGAGAAGTATGCCCAGTCATTGGAGTGCAAGGAGCTCATTCATATTAGGACCTACGAAAAGCCCGAGGTTCGAGGAGGATACAGAGGTGTTCTACACGTGCGGGAGGGAGGGAGGCCTCCTGGGAGCTGGGGCTGACACCTAGGCAGTCACCTGGGATGGGAGCACACACTTCCTCCACCTCCCTCTCTGGTCTGCATTGTCTCTAATGCCTCTGTCTTGGCCCATCTGCTCCATTGTCCTGCTCCTTTTTGCAGAATGGTTTCTACTATTCCTTCACCTCAGTCTACGGGAACTTCCAGTTGATGTACCTGCTGCAGTTTGAACTGAGTTTTCCTTGCTCATAATTTGGGGGGGGGGAGAGAGAGAGAGAGAGAGAGAGAGAGAGAGAGAGGGAGAGAAACCTGGTCACTGATCAGCCAATGTATTCTCTAGCCTTCAGTCAAGTCAGTGTAACTGGCTCTGGCCATCTGTTAGGATAAGGGGTCACAGAGCACATGGGCTGCTCCTTTCAGGGAAGAAGATGTGATGAGCAATGAAACCTGTCTGATTTAAAGGGGAAGTAGAGCAATTTCAGCAGGCTTTGTGCAAAAAGTGACACTCCAGTGAGTCCTTGAAGAAAGAATGTGATTTGGAGAAAAAAAATAACAGGGGAGTATTTTGGGGAGAGTAAACTTCAGGAACAAAGGCATAAGAACAGAAATATATAGACCAGGGGTGTCAAGCTCATTTTCACTGGGGGCCACATCAGCCTTGCAGTTGCCTTCAAAGGACCAAATGTGATTTTAGGACTGTGTAAACGTAACCACTCCTTAATTAGGGGTAGGGAGCTCGGCCCTGCCGCTGGGTAGAAACAAGGTGCCAGGCCAGATAAAACAGGTGGAGGGCTGGATTTGGGCCGTGGGCCTTGTGTTTGCCACCTATGATATAGATATATAAATTATATGAATCATTACTATTTTTTATATATTTCAATGTTTTTATTGTATTTCCCATTGCCATTTAGCCCCTTTATACCCCCTCACCCCCTGGCTCCCCATCATCATCATTCTATTGTCTGTGTCCATGTATAGTTTTATACTTTTGATCATATTTTTACTAGAACACTTAGAGGTGGGAGAAATGGTGGTGTTAGGCACGAAGAGGTAGAAGCAGCATCAGTTTTGGGGCAAGAGAGATTCATGTTCTCAGTAGCTTAGTGGGAATTAAAGATAATGTAGAGGAAGCATCTGGCTCTCTTCTCGGTAGGTACACAGTAGAGGATAGCTACCGATAATGTATTTGGCAGTAGTATTTTTCCTTTGGAAGCTTGAAGAAATTCCAAAGGAGAGAAGTGAAGTAATCAAAATCAACGGCTAAAGAAGAAAAGATAAAGGTTCATTGTAATATCTGTGATGATTAATGTTTTAAAAAAGTTTTTACATTAAAAGCATATGAAATAAGTTCCCTTAATTGTGGCATTTCCGTACAATTGAATATTATTCACTGCTGAAAAGAAAGGAACTATCGAGTCATAAAAAGACATGGAGGAACTTTAAATACATATTGCTAAGTGAAAAAAACACAAACAAACCCCAAGCTGAAAAGGCTACATGCTGCACTACCACAGTGCCACAGAGAAGAGCCTCCCTGCCCTAAAACCCCTCTGTGCCCCATCGATTCGCGACTCCCTTCCCCCAACCCTTGGCAACCCCGATCTTTCTACTAGGACCATCATTTTGCTTATAAACAAATGTCATATAGTTTGAAATGTACTTCCTACTCAGTTTTTCTGTAAATATAAAACTTCTTTAAAAATAAAGTATTGATTAAATAAACCTTTTCAGGTGCACAGCGCTGTGCCAAGTGACTTTTAAAAAGATGCTTGGAAGACCAGCGGGAGTCAAGGCTGAGACAGATGAGACCCTCAAGGGACAATGACAACCCGCATACAATGAAGTTGAAAATGACCGGTACACGCTGTACATGCTGTGGATGTATCATTCCAGAAAGGGTCAAGTTCCCACGAGCAGGAGATCACAGAAGGCTTCACAGTGAAGCGGGGACCCAAAGGAGACTTTGGGGGATGAGGGAGTCAGTTTCTGGAAGGGAAACATGGAGGAACAAAGGTCAAGTCATACAGAAGCAAATTCAGGAGAAAAGTGAGGCTGCCGCCATGCCTTCCGAGGAAAGTACGTGTTAGAGGAGGATGGGAGATAAGGTTGAAAGGGAAGGGTAAGGTCAGTTATGAAAAAAATGTATTTGTCAGCCTGAGGAGTGTTGGCGTTTAACCACTGCACACCGCATCGTTGGTTGAAAGCATGCTAGACTGCGTTGCTTGCGTTGAACCCTGCCTGGGCCACAGGGTGACTCTGGGTATTTGAGGAAAGCCCTCTCTCGGGTTCCTCATCTCTGTCATGTGGAAAACAGTAACACCTACTTTATAGGGCTGCTAGAGGATCAAAAGGGTTCATACCTACCCAGCGCTTAGAACAGTGCAGGCACAGAATAAATGCTTGCTGTGATACATTCAAACATTCATTCGACAAACATCAAGTCAAAAACACCCCAGGACACTGGCGTTACACGGGTGCGAAGAGAATACCTGCCTCCCAGGAAGTCACAGCACAGCAGGAAAACATTTGCCTGAACACATCCCAGAAGACCACAGACTTAAAAACGTAGGTAAATTCAAGAAGTGATAAACTGTAGTGTTATCCCTATTTATCTATTTCCTTAAATCCAGAGGAAAGAGTTGATTTAACATTTATATTAACAAGAAGTTTATAATATTAGCAGTTCAGAAAATATAGTGGCTAGAAAAATTTTAAAAACCCCAAAATCAAAAGAACAAAATCCCATTATGGTCGGCGAGGGAGGCCTTTTTGAGTTTGCTTAAACTTGTGAAATTCTGTGAGATGTTTCCTGATTATAGTGGTCAGGACAAGATGGCCTCTGAAATCCACGATGAGCTCTTCTGCAACAGCCACAGGAGTTTGCCAACAGGGCGGGCACCAGCCTCTTCCTGAGCAGGGGTTCATTTCTCACGACTGTCAATCATTGTTTTGGGCTTTCCATTTTGATAGGCTGTATCTCAAAATCACATCTTAATTCTTCAATAGAAATGTTTATGGATCACTCTGGAAGAGATATGGATCTAAAACTCTTGCCTATAAGGAAACAAATGAAAATCCCTCAAATCCATGGAGGGTCTGATGAGGTCATCTCATAGTGAGACAGGTCAAAGTAATACTTGGTTTAACAAGGTTAACCTTGTTATAGGTACTTGTTATATGTTAACCAAGGTTATAGGTACCTGCCCAGAATAAATGTACCTCTCCCAAGAATTTAAAATCAATGTACTAGGATCTTCAGGTACATATATGTCTTTATATTCACATTATTAATAGCAGTAACTGAATTGCAGATTGTACTGGGAACCCTATAAAGGCAAATATTTGAAGGCATCTAAAATGATTATATATGATTTTCAAACTAAATGTAAGTTCTTCTATTGCTTTGTAAATACAATTGACAGAGAGGGCCTTTTCACAAATTTTCCTTCTTCAGGGAAAATTGAAAATGACAAATTAATTTTTCTGCTAATAAAAGGTCAATGTCAATTAAAGTACTGAAATGCAAACCTGCCTCATTGGCCTGTACTGGGAGTTCATAGTCACCTCTTCATACCTCTGATGGAGATTCTTTCAAAGGATAAAGCGGAGGAACAAAATGTGCATGTGACTTTCTGGAGGAAGAAATGTGTAGTTCGTCAAATCTTGTGAAAAGTAATGGTTGCTGTAAGACTGGAGATTAACCAGGAGCCCACATGAGCTGTTTGGTATGTCAGATGAATAGGTTAATTCAAAACTATTTCTTTAGCATCTGCTCTGGGCAAGATGCTACATTGGGGTGTGGGTGATAAAGATGAAGTGAGAACTTCATGCCTTTAAGGAACTCACAGCCTGATGTGGACGATAATTCACGAACAGAGATGTATCATAAGAATCGTTCCCCGGGCTGCGGACACCAAAGTGTCACAGGTTTGATTCCCAGTCAGGGTACATGCCTGGGTTGCAGGCCATGACCCCCAGCAACCACACATTGATATTTCTCTCTCTCTCTCTCTTTCTCCCTCCATTCCCTCTCTAAAAATCAATAAATAAAATCTTTAAAAATATATAAAAAAAGAACCATTCAATGCCACAGAACAATACAGCCACCACCAGCTATAGAGACTTGGGCAGATCTACTCCCAGTGTAGGAGTTATCATTCAAATAGGAACTTGTTAAAAGCGAAATTATCGTGTGTCCATGTTTCTTCAAATACAAGTGAGAAGGGAAGGAAGTATGTTTGGTTGGTTCTGGTGGCATAGGAGACTTACTTTACATAGTTGGCAATAAACAAAATACCAAAAAGAACAGTAAGAAAGGTATTTAGAAAGTTATCCATATTGAAAAATACCCTACGAATTCAAGATCTCTGCCATTTCAGAATAGCTTACTTATATTTTTCATGAATTCCTTGATACCTGAAAGCTAATAGGTTTCCTCTCAACAGCCCGCTCAACCACAGCCAACTTTTCATGGATTAGTTTACATTAGGCTTCAGAAGAAATGAGAGGTTGTGTGCGGCATACCCTGAATTCCTTCCTCATAAAAAAGCAGGCGAGCAGAGACCATATACTAAGAAAAGTGAAGCAAGTGGGTCTTTATAAGCCATTAGTATAAAAAGAATGAAATCCATTTTCCGAGAGTGGAAGGGAATAAAGAATTTGGAATGTTGGCCAAGGCCCAGCCCGGCCAGATAGAGACAGTTTTCAGATCCCGCTGAACGCTGCAAAACAGCCAGGGGTCTTTGCAGTACAGAAAGTGCTGTACTTAGAAGAGAATGATAAAACTCTACACGGGCTTTGGGGGTGTTCTGTGTATGGAGCAAAGCATTTTTGGATTTTTAAAAGACCTCACTTATTCATTTATTTACCAAACATAGAGCAACTACAGTGGCATTGGGGGTCCAGGGTTGAATGAAACAAAATTCTGTCTTTCAGGTGCTTACAGCCTAGTAGCTGAGGTTGCACCAAAACTGATCTAATTTGTACTGAAATGGAGGCATAAAGAAAGAACACAGTCTTTTAAAGGACACCTCGGAAACAGAGCAGTCCTATTTTTGTGTTTTCGTCAAGTCCTTTTGGATCTGCCGACACTGGAACATGGCTTAGAGAGCAATAGATTGCAGGTACAATCCTCTGAGTCGAAGCAATGAGCATCAGGCTGGAGAAAGGGGAATACCTTTGCATTTTAGGTTTTCTTTTTGTCTTCTGCATTTCCCTTCTCAGTGACCAAAGGCAGCCAAAAAAATTAATAACAAAAGGTGCCACATCCGGGCTCTGTTATTTGGTATGTTTACAAGGCATTTGGAGTGAAATTATGAAAACTCTGGTTTTCCCCCTTACACGTTTGTCACGGAGAGAAGCATTGGCTTTTTATGTCCTGCCTTACAAAGCCACAACACAAAGTTCGGAGAGACTGTGGATGCGTTGTACACTTCTGAAAGCTATCTTTCACAAGTGTTTCAGGCTACAAACATACAGTATCTGGATTTTTAACATTTCTTGGCCAACCAAAGAACCTTGGGGCAGCACAGCAAACATTAAAAAAAAATTACCAAGCAATGCAGCCAAAGTCAGATTCTAAAGTCATCTTTCTCAGTAGTACCATTTACATATTTGTGTGGGATAGAACGCCAAAGAACACCATTAATTAATTATCTGGTGGAGACAGTTGGCAGCTGTGGAGGTAGCAGGAATAATGGAGGAAGCAAGGGGAGTGTTCAAGTTTTAGAATCCTATTCGTTTTAAATCATTAAGATCGATGCCAAAGCATCTTTGCAATTACAATGTATTCATTAATGTGGATTTACAGAATACCTACTACGAGCTAATAGCTGTTTTAATTACCGGGCACACAAAGGCAATAATCCTGATCTAGAAAAGCTCATGGCCCACAGAAGAGGGCACACAGTGAGGCAAGATAATAGGACTGAAATAGAAAACACGAAATTTTCTGGGAACACGGAAGAATCAATGACTAAACTGTCTGGAAACGAATTCATTACGGAGGAGGTACTGTTGGATCTAGTAAAACAAGTGAAACAATCAAGATGGAAAGAAATATCAGGTGGAGGGCAAAAATATTGTCCATTTTGGGCCAACGATAATGATCTGTTTTCCATATGATTTAATTTTAGAATGAGAGATTTCCTATATCTCCATATTCTTACTTTCCGACTATGCCGAGAGTCATTTTAGTAACTAAAATGCAGTGCTAATTTTCTCAGTTACATACTTTTGTGCAGTAGAGGACACATGTAAATCATAAGGATAGTTTTCTTTTCCATGTGACTGAATGACATGAAGCTGAATTCACTTAGGATGAAGAGAAACAAGGTCCATATTCTTTTTCCTGAATAAGCTGTCTTTCCCTCCCCTTCTCCCTCTAAATCTACTGGTCTTTATTTTTAAAAAGGCAATTGCATGAGTTTGGCAGAAGTGGAAAAATATAGAGTTAGGAGGGGTTCTGTGGCTGGAGGTGGTAGCTGAGGCGTAACACAGAAACTAATAAACATACACAAAGAAGCAGAAAGAAGAGAAAGTATGGGTAAGTATGCCAGTGAGACTTCTCGCAGGAAGCAGATGCCACACTGGACGCATCAAAGGAAGTTAAGTCACGGAACTGTTTATAACGGTGCAGGGAAACCACAAGGGCGAGAAGAGGGAATGGTTGTCAGACCCTGGAAGGGCCACCTAAGAGAAGCCCGCACTGACTCCGCCGGAAGTCACAGTCTCCTGCCGGAGATCCTCATTGGTGGAATGGGGAAGACAGAAAGGAAGGCAGTCCCTTGATTTTGCCGCCATCAGCCTCCAGGGCACAGAGCTAGGAGACACAGGGCGTGGGACGGGGTGGATCGGAGCGGCGGGGAAGTGGACATGTCCAGTACAACTAATGATACTGCATCCAGATGACAAATGTCGAGCAGGAAAGTTTGACCTTACCCTGTAGGAAGGCAGAGAACACGATGAAGCAGGAATTGACGTCATCAGGTCATGATTTCAAAGATAAGTCTGGTGACAGTGTGGAGAGTGGACCGAGGTAATGACAGGTTACGGCGGGGGAACCTGTCTGGGCGCTGTTGGGACAGCCCGGGGGAAGGCGGGGGCTGCATTCGAGCAGTGGCAGGGAGGACGGACAAGGAGGGGGAGCTGGTGTGGACAGGACCGTGTGCAGGGGAGGAGGGATTCCTTTTACCTTAAGGACTTGGGGTACAGGGAGTCCCAGGAAAATAGGACGCAGGATATTTATTTCTCAGGGGCTAATCTTGGTGAAAACCAAAGATTATCTGTTCACAAGAGAGACTTCTAGTCTAACAGAGACAGGAGCCTCTAATGAGAGTGTAAATATGACCAGTTCTGCCTAGCCTGTGACAGCCTCCATCTGGACTGATGAATGCCCTCAGAAGCTTGTGGAGAAAGGGATCTCTTTCTTTCACGCGGACAGCTGCTCAGCTGTTAATTGTGCCCCGAGGACGTGTTTAAGGGTTCTGGGAGCATCCCGGGCGGCACCGACACAGCTAGCTTCTCTTTGGCTCGAACACATGATGGTTATAAGCACAACTGATTCCCATAAAACACAGCTACCATTTCGCAGGACCTACTTTGTGCCAAGCATTGTTGCTTTACAACAACAGCCTGACAGCTTCTTTATTTATACTCAAGAAATGAGAAAGGGAAGAGGTTGAGTAACTTGCCCAAGGCCACACGGATAAACAGCAGATGTGCTGGAGAACGTCCCAGTGACAGAGGCCCCTCTTCAGGGGCACAGTGACTCCAGTGGCGTAACAGAAGTTATCTGAAAACTTATGTGTTGCATATGTTGATACTTGTGTGATTAATTCTTGATCTTTAAAGAACAAATTAATCAATCGTATTCTATTTCAGATCCTGAGAATGCACATTCTGACAGAGTTTCCTGAAAACGATAATTTTTAAATCTGATGCTTGTCCTGGGGAGCTTTCCGAATAAGCTGGGTGAAGGAATTCTTGAGAAGAAGAAAAGGAAGATACTGGTCTAGCAGAAATTCTCAATTAGAGCTGGAGTTCCTTCAGGGCAAGCACAAAGCCTTATTCATAACTGCTTCCTCGATGGACCCTGACATGATGCCTAGTACGTGTTTCTGTTCAGTAAGTATTTGTGCAATGAATGAACCCATGTGAGGCTGCTTCAAAACTGTTTCCCCTGCGAGTTTTTTTTTCCCATCACAAAGTGGCAGACAAGCAGCAAAACTGATTCCACTGGGCTTCCTTTACAGAGCAACATGGACCAGAATCGATGTCCACTTAGAGGACACACGGGGACAATCGTGCTACTGCAGTTCAAGAATTATTAATGGAATGCAACCAAAATGATTGCGTTTAGAGCTTCACAAAGGCTGGTGGAGTTGGTTCCAGTTGGCTTGGATGAGAGGTCACACAGATTAAAAATAGGCTGTTTTAATAAGGAACAATAGGCTACATTCATTTAGCAAGGCAGGAAAAAAAAATGGCAGGCCTTAGGGGTGGGTATGAAGCTTAATCCTATTTAAGAGCTCAATTAACCTCCAGGAGACTGAGTGGGTCCTCTGCCTTCCCCCAATGTCGTTCCCCCACCCAGCAGAGCTTAAAAATAGAGATGCTTAAAGACAGGAATAGAGAGATTCGTATTTGTATGTAAAACACTCAAATGCTGTCAATATTCTAAATAGGGCATACAAAGTTTAGGAACACAAGGATTAGATCGCTCAGACGGCCATGGTCCCTTGAAACTTTTTGGAATAAATCATATTCTCTCTTGAATTGTCAAATCTGTTACCATTATTAATTAAATAATCAAAAATAAGCCTTTATTTTGACACAAATTCACTGATACTTTTTTAAAAAATAATTTCTGCCTTGGCTGCTGTGGCTCAGTGGATTGAGTGCCAGCCTGCAAACCAAGGGGTTCACTGGTTCGATTCTCAGTCAGGGAACATGCCTGGTTGTGGGCCAGGTCCCCAGGTGGGGGTGCTCAAGAAGCAACCACACACTGATATTTCTTTCCTTCTCTTTCTCCCTCCCTTCCCCTCTCTAAAAAATAAATAAACAAAATCTTTAAAAATGTAATTTCTTTCTTGTGTTTATATTACCAAACAAAATTATATTTCTTTCTAAACAAATCAGCATATTCTTAAGAAATCTAAATAAAAACCCATTTTGGAGTAAATTCCAATCATTCTAATGTTTTAAGATACAGAAGCCAGGTTGCATTCCAATCATTCCATACGGGGCTAAACAGCTGAGGTCAAGGTGCTCAGGACCTGGGTAGGTCATACAATATATATCGATTGGTGGCTCTCAGTTTCAGAAAGCATCTTGGGGAACCTCTGTGAATGACATTTATTAATGCTGCATTCGCGCCCTGTGGTATAGAAATGACCCAAAGGGATCTTAAATAAAGAATGACAATCTTTTTGTTGTTGCTCTTGAGGAGGAAAACTTCCAGGATTATGATAAAAAGTGGTAGTTGCATTATATTTATACTCTCTGTTTAATCAGTTCCCTGTTGTAACAAATACATATTTAAAATACTCGAGAAACATGGTAAAATGAAGTGCTTCTCCTAACCATTCCGAAGGTAACTCTTTGGCTCTCCATCCCGTCGAATAATGGCATTTCCACCCCCTTTCCCCACTTCTCCACCAGCCAAGAATTGACACCCTAATTTCCTTTTTGGGGTATGAGGGAGGTTGCTGATATTCTGGAACAAGATGACAACTTTGCCCTGTTGCATACTTGGTTTAAATGGCAGCTAATCTTGGGGATTACTCAGCATGTCACAACCAAAGATGGAGCAGTACTTTGGCTAAATTCCTTTTCCTCTGTGATGCGAATGACCACTTAGCCATTTATTTCGTGCCCTAACTAGACAGTTAACACAATCTATTTGAGATATATGTTAGAGCCCTGGAACTGTAATTTTAGCTTGTTTAATATTTGTGACTATTCCGTGTAGTGCCACTGCACTGTTAAATTGAACAGTTTTCCTCTGGAACTGACTGTGATGCCAGTTCAATATCTTCCTCCTATTCCGAAGGGTTACCTTTCAACCTATGAGAGTGAAGTTACCTTTCAACCTACAAGAGTGAAGAAATCAGAAACAGCCTGACACAAGAGAAAACTTCAGCCAAGGGAGGAGACAAACCATAAAAACTTCTGTGTGAAAAATATTTGGCAGCAAAAATAAGATCACTGAACTAGAAAGAAAAAATCTTCCGTATAAACATCATATCAGGCAAGCTTCAATGCTTCACTATAAAGTCAATTAAAGTCGTAATACCTTCTTTTAGATGATACTGTACACTTTTAATATGGCTCTTAAAAATCACAAATGTCTAAGAACTAAGTTTGCGCTTCAAGATTGGGAGCATACCTTTAATCTGTGTTCTTACAAACTATTGTTATTACACAGGAAACATACGACAATATTGAGGAAGATCAACAGGTCTTTTGAAAAGCATAATCCCATCAAATCAACTCCAATTATTCTTAGTCTATGTTTCTCATCAGTCCTTCTCCATCTTTCCATACCACTAAATAGTTATAATAATCACATAGACCATAGAAAAATAGTATAATCTTTTCTATATAATTATTCATATTGCTTTACAATGGTATTTTTGATGGTACGGCACCAGCTTTAAATAAGTACATTTTTTCTATGACCACTAGATAAGCTACTTAAGATTAAAAAATCAATCTTGGTAACTATTAACAACCGATTTCCAAGACCATTCTCAGGATACGGAACAACACCTTATTCTTTTTCTCAAGAAAAACACTGTGGTTGTCATTACAACATGCAGTAAGACCATGAGAAGCACACATCTTATCCTAATGGGATGAAATGTTATATTAGAAAACCCCACTTTTTCTTACATTTTGAGCAACATAATGCATTTTTCAGTAATTCAGCAATATTTGTCCAAAGATTGGTGAGATTTTACATTTTAGATATTTAGTAAGAGGCCTATATGAAGGTGGAAGTTTAGATAGGTAAGAAAGCACAACCATTATCCACTTACCAGCCTTTTCCTTCTCTGGGATACCCGGAACAGCCTGAAAAAGAAAACAAAAGGCATATAATTTTTGTATTATCAGAAAGAAATATCAAATAACATTATTAGGAATAAAATGAAGCAAAATTAAATAGAACTTGGGAATACGAAAATGAGAAGGCGGAGGATCTGAGTAGACTTTTTCCCCCCAAAGAAGACATGGAAGTGGGAACATGAAAAGGTACTCAACATCATTAACTACCAGGGCAATGCCAATCAAAACTACAGTGAGATGTCACCTTGCACCTGTTGGAAAGCCTGGGCAGTGGCTATCACCCAGAACACAGGAAATAATACACATTGGTGAGGGTGTGGAGAAAAGGGAACCCTTGTGCTCTGCTGGTGCGAATGTAAATTGGTGGGTGCTGCCACCATGGAAAACAGTATGGAGGGTGGGGACTGGGTGGGGGTGGGCAAAGGGGGGTAGAAAACAGGACATCTGTAATGGTGTCAACAGCCAAAATACTTTAAAAATTGAAAAAATTAGGAAACTACTATATGATCCAGCAATTCTACTTGACTCTATTCTGGGTATAGAGTCAAATGAAATAAAAGGAGGATGGAGGTAAATATATCTCACATCCATACGCGGGCTGTTGTGAGTAATGTTGCAGACAACGCCAGAGTGCAGATATGGGTGTGGCGTATATAATCGAATAGCACTTAGGCAGGAAGAAGGAGGAAATCCTGCCACTTGCAGTATAACACGGACCTTGAGGGCATTATGCTGAGTGAACCAGAGAGTCCAGAAGTGGTTCCCAGGGGCCGGGGAGGGGGCAACAAGTGAGAGGAGTAGGGAGAGGCTGGTAAAGGGCACAGCCTTCCAGCTGCACGATGAATAAGGTCTGAGGATGTAAAGTAAAACAAGGTGAGAGTAGTTCATAACATTGTAATATGTCATTGGTGTTTGCTAAGAGAGTGAAACTTAAACATCCTCACCCAGAAAAGGGTAAATATCTGAGGTAATGGATGTGTTAATTAATCAGATGTGAAGGATTCTTTCACAGTGTATACATATTATACATATCAAATTACCACAAAGGACACTTTAAATATCTTATAATTTTACTTGTCAATCATACCTTAATAAAGCTGAAAAGAAAAATGAGAGTTGTGGAACGATCAGTAAATTATCCAGCTATGATAATTCTAAATCACCATATGATTATCTCCTTCTCTGAAGACAGACTCATATCGCTCTTAAAAGATATTGGCAATAAATGAGACTGAAACACTCTAAATTTGGGTAAAATTTTTGGAATTCTTTTGTTTTGTCCTATTTTTTGGAAGCAGAAAATATAAATTATTCTATCTCTGACATTTCAAATTTCTACCCTGTCTCTTATGGCTCAGAATCTTCTTTTATAAACAGGGAAATCACTCCTACTTCGCAAGGCTGCCGAGAGGACAAACTGGAGTAGCTTCTAGAAAACATATAATGCCCTCAGGAACAACGGTAGCTGTTCTTACTGTTTGTTACCATGGGCTTTGGGCCAATGGTTCTAAACCTCTCTGCCATGAGAAGTTCGGAAGTTCAATTCCCAGCAACTATTATCTATCAATATCATTACTTAAAAAAATAGAGTTTAGAATGAGATGCATACAAAAGATTTTAAAGTATAAATGTCTAGTTCTGCTCTTTGTGGAGACTCTAAAAAATGTTAGGACGCTGAACTTCCATTTCCCGTTCACGTCAGTTATTGGTGTGTCAAATACAGTTAGCATGAGGGCAGCAGCTTGTCCTGGAAACCTTTTACAACGCTGTCCGACCCACTGGATGTGACGCCTTCTGCAGCACAGCCACACGGATCGCACAAGTCATCCACAAGGGGAGTTTCTCCCCTTTTTCAAGAGGCAAAGTCCTTACAGTTAGGGTAGGAAAAGTAGGCTCAGATAGGTAACTAATGTTGTTGAGAGAGAGAGAGAGGGAGAGGGAGAGAGAGAAAGAGAAGGAGGGAGAAAAAGGCTCAGGGCACTTCTGTTGTAGCTCAGCCTCAGAAAACAGCATCAGCCTTGATTTCCAGAAATATCAAACAGGAAGACACCTGTAACTTTGTGAGATATATATTACTGTGGAGATCCTCACCTTTGGAATTTATGGGATTTGGAGATTGATGTAATTTTTCATATAACAGAAAAAGTCTTTCTATGGATAAGAAAATTGAGAGGTTTTTGATTGGCAAGGTTGACCTACAGTGAAAGTACATTTTGACTTAACCTCAGCCTACGTTTAGTTGTTCATGTCTTGTTCTTTGGATGTTTCCATCAACTCTGCATCCCAACAGACACATGGCCATGAAGAGACCATCAGGTGCTGAAGTGGCGGCTCGGAGCATCACACCCAGAGGCAGGGCATCGGCGGGCGGTGGGGGCCTGAGAAGGCTTTAGGTATTCCCTCATTTATAGCCAGGTCATCTGATTTTTTCCTTTCCTTCTAGGAGAACTCTGATTCTGTACTCCAGGAAAGCTATTTTTTCCTTTTACAGGAAAGTTACCCTCCAGTTTTTGGTGATATTTGTTTAGCTTTTATGTGTCTTTTAGGAAAAGATATAACAATGGAATTAAATGCATACTATGTTATATATGAAGCCTAACTCCTGGATTTCTCCCCTAACTGGAGATCATAGCTTTTAAATTAACTTTCCGCATTTGTGAAAAGCAAATAAACACAAAACGAAACAGAAACGAAACCTTTTCTTTGACAAGATTGTAAAGGTTGGTGATAGGTAATTAAAGGATGCTTAGTAAGAAAATTCCTCCATCTCTGAGTAGCTGACACTTCCTACCAGGTTCTTAGTGTGGACAAGGTACAGTTTTAATCTTCCACCTGAATAGTCTCACTCAACCCTTAGAACGATCCCAGGAAGTCCTGGAAATCAGAGCAACTTCTGTGAGGTCACAATCAGTCGGGGAAGAGAGGATGCTGCCGCTGACACGCCGGGCTCTGAGGTCACCAACACTCAGACCACAGAGGAGAAGATTCGAAGAGGTCCCATGCTCACATGCTGACTTCGGTCACAGAGTATCTGCGTGGGCATAACTGTACTAGACACTTAGAAAGTCCAAAGAAGCCCTCTCTTCTTACAGCTAAGGCACTTTAGGCAGATTGAATGTCTGGCTCCAAAGCACTAGTAGACCAGTGACCGGCCTTCCATATTTCATTCTGTTTGACTACTAAGTATGTGACTGAGCATGTGTAAGTAAATATTTAATAAAAATGATAATGAGTTGCACTATGAAGCAAAGATATTTTAGCCTCCCCATAGCCAGCGCCAATCCTTCACGGAGCCAGTGCCAGTTGCTTTAAATCTTACCACGCTCCGCATGATTCTTTAAGCTGCCAAAGCTCCCTTGCATTAAATAACTGCAGTGGCCATATTTACGATGTGGAGCAAGGCAAGCCAGAGTCCGATGTAACCAGAACTGATAACTTCTCTTTTGAAGTAAAACCACACAGTAATAAGAGCTGGATGTCCCTCAGCTGATTTATCTCTGCATTTGCGGGAGAACTGTCTCTTTAAAATATGGCTTAGAAATAATTGATTAAGTTTGTGAAATTTTCCAGGGGGTGAAAGGCATTAAAATAAAAAAAATTAGTGACAGTAGGTTTTCAATTAATTAAAGCTATTTGTTGATTCTTGTTACATGCCTCACATTGTTCTACATAAACTTTAGTAAAGTTTTCTTCTTTGTGGAATGGAAACCCGATTGAAGAAGCTACGGGAAAAGATAAAGCGTTCCATGCTGTGGAGGCTAAATGACAGGGATTAACATCGTCACTGGTGTGACATTAAAGGAGTAGAAATGTAGTGGATAATTAGGACTACTCAGGTGCAAATGAAGTGGTTTTCTTGGCCTTGAACCTTCAGGAAGGAGGTGTTGTTCACGAGCTTTGTTGCCTTTGACTTCTGAGAAGAGGCACTGCTGGGCTTGGGGTCCATTCGTGTCATGTCTGTCGCTTGGAAAGAAACACTTCATGCAAGCCGGCTGCGTAGTCCGGTACAGAGTAAGTGTTCATCAAACGTTTGTGGAATTAAAATACCGCGTGCATACTGGTATGTACGTGAATGACTGCTGCTTATGAGAAAGCTCCCATAAAAAGCATATTTTTGAATTCATTAGGGGCTTTTGTTAATAGCTGCCATATGTTTCATTTGAACTGTATCCTCAGGAAGTGATTTAACATTTCTGGCAATAAAGCAATTAAATAGGATTTTCCTGCTGGCCATATGGGTTCGCTGTAACTTCATATTTTCTTCTCTCATTTCTCAATGGAACAAAGGGAAGCCTACTAATAACTTCCAAATGAGAGGAAAAAATAATTCATAGTCTTTTGCTATTCTTCTTCATGATAGTCCAGTGACAGAAGAACCAGCCCGTGTGTGGCCGCGCTGGCCTGCCAACCATCCTCCTCATGAAAGGATTTTCATCGAAGTTAATCTGTTAAGGTGTTTTATTACTGAATTTTGAAAAAGCCTTTCAAGAGAAAGCTTTTTAGTAAGAGGGGAGGAAGCAATTTGCCTTCTCTTAATGAGGTCTTTAAAAGCTGTGTGTGGGAGCCTAGCCTGTGTGTGAGTCTGTTTGTATTTCTGGACGTAAAAAATGGCTGGGGAAATGCGGATTTTGACATGCCTTGCGGAAATGCTGTAGACACGTGTTGATTCTTTCGGTCTGTGCTCGGCTGGCTTTCCGCACTTACGGGAGGACCTCAGCCGAACACCTTTCAGCAACTTGCAGCAACTCTGACTACAGAGAAGCTGCTAACATAAACAATAACACAAGTAATAGACGCCATGTCTGAATCTTTTTAAGTGCAATGACAATTGAAACATTCTAATTGGTCCAATTTGTTCTTGACCATTTTAGGTGAAAACTGAGAATGTTTTCCCTCTTTAATATGTTATTTTTATTAATATGCCATGTCCCCCACTTATATACATTTTTTTCCTATTAGGTTTTTGGAATCAGGACCACAAAGTACCACCAATAAGAAGGCCCTTTGAAAGTCAGCCCTTTCAAATGATGGGCAGCTATGATAGACTGGAAAGTTCCATGAATGAAACGATTCATTTTTGTGCTGCATTCAAAAACAAAATACTACCCTTAAGTTTGTGTTTTCTTTCTTTATAGGTAGTACTTGTTTGACATGTTTTTAACATATTAGATGTGCTTGTATAGAATATTCTGTTTTGTTCCTCACAGATTTTGTTCATTTGCCTTCCTTAAAATTGCAAGAATCAATGACAGAGTAATGTATTCCTTTCCCTTAAAAACATTCACTTTTGTTCCCACAAAAATGTCTTACAGGGAAATTCAGAAAATTTCCTTATGTCCTTAGAAATTTCAGGAAAACCTCCCTCCCCTCAGTGATGGAACAGCCTCAGAGGAAGACACGAGGGCACATTCTGGGTACAATGGACAATAAGAAGAGTTTGGGGATCACATTTTTGGGGGGAAGACCTGAAAGACAACATTACAAAAGGTACACTGCAAAATGGGTTTGTTTCTAGCTCGCTATTTAAAGACTCTTGGAATCATTGCAGTCGGTGATATTATTAGCCAGTCAGCGACTTCTGTTTGCTTTCATTTGAACACAGTTTACTGGAAAGCGGTGTCGGACTGACCATCTGATATCATCCATTTTGGTTTTCAAAGCACTTCTCCAGCGCTGAGAGTCACCGTTCTCTCACTGAAAAGATAGGCTCTTCTTGGCGGAGAGAGCTGAGTGTCATTTAGTCCCGTTCCCCAAACTGCAGCACCTCAAATACCACCTTTACATTTTTTACTATGTACATGAATCACCTACAAACTCTTTATTTAATAATATTTTAAATATTAAATTTAAATACATTTCAGAGGGCATTGGGGGACTGAGTGGAAACACGTGAAGGGATTGAGAAGTATGGATTGGTAGTTACAAAACAGTCATGGGGATGTAAAGTACAGCATAAGAAATAAAGTCAATGATATTGTAATAGCCACGTGTGATGCTAGGTGGGTACAGGAAGCATCAGGAGGAACTATGTGAGTATCTAGCCAGCATGCTGTATACCTGAAGCTAATGCAAAATAATATTAAATGTAAACCGTATATGAAAAAAAAATCACTGAGAAAACTTAAAAAGGATAAAAAATGGATAAAAAGAATATTCCTTTTTTAAATAATAAAAACAAAATGCATACATTTATCAGTTTGAATTTTTGGTTATATTATTTATAATATACATTAAAGCAACTACAAAATTGTTGTTATCTGGAGATCAGATGATGTACACCAGTAGTCTCTACAACCATACTTTGGCAAACACTCATCTGATTCTGTCTATGAGGATGCTGAGTTCCAGAGAGATCAAGTGTCTTGCCCAGTGGGACAGAGTTTTAGTTGGCCAAATGGAGATTAGTCTAGAATCTGGGTCTTAGAGCATTGTCTGTCATACCTTTCTTCGTATGACTGATAAAGTCAAAGGTCCCCCAGATTTAGTACCTTAGTTCATGATTCCAGTTTAACTTAGCTTCTCAGTCATGCAATGGAAGACAATGGGAATTCGGTTACAGAGGACTGTCTTAAGCACACACATAAATGTACAACGAAAGTGAAATAAATATGTGCATCATTACCTGAGAAAGGTAGTTCATGTTGTGCATTTTTATTATCTATGAAAGGAATTTGACATGTCTCATTTGATAAAAGTTATCGTCCATACTGAGGAACTTTTTCTTTTGTTTCCAAGACTATTGCCTGTAACAACTGTCTTTACAGGTTTGCAGACCAAAAGAATACTTTCATCTATATTCTATGATGTAGGAATTAGGGGTCTCAGCTCAAAACAGCTGTGCAAGTGTTTAAAAAAAGGCCAAGTTAATTCTTAAGGGATGTTTGGTGCTGATCATGGGCCCATCTGTAGCCACCTGTGAGTAGAGGTGAGGGGGCCTTCTACTGGATAAAAATGCAATTGGGGCTTCCAACCTTTAAAAAATTGTGTTTTTTTTCATAACAGGAATTTACTGTATTCTATAGAATATATCATTCCATGCTCATTTCAGATAGCTAAATATTGAAATTAAGGCTGTCTCACTCCTGTCAAAACCTTGGTTGAGGGCATTTTTATTTGGAAATATGGTGTAAGAAAACAAGTTACTACTATTCTAAATTAAATTATTTTTAGCAAGCTGGAAAAATGGAAAACCCATGACTGATCTCCTTTATCAGTATTTATTGAAATTCTTAATTATAATGCTTCTATATTGCCAATCAATCACTGTGGAAGATAGTATTCATGACCGAATTCACTGTGCTTGAGATACATTTTCATGTTATAAATTCCTTTTAAAATTTAAGCAACCATGTCTCCCTTCCCAGCTTTGTTATTATGAATTGCAGTGCTAAATAATACGTTCAACTGGAGTAACCATAGTAACCTACATTTTGGTGTAATCATTTTACCCTTCACATAGTTTTATATAATTTTGAAATCTTATCAATCCTTCTTTATCTGTGTTTTCCTGTAAGTTGCTGTTTTTTTGTAAGTATGTACATTATGTATTTTAAACCATGATCTGATATTGTCTTCAACCTTAGTAATTCTGGAAAAAGAATCATTGCTTAAGCACCTGAATATGTCCATAGGTTTCACTAGAAAAAATGGATTGCTTCTTCCTTCTTAGATATTTTATATATAGATCTTTCAATGTATGAGTTCTTCAGAGGTATTCTTTTATGTTTGGTAGGGTGATCGGCATGTGGTGGCCGTTTAGAAATACAACTGATTATTCAAGAGAGCTTTGGGTTTTTTTTACAGCTTGGTTTATGACAGTTCTCAATTAGGGAGCACCATAGGTATGTAGACTTATTTTAAGTAAAAATGAGGTTCAAGATAGGTGACTTATCCAATGAGCAATGGGCCCAGAATGACTGTTTATCTTTCTTATTGGGTGATGTGAACCAGCAATTCACCTGCCCTTCAGTGTTAAACTTCATGCCCTTTTATTCTTCCTGGTGACCTGCAGAATAGATGTTTTTTCATTTTGTCTATGTCCTCATTTTTCTAGCCTGAGTCATAATTTTCTGCTGGTGTGTCACCCTCTGTCTCGCTGTATCTGGTGGCCATTCCAAAGGCAACAGTTCCTGTTACAGTTTATTACTTTAACACTGTTTTCCTTAAAATGCTTTAATGATGCTCCCCTGTCCTCCTGAAATGTTCACCTGTTAGTTGCATGCTGTGCTCTGAGTTCCTCATCCTCTTGCGCCTAGTTCTAGTTTGTCAGTTTACAGGCATATGTCAAGTAACTACTACTCACGTGGTCTTTTACAAAGTGCTTTGGTGGCACTTAAATAAAAAAATAAAAAATACACTGTAAAAATAAGTAATCTAATTATGACTTCAAGACTGAAGATTAAAACAGAAAATGGTGGATATGAACAAATACTAGGTTCCTTGCCACCACTAATTAAGTCTGTGACTTTTGGCAAGTTTCTGGACTCTCTGAACTCAGTCTCCTCATCTGTAAAAAAAATGGCAGGAAAAATACCTACATCTCAGGGCTATTTGATGATTGAATGAATTATTGCATGAAAGAAGATTGTCACAGTTCTTGCCCTGGAACTCCATAAGTGTAAATCCTGTTGTTGGATTTGTCCTTATGACATAAAAAGTGACTGTATATTTATTCTGAAATATGCAAAGAGCATAGACTGTCTGTGTGTGCCACCTCCTCCTGTCAGATTAACTTGTTTCCTCATGTTCATTTCTCCTTTCTTTATTCTAAACTATTTGTAATGATTTTCTATTATTTTGAAAAAAGATTTCTTCTTTTACGTCAGCTATTTCCCTTAAGCCTCATAAAGCCCAGCGTGGAGGCTACCATTCTCAGCCTTCATCTTTAATTTGAAGCCTGTCACCAGCTGTGACCAGGTGGGTCTATTCTTTGTCCCCTTAGGTACAGATAAGGGACACTGTTCATCTTGGGTCCTGACAAAGAAGGTATGCACTTCCAGATCTGAGCCTCCTGGAGCACTGGGGCCTGAGGGCACATATGGAAGTGAACCTTGGACCAGAGGATGTAGAACAGTTATCATCTGCACTTGTGGGACCTTTGGGTGATCTCTGAATGGTACAGGATGACTGGGGACACCACTCACATTGGACCACGACACCTAATGAGACTGATCACATGTAATTTTTCTGGACTAAAGTGAATTTCATACATAAATCAGAAATTATTATATTTATTTTGTACTTTTATTATTTAAAAATTTACTATTATTTTAAATTATTTAGTGACATTTATACTTTTTTCCAAGTCCATGGACTATTATTACATATATATGCATTATAGTACTGGTTAACAGTCTTGGATAAAAGTAGAGAGGTGAAGTATTTGTTAATGGCTTAACAAGGAATTGCATGCAATATGTAGCTTATAAACAAGATAACTAGCATTATGAATGTATTTGTTTTGTGTAACTTCACTTAGTCTCTTATAAGGCTGAGCAATAAAACATTTTATTCATATGAACTTGACCAGGTTAATCACTACCAGTTATAGTCCAATATAAGCTTAGATTCACAGCAATAAGTTTTTAGAGCAGTTACAGGTTCACAGCAAAGTTGAGCAGAAGGGACAGAGATTTCCCCCACACCCCGTCTGCCCTCACACATGCATAGTCGTCCCCGTTGCCAGCAGCTCCCCCCGCCCCCCAGAGTGGTGTTTTCGTCACAATGATGAACCTGCGCTGAAGCCTCATTATCACACACAGCCCGTAGTCCACATTAGGGTTCACCCTGCGTGTCGCATAGTCTATGGACTTGGACAAATGTATAATGACATATACCCACAGTGACAGTATCGCACAGAAGTATTTTTTGCTCTAAAAATCTTTTGGGCTCTGAATGCTCATCCCTCTCTCCCCCTGACCTCTGAGGACCACTGATCTTTTTACCATCTGAAAGTTTTGCCTTTTCCAGAATGTCATACAATTGGAATCAAATAACATGCAGCCTTTTCACATTGGTTTTTGGACTTAAAATATGCATTTCAGACTTCTCCATCTGTTTTCATAGCTCGATATGCTCCTTCTTAGCACTGAATAATATTCTGCTGTCTGAATTACCAGTTTATCTATCCACTTACTGAAGGACAGCTTAGTTGCTTCCAGGTTTTGACAATTAATTATGAATAAAGCTTCTACAAACATCTGTGTGCAGCTTTTTGTGTGGACATAAGTTTTCAACTCCTTTGGGTAAATAGCAAAGAGAGCAATTGCTAGATTGTGTGGTAAGAATATGCTTAATTTTGGAATATTTGTTTTTTGATGACATAAAATTACAAATAGTTGTACTAATACAAGCCAGGGTGGGTTTGTCTTTCCAGCTCCTACAGCCTTGTCGAGGAGTGTGTGAGATTCGTGTGCAGAGAACTGTTCCCACTTCAATCTATGGTTACACGTGAAAGACGATGACGAGTGATGAACAGACTCTTTCCCCAACCCTTTCCAGATGTTATCTGAAAAACACCTCCCTTCTAAGAACAGCAGGCAGGTTGCTCCCTGACTTAACAAAGTACACTCAGACACAAGTGGCTAGGCACAGCTAACTTTTCTGGTTTTTGTCGGTGACAAAAAGTGTCTGACACTGCTGCTGTACTGGTTCCTCGGTGTCCCAGCCAGGTTTGCTCCGGGGCTGCAGCTTGCAGGCTACCCAGAGCCTGGCAGGGTAGGAGGGCAATGTGGGTTAGGTGTATGTGAAACACCGGGGACAAACAGGGGAGTGGCAGCTTTGCCATGAGGTGTAGAGGAGGAGGGGCGTTTCTGCTCCAGGGGGTTCATAATGTATTGCACGGTATAAAAATCTATAATGGTGATGTAATTGTTGGGTTGCATTCTTTTTTGGTTTGCTTTTTTGCAGTAATCACAGTAATTTTAATAACCCCTTTAACTCTCAGAAGCGTCCCAGTTTGGGTGATGCTGTATGTGGAAACACTTTGTATACTACACTCTCATCTACAGCATCCCATGCCCCTGGCTTCCAGGTAGGTTGGGCCTATGGGGAGATTCAGTAGAGGATGTAAGGGTGTGATTTACCGTAAGAGAAATATATTTGGTCTCCTTCCTGGCATGGAGCTCCTAAAACACTTGGAATTTCCTAAGTGATGACAGTGATGAGGGTGCCTTTGGTTATGTTAGTGACGCGTGACCTTTGGAAAACACCTAAGGATGGGGGCTGGTTGCCCGTGGAGCCAACCCCATGATTAGAGGACTGGAACTTGCAGTCGTCCCCCCCCCCCGCCCCCGCCCCCCGCCTCTCACCTCTGGGTGGGAAGAGAGAGGCTGGAGACTGAGTAGGTTGCCATTGGTCAACGATTTAATCAATCATGCCTATGTAATGAAGCCTCTGTGAAAACTTGGAAGGAAGGGCTTTGGAGAGCTTATTGCTGGTAGACACACGGAGATTTGGTGTGATTGGCTCTTTGGAGAAGGCTTGGAAGGTCCGTTTCCTCTCCCCAAACCTTGCCCTAAGCATTTCTTTACCTGGCTGATCCTGAGTTACACCCTTTTATAATACGCCAGTAATCTATTGAGTAAACTCTTTCTCTGAGTTCCGTGAGCAAATTGACGGAACCCAAGGGAAGGCTGGTCACTGAAATCTGATTTATACCTGGGCAGTCAGAAGCCAGGGCACACCTAGACTTACAACTGGCATCTGAAGTGGGTGGTGGAGGGCAGCCTTGTGGGATTGACCCTCATATCTTGTGGGATGTGATGTTATTGCCGGGTAGATAGTGTCAGAATTGGGTTGAATTATAGGACACAAGACTGGTGTCTGGAGATCACTTGGTGGTGTGAGGGAAATCCTATCCCACATTGGAAATTGGGGGAGAGAGTGTTTATTTAAAGAAGGAAGCAATGTTTATTCCCCTAGATCTTATCTGGAGACGTGGCATTGAACTGGTTGTGTCCTTCCATCCAAGGTCATTACTCTTCTCAAGGCAGCTGATTTGGCAGCCTCTTCCCCTCTAGGTTTTGTTAACTGCTTCTCCGTTTTGGGGGCCTTGGAGTGATCACAGCTCAGCTGCAACTAAGCCCCGCTCCCCCCGCCAGGTTCTGCACTGTTCCTTGTGCTTCTCCCACCCCACACCTCCTTTGTGTAGTCTCTTTGTAAGTATTCCTCCCCCACATACTCCTTTTTCAAGTTTTCCTTCTATTTCGTATTGGAGCCCTGATCAGCACACCTCTGCTCCTGTTCCTCTCTTTCTCCTATGAATGAGCGAGGAAATTCTGTTTTTCTTCCTGCCTCTTCTCTCTGGGGGTTATTTAGGGCATAGATTGTAATATATGAAAAAGTCTTAGGAACCACTAATGTGTCTTTTAGGTCTACCTTAGTCCCAGAAAATTGCATTTCCAAATGGGTTAGTGAATTCTGAGCTTCCGTGAGATAGCATTTGTGGCACTGACACATTTTGAACTAAGGCTAATGGTGAAAACATTACAATCACTGAATGTAAAAAAAAATTAAGTAATAATTATTAGCCACCTTTTTGTTTATAAACATAGGTGAAAAGACAATTAACTAGCAAGTATGAAGCCATTTATGTCCAGATTGAATTGCTTTAACACTAATTTTCTACATAAAACTTGTTAAATGTTTTTACACATTAGTAATAAAGAGTATAGTGATAGCACGTTTAATTGAAATTTACATATACCTTTAGAAGTTAGAGAAAATTGACTTTATCATCAGCTCAGTGTTTTAAAAATACCTTTCCAACAAATGTTAATTAAAGGTGGAGTAGAATGTGAGAGATGGGGAAAGAAGGCGATGGTCTCTAGCTTTAGGAGAAAAACTGGGAGGAAGTGGCCATGTCCAGTTCTCTGGACCAGTTATCCCTGTAGAACTAATGCTCACGTCTATGGGGGCTGTGCATGCCGGTGGTAGAGAGGAACACAGTGGGCAGGGGCTGAATTGACGGTGCTAGGAGGGGCCAGACAGGGGAAGAGAGTGTAGAACACAGGGAAGAAGTTAGGATCAGGATCTTTAAGAAGAATGGGAAGAAGTCAGAGAGATAAGCTGTGGTCAAGAGCGAATTGAGGCTCCTCGTGGGGTAACTCTAATCATTGGTGAAACTTCATCCAATGATTTATTTTCTCTAATTAACAGAAGAAAATTTTTGGTAGCACAACTTCAAATATTTTCCTTTTTTCAGGATTAAAATATAGCAGGATCCCAAGCCCACAAAACTGATATCATTCCAATGACTTAAAATGCAAAATGTAGCACTAGGAGAGAATAATATATTTTAAACTATTCATGCGTATTCATCTATATGCTAAACAGGAAAATGGTCAATAAAGGAAGTAGAGATTATAAAGTGATTCCAAAGTGAGATACCTAAGCAGTTCAGTGCCTTTTAGTAACAAAGAGAATGCGTCCCCTGTAATGAGACTTTTCTTTCTCCAATTAGCCACCACCATTTTTTTTTTTTTTTTTACAGGAAGTTACCTTTATAGGAGCCCTGAGTCAGGAGAACAGTTCTTCCAGTTGTCAGCAAAACTGGGTGGAGGGTTTTCTGAAATGTATGTCTGTTTATCTATCTATCTATCTATCTACCCATCCATTCTCTTTTTTTAAATAAGAAAGACACATTTTAAAATTGGCCATTATTTGCAGGTTCTCCTGATAATGATGCACAACAAATCCATAAGGCCCAAAAAGAGGAGACCTATTTTTAGGTGTTTTTTACAAGAATTCAGTACATGTGTTATATTCTCTGGTAAGCTTCTTTTTAAAATTCTTCCAACTCTTTTTTTTAAGTATTTGAATCAAAAATATCATTTACAAATGTGCTTTCCCACATGTTTTTCACTCGGGGAACACTGCGCACTGAAAGATTTATCGAAGTAACCCTGAAAAATATTTTTATTCAAATGCGTTATTTACATCGGTGTTTTATACTTTTTTCTTTAAGAACAATAGTAAATTTCCTTTATAATGAACGGCATTGCAAATAGAAGATCAAAATTGCTTTCATTAAATACTTAATTTGTTAATCAGAATATTTAAGATATTATCTATCTACTGGCTTTTTTAACGGGTAGCCACTGCTGTTGAACACCCATGCTATTTTGGCTTTGGTAGACAGCCCTTTGTCAATTGATAAAATAAACGAATGATTGTTATATTTGGAATCTCTTTGTTCTACTTAGATTGCATGTACTTTAGTATGTTTATCTACTTGTGCCTCTTTTAAAACTTACTTTGTTGGACGCCAACTGTTAACCTGAATTTAGATTTTTACCTTGGATTTCATATGGATCTGACAGTCAAACATTTAATTAAAGCCTAAAAGATTTCAACTGGGTTTCTAGAGCCTTCAGATTTAGCCCTATAGCCTTCAACAGGTTAAGTGCTTTAGGTCACTGTTTCCTTAGTTATCAAATTTAGCTTTTCTTTATAGTTCCAAAATTTAAATAATTTTCATTTGTTCTGCAATGTTTGTGTTTCTCTTGGAAATGTCTGTCAGAAAAATCCTTAGCAAATTGAATCCAGGTGGGGTCTAGGAAGTATTATTTCTTTACTGCCTGGAGTGGCACTGCCCGCAGAGCTTAGTGCAATGGCTTTAATACATGCCCACAAATTCTTTGACACTCCTATTTTTAAAAGATAGAGCCTCATCCCCCTGCTTAATAGAATATGGCAGAACTGACAGGTGTGTGACTTCTGACAAGGTATGTTAAAAAGCATCAAGACTTCCTCCTTGCTCTCTCTTGGAACGGCCCGCACTGATGTAAACTAGCTCCCGTGTCATGAGGACACTCGAGCCCCCTGCGCAGCTCACCCGACAACAGCCATGGGAACGAGCCGTCTCTGAAACAGGTCCTCCAGTCCTAGCCTCACCTTAACAAATCTTGGCAGCAGCTTCACGAGAGATGCTAAGTTACAACTGTCCAACCGAATTGCTCCTGAATTTCTGACCCATAAGGATCGTAAATGTTCATTGTTCTTTTAAGTTGTTAAATGTGGTGGACATTTGTTATGCAGCAACACGTCACTAATACCTTTGCCCATATATTTAAATGAGGAACTTAACACTATCTATTGTACGTATCTGCAAAACTATACCTAAATTAAAACCCATCTTATTTCCTGAGGAACTAGGTGTTTCAGAGCTCCGTTAGAAGACTATTTCATGTTCAAAGACATTAATTTAATATAAAGAATACAAATTTCCTCTACAGTTAAATAGCATTTTCTTTTGTGGCAGACCTAATGGAAGCTGGCCTCTGTTCTTTATTATTCTCTTCCATCATTTTTCACAGGTAAGCATCTTGCTTGGGTTGATGGTCATCACTTACTAATTTATACTTATTGAGCTGCCCTGTACATTTCAAGTCAAAATAGAAATTATATACAATGTAATAAAAATTTATTTCTCCACTTAAGGAACTTAGACTTTTCAACAAAACACGATGTGAATGTACAGGGCATATGGTTCAGACCATGCTGACATATATACAGAGATAAGGTAATGCAGCAGAATGAATACCCTATTGTTGTTGAATATTTATATACAGTATCTTATTTAATCCTCACAGTAATCCTACGAGGCATAAAATAAGCCTTTCCCTAGTGGTGGTATTGCTTCTTTTGAAACTAGAGATTCTTCTGATTATAAACACATTTTGGAGACTTTGAAAATACAGAAAGATACCTTAGTGTGGTATTAGTGTACATTAACCCAGCACGCTGGCGTACCAGGTGTGTCAGACAGCGACCGCATCTCAGGGCAGCCAGTTCCGTGGCTTAACGAGAGGCGCCTCCGAGAGGGTGGGGACAGCTGCTACTGGAGAGCAGGGAGCACACGGTCTAACTAATTAGACTGGGTTTTTGTCCTGCCCTACATCAGAGAGAGATCCAGCCATGTTTTTAAATTTTTCTTTTTCTACCTCAAAGGTGTTACCAAGGGGACTCTCTAGAGGTAGCACAGACAGTAAACTAAGGTTTTCCGTAGCTCATATTATCAGGGAACACGTAGCACACATGTCTCCAGGGCACTCCAAGTGACTTTCACATAAGCTCTCACTCTAGCAATTGAACACCGGTTTCTTTGTCCTTTCTGGGTTAATCTGAATAAGCCCTTACCCTCCAGACCAAATTCAAACCATGTACTTTTTCACTTATTAAATGAAAAGTGGAATGTGTATAGTTTTCAGTTTAGACTCCTACACATCGAGCTATTGTGAAGTCTTTATGAAACTTTAAAATTTGTAATTTAATCCATCCCAAATGCAAATGCAGTGGTGTTTCCCTTGATCAATCCCAAAGATGTCATGTTTGTGTGTTCTATAGACTCTGTATATAAGGCAACTATGAGGGTGTCAAGCAGTCTTTTGACAGTGCTTTGGTGATGCTATGTAAAGATTATTTACCAGAAGATATTCCAAGTGATTGATGTATTCGAATACCAAATGCTAAAAAAATGTTTTGTGTTTCTTGAAATTCTACAGGCATATGAATGAACTATGTAGAAAAGAGATATGACAGAGGTACTCACTGGAAGTTGAGGATCGTTTTCTTTAGGATCCTGTAATTTATGGCATTTATTTTATAAACCAACTGGAAAAAATGAACGAGAAAAGAGAAATCTCAGAAGCTCATCAGCCCTGGGTTTTTGCTTTTACAGCTTGTTCAGAGACTTGGACGTCCTGAAAGGAAGGAGGACTGAGGCTAATGAGCTTTTGGCTTTCAGATGAGAGCCAGTCCCTCGAGGAGACTGTTGAATTATTTCTCATATGGCAAGAAGGGATAATGTGATATGTAGAAAAAAAAATCTTTTTCTTGCTTCCAATAGTCCACTAAATTGCACAATACTCCTACAACCCTTCTCAAACACTTAAACATGTTCTGGGACCACAATTTTGTACACACGCAGGGAAATCTCAGAAGGCCGAAGCCGTTGCTCTGCTTCAAGGAGGGAGGCTGGCGAGTGGGTGGTTTCCGAGGCCTGATCATAAGGTGGAGCCATAAATGCAGCAGGCTGTGAGGGAACGATTCTCAGTAAATAACGGCCTTTCAACTTTCATGTGAAGACCAACAGCTGCTGAAACTCTCGGGAAAATGCTAGAGAGATGTAAGGATGCGCAGAGAAAGAACTTTTGGCGCTCTCACAGATGAAGGTCAGCCCTGGATATTCTCTGGAGAAAAAACATTGTCTTTTTGCATCACATTTTAAACATGCAGTGGTTTATATATATTCCAAATTAAAGAGAAATGGCTCTATCAACTACTCATCTAACATATACTAAAAACTTGGTATTGCAAGGCAATGAGGAGGGTATTAAAAATGGTGAAGTATAACTCCTAGTTTCAGTGAACTTGAGATTTGAGACAGAAAAAGACACACATAGGAAAACCTCACGAATGATTCAAGAAGCTGAGAAGCGATGTTTGCTAGTAACAGGGTCTGGCTTTTTATTTACGGAAGACCTGCTTGCCCTCAGACCACAGTGCTCTGAGTACCAGCTGACCTCTCCTTAAGTCAAGATGGACTCTAGTAGAACATCCGAAGGCTCATAAAAAAGTACGCATATTATGTATATATCTTGCCACTCATAACTCAAAAGCCACCTACTGCTTGCCCTGTTCCAACAGGAGCCAACTTATTAAGCTGGGCAAACAACACTGGTCTCCAGTATCTTTCCTTCACTAAGTCCACCAAAAGAGCCCGACAAATCAGTTATGTCTAAGTAACAAATTCGGTAAAAGTGGGACTTCCAAGAATGCCTTTCTCTGATGAGCTAGATCAGTGGTTCTGAAATTGGAGTGCGCATCAAGATCACCTGCTGGGTCCTACTCCTGGAGCTTTCAGATCCAGTACATCAGTAGGTCTGGGGTGGGGCTGGGTACTTTATATTTTCTTAAGATCCCAGGCGATGCTGCTGCTGTTACTCTGGGGACCATACTTTGAGAACTGCTGAGCTAGGTGAACACACTGGTTTGATTTCAGTTGTGGAAACAGAACCTGTGGCGGGCATCACCTTGTGAGTGATGGGAAAGGATGGCATGAGATGATGCCATGGAATTAGGTAGTGACCAGGTTACTCAGCACCTTGTAGTTTATGTTAAGTGCTGAGCATCTATCCATGGTTTTGAAGTAGATGAGTGACGTGATCTAATTTTCACTTTTATTTTTATTTATTTTTTTCAAGATGCTCCTTCTTTTTTTTAAGATTTTATTTATTTACCTTTAGAGAGGGAAGGGAGAGAGAAAGAGAGAGAGAAACATCAATGTGCGGTTGCTGGGGGCCATGGCCTGCAACCTAGGCATGTGCCCTGACTGGGAATTGAACTGGGAATTGAACTGGGACTGCGATGCCTGGTTCGCAGCCCACGCTCAATCCACTGAGCTACGCCAGCCAGGGCTGATTTTCACTTTTAAAGATCACTCTGCCTGTTCTGAGTAGAACGTATCCGGGAGAAGAGGACCAGAGGTGGTGTTAACAGGTGAGAGATGACAGCTGGGGAGATAAAAATGAGTGTGCTTAGGCTGCAGCCCTGGTGACGAAGGCAGGGAAAAGTGGTCAGACCCAGCTTACATCTTGGAGGGAGAATCAGCTGCAGACACTTGGGGATGGACTGATGGTGGGTGTGTGGGAGAGGCAGCTGCCAAGCCAGACACTGAGCTGCCGCCACACAAAGCTGAATGGATGGAGCACTGGAGGCACAGGACGGGGAGAAGCCTGTATGGGGAGTGGACTGGTGGTCACAGAGCTGAACTTGGGTCGGACACGTTCAATAGGGACAACGTGGAGATTTTTCAACTGTTGGTTACAGAAGTGAGGAGGTCAGAAAAGAGGTGGGGGCTGAATATAAATCTGGTGGGACCCAGAGCCGGAGAGGTGAGTCCCTGTTGGGTGAGAGTGGGTCTGGGACTGGAGGCCAGATTTAAGGGCCGAGGAGAGGAGGAGGAGGGAACTGATCGGAACCGGAGAGGAGAGGAAAACCAGAAGCGTGTGACGGCATAGAAGCTGACGGGAAAGGCATTTTGAACAGGAGGCACAGTCTGGAGATGGAAGTGCTGCTGACATCATGTAAGATGAGAATAAAAATGCAATCATTCGTCTAGCAACGTGGGAATCAGAAAAGTCCCTGGAAACGCCAGCAAGGGCAGCTGTGGGAACCTGGTGGGGATGGGAAGCTGGGCCGCAGTGAGTTCAAGAGTGAGTGGGAGGAACCAGACACTTCTTCCCTGAATCATTGATCCAGACATTGATTCATCCAGTTCAGTGTTAAACAGCTGTAATGTGAGCAACCACATGGCCCTGTGGAAAAGATGAAGACTCAGTTTCCTGCCTGGGAATGGCTGGTCACAGTGTGAATGGCGGGACAAACAAGTAAGCACCTTCTCCCTGCCCTGCCCTGCCCAGACTTTCCTCAAAACAAGTATGACTTCCTGGTGTTGTGACTCTCTACTGGTCTCACAGAGCTCCCCAAATTTTTCATGTCCAGACATACATAAAAAATGATATTATTGACAACTACCAATTTGCATTTCTTAATCTCTTCACCTCTTCCTCAGGGTTGAAAGTACAGCACAGGAAATACAGTGAATAATATGGTAGTAACTATGTGTGGTGCCAGGTGGGTACTAGACTTATCAAAGGGATCATTTGGTAAATTGTATAAAGTCGAACAACTATTCTGTACACCCAAAACTAATATAAACTGTATCGAATGAAAGAAATGGCAATATTGGCATAGATCCTTGAGTTGGCTAGAAAGGCTTCTCAAGGCTGAAGCTGTGTCCTGGAAAATCTCATTTCAGCCTGCAGCACAAAGGGAGCCCGAGTCACCCCCAGGCTGGCTCAAGCTGTTATCACGTCAACCGACCGAGGTATGGCCGGTTCTATTCCTACCTAGGTTCTTCCCATCAAAACTAAAGTTCAAGAGGTCCATGGGAGAGAAATTCTGAATTTTGGGGTGCCTGGCTTTGGGTATTTTCCTGACCTCCCTTTGTGGTATGATTAGGAAATGTTACCACTACTAGTATAGCATTTGTCTGATGTATATTATTATTTTAAAATCTTTTTACATATTTTTGTTACGTATTTAAATATCATGCCTTATTTCTTCAATTAAACTCTAAGATTTCTAAGGACAAGAGCTATGAATCTATCTGCTTTCTCTTTGCCCTCCCAGGGCCAGTGGAGTGCCTCTCACGGTGTGCGTCGTGCTCATTGACTGGTACACATGTAGGTGTGTGAAGTCTGCATTTGCTGCCCAGGCTTAGTTTGTAATAGAAGAGAAATAAGCATTGTTTTATTATCTTGTGCTTAAAATCAAGCCCGATTTTCGCTTTTGACTGGTAAGACTCATCTGGCAAAATGTGGCTGCAGTGGAGCTTTAGCAGACTATGTACATATATATTTGTAAAAAAATTGATTATTAGATCTTTAACTCAATACTTGTGAGTTTTTAAAAATGATTTTTAATTGATTTTATGGAGAGAGAAAAACACTGATTTGTTGTTCCACTTATTTGTGTATTCAATGGTTATTTTCCTGCCATAGCAAATACAGCATAATCACCACAGTGCAATCTCTCTTTAAAGACTTTGGTTCATGTAGTGCCTTCTGTTTCCAAACATCAGAGCTTTACACCCCACCCGCTGGTTTCAGGAAGAACCTGTGAGGTCAGAGAGCAAGCGGAATGCACACGGAGTACCCTACATGCTGCTTGGGAGAGTAAACACACACTTAGGCTGATCTTCTTGGGTTTGCCTTTTCTCTGAGAAGTAAATTATGGGTTACTTGATTAAACCACCAACTAACCCAGGTTAATCAGTATTTTAGAGAATTAAAATAGTACATTTAGAACAGTATATTTAAATGTGATGTTTTCAGAATTACACTGAATTTCTACTGAAATGGATGCATAAGAGCGATTCTGTAATTCTGGAATCTCTTGCATAGAAGTTTCCAAAGTGAGGTCTCTATTTATTCTCCCTGGAGGCACAGCAATGGATTCAATCTCTTGTATGGAATTTCCATAGCACCATGATTCTACAAAAGTTATTTAAGTAAAATAACTCAATAATTTAAATTTGTTTTTTACTGTTTTAATATAGCACTTACTACTACTTATTTATAATTAAATTTTTCTTTGATGTGTGCTTTTTTATTGTTATTTTTTAAAGACTTATTTATTTTTAGAGCGAGAGGAAGGGAGGGAGAAAGGGAAACATCAATGTATGGTTGCCTCTCGTGCACCTCCTACTGGGGGCCTGGCCCACAACCCAGGCATATGTGCCTTCGACTAGAAATCGAGCTGGTGACCCTTTGGTTTGCTGGCTGGCACTCAATTCACTAAGCCATGCCAGCCAGGTGATGTGTGTTTTATTATTAAATTCATAAAAATTCTTGCAAAATATCCTTTCCTTACCTGCATTATATAATGAAGAATAAGAATTTTCTAAGACTTAACTTGCTCAAAAGGGGAAGGTAAAGCCACAGCAGGAAGTGGCTCCGATCTGTGCACGTGTCCTCCTGTCTCTTCTCCGCCACTTCAAACATGGTTTTGTTTGGGATACATAAAAACAAAAAGCACAGGAGCCCAAGCTACATGTGAGTTCCTAAATGGTTTGGAATGACAAATGGCAGTTACTGCGAGTGGAGAAAATTCGGCAAATGGGTATAGAATCTGTCTGGAGTTCATTGGAGTTCAAATACAGAACTTCTTAAAAAACAGAAATCATGTTCAGAGAACATGGGAACCAAAGACACGCAGGCCCGACATTTTTCTCTGTGGAGCTCTCTTATTCGTAGAGAAGACAATGTGAACACCCAAGAGAATCTTTTTCAGATAACTTCATGCTTGCTGTGAAGTCATGGGACTTTCGGACATTAGGGTGAAGGACAATGAAGGGAGAGCTGTCTAAACCCGGCCTGAAGCATGTCTGACATGAACGTCGCAGTTTCCTCATGGTAAATCATCCTTTGGTCAAACTGGTGGGAACCCTGTCATGCATCCATTGGCCTCAAGAACCATAGGACAATATGTATCATACATTCTGCCTCGTAGGAAACACTAGTCATGAACACAATGTCCAGGCCAAATCTAGATCTATTGTTCCATGGAACGTAGTACCACACCATATTCTTCCTTACACACATGGCAAAATTAATCAATTAATACTTATTGGACTTATGCTAAAGCATGTATAACTATGACTATTAATTGTAAAACAACCTTATTTTTTGATAAGAAAACAGGTTTTCATAAACAGTTGTCCTGGAAATTTTGAAAAAATTTACATTTTCATTTATGAAGGTCAAATTTATTACATGCGACATTTGAATTGTAGCCAGAAGAAGAAAAAAGTGTGATATTCAGAATCTTTGATAATACAACTGGGTGAATTATTTTCCTTCTAAAATTCAACTTTTTTGGTCATCATGTGTTTCACTGATTTATTCGTTTTATTAAATTTATTGGGGTGACATTGGCTATTAGCATCATACATGTTCCAAGTGCATATTTCTATGCTACAAGATCTGTGTATTGCACTGTGTGCTCACCACCCAAAGTCAACCATCTTCCATCTTCATGGATTTGACCCCCTCCACCCCCTAAAATTCAACTTTCACATTCAACTTCACTTTCAGTAGGAACTGGAGACCATTCCTCTAAATGCATGAAGCATATTTCATTATTTGCTAGAATCCAAAGAAGCGGAATCTTTAATGAAGTTTATTTTAGTAACAGATACCCAGTCCTAAGGTGAAGATAATATGATTTCTTATTGGGACTGGAGGTTGAATTACAATGGTAGAAATTATAATTTATCAATATAGATTATGATGTTTGCTAAATTATTTTAATGTTCAGGCTAGAAAAATAACAATTCCGGGGGAAGTTTTTCGCCCTCCAAAAGAGAGGTCTAGTTTTGTCAATGCATGAGATTGGCTCGGGCTTTGTAGTTAAGTTTATAGTGACTGAAGCCCTATAGCGATAGATCAGTCAGGATTAAGCAGTTGTGCTGGCCCACGCGGCTGAGCTGTGTGTTCGCTCCTGCGGCTCAGCTGTGTGTTTGCTCCTGGGGCTCTGCTGTGTGGTGGAAAAGAACTGGACTAATCAGAAGCCTGGGTTTCAGTACTAGCTCAGTCACTTGGGCCACATCCCTTGGCTTCTACCTCATCTTCTTTATCTGTAAGATAAGAACAACAGTACTTGTAGGGTTGTTGGGATGATTAATAAAAATTTGAAAACACCACGTAGCGTGCCACCCAAATATAAATGGATATACTTGTCATGTGATATTAATATTACTTCAAGAAGACAAAATCAAAACATTAAGACTGGTATCAACTTTTTCTTCTTTTCTAATATAACTTAGGTAATATAAATCACTGAATAGAAGTGAATGATTTACTAAATAATCAGCCAAAGGAGACAAAATAGAAAATATAAACAGTGAACAAAATATCAATTATTTCTGGCCAAAGGCAAAGGGAAACTATAACCTCTTTCTTAGAGGAAAAAAATATAAATACAATGAAGATTTGTTCAGATACTTGCTTGATAATGCCTTTATTGTGGGCCTGAATTCCAGGATAGTATAAAGATATTTAATATCTTTATATTTCTGCTATATAAAAATCTTAGTTATGTAACACATAAGAGAAAGTTTATATGAAAGAGTACAGCATGTGGATATTATTTCCATTACACACATTAGATATTGGCAATATGGTTTTGAGTTCAAGTAAAGAAACTTCTGATTCAATTAGGATTGTTTTAAAATTAAATTACTCTTTATTTGTCTCATTTTAGAATAATAAATTACCTCATTTGGAATTAAGGATGAATTCACTCACAGTTATGTGAAATAATTGGTGCAATATTTTCAAAGGTCATGATGCAGGGTAATAATATATTCTAGGAAGTTTGTATTTTTTAATTATTTTTAATTCCTTGATTTGATTGAATAATTGTATTAGTGTCATGGACTGTAAATAGATGAAAAAGTTAGAGGGCAGATTCTGATGTCTTCCCACATTGTTCAGCTTTTCTGTGTGTATACCAGAGAATTTAGGGGGGAAAGACAAAATGAAGAATACTGAATTTCCAAGACAATGTATATGTTACTATACATATATGTGTATATATATATGCAATTATATGTACAAAGCACCTTTCCCATAAATTTTGTAAAATTAAACTAGAAAGCATAATGTTATTGATGTTTAACAGAATTAGATTTAAGCAACAAACTCAATATTGTAGTCACTAAATTACTTAAACATGAGTTCCTTAGTGTCAGTAAGTCCCATTCTTTCCGCTGCTATTGACATAAACTGCACACAAGGAAATATTTCCTATATTAACTGCAGAGTCAGTTCTGACCAATTATGCTGCTCTCACTTATTCTTTCCTACAAGTGGTACTACTGACCCCTTACCATATGTTGAGCAACATCCTTCAATGTTACTAGACCAACAGAACAGCTAGAACTTAATATCTTAGTTAAATTGGCTAAATTTAACCTAACTAAAATATCTTAGTTAAAATCCTCAGGATTGTCATAATGTTGCCTTTGCAGATGGTTTGCTGCATTCAAAGAAACTTAACTGGTGACAGTTGTGTTCCACCTTGCATTTGACCTTAGACAAGTCACTGGGCCTGTCAGTCCCTCAGAATCCACCCCCTGGGAACCAGGACGATGTCCTCATCCAAGCCTCGTCCAAGAGGCCTGTTGGAAGCTGAAGTGAGATCATGTATGTTTGAAATGGCTAAAAGTAAATTAGGGTAGCAATGTCAGGGTTCAAATAAATTATGGCTCTAGTGTAACTGGAAATAACCGTTGCTGAGGTTGTGGCTACCATCTCCGCTGAAGTCCAATCCTGGAGTTAAGGACTGGTGCATAGGAGCAGGCTTGTGGGTTGTGTTACAAAGCAGAAACACGTGGCAATTACTGCCCTAAACTAGAGAAACGGTCCTTCAGGTATTCAATTGTTTTACATACTCTAGGATGTACAAATACCAAGTTTGGATACCAATTGGAGAAATCAGCATTTAGCGAGCATTTATTCTTTACCAATGCCATCTTTTTGTGAAGACACAAACATGTATAAACCCTGATTCCTGACGCTGAGGGGTTCAGACTTGTTCCTACATCTTAGCTGCGCAAGGAGGTACAAGCCGGCTTCACACCCGGCCCGCAGAAGGTAGCTCCCAGTCTCACTAGCAGCTTGTGTGCATCAGCCTGGTCAGTTGTAGAAACAGGAGAGTAACAATAGACAGCCTATACCGTTTGCTTATGGACATCAAAGACTTCCACAGCATCAGCAACTGTTACGAACGTCTGTAATTTTACTTTTGTATTCTTTGTTTCCTTATTCACCTCTCTCTCCCCCAATAATGGCCATGAATTAATCCAGCAATTAAACCCAACAGGTTGACTGACTGGGATTTTTTATAAACCAGAAGCACTTCATATACGACAATGCATATAGTTCGAATAAGACAGAGATAAAGTTCACTAAGAGTAGGAGCTCAGTAAATGCTTGTGCAATGACTGATATTAAATTCACTGAACCATTCTCTTGCTTGCCAAAATAGGAATTTTATCAGAGAGTTTCCGTGTGGTTAAAAGACAATGAGATACATATAAAAAACCATTTCCAAAGTTAAAATGGCAGGGATGAACATGCGCAAATAACACCGTAATTGGCTTCTAAGTCAGACAGGATAAATCACAGCATGTGGTTTTTCTAGTTTCTGGTGACAACTTTCCAGGAGTTTACAAGGATGAGGTGATGCCTGGGAAGCAGTTAGAGCGCCAGGCAAAGAAGCGCTCAAGCAATAAAGTGTTATCTTTTCAATCCTCCAATTTCAGTTTACCGTTTTCTCCTTGTAGAGTGTAGATTGTTAGAAATCACCACATCAGGCAACCCGTGAGAGTTTAGTATTCTAGATAATGTGTTGATATTTGCATTGATATTTATAAATCACGCTTGGTGTCTGACATGACACAGGGGAGAAGTGAGCTGTCATTACTTCACTGTTTTGCAGTAAGGAGAGTGGAGGGCTCACATCTCCAGAAAAAAATTAAGAATCAGAGATTATTTCTGACTTATGTTTAGAAGTTCATTTCTCCAAAAGTCAATATAAAAAAAAACTACATGAACCAGGGTTTCTTTACCTGGGGCCCCTAGTTTCTGAACCCCCGACATTGCACACCAAGTTTATTTGTGTATGTGTGTACTTTTTTCTTAAGAAAACAATTCCTAGATTTTGTAAAACCACAAAAGGAAGGTGATTCTCTTCAGATTAAGAATTACTGGTATAGAAAGTCTCTCGCATGAGTAGTTTATAACGTGTTTCATTTGTGGTTCACAAATGAAACGGTTCACATTTGTTTCTCTCTTCTTTTCCATTCATTTAATGAATCTTGACTGAATGACTACTATGGCTTAGTAGCAGGAACACAGCAATGAATAAGACACAACCGAGTCCCTGCTGTTCTCATTGGACTCATATTCTAGAGGGGGCAAATGGAAAGCAATGAATAAAATATAAAATCAGGTAGCAACAAGTGTGAAAGAAAGAAAAGGAAGCAGAGGTGAGGGGCAGCCTGAGAGGTGAGGTAGGGCATGGTGTTAGGGGCGCAGGGAAATGTCTCTGGGGCAGGGACTTCAGAACAGAGGCCTCAGGGATGAGCAGGAGGAAGGTGAAGAGCAACCCAGGCACTCTCTAGGCTGGATTTTATCTTTAATTGTGTTATGCTGACTCCCGCATATGGTCCTGCTCACTTTGTGTTGCTACTTTTTTTGGTGGCTTTTCTTTCATAGGCCCAAGGGACATGCATTTCTGCTCTCAGTTTCCTCTCTTATAAAACCAAGGTTTTGACCAGCTGATTCCTTAAAATGTTAATACGCTGTGGTGCTTACTATTGTTTTATTGTCTTTATAAAGTTCACATGTTTCAAAGTTGTCCCAAATTCAGTACTCATCCGGCCTAAGCCATAAATTCCATAAATAATTCATCCACCAAAGTAGAATGGATGTCCCTTGCCTCTGAGAAGCCTAAGATCTGATGGTGATATACTTCCTGGAAAGTTAAATTGTGCTCTGTAACTACACCAAAGTGTGGGTGAATTATTCTTATTCCCTGGGGAGGCGTTATCAGCACCTAAGTCTGTCTGAAGGGTGAGGGTTCACCATGTAGCACTCTGACAAAGGTATATTCTTGTTGCGCTACAGGGATACCCAAGATCAACACTGCTCCTTCGAGACTGAATGCTGGGAGAAACACTGTGTGTGGTAGGAATTGAGTAACAAGAATTATAATCAGTGAAGAAGTAAATGATAAAAAAAATACCGCGATAAGAACAGGATGCCGTAGAAAAGGAGTATGCAGAGAACATGAATGGTCTCATGTGTTTTTGTGACACATTTAAAAATTCAAAAGTTTTGGAAAATAAATTAGCAAAAAATTTCTCAGAAAGAAGATAACAATGACAAAGACATAGATAATGAGAGACAAAGGTTAAAAAAAAACAACACAGAGAATAAGGCCAAGAAGCCCAATGCCTAAACTGTAGGATATTTGGAGAGAACACAGAAAACTAAGAGAAAGAAATTCTTTTTAAAAATAAGAGAGTATCTTCAGAAATAAAAGGCTAAAGGTATAAATAAACAAGTGCCTGGAAAAATTTTAAAGAAGAAAGAGAATAATAGTAAGGAACATCAATCTAAATTTTTTATTGAGAAGAGGAAAACAGATTAGACACAGGACTGGGAATAAGGTGACATTAGACTTCTCAAAATCAAAACTACAAACTAGAAGGCAATCATGTAATGCTTAGAAATTTTTTTTTAATTTTTTTTTTAAAGATTTTATTTATGTATTTTTTAGGGAGAGAAGGGAGGGAGATAGAGAGAGAGAGAAACATCAATGTGCGGTTGCTGGGGGTTATGGCCTGCAACCCAGGAATGTACCCTGGCTGGGAATCGAACCTGGGACACTTTGGTTCCCAGCCCACGCTCAATCCACTGAGCTATGCCAGCCAGGGCTGTAATGCTTAGAAATTTTAAGAAAAAATTATTTCAACCTAGAACTCTGTAATTAAATAAATTATCCATCAAATGTCAGGGCAGATTTAAATCATTTTGAACATGGAAATTAATTTCAACATCTTCTTAGGAAGACATTGGAAGATCTGCTCCATTGCAGCAAGGAAGTAAACTGAAAGTGGGGAATATAATAAACTCTAGAAACAGACGGTCCAGCACAGTACCCTGGGTGACGGTGCAGGTTGACACCTGGGAAGAGGGTTGGATTACAGGTTGTCCAGAGGAAAGCAGAAAAATAGGAATGTCCATGTGAAATATCTTCAGGAAAGAATGAACTAGATGAAACAAACCTGATAGATTTCCAGATCAATAATATCAATATATTTTTTAAAAGTTATGCAGCTTTGGCAGAGAGTTTGGAAATGAACAAGTGAAAGGAACATAGGAAATAAGCCTTGTCTTCCTCAAAGGAGGTAACTAAGGGGAAAAAGTTGTTTTATATAAGGGAATGTAATAATATAATATTATGGGGTGTGTGTATGTGAAGTAGAAGAGCTACATTCTTGTCTTTTATAGTTAAATAACTAAAAGAGAAAAATCAAGAATTATCAGTTAAGTATTATTTTTAGAAAGATAGAAGCAAATATCAACAGAACCAGCAAAACAAAAATATAAAAACAAAAACAAAATAAAAACCCTGAAAATGATTGTTTTGGGGAGCAGAAACCAGGGGAGCAGAAAGATGAAGCAAGGGTTTGTTGATTTTTGTTATACAAATAATAGAGTAAATATCACAAAAGGAAACGGGCAAAATCATCTGGATTTGATGTAGACTGGGTGGGCGAGATGAGTAAACTAGAGGAAATCTGAACTAGTTTCTAGACAAATGATTGCATTAGCCAATATGAAGCCGAGAAGAGGAAAGAAATAGGTATCCAGTAACAAGAGATATGGGGAGACACAAGAAGGTAAGCTGCATTTTAGACACCCTGTGTGTGAAGGTGGATGTGGCCTCAGGATGATTCAATCTTATTGTATCAGAACTCTCTCCTCTTTGCTTTCCTTTCGTTTGCTGACTTGAGTCTCTGAGACCAGCTTCTTCTTGAGGTAAGCAACATGACTGTCAGCATACTAAGGATTACATCTTTTAGTTGGTGACCAGAAAGTAAAATAAGGAGTCTTATTTAACTGGTTTTCAAAATTCTGAAAGTATTATAATGATCCAGGCCTGATCATACAGTCCCCTCTGTGGTCAGTGGCTGGAGCTATTACTGGGTTGGCCAAAGAGGGAGTTTGTTTCTTGGTACAATGGTTCTAATAGAGCTTAGTTGTCTTTTTAACTTCATTTGAAACAATTTTGTTAAATGGCACTATGACAGCTATCATTTCAGTATGCATTCAGAAGAAACATAAAAATTGGTGAATTTTTGTGTAGCCATTTTAAAATTGAAGATAGGAGAAAATATACATTTTTGGCATATTATGCTTTATTACTTCAAGAAAGGAAAAACACAACTGAAATGCAAAAAAAGATTTATGCAGTGTATGGAGAAGGTGCTGCGAATGACTGAACATAGCAAAAATGGTTTGCAAAATTTCATGCTAGAGATTTCTCTCTGGACAATGCTCCATGGTCAGGTAGACCAATTGAAATTGATAGCGATCAAATTGAGACATTAATTGAGAACAATCAACATTATACCATGCAGGAGATAGCCAGCATACTCAAAATAGCCAAGTCAATGAAGTTATGGGTGGAAATGAAAGATGTATCTTTTATTGTATGGAAAAAACTAAATGGACTCTTTGGCCAACCCAAATGGACCTTAATGACAAATGTTATGGTTGCTTCAACTGGACTTCATGTAGCATTCTTCCACAACACCCATTGCTTTATTACCCGTGCATCCTTTGTCATCTATTGTACTTTGTTGAACTTTTCATGTGTGCATACTACAAGATTTTAAGCACCTTATTTGAAAATGTAAAGTATAATTATACAGGCAAACACCAGGTTTTATAAGAATCGTCCATGTCAGAAGAGTCAACTTAAGAGTTTGCAAACTTTAATGATTCCCTTACAATCATGTGCTGCTTAACAATGGGAATATCTTCTGTGAAAAGCATTGCTGGGTGATTTCTTCTTCGTGCAAAACATCAGTAGAGTGCACTTACAAAACCCCGCTATACCCCTAGGCTCTGTGGGATAGCCCGCTGCTCCCAGGCTACCAGCCTGTACAGCAGGTGACTGTACTAAACAGCCTGAGACTAAATCAAGCACAGGGGAAAATGATGCAATCAGGAGATGCATGAGATGTTTGAGATGCCTGAGGCTGCTGTCAGCCTAACCCAACATACCGTTTTACAGCACATTTTTGTAAAAGTAGGAAGAGTACACTCTAAAATACTGATAAAAGGTAGAGTATAGTAAATACATAAACCAGCAACAAAGTCGTTGATTATCCAGTAGTATGTACTGTACATAATTGTATGTGCTATACATTTATGCGACTAGCAGTACATTGGCTTGTGTACACCAGCATCACCGCAAATATGTGAGTAATGTGTTGCACTAGGTAGTTACCATGGCTGCGAAGTCACTCACTAGGCGGTGAGAATTTTCGGCTGTGGTCTAATCTTACGGGAACGTTTTCATATATGCGGTTAGTCATGGACAGAACCGTTGTTATGCTGCACGAGGCTGTACACACAGCCGACCTAGAAAGCCATCTTTATATCGTAATCGTTTTCAAAGTTAAATATTTTTTGTTACTGTTTTGTGATACAAATGTTTGATTTTGAGTTAGATTTTTGAGAGAAATAAATTCAGGGACACTTTATAAATAAGGCAGTTGGCTATAATGTACTGATGTTATCTTCTATAATTTATAAATTGCTTTGGAAGTTTTTCTAAAAGAGCCCCAAGTGTTTTTAAACAATAAGGCTATTTATTGAGTAAACATGTATGTAGTATTCATTATATACCATGCACAGTTTAAGTGCTTTATATCTATTAATTCATTTAAACCCACAATTACCTTATGAGGAAGGTATTATTATTATTACAACCACTTTAGAGATGGAGGGCTGACATACAAAGAATTTAAAACCTTATGTCACACACTAGGGAGCAGCACTGGGATTCAGTCCCAAATTCATGCACCTCACCACCGATGACACTGAACTGTCTTAGTGATGCTAATTTTTCTGATAGAATCCTTTACAAAGAAATGAGTTGCATGTTTATGTCTTTGAGGGAAAGCCATGTTCTCCAGTTTTTATACAGCCTGTAACAAAAATAGCAGCCCATATGGCTTTGGCAATACAGCAGCAGAATGGAATAGCTGTGGCAGAGCCTAAGTAGCCTAGCAAGACTGAAATATTTACTTCTGGTCCTTTATGAAAAAAAGTTTGCTGACCCCTGACTTAGAAGAGTAATCCTTATCTAGATGACTATGTTCTAACACATTTCTCAAAAGAAATTCCAAAAGAAACCAGTTTCAGTAGTTTACATTGTAGTGATTGGATTTGACATTGCTTATATTAATTAAATGTTCTCATGCATATAATAATATATATCCATTCATTCAATACACATTTAATTCATACATGCTAGTTATTGCTTGTTGAAAAAGTTAAAAATGCTTGGAAAGTACAAAGAGCAAAATAAAAACTGTAGTGTCATTACCACCAGTTCTCAAGCTCTCAAAAACATGTATATAGTGCTTTGCAGGTCATTAAGAGATCAATAAATCTTTATTAGTGATTAATTTTGTTGTATTTTACACAGAATGTGTTTCTCGTTACGTGCCGAATGGCTCCATATGCTTATAAAAAGATAAAAGGAAACCGTGCAGAGACAACTTTACGATGAAAAAACGTGGAACACTCAGTACAGCTAGAAAACGGCCAGGGAGCCCGGCGCTGGAGCCGGCCCTGGGGCCAGACTGTCTGCCTCCGCCTCCCGCTGCCGCCGGACTCCCAGCCCAGGTCGCCCACCGACGCACTCGCTCTGCTGGACCTGCTGGACCTGCTGGACCTGCTGGGCAGACTGTCCCCTCTCCCTCGCTTCAGTTTCCTCATCTGTGGACTTAGGCCTCAAGGAGTTTATGATCATATACGTTCACCGTAAGGCACAGGTATGAGGGTTTTCAATTTTTAACATTTCTAGTAAGAGACATTGTTTTGTGTGGCGTAAGACAACAAACAGATAAGAACAAGGTCAAATAAAGATTTACTGTTGGCTAAACATTAAACATTGCTTTGTAGCATTAGATGGATTCTTTTGTCCTTCTCTGAAAAATAGAATGTTCATTCATGTGTGGATAAGCCTATTGATCCTGCTATTTTCCAAAGTTCAGTGATTAGTATACAGTAGTAGAGATAATTTTGATACTTAAACACATTGATCAGACTAGAGGTAAAGCTGAAAATTTTTTTATTAAAAAAATTTCTGGCTATTCCCCCTTTATTCTTCAATTCAAAACATGATTCACTTAGAGATATGCAGAGATGGGCAAGTTCATTTGGATATTGTGCATCTAGAGTTTTAACTTTTATTATTTCAATTGGACAATAATATGAAAATAACTATTTTAATAAAGATTAAATTTGAAAGATATACACGCAGTCTTTTAAGAGACTCTCGATAAGACACTGCATACAAACACTCATGAGTCTTCACTGAAAATAAAGTTTCTATCTTGCTAAACATGGATTTTTTAAAAAATTTAGCTCTGGGGGTAGTTGGCTAAGGCAACTGGTTAAAAATAGTTGGATAACAGAAATTTGCACTTTTCAATGAAAGGGCAAGTTTCTGTTATCCATGTTGGCTGCTGAATAGCACGTGTGTGTGCATGTGTGTGCTTGTGAGACACATGTGAGCCATGGATATACAGGTTCATATTCATGAAGACACACCTACAAAATCTTCTGATGGAAAAGGAAGTGAAGGGGGATCTTTTTGTCCAATAAGCTTCTTAAGCAAATTTACTTTTATGGTGTAAAAATATTGATTTACCCATTATGGTGATTATCTCATTAATATGAAACATTGCATTTGGGAAAAAAGAATCATTAGGCAACATGATAACTGTGATTAAAAAAACTAATTAAATTTGTGGTCAGAACATTTCTAACACTGATCACATATCTGACAGTAATATGAGTATTCTAAATCATCCAAGCAATTGCCTCATTATGTAAAGAGGATAAACAAAAGCTGAAATGTGTAGAATTGTCCTTAAAAAAAACTATCTTAGCAAAATAAACACAAAGCCCCACAAGAAATCCATTTTATTGAAAAGTGAGCCCTCAAATCACACTACTTGACATCAGACTATACTACATGGCTATAGTAATCAAAATGGCATGGCACTGGCATAAAAACAAACATACAGTTCAATGGCACAGTATGGAGAACCCAGAAATAGACCCATGCCATAGGGTCAATTAATACTTGACAAAGCAAGAACATACAATGGGATAAAAGCAGTCTCTTCAATAAATGGTGCTGGGAAAGTTAGACAGATAACATGCAAAAAAAAAATGAAACTAGACCACCTTCTTACACCACACACAAGAATAAACTGAAAATGAATAAAGACTTAAATATAAAACTTGAAGCCATAAAAATCCTAGAAGAAAAAATAGGCAGTAACATCTTGGACATTTCTTGGAGCAATATTTTTTTCTGCTATATCTCCTTGGGCAAGGAAAACAAAAGAAAAAAATAAATAAATGGGACTACATAAAACTAAAAAGTTTTTGCACACCAAAGAAAACCATCAACAAAATGAAAAGATAACCCACTGAATGGGAGAACATATTCACCAATGCTACATCTGATATGGTGTTAAATTTATAAAGAACTTATACACCACCACCTGAACCCTGCTGCCCACCAAACAATCCAATTAAAAATGGGCAAAAGACCTGAATAGACACTTTTCCAAGAAGGACATACAGATGGCCAATAGACATATGAAAAGATGCTCAACATCACTAATCATCAGAGAAATGTAAATTAAAACCACAATGAAATGTCACCTCACACCAGTAAGAATGGCTATCATCAGTAAATCAACAAAAAAGTGCTGACAAGGATGTGGAAAAAGGGGACCTTTGTATACCATTGGTAGGAATGCAGACTGATGCAGTCACTATGGAGAGCAGTATGGAGTTTCCACAGAAAATTAAAAATGAAACTGCCTTATGACCCAGTGATTCCAATTCTGGGAATATATCTGAAGAAACCTGAAACACTAATTCAAAAGGATATATGCACCCCTATGTTCATTGCAGCGTTATTTACAATAGTGAAGATCAGGAAGCAGCTCAAGTGTCCACCAGCAGATGAGTGGATAAAAAAGCTGTACATTTATTTACACAGATGAATACTACTTGGCCATAAAAAAGAAGGAACTCTAACATTTTGCAACAGAATGAAGGGACCTGGAGAGTATTATGCAAAGTGAAACAAGCCAGTCAGACAAAGAGAAATGCCATATGATTTCACTAATATGTGGAACTGAATAAACAAAATAAACAAACAAAATAGAAACAGACTTATACAGAGAACAGACTGACAGCTGTCAGAGCAAAGGGGAGTTGGGGCTGGGTGGGAAAGGTGAAGGGGGTTAAGGAAAAAACCCTCATGAACACAGACGACAGTGTGGTGATACAACAGGGGGAGATGGCTGGTGGAGGTAGAAGAGGGTAAGGGAGAATAAATGGTGACAGAAGGCCACTTGACTTTGGGTGGTGAGCACACAATACAATAAACAGATGATGTATTATATATACAAATGTGCACTTGAAACCTGTATACTTTTATGAACCAGTGCTACTCTAATGAATTCAATATGAAATTAAGCCCTCTTGTGTTTTTTAAAAGATACACAAATTTTATGTCCCAGGTGATATCACTCTGCTTATGTCCTTAGTTGTTCTTACAAACATAGATCGCTTTGCCCCGAATGGTGGCTAGAAGTGGCACTACTCTTTGAGGCTGCGCCCCAGACACGTTCCAGAAGTTAGGCCAAGACAAGGGCTTCTCTGACCAGTTCTTGCAAGAGGAATTCCCAGGTGGAGGAAGGACAGATAGACATTATGGTCAGGGGTTTCAGACTATCTAAAGAATTTTTTTTTCTGGTATGCGGTATTTTTCTCTGAGTCAGAAAATATATTTGAAGTCATGTAATACCTGTAAAAGGTTTTACTACTTTTCACTGCTTGCTTATTTAAAACAGCAAAAGATTGCCATTCTAAAGCCCCCTTTCGAGTCTAAAGGTCTATCCTATGTATATCAGGGGCACTGTTTTTAATTCACTTAGTGATGGTGGAGCGTGAAATAGCCTAATGGGTTTGTCCGTGGACATACGCTTCTACATGTTTTAGCCCCTCCAGCCACGTGGAACTTCTTTTTATAACTGGCCATGCTCTTTCACTTCAGACCTTCAAATATGATGCTTACCTTGCCTGAAAACTCATTCCCTGCCTCTTTGCTTGGTTGATTCCTATTGACTAACATCGCTTTATATATAACATACTACTGGTACCTACTATATGCCAACCTAGGAGGACACTCCTGGTACTGCTAACTAGTTAGGTGCCTTTGCTCCATGTACTTCTATTATAGCCATGAGCATGCTATTGCCTGTCACTGCTCGTTTCATTGTCCCGTGGGCTTGGCTGTGAGCAAGGAATGGGTCTGCCGTTCTCCCCAGGGCTCACACTGGCGTCGGATAGCTACTGACAAGTATCATGTGAGTGAATGTAAATAATTACCGGAGTTTTTAGTAGAGGCATGCATGTAAATGTAACCACCTTAGAATCTTAAAAAGTTGAAATTAACTTGTTTGATTTGAAATTCATTTATGTGTCAAATTTATCAGCTCAATTCATTTGTTTGAATGCCACTAATACTAAGCTCACTGATACAGTTCAGACATGTAGAAAAGGAGAAATTGTAAACGGATGAATTTTATCATTTCAAATGAAGTAAAACATCATTTAATATAAATATCAAATCATTATGTTGTATATCTGAAATTCACATAATGTCTTATATCAATTATATCTCAGTGAAAAATATTTTGGGGAGGGCTGTACTCTTAACCATCACATTGCTGTATCATCAGTTAAAAACATTTTTTCCAGAGCTCGATAATTACCCTAAAGAACAAATAATTCAAATGTTTAAAATATTAAAACCACATTTTTAAAACAGATTTTGTTATCTGAACCAAAACTTAAAAAAAAATCTGTCGCACAGCAAGCACTCATTTATTTGATGTTTGTATTAGTCAGTTTGGGCTGCTGGTTTTGTTGAAACGAGGTGGCTTAAACAACATACATTTCTCACGACTCTGGCAGCTAGAAGACCAAGATCAAGGCCATCACATTTGGCTTCTAGTGAGGACTCTTCCTGGTTTGTAGATGGCTGCGTTTTTGCTGAATCCCCCCTGAGGTCTTTCCTTTAAGTACATGGGCGGGGCGGGGGGGATGAGAGTGAGCCATCCGGTGTCTCTTCTTGTAGATACACTGGTCCTGCGGGATCGGGAGCCACGTTTACGGCATCATTTAACCTTAATTACTTCCTTTTGTTAAATGCGGTTATATTAGGGGTCAAGACTTCAGTATATAAATTTTGAGGGAACCCAAGTCAGTCTGTAGCATGATCATTCTAGCATAGCCTTGCAACTAATTTATCTTGAAGCTCCAGCAAGAATTCTTCTGACACGTATAACACAAGGTAGTATTGAGCCATTAAAAGTATATATATATAATCTGTCTAGAGGGTATACAGTCATGTAATAAGAAAAACAGAGGCATTCATTGAAGAAGATAAAAGATACAAGAAACATTGCACACAGGACAATGACACCTCAGTCCCCTTCAAAGTAGGCACCTTGGACCTCACACAGTTCTCCTAATCACCATCAGCTGCCCCATCGTATTTTCCTGAATCTCATTGGTGCTCTGAAATCTCTTTCTTTTCAAAGGTGATTTTAGTTTTAAGGAAAAGCCAGAAGTTGCACAGTGCTAAATCTGGGCTTCAGCGGGGACTGAGTCACCTGGGTGAATTTTTAAAAAGACTTTATTTATTTATGTTTTAGAGAGGGGAAGGGAGGGAGAAAGTGGGAGACAGAAACATCACTGTGTGGTTGCCTCTTGTGCACCTTCTACTGAGGACCTGGCCTGCAACCCAGGCATGTGCCCTGACTGGGAATCGAACTGGGGACACTTTGGTTCGCAGGCCAGCACACAATCCACTGAACCATACCAGCCAGGGCTGCCTGGGTGATTTGATGTTTTGCCAAAAATCTCTGTATGAGATGTGATGCATGAACAGGCATGTTGTCATAATGAAGCTGTCAATCACCAGTTGCCCATAGCTGTGGCCTTCTGAATCATCCAAATAGTTTCCATGGAGGAATGTTCAAGCTTAATGCAAAATTTGATGCAAATTCGTTGCTCCACTCTCTCAGTCATTTGAATGCTGACTCAGCGGTGTCTACCGCCCCCACTGACTAGTACAGTGTAGGTGTCATTAATCATGCTTGCACATTCCAGTCCACTCTCCTTGGCTGCTAGGTTTCATCCATGTCATGCAAGCCATTCTCCTTATATAAAAATGGCTGGACTTTTTCTGGACAGAGCTAAACCACTGTTATCATAATGCAAGGGAGGTTATTTTTCTGGAATTTAAAGTAATAGTCACCGACTTGGCATTGTCTTTACAGGAATTGATATACTGTGGCCAAATTTTAAATAAGGAGTTTCTTCTTGAACTTTTAATGTCATCTTTTGTAGACTTTGGGATCTGGTCCTGAAATCAGAAATTATCCAGTCCAACTCCATTCCCTTGTTTAAAGGTGAGAAAATTTAGACCCAAAGAGCCCAAGTTGCCCAAGTTCCCTTGCAAGTCATTCAAAGCCTTTCACAATTTGCCTCAGTTTACATTGTATTTAAAATGTCCTTGCTTCTCCTTCACTATATATTTTCATACTAGATCACTTGGTAATTATCTTTTAAGGCCATGACTGAAACCTTTCCAGATGTTTTTGCCTGCCCAGACAGAATTGATTATTCTTTTCTCTCTCTCTTCAGAATTTTCCCAAATGCTTAAATATCACTTGTTCAATCATATCCCAGTCATTTGTGTTATTTTACTCTCTTCATTAAATGATGAGCTTCTTGAAGTCAGCAACCTGACCTTGTTTGTATTCACCAGTCTTAACTTCACTCTTAAGATGCTAGTTTTAGAGTTCTAGAGAGACGTCTGTGCCCAAACACTTCCTAAGCATAGGTCAGAGAAGCCTCAGAAAAGTCTTTCCCAGAGTCAGAGATCACATCCTAATTCACGGTCTGACCTCTGCATGTTTCAAACACACCATGCTGGAGGAAACGGCTACATTTCCTATGGGACAAATTTAACCCAGCTAGTCCGCCCAGAAACGTGTCTGACTTGGACTGTCAGAACTCTGGCTTTTGGAAGAACTTTGTGAGGCCTGACTGTGGTCACGTTTTGAGATGCTTCATAGAAAAATCACTGATGCCCCAAACAGATTAAAGGTCAATGGAGTTAAGCCCGAGGCAATTGTTCTGTGAACTCTGGCACATTTTTACTGGGTTTCTGCTGTTTTATTGCTTTTGGCCCTTCCCTGGTGGTTTAGCAAGGATTGTGAAATTCTGAGTAAAGTTGCAAAAAGACAGGTTGATTCTCCTTTTGTGAACCAAATCCCAATTCTTTTCATTTTCAGCTTTCTTTGGAATTACAATAGTGAAGATGATTTTGGAACAGAGGTTTTGAACTCTTATGAAAATTGAAGTGGACAAAAAAAACACCTATTTTTTCAATGCAGTATGAATATCCTGAATTAATAACATATTAGAAAGTTTGCAATTTTCTGAAGATGTAAAAGTGGGAGAAATTAGAAGAGGGCCACTTGCTAACACATAACATACATTCCATTAAGGGTACACACTTTATATAAATACCTGTATAATATTTTCATAAGTTGGGTATTCTCTTAAAAGAAATAAGAACTTTATAAAAAATCCCCAGCCAAATCTTTAAAGGCCAATGGTGTTATAACATTTGGCTTTATAACAAACATTCAGCTACCTTAAGTTTTTACAGAACTAATAGCTGTCAAAAGATTTTTACTTACTAATTAATTGAAACAAATGATATCTGCAAAGTCTCTTTCACACATGTGCAAAACACACATATAAAGTATACCTACATATATAAAAAGACACATACAATTATGTTTTCACTGATAAATAAGAACCTTAAATATTAAATATTTATTTTGAAATTAATATAAATGTTAAACATTTATCTATATAAATATTAATATGAACTTTATAAATAACTACATACTAAAGATAAAATAATAAGGAACTTCATTGAAGCTCTAGTCAGATCAGCGAGACTGCAGATAATATGTGCTCTCCTGGTGTGAGAATGGGGACGGCCTTTGGTTTGCAGCTAGTCTGAAAGGACTCAGTTTCCCTGGTAGCGTTTTTTCCTGTGCGCTGGTTTAGCTGCGTGGACTATTATTCCTTTGCCTTTTACTTTTTCTTGTGGTCTACAGTAGGTATAAGACACATGACAAGGTTTTTTCCTTTAGAAAAATAGACGGGAACGTGTTTTTTTTCCACTTTATTCATGATAACTCTAAACTAGATAACCCAATCACAAAACACATCACAACATAAAACTCTTGCTAAGGAAGAGCCCAAATTAAAGTGTTAACAGAGAGAGGAAGTGAGAAAGAGGCGGTGAGCAGAAAGGATTCCCCTTTTATCTGAACCTAAGCACCCAAGATGGTCATTCGTCTAACTATTGTTTCTTTTCTCTTTCTTGTCTATACTCACTGACAATGGTATTCAAAGTAAGATGATGTTACCTTGCAAGCTTTTGGACGATACCCTTCCTTTGTTTGCGACACCATTTGGAAGCGATGCCTATTTCCTTGTGCAAGAGCAAAAGCAGTTACAAGTGATCTTTCCACGCAGCCTTTGTTCTCTGCCCCCTCTGCCGCCTCACAAATCCTCCTCCATAAGCTGATCCGGAATTCCCGGCATCGAAATGGCTTATTTTGTATCCTTCACCCATCAACTTGGCTTTATTGGGTAATGTTACGCTCAGGTAACGCTATACAAATCTGGGCAAATGAGTTTTGCTTCAAAGACCTGGGCCCGAGATGGTAAGCGAAAAGGGCCCAGCTCTGCAGGGCCGCACACCTGCAGCTCTGCTTGAGGTCGGTGGGGATCCTGACTGTGGGGAGAGGTAAAGCTTATTTTCAGCCGGCTCCGCAGAACACAGCTCATTCTATAAAGCATCGGAGAGGAACTCTCGGCAGATCCAGTGGTGTTGAAATTTGTCTTGAACGGCTATCCTAAAACCGGTTTTGTGACATCCAACCATGGCCTTCAGACATGCAAGGAGTTTTTCAAGATTCTTTAAGGAATTCTCAAAATATACTTAACTGTATATTACCAAAAATGGTATAAAATAAAATAAAAACACGAACCATGCCACACTTTCAGGAGAGAAGATGGACAGTGTTATAAAATTAAGCACTGGGACACTATTGTAACTTTGAACAAGTTGGAAGTTTAAGTTCTAAAGCATTGCAGTATGTACCGGAACATACATGAAGTTAAACTTATGTGTTCAGGTTGTTACAGAATGAATAAACAGAAACGCCTAGAATATTGCAGATGTGTTTACCCTTGATAAGCGTTCGACAAGAGGGGAAAAATTGCTCGTTGGAAGACTTAAGAAGAGCGTCTGCAGCAACATTTTAGTGGTGTGTATAGCAGATTCTCCACTCAGGTGTTTGGAAAGCATTCTTCCAGAACTAGGGAGAATTCTTTCTTTACCTGACCCCACAGGAGACAGATAACCTCAGTTCAAACAATCTGAGTTGCCCTGAACGATTTATTTCCTGTCCCTGAATCCTAGTTTTCTCTTCTGGAAGGTGAGAAAAATGATATCCTTGTTCTGAGAATTAAGTGCACATAAAAGACTCAGCACAGGGGCCTGCTCAGTGGATACCCAGTGCATGTTGGTTTCCCTAAAACAGTGGGGTGCTGTCCTGTCTGTGCTTCAGAACCACCTGCGGACATTTAAACCGTGCTCGCCAGGGTCCCGCTCCCAACCAGCTCACATCAGTGCCTGAGCTTGGGGACCACACCGTGGAAGCTCCCTAGGAGATTCTGCTTGCAGCCAGGGTGGCACGCCACTGCTCTAGCCCATCCAGGTCGTCTGCTGGTGCTTTTCAACCTGGGATGGGCACCGAAACCTCCTGGGAGCTTCAGAATATCGGTGTCTGGGCTTTTGTTTCTGATTTAATTGGTACACAGTTCAGCCTGGAAATTGGGAGTGTTAAAAAGTTGTCCCATTAATTCTTGAAAAAAATTCTCACTTTACTGAGGTATGACTGACATACAAAAAGCTGTACATATGTGTTTTATACAACTTGAGCTTGAAGAGAAGTATACAGTCATGAAACCGTCACTGCTGTCAAGGCCAAAAACAGACCCATCGTTTCTGAAAGTTTTCTCCCATCCCCTGCATTTATTTCTTTTTCTCTCATTAATCCTAATATGCCCACGTTGGAGACTGCAGCTAATTAGGAGCATAACACTCATCCTGTGCCTTCTGTGTGATTTCTTTTCTTTAATAAATTGTGTAATTTTTCTGACTGTGTAAGGAATATATGTCATAAAAATTATTACATACAGAAAACTATGAAGAAAATAATAATGAAAAAATCCACTATCTTATTGCCCATATTCAAATCTCATCAACAGTTGGACTTGTTTGCTTTCCTATGTGATGACTGTTCTCTGCCTGGTTGGGCTTGAGCTGCATACACGGTCCCATATTCCTTTCCTTTTTTATCATGCGGCCCGAGCATTTTCAATGCCATTGTATTGTTTTAAAGAAGCAGCATATCTATAAAGAGTCTTCCTACACATTATTCATTCGCATATTTCGAAGGAGGTTCCAGATGAAGTATATAGGAACTTTTTGGCTCCCTCCCTCCACCAAACCACAGGCCCCCCTGGTAGGGTGCGGGAAGTAGACCCCAGCTTCTTGCTCAGGGCAGTACTCAGAGGCTGACAAGAACAGGTGCTGCTGCCCAGGCCCTCACTGGTTGCCTGTACCAGCGGTCTTCTATAAGGAAGTCACGGCATTCGGTCCTGCGAGCTGGGCAGGTCATGATCCGAATCCTGGTCCAAGCTGAGACAGATCTCCAAAGGTCAGGGCAGGAAGAAGAGGAAAGAACAGAGATATCCTAACACCTAAGGAATAAATCCAAACTCAGAGCCAAAGAGTCACAGGACGCAGTAGATGTCAAACACTGAAGTTCTGAAAAATCAGCAGGATTTTCCAGTTTCCTGCCCCAGAGGAGGGAAGGGATGAGCCGTGGCTCAGGCTGAGTTGCTTCTAGGGCACACGTGAGTCAGCACATAACTGGGCTGGGGGTTAGTGTAGAAGCCGAGGACACCGTCTGCAGGGACGGTGAACTCGCTGACACCAGAAGCTGAGCAGTGAAGTTTAAAGGATTGGATGGAAATCTACCAGTAAAACTGGAGAAAAGCCATGCGTCAGGGCATTGCAAAGTCTGGCTTTAGACAGTTCTCTTAAAGTCCTCCAATGGCTAGGCAACAGAGTGTGAATGAGAGCGCTCATCCTGGGGCAGCCCGATTTCTGGGTGCTCTTTAAAGAGGGGAGCCAAGTGCCTGATTGTGCAATAATTTCAAGGGTAAGCTTGAACTTAGAGGTAAACTCCAGCAGAGGTTAACCTTCCCTGCGTGCGTTAGCTCGCATCCCTTCCACTTCTGAACACGGATGTCTGCTTCTCCTAATCCGAGATTCATCCCCTGCGCTCTAGCATTGTTGCCGAAGTTTTAAATGTGTGTTAATCTTGATACTAAAACAAAACTGTAAAACAAGAGGAGTGTTGAGGAGAGAAATGGACCTTAGGCAGGTTTAGATGCAACTCAAACTGAGCACAGTCTGCAGGCCCTGTGTGATCTAGCCACTCACCCTGAATGAGCCACACGGGCCCCTTCCGTCCGTCCTCAAGCATCCCATGCTCTTCCCTGTCCCTGGGCCTTTGCCGCGGATGCTCCCTCTCCAGAATTTCCCCCTGCTGGCTCTCTTCATCCGCGTGACTGGTTTCTTCCCATCAGGTAAGCATCTTAGAGAGACCTTTCTAGGCTAAGCCATGAAAAGATTTACTGCCTCATATCACCATTTTCTCCATTGTAGCCTTCTGTTCATTTCCTTGTTGCAATGCATTCATTCATTTATTCTGCAGTTATGCATATTTGCCCACTCTGTGCATGGTATTGGCATGCAATAGTCGGTCTCTACCACCACCTTAATCATATACTCACACAAATCATTGCAAAATCCTAATGCCATTGAGATGTACAAATGAGAGCCCATGGAACTAACCTGTAACAATTTCACTGGGAATTTGTTTGTAGTTTTTTATCTTCTTTGCACTTGGATATTTGCTCCCTGAGGGCAGAGTCTTTGCTTTCTGTCTGGTCCTGCACTGTAGCCCCAGAGCAGCACATTGTGGAGATTTAATAAAAGAGTGCTGAGCATTTACATGGACTGTTTCTGTTAAACATCAAGATAAACATGAGAACTACACACCATTATCGCCACATTATGGATTAACAGCATTGAAGCTCAGAGAAGAAATTAGTCCAAGGTTCTAACACTGGTGACAGAACTAGAAATTGAACTTAGTCCTGATTCCCAAGTTATTGCTTTTTCTGTCACACGAAGTGTAGGGGAAATACAAAGAATAAATTATTGCGAATTGTTTCCTACGATTAGAACTGAAGCCCACGAGCCAAATTATTCTCGTGTGTTTGCCCCATAAAACCACAGGCGAAACCCAAGAACACCCTACCGCCGTGCAGAGGAATCCTACGACTTCGTTTTCCAACAGTATTGCAGGACCAACAAAATCTGACCCCGCCAAGCAGGCTCAAATATTTCTCTGTTTGGTGATTGCAAAATTGGATTTCACTTGGATCACTCTATAGTTGGCACCGAAATGATGACTTGAGTCATCCAGAACAAAACCGTACGCTGTGTGGCATTTGCTTTACTTGGCTAAAGGAAACCAGGTACAAAGGTGCATGGTCTTAACTGTTTCTGTACTCTGAGAAGTTATCTGAAATTTGAAAAAAAAAATGCCACAGTGGTTTCTTTGTTACTTATGCCTTGAGTGTGAGCATGGAGAGGGGTGTGTGTGCATGTGTGTGTCTGTACATGCACGCCCAGGTGTGATTTCGCTCATGTGTATGCTTTTATTGCCTTCCTCTTTTACCTGGGATCCCTCTTTCCACATTTTGGAAGATACAGGGATAGAGCCCAGCTCTAGAGAAAAGGCAGGAACAGAAGAGAAGCCGGAGAACAGCTAATAAGGCGGCTTCTGGTACAGGCACGTGGTGAACGCTGAGCTCCGCCTGGAGCATCTGTGAGCTTTCTCCTCAGATTCCTCCCCCAGCGCGCTCCCCACTGGTGGCCCAGTGTTGTTTTTAAGTACCCAGATTTCTGGGTAATGCCACTCCTAGCTCTCCTTCCATTTGGTGGCCCTGAGTACTGGCACATAAATCTCTAAACTGACCTGGATTCCTTTTTTGGAACAAATTAGGTGATTTTTAAGTTTATCCTATACGAGAGACTTTTCCCCCCAAACCTTTCAAGGATCAATCAAAACTAAGCACCTTTCCCCTCATTAATTAAAAACATATATTTAAAAGAAAGTTGTCTTGTATCTCTAATTTAGGTACTTACAGGCCACCTATATAATGCAATCTAATTGTTGTCTAACAAATTCTTTGAGTTTGTTAAAAGGTAATTGCCAACTTCCCCCTCATATTTAATGAACATCGTATTTTGCTAAGGATTAAACTTTTGGTATGTTTGAGATTGCGTGGTGAGTCTGTGCCCAAAGACTTTCAACGCTTTCTTCAAATGGGACAAACATCTTCCTGTTCTGATACTTAATTTATATTTCATTCACTCTGTATTCCATTAGTATAATCCTTGGTAATCCAATGCCATTTTTAATTTCCATTTCACAACCTCTATCCTATTACTAGCCTTCGCGTAGGTCAACGTCTCTGTTGCCATAAAGTGAGAGAAAAACACTTGGAGTTCAATTTATTACCTCTGTCCTTGGGAACAGAAAGCATCACGCTAGGCTATGTAGAATGCGACCAGGCGTGTACCCACCCGGCTTGTGAGTATCTAAGGTGAAGTATGAGGTATGTTTATATTTTCCTCCCTTGTAGATAGAAGTACTGGCCTCACTTCATCTCAAGGTACGAGGATATTCCTGGGTTCCTGTGGAAGACCAGGTGATTCTGTGCCTTCGTCCCGCTGTACGTATGAACAGCCCTCAGATATAAGTCCCCTCTGAATACATTGGAGCGACAAATGCCAGATGCATAAGGTGCCACAGAGTTCGCTTTTGAGAATCTTGGAGTCTGCCTTCCTCAATTAACCACTTACAACACCCTCATTGTATACAACGGAGCAAGCCGTTTCGAGACGGCGTTGCTTCTGGGTTTCCAGACGTGTGTCATTTCCACCGCATATTTAGTAGCACATAACTGCCTGAAGTGGGGAGACCGGAATGTGAGGCATGTCTCACCGAGGAGTGCAGTTTTTATTTAAAAAAAAATATCCCTCAACGGCTAATGGAAACGTCAACCTCCCAGCCCTATTCTTAAAAATAAATAAATAGAAGGAGTTGCCCATGTGAGAGGCATATTAGGGATGCAAGATATTCATTTCCATGAAGTCACTCACAGCAGGCCTGTCTGGAAAAATGCTTTCATCTCCTGCAAAGGGAGGGAAAAATGTGCTAGCGAGAGGGTTGAAAGACCGAGACTTTGAAGTCGAGGGTGAAGTGGGAAAAGTGATCCTTCAGTCAGGTGAATTTGGGCCAAACCAGATTAATTTCTACTCCACTCACTCAACATGTGCTGCAGAGAGGCCGTAGAATTAGGACTTGTAGGGGAGCCTCTACCTCTGGTCCAACGAGGTTCCAACTGGGTTCCCTGCAGTCCTGGAGTTCCCACGGGGACCCCAGCGTGGGGAGGGCCGCAGACCTAGTAGGGGACACACGGCTCCAGCCGGGACAGCTCTGCTTGTGTCTGTGTCATGAATTGTGGTCTGCTTCAGTTCTTCTAACACACATCCACCGAGTGTCTGCTATGACGTGCCTGGCACTGGTCCAAACGTGGTGATGTGATAGTGATCAAGACAGACGTGACCTTGACCCCCTGGAGCCTGCAGCCTATGCAAGGTTCTCCGTGGGCTGCTGGGAGGAGTGTGAGTAAGGATGTCTTACTGCTAACAACATGAGTGGCCGACCCAACACACTCATTTTGGGGCTGCATAAACTGGAATCGAGAGAGATCCAGTCCCACAATGAGCTCACTGAAGGGTTGGGGGTAGGATTGAGAGACCTCGGTTTTAATTTCCGTTCTCTTCCTCTCAAGTTCAGACAGGAAGGGGAGGAATAAAAAATGTAGAGATCTGCTCCAGCTAGAGAGGATGTAAATTTCAGTCTTTGAACTTCCTCTGACTAGGTCTTATCTTCCTTTATATCCTTTCGAGTGCTCCCTTAAGATGCAATCAAGGCTGAACGCCCATCCTTGGCGCGGGCCTACATATGTGCCTCGTTCCTCCCGGGCCAGCGTCCCTGTTTCCCCTCCGATGGGAGGTCCTCTGGCTGCGGTCTGTTCCAGGAGCTTTCCCACCAGCTCCTCCCTGCGCACGGGGCCCTTTCGCACAGTCCAGTCTCTGTGGAACCGCTCAGGCTATCTGCATTTTTTGCCGCATTGCATCACTTCCTTCCTTCCTTCCTTCCTTCCCTGTACACACTGGAACACTTTCTCTCCGGCCCGAGTCCTGCCCGCTCACTCTCCCAGCCGTGAACTTTGCCTCGCTTCCCTTTTCTCTCTCTGTCACCCTGGAGGCTGTGCCACTGCATTTTGCAAAGCTGAAAACTAGCGGAGGGGCAGGCTGGAATTCAGTTTCTTTTTCTTGTGGTTCTGCACCTCTGCCTCATCCTCTCGTTCTGTCTTTATAGTCCCTCACACTTTGGGGTTTCAACCTCAGACTCGGGCACTCGGCCTGCCTGCTGTGCACCCCTCCCCTTCAGACCGGCTGCGATCCTGCCTCCTGCCAGGGCTTGCAAGGCTGGATCTGATCAGGCTCATGTGAGGAAGGCAACCTGCCATGTATATAGATGTGGAATGCTCCTCAGTCAGTCCAGACCTTAACCTGCTGGCAAACGTGTCACGGAGAACAGCTGGCCATGGTCCTATGCTATCCTTAAAGATCCTGTAACACATTCAACAGCCGATTCAGGAGAGCTGCCTACATGTGAGCTCACACAGCCAATCCTCACTCAGGGGCCTGATGGAAGGAGAGCAAACAGCAGCCTCCATCTACCAAAGATTTCCTCTTTCTTTGTACAGCCTTGTTCATTATGGAAAAACCAAAACAAAACAGAACGGTGCGAGTTTTGAGAAGGGGTTGTTTTCTTTATAGTGTAGCGCACTGCCTATTTTCTGTATCCTTTCAGATCCTAGAACCAGGTTCTCTGTCATCTGTAGTTAACGGAGTTTGCAGAAGTGACCCACTCTGTGGTTCATTCGTCTCGTTCCCGTCTTTCCTCCATGCAAACTGGGCTCCTTGAGGGTGGACTCAGTGGGCCCGGCCTCTCCGCCGGCAGCAACACAAAGATCCCAGGAAACGGTGTGAAGGGACTCTTGAAGTGAACTTCGCAAATGAGGATGACGTGATATTATTAGGACAAGAACCTTGAGAAGTTTTTTTCAATTTAGAGAGTCATTTTGCAGAAATGAGAATATACTCTCTTCTAGCCCCAGTTATGATCCATAATTGTGTGGGGCTGAACTGTGTTCATGGCTTTAGGGATGTTTTCTGTGTGTAAAGCTAATAAGACTAGTCAAGGACCAAATATTTGACCTTGGCTTCAAGTGATGACTCTGTTCCAAACAGCTGAGTTTATTCCAGTAACATATAACTCAGAGCCGAAAAGAAAATTAGAACCATTTTGCTGAAAGAAATGATAGAGAATTTTCAGATAGATGAGATTTTGATCCCCCCTGTAGCGCTGAGAGGTTAATGCGCCACTGTGATAAAGGGCCCTTACACGCCACATCTTCCATTTCCTCTGGCAGTGTTATTTTCTATCACCCAAGTCCAAGTTTATGCGGTGTCTCTTTCTCTCTTCCTTTCTTCACCTCCTGTTTGTTTGTTTGTTTTTTCTTTCCTCAGAGCCTTGGCACCTCCTCCTCCATGGTAAGGACATCACTGGCTGATGGAAGTGTTGCCCTTGTACTTTGTGGGGCAGCACAGTAGTAAGGTCAAGTGCTTATTTGCTGCGTGGAAATCACGAAGGACTTGAGGTGGATGCACTGGGATGTTACCCAACTAAAAGCAGTTTTCCCCTATGTGGGAAAGGAACGCTCACAAAATATCAGTTTCCCATCCGAGGACACATTCCATTCAAGCCACACGTATTTGTGAATTGAGTTGGCACACGTCAGTCCTGGGCGAAGAACATAGGCGGCCTGGTGTGGACACATATACTCCAAGCTTTTAGGTTGAACAGACTTCACAGATAGTAAGGTGAGGGTGGGATGTCAACGGTTCCTCATTTCTAGAGCAAGCAGAGAAGTCTTCCCTGAGTGAAGTTAAGTGGTGCCGATGTTAGCAATGTCCTCCCTGCTCACCCCTTCCCTGACGATGCTGGGAGAACAGGGTCACACAGGGCAGTGCTGTGGACGCCACGGCCGTGCTCACACGTGTTCCCTGCAGTCCCTCAGTGCCTGGAGAAGAAGTCCCGTGTCCTGAACTCCCCTCTCTCTCTCCTGGCATGCTGTATCCATAGATGAGATTGGTTGAATTTGGTTGAACTTCAAATAGATTTATTCTTTCTATTCAATCTACTGTTCTGCCTCTTTTTAGTCTAATAAATTCAGTATCTTTGAGCTGGGAAAACAATAAAATACAAAAGGATGATAATTTTTTTCACACAAATCATCAAAGACCTGCTTTTTCTGCTATTGTTACATCAAACGGGCAATTTTTAGTCGTGATCATATTGCTTTGGTTTTCCCGTAGCATTCAAAAGGTTAACCATGCCCTCCTTCTCAAAACTGTGTTCTGTGGCATCATATATATATGTGTGTGTGTATATATATATATATATTTTTTTTTTTGATACTCCAATTCACTTTCTCTGGGGGTTTCTCTCAGTCTTCCAGTAGCTCAGGCAGAGACCCTGAAGACATCCTTAACTTGCTTCTTTCTCTTACACATGACACTCAATCCATTGGATTATTTGTTTTTTCCTTCTTAACACTGTATCTAGAATATAACCTTCTTTTTTAACCACAACCACTGCTACTGCCGTGGCCCAGCTGCCATCTTGTCTTTCCCGGGCTGTTACACTCGCCTCTTAACCGGCCTCCCTGGCTGCTCCCTTGTCCCGGTGGGTTATTCCCAAACACAGCGGTTGTAGCAGTTCATTTACAGCCTCGCTCAGATCATGTGACATCATTATTCAGAACCCTCCCCAGGCTTCCCATCTCTCTCAGAATAAAGGTAAAGTCTTCACTATGGCCCATGAGGCTTTCGATGCCCTGGTCTCTCTCTCTCTGCCTCTCTCTCTGCCTCTCTCTCTGCCTCTCTCTCTCTCTCTCTCTCCCTCTCTCTCTCTCTCTCTCTCTCTCTCTCTCATTCCTCCAGCCCTAGCTCACTGACCCCTGCTGAATTTCCAAGCACATCTAGCACACTCCTGCTCTGAGCCTTCTGCACTTGCTGCTCCCCACCCAGAAGGCTCTTTATCAGAGATCTGCATGGTTTGCCTTCCCACTTTCTTCCCATCCTCACTCAGGGTACTACTGTTAGTCAATGTGGATGAACCTAGAGGGTATTACTGCTACATGAAGTAAGTCAGAGAAAGAAAAATACCATATGATTTCAATGATATGTGGTACCTAAAGAACAAAATAAGCCAACAAAGCAGAAACAGACTTACAGATACAGAGAACAGACTGACAGTTGCCAGAAGGGAGGGGGGCTGGGGAGTTGGGTGAAAGAAAGCTAAAGGGGTTGAGAAGTACAGATTGGTAGTTACAGAACAGTCATGGGGGTGTGAAGGACACATAGAGAATAATATTGTAATAACTATGTACGGTGCCAGGTGGGTGCTTCAAGTACTGGGGGAGCACTTCGTAAGTTATGTAGTTGTCTAACCACTGTGCTGTACACCTGCAACTAATATAAAATAATATTGAATGTGAACTTTAATTAAAAAGTAAAATACAAAAATACTAATGTCTGCTTCTTAGTGAGACCCAACCTGATCACTGTCTGAAAGGCCACACCCCACCCACTCTCCCTCTCTTTCTCTTTAGGATATGTTATTAAATATGCTAATATTCTCTACTCTTTGGGTTATTCTCAACATATTATCAGTTCTAAAAGGGCAGGGACTTATAATAATTATTATTGCCACTTTTGTTACTAATGTAGTGTTTGCCAGAGTGAGTGCTCAATAAGCATTTGTTGAGTGACGAATTGACTAAATTTTGGTGTTTCCCATGGATTTCTCTCACCCTTTTCTCATGTCACTTGAGTGATCACCTCCTGTTTAAAGTCACACAGATATCACTGCATGCAAGACTTCTCCTTGGAGCTCCAGGTATGTATATTTAAACATCCCAGGCATTGCCCTTGACTTTTGTATTCACTAGGACTCTTTCTCTTACAAATGGCTTAAGCATATTATGGGCATAATTGGAAAGTCCAGGTGTAGGGCTGGCTTCCCGTGTGGCCGAAAGCAAGGCTCAAACAATGTCACCAGAACTTGCACGTTCTTGCCTTCTCAGTCACTTCTGCCCTTCTACATGGGCCACACTCTTAGTTTCTCTTTCTGGGGTGGCCAGAGGACCCCAGCAGCCCCAGTCTCATATTCTCGTGACTCTAAATCCAAATGCAAAGAGCAGAGAGAGCACCTCTTCTAGAAGGCCTCACAAGATTCCTGATACTCAAAACCTCAGGACAGGTGGATCCCAGCCTCCCGCACGCACCCCTGGCCATGCACACATTCCTGCGCCCCCCCACATGGCGCTGGCCAGGGAAATTGCAGTAATTTTGGGGGCTCTGATGTGGGTCACTTGCTGTGTTCTTGGGGACAGCCTTAGGAACTGAGTCCTGAGGAGGGATCCTCAAATGAAAATGAGGGATGGTTTTCAGAAGAATGGGAAGTGGATGTCAAAGATGTTCCTTGTCTGGACATTATCATCTTTCTAGTTGCTCAGTCATAACCAGGTCTTCTCCCTCCCTTCTCAATATAGATTACAATTTAGATTATAGTTCCTTGATATAGCTTGGACTCATCCACGCCTCCTCCTCTACGATTCTGCTCCTGCAGTTCAGGCCTCATGGTCTTGTTTTGTGCCAGACGGAGCCCTTTGGTAGTGTGGGGACGGGCTGGGGGCTTTCTGACCTCCATGCCTTTGCTCTCACTGACGGTTTTGCCCGGAAAGTTCTTCCCTTGGTTCCCCAATGGTAGATTGGGGGATCACTCATTTGACCTGCAGTTTAAGATTTGTTTTTGGGGAATGGCTCTACCTTCTTTATCATTCTCATTCCCCCAGTTACTCCTTTTTAAAATGTGTGTGTGTCTGTGTGGTTTTGGTCATGAGAAGTAGGTTATTAAATGTCTGAAAAAAAATGAGGCTAAAGAGAATTGACCTTTACTAGGGATCACTTTAAAAGCTCCAGAAAACTTCACATCAAAGGTTCGAAATCATGCTTTCCTTAATACTTGCTAATAAAGATTAAACATTTATGGAGACAACTGCAATCAGTATAAATCAGAGCTTCCGTGGGTAGCCTGTTTATAGCCATTTGGTACACAAACAGCAGTATTGTTCTAAGATGGGTAGTCAGTTCACGAGCATTCCAACAAAACGTCCAAACAAATTCTTCCACGGTGACGTGGAAAGAACATCATTTCTTCGGAGGCGCCAGCACGGGGCCGAAACCCCTGCGCCAAGTGTGGTCATTCATCACCGATGTAGCTCTGATGCTTCCTCGCTGGCCTTTGATTTATTACAATCATAACACAAACACAGTTCATGAACTTTCTGTCATATTTTGACCAAATGTTAAAGCATTTCCTCATCAGCTGGAGTGCTAAGGAACATGCCATTGACTGAAACAGGAAATTTAATAGGGGTGCAAAAGATACTTCGTTTTAAAAGAAATAGTTGTGTTAACTCAACTTACTGTTTAAAAGGAGTCGTCATATTAACTCAATGTGCTGTTCAGCACACAATTCTGGCTCATAGTGAAAGGGGCCGATGCGTTAAGCTGTTAAGAAGCTGGGTGCACACATTTTCCAGGAATGTATGTCATTCTCATTTATAATGCTCATTCTTCAGAATATCCCTAATGAGGTAAGAGGGTCAAGATGCCACCCACACCGTGACCCGGCATCCGCCATGACCCGGCATCTGCCATGGCTGGCTCAGAGCACAGCCACACAGCAGCAGAGCTGGCAAAGGCAGCAAGCATGGCTGGAGCTGGAACCCAGATGACAATTAGCAAGATGGATGCAAAGAGGGGTGGCTGAATTATTAATCTTGTTCATAATCCTTGTCTTCCCAGATAATGATCACATTTATTAGTGTCATTGTGAACACAGAAGTGTGCTGTGGCGCTTCCCTGATGACAAAAAGGCTCCTTCACATCTTTCACGTTTCCCTGTGGTCGAATATTCCAGTCGTTCTGGGAACTCGATTCTGTCAATTGCTTCTTATCTTATGCTAGGACATGTAGGACAAGGATGTCCTTTGTGGGCTGTTGATCTTCTTAACCTCATTGTCTGGGTCCCTTTCTCAATTACATGCATTGCTCCTTAATACACCCTCGTATAGAAAATGCCAGAATTCGATTCTGCTCAAGAAACAATTTGCCGTAGAATTTAAGCAAAATGTAAATATACTATTTAAAATATTAATTGACTCACAAAAAATAATGGTACGTACTTCTTTCAAAGGGCGCATCTGCTGGTGAAGCTGAGGCGTGACCATGGCTGTGTGGCTGGAGGGTTCACAGAGCACTGAGCGCTCTGCTAAGGGATTCACTCTCATCAATCAACTAACTCTTCGTGACTGCCATTTAAAATGGTTAAATTATTCGATTAAAATAAAAATATTTTCAAACTAGCTTATTCTATACTAAAAAAGAGAAAAGATAAAACACACAAGTGTGAATTCATATATAAAGTGTCCCCAGCTTTAAAAAATGTTAAGAACAATTTTATGAATCTGTATTACTCTGTTCCATGGAAATTTTTACCATGATTTCCAGGTTGGGATTGCTTTACCAAAACTCAATGTAAATCTAAGTCAATTTTCAAAAGAATTTGATAAAATAGAAAAAGCATTAGTGAAGGAAAAACTATACGTAACTACAATGAGGCATTTTTTTCACTCGATGTCTGTGTAGAAATGCTATAAATGAAAGAATTATATTTTCTTTTAGTTTGTGAATTTTAAACTTTAAAACTTTATCTCTAGAAATAGGTCTCAGTGGAATAGAAGTGCAATGGAAATGGTCATATAGTTTGTTATGGGCCTGGATCCCCCACAGTGAGCTCTCCAAGCCCAAGTTACAACTTAACCTCTGGCCCCAGCAGGCCAAACAACAGGCTGACACAATCCTAAATTCTTTAAACCTAATATCTGAATTGGAAATTTCTATAGAAAATTTTTTTGTGCACATGATGGCAATTTTAAAAAATCATTTAAAAAATCGTTCAAAGCTTGGGTATTATTTTAATTCAAAGAAGAGCATAAACTACACGTAATTGAGTAATGCATTAAACTAGGATTAAAAAACCCAGGAAAATAAGTATATTATGTTATGTTATGTTATGTTATGTTATATCAACTCCAAAATATTAGGAAATATCGGTAACTAGAATACTTGTTAGAGTGATTTGCAGATTTTAAAGTTTCTTCTAATGTTTTGCACCAGCATGAATCCTGAAGAAATTGAAATTATGCTCTGATGATTGCTCCAAGAAAAAGTACCCCAAAGAAGAAAGCCGTTCCCATGTAGTCAGAGTGTGTCTTCTTGGAGAAGAGAATGCTTTGGGAGGAACTGATCATGTGAATTCTTAAGCTTAATGTCCGTGTAGTGGATAATATTTTCTCTTACAGAGAATATGGAAGCATTTTCACAGTAAATATTATTCCACCATGCATGTGACCATTTACTTGTTTTCTCAATAATACTAAAAAATACCAGTGGGGTACTGCCAGTGAAATAAGGCAAAGCTGTGGAAGACCCGCTAAAGACATGTAACCCTCCTTCGCCCTTGCCCTTCCTCCCTGCCCACGACCTTACTGACCCTTTTAATTAGGCAATTTTTGAATATGGGAAAGGCAATATAGTGAGAACAGGAAGTGTAATTTTGTAATACTAGTTGGAAATGTTAAGAAATAAGGCAAGTGTGTGTGTGGGAGTGAAGTAGAAGTGATTTGTTTTATGAATTTATAGCTAGTTTGAGGAGAGGAGAAATTTAACATGGTCTGTACATTTTTCATCTTTCTGGAGGATTCTGCCCGATATCATTCAGAAGTCTGGCAAAAGACCTGCCAGCATTCGCAAGGAGAGGTCTCGCACGTGACAAAATCAAGACAAGGCTGTTCTTTTCAGCCAATACGTAATCCTAGCTCTCGATGAGTAACTCAGGTCAGCAAGTCTCATGGGGTCAAGGTCCCTCACCTGTTAAATATTGATCACTGCCCCTGATTACGTGACTATTAGATGTGAATTATATGTGGCAGTAAATTGTAAATATGATGAAGGGGGAAAAAAAGAAAATCTAGTAGAAACCATCAAAGACAAAATCAAAGTAACTGCTGAGTCTTTCAGATGCTTTAGTCTCTTGCACTGTTATTTACGTTTTTGGTTTTGGTGGATCAGTTAAGGGCAGCATGGTACCAGGAAGATTCCAAGGACTTGGCGGAAAGAACCCCCTAAGTTGCACGCTTTTAAGCCCAAAACCAGCACCTTCTGTTGGAATTTTCAGTGCCTACCATAGAAATGGAACCTGGTAAGAGCCCTAATTTTTGTTTAGTAAGTTAATAAAAAGGAAAAAGTTATAATATGGAAGTAGGAAGTGATCACATTCAAGTATACCAAAGCTAGACCTTCACATGATTATCCTTTAGAAAATAACTCCAAAAGAAGTTACAAATATGAAAACCCTGACAAGAAGACAGGGATTGGCCACAAGAACCCTTTTTGTTGTAAGGAGGACATTAATTAAGGGGGGTTTTAAAATAGAATGCTATAAAAATTTCTTTCAAGGTGAACCACTTTGAAAATTAAAAGTTTGTAGAAATAAATATAGCAACTATATGTCAAATTGTTTAATTATGCTTAGCCATAGATTCCAACAGAAATAAACAAAGACAAATATTCCCTGGAGGTACTTAGCCTTATTGTTATCATATGGATTTACTGTGCAAGATGTGTTTTGATAGCATTGCAAGTCCTGAAACCTTCTCTGAAAATTTAACTTCCTAAAGTTCCTGTAAAGTCTTTTAAAACATTGGAGGCACAAATCTTAAATAGGTGACTTATAATGATTAAAAGGTGAATTTATATAAACCTAAATTGCCTCCCATTGTGGATCTACTTTGTGTGTGACAGGATCTACAATTTGACCAGAAGATGGCAGTATTCTGAAGGAAAAACCAATAAGAAAGAAAACATGAAAACAAAAAGCAAGATAATGCAATTACCATGCCTTTTTATTCTTCAAAGTTTTGACAAAACTATTTTAATTAGTGTTGATCTGTTTTTGGACATTATCCTTATCAAGGTGCAAGATGTCCTTATTTCTTCCTCCAAAATAACTTAGTAATTCTAAAAGCCTACCTGTACTATTGTTTTTACTGAAAAAAAGAAAAAAAATCCTTTGAAAGATCCAACAATTATGTAAAGGCTACAGAATTTGAAGTCAGTGGTGTATTAGTTTTCTCTTGGAATAAAAAAATAATATTTGAACATAATATATGTGGTAATAAAACTTAAGATCCAGAAAGACATTAAATGTGTTAGAATTTTTCTCCAAAATATCTGTTTGAGGTGGAGAAATTGTTATTGTGCACTGTACAAGGTATTGTATAGAAACAGAATTTAAAAACATAAAGATGTTCTTCCATGGAGATCATATGTAAATATCATATGTAAATAAATCAATTTTACCTGTTTATATAAATAAATTTTATCTGTTTACAAAACTTTGAAACCTCTGTGCTCTTATCTGAAATCTATTTTAAACTCATACATCTGGTTACATATTTTCCTTTCTTTATGACAATATTGGAAGTCCTGAATTAGCCAGAAAAAGTAACAGAACTTCCTTTATGTGTTTAACTTAACAACTTCAATTGCATTGAAGAGATGCACAGGGGAGCATAGAGCTCACGCCCCTGTAATGCCTCTTCCAATTTATGCAGCAAATGGAATTAGGGATAATCCACTATACTAATATTCTTCAAACCAGTTAAGGAGTTTACTCTGTGTTCAACCAGTTAAGGTTGTTTACTTTGTCTGAGCATAGAATTGAATGATCTGGGCCGGCAGAGCCGCACACCTGGGCTGAGCTGAGTGGCTCTGATCAAGTCTGCGCCCTCTCACACTGTTTTTGTCCCTGATTGTCCCTAGAGTTCAGGACTCGGCGATGAAGGAGATGCTGTAGGAATGAGCATGTTGCCCTAGCAGCAGGGCAGTTTTTGGGGCAGCTTCACCTGCAGGTTCTCGGAAATGGAGTAGAACATATATCAGAGGCTGCCTGGACTCACAAAAAATTTTTTAAACATTTTCCTCATTCATATAATTTTTTTAGTCTAGGATTTCAATGAAGTTTAAACTGTGGATTAATCAAAGAAGATCTCATTCAGAAGGCTAATATATAAAAAAGAGAAAAGTAACTAAGCTTGGGTGGGGTGGGAGGATGCAAGCATTCCCGGGAGGTGGGAACTACCCCAGAGGGTGCAGCCTGACCAACACTGATTTTTCAGTTACTGTTGTCTGTTTGTTTGGTTCTCTGCACTTCATATGATGGATAATTCGAGAAATGCCCGTTCAGTAAGTTACTAAGCTATTTACACAAGTATAGGACCTTCGGAATGAATCAACAGAACAACAACAAAATAAGATGGATAAAGCAATCTATGGTAAAGAGGAAAATATTGGAGGCATTTTTATGAACATTAGTTGATTTTCCTTTGGAGGAATTTACTAATCCAGAATTCACATGGATTACAAGTTGTGAAAGTGGAAAGAAGAAATAATCACTAAAAGGTAACAGTGGCAACAATAATCTAAAGAATGCAAACTACTGATTTAAAAAATAGCATATAAAACAGTCATTAAATATCCAGAACAGTTGGGAATATTGGTATTTGCAAATGATGGTGTCCTACCCCATGAAGATAAAGAGAAAACAGTTCCCTTACTTTCATGTTCTGGTTACATGACTCCAACTGCTATAGATGTGTGATATTCAGAATACTCAAGTACTTCGTTGATGTTTCTATTTTTTTCCTTTATAAATCTGGTATGTGATCGACAGCTTAAAACGATGATCAAGAAGACCTTCCTTGTAAACTGTATAAGTACTGCTGACTATTCACGTGCAATCCCTCTTTAAACATTTCAACAGACTCAACTGTCCTTACGAAGTGAGTGTAGAGGCCATCGGATATCAGGGGAAGAATTAACTATCAAAGAATCAAAGTAGAGAAGTAGAAGAAAAGGGGACATACTGAACACATGTTTCCTTCATTAGATCAGAATTTTGGGACAACTAGGTTTGCAGTGAAGAAAGTGAGGACTCTGTGAAACCGGCTTGCTGGCTCTTATTACCGCTCAGTGCTGTGAGTTATGTTCTTGGTTGCTGTGATGTGGCATGCTGTTGGCTTGCCCTTTTACATTGCCCAGAAATAACTGGAAGTTGTTATTTCTCTTGGATGAAAATGTGAACTGAATTCAAGAAGTTACACCAGCACACGGAAAAATTAAAATTTTCTCATTGTAGTGATGATAACATACAAAAGTACTATTCATATGCCCAAATCCTAGGTTGCAGAAAGGATGAAAAAAATTGTTTCTTGTCCTAAGAGAATCTATTCAGTTTTAAGTCATCATTCATACGTGTTCATTTTCCCCATCTTTCTTTTGGTCTCAGGAATTCTGCTCCAGACATCCAATTAACAAGATTATTTTCAACTAGACACAAACAAGATAGAAAAAGAATGTCAACTCCAACAAAATTATTTAAATACCATGTGCTCATCATTTAAAAAAATTAAGGATCCAAGTAGCTGGATACAAATTATACTTTTCTTGGCAAAACGAAACCTCAAGATTTAACATGGAAAAGCTTATGTGAGGAGGTCATTGTGCAGATTGAACAACCCATTCCTAACAATAGTGTCATGAATTCATGGGCAGTAAATGGAAACTGATGCAGTGTTTTCCAACGCAAGAAATGACAAAATTTCGAATTTATGTTAAATGTAAAAACAATGGCTATGAAAAATGTTTCTATTTTTCAAAGCCCAAGGTTAATGAATTACATATTTATTTATATTTCAAATCCAGAATATGGAAATGAAATACTCTAATGCTTCAGAATCATAGACTTCTAAGAAATATCTCATTATAATAATCACAGAATCATTTCTTTTTTAGAAACATTTTCTTTCAGCTTTCTGGTGACTCAATTTTTCTTTCTTTTTTTTTTAAAGATTTTATTTATTTATTTTTAGACAGGGGAAGGAAGAGAGAAAGAGAGGGAGAGAAACATCAATACGTAATTGCCTCTTGTGTGCCCCCTACTGGGGACCCAGCCCACAACCCAGGCATGTGCCCTGATTGGGAATCGAACTAGCAACCCTTTAGTTTGCAGGCCGGCACTCAATGCACTGAGCCATACCAGCCAGGGTTCACTTTTTCTTAAGAAAAAGTAATATATTTTGTCTAATATTTCTTTCTTATAAACAATGAGGACCTTAGTGAAAAAAGACAATTTTTTAAAAAAAATCACTGTAATATTATTGCTTAGCTCTATCCGAGTTGAACTGCCACATTCAAAAACATTACAATCAAAGGCATTTTTCTAAGACCATTACATTTTTGTTTGTATTTGTTGTGAACAGTACTAATTTAATTTTTCATGTTCCATAGGAGACTATTAAACATTCTTTAAAAGTTCTGTACATGGGTATTTCCTTTACTATGCTATTATTTTTTACTTACCACATGTGACATTATGAAATACTATTTAAGTTCTAGTCAATTTTATATGAGTTGATTGAAAAGTTCACTTGTTTTTTTCTGTGCAATGGCTCTAGTAGTGCTTAGTTGTCTTTAACTTCATTCAAAGCAATTTTAGTAACTTGAATTGTGTGACAGCTGTTATATCAGCATGCATTTTAAAAAGCTTATCAAAATTGGTGAGTTTTTGTGCATTTTAATGTTGAAGATGGAAGGAAATACACAACATTTTGGTGTATTATACTTCATTATTCAAGAAAGGCAAAAATGCAACTGAAATCACAAAACAAGATTTGTGCAGGGTATGTGTGGAGAAGGGGCTGTGACTGATCAAACGTTTTGAAAGTGGTTTGCGAGGTTTCCTGGTACTATTGATATGTTGGCCAAATAGTTCTTTGCAGTGGCGTTGTCTTGTGCACTGGCGGATACGGGAGCGATGTGTGATGGTCAGCAGCACCCCTGGCCTCTGCCCACTGGAAGCCAGTGGTGGGAGCTAGCTGACATGCTCAAAATACCCAAACCAGTAAAGTTACTGGTGAAAATGAAAAACGTGTCTTTTATTTTACAGAAAAACTAAAACTTTTTGGCCAATCCATTATATTACCTTGCATTTTTTCAAAGACTTCAGAAAAAATGAGTATTTGAAATTCCTATTGTAAAAAAGACAATGCTTTATCCCTCTATTTTGTTTTAAATAGTGGACATTAGTGAAATTACCAGCTTTGTTAAAAATTTTTTGTCTGATAACCATTTAAATAAAAACATAGTGTATAATACCCTAGTAAAACAAAATAAGACATATTCTAAAATTTTGCCTATGAATTGGTTTTTAAGTGATATTTTAAACTGATGTGAGTTGGACTCTAGCATCTACATACTTACTTTCCATTTTAGTGAAGTAAATATCCCATTCAATATATTCAATTGAATATACCATTCAAATATATCACAGGCAAACTGACTTGAGCTTAACCAGGAAGCACAGCCTAATTTATTGCAAAGGGGATACTGTGGAATTCTCTACGAGGAAATAAACCGAAATAAAGCAATTCCTGTCAATGTGTGTGAAGTGCATTATCTGTAAGAGATATTTTCACAGTTATCAGGTCTCCCCTGAGAATAACCGATTGAATCATCAAAACATGAATAAGCATTTCCTTACAGAGGTTGCCAAGTCTTTCAAGAGTCTGATAACACTATTGACAGCCGTCCCGTGGGCAGATCCCGGCATGTGAACATAGTTTACAACACTGTTCCGGAGGGTTCAGTTATCCTCCTGGCCCCACCGATGACTTCGAGGTCAAGAACTCTTTTTTTTTTTCTGATTTCGTGGGGCTACTTCATCATGGATTAATGTCATACTATCAGTCAGATTGTCTTTTTTATCTCTAATAAGTAACTCTCCATCAAAGTGATACTTTAGAGGCTTTATAATTTTTATTTATAATCAGCTTTACATGGAACTCCTCATTTTACAGACGCAACAATGAAGTCGACTATTGGTTGTAAAACATGACCCCTGACCCCTCTCCTTCCACCTTACGGGCTTTTCTCTTCCGAAACCCATCCTCAGCTCCTTCTAAACCTCCAATCTCCTATCCCAGATACAGACACCGTCCCACTGCACCCCTGGCAACAGCGAATAAACCAGCATTCCAGTTCATCCCGAGGAACAGCCTTATACACAGTTAATAAATATATTACTAAAATTTATATCATCTCATAATTATGTGACTCTATGAGAACTTTATAAGCAAAGTAAGTGTCCATCGACAGACATCTGCGTAAAGATGTGGCGGTTCATGTGGACCAGGAAATATTACTCAGCTGTGGAAGAATGGAATCTTAACGTTTGTGAGAACACGGATGGACCTAGAGGGTTTTGTGCTGATCGAAGTAAGTCAGACAGAGAAAGACATACCATGTGATTTCACTTGCATGTGAAATCTAAAAAACAAAATAAACAACAGCATAGAAATAAACTCAGAGATACAGAGAATAAACTGATGGTTGCCAGATGGGAGGGGGTGTGTGTGCAGGGGGTGGGGTGCTGGGTGCAAAAGGGGAAGGGATTAAGAAGTACAAACTGGCAGTTACAGAGCAGTCACAGGGATGTAAAATACAGTATAGAGAATATAGATGTAATATTGTAATAACTCTCTGTGGTCCAGGGGGGCACTAGACCTATTTGGGGAATCACCTTGTAAGTTTGGTAAATGTCTAACCACTCATGCTGTATACCTGAAAGTAACATAATATTGAGTGCCAACTGCAATTAAAAAATAAAAAATTAGAAAAAAGACCTTTATGATCACTAATTTCATTTTATTAAAATTTATATAGTTAAGCATTATTCCACACAGAGTTTTGGAAAATAACATCAGGAAATACCCATTCTTTGATGTTATTTTCCAAAAGCCTCTGTCTAGTCTATGTGTGTCTATATGTCACATCAATATCTATGTCTATATCTAATCTGTCTAGTCCATGTCCATGTCCATGTCTGTCTGGCCTAGGTCTGTCTATGTTTATATCTAGTCTGTCTGGTCTATGTGTATGTCTGTATGGTCTATCTCTATGTCTATATCTATCTATAATCTGGTGTATATATATATATATATATATATATACACACACACACACACACACACACACACACACACACATGTACATTTAATCTAATCACCCACATGTATGTATATAGATACATACAAAAAGCTGTGAGAGATGAATGACTTAGAAAATGACGTTAAAATAATGTAACCTGTGCCATGCGCTGATGAACGGGCCCCTGTTCTTCCTTCCTCAGGGGAACTGGTCTTGTGCACCTCGAGAACCCAAACAGTAGTGACATTTGTTTCTCATATAGTAACACCTCAAACCAATTTATTATATGGGTTCTGGAGCTGGGTCGTGGGCATGTAAATGTCTGTGGAAAGCAGTGTCAGGTCGACCATGGCAGTGGAGTCTTTTCTTTGTTAAATTTATCAGAAATGACCATAAACTTGCTGTCAGGACATACTCTCGAAGCTTTGTTTTGGTCCCTCCCTGGTAGCCTTTTGGCAGGGTCTATGCTGAAGCCCTCTGTAACGAAGCTGCGGTCTCTGGCCGTGCGCCATTCTGCCTGCCCTCAGCTCCCGCTCCTCCACGACCTCGTGTTCCCCCTTCATCTTTCTCGTCGTTGTTTGGTGGTAACGATGAAAAGATTAGGGGTTGAGTTCAAGCTACTGTTGCCACCTTGAGCTAGAATAAGATGTATCTGTCTTTTTAAAAAAAATCTGGTAACAATTACAATAATGAAGGTTAATACCTTCTGCTGTTTTTGATGTCTTCAACTATTTTGTAATTCCAGCATGAATGCCAATATATTACAGCATTGCTTTAGAGGGCTTAGGATCCACTCAAAGCTCCTCTGTCTAGCTGGGTTCCATCATGCCCAAATGATTGAGCATCTCATCTGGTATTAGAACTCTCTCTAGCACAAGGAAAATAAAGACATTTCTGGGGGTGGGGAAGGGAATTTAGACTAAATTAAAAACAGATATTGCTCTTAATGATGCTCTCAGTTATTCTGTACAGCTATACTCCCTCTGTTACATTTTTTTCCACAAATCAAAATACCTTGTTTTCCTTATCTAGGACTTGGTCTCTTTTTTCTTAAGTGTATGATTAATAGTGATTTTGTGAACACCTACACTTACCAGGATCTTTAGGAAAAACAACGACAAGAACAAGAACAATAGAACCTCTGGGGTTTTAGTGCTCAGCTTTAAAACCGTGCATGTAACAACTGTGTGTCAGTTAATACCAGACAGTCCGAGCAACCAAATCCCGTGGTCAGGGGGATGCCAGTGCGGCACTCTACAGAGACTCAAAGCACTTGACATGAAATGACACAATTACTCGCGGGCCATTTGCCGAAGCGTCTAGCGTGAAGGGCACTATGCGACCACCTCAAGGGGACAAAGCAAAGAATTTAGGGGAAAAATTGACGAGCTTTTTGACATGAAGAACTAGATCTCTTTTTTTGAATTTTTTTTGGTAGTGGATACTCTACGTTCTAACATTTCAATGCTTGTGTGAAATACATCTCAGAAATCTACTTGAATGTTCAATTTTCAGCATGGTCTATAAACATACACAAAGGGTAGGCAAAAGTAGGTTTCCCGTTATGAACACTCAAAACACAGAGTTTGTTGTTCTATTCTTATTAGTTTGTATTATTTTCTATTATTATTAATCTACTTTTGCACAACCCTGTGTGGATATACATGTAGTATTTATGAAGAATCTGAAGATTACTCATTGCTCTTATTCTAATAATAAATATAAAAGAAGAAATCTTATTGAAAAATAGGCACTTAGAAACCCAGAGACCTTACACTCAAAAGGAAAGCCAAATATTTCTGGTAGTTAGTCACCATTATAAATAGACTTCACAGCAGCAAATCAAATATAACCTTAAATAATTCTGAAGTGAAAGTAAGCATTCTGTAAAAATGCAACATTATGGAGCAGAAGGTTAGTTTGTTTTAGGTGGATGTTAGAAGAGGATGCTTTTAGAATTTTATGTTCCTACTTAATCATAAAATTGAAATTTTAGTTCATGATGAAAAGAACAGCATTTCAGGTTACCATAGTCTTCCCTCTTTTCACAAATTAGCCAGAAAGCCATCACACATCATTTATTCCCTAAGATGAAAATGGTGGGAAAAAGTATCTGTTTAATCTCTCAAGTAGGTGAAATTTTTCATCCTAATATTCTAGCCCAGGAACACCTAGAAACATAAACTTAACCCATTGTCCCAAAGTATTTTCAAATCGTAGTAAAAAGGGAGGTCTCAAAAGAATAACACCACCAATAGCTTCAAGAAATACGATGTACCCACAAATTAAAACAATCATTCTCCCCTAAAACAAAAGTCTTTTTTTCAGGTTACTTTCATTATTGGCCATTTGCTTTGAGAAATTTCCTAAAAGTCAGTTGCATTTGACAGCAGAGTGAGTGTTTTTTCCCCACTGGCACTTCCCAGGGCTGGCTAGAAAGTTTTACAAGATTCAAGTTCAGTGGTTGAATGGAGTTGCATGTCCAAATCATCTAGCTCCCCCTGTGGCAATGGCCTAGATGACGTGGTAAGCAGTTTGGGGTTGTCTTCAAGGGGAATACTGTGTTACACACTCACTGTCGAATGAGTGTGGCATCACTATGAAGCTGTGATTGTGTGTCCAGGTGACAATTCACACCTGAGCAGCTGAATACACATTCACATTCAATTTCATTCAAAATTGACAACTTATCAGTAAATATTTGATTTGTGGCACATGAAAAAATATGTTTCTATTCAATAATTGATTTTAACTCTTTTCTAATTTTGCCTGTGGAGTGAATAGTTTGGCCAACTGATAAGGCAAAACATGAAAAATTTGAATAAGAGCCTGTCATAAAATGCTCTAATGGATTAAAGTCTTGGAAAGACTAATGACTTTATACTTTTCATTTTAAAACTTTACTGAAGATGGTTACCATAAAAATAATGCATATATTTTAATAGAACTATAGTAATCCCATTTATAAACATGGGGACACTGAAGAAAAGACTAAGGAACTGTACACGGAGTTATGGCAATTGTAACAAATTGTAAGGTGGCCACACACTAAATTATGTATGCTTCAAGGGAGAAGTAGTGAGTGCCAGTTCAGCGGTAATTAGTCTTTTACTTTAGAATAATTCTGACTTCATGCAATAAATGTCAGAGGCAAAAGAACGGCTCTTCAGCATATGGACCTTTAAAAAGCTAATTCACCTTCTTTTTGATTTCCTTCTTATATGTCAGCCCCACACTTGTCCCCAGTATTCAAAAAGTCAATGCTCCAATATTTCTTAAACCTTCAAGTTAAAATTGTTGAGTGGCTTTTATCTTTTGCCTTAATGAGAAAGAGGTAAAATGAGATCACCGACTTTCGTATTATAATTTTGCATCTCAACCTTCTTTACCCACTATGAAAAAATAAGAGCACCATTTCATTGAAGTCAGCCTGTTTGGACACGATTTTTTTGACCCTATTTTTTCAGTGTATCCCCAAATAGGATTGTGTAGTATGCTGTTGGTTTCTTTTATTTTCAATATATACTGTACTACAGCACACACTGCATTTCACTGTTTAGTTGTGTACCTCCCTTTGTTAGACTGTGAGCTGCTTAAAGACAGAGAATATGTTTTATTCTGAGTTTTTATCATCTTGCACAATGCATGGCACATAGTAGATGTTCAATCAATATTTATTCCATCAAAAATGTTTAGATATTCTTGCAAATGAACATATCCACTATGTTTTAAATTCAGAAGACAGTATTCTCTTTTGGGTCTTATTTCAGACTTGTCTCTTATTTTAAAGGCAGGGAAATAAGGAATCCAACCTTTTCTCTGTGTTTAGCTAACATGGGCATTTAAAAAAATAATACGACACTATGATTTTCACTAAACTAGGAAAGGTTATTTTGGAGCTGCTGGGACCTTAGATATTTGAAGTAGTAATTACTTCCTCCATAAATGTTACCTTTTAGAGTCAAATACAGCTTTTCTGTTGCAGCTCAAGTTTTTACTTAAAGGAAAATGTCTTTTATTCACAGTTCACCATGTTATAATGTTATATGTGGTAATTCTCCTTTTCATTTGTTTTGGTAGCATTTTAAAGTCAATGAAGCATCATAAGGACAATGATGGTAGCTTACATTTATTCAGTATTTGTTCTGCACTAAGCGTTTCACTAAGCACTTTCCATGAGCGATGCCAATTTAATGCTCACATAAAGTTTATGATGTGTGTGATTTTATATCTCTCTATCTAAGCTTGCAGAGGCAATTTTCCAACTGATAAGCAGTATGGTCAAGGAAATAATGCAGGGAGAGCAATCTTCAGATTTTACATTTTTGGTTCTTTAAAGTTCTGAGTATCCAGCAACAAAATGTAATACCATATTTTGCACAATTCTGGAACCATGAAGTACCAGTGAAGCACTTGCATTATCATTTATAAAACAAACAGCACATGTTGGGTTGCACTTAAATATTATTGAGTCACTGCAACTAAAACTTCGAGAGTATTTCTTCTATATTGAATGGATGAAATATCAATTCTTACCTTATGATCTTCAACACTTCATGTTGAAACTGGCTGCTATCATTTATGACTTACCGTAGACTTGGGTTTTGTTCCAGAATTGGCGCCTGGGGTGGACGATGGGAGGTCAGAGGACTCGGTGTTAGAAGACAAATTTACTGATGTCTGATTTACTGAAGTGGTATCTGCTCCGCTTTCAGATCCTGACTCCAGATCCTGTTAAAAAATGCATTGATATGAAGGGCATGCACATACTCTTCCCATGCCTTTCTCCCTGCCACCAGCAACTTCCTGCCTCTTCCTTCTCCCAACACATATGGGCACACTAAAGAGTTGTTGACAGCCTGGCTGGTGTAGCTCAGTGGATTGAACTCCGGCTTCGAATCAAAGTGTCACAGGTTCGATTCCCAGTCAGGGTACATGCCTGGGTTGCAGGCCACGACCCCCAGCAACTGCACATTGATGTTTCTCTCTCTCTCTCTCTCTCTCTCCCTCCCTTCCCTCTCTAAAAAATAAATAAATAAAATCTTAAAAAAAAAGGAGCAGCCCTCAAAGCTAAAAAAATAAATAAATAATCCTTTAAAAAATGAGTTGTTGACAACTGACATGTCACCCATAATTATGCATTATTCTGTGATTTCAGAAGGCAAGTTTTGGAGCCAGAGGTAACATACAGCTTTGGTAATTTAACAGTTGAAGCTCAAGTGTCTATCTAATGAACTAGGAAATATTTGAGGGCAGAAGTTATGCTTTGTCATGTGCCATTCAATCCCCTCATTTGCAAATGGGTGTAATGATAGCATGCACTCATAGGGTTTCATGAGGACTGAGCAGAATATATGCAAAGTGTGTGTAATGGACACAATTTCCATTAAACATTGGCTGTTACTATAAATATTGTTATTAGTAACAAGTATGTATATGTGGCTGAAACACTTGCTGAGTGAAGGCAGTTACTCCTTAATCTCCCCAAAGGCTGTGCTTTTCATTCATCAAATGCTCTGTATGTTTTAGACAGTGGCCTGAGAACACAGAGGAAAGATGGGGTTAGCAGAATGGAGAAGGATGAAAATAAAGGCACTTATCATTCAAAATTTTGATCTGAGAAAATGATGAGTTAAATATCTTTATGTCTACTCTTTCTACACCTCAACTTTACCATGGCCCACATGGTCAAATACCATCTACCCTGTATCCTCATTCACTGGTTTTATGTTCTATCATTATCTTGGTTCTTCATATGCTCCAGCCATGCTCATTGTCTCAGCCCCTCTGGTACATGAACTAGGTTCTATGTCAGGGACTAGGTCCTTTCTTGTCCCCTCCCCTAGTATTTCCCTTTGCTGGCTCTTTCTTGTCACACAGATCTCAATTTTAGTATCACTAACTCAGAAAAGCATCCTTTGACATTTCAAGCTAAAGTATTTCCTCCCTTAAACTTTTACAGCATGTCATTCCCTCTTTTACAATCCTATCACTTTGCATATCTATCCCAAATCAATTATATCCATTTGTTTTCTATCTATCTATCTATCTAAATCAATGTATCTACCTGTCTACCTATCTGCTCTCTATCCACTTCAATTAATCTCGTTTTTTCTAATCCTTGTCTGTCTTCCTCTAATGTAATCTACTGATCATAAAAGCAGGTAGTTTATGCATCTTGCTCACTGATACATTTCCCAGATCTTAGAACAATGCCCGCATCTAGAACATACTCATTAAACATTGTTTTAGGAAAGAAACACTGGGCTAACAAATAGTAATATCTAACCAAGGAAGTGAATGAAAGATCTGTACACTGACATTGAAGAAAGAGACTGAAAGCATACATAAATGGAAAGATGTCCCATATTTTTTATTTAAAGAATAAAAGTTGTGAAAATGTTCATACTACCCAAAGTGATCTATAGATTCAATGCAATCTCTGCCAAAAATCCAAAAACATGTATCATAGAAATAAACAATCCTAAATTTTTTTGGAACCAGAGAAGATCTTAAATGGCCAAAGCAAGCTTGAGAAAGAAGACTAAAGCTGGTGGCATCACACTTCCTGATTTCAAGCTATATTACAAAATTATGGCAATCAACAGAGTATGGTACTGGCATAAAAACAGACATACAGACCAGTGGATTAGAATAGAGAATCCAGAAATAAACACATGCATACACGGTCAACAAATATTTAACAAGGGGGTCAAGAATATTCAGTAAGGAAAAAATAGTCATTTAAGTAAATGCTTTTGAGAAAAGTGGATATTCACATGCAAATGAATAAATTTGGATCCCTTCTTACATCACTTATGAAAATTAATTTGAAATGAATTAAAGACTTAAATGTAGGATCTGAAACTATGAAAGTCCTAGAAAAAACAGCAGAAAAACTCCATAACATTGGTCTTGGCAATAATTATTTAAATAAAATACCAAGAACACAAGCAATAAAAGCAAAAATAAATGAGATATCACCAAACTGAAAAGATTCTGCACAGCAAAATAAACAACCACCAGAATTAGAAATGACCTACAGAGTTGGAAGAAAATATTTGCAACCATATGTCAAATAAGGAGTTAATACCCAAAATACATAAGGAACTCATACAATTTCATAGCAAAAAAAAAATGGGCAGAGTATGTAAGTAGATATTTTTTCCAAAAAAGACATACAAATGGCTAACAGGTACATAAATAGATGTGCAACACCACTAATTATCAGGAAAATGCAAAATAAAACCATGAGATATCACCTCACACCTGTTAGAAGACTATTATCAAAAAGGCAAGAGCCCTGGCTAATGTGGCTCAGTGACAGCCTGAAAACCAAAGAATTGCTGGTTCGATTCCCAGTCAGAGCACATGCCTGGGTTGCAGGCCAGGTACCCAGTAAGGGGTATGCAAGAGGCAACCACATATTGATGTTTCTCTCCTTGTCTTTCACCCTCCTTTTCCCTCCCTAAAAAAAGAAAAAAAAAAGACAAGAGGTAACAAATGTTGATGGGGGCTTGGAGAAAAGGGAAACTTGTGTACTGTTGGTGGGAAAGTAAGTTGGTACAACCACTGTGGAAAACAGTATGTAGGGTCCTCAAAAAATTAAAAATAGAATGATCATATGATTCAGCAATTCCACTTTTGGGTATTTATCCAAAGAAAGTAAAGTCATTACCTTGAAGAGATGTGTACATCTCTGTGCTCACTGCAGCATTATTCACAATAACCAAGAGAGGGAAACCACTTACTTAAGTGTCTACTGATACATGAGTGGATAAAGAAGATGTGATTATGTATATGTGTGCGTGTGTGTGTGTGTGTGTGTGTGTATTTATATGAAGATGTGGTACATATATCATATCACATCTTCAACATTCCTAATGTTTCTAATGTATTATTTTGCCTATTTGAATTAAGAGTGTGTGTGTGTATACATATACACACTCATATATAGACACACATAGATGCAAAAAATATATGTATATACATACATACATACAATAAAATACTACTTAGCCATAGAAAAGAAGATAATTCTGCCTCTTCTGGGAACACGATGGAACTTGAAAGCATTAGGACAAGTGAAATAAATCAGCAGAAACACAAATACTGTGCAATCTCAAATGTGGAATCTAGAAACACAAAACAAAACAAAAAGCCAAACTCATGCGACCGAGTGGAATGGTGGTGGCCAGGGGCTGGCAGGGGGATGGGGAGATGTCAGTCCGAGTGGGGAAAAGTTTCCGGTTATAAGACGTGTAAGTTCTGGGATCTAACATTCAACACGGTGACTGTAGTTAATAGGACTGTATTATATACTTGAAAGTTGCTAAGAGAATCATTTTAAATGTTCTCAACACACACAATGGTAAGTGCATGAGGTGATGGCTGTGTCAACTGATTTCAGTTTGGTCATCCTTTTGCCATGTGTGTGTCAAATCACCATGTTGCACACCTTAAGTGTTGACAATGTTATATGATTATAAATCGATTATATCTCAAAACTGCAAAAAAGAAAAGAAAAAGGTAGGATAAAAATTAAAAAGGAGTACAAATGACATACTCAATGATAATGAATATAAAAATGGAGTATACAATATTTAGGGGTGTGTGTGTTTAAAAACATATAACCCTAACCAAATTTCTCATCCCCTGAGTGATTTCAGATAAGTGGCCATATTTTCCCTTTTTGCATGGAAAAGATATCAGTTTACTGAAGAGAAATATGATTCATTAAAATTTCAGATGGAACCAACTTCACGTGAACAATCACCAATAGCAGGTCATTTATAAACATCAAAAGCATAATTATAGGTAGCAGATAACTTATAAGCTATTTATGCTTGACCTTTACGTACATCAGAAATCTCTTGCATTAATTTTTCCTTCTTGTCTATAATTTGACAATAAATAACAGGGCGACCTTGAATCTTTCTAATAGTACTACAATTCTGAGGTAAAATAATAAAACTTTAAAAATCAATCACTTAGGTGTTTTTACTTTTTAAAGACCACACTTTACAGCTATTCTCTGCTTCTATTTTCACCGAGTCTGCGCAGAAGCTAATGTCTCATTATCATTTGAAAGATGATGAAGCCAAGGCTTGAGGCAATTCAATTGACCAAGTTCACATTCTGTGGAAGAGCTGGCCTTAACAATGAGGTCTATTTGGCCCCAACTGGTTAGGCTCTATCAAGGCAGCCTCCTTAAAGTCTTTACCTCTATTCTTCTTTTAGTATATCTATTTTGCACCTGAAAGACTCAAGCCTATACTATCCTTTAAATATCTTATTATAAGTAGAATTTGCTCCAGCATTTGCTCGGAAATAGTCTCACAGTGAGGTCTCTGTATCATTGTGCGTCTTGTCCTGCCTCCTAAGCTCTAAATTCACAGGACAGTGTGAGGGTGCGGCAGAGGGAGTCTCTGCATCTGGGCAGCGCTTCTTGGTGGATAATCAAGGCCCTGATCATTCTGTTATAATCCCTTTATTCCATGGCACGATGATCAAAAGCAATGGAAAGCGCCTGTGGAAAATATTTTGATGATGGGAGAGTTTTAAAATTAGCTTTTAAATACCAAGGAACATCAGTAAAGAACAAGGGATGACCCAACATAAGCATAAAGACCAGAAAAAAAAGTGTGGAGGGCTGCAGGAGAGGTTTTGTTCCGCCTGGCCCAGAGTCGGGTGCGGGTGAGCACGTGGGGGAAGGGAGGGGAGTGCACGCACACCGAGCCGCACTCTCTGGCCACCCTGCGCGACAGGTCTTACGTACATTCTTTCGTCTACTTTTCCCAACGAGCCGGCAAACAACCTCTCCTTCTTCACACCATCGTGGAGGTGAGAAATTAATCATTTTCTTGTGTTCTCAGACAGTCAGCTGTAGAGTTGCTGTTTGGACGCAGGCCTGGAGACTTCAAGGTTCTTAATGTTTCTAATATGCTGTTTTGCCTACTCTAAGGATCCGCTGAACTGACGACCCGGAAGTAGATGTTTGTTTACAGAATGAACCCGCATTCGGCAATGGTGGTGATATTCCACGAGATAGTGCATAGAATATAAAATCCAGTTTATACCTCCAGTGGAGGTGGAAGATGGAGATACAGGCGAATTTCAAAACCATCCCCCACATTTGCTTCCCCTCCTTTTTCGTCTTTATCGTTCAACAGAGAAGCGTGTCTAACGGACACTGGCTATCCTGTTCTCTGGCATGAAGAGAACACCACGGAGCTGTACATAGCAGAATTCTGGGCTCAGGCTTTTCTCCGAAATACTCGGGGACTGAGGAAAGCTCAATGCAGAGGGAACAGGGGAAAGATTAAAGAGATAGGAGAGAGATGAACCACTCACACTAGGCAATTTTAAAAGAAAAAAATGTGTTCTATGTCTCCATTTATAGCAAAGAAGTGCTAAGGAGTACTCCTATCGAAAAATATGGTTATTTCTGGCTTTAAAAATGTTAATGAAAATGAGTATGACATTTCTATACACCTGTCCTATGTAAACAAGATTAAACATCCCTTCTTGTTAGTCTTTAGATTCCTTTGATTGCATTTCCTCCATTTGGATGCCTGTCCTACGAAAAACGTGCGTAAGCACTGTGGCAGCACCAGGGAAGGGACAGTTGGTTCTGTCTGGGAGTACAGAGGAGACTTAGGGAAGACTTAACCCTAAAGAACACATTTGAGACTAATCCTGAAGGATAAGAAAAAATTATCTGGAAGGTTACAAGGAAAAACAAAAATTCCCATTGGCTTTCTAGGTTGAAGTACTTAATTTCATATTCACTTTTAATTATTTTTTTTTGTGCAAGCTATGGTATTTCCATTAAGTCAGCTAGAGAACACAGTGTGGTGTGGCGGTTACATGGCCTGGCTCTGGATCAGGACTAGCCAGTGCATGTTGTCTCTGGACTAGGTGTGCATGCTGTCTCTGGCACATGCCATCACCAACTTTTCTATGCTTTTCACTCACTTGAAACGTGTTGTGAGGAATAAATGTGTTGACGTATGTAGAGAACTTAGAATAATACCTAGTATATACTAAAGTTAGTTACTATTTTAGTTTGTTTACTTACCTTGAAATATTCTGTCCCACAGTCAGAAATGAGTCTTGAATAACGACAGAATCCATGGTAGAACTATGCTAAGTAAAACACTTGATACAGAATAGTTCTATTTTGATAGAAGCTCAAATTTATGTGTAGGATTTCCTGTCCCTTTGATTTAGGTAAGTACATATTTTTTTGACTTAATGTGTTTATTACTGTATAATGAAAGTAACAGATTAAATGAAAAAATGCATGGCTTAATTATGAATACATTTTACCATCACATTCGCTGGATCTGTAAAATCCAAGTCATTTAATATGGAGCTAATAATAAATATGTAAAGTGTATAGTCAGTCTGGAATCTGTGTCATGCAAATTATGAGTGTCAGAATCTATGAGGAGTGATCATTCTTATATAAAATGAATGCATAGAATAAAATTCTCACTTCTGTCTTATTCACTGAGTTAATTTTAGAGCATTTTCAAATTAATGTAAGTTCTTTCTTGTAGTATGCTGGATGTGCCCATCCATTCATCCACCCATCCATGTAGCAAATATTTATTAATCATCTTCTACATGCAATGCAAATTTGAAGATACTGGAAATAAAATACTAAGTAAGATAGACATAGCATTGCTAATGGTGTTCATAGCATATTGTTGAATAATTAGGGAAATGACCATAAGGAAGAGGATTTGATTAACAGGAAGCATAATTTTCCAGGGTGACCCTCTTTCGGTCTAATAATAACTATTTTCTTTTGAGTCACACCCTTCTCTTACAGACCCTGCATGGAACATAGACGTATTTGAGTAAGTTTTATGAAACACTTTTAGGGTCACATAGGGGTAGATGCCACCATCAAAGATGTTTCATGTGCAAGAGGGATTGCACGAAGTAAAGAGATAGCATGCTCGTGGGAAAAGAAGTGGAAATTGGAAGACTCACAGGAACGTGCCGCCGCAGGTTGGTTGGTGTGCTGGATGGCGAGGAGCTGGTGCTGAGAGCATTCTCAATGTCCTGATCCAGTTGGTCCAGTTTCATGATTAGCAGCACCATGGAGTCTAGCCGCGCCCTATCTCGATCTTCTTTTATTTCCTGAGGAACAGAACATGTTGTTACTGAATCTGAAAGGCCATTTCTTAGAAAGAATAAGAAGTGCCCTGTTCTTCAATGTGACAAAAAGGACACTGAATAATAGGCAGTCTTCTACTTAAGGGGAAAGGAAGGTTTTGTTCTGTATCATCAATGGGCTCTTCATTGCGAAGATAGTAACCGGCTGCCAAGAAAGCATTTTACATGAATATTAAATACATGTCTTCTGGTGCAAAGCACAATGAAAAGGAAGTATAACATCAATGAGCACTGATACATATTCACGACTTTCAAATTACTTATTCTTGGGAAAAGTTATATATTACCCTTGTCACAGTGCACATTAATTATAACATACAAATCATTAAATTATTTGTGGTTAGACATTTAAAAATACATATAAGAGAATATTTTGGCTGATTTCTCAAAAGAAAACTTGCAGGCAAGAATGGGTTGGAAAGAAGTATTCCAAGTCATGAAAGGCAAGGACCTACATCCAAGATTACTCTATTCAGCAAAGCTATCATTTAGAATGGAAGGGCAAATAAAGTGCTTCCCAGATAAGGTCAAATTGAAGAAGTTCATCATCACCAAGCTCTTATTATATGAAATGTTAAAGGGCTTTATCTAGGACAAAGAAGATGATAAAAAATATGAACTGTAAAATGACAACAAGCTCACACCTATCAACAACTGAACCTAAAACAAAAACAAACTAAGCAAACAACTAAAATAGGAGCAGAGTCACAGAAATGGAGATCACATGGAGGGTTATCAGTAGGGAGGAGGAAAAGGGAGAATGGGGGAAAAGGTGCAGGGAATAAAAAGCATAAATGGTAGGTTCAAAATAGACAGGGGAGGTTAAGAATAGTATAGGAAATGGAGAAGCCAGAGAACTTATATGAATAAGTTATATGAATAACTTATATGAATGAACTAAAGGGGTGGGGAATGCAGGAGGGGTGGGGTGTACAGGGTGGAGGGGAATAAAGGGGAGAAAAAATAGAATAACTGTAATAGCATAATCAATAAAATATACTTTAAAAATATAAAAAAATATTTTGGGAAGAATACTTCTGAGCATAGTAAAAAAATGAGAAGCTATATTTTGTCAATATTTCTTTGCAACCTCTTTTTCTTTCACAAACTTCTTTCAAAAGCCTCACAATCATTCATATATATGTATGTGAATATATATGTGTATATATATATATATATATATATACATTTCTAAGCTATATATACATATATATAAAACATAGAAGTATTTGAGTAAGTTTTAGGATATACTTTTAGGGTCACATATGGGTAGATGCTACCATCAAAGATGGTATATATATTTGTAAATTATGTTGGTTACTTATTCTGAATTATGTACAATATAAACATATATTTATGGAAATACTGTTGCTTATAGAAATAGCTAAAGCTTCTCATTGACCGTATAGAGTTATTTAGGCATCACTTTTACTACTCTTGTGTGATCAAAGCAAGTCAATTAATATTAGAAAGCTTCCAGATTCCTTGTGTGCTGTGTAAGGTGTCAGGGTTGGGTAGAGTATTGGGTGAAAAAAAGTAACATCAGGGGAAGCACAGTAAGATTCTACTGAGGGATGTAGTGGACTCAGGGAGAGAGCCCTTTTGAGAGAAATCATCATGTGTGTCTCATGTTATCATCTTCTCATCTGTCGGAAATATTTACATAGGTGACATCAGCTTTGAAAGGACCACCAGAGGCAACCTTGAAGGGACACTATATGACAAAAGAAGCCAAAGAGTGTGGACATAAGGGAGAAGGTTGGGGGTCTTTGCTTAGGGGATGGTATCAGTAGTGACATGAATGAGGTGGCTGTCTGAATGAGATCTTTTATTTTGTTTTTGCCATTTTTCTTTCAATCTTCCTACATTTCTAAGCTACCATTGGGAGAAACCAACAAAGAACAGAAGCCAGAATAATTTCATGGATTAATCTAATTCTGTAGCAGTTTCTGTACCTCAAGCAACTAGAACAGATTGTTAATATCACAAACATTATCTTTCAGATGTCAATTAATTGCTTTATTATATTAAGTTGGTCAAAGAATCATTAATCTAATATTAGTAAATTATTTGGGTAAGCTAAACTTTTGCTTGGTTTAACAGACTTATGCCAAAGTAAAAAGCTAGTAATCTTTCAACAAATCCATTAATTTTGAGAATAAGTTAAGAATTTGGGGGGTTGTGTTAACCTTTAGAATACTATATTGTGATTAGTATTTCAATTTACTTCCATTGTCCCTGCTTCTAAACAATGTAATGAGGCTCAGACAGACAACTACAGAACTCTTATAATGATAAAGCTTTACTGTACTTAAGAGGGTTCAGGGTATATGCAAATAAACAAACTTGAACTTTATACCATATCTCTCAATGTTACAAAACTTGTTATATTAAAAAGAGCATTATTTGTAGTAAACTTCTGCTTATACCTTAAAATAGAGTCTCAGAAATATCAGAGATTATACAGTTTCATTCTCTTCTCAGTAATCCAGAAAAATGGAAAAAAATCTGACTGAAAAGAAGACTCAAAGTCCCATTAATTATTCCTCCAATGTATTTGTTTGTAATTTCCTTCCCTTTTATATCTAAGTTATGTTTGGCAAGATAAATATTCTTTGCATTTCAACATATACATACGTTTTGGTATAGTTGTCTTTTCTTTCTCAGTTATAACATCCTCAAGCACAAATGTTACATTTTTCTAGCTGGCAGACATAGAGTCAAGTTATACTTTGCACATGCAATACATTTTCAGAAACAATAATAATAAAATCAATAGGAGTCAGTGCAATAATACCCCAAAGCCTTAGAAAATATATTTCAATGTTTCCCCCTAAATTAATATTAAATAAAGCAGCATATCCTGAAGCAGTAGCTTCAGAAACAATTTGCCTTTGAATTAACTGGATGCTGAGATCGTGCCTTAAAAATGCTTTCAAACCCAAGGGCTGAATGTCAAATTAGTTCAAATGATCTGCCAAAAGGAGCAGAACCAAACAGCCTTGGTCTACAACATTTCCGAAGAGAAATAAGCCAATTGCTCCTCCCTTTCCTTCATGATGCTTCTACTTAGTCTCTAATTATTACGTTCAGCCTGAAGTGTCAAGTACACAAATCAGTATCATATGTTATATCCACATTCATAAAATTTCACAAAAGAGAGTTGACCACAAATTAGAGATAAATATTATTGTTCTTGTTTTTAAAGTCCAAGAACTAAGTTTGCAAAGCTCTAACTTTTCATATGCCCATGGCTACTCTAATGAACACTAAAGCTTGAAAACTCCAATAAATACTTATGCTTGAAAACAGAGATGTGTATTTGCAGATTTTGGCTACATTTACTTCTACAATGAAGCTTTCATTTCATGCTGTCATTACAGTCCAAGAAGAGGAACTAACTTCTTAGAAGTGAAGTAGCCTATTAATGAACTTCTCAGTATTTCAGTAACTTGACCCTCTTCAATGAAGGCCAAGATACTAAATTCTCTTCCCTCCTATCTTCCTTCCTTCTTCCTTGCAGTCACATCTGTTCTGGGCCAACCACTATTAAAGGGTACAATACTTACCAGTGAATAACAAACATAAAATCGTCTCTTTCCTGAATATTATAGTCAACTATGAGAAGACGGACAATGAAAGTTAACATACTCATAAATAGGACAAATGTATGAAGAAAATAAAAAGGGTAATGAGATACACAGGAACTGTGCAGGGAGTGTCCCACTTTGTACGGGGTGGGCTGAGCAAGCTTTCTGAGGAAGTGAGAGGAGAATGATGGAGAGGAGAGAAAGAAATGGAGATGAGGAAGGAAATGGCGAGAAGAGGGGAGGGGAGGGGGGCATGACTAATACATGCTAAGTAGTTCAATTTACCTCCAGATTATACTTCCAGTTCTAACCATAGGCCATTTTATGCTGAAGTCTGAATTGGGCCCACATTATAGGGTAATAAAAAAATAACAGATGGCTTTATAACGAGGCCTTACATATTTTTAGATCAAAGTGAAAAGAAGAAATTGTTTCGGGAACCTGTTTAATAGAAGTTTGGAGTAGGTGGGTGGTGATATATTGGTAAATGTTTAATAACTGGATCTCCAAATAAAAATCAAGTCCTGGTTTGTGGTGTGTGCTGATTCCTGTGGTGTCAATACTCTCATGGCTGATTTTTAGCTACAAATAAGATTTTATTAAATCTGGAGTTGGAAGACAAACACACAACATATTAAATTAATGCATTTTATTTATTTAATACATTTATCTGCCTTAACTTTTCTTCTTGTCCAGGTAGAGTTTGGTATAAACTGTAAATTTCAATTTAGTGTTCTAGAGGATTCTCTTTTCTTCTAGTGTTGCCTCCTTTACCTGCCTTTCTGGCTATCCATTATCTATGTTTATAGAATTTCTTTTTTTTAAGATTTTATTTATTTATTTTTAGAGAGGGAAGGGAGAGAGATGAGAGAAAGAGAGAGACAGAGAGAGAGAGAAACGTCAATGTGCGGTTGCTGGGGGCTGTGGCCTGCAACCCAGGCATGTGTCCTGACTGGGAATCGAACCTGTGATGCTTTGGTTTGCAGCCCACGCTCAATCCACTGAGCTATGCCAGCCAGGGCTCAGAATTTCTTAAAATTCATTATAATTAATTTATCTTTGTGTTTGTATTTTTATTTATGTAAGTCAAAACAATTTGTTTAAGTTATTCATTATGTCACTGGGATACCTTATTCAACCCTTCACTTAAGACATTAGAAATCTAGTTAGGGACAATGGTTATTGGTTCCAGTGTCTGGACTTTGCAGGCCAGGAAGTGGATTCCAGAGGGTTCAAGTGACTCTTTCATTGACACATTGGTTAAGACTGCAGCCCAGCTGACCCTACTCCCTGCCTTGGTCTTTGTCCAGTACTTCTTTTTGCTTTAATTCTGAGGATACAATGTTTAATTTAATAGACATTTAGGCATCATGTACTCTCTTCTCAACTTCTGCGACCTCGCTCCCATTCTTTCCCAAAACCATGTTTCAGAAGAACACCAATGACCACAATTAATTGCAAAAAATCTTTGAAACAGCTAGTCCAGTTCTTTATACTTTTACTTAACAATTATCCAAGACATGTTTGTTGACCATCTACTACTATATATCATCCTCTTGGAAGCAACCTATTTCATATTTGTACAGTTGGAATTTTTAGACTTCCTCTTACGCCCCAGGTCCTCCTTCCAGAACTGGACAGCATAAGTAGTGTCTGTGCCATGAAATAGCCTTTCAAATATTTGAAGAACTATGTTATGCCCATTTTTTCCTTTTCTAGGTGAATCATCTTCATTTCCTGTAATTATTTCATCTATGACATGTTTCCAAGTCCTCATTAGTTTCATTAACCCTCCTCTGGATATGACATAATTCTGTCAATGACCCAAGTAATGGTGGGTGCCCAGAATTAAATGTATTACTCTACATGTTTTCTGATGAAGGCAGAGTAAGCAAGTACTTCCCCGTGTTCTATATATGCTCTTTCATGCAGTCTAAGAATGAAGTGCCCGTTTAGAACATGAACGGACTATTCTTATTGGTTAGCCACAGTCTGGTTTTTCAGTGAAGAAATAGCCTGTAGTTGACTGCGAGCTGCCCTTGAGTCCATGGTGTGGGATATGTCTCCTTTCCCCAGTATGCGCCTGTGTGCTGCTGAGAACAGAACCAGCCTGTTTTCTTGAGACTGTAAGCAGCTGTTAGCAAGGTATAGATGATATAGGTAGCAGATGTGGAGAAGTTTCCAGTTATATCTCTTTCAGACACAAGTCAGTGGATACTTAGGCAAATTAAGAGAGAACAGTATATTGAATTTTATTTGTTGTCAAAAACCTAGCGTGGCCAAGCCACTTGGTGTTCATTGGGAAACCTGAAAGATGCTCCTTCCTTACTCCCAACTGCGAGTTAGTCGCTGGGCAGTGCGGTCCCGTTGATCGCAGTGGTATCTGGGGGAGAGTGAAACAGGGTTTTCAGGGGGTCGTTCTCTCCAGGAAGCCTCTGAATTGGAGAACAGGAGCCTATACTACCCTTCTTTCCTTACATCTGGGGAGGATAATCCAACCCTCCTCTTCTCTCAGATGCTCTTTATGGGGCAATCCAGAGCACGGCACACACACGTAGCGAGGAGGTGAAAATTACCGGATATTTTACAGACTGGGCAAACATGAAGACCGGCGAAGAGGGCGCCTCCCCTGGAGGCGCACGGGCTCTGTTTTCCTAATCGGGAGCATTTGGAAGAAAACCAAAAAGACTCAGTAAAATACCCAGATGCTTCCGAAGACTGGATATTTGGCTCAGCCGATACAGCACGGCCTGAATATTCTGCTCGTCAATGAGCTGCGGCATCGCATAGACAGCCGTGATAAATTAGAGGCTGGGCTAGGAATAGAACTAAGACTTCCTGCTTCATAATCCAAGGTTCTGGCTCCTACCCTGCCTTTGATTCCATACACATCTCACTGGCTATTCTGGGCTGGTAATGGTCCTTGCTCCCCCGTAAAAGAAAGGGACCTTTTAGCAAAAGGCTTGGCTCAGCTTCCTTCTGAACTATTTGATCTGCAGCCAGCTGGACTAGTCTGAAATCTCATATTAGTGTTATACATTTTATTTGACAATAAATTCCTCATTCTAGACTTTCCTTTCTTAAAATAATATCCTGCCCAAAGAACCAGAAATTTATTCAATCTTCCTTTTTTTTCTGCAGAAGCAGTAAAGGTTTTCATCTGAACTGACAGTCAGAAGATAAGAGATAATATAATTACCCCATGTCAGAGTTTCTAGGCTAGTTAAATAAAGTCAACCTTGATTTTTATTCTGGTGCATTTCCAGCTGAAACTTATGTAGAATGGGAGGTAATAAAACAAACCAGCAACTATTTCCTATTTGTCAGATACAGTCTGTTCGACCACAAAATCTTTGTATATTATCTTTAATAACATGTGTCAACATCATTTTAATATTAGGTGGTGAAGAGTGATAAATAATATCCCCATTTAAAGTGGCTACACGGAATCTTTGAACTGACATGTCAATGGTGGCTTTATAGTAAGTGTTTATGGCCACTCCTTATCTATCTCCCCCCAGTTATAAGGCACAGGAAGAAAATAGACTTCTCTTTTGCTTGATTTTTAAACTCCAGATAGACTTCAGTTGGAGCATTTCTGAGCTGAGACTTTTGTAACCTGTCTATGCAGTCTCCTGAATAGCATCAAGGGACATTTATGCAGCTGGTTCTAAGGAGTGCTCAGAAGTGGCAGGTGTGAACCAGGGAGAGAACTGTGTGGGCAGCAAGTCCTCTCTCTCCCAGGAAAGTCTGAGGATGGCTTCCTCCCCTGGCTGCAAAGGCCCACTCTTGGGACTGGGAGACGATTCGGGCCTGAATAATTTGGTGTGCATGCTGGAACCAGTCTTCACTTTTGGTGCTAAAGGTGGAGCTTGACATTTGTGGCTACTTAATACGTTGATAGACACAAAACCAGCTTTCTGGACTGATCATTTGTTCTGTGCCATAATGCCAGCATACTATCTGCAAATTCTTGCAGCATTGTTTGTTTGTTTGTTCGTTTGTTTGATGCCATTCTCAGCAGTTCTCTGCTTGGATTCAGGCATTAAAGGAGACAAGACTTTTCCTGGTTTGCAATCATAAGAAAAACATCCACTTAACATTAAAATTCCATAAAATGTTTTCAAAAATGTTATGATGGTCTTTCCTTAGATAACAAATGAAGGCATGAATAAAATTCATTCTTCTGTCTCCCCCCACAAAAGTGAAAATTTAGAAAAAAGGTCTTCTATTGACTTAGCTTTTGCTGATTATCTAGTTTCACCCCTTGTCACTCTTCCTGACCCTGCCACGTTCCTCCAATGTCAGTTACCCCGCGGACCACCACTATATATTCCTTAGTGTATTTCTCTAATCGGGCTCACCTTTTTATAGTTAAAGAGGCACTTTTAATGTATAAATGGTACATAGATAATCTTATATTTTTTGATGAATATTTAACCCAACAATTATAGAAATAAAAAATCCTTTACTATCTGATGTAATCTCCCATAAACCATAACTGTGTTTTAGAAAATGCTCTGCTAAAGGACAGAACTTCCTTTAGTGTCTCAAGTAATCCATGTTCTCTCAGATCTGCAATTAGGATTTCCAGATTTACCAAATAAAAACATGGAATGCCCAATTAAATTTCAAATTTTGGAAAAAGTAGAAAATATGTATTATGGGCATATGTACCAAAAATCATATGGAACAATATTACATGGGACATATTTATACTAAACCATTTTTTTGGTTGTTTATCTACATTTCAAATGGAATAAGAATCCTGTTTTGTTTTTTTTTAACTTCTACTTTTGACCCATGTAATAATACTCCCTCGGTCTCACACACTTCTCTGCTTGAGGGTATCAGAGGCAGCCCTTGGTTCCAGGTACAATGGCACTCCAATAGACAGGTGTTTGACAAGGTCTTCCCTGGACTGAGTAAACAGTGATTGCAGCTTAAGTTTGGTTGTACAGCTTCAATAAATGGAAATTTTCTTTTCTCGGTATCTTATTTAGCGTTATAATCCTAGGCAAAACAGAGACTTGCCATTTTGGTTTTTCTCTAGTAACAAAATAAATTGTGAAAAGTGCATCAGCCTGCTCTTGTGATCTTTTTAGAATTGCAAACTTACCTAAATTGTCAATGTTTTCTACTAAATCTGTGGATGAGTAAGTTTCTGGTAAATTTTTGCCACTTGTATATTTTCTCACTACTGTCATGTAAGGTATGTCTGTGGCTTTTTTAACTTTACAATAATTAATGAAGATTATTTTTATCTAGCCCAATCCTTTCATTTTTTTCTGATAAAGTAATTGCTTTAGCAAGTTTAAGACTTTTCCAATTCTACAAACTTAGTTCATTGCAGAACTGAAAATCTAGGTCTCCTGATTTGATTAATCTTTGCTTCTTTTTACCCAAGTAGTACTATAAGAAACTTACAACTCTACAGGTGACCCAAAAGGAAATATTTTTAACACAAATTTATATGCATTAAAAAACCTGGGCTGAATACATGCAGACTAAAAATATAGGCTTAGTCACATATGGGTAGCATCATCTTATTGTTATAAATTTACAAATTTAGAAGATAAAATAATCATATCATTAATAATTTGTTCCTTTCCTCCTCTTTACCTTGCTCCCTCCATCCCTTCTTTTCCCCTTCCATCTTCCTCTTTTTTCTTTCCCCCTCTCTCCTTCCTCCTCCTTTCTCTTCTACCCTTCCTTTTTTCCTTCCTCTCTCCCTCCTTCTCTTCTTTCCTTCCTTTTTCCTTCCTACCTCCTTCCCTCCCTCCCTTCTTCCTCCCTCCTTCTCTCTATTTCTTTCTCTGTCTGTTAACAACCAATACTATCAGCCGTTCTCAAATGTTCATGTGCACCAGAATCATCTGAAGAACTTGTTAAAACACAGAGACAGCTGATGACTTTGTAGGTCTTTGATGCAGACGGATAATTTGCATTTTTAGCAAGTTCCCAGGTAATACTGCCACTGACGCTGCTGGGACCATGCTTTGAGAACCTTGGCGCCACAGGTTAGAGCAACAGATTTTAACCAGGCAGATGGTAAGTGCACTTGTACAGCCTTGAAACTCCCACAGGCTCAGGCTCCACCCACCCAATTCTGATTCAGTAAGTATAGGGCGGGGCCAAACTAGTGTTGTTTTCAGAAGGTTCCACAGATGTATTCAAAGCAGACAGAGAGTGAAGGAACACTAAAATATATTACAGAGAAAGCCATTTTATGATTTCTACAAAAATTAGGACAATATGGATTAGACTCTCACCCAGAGTCATTCACAAAAAAGAAATCCATCAATCCCTTACATTAACAGATCAATGAAAAAAGAATATAATAAACTCTGATGCAACTACTAACTTTGAAATGATGAATACTCCTCCAATTTTGTTTTTATATTTATTTATTTTTACTTTGAAAGTAGTATTTTAGGCAATTCCCAGACATTGTATTTTACCCACAAATGTTTCAATGTGTTAAACTGATTTTAAAATTCTTCTGCAAGAAGAAATGAGTGTTAATGAAAAAATCTTAAAAAAATGAAATCATCCAGGCATTCCATGGAACACGACACTACAAAAATCCACAACTACAAGGCCAATACAAGTTAAAAGGCAATTGATAGACTGAGAGAAAATATTTAGAGCTTATATCACAAAGGATTAAGAAATTAGAAAAAGACAACCTAACTGAAATAGTCAAATCATACAAAAAGTCTACTCATATAAGACTAATTACTAATAATTTAAAACCCTAAACACTACTGGTAATCAAAACAATGCAAATTAAATAAAAAATGAGAATTATTATTTTACACGGATCAGATTATCACTAAAGAAAAAAATATTGATCGTACTCAAGGTTAACAATATCTTCGGAAATGTAAATTTTCTCTTTTCTTGGGGGATGGTTTGGCAGTACCTATGAAGATCCAGCATTCTGGTTTCACACCTTTACCCTAGAGAAGTACTGTACCCGTGCAAAAATTAGTGTGCCTGATAATATCCATTGAAAATTATCTTCCCAGTGGACAAAAAACTGAAAATAACCTATGTTGCCATTGATAGAACTGTAAGTTATATTACTATTATTCTTTGGGTGGTTATACATCATTGCAAATATGAGGTAGATTTATGTGCACGGACAGAGCCACGAGTAACCTATTCAACTTTTCAGTGCGAGTAAGAAAAGTGTGCCCCTTTGGAGGGATCATGCTTGATGGATAAAACACAGGTTGCTCATCATTTTCTACTTAGGACTTTAGGTTAGTACCTACACAACTGTACGTGGGCTTCTGCTGCTCATCGGAAAGTGCACCAAGAAGGCTTGTTACGTGGAGAAAGAAAGGTTAAGAACAATATCCTACAGGGTGAAACTCTAGGGACCAAAGAAGCATGCAGAAATGCATACATACACAGCAAAATTCTGTATGTGTGTGTATGTGTGTGTACATATATATATGTATAAAGATCTGGAAAGATACCTATCTTTGGGGGTTTTAAAAACGTGAAAAACAATCCATGACAATTAAATTCCAGGCTGTATATAATTTACTTTTATCATAAAAATTTCTTTCATTGATCCTTTTTTGGTGACTACAAATTTAAAAAAGAATAACTGAGCAGTAATAACTCCCTTATATTATTAAGCATTTCATGCATATGTAGTCTCCTCAGTCAATTTTAAAACTTCATGGGAGATGAAACAGAGCCTCATTTTGTGTAACCACTGAAATACCTAGCACAGACAATGCACATAGTAGGACTCAAAAGTATTTTTGATTAATTAACAATTAGTTATCTAATAATACCAGTCTTGACTGAGCATCAAGACAATATGACCAGTCTCTAAAGCCAATGTTTCTACAGAAAGCAAGCCAAAATAGCTCTTGTGGGGACTCTTTAATTGCAGGGAACTTTCAGACGCACCAATTAGAAAATGTGTTGGCAGGAGAGTGGTTCATTGTTTGTGTCCTTACAAGACTTACTCAAAACTCTAAAATGTCTTTGTGGTATGATATCTCTGAGGGGAAGGGACATTTGGAAAATAGCCTTTCACTTCCAAAATATTGAGGTTACTCATCCCCTAATTCCCTGAGATCATTAAGACCTGTTTGTTTGCCTTGTGCATGAGGAAACCAAACTGTGCCTCCTTCTTTCCCAACTTGGCAGTGACTCTTAACCCAAATTTCTGCCTAGGGAATCCAGCACACTGAAGAAAAATTTTCCTTTATCTATACATCTTGTTCATTCTCCATAAAAATTATGTAATCATAAAAGGGACCCAAAAGTTTATATAGTTTTTAATTCCAATGGTCAAATTCAATAATATGTGAGTCTCCTGTGTCGTTGATTTGCACCTATTTCCTATAATGAGGAGTAATTCTTTGGCTATCAATTATATAAACACAAATAAGCTCAGATTAAAATGTGACTGATAAGGTTTATGAGTTAGAGAACTTAAGAATAATATTAAATAGCATTTAAAATGGGATTTAAGTTCTCTTAAAATATTATTATGGTTTAAAGTACATATTTAGAATACATACTCAATGAGAGTTGTACCAATTATTAAAAGCAACTTTCTGTATTTCCAAAAAGTGGGATTTAGGACAATAAAGTATAACTCTTCTCAGAAGCCCAAGGTATGCCCTGGCTGGTGTGGCTCAGTGGATTGAGTGCTGGTGGGTGAAACAAAGAGTTGCCAGTTCAATTCCCAGGCAGGGAATATGTCTGGGTTGTGGGCCAGGTCCCCAGTAGGGGGTGCATTACATACAACCACACATTGATGTTTCTCTCCCTCTTTCCCTCCCTTCCCTCTGTGTAAAAATAAATAAATAAAATCTTAAAGAAAAATACAACTAATAAAAAAAAGAAATCCAAGGTAGATGAAATAGTGGTGATAAAATTCTATTTTCATGGTAAAATTATGAAACAGGCCACAAAGTAGTCATTTAGAGCTGGGAAGGATTTTAGATATTGTATAATTTTTTATTAATGAAAGAATTATCTAAGATTAGTAATACCAAGAAGCAATTGGCATTCTAGGTCTTGACTGCAGGAGAGGGTAGCTGGAGAGAAGGTTAAAATATATCCTGGAAAACTACACACGATTACCGCATATATTAGTAGACCAATGGGCATTTGGCTAAATCTCCTATAAATCTCCTCTTTTTGAATGTTTAAGCTCCTCTTGGCCCATTAGCAAATTTAGCCAACTTCTCTTTTGTTGGTCCTGGTTTCTGGGAGGGGGCTGTGTAAATCCCCCCCATATATACTGAGCAACTACTATATAGATAACACTGTGGGGTGTACAGGAGAGCAAACAAATCCTCTCCTCTCAAGAATTTAATATGACATTCAGTAGACTGACATGCAGACTGTCAAAACTAAATGGAATGAGTCTGAGTTTCATGCTATAACAAAGTCTTATTAAAGAAAACAATTAAACCCAAACAAAACTAAACAACAACAACAAAAAATAAAAATAAGAAAGAAGATATTCCGCGTAGTGAGCTGGGGCCAGATTCACAGAGAAGATAAAACTGAGTCAGACTGGGAAGACTGGAAGGCACACAAGGTGTGCTGGGAGGGTAACAGGGCATAAAACATGTTAAAAAAATAGGTTTGCGTTCTGACTGAGTGGAGGAGAGGCACGACACAGCTCTGCCCAAAGTGTGCAAAGATAGCACAATGAATGATAGAAGCTGAACATACATAAAAAGTATTAAACTGAACTCCGTTGGTTTGCCTCGTCCCCGAAGCCGACCATGCACGTTACCTTTCCACTTTTTCTCTTCTTCCACCAGCTTCCGTTCTGCAGATCTTTATTATGCTATTCTCATGAGAAAAATAATTATACCTTTGAAAAAATATGTTGAAAGTGGGAAGAGAAAATGTGCCCTTTTCGCTCTCTCTGTAATCCCTGTTCCTTGACAGGGGCCCCTCTGTATAAGAGTCTCCGACAACGTTTCCCCCATTTGTTTCAAGGTGAACCTGTATTTGCCCTTTAAGGGATGTGCAGATGTGAGATGTTTTATAAGCTGATGGGGGGGGGGCGGGATCCTCTGCTAGGCTGACAAAGTTTTACCTTGCTGTTCTCTGGCTAACAGCTAAGTCCTAGTAGAAAGTGTTCACACGGATACATTTTTGCATGTATAAAGTTGCAATGCACTTCTAAAACATCCTGTGACTATTCAATCAGGAATGGCATTTCCACACAATTTCTGCTTTGGTGTATGCTGTTACTCAATTTAATACAATTCTATTCAAACTTTATTCAAAAGCAGATGTTTGCTGATGACTAAAAGGTCCAATGCATGAGAAAGCACAGATCTTTTAGTAGAACCTGTCACCATTGCTGATAAAATAATTGGGAGTACATGCTCTTCTACTGAGAGCAAGTGAAAGGAAGGACTGGATATTCTAAATGTCTTCTTGAAGATGAGTGTTGATCCATTCCAGACTTAGAAAGTCCAACCAAGGAGAAAATAGGAATTATGACTGTCTTATTTTTAAGATTCCGTTATTTATTCAGCAAAATATAAACCAAAGGTGAATTTTCCTATGACTAAGATAATAGGAAATAAATAAAATAATCCTAAGACATGTTTTTATTCCATTATTAGGATTTTAAAGGGACATTTCCTTGTGTTATTAAAAATAGAAAGAGCAATACTTTATTAGACAGTTCTCATGAACTTCGGAAATAAAACAGAACTCATTTTCCTACCTGGAAAAAATAACAGTAATGGTTAAAAAAAATCAGATCTCTACTGTTTGCTTTAAGATGTTTTTTATGCTCTCGGTCAGAAATTAGTTATTTAGTAGAATCGACCTGCCTTGAGCAAGGACATCTAACGAACACCCCTACATTTACTAACACAAGGCACCGATGTACACTGGATAGAAAGGGCTAAAACTGCGATAATATGTATTCATTGTTCAATTTTGTGAGGGAGAGGGTGGTGAGAATTCCGCGAATTCTCTCACATGAGTTTCTAAGAGCATTGGAGCGGGGAGGGGGCGTCGGGATGAAAGAAGGTGAAAGGACTGGCCACGGAACACGAGTCCATAACTCGTGCACACAGACAGGAGTGTGGTGCTGGCCAGAGGGAAGGGGGCCAGCGGATGGCCGGAGGGGGCCAAAGGGGAGGGGGTGGGGACATCTGCCAGAGTGTCAACAATATAAATAAAGTAAAAAAAATAAGAAAATAAGACACTGATCAGAATGTAGGCTCCGTTTCTCTTTCGGAGTTCCTGGAACACAATGTGCCGCAGAAGGCCGAGCTTCAGAGGCAGGGTCGCCGTCTCCAAGGCAGACACGCGAGCGCCACAGATGCACCAGTCGAGCCGCCGTTTCCCACAAACTCCCCGGCTCCTCTGGAGCACAGGAAGGGGAAGAAAAATCCTCTGAAAAACTAACCACATGTTAGTACTGAAACGCTGCCAGGAACACAGACAGCCCCGGAGGGTTTGTTTCAAATCAATGTTGACGGAGCCGTGCGGTGGGTCAAGAGAATGGCACATCTTGCTCGCAGAGTTCGCGGGGCTGAGTGTTTTCATTCGGCCAAAGAGGAAAACTCAGAAAACAAACAAACAGCAGTGGGGACGTTACCAGCAACACGGACAGGCTGACGTTTTTAGTGAGAGAGTGGTCTGCTATCTCAATCACTCTTTCACTTCGTGAAAACCCTGCAAGGCGAAGAAGTGTGTCCACAGAAGGTGGGACGGGGTCCTACACACCTCCTGGTGAATGGCATTGCTGGATTTTGCTGAAATTTTTGAAGTATCGGGTCACAATCGTTATTATACTATTTTTGTAGCAAAAATGTATCACATTACCATGGTCAGACTGATTGCAGTGTAATGCATATAAAGCAAAAACAACCTACCCTCCCCCCCCCAAAAAAAACCAGCAGAAAACTATTTCTCTCCCTTTTTTGCAGAGACCAACATGATTGTATACAAACTGAGTAGCTGTCCATGATTAATAGTACAAGTAACTGTTTAGTAACAGTCAATTTTTAATCAAGAAATTACAGCTACTATGTATGTAAATATTTAACATTAAGTGTCAAGCTATAGTAGACATTCAACAAACAATTTCTTATTTACTATCTCAATAGCATTTTAAAAATTATATGTTGCTCTACAGATGTGAAGGTTTTTTTATTAGTAATATTAGCATACCAGTATTTTTACTTATCTAAACACTTCTACATCACAATAAATATTTTCTTTTCATATCTCAGATAAAATTCTTCCCACACAATCTCTCTATTCAAAGAAAACTCAGTGGCTGCCTGACTTTCTCTCCCTCAGTGCCATCTTTGTTTGGAGGATCATGGCATTTAAAGGCACCAAGGAGACCGTGAGACCATTTAGGGTATCATTGTCTTTAAACAGTCAGGACAACTGAGGCCAAGAAGAAGCTTCTTAGTAAGGACGAGGTAGAACTAAAACTCAGTTCTTCCTCTGCTCAGATCTGTGTCTTACTGATCTCTTATGTACACAATCTCCTATCTCACAGGGATTCCTGTGTTAATATTGCCTAAGTCTGTACATTTCTTCCTTCTCTTTAAAAATTGTCTACATCTACCCCTCGCCCCTGAATTTCCTCCCATTCTCCCCTCAGTTACTTACAATGAGGCCCTATTGAAACGTTTCTTGTCATATCGTAGGGTTTTTTTGGTTTAGACTTGTCCAGGGCTAGCCTGCACCTGTCACTTTTAACGTCCATCTTCCTGACTTTTGTCTGCTGCAGATGTGGCCCGAACTTTAATCTGTGTTTCAGGACTTCTTGCTATTCACTTGGATCCCACACGCCTCACACTCTTCTCTCACGATTGTGCAAAGGTGGTGAGTAGCTCTCAGTTTCTCTCCTTGTCTACCCAGTTCAATGCTCTGCTTTACAGGTGAGCTCCAGGCGTCCAGCTCTTTTCCCCAAACTTCCATCAGCTATCAGTGCATTGCCCCCTCCCGTCAAGGTTCTGCCACAGGTCTCTGACAATTCCTGGCCCTTGGGGCCCTGTCCTGACACTGGATTGCTCTGTCCTATTCTCCTGGCGCCCTCCACAGGCTCAGCTCCTGAGAACCACTCTGGTCTCACTCATGTCGCCCTTCTTCACACGTGCATTTCATTCTAGTGAATGCGATATAATTTCACCCCCGTTGTTCTGAATTGTATAGAATTGGATTTCCGAAACATTTGTAAAGATTAAATAAATCATGGTTCTGTCTCTGTTCACTTAAAATCTATGTTACTCTTCCACTCAGAATTCGTATCTTTTCCTACTTCATGTGGAAATATCATATTCATTCCCCAGGGCATAATTTATTAGTCATTCTCTCTATGACTCCTTTCCTATCCCCTTTTCTCCCAGAATTGAACAACTCTTCCCCACTGTATTCACAAACCTCTGTTCTCTTAAAGTAATTTTCCTCTATCTTCTTGAAAAAATTGTGACCTTCTTGGGGTCAGGAATAAACCTATTACTTTTCAATTGTGTGCTTTTTTTCTGGAGCCTTTTACAATTTCTGTCCTTGCTGCAAAGCAACTCTTAATTCTTTAGTAGACTGCTCTGGGGTGCAGGCATAATGTCTTCTTACGCTTTTGTCCTTCTCACGGCACCTAATAAATGTTAAGCACATGGCGATCACTTGATATACTGACTGCTTGATCATCTGGCCAGACATCCAGTAGCAGAGTTTCCCAGTTTGGTCACAGAGAGACGAAACCCATATGCAAATGACTTTTGAGAACAGGCCAATACGATTAAAATTTAGGGCCCAGGAAGAAGAGGTATTTAGTTTCTCTTGTTAGTTTTTTAATCTCAGCCATTTCTAGGTCTTTGTATAGGTGTGAGCTGGTGTAAAAAGATAAGGTAGCCAAAGAGGAGAGGAATGACAGATGCAAAAACATTCATTGGGTCCACAGAAATCAGAGGATGAAAAAATCATGTTATTGGCAAGAGATGCTGTGTGCTCTACTTTAATTATGAATTTGTTTCAAGCACATACATGGGCCTACTTTAATATCCCCTGAACTGGTATTTGAGGATGTTAGTAGGGATTTTTTTTTATTTTGAGCTGTTAATCGGCTTGACTTGAGAAAAATGAATAACCCAATAAATGTGTGAAATTCTATTTTCTATAATATTTACTTTCCATCATTCTTTACTAAAGCATTATAATGTCTACCTGCATACTGAAAGCTCTGAGAACTCATGAGGTCAGTGAAATTACATAGCTTTACTGAACGAAACATTTCTCGTACATATCCAAGCATGAAACACTTTTATCTAGCTGTTTGTTTTTCATAGAACACTTGTTTGAGGAATGCTGACCAACTACTCCAGAGCGGCTTGAGTTCAGAAGAAAAATACGCCCTGGGAGACTGCAGGCTGCCCTCTCTGCATCTGCTGTATCTCTGAGAGGTAAGGCATAGGTTGTCCAAGCAAATTTCCTACCTGGGGGCCTTCCCAGTGGAAAGGACCCCTGAAGGGCTCTCCAGATGCTAGCTATAGATAACTGCTCAAGTCAATCAATTTTAATAAAGCGGTGCTTCTCAGACTTTAATAGGCATACAAACAACTTGGAGATCTTGCTACAATGCAGATTCTGACTTTGTATGTCGGGAATGGGATCTGGCATTCCGAATTTCTAACAGACTCTGTGGTGATACTGATGATGTTGGCTTTTACAAAGTCCTTTAAGTTGCAAGGTAGTGGAATGCTGACCAAATGCACAAGGCCACGGAGCCATTGAGGACCCCGGTCCCATTACCATTCCTGGGAACGGACTGGTGCTTCCTAAGCAAGGCCCGCTGGAGCGGGACAGGGCCGGAGGCTGAGGCTCTGCAGTACCATGTGGCCGTGTGGGCCCAGTTCTGCCCTGCGCAGAGTCTGATCTCTGCTCAGCTAGATCACAGCGCATCCCGCTGGCGTGATGGGCGGTGGTGCAACTGCGTGCTTGCTCCCAGTCCCGTCTGTGTTTCCCCTCATCGGCATACCTTTCCAGAAAGCCCATGAGTCTCCTGCCTGGTCCTTTGTGCCTGCCTATTCGATACTGTTCTAGTGGACATTTTCTGAGTAGGGTAAAAGAAGAATTGAGAAATTTGAGAAATTAGGAAATGGGTTAGGAGAAAACTACTCGTGCTGTTTTCAAAAGGTCCTGCATACAATGATCTGAAGCCCTCAACCCACACTCATTTTCTCCTTTTCCTCAGCCCAGGGCCGCTAGGATCATTTGGTATAGTCTGTTCCTCAGCCTGCTCATACGTCCTGCTAGGCGTCTCCTTCAGGCAAGGGCACTGGCTGACCTTCCATATATTTTCTTTCTTTATAATTCTTACTCCAATTCGAGCCTAGCCCTAGCTCTGCTTTCTGTATAGAACCTTTCCTGGTCCCCCCAAAGCATATGCTACCATATAACCTACATTAGTACTATTTGTGTCTTACTTCATTTCCAACATTCTTGTGCTACAGTTACACTTTAGGTTCTTTGAGAACAGGGGACATATCTTATTACTATTATGTACATTTTTAAAAACTTTCTTGTTTTTCTGCTTTTCTAAGCTCTCCCATTTTCTAGTTTCAGGCTTGTGGGCAGCAAAGAAAACTTCTCTGAGGACTTAGCTCATTTCTGAAATACAAACATTGGACTAATTTTGTGGTTTTCAAAAGTTTTAAAGACATTGAACTATTTCTTCGAAGACTGTGTTACACAGCAAACCAGTATATGGAAGAGTTCAGAGTAGATACTGGTGGGGCTACAGGGCTGTTTGGATCAATAGTTCTCAAATTTGAGAATGTGTAGCAGTTACCTGCGGAGTTGGAAATGCAAGTTCCCCTCTCCCCTACAGCTAAGATTCTGACCTAATACCCTTGTGTGACTCTAATGCTTAAACAAGGTGATGGACCTCTGACATGCTCGTGTAAGCATCAGGTAGCATTTACATTCAATATGTATAACTACAAATGAAAACTATCAAAAACAGAAGGAGATTTAACCTCTGGATCACCGGAGAAGTGTTTCAAATCATTTCACTGAGAAAGGCCAAGTTTTAAGTCTACTTTAAGGTTGATCTGTGCTTTGCACCACTCAGGGCTGGAAAATCTCTTTCACTTACAGCAAGAGAGGTAGGGAATGAAGAGTGTCAAGTGCTTCAGTGAAAACACAAAGAAAAAATTAATTAAAAAAATTTATTTATTTTTAGAGAGGGAAGGGAGGGAGATAGAGAGAGAGAGAAACATCAATGTGCGGTTGCTGGGGGTCATGGCCTGCAACCCAAGCATGTACCCTGGGAATCGAACCTGTGACACTTTGGTTCACAGCCCATGCTCAATCCACTGGGCTATGCTAGCCAGGGTGAAAAAATTAATTTTTAAAAAATGTTTGCAACTAGGAGGTGTCGGGTGAACTTTGTGAGAGTAATGAAGCTGGAAGGCAGAATTAGCCGCAGTGTAGACAGGAGGTAAGCAAATGAAAACAATGATATCAAACTGGCCTTACAGAAAGCTGGGCTGAGAAGAAAAACACATGTCCGGACAGCTGCTAAGTTGTTGCTAAGGTTCCTTTCCCTTCCTTGCGCTGCCCCACCCTGCCTCACCTCTCCTTCATTCTCTTTTCCTTCTTCAGTCTCATTTGTAAATCCAAGATAAAAAGCTAGTTGAGAAGAAAAAGTTGTTGATCGCATTGAAATTGGGGACAGTTGATGGACCCAAGCCCCCGAAGAGGTAGAAGAGGCAGGGTCCAGAGCACAGGTGAAGAAGATGCTGGCTATGGGAGGGAAGAAGATTCCCTCTTCCCTGAGGCTGAAAGAATGAATCATAAAGAAGCATGCACATTTGTGGGGAGAGGATGGGAACTTGAAGGGACTGTTCGACCTGTGACTCTGTTTTTTGTTTTTTTTTGAAAATAAGAGGAGGCAAGTTTCACTGCTGAAAGTGTGTGAGGGTGTACTGGGGCGAGGGTGCTCTGTAAGACTGGAGGGATGTGGTAATAGAAATCTCTGGGATCGCCTCCCCGGGAGGTGGGGTGTATCACATTTCCACAAGGGAAACTTCTATTAAGGTAGCTGCAGGTCAGGAAAGCGCACGCATTAAAAGCTGCTCTTACCTAAACCGATCACAAATGCCTGTCCCAGGTGTGAAGAGTTACTACCAAGTGTGCTTTTCTGATGACAGTAGCCGCCCCCACCCCCTTATTCATGGGGAAAATGTTCCAAGACCCCCAGTGGATGCTAGGAACCACAGATAGTACCAAACCCTACATATTCTGTGTTTTTTCCTACGCATACCCACCAAAGATAAAGTTTAACTTATAAGTTAGGCACAGTAAATGATTAACAACAATAACTAATAATAAAATAGAACAATTATAACAAAATACTGTAATAAAAATTATGTGAATGCAGTCTCAGTCTCTCTTTCTCAAAATATTTTAATGTCTTAATCGACTGCACTTACTATTTCACTTCAAGGCAGCACTTTACTGCTTTGGTGTATTCAAGATGCCAGCATCACTACTCTTGCACTTTGGGGCCATTATTAAGGAAAATAAGGGTGACTTGAACACAAGCACTGGGTTACCTGGAGAGTCCATCTAGTGATGGACACCGCTGCTACAGACTAGCGGGTGGGGAGCATCAGCAGGGTGGGGACCTTGGACAGAGGGCTGAGTCCTGGCTGCAGCAAGAGGAGCAGAAAGTCTGGAGAGTTCATCCTGACATTTCATCGTGAGATTTCATTGCGAGATTTCATCATGCTACTCAGAAAGACGTACAATTTAAAGCTTATGAACTATCAATTTCTGTAATGTTCCACGTAATTTTGGACCATGGTTGACTACAGGTAACTGAAACCATGGAAATTGAAATTGTAGGTAACAGAGGACCACTTGTCAAATATCTAAATGATCAATCCAATTATAAGTTGCAAGACTCTTGTCTTCTCTCGAAGTAGCAAGTAACTGTTGTTTTATCTAGAAAATGGACAGACTGAATGAGATTATGCAATTATGTGCAGGCTGTTATCTTCAATTATGTATGATGTCAGGGTGCTTTGGTTTTATAAATTTTACAAGTCATGCTCTGTTAATGCAAAAAAATCTTCTGGGAACACATAAAACATAACAATGATTTCCCCAATTACTCTGTGTTCATTGGAAGGAGAAAGAAAAGGAGTAATGGATTTGATGACACACTCTAATTTAATTCTGTAGTTTTACAAATGAGGATAAAATGCCAGACACCGCTTCCATAACCAGCTAGCAATAGAGTTGAGATAGAATAATGACTTCTAAGCCACTGCTCTTTTTACCAAATAGGTCTCCATAATTCAAGATGTCACTCCTCTAGATTTTAAACACACACATAGGAAACCAGTAATTTTAGTTTCCCCTTCTCAGCCCACAACGTTATTAGCATTATCTTTGCAGCTGTGAAAATGTGCAGGCATGGGAGTAAATAATGCGAATGGATTGAGAATGCGTGTATGTGCGTGTGCACTTGGGCACGTGCGTGCAAACAAAGGAGAGAATGAGAGAGAGAGGGTGATGTGGCTGAGGACTCTGGGTGGGTGCTGGCGGGATGAAACTGAATTCCTTTACTGTTGTGATATTCTCTCAACTGAGACATTATTGAGTATCTGTGGTATGTAAAACACCATACTAGACTCGGGGCAGGAATACAAACATACATTTGAAGACTTGGGAATTCATGATACAATTACTTAAGCATTTAATAAAAATATAAATCCATATGTGAGAAATTGTCCAAGTGGGTATTAGCGAGCTGGCGTGGACCGAGCTTTGTGTAAGAAAAATCGACGTGAGCCTTTTCTCGGCCTTCTGTCAAAAAAAAAAAATCTAACCACTTCTTGAATTTATACTTGAAGTTTTAGGCTGCTTATTGGACAGCTAAACAAATAAACATCAGACAGAGATCAGAGAGTAAATATTCTGCTTATTTCCCACCTAGACATGGTTTTAGGTAGCGGGAAGTCTTAACACACATTGTCTTGGGTTGAATTGTGTTCCCCCAAAGATATCTTCAAGTCTTAATCTCTGGCGCCTGTGAACATGTCTGCATTTGGAAAACAGGCCCTTTGCAGAAGCAATCTAGTTCAAATGGGGTCATAGTGAATGACAGTGGGCCCTGCTCCAATGGCTGGTGTCCTTGCACAAAGCGGGAAGTTCGGACATGAACACAGAGGGGAGAAGACAACGCGACGACAGGGGTAGAGAGGGGAGTGGTGCATCTTTAACACAAGGAACGCCACGGGTTGCTGACAACCACCAGAGGCTAGGACACATGGGGAGAGACTCAGCCCTGGAGCCTTCAGAGGGAGCGTGGTCCTTCTGACACCTTCATTTTAAATTAGCCTCCGGAAATGTGAGACGATAAACTTCTGTTGGTTTAAGCCATGCAGTTTGTGGTACTTTGTTATGCAGCCTTAGGAGACCAATGCATACATTTTATGATACCCCGCCAAAGGAGTGGAAACGTGAAGTTTACCAACACTGAGATATAGATGAGGAGTTTTAGAGCTTTAGCACAACTTTCTCAGTTATAAATGAGGAACTCGAGGAGCATAGGGGTAACAGTTACCTCCCCCAACCTGATTAATGGGAAGCAGGAACCAGAATCCAGGTGTCTTGCTTCCCATTCTGTCATTCCTTTTTCATCTCGTCCAGATGTATGCAGGAAACCTGTCTCGTTCTATAGAGATAAACTGGGAAAGGAGACTAGGTCTCCTGATTTTGCCTTATTATTTTATTTCAACAGGTGCTATGGTTCTCCTGTAGACACCATTGTGTCAAATTTCACTGTCCAGTGCTCAGTTCCTTACCAAGACTAATCCTGGAAATGAGAAACCGTCAGTAAAGCAAAGGACAGAGCCTTTCCAGTCTACAGTACTTGCATGTTTCCAGACTTTCTTGTAAAAACAGATTCTTAGGTTTTCAAAAAATTGTATCATGTCTGGACAAGTGGGGCTTTACAAATTTAAAAGTTCCTTAGGAGTTACAAAAAACTTTTTAAAGCAGTTTTTCAGCACACAGCAATGGGACAATGCAGAAAACAGACTAGCTAAGGAGGAAACTGTTTGCCTAGAGCTCTGCTCCACTGCTCTGCTTTGTGAGATCTCGTGCCGTGTGAAAGGTGCTTGTTGCCATAATGACTTATTTATTTGACACGTGGTCAAAGTGCACAGAATATTAGAGGAAAAAATCATATACTACAGAAAATATAGGGATGTATTTAGTCACTGGATGCTCCCAGATTTGAGTCTTGGAAAAAAAACATTCATTATATCTTTGTGCTTTTCTGGGGGGAAACTAGGGTTTGTGACCTAGCTGTTGTGTAAAAGGAGAGTGAGTGTTCCTTGTATAAAATATTCTATAAAAATCTGCATTTCTAGAAGTGTATATAAAAATGCAAATTTTGAGAGAATATATTTCAACTCATAGACACAGAGTTTTTGAGTGGACTCTCTCAAGTTATGAGCCCCAAAACATCAAAATAGTTTTCTGTCATTACTCCAAGATTTCCCCAAAGCCCTGATGGTCCACTGAACTTCTACTTTGTCCTCAACATTAACATAGCCCTCACCTCTTTTTGCCTTCTTCCTCTCTTTAGTGCCACTCCTACTGTTTCTCAAGCTGAGAAATTTGGACTTGAAGGCTGTAGCAAACAGACTCAGTTTCCTTCGAATGAAGGTGAAGCAAAAACGGGAGAGGAGACGAAGGAGCAACCATGGATTTTGGGCCTGGAGCTTGATTGTCATTAGAGGTGCTGCTGGCTCTCCTTTAGGTTTATGCTGGCTTCCGGCATTTCCAGGACATGCGGGTGGATATTTCAGTCATTTAAGCATCCTTTCAACAGTCAAATGTCATATTCTTACAGTCAAAACACAGAATTTGATCTCATACATGATCTAAGCCAAGTGGATCATTTTCGCATTAAGTAATAAGGTCTCCTTTTTCATGATTAATTCTATATTTATTTCTTTCAACAAATCCCATCAGTACACATGACCTCACGTAATGGCTATGCCTGAGGCTCAGAGGGTCCACACGCTTCCATATAACAAATAATAATGTTGCATTACTCAGGTAACTAGCTCTTGGGGGGCACTGTGTAGGCTGTCTTTTAGAGGATGGTTGGGGTGCAGATGACTGTGTTTTAAACTTCCAACCTATGAAATTTCCTGCCAGCAGACACCACCAGGTCATATACATAGTACAAACTGATTCAAATAACAGAATCAGGAGGCTGCCTGGTGTCTCCCAAGGCCATCGGACACTGATGCAGCTCCTAAGCAGAGTGAGGCGTGCTTCAGGCAAACGGGTCCCCGATCTGATTTTAAAACTGCCCGGGGCACTGACCAATTATGAGATGCTTAAAAAGTCCCCAGGAAGAGCAAACTCCTTAATAATTTATGTTGCATATTGATTTCCTCTGAGCTATCATGGAAAAATGGACCTTTTTTTCATATTCAATATTTTTCTTGAAAGCAGTGCTTCTCAGCCTTGGTTGTGCATTAGAGAAATCTGGAGACCTTTAAACAAACAAACGAAACACTGATACTCAAACCCACTCTGATCGAACTAAAGCAGGATCTCTCTGGGAACTGTAGCACTGGTACTTCTCAGAGCTGCTGAGGATGTTTGCCTGCGCTGCCGGATTCGAAACCACCGCTCCCACGGATGGCCTCTCCTGGTGACAGGTACTGCATCAGTAGCATCTTTGTGGTCTGATGGTAGCATAAACATATAGCTTTTTGTTTGTTTGTTAAATTCAAATTTGCCCTACTTCATTCTCAGTTGTTTCTCTGGAGTCAGTTTTGAACAAAACAGCTGGGACGATTGTTTTAAAACAAGTCTGTTTGTGTTACATCCCTAACTCAAGGCAGTTCAAAGGCTTCCCATCATTCAAAGTCCACATTCACGTGGCGGAGAAGCTGCGAACTGGCCTATTGTTACGACCACATCTCCGCCACTCATGTGTTTCTCATGTCACTCTCTTCCCACCGGATGTCCAGATGTTTTTCCAGCACGCCAAGTTGACTGCCTCTGCCAAGAAAACTCTTCCCAGGATTTTCACAGGCTGGCTTCCTCTCTTTTTCATGTCTCTAGATGTCCTTTCTGAACAGAGATGCGGCCTTTCCAAAACAGCCCCCCACCTTCCACAGTTACTCTCCTCCCACTTACCCTGACTCATGCACTTCATCAAAATGCATGCAACACCTTCGAACCCAGCAGCCAGTACACTTTTTCTATAAAGGGCCAGAGAGTAAATGTAGCAGAGTTGGAATGTCATATGTCTCTGTCAGGATTACTCAACTCTGCTGTTATAGTGCTAAAGCTCCTGTACACAATAAGTAAACCAATGAATGTGACTGAATTCCAATAAAACTTTATTCATAAAAATAGGCGGAGGGTCAGATTTGGATTACTGGTGGTAGTTTGCTGACCTTTGGTATATAAGTGAGATTTTCCCACATTTGGGGGTTTAGGTGCTGCATTTTCTGTTACTGATACAACACGTTCCATTAAAAAATTCCAAAGTAATAATGTATGTGAATGTAAATGAGCAAAGTTCAAGGGTAATTAGTACTTAGGCCCATCCTGCTCTTCTTTTAATTCTAATGGGAGCATATACTTTGTATGCTCTTTTTGAGTCAAAATCCTTTGAAGGATAAAGCCCAAACTTGTTCTCCAGTGCTTTGGGGATCTGTATCAGATCTGACAGCAAAAGACTTCAGCTGGTTGTTTGTGATCACAGAAGGAAGTGTTACATTACCTCCTGATTACCATTACTAACCAGCTGCCAGAACATCACTCGGTGCCTGTGTCTTTCCTAAACCCGATCAGTAGGGGCAAGAAGGTCTTCCCTTCATGATTGTTGATGAGGAAGATTGTGATAGCTCTAAACACAATCACAGAGAAATGAATTTTTTGGACCATCAGCTTTTTGCACTTACTATAACAATGTCCTTGCCAGCAGAAGGATGAAATAAAAATAGCTCAATGTCCCTTCAAGTGTATTCCACTTAACACTGGATCTGTGAGAGGCTGATAGGTATTAGGAGGAAAAGAGCTTTTGCTCAAATATTGAAAATATGTGTTTCTTTACTGCAGGATTTTCAGAACACCCATGGCTACTTTTATCCATCACGGGTATTCTGCAAAATTCATGAATATTCTACCTGGAGTCCACTCTTTTTTGATCATGGACACTTATTTTATTTGCAGTGTATCTTGCAGAAATAGGGATCCATGGAGTCCATCTTGAGAGAAACTATTAAATCCTGTGTCCATGAAAAGCTATGTTATAACCTTGGAGACTTCCTTGGTATTACCAAGTCTCACAAATGCGACTGATTCAAACTACTTTATTTATTTATTGTTAGTTTTTTGAAAACATGTTAGTAAATGTAAATAGAAATGTGCCCTGGCTGGCGTAGCTCAGCGGATTGAGCGCGGGCTGCAAACCAAAGTGTCACAGGTTCAATTCCCAGTCAGGGCACATGCCTGGGTTGCAGGCCATGACCCCCAGCAACCGCACATTGATGTTTCTCTCTCTTTCCCCCTCCCTTCCCTCTCTAAAAACTAAAATAAAATAAAATATTTTTAAAAAAGAAATGTAGTTTGCTATTAAAAAATTCCACATTCCTGTCTCACCTCTGGTGGATTAGCTACATACTTCAATGTATTATCTTTAAAGAGTGATATTGCTTTTCACATATTTAAAATTTCAGTATAAAATTATAGGAACCCTGCTCATTTTTTTAGATGAAGCATCTAGTCCTGTTTCCATGTAATAGATAAATATTTCAAAGTAGTAAATTCTGAAACATAAAAGCTCAATGAAAGAGTACAGTTCATGGGACTTTAGGTTAAAAAAATACTCCCCAGGAATACTGCAACTAGGGGAAGAATACAAGTCAATTTTAAAACATAAGTCAATTTAAAAAGACCTCTCTTTTTAGCAATATTTTTTTCACTTTACTACCTAGCTTTTATGTTGAACTACTTTTTCCCTTTTTACCCTCTACTTACATGTTTAGAAATGTTTTTCAAGAACACTGTTTTCTTCACACTTCTTTGGAAAGTAATTCCAATTAATGATATATGATATTAACAGTCAAGCAGTTCAAACTTAAAATATATCCTGGGATAATTCTACTAAAGTACCCTTATGAAGAATTTCCTTTATCTTCTGTATATTTAAAACCCCTGAGTGGACAAATGTGCCTGATTTGAAAGCCAGAAGAAACATGTTGTTATAGTTGTTGTTATTATTATTATTAATTATTATTATTATCATTCATCTCATTTTTTTTCTTTTACCCAATTTGAGTTGAAACCAAAGAAGAACATGAGAAAAATGCCAGGAGCACATAGAACAACTTTGTTTTTCTCTTACATTGATTTCCTACAGTTCTTTTAGTAATTTTTAAAAGAAGAGCAAACTAGAGAGATTATATATAAATATGTTGTAATTCCCATGTCTTGAATTTGTCTGTTAGACACATTGGTCCTCATGATTTGTTACATTATGTTGACCTGATATGAAATTACCCCTCGGACAGCTGAAGTTTTAGACTACTTAGTTTGTTATTAAAGTGTTCTATCCTATGTTAATTTCAAAGATAATTAATAGGTCTTTCATGAAAAAAGGTTGTGGGAGCTATTTAATTAAGGAACACTATGTTGAACACAGACAGCACAGATGTTCTCAGAGAAGGTATAATACTTCTCTCAGCCATGGTATGATATCCAAGAGGCAGCTGTTGTATTGCATTTCTATAACATGTCTTTGCTAATGAGTGGGTGGCTCTGTTTGGCATTTCACTTCTTCCCCCCTTTTCCAGGATTCACTGCTCCTATTTAGGTGCAAGATTAGCCAGCAATATTCTGTGGTTATCCAGACTCTGCAAAGCATCTTATCAGTCATGTCCATGATGTAAGTAAAGACACCAATACAATTTTCTAATGCTCTAGTGTAGTTCTGTAAAGCACAAATTCTTCTTAAAATTCAAAGCAAATCCACTTTGGAATCATAAGCTCAGAGGATAAGTTCAGAATTTTTGGTCTTTAAGCAATTTATGTCAAATGGGTGACAGAATTTGCAATTATTGATGAGGTAAGTTTAGGTGCATTTTATACTTTCAAAGGAATGAAGAAAATTAATGTTAAAACCTTTAATGTAAGCCCTGGCTGGCATAGCTCAGTGGATGGAGCGCGGGCTGGGAACCAAAGTGTCCCAGGTTCGATTCCCAGCCAGGGTACATTGCTGGGTTGCAGGCCATAACCCCCAGCAACCGCACATTGATGTCTCTCTCTCTCTCTTTCTCTCTCTCTCTCCCCCTCCCTTCCCTCTCTAAAAAATAAATAAATAAAAAAAATCTTTTAAAAAAAACAAAAACCAAAAAACTTTAATGTAGTATTTTAAGGCTAAAATAATATTGAGGTGTTTTAAAGATTTTATTTTATTTTTTCCATCACCATTTATCCCACTATATCCTCTTCTAACTCCACCTGCCCTCTTCCCCTGGCGTTCATGTATTTCCCAAACTCCATGTTGAAAGGAATAAAGAACGAAGGAAGGAAGGAAGGCAGGCAAAGAGGTAGTTAACAGCCTCACGGGTTGATCTCATTATATGCTTTTGCTATCTTTCCGCTTCTGTCCAAAAGTCAGCGGGCAGTTGGCCATAGATTGCTGTATTCATTACATATTTAACCAAGAACAGAAAGTAGAGTTATTTTGGAGGAGAGGTGGGAGGGCCAATGAGTGATCTGAAGAAGGAAGCAGGAAGCTCCAGGCACTAGCGAACACGAGCCTGTGTTTCTGAGACAAAAGCGCACACACAGAGTCTAGATCTTCACAGAACCTGGAAACCAGGGACCGAAGCCACAGCTGCAGAGCCTGTCGTGTTTGACTTTCCACCCGAAACCCAAAGGTATACACGTAGGCACAAAGTAAGGAACTGCCAATGATTAGAGCTGTCACACTGACAACCCAAAAGAGCAGATGGTCTGGTTAATTCCACAAAAGCCACAGCAATGAGCGTAGACAGAATTAGTATCTATGACATGACGGTGACTACAGACTTAACTAGACATTATTGTAGGGAGGCCTCTTCTTTGAGTGATATCATCCTACCCTGAGGTACAGCAGCTGTAAAAAAAATAATACAACCCAGACATTTCTCTATTTCTAGGTTAAAAACCCGAGGAATCTGCATACTCAGCACCTAAGAGTTTTCCAAGGAGCCAAAGTTAATTCAGCATGTCTGTGTGCTACTAAGAGATGCAAGAAATGCACATTTCAAACCTATTGCCCATATTTAGTATACTTCATTTCTAAGGAAGTCATAGAGAATCCTAAGAGTTATGAAATGGTGTATGTAATAACCAGCTATTGAATCATATAGTTATTGACTGAAATAGTGATCAGCCTGTTGGTAAAACAGCTTATATGCATATTTACTCCCTGTGAGCTGTGGGAAAAGATTTAGTAGTATATTAATAACAAATCAGAAAAATCACATCAAAACAAAGAACTTTGGGTTTGTTCTCTAAAAATGAAAACATAAACAAAAACAAAAACACAAAACCCATTTACTGTGTAGTCCTAAATTAGCTTTGCAGTATTTAGTGAAGGAATGGTAAAATTGCCTGTGAAAAGAATAAAAAATAACACGGACAAATGTTTCATAGTTGAGAACAAAGAAACATAAAAAACGATGGTAGAAAATAATATTTACCCTCATTCTAAATGCAGTTTTTATCTTGCTCATCGCAAGAACTCTCAGGGGATGTAAAATATGTGATATAATGTATTTCAGCAAGATTGTAGCGGAATTCAATCTCGTGAATAATATACTACCTACTTTGTGGCATTTAAATAAGAAACTTCTTTCTCTGTACTTTTCATAATTTGAGAAATGAAAAATAGCACATTTATTGTTTGCATCTCCTGATTTCCACAAACCCTTACCAGTGGGAAACATTGTTATTGGAAACCATGGCCTGGACATGTTTATTTTGCCATAATTAAGTTTTAAGTCATCAGACATTGCAGGCAGAAAACTTTGGCTCTGTGAAAATTTTAAAAACATAACAAAATGAAACAAAAATGAGAAAAAGAAAAAGAAACTAGGACTCAGTTTCCATGTCTATTTTGATTTTATTTACTTATTTATTTTTAAAACTTGGCTTTTAAATTTTTTAAATTTTATGTATTTATTTTTAGAGAGAGGGAAAAAGCAGGAGAAGGAGAGAGAGAGGGAAACATCCATTTGGGAGAGAAACTTGGATTGGTTGCCTCTCGCAAGTGCTCCAAAGGGGAACCGGGCCTGAACCCAGGCATGTACCCTGACTGGGAATCAAACCGATGACTTTTCGCTTTATGGGACTATGCCCAACCAAATGAGCCACACCAGTAGGGCTCTTCTGTGATTTTAAAATGCTCCTCCTAACTTTTACAGTATTCAAGGTTCTAGCCTTCTCTGCATTAACTAACACTTATGCTATAAGTCTTCACTTGTTGGCAATTTTTCCCCCAAATGTTGATTTTTGGAATCAGAATACAGTTCATTTTCTTTTTTTAAATTTTTAAAAATATTTTAAATTTTTATTTTGTAGGTCATTTTTCCATCAGATTAAATGGTCATCCTATACATCATCTTCATTATTGAGATTTAAATATATGCTGGTTTCTACTAACCACTTGCTGTGCATTCATTGAATTTTGTGCATATCATGTAATTCTTATGTTTTCTTATTAGGTATATGGTTTATCATATTACCTAATAAGAGTTAATTTATCATTAACTCTTTGGGACATTGAGAAATATCTGTTTGGCATAAATTAGGTTTGGTTTAGGTGAATGTGCGGCTATGGAGAATTGACTTGCCATACATTTTAAAATATTTTCTCCTTATTGACCAGATTCACTCAACTGGTAATTGATGGAGATGGGACTTTTGTCCAGACAATCTGACTCCAAAGACTTTGCTCTTTTTTTTTAAGATTTTATTTATTTATTTATTTTTAGAGAGGGAAGGGGGAGAGAGAGAGAGAGAGAGAGAGAGAGAGAGAGAGAGAGAGAGAAACATCAATGTGTGGTTGCTGGGGGCCGTGGCCTGCAACTCAGACATGTGCCCTGACTGGGAATCGAACCTGTGAGGCTTTAGTTCGCAGCCCACGCTCAATCCACTGAGCTACGCCAGCCAAGTCAAGACTTTGTTCTTTACAACTTCTCAATACTATTTTAGAAAAAAAGAAAGAGAGTTGCTTACCAGATATTAGGTCTTTATTTCTTCTAGATGATAAGCATTACAATAAAATCTTTCTCCTATATTTTTAAATGTTGGTTTATGCAGAAGATGGGCTGCAATTTAAGTTACAAGATCATGTAAGAAAAGTTTTGCCCTGGTCGGTGTGGTTTAGTGGATCGAGCACTGGACTGTGAATCAGAAGGTCATGGGTTTGAAGGCACATGGATGGGTTGCGGGCCAGGTGCCCAGTGGAGGGCATGTGAAAGGCAACCACACATTGATGTTTCTCTCCCTCTCTTTCTCCTTCCTTCCCCCTCTCTCTAAAAGTGAATAAATATGATCTTTAAAAAAAAGAAAAAGAAAATTTTTTTTCTAATATTTGCTGCTGTTCTGGAGCGGAAGGTGGTATTATAAGTTTGTCTTTTATTTTAATTTCTATGTTTATTTATTTTTTTAGTTAGACCAGCTAAGGTGGTATTCCTGATTTTTTGAGAATCAGAAAAACTAATCTCAAACATTAAAATATCCTGCTTGTTTATTTAACATTTTTTCAGCAAACATATATGCACACTTGATCGGGCTCTGAACAATTTTAGAGTAGTGCACGTGCAAATCCTCCTAAGCTCTGTCTCTAGGGTACTGCGTATGTGAGGAACTTAAGGTTCAGGATATTGGCAACATGGACAACTAAATGTTAATAACTTTTTGACTCTGAATAGCACAATTTTTTAAACAAAAGTCATCTTGGAAAGTCCTTCTGGTTGACTTGGTCGCCATCAGTAATTATGGCTGGGCAGGCCTCTTCCCCCATCCCCCGTGACTCAGTCCCGTTTGCTCAGTCCCTGGTATGTCACTGTGGGTATCCGCTTACGTTTGCATGGAAAAAGGGGTGGTATGAATCATGAAGGCCTGGAATAGAAGCATATTTTCGAGCCATATTCGTGGGATTTCCCAAGAATAGTTTCCAGCAAGATTTTCTCTTCTGCATCTCCTAAAGTGTCTTTTAGCAGCAGTGTCTCCATTATCCCTCACATCATGGCACCCGTCCCTTAAAGGTGTTTAGTGTCTAATGTTCCTTCTAACTTCAAGAACACTCTTTTTTAGTCAAGAATGTTTTGTGGTTAGATGACATAGTTCTAATATACTGCCATAAATGTACAATAGCAGATTTGGCAACAAGGGTCACACCATTTTTTTTTTAAAAAATCATGTTCTTGTGCCAAGAGGGTTAGGAGCATCTGTGCTTTCCTACTGTGGGTCCCCTTTAGCTGTTTTGTTCTGAGGCCAAGATGAACTCAGGCTACTGGGGCCATTGTGCAGGCATTTCGTGGATTACTGAGGAAGCTGATTTAATGAGCATCTTGTACCTTACAAGCCACAACCATTCCAGAGGTTAACCTTATGAGGCAATTAAGAAAAATCACCCCAGTATTGTGAAATGACCTAGAATCAGAGATTGCTGGGCTTGACAAAGACTCTTTTAATGTAGAAAGCTAAGTATACAGTTGGACTTAAGTAAATAATAGCCTTCGGGGATGGTGAGATTGTCACACAGTTCAGTTCCAACGAAGTTGATATATAATGAGAAGTAGAGGTAACCTTTGCCTTTAAAAGAGGAAGAACAAGGAAGGATCATTCTGGAATTCATGGAACAATAGTTTCAGTGCCAAATGAGGGATACTTGTTTCTTGAAAAGAGGAGATCGTGTTGACATTTGGTTTAGTCGTCCCAGAAAGTGCAATGCTCAGGCTTTTTTATTCGCTGGATATTGGATGGATCACTGGCAATCACAGGACAAGGTTTAGGAACCTGCCACAGGATAAGTGAATTCTGTGTTGTCCCTGTGCATGCTCGTGGCAAGTTGTGATGTGATGTGAAGGAAAAATCAGACTCTTGATCAAATTAGAGGAAACTTTTCAACCTGGTGAGAACTCTAACTTCATGATACTGAGGCTGTAAGTTTCCCCAATGCAATGTTACTGGGGAAGTTGTAGTTACATTTGTGCCCGTGGGATTGTCAGTGTCTAGTCCCCAAATCTTACCATAATTTATAACTATTTTGATATCATTTTCTCAAAAACTTAAGAAAACACATTTTTAAAGTCAAGGAGTGTCTACAATAAAATATATGAAAAATCAGAGGTAATGAAACTTGGAAAGTTTGTGGAATGAACATAAAAATAAAGTAGAAAAAAATAAAGTTAGAATGAAAATCTGAGAAGTAAATTATTTTTAACTGAAATTGTATAGTTTATTTTGTTAACATTTTTTCTTTTTCTAGTATGCAATTTAATGCTATTTTGATGACTTCATATTTTAAGACTGGAAATTTTCTTAAATAATTCTTAAAAAATTAATGAGCATGATAATTTTTCAAATAAAATTATAATCACGATGAAAATAAAAGATATATACATCTATTTCACTTTTTAAAGCCTTTAATCATGTTAATGGTGAAATATTTTTGACATGCAGAGATTTTAGAGTTTTTTGCATTCAAATCTTTTCATCTTATCTGAGATAAAGTAAAATATAGAGTAAATATATTTGAGAAAGCAAGGGTGTACAATTATCTTTGCCTGGTTTAGGTCACACTGAATCCATTTATTGGCTATTTCTTAATCAGACTTTATTGATATTAAGCCTGCCTTATTTTCAACTGCATCTAATATCCAATTTTGAGTTTGAGTTTGAGTTTTTAGAAGTCTTATGTAAAATATGCAGTAAGACTACAGCAACATTTGAAGAGTTGTCTCATAAAAAATGTTAAAGTGAATTTAATATTTAGAATTAAATAATTTTTCTTGATAAATACATATTTCTTTATATATTAAAATTTAAACATTATTTAATTTCTCAGAGTTGTAGCAGACCATAGTTCTATCTATACCTGTGCATAATTTGACCGACCACAGTAGTTATATCTTTCTAGAAATGAAATATCACACAGTGAGTGTGAAAGGGTTCCCAATTCATGTCATTCTATGTATGGCTAGAAGAGACGCTAAACATTTTCTTTTCTTTTTTTAATTTTTAAATTTTTCTAACACTTATTTTTTAAAGATTTTATTTATTTTATTTTTAGACAGAGGGGAAGGGAGGAAGAAAGAGAGGGAAAGAAATATCAGTGTGTGGTTGCCTCTCTCTCACCCCCTACTGGAGACCTGGCCCACAACCCAGGCATGTGCCCTTACTGGGAATCCAACCAGCGACCCTTTGGTTTGCAGGCTGGCACTCAATTCACTGAGCCCCACCAGCCAGGGAAAAACATTTTCTATTTGACATCAAAATATCCAGATATCCTCATGCCAAATCAATGATGTGATTGCTATAATTCATAAGATTCTTCCTTTTCAACATTTGTTTCTTTCTGAATGAGTTCACAGTTACTACCTCACTTGTTCTTCATAATAACCTATCAGGCAATTTCATCCTCATTTATAGAAGAACCAAGAAGTAGGTAAGTAACTAGCCTACAACACAATGAGTCACTTGAATATTTTCACCAGAACCAAAGGATGAAATAGTTTAAAAGCATGTACTTATTGACAAAAATACAGCAGAATATAATATAATTATATATGCAATTACAAAAACAGATTTATTTTATCAAACAGATTAATAGATTAGTAAATCATGTATAGCTATTCCTGCTTTTGTTTGTTATAATTATGACAATAGAGAAATTTACTAAGTTTACTTGCAAAAAAGATGGCTCCGGGTATTACGTGTTTCCTTAGGTAGAAATGTGACTAAGTCTAAACGGAGGAGCCAATTCATCTGTCTGGTTTGAGGGAGCAGATCTCGCTGGAAATCTTCTGACTGTCCTCAAAAGAATTCATAGAAATGCCACTAGCCTGGCTAACTTTTCTTTTTGTTCAACTTCCTGTAATTTGAAACTCAGTAGTACTTACCATTGTGGAAATATTATTTTATAGGCTAAATTTAATTACAAAGGTGCCTTCTCGATCTGCTAAAATAAATGTTAGAATGCAAAAGAGACTGATTTCTGCTCATTGTTTAAGCAAATGCATTCTGAAGTTGCGAAACATTCCTGCCTTCTCTTTACTCCATGCCCACTTGGCTAACAACAAAAAAGTGAGAACACAATGCAAAACCTTTCTTAGAACACTAAATGATTTTATTACATGTGCCAAGGTTTCAAATTTCCTCATGGTTAAATGATAAAATTAAAATATTTTAATTGCCACTACACTAGTATTCCTTGGAGATAGGATTTTAAAAAGAGTGGTGAAAAAGGCAGAATTATTTTTTGGACTACGTGCAGTTTGGCTTGTCCATGTAGTTACAAAAAACAAATGTTTGTCCAGCAAAATGCTGAGAATCATGTCTCCTGGGAAACTTATACAAGGTCATAGTTTCATGAGCATAAAAAAAATCTCGTAAAAGCAAACTAACATGTAATATGAGAAAGTAAAGAAGTGGTTGGAGAAAGATTTTGATTCTACGATTGAAATATCTATTAAGAACATGTTACTGTCTTCTTAAAATCCTATATTTTATATGCAAAGCACATTCACAAATGTATTATTTTTTGAAAGATCGTTTCCACCAAGTTCTGGAAAAAGCACAAAACTTTGTCGGGAGAGGACAAAACTGCCTGATGAATGCATAATGGAGAAGGAGATGATAAGAAAAGCTCTTTTTTTACAAAAAACTTGTAGAATGTTCAGGATCGGGACAGTTTGGAGAGGTCCGTAGATGTTAAAGATTGTGGGAGACAGACAAGATCATCTCAACAGGCCAGTGAGGTCTGTGGAGGTGGGTAGGTATTCTCCTTTTTCCCCAGCAAGGAAACATGCTTAAGGAGAAATGATGACACCTGGTTCTCAAAGCAAAGTCCAAGGTTCTTTCATGCTACCTGTTTACTTTCTGCTAATGAGCTTCCTCCAACCATAATTCACAAGGATCTTCCTCGTGTGGCAGCCACAACATTTCCAGCAGCACTCAAGACATTTACTGAGTTTTCCATGCTGTCAGGTGTGTATCAATACATAGAACAATGGAGGCGACCCGCATCCCAGGCAAAATGAAATTTCAGGAACATTGTCAGGCATCTCTATAGAGTCTGTAGACTTTTTCTGGCTTAAAAAAATCTACAGATGGTTCTTTTATGTTGCATTTCTCTACTGTTTCTGTTTACATGTACCTTTTCTTCTCAATGATTTTTGCTTTCCTGTCCAGTATCAGACAGTGTGGTACTTGCAGACCAGTAGTTCCACACGTGAACGTTTTCAACATGGTGTACATTGCTCTTGAAAGTAGGAGTTACATGTTTACAACTTTTTAAAATATGGGGCTTGACAGGTGGCAGAGTCCCCAAATAAAATGGCCTTTGGGGAGCCTCAGGTTTAAAAGCTGGGGTCAGCTCCAAATGCAGATCCCACTAGTGTCGACTGAGCTCCTGTCACGGCGCTGAGCTAGGTGCTCACAAAGGCTGTTCCAGCTATATACAATGCTGCGGAAAATCAGTCCAAGACGACATAATTAAATACGGGGTGTTATCAGTGGGTTTGATCGGCTGTACTGCTTATTTCACTTTGTAGTCCTGATAACTGATAACACGTCCATTTTTAGAACACCCCCTTAACTGTGGCTGAGATGATCTGTATTAAATTCAAAATTGGATTGAAAGTCTTTTTTTCTTGATATGTTTCTATTTCTGCATAGGACTCTTTGGTTACACTCAGCATTTTTTAGCTGTCTTTCTCAGAGTATCGTGAGCTCCTTTCCTGAGTCTAGCACTATGCCCCCATTCACATTGCTTGCCAAATGTTTACTGAGTGAGAGAATGAAGACAAAATTATTTTAAAAGCCACCATGTCTATGTATATTTTGTTGAATAACTTAAGATACTCTTCTGTCAAACAAATGCTATTACATATTAAAAAATACACTCCTGTCCTATTGTACTATAATAATGGCTGGAAGATTCTTAGATGTGAATTCAGGGGGGATGAAGCTAGAAGTAAGATGTATCTTACAAAAGCTATAAAATAAACTAGGACATTGTTTTATAAATATATCTGTCAATGAGAGAAAAAGAGAAAAGTAGTATAATAGCTATTTTCAAAAGAGCAAGGCCAGTGCGGTTCATGTAATTAAATAACTTGGTGGTGTAGAAGATCCTAAGAAGATCAACAAGAATAACACATGAGCAGTTTTCTAGAGGAAGGCAGTGTAAACAAGTAACGCTGAGTGAGATTGTGAAAGTAAAAACAGAGTCCACCCCAGCCCTCCTTGGGAGTTTGGGGATTTAGTTCAATGATGTGATTTAATTACACTCACCCTCCTCCCCACCAGGAAGTAATCAAACCTTTACTTTTCGCCTCTGTCTTATGCTATCGTGTGTGAATAGCTGAAAAGAGGAATTACTTATCATTTCTCCCAATTTTAATCACTTATTATCTTTTCCAAGATACTTTATTAAAGTATAGAATCGGTTCCAAGAGAACCTACACACACCACGAGGTTGGACAGCAAATGGCTGTGTGAGGATTATGAGCCTCAGGGTGAATTTCTAGGTGGTCAGTTGACACTAGAAAAGTCCTCTAAATGTTGGGACAGGCTATTGCAGAGCCTTTTAAGAAAGAAAGCACAAGGATACCAGAATGGTTCTCAAACACAAAGTTTAAGTCCTATGTGGACATGTGACAATCAAATGTTACTGGAATGAGAAATTTTAATTCTTGCCCAAATTTGAGTGTTGTAAGCTTATTTCCACGAAGTGTGCCGCTTCAGTGAAGCCATTTTGGCAAGTTCCATACTTTCTGAGTTTGGGGGGACCCTTACTGATCATCCAGTCTCACCCATTCACTTTAGATAAAAAACGTGAGGCCCCGAAAGATGAAGTGCCGTTTCCAGCGTCAAGCTGGTAAGAGTTAAAACACAGAACTGCTAACTCCCAGCCCACTGCTATTGCTCCTAATTGAAGCTTTGATTTTTGGGGAGGCCTGATAAGATACAGTCAATAAAATGTTTTAGCATGGGGTGAGCCCATTAAAGAATCCCCTTGTTGTTTGAAATGCTAAGCTGACATTTGAGAAAACTCCCAAATGATACTTTGTCCTCTGTTGCCATGGAGCACACCCTGTACAATCCGTGAAAACAGTGATCTGAGGTTAAGCCACTACTACGATTTGGAAATCGCGGATGTTGCTAACACTTCATAAGTCAGCAGTGGAGAGTGCTTCAAGTGACCTTTTGAAATATGAGCTAAATCTTTAATTGCAGTTTGTTTTTTCTTCTCAAAGCAGATTTGGTGACATTTCCACCATTACCCTAGCCCAGTCACCTGTAATGAACATTACAAACCAAGTCCATAATTTTTTTTCCACTTAGAAAAAAATGACATACTTATTACTTTTAGTAAAAATGCCCTAAAAGTTTATGTATTGTTAACTAGGTAACCAACTATGTAAAATAGCATATTAAACATAAAACCTCATGTAAGATAATGGAGTATTCTTTTTGTAGGAAAAATACCAACTAACTTACTAACCAGCTAAAAAATGTTATCCTTCAATGCTGTTCCATTATGGGAGATCAATCCATTTCTTGTGTCTGGCTAGTGAATAAAAATTCTTTCTTAATAGAATATGATTTTAAACGACTAACAAACTATAGTTTGATTTTTGAAGTGTAGCATTTCTTTTACAAGTTATCTAAAGAGCAGTTCTCTTGAAAGTTTTGTTTTTTCTTGCTCTATCTCTGGAGAATTTCTAAGTTCTGTGAAGCTCTATTTTTTTTCCAGATATCTTTCTTTCCCTCCCCCTCTGTCATTCCCCGTCTTTTTTCTTTTTTGCTCTGGGACAGGAAGTCGAGGGTGTTGACCTCATCTGGATCTTTCCCAGTGTCAGAAGGTGGTCTTTTCACAGAGGCCAAGTTGTGAATTTCTTCCTGATTTTATTTTTCAGCAATTGTGTCAATAAGTGTGTTCTAAATGTTTTTTCCCCCTCCTTCTTCAAAGCTGTAAAAGAGCCAGTGACTCCTTTGAGGCTAATTACTGGGCTCTTAGAGAAATAAGTATTATCTCTTTGTTCATTGAAACTGCACTATTTTCCTAACAGGGGTGAGGGTGGGGACCGGAGCACGCAGTGACCAGCCCTCCGGTTCCCAGAGCCCTCAGGTCACTGGCAGCAGCACACTCACACTGTGGACCTACTTCTCCCGCACAGCAGCGCTTCTGAAGGGCTGCTGTTATCATTTCCCTTCCCCATCTGGCCTCAGTAGTGACCACTTTGATTTTTAGAGAAGGGAAATGTTATGGGAAAACGGCTTCCTGTGAGTAAGCATAATAAAACGAGAACCCTACAAATGCCACATAACATACCCTATAAAAAGATTTTTGTGCACCACTCTTTATAAGTTTATGAGTAGGAGGATGGCCCGGGGAACACTCACCCAATGCTGCTTTGTGTCCATGGGCGGGAATACCATCCTGATTCCGCTCTGCCCATTCCTGAGCCCGCCCAGCCTTCAGTGAAGTTGAAATGACTTCATACCTCCCACTCTGCAACTTCCCCGGGAGGATTCTGCTCAGGGCCACAGGATTAACATCCAGGGCAGTGCTCGGAACTTGTGGAGCACTATTGACTATTGTTAATAAAGAACTGGTGAGCCCACGAACCAATGAATCCCAGCAGCAAGCGAGGTTGCCTCTGCTGATACGAATTCTCTGTGTCCCTTGCAGATTTTAAAAAATCGTGCAGGGCCTTCTTGCCACCCTGGGACCCTTTCCGTGCAAAAAGGCCTGCCTGTCTGATTGACTCACAGCATTGAAAGGGTTGTGCTGCTTCTCTGCATAGCAACTTTCGATCTCCTTGTGAAGTACCTGCCTTGTTCACGGTGATAGCTCAGCGAATGCTGGTTGTCTAATGAAAAGACTTCCACAATGAGTTTCCTCAAGTTGTGAATGTTCTATGCATCTACTCATTCAGTCATCGTGACACAGTTACATAGACTTGATTATGTGCTGGAGTTGCAAAGGCAACTCAAAAGTGGTCTCTACCTTGGAGGATCTCCTAGAGTCGGGACAAAGTACAGAAACCTTTGGCGTTGGGTAAGGAGCGTCACTGGAACTCTCTGAGAGCACAGCTGCGGGGGTACAGGGTTCTGGGAAGAGACAAGAGAAGGGAGAGGGAGAGACTTGGGGAGGCGCTGGTGCGGATCCAAATGCAGGGGCACGGGGAGAGGCTTTCCCCCAGGCTCCCCATAGCGCGCTGCTGCCACCGGAAGGGGGGAAAGGGTGGGTGACCTCATGTAAGGAGTGGTGTCTGATCTGTACATGCACACCTTAAGTCCAAGCAGAGTTAAGAGTCGCAATGCAGATCACAAACATACTACCGGGAGCACTAATTCTGAAGACACATTCGTTTCTTCTGGGAATTATGGTGGTTTATGTTTCACGGTGTGAGGTTACAGCAGGGCCCTATGGGCGTAAAAATATGTGTAGAAATAATGTGGCGATGGAAACAACTGTGCCAGTGAGTCAGCATCCCGTGTCAACGTGCCCCGAGGTGATTCCGCCACCTCTTCACGTGAAAGCTCAGCACCTCGGTCCACACGGTGTCTCTCAACATTCCATTGCACATCCAGTCATCTTCCTCGGCCGGGTTCACGAACACGCAGGCCTTCGACCCTTGCCCCTCAGCCCCGCCCTGTCCAGGCCACGCCTGCGCCTTCAGGTGCCAAACAGGACTAGTCTGCCACGCCCCCTCAGGCCACATTTTTAACAGAGTTAATCTCCCATCGTTTTTTTAAAAAAGAATAATACATTTTAAAAACAATGGTTATTTTGCCTCTTTCTCAAATATAAAATCATATTTATGACTTATTTCAGACTGTGCATGGTCCTTCAAAGGGGGCATTCCCCCACCCCACGCTCATCTCTCTTGCCAAGTGTTGGACTCAACCCCCTTTTTGTAGAGGCGGAGGAGCAGGTTCACAGACTTGCTCAGATCCCAGAGCTAGACAGCGGTAGCTCGGGCAGAGGGCTCACCTCTCCGATGCCAGTGCTCTGTCTTCCCGCGATATCTTTCCCATTTATACGTAACTCAGGGCACACAGCGTGCTAGGCTGCTGCATGAGAAATACTGCGTGATGCTTCAGCGTGCCTAGCACACAGAATTTTAGTGGGACATTTGTCTCAGCTTATATCTAGCTCATTTTATCTTAGCAGTCATGCAGAGAAAGCCTGGCTCCGGGATCTTCTTTTTCCACTCTATCATGTATCTGCACTAAAAGGGGGAAACCCCACTGGAGGGCCAGATGGGGCAGAATGAGAGTTACTGTGCCCCACTCCAGCCTTCTCCTAGGAGGGCCCAGGCCTTATAATGGAGCAAATACATTCTGAACTTACTCCATATAAATTCTATTCAAATCTGTTCAAAACCATTCTTCAGCTGTCTTTCCAACCTGGAGTCTATGGTAACATATTCCATATGTGCCAAGAATAATTGAAAAACCCTCAGTCCACCTGAGTCCTTTCCTTCCCTAACTCAGTTGGCAATCCATCCTGAACAAGAGACTGAAGTACCTCTGCTGTTTCTGTTTGTGTCGCAGAGTGTCTGTTCTTTACATCTCAGTACAATGTCCTTGTGAAGGCAGAAGAAATGAGCAGGGTTATGCACCAAGTACCTTTCCAAAGTGGTGAGGCTCGCTCTCTACCAACAGTCTTCAGAGGAGAGGACTGAACACATGTTTTATGCGTTGCTGCGGTTGTTTCTGGAAATCCCATAACCCTGCAGTTTTATTGTTGGTCATTATGATGCATAGGTGTCATTAGTCAAAGATTAAAAATAAATCAGAAGCAACTGGCCTTTTTCCTTGTCATCACGGACAACATACATCTGGCAATTTTGAATTGAAATATTCTTTGACTATCTAAGATAGCTTCTTATATATTCTTAGAAAAACAAGCAAAGGAGTTTGGGAGATGCTTTTTATCTGGTGCCAACATCCAAGGAACTACACAAAAGACTGTTATCTGCTGGGACAGCCTGGTGTGGCGATGTGCCCCAGGTTGGCCATTCTGTGGGAATCTGATCCTCCACGAGGGCCCCAAGTTTCAGGTTCTGTTAGTTGCAGAGAAGAATAACTGGTTGGGTGATTCCAACCTCTGTGCTATAAGGTGAAAGGTAAAAAAGAGTGATCATGGAAAGGAAATGTTTTTAAAAATATGACCTTCTAGGACATGGATTAGTTTGAGATTTATTCCAGGAATAAAAGACCATCATCTGATACATATTCAAACCACATGGACATGCACTATTTTGTTTTTCTTACTGATTTGTTGTAGATCTTTGTTTATGAAAAAGCTTTAATTTTGTTTTCCTTTGGAGCAGGCCTGTTGAAAACCAGTGAGTTTGGTACAGATTGTATGAAGATTAGATAAAAGAGCTTTTCGTGCTTATTGTCTCCACATCGGGACTGGTCATTTCTGGTCATGAGGAAACAACATTGTTCTAATAGCTGTTTAGAGTTATTATTTTTGGCTTATTACTCTCTGATGAGGAAGCAGAAACCTGACATTTTGCTGGATTCCCAGGACCTATGTCTGTAAAGACAAGGATTATCAACTTTCCCCAGAGAGTTGCCTGGGAGGGAACGAGGGCCATCTGGGACTGGCTGTGTTTGTAGGGCCTGAAAGAAGAGCTATACAGAGGGAAAGGCAGCTAACTTGCTTCCTTTTCTTGCAGCCCAAGGGATGAAATAAATGAAAGAGATAAACTGAGATGCGAGGAAGAGAAAAAAAAATTGAAATACAGTGAAAAGTTTCCCCCTAAGTCAAGAAAGACTCAAGTTCAAGGCTAAAAATGAGGACAAATCGCAGGCTCATTGATGTGACTGAGGCCTTGGGACAAGTTGTAGAATTGGTCCTGGGGGACACTGAGGACAGAAGCTTGCTAAAGCCCTGAGCACCTTAGGAAGAGAGAAACCTTTATCTTTCTATGTCAGAGGCCAAGAAAGCTGGTGACCCAGTGCACACACTGGTCGGATGTGATCTGGAGCCACACAAGCCAGAAAAGCAGCACATATAATCAAAAGGCCACAGTAGACACGCTTTTTTTCTTCACCAACTTAATGCATTGATGTATTATTATATTTACCCAGTGCTACTTAGAGCTCTAAGTTTTCCTTGCCTTTAAGCAGTTTACAATCTAGGGAAAATAGATCTTAAGCAAAATACTTTAAAAGAAGACAGTAAAAATCCCTCTAAATCTTTATGATTAAAGTGCATTCACATTTGTTATCCCACGTAAGCATTTTTCTATATCATCTAGTAATATATCAATTTACTTATCAAACATATCCCAGATGTGTAAATTATGAAGCACATCACAGCGATCCCCTGTGAATCCACACCTCACCCTAGAACTGGAACACTAGCAATGACTCAAATGAACTAATATGCCCCTCTCCTAACTCAGCCTCACTGCCTTCCACTGTGTTAAGTTTTTATTTTTATTCTCTTGCTTTAAAATATGTAGATTTTAAATTTCATATATATGTGTGCCTAAATAAGATAAAATTTAGTTCTCTATTTGATCTCTATAAACATTGAACTCTATGTAGTTTTCTGAAACTTGCCTCTCACTTCCTGCAGCATTATTTTACAAACATCTAGTGTTGTGGATTGAGATGCTTAATTTATTTTATGTCTGTGTCATATGCCTTTATGTTGTTATAACTCAATGTAAAAGTGGGGACAAAAATAGGTGTACAGTTGTGAGTATATGAAACAGTTTATTCTTATATTGTTATTTATCAATTATTATATTATTTTCCATACAAACAGCTGCAAAACTATTTTGTCCAACCCTATATTTATCCATTCTCTTATCAATAGATATTTGGATTATTTCTAGGTTTTTTATTTTGGGGTTTTTTTTGCTATTGTGGACATGAATGCAATGCATATTCTTGTACACATTCTTGGAGGGCAAATTCAAGATCGTTTCTAAGGATGTACATGTAGAAGTGAGATTATTTATACAGTATGTGAATGTGAACTTGAAGATGTAATGCCAGATTGTTCTCTAAAACTCTGCACCCATCACACTGAGACCAGAGTGTGGAGGGCCCCTGTTGCTTCTGAGCAACTCTGACGGGTGGCACACTACACTTTTTAATTAGGGCCGTTCTAGAGGGCATAAGATATATATCATTGTGATTTTATTTTATTTAAAAAAATTTTAATTGAATTGATTGGGGTGACACTGGTTAATACAATTATATAGGTTTCCGGTGTACACTTCTATGGCACATCATCTGCATTTGGTACTGTGAGACTCAACCACCCCAAGTTGAGTCTCCCATCACCATTCATCCCCCCTTTACCCTCTTCTCCCTCCCCCGCCCCCACTTTCTCTGGTCATCACCATGGTGTTGTCTGTGTCTAATGCATCATTGTGGTTTTAACTGTGCTTTGTGTATACTGTGTTTTAATAAACAACATTTCTAGATTTTAACAAATTAAATATACCTGGCTTATGTAATCAGTGTTTTTTCTATATTGTTTATTTCTTCTTTACTATTCCACTTCAAGTTCATATATTTAGCTGTTTGTTTTTATCTAAAATATTTCAAGTTTTCTTTCATATTTAAATCAGTAATCCATCTAGAATTGTGTGTGTATGAGGGAGAGTTAGAGAGACAGCTAGAGAGAGAGAGGGAGAGAGAGAGATGGATTTAATTTTACACCTTTACGTACAAATAACCAATTTTGTGGGTATCAGCCCTCTTTCCCTCAAGACTCCTCTAATCTATTTTGAATTTCTAACCATGTGGTTTTTTCTGGACTTTCTCTCTTCTGTCCCATTAGTTAATTTGTCTGTTTTTCATGAATACCACATTGCAGTAAGTCAGCGCATTTAAAACTTTAGGCATTTGGATGAGCCAGTCCTCCCACCACCTTGCACTGCTTCTTCAACAGTCTCTTGGCTACACTTTGCCCATTGCTCTTCCACGCCCATTTTCGAATTGGCTGGCCAGGCTTCCTGAAAAACCCTGCTGGAACTTTGATTTTAATTGGTCTATGGAACAATATTGTAAGCACTGACATCTTTAGAATATTGAGCCTTTTTATTTGTGAATATGATATATTCCAAATATTCTTTAGTATCTTTCAATAAAATTTTAGAATTTTCTGCATAAGGTATAAAGATGCAAAGGTACAATGCATACAGATTTCTTTTTGTCTTATAATTCTTGTTGTGTTCATAAATGGTAAATTTAAACATTCACATTTTCTACATTTTTGGTGGGTTTGTTAGACCCTTATTAGTTTAAATAGGGCCTGATTATTTTGTTGTATTTTCTGGGTAGGCAATCATATCATCTGTGAAACAGCTGATTCTTAGCCTTGTATGGCTGCTGCCACTAAGAAATGCCAATTGAAGTCCTATTGGTGTGGCTCTCCAGTGTCAAGCTGAAGAGAGGCCGTGCTAGTGAGACCTCATTACAAATGCTGTTTGTGTAGACTTTAAAAAAACACATGTCACTTTTGTAGGTTAAGAAGGGTATAGTCTGTTCTTATTTAAAAAAAATGGATGTTGGATTTTTCCAAATGCTTTTCTACATCTCTTAAGATGATCATACATTTTTTCCCCTTTAATACATAAATCATTAATCCATAAATGAATATTTAAAATGACATATATAGCTTTTCTAATGTTAAACCATGCTTTTATTACTGGGATTAAACCATTTTGGTTAAGTTATTTTATCTGTATTACACTGCAAATTTTGTTTGCTGACTTTTGTTCAAGTTCTAGCAGCAATGTTTATGAATGAGATTTATTCTTTCCTATTCTTTGCAAGAGTTTGCAAGAGATTGAAATTAGTTTTTTTTCAAAGCTGAGTAGAATTTCCCTGTAAAATCATTTGGGTCTGGGGTTTTCTTTGCAGGAGAATTTTAAAGACCTTTTATTTTTAAAAGTGCTATAGGATTATATTTTTTCTTTGTTAAGTTTAGTTAAGATGTATTTTCCTAGTAATTTTTCTATTTCTTTTAATTTTTCAAGTTTACTGGCCTAAAGTTTACATTGTATTCTCTCCTTCAGCTTCTCTTCTTTTACAACATAAGCATTTAATGCTTAACGTCCCCTTACAAATTTGCCTGGGTCCTTTCATCCCACATGTTTAAATGCACTCTATTATTTTACTGTCATTTGGTTATTGTTTTTACAGTTTCAATTATGAGTGTTGATTTATCTCTTGAATTATTAGTGTGAATATGTTCTTGTTTCCACATGTATGGGAATTCCTATTATTAAAATCTAACCTAATTAACTTAATTGCATTGTGGTTTGAGTATGTGTGTGGTTTCTGTGATAGCAATTTTGTGAAATTTGTTGAGGCATCTGTCATGGTTACAATATCAATTTTCAAAATGATTCACGTGTGATTGAGAACAACATATATGTTCTAATCATTTCCTATGATAGTTTTGGATTATGTTGCTTAAATTGTTTAGGTATTTATTTAACTTTTTACTTGGATTTTCAATATTTAAGAGACCTTGTAGGCTTCCACCAAAATTGTAGATTTTTTTCAAAATTTCGACCTAGTTATGTTGATTTTTCTTGATACATTTTAAGTCTTTTTTTTTGTATATTTGACTTTTTTGTATATAGTAAATAAAATTACTATATCTTTAAAATAAATAGAAACTTTTATCATTATTGACATTTTTTGGTGATTTTAATGTTTTATTGTCTTAAGTGTCTTTATTTCATTTGTATTTACCTTTTATCTTTTCCTTTTCCTTTCAAACTTTCCAAATCCTTATTCTTTATGTATCTTTTTAAACAGCATTTGGCTAAAGTTACTTTTCATATAATAAGCTTTTAATTGATTACAAATGTCCATTTATATTTATTGTGGTTATTGATATAGGTGGATTTTGTTATATCCTTTTAACATTTTTCTATTTTATTTATTCTATTTTAAATATTTTTTCTTATAGTTGGATATTGGTCAACTTTTAATTTGTATCTTATTTTGTGTGGTTGCCTCTCACTCATGCCCTACTGGGAACCCAGTCTCCAACCCAGGCATGTGCCCTGACTGGGGATCGAACCGGTGACCTTTTGGTTCTCAGGCCAACACTCAATCCACTGAGCCATGCCAACTAGGGCGGTATCTTACTTTTTTCTCTAAAATTTAGTTACCTTATTTCTATTCCTTCAGTGATTATCCTTACAATTTTGCCATTTATTTTTAGCATGGCAAATTTACATCAAAAATTTTACAGTGAAAAAAGTCTTAATTCAATCTCCACTTTCTTGAAACATGCAAGGAACTTTGACCTTTTTGTTCTGATCATCACACTTCTGACTTACACTCAGTCACAGCAGCTGTCTTTTCTATTTTATAGTCTGTGATCGGCTCTCATTGGTTGGTTTTAATAGGTGGGAACTCCATGGGCCTAAATAAGGGATTGGAGAAAACTTTTTTCTTTTTTTAAAAATTTTTATTTACTTATTTTTAGAGAGGGAAGGAAGGGAGAAAGAGAGAGAGAGACAGAGAAACATCAATGTGCGGTTGCTGGGAGCCGTGGCCTGCAACCCAGGCATGTGCCCTGACTGGGAATCGAATCTGCAACACTTTGGTTCTCGGCCCATGCTCAATCCACTGAGCTAAGCCAGCCAGGGCTGGGATTGGAGAAAACTCTTGCAAAAGAGGTGTTGCTTCTGTCAGTAGCTAGGAGACACACTGTCCAGCTCGAGGGTCTTTGCCCTGCTTGGGAATTCCAGGCCCCCCTTCCTGTTTTGGGCTGACTCGAGATGCAGTTCCCTAGCTGCAGTGTCAACATCAGTCCTCAGGCCACCCTGCTCTACCTGTCTGCTCATGTCGCAGGTTCCTGCCAAGGTTCCAGCTCACGTCCTTGTCATGTGTTTAGGAGAGACCGTCATTGGTGATCTCCCCCATCCCTGTGACACCCAGGGAGCCTGGAAGAGTCTGTCCTTCCCAGGCATTAGGTGAACTGAAAAAGGATGTTACTTTGGGGCGAGATTGCTGTAAGGGAAGTCTCCTTTCAAAGATTTTAGTAATTCAGTAAAGTTGGCATTATTTTCACTCATTTACCTTGAAGAAATTATGACGGAGAAAAGCTAACTCGCACGAGATACAACAGCAATTGAAGAGATTGAACACTTGGTTTTATTTTTAAAAATTTCAACTCCATACTCTTTTTTTTTTAACCTTAAAGCTATTACTAAAACATGCAAAACAGTTGTGCAAAGCAGTAATACACAAACGCTGATGGGATGCAGAGTAAGGATGTGGTCGGGTTTTTGTTCTCGCAGAAGCAATTACTGTGATTCGAGAATATGGTAGAATCCAGTTATTACACCTGTACTACCTCTCATATATTCTTTTGTACCTACCCTTAACTGCAACCAGTTCCCATGAGTCAGACATCACCATCAGCTTTTGCTACGGCTCATTTGCCTCCTTTGTGACAGATTTCATGGTAATCATTTTCCACGCTTGTCTCATTGTTGTTCTAATGCTATAGACAGATGATTGAGACTCACGGGTCAGAAGACTTTCCCAGTGTCACAATCTAATGTGCGGTAGCCCCTAAGAGTCAAACTGAATCTTGTCAGTCTCCAGAATCCATTCTTTTACACATTATTTTTCTCTTTTATAATTTTTTAAAAAAACATTTATTTATTTACTTATTTTTAGAGAGAGGGGAAGGGAGGGAGAAAGAGGAAGAGAAACATCAATGTGTGGTTGCCTCTCGCATGCCCCCTACTGGGGACTTGGCCCAAAATCCAGGCATGTGCCCTGACTAGGAATTAAACCAGCAGCCCTTTGGTTCTGAGGATCACGCTCAATCCACTGAGCCCCACCAGCTGGGGCAAGGCTCATTTTTTTCCTCTACCTTTCTGTAGCTAATCTGTAATCACAGTGGTGATTAAATGAGATAATGCATACAAAGAACTGTGGTCTGGGGCTGGTACAAATTAACGCTTACAAAGTGGAAATTATAGTTATTTGCAAAGATAAATTATAAATAGGTTGTGCAGTTTTCCACATCCTAAAAGTTTTCTTGAAATTTATGTTTGTATGTTAAATTTGCAACAAGAAATGATTGGAAGATCCAACTGAAATATGTAATCTACATAATTTGACATGATTTTGACCTAACAGTTATTAAAATTGCGTGTCCAGAGAAATGTGATATTACCTTGCTAAGGTCTATATGGACATATAAATGGTCCAGCTCTTGAGTTTTCTGAGGGAAAGCATACATTGTGATGAGAAATAAATACATAAGTAACTCTTGTTTCTGTCATCTGGGATAATGGTACAAAAACTCAGTATTTTAGGAAAACATCCAGTCAGGAGAGCTTATTTTGTATAAAAAGCAGCAACGGGATGCCCCTCGATTTCCCTGCGGTTTATACAGAGCACTGTCCAACAATAAACCCGCTGTGTGCGGCCGCCCATTCAACCTCCTTTCCTCCCTCAGTGAACAACGTGACTTCCTCTTGTGGAAGAATTTACTAAAACGTTTGAGAAAATAATCCTTTGATACTGCTGAAAAAGAGAAAAGCCCATTTGTCTTATCTGACTACATAACTTAAAAGCTGTTCTGAAAAAAGAAATGTATTGCCCAATGGGCTTTTATTTTTATTGTATTATTTGAGCATAATGTGCTAGACGACCATTCTAATAGCCATTTAAAATAAAGCATGCCTTTCAGCGAAGCCCTGGAGTGCTCCCTGGCAGATACCCTCTCCTCTTCCACTCCTACCCTCCTGCCCCACCCTGCAGTCACTCCTGATCTCACCGGGTGACGTCAGCCTGGGGCCCTTCCCCAGAAGGAGGTCTTGGGGCCAGGAGGCAGGCATGGGGCTCTCTCACTCCGGGGACCACAAAAATCCCAAACGTTCCTTTGCTGACACCCTTTAAAAGACTGAGGCCTGTGGAAAACCTACGCACGGGAAGTCTGTTTCTATTTCAGTTGTGTATCAGTTAAGATGGAAAATTTTTAAAGTCCACACAGATGGTAAATAAATTTCTGCTACATGAGGCAGTTCCTGGAATAAAGCAATTTTCTCAAATAACAAGTGCCAACTTATTTTTTCAGTGGGACTTATTTTTAACTTTCCCAGGGAATGGTTGAGAGGCTGGGAGCAGCGTTCGTCCCTTTAAAAACCTGCCTCTCCTTCAAGGAGAAACTGCCACTGCTCTCACTACAGACATACGTGTATGTTTACATACACATGTCAGTGAATGAAGGGAGTGGCTGTTCATTTTCTTGGGGGAGGGGAATGAGTAAGGACTTGAGAAGGATGGAAATGTTGCAGAAATATTTATGTTTTCATTCAGTGTTTTGTTTTCTATAACTTACTCTAAACATTATGAAATTAACCCCTATCCCTGCTTAGGAATCCATTGTATATCTTGAATGAATGACCATTAATCTTTGGGATTTCCTTATACACTATTAGACTTGGCCTGCATCCCTAGAAATCTTCAGCATTAGTCTCTAAAGACATAGTTGCAACCTCCGTACTGGTTTGCTAGGTCATGATTCGCTGGGGAGAGCCCTCCCTGGGCTGCAATTGGCAGAGAATGAATACTGGTGTCTAGGACAAAACCGTGCCATTTGCTGAATCAGGGTGATGCTAACATTTGTAGTGGTAGAGAATCCCTATGCACAAGAAACACAAAATGGACTATTAAGTAATCAAGTTGTGTTATACTGATAGTCCTAATGAGGGTATTATAGCAGAGTACTATGTACAAAGCCCTCAGAAATGTCTTAACTCTTTTTTGGTACAGTATCTTGCTTACCACTACAGAGGGTCAACCAATCTATCAGTAAGTATCTATCGAGTGCCTAAACAGTAGTCGCTGCAGGAGACAGGAAAAAAGAAAAGCCTGTCTTTGCCTTAAAGATGTTACAGTTGAGGAGACAAATGTGAAGAAATTAGAGGACTGCCAAAAGCCAGACTACGTGATGCGACATGTCAGGGTTGGAGGGTGACAGGCAACCTGATACACCAGAGAGATACTTCTGTGGATTGAATACCTGTGTCCCCCGCAATGTGGTGGTATTAGAAGGTGTGGCCTTTGGGTTTAGAGGAGATCACACGGGTAGAGTCCCCATGATGGCGTTAGCATCCTTATAAGAAAAGGAAGAGAAAGCAGAGTTTCCCCTTCCTACCGTATAAGGACTGAACGAGAAGGTGGCCATCAGTAAGCCAGGAAGGGCACCCTCCCCAGGCCTGACCATGCTGGTACCTGATCTCAGACTTCTCGCCTCCAGCACTGTGAGAAAGCACAAGTCTTTTGTGTACCTGCCCCCCAGTCTATGGCATTTTGTTATAGCAGCCTGAGCAGACTAGGACACACACCCAATTCTCAGGTGCAGTCTACGAGTAAACCACCGGCAGGGAGCAGGAAACAGATTTTCCAAAGAGAAATTCTGAAGTCCTTTTTTAAAAAGGATACTGTTACAATTTCTCAGTTGCAGTAACAACTTTGTGCATGTGACAAACTCTAATGCTTGAGAGTAAACACTGAGAAGCACACAACAATCGTTACACTGAGACACAAACACAACTAATTTACTAACAAGTATGTGAGAATTAGGGAGGTGCTGAGCTGGGAGACATAGAAAGGTTTCCTCTTTCAACACACTCCCCTGAAGGATGGGGAGACAGGCCTTTGCAGAGACAGACCTGCTTTGGGTCACAGGTGTTGCAAAGCGGGGATAAGAACAACACTCTTCCTGAGCTAACTCTGTACCCGCTCCATTATAACAAAAGAAACAATGACAGGTTTGTCGTCACTGTTGTGTAGCATGCATATAAAACTTGTCAGTCGGGTTTATTTAGAATAAAATACCTCTGAGGTTGATTCCCCTGAATAGTTGGTCTTGGTTTTCTTTTACTTGGTCATTAAGTTTCTGGTGATTTTTCACTGAATCCAAGTGCAGGTGTTGATGATTGAATGAGAACATATTTAGGTAGTGACACAATTATAATGGCATTTTTTTGGACAAAGAAGACCAGACTATAATATTAATTTTAAGAAGTAGTAAATTTCTAAATATTTGTGGCTGGTTTTTCTTTCTGACTTAAACCTGTTGCATCAGGGTTGAATTTCTTTAAAACAGCCTTTTAAAAAAAGGTGTTACCTATAATACAGTACAGCATCTTAATAATTAAAGTTTGTTTCTGAAAATCTTTACTCTGAAAAAAACATTGGTTTTCAATTTTGGTTCAAAAGGACTTTAGTTTTCTGAAGGCGAGTAGCCCACATAAGACCATCTTTCCTATCAGGCCTTTGGCTAAAAAAAATAATGGCTAACATAATGAATTTCCTGTTATTCTTAGCCGGTGCCCAGAGACCATAGAGATTCTTGGACTTACTTAATGAATTAAAGAGAGAAAGTGAATAAAAGACTTTATTATGAATAGTAACCATAGAAAATAAAAATGAAAAACAGTAGTAGTTTCACAAAGAAAAAAAGAACCGTAACCACAAAATCTCCTCCGGAGATGGGGAGGCTCCGTGTGGTGTTTTGGCTCGGAGGAGAACTGGGGAAAGGCCGGGGCTGAGCGACTACCCAGACCCTCCAAAGGAGGGGCTATGGATGGAAGCCAATGACTGACTGGTGTTGGGTGTGTGGCACCAAGAGCTGAATTTGTGAAGGGAAAGAGACCAGGATGTCATCTTGGAAAACTAATCAGAGTTAAATGGAACTATGTAGACTCTAAAAAGAAAAATGAACCTGAACTCTCCTTCATTCTTTCAATTAGGTATTTTCTGTCGTTCCCACATGCAGGGGTCACTATTTCAGAACCAGTTCTCCACTGAGTTCTGATTGGGTGGTACAGAAATGTCTATAAGATGGACAGTTCTCATTACATTTACCATCTCCCAAAATAAGGAAAGTGAGTAGGTCATCTCTTAGAGCAAATGGAAGCTGTAGGAGTGAATTGTGGTGTGGGAAATGTATCCATTTAAAAGTAATAAGCATTTTATACTTTTGAACTTCAAATAAAATAAAAAAGAATTTATTATAATATTGTTTCACGAACCTAATTAGTGCCATTTCTTGCTCTGTGAATATTAGCTTTTCCATGACTTTCTGTGAACATCCAGCATTAAGAGCTTTATTTTCATGATGCTTTTAAAGCATTATATCAGTTATTAAAAGTTTTATATGTATCAAAAATATTTCGTTGAAGTTCTTAAAATATTAAGGATATTAAAAGCATAAGCAAATATATTCTATAGTTTCAACAGAATTTCCTTGTACCTCTAGGAAGTTTAAATTTAGATGAGGAGACAAGAACCATTTTCATTTTTATGTACACACTGACCCCCACAATTCTTTTCAGTGTGGCTCGTGCACAAGTGCCCCATGTCACCTGTCACCCAAATGGGATGTTAGAGAGTGACAGGGGGACCTGAGCAGGCAGGATGTGGAGACAAAGGCATCAACCTGAGTGTCCAGACAAACCATCATGAACGGTCACCACGCTGATGGAGCATGCACCACAAATATTAGTTATGAAGGTTTTTGCTTCAAGGTTTTCGAGTTTCTTGAGGAGAATGACAGTCACTTATTCAGCTTTCATTATCTGGCAATGAACCTAATGCTCAAATGTTAGATGGTTAAAAAAGCTAAATGAATGAATTAATGATTGCATGAATTAACATAAATGTATTTATGCAAATGGTTATAATTTTATTGTAGGATATACTCCTTCATGCATGTGAAATCAAGGAAGATGAAAGCAGCAGAGTGAAGGACATGAGAAGACAATATAGCGAGTGAATTTCTTCCCTTCATTCAAACACATAGCCAGAGATACTCTGCTTTCTTTCTATGTCAGTCTCACTGAATGGAGACAGTTTAGTAGCCAGTTGTTGGGGAGTACAGACTCACTAATTCATGCATCTATGAGCCTGCATATACATACATCCATCTATCCATCCATCTCTCTATCCATCCATCCACCCACCCATCCATCCATCCATCCATCCATCCATCCATCATCCCCTAGATGACTTCCTGTTTCTCACTATTCCAGGTTGATTCCTGAGACTAGACAGGGGCAGTACACAGCCTCTGCCCTCAATGTGCACAAAGGACCACCAAATCCCGGAATTTATTAGGTTTGTCCTCAAACACATTAAAAAATTAATAACTTTCACTCATTTTACTTTTATTCTCAGTAAAGACTTTTCAAGGGAGAGAGGGAGGAGCATGTGGCTTTGGGAACTTGAATGAGTTCAGACAACTAAATGGTGAATGCTGGAATGAGGCAAGTAGGTGTACAGAGTGACTGCTGAGAGACTCCAGGAGCACACAGTGGCCGGAGAGTGTGACTTCGGAGCGCATTTCTACAGGACTCGTTGGAGGAGTGGGAGTGAGCTTAGCATTTTAACAAGGACTCAGTACAGAGGACTTGAACACACAGGCTGGGGAGATGATCCTCATCTGAAAAACCGGGAGATTGGGTTAGCTTCTTTATGAAGGGAAGTACTTGATGATGAAGTTTCCTTGTGAGGGTTAAATCTATTATACTGTGTATCATTAGTCAAAATAAGAGAAAAAACTGGGACCAGAGAGACAGCGAGGAGTTTACCAACAGCTCTTCCTCATGCCCAGTTGAGCACACGGATAGGGTGCACACATGAGACGTGGACACACAAGTAATACAGTCCTGCAAGAATCACAGAGAAATCACGCACTAATCCCCTATTCTAATCACATCTCCTTAGAGTCATAACCTGGGAAGGTCAACTAAAATCACTAAATCTTTAAGAAAAATCAATAGCAGGGAACCAGGCTGCTGTACAAAAATGTAATACCAACAACACGTTAAAAGCCTCCAAACCTCATATTGAATTACCACGGTAATTAGTATTCTCAGAGGAATACTAGAGAACTGTATCTGCAACACATGAATGTATTACTAGCAAAGTTACAAGCAGAGAACACACGCCACGTTTTTCATCTTTGCTCTGGTTACAGGTAAAAACTCTCAGCTCCAGTCTAAACCCAGTCCCTCCTGGACACTGGATTCCCTTCTCTCATCAGTTCAAATGAAAAAAGGTACCTTTTATGTAGAAATGCACTCATGTCATTTTCTATAGCTTATATGTATTTTTTTGTTACAATTTCCAAAGAACTGTGAGGTAGAATTAAAGATGAGAAAGTATGGCGTGAGGTGCTTAAGAGATTTCCTTGGAACAAGAAGACGTTAAGAAGAGCAATTGTAATGCACACCAAGATAATGCTCCAAATGCTGTGCTTGCCTCCACTCAGTCCTTCATCCTACAGAGAAGTAGTAAGTGCACCTGTAGGCCAGGCACATGCCAGGCAGCAAAAGGACAACGGTGAGCAAGGGATGAACATGCTACTTCCTGCCTTCAACAAGTTCAGCTTGGAAGGTGGGTATGTGCACTAGTCTTCTGAGGCTGCTGTAACAAATTGCGTACTACAAACTTAGTGCCTTAAGGGAAAGAATTTCTTTTTCTTATGGCTCCTGGAGCCAGATATTAAAGCGAGTTGGCGGGACCACGCTGTCTCGGAAGGCTCCAGGGGAAGATGCATCCCTGTCTTGCCTTTTCCAGCTCCGGCAGCTTCGGGTGTTCCTGGGCTGGTGGCTGTGCCGCTCTGATGTGTGCCTTCATCTTCACACGGCCATCTCCTTTGGGTCGTGTCTTCTCCTCTCCGTCTTCTATAAGGACACTTGGCATTGGAGTTAGGGCCCACCCGCATAGTCCAGGATCATTTTATTTTGAGGTCCTTAGCTTAATTTCATCTGCAAAGACCCTTCTTCCAAATACGGTCATGTTCACAGATTCCAGGGGTTAGAACACTCACATACTTTTTTTGGGGGGGTGGGCACTATTTTGCCACTGCAGTGTGGACAGGTAAATACGTCATTCCCACACAGCGTGGTGCCATGCCAGGGTTCGCACCGGGGCTTAGAGCATGCACAGAGGACATTTGGAAGAAGACCCCAGCTCAGGCAGAGGGGCTCAGGGGAGACTTCTGGGGTGAAGTGAGGTGTACGATGAAACCTGAAGAATGGCAAGGGCGGAAAGGTAGTCTGAGGAGAGCTTTCTGGGTGCAAGAGGATGATGAGTGTCTCAGAGAAGTGAACGTGGCTGTAAAATGTGATGAGGAGATGTACAAACTTAACACTCCACAGGTACATGGGGCCCAGACTGCAACTGTCCTTGGAAATCTTGTCTAGCAGTTGGGTGTTTTCAGGCTGCGGAGGGCAGAGAGACAAATCCGCACTGCAGAAGGGTAATTTGCGCTACAGTACGAAGAACGGATGGGTAGGGATTAGGGCTGACCTCAGAGAAACGGTCAGGGTGCTGCTGCAGTGATTAGAGCAAGAGATGGCAGAGGGGTAAAGGGGATGGAGAGCAGACATATGGAGGATGTAGAATTATTATTTTCATAACAATCACTAGGGACTGCTAAACTCACAGGTATACTTCTGCATTGTTTCTAATGTTTTAGCTGAACTTTCTAGAACTATGATTACCCACAAGTATATAGAGACATGCAACAACACAAATCTAACAGCAGTTTTTAACAAGCATTTTAAATTTGTGGAACGTGACGTTTGCATGGATTGATTGCCTTTAGGTCTTGGAGCTATGGATGCACTTGAACTGGCACTGCTTCAGAGGAAATCTGGCTTATTTAAACTCCTTCCTAAGGGAAAGGACGGGGCTGGGCATTTGGGTGGTCGATATTGTCTATGACTCACTCTTAGTTCTATATTCCCGGATAGTTCTTTCGGTTTCAAACAGTTTCACACTAGAAGATGATTGGAATGCAGCACGGTGTTATCAGAGTGATAAGGGAATTCTGTACAGAGAGACATAAGGCAACAGCAGTGGGAGAAGGTAAATAGGTCACTTTGAGCATAAGCAGTTCGTCAAGGAGAATGAACAGTAGTGCATGTCGGGCTGTTTCTCACCTGTGTGCCCACTGACCACGTGGTGGGGGGCGGGGCTGCCTAATGACCTGCAGGCAGGAAAGGCTACTGGGCTGCTCAAGTGGCCTGCAAAGCAACCTCAGGGGGGAGATATTTGATAATTTGCTAATAACCCTTCCAGTATCAAGTTTTATCATTAAGTGGTTGCAATGGTAACAATTACTTGAAAACACAGTTAAGTATAACCTTCCTGGATCTGAAACGTAGAACCACCACCACATACATCCCCAGACAAGGTCGGGGATGCCCATTCACCTCGTTGGTATTTTGAGCACGACTTTGTGGCTGCTTTATATTCCCTCCCAACAACAGGGGTTTCTGGGTTCTATTAACATTTCTACTATGTTTCTGCTTAGTAGAAACTTTTATATTTCTTCCCCAAGCTTCCATATGGGGGAGGGAACCAATGTGGCCATTTTTATTATTCGAAATATTCTGTTTTAGTCTCTTAGGATAACCCATAGAGTTGAAGTGGCTTTTTAACGTAAGCTGGTAACAAACAGCATAAAGATGTCCCCTCTCTGAGCCTGCAGCAGTCAAGTTCTCACAGAGCAGCCCCACCCCTAAGAGGCTTTGCTGCGATGCTCTGTGCAATAAGCAGAGCTCCGCCTCTGACTTTAGGGAGGCACATGGAGGCTGGAAAGGGGAGCGGCCAGTCACGTGCCTCCCTCACTACATCGACTTAGTGACCTATCTGTTGACACCTCTTGGGTAAATTCGGTCCCCTTGAAAATGAAAAGATTTGCGTGACAGTAATTTAATTCCATAACCAAGGGGCTTACTGTAAGCAATACAATTATTGCCCATTTATTCTCTATCAGGAAAATAAATGAGCTCCGTGGCCAGGATGGGAAATGTAGGATTATAATAACCATAAGATATTACATGTGAAAAACAGATTTATTTCCATTTTAAATTGCCCAGAATAGGTTGAGGTACAACTTAGAGTGCTTTTTTTTTTTGTTTCCAGTCTAGATAGAATTTTAAGTGTAAAAATTTAGTGATTTACATGATTACTAATACGTTTACAAGGAAAATTTGCATGATGATTATACTGGAATGCACTGGCTAGCTTCCTTTCTCCCCTTGCCTCCTTAATGATGGCTCACAGAATGGAACTTGTTTGAAATACTTTTCAGCTTGTTTAAAATGATCATGTCCCAACCCAAACACTGTGGACATCTGAGAGAAAGCACTTTGTAACTTCTAAGTGGATAGAGATAATATATACGATAAAAATCTAGGTTGGTCTTAGGGAAAGATTACAGAATAATTGAATTACAAGAAAATCATGCCTCAGGAAAGAGCAACTTTTCATTAAAAACTGGAAACCAGGGGAATCTCAGAAAAACACACTTCATTTTGGATTCTATTTTTAGTTTTTAAAATTTTATTTTATATTTTTGTCAGCATATACCTGAAAGGGTAGTTCAATTCCCAAAGCTGTTTTTTCTTTTTTGCACACAAAGTAGACAAATGTCTGAAATAGAAGGATAAAACATTTCCTTTCATCGTTCAAAAAAACCTTAATATTAGGTTTGTGTTACATTTCGCTGTTGGCCAATTCTTTCTGATTACTTTTAAATTATAGCTTTTCTATGATAATGTGCAACTCAGCATCTTCTCTGTGGGGCCGCGACTTTGCATTGGTAACAGAACATACCACTGTTAACACTCTAAATTACAGCTCCTTGACCTTGTCAATACACGCAGATTATTCCAGTTAAAGTGAAATGCAAGACCGTTTAAAGCCTCTTTCAGCTGGACCATGCCACGAACCTATGAAAGCAAACCCTCTGTGTCCCATGCCATACTGCTTTGTAGGATGCTGCCTGCAACAGCCTAGCCAACTGAGCAATGTCTTGCTTGTCGGGTAAGTGAACGTGGGACAGGGCATTAAGCTTTGTATTAGGATCTTACAGCAAAATGAAGACAGAATGCCAAGAGCACTATTGAGGAACGAATTGAAAATTAATGTTCCACCCACACAACAACAGATACATCCCATGAGATGTAACTACTCTGCACTTAAGAGCTCAGCTGTTTGTTTGTTAAGGGAGGCACTGGTCTGCTGTGTTTACTCAAATTCCACTTCCCTGTGACTCTGGGGGCGGGTTGGGGGAGAGAAAACGGCCCATGGACTGCACAGGTGATGCTTACTGTAGACACCGAGCCTGCTTCCAGATCCCTTTGGCACCTCCTTAGAAACACGTGGGAGCAGAGCTCCGTCAGCCAACTCGCTCGAGTCCCTGCAGTGCACAACCTCCACGTAGTTCCTGCTGCTTTTCACCTCCTCTACTCCAAGTCTCGGCAAAGAGACGGACTTACCACAGGAAGCCCAATCCTGCATCTCAGACTGCGCTTGATTATTGCAGACATGAGCAATTAATTTATATCTGTATAGAATTTATGTATGTATTAATTTATACGTATAGGTTTAAAATTACATTAGGTTCTAATAGTTATCAAGGTTAGTTCAAATGAGTATTTTAAAATGTGTTCTTTGTGTCACATTGCCCCAACTGGTATGGAAGCTCCTTTCGCTAAGGATGCATGCATGATTGTATTCACGTTCTGTACCACAGACACAGAATGTATCTGGCACATAGCCAAGTGTATGGGAAGGAGAAGGTACTTAATACTTAGTTAGTGAATGGATGTTCCAGGCTCTACTATATAAGGATAATTAGATAGCAACCGTGCCTATGTGGGGTGACTTACTTTCTAAATCCGGTCTTACATTTTGTTGGTTTCCCCACAATCATCCCTAGGTATTTCAGCTTACTCCCACGTCTATCACTAGGGCAACGTAGGAAAACAAACAAACAAAAAATAGCAACTATTACTAGTTAGAGTTGCATGGTGTTTACTGTGTGTCAGGCACTGTTTTAGTACTTTATACACTAACTTATCTCATTTCCCTAGAGGGAAGCATCCCATTACACAGATAAAAAACTGAGGCACAGTGAGAATACGTAACATGCAAGATTACAAAGCGGTAAGTGAGGGAAGCAGTTTGGTTTCTGAGTCTACTGGCTTCGTTACTTTGCCCTGTGTAGGAGCTGTTCAGGCTTACCGTGGGCTGAGCCACATTCCGGCAATCAGCTAGAACAGCTAGTGACCTTGGCTGGGTATATATGCTGTGAATACAGATTTTTCTAGAATTTGACTTCTTTCCAGATAGAGTTCTGCAATTCTGAAGTCATTTAGCTGTCAAAGCTTCACCTCAAATTTTGGTTACAAATGGATCATTTTAGTGGTTGTAATACGTAGCTGTTTCATCACATTTTCTACCTCCTTGAATGTTCCCAACAGTGTTCCGATGTAGGAACTCTTCTCTCAACTTTTCAGGGACCTATAAGACTCAAGAATATTAAGCAACGCCCCTCAATTTAGACTGTGCTCTTTCTCCTCAGCCCAGCTTAATCTCTTGGTTAGAAAATCAAGCTCAGACCAAGCTATTCATTTCCTAGACTAAATTATGGTGCTATTTTAATTTCTTTTAAACCTCTGGGTTAAGACTTTTAATGTATATAAAAAGCAGCAAATCCCTTTGAAGTTTCACTGGCTCAAAAAATAGAACGAAAAATTGAAGTGGTTCATTAATCACTAGTTTTATTCCTATGCCAATGTAGAGCCAGAACTGGGAAAAAAAAAGAATAAAAGTGTACTTTCCGATTTGCTTATGTTTCCTTTGAAAATGTAAGGTTATCTCTCAAGTAGCACTATAATTGTCTCGACAGCTAGAAAATTATCTGTGGAACAGAGATCTTGTTGGCAGCAGGGAAGTGCTTTATCCCTAAGAACATGAGCCAGAAAGCGAACAGAGTCTGCTGGCAGCACCGAGTCGAGTGCCCAGATAACAGAGACATGGCCCTGTTATGTAGGGTATGCTACTTATCCCAGCCTTTGTGGATGTTGGCCTCTCTTTGAGGGAGGCAGCCAGAACCTATGGTGGTTTTGTTGGTATTAAAAGATTAATAAGTCGGTCCTGGTTTAGAGTAACAGAAATCCACGAGGAAGAAACGAAATGTTTCACTCTTACCATAGCCTTTAATGTACAATTGGCTCCGAAATACCTATTAATTATTTAAAATAACATCGTAAAATGTATTAATTCTTGTTCCAATAAAAGCTGATGTTGGGTAAATGTGAACTTATTAATGATCCTGTTACTAATAATGTAAATGTGCAGCGTTGGGCCAAGGCACTGTTGGACCAGAGGCCCATCACACTTCATAGCTGCTTAAAAAAATAGCTGGAACAAGAAAAATTCAGATCTAATTGCTTCTATTTCATTCAGAGCATATTTTTTTCAGCCTTAAAGGCACCTGGCAACAAATCTCCCTCCTTTATGTGGTTTTCACAATAGAAGTTTTAAAGAAATTTACTATTGTCTGATACTCTGTAAATAAAAGTCCCTCAGTCTCCTGCACTCATTGTCTTTCAATCTCTTATTCTGTTATTCTTGTCACCTCCCCTCCACCCCACTCCCAATGTCCTCAGAGTGGCACAAAACAGAAAAGTTAGAGGATTTCTAAATCAATGGCCCCCAACATTTTTTATTTTGTACTCCGATTTACTTATAAACTGTAACACGTATGCTTTTGTAGTAATATACTGCATATCTTTATAACATATACAAAATTATAGGATAAATTTTAAAATAAATGTAAATGAACATTCTAATATTTTCTTCATTTTCACTGACCCTGGCCCACTCCTCTCTGGAGACGACTGAGGACATTCTAAATAATTAACTAGGTACAATTAATTAGTTATTTTGTGGCAAAGGGTAGTAATAATCTTAAACTTTAAAGTTGCCTCGGAGACCCAAATTTTACATAATTCTTTGCTCTCTCTTATTATCTCATGCCCTGATTTAGCTTGGAACTGTCAGGAAGAACAGAGAGGAGGTTATGGTATAAAGGCTGGGATATTTGGTCACTGGTTTTGGTTGTATGACTTCATTTCTTCAATATCTTTATAACTTGAGCTCTTGACACCTGATATTGTCATCTGAAAATAAGCCCTGTACCATGACAGGGATATTTACTCATTCCAACACTTACGGACAGGGTTCTAAGCACAGGGCTGGATGCTATAGACAAAAAGTCGAATAGGTACAGACACAAAACTCCCCCCAGTGACCTTATGTTTCAGTTAGCAATGGTGGGATCAGGTACATTTGTGGGAAACATTAGAATAGGAATAAGTCCTCTATGAATGAAGAAAGATTCAAGCAACAAACCTGGCTGAGGAAACTGGGAAAGGCCTCCCCACCCCCACGTGAAAACATTTCTGGATCTTCAGATAGGAGCTTCTCAGGGCTTCACCTTTGGCCAGGTGGAGCTACAGCCCAGGTGAGCAGAGTTCCTTATGTGAAATGATAGGAATAATTCATCCCCGCCTGCTCTGTAATCACTGGAGAAAAATTCATATTTTTGTCTCCTTGTGATAACCATAACTTCATCATGTTGAAATACAGTCTGATTTCAGCTGCCACAAATCCACTTTTTGAAAAGACTGGCATTGCTCATGGACATGGGACACAGTGTGGCGATTGTGGGGAGGACGCGTGGGCAGAGGTGGAAGAGGGTATAAATGAAAATGGAAAAAATACAATAAAATAAATTTTAAAAAAAGAAAGAAAGAAATACTGTACCACTAAAACAAGCAAACAAAAGCTCGCATTGTTGCTTCTCCTTGCAGTTGACTGGCGCTTCTCTTGGTATCCTATTTGGGTCTAGTCTTTTCTCTCTCTGTCACCCCCTGCCACACCCCATCTCTATCTCTCTGTTTTCCTTCTTACCCCTCACCCCTGCCACTCCTTGTACCCCCTCCCTCTTCTTTCTTTCTCACTACTGTCGCCCACTGTCCTCAGTGCTAGCCTTACAGGAGTGTTACTGTTAGCCAAACAGGAGCGTTACCTGGCAACCCCAGCGGCATTTCAGGAACTATATGGTGCACAACATGAGGGACTGTCTGCTCTCTGGCTCACGGTGCTGTACCAGGTGCACAGAACAGGGCCCGAGACATTGAAAATGCTCAATATTTGTGACTGATGGGTTTCATCAGACACTTATCTAGCTTTATCCTTTATCATATAATTAAATGTTTTTGCATTTCTAGTTGGTTTAAGGGGAATTATGTTTGTTATGAGGCAAAATATTTGAAATATCTGCAACGATGTTCTTTGACTTTCTAGTTGTTTATAAGGCAAGCACCAGTTTGAATGCCATGAAGTAATAGGATGGTTTTGAGTAACCTAAGGGCACAGAATGAGCTACTCACAGAGCTACCAGCTTTACCTGGGACTCAAACACAACTAAAGCGTGGCTGAGGTGAACTGGTGTTATCCAACTGCAGACCAACTTTCCACCCAGTAACACCTTTCCTCTGCCAACTCTAATACCTGACCCAGGGAAACAAAGTTTAAAAACAATACAAGCTACTCAACAGTTCTGTGTCTTTACAATCAGGGTGACTTAGTGTAAATCACACTGTTATTATGACTCTATCTACAGAACTATACAGGGTGAGGCAAAAGTAGGTTTACAGTTGTGCACACGGAAAATAATACGATAATTAATAAATAACAATACAAGAATAAACCCTGTGTTTTGTATACTCCCAACTGTAAACCTACTTTTTCTTTGCCCTGTATATACTTACCCTGCTTTCCATTCCTATGTCAACTAATACCAGGCTCATTAACAAACTCTCATCCTTGCTGTCATTCTACATACCTTCTTGGGCCTTAACCATCTTCTTGGGTTTTATTTTTTACATAAGTTTTTCCTTCCCTTTCATATTCTGCCAGCGGGCCTTTGTTCTCGGCCCCTTCTACATTTTGCACATTCCACTATGTCCTTTGTGTCACCCATTGGCCAGTATTAACCTCCCCATGGCACACGGCTCACAAATAGGTCTTTAGGAGATAGAAGGAATGAGAAAGTCACAGAAAAGAATGAGAAAGTTATTTGAGACATAGGTGTGATTTTACCAAATTTATACATATGTTAAAAATAGAGTAAAACTAAAACATTTGATTTTTGTAAATCATTGCTAATTAAGGTAATGTTCCATTAGAGTATCCATGTAGACACAGTACAATGTTTTGCTCCTGGGCAGTTCTCCACAAGAACAAGTGTATGATCTGATAAACGCACTTCCACATACAAGAGTTCCTGACATGGAAAGGTATTCTGCAGCATGAAATTAAAGCATCAGGTATTGATACAGAACATATTGGCAGCCCGTTTATCCCTTCCACAGTTCGATATACTGGAACATATTTATGCTAGGATATTGTTCACTAACCTGTTTACATTATGAATTATCTCACCCTTAACAACGGAGTGGTGTGCAGACATCCGCTTGCCCAGAAGGCGGCCTCCATTTCTCAGCCCTTCGTGGTAGGTGTGGCCATGAAACTACGTTCTAGCACACGGAATGTGGAAGAGGGAGAAGTGTGTGCCTCTGGGTCCCGCTTCACAGAGAAGCGTGGCCGTCCTGCACCCTTTCCCCTCCGCACTGACCTCAGTACGGATAAGGGCTCCAGGTGGCAGAGCAGCTGGAAGAAAGGGGCCCGGAACTTGGAAAACACAGAGCCAACACCTGGATCCAGAAGTGCTTATATACAATTATTATGTGTCTGCGAGAAACAGAGGTTGTATAAGCCACTGTCATGCTGGTTTTCTGTGCTGGCAGTCAAATCTGTAGTATAAATGGTAACATTCAGTTTCTTGTTCAAATGTGAGGTTTTTGTTTTAATGTGCTAGGAGGTGTCTTCTCAAAGTTCAGGTCATTTTTGCATTATCTTTTGGAGTTTATTTTTCTTTCCAATGTGAATTATGTTTTATGTGAGCAAATGAAAATATGTTCATACATTTATGTAACTATTGTGGTTATTTGAAAATTTGGGAACTATTTAAATAGCCTCGAGAGAAGACTGAATTTTGGACTCTCTTTAATTAGTAAACCACCATCAAGAACAAATACACTAGTTTTCTAAAAAAAGTCTAACCTCAAGTCTTTCCCTACATATTTTCCATCTTCACATCTCATTTGGTTTAAAGAGACTACTTCTTCGGCTGCCTCCCTCCTCCAGATTTCTTTGGAATTTGTGTCTGAGAATTGCTCTTGACCAGCAGCTGCCTTACCCCCAAGGCCCACCCACACCCTGTGAGCATTGGTTCTATGCCACTCGACCTTCTGGCTGGCTGAGTTCCAATGTCTGCTCATAATCGACTTGGTTATCATTAAAGTGAAGTCACTTTAATGATATATTTCATCGTATCTAGGGAAATCATTAGCTTAAAAGGCTAATTAATATTTACATATACTACAATTGCAGTCCTCTTCAATTGAAACTCTTAATAAATATATGTGTGGCTATCCTTGCAAGCCAGAAGTGTCATTGGAAAACAACAAAAAACACATCGTGCAGTACAATAAATGCCTGCCAAGATTTATAGACTTCAAGAAATAACAATTTATATCTAAAGTACAGTATCTCTAGAGTACAACTTCAGTGCATTCTGAAGCTTACTCTTATAAACTCTGATTTTTGTTGTTAGTTTTATTACGTTGTAGAATCTTGATTATATCCTGATCCAGAAAACCTCCTCAAAACCCCCAAAACTCATGCTCATAAATTCAAAGAAGGATTTAGTTCACTCACATGACCATCAGATAAAGTTCTGTAATTAAAATTTTATTAGCTTATATTCTATTGCACCTTTCCAAGCTCTAATCTTAAAGTCATCACTGCAGCCGACAAATAGTTCAAGAGATACAGACAATTAAGGAAACTTTTTTCAGAATCTGGCACCTAATACTTTAGACATGAAAATGTGGCTCATGTGGCTCTCAACAAGACTTAGCTGTTTTAAACTAGATGCACTGGCATTAGGAATTGAGGAGCAGATTGAAACTCTTATTCATACTTTGAACAACTTGATAGATATTTGCTTCCACTTCCTAAAAGCAGTAATAATCATGAAAACTGGATAAAAGGTGCTTTGTGCCATGCAAAAATGCTTCACATATTTTACCCAATATTATTTTGTTTTTGTACTTCTGTTAATTATATGCATTTCACCCATAATTCTATGACCTTTTATAAAATTCATATAGGGTAAAAAGTAAAAAAAACCCCACCCTGCCTCTACCCTTTTCATCCTATGATCTTAAAGTAACTTCTGCTAACAATTGTGTGGCTATTTTGCTAAAATTTGGAATATTCTTATGGAGTCACATAGGTTTATGCCTCTGTTTCCATCATTCTTTATCTCCATCTCCATCTCTATCCTTATCTCTGTCACTGCATCCCACATTTTGTCACACGAGGCTGGGATATGCTGTACATATTGGCCTGCCACTGCCGTTCTCCAGATGCGCCATACCATGAGCATCATGCCGTTCGTGTATGACGACCTCACTCCACCTTTTTAATGGTCGCATAGTATTCCAAACTGCAGCACAGTGTATACGTAAAATGTTAATATTAACTTCAGCCACAGCATTCTAAGCAATAATTAAACATTCTTTATCGATGGATATTTGTTTTTTCTTTTTTTGTCAGTAACGTACAATATAATTATGAACATTTCTATACATATATTTTTATGAAATTGTTTTATTATTTCTTTTAAAAATGTTTTGTTGTTGTTTAATTATTTCTTTTGTTTTATTGTTTCTTTTGGTAATGTTCTAATATGGCTAATTGCCAATTTAAAGGTATTTTAACTCCAAAGGGGTCCCTAGTGCAGTGTTGGTGGGACTGCAGACTGATACAACCGCTATGGAAAGCAGTATGGAACTTCCTCAGAAAACTAAAAATGGATCTGCCTTTTGACCCAGCAATTCCACTGCTGGGTCTTTATCCTAAGAACACTAAAACACTAATCCAAAAGAACCTATGCATCCCAATGTTCATAGCAGCACAATTTACAACAGCTAGATGCTCGAAGCAACCTAGATGCCCATCAGTAAATGAATGGATCAAAAAACTATGGTACATGTACACAATGGAATTCTATGCAGCAGAAAGAAAAAAGGAGCTCCTATCCTTCGCAACAGCTTGGATGGAGCTGGAAAGCATTATGCTAAGCGAAACAAGCCAGGCAGTGAAAGACAAATACCATATGATCTCACCTTTAACAGGAACCCAAACAACAAAACAAAGAAACAAGCAAAATATAACCAAAGACACTAAAATAGAGGACAGGCTGACAGTGACCACAGGAGAAAGAAGAGGGAATTTCAGGGGACAATGGGAAGGGTTTACAGGAACAAATTTAAAGAGCACATGGACAAAAACTGGGGGGTGGGGTGGTAATGGAAGGGGGGAGGGGAGGGTTGGGTGGGTGGGCTGCACTGGGAGTAAAAGGGAGAAGACTGTACTTGAACAATGATTAAAATAAAACAAAATAAAGTAAAATAAATAAAGGCATTTTAACTCCTAAGTATCAAATAGAACAAAAATTCCCATGTGTTTTGATTCTGGAGGCTTCTCTTAGACTTTTCCAGAGTAAATTCCAAACCTAAAATTTTGCATGAAATCTGTTTATTACAAGGCATCACAAATGAGTTGTTGAGTCAAAGCAAATATCCCACCAGACAATGCCATAACACTTCAGAATGATGAAATGCTTAAAATAGAATATTTAAGTTAGCACTTGTAAATGAGATACAATTACAGCTCTCATAATGCAGCTATGCTATAGTGACATATCCAAGAGCAAATTCTTTCCACCATTCTTAGTATTGGTATAAATGTCCAAGTGGTGAGCATATGTTCCTGGAATGTTTAATGTTTCTGTCGGCAGTTGGGCAGGGTTTGTCTTATTTTAGGGAAGCTATGTCATAGGTCAGTTAATACTTTCTTATGTCATTATTGCATTCCCTCCAACGGATTTGATAGGATATATGGAAATTTCTGAAAACGGACCCAAGCATTCCAATCTAAACAATTCGATGGAGCATTAGCATTTTAATACGATTTATAGACAGAAGGAGGGGTTTGCCAGAGGCACAGCATGCTCTGTTGGCATATAGTTCGAGCACATCGATCTCTGCCTTTGCCTTCACTGAAACTGACTTATGACATGTTACTGATCTAGTTTGTTAGTGAAACCGCAGTTTATGGAAACCAGATTTCTTCACCACACAGAGAGCTTGAGATTTTTAACCCTCATCGTAGATAGCTCAGTTGAATAGAACTAAGAACATTATTTGTGTGTGAGAACTTCAATCATGGATTAATATGATATCAAAAGAGGGGCAAGGATGTTACACTACAATGTCCAATCTGCATTGTTTTTGCAATGTCTATGGCCCTGTTGGATTTATAGAAGAAATTATAATTATATTTACACCAGGATTACAGAGTACTACATTACTGGAAGCATTTGGGGAAAACCCTAAATACAAGACAAACTTGGGCCAAGAGTTCACGAGCCACCCCCTGCTTCACGTAGCTCCATGCTAACCTGGCTTCCCGCACTTGCAGACTACTTAGGGGAGCGTGGCATCCACAGGGCTAGTCCTGGAGCCTTGGCATAAAAAATTAATTGAAGTTATTGGCCATTTTTGGTCCAGAATTAAAGAAAAGTTCATGTATCTATTGATAACAAATGTGTCAGGGTATCGTTTCAAACAATACCAGCATATTTGGAGGGAGGGAGTGCTGTTGCCTTTATTTATATTAAGGGGTCATTTTACTATGTAATTTATATCACTTTTGTTATGATTAAATATGCTTTTCAAAGGGAAAAAGAAATAAGCCCAAAGAAATGGTACTAAATGAAAAAATACCTTGACTTTTTTTTTTCTAAAAATAATAGATAATTCTTCAGATGGACTCTGAACACTGGGCTTTCTGATGACTATGTAATTCCACCTGAAGAAAGTGAAACCAATTCCGCCTTCAACACAATCTCAAAATAGAATGTTCATAAACCATTGTAAATATTAGTGAAGTGGGCAGGTTATTATATTTTAATTTTTACCCATTTTGATGGTTTCCCCAAGAAGATACTCCTTACATTACATGGCTAGATTATAGGGCCAAAGAAACATCTACATAGCTTTTTAATGCTACCGAAATACCAAGCAATGGAAACAAAGATGTTTACAAAATTCCCAAAGCTGGATAATTTGGGTCTTACCTTTCTTTTGCGAAGCCTGACTTGATTATCTGTGGGTTCCTGGGTGGCCAGAGGTTCCTTTGAGTGTAAACACTGCATGCCATCTCCTGAGTTGACCTCTGGAAGACTTTTGTTTTGATGTTCTGAGAAACCACTCTCCTGCAGGCGATTTTCAGCTGACATTCCCCGAGGGCAGGAAGGAGGCTGCAGAAGGCAGCTTCTGGTATCTGCTTTTAATAATGGCAGTCCTCTGTCTGCGCAAGGAAAAGCAAAAAACTCATCTTGTACTACACAGCAGGTGTTTCTTTCATGTTCCTCTTTTGGGAAGTCGGGTTTCCTTCGTTGCTGAGCAATTACAGCAGAATTAAGCAATTGCTTCTCAGGCACAATATCTTTCACATTCAATGAATCGAATACATGTGTTTGGGGTGCATCTTTCATTTCACTTAGGCTTATATCATCACAAAGCTCCAGGCTTTTACTGATAAAGTCGATAACTTCTCTCTCCTGTCTTTCTCCTACTAGTGCTAGATCAGCTCCACCAGCCATTCCCCAGGAGTTACAAGAATCTTGGTTTCTTTTAGTGATAGGTGGCATCTTCACCAAGGAGCCTGCTCCTTTGATGCTATGTTGGTCTGACGTTTTATGCTCTTGGGAAGTTAAAATCTGTTTACCATCTGTAAGATACAGATCAGAATCGGTATCCTCATCAGAGACGTGCACTAGTGTCTCCGTGCTGGCTTCCAAAGAAAGAAACGAATCTTCACCCTCACCTTCGTGGCTGTCATTTTCATCCACCTCCTTTGAAATGTGACCCATGGGCCTCCCAGGAAAATCTCTCAGCTCTGATCCATGACAGCAGTCTGGTAGTGAAACGCACTTCTCTTTGCGGTCCGCATTTAGAGTTGCATCTTTTTCCATCCTTGCCTGCAAGCTGTCAGCTACTAGTCCATGATGACATGCTGTGTTGTGATCATCAGAACTGAAGGGCTGTCCCATCCATTGGGTCACATGTTCTTCCCAGCTTCTCTTTCTGATAGCTACAGACATGTCATTGTAGTTTAACAACAGATAGAGAGAGACATTCCATACGAGACAAAAGGAGATCAAAGTTGATGAAAGATTACTTCAGATTCGCTGACTGAAGAAGAGAGTGAGTTTTATCATTTCATCACCTATTAAAAAATTAAAAATATATATGTAGTTCAGGATGTGATTCAAAAGTAAAAATACATCTTAGAGAAAAACAGTACTTAATCTGTGCTAGAAAGATAAGAGAGTTTATAAAATTCCTGTTTAATAGCTTTACTAGTACTAGTTCTTTAAGAAGCAGCCTAATATTAGAAGAAAATTTCACATTGAATATTTCTGATAAAAAACATCATTGACAATAGTTTAAAATGCAGCTGGGTTGACTGATCTACTGATGAATAATACATAACTATTAAACATTGAAAATTCCAGTAAGAAAATATTTGGACCGCAATACTTAGTACAATTCACCGGAAGAAACGCATTGCTCTGGCTTACATGCTCTCCTGACTTAGTTTGGTGAACACAAGTCTTTACAGAAATCTATTTGCTGTTTGGTTTGAATTTCCACAAAGGCCACCAGGGAACTGTTCATGCACAATTTGAGCTCTAAGACTGCATTTGTAATGTATTAGTGTGTGAAAGAGCTAATACAGATCACGAACTCTCAGGATGTATTTACTCCAGGGAGTGACTAAGAAACATGAAATAATCCAGTTTAGCTCACATTAACACATAATTCATGAGTAAGAGAGCATAACATATACCATTTACAGTGCCTCAGGATAAACACATTTACGTGCATCCTATTACTGCCACTACTAGCTAGCTAGCTAGCTAGTGTTGAAGCTGAGAGAAATTAAATAACTTGCCCAAGGTTACACATACATGTAGGAAGTAAGCCAATTCACCGGAGTCAAACTAGGCCCTGGTTCTAAGGCCAGGCGTAGATGTTCAACACACTGTATTATCTCTGTGGAGTGAGATCCCACTCCCACCCCTTCCCTCTGCATATCCTTAGTGTGTATAAAATCTAAGCTCCTCAGGCAGGACTTTAGGGGATCCCAAAGGAAGCTGTGAGAATGATAAGACAATTGGGATAGTTTTTCAGAAATTTCGGTCTCATTTCTTTAGATTCTATGGAGTTTAGTTTGTATACTTCTGTTAGAATTTGGTCATAAGAATTTAAATAAACAAGAAAACCAGGCATAAGATAAGGTCAGAAGATAAACACATTCCTGGTATCCATACTTTTTGCTTTGAATTATTCAAACCCCAAGATAAAGGAAACAAATTATACCAGTGTAAACTCAGCCTTACAGACTCTTCCATAATGAAACCAAATTAATAGAGTTGTACAAGAAAAATCCCATTCAAAGAACAGACACTTCTGGTTTTTACTACGCATAAGAACTGTCAGCACATAACGTGGGCTGGCTTACTGATTTCAGCCATAAACCAGATTAACTGCTGTGCTGGTTTTGGGTCACTTCAGTCTACTGAAAAGGACTCTGACTTCTCACCAAAAATTTCAGGCAATTCTGACTAAGCGCTCAGCACATGCCAGAAAGGTAAATATTCCCATCCTGTGAAGATCAGTGAAGTTAAGGAATAGACTAGAATATGGTTCCCCAGCCCAGCCAAATGTCTTTATGGCTACTATGTGGTTCCCTCACAGGTCTGTGCCCATCACCGAAAACGGTCAGCATTCAGACTTTCCATGTTGGCATTCATTCTGCACTCAAAAGAAAATATAAAGTCCCTGAATTCCATGCATAAGTCATTCTAGTGTGGAGGCTGCGGAAAGTGGAAAAAACGCATAGGTGCGGGTCAGGTAATGTTCACTTTCATGGTCAAATTTGGGTTGTAATAGGGTGGTTCAGTTTTAGATGCTTTCTTGTCTTTATTTTTATCTGGTGTAGACAGAGACGGCTCACTGAAGAAATGCCAAGTGGTATGACTGTGTCATTCCTAACCCACATTTACATTCAAGCTGACACTGAATTCTGGTTCCATTTCTTTTACTAAGGAGACACAGAATTTTATTAACTCCCTGGGAAACAGATTACATTAAATTTTTCTTTTAGGACCTAACCATTATATCAATTAGTTTTTAAATAAACATTATTTTATTTTATTTTTTATCATTAACTTATTTTACTCATCCTTGACAAGTAGGTAAGTATTTTTATACCATCAGAGGAAGACAGTTCAACTAGTTCTGAGACAGTCTGGCTACAAAAAGAGATTATACATTAGATATATACATCACAATATTGATTCTGTCCTAATTTCTAATCCAGGTTTTTTCGGTTATTTCTAAATTATTCCTGTGAATGTACAGAGTCTTTACTTTTAAGACTAATGTCCTAATTATCATCACGAGCATCATTACTACAGTTTGAGTGCTCATTCCATAATATCTTGTGGTCTGATATATTTTTTAAAAAACATCTCTACAAGCTTTCTTATTTTCACTTGCTATTTAGATTCTGATTTAAAATATTTATAGTTAAAATCTGCCTCCTTGAGGTAAAGGCTGAAGAGAATGTTAATAAAAAGGAACACTGGATTATTTTCAATTGCATCTCAGCATATCGTTCTCATTTTCTAAATCATCTGAATTGACTACAGTCCATCCTGTAAGGGAGATTGTGAACTCTTGTAAAAGTCCCGACTCCCTGCAAACCATCTCCCCAGGCTGTCTTATTTAAAATTATATTTCTAACTACTGACTACTAATTATGTAAATTTCTATTCCTTTTCTTTTGGTAATCCTTTTTATGCAACTTCATTCAGAATGAGATCAGCTGCTGAGGATTTGGATGGAGGATCTGGAAAAGTATAGGTCATTCCAGGGTGTTGATTTCATGAAGTGAGTTTCCATGGGGATTTTTCACTTGTTAAATGTATGTGTTCAAACACCATTCTATTAATATTACGAGAGACTGTGTGTACCTTTAATTATGTAAGATTCCTGAAAAATGTTTGTGAAATGTCTAAATTTACTTTTTTGTGATATTAGTACATAGGATGTTTAAACACAAAGTGATTTCAAATGTATTGTTTGGATTAATTTTGTAACAGTTAACACTTTATAAAAGAAGCATTTTTATGGCATACAGTATATACATCTTAAATTAAGTATAATTGTGCTAAAAATGACAACAAACAAATTCTACTGAGAATCATGGACATCTATCAGATAGCAAAAAATGATCATGCTGTCCTTTGAACTTGCTGCTGAAATAAACACATACCTTACATTTTGGCCTGGCAATTGTCCCTAAGGCAGAAGAGCCTGATGCTAACCACCATGGCTGATTCTATAGCCCGGGAGAGCACGGCGCACATGAAGGACTTGCGGCTGGAATCGAGGTGGCAGTACTGCAGAACTGCCGACAAGGCTGATCAGCATCATTCATTCAACAAGTGTTTATTCAGTGCCCAGTGGGCTGCAGACACTGCTAAACATTGGGGATATCAACCTAAATGATATATTCTACCTTTCCTAAAGAAGCTTAAAGTTTTATGGGAGAAACTCATGTAAACAAGGATAATGAGTCCTTGCATAGCCACGAATACCACAGAAAATTTAACACAAAGGAGGGGCCATCAATTCTCCCTCCTTCCTTCCTTCCTTTCTATTGGCCTCATTTTGTAAATCATCTGAATTGACTAGAATCCACCCTGTAAGACTGTGAAGTCTTTGTAAAAGTCCCTCCCTCCCTCCCTCCCTGTGTTCCTTCCTCCCAGTAGTATTGTGGATGGTGCAAATGTCTGATAGGTTCCCAGATGAGGAAACGCGAGAATGAGGCCCTCCGTGGACAACTCCCTGCCTCCAATACATTCAGGTAAAAATGGGAGTTGAGATAGATCTCTTCCTCTATGTGGGAAGTCTTTCTTTCTTTGGCTTCAGATTTTTACTATTCTAGAATTACTTCTTTGGGAAAGAGGGCAGAGGCAACAATAAGCTCTAGAGAATTACTTAACAAATTGAAAACGCATTGGTCACACAACAGAAGCACACTTCTATGGAGCATTGCAGAGAAAAATCGATGGGAGAAATTTCTCAAAGAAAAAAAATAGATAATTTCCCAGAACTAGTGACCTAAGTTTTCAGACTGAAGAGAACCCATGGAGTATGCAATAATACAAGGAATAAAAATAGACCATGCCAACAATCCTTATTGTGTAATTTCAGAAATTTAGAGGTAAACAAAAGATCATAAATATAATCAGAGAGAGAAAAAAGAGATTATATAGAGATTACATATGAGATACTGGGAATTAGAATGGTATTAGGTTTTGCAACACCAGGAATAAGACAGGAAAATATACCTTCAAAATTTTGGTAGGAAATTATTTCTGCCTTGAAATTATATGAGAAGCCTTATATCTTTTCTCCTTCCTCTCAAGAAATTACTGGAGGAATAGTTCCACCCAAATGAAGAATAAAAAATGTGGAAAGGACACAAAAACATGGAAGCCAGGAATTCAACACAATAACCAGGGAATCAGTTTCCAGGGTGAAATTTATGTAGTAGGTCCAGTGGAAAATTATTTCACATAAATTCTAATGTGCTCTATAAGAGATGTCTCTGAGGAAAAAACCAGGAAAATAATAGATTATATGATGTATGTAACCATATTGAGAGGAATTTTATATAAAAGACATACAATTTAAGAGTAAGAATTAGTAATAATTACATAGAGAGCTAAGGAAATTGTTTAACTCCAGGAAAAAAGAAAGTTTTAGAAGAAAGGAAATGTAATCATTGTATACTACCTGGCTTAGTTGTGAAAGTTTTCAGTAACCAAAATAATGCAAATAGTAAACACTGAATTAATAAAAATGATGGAACAACTGTTTTCAGAGCATAAGGTTGTAGGGCGTGAGGGGTTAGGGATGGTGGGCAGAGTAGTTTCAGAGAGCTAATGTTAACTGATAATGTGTAAAATGGAAAGAATAACATAATTGCATTGTTTAGAAGTATGGAAATAAATATCAGGAGAAACAGTTAAAATAATTTTAAGTGTTATGATTCTGTGTTATTTGCTTAAGATAGCAAAAGAGTGTCGCATCTATCAATCTCAGAAAGCATATTAAGTAATACTCTAAATTTTAATATGTTCCAGAGCAGTCACTTTAAGATTGAGTTGATGCATAAATACAGAGGTAAGCAAAAGTAGATTTACAGCTGTGAGTATGCAAAACAGGATTTATTCTTGTCTTACATATTTGTCCATACGAACAACTGTAAACCTACTTTTGCCCACCCCTGCACGCCAACAGTCCCTCTACAATACATCCAGCAGGACCCAACCAACCCTTCTGTTCCTGCCCCACTCAGTGCACCGCCACCTCACAACCACACACACACTTGCCTCACACTTGCAGCAAAGTAAAGGTGCCAGTTTGGGGCACTTATTTTTGACCACCACCGTCAGGGCTGTTTCCCATGAGATTCTTGGGTGGTCTCTGTTATGGCTTCCTTTATTCCCCCAACCCCTCTGGGAACTCCTGAAAGTCAGGGTAGGCGTCCTTGGTAATTGTCTTCGCTATAGTCTTTTAAAAATGTTACCGCAATAGAAGTTTAAGACATACAAAATAATGTATAAATAGCACTATTGGCTTGGCCAAAAGGCCCATTTAGATTTTTCCACAAAATAAAGGACACATTTCATTTTCACCAACAGCTTTATTGACTCGGGTATTTTGAGTATGTTGGCCACCTCCTGCATGGTATAGCATTGATTGTTCTCAATTTGACCACTGTCAACTTCAACTGGTCTACCTGACTGTGGAGCATCATCCAGTGAGAACTCTCCAGCACAAAACTTCGCAAACCACTTTAGACACATTCAATCAGTCACAGCACCTTTTCTATACCCTGCGCAAATCTTTTTTATTTGCATTTCAGTTGTGTTTTTACATTTCTTGAAACAATAAAGCATAATACTCCAAAAATGTTGCTTATTTTCTTCCCTCTTCAATATTTAAATGCCTGCACCAAAATTCACCAATTTTGATGTTTTTTTTAAAAATGCATGCTGATATGACACCTGTCACAATACAATCTAACAAGACCATTTTGAATGAGGTTAAAGATAACTAAGTGCTACTAGAGCCATCTTGTGAAAAAAAAAACAAACAAAATTTTTGGCTAACCCAACAAATACTTATGAAAAGAGGAATTCTCTATTATGTGATTTTCCAACTTTTCCTGGACAGTTCAACCACAGTTCCTGAAAAGATAGCAAATGTTTGATTCATCCCTTCAAACATGGATATCTTGTTTTGTCCTTTCAGAACCCAGATTATATAATTACATGTATATTTTTGACCCTTGCGTAATTTTTAAAACACCTTCACACAGATCCTGCATATTTAATACAAGGGAAAATATAGACATAATAGTACTGCCCATTTCTCTTTATATATATATTTTTTACTTTTTCCTTAGATGGCCAGAGTTACTGCAGGTTTCCCTCAGAGTCTTTCTTCTTAGTTACCCACTCCATGTTGAATTCCTAGGACATGCACTTCTACTACTACTTCAAAGCATAGCAATGTGTAATCTATCACTTAGCCTATTCTCAGTCACTCTGGGAAGGAAAAGAAGGTATAAGGAAAATAATCCTTTAATTAAAAGTAAGGTAAACTCTCTGAAATACACTTTTGCAAGAATAAAGAATGTAGTTAAAGCAAGAAAAACATTTCTGCACTGGCTTTCTTTGTTATGATATGACAAGGGTCCAGTTGGGAAGATGGAAAGATTGGGAACATCTATAGTGATGTGAAATCTTAAAGTATCTTAGTCTACTCTCAGTAAGTCACATGTCCATAGGGTGAGTGTCCCCGAAACACTTTGAATTGAATTAGATAATTACAACAGAATCAACAACGTAGAAACAGACATGCTCACAGCTCAATACAGTTCTTCAAATGTATGCTCACTAATGCCAAAAGTAAATATTTATTACAGTGAGCATTTGTGGAGGCCACAATAAGATTCATTTTCTTGATGGAGCCGTCAAAGAACAAATTATTTAGCAAACTAAATTGTGCATCCTCAGGCTTCCTCCCCTCGCCCCTAACTCAATGACAACGTGAAGAGGATTGCTTTTCGTTACCAAACTGATGTTCCCCATGCAAGGTGCCTCAGAGCTGCAAGAAAGCGTAGAACAGATTCTGTTTTTAAAAATTCCTTTATGTAAATGTGTGAACCAACAGCAAAAGGGGGATAATAACAACACATTTAAAAAAGCATTTCTGTGAGGCTAGTCACCGTAGTCAACTCTTATTAAAAGATATCTAGTGCCTTTCCTTTCATGCCACCTAATCCACATTAGATAAGGCTAAAATTAGGCTATGGGAGAGAGAGACCTTTAATAACACGATGTAAGAATGTATCTCCATGCGATTTCACGCAGGTTTCCTTTCTCTGCTAGCAGGCTGTGTCTTAATCCTTCACAAAATCATTACCCATCTACATTCACGATTCTTGCCAAATGTTGGAATTCACACATTATGCCTCATTAACTATATGTGGAAAAAAATCACAAACTCCTGCTAAATTTTTTTTTCATTGGTAAATTGCTTAATGAAGCTTAAAATATTATACATGAAATAGCTTTTATGGCTTTGGGCTGTCTAGAAATCATTAAAAATTTTACTGAATGAGAGAATAAACCACCTATCATGAACTAAGTCAGTGGAATAAGCAGTGCATCACCTTTTCCAAAGGAAACATCCAAGCTTTCATCATTTTGGGTCTTTAAAAGGAAGATGAAGTGGGTACCCAGTAAAATATTCTCTGTAATATTTTCCTATTTTTATGCTTATCTCAGTTTTCCTGAGATTGGAGAACTTTTTCTCATTCTTAGTTTTCAGAGTCAAAGATATTCGAGGAATCAGGCAAACTTGAAAACTAACTCTGTCAATCCACTCGAAAACAGCTCATCGGAAAAGAGTAGGGTGTTACAAAATTACAAGGTATTATTTCCATGGTACCTTCTATTTTTACCTCTAGGTTCCTGCCATTTAATGTAGTCTTAGTAGTTTCTAATTTTCTTGCAGGGAGGAGCCCAGATACTGGCAATGTTTGACTCGCCACCACTTTACAGCTCAGTTCCCCAAGATTTGCAGATTCTCTTAATGTTTTCTTAAGTAACCCACACGTAATTTGAAGAGATCTTGGAACATTTAATGATATAGCCTGATAGCACTAGGACTTTCCTGGGGGAAAGTGGTTTCCAAGAGATGTCAAAATGAACACAATCATGGAGAATAATATTGCAACATGTATGTAATCATACCACATATCTGTGTTGTCTTTGGATTTCCATGTTTTGTTTTATTTTTAAAATATACAGTATTCTCAACAATAGTGTTCTCTGTTATGCAGAACATTTTGAGCATTTAGAAGCACATTGTATCTTAGATAATTCTGCTATTAAATTCATTAATGAATAATTGGTAATTTGGGTTTTTTTTTGCCTTGATATCTATTTATCTATGGAATCCCTTACAACCACACACACACAAAATAATGCTCTGAACTTGTTTCACATGAAATTTTTCATGCAACAGGAAATAGCTTAGAGTTAAATTTGATATCAAGAATTTGGCTGCCTTTTTTATGGCAAATCAGTATGACTGAAATGTGGTTTTGCCTTATTATAAAATGATATTTCTATTCAACAAGGGACACAGATTACAACGCTTTATCATCAGCATGGTGAGATGTGGCTTTGCTTAAGTGGTCACTTTCTATTTTCAACTTTGCTATCATTTCTAGGAACACTCTAATGGTAGACACAGTAATCACTAAATATAAATAAGAGATATGGCTACATCCACACAGGTGCTCAGATAGCTAGGCGATAACAGGCTACTGAGACTCCAGTCATTCAATAAGTACACCTTTCACTAAAATCAGGGATATAAAATCACTGGGAACTCTGCTACTTCTCTTAGGTCGGTATCATCCTATCAGGGGTCAATGCCTCTGATACCAACTTTCGTCTCCTGTGTTTAATACCTATAATTCTCATTTAATTCTGTTATCTACCTATGTACATTTAAGCTTGTTGTCATTACCAAGTGGTCTTCTATATATCTGAGTAATAGCAGGTGCATTAGAAACTTTCGATGATCATAATAAATAGTAACAGTAAGAAAGCTTCCATTTATTAAGTACTTGCTATGGGTCAGGTGCTGTGTCTGGTGTTTTATTTACCCTGTCTCTTTAAAAATAATACTCATAAATACTCTATGAAGCAGGTACTATCATTACCCTAATTTTACTGGGAAAAATTTTGGCACTACTAAGTCACTACCTCAATGTCAAACATATTGGTGGGTAAGGATTGTTCTTGTCACTTTTTTTGTAAAGACCAAGATATCTGTTAAAGAATATTTTCCCCCTTGATTTCAGTTAGTCACCTGAGTTTGTGCTCCTTAGTTTTCTCACTTCTATAATGAGAATAATAAAAATATGCTGCTAAACTAATAACAATAAGTAATAGTCTATGTAGAACACTTAATTTATGGCGTGTTATAAGAGCTCACTAGATGCTAAGTGACAGGATGCTGCTGCTGATGATGACAATGACAATGACTCCTTTACTTTGTGGTTGATCTTAGCTACAGAATCCATGGCTGAGTATGAGCCGGACTTGTCCCTTGTACACCCATGTTATTTCAATACAGATATGTGATTTTGACCAAAATGTGAAACACCACATTTCCCTTCTCGATTAATTGACGTATGCTTTTTTAAACAAAATATTTCTTATACTCTATACAAACCAATTTGCACATACAAAATCTCACTTGATGCTTTAAATGACCAGGGGATATAAATATTTTCATTATCTTGCCCACTGTACTAATAAAAAGCAGAAGTGCAAGGCAGTGATGGGGCATGCTTCCCATCATAGAGCCTCAAGTGGCAAAGATGCAAATCAGAGCCAGTTTCCTAGCTCTTCCCATTGGGATTTTCAGTACATCACCCCATTTACATTGTGGGAAACTCACCCATACAACTAGCTACAATAGCTTCTTCTACCCATCTAAAGTAATGTACAAGTTCACGTGCACACTGTTTACATTGCCTTTCAGCTTTTTGTGTGTGTGTGTATCAGAGTCCCTGTATAATCTTTTTAAGTTCACTTATATACTCTATAATCCACTGAATCAAAATCAACAATCTTTTTTTAACTAGGTCTCAAGGAACACATTCCAACTTTTTTCTGTGTAACTTCCTTAACAACTAAGCCCATCTATTTCTCAATGAACTGACTAATAGTTTAATGCCAAAATAGAACCATACAAGTAAAGGTTGTCTTTCTTTCTTTCCTTTTTTTTAAAAGATTATTTATTTATTTATTTTTAGACAGAGGGGAAGGGAGAAAGAGGGAGAGAAACATTAATGTGTGGTTGCCTCTCACATGCCTCCAACTGGGGACCTGGCCTGCAATTCAAACATGTGCCCTGACTGGGAATCGAACTGGCGACTCTTTGGTTCACAGGCCAGCACTCAATCCACTGAGCCACACCAGCCAGGGTTACAGGTTATACTTCTATATCCACATCAAATTCAGTCTGGAGTTGGGCTTCTCTATAAACCTGTTTAGTTCAAGTTGTGCACATGGGGGGCTCTCATTCACGTGGGGAGGAAGGCACAGCACCCACGCCACTTCCTTCAAATCTGGGGTATTTTCTGCTTTTCCCTCATCCTCTTGAAATTCTCATGCCTTAAATTCTGGACATTTTCCTATTTTGATAATAAAATTCTCTGATCCAGATCTAGGTCATCTCTCATTTGGAACTTCGCTGTACTGTAATTATTTCTCCAGAGAGATTCTCATTGTAAGATAATACTGACTAATGACACCAATTTCTTCATTCTCCCAGAAAAAACAACAAAGATAAAAACAAATGGTAAATTTTAACTGTCCCTATTAAGACTTATTTTAAGCCTATAAGACCCAATCCTTTGTAAGATTACACCATGCCTAAAAATTCTCCTTTTTTATGATAATGCCCTTAAGAAAAAATTAGAATGATGTGCTCTCGTTTACTCAGCCCTGTAAGAATAATGCAGTCAGTTATACAAGCTCTTTCTTCACTGCCTTTATTCTTCATACCAATGATGCGGAGTGTGGTAACACCAGAGGTGTTGAACAGTGTAATTTTTAAGTGGTAATGACATTCAATCTGTTTCATAAAAATGGGGATAAAAGCATCATTACACACATTTTCTCTAAAGAAACAGCATGTGACAGAAATGGCATATATTACTTTTTTGAGAAAGGCTGTTACCTTGGGAAGCGCTGTGTGTCAGCATGCACAGCAACATACGTTATCATGTGTGAGGTGCAGCGCAGAGAAAGCAGCCAGCTCTCCCACTTTACACTGCGCTGATCAGACATTTGTTTGTGTGCTGTAACAAATTCTGCATTTTACAACCGAAGGACCTTGCAGAAGGCTCGGAGTAGATACAGTCAATGAAAGAATTGAAAATAAGCTATAGAAGGGAACGTGACAGGAAGTGGGCTTATTGAGCCCAGAAATGTACACTTATGTCTTCATATGTCCACTTAGGCTTTTTATAGTCCCATGGAGGAAAACCCTGTAGAACTGGAAATAGACTCTAGCAATAGAAATTTAAGTAGATAAAGGAAAGAAAGTCTGCATACATTAAACCAGTTTCAATGGGCTGTTAATAGCTCCTCTGAACTTCATTGGTTGGGTAAGCTCATTATGATACTGTCTGAATACAAGGGTATGAACCAGACAAGCTCTTTTCTAGCCCTATGTTTTTAAGTAACATGCACTTAAAATTACTATGATGATTAGCATATGGACTGATTTTCTTGGCAGAATCACAAAATGTAACAAAGTAGTCACAAACAAGTTACTCCATTAAAATGTTCGTTGAAGGCATGTTACGTCTTTTTGAGAAAACTCGCATTTGAGAAAATTTTACTGCTGAGTAAATTTGACTTTTTTAAAGCCATATTTTTTTCCACACTGTAAGAGTGGGGGCAGCTTTTTTACTTAAGAAGCACTCCAATTTTCTGTCTAGAAGTAGACTTCTACTGGACATGTGAGTGCTCCATTCTGCACAGTGACATTTGAGAGCGTGCTGCTGTAGGACAGAGATATCTGAACTGTAAATCAAGGCACTGTGGTTCCACTGGCATCTCTTCTACTAGTCAATGGTGTGACCTTGGACAGGTCATTTCCAAATGTCCTTCCTTTGCTCCTGCGGCAACCGCGTCACAGTGTTAGAAGAGTGATTGTCTTATGTTACTTCTCTCCTTGAACTTCTACTCAGGGGTTTTATTTAAAAGTCTTAACATGACTTGAATTGTTAGGGAATAGTTAAAATTATAAGTTATTCTAGCATAGAATTTAAGAATAAGTAGCTAATACTGCCAATGGTCACCTTGCAATATATGAAAGTTTATAATTAAAACACAATTTATTGTCATTCAGTTGTCAAATAGCTCTCATCTCTCATTGAGTATATTTTTTTTCTCATTGAGTATATTTTATGTTCATCTAATAAGTTTGGAAATATACATGAATGTTTGTTACCTTTACATACCATTGCATGTTATTTTAATAAAATAATTAGTTTCTAAATATCAGAAATATAAATGTAACAGTATGTTATGCATTAAAAGTCAATATCATTTTAATCATTAATAAAATATTTCCTCATATATTGCACATTTAAGAATTTAAGACACTTTAAAGAAAAAAAGAAAGAAAGAAAATAAGATACTTTAAAGAGACTATAGTCTAGTGGAAATGTAATCTTATGATTATACAAATTATAAACACATAATCAGTATTTCATATAATTGTAGTGATTTCTGACTGCCTTAAAATAATGAAAATGAATGATATTGTCATTGAGATTTACTTCAAACTATTCATAAATATTCACAAAAATATGGCCTGAATAGTGAATTCAAGAAAGTTAATGTGATATAAATTAAATCCAATTCTGATATTTAAATTTTTGAAAATCAGATTAAATACTACTTAGGAGAGGCGAAAATTTATGTATTTACTTTTTTTTATTAACCAACTATTTAAGCTATACATTAGCAGCTTGACCTAGAGGTAAAACTGGTTTGGGGAAATATTGAGGCGTCCAATCTTCAGATTTTAAATGAGACACAAAATATTCTTTAGAGATTCATTATTAAGAAAAGTTGCTCTAGTGCTATCTACTCTCCCTGTGAGCAAAAGAAGTGAGATAAAAGGGATTCATTTACATCTCACACTTACGTGGGAGGATATGTTTGTTTCATATTATGCCATATAATAGGAAACTTGGACATACAGCTCTGTTCATATATAAGTTAAGAATAAAAAGGGATTCATAGAAAAATCTTAGTTTATAAAGGAATCAAGTCTCTCCGGAGCCTATTTTAGAATTGACATTTTGCTAAAACAGTTTGACTCACAGTTTTCTACTCACTAAACATTTTCCACTTCTGATTTCATGGCTTAGCTCTAAATCCTAGGAAATCACCACTCGCTGCAAGATGCTAACGTTTATCCCAATCTTTCTGCCTCTGCACAGATAACCTCCGAGGATACAGACAGAGAGCCCACAGCCTCTTACCTAGACAAGGAGCAGCCGAGACGCCCAGGCGTGACATTGTTCAACTCTCAGGTTAGGAGAGCAGTCGTCCCCGTGAGTTTCTCCAAAATGTGAGTTCACATTTCGTGGTTGAGATCATGGCTCTATTCTAAGCAGTTTTACGCAGTGAGTGATTCTAACAAAAACACCCTCCGCAGCTGGAGGGAGCCTTAGCTACAGCAGGAGTCTGTCAAGGCGTTCCTAGTGACTTCTGTCTACTAAATTCAGACTGATGTTTTGCGAGAGGGGCCTCCACCACCAGGCCCAGATTGCCTGGGAAGCATTTCCTGCCTCCGAGGAGTGTGCATGTGAGAGAGACTGCACGAAGCAGAGGGGCGGGTGGGTGGGTGGGGGGAGCCGCCCGCCTGGGCGTTGTAGGAGCTCTGATTTTACACAGAACTGAAGTGAGTTTGTCAAAGCTCTTGAGGTGATTAGCTGGAGAGTCATAAAGTCCTAGAGCTTTTTCTATCCCGCATTGCTTATGAGAAAAAAAGGAAAAGAAAACACAGCTCTCTCCCTCCTGTACGACTTTTCCACACTATTAAATGTATAGACACAACTGCACCAAAATACCACTGCAGTTCTCCTTTCAAAAGATCTTTTAAGGCAAGCAGCAAGACGAATTTAGTTCTGATACCGTAATTCTTCTAAATTTGAAATCCTTCTTGACACCGCTGACAACTTAAAATGCTGCAAGCCTCATAGACTCTACCTGAGGTAATCTGTAAGTAAAATCCCCCAAGTCCAGGAAATAGAATGTTTTCTTCAAGATCTCTCCGATCCCAAGAATCCTTCCCAGAATTAAAGAAGTTTGTGCCCTGGCTCAGCAGCATTACCTCTAGTCAGAAGCCTCCAGTTACAGAAATGCAGTGCTGGAAAAGCAGAAGACAGACTCCATCTTGATCCTATTACAGCCTTGTTGACATTAACCACTTGCGACTGCTTCCCTCCAGCAGGACAGGGTCCCTGAGTCACATCGCTAAAGCGGCTCCCAGTATCTGCATCCTGCGTCGGACACAAATTTTGTGAACTATCATCTGTTTATCTTTTCTGCTTTCTTATGCCCCCACTGAATGACTTCCTCCTAGCTGCTCCAGGCTGGGAACTTGGACTACCATTTGGTTTTGATTAAAACCAGACAGCTAACTCGGAGAATTCAGGGAATAAGCTAATGGAAATGGCAAGCATGGCTTTAATTAGTGCATCAATTAATAATAGATGTTACCTCGTCTTCTAATAAGATAACGTACATATAAACACAGAGGGAGCTCACAATGTTTCAGGAAAGTTACACCAGTTCTCATTCTTTCATGACCCTGACTTCTCCTTAGGGAAAGTGGAAGAAAAGAATAGAGATGTGGCCGTGAGACATCCAGGTTGTGGAGAGGCGGGGCAGTGGCCTTGTTTATCCCAGAGAAACAGGAAACAGCATCTCTGAGCTCAATTATCTTACTCAGCTGCAATTGCTCAGCAATGCCTCACTTCCATTTTGTTTACAGTCAATGGATTCTCTTGGTATTCATGACTTAAGCATTTTTTTTTCAGTGATTAGTGATCAGATCAATCTGATTATTGGGTCTGTGTGCAGCTTACACATTTCTAGAGATTTCCAATAATGGGAGGAATAAGAACAATTTCCCTTTCAATATGATACGTGAGTACCCTAGAAAGAGGTATAAGAAATAGTAAACCAATTAGGCCTAAGATCCATACTGTCTGTCTCTGGAATTGTAAGGAATTTTCATTATTCACGTCCATTCTCAGCTGGCAGTAAGTTTTATACAGGCTGACAGACACCTGGATGTCACAATGGATATCTTTTTCGTACTCCCTGAGAATATCGGGTAGGTGATAACTCAAAGAAGCCTGATGTGATAGCTACTCTTCCTTTTCTTATTGGAAAACTAAAATCTCTCAAAATTAATATAGAGCATGAACTACTAAGAAATGTTAAATGGTAATGACTTAAATTGTGTAGGAGTTTGAAGATGAGAAGCAATCAAATAAACATGTAAGCAGGAGCAATTTTTAAAAGTTTATATAAAATATGACTCACTAAGAATGATCATTTAAATTCCTTTACTTTAACCTTCAACTGTATGGCAAAAAGGACGCCTGTACTTTCATAAGTTCTTTGAAGAACTATTTATATTTATATTCAAAATATTTTCATGGAAACTACGCCCATTAAATCTTTCCAATATTCTTTGTGCGTATTCTTACTTTTATTTTACACATAAAGTACCAGAAAGTAATTTTCCCACAATCAAATGGTAGAAAATAGTCGAGTACACACTAGAACCCAGATTTTAGAACTCTCAATTTCATGCTTTCCCCGTCCCTGCCTCTGTGTGAAATTGGGAAGACTTCTTACACACACTTTTAGATTCCTCTTTAAACATAGGGACAATTTCACATAACTCACCGATGGGAAAGCAGGAGTAACTTTGTATATGCAAATATTTATAAATCTCTATTTGTTTCCCTTAGGAAACACTGCCTTGGAGTGGAATGAGAAGTGACGTAAGTTCTTTCCTAAAATAGCTCATATATCTCTATCTCTGCCTCTAGTCCTGCCCTTAGTATATAGTGGGTGCTCAATCAGTGTTAGTATTCTGCTAATTCTTCTTAGCTAGATTCTCCTCATGAATGCTGTAATTCCACCCCCCTGGTAATTTTGCCATATTTCTGTTTATATTGGACTGAGAAAATGACAAAACCTTATTCATATACATTTATAAATGCCTTTTTAGATATCTACTCTATTTTATAATTTTCTCCTTAACATTCTCTTCTTTAAACAAAATAAGACCTTATGCTTTTTTCTATTATTAGAAAGATTACTTCCCAAATCTTTAATCACTTTTATTTATTTTTCATCCTTCAGTTGCCTGACTCCAAACAAACCTCAGAATTTATATTCTTATAAAGGCTTTACCAAATATGAATATAAAGATAAATATTGAGATAATTTTCTAAATATTTAACATAGAGTCAAGTGCATAGAAAATAAGAAGAGAAACATCTGATTGGCCATTGGATTTAATGATGTGGAAATCACTGTTGATAATGACAAAGAATCGTGGAAGTCTGGTTAGCACGGTCTGAGAGAGACTTTGAAGAAAGGAATCGAAGACACAACAAGTAGAGTCAACTCTTTTGAAGTTTTACTGCAGAAGAAAGCAAACCTAGTGCACTGTTGGTGGGAATGCAGACTGGGGCAGTCACTGTGGAAAACAGTATGGAATCTCCTCAGAAAACTAAAAATGGAACTGCCTTTTGACCCAGCAATTCCACTGCTGGGATTACGTCTTAAGAAGCCTGAAACACCAATCCAAAAGAACCTATGCACCCCAGTGTTCATAGCAGCACAATTTACAATAGCCAAGTGCTGGAAGCAACCTAAGTGCCCATCAGTAAATGAATGGATCAAAAAACTACATTTACACAATGGAATACTATGCAGCAGAAAGAAAGAAGGAACTCCTACCCTTTGCAACAGCAAGGATGGAACTGGAGAGCATTATGCTGAGTGAAATAAGCCAGGCAGTGAGGGACAAATACCATATGATCTCACCTCTAACTGGAACATAATCAACAAAAGAAAAAAGCAAGCAAAATATAACCAGAGACACTGAAAGTAAGAACAATCTGACAGTAACCAGAGGGGAGGTGGGAGGGGATAATGGAGGGAAGGGTTTTCAGGAACTACTATAAAGGACACGTGGACAAAACCAAGGGCGAGGGTGGAAGCAAGGGAGAGAGGGGAGTTTGACTGGGGTGGCGGGGAGCAGCGTGTGGAAAATTCAGACAACTATAATTGAACAACAATAAAATAATAATAATAAAAAGAAACAAAGCAAACCAAAGGCTGGGCAGCTGGGGCCAGGAGAAGCTATTATCAGGATGGAAGATGAATAACAATACGCTTGCCTATTTTTGGTTTTTATTCAGTAGGGCATCTTCCTGAAGGCAGGAAAAAGGTGCTGTACAGAAAAGGGTGAAGAAATGCTGGAGTGAATTTTTGAGTAGGACAGAGAACTTGGGATCTAGGAGCAGGGACAGATTTTAGATGGGAGTATGATTCTTGTGAAGACTAGTGGATACCAGATATCACGATTCAGTTAGTCACTCAACAGATTTCAGCTAACCACTCTTATGGTTTTCGTCAGTATTGAACTTAAAATTATTTTTTTTTGTTGCTCTTAGTCACATAAAGATCATACCCAAATAAATAATTGATTAAATAGATGATATATAAGGAACAAAACTCACAATTTTGCAAATGTGCTTGCCTGTGTGAATGATTATACTGTTCCACCTCCTGTATTTCTCTGACGCAACCCGGTCCAACCAGGTGCTGGAGAACCTTTTCCCAGCACCGTGCAGTTGGATTCCATCCCCTAAAGCTGTAAAGAAAGGGGATACTTTGTTTCTCTCATCTTCAGGCAGTGTATTTCTGCTGTTGTTTTCTAGTTCTGAGTCCTTTTGCTAATTTCTTTATTTATTTTTATTGTTTAATTAATCTCTCAGTTTTTCTAGATTTAAGTTGCTTTTGCCATATCTCATATGTATTTTTAATGCCTTTATTGAGCTTTAACCGATACACAATGAAGTGCCCATACTTAAAGTGTATGATGTGATTGGTTTTAACAAATGCTTATGCCTGTGATAACACCACTACCATCAAAATAAAGAGTGTATCCATCACCTCCAAATCTCCTCGTGCCGTCTTGTCATCCTCCCCTGCTGGTCCTTTCTCCCACTCCACCCCCCAGCAACCGCTGGTCTGCTTTCTGTCACTGCAGATTAGTTTACATTTGCTAGACATTTATTTACTGGAAGTCATATGTATGTATTTCTTCTGTCTTCATTCACTTAGCATAATTATCTGAGATCCATTCATATTGTTCCATGTGTCAATAATCCATTTCTTTTGACGGCTGAGTAGTGTTCTATTGTAGGCATGTATCACAACTTTTTGCTGACTCACCTGTTAATGGACAGTTGGGACCATAACATTGGGATAAAGTTATCTGACTATTACAAATAAAACTGTTACGAGCATTCATGTATAAATTTTGGCACTCATGTATTGTTTCATTTCTTTGGATGAATACCTGAGAGTAAATGGCAGCGCCATTTGATAGACAAGTTTTTTTTTAACTTTTTCAGAATTCCAAACTGTTTTCTAAAGTGGGTGTTTCAGATTCACAGAAATGGAGATCACATGGAAGGTTATCAGCAGGGAAGGGGCGAGGGGGAAAATGGGGGAAAAGGTACAGGGAATAAGAAACAAAAATGGTAGGTACAAAATAGACAGGGGGAGGGTAAGAATAGCATAGGGAATGGAGAAGCCAGAGAACTTATATGTACAGCCCATGGACATGAACTGAGGTGGGGGAATGATGGTGGGAAGGGGACTGCAGGGCAGAGGGGAACAAAGGGGAGAAAAAATGGGACAACTGTAGTAGCATAATCAATAAAATATATTAAAATAAAAAAAATAAAGCAGGTGTTCCACTATATATTTCCACCTGAAGTTTCTGACAATTTTTGTTGTTCCATATGCATGCAAACAGTATGATTAGTTTTTTCACTTTAGTCATTCTAATAAAAGACATGTAGTCATAACTCATTTGCATTTTCCCAAGAGTTACTAATGTTGAGCATCTTTTCCTGTGCTTATTTATCATCAGTACTTCCTTGATGACGTGTCTGTTTTAGAAAATCGGGTTGGTGGTTTTTCTTCTTATTGAGTTGTGAGATATCTTATAGCTTTACAGAAGTTTTGAAATCAAGTATTATTAACATTTTAACTTTGTTCTTCTTTTTAAAAGTTGGTTTGGATAATCTATTACCATAACATTTCCATACAAATTTTAGAAACAGTTTATGCTTTTCTTTCAAAAAATAGACGGTTGTTGGAATTTTGATAAATTTGGCAGTTACATTAATTGGGAGAGAATTAACATCTTAATAATGAGTCTTCTGTTCCATAACACTATGTATCTCTTCTTTTATTGAGGTTTAATTTTGTCAGTGTTTTGTACCTTCAACTATAATAGTCTCGCATATTTTTTTCAGGGTTATCACTAAGTATATTTTTGACACCACTGTAACTAGTACCTTAAAATTTTTCACTTTCAATTATTTGCTGCTATTATGTAGAACATAGTTTACTTTTTACATTGATTAGTGTCCTCCAAAATTGCAGAGCTTACTAGTTCTATTAGCTGTTTTGAAGATCCCTAAGATTTCCTGTATAGGGTGACTGTGTTATATATGAATAAAGATAGTTTTGCTTTTTTTCCAATTAAATGCTTTTTATTTCTTCTGTTTGTTGAGAAGAAATAAAATGCATTTTTTCTTGAGAAGAAATAAAATGTGTTTTATTAATAAAGCATTTTATTTTTTGTTATTGTTTTATTCTACAGGCCATATCTGTATTACAACTTTGAATAACTTGGTGAAAGTAGACATTCTTGTCTTGTTTTGGGTTGAGATGGGAAAGCATTTGGTCTTTTACCATTCATTATGATATTAGCTGCAAGGTTTAATTGTCGATGCTCTTTGTCAGGTTTAGGAAATTCCCTCTAGTCCGTGTTCTCAAACAAGAAGGTTTTTGCTCCCCAGGGACATTTGGAACTTTTTGTAGATGTGTTTGGCAATCACAACAGGGGCAGAGTGATGCTCCTGGCTGCAAAATATACTACAATGCTCGAGACTGCTTCCCACACCAAATACTATCTGACGCAAAATGTGGATGATGTTGAGGTTGAGAAACCTTGCCCTGCTCTACTTCTAGTTTGCTGAGAGTATTTTTTAAAATCAAGAAAAAATATTGGAAATAAAATATTTTTGTAAATAGCTTTCTTATTTAATTTACATAAATTTTTATTTGTTAGTCTCTTAATGATGGCATTGTTCATCAGTGCCATCTGATTTTGAGACATTACACAAATTTGCTTTCCTTCAATAAACCATAGTTTGTCATGTGGTATTGTCTTTATATACCATTGAGTTCAATTTGCTGAAATTCTTGCATCTGTGTTCAAAATAATTAGTTTTTTTCTTTTTGCTATTGATTTCTGATTTAGTTCCATTATGGTTGGAGAACATATTATGAATAATTGGATTTTTTTAAAGATTTTATTTATTTATTTTTAGAGAGAGAAGGGAGGGAGATAGAGAGAGAGAGAAACATCAATGTGTGGTTGCTGGGGGTTATGGCCTGCAACCCAGGCATGTACCCAGCCTGGGAATCGAACCTGGGACACTTTGGTTCCCAGCTCATGCTCAATCCATTGAGCTACGCCAGCCAGGGCTGAATAATTGGATTTTTAAAAATTCATCGAGACTTGTTTTACTGCTAAACATATGGCCCATTTCAGTAAGTGCATTTGAAAAGAAGTGTATTGTTTTTTCTTATAATGTTTTTATAGCTGAAGTATTTGACTAAGGTACAAATAATTAAAAACTTTCACCTCTGTTCTGTTCAGCACAATAAATAGCATCCATTGTTTATGAACTGGAGGCTTATCTTTAGAGAGTCCTCTCTTTCAGTGGGCTCCCGCTGAGTAATCCAGTATTATCTTGAAACGGAGGTCACCCTGCTCCTGGGACTTTAAGCATTATCTAGTTTAAACTCTACATATCAGTAAAACAATCATTTATATTTGAAATGAGTATTAACTAGGTATTAACCAAAGGTTTGATGATTGAGTTCAGTGAATTTTTAAGTTGAAACATAGCAATGCATGTGCCTGCTTAGGCATCCAATAGAAGTTGTTGTTTTACTTACAGATTATCAGCCTTCATAGAAGTGGTGTGGTAACCATGAGAAATGAAAGACAAAAATTAGAACTGAAAGGACATAATTCTTTCCCAAACTCTTGAAAATTTGTGAGGTTCTCTTTAGTATCCAATAGGACATACCCATATTTCCATAGTATCACTTCTACAGCCTGGCCTGAAATATTTTCTTGAATAAAACAACACACAACAATGTTTTCTTTCATGGGTTTCAATGACCATGTTTCCATTTAGTATAAAAAGAACATTTTTTAAATATTTAAAATTAAAGTTTTTATAAAAATACACATCTCATTTTAAGTTGGGGAAAACTATGTTGGGCAGAATGTAGCAAAAACTTTGCCAAAATTTAAATGTTAGGAAAATAGTTTGAAAGAGTTTGTAAAACACATGTCATAATAGGTTTCTTCTATCCTTGCGTTGAAAGGTTGAATTTTACTACTAAAGTAATTCTATTGTGGAATAAAATATGGCAGAGTTTCCTTTACTTATATTAGATATTTGTGGGCCAAAGTAGACTGTTGATTATAGTTGCCAAGTTCCTATGTAGACAAATGAATCACAGAAACCCAGTAGCTATTTCATTTGGGGCCTTGCTGAGCTTCAGGATTTTTACTGAGTTAAAATAATATTTTGGGTTTTAGGTAGAAAGTGTGAACTATCAAAAACACAGACTTTTGACTTTAAAGTTTAGGACAAAAACAACTCTACGTGCAAAGTCATTCTGAGCAACAGACCCATTGAACTTGCAGATGGAATCCCTTGGGTGATGGTTCTCTCGGAGACTGTTTTCTTTGGGCTCTCGGCCGTGAAGGCAGTCTGATGCCATGGAAGCTCTTCAGTGGAGATCACCCCATGACTAGCATGTATGCTCAAACATTTATAGTTAAGAAAAATTAGTAGGTCAGAAAAAATTCTTGAAGCTTATGCCTGTGTAGCTATGCCAACATGATTATTGGCTTTTCTTTGAGATGGGATGATAATAACAATGATATTTGTTGCTAACCAATGACAAAATAGAAACTAAAGAATGTGAAAGACACATAAGTGAATAGAATAAGTGAATCAGAAGAAATAGTTTTGTTAAAGTGGATCAAGTAGCTTTGTCAGCAGTAATCTATTTTTTTCAAGTGCTGACTTAAAAAACAAACAAACCCGGAAAGATGAAATTACTAAATCCTAGAAATCCATAGGGATGTCACTGCCAGAGTCCTTGTTCTTCCTGTATTGTAAATGTATGTAACTGTCCTGCAGGCTAAGAGGAAGTATGTCTGACTCTCTTACTGTGAGTTCAAGGCCTTATCTTACTTGTAATTCTATTCCTGATACTTCAGAGTGAAGAGATTAGGTAAAAAGGGATGAAAGGCAATCAGGAAATCACATTTAAGCATTAGTTTAATTAGATTGTTTTCCTCCTATCCGTGCACTGGAAGGAACAGGACTTTTGATTAGTGTGGACTGTGGGAGAGGCAAGGGTAATTTTGAACAAGGGGCACGTCTGGGCATGGAGGGATTGAGCGGCTGGTCTGCAATGACACTTGCAGGCTTATGGGAAACTGGAGTGAAATGTATGGCACCTGAAGGGCTGAAGATAATGCTGAAAAATGAGGGCTGTTTTCAGCCTTAGCTGGAGTTGACCTGTGTGCTGACCCAGTGGAGCTGACCCAAATTTTAAAAAACCTTGTTTATATGTTTTTTCTAAGTCCTCTATTCTTACCTGCCAACCTGCTGGTGTCAAAGGTTAATACATCCATTTCTTAACAGAAATGGAATTATGAGATAATACAAAAAAAAAACCCCTTACTGCTGATTTTTGAAAATTCCTTGAAATGCAAACCACAGAGGAAATACCTAGTTGCTTCTCTAAGAGATGGAGGAAATTGGTAGGACAAGATACTCAGTCTCTGGTTTTTCTTTCATTTTTTTAAAGACATTTCTGTGTTTCTTGGCTGTGTGTATGCATATGTGTGTGTCTGTTTCCAGAAACATGTAGCATATTCTTGAGCCAGACCACATGCCTATGAGTCAAAATTTCAGCCTGCATTTGTCTTAAACTGTGAAGCTTTGGGTGTAACCTAACAGAACCTGGCAGGTTGTCTGAATAGTTTTTTCACCACTTGACCCAAAATACAGTAAATCAGATGACATATTGCTCCAATCTTACATTAGTACTCATATTTTAATAAGGAAAGGAAGAGTGTGTTCTATCAAGATTTTCAAATACAAGCAAGCGAAATGTAGTTGTAGATCCAAAAGCTATTACACAAATTAATTCTGGAGTCACCAGATGTAGTTTGCTTATTTTTAAAATTGTATATGTAAGTATTTTGGCAGTTGCTATGGACTGAATTGTGCTCCCTCCTCTAAATTCATATGTTGAAGACCTGACCCACAATGATGCAATTGTTATTTGGTGATGGGGGCTTTGGGAGATAACAGGTTTAGATCAGGCCATGAAGGTGGGTCCCTTTGTGGGCATCATGATGGGGTTAGTGCCCTTAGGTGAAGAGGAAGAGACATCAGAGCGCTTGCTCTCTCTCTCTCTCTGCCATGGGAGGACATAGGACACACAGGTAGTCATTTGTAAACCAGGAAGCAAATGACTCATTAGGAACCAAATTATCTAGCACCTTGATTTGGGAATTCCAAGCCTCCATAACTATAAGAAATAAATGTCTGTTGTTTTAGTCTCCAGTTTATGGTATTTTGTTATAGCAGTCAGAGAAGACTAATACAGTATGAAGTTAATAAATAAACCTCATTTAAAATGGAGAGGCTAGAAGAGAACCCTCACAAACGTGTCACTCCACACACGTTCCTAAACCCACCAGGAATATGTACCTCGCATATCTGACAGACAGTGATTCTAAGCACTTGACTGCTTCAGCAGGAGGAAGAAAATATTCCTCCTTGCCCAGTAACATCTTAGCCAATGGGAGGCTGATGTAGCTCAGCCAATGAAAAGTCACTACACTTCAAACTTTGTTTCCTTCAATGGACTCTTCATTTATAATAGCGATTCCTGAGTCCATAAAATAATGCTCCTCTGCTTTGTTTCTCTGGACTTGCCCCTGGTTTGCCATTAGACTTCATCTCCTTAATTATGATATTTTTTCCCTGAATGAATCTATTTTGCTGGAGAAATATCTGGATTTCTATTTATTTAAGGTGAAAAAGAGCACTATACAAGGTTGGAAACTTCATTGGCTTGTATTTAAAGTAAAACTTAATTTAAAAAACTCAATGCCTATAAGTAGTAATAGTGATGATGACGATGATGATGATGATGATGGATGGGATTTAATAAATTATATCCTCTCACTAAAATTCTTGGAGAAAAGTCGATTAAGATGGGGATAAAATTTTATCTTTATACCTAAATAAATATTGGCGCTGCTCACAGTGAACACGTGAACCACTCTCAGCATTGCTATCTCTACGCAAGATAAATTAAACATTTTGCACAGATATTTTTAGAGATATTTTTTCATATATTTCAAAAGAAAAAAATGATCTATCTCTGCTACTTTTAAAAATAGATTCAGTTACAGAACTTCCAATAGCTTAGGGGACTCCTCTAGTCACTCAGCTGGTTAGAGACAAGGATCCCTCCTCCCAGCCCAGGCAAAGTCTCAGGGCAGAAACCTAACTTCTGCCTATGATATTGTTCTCCAAAACCTTTTGTGCATGCTCTGAATTCATTAAGGCCTGATTAGGGCCAAAAAAGAAAAATAAAGATATAAAAGAGATGGGGGCTTCTTCCAAAAGCCAAAAGAGGCTGCCATTCCCTCCTTTATCCTAACACATCTCTGTCCCCGAGGCAGTAGGCATGGGGCTGTCTAGTTTAACAGGGTTGGATGAGAACAAGAAAATAAAAGGGAAAAGGGAATCCTGGGCAAAAGATTTTTCCAAATATGATTCTGCCAAACTAAGGGAGACATAATTTTTTTAATGATTTTTTTATTTTTAAATTGCAACTCACATTTAAAATTCTTCTGCATTACATCCAGATGCATAGCAACATGTCCAGGAAATCACGCACTCCACAGAACGGTCCCCTCGCTGCTTTGAGAACCCACCTGGCCCCGACCATCGTTATCACAACATTATCAACTATGTTCTTTGTGCTGTGATCTCCATCACTGTGACTGTTCTGTAACTACCAACTTGTACTGCTTAATTCAAACTAAGGGGTATTTTAAGGATAACATCTCTCAGAATCCCTCTTCATATGTTTCCTTCTATATATTTATATATCCTGTACTTTTTGGACTATAAGATGCACTCTTCCCCCCACCCCCCCATTGGGGAGGAATAATGGCTGTTAATGCTGCCGTTGAGTTCTGTTTACATTTACATTGGTGAAATATTATGTTATTTATGTTATCAAATTTTTACCACATTTTTTGCTTCAAATTTTTTTTCCTATTTTCTTCCTCTAAAACCTAGGTGCATCTTATGGTCCAAAAAATAAGTACTTCCATTTCCCTTAAGTAAGGAAGCCATCATGTGATCTTGTTTCCATTTGGAACTGTAATTCCTGATTCTGTTTTCATTATTAAAACTTTTGGAATCATAATGGATATGCATTGGGTGCTCCCTAATTGTCAGGTTCTATTCTCAGGGCTATGTGGTTGCTATTTCAACCTGATAACAATCCTGAGAGCAGGATCTATTAATATGTTCCTTGTGTAGATAAGGTGACTGCGGCAGAGGTGCTTAAGTGACTTGTCAAAGTTCTCACATTGGAAAGCATGTTGGACTTCAAAGCGCAAGCTCTTGACTACTGCCTCTCAAATGTTTGTGTTATACTCCTCATGATCATTTCTCGACCTGTGAGCCTTCACCTCTCCAGCTCCAAACTACTGTGCTCAACCGCCTACAAAGTTCCCTTCGACACTGGCCTGAAATCTTCCAATTACATAAATTGAAAGGTAAAAGTAAATTGAAGGAATAAGTACTTTAAACTCCCATTACTTCCAACTTATATTCAAAGTTGTGTATGACAACAAAACCTCATGTAAAATTTCAGAATAGCCTATTGAGTAATTGCCAGATAAACCTGGAGTATGCATGAGTTGAAATGCTGCATGCCATTAATAATGTTTACATTAAAATACTAATTAGTATCATTGGAGGCAATAAAACCACAACAAAGTGAAAAAAAAACTCACACAAATCTATCCATAGAGAAAAACACTGAAAAAAAAATCAAAATATAAATGATTGTCTTTGAGTAAAAGGTCTTGGTGATATATTTTTTAAGTTCTCCAATTGTAGTAGATTCTAAATATTTTCCTAGTGAGCAAGCACTATTTCAGTAATGGAAGGACCACATGCTGTATTTGAAATGTAGCAGCCACAGCATACATGAAGGGTGACAGGATTGTGAAGCAACTATCTGTGTGGTTTCAGGAAAACAGTTTCTTTGGGTCTCAGTTTCCTCATCTGTGAAAGAAGTGTGTGGGGGGGGGTCCTAACATGTACTGTTTTATATAGGCCATCGGGAAAGAAGTTTTCCATATGAAAGTGATGTTTGCCTGCAAGCATGGGGAAAGGGGTGTCCTGATGAGCGAGAAGCAAATACAGATGGCACAAGGAGGGAGTGTCCTGATCTCCCCGCCAGTCAGGGTGGACACCTCTCATGAATGAATGGACTCTCCCACTATACACCGTTCACTGGTTTATAAAGAAGTGAGATAGACTGTCTAAAAAATACTTATAAGGTCAAATTTTGACATGTAGATATTTATATGTCTAAACAACAATTGGCTTTATAAAGGATAACTGTTGGAAGACTCGATTGTCCCCTAAAACCATCAAACTGGGTTGTAGTTAGATTTAAATAAGGGAGCGGGTATGATTGCACATAAAACAAACAAACATTCCCTCACCAAAAAGATATATTGTGATACAAGTATCAGGGATTATTATATAAAACAATGTGCTATCTTTTGAAGTATATTATTAATATTTACAATGTGTCTATTGAGATGCATAACTATACTTACATGATTAATAGATTTTGACAGCTCAACATTTTATATAGAATTTTTTCAGCCTAATAGAACCATCCATACATTTACTCCTGGGTGAGGGTGTAGATTCAAATCACCTTTCGAAAGACATTTTTGAGCCCCTAACACATCCAAGATGCTATGACCGTATTAGATATTGCACAGAGGTAACTTGTGCGATCCCAGCTATCTGGTAGCTCATAAAATGAATTTGGGGGAAAGGAGATTTATTTTACCACCAGTGGCAGTAACAGCTAGGAACGGTGAAGAGCATCTCCCTGCTTACACACCAATGGTGTTGAGCTAAGTTGCACATCATGATTTATAAAGAAGGAGAGGCACACTTCATGCATGACATGGAAGGCAGGAGGATCCATGGAAAGGCCAATGAAGTTAAGAGGTTCCATCATGAGGGGGAGGAGGTGAAGTGGAGGGAATAAGGAATTCTAAGGATCGTAGGTTATAATCTCAGGGTGGAATGACAGGGTTCCAAGCTTTGTTTTAATGTAGTTTAGAGTGGCAGGTAAAAGATGTGTTTTTAGGAGTGATTCCGGTGAAGGTAGGATGACGGTCTGAAGGAACAAACTTCTTCATATTCAGTACCCAGCAGGAACTTCTCATGGACTATATAAAACAGTAAGGCAATTACTCCCATCCCCTATTTTACAACTGATCAGAGTGAAGAGAGAGTAAATGAGTAGGGCCTGGGTAGGAAGTGAGTGAGTTACAGGGCGGGACTAACCCAGGTCACATGAGTCAGGGCCACAGATTCTTCCACTGTCCCAGGTGGCCTCTTGATTTCAAAGTCACAGGCCAGCCTTTCACAATGACCTAAAACCACAGGCAATGATGACTTTTGGATTAGGTATTTTGCATATCCATATACTATGATGAAATAAGTCATGTACTTAGAGCATCTTCAATCTTCTTTGTTTTAGTCCTTTTGTAACCATAAAGTACTAGGCCATCAGCACTTCAAAAACTCTCAGTGCATCCAAGTATCTGTTTCAGAGTTACCATATTTTTAGAAAACATATTATTATTGGGTATCATTAGATATAAGAAAATTGTATGTCAAAATGCCAAAATTATTAACATCTTTCTGATAAAACAGTGTAAGTATACATTGACAGTATCTGTAAAAACTGGGAGTGATGCAATTAATAAGGTAGTATATTTCTGAATCTTCAAGTTTCTGTTCTAAGCAGGTTAACTATTTAGTCAAAAATTGTAACAGTAGATAAAAATACACCAGTATGCTATATATAAGCAGAAACTCAAGCTAGAAAGGTCTTACTTGTTTTGAGATCAAGAAAACAGCCCTGGCTGGTGTAGCTCAGTGGATTGAGCGTGGGCTGTGAACCAAAGTGTCGCAGGTTTGATTCCCAGTCAGGGTACATGTCTGGGTTGCAGGCCATGACCCCCAGCAACCGCACATTGATGTTTCTCTCTCTCTCTCTCTCTTTCTCCCTTCATTCCCTCTCTAAAAAATAAACAAAATCTTTAAAAAAAAAGATAAAGAAAACAAAATTAAGAAAGACAAACACCCTGTGTTTCTATTAAAACATCAAGAATCACTTTTTGTAGTTGCACTTTGGTTCTATTAATTATACTCTCTATAATAAACCGTGACCATATGGTACATTTCACGTTCACTAGACTTAATCATTCTAAAGTATTGTTGTAAAATAATACGAATGGCAATACTTAATATCATAGATTGCTCTTTTGACATCTTTGAAAGTACAATAAGACATTGAAACTGTTAGGAATGCAAGCTGAAGATTCCACCCAGTTTCTCAATCAAAAATAGTACAAATTGTTTATGCTTTGAAACAATCTCAAGTCTTGAGTCAAAGTTTTAGTGAACAAGTACACACACGCTATGAGACTGAAACACATGTAGGAAAAGGGTCAGTGCAGAGGGAGGGCAACTATTGATAATGGTAAAAATAATTACAGCAACAAGAATACTAACCGTTATAGTAGTAACAGCTAACTCTTCAAAGCTTACTACGCTCCAGGTTCTGGGCTAGGCTACTCGCAACAGTTACCTCATTTAAATCTCACAAAGATTCACTGAAGTAATAAAAGTAATTAATGCTATTTAAAAATTGTAATTTAAATATTTATCTAGTAATAATTATTAAATAATATTAAATGCTTACTATGTGCCCAAAGCTTTATAGGATTATTCATTTTATATCATTTGCAACTCATGTAAAATAGATACATAAATTGTAGACACACAGGCAAATTAATCAGTTTCACTCTTTTCCATCATTGTCCCTCTTTTTCACACACACATACACACATGTGTGCAAATATGGACTGCCTGAAAACATTGGTCACTTAAGTGACAAACCAAACAATTTACAGTCCAGAAGCCAAACTAAGGTCTCAGAGCAGCCAAACTAAGCAAATTTTATCAGTTATTTTCATATATGTTTCTAATGGCTATAACACTCAAATTCATGTATACACAGTATATAGGTAGATAGATAATACAGTGATACGCATGCGACATGCATAGTATAAGTGCTTGGAGCAAGTTCGAGTATGTGGCTAATCTCTGCATGGGACATTAAACACAGTACTTTAGCATGGGAAAATGAGCTTTAGCATTAGGTGCAGAGATGGGAGGATCTGAGAACCAACATTGTAAAGGAAGCGATTACAAAAAGCAGACAAAACCCCCCTGAAAAGTGTAGCAGCTGGGGCTGCTCAGTGATCGCATGGATTCATGCCCCTGAGAATAATCACCAAGTTTAAGCACAGTCTAATAGCCTTTGTTCAAGATGATGAAATGGAGTCATTAGGAATAAGTTAAGTCTGATCAGTATATTCTGTTTAACAAGGCATGGAAGTGTACAATTCATTTTGAAAATCTGCCCATTAAAATAGTTAAAAAATATTTTGACACTTTTTGCAGTAAGCTTTATTTCTCTTGGGAAATTCACTTGGACAACACATTTCATCATCCATTTGTTCAGTAATGCTGCTTGAATAAGGAATTTGGAATACCCAGGAGCACTCACCATGGAAGAGCTGCACAGTCCGCATACTGCCAACTTCAGGGGGCGCTATTGGTACAACTTCAAGTTTAATAGCACCCCTTATGGAATTGTGCGGTACTGCAGTCAGGTCCACCCAGGCTGGGGTTTTAAGCTTCTCTTTTGTTGACCATTGAATCCCCAGGGCCAGGAAGGACAGCGCACCGCACAAAGCAGGCACTTGACAACATTTATTTTACTATGAATAAATGTGTATGGAACTAAATATAAATTGCAGCATTTTAAAACAATATAAATTAGTCCTCAGAAGAGCTAATATTTTATTAAATGCCCTTTTATAATATGAACAAAATATTATGGACATCCTGTTTAAATCAGAGCAAAACATTTGACTGAAAGGTAATAGAGAGGTGCCTGTACAGGAAAGGAAAGAACTTAGAAAGCTTCGAGTTCATGAATGTAATGGAGGAAAGCTTAGGTTTTCCTCTAAGTCACCTTGGCCTGCCAGCGGTCTCTCCTTTCCTGGCCAAAAGTGGGGCCCGGAGTGGCTTCCTGTAGCCTCAGGATTGGACCATAGTACATTTTATAGACAAGGTTTATCCTTCTTGGTTTACCTTTTCTATTTTCTGTCCTGAAAACCCTAGTCTATTGTAAGTTGTTTCCGTGGACTCTTCTCTGTTTAATATACTTTGTCAGTGCTAGTTGTACTGTAGACACAGAACATTAGCTAGCTGATAATACTAATGATGACAAGGCACTGGACTTGGAATCTGGAGCTTAAAATTCTACATCTGGCTAAACCATTTATGCTAAGATAAATGATATCATATTTAAATAAAAAAAGACTTTCAATTTGCCTGATTCTCTTGTTTGTCTATGAGGTGAAGAGAAACTTCACAATTATTATTCTATTATGACTAGTAATTAAGCAATTTGGAATTTAATATGTCTATATTTTACGGTGAATAAAATGCCACGAACTCTATGAAATGTATTAAAATTAATCATTTAGTAACTTTAAGTCGATTAATTTTTTTAAAGGCACATTAGGATACCAGCCAAGCAAAATAGTACATATATAGTCATTAAATGTGTGCATTGGCTTCCAAAGTATGTTGAAGAAAATAGGGGAGGGGATTAAAAAAACAATTTTTTATGGTATCTTGGAAATCTTGTCTATTATAAAGTCAAAAATAGTTTTGGAAATCTTGTAAAGGATATGCTATTTATAGGGCTACGGTCAGCTTGTCAGATGTAATGGTTTTCTCATATCGGTCATTAATCTTTGTTTCAGCAATAATCGCAGACCACCATAAATTCTACATACCCATGGAATTTCGTGGTCTGAAATTATTCTGCAATTTAATTCCTAAGCGTTAAAAATAGACCAAGAATTCCAGAATTTGTTTTCTTTTCATCAGTGGCATTGTAAAATGTTTATGAATCTCAATCTTACGAAACTATTTTAATTTGATGAAATATTTAAAATGCTTTGAAAAAGCAACAACAAGGACTGCATTTCATCCTTTACACTGAGGCACTTTTTAAAAAGGCATTTTTAGTGGCAAAGTTTTACAAGATCATGTTTAAGGTGCGACTTAAAATCACCTTCCAGATGTCCCATTTACAGAATATGGCTGGTTCATCCATGAATCACCAGCATGTCATTCTGCTTCTGCATTGATGTTTTATGCAAATGAAGGAAATACCAGAGCCCTCTGTTCTCTTAGGTCTTTTACTGTAGGAGCCACGCAGTCTGCCCTGCCTTCTGGTAATGAAAGCCAACATCAAGATAGGTCATGCTTCCAGTGGGGTCAACATCTTAGTAATTGGCCCAAATTGCTCTGGAATATTGTATCCTAGGTTTAGGCTTTTTTCCATCTTCCGTATTTTACTCATCCATCATGGATTCTGTCATAACTTGGCAAGAGTTTCTAGAATGCTGCATATTGTTAAAACAGTCCTACATTTCTTGAAATAGACACTCTATATATCCTAGAGTCAAGGGGTCCAGAGAAGTTCTTTCTTCTTGAATTAAGTTAGATATAAAAACATTATTTTGGCTTAATAATAATCAATCATGCATTAATGATCTATGACACATAATTCCTTAAAATCTTTTGATGAATCAACTACTTTTATTGCATATGATTATTTCAATTCAATGATGGAAAAAATGTCACATATATCGGACAGAAAGCTGATTATATAATAGAGAGATTATTTTGCAACAAAAGCAGCTTAATGGGGAATAGTAGTATTTTCAAATCAGAACTTGCAATAAACAACTGAAAACATTTTTATGCTCTAGAGATTCTTAATAGTTATTATTAATCAAATATTGATATTTCTGTGGCTTTATGAATGAAAGTTAAAGCCCTCAGCATTCTATGAAATGGTCTTCATACAGACTTGGGTAAGCAGAGCTCTCTTGCCGTGGACTCAGAGCAGAGAGGGCCACTCATGTCCCAAATCATTTACCAAATTTACTAAAGAAGCAAGTGGGCACCTCTGTCAGTGACGTAGCACCGCCTGTAGCTATAGATACCTCTCTCTGACTAACACTCTTCCGACCCCAAGCAATACATCTCTCTCCATCTCCTGTGTTCTGTCCTCCAAAGAAAGGCATCACATCCTGTTGTTCTGACTGTCGGAAAGCTTGAGGGTTTGCCTCTGCTGCGAGTACAAACAGACATGGCTCATGCAATTAAAAGGCATATTTGTCGAGGCTGGAAAATACAACATGCTTTATCTAGAAGTTTGTTAGCTTGACTTACAACTTTCATGTCTATTTGTACACTTACCTAAGTCCCCACCTTGATGTACTTAACTCCTCCTCTCTCGCTAATTTCTTCTCCTAGCACTTGCTTCTACAGCCGCTTTATCTAGTCATTTTGAAATACTTACCCTTTTCTAAAACACTTTCATCTCTCACTTATTTCTCACGGGTTGTTTCCTTTCTTGGAACCTCCCTTCCTTCCTTGTCTTCTGGATGAAATTTCTTCATTTTCAAGATTTAGGTGTTAACATCTCTTAGAATTTTCTCAATGGACCCAAACCAACATAAATGAATTTAAAATAACACAAAATATGGAATGCTAATATTAAATCCTAAACTAAGTGCATACACATAATATATACACAAATGCATAGTGTCTAGCATTTAGTAAGAATTCAATATGTTTGGTTTTTGTTATTAGTTCTTCATGTTAAATTTAACAACCCTCTCCTTACCTTCACCCCACCCTTCCACACTAGACTACCTAAGTCTATTACATGCTTCTCTGTTCCTCTGTACTTGTGCATTGGCCAAATTTAATAACTGCACATTGGACATATATTTCTCTCTCTGTGCACATCTCAGTCACTTTTGTGAACCAAGCATCCGGTATTAAACTGAACTAAGAAATTAGGTCCCAGGGGAAAATGAAAAGTGAGATTTGAAGTCTGGAACGTAGAAGTAGATTTGAAGACAATGACTAACATTAAGGAATTTGTAAGGGAAATTTTAAAAGCTATAGAAATACAAAATAAATATTTGGAAACGTGAAATAAGGGACATTTTAAGCATTTCCTTAGATGCCCCCCCAAGGGATTATTCATGAGAAATGGTAGAGAATTGTTAAATTAATGAATTTACGCATCTTCCCCCACCCTTTTACTCTAGTTCCATTAAAAATATTGAGCTGCCTGATATCAGCTGCCAAGATTTTTTTTAACTTAATGTGCCTTGTTTATGTCTTCTTCAATTTGAACTTGAGTTCATTCTTTTTATTGTCACAAACTAGCACATAATAGGTACTTAACAAGTAGTGTCAAATATTTGCCTTAAGACAACAATAATATAATTGTTAAAATATGCACAAATATTATCACTTCTGAAAAAGAAGTTTGATATAAAAAGCTACACTAGAGGTTTAAGAAACCACATCTTACCCTGCTCAGCTCTCATCTACATTTAGCAATATTATGGTTTTGGTTGACATCGTATCTTAAGAGACTTCTACCTCTTGACAGCAAAGAAATATGATACATTTCTATGAAAACATTTTGTTGTTTTGATAAACAATGAAAAAGCTGGTAACCAACACAATGTGGTTTCTTTGGTTTGGTATTACTGATTAATTTTTTAGCTAAGTGTATTTTTTTGACAACAAAATTTCTCTCAAAAAAATACTTTGCTTGGTTTCCAGAAAAATGTTGGAAGGTATTGAGTGAAAGTGCAGTTATAATTACTAAATTTTAGTGAAAGAATTCTTTTCTCTTTTATACTTTATCACCCCAATTTATAAGATATAAAAAATTGATATTATTTTTCAATATTTTCCTTCTATTAAATTTATTTATAATTTACCAACTATATTAAAAATCAAGAAATGAGTCTCCATTTATAAAAAAAGACTAATTTTTTTTTGTGCTCTAAGGCTGGAAAAAATCAGCAGTAAAAACACATGAAGGAAATAAACATGGTAAGTAGGAATTACTTTGAGTCAAGCCAAAGTCAGTTAAGTCCAATAACTATTCTTAGTGAAGTGATAGGTCTACAAGTAATAGGACAAAATGCTGAAGGGCAGGTAAAATAATTGTATTACAAGGAACTCAATAGTGTTGTAAAAAGTCTTTTCTTTAGGAACACATTATTCGGAAGAACATGACAAGCTGTATTAGAAGGCACTTCCATCTGTGTTGAAAACTGTTTCACAAACTCTCCATGAAGCGCTAGGTGAGGTAAGCAGCTTGAACTGCGGTAACCCTGCCATTGCACTCCCACTCTCTGTGCTTCCACACTTCTGTAAGACGTCGAGTGAAATCACACAGAAACATTGCTGTGCAGCTAGCACACATGACATAATTCATGTATGTGACACGGCTAGTCTAAGAAAAGATGATACATTAAACAGCAAAGGAATTAAAATTTTAAGCCATGTTAAAGGATGTGGTAGAAAAAACATCTGGAAAAGAACAGGTTGATTGAAATAGGCCTGTGTGGTTTCAGGAATGGAAGGTCATATTAAACTAATCTCCAAAAGAACTCCGAGAATACTACTGCCAAAGTAGACAAAGGCAGCTCGGGGATGTAATACCTTTGGATTTTACAGGATCACATGAAAATGCTGGAGCTTAAAGAGTCAGTCTAGCAATGTGTGATCCTTTACTTTTATTCTTTCCATTGTTTTCAATAACCACTCTCTGGCTTGTTTAAGAAATACATATGAATAAGCAGAAACATTCATATTCATTTAGAAAGTATTCATTGTGCCTACTATGTGTCAGGCAGGTACTGAGCTTAGAGACACGTGACCTATCTTCATCCTTGAGACTCCAGAGTCTGATCAGAAACCTGGCAATTATCCTGACCATTCAGTAGAGAGACACCAACCCAGTCTGAGGTTTTGCATGATCTACTTGAGATAATTAAGGGAAATTAAAATTTTAAAATTTAAAGATGAAGGTAAAACTCTTTCCTATTCAATGGTGACAAAAATATATATGGAGACATACATGGTTTTCTGCAGAAACACTTTGTAGAAATAGAAAAGAAGTGACATCACGGAATCTTAAAGCATTACGCACATTCTTTTAGTTAGTTCTAAAGCCGCTTCAGCTATTTTAAAGTAAGTTTCAGCCCTAATGAATAGATAGATGATTTAATCAGATTGGTGACTGCAATTATGACTTAAATCTGGCTACATGTTTAACGTTGACTCATGAGGGTGTAGAGCTAGAAAGAATCACAGAAAACTCCTGTCCAGAGAGTCTCAAAGTGTATTCTAAAACACCAAAAAAAATTATGGTCAAAGAGTATAGAAATCAATGGGATATATGAAGTTAAATGCATTTTTCTCCTGTAAGAATTCTTAGTGAATTTACTGTACAAGTGTATACTGCATTTTCCACAGAAAGACAGTTTATAGCACTTCCCAATGGTTTGACCATACATACATATTTCCAAGAACACTTTACGGGGAATAGTTAGTTATCTGAAAACTCCTTGGAAAATATGGCCTTAGCTGACTTCCTTACTTTGTAAAGATAGTGTGGGGATCATTTGGAGGGTTATCAGCTGGGAGGGGCAAGGGGAAGAGTGGGGGAAAATGGTGCAGGGATCAAAAATTACAATTGGTGGGAACAAAATAGACAGGGGGATGTTAAGAATAGTCTAGGAAAGGGAGAAGCCGAAGAACTAATATTTATGACCCATGGACATGAACTAAGGAGGGGATTGCTGGAGGGAAGGGCGTGGGGGTTGGGGGGGCAAAGAGAAAAAATTGGAACTGTGACAGCATAATCAATAAAAATATATTTAAAAATGAAAAAAAGACAGAATTAAGATTCAGTGGGTTAAGTGATTTACACAGTCAAAAGTCAATTATTGTGAGCCAAGACCAAGAATTTAGCTTTTAGCTTTTTAAAATCTAACACTCTTTCTCCTAAACTATGGTTTTCAATTCACATACACATACCTCTGGAAGCACATAAAAATTTTCCAGACATAAAGGAGTGGGCAAAGGTAAGTTTTCAGTTGTGAATACACAACTGTATGGAATTGTGGTATGTTTTTAAGGAACTGAGCTGGCTGTCAGTGGTTAAACACAGAATCAGGAATAGAAATATTGAACTAAAAGCTTGTTACTTGCACTTACACAGTAGCAGCCTCATGAAGGCTACAGTGAGCGGTACGCACAGAACATTAACCTACTTAAGTTTTGATAGCATTAGTCACTAGTTGCCATGGATAGTTAATTATAAGTAACCTTTATAAATCATGTTACAAATTAAACACCTATTAGCTTTTCTGTACGTGCATACCACCTTTCTACCTGCTATTTTTGATGAACTCTGGGTGCCCATTTAGGGAGCAGTGGTACAAAATCAAACTATGTAAGGATAAATAGGTGGTTTTGGATTTATTTTTTGTATGATATTCTTTAAACAATAAAGGACTTGATTGTGATAAGATTTAATTTGTTACATATTCATGGTAAATACAATGGTTAAAGTTGCATTGTTTTCCTCTGAACTTTCTGAATGTTTAAAATATTTTATAATGTTAAAAAAAGTAGTTTACTGAGAAAGACAGTGAGTAGCACCTCAGGAAACTGGAGTTCCGGGTGGCTGGAGCAAAGATGAGGGAGTGGGGCAGATGGCAAAAGGAGGGACAAGAAGGACAGTGGCCAGGCACAAAGCAGGCGTGTGCGTGTGGCTATTTTATAAACTCATATTTAGGGCATGTGTTTTCCAAACCTTGGCACACACAGGAGTCACCCAGAGATTCACTCTAACAAGCAAATTCCCCTGCAGGTGCCCTGGGAGGTCCGCGACTCCGTCCTGGTGAGACTGTCCCAGGGGATTCCCCTTCTGCTGGTGCCAGAGCAGCGCGGACAGGGTCCCGTGGAGCGGCACCTCAGACTCGGCCGCACACTGGAACCCCGGGGCAGCGATAGTAAATTCCGACGTCTGGGCCCAACTGCCAAAGAGTCGGATTCAGTTGGCATTGGGTGTGGCCTTTACGTGCAGCAGACTTTGGAGCCACGATAGGGGATCCAGGGCAGGTGCCTTCCCAGTACATTTATTACTTCTTCTGAGGACCCCTTGAGATGTCTGCTTCCTGCAGTTTCCTTCTGAGGGCTTTTGGGGTAGAGGTCACTGAGCTGTATCAGTTGCTGCTGATGCTCAGGCCTGACCTCGTGGCAGGAATCAGGACCCAAATGCAAACACAGGCTGGACCCCTGACAGGCATACCCTTTACTGACTCGGGCCTGGGTGGTCAATTACTTCAGGAGCTTGAATCACCATGATATGCAATGCAACCGCAGGGAAAACATATGCCCACGTCTAAGGAGGACGCTCTCAGAGATGCCGTTGACTTGCCCGAAGTGTTGCCAGACTATGAAATTCCATTGTTTAATCCTGTAGTTCATGTATGATTTTCAAAATTTATCAAAGGCCCTCATCTAATGGTAAAGAAAACAGACTTTCCCCAGCCCTGGGAATGCTTACAGTTATGACAGACAATAAACAACTTATTACACTGCTGTGAATTTGTTTACGATGTGTAATTATTCTGTGCATATTCTGGGTACTGAGAGCATGAGTGGTAGGGATCTGAGGGAGAGGCTTGTCTGAGAAAGTGACGGATGAGCTGAGGCCTGAAGGATGAATGGTAGTCAGCTGGGGCTGCGGTGGGGGGGCTGGGGGGAAAGCTGCTGTTCAATACTGACTGTTACACATTTCTTGGGGGAATTTTCAGCTGCTTAAACAATTTCCTTTCCCCTTCTTCCTCAAGTATTTTTAGACAAAAGCGTTAGTAACTGTGTTAGTAATTGTCTTACTGTTTTTTTCCCCTCTCCACTTGAAAAAGCCAATCCACATGAGCTAATGGGTTCAGACAAGATAAAGCGATGAAACGCAGTAAGAAACACACGAAGCCGGAGAGGGAGAGGCATAGTCTGAGCTGGGCTTCCTTCTGGCTGCCGTGTCTGCAGAATTATTTAGAAAGGAGTTGGAGTGGAAAGAAGGGAGAAAGGAAGTGAAGGATGCAGGAATTGTCTAGAGGCTGTGAGGCCAACTTGAAGACAGGCACGTTAGATCCTGTGAAAAAGAATGGTGTCCTGTAGCAGGGGCCTTGAAAAGGGGCTGGAGAGAAGTAGCAGCGTGGAGAGGCGTCAACGGGATTTTGTGATTGATGGGAGATGCGTGGTGGGGAGAGGAGGGGCCTACGGCCGACTCCCAAGACTCAGACTCCGTGGCTCATTTGCTGGTTTCTGCTCTGTGTCTCATGAGTTTTTAACCTAATAACCAATTTCTTGTCCATATTCCACTTACCCAATTTCTGTTTTGTCTGATTACTTTTAATACATGGTAATTCTAAGCTTTTGATGGCATAAATCCCTTATTTAGTGGCAGTAGGAAAAAACCTAGAAAATCAAATTTCTTAGCTTTTAAAAAATATTGTGTGCTCTTATGGGAAATTGAATACTATATAAGTGGAAGTTTATGGTTGGGCATTCCTTTTGAATTCCTTTTGCACTGAGAACATGATGTTTCTGAGTCACTGGGCCATTGCAGTACCGATTGCGAGAGAGTGCTGGGGGTGGGGAGGGGCAGATGTGCCAGAGAGATGGGAAAAAATAGTGCCTACCCTGAGAAGCATCAAATCTAGATGAGAATTTGATACTCCCCATAAATTCCCGAAACCATTGACAAAATACCATGACATCTCACATGGAGTTTGTCTTTACTTTGGTTAATCATTTTGTTCAGATATACTTGGCAGGTATAAAATAGATGCTTATCTAGATATCTTTTTCTGTGAGATAGTTAAATACTTAAAAAATGAAGATTTGCATACAATCCTTAAAAGATTGGCAAAAGCCATATTTGTAGTTTTCAACTCCCACTCCAATTTCCACTCCAAAATTGAAATTTTGTTTCTGAAGACAATCCTGAACAAGTATTGGGTGGGAATGAGGAACAGAAATATACTTCAAAATTATTTGTTAGAATTCAGTAGTTTTTTTAAAGGGATACTTTAAAATATCTTACTATGTAACTGGAAGGGAGAAGTGATTTAGCAATTACTGGAAATACTACAAGTCTAACAAAATGCATTAATGTTATTACAGTTCTGATTACAATATGAATGTGTTATAATGCCACGTCTTATGTTCCAACATGAAGTTGAAATCTGAAGCTAATTCAGATTATGGCTCTATTCACTCAAGCCATTTTCCTTGGTCAAAGATTAGAAAATTTGATAAAAAACATTTTAAATCTCAAGTTAGAAAGAAAATGGAGGAAAACAAAATAAATTCGAAGGAGGGACACGTATTTGTGCTTGAATAGTTTAACAAGTTTGGTGCATACATTTGAGCAAAGGAAAGGGCGGAACTTGACCATGAGCTAGAACAAAGGCTGACATTGTGAGATGTACTCTTTTGGCATTTACATTCGGTTGACTTGAAAAGTTTGGTAATCTTGCTAAAACCAGAAGATCAGAAAATATATAAAGATGGTAGAAATGTGGAGATAGTAGGGCCTATGGAGTTATATATTTTAATTACTTCACTTTTTAGTTTGAGGAAGTAACTTGTATGTAGTTATTTGTTCAAAGTATATTTATATACAACTGTAATAGAATAACAGTGATTTGTAAAAGCATATCTACATGTTTAAGTTTCCTTGTGCTCTGGACAATCATGTCAGGTAGGTAAGACACAAACACAAAACCTAAGAATCAAAAGTGAAATGTCTGTTAAAAATTAGATGACTTTTTTTTGTATGGGAAGCTCTTTATCTGCCCTTCGATTCTAAATGATATCTTTGCTGGGTAAAGCAATCTTGGCTGCAGGTCCCTGCTCTTCATGACTTTGAATATTTCTTGCCAATCCCTTCTTGCCTGCAAATGACCCATGGACATGAACAATGGTGGGGGGATTGCCTGAGGGAGTGGGGGTTGCTGGGTGGAAGGGGGTAAAGGAGAAAAAATTAGGGCAACTATAATAGCATAATCAACAAAATATAATTTAAAAAGAAATAATAAAGCATAATATGCCAAGAAATTAGATAACTCATAATGGAGGAGCCAGTATTAGAAAGATGTTGGTCTTCTGGTGCCCATTACATTTACCCCAGACGTGTAATGATGACAGTGATTAAAATCTCTACCCTGTATCGGGTAGTAAGCTCCAGCCTATGATATCCCATTTAATACTTACCACCACCCCAAGAGATGGGTGCTGCTGCCTGTTTTATATTACAAGAAACAAAAATGAAGGGACTAATACAACTCAAGTTAGAGGAAGGAGTTTATAATACTTTCTTTTTGAAATTTATAGGCTCTGAAGAACATTTTAACTTTTCTTGTTTGCATGTAAGTTAGCTAAAACATATTTTTTATGGACAGCTTTGGCAGTTACTCTTGATTATTCTTTAGGTCACTTTATCAAAGCTTACGTGGGGACATACCTCTGCTGTAGTAGTTGAGGGAAGGAAGATGCCTGATCAGATAACACGGTATAAAAATAATATGTTAACATGTCACAAGCAGACCACTTTGAATACTTCTCAGTCACATTTAGGATGAGGGGATTCATTTTGATCCACTCAATATCATTCTCTTCATTCTGGGTAAGTTTTACTCTTGTTTTTGTTCTTATAATGTTAATTGTTATCACGATACTTAACATAGAAGAGAGAGTTGCAGGAGGCCCAGTGGCTTTCACCTCCAGGTTTCTATATCCAGGTAGTTTGAAATGATAAAACCTTGGCTTTGAAGATGCTATAATAAAAAGGGGACGGACAAAAGCAAAACAAAACAAACAAACAAAAACAGCTTTACTAACAACAGAAAGTAGTTTAATGACAGCCACACTTATTAGTAAAGGGTCTAACAAGTCTGATGCTTGAAATCTGGCCACAGAAAAAAACAAGAAACAGCCACCGCCAACCAGACAAAGGCTGACATTGTGAGGTTTCCGTGGCATAATATACAGGCTTCAAACAAGAGTTCTGGTCAGCGCGGCATAAAGGAAGTGCTTCATTAGCTATCATAGTGCATACCTCTCAGGCTTGTACCACGGGGCAGCACGCAGCAAGGGCATGGGCATGAAGAATGAGCTATTCACTCAGGTTTCATAATCTTGCTCTGTTTCAGCCTGCTGGGTTGACAGCTTTCAAGTTAAGCATGGAAGGCTCTAAAGAAACAGTCATACATTCTTCAGCGATAGAGTTTGTTTTTGGAAAATGCCTATCTAAAATAAGGAGATAAAATACGTTGAGCCTGTGAGCTCAGTTTATTGCATTAGATGTCTCTGCAGAGCAGAGCGATGTTTTTATGATTGCACGGGACACTTCAATAAAATAGTTCTACAGAAAGATTGGCCTCAAATGAGATTATGCACAATTTCTATGTCATTCAACCCTATGCAATCATATGAATATTCATTTTACAGTGAAAGCTTACTTTGTAAGTAGGAAAATTACAGTAAAATGCTTTGCAAAGATATTGAGTGGGAACTATTGAAAAATAGTTCTATGTAGTAGTTTTCAGGAAAACCACTGTGAATTCCAGTCTGTTGCCCTATTATCCAGAGCCACTTCTGTCCCTCAAGGAGAACACAAAACTATATAACACAAGTTCAAATTCATGGCAACTTTTCTGAATTCATTTCATACTTCCTCTTTGCTTTGAACAGAAATACATTATATTTAGGGTCTGATTTATATTAATTCCCTAAATGTCAGTCTTAAATAGCATTGCCCACAGACTCAGGGACCTAACTGCATAAAATTGCATAAAGATGCTGAGAATGATTGGTTCTAAATTTGAACTACAATGAATGGAAAATGAAGAATGCAGTTATCTATTGGACTAATCTAGAGAACCTACATATTATGTTGTTATGACAGAATTTTCAAGACAAAATGGCAAAGGAGATCATACATTTTGCATTCACAGGTAACATTATTTGTCATGAAGAAAATCACCATTGATGCCCTTAAATATATTGGAGATATTATTTCTAATAACTGAATAATTTATGAGCTAAACTTGTTTGCAATTTTACCAGATAGATGGAGTAGTGTTAATTCAGTGCTTAATGTCTAAATACATTCAAAATCCCGAACTACACCAAAAAAGATTGTTTAAAATTTTAATGCTAAATTTTAATTATTTTCTAATGAGGACAATAATTTCTTACTAAAAACCCAAATGTGAGTAATCAGTCAATATGCTGTGAGAGTGTCTGAGAACATACTGCAATCGCCAGGCACCCGTGGGCCTTTAAATAAAACAAACCAAGGTATTGAAATACTTCTTCATTAACTTACAAATATACTCCACCTTACTTACTAGACTGTAGCTCTAGGTAAACCTGTAAAGGAGTTTGTCTTTTCTGGAATCCCTGAATTAAACAACTCTATTTTTGTCTCTTAGTAAATTGCATGCACTTTTATACTAAAAGTTTATCCGGGAGGCAGACTGTCTAATCAGCCTTTAACCTGTTTCCCAGGAAAACCACACGCTATGGCTACATCGTATCCCCTCCACACATTCTTATGTGGAAGTCCTCGGCCCCAGGACTTCTGAATGTGACTGTGTTTGGAGATAGTCTTTATAGAGGTAATCAAGTTAAAACGAGTTTATTACAATGTGAGTGGACAACGATATGGCTGGTATCCTTAGAAGGTGAGATTTGGACCCAGGGACACACACATGGAGGCATGCCATAAGAACAGGACGATGGCCACCTACAAGCCAGGCCAAGAGACCTGGACCATATTCTTCCTTCTTTGTCCTCCGAAGGAACCAACTGTTCCCATTCCTTGATTTCGGACTTCTACCGTCCAAAACTTCTGCCTCCCAAAACTTCTGTTGTTTCAGTCACTCAGTTTGTGGTCCTTTATTATAGCAACTGTAGCAAATTCATACACTGCACAAGAAACTGAGAATGTTTAACATCTCTGGGAATTTCTTTTAAGAAAAGATAACTGAGATTATGCTTATTTTTCTTAATTCTAAGAAATATGGTGATTAAAATTATGATATTCTGAATGCTTAGGCTCAAAGTGTGTTTCTAGTTTATAAGAGTTACATTAAATTCATTTGCCCATAATTATTTAGAAAAAAATTTAAATAAATATCACATATTTAAAAATTATTTCAGGCAAGTCAACTATCAGATATTGAGTTCAAGGCAATGGTTATAAGGAAATTTCAAAATTAAAATCATTATACTGGCAGGATTTAATTTTATTTAAACTTAAGTTTTTAAACAAATCTAGATATGCTGAGCAATGCACTGGCAATATTGGAAGAATATTCCAGGAGGGGGTGCAGGCGAAATGCCACTGTGGCAAGGAGGGCACTCTGTACCTGGGAGAAGGGCTCACCAGACAGGAAGAAGCAGAAAGTGTGCCCTTCTCCCTCCAAAGAAAGAGATGAGAGAGGAAGGGGATCAGACAGGAAGACTGATTTTTTTTATTCCCTTTCTCTCTGGGTAAGCTTTATAACCACAAAGCATATTTGACTTTTGAGGAAAAGCTGAAAGAAGAGCTATGACAAAAGAAATGACGATGGCAGGACAATACAAGCAGTGCCATAGTGTGGTTAGGTAGGAACACCCCATTCGTCTCTTTCCTTCCTACTCCCACCCCAGGCTGCCTCAGCCACAGGGTGGTCTATATATAAATGACCCAGGATCCCCAGCAGTCCCTAAGGGATGTCAAGATGCTTGAACTTGCTGGAGGGAAGGCTTGCCAGAGGCAGTCTCCTGAGAGGTGGTGGGGTGGCAAGGCCTCTAGGCTGTGCTGTGAGTGCCAGAGCACATTCCCTTGTTCCTGTGCCATTTCTCGGCATGATTTTGAAAGAAACAGGACCAGCCTCCAGGAAGGAGTCAAAGTACCCATGGGTGCTTTTGGAAAGTGGGTGTCAGGAGACAGCCAGGAGGGGAGGTTTGGAGAAGTGCCTTGAGCCTTGGACTTTGTCAGGACCCTGGAAACAAACTGACTAATTAGGCCTTAGTGGAAAATGCCACACACCCAAGAACCACCTGCACTACGTGGTGAAGACCAGCTAAAGGGTAAGCGCAAAGTTAGGGCCCCAAACACCAAATGCTCCAAGGATGATAAAGGTTTCCCTCTATGTAGGCACCATCTTAGGAAAGAAGAAATAGTTCCTTTGGGAGTTGAATTTAGCATTGACTGAATATTGGCTAAAAGGAGACTGACTTACATGAGAATGTCTGGGATATCATTAATTACCAAGTTAATAGTTTTCCATAGCTACTAGAATGGGTGAGACCTTATAAAGAAGATTACATTTATAACAAGAAATAAATAGGCAGCATTTTCTTTGTACATTTGAGTATTGGTTGAAATATTTGGTTTTAATTTTAGATAATTAATTTTAGTTTTGCAACAAATAATGACTCCATCAAGGTGCACAGATATTCCCTAAATAAAGAGTAATTCTAAAACATAGTGAGATGCTGAAATATTGCTATGAATTTTCTGAGAAAGCTATAAATATCTCCTCTCTATCAATCCCTTGGTCTTTTACTGATAAAACAATACAAATACAATGCCTAAAATGTTATACTGTAATTTTTTTTCTGAAAGTATTGATTAAATCTGCTTTCCATTTAGCAAGTTGGAATGATTTGTATCCATTGGTATAGCATAAAAAAACTTTAGATAAAATATAAAAGTTTCAACTCTCCACTCCCTTTCTCCTTTATACACTCTTGTTTTTTGTCTCACTTGAAACATCTAATTAAAAAAATAGTGTAAGACATTATACTTCTTCACAGATCTCTTAACAATCTCCCTTAACAGTACAGAATATAGATTTCTTGCTAGTAGTTATGTAATGGTTGGAATTTTCTTTTCACTTGTACATCACTGACAACTCGCACATAGAAGAAAGGAGGCACAATTTACTTTTATTTTATATATAGAAAAGAGAAAAGAGCAGTGTAGATTTGAAGTAGAATAGCCTTTAAATTTATTCCATGATGGACTTAGAGATGAAAATAAAGAGTGTGAGATTTATACAAAGAGTAATAGTTTGTATGTTTAAAAGCAGACTCTGACCTCTGTCTTTGTGACTCTTATTTGATGATAGTATTGTCAGCTATTTTACTTGCTTAGAAAATTCATGTTGGAGTGTTAAACAGTTTCCTGGGTCATGGTAGTTATTGCAAAGAAATTGAGTAATTACAGGATATTCCCCCAAACTTACCTGCTTCTGGGACAAAGTTATTCTTAAAAGTATTTACCATATTACAAAATGTGAATATACTTTACTTAAAGTATAGCTCTCTTGCTCAGTATTTTTGAGAATAATATGTATTATGGTGATTTATGTGTTAATATTCAGGGAATGAGGAAGTTTTTTTTTAAGATTTCATTTATTTTCAGAGAGAGGGGAAGAGAGAAAGAGAGGGAGGGAAAGGAACATCAGTGTGTGGTTGCCTCTTGCACATTCCCCACTGGGGACCCGGCCCACAACCCAGGCATGTGCCCTGACCTGGAATTGGACCAGAGACTCTTTGGTTTGAAGGCTGGCACTCAATCCACTAAGCCACACCAGCCAGGGCAGAAAGGTTTTAAAATAAAAATTAAGATAGAAAATTTTGAGCCTTGGAAATTACTTGGAACTATCTACAAATTATTTGCTACCTCTTTTTAAAGACCAATATTTTATTATGGTATATAATTTGGGTTGAATAAATGAAGTTGTAATCTTTTCTTCTTCATTATGAATATGGCTTATATTTGAGAGATGTTTTGTAAACATTACAGACTTTTGACTCTTTGCCAAAGTGAACATTTTTGGAATAGCATTAACTATATCTGGCTAGACTTGAATAACAACACCACACATAGTCACAAACACACATACACACAGAAGGAACTGAGCGAGGAAGCCCATTCTCTTGAAACTCTGAAATAATATCTAACATAAACTAAGTTGTAGACTCAGATCATCACTAAGACCTAGAAAAAGTCAGTCTCCATAGACAACATTTTATAATTTTTGAGAACAGTGGTTTGTAAAACTACTGTGTTTTTTAAAAGGCTGTTGTACAAAGAGTAACAGCTGAATTTGGGGGGTTCAGAGGAAGAACAGATTGAAGTTCTCTGCGCTGTTAATACTTATCCCCCAAAACCCACTGGACTGTGAGAGGTAATACTAATTTCTGTTTCCACAGTCGCTCACCTCACTGACTCAACAGAGATTTCCCGAATAGCTCCTGTGTGTCTGTACCTGCTGAACAGGGGAGGAGGTGGGGGCACACTAGCAAGGTTTCTGCGCTCAGGGATTTTTTTTTAATCTACTGGCGCGATTTGATAATAATCAAATACTCAAACACATAGTTGCAAGCTGTGAAAGGAAGGTTGTCAAGTGTTTGGGAGCTGGGGTGACTATGTGGCTCTTCTCAGGAAAAGGGACTTTAAGGAGCAGCAGTGATCAATCATACAAGCAGGGAAGGGGGCTGCTGATGTGCCATTCGGAGGAGCCCTGCCAGAACCGAAGAAGCTGAAACACCGTCATTTGGAAACACTGCAAAGTCTTCAGAGGAGGCTGGGGAAATATAGGTAGGAGCCTCTTGTGTAGGAGTTTTATAGGATTGGTTCAATATTTTGATTTTTATAACTAAGAGGGTCTTCAAATGGGTTATCTCCTGGCTATAATCATGGGCAGACAGGTTTCCATGTTTCTGCTTGCGATTTTTAGTCAGCAGGGTTTTTTTGTTTGTTTTTTTGCTTTGAAAAAAAATGAATCATTTCGGTAGGTCATACTTTCTCGGCTTTGTTCAGAGGCTGCCTATCCCTGCTGGCTTCGCACACATACTCTTGTTTGACCCCCGAGGAAAAGGTGCTTGCAACTTTGCTCAAGGATCACTACATATTGTACTTAAAAGAGCATCGAGAAGAGCGGCCGCACAGCGAACAGAAAGGGTAACCTGCAACCCCAGCTCAAACCTTGCAGGCGGAGTCTGCGTTGCTGGGAGCTGGGAGCGGCACTGGTTGCGGGGGGAATGGGAGGAGCGCAGCGCTGCAACCCAGTGCGCATGACCGCTTTGCGTTGCCAAGGCAGCGGAAAGGCGCCACCTGGAAGAGGGCCCCGGCTCAGCTGCCGGCACCCAGAGGGACCTGGTATTCCGTGCTGTCTCGGGTCTGACTGGTTCCTGAGTCAGTCTTAAGCAAGGTAAAGCAGGCGAGGAGCTGAGTCTGTTGCAACGGAATGGCCACCCGCCTAGAAGCTGAGGATTCAGGGGAGCAAGGTGAATTGGCCCAAACGGACATCAGCGCTACGGCCGACCTTTCCAGTGAGACCATCCCGTCCTTCACTGAGGAGGTACAGAGTTCCGGCTCATTCAGTTCCTCCGGAGGACTGCCCCCCAGGTCCCAGGACTCTGGAAGCAGGCCTGGGAGTGGGAAGTCGACCACATGCTGGGAATATCAAGACAAACCATCTGAACTTTCAGAAAGGAGGTTTAGTTGGAAAAGGATCAACTACCTCAAGGGCAAAGAAACTAACTGTGGACGGTACCAACCAGACACTAAACTTCTTCAAACAGAAATCACTCCGGTATCTGATGAACAACTGAATGCCCTGCAGTCTTTTTGCACCAGTAAGGTAAACCTGATCCATCACAGAACAACCTCTAAGGAGAAAAAAAGCAGCAGACATAAAAAGCTGCCGTATAGATTGGATGCAGAGGCTTTAGACATAGGTGCCTTAAACTGTACCGTCCCTGATGAGCTTATGAACAGAATCTGTTTAAAAAACATGATGGCAACACTGAAGCAGGTGGCCACGGCTAAGCAACACATTCCTTCCAGGTGTCCGAACTGTAACAGAAAAAGAGCAGAATTGGCTCAATCTGCCTTCCTGAAACGAAAGAAGACTTTACTGGAGTCATTTCTACTCCAAGAGAAAATAGATGAACATCTTCATACCAAAGACTTTCTTACCCTTATTGGAGAAGCACACCAGGGCCTTCCCAGGCTTTCAGATGACCCCAGAATGATCTGGAAAAGACTGAAGGAGAAAAGTCAGAAGAGATACTCTGGGTTTGGAAGGTCAGATACAGAGCAGAAGATGTAGCAGAATGGAAATAGCGCTTGGCATTCTAATAGTGCTTTTGCTCTGTCACTTCTCACACCTTTTATTCTAACCAAACAGGAGATGCTGTTTATTAATGATAATGTGTAATGTGGATAGATGTTTCTGTTGTGTATTTGAGTAATTATCATTTCTACAGGCTGTCTGGAAACTAACTTAAAACTTTATTATGCTTTTTTCATAGATTCGAGGACTAAAAACTTCCAAACCAGCATCTTTTCAGGGAGATCCTGGTGGTTTGGACTAGGGTTTTGAGAGTACAGATAGAAACACGGAAATGTAAGAGATACTTAGAGAGGTAATCATTGACCGTCTTGGTGAAGAAATGGATATGGGTATTTAATGAAAGGTAAATACTGAGAGTGTTATTAAGTTTCTGACTTCTGTACTTGAATAAATAGTAATTTCACTAAATTACATACAGAAATATTGGCAAGGATCATGTTTGATAAGACTGATTAAGAGTGATTATTTGGACAGGATTGTTTCGAGGTACATTGGAGGCATCCCCTTTGAGAGGTTGAGAAAGTTTTGGTTATTTGTGCTCACAGTCTGCAGATTTGAAGTAAAGGGAAAGGGCCACAGACCATTGGCATGTAGTTGGAAACTGAAGACATAGACGTGGTACGCTGCTCTGGAAGAGGGGAGGGTGAGAAGTGAACAAGAGGTACGGCCAACTCCTGAGAGATTCCACAGTTAATGGCTGGATGGAGGAGAACAAGCCAGCAGAGAGTTAGAAGAAATTGTCATAAAATCATAAAACCAGGAACGTGTAGTGCCACAGACAGCAAAGAGAGACTATTTCAAGGAGGAGGGGTTTCATGAGCACACAAATGCCATAGAGAGTTCACGTGAGAGGCTGTAGTCGCGTCTTGGGCTCTGGTTACCTTAGCAACAGCCACTTCACTTATAGAAATTAGCCAGACAGGCAAAGTGTGTTGAGGAACAAATGTAAGGAAATGAAGGGTGTGCGTATAGACTACTTCTCGAAGTTCAGCTGTGGAAGAAAGTGAGGTAGCTGGAGGTATACGTATAATTGAGGGAAGAATGCCCTAATAAATTATCTAAAAAACTATTTTGGTCATAAAGAGTTTATGAAACTTCTCTTGTCCATCCTGATTTCTATTCTGATGAAACAGTATTATCCCCTGAAAATACTATGGTCTTTTGAAAATATAGTTATAGGGGAAAATGTTAGCTAGCATTCTGAGGAATTATACTTATTTTTCATAAAAATATAGATCCTATAATTTGTGACAATACCTAGAAGTCATTTTTCTACATGTCTAACACCTAAGCTATCATGGTCAAAAAAGAAATTTGTAAAAATCAGCATAAAATTGTATTTATAATATATTCCAATACCACTCTTTGATTTTTAGATGTTCATTTATGCATAAAGATATTCCTTCTCCTCTACAATTTATTGCATTTCTTAAGTCATTCTTAAATAAAATGGAAACCAAATCATTAACATTTGCATAATAACTTTCTATTTGAAATACACATTATGTCATACTTTATCTTTGGCATCTCCATGTAGTCACATTTCACATAATCAAAATTCTGAATAATTTCCCATTTAGAATCCCCCCATTAAAGGTCATAATCCACCCATGTGGTTAACTAAGCTAGAAATCATAGAATCATCTTTTGTTTTTCTCTCTGTAACTCAAACCCGAAGCTATTTTTCAGCAAGACCATTAGATCTTTCTTCTTCAGCGTCTCCTGGCCATAACTTCTTATTTCCAGCTCATTGCCACCTACTTCCGCATCTCAGCCCTCCCACTCGGCGCTTCTCCGTATAGTTCTCAGCATTATCTTTCCAATGTACACGTCCGTTCAATTAATTCCCTTGACTGAAAAAATTTAAATGACTAATCAGTGCATAAGAATAGTTTAAATTGATCAAGGCCACATATTAAAGCCCAAATTTACCTGTATAATCTCATCTATTCTCCCCACCCCTCTATATTAAGCCTCTGTACGAGACTTGCAATTCTCTGAGCTCATTATGGTTTACAAGTACACATTTGTTTTACTAAAATTTTCTTAACTGCCTTTTCCAGCTGGTGTGCTTCTCTTTTCCCCTTCCTCACGCTCCACTCTCCTACTCTCCCTCCTCTTCCTCATTTAGTTTTAAATGTTAACTATAAAATAAGTAATATATTTACATGGCTCAAAAATCAAAAGGATATCACAGAATTGGTGTGAAAAGCTGCCCTTCCACACTGTTTCCAACCGACTTCATTCTAAGCTGGCCTGTCGCACCCCTACTCCGCCAGGGTTGACATTTGCTAGATCGTGGGGAAGTCAGACATCCTGGGATAGCAGCAGAGGCAGGGGCAATGCAGGGAACTGGGGAGTGGCTACTTACCAACCAGGACAGAATATTTGTGTTGCAACTAGTACAACCAAATTAGTGGATGTGGCTAGCTATGCATGTAGCTCATAAGAGGCCACTTATATTAGTTTCTCATGTATTTTTCCAGTGTTTCTTTATACAAATACAAACACTAAAGATAATTCACTATGTACTCTCTTTGGTACCTTTTTGTTCTTGCTATTTTTTTTCTTGTGATAAAAATATATATGTGATAAAATACACATAATATGTAAAATATATATACCTGTATAAAATAAAATTTGCCATTTTAATCATTGCTACTATTCAGTGCTATTGAATAGTGCTTTGAATTGTACTATCAGTGGTAATAATTACATTTACTATGTTGTGCAACTGTTACTACTATTTCCAAAACTTTCCATTACCCCAAAGAGAAACTCTTGATTCATGAAGCAATAATTCCCTATTCTCATCTCCTTCCCAGATCTTACCAAGCTCAAATGTACTGTTTATCTTTATTTATTTGCTTATTCTACATATTCATATAAGTGGAATCATAACATTTGTTCTTTGTGTCTTGCTTATTTTATTGCATACTGTTTTCAAGATTTATTCATGTTGTAGCATGTATCAGAATGTTGTCCCCTTTGTGGCTGAATAATATTTCTTTGTGTATATTAACATTGTTCATTGATTTGTGATGGGCACTTTGTTTTCACTTTTTGGTTATTGTGAACAGTGCTGCTATGAGCATTAGCAGACATATATCTGAGCACCTGTTTTTTTTTAAGATTTTATTTATTTATTTTTTTTAGAGAGGGAAGGGAGGGAGATAGAGAGAGAGAGAGAGAGAGAAATGTCAATGTGCAGTTGCTGGGGGTCATTGCCTGCAACCCAGGCATGTACCCTGACTGGGAATCGAACCTGTGATGCTTTGGTTCGCAGCCCATGCTTAATCCACTGAGATACGCCAGCCAGGGCTAATGAGCACCTGTTTTTAATTGCTTGGGGTTGCTACCTAGGAGTAGAATTGCTGCATCACACGGTCATTTTATGTTTAACTTTTTAAGGAACATTAAAATTCTTTCCTCAGGAGCTATAGCATTTTACATTTGCGGTGACATGCCAGGGTTTGTTTCCTCTCATCCTTGCCCATTTTCCACTTTTGAAAAAGTATAACCATCCTAGTAGGAATAAAGTGCTGTCCCATTTTGCTTTTGACTCACATTTTCCAAATGACGAGTGATGTTGAGCATCTTTTCTTGTGCATATTGGCCATTTGTTTATCTTCTTTGGAGAGATGTTTATGTAAGTCCTTTACCCACTTTTAAAATTGGGCTGTTTGTCTATTTTGTTGAGTTATAGGAGTTCTTTATATATTCTGAATATGAAGCCCTTGTCAGATATAAGAGTTGCAAATATTTTCTCCCATTCTGTGGGTTGCCTTTTCAGTTTCTCGATAGTATCCTTTACTGCACAGATGTTAATTTTAATGAAGTCAAAATTGTCTGCTTTTTCTTTTGTTGTCAATGTTTTTGCTGCTATATTTAAGAACTATTGCCAAATCTAAGATAGATTTGTCCCTATATTTCTTTTGAAGTGTTCTATAGTCTTAGACCTTATGTTCAGATCTGTAATCTAATGTGAGTTAATATTTTGTTTCTAGTGTGAGATAAGGCTTCATTATTTTGCATGTAGATACCCAGTTTTTCTAGCACCATTTTTCAAGAGATTGTACTTTCCCTGTTGAATGGCCTTGTACCCCTTGTGGAAAGTCAGTTCACCATAAATGTGAAGGTTTATTCTGTTTTACTGACCTCTATCTCCATCCTATGTCAGGACCACACTGTTTTGATGACTGTGCTTTTTAGTTAGTTTTGAAATCAGTAAGTGTTAAATACTCGTATTCATTTCTGTTCTTTTTTTTCAAGTTTTTTTTTGTGGTTATTCAACATCCCTTGAGATTTCATATGAATATTAGGATGGATTTTTCTATTTCTGGAAAAATGCCATTGTAATTTTGGTAGCAATTGCGTTGAATCTGTATATTGCTTTGCTTAGTGTTGTCACCTTAACCATATGAAGTCTTCCAATCTGTGCACAAGGGATATCTTTTCATTCATTTAGGCATTCTTTAATTTCTTTCAACAAGATTTTTTATTTTTCAGTGTATAAGTTGTGTGCTCCTTTTGTTGAATTTATTACTAATTTGTTACCTTGATTGCTATTGCAAATAGATTTCCCCAAATCCAATTTCTTTTTACATGTTCACTGCTTAGTACATAGAAATACGACGGATTTGTGCATGTTAATTTTGTATCCTGAACCTGCTGATTTTACTTATTTGTCCTAACAGTTTTTTTAAATGGATCATTGGGATTCATTAGCTATAAGATTATGTCATCTACACACATATAATTTTACTGTTCTTCTTTTAATTTGGATACTTTCCCCTCCTCACCCAATTCCCCAGACTCTCACTCCCAGTGCCCTAACTAGCAGAAGTACTGGAAGCAGCCATGCTCATCACATCCCTGACCTAAGGGGCGGAGCTTTCAGCCTTTCACCACTGAGTATGATGTTAACTGTGGGTTTCCTATATGGCCTTTTCCATGTTAAGAAAGTTCCCTTCTGCTCTTAGTTTATTCAATGTTCTCATCATACAAGGATGTTGGATTTTGTAAAAGTTTTTTAAAATTTTTGTTTCATTTTGACCAGATGAGTGATCCTGTGGCTTGCCCAGCCTAAAACCTTACCAAGCTTTGCACTCACCCCATAACCCTTACACAGCGACTGTCAGACTTAAAGCCTGTATGGCCTGTGCGCTCCTCAGGCGCCAAGATAAATTCATACTATAACCTGTGTCTCAAGTAATCTGATTTCTTTCTTACCTGATTGTGAGCAACTGAAGGATAGAGACTCTATCTCACGTCCTATCTACACTACTTAGCACAGTGCCTCACATATGGTGCTTGACAAGAGTTTCCTGGCTGATAAAAGGAGCATCTGAACAATGAAATTTAATGTCTTTTGCACCAAAAGAAGAAAACAATCTGGTAGCATACTCTTTTCTGTCAGTGTTTTGCCTTTGTGTTGTTGTTTTCCGTAATTTTTGTCTCCATGGATTATTGGATTCCCTTTTTTTAATGTATGTACATAATTTATCTCAGTAGAAATTAGTGGAAAGCTTTTTGAGAAGACATATTTCCAGGAAGTATGCAGTCAATCAATACAGTATTCATTTAAAAGAATTAATTTGAAAATATTTCTCTGGAATCCACATTTTACATGGAAAATTTTTATCTGAATTGTTATTTTTAAAGAGAGTTTATGACTTTTTGCAATTTTGAAATGGTGTGAACATTCTTGATGCTTGAAAGTAATTTTTATTGCCTCTGAATAAATGTAAAAGGAATGAATATTCTTTCTCCAAAATCTTTATAGTTGTACCCAAGAGATTCCAACACAGCTGGAAATTTGGAAAGGAAAAGAAATCCCATCAGATCAGATGCTAAGAAACCATGTATTTCTCCAATGCACTAGAAATGTACCTGGCAACTCAGTACAGAATTATACTAATATTTAATTTATGTAACTATAATACCTAAATTATATAAACATGCATCTATTTTTTGTCTTATAGATATTTTACCAAAAAATAAAATCCTGCACCAAAAACCAAAGCTACGCATTTAACGAACACAAGAATAATGAAATCCTTGAAAAGAAGTTTGGTCCTGAACATCTGAGTCATTCAAATTCCAATCTAAGAACTGTTTAGGAATGTTTGGGACACTCAGCTGAGAATACCTCCAATTTTCAACATGTCAGTTTAATTCATAATGAAGCCTAATATAGAAATTTAGTTGTTTCTGCAGCAACATAGCTAAACAGGTTGCAAAGAAATAGGGATTCTGGCTCTATCTGGGCATGGGTTCTCCCTCAAGTTTTTCTGGAACTGACAGATGAAAAATACAAAGTAGTTAATTTAAGAAACAGAAAAGGAAAAGATAGCTTAACATCTATTCTTAGTTGACAACATCTTTTACAATAGAGAATTCAGAAAATTCCAATTTGTAGTAGACTCAGAGTACAGTGCAAACTGCAAAATTCTATGAGGGTGGCTCTAATCATCCTGAGGCCCAGTTTTGATGATTCCACTGTTTGTTGAAGTATAAACTGAGGTTTAGGAGAAAGTAGATTGTGGTCATCACACTGAAAATCTGTTTTGGATGTCAAGATGGATGGCCCCACACAATGCCTGAGTGGGTATGAAAAGGTTCATCGCACGTAGGATGAGGGCTTCTGGGGAGACAGGGCAGGCTCTCAAGCTGATCTGTGCATGGCTTGAGAGAGAGGAGAAGAGACTGGCTTGGCTTTTTCTATGATTAGGGAGTGAGGATGAGGGACTGAGGTGAGGATTCCCACCTGCAGGCTGGACCTCCTCACGTGGTTTGAAATTCCTGCCAGTACCAAAGGAGGGAGCATGTGGTTTTCTTACCAACCCAAACCTGGGGCAGAGGGTAAGGCTTGAAAGTTTTTGATTGTCAAGCACCAGAGATGGAATCAGACTATATTATAATGCATCCTTGATGTTTGACTGATGATGGAAGTGTGCCATGTTTCATTTAATTAAATTGTAACTTGCTTAAGTGTGGCACAATGGTGCTTTATCAGGCCTGTTAGCCTGACCGGTAAGGGTGGTAAAAGTCCCACTGAATATCTTATTCAAGAGCCCAGCTTTGTCTGTTTTTAGAAGTGGTCACTCTTAATGCCTGAAACTCCAAAGTAGATAAAGTGAGGCCTGTATTTTGGCTTTACTATGTAATCTTGATTCATATTTTGGGTATTTGTGAGACAAGAGATTCCTGTAGTTATTTTCCTTGAAGTAGAAAACTTTGGATAAGTAATAGCTGTTCCTCCCATTGGCAGAACAGGTCTGTGGCTAGTTCCATTGGCAATGGCCCAAGAGTCTGTAGAAATGCATGGAGGGCGTCTATTGTTGGTTAGGGTAAGATGACTGCCTCAAGTTCAGCTAATTTTGTGAACCCTTGATCCCATTCTTTATAAAGATTGTCTGGATGAAGAAATGAAAGCAGGAGCCCTCTACAAGTCTTCACTGTGGGTACTTTGGACACTGTTCATAAAATGTACACTCCAACCGCTCTTCAGTCATTTGACCCCAGAGAGCTCTCCAGGTAGCCAGAGGTCTGAGAGGGGAGAACTCTTCTAGCACCTTGTCAACTGACCTGGGATTGAGGACAGAAGAAGCCACCTTCTCCTGTGGGTGGGATACTCCAGAGGGCCCAAACGTAGCTGTATCCTTTAGGTGACAGTCTGTCACAGGAAAGAGGCCCTGGTGACTGTGGCTGAGCTTGGGGAAGGCAGCTTCTTGCCCCACGGAAATGTATGGTGTGTCACAGGCTCAGGACCTGCGGGAACCTCTGTTTCCAGGAGAGCCCTGTGTGCATGTGGTCAGCACTTATCACTGCGATGGTGCATGGTATGGGGCTGAGGTGGGCACCTTCCCACACCAGAAATCCATGGGCAACTTATGGTCCTCAGGGATGGTCCAGGGATTTCAGAAGTTACATGGGGAGGTTGCTGAAGCCTCTCCAGTGGATGACTCTCTGGGGGCACAGAGACGGGAGCACTACTGGGAGGTACTATTGTATTAAAATTTGAATAGACACTGGAGCTCTCTATTATAGGGGGTCCCAATTCAAGGTGGGCCAATTTGTGAATAACAAATTAAATATGCTTAAGTAAAATTTGTAAATGAGGAATCTGTTGCCTCCAAATCCAAAAATAAGCCTAAAAATATTAAGCCCATTTGCATGCTGTGGGTGTAGAGAGAGTCAATTGCTCTTCCTGGCAATATTAGAGATGTAGAAACTCTCAGCTTACCAAGTAATTTTCAGGAATTTAACTGGGCTTATAAGACCTTGTACTATGCACAGGGAAATGCCTATTCCTTTTCTTGTGCTCTCTCTCTTCTTCCTCATCTTTGTTTTCTGCTTTGTCTTCCTATCTAAAAAGAGATTTACTGTTCAGGGTGGGGCAAAAATAGGTTCATAGTTGTTCCTATGGAAAATAATACAATAATTAATAAAATAATAATATGAGAATAAACTCTGTGTTTCGCCTACTCACAACTGTAAATCTACCTTTGCCCCACCCTGTATTTCATTCAATTTGGAGTACACACCTAGAAAAAAATGTAATGCATTAAGAAAATAAAATTAAAATTCAGAGAGAGAGGGAGAGAGAAAGAGAGAGAGAGAAAGAGAAGAAATGTTAGGGAACAAGAAACCCCATCCACTCTTCCTGGAGAACAAATTCATCTCTTAAAAACATGAATATCTCTACAACTTCTGGAGGTACTCACACAGAGCTCCTAGGGCAGCAACTTTTTGAAAACACATGACATGGGAATGCACACCCTTGGAGAGATTTTCTCCCATAATGAAGTGGTTAGGCGGTGAGACAAAAACAAACAGAAAAAAACATTTTTACAACTATTCTGTACAATACAGCATCACAAATACAGTATATAATATTATCATTTCAGTGTATTGGTGACACAGATAAACCTATTACTACTTTTTTTAAGCAAAATATTGATTCTTTAGGCAAGAAAGGAAAGTAATTAATACCGCATCCTCCTGTGAGTCAGTGACTCTGAGTGTGGTTGGCTCCTTTGGGAGGGAGACTACACTCAATGCCTGAGGTTGTTTGCATGGTAAAATGAAGTTGTAAAAATTGCACTGGGTGTCACTGACTTTGTCAGCACAGGCCTTCAGGAGCTTGTCCTTGTTAGAGCTGGTTGCTTATGGAGTGATCACTGGTGGGATCCTGGCCAGCGATCATGGTGGCTTGCTGAATCCATGAAAGCTGTTTCTCATTTGAGCTGGCCGAACTAGTGCTGTGCTGGGTGTACTTCTGTCTGTGTGTTCTGCTGGGCATTGGTGGGAGTGTCTGAGTGCCCGCTACTAGCTGTAGCAGCAGATTGATGCACCTGCGGATCTTTCCTGTGCTGGTCCCGTTCCACTGCATCACCTTCAGGGTCTGTTCAGGGCTGCTCTGAATCTGCTGGGCTTGGTCCTGCGGCTGGATCTGGGAAGGGAACATTAATTGAATAGGGTGATCCAGACGATATCTGAGTTGATAGCATTCGGGATGAACTTTGAATAATGAGAAGTCAGAGATAGCAATTGACTATGTCCTGAAAGGGGTTGGGTGGGGGGTTTTGTTGCTCTGAGGAATGAAGAAAAATCTGAGTGCCAGGAGCAGGGGTGATAGGATCTGCTGATCTGATCTAGCCTGCAGCTTCCCAAGTGTGGTCTGGCCTCACGGAGGCCACATTGTTATAACGATCTGCTTGAGCTGGATGGTGGTCATGGAGCTGATGGTCCGCTGGTCTTGATGCTGGCCCTGGACCTGGCCCTGGGCAGGAGCGAGCTGCTAAGCCAGGGTGAGGTAGGACTGGATGGGCTCAGCCAGAGAGCCTGCTCCTGACATGTTGGCAATCCTGATCTCCTGGGAAAGTACCACTGAGAAAGTTAAACTGATCAGATTTGGTGGTTGCCATGGCAATATCATTCTTCTATAGACTCTGGCACTTGTCTACTTCTGGGAGACCCTGGGTAAAAGCTGGGCCTCCTTAGCAAACAGCACAGGAGCATCCCACTGCTTCTTCACATCCTGAAGCAGATGTCCTGTACCATTACCTGGGCCCCGCCATCATTCCGTGTTGAACCCTGGGGCTTCCGAGGTGTCAGGCAATCTAGAGGCCGGCTCAGGGTAGGGGATGGGGACAAAACAAGGGGTGACAAAATCAAGGTGGCCCCCACCAACAGTCTCCCGCATCTCACTTTGTCGCCAAATCTGCTGCTGGCACTCAGATTTTTCTTCATTTCTCAAAGCAACAGAGTTCCCCACCCCTCAGTTCAATTGCTATTCTCTGGCTTCTCATGTTTCAAAGTTCCCCCCAATACTACCAGCTCAGAGATCTTCTGGCTCACCCTGTATAAATTAATGTTGCTTCCCACCAGTTACTTCGCACTTGATATCTACCATTATTTCCTCCAGTGGGCTTTAATCAACTATGTGATGTTTAATTTTTAAATTGTCTAATTTTTCATACCACATTAGAATCTCCTTGAAACTGGGACCTTATGTTAATTCTTTGGATCACTGCCATAATCTGAGACAACAAAAACATGGCAAAAAAGCATAGGATGAAAATCTGGCCTGCACACAGGCAGAAGTCATGCTTTGTAGGTGCAAAGACCCCCAGAGAGAGAACCGAAATTGTGGCAGGTGTCTATACCTTAGCTTAGGTGGGGCGAAGAGGCAGGCCCATTCAAGTGAGATGTGGATGAGATGAAGATTCCCAAAAGTGATGCTGGCTCAAGGATGCTGGCCATTGATTTGATGGAAATTCTGTTGGAAGTGTGCACAAAAGTTCTTCCTACTCACTCCTCCTTCCTTCCCTTACTCCTTCCAGCAAAACTGCATTGCTGTCTAAAGGTTTTCCTCAACTGCCATTGCCTTCCCTCCTGGCAAACCTCTCCCACCTCCAATCCCATATTGGCCCCTGGTTCTTATGGACCCAAACTAATGCAATACTTGGTATAAAGGAATTCATTCATTCATTCATTAAAAATATTGTTGAGAGCTTACTGTTTTGTAAACACTAGGAGTTTACAGAATAAGGCATGACACTGCTTTCAAGGGACTTACTGTCTTTTTGGAACACAAAACTAATATGTATACAATACAATGAGGCTATTGCAGTGATAAATATATTTTGAATACAGTCAGAGATCTTGGTACTTTAAGGAAATTTATTCAATAGAATATACTATCTGATAAAAGTAGTCAAGGATATATTTCTGGAGTAGAAAGAAGGAAGAAATAAGAGTGGAGAGATAGTTATAGGACAACAGAAATTTACTGTCACAGACTTCTGATGGCTAGAAGTAAAACATCGAGGTGTTGGCAGGGTTGCTTCTTTCTGAGGGCTGTGACAGAGAATCTGTTCTTTGCCTCTCGCCTAGTTTCCGGTGGTTTGCTGACAATTTTTTGTGTTTCCTGGCTTATAGAAGCATCACACCAATCTTTGCTCATGTGGCTTCTTTCTGTGTCCTTGTCTGTGTCCAAATTTTCCTGTTACTACACCAGCCATATTGAATTAGGGCTTTCCCAAATGACCTCGTTTTAACTCTGTTGCCTTTTGAAAGGCCCTATCTTCAAACAAAGTCACATGCTGAATGAAGCACTGTGGGTTAGGACCTCAGCACATAGATTTTGAGGGGGACAAAAAAGTCAAACCATAGTAGAGGAGGCAACAAAGCAGCAGGATGGAATTCCCAGAACTTCATTCTTGTCAGATCATTCTAGACTCTTAGCTGAAGGCAGGTAGTCAAGGTAATTTTTTTTCAATAATGGCTGTACATTAGAATTATCTGAGAAGATTTCAAAATCTATCAATGCCCAGACCTTCGTGTGTGTGTGTGTGTGTGTGTGTGTGTGTGTGTGTGTGTTTATTCTGATTTAATTGTCATGGGGTAGAGGTCTGGCAGTAGTATCTTTAAAAAGCTTCCCAAGATGGGGTGATGCAAAGGTGCATTTAGAACTACTGTTTTAGGATGGCAAAGCATAAGGCAGGAAGGTAAATTTGTAGGCTGCCTCATTAATTAAGGACAAATATATAAGGTTCTGAAACAAGACATCAGCAGTGGGAAAGAGGAAGAAAGGATAAGATAGATGGTTTCTAGCAATGGAAGTAAGTCAGAAGGATTTGGTAAGTGATTGGAGAGAGGGGTGGTGATAGCAAAGAGTGAAAGGTGACACCTGTGTCCCATCAGGTATATGCTGGTGTCATCAGCAGATATTAAAGATAAAATATGTTGGTTCTTTTGCCAAGAGCATAATCATTGAATTAATTGGGCCTTTAAAAACTCAACTTGTTATTTTGACCTAATTATAGGTTCACATGCCCTGGTAAGAAATAACAGGGAGGGATCTCATGTACCATTTGCTCAGTTTCTCTCCATGTAACATCTTGCAAACCTATTGTGCCATGGCACACTGATGTATTCAAGAAACAGACAGTTCCATCACCACAGGGACATTTTGAGTTTCAGGTGCCAGTAGATGGTGGGCAAGTAAGACTTGCTAGGATGCATTCTGTAGCAAGTGCTCTATACCTAGTTTTGAGTGCTCAAAGGCCATATAAATCTACCAAAACTAAGTAAGATCTGTGTACTGTCAGCTTCCTCAGTATAATAATACACAGTGGAATTTTTTAAATTTAGGATTTTACATAATGCACACCCAGCAGGCAGTTGCACATACATATAGGTAGCCATTCTGACCTCAAGAAATTCTCGGGGAGATGGCTTATGCACACGCACTCACACACACGTGCACAGATGCCCCACAAGCACGTACATGCACAGGTGCAGCTCTTAACAGAAGACACAAGATTTTGTGAGTGGCCACTGTATGAACCCCACACATTTGAAGTGACGATTCTGTCTTTTAAAGGGTGTGTTTTCATTTTAACCATTACCAAAAAAAGAGTGATTAAAAACAGCTGGAACATATGTCTATTTTCACCTCCTCCATCTGGAGCTTTGTTTTTGGCTATCACAGACATTTTCCAAACAAAACTCTGTTGAACAAAATGATAAATGTGGAAGAGACATGTTTGAAGGGCTTTATAGAATCCAAAGCATTGGTGTGTGTTTCAAACATAAAACTAAACCTTTAAGCAGCACAAATGGTTTGCTTTTGATAATTGATGTGACATGTAATTTATATTTGTAATTGGGCAATGTTGTTAACTATAATGCTGGCCATTTAATCAGTTGGTACCATATAACTGGGAAGTAAAAATTAAGTCTTTTATTATTTAATATTTCAATAGGACAATTAGACAACTAACATAATGTACTAGCCTATCTCTCAAGTGTGTTAGTAATTTGTTCTTGGACTCACCCCTTTCCTTAAATTTTCCCATGGAAAATACTATAACTAGACTCTCATCATGTCATGCCTTAAGTACTACAACTTACTCACTCTTTCTTCACTTGACTATAGTATGTTTTTATACCAATATATTCTACATAATAATTCCAGGTTAATCTTCTAAAACATCAGTTCTATTGTGTATGGACTAAAATTCAAAATCCTTGACTTTATTATCTAGGTCCTAGTTCTCTTTTCAACAGGACTTAAGATTCCAGGCTTTTAAAGTCTTTGGCCCGAATTGCAGTTCTCCTAATTATAAGTGCATTTTGCAAAGATTCACATCCTAGCTTAACTGATGACTTTTGAGGATTTGAAATTAGTTTTCCGCAGAGGAAATAGATGAAAAATGAAAAAAAGATTGGGGATAATAGAATGAATAAACCTTGACTGATTTAAACCAATTAAACCAATCAATTTAACCAATTGATTAAAAGAGAGAAAATGGTATTAAGCATAATATTTACCTTAAGCCACTGGGTAGATTACCAGTGAGAGAGAACCCAGGAAAGAGAAATCTGGCAGAATGAGAAGGAAATAATTATTTTGAATTTGGTATATAACATCTATTTATTCCACAGTAGTTGAGAGACAGGGAAAGAGAGCAAAGGCAAAGATTAACATTTTTGGAGGCAGTAGGAAAATATAATTGCTATATTCATCCAACATAAGACCATTAAATATGAATTCACTCTACTACAAAAAAGATATGGCCTGGGGTATAGTATATTTAAACCCTCCAATTTTACTGGATAATCAAGCAATAAAATTGAAGTATATTCCATAAAAATGACAGAAACAAATATTAAATAAAAGTTCACATAAAAATCTTGGTACCATTTACCTTGAACTTTTGGCTCAATATAAGATGATTCAGAAATTATGGCTACTTAACTATCTCAGCAGCTGTTTTCACAAAGACTAAAGATACAGACTTGGGATTCATGCTTAAGTGATATTTATTAGACTAGGAGGAGTGTGGGGGCTGGGAGAGGTCACGGCTACTCTTTTGCTCTACATCTAGGGAAGTTCTTTTGTCTTGTGACCACGCACATAGTTGTGAGATAAGTGAGAAGGGAGGGGTCACCTGTCTAACTAGCTAGATTACCCAAGGGCGGTCCACCAGGTGATGGATGGAGTTAGATTACCCACACATTCCTACAAGAGAAGATATTTTTTCACAGTTCTGGATCATATCCACCCAGCATAAAACAGAATCTGATAACAATTATGGGTTGCTAGTGCACAGTGAGAAGTCAAACACCAAAGCCCGTCCTTGCCAAGTTTTTCTTTGTATTTTAACCACATGATCCATATTCTTCATTAGGCTATCCCTCATCTGTCTAAACAACAGGCTGTTGTTAGTTTATAAAACGTAACCATTCTTGGCCTGGACATGCTTATGCATGCTTTTTAAAAGTTACAACAAAATGAAAATGTTTGCATTACATATATAACAATTACAGAAAAAAAAAAACTAATTGGAAAACCCAAACCAAAACCAAATCTTTCTAAGAATGTTTGGGAAGATCTAATAAAACAACATTTACATTTACAACACTCAGGGGCAATGATTCTCTATTTTTTCTGGGAAATTTTAACACATCTTCTCAACAGCTCTGAGGCAGGCACTTTGCTGGCCAGCTTGCATGCACTCTTTGAGAGTAAGTTTCAGGTCAGTGTTGAGTGGTGTTGAACTGACCGTGTTGCTGAGCAGCTCAACTACTGAATCATGGAAAGTCATTTTTAATTTCCACTTTTTTATTCTAGTCCTTTGAGGATTTTTTTCAAGTTGGTCAGCTGTTTGTGTATTTCTTAATTTGTAGATTTTTCTGTTTGTTTGTTTCTTCTGCCCAATTCTATATGGAATGTTCCATTTTATTCTCACGGATCTAAGGAGCATTTTATACACCTCTTGGATCAGTTATCCTTTTTAAAAAACAGATATTGTATAAATATTTTTATTTTTAAAATGGATAACTTCAAGGGATTCCAAGGTCAGGGTGAGTGAGCACAACGGATGGAATACATGTACACGACGTGAAATGAGAGAAAAAGAAACAGCTACTGGGTGGCATTTCTAAGTTATGGTAAGGAGCTAGGTTTTATTTAAAGTGTGGTGGGCAATCTTGGGAAGATATGAAAGAGGGAAACGAAATAATCTAATATACACTTGATAAACGAGCACCCTCATTGTATTGCAAGGCCAGAGCGGAGGGTGAACTGAACTTGGTTGGTGACAGTGCCATTAGAAAGACCTGAAGGATGTGGGCAATATTTCAGAGGTACAGTTGATAGAATGTACGGGTGTATAAGCTACTGAGATTTGAGAGAAAGTGGGCTCATGGTCATGAACAGATTTGGACTTGGGCAACTTGGATGGATGGTGGTGAAACCCTCCAAGATGGAGAAAACTCAGGGAGGATTAGATTTATGGGATAGGGAGAGATCCAGGGTTCTGTTCGATCTTGTTCAGTTTAGTGTACCTCTGAATATTATTGTGAGGCACAATATTATAATATTATTAAAATCAGCAGTTGGGATATCTGAAGTTTGGGGGTAAGGTCAGATATTAATTCAGCAACAGGTTGGGGATTAAAGCTTGGAATTAAATATCTGAAGTTTAGGGGTAGAGATCAGATATTAATTCAGTGACACATTGGGGATTAAAGCCTTAGAACTGGGTGAGGTCACCTAGGGGGCACCTGTTGATAAAGAAAGAGACCAAAGACAAGGTCCCTGGGTGGCCCAAAAGTTAGAAGCCAGAACAAGGAGGTTCTGCAAGTAGGGTGACAAAAACTAGCTACATGGGACAAAAGGTCTTATATTTACTGACTTTTGGAATGACTTTTAATTCAAGTATTCTGTCTCCACTTCCCCATTTTTTTACTATTGAGATATTTATATTTTATTAACTGTAAAAAGTTTTCATATATCAATAACACACTTTGCTATAAAATGTTTGAATTCCCCCCCCGTTCTGTCTTTTGTTTAATTTATATTCTAGTATCTCCCTCATTTTTGTTTTTCTGTAGCCAAATCTACTGATAACTGTAATGTACTATATAACTCACTGCTTTTTTTTTCCTTTAGTGGGTACTTGCCCATCCAAAGTCTGATAAACACTGACCAATGTATTTTTCCCAATTTTGATACATTCTTATTTTAAAAATCACTTCAGCTTTTTAATTCATCTGGAATGCATTTGGGTAACTGAGCAGACATTTGCTGAAACTGCCGAGTGAATCTCGGTTAGCCAATCTCGCTGGCAAGGTTCTTGTTACTGAAGGGACTTCCCCGCGCAGAACCCTGAGCGCTGCCCCAGCGAGGGGCCGAGGGACCGGGGAGCAGCGAACAACACAGGACCCTATACTGCCTGAGCCAACAGCCTCTTTTGTTGTGAGCCTTAGGATTCTGTTTTGTTTTGGTTTGATTTCAGTGTCCAGGCAGTGATGAATCTCTGCTAACCAGGTTTGGTCATGTCAGCTTCCCAACTATTCTGTGTGAATCTGTCGTTTGTAATTCATCCCAGAAATGTTACTGAGTCACGCTTTTTAAACAGTCACACCCTCCTACCCTGCTCCCTCTTCTCCCCACCCAATATTTCAAGCCTGAGTGTTATTTCTTTTAAGACAGAAGTAGTATCTTAAAAGAAAGAAGTAGTAAGGCTGTTTAAAATTTCTTCCGAATTTGCACTGCCATATTCCTCACTGACTCCCACCCAGTTGTGTTCCAGTTGGCCGGGACTTTCGATGAGACCCATCATCAATTTTGTTAGCAGCAGACCCAGACGAGGTGCTTTGGAGAGAGAATCTGGCATCCCTAATCCGAATGCCTGGATCCCTTATTAATCCATTTATTTTTTTAGCACACCAGTTTTAGCATCAGAGAATTTAACCGCTTCAGTTCAGCAGGGTACTTGTGGCAGCCACTAGTTTTGTCCATCAAATATCTCCAGTTCTCCTGGGCACATGGTAGGATTGCAGTTCTTTGCTTCCCTGAAACTGAGTGTGACCATCTGATCTGCATGGATCAGTGAACTGCTGAATGGGAGTGAGGTGCCTCACTTCCAGGTGGGAGGTGTAAGACTCAGTATTCACCGACCTGCCAGTGCCAGAGACTGTCTGCCCTAGCAGCTGGGTGCTGGAGATGGACCAGTGTGAACAGACATGTGCCTCAAGTGAGAAATAAGCGTTGTTTTAAGTCACTTAGTTTACAGGGTGGTTTATTATTAGAGTGTAATGTAGCACCGCCTGACTGATACAGGATTGGTAACTTGTAGTGGGTTGCTATGGTACTCATCTCATTTGAAAACTTATTTTTTGAAAGAAAAACATACTGTTAATAGTTACACCACACTGACACAGTACAAATTGGTTAGGAAATCAGTTGAGCGCATCCTTGGGCAAAGAACTTGACTACCCATGTAGATTTGTTCATGCTGGTAAAATTGTTGTTCATCAAGTTAAAAATTGTAATATTGTGACAAAGCACAGGCCAAGAAGTTGAAAGAAAATACTCGTGCAAAGATCCTCTCACCATAAGTTAATAATACAACTTGAATAAAAGTAAACATGAAGCCTGAATATCAGACTGACTGATTTAAACAAAAAACAAACTTTATGATCTGCTGAAGATTGGGTCTCTTTTATTTTTTAATTTTGAAAATTGTTTTTAATAGTTCATTTTTACTGTATTTTTTCATTACTACTTATCCCTCCCCATAGACCTCTTTTATTGATTTTTTTCCTTGGACAGTGTAAGGTATTTCAATGAGGCTATTTTGGCCTACCTTTCATTTTAGATGAGTTTTCTCTAATTGTTGATTGTATGGCAATTGTTTTTATTTATTTATTTTTAGAAACAATCTAATTCCTTGGCTCTCTCCTTACATGGTATCAGATTCTCCCTCATTTCTTCTATCTCTTTGCGGGCATTCTGACGGGCTTTCCCAACTTTGTGCTTCGCCGCAGTGCTTCCGCTTTCTGTGCAAGCCTCCTCTGTCCTCCATGCAGCCCTCTTCTTAGCTGTATGTTGTACGTTTCCCTTTCTTCTAAACCCGGTGTCTTTACATTTCATGTAACCGCCTTTTCAAAACAAGGTTCTGATCACCCGCAAGGAACACACTTGTAATACAGAGATTGTTGCAGAACAAGCAAGTTAGGAGCAATAGCCTAATGTCAGGTTAATGTTATTTAATTTAAACATTTTATGTAAAGCATGCATATGTTAACGATGTATTGCATCATCCCTTTCAGTGGGTCTTGAAGATGACTCTCAGTCTTTGATTCCTGTTTCACTGCGACTTGTATACACTTCTGCACATACACATTTGTTGTGGAACAATAAGGTTGTCTGAGTCACAGACATCAGTTTTCGCTTCAGACAGCTGGAGCATCCGACTGGAAAGATGAATGGTCATTGGTGGCATTGTCATCATTGCTCTTCTGCACGGTCACAGGCATTAGGATCACTAAGAAAGAACTTGTAGAGATGCTTCCTGCTCTTCCTCCCTAATCAAAGGCACTTTTAGTTACTTAAAGGTTTTTTTTTTTTTTGCTAATAAAAATCACAAGCATGCTCCTTTTTTGAATGAGAGTAGTGTACTAGATGTCAGGTGGCCATTCTCCTGACTGTTCTATTATAAATGTACTAATTTCCATGAAAGTATATTATCAAACCAACATTACTGAATATAGCTTCTTAGAATAATAGAAATCATAATTAGGTAAGCAGAATTAACATATCTCTCAGTACCTGAAAGTCAGTTCTGTGTTTGAAAGTTTGATGACAAAGAAAAATTCATCAATATGTCCTAATTTTGGCATTTTCAACATACCCTCTATGAGCAAAATCAATATCAGATATTAAATTTACATCGAATATTTTAGTCTTCAAAGATATCTTAAAAGCTTTGACTCTTGCTGAGTTAAAGAAATCTGGGTGAAAGATATGCTGGTATTGATTAGAAATAACATATTAAAACACAAACATGCTTTTAAGTAGAGAAAGATTACTAATTGTGAAAATATGTATCATAAATGCAGTGCCAGAAATTGCTTGTGGTTTACTGTATCACGGTGCCTTAAAGAAGATCTTTAAATAGAACAACACATTTATTTTTCTGTAGATGCACAATCATTAAATCAACCTAAATAAAATGTTTTCAGTGAATCTTGTGGAAAACCTATGATCACTGCTATTTATGGAACTGGAATTTTTCACTTCTAAATATGTTGCACAAAAATTACCTAGAAAAATAAGATATTAAGTCTCTTCCTTTTATATATACAATCCCTGCCTATACATATATATGCTTATGTCTCCTAGAAGTGCATCTGATGAGATTATTCCCTGAAGTAACTCATTTTTCACTTTAGAAATGTTCTTTGGAAAGGAAAACGATACAAGTCATGTGGATAGAGTTAAATGATGAATAAGTGAATCCTAATAGCACCACATTTATAGTCCGTGATTGGATGGCAGCTTCAGCATAAGGCAGCTCAGTGTATAGAAGGGAAGGCATTGGGAACCCTTCCAATATGGCCTTCTATTTCCTTATTGCCAGTTCTCTTGACGTGGAAGGACTGGGAGGCTGGAGGCAGTTTGGGGACAGAAGGGAAACCTTCCTCGGCAGAGCCCCTGAGCTGCCGTGGAGCACAGTGCCCTGGAAAAACACGCTTCAGCCTCTATGCCTCCTATTTCCTGTTCCGTCGCGAGGCTCTGAGGCACTTTTTCAACCTGCTCAAGCGTTTTGATAATCAGATTTCTGATGGTCTTTCTTTTTTAAAAAAGATTTTATTTATTTTTTGAGAGGGAAGGGAGGGAGAAAGAGAGAGAGAGAGAGAGAAACATCAATGTGCTGTTGCTGGGGGTCATGGCCTGCAACCCAGGCATGTACCCGGACTGGGAATTGACCCTGCGACGCTTTGGTTCACAGCCTGCGCTCAATCCATTGAGCTACGCCAGCCAGGGCTCTGGTGGTCTTTCTTAAACGTAGTTATACTTTCATGGGAAAGATAATGTTTTAGCTCCTTAGGAGGTTAGCAGAGGAGCAGCACTAGATTTTCGGAAGAATCTGTGGTTTCAATGAGAGCACATGAGCTTAGAAAAGAGGCAGAAAGGAGAATGGAGACACTCCCTGTATGGCAGTCTTTCAAATGCAAGTCTGACTTCCCTTCCACATTTCCCCAGCAACTTCCAGGCTCCTTCCAGAACCCTGACTTCACTGAAGTAAAAATAATCACATGTAACGCTTCACACAAGCCAGGGGTGTGCTAAAAAGTTAGAACTCGAGCAATTTTTCTTACCAACACTTGTCATAACCAATTTCTTCATAATGTCAATCTTGAGAGCAGTAAATTATTTGACATTCTTACAATTTTCTGTCTTGTTAAATGCTTATGTACCCAGTATGGGGGTAGGGTACAAATCAGAAGCATGCTTTTATTTATTTTTATTAAGTTTAAGTGACATTGATGAAGAAGTTTATATAGGTTTGCAGCACACAATTCTATCACACATTGTCTGTAAATTGCATTGTGTGTTTACCACCCAAAGTCAAATCCCTATCCATAATCATACATTTGACTGGAACCACTTTTAGAACTCTGAGTTCTAAATTCTCATGATATAGATACACTCATTTCTTTTCCAAGGTTCAGTGTGAAGGAGAGGTTAGAACAGGGTGCCATCTTGTTCCTCATTAAAAAGTTCAGCAAAGACAAGGATAATTTATATACAGACTTTTATTGGCCATATATAGTAATGCGATTATACTCACATCATTGGAGCCAAAAGTACTTATCAAAGTAAGTGACATTAACATTTTAAAACATATTATTCACACTTAATTGGAAAGAAAATTTAGATTAAAGATAAGTGTTTTTCCAGCTTATGTTTCAAGTTTTCATTATACCTGGCATTGGATAATTTTTAAACTAGAGGAATGACATAAGAAGTAACATATCCCATTTCTTTCTTTCCTTTTTAAAGAAATTTTAAAATAAAGGGTATTTTACTTAAAATATAGATTTTGGGACTTCTAGCCAAGATGGAGGCATAGGTGGACACACTGTGCCTCCTCCCATAACTGAAGGAAGGACAACAACCAATTTAAAATACAAAAAACAAGCAGAACTGACAGAAAATCGAACTGTATGGAAGTCCGACAACCAAGGAGTTAAAGAAGAAACACTCACCTAGACTGGTAGGAGGGGCAGAGACAGGCAGCGGGGCAGAGAGGACTTGTGGCAAGGTGGCAGCTGGTGGATTGGGTGGTCCCATATTTGCGTATGGATAAACCAGGAGGAACAACTGGGGAGCCAGACAGACTGCATAACCCAGGGCTCCAGTGCAGGGAAATAAAGCCTCAAAACCTCCAACTGAAAACACCTGTGGGGGTTGAGGCAGCAGGAGAAACTCCCGGCCTCACAGGAGAGCCTGCTGGAGAGACCTACAGGGTCCTAGAATGCACACAAGCCCACTCACCTGGGAATCAGCACCAGAAGGGTACTTACAATTTGCTTGTAAGTAGTGGGGCAAGTGACTGAAAGCTGGCCGAGAGCTGAGCAAAAGGCACTCTTCCCTCTCAGATCCCTCCCCCACATACAGTGCCACAATGCAGCCATGTGGGTTGCCCCATCTGGTGAACACCTATGGCTCCACCCCTTACTACTAACAGGTGTGCTGAGATAAAAAAAAAAGAGGCCAGAAAAAATACAAGTAAGCAATGAAGAGATAACCAACCTATCAGATGCACAGTTCAAAACACTGTTAATCAGGATTCTCACAGAATTGGTTGAGTATGGTTGCAAAAGGGAGGAAAAAGTGAGGGTTATGAAAAGTGAAATAAAGGAAAATGTACAGGGAATCAATAGTGACGGGAAAGAGACTGGGACTCAAATTAATGGTTTGGACCAGAAGGAAGAAACAACAATTCAGAAAAATGAGGAGAGGCTTGGGAACCTCAGGGACATCTTTAAACATTCCAACATCCAAATCATAGGGGTGCCAGAAGGGGAAGAACAAGAAATTAAAAACTTATTTGAACAAATAGTGAAAGAGAACTTCCCCAATCTGGCAAAGGAAATAGACTTCCAGGAAGTCCAGGAAGCTCAGAGTCCCAAAGAGGTTGGACCCAAGGAAGCACACACCAAGGCACATCAGAATTACATTACCCAAGATTAAAGATAAGGAGAGAATCTTAAAAGCAGCAAGAGAGAAGGAGATAGTTACCTACAAAGGAGTTCCCATAAGGCTATCAACTGATTTCTCAAAAGAAACCTTACAGGCTAGAAGGGGCTGAAAAGAAGTATTCAATGTCATGAAAGGCAAGGACCTACATCCAAGATTACTCTGTCCAGCAAAGCTTTCATTTCGCATGGAAGGAAAGATAAAGTGCCTGCCAGATAAGGTCAAGTTAAAGGAGTTCATCATTACCAAGCCCTTACTATATGAAATGTTAAAGGGACTTATTTAAGACAAAGATCAAAAACATGAACTGTAAATGACAACAATCTTACAACTATCAACAACTTAGCTTAAAAAACAAAAACAGAAAAAAAACTAAGCAAACAACTAGAACAGGAACAGAATCACAGAAATGGAGATCACATGGAGGGTTATCATCAGGGGAGGGGGAGGAGGAGAAAGGGGAAAAGGTATAGGGAATAAGTAGCATAAATGGTAGGTAGACAATAGACAAGGGGAATTTAAGAATAGTACAGGAAATGTAGAAGCCAAAAAACATATGTAAGACCCATGGACGTGAACTAAAGGCAGGGTGGGGGGGGCAGTTAATGCGGGTGGGAGGGGGTGTGCAGGGTGGAGGGGAATACGGGGGGAATGGGACAACTGTAATAGCATAATCAATAAAATATATTAAAAACAGTAAAATATAGATTTTGCCAGTGTTTCTCAAAACATTTTGGTCTTAAGACCCCTTTACACTTTTAAAAATTATTGAGAAACCTAAAAAGATCTTGTTTATATGTGGATTATATATATTTGCTATATTAGATATTAAAACTAAGAAATGCTCAAAATATTTATTCACTTAAAAATAAAAAAATTCATAACATGTTATGTTAGTGTTCAGCTGAAAGATGAGATCAATATGATGTGTGTATCAGGAGAGTAAGTTTTATTATAAGGAGGTGGCCTGTGTGTTTATGGGGTTGGCAGGTTTACTATCTGCAATGTGGGCTGGCAGGCTGGAGGCCCAGGAGAGCTGGTTTCTGCTTCTCCCATTGTTACAGAACAACAAGGAGGGTGTCGAGCTGGGATGATATACTATTACCAAAAGGAACCCCCCAGGTTCGTTATGTCCGCTGCCAGAGGAAAGACATCTCTCAATGCCAGAGTTCGTGAAAAGGAAAGGAAATGTTTATTTAATGCTATACAAACTTAAAGTAGTGACCTAATGTCTTCATCAAAATCCCAAAGTCCCTTAAAACTCCCACAAACACTCACAGTTCTTTCTTCCTTCCCCCTTTGCCCAGTCTGGGGTACCATATCTCAGGAAAAGAAATAGAAGTCCATGGCTCAGGCAGCCCCCAGTTCTTCCCAGTTATCCGTCTCAGCTGGTAGGCCTCCCTCGGTTCCTGGTACCATCAGCTGTGTTGCCAGGATCTCTGCTAAAGCTGGGTGGTGGTTCCCCCTACTAATGCTGGGAGGGTCTCCACTCTGGCAAAGCTGAGTGGTGATTCTCTGCTAAAGCTGCATGGTGATTCTCTCTCACAGGGGGTGGGAGTCCTCACTCTGCTAAAGACCAAGTGGTTCTCTCACATGTCCACAGCTGCGTGGCTCTCCTTTTGATTGCCACAGATGAGTGGTTCTCCCCTCACAATAGCCACGGGAGTTCCCACTCAGCCAAAACCGCGTTGTTCTCCCCCCAGTGGCTGCCGCGTCTGGGTTTAAATCCCCGCACCAATCTTCCTCTGCAGCCCCGTTTCCGACTCCTCCTACAATTGGCTACACATGCCAGCACTCTCATATCCTTCCAGCTTTACTGGGCTGCTATCATGAGTCTGGGCAGGTGTGGCCCCATGTCATTGAGCCCATCTTCTCCAAGCTCCCATGCAGGCACTGTATACAACTCAGGGGACCTGCCCCCCAGTTACATCTTGGTGGGGAAGTTACTTCCATTCCTGTGGCTCAGAGCATGGCCACAGCTATTTAACATATCTATGCAACCAGTTAAAGGTTATAGATATGTTAAATGACCACACCAGAGGTTAGCTGCAAAGCTGTTGCTATGCAAAACAGCTCTCAAATCCCCTGCTCCATCTGTCCCTTCCCCTAGCTCACACCTGAAGGGGATGGGGTGAGGACATCCTGATATTTCCTGAACACCTTGAGTTCTGGACCCCATTCCAAACCCCTATTTGCCCTCACTGCCTTGGCTGCACCCTGTTACACCATTGCTTAAGATAATTAATCACCCGATATTGTTGAGACAGCTAATTCTGGCCACTTGAATGAGTTTTACTGCCCTGTGAAAACTAGTAAAAAAATTTGCCTAGAACACCATCCCATTTATTGGGCTCTATTTCTCGGCATATTGATAAATTGAGATAGTTTACTGCTTTGGGTTAAGTTAAAATATGCAACTTCTGTTCCGTGTCCCTGAAGTCGGGTAAGAACCGTGTGTGTGTGTGTGTCAAAGGGTAAGAGCTTGAGCGGGACTGCCGTACGCACAAACGTGAGAGGCACTGGCCAGGCTCTCATACATTCCATGATGGCGTGTGACGTGTGCACACATCTAATGAGTACATTTTTATTCGAAGTCAACATCTTGCCCTCTTGCAGGTCCCCACTCAAAATACACTTCACAACTGCACAGAAGGACTGAATTAAAAAAAAAACCCTTGTAGACACATTCTGATCTATTTTTAATTTGCATTGCTACGTGCAAGATTTGACATTACATCATATATAGAATAAGGGTGCCAAGAGACAACTACATTTAGCCACTTTTGTGTGGAATGCAGACTTGCATAAGTTATTGAGAGTTAAAGAAGTTTATGTATGAAAAGAAAAAAAGAGGTATCAGAGTCTGATTACTAATTTTATTTTGCCGCTGGTAGTGGTCTGCCTTTTGCCTAAATCAATGCTCGTCAGCTTCAAGTTTTTCATGCAAGAGAGAGCCTTATTTTCTGGAGCTTTTTGGACTGTTGGTTCAAACTTTTAAATACAGTTGGAATTATTAAAGTGTCAAATAAAAAATAATATCATGTTAGAGAGGTATACCAGAGAAAGTGAAACCCAATGAAAATTTCACTTTTTTTCACTCATGTCATTTTTAAACATGTAAGAGCCGTGTCTGGTGCACGCTACTAATCGGAGCATTTCGGGGGCTGCCTCTGCTGAGCAGGCTGGGGAGAGAAGGGGGCACGTGCCTCCCCCCGCTGTGCTGAGCCCTCTCAGAAGGGTTCTGTTTGGGTCACTTTTATCATCTACACACTCAACAGATGTTTTTGTTGGAGAATGAATTTCTTGGCTAAATAAGATAGAAGAGTACCTGATTAATGATTTCTAATATTCCTTTTAGAATTAATTTACTATTTTTGTATTTTATCTCTTGTGAACCAGAAAACAATGTAAAGCTCTCCAAAAGTAGTTATCTTTCTTTTACTTCAATTTACAAGCTAATATTAACACATTTACATTGGAATACACTGGCATTTTCTTTAAATTTAATTTCAGTAACAATCTTCCATTTTTTTAAGATTTTATTTATTTATTTTTAGAGAGGGAAGGGAGGGAGAAAGAGAGAGAAACATCAATGTGCTGTTGCTGGGGGCTGTGGCCTGCAACCCAGGCATGTGTCCTGACTGGGAATCGAACCTGCTATGCATTGGTTCGCAGCCCGCAGTCAATCCACTGAGCTGCGCCAGCCAGGGCAAAATCTTCCCTTTTTGATAGAAAGTGACAAGCTGGTTGTAAGTTGGGAAATGATCCTTGAATAGCCAGGAAAATACTGAAGAATTATAGAAGTCCTTAGAATAACAAGGGAATGCAGAGTTGAGAAAGAAAACAAATCTCAAACTCACTATGTACGCACTGGTTTGTATGAGGTATGGACCTGTTGGACAGTCTGATTCAGGCTTAGCATCCTCACCATGGTCACCCTCCCTAAATGGTCTTGCTCGACTGAGAGGCACTATTCAGTTTTACTACCTGGAGAAATTGGAACAGACGGCAGTATCTCAAGAACCCTACACCTTGTTATTAGAGGGCCATGGAAAACATGCTTCTTTTCTTTTAGGAGCTGCGCCAAAAAGTCAGACTACAGAGGGTTCCAAACTATGTAATTCTCAGTGATTTCTCTGTGGATTTTTATCTAAGTAAGTGCAATGTGAGGAGACATACCGTTTCTCTGATAACCTTTCATTTAATTTATAAACGCTCTTGAGGAATGGGTTGTAAGGAATTTAATAACTAAAATCTTAAGTAAGAGGAAATAAATTAAGGAATTCCTAGGGGAAATTCAGACCTAAAGTCATGGAAATGTCTCAATGAGGCCCAGCAGTCAACAATTCTACTGGAAAAAATATTTAGTTATTCATTTGGTCTGAACCCCAGAAAGCTAGCTGCAACAGGAGTGCCTTTTAAACAGCTGAACATCAAAGACATTTTGCAGTTTCTGTCATTACTAGCACAATCCTCACACCGTCATCTTTACTCCAGTCAGAAATTAGTGTAGAAATATTTGAAATAAAGGAAAAAATGGCAATATGAAAATACACCATATTATTCCTGTATAAGATTATTTTTATTCCTAATAGAGATTCCTTTTATATTTATGTTTTTCAAAATCTTAGGTAGCTGAAGAATTCTATTTTATTTAAAGTAACCTCATTTTAGCATAAAACAATGAGGTTTCCATAAACAGCATCCAAAATGAAGTTTATTTTTATTAATTTTATTTTCATATTGTATACATATATACATTTATAAGCATCGACTGATCAGGACATTTATTTTTATAGATTTGCCTATTTACAGTTTAAAATCTTTTAACAACTACTGCAAATAGAGTAAACTCATTTTACATATAATACTCATGCAATCACCATGGATACTTTCCCAATTTAAGTTGTATTTTATTCTTTGTTTCCTAACAAATACATATTCTTTTATTTTGGATCCCAACACTTTTAAATTTCGGTCTCTGCTTTCATCCAATCTTTTACAAAGTCACACGAAGCCCTCTGCAGGCACACCCTTGTCTCAGTTACAACTGTCATAGACGAGGTAGCCCCAAGCAGTTCTAATACAACGCTCGGCCACCTACCAGTAAGTGAGCCTTGCTCTAGGTCTGGCTTGTCATCTTTGCATTCCAATAGTCACACTTTTGACTAGCTCTTGAGCTCAAATTCCCATCTGCCACTAAGCAGATGCCATCGTATACTTTCATACCTAAGTTCCTGTTTGAGAAAATGATTTTTAAAAATATTCTATCCATTGGATCCCATAAATAACAGAACTTGTAAAGAAATGCTGACGTTTTACCATGTGAGCCATATTTCTCAGGTTGCTAGAAATGGGGCAAATATTATTTTTCAGGTTACGTGCCCTATTTTTGATTCCTGGAAACATAATTGCTCTAACCACATTAATAATCACAAGGAAGTACTTGTTAGAATAATCAGGCTAACAATATGAACCTGGTATATGAGATGGCAGCTTGGATAACTTGGCTAAGTATCCAGTGAAGAGCTCGAGTAACAGGACAAAGAAAATAGAGAAAGAGGAATAGAGGAATGAACAGGGTGTGCATTTTCTAAGAAATCCGAGACCTTTAACTTTCACTATATATATTACATAATTTCAAGTTCTAGAAACTGTATCATATGTAAGGAAAAAAACCTGCTTTTGGCATTTTTGCTAACCAAGGAACCCAGAAGTACTATTTATATTTCATCTTGGGTTGTTTTTCCACAGGAATTTTCAGCGTGTCCACTATTTTTCAAAATCAATTCTGTGTTTTTACATTTCAAAAAAATATATGACACTGAGCGCCAATGACTGCTGACATCACAGAAAGGAAAACAGCCACGAGTGAGGTGGCTCCTGATGGAAGAACACAGGCCAGCCCCGAAGGTCCTGGCCCAGACAGGGAACCTGAACCCAAGCAACGCTTTAGACCCAGACACCAACGTGCAAAAAACACAGAAGGCAGTGAAATACCCTCGACTGGACCGTGGGACTGCAATCAGCAAGATCCAGACGGCGAAATTCTACGAGACAAAAATCCAGGGTTTTTTTTTTTCTCAATAAAGTGAAAGATAAAGAAAAAGGGGAGAGAAAAAGAATCCAGACTCATAGATGGAGAAAAGGGTGACGGCTAGTGGAGTGGGGGTGGGGGAGGTGAGGGGGTGGAGGGGCTGAGCAAAAAGGAAAAAGGACACATGGACACAGACAGCAGGGTGGTGACTGCTGGGGGCACTAAATGGTAATGGAAAAAATGCAATCACTGTTAGATTAAAAAATACAAATAATCTAACAAATCAATCAATCAATCATTTTATTTAGATCTTGATTTTAATAAATGTTTGAAAGTGACATTTAGGTGACTACAGGATAGTTACCCATTTGTTGTTTATTTGATGATATTAAGGGTGTTAATTGTTAAGGATGTAAAACTGTGATCCATAGTATTGTAGTGAAGTAAAGAAGAAAGCTTATTTTTTGGAGAGGCATACTGAAATATTTACAGATGAGATGATATGCTCTCTAGGATTTTCTTCAAAATAACGTGGGAACCAGGAAAAATGGAAGGGGCTGGGCGTGAAACAGAAATGGCCACATGTGTGATTCTCCATGCTTGGTCCTGGGTGCCTGGGAGTTCAGTACATTGCTGATTTTTTAATGTGCTCAAAATTCCTCATAGATTTTTAAGGCTGTGGCAAAATAAAGGCAGTTCCAAGCCACTGAATAGACAATAAAAATAAAATGAACTTTTCAAATTCCTATTGTTTCCCATAACTTTGGCTTTTTATAATATCCGATTCTGTTAAGGCTAAGGGAAAAGGACTTTGTCTTAACCTTTATTTTGAAAACTTGTTCATATAAAAGCATCTGTGGCTCACATACTCTTCTATTTATTATTAGACAATTCCACACGTATCGATAATACGATTGAATTTTAAGGTATAGATCTTTTTGCTAGATTGTAGACTTATTTTAAAATACCAGAAATTAAGATTTCTTAAGTTTTTTAGGTGGTAGTAACTTTCATAACATTGCGGTTATATAACATAGAGTGAACATGCTTTTAAGATAATTAAATGTAAGATAATGAATAAATTAAATTGTTCAAAGAAGGACAGGTTTGTTTAATAAAATTAAAAAATATTACTCTGAAAATTTTAATGAGAAGTACTAAGAACACGAAGACTAATACTTAATTTGTGATCATTTATTCTTGTGCATAAATACACTGATGGAGCTATGGACCTAGTATTTCCCATCTGGGCACTGGGGTGCTGAGTTTCACCCTCACTCCTTTCTGTGTGATGTTTCTAACATTGTTCACTGAGGTAGGGGTCCTGGCAATGTTAAAATACTAATTAATATATACAATTCACTAATCTAGACAGAGTTTGGTTAATGAGAATCACTAATGTTTTCTTCATATTGTGTCAGAAATTTCTACGTGGTATCAAAACAGAAGATAAGTCATTGAACCAACAGAGAAACAATAAAATCATTACTAGGGTTTTATAAGATTAGTTTGTAGTAGCATTTCCTTTTCTGCAAACTAAAATAGGTAACATATTCAACATAAAAAACATGCAAGGTAAATTTTAATTGCTTATACTGAAAGGTCCTACACCCTGCATTGTACTGACATTTTGAATCTCCCTCGTATAAGTATCCAAGACCTTTGCCCTGTTTGGAAACAAGCAACTGAGTAAATGCCAATGATTTTAAATGAAGGATGTCTGTGCAATTACTTTAGGAAAGAAAAAAAATGAGCTTATCCATCAGTGTTATAGGTTGTTGTAAGGAAAAGCCTGCTGTCTGTTCATTCAATTAACTCTCAACCTCAAGGCAAGTGATCATTTCACTTACAACATTGTTGATTAAGCAGCTCCAATTTTTTAAAAAGATATGCTTTTTGACAATATAGCCTTGATAATATGCTTCTCTGGCTCTGCTTAGATCTGTTGGATCCCTTAGTTAATTGTCAGAAGAGGTAAATGTTTTATTTAATAATAAATTCTAAAAAAACAATAAATTCTATGTAAAAGTTTATGATAAAAGGGCATTACAAATTATTTTTATAATCAAAATAATTATATACATATTTAAACATTATTTTAAAGAGCAATGATAATCTTACGATTTCTGTACTGAAATTATCCAATAACAAAAGGGAGATGGAAAAAATGCAAATGCAAATCCCAAACAGTATCATCTGCTCTAAACTGAACAAATATTTTCCCTTGGAACTATTTAGCAGAAATCATCTTTCCAAACAATTATATGGCACAGCGTTGCAATGACCGATTTTTGTTAAAAAGTCATATTTCCATGAGAAAGCATGACACAATTTTAGGTGGATACAATTTCAATCAATGTCAGTGACACTAAGCATCTTAAGCTTTTTATGTACATTTAATCATAGGTACTTTAATCTATTTATAGAACTTCATTTCATGCATTAAGTATGATTACTATATTTTCAGAAACATGTGAACATGCAAATCTCTCTCATAATAATGCACATATGTTGTTCTATGTGATATTAAACACAAAGGAGGAGTAAAAGTCTTACCTGGCTAATCACCTGTGTTGGTCTCAAGCTGCGGAGAACAAGTGGATTCCCCAGCAAGGTCTGATCTGATAATCCTGAGTGAAGGAGGCTGCACTTTAAAGGGGTGAGGGCAACTGCAGTCTCAAGGGGAGGCGCTTGTCTTCAGTCATGGATTCCCAAGGGGCTGCTTCCAATCAGAGAATGCAACTGCAGACAATGAAACTATTCTCCATTTGTTGACCCTGGTTTTGTATGGACAATCTGCTGTGGGTGTATTCATGCATCAGTAGAGGGAAAGGACGTGTATTTCATTGAAGTTTATGCTATGAAGAGTATTTTGAAACAAGGATTATATGAAAATAAGATTCATCTTTCATTGCTTTGAAGTTTTTCCTTTGTGTAGTCATTTCTTCTAAGTTTTCCCTGTTGAGGTGAAAATCATAAAAAGGCTTAACTGCAAGCAGCGTCTCCCTCACCTGAGGATACAGGGATGCCCTTTGGAACAAGACTTGGGCATGGATACATGTGGTCTCCGCCCTGAAAATGTTCGTGAAAGGAATGGAGGCTCACTGTTTTTGGAACCCACCCTATTCAACTCAGGACAGTGTTCCATATTAGATGTCTTTTTATATTATGATTTCTTATGCGTAATATTTTCTTTTTTTAAATTTAAAACTTCTCTTCTTTATTATTTTAATTCTTGTTTATTCTATTACCATTGTCCCAATTCCCCCCTCCCCTTTGCCCTTCTCTGCCCAGCCCACCCTTGCTCCCACAGTCCATCCCCATACCATTGTCCGTGTCTGAGGGTCATTCATTCATGCCGTTTGACTCATCCTTTCCCCTTATTTCCACCACTGCCCCCTGCCCCCCTTTCCTCTGGCAGCTGTCAGGCTGTTCCCTGTTTCCATGCCTCCGGTTCTGTTTTGCTTGTTAGTTTATTTTGTTCATTAGATTCCTCTTATGAGTGAGATCATATGGTATTTGTGTTTTACCAGTTGACTTTTCATTGAACATAATGGTCTCCAGTTCCATCTGTGCTTTCACAAAGGGTAGGAATTGCTTCTTTCTGCTGCATAGTATTCCATTGTGTAAATGTACCACAGCTTTTAAATCCATTTGTTTACTGATGAGTACTTAGGCTGTTTCCAGCACTTGGCCATTGTATATAGCACTGATAAGAATGTAGAGGTGCATAAGTTCTTTTGACTTGGTGTTTAGGATTCTTAGGGTATATTCCCAGCAGTGGAATCTCTGGGTCAAAAGGCAAACTCACTTTTGATTTCTTAAGGAAATTCCATACTGTTTTCCACAGTGGCTGCACCAGTCTGTATTCCCTCAGTTATTTTTAAAAAAATTGTATACAAACTCATATATCTTATATTGTATTACAAATAAGATATCTTTGTTTGATTGTGTCTGAGAGTCGCATTTTTTCAGAAATACTTTTTCCTTTTTGTGTAGCTCTCCCAGCTTGTTCTGATGCATTCTTCATCCAAGTCTCTGAATTTCTTTTAGGTCTGTATCTAGAATCTGAAAGCTTCTCACCACTTTGACCACTAGTGTCCTAACATCAAGGATGATCAGATAACCATCCTAACCAGCTTCCCCTTATCCACACTGAGGCCCTGCCATCTGTCCTTTCTACAGCAGCCTGGCGGATCCTTTTAAAACGTAAGTCGGGCCATGTCGTTCTCCTGATCCTTCAATTACATCAGACTATAATAAGTCACCTTGAATATTCTCTAATAACTCCTAACCGAATTCAGAATAAAATAAATTCTTTACAATGGCCTAAAACACCTGGCCCCTCACCCCAGCTCTTGACCTTATGTAACACTTACCCCTTCTCCTCCACGGGCCCCCTGGCCCCCTGCACTCCAGGCAGACTGGCTTTCCTGCCATGTCTTAACGGGGCCAAAGGCACTCCTGTCTCCGGAGCCGGCACCTGCTGATCACTCTCCTAGAACACTCTTCCCTAGATGAGTTTAACTGCGGACTCTTCCTTAACTACCAATAGAAGTAGCGAATATATACTTCCTCATGCCCTTCTTACCTTGCTTTAATTTTTCTTTTACTATTCAGTAATTTATGCTTTTATTTGTTCACTAGTTGTCACACCCAGTAGAATATAAGCTCCATGACAGAGGGGACTTTGTTGTAGTTACTCACACAGCTCAGCATCCTGAATCAGGCTTTACAGTGAGTAGGTATTGAATATTTTTTAAATTAATAAATATTTAAGCTTTTTTCTTTCTTCTACATTTTGTAGTTTAATAATTAAAATCTAATGGAATAAATGAAATTTCACTCTATTCTAGTAATGGTTTGTGTGGTTGTATAAATCACCTATTAAATATTTCTTAAAATCCTAGAACCAGTGTCACCCATAAATCTGATGAAAAGGAAGTAAAATAAAATAAGATCCTAGAACCTAAAGACCTGTTAACATTCACCATGATTAATCTTTTATTACCAGTCTGGACTATGTTTTGGTCCAAATTTGAACTTATGGATAGGTTTTAAAAATCTCCTTTGATATCCATTTAACTGACTTAATTGTCTTTAAGAAAATATTCTCTGCATAAAAACTGGTTTGTTTCTTCTAATAATCTCTCTGAAGGTTCTAAAAAGCTCTTAATAGAGCAGTATAATTGAAGTGGCTATAAATTTGGTAAACCAATCAAGGAGTGAATAATACCTGAGTCCTGATTGTTTTCAAACAACTGTTTCCAAATATTTTTGATTTCATATTGTTATCAGGATTTTAGCATAAACTATTTATCTATACATCTCTGTGTCTTATGTCTCTATGTGTGTATGTACACATATACGTGTGTGTATGTTTCTCTCTCTCTCCCTCTCCCCCATCTGTCTCTTCCCATACTTGTGAAGGGGAGACATTCAGAATATTTAACAGTGGGGACAGCTGAAGCAGTAACTAATTGGAATACATGCTGATGGTGATCCCTGGAGCAGGGTTCTGGAGGCTCCTTCCTTTGCCAAGACTCTGTCTGTTGGATTAGAGAGACAGTCACAAGCCTCAGCGTAGGTACTGAGCTGCGTGAGGATGCTCAGGGCACTTGATGCGACAGCTAGTGACCAACTGGTAGTGACGTGTTTTAATATTTAACCAGATGTATAGCTGGTTAAATTATGTAAGCCCTGCATTTTAAAATTACACACACACACACACACATGCACAAAGCAAATTGGAAGGGTGAAAGAAAAATGAAACAAAAATTATTATATCTGTACATAATTATTAGTTAATATTTTAGTTACAATAAACTCTTAGAGCACAGTTTCTTGTTAACATTAAAGGATAGAAATCCATATTACAAATAAGTTTCAAAAATTTCTGGCTGAGTCATCAGATTCTACTTAGTGATTTTGCTAATGAAGGGCACATAATAGAAGGAGAACCCTCATCTGTGCTAATTTTCTATTGTTGTTTTTGTTTGTATTCTTCCTCTTCTCATTACATCAATGTGTAGAAGATAACTGACCATCAAGATTAGTACAGAGAATTGAGATATTGAAGTATTAGATAAGGACCAGGGAATGGAGTCTAAGTTATATTTGTATTATTCGAATCATGTATGATAAAAAGGCATTTATACTTATTCCATTGAACAATTTAACACATTTGAAGTAGAAATTGCCACGTGTACTGTTAGATTACATAGTTTGATATTTTTGGAAAAATAGATGACCTTGGAGTTGCTAATGTATACATCCTTATGAACTGCCAAGCAAATGCTAAAACATTCTCCAGCAAGTTTACTGCTGGCTTCAGTGGAGGTTGTTCAGTTTCCAGAGATATACAAAAGAATTAAAGAAAAAGTGAAACCATGAGCTTAACCATAGGAAATTTGAGAAAAATCATCCTGGTGCTGTTTGTATGCTAAACAGGTCAAGATCCAGAGCAAAGTCGATCAAGAGCAGGATGTAACTTTGCCAGAGGTTTCACCGGTGAAGGTGAGTGATGCAGGAGAATCTTTGTTCTCTGGATTTGAAGGGGCAGAAGGCATGCAGTCACTAAAGTACATGCAAGGTAGTTATTAAGGCAAATAAAATGTTTCTATTGCTTAAAAGTGGTTATTGAATTTTTTCTCTTAAAAAGCCATTATTAAAGGTGTCCTTGACAACACTTGGTCTTCAAATGGAGAGAATATGTACATAAATGTTTGAAAGAACATCACACTTGCCTCATGATAAAGTCTCAATATGGCATTATTTGGGGCCTTGGCGGTTCAGTCTGAATAGCTGGAAGCAGTGTTATGACACTTTTTAAAACTAGAACTCAGCCAGTTTCTGTCCATGTTCCTGTCCAGTCCATGGGTGCCGTGACTGCCTGCTAGTCCTTCCTCCGCCACGCTGAGCGGCCACCGGAGCGAACGGGCCAGGGGCACAGAGAGCGTGCTTTGACTTAGAGCCCCACCTCCCGCACAGACACGGATCTGGAAGGGTCTCTGACTACTCCACACACAGACTGTTTTATAAATGGATGTCTGCGTTGTTTTTGAAACATCCAATTTATAAGGATGACACCTGTTTTCTGATAAGACAAAGTTTAAATATAAATACATAATGTAAATATGTAAAAAGTCTGTTTGGAGACTGGGATCTAATGTTGACTTACTACATTGTACAGAGATCTCATTCTGAGTAAAATCTGCTAACCTTAATTGTCTTTTTTTACCATGAAAAAGAGAGTTAAGGTGATAGTTTTCTAACACATTTTATAACCACTAAAGAGAAACTATGTCCTTTATATTGGTTTTGGAAAGTACTTCTCAATGACCTTTGAAGTAACAATATTCATAAAATAACTATATATCAGGCTTTGAAAATCATTTTCTCAGATCACATACAAGATACCATTTAACTGTTCTTCAGCGAAAGAATAAATTTGCTCCTTTCTGAGTCCTGTGTTGCGCTTATATTAAATTACTGTCTAACTGGTTTCCATCCACTTTCTAGATTACCTTAATAGAAAATGACATTACCGCCTTAGGTCATTTCTCCTGATATAAATGGATTAGATACATATATTGTCTTACTGCTCCTTTAGGGAGGCTTAATCTGGCAGCCGTGTTTTCTGAATTTAACACTGGTTACGGAACATTGGATCCATTAGTGGCCAAGGTATAGTTAGATGTTAATGAAATTATCTTACTCCATTTTTTCAGATTGACTGTGTTTTCTCTTAGAGAAAATTGAATTCATAAAATAATCCTTCCCCCTTGAAAATGGAAAACCTTTTTCACGCAGCTGTCGTTTTAACTGCTGATGCAATTTGCAGTGTGATGGAAGAGATAAAGAACCTCGCCATCGAGACGGTGTCCCATGGGAGATGGCAGACATGTACTCACCTGGCAGAGGCCTCGTCTTGTATTTGACAGACCTTTTCCCCTGCATGCTGAAAAATTAGAAATGATGATTTGCATTTCACATCATCTTTATTCTGAAATGTTTCCCAATCATAGGCATCCCATTGTGTCTTTACCTTTTCTTCAGGAGAAAGAATGTCAGAGCCTTCTGCACAGGGTTCGGGTTGTCGAAAGCCCTCTTTGTCAGAGGCTAAAACAAAGCCCGTTACACTAATCTTCTTTGCCCCTTCTGGACTAAGCCACAGGATTAACAAAATTTTTACAAAATGGATTTAAAGAGTATCTGCATGTTAAAAGCATATTTGATCTACCCCAATTCCTGTACCCTATGTCTTAAAAATCTCCTTTGCTCATTATTTCTTTTTTTTAATGCTGTACACATGACATTTTTATTTTTAATAGTTTTTTTACTGTATTTCCAATTACCACTTATCCCCCTTGTACCTTCTTCCACCTCCACCCATCCCCCCTGGAGTCACCATACTGTTGTCCATCATAACCATGAGTTCTTTCTCTTTTTTGCTTGATCCCTGCACCTCCTAACCCCCCAGCCCCCACCGTAGCTGTCACCCTACTCTCTATCTATGAGTCTGTCTCTGTTTTGTCTGTTAGTTCAGTTCTTTCTTTACTTCTTATCCAGGTATCCTCCCTACTCCTAGTACTCACCTGTCCCCTCCTTACCCCCAGGTAGAGAGGACCAGGTAGAGTATTGGAGGGAAGGAGCAAACAGCATCTGCACTGACTTCCATGTAAGCAACCTGAAAGAAGTCATTTTGCATGAAAACTGCCTAGATTTTATCTACTGAGGCCCTAGAGGGACACTTTTAAAAAGCTTCAAGATAGAAGAGTGAATGCAAAATTTTGCTTTTAATCTTAATATTCTAACATGGGCAGAGAAAAAATTTGATTAATTTTACTGTTTTTGTTGTTTATAATATTGAATGAAAAAAGAAAAGTAAGCATATAAAGTATGCATTTTGAAGTTCTTTATACATGCTAGGGTATCGTTTCCTATACGGATATAGTGTCTATAAATTTAGAATAATTAGGTATTACAATGTTTGACCCACTTACCTGAAAACTGAGCTGAGAAAGATTAGGCAGTTTTATCACGCAGCTTGAAGGGGTTCGCCCCACCTTCTGTGCAGCCTTCTTAGAATGCTGTCTGTCTGCACACCCATAATACGACTGCAACATGGTGAGAAATAGCATCTGCGTTAGAAAAACAGACTTTCTAGTAGCTCCATCCATAAAACTTGAGTGCGTCCAGCCACTTCTGAAGGGGAAAGAACTTCAGGAATTGGCTTATGCTCCTCACAGTTTCTCTCCTGGTGACCAACAGGGGCCACTTCCTTAGCTAAAATGACGGACTCTCCACCACTGGTGTCTGGATCAGGAGGAAAGAGAGCATTGGCACTGGGTGGTCCATAGCCAGTGTCGGCTGTGGCACCAGAGAGGGCTTCCTTCTCGGGACTCTTTCTGCTAGGAGGCAGATTTATACTTCCTCCTTGCAGTTGTTCAATATGTTATCTCCCAGAAAACGTGAGCCACCAGTTGTTTCTGGAACAAAAATAACAGTAACAATAGTGGCATTTTTGTTTTCCAGTCATTTGGGATAGGATAGCTGCATTTACAAAAAAATACTTAAATTCTGAGTAAACACAATATAATATATGTGAGTTTTTCATAAAAATATATCAAATAGTCAGGAAACCAGACAGTGTGGTTTTTATGGAAAATGCACCAACTTTGGAAGCACTGAATGTTTAGGTATGCCATTAAGTAACCATGTGACCTTGGGCAATTCATTTGTCCTTTTAGAGACTCAGTTTACTCGTGTAAAATGAGAATTTAACTTGCAGGATGCTGTGAACATTGAATGGGTGACCAAAGTTGAAACATGGAAGAATAAATACACAATTTTTGGTCATTTAATTCTGGGGTTTTGGGGCCTCCCCTTGCAAAGCATTTATCATAATTCCTGGCACATACCAGCTACATAATAAGTGATAGTAATAAATTCATAGAAATATAAATTATATTATTAATAATATAAATATAACATAAACATGTTATTATAAATATATATAAGCCATACTTTCATATATATCATTTATTCCCTACATATTTATATATTTTGTAACTATTATTTATTATTATTATAGTTAATGGATATATTATATTCATTTTATCATAATAAAAATGTATATCTTATATATTTCTAATGGTATGCATGGTCTATCTAGAAAATGGACAATGGCACACTCTTACTTATACATACAAATAATCACTCAGGTGGGGTTAATAATCTGGTGTATTTGTGGGCTAACTGAATTCTGCATTTGTTTGCATTTAAAAGCAGTATTCCTAAGAAATAAGCGCACGTTCCATCCCTGCAGGTTTGCAAAGTATCGTGAAATTGAGTGCTATGGATTTTGCATCCTAATATTGGAAAACAGCTCAAATCTGGTGGGAAAATACAGCTTCTGATCATGACCTTGGTAGAGAGGTAAACTGTTTCATTTTGAGTAATATGTGGTACCAATTGTACCTTTATTTAGGCCAGGACTGGGGAAAAGCTCCCTCATTCCTTCTGAGACTATCAAGTGTTCCCAAAAGGAAGGTTTGCATCAGGAGCTTAATGAACTACATCATTATTTTTTAAATATTGTTTTCTTAGTCACACCAAATTCTAATTATAGAAAAATTAGAATATAATTAGCTAACTAGGAAATTTTTCATACAGTTATTTTTATTTAAAGATAAAGTTAATATTTATCTAGGTTTTAAGAAGTAAAATTATAGTTATTGGATTAGATATTTCAAAGTTGAATTCTTACATAGCTTTCTCTTACACTTACAAGCATTCACAGAAAAAAAAGCATCTAGCACATTTTTATATAATGCCTTAAGGCAGTAAATGGTTGAAGACTTAGAAGCATTTTAAGTACCAGTTAAAATAATGCAATTGGCTCTACTTAACCACCACATTGGAAATAGTTTATATCGTTATTAACTTAAAGCAAGTTAATGCGAATAAGAAACTCACTTCCCTCAATATGCCAATAAACTAAAAAATACCTCTGACTCTCAACACAGCTATCTCCAAAGAAGTATATGTTCATAGTTATACATTTAGCTGAGGATAAAAATTAAAAAAGTTAAAATACTATAAAATATTTCACAGAAAACACATGTCCACTATCAAACCTACTATGTGGATATGTTTACCATAAAAGCACCCAGTGATGGCTGTGGATTTAGGAGGTTTAAGGTACAAGGTGTCTGTTGAAAGGGTGTGTTATTGTATAAGCTAGGTTAGGCAACTGATATTTTAAACAACTGCCAAACCTCAGTGGATTAATATAAAAATGTTTGTTTTGCTCATGTCATAGTCTAAAGTGAGTTAGACAGATGACTCTTGTTTAAGCAAAGACCATGGGAAACTTCGGTGGTCAGCTAATGGTCTCTGTTCCCTATAATAGCATCGACACTCCAGGCACAGAACGTGGACAGTTCGAATGGCAGTGGGAGGCTGGCTTATGGCAGGTGGTGGCAAAGTGGAGAAGACACGATCAGTGTATGCCCTGAAATCTAATGACAGTTTCTGAAGATGATTTTTCAGAGAAATGCATACAATCCCTTCACCTTTTTCTCCACATAACATAATTGAGAGAAGGGAAACTTTTAAAAGTAATACAAGACATTCTGTTGTTGACTGTTGAGAATCAGGGTCTACTAGAAGGTATTGTGACCACTTCTTCAGCAGAAATTGAGGAGAACATGTTTTAGAGAACTACTCCTGTATATAAACTTTGATTATTATTATTATCAGTACAGAAATAAGGAAAAAGTGAATTTCTCCTCTCTGTCTTTTTGTAATTATTAAAAAATTGCATTATCTCTAGGTAAAGGTTATCTTCCACATTATTCAAGTGATGAGTTTGAAGGGGATGTTAACAGGTGAGGGAGTACATGGTGGAGATTTTCATTTCTGCTAACATTATGGACTGGTAAGGGAGAAAAACCCTCCCAGTGAGAAAAAATCCCTAAATATGGTGGATAAAATAAAAATCTAACAAGGCAAATGCATAGCTGAATTTACACACATACATGTATGAAAAGTAAAATAAATCTGTGATGAAGAGGGTAATGCTTCCACGGCTAGGGGAACGGTGGGTTAGGAAAGAGAGGGCATATGATTTCTAAATGAATTTAGAAAACAAAACTTAAAAGCCCAATCAAGAAAAACGTAAGTCAGGAAAGGTAAAGGAGAATAGAGAAAGAAAATAACCTAGATGTGAGACAGCAGAAATAAATGCAAAAATATCAACAATCTCCATAAATATAAACGGATCTAATTTCTCAATTATGAGAGAGATTGTTAGATTGAATACATCAGGTCTACCTACAAGCTCAGGGCACATCTAAAACTAAAGAATGAAGAAAAGTTGACAGCAACAAGATAATGATAAACCAGACAAATAATAACAGAAGAAAACTGCAGTGACTGTACTAGTATAAGGAAATAGCCGTTAGTGCAAAAATGAAAAATGAGTATTAAGATGGTTACTGCGTAAGGATAAAAGGTTCAACCTCACTAAGAAATGTAACAATTCTAAATTAGAATTTAGTTATCATATAACAAATATTTATGAACACAACTTACTAGAACTGTAAGAAAATATTTTAAAATTATTCTTTGTAGGGAAAATTTTAATATACACCTCTCAATAATTAATAGACTTCAAAGAAAAATTCATAGAGAAGATTTAAATAACAGTTAACATACTTATCAAATGGACATATCTAGAAAAAGGAAAGGCATATTCTTTTAAACTAATCACCAATAAAATGTTATTTTGTAAATATGTTTATTTATAAGTATTTTTATGATTAAATAATAATAATTTATTAAATGTACTTGGGGAGGGTATGCAGGAGGTTTTTCAACTGTATTATGTTAAATCAGATAATATTTAGAAAAGATACATTTTCATAAATGCAAATATTTGAAATGAAGACTAGCTAAAAATTAGTGACATAAAAATTCAAAAAATTATAAGAAACAAAATAGACCTGAAGATGGTAAAACAAATACAGTAATAAAAATTAGTGTGAAATTAGTGAAAGAGAAAAATTATACTATAAAGGATTAACAAAATCAAAGTTGATTCTTTGAAGACACTATTAAAGTAATCAAATTTGGAAGATTTTTTCAAAGGAAAAGAGAAAGTGAATGTACAAATAAATATTAAAATTTAAACATGGAATATAATTATGAGATATATTTATGTATGCATCAAATTTGCTAGATACACAATCTACAAAAATAATTTAATTTATTACCTCCCAGAATAAAACATTTGAAAACATAAACTTCAAAATATGTGACTCACATTAACAAAATATATACATACGGGGCCTAGGAGTAAATTAATTGTAAGATCAGATAAGCTACCTGGGAAAAAGTATAATACTTTACTAAAATATATTTTTAAAATTAATATTTACAAAGAACTTAAAATTAATACATAGTCTATCTATGTTCATAGAGAAGAATAATCAATATCATAACAATGTCAATTATTTTTTACCAGTTCTGTCTATAAAGATAATACAATTCTCACAAAACTCTTGAGTGGGTTTTTGATTGGCATTTTGACAAGATGATTCTAAAAATGCTTAAAAAAATCAGAGTCCAAAAGAAGTAAGATAATCTTAAGGAAGAAAGCCTAATGGGTGTATTTTTCCTGTTATATAGACAAATGAGACAAAAACAAATAGTCAATAGTACCAAAATCATGAAGCCAAGAATTCTCTCTCTCTCTCACACACACACACACACACACACAAATTTTATAGATGATGATTGGCATCCTAGGAAAGAAAAAGAAGAGAGGAAATAAAACTGTCAAATCAATTAGAATACAATAAAAAATTTGTAGAAGTTTTGGGTTGAGAAGAAGGATTTCTTTAGAGAAAGCACAAATGCTAAAGGAAATGATTAATAACTTTGTTAAAACTAAAAATGCCTGGGTAGCAAGAGACACAGAAAGTGAAGCGACTGAGACAGTCTGGGGGAAGTTATTCGGAATGCAAAAAATTAACAGAGATTAGTATTCAAAATAGATTTTTCAAGCTACAAATCAAAAACGAAAAAGAAAACAACCAAGTAGAAAAATAGCAAAAGATATGAAAAGGCGATTCACAGAAGAGGAAACACAAATGGCCAAAACACACACACAAAAAATGCTCAAGCTCACTGGAAATCAGGGAAATGCAAATTGAAGTCACAAAGAAATACCATTTCTCAGCCCTCACACTGGGAAAAATCTCAACAGTCCAACAACAACAAATGCTAGTGAGGATGTAGAGCACCAGGACTTCTTTTCACTGACGAAGAAAGAGGTTTGAGCTCTGCTGGAGAGCAGCTGGTTATGATCTGATAGATTCGGGGTGTGTATAATTTACGTCTTGGCAATTCCATTTCCAAATTCCGTTTCTACAGGTTACGGAGACACTTAGAACAATGATCATAGTAGCATTGTGAGTTTTAGCAAATGACCAGAAAAAGAAAATGTAATCTATAGGATAATGAGTGTATAAATGGCGGCATGACCACCCAAAGTAATGGAAACATAGGTGAGACATGAATCAAGAGGTATACAGCCTTTTGGATGGGACTCACAAGCACTATGTTGAAAGAGAATAGCAAGTTTTGTTAAACTGGGCTGAGCCCGAGTGGAGCCGTGAGGGTGCTTGCAGGGAAGGAGGGCTGTGTTTGTCCCGCATGCAGATCGGGAGCTGGGGTGGCCACCAGAGTTGTCCCCAATGGAGATAAGAAGGGTGAGACTCAGTTCCTCTACATATAGCAATCTCCAGATGCTGGACCTCCCAAGAGAGGGCTCTAGCCACCAGCAAAGGAGCTCCCTTTAGCCAAGGGCCCTTTCCAGAGAGGAGCTCACCAGTAAGCTGTCAGCATCCTTTAGCAACTGGGGAAAGGCATGCCTTGGACTTAGAGGGGAGATCTGGATGGCACTCCCCAGAATCCCTTCTCCTCATCTGCTGTGCCCAGGCAGATGGTTTTAATGTACAATAATTCAGGGGAAGAGATGGGTGTGAGATAAAGGTGGGTTAATTAATGGACATGTTTACTTTGAGGTATCCAAGGAACCTCCAACTAGGTCTGGTAATGGAGCTGTAGGATCCGTGAGCCTTGAATTAGCAAAGATCTGAATTATAGATTTAGAAAGTTTCATCATATAAGTGGTAGTTGAAGCCACAGTTATTGATAAAATCACATAGAATTACAGCAGTGAATACAGAGACTTGGAGAACAACATCATTTAAATTAGGAGTATCAAATAGGAGCTTTTAAGGAGATAGACGAGAAAGTGATACGGCAGAAGCTGAACCTAAAACAAATATTTGAGAAAGAAAGCATAAGTAATATTCCCCAGGGCTTTGAAGGGCACAAGTAATTTAAGGAAGGCTATTTCTAAAAGATCCGGCTTGTGCGTGCCAACCAACCAGTGGCTTTGATAATAACAGGCTCAGTGGAGTAATGGGCAGCAAAGACTTAGAGGCAGAGGACAAAGATTACTCTTCTAATAAATAAATTGCTCTCACTTCTAGTTAGGGGCAGACAAAGAGTAGTGGTTGGAGAACTAGGGAAGAAGCAAGTTTGATAAAGGACTACTTTCAAAGATATGATTTAGGTATAAGGGAACTGAGAGAATGCAAGGATCCCAGAGCTATTAAGATCGTGGGATTATGGGGGTGAGGGGCAGAGGGGAGAGAGAGAGAGAAAGGGAGAGAAATTGCGTGAAGAGGGCAGCCTGACATCCACCACCACTCCTTTGGTTGAGAATGCAGCCGGTCTCCAGGGTGACCCTCCTGTGGGGGGAAAAAAGGGGAGGATGAAATCCCTAACCCCATTCTCATCCCTCTTTCTTCTTCTGCTTGAGTTCTTCACTCAAGTGAAATTGAAATCAGGAGGCAAGGGATCTTCTGACGCAATCCACACTGAGCGGAGGGTGAGAGATGGAGTGTGTGTCTGAAGGTCTGGCACACTGAGGGGAGGGTTTAATGGCACAGGTGGGCCTTTGCTCTCTCTCCCCCCAGCCATGTAAAAATAACTTTCTCCCATCAAAGGAGATTAATGGAGGAGGTGGAAGAAGGTATGGGGGGATAAATGGTCATGGGAAAAAGTTCGATGAAAGTAAATTAAAAAAACTAGTGGGATCAGTCAGCAACCCAGACAACAGGAAAGAAGAATTAGATCTGTAGGACTAGAAGTATTCATAAGAAAATAAAATATATATATTTTTATAATCTATAATCTTTTATAATATATAATCTTGAAAGTTAAGGAAAGTCAACACTCTATGATACCCAAGAAAATACTCCATAGGAAATGTATGTTATTAACAATATGGAGACTAAGATTATGATACCAGATTATAGAAAAATAACATGATGTCAGAGTTTTTCAATGTGTCCTTTAAACAAAATCGTTCTCAAGAAATGGGAAGCAGAGCAGCTTGGAGACTTACCAGGACTGAGTCCTTCACAGTCAACAACTGGCTCTTAAACTTCAAAAATATTTGGAGCATGTGTTTTTCTTTGCTTGTTAGTTTTCCCACACCACAGATTTTCTAGATTTTGCTAAACTAATCCAAGTGCCTGGCTCATTTTGCCCTCAGCATCCTTATGCATTTCCTCTGTGGATCAAATTCCCTGTCTAAATTAGCACACTTTTTTTTTGAAGGAAGGACCAAATAAAAAAGAATAAAAACAAGCCAACCTTTCTTAGCATTATTTAAGACAAATGATTCTAGTATTATTCACTTCAGTGTTGTTCCCTTAAAAATCACGACAGAGCTCTTCAAAGGAATCAATGAAAATGAAGTTTTTTTTGTGTCTGGTATGAACACTTAACAGCATAGCTACCCTTTCATCCAACCTTTAGGTATATGATCCAGCACTGCTAATTATAGGTATGCTATACAGAAGGTCTCTAGGGTTTTTTCATTTTGTATAACTGAAAGTTTGTGTCCTTTGACTAATATTTTCCTGTATCCCCCTGCCCTCAGTCCCTGACAACTAACGTGCTCCTTTTTGCTTTAATAATAGTAATAATAACAACAACAACAACAACAGAAACAGAAACAGAAGGTGGGAGGAAACCTTTGGAGATAATGGATATGTTTATGGATTAGATTGTGGTAGTGGTTTCACAAGCATACAAAGTCTATCTGGAAAAAGTCCAGTAATTGTTTTAATATAATGAGAACAGTTTGTCCGTCACCCGTGTAACCTGGCAGCCAAGGAGAGTGGACTGGAATGTGCATGTGTGAACAATGATGACCTCACTGTACTAGTCAGTGGGGGGGTAGAGCCATAGAGTGAGCATGTGTACTGTGTGGCCATTGCATTCAAAATGACTGAGCAAGTAGAGCAATGAATCTGCATCGGGTTTTGCCTTAAGCTTAGACAGTCCTCTCTGGAAAACTATTCAGATGATTCAGAAGGCTGCAGCTATGGGCAACTAGTGATTGGCAGCTTCATCACAACAATGCGCCTACTCATGCATCATGTCTTATACAGAGTTTTTTTGCAAAACATCAAAGCACCCAGGTGACTCAGCCCCCTGACAGCCTAGATTTGGTGCCCTGCAACTTCTGGCTTTCCCAAAACTAAAATCACCTTTGAAAAGGGAGAGGTTTCAGACTATTGATGAAATTCAGGAAAATACAACGGGCAGCTGATGGTGATTGATAGAACTGTGTGAGGTCCCAATGTGCCTACTCTGAAGGGGACTGAGGCATCATCATTCTATGTACTATGTTTCTTGTATTTAAAGGGATTTCTAGAAGCATTGACTTCTGTCCTAACTTACTTGTTTATGAGAATTTTCTCTGGACATTCTTAGCAGTCAATGTATGCTTAACATTGTGTTAATGAAGCACAAGTTACAGAATATGCTTATACTTACTGACTTCACTCACACCTGGGTATGGATGAGTCACTAGCAAATGTTAGGTAATGTTGTTATTAAACAGGTAAAACAGCTTTGATTTCTTTTACTTCTAATCAATGACAATGCAAAAAGAACTCAAAGCTATCTTTCTTGGTGTGGGGGGTGGCTTGGGAGGAAATGTGTACTGATGTGCAGATTAAATGCAAACCCTGTCTCCAGAAGGTCCTGCTATGAACACTTTATTTTTTTTAAGATTTTATTTATTTATTTTTTTTTAGAGATGGAAGGGAGGGAGAAAGAGAGAGAGAGAAACATCAATGTGTGGTTGCTGGGGGCCTTGGCTTGCAACCCAGGCCTGTGCCCTGACTGGGAATCGAACCTGCGATGCTTTGGTTCACAGCTGCGCTCAACCCACTGAGCTACGCCAGCCAGGGTGACACTTTAGACCTTTGTCTCAAGCCAGTAACTACGGAATCATACATAGCCCACATCTCATGAGTGCTTTACCTTTGCAACAGAATCACTATTTTTACAGGGAACTTAGAAAAGATCTTAAATTTGTCGTTCATATATTCAACAATTGGGCACAAACTATGTGCCAAGAGGGCTTTGGGCCTCGTGTATGCGGAAGTGAACAAGCAAATCCTGCCCTCATGGAGCTTCACTGATTGCTTCGTGACACAAGTGACAGGAAGGACAGCCTTTCAGTCTTCCGCCGGGAGCGTAGGCCTCCAGGGTGCCGGATAGAAGACTCATGAACACGAGATTAGCCCTTTACAGTCTGAGAGCAAAGGTACCTCCCGCTGAAAAGTCTGCACTTGTGTCAAGTTAGGGTTTGATGCAGGAAAAGACTTGCTTTGAAAATCTCTTCCTTCTAATGTCAAATCTGTTTTGTACCATCACACTAACTTAAGTATCAACCGCAATGCCATAAAGTTTCAAGGACAGATACTTCCAGAGCTGTTATACTTTTAAAGGAAGTTTTCAAAACAACAGCAAAGATTTAAGGCCTTACAGACTCATAAGAAATAAAGTAGAACGATGCTTCAATAGGTAGTCTGTGGCTGATTTTTTTTTTGGTTTAAGGACCTGCCTTAGCTAATTCACCACTAAATAGCTCTGAATTAGTCTGAGCATCTTCACCACGTTCACTTGGTTTTGGTGTCTCGGTCTATAACACAAAATCAACACATGTCATCATATCCCTGGCAGATGTCCTTGGCATTTTCAAAAGGCTGGTCAAAACTGCAGCCAGGTAACGAAAATGAGCTGACAGCACTTGTTTCTTGTGAACGGTGAACATGTTCTTGCAGTAAATACTTGAACTTCCAACACTCCGGCCTCTTCAGCTCTTCTCTCCCTCCTCAAGTTTTTCTTTAGAAACGTCTTTGAATATTAGGATTCAGTAAGGACTCTGGAAAAACAAATCCTCAGCAGGATGTCTCGCTGGCATTCCAAGTCAAGAGTATTTATCAACAGTAATTTCTATTTTTATAAATGCCTGAGATCATGTGAGTTTACAAGAAAGACTCGTCTATTTATTAGAGGGAGGTCCTTCATGTTCTCCCATGACAAGAGCAGGCAAAAGACTAATAATTGATCTTTTCACTCTGCGTTTACTTGGGGAACAGTAACTCTTCCAGCACTGATTTATGTGTGTCAGACATAATTTCGGTTAAATATTTACACGTTATGTACACAGAAGCTTCAGTTTTCCGAGTACTGGGATAATTTATTAAAATAAAGATATATTGGTATTTTTAAAATGCAAAATCCCACTAATCCTTATTAATTAAAACAAAAACGAGGCTGAATTAAAGTGTCAGTTTCAGGAGATCTTTAAAGGGAGCCAGTCTGATGGGCTACAACTGTGACTGATCCAAGTCTTGAGATACCATTGTCTGATAAATGGGTAGGAATGAGCTAGAGTTAATAACCATCCAGAATATGAAAATCACTAAAAAAAAGTTCTAAAATAATGTTAACATTTAACATCTTGCTTTGGAAATATACGTTCTCTCATACTCAAAAATACATTTTATCATAGCTCCAGTAGCTTTTGGCTGAGATCATGTCATTCCAGGACACTGCACATTTTAAAATGTGGAAACCTAAGATATTTTCTTCACCAAAATAAGTTGATTTTCAAATGGATGATATTTATAAGCATTTATGACTATTGTTTGGGACCCTTAAATTTAATACAAAGCTCTGTTTTATTTATTTGCTCAGACTCCTCAGATGGCCTCATCAAACATGCCTGAGATGTGGCACTACGGCAGGTTGGTACCAGCTCAGGGCAGAAGTCATGCTCAGTGGGAACTTCCGTAGCTGTTTATACAGACTCCACAGTTACAGTAGAAGAAAAGACGGCATAGGCTGTAGATAAGCATCTCGATAGGACTGTACTGCCTGCCCCATTTCCACTGAGTACACATTTTGGACATGGCCTTGAGTCAGTATGTCCACAAACCCACGTCCCCCCAAGTGAAATGTGTGCCTCATGGCTCACTTTCCATCTGTAGTCTTTTCAGTACTTTTAAAGGGTTGATTGCAATCATGGCTTCCGTTTTTCACCTCTCCCTGTACTCATGCTCTTCGTCACGTCACTTTTCAATTCCTTCCCTTAAAAGGTCAGAAAAGCCCTGGTTGGCAAAGCTCAGTGGATTGAGCGCAGGCTGCGAACCAAAGCATCGCAGGTTCGATTCCCAGTCAGGGTACATGCCTGGGTTGCAGGTCATGACCCCCAGCAACCACACATTGATGTTTCTCTCTCTCTCTCTCTCTTTCTCTCTCTCTCCCTCCTTTCCCTCTCTAAAAATAAATAAATAAAATCTTAAAAAAAAAAGGTCAGAAAAGATTTGTCTGTCCTGGAATTCAGCTCGGTGGCGTGGTGTGTCTGGTGGAGTTAGGTGGAAGTGGCAGCAGGTCGGTTCTGAGCGTAGGACGGTAGAGACCTGCAGTGCTTCTGTTTGCATTTCCTGCATCTCAACGGTCATCCAGGGACCTCTGAGCTTGTCCCCCCGGAGGATGAGAAGCGCCCCAGTTACATCCACCGAGGCCAGTCTGGATGGGCAGATCGGCCTGCCCATCCCCAGATGTGCAAGCAAGCTCTGTCTTTAAACACAGAGCTGTTTAGAGACACTCAGTTGATTCCAGCTACTTGAACAATAAATGCTTATTATTATATGTTATGGACATTGTCTGTGTTGCTGTTAAACAGGGAAAATTAACTATTCCAACTGGATGAAAAAATTCATTCCATTGGCAACAGGAAATCTATGCAGTGATTTTCAAAGCACAGGCCTTCTACCTCCTATATTGGCATTATTTTAGTGCTCTGTGAGATTGTAGATGCCTAAACCTTACCTCAGACCCACAGAATCAGATTCTTTGGGGGGAGGAATCTGAAAATAGATATATGACCCAATCATTATTATAGACATGGAAATTTGAGGGCTGCTCATCTACAGACCCCACCTCTGGAGAAAACATCTTTTTTTCTGGTGGTGGCAGCAGAAATGTCCCCAAGAGAAGTATGAATGAGACATTTTTTTGGAGACCCCCCTGAAGCTGTCCTCCTTGCTAGATTCATGCAAGTGGAGAAAGCGGAAGAGTCGCAGAGGAAAACCACCACACACACGCTTTAATAGTCAGGTCTGTTTTATGTTTGGTAAATAAAGTGTTTCAAAGCCAAGATGTAGTTTTGCAAACACACACGGAGTTTTTTGGAAAAACACCAAGCCAGATGAATTAAGTTCTGGGCTAAAGCACTCAGTGATCTAAGTCTCTTGATATCTGCATATCATAACAAAGTTATTTTCAGTCTTTTATTTACTACATATAAAGGATGTGGGGAGTTCTAGATTTTATAGCTGTACATATCCCCTTAAGATAGTGTTAGGTAAATTTAGTTTCTTTTTTTTTTCTTTTTGATTTTGGGGTTCATAAAAACCATTTAAAATGCTTGGCATTGAATGTTCATATGACTGATTGGGGCACCATAAAAACCAACACTTTTAGTCTGTATTTGGACTGTGAGCTGTTTAATGTCCTGGATTCAATTGTTGAAATAACATACCTTGCTGCTCTTGTATGTCCTAAGATACTAATAAAATGTTTTCAATCTATTTAGTTTTGTAATGAACTTATTTTAATGTGATTATTAAAATACAAATGCAGATAAGTGGCCATTTTTTCTCTAAAGAGAACCAAAAGGAACTATCTATATCTATATTTATTTCTATATTGATATATATGACATATATATAGAAGATATACATGTATAGATCTATAGGTACACACATATGTGTGTGGGTGTGTGTCTATACCTATACCCTAAGCTCTGCAGTCCAGCTAGGTGGAGATCTGGGGAAGCCAATGGTACAGTTTCACCATGGGCCCACAGGCCTGAGGAACAGGAGAGCTGATAGTATCCATTCCAGCTCAGTTCAAGTCTAAAAGCAGGAGATGACTGATGTTCCAGCTTGAGGACAGGCAGAGAGAGTTACTTCTCTCCTGCTCAGCCTTTTCGTTCCATTCAGGGCTCAACAGGTTGGATGAGGCTCATCCATACTTGGAGGGCCATCAACTTGACTCAATACACTGTTTCAAATGTAATCTCATCTAGAAACACCCTCACAGACATTTACAAAATAATGTTATTTATGTCAAACAACTGGGCACCTTGTGGTCCTCTCAAGCTGATGCATAAAATTAACCATCACACTGTTGACTATACATGTACCTATTATCATGTTGAAGCTAAAATCATATGATGGCCAGAGGTCAGTATCTGAGAGGAAGTATTTTTGTACATGTTGAGCCTTATGGCTTTATGTTGGAGAAAGACATGGGGTTTCCAAACCTCGCTGCACATAAAACAAATCAGTGGATTAAGCAAATGAAAAAAAGAGTGGTTAAGTTTTTTTTATATTTATTTCTATTTCTTAATTACAAAGGTTTTTTGCTTCATTGTTTATTAATGGAATAAAGATAAAATACTGCCTAATATATATTTAAAAGGTGCCAGGATCACAGAGAAAGCTGTGGTATAGTAATTGCAGTCATAGAGTTTTTTAAAATTTAAATTTAATTAATTTTTTTGTAGCTAGAGATTTAACTTTACCTGATATCTGTAAGATTTGTATCACCTAGTTCCTCTTCAAAGGCTCACGCCTGAACTTAATCAGACTCACCCGGTCTAAGCTGCAGCACTGGGGCACCGGCTCAAAAGGCATCAGGTACATACAGGGAGAAACCCAATTGTCTGGCATCAGGGCGAGACCTGAGGAGGCAGCTTTATTCAGGATAGAAGTGTTGGCTGCGACCATTGCTCTTTTTCTGAGCCTTCCCTCCTCAAGCTGACAGACAGGCACTATATTTGAGTCTCCATTTACCTGGCTATTACTGTTTGTCCCACCCTGGTGATTCCCTGAGATCCTGCCCAACCTAACTTGCTGGCATACCTAAGCTGCTTCCTGTGGCCTTTCCATACAAATGGCCTGTCTTGGTCCATGCTTCAGACTTTCCTAAAGTCTCTCAAAAAAGCAGCATCTGGCCCAGCGTGACCTGTACCTCTCACTAAGTGGCACCAGGCCTGGCACTAGCAGCAGCTGGCCTTAGTTCACAGCTTGGCCTTACCTGTGCACCTCTAAGCCCAGCACAATTAGCAGCCACCTGCAGATAACTTTGCAGCTCATGCCGGGTGGCCCCGGGCAGAATGCAGGTGGTGGGTGACATTGGCCTGTACTTCCTAGGAAGCCCCAGAGCCAGTGCACCCAGTGGGCAGCTTCAGATCACTTTGAAACATCACCCAACCACCTCCACAAGTGACACACTCAAGGGGCAGACTCAGCAGGTGCCAGAGCCCAGGTGAAGTGAGTCTTGCTCTATGGGGTGGGCCCTTGCACAGCTAATCCTCCAGGGTGGTCCCAGCTGGTCCTTACTGCTGATAGGCCTGGGGGTAAACCCCTCACACTGACTTCCCAACGGTAATCAAGACTCAACTACAACAGGAGGGTGTGCATGGCCCATATTGGGGGTGGAAGTGGGGGTTACCTGGAGTGGCCTACTTGGGTGAACAGGGAGGCTATGCCTCTGGACCCTAAAAGACATCTATTACATAAGACCACACTACCAAGATGGGGAGATGCAGCAGTTCTACCATTATTCCTGTGCACATTGTATTACCCCACTATAAGGGAGTCTGGGAAATGGTCTGATTGTGTGACCAGGTAGAAATAAAAAGGCAACCAGACTTTGCCTACTTTGTTTCCCACTGGCCCACACTGAATGTTGATGATGGATTTTGACACTATAAAAATGTATATTTTCAGCCTAGTTTTGGACTCTGGGCTCCAGAGAGCAGACAGATGCTACTTATGGGCTTACAAACACCATGTTTAATCACTTTGGTAGTGTAAATTTTAATTGGTGATTCACCAATAGCAATGTCTGCAAACTTTTTCTGTAAAAATCCTAATAATAAATACTGTTGTCTTTACAGGTGATAGAGGCGCTGTCGCTACTATTCAACTTAGCCATCGTCATATAAAACCAACCAATATGGGAAGGTGAGGCTGTGTTCAAATAAAACTATTTATAAAAACAGGTAGTGAGCTAGATTTGGTCCACGGGCCATAGTTTTCTGATTACTTCTCTACTTGAAATATTTAGCCCTTATATTGTCTTCTTATGAGTACTGTAGCTTTTTAATTGTTATTATAATTAAATATAGTTAAGTTGGCATTGATCTTTATATATTGTAACTATATTTGGGGAACGGGGTTGGAGATTACACATACCTGTCATAGCAATCTAGCTGTTTGTCCTGGAAATATTTGTCGATTGTGGGAATAGGGCTTGGGGAGAAACTGTTAGAACTGTTAAGAGTTGCAATGTGTTACAATCAGGACCTTTCCATTTCAAATTGGCAGAATTCCAATTTGTTTAAGGAAAAAAAGAACCTTTATTGGTTGACATAACCGAAGAGCCCAGAAATAGATCTTCGGGTATAGCAAAGGTCCAAAGGATTAAACGATGTTTTTAGAAATATATCCTTATCTCTCCATTATGTTTATCTGTATGTGGTCTTTCTTTTGTAGATTAGTAACTTCCAAGCAATTTAAAAATAGTCTGCAGTATGTCTGGGTTTATATCCTACTTGCTTAGTATTTCAGTAAGCCCATGAATGTTCTTCCCCTATATCAGCAAAAGTTCTAGAGATAATGCTATTGTTCTAACATAAGTCCAATGGTCATGCCTTATACCTATGGTTAAAGATTAATGGATTCTGGCCAGGTGCACATCACATTCCTGCTCTTTGGACATATGGGATGGGTTTGGATTAAAACTGAAGTAGATGAAATTAAGCAAAGGCAAATCAAGCTATTATATCAGAAACTAAGGGAATGCAAAATGGGTGAGCAAAAACAATAGCTACCAACCATATGCTTCAATTTAACCAATTTGTCTTCCATAGTTTTTCAAGTAAACTTTAGGTTAATGTATTTTAAAAATATTACATACAACTGCTTTTTGGGGGGTGGGGGGATAAGGAAAACCACAAAAATATTATTAAGTTGAGTTCAACCTCTAGGGATACTTTCTAGCAATACAAAACTTGATTCAGCTAAACTCTGACACCATGATCCTACCCTCAAAGGATGCTCAGCAAACACCTTAGGGAAAATGATGTTCTGTAAGACAATGAATGAAAATAATTGACTTGGAACATAAAACTAGCTGATAAATGGATACTCTGAATTTGTAATGTAAACATAAGATAGAGCGTCAATGCCACAAAAATATCAGTTACCATTGAAATAAAATAAGGATGTATCTAAGAATTAGATTAAAATTTGTTCCAGCATTACATACTCCAGATGTTTACATTTATTACTTGCTTGTTAATGGATACAGATTTGGAATTAAAGCGACTGATTTGTTATTTTCATTTTGTTCTGTATTTATGGTTATGTGTGCCAAGCCAGCCTTCCTAGAATACTGTGTAATTCTTTCGTTCCACAGGGAGGTAACATGCACCAGATGCTACAACTACACACACATAGAGCCCAGATGTCAATATTTTCAAAATGTCACTTTTAATGAGTGGGGATAAACACAAATATGCAATACATAATTGTTAGCATCCAACATCATTTGGAATCTGGGGGAAGAGTTGAGAATGTTCTCGAATATTCTACTCGTTGCTTATTTGAAATCACAGGGAATTAGAATAGGCTACAGATAAAGTCTTTTTCCTTGAAATGTATTAAGAATAATTGTAAATCTTGAATTAAGGGACAGAAAGTCATCTGCAAATGTACGACATGAAGATGACAGATGATAGGTTTCTGTGCTTAACAGAAACATATGGGAAACCACTTGGGAGCCTCAACATGAGGCTTCATACGATGCCACTTGAAAAAAGTAAAAGTTGATGTGATGACGAGTGAAATACACTCAGGAGAGGACAGTGTTGTTCCAGGATGCCCTACGGTGAAAACACGTGGGGAATTTTGTGGCGTTCCAGGCAGTAAGTACTGTGTGGAAAACCACAACCAGAAATTCACCCAGAAACTGTTGAATAGCAGCTGTGTCATTGGAGAGATGCTTACTACAAATGGAAATATTTAAGCTGTAGTAAAGAAGAAGACGAAGTATTGTCACAAGGCTGTCATTTGAAGAATCTGTGAAGATAATAGGGGTCAAATTTCCCATCAACGTAAACTAAACCATTCTAACGTTAGTGCTGATTCAAAATGGAATAGGTTTTCCTGGAGGGCTGTAAGTTTCCTGCGCTGGGGGCATGCATGCAGACCCAGAATTCTAAAGGCAGAGAGCAGGTAGTCTCTCAATATTTTTGGAATAAATGAGTGAAGATAGGGAAGATGATTTGAATTTATTGAGCACCAACTATTTTTCTATTTAGAAAAATAGTTATATAATTTATTCAAATAATCCCTTCCATAGCACACACAATCTTTATTTTACTGATTAGACAACTGAATTCCAGAGACTAACTCACCAATGATCCCAAAATGAGTGAAAACTCAGAATTCTTCCAAAGAGCTTTCTGGTTTTAAACCTGTGCATGTTCGGTCCAGGATTTTTTTTTAAGATCAAGATTGTGTAATCCATTGGATCTTTCTTCTGCTGAGGGGAAACAGAAAACAAGATAATTTCAGATAGTGCTAAATACCACAAAGGACATGTGAAGTGCAGAGTGGTAAATAGAGGAGACTTTTATGTGAGGTGGTCAGCAAGGCCCCTTTGAAGAGGTAAAGTATAAATGAGGTTTAATGATGAGATGAATCAGGTATGCAAACACCAGAGGGATTGAGTTCTAGGTAGAAGTAACGGAAAGCTGTGAAGGAAAAATGAGTGTGGCATTTTCAAAAACATGCCCCCGCCAGTAGCTCTGTTATTGAAACTTGGTGAATGGGAGAGAAAATTCATCAGTGATGTCAGAGAGGGGGGTCAGACAATAGATAGACCTTCTGGTCTATGCCCAGGTGTCTAGAGCCAATTCTGTGTCCAGTTTAAGTGTCCAGTAAAAGTTTACTTTTGGGTGGGGATGATATTTCCAAGATCGACAAGGGTAGAAGGAAAAGGATCACCAAGGAAAATATTTGGAAGAGTGAGAAAGAGAGGTTAACAGCGAAAATAGAGATAAATGGGGCTTATAAAATCAACTTTATTAAAGTATAAGTTACATACAATAAAATGCACACATTTGAAATATAAGGAGTTCTGACACATATATGTACTCTCAGTTACATTTTGGAGGAAACACAATTAAGAAATAATAGTTTTGAATAATAAAAATATAACTTACAAAATAAAGTCTTGAAAAATAAATTAGGGTAAACTTCTGTAGTATAGGACAAAGAGACAAAGAGACTACAATTACTGACAGAAAAGTTAAGAGACATAGAGGATCATTACAATCTCAGACTATTAACAAGTTTTTAAGAGGGAAGATACAAGTGATGTAAAATATATTTCATAGAGTTTCATGAGACAACATGCAGATAAATGTGAAAGGAACAAAACTCAGGAAGTATCTGTCTCAGCAGCATCACTGATTATTAACTGAACATGTAACAATATTCTGAGGGAGCATTATTTGTAGCCTAGAATTCTATACCCAGCCAAACTACAAATGAAATACAAGAGTAGAATTAAGTAATATTTAGATATGTATAATCACTGAAAATTTACATTCTATATATCATTTCTTTGCAGTTTTTGAGAATGACCTTTAGCAAAACATGGAAGAGAAATATGTAGGATTCATTAAAGAGTAAATCCAACCCAAAGCAATAACAAAGGGTCATTATGGATGGCCAGTTGATAGCAGGCTCATAAAACCACAAGGAGAAGAGTTCATGGAATTATGTGAGAGTCACCCTTCTGAGAAAAAAAGGGACGTCTAAAATAAGATTGAAAATTTGGAAAAACTTGATAATATGTTTAAGGTAAGTGAAGATTTAAAATATTTTTTTGTTGTTGTTGCTGTTACACTCTACTAGTCAACTCATTCCAGAGATTAATTAGACATAATAGAATATAAATATGATCAACTCTGATGATACAAAAGTAAATGCATAGCTGACAATATATTTGGAAGGGGTAGGAGAGGACGGGGTACAAGTGAGAAGTTTCTCATTTTTCAAAGTGTGGAACAAAGTGAAACTATCATTAATGGATGAGAAATGAGTGGTTTAAATTGATTGTTTAAAGTTGTAACAATACCAGGGAAGCATCTGTAAGCAATAAAAATCACTATTGAGAGGAAAGAGTGGAAAAAAAATGTGGCTTAAATGAGCTGAATTCTCCTTTCTGCTATCAAAAAGACAATAAACAATGTCTATAGTCAATAAATCAAAAACACCAGGGAGCTCCGGCCAAGATGGAGGTGTAGGTAGAAAAGCTTTGCTTCCTCGAACAACCAAAAGAAGGATAACAACCAATTTAAGAACAATAAACAATCAGAACTGCCAGAATATCAAACTTCATGGAACTCCAACAACCAAGGAGTTAAGGAAGAAACATGCATCCAGACTGGTGCACTGAAAGAAAGAAATATGGCCCAAATGAAAGAACAGATCAAAGCTCCAGAAAAAGAACTACATGATGAGGATATAGACAACCCATCTGATGCAGAGTTCAAAATCCTGGTAATCAGGATGCTCACAGAATTGATTGAGCTCAGTCACAAAATGAAAGAAGAAATGAAGGCTACACCAAGTGAAATAAAGCAAAATATACAGGGAACCAACAGTGAAACCAGGACTCAAATCAATGATTTGGAACAAAAGGAAGAGATAAACATCCAACTGAACACAGCGAAGAAACAAGAATTCAAAAAATGAGGAGAGGCTTGGGAACCTCTGGGACAACTTTAAACATTCCAACATCCAAATCATAAGGGTGCCAGAAGGAGAAGAGGAAGAGCAAGAAATTGAAAACTTATTTGAACAAATAATGAAGGAAATCTTCCCTAACTTGGCAAAAGAAATAGACTTCCAGGAAGTCCAGGAAGCCCAGAGAGTCCCAAAGAAGTTGGGCCCAAAGAGAAACACACCAAAGCACATCATCATTAAATTACTCAAGATTAAAGATAAGGAGACAATCTTAAAAGCAGAAAGAGGAAAGGAGAGAGTTACCTACAAAGGAGCTCCCATAAGGCTATCAGCTGATTTCTCAAAAGAGACCTTACAGGCAAGAAGGAGCTGGAAAGAAGTATTTGAAATCATGAAAGGCAAGGGCCTACATCCAAGATTACTCCATCCATCAAAGCTTTCATTTAGAAAGGAAGGACAGATAAAATGCTTCCCAGATAAGTTCAAGTTAAAGGACTTCATCATCACCAAGCCCTTATTATATGAAATGTTAAAGGGACTTATCTAAGAAAAAGAAAAAGATAAAAAACTATGAACAATAAAATGACAACAAACTCATAACTACTAACAACTGAACCTAAAAACCAAAAACAAAAACTAAGCAAACAACTGGAACAGGAACAGAATCAGAAAAATGGAGATCACAAGGGTATCAGTAGGGAGAGGGAGGAGGTGAGTGGGGGGAAAGGTATAGGGAATAAGAAGCATAAATGATAGGTACAAAATAGACAGGAGAAGGTTAAGAATAGTGTAGGAAATGGAGAAGCCAGAGAACTTATATGTACAACCCATGGACATGAACTAAGGGGGTGGGGAGTGCTGGAGGGGGGTGGTGCGGGGCAGAAGGGAGGTAAAGAGGAGAAAAAAACTGGGGCAACTGTAGTAGCATAATCAATAATGTATACTTGAAAACATCAGTAGAATCACATAACTTACACATAAAGTGGTAACTATGAGAAGAATTTAGAACAACAAATGGTTTTTCCCTCTGAAAGCAAAAATGAGGAAAAATAGTCATTAGGCAGATCACTGCTGTTTTCACCATAAGTTTTTCAGAAACGTGATTTTTTCAGAAAACACATGTATTTTTTGTGTTTCTCAGGTAAATATTATTTTAAAAATTAGAAGCCTATTATTGATAATTAGTAATAGAATTTCTGAAACATTAGATGTGTTTAAAATCTTTTAATTGCTATGAATTGATTTTCTCAATTATCTAATATGTCCACCCAATAACTTCATCTCAGTGATATTTAAAAATTGAACATAATGAAAGATGTATCTGCATTCAAATAGGTAAAAGTGGTACTATTACCTTTGATAAAAAAAGAAACAATGGATTTAAATAAAAATATTGTGATAATTTTCTGGAGTGAGCCTCACTTGATAATTTTTTTCTTATTTGTATGTTCTTTCTCATTGCTAGGCAATTGAGATATTTATACAATTACATCACAGATTTTTATTATTATGTGCTGGAAACTTTGATAATGAAATGAGAACTCATCTTGCTCACTAAACTCAATTCAGACCAATTTTAGTAAAAAAAATTGGAACAATTATGAAAGCAAACAGCCAAGAACTAATAAAAATCACATGCACTATAAATTGCACAAGATCTGAATATAATCTCCCCTTTGTTAACATCCAATAATTATTCAGTTACATGAGGTTTCAATTCGCTCCATATTAGGAGTACTCAATAGTTGTTAGTGATAAATCACTTAGCAACATAAATTAAGCATAATTATTAATTATGTTTGATGTGCTGCCATATTTTGATGTCAAATTAGCCATTAACCTCTGAATAATTTTTAAGTGGAATAACTTGTGTAAAGGCTAACAGAATATGATCTTTACTATTCAATATTGTTTGTAGCAACATGTTCATAGGGTTGGAAATCTTTGCGACGCGGAGCCCTCATATCACACAAGTGGGACTGGTGAGCCCTTGTTTCTTGGCTAATAGTAACTCCCATGGCATGTGGAGGCAGGAGCTTGAACACAGCCCAAGGGCTGTTACCTCTCTGAGGGACCAAGGAAAGGAGCATGCAGACTCTGATCAGAGACATTTACTCTTTTTTATAAGTAGTTTTTTAAATTAAATGTTCACTTTGACTCTGTTTGCCGACATTTAAAACATCCCCAGGAATCAGAATGTTAGAGTTTGACATTGACTTTGCCCTGGTCCTGGGAAGACATTAGCAGATCCTGCGTCTTCAGGTCCATCTCCTCTGTTTTGACTCCTTTGCTTTTTCTCTGGCCTGTCACACGATTTATGTTTTTGATCTCTCTACACATAATTTATTACATAGAGCTAATTTCCGAGTAATTTTCTTAATGGCTAACTACAAAATTCATACCCCTCCTGGGCACTTTCTGATTAAGTTATCTTTTAATTTGCTTTGGCATATTTAATATAACCCACTTTATTATGAAGGTGATTATTATATATGACTTCAAAGTTTGTGATGTCTCGTAAACACCAGATGGTTGGGGCATGGGGGAGAAATAAAAGGAATACTCTAACAAAGGTGTCCAAATTTTCGGCGTCTCTGGGCCACACTGGAAGAAAAAGAGTTGTCTTGGGCCACACAGTCATAGACTGTGACACGTAATCACAGAAAAAAAATCTCATGATGTTTTAAGTAAATTGACGATTTTGTGTTGGGCCGCATTCACAGCCATCCTGGGCCACACATGCCCCTCGGGCCACAGGTTGGATGCTCCTGCCGGAAGTTGGCCTAGAGCATCATTTACCACTTGCCTCCCTGCCTCTCTTTCAGTTAAGTTGTATCAAATACCCACACGTCACGTGCTGGGGAGAAGCCCAACTGGACCAATGTCCATCAGAGCCAGTTGCGGTGGGATGGGTTGTTTTCCCAAATAGCTCCACACTTACGATGGAGATTACGAGTGTAATCTCTAGTACACCAGTACTGGTACACTAGTAATCTCCATCATAAGATACACAGAAGGAAAACCCATACTGACAATTGGGAAAAAAAAAAGAAAAAGAAGACGAGGAGAAGAGGCAACGACGTGCAGTGGAGCTAATGTGTTTACATGATCAAATATGAACCAAAGTAACCAGGTGAGAGGGCGCTTGCTGTCTGAAATCCTAAGAGAAAGTCTTTATACATTAACCCCTTATTGGAAGGTGAAGCTGATCCTTCACAGGCTGGTTGTCCCTGAGTGGCTTGGATGACTGTAAGTTTGAGTTAGAATGTGTCGGCCTAATGGGCAGATGCCCCCAAAGCACGTGGACTCAGTCTTTAAAGACATTTAGAAACCAGTTTTTGAAAGGTTCAATTACAATCACTGCACCCCTGGACATCTGTTTGCAGGCCCCCGCGGGGAGGATTCCTGGGCTTCACCAGGCCCTTGCGGGAGCGCGTGGACCCCGGGCGTTTCCTAGCGGCGATGACCTGCCGGTGCCGGCTGAGCTGGACCCACCTCCTGTGCACCTGGGACACCACCACGGGGGCTATCTTACTAAGTTTTCTCATGCTGCTCTTCAAATTTCCTTTTCACTTGGTGATTCATCCCCATTTTTGAGTTTCCATGAATAAATTATTTTTTAAGCCACATTATTTTTCAAGACATAGGAAATTCCTGTGGAACGGCTGCAGTATCTCCGAGCCGCTGTCAGAATCTGGCAAAGATGTGCTCTATCTTGAGCCTTTCTAACAGATGATGGATTTGGACTTCAGACAGGTATGAGGTGTAAGAGGTAAGCACTGTCTGAGTTTAAAAGGTGTGACTAAAGATCATATTTGAATTCAGGAAGGGTCATTGTGTGTTTTTTTTTTCACTTAGCTAAATGGTAGCAACACACAACTTGCAGTGGAAAAGTGGAAAAAATAAAACAGCCAACCAATCTGTTCCTTAGTCTCCCAAATGCCACGTAACTGCATTAAAAAAATTACATTACTGGCTAGATTATCTTCGGTAGAGTAGAAAATAGATTTTAGTAGAGCAGTGAGACTCTTTTCAACCATGGGCTGTTCTTTCCTCTATTTTTAATTGTGAAAATTAAATTATATCATAAACAGCTCAATTATCCATAATGCCAGAAATCTAACAAAGCTATTCCAATTTTACCTTTTCCTTTCTTATCTTTGGCAGGAGCATTCAGTGGGCACAGAAACACGGCCTAAATCCTCTTAGCCTGATATGACAAAGAGAGTTAGAAAAGGGAAATCAAGAAGAAAAAAAAAAAGAGTAAAAGCTTCACTGTTTCCAGCAGGGCAATCTTCCCACCAGTAATTCCTCTTGGCCCCAAATCAAAGGGACTAGATAAGCAGTTCCTCCCACCGTCCTGGGAAAAGGGCAGAGCAAACTGACTTTGCAATCCACTCAGAGAGGACTGTGGGAACTGGGAGATTTGACACGTGGTCCAGGTGAGGTCTGAGAAGGGTCACTCATTTATTCATCAATGCAAACCTTTACTGAGGACTTCCTAAGTGTTGTACTTTGTACTATGCATTGGGAAGACAAAGATGAATGAAATACAGCTTCTGACCTTGGGAGGGTCATGGTCAGTGGGAAGATGCTGGTGTTCAAACAAACAGGTAAGTAACAGCATAACTTGGCAAGGTTGTAGCAGAAATATCAATAGAGTTTGGCAGCCCCAAGGTTGATTATGGAAACTGGGAAAACTGTAGCTGGCTCCCAAAGAATGAATGGAGGTTGCAAAGTGACAGGTACAATGATAGAGGAAGGGAGAAGCATTCCAGGAGACTCAGGTAGATTAGTTCCCAGGTAACTAGTGGGCAGCGCTCACCCTGAAAATCAGAAAGAGACATAAAGCAAAACCTATCATTTAACTTCTCGTGTATCAGACACTGTGCTTACTGCTTTGCAGGCTTTAACTCATCAATCTTCACCACAGCTGTTTCAAGTAAGATATTATTTCTATTTTACTAATAAGGAGACCGAACTCAGAGAGGTTTCCTTAAGATCAGAGAGATCCAGGTCCACATTTGGCTGCTGCCCTGAGATCGGTGAGGTTGTTCAGCCCGGCTAGGCCATGGTTAGATTGTTAGAAAAACTAAAATCTGTTTTGGGTAGCCAAAGAGAAATGTTACCTTGAACACGGACAAACCAGCCCTTGCTGGTGTGGCTCAGTGGATTAAGTGTTGGCCTGTGTATCAAGGGGTTGTTGGTTCGATTCTCAGTCAGGGCACATGCCTGGGTTGCTGGCCAGGTCCTCAGTAGGGAGCCTCTGAGAGGCAACCACACATTGATGCTTAAAAAAAGAAAAAGAAGAAAATGGACAAACTGCTTTTACTGAAAAAAGAAAAAAAAAGAGAACACAGAGAGAACTGAAATCAGAGCTGGATAAGTTCAAGAGCGGTCACATCAGTGACTCTGAGACCCTACTCTACACTCCCCACTTTCGTCTTAACAATCTGAAGCTCGTCACTGTGCCACGCTCATTCCCCAGCACCTCAGGGTGATTCTTGGAGTGACTCTTACGGGGAGAAGGATTATGCAGGGGGGTAAGGTGCATGTCCCAACTGTGAGAAGGACCATCCAGTGAATCTGAATCATTTCATTTCCATCTGCCAAGATGGTAACCAAGGAGCTGAAGATGTAAGCTTTGATCTGCTAATTCACTCACTTAACCGTTCATCTGTGCACCCACACAACATAGCTGCATGCTGCAGGCCCGTGGGAAACAGTTGCACTTTTGGGGAGGGAAACCGTGCATTGTTAGAGAATTGATAATGTTATCTCCGAGGCTGGAGAAAATATATATATTTCTACATGAATGTAAATGCAATTGAGAAATAGTTTCAGTGTGTTCACTGTGGCAAGAAATTATTCTCTCACAAGCAACTCTTAAATTATGTTGAAACCACAGGATCCAATGTTTATTTTTCTTATGTGTTCAGAAAGCATGATGCTTTTGTTCGTAAACAAGCACTAGTTCGGGAATTATTAAGCAATATGACTAAACAGTGCCATCCATCACTTACTGTTTACATCATGTTTATATATTTGAAATGCACATAAAATAATAAATTACGCTTCAGCTTAAAATCCCAGAGGCATCTCATCTCAGCATAAAATCTAAATAAACCCCTTTCAGGGCCCTCAATACCCTCCGACTTATCTGCGTTTCCAACTTTTCTCCCTCCACTGCCTTGTGGATTCCTGGCTCTTTCTTCACGTCAGCTTTCTTTTCGCCTGCAGTCAATTCAGAAGAATTACATTGGCGGGGCCTTTGCCGCTCCTCATTCTTGTTATTCTCTTCCCCTGCGTCTTAGCAAGGATGGCTTCCCTCAATATCTAGGTTCAACTCAAACGTCACCTCTTCAGGGAGCCTTCTGGGTCTCTCTATACGGCCTTCTCGGTTCACACTGCCTGGTCTTCTCTACGAAGGCAGTCTTTGTTTTCTCTTCACTGCTCTATGTCTTAAACACACAGACTACAGGTATCTGGCACGTAGTAGGCACTCAAAATATAGGCTAAATGTGATATAGATTTTCCTAACATCCTAAATATGATACAGGGTTTTCCTTGGTTTAAAGAGCCAAAGAAAAAAAAGGTGGGTTGAAAACGATTAAACAAATTGCGGTACAATTTTTGTTTCAGAGAATAAAAAACGTCATTGTGACTCACGGACGAGGTCGGCCCGTGTTGGCGTAGAGCCGGGGGTGTGTGCAGGGGGCGGCTCCTCCCGTGTGCCGTGTGTGTGTGCACATGCGCCAGTGTAATAATCCAGGTGACTGCACGAGGAGCGAATAACGACGATCGTGACCTAGGTAAGGACATTCTGACTCACTGAGTGCAGCGTGTTTCCACTTCATCAGGGAATAAATCAGTCGAGCTGGAATTCAAACCCAAGCCTTCCCGCTCCAGAGTCCATCGTGTTTTCTTCATCAACACCCTCCATCTTCAAAAGTACCTCTTCACAACGGCATCATTTCCATCCATGGAAAATTATGAAAATTTGTACTCAAATAAATTCATTTTGTCACATACAAATGAATCAGCTAGCCTACTGAAGCACCAGACGGACATACTCCTTGGAGCTAAGGAATAGAGCGGACTCCTCCCTCCCAGCTGGGAGTCTAACACATTTCAGCACAATACCAGACTTTCAGAGGTTAGTATTAAGCAAGAGTGCCACCTTGTGGCAACTTTTATAGCAGGGGCACCCTTGCCCTCTCAAAGGTTTTAGGAAAGCGTGCTGCTGAAAGTGTATTTTATTCATTGCATGTCTTTGAAATTGATTGACAAAACACATTAACATTCTACTGAACATCAAGAAGAGAACTACAGTCTCGGAATGATAGTCATACTTAGGATGGCCTAGTATTTCAGGGCAAGAATAATGTGTCCTGTGCTTCAGTATGAATTCATTATATTTTCGTTTTAATTTATGGGAAGTTAAGGCAGACAGCTTTCAGCTCCATGCTTTACCTGCTGTTTGAAAACACTGGGACCAAAGGGAAACCTGAGGAGATGGATGAGCTGGAGGAGAGAATGAGGACCGAGATGGAGACTTCATCCCCATTGCTCACTCTTTTCCCGTCCCAGATCAACAAGCACGGCACAAGTCTTGTACTGAATAGAAGTAACAATCTAACTACAAACTGACTTTCCCATTTTTCAAAGCAAGCTTCAGAATTCTTCTAAAATTCAACCAAGAATTAATATTTGAGTTTTGGAATTGTTTGGAGAGATGGTTAGTCTAATCTCCTCTCCCAGAAACGAACAGGCAGGGAGTTAGCCAGTGACACCTTTTCCTTTCTTGTGGAAAAGCTGCAATGATCTAATTACGACTGCTGTCTATTAGCCTTACATATATGCCTCAAGATCGGTGAACATCATTTCTGCAAGTGTAGATAATATTGAGGAGGAGAAATTAGTATATCTAAAGAATCTTCGGTTCTATGCTTCCTTGAAAATCATGCTGGCTTCTTTTAAGGGTCTCTGGACATCATTCTGCCTAATTAGTGTCTCAGATCAGTGGGTAATTAGATGTCATTTCTAACCTGCCCTAAGGCGAGGGTAAAGTGAATGGATGACACCTTGCACTTAATCATGTTGCTCGAGAGGAAGTGGAAAAAAGAGTCAGATAGCATGTCACTCAGAAGCAGTCACTGTGTTCCCCACACTAAGCTTAGCTATTGGCCATGACATCTGTTCCTACCAGCTGCCTCGACTGAGTGACCCGTGGCACGGCGAGGATCCTAGACACTGAAGAAGCCCACCCTGGACAGAGTGCTGGAGGTTACGCGGGCAACGTCAGCCAATCTCCCGACGCCACCCTGACAGAGATGCACCGATGTCCTGCCACCTCCAATGCAGGGTGACGAAAACAGCCTAAGTGACGCGTAGTCTACTAACGAGATGTGGTAGCTAGTTTTGGGTGGTCTTCGGTTAAAACAAAAATTGATGTCCTCGATGGCAATTAGCAATATTGTCAGACTAATTTGCCTGAAGAAATACAACGCACATGGTTTAATGGAATACCTGCAACACGTTTGGCTCTGTGCTCTGAGCTATATGCTGCATGATTTGTAAGTCAAGTAAGCACGGTCCCTACCTTGCTGTGTGCACTCTAGTGGGCATTAGAGAGAGAGGGAGGGAGGGAGAGAGAGAGAAAATGAGAGAGATGAAAAGAGTTTAAAGAGGAAAAGAGCAAAGTGAAGTAAAAACACACATTAAACAAAGCAAACAAAGACCCGGAAGGACACAGCTTTGCTGTGGTGGAAGAGAGACTGGGGACAAGATAAGAAGATCGGGCTGGAGAAATAAACATGGGTGAGCTCACCCAGGCTTAGTGCTTTCACGCCAACACTGACAGCCCTTGTGTAGGGCTGAAATGAAATGGACATTTGCATACCTGTTGTGTGATGATTGCATTTAAGTCTCATAATAAGTCTCTATTTTCAAATTCTCAGTTTTGTAGATGAGAAGTAAGATTTAAGAGGATTTAAGCCACTCAACTTCACTTGAAGGTGTGTTGCAAACCTTGGTGAAAAAATGCAGTTCTTTGTTTTCTTCTTTTTGCTTTTGGGTGACACTTAACTTGAAATACTAAATACTAAAACTTAAAATACTAAAGTATTTACCTGTCGAACATTGTATGCACACACATCACCCATTCTCCGTATAAAAGCCTTCAGGAATTAGAGCAGCTGAAGCACTCCCTCGGGCTGTGGGTAACGGCCATGTGAGCAGCAGAGGGCGCCATCAGTGTGGTCTACCCCCAACTGAGAGTGGCCTGGCGCCTCCTCTCTCCATCCCCTCAGTCCTGCCTTTTTTTTTTGCCTTTCCCATCTTCCTCACCTCTTCCCTGTTCCCCCTTCTGATCTTCTATCTTTCATTTTTTTCCCTTCTTCCTTCTCCTCACAACTGGGCGAGAGTTAACAGTGGTTGCATTAATCAAATGCTCATGTATTACCTCCTCTTAGAAGTGTTACGATGTGTAGCTGTCATGCACAAACCAGCAAGCAAAGCCAACAAAACCAAGAATGGACCTCAGCACGTGATTGGCTGCATTGGGAGCAGCTCCGGATTTGGGAGCCAGCAGACCCCCATCTCCGCCCTGTTTCCATTAGCCTTTGCAAAGCCCGAGAATTGCAGCTCTCCCACCTGTGTAAGGAAGATAACTTTTGGCTTTCTGACCTCCTGGGGTCATTGTATGGACTGGTTCAGAAAGTGTATATTTGTCACCAGTAATGAGACTTCACAAATCACTACTACTATCACTACCGGGGCTCATGTTCATCATCTGGCCCCTTTCCCATTGCCACTACCCTCTGGCAAGGCTTTTACACGAACACCTAAATCATTGAAGCACAGAGCAACTTGGCTAATTTTGTTCAAAGTTCCATTTAAGTCACAACAGAATGCCATTTGTGATTTGTTCCCCCCACTTTGGAAAGGACTTTGAGTAGCTTCGCTTCCTATTAGCCAGTTCACATTTTCTGGCATGTTGTCATATCGCCATCTGCTGGAAGTTAAGGAGATTGACACTAAAGGCTTGAAAGCATGTCTAACAGGTAGAAGGACAAATAAACATCATTTAAGTCTTGTGAGCTACAAATAACCATAAACTTTGTTTGAAATAATGATTCACCTTCTTCATATATACTATATCTATACAATAAAATACTACATAGTAGTAATTACGGCCCAGATGGAGGCGTAGGTAGAAATGCTTTGCTTCCTCACACAACCACAAGGAGGATAACCACCAAACTAAAATCAATAAGCAACCAGAAGTGCCAGAAAATCAAACTGCGTGGAATTCCAACAACCAAGGAATTAAAGACACAGTCAACCAGATCAACCAGACGGGTAGGACGGGCTGTCGGCGAGGCCACAGACCACGCAGGCCGGGCTGGCTGAACGGGAAACTGAGGCCCAGAGCTGACTGTGGACTACAGCGAGGGTTGCCCCGGTGGGAGGACTCCCAGTCTCACATGAGAGAGTTCGTTGGAAAGTGGGGCTAGAGCCGAGCAGGTGAGCTGCACTGTTCCCTCTCTGGCCCCTCCCCCACAGGCAGAGCCACAGTGCAGCAAGGGGGGTTGCCCTGCCTGGGTGAATGCCTAAGGCCCCACCCCTTACAACTTAACAGGTGTGCCAAGACAAAGAAATAGGGCCCAAATGAAAGAACACAGCAAAACTCCAGAAAGAGAGCTAAGCGATGAGGAGAGAGCCAACCTATTTGATGGAACATTTAAAGTCCTGGTAATCAAAATGCTCACAGAACTGACTGAGCTTGGTTGCAAAATGAAAGAGCAAATGAGAGAGATACCCAAAGCGAAATAAAGCAAAATATTCAGGGGACAAACAGTGACAGGAAGGAAACCCGGACTCAGATCAACAATGTGAAACAAAAGGAAGAAATAAACATCCAAACAGGACAGAATGAAAGAAAACAAGAATTCAAAAAAAAATGAAAAGAGGCTGAGGAACCTCTGGGACAATTGTAAACATTCCAATATTCTAATCATAGGGGTGCCAGAAGGAGAACAAGAGCAAGAAATTGAAAACTTATTTGAACAAATAATGAAGGAAAACTTCCCCAGTCTGGTAGAAACAGACTTTTCCATGAAGTCCAGGAAGCCCAGAGAGTCCCAAAGAAGCTGGACCCAAGGAGGAACACACCAAAGCACATCATAATTAAGTTACCCAAGATTAAAGAGAAGGAGAGAATCTTAAAAGCAGAAAGAGGAAAGGAGAGAGTTACCTACAAAGAAGTTCTCATAAGGCTATCAGCTGATTTCCCAAAAGAAACCTTACAGGCAAGAAGGGGCTGCAAAGAAGTATTTGAAGTCATGAAAGTCAAGGACCTATATCCAAGATTACTCTACCCAGCAAAGCTTTCATTTAGAATGGAAGGGCAGATAAAGTGCTTCTCAGATAAGGTCAAGTTAAAGGAGTTCATCATCACCAAGCCCTTATTATATGAAATGTTAAAGGGACTTATCTAAGAAACTGAAGAAGATCAAAAACTATGAACAATAAAATGACACCAAACTGACAACTATCAACAAATGAACCTAAAATAAAAGAAAATCAATGAAAACAAAAACTAAGCAAACAACTAGAACAGGAACAGAATCAGAGAAATGGACATCACATGGAGGGATGTCAGTGGGGAGAGGGAGAGAAGGAATGGGGGGAAAGATACAGGGAAAAAGAAGCATAATTGGTAGGCATAAAATAGACGGGTAGAGATCAAAAATGGTATAGGGAACAGAGAACTCAAAGAGCTTATAAGTACAACCCATGGACATGAACTAAAGCAGGGGGGATGCTGGAGGGTGGGGGTTGCAGAGTGAAGGGGGGATTAAGGGGGAAAAATTGGAAAAACTGTAATAGCATAATCAATAAACTATACTTAAAAATACTACATAGTGTTTAAAAACAATTAAATAATTCTGAAATAAAAATTTTCAAGATTTATTAGATATGAGGTACAGAACAGTGTGTATTTTTGTATTATTGTTTTAATTCAAATATATACTATGTACATAAATGTATATATTTGAATAACTTTAATAGAAGATATTATATATTTAACCTTTTAATTTGGTGTTTACTTTGGAGCACAAGGCTTAATGGGAGGAAGGTTCTATTATTTTTAAAATATTTATTTTGTTTGAATTTCTACCTCACACATATTTTACTTTTATTTTATCTTTAATAAAATAATCTGGGTTTTCTGAATAGTGACAGTCTGAACTACTTTTTTTCATTTTCATCTCTGCCTATGTTTAAAGTTATGTTAGTGTGTCTTTAAGTATTAACTACTTCCTTTCTGCCTCTATATCACTTTTTTTATGTTTGTTTTACAATAATGATGTCAGTTTGGTTCCTGCATAGGTACTACAATAATACATCTTATATTAAACATGATTTAAAGTATTCTGGCTTTTTTAGACTATAAAATCTCTTCTAATAATTAGCTTTTCTTATTATAATATAAATAAGTAAAGTTACTTAACACCTAGGTTTCTCAATTTCTTATCTGCATTAGGAAGATCATTTATCTGTCTTAAAGGGGGTTATGAAGATTATAGAGCAAGAAGCACTTTATATATACATAATTGTTAAGTAACAATGACTTGTATTTTCAGAAAGTTATATAAAACTCATTTTTTTTCCTTTTTACAACTAGATTGAGAAATCACATTAACTTAGAATGAAGGGGCATAAAGAAGCACATGAGAAAATAAGACAGGAACTAGGTTAATTCTAAAGAACCAGGGAATAATATTCTAAAAGCAAAAGAAGAAAAATTAAATACATTAAGAAGTATATATGTTAGCTGCAATTTGAAATATGTTTAGGAATTAAGGTAATACAACCAGTGGCCCCGTGGATTAATGCTAAAAGGACTAGTACAAAATAAACAAATCCCCTTAAACAACATGGTTGAGGAAGTTGATGTATAATATGTTGCTCACTTTTAAGGTACAGAATTTGATAAATCTTGATACACATTTAGTCCATAAAATCGCCATCAAAATCAAGAGTAGCAAACATATCATTTCCCAACATTTTCTTGCGCCTTTAAGTAAACTCTCCCTGTTGGCCCCTCCCACACCCTCCAACTGCCCCAGGCAACAACCCATAGGCCTTTTCCGTTGTGAATGCTGAGCTCACATTGTCTAGAATTAGGTATGTACAAAACCATACTGTGTGTATTCTTCTTTTCTTTTTTCATCTGCTTTTTCTCTTTCAACAGACAGGCAGCCCCTGTCTCGATTGCCAGGGTAAACTGCTGGTGCTCTACAGTGGCCTGTGTTGTTGTGTTTTTTTGCAATCGCGTCCTGAGCCCATTTCAGGTAGGTGAGGCTGAGCTGTGATGTTTGGAGGGTTAGGTGTATTAAATGCATTTTCAACTTGAAATTTTCAGTTCCCAATGGGGTTTTGGGGACCTAATCCCATTGTAAGCTGAGGAGCATCTTTACTTACTTTGAAATGCATCCCTGTTGTTACATATGTCAGTAGTCTGTTCCTTTTATTGCTGAGTAATGGTGCACCGTGTGGATGTAACACATTTTGTCCACCCGTTCACAAACACGAACATTGGGGTGGCCTCCAGTTTTTGACTATGGTGCATCAGAACATGCATGGATGATTGGATTTTGGCATTCTTTGTGCATGCAATTAGTGGTTTTATTTGGCTCCAATAAAAACATGCTTATAAATTTATTTTAGATTTAGATTATTCACTTGCAAATGATAACATCTTTAAACATAAGAGTTAGTTTCCTAATTCATGTCATTACTATACCAGATTAATTATCCTTAAAATGCTACTGACACTTAAAAATCTTTGATGACTCCCCACCACCTGGGTGTGTCTTAATGACTTCTTAAGAAAGTAGTGTATGTTTTCTTCTCTTAGCTTTGTATAATACCCCCCAGCCCCATTCCCTCATCTCAAGAAGGTAATGCTTTCGGAGATTTTATATCATGGTGCCAAAGAGCCAGATAAATATTACCAGTATCCAGGTTGTCAAAGCTTCTGCATGTTGATGGAGAATGTAGGGAGAATCATTTCAGAAGTGATGGGTCAGAGGCAAGGGTTGTCTGATTGGATATCTTAAATGGGGAGCCTAGAGACACAGTTGTAGACCTTACCTCAGCCTCGAAATCAGAGGAAGTTTCCATGGATTTTGTAGATACTAAAGTCCAACTTCTTGATCTCCTGTGGAGTCTTTCCCGACAATACTTCTACTACTGTTGAAAGATGTTAGAACTGAAGAGTAAGACCTGCAGCCTTGGGAGCTGCTACAGAAGGCTTCAAGGCCAAGGTTGCCCGTGAAGCACAGACAAGAGTCATGATATTGATGACCGCTGAGGGAAGAATATGTGGGGTTATTTCCTTCAACGTTGACGAATCTTTAAAACACCAACACTTTTACACTATCCTAAAAGTAGAAGTTGGGATCCTTCAAACATGATTGGCCTTGAACTTTCTGCCTATTTAAGCATCTGGAGAATTGAAGCAAGTTACATTCCATTTGGGAAAATAAAGGGAAAATGACATTTTTTCCCCACTAGTGTTGAAGATTAAGACCTACTCTGTACATTCATAAAATGTAAGGTAGGGATGTGTCTGGCTTCAAACAGCCGAAAACTCAACCAGGGGAGGTTTAAACACGAAGGCGTATTTCTCTCACATAACACCAAGTCCAGAGGTCAGCTGCTGGCCCTGGTCCAGCGGAGCTCTGATATCCATCCACCAAAATGAGCAAACTGGTTCTGTTCACATGTTAAGTTTTTAAATCTTAAGGTCACAAGACAGGTCATGAGAGATGAAGACACCGTCTGTATTCAGGGTGAGAAGAAGGAAAGGCGGCTTTGGTCCTTGTATTTATTTATTCCTTTCACAGGAAAGCAGCAGATGTCATTGACACCTCCCCGGGATTTCTCATCGCCAAGAATGTTCCCGCCCGACCACACCCACCGGTGACACTAGGGGTGGGGTGTTTATCTTTCACGTACTCCCTGGAGAAATTAAGCATATTGAACAAGTGCCACGGGGGTTGGGACTGGGAGTGGTTCGACTAAGCCAAAGGATCCACCACAGGTTAAAATCCCAGAGTGGTCTGGCGAGCCTTGCACAGTCCAGCCCCGACTCATCTTCCGTGTAACCAAACAGGATTCTTTATGGCAGTGAGAAGCTGCCACTGTTCTTCACATGCTGCATTAGTGTCCTTCCTCTGCCACCTGCGTCTGACCCCCTTGTTGGCGTTCTTTCTCTCACGTGCCCTCACTTGGCGTCGTCTGTTCCTTAAGTCTTCCTCGCTTCACGAGGTCTCCACTGATCTCACTCCCACTGACTCTGACATTTTTAAAGTGCAGAGGTAGGGTATGTATAAAACATATCTTACACTTCAGACTTTGAATAATATCCATATGTTTTATAGAAAAAAATAGATGAATTTGGAACTTCTCTTACAGAGACATTAATCATTGAAACAGGAGAGTCACAGACTCTTAGAAGAGTCTATTTTCTGTATGAAGTCATGATTGTTTCTACCTAATGATATTTAAACTCCTTTTCCAGGGACCTGGTAGGAAAGAGAATGAAGGTGTTTGCATCAAATTCTTATGCTATAAGTCAATGATTCTTCTTGATCACAGAGAGACTGAGTTCACAGGAAGACGTCTGTTCCCCTTCGTAAATATAATGACTCTCGTAAGCCTTGAGGACACTTCATTTGCATTTTTGTGAGCCCAGGTGATTTTTAGCCAGGTGGTCTCCTGGGCGCGTTTTGAAAGTCACCATCTCAGAGAAGGTGGAGCCACTGGGGAAGCTGTGGCCATAGACACTGGGTGAAAGCAGGTAGCCCTGTGTTTGGGGCTGATAAGCAGCGACTGTGACTGCACAGCACCGCATAAACAGTGCGGAATAAGATCAATATGAGAAGCAAAGAAGTAACAATGCACAGAAAAACAGTTTTCCTTTGGCCATTATGCGCAGTAAAGTATGTGAACTCCCATAATGGTGATGGGACTTCAGTCGTTTTTATTCTACTTTTCAAAGAAGCATATTCATCAAATTCATTTGCTGAGTTCCCAAAGGTGAATATGGGCTTTCATTTCAACCAGTGTGGCAGACCAAATGGTCAAAGAAACTCTCACACCACAGGGTCCTAGAGATGCTGAGCACGCATGTGACAACGACAGCAACACCGAAAGCGCATAGGTGAGGAGCACAGGAGGGCAGGAGGACTCCTCGTAGAACAGACATGATGAGGAGGCACACGCTCTGACAGGTCTCCTCCTCCAAGTTTAGGTGGCCTAGGGTACAGCGTGGAGCCTCCGGGTAACAATGCTGCACTGTATGCTGGACACTTGCTATGAGGGTCCATCTCTAGTGTTCTCAACATGCATGTATGCACACACACACACAATGCTAACTATATATGCAGGGCTGGACACATTACCTGCCTTGATCATGGTGATCATTTCACTACATATATATATGGATATATATATATATGTATACATATACATATCCATATATACATGTATGCGTAAGCATTAAGTTGTATCTCTTGAATATGTACAATTTCTATTTGTCTATTACATCTCAATAAAGCTGTTAAACAAAAAGAAAAAAGTAGCTTTAGACTTGAAAATATCTTTCTAACCTCCGTGGCTTCCTTGGGCTGTGCGAATAAGGCAGAGGGAGCAAGCCTGGGGTATAAAAACAGTGCGATGCGGGACCAGGGATTTGCAAAGAATGCTGGAGTCCCCCCAACACAGCACAGTCATGTGGCTATCTGGGGGGACTCTGTCCCGCAGAGTAAGGAGCATGTGTGTGTCGAACTCTAGTCTCTGAACGGAGTAGTCAAATGGAAATATCCCCCGACAACTCCCGACTACCTGCATATTTGGAGTCAAAGTTTACAACTCCTCTGTGGCCTGAAGACACTCGGGCCAGATTGCTTAGTGTCCCTGTCCCAGTCTGTTTGCGATGCTGTATCAGGTACCACTCGACAGGGTGGCTCAGAAGCAGAAATGTAATTCCTACAGGTGGGGAGCCTGGGAAATGTAAGATTCAGGCACCCACCCAGTTGCCTTCCCCTGAGGGCCCTTGTCCTGGTCCACAGCTGCGTTTTCTCTCTGTGCACTCACATGGTGGGAGGGGCCAGGGATCTTTCTCCTAAGGCACTAATCCCATTGATGAGGGTGCTGCCTTCATAGCACAAGCACCTCTTAAAGGCCCCACCTACTAACACCATCACATCTGGCATTAAGATTTTAACATATGAATTTGGGAGGCCAACATTCAGACCATAGCATTCTGCCTCCGGAGCCCCAAAATTCACATCTTCGTAAAATGCAAAACACATCCATTCTATCCCAGTTGCTTCCCAAGTCTTACCTTGTTCCAGGATCAAATCAATGCCTCAGTCCCGTCTCATCTATCACCCAAATCAGAAATGAGGGAGACTCAACACGCTGTTCGTCCTAAGGCAGACTGCTCTCCAGCTGTGAGCCTGTGAAATCAAACGAACCGCTCCGTGCTTCCCAGAGACAGTGGTGGGACCGGCACAGAATAAACATTCCCATTCTAAAAAGGAGGCAAAAAAAAGGGGGGATTTAACAGGCCCAAGATAAGTCCCAAGTCTAACTGGGAAAACAACATTAAACCCTAGGGCTTGAGAACAATCCTTCTGGGCTCAGGGCCCCACCTAATGGACCTGCTGGGGCTGCAGGTAGGCCCCCAAGACTTTGGGGGGCCATCCCAATGACTCTTCCGGGAAAAGCCCACACTGTAGCTCTGACAGGTTGATCTGGAAATGCACAGATATATTTATACGGGGTAGAGGTGACCTTACCCGACCCCATGGCTCCACTGGACAACGCCCTCAGGGGAACTCTCTTCCGCACCCCCATCGCAGGGATGGTGGCCTTCTTGCCTGGATGGAGGCTCTCCCGGGATGTCTTTTGAAATCCAGGCTGAGGAAGCCACATCTCCATGGCTCTTGCTGTCCACTGGCTGATGGAGAAGGCACCCTTTGGAGGAGTGGCCAACCTACAAATGGTCACACCTGGGGCATTTGAGGATTACAGTGACAGGATTAGAATTCTACAGCTGAGCCCAGGATATGAAGTAGCTCTGGTAGCAAACATCCCTCCTTTGAAATCATTCTTCCCAGCAGACCCTGGCACTGCTCTGGTGATGGGAGATGTGAGGGCCAACCCTGAAGATTTCTGAAATGCCTGCAGGGTCATTTTCTCACAGCTTTGGACAACAGGTCCTGGCTATGTTTAGACAGATGCCCTATGTTTAGACAGATAGCTCCTAGCTTCCGTTGAGATGGTTGATCTACACCACTCCCTTCCTCAAAGGTTGGACACAACCTTTGAGTTCTCAACTGAACATGGTTTCTTATTGCATTCCTTATGGGTAGACTGAGAATTTTTTTTGAAAATTTTAAGTTCTGGTTTTGTTTTCATTAACCATTGTCTTTCAGCCATTTCTCTCTTCTCGATTTTACAGTAAGCACTGAAGAGAAGCCAAGCTCTTCCTTTAACACTTTGCTTAGAAATGGCTTCAGCCAAATATCCAGTGTCTTTGCTCACAGGTTCTGCTTTCCACAAAACGTTAGGACACAAACGCAATTTAGCTGAACACTTAGCCGCTTCCGAACAGAGGTCACCTTTCTTCCAGTTTCCAATGACGTCCCTCATTTCTGTCTGAGGCCTTATCGAACAGCTTTCCCTGTTTGTATTTCTACCAACATTCAGTTAGCGGCCGCTGAGATGTTCTCGCAGGAGCCTGGGGCTTTCCCTCCAGAGCTCCGCTGGTGAGTCCTCGCCAGGTTTGCCTTCGACCCTTCGTGCCCAGCGCGGCAGGCTTTTTCAAACGTGCATCTCCGAAATCGACACTGCCCATCACCCAGAGCCAAAGCCACTTTCACATTTCTAGGAGTTTGTTATAGCCGCACCCCACTCTCCGACCAGTTTTCTTAGTGTCTGCCCCAGGCTCACTTGTCTGGCCTGCATCCCTGCTCTCTACTTTGAGTCGGAGCCAGTTGGTGGGGAGCACTGGTAGAGAACTAGAGGAAGGGAGAAGAGTGATATAAGGGTAGTTAACCCTCTGACTAGTTGCCTTGGTAGCTTTATCCTTCTCCAAACGTCCTTGCTTACCTCAAGGCGGGCTGCAACACACAGCTCTCTGGCCTTCCGAGTGCTGGAGGCCGCTTCGCTTCCTTGTTCCTGGGGACCCAAGGTCCGATCTGATTCGGTACCGCTTGACGTGGTTGCTGCCTGTCTCCTGGTTCCCTTTTCTGCCCAACTTTTAAACAGGTGTTTTTATATGCAACCTCTTTCTCTTTGAATTTTTCTAATTTGGGTGTGTTATTTACTCCTCATTTGTTACTGGAATACAAACAATGGGAAGATAGAGTGAGGTAGTCTAATATGGGCATAATCTAAATTCTGTGAGGAAATGAGAAGAAGCGCAATGAGAAATATACAACATATAATAATGCAAACATATGAAAACTGATAAATATCCAGAACTGTTTAAAGATAATAATCCTCATCTATGGGAAGCGAACTGTATACCAAATACAATACAGGCAAATTCAATCTATGTGTAATAGATATGGCCGACAAAGAAGCACAGAAAAAGAAGAGATCTTAAAAGCTGTCAGAGTGAAAAATGGGTTACACATAAACGAGTTGTAGCTAAACTGCTGTCTTCTCAGCAGCAGCGAAGGAAGTCCGAAGACTGTGGAGTAATAGGATTAAAATAGGGAGAGAAAATAACTCTCCACCTAGAGTGATAGACTTGGGGAAAATGTTTCAAGGACGAGGGTGAAATGAAGAGTTTCAGATAAATCAAAACGGAGAAAGTTTATTACCAACAGACTATACTAAAAAGCAGGTGAACAAATGTGCTCCAGGGAACATGAAAATGGTCCCTGAAGATGTGAGAGGCCAGTTCTGGAAGTGGGACACTTGTGGGTAAGCCGAGACAAATACCAACTACATGAATTAGTAATGATACATTTAATAGGTGGAATTAGAAAAAAGAGATTTAAAAATCTTAGACAATAATGGCATAAATTTTGGAGGTATATACTACAGTGCATGTAAATAAAGCTCCACTTAACAAGAGTTATGGTTGAGGTTTATGAGTTTGTACAGGTAGGATAGGCTTGTATTTCCATAATAGATATTTAAGACACTTATCTGAGAGTAAATTTGGGGGTGGGGGAATCTCATGCAATTTGCTGTATCTAGAGAAGTACTTGACATTTTGCAGAGTTACATCATCCGGCATCCCTAAAGCAATGTGAAACCGCATCCTGTGTTCCGTCAGAAGGTACAAGATGATGGTGGGCTGAGATAGTGGGGTGGTACCTTTTCCTGATTATTTGGGAGGAGTCTCAAGAGGGGTTTCTTTTTCCAATTCTACATCCTTCCCCCACACCCCAACCCCAGAGAGCCAGCTGGTAGGAAAGGCACCTTCTAAACTGGAGAAGTAGTTCACGTGCTGATTGGCCAGCATGGTATTAATTAAACATGGAATTACCAGACAGAAGGTCCCCTATCTGCTTTAGGGTTTTCTTTAATGGAAATAGATTTCACTTTATGTTTTATGCAGATCTCTACCAGAGCATACTACATTTACGGGCAAAAAAGAAAGGCCATGGAATTTACTCTTTGATTTACTGCTTTAGTTCTTGCCTTCACTAGGAAGCACAATGAATTCTGCCTCTTTGCAATGCCGAACCAATCCAGGTAGTCAATTTGATTTCATTTCCATTTGAACACTTTCTACGGACAGGGTCGGATTTCCTCTAATAACTGTCTTGGAGCAGGCTCGAGGGCTGGCTGGCTCTTCTCTTACCTGGTTATTTCTTAATGTTCTATTAAGACCCACATTCAAAGCCCAGACTTTTACTTTTTGTCCAACAGAAATAATCTGACTTTGGGCCCCATGTCTCAAGGACAATGTAAGCCATTTAATAACCTAGAAAAGTCTTCATCACTTCTTTCACTCAATATTGTACCATTACCCACAGGATATGAAAAATAAGAGACTGCTTTTCACATTGATTTTCTTTGCTCAGAGCAGCATGCAGCCTTTGGCCTGACTTCAGATACAGCGTGGGTCCCAGTGCAACCACTTGCTCGTCTGGAAGCTCTCATTTCATCACATGAGCAGCCTCAGAGATGTGCGGCACTTTGGAGGACATGGTTAATCTGCTAAACATAATCTTCCAGTCGCCTATATGCTTCTTATCCACATTAAACTCTGACAGTGAAAAGAATTTGGCTCCTAAAATATTAATTTGTATTTCTCAAGGGAACTTAACTCCAGAGCTGAATGTTTTGCAGGGCAGGGTTCCCACTGAGCAATGCAAAGGAAAAATACTTTTTCAAATCAGAACTCTCCTAGACAATGCGGCATGGAGGTTGAATTCTCCCAAGGTCCTTCCCTTTTCAATTAACAGTTTCCAGAGAATTGAACATATCTCTGTGCAATTATCTTCCGAAGAAGATGCAGTATGGCTAAGGGCTCAGACCAACTCCCTCCAATCAGCATGGGATTCTATTTCTCTGGTGTGTTGACATCACACCTGTCCTCAGTTGTTATGCAATGACATTCGGTTGATAGAGCACTGTTTTGTGAGGTGACTGGGCTTCTCTGTCCCACAGAAGGCACTGAAGGAGATCAGTACTGTGCAAACCTGAAATATCTGCCTGTTCAGGTAACGGGCTTTTCTTTTGGAAGTAGGAAGATCCAGATTTATTGAAAAGAAAACCCCCCTTCCTTCCCAACCATAGCCACTCTCTTGACTTCTCATGTAATAATTTAGTTTCCCCTGCCTTGCAACCATATTTAATTGGGATTATTATGTATAATACATATGCAGATGCAGAGGTGTATATCTCTGTTGGTACTACACTTAGGAGTATATTGTGAGATCTTTGTGTTACACATCTGTTCAAATGAGGAGGGAGTCCAGTGCTCTTTCTAAATAGTTGAACCCACACACTGTCCTGCAGGGAGCATTGAGTCCCTGTGGCTCTGTGTCTTAGTAGTGACTGGGGACATTTTTTCCTGTTTTAGCCACACCCATGCCTATGTAGTAGTATCTCAATAAAGTTTCCATTGACATTTTCCTGATGGCTAAGGAATTTTGGCCCACTTTTAATTGTTCATATTTTCATAACTTTTGTCCATTTTTTCTATTGTGTCATCTACATATTTTCTTATGGATTAATGTGAGTTTTTAAAAAAGCATTCTGGATGCAAGGCTCTTCTTGATTACTTATTGCAGGTTGTATTTTGTATAGTATAGTACTATTTTGATGAACAGATGTTCTTAATTTTAAAGTGGTTTATGTTATTGATCTTTCCATTAAGATGAATGGTTTTTGTGTATTGTTGAAAAGATCTTTCCTAATACCGAGGCAATGAAGATATTTTCCTCTATTGTCTGGAAGTTTTATCATTTTGCTTTTCTTGCAAGAGCTTCTCTGGAATTACTTTTTGTGTTATTTTCTGTCCAAGTGTTACTTACTTTACCATAAGAATATACAGATTGCAAAGGCCTGGGGTTTCCTCTCCAGGTTCTAAGACATTGATAATACACAGCCATCTTACAGTGCTTCCTCTGCATTAAAATACAGCACCAGGTCATACAAGTTAGCACTGGGTGCCCATTTATTATTTAACTGGCCAGACTACAGCAGAACGTCTGCTTCACAGAGGAAATGGAGGTGGCAGCAGCACTGAGGAGCACCTGGAATTCTCCCTGCTCGGCTACGTCTTCCTCAGAGAGGCCACATGTGCTCACACCAGCAAATCAACACCCGTCCCGCGCGGCAAGAGTTGTATTGGACTTACTAACTCATGACTGGATCTCGTGGGTGTTTAGTTCCTTTCTCAAAAAAGTTTTTTCACGTGCCCTGAACTAACGTTCTTACATTACTGAATCACGCGTTACTTCAATCGAGAGTAATCTTGGCTTACAAGATAAATGAATTACTGAAATTACCCATTTAATTATAATTAATCTTTTTTCTTTGAGAATGAATAAAACCTCTTGTCAAGAGCATTGCTCTAATCACAAGTATAAGGTACACAGAGAATTATCTCTACCTTTTTTAAATAAAACAAAAGTACTTGTTTTGCATGGGTAGAATACTAATTTCAATTACTGACTTCAGACAGTATTTGATACAAGCATAATGTCCAAAAAACCTCTAATTGCAAAGTTAAACTTACTGCATTCATTTTTTATTACTTTGATAACATCAGGGGGAGAACGCACTTACAGTACTATAAAAATACATTCACTTGAATTAATATTAAAATTTTTAATCACTTGTCAAACCTCACAATCTTATATTCCCAACTTGTAATGTAACCAATTTGTAAGTTAATAATTATATTTTGCCTGTATCTTGATTTATTGCATATGAGAATAGAATAACAAAACATGGTTAATTTTAATGTGAAATAATGATTACATCATAGTTATTTAAAATAATGATCATTAAAATTTAAATATTGAAAGATGGAAAGTGAAATTAGGTTAGATATAGCCTTTTTATAAAATGCATTATTAATGGTGTCTTTATGGGTCCATTATTTTTTAGTATAAACTGGAAAAAATCCAGTAATTTGAAACATGTACTTAAAAAACATTATATTTCTTGTATTCAATACGATTATAATAAACCTCTTTCTTAGCTGTGTCCTCCTCTGAGCCCTGATACAAACCTAGTTTGTGACTGATTGTTCCCCTCAAATTCCAATGTGTCTTAAAAGAGGCATGCGACATTTCCTCAAGGTGGGTGTTCTTCTCATTCCAAGCTCTGCTTGGTGTGACCTTTGAGTTCTCCTTTGACTCACCCCTTTCGTCTACTCATTTTCAAAAGGTCATCATATCCTGGCCCTGGCTGGCATAGCTCAGTGGATTGAGTGCGGGCTGCGAACCAAAGTGTCGCAGGTTCGATTCCCAGCCAGGGTACATGCCTGGGTTGCAGGCCATAACCCCCAGCAACCACACATTGATGTTTCTCTCTCTCTCTATCTCCTTCCCTTCCTTCTCTAAAAATAAATAAATAAAATCTTAAAAAAAAAGTTAAAAAAATAAAAAAATTAAAAAAAACAAAAATCAAAAGGTCATCATATCCTATTCATTTTAATATATCTTCTCGGCTATACTAGTTGTCTTTTCCAACTTACCTGAATCCTGACATAGATACCCTAATATTTTCTCTGCCCTTACACTGTCTTTCTAGTCCATCTTTTATACTACTGAGAAATTTATGTTGAGACCACATTCAGAATAAAATCTTTCAATAGGTAGAATGTGAACATGAACCCCGGAGTTTTATTCTAAATGTTCTCTGCTCTCCCGCCCCCTAGATCCTGCCAGCGCCTCCTTTTTCCCCATCATTCTTGACGTCCATCTCTGCTCTCGCGCCACCTTCTCAAACGAATGCTTTGTCTTACTGCCAAAGCCCCACACAGCACTCTTCAACTCCAGGGTTAGTGTTGATCTAAGGGCAGGTTCCTGCTGGTAAAACTGGAGACGGGGTGCGGGTAGAGAGAGAGAGAGACAGAGAGAGGGAGACCTCAGAAAGGAACTGCGGAGTCAGCAGTTAACACCTTCGCCACACTGGCCCTCCTTTTGTTCCACGTTTAATCTTGTCACTCTCCAAATCCGGGAAACTGTCATGCATACTCAGACAAACTGACTGCCTTTCTATAAAAGGAGGGGGTACTAGTAGCATTCACAAAGGGGCTGCATGTCTTCTTATTTATTTATTACTTTGGGCTACTCAAAGGGCTACTCAAGAAATTTTTAAGGGGTTCCAAGTGTAGAGCGACGGGCATGGAGATGAGCTACCCACATCCCGATCAAGAAAAGATGTGTTGCCCATTGCCAGGGAGTTCTTTCCATGGAATGCCTTTAACTGCCAACTTCCTCCCGGAATCAAGCCCTTCCCCACGACTGATGAGAATGGTCACTACAGCCAAAGCTGTTGCCTGACCTGAATTGCACTCTGCCCAATGAGGCTTCCTCCCTGTAATACTGGTATTTTTATGATGATACCAGTCATATTGGATTAGGGGCAACCATATTACAGATACAATGAAACTATTTCCAAGTAAGACCACATCTTGTGGAATTGAGCACTTGGGGGGCATAACGCAACTCATAACAATAAGCAAGGTGATTGTATTGTTTTACATAAAGCTGTACTTATAGAAAACTAGCTTTGGCTCCCTGGGCCCAGAAGGTATTGAAATCTGGCCTCTTTCATGGCCGTGTGAACCTCAGTTCTTCCTGAGGACCAAGCAGGGAAGCCAAATCCACCCTCCTATGCTGTTCTCTGACTCTTCTCTGGATCCCTGTTTTCCCAAAGCCCAGAGCACTGAGTAGAATTAATAGGACGCTGCCTTAGTTGTTAGCTCTGGTGTGACCCCGAGCTGCATTTCATCCTCTGTAACATCGTGTTATTGGGACAACCGAGCTCTAAGCTGTCTCCCAAACCTGATATTCTATGATTTCAGGGCAAGTGCTACACTGGGCTACTAGAAAGATACTCTGAGTATGTTCCTGGCCTTGGTCCTCACATGTATTGCATGATGTTTATGTCAAAATGCACAAGGAGCACTAAGTGGACATATGTATTGCAGCTAATGGAGAAATAGAAACAAGGAGAATAGCTCTAGTATTTTAAATTGCTTTTAATAAAGAAGCTTTGAAAAGTTGCTATTATTTTTCCCACTACTCTAAATAAATGACTTCTTTTATACTACACATATGGAGGTTAATTGAAAATGTCTTGGAAGATAATGCAACCATATTCCTATTTATAGCAATTATCTAAGCCACATGAACAGTAAATGGGGATATTTCCAAGAAATTAAGTTTTTTTAAAAAATTATTAAGAAAAATGTTTTTAACTACATAAATGACATCATCCTGAATAATTAAATCCTTGCCTTGCTTGCACAGCTGGTAGGGTAAGGCAGCTTATTCTATACTTGAGTTACAGACATTTGAAAGGGATGATCCAAATATAGTTTTATTTTACATTTATTTCACAGGATGATTATTTGTAGTAGATACCTTTTGTATTTTCTTCCTGCTTCACAGTCACCGCTTCTTCTGTAACTGTGCCTTCTGCCCCTCGTGGGCCCTGTGGCATGTGTGTGTGCACACGCATGTCACATGACTGTGCTAGTTCACAAGGACATTGTATCCTCCGTGCCCTGTTTCAGTCGCCGGCCACAGCTGGCTGTAACAAGGGGAGGCACCTGGACCAAGTTCTTTCCTTAAAAGTTAGAAATTGTGCCCTGGCTGGTGTGGCCCAGTGGATTGAGCACCAGCCTGTGAACCAAAGAATCACTGGTTTGATTCCCAGTCAGGGCACATGCCTGGGTTGTAGGCCAGGTCCCCAGTAGGGGGCATGTGAGAGGCAACCACACACTGATGTTTCTCTCTCCCTCTTTCTACCTCCCTTCCCCTCTCTCTAAAAATAAATAAAATCTTTTAAAAAAGTTGGAAATTGTGAGAGTGAGAGCAAAATTGAGAGCATTTGACACAGACAGAGAGAATGACACAGAGCATTTGACACAGAGAGAGAGACTTACTTTTTGGGGTGGTAACCTTCAGCTCAAGAACCAAGGGATAGTTATTCTTCATCTACTATGTGAAGTAGATAATGAGTGCTTTAGTGAGATTTCTGATTGCCTCTAAAAGAAATCTCACTTAATTCTAGATTAATCAATAACATCGTTTATTATATCTCATTCTAGGAAAGTGAGAAAGGAGAGCAAACATCAGGATTTTTGACTCTATGTATTAACAGTGTCTTGAAGGACCTGGCCCTTTTCCTCTCTCTGCTTTACCGGAGTCACTGCGGCCCTTGTCCTCAGGCTGTTGGGACCCCAGCAGTTACTGCTTCCGGCTGTGATATCACCCAGAGCTGCGCATCTCTCCCCAGGACCCCTCTGGCAGATTGCCTGTGGCACCTCATGGGCCACCGCCCTTCGGGGGCAATTGCTGTGGAGGGAGCGGCATTACCTCTGGCGCCCCACAGCCCACATCTGGACGTAAAGGTGGCCCAGCTTCTCCCGAGACAAAGTGCTATGTATGAAGGAGGAGAACTGGAACAAAAAGGCTTGTGTTAAGGAAGATGGATGTTGGTTACACAACAAAGAAATGCAGCTCACACAGACTCAAAATAAAGGCAGAGAACAGTACAAACGGGTGATGTGGGGGGAAAGACCAGACCACTTTTGGACTCTTTCAATCGGAAGAGTCCTAACTAAGAAGAAACCCTAGAAGTTAACATCGACAAGCCTTTCAGACATTTTGGAGAAAATTCCATTTTGACTTTCGCTCTCAATCTAGTTTCAGTAACCAATATTTTGTGTTGTTCTTGTGATAAAACTTAAATGAGTCGGTGTTCCTCAGCCAAAGGCCATTAGGGACCCTCCTGCATTTGAACAAGTTGGGCTTGTTTCCTGGGTACAGCAGGGAAAGAACTCCGTGGGGAGCTGTGGGGCCTGTGGACCAGATGTGTGAGAAGAGGTGTGTACAGAAGCTGGGCCTGTGGTACGGGATTGGGGGGCAGTTTAAGGAAGGTTGGCTTTGCCTGGCGTGGGCTGCTGCCGTCAGACGCAGGGTGTCTTAATAAATCTTATCTGCAGATACATACATACATGCTATGTTTAAAAGGTATATTTATATGCACACGCGCATGCTGAAACGATATGTTTTTTTTTAAATCATGGGACTAACAAGCACAACTACTAGACACAAAATTAGAAATCGGGGAAAGGGCCTAGATAGAAAGGATTTTGTCATATAGTCTACAGTTCACATGGACATTTATCTGTTACTGGATATATGCATTAATTCTACTATTTAAAAATGAATATTTCCATATGTACAGAGAAACTCATGCATGAACTGCTTGTAAGTATGGGCCATGCAAAAAAATAAAGCTTGCTTTTAAAAGGATTTCCTCCTTTCAGTCATTTTAACTTAAGCATTTTCTACTTTGCTATTAGCCTGGTGATTTTCTGAATCAGGTCCACAAAACCGTTTGCTATTTATCTTGTACAACTATATTTGGTGCATTCATTGTCTTATCAATACCTTTGGCCGAAGCATTTAGAAGTTTTATGAAAATTAATGCGTAAAGGAATAAACTAGGCATTAAATTGAGATCATTTTGTATGTAGGTTATTATGCTGTGGTTCTAAAATGAGCTTTTAAGCATTTTATCGTGTAAACTAAAAAGATTAGTCCATATCTCAATGAGACAGTAAATCAATGCACAATACATCACGTATAGAGCTTAAAGGATGATCATTTAAATTTTCTTAAGAGCAATCTTTAAGTGAAATAAATGCTTTTTTTTACAAGTATTTTCCCACTAAATTTTATCAAGTTAGAGATTTAGTTATATTGACCATTTGTAAATGGAAGACAAGAATAAATTACCCCTGTAGGTGGCAGTCAAACTCCAAATAACAAATTAAAAATTTCTGCCTGTAACAGTTGTTATCCTTGAAAAGAACTTGGAGTTTTAAAAAACCAACACACTTTCTCATTATTTTGCAATGTCTGAATTATTAAATTTTTGTACACACTCATTTAAGACGCATTAAATGAGTGTATAAAACCTTTGGAAAACTAAAAATAAGACAACTAAAAGTACATGTTCACTACATTTCTAATTTATGAGTTATCACAAGCATTTAAAGTGATATAAATATAGCACAAAAGAACCTTTTTTCTTAATATTTGTCAAGTAAAGAATATATTACTGTAACATACTAATGTATTAACATAAGTTACCATTAGAAAGTTGTCTTAGAGAGACATTGACATAGCTTTCACCCTTACGTATCTGTAAGAGAATACTTACTGTTTTCAGATAGAGCAATATAACCATCTTCTTCCAATACCATGTTTCAAACAAAAAGTATACAAGATGCATTTCCAACTGCATCAATAATTTGGTTCGTGTTTCTGTTACACAGTAATAGTGAGTCAAAGGAGGGAATTACGTTTTGAAGCTTGACGAAGTCACAATCTATTTAATTCCTCAAAATGCCCTGTATGATAGATATTACAAGGATTACTCAGAATATTTAACAGTGGGAATGGCAGGGGCACCAACCAATCAGAGGTGATGCGGGCTACACACGGCACGTGTGGGCATGTTGTGTAGCAGCCTAAGTTTCCCAGGTGTTATTGCATTTGTTTGCAGATTCTGAAGAGAAGGCTCAAGACTCCAGCCTGTTTGCCAAAGAACCTTTGAGCTAGAACCTAGGCTGCACTGACTTTACTCCTATTGTCTTTCTACCAAAAATTACAGGCATACGTAACCCCAAGTACATATGTGTAATGGTGAACATTTTTGTTGTTGTGATTGCAAAAGTAGAAGTAACTTTACTGAAGAAATTTGTAAACAAATCAATCAAATGACTGACTCCATTCTCTCATGGTCCATTGGCCCCTGGGTCCATTTGAGACAACTTCTGAAATCACAAGGCATTGTAGTTTAATAGTTAAGAGCCCAGTATTGTTCAAATGAGAGACATTATGTTGGCTTCTGTTCTCAGATAAAAATCCATGAAATACGAATGTTATGTATCATAGTGATGTAGACTATGATGCCACAACAGAGAAAAATTGAATTTCAGAAAAGAAAATGAACTAGACTTATTTTGGTAATAATAATAATAATAATAATAATAATAACAATAATAATCAGTGATAATAATATGAAAGAGTGGTCCAGTTTCATCAGCGATTCTGGTGAGGAAGTGGGTCGATTATTTCATTATTACTACAGTAGAATGTTACACACCTACTGAATGTTCATTATCTCCTTATTTTTCTAACTGAACTTCATTTTTAGCAGGAGTGTTAATGTGTAGTTATAATAATACACTTCCAGCCTTCCTTGAAGCCAAATGGGCCCTTCTATCCCTTCAAAATAGAAACAGAATAATTCCGCCTAGTCTTGTAATTTATTTAATATCTATTGAACCTCTAACGTGCTAGCCATTACCTACCTGGAATATCTGTGTCAGGCTAGATTTTAAAGCTGTGAATAAATTTCCATTGATTTTTCAAGAAAATTTTATACTTTCAGGAGATAACTGAGTGGATAGAAAAGTTCATATCAGTATGTAGTAGGTGGCATTTTAGAGGTTTGCCTTTTAGTGCTTAAACCATTTCTCATCTTATTTATGTTATGCAAGTAAATAATCTATTCTAGAAAAGATCATCATGGCCTGATTCCTATTATTGAGGTTACTTCTGTCTATATCCAGGGTAAATAATAATTCAGGCTTTGTAGATTCTTTGAGGACCTACAATAATGTAGTATTCCTGGCTGCAAGTGTCTACCTGCATGTGCTTGCTTATATTTTATTTTCCTTTCCATAATCCACTGCACAATATGAGTTAGAGAAAGGAAGGACTTTAACAGATGCTTCTTATGTATTCTCTGTATTTTCTGTTCTCTTGTAGCTATTGTGTTGTGGTTTCTTCTATGGTAAACTGATCCTAACTCTTTCTCTGTGTAAAAGCCCTTTATACAACTGAAGGCTGGCATTACTTGATATAAGCCAAATAATAGCCTTGGGCTTATCCATCTTAGTAGGTACGATTATATACAATTTAAATTCTTAAATCTTCTTCAGAGTCATCATCAGCCTCTTCCATTTTAGCTGTCAGGAGTAAACATTGACCATTTTCCACTTTTGAAAAAGATATTGAAACATAATCCTGCTTCCTTAGTGGAAATTTTCTGGTACTCCCCACACATACCTTGTCAAAAATAAATGCAATGTTTTTACATTTACCTGTTAGTCATTTCCCAAATATTATGATAAATTTTCTAATCTTAAAATTCACCCTAAATCTCTAAAAAGTGGTCCTTCAGTTATTTATTTCTTTTAGTTCATTGGGGTATATCTACAAAGAAATATCGATTTAAGTTTAACTTTTTATTTTTGATGTACTTTCTTCCCTTAAACCTGTGCCTATACCCTCCCAACTGCATGAGTTTTCTTTTTTCAGTTATTACTCTTTCTAGAATGATAGGTTCAGAAGACTCTCCAATAACATACTTGGGGCAGTATTCATGTTTTTAGGCTGTAATTTCTTCATCTAGAAGACTAAGAAGTTCGAGTAGATGAACTCTCAGAATCCTTCCAAACTTAGGGTAGAAAGTGTCAAAAATTAAGAAAACATTTTTTTCTGATACATTGAATTTATAGTTCTTTTTTTTTTTGGTCTCAATTGTACCACATTAATTTTCTTTTTGGCTTTTTGGGCTTTCCTTTGTAGCCTTCCTCAGCTGTCTTTATCTGACTTACAGGCATTCCCATTTGTAGTGCGGCTCCTTAGATAGTTCTTACATTCACTGTAACCTTGATGCTTATTAAGAGCAGGATGGCTTTGGATATGACCCCTGGGTTACGGTGAGGAAAAATCAGAGGGTCTGTCTTGAAAGAATCTGGATGCTACATTGTATTTCTTGGAGGCAATGATTTTGCCAGAGGGCAGGAATCATTCCACTTAGGCAGGTTTTTTTTTTTAATGGTTTTACTTTTGCATTGTTACCCATGGACTCTAGTGCCTGTACCTACAAGTCTGCTAATCCTTGCACGACTTTTTATCACACTATATACAGCATTCTTTCAAATGCAAGGTCAGGGTATACGTCTCTTTTGATACCAGGGTTGTAAAATGAGAGGCACTGCTTCTTTCAGATAAAACCTCTTTTTTCCTTTCCGTAAAAGCTTTATTCTCCCACATATACAATTTGATTTTTACATTTCAACAAAAAATAGACTAAAACTGAGGGGAGGGAGTAATAATGTTTGTGACCATTGAAATCACCAGCATGCATGGCTGCATGGTACCTTTCCAAGGGTCATTTATTTCACCCTTGCATCGTCAAATAAATTTGCTGTTACGTCAGCCTGGAGAATGGGCCTGAAATCTGTTTTTGGGGCTCTGTGGCATCGAAGTCTAATGTTTCCCTTTTTCCGCACACAGAATTGTTAATTTACCAATTTAAGCTTTTTCTATTTTTTTTTTTTAAGATTTTATTTACTCATTTTTAGAGAGGGAAGGGAGGGAGAAAGAGAGAGAGAGAGAAACATCAATGTGTGGTTGCTGGGGGTCATGGCCTGCAACCCAGGCATGCACCCTGACTGGGAATCGAACCTGCAACACTTTGGTTCGCAGCCCGTGCTCAATCCACTGAGCTACGCCAGCCAGGGCTCAATTTAAGCTTTTCATTATACCGCGGTCATCGGACCTTGAGCATGTGGGAATTTTAAAACAGGCTGGCAAATGTTCACTGGGCTGGGCTCCTCGACACATTGAAATTGTAATGTCCTTTAAGCTTTGAGGGCAAACTGGGGAGACACAGGGCATGTGTTTCTGAATCTTCATCCCTTCCAGTTAGCCCTACTTTTACTAAGATCTAGGTATGAATTCCCAAGAACTCCTTAGTAGCATGAGTCTGCTAAGTCACTCAGATTCACAGTCCAAGGCTTATACAAAGTATAAGTCATTCCTCAAGTTTGGAGAGACATAGAAGTGGTAAAAAGCTTATCTCTTCTTCTCTTAACTGATTTAAAAATAAATCATTCCCTGGCTGTGGGGCTCAGTTAGTTGGAACATTGTCCCCTGCACCAAAAGGTTGCCGACTGAGTTCCAGTCAGGGCAGGCACCTGGGTGCAGGCATGGGAGGCAACTGACCAATGTTCAATGTCTCACTCTCTCTCTTTCTCTTCTCTTCCCCATCCTCTATCTCTCTAAAATCAATAGTGATATCTTCAGGTGAGAATCACAAAAATTTTGTATAAAATGATTTGTATGTAATTGTATTGTTTGACCTATAAAATATACACAATTGATTTGCCAATAGCAGCACAAAGGAGGTGAGTAGGAGTAAAGCTGTACTGAGCTAAGGAAATGGTACCAGATGGTAACTTGAACCCACAGGGTCAAATGGAGGGAACCGGAAATAATGTATAAGAATATATAAATACATATACTATAATTGCTATAAATATATACCTATTCTTTTTACTCAGCTTCTTTAAAATAAAATGATAAAATTTCCAATAATGTTTTGTTTATATCTTATATAAATGTAATATGTATAATAAGAATACCACCAAAGGAAATAAAGGTAACCAAGCTATATGGAAACAATCTTTCTATATGGAACTAATCTAATATAAACCTAAATTAGGTTCTAATAAATTAAGTGGCATATAAAAATCCCTAAAGCAGCTACTAACAAAATAACTTTTTAAAAAGTAAAAAAAAAATCATTTCAAATTAAAAACTGCATTAAAAATATGAACTTGGTGGAACATTCACTGGTATAAAGGATGACTAAAGGAACAAAAAAGATATGAGATATATAAATCAAAATAATATGGCAGATGTAATCTAACTCTATTAAGACATTAAATGCCAATGAATTAAACAATTCAATCAAAAGGCAAAATTGCCTTTAATATAATAATTTAATTTAAAATAACATATCTGCCTCTCTTTGGGTTTAAAAGGATCCTTCAGCTTTGGGAGGAAAGATGTTAACCAGAGGAAACTCAGATGGGGCTTCTGGGAAAATTTCTAACACGAATGGACATCACTCCTTCTGGGAGGATGGACACAGTCCTGACTGCTAATACATTGAAATCTTCTGTAGATGACATGAAAAACTACTGGTTGGCTCAGGAGCAAAGGGATGAAGCTGGCTTGAGTGAAGTTTGAGCAGTTTCTGGGTCCAGTCTCTACGCCAGTGGAAAACTGGGGCCTGGAGCAACATCTCTCCCCGGCGGTCACTGGCTGGTTGTGCACCACACCTGTGTTACGGGTGTCTCACTCCTGCTCCGCTGTCACCTTTCCAGGCGTGTAACTAACAGCCGTTTCCTCTGCATGTTCTTGCTGTCTATAATTTGTGACCCATGATTCGCATTTTAATTCTCCCCTTTCTTTTTACCCCCTTTCTTTTTACCTCCCTGTCCCCCCGCCCCCAACACATACACTCAGAAACCCCAGGCCAGTTACTGTACAGGCTGCACAAAAAGTCTTTTCTCTACAATCTTTACCCTTTGGTAAAGACAACGTTCACTCACATCTTAGAGTTTTGGAGAAAAGAGCTGGAAACGGAAATGCTTGGAGTTACTGTTGTTTCCCTGTGTTCCTATAGCCATCCTTTAGGGGAAGAAATAGAAACTGACTGCCAGTTTTCACGGTGAGAAAAGAATAGGCAAGGTGTTAGAAGGAAAAAGAAAACAGTTCCAAAACTCTAATTTTATCTCACTGATAGCATAGTATTTCAGGTATCATGTATTTCTAATTAGGCTAAAAACTTCATGAAAGGAGGTAGACGACAAAATAAAGATTTTAAAAATTATTTGATCAAAATTTGCTAAAAGCAACCTTTCGATCCCTGATGGCTATGTAGCCCCCTTTAAATAAGTCATTGATTCCAGAAGACCAGTTTGTGAACAAGGGCCAGCATTCAACATTGGGAGCCTTAAAAGCTGCTTTCGCTAAAAGACGTCGCTGTTAGTGTGTGCTCTCAGGTGTTAACAGGGTGCACTGGGGTTATCTGGTCAATTCATACCTCTTTTGCTATTGTGATTTTACTCAGGAACCTCCCATGTAATAATACTGTTAAAGATAGCTGCCATGTAATTGGAAATGCAGACAGCTAAGCTTTTCAAACAGAACTTTACTTCGTAGTTTGTGAAACAGGGCTTGTAATGATCATGAATGTTTTATAACTCAAGGAGTTATAAACAAGAAACTGCAAGATTCAGTAAAAATATAATTAAAGACCGGAAGCTATTCTTATTTAATGGAGTTAAAAATTATAAAGAAATCTTTCTATGAGAAATAATCTGCCAAATGATAAATTTACCAAAATTTAATATATGCATTTTTATGGAGTGTCTAAGGAATTTACAAAGTTAACACTATATATATATTTTTTACAGTCCATAATATTTTCTTTCTAGTTTTTGATTCCCATTATTACCTTACCATTTCTTGAGTCTTAAAACATAGTACTTTGATAATTCTACAGAGTTTATAGCCTGTGACTTCTTAAAAAAATCTTATGCACTCAAATGTAAGTAAAAAAGTGATGCTGTTATTTAGGTGATTTATTCTACAATTTGCACCATTCATGAAAAAAAGCAAAAAATGTACTCCTCAAGAAATAAAGGCTTTCCCAAGACATGGGCACACCAGCCCACTTGTCACCTATTGTACGATACGGTGTCCACCTATTGTATTTCACTGTCCAAAGGGGACACAGACTATTGTAGTGTAACTGGATTCAAACTTTTGTTCCAACGGGAGCATTTTTATCACCACAGAAGAAAAATATGTAGAAAACAGAATCATTTAGGGACAACATTTATCATTCATAAGGGAACGTGAGTTATTTGAATGAAGCTGAACGTTTTACGGGGATGGAAATCTATTCACTCTCCGACCAAGGGCAATAATAGCTCAGTCACTGCTCTTGGATCACCCCCAGGCTGGGTTTGTCGGCAGGACCTTGTCTGCCTCTAGGCAAACGGAAGAGAAGCCTGCTTCAGGTGCGTCGATTTTCACGCTGCTCTTCCTTTCCGTAGCAAACCACTGTTCCCAAACCATAAATACACACACAGCGTCCAGCAGAAGTAATGCCTGCTTCAGTGTGGTTGGTAGGGTAGTAATATGGATGTAATAATGTATAGTTTTAATTTGAACATTTCACCTAAAATGTCATATGGTGTGTGTAACTTGATATTGTTATGTTACAGAATTACATGCTTATGATTTTGTAATAAAAGACTTTGTGATAAAAGGCATGTTATTTGTGCATGGCCCTGTATATATATATATATATGTGTGTGTGTGTGTGTGTGTGTGTGTGTGTGTGTGTATGCAACTTTTAAATTCTTTTTTAAAACTTAGAAAAGTAAAAATAAGTGTTAAAAACATTTTAAGAACACTCAGGAATAACTGTGGAAGTTCTTTCTTCCAGAAAAGAAAAAAATAAAAGTGCTTTGAAAATTTCATACACTTTGAAATAACTATGGTATTGTAATACAAATTTCTATTCAAATAAAATATGGCTTTACATAGATGTTTTAGCTTAAATATAGAAATTTCTACTTAATATAAAAGACAGTACAAAGAAAAGTTGGCCAACTATGTATGAAAATTTGGATTTTGTTATTGAAACACCACTAAACTCCCACCTTATATTAAATTGTTTTGATATTGGTTAGAAAATAAGTCCTATTTAACTATTCAAAATATAGGGCTGCTACTTCTTCACTGAGCTATAGTAAGTGGACTAAAACTTCTGAAATTCAAATCTTAGAACTTTTCTTTCTGTTGGAAGATTTACCTTGTAACTTAAGGTTTGTAACGATCTCAATGGACTTATTTTCATAACTTAAAACAATCAACACACCCTATAGGAAGTAAAGATATACATATATATATATATATATGGTGTGATCAGTTATTTTATCCTTTAGGTAAATGAATGATTCTGTTGCTTTTGTGATGAGAGGCTTTGGGAGAAGAGCATCGCTGGGAGTTCAACGACATCAGGCACCTGTGTGGCAAAGGACAGGTGGGGGCAGCGGAATGCTACAGGAGGAGGCACGGGGATTGTTCCAAACACACTCAGGTGTAACCTTGCTTTACGACTAAACTTAGACCTCCTATATAAGCATTAGGTATGACAAAATGAGCAGAGATACTGGAAACTCTTTCTTAGCTATTTCTAAATGTGAGCTTCTGTGCCTTGTAATAACATTTGTTATCTCCACTTTTAGTTGTCCTAAATGGTACATTGTTTTTATTAAAGCCATAATCTATTTCTTGAAAAGTCTATCTGCTCGTTTTGTTACCGCCTGTTATCACTGCCCTCCGGAAAAACTGGCACCTACATTAACACCAGACAAATTCATAAGGCATAAAGCTATTACAAAAGTTCATAAATTAGTACTATTAATTATAAAAGGTATAAATACTTTACAAAGTATTTGTTTGAGAAGATCATCAGTGCACTTACTCATTTAATTAAAGTTAATGGGCTGCTTTATTTAATACACTATAGTGGAGAAAAAAATGAACTCTTAAGTAAAATCGATTACATAAAGAAGCTCTTACCTTCCACTTGCTGCAAATGACTTTTTGAGTGCATGTGGTCCTTTAGACCATTGCTCCTTAATGTGGTTCGTGTCTTGTGCATTTCATGATCATCCCCCAGGTTCCACTGATGGCGGAGACCACCTGGAGACACAGGGGAGTGTGGCATTTGCACAGGAGGCAGGTTCACATGGGCAGAGACGTGCACCCAGAGTGCCGTGGCTGTGGACGGGAGAAGCTTTCGATGACACCCTGGGAGAGCAAAAGTGTCCAAGTTGCTCAGGAAACATGAATACCTGAAGGGAGAAATAGATGTAAGGAACATTATGTTATATTTTAAACAAATTATTTCTGTTAATTTTAAAAGCATGAGAAACATTTCTCCTTGATAAATTATACTTGCATGATTTAGGATTGCATTTCTTTAATGATAGATTGATTTTAATTTTATTTTAAGGTTGAAAGCTAGTGCAAGGCCCGGAATAATCTAAGTTCACAAATGAAAGCATATGCAGTGCTCAGAAGAATGTTCCGCACAAAAGAAGCGGGCAGTTAAGGTCAGATATTAATGCTATTATTACTTTTCGTGACATGAAACAAATATTCATAGGACGTTGGGCCCAATGACACAACCAACAATGAACAACGGGAAAGTTAAAACAATATTTTTCAAACTCTCATTATCTTAACATATTTAGGACAATCTTATCACCTTTGCCCATCGACATTGGAGCTTATACAACTCTAATTTTCACTTTTTAAAAATACATGTGCATTCCTGTCCAAACAACAGCAAAAAATGTGTCCACCATCCTGTTTCTGAACTCATACCAGTTGACATTTGACACATAGATGAGATTCAATACAGTTAGCTTATTATCAATATTTGGTTGGATAGAGGTCCTCCAAATAAATGGGAATTTGAACAGGGAAATGCAAAATTAGGCCCTAAAATATTTGCTATTGTTTAAATGTACAGATGAGGTGATATCATAATTTTCATTTGAACCTTGAAGACATTCCATAATAATCACAAGACTCTTGTCATTCCCCGGTTTCCTTCCGTTGGCACAGTTCGGCCGTGTTTCTCTGCCTGTGAAATCCCTTACGGCAGCCCCGTTGGTTACCCCGCGGGCCAGGGCTCTGAGCTGTGAGTGACAGCATCTGTTCTGACTACACTAAGGAAACAGGTACTGGAAGTGTATTATGTACCTCACAGAGGTGGTATTCTTCATATATTTGATATTTCCTCTACAATATGACATTATTTTCAATATTAACTATGAAATGAAAGAAAGAATAAGTGCAGCCAGTAAAATTGCAGACAGTGAAAATTTTTTATTGACTTTCAAAATTCAATAATGCCAGTAAAACTTTTAAAAATAAAAATTAAACAGGTATTACAGTACATAAAAGTGATGTTGATATTTTCAAAATATGTTAATACATTCCTTTAAAAATTAAAATGTATGCCTATATATTAATTTGTTGTAATGAACAATGACCTTATGGTTTCTGCTTTCAAGCTTTAACTTTGGAAAATTTGTCTATGACTTCATCAAAATGAATTTTCTTTACCTATCCATGTTCAGTAAGTAATATATCAGATTTGTCAATCTAATTTTATTATTAATTGGAAAAAAATTTCTATTAATTTTTAAATTTTCACATCATAAAAGAGATGTACAAATAATATTGTATAAATAGTATATATATATATATATATATATATATATATATATATATATTTTAAGTGTTTAAGTGTGACCTTTTAGAACCTTGGCACCTGGCTGTTTAAGGTCATTTTCATCTGATAAACTACAAGTTGATGAATTTTAATAGAGAGGAATTAAGAAGGGCTCATGAACTAGGAAGACTTATTATGCAAATAATCTATTTCATATTTAAATGAAGTACAGTATTGACAAAACCTTCAGAAATTTTCAGTTACATTTTTGTTGACTGAAACAGAAGGATTCCACTGTCAATCACTGAATATTAGAGCTACTTTGCAGGTTCATTTGGCAGTGGGATCAGCAGTAGCTGGGTTCAGATTTTTGTGTTGCGCCTCATCATTGTTACATGACAAGAACCAATCGCTTAATCTCTATGAGCCTCAGTTTCCTCGTCTGTGAAGTCAGGGTTTTCAGGATTGATTGAGTTTTACCTGAGGTCTTTAGCCCAGTGTCAGTACAACACATGAGTGATACAAAATAAATGGGAGTTGCCATGCCTGCTTGCTTTCTGGTCTATATATTTAATTTATGCTCCTGAAGAAGAGTAAAATATTAGAAAGTTTTGCTTCTTATGGTCCTGCTCATACAGAACAGATACCACACTGAAAGGAGAATTCCAGGAAGTGCACTGATGCTTGTTTAAACACACACACACGTGCGCGTGAGCCAGAAAGTTCCAGCCTGCACACCTGCTCGCTGTGGTTGACTTGCAGCTGGGGCTTGGGGGATCGACTGTCCCCACATCAGAAGGCTGTTGGGGTGGCAGCCGCTGGCCTCCCAGAGCCATGCTGGGAGTCACTGGCGTCACTGGAGAATCTCATACAATTCCAAAGAAGAAAAGATTTTAAGGTCTAGATTTATTACTGATGCCTTTATATTATTACAAGACAAAAATTATGAATGCAACAATCAATACACCTCGAGGAAATATTTGATTGGATGTGTAGATGATGAAGAGAATGAAACATAAACAGAGGAAAGGTGTTTTTCATCGTAACTGATTAGCATCTACTTCAAGGCTAATCACTTCATTTTATTCTTTCTCTTTGGAATTCTTTTGCCCTAAAGAAAGGCAGAGTGCATATAACCATAATTCTGGAAGTTTAAGAAGCCTGGACCAAGTGTCATATATGGTTCAGAAATTTTTCTCCCATCATTCTAGGGAAATAATTGGTATATTCTGACGTTCTATTCTAAGTATTAAAAATAAGACCTGTGTAATGGTTTTTAACTGCCTAGTTTTAACAGGTCTGGGAAAGTAGGATGACTACCACTTTCCATTTACTTTCTTTAAAAAAATTCAGTTAAGTTACAGTTATTCATATATAATAAGTACCAGGAGAAGTCTTCCTTGGTGAGTTGCTAAATACAGAGAAGTACAAATTACTGAATTAACAATGCATGTCAAAAAATACCAAACACAAAATATCCCTCAGTCTCTAATCCTTTCTAGATGAACATACCTTTTTTTAGCATTGAACAAACTACACAACAGTGTATCAGCTTTTAAACAGATTTTTGTTTGGACTCCTTTAAGTTTTCTCTGGAAGGTCATCAAAGACCCCTGTGGCCAAAGTTTATTCCAGATCATCTTTTGTTAACACCCCTGAATGTGTTCTACCAACAATGAATCATACTGGAATTTTAGAAACATTGTCCTTTTTTTGGTCAACTACATTCTTAATAAAAGTTCCAGAAAATACCTTGATCAACAGGGAAAAGGCATAACAACACAGGGCTCTGGCGTGTCTCTCCGAAGTCAGATGCAATGCACACAAAGTAATGTGGACAAAGTTAACATGAATCTTTCAACCGAGAACTTACTCTCAGTTTCTCTGGTATTGGGCCTCTTCTCAGCGTGGTGACACCAAGGTAGTCCATGTCTCGTGGCTTGTGGCTCCAAGCATGAGCGCTCCAGTGGGAAAAGAGGTGGCAGCTCTGGAAGTCACACTGTGTCATTTCTGCAGTGTTCCACTGACTCTATTCTGCTGATTCATTTAGGCCGGTCTAGCTTCAAAGGAAGGGGATATAGACATCAGCTCTCAATAGATTGAGTTTTCAAGGGGGTTGTGAATATGTTTGAAAATAACTTCAGGCAATATATATATACATATAAACATGTGTGTGATACACATATATATATACACACACAGACATATATACATATACATATTAGCAGATGGTCATAAGGCATAATAAATTAACTTGCATAATCAATGTTGTATTTGACTAAGAAGCCAAACATGGCATTGAAGTATAGACATACAGATTGGTACCCACAAAAATAACCATTCAACTAGTTCATTACTGATCATATTCTTACTGATAAGTAGAGATCAGAGTACGAGAAACTCTAATATGATCATTTATAGGGTTTAGTTACATTAACTATTTATTGTATTTTACTATACAATAAATCTAATAATCTGATTACACTCTGTTAGTCCCCTTACTCAACTTAATAGTTAAAGCAATTTATGATATTTATGTTAAAACAATCTATAGAAATTTAAATCTTAAAGTCAGACCTTTGAGACATATACATTGATTTAATAAAGTTGCAATGAATTAGAATCTACAGTATTCAATTGGAATAACTTGTGCTTCATATAATGTTGAGCTTATATATTAGTTGAATGCATATTTGAGATAATTTTTATTATCTAGGTTCTTATGGACTAGGGAAATTCTACTGTTAGACAATATTTCCTTAGGCTTCCCTTAATAACAAGCCTATAGCCTCCTGAGCTCCAGAGATGAATTGTTCATTTAAGGTTCAGTGAAGGTGTCAGCAAGTACAGTAATTTAGCACTTTACCCCCAGACTGCCAAGCGAGACTTGGCACTATGCGTCAGCATGGACGACACGGGTTTTTGGAGATTGTAATTTGCTCTCTGCATGTCTCGTGGGCATGAGTAACAACTTTTCAAGAGCACTGTTACCTCCTGAGGGTGTCTACCAAAGACAATCGAATGTGAATTGCTTTAAAAAATAGCTTGTTACCAATATTTCTGATTTATACTACCTGTTCATTTCGTTACTAATATCATTAGTGTTAAGAAATTATAGCTGTCGACTGCTCTTATTCATTTCCTAATCAGTGTTATTGAACATTAATTGAGAAGCGGTATTTCACTGAATGGTTAGCAATCAATTTTAAAACCATAGAGGACTGGAAGAGCAGAAGGCAGAAAAGGAAAGTAGCAATTTGCCTGGAGAAAAACTCACACATAACGAGCCAAAGATCAAAACCTTTAACAATAACTCCAAGTGTTAAGTGCTCACCCTAAAGATCTGCAGGTTATTGAGTCCTTGCTATACGTTAGCATATAGTTTATACCATTATTTTCTTTTTACAGGTGAGAAAAAACAGGGGTGATGGAATAAATTTGTCAGTTGTGTGGGAAATGAGCCTCAGATGGGGCCAGTTCTTTGTCTAACAGCAAAGCTTGTGCACCCACGCACAGCACCACTCTGCCTCTCTCGAAATGCTACTTAGAATCTCAGCCTCTATCCAGAGGGCTGGACTGAAGTTCGACAATAATAGCAAAAATTTACCCACAATTCTGAAAGTTATGTGACTGTCCCTTTAATACTTGAGTTACGAGAAAGGTTTATCTCCTATCACAGAGATCCTAAACAACAAAAGCTCCAACTAAATTGAATTTTAATGATCTTCCACCCGACTGTTCAGGAAAATGCCGTGCAGGTTTGCTTGGGTAACTTCGTGGTATCAGATACGACGCTTCTTCCTCTTCCTCCCCCCTTACTGGTGAGCTGCCTCCATCTACGCAGCCTAGACAAGTCCTGCCACTACGCCTGCTCCCTGGCTGGGCCGCTGAAGGAAAGAGAAAGAGAGGTCACACCCCTTCGTTATTGGAATTCCTTTTTCAAAGACTGAGTTAAATTTACATTACATAAAATTCACATTTTGAAATTTTAGAGTGTTCCTTTGGTGTCTTTCAGCATATTCACAGAGTTGTGCACCCATATCACTACCTAATTCCAGAGTATTTATCTCTGCCCCCAAAGAAATGCTTACCTCCCAGCTCCCCACCTCCCGGCTCCGCCCGGGCACTCATCAGTGTACTTCCTTCTTCTATGGATTTGCCTGTGTTTAACATTTCCTATAAATTGAGTCATACAACATGTGGCCTTTTGTGACATCCTTCTCTCAGCTAGCATAATGTTTTCAGGTTCATCTGCGCTGAAGCATGGATCACTGCCTTACTCCTCTCTGTTGTAGAATAATATTCCCTTGTGTGGATGTGTCTGCAATTTATTTATCTATTCATCAGTTGACAGACATTTAAATTGCTTCCACTTTTGGCCATTATGAATCATGTTGCTGTGAAGAAATATGTGCAATCTGTACAAATGTGCAAATATATACAAGGCTTTGTGTGGTCTACATTTTCAATGACCCTAGATACACATATACATCCCATTGACCAGAAATTGACCATGTGGTCACACCTGGATGCAAGATCGCTTGGGAAATGTAGCCTTTGTTCAGCAGGGGTTTTTTTTCTTGTTCTTTTTGTGTTTTGTTATGTTTTTTAATGGGAAGAAGAAAATAGATACTGGGGGAAACTGAAAGCAGTCTCTTCCCTACCTTTTTACTTGTTAACATGAGAAATAACAGTAAGACTCAGCAGTAACATAAAAACGGTTTACACTGAAAATAAAAGTATATTTTTATTATAATATTTTTATTATAATATTTATCTCTAAAATAAGATTTTGCTTATTCCAAATTTGCTTTATTTGGACTCTAAAGCTATCGCATCATGCAAATGTAACACCTGGTTTAATAATACTAATTTCAGGGGTAATACTTAAAATTAAATACTGACAATTTTGTTGTCATTATTTCTTTCTCTTAGTCTTCAAACTGTACTTTCATGCTCTTTTTTAAAGAGATGCCCCAAGAACAGAAAAGAAGAAACGTTCTACATCTAAATATTTCTCTTTGACTTCTTGGGCATGTAAGAAATGAATGAAGAGGGGGAAAAGACAATCAAAAACAAAGGAACTCTCACAGAGTTGATTCAAATTCGTACATTGATTAATCCAATGCATTTAGGATCTATAAATCATCCAGCTGAGATCTAAAACAGTATCTCTAAGTGAGTCTTTTATAGTTTAGCCACCAAATTTCTGTTCACTCAAGCTTTGTCCTTCTTGGCTGGTGATATCATTAACATACCGCAAATGCTTTTCCTGTCCTTGCCCATTAGCTTATGAAATCTAATATGAAAAATAGAGTAGTCGTATCAGTGTGAACATAGGTTTCATACATTATAATTTTATTCTACTTGACTATTGGATAATTTATGGTCGTCAATGTTTTGTTTTAAGATTGAATGCACTTAAGATATCTTATAGTTGCTTTTAGTAGGGTGCTAATTTCACTTAAAAATCTAAATCTAATTTTCCAAATTTTCTGTGGCAATAAATTTCAAAATGAAATGTCAGGTTATGTGGATGATTGGTGACAGGCCTCGTGTCACTCTTTCAACAAATTCTGGTGACGAACAACACAAAACTTCAACTTGCCCTCATTGTCATAATGGTTTTGGGAAACAGGGTGTCCCCTAAAACCTGCAGGGCACAAGGCTCCTCGGAGGTCGTCAAAAGATTGACTGAAAAAGGAAACGGTTTCTCTTAACACATCCTGGCTGGGGATAGATGTGTTTTTATATTACTACATGTTAGAATTTGGACCAGAATACAAACCCCCAACTGGCTACCTGGGGACCACAGAGAGTCTGCAGATACATTTTCTTTGGCCAACACAGTATTTTAAAAATAACACTGAACTGAAGGTCAATATCTTAAAAATTAAATATTTTACACAAAAAAGTCATATTTGCAGCTTTTCTAAAAAAATTAAAGTTAAGGTTTGGCTAGGTGGGGTCCCCATTGCCACATGAGCTGAACGGCGGCACCCCTCTTAGCTGGGCTCTTCCATCTCGGGTCCGGTTCACTAGCACTGGTGTGGGTTGTTTTTGGATATTCTGTGTGTGGTTGGATGTAGGACTGCTCGACGGAATTTCAGCGGAGACGGAAGGAAGTGGGAGTGAAGGGCTAACAGTGCCCACAGCTCAGCCTGCTCCTTCCTGCGATTTCCAGCCCACTCTTCTCTGGCGCTCTCCCAAGGCCTCTGCTTTCTGTTAACCTTTGTGTCCAAAATGCTTCTTCTGCAGGAGGTGCTGCTGTCATCAGGGATAATTGTTTTATATTTACAGATATCAGATATGATATAATAAATATAATTACCTTATATTTATTTACTCACGATGGTTCTGGATTTTACTACTGCTTAAATCACCTCCAGGAATAGCTCTCCTCTTCCTCATTGAGAGGGACAAAACATGATTTGTTTTATTTTTTAGCAGCAGTAGCTTTGGCAGAAGGATGGGACTAGATGTCCCACAGCTGTAATGAGTGCGACAATAAATTGTAAGGGAGTTTTGGAATTACAGCAAGTAGAAAGATCTTGGGGGAGCTATTAAATCTGACATTCCTAATTCTGGTGGAAATGTTGATTCCACTGACAGAATATAAGCCCAAAAATAATGTTCATTATAGCTACAATGTATAGCAGCTATATGGTTGGCATTTGGGATAAATGTAAATACCCCTTCGCATGAATTAGACATCTGTGTTGTAGAAGGCATTCCTTGTTACTGCCTTATAGAACTAGGTTATAGTCCTGTACAGCCATGTGGAAGGATACTCGTGCATGCTTGAAAGTTCCAGAGATTGATAGGACCAAAGCGACCATAAAATTTATCTTATAAATTTATAGAATATTGATTCTGAGCCTCAGTTTCCTCCACCTATAAAGCAAAGCTGTTGGGCTGGATACATTCAAATTTCCTTAAATTATAAATATCTGGGATTGTCATAAAACAAAAAATATTTTACTCGTGAAACATGAGAACAAGCAAGAACTCAAATTTGGTAAATATGAAACAAGGAGCCTCTGAAACAGGCAACACAGGAATCGAACTATGTCCCTTTCCCTTCTGCATCCCAGATTCAAGATCGATGCGCGAAAGCTGCTACCCTCAGCGGCCATCGTGCCCGAATTGGTTAGTATAATGTGCCGTCACTGGGTACTTGAAAACCTCAGGAGGGCCCCGTTCTGCTCATCATTGCTGCATCTCGCTCGCTTTGCTATATTTGTCACGAGCCTTATTATTTCATATTTATTTACTCACGTTGAATTACATTAGTAAATTATTTCCCTGGACTCCAATTTTGTCGAAGTTATTCCGAATTCAGTTATGCCTTCCTAACTTATCCCCTCTCTTCGGGATTATTATTATTTTTTCTTTTAGCATTTGCAACCTCATTGTTTTAACTGCTTGCTTCCTCCCCAGCCTTGGAGACAGAAAGTGAGCCAAATTGGTCTCTGTACGGCTTCCCAAGGTACCTCCCTGTCACTACTCTTGGTCTTGAAGAGCCTCCGTTCTCGCAGTCATTTGTCTCTGGACTCACTCCGCTATGCTGCCAACAGTGCCTGTTGTCCTTGGGAATTAATCTTTGGTTGTTGATGTGTTTTTAAAAAGCTCACTTAAGTTAAGGTACTGTGGTTTATGATTGGGCTTTACTTCAGTCAGATCTGCGATATTATTTCTTCATAAAAATGCTGGCATATATGTGTTGCAAATTTGCCTATCCAAACAAAATTATTTACCTCTTAAGCATCTTTTGTTTCTTCCACATAACTCTGTTCTGGGTTACATCACCACAAGGTGTGTATTTCCTCCATCACTTATTCTCTCTGCAGCAATACAAAGCATTTTGCTGTACTCCCTCGTTGTCATCCCAACATCCTCAGTAAGAATGAAAAAGCCTTGGATTCCATTGTTGTTTCAGCAACTTATTGGTTGTAATACCTTGCCCTCACTTTAGCCCAGTTTCCTGATCAGTGAAATGGACATAATATTAATTAGTCATTCTACTGCACCGAATTTATACAAAGAAAATGCCGGGTATCCGGGAAAGGAATTTGAAAGTTATAATGTCATATACAAGTGAGTTAAATCATATTGTTCCAGGCAAGCAGGGTAACTGAAACAGAGAAAGACATGGCATAACTGTTTAATGTCATGTATTCAAGATATTATTACTTTTCACAATTCACAGAACCTAAGGCAATGTTACACTATTCCCTCTCATGTAAGGCCGGACAGCCTCCATCCGGTTATTAATGACCAACCTGCAGTGGGGTTTAAAACACCTGTCTCCTGGCCTGGCTCGTTTATACCATGATTTTGGACGGACTTCTCATTGGTGTGTGTGCAGTGTGGATGGGTTTGGCTTCATTGTAAAGCAGGGCTAATTTAGATGCTCCTCAGGAGGAGAAGAGAGAAGCATGCCTCCTTTACGTAGATTCAAGGTAAACTCCTTCTATTCATGTAACTTTCAAAGTAATCTAGATTTCTTTTCTTCTTTCTTTTTAATTGTTGACACTATTACAGATGTCCCCTATTCCCCCCTTTTCACCCCCCATCCACCCTGTCCTCAACCCCCCTCCCCTGGCCTTCACCACACTGTTGTCTGTGTCCATGGGCTATGCTTATACGTTCTTTGCTTAATTTCTTCACTTTCTTTTGTCCAGCGCTCCCCCCACCTCTGTCCCCTCTGGCATCTGTCCATCTGCACTACGCATCCACGCCTCTGGTTCTGTTTGGTTCGGCAGTTTATTTTTCTCATTAGTTTCCACATATAAGTGAGGTCATATTTTCTCAAAGTTTAGTTATAATTTATTGTTAATCTTCTCTCCTCCAAATGGCATCATGTCTTCAGTCCAAAGCCCTCACCCAAAGTTTTGTTAATTCTTCGGGTTGAAGTGTGGTTTTGTTCTCTGGGCCATCTTTGCTGTCTGGGCTCTGGCTTCTCCATGTGGAGTTTTGTTTCTACACCACCCCAACCCTAGGTGGGACTCATTCACAAAGTAAGCCTCTGATGCCAAGCATTCATCAGGTTAGTGGACTTGACTGGTTATAGGTGTTGGGAGGGGGGATCCGCTGTTTGGAGAAAGGGGTTGATTACAGAGCTCACAGCTTCCTGCCCTTCGGCCAGCCCCTGCTTCCCGTGTTCCATTTCTCTTTGTTACCTCTGGCTCCGATTATTTCAAGAACTCTAAACGCTTTCTTCTGCAATTGACAGAGTCATTGGCTCTTCTATTGGAAAAATTAGCAAATGCCAACACAAAGACATGGGTTAAGGGTAGGGATTTGTTCATTGCATGAGGTTGTTTTTGGACACAGTCAGTAAGGGAAATTCTGGGGTCACTTCTTGGTTAAGTGACATTGCTCCAGTTTGGTTTTCCAACACTTGTTTCCTTATATGCACATGCAGTGACACACATGCAGTTTCTGAAGCCTTGTGGGTCAAATTGCTTAATTAATTAGGAATTAATTTTACCACTAACAAAGTAGCATGAACTATATTATATAATAAAACTTCAAGGCTGATTTGGTCTAGCAACTGAGCAGTGTCAAAAAATGATAATTTTCATGTTTGGGTGGGCTTTTTCGAAAAGGTGGGTGCTGACATTCACCAAAGCCTCATCTTGCTTGTGTGTATGCTGAGAGCATGTCTCTCCTTCAACATTAAGATTAAAATTCTGGCCCTGGCTGGCGTAGCTCAGTGGATTGAGCACGGGCTGCAAACCAAAGTGTTGCTGGTTTGATTCCCAGTCAGGGCACATGCCTGGGTTGCAGGCCACGGCCCCCAGCAACCACACATTGATGATTCTCTCTTTCTTCCTCCCTTCCCTCTCTAAAAATAAATGGATAAAATCTTAAAAAAATAAAATAGATAACTTTATAAAAAAAGATTAAAATTCTGGATTTTTTGCTGACTAGACTACTTCGTACATGTCTATTTCTGGATCAAATCACTATGATCCTGTGGATAAGATTATGCTGATTGATGTAGACAAACAAATGCCTACCCCTGGTTTCGAGTGGGAACTCAGTTCATGCAAACCACGGGGTGCGGTCAGGGGGAGGTTCATTGCCCAGCGAGAATTTTGGGGTCGATAAGACCTGAGTAAGAGACCAATAATACCAACAATTATCAACTCTTCCAAAAGGGGGTTTTCTCTCCTCAAGTAGTAAGAATCCCAAAATGGGAAAGCCAATTATTTGGATCTAACTTTAAAAAAATTATGTCGGTTGCCTTCTTTTCAGATACAGAGGCAGCCAGTGTTGAATAAAAACCAAATCTATCCTTTGCCTTCTCTAACTTGTGGCCAACCTCACTGGGGCTCACTGAATATTGAAGAAAAGGGGACTGTGCTTCGTGGTCCCTGTGGCTGTTGAGATCTTGTGTGTGTGTGTGTGTGCCAGTGGTATGTGTGTACATATTATGCATCTCTGTGTATATATATTGTACTCTCACACACATATATGCCAGTGAACTTTTAAAGGAAGCTATTATGTGTCACTACTGGGTTAGGCCATATAATGCCAATGAAAGACTCTTAAAATTTGCTTTTCCCTCTTATCATAGCATCTGGCATAGATCCACGAAGTGGCGTACATCAGCGAGGATCTCAGAGGAAGGATGAAGAGAAAAATGTTGTTCGGAGCTCCTGCCTGACCCGCGCTGCACATGGCAAATGGGTCAGAATTAAACGTTGTTCTTTGAAGCCTCTGAGATGATGATGGACTCTTATCATGGAATGAACTAGCCTATCCTTCCCAGCACATGTCAATCAAGTGTCGGCCTGCCATGCTGGCACCTGCAGGGCCGGGGGCTACCATTCTCCAGTCCATTCTTGTAGCCATGTGACTGTGTTTCTCCCAACACATGGGTAGGGAACTGATGTTTCCAGTTTCTACATTGTGTGTTTGAAAGGATGTCTGTTTCCCTGGGCTGCGCTTTCACTTCCATTCTGGTTAGGAAGGACGATGTCCGCAGCCGGCAGGAACGCCTCGTGCTGGGGATGGCAGAGCTTACCCCGTGCTGTTGGTCCACGGATGACTTAAACTTACCAGAGGCAGCCTACTAGCTCCGTGTTCTCTATGAAAGAGATAGAGAACTTCTATGTTCTTTAAGTCCCTGCATTTTGGAGTGGTTACTGCAATCGTCATATCTTTACCTTAACAAATGTATCAACCTGAACACATAGTAAGTCAACAAGAATTTATAGATACATTTTCTACTATATTCCCTCCACAGGGAATGCAAAATAAGCACAAAGTGTAGTCTTTGCTTTTACTATCTAATTTATTCATTCAGGTATGTATCGAGCAGATAATATTAAACTGCTATAATATGGATAGGACAATATTCAATGCAAATGGGGATATTAAGATTAAAATGCATGATGCTTCCTATGAATGTGTATTGTTTAATGGGAAAGTTAAAAATATAAAAATTAAGCATTTAGAGCAAATGACAGAGAAGGATTGATATGTTGTTATGATGAAGGGATCTTGCACTTGGAAGGCAGTCAGACACAAAATGAGATCTGAGCTTAGACTCCACTACCTGCTAATTATACGATGTTGGGCAAGTGGTGACACAATGCACGATGATTATTGCTTTGTAGGGTTGATGTAGCTATCATTAAGCCTGTACCTTGCCTAAAAAAGTCCATGGCAGATAGTAGGCACTCAGCTGAAAGAGCTATTATTAATGTTCTTTCAAAGAAGTTTGCATAAGCCATGAAATTTCAAAGAAAGGACACATTTGCAAGGGGCAGCAAAATTAGAGAAAGGTTTGCATAGCTAATGAGAAGTAAGCTGTGATTTGAGCGGTATGAAGCACTTGCTCCAAAAAGAGAGGAAATGACTTCAGGCCAAGTTAAACAGACAAGGAGGAGCCCAGGGTGAAATGTGCACAGGATAAACGGGATGTGCAGGAGATTGGATAAAGCGCGGCAGAAAAGGTATATAAGAATTAAGAGAGTGAGATGGAAATGTATCTTAACTCTTCTCCAGCTGCTCATGCAAGCGGAGCCAGGGGTTGATCCATCTGGGGGACTTGAAATATATCTGGAGCCCTCTGCTTTTGAGAAAAAAAAAGAATCCAAGATGACAAATACAGATTTAGGCCCTGTAATGTAAGTAGCAGGCAGCAGATCTATAATCCTGTCTATCCCCTTTCCAGGGACAAGGGATGCTTCCAGGAGAGAAACACCTGACATCGTCACAATTCATTGTAAGCTCGCTCGTGACAGACCTCTCAGCAAGCGAATCGATGGTGTTTGCTAGCAGAAGGGTTACTTTCTTTGGAGTGCTTTCTCCAAAGAATAAACCTGGTTCTCTAGGGCTGCTGGGCCAACAAACATAAAAGTTAGACTTTCACAGGATGGCTCTGGGGAAAGCGTCACATTAACTCCATGTGAGGGGTCACTGCACACATCTCATATGTTTACTGTAGGCCGGGACGCATCTGGGAGCTGCCCTGGAGGTCCTGGACTTTCTCTGCTTTGCCTGAGCCTCACGATTACTTGAATTCTTTACATTATAGTGAAGCTTGCTGCTCGGCGAGATCTCTGATTTGTGTGAGCCTGATGTGACAGTATGACCCTTCATGTTGTAACAGATTGGTACACGGAGCAGGGTTCTATTTCAGAGCCACAAGTGACAATAGCAATGACATTTATTATTATTATTTGTTTATTATTATCATTACTATTATTATTTTGGCAAGAAAAATGATGAGATGGAGAAAGTGTGATGAGAACTTGATGCCAAGTTAGCAACCTATCAAATTTTGTATGAAATGGTAAAATCCAATGCCTCTTGCTGGGATGTGCATTATCAATGTTGTTTGTAGGCAATCCATTTAGATTTGGGAGAAATAGCTAAGTGGATAGACAGGAAGTGGTCAGAAAAAGGGTGAATTAATTAAAAGTGTTATTTCCTGGCCGTTGTTAGCAGTCTTGATAAAAGCTAGACTTTGAAAAAAGTAGGTGGAAGTGGGAAAATATGAAATCAGTAAGATCAGATTTTCTAGTCCTAGAAGGCTTCCCATGCCTCTTTTATACTCGAGAGAGATGTTATTTTCACTAGCAAAGAAACTCCGCTATGATTGTTGATTGCTCAAAAATGACAGAAGCAGCTGCAGGCCCAATCCAGGTAACTGAGTCCCACTCTTTCCATTCAAGCATTAGGGCAATAAAAAGAAAAACCACAAGAAATCCTGGAGAATAATTATTGGCATGGTCTCTTAGAAACAGCAGTCAGGGAACCTATTGCTGACACTATATCTTGCTGAATGGAAGTTATTATATTGGTTGATGGCTGACCCTCAAGTGCCTGAGACCTTTTATGAGCAAAGGCATCTGGATGGTCTGCAACTAACAAGCTGCAACATACGAAGGTGAGGGAGCTTCCTCAGCCTCCCTCTTTTCTTTTAAAGGGCCATGGTAAATTTCCCCTACACGTTCTGTGTGGAAGAATTTGCTCTCTCTGTTAAAAGCTAAGCCATAAAAAAAAAAAGATTGACAAGAGGCCACATTCGGCTTGCTTAATCTGACAAGGGATCTTTGACTGTATGCAATGATAAGATCAAGTTCCTGGGAAACAGAACCTCTGTGGGGGTGTTAGATAGAGGTGTCCAGTGCAGAATGACTCGTATGGGGAGGTGGTGGGAGGAACTGTGCTCTTAACGACCAGAGGTAACCCTGGGACCCTGAGAGGTCTCCCCGAGTGAGCCAGCATCTGGGTGGGATCACTGCCGCGTGGAAAGAGTGACTGAATAAGGATACTCCCTTCCCCTTTCCCTGAATGAGTGCTTGGGATGGGTGTTACATGCAAATGGGACGAGTTACTCTTTAGAGGGTAGATGTCTGCTAAACCCGCCTTGCAGGCAATATTAGATGGCCGTGGTAAGTGGGAACCCTGGCGACCAAACCTTCCTCAGTAATAAACGGTGAGCTACAGAGACTCCCAAGTGGGAAATGAAATTGCTGCTGTCATTAGATAATGGTTGGGGTGAGGTTTTGATTTCTCCATCTCCCTTTTTAATAGTCCTGTCTGACCAGTGCTTATGGAAAACAGTGTTTAGGGGATACCACTAGACTATTGAAGGGTAGCCCACGTGGTTTCTTTGATTGCTTCAGCAGTACTGGATATAACAGAGATGACAGGGCAAGTACAGCAGACCGGCGGGGACTGGCAGGCTACCTACTCAGCTGATACATTCTTTTTAATACCAGATTTGGGGTCCAGAAAGGAATAGTTGGCAATCTTGGGAGTGAAAATTAGCATGTATTCACTGTTCTGATACAGGGAAATCTGAGTTCTCAGGCACTTGGCCACTATCTGTGGAGGCAGGATTTGAAGTTGCTACCAACCACAGAGCACGTGAACGCGCTGCGCTGATGACATGACTGGGACAGATTCCTCCGAGTCAGCAACTGGAGGGCAAACAGAAGCTGGCTGACGTACCAGCGGAAAGTGAAGGCCTAGCCGAGTCTATGAAATTCTAGGAATTACGTAGGAACAACCAAGAGCTTTACCTGAGAAACATGTTCTCACAGGCCTCGCCAATGAGAAAGACACTAGAAGGTCATTGGGACTCTTCGGGTGCTGGTGAAATCATCTTCTTCTTCTGGAAATCTTGATGGCCTTTGCTCCCAGAGTCAATGGAAAAAAAATGAATGAATGTGCAGAGCGTCCCAGCAGAGAAATCTACATTGAAACAATCAGAGAAGATGGTGTTACAAGCAGTCCCGTGGTTATTATGAACCACAACTGAATATACATAGTGCAAAGCCTTTGGGGGGCAGCAAAAAAGGCAAAGACAGCCTAGCTTTGGATTTGTACACTGTCAGAGGCAGCTGCTCACGACAGACCTTTAGAAAGCAGTTGCAGCTTCTACAGGCGGCCGTGGAAACGACCCATGTCGGAGGAGGCTCAGGTGAGAAGTACCAATCAGGGTTCGGGTGACCTCAATTCAAACAGGGATGGTGAAGCCAGTAAAAGCCAATCACAGAGAGACAGTAGCATAGTCAAAAGCATGCTAAGGAGGAGCATTGGGGGTGGGGTGGGGATGGTATTCACCACACATACAAGGAGGTTGATGTTATAGAGCCCTTCTAGGAAATATACCTGGAATCTACAAATTGACTGGAAAATGTCCCACGAACCGTGTAACCATCTGTGTGTGAAATGTGTCAGGATCCACACGGCTCCCCTGTAAGTGAGGTGACGGTGCCTTTCGCTTAACGATGTCTTGTGTTCACGTGGGCTCAAGAGTGAGAAGAGATTCCCTGGGGAGTTGCGTTCTAGGTCCTGGTCCTTTTCTGTGTTGTCTCTGCCTCATATCTCTGCCTCTGCTTATATCTATGAAATTATTGTGGAAAGAAGATAGGTGAATTATAGGAGTAAGACTGGACAGTACAATTAGATGTTTTCTTACATATAAAGGGAAATATTTGCTTGGATTAAGGAAAGTAATCACAATAAATAAAAAATCTGAAAAGCTAATAAAAGTTCAGAAAAATTATATAATATCTGTGTTACGTAGTGCCAGGCACGCCTCTCTGACACTCTTTTCCATGTGATTTGGCTCTACCCTCTATAATCACCTCTTCACAGGATGATCCCGTTGAAGTATCATTTAATACAGGGAAAACAGAAAGATGGTTCTGCCTTTCCTCCAGCATGAGCATTTTATCTTTCATTATTGATGAGTTAGACTAGTGACCGGTGAGAAATAAATCCTCTGCTTAGAGTTTTAAATTACTGGAGATGGGAAAATCCTTTATAAAATGTTCCCTGGTACATTTCAAACCTTGTTTTTCCTCCCCTTCACTCCCATTTTGATTGTAGACCCTGTAGGATATCTATATATCATCTCTCCCTGCACCCCTTTCTGTGACATGGGGGAATTGGGTGCAGCGGGTGGCAGATGTCTCCCCGGAAGTCATTCCCGTACAAGGCGATAGTGTAGCCTTGCACAGTGATGACTGTTGGCTGCACAAATATACGGTTACGCACAAATGAAATGTCCTGTGGGCTCACCTTCCCCCTGGCTGCACCTCCCAAACCCCTCTAGTCATTTCAATATTACCTGACATGAAGGCAAGTGGGAGGTAGGGGTGGAAAGGGCAGCTATCCTAACTATGTTTAAAAAGAAAGTATGATTTAGCCCATGTCACATATGGTGTTGTGAGCCCTTCCCGCAGTGCAAGTGAGTAGCCCTGATACAAAGCTTCATTACTTTCATGGAAAATCTGCTTCTCAGTGGGGTCTGATCATGAACAAATTTTAAAACTTAGCAGAGGAAGCTGGGTTTGATGATGCAGACTCCATCTAACATATACAAAGACGTCGCTATGACCAGAGAGTTTAGAAATTTCTAGTATGTCAAAGATGTGTGAGATAGATACATGGTCCCCAAATGCTCTAATTATCAACTCAGTACTCAGTGCATTATCTTGTTAGGATATCAATGATCTTCAGAAAAAAATGTCTCATCTTTGCTAAAGTTTCCTACCCATGGAAAACCGGGAAATGGAAGAGCTGTACTGAAGAAGCAGAATTGTTGCCATCAGGGCTAAATACATTAGCAAGACATTAAATCATCCTCTGGCTACGTCAAGTGGTTATCACTTTCCGAGAGCAGCACCAAAGAGTTCCTAGCTCAATCTTTTATCAAGGCCATCACACATTTCAGACTTTTAAAATCCAGCGCCCTCCTTCTGATTTATTTTTTATCCTGTCTAAATAAATCATCAACCAGGAGCATGCTTCTTCATTTGAAAAACAGGGTGGGTTCTAAACATCGTTAAAGTGCCTGCCCTTTAGTTGGCATTATCAGAGAAAGAAAGCTCCTATGGTTGCCAAAGCTGAAAGAATAATGGCTGCAATGGAGGAAGCGGCCTTAGAGATTAATTTGTCTGATGATTTAAGACAGAGGAATTTGTGCTGCCGATGAAATGGAAACATTGCGAAGCCAGTGGAATGCTAAGTTTTCTGGAGGTGGCGGTAAGCTGCCCTCTTGAAATAGAGACGTGGCCGGAAGTAGCAAACCTCGTTGCATCTATTGTCCCACCGAGCTGGGCGACACTGTGCTAGAAGTGGGCCAGCACTCATTAGGGGTGAGTAGGTGCATGGTCCCTATTCTCACTGTAGACCTGCATATTCCGTTGCCTGTTGTGCCTTTTTATTCCGTTTACCACGGTCACTTCAAACAATGATGCCTACCACAAAGCCCCATGTTTTGCTTACTGATCTAATGCTCCCCAATTTATGTCCTCTACATTGGCGCATGCTTCTGCCTCTAGCTGAGTACCCAGTTTTTGCAGCACCAGTCAGCTCAGCCTCTGTCTTATTGTAATTCTTCATTATTCTCCCCATGTTTCCATGGTAGTTTCCCCACAGGCTTCTCTGCCTTCAGTTTTTCTTTTGCAAATCCACATTTTAACATAAAATACAACCAGAGTATTCTCTAAAAGCAAAACAAAAATAAATCTAACAATGCCCGTCATCAAAAACTGGTTGTAAATTGATTATGTTTGCAAAAGCTTTGCCTCTGGTCTTTTCATAAACCTGAGTCTGCAAAAATTTTAATTGGAAGAATATGACCCAGGAGAATATTTAAGAACAATGCTTTTAGAGTGACAATAATCTAGAGTGTCTTCTTATTACAGACTTGTGAAATCCAAATATCCGTATCTAGTATTAATTGTCTTCAATAAGCCATCCCACTTTTTAGTCTGACCTCTCTTCATTTTCAATTCACCTTTCTGTTCAACCTGAAGAGGAAGTTTGCTTACTTGAACATTAATTTCTGTAACACACACACACACACACACACACACACACACACACACATATCCAGGTTTTTATATTGGTGGGGAGGGGAGAGGGAGTAGAAAAGAAAGCAGCTTCTATACTGGGCCCTGCTCCGTTTCAGCTGTTTTCCCACAGGGTTAAGATTTGGAGGAAATGGATTATGTAAACAAATGAACGAACAAAGACACTGTTCGAGTTTGTGAAATCCTCACTCTCCTTTTGTGCATTGGACCCGTGTTTCAGGATTTAGCCCTTGAATGTTCCCCTCCCTTCACTTTCATATCTGCCTTATTATTTTTTCTTTTTAAAAAATCTGTATTGCCCTCATATAAAAATATATTCTTAATAGTTTTAATAGATTTTAAGTGACATAAGCCAGTCAGAGAAAATAAATGTCATGTAATTTCACTCACATGTGGAATCTAATGAATAAACTGAACGAACAAGCAAACAGAGATGGACTCAGAGGTGGATAGCAGGCTGACAGCTCTGGGGGTGGTTAGTGGGTGGAGAGATTGAACAGAAAGAAAAGGGACCAATGGACACGGGCTACAGTGTGGCGATTGCATGGGGGAGAGAGTATGGGGGAATAAATGGTCATGGAAAAAATACATTAAAAGAAAAAAATCTAAAAAATATAAAACCCATGCTTTAGGCCTTGGTTTTCACCCAAGACGAACAGTAGGCGTTGAATGCTTGATGGCGTTTATTAGCAGCCCACTTTCATTAATTCTATATTGCTGCTATAACAAGTTACCCCAAATTGGGCGGCTTAACACATCCAAAAACTATTACATTATAGATCTGGAGATCAGAAGGTCGAAATGGGTCTCCTGGGGCTGACATCCAGGTGCCAGGAGGGCTGCCCTCCTTTCTGGATGGAAAGTCCATTCCTTGTCTTTCCCAAGGCCTGCCACACTCCTTTGCTCATGGTCTCCTTCCGTCTTAAAGCCAGCAACCCCTGTCCAAACCCTTCTCCCTATGCCATTGCTCTGGTATTTAGTTTCCTCCTCCCTCTTCCCCATTTCAGGATACTTGTTAGTACTTTGGGCCAGCCCAGATAACTCAGGAAAATCTCCTTATTGTAAGGTTACTTGAGTAGCAACTTTAACTGCATCTAAACCCAAAGTCACTGGACGACAGGCAGTGGAGGACGGTGAGCTCAGAGCTATGGGGAACAAATGACGTAAGTCCGATGCCTGGCCCAGCTTCCCGAGTTTCCAGGCCGAGGAGCGGGGCGGGGAATCCCTGGCAAGGCCTGGAAGATTTCCTGAGTTGAAGGGAAATTGAGAGTTCAGGGAAATCAAGGTAGCAGCACAGACAGGGTAAAATACCACAGAAAAAAGAAGTACATGGAGAGAAAATTCTGGAGATAGTCAGACGTCTCCCTGGAGACGTCTCAGTGCATATATGTGAGAACACTAGCCAAGACTGGGCGAAGAAGCAGCTCAAAAGGTGACAGCTAACAGTGCTTGGCTTCGCACAGGGCCAGCAGGAGCGCCTGCTCCCAGCAGACTGATGAGGAAATCTCCTGACTCATGGAGAAGTTCGCAGAGAACGCTTAAGCCTCTTGGCTCCCAAGATTAGTACCAGGCAGGACACTATTCCAGTGATGCTTAACAAATCTTAAAAACAAAGCCCAAAACTATCAAAAAATGTCCAGGTTGCTTAACTGCAGCTCAGCAAAAAACTAAAGAATATTCACAGAAGTAAAATGATCTCCCACCCAGGATGTTAAAGTTCAAAAATTGGACATCCAGTAAAAAAAAAAATGGCCAGGCATATATATGAACAGGGAAACATGAACTATAAAGAAGAGAAACAAAAATCAATCAATTAAAAGTGACTCAATGGTAGAAAGTGAGACAAAACAAAATGAAAACAAAACCAAACAGCAACCGGATGAAGGCATAACAGTAGAAACTGTCCAAAATAAACAGAATTATTAGAAACAGAACAACATAGTACACATGTAACTGAAGTCCACAAAAGGAGGGAGGTATCCAGGAAATACATTTGGAGAAGTCATGACAGAAACATTTCTGATTTTGTTGAAATGTATAAATCCACAAATACAAAAGGCGCAATGAAATCCAAGCACAAGAAACATAAAGAAAATGGCACCAATACATATAATAATCAAATTGCTCAAACCCAATGATAAAGAGAAATCTTAAAAGCAAACAGAGAAAAACAGAGAGGAATGACACATTATGTGAAGAGGAGCGAACTTAAGAACGTAGCAAAATTCTTGTCAGGAACAATGCAAGTGAGAAGAGAGTTGAGTAACATCTTGGAGTTGTGAAAATAAATCTGTCATCGTAGAATCCCATCTCTAGCAAAATGCCTTTCAAAAGCGAAGGTAAAAATAGAGGTTTCTCAGAAATCCGAAAGCTAAAATAAGTCACCACCAGCAGAACCACACTACGGGAAACGTTAAAAGGAACCCGTCAGGCACAAGGGAAATAATACTAAGTTGAAATACAGATCTACACAAAAGAATGAAGGTTACGGGGAATGGCAACTAAGTGAGCGAAAGCATGGGCCGGGTTGCCTGGGCTGCCACAACAAAGTGCCATGGCGAGTGGCTCAAAGCAATGCAAACTTCTTGCCTCGCGGTTCTGGAGGCTGAAATCCAGAGGCCTCAGCACCATACTCTTTCTGAAACCTGCAGGGAAGAATCGTTCCTTGCCTCCTCCTGGCTTCTGGCGGTTCGCTGGCAATCCTTGGGGATCCCTGGGTTGCAGATGTATTGCTCCAATCTCTGCTGTTGTTTTCATATGCCTTTGAGTTTCTGTCTGATTTCTGTCCCCTGTGCGTCTGTGTCCCTCCATCTCAGCCTCTCTGTGTCCTCTCCTCTCTATTAGGGGCAGCGGTCTTATAGGGTTAAGGGCTCAGTCTATTCCCTATGACCTTTTCTTAACTAATTACAGGTGCAATGTCCCTATCTCCACAAAAGGTCACATTCTGAAGGACGAGATATTAGAACTTCAATTTATCTTTTGGAACACACAATTCACCCCATAACAATGCACAAGCTTTTTAGAGTTGTTAGTTAAATTTCTTTTCAAAGGTAAGTGACTGTTAAAAAATTAAAAATGCAATATGAATTTATTTTGCTGAAGAACTCCAGCCATCCTTTTAAATGAATATAATTCTTTCCATGTCTAAGTTATTTCAATGTAAAATGTATATACTAATGAGTGCTATTCATTTTTTTTATTATGAAGCTGATCGCTCAGCTGTAAGTTAGTTTGAACAGAAATATGGAAACAAAGTCCCCTAACAAGTACATATCTCTTTTATGTGGACCCATGCTTATTTCATGTCAGTACACTACGGTTACAGCATTTTTAAGTTCCCGGAGAAATAAGTTGGAAATTCAAAGATATGTAGCTATGATGCTTCACGGTGGCAAATCAGACAGAAATTCAAAGGCATAAGGAAGGGGGGCATGGCAGAGAACACACCCTGTCCTATGCCAAGGAGTAAAGAAAGAGGTCAGAAAGGGTACAATAAGAGGTTAAGGTTTCCATCTAAGGTGGAACCCTCACTCTGCCGGGACCCTCACTTTGGGGAAGATCACTGAAAACAATTTTCATCTTAACTTCATATTCAGAATTATAGAACAGCCCAGACTTCTGATAGGCCAAATGCCCTAATCGAACTTCAGTCTCCTGATCCAGATCAGCATATCCAGTGGAGTAACAATTTCATCTCCGCTGTGTCAGTGTTGTTAGAACATAGTTTGCACATTCTCATGTCCTAAAAGCACCCGAATCCAAAATCAACACAGGTGCGAGCCACAGTGCTCTTAGAAGTCAAGATTTCCTAGCGTCTCCTTGTTTACTAAGGTTTTTAATGCCACACACATGTTGTATTTCACGCTGCAAGTGTTTCTTTGGGTTTTATTCTGGCCAATTTGCATTTTATTAAAAATCTCCTCCCCGTTATTTCTCCCTATCGTTACAGGAAGGGTAAAACCACTCTGACAAGTTTGGGTGGCCATCTAGTAGATGGGGGTGGACTATACTGAGAGAGCATTTTGGAACAAAAGGCTCAGTGCTTGTTGACTTAAGTGAGGCCCTACTCACAGTGGTTGTTCCAGTGACAACTCACATGAGACTGCTACATTTATGCCTCCTATCAGTTTGTGACTCTGTGGTCGGATGAGGAGGCTGACCTTCAGTGACTACCAGACTGAATGTTACAGATTCCTGTCCCAAGTTGCTGCAATATCCTTTGTAGCCAGAGGAACAGGAAAACATTCAACTAGTGAATCTAATTTCTACTGCAAAAAAGTTACAGTTCTGATAAAGAGCCATTGCAATACCCCTATCACCAATTAGAAAACATGTTTCTATTTGGACAGCACCTCTGGGCACTAAACACAGAAATATTCCCTTCTTTTATATTTGTCCCTGATCTGGCTGGTATATTTCCCTGTATTCCACCTGCAGCTATTTCTCATTTGCAGGTATATTCTCTATCTGTTATTCTCTTCCATCTCATCCTGATAGCAAATCTTAATGTTTTAAATTTTTTATATCAAAGCTTCCAAGATAAAGGGGGGTAGGATAGAGGGTGGGAGGTGGGGATGGCTGGGGTGCGGGGGAGTAGTGAGGGGAAAATGGAGACAATTGTACTTGAACAACAAAAAAAAATAAGAGGAAAAAAAGAGACTTGCATTACAGGGCCACATGGGAAGTCATTTATTCTCTCAGATCCTCCAAGACACATGGATGATACCGTGGTTTTTTTTTTTTAGCTATTCTGTGCTTATATAAGATAGTAGTTAATCTTCCACTAGCCTTCTTTCAAAAGAGGCTTATAAACAAGAAGCCTTTATTTCACTTTTTTCTCTATCACAAAAAGGTCATAAAGATTCTAAAGTAAAACTAAGAATTAAAAAAAAATCCTGAGTTTGCTTTTATGGCACAAAATACCTTTTGTCTTCCAAAGTAAAGTCACAAGCCAACTATAAGTTCAAAAATGCACACTCTTCTGGGCAGGGATAACTATTATCATTGCTTGCTAGATCTCGGTATATACCTTATTTATTAAGCCTCTTTTACCTTCATTAAACCTGTCACTCTAGAAAAAATGTCCTGTACACAGAAAGTTGAAGACACCATATTTTTCCTGAAAGATCAGGCCCCATGCTCAGAGAGTTTCTCAGAGACTGAAAGAAACTCTTTTGTACCAACTCACCTGATGACCCTTTAAATGATTTATGGGGTCATCTAAGGACATTTTCCTTCTCTTCGGTCACAGAAGCAATTGCACAGTATGCAAGAACAAAGGAGAGATGATAGAAATAGTGAAACATAATTAGTATGCTTCTAATTTTCCAACCTGGCTCAATAGAATTGTTAATCCAGCCCAATTTGTCAAGCCTATAATGTAGGTTATTTTGTAAAGAAAAAAGGAAAGGCAGATCAATTTTGACTGTAATTGCATTTTGCAAACACACACCTTGATTTCATCCAGAGGAAGAAATGTTGTTTGTATTAACCTGTTTTCATGACCCCATGAGAGTTTTCAGAATGGAGTATCCAGGAGTAAAGCTGAATGTGGTCAAAGACAGGGAAATGTCTGGGATCCCCACTTGCACTCACTGTAAAGATCAATTCACAAATGAATTATGTCCCACCCTCGAGATCCACCCCCGTGCCCACTGCACACGTCAGCCAGCCAGCGTCAGCTGGGGGAATGGAAGGACACCGTGTAATGCTGAGAAATGAACTGTTATGACTTTGTTTCCCAGAATGCCACATACATCATCCAGAACAAATGTCCGAGTGAAAGCAGCCGAAATCTTCGGATACAATAAATTTTAATTGCCTATTGTGAAGAAACAAAAATTTGAGAAGATTGGGTGAAATTTCAGATGAAATTAAAGGGGAAAATCAGAGTTCAGGGAGAGAGGTAAGCAGAGAAGCCACTTTCCTCAGAGGGCATTTGCTGATTCGAGCAAATGTGAACTTTCGTTTTTATGATTGGTGAACCTCCACTGCGTCTTCCTCATCTTCCACTGCTTCTCTGTTCTAGGGACTCTTGCATATTTTGTGGTGGTGCTCATAATCGCTGTGCCAGAAAAAGATTTATTGACCATTTCTTATCATATTAATAATTTCACAGTGTAAAAATAGAATAATCATGTTAGGAATCAGCTTGGTAACAAACAACAACAACAATAACAACAACAATCTACCAAACAGTGAAATGGAGGCCTTCAGTACGTGAAAATGAATGAGCAGCATCAGTGGCTAAATGGTTCGAAATAGTTACTTAGGCTGTAGAGTGAAAAAGCACGTTAATCATATTTTGCTGTTTCTATCATTTTCCCTTGGCTCTTGTGTGCCATCCAATGGCTTTCAGAAGAAAGCAAGGGTTTGTAAACATAAACTGGCTAAGACTGATCTCAGAAAACGGGAGTTTCGCTCTCATTGCTATTAGTATATTTTGTTTGTTCTTACCCAAAAGGAAAATATGTTACTCTAATACTCGTATTGACCTGTCAGGAAGATGCTGTGATGTGAGGCATTCATGGCCCTAGTGGATGTTCATGGCTGGCAGATACCCCTGCAGCAGGACTTGCCCTCAGCCAAAGAATGCTGCCTCATTCAAGTTCATGTTCTTTCTCCCAGAGCAGTTTACATCCAATAACTGCTCAGTGGCTATGGAGACCTTGCCTTAACCTGAAGTTACCATGCCAGACCTACATTTCCCCGTGGAATCTTCTGAGATCTCTGCTGTTTTGCAGCATAGTTTGAGTGTGCCCTTTGCCTAGTCCCACTCTCACCGCTTTCTTACACAAGCTGTTCCTGAATGCACTTCCCAATGAACTTCTTACAGACAAACCTCATCTTGGAATTCCTTTCTAGAAAAACTTATCCAAGACAATAGGTATCCAAAGTTGTGCTAGAGATAAGGTTAAAAATGAGGTTTGGTAAAATGGATCGCCCACTGGTTAAATGGCAATTAGGACCTGATTTCTGGTCTCCCCCCTGCCATGCTTTTGTGTACAATTATTGAATTTTTCACTAGTCGTTAACAGACTGGAACACATTTGCTTTCATTTTTTTTCTGAGACATATGGGGGAAATACTTCTAAATATTAAGGAAGTAATGGCTGTTGCTGGGTAAAATCAATGCACTGGAGAAAGATATTAAAATGCTGAGCATGACTGATCACCAATCCAAGGCAAGGTGTGAGAGTCAGAGGGCCTTTTGGCAGTATATGAAGAGAATCTGATTCTTTCCAGTTAGAGGATGGAAAAAGCTAAATAGGAGGCTCACAGCTTGCCTTAAAAGGAGCTGATGTCTACAAAATATTTAAGTCTCAATTCTAGTATGTCTCCAATGCCTAGGCAATGGCCTTAATGTAGACGAAGTAGGAAAATGAAATTTGGGATTGGGATATCTTGGTTGATGCACTCGAGAACCTTGAAACACCAGACTGTTGGGCCTGCAGAAGTTATGCTTTTTTATATTAGAGGTTAAGACCCGCTCCCATTGCTTGAAAACAATGCAGAAGCCACTGCTTTGTAAAACATCATGCCCTTACCCTCAGATTCTTCTCTGGCTTTCCTCCTGGTCCTCATGATGATAAGTAAGGTCAAATCACAGCATAGCCCAGCTGAGGTAATACTGGGTTAGCTAAGGGAAGACCAGGATGAAAACTACACACCAAATGAGTTGTGTGACCTAGCCAACATGTGTCAGCAAGAACTAGAAGACTAATGTATGGTATTGGGATAGGATGGTGCTAGGTCTACTGGGATTCCATATAAAGTTGGATAAGGAAGAGTTTATTGTTAGGAAAACACTCAGTTGGAACAGAACTTTTGATACCTTGTGAAGGGCCTGAACAGAAAGTGATAACATGTTGCTATATGACTCTTGAAAGCTTGGAAAAAGTGGCACAACATAATGAAGTAGAAATATAAGGCATACCATGGTAGGTGGGAGAATAGATATCAAAACCCCAGAGAAATCAGCGTACTAGAATGGGATCAAAACCCCAGAGAAATCAGCAGACTAGAATGGCACATACTACCTAAGACCAGAAAGTCTACCAATCAGCTATGTTCCATGGAGACCCAGGAAAACCTATAATTACCAGTCTTTTAAGTTATATACTGTTGAGAGTGGTACCAGAATTACTAAGAAGTTCAGTTGTGGCTACCTCTTGTAGACCAGAACCAATGACAGGAGGTGCTATGACAGAACTCTGGATAATAGACTCTCAAAATGATAAACTCTAGGCAGTGATACTTAACTGTAAGTAATGAGATGGACACAAATATAATATGATTGTTAAGGTCATAGTCCAGGAGACTTAGCCTACAGAAAGCTCTGATGATAGGTATCAGATCATGGTGTTCCTGAGAGCAAGAGAGATGGGAAGAGAATGGAAGGGTTGCTGAAACTGTGCAATCAAAACAATATTTAGGGGGCAAAATAAATATTAAGTTTGCTGCTCCAAAACAAAGTCATAATCCAATCCTTAGTTTGTGGACCTGAACCACTTTCAGACCCAGAACCTTGCCCTAAGGAAGGATTCTGCAACACCACAGCAAATGTATGCCAAACTAATTTCTGTGATATATCGCCCAAAGACATAAAACAATTAACTTGGATAAATATATGCTGGGAAATGCAAATACCCAACCATTTCCAAGACTTTTGGATACAGGATAAGTGAGGTGTTGTCTGGAGGAATCAAAGCATTTGTTAAAGAGAGAAATTATGGGGAACAGATAAAAAATAGATCCCCAATAAAGCCAGGTTCATAGTGGGTCCGTTGGGTTCATGCACCATGAAGCGAACATTTTTTTGGTCCAAATATATGTAACATATTGCATTCTTGGTGGAGTATCACAATTGTTTTTGGCCTGTGTGGTAAGAGCTATCACAGTGAGTATAATAAATCTGGCCAAACTAGTAAATCAAAAATGATATTGCATCTCAGGAAGAATGCCAGATAATAGTGCTCTTCCCTCAATAATCTAAATGTTGCAGGGATGATGATCTTCATTATGTCACCATTTACTAACTCACCAGTTTGACTCTTGGGTTCTGAGCGATGACAGTAGACTAACACAAATCAAACCAAGCAGTGGACCCATTTCATAGCTGTGGCGACAGATGTGGTGTCTCTGCAAGGCTGTCTAACCAAGCCTTGAGTATCTGGTATGGACCAGAATGTAACAACCTTCCCATTTCCATCAGGAAGGAGGATTTGATGAGCTTTACATCCTAGCACAGCATTATACATGGATGGTCTCGTTCAGCATCATGTTGATTCCCCTGCTCTTTTTCATAATTATAGTCTGAAAGAACCTGGCTCAACTAGATACTCTATGCAACATCGCATTAGTCCATTTTATCAGTGACATTCCATTAATCCAAGATCAGTGGGAGGTGCAAAGGATGTTGGACTATTGTGACGACACATGCATTCCAAAGGTTGGGTAATAAGACCTCTGAAAATTTGCATGTCCTCCACATCGAGGTATTCTTTGGTGAGCAACTCAGAGGTTGACTGGCCCCTTCTGTCTAATCCTGTGTTCTGCACTGCCTTACTTAACAGTGGTCGCTGAGTGCATTCCCCAGTAATGTCCCTGCATGACTTGTCTCTCACAGAATCTGCCTCATTAAAAGAGAATCTGGAACACTTACATGTTTGTGAATGGTGCTTGATCTCTATATTTTAAAGCTCTGCCTTTGAAACCTCCAGGATACCAGAAATTTCCCATAGTTGTTCATAATGAAATGGAACACAACCTGCGTGTCACAGCTGTTTTTGATGAGCTTGTGACTCTAGCTCTCCCAATGTGTAAAATGACCCAATTGATTTTAGAAGTTAGATACTTGGCTAACATTTTAGAACCAGTTAAAATTAACACGATCAATACTCTATTACAAATTACAAGGTGCATTTCACTAACAGAACTATGGTTTTACAGAACTAATAGATTCTAGATTTTATTCTGATCGGAAAAAAAAATGGATGTATAGTATCATTGGAAATAAATGCTACACATACATTGGAAAAAATGCTGCAATATATTTCCGATTATTTAAAATCTAAATATGATGTGATTCGTAACTAAAAATAAAAATCCGAACATGCCTATGATCTAGAACTGGACCTGTAATCATGGTGTAGGAGCACACTAGCATATGAGTGGCTAATGCTGATAAGATGTTGCTTTAAGCTACATTGTTAATCAAATGCAAAGAGACTTATCTCACTAAGAGTTTGGATAAGTATCACATAACAGGTACTTGGGAACAGAGTTGAAAAGAGGGTCAAAGTAGAAGGAAATTATGTGCCTCCTAGAGATTTAATTCTGAAGAAAGCCGGTGTTGCCAAATCACCCAGGGAAGATTGTGGAACAGGAGGTTGTCTTTGTTTTGTTAAGAAAAGAGTCAGTAAGATTTCAATACAGTGTTTTCCCCCAACTCTCCTCAACTATGATTATAAGAGAAAAGTAGACAAAAGTCTCTCACAAAAAAAGGAAACATTTTCTGAGAACCTAAGTATTTTACCTCTGGTACATTTTGCAAAGTCTCTCTATGAGCTGTTAAGAAATCTGCAATTAAATAAAATCATTTACTTAGTTGATAAATCAATTTGAAATAAGTTCCCAACTGAGATAGCATTTAACCGTGCTCTGCTTTATTACACTACTGTAAGGTTGTTGTGAGTTCTTTCAGAAGAGAAATGAAGACCTTTGATTTAGTCAGGTTATTTCAAACACCTACAGTTTAATTTTATTTGTTTTGGGCTTTCTAAAACATATTTTTATAAAGTAATAAAAATCTTATAGTTTTACATATCAAAAAGATATATTTGCTTATACAAATTAGTATAACACAAAATGAAACAGAACTTAAGTTAACACTTAAGTTAGCACTTGTGAAACTGCCGCTGAGTTTCATCTACCCAGCCGGTGTTCTCTGTAGCCCGCGACAAAGCCAGTCCACTCCTTTCTCCCCAAAGGCACTGCTTGCATTGAATTTTGTGTCTTTATCAAGAAAACGTCCTGCATTCTATCTTGCTTTATAGAAGTGGGGTCACACTCCGCAAATTGTTTTCACTCATCAGTTGACATTATGTTCTAAGACTCAATCATGTTGACTTGTGTGGCTGTCAGTAAATTATTTTAATTACTTAATAATGTTTAATCATATCAACTTTTAAAAAATAGTCTTCTGTTTTTAGAGCAGTTTTAGGTTCACAGCAACACTGGCACGAGGGTACCGAGATTTCCCATGTACTCCCAGCCCCAAATTCAAATTCATAATTTGAATTTTTCTTTTTCTTGTATAAAGGTTTTTCTCATCTAGGTAATAATATTTTTTTCATTTTACTTTTTAATAAAGTAGTTATTGAAAATAAGCTATCTACTAAAGTCCTTTTCAAAGTCAATTTAGAAAAGTACTATAGGAATTGATTAAATTTTTCACATCTAAGTTTATGATGATGTTTATATAGTCTGTACTTAGGTTTAGTTTATTTGTTTCAGGAAAAAGGTTACTGAGTCAGCTGTAGACTTCTTTTTATATGTTAAAAATAATAATTTTGTATTTAGAGCTTCAAATTTAACACTAAGAGAAAGTTGTAAAAGTTTTACTAATGATGCTGCATCTATCTCAACTGTATCATTCTGATGGTACATACCATATATGATTCTAGTTGACAACATGCTGTTGAAATATACAAATATTTTTATATGAATTAAGAAGAGTGATTGCAAATGGACCGTCACATATTTGTCTTTTCAAGAAGGAAATTTTCTTTACATTCTCCCTCATCGATTTATGTTTGCTACCCTTGTTCTGGGCAAATTATTCACTGATGCTATTTTGTCTCGACCTTGAACCCATAGTCAGTTCAAGAATACTATTTCCTAGTGTCTGTACTAGTAGTCCCTCCTGTCCTCTTCTTGCTCAAAAGAAAATTGGAGTGATCATACCCTAAAGTACAAGACCATTGTGAATTAAATGTGAAGGTACATAATAAGGGTTCAAAAACGCATTGCCTTCTTCCTTCCTTCTTCATTTTGGTGAACTGTGATGCAGCCTCATTATCCTTCATCTTTAGTGAATCATTCACAAGTTCCCCCTGATGCAAATCCCTTCCCATTTCAGAAATCAATCTGCTAAAAGCTCCTTTCTCCCTCTCCCTCTCATTCCATTAACTCACTTTTGGGGTTCTCACTCATAACTCAAAAAATGTCTTCTGTGTCATAAGCTTACTGTGATAAACACATGAAGGGAAGAGAATTTAGTCTTTTTGGGTCTACATGCACAAAATTGTTTATGTTTTTTTTTTTTTTGCTTTGTTAGTAGTCACTCCCCACACTTAGTCATACGAGCCAGAGTATAGAACTGTATTTTTTCCAAACACTTTCCTATAGGAAATACAGTGAAATTTACCGACTCTTAAATATGGGCATTCCCTCCTATCCAGAGCAAATGGGCATTAGAGTACTTCTTCCTCCTAAACTTCTTGAGTTTTCTTCCCTCCACCGCAGGTGTTCCATTTGTGCAGGGTAAGGTGTGAGGGCAGATGGAGTGAAATGGGATCCATTAGGCCACACTTTCTTGTAAACAATGGATGCCCCACCTAGGGGTGAGAGACCCTCTGGTCCAACAGGAAAGTGGTCACGGAGGAAAAGAATACAGCACTTGAATTTTTAGTTTACCAAAAATTAAGTCTTCACAGATTTCTCACCAGTCTCTCTTCATTCTTCATGCTGTTCTTTCTCCTTCTCCTTTCCCTGCTTTTCTTCTTATTTCCTTTGTTAAGTCTCCATTTCTCCTTGTATTCCCAACATTTTCTACATTATATCTTTTCTCTCTTCCTATTTTTTTCTTTTTGCTTTTTCCATTCTCTCCACATTATAAGTAAATCTACGCCTTTCTGTCAAGTCTGTACTTGTATTTCTATAAAAGTTTAAACCTAAAAATTTATAAATCTCTACATGAGATAACTTGAGAGCTTCTCACTCTAAAACTAGGATGACCTTGGGTCTGAAAGTCACACAGCAGTCTTCTCTTCTTTGCTTCAAACATGTTATAGTTTTCAAATTTTGTCCAAGCTTATATAATCTTTTTTAAAAAATATTTTAAAAATATTTTTATTTATTTATTTTTAGAGAGGGAAGGGAGAGAGAAAGAAAGAGAGAGAGAAACATCAATGTGAGGTTGCTGGGGGCCGTGGCCTGCAACCCAGGCATGTGCCCTGACTGGGAATCAAACCTGCGACACTTTGGTTCTCAGCCCACGCTCAATCCACTGAGCTACGCCAGCCAGGTGCATGCTTATATAATCTTTTAGCCATTACCCTAACATCACTGCAGTTGAAGCCATACCAAGAAATGTAATGAGCTAAGACTAGGTTAAGTCAATCTAAAATATGAGATTTAAAAGTAGCACCCCAAACTAAAAATCTTATTCAGCACTTCCCAGGCCTTTTCTTCCAAATACTGTTTTAAAAATCTCTTACTAAGGATACACTAAGGATAGGGGAAAAGTGAATTTCTCCTTACAGAACACAGTCTGTGTGTGTATGTGAGTGTGTGTGGCCAAACGATTATTGTACCGTTTTTGAACTTAAACAACTCCTGCACTTCCTCACTGTGACAGGTGGAGGCTGGTGCTTTATTAATTCACACCTAACAACTTGCACGGCTGGGGGTAACACATGCATTTCCTCCGGCTGCAAAAGCAACCTGGAGAGATATACCAGAGATGGCAGCAATTTTCCAAGGCTGTGATATCATCAGTGAATGCCCAGTACCAGTGCACGGAGAAGCTTAGATGGGAAACAGGCAACAACCTTTATATAAAATAGAATGATGCCAGTGATAACCAGGCAGATTAATAAATAGTTTTTACAGCACAGACATGGGAACACGGGGAGGGAGGTCACTATTTTGATGCCCTTATGATATGCTGAAATGAGAAAAACTGCAAGTAATTTTGTAGGCCCTTATCATGGAAATCGATTCCACCAGGGAATGGTTTATGCCTCAGATTGAGGCCAACGAATTTCTTCTTCCTTTATTGCAGTCTTCTCTTAAACTTTCGTTTTTTAGAAACAGTGTTACTTGCGGAGGTGTTGTCAGCGAAGCGGGGCCCTTTCACTGGACCCCAAGAAAAGCATTTCACAGGCCCATGCTCGGAAGATTGTGGTGCGGCAGGATTTCTTTGGGTGGAAGTTGAGGGCTGCCCCTGTGTCCCAGCTCCGTCTGGCCTGCAAGGAAGAAGTGCAGCCCTGTCTTCAGCAAGGCCAAATCAAAGCCCTATGTCCAGGGTTTCTGCTTCATATTCAAGTTCAGTCCTTTGAAGCCTGCGTGATCTGCTGTAGGCCCAGTTGGCTGCTAGTCCCACGTGGTTGCTCATGTTACTGGGCGAGAGAGAAAGTCTTTGTTCCCTGGGATTATATTATTTTGAGTTTGGGAAAGACCAATTTACTTTTCAAGCTTTTCCAGGCTGGCGCTGGGCCCGCCTCCCAGCCAATTCACTGTTTCCCCGAGCTAGACTGACAGGCCTCTGTGGCCACCTTATTGGCTCTTAGTCCCCATGAACTTACTCTGCGTTTTCTGTGTGGTCGCTCCCCACAGTGATCTGTGGGGAACAGAGGGTGGTTTCCCAGCGAGTGTGAGAAGCTGCAGCTTCCTGGCTAGGCCAGTAGGCTCCCGCTCCCCAGCTGATTACGTTTAATAATGTCCAATCTCCTTTGCTTCCTTTATTAGTATCTAGCTACCTATGCTAACAGGTCTATCTTTTAAAGCTTAGAGTTTTCAGGGATAGTACCTTTTTGGAACATGCAAATACAGGTATTAGAAGTGCTATATTCAGGCAAGAGGATGGACACATCTTCCCCATTAATATACACTAGGGACCTTTTCAAAACTTCGGAAGGTTTGTCATCAGAATAGATTTTTTTCCCTCCAAGAAACTTAAAAAAATTCAACTAAAGGAGTTCTATTCCAGAAATTACTCCTACTATTTAAGAAAATCCTTTTTTAAAAAAAAAATCAATCAAGGGTCAGTTCAAGAAACAAACAAAAAAAAAAAAACAAGAAAGACTAAGAAATGTAATATAAAGAAGAGGGTATTTAAAGAATAAGACAGAGTACTAAAGGGAAGGACTCTAAGCAGGGTATGTAGGCACAAATGCTAGAACCATTTGAGACAAACCTGTTGGGAGAGCCACTTCGCAGGTTGTCAGTGAGACTAAGCCAGAACCAGGAGCCCACCCCACAGCCTCTGAACAGCCTATGAGCTGGAGAACCTGCATCTGCAGCAGCCAACCAGCTGCTTGGCAGCTGCAAGGAGGAGCCTGGTCACTGCTCCACCCCATGACGTTCCCTCCCCACACAGGAAGCTGCAGCAACACTGTCTAGTCAAAGGGCAAAGAGAAGGACGTGTGTAACTTCAAATTTTCTAATGGCCTCATTTATTAAAAAAAAAGTAAAATGAAAGAGTAAAATTAAATTTACCATGTTTTAGCCAAAATTGAAGCTCTTGAAAATATAAGACATAGAAAAATGTATGGAATAACTTTCCCTCCTTTCCTTCCTCCCTTCCTTCCTTCCTTCTTTTCTTCCTTCTTTCCTTCCTTCCCTCTCCTCTCTCCCTCCCTCCCTCCGTCTCCCTCTCTTTCCCTTTTTTAAAAGCTTTTATTTATTTATTTTTAGAGAGGGAAAGGAGGGAGGGAGAGAGAGAGAGAGAGAGAGAGAAAGAAAGAGAGAGGAACATCAATGTGTGGTTGCTGGGGGCTGTGGCCTGCAACCCAGGCATGTGCCCTGACTGGGAATTGAACCTACAACACTTTGGTTTGCAGCCCGTGCTCAATCCACTGAGTTACTACCAGCCAGGGCCTCTTTCTTTATTTTTGTACAAAGACTTCAAAATCCAGTGTGCATTCATACTTAGAGAACATCTCCTTTGGACTAGCCACAGTTCAGGTGCTCCGTACCCACAGGGGGCTGGAGAGTCTCCACAGGGCAGAGCAGGGTGAAGAAGACATGCCCCGCCCTTGCAGAGAAATCTTGGTCTCCCCCATGAGTTTCTGAGCAGAAGCAGATAGAATTTGACAGGAGGATAACTTCTGCCTCAATTTTGCCTTCCAAGTCTCGTGTCCATGCCTATGATGGACAGATCTAATTTGTCTCCAGATCCTTTGTTTCAAAGGAATCTGGGAAATATGTTCTTTTTTGTTTCCTTTTGATTTATAAGCTTCTCACTTAAATGAAAAGTGAAATACAGGTTGAGGAAACCAATCTACCATGTCCTTTAGTTCTTCTTCTTTTTTGTTTTAAAGATTAATTGCTATGGGGGATTCTATACACCTTAATTCTGTCCTCCTACAAATACTTTAGTATATGCTACTTTTAGAAAAACTACCAGTTTGGTTTTTTCCTAAGTTGCAACAGTTGCGTAGTTAACCAAACCCCTATTTTATAAAGTTTATTGGGTTTTGTTAGCAAGACCACAATGGTGCATCTCTCAAATGGTTTTCTTTAACTTTTGTCTCCAACAAACAATTTCTGGGGCTTCAATCACAACTCGATAGAAGGGATGTTCTCAGCTTTTCTTAGAATTCCTAGACAAAAAACAGATCAGCAGGAACAATAATTTTTAAAGAATGTTTAGATCATTCACAACATGTACATATTATTAAAAATTGCATGGATCTGACTGGGTGATTGAACCTGACTTTGTAGCCAGCATGACTCCTTATAATGCACAGCGGTGACAGAAAAACAAGAAAATAAGACACAAGCTTCTAATAAAGGTTCATATTAGAAGAATAAAAGTGCTTTTAGAGATTATTTATAACAAAAGTAAGGAAATGTTAGTTAGCTGTAGGGCACATTTTCTGAGAAAAACGTAGTACTATAAGAAAGGAGTCTCCAGTTTCATCTGCCTGAGATCTAATCGATGAGATGTACTCTGCGTCTTCACTCCCACACTCACTGCTTCGATTTATCACCTGTTCCCTGCAAGAATGAGCTTGTAGCTCAAAAACTTACATAATTTGTTCCTAGAGTTTAATAAAACTCCAGGCCTGTCTCCAGGGAATAAATAGTAAGGTTATATCATCTAGCACTGTCTTGTACGTTGAAGGTGTGCCGTGTACTCCCATTGGGTAAACACTCAAATTTGCATACACTTTGTTAAAATGAGCTCATACTGGTTTTAAAAATAGAAAATGGATACTTAATGCCAAATGAATATTGCAATATATTTGAGAAGGGCTCATGATAGGTTGGTGCTTTCAGAGAAAGATTCATTAGTGTCTCTTCTTGTCTCCCATAAAACTGACACCTGTAGGATTTTATCATCACATGTATTTATGGTCCCTGCTGAATGACCTTCTCCATGACTAGAGTTGCGATGAGCACTTCTAAAAAGGCAGGCTCTAAACTCTATGTGTTTAATGAGACTTTCCTTTTAAAATTCTCTTTTACATTCCAGAGCCATATTTCTAACTAATTGGTGATGATTTCCAGATCTTATTTTAGGAGGAAAACATATTAGTTCTAAAATCATCTTTTTTCTTGTAGTCAATGAAATCTTCTCTCTGAGTTCACTATTTTTTTTTGTATTAACATCACAAAAAATATTTATCCACTGGCCCACTGTTAAACCTCTGAAAAATCTTTGATTTCCTTATTTCTCCTTCCTGTATACTAAACTATTAGCTTAAGCCAATAAAATCTTTTTAAAACAGTGTATTCCCATCCATCCTTCATTCTTATAAGAAAATTACCATCCTATTTATTTCATACCTTTTAGTAATTTGTTTTTAAATATCATGTAATAGACATTTATTTTTCTTCTGCTGTAAAGTTCTACAAATTTTGAAACATAGATAGCTTTAGATAAATACTGCCATTACCATGATTCAGAACAGTTTCATCACCACCAACATTCTTTATGCTATATTCATGTAGTCACGCCCTCCTCTCATTTCTAATGCCCTCCAATCACTGATCTGTTCTCTGTCCAAAGTCCATCCAAATTTTTGTCTTCTTTAAAATGCCATGTGGAAGAATCTGACAGAATGCAATAATCTGTGACTCGCCTCCTTCCCTCAGCAAAATGCCTTTGGGACTCATCCAGGTTGTGCCGGGTAGTAATCGTTTCTTTCTCTTGAGTGCTGAGTTGCATTTCGCTGAATGGATGTACCACTATAGGCTTTACTGTCTTCCAAAATATATTAACTTTTTTTACCTTGCTATTCAAGGGCCTTTATGATCTCCACCTGAGGCTTGGTCCCCTTTATTTTCTTACCTTAACAACTTTGTTCAGGGAGTCTATTCTAAGTTCTGTTATTATACAGAATACTTCCCTTTTCTTTTGGTTTCAATATGAGGTTTCTTTCAGTTTAAAATAAACTTGCCTCTTAAGCTCCATTTTATTAAAATCTTACCCATTCTTCAAGACCATCTCCCAGGAATCTTTTTCTGGATCTTCTGAATAAAGTTCGCCTCTCTAAAGACTTTATGTGGTGCTTTGATTTTATGATACTTATGTTGATTTATTGCTATGCTTGTCTTGTTGATCGTGCATGGATATAAGAGATGAATCTTAAAGTAAAAATAATGTCTGAGAGTAAATATTGAAAATCAAGATATATCGGATCACCATAAATATGCAAAACTCCTTTAACGAGAGTTTCCTAAAGGATTTACAAGATGAAACAAATGCAGCTGCAGAATATGTATTTGGCCTTTGGCAAACACTGACATTTTTTAATGTCTCTTTTTTGAAAGAATTCTGCTGGAAGGCTCATTTAAATACCTTCTACCAGGACACGCTCTCTGCCTTTCCAATGAGATCAGCCCCACTTTTGGTGTGAGGATAAGGTATATCCTCACTGCAGCCATGCCCCCAGTCATAGGACTTGAGGCCATTAAAACTTTGATACATATGTCTAATTGCATTTTCTTTTTGTTTGCTATTAGTTAGCTAGGGCTGCTATGACAAAATGTCATAGAGTGGGTGATTTAAACAACACACATCTATTTTCTCCTAGTTTTGGAGCCTTGATGTCCAAGATCAGGGAGCTGGCAGGTTCAGTTTCTTCTGAGGTCTCTTGTTTGCTGGCAAAAAGCCCCCTTCTTATTGTGCCCGAGAACTTCCTCTCTGTGCCCTCACATTTCCGGTGTCTACCTATCAGTGTGTGCATTCTCCTCTTATAAAGACACTAGTCCGATTGGGTCAGGCTTTATCCTATGGCCTCATTTTAACTTAGCTACCTCTGTAAGGTGCTATGTTCCAATACAGTCACATCCTGAGGAGCTGGGAGTTAGGACTTAGACATATGAATGAGGACAGGGGCACAATTCAGCCTGTAACACGCGCTTACTAAGAAACTTCTTGACAACTTGCCTTCCCTATGTAACTAACTCATGGAAAACAAATTGGTCAGGTTCAGTCTTGACAGATACTATATTTCTCGTGACAAATTAATAAATTAACCTACTAAATTGACCTTCTAGAAAGTCTCCTGTGAGTTCTGGTTACATAAATCAGCATTTACTTGCCAATTAACTCTGGAACATTAATAAAATACATTTTTTGAATTATTGCGGCAGACACTGGACTCGGAACTGTGGTAGATTCTAGAAGATACATGCCTATCCCGTGCACCTGTTTTGGAAGGCAGCCCACCTTCTCCAGCTATATTTCTCTGTACAGTCTGGTACTGCACCGCTTTCCTCTCGAGAATTCTACAGGATTATATCTCTCTTGGTAATTAACCTTAAACAAGATGCTTCACGTTATTGATTATAAGTCAATTTTTTTTCACATTTTACTACATTATTAATCAGGATGTTTAAAAGAATAGTCAGTATTTTTTGTCCACATTTTTTCCTCATAGATATGTAAAATTAATGGTGCAATTTAAAACATATAGTATCTTGCCCTGGCTGGTGTAGCTCAGTGGATTGAGTGCCGACCTATGAACCAAAGGGTTGCTGGTTCGATTCCCCATCAGGGCACATGCCTGTGTTTTGGGCCAGGTCCCCAGTAGTGAGGTGTGTGAGAGGTAACCACACATTGATATTTCTCTCCTTCTCTTCCTCCCTCCCTTCCCCTCTCTGAAAATAAATAAATAAAATCTTTTTAAAAATTTACAGTATCTTAAGTTTGTTGAGATAGAATATTTCTCCTTACATCTCTAGTTCTCTTTTCAGAATTGAGAAACTAAAAGAACCCAGCTCATTGTGTTCCGGGATTAAATAAATAATCTATTGTTTGATACAGGTCTTGGCACATGACGTGTGTTTAAGAAATACTGTGAGTACAATGTAAATTTTTTGATAATTATTTTTTTGCTTTTACGAAGCCTCATGTACAAAAAATGAATATTTATTTTATTGAAGATATTAGGATTAGAGGAAAGGTTACTGCTTACAACTCTTACTTCAATGATGGCAACCTGTAAACTCACAGAAAAGGTTTGTTTATCAAAGTCGATGTTCCCTGACACAGAGTTCATCAGCCAGAGAAGTGAAAATAAGGATTAACATTTACTTTTGACGAGGTGCTTAAAGACTAACCCCAGACACCTGCTTATTTCTGTATTATGATAAGAATCTAGACTTGTTAAGTACACTTGTTGAAATGTACTTGATACAGGAAAAATTAAGTACGCTAGGTATAGAAGAAGACAGCAGGGAAACATGAATTTGTTGACTGTTTCTTGGGGCTCAGGGCAGATCCCTCCCAGATAGCTTGTTCTTGGAGAAAAGGAATAGGAATGGAGCTGATTTTATAAAATATCTTTCACTGATGCTCTTGAATTTAGTGTTTTGAGTGCTAAGACTAGGAAGTATACAAAAATGTTCTTTGGAACATGGCCACTGTAGAATATAAGCAAAGTGAACACTAGATTCTCTATAGCTGGGAAGTTCTAGATCTCTTCTTTTAAACTTTGGAAGTCACAAGAATAACTCTGTGTCCAGGTGGACCAGAAGGTGGCTGAGGTTTGGGGACAGCAGAGGTGCATGGCTGCTGCTGCCATATTTCCATGGTGGCACAAAAACTGAGGTCACGTGTCAGAAGACACTCCCTAGCCGATTCAGTATTGTGAAGAAAATACTTACTAGGCTTATAAATAATTCAGTTTTGACAACATCCTCTTTACCTCTTTTCTGTCTGAAACTCGGGAAAATTTAAAGTGATCTTGCTCTCCTATTTATCTGTAAAGCAAAAGAATTTTTCTATGTTTTCTGCATCACTTTCTTCAGCTGTCAGTCCCTCTCTTTGGTGTTCATTAGGTTAAGTCTTAACGGAAAGCTAAGGCTTTCATGAATAATAACCCTCTTAATGGATTGTACTCAGAATCCTATATTATGTTTTCTCTTTCTTTGGCTGATGACTGTAGAAAATCATTCTTAATGAGCTATTTCTTGCAGTCATGATGCCGAAGAACCAGAAGTAAAGCTGGGTGCACTGAAGTTTTCTTGTTGATTTACTTATATATTCCCATACCCCAGGTCCCCCAATTGTCCTGATTCATTAGTTCCCAATGAACAAAGTTGACGAAGATTATTTAATACTATCTGGACCCTCCTTAAATGTAGAATGTCTGCTTATGCATAAATGAAGAAGCCAGACATTTTGGCCAAACAGTTTCAGCATTTAGGGTATTGTAGCATCACCCCAATATGATCTGGACCTGAAACACAAACATGAACGGTGGTTTTGCAAAGCCATACGAAAGAACTTACATCTTATGAAGAAACTTGGCTACTGATCTTAATGCTAATCAAATTTTCCTGAGAAGACATCTTACTCTGCCTCAGCTGCTGTAACAAATTACCATAAACTGAGTGGTTTAAACTAGAAACATGTATTTCTCACAGTTCTAGAGAATCTTGAAAGTCCAAGATTAAGTCACTGGTACATCTAGTGTCTGGAGAGAGCCCACCTCCTTGGCTTGCAGACAGGTAACTTCTTACTGTGTGCTCGTAAAGAGAGAACCCTTGTGTTTCTTCCTCTTCGTACGAGAACACTAATTCTATCCCCCAGGGCCCCACCTTTATGACCTCAAATAAACCTAGTTCTCTCTCAAGGACCTATCTCTAAATACTGTCACATTAGGCACTAGCATTTCCACACAGGGTTTGGGGCTGGGGCCCGAACATGCGGTCTATACAGAAGGAACCCAGTCAGTAGCTTGTACATGTTGAGACCACGTTTTAAAACCTCGTCATAATTACTCCAAGATGCCTCTGTTTCAGTCGCATCTTTCTCCAGATTTCCTGGCCTTTCGGTCAGGAGGGAAACCTAAATGACTGTGTTCCCCACCAGTCTACTCAGAACTTTTCCTTTTTCCCTGTATTCCACCCTGTCTCTTTGTCTCCTGGATGTTATTGTCAGCCGGTCCCACAATATGCTCATCAGGGGTGGTGATAAGCAGTAGAGAAAGGCATAGCCCCTTCTGAAAGGAAGTCTAGACACCTGTAATCCAAGGATAATATGATAATGTTATTCTTATCCCAACAATGTCTCAGACTCCGGCCAGCAGAGTCTGTCTGTTGTGAGTTAAGACGAGAGTAAATGCACAGGAGACAGCAATCCTGTGGGGGAAAGGGGGACTGCACGGCCACTCTCTCAAGGGGAGAGCACCTCTGGGTGCATCGGTCACTTTCTCAAGAGGAGAGTGTGCCGACCCTTGCCTAGACAGGCTTTTATTGTTTTTCTCAGGTTTTACGTCAAAGAAGGATTTATTATCTATTACATAGAATATTGTCTACATTTTAGGTACAATCAAGAAAATGAAAATAACATGCAGAAGGGAAAGGCGGCGAGCTGATGAGCTCTGTTCTTGGGAAAATTCACACAGGCTTTGGAAATTACCTTGAAGATAGATAGTACACATTTGTTGTTTTAGACCACAGTGATAGAGTTTTAGCAAGAGCAAACCATAACAGTCTGTATGCATTTTCTAGGCCTGATTCCCATGGGAAAACTCGGTTTGAAGGTCTGGCTCCTGCCCACTACATCACTTCTGTAGGTTTTCCATACAGAGCTGAGTCACAGTTGCCAGACCAAAACAAGCTGGTCCCCTACACAACAATGTTACTTTTATCTTGCTTTCCTAATAGTGGGAGGAGTTGAGTTGATTGTTTATAATCAAATCTTGCTTGCTTCCAGCTAAGAATTTTATCTAGAGAATAATAAAGTTAGAAAGAATTGTGGTCCTACTTGTGTCCTTTGGGTCACATGTATGCCCTTAGGGTCACTTGGCAAAGTTCTCCTAAATTGCGTTCTCCACGGTCCAGGAGCTCCGTCGGTTGCTATGCGTTGCAGGGCACAATGACCTTCCTGACTGCTGAGCCCGGCACTTCCTGAAAGGTGATTTCCAGAGGGGACAGAGTTTCTGGCTGAAAGTTGTCCAGCACTGTATTTTGCACTCATTTAAGTTATATCCCAATCCTTACTTAAGAAATTATACAGAAAATACTTGTGTCCTGTATTAGACAGTAAGCTCTATGAGATCAGCTACCATGGAGAGGATGGCTCATCTTCAGGGATAATAAAAACATTATGCGTTTGACATAAACACACATTCCATAGATATTTGTAAGAAGAGTGAATAAATGAGTGACTAAAGAAATGAAGACATATATCTAGGTGGTCATCAAGAAAAGCACCTCATTAAAAAAATAAATTTCTACAAAGTTATTAAATACAGCACATAGCTTGACTTAATTCTATTTAATACACTGACATATTTGAGGACTGTCTTTTCTAGACCTTTCTTTCAATGGATGCACACAAACCATGCCAGTTTCTTATTATTTTGAGACTACACTCAAATGTTACCTGAGCATCTTCCCGGTCAAGTGCAGCGGCCTCCTGGAACTCTTGTGAGGGACCCTTTAAACCCAGGGCCATCTGGGAACCTGAGTCCTGCTGATTTCCTCACTGTGTCCACCTCCACTGATGGTGGTTCTCTCTCCCACAGGGCATCCTCTCCTTTCCCCATCACCCAGATGGAAGTCACTCATGAAGAGGAGAAGGGAACTCTTCCACTCGCATATGATTTGCCAACTAGAGATTACTTTTCTTTAACCATAACCAAGAATGGTCCTGGCAAATAGCTACTTAGAAAATTGTTTCAAATTTAACTTATAACTACAATGATCATCTTCAAAATTTTATTCTGGTGAGCATTAGGAAATAAAGACAACTATTAATCTTGAGATGTTATTAATATTCAGCAAAAAGAGCATGTAGCTGTCAAACAAGTCATTTATTTGGGCATTGTAAAGGATAAATGATATTTGCTTTTCCATGTAAAGTTAATTTTGTAATTGACAGATTTTTCCATATATTTTTATAGTTTTATTAGCATTTTATGGCATGTTTTTATATTTGAGAAAACTGCTTTACACTCATTTTAATTAGTTATTTCCCATATATATCCATTAGTTTCAGTAATGGAAAGAGTAAAGTCAAAAAGATTTGAAAAGCAGGATGTCACATATGCATACAAATTAAACTTTAATGACTTCCATCTGGGATTATTACCCAACATCACAAGTGGTTTCAGAGAAAAATTGTACGAATGACAAACGGGCCTGTCTCATCTTCTTCTCTGATCCAGAAAAGGGTAAAATGGCTCTGTCTTTAAACTTCCGTTGGGTTGCTCATGAATATGGGCACGCGGGTGGCTGTAAGCAGGGGGATGAAAGAAGCTGAAGCCAGGCATAACACGTGCACATAATTGATAGTCGATGTGATAATCAACAACCATTTCACGCTCCAGGACACAGGCTCCTGGGGTCTCTGGCCTCGGTTTGATGTAGGCTTTGCTACTCGCTATTCTGTGACAAAGAGCGAACCAGTTAATATTTTTAAACTCTACTTTTCCCACATACACAATGGAGATATCAATACCTACATTACAGGGCTGTTTCAAAGTTTAAATAAACTTTTCTTATAGGTGCTAAGTTCAGTGCCTGATACATAGTCAGCCCTAAATAATGCTCATTAGTATTATTTGTATTAGTCATCCAAAGATTTTTTTCAGTGTTATTATTGGCTGCCATTCCCACCCTGACCTTCAATTTCAATTTTTGCCAAAACGCTGTGGAACACCACTATTTTTAAATAACAGCGCATACTGTGATTTGATCACTAGGGGTTAGAATATAAAATCCTTTGATTGTATCCCTTCTCTGGAAGAAACCTTTGACCATTATCCTAAACTTATATTTTTACTTCCCAAATGACCCATGTATCCAAAGTTGCTCCACCGGGAATACATGCACAAACACATCTGAATGGACCTGGGTAGGTCTGTGGAAAAGCTCCAGGACTGTCCTGCCTCCCGAAGTGAGCAGATGCTTCCTCTCACAGTGCAGAGTGCTGCATGGGGCCTGCGAGGGCCATCGCCGTGTGACGTGCAGCTGATGGCCTTCTGTTGCCAAATGAAGCCAGGTTTCCTGTGCTGTCACATAACCAGTTCTTAGTACCTCCGAGTCCTTCCAATTTCAGGATTTTTATTGTTTAAAATCCAACCAATAATTTAAAACCAGCATCCAATTAGAAACAGCAAGAACATTATTGCTGGGCTTAACTACACTTCAGGCTGAAGAGCATCACATCAATGTTTATTTCCGTTTTATTTGTGAATATTTATGCGCATTTCCCAGGCCTAGGAAATAGCTGAACTACCCAATGTACATTACATTCTGCCTCGGTAGAAAAGATATTTTCATCAGGCTCCTCAATATGGCATCAAGGATTGTTGTTTTTGTTTTATGCAATCTCAACAATTATTAGAGAAACCAAAGTAGATAAACAAATATGTTTTTTGAATTTGTTATTTATGGATAAATGTTTGTTTCACATGATTTTTTACTTTCTACTTGTTGTTCATCTAGCCGTTGTATTTTAGACAAATCATAGAGAAGATGCATTAAGATGCATTTAGACAAATACATAGAGATGTGTTTCCGTGAATTATTGTTGCAACATAAATTGAAGCGGTCATTAAAAGTAAGGTGTTGAAACAGCATAGAGTGAGGACCCAAAGGTGAGCATTAATCCATTAATAGCCAACATTTTATTTGAATGCACTCAAACTGTGCTGGGTACATTGGAATCAAATTTTAATTAAACATTAAATAAAATAAATAAAGGTTCTAAGAAAAAGAAGCAGTGAACAAAAAAGAATAGTAAATTGCTGTGCTAAAGGGTGTGTCTTTAACACTGATGGCAATGTGTCCAGAAACAGGACACTAGACGTTCTAATTTTCTCTTGTGATACTAGAGACCATTCACACCAGTTGGTGTTGTCATTCGCGGGCCTACATTAGGCCCTGGTTTATCATTTTGTAGTTCTGGCTGGTGTTGATTTCAGATTTTTTCTGTGAGCTTTTAGTCTCCTACTTGTCTCAGTTTGCATTTGGCATTTGCTTTTATGCTACTCCTGCATATGGAGCTTGCTTGTCCAGCTTGGCACCTGTCTAATAAAGTGGGTTTTCTTCCCTTGCCAAGTTGCTTTTGGTGTCCAGTCCCGGCATGGTCCCTGTGTTTCATGTTGTTCCTCTCACCTTTATCTTTCCCTGATGGTTTCATTCTTCTGTGTGACTGTGAGAAGTCAAACTACCAAGGACTTTAGGATTTAAGTTGACTTGCATATACAGATTTGAAAGTATATTTAATGTATACATGACTGTTAAATCGCATGGCACAAACAATAGTTGTAGGCATTTAAAGAGGCTGTAAATATATGAATGTATGTACATATTCATTTATTTGTACATCATTTTCAGGCAGCATTTGTATACCACAGGCATGTTCAGTGAATTTATGCACACACACACACCACACATACACATGTGGCTATGATGTAAGATGGACACATTACATAGCAGTGGATATTTTTTCAGTAAAGCTCATGGCTTAATCATGGTTAAATAAATTACTATTAGGTCAGCCACACTATTTCCTTGCTTTTTCTCTTACTACTATATAGGTAAATTTCCCAGTGTGCTTCTGAAAATTGAGGTTATTAGAATCTATTTTACATTGCTCTTCTGCACAATTTTTCTCTTTCTGTCAGTGACATTAATAGATACTTCTCCCTTACCCCAATACTCCAAGAGAATAGAAAATGACTAAATACTCTCAAAAGAAGTCTTCAAAAATGGATATGTAATAGGATTACACAATTCTAATGTCCTTAGAATACTTGAGTGAGTGCTTTGTAAGGAATCTGCAAGGCTATCATCACAGGTTTTGGGGAAATAAGTGAATTTCTTGTTGTTTAGCCTGCTGCCTTAGTTCTGGCTGCAGGAACAGAATACTATACACTGGGCAATTTAAACAACTGTTCAGTTCTCACAGTTGTGGAGCCTGGGATTCTGAGATTAGGGGTGCCAGCTTGGTTGTGTTCTTGGTGAAAGGCCTTCTTCCTGGTAAATATACCTGGCACGGTTGCAGGAACTTGAAAATTCAGGGATTATAACTTGGCAATCCCTTGGATGGAAACTCCTAGGAACTCTCTAAGAAAATTTTATACACATTGTTCATGAAAATAATGGAATATATAGGGCCAACAGATAAAATACAGAATGGCCATTTAAACTTCAGTTTCAGGTAAACAATGAATAAAAGCTTTAATATAAGTATGTCCCATGCAATATTTTTATTTGCTATGTCTGGCACTTTTGCAAGTAATTAATTAATAAATTTATAGACCATACTGGTGGCAAACACATAGAAGCTTTGGTGAGGCTATTGAATTACACATATATTGATGCCTAATCTTACAAAATTATTATCATATTTCTACAGATTAGTGATTTTCTTAGTTTTCTCATCATCATTAATCAGTTTGAAAGCATGGGAGAACTTTAAAATACATAGACCAATAAAGAGTTTTATGACATGCATGTATGAGAATGCTTGAAAGCATTCACCATGGTCATTAGTTTTAGACATTCATATTGTGGTACTCAGTGAATTTGGAGAAAGGTTTCTTAAATTCTTTCCTTCAAGCTTCTAGGACTTGTTATTAATGCCTAGTGATGATATTTTTAGAACAAAGTTTCAGATGCAGTTGTTTTAAATTTCTGTAATAAAACATAGAGTTAACTTTAAATAAAAAAAGAAAGAAGGCTTAAATAAAGGCCAGGACCATTATAAAGCAAAGGAGAAGCCTATGTTAAGCTCTGGTTAACTCTGTGGAATATCTGTAGACCTTAGGACTGTATTTTTGAACTTAGACAATTTAATAAGAAAAATTCCAACTGTATTTAATTATAAAATATTAACTAATATAATTTAAAATAATATTTAAAAATGAAAATAAAAGGTTATAATTGCATTACATGAAGTTGTGGGGCTAGGTGTCCACATTCACGCTGACAATTGCTAAAGTTATTCTAGGTCCAAAGGCCGTTAAGATGCCTACTTTCTGAGCTCTCGGACATGGCTACATGCCACCTAACATCACTCTAAGAACAATGGCAGATGTTTATTGTACTTGAACACCATGGGCATTGGTTCTCACTTTCCTTGGTCGTTACCAACCTACCATGTCATAAAAGCTACCATGGTTCCCTTAAGAGGCTGAGAAGCTGAGAGTCGCTACAGGATGGTATCCTCTTGGAGCTCTGGGTTTGATCTTCTTGGGCCGGCTTGCAGACTCTATCTGCATGTCATTGTTTCACCCTCATTCTTCCCATGCTGACTTGTTTAGTGGACTCAGGCTTCATATACCCACTATTGCAGCAATTGGTCTCGACCTTCACATGTAGCCTTAGTCGAAGTTTATTGCATCCATCTGATGTTCTTCCATAGAATTCTGATAAGCCACGGAAGGAAGATATACACATTTCCTCCTCAACCAGCCACATGTATCCTCTGTAGACTGAGGTCCAAACCAAACATTCGCTTTGGAAGGTGCTTTATGGGGATTAGATTCTGGATTTATGAAATGTGACTTGAAGTGCTGAGATTTAAGAGTAGTTACCAGTCTAGTTTTCGTCTCAGTGCTTTGTCTGTCTGTCCTTTTCAGCACTCTCCGAGCCTAGTGCTGCCAAGGTTAGGACTGCCTCCTCACCACACAGAAGCCTAGGATTTAGTGAGTTCCAGGAGCCTCCATGACCAGAAACATGTCTTGCTTCTTTTCTGGTTAGTGTTTTTTTGCAATATTTATTAAAGAGTGAATCAGGTAAACTAACTGGTGTTAATATGAGGTAGATGCTTGTATTTTATCTGATGTTCTCCCCTGATTAAATGCATATTTCTCCCAAAGTATCACAGGAATTGACTCCAATGGTAGGAAATAGAGGAGAGGTTTAAGCTTCTTTTTTTAAATTAAAAAATGTTTATTGTTGTTTGACTACAGTTGTCCCCCAATAGTCTCCCTTATTTAAGCTTCTTCTGTGAGATATTTTTAGGAGGTGGGTCTTGCACTCTCCCCACATCATACCGTGGAATGGAATACCTGTGCTGTAAATGTGTGAGCCCGCCTGCAGGAAATGCGTGTGGACCGGCCAGAAAGAGATAAAATTACCTGGAAGCGAGTCACAGAGCCCCTCCATCCTATCACTGTCCTTTACTCTCTCAGCCAATCTCCTTTCCTCCTCCTGTACGGAGTGAATGTAGACTCCAAAGAGCAACTATCCTAATTTTTACCTCCGAATCACAAACTGACCTCTGTTCATACCTATGTATTTGTTTTTTGCTTTGGGTACAAGATTATCTAGACCAATCGCTCCCTCTGTGCCATGTGTTAAGTGGCTGCCTCTCCTCTGGCTCCTGACCATTTCAACATATTCTAACGCTGGTCTCACTTAAAGCAACCACTTCTCAATCTCAAACTCCCTTCCAGAATCTGCTCTTCCTCACTTTCCTACTTCGGAGGCAAACTTCACGCACAAGTTATGTATAACGACCTGCTTCATTTTTCAACCTGCTGAAATCTGACATTTCTCCACATACCCACATTTTAAGTGCTTAATAGCTACATGTGGCTATCACATGAGACAGTGCAAATACGAATCACTTCTATTATTTCAAAATACTGTATTGGGTAGTACTGCTCCTTAGAAACTATTCCAGCTAAAGCCACCATGACTTCCATAGTGCTAACCCTAGAGACACTTTTCTGTTTCCCATCCTACTTGATCTGTTAGCAGGATTCTGCACTACTGGCCATCCATTACTCTTCAAAATGTACTTTTCTTAGTCTTCCTGCCACCACACTTACATAGTTTTTCTCTTTCTCTCAACAGCTCTTTGGTCTACTTTAGCATTTCTCATTTTCTACAATCACTACACTTTTTAAATCTATTCTTTTGTATTTAATTTCCATTTTTATGCCAAGTTCCAAATGCATTATTATTATTATTATTTACTTAGGCTCTTATGGTCCAAACAAACATTTTTAAAATTAAACATGAATTTTTAACTACTTCCCTAAACATATAAACAGTCTCCTTATTCTCCAGTCTTTCCTAAGTAATCAGTAGCGTCATCATCCACTGTTATATGAAGAAAAAAAAACCTTAATATTTACGCTGTCACCACACCCCACCTAACTATCTCCAAGTCAATCTTAAAATTATTGCAATAATCCATGATTATTTTTACCTTCTACTTTTGATCTCTTTCAGTCTTTCTTTATACTTAATCCAAAACTATTTTTCAAAAGTCATTTTGAAACTACTAATCCTTTTACTTGAAATTTCTCAGTGTTTTTTTTTAAGATTTTATTTATTTATTTATTTTTAATTTATTTATTTAGAGAGGGAAGGGATGGAGAGAGAAAGAGAGAGGAACATCAATGTGCGGTTGCTGGGGGTCATGGCCTGCAACCCAGACATGTACCCTGACTGGGAATCGAATCTGCGACACTTTGGTTCGCAGCCCGCGCTCAATCCACTGAGCTATGCCAGCCAGGGGGTTCCCATAGTTCTTAATATAGAAACAAAACACCTCTACATGGCCTTCAAGGACAGTTTACATTTTCACTCCCTTGCTTTTAGTGCCTCTCAAGTCCTATGCTCTTTTTTGTTCGGATCTCTACACATGCTGTTACCATACCTGAAATATTAGCAGCTCGCTCCTACCCATCCCACTCACCCTTCAGAACTCAATTTATGTGACAGTTTCTCATATCGTGGTCAATACAGATCTCTGTGTTCAAAGCTCTCCCACATGGTCTATTTCTTATAACTTACAACTTACAATTTATTCAATATTTGGTCATGAGAGTAAATAACCAAATCTGTTTCAGTGAATGAAAACATAAGTGGAATGGGTCTTGTTTATTTTTCTGATTAGTCAACTAATTTTCCTGCAGTTGTATGTTGTTATGTACAAGAACTATGTCTTTTCCTCTCTGTTCCTGAGGAGGGAATTGAAGCATTAAAGTTCTGTGACTTTTGAGTGGACGAGGTGAGAGAAACATGGAGATGCTGGTAGGACTTTTGTTCCACTGCCAGAATTTTCAATGCTCTGTCCTTTAGATTCACCTGCCCAGTTCATCCTTATGTTCAACTAAATGTTTTTGATGATGTTATCATGCCCTATTCTCTTCTGTTTGTTGGAATATTTTCAGTTTAGGTCCAGTTTATGGATTACTGCACTTTACTCCATTGATATTTGTTTGAGAGAACAGGAAACATACAGTAAATGTAATCTTTAGTATAACAAAATATAGAATAAAGCAAATACAGTTCTTAAAACAGTCTTGGATGATTGTTAAAATACTGACTATAAAAATGTATTTATATCAAACACTTATAAACTTTGCAAAAATGCAGCAATTATCTGCCATGGCGTTATTGAGTTTCCACGTGGAATAGGATACATGGAGACTACAGGGTATGTAGAAAATGGCTTATGTGGATACTTGGTGGATCCAAAACCCTAAAGCATCTTGATTAGGGTTTGTGTGACTTCATCAATAATAAGTATGAAAATGTTATTGTCAAAGACAGAGAGGCAAGGCAATATTTTCATTTTTTACTTTTTAAGTCTCCTCTAGCCAAAGACTATCATACTTGACCTCAGCATAATCCTTTACATGTTGATAATCACTAGTGGGAAATGATTTGCATTTATTCCCCAAAGGCCTTTCTCCTTTTTACTTTGAGTGTGGGGCCGGGGAGGAGAAGCATCGTTTTTTCCCAGGGCTCTCTTTCTCTGCACTGTGTGTCGGTGCTGAAAACAATCACACGCCAAATCCCCTTTCTTATTAAAGACAAGGTCTTATTTCAAACTGAGAAAATAATTAGAAAGCTGATGGGAATTCCTTTGGGTACAATAGTGTTTGTAATGAGAACATTGTACATCACTGAAGTCAAAGGGCTTGGCCTTGGGGGCTGAGAAATGCTCAGTGTTTGTCTCAAGGGCGGAACCTGGGCGCCTGTCACAGCTCTACTGGACGCTCATTTTTCCCTGTCCTGCCCAGACATGCCAATCAACGCCTGTCTGATGTCTTGCTGCAACGCTCATTAGGTAAATCCTGGAGTAGTTACCCATTTCATTATGACTGGAAAAAATCCAGATACAGGTGCATGAATTTAATCACTGACTTGTGCATCTCTCCAAGCATGAAGTTCAAACTCATTGGAAGCCACAAATTATATGCTTGAGAGACTTCTGCAATTTCAAAAAGGACTGCACTTGACTGCTGGAAGAAAGAAAGGGCATACGAAGGCTAGGTTTGCCTCTGTCTGCTGGCATCTTGCTGATCATTTAGTTAGCATATGAAGGATAATTCCAAAAGTTGGAGGAAAAGGCAGGAGAAATAGTACTGTGACTCATTCCCACACTCTTGGTTGAATGACTAGAAAGAAAATTAGCAAAAGAAACACCAAGTTTTTCTACTGATTAAAAAATAGTCCTGGAATACCGCTGTTACTGGAATATAGCACAATGTATTAGCAAGTTGAAGAAGCTTTCCAGAAGGTAAGAACTGCATTTCATCTATAATGATAAATACCTAAGTTACTTTCCAACCAGTGGAAATGTAAATTCTTAGAAAACGAAATTATTTTAGTAACATATTTACTTTAGTTCCTGTCATGAATAATAGAGGCAAACAAAAATAATCTTGTAAATGTTGTAGCTTAATATAATTGAACAATCATGATGTTTTTAAATGTTGCAGTAAGCACATGACCTCTATCAGCATATGACCCACTGGTTTCCAGATAGAGCTAATTAGAAACTATTATAAGGAAGAAAGGAAGAAGAATATTTTTTATGTGTTCCAATACCTTCCAATTGTAAAGGAAAATGAATTTTGCTAAGAGATCACGAGATTTGCAGCCAAAAAAAGGTACGTGACCTCACTACCAAACCCCTGCAACGCGTCTTGTATTGCAGTGCCCTAACCTGTGCTGCCCCCAGGGGGTGTGCAGACCTCACCAGAAAATCAACCAACTTCTCAGGGCACCTCTCCTCGCAGCGTATGTAATGACATCATGGTTTGGCTACAACTAACTGCAAGTGACCAGGCCCAATACTTTATGTTATCACTTTTCTTCCATTTATTGGGAATGCTGGAATTTTCCTGATTGGTTAGATTTACTTATGGACATGTTTGTGTTTCCTCATCTCTTCTTTCCCTTCTCCTTTGACTCTGTTTCCTTCCTTCCTTCCTTCCTTCCTTCCTTCCTTCCTTCCTCGCTCTCTCTCTCTCTCTCTCTCTCTCTCACACACACACACACACACACACACACCACACAGCAAGTAGGCGCTAAGCAGTAGTATTCAAAAGTGTATATATTACAGAGAGGATTGTAGGAGGTGAGAATTCTCACTTTTAATGGATTCAAACAAGGAAAGCTTCCTGGAGTGGGAAGTGGATAAAGTGAGAAGGTGTGCAACGAATTCCATGCATCTTTTCTTCCTTTTTCCTCTTTGTCTCTTATTTACTTACTTAAGCATCTGCTCTGTAGTGAACACTGAAAGGGCCATACAGATAAATTTAAAAATGATTTTTTAAAATATAATATAGTCAGAAGTTAAGACGCAGCCATGATCAACCTATACATTTCAGGAAGAGAGAAGGTTTGGAAATGGGGGACTAGCATAACTGTTTTTCAATAATATAATTCATATGTTTAAGTACGTAAAGTCTGCCAAGAAAAGGAAATAGTGACACATGAAGGAATATTACATTTTATGGATTGCTCTGTAAAAGGGAGTCTGGGTGCAGAGAGAACGAACGCAGAAAAGAAAAGAAGGGGTCGAGGACCGCCACGCTTCCTCCAGCCCATGTATACTGAGCCGCTGCTGATGCCTTCGCAGGGAGAGTCTGGCCTCAGATGCAGTGAAAACATTGATTAAAATCAAAGTATTTTTAAGTGAGATTTCTTTAAATAGTATTTGGAGGGTTTTTTTTTGTAGGCAGTTGGGCAGATTGTCTGGTTAATGAACCAATTTTAATGCAAGTAAAGTCCACCCCGAAGACAGAGGCTCTAATGTAAGGACTGTTGGGCATGGAGACATGATATCAACGGGAATGTTAAGCACCGTTTCTTGAGTAAGGCTCTGGGAAAATTTTTTATTGAGAAACTTTTTTCCCTTGATATTTATACTAGTGTTTCCCAACTGTTTCACATTTATTAAATTAGCAAATAATTATTAAGCATGATCATTCTAAGACCCTAGAATGAATCTGGAAAGAGAACAGGCAAAGATCCCTTTCTTTACAAAGGTTACATTCTAGCACATTTAGAAAAGGGCATTGCATGTGGTGATGCTGGGCGGAAAGAGACGAAGCTGCTTGCTGCTTCAGGTAACTGGGCAGGTGATTTGCAGACTGGGCCCTGCCTGGTTGCTCTGGGAGCTGTAGGATCAGTATGTAGGCAGTCTAGTCCTCCCACTTAAAGTGTATTAACATTCTGAGGAAAGCTCTGGTCTAGACTACACTGTGGCATGTGTGTGCATGTGACCCATGTGCACGCATACATGTATGTATTTGAACTAAGACTGACATACCCTTAACATTTGTGGATTGGGAGCTGAGCAAAAATGGAAGCCCACACGTGTATATGCTTATGTCTAACTATTCCAAGTTATGTATGAAGTCAGTAAGCTCTTAAGTAAAATACATCTTATCTTCATATCTTGACAAACAACTTCTTAGATACCTGGAAGGTCAAGCTCAAGTTTAGATTTTTTAGAGACCTTGGGATTTAGGACTAAAACCTGGCAGCGCAGGGCAAGCTACTCCTTATCCCACGCCTACAGCCCACTCCTCTTTCCTTCCTGCCTCTGGTGCACGGATAAAGTCTCATAGAATCTTGTATTTAGGTGCAGTAGCCACCCTACTTTATTAGGTTCATTCCCCTCTTTCTTCCTCCTTTTTCTCATGAAAGCTACCACTTGGCTGCACCTGGAACGTAAGGCTATACAACTAGTTTGCATGATTTTTGATTTCAGCAGGACAGCATCAGAGAAGCTGTGCAAATCTCAGAATAGGCTCAGGAGCTACTTTGCTAACACATTTCTAAGGTCTTTGATGCCCTAAGCTGATCTGTGGGCTCTGGGGGGCAGGGGGCAGCTCCCTTGGAGTCTCAAACTGCTTACTACATGGGAAGAGGCTCAAGGCAGTAGGGCCAGAGAGGTGCCGCAAAAGCTCTGGTTCAGGTTAGTAGGCACTCTTGCCAAGGTCTAAGGACACTACTGACCAATGCACCCTCTGGGTTACAAGAAAGCACCCCACTCTGTAGCTATCGGTGGGGGAAATGTCAGAAGGGTCTGGCTTGGAGTCTTGAAGTCCATCCGAGCATCCTCTCTTGAAGACTTCCTTGATGCTTGCCTTCAACCTTCCTTGTTCTCCCCGCAAAGGCCTTATCTCTGGGTGGGGTGACTCTGACTGGGAAAATCGAACCACTGAGATCTTAAGTCAAAACACTTTCCGTGTTTAACAGGGTGTGTGCTGCTCTAAAGTGGAGTGCATGGAGGGTTGTATTTTAAAAGCTCTAAGAAAATACTTTCTCTTGGGCAGGCAGACCTGAGAACTAAGGTCCCCTGCATCAACAGCACAGAACCATTGGGACGAAGGACTGACCTAATCTGTGTCAACATGGGCTGACCACTGGGCAAGGAAATACTTCTCTGGGAAGATAAATATTTAAACCAATAAATCACTTAAGTATTCACTGCAGGAAAATCGTGCAAACCAATGCCTGGGGCGAACATCTTGCTCACCAGGAAAAGTACTTGCTTAGCAATCAATGAATTGCTTCAGGAACCCCACCTCACTGGGGTTCACTCATCTTAAACTACTGTATCGCAGACTTTTCCCAATTGCAACCAAGGCCTTACATTAAAAGACCTGCCTTCACTCCTTGAGCCCAGACTCTCGAATACTAAAACGGTGCTCCTTGCCATCACCCCTCTGAGATCCCACTATGACTTTGATAAGGTGATGTTCTTCATTGCTTCTAGTTTAATAAAACTAACTTGCTCAATCAATAGCTTTTATGTTGCCTTTCAAAGAGTCGGCATCGAATGATTTGAGGTCACGAAGCTCAGCTAGGAGCTGGAGTGTGCCTGCAATGGACCCACACAAAGAAATTCTCTTCTGGGACACTCCAGCACTTACTTAAAGCAAGCACTTAAGTTTTTTTCTCTTATATTTTATTTTCTTAAATTTGACAAGTTTATTTTAATAGAGTCTGATATCTGGCAACATATCAGAGTGTTTGTGTGGAAAATGAAGCAGTAGAAACGTTAAGAAAACTATACTTTGTTCTTTATTTACCCCCACTGTTGGTAAAATGTGGGAAGGCAGACAGATGTGGAAAGATTGCATCCAGGCCCCCTGGGGAGTGATCAGCAATCGGAGAGGGAGGCGTTATTAGCAGCTGGGAGCAGCAGGGAGGAGCAGCCATTGGCCGTTGGCTTAGGGGTGGGCCCATGGACTCCACTTCCATCCACCTGCTTCCAAATATGGTAGAAACTGAGAGGCTGCTCTTGAGCTCACCCACGCTTCCTAAGACAATACCACCTTCACTTCGCTACAATTTAAATTTTATATTCATACCTTGCAACTGGACTCTCTGCAAAGTTGAGACAAAAATCAGCCTTTTAATTACTGTAGTTGGACAAGTGTTTATTTAAAATTTAAAAAGATGAAACTAGTATTAAGCAATGATCTCTTAAATCTAAGGCACTTATTGAGAACCATTGAGATTTTTTTTCAGCAAATAGCGTCTCAGGGGCCAAAGCTGTGTGGATCATAGAACAGTCTTTTGTCAATTAAAAAAAATGGTTATGTGTTAGGAAAAAAACTCTTATCTTTTATTCCATGTCTTTCCCAATTCTGGAAACTTTCCCAAACTTTCTCATTGTGGATTAGGGCACGTAGGGTATTTCTTACCCTGGGCAATGACATTAGCTTATAGTTTAATTTGTGCTTATCCAAATATTAGCACGTTGTCCCTTCTCTCCAAAGTTCACCTTAGTTGTTTCTGCTCCGTCATTCTATGACAGATGGCCAGGAAATGGGAAAAGCCCACCTGCCCTTCTGTTCTCTCCCCTCTACATTTATTCTCATTGACACTACAGTGTTACTCAGAAAATAATAAGGGAAGCACTATATATCCAGGTAAATTTAGACAAAAAAAGGAAGAGTTTGTGTAACTGTTACAGCAAAGGAGGACATCCTGAAAGTACTCCCAGTCTCAGAAGCAAAATGCACAACAAGGTCGTACAACTGGTAATGTGGCATGTCAGGATTTTCAACTCAGATCTGTCCTGGGTCTCATTCCCAAGTCTCCCTCCCTCCCTCCCTCCCTCCCCCCTCCCTCCCCCCTCCCTCCCTCCCCCCATCTCTGCCTTCTGTTAGCTATTAGGAAGAGCTACAGTAGAATTCTGCTGAGAAAAGGATGCAATTTTGACTTCTGGTGAGAACTTTAGCACGAAAGACTTACAGCTGCATTGCAGTAACACGGTGGGTGAAGAGACTTCTAGATGGTCTGAGGTGTCCAGGTTTTCTCTAGTTAGTGTTACTGGGGCAGATCTAAGACAGGTGTATTCTGCACTGCAAAGGCCCCCCACATTGTGAACATACATGCTCTGGATATTTACATTACCTGCTTTTTTTCCAAGGACACTGCTGGCATAGGTTTCAGTGGGATATCAATCTAAAAGTATGTTGGGAGATCCTTAAGTTCTCATACTATTGTAATAAAACCTAAACTGCAAAGTTGCAAGCACTTCTGCTGGCTTCCCATGGCTTGTGATGGACTCCCATTTTTGCTTTATGCAGCTGGGAACTATCAGTTATAGACACCGTGATTAATCACCTTTAAAAATGGTGGAAAATGAAAACAGAATATGGGAAAATATACTAATTTTCAAGTGCATGCACTTTTATTGTACAGTGCCAATAGGTAGTTTGACAGAAATAAAATTCTGTCACAAGTGAAGTAATATGCTTGGAAACACGAGTACACAATGATGAAATTTAGTGTAGAGAAAAACTACTTGAATTTTATTGAACAGAATGTCTAAAGAGTTGGAATGAAGATAGCATTTATTTGGCTTACCCGTTGTTTTTGAACAGAAATGTTTTCTTACCTAGCACTTGCTTAAGGAAGCTAAATGTAGAGCTATGTGGAGCCAAAACTTTGGAACAGCTTTGTGCCCACAAATGCAAATTATTGATGAGTGGGAGCAAGAGAGGATCAAAGATGCTCTCTAGACTAAATCCTAGGAGGTCTAGTTCAGGACTATGATTAATTTAGTATCCAGGAATAGAATGAAATATAGCTACCATATCATGCCAAACTCTCAGGTTACAGCCACTTTTCTTAGGCAATAAAATACCATCTCTCAATAACAATTACCTTACAAATAACATGCAGGTACTGAGAGGACTAACAAATAGAACTGGAACAATATCACCTTGAGACTTTTAATAGGAGCCATGATGAAATATCACATCATTTACCAGATTGTCATATATCTCTATCTGGATACTTTTATTGCTTGGAGAGTGCTTGAAATGAGCAGAGGAAAACGATTATTTAATTATCAAATAGTATCTATTTATTTGGAATTCTTAAAAGAGAATTAATATCAGGACATTTTTTTGTATTTCTATTGCCTCTATTTTTCCAGTAGGTCTACAACCTGCTGACATCTTTTGCCCAGAACACTGCCCAGATGCCTTAACTGCTCTTTATGGCCATTCCTCCCTGTTCCCAGTCTGTTTCCCACACTTGATAAAGTGAAAATCTGATCATGTAATTTCAATGCTTTACATCTTTTGTTGGCTTATTTTTGTTTTTCAGGAAAGACCAAGGCTATACATAATCTCATACTAGTTTTCATTAGTCTGTATTTTTCAGTTGTTGTGATTTCTTTCTAGCTCCTTCAATGCATTATCCTTATTTGTACTCCAGGCTCTTCCCAGGATGTTTCCACTCCTCTCCTGTCTCTTTATTGTTTGACTTTTATTTGCTCACCTTCCTGATCTCAACTGAGACCTCACAGTACATTCTTTTCCATTATAGCACTAAATTTGTAATTATAAATACTTAATTATTTCCCAATTTCCCTTTTCCCTATGACACTTTCAGGGAGAGCTGCTCTATTCTTTTTGTTGTTATTGTTGTTTTCCTCTGCACTTTCATGGATCAGATATACATAATGTGCAATAAATATTTTTGGTTTGTACGTACAAAAAATATGTTGCTTGGCAGGGCTTCAAAGGGAATGTATGTCAGGAGGGAGAACAGTATGGAGGTGGAAAACTGGAATTCCCTCCCAGGGCTTCAGCTTATCAGTTTTCAAATGGGAGGTCCCTTGGTGCGGCCCCATTTGTACTTTCTGATCAATGTTATTTGCTTAGTTTTGAAAAGGGTTATTCTTTAAGGGGTAAAATTTCTGTAAAATTGCTTATACATATTATGGATTGACTGAATCTGCTCTTCTGTAGTTATACAACTTGGAATTACATGGATAATTTTCATTCCTAGCAATTAAGTTTTAAGTCTAAATACATATGTATACATATATAAATACATATTTAAGTCTAAGTATAATTTTAATGCAAGTAACCATATTTTTGTTTTAATGCAATTAATCATATTTTAGAAATTTCTAGCAGTTAAAATATATCAAATTAAAAACTAAATTATTTAAAAAAATTAACACACATGTATAGACACTAAAATCCTCAACAAAATATTGGCAAACCAGCAAGACATTAAAAAGATCATAATCCATGAGCAAGTGGGATTCATCCCAGGGATGCAAGGATGGTATAATATTCGCAAATCAATAAATGTAATACATCACATAAACAAAATGAAAAACAAAAATCCCATGATCATAACAAAAGATGTGGAAAAAGCATTTGATAAGGTACAGCACCCATTCACGATAAAAACACTCAGCGAAGTGAGAATAGAGGGGGCATTCCTCAACATGAGAAAGGCTAAGTATGAGAGACCTACAGCCAACATCATACTCAATGGGCAAAAACTTAAAGCTTTCCCATTAAGGTCAGGAATAAGACAAGGATGCCCACTTTCACCATTCTTTCTCAACCTAGTTTAGAAGGCCTAGCCACAGCAATCAGATGAGAAAAAGAAATAAAAGTCATCCAAATTGGAAAGGAAGAAGCAAAACTGTCATTACAACACTCAAGAAAGAGATTAAGGAAAACACAAACAAATGGAAGCATGTACTATGCGCATGGATTGGAAGAATTAACATAATCAAAATGTCCATACTATCCAAAGCAATTTATAGATTCAATACAATACCTATTAAAGTACCAATGACATAGTTCACAGATATAGAACAAACATTTCAAAATTTTATATGGGATCATCAATGCCCCTGAATAGCTGCAGCAATTTTGAGAAAGAACAATAGGAGGGATCACAATACCTGATATCAAACTGTATTACAAGGCCACTGTAATCAAAACAGCCTGGTACTAGCATAAGAACAAACACAAAGACGGATGAAACAGAATAGAGAGCCCAAAAATAAACCCAAGTCTCTATGGTCAATGAATATTTGACAAAGGGGTCAGAAGCATAAAATTGAGTAAAAATAGCCTCTTCAACAAATGATGTTGGGAGATCTGGACAGCTACATGCAAAAAAATGAAACTCAATCACTAACTTACACCATACACAAAAATAAATTCAAGGTGGATAAAAGACTTAAATATAAATCACGACATCATAAAAGTCCTAGAGGAAAACATAGGCAGGAAAAGCTCAGACATTCCATGCAGCAATATTTTAACCAATATATCCCCTAGAGCAAGCAGCATAAAGGAAAGAATAAACAAACGGGACCTCATCAAATTAAAAATCTTCTGCGTTGCTAAAGAAAACATCATTAAAATGAAAAGACAACCAACTGTATAGGAAAACATATTTGCCAATGATACTTTGGACAAGGATTTGATCTCCAAAATATATAAAGAACTCATGTGACTTCACTCCAGGAAGATAAACAACCCAATTAAAAATGGGCAAAAGACTTGAACAGACACTTCTCCAAGGAGTACACACAGAGGGCCCAGAGACATACAAAAAGATGCTCAGCATCACTAGCTATCAGAGAGATGCAAATTAAAACCACAATGACATACCATTTCATACCAGTCAGAATGGCCATCATAAACAAAGCAACAAACAACGAGTGTTGGAGAGGATGTGGAGAAAAGGGAACTCTAGTGCACTGTTGGTAGGAATGCAGACTGGGGCAGCCACTGTGGAAAGCAGTATGGAATTTTCTCAGAAAACTAAAAATGGATCTGCCTTTTGACCCGGCAATTCCACTGCTGGGATTATATCCCAAGAGCCCTGAGATACCAATCCAAAAGAACCTATGCACCTCAATGTTCATAGCAGCGCAATTTACAATAGTCAAGTGCTGGAAGCAACCTAAGTGCCCATCAGTAAATGAATGGATCAAAAAACTATGGTACATTTATAGAATGGAATACTATGCAGCAGAAAGAAAGAAGGAGCTCCTACCCTTAGTGACAGCATGGATGGAGCTGGAGAGCATTATGCTAAGTGAAATAAGCCAGGCAGTGAGGGACAAATACCATATGATCTCACCTTTAACTGGAACATAATCAAAACAAACAAGCAAGCAAAATATAACCAGAGATATCAAAATTAAGAACAATCTGATAGTAACCAGAGGGGAGATGGGAGGGGATAAAGGGGAGAAGCGGGGATGGGTTTTCAGGAATGACTATAAAGCACACACAGACAAAACCAAGGGAGCGTGGAAGCAAGGGGGGAGTTGGGGATGGCTGGGGTGGGGGAGCAATGGGGGTAAATATAGACAACTGTTAATGAACAATAAAATAATTTTAAAAAATGGGCAATGATGAAAAAAATGAACACACATGTATGGATTTATAATTTGTTTATTATTTAACATGCAGTACAGGTTACTATTTTCTGGCTTTCTATAATTTTTTAAGTGAACATGCATATTAATGTATAATTACAATTTTACTAATTATACTTTATACAATAAATGCTAAACAATTATATAAAACTGTATGTCTCTTAAAATCATTAAAATATAGATTAAAAAACTTGAATCACTGGAATTGTTAATGCATTCTGATAGTTAATTATATGTTTCAAATACCTTCTCCCTGTGTGAGTGTATCAGTATTTTCATTTTGATTTTAAGATTTATATCATGTCTATGAAATATTATCCACTACCTTCCTGAAAAGGCAATAAAGATATTCTCTGTACTCTTTTTAATGTTTTAAAGATTTTTCTATTCACAATTAAATCCTTAACCCATCTGTAATTGATTTTTACAGAAATAGATCTTTATTTTTTCTCCCAAATGATGTCCCAGCAGAGATAACTGAAAATTCTATACTTTTCCTGCTGCTGTACATACAGTGCAATACATCAGGCTTTGTAGTAGCCATGACAGACAGCAGAGTCTCAGCCATAATCAGAATAGTCCGGTGCATGTAGCTCTATGGTGTTGGCTAGTTGGTCATGGTTTTCCTAGAAGTGAAATCAATAGGAAGCCTACTAAATTCTTTCATAATCTGTGTAAGCAGAAAGATTTTAGATCCAATGAACAAAAGTCTTACTGAAATCACGAAGAGAGAGGTTAGTGGAACTCCTTTCGTGTGGTTCTAGCAGAAGCAGAGCCCTCCTCTGGAAGCCGGGTGTCTGTTCCAACAGACCCTAATGTTACTGGGATGAGGCGGACAAATTTCCCGAAGTCATCTCTAGCAGGGAAATTGAAAGGTGTGTTCTGGTTCTAGATTTTAGTTTCAAAACACATGCATCCTACCTATTTGGGAATACAGAACCATGTGTTTCCTGGCAGACTTCTGTGGTGAAGGGAGGTGTCTCATGTGTTCCTTGTCCAGCAGGAAGGCTGCTTGCAGGGCTGGGCTTTTCCTGAGGATCACCTTTTGTTCCTGGGTCAGTGGCTTTGGGACTAGTGGGTGCTGAGTGTCATACTCAGTTTTTACTATGTTCAATTGAATGAGCACCTGGTAAATCTAATTCTCCATGTATTAACAAAGAATTCATAGTGTTAGTCCTTTGAAAACAGAAAGATTTCTTAGAATTATGCTGGTATGCCTTTGGAAAAATATCTATCCACACATCACAACAAATTTCCTTGCTTATATATTTAACACAGGCACCCGATGACCACAAAAAGTAACAACCTGGACACAATTTTGTGTTGTGATGGGTCATGTGCACATACGTAGGAAGTCCTCGTATATACAGCTGAGGTACAGCAGTATCTGGAATACTATATACAGTTGTTTACCAGAAGTCATTTGCCCAAAAGACAAGGACAAATGAAAAGAAATTCAGAGAAGACAGAGAACTAGATTAAAACATTAAATATGAATAAGGTGTTACAGCCAGGTTACTGCTCATCAATTGTGTGAGTATATACAGAAGTGCAGAGGAGACCAGAAGAATAACTCAAAGATCTTAGAACTGAAGAAAAAGCTTTTGTGTTTCTTCAATCAATGGCTTACATTAAGGAAGTATTTCCTAACAGAAAAAGAATTATTAAATATTTCCCTTCTAGTTTGTTCTGTAGAAGCTATCTGTCTTAGCTGACACCTTATCTATGGCTATTTTCCTGTTTTATTCCCCAAACTTCTCTTAATATTTCTATGTTCAAGATAATTTATCTCAAATATCTTATAAAACAATTTTTCTTTGAAGCCTTATAAAGCTATTTATTTTAAAAGTTTTGTACAGAAAGGACGTTCAGTTGTTCCTTGCTAAATTACAGAGAGGGATGTGATATTATGGTGCCACAACGAGCCCTGAGAGAAGCCACTTGAATACTGTTCCAAGTCAAGTGTATTAGGGCTCCTTGACCATTGAATCATATCCTGTCAAATTACTGATATGAAGGTTGAATTCTAGAGGGGTTAAATGAAGTTTGTAAGAGTTATTGACAAAGTTGGCTACAACTCAAATCTCTTGTGCCTGTGCCACTGGAGAGCTCTAAATAATTTATTCAAAACAGGGTCACACTCCTCTGGGGTCAATGCAGTTTGACATGATATTAAATAGTCTATTTAATGTTATTTTCTGTTGAAAAAATTTTATTGTTTTGTTAATGCAAAATACAGAAAACAAAGAAAATGCCATTTGTCGTTTAAAGATAATATAGGGATTCTTAAGAGAGGTATGCTCTGTGTTTTTGAATTTATTACATAAAAACTATCAAAAGTGTCCACGGACTGAAACAGTATGAGAGAAACTGCTTTATATAATGCAATGGAAGACATTTCGAGTAGCTAGAAAGTTGCTCAGAAAGGATCAAAATGGATTTAGACTGGCCTCCAGAAAGGAAGAGCCAGACAAATATTTGGTCTCAGTACTGGGGATTCAACTAGAAAGATGAGGGAGAGGAACCTGGTGGATAAAATACATTGATTTACCTAGTTTTCCTTCTGAGGCTAAATTAAAGTGGCGGAAAATGAGGCTGAATTTACATCAACACTCACCGGTGAGGCATGAGAGACAGACCGTGACAGCAACAAACCTTAAAGGTGAAAAGTAGCCAGACAAGTGTTAATTAAGTTGTCAGGAGAAATCTGAAACCTACCCTGAAATGCAAAATAGGAGCTGAAGCAAGCAAATTAACAATGTAATTCTCTCCAGAAGACTTGGGAATTGAGAGAAGGTGGTACTTCTTAAAATGGCGATGTACATACAAGCACCCTGAGAATGAGAAGACAGATTACAAGTCTGTTTATCAAAAAAGTATTTTCAGTTCTTTCTCCATCCTGGGCAGATAGGTGACTACCCTTCCTCCAGCCTACAGTAACTGGCAGATTTGCTCCATAGAGAATTGTAACCAGAGAGAATCTAGATTTGCAGACATTAGAGGCTGCTGAGGAACAGGATTAAATACGTTCAGAAAGGAAATTAAGTAAACAGAGAATTCCAGGCATGTCTTAGCCTGCTCGTGCCACAAAATGTTGACATCTGGGCTGATATCCTCTGGTTGAGAGAACAGAGGACAGAATTCTTCTGGGTAAAGTAATGACAGAAGAAAGAAACAGGAAATGTCAGTGGTTTTTTTTCTGATTGGCATCCATCTCCTGGCTTGAATATTTACTTAGTGAAAAGTTGTGCTTGTTTAACAGAACGATCACATTAAAGAAAAGCAAAAGAAATCAGAGGAAAAGAAACAGATAAAAGCAGATTAAAAATACTACTTTTCTGAGGTAAAATAAGTTATATCATTGCTTTGGAAACGGTTTGATGATTTCTGTAAAACATACAACTACCCGTGACAAGTAAATCTGTGCCTACATATATGTACAATTGAAATGAGCACAAATACAAGAATTTTGGCAATACCAAGTGGTCGAATGGATGTGAATCAATGGAAGCACTTTTGTATTGTTGGTTAAAGTATAAAGTTGTACCATCACTTAGGAAAAAATGGCATTTTCTTTTTAAGTTGAATATTCTCATATACATACAATATAATACCATATTTACATAGGTTAAAATATGAAATAATATTGTTCCTGAGCAAAAACAAATGAGATCAAAATTTAAAAACAAAATGATTATAACATAAGCGTCAGCATAATTCTCTTTTCTGGGGAAAAATGGGAGAGAAAAGAAGAAAGGGGCCCATTCATAGATGAAATGATATTTGTATTATTATGTAGGACAGAGAATGCACAGGAATCTAATTATTTTACTTATAAGTAAATACATATTTATATAACATATGTATAATATTCAATATTAAGTAATTTTTAAAATTATAGTGCCTGAGAAAAAAGAAAGATTAAGAGTGAAAATATATCATTTGAATTGACACAGACAAATCTCTAAGGTACATTCTTAAATGAAAACAGCAATGTCCAGAATTTATAGTTTATTTATATTTTGAGAAAAAAATATAGGAATATATGATTTTCAAAAATTGAAAAGGATAACATTTTTATATCCTGTAAGAGTACTCAAGTGGATGGCTTCAGGATGGAAACAGTCCTCTGGGGGATTGCATGAGAGCGAGGAGAGCGCGACCTTCAGTCTATTGTCTGTTTAAATGAAGAAGAAAAATGGAAGAAGGATAATCGACACTCAATGTTCTCGGAGATCCTATATTTTGTTAAGAGAGAGAGAAGAAGAGAGAGAAGAAGAAGAGAAAGAGGGAGTGAAAGAAAGAGACAGGAAGAGGAGAAGGAAAGGGAAAGAGGGAGAGAGAGAAATTCTAGAAAAAGCAGATGAGTGTCCCAAAAGGAAAAGAGAAACAGAAAAAATGCTTTTGGTGCATCAAATCCAGGAAATGAAAATTTTAAGCATTCTGACATCCAATAAGGGATGAAAGTTAATGTAACAACACACTAAACTTCAAGAAAATAACACCTAAGATAGGATAATTTTTTTCGTTGCATTAATGACAAAAAACCTCACATTTTACTGAAGGAAAAAACAGGAAAGAAAGCATTGTTATTCTCTTGGAGGCTGAGGCAGAATGGAATCACCTATTCTATTGATTTGTGGGCCCAATAACATTCTTCCCCTGCTTGTTATAATGAGTTTTGTGGTATATTTATAACTTTAGTTTTAGCTTCAATGACCATATTTGAAAAAAAAAACGATGGCCAGAATTCAATTATGTGTAGTTCTTTTATTATGCTGAGGCCCAGAAGCATAACTTTATGTTTTTGCCTATTGATTTAAATACTTTCACTTATCACTTTCCTGGAGCACCTCATAAGCAAAGCTATTTGCAAATACCTCAGAACCATACTGGCAGCTGTTTTTGCCCAAGTGTGATAAATTTGTCCTCATTACTAAAAAGTGTCAAAATATAGCTAGTGTCCACTAAGCAATGCTGTTTATATTTTATCTCCATTACACTATATGAAAATATATTTAGGTGAAGCAAATTACATTTGCTTGCACAGCACTTGCTCTTCCTCTTTTCTGTGAATGGTTAGAGTTACTCAGGTACCTATGTGAATGATCGTCGCCCTTATTTAGTATTTATCGCCAACATCTCAACAAATGCGTGACCAAGTGAAGTGACTGTTACAACGAGATGGGCAGATAAGTGCTTCTCAGATGGACTTATCCTGTTGACTTCTGAAATGACATTGAGCACAGTGACACACGCTTCTACAGCAGGGAGACTCTAAATATAAGGGAGGTCGCAGGACATAGTGGGTGGGTGTGTAGGCGTTAGAACCTGGGTATGTGTGTTCCTATCCCAGACTTATGGCTGGCTGGCTCTGTGGTCTTGGCCAAATTATTCAACTTTATTATGCCTCATTTTCCTCAGCTGTAGAATGGAAATAGAAAGGTTGCTGAAAGCATTAAATGTGTGATAATATATACAAAGCATTTGGAACAGGGCCTGGAAAAGAGTAAGCATCATATCAGCATTTGCTATCATCATTGTCATCAGAAGTAGAAGTAATAGCTAGAAATTAGCATTCCGAAACAACTGCAAATAAAATACCCGATGCATTTGGGTTACTTAAAATATATACGAGTATAAGTGATTTATCTTAATCTCCTTGGTTTTGATAATATGGGAAGAATTTATGATGGAGATGGTTAAAATGCACTGTTCATCAATTTCTATATATGTTCAGTTTATTAATTTGTTCATTTTGTTCATACCCACACGCTTTAACCCTGCAGCCCCAAGTTGCCAGACCACCTCCGCCCAGTGGTGGGCAGATGCTGTAGGCAATTGGGTCTCCTTATGTCCCAGGGTTTTGGGGAAGACCTTCTTACTGGTGACTTTGCTGAGGGGGTGCTCTGTGCCAAGTTGACCTGCACAGTGATACAAAATTATTATTTGATTTTCTAGAGACATTATCCTATAGAAATAAAACAAGGTATGAGATGCACTCTGTTTCCATGAAGGGTAAAGAAAAAACATGTTGACAAATAACATATCTCTGGTAGTTTTATAAAAATATTGGTGGTATTGATTACATTGTAATAAATGGGAAGACATAAATATGGCTAGGTCTGGGGAGGTTTAATGAAGGAACTAGGGATACGAACTGATTTTTGGAGAAAGAAGTTACCAGTGGTGATAGGACTGGGTATGCAGCATGACTGTGAAGTAATGGGGCAAAGCACAAATGAATGCAGCTTTTTATGAGACTATTGAATAAATGAGCCTTGGTGGAATTCACAATGAAGACTCGAGGAGAATGCTCTTAGACTCAAAACAATGGGGGAGATGAAGATAATTCTGTGATAGAACCAAACCTGCCAAAGTTCTCTCAGTGTTTTTCTCTTCAGTAAACTATTCCCCCACGCACATGCTCCTCCTTTTCATTCCAGCCAGAGGGGTTTTCCAGAAATTCAAGTCAAATTGTAGCACAGCTGTTTGCAACCCGAGTGCCGCGAGAATTGTTAAAACATGCAATTCCTGACTAGTGTATAAGCACATGCTAGATGCCAAAAAGTGAATCTCCAGTCTCTCTCCCTGAGAGGTTTTGGTTAGATTTACCAGGGTAAGAACAGCAGTCAAGGCAGAAGTAGATCTGTAAGCACAACCTTATTTCTTTTTTTGTCTATAATAATTATAAGTATCAAGCCTCCCAGAAAAAAACAAGAACTGTGGTTAAATTGCTATCCCAAAGACATGATCAGAAAGCGGCCAGTTTATCAGGAAAAGGCATAAAACATAGAGATGAGGGATTTAATTGAAAACAGGCGGCAAATAATAAGACAACTTAAAAACATAGGAGATGGGGCCAGAGAAGTTGTGTGAGGAATAAGGATATAAAAGCTGTTAAAATTTGTCCATTTTAGCTTCTCTGTCCTACCTCCTTGCCTCCTCACTCAGATTGGGGTACCAAATATAGATGAAAATACATATTAATGTATCGGGGTGTCTTGACTTACTGTTAGTAGATTTACTTTTGCTACCTAAGAGTCTCCTTCCCCATGAGAGGATTATCTCACCACCATATCGATGTCTTGTTTTTGCCAGCAGCTTCCTTACCAAGCTCTTTTCTGTCTTTTGTAAGACCTGCGGGGTCTCAGGTAGAGAAGGCTCCTGAGCTTGAGCCTCAGAATAACAATGACAGGGAGCAAAGCCAGACCTGGCTCGCATGGCCGTGTAATGTGAGTGACAAATGCATGTGTGTCATTGGAGGCCATTGAAATGCTGGAGCCAAGTGTTGTCATATCATTAGCAGGCTGCACTGCACAGGATCACAACAAGGCAGAAAATAGAACTTAACTGGAAACAAATTGTTAGAACACAATTGGGGAACCTAATTGTCTTTCTTACTGATACTTATCTTTAGCTACACAACTAAGATATAAATTTACACATTTGCATACAAACAAGTGTCTGTTGCATCCTTTAGAATGAGTACTCAGAGTAAATCTGCAGTTCTTTTCCTAATGTTTGATTTTTAACTGAAGCATAATGTATGCAATTTGAGATCTTGATCTTTTATGCTCTTTACTTTTTCATTTTAATGCAGTCTTGTACAATTTCAAATAAATCGTTAATATATAAGTGGCATTTTTATTTTATGTGCATATTAAATCCCGTATGCTTTGAGTTTAAACTTCTCTTCTTTAGATTTCTTTACATATGACTGCCTGGAGAAAATATGTGTGTGAGTACATGCAGGTGTGTGTGATACTCCATTCAGGCCTATAGCTCATAGCGCTCTATCCATTCTGAGGAGATACTAAGTAATAAAATAATAAACATTATCATGTACCAATTTGGTTATTTTGATGTCATTTCATTCTATCATACTATAACGTTTTCCAGAGTGTTTTACTGCTTGTTACTTTAATGCTTTATTTCTTGGAAAATTACAGCCTCATATCTATGTAGTTGGGTAGTATGCAAAAAAGAAAAGACTGCTAATAATGATAGACCTGCCTCTTTTGCATCTGGGAAATTAGAAATGTAACTTCTATTGTGGCCAAGTATATTTCCTCCATGGCTGAACGTGCATGAGTGTTCCTTAGGAATCCACGAAGTATGGGGATGGGAGGGAATTCTTACTGACTGTGCTCCCCAGGGCTCAGAAGTAATTGTAGGATATAAAAATATATGCGAATCTTATTTCAGCTTTAGAAAAAAGCGTTGCAATCAGCTCATATCACCAAAGGAAAGCCTGTACTATCAATAGAAGCCTCATTATATGATATCTTTATGTCTGAAAAAATAATGCTGCTCATATCACAGGTGAATTTCACCAAAGACACTGTTATTATTGTTCTCTAGGTGCTAGAAGAATATTATTCTTATATACGATGCGAAACTAGCCATATGTCTGTGAATAAAAATACATAGGTCTTTTACGACAATTTTTGTTGACATGAGGTAATGTAAGCGCATCCAACCCAGATTCCCTTTACAGTGGGTCATGTGTTTTAGAAAGACATGTCAAAATTATGAACAACTCTAATTACAGCAGTGGAAGGACCATCCATAATACTATTTTCTTTAGGTGGGGTAGCAAAAGTTACGTGATGTTTAAAAGCAATGTTTATTTACTCAACTGGGATTTGTCTGCTCAGTTTGAAAATCCTAAGTGGCTCTTGAGCTTTTCCACCCACTGAGTTTCAATTCAACTGACATTTTAACTGATAATCAAATCCTATGTTTTTCCTTTGATGGTATTTACGTAATGGATATCAACATGAAACAACTTAAAAACAGCTTAAGAAAAGTAATGGGGCCTAATGATAACTCATGTAGCAAATCTAACACTCACAGGGTAAGCTATCTAGTGGGAGATGTTTTATTGCAATTAAAGAAAACAAAACCCTTTATTTCCACCTTTGAGGAGGAAGCGGAGAAGACGCTCATCTCCCCTAGTCTCCTCCACGTGCAGCCACAGGGGTGCTGAGTCAGGGAAGAGGACTAGCTTTTCACACCCAAACTCAGTCTCATAAAAATGTCTTGAGTTCTGTGTTCTCCAAAAGGGTTTGTTTCCAAAAGAATTGAATCCAAGTCTTCCTCTCACCTCCACTCCAATGTGGTCAATTCCCTCACGCAGAGTCTCCTGCTGCTGCTGCTGCTCCTATGTCCCCGCTGCGCAGGTTTGGGGGGAGAGTATCAATATTCCTTTTGTTCTGCACTACACATTCTTTTACATAACTTTCCTGCTACTCCTAGCCTAGCATTTCCATACCCTTTATAATACTTTCTGCGACGGATTGACGGCCAAGCCATTTCTTATCATAATCAGGGGGAGTCCCCAGAAGAGGCACCCCCACTTTCTCTTCTCCCAGTTCTCGTAGATCATGCTTTCCTGCTGAACCTGGCCTGGCTTTAGAATCACTCTCTGCACACTCAGTGAGTGTTCCCGGCAGCCACTATTAATTGACATTAATTTGCTTGCATGAACTTTCAGTCCTGCTTAACACCTTCTTGATTATCTTCAGGTCAAAATCTGAAGCTTCTCATCCTGATCTCCTGTTGTCGCATTGTGAAATTAAATATTTATGTGGGGACTCTTCTGTCCCTTCTACATGTAGTTTTTTTTTAATCTCTTTAGCTGCACGGATTTCCATCTAACTCTTTTTTTCCTAAATGAAATAGCTACAGTTTTTATCTCATCATTAGTGGAAATTATTGCCTTTGAGATCTGAATCTCTGAAATACCTTTGTCCATAACCTGTGCCCCTCTGCATTTATAAAACATTTCCCTACTGTGCCCTTTACTTAGGTATGCCTTGTGATGACCCCTTTTTTGTATTTTCCACACTCCAGGAGCACCTTCTTCACCTCCTTTGCCATTGTTCCAATCCAGTCTGAATCCTAATTAAAATCTCAATCTTCTCTCTTACTGCCATTTTATCACATCCACCTATCAATTCCCAATCAGGAGTTACCATTTATGTTTGACATTGTGAATTCCAGGCAACTTCGCCTTCAGAGAGACGGTATCCACTACATACTTCAGCTACTCACGCCTTCAATTCATTAAGATGGTGTATAATCCTTTCATTTTCTTTTTTTCCCCTATGATTCCCTCAGAATCCCACCTTTTTTAAAATGCCATTTTCCTCTGTGCTGTGAGGGCTTAAATCTCTTAGGAGGTAATGCTTGAGCAGGTGTCTGGCCAATGAAGGAGAAGAAGTCACTCAGGCCACAAACCTGGGGGCAGAGTATCCTGGGCAAAGCTAAGAGCAAGTTTAAAGGCTCAGATTCAGCGAGGTATTGACTATGCTGAAGGAACACAACGTACGTACTAAGAGAGGTGGTGGTGAATGGAAGACGAGATCTGAGAGGTAGGCCAGGGTCCTCTGGGGCCCTCTAGTCTAAGGTAAGAATTTTGAATTTTATTCTAAGTGAAATATTGGGTGTCTCAACTTTTCCACTAACGAAATTTGTAGCCAGATCACTGGCTTTTGTTGTTGGGCTCTCCTATTTGTTGTAGCTGTGTAATAGGATACTACGTCTGTACATGCTAGACGTCAACAGCACATCCCTGTCATTGTGAGAACCATATACATCTCAAAAAATTGTCACATGTCCCTGGGAGGCAAAATCACTCTCCCGGGAAGCCACTGGAGCATTTTGAGAATGGAGTGATTTGAGTGTTTAAAAATTGTCCACCTTGCTTTTTCTGGAGGGTATAAGAAGGAAGTCCACTTTTCTGGTCTGTAAATCTACTGTTCTGGAATATATATGTCCACCTTTCTGGAACATAGGAAGGAAGATTAGAAGCAGAGAGAGTTCAGAGGCTGTACCTGTTCTCCAGGTGTGGGAAGGTGGTGCAGTCGAGTACAGTGCTTATTTTGAAGGTTGTGTAACTCACAGTATGTTTGAAGGTATTTCTAGAATTTGGCCATATGATTTATTGAGAGGACCATAAAGCATCTGAGTATCAATTAAGGGTGTCAGCAAGAAGTTGCATGGAAACAACAGGAGCTCAAAGGAGAGTTTAAGACTGAATTCACTAACCTAAAATTTGGAGTCATTAGCATTTGTATTGTATTTGTTGAAGTTACAGAGGCCCAGTGAATAATAACCCTTTTGTTCTCTCTCAAGTTGAGAATGTTTAAAATATAGGCGTAGATTCCTTCTATATGCCATGTATAAAAATTAACTCAAAATGGACCAAGGACTTAAATGTAAGAGATCAAAATATAAGATTCATAGAAGAAAATTTAAGTGTTCATTTGCATGACCATAGATTAAACAATGGTTAAGTATAGCATGAAAAGCACAATCAACAAAACAAAACAAAAAATAAATTATACTTCATAAAAAATAAAATCTTTCATTATTCAAAGGGTATTAGCAAGAAAGCGAACACAGAATGGGAGAAAATAACGTCAAATCCTATATTTGATCAGGTGTGGGATCTAAAATATATACAAATCATTACAACTCAACAGTAAAAAACAAATTATCCAATTTAAAAATGGGCAAAGCATCTGAAAAGCTATTTCTCCAAAGAAGATAAACAAATTGCCAATAATCACAAGAAAAAAATTCTCAACACCACCGATCATTATAGAAACACAAATCAAAGCATTGATTAGATATCACTTTATACCCACAAAGATGGCTCTAATAAAAACAGTAGATGCCAGCAAGTATTAGGATATAGAAAAATTGAAACCCTCAAATATTGCCGGTGGGAACGTAAGAGTTCAGCCACTTTGAAAATAGCTTGGCAGCTTCTCAAAGAGTTACTATATGACCAAGCAATTTCACTTTTATTTAACTAATTATTTATTTTGATATGTTCACAGATGTTTTAGGGAGAGAGGAAGGCAGAGAGGCGGGGGAAACATTGATGTGAGAGAGAAACATCAATTGGTTGCCTCCCATAGACTCCCTGGACAGGAAGTGACCCTGCAACCTTGGTATGTGCCCTGACAGGGAACTGAACGGGTAACCTTTCTGCTACCTGAAAGAACGTGTGACCCTGACCCCTGGGTGGATGATGCTCCACGCAAATGAGCCACGCAGGCCAGGGCTCTGCTTTCAGAAATATACTCAAGGTCGTGGAAAATGTATATCCATGAGAAAATTTGTGCACAAATATGCACAACAGCATTATTCGTTAAAGATAGAAGTTGAAACAAACCAAGCATCTGTTGATTGATAAACAAAATGAGGCTATCAATGCAATGGAATAGTGTTCAGCCATCAGGAATGGAGTACTGAGACATACTACAACATGGATTAACCTGGAAAGCATTAGGCTAAGTGAGAAAAGCCAGACCCAAAGGCCACATAGTGTATAATCACATTTTCACGAAATGCCCAGAATAGGCAAATTCACAGAGTTAGACAGTAGATTAGTAGTTGTCAGAGAGTCAGGGAGTAGAAGAAAAGATCGTTCAGGGACAATGATAAATTTTTATTTGTTTTTGCCATAATAGTATGGCATGTTTTTTTTGAAGGATAAAAATGTCCTAGAATTCTATAGTGGTAATGGTTGCACAATTTTGTAAATATACCAAAGTTCACTGAATTGTACAAGTTAAAAGGGTAAATATAACTGTATTTGAATTATATCTCTACAAAATAGAAATACACACACACACACACACACATACACACACACACACACACAGGTTTGGTGAACTTGCTATTTGCATAACCACCTCCTCATTCCCCCAAGTTGAAAGGTAGGTATATGAGTGAGTGGAGTTCAAAATAATAATTATATAATAGATAGAGCAGAACTGAAGTATGTCAATTTCCTATGGGGGCACAATTAACTTCTAATCTTTACTTCTGAATTAAACAGATTGATCCACACAGCCATAAGGAGAGTTGTTTTGGGGACACCTCCCTCAGAGAGGCATTGTGGGAAAGAGGATCGGACAGCATCCTCTCTATAAACTCAGTAAAAACAAACCCTGAAGTATGTGAGGCAAGCATACTTGGTTTCTTCTTGCACATGCACCAGCTACATAAGAAGCAGAGGGAGAGAAAGGCAGAAGGTTAGCACTAGCTTGGTCCGTTCTTGCTGGAACATGAACTCCTTAAGAAGGATGGAGAGGTTGTGTTCAAAAGTGATAGATGGTTGCTATAAATGTTAACAGTTCTTGTTCCATTAAATTTATTATTTCCCTAACATTTATAGTTTTCAATAGGGAGACCTTTAATTTTCATTTTGTTTTGTTTTGTTTTGGCAGTGAGAAGACTCCCAGTATATAAATCTGTTGGCTCAGGAGTGAGAACAAAAATTAAAAGTCATGATGCCTAAAAGTTTTTCCTAAAATATTTATTTATGCATTTGCAAAACCAATACACATCATTTATTATTATAAAAAAAGAGGAATAAATAAAAATTACTTCAGATGTGGTCCACCTTTTCTAGAGATTATACTGGATGGACTGTTTTATTATGATAATCTAAACAATCTAAAAGCTTCTACACACTGCAAAACTTAATGGTTTGTGAAAGAAAGGCATCCTGGGAGCTGAAATAAAAGCCTGGATATAAAAGCAGATAGACACTAGGCCCCCATATTTATAAGAATATTATCCAATTCATTGAATACTGATTGCCATTTTATTATCTGAATCAATACCAATGCAGTTAACATTGCATTGAGAAATCATAAAAATGAAGACGGGATAATTGTTCTCCGAAACAGAAGCCTTACATAAATATTTCAAAGCTCATATAATGAAATCACATTAAAATGTAGAGAAATGGAGGCTCACAAAAGCTGCTGGCATTATGCCACTCTTGAGGTTTCCTTGGCTCTTCAATGGATTTCATTTACAATTTAATCAACCTGGTAGCTATTGCCAAACCCAAAGAGATGAAGAGTTTAACAAGTTATTTCTCCCTTTTGGTAAATATTAGGAGATTATTTACAACTAAATAAAAAATTAAACATCATATCACCATTCTACAATTTCATTAAAATTAAAAAAATGTTTTAAACTATTAAATCTATTTTGTGCAAACGATCCAAAGAATTTTAGAGGTGGAAATAATTATGTAGATGCTAATACAATTCTCCCATCTTAGAGAGTGGGGCAAATGTAGGTTTACAGTTGTTCATATGGAAAATGATACAATAATTAATAAATGAATAATAGAATAAACTGTTTCATGTACTCACAACTGTAAACCTATTTTTGCCCCATCCTGTGTAGGTGAAAATGTAAAGCCCTACAAACATTAAATAGTTAGATATGTTATATTTTTAACTACATTTGGGGCCAAGACTCTAGTGGCTTCTGAGCCTGGCTTCAGAATTCCTTTCATAAAATCACATAGATTCTAAAACTTTGTGGCAAGTGGTTGGAGCAATCAGTATTGGTTAAGTCATCAATTAGCTGTTTGCTTTTTTAGATTAGGATATTGAATACCTCTTTGCATTATTTAATATGTGATTTCACAAAAAGGATTTTTTAAAAAACTGCATTGAGTTATAGGTGCATATATTATATGTGTGTAACCTGATACATTTTCAGATGCTGACCACTCCTTGACTTACAACAACTTCATCAAAGAAAGACCCTTTGTGGTTCAAAACTCCAGAGTCCCCATCACACGCTTGGAAACACCATTTCTCCTGCTGTACACACAAGTCACTATTTGCCTCTTTATGCTGTAGATTAACTTGTTCTGCTTTTGTACATTATATATGTAAGTATACATGATATTTAGTATGTTAAATATGATATCTATTTTTATGTCTGTATGACTTATTTTGCTCAAAGTTATGTTTTAGAACTTTACCCATTATATTGTATATAGTTATAAATCATTTACTTTTATAATGCTTCATGACTATATCATAATTTACTTGTATCTGTTACTGTTGGTGGAACTTGGTTGTTTTCTAGCTTTTGGCTTTTACTAAAAGAGTGGTAAATAGTCTATCAAACAACTTTTGATGAAGTTGTGTGTACACATTTCTGTTGGGAATATACCCAGGAGTAGAAATACTCGGTTATACGATATACATGCATTTGTAGTTCAAAGTGGTTTTAGCAAATTACATTGGTACCAATAATGTTTAAGGAATTTGGTTGATTTATCTCTTTATCAAAAATGGATATGGTGTTCTTTTTCATTGAAAATGGTTTCTTTTGGACACACTTCTACTTCATCTTGCATGCCAGGCCACATGGAAGTCTTTACATTCTTGTTCCATTGCATCTGATTCTCTCTTAATTAATAACTTCCATGGCATAGAATGAACTTTAAGTATGCAGTTTAGACTTTCTACAAATGTAATACCCATGAATTTGTTATCTCAGTTAATATAGAAACTATTTCCATTACCCAAGAAGTTTCCAAATTTAATAATGTTCTTCCACATTTTCCATATTCTGGGTTGTGGAGCTTCCTGGAGTGTGTCGGATTTGGTCTCAGTCTAAGTAATTATTTAATTCACTTATGTGTATTAGTGAAGACGTCAAGATACTTAGTTTCACCTGGCTGAATTTTTAGTGTTGCTGATGTGTCTTACTTTAGAGATTAAGAGAACCATCCATGGTTCTGATTGTTTTTCTCTTCTTGAGATTTTCCTTCCTGTCTATAAATTTGTGGTAGAACTATGCAGTTTTTTAAATTTGCAAAACACTGCTTGTACTTCTATTCACCAAGTATAATACATAGAATCTATCAATAAATCTTCCAATGCCTCAAGGACAGTATTTGTCACACAACAGAATAAAGGCATGAAGGATGCAGAGATGCTTTGTTCCATGTGATTGAACTCTTCTTTCAGCACAGCGCACTCTGTTTTATGAGATTTGTGCTGTTACGTTCAACACTGTAGGAGGATGTAAATACAGTGGAAATGGCAATTTAAGCAGCCAGCACTGTTAGAATATGTGGTCCTTCCCTTTTTTGGTGCTTAAGAACTCTACACAAAATGGAAAATGATCATATGAATCCTGATGTGATGGATGTAAAACAACATTTGATTCCCACAGAGAAGCACTTCTTCATAATCTCTGTTAAGGTTAAACTTCTTTCAAAAATTCAACAAAGAACATAGCATGGAAATTGACTCTTAGTAACACCTGTTAAAGGGGAAAAGGAGAATATTTTCCAGCAGGGTAGTGAAAGGAAAAACTGAGAGTGTGACTAAAAAGCGATATGAAGAACTCTTCTGTGGATGCTAACATTGATTTCATACCCCTGCGTTAGCTGCCAATTCTACTTTAAATAATCAGGCCTCTGCTGTTAAAGAAATAGATGGAACATTTCATGAATACTGCAGAATTACAAGTTCTTGGGAGGAGATGTAGCCACGATATATACCACCCCCATGTGAGATAATGTGAGACATCCTGTCTTTCGGATAGAGACGAGTAAGCAGGTGAGATGTTGGCAAAAGTGAAGGTAAAGTATGATTATTGCAAATAGAAGACTGATTTGGAAATTAGACTATTTTGAACTATTTTGAAACATTTTATAAATATGCACATATTTACACTTTATTTTTCTCTTTCCCTTTATCTTTATTATTGACACTAATGCAGATGTCCCCCTGTCCCTGTCTTTGCCTACAACCCCCATCCCTGTGCCTCGTTCCTTCTGGCAGTCAGTCACCTCCCTGTCGTCTGTATCTATGAGTTATGCATACATATTCCTTGGCTAATCCCTGCTCCTTCTTCCATCCAGTCTCCCTCCCCCTTTATTTATATGTCAATAAAGAAAATGTCGACATTTCCATTAGTACATCCTAAAAAATGGACTATTCTTGACTAATCATCTTGGCACATTCTATGGAAATTTATATTCCTATAGATCATAGAGAAGATATTAGCAAGTACATTAGTCAGATCCTACCTTCCCATCATATTTAAAATATTAGGACCAATTCTTTCCTCCTTCCTTCCTTCCTTCCTTCCTATCATCTCCATATTTTATATATATATATATATGCAAAGTGATGTAAAAATATCTAGAGAAATAAGAATCGAACTCACAACTCCAGTGTTTCTTTAGTGGAAGCAGTTGATAGTGGGGTGGTATATATAAGGATATTTCATCTTTAATTATATACTTCTGTATTGTTGGCATTTTTATAATGTATATATATTCATGTCTTGCCTATGTAGTTTTTAAAATAAGGCTACTCGGCTGCAAACACATGTCACCAGTCATGCACATGGGACGATGACTCTGAGAGCAGAGCTCTGAGCCAGGAGTGTGGAGCCATGGCCACAGAGGGTCATCCCTAGACTTTGCAACCTGATAGAGTTAGTTCTGTTGGATTCTAAATTGCATAAGACTAATAACTCCATTGTTTTATTCATTTTCTTCCACTTCAAATGGGATTATTTATAACTTTTATTCCATGCCTGTTCCACACATTTATTTGGGAAGTATATTACTTATTTTTTTACTTAACACATCTAGAGATGGAGAAAAATGTTTCCCTAGGATGAAATATACTCAGAGCTCACCTCCCTACTGTAGATGGTTTAGATAATGAGATTTGTGGCTCTTGAGATAATAATACAGAAGATTTTGAACTTGACTTGATATTGTAATGTGTTCAGGTTATTTGGGACATAAGGATAGGGTGAATGTATCCTGTATGTGAAATGAATGCATTTGCTTGGGGGCCAGGGGACAGACTGTAGCTGGTTGAATAATGCCTCCCCCATGAAATGTTAAAGTCCTGATCCTAGGAACCTATGAATAGGATGTTACCTTATGTGGAAAAGGAGCTTTGCAAATATGATTGAGGATTTTGAAATGGGAGAGTTACCTGAGTAGATCAAATGTATCACAAGAGTCCTTATGATCATATAATTGCCTCTCTGCTTAGTCAAGGAAAGGGAGGTTGTGCTATAGCAAACTCTTCTTGCTGAACCCATTTAAATAATATATATGAAATAGAATAATCTATGTCTCAGCTCAAGGAAAAATATACCTCTAGAAGAAACCTAGATTTTCACATGTTTCTGTTGCATTTTTTTAATAATCTAGTTCCCTTGCTTTGAAATTTTTTTTATAAGAACTAATACAACCATTTTATTTCTGATAGTTTCCTGTGTTGCAGTTAGCTTACATATCCTATCTATAGTCTTAGATGCAACTGCACAGCAATGAAAGTCATATGACTAGACAATTAATTCTGCAATATAAGGAGCAAGAGGGACTAAGTCCAGGCCAAGAACAGGCACATTATCTGGGCAACTTCCTCAGCAAAATTTTGGCAATGGAAAAGATGTGGATGTCTTGGATTAAAGTCCTCCCTCCTGACTTTAACCTTAAACAAAAGCAGAAACTGGAAAAGGAAAAGGTTAAAAGTAGCTCATAATGCTCTCAGCAGGAAGCTGGTATAGCCCTAACAGCTAAAGTTGTAGTATTATCACACTAGACATAAACAATTCCACAGAACACCATCACTAGATAAGGTTACTTAACCATGAAAAAGCAAGGCAAAAACAAGACCACTCTGTAATCATGTCTGAGCACAGAATAAAGTAAGAACTCTGTGCAAACCTTGATTATACTCAAACACCCCTCTTGTTTGACTACTTGTCTCTGCTTACTGAAAACACTCAGTCCAGAGCAAACCCCATTTGCTTACTTGAAATTTACACCAAATACCTAACCTGAGCCCAAATCTTATGAACAAGTTTCTTCTAAACCCCAATAGTAACTTACATTCCTAACAGTTCTATATTTTGTATGGTTGCCTTTGTTGCAACAGGTATCCCCAAACCCCAACTATGGTTATTCCTGACCATCTTTGACCAAATGGCACTGACATAACCAGGTCAGATTTCAAGCACATCAAAGAACAGAGGTTTATTTTTCATTACAAACTGACAGACAGGGAAGCTCTGCTTCACATTGACCTCAATATGGGCAAAACAATACAGTTCCCACTAACTGGAACATCAGTGATTGATGTGAAAGATAGGCAAAGGGTATGTTATTTTTGTTAAATTTATCTCTAATAATTAAACTTCTACTTTACCACTACCAAAAATGAGGAAAAAGACTTTACCACTACCAAAAATGAGGAAAAAGACAAAGAAATGGAAAGCAGAAGAGAACAAATAAAAACCATCCAACTATTATTAATTCCAGAAAGAAAAAGAGAAAATCATAAGAGGAAATAACCAATGCAATGATAGGAGAAACTTCCCCAGAATGGAAAATATTCATCTTCAGATTGAAATTATTAGCTGAACCTCTACCACACTAAGTAAAGACCTACATAAAGCATATAATGTTAAAGAGAGAATTAGCTCTTAGCCATTAGCAGCCAATATACCCAGCAGCCTGGAAAATGACTGGTCCAACACTAGAGGTGGGGCATTTGAGTGGTTCATCATAGCTCCCACTACATTATAACCGTTTTCCCTTGTACACAACTTTACCTTATCTGGGGCAGCTCTTCCAGGATTATGACTAGTAGGAAGATAAAACTAACTACAAAACTTACTACTCCAACTGGTCTCTAGAGATGGTGTCTCACTGAGGTTCCAGAGTTGGTTCCACTTCAAAAAGCTTGGACACTTGGCACTGGTGGTAGCTGGTATAGCCTTGATAGGAGGGTGATCTTGCTGAGCCCATGCCTCGCCTCCACCCACATCACTACACCATGTATACTCCATTTAAGAGAAATGTGCCAACGCTGTTCATGGCTAATGCCAGAGGCTGCCTGACATCACCTGCTCAGGTTGCTTTTTTTACCGGATTATTTAATGTCTCTTATTTATTTTGTGGCAGATGCTCTCTGCATGCTAAAATGCAATAACAAGATCTAAATTCTTTGTGCCTACTTTCATAAATCTGTTTATGTGTTAGAGGGTGTACTTTATACTGTTCCAGCTTGTGACAGAGTAGGTTTAAAAGAAATGGGGAGTTTATTGGAAAGGGAGATAAAAATTATAGAACACAATTCATCCCTTTCTCTCTTGGCACCCACTCATCATTTTTTTCATCTGAAAAATGCATGTCCCTAATACAAAGGACACAATAAGTTCTGGAAACTACATAAAATCCTATTAATAGATACTACTAGAAATAGGAAAGAAAAGAAACAATTATCATAAACATAGATATGATAGTTTTCATATAATTAGTTAGTCATCAGGCCTGGACTGGTAATCACAGGTACCTTCTGCTACCAAACCACATATGCTTTTTAATCTTTAGCCACTCCCCATTTGAATGGCACTGTTTATCTGGTGGAGGAACCTCTAAATTCTTATTTCTATAGGATTTAAGTCTTTGGTTATCCTCTAGTACTTTGTCACTGACCTGAACCATTGGGTAAGGCATTACTAAGGGGAGCCTTTTGGATCATGAATCACTTGGGTTCCTGGAATTGCCCTCCTTTCTCCCATGTTACAGAAAGGTATTTTCTCCTCTGAAATCAGGATCAGTCACCTCAGGTAATACAATAATCACTCTTCCGTCTGCAGGATTAAGAGAAATAGGAGTGAACACAAACTGATCAGAGCACAGCCTCAGCTTCCAATTTAATAAAATCATAATGGTGTTTCCTGGTGAAAGTATTTCTTTTGTGAGTACAGAAATCTAGATAAGCAGAGAGCCTGAACAATGGAGATGAAGACCTAAAATCTGTCCAATAGGTTATGACTTTAACAGTGAGAGAAATCACTACCGATTCTACTCTTTGATTCTTAAATACATGCTATCTATGAAGGAGATGACAGTGTATATTGGCCACGGGTTTAAGGCATATAATACATCCTTTTGATTGATACCCTAATTTAGTAGACTATTGTATCTTACGTGTTGTGGTGATGGAAGATATGGTAATACCTATAAATTCTGTGTATCACCTTTGCATTGCTATATATCTCCTGATCAAAGGATATTTTGTATGGAATATCATAACAGTTGATAAGGCATTCTGTAATTGCGTATATGGTAGTTCTAGCAGAGTAATTATGGATAGAGATGGCAGATGTGTTTCTGGAATACGTATCTATTCCTACGTGTATCTGCAGGGTGAGGTGAAGTGGTTTCCTCTTATTTTGTGGAAGACTGAATTATTGTCACAAATATCAGCTCCTTTCTTTGGAAATGTATTATATGCCAGTGCCTCTTGCTTATGTCATTTGCTCATCCTCCTTGTAAACGGTTTCAGAGATTACTTTCTCAATGCTGCTACCGGGCTTCATCATGTGGATTGTTTTGGTCAAGAGCAAATGGGCCTTGGCTGGTGTGGTTCAGTGGCTTGAGTGCTGGCCTGCAAACCAAAGCGTCACTGGTTTGATTCCCAATCAGGGCACATGCCTGGGTTGTGGGCCAGGTCCCTGGCCAGGGGTATGTATGAGAGGCAACTACGCATTGATATATCTCTCCCTTTCTCCCTCCCTTTTCCTCTTTCTAAAAATAAATAAATAAAATGTTTAAAAAAGAAAATGAGTGGCTGTGATTATATTATTTGCACACATAGAAAAGAGAATTTTAATTATGTAATTAATTTGTTTCAGTCTCTTCTGATTTTTCCCTTTGTCACAATAGCAGGATACCCTAAACTGGAGCTGCTCCTTCACAGTGGGCTCCGGATTAGTATATTAGAACATAAGCCAAGTGGAACAGACCCACAGTAAGCACATGTTACATGAACAAGAAATAGTTTTTGCTGCTGATAATGTTTTAAGCCATTGAGCGTTTAAGATTGGATTTTACTATAACAAAATCAATCTAATCAAGATCTCCATCATATCAGGCTTTCATGCTAATCATCATGTCACCAGGTGGTCAGTTAGTACCCCCAAGAAATAAAACAGAATTGGGGGTGAAATATTGGCCTCTACTTTTGGCAAGTCGAGAACAACAGCAGTAGGTAAAGCAGCCTGGAAAAGGAAATACCTAAATGCCTCTTGTTTGATTGATACATATCTCCCATTCCCAACATCAGTCTCTTCTTTGTATTAGTAAATAGACCTATTGGGAAAGCACCTGGATGGCTTCTCAATGGAGCACAGTTCATATGCCCCATCTCAGAACTGTTGAGAACTTCATTTATGGTGACAGTCCACTGGTAGGCATTTATAGGCATCAAAATATTTTTACACTCTTTGCTTATTTGGACAGGTCCATACCTCACCCCTGAATTCCTCATCACTGATTTTCCCATTTTGTTTTAAGTCCTTGACTAGCCAGCCAACCTATGAGCCACTACTCCCATATCATCACAGATGTGCATCTCAGACTATCACGTCTTTTACATGCAGTGATGTACCTCCACTTCCCAAAAGTCTGCTGACTACAGGGATGTCCCTACACTATGGCTTTTCAAGGAAATTCCTGAATGGGACTATAATGTAGGAACTATCCAGTTTTGACAGTTTCTGGCATATGGTTCACATTATTCTAGAAACTAAACCCATACATTTTCTTTCTTTTATTCCTTTCCCTCTTAAATGTCACATGTGGAGTGGTGGTAGATCCTGGTTTGCCTGGAACACTTCTGACTTACACGCACTGTCCATTCTTAATTATTCATAGTGCCACTTTTCACTCTCAAAACTGTGCTGGTTTAGATGTGAACTCTATGGTCACATTAGTCACCGGTACAGACTGAGAGAGAGGTGGTTCCAGACTTGCTTGGTGCCAGTCTTGTAAATTCTTTTCCCATTACACAGTGGTACCCTACCGTACTCATCCAATTTTATGACTCAGTAGATCAGTTAATATCCTGTTGATTATGTGCAGGCAGGGACACATGATTATTTGTTATCCTGTGGTCAAGTATTTTGTTTCTGTTGGGGACCAGTATAAAGTCACAAGATGCTTTTCAAGCAGAGAAGAGTTGGTGACTGAAAGATCCATGACTTCCTCTAAAAACTTAGGGGTCTCTGCTATTTCTCCTATTGGGGCTTCCTAGAGCTCCATAGAGCATCTGTCTGCCATAAACACTCCCAATACTATCAGGTCTGCTGATTGAATCCAAATTGAAAGGCATCTTTCTCTGCTGCAGAGTCTTTTCTTATTCTAGACACCACTCAAACCTGGCAGATTAATGAGTTATCCAGTAATGGGTCGGAGAAGCACACATAAACATGATGCATGGTGTCTCAAAATCCAAGGGTCTGAGTAAGTACTGAACGTCTTTCTTCATGGTGGGCAGTGCAAGGCCCAGCAACTTGCTTTCACTTCAAAGAGAATATTCTGAGCTATTTTCTATGCTACTGAACCCATGTAAACTTCCCTGAGGTGGCGAGTTCCCAGAAATTGAAAGGTTTATAATCTATTCCATTGTATAGATGTACCTTACTATAGCATTTTGAAGGCTTATTAATTGATCATAATCAGATTAAAATATTGTCATCAATATAAAATAACAGTAATAAAATATTGGCACAAGCAAGAGATCACTCAGCTTTATTATGATCATAGCCCCAAGTAAGGAGAGTAAGGGTATACTGACATTGCTGCTGCTGCTGGTTAATTTTATTAACAGGCATGAAAAAAAGAAAGCTCTTGCACATGACACTTTGTTGATTAACTCTAGTAAAGACACTAACTTAAGCAATTTAACAGTGATTGTCATCGTCACCTGATTAATTTTGTGATAATCTATAGTTTTCTCCATGACTTGGTTATTTTTTTGCATTGGCTACCAGGCAGTTAAATAAGGATGTGGTAGGAACTGCTATCCCTACATCTTTAAAATACTTGCAGTTGGTACTAATCTCTGCAAATCTTTCCTATATTGCCTTGGCTTTTTATGACTCTCTTGGCAGGAGTGGACAGACCCAAGGGTTTCCACTTGAGGTTTTCTATCATAACAGCCTTCCCTCTACAGATCGTAGACCCTATGCAGGACTCCTGCCAGTAAGTGAGTGTAAGTAGTCCCAACATATGGCTGGGCATTGGGAAATAATCACAAAATGTCTTTGCCATAAATCTCCTACTGAAAGTTAAGTTAGGGTTTTTCCCAGTAACCCTTATGTTTTTCACTTGGATACATTAACCATTTCTAGGTTGTTGAACTACTTTATTTGTAGTAACTTCATGATTAACTAAACTTTGCCACAGCCCCCCGTCTCTCAAAACTAAGATTATCACTGATTTCAGTGGATTATTATTATTATTACTATTATTATTATGAAACTAACACAAACTATGTCAAATAAACATTGACACTTAATCTGCGCACCTCGAGGTTTTCATTATTTGTGCTGAGATCATGTAGCCCAATTTTACTGCAGAATCCCTCATTGTTAGGTCTGGCTTATTGAAGAACCCCTATAGAGCTTTACACGCTGGTTCCACTTTCACCAATAGGCTCCTTACACCCTAGTAACTGAGTCTCCTTCGGGCTATTGCAGAGAAGGGGATTTTTATAGGTAGATGAGGATTTTATAATAATAGAGCTGGTCTAATATTTATGGCAACCTGAATCTTCAGACTCTTAGCCATAAAAGTTCTGGTATTTGATCCTTGATGACTGTAGGCTTTTTGTTGAGTTTAACTTTCAATTATTCAAGATAGCAAGGGGGGCTGGCAAGGTATATTCAGGGGATTTGGGAGGCTTAAAGATCTCCTACTAATACCATTCCAAGATACTCAACTCAATGCAGTAAATCCTCAATCCCAGGTAAATATACCTACCAATATATTCATCAATACTTATATTTTATCCTCACTGGTTTAATATCTCTAGGGTACACTCAAAAAGTGCCCCCCAAATTCCTGATAATAGAAATTAGTGACATAGCATATTTGGAGTATAGAGTATCTTCTCTTGAGGCACGCTATGAAATTTGCAGTCTAGTTTCTAACTTATTATGGACTTGAAGCCAAGAGGTGAGGTGGGGGTATGTCCTGAGAAACCAGCAACCTTTTCTGAGGAAACAGCACGAAGCCTCTTTTAAAACACTGTGTACTAATAGAAACTTTGCAGTAAAGTAGAAAGATCAGGATACTGACATTAAAAGGATAGTTATTACTTGTTGTTCCCGAGAGGAGGGGGCCATGCTGTGCTCTGGGTGGGGTGCACATAAGGAAGCACCAGGGTCAGTCAGGGGCTGAGGCAGATGGAGAACCGTGAGCAAGAAACTTTATTGTGGTTTTCATGTGGAGGAATGGGTGAAGCAGGGGAGTCAAGTTTAGGACTGGCCAGTTTGAATAATTTCAGCGGGCTCTGGGGCATAGGGACTGTCCCTGGTTGCTGCTACCAGGCTCTTGTGGTGACTAGGGCAGGTAAATGGTGCCCCAGAGTGTGAGTGCCAGTGAAGGAGGTGGCCGTGGCATAGGCTCCGGACCAGTTGGCTCGTACAATATTTGAGAGGCGCGCTCACACTGGAGTTGTTGACTGTCTCTGGGAAGCGGCCAACAATGGGAGGGCAGACCCTCCAGGGGCAGCAGGGCCCCGGGTGCCAAAGCTTCAGAATGCAGGACATAAAACACACGGTTAATATAAGCCTCAAGCATGACTCCCTTTACGCTGAGGGATGTGTGTGAGTGTTGAAGGTATGGGCACAGAGGAGGACATTTCTGCTGGCAAGCTGGATTCAGGGAGATTTGGCTGTTCAAAATTTTTGTATTGACTGCCTCTGCTCCAATGTCCCCACATGATATCTCAGGCTTGTTCTTTCTCGTTAATGACCTTAATGTAGTATAAAATTCTCTCAAGATTTGATACTTAAGTGGTGCTAGAACCTAACAGCTTTTAGTGTATATTTGCTACAACTACAGGAGACAAGAGCATCTCCAAAATGGCCATAAAGATTTTCTGATTTTTTCCCTCAGTTTTTTCTTAGTTGGGCATTCCAGGACTTCAGTTCATCCTTTTCACTATTTATGCTTTCTAGGCTGGTGAGAATAAGCCAACTGACTCCATGATGTTTATAACTGTGATTGTTACTATAGTTACCAATTGCTCTAGCCACTTGACCTGTGCCTGTACTACATCCCTCATCCCATGCTGCCAGGGAGGATAATTTGACTTATGACACTGCCACATGCCACGGGCATTACCACTGGCCCATTAGCCCCAGCAAGGAGGCTATTTCTTCTCCTCTCAAATATACGAGCAGCTCAGTCATAGCATTGTATTTTGATATGATTCTATAATTCTAAAAGGTGGAAAGTCCTGTTTTCTAAAGCTACTTCAAAAGCCAATTACTTTGTTAGTCAATGTCGCAGCTGGAAAAAGATGGAACATTCACAGTAGCTGAGGAAAATTTAGTAAATGGATGTCGTAGTGAAGTGTAGGGGTGGTATAAAGAAACCATCAGGAGATATCGCAGTTCCCTGGAGCTAGCAAAAGTGGATAGGTAGCCTTCTAATGCCCTGATCTCCAATAGCAAGCAGGGAAAGCAGTTATCTAAACCCAGGGTGGGTAGGTGTGCTGAGAGGACCCTCTGATAAGAACTGCTCTCTCTCTCAGAGGAATGCACCTCTAACCCTGAGGGAAGGAAGTCTATGAAATAAAAATAGGCTCAATTATTTCTAGCCTCTCATTTTCTACTAGAACACCCTATGGGTGGAACACAAACAGAAGCCTGACCATGAAGGATCAGGGAACTATGGGCTTACAGGTCAGCTTCCAGTGTCAGAGGAAGGCCAGTCTAGAAGGTGAACTTGGTGGGCAAATGCAAAATACCAGCCCAAGAGGAAAAAATCAGAGCTAGTTCTACCACCTTGATCTTTTTCTTCTATGGACCTGATGGGGTTCTTTCTTCTTTCTGTAGACACAATGGTATTAAACATCAGTTTTTGACTCTATTTTTCTCTTTCTAATAAAGTCAGTTCTTCCATACTAAAATATTTTAGTCTTTCAAATCAGAGGGTCAATGTTTTATGAATTTCAGGAGTGAACATTTTCCCTTTGCCTTGTTTTCCTTTGTAAGATACATAGAGATCGACACTTCTAAAACACTAGCAATCTGAGAGAGGCATTCCTCCCTTTTTTAAAATTTTAATTGTTGTTCAAATACAGTTTTCTGCCTCTTACTCCCATCCCAGCCCACCCCCCCAGCCCTCCCCACCTCCCTCCTGTTTCCACCCCCCACCTTGTTTTTGTCCTTTATACTTGTGTCCTTCATACTTGTTCCTGCGAACCCTTCCCTTTTTCCCTTGAAATTCCCTCCCCTCTCCCCTCTGGTCACTGTCAGCCTGTCCTCTATTTCAGTGTCTTTGGTTATATTTTGCTTATTTGTTTGTTTGTTTTGTTGATTAGGTTCCTGTTAACGGTGAGATAATATGGTATTTGTCTTTTACCGCCTGGCTTATTTCACTTAGCATAATGCTTTCTAGTTCTATCCATGCTGTTGCAAAGGGTAGGAGCTCCTTTCTGCTGCATAGAATTCCATTGTGTAAACGTACCATAGTTTTTTGACCCATTCATTTACTGATGGGCACTTAGGTTGCTTCCAACACTTGGCTATTGTAAATTGTGCTGCTATGAACATTGGGGTGCATAGGTTCTTTTGGATTGGTGATTCAGGGTTCTTGCGATATAATCCCAGCAGTGTAATTCCTGGGTCAAAAGGCAGTTCCATTTTTAGTTTTCTGAGAAAATTCCATACTGTTTTCCATAGTGGTTGTACTATCCTGCAATCCCACCAACAGTGCACTAGAGTTCCCTTTTCTCCACAACCTCTCCAACACTTGTTGTTTGTTGCTTTGTTTATGATGGCCATTCTCACTGGTGTAAAGTGATATCTCATTGTGGTTTTAAGTTGCATCTCTCTGATAGCTAGCAATACTGACCATCTTTTCATGTGTCTCTGGATCCTCTCTCCCTTAACTTAAAGACTTTATTTTGGGCCCAAATATATGAGGAAGAAAAAAGAAAAAAACACAACCAGATAGATTACAGTGGCATTTTCTGCTCAGAAAATATTTTCATAGACCTGTGCTTTAATCCAGGCTTTGCTTCTTCTGAGTTTTATTGACTGGCTAATTTTTTTTTAAAGTTTTTTTTCTGAATCTCAATTTCTCCATAATTAATATATGGGTTAGAATACCTAACTTGAACAGAAATTGTTGCTGTAGATAAACTAAATAATGCTCCTGGCCCTGTTTCTAGAACATATTAGAACATGAGTAATTAGACAGAATCATTAATAGCACAGACATAGAAATAAAAGAAGAGAAAATATTGATTTAAGTATCTAAAAGATGAATGAAGATACTGGAAGAAACTTAGAAATTAATTCTCAAAACATCTTTAATAGCTCTTAGAATCCTCATGAAACAGATTTATTTATATACCTGAGCTGAATGGAAATGGACAATCACCAGCCATGTATTTGTACTGAAATGCCATTCTTTTCCTTTCTTTTCTTTTCTCTTTTATTTTATATTCTTTTGAATTTTAGAGCTATCACCACATCCACACAGATTTCCTTTTGATAAAATAATTAAACCCTTGTGAACCAAACCTTTGAGATGTGTGTGCCATCCAATACATTGGCTACTTTGGTGCTCAACATGGAACGGAAGACATCAATGATTAATTCAAAATGAAAACACCAGTCTAGGCTGCATATGTTACAAAGCAGGGATATCATTAAAGTTATTTACATTTGGAATTTCAGCAGTCCCCAAAATCAGCTTTATTCAAAGCTTCTTATACAAAAATCAGCTTAGTTTTTGGTTGTAAACAGTTCTGCTGAAGGCAATAAATTTTGGGTTTCAAGAGGATCCCTTGTTCAATTCAGATTAGTTTAGGAAAATCGTTAGTTACATTAAAATCTTATATGGTAGACTTACTCCTTCAAACTTACACCAACAATTTTCCAGTGCATTTTTTTGTCTACGGGTGTATTTTTTCCACCAATGCTCTAGAATGTAAAACTGAGGGACTAGTCATCTATTGGGCAAGACCCATTCCTTCTGCTTTGATATTATTTTTCCTATATAAAGTGAGTACATTTATTATATTCACTATTATTTCTATACAGACTCTCTAATACTATCCCCATTTTGTCCCTCAAGAAGTATAGCATATGGCAATATTTTTAAAATACAGAGAAAAATATCACTTACTAGTTTGGGTCGATCATTACCCATTCTCCTTTCCTTTTGGTAACATTTTCTGAGTTGCTTTTGGGACACTTGCCCTTCCTCATCAGTCCATCTAACGCTGTGGAACCCGAACCTATGCTCAAACAGAGGTTCCAAGGTAGTAAACATATTTCTTCAAGCTGTTCATGCTTTTTTATTGGTGGTGGTGGGGGGTGCGTTCTGTTCTCATTAAAGTCAATTAGATATGAATAGAATATATATTCTCAATACAGGCTTCTTGGAAGAACACATTCTTGACTTACAACACAAGTTATTTGGAGAGAATAATTTCATTTGCAGGAATGAAGAGAGGAAGTGCATAACTATGGCAGCTATGGGCAGCCATTCTGCGACCATGAAGCTTTAGCATGGGGCAGACACAATAAAGTACAGGGAAGAGAAATGCAGCAAATTGTAGCCTTTGAAGACATTCACACCTGACTAAAGCCTTCCCAATTTCTGCACATGTTCCAATTTTAGGTATATGTACAATAAAGGGCCATAATTTTTAAGCTTACCTAGGTACACTACTTTATTACTTGGTTTATTGTTTGCAATAGAGAAATTTCTAACTAATATTAGCATTTATCCATTTTAATACACGTCTTTATTCAATCTTCATTTTCAGTCAGTTACACAGGCTCAGAGATTCCCGCAGTTCTTTCTACGTGTGGATGCAATTCAAACCAAATTGTTTCCACTTTCAAAGTTTTCATGGAAAATTGCCTTGGTTTGATTCAGATATAGAAATGTATTTTAGTTACAATTTTAAAATGGAGTTTAACTGTGTTTTGCTACCCCATTTACTCAGAGTTACCTGCCAGTTTAAACAAAAAATGTGGAAAATGCTTGATACAAACATACATATGTTTTATATATAACATGCACATATAAAATAATGCATAATATATATTATTGTAAAAGATAATATATATTTGAAAAATTATTTAAACTAATTTATAATTGTTTTCATTTAGGTAAGATAGAAAGTGTCATTGAGATTTCTCACATTTAAATTTTCTATAAAATCAGTCAGCATTAAATAATAAAAGGTAACTTAAAACACATTCCCAATATAAAATTTACTTCTTATTCATGTAACAATTAATTCTGCTGTATTTATTGAATTATAACCTGTGCATAAAAATAAATATTATGTTCATGGTAATTTTTGACACAATAATTAATATGCCACTAAATTAATTTTTGATACTCATTAAAATTATATTTTCCATTTCTTTTGTTTCACTTAACTTTTTTTTTAAATCAGGAGTACAAGTAATTTACAGAGATACTTTTCTTATTGACAACTCCCTATGCATTACATAAAGAGATCAGTTAATTTGCCTCAAGTTACTAAATTGAAGTTCAAAAATAAGACATTCAGATTTGAATTCTATTGTCTTCATTACTAAACTTGACTTATTAACATCATCATCACCATCATCAAGATTATAATAGTAGCAGAATTATGTATTAATTACAATATCAGTAATTATTAAAATATTAATAATTATGAAACAATTATAAAAATGTTAATGTCTAGACTTGAAATAAAGTGCCTTCTCGCTAGCTGGCTAGCCTTCATTTACTGACAGTCATTCATTTGACAACAGAGATAATTCAATGACAAATACAAGCTTCTTCAATCTTCATCTGCAGTCATATTTGCCAAACTTTAATTCTGGGCTATCATACTATATACATATTCTGTGTGCCTAACAAGATGAATATTATTAGAATTAAAAAGAAACTTTAAATATCCAGTTTTTTATCTGGTGTTTTGAATCCTGATCTGTAGGGAGCACACGGAATGAAGGTGGAGATGAGAGGTAAGAGGTGTTGCCTTTGTCTGAATTCCCCACGACTTCAGACCCACTTTGTTCCCATAGCTAAGACAGAGGTATCTCTGAAGAGCGTGAATGTGTTCAGAAATATGTATTAAAAGGCCCTGTTACATTCCCAGTTGAAACTCTTTGGAGTGCAAACACAGAAACAAAAATAAAACAAAACTCAAAAAGCTTGTAGGAAACTTTTGAAATACTGCAGCTACTGATGTTTGAGATAATGGTACTTTAAAGGAGCTAACATGTAAATTAGACTGTGGAATATTTTGCCCCCACTGGAAGTGACTGTTTTCAAGTTCCCTTCACTTAGAGTTTTTAAAAACAATCTGTCAGAATGTTTGAACTATTTTTTCTCATTACTTTTTAAATAGACAGTTCCTGTTCAACCGCAAGTTTTCCAAAGCCATTAATGAGCAGATTGTTAACTAAACAAGAAGATGGGGATACACCGAGTTTGTTATGCAAGGTTTTCCAGAATTAATTTGGCGGAAAGGACAGAGTCACCGATGTCCCCTTTCCTCTGCTCCTCACTGAGTGGCTCCTCTAGCACTGTGTAGTGCTAGAATGCAATTTGGATCTCTGACAATTAGAGCAGTTGTCAGATATGGGCAGTCAGGTTAGGTTAATGGTATTTTATTATCCTTTCACAGAAAACAGTGCCATCTGAGTCAGACACAGTATGTATTGTGCATTCCCCTACCTCCTCAGGAAAAGATCATCAAAACCCACATATGGTCTGCAGACTTGATTTTCAACCATTTTCATCCCGTGGCACGCATAAACTAATAATTACTAAAATTCTGCAGCACACCAAAAATTGTGCTATAGTTTTTGCTAATATAACAAAAAATAGATATGATTTTGATTTATTCACACTGGACAGCTAATGTTGTGTTGGCTATTGTCTTTTTGTTTTTTTAAATTTGACCATGTAGGGGAAAAGCAGTGTCTGTGATGAAATAGTCAGGTGTTGTGTGTTTTAAAGATTTTTGTGGCGCACTGGTTGAAAATCACTGGTCTACAGAATGACCTTCTTTTCCAGAAGTTATGTCTCACAAACACCTTTTTCTTTGAATAACCATTTAAAATCTGAAAAGAAAAACTTTTTTGACTGTTCCCCCCTTTTCAATTTTGATTTTTCTCTTGCTTATATTTGTTAGTTGTGTATATATACATAAACAGATTTAAGAGCTAATTGATATATAGTCAACTAACTTAAATATGAAACGATTTTTTAGTTCACTCTTTTGACTGAACTGAGTAGTTTAAGACTGATATGGTAAGTTTAAGATGACAAAATGCTTGACCTTATACCCTTGTGGACAAGGAATGTTCTCAGTTTTAGAGTTCTGCTTTTATACACACGTAAACATCGGGATTCCTCTCACGGTCAAGGGTGACACTACAACTTCTACAAGTGGCTTGTGGGAATGATCATAAAGGTAGACAGGGCCAATGCTGCGTGACCACTGGAGTCAGGAAACAAGTCTGTAATTGCCAAGGGTCCCAAAGCTGACTTCAGAACCATCAGAGGGGAAAGTCAGAATAAACGTTTCAACAAAAGGAGCACTGTGGGTGAAATTGGGAGTAATTATGAATACGTAAACTGAGCTTTTTTGCTATGCATGTCAGAGTTTGGGTGAGGTCTTAGGAAAATTAATGGAGAAAACATTTATTAGAATATAACATAGAGTAATTTAAGCCTTTTAGCAACTCATAAATTGTAGCCTATAAAACCTGTAACTGTTCTTCTCCATAAGAGTTAATGTCTTGCTTTAACCCTTTATAACAGTGACAGGAGAAAGCCCCCAGGACATGACTCTGTGACTGATAAAAACAGAAAGTGGAGAGTCAAATAGCTCTGCCATTTACAACATGGAAGGAAACCGCCTTTTTTTCTTTTCTTGTTCCATTTTTATTGAGGGATAATTTACGAATAAAAATTGTATAATTTAAGGTATGCAATGTGACATTTTGATTTACATATAGATTGTGAAATAATTAGTGCCATCTAGCTAATGAACAAACCCATCACTTCACGGAGTCACTACTTTGTGTGTGCATGTGGTGAGAACTGAGATTTACTCTCAGCAAAATTCGAGTACACAACACACTATTATGACCTATAGTCCCTATTCTGTATCTTAGACCTCCAGAACTGATTTATCCTGTGAAACTGAAACTTTGTACTGTTTGGCAGACCTTGCCCCATTTTCCTCTCTCCCAGCCCCCTAGCATCCAACACTCCACTCTCTATGTGTTTGCCTTTTTGAGATTCCACATGTAATTGAGATCATGCAGTATTTATCTTTCTGTTTTGTCACCTATACCCCCTTTAAGTGATCAGTATAATTTCTGCATATTTTGTATCAATGGGCATATGTTAGGGATATGGTCCATAAAAATTTAAAGCCTGTAAGGCTAGTATTTAAACGAGTCTAAGTTAATTTGTCTTTTGAGTAATAAACCTTTGGTTTATGTTTATAATCATTCTTTAAAACATTTGTTTTTAATCTATCATATGACATTATAGACATTTTTCCTAAAGATTAACATAGTTCTACTGTTCAAATAAATCATCAGACACATCTAAGCTTACTTGTCCTTTTAAGTCAGGCACAAAGTAAATTTAAATATTGCAAGTATAAAGAAAGTTTCTGGTTTCATTTTAACGATCCGAACACATTTCCAGTTAAAAAACATCTTCCAAATTACTCAGACTCCTGCTAAGGAAGGCCGTGCACAGTAGCAATTAGGACAGTTAATCAGCTGGATTTGTCATTTAAAGGGGAAAAATCATTAGCAAGACACTGGGTGGTCAGTGACAGCTTAAATGCTTATAAATCACAAAATTGTCAGCTCCTTCATTTAAAATAAATAGGTTGAGCTTTTTTCAATTTAAAAGTTTTGATCTATGTCACTTTGCCAAAAACCTAAACACTTGGAACCTTGTCATGCAGAAATCTTGAAAACTTGAAACAAGTAACCTGTCCTAGAAAAAGCCACAAAACTCCTGGGTGCAGACTGGAGCCTCGTCAGACCTCAGTTGTCCATTCTGTAGATTTCCGCAGAGTCGACGCTGAGGCCAGCCACTGCACGGCCACTGTGCACCTACAGACAACTGGCACGCCCTCATGAGGTTCACGTACCAGTGTCCCAAAATGTTCTTTGACATATAACAATGAAATTGTTAAAATACCACAAAATGAATAGATTTATTCTATCAAAAGGCTTATCAAATGGACTATCAAAAGGTCTATCAAATAAACAAAGCCATACCTGTGCAAAGAACAAGACGACAAAAAGCACCCAAACACAGCCTGTATCTGTACTTTGAAGATGAACACTAATCAAACTCCTAAAAATAAAAAAAGTCACCTTTAAATTTATTTCAACTAGAGAAGTATCTAGAAGATCTCTAGTACGAATAGTAAGTATACTCTTTTCAACATTAACTTTGTATCTATTGGTAGCCTAGGCTGATGAATACTCAAGTCATTGAATCAACTTTTTCTTTCATTCAATTTTCAAAGTTCTCTGTAAACATCAGAGTAAATCATGACCTAACTCAGTTAGGATACTCTAATGTGTACTAGGATTTTCTAAACTTTCTAAGATAGATGTGGAGTCCATTTTCAAAATATATTTTTCTTTACAATTTTCTTCATAATAAGACAAAATGTAGAAGTTACTGGGACTCAATACAAATGAGCATCCAGATTTTAATCTAATAATCATTTTGGCCTTGTCATTATTAAATTAACTATGATTAATTTCTGAATTTCTGAACTGTGTTAATACACACATACAATTTGATTTGCACAACTTAAATGGTAATTAGAAATAAACAGCCAGCAATAAGTATAAAATTGCCACCACTGCAACTCTTTGAAGAATTCTTTAAACTTAATTACTCAAGTGACATCACTTGAATTATTTACCAAATAATTGTAGGGAGCTTACTCTGCTTTCAACAAAAGAGCTAAAGGTCAGTGAAGTTTTGACCAAGTAAGTAATGCTCAGATAATAATCCATTAAATATAGTAATGGTGCTTTGTAGACGTTAAAGCTGGAATATAGCTAAAGTAACCATTGAACTCATCCAAATTACATGAGTAGTGGAAGCTTTTGTTTGAGAATAAAACTCTTTTTACCTTAGTATCTAGACAGGTAGAGAAATCAATGAAGCAAGGGCATTAAGGTTCTGAGAAAAAGTTGAGACAGAAAATGGAGAAAATGTCTAGACACGTCTATGTAGGTCCAGCAAACTAGACTGGGAGCGGAAAGAAAGAATTGAGTCCAGTGTTGTGTCTTAACTACAGCCTTGTGAGAGAACTTTGGAAAGGCATGGAAGCTGAAAGGTCTAAATTAAAACTTTATTCCTAAAATTTGTACAAAATATTAAAAATCTTATATTGAAAACACCCTGCTTTATTGCCTTTGTGATTGGCTGTCACACTTCAGATGCTGGGTACTTAGCATATTATTGGATAATCCAATAGAATAGACAATGCCCAGGGCAGTATTAGATGGATCATCCTACATTTGAAATGTTGAAAAATCAGGAAAAAAAAATCAATAACCTTACAAAGGAAAAGACAGTAGGGATGTGTAGATTATATTTATCACAAATGCACAATTGGATGATTTTTCACAAACTGAACATACTTGTGGAACCAATACCTAGATTAGGAAAGATTAACCATTATTTTCCTTACTAATGAAAATTGCTCCTAACCAAAGATAGTACCTAACTAATTCTAAAAACCAAGATCAATTTGATATATTTTTGTTCTCTGCATAAATGCTAATACATAAGAAAAAAACTTGCTTGTGTTATTCCATTTGGGATGCTACAACAAAAATACCATCAACTGGCTAGTTCAGAACAACAAACACTTATTTCTCACAGTTCTGGAGGTTGGGAAGGCCAAGATCATGGCCCTGGAAGATTTGATGTCTGATGGGGAGGGCCTGTCTCCTAGCTGGCTGTCTTTTTGCCGTGACCCCACTGGGCAGAAGGGGCAAATGAGCTTTCTCAGGCCTCATTTCTAAGAGTACACATCCCTTCACGAGGGCCCCACCCTAAAGCCACCCTGATTAAGTAATCAGCCAAAACCTCCTCTTCTAGTGCTATAGCATTAGTATTAGGTTTTTAAGACACAAATTTTGGGGGACATAAACATTTGGTCCCCCAAAATGTCCCTCCATGGTAGTGCTGTTTTGTGTGTGGTTTCTTTGGCCCCTTTAGCACTTGTGAAATTTTTCCATATGCCTCATCTAACTGTAGTTTATTCCCACTGCTGTATGCATAACAGAATTTTCAGAGGTGAAGGGGCTAATTTAAAATAATACGCATTTATGTTCATTTTTATTTATTAGGAAAAATATAGCTAGCAAACAAAGCCAAGATTTAGGGATATGAATGTTTAAGACAAGGCTGGGTAATATATATCTGTAAAATGCAAGAGTAAATATAAAGAAAATTATTAAATACTAGTAAAAGTTGCATACAGTAATAGCAAAAAATTATGAGTTCTCTTCAATTGACATCATAATGTCAAGTCTATGTCATCTTATTTGCAGAAGCAGAAGGACTGGGGTGTTATAGTGAATTGGATCAGCAGAGAATGTCTTCTCAGAGTAAGAAAACAGGAGAGCAGGTATAGTCTACTTCTAGATTAACTGATTGATTGCTAAATTTTCCAAGGTCGAGCAAATCAATGTGATTATCACAATGAATCCAGTGATTCCACCATTTATTTGTTTAACATAGTCTTTCTAGTTATTCTCCAAGTATCAAAGAAAAATATTACATTGCCTCTTCTTAGAAAAGAAAGAATGCAGACAGTGAGGTTGTAAGATCTTGCCAAAATTGATCAATGAGTGGCTGAAAAATATGGGCTGAAATGGATTCTAAGCATTTTAGGACAAAGAGAGCTCAATATAAAGCCTGATCTGACTGGATTTAGACATTTAGATGTACTCAATTAGAATTTGTTTTAATTATATTGGTTCAGGTCATTGGGGAGTAATATTAACATTCTGAAAGGCTGATTGTTTGAACCCTGGACCCACGGTTCTTTGAGACTGGGATATTGGGACTTACCTGGAATACTCCAGACCAGGGATGTCTAACCCATTTTCTTTGGGAGCCACATCAGCCTTGTGGTTGCCTTTAAAGGGCTGAATGTAATTTTAACTCCTTAACAATGAAGAAGTAATTATATTTATACAGTGCTAAAATTATTTCAGCCCTTTGAAGGCAACCACAAGGCTGATGTGGCCCTCGATGAAAATGAGTTTGACACCCCTGCTATAGAGGAAGGAGTACAGAGTCTCTGAAATATGGGAATGTTCAAGTTCATCTATTGCATATAATCTATTAGCCATATGCTAATCTCAGCATTCCAGTGAGCCCTCTTTGTGGACTTTCTTATTACGAAGGCATAAAGAAACACATTGGAGAAGGGAACACTCACATCCTAGAAAAGCTAGAGAAGTTGCTACCATGCAATTAGGTTTATGATCCAATGAGAATATTTGGAAACTGCAATAATGGTGTTTAACCAAGGTCAGATTGAAGGACGGAGCCTACAGAAGTCTGGCACTGAATAGATATATGACCTATTCTGTTTCACTGTTTGAATTAAACATTGTGGTTACTCCCCAGTTCCTCGATGTGTACTTGAGATAGACATACTTACTAACTGGTGGAATCCGCAGACTGGTTGCCTGACCACGAAGTGAAGACAATTTAGATAAAAAAGTCCAAGTGAGAGTGGGTGGAAATGTCACTCCTAACCAAATAACAATCCAAGAGCAGAATTTAACCCCGTGAGAAAATTGAAGGCACCGTCCCAGACGTGAGGGACACAGAGGATTGTTTGATATCATATGCCCCTTAAACTCAAAAATCAGATGGCTCCTGGATACTATTATGAATTACGACAAATTTTAAATGGTTTTGCTGACTATGCAGTATTTTTACTGAGGAAAATAAGTCACGTCACCTGGTACCTAATACACAGAAATAACAAATGTATTTATACCCACAAACATACGCACTGAGGATATGTACTTGCATATGCTATAACTTCCCCTCTAACACCCTAATCCTGAGTGTCTTTAAACAACATACATCCCACAGAACACCACTACAAGTCCATTGCATTAATGATATTTTGCTCACTGGATCTGATGATGAAGAAGACAAGTACCTTGGGTGCTTCAATAAGACATTGGGATGCTAGAAGGTGGAAGTTTAACCCTATGGAATACAAGTGTTCTACTATGAAGTTTTTACTTACCCAGTGGTCTGACATATGTGGGTATACACCCTCTAAACTTAGAAAAATCAGCAGTAGCTTTCACCACCTACTATGAAGAAAGAGGTAATATGCTTGGTACAACTATTTGTATTTTGAAGACAACATATGTCAAATTTGGGTATCCTGCTGTTAACTCATTTTCTCAATAACTTAGAAGGGATCCAGTTTTGCGTGGGATCCAGGACACGAGAGAACTTAAGGTCCACCTTGGGTGCAAGTTGCTTTGAGACCTGGGCCTTAAGGTTGAGCAACCAATGGTACTTGAAGTATCTGTGGCGGATGGGGAGCAGTATGGAGGCCCTCGAAGGGGATGGCAGTGCTGACCCCTAACAGTTTGAAGCAAATCTACTGCAATCTCTTCTCCCTACAATCATTCTTTATTTGACAAGAAACTCTGGGCTTGCTACTGGGCCCCTGATCACTATACGACGTAGCTTGCCAAGTAATCTGGTAATTTTTGATCCACCAAATCATGAAACCACTTGTGTACAATAGCATTCCACGATTAAAAACAGTGTTCAAGGTAAGGGCTAAGTGTGAAGGAAACAAAGTAAATTACATAGCATGTGGCTTACCGACAGTATTTTCTTTGACTGCTTATACTATCACTCCTTCGACCCCCTACCAATGGAATGATCAATTTTCAAATAACAGAAGAAAACCCAATTAACCACCTAATAGATGAAAAATTCACAGAGACCTGGTTGGCCCATGGGTCTTTGTGGTGTGCAGCCATCATCAGCTGGAATTTGGCAATGCACAAGCATAGTCCTGTTAGGCAGAAGGGAAATCTTTCCAGTTGGCAATGATTTGAGAGGTAAATTTGACTGTTTACTACATTTGGAAGCTCCAATTCTATGCTAATTTCTGAGTAACGGCTACTGAATTGGCTGGCTGGTCATGAACTTTGAAAGGACAGGAGTGAAGATTGGTGACAGAGAAGTCTGGAGCAGGGAAAGTTGGATTGACCTGTCAACATGGGAACAAAGTGTAAAGATGCTTGTGACACATGTCAGTTCCCTGATGAGCATCTGCTACTGAGGACGATCTCACTAATCAGATAGACAAGAAAACCTGTTAGTGGTCTTGTTCTTCATGTACTTGTGAAAGTCAGTCCACGTATTTATAGATTCCTGTTTCTTGCTCAGTAACTGTGCTGGCAAGGATGGAAATTGCTTGAGCTCAACAACAGGGAGTTTTTTCCTCAACAAAGCTGACCTGCTTTGTGCCCAAGTGACATCCCCCCCAAAATAAAGGAAGCTAATGCTGAGCCAATTTTTCATTTTCCAGTGGACTAACCAGCCACGTAATTGAAGATTGATTTGTACATGCTATCTCCCTTCATGAAAGGAGTGAGTGATTTGCCCTCAAAGTTGCAGACTGACCATTCCTTTCCCAACACTTCCCTGCCAGTGCTGCCATTTGTACATTTACAGAACGGCTTATTTCTTGCCATTGAGCCAATACAAGATTGTGTCTAAAGAATTTATTTTTTTACCACTAACAAAGAATGCCAGCGATCATACCATAGAATCTACTGATCCTACTAATTTCTTGAAAGATTTTATTTATTTATTTATGTTTTAGAGAGAAAAGGAGGGAGGGAAAAAGAGAGGGAGAAAAACATCAATCGCCTCTTATATATGCCCCAACTGGGGGCTGGGCCTGCAACCCAGGCATGTGCCCTGACAGGGAACTGAACTGATGATCTTTCACTTTTGGGATGATGCTCAACCAACTGAGCCATGTTGGTCAGGGCTCTACTGATCTTACTTTGAGCCAATACTCAAAATCAGTGGGCTTGATAGAATGGCAGAAATGGATAACTGGTGACTCAATTGCAGTGCCATCTGGGAAAGGGAAAAAAATAACAAAAATTTGAGGTCCTGTCCTATAGATTGTGGGATGGCTTAAAATAATAGACCATAAATAGTGTTGTTTCTCCATACTCATTACATACCTTAATGGAGACAGCTGTATCCTCTTACCTAATACTGGTAATCCATTCACAATCATTTTATTCCCATCCATGCATACTTGGGCTCAGTTGAACTGGAAGTCCTAGTACCCAAGAGAGATGTTTATACAAAATATGATCACCCCGGTTCCCTTTAACTGGAAGATGAAATTGCCACCTGGCCATCTTGGACTCCTCTCCTACTGAACTAAGGAGTGAAATAGACAATTTGTAAACTGTGGTGATTTATCTAAATGACCAAGGGAAAATATTGCAAAAAGCAGAGAATGACCTGGGAACTTCCTAAGGAACTTCTTTGTGTTCCCATGTTAAAAAATAATGCCATTTGGAAACTAGAAGACTGGATAAGGTTGAGACCAACATAGACATTGATCCTTTGGGAGTAAAGAACCTTAACTAACAGAATTACAGGGTACTGTAAAGGAGATAAGAAATTAGATAGTGGAAAAAGACAGCTATGGTTCCTAACTTTGATCTTGTGATTGGCTAAAGGAATAGGAATAGTCGCTATGTCTTTTGCCAAATGGTTAGATTCTTTTTTAAATCTCATATGGCTAATGCTGTAATTCAGGATTCATGGAGGGTATGGTTAAGTTGATATCACCCTATGATGAGTTGTTGACAGGTGGGTTTTTGTGATTTGATCTCTATTGGGCAAGAATGGATGTTGAGTTTCAAAATGTGTGCAGTATTGACTAATCTCCATTTGTCACTCCCCCTTTTCCTGTAGACCTATTTTCTGCTATATTCTTTTGTCTGCTTATTCTAAGGAGTGGACCCCTCTGGACTACATTTCTTTTTTAAAATTTAATTTTATTTTTATTTTAATTGTTGTTCAAGTACAGTTTTCTGCCTTTTACCCCCATCCCAGACCCTCCCCCAGCCCTCCCCACCTCCTTCCAGTTTCTACCCCCCTTGTTATTATCCATGTGCCTGCATTTCTTGGGTTTACTTGTCTTCAGGCTTCAGGTTGGACTCAGGCAATGCAAGGCAGAATGATAGATGATAGAATAAGAGGAAAGAGTGGCAAGGGTATTTCTTCCCCACCTCCTTCCCCAATTCTGGTAGTGGCTGGCAACAGAAGCCATAATTCTGGTAGTGGCTTCCTCTTTCTACTAGAGATGGGTTCTGTTGAGCATCTCCACTGCTTCCATTTAGCTTACACTCAGAAACACTCTTCCTTTGGCCACTGAAGCCCAGTGGTGGTCATAGCTTCCTACTGTTGGTAGTGTTACCAGTAGGACTTGGGACCTTGAGGTATTTAAGGAAAAATAATTTCCTGAGACCCACATGGGAGATTGTGGCTCTGAGGTATGGTTTATTGATGATGTACAATTAAGGTAGTTCACCCCTTGACTTCCCAGTGTCCCATCACCATCTGTCTCACCATGGAAATATTACAATCCTGTCCTTAGTAGGGCCAGAATGAAGACCACTACCCAGAGTTTATGCTACACATTAAAATACTGTTCAGTCCAGCATCTGGCTAGCTTGGCATGTGTTTCCAGCTATAGTCCATTTTAGGCTCCCTCCTCCTGGACCCTGGCTGTGGAGTTGCATGACCATGGGGCACAGGGCTGCTAGGGCCATGTGGCCATGGAGAAAGGATGCATAAAGGCAAGGGACAAGTACCAGTCACCAGGTCAAGAGAGAGTTTTTTGTTCCCCTGTGATAACATGAGCTTGGGCTTGGGACTGACCAGGTGTTTTCTCAAAATGACAATCAACTTCCCAAACTTTCATGGGAATAGGTTGGATCCAAGTCCCAAACAATCCCTTCTTTCCCCAGGCTAGACTGATAGATCTCTTTGGTCCAGAACCTTCCTCCGCACCATTTTGACTCCTATTGCGCATGTGCCTGCCTTCCCCTGGTCCCACCTGGCAATCTGGTACTTAAGGGGGAAGGGAACAGTGACATAATCCCCTTGAGTATGAAGATGCAGCTTCCTGGCTAAACAAACCAACAGGCTATGCTTCCCAGTTTTTTAAGCACAATGTCTAGTTCTCTTTGTTCTCTTTCCTTAACATCTGCCTAAACATCGACAGTAACAGTAGTCCTTGGGTTCTGTGACTTCTCTTGCTAGTGATTTTAAACATTCCCACACCCTTCATTAAAGTCTCTTAGTGATCCTGTTGATCCAAACTGATGTACTGACCTATAATGAGAGAATCTCTGTCAATAAAGTGACTTTAACAAACTTTCCCCCAGAATGGTTGATTGAAATTAATATTAGAGATTAAATTTTTGCAAAGATCTAGACACAACAGATGGAAGAGTGATGATGGTGATCCCAATACTGACCCTGGAAAGGCATTTGTTTGCTCATACTCAATTTCCTGGGCAAGCTCTTGAAGCACATCCAAGAGAAAATTTTAAATTTTCATAAGTGTATGCTGGTTTGATTTTATAGATTTTATAGCAATACTAGAATTATTGTTGCAGTCTGCAGGTTTAACATAAATCCTGTGCTAGTACAGAGGTTGCCTGGGCTACTCCTCTGTGTCTTAATGCCCTTGTTGTTACATGAAAAACTTAGTAGATTCTAACATATAGACTTGTGAAGATTAAATATGATTACCATGCATGCAGAATATTCAGGACAATGTTTGGTTTTTAGTAAATGAACATTAAATAGGAACTACTCTTATTCTATACATTTACCTGCATTTTATAGAGGTGGGAACAGCGGTATGTACATTATTCCCCATCCAGCCCAATCTTCAAACACCTAGGAAAAGCCTTTATGTCACTGTACATGGCAGTGGCCACAATGAGCTTCCCAACATGATTTTTCAGCTACTGTATGTGGTAGGGCTCTTCTATTTATCTTGCACTGTAAAAACTTCTAATTACGAGTCATACCACTGGAGAGTATCAGTTGCAATATAACCATCTAACTGTCACAGAGCTTAGTTTATGGTTAGAGCACATTTTCCTTTAACTCCCTTTAATGTTTTCTCAGTAGACTTTCTCATATGATTAACATTAATTTTCCTTCTCATTCAGTTCCTGAGATAGCATCATCATTGAAATTAAACCTTAAAGCAACATATTTAATTGAAATTTCAGTAACTGACAGTACTAAATGTTTCTGAAAAGAGAAACTATTTCAAACATATCTTACCCACATTCATGTGATGTCTTCTTTTTACCTCACATTTTAAGTGAGAATTAAACAGGGAAATCCATTACCTCAAAATGAAAAATTAATTGTAATTTGGCATTATGTACCACTGAATTTGAATTTCAGGACCTGTTCAAAAATGAAAGAGTTCAGATATGAAAAAGATATTTGAAACAAGGGACCCATGTCAAATAAGCATGGGAAAGTTGATTTCTCCTAAAGACTTCTGTAAAGGATGGCAATTAATGCCTACACTCAAGCCTCCTCAGCAGTGTGGAGGTAACAAAGGCACTTCAAAACAGTTTGAAAAGCTTATGTATTCCATGTTAGGGAATAGTTGAAAAGTCGGTAATACCTCAATCATTGGAGATAGAAATGGTGAAATCTAAATTTGCCTCTAGAAGAGCAGGTAAACTAATCTGAAGTGTGGGCATTATAATGCTATTTCCTTGGGCAGACTGGTGAAGTCTAGCCTGTATTGACATAGCAATAAAGCAGGCCAAATCAAAGGCTGGTTTATTCTAGCTTTTGTTTCCATCACTTAGTTTAGGATCATCAGGTAGAGCAATGATTTCCAAACTAGAACAAAATTACACAGACATTATTGCTAAGTTAAAATAAAATGATTCCTTTGACACCTGCCATTGTTGGGGAATTTTATTAAAGAGATTGCCTGATGGAAGGGTAACCCATCAGGGGAATAAACACAATAAAAAGACATAGATAACTAGATTATTTTCATATTTTGCAGATGTCACATGCCATTGAGAATAGTTCATTTGAAGCAACTGTAATTCACAACATAAAGCAATAAATGTCAAATGCTTTCAGGATTGCACAGTGGACAGATATTACAACTCTAGTTGGATGTCCTATTGTATTTTATGATGATACTGGATCACTTGAGCCTAACACACTCAATATTTTCCAGTTTTCTGAATTTTTAATTTGTAACTTTGGAAAAAGTCACTGGGCCATCAAGTTAAAACTCAGTAGAGAAAATTGTTTGAACTTGAACCCTTCTATAAGAACAGATTTAGTAGACAGGGGGTTCAATTTACCAAATGAGCTATTACTATTTTGATCTCAATTACCAGAAATATAATAAGGTAGTATAATGAATGCTTTTCTTGTTTTCTTGGAGTTTTGGCAGAAGGCATAAAGGATGAGAATACTAAAATAGCTGTCAGATTACCTACCCAAGACATACTTAGAGAATGAGAAATCAATTATGAGACCCTTATACTTGACATCCATCTTTTGGACATATAATAGAAATAATTTGTAAGAAGGTTAAAGAAATTACTAGTGAGGATCTTTTTGGAAAGGGTTGTCAGAGTGTTGTTCACCAATCCTCAACATGTCCCTGTTTTCCAAAGTGGCAACCTTAGTAATGTACACATATATTTGGTTTTATTTTATCTCTGTTCTTCTTCCTGAATCTTCTCTCCTGTTTGCTAGAATCACTTACCATTGATTATTCTCATAAGAGGGCATAGCATTTCTTGTTATTCATTTAAGTCTTTTCAAGTTGTTTTTTTAAAATGGTATCAATGTCTTATATGTTTTACAGACTCCTCAGATTTATTTCTATGTATTTATGTTTGAGGTTTTACTATATTTGCAGTATTGCCTTACTATAAAGCTACAGTCATCATGACAGTGTGGTATTGGTGAAAAAAAGAGGCAAAGACACCAATGGAACAGAGTAGAGAGCCCAGCAATAGATGATTGTGAGCACTGTGATGACTTTTTATATACAAAACCAACACACAACCTATATAAGAATAATTGATAAACTGGACTTCATTTAAATTAAAAATTTCTGCTCAGCAAAAAATAACATCAAGTGAATTAGAAGATAAGCCACTAACTGGGAGAAAATATTTTCAAAAGATACATTTGATAAAGGACTGTTGTCCAAAATATACAAAGAACACTTAAAATTCAACAATAAAAAGATCAAACAGCCTGATTAAAAAATAAGTCAAAGACCTTAACAGTACCTTAACAAAGAAGACATACAGGTGACTAATAAACATATAATAAGGTCCTTCACATATCATGTCATTGGGGAAATGCAAATAAAAATGAGACATCACTACACATGTATGAAAATGGCCAAAATCCAGAACATGGACACTACCAAGTGTAGGCGAGGATGTGGATCAGTGGGTATTCTTCATTTATTGCTGAAAGGAATGCAAATAGTACAGCAATTTTGGGATGTAATTGGGCAGGCTATCACAAAACTAAACCTAACTTACCATGTGATCCAGCAATAATGCTCTTTGATGATTATCCCAAAGGGTTGAAAACTTATGTCTATACAAAAACCTGCACATGAATATTTATTGCAACTTTATTCATAACTACCAAAACTTGTAAGCAATTCAGATGTCCTTCAGTATGTGAATGAACCAATTCAATGTGAGCCTTCAGATAATGCAATATTGTTTAGCACTAAAAAATGATCCGTCAAGCCATGAAAAAGCATGGAGGAATCTTAAACACATAAGGTGAAAGAAATCAATCTGAAAAGGTTGCATACTATATGATGTCAACTACATGATCTCCTTGAGAAAGAAGTACTCTTGAGACAGTAAAAAGATCAGTGGTTAATAGGCATAGGGTGAGTAGGGGAAGGATGAGTAAGTGGGTCACAGAGGATTTTCAGGGCAGTGAAATACACTGTCCAATACCATAATGATGGATGCATGTCATTACACAGTTGTCCAGCTTCACAGGACATTTACATGTTTATCTAGAGAATCATCTTCATGAAGATCTCAGCTGCCTTGCCAATACAGTGATCCCTCACCTATTGCGAGAGTTACGTTCCAGAGACCCCCTCGATAGGTGAAAATCCGTGAAGTAGCGGTGTTCTATTTCTCTTATTATTTATATATATTTTAAGCCTTTATAAACCCTTCCCACAAACCTTTCCCACTCTTATTAACCTTTCCCATACTCTTATAAATACTCCATATGCTCTTAAACACTTTCTACACTCTGAAACCTATGTAATTTTAACAACATATAAAATTCTTTTTTTTTAAAGATTTTATTTATTTATTTTTTAGAGAGGGAAGGGAGGGAGAAAGAGAGAGAGAAACATCAATGTGCAGTTGCTGGGGGCCGTGGCCTACAACCCAGGTATGTGCCCTGACTGGGAATCGAACCTGCGACACTTTGGTTCGCAGCCTGTACTCAATCCACTGAGCTATGCCAGCCAGGGCACAACATATAAAATTCTGTATGGATACTCACCAGTGAAGTGTCATCCCTTGCTATATCACAGTTGACTTATTGCGGCTTCATTGTATTGCGGGTTTTATATAGCGAGGGGTGACTGTACTTAAATCTTTTGGGACTGTCACTAGTAAATAAAGCTATTATTATACTTCTGATTCATGCATATAAGAAAGCTTTATAAATGTAAACACTAAGGCAGGAGTTAGCATAAAAGTATAAAACTAACATATTTTTTTTCCCCTCAGAGACCCTGGTTAAGATTGCATCTGATGTGCACGCACTCTGTGCAGAAAATCAGGTGGCAGTTGAAAAGGAGCTATAATATAATATAAAGCTAAAAAAGAAGCTTATAAAGTGAGGAACATCTGGAGCTACAGGAAGTCTAATACAGTGGGAGATCTTGGAGCTGCTTCAGGCCACCGACTGTACTTTACTCGTGAGGGAGCATGGCTGGAGAAATTAAATGGCTCACCTCAGATAATGACACACAGCTCTGAAGTTGCCAAAGACATGCCCTGGGCACCTCTCGTTTACCTGGGCTGCAAAAGAGCCTTGGCCTCTGGCTCCCTCAGTCTGGACTGTTAACACCCTCATTTCTATGCTTTTCAGAGGTATGAGTTTCAGAGGAAGAAGTCTAACTGGACAGTCTAATTGGAAGAATCAATCTTAACAGTGCTCTGTAAAGTGGATGTGGCATTTTCCAGGATTGAACGGCCTTGAGATTCCTGCCTCGTGCCTGGAATCAGCCCCGTTTAAACATACGGACTTTGACACCAACATTTGGATGTGATACTCTTTTTCATTTTGGGGTCTCATCTTGCATCTACCAACATTTCTTCATAATTAAGGAGTGAGCAAAAGCACAGCATCTACAAAAGTGTTTTTCATTCACCATCTCTAGAAGCCCTGCCCCACAGCGGGCAGCAAAGCTCCTGGAAGACAAGAGACATGCCTACCTTCTGTCTCCAGCTCCCACGGGGGGCTTCTCTCCGTTAGAACCACAACATCTCATCTGAAGCTTGTAGCTACCTTTCCATATACCATTTTAGGGGTAGATGGAGGGAAAATGTTGCAAATCATTACTCCATTTAATTACCTTTGTTACTATGACTATGCCTGGAAAATAAAAATTATGCATTGTGCCTTTGGTAAGGAAATCTGCTAGCAAAACATTATTAGTTGCGAAATAGAAACTTTATGAAGAGCAGTTTTTAGTGATAGTCATAAGAAAGCTCTAAAAAAGTATATAGTTTTATTGTTGCTCCATATTTTTTACATCTCAGCTTTACTCATAAGGTGACATACCTAATATTGGAGTTAGCTTTCATACCAGATTGAACTTGATGGCCTCTGGCAAATAACTTACACGTGTGTTTGTTTTACAGTCTTAAAATCAGTGAAACCGTCTTGATCCGCAGTGAAGGGCTTGCTTATATATTAGGAGACAATTTGATGTGTAGGCAAGAGCTGGTCTATGGGATCAGAATATCTTATTTCAGAGCTTTGTATCCCAGCTGTTTGGTTGGAGCTGATACTTAACTTCTTCTCTATTCTTTAATTTTACTCGTTTGTAAAAGGATTAGCCGTGGTGACAGCCTACTGTGGCTGTGAAGATTACATGAAGTGATAGATAAAAAGTAATTTAATACAGCATGTACCACGGACAAAGCACTCAGTAGTTTTGTTAACTACCTGTGAATCTCACTATGACTCCTCAAAATATGTTTTTATGAAAGAGAGAAAAATGTTACTTCCAGTTACAATAGTACATTCCTATGAAATGGCATATCCTACGGTCACTCAGTGTTTTTGTTTGTCAGGGTGTTTGTTGTTTGACACTGTGTTTGTCTTCCCATTATTTGCAGACTGCACCTTGTGAGCCAGGTGTTGTGTGAGGCCCGAGAAAGAGGGAGAGGAAGGCTTTGCTTGTGGGCCCGAGGGTGCTCAGTGAGACGGTTTTAAAATTCTCCTCAAACTGTTCTACAGTAGAGTCTTCTTGGGATCCAGGCATACTTTTTTCCCCACTGTAAAACATAAAAACCTTCCCAGAGTTCTATAAAAATGCATTATCTTACCTTCTGAACTTAAAAGTAAGTTCCCTTCAGTTGTCAACTTTAATATTAAAAGAGAGCATCTCTGCTTATCAAAACTGAAAAGTCATACTGCTCTTAAATAAATAACTGTCCATCACAGCTATCTTGCTGCAATCTGATTAAATCTTATTCTCTGAGGATCAAAGACTTCTAATATTCCAATTTAAAAGTCAGAGATTTTTATCCTGCAGCATGACTGGATATGACATTTTTAAGCAACTTCTGTTCAAACATTTCAGAAGGCATATACTTTTAGAGTAATTTCTGAATACTGCAATAAGATCAGGAATTTATAATTTTAATGGCATGTGTGAAAAGTCACATTAGAAACTCATACATTTTGAATTCTATTTTCTCTAAACTGCAAGACCAATTAAGGCACACAATTTTGTGCTTGTTTACTTCTCTGTTTAATTTGTTATTTACAAACATTTTCTTAGTGATCCTAAGCAAGTATTTTATATATATATAGCAATATACAGTCCTTAGTAAAATCATTGTCTCTTGTATTCTGGAGAATTCTTGTCACTCCACATTCTCACCAATACCTGGTGCCATTAGCATTCTGGATCCAGGCCACTGTGATATGTATGCAGTGACGCCTCACCATTGTCTTAATTTGCAGCTCCCTGGTGACATATGATGTGGGACCTCTTTTTATATTTTTGTATGGTTATCTGCAGTCTGTATATCTTCCTGCTGAAGTGTCTATTTAAGTTCTCTGATTATCTTTGAATCAGGCTGTTCGTCTTATTATTCAATTTCAAGAATTTCTTGTCTATTTTGGACTATAGTCCTTTCTCAGATATTCTCTTTGCAAATATTTTTCTATTGGTCTGTAGCCCGTCCTCTCATTTTGGGGGTATTGTCTTTCCTAAAGCAAAAGATTTGAATTTCATTGTGTCCACCTTATTATTTCTTATATAGACTGTCCCTTCGTGTTATATCTTGCCAGTCATCACTATACATAACATCATCTAGGTTTCTTTTATGTTAGTGTTTAGGGGTTCTGTTGTCTCTTGTCTGACTTCTCTTCCATATCTGAGTCTGGTCCTAAGGCTTGCTCTGTGTCTTCAAACTGTGTACTTTGCCTTTTAGTATGCTTTGTAATTTTTATTGCAGACCAAACATGATGTATTAGGTGAAAGAAACTGCAGTACTTTAGCCCTTAGAGATGATTGTGAGTTGGGAGGGGAGGGGAAGCTATACATCCTATGATGAGGCCTTAGTCTTTCAGCAAGCTTTCCTTCCAGACTGTGAACTCTGGAAGTATGTCTAAGCCCCCACCCCTCCAGAAGGGATGGGATGGCTGAAATGTGCTCAAGTTGGGTATTTCCCTTCTCCCAGGTTGGTTAGGTTCTGATAAAACACCTAAAGGTTAGACACTAGTTAATATTTCTCTTGAGGGAAGACTCTTGTTTTGCTATAACAGATTTTTTTTTAACAATAATTATTCTCTTCTCCTCCCTTCCGGAAGCCCAACTAGAATTTTCTCCAACATTTACTCTGAGATTGTGGTAGAGCCTTTGGAGTTAAAAATCACAAAAGTTTGGATTCCCTGGAGTTTTTATCTTTCTTATATGTACACTAAGCTACCAGCATTTCTTCCATTATAGTCTAGATTTTTCTACCCCAGTAGTGGTTCAGTCTACTTGTGGTGGATTATCTGGAATTCTAAACTCTTCCAAGTGACTGCAGCATCTTTGGGACAAACATACAGATATTCCCCAAATAATAACATTGAATAAAATACAGTGGATTTTTAAAAGCATCACTAATACTATAAATATACTGAAAACACAGAAGAAAGCAATGTAGGTCTACATATACAGGTACAACAATTAATGCTAATTATGATGAACTCCCTAACAATTCATACATATGGCAGGTGTGTACTGGGATAGTCATAAAATATTTTAAAATTTTTAATTTCTGCCATTTTTAGCTCTCTACTTTGAAAAGTTTTTATTTAAATATTGTAAGTCATGACTATTTACTGAAGAACCATAATTTACCCAGAGTTACACAACAGTTAGTCACAGAATTAATTGGAATTAAGGACATGCTTTCTGTAATTCATCTTTTGCAGGATATGACAGAGTACAGTTAATTAGCACTGATTAAAAGAATGACGTTTATCTCTTGTGTTATGTTTATGTTGCAGAGTTAGGGCTTACCTGTCATTGCGTCATAGAAGAAAATTACTAACCTACTTCAGAAGACTGTGAAAACATTGAGATATAGTTTGATGAACATCCTATATGCATAAAAAGACACATTTTAACCTAAATATGTTGGGAAAGAATTAAATGTGAGAAAATACCCTGAGAGATAAGAGTACTGGTAGAGTCCAACTATCTGCCTTCTCCAGTCAGTGGGAAATGAATGAGTCCTCTTTCCATTGTGTCCGTACTGGTCAACTGTGGCTGGAATTGTTGGGAAATATAATAAAAAACAAAATCTTCATCCAACCCAGAAAATCTCTTCCAGAAGGTAGCAGAGAAAGAAAACAGCTCTAATATTGAATAAGCATGAAATCAGATGTGATGTGCATCGTAAGCAGGCAGTGAAGAGATTGCAAAGACAGAAAGACATCTCATCTTTTTAATATAGCCAAGCATATACAATCTATTTCACATGTTTTCAAGATAAGCAATAACTAGTCATCCAGCGAATGGTCTTGTCAGCATCATTCGCCACACATCGTTTATCCTAAATCACCTGGTAATTGAAGTGACTGTCCGTGTTGGCTAACTGACTTCATCAGAGGAAAAACAACCCTTCATATTTTCCTAACAGGAGGTAGTTTTGCTGCTTGGAAGCAGGCAGACACCAATGTTGGGCTCCCACCCTCCCACAGACACTGGGAGAAAGGAGTTCTAGCTTCTTTACTATTTACATTTCAAAGAGATGGCTGGCAGGTCCTAGGGAAGGTTGTCCTAGGTCATAAAGCTGCCAAAAGCCTACCTCATTTCCCAAAAGGATTTATACATGTAAAAAAGAGGAGACTCCTTATACTTGCAAGTTTTCTAAAGTAAATATTCCAACAAGAGGGAATTTCCTTGCTTTCAACGGGGGCAATTAAGACTCTCAGTTTTCATTGCTATTTATCCTTACAATATCAAAATTTGAAGCTTTTGGTATTGGTCTGGTGTGGTTACAAGTATACAACAGAAAAACTAATACGTATTAACATGTACTTCCTCCATAGTTCCCTTTGTGTGGGATATTCTCACAAGTCTAAACTTAGCTGATATAAACCTATGTAAGAAGGAAGACCAAGATGGAGGAGTAGGTAGATAAACTGTGTCTACTTGCAAAACCAAAAGGAGGACAGCAACAAATTTAAAAACAAAACAAAAAAGAACAACCACAACTGACAGAAAATCAAACTGTATGGAAATCTAACAGCCAAGAAGTGAAAGAAGAAATACTCATCCAGACCTGTAGGAGGGGCAGAGAGGGCTCATGGCAAGGCAGTGGCTAGCAGAACAGGCAAGGAGGCAATTAGCAGACTGAGTGGTCCCACATTTGTGTGCAGCTAAACCAGGAGGAACAACTGGGGAGTGAGACAGACTGCATAACCCAGGGTCCCACTGCAGGGAAATAAAGCCTCAAAACCTCTGACTGAAAACACCTGTGGGGGATTGAGGATGCAGGAGAAACTCCCAGCCTCACAGGAGAGTTCAGTGGAGAGACCCATGGTCCCCTGGAATGTACACAAGCCCACGCACCTGGGAACCAGCACCAGAAGGGCCTGATTTTCGTGTGGGTAGTGGGGGAAGTGGCTGAAAGCAGGTTGAGAGCCAAGCAATCAGCACTGTTCCCTCTTGGACCCCTCCCCCACATACAGCACCACAATGCAGTGATGTAATTGCCCCGCCTTGGTGAATATCTAAGGCTCCACCCCTTACTACATAACAGATATGCTGAGGCAAAAAAAAAAAAATTAGCCCAAATGAAAAAACAGATCAAATCTCTAGAAAAAATACAACTAAGTGATGAAGAGATAGACAACCTATCTCTTGCATAGTTCAAAACACTGGTAATCAGAATGCTCACAGAATTGCTTGAGTATGGTTACAAAATAGAGGAAGAAGTGAAGGCTATGAAAAGTGAAATAAAGGAAAATGTACAAGGAACCAACAGTGACGGGATGGAAACCGGGAGTCAAATAAATGGTTTGGACAAGAAGAAAGAAATAAACATTCAAACAGAACAGAATGAAGAGACAAGAATTAAAAAAAAATGAGGGCCTTAGGAACCTCTGGGACAACCTTAAATGTTCCAACATTCAAATCATAGGGGTGCCAGAAGGAGAAGAGAAAAAGCAAAAAATGGAAAATTTATTTGAAAAAATAATGAAGAAGAACTTCCCCAATTTGGCAAAGGAAATAGACTTCCAGGAAGTCCAGGAAGTCCAGAGAGTCCCCAAGAAGTTGGACCCAAGGAAGCACACACCAAGACACATCATAATTACATTAGCCAAGGTTAAAGAGAAGGAGAGAATCTTCAAAGCAGCAAGAGAAAAGGAGACAATTACCTACAAAGGAGTTCCCATAACACTATCAGCTGATTTCTCCAAAGAAACCTTGCAGGCAAGAAAGGGCTGGAAAGTAGTATTCAATGTCATGAACAGCAAGGACCTACATCCAAGATTACTCTGTCCTGCAAAGCTATCATTTAGAATGGGAGGGCAGATAAAGTGCCTCCCAGATAAGGTCAGGTTTAAGGAGTTCATCATCACCAAGTCATTATTAAATGGAATGTTAAAGGGACTTATCTAAGAAAAAGAAGATAAAAAATATGAACAGTAAAATGACAACAAACTCACAACTATTAACAACTGAACCTAAAAAAAAAAACCCCAAACAAAAACAAACTAAGCAAACAACCAGAACAGGAACGGAATTACAGAAATGGAGATCACATGGAGGTTTATCAGTGGGAGAGGGGGAGGTGTGAATAGGAAGAAAGGTACAGAGAAGAAATAGCTTACATTGTAGGTAGAAAATACAGGGGGAGGTTCAGAATAATATAGGAAATGTAGGTGCCAAAGAATTTATATGTATGACCCACGGACATGAACTTAGAGGGTGATGCAGGTGGGAAGGACTGTGCAGGGCAGAGGGGAATAAAGGGGCAAAAATGGGACAACTGTAATAACATAATCAATAAAATATATTTTTAAAAGAAGTAAGGAAGCAATAAAGAAGTGGCGAGAGAACAAAATGTAACAGTCAGCTTCAGCTGGGTCTTTCTAGTCGGAAATAGAAGAGTTAGAAGCATAGCTCCTTATTGCAGCTGTTCCGCCACAAATTCAGTCTGAGCACGCCCTGATTTGTGCCAGGGACTGCGCTGCCCAAAAAGTGAGCAGTGAGGAACAGGGGAGCGTCTCTCAATAGTCCTCAGCATGCCTCTAGGTACAAACAGGGGCCCCTTAAATTGTTTCATAGTGACAGTGGCTAAGAGCTGACGCCGAATGATCCATCCTGGAAACTGAACAAATCCTAGCAGCTGACCTTTCCTGTAGCGATGTCCTTCATGCTGGAGAAGCTGCTCTCTGTACAGGTAGCATCCGTGGATGAAAAAGGGGCCACATGCAAAACCTGACAAGCTCAGAGGCGGCCTGCCTGGCGGCCTCACAAACTCAGAGATTTAACATAACCACCTAGGACGGTCTGAAATCGAAACTTCCTAACTAAAAGCAAGTCATGGCAGGTTAGTCATGTCCTAGGCCAGTATCTTCCTTGACAAAGGTCGATCTTTACCTTAACTGAGCCTATCTGTTGTCTTTTAGCACCTATGATAACACACCTTTGGAAAGACAGGGTAATCCTCCTTTTTTCCAGACCCCTCAGAACCGCTCTGTGTTATCTTGTTGCCCAAACACCATCTCTACCTGCTGTAAATGTTACTTGTTAACCATTTTGTACCCGGCCATGTAAAAGAAGCATCTGTCTCTGTATTTTATTCTTCACCCAGTCTCTGAGATTTCCCACCTTGGCTTTCTCCTGCCTCCCTAATCTACCACCAATGAATGTCACGTACCCCTCCTACACCTCCTACTTTGATGTATTTATGAAAAAAACTAAAAAATTCTCTACAGATTCAGACGTTTGTTACGCTGACACATCTCACTTCCTCCCACACGGTGCTGTGTATTCCGTGCTTCAGAAAACCAGAGGCAGGGAACTAGGCCTTTTAATTATTACTACTCTAAACTGAAAAGCATTCTGGGTCCTTTCGAGGCAGCGCTGAGAGTGAGGATAGCACAGAAGCTACGCTGCAGCACCAGTAAAACACAGAGATAATGAGGCTTCAACTGCATTTCACTCGGTTAATTATTTATTGGATTTTTCTTACGTGGCGCCCTTCATTATTAGGTAATTAACTGAGGACACCAAAATAAAAAAGATGACCCATTAAAAATACATGAAATAAAATCAGCAATGTCAAATAGTATTGAAATTGCTCCTAAAATAGGCTGTCTTAAAAAGGCACACCTGCAAACATTCTCTGACGGGAAGCAGATTCGGGCTTTGCCAAACCAAGCTGGCAAACACTCTTTCTGCCCTGAAGTTTCAGATCTCTCTAATTAAGGGATCTGAGTTCTGTGAGCAGCAGGTCAGGGTTTGTGATGCCGCCGAAAGACAGATGCCACCTGAGTCAGGAAAGGCCCCACACTGCTGAGGGCGCAGAAATCAGTCATTGCTCCGAATTGCTTTGGGTTTCGTCGGCAGCCAAAGATGCAAAACAGCCCCCGCCCCGCCCCCCAGGGAACCTACTCCTTCACTGTCCTTGGTATTCTAATAAAGGAAGTTGAGAAGCTCTAGCCTGGAGCTGGATTCTCACTAAGGAAGTGAGGGCAGAAGGAGGAGTTTGAGGGGGAAAGATGGAGAGAAAGGACTTTGATCTCTGGACTAGGTGGTGAATAGCTGGTGCTCCGCTCTCCCCCTTTTTCTTTGAGAAAGAAAAAAGCATATCAGAAAACAGCAAGGAAGGAACTTAGGACACTACACTGGTCTGAGATCATTATTCCAGGTGGGTTTTTTTTGTTCTTGATATTGAAATTAATGTTCAAACCAATCCTGGTCCCCCGTCTGCCCAGTGAAAAGTCACGAAGTAGGTTAACCTCTTTTCCGGCCATCTGCTTGTTTAGTTCTTTCCTAAACCCCGTGAGGCCTCACTGAACATCAGCGTTGGTGCAAAGTTGCTCACCAGAGATGGTTTATGCACCCAAATTGTTTTCTTTTTCTTTTCTGATTTCTTCCTATACTCAGATATTGCATGCTCTGGGGCATCTCAGTTAAGTATTGGTGCAAAATTAATATAAATTTGTTTTTACCAACTGCATTGTTTTTTACTCTTACCTATAACTGTATACCTCACTGAAAGTTTGGAAAATCAAATTTTATTACTAGAGAATATTGGACCTAAGTCCTATCATCAGGGCTTCCCATCTGGTACTAACCTACAGTTTTATCATATTCAGTTTATTTGTCAAGCACAATTCACATAGGAAGTATACGTAAGTACACATCACTTGTGGACGGTTGCCAGTTCTGGGTGAGAGCTACCTAAATTACTGTGTGCTTTGGCAAGGTCTGTAATTCCAACGGTCTTGTGCCCTTTTATTGAACCAGTAAGGTTTGCAATGGTGCCCTAGGATGTGACCTTTTAGAGGGTAAATCTCTGATGTTTTCAGGCTCTCTGCTTACACATTTTGTCCTCTTTCCTTACCCCTGCTTCTCAGAAGAGCATTATGAAGACGGCACCACTGCAGCGCAGTGTGACTTGAATTAGGAAGGTAGAATGACAATCTTTCCAGCTGAGGCAAGTGCCTTTTTTGGTAATTGTGCAAGAGAGGCAGAGAGGAGGGGCCAAATTACAAATGGGAGCATCTCCACAAATAAATATGATACTATCAGGTTATTTTTAGGTGTTTTTCTTCATATGAAATTTTTTTTTTGTTTTGTTTCCTACAGCTTTTCAGATCCTTCTTAAAGCAGACAATTTTTTTTTTTCAAACAAAGAAACTTACCATCTTAATAGGGAAGACGTGAAAATAGAGCTGCTGTGTCGTGCAGGGAGAGTGTTGAGTCTCTGGGTAGTCTCCCACATAAACTCCTGGGTGGTGCACGGGTTACTCCGTAGAACCCCAGGGAACTCAGTTTGAAAAAAGTCATATTCAAGTCGGTCCTATTCACATCTAGAATTTCCTGGCCCATTCTCTTTCTGCATACATGCATATATAGTTAAAATACCCTTTGGCCTCAATAATAATAATAAGAAATTTTGAAAGGTTCATTTGAAAGAACTTCACACAAGTCAGTTTCCGTGCCTAAGTTACTCTTCCTTGGTGAGTTCTTAGAGACTTTCTGCCAGCACTTCTCAGTTGGTATTCAAAATGCACCAATTTATGTTAGATTGACCATTATCTCTCAGTTTTCCTCTTCCGTTCTAGACTGGAAGCAACAAGAATGGCATTTTATACTTGTTTGTGTCCCAACACTTACAAACACAGTGCCCCACATCTTCCCAAACCTCTGTACTTGTTTGTTTTTGTTGACAGTGATGATTATAACTCTCAAGATTAAAAATCAGTACATTTTGGGGGAACAGTTTTGAATTTGACTTAGGTGTGTTTCCGTGCCCCTCTGCCGGACTGGTGTTTAACAGACTTCTTTCTGACTCGGGGCCTGGATCTCCCTTTGCTTAGAGCATTTGCTTCAGAAAACATAATGGTGAATTTTTTCTCTACTCCTTGGAAATGAAAATCATTTTTAAAAGCCTCTTGCCAGTTTCACACCCTAGGACTGTCTTTCTCAAGAACCTGAGAACCACGTCTTTGAAATGCAATGGTCCAGAAGGCAGTGCCTTCACTCACAGCTTCTGCAGCAGGAAGAACCGGAACTTCCACAGGGCATCTGGCTTTAAATTGTAGGACTATCTATAAACTATAAGAAAGTTGCTTTTGGTGGGGGGGGGCAACGGTAGTTAGTCATTGTAGATGGTGTAAAATTCTCCCCACCCTCCTTTCCCTGCCCCATCTCTTAAACAGTCTCCAGCCCTTTGTTTTAGTGGAATTGATCTCAGACTGAGTCTTAGCTTCTTTCCCCTGTTGCAATAGCCTTGAAGAAAGTCTTCAGCACCTGTTGACCTTTGTCCAGTACAAGTTTGGCCTTGACACAGACTTCCACTGAACAACAAAAGTAATTGTTTCCCTGCTCAAACTTAACTTGGCATGGTCATATGAAAGTGCTTTTTTTTTTTTAGAAAATGAATATTTGGTTTTTAAAAAATCCTTTTTTTTCTCTATAAGAAAAACTTTTGCCATTGGAGAAAATAGTAACAATAAAACTGACAAAAAAAGCCAAATTAACTACTTTACACTTTTGCACTCTCTGTAAACACAGTGATCAGCCTTCTGCAAATCATTGAGCCAGCCCTTCTTGGGTACAAGTTATATCCTTGCAGGAAAGTACATTCACACCCTGCAGTAACTTTTTCAGTCCACGAGGGAATTCTTAAGTGCACTGAACGTATATCATACTCCCTATTAGAAGGCTGTAAATGTTATGTTCTTTTCCTCTTTGTCAAGTAACGGAATTTAAGCCATCCAGACTTAAGAGGGAAGGAGAGCCCTACTTGGGTCATTTCTGTACCTCTCTCTCCAACAGGGCTTGACTATCCGTCCTGAATTCACCTTCAGTGCATGAAGGAGAGCAGAATTAGATCCAGGAAATATAAGGAAGTAAGTCAATTTCATAACATTGTAAGTAGAGAATAATCTTTGGGGCTGTAGGGTCCCATTCTTTCATTTTAGAGATCAAGAAAATGTGGACTGTCTTACAGTAACGCAGTGAGCTAATGATAGCAATGAGCCTGGGAGTTAGGAATCACAGGATCCTAGTCCCCCACTTTTCTATTATTTTCTATCTGTTTCTGATGCATTTCTTCTGTTTCTGTCATTTGTCCCTCTGATTCTATGGTCCCAGGTTGTCTCACTTAGATTCCAAAATTCATCCACTCTAAGATTTTATGGTCTACACAAGTGACTGGTCTAGGAATATGTATACTTTAAAAAGAAGATAAAAAGAAATGTTATATGGAAAACCATGAATGATCCATGGTGGGATTGCTTTCTGCAGAGTGCATACATTTTATACCAGGAGAGAGTGTCCTCCATCCCGCATGCAGTCTCTGTAATTCATCATAATTCATCATACTTCATCATAAGTCGATGACAAATATGGTTCCAGTAAAGATTATGAATACAGGGCAGTATCTGAACACAAATGGTTTCAACACACAACTTAAGACATGGCAATGCAACATAATCTTATCTAGATTTTCTCCATCCAGACTAGAAAACACTTAGTTAATACATTCTCATTTCTCTGCTGGAAAGAGAATGAGGTTCCAAAAAACAACAATCACTGCGTTTGGGGCAGGTTCGCCTCTTTTTTATGCCTGTTTCATTCCCTGGCTTAAATAGTTGAAGAAATTTCAGCATTTAATTTCAGCATTTTGGGGGAGTCTTGTACAAGTCCTTTTTTGATTAAATAGATCTGAAATGTAATTGGTAGGGGTTTTTTCATCACACTGTTTAAATTTCATCTCCTCTAAATAGACTTTTTCCACACTGGGAAATATCAGCTTTTGGTGTCATTAATAAGCATGTACCTTTATACTTTAAAGGTACTACATTGGGTCTGAAGTATATAGACTGTTCCCAAGCTCAGATTTCATGCAAATTTAATATTATTGTGGAGTTTCTTAGGTTTTTTGCCTTCTCAGCCTATCTCCTGGAATCGTCAAGATATCACTGTCCTTTTAGATAACCCACATTCCCACAGGGCTGGTCTTTGAACAGATAAAAGCTTAGAGTGAAGCTGACCTTTTAACAGATCCTTCACTTTTATGGTTATTAGCAAGTTGTCCATTTTGAGAGAGCTACTTCTCTGTGATTTTTAAGGCTGTGGCTCCATTTAAGAGGTTTCCTCTACTACCTAAAATACTTTTCTCTAAAAAGGGAAAATTGCCTTGTTTAGCAGTAAACATCAGAAAATCGACATGAAAAAATGTTAAAAATTCTTACAGTGATTCTCAATGGTACCCAATATTGTGAACGAGAGTAGTAGGGCACCTGTTAATAAAAATATTTGAACTTGAAAAAGAAGTGAAATGAGGAGGACATGGGGAAGAGGCACAGGAGAGCACAGGGATTAAGTCGGTTTTATTTGTTGCTTTTGTTACTCATATCATGACTTAGAGTTTTACTTTAAAATTATGTTAAAAATTAATGTGAGAGGAGGAAGATCTAGGTGTGGACTAATTGGCATAGATTGGTACTGTTCACACACTGAATTCATTGAAGGATAAGGAACCACTTTGTTTAATAAATGAGGTTTTAAAGAATAAATGATTCCCGTTTTAAATGCCAGACCTGATGCTGTTACCAGCATTACTCTATTTTTAACAGGAAGTAGTATGATAATATTTTTTAAATTCTGAAAGTAAGATTCATTATTTTGTGCTTCAATTATACACATGCCCAACTGCGGAATTCGATTGGGAGCATTTAAAGGCCTTCAAAATTTAAACAATATTATTCCTACAAAAATGAAAATCTGAAGGGATTTGTGATTTATGCCTGTTTCATTCCCTGGCTTAAATAGTTGAAGAAATTTCAGCATTTAATTTCAGCATTTTGGGGGAGTCTTGTGCAAGTCCTTTTTTGATTAATGAAAATCTGAATTTGATTTTGAAAATGAAAATCTGAAGGGATTTGTGATTTTTTTGGTCTGTTTTGTTCACTACTCAATCCCATGCATCTATTGCTTGTGCCCTGGCAAAATTCGGGCATGCAGTAAACATTTCTCAGATTGATGCCCTGGCTCAGCATTTCTCAAAGCACTGCCAGAGAAAACTAGAGTGTTTCTTTTGTCATCAACAAATATTCTGTGCAAAGGGTTCTCTCATTAAAAGAGTTCAGGAGCCCCAGCATGTAAGGATCATATTTCAATGCTCAAGTTCCATATAATCAATTGTCTCTGAGAATTCCTTCACCACAGGGGTGTGTAACTGTGGTTGATCTGGTTGACTATAGAGCCCTTTTCCCGAGTAATGACGGTGGTCATGTTTCAGTCCCAGTGTGACGTGCTGTCCTGAGCCACTCTTGCCTCCGATGGGACATGTCATTATACTTGAGTGTCTACTCGACAGGGAGCCTGCTTTGAGTTCAGAGTCCATTTAAGAAGTTATTTTAAAAAAAGATTAAAAGTCAGCATTCATGCTTTGATGGGCTTCCAAAGAGCATGAAGCTCTTCAAGAGAAGCGAATTCAGATTTATAATAAAGTAAAAATTGACTAATTTTAATGATAACCTCTTTGTTGAACCCACTTAATAGAGATTTTATAATTATTATTTTAAACAAATGTAGTTGGATTTAAATATGTATTTGATATTATGCTCTCTACAGGGTAGTGAAGATATATTTTTAACTACAGCTGCCCTGCGTGCACCGTTTTTAGCTTCCGTACTTCCCAATAGATAAAACTACAAGAAGTAAAGTATTTGATAAAAGTATATTTTCCAGTGCAAACTTATTCAGTCTTATTTATGTCACCTGGCCATTTTGGAATATATTTCCTCATACAGATAATCATTATACTCAGTTAAATGAAAAGCTCTGTCCCATTTTATGGGAAATAGTGGTATCGTACAAATTTCCATATGTATCAAAGATAAGGAATATGGAGGCAGTTACAAAGAAATCATTAGTATGTTTTTATAAAAATCCTGTAACATGATACCAATTTATGACAATTTGTAACATGTAAATTAAAAGGTTCTTAAAGTAATGCTCTTATGTATGTAGGAAAGAAGATAGACTCAAGTCAAAAATCTTAATTCTCCAGAAACATCTTAACATGTTGACTGTTGCCATGATTGATAGAGCAGATTTCTTAAATACTTCTGACTGCGATGAAATAAAATTTTGTCTTCAGTCACACAAATACATTTGTCACACAGTCTATAATTTATTGATATTAATGACAATGGTGTAGTGAGTAGAATGTTGATACTACTTGTACAACCTTTTCTCAGAACAAATGAAATATATTGAGAGGCTTGTGTTAACTCTTTAAAACCTCAGGGCATCAGTTTTTCTCTTTTCCATTTTAGATAAAATAACTGTTTTCAATTGCATGCATGTCTATTAAATATTATTCTTTTTGCATGGTATGCAAACTTGGGAAATGAGTTCAATTGCAAAATAGAAGAAAGCTAGTTACTATTATTTAAAAGTATAAACAAGTAATAAAACTGACTTGGATTATCAATACAATAATTTAGAAAAATAAGTAAATGGTGAAAACAATTACTACTATAAATCATCAACTCCTAAGTAAATGGGATTGCCAGATTTTAAAATAAGGTGCGTATATGTGTGTGTGTGTGTGTGTGTGTATGTGTGTGTATACATATATATATACATATATATATATATATTCTAATTTTATTGATTTTTTTTCAAGAAGAACGGCAATGAGTTTGGTATAACTCCATGGAAATGTACCCTCATAGATGCTGCATGTCTTACACTGAAATATGTGCTTATATTAGATATTGATTCACTTTCATGGTGTATCTTTATGTGTACAGTCATACATTTACACATACATGAGGTCATCTGCACAGGTACTTTTGTAAGTAACAGTGCACATAAAATATATTTGTTGCCCAAAATTTTTAAAATAAAGAGTACTTTTCTTTTTCCTTCAAAGCTGGTCCTAGCAATGATACCCAGTTTCCAATTTAGAGCACTTTGGGATGTGCTAAATAATTGTGTTTTTTCACATGAATATTTAGAAAACTTTACAAAGACTAGGTGGTGTTCAGAGACCAAGTAAAACTTTTGAGACCATTTGCATGTAGTAGTTACATAATCAAAGCCATGAATGCCAGACCTTTAGCTAACAGCATTCTCAACAGCAAAACAGTGGAAGCATTGTCTCTAAAATCAGGTGTGTGTTTCCAGGGATTTATACATATCTCCCAGGTTACCTAATTTGTTGGTATGTAAATGTTCATACTGGTTTCTTATGATTTTAGTACTTCTCTGTTGTTAGTTGTAATGTCTCATCTTTCATTTCTGATTTTATTTGTGGCTACTGTCTTTTTAGTTAGCCTAAAGGTTTCTCCACTGTGTTTATCTTTTTCAAAACTAACCCTTAATGTTATTGATCCTTTCCATTGTCTTTTAGTCTCCATTTTATTTATTGCTGCTCTGATCTTTGTTATTTATCTTTTTTGCTGACTTTCACTTAACTTGGTCTTCTTGTTCTAAGTCCTGGAAGTATAAAATTAGGTTGTTTTTTTTTTTAACATCTTCCTTTAATCTTAATGTAGGCATTTATCACTATGAGCTTTCTTCTTAAAACTGCTTCTGCTGTATGCAAAATGTTTTGACATGTTGCCTTTCTGTTTTTATTTGTCTCAAGATAGTTTTTGATTTCCCTTTTGATTTCTTTGACCCATTGGTTGTTCAAGAACATGCTGTTCTATCTCCCCACGTTTGTGAATTTCCTACTTCTTTTTCTTGTGATTGATACTAAATTTTATAACATTGTTTTCCAAAGGATGACTAATATGATTTTAATCTTTTCCACTTAGTAAGACTTGTTTTGTTGCCTGACATATAATCTCTGCCAGAGAGTGTTCCATGTTAGTTAGCTACAGGAGAGTGTGCTCTGTTGCTGCTGGAGAGAGGGGAGATTTGTACAGATGTGTCTTGGTTTATGACACTAAGTTTTTAGGTAATTTGCAATACAGCAATAAAGAACAATACACGTATTATATGTATAAATAAGAATTTATTTTTTAATAAAGGGGTTAGATAATTTACAGCTAGTCTATGAGAGACAAGTTGACTTTTTACTGTGTTTTTCATCCTCTTTTTCCCCTCAATGTTATCATATTCTATTGATCAGAAACATGTTACTCAATGGGAGAGAATTACATAAGGCAGGGGACGCCAGGAGGTTGGGATCACGTGAGGCTCTCATAGAGGCTACCTGCCACAATAGCAAAAGTCACATTTTTTAATATATCATTACTAACTATGGAAACTCATTTAAATGAAACAAGGAGTGTATTTTTAAAATGTTCCCATTGTTTTTATATTTTTTACTTGAATGCCCGTCAGCGCTGTTCTCTTTGAATATTGTAGCTTATTTTTTCTGGGCCAGTGACTAGTGCATCATGAAATGGTTTCTTCAGGTTCCAAAAATCTCATGCATGTGTATTTTTTGGTATTGGTTTAACATTCCATTTCCTTCCTTTTAGCATTTTGTTTTATTTATATTTTTACTCCACATTATGTGTTGGTTTACAGACATTTCTTTCAAATTTCTATCTGACAGATTTTACTTTAATTATATATAAATATATATCATATTTGTAAGAGGTCCATGGTGCACCATTAAGCTCCAGAGCATCCAATAAGAATCAGCCAGCCCTCTTCCCCACACTACAGCCACGTGCCTCAAAGCCAGCCCTAATACCGTGCTGAGAGAGAGTGACCTCAGACAGCTCAGACCTGCATATTGGTACAGAGTCTTCGTTTGGTGAACGTCTTTAGAAGAACCAATAATTTGTATGGGACAGGGAGATATATGACGATCACAGATGGGCTGTCGTGAAATGGACCCTCACATCTGCTCTCTGTGAAACAGAGTGTGCTGTCACTTTATGAGTTAATTGCATTTATGCAGAAGATGAATGACTGAGGTGGCTGGATTGCAAGATTTTGAAGCAAAGTGAAGTTTAACTCTGTTGGGGGAGGGGGGAAGTAAGGCAGTGAAAATTTACAATGTCACACATTGCTTATGTTTATAGCTTGACTTCATCATTTCAAATACCTATACAACTTCAAACATACAAGATCAAGCAAAGCAGAGAAACTGTTGTGAGGATATCCAAAATGCTGAGTACACAGGCCCCTGTTTCCTGAATTATCTAGGACATTGTTTACATTTTTAAAATCACATTTTTAATGTTTCCCTAGGATGCATGCGTTTTTTTATAGTAAACTATGGAGAAATGAATTAATTTTACATTGTTGCATTTTATGCCCAGTCTACTCTGATAAAAATGATGGTAAATTATCAGTAAATAATAATTCATAATATAGTTTCTGAATTTGTGTACTTACATTTAAGATGATGGAGATCATTGCAAAATATATTGCTCATAGAAATACATGCTTCCAAAAGTATGCCAAGGGAAAAAGTGTGTATCATGATAGTAACAAGAAGAGTAAAATTCAGAAACTAATGGATGATTGTGGATAATTGGGATGCAAAGCCTATAAAAGCTGTCAAACAGCAAGACTGAATCATAATTGTGCTAACAGTACTTTAGTCAGACATATGGATTAAATGGTGGAACACTAAATGATAAAAATGGAATATGGAAGATTGAAGGGCAAAAACAGTGACTGCAATCTAAATTTATTAGGGGAAAAATGAAAAGGCATTTGTGTAAGTATTTAGCATCTTGAAATTAATTTATTCAAACTAACTTACAGCATTAGACAATCTCAGTAGCCTGGATTAAAACTGATACTATCTTTTGTGTATAGCACTTAATGATGAGGTGCTTTAACTTTTTAAAATATATCACAAATTATATCACAATCCATAGCACATTGATGTTTCTCTCTCTCTCTTTTTCCCTCCCTTCCCTCTCTAAAAATAAATAAATAAAATCTTTAAAAAAAGCATTAGACTTCCCACATGGAAATATTTTATTTAAATAAAACCATATTTAATAATTATCCACCCTCCCTCCCAACCTAGTCATGTATCAAAGGGCCAAGTGAGAAGAGTGCCCTCATTAAAGTATGGCAGAATTTTTGAGAAGGACAGGGATGACATTTTGTCTCAGGGTTCTGCGGTGGAGCGATGACTTAAAAAAGGCAGGAGGGCACCATAAAGACCAGGGATCAAGAAGACCAAGAACTCACACAAAGGTCATGATGTGCCCAGAAGACCTAATTAATCCACTGTGTCTTTTGTTTAGTGTCTAAAAGAAATTCTCATTTCTCAAGTAAATGCTGTGTTTAACATTTTCCTCCATCTGATTATAACCCTTTGCTTTGTGGATTGTGCCTGTGGGAAACACTAGTGTCTTTACTCAAGAACGCTTCTTGGAACCAAAGCCTGTTTTGACATGTGGAGAGAGGGAGCAGCATGGCCATGTAAGAGGCTCTTCAAGTTCCCTCCTCCCATGGAGGCATCAAATGTACAGCTACATGCACGGCACTTTGTTCTGAAAAACCCAGAAACTAGCCAATGTGAAATACCCATATCTAAATGTCTGGCAAATAAAGGCTGAGACACATTCTCACCATAAACTTAACAGTGCCACCCAAACAGGAGGGAACCTCTAACTCCCACCTTCTCCCTGAAGAGCTAAGGGTTTAGACTATACATCTAGAACCTGCTTTTAAGATGTCCACCTGAGTGATGGGCCCCCCATGTACTTAGCTCCTTGGTGCTGACTGTGCTCCTCACTGGAACCCCCAAAAGACAGTACACACTTCTCCCCCATCTCCCTCCATCTCCAACAATAAAACCATGCCACCAGCACTTTTTCTGGAAGGAGCTTATTAACACATCTAGCACCCTAATTATTATGGATGTGACCTGAGGGATGAACCCCCAATCACCTAGCCCTGAGAGTTAACAAGGCTTGCTTTCACATGCCCCACAGGACTATAGTAAACAGAAATTTATCCAGTCACAGTGCTACTCAGTAGTCGAGTATGATTTGAAAATGCACGTCTCAAATATATACTCTTTACTCCATCCTACACTACATATTTTACAACATGCAAAATAGTGTCACGATAACTTAAAGTATAATTTGACAGCTACACTTGTCATTTCGGCTCAGGTTACATTTCTAACTCCTTGATCTAAAAACCTCTGACATTCAGTTGAATTACTAGATTTGAACTGAGCACCTCTGCAACTGCAGCAAACTTAATGAAAAGTGGCAAGGGCAACCTAGCTGCCTGGAAGCAGCCATTTGAATGTGCTGCTCTATGTGCCTGACACAGTAACCCATCTGTAGTAGCGGCACGGATGACAACAAATGTGTTCACTTAATTACTCTCCTTCTCTAAAACCAGGGGATCATACAAATTATGTTTCTCTGGATGACCCCATTCCTGGCACATAAAAACACACACACACACAAATTCAGAAAATGTTATATGCCTGAAACACAATCGAAAATAAATTTCAAATAGATTTAAAAGTTAGAAAAAAGTAATAGCATTTTTCAGAACAACCAGAAAATGAACTGAAAAAATTATTTTCTGAACCTGAAGTGTACAAAAATTATTTGCAAATCTTTTTATTCATCTAGTTTTTAAATGTGCAATTAAGACTAAATAAAAATTTATAATTAAATATAAGTAAAAATATATCAAATGTTTACACTATTAAATTTACATTTGAAATTAGAATTTATAATGCAGGTAAATAAATACTTTCCTTGTTTTCAATTAATATCAAAGAAAAATTTTCAGTGTTGGTTTATGTGTAGCAACTAGAGTTACAAATAATAATTCACCATAATAATAGAAGAGAGTGAAAAATAAAACATGATTGTTTCAATCATACAGAAAAAGGGCTGCAACTTCACATAGTTTATCATTACAAAAATATGCATAATTATTCCATCTATTGATTAAAGAACACATGTTTTATAAGTATACTTGGAAATTTCACCAAGACAGATCCTATTCTAGGCCATATAACAATTCATTAAAAATTTGAAATCATATGAAGTGTGTTCTCTGACTTCCTTATGAAATTAAATAAGAAACCAATAGGGGAAATATAACTGAAAAATCTTCAAAGTTTTGAAATTAAGCGATACAGTTCTAAATAATATGTACCAATTTTTGCACTTAGGAAAAGAAATTAGCAGTATAGGTGTTGGAGAAGACCATATAAAATGATTATTTGAGATTAGTCTGCATATTTTGAAAACCCAAGAGATGAACTGAAAACTACTACAAGAAAGTAAGCTAGTAAGATATAAAATTAATATATAAATACATATCTTTCATATATATAAGCCAACCTCATTAGAAGTTATAATGGAAGTAAAGGTTCCACTAACAATAGTAATTATAAAATGATCTTCAAACATATTTAACCAAAAAAAAATATGCAAAATCTATATAAGAAACATTTTGAAATAATCCTGGATGTTCACCTGGGCTAATAGACAATATATCATGTTCTCGGAAGGGAAGACCCAACATAAAATATGTTAATTTGCCCTCAAGATATTTATAAAATAAGTATAATTCCAAAACAAATATATCCACTGAGTTTTCTTTTTAATCCTAGAAAAAAAAGATTCTTAAAATCAGAATTATATATTTTAAAAAGAAAGCTAGCTTAGGAAAAAAACTGAAATACAGAGTAAGACAAGATACTAGCTATATTAAATATTAGAATAGGTCACAAAACCTTGCTAATTAAAACAGCATATGAAAGACACATGACGAAATAGATCAATATGTTCACTTAGAAACTGTAGAAATAGCCTCTAATGTATAAGGAAATTAATTATAAAATAAAGATATCTCAATGGACCATTTTCCATATATGCTTTTGTAAAAACTATTTAGCAATCATAAGAATAAATATTTAGTGTATTAATTCAAGTTGGGATTAGAAGTGACTCAAAAATCAACAAAAACAGCCCAGTCTAAAAGTAGTAAATAAAAACATTTTACTAGGCATTTATATCAAAATCAAATGCTCAACCTCGCCCATAATTAAAAAATACCAGATTTAAACAATCGTAAGGTACTACTTTATAGCCATCATTTTGGCAAAAATAAAGTTATATATTAACAATGGTGTAATAAAAAACAATTTTAACACATTGTTGTTTTAAGTAAAATGCGTTGCAGCTGTTTAGAGAACATTTCTGCCATAATTGATAAAACTGAAAACACATACATCCTATCACCCAAAATCCTCACTCCTGGGTACATTTGCCAAAAAATATATAACTATACCCAGGACACAGGATTAATATAAAGACATTCATGTCAGAAAAATAAATGACTAAATGTAATATAAAAATAAGATCTGTTGGATGCCTATTTAAAATATCTTACAGCACTTAAGAGCTACGAAAACCCTGGTGTTGACATCAGGACACTGGAGTGCATGCGGGAGGGGCCTGTACTGGGCTCAGAAATGAGGGATAAGATAAACGAACTGGGAGGAAGCTTCCAATGACTGTTGGAATCACATGTCCTAAGGTGAAGAATACAATCACCTCAAACATCTACATCTGAGGTAAACGAAAAACTTTTCAAAAAGTCCTACTGACGAAGATGTCTAACTTCGTGAAAATATTTAGTTTTTTTTTACCTCCAGTTTAACGGATAGGATAGAGTAATAGACAAATAAAAATAGTTCCTTGAAGCTTAGAGAGCTTGGAAAGTTATAACAGATTTACCAGGTCACGGGCACTGTGGGAAGCTCACAGCACCTTGGACCAAACAGATGGAGACGGGAATTACATGAGCTGAGGCTGGAGGAGAAAGCAAAATGGGAGCAGAACAATAACACACCACAGACAAAAAGCACAGTATCCCTGGAAGTGAGGTTTCCCACCAAAACCTTGGACAAGCCACACAGCCAGAGACAGCAGTGTCCTTAAATCAATTAGTTTTTGACTAGGGGAAAGTTGTGCCATTATTTTGGTATCATAGCTGCTAGGTTTGATGCTTGCCTTCAAGATACATGCACAATGATGACTTTTAAAATACACTAAAGGTTTGCTACAACAGGCAATAGTGTCAGGCAAAAAAGCATAAAACAGGACCTAGTTCCATTTGGTTACTTCTAAGGGCATGAAAAAATGCATCTCTAAAAAATACATTTTCCATTTACCTAAGTGTTCACAGCTTGCTTACTAATCTAAGTGCCAACCCCTGACCTCTGACTTCCCACATTAGATTGGTCAGCACAGCCGCTACCTGGCAAGGAATTTTATTTATAGTGTCAGAAAGCACAGAATGCTTAGAAAACACTTCAGCTATAAATAATTTACAAGATCGGCTTTTGTTTCACGAAAGGTAAGCAGGCAACATAAAATCACTGGCTATTTGAATAAAACCAACAGCATGAAAGAAAATCAGTAGACTGAAAAATTCTGACTTTAACATAAAAATAAATAGCTTCCTCGGAGAAATGAAAAAAAAACAAACCCCACCACAAACTAAAAACATGTATATGCTTAAGGAAAAGAAGTGAATGACTCAAGATGAAGACATGAAAATAAACAAAAACAGAGTGGAATAGAAAGATTGAATAACAGAAGGAATGTGCAAATAGACTAAACAGCCATGGCTGGAGTGGCTCAGTGGAGCACCCGGCCTGAGAACCAAAGGGTCGCATTTTCAATTCCTAGTCAGGGCACATGCCTGGGTTGCAGGCCAGGTCCCATATAGAGGCGTGTAAGAGGCAACCACACATTGATGTTTCTCTTCCTCCCTTTCTCCCTCCCTTGCCCTCTCTCTAAAAATAAATGAAGTTTAAAAAATAGACTAAACAATGAGTGGGACAGAATTCTCAGGACCTGTAATAAAACAAATAAGAAAACATTAATGAGCACAAAGTTCAAGGACATGGAGATAGATTCTGGAGAACTCTGTCTCATTGGATCTCTGAAATTGGAGACTAGAGAAGAGAGCAGAGGAAAACATCAAGGAAGTTAATTTTCCCGTGTAGACGTAGGATTTATTAACAGCCAAGGTATCTCCCACCGGTTTCCCTGCAGGAAACCTGAAAACAGGCACGTATTTAATTGTGGCCTGGCGATGTGAGAAAAGATAATGATAGGAAATAGGATAGCTCACAAGAATGGGAATCAAACCTAGATCAATCTTATGTTTCTGACATAACTTTTCTGGGCCTGTCCAAGAAGGAGTTTGTCCCTGAGATTAACATTTGAATCTGAGTAAAGCATTACACACCTATTACAACGGTCGAATTCCAGAACCGTGGCATCACCCTCTTCTGGCCAGGATGTGGAACTACAAGGACTCTTAGCCATTGTTGGTGGGAATTCAAAATGGTTCAACCTCTTTGAGTTTGGCTATTGACAACAAAACTAAACACACTCTTACCACACGAGCCAGCAATCATGTTTCTTGCTAATTCCTCTAAGAAGCTGAAAACATATCTTCACATACACACACACCTGCACCTAGATGCTTATAGCAGCTTTATTTATAATTGCCCAAACCTTGGAAGCAGTCAAAATGTTCTTCAGAAGGTGAAGGATAAATTAAATGTGGTCCATCCAGACAATAGAATACTCAAAATAGAATATTTTAGAATATTACATTCTAAAATAAGGCTAAACTAGACAGTGAAATGATCAGCAGTTGCCATCAGTTGGCAGGAGGAGGGATGAACAGGCAAAACACAGAGGATTTTTTAAAAAAAATATTTTATTTATTTATTTTTAGAGACGGAAGGGAGGGTGAGAGAGAGAGAGAGAGAGAGAGAGAGAGAGAGAGAGAGAGAGAGAGAGAGAGAGAAACATCAATGTGCGGTTGCTGGGGGTTCTGGCCTGCAACCCAGGAATGTACCCTGGCTGGGAATCAAACCTGGGACACTTTGGTTCCCAGCCCGCGCTCAATCCGCTAAGCTACGCCAGCCAGGGCAAAACACAGAGGATTTTTAGGGCAGTGAAAGTACTCTGCATAAAACTGAAATGATGAATACATGCCATTATAGACATGTCCAAACACTAGAATGTCCCACACCAAGAATGAACCACAATATAAACTGTGGACGGTAGTTGATTATACTGTGTTAATGGAGGTTCGACAATTGTAACAAATGCATCACTCTGGCAGCAGACACTAATAATGGGAGACACTATGCATGTGTGAGGAAGGGGATGTATGGGAAAACCTCTATGCCTTCCTTTTAATTTTGCTGGGAAGCAAAAATCATCTTAAAAAAAGGACAAATCCAGCCAAAATATTGATACTAAAAACATCTGGCTACGTGTATACTTGCTCACCTTAGAGTGTAGTATATATTTAGTGTAATTATCCTCTTGTCCTTGGGAATTCCTCTACTATGCTCCCCAGTGTAAGCCTAAAGAGAGTAACATACCATGTCATGTCATGACTGACCTACCACTTTTTGTCCCCTTACTAAAACAAGAGACGGCCCAAAGTGGAAAATTACTTCCATTGTCCGGGGGAAGAAGAGCTTAGGATGGACCAAAGTCTTGTTATTTCTACATGGATCTGTGGGTCCCTGCTCTAGGGGTTTCACAATCCTACAGGCACCTTTAATTGAAGCAACTGGGAGGACGGGGCAGGGAGATTGTATACTTCATATCGTGGATGCCTATCAAAGCCGTTTGAGTGGTTTATGCTTCTGGGAGAAAGACAAGGGTCATCAAGGCAACCAACAGAAGAGAATTAAGACTCTGGTAAATAAATCCTGGCAAATATAAGCAAAACATTATTACAATGGAAATTAAGAGCCACGGCATTGTAAAATGAATCACTTGATGATAACAATGCATGCTAATGTGTATGTTCTCTTCGAACAGTTACAGGATGTGTTTAAGCTTATTACTAACTCTTTAGGCCACCACAGCCCTCTGACTTAACCCCAAAGAAAGAATAACCACTGAGGCAAAAGTTACTAAGGGTGGTGTCACAAAAAAAATACACATGTACACATATATGTGTATATATAGCCTATTTCCCCCTCCTCCAATCAAAAGTCTCTCCTTAGAAATACTTATAATTGTGGTTACAGCTAATGGCCAGTTTTCTGTAGACAAGAGCCAGATAGGCCTGCTTGTCACAACTGGCAGTGGGTGTGCATCCATTTAGCCCACGGTTGTGTCCAACCCTCTTGTCAAGACAGAGACTCACTTGTAGCCAAAAGCACCCATGTAGCTTAGTCATTGGAATAAAGTATTTTGATTATCTACAACTAACGGTAAGGTGCTATATATAGTAGAACTTTATAGTTTTACTCACTTTCCATTTGAAAAATGGTGAGAAAATAAATATTTGGTCTCTACTAGTAATAATCAGACTATATAAGTCTATTTTTATACACTGTGAAGTTCATGCCAGGACTGACTCATTAAAGCAATTTCATGGGTAATCATCAGGATTTTCTTAAATACTCACATAAAATGATTAACTATACTTCAGTGAATCTTAATTTTATATACGTGTATGCTTATGTGTCTTCTGGCTTGTGACAAATAATATTTTGTGCTGTAAATAGTAAGTCAAACATTTTAGAAGTTATAGACCTAAGCTACTTAGGCACCAAAATTGCCAACTGAATTTCTATAAGTAGTATTTAATTTTCTTAATAGCTGTAATTATAGGCTACATATTTTCCCATAACAAGCCCAGCTCAAGAAGCTAAAAGACAATGAAAGCTATTCCAATTGAAAATAGTATTTGTAAGACATATATGAATAAGTTCACTTACACAGAAGTGGGAAAAGACTAAGGCATGTGTTACCTCACCTGTTTTGGGAAAATTAAGTGAAAATCCATAAAACACTCCAAATTCAGTTCTCTAGTCATGCTAGCTAACACCTGAGCAAATTTTAGTTGATAATATGAATCTGTATCTCTCTAATTTCATAAATTACGACTGCCTTTATGTTGGGAACCGCCCTGCCTGGTTTCAGAAGCTGCAACCCCCCATGGCTAAGGCTGAGGGAGTGACCTTGGGGCCCTAAGCCACTAAGGAGACAAAGCTCATCTCCCTGGCAGGGGCACCAACTCTGCCTCCTTTACGTCACCCTGCCTGGTCCCCAGTGGATGACTGGTAAGATTCTTCAAAGGAGGGATGACCTAAGACAGGTATAGTCACAAGGGGGTCCTCAGGGAAGGACCTGGTGGACTATAGAAAAAGGAGGAGATGGACCCTCACCCCTCCCCTTTGACATAGCCTGAGTCTTCATTCTGTCTGCAAGAAGGCTCCTGATGTCTTGGCTGCCTTACTTCTCCTGCCCGACTTAAGCCTGAAACAATGTTGGAGGTGGGTGTGACCCTGTGCTGGAAAGAGTGAGTTCCCTGGGGGTGATCAGGCCTAAGAAAGAATGCATAAAATCCTGTGCAACCTGCTTTGCTAATACCCTCAATTTAAATGATAAGGGTCCAAGCATGAAATGAGTTAGTTCCCCAAAGTTTTATGGCCCTTTAGCTATCTGACCTGACTCAGAATAAGCCCTCAGAGTTCTTTGAATGTTATCTACTATTTGATCGCTACTGAGTGACAATGACTGATGAGCTTTCTACATAGGCCCTGTATTGCTATGCAAATGAACCCAATAAAAGCCCATCGAGGAAAAGGCTCCTGGTCCTTCTCCTATGAGCAATCTGCCACCTTTCCTTCCAAAATGGATCATGTCTTAGTAGATTTATTCTCATCCATGGAGACTGGGGGTGGGTGGGGGGGCCCTGTGGGCAGAGCCCCTCCACCCCTTCATAAAATTAAAATATTTTATTGTTTTTCTAAAAATCTTTACCTTATTTTCACTCCTAAAATTTTCAAGTTCAAAGATCTATTAACTTGGTTAGAGGTGTCTATTTTCATTGAAGTGTCTGTCAGATACCAAGTAGTCAAAGGGAAAATAATAATGAGGCAGTCAATTTCAGGTCAGATATTATTTTATTATGTGATCTCCAAAAGAGTAGCAATTGCACACCTCTAGTTAAAGGGCTTTTTTCCAAGTGCTTAAATCATTGTATAGTATATTTTAATTTTCTTAAATAATTCATTTCACAGACACCTATTGAGAACCTGCACTTTGTCAAGCATTGCTATAGGAGCTAGGGATTCAGATATCAACATTCCCTTTCTCAAGATGCTCTTGTTCTTAGTAATACAAATAAGAAAATTTATACTTTCAATATAGTATACTAAACATACAATAGCAATATGCAGAAACTGTCATATTTTGGTCTATAAAGGAGAACATCAAGGAAAGACCCAAAGGAGAACATTTATTTCTATATAAATAAAGCAAGTAGTTCAATTGTTAAGAGAAAAAGAGGGAGAGAAAAAGAGGACCATTGGGTGGTGATACTTAGAAGAAAAGTTTGAATCGGGTCATGAAAGATAGTAGACACTGTCTTTATATACTTGGACTTCATCCCATAAGGAATTAAGGCCCTTAACCAGAAGAGTGATTTAATAAAATTTAATCTTGGAAAGTCCATTTGGGCTACTATTCGAAGAATGGTGTCTTGGGGCAATGCTTAGCATTGGGGAAACCGATGGACATGCCATTATAGAAATTCCAGTGCAAATAATGAAATCACCAAATAAGACCCTGACAATTATATTGGAAAAAATATTAAATAATTCCATGTATTTTGATGGAGGTATCCAATCTTCATGAATAACTTGATGCCAGTTTATGAGGGGTATTTTTTTTCTTAAATTTAAATGTCTAATTTTTTTTTTGCTTTGGAGGATTGGATAACTGTGAAGATGGTGTTTCCATTAATTATAATTAAGATTGAAGAATAAAAGTAGGTTTTAGGGCACAGTGAAAACAATTTAACATTTTGATGTTTTGTGGTAAAGTGTGAGAATGCCCATAGTCAGTTTGTACTATGAGGCTTAAAAACACGCCTTAGGTAGAAAAATAAATGGAGCTATCAATATATAGCTCTCAGATACAGATTGTAAGTACAGAATAAGAATAAAAGTTCAGGAAAGGAAGAATGAAGAATATTCATGTTTAAAGGGTTGGTGGAAGAAGAGTTCATTTGACAATGTTAAAAAATGTTATGAAAATTATGAAGGAAAAATCAGGAAAGAATGATATGATTGATGGAAGTCAATTCCTTCAAGAATCTGTTAATCACAAATTACAGGATTGTTTTTGACCTCTAAGATCCCTCAGGAAGAAAAACATTCGTCCTTAAAAAGAAATACACATAGAAGAAGATACAGAAATTAACCTGGGAATATACTATCATTCTTAAATTCATGAGTGGACAGTATATAAATCCTAGAGAGAAATTCTGTTGTCAGTCACTGGGGAACACGGAGGAGAGAATTAGGATTAGTGAAGTCTAACATTTGAGGGTTTATTTTAGATGTGCTTTAGAATATGCATATGGTTATATCCTATTAGTTCTATAATCTTTATATGCTGTGTCTCTAATGTGCTTAGGCAGACTAGCTGCTATCTTCAGATTTAACAATGCTGTAACTAGAGAGGGCAGCACTGCAGTTGCTCAGAGGCCTATTTCTGTTCCAATGTGCCCCATACCTTGGAGCATTCCTATCGTTATTCCTTATTTTCAGGGTTTTCAAACAATTTATTCATGACTTTTATATGGGTAGACAAGCATGCAGTGAGCTTTCTATCATGGTTTACGAATCCCAGAAGAGCTCAGAAATCAGTAACATTAGAAGACTTCGGTGCTTGATGTTTAACTTTTCTTCTTTATTTAAGTAGACAAATTCCTTCAAGCATTGTTTTGAAATCACAAGGACAGTAGCTGTCCTAATTTTAGAGTAATATCTTTTCTCTAAGTAGGTGACTCTTCGGTAGTGGTCTTTTGTTATTGGATATTTTGTCCCTAGATTTTGTGATTACATTTAGCTATTATGTCATTTATAGCTGTTGTTTAATTCAATACCAATTTTGAAACCATTTCATTGTTTAATATTTGTAGCATTTTAGTTAAATCAATTAGACAACTGATTTAAAGGATAATGTGCATTATTACATTATTAATTTTAGAATATTAAAATGAGATTCTGAATTAAAAATCAAGTATAGCAAGCAGATAAATATCTGTAAACATTTTCATTCTGTTAAATTTACAAATAAGTACCATACTTAGAGAATACACAATTGCCTTATATCTTTCAACTGCTAACATATAAAGGGATGGTCAAATGTGTATCCTCAGAAGTTTCACCTGCTACTTCTACATGGATATACTCACATTAAACATTCATGGCTATTGTTTATTGACTCAAACAATTTAAATTCTAATGATTTGTTTTCAAGATCTACAAAGAATATAGTTCTCAAGGACATTAGGTTGAGTTTTAAAAAAGTCTCAAAAATGCTCAGTAGCAGTAGCCATCACGGAGATGAAAATTAAAACCACAATGAGATACCACCGCACACTAGTCAGAATGGCCATCATAAACAAATCAACAAGCAACAAGTGCTGGCAAAGTTGTGAAGAAAAAGGAGCCCCAGTGCACTGTTGGTGGGAATGCAGACTGGTGCAGCCACTGTGGAAAACAGTATGGAATCTCCTCAGAAAACTAAAAATAGAACTACCCTTTGACCCAGCAACTCCACTGCTGGGATTATACCCTAAGAATCCTGAAACACCAATTCAAAAGATCCTATGCACCCCAATATTCATAGCTTGTAAATGAATGGATCAAAAAACTGGTACATTTACACAATAGAATTCTCTGCAGCGGAAAGATGGAATCCTACCCTTCGTGACAGCATGGGATGGAACTGGAGAACATTATGCTGAGTGAAGTAAGTCAGGCAGTGAAAGACAAATACCATATGACCTCACCAGTAAGTGGAACTTAATCAACAAAACAAACAAGTGAGCAAAATAGAACCAGAGACATGGAAATAAAGAACAAACTGACAGTGACCAGAGGGGAGGGGAGAGGGAGATCACGGGGGAAAGAAGCAGAAGAGCCGACATGGAACAGGTATAAAGGAGCCATGGACAAAGCCAAAGGGAGTTAGGATTGAATGTGGGAGGTGGGGGTGGATAGGGTGGAGGAGAGTAATGGGGGAATAATGGGGACTGATTGAACAACAATAAAAAAAGAAAAAAAAGAAAAAAACCAAGAATCACTAATTGTATTCTTCCTTTTATATGTCATTCTCAAAGGGACAACAATAATAGAAATAGAGAACAAATTATCAGTTGCCAAGAATTAGAGAGAGTTGTGGGGAGAGGGATGAATTTAGCTAAAAAGAATAGTACCAGAGAGATCTTTGTGGGGGTGTAATAATTTGGTATGTTAGTTGCAATGGGCAGTTGACTAAAGAAATATTCTCATGTGATAAAGTGACGTAAAATTATAAGTACACATTATGTGAAAGAAAAAAAAAGCACAGTGAAATACTTCTCAACTAGCACAAAATCATTTTTTGATAGGACTATAATTCACTATAACTGTTGAAAACTTGGCACCTTAATGAAGTTTTCCTAGACAGTATTAAAATAAAAAATATATGAAAAGCAAAAACCAAAACTGAAAGTGAAAAGAAGACAAATTTTTCTGGACGTGGAAGATATATAATGCAAATGTAACAATTTAATCTCTAAGCAATAAAGCTGGATTTTAAAATGTCAACAAAAATATAAATGCCCAGACACATACATCTGTGCAGAGAGAGGGAGAGGCTGAAAAGATAGCCTACATATATATTTTTTCTTTTCTTAGGTCTACTCATTTATTTCTTTTTTTCATTGTGAAATAAGCAGCACTTACAACTTTTATCATCATAACACAATATCAATTAAAAAATGGGCAAAAGACCTAAACAGATACTTCTTCCAAGAAGACATACAAATGGCCAACAGATATCTGAAAAGGTGCTCAGCTTCACTAGCTATTAGAGAAATGCAAATCAAAACTCCAATGAGATACCTACTCACACTGTGGAATGGCCATTATCAAAAAGACAAGTAATAACAAGTCCTGGAGAAACAGTGGGGACAAAGAATCCTCATTCACTGTTGGTGGGAATGTAAACTGGTACCCCACTATGGAAGACAGTATGGAGGTGCCTCAAAAAATTAAGAATAGATTTACCATAAGACCCAGTGATCCCTTTTCTGAATGTCTACTTGAAAAATTAGAAATACGTATTAGCAAAGATACATGTACCCCTATGTTCATTACAGCATTATTCACAGTGACCAAAACATGGAAACAACCAAAGTGTCCTTCGATAGATGATTGGATAAAGAAGATGTGGTTCATATATACTATTAAATACTATTCAGCTGTAAGAAAAGATGAAATACTGCCATTTGTTACAACATGGATGGATTTTGAGAATTTCATGCTAAGCAAAACAAGTCAGACAGAAAAAGTCAAGAACCGTATAAGAGGGTATGAGGATTCACTGATATGTGGAACATAAACTTGAAAGCAACAAATGAACCAACAAGACAAATAAACAAACAAAAACTCATAGACACAGACAACATCGTGGTGGTTTCCAGAGGGCGAGGGGGTTCAGTGGAGGTAAAGAGTAAATGGGGTCGACTATATGATGATGGAAAAAGATTTGACTTTGGGTGGTGGACACACCATGCAATATACAAATTATGTATCATAGAACTGTACACTGAAACCTGTATAAAATTATTAACTCATGTCACCTCAACAAATTTAATTTTTTTAAAAAGCAAAAAGAAAAACAAAACACAACTGGAAAAAACAATGAAGTAAGCTGCCAGGAACTGCATTGCCAGCACAGGATCTACTAAAAAACTCAACAAAGCTCAGTGTCCTCTGGAGACTGGAGGACGTTCAGCGGTTATTATTAACATGAGCATGGGCAAACACCCATGTACATCACAAACAGAGACACAGTAATTCGTACTTCAAGTGCTATCTTTACTCCCTCAACATTTATGATTATCGTAGTGTCCAACATTCTGTCTTAGCATGGAAATTTATCCTAAATGTCTCAGGTAGCATAAGTCTACATTTTATTTAATTTGCTGCTTTCAAGACTGTCAGTTTAATTCTATTCGTGACTGTCAAAAGAAAAAGAATGCAAAAATAATCACGATGATTACTCTGTGTAAATTTAGCTAATAATTTTCTGAGGCCACTTGTTATTTCCACCTAAAAATGGTGCTCCTGCCATGGCTTTGTCATTGTTATTTGTAGCTTATGTAATGTTTTTCATCTTGAGCAATAAATAACTTTTATTTTCATACAAGAACTTAAAAGTAGTTAAATTAATACAGCTCTAACTCATGTTAATGATCAGAAGTATAGATACCTTTTTAAATAAAATTATTTTGACTGATAAAATTGATAAGACATTTTGCCTTGGAGTTAGAATATGATGCCTTTTATTTTTCCAGGGCCCTCCAAAATTCTCAGTTGATCTGAATATGACTTAAATATTTAATATATTCCTGATGGCATGCATATACAGATATGAAAAAGCAATGGTGAACTTCCTTTGGCATATTAGGGAGAAGAGATTAATTTTAATTAAAAACAGAATACTAAATGAGACAAGAAAAACAGTCATAATATTTATGCTAGTATTCCAACCTCAAAATTTTCCACATATCTTTCTTTCACTACACATAAAATTCAGTAGATATTACTAAAATAGTCTCAACATTGCAGTCCCTCTCCATAATAGTTGAGACCAGAACCAGAGTTTTTACTATGGGTTTCTGCACCAGGACATTACTTTTGGTACCTATGTCTTGCAATCACTTCCCAGAAGAGTTTCAGGCAAAATCGTGATGTAGAGGAATCTTTGGAACTTTTCTATTTACTTCTATGTGACAAGTCTACTCCTATCAAATGCACCCCAATTGTCTCTTTATGTCAACTATTGGCCAATAAATCCACTTAGTTCAACCCATTGTTATGATTCACATGCATTGGGTCTTATTTATCCACACCAATCTTTGCTAGTCACCAGCCAAATTAACCTCTCCTAAGTCCTACTCAAGTGATTTGCATTATATACCTCTCTAATTGTTCAATTCATTTTCCTGATAAAGGAATGACTACTACATCTCTTCAAGGCATATGTTTATACTATTAGGGATTGTTAAGGCTGGGGAGGATGTTCTGGTTTGCCAGAGGAGATATTTTATGGTAGGAAGAAGGACTGTTTGACATCTGTGTTCGTTTGGGTCCTCCCGGAATCAGATGCCAAGGACTCAGAAGTAGAAGATGTTTATTGGGGAGAATGCCTGTGAAAAATAAAGGGGAGGGAGCACAGGAGTAGTCACGAACCTTGACATTGGTAAAGGCCTGACACTTGTTCGAGAAGGGGGAAGAAGGAGCGTTGAGGAGAAAGAGTCTGAGACTGGAGTGCACCTCTGAGAACGTCTAGGGCAGCCCAACGCGAGATTCATTGTGAAGATTTGGCAGAACCAGCCAGGCCCCAGCCACTCCACTGTACTTGGTCATTGGCCAGAAGCTGCCAAGGAAGCTGTCCTTGACCCCAAAGAACAGCATGATAGATCCCGAAGGCATTGTGGCTAAAGGCCATCAGCTAGATGTGCTCCTCTTGGAGAATTCTTCCATGAGAGGTCCGAAGGAAGGGACTGCGGCAAATGCCTCACCTATGACTACATACGCTTTAAAGCTGCCATTCTCTGAGCATATATTTCTTTCAGTATGAAGTGGCTTTTTAAAATTTATATGTATTATCTATTTCACTTCTGCATTTTTGCCTAAGTTTTGACAGTATAAAATGAGTTTATTCTTATCCGTGTTGCTTTGCTTTTAATTTTATTCAGTTCTACAACTTATTTACTTCTCTCCTTTTGTTCATTATTTAATTATTTTTTTATTAAGTAGGCAGTTCATTGCATACATACACATTGTTACTTATTTGACTAGGCAATATATGCATTTTGGAGAAAAATCAAAGTGTACCCCACTTTAATCTGTAGTCTAAGGCCCAACTAAAGGGACCCTTCATTGATTTTTCCTACAAATCTATGAGCTTCTAGCACATGCTGTGATCTCCCAGCTACACTGCAAAACATGCCTATAATACCTACATTGCTTCATATACTGTATTTTGAAACCCAGCTAAAATGAGAATCCTTTCTGCATGATTTTACATATCTTAGTTCAAAGATTTCTAGGTGAGTGAAACCCATTCTTACAGAGCAATTATAACAAAATATAGCACACGCGGCAGTGGTTGGCATGTTTATCCAATAAAAATGCTGTCACACTCCTATAATTGCTCCGCTTGATTTGCAGTGCTCGTGTCTGGTATTATAGTTCCAACATTCCTGATGGTGATGTTTGATTAATGTCATGTGACACGGGTGGCTGGTATTAGGATTTTAAGAACTATAGATAAGAAAATGTAAATTAGAATCTTAAAGTGTTAAGACAATTTAGGCAAACAGAATAATGAGAAATCCCTGCTAAATATATCTATTCTTCCAGAGCCTTAGGTCTTCAAAATAACTCTGCACTAAGAAAGAGCTCAAACAATTTCTGTTTAGTGCTCAGCGGGAAATGATATGGCCCGGAGGAGCAGAGTCTGAAATGGGATGCTGGGTGCAAGCTGATTGACCAGCCTCCCACTTACTTGGGGTTCTGACGGGCTGCAATGCTTTCAGGGCTGTACGTTCTTTCTTTCCTGTTTGACCTGCTTATTTTCATGACAAGCTTTCCATGAAAGCAGAGAAGAACTGCACAGAAGATACAAGACAAAATTGAAAGAAGGGAGAAAAGATAAAAGATAGGCTGGCAGACATGCAGGTCGAATCTGAAAAAAAAGGATGGCAAATGGAGAGTGGACTGAACATATCGTGAAAAGTGATGAAAGAGCCATAGCTCCCAGATTGGTTTTGGCCTCTGAGAAGTAATGAATTACATTCACATCCACACTCTACCATTGAACATCTTGGGGAAGTTACTTTTCTTTACTGTGCTTTATATTGAATATAGGTGTTGTTTAGATTATACATGATAATACATGTAATATGCCTGGAACATTGCATGGTATATAAAAAGCAGTCTATAGATGTAATCTGTCAAGCACAAAAATGATAAAGGCATAGTAGGAAATATAGTTCAAAATTCTGGGAAATTCACTTTATACAACAGTACAGTGCTTCCTCCTCATTTTCACATCAGAGTATACACACACACAAATCGTACTACTTATATGGCTCCCCATAGTAAATTGGAGGAAACTCAGAACCCCAGGAAAGGTGGCTGGCAGATGTGACAGCGGTCCCAGTGGTGTCTGCCACCCCAAGCCTTCTGTGGATGCTCTGAGGCTGAAGGGATTAGCATTCCCCAAGACACCAGAGTGCGGTGGCCCATCTGCTGGGAAGCTCTGCAGTAACATAAACTGAAAAGCTGAGCCACTCAGCTCTTTGCCATCTGGAAATGCATTTAACTGGGAGTTACAGAAACCCACAGGCAATAAGAATTCTAAGGTGGACAGGGCAGGTCTTGTCTTAATAGCTCAACAGTGCCCTCAGATACCCTCTTTCCCATGTCTCCTATCTCTTCTCACCAACCCAGACTTACCGCCCGATTTCAAGTTGCCATGGATGCCAGCCTGGATGATTTCTGTAGCTTCTAACAGAGCCCCCTATGCCTGCCTTTGTTTCCCTATAGTCTGTAATTGCCACAGCAGCCAGGGGATTATTTCATGACTACGATTATGTGCTGTCTCCCCTTCCCCCTAAGAGAAAAAGCCAGTTGTTTACCCCTGTGCAAAGGCGCACAGGATCAGCCCCTCTCTGAAGTTATCTCTACTCTGTTCTCAAATATGAAATGTACTCTTTATGCCTTTAGTCTGATTGCTTTTGCCCCCAAACACCTCATATTGACCCAGATACTTCTCTCTCACTATTTACACTTTGTAATGGTTAGTTTCATGTGTTAACCTGGTCAAGCTACGGTGCTCAGTTGTCTGATCAAACACCCGTTTACAGGTTGCTGTGAGAGTATGATTTAGATAAAATTAATATTGAAATCAGTCAACTCTGGGGAAGGAAAATTGCTTTTCACAATATGGGTGAGCCTCATCTAATCAGTCAAAGGAGAGTCACTGAAAGGCTGGAGTCCCTCAAAGAGGAAGCAGTTCCACCTCTAGACCGCTCTGGGACTCAAGACATAAACATCAATTCTTTTTTTTAGATGTATTGGGGAGACATTGGTCAACAGGATAGTACAGCCACTGTGGAAAACAGTATGGAAGTTCCTCAAAATATTAAGAATAGGGCTACTGTATGGCCCAATCATCCCTCTTCTGGGTATTTCCCTGAAAAATTCAAAAACACTTATTCACGAAGATACGGTATATGCAGCCCTGCGTTCATTGCAGCACTGCTCATGGTTTCCAAGATGCAGAAACCACCAAAGTGTCCTTCAATAGATGATGGGATAAAGATGTGGGGCATGCATACCATGAAATACTACTCGGCCACACAAAAAGATGAAATACTACCATTTGTGACCACAAGAATTCTTGGGGTTTCCAGCCTCCCCCCTTGCCCCGTGAATTTCTGACTTGCCAGCCCATCCAGCTGTGTCAGGCAACTCCTGAAACAAAGCTCTCTCTGTCCCTCTGCATACAGCCTGTCCTTCTGCTTCTCTGCAGAATATCAATTCACACTTACACCACACACCACTGGCGCACTTTATCCCCTTTCTCTGTTTTATCTTTGTATTTATGTCTATCCTCTCCCACTAGAATACAAACTACATGTAGGCGAGATTCTGTCCCCACAGCTTTAGAATAGTGCCTGACACACAGCAAGTTCTCAATAAGTGTGTGTTGAATAGAAATCAAGTAAATCATGATGTTCTTCTACTCCTAGCCTTTCAGTACCTTCCCCGTACAAGGTATCTGAAATGCACGAGATTGACAATGAGGACGTGAAATGAAAAACGAGAGAAATTCAGGGGATAGACAGACGTGTCAGCAACATTTAGGGGCATGCGGAGGGCGAGTAAACTCAAAGGGTTTTCATGTGTGATCCAGAAAGGAGGCACTTCACAAAGGAAAGTGGGCATGTAAAGACGTTTGGGGGAAGTTTTATTAAAAATGAAAAGAAATGACTTTAGAAACTAAATAGGCTTAAAACGCTAGTTTTACATAAATTGAAGTGGTAAAAACTTACATAAGCACAGGCGACCTGACTTCTACTGCTACTTAGCTGCGCGACCACATGAAACGCATTTAGTATTTCAGTATTTCCCTGGGCCCTACCCAGAGCGCTGGGACCTGTGCTTCACTTTCCTGGCACGGGGCCCCGTCTCCCTCCACAACTGGGTCAGATGACAGATGCGAAAATATTGAGAAAAATTAATACACAAAACTACACGTGATGCATATAAGAATGTTTATGAAAATAATAGTGGTAAGATAATGATGTTGATAGGATATTAACTTCTGGATACGAAATAACCAAAAAATCAAAATTAAAAAAAATTATCAAGGTAAAAAGTCAAGCTAGTGATGAAATCATTAGCTTGGCAGAGCTTAGAGAGCAGGACTTTGGGGCCCCATTTAATTTCTCAGAGAGGGAGGGAGATAGGCAGAAAACTTCCTCTGTGTGTGCCAGACGCCTGGAAAAACTGGTATTTTTTAGTACTTTGGAGAAAATCGGAAAGGAAACTGCAAGTCCAGCCTCTCGCTCTGACACTTATAAATATGTATTATTAAATGTTATTGCACAGCTGTTTCCCCTAGACATGTGTTTTAAGTGAGCAGTGTTATCTTAAATGTACTATTTGCCTGCCACAATCTTGAGGTGAACTTGACTGGAATCAGGCTGCCCAGCATACTATCATTAGTCCCCTAAAAAGGCAAAATTACTCTTTTTCAAATTGAACTATGATCATGATTTTTGACAAACTGCACAGAATTGATAACTCGATGCAGAGTATAAACTCTGTACTGCTTCTGAGTTGTATAGAAGGAGTTCAAAAGCACTGACAAATATTATAAATCACAGTAAGTGTGCAGAAGAAAAATATGGAACAGTGAAATGTCAGTGAGACAAAGAGGGGATAGGAAACACCTTGTTCATGGTTTTGGAGAAAAATAAAGGTTGGTTTCATGACAACACAAAGCTCAGACTCTATTTCTGTTTGATGTTTAATATGCTACTGTGACCATTAGCCAATTTGTTATTAAAGATTTTGCAAATCAAATGTGGCCCTTTCTATTTAATATCAGCAACCTATATCTTAAGTCTAGTTCATAAATTTATCAAATTTTAACTATATAAATCTATCAATAAATATTTATTGTGATTTTTTCTTGTGTATTTAGAACCTTGAAGGCCTCTTGTGAGACAAATATTACTATTTGGCCGGAGAAGCAAGTGCTGCATACAGATAACCTTGACATTGCATGACCATGTTTATGTCCCAAGCTAGACACACAATGTAATAAAATGTTTGCAGCTGACACTAAGTGTCATAGAATGTGGACCTGGGAATGGGTCATACCCCACCTCCACTGGGGCTAAGATCTTATTAGACTTGTTCACACAAAGATTTGTGCCTTTATAAGCTAAGATCACTACAGTTACTGAACATTTCCTTTGGAGTAGAATATTCTAATGGTGGAATATTTATGTTTGGGATGGAAACTCACAATCATGGGGGGATAGCTCTTGGATTTAGGAAAATGCTTCCTACATCTATGACTAGACATTGATACATGTACTGAAAATGCCATAACACCCAACAAGTTGGACTTTTATATTCCATATAGAAAAGAAAAGGACAGAAATAGGAGTATGCAGGTGAGTGGGCATTATATATTAATAACACCTGTGAAAGCATGCATTGAATACCTACACCTTCCATTCTCATGAAGACAGAATATTTAGATTCTGCTGAGGTTCTTTCTGTACTACTGTACCCTAAATGTTCGATATGACACTAATTCCAACAACTGCACCATTAGAAGAAGAGTTGTCCCAAGGTTATGCCCATGAGCGAAGTGTTCTTGGTCATCAAAGTTGGACGCTGAAAGAAAGCAGAGCCACTGGAGAAAATGAGTAGGTGAGAAAGATTGGATTTGGGGGAATATAACACATTTGGATGCAAAAAGGTGACCATCTACAATGGCAATATATACACAGGAGAAGATGTCCAACTCTCAGAAATAATCTTCTGGCTAGAGTTTTGATGAGAGGTCATATCTGGGAATAATGTGTCATGAAAAGCCTTTTGTGAATTCACTTGAGGGGGCAGGTAGGAAAGATGAGTGGGGGACAGAGCTTGCCCTACTTCGTGAGTAAATATTTTCCCAATGAAAGTCTCGAAGAGAAGACTAGGGATTTTTTTAATAAGCACCCACAATATATACAAATATATATTTGCTTAAGAGAAAAAGCAAATCTGAGAGGAAGGGTCCCTGCCTCTAAAAGATCAGTAAAGAGAACATTAGCAGGTTTCCAGCATTTTAGAATTCTCCTGTGTCACCCACATGTGTATTCAGAAAAGAGTTACAACTGAATTGTAATTTCAGATCCAATATCAAGCTTAATTTCAGCACTATTGTCACAGCTTTCAAATATCTGTCTCATCAGGACCCTTAAGGCTGCTGTAGCACACTTAAAATGATGCTGAATTTCTTTGTTTCTGTCAAGCTGTGGAAAACATCTTTCAAGTTCGTTGGGTCAGACGTGATGAGCACAGCTAACACCTTGAGAAGCAAGTCAACACTATTCTCAGCATTAAGCCAAAACAGCACAACGGCATTTTTTTTAGCTTCCTTAAGATACCCTTAAAGTGAGACAGGTGGAACAGATATAGAATAAGGATTAGAACACTTCCACAGAATAGATAAACCACTTTGGAAACAAATTGAACAATTTTAGTTTTTATATTCTTGAGGGCAAAGGAAAGAAGAAATCGCAAGCAAGTATGATAAGTCGTACTTAAAAATATAATAGTATCTGGGCTAAATTCATTCTATGGGATTTTTATTAAAGATGTTTTATAGATCCTGAGTTAGCCCATAGACTAACATAGTTTTTAAGGGAGCATAAGTCTTACTACAGTAAAATTTTAGACATTCCAGGCACAGAAGCTTTAACAAGGGCAATATAATTATGGCAGAATTGTTGTTGCCAAAGACGTGGCAACCCTTCCTTTGGGTAGGGCTGTCACTGAGCCATGGTTTCACAGTCATGGACTACGCATCAGGATTCCCTTTGACTGTAAGTGTGACTACGTGATGTAATTCTAGCCTCAGACCATTGACAAAAATTATATACTTGCCTTGTTTCTTTCATTGTGTATCTGGAATAGTGAGTATGTGGCTTGGATATTCAACAAGCATCTTAGTGTTAATGAAAAAACTAATGGAGGAGAAAATCGGTTTTATTGGCATAGAAGGAGTAGTTCACAGTATGCGTGGATGAGACCACCCAGGGAGAGTGCACAGGGTGAACACAGTGCTGGTTTAAGGACAGAAGGTTGAGACACACCCATGTATAAGAGATAAGAGGGAGGTGTAAGAAGAGCACACAAATAATTTATAAATGAATAGTGAGAGCCCTTAAATAGAGAAAAACTTGCCAGAGAAATAGAAGAAAATGTTGTAGAGTCAAAAAACAGAGTTTTAAGAGAGCAATCAATAGGTGTATTATCACCCCAGGGTACCCATTTTTTTTAAACCTACCAATTTTTGGAATGATGTGGGGAGAACATCTCCCAGTGGGTGGTGAGGGCAAAATCCTGACTGTTGCTTTCAAATAAGGAAAGAGGAGTAAGGAAATGCACTACCTGCCCTGGTGGTTGTGGCTCAGTGGATCGAGTGCTGACCTGTGAATCAAAGGAAGTGCACGGCCACAAAGGAGACAACTCGATGGAAGATTGAATGGAAAGGGAGAAGCAGGGGCATATACAGAAGGCAATACTATACAAGTGTGAACACTGGGTCAAAGGTAGGGCATATGTATTGGTTAAAGGAACAGAGGAAGGAAAACAACAGGAATGAGAGGTGCAGGGTCAGGTAGTTCAGTCTGGCCCTGGAGGTAGTAGGAGCTGCGATGAAAAGTGCTGGTGAAGGAACTCAATTTAAAGAGGAAAGGGAGATATCTGCTCCCCTGGGGGAAGGGAATTAAAGATGATGGCAGATATTGGCAAATCTCAGTTAGAAGGAGGCATGTCCACACGTAGTCCTCCTCCAGCCTCTACGTAGTGACGTTTGAATGGCAGATTAGAGGACCTCTTGCTAATCAGTCGATTAACAATTATTAATCTAGCACTTACTATATTCCAGGAACTTCAAGAAACATAGTAGCAAATAAAATATTCATCAGTCTTCTCTCTCTTTATAAAGGTGGTGAGGTGGTAGGACATTTTACTAAATTTCAGTTGATTGATGGCTTTTTTTCTAAATTGAGCACCATTTCAGGCAGCCGTCTTCATGGCAGGGGACATGGAGCTCTTGATGGGTCCTCTTTCCCTGATCAAACATCCTTCATATGGAAATATCCTCTTCTCTTGCAAATACTACCGCAGCCTGCTGAACTCTTTATGACACAGCCTTAACCAAGGTGAAGATAAGTAATACCATCTGGTACAAGTTCCCATGTATCCTTTGCAAGCTACTTCTGCTTGTCCTGTCCTCCAAAGAGTGTTCTTTCATGAAGAAAGTGTGTCATCTAATCTGTCTCCCTCTTCTACAGTGCCTGGCAGGATATTGGGTATTTAAATAAGTAAATATAGTGCTATTTTGATGATGATTTCAAATATATTTAAAATAATTGTAATATAATGGAATAATGATAATATTTTAGGTTTTTTTCAATTGTCTTGTTTCTCATCTTTATATGATGCAGTTAGACAGACTAAATATGATCCAATAACTCATTCTGAACAAGAAAAACATACATCTTGGCATCCACTTAAATTATAAATAACATCCAAGAGTCAATGTTTTCCTGTTCCAAAAGAGACTTATGAATTCTAGTAATTAATAGCATTTGTAATATGCTTTACAGTTTACATACCATCATATTCTAAATCATTCAAAATTGATTTTGTTAACAACCTAAGGATGATTTTGGTTCAATGCTAGAGATATTTTCATAATGAAACTTTGCTGCCCCAGATTTTCAGGAACAAAACCAAGGAAAACAAGCTTTGTAGAGTGTAGCCAGTGGTTTGATGCTTCTAGGAAAAAAGTTAACATAATAAAATCTAGAGGGAGGCCTGGGGAACACAAATGTCCTCAGTGATTTCAGGAAAATTATAATCTAGCTATTACTGCAATTAAATAGAAATTGACTTTTTTAAAGCCTTACTTGAGAACGTGCTTATTGATTTGAGAGAGTGAGAGAGAAACTCCAACCAGTTGCCTCCTGCATGCACCCTGACCAGGCAGGGATAGAATTCGCAAACTTTTTGTGTACAGGATGATGCTCCAAGTAACTGAACCATCCAGCCAGGGCAGAAACTGATTTTTAATGCTTCTTTCAAGTCAATGACCTCCTGCTAGCAAATATTTTAACTACACTGTGACCATTTCAAAGAAAGAAAGAGTGGGTGACATCTACAATCTCCTTAAAAAAACAAGTGCTGATGTTTTTCTCTTAAGCATACATAAAAAAAATGGAAAAATTTTAAATCATGGTGGAAGTGGAAGTTTTTATTATAGTTGTCAGAATTTGAGTATTCATAGTTAAGCTTAATGACACAATTATAGTAATTAAGTATGGAAGTGTAGGATATGTCCAGTATATTATGTCACGTAGACAAATGAGTAATTACCCAAGGACTTTAAATATGTTGAATTTTAACATATTTGAAACTGATGTCTACCTGTATATTAGCAGAGCTTTTGATATCAGAAGAAATCACTCAAATATTTTAAATTTATAGATAAATAACATTCCACGTCAGTATTATATTTCCCTGTTTGTATAAGATTTACCACTGGTAACGCACTCACTTAGGAATGGACAAGAAACCTTTCTAGCATTGTTCTCCCAGAATGTTTAAAGTGCTCCAGCTGTGTGAATTGCCTACCATTGGGCAATATGGTACATATACAGCCAGTCCTATTCTTTAATAACTCTATAATAGCCTCTAATTGTTTAAGTGACATGAGTTGCACATCTCTCACTTTACATTAAGACCTAGAAATCATTAAGCTTAGTGAGAAGGGCATGTTGAAAACTGAGAAAGGCTGAAAGTTACGCACACCTCTTACACCAGTTAAACCAAGCTGTGAAAGCAAAGGAAAAGTTATTGAGGCAAATGAAAAGTGCTCCTCCACTGTACACAGGAATAACGGGAAAACAAAATAGTCTTATCGCTGATATGGACACAGTTGAAGTGGTCTGGGAAGAAGATTAAACCAGTCACAGCATTCCCTTAAGCCAAAGGCTAATGTGAAGTCAGGCCCTAACTCTCTCAGTTCTTTGAAGGCTGAGAGAGGAAGCTGTAGAGAAAAAGTGTGAAGCTGCAAAAATTGGTTCACGAGGTTTAAGGAAAGCAGCTGTCTCCACGACATTAAACATGAAAGATGAAGTAGCAAGTGCTGATGCAGAAGTGGCAGCAATTTATCCAGACCTAGCTAAGAAGGGGGCTACACTAAACCACAGATTTTCAAGGGTAGACAAAACAGTCTTCTGTTGGCAGAAGGTAGCATTTGGGATTTTCCTAGTTCTAGAGGAAAAGTCAATGGCTGGCTCCAGAGCTTCAAAGTGTAGGCTGACTCTCTTAGTGGCCAATGCAGCTGAGAACTTTCTCAGTTGCATGAGCATGGCAAAGCCATGCTCATTCACTGTTCTAAAAGTCTTAGGGCCCTTTAAAATGATGTAAAATCTACTCTGTATTTTATTAATGGAATATAAAAGCCTAGATGGCAGCAGCTCTTTTTACAGCATGATTTACTAAATATTTTAAGTCCAGTGATGAAACAGCTGCTTAGAAAAAAACAACATTTCTTTCGAAATACGATGGCTCATTGACAATACACATGGCCCCCCAAGAGCTCCGATGGAGATATACAGTGAGATGAATGTTGTTTGCATGCCTGCTAACACAACATAATACACTGTCTATTCTGCAGTCTATGGATCAAGAAGTCATTTCGACTTTTATGTCTTATTTAAGAAATACATTTCGTGAACCTATGGCTAAATCACAGGTAGTGATTTGTCTGATGAATCCAGGAGAAGTAAATTGAACATCTTCTTGAAAGGATTCACCATTTGAGTTGCTGTTAAAAACATTCATGATTCATGGGAAGAGGTCAAAGTATCAACATGAACAGGGGTTTGAAAGAAGTTTGATGCTGATGTTCATGTGTGACTTAGAGTTTGAAGACTTCGGTGAAGGAAGTAACTGTAGATGTGATGGAAATAGCAAGAGAACTGGAATTAGAAGTAGAGCCTGAAGGTTTGACTGAATTGCTGCAATTTCAGGATAAAACTTAAAGGAATGAGGAGGGTTTTTTTTTCCATTTTTCTTATGGATGAGCAAAGAGAGTTGTTTCCTGAGATGGAGTGTACTCCTGGTGAAGATGCTGCAAAGACTGTTGAAATGACAACAAAGGATTTAGAGTATTACATAAATTTAGACAATAAAGCAAAAGTGAGGTTTGAAAGGATTGATTCCAATTTTGAAAGAAGTTCTGTGAATAACATGTTATCAAAAATCATCACATCACATACTACAGGGAATTGTTTATGAAAGAAAGAGTCAGTTGCTACAGGAAACTTAATTCTGTCTTATTTTCAGAAATTGTCACAGCCACTCCGCCCTGCAGCAGCCACCACCCTGAGGAGGCAGTGACCATGAGTGTTAAGGTGAGACGCTCTGTCAGCAATGACATGGGCTCACTGAAGGTCAGATGATGGTTAGCATGTTTTAGCAAGAAAGTGTTTTATTAAATCAAGATGTATATAAAACACTTTTTTAGACATAATGCCTTGCAGATTTAATAGACTACAGTACAGTGTAAACATAACTTTTAATATACACTGGAAAACCAAAAAAGTCATGTGACTCGCTAATGACAATGTTCACTTTATTGTGGTGGCCCGAAACGGAAGTGAGCAAATCCTACTGGAAAAATGGTGGCGACGGACTTGTTCAGTGAAGGGTTGCCACAAATTTTCAATTTGTAAAGAAAAAATACAGTATCTGTGTAACACAATAAAGTAAAGCACAATAAAAGGAAGTATGTACACTCAACTGGAAGAGTTCACTGGCATCCCAAGCTATCACATCCGGTGATTTGACTTCAGCCCATAATTAACACATAAAAAAAGAAGCTAACCAAAATCTGTGTCTTAATAAATCAATACATCACTGTCAAAGAGCATATGGAGAACCACATTGATAAGGCCACTTGAATCAGAACAAACTGAAATCTTCTAAAAAAGTGAGTTGCCTAAAATTTGTCATCATTTATTATCTTTATGTGTAGAACACACAACATGATGTATTTTTAAAAAAGGATTTTTATTGTCAGAAATTAGTTTTAAATCCCATCTACATAACATACTAGTGTGAGACTACAAAAGTGATTACTTGTGATTAACTACTTTCCCAGGATGGTGTGTATGGTCCTGATGTGGTAATCGATTAGTAACTCACTGGCACACTACAGTGGTGATGCTGAACCTCATTGGTTCAGGGTGGTGCATGTGACCAAAGTGGGACCAATAGTTCCTCCTGGAGTTGGTATAGGCTTTGTAGAAAGAAATGTTCCTTCCTCATAAGTTAGAAGGATTACATGCTGGTAGCAATTTTGTCTCTGAGGACAAAGCCAGGCAGCAGATAGAAATGATATGTCAGAGATGAGAGATAGAGCCCTAACACGCTGTGAGCCCACGAACACAGCTGGGGAAGAAATCAAGCCTGGCGAAAGCAGAGCTAAGAGAACGAGAGAGACCCATACTAAAGCCATTCTTGAAGATTAACTCCAAAGACATGCGGGTTTGATAACACTGAGAGTTATTCACAGGGTGGGTCTAAGCCCTAGATTTTGCCACTTGTCCCCTATAATTAGAAAGGTGTCCCATTTGCTCTCCAACGTGACCTGGTTTGGAGTAGTTTCTCCCCACTCATAGCTCAGTATTTATATCTTACCCACATTACCTGTATTCTCATCTTCTGCACCGAGGTTAGGCTTGAGGTAGAGGGCAGCCAGCAGGACTGTAAGGGAATTTAAGAAAGGATTAAGAGATGTGTAGTTCTGGATTCTCACTACTTTTATTAGTTTCCAAGTGTAGAATAGGGATGATCCAGTATAAATTGAATAAACCAGTCTTTTAGTTTTTACATTTATTGAAGCAGAATGAACAGAAGGGAGTACCCTTAGCACTTGCCAGACTGGAATATAAATTGCACCCATCAAGGCCCTTGATGGCCTCACACAAACATCATTGGGTTTTATGAGATCAGTGAAGTTCCACAAGGAATTTGTTTGATAATATTTCATGTGCTAACATTTTCAAAGCTCTTGCTTTAAAATAAATTGCATACATTTTTATATTTAAAACAGTACTACCTTTACTTACCTGTACTCTGGCACGCTTCCTAGAATAGGTAGGGCCTGCCGACACTGTTATAAAGGCATCCAGGTAAGGACACACCTGAATGTTACAGCCTGCCAGGGTTGCCTGTAGGGGTGTTTAAAGAAAAAAAATCTTTGAATAATTACCCTAAAAAGCCATCTTACTGACTGAAAATTCATATGTTTTCTATTAGTGGCTAATGTTCATATTTTTATTTTGGACTTACAGTATGGCAAACAGCATACTGTTTTATGTAAATAGTATTTATTTATTATGTAGGTCTTAAATCATTTGAGGAGAGAAAATATGTAGTTTTATTCTGTTACTTTAAGAGATGATGACCCAAATAAGGAAGAGGTAAATGTATATAAGTGCACTCACTGACTTCAAGGTCATTACTGGCTGCTGGTGAACTGCACCGCCATGCTAGTTTCTGTGTGAGTCAGTTTCAGAGGCTATGTCCTTCAGAACAGGTTTGTTCCTTATGAATTGTGTGTTCTCTGTCCAATTTTGACACTAAAGCATCGAAAAAGACTCCCCACGATAATTAGCCAGTTTCTGTTCAATAGTCACAAACTATGAGAATTCTCATTTTCTTTTTTAGTTTTCCACCAAATTGCACAAGGACTGGCCTTGTTTTAAACAAACCATTTAATGAAAAATCTTCATTTAAAAATAAAGCTTAGGAAAAAGGACTCATGGACGTGGACCACAGTGTGGTGTTTCCTGGGGGGCAGGGAGACACAAGGGGACTAAATGGTAATGGAAAAAATACAATAAAGATTATATCAAAGAAAGAAACAGTTAGTAGGTAAGCTTTCTTTTAGCTTAAAAGCTAAAGCAAAATGCAAAAGGCACGTTTGAAGCCTTTTTTGGCCGAACAGTGTGGTCTCTGGATTTCAAGTTCAAACTGATGGAGGCAGCGCTGCTGTCACACCCGTCACTTTCGATTATTCCAGCTACACTCGAATCAGTGTGTGGCGGGGAAGGGCACCACACCCGGGGCCATAAGTATGAGCTATCAGACCCATTTTGGTCATAGAAAGGTCAATACCAGGCTGTGTCCAGGAAGGCAAATCACGGGCTCCTAATTTCCTGTAACTCATATCATTGTTATTGCTACGCTCCTCTCCCAATTATTCAGCTATGGAGATGGCAGGCAATGAGATAAGTTAGCTATGAACGGAACATATTTAATTACTTTTCTCTGTCATTGGAAAAACTGATTTTCATCAAGGGAAATTAGACTTTCAAGTGCAATAATGAAGGAAGAAATGGAATGGCCTTTGTCAGAGTTTCCCCACATAAACATAAGAAAAATCATCCTAGCTTATGTGGATGGTGAATATGAAATGAAGTGGAGGTATGATCATTATCTTTTAATAAAAACATTGGGGCAGTTACGTGCCTCCGACAGATGGTATGTCGAATTGACACCACCCAGCTGAGACTATCTTATCCTCCAGGAGAGGTATATGCAATATATCCCAGGTTTTGACAGACTTATTTCTATTTCTCACTTAATATGGACCCCAGAGCACTCATTTCAATACAAAGGGCTCCCTTTTCTTGCGCTCTGGCAAAAAGTCACTGCAAAGTCTATTTAATTTGCTCCTCATTTCCTATATGCAAATCAGTTCTCCAATCAGTAATAAGTGATGATGGATCTAGATGTCTTGTGTTACTACGCTGGCTATCTTAGGATGACTTGGCAAGCAGAGAAAACAATTAAACCAAATAGAGAAAGCTATGGTTTTAATGAAAAAAAATTAATTACAAGCAATTGGGAGCCACACATATCAAGTCAGTGTTTGCTTTGCTGTGTCCTGAGATGTAGATCGCTAGCAATAAGTTGACTGTCTGCACCTCATTCCTCATCAGAAGGCAGGGCACACTCCCAAGTTAATAAATAGTGATTCCACCACATTTCCCCCCAGGGTTATGCACATCTCTGCAAAGAGATGCAACTAAGGGATCTTTGCAGCTGATCGCAACTCAGTCATGCCTGTCAAGGGCATTTCTGGAAAATACTTTGAATATTTTAAATGGGTTATTTCCTGGGCAAGAAATACCTGTTTTGGATTTTAGTCCACTCCCTTTCTAAGATTTCTGTCTCTAGTAGGTAAGGTTACCAGAGGAGCAGGTAGGGGCAGTGCCCTGACACCGTGGCTTTTCCTTTTTTTGTGGTTTAACTCTGCTGGCCTCTTTTCACTGCTTTCTTCTAGAGGAAGATTTGCATATTTCAATCGGTGGCTTTGAAAGAAAACCCAATTACACACGGCCAGCCCTTTTTTCTGCCTCGTTTCTGAGGGTGAGCTGTCCACGGAGAGAACATTCACTGCGCTGGGCTCCTCCAAGGGTAGGTAGGCTTTGTCTCTGGAAGGAGGAAAGGTTTGGTATCTGACCTTGGCGCTCACAGCGCTGGCTGCCTGTTTTGAGGATCATGCATTAGGAAGCCCAAGTCTCTGCAAATATAAGCTCTCTTCTCTAATACCAGCTTTATCTTAAATTAAAGGATATATTGGCTCTGTATTTGCACTTTTGTCATATTTCTAAATTCATTTAGAACTTGGATAGGGAATCAGTGTATTTTTTACAGAGTGTGTATGTCCTGGATTCTGAGGGAAATGAAATCATTAAGCTCCTCTTGCTAAAATAACACACACAGACACCAAAGTTTTCCTCTGACTGGGAGTGAACTGGACTTGTCCCATTCTGTCTTAAGTCTACATCTTGGGAATAATGGGCACCTGCTTCGCTGATTCCACTTGTAAGTGAACTCGGCACAGAAAAGGAAGGTAGGTCAGTTGTAATAGTCTCCAACCCCAATCCTGGGTGGCCTTGGGGGAAATGTCCATGATGGATAACATGCTTGTTCACACACAAAGACCTCATCAAACAGGTCAAGTTCCAGGCAAAAAAAGGAATATTAGCCTCTCTCCCAACTGCCCACGTCCAGTTTTGCAGTATACTTTCAAGGTAAATAGCTCTATCATCAGTGCAGGTTCTGTGAGGGTATTATTCTTCTTTAATGCACTCAAACTTTATTTTATCTTACCCTATACAAAACATATCTGTCCAACTGTTCTGTTCTGATCTTAACAAGTAAGCTGCCTGGGTAATTCCTTCAGTGACAACCTATCTGAGAAACTGGCTGGCATGTGGTTATAAACTTAACATAAATATTCCAGGCATCATGCACTCAGTTTTATGTGGGCTGTAGACCAAAGAGAAATATTCCACAAAAATTAAATATAAGTAGTTTCAGTAGTATTTTATGATGCCTAGCATTTTTTAGGTTCTGAACCTTCCCATCCTTAAATCATCTGAGTCACCACAATTCAAACTCTTCTATTCTTGTCACTCACATGGAGGTTTAGTTTCTGAAAAGAAATAACTTCAGCTAATGGCTAGAGAGCTTTTTAATTGAAAGTCTACTATAGCAGCCCTATCCCGAGGAGACACAGTTTCCAAAGCCCTGGACTTAGAGGAGTAGAACTGATTTTTGTAAGAAAGTGGATTTCCAGGAAGGGTAAAAGAAAAAAAAATATGAATTCCACTTTATCAATTCATAAGGGTATTTTGCTAAACTTTCATAAGGTTGGGAAAACCCAGTTCTCTGCTTGACTTCAGAGTGTCTGCAGGATGTTTTTAGAACACGGCTCTGGGAATCACAATGGCCCTTACCCGCCTGAGTCTCCCCCTGAGCCCCAACATGCAATTCTGGCTTCTGTATAGGTTGCCAACGTTCATTTGAATTGCCACCATATATCGAAGGGTAGGTCTCAAACCCAGTTTTCAAAATATAACCTATCCAAGAACTCCGGTTTTCCAGGGCCTGGCACCTGCTCAGATATATATCTAAATAATCCTAAAACTACAGTCAACAGTGATTTAGGATAAATGTGCTTTTCATTTTAACATCTCAAAGAACGAGGGGGATCCCAAGTGTATGACACAGAAAATAGTTTTTAAAAGTTGCTATCTCTATGATTGTCTCCTATTCTCTGACATCTTGCATTGTCCTTGAAGCTTCTCACATTTTAGTCCCTTCACATTCAATGGTGATGGTCATTATGATGATAATAATGAAAATAACGAGGATGGATATAATGAAGTAACATGTATTGGGTGTTTATTCTGTACCACAGATTGTTTTAAGTGCTTTACACGTGTTAACCTATTTTATTTTTTTAGCCCAATAAAGTTTGAATTTTGTCTCTCCGTCTCTCTTCCTTCCCCTTGTCTACTGTTCTTTCTCATGTCTCTATCAAATTATAACTTTTAAATAGCCTGGCTTAGTCTTTCTGTTTTTTTTTTATCATTTCTCATTTTTACTCTTTTTAGACATTTCCCATTTTCTTTATCACAAAAGACCCAAACAAGTTTTTTAAGAACTAAATTCCCCAACAGAGGCAGGGGATTGGAGGGAGGTAGAAGGATTTGTGGCCAGTTGAGAGCAGGTTAATAGCTCTGGTCTCTGACATACAGGATGGGGCAAAAGTAGGTGTACAGTTGTGAGAACGGAAAACACAGAGTTTATTCTTATATTATTTTCCTTACAAACAACTGTAAACCTACTTTTGCCCTACCTGTATATAGGTTTCTTTTCATTTTACTTTACCTTTTTAATGTACACAACATTTGGGGACACATTTTAAATAAATATGTTTATTTTCAGTAAGTGTATATATACTCATAAGTGCATTGGTATATGGTATAAAGATCCTGTCTTAAACTAGTTCTTAAATATGTTGGGGTCATGGACCCTTATGATAAATAATCTGATGAAACTATGAGCTTTTATGCAAAAATGACATATGATAACATATGCACATTTCATCTGTGCAGTTTACTTGAAGTGGAAATATATGACTTACGTATAAAGTGTCTTGTATACAAAGGTATTTTAAAATATTTTTCTGATACTTCTTGTTTTTCATGTAACATAATTGTTCCTCCTAAAAGATAGATTTAATTAAATAGATTAAACAGGAAAGTATATTGTAATTCCAACCTAAAGTGAATTTAAATAATAAAGCTAGTTTTGACATGGATAATACAATATTGACATTCTAACCAGATCTCTGATATAACAATGAGTAAGTTTTATGTTTGTTTTTGTCTTTGATTTCGTGTTTGTAAAATCCAGTGAATTTTGACGCTTAGCTGTGATGGGGCCATGGTGCTGAAACCGCTGACTCACACGGGCCTGCCTGCAGCTGAGAATGGAGTGTGGTCTCCCGCTGCTGATGCTGCCGGATAGTGACAAGCTTCTGCCCGCAGAAACCGGGATTCTCCAGTCCACCCCGCATTGAATTTATGCTCTAACATTTTCTTTCTCCTGACGAGAGTGAGGTTCAGTTTGGCAGGGTCTCTGCCATCGATGGCTTTGTCAGCAAGAAAACGAGTATGAATCCATGTTTCAATGCTGGGGTTAGCTGAGATAAAGTGACCTCCGAGAGCATTGAAAGCGCTATGCACTGTGTCCAAGGATGGCGGATTTCTGTCTGCAGCCCAGCTGAGAATGCACTGTGTCTCAGCGCTGTCTCCTCCAGTCTCCTCTTCCAAATGGCAGATGAACCAAGTAAGTTCACGAGTTTTTTGGCAGCGTGATTGATGCTGTTTATGTGACCTTGAACCAAAAGATTTCCCTCACTTATGAAGCTACATGTGCCCATCAATTTTGGAGAATTATTATTAAAACTTTCCCCAGACAATTTTTCTCAAAATCATATATTTTATTTAAAATGAGTAATAAAGATTTGTTTTTTAGTTTGACAATAAATGTCTCAAAGATTGTTCTCTGAAAATTCAGTACATTTTGTGTAAAAGAGAATATTGCATTGAGTACCTATTTCCTGAGAAAACCTCTCAAAATGATGGGAGTTCAGAGGTCAATCAGATGAACTTGCCTGCTAGTAGGTAAAACATATTTTAAGATTTCAAGAAATTTTTTAGTGCCATCTTATACAGATGTAGGAAACCAATGAATATATTGAAAGATGTCATTATTGTTTCACCTTTTGTGTTCTGATTAAGTGGCATTGTAACCAACTATCCCATGATTTACCTCATCATGGTAGAATAAGTGTCAGAAGTTCTGGATAATTGCTTTTTCCATGTCATTTTGTTGTTGTTCTATATACTAAGTCAGCAACATATCCAGGGCTCACAGCTTCACTAAGTTATCTTCAGAAATCTGGGGCTATGTTTATCTAACCTTGTGGAATAGTTCAAGTTTACATAACGGTAAATCCAAAATGTTGGAAAAATAACATCTTTTTCAAAACAAACTTTTACTTAAAAAGAAATTCATTGCCAGGTATACTTTACAATGAACAGACATTGTTTTATTCATTTATTTTTGTGGCCATTAGGGCATTTGATAAGAATCAGATATACAAGAAGAGTTTTAGCCTTTTTGCTAAGTCATACCTGTTAATAAAATAAAGCCGACTTACATAAACTGTACTCACTGTAGCAGGAAGAATAATGTCCACATCCTAATCCCTTGAACCCTGAATATGTTATTGGACATGGCAGGGATTTTTCACGTGTGGCTAAATTCAGGGTTTTAGATGGACAGATTATGCTGGACTGTCTCAGTGGGTTCACTGGGCTAACAAAGGCTTTCATAAGCGCAGGGGGATGGCAGGAGAGTCGGGGCCAGGGAGAGATGCGAAGACGCCACGTTGCTGGCTTTAAAGATGGAGCGAGAGACCACAAAACAAGAAAGGGAGGCAGCCCCCAGAATCAGAAAAAGGCAAGGAAATGAACTAACAATAAATAATAACGGTCTGTGTAGCACCACACACTTATGTAGGGAAAATAAAGTCTATATGGCATAAAGTCATATATAAAAATTTTTTTGGATTGGTCTGTTTCTGTTTTTTGTAAAACATTTTTATAGACATAGAAGTAAATAGAATAAAAGTAACATATAGTTGTATATGTATCTATGTGTATATATATATACACACACACATATTAGTGTGGGTATTCATGATCGATAATCTATGTACAGGGAAGGAATGTTAAGCCCAGAGATCATACATGACATGATGAAGTTCAAACCTGAGATAAAACCCAAACTGTCTTCCTCTTAGTCTTTTACGTGCTACGATTTCACACTGCCCAGCTGTGGGGGAGCTTTGTCCATCAGAGCTCTCCCGGCTGCCTCAGATGAGAATAAGTCTACTAAGACGTGATCTGCTTGGGGAGAAAAGGCTGACCAATCCCTCAGAGAAGAAAGGTCTCGAGCCTCTCTCAATGGGCTTTTATTAAGTTTAGCTTGCAAAGGGATGCATATCAAAGAAAGGAGGTATGGTTTACAGATAACATATCTGGGATCACAGGGGTCCTTTTGAATCAGGGTCTGGTAGACAGGGTGATGCCAATCAGCCATAAAACCTGGGGAAACAAACTTATTTTGTGCTTGTGCTTGGACCCTTAACATTTAAATTGAGGACATTCTTAGCAAAGCAGTTTTTGCAGGATTTTGTGCATTCTTTCTCAGGCCTGATTGCCCCCCACTGGGAACCGCCAGTTCTGGCACAGGGCTACACCCCACTTCGGCATAGTAACAGGCCTGAATCCGGTGGGGGAGGCAAGGCAGCCAAGAGATTAGGAGACTTTTTACAGATAGGGTGAGGACTCAGGCTGTGGCAAAACCGAGGGGTGAGGGTCTTTTGTCCCTCCTCCATAATCCCCTAAGTCCTTCCCTGATGGCCCCTTCACAACTGTGCCTGTCTAGTTTTTTCCAGCCTTGAGGAATCTTACCCATCATTGACTATCCAGCCATCCTCCAGGGGCCAAGTAGGGTGAAGTAAAGGGGGCAGAGGCTATACCCCTGCCGGGAGGATAAGTTTTGTCTCCTTAGTGGCTTAGGGTCCCAAGGTCCCCTAGCCATGGGGCCTTTTCACCTGCCAGTGGTGTCACAGCTTCTCAAACGAGGCAGGATGGTTCCCAACACCCAGCCACAGACACCCTAATTTTGTTTTAGACTGAAAACAATGCTAGTTGAAAATAGCTTCTGTGTGAATTATTTTATTTTAATGACATAAAGAAGAATAATAGTATCAATATTAAAGTTTCATTTTATAACTACAGAAGATCAGCATTTTGAAAATTGTGAGAAGGCAGAGCAGTCTCTTATGCATCGACGATTTTTGTACATTCTAAGCACAAAGGTTTTAATTCTACAGTTCTTGCTCTGACAAAAATCTCATTTAACTCATGGATAATTTTGCCTCAAAAATCTACTATCTCAGCAATAACAACTTCTTTTAATAGTTGAAACATATGTCATGCTGTATTTTTACTTAGCAATGTCAACATACAGATTCACCACCATCAGAAGACCAAAAATAATGTCTTAAGAAAAATGTTTTGTTATTAAGTATAACTATAAACAAAAATTAATCATGATTGCAATCCAATTAACTAATCATAATCAAATTTAGAGTTATGTGATTTGATAGGATTTTTTTTCTAATCATAAATATAAGAAAATAATTATTTTGAGGTATCCTGTGCAAACCTTATGCAAAGTGCTACTCTTCAGCTTTATGGTGACTTGTCCCAGTTTAGTGATGACATTAATAGCAAAGTCCCCTGTTTGTTGATTGCCTGCTGTGACGAGTATGTGCTTAATGCTTCAAGCTACATTCCATCCAAAACACTTGGTTTTCTTTGGTTCTGCCTTAATTATTTATTCAAACATCACCTTCCAATTTTTTATCCACTTTCTGGAACTCCTGTTAGCTGTCTTTCAAAACTCCACCTCTTCTAAAAGTTTTAATATTTCTGTCATACTTCCAGGATCTGATATGTTGAGACCTCGTGAAACTTCTTGACTTGTTTCCCAATGTACTGATTCACTATTAACTGTGTCTACACTTTGTTAATTTCCCCATGTATGGTATTTTTCCTCAGTGGTGAAATTTTTAAAGTCCATTATTTCCAAATAATTTTGTTGTATGCATGCACGCTACTGTCAAATCTTTCTGAGTATAAGGAATCTTCACTAATAGGAATTCCTACATGTGGCACTAACTTTATTTCTACATGTGTTGCCTGATTTCTGTCTTCATTTTATGGACTGGAAAGCACATCCTGAAGTGAACCAATGTCTGATCTTCACAGACTTCCAGCGATAGGAGCAAGAGAGATACACTAGGTAAATCACCATCAACTATGGATGTGTGTTACAAATCGTGGTGAGCTCTAGCTGATGATGATAATGATGATAGAGAGAGAGAGAGAGAGATAAAGAGTGAAAGATTGGGAGAGAAAGAAATAATATGGGTCATGAATCAACTCGGATCTTTTGGAGCACAGCCAAAAGATCCAATACTCTGAACCATTTCATAAGACACATATAATTTACTGTTTTTGTGGAATCTCTCTCTTATCATAGCTTAGATTGGATCTGACCTAGCTGAGTCAGAGACACAGATCAATACTTCAGATGGCTGATGATGTCTGGGAAATGTGACAAATATCCGAGGGCCAAGTCCCCACCTACCTTCAGCAACAGTCAGGACACCTAATCCATGACTGGGCAACCACGTACCAAGGTAAAAACTCACGATATCATCCTACGAAAGGAAAATGATGAGACTAAAACATGGAAGCCAATGAACTCTTTCTGTTCCCATGATCCATTTTTTCACATTCACTGCACCTGCTGCTAGACCTAAGTGGAGGATTAAGTACAGAGACCTACTGGCCACTTTTCAGTTTCCCAGTGACTCAGCCTTGGCATTGGTCCTGGACACTCTCCTTTTCAATAGTGCTTTCCTCTCATTCACTTGTTTATTGCTTTCCTCTTCAATGTGATTACATCTTTTATGCAATGTCAGGAATTGCTCATGTTTTTTATTCCTCTGCTAATTGAGATCCAATGCTCTCATGCTTTAAGAAAATACTTGTATATATTATCCTTTTTTGGTAAATGTAGTTGGGATATCAAGTTCATGACTTATTCTTACTCCACATTTTTGATGATTTAATTAATGCTTTGTCTTTCAAAATACATTTAAGATAGGTGGGGAAGGAAACAATATTTATTATATGTTTCAATTCTTGAAAATAAAAATATTTCTTTCTTTTTTTTTTGCTTTCCTCTGCTTATCCATTAAAAAAAATATCACTAGCCCTGCCCAAACATGTTTTGCTTTGCTAATATCTTCTCATTTTCAGGACTTAGCTAAATTACCACTGATGGCTTATCTTATCCCTAAATACAAATTTGATCAAACATTTATTCTACTATCTTTTTTTAAATTTTTTAATATTTATCATTATTTTAAGTTATGCCCCTAGTTTGTGGTGATTTACTTAGTGTTTGTTCTCTCACTGGAGTTTCATGAAGGCTAGAAGAATTTTTCCTTCTTTGTTAATGTTTCCTAATGCAATGTAAATCTGGTGCCTAGTATAGCATATGGCATATTTCATTGACTTGAAATATATTTGTTGAATAACTGTAGGTGTGAACTTTTAACCACTGGTCTAGAACATGGACCTATAAGCCAAGTTAGGGAATGGAACTCTTCTATTATGCCAGACATTGACTATTTGGCTAATGAATGGTGAGGAAGTTCAAGAAATCATAGAAATTGGCCAGTGCAACTAGAGTAACATGAATATGGGAATATGCAGAACTTGAGGGGGTAATTAAAAGTCAGTATAGAACTGTTTCCATATTTAACAACCACCAGAGCTGCTGATACACTCATTCAATCTCAGCATGAAGAGATGGATAAAATAGGGCCACACTGATGCGGATCCTGGCCGGCAGGATCCATGTGTTGTGGCCGCAATGAACACATTCACACGACTACAGAAGTCCTATGGGGAAAAAGGGACAGCATGGCCACTCTCTGAGTGAGAGAGGACCCTGGCCCCTGCCTGGACAGGTTTTTATTGCTCTTCTGGTACATTACATTGAGGATGGTCCTCATTTACTATGCACAGGTTCGCTGTACGTGATTACCTTTTACAGATAACAAAGGGAAGAATGTTGCTAATGACTTCAAAGAGAAGGATGTTACAGATTCAGGGGAAAAGTGGTTGAACTGGTCACACTCTATACTGGAGAGGTTTAGGACAGACTTTAGGAAGTGACAGTAAGCACTTGCTGCCTCAGTCCAGGGTGAGAGAGTTTTAGCAAAAGCAAGTCTCATAGCAGCCTAGGTACAATGCAGGCTTGATTCCCCACAGGAGAACCTATCCGTGGGTGTGGCTCCTGTGTGCCGGACCTCACTCCCCACTGGCCTTTCCAAGTGGGGGCTGGGCTGCATTCCCATGCTGCGTAGAATGGTCCCCTATACCATGCCTAACTTCTCCCTTTATAGCTTATAATACCAAAGCTCTTTAAAATTTAAACAGATTTAATCATGTAATTTTGATCTTAGGTCATGCCCTAATAAGCCTGATAACAAAATGTAAGGATCAAGTTTATTTTAACTTAGATCCATTTTTATGACTTATTACTAAAATAATACTAATTTTTCACTAAAATGTTGATTTTTATTTCAGTGAACATATTTGGATATGTGAACAACTTCCTTTTTTAGAAAAACAAATGACTTAAATATATTTTCTATTTTTAATATTTTATTATGTTGCTTTTCTCTGTGCTTAAACTTGCTTTTTTATTGAATCTATTGCAGTGACTTTAGTTAATAAAATTATATGGGTTTCAGGTGTACAATTCTATAATACGTCATCTGTATATTGAATTGTATGTTCACTACCCCACCCCAAGTCAAGTCTCCTTCTGTGACCAATCACCCCCCTTATCCTCCTTTTTTTCCCCTTACACCCCACCCCTTTTCCCTTTGGTAATCAACATCCTGCTTTCTGTCTATGAGTTTTTGGGAGTTTTTTGCTCAGTCCCTTTACCTTTTTCACCTAGCCTCTCTACCCCCTCTGCTCTGACAATTGTTAGTTTGTTTCTATATCTTTGACCTGTTTCTATTTTGTCTGTTAGTTCAGTTTGTTCATTAGATTCCACATATGAGTGAAGTCATGTGGTATTTGTCTCTCTCTGGCTGGCTTATTTCACTTCACATAATACTCTCCAGGTCCATCCATGCTATTGCAAAAGGTAAGATTTCCTCTTTTTTTTTTTTATGGCCAAGAAGTATTTCCATTGCATAAATAAATGCACCACAGCTTTTTAAACCACTCATCATACCAAAAATGTATATATTTTTTTAAAAATTGGAGTCAAATAAAATTCGCTAAAGCTTTTATAATTATTGGAACCTTGTTTCTGTGCAAGACACCGGCTGGGTTGCACTCTTTGCCTGCCCCTATGTGAGCGGGCCAACTGTGGTTTTCACTCTGAGAACCTGGACCTACACCAAGGGTAGAAAAGGTAAAATTTCAGAAAACTTTCTTGGTAAAATAACCCTACAACATATGTTTTTCAAAAAAAATTGTGGCTACATTTTGATATACTTATGGTAGTAAACAAATTATTTAATCTAACACTACAGCTTTGACAACGCTGAGAGCTAGGCATTGTTGTATAGTCGCAACCTCTGCTTCATTGCATTTCTTTCCCTTTGCAAACTGGTAAAGGAAATGACTCTCAAGAATGACCACCTCCCATTCTCTCCTTGCAAATATAGTTCCTATTTCCAGGAAAATATCATGCCATTTTTGTGTATGTGTCCATTGCCTAATACTTGCTTGGAATTGTTATTCTTTAAGAACTTGTTTCTATTTTTCTTATTAAATATTTCTGGTTTCCCAAGATATAAATACATCACTTATCTTCTGGTTTCCGTAAACACAATGAACAAAGTTTTGTCTTGATATTTTAAAGATCATAAGATATTTATTTTATATTTCTACTTTCTCTGCTGAACTGTGAATTCTTAAGGACTTTGTCTATTATTTAATCATCCTCATAACCCCAGAAGCTAATATAGTACCTAAAATTAAGTAAATATTTCAGTGAAAATGTGTAGAAATAAAGCCTTCTACGTACATCAGTATTGCTATGCTCTTTTCTTACAATCCCAAACTTACGTAATTTTTAAGACACTTCAACTGGATGTACCTGGATTTTCTTGTTTTTAATGATCATTAATGCTTTTTTTAGTTATTCTATTATTCATTTTTTCTTGTTCCTTTCTCAATACACTTTGTCCTAGCTTAGTGACACAGAGGGAGCTGAAATATAATTCAAGGAGCAGCATGGCTGTTAAAATACACTGTTATAAACTTGTCATCTGGCACATTTGTTCTGTTTACCTTTATGCAAAATAACATGATGCATTATTTATAATGTTTTTCCTAGTTCACCTATTAAAGGCAATTAAAACAAAAAGAGAAATAATGTTCTGCAGCTGTCTTTACCCCCAGGACCTTCTAGAAAAAAGGAACAAGATAAGTTTCGGTATTTATATAGTTAGTTGTCTGTTAGGCTTCCTAACTGAGGCTAACACAACCTTTCACACTGTCTTAATTAGATTTGATGTTTTATTTGTCTTCATTAGCAGGCAAATTAATTTTTAATTGAAAAAGAAAAGATTACTGCATCATTGGATCATTAGAGAAAACAACTTTTCATTCCTTAATTCTATAAACAAGACATAATTATAAATGAGTAATGTTCCAGAGCAATGCTCTAACCCATTAAATAACTCACTTTTATGGGAACACAGCAAGTCATTTGAATAGTTTTAATTGAGATATTTTCTAGGTTTATTTTCATGCATATTTTGTGTTAAAAACTAAAACTCTCAAACTCTTAAAAAGGAGAAAAGCCTAGATTTCATTTTAGTATTTTCTAAAACAACTGGATTTAAGTCACAAAGCCCTTAGTAGCTATGTGAATCTTTGTTGGCATTTAGTCTTTCCTTTTTTTCACAATAAAAACACTATATAGATACAAACAAAAAGATGTAGACATAAAAGAACGGAATTATAAATAAACTATAAAATGGCATGCTAACAATATACAACGAATGGAAACAGAAACTGAGAATCAGTCCAACTTGGAGACTGCAGGACAAGGGTGCTGTTCCTTCTGTCATTTCACTTACAGCACGAGGTAACTGGATTGTCTGCACTGATTCCGGCCCGATGCTGAGAGACCTTCATTCTCTCACTCACTGCCCTGCTGAGAACTTTAGCACCAAAACCAAAACATCTTCAGGCAGAGAAATATAGGAGATAATAGTTGAAAGCATGGAAGACACACACTGAAACAGTAATACTGAGGGAACATGCGTCGTGGGGCCGTGGCATCTTCTTGACCATAAAGTCCACAAATACGTGAATGTGCCTTTGTTTATAACTGATATTGACTTGAGAAGGCTAAATCATAGCTCTAAATCATACTAAATGTATGTTTTATGATATTAATGCTCACTCTGTGTCTTGAATTCATTTAAGAGAGAGCTGAAAGATTTCTGATCTGCAATTCATATACTAGCTTTGCTAAGTAGCTACAAGTCAGTATAGCATTAACCCTGTAATAATAGAATAAATAGGTGCAATGTTTATTTTTGATCCAATATTTCAGAAGAATAAACAGTGTTACATATGAGTGAATATTTTGCTGCTATTATTTATAGTAGTGGATTTCAAGATACAGAAAGCATACTTATAAATAAAACACATTTCATTAAGAGATCCAACAAATATTTAAAGGATAATGGGGCAACATTATGAACAATGTTTAGCTAATAAATTTCACCACATAGAGGCAAAGAACATTTTTTGAAATATACAAACTACCAAGTCTTACCCAGAAAGAAATATAACCCCATATCTATTTACTAAAATTAGTTTTAAATTTCTCTCCACAAAGAAAACTCCAATACTAGTTATTTACTACAAGAGTTCCATAAAAATTTTAGGGGCAAAAACTATAACTGGGTCTATATAATCTCTTTCAGAAGAGGAAGAAGTACATCCCAACTCACTCCATGAGTTTTGTCAAATTGAACAGAATATATAAAACCATTGCATCCTGACCAAATGTTAATTATCCTAAGAATACAAAATTGGTTTACCATTTTTAAACCAATAAATGGAATCTACCACATTAACAAATTAAAACATTAAGAATGAAAAAAATATGCTTATCTCTATAGCTACAAATACATCTTTGACAATTTTCAACACTGACTTCACATAAAAGAACTCATAGAAAACTAGGATTACTAGTTTCTCAATCTGGTGAAGATATGCAAAATAATTTACGGCAACTGTTGTGCTGGTGAAAGATTAAGCATTTTCCCCCATGATCAGGACCACTGCAAGGATATCGATTCTCACCACTTCTACAAAATAGTGAGATGAGTATCATAATTAGTGCAAAAGTCAAAAATCAATTAGTAACCCACAAAATGTGCAGTGGTTGGTACTCTATATATTTATCAGCAACCATGGAGCCTTAAAACTTAAAAAAAAACACCCCAAAACTTGAAGACATATCTTCTATTCATCTTCTCTTAGACAACTGAGTGCACATGACATAGTCCCGGTACCTCTCTCTAAATTAAAAACTAAAACTAAATAAATAATTAGGCAATGATAGGCATATGGAAAGTTGAAAAGACAAATAGTTGATCAAGTAAATAAATGGCCTCTAGATTAGAAAGGAAGATAGAAAATAGTCCTTATTTATGGATGGCACAAAATCTTGGCTTCCTGGAGGGGTGGTGTTTTCTCCCTGCATCTCCTTGTCCTCTGTGCTCTCTACATGCATTTCTTATCAAAGATCATCACCTTTTTAATAGGAGCTTACAAAATTGACCCAGTGATAATAAACCTTATAATTAAACATTACTATTTTTAGTTCAAGATGAAAATTAGAAATTTATTACTAAGACTGCCAAATGGGAAATAGACAAAACAATCAAAATTAGTTTTGAAATGTTGACTGAAAATATATGAAAAATGCAGTTCTATCAAACCATGTATCACTGAGTCCTAAAAATGAACTCATTTCTTGTCTTGTTCAAGATGATCTAAAGTAAATAGATAATGATCCATTGACTTCTATAAATTGAAAATATTAACAGCAGACTAAAGTGTGATCACAATAAATTTTACAAATACAAAAAAAATCAAGCCAAAAAAGCCATTTTAACTACTTACCCAACCTAAAGCCAAAATGTAAACATTAAGTTGTTTATTTTTTATTAGAATTTTTGCTGCATGGTTGATAACCTCCAGAGTCTTCTAAGCCTTGCCATAATGTTAAAATGATAATGATGAGAATGAAAAGACAACATTTGGAGTAGAATAAAGGCTTGCTTTTGCACAGTACCATTTTTCAAGGTCAGGTAGCAATCTATCTAGGCCACACATTTAACAGACAAAACCCTGGTTTCCAAAGTTACTTTAGCTAGATGCTTTATTCAGATAGACTCATAAATAATGGATGGGCTCTCAGAGGAAGGTGGCCTAAATTCTTACTGTCAGGGATGGACAAATTGCCAACTGGAAAGAATATATTTCCTAGTACACTTTCAGCCTAAGAAACAGTAAATTTCCTATGGCTTTCCTAGTGCCTTTTGTTAGTTTAGTCAGGAATAAACCTCTGATCTCTGAATTTCGACTAGAATGTCTTTAGGCTAGTATGCTGCCATTTAGTCATTGTGGAGAGGAGTGATAAAGATAGGCTTCCATATATTTTACTGTTCTGCTAGGGTCCATACAGGATTTATTTATTACCATTAAGAAGATATTAAACCAACAGCTTTGATATTGAGTTAATATTGTACATTATGAATGATTAAAGAAACAACAGACATTTTTTAAAGATTTTATTTATTTATTTTTAGAGAGGGAAGGGAGGGATAAAGAGAGAGAGAGAGAAACATCAATGTGCGGTCGCTGGGGGTCATGGCTTACAACCCAGGCATGTGCCCTGACTGGGAATTGAACTTGCGACACTTTGGTTTGCACTCAATCCACTGAGCTATGCCAGCCAGGTCACAACAGACATTTTTATAGACACTTCTGAATGCAAATAGTTAAGTTGTACAACCTGAGATTTAATATTGGGGACCTACCAACATTAAAGCACCATCAGGCACTGAGGACACTAGTAAATTAGCTATGGCTCCTGCCCCTCTGAATGTAATTAGTAATATTTTTAACCCATGAGTTCTAAAGGTTTGATGAGATGACAGTGAGAAAAAGAAGAAGTGTGAGAGAATTTAGCATCCATTGTAATTAGCGCTGATGAACAGCGTTAATGAATGTGTACAAATTATTATATTCTGTATGAAAAATGATCTCTAGGAATAGTGGGTAAGCTTATGATATATGAATTTATTATCCGACATCAAATCTGGGGAAGATTTTCCTAATTAAGGTAGAGGCTGTTTTGCCCCAGAGAAAGAAGGAAAGCATGATTTGGAAAATAAATGAATTTCTTTGTAAGTTTCCCTTAATTTTTTAACTTATGAAATGGAAAATTAATTGGCTTTGTGTCAGCATTTTAAGCCTTTTTTTCTCAAGGCTTTCAAAACCACTTTCCACTAATAAGCCATGTTGTCTGGAGAGGAAGGATGCCTTTGTGGAGAATTTGGAAAAAGGTTTTTTAAAAATCCCAAAGCCAAGACCCTTGGACTGTAAAAAGTTTATCTTTTTAGTAAATGCATTCATAAGCTTATTAATGTGTCCATCCACTCAGTCCTACAGTATATTTGTATTCTATTGCTGCCATGCCAAAAACTGTCAGACTTTGAGATGTTTAAAACAACACAAAGTTATTATATCGAAGTTCTGTAAGTTTCTGTGCTTGTTACTGAAGTCCCATTGGCCTTGGCTGGTTTCTATGCCCTTGTTCACAAAAGACTGAAATCAAGTATGTGCTCAGCCAGGGGAATCTGCTTTCTGGTGGTGGCAGAATTCAGTTTCGTGGAACTGTAGGATGGAAGGTCTCCTGTCCTGGCTGGCTGTTGGCTGAGGATCATTCTCAGTTTCTAGAGGCTTCCTGCAGTCCCTGGCTGATGGTCCCCCTCATCTTCAAAGGCAACACCAGCAGATCTTTCTTTTGAGTCTCTCAGATCTGCTCCTCTGCCTCATCCTTCCAACTCTCCTTCTGCTATTGTCTCTGGTTTCAGAGGAGAAAGTTCTCAACTTTTTAAGGGCTGTTGTGATAAAATTGGGGCCACTGAGATAATCTGGGATAATCCCTCTATTTTAAGATCTGTAACTTCAATTTCATCTGCAAAGTTCTTTTTCCCACATAACATAACGTTCCCCGGTCTCAGGGATCAAGACCTCTTTGGTGGGGGAGGATTCTGTATCACGTTTAAGGGAAGTTCCCATTAGTCTGAGTTTGCCCAAAGGGTCTGTACTCTACTTGGCCAATCAGAAAACTAAACAATTTATTGTTAAACAACTTAATGAAAAACAGAAGTAAAAGAAGCATCCTGCTAATACAGTTTTTATTTATCTATATGATATGAAGGCATTAGTTTTGTCTTATATCAGACCTCAATGTTAGTAAATTCTATGTACCAGTTTGTTGTCTATCAATCCCTACATGCATGTTTTTTTCGCCAGCACATATTTGAGCTTTCTCCTTCTGTTATACATAAATTGTTTCTAAAATGATAATGCATTTAAAAAATCTATTATGTTGTCTGACGCAGAGTAGTTGCTCAAAACATATTATTTTTCTTACTTTGCTTATTTTCATTAACTGATTTGGTGTTCTTCCTGCCTCTCATCTGGGACACACACACACACTGCACACACACACACACACTGTACACACACACACACACCTGCAGAAACCTTACTTCCTCAGCTAAATCCTGTAGAATAATTCACATTAACTCCTCTCTTTCCTGAAATACTACATCACTTCATATTCCAAAGTATTACAGTTTAGTAATACAATATTGTCTTCTATTATTTAACACATTTATGGTTGGTCTCACAGCAATGATAGAAAGTGTGTCTTCTAAATGGAATGCAAAGCTGCAACTCCACTGGTACAGTTCTGAGCAAAGACTGCCCATTCAATGAAACTGTGGACTGGAGTTAACCATTATTTCCTATGAAAAGACAGACAAGGGTCGGGAGACAAGGGGGAGGATAAGGGGTGCTCTTGCTTTAGGTGGAGAAAGTGTGATTACCTGCTTCACACTCAACCCTAGGAAGGTGAGAAAAATTAAAAAGTAGCTCTCAGCTCTCTCATTTTCTCATTGTGCAATTATTTCAACAAGAAAACTTTGACTGTAGAAGGCAAGAATTTCATAATTCCTTATACAAAATTCCAAAGCCCCAGAAGTTCTGCAAATCAAAAATGTTTCCAAAAGTCATAAAGTAATAATACCTAGTATGAAATAATTTAGCTCAAAAAACTGATGTTTGTTTATTTATTTATTGTCTCTGTTTGTGCTACTTTGTATGAGTATTTATATGTTTTGGGGCAGGAATTTTAGTGGGATTGTTACAGATGCTGCTTCAAAAACCTGTTAGGGTACATAGCATACACAATGCAGTACCTTTCTAAAACCTAAATTTTTAAAAAATGTCAATTTAAATTTAGGTTTAAACTTAAATAGTAAAAAAGAAAAGGAAAGCAAACGAGGGAAGAAAAGGAGGAAAGAAGGAGTCCAAGTCATATGAAACCTGAAAGTTTTGGGTGAGTAAGAAATGATGAAATCTCAGCTCTGTAAAGCAGCAAGGGGACCCAAGAGCAAAATAAAGAATCACCACTTTCTCCTAGGAGATTATAAATATGAAAAAGCATCTAAAGATATGCTAAAATTAGGGTTTTTAAATTCTATGTGTTTATTAACACTCTAGGTAATTTTTACTGAGGTGGGAGAGTGTTTTTCAGTAAGAAAAATAGTTCTGTGTAGCTCAAATTTCTCAGTTGCTGAACCTCCAAGTGATCACACTAATGGAATGTGGGTGTATTTTATTGAAAGCATGTTATAACTCAGTGCAGTTTAATTTAAAAAAAACATCAATTATAAGGATGATTGTCTACCTATTAAGCAACATAGTAGCTCACAGCACTGGAAAAGATTAAAGAGACTACATTTTCTAATAACTCCATTCTTAGAATTCTATAGCTGATTTTATTAGCATTTTGACCAGATAATTCTTAGATTATTTGCTATTTCATAGGTAATAGCAGATAATATTTATTAAATACATATTAACATTTTTAGTGCTCATAATAACCTTGTGAAGGTTGGTTCTGTTATTATCTCCATTTTATGAATGAAGAATCTGGTTGGGAGAGATTAAAGATTGCAAAGCTAATAAATGATGAACGCACAAAATCAACCCACAGCTGCCTTTTATGTAAATGTTAAGAGATAACCTGAAAATACTGTAGTTAAGGAAGCTCACTTTCTGCCTAAGTCAGACTTTCTACTGATATAGAACAGATGTTAACTTTTTAAAAAGAATGCTGTAATATTTCTTGGTATTCCATCTTTACATCAATCCAGACATCTCAACAGGGAATTGGTGTCCCTAATAAGAGTAAAATAAATCACTAATTTTTAATGATTGCTGCAAAGTGCCAGGCTCTGTTCTAAAAGCTTTGCTTTATTAATTCATTTAAATCTCACAACACACAAGGAGGCATTATTATTATCCTCATTTTATACATGAGTGGATGAAGAGAAAACAAGTGTTAGTTTTCTAAGAGCATACAGCTCAGTAATGAAGAAGATAGTATTGATATTGAGAGTTTGGCCACAGAATAGGTTCTTTTCTTCTGCATATGGTAATCTTGCAAAGTAAGAAGTTTTTTTCTAATATATTCATATGTCTGTTAATACAACAGTGTGCAAAGTGGGGACTATCTGTGTTGCTTAGGGAAAATTTAAATAAAATTCACAATTTCAATAGGATTCCATACTGGTCATAGTAATCTGTAACATTAATTATGTTGCATGTTACTAGAGAAGCATTTCATTATAATAAATCTCTTGGTATGTCAATTTTTAACGATATAATTGGTGCGCATTTATTAGCCATTAAATAGGTTAGATATTCCTCAAATTACCTTATTCTTAGTAGTTTAATAATTAATACTTTTCTTGTATAACTTTTAAAGTATTTGTGTAATAACCATTATATAAATTATACACAGTAGGGCAGTATTATCTACATTTAAAAAGACAGAGACTTTCAAGAGCTCTTTGAAAGGAAAAGACAATTCTATGCTAGAACATTTTATTCTGGTCAGATAGTAAAATGAGACACCCAGGGCAGGTGGAGGTCAAACACATTTTCTCTCGATTAAGTGAAATGCTGAAGCTACATACTATTAAACACATATGGGCAAGCTAACATGCGTTAAGCACCTCTTCTACATATGAGGGAAAATCCCTCCAGTTGCAGACAAGGGGGCTTAAAAAGGTTGAAGAATCCAGTCGAGGTCATCGTTAGGAAGTGGCAGCATGAGATTTGAATCCAGATCTACCCCTAAAGCTCATTCTCCCTCTGGCAGGTGAGCCTGCTTCATCAAGGCCACAGACGTCGGCTTGTTTTTTAACTGGGCTTTTCTAAATTTATTCTGAGACGATTAGATAAAGCTATTGGATTTATCTGTAGAACGTGTCAGCTGTTTAATCTGTGGAGTGTATTTTAAAAACCAATTGAACAGAAGTTAACTAATGCTGTTTACTTGATTCTCTATATACTGGAAAGAAGAAAAATTTGTTTCCATTTAGCTGTAAAAACCTCTTTCCTCTTCAACTGTGTTCTCAGGGCCTTCAGTCTCCCCATCATAAATGAGTCCACCCACACAATGTGAAATACAAGTTAGAAAAATAATGATTATAAACTAAATGCATTTTGAAGTCATATTGCAGAATGTATGTTTATTTGTTACTATGTGTGACTCCTTCATTTAGGAAACACTTGGTGAACAGCTACAGTGTGTGCTTCTTCTGAGCTGGGAGCTAATGATACACCAAGGATGAGAATGATATAACTGTTCCCATGAAGTTTATGTTCTAATGGGAGAAAATCAATTAATAAGCAAGTAAACAAATGCATGGAATCAGAATGGAGAGTGCTGTAGAGAAGAACATATCAGACAGAGTTAAGGAAAACAGTATCAGAAAAAGGCCCCTTGCCCTCAGTTGGGAGACTTCAGATATTTATTTAGAGGTTTCAGGAAAGACTTCTATAATCAAATACATTTGAACAGAAACAGGAAGGAACTTAATGAGAAGAACATTTCAGGAGGAATAAAATCAAACTGTAAAGGCCCTGAACCGAAGAAAGCATGCTGTGGTCAAGGTCCAGCAAGAGGGTCAGCGTGACCAGAATATAATGAGTGTGGGGAGATGTCAGGGGATGAATTAGGACAAGTAGCCAGGGTCAGGCCATGTAGGGCTTGGTTGTAACAGCGCTAACGGGACTTTGCTTTTCCTCTCATTATCAGAGGGTTGGAATGATCTAACTCACTCTTCGGAACATTCTTTGGGGATACCATGTGGAGTAGACTAGGCCAGGAAGAGGAGAGGCAGACGAAGACCAGTTGGATGGTTACTGTAATAGTCTGAGCAAGAGAGATCTCTAGCTTGGCTGTGGATAGCAGTACCGGAGATGGAGGAGATCATTGGTGATTTTGTGATATTTTAAGTTTGTGGTGTCACTATCATCCAAGAGGGAAGGAGCTGGGTATTTCAGTCAGGGCTTCAGAGGAGATAAACATTGAGAAATTTAAGATACAAGAGACTGAAGGAGTGCACATACTGAGAAGGAGGAGATGGAGACAGAGAGAAGCTGCAGAGAGAATAGAGAGGTGAGGATGAAGGTGGACACTTCAGAAGTCAGAGCTATAAGGCAGATTCAGGAATGGGAAGAGAGTAAGTGGCCGAGTTGATGGCAGGAGGCACAGGGGGAGCAGTGTCCTGGATGCCCGAGTGAAGGACGTGTTTTATTTAAGGAGAGGGTGAAACACGGTTCTGAATGGTGCCGGGAGCAAATGGAGCACAGGTCCAGAAACCGACTGCTATCAACACAGGTTCCCACAGCCTCAAGGAGCATTGCCTTTCAGGGTTAGGAAAGTATGATTGAAGTTAGGTCAAGACTGAATGAGAGGAGAGGAACTGGATAACTCAAGAAATTTTGCTGCAAACAGAAGCAGAAAAACAGGATGATAACAGGAAGAGGTTGTGGGGTCAAGATAGTTGTTAATCAGAAGTTTTGAAATGTAAGTGAAAGAGACAACGTATTTGAATACTACGGAGAAAAAACAAAATAATTCGAGGAGGAGGGAGGGAGGGAAGGAGGAGGGAGAGGGGAGAGAGAGAGAGAGAGGAGTATTGCTGGGGTCCTGTGTTTCAGGACCTAAAATGAGAACCCATGTGCCTTCCTGATGGGCAGCTGCTTAGAAGGCTTGTATACGGAGACAAGGCAGCCAGGCAATGCCAAGGGCCCCAGCTAATGGATGTTGCTGAGTACATGGGGATGTTTCTTTTTTCTTTTTCTTGTTTACCAAGTTTTACCGAGATAGAATTGCCATATAACTTTGTACTAGTCTAATGTGTACAACACAATGATTTAATACATGTATATACTGCCTATGAATTACCACTGTAGGTTTAGTTAACATTGATCAACTCACATAATGGCAATTTTGTGTGCAATGAGAACTTTTAATATCTACTTTCTGAACACCTTTTGGATATACAATACAGTGTTGTTAACTAGGTCATCATGCTGTACATTGGTACCTACCCAGAACTTATTTAGTTTATAAATGGGAGTTTGTTTCCTTCCACCACCTTTACTCATTTCTTCTGGTTGTTACTTTTCATCATTGCTATTTTCTCAGTGAAACAGGAAAACATTATTTGTTGGTAGAGATGGGGAGTAGATAGAGATGTGAGCAGAGAGTGAAAGGAAGAACTAGTGAGTGAGGAGAGTGGAAGGGCAAATGGACTAGAAAATGGGGTAGGATTTTTGGGCAGGTACTATCTGCAGTAATTACCAGAGCTAGAATTTTCATTTTTATTATTTGCATAGGGCTACGGGAATGAGAGAAAGAAAAAAGTCTAGCCAACTTTGTTCTATTCCTTTATCATTCTCTTAATAAATGATTTGTTGTATTTTAAAAATTCCAGGTAAATAAGAACATGGTTTTTTATTAAAATGCATATTTTCTATAAGTGTCCTAAAAGAATTATGAGCACCACTAACCTATTTAAACCTATTAATTTTTGTTTCCAAACTTGTATTGGTATGAAATATTTGTAAATGAATGAAATTCTAGTGAATTCTCATTAGTCCTTAGGTAGTGATCCAAATTCCAATTCCTTCTTATAGGATACTTTACAGAATGTGTTATCAGTGAAAGATTCCTTCAACTCACTTGGCATGAACTTGTAAGAATACACCATTGGGGCGAGCTAGTTACTTTTCCCCTTTCTTTCCATTTTTTTTAAAGATTTTATTTATTTATTTAGAGAGGAGGGAAGGGAGGGAGAAAAAGAGGGAGAGAAACATCAATGTGTGGTTGCCTCTCACGTGGACCCCACTGGGGACCTGGCTCACAATCCAGGCATGTACCCTGACTAGGGATCGAAGTGGTGACCCTTTGGTTGGCAGCCTGCACTCAATCCACTGAGCCATGCCAGTCAGGGCTATTTCCCCCTTTCTTTACATAAAAACAGGACTTCCAGTCAAGATGGAAGCGTAGGTAGACACACTGTGCCTCCTCATACAACCAAAAGAAGGACAATAACAAATTTAAAAACAAAAAACCAACCAGAACTGATAGAAAATCAAACAATATGGAAGTCCATCAACCAAGGAGTTAAAGAAGAAACACTCACCCAGATGGGTAGGAGCAGCGGAGACAGGCATCTGGGCAGAGAGGACTCATGGCAAGGTGGCGGCTGGAGGAGTGGGCAGTTCCACATTTGTGTGTGGATAAACCCAGGGAACTAGGGAAACTGGGAAATGAGACAAACTGCGCAACACAGGGCTCCAGTGCGGGGAAATGAAGCCTCAAACCTCTGAATGAAAACACCTGTGGGGGTCGAGGCGGCAAATGGAGAAACTCCCAGCCTCACAGGAGAGTTCACTGGAGAGATCCATAGGGTCCTAGAATGTACACAAGCCCACCCACCCAGGAATCAGCACCAGAAGGGCCCAATTTGCTTGTGGGTAGTGGGGGAAGTGACCTAAAACCAGCAGAGAGTGGAGCAAGTGACATTGTTCCCTCTCAGCCCCTCCCCCACATACAGGGTTACTCCACCCTGGCGTACACCAAAGGCTCTGCCCCTTACTACCTAACAGGTGTGCTGAGCCAAAAAAAAAAAAGGCCCAAAGGAAAGAACAAATCAAAGCTCTAGAAAAAAATAGAGCTAAGCGATGAAGAGATAACCAACCTATCAGATGCACAGTTCAAAACACTGGCAATCAGGATGCTCACAGAATTGATTGGGTATGGTGGCTAAATAGAGGAAAAAAATGAAGGCTATGAAAAGTGAAATAAAGGAAAATGTATAGGGAACCAACAGTGATTGGAAGGAAACTGGGACTCAAATCAACAACTTGGAGCAGAAGGAAGAAGTAAACATTCAACCAGAACAGAATGAAGAGACTAGAATTCAAAAAAATGAGGAAAGGCTTAGGAACCTCCAGGACAACTTTAAATGTTCCAATATCTGAATCATAGGGGTGCCATAGGAGAAGTGGAAAAGCAAGAAATTGAAAATTTACTTGAAAAAATAATAAAGGAGAACTTCCCCAATTTGGCAAAGGAAATAGACGTCCAGGAAGTCCAGGAAGCTCAGAGAGTCCCAAAGAAGTTGGACCCAGAGAAGCACACACCAAGACACATCATAATTACATTACCCAAGATTAAAAAGAAGGAGATAGTCTTAAAAGCAGCAAGAGAAAAGGAGACAGTTACCTACAAAGGAGTTCCCATAAGACTGTCAGCTAATTTCTCCAAAGAAACCTTGCAGGCAAGAAGGAGCTGGAAAGAAGTATTCAAAGTCAGGAAAGGCAAGGACCTACATTCAAGATTACTCTGTCGAGCAAGGCTATCATTCAGAATGGAAGGGCAGATAAAGTGCCTCCCAGATAAGGTCAAGTTAAAGGAGTTCATCATCACCAAGTCATTATTAAATGAAATGTTAAAGGGACTTATCTAAGAAAAAGAAGATAAAAACCATGAACAGTAAAGTGACAACAAACCCACAACTACCAACAAATGAAACTAAAAAAAAAAAGAAAAACTAAGCAAACAACTAGCACAGGAACAGAATCAGAGAAATGGACATCACATGGAAGGTTATCAGCAAGGGAGGGGCAGGGGAAGAAAGGGGGAAAAGGTACAGGGAGTAAATAGCATAAATGGTAGGTAGGAAATAGACAGAGGGAGGTTAAAAATAGTATAGGAAATGTAGAAGCCAAAGAATTTACATGTACGACCCATGGACAGGAACTAAAGGAGGGGAGGGGATTCAGGTGGGAGAGGGTGTGCAGAGTGGAGGGGAATAAAGGAGGAAATGGGACAACTGTAATAGTATAATTAATAAAAAAAAGGAAAGGTAAAAAGAAAAAATAATGATCATTGTTTATATTTCTGTATTATTTTAATCTTTTATAATGAATGATTTCATAATCAGATGCAATAAGGAGATTTTCTTTTGAAATAAAAACTTAAATAGAATTTAAAATAAATAAATAAATAAATAAACAGAGACAGAAAAAATAGTGCAAAAAATTAATATCTCCCAATGGGCATATGTGCCTTTTTACTATCGCAAATTAACTGCTTGACAGAGATGAGTAATAGAATCTTAGAATGCTGAAAATGGAAAGCATCATTGAGATCATCATGTATAATTCACTTAATTCATGAAAAATAAAACTGAGACACAGAGAATTAAAAATTTGCTAATAATCTTACATCTGCCAATGAATTAAATAAAGATCACTTTATTATAAAGATCAGCCTGTGCTCCTACCATCATTCATCACAGTGTATCACTTATGTCTTTAATACTGCTCTTGCTCTTTAATTATATAACAAATCACTATTGGATTACATAATTACTCCCATTACTTAACTATGAATTTATTTGCATAATAATTAAGCAACCAATGCATGTCCAGTAGAGTGTGCTTTGTTCTATGGCTGTGATTATTGCATGTGGTCAGCTAAATATTGTGTCGCAAAAATCCATGTCCACCTGGAACCTCAGAATATAACCTTATGTGGAAATAGGATCTTTAAAATGTAATTAAGAAGAGTTACACATAAGATCATATGAATTAGGGTGAGTCATGAATCCACTGAGAATATTCTTATAAAAGAGAAAAAAGACACACAGGGACACAGAGAAGGCAATGTAATAGCAGAGGCAGAGAGTGAGTGATAAGACTACAAGCCAAGGAATGCCCAGGATTGCCAGCAACCACCAGGAGCTTGAAGAGAGACATGAAACTGCTCCTTCCTCGGATACTCCAGAAAGAACTAACCTGCTGTCACCTTGATTTAGGACTTCCAGCAGCCAGCCTCCTGAACTGGGAGACAATCACCCAGTTTGTGGTGATGTGTTATGGAACTGTTACAGTACAAAAGGGGCGGCCAAGGGCAGCCGAGGCAATATACTATTACCCGAAAGGAACCCCCCAGGTTTGTTATGTCCACCGCCAGAGAAAAGACATCTCTCAATGCCCGAGATTCATGAAAAGGAAAGGAATTTATTATTCATTTGAAATAACACAAACTAAAGTTCCCCACAAATGCACACAATCCTCCCAGCACCTTCTACGTGGCAAAAGGGAGCAATTCCAAAGCCTCATGGTCCTGACTCTCACCCAAGCCTCATGGTCCCAACCAAGACACCAAAGCTGCGTGGTCCTAAACAGATGTGTGGTCCCAAAAAGAGAGACGCCCAATGGCTGCTGTGCCTCCATTTAAATCCCAGCGCCAATCTTCCCCTGCAGCCCCATGTCCGGCTCCTCTCACAACTGGCCACAGCTGCCCGCATTCTGGGCAGGTGTGGCCCTGTGGTGTGGAGCCAATCATCTCCAAACTCTTCTGGACCCTATTACAAATCCCTATTTGGGGCTCCCCTCTTGGCTGCACCCTGTTACAAAACTTCTAGGAAAGTGGTACAGTATAGAAAGAAATATCAAAACCGATGACCTGAAAATTAGTAAAATAAAGGAAACAGAAAAACAGAGAGAACATTTCATTCATTTATACCCAGTACTAGTCATCACCTTAAAACCTACCCACTCAGTTGATAAGTGCATCCCTTCTTGCTTGTAATTAGACTAGAAAAATGAAGTGGTTTTTTATAATTTATAATGTAGACTGCAGTCTACATTACAAAGCCGACGGGATACAGTGTTGGGAACATTCAGTAGAAAGTTCTTCACAATTGGTCATGGATATTTACTTTCATGCCAGTACTGGAGCATAATACTTTTATCATGTTTATTGAAATCTGCCTGGAAAAGGTGGTAACGTAAGTGGACGTAACAGTAAGTATTTGGTGAGCACTGACAGCGACTCTGCACCAGTCTCTGTGTTAAGGGACTTTCCGTAGTCTTTCATGTTTTAGTCCACTTAACTAAAAAGCGTCAGCATTAGTACCTGTATTCGTTTTCTCCGGGTTGCATGACCAGTCACTACAGCTTAGTGACCTAAAACAGCATGCGCTTGTTGTCACACAGTCTCCCCGGGTCAGGAGCCAGGAGCGTGGGCCTGGCTGAGCTGGGTCTTCTGCTCAGGGCTCACACTCACCTGGCTTGTTGGCAGAATGCAGTACTCGGCAGTTATTAAACTGATACCCTTGCGTTGTTTGTTTTGTTTGTTTTTTGCTGGCTGTCAGTGACAATCCGGAGGGACCACCCCGAAACCCGGCGGGGCCAGCCTCTTGGCTCCATTCCTAGCAGTTCACCGCACAGCTGCTGGCTGGCCTCTAGGCCAGCAGGAAAGCTTGCCTGTCTCTCTCACTCCAAGTCTGACTTTAACTGCCTCTAACCCAGATGTAAAGGCCTCATCACGAGATTAGGTGAGGTCTACTTAAAAGTTAACTAGTTAGGGACTTTAATTCCATCTTTGTCCTAGAGCACAATCTAATCATTGGAGTAAAATCCTATTATTTCTACAAATTCTGCCCACACTCCAGGGGAAGAGGTTATGAAGGGAGCGTAGCCCAAGGGGTGCAGCTCTTAGGGACCCATTCTGAAGTCCTTCTACCCCAGTGTTACTAGCAGTGAGTATTCATTGCCTCCTAGCACGCACTTTCTCAGATGACTCTCTGAATTTTGGCATATGAGTACCTGCCGGTTTCAGAAAGCATTGCCTTGATACATTGTCTACTCCTCTGCACTTCCTTCTTTCTTTAACATTTTTCCTTACTCATACTCACTATGTTTGTAGAATAAAACCTTCGCACTTACTTGTCATAGAGGTGACTTCTCCTTCCTTAGGTTTCACATGAGAGCAGCCATATTAGAGAAAAATGTAAGTTTTATATTTTACGATCAGTGTGGGATACTCATTTTAGAGGTCTGTGGATATATACGCTTTTATCAATTTTTAAAGGGGGTTGGCCTAGAAACTCCAAATGTGGCCTAGTACTGCTTGCTACTGAAATAATTGCAGATCATTAAAAAATAAAAAGAAAGCTCACAGCAATACTGGGAACTAGGCTAGGAATCACCCCATGGGAGAGCATCCACTCTCTTCAGGGCTGACGGGGCCGACACAGAGAGTGCAGTGAGTGATGCGTGACCTCCCCGCTCTTCCCCAACAGGGCACGAGCGTGTCTACCTGAAAGTGCATGCAGGTACAAAGGTGACCCATCCATGACTGACTGACTGCTGTTTAACCTTCGTTTCAGCAATACAATCTTTTCCAAAGATGAGAACTATGCGACTACTGATTTTTGTGTCACTCACAGTACTGTTTTACCGTCTCTATCCCCAAAGTCATTTTGTCAAAGTATAAGGATGAGCATAAAGAGAGGGAAGGAGACAGGGTGACGAGGGGGGAAATAGAAGTGTATGCAGGAAGATGTCAAGTCTTATTCTAGAAAGTCCTTGGAGATAAAGCATCATCAACTGTTAGGAGGAAGGGAGGGCAGAGAAGCCCTGGTCTAACAAACAAAGCAAAGAAGACTAAGTCATAAAAATGATGACAAACCAGATTTCATATCTGAGTCCAGCAGAGCCATGTGGGCCTTAGAATCCCGCCCTAGCAAATGATGACCCCCCATCATCACAATCAGAACTTAAGTGCTTCGAGAACAGGGTCAAGGACAAAAATGCTTTTCTTTAAATAAATAGTAGGAAGGAAATGATTTTCTGTCATGTAAACATCAGTAATCAGAAGAGAATCAACATGGAGTTTGTGAAAAGTTTTTCAGAAAAAAAATGAAGTGCCTTGAGGAAATCATTCTGAAAATTCAGAATCATGGAAGCTTGGTGTGCAGGGAAAAGCACTAATAGCTAGCAGATGTCAAAAGCAAAATCTATAGACAAACTAGATTTGAAAACATTTTGAATCCTTATAATAAAAAGGCTAGTATTTGTTGTATAAAGATTCTTTAAAATTCATAAGAATGGGATAAACAGAATTATCAGTGGACATTTGGTCTTGTCCAAGACACCCACGTGGAACTTTGGCCCATACTACAGGGCCCTTGAAATTTGGGCCTGTCCAAAACGTCCACACTTAGAAAGCAGACCTGGGTTCAAATAACCTGTAGAGTTTATTTTTATTTTTGGTTGACAGGATTAATGCATTGAAAAGACTACCCTACTTTATTGGTCCAATAACTGTGCTGTGGTTGCATGGCCAACAATAACCCTTCTTGCCTTGGGATCTGATTAGTGAACTGATCTGGAGAATTTAGAGTAAATTTTGTGTCCCAATCAGGAAAGACAAGGCAACTCAGGGCTGGGAATAAGACTGAGAAGCACTATTACTAGCTAAGCTCTGGTTTAGGTTTTCTATGTTTATTTTGTTTGGCTTTTCAATAATTGACAACTAGTAAATTCTAATAGTTGTTTCTTTAGCCATTTCTCTAGGATGGTAGCGTGGTTTGTGGCTTTTTCCTTATTATCTAGAATACACCACATCCCTCATTTCCCACCGAATTTCCTCGGGACGACTCCTTGCCTGAAATTTATCTTTTGCCAACTACAGCCAAATATTTCATTATAAGAATTGATTTTATTTTCTCCTCCATGGACACATTCCATAGATACTACCCACCCAGCATGACACCTGTTAAACAGTCCTATAAATCATTCTCCTACTCAGTTGCCTTGCCACCATTCAAGAGAAACCTGGGGTAATTGATCCTGATGCAGTCTTTCCAGAAGATCTATTTCACCAACCAAAAGGGACTTTTCAGCTGTCCCACTAAATTCTCCCAACACTTTTCAAGTGATATATGGTAACATATGCTTTTTCCAAGGGGAAAGAGATTTTTGACAGTTTTCACTTCCGAAGAAAGTAATTTGTAACAGAGCAGTCATAGCCTTTTCTAAGCTGTTCTTGAGTCCATCTTCAGCATCACTGATCTCTCTGCGAGCTCCTTGGAGAGGTTTTCATCCCCCTGGCCTGCTGTAAACCAATCACTGATGATCATCCATGCTGTATTAGGCCACTAACTTATTTCCCTTAGCTCTGGCTTTCTGAGCCTAGTCATAATGGCAAGAACTTCATTTCGTGGTTGTCTTAAAAACAAAGTTAGGTACATCATCAGTTTTCTATTTTATTTTTTACTTGAAAGCAAGATTAGTACCATGGACTCAGTACCTGAGCCTTGGATTTCTCAATAAGCTCTTACAGAGTTGACACCAGACTTACGGCCAAGAGTATAATCCAGATGCTAAGAAAAGAGTGGGGAAGGGCTGCTCGACTCTGTCATTATACCATCTGCTCTAACACTTCGTTGGAAGATCATAAGTGCACTGGAGATCTTAGGCAAACCCTTATTATTCAACAAAAAGCAGTGTGGCAGGCGTGATTATTCATCCAGTTTTTCAATGTGTTAATTTTTATCTTGTTAACTGTGACTGAAACTCAAAATTATTAAGCATTCTTAAAACAAACACCCCTATCAGCACGCTACATGAGAAGCAAATCAAACTCACGTCCTGGGGCTAAGAAAATAGTGTTAAAAGGCTTCTCAAGAATGTCTAATTGCATCGTTGACATCATAGTGCTCTTTTAAAACAATCAGCTTAAATGAAGAACAGTGAACCTGAAACTTGAGCACTACATTTTTCCTAGTAAGAAATGCATTTTAAAGAAGACTCTATTTCACCTGTTGGTCTCAAGCTTAAAATATTTACTCTCTAGCCCTTTATAGAAACATTATGCCTATATCTACAGATGTTTGAACATCTACAAAGATGGAAAAGGAAAGTTTGCAAAGTGGTTAAGCACATCAACTTTATACTCAAATAGGGCTTAGGTGAGTCCATGAACTGCTGTTTATTGAATCTTATGAGCCTAGATGAATCGTTTGCTCTCACTGAACTTCAGTTAAGGTATATGTAAGCATGACTTGCCATGACATTACACTGTGGTTAATAATAATGATAAGGTCATTACCTATTTCATGAGGCCCCTACAAAAATGAAGTTGCCAGGCTCATGGAAGGATCTAAAGAATTATATATTGCAGCAAATGAATACTCAGGTGCTCAGTCTGGTTTTATATAGAAAATCAATTCTTTGCAACCCTCAAGATCCTGATAAACACACAAGCAAAATGCACCATCATACTCCCAAATATTTCAAGGAAGAGTTTGGAGAGTGAAACTTCCCTCTTCAGAGGTTTTTTTTTCATTTGATTTTTTTGGTAATGGCCAAGGGCTTGGGAAGAACAGGTCACTATGTTCAATCACAATCTGTGGTAAATTGCAAGTTTTCATGGCTGAGAACCTAGAAGCTTTTGGAAGGGACCCCAGAGCTTTTGGATCTGGTTCAGGGCACTGTACTAGAAGATCACTCTCTTCACCCCCTCACACCTAGGAAATGGTAGATGAGTTTGCCCACTAGAACAGGGCCCGCATTCCAGTTGCCCAGTTGGAATGGATCTTTGTCCCTGCTAGAATCCACTAGCTTTCAAGTGGCATGACTGAGAAACCCACTCACCTGCACTTTGGGCTTATCTGCTGTTGATTTTTCAATTTGCATGAAAAAAAGAAAGTTACTCAGCCTGATCTCTGAGTCAGAAGACCTTGTGCTAAGAACTAGCACCAATATCATTTACAAGTACCTTGTGAGGACTCTTCCCAACTGCCAAAGGACTCTTCCATGCCCAAAGAGGGCTGCTGTCAGCCTGAGGATTTCCAGGAAGAAATCCAGTGCTGGTGCCTGGTGTGGGAAGCACCAAGCTGAGCTGTCCTAACTGCTGGAATTACGCCTCTTTTCTCTCCCTTCACAAAGGCAAGAAGGAGGATAAACCAGTGGTTTTCTCTCTGCATCACATTGCATATTTTGCAACCCTGAGGAAGGCTTTCAAAGCAAGACACGCTGTTCACAGAATACAACTGTAATGTAGAACACTGGCAAAATGGAGTAGGTTATATTATAATTGCTTTAACCAACTGATTTGTCAGCAACTAGAAACTCTGTCTCAGTAATCACACCCACTGGAGAAAGGTTTCTATTTGTAATTGAGTGATGATTTTTTTTTCTAGGGGAAATAAAATGCACCAAACAGCATAAATTACCTGAAATATTTCACAGCAGCATTCCCTAACACCAAAAGATAATGTATCTTTTTAGTGGAAAAAAGGTTGAAGACATGGTTGATGTACTTTGTGATGGCTGTATTTTCCTTAGATGAGTAGCTGCTTTTTATGAGCATTCTAAAGGCAAATGACAAGATTATTGGCACATCTCATTACTGATCCCTATTTAGCAAGCACGTGCTCCTGATTTTCTGTATCCATAGACATGTCTTGTCTTTATCTGAATAAAAAATATAATGTATTCCCTGTCAGAATTTATACGCAGGTACTGGTGTTTGATAAATATAAATTGTGCTAAAATTTTGATGTTTGAAAAGACTAAAGCACAATAGTGATACTATTAACTGCAGTGTGTTCATAATACATTGAACTTTGGTTTTCTTGTCTTGGGCTTTATATTTTCATCTATTTGATCACTATCCTTTTCCAGCTTTGCTTTTTATATTTTCTTATGTGAATATGGAAGAAATGCGATGTTAATGTTACAGAACAAACAAGGGGGGCCTGGGACGATATACTATTACTGAAAGAAACCCCCAGGTCCGTTATGTCTGCCGTCTATAGGAAAGATGTCTCCCAATGCCAGAGATTCGTGAAAAGGAAAGGAAATGTTTATTTAATGCTGTACAGACTTAAAGTAGTGACCTAATGTCTTCATCAAAATCCTAAAGTCTCTTAAAACACCCACAAACAGACACAGTCCTTCCTCCCCCCTCTTTGCCCAGTCTGGGGTACCGTATCTCAGGAAAGGAAATAGAAGTCCGTAGCTCAGGCAGTCCCTGGTTCTTCCCAGTCATCCATCTCAGCTGGCTGGTAGGCCTCCCTTGGTTCCCAGTACCATCAGCTGTGCTGCTGGGAATCCTGCTAAAGCTGGGTGGTGGTTCCCCCTTCTAAAGCTGCGGGGGTCCCCACTCTGGCAAAGGCATGTGGTCCTCTCTCCCAGGGCTACAGGAGTCCCCACTCAGACAAAACCACGTGCTTCTCCCCACAAAGCTGTGGGGAGGGGGGTCGCCACTCTGCCAAAGACGAGTGGCAATTCTCTGCTAAAACAGCATGGTGATTCTCTCTCTCAGGGCTGCGGGAGTCTCCACTCTGGCAAAACCATGTGGTTCTCCCTGCAATGGCTGCCTCGTCTGACTTTAAATCCCTGTGCCAGTCTTCCTCTGCAGCCCCATTTCCAACTCCTCCCACACTCAGCCTCACATGCCAGAACTCATCCTTCCAGCTTTACTGGGCTGCCATCATGAGTCTGGGCAGGCGTGGCCCCAGGTCATGGAGCCAATCTTCTCCAAGCTCCCACGCAGGCACTCTAACTCGGGGGACCTGCCCCCCAGTTATGTCTTGGTGGGGAAGTTACTTCCATTTCCCTGGCTCAGAGCAATGCCATAGCCATTTAACATATCTAAGTAACCAGCCAAAGGCTATAGATATGTTAAATGACCATGCCAGAGGTTAGCTGCAAGGCTGTTGCTATTAGAAGTAGCTCTCAATAGTCCTGCTCCATTTGTCCCTTCCCCCAACCCACACCTGTGGCGGGGGGTGGTGAGGACATCCTAAAATCTCCTGGACACCTTGAGTTCTGGACCCCATTCCAAATCACTATTTGGGGCTCGCCCTCTTGGCTGCAGCCTGTAACATTAAGATATGTTTAATTTTCAGATACATGATAAGACTCTTTATAAATAAAATAATGTATATTCATGGATAAGTGTTCTTGCCTTTATGTGAACTTTTCTTTTTTATGATATAACATGTCACAATTGAGCAAAACCAAGTTATACTAATTTAATATCGCAGCTACCACTTTTAACTCACACGCTTCCTCTTAAAAAGATAAAACAGTAACTGCGAATATTAGCAGACTTAGATTAAATGTAATTATTTTCAAAATAAGACTAGTATAAACTGCAGGAAGGGAATGGATCTAATGTCACTTTTCTCTATACATTTATTCAAAGGATATTTATTGAATGGCCACTATGTATTAGGAACTCTGCCAGGTACTATAAGGACACAGAAATGAGTGAGACATCTCAGCCATTGTGAACTGAAACAAGAAAAATCCAGTAACTGGAAGAATGATATGTGTTATAAAAATATGCATATTGGTGTATGGGACCAATAAGAGGAGCACTGATTTTATGATCAAGGAAGGTTTCTCAGAAGAAGTATCATATGGACTGAGCTTCCAACAATAAGTAGGAATTAGCTATAAGAGAAGATAAATGTCATTTCTTGAGCAACCTGTGTGGAAATCCAGATAGAAAGAATATTTTTAAGACTTTGCATATTGAAAGTCTTGATCTCCTTTATTTTACCTACCCCCCAGCCCCTCCCATTTCTGGTAGCCAGCCACCAGTTTGTTTCCTGTATGTGAATTTGTTTCTTTATTTTTAATATTTTTTAATTGTTGTTCAAGTACAGTTGTCTCCATTTCTCCCCGCCCTCCCCAACCCCAGCCATCCCCACTTCCCACACTTGACCCCACCCCGCTTTGGTTTTGTCCGTGTGTCCTATACACATGTTCCTGAAAACCGTTCTCCCCCTCATCCCCTCCCGCTTCCCCTCTGGTCATTTTCAGTTTATTCTAATTTCACTGTCTCTGGTTATATTTTGCTTGCTTGTTTGCTTTGTTGATTATGTTCCATTTACAGGTAAGATCATATGGTATTTGTCTTTCACCACCTGGCTTATTTCACTTGGCATAATGCTCTCCAGATCTGTCCATGATGTCACAAAGGGTAGGAGCTCCTTCTTTCTTTCTACTGTGTAGTATTCTATCTGGTAGATGTACCATAGTTTTTTCGTCTGTTCACTTACTGATGGACACATAGGTTGCTTCCAGCAATTTGCTATTGTAAATTGTGCTGCTATGAACATTGGGATGCATAGGTTTTTTTGGATTGGTGTTTCAGGGTTCTTAGGGTATAATCCCAGCAGTGGAATCAGTTTATTTCCCATCGTGTTGTACTGACATTTTCTTTGCTCTTCCTTACTGTTTTGTTACCTCTGTTGCATTAGAGGTTGAAGAAGGACCTGAGGGATATGAATGGAAGTAAAGAAGACACCAACTTTTAAAAAATCAGTTGGTTTCATGCCTTTCCTTTGCTGACAAATGCTCTCTGTCATGGCAAAACATCCAAAATAATGGCCCATTTACAGTTATTTGTGGGATGGTTGGGGACCTTCACGTCATGAACTGTTTCCATCTACCTGTACTGTGTGCTCTTTTGTTGCTATTTGGAGATGTCCCTCAGCTTTTGTCCTTTGGTGATGTCAGGATATCAGTGGCTTTCTGCAGATGTTACTCATCAGTGTTACTTTTTCCTCTGTTTTACAACTGTAAATTATAGAAAATTGATGGCAATGCAAATGATTCATGTCCATAGAAATGCCAACAGCGTCCAGCACAATACAACTGATTATCGTTCTTGGATTGTTGACAGTTTTGCATCTATTAAGCAAATTAATTTTAAAATTCCTGACGGGCTTATACATTTGTTCTTTAGATACCTTTTAAAAAAAGTGTGACTACTTATTCATTCCCTTATTAGCAAATAAGCTAAAATCTTTGATAAATGTATTTTATGAGTTATGATTTTACCTTTCTTTCTTTAATGTTAAGATATAACATTTCTTTTCCAGCATCTACTTGCACCAGCAGGAAGCCCTTTGTGGTGAGTTTCTTTTCCAGAGGACTGACTCAGCCACATCTGACATGTACCTTGTGGCCCATGGGAATCCACCCACCCTTGACCCACTGGAGGGCAAGTGACAGCTGGCTATCACTCCTCCTCTCTGGTCTCATTCTGCTGTTCAGAATAGCTCCAGTCGGGCATGGGCCAGGGTCAGAGCTTTACCCTTATGCTGTTCTTGAAGGCTTACACAATTTTCCAAACTCTTTTAAAACATTTCACTGTATTTTTCATTTTCATTTAACTCCCTTGCACCCCCTCTCCCCCACAATCACCACGCTGTTGTCCATGTCCATGAGTCTTTTTTCCTTTTTGCCCAATCCCTCCACTCCCCAGTCCCCCACCCCTTAACTGTCATCCTGCTCTCCATCTATAAGTCTATCTTCATTTTGTTTATTAGTTCAGTTTGTTCATTAGCTTCCACACGAGTGAAATCGTATGGTAGTTGTCTTTCTCTAACTGGCTTAATTCACTTAGCATAATGTTCTCCAGGTCCATCCATGATGTCACAAAGGGTAAAAGTTTCTTTTTTATGGCCCAGTAGTAAACCATTGTGTAAATGTCCCATAGTTTATTTTTATCCACTCATCTACTGATGGACACTTGGGCTGCTTCCATATCTTGGCAAATGTAAATAACATTGCCAACCTGTTTTGTATTTTATCTTTTTATCCGAGTTCTTTTTCTTGGGTCCTTTTTGCTTGGTTTAAGGATATTAGAAAAAACAATGCTTCCCTCGCTTCTTGTGGAGAGGAAGACAGACACACTGAAGAATTATTTATACTTCAGATATCCCTGCAATTACCCCACCTCTGTACCCTGCCCCAATTACTTAGTCTGCTCTTTGATTGGTTTTCAGGAATGGGCTGCTGATTCTTGCCAATTGAATTCCGTGGGAAGCAGGCTTTGATAGAAAGATGAGCATGTGTGGATTATTAGCATTGCTTTCAACATGCATCGTAGGAAGCAGGGTATGGGACAGTGAGCAGTATGGCTGCCATGCGATGGCTGCCATGTGATCACAGCAAAGACCTCAGCAGATTCTTTGGAGAGCCCTGAAACTGGAAAGGCCATTTGGAGCTGTTTCAACTGGATGCAGAAGGCTGGTCCTTTTAAATCCTTCATCAATAATTTTTCTACATGTATTATTGGATTTAATTTTCCTCCTTCCTAAATGTAATCTGGGGGAGTATATATTCATAACAATGTACAATCACCAAAGTGAAGATTAAAAATTTATTTAATACTTTATGAGTATGTTGGGTTTTTCATAGTACTTGAAATTGTGGCATTTTTTGTGTATTTTTTGCTTGAAGTAGTGCTCCTTGGGGTCATCATAAGGTAGGTGAATGGTTTTTAAGAATACAGGAAATTGGTCCTGACTGGTGTGGTCCAGTGGATTGAGTGCCAGCCTGCCTGTGAACCAAAGGCTCACCTGGTAAATTCCCCATCAGGGCACATGCCTGGGTTGCAGGCCAGGTCCCCAGTAGAGGGCATAAGAGAGGCAATCACACTGATGTTTCTCTCTCTCTCCTTTCCTTTCCCTCTCTCTAAAAGTAAAATACATAAAAAATATTTAAGAATATAAAATAAAAATATAGGAACTTGTTTTAAAACAAAACATATATGTATCTTTCTGCAAGGGCACCAGACACTGATTCCATTAGGTGTGGTCTAGAAGTAATAGATCATGTTTTTAATGTTTACACATCATGAAAAAATAGGCATAGAGTTTGAAGCAGTGGATAACAGATTATCTGACTACTTGTTCTCCCTTATCTTCAAGGTTGGGTTTATCTTCATGTACATTTTAACATAATTTTTTTTAAAGAAAGCTGCATCTAAATGTGAGGGTAAAGCGATGAAGGGCGGTGCGGGGGGCTATGTCGGTGTCCATCCCTAGTACTAGCCAAAGATGCTGCTGTAAGTTTTGGAGCCCAACTTCTTAACAGAATATTTCTATCAAAGACTGCATTTTTATTCTTATATATCTGTAACAAGAGCCTTTCAAGATCTAAATTAAAGAAAAATAAAATAAAAGATGCTCTGAAAAAATATTTTAAATATATAAAGAAAGTACAGTATGAAATAACAATGGGAAGATAGCACTGCTGGTTCTCTATGTTATTACTAAACGTAAAAAAAGTCACACTTCTCCCGAGTCTCCAGTTCTACAGCCTTAGCCCAGTTACAGGCGGAGCTCTTGTAATAGGGAGATGATGACCCAGTTTTAAAACAATTTTTATGTAACACATAATTTTATATACTTGTCATACGTAACATCTGTCAAACATTTACAAGCAGACATAGAAGGCTTTGTGACTACCGAAAAGGCAGTAAGAGGAGAGAATCAGAATTTAAACTGGCAGGGCAAATAAAACAAATGGAAAATTCTTAGGGTAAATAAGAAAGTTTTTTATTTAAAATATATTAAGTTATGTGAGTATGCTCTGGACTGGCAGCTTGAGAGCATTTTTTTTTTTGCACAGTGTGAGTGGTTTATGTAAGCAACATCTCCGCAGTACCATACTCTGCTGACCATCTACAGCTGCGGCTGCTCAGAGAGTCTTCAGTGCGATGTTTTCTGTAAGCAAACGTTTCTCTGGTTAAATAACCAGGAGGCACTGCAAAATCTATCTCCATCTTGAAGTTATTCAATACCTGTTAAAGGCTTTATAACAAGTAGAGAAATTTGTATAACTCTTCTTATACAGTCTTGTCTGTTTTCTTTTTGTTATGTTCAATTTTGTTTTTTGTCCATATGATGTTTTTTCACACTCTTGTTTATATTTTGTGGAAATAGGGTTCAGTGAAACATAAATTTGGAAACACTGATTCAATGTACTATATATTTGCATTAAGAGACATCCCAGTCTGGTTAGAAGTGCATAAATATTCTCTTCTTCTGCAGGCTGGTTCCTCACAGAAAAATTGAAGAAAATGCATATTTGCAGATCATTCTCACTTGTGAAAAATAAAAGGCATACTATTATAGAAGAAATAAAGGAGCAGTTCACCATCTGAGTGACTACTTTGATTTGGCATTCACTTTGGTAGATGTTTTGATGTTTTAAAATATAATTTATTTACCACTATTTTCCCAGGGAGTATTTTTCTTTTTAAAACAAATGATGTTATTACAATGGCAAAAGCCTTCTACCTAATGTGAGAGACAAAGCTTCACATTTGACTATAATTTGTACTAAACAGTTTTATTTACATTTACTCTTAAAATTTCAGTGTAATGTACATTTTAAAACTTTACAATATATTACATGTATATATTTCTCTAATAAACCCAATAAAACATACTACTAAAAGGAATACATTATTTATAAATATAAATAGAATGTAAATTTTATTGTAACAATAACTGAACTACAGTGACATTTAAAATTATACTGTATATTTTCAGAAGATATGCTTATACACCTTAAAATTATATAGGGACATTAACTAAACAGATAAAAATTATATTGTCTCACAAAATGGAGTTGTGTGGTCAAAATTTATTCTTTTATCATCCAAAATATATGACAATTATTAAGATTTTATTTAGATACAAAAATTCCACTTTGTTAAAAGGTACTCTGTATGTTGATAAATTTACAATGCATCATGCTTAAAAAATGTGTAAGGTTTTTAAATAGGAGGTTAAAAAAGAAAACAAAACCACTAACCAAGAAAAAACATATGATGTGATTCCAGCACACACTTAATATAGGCAATGTGTTTGTCTGCAAACCAGGCTTGTAATCGTGAAATCCATAGACTTCCACTGATCTTTGTGAAGAGGTAATACACCGCTTCTAAATTTCCCAAAGGAATCTAAGGGCGTGTATGGTAGCTCATGTAAACTTTGCATGAGCATAATTATATTCTAAAGAGTTTCCTATATATTTTTGAATACTCACGAAGTAATTTCTGTGAAAAACCATATATTTGAGTTCATATGAGTGGTCCAATTTTCAAATGAAAATAGAGCATATCTTTACTAGTGCAGGATAAAAGTAAGATGTAACTAATTGAATTTTCTATACTTAAACAATTACTGAGGGAATTCTACTTAAAATTTATACCAAAACTATTTAGAAACATCCAATATTTTATTTTAGAGAGCAGCTTTATTTTGTCGTGGGTTAAGAGCATGTTGTTGGATTCCCTGGGTAAAGAAAAGCATCCCAATTTTAACTTAATTAATTTGACAACTGTATTTGAGAAAAAATACAGAGAACTGAATGAAAACTTTTAGGTACCAGGTTGTTATTAGCTTAAATACACCTTCAGATTCAGAAATGCCAACTCATTCAAACAGTGGATGACTAAACTCTCAGCCAGCTAGTTTCCTTTCTGTTTGTTAGTTTTTGAGATGATTCTTTGCTGAGGTCATGAAAAACCAGACTAATCTGGACACTGCGGAATGAGAAGGTAAGCCTGTGGAAATGGTATTACTTGGAAGCATATCATCTGCCTCTTAGACATTATTCAATTTGTTGAGAGCATCATAGAAGGCATCATATTTGCAAATAATGGCTTTGAGTTAAAAGCAAATTATGCATTTTAGTGAAAATAATTGCCTTTAATCCTTGACATTTTTTCAGTAATTCATTTCCCTTTAATGTTCAAACTATAATATAGTTCCTATAATGTATTCCCATCTTTGAACACTGACTGTGTTTTACAATGACTGATCACTGTTCTGAGGTAAGTAGTCATTTGAGCTTTCTCTGACTAACCATTTGTACAAAATTACAGAACTTAAAGGCATAGTAGGACAAAGGCTAAACCCATTTCCCTATAATTCAGATCAAGTCTTTGCCATTGCACACAGTGAATTAAGTGTATTTCCCCACCCTAGCAGAACAATTTAATACAATTGTACAGATTAAAATGACAGTTTTCTTTACATTTTCATTGCAGCTTCTTATATTTGAAAGATATGTGGCTAAACTATATAAGAAGCAGCATAGATTTTAGGCAAAGTAGCCACCACATTCAAATACTGCTCTAAATTACCTGGTATATCATCTTCTATAGTTTATTCCAATAACTATTTTATACTGGGACAAACTTTTAACATTTTTTGCCATTATCACACAATTACATTAATCCAGTTAGATCAATTTCACTTCAACTCTTAGGAACGTGAAAAGTAGAATACAACCATATACCATGTATACAACCATGTACTTGCTGAAATGAGAAGTAAAATTTTGAATATAAATAACAAAAATAGAGAAAGATAAAGTGGGGAAAACAGTTGAATTAGTTTTATTTCTACTTCCTGATTTTCAGGAATGGAAATCTTTCAACCTTGTGATTATGATCAGAAAATGAACAGGTAATTACCCTGAGTCACTTAACAAAATGACTTTAACTCAAAATGAATTCTCAAGTAACACTTAAATGTTAATTCTCAGAAGAAATGTGTATATATTTTTTTGCACATCCTACTGTGCAAAACCAGAAAATGTACTAAACAAAGCCTTTGTGACTTGAAATTATAAGATTTTCTTCCTAAAGTGTTTATCATGAGGAAGACTCACCCAGTCATTAGCTCATTTCTTGTTTTCTTCAGAGAACTTTTCACATTGCAACATTATCTGATTTACTTAGTTTTACATTATGAGTGGTCTGCACTCCCCAGCCAGCCCAGAAGCTCCCAAGAGTCAGGGCCCCCACTTGGCTGAACACAGTTTGTTATGAGAGCCTAGAATAGTGGAACAGTGGCGGACATATAGAGATGCTTGCTACCATTTATTAAATAAAGGAGCAAATGAATTCATTAAAATCTAATAAAAAAGCCTAATAAGTTGATTTACTGAAGCTCTCCAAACACAGCTTTCTTATTTATAAAACAGGAACTAATTACATTTCATCCAAAAGAGCGTTGAGATAATAATTTAAAAAGTAATAGAAGTTGTTTTAATTCAGTACAGAATTAACAATATATGGTTAACCCCATGTTACTTCATTTACCAGCAGACATCAAGTAAAATTGGTATCCAGAGCTCAGATAATTACATAACTCAGATAATTCCATTACATATTTTTAATTTCATAATGGACCGTGACCTTTATTCCTTATTCCTTCAGTTCTGTAAATTTTGCTCTATATGTTATACTCCTACATTAGAGTAAAAGTAAATTCTATATACAATAGAATTAAGCACTAAAATTTTTAAAGAACAAGGTAATACTGATGGATTTTAAAATATTTTGTGTTTAACCCCATTATTGTATAATTCAGGAAACGAAGGGCCATCATTGAGTTGAAAGTCCTTGAGATCAACTCACTGTTAGATGCATTGAAACTAGTCAACCACTCCAGAACCTTTACTGTAACTAATGGCATGCCACTCTTCCTGGGGAGCTTGAATTTAGTTCTACAATCATTCTCAGTACAACATTTCATATCGGTAGGCCTTTCCAATTGGTCAGAGTTGGCCTTCATGGTGAAATCCATGGGCAATCAAAGATAAAGTTTCAACTACTCCTTTGATTAGGTTTATGCAGATTATTAAATTACATTCAAAGCAACTCAGGGGTTAGAATTTGATTTTTTGACTTCTAATTTACTGATACCCTTTTTCAAAAATAAAATCCATTTTGCTTAGGGGAATTGTAATACGTCAAAATAGACCATGGATCACAGTAAAAATAATTTATAAACATCAAAAAAATAAAATACAAAAGAAAACATATTAATTCTTTTAATACTTTGATTTGAAGTTTTAATATTACTTAAATTTACATTTTATATTATTGTTTTTCTTTGAAGCTACAACTTATTAAGTTTATGTGTTTCTGGGCTTTCAGATTACATTTGAACAGTGACTTCATATAATGTGCCATTTATTAAAAACATAGTGGGATGCTGATGTTGGTTATAAATTCATGATAACCTACAATATCTAATTGGGTGATCAGATTGATCCAATAAAAAGGTGTAATATCTTTCTAAATTTTTGGCTCTTTCTTTGGCTTTATATTTCTTTAATTTTGAGAACAACAGGTAACTTTCTTCATGTTGTTCCAATTAATTCAGAATCTCCTATCAAGTTGTAAACAGAAAGAAAACACCGAGTTCATGTTATTAAAGTTTAAATGCTGTAGAGTTTTACCAAGATATTTTACCTACAATATTTTCCAAATTGTTGCTCTCCTACATTACTTGCTAAATTCATCTATAGATATTGTTACATAAAACATAAAAATTGCATAATAAGAGAAAATATGCATTATATATAAAGCATCCTATATATTTGAAAAATATCTGGCAAATTCTCAAATGCTTATGTTTTAGATATCTGAGTTAGATTATTCATATTTTAATGGTTTATAATTATGTATCGAGATTTTCATATATTGCAATATACTAAGCAATTCTAGCATCTCATCTTCTATAATTAAGTTAATAGATAAAAGCATTTTTAAATCAAATTATACTTTAAGGCACTGTTTTCTTTTACTGATCCATAGGTAAATGTTTAAGCAATAAATACTTTAGTTTTAACACAAAATACTTATATATTATGAAGTGCTGTACTATTTTTCTCAAATAATGTAGCCTATGCCATTTCCCTTTGCATATTTTCAGGAAAAAATACCTGTGACTTTCAGGAAAAGTACCTCTACCTTTAATATTCAACATATTAACTAGCTTTATTTTAGTGACAAACCTTTTAGTTCCTTCTTTCTCCTCTAAGAACTTCCTTTAATGTAATTCCAATATTTTTTCTGGTTTACAATACTCTGAATTGTAAGAAATCTAATATTTCTGGAAATAGGTGATATATTAAAAATAAATGATCAGTACCTAGAAAACCAGACTAGAACTAAAATCATATCTGCAAGAGTAATTTAATCTTATATTTAACTATAACATATAAGATACCAAGCATTTTTTCTGAACAAAGGCAATATATTCATTTTATTTTCAAAATTTATATCCACTACTGGAGTAAAATGAGTGAATTGACTGGTTCTGAGAAAAAGTTTAATATACACTTGTGAGGTTCAATGAAATCCTTCTTTTATTGCAAAGTCTTTCTCCTTTGAGTACCAATGGTACTTCTTTGTTGAAAAATCAGGGCAATAATTTAAATTTTCAATAATTTCAAGTAATTCTTTTCTTGAGTATGAATAATTTTTACTTGCAGAGCATATATGATTTTTAAAGTCACTAGTGAATACTATAAAGCAAAATTTTTCTACTACCACCAATCTTACTTTCATGGCAAGTATTATTTCATTTTGAGGTAAATAAAAATGTAAGGAAAATGTGCCTTCTCTGTAAAATTTGTCATGTGACAAAAGGATGGTAATCTACCTAATAATTAGAAGAAGCTACAGCAACATTTGCAGTTCACGTAAGTGCCATTTTCTGTTCTATCAGTGATAAGCGAATGCTTTGATAAAACTAATATAATGTTGCATTGGAATTAGCTGGTTTATACCCACCCCACCTTCATTCTCTAATACTTGTGCTTAATTAGAAAAAAGACTTCACTGAAAAGCAGGCATTGCAAGGGTTGGTAAGTGGTCTTATTTCCAGTGGTCTGCTGGAAATAAGTATGCGTGTGTCTGGTTGCTTATTGGAACCATCCCAAACTTTGTTGGGGGTGGTTGGAACCATCCCAAACTTTGTTGGAGATTAAATCATAATATCTAATATATATTATATATTATATATAAATGATATATGATATCCCAAAACAAATATCCTCAATTCTATTTAGAATTAACATTTGATAGCTTTTGTAAGAAGTACAAATGATTCTGATTTTGTTTGTTCCCCCCCCCACCCAATATCTAGTTTAGTATATATTGATATTTGGGCAGTAAAGAAAGAAAGCAGTGATAGTGACAAAAAAGCTTCCAGTGGATTCTGTGGCTTATTTGGAAACTCTGAAGAATAATGTTATTCGCAAAGTGTGTAAGATGCTGGACTGGAAAGTCTGTCTCCAAAAGGTAATGAAATACAAGTCATAGTCCGGAACGTAGGGGTTCTTGATTATTGAAAGTAACAAGAAAACGAAGAAAACAACACCATATACGTCAATGCCCATAATTCACAGTTGAACAGGTACGTGTATTTATGTGTGATGATATATATGTGTGGAGGGGTGTGGTTGAGCAAATGGCATTTGTCTAGTGTCACCCCCCAAATAAATCACAGTTCAACCATTAGCTAATCATCTGATAAAATGTAGTGACTCTGACTTTTAAATCAAGTTGAATCCCTTAGTTTCACTGGTCATACATGTAAAAGGAACATAGGTTCAGATTTTCATAAGAGAAGCATCTTTATCAAATATAAATTTATAAATTAAAGTAAAATTTCAAAGTATATATCTTAATAGAATGGATATTTAAAACACATAATTGAAAAACGTCTCTATTCACTACTAATGCTCATTTCCCTCCTACAGAAACTATTCAATAAAATAAATGAAATAATAGCATATGAGTTTTGATCCTCTTTGTTTTGACTATCACATTTAATCATGGTATCACAGTAGCACCAAAATTAGGACAAAATACAAGAATTACAGGAGAGATCTTAAATTATATGAGCTCATTGCATGCTTCAAATGTCTCATTTTCTGAGGAAAAAAAAATTTCCGACTGCCAAACCTTGCTGCATTTTCCCCCAAAAGGAATATAACCCACACCACTCCAAATTAAACAAAAGATACAATAGACTGACTTTTGAATAGATATGTTATCTACAGTTTATGGAACTGATAGTCCATTTAAATAGAAAAAGATAGATTTTACATAAATAAAGCAAGATCAAGTACAAAAGCACAGCTTTTGTAATTTTGGTAATATTGCAATTTTACAAACATATTGCATAGTATGTGTAAGAAAATAGTTCCATTTGTCATATATATATATGTATATATATACAAGAAAAACCATTTACATGAAAGTTACAAAACAAAATAAATGAGTAGTGGACCTGGTTTAAAGAATTGTATAAATAACGAGACACTCAAACTCAAAATTACACATCTCCATTGTTAGTGAATGTCCTTGCACTTCATTAACCCTGTTTGGCTTTTATTTATAAATATTCAAAAAAATGGGATATTAAGACTGCAAAAAACCCAAAAAGAATCACAGTTCATTATACCTCATTTCCTTTAATGTTTTTCATCGACTTCTCAAAGATTGGAACCGCTTCAATCAACACATAAAAAATAGCCCTGTGGTTCTAAAAGTATTTGAAATTTAATTATATTCTCCAAAGAATTTTTAGCAAGCAAGGAAAGTGTAAACTCAGCTGAGTAAATCCATCTTGGGCCCATCTGGGAATATAGCCTTTACGTACTGGTTTTGTGAGTATGAAGGGTTTTATTATGAATGTATAAAAAATAAGTGGACTCCACTAAGGAAGATTTTTTTCTAAAGTAAAAGCATTAATTAATCACCTACTGCTCAGAATATAGCAAGGAGGATGTTTACTACTTCACGTTATGATTGTAAGCCCTCCTATTCACTTGAATAAACTAGTAGAAGCAGGAGTGTTTTAGAGTTAAATGTAATAGGAATCCCAGTCTTTGGTCTTTGACATTTAAACAGCTAATGAACTGCACGGTAGAACAATATGAATAACAGTGTTCAATAAGGTCATTCATTACTTTATGACTGTTTTAAAAGAATAAAAATACAATTTAACTTTGTTATAACAATGCTTTGCGATATTCAGTACTATAATATACAAGAGTACGTAGAGAAAATAATTTCTCCAGGTATCTTTGACCAAAGCTACTGGAAGAATAAGATGACAGTACCTCACTAACATGAAACTCAAATGTGAATTTTGCTTCATGGCTGTATAGAGAATCTGGCCATTAAGTACCTTCAACTACAATATTTAGTATTTTGATACTGATATGATCTGCTACAACATTTAGTCACTTAAATGCATTAAACACTCTCAAGCCCTCTACTTATTGCTGCCTCATACAGAGATATTATTTTAGCAATGGCATAATTTATTAGGAGTTTTATTGTGTCAAGTGACAACTTTATAAAATGAGGCACTATCCAATTGAGTATTTCAGATGCTAGAATACAAAGGAATTTTGAATGGCATAACATATTACAAAAAATTCAGCCATTGACCTTTGTAATCAAATTACCTTTTCTTTAAAAAAAACAATGCTTTTTCATTTGATGGAATAAATAATAATAGAATGATCAACAGAGTATTAATATTTAGTCAATATTTCTCTTAATTTCTTAAGTTGTCATTTTTAATAATATCCAGATATATTCTTTTCCTTTTTACTGCCAACCAAATTACTGAAGCCTGCCAACAAAGTATTATTTTCTAAAAGGGACAACGATGTTCAAATGGAAAGAGCCAGAAAGGGAGTACAGAAAAAGGAGTAGGGGGTGGGAGGCTGGAAAAATTGGCATTCCAACATTTATAGGCAACATGTTAAGATATAGAAGGAGATTAATAATGGTAGTTCAGACTGGGCTACCGAACCCAAGACTGCTGAATCTTAAGTGAACCAGTGAAATTTAGAAATGAAAGTAACCAAAAAATCTTCTAGTTTGATATATACCTCTCAGAGATAGGTAAGCTCTGACCAAGAAAATTAATGATATTTCTTTGGGTCACATGAGTAGGTAGGGGTGGCAGTAGCTTAGGACTTCCGGCTCAATTTTCAGAGATTTGGGCTAGAAAAGTCTGAGATTTTGTGGTTAATATAAAATCTAAAGCATTTTCTGGTTAATGTAAAATTTGAAGCATTATCTTAAATCCTTTGTTATATAATTTTATACCAGATTATAAAGCTTATGGTTCATAATAAAACAAGGAAATAAATAGGACAAAGAAGTACAGGGTAGAAATTTTAGAGACATTGAGGGGAAAAAATGAAATTTGAAAGTATAAATTTTTTAGAAGTATCTTACTGAAATATTCGGAATGAATACAGTATTTGCCATCTTTGCTTCTCTCCTTTTAACCCTATAAACTGAACTCAAATGCATCTCAGTTTATTCATTCCCACCTAAGGACTTAAATACTAAGAATAGTTAATTCTCTTCCATCCACCTATCTTGCCTGCCTGCATTTTTCCCTTCCCCATGCCTGCCTTCTCCAGCTAAAATGAATGCAAAATGTTCATGTACTACACTTAAAGAATCATTTTTTTCTGAGTTTGATTTAGGAAATATGACATTTGCATCTACATAAACTGCATTATACTTATGTATGTTGTGATGTAAAAATGGCACTGTTAAAGCAGATAATGAGTCTGCTTGGGCAGACTGCAATGAAGGGACCGCTGTGTTAAGAAAGAATCTAAACTTTTATGAGAAATTTAAAGACTTTTAGGAGCAATCTTCTATGTCTTCGATAGAAGCTTGACCTCCAAGGCTATACTTAGATGCTAAGGAATCTAAAGCAGCCAGTCAAGTAATTTAAACCAACTATTCAGTGTTGGATAGGAAAGCCATCTGTATCACAATTTTTTTTTTTACTAAATTCAACAGCTATTTTTACATCATTTAGACACACTCTCAGTCTCTTAACATATATTCCTTTTTAATTGTTTCTAAGACATTTTGGAATACATTTGAATTCAAAATTTGACAGCCCTCACTAGACTTGGTTCTTACACATCTTTGTCTCCTCATTCTTTGCATCTTTTCTCCTCTTACGCCACATAATTTAAACCTTCAGTGGCCCCTTCCACCTCTTATGATATTTGCTTTTGGAATTAGAACATGTTAGAGCTGAAAGGGGTCTCAAGAGACATTCGGTTCAATAGTTCTGTTGCAAAGTAGAGTAAACTGAAGCTTGGAGATATTCCCAGACTGCCTAAATCAGCTCACTGATTAGTAGAAGACAGAGCTGAGATTAGAAACACAGCTAATCACTAATCAAAAAAAAAAAGTTCCCATTTGATTAAGAAACTTTCTAATGCTTTAAATTTAGAGATGTTTTGAATTTTAATTATGATTCAAATTAATGTTTCCCTAAATCGTCCATCCACAAGAGCAATTAGCATCCATAATTTCTCAAAATTTCTTGTGCTGTACCTTCTATTAGTATTTTGCAAAAAACAGTGCAAGAATTTCTCAGGTTAAATTCTAACGTTTTAACTTAAATAAATTGAACTCTTGTGTTATGATATGATTTTTAAGCAATTGCATATCTTAGTTTTTACTCCAATGTTGAGTCAAAGTTTTATATAATAAGTCCAAACACAAGTCAAGTTCTATATTAAAAGTAATAAAACTGCACTAGCTTTCTGACTCTTCTGCTAAGTATAGAATGCATTTAATGATATGGGGCTTTTTCAGTTATTTGATATGATGGATTATCCAAACAAAATAATTCTGGCCAAACGGTTCACTCCGTTGCTGACATCACCCAATTTTCCTGCTTCCACTACCCAAATAGCTTGAACAGGTTCCAATCTCTCACTTCACTCTGTGCGGTAGAGGCCTGAACTCCAAAGTGTCCATAGTAACAGACCCCAGAATGGAGCTTCCAGGCACCTGTAACAGTGACTGCCGGAGGGCCGGGCACAGTTGACTAACATGTGAAAATTAAGGACTTACCTTATGGTAATCAAGTCATTTCCCCATAATAGAACATGTTTAATACAACTTTACATTCTTGGCTTCTGTAAATTTAAAAAAAAAAAATTTTTTTTTTGAGTTAAGGAGTGCTGTGATAAACATGTCTATAGTATTCTGGATTATTTATTAGAAGTTAATTTGTAAAAATAAGCAGTGGAGAATGGAAAGAACTGTGATTTCTGGTAGTAGGGTAGCTTAACAGCCTGAGAGAAGGAACTAAATACTAAGAGTTGAAAGAAAGCAAATTCCTTAAAATATGAATCTAATGGAGTGAACACATTTTCAACATTTGTTAACATTTGTATTTTTTTTTACTTTGAGCAGGAATTTTGAATTTAATTTCTACTGTCCCTAAAGTTTAATCCCCAATAAGAATACACTGATATAATTCTGAAGATGATATTCCAGTGGAAAGTGAATCCATTCTCAGCATTAATGCGTCACACTAGTACTTATTTATTGAGAGGATGCTTGAATTTTAGCAGTCAGAGTCAAGTATAAAGTGAATGAAGCAAACCAATATTGTACTGTTAGAACCTAGGAGTAACAAATAGCATGTGGATTCCACACCACCTGTATTCCCCTCTTAATCCTATCTTATGTTGCAATAAATCAGATGTTTTGTTAAAAGTAAATATGACACATGCAATAGCCAAGTAACTACTACATAAGGCCATTCAGATCCGACAAATGACAGTGTAATGGCATTTTGTTAATTCTGTAAAGATTATATTGCTGAGTGCTTTCAAAATTTCCTAATGTACAAAATTCTAGACTTAGTAGACAAAGAGTAACAACACATGGATTTTAAAGAAACAAATAAAATTCAGAGTGGGAATCTATCTTGTTTTGCTTTGTTTTGTTAAAAATCATGTATTGAGTTTAAATTTTTAGTAAAGCAAGCATTACATAATGCTTTAAGATTTTAAAATTCGGGGGAAAAAAACGTTTACATCCAAAAAGATGAGTGGAAAATTGTGCTTTCGGACTGTAGTATTAGTTTTCTTACAGGGTTAATTAAGCATTTCATCTTGCCATTGGATACTGGGAATATCATCTACGCAATGGATATATGTGCAGTTCATATCCAGGTCCTGCAAAAATCTAAAACTGTGTGCTTCACTTCATGTAGCAAAGGCACCTATGTTATTCTCCCTTTTGAGCGAAAGTTCTGATCCAGTTCTCCTGCTGAAGGTGAGACGCTGTTCCGACACCCACACTCTCCGTGTTGAGCAGTACAGTATAATCACAAGAGAAGGTGGAGGCAAATCCCTGCTTACGCTGGAAGAAGTCGCTCTGTGGACCATCTGAAGAAGCTCTGGACTGATCACAAGGGAAACCGAGCAGAACTGTGAAGCAGACAGACAGGAACAAAGGCTATTGTGGTGTGAGGAGGAATCAGTCCCTTCAGCTCCACAAGCAGATGTTGCTACTGGACTGACAGGTGGAACCCACCCCTGCTGGAGAAAGGTAGAGTTTGCCGTTGGGGCACACACACAACTCGTACACCGTCTGTCGGGCATTTGAAGAGCTGGGTGAAGATGAGAAAGAGCCAGTCGGCAGATTTCCCAGCCGAATTGTGTCCGCGTTCAAAAATATCTAGGGGGAAAAGTTGCATTTTAATTCGTTTTAGCCTTCTCCATTCCTCAGAGCTTTACAACATGGCCTAATAAGAAAGACTACACAACAAATAATTCTATTGGTTTAGCTGCCATGCTTTGTTGAACAAACAAATTACACTCCTACGGTACAGCCCAAAAGCTCTACAGCTATCTTCTCCTTTGAGACATGGTGAATTCTGATGGAAAGTCCTTGATCTGAAAAAGCAATATTGTACAATCTGCTCGAGAAGCCAACCCAGTTATTCAAATACCACAGGAAATTCATGATTTTGGCAGAGTATCTCATTGTAACTTCTTAATTATGCCTAGTTTAAAGAATATACAAGGAACTTCCAAGTTTCTATAATCATGGACCCCCAAATGAAGCTTCCGCATACCTGTAATAGTGTGCTTTGTGGGGAGGGGAGGAACTTCATGGGTATGACATTACTGGGTGGGAAATTAATAAAAAAATGACTCTAGCCTAGTTTTAAAAAACACAAAACATTGACAGACTGTCTAAAAGGTGTACTGAGTAGGTAATTTGCAGGATTAACAACAGATAGTTGATATAATCAGATTCGAGGTCTCCATGAAACATATTACTTGTACTCAACACCCACTTTGTTGTATCTTCTAACTTGCAAGATTACTTCACTTATTCCAAATCATGGCCTTAACACTGTTAGGGACAGGGATCACATGGTTTTGACATGCATGGGGAAAGATCCAAAAAAGACAAAGTGGATCGGGAACTTGAATGAGAAAACAGAAACAAAAACAAAAAATCAACTACAAACACAAAAACAAAAACCTCTCTCTAGTCTTTTGTTTATTATATTGTTATGTAGTAAATTACTGTACAAAGACATCTTTAAATTGACAGGAGAATCAGAGAATACGCCGTTTTCTACATATTCGTCCTCATCCAAGTTTTATTCATTTCTTACTAGGACTCTTGAAATAGTTGCCTAACTGGCCCACCCAGCTGCCTTTGTTATTCTCCTATAGTCTATTTTACATATCACTAGAGTAAACTTTTAAGATATGCAAATCAAATCACATCACCCCAGTGCTCAAAATTCCCCACATTTAACATTAGTCTCAATTCCTTTCCATGACCGACAAGTCCTACATGGCCTGGCCTGTTTCTCTAACACCGTTACCTATAATTTTTCTCGCTCTAGCTCTTACATTTCCTCAAATATCCCAAAAGAACGCTCACCTCAGGGTGTTTTTAGTCCCTATTTCTTTAGCTTGAAACATTTCCCTGCAGATGTGTGTATATATATGATTGGGGTAGATAGTAACCAGGTGGCCAGAGAATAGGACCGGAGGGAGATTTCCAGTGTTAGCCTCTTTCATACTTTTAAAATTTTGAAACACAATAACTAATTGCCCGTGCAAATGAGCCAGAAAAAGGATTCATAGACTATGGTCATGCATAATTTAGATTAATCTGGATACGAGCATGTTTGTTTGAGTGTTTGCTATATGGTCACCTTCTCAAAAAAGGACTTCCCTGCTCCTCCTACTAAAATAACACTAATCTATTCATTAATTTCTCCTTGACAGTTTCACTTTTCTTTATAGTAAACATCCCTTCCTAACATTTATTGTATTTGTTCATTTACTGTGCTTCTCTTACATAAAAGTAAAATCTACGAGGGCAGAATCTGCCTTTGGTTCATGGTTACAGGACAGTTCACAGAACTGTGGCAGTACATGCTGTGTGAGATAATGCTCCCCCTTCCTCTTGGACATGTCCCTCTGCTCTGGGTACAAATGTCACCCTCCACCCATGTCCTCTCATCAGCTTTATCTCCATAGCCTTTCCCTGACACTCCACGAGAGAAAGACTTTATTTGGTTCTCCTGTAGCACTTTATTGTTACTAATCTTATATACTATTTTATAGTTATATATATCTTATTTTTCATTGAAGGTACAATCACAACTAAAAAGTTTTACACCTCCACAGTGTTTGACCCTGCACACACAGTGTCTACTTAAGACAAATAGTTGTTGAACAAATGAATAGATTATAAAATAAATGGATAATTACCTTGACCGACAGTATTCAAAGTTAAGAATGCATCTTTATTCTTGGGTTAAGTGAGAGGAAAGTAAAGAGAAAAAAAGGCCTTCTAATTATTTTAAGAAGATTTGTTTTTTACTGACTTAAAAGTTAGAAATGCACAAAACCAGCAAAAGAAAATAATACATTTTTGGGCACAGATGTTGGGCCTCATTTCTTTCGACTCTGTTCCCATGGTGAGGGACATCAGTGACTGTCACTCACTGTTACACACTCCAGGTTCTTCCGTGCATTTCTCTATGGTGGGGGGTGGGGGCAGGGATGTCTCCTCTCACTGAGTCTGAGGGTTTGAGTTTGAGAGAGAAACTGGCCTTGCAGAGTTCACGCCCCTTTCTTCACTTCTCTGTAGGAGCTGGCATGCTTGCAGAGCAGACACTCTCATGTTCCAGAATCACTACACGGGCCAGGTCTGGGATTGTGGGGTTTAGGTCTGCATACTTAGAGGTGAGTTCCTTGAAGAAGTGTTAGGTGCTGGTGTTTTGCCCCAGAGACCTCGAAGCACAGATGAGTAACAGTGGGGTGTGGAAAGCAAAACAACATGTGGATAAGGAGGCTTGTGTGGGGTTGACCAAATGACTACAAGATACTGAAGATACCGTGAATGGTTCACTATTAGTAAGCACGGAAATAAATGTTGCTGGTTAGCCCTGGTGGTTTTTGGAGGCTTGCTGATGCCAGCCTGAACCACTGGGTTTTATGGTTTGGGACTATTTGCCTTTCCATTGGTGTGGTCTGAGGGAATAAATGTAGAGAGTAGAGGTTTTGACACAGGTAGGGCAAGCAGGTGACAGCCTTGGAAAGCAAGCACAGATGTAGAGACCTCATCAATGGGCATTAGCCTTGAACCTTATGCTATGTGGCCCACTAGAGCTTAGCTAGAGCACTGCCCACAGGCTCTCCCATCCATTTAGGGGCGCTTTAACAATATTGAGCTCTGACAACACTTAATTCCATCAACTTCTGATACTGAAACTGTAGCCTCAACCACATAAGGGAGGTAGATTATATTAATGGATAAATTAAAATGAACAGGGACATTAAAAAGAGAAGATATTTTCTTGGCTTGATACAGAAAATGTGACGAGGCAAAAAGGACTGATACATATTGATTCTTTCCAACCCAACATTGCTCAGCTTCTCCAGGCTCCTGCAGAGTGGACGGGCTTGCTCACAGCTCTGTCTGCGGAAGCAGTTACTATAATACTGTTTACTTTCCAGCTTCCAAAATTGATATTTCTATTCTATATTGTCCTACAAGCCATATAATCCACTTGTTTTGAAACTCTTCCTAGTATTCAAAATTACACCTCTGAGGTTTTAACTCATGGCCCATTGTCCTCTTGTCACTAAGAATTCATACATCCCATTCTTGCCAGTTAAATTAGACCTGTCACTATAAGAAAAAATCTTAATCGCTTTGCAAAATAAAAATTGTTTTCTTTTTCCTCTGTGACCTTGCATATGCTATTACATTATTGCTTTGCATATGCTATAGTAACACTTTCAGTTTTCTTAAAATTATGATTCTGTGGTTTTCAGACCTGAATTTGAAATTCCTTGCAACATTATGTCAAAAATAACTGAATCTTCTGCAGTGGGGAATTTTGTGTGCAATTTCATTCTCACACATTTTGTTCATTATTTCGGTTACCACAATGCTATGCCTGTTCTGATTTTAACTAGTTTAAAATGCATCTAAAGGTAAATTTGACAGCTTTCTGTATTGTTTAGTAAATGATCAATCTGCCTTTCTGTGGCATACCATGAAACACAGAGAAAGATTTTATATCATTTCATATTTCTTCATTGGAAAATTACACGTTGTTTATGCTAATATAAAATGTGGTACTTTTCTATATATTTGTTTTATTAGCATAAAAAGGACCATAGCTGAAAACCTCTGGATATGATTTATTTATAGCATAATCCTCCGTTCACAATTAAATGACAACCTCTAATTGAATCCGAGGGATCTGCTGATACTTTGAATAAAAGAACATCAGCAAAGTGGTGTACAAGTAGGAGCAGAACAGAGATTAATAAGCACCAATATTTATTATGGGATAATTCACTATGAATAATTTGAATGAACTCATTAGCATGATAAAAGCAACTCATTAAAAAGGATGTGAAATATTTAGAAAGGATTTTGTCTTGCTGTGGAAGGCAAATTATTATATGTAGTCTGTAACAGTAGTGGAAAGAAACCCTAAAAGGTAATATGGATGTATGTTTTAAATATTCTAAAGCAAATTTATCGATCATTTATGTTTTAATATCCAATAAGATGCTAATGTGGTCCTGAACATGACTTTGTTTATAAAAATGATCAAAGTATATAATTAAAATTTATCATGAATCAACAACTGAGATAATGGCAAAAAAGTAAAAAGAAAGTCTCCTTTTGATTGTATTAGTTTATGTTCTCATTTTACATCTGAAGAGTAATAAAATGCTCCAGAATATCTCTTAAACTAGCCTTCCATTCTTTTTTCCTGAATTTAAACTTTGTAAGCCCCTAATAAAAAATAAATAAGCACATAAGGGAAGAAAATACTGAAGGAATTAATTGGCACAAACAGCAAAACATCACGTTAGAACTTCAAGGACTTTGAGAATTAAAATAAAAGTATACAGAATAGAATATGCATTATGTATAAGGCTTTGAAATAATTAAGGTAGAATTAAAAACAAATGAGCCAAAAAATAAAAAAGAACAATTGCCAAGATGACCAGGCAGATTTGAAAAAGCAACAGAGGAGAATCCTAGAAATGAACAACATAATTACCCAAACTAAAAGCTCAATGTAGGTGTTAAATATGAAATTAAATACTGAAGAGGACTCTGGGCATGTAGATCAGGATAAGTAAGCAGAGTGAGGCACAGGGAGACAAAGAAGTAGAGAGTAAGGAGAAGTGAAGGGGTCTGGAGGGCCAGTGAATGGTATAGCGTTTATAGAGAGTTCTAGGTAAAGGTCACAGACAAAGTGCGGGGAGGAAATATGTGAAGACATCTACTAAGTAACGTTCAGAATGGACAAAAATGTGACTCTACAGACAGAACAATCACAATATATACAGCAAGAAAAGGAAATGAAAGAAATGTGTATCTATTGCATTAGCATGCAAGAGAGGACGACCAGAGACAAAAGATTCTTGATTTTTAAAGGAATGACAACAGACTTAAAGGAGATTCTTGTGGGGAAATAAAGTAAATGGAAGAAAACTCTTATCCAGGAAATAACAATAGGGCTAAAGAGTAACAGAACCTTTTGTTTCTTTTAAAAATATAGGCTCTGTTTTTGTGGAAACAAACATCCAAGGTAATTTTTGGAAGAATGGTTTGAAGAATAATATAGAATTTTGAAAAAACAAAGATTAATTTATTCTTGATATTATCTTGCTAGTTATTAAACTGTCCCACCCCTCAGTGAATATATTTCAGTAGAAAATAAACAGAGCTTTGACTTAAGTAAATAACATTAGGCTTACTAATTTTCACATTCAGGAAGAAATAGTAATACGTTCCTTCACATTTAAGCTCTCTTAGGAAGCAGTTCTCCATGTCTCACCTGGAACCACGTGCATGTACTTTGACCGGAAGGATTCTTACCGTCTGCCCTGGGAACTCACCTCCCCCTCTGTGGACTGCAGGTGGAGCTCCTTCCTGCAGGTGGCCTTGAAGTCTCCTGCAGCAGCTCGCACCTGGACCCCTCGAGGAGCTTCCATGATCAAGGACCTGGTTGGTGACTCCAGCCTAAAAGAAAAACAAACCAATCCATAACAGTAAAAATAAAAATAAATTACAATGAACGAACAGATCAAATCAGTCAGCTAAAAACAAAGAAGCAGGTGGGAATAAATAAAAATCCTTGCCATTTAAAAAAAAAGAGGGGGAACCAAAATGATGTTTAAAATTACTTTTGATTATTTATTTTTTGGCTCTTTATATGAAACTATTTGTTGGCAACAATTGTTAACTCTTATTTATATAATGATTCACCAAGTTTTTTTATGTTGTTTCCCTTCACAACGCACATGAAAAGTAGGTCATCATAAGTTTACTTGTTTAAAGCTTTTATACATTTTCATAGTAATGGTGGAGTTTTAAGAAAATAAGTTTCCAGATGGAGCATGTACATAAGCATCAATAATGAGCCCCTATCTCGTGAAGACGAGAGAGCTTCAATGAAAATCATGAAATCTGTGAACTGCCGAGCAGGCACGGTAAAAATTCTGTCAGCTTGAAAATCTTCAAAGTACTCTTCAAGCTTCTAGAAATTAATTACAGAAAGAAGATGTTTCCTCCATCAACTGACTTCTACTGTGTGAGGAAAATGTCCACAGAATAAATGACATTAGTCAGAAGAAGAAAAATTAAACGAAAGCTGATTCACCAGTACAAGTGTGATGAAAGGTTAACTACATACATTTTGAGAAAAAAAGTGTTGAAGACAGTTGTGTTTGCAAAAAAAATAGGTAGCTGGGAGACAGTTCCGAAGGATCTTCAAATATAAAACTTGAGAGTAGAAGCAAAGAAAGCAGAACAAAGACAACATAATACCGCAGTAAAAAACACTAGTGTGAGAAGAAGTTTTATCCCTGAATTGGTCTTTATGGGTAAGTGCTCTGCCCTGGGGCTGCAGCTTCCAGGCTCCCCTCCACCACAGGAATTCAGGACAGGAGTCCCCTCAGGGTCACACTCACCACCACTCAGAGGCATTAGACCCAAAGTTGCTTTGCAGAGAGAACCACATTAAACCGTTTGATCAGCTTTGCCAGTAATGATGTGGAAGGTGATATGGAAGGACTTGAGCCAGCATTTAGGAAAACAGTGATTTGGGCACGTTCAAATCACTCACCCGCCCCCCCCCCCGTCCCCCCCCCCCTCACAAAACCAGTTTTGAAACTTTCGTCTCTATGTGCCTCTGGGACATCTTCATAAAACCCCTGGTGGGAGCGAGGCCATGTAAGTTTTTGAATATAAATATTTTAAAGAAAACTCTGTATTTTGTTGTTTTTAAAACAAAAAACACACATTTTTGCAGACTATTTGAAAGCTTAAAAAAACTCATAATTTTTTCATTCATAATTCTTATACTTTGACACAGTATCAAATTTTAAAATCTGAACATTAAATTGTATATTTGTAATTAATTGCCCCAGCCAGACCTCCAAATCCGTACCACCTTGAATAGTGTATTTCTGACCACTACTATTTCCATTTGTTCATTATCCATAAAACAAAATGTAATTCTTTAAGTTTGGATATGATTGAGCCATAAAAATTGATGTCAGTTAAAACTTAATTAAAATGGATTAAAGTCCTACAACAAATTATGAATCTGACATTCATGGAAATGCAACTCAGTGATATTGTAAGTGGAGGAAAAGCGCAGTTACTTTATCAAATGATTGATACAAGTTATTTTGTTTCTGAGAATAAGGGGTTGCAGTGATTACTCATGTATTTAATAGTAAAATATCCATATTAAATGTGCACATTTTTTGTACCATATTTCTACCATGTTTTACATTTGGGATCAGAGAATTAAAATATATAAAGGATTTCAGAGCCCTTGAGTTTTCTCATTCTCATCTTTATAAATTATTTAATTAGAAAGTTTTCATCACATTCAGGTGTCTGTCGGCACTGTGGCCACACAGTACAGCACGTTGCCAACTGACTTAGAGGATTCTTCCCCAAAGAGGCGGTAAAGGCAGGGAGCTGGCTTGACCTGGGCTCAGGGAAATTAGCAGCAATAAGCCTCGGTTTTATCATTTCTACATCGACAATTTTAATGTTTTCTTATAGGATTTGTAAGAAATGTTTTTAAAGAATTAGGGAAATAAGTATGTGGTGGAATGGTATTTTGAAACATTAATGGCGTTTTCTGTCCTGTCCCATTCCTCTGCCGACTTCCCTGCTTCCCATTCACTACACTCTGTCCTTTGCCACTAGTTCCCTTTTACCAGCAGAGCTGATAAAGAAAGGTCTTTTGAGTTTAACTCTACAGACATTGTGAGTTAAAAAAAAAAAACGCTAGCCATTTAGTGTTGAAAATGAGTCAGCATATAAACAGAAATGTCAGAAGAAAACTATAAAGAGTATTATTAATGGCATGGAGGGATGCTTTCTAAAAAAATATTTTATTTATTTATTTTTAGAGGCAGGAGAAGGAAGGGAGAGATGGAGAGAGAGAGACATTGATGTGTGAGAGAGAAACATCATCGGTTGCCTTTTTTTAGATGCCCTGAACTGGGAATCGAACTGCACCCAGGCCTGTGCCCTGACCGGGAATAGAACTGGCAACCTTTCGCTTTGTGGGACGATGCCCAACCAACTGAGCCACACTGGTCAGGACAAGGGATACATTAAAGTATATAATTTATGTTGCTAAATTATCATATTAATATAAATATTATATTATTTAATGTCTATATTTTACAATCATTTCAGGGAGAAGGAAATATGAAAAATACATCTGATATTCTTCACCTCAAAATTTAAAAATTTGAGACATTCTTGGATAAAAATAAACTTATACATACATCATGTCATGAAACTTCCCATATTTCAGAAAGTAATAAAAATGTGTATGAAACCCCAGTAAGAATCTCAGTGGAATCTCTTGAAAGTTAAAACACTATGTCAAAATATTTGGGGACAAAATATATGTATGGCAATTAACAGATTTAAAAAATAAAGGTAAAGTGGGAGATTTTTCTTTTAAAATTAGAACTTAATAAAGTAATTTTAATTAAAATGATACTAAAATTAGAAATTAAAATTGGGTTGATGGAACAAAATAGACTCTAAAACAAAGCATTTGAAGTAGTCTGACAAATGCAGATATCATTTGGATTGGGAACTATCAGGTTATTTAGTAAATGTTAATAAATGATGCTTAATAAATTGCCTAGCCATACTGAAGAAAATACCATTAGATTCTTAACAAACTTTGCAGGAATAACTTCATTTCATCTATTCAAAATATAAAAATTAATAAAGAAATCACAGACTCTAATATTCAATGGAAAATTCAAAGAAAATTCAGAACATAGTTTCCCATTTTATTTATTCAAAGTATAAAATTCTAAAATATAGAAGTGCCCATTTTGAAAGCATTAAATTCATAGCAATGAATTTCAGACTCCTTTTCATAACGAGTACCCAGAGTGGGGTTAATGTTGAATTCATATCACCCTGCCTGTTTTTTTCCAAGTGATCCTGCTTTTATGGTGTTTACATAGCAAAGAGGCAATAAGATTTTGTTTTGATGGTGCTGTGCTATTCTCAGATTTGAAACTGAGAGGCATAGGTCTTAGCAGAATTCTCAACATTCTAAGAAAAGAATTCACTCTTCTTTTAAAGTAAGTCTCGAGATGCAGTTACTGAATAGAAACTTAAATAGAACCTAAGCATCATATAACATGTTCTTGGTAAATTCTCTACACAGTGCCAGAGAAATAGCAGGCACTCATGAGTTATTTGAGGTTTCAATGATGGCATGAATGGAGAATTGGACAGAAAAGTGAGTTAAGACAAAAAAAAGATTCAATGCAAACTGACTTGAACATATAAAAAAGTACACTGTCATCACCTGAGGATACAATGAGCTTTTTATAGATGCAAATGGCATTGGTTTTGTTTCCTCATTTTTATTGTTTTCTGCTCACTAGCGCAGGTCATCATGCCCTCTTCCTTCACATTAGAGCAAACAAATCTAGATCCGTTGTTTTTCTGTGTTTCCCAGTGTGCAAGATAAAACCAGCTTTTCAAAATGCTCATTGAATACTAACTCTAGATAAATATATAAAAACATACATAGAATGAAAGAATAAAAGGTAAGGAAGAAGAAGGTAAGAAGAAGAAAGGAGGAGGGGAAAAAGGGAAAAGAGGGGGAGGGAAAGAGAAGGGAGGAGAGGAGAAAAATTCTATTTTATTATTATTATTATTTTTTCACAGGTAGAAAAATACCAGCAAAGTATTTTACCCTTTGATTGACAAAATGTCTCAGGGAAAAATTCTTAACTACTTAATAAATGGTAGCTTTTCCTTGAATGCAGAAATGACGTGAAATTAACACGGTGTTTCCAGAGAGTAATTTGGAGCTTGCAAACCTCAACATTTCAGTTTTAAATTATATTTATACAGGAATGGAAATGATGAAAAGATGCCAATTACACCATGAAATATTAACTCATTTACTAATTCCAAGTCAGCATTTTTGCCTTATTCTTGGAACAGTTCATGGCACTTAGATTCACACAGCCTTTGGGCAATGGGCATTAAATAATGGATTTCATCACTTCTCAGCATGGAGTGCAGAGACTCTATTGAACTGTAATAACTTACGTATGAATTAACTTAAGAAATAAAAAAGGAAGAACATTCATATATGAGTTATTTCAAGCAAATATGCCACTATCTCCTTCTTGACCATTCAGTATTCATTTTTTAGCTTTTTGAAATGCAGAGGTTCCTCTGGAAAAACAATGTCATCTTATATTTAAAAACAATTTAAAAATCTACATGTTTAGGTTTAAATGAACATGGAAACTAGTACAGAACTTTGTACATAATAAGTACTCATCAAACATCTGTTGAATAAATAAATTGAAGAAATCTACTACATTTCCACACCAAACTATTACCTATATTCTACAGCAAACTTTTGGAATGTTCCTTTCTAAAGCCTTTTATTTTTGACAAAATCAAAACCGAAGGCAGTGAGGCTACTTACTCTTCAAATTTCTATTTTATTTACTTGGCCAACCATTTCACCTTGTTGATTAGAATCAGGTATCAGCTAAGAGTACTACTTACTGCCCTGAAAGGAAAATTGTCAGCAAAACTTGTAAAAATCTCAGACACTCTGATTTCAATCTTCAGTACACAAATGAATAATTGAATAAGCCCATCATGACTGTGCTGTGCTTCTGTTTCAGTTTTGGAATTCAGATCCGTAACACACACCTGGGGGTTGTAAACCTGCATTCAGCAGCAGCAGAGAAGCCTAGCTTAGCTCAATGTTTAAATAATTGATGAATAATTAGAAAATTAAAAACTAGAAATACTACATACTATCTATAATTTAACCCACATTCACACTTACAAATTTTGATTCATGACAGGAAGGTAATTAAAATAGCAGTTGGTTCTTATTCTACTTTTGCAAATACACTTTTCCTATGGAAAAACAAAAGATGAGTGCATAATTACTAACATGCTAGGAGTAAAAATGTTTCCTTTACATGCATAAAGGACACGTGGACAAAACCAAAGGGGGGTAGAATCAAGGGTGGGAAGTAGGGATGGCTGGGGTGGGGAGAGTGATGGGGGGAAATGGAGAAACTGTACTTGAACAGCAATAAAAAATGTGCAAAAAATAAAATAAAATGCAATGGATGGAAAAATGTTTCCTTTTGATCTTAATAATTTAACTTTTTATTGCGTGAATCACTAACCTCTGATATCTGTATTAAAACACAGGTCAAAAACTATTAGCATCAGTGTTGGTCACACATGTCTTAACAATATGAAAACAAGTGGGGCCATGTTTCCTACATGCATTTAGCTGTGTCCTCATGATGCAGTTTTTCTACATTTCAGTAATCCAAGTTAACAAATACTGATCCAACACTCCTGCACGTGAGGTGCAGTGCTGGCTGCTACAGCTCTAAAGAGGAGCAAGGGAGAAGTAGATCCCATTCTAAGCGAGCAGACAGCTTCCTTAGGTGGAGAGTTGTGAAAGTAATAATTACACAAAAAATGGGACAAAATCAATAATTACACAAAATGTTAAATTCCTGAGAGAGTCATAAAACAAGACTATAACATACTATGAGATACTATTTACACATAATTTTCAACCTTTTTAAATCCTTGGGGTTTTGCCTAGAGTAAATAATGATGTTTATCTTATAAAAAAATACCTTGATCACAAGAAGAAAGGTGCCTTCTGTTTATTGTTAACTAGCTTGTGTGAATCTGGTTATTCTACTAGTTAGAAACAGATTTTTAAAGGAAATTTTATCATAAACTAGAAAGAACTGCAAATTTTACACTTTTAAAAGTGTGACTTTCTTTGGTGTTAAAATTTTTCATCTTTATTTTTTTATTTTCCTTTGAGTAGTTTTTCCCACTATCAAAATGGGAAGGGCTAAACTTGCTATTTATGAAATAAAATGTTTTTTTTGGCTTACTATTTTCACTGTAGTTTCCAGTACAAAGACCCTCTCAGGTTGATACTATGATTCTGCTTTAAATATGATTTTAATATTTGATTTATTTATTCAATATCAATACTATTGTCTTTTGAATGTATCGAATGCATTTTAGAATGTAATTTACCTATCCAAAACTAATTACATAAAACATATTTTTCTCATATATAACATTATATTAGCTTGAGGTGAATAATATGATACATACACACACACACAGAGTAAAGTGATCACCACAATAAATTATATAAAATATCTTTTACTCCCAAAGCTTAAATTATTTATTTTTAGAATAAGAACACACATTTTCTTGTCCATCTAATACTTGACTATCTACCATGTAGCAGAAAATGTCAATTTATACAGGCCTGAAGCATTTTCTCTCTTTTCATTCCTTACACATCAAAGATGATCAACAGTCGCGAGAACACTGATACAGGCAGGTGTAAGAGCCAGGACTTACCTGAGGTCCTGGGAAGGTTCTGCTCTGATGTGAGGCGTCTCCACAGAGTGCCCGAACACTGCTCCTTCAGTGCCTGCGGGCAACATGAGCCCCGTGTCAATATAAGCGAGTGGACAGGTACATTGATATTCATTTCTATTTTTATGGGGCAAATATACTTCCAAAAATGGGACAACTGAAAACAGGAATACAGAAAATAAGGGAAAAACTGAAAAAAGAATTCAAAGTCAAGGGCCAAGGAGGTCAAATCTCAATGTCACTCTGGGACTACTTTTAAGATGATGTTATTTATAAGAGTTCAGACTGAGTCAGAATGTTTAACTTTTTTACCAAAGAACAAGACCCATCTCCTTCCTCTTTTTTATTTCCTTAGTGAGTGAATCTGAGGGACAAATAGGTCACAATACACAGTTCTGTGTCTCTGCAGATAGCAGAGCATGAATGAAAATGGGAAGAGCGAGCTGCAGCGTAGCATCGGTCTTACTGGGCATCCGCTACTTCTCCCACAGAGAGCTCCCACCTTTGATGGGAGTGGTTACTGAGCCACAGAAACCTGGGCATCTTCCTTTGACCTCACTGGAAGGAAGGCTCTCTCTGAGCCCATGACCTGCTTGGCTTCGTTGCACTAGAATGGACTTCACATGGAGCTCACAGTCATCCAAGAGGCCGGCCCTCCAACACCTTCCTCAGGCGAGTGAAGCTTCCTTTTGATTTTCCAGGTTCCCAGAGCTTTTGCATAATTTAACTGAGCAAAATAAAATGACCTTCCTTCTCAAAAATGAAATGCAAAACAATTTTTAAAGAAGATGATGAAAACAAAACTTCTCCTTATTTATTTTTTTTGTAATTTCACATAAATGTTTCAGATCATTTCTTTCAGAATAAACTTTATTTTCTTGTGGTTTAATCTTCCCCAGATATCTTGGTGTAAGAATGTTATACCTGCTCCCTCAGTGGTCTCAATGCCAGCAACTGAAAAGTACAAATTTTAAACATACCAAATAGAGCTGCTTCTGCTTATTGTAAAGAACAATTTAAATACATTGATCAATAAGCAAAGAAGAAACTGCAAAAACTATTTATTTAAGTAGTTTTTTCTTTTGATATTTTTAAGAGATTTATTTCTGTGTGAAAAATTCTTAGAAATAGGTCTTTGATAGTAAAGTGACAGTTTTATATAAAATTTTAATTTTATGATTGTGATGGGGTGGCATTTGAAATGACCTTCCAAGATATGAATTTTCATATCTCAAGGAGAAACTCTTTTGGCATTTAAATAATAAGATATAACTTCCAAAAAGGATGGTATCCATGTGTAAAGTTCAAATATTAATTTCCACTGCTCTATGATTTTGAAAACTTCTAAGACAAGATAGCAGAAATATAATTAAAGAACAGTAGCAATATTGATTTTCCAACATAGAATGACACATATAGTAATTCACACAGAATATATCAGTGAAAATAAAAGTAAAATGCTATCAAAACTTTCATTTACCAAGGAGGATTAAAAATTGATAGACGTCTCAAATCTAAGTATCAACACAGAAAATTATTGATGATTTTTAAAAATTTATTCTTGAGGAAATAAATGTATAATCACACCACTTGCAGGGCTAAATTGAAAAGTGAATAAAATAACAAATATTCAACTAAGTGTAGACCTCTAGATAATGAGAAAATTACTCTCATCTTTTCCATTTTTGTCCCAGAGTGAGCCAAAGGGTAAAAGTAATAAGCAAAAATGATCATCTTGGAAAGAATCAATAATGGGGAATGAAAGCCATCTGAGCCAAGCACATAAAAAATCAAAATTAAAAAAACATATATACTATGAATTGGTAAATGTTATTATTAACAGGGCACAGACTTAGCAATTAAAAATATAGGATGCTCAATTAATTTTTAATCTTAGGTAAACATTAAATCATTTTAGGATAAATATACAACATTTGAAGGGAACATTTTTATATTAATAATTATTTGTTTTATATCTGAAATTCAAAAATAACTTAATCATTAATCAACATTTATTTGGTACAAAGAGTATAAATCTGACATTCTCACTTTAGGAGAAGAAAAAAACGTGTGATGAGTCTCACATTGTAAGTTATAGAAACCGTGGAAACCATACAGGATGAGAATAAAAGGACAAAAAGGAACATGATATAGACATTTATTAATATGCACATTTAAGCTTATTGACTAAATGAACATTTGTTGATATTAGCATTGTAAGGGGTTGTTCCAAAGGAAACAGAGAGAAATTATGATTGATTATATAGCTGCTAAAGGATATTTCGGATACCTTAAAGTGACAGTGATGTTATAAGACTGAGGGAAAACATAGACTGTTAACTAGGCTAATGGTTGGGGGAAAATGAGGCAAGCAAACTTCAGGGTCAAAAAGTACTGTATCTCAAGCATGTGATAATTTCTGGCTTCAAAACGAAAGAATAAGGATGATATAGTTTGCTTTGCTGGAGAGGAGAAAGTGTACACTGAATGTGCTTCTACTCTATACTTAAAGGCAGTTTAAGACATAAGCTAGGATGTTATTCTTTATGAACGCTTAACATAAATGTTACCCTACAAAAAACATTGAAAAAATCATTAAAATTAAGTATATGAGAGGGAACCCCCCAAAATCAGAATTATCTTCTGGAGGGCGGACCCATGGCCGGACAGGCTCCCCGGCTAGGTGAGTATTCTAGGAGCCCATCTGTATCAGTGCACCAGCTGGCGTTGTGAGAAGCTGTGTTCAGCTCCCGTGAAATTCTCTCGAAGACTCTTTCATTGAGTTCGTGCATTTCATGATGGGTGATTTACAAGTGCACCTGCCCACACTGTGCTGAGTGTTTAGCAGTTTTTGACTAAAAATGGCCCCTCCCTCCCTATTCACCCAATCTTGCCCCAAGAGACTTCTTTTGTTTTCCTGGGTGAAAAAAAGTTCTTAAAGGGATACATGTTGCCCATGTGGAAGAGGTGAAACAAAAAAACAGCAGAAGCGCTAAAAGGCATCAAAATCGAAGAGTTCAAAAACTGTTTTGAGCCATGGAAAAAATGTTTCAATAGGTGTATTGCATCAAAAGGAGAGTACTTTGAAGGTGACCGACTTCTGAACATGTAAGAATACACAATTTTTTTATAAATAAATTCCAGTTTTGGGGGTCCCCCCTCATACATATTCTTCCTAACATGGCTATGTGTACTGTACATGCAATACTCTAAGCTACACATTATATGAACCTGTTGGCATCCATGTATCCTTAGGAAAGGCATTTGCCTAAGAACAAGCAGCATAAGAAATGGAAATTGAAAAATACTTAGTATGTCCAAGTTCTTTTTGAACTTATAGTAACTGAAAAAGAAAAATATTCTGTGAAATGTAGCATCTCTCCAGCCACCAGCTTAATGAACTCTCCTGCAGTTAATTTCAAATAAAATTTTGTGATATTATTGGCTTTGTGTGAAAGAACTTAAGATACATAATACACATAGAAGCCAAGAAAAGCTCTTTCTTGTATTTCTTGAGCTTTCTTTCAAAGCCCTTTGCTTTGAAACACTAGTTTTACATAAATTATTTCATTTTTTCTCACAGACCCTTTTTTTGTGGTTGCAAGATGGTTTATTCGTGTGGATGGCTGCCCCTGCGTTTCCAATTCCCCACTTCCTTCTGTCCCCCTGTGGAAAAGGTCCAACGTGTCCTCAGCAAGGCCAAGACAAAAAAGCCAGTGTCCAGAGTTTCTGCTTAATGTTGATGCTTAATCCTAAGAGCTCACACAGGCTGCCTCATTGCCCTGGTTGCTGCTGGGCCCACATAGTCACATGCTCCCAGGCGAGAGAGTGCTTGAACAAATGGGCATGTTTGGGTCACTAGTGAGAGAGAGAGAGACAGAGAGAGACAGACAGAGAGAGAGAGAGAGACAGAGAGAGAGAGAGAGAGAGAGCGGGCGCAAGCTTTTTTGTTTCCCTGGGATCATATCAGATATATTAGCTTGGATTTGGGACATATCAGGTGTTTTTTAAAAGACCAATGAACTTTTCAAGATTTCATGGGCTTCTTGATGGGTCCACCCTCTAGTTAGACTAACAGGACTTAAGGTCAAGCACTTCCACCCGTGGCATCCAACAATCCAGTAACAGAAGAAAAAGGAAGAATGCTAATCCCCTTGGTGGAGCAACGCTATGATCCCCTGGGGTGTGAAGCTGTAGCTTCTTGGTGAAGCAAACAGACTTATACTTTCTGGTTTATTAAACTCAATGCACAATTTCCTTTGTTCCCCTTCTTATCAATAATTAGCTAGCTACCTGTGATGACATTCCCCTCCTCCCCACCAGACCTTGAACCTTGTAATCTTACAAGGGTAAATGGATAAAGGTCTCATTTTCTATAGCTGCTTCTTGCTGTTGAAGGGGCATAGTCATACCTATCTCAGGCCCAGAGGGTCCTCCTATCTGCTAAAGGAATACAAGAGCAAAAATGAAAGTCTTCATGCAGGGAAGAGGGATTTTGCAAAGTCCAGCTCACTCTGGCACTGTCTTGGGAGGCGGCATACATGAAATCTAGAGGATGAAGATGTTGGACAAGTTGGCATCCTTGTTGTGTTCACAAGCCACAGGTCCTCTCGCTCCTGCTGGTTAGCCAAATGTTGTCGGTGGAAATCAGTCTCTTCCACAGGATTGCAAGGAAAGTATTCCAAAGACTTTTGCATGGGAGATGGTGGTGTATCAAGATGGTGTATTCATGTGGACAGCGGCCTCTGTCTTTCCATTTCCCATCTCCCTCTATTCCACCATGGAAAAAGTCCACCTGTGTCCTCAGCAAGGCCAAAACGAAATACAGTGTCCAGAGTTTCTGCTTCATGTCAGTGCTTACTCTTTGGAGCCCATGCAGTCTGCCCCAGGCCCTGGTAGCTGCTAGACCAGCATGGTTGTGTGCTTCTCAGTGAGAGAGCCCACAAACAGTGGGGTGAGTGCAAGTCATGAGAGACGGGGTAGGGGGTAAGGGGAAGGGAGGGGGAGAGAGGGGGAAAGAGAGAGAGAGAGCTCTCACGGACCTATTAAATATAAGTAGATAATATACTGTTTACACCTAAAAAGTGAGAAAGCTCTAATCAGAGAAATTAAATACCTCGTTGATGAAGCTAGAACCTTGGCCTCCAGATTTTCATATGTGTACACTGAGCACTTTGAGACAAGCAGACTCGGAAGCCACCCCAGCTTTCTCATCCCTACCTTAGTCAATTTCTTTAGCTATAAATAGGAATAATAAAGTCAACCTTATAGTTTAAGTTAGATTTTTCTTAAATAAAATATAAATGTATCCTGGTCCATTGTGAGAATTCAGTATTTCTCAATTCCCCCTTCCCATCACCTTTCTTTATGAAAATCAGCCACAGACGTTGTACACATTGTGTGTGTAGAGTTAATGGCCTGACATGGGTTCACTCATTAATACATGAGAACTCTACTCCCAAAAGGTCATAGCCTCATGCTGAATTTTGAAACCTGACACTGTAGACACTGTAGAGATTCTTAAATGTCAAGGAGTACATGCATTTTGTTAAACAAGACTCTATTCAGTAAATCAAGGAATTTCCCAATATAGCAGCTCAGGCATCCGATCAGATCAGTCAATTCTCAAATAAGCTCTGTGAAAAGAGACTTTCCCTAAATAAAATACTGGGCCCAGTATGATCTTGCTTTTAATTGAATTTTATCATAAGGTTTAAAAATATTGAGAAAATATGAAAACAAGAATAGCTTTGACTTTTCAGCGTTTTGCACTGCTTGGGTTCTCTGTGCAGGATGTCGTAGAAACGTGTCATTTGAATGACTGGAGTCAGTGAAACAGTTCTTGACTCTACCAGGGTCTTACTTCCCTTTTCAAAATCAAAGAAAGAGTTAAGGAATAGGACAAGAAACCATTCTTTGAACTATTTCTCTTTTCACTGTGAAATCTTATTGATTGAATTGGTAAGACTGCAATATAGCAATTATCTCTGAGAAGTTAAAGGGGAGAAATTTGAGTAATTAGTAGCCACACCACCTCTCCCGTCCAGTTTGTGGGATTGTTACAAAACTTAAATAATCCAAATTCAATTAACCTGAGAAAACATTTTCAATTCCTATAATGAGTCCAAGGAACATTCATCTAGATCTCAGGAGCAAAAAAATATTTCTATTTATTCACTATCTTCAAGTTTGAAACTGTGCTATTAAATACATAAAAATTCTCTGGTTAATTAAATTGAAAGTCACTTTAAAAATTATAAATCTTTTTTTTATTATTCTTTTTGAGACCAAGAACCCTTTTCACTCTGTAGTTGCATTTCCTAGCTTGTTATCTAGTATAATATGGACAGTCACTAATATGGCCACCTGATGTTGTTGCATTTCCTAGCACGTTACCTAGCATAATATGAACATTCACTAATATGTGCACCTGACGCTGTTGAATGAATGACTGATTTCAGTGCGCGGGAGTGAGGTGAGCAACACAGCGGCAGAGCACTGCCTAGGAAGGGCACGGTCCTCGGCCTTCACGAGGGCCTCGGTGTAGCTGTCACAAAGGGCTTCAAAGTGGGAGGCTTAGGCCCGGCACAGAATGCTCGTTGTTGTGGAGAGCCAGGAAGAAAAAGAAAAAAGAGAGACAAGCCAGATGGAAGGGGAATAAAGAAACCAAGAAAGGTTGGGATACCTGTCACTGTGGGAAAGGAAGCCAGAGAGGAGTAGAAACTGAAGAGGGCGGTACCAATAAAATTGGCTTTGGTCCAATCATGATAGCATAACGTATATAAAACAAAGTGGAGTCGCTCCTATCAACCAGAATGGCTGTCAGTCAGCCATGACACTTGGGTTCAAGAGGGAAACTGCCTAAGTCACGTTACACACATCTGGCAAGGAGACCCACCCAAGATATCTGAACACTTGATCAGAACAGCCACGCCTGCAGAGCGGGACCATCCATAGATAGGATCCTGGGGAAATTCCCTCCTTGGCATCAGGGGAGCCACATTTATCAAAAAGACCCAGAAGGGTGGAGTCCACCATTTTCCAGGTGTAACTGAGGCAGGCTCCAGACCACTGCTGAGACAGCCGAGCTCCACACACCAGAGTGCTGCGCCACGCCCCGCTGATCTCCCTTGGCATCGGCTGCTAGAGGCTCTGCCCGGCCGAACTGAGGACTTCATCTGCCCTGCTGCCCACCTGGCTCCTGAGAGCCTTCCGTGCAAGACACTGATGACTCCCTCCCACCATGCTGTCTCCCGGACCTGCTGACTGAGCTCCTGGGACTTGGGTTCATTATCCCTCATCGATTGCTCTGTGTATATGTTACATTTCTCATGGATTATTAGAGTGTGAGTAGTGTATTAATGTATGTTGGTATTCCACTTTGAGAGAACCTGCATTCAATAAAAGCTGAGTGCATAGCATAGTTACTGTGTATGACTCTTGTCTGTCTATTTCTCAGTGCCGAGCTGCTCAGCAGGCAGCTAGCTGAGCAGTTGCCCAGCTGACTTATAGGAAAGACTCTATCACGGACATACGCTCGTTTATGATATCTAAGTTCTATTTTTAAGTTACGTGCTTTGAGGTTTTCCAAATGAGATCTCCTGCTGCCTTCAGTTTTTCAAAAAAAATCTACCATGATCATTTATTTTTTTGAGGATTTGTGTTCATTTGAAGGGGGACGAAGTAAAAAATGAACCTTACATCCAGATCAGTTCAGAACAGAAGAGATAACAGGAGAGGAATTCAAGCCCAGGCGGCAAAGGGGGTTAAGAGAACATGAGCCTTTCTCTGCAGCCCCCCAGCACGACCCCCTGCACCTTCATGCCGTGACAATTCATGGGAGTCTTCGGCAGCGTTTGGAATTTTTGCACTACAATACAGATGTGGTCCAAGGGCAAATGCATCTAGATCTCAGAGCCAGAAAGGCTCCTATTTATTCATCATTTTCATATTTTAGCCTTCGCTGCTGAGCATTTCAAATTCCTGGGAAGTCCTCACACCCTGCTTTCTTTTTCCTTCGTTTGCAATCGCTTTCCTCACAGATTTAAATTGGTAAAGTCAAAGACTGGACAGGGAATGTTTTCACTCTATTCCCAGACCTCCTCTTTTAATTCAATCTTTGATCTTTGACAAGTATTTAAAGCCCTCTGGATGTTATTTGTAAAATTAAGCTCTGACTAATCTGATCTGTAAGGTACCTTCACTTTTTAACTGTCACAGTTACATTATTTTTTCAACCCTGTTGAAACATGTATACTCCAGCTCTTCTCAATTCTCCTACACGCATGTGGAAATGAGATTGCCCCCACATATCTATAGAAAAATTATCTGGGGCAAGAAATGGAGTAACCATATTGGCAAAAGTACATTATTAACTGCCCATTAAAGTTAGTTCCTTTTACTCCATTCAAGTGAGTTCTTGTGAATCCTGAAAGAAAAGTCTCCTCTTGTGTTATTTTAATAATTTGAAAGGTGTTCCTGCTTCCAGCTAATTCCACAAAATACAAACTACACATCACTAGATTAACCTTGCCAAACCTACTGATATCTCTTTTCCGGACAAAGAGCTGTAATTGTTCTTGGATCCTGCTTTTGCCCAACATCCAAGGCTCCTGGAATGGGACCCCATCCATCTCCTCAGCCTCCTCTTCCTCTGCTCATCCATGAAATCTCTACCAGTTTCCCTGCCTGTTAAGGTAAATGTAATCTGTTCATTCTCTGAACATATTTAGGGTTTATGACATGTGTCACTCATTTGGAACCTATATCTATTCTGAAACTTTACATTTAAAATTATGTGTTACTCCCCTTCTAGGCTAAAAAAAGAAAAAAGTCACAGACAGCCCTTGTATCCTACTGTATTCCTGTGCACAACATGATGTCTTAAATAGCTGAGATAACTGATAAATACTGATAAGGATCACTATATTAAGGACCTTCTCTTTAAAAGCTTTTTTCTCTTGTTTCTGCTCCTTGTTTGATTAATGATACATTCAAGTCCTAAACAGTTGAGTCAGAAACTGAGATGCATTCTTGTTCAAATTCCTTATTACATAGTTTACTTCTTCCCACAACTTCAGTATCACTTTTTCCTCTCTAATTATTTCTCTACACCACTGCCAAACAATGTTCCAAATACAAAGCTGTATAATTCTCACTTAAAGTACTTCCAGTATCCAATTGCCTATAGAAGCCAAGACTAAAGTCCTTGGTAAGACTTAACCTCTTAGCAGTTCTCTGCATCGTGTGCTTAAGTGACAATAAGCCTCTTACAGATTGAAATGTTTAAGGATTGTCTTGAGTATTACTTCTTCCTGGCATACTTCTCACGTCTCCTCCCCTTTGATAGGAACTCTATTCATTCTTGAGGATCTGATTCCAGAGTATTCTCTCTGTGAAGCATATTGTGCATCCTTACTGCAGTTTCTTCCTCTGTTCAGCTTTCCCAGCTCGGCAAAAATGACCGTTACAGCATTTATCACAATATAATAGGATAAAGCTTCAAACTCATGCCTAGTAAATATGAGTTCCTCAGACTCAAGGATTTTGTCTTAACCAGTTTTATAGACTTAGTACCACTCTTGGATTCTGATAGTTGAGGATCAATAAATACAAACAGAAAGAATGGGAATGAAAGAATAAAAGTAGAATAAATTTATAATTATTCTGTTTTATAATTTGTATGTAAAACATGCTGCTTCTGTTTCCTAGCATATTTCTTTGTCTAATACTTTAACACAAATCAACTTAATATCCTGGGGTGATGATATGAATTTATTGAAACTTTTATTATAAACCTAGCCAATGTGAGTTTTTCTAGTAAAATAGGGAAACAGTGTTGTTAAATTGTTTTTTTTTTTCTGATGAAAAAACCACCATGTTGTTCATTTGTGACTGGAAAACAAGATGCCAAATTTTTAATAAAATATTTCTAAATGTGTTTTTACTTTTCATTCAACATTTTTCATAATTATAAACATATCTCAAGGAATTTACTCTCAGATGCCAAATCATGTTCTCTCCTCCACTTCTAAAGGTTTCAGAATTCAAAGAAAGATAATGAAAAAGATACTTGGTGATCATATGGAATATGCAAAAGAATAAATCTATTTTCTTCAAGATGAAGTATATTTCAAAAATACATCATTTGTAACTAATAAAGAACATTAGACTTAAATTTATCAGTATTAGAAATGATGCAGAGTCCCTTCTTGCTTATATTTTTAACTTTCAAGGTGCTTGTATCTTACTAACATTTATGTCTCAATTTTTTAGGGGCAAAAGTAGGTTCACAGTTGTAATACAAGACAATCACTAATAAATAATAATACAAGAATAAACTGTGTTTTGTGTATTCACACCCGCAAACCTACTTCTGTCCCAGCACTGTATAATGAGTAAATACACTGGCAGTTGAAAGGCTATTCCTATCAACTAGTTTTAAAGACCAAAACAACCAGGATAATTACCAAACAATAATTCACTTGATTTCTCAGTTATAAACTTTAAAGAGGCCATGCAATGAAACACTAGTTATTCATCAAGTCGGTATGGGTTTTGTATGTGTATGTGGGGAAAGTAGCGATGTTAAAAGATGTAGGATAAATAAAAAACTGACGGTATAAATGAGTGCTGTACTTAATACAGAAGGATGAGCAACATTTATATTATAATTACATTATCCTGAAACATCTTCCTTCCCAGTTTTCTATGCATGTTGTGAGATTAATACCTCATGTCCAGAGCCATGATCAGAATCAATATATTTTATTTTCTGAATAAAATGGACACATTTCCTCAGCTCACATCCGAGTTCAGCCACAGGTGTGGTGCACAGCCGCTCCTGGGCACGCGTAGTCGGTAAACCCCACTGTTTAAGAGTGCGCTGAGCCCTGCTTCCTGCTTCTCAGAGCCCCGGGAGGCAGGCTCAGCACACACAGCATCCAAGAATCACCCCAAAATACCTTGCTAGGGAGCTAACACCCCAAGACTACCTTCAACCGAGGGGGCAAAGAGCTGATGAATAAATGATGAAAGGGCACCAGTTTCATGCCTTTCAGCTGGACAGTTATGAAAAGCATTTTGGAAAATCTTTTTTGGGTTGGCCACATTTTGAAAAGAAAAATGCTTTGCCCTAATTTCAAGTCATTTGTATAGTCTTCTCTCATATATAATGTCACCGAGTCTTAGTGAACCTTGTGAGGAGATCAGAAGCTACCAGATGAAGAGACCGATATAACACTGCTCCTTCTACCACCTCCTAGAGATCATGACAATCACGGCTAACATTTATTAAACATTTAAACTCTTCAGCGGCGTATTAAGCACTGAACAACAATGACAAATAATATGATCCTCACAGTAAAACTCTGACAGCAATTTAAAAAATATCCCCATTTTACAGTGGATGAAATGAAAGCAAAGAGGGAATATATAAGTTGTTCAAAGGTATTCAGCATTTAGATGATCCATAGTTAGAAAAAGTTAAGCTAATTATGCTCTGAGCACAAATTTGATCATTCCTAGTTCCATTTTTTCTTCTTCTACCATATCTGTATTCAAGAAATTATGAAACTTGTGTTCAGTGTTCCAATTGTTCAGTGTCTCTGTTTAGTGGGTAAAAATGTTTGACGAAATCGATTGTCACTTAGTGCAATAGCAGAATAGTTCTGTGCCTGTCTTGCCCCAACCCCCAAAACCACATCCTAATCTCTGAAATCTATAAATATGTTACCTTCAGGCAAAGAAGAATTTAGATGACAAATGGAAGGGTGCTACATATTACTTTAAAATAGGGAAATTATCTCAGATTATCCAGGAGGGTCCAAAATACTCACAAGGGTCATTAAAAATGAAAGAGGGAGGCAAAGAGGGAGAACAGGAGACACGACAGCACGAGAGAGCCTTGGCCCCCTACGGCGGGCTCTGAAGATGAGGTTGAGGAAGCAGAAGCCAAGGAGTGTCATGGCCTCTGGAAGGTGAAAAGGGCAAGAAAATGGGTTCTCGTAGGAAAGAACGCAACCCTGCAAACACCTTGAGTTCAGCCCAGTGAGAACCTTTCCAAACTTCCGACTTCTGGAACTCTCCATGATGAATGTATGTTGTCTTAAACCACTAAGACACTAATTTGTGGTAATTACCATAACAACAGAAATTAGTTCAACTAGTCAGTAACCAGAAAATGTAGGCAAGTCATTCAAATTTGTGGTGTCCTTTTCCTTTCTCCTCTGTATCTCTGACCTTCCCTGCCTGTCTTTATAGTGAAATGAAAGATGGCCCCATTATCATTTATGTGAGCACAGACTCCACCCGCTTATGCAAAGCATGCTCACAAAAACTCCACAGGTAAAATTAGAAATAAAATGTATTTTGACATACTCTAGTAAGATCATTTTGAAGACAAAGGTCAGCCTGATGAATGCATTTTAAACTAAAATTTGTTCTTCCTTAAATTTCAATTGGCCTTTAAAATTGCAGACCAAGATTATATTACTGTTTTCCAAAGTGATTATAACATCAATCATTTATCTCAATCTTTCCCTTGATGTCACTTGGAACATCCTAAGTTTTCAATTTACCTAGCTACATGAAGACAGAGAGGTTACTCCGGGAGCTCTCTGTACTGCAGTTGAGAAAGCCAGATAAATAGCATTTAAATGCACTCATTCCTCTTCACCTCTAACTTTTTCTGACCTACCAAATAAATCTGCTTGAAATAATGTCTAGCTACCAAATAAATCAGATTCCAGGGGCTCTACTTTGTGTTATAGAAAATCTTATTTAGGATTTGAATGTATTATATACACATGCATGTATCAACACAGATAAAGTAGAAATGAGACTGGACTGTAGTGAGGAGATACAGATTAATTTCCAGGAAGGAAGGAAGGAAGGAAGGAAGGAAGGGGAAAAGTTTTCTGTTTATTTGCCATCAGCCTCTTGGGTCACCCTTCTGCATCTGTAATTGTAGTTCTTTGACCCAGAAATGGAGATGCAAATGCTCGACTGATTTCTGACCTCAACACAATACAACACAATCATTTGTTTTTAACTTAGTTTCACAGAGACTTTTATCTACCCAGCTCTGAAATATTGTCTCCATCTCCAAATTCACCCCAGTCATTAATCTTCTGGACTTGATGTTTCTTTGTGCTTTCCTTGGTATTTCGCTGTCAAAATTCCTCTATTGATTTTGACTTGATTCCTTTCATTCAGCTCTAGACATTTGTGAGTTGCCTGAAAGTAATTTTCCACTTTCATTCTCTAGAACTCAATTCTCGACATCAAGCATTCAGAATTATAAAGGGAAGGAAAACTCAGTGAGTTGGCTGATCTAACTGGAGTGTGTACGTCAAAAGGAATAAAAAAGTGCAAGAGGAAACTGTTTAAGAATCCTGATACTGGAAGTGAGGTTTCGGTTTGATGAAGGTGACAATAGGGAGTAAAGAGATTGTTTTTATTTTTTGAATGACATGATAGCAATGATTTTCAGAAAAGAAGTATGTCGAGATTAACTGCACAGGAATCTTCTGCAAAAGGTAAAATAAGGTAAGGGAGATCGCTGTGGATTGAAGAAAAGTGCAAATTTAAGGGACATTTTGAAGACTATTGTTGTCTAATTGATAATATATTAAAACTGTTTTTTCTTTCTTTCCCTTTGAAGTCACTTATTCAGTTTCTATATTATTAAATCACTTCCTGTGGCAGGAAATGGCTCATTTTCTTGTTTAATCCATTCTTCCTTTATTAATAGAGGCCCTCACCCTAAGTTTTAACCACCATTTAGAACTAGCATTTCTCTGCTATCCTTGCAGGCACACACAAGCACATGACTAAGCTTTGGTCAGTGTATCAGTGATGAGTGCTATTTCCAGGTTGCCGTGTTCTACGAAAAGTCCTTTCTTCCGCTTCCTCCTTTCCTCATTTCTTCAGGGCTGCAGTGCAGAGATGAAGGCCTGTGACCACCTCAGACCGATGGCGAGGGGCAGCAACCTGAGCTGAAGGGTTTCGGGTTTGGAAGGTTTAAGGAACCCGTGTCACTGGGTGCCTCATTGTATCTGCCTGTGTCTGAACTTTAATATTAGAGAAAAGTAAAAGTTATATTGTTTGTGCTCCTGTATTTTGAGAAAATAACTAGTATTACCCATTTTCTATTCTTTTTGACATTTTCTCAAGAGCTCTTAAATATCTAGTAAAGGGTACAATTTTCTATTGGTAATATTGAATATATAATTTCCAGCTTTCCAACAAAAGACAGCTTTTGTTGTGCAATTCTTTTATTTCCCTTTATAACTATTTATCTTAAAAATATCAAACAAATAAGGAGAATATTAATGGGATTTAAAGTTATGATATGGTAGTATTTATTACTTGTCAAATTGGTGCCAGGATTGTTCCTAAGTGATTTTCACATATATATTTTACCTTCACCAAAATCCCCTGTGGTATTTCCTCTAATGCCCCTTTGAAGAAGACAAAATAGATTTAGAGAGATTCAATAATTTCTAAAGTATGGCAGGCAGCAAAATGACCCCCCCACCCCCCACCACCAACCTCCTTCACCCTGGAGACTGGGAATGTGCTACATGACAGAAGGGATTTCACATTTGTAATTAGGGTTACTAATCAGTTGACCTTAAAATAGGGAGATTATCCTGGATTATCCACATATCCGGATAAAGTAATAAGGCAATGTAACCATAAGCTACTAAAAGCAGATAACCTCTCCCCAGCTGTTGGCAATAGGAGAGGATATTAGAGAGATTTGAATAACGATAGGGACTCAACCCAATGTTCCTGGAGGCAGGACATTGGAAAGCAGGAATACAGGTCGCCCCCAGGAACAAATGCCAGCTCCTGGCCGATAGCCAGCCAGCAAGCAAAGAAACTGCATGTACTTTCAGTACACCGTATTCTGTAAGTGATGCATTTTTGGAACTTCATCATGATATATAAGAAATCAGACAATTCACTTACACAATGGCAGGATAAATGATATCTTCGAGATATATTAGGGATTTAAGGCCCATAGCTGTAGGGAAAATTTTAAACATCAGTGGAAAATTTTAAAACCACTGCACAGAAATGTTATGTCAACATGCCACATTCTTTTTTAAAGGGGCTGTCCTCTTTTAAGGCATTTTTCACATGTTTATTACAAAATTATATTTTCAAGTCTTGTTTTAATAAAAGTGGGAAACACTTAAATCATAGCTTTAAGAAATAAGTCAGGGAGAGGCGAGTCAGTAAGGTCTAGTTCGTAATTTATACACTTCCAAACCTGCGATCAGTTTTTACCTGGAGATTTGCGGGGAAGATAGAGAGGTCCAAAATCTTTATCCTCAGTAAGTTTAAAAAGTGACTGGAAAACTAGTGGAGGGAGCTGAGTGATTTACTCTAGTGTATGAACTTGAAATGTCACCCTAGAGTAAATTAATGATCGCACAGTCCCTTCCTTGGCACCGGATCTAGTCACATTTCTCCAGGTGGCACTTGGGCCCAGGAGCTACATCCCGCTGGCTGAGTGTTGCTGAGTGCATTCTTGGCATTCAGACAGGTGCGAGGAACAATGGCCCCACACAATAGGAAGCTTGATTTCAAAGCTGACCAGTTCACAGTGTGCCAATTTAACAGACAAGAACAAGGGTGTGGAAGCCTAATAAAAAAACAAGCCAGAAAATATTGATTTAAACCCTGAAACATGGTGTTTAATTTAAAAGACAGCTCTTCAGAAAATCCTTTCTTCTGTTGTCAAGCGAGCATTAGAACTTGTCTCTCTTTCCAGTCACTCAGTGAGAACGGTGACACGGGAGCAATGCGCTTGGTTTCCGAGCAAACACGGGGGCACGGGGTGGATGCATGTTGGGATTCATTATTCTTTCTGATTGCCAGTTCTAATTTCTAATGCCTCAGAAAACAGATATATCCTTTCTCCTCCTACACTTAGCTCCTTTCCCCTTTCTATCAAAGGAAGAAAAGGAGAGGTTTAAGTCCAACTAATAGCTTTTAATTTGAAGTTAAGCTATTCTACGGGGAGGGGTAAAGTTGTCACTTTGTCAAGTCAAGTGACTTACATATGCACTTTGTTTTCTAAGTGAATATATTACTTGGGGCACAAATGAAAGTGTAAATTTCGGTTGACTAATGTGCCTGAAAGCACTAAATTTAAAAGTCTCTGAGCGTACAGGTTTCTATCTTTATTTGTTTACTCGGTCTCAAAAGATATCTTTAAGTCATATCATTGGCCAGTATTAGGGGATACAAAATGCAAATAAAGTTTGCAAGTATGCATATGTGCACTAACCTGTAAAACTCCCATATCTCCAATAATACAGAGAAGGGGCATGGTAAGGTCAAATAAGTGTATTCAAATTAAGATTTAAGTAAGCAAATGAGCAAGCCACGTAATATCGAGAGTAAAAAATTACAGACTTCAAGCACATGATTGCTCGTCACAGTGATGGGAGCCGGAGGGGTGGTGGTGTTCTGGTGACCACCTGCCATCCTGCTTCCATCCTCCGGAACACCAGGGGGATTCACACGCATCGGGTGAAGTCCTGCTACTTTTTAGGAAGGGTAAATGTCAAGTATCCTGAGCCTTGATACTAAGTCAATAAATAATTTCAGTCAGAAGTGATTTTCTCCCAGGTGTGTAGACGCACGTCACATACATGCACCCACTCTGTCACCCTGAAAGAGGAGAACAAAAGGCCATTGTTCGCAAAGGCCACAGCTAGAAAGAATCTGTTTTAATTCCTATGCATATTCCTTAAATAGAAAAAATGTGTGTCACGAATTTGAAATTCTAGAATAAATCTCACACAGATCTCTTGTCACAGGCAACTTTGAAGTCTTGTCAGCACCGCTAGCTGATTATTAATACATGAAGCGCCCTGGAATCAATGCTTTCTGCAGTGCGAGTGTCAAACGCCCCAAGCGCCGCTTTAAAGTATACGCGGGTTACTGATCAATCCCCGCTCTCCTAAGTCGCATGCTACGTTATGCCCAATTTTCTCCTCTAAGCATGGAAAATTCTAAATTATATTTGCCTTTGATATTTTTGTTTTTCTTTATTTTAGAAGTCTCATGGGAAGGAAGAGAGTAACTATAAAGTTAATATGCAACATTCTGGTAAAGGAGGAAGGGCCTAGCAGGGCCTTGAGGGAGCGTGTGTACGGGAGCGTGTTTGCGTCGGCGAGGAAAGGGAACGTGATGCGATCCTGGGGGGGGGGTCCCTAGCAGTGACAATGTTCCCTGACTTGGCATGCATTTGTTAACAACGCGATACTACTTGTATAGGGACACAGGTTGAAGCCAGGGTTATTTGTCACGGTCACTCTCATTCTTCTGTTCTAAGTGCTATGCTTCAACCCCTTACAAAAATATGCTGGAATTCAGCAATGATGGCCTCAAAATTATATTATTTTATTATTTTGGATCTTCTGGAATCACAATCATTTCCAACTATTCTGAGATAGTTGGAAAATATAGATCGGTCAAGAGTACATGAAGAATTATCTCCAAGTTATATGTATTTTTTTGAATAGAGACAGGAAAAAAGAGAGCCAGAGTGAGACACAATGTATTTATCCACTTCTACACACATGTATACGTATATACCATGCATGTGTCACACACACATTCACATATACAAAGAGGGGGAGAGAGAGGGGAAACATTAACAAGTTAGCAGAGATGACTGCCTTAAGGCAATTAATTGAAAAGCAGAAAAACAGATTTTTTTAGGGGCACAGTCTCCTCTGACTTAACAGCCCAAATTAGCAGCCAGGATACCAAGAAAAAGTTGAGTGCCCACTCAACTCAAATTATAAACAAAAAACAAAACCAAAACTACTTAATGTGTCTAACTTGGTGAAGACAGCACTTCACTGCAATTGCTGTAAGTCAAGGTAATATAAAGACCAGGGAAAGCTAAAATTCCATGCTGACAGCTGAATGCTGTCAAGAGCTCTGAAACTTTCCTTCGCTTGTGGATACAAGTGCCCCATGAAAATATCGGAATGTTGATCAAATAATTTGGGGGTAATTGCATAATATACTAGACTGGGGTGTTAAACTCATTTTCACTGGGGGCCACATCAGCCTCAAAGGGCTGAATGTAATTTCAACTCCTTAACAGTTAAGGAGGAGTTACATTTATACAGTCCTAAAAGTATTTTGGCCATTTGAAGGTTACCGTGAGGGTGCTGCGGCCCCCAGTGAAAATGAGTTTGACATCCCTGTCCTAAATGCTATCTCGTGATTATGTTGGTAGCAAAAACTGATAACCATTAGATACTACCAAGGTTCAAAGACAGTTAAATATTGAAATCATATCTGCCCAATCCTCCTGAGTGCGTCCCCACCACATTCTCCACTTTTCCACCAACCAGCAACTCAAAAGTTAGCACAGAGGGCCCTGAAGTCAATGTCCTTTCTGATCTGTCTGTGTTCTATGACAACCATAATCCTCATGCTTTTTTTGTTCTCCCAATCTCAGGATTTAGGAAGGTCAATCTGGTAAATTTTTGCTTCCCAGGATGCCTTCTTTCCTGACCTTTCCAAGGAGTTTTAAGAACAAAAAAAGAGAAATGAAGCGCGTCAGCAGCCATGGCGACTACCCCCAAACACCAACATGATGCCACAGGTTCTGGCTGTGCAGCAGGACATAAGGTAGGAGCATGGGGTGGTCAGTGGGGATGGTGGTGGTGGGTTGTGGCCAAGCCCAGGGATGACTGATGAGGGTGCCCATCCAACAACCCTTGTTCAATGCCATTGCTATTTAATAATGCATCTCTTCTGAAATCCACTTGGGCATTCATGTCTGGAACATTGGCAATATTAATTTTATCTTTATTAAGAAGAATAAGGAGCTAACTTTCACGATGTCTTCATTATGTGTGGAAAACATTCTAGACAGACACATGAATGCATAGGTATCCAGGTGTGCACACAGGTGTGCACATGAACACTGATGTAATTGAACACTAAATTTATCATTATCATCAAGATAAAGGAAACAAACTTGGAGACAAAGAAATTGATTTAAAAATCTTTTTTGAAGTAGAGGTGGGATTCATGGAGAGCAGAGGCCAGTTACCCTGCTAACTCTTCTGCGTGACCCAGAGAACTCACTTAGACCTAAACAGGCATGACAGATGTCCCAAGAGCCATTTCCAAACCCAGCTCTGGGAAGCACTAAGTCAAGCATATTTCATCTTTTCTCTTTTTTGAAATAGTGTAGGCCTTTTTGGCTGTTTTAAAAATACTTCAATAAAACATGTGTTGCTGTTGTGAATCAAATAATTCAATAGAAATTATGCTTGCAATTGTCTTTATAAAATTCTTCCCCACTCCCAAACATGACTTTAACTTTCTGTTTTGTTTTTGTTCTTGCTTTTTAATTTCAGTTGTTGATTGACTTATGACCCTAATATTAGAATAACAACTTTAATAACTTCTAAATAATAAGCGATTAGCACTTTTTCTTGATTTATATATTTTGAAGATAAGTATCAGCCCCAAAGAACAAGAATTTAGTATACTTATAACCTTTCCCCCTACTTCATTTTAGAGTTGATGTTTACATTTTAGTTTTCTTTTGCCTATCTTTTAAATAGTATCTCTAAATTTTATTTGTCGGTCACCTTTAGATAGCTTTACTTAGTGTCTGGCCTACACTTTATTGCCCACCGTTCATACCCACTGTCCTGCCCCGCCCGTCCCGAGACTCACACCTGTACTTATACATAAAGGCTACTGTTCACGTTCACCTCAGCATCCACAGTCAGGGCCTTCTTGTTGAAGACGGTTGGATACCCAACTGTTGTGACATCGTGATAGAATGCGAGACTCCATTTTAGACATGGGGATCACACATCTTATAAAGTGGCTTTTTTCCCCAGTTGTAATTTGTTCAAGGGGTAAACAGTGTTCCAAGACCTCGAGCTACAGTACCTGTGACTTTCAGCTTCTCAGCCCCGATGGTAATCTCATCTTCATCTGCAGAAAACAGCACCCTGCCGTCTTCACTCGCCCTCACTTCGAACCTTTTACACTGAGCTTCCACAGCATCAGCACCTAGGGTCAGAGGGAAGGTTTAAAAGTGAAACTGGCATGCAGGAAACCATTAATATGTACTTTTTAGAAAGATAAGAGAAATATACTTATGTTATTTAGCTTATCTCTGCAGTACATTTACCCCTAAAATAATATTTTTAATTGTTATACTTCTCAGTAGATTAATTTGGCAACATAGTGCTGTGCTAGGATGGTTGGGCATCTTGATGTCTGACACTAAAAATGTGGGTTTAGCCAGTTCAAAACTCTGTGTACACACGAAGAGACACAATGTCTCCTTTGTTCTTGGTTGCAGCCTGAAGATGGGGTGTTCAACTTGGCACCTGTTGCATCCCAATAAACACTTGTGGACTGAACGACTCTCAGGTTTTCTCTCTATGAGCAGATAATAATGCCCATCCTACCACATCATGAGGTACTTATAAAGCGTTATTCAGGTGTGAACCTTTAGTTGCTCTGCATTTAGAGTAATTAAATATAGTCTAACATTGACATTTGTTCACCCTTTACTATCACTGAACATGAATCCATTTCACAATCTTGCAAATATACACATATATGTATATGTATATACACATGTATACATATATGCGTATATTTGTACAAATATATACATATATATTTGTATTTTAGTGCTCCCCAATGTGTCTTGTAATCAATAATTTTCTTGATGTATTAAAATATAATATTAATATAATTACAGCATAGAATTAAAATCTATTTCTAATTTATTGGATAGTTTTGTATATTAACATACTCATCAATTACAAAGCCTGCTCCATATTAGGAAAACATAATAATTTGGGAATTTGGAGGGCTTCAGTAAAAAGATCAAACAGGTTAGGGGGTGAGGAGTTGTTATTTCCATAACATTTATTTCTTTTCACGGGTGGATCTGTATCTTCCTTCCACGTCCCCATTTCTATCATCCTTTCTTGCTATCCGCCTACATCAGAAACACGCGTGCGGTACAATCCAGCCCAGTCAGAGACCGAGGCACATCACACTTTGTGCACAGTCCTTTTCATTTATTTTTGCATATGTTACAAACTTAAAGTTTGTGTCTGCTCAAAATTCAAATGTTAAATTTTAACCTCCATTGCGATGATGTTAGGGGGTTGGGCCGTTAGAAGGTAATTAGGTCACCAGGGTGGAGCTCTTGCAAATGGGCCTAGTGCTCTTATAGACAAACATAAGCTCCTTCCCTCTCTCTCTCTCTCTGCAATCCACCAACTGAGGACGCCGCAATGAGAAGCTGGCTGTCTGTGAGCCAGTAGGGGCCAATTACCAGACACTGGACCTGTTGGCACCTTGATATTGGACTTCCAGCCTCCAGAACTGTGAGAAACATATTTCTGTTGCTTAAGTCACCCAGTCTATGGTATTTTGTGGTAGCAACCTGAACTAAGAAATGTACTGTCACTGTTTGTTAAATATATAACTGTCTAGAATTGAAAACACGAGATCTCTGTATTCCAAAATATCCTCCAAATTTAAAATTGTGCCTAGTTTCTAGTGAGCACTTAGGGGAAACATGTCAGGCCATTACATTCTAGACTTAAGCTCTCTTTCCCTTTCCTTAGTCCTCACTCCCACCTCGGCCCTCCTGCCAGTCCCAGCCCACTGGTTTTGGGCTCCAGTAACACACAGCCTGCCACCATCAGAACTCCTGAGGAGCACTTAGCAAGGTGAAGAAGTTAGTTCCAAACCCTGGTAACATGTGGGATAATTCTCTGAAAAGAAGGTGTATGTTTTTCTTCTATTCTGAACTCCATACATGTTCTCAGGTCAACACAGAACGTTGGAAAAGCGGCTGAGACAATGTTAAGTAAGATAAAAACTCGTTAATCTCCTGGGCTGTCATGTTTAAAACAGCATGAATTACATTTTAAAATCAGTTTTTTTAAAGCAAAGAACTTCCCTCTTGGAGTTTGATGACAATATTGGAAAAACCATGAAAGACCCATTGTCCTTGGTAACAGTTACTACACACGGTCTTGCAAAAGTTATCTCAGCAGTCTGTATTCAGTTGAGTGTTTTCTTCTAATTATGGTCTCATTCTGTTATATTGTTTTTTTAAATCTTTTAACACAGTAATACAGCTGGATGATGTTCAAAAAACTGCTTGGGGCTGATGTGTTGATAAATGTGAATTCTGAGTTTTGAGGCCTCGGAGAACTCAGGCATAAATTAAATCTGAATTGCCCGGAAGATATTGTAGTTGTTGTACACATAAAACCTTAACATATATATTATGTTGCTTCCTTCAAATACACTTTGTTATTGGGTGGATTGATCTGCACAGTATACCACTGACTTTAATGATATGGAGTAAACTAGATTGCTATACACTACATGCATATACACTACATGCATACACAAACAATATATACGCACACTAGCAAAGCCTTTCTTGGACCAATACTTACGTCATCAAATAGCAGATAATTTATTAACATAAAAATGCTACATCGTGTGTCCTAAACTATTATTGTTTATATATGGAAAGGTGAGTTTAAATCTTAATTTATTGAATTTAAATAAGTGAAGCAAATAAGAAAATGCACTTAGAGTAGAAGAGATGCTTCTAGGTCAGAAATAAATGCATGCAGAATTACTTAATTAAAGTATATGGAAAGTTATTACTGCAGCCTACACTTTATTCAACATATTAGTTTAATTACAGAAGGAAAAATTGCAAGCAATTAGCAGTGCATTGATAGTAAATAAACACTTTAAATTAAAAAATAATTTTGAACATATTGTGCTTCTGTACATCGCTTTCTTTTTTCTGCAAATGGAAAAGAGTAAATATATGTAATTGAGCATATATTTCATTGCTGTCAATATTCCTGTTTCAAGTTAGGATATTAGGCTATATGAAACTAAATTAATTATATCCTAATATGGTGGGTGTTGCTATTCTGCATTGTATTTTCCTGGTATCACATGTTCTCTAGGCTGGGCCTGCTCAGGGTCTCCTGGTACAGAGGGGAGGTAATGTTCAGTTTAATTGTATCACAGCCTGGGAGGCCTCCACATTGCCAGACAGCCATATACCTGGTGACTCTGGGTGAGTTCTATCCATCATTAGTCATCCTAAACACCAACTTGTGAACTAAAATACCAAAACTGAATGTTTCCTTGGGTATATCTCTGAGGAAATGAATGCCAACAACTTCAACATCAAACAAGCAGTTAGGGTTAGAACAAGCGAGAGCTGGCAGGAAAAAGAGAAAATACGTGACCAAAATAATAGGTTCCGTGAAAGGACTGAAGAGTTTAATACATACCCCAATATTTTCTCTAGTTCATTGCTGATTTAATGTTTTATATATCCTTCAAAAGGGAGCATACCACAATAACAACTAAATAATTTCTTGTTCTCCTCAGAGACTGTCCCATTGCCTTTTTAACCGTCCACACTTCTATAGGTCATACTCAGTAGCCAGAGGCATGTTTTGACGACAAGGAGAGCGACTCTAATAATTTATCTACTGCCTGCATTTTCCATATACATTAAACTAGTCAAACACATGAACTGGAAAATTTTCTTCAATAAAATCTCCAAAGGAGCTAAAAACCATATATCACCACGAGCCTTTTGGTATGATTTAGTACTGATGTAAAGGAAACAAGGCAAAGATCAAAACGAGTCTGTCTGATTATCCCTAGTGTGTTTTCCTTAAGCATATCATGATGTATTTTTGTGTGTGTATAACTCCAATTTTATAGCTTTCAGTACTTTCCAGGTCTTGAAAAAGACTATTATTAAATGATTAGAAATCTCCATGAGAAAAACGAAAACAAAATTCAATACACTCAACTAAATTCCATGTTTTGAAATTTCGGGTTTAGGATTATCCTGGCCCAACAGACAAAACAAAGTCTGAAACAAAAGAAGAAGCTGCTTTTATGAAATATAAGTGCTGCGCTTCCTTTCGCTCTGTGTGTGTCATGGACAAGTCACATGCGGCGTGCACTCTGATTGTACTTGGGGAGAAGAGAAGCAGAGGGAGGGAGGGAGGGGTAGGCAGGGCCAGGCTGGAGGGCCCGTCTGGAATTTGCAATTCTCATAGGGTCCTGCCAGAGATCAATTTCCCCCCACTCCCCCCAAAGTGCATGGGCATTCACACACATTCACACACATACACACACACACAAACTGTCTTCTGCTTTCAAAGTGCAGGAGAAGCCACTCTTCCTCCAGCAGTAAAGGGAGCTACAGGAACCCTGAGGTTGCATTCTCCATCCTATCCCAACCTGAGGCTTCCATCCCATGTCTACGCCAATGCAAAATAATTCTGCAATAAAAGTGTGTTTGTTAACTGAAATGAATTTCATTTCTTTTTATCATTTGTCCTTTTGTGCCTTATCTTTCATTCCCTCGCCCATTTATACTACCCCTACACTTGCCTACGATTCCTACCAGAGAGCATGAGTGTTCCTGCAGCTCCTCATCTTTGCAAACACTCAGTGTTTTCAGACTTTGTAATGTTTTCCAATCTGAGTGTGTAAGCGCTATGCCACTATAGTTTTGATTTACAATTCCTTGATTACTGTTGGAATAAACATCTTTTTTATGCCACTGCTCTTCAATCTTCCTGACAACAGACTCCTCACAGTCAGCCCCTGGGGGCTGGTGGGGCTGGCTCTCTCTCTAGAAGTGGTCCATTTCTTATCTTAGAGTAGTGTTATTTTCTCTGACCAAAGCAATTATTTCATGCAAAAACACATGACCAACACTCTGCTGATTTTTGCTTTATGTTTTGAAAGTGGCACCATCTTCCCTTCAGATCACAGACGCTGACCGTTATATAAACTTGAGGCTTTTAAGTCTAGCTCCCACATGGAAAAAGTCTGCCTGAGAACTCAGCCAATCAGCAAGAAAGGAACAGAAAGAGAAGGGCAGAGAGACACTCCTGAAAAACTGCTTAACCAACTGGATGCGGTCAGAGACAAGCTAATCTTATCCCTGGACTTACCAATTACATGAATCGATAAATTACTTACTACACCAATGTTGAATAGTGCATAAATTGGATTTGGCTTTCTTTTAGTTGCAGTTTTTACTCTTCCTTTTCCTCTTTGTGTTTTTATGCATTCATTCATTCTAATATACGTTGTGCACATTTCCTCTAAATAATATGTAATATAACTTGTTTAGTGTGGTAGTTTAACTTGCTGATATATTCAACTAATGATGCAATCTCATGGGTACCAATTAATTTTAAGTTCCCTGCCAGATACCACAATTATATTCTTCTCTATTTTTAAAAGCATATTTCTCTGACAGTTAATTTATCATTTGAAGATTAGGCTGAAATTCATCTTCACAGTCCATGCATTTACTTTTTCAATGTCAGAGAACTCACATAGAAGCCATTCTAGAGAACTGCACTCTTGGCCACATTACCTCTCTACGGAGGAACTCAATATTTTTACTTGCACTACCTTTTGCTCTTCAATAATAATATTTAAGGTGCTCTTATTAATATTTAGAATTTACACAGAAATTGTTTCATAGTGCCTCTTAATAACAGTCAGCCTTATTGCCTTTTCTACGAACTTCAGCAAGATGGTGTTTAAATGGAATGGTATCAATAATTACATTCTAAATATAAATGGGCAAACACTAAGTACCACAATCAAGTTTGTGCAATATTGCCCACAGGCAGCAATCACGGTGTAGATTCCAGTCATAAGGGGGAGTGGTAGTCCTCGACTAGACCCAGAGGACCCAAGCCACCCAATGGAGACCTTCTTGAGAGACACAACTCCAGTGCGATGGCACATTTGTTAATATTTAGACATACGTACTCTGTTTTGTTGATGGGAACATTGACTTTCAGAAGAATTTTAACTTTCAGGCATGTAAATCAATAAATTTTTCTTCCACAATTTTTGACATACAGTACACCCAGGGAGACCTTCTCCACACAAGATCAGATAACTCTTCTAATATAAATACTTTTCATTATTCACTTCAAATTTCAAATAAAATTGTTACATTACTCCATGGTCAATTTATTGTTTTGCTGTTTAAAGATGTAGAGGTTTAACTCTTGCTACGAAACTGTTAAATAATTAAATCAATGTCATTTATTTAGTCATTCCACCTCTCTTGTCCCCACTGATTTGAAAGGATGTATTCATCTTACATTGAATTACTGTAGACACAAGATAACTTTCTTAGTCTTCTATCCTGTTCTTTTTATTGCTTTTGATTTTTAAAAAATTCCAAATTGTGTTAGTTCACATGTCTGTAATACTTGATGCTACACATATTAAAATTCTCTTGGCTTTTCATTAAATTATATTACTTTGGAAATATTTTACCCATTAATACTTTCATTTGAACTGTTTCATATTTGTAGATTAATTTGGGGAAAACCTGATTATTTTAATAAGATGTATATTCTAGAGTTCAAACTTTAATGTACATTTTCAATAAATAACAATGTAAAACAATACGATTAATAGGCATTACTCACTATTCATTTTTATGTTCCTATAAAACGTTCACATCTAGAATAGATGATTGCTACCAGAATTAATCAGCTGTTGGAATGTCAGAAAACTAAGAGAGAACAAATATAAAATCTTAATGTCCTGTCAGTGACTGGTTAAAGGGCCAGATGCTGTGGGTAATTTAATTGTGCTTATCACCCAGCGGCAGTCCTGTGAATGTCATGACACGTGAAAGCACCTGCCCACGCCGATAAATCAAGTGATAACATGTAATAACCTTAAAGTGCTAGAAGTAAATGTTACCTTGAGTGATCACCATCCCATACAAATTACAGTATGTCTGAATAAATCTTTACTGGTGGTTTTCCCATTAAGGCAGTGATACTACTATTACGAATAATAATAGCAGCTAGCACATCTGTAATGCCTGATATGCGCTAAGACCATCTCTTACATCAACTCACTTAATGACCAGAATAATCCAACAAAGAAAGTAGTGTCATTATGCCCATGTCACCGTTGGGAAACTCAGATACAGAGAGGTTAACTTGCTTGAATCACACAGGCTGGTAAATGCTTGCATGAGAATAAACCCATGGAACCCGCCTGAGTCCAGAGCCCCGGCCCTTCACTCAGAGCCTTTTCTGCTTCTCGGACACTGTGAACTGATGCTGAGCTCCCAGCAGCAGGTGGGTCCCTGAGATCCTCCCAGCAGGACAAAACGAGGCCTCAGTCTCAGGGTATTAAGGGTCAGTTCCTCCCCCTCCACAGTCCTGTCTTTGTACCTTCTTCGTTCCTCTAGCTATGTCCCCCTCAAAATCACTCTGCTATATACTTTCTGCACCCAGTTGGTCATCTGCTTCCAGGAATCCCAAAGGAAGACATTCATGTTAAACACACTTTTATCCTCTAGATGCACTCTACTTGTTGCACACATTTGTTGGTTTATTTGTAACTCACATCACAAAGCATATCTTCAATACCATTATGCCACTCTGAGTTCAAACTTTTAAAGGGACTCTGCATAATAAAAAGCATCCAAAGTTTTTGGATTTACATTGAAAATAATACAACATGAACCCAACTACTTTTTTGAGTTTAAACCTAGTTCTTCCATATGCAAACTACCTGTCCTGTTAAAGTAGAAAAAAATTTAAGTTGAATAAAGTAGATGTTACTTTCATACATCCAGAAATATATTTCCAAGGGGATGGAAAGACCAAGGACAAAAGAGACCTTTGGTCGTACTAAGTTTCACTGCTCTCTTGACAGCAGTTAGGACAGCACTGGAGACTATGTGGGTATAAACCTGGTGGTGGGTGTGGAGGAAACAGCTCTAGCTCTGTAGCCACAGGGTGCAGCGATAGGAAGCTGGCACAGAATACATACTTTCTAATTGTGCCTTCCATGGCTCTGCACCAAAACTCACGGTCACTGTTTAGTATGTATCACCTAGCTTTCTGTGTCTTGAAATATATCCATATGTGAAAGCTCAATTATGCTAAATAATATTTCTTCATTTTGATTACTTCAAATGTGTCCACTACACAGAAATAAAATAAAAAAATCATATAAATTTAGTAGTTCTATTGATGTTCTGACATGCAAAAGCTTTTATTATGTTACCATAAAAATTAAAAAAAAAATGACCAGGGGGAAAGAGGCATGATAAAAGAGAAAATGGAAGGAGGCCAGAAAACCCATTTAAGATCATAATCATTATTAAATCACTTTCAATATCACACATTTGTTTTGAAACACTTATGGGAATCTCTTTCAAACCTGTTTATTCTTGTTATTTACATTGTAACCCTACTAACACTTTCCTTAATCTGTTAGATTTTCCTTGTGTAAGAAAAGTCTAGGTATGTTTTGGAAAGGCACATTTGCTGTTCATCATTTTCCTTGTTCAGCCAGTGTGACCCCCAGCTTCTGTTTGAGGCCGAATCAGCCTTGCAGCATCTCCTGCTTTTTCTATTCTAAATATGCTCCCCTTTGACACTCCCACCCCTAAGAACCAGAAACTTTATACAATGGAGTCTGTTTCATTTTCAATAGTTTTGCATTGTTTGCATTCATCTTGTTCCCTTTGTTATGAATGTGATTTTGACAAATGAATACCAGAGGTAATTTCTATTTTCACTGAGTTTTAAGGAGGTTATTCAAAAGCTGAGGTGGCCTATTCAACGTTGCAGCCAGCAGACTATTCTAAATGATCAGTTGATAATGGGTGAGAAAACAGAAGCAGGAGCTGTATTTTGAAGGGAGACTGATTAGCTTAATTTCTTAAAAAGCCTCTGTGTGATCTTGCTAACTTTACAGGAAACAAGCAAACTTTTTCAGAGTGGCTTTTGCGTTTTGCATTCCTAGCAGCATGCATGAGAGTTCTAGCGGCTCTTATCCATTCCAGCACTTGATGTTGTCAGTATTTTTTATTGTCGTAATTGCAATTATTACAGTTTATGATTTCTCAGCTTTTAATGTGAAAACATGTATAATTGATGTCTTAGTGTATGATCTGGAAGGCTTTACTCTCCAGATATAATGAAGATATATTGAAGGCTTTATTTCCCACAATGCCCCAGGGTGGGCTTAGGTTGTTGGTACATTTAATGATTCAGTTAAGAGTAAAATTTGAGTGAGGAATGGGGCTGCAGGCAAAGAAAAAAGGAGACCTCGTCATGCGCACTCAGGAAGAAAGAGCATGGGGGAAATAAGCTTATTTCTTAGAGCCGCATACTCCTTAGTCCCCCAAAATAACTTGCATCATGACTGGTCTGTCTGTAAGTTATTTTCAGTAGTCTTTGTAGAATAATACAAAATGGCAAGAACAATGTAAAATTAGAAGTGAGAGATTTTTTTCTAAATATTGTGACATGAGGGAAGATGGGTTTTGAATATTATGAGGTAGTAACATGCATTAATTTCTTGGAGGGGTGCCAGGAGGGCAGAGTATGGAATCTGCATCAGTCTGATGTGTTTGTGAGCATTTAGGAAAGAAAGCAGCAGACACGTGACCTCAGACGAAAGATTTAAAGCAAGACATCCCCAAACTGGATCAATGTATGAGGGGAGGTATAGCATTCCATATTCTTGCTTTTAGGCAAATATATGACAAAATATTGAAGTAGAATATTGTGGGCGAAGGTTACAAGTAAATTCAGAGCCGAGTAAATACTTTCATCAAAGAATGCACATTAAAGGGCTGACAGTAATTTTAAGGCAGTCTTAAAGAGATTTGGCAACACTGTTGGGGAGTATACTGTCCAGAGTCCACTGAATACTTGGACTGGAGAATTGCTCTGGTTCATTTCCCCCCTGCCTATACTCAATTTTCTATTCCCACCATGCCTTATTTTTCTGATGTATGCATGATCTTACTTGGAATTTCTCCAAAACTACACACAAGAGTAGACACATACTCCAAAGTGGAATCTGAGGAAAAAGCTCATGTAGTTAACAGAAGTAGCCCATCATAAGTAATAGCCTCCACCGTTCATCTCCCTGCATCCATTGATCGGGCCGTTAGCACTGTTCTTCAGTTGTCTGGCCTTGACTGCAACCTCATCCAGGGCCTCTAAAACTGAGGTAAACAATCTTCTGTGTACATGTGGACCTCTAGGTTGTACTTAGCTTCCTACCAGCAGATGTTTTCAGGTAATTAGTCCCATAACCTTACATTTGTGAACAGTATGCCCCATTAAGTAAATTTCCAAAGACAAGTTTCTTATTAAGGCCAACAAAAAATTGCATGTTCAGTAAGTCAATTATATATGAAACTCAAATGCACCCACAACTCTGAGGTCCCACAAATGGAGCCTCATTAAAAACAAAGCTCGGTTCAATGTATAAATTATACACTCATTAATTTCAGGTAAGTCATATAGCTCTGGTGTTAACTAAATATCTAAAATATAATGTAAAAAACCACTGTTACTATTTTTTAAATTTATTTTACTTTTATACTCTGTAATGTATCATTTTTATTTATTACAACCTTTTTACCATTAAAATTTAAACACTGAGCTATGACCATAGCATATTTTTAATAACTTCATGCGATCACAGAATTAACAAAACAGTTATTTGTCTCTTTAGTGCTTTCCTTAGTATTGTAATGTTAGAAATCTGTAACAAATTCTTGTATCACATTTATCAAAAAAATTGTATTGTCTCCTTTTCTCACCATGTAAAGACATGGGACGGCCTGGGTCATGCTAAGGTGGGAGAGCATGGCACCTTTAAAATGCGTCTTAATAGAAATGCCATTTCTCATTCTCTCCTACATCTTCATTTCTAAATACTCAAGACCAGATTTATTTCCCCAACAACTAAAGGCATCATTACCGAATGCATATTTTGAAATACATATTTTGCCTGGAAGAAAGACATTCAGAGATGTTTTCCTATCATATAGCATTAGTATTCCTGACCATTTTAGCAGATTAGCTACCCGTGGTCCTGAGATGCGGAGTCCAACACTGCGTAGGGGTGTTGTTAGGGCCACACGCCCGTTTCCTATTGAGTGGATCGGCCTTGCGGAACCGTGCCGACTGGCCCGTGCCTCGGGCACGGGGCACCCGATAAAAGCAGGGGGACAGAGGCCAGCAAGGGCTGGAGGTGACTCAGCCAGACCATCAACCTCAGAATTTGGTCTACGTCCTCTGGAAGAAGAATGCTCTGTATTCCCCGATCCTGCACTCCAACTCTACACATTATTTCAGAATTTAATTACGTTTCTGAGATAAAGCATTTGTTTTGTTTTTAAGGTAATAACAAACAGTAACGCAAAAAGGGTAGTGCTGTGAGTCAGGATGTTGTGACAACGACATAAAAAAAAATCTGTCATAAAACTTTTCAAAACACGCACATTATTGCCTTTTCCTTCAGACACCGAAATTCCCTTATATCTAAGTTACACTGATTTAGGGTCTTAATTTCTAAGAACCCCATCCTCCTGTTTTCCTAAGCTGATTAATTAATGTTAAACTAATTAACAGTAGTTTAATATTAATACACAAATTAATTGATATTAACAATGAACCCTTAAAATCAACAATGCATTTATTTAATCGCTTAACATGTATGTATAAAATTAAACCTAAGTGTTTTGTTGATCTACTCTCCCAGAGTTATGCAGGCCTCTTTTGCATAAAATATTCATTCTTACTAAGTTGTCCCAGACCACCACAGCATTCTCTAAGTTAAAAAATATGAGTCTATGACAAAACCCATGAATTTTTGGAACGTGAGAGTGATCTGTAACCTTCTACTTTTGATATGTTCAACACCATCTGGAGTCAATTAGGTGGGTCCCAGGTGTTCACAGTAGTAATTGCTTTAACGCAAGATTACATGTCACTTTAGGGGTCTTTAAATATTTGTTATAAATATCCTCATCTACATTTTCTCCATTTATTTAGGGAGAAAACATGCTGATGTTTAACATTTACAAAAGTAAGCTGATTGGGCTTGCTGAATTAGTTTATGTATACAATTTCATTATAAAACATGTACAGAGCCCGAATTTGATGAAAGAATAAAAGCATAGCAAGGATGCCGATTTAGTTGTGTTTATTCACATTCTTAATGTTAAATCTAAAATATGTACTTATAATTGGTGGTTAAGATGTCAATACTCATGTCAGATGTCATTTAGTCAGGACTACTGCATAGAGGGGAATGTAATGAGCCAAATTATTCATCAGTTCATTTCTTTCTCCAAAGGTAAAACATAGTTTTTCACTTTTAGACCTGGAACAGGAGAGATTATAGAGACAAAGTAGCACAATACTTGCGCCGTAGATGAGGACACTAACTCCGAGAGGCTTGGTCAAGTATGCAGAATTTTTACATGTAGATCTAATAAAAATTACACAATTGCAATACCTAACTTATGCACAATGCAAAGTGTGCTTCAGAAAGTGTTCCCTGAATTTCCTACGCACTTGCCTATTTAATTCTTTATTTTTTATTTTTAAATTGTGATACAACATTGGATATGTGCCTGTAACATACATGTAAGTTGTAAAGCACAGTGAGGAAATGAACGCTGGAGCGCCCCCTACGGGATTTAAGAACCAGCACGTGACCCGTCTGTGTGCATCTCCCTGCCCACGTCTATGCTTCCCTTCCCCGCAGAGGAACTGTTGGGCTGAGTTATGTGTTCATCATTCCCTCCTTCTCTTTTAATAGTTTTGCCATATGTGTATATGTTTCCTCAACAATATAGCTCTTCGTTTCGCTTCCTGGTGAGGTCTTATTAAAAGTACTGTTATTATTGTCTGGAGGTCTGTGCTGCCGTTTGTAGGGTAAATGGCAGGCTGCCTGCAATTTTCTTTGAAATGCCTCAAGGGGAGAAAAAAGGAGAAATGAAGTAAATTAAATAGAATGCTGACAATTATCGAACATATGTAACCAGAAACATGTACAGGATTGACTGCAGCAGGGCTGTCAAAGTAGCGACAAGCCTGGGGAACATCATACAGAGGTACGTTATGCAGCAACAAAGATTACTGAATAAGATGCATGGCCTCTCTAATTCTTGCGTCAGGTGCGTAAGCTGAATCCTCGGGAGGAGGATGCCCAGAGTGGCTCGCTCATAGAACCGGGAAGTGACAGACCTGGGGTTTAGCTGTTTTAGAACCATGCCATTAACTATTAAAATATAATTCCTCCCTAAAACTAGCTTGTGAGGAAATTATGATTTCTAGGTGAACATCTTTTCTACAACATTTTGATATATAAATCATATCATGTAGGTCCTCACAATATTAATATTAATATCAATTAAAATGGATATATAAAATAATTTTTATTGAACTTATGTTCTGATTTTCTAGGTTTTCTATAACAATTCTTAATAATTAGTCCTCATCAGAGTGCCTGTCCAGCAAATGTTTTGTGTCTAATCTTGTGCTGCTCCATGGTTTAAACAACCTTATAAACAATAAACTATATTAACTTCTTAATTGTAACACAGTTACTATTAAAACTTTGTGATTAATTATGTGATTAACCTTTAAAATATGATTTTACTTTTTGCTTTATAGAGATTTGATTTTGCCATGAGAGTTGGCTAGTAACTTTTTTGAAAATGCTTCCAAACAAATTAACCTGCAGCGTATTGGATGGAATAAAATGCTGGTGTCTCCACCGACCCTGCTCTGTGCAGCAGCGGACTCAGAAATGTTTCTACGACTCTGCGCTGGCTTTGCTTTCCTTACACCAGTTCCGTGGGGAAGCCTCTGGGCTGCGTGCGTGCGTGTGTGTGTGTGTGTGTGTGTGTGTGTCTGTCTGTTTTGGCAGTTGGGGGGTATACTGAGTCGGGCAGACAGCCATTGACACAGTTAAGGGACTCAGTTAGGGTTTTCAGTTTTTACTAAAGGATATGATTTTATAATCAGATTACTTGTTTTCTGAAATGAGAAGATCCCGCCACCATCAGGAATTCCTGGGGCTCCTGCTTCGGCTGAGAGATGGCATGGCAAGGTGAGTCTATATCGCTACAGAAATGGTCACACACATCACCTCTTGCAGGTAGGCCTAGGTTTTTATCCTGGAATTAAGTTGAACCAGTAAACATGTTATGGTTTTGCCACCCACAATTATTTTTATCTAACTGCACCTGACCGCCATGTTCTCAACATTCTACAAGTGTGCCAAAGCATTACCAACCCAATTCTCCTCTTCATGTACAGTTGCTAAAACAGTATACACTGTATCATCCAGTTTTCTGTCTATTAATCAATGAGTACATCAATTCAGTGTAACTTTGAAAAAAAGTTGGTTTCCCATAAGAAGCTCCTATGTTTATTCCTTAAATATAGTGGGATCATGTCGTTACTTACAATTTCCTTTATACCTTTACTACCAGGAAGATCCACATAGTTTAATTTACTCTATAGGATACAAATGGCTTTCATATGTATAAACACTGTACTGATTTTAATGTGATTTTATGCATTTGCACATTTTTATCTCATTAAAACTTACTGTATTTTAAACATGTATAGCTCATCCTGTGACCTATATTATTCATGTCCATTGATTTGAAATGCGAAGAAACTAAATCAAATAAAAATATTTTCCTTAGGATCCTAATGTGTCATTTTTTTTCTTATCAAGCACATCTTCTCTAATCATAAATAAAACAAATTGGATTTCTAAGTGTGCGGTGGATTGGCAATCCTTGGAAAAAACAAAGGACCAGTACAGCCACCTCCGTTCTGGTCCACCCGCTGCTCCCGCATCACCCCAGCCCCCTGACCCGCTCCCCCAGAGACCCCGGGGCAATGGGGGCAGCTCTGCAGACCTCAGAAGAAACCCAGGAGCTGACTCTCCTGCAGAAGCTGTCTCTTCCTGTGTGCAGTATTATGTGAGGCTTAGTTCTCAGAATGGGAAGTGTGACATGAAAACTGGTAGTAAATGCAAATATCACTGTGTTTAATGTTTTGGCCAGTGGCATTCTTTCTTATTGTCATATGGATTTATTTCAGAATTAGTTTGAAGAAATTTGTAGCATTGAAGACTTAGTGAAGACACACAAATGAGTCATTATAGATTGTAATTGAGATTTTTATATAACTTGATTATGTCAGTGATACTTGACAAATGAAAATGAGAATATCAACAACGAGCAAATGATTCTGACAACAACAGCTAGCAATTCCTAGGAGTTAGTTCGTTTTTCCAAATTTATGGAGCATTAAAACCAGGAGAGTTAGGATGAAATATGAGACTGCATTTGAAGCATAAGATTGTGACTTTAAGTACATTTTAAATGTAAAATTTCAGAACGATGGCATTCTAATTATTCAATACCCAATTAGTCTTAATGTTTTACCGGGATAATGCTGCAGATGTGGCACCAAGAAGCTTATCTTCCTTACAAGACCAGACCAGAGCAATCGTTCTGGGTTGCTCACTCAACACTGTGACTGAAATTTAAATGAAGGATGCTACTAAACCAAAATAATTAAATACAAAGCTATCTTTATTCATTAATATTAGTCCATGGGCAACCTTTCAGTTTCTCCTCCTTTTATTTCTATTTTCCTGCTGTAGACTGATAACAAAAGATGTAGGAGAGGGGAAAAATCTTATTACTTTTTAGCCATTACTTTATCAAAAAGAAACAATAGTTTACGATGCAGTGTAAGAATAAGACCATGTAATTTCTTTTCCAAGTGGGCTGAGGGATGTGGAAGGGCAATCATTTTGATGAAATTAACATTTACAGTTTTTAAAACTACTTATAATAGTTTGTCTTTTCTATTACAGATCAATGTAATGTTATTGACAAATAAAAGATAATTACCCCAGTGATATTGTGGGAAAGGGCACCATAAATTAGCAACTCAAATTACTACAGATTTAATTATTAGTATTATCAGTTTTGTGAAAAAAGTGCATATCAAAACTACATATTTCATATGCACTGCCTTAAGAAAATTATTTTTATTCTGTATGTCACATTGTAGTAGTTTCCTAAGAGAATATGATAAGCTTCACAAAAAATGGTGTATAATTGACATTTTATCCATGTTATTTGATGAAATTGCCCTAAAAATATAAAGTAAGCTATCAAGACATATGAACATATAACACCTACATTCACACACAATTTTTGTCTGTGAAAAAGGAATGACCTGTTAACACAGACATTATTGATTAAAAAATAGAAATTTTGACCTGGATAATAATTCTGACGTGTACTTAAGAAACTTCTAGTTTTTTTTCTTTAAGAAATCTGACCTCTTGGGACTGTGTATTTTCTTTAACCACTTCTCTACAACAATCTCATTCCTCTCTTTCAGTTTTATTCTAAGAAGAAAAATTTGTATAAATAAATCTTGAGTTCATTAATCTCTTATGAAAAATTGGAATCTTAGATGTCATGGGGAGAAGGGTTATTGTGGTATCAACAGAAATTTAACATAAAGCCTAGAATTTTATAAGCATACATAAATATTTGTCAATTGATTTTTAACCAAAAATCTAAAAAAGTTTATATTTAATTTTGTGTGATGTGTCATATGTATAAAATCCTTTTCTTTGCATTTATTAGATTAGAAGTAATCTCGGTTTATAGTCTCAGAATGAGTCTGGTTTGGAATTAACGCAGTGGGTCCGTGTAGGTCTTCAGTTACTCGAGTCCCTGGCAAGCTGAATCAGCAGGAGAGTAGGCTGGTATGAAAAACTTAGAAAGACCAGATACAAAGGGGATGGATATTTATTTTGCTGACCAAACACATATAGAATTCTGGGAAAAAATGATACAGTTCACTACTGATAGGGAACATCTTTTCCCTTACATAATGCAAACAAAATGCAGAAAGATGCAGAAAATGCAGTCTGTTAAGCTTTGTAATGGAAATTGATAGATACAGGGTGGAAATTAAATAGTCTTACTTGATGAATAAATACACTTGTTTTCCACGAATATTACTCCATTTTTGGAAGTATATTTTTAAATATTGCAAAATAGTATCATGCTTATATTTTAATCAAGACTATGCTCCAAAACAAAAACTGAAAAAAATTAAAAAGCAGCAGGAAAAAAAGATTAAGACAATTACTTTATGTCAATGCAACTAAAATTAAAGTCTTTTAAATATATTGCTTGAATTCGTCCTATTATCTCTTCAACTTCTACTTAAAGAAATATTTATCCTGATATGATTTGAAAATCTTCTACATATCAGATATATTTACTGTGATGTGTTTTGTAGTATGTCTTCACAACGGTATTGTAATCCAACATATATTCCTCAGCTATCACAGAGATACATTGGATAGAAAAGCACTGTGAGATTTCTAAGTAGTAATGTATTTCTGACTAAAGTGATATAATTATTATAATCATCATCAAAATAATAACAGATTGGAAACATAATTGTCTACTATTTGAGATACTGAAATTTCCCTGATTATTATAATGTTATTCTAAGTAAGTGTCCTTATTTCTGTTTGAGGGATGAAAAACCTGACTCTCCAAGAGATAAATTACTTTTTGGCATCCCAGATGGTTTGACTCCAGAGGTGAACACTTTGTTAGCGCTGCTCTCCCCTTTCTCTACAGCTGTTTCGTTCTCTGTGTGTTTACTGAAAATTACAAGCCAGAAAAAGATAGAGGTCACCAACCGGAGACCCTGGTGACTAGGATGTTAAACAGTTTTTAACATAAGCATCAATGGATTGAATATATTTCCATCCACAAATATAAGCTATTGCATTATTAGCTTATTGATTTGCTTCAGTTAAAACTAAGTATAACCTTTCTCCCTCCACCCATCCTTTCTGTCTGTTTCTTCGTTCTTCTTTTTCTCTCTCAATTGGCAAATATTGATACTCTATTAAAATCAGTTTAGCCCTGGCTGGTGTGGCTCAGTGGATTGAGCACCAGCCTGTAAACCAAAGGGTCACTGGTTCAATTCCCAGTCTAGGCACATGCCTGGGTTGCAGGCCAGGTCCCCCATGGAGGGGCACCTGAGAAGCAACCACATATTGATGTTTCTCTTCCTCTCTTTCTCACTCCCTTCTTCTCTGTCTACAAATAAATAAATAAAATCTTTTTAAAAAAAGAAATAAAAAAAAGTAAAATCAGTTTAAAACTGGTTGGAAATACAATCATGATACTATTATTCTTTATCTTTCCTTCAGGAAAGCATACGACAAAATGCAAATGGCATTTGATTACACCCCACATAACTGAGCTGCTCTGCTCTATCAGCAGTAGTCATCTAGCTGTTGTATTACAGTGGACACTGGAATATGTTATTTTTGGGTTTAATTTACACTTCATCATTTCCACTAGGGACATTTTCTTTTTCAAATCAGGAACAGAATATAAAAGAAAGTTTTATCTAGCTAAAGTCTCTCAACTTTAAGAAAATTATGACATGGACCTATGGACAAAGACAGCGGGGAGAATTGAATGTGGGAGGTGGGCAGAGGGAAGGGGAGGGGAGAACAATGGGGGAACATGGGGACAACTTTAACTGAACAACAATAAAAAAATTTAAAAAAAGTATGACATGGAAAACTTGCCTGTTCAGGCCTGTTTCTGCAGTTCCAACATAACAATAATGAATTGGCTTAGTCATTCACACTGAGTGCTTGGTGCTTCTGAAGCAGTTCTGTATCCGCAGACACATTTCTTTTCTCTGATCTTAAACACATTCGTGTATCACTCCCCTGCATAGTTGACATATATCTATGTATCCTAAAACACTTTCCAGTTATGGTAATAATGGATACCTATTGACCAACTCTTACACTTTACAGATGTAAAATAGAATTTAATTGTTATAAGTAAAATGTAACTATATATTTTTGGAAATATATGCTAAAATATAAGTTCCACTTTGGGATTCATTAAAATGAAAAACATATCAACAAAGTATTTCATATACTTACAAAGGAAGTAGACAGAATCAAACTCATGTTCATTAATCTCACCCTTTAAGTGTCACATTTTTGTGTAGTTTAATTAGAAATATTGGAAACATACCTCTGCATTCAAATGATGATAAACTTATTAGGATAATGGTAACCCAGTCTTCAAAATTTTAATTTACCATTTGCAATATACTTTCATGCACACACATACACAAGCACAAAATACCAATAAGTGGTAGGCAATTTTCCCACAGAAAAAAATGTATTCATTTTTAGAATTTTAGCAATTACTCCAAGTAAATCTTTGTGCTACCTTACATAATTACAACTGACTTTTAATTTGCCTTTCTTCTTACAAAAATTGAGTCAAATAACTTCTTAGAAAAACTGAGTCAACCAATAATGTTATTTAATATGAATCTCTAAAAATGTTTAAAATGTGATAAAACACTAATACTTTATCATTAACTTACATTGATCACTTCTGAAGCCTATAAGCCTTACATTGCAAGTAGTTCCACATTAAATTTATAAGTAATCATACATTTTAAGATCCATTATGTTCAACTAGTATGTTATTTCTGATTTATATAAGCTGCTATTAATATTTATTGGTAAATGATTTGTTTAACATAAAGGATAAATAGGCAGCACAATATATGTTAATTCAGTCCCATAATAACACACCAACAACAGGAATACCTACCAAACAGAGGGCACTTGAACTAGTCTCGTGGTAAAGCAGATCGTATGCGAGATAAGTGGTCTGTCTGGGATGTCTGGTTATACATTAGATAGATGACGCACATTTGCTTTTCCCAATTCAAACAACCGCAGAGTTTTACATGGAGTAAGAGGGCACAAACAATTGTATCCCAAAGCACTCACCTACTGTCAGCTGTCCAGTTAACTGCCCCATGTGATTTCTTGCATTCACTGTTACATTCCTGTCAGACTGTAAGACCAGTGGACTATCCTGGGAAACACGTATAAAATAAAGAAATCAAATAAAAAATAGAAAGAGAGTCAAAACTTAACATATAAAATTATACTCCACTTGTTTGGGTATTAGCAAAATTCTGTTTCTCTGTTTTATACTGGTTGAATAATATAAAGAACAGGGATGCTTCATAATAACTACTGTACAGAACAGGAATGTTTCTCCATTGGTAAACGGGCATTGAGTATTGGACGTAAGCATTTCTAACTTGACTAATTATTGTGCATCGCTGGAGTGATAGCCTCTCTTCTTCTCTCCTCCCAATGGCATGCACGCCTGCCTTTGGAGATACATTAGACTTTATCCAGCTGTTAAAGTCTCTTTTGAAGTTGAACTTGGAACTTAGAGATCTCAGCTTAAGTATTATCCCCTCAAAATTGCTTCTCCTGAGAACTGTAACTATAGATTTGTTCAACTCTCAAACTCCCAGTCTCCATTTGTTTTGTTCAAAGCATTTATCAGAAGACAAATCTATTTTGCTCATTGATGTGTTTACTTTTTTAAAAAAAATTTGTTTCTGTCTCAAGAAAAACTGTCCATGGGATACACAATCATATTCCCACTACTTAGCATACTGCTGAAAGAAAGCATTTACTAAGTGCTTAGTGAATGCATAAATGAATCTTCATAAGAGAACAATTATTGCCTTATCTATCCCATGAAGAAATGTGTTGTAAATCATACAATGGTTTAAGTAAGGAGGTATATAAAACAGAAGGTATTTGGGAATTCTCCTTTAGTATTTATAACCTTGATTGATGTTTTCTTCTATCACCTATTTAGTCCTTAATAGTAAACTAATTTATTGAAGGGCATTATCACTGCCCAAGCAACTGATGTGTTAGGCTTTTGCCACTGCCTGTTTCAGACAAGTAACTTACAACTAGCTACATGATAATTTTTATGATCTGAAACATAAGCAGCCAGGTTATTTTCAGACTTCCATTCACTCATTCATTCAACAAGTATTTACTGAGCCTCACTAGGTAGCACTATATCCTAGACGCTTGAAACATTCCAGTGTTCAAAACGGAACAATACCTGGCCTTGTAGTCTGTGGCTTGTAGTCTAGAGACTGAAATTCTAAAAATATCTCCCAACACTGTCCTCACCATCAAGGTGGTGTGTCCCTTCTATGTCAGTGTAAATCTGCAAGTGCTTTCATGCATGAGCCATATAAAAACACTTTCGAGATTGGGATCTGAAATTCGTGACTTGATTGCACAGGGAAAGATTTATGGGCTTGTTTCTAAAGCTGTTTTGTGCCCCTTCTGGACAGACGGATACCAAGCATTGAACAGACACACACACACAAGCACACACACATTTTCCTCTTAAAATGGTGCTTTGCTAATAGATTTAAACAAAGACTTGATTTTTTTTCAAATAATTTTCCGCGTTTTGAAGATTATATTCATTTTGTAAATGAGGCATAGTTGTACAAATATCACTACAGTAAAATTTCATTCCCTGCCTGTCTCTCATCACAACTCACTTCTTGTTGCAACACATCGAGTCATTTCTGCAGTTTTAAAAAAATCTGATCATTTTTGCATGGATATTTCTATGCTTCAGGTTCATCTCTGAAGATATCTGAAGTATTTAAAATTAATTTCATCATTCATTTGAGCAATATGTTCAAATTCTATTTAAACATGTGATAAAAATGTGATAAAAATGTGATAAAAATGATAGCAACTTTTCCAATCATGTAAAAAGGATACAATCCTAAACTATTTATAAATCTGATAACAATGACATTTTAGGTTAAAAATCAGTACCAAGAAAGTACATCTTACCAAAAAAATGACATTGAAGAAGGTTTTATATCTTTTTTCTTGCGCTCATTTCTCCAAAGGTCTCTATATAAGAAAATTGCTTCCACTAATAAATCATAGGTATCTACACTCTTTTTATATACTCTTTTCATGTTCCTTTATATTATGTTTCTGTGTTAGAAAACTTGGAGAGCTAGTCTAGTTTCAGAGAGTAAAATAGACGTAACAGTACTCCCTTCTAGAACATAACGGGGAGAAAATGACTTGGTGGTATTATCTCAAGGAGTAGGAATAAAACAATGGTCTGTGAAGGTGAGTAGGTGGCATCTTATATGCACAATGTAGTAGTATAAATATTTTAGTTTTCCTTCGGAGAAAGAAAAACTACATGTTTAGATTCAAATACCCTTCCTCCAAACCAGGAAATCCTCCATTATTAGCAGGTATTTCCGTTTTCTGGAGCTGACATGCTTCTTGGCTGTAACTCCAGGGAATGTATTTGCCTTTTTGCTACTCTTGAGACAAAGCAGGTAGGAGAACCAGGGAGAAAGGCAGTGGCACCATTAAATGGGCCTGAAAAACCTGCTTACCTTCTCCTTCACCCACACATTCATTAGCTGCGGATCTGGCTGGAACTTTGCTAATGGTTACAGACAAATAATGCAAAATGTTCTTCTCATTGTAATGCCTTTGTGATAGGCGGTGCAATTGACTCAGGAGGAAGAATGATTCTTTTCTTTGTATTTGCATTGTGTTCACCTTTGTTTATCATAAATATGCACTGAGTTTCCTGTGATGTGTCCAGCTCTTTGACAGTGAGTGGGTGTAGAACAGAAACAAAGGAGACAAACTTTCTTCTCTTAAGGAGTTCATAAACTACTAAGCCAGACTATAAAGCAGATAAATAATAAACAAAACAGAGAATGTTACAGTAACAAGGTGCTGCGATAGGTATTTTTCTAAACGAGTGCATGTTGTTCTGACGAGAAGATGCGTATATATGTGTACCAGGTGTTGTGTGTACGTAAGGCACTTCAGATGCCTGCATTTGTTCTCTCAAGACTCACCATTAAGTGACAGTCGAAACAGTTGTGATGGAAGCAGGAGCTAGGTTTGCTGGCACTCAGTCAGAGCCAGACCCCATGCACCAGCTCATCTATCTATGATGCTTTTTGTGAAATTTCCCGTGATTAAAATCAAGAAATAAAGTGGTTGCAGGAGACAGCGGACCCTGACGGATGTCAGAGTCTGCCAGATGCTGGCTGCTTGCCTTAGCAAGTCCCACCTCTCTGTGCGATGATTTCTTCATCTGTAAACAGGGCGACAGTATATATAGTCTGCAGGGCATTTTAAATGAAATAATGAGATAATATATAAAAATGTTCAGATGCATACCTAGCCTTTGCTAAAGGCACTATTAGTGTTATTTTTAATTATTATTTATTCCTCAATGTATTTCCAGTACTCTGTGAATGATAGTACTGGCTACTGTCCATTCTGTTTTACATTGAAAAAATTTCAGCAAAGAAAGTATATGTCAGTTGCTGTAAATCACACAGCTAATACATAACAGAGGATCTATTTGAACCCAGAAATTTGGGTCTAGAATCTCTCCTGTCAAGCATTATAAGATGCTATGTCTCTGGTTGGTGAGTTATTTCTAGGCTTTCTAAAATGGCAGATCAAAATCTGAAAATAAGTAAATATATTGGAACAAGATACAAGTTAAGATCGCTTTAAACATTCCCATCTCTAAGAAACACCGGACATACACACTGCCTTAAGTATGGGTCAGGACCTCCGCATTGCCATCACCCACCTGCCGGTCCGCCGGTTCATTTCGCTTCCCCAGGTTCTAGAGGAAGGGGCACGCTTCTGAGGGGCCCTGTGTACATGTTTTAGAATACAGCCCATCTGAGAGCATCCCTAATTGCTATCTTGAAGGATAACATGCATTAATGATCCACAGTTTTCAGTGTGGATGGTATAAATTTGATATGTCATTTCTGAAATTAATATACAATTTTACCTGAGTTTTACCAGGTAAGTTTTTTTCTTCTCATTGACAGTAATTGCACAATTTTGCAACAAACCTACTCTATCCCCAAATTTCCTGTCTTCCTTTTCCTCAATATTGAATCAGCTATGTCAGAAATGTTTCTTAAATACACCTTTTCCCATCTTCCCTGCGACTCCTCCTATAACAGACTGGTAACTCACATCAAAATAACCACTTCTTCCTAAAATGGATATTTTTAATATCCATGTATACTTACAATTAAAAACATATTGGCACGCTTCAATGAAAGCAAAACAAAACACATTGATTCTTCATTCCCAGTATGGGAAACATCACATTCTTAACCTGTAAGGCAGGTACTCTTTAAGGTAATGCGGTCTTACTCTGGCAGCTCCACTGCACACCCCTTCGCCGTGCACGAGCTGCCCGCATCTGCACTGAAAATATGCCTCGTCATGCAGTCTCATCCTCTGTTCTCTGTGTCTGACATTATCGTCCACTTCTCCTTCAACTGGTAACACTAGAGGTATTTTTAAAACCTCAGGTCATAGTTCATGTCCTTAGGGAAGCTCTCCTGCGTCTCCCAAGTTAAAATTCACCTCTTGCTCTCCAGTGCCTCAGCCAGGGCTGAGGACAATGCCTGTCATGGGATTTTTTGCCTTGTTTTGTTTAAACCCTGCATTGAACTGGACTGTCCTGAAATCGGCGTGTTGTCGTTTTCTTTCGCACATATGTGCTTTTGAAAGTACGGTTTGTCTCATGCACCTAGTTCATGTTCAGTCAACGCCTGTCAGTGAATGAACTGAACCTGACGCGTGTATAACGATGCACTCCGGCTAGGAGCGCTCACCTGGATTCATGTTCAGATCACACAGAACTTACTGAGCTCTTGCTACTTATTTTTTGCCCGGAGTAAGGTTTTTTTTTAAACATTTAAGTGGAACGAGTTATATCACATTTCGATTTCATTTATATTCATCACCCCTTGCTGCCCAAGGCAGACACTTCATTACTTTCCTGAACATTTGACCCACTTAAGGAGCTGCAAAACCGGTAATTTTTAAAATTCTTTGGTTAATAAAATGATTACTTGAAATTTTGTTTCCTTCAGAATGCAAAGTATTTAATCGATGGAATACATATTTTAAAAGGCGTCAGTCCTGATCACAAAAAGGAATCTATCTAGAGCTGTTACACTGATGCTGCCAAATTATTGGTGTTCACATTTGAGCTCGAATGTGAAGTAGTGCAGGAGAAAGCGCACTTATTCGTCAATCACCTCCTAACACTTTTTTTTCTGAGAATTTCTTCACTTTGTTTTATTTTCTGTTACAAATGATCTGTTCATGGAAGGCACTGCTAGGAATACGTTCTGGGAACGTTCGGACTTGGGACTGCCCTTGGCTCTTCCCCGACTCCTCCAAGCTCCGTAGAAAACACAGCGGTCTAGACACACTCCTCCGGAGGCCCTCCTTGTCCCAGTCACTGTCCCTGAGTGTGTCTCCACAACCACGCAGGGGTGGGGGTGTTGTGCTCCCAGCATTCTCTGCACAGGGAGTCGGGGGGCAGTCTGCTCCTTCTGCAGCATTCACCACACAGCCACTCATCCTCTAGCCGTGTGCAAGTGTAGGAAACGAATGCTTCTTGAATCGATAGTTTAAAAGGGAAAAGTACTATCTCTACCTAAAACAATAAAGATCCAGATCAATAAAAGGCTGCTATTGTTTTCAACAGATGACATAAAACTCCCAGAATTGTCTCTTCTTCTTTTTCAGATGACATCTGCAGCCTCAGGGATACTGTCTCCTCTTCCTACCTCCTCATTGGATGCTTCTGCTCCTTCCAGCCACCCCTTCAGTCTTTCTTCAGGGGGCCTCTGCACTTGACCTAGACCGAGGGCCCTCAACTGCTCGTTCCCATGCTGGGACTCTGCTCAGCCAGAACAGTCGTTGCGGGAGCCTGGCTGGGGGGTGCACCACGTAAAGGGATGAAGGAGAGCAGGGGTCGCTTTAGAGAGAACACATGCATTGTGTCTTACTCTGGAGGGCAGAAAAAACCTTCATTGCTTATGCAAATATCTTTTGTTTACCGAATTTGTATGCCCTGAAAAAAAATTCTCTTAAGTCATTTATTTATATGGAACAAGGGAGTAATTAAGTCTTCTACAAGTGGAACTATCCAATGGGGAGTTGGTAAATATTCCAGACCAAACACTGTGGAAAGCCTTTTATGCTAGAGTAGGCCAGGTATGCATTTGTGTACAAAGCAGACTTCCTGTTACACAACTGCAAGACATGATGATGGGCAGAAAGTTAAGCAGGCAGCTAAACCTCAAATAAATTATATTTATTTTACTTCGCTTGAAATTGGTACTGGTGGAAGGATATGAAGAGTGTGGACTCCAAAATTTAAAAAGTGCAACATATTTTTTTAAATCATCTTTCTCAAACAAGATGCATAGACATGTCTATGTTGAGGAGGGCAAGGGATGGGCAACTTAAAAGAAAATCCTTGACTGAATTATTTTTCATGGGAATACCTTCCGTTGTAATTAAGTTTCTTTTTTTTAAATTTTACTTTAATCATTGTTCAAATACAGTTTTCTCCTTTTACTCCCAATCCAGCCCCACCTCCCACCCTCCCCACTTCACTCCCATTACCACACTCCCCTTAGTTTATGACCATGTGTCCTTTAAGTTTGTTCCCGTGAACCCTTCTGAAAAAATCTCCTTTTCCTTTCTCTTAAAATCTGTTTGGCTTATGCAGTGCTTAAATGTCCTGAAAGTGTTAGGATCAAAGTTTTAGGTTGAGGACGTTAGTAGGCCTGGAGTTTATAAGCCTGCCCTGGGCTGTCTTCTCAGGCCGAAGCCCCAGCGTGTCCCAGACCCACCTGCGGAGGGAACCTGGCTCTCAACGTCTGCACAGACCTGCGCCGTGAGTCCTACCTACTGACGCCACCATAATGTGAAGGGAGAGGCAGATAATTTTATATTCGAGTTAACCCATGAGGTACCAGAGCTGTTTTCTACTGAAGCTTGCCTGTTCTGATAGAATACCTTTCCTTCTCCTCTTTTAAAAAGGGCAGCCAGTAGCAAGCATGGTTTGCTGATGTGATCTAGAGAGTGAATCTCTAACAGATTTCAGATCTCAAAGGTATAGCTGTTATGTGCTCCATATGTTTCAAAATAATGCTGATATTATATAACAATGATTTTACTTTCTGAATAATTCTAAAATAAATAATACAGGTATAGTGTTAACTTTATATACCTTTTAGTACAAGAATTCATGTAAGAAAAAATTTCACTATGATAAATCTAGGTATAAATTTCACCTTGTAAAATTCTGCCTAGGCTCTTTCATAATTCCAGAATCTGCTGAGGCCTGTCTTTTATCAATTTTGGAAAATGATCATTTATTCAGTACTGCCTCAACTTTATATTTTTCTTCCCATATGGAATTTACATGAGATTGTGATAAATCTTCTTTCTTTCGTTCTAGCTCTAAGTATCTGTAACTCCCGTATTTCCCATATCCCCCCGGACCCTGGCTCAGTACTTTGTGCTGGTTTAGGGTTTCAGCTCTCATGTGTATGACCCTCTCCAGCTCTGTTAGTTATCTGTTAAACTAGCCACTGAATTATCAATTCGTTGTTATAACTGTTATTACAAAATATTTTCGGTTACTTTTCACATCTGACTAGTCAAATATATTAGAATCATTGCTATTTTTAATCTTCTTTTATTATTCCACTGTTTATTTCTTATCCATTATCATATATGGTAGTTTAATATTCTGTAGCTGAAAATTCCAATCAGTGAAGTAATGAACAGGTTTCAGTGAGTGAATCCTTTTTTCTGTTGTATTTTGCTTGTGTTAGCCCACTTTTTGTTCTTTCTTTTTGTTGTTTATTTATTTAGCTCATAGTTAATATGCAGGGATTTCCAGGAGCCAAGATCAAGGAAGAGAGGCTTTGCATTTTTTTAAAAAATTATTTTATTGTTGTTCAGTTATAGTTGTCTGCATTTCTCCCCCACAACTCCCTCAACACCTCAGTCAACCCCCCCTCCCCTCCCCTGCTCCTTGCTTGGCACTGGAGGACAGAGCAAATCTGGGAAGATGATCTAGATACCAAAGGGCGGGCCAAGATTCACAGATTCTCAAAGGGCACAGACTTTTAACTGTGCTGGCCTTGCCGTTTGGCTGGCTATGGATTCCCATGGCTTCCGACTACAGGTGCTGTTCATCGTCACTCAGGAAATTCTGATTTCAACTTTCACATCCTACTATTTATTCAATTCACAGCTTTTATTTCTTTTGGACTTATGGTTTATCCCTTATCTTTTGTAAATTTAAAATTCAATTACATACACCTTTCGGTAATGTATGGCACATCTAGGTCTTGGGTGGGATTTTATTTCAGAATATAGAGTGTGTAAATTTACTAAAAGTCCAAGCCCACATTATATATACCATTTTAACATAAAAATAAACTTTTTACCCTTTATAAATATGTAAAAAGATTAAAGTGTAGATATGAAGGTTGAGAAGAAATAAATGTAAAACAAACTCTGCTAATTTTAAGAACACTATAATAAGTAAATTAAAACTTAGAGAACAAATTAGTACCTAGAAAATTATTATCAGATTCTTCTAAGAAATGTGTTTGTGTGTGCATGCACACATATAAATTGCTAGAGTAGAGGTGAATTCATGAACAACTATATCATATTGCTATAAGATAACTACACAGCACTTGTTCTGATTGGTAACTATTTAGTGTCATCTTCAAAAATAGATTTGATTACTAAAATTTTCAGAAAGACTCATAGATTTCATACATAAAGAAAGTAATCTTTAAATATATCCAAAGCTGATTAAGTGTTTTCATAGAATGTGTTTTTTTTACAGAGAAAAAAGTAACTTATTTTACAAAATAAGTTATCTTTGTTAAAACTGTAGAAACAGGGATTTCCAAATGTAATAAATGAACCAATTTAATATTAACTGTTAGATGTAAGGGATTTTTTTATGAAAGGACAGAATTAGTAATATATGAGAAATCAGTGAACATTATCATAGTTGATAAATTATCATAGGATTTTTGAATACTTTTTTATTCATGAAAAGTATTACAGCGTTTCTCAATTGTTCTGTTTCCTGTTAAAAAAAATAAAAGGCAGATGCCATCTGAAGAGCAAATACACAGAGTAAAAAAACATAAAACATTTATGTTTTTATGAAAACGGTACTTCTTCCAAAAAGATATTAAGTATATTATAAACGTAAACACAATGGTAAATAGGGCACTGAAATCTATAAACAGAACTAAAGGCCTTTTAAACTATGAGAAATAAATGTTTCTAAACACATAAAATGTTGCTTGTTGCAACATGTGTATTGCTGGAGTTGAATCCCAAATTTCACTTTGACATTCCTGGCAGTTCAGGCAAATTAAAAATGTTATGCTATAAAATTTTCATGGCTTAATAAAAGCAAGCAAGTAAATTTATAGGGAGAAATATTTTGCCCTCTTACTAGCACTTCATCTTCTCTCTGAGAAGTCTAAAGATGCTCATTTAAAGCATTTGTGTCCAAATTGAGGCCAAGCAAATGGCTCACAGCACCGTCTGTGGTGAGGCCTGCCAGACCCAATACATTTGGGAGCCAAATGTTGAAAACTAAGGAAGAAGTGAGAATTCCTGTTTGTGTCAAAAAGTAGGTGATGCTGACAAAATACATGAATAAATAAGTGAACAATGTTAAAAATGGATTTTAAAAATTGGATACAGCTGTTAAACTTTGTTTTATCTCCTACTACTGGTATGTAATAAAAATATATTAATGTGATTTCCATGAATAATTTATACTACTAACGTACAAAAGAAAAACCTTTTTATATTTCACTTATTTGGCTGAATGTATTTAGAGGTAGAATGACTGTGTATACTGAACATTTTAGAAAGCGAAAGACATAATTTAATCTTTTTTTATCTGTAAGAGGAATTTGTCATGCCTGGTCGTAAACGAATTAGGTACATCTTCAATGTTGCAATAAACGACTAATTGGAAACCAAATAACTCGCAAAATATTGTCAGCCAGCCATTGTAGTTACTACATTTCTCTCATTTGTTGGGGGGCATCCCTAAAGGCTTTCTAAAGCAAATCAAATGATTGTTTATTATATCTGTTATTCTCTCCCTGAAAGGTACTTTGTTCAATGCAATATTCTTTGAAATGTGTTGGAGAAGTTCATAGATAGCTGAAGGATGTGGGATATGTAAGCTGCTTTTATTTGCCCTAAGTATATTTTATTGCGGTTCTCTTTGTTTTTCTGTTACATGCATTGAATAGATGCATTCAGTCCAGACAGGGACGGAGAAACTGAAATCTCCAAATGGAACTTGTCTGCACCATTGTACGACATACTGAACTCAGAACATCTCTGCTCCCGATATAACTTGCTTCATGCTTAACATCCCTCATGCCTCTGTGTCTTACCATGAGTTTTTGATACCACATTCGCATCTCTACCTCTCTCTTCTCCTCCTTGAAGGATTTTAGATCTTAAAACAATGCACTTTAGATAAACAAAATCCATACTTACATAGAGAAGATCTCACTTTGTTTTCACCAACTTATTTAAAACTCCCTATTGAATGAGAATCCCTAAAAGTTTTCACATTCCCAAGCTAACCTAACAAACTGTTTGTCTCATTTCTCACACCCACGCATCCACTCACAACAAAACTGAATTGTCATCTCTCAAGTATAACATAGAAGTTATGCCACCAGCTGTCTGATACTGGCTTCTGCTACAATCTCAGCTGAGAGAAATGCTTACTGAAGATTCTTTGAAAAATATATTTTTTCTGGCTACTCTATAAGTATGGATTGAGTGACACACATACAAAACATTTATTAACCCCTCTCAGCAATAAATTCTATTTAACTCCATTTAAAAATATTTCTCATAGCTTTTATGGATGATGTGCCATAAAGCCCCATTAAACAGTTTCTGCTTTTACTCTAAAACTATTTTTATGACACTATCTACTATTTCATTCTATGATCTCCTTATGAAATTCTAAACAGCTATTCTTTTTGGCAATGTATACTAAGAAGAGCTTTGTTTTCTTTAATTAATTGGTTGTGTTCCTTTATTTTAGAAATTAAAATCATGTACCAATTGCATTTTATTTCCCTTTTTATTCTTGAAATGAAAGTTGAAGCAGAAGGATAAAAACTATGTGAGGATGAGTTTTATTTCTTTTTTTCTCTTGCCCTACTTTTATTGTAAGTTTTTTCAGCCCAGCATTCCTTGGTATTCTTGTTTTTGTTTTGTATATTTTTGTGCATTTTCTTGTTTTCACTATAGTTTCTACAATAAGTAAGGTATAAATAGGAAAATAATGTGTGGTCGTATAAATTATGCACATATATATTTTTAAAGATTTTGTTTATTTATTTTTAGAGAGAGGGGGAAAGAGAAAGAGAGGGAGAGAAACATCAATCAATGTGTGGTTGCCTCTCATGTGCCCAACTGGGGACCTGGCCCACAACCCAGGCATGTACCCTGACTGGGAATCAAACTGGTGGCCTTTTGGTTCTCAGGCTGGCACTCAATCCACTGAGCCACACCAGCCAAGACTGCATATGCACATATTTAACATCACATAAGGAATGTTGTCAGCATTTAAATTGATATCAAACAATGCTGTAAAGTCTAAATATAAATACACATAGATATAATAGTATATAGATATATCCATCTAACAATTCAAGATCAATAAAAGAATAATTTGCTTCAATATCTTTTAAATAAGAACTGACAGGGGAATTTGTTGAAATCAAAACTTTGTAGACATTTTGGCTGAAGTTATGCTTTTAACTATAAAATAACCAAAATTATAATGTGTTATTCAAAAGAAATAGCATTAATTACTAGACCACTTTAGATTTTTAGAAAGATTACTTTATAGCTTGGCAGAGTATAGATGTTAAATAATCATTTGCATATCTTAAGATAATTTAAACAAAACATTATTGCTTTCATATATGAAGGTGATAATGGACATAATTAAAAAACAGATGTGTTCTTGTGAGAAAGAAGATAAATTTTTTTTCTTTCACTTCAGAGCTTCTCTGGAGAAAATTATACCATTAATTAATAGGCTGGAATATTTTATTAAAGATATGGAGTAGTACATTAGTCCTCTGTATGCATTCCATATACGAGGTCTGTCCAGAAGGCATCCAGCCATGTACTAAGATAAATAAACATTTACTGAAGAAGAAACAAGATACAAGAAACATTGTACATAGATCAATGATGCCTCAGTCTCCTTCAAAGTAGGCAACTTGGGACCTCACACAGTTCTCCTAATTGCCATCAGCTTCCCCGTTGTCTTTTCCTGAATCTCACTGATGGTAAATCTCTTCCCTTTAAAGGTGATTTTAGTTTTGGAAAAAGCTAGAAGTTGCAGGTTGCCAAATCAGTGCTGTAGGGAGGCTGAGTCACCTGGGTGATTTGATGTTTTGCCAAAAAACTCTGTATGATACGTGATGCATGAGCAAGCATATTGTGATGAAGCTGCCAATCACCAATTACCCATAGCTGCAGCCTTCTGAAACATCTAAATAGTTTCCATGGAGTAATGATCACCTGATTGATTATTCATTAGAAAAAAGTCAAAATCACACCAAAAAAATAACTCAGAATCTTAGAGCAGCTCTAGAAATCCCCTTGACATGTTGAATGAGCCAAAGTTGACAGGTTGCATGTTAACACTGGGTTCATAGGTTATAAGTACAGTCAGTTATTGGACAGTACAGAAGTGTGACAGAAGACCTTCTCCAAATAAAATAAGCACTAAAATTATATCAACTAATGAAAACCACATTTAAAATTCATCTCCATACTGCATTAGTGAGCTCTTACAGAGTGCATTCAATATAACCTAGGATAATACAAAAATTTCACTGGGCTAATGTGATATTCGTATGATCAGTTTATCTGCAAGCAGGGAAAATAGGCATTAAAGTGCGGTGTGCAACATCTTAAGATAGTTTAGGAAAACTTTTATGATCCTCGAGTATGAGAATTATGTGCAGCTTGGTAGAAATAGGCGAGAAATAGGAGAGTTCACAGAAATTATTGCAACATGTCCTTGCCTTCTTCATGCTGCCAACCTAACTTCTACAAATCAACAGACATGCTAAATAATACAGCATCATGCAAAGGCAGGGAACAGCATTTGAACCTTACAAAATGTTCAATAAGCAGTTTAATCATCACCATGACATATACTTGGCTGCATCTTTGTGTTTGATTTCAGAGTATCCTGAATTGTTACCTCCTATACTTTAGTCACGTATTTCATGAAAAGACACTTAGCTTATGGAGTCTCCAGTACATGATCTGAAATACTACATATACTATACTATATAGAAAATACTGAATGTTTACTGGAGTTATTAAATAGGACACACAAAGAGAAGTGGGTCCAGAAAAACAATGAAGAAAAAGGCAAATCTTCTTGAGAAAACAACCACATTTTTGCCCTGTGAAATTATTTCACTAACTTCTTTTTTAAAAGATATTATTTATTTGTTTTTAGAGAGAAGGAAGGGAAGGAGAAAGAGGAGAGAAACATCAATGTGGTTGTCTCTCATGCGCCCCCTACTGGGGACCTGGCCTGCAACCCAGGCATGTGCCCTGACTGGGAATCGAACTGTGACCATTTGGTTCACAGGCCTGTGCTCAATCCACTGAGCTACACCAGCTGGGGCTTTCACTAGATTCTTAAGCTATCAGAAATTATTATGCCCAAGCAAAATGATATTGTCCTGCTTCTCTTTAACATGCAGTCAACTGAGCTGGTACCTGAAACTAGTAGAATGATATTTAGTAAGCTTTTAAAGAGGAAGATCCTTCTCTAAACACCTAGATTCAACACAGGCAAATAAATATTTCTTTTTTTTTTAACTGAACAACTATAATTAGTTTACTTCCTTAAGAATTTTTACTGACATAGTATTTTATTAACTTCCATAAAACAATGCAAAGCCAACTTTCTCATTTGTATCACTGTCAAATATAAACTGACTCTTTGAGTGACTGGATGTTTTATAGTTATTCTTAAATTTACTTGTCAATATATTGACCAAAGTGCAATGCTGAGAATACCAATTCAGCAATTTAAAGCTGAAAGAAAAGAGTGAGCAAACCATTTTCAAGTTGAGTATTCACATTAAGCTAGGAGAACAGTCTCCACAAATTGTCCAATAAATTATTCTTTTTTGGAGGGGTACAGACTCTCTCTTCAGGGCAAAAAATAATCTAATCTATTACAAGTCAAGTGAGAATTTTAAGACCACCAGAGGATCTAAACTCTAAAAGAAAAGTAAAAGTAGTGTACAAAAATCACTGAATTTTCAAGGCAAAATAGTCCTAAGAGATTTGGTATTGTAAAACACATTGAAATATAAAGGAGGAAATTAATTGTGACCTATTCCTTCCTTAATCACTTTAACATGAGAAAAGAGGCACTCATGGAGGGGACAGGACTGAGTAAAAGACTGGACTAAATCCCACTAAATCAACCTTGTATTGACTACACCTTAATTCTGTAGGTAAAACCATCAGCAACTCCAGAAATATAATAATAAGCTAAAAAAACAGAGCCTCATTAATAAGCTCAAATATTATGAAAAGACATATTGTTTAATAGGCGAACTGTTCTTTGCCTCACCATTATTTTTATTGTTCTACATCATCTTCCCAGCACGGTGCCGTAGAGCTTTCCGCCATCATGGGAATGGGCTGCACCGTCCAACAGAGCATCCATCAGTCACAGGTATTTATCTAGCACTGGAAATTATAAACTAATTTAACATTTTTATTCAATATGAATGAATGTAAGATCTAATATCTGTATTTGGCTAGTAGCTATTGTATTGGAAAACACGGATATAGAGAGCTATCCAGCCCCATGAAAGTATCTTCTTTAAAAATCTATTCCCTCTTATTTCTATATTCCATTTTCAGAAATGTTTTATTTTTTTGTATATTGCTTAAATTAATTTCTTACATTTAGCCTTTTGGCTTTTTATTGTTTTCAAATGTTAACGCTTCAGAAGCCTTGAATAAATAATACATATATACTTGCCATCATCAATGGTATACCACACTATGTGAAGATGAAGCTATAATGTTTTTAAATGATGTAAAATTTAGTCAAAAGAAGTTTCAAAAAAATGTTTCAGGAAACAAAACTACATGCACACAAAGCTTTCTAAATTAGAAAAATTAAGATGCAAGAAGTATGATCCTACAGCCTTAAGTACTGACTATGTCACAAAAGCTAAATAAACCCCAAATTGAGGAGTCCCTTATCATCTTCTTTCATATTATCACTCATGTGCATTTGTGTTTTTTCCACATGAAATTTGTTTGTTCTTAGATTTTAAATTAAGTAAGCTGTTTGAGAAGAATGAGAAGATAATTACTTTTGGAATTGCTTCATAATAAAACATGATTTTTTTTGCTTCAGTTTTTATTTCACTTCTATGTTTTTGCACATAACAAAAATAGAGGTATTCTTAAATACTAGATAGTAAAAAAGTAACATTTTAAAACTTTCTTCAAACCAACAGTAGAATGCAAATGAAAGTATAGTAATTTATGGGAAATAAAAAACCCCAGAAGAGTTTGGTACTATATTTCAAGTCTATGAAAAAAACTTAAAAATCATTAAAAGTACTACTACTGTGAAGATCTGTATTTTGATAAGTCTGTGTCCTATTTCTGACAATGTCCCCGAGACAAGAAAAGGACATTTCTTTTCACATCAACTTCTCAGTGCTAGGAATTTAAGATAAGCCCAATCATTCCTTCCTTATTCAAAATCATAAAAACTTTCTATTTTTAAAATATAGTCTGTAGAAAAAGACTCTCATGCCAAGCAGCACTCTTCTTAAAGAGGCAGCTTTCAGCTTGGGAAGATATTCACAGGCCGGCAAAAGTCTCCTGAAATTCCGTTGGACCACGGCGGACCTATCCAAACCCCCGCCCCATGCCTCCTCCTCTGACTGCTCTTGGGGACCAAGCTAAATACGTAGCACAACTCTGAAAACAAAAGGCACTTCACTAAAGTCTTAGTATTTCCAGGTCTGACACTTTGAGAGTCATTTGGGTTTACACAATATTTATAGAACTCATATAGCCAACATTTAATTTATAAAATCCTAGTACCTGCCTCGTTTATTATTGTAAAGAGGACTAAGCATTAGTTCTTTTCTGGAAGTGGCTGAAATCCTAATACCAAATAGTCTTATGTATCTTATGGCCAGAGCTAGTACTGTCTCGTCCTTGTTGGCCCTATAATTCTTCTTGACAAAGACTAAAGGAAATGCTGAAGTCTGGAATACCATGAGTTCATTAAACCAAAATGCAATGATCCATGAGTACGGGGTAGGGACTCCAGTGATACAAGTACAAAAGGCATGATCCTTGTTTTTAAGGTGTCCTATAAAATATAAGGCATCTTATAAAATATAAAAAATAAGATGTGAGGAGTAGAATCAGAAGTAGATGGTGGGTGAATCATTAATGCAACAGAGTGGAAAACACAATGATACATGTTTTATAGAGTTTTACAGAAGTACCAAAGGACTCACCCAATACACACAGGCACGGTTAGGGAAGGTTTTCTTCAAGATGTGAGGTTTTCCCTGAACATTCAATAATGTGTAGCCAGGGGAAGGTAGGGACCCAAGAAGAAATTAATTCTGGTAGTGGCAAGAGAGCAATCAAACATTGAAGAAAAAGAGAAAAGCAGGGGACTGAAATGAATTTGCCCTCAGAAATTATTGTGAAGAAGATTGTGACAATGAAACTGCTGCAGTGAAGAGTGGGAAAATCACGGGGCAGGTGGGATGCGTCGGCTGAAAAACCATTTTAATGAGCTGGGATCTTCTAAGCCAAGTAATGAGTCACTGAAAGCTTTCCAGCTGTCTATGGTCAAAGCAACTGGGAGCAGCATACCTGATGTCTGAGCAGATGAGGAAAAATGAAATGAATTATGAGGAAGCATCAGAAAGACAGATGTAGCATGGACCACTGATCACCAGAGAACCCTGGGACCTGTTACTGCAGCCACACAAAGTGGGGGCAGGGAGCTGGTGCAGGACACAGAACATGAATCCGAGACCAAGCTCCTTTCACTGAAAACACGTGTGACTCGTGAAAAGGATCTCAGAAAAAAAAATGGAATTGAAGTGAACTCTTAAAGTTGAAAGGCTAGTGAAGCTGATCGCTTTATGTTCTGCTTTGTCTTATAACATTTTAAATTTCTTACTTAGTTTAAAATTTAATGAGTGTGTTAGGAAAATAGCCTCTTTAGCTTTTTCAACATACCAGGTAATTTTCATATTTTTTGATACTTCATGAATCAGAGAAATATCCTTGCCAATATGCAGGTTTGAGTATGGGTGTTTAGAAGTGACAGCCCCGGTACTGAGCAGTCCTGAGGTGATCCCGCACTGAGATGATGAGGTGGTAAGAGACTTCAAAATAAAGATCAATAAGGGTAACTCCATGGAGAAAGACCGCTGAAGCATAAGCAATGGTATTTATATTTTATTCATCCAACTTGCGTAATGGTGCTACCGCTGTGCATTGGAGGGTGAGGTTTGCTGTGAGATTTCAATAGAAGTAAATACTGAACTGGAAACAAATGGTGTGTAATGGACAGTTTAAGCTAAAGAAGCCATTTCCACGGTTCGTCGCTGAGAGCCCATCCACTGTTAATGCCACCCAGTCTCATGGCGGTGTGACATGTAATACGGTTCGTTCTGCAGTGCTCAGTGTTGACTCTAGCGACAGGTTTGTCTGTGGTCATAGTTTTAGTTCTGCTGCTTCAGTTTGGAGCAAGGAGGGTGTCAAGACGACACATCTCTGAAAACTATCACTTCTCTGTATGGTGAGAAGGTTGGGTTCACTGATCTAAAATGTTTTCATTTTAATTCTTCCACACAGTTAAGAGTCCTCGTGGCTTATATTTATATACTCAGTTTGTATTTATATCATATTCTCTACAAAAAGTGTAGTGCTTTTGTTCATTATTCTTATACCTGTTAGGATAATCAAATTTAGCCTCTTCAAAATTGATCAAATCAAGCATTAAAAAAATTAACATATGATGGCATATTTATATATAATAAAATTATAGCCTAATTAATTTTATTAGAAAGTTTCTAGAAGATATATTTATGATACATATTTTTGCAGATTTATTAATTTCCAGTGGTAGGATTTACTACGGCCCTTTGAAATTTTTACCAATGAAACACAATGATGAAAATGAAAGCGTAAAAATACAATACTGGGTTTGGTGTAGCCAGTACAGATAAATATCACACATGCACACACATATCTGTACTGTCTTTAACTTGCTATGTATAATTTTTGCACATGACCTTCCAGATTTCAAGTTAAATCTGAATGGCTTTGAAGTAGATAATACTTGTTAGATTTACTATAAACCAGTAGAAAGTTATTGCATTCACTAACAACTTACAGGTAGTTTTTCATATGGCATTTTTTGGCCTCAGAATCAAAGTCAATAACAGTATTTTAACAAGTATTGGCTATATTATATTTTCAAAACCCATAAATTATGTAATTGGCTTCTCAATTATTATAACAAAAACAAATACATTTTTATTTATGGTGGTATAATATGTTTTTAGAATATGGGGAAGTTGTCAGAACAAAGATTATTAAACTAATACTTTATACACACTTTCATTTGTTAGTTGGATTGTTCATTTGTTAAAGAGTAGTTATGATTAAATATTCTTGAATGTTAAACTCTCAAATCAATGCTTGCAGCATAGTAAAATATGTATTAGAATGAAACACTTGAGTATAACCTATTGGGAAGAATGTTCAAATTTATCTTGTTATTTCAAATCTTAATTATATATCTTAAGAATAGTTACAGATTCGGCCCTGGCTGATGTGGCTCAGTAGGTCGAGTGCCAGCCTGTGAAACAAAGGGTTGCTGGTTTGGTTCCCAGTCAGGGCACATGCCTGGGTTACAGGCCAGGTTCTGGGTAGGGGGTGCTCAAGAGGCAACCACATATTGACGTTTCTCCCCCTCTCTTTCTCCTTCCTTCCCTCTCTCTAAAAACAAATAAATAAAACCTTTAAAAAAGAAAATCATTAAAAAAAGAATAGTTATAGATTTGTATAATTTATACTCAGTGAATACAAAGTGATAAGAATAAAAAGGGCATTACAAATAATAATCACACATAATCTAATGTTATAAACACAATGTTAATCACCTCATTTGTATATTTTCTAAGAACACAAAGTCATAGATTTTGTGATTTTTTTTCATAAATATGGGTTTAATCTACAGTAGAAATCAGTTTAGGATTTTACCATAGAATTATATTATAAGCACTTTCACACTTCTTTCAAGTATATTTTGTGATAATATATTTATTTATTCAATAATTCTGTTGTTGGATATTAAGGGGTTTCTATTTGGGCTGTTAGAAGTATTTCTGGTACAAATATTCTTATACTATAATCTTTATGTAAATATTTTATTTTTTTAGTTTCTTTTTTGTTGTTGTTGTTCAAGTACGGTTGTTTCCATTTCCCATTAGCACTCCCCCCACCTCCCACCCTCAATCCTTCCCCTCTTGGGCTTTGTCCATGGGTCCTTTACACATTGTGTAACTATTTCTTTAGGATAAATTCCCAGAAATAATATAGTATTGGGTTTTTTATCCTTATGCAATTTTTTCACATTTTTTATTTACAATTTTTTTTCAATTACATTTAATATTATTTTGTATTAGTTTCAGGTGTACAGCATTCTGATTAGACAATCATATACTTTACAAAGTATTCCCTCTGATGTCTACATTACCCACTGGCACCATGCATAGTTACTACAATATTATTGTATTATTGGCTGTGTTCCCTATGCTGTACTTTACATTCCCATGACTATTTCTTAAGTACCCATATGTACTTCTCAATCCCTTCACCTTTTTTTACCCGGTTTCCCAATCGCCGTCCCCTCTGGCAACCATTTCTAAACTAGGCAGATTTCTGATAGAAATCTCTGCAGACCTCAGAGGACAATTCTGAGCTATGATTCATTCACAGTGTCCACGAGGTGATTCTGATGCACCATCTGTGGCATAACGACACATTCAGTTTTCAGCTACCTTTAGTTTATCTCCTGGACCCAGACTGCCTTTGAACCCTTGATCTCTCTGACAGAGAAATTTATTTCTTTTTTTCCCAAAGCGCTCCTACCATTTTGCTTTCTGAAAAGTAATGCACGAGAGTTCCAGGAGCTCCACATTCTCATCCTACTTGGTATGCTTAGTCTTTTTTATTTTAGTCATTATGATAGGGATGCAGTGGCATTTGATTGTGGTTTTCATTTTTATTTCCCTAATGCCCAATAATATTGAGCACTTTTTTTCATGCCAGAGAAATTTCTGATGATACTGCTGTAGAAAGTTCTTTAAATCAAAAATCCTGGAGGACCAGGTGCTGTGCCATGTGATCTTGGCCGTCCCCAGTGAGTGAGCAGGTCAGGTCAAATGAACAGGAGGTCATCTGACTGGGGACAGTCCCCTGGTGTCAGCAGAGGTTTAACTAGGTCAGCAGTCTTTCAACATTTTTGCTTGGTCATACCCTGAAATAATTATGAAAAAAATATAGTCTCTTGTATGCATTTAGTTGACATTTAACTAACAGGAAAAGTAGTAAACATTTTATAAGGTGAAATAAAATAAGGATTGGCTATAGATGGAACAAATATTTGTTGAACATTTAATGACATGATTTTATAACATCTATTTTTATTGAAATAAAAATTAAATCTGAAAAATGTCATATAAAATTTTTGCATGTGGATTTTTTAAAAAATATTTTGACAAAAGGTGATAAACCCGAGAATTATTCTAGTTACATATTAAAGCTAACCTATACTGATTCCACTTTCCTGAATCTGGAACATCTCAACAGAAGCCAAGCCTCAGGCTAAACAAAAGTAAGTATAACACGGGAAAAGAGAGGACGCCAAATAGGTTAAGGTATCTTGATCCATCAATTTAAAATGTTTCCCGAAAACAGTGTTTCAAAGTACCCTTTGGTTACTGTCTGAGGGGAGGGGTACCATTCCTGACCATTGTGTCAGCTAAGGTTGGGTTGTATGAGGACTGTGACTTTCTTCTGCAAAGTGGGAATAAAGACTGTTGTGAGTCTAAGCTTGGCACGGTGGTTTCATGAGAAATTACACATGGAAGTCAACTATTCAAGAACTGAAAATCTTCTTTGCATATTCCCAGAATTATGTATACCCAAGTCTGAAAACTCTTAGATGAGATTAATTTCATTTGCTATTGATTCATGGACATGAAGTGCTCAATCTGAACTTTAACATATGCTGATAAAATTTTCTCCATGAAGACATACAGAAAATGTCAGATCCAGCAAGTCCATATAAAGTCTACTTTGAACAAGATGCCTCATTAAGCCAGCAAATGTAGTTACCGATATTGCTCTGCCAGGGAAAGTTCTGGACTGAAGTACTGGAGCAAACCTGAGACTCGTCTTCCTTGTGCAGCACAGCCGTAGCCTGTGCGTCTGATCAGCTTTCTGCTGAGGGGGAAGCACACAGACCAGCCTGCTTATCTGGGTGCAGGTAGCCTGGCTTGCTCTTTCAAGCACACAACCTCCCCTCCGCCCCCAGAACCTCAGCCGACCAAGCAGTGATCCTGAATCGCATCTGCTCGAAGGCACTTTTGCTGCCTGGTAACTCATGAACAGCCGCCGCTGCTACCACCCATCCGTCCCAGCCTTGCAGCTCTTCCAATCTGACATTGAGAAGACAGGGTTAAACTTTTCCATTTTCATTTTTCTTAGTGTTGATGTAATTCTCATAGGCCAGTGGAGTACTTTTGATGTTTTGCATGATTTAATTCACTTACTTAAGCTTTAAATGAAATTTTGACAGCTAAGTTATATAAATTCCATTTTCAGTACAGTGGCCATATATCATGGTTTGTCTGAGTCAGTCCAAATTTGCACTCCTGTCCTGCATAAGCACCAGTGTTTTGGTAAAGTTTTAATAACTGGCTCCCCAGAAATGAAAGCCCTGATTTTGTAGCATTTGATGATTTTGGTGGAGAAAATGACCCTACTTTGGCTGATCACAAGCTAGCAACATTTAACTTGGAGTTGGAATGAGTGCATACAATCTTCTTTTTTCCAGCTTCAACGAGGTAAAATGTACAAAATTTAGTATATGTAACATGTACAATGTGATGTTTAATACACGTATACATTGTGAAAAAATTCCCCAAATTAAACTAATCAGCACATCCATCATCTCACAAGGTTACTTTCTTTATTTGGTTATTGTTGAGAAAATGTAAGATTTACTCTCTTGGAAAGTCTCAATTATACCACAGAATAATGTCAACTATAGTCGCCATGATATATATTAGATCCTCAGAATTTACCCACCTGGTAACTTACATTTATTACACTTTTATCAACCTTCTCCATTGCCCCACCCTCCCTCCAGCCCCTAACAATTACTCTCTGTTGCTTTGGGTTTGACTTTTGGTCACTGTTTTTGCATTTCTCCTGTAAGTGATACCATGTTGTATATGTCTATTTGTCTAGCTTTTTAGGTTTAACATTGCACCCTCTGGACTCATTCACATTGTCCCAAATGGCAGAAACCTCTTTCTTTTATAAGGCTGAATAATAGTCCATTGCATGTATATGTTGGTGTGTGTGTACATTTTTAAATCCATTCATCTGTGGAGGGACACTTAGGTTGTTTCTATATCTTAGTTTATATGGATAATGATGCAATAAACACAGAAGGTGGAAATATCTCTTTGAGCTAACAATTTCATTTCCTCTGAATGTAAACTCAGAAGTGAGATATGGCACTTATACTTTTAACTTTTTTAAAAACCTCCATACAGTTTTTGATTCAGCTGTACCAATTTACATTCTCACTAACAGTGTTAAATAGTTCTCTTTTCTCCACATCCTTGCCAACACTTATTATCTCTGGTCTTTTTGATGATGCTATTCTAAAAGGTGATATGATATCTCACTGTGATTTTGATATGCATTTCTCTGGTGATTAATGATATTGAGCATCTTTTCATGTACCTGTTGATCATTTGCATGTTGTCTTTGAGAAAATGTTGTTCAGGTCCTTTGCTCATCTTTTAACTGGATTTTGTTTTATTTGCTTCTGAATTCCTTTTCTATTTTTGGATATTAATCCCCCATTGAATATGTGATTTGCAAATGTTTTCTTCCATTCCATAGGTTGCCTTTTCATTTTGTTGATGGCCTCCTTGCTATGCAGAAGCTTTTTAGTTTGAGGTAGTCCCACTTGTTTATTTTTGCTTTTGTTGCCTTTGCTTTTGGTGTCAAATCCAAAAAATCTTGCCAAGGCCAACGTCAAGGAACTTACCCTCTCTGTTTTCTCCTGGTGGTTTTAAAATCTCAGGTTTTATGTTCAAATTTTTAATTCATATTGAATTGATTTTTGTTCATGGTGGGAACTAGGAGTCTAATTTCATTCTTCTTCATGCAGATATTCAGTTTCCTCAATCCCATTGATAGACGATACTATTATTTTTCACTGTATATTATTGGCTCCTTTGACAAGTATTAGTTGATTGTATATGGATGAGTTTATTTGAAGGCTCTCCTTTCTGTTCCATTGACCTATGTGTCTGTTTTTATTTCAATACCATATTCTTGTAATTACTAGTACTTTGTAATATAGTTTGAAGTCAGGAAATATGATGCCTCCAGTTTTGTTCTTTCTACTCAACATTGTTTTAACTATTCAGGTTTTTTTGTGGTTGTGGGTACCTACCTTTTTATTTCTGCAAACATTGCACGACCATCTCTTGCAAGTCCCTAGGAGTAGGCTCTTACACACCACCGTAGCAGGGGGCTACCCTTTCACATTTTAACATGTGCCAGTGTGGAGAAAGAAATTATATTCAACCTACTTTTAAACTATTGGAAGTTTATGAGGCACTAAGTAAAACTCTAAATTCATTTGAAAATATTAAGCTTCATTCATAATATTGGTGAAGAGCTTGCCTTAACTTTAGCTTTGACTTGTGTTAGAAGAAACTAAGGTTTCTTCTAGAAGTCAAATTTTACACATGAATAGTTATATCTTTCCTTGAAACCTAAGGTGATATATAACAATTTTTGTTACAGAATTCAGTTGGATTAGCTCTTAAATGAAGAGGATGATAACAATCTATTTTTTCCTCTCTACATCAACTTAAATATATATCAGTGTGAATGTCAAATTAAAAATAAATGAAGTTTACGTTTAAGTAAAATGTGTGATATAGCATTTTCAAATTTTATTCATGGAATATTTTTTTCATCTAAGTCTCATAATGAAAAACTTTTCCTCGACAATATAATTCATTCAGGGTCTTATTTTAAATAGGTACAATATATTTATAAAGAAATAAATAATACAATAAAACAAATAGAAAATGTTTCCTCCCCTGTGTTATTCTTCTTAGTTGCTTAGTCCTAGGTTTAGTGCTTATATTTTATGCTATTTTTTAAAAGATTTTATTTATTTATTTTTAGAGAGAGAGGAAGGGAAGGAGAGATGGAGGGAGAGAAACATCAATGTGTGGTTGCCTCTCAAGAACCCCTAACAGGGGACCTGGCCTGTAACCCAGGCATGTGCCCTAACTGGGAATCAAACCAGCAATCCTTTGGTTCGCTAGTGACACTCAATCTACCGAGCCATGCCAGCCAGGGAAAAAGTGCTTATATTTTAATGACAAAAAATTATTCCATCTTTAAAATAACAATATTTCCTTCCTTTATATTCCCCTAAAATGCCTCTGGTTTGGAACTAAAGGGGTCCTCTCTCTCATTCTTTCTGAAATGATACTCATGCCACACATATCTTGCATGTGAAGAGCCCTGAGACGGGCAGCTGATGCAGTTTCTTGCACCCTCTCAGGGCATTCCAAGAAATTAGTGTTCACAAAATTTCCTAGTGAATGTTCCCAACCCATGTAATGACATGTAAATGTGAATTTTAAATATTTTAAGTCAAAATGTTGAACTTCACTACCATACTCCCAATCCTTATATTTAAAGATTTGTAACATTTATTCTATGTTTAATCTTCTACCAAGAAAATCCAAAGACTTCAGATAACATACAGTATAATTTACTATCATGTATGTTGGTAAACTATTCCAGTATTTGTCTTTAACAAAGAAAAGGACCGCAGGCAGTATCACATGCTACCTGAATACTAACTATAAAAACTAATGAGCACTGTAATAACCTCTCTAGGGATGTATCACAAAACATTATATATAACATTTTATCTCCGCTCACAACCCTGTATCTTAGAAATTTGATAGTAGTAGCCCTGGATGGCGTAGCTCAGTGGATTGAGCTCGGGCTGTGAACCAAAGTGTCGCAGGTTCGATTCTCAGTCAGGGCTCATGCCTGGGTTGCAGGCCACAGCCCCCAGCAACTGCACATTAATGTTTCTCTCTCTCTCTCTCTTTCTCCCTCCCCTCCCTCTCTAAAAAAAATTAATAAAATCTTTAAAAAAATGAGACCACCAAAAATAGGTTTAAAAAAAAGACAAAAGAAAGTTGTTGAATTCTTTTGTTATTTTACAAGAACGATGGGGTGCATGTTAGCCAACATGCCTGCATATTTCTGACAAGCAAACTCGAGACAGATGGCCTCGTCCCCAGGTGGCATTTGTTAGAAACGGGTGTCAAGGGGCGATTCCTCAGAGCATCTACCTTCCTTTTATTAACTCTGCTTTCAAATATACTCTCATCTTTTAATATCTAGTTGCTTCTTGCGATTTTATTTGCAAATGATGTATCAAATTTTAAGCACAGAATTTCTTAAACTACTATTGTCCTTTCAAATTGTAGGAAATCTTATTTCAAACATTTGACAGAAAAAAGTAGTCAACACAATAGGAAAAGGAGTTGATGAGAAATTTCCAGTGACTTCAACACTTGATTCCCTTTCAGCATTTTAGTTTGTGATTGAATCGGCACAAGGGAAACGGTTGGTATATTACATAAATATTTCATCTTACTAAGTTATGCACAAGCTGTTTGTTTCCAACTTCTGATGGACTTTAGAAACATTTGATGAGACCAAATAGAATTTGTGTCTAGAGGACATGCTTAAGTTATAAAAAATGAAAGACCTCTGTACATTATTGTTCTTTTTCTGTCTAGTGTCATTAAGGCAATATAGTCTTCTCTTAGTTTCAAAACACATTATGATATATGACAGTCTCCTTCAAAATGTATTCCAAATGTACTTTTGTTTTTAGTGATGTTCATCTGGAGATCTACTAAATGTTTATTTCAGCAACTGAAATATATCTTTTATGCTTTTTATTTTTGTTATAAAATTTACTGTGTATATTTTTTTATTTATGCCTCTCAGCCACTCACATAACACGTATATCATATAAACTGCAGTAAGGAAATGATGATGATAATAATACTCTGAGCATTGTGTAAAGTAAAAACTGAGGCCCCAAATTCATCTGCTCTCTAGATGTGTGGCAGCTCATACTGTCATTTCAGATTTACACATTCATTAGCATCCTACAAACAAACGAGACATATCAGAGTCATATGACTCATTTTCTGAACTCAGAGTTTCAGAACTGAATGTGAGACAGCACAGGGAGCAGATAGTCCAACTCCTTAGCGCACATACGAGAACACAGAGCAGAAGGGGTGGTGTGGCCGCGGGCGCTCTGTAACAAAGGTTGGGGCTAACGCCTAGGTCTCCTGACTCACGGTCAAATTTCAGGTGACTCACCCAGGTCACATACTTGAACACCTTCCAACTGCCACATTGCTAGTCACTAGAAAAACCAAATGTAAACCCACAGAGTTTATGTTCTACCCACTCAGCGGAGCAACCTCTTCTCGGTCCCGCTGGATGAACTCTAGTCAAAACCTAGTGATTTTGGGGATACTCTCAGAAAATTAAAAGTTCTCTTTGTAATAACTAGGGCATTTAATCTGCTGCACTACTCAGAAGTCTCCGTCTTTCTCTCTTCTTCCTCCCCTGGGGCCTGCTGGTCCTCACTGCTTTCCCCTGAAGGGGCGATGCATTTCCATCCTCTCTGACTACTCAGAAGTTCTGCTCTTTCTATTTCTTCTCCCCAGTCTGAGAACATGGTGGAAACGATAAAGAAAGAAAGAAAGGAAGATGGAACAATGTCACTTCACTAATACTGCCCTCAGCTGGAGTTTGCTCTTCAGGCCCCTGGCAGGTGCTTAGATCATCTTCCTTGCACTTGTAGGGAACACGTGTTTCTTTGATTCGGTGGAGACAGCTCCCAGCTGCTGGGGGTCCCTTCCCTGCAGGATCCTTTATGAAGTGGAATACCTCTCCCTCAGCTGGTAATTTAAGACGGTTTTCTTGTAGCTGGGGATCCTGGGACCCACCTCTGCACCCGTAACCTTATCCTTATTGATGATGTAGGACATCTGCAGTCCAGCTCTCCCTCCCGAGGGGGAGCAATCAGCATTCATTGTCTGCCAAACTCTGGGAGTGAAAGCCATTCCAATGTGCCAACCTGTCACCTTTAAAGCCACACAGGCCAGAGTTAAACACTGGTCTCCGATGTGTCCCAAGTTCTGTGGTCATCTCTCTCATCCTCCAGCGGGAGCCACCCTGGGCTAGAGGGGCAACCCTTCGCCCCTGAGGAGCAGCAGGGCACATGGACACGAAAAGCTCTCTAAAATTTCTCTTCTTTATACAAAATCCTCTACCTAAGCCTCCCTGGTGTGGTGGGCATGATGAGTAGTCTGAACTATTTTCCCAAGCTTCTTAGGCAAGTCCATTCATTACTTTGGAATGAGTGTGCATTTTCTTGGGGTCTCAACTGAGACTGTGATGAAAACAACTCCATTTAATCATCTTGTCATAGATTCTTAGACAACACGCACCATTCATTTTTTTGCATCCCCAGTGTTTATTTCAGTGACTGAAACACAACAGATATTCAATAACTGTGCTCTTTAAAAATGGTTGAAGTGAGTGTTAATTTAGATCCTGTACCATGTGTTCTCAGAAAGAAATATAAAAGTAATGCTTGATTTATTTTCTCCTACGAGTGCAACAAAAACCATTTCCCCAAGTCTTAATTTCATACCTTTTCTGTCACTGAGATTTTTGTGCCACCCCACTTTTTTTCTTCACCCTTTGACTTAATTTAGAGCTCACCCCTCACTTAGAGTATTCTAAGCATTCCTATTTCTGAATAATACTTTCTTTTCCCTTTAATCAGTATTTTATGCTGTCTTCAAGGTTATTACTCTAAAAATTCAAATTTGATAATATTTTCTATCCTGTTACTCTGCCCTCTGTTTAAAGCACTTCTGTTTTCCTCTCACCCATTGAAGAGGGTCCAAGTTCTCCAAAATGACACAATCGACTTTTTCACTGTGACATCTGTCTCACTCCATGTTACTGACTAGTATCGTTCACCATGTCTACCCTCTTGAATTTCAACAACACTCAACTATGAAGAGCTTACAGATCAGGTCATGTTCTCTCATAATTTCCAACTTTTGCAAATGTATTTATTTCTTTTCAAGAAACACCTTCCTCTCTTGTTTATCTGGTGAACTTTGAGTTCCAGTGCAAATATTTTACAGCTCCATTCATCCTCATTTCTGCTCGATCGAGACCATATGCTATTAATGCATATTTCACTCTACACTATTTGTTTATATACCTGTCTTTTCAACTTGACTGAAGTTGCTTTATTATAATTACTCAATAAATAAATGATCACAAAGAGCAATACATTAAAAGTTGTTAAATTGCTATTGTGTTGGGGAGAGAAAAATGCACACTAAGCATAGCATCTGAATACAAATGGGGAGAATGTGATGAATGAATTAACTGTGTATGTTATATACTATTTATTAGCTTCAGTTACTTCAAACAGTTTAATGACAGTCACTAGAATATTACAACGTCTAAGTCATCTGATTCTCCCTACTCAGACCTCCAAATAGTTTAGTCAACCTAAGACTACAGTGAGCCAAGTGACCTCAACGGTACGAGTATGCACAGAATCAGTATGGGCGTATGCTAAGATTCTCTTGATCAACTACTCACAGCTATTGGGCAATTCATGTCAAGTTGTAAAGGTCTTAAAGGAGAATGAAAGGTTGTGAGACAGTGACAACAGACGCACAGGGGTTTCTGTATTTCCTAGATTGTTATGACCACAGACTCACAGAGTCTGTTATTCTACTGTGACCCATGTGACTACGTGAGACGTTGTGTTTGTGATGTGCTCAGAGCATGCAGGAGCCTCTGAGATATATCTTTAATGATCCACGAGGTAGTTTTAAATTCTCAGCCCACACAAATATGGAAATTGCTATCATAAACTTCTAGAATGCCATGTTTCTTCCCTGAGAAACTGATGTATGAAGAAAGTGGCTCTAATTCTCAGTCTAGACATTTAATGGAGACGTGTCTCTTTAAAATGAAATAACAGGAGCACATTATTTCAATTTTTTTCTTGATGTGTAATTTAATCTTAATTACTTATCTTAGGTTGAATTCCCTTCAAATCAGAGCCTGAGGTAAAAGATGATGTGCTAATATTTTAGTACTGAATTCCATCAGCCCATAGAGATTAAGAGAGAGGGGAGAAAAAGTAGTGAGACATGCAATAAGGAAGAATATACATGAGAAGGGTTACCCAGATGCCCACTGATAATCATCCATCATCAGAGAAGCTTTGTGCATAATGCTATCCAAAGACAATCATCTATCAGAAGCAGTACCTAGTGAATCCCCATCACCTACTGATCAAAGGCTGTGCCACAGTTATTAACTCCCTCCCCCAAGACACACACACAAGGTCTGTGGTACCAGATCCCTTTAGGCATCTGTTAAGGAAGCCACAGTTCCAGTAGAACCTGATCGGTCAAGTTCACAGCAATCCTTTGTCGGTAAATATCAAACATGGAGTTTCATGATGTCATAGAAGAATAGTTGCAGTAGAGACTGGGCTGAGTAACTGAAAACAAATTCAACCAGTTGCTCGGGTCTGTCCAGCAGTAAGGCAGGCACATGCATGGAGCCAAGGAGAAGCACAGACAGACTGCTTTACCTGGATCTCATGCCAGCATGTAAAACCAGCACTGCCTGAGATCTACCTACCTATCTTAGATGGCTGGTTTCTCTGTTCGTTGGTTTATTTATGTTTGCTTGCTTCGGAGGAAGCAGTTGTATATCATTTTTGAGTTGACCAATTAAGAGCAAACGGGTGCTCAGCTTCCACTTAAAAAAATTACTCTTGAATGGTTTCAAACAAAGAAACAAGCAAAATTGGTCCCTGGACTGGAGAGCCTGCGTCAGAGTCCTCTCATGGTCAGAGCACCGGCCTGACTCCAGCCGGGCATGGCTCACGGTCCAGGAACAACGGCGGAGGGAGAGCGGTGTAAAGCAGACTGCACCAATCTGATGAGCCGCTTCCGAAGGAGAGCATGCTTCCTTCTCTTTATGGTACTTGTCTGTTATGAACATCTTTTTAGTCAAAATAATACATTTTCTTTTTTAGTGGCAAATGGTTGCTGTGATAGTGTAACAGGGTGCAGCCAAGAGGGGAACCCCAAACAGGGATTTGTAATAGGGTCCAGGAGAGCTTGGAGGTGATTGGCTCCACAGCACAGGGCCACGCCGGCCCAGAATGCGGACAGCTGGGGCCAATTGTGAGAGGAGCCGGACATTGGGCTGCAGGGGAAGATTGGCGCTGGGATTTAAATCGAGGCACAGCAGCCATTGGGGGTCTCTCTTTTTGGGACCACACAGCTTTGGTGTCTTGGTTGGGACCATGAGGCCTGGGTGAGAGTCAGGATCATGAGGTTTTGGAAGTGCTCCCTTTTGCCACATGGAGGGTGCTGGGAGGACCGTGTGCATTTGTGGGGAACTTTAGTTTGTCTTATTTCAAATGAATAATAAATTCCTTTCCTTTTCACTGATCTCTGGTATTAAGAGACATCTCTCCTCAGGCGGTGGGCAAAATGAACCCAGAAGGTGGGAAGGAACCCTCTGGAGACTGTAACAATAGATGATGGTTTGCCTTATGGGAAAAGAATCTGTGCTGTTCTGTGCAGGGGATCGCGTGCCACCCTGGGCACGTCTGGTGGGAAGGACAGTGATGCTGAAGATCTCCCATCCGGGTCACTAATGGAACTGAGACCCCTGTGTAGACGTTTGCATTGTTCTGAGGTTTCCATCTGAAGAGGTGCTTGGCTTGCCCACTCACTGAACAGTAACAGAATATGTTTTTCTTTTAGCTTCTGATCATCAAGCCATAGCTACCTAATTCATTTTTAAAAATGCAAATTCAAGAACCTGATTGTTTGGAGAGTATGGCTTTAGAGAAAAGAGAAGGAAAACAGATGCGGAAATGTTCCATTCTTTAAAAATATATCACATGTGAGTGCTATATCATCCAAACATTCTCTGACTATGGCTAATTTTGAGATGCATTAGTCTGAGACTTTATGTTCCACATCTTTCTCAAACTCTGTTATAAATGCCGATGGCTACTTGATATGCATTAGGAAAAAATGGGGAGAATAACTGGTATTAAATAATTTAGAGTTCATATTTTTGCTCCATATTCAAATGGTCTTATTTTCCCAATAATAAAAATATAATGTGTTTATCAAAGAAATTTTAGAAATAAGAACAATAGAAGAAAAACTAATAAGCCTCCTAAATTTCTACCCCTGAAAAAAAATCACTGTATAAAGTGGGAATATGTCTATATAAATATGTAGTTAGGTAGCCATATCTCAACTTTTTTCTAATTCTTTTTCAATCCTTCCTGAAGAGCTTTGGAAGACTTTGTAGACCTGGCCTTTTTCCTTCTGGCTTAGGGGTCAACTATTACAGCTCGCTTGACAAATTCTGTCTGAGGCTTGTTTTACTACAGCACACAAATAATAGTGTCTTAATTTTTAGGAAGTTTTAAAACATGAAGGGAACTGTCTTTGGACCTGGCGATCCCACTTCTGGGAATATATATATCATAAGAATCCAGAAACACCTATCAGAAGAATGTATGTCCACCCATATTCATACCAATGCTATTTACAATAGCCTGGATCTGGGAACAGCCCAAGTGCTCATCAGTGGACGAGTGCAAAGCTAGGGTACACTTACACCATGGAATACTATGAGGCTGTGAAAAAGATGGATTTTTTACTCTTTGAGACCACATGGATGAACCCGGGGCGTACTACACTAAGCCGAACAAGCCAGTCAGATAAAGATAATTAACATATGATCTCACTTATGTGTGGAATATAACGAGCAAAACAAAATGTCAAACAAAATAGAACATGGATCCATGGAACAGGCTGACGTATGTCAGAGGGGAGGGACTGAGGAGGCTCTGGATGAAAGAGGGTGGAGAGATTAGCCAAAGAATGTATATGTGTGAGCAATGGACACAGACAGTGGCGTGGTGAAGGCCAGGGGCAGGGGTGGGAGCTGGGTAGAGGTAGGAAAAGAGGGGGAAAAAGGGGACATCTGTAATAGTGTCAAAAGTAAAAAATAAAATCAAGTAAAGAGTAATATTTTATGACACATGAAAATTATAAGATGTTCACATTTAAATGTCCTCAGATGCAGTTTTACTGAAACACAACGATACTCATTTTATAACTCTATTATTATGTTTTTTCATTTATGAGATTCATAAACCTGTCTTATTTCTGGAACCTCTCCTGATTGAGTTTTCATAGAATATTGGCAGCCCATATTGGTTCATCATTCAATTCAAAATTGTACATATATTTTTTAGCTTAAAGATCTTGAATAATTAGTGGAACTGAAAATTTTTTTTTGTTTTTGTTAAAATTTTATTCTAGAAACTTTTAAATATCTACATAAAATCTTACAGCCATAAAATCAACATCAATGCTTATTGTAACAATATCCCTGTAGTAAATGTTAAACTAGTATATTCATGTTATAAAAAATTTATAATATTTTAAGTATATAAGATAATAATAACCTGAAATTCACTGATTATTTGAAAGGGGATTAAAGGACAGGTTGGCTTATTTATTAATTAGTCTTATGTATTTTATAAGAAAGAAGGTCAATTTATTCTCTTATTTCTATATATCATTAAATAATTATTCCTCAAATTTCAATAAAGTCCAATTTTAGGTTCTGATTTCAGCCCTGTGACTGCTATATGCTTGTTATAAAAATGACAGTAACTACTTCTATGATGAGTGTATTGAAGGTTTCAGAGCATGCTGAATATGGATATAAACAAGTGATTTAAAAGCTACAAAGTATAACATGCTATTTTTTATGGAAACATTAGAAAACTAGTTATATTAGTTCACCTTTGGTTGTCATCAAGAATTTAGATAAAGATCATTACTAAAACATACATTTATAAACTTAAGAAAACATTAAACAATTTAGGATTCATCTATATATTATTTATTTTTAACTTCAGCTGTAGACAACAGCTGTGCAAAAGCCTCTATGTTCCAACAGTATGCATGCAAATTTTGAATTCTGCAGAAAAAAATTATTTTTCTAGATTTCACTTCTTTTAACCCATTGTACACCAAAGGGAACAAAAAATGAGTAGATGACTTTGAAAATCTCTTCAATTTATTTACAATAAAAAATGTTGAATGCACTTTATTAACAAAAAAGGAAAGTAAAGATACCTGGAGAATTTTTACCTAAGGAATATGTCATAATACCACAAGGTCAGATAAAGTCACCTTCACTGTGCAACGTTTGGCAACACATGTTACCTCACACGGATGACAAAAGATCTATCTCAGCGTCTGTGAAGAAAATTTAAAGCCTGAATAATATTCATTATGATATTTAATAACTGACATTTCAGAAAATTAATAAGCCAGCCAGAGAAAGACAAATACCGTATGACTTCACTCCTATGTGGAATGTAATGAACAAACTGTATGAACAAGCAAAATAGAAGCAGACTCATAGATGGAGGGCAGGTGGACAGCCAGCAGAGGGGGAGGTTAGGGGTGGAGGGACTGAGCAAAAGGGAAAAGGACTCATGGACACGGACAGCACTGTGGTGACTGCGGTGTGGGGAGGGGGTAAGTAGTAATGGGAAAATACAATAAAAAGGAATAAAAACAAATAAAAAATAAAATAATTTTTTGTTATTTTTAATTGGAACCCTCATGTCATAGTTTTATTTTTTCTAATTTTTTTCCTCAGAGAAAATTAATAGCAACTGGCCTCCTTTGAAAGCTCACTCTTTAAATCAATTTGTTAAATAACATATTGATCTTGGTCTAAGTGAACTATGTCTAAATACAAAAGTTAATCAGCTTTGGGGCTTTGCTTAACTCTTTCTCCTTTCATCAATATCTGTTGAAATTGCAGAAGTCAAACACAGACTTGACTTCTGAGCCACATAATTTGGGATTTTGTTCAAATGAAATTAAAGTTGAATTAGAGAGAAGTTAATCTAATCTCCTAGGCAGACAACTACATACACAATCTTCCATCATTGTTAATTATAACATAATGCTTGGATGATAATGAGGAATTGTTCTATTTCGAACCCACATAAATGGATGGTCTGTGTGTTATGATGTAGCAAGACATGGACAACATATTAAGAATCAGCATTTCAAAAATAGGTAGGGATATACATTTGGGTAATATAATTTATATTATAGCAGAGGTCACTGTGATGAAATGTTTCTGTAATATCAAGGTGAGATTTAATTCCTTTATATAACTCTATTATATTCTTCTCTTTAAAATGAGGTAACGTTGCTATCACTAAATTTTCTAAGGGACTGGACTAAATGCAATTTCATCATGAACATTATATCCATATGAAATGTGATTCTAAGAGAAATATTGCTTTGGCTTCTCTTACTACTTTTGTTACTGAACCCTTAAATCTCAGGTCTCTGAGAGTGTCTTAATGGCACTTAGACTTTATATATTGGTTCCTTAAATATTAGAAAACAACACCACTAATGATTTGTGCTGTTAATTCCTTTGTGGTTGAAAAGAAAATCTGTGTGCAGTTGACTTTAAACATCTCTCTAACAAAGTATTTATGTCTTTACACTTCTGTTTCCATTAATAATTTGACTCTGCCTTCAGTACCCTTAATCCATCTGTTTTGGCTTCTTTACTAAACTTGTATCAAATATGGTTTGCTTGGCCAGTTATCATATACCTGGAGGCAAGATTAGGAAGATAAGAGAAGTATATAAGAAAAGAAAATGATATCAATTAAAACAAAGAATGAAAGTTGTTCTTATATTTTTATAATTATATTTTTCTTTAAATGAAAATGATATTATTCCAGATGAAAGTTTTTCTTCTGCTACTGTATATATTTTACCAACAGTTTCAAATTTGGAGACCTTATATGATTTTTATTACTGTAATAATAAAAATTGCAGTCACATTTCTGGGATAAAGTCCTAGTTTTACCATTTCATAAAATGGATCTACTCAAGATAGTAATTTAAAGTAGAGTAAAGTGAGGCTTAATTACCTACATAGTATAATTGGCATGAATATACATACTTGTCTATTATTAGGTGAGATAATAATGTCATATACTATTAATAATAATTTATGAGTTCTTATGTGCCAGGCAATATGTCAAAGTGCTTTATCATGTTATTTAAAATTATGAATGTGCAATTTACCATTATTTGTTCCATTCTTTCCCACAATTTTGAGTCTCCATGTTATTTTTAGTTTTATGCAACATTTTATTCACTAAAGTAGATTATTAACTTTTCATATCAAAAATCTTTGAGAATTAGCTTAAAAGTAGGACTTATATTTACAGGCTACTTAAGAGCCATAAAATCTAAACACTAGGTAAATGGAATCAAGATGACCATGGCCAACTCTCTCAACAAAAACACACATCCAAAAAGCATTCTTTTTGAGTTGAAAATACATAATCTGAGAGAGCAGCAGTGAATCTTGGGGTCAATTCAGGACATATAGGAGGGAATTTTGATATGACAATTTATTACAATAAAAATAAATAGGTTTTCAAGAATTATGTGTATGTCTTGAGATATTAATCAGGATTGTCCTTGAATCATAAAATTTTTTGCATCTCAAATTTAATGAGTTCTTTTCTTTGCCTCTGTTCTTTATTTCTAAAAGCCACCAATCTCCTGCTACAAACATTGATATTACTAGATGCATAGGGGGGACCCTCAAAAACAGAATTTATTTATAAAAAGTTGTGTATTTATCCTTACATGTTTAAACTTCAGTCACCTTCACAGTACTCTCCATTTGATGCAATACACCTAGAGTGTTTTTTCCTCTGCTCAAAGTGATTTTTGAACTCATTGATTTTGATGCCTTTTAGTGCTGCTGTTGTTTTCTGTTTTGCCTCTTGTACATTGGCAAAGCACTTGTTTTGGGGACGTTTTTCATCGGAGGAAACAGCAACAACAAAAAGTTGCTGGTGAGGATAGAGAGGGTGGGGCACCTGGGTCTTGCTGTCTTTTAGTCAAAAACTGTTCAACACTCAGTGCCAGGTGGGCAGATGTGCTCGTAAATCACCCATTATGAAATGAGCAATGTGTTGAAATAGTCTTAAAAAATTCACTGAAGCCAAATGCAGTCTCTCACCAAAACACCAGCTGGCACACTGATACAGATGGGTTCCTAGAACACTCACCTAGAGGGGTAAGCCTGTACTACAAGGGGCCTGCCCTCCGGAAGATAATTCCATTATTTGGTGGTTTCCCCTCGTTTTCAGCTTAGTCTATGGTAAGCCAGTCTTCAAGTCATATTAGCTCTGGTTAAAGGGTGTCTACACTCTTTTTTATTTCCTTCATACTGACAAAACAAGGAATTAAATGTTGATTTTTACATCAATTATGTAAAGGATCAAAGTAAACCCTCTTATGCATGGGGCATTCTTCAGAACACTGTTCTCTCTCTTTGCTTTCATTGAATCCTGACTAGCCCCTAAGGATATCAATCCCCTAGTACCCCTCTCTAAAACTGTCAGTTCTCAGATACCATGTAGCTCAGATTCAGAAAGTACACTACACATCTCTGCTTCATATTCACACTGTCATTTTTGTGCCTCTTAGAAATTTATATGTATTTGAGAATACTTTCATTGATTTATCGCATCGCCTTCCAGGCCCCACTGAGACCATTCTAACTGTCTCTTGGTCATTCCTCCTATGATTTTATTCTCTCCTCCTCCTTTGCCTCCTCCTCTTCCTACTACCACACACACACAAAATCACACACACACACTCATATTCAGGGATATTTTACAAACTAGCTCACTCTCATCTCTGTATTCCTGTAAGCATTCCTGGTGTTTTGAACACCTAGTGTCTCATTTATTTTACCTCCCCACTTACAATTTCTTTTCCTCAGCTCTTCCTCAGCCTCTATGGTGACAACCTCTATGGTCACATAATAAACCACCTTCAAATCCATAAACGAAGACTCCCATCCTCTGGTCATCACCATGGCCCTTGCTCCAGTCCCCCTACTGTGATATTTGGTTTCATTTCATCAAGACCTCCAGTCCTTCGAATGGCCCTTCTCTCCCAACCTGGTCATTAGTTTTGACTGTTTCCCTGCTTTTCACACTCCATTCCTTAGTTCATCATTATAACCACTCTCTTTCAAAACGCTACTCTTGCTTTGGTTGATACAGACTTAGAAATGCCAACCTTGAATGAATATCTAGCCCTTATTTCCCTATGCTTTTTTCCACATAACTGAGAATTGCTGTAAATAACTACATATACAAGGAGGATGACATCAGCTCCCAATGATCTAAACCCAAGTAGAACCTCAATATTACCCGTAATCCTACTAAGTGTCCTCAAAAACCCATATTTCCCATTTGGCTCAATTAATTTTTACCTATTTTTTTACTTTTCAGAAACTGGCTATCTCTTCTCTATCTTAACTCTCTCAGCATATAACTAACTGTAAGTTCTCTTTAAGGGAACTCAAGTGATGAGAATACTTAATTAACTTTTATTTTCGTTCAGCAGATTGTCTTCCTGCTCAGAAAAATGCTAAGTCAACCACAGGTGCTTGGACACCTTCCCTCTGATCTTCTCAAAAACTGTTCCATATATAAGTAGAGATTACTTTTCCTGAACCATTTGAGAATACCTTGAGTGTTCTCAATGTTTATTTATGCTAAAAACTTGTGTGTATTTAAAATACAGTAACATTCTCTTACATAATCATGGCACAATTTTCAAATTCAGGATTTTTAACATTGCTTAAATACAAGTATCTAATACAAGAATCAGCAAACTTATTTTTTCAGAGGCCCAGATAATAACTATTTCAAGATTTGGAGGCCACATGATCTCTGTCTCAGCTACTCCAGTCCACTGCAGCAGCACAGATGGCAATACATCCACCAATGAGTGTGGCTGTGTTTTGCTGCAACTTTATTTACAACAATAAGTGGCAGGCACAAATAGACCACAGTTTATATTCTAAAATTGTGGGGGGAGGGGAGTGTAAGGGGACTAAATGGTAATGAAAAAACACACTAAAAAATTAAAAATGAAAAAATAGTCAAATAAAACTACAGTTTTCCATATAGAATTTATCTTCACTATGATCACATTTTTGCTTATTTGTTTTTTTCTTTTATTTTTCCAACTTTTGCTTTTGTATATTTTGAAGTCTTATTGGACATCTGTAAATTAAGAATTGATATATCTTCCTCTTGAACTAACCATTTAATTAAGACACTTCTGTCCTTATTTCATGATAATATTCTTATGCTAAAGTAGAATTTGTCTGATTTTTTTAATCCTTACCTAAGGATACATTGACTGATATCAGAGAGAGAGGAAAGGAGATGAAAGAGAGGGAGAGGGAGAGAAACATTGACTGGTGGCCTCCCACATGTGCCCAGACTGAGGCTTGAACCCACAGCCTAGTTATATGCCCTGACCAGGGATCGAACCCACAGCTTTTTGGTGTATGGGATGATGCTCCACTATGAGACACACAACCAGGGAAGAATTTATCTGATTTTAATGTAGCTACACTGATGCACTTTAATGTTATGTACATGGTATATTTTTTCCCCTTGTAGTTTTCAAATTATCCATATCTTGCAATGTAAAATATTGATGTTTTCTGTCTTTTCCAATACTGAGAGCCTTTGAATCTATTATCCAGCTATCTGTTTTGTGTGTCAGTAATACTTACTTTTATGCTGGGCATTGTATATGAGGTTTACAAAAGATGCCCTCACATGGTTTCTTCCACCAACAATGCTTTCCCCTTTTTTATCTCAGGCAGATGAGGTGAGAGACTCATTACATCAGTCCTTTCAGAGGTTGGTTTGGGTCAAGCCTGGGATTCCTTTTCAAGACAGCTTTCCCTATTTGAAGTATTAGTTGCTTCACTAATGCAAATCAGGTTAAAATATCTCTTAAACTGTCAGTTATGTGAACAATGAATGAACAAAAAATAGTTCGTGTCCTGGTTTCAGGATAATTGTTTTTTTTTTCTGTTTTTGTTACATTCAACAAGCCTCTAACTTACAAATTCTCACTTTGGAGTATCTCCCCTTCTCGTGAAGCTGCATGGTACTTTCAGCATGCAAATGTTCCTAGTCCTCTCTGTCTGTATGATAAGGTGCAAAGCAATCTTGGCTGCATGAAAATTATTTATAAGCATTTTCTTGAGAAAAATATTGAGTGAGCCCCATCTTTGCTGGGCTTTTCCCGCACACCGAGAAAGAGAACTGCACAGTCGGGGCCCTTGTTTTCTTTGTGAAGGCCCCAGCTGCTTCGGCAGCACGCTCGGGCAGGAGAAAGGAGATCACATTAAACTTTTCCAATATTCTGACCATGTCAATATGTAACAGTCACTAAAATATTTAGTGCCCTAGTACCGCTCCTGAGGCAAATTGCTGTAGAAGGGCAACATGGAAGATGGGGGGAAATGACTGGTCTGGTGGGGCCAGCGTGAATTCTGACCACAGAGGGACTGAGGGACGCAGGGTTGGGCCTCAGCAGAAGCAGGGGCTGCAGCAGTGACAGTTTCTCTGAAATAAGAATAATTCTACTTGACATTAGTTTATTTTATTGAAAACCTCCACCTATTCAATGGGACATCTCTGCCCCAAAATCCATTTGATTAAGTGTTAGAAAAGTAAAAATACACATTGAGGTGGATAACTTAAAAGTTCGGGAGAAAGAAACTGAGTTTAATATTTTTAAAAAATGTATTTTTCACGTGTACTTCACACATTGTTTTTAAGTTATAATATTATTTTGCTGCTCATCTGTATATCTGCCAGAATCCTATTCCTAAATAAAAGCTTAAGTCAGTTAAAGGCTTGAAAATTATCTGCTGACCCTCTGTTTTTTGGCAATGTAAAATCTAAATTATATTCACGGTCAAGGTTTACATGGACAATCAACATGATCCCAAATTAACTTTCTAGTTTCAGCCACATTTGAACTTCTAACTCTGACCACTTGCTCAAGTAAACCCTCTGACTAGCATACCCACCCTATCTATCTATCTATCTATGTATCTATCTATTGTCTATCTATCTATATCATTATTGTTCAAGGCCCTCATCAAGGCAATTAATCACATGAGATATTCAATGGCCATTTTTGTCCCAGATATTGAGAGGCATAAAAAAAATCTTAAATATAAAATGAAACAACCTATTTTAACTTCCAAATATATTTTGGAACCAGTTTCTATAAGGGAAACTAAACCTAGCTAAAACATATGAATATCATAAACACAGAGGATAAAATTAATTTAAAAATAAAATACAACTTCTCACATATCTCTCAAAAATGTAATATCAAGATAGAGATTTTAAATATTGCAAAGAACATGGATTTATTATGAAACCAATACACCCCCCCTCTCTCATACACACACACAAACACGCATACACAGAGGAACAGGCTATTCATAGGCCAGAACTGTCCTCTGATAATAAACTACAAATACTACATAGAAAACCAAACATTGCTTCCATGAATGATGAGTCAATGGATTCATAGGCATGTTAAACTAAAATATGTGCTACAAATATATATTTTTATTACGACTGAATGACTCAAAACTATTTCCAGTGAAGCAAAGCCCGTTAACAATGACATTCAATAACATCAGTTTTCTTGTCAGTGGAAATAATGGGTCACCAATTACATTAAGTAGCAAGGTTTTAATCAATATATTCTTATTCTAAAACTACAAATGTATTGCATCATGTTCACTTGATTATTGACTCAATCATTTTAAGCAATTATAATAATGTTACAGATTTTTATTTTTAGTACTAGAACAATAATGGAGTTACGTTATATCTACAGGAGTTATCAATTATTCCCTTAGTTGGCCAAATAGTTACATTTTTTTCTGAAATGAATAAAATACACTTTCAAGAGCAAAAACCTCATTTCTACTCCAATTAATATTTATTCTTTCCCGAGTTTATTCTTAGTATTTATATGAAATACTATAATGCAAATGATGATTCTTACAGTTAGCTATCATTTAAACATAGTTTTACATGTTAAAAGGAACGATATCATAAGATCACCTCTAAATAATGCCACAATCTCACTTTCAAATGGTATTAATGAGGGTGTTCAAATTCCAGAAAAAACTAAACTGCACGTATCACATACGGCTCTACACCCCATTGCTATGGTAATGCATCATCCCTTGTGACTTATTTAACTTCGTGAAAAAATGGCCAAACTATTCAATGAATGTACTCTGTGGCTACAATTTTAAACTTCAGGTTGTTTTACCAGTGTAAAACGAACACTGTATTCATTCAACTATGATTCTAGAAGTTGCATACCTATCTTATGTTAACTATGGGCATAATTTTGTTATAGCATTAAGAAATTGCCTGATATAGAAAATTAAAGTAATCAAGTTTTAGAGATTTGTGGCCTTCCTAAAATTACCAGTTAATGGCAACTTAGAGAAAATAGAACATGGTATTTTCAACAAAATCTGTAATTCACTTAATCAAGTATTGAGACAAGCAGCACTTACAAAGCATTATAACAACCTATCCCAGCTTAGGGTGCTTTATTGTATAAAGATTCCAGATAAAGTGCATTGAACACATATCTAATTTTCACTGGTATTTATTTTAATATAATACAAAGCCAAGCTATCAATCTTCATAGGGAAATCAATGTCAACAACTAATCTACCAGTATTGCTATCAGAAGAACAACATAATCACATAAATTCAAAGAGATAAGTAATGTTTAGCCTCATGAGTCACAGTAATGCCCCATGAATTACATTTTGTTGATATGGGCATAGCATCTGATATTTTTCATATTTTTTAAATATATTTTATTGATTATGCTATTACAGTTGTCCCATTTTCCCCCTTCATTTCCCTCCACCCTGCCCACCCCCTCCCACCCACATTCCCCACTTTAGTTCACGTCCACGTGTCATACATATAAGTTCTTTAGCTTCTACATTTCCCATGCTATTCTTGCCCTCCCTCTATTTTCTCCCTACTGTCTATGCTACTTATTCTCTGTACCTTTTCCCTCTCTCTCCTCCTCCCACTCCCCTGTTGCTAACCCTCCATGTGATCTCCATTTCTGTGTTTCTGTTCCTGTTCTATTTGTTTGCTTAGTTTGCTTTTGTTTTAGATGTGGTTGTTAATAACTGTGAGTTTGCTGTATTTTTACTGTTCATATTTTTTATCTTCTTTTTCTTACATAAGTCCCTTTAATATTTCATATAATAAGGGCGCGGTGATGGTGAACTCAAATTTCTATTGGTTTTTAAAAAATTGTAGAAAGGATTCTGTGCCCTGATACCAAAACTTCCAAACAGCTCAAAGCAGGTTTTTCATATCTTTAAAAATTATTGCTTTTGAGTTGGTTAAAAGCAAATTTCTGCTAGCCTGACTGGTGCGGCTCAGTTGGGTGTCATCCTGCAAAGGATAAGTCTCTGGTTCAGATCTGGGCCAGGCACAGGCCTGGGTTGCTAGCCTGGTCCCCACCCCGGTTGGGGCATGTAGGAGAGGCAACCAGTCAATATTTCTTTCTTGCATTGATGTTTCTCTCACTCTCTTTCTCTCTCCCACCCCCTTTCTCTAAGAATAAATAAATAAATCTTTTAAAGAAAGTTATTCTATAAACACAAAATAGCAAAAATCTAGGAATTTTATCTAATTTTAAATGAAAAGATCATATGAATATTAGTAAGATTAACTAACAAACCTTTACTTCTTTTGAAACAAAGCCCTAAGTACATAATTCAGTATTTCATAGAAAGTGCTACTTGTAAACTCTAAGCTGAGAAAGCGCGATACCATTTTAACACAAGAAGTATGATGATAGGCTTTGCGATCGGGCCAAGTGACCAAAGATTCCTCCCGTTACGCCATGCCCATTTGCAAAATGACTTCACTGTGCCCCTATCAGAAGGCAGAATCAATTTATCCCTCCAATTGGGGCCCAGCCTTGTGACTTGTGCTGGCTAATGGGTCATTAACACATTTGCCACCAGCGGAAGCTGGAGTGGCATTTGCACATTGGGGCTTGCTGCTGAGAATCATTCTGTCACCATGTGCTCGAGCTGGGACCAACCTCCTGCAGGATTCGAGGTTGCAGGGGGGCCATGTCAGCCCTTACAGCCTGTGAGGACTTTTTAGATCACTCAGCCCCAGACCAGTTAGTGCCCTGCCTGGCTAATGCACAAAATGGTCGGGAATAATGAACGGTTCTGACTTTACGTTTTGGGCAAGTCCGCTTTTTTTTTTTTTTCAGCAACAGATAGTTAAATCAATCTTCATACCTTGTTTTTAGGCAATTAAACTAATATTAATAACTATCATAACAACAAAAAGTCAACAGAACAACAGGACTGAAGCAAAACAATAAATGTGATAACACTATAGTGTAACATAAAAATCTTAATTAATCAAAAATAACAGTTTGTATAGTTCCCCTCAGGCACTATGTTCATTCATATAAAAATTTTTGAAATGATGTACAAGATTAGGTGTTTAATTGATTATTTAGTTAATTAGACATTATTCCATGTAAAATGTAAAGCACTGGGATGATATTAGAATTATTTTCTTTGCAAAAGCCTTTTCCTCTGTTGGGTGATAATCCACTGTCACTCTTTTGATGAACTGTTACCTGGCATGGCCAGGGAACTCTGAGTCTATCTTTCGATTCAGTTTTGGATGAACAAATAAGAGGACAACATGGTGTGAGGGAGTAAGTTGAGTGAGATGCAACGTGAGATGCTGTTGCAAATCGCAGAAAATGGAGAGAGCAACAATGGCATGGTGTTACAGAGGTACTGATCATTTTTAAAGCAATAAGTGTAGGCATTTACAGAACTTACATTAAATTTCTCCAAAATGAAATAAAAAATGGTAATTTAAAGTATCAGACCCAAATGAAACTTAGAAAAAGAACTGAGGAGACATGAAAAGAAAAAAAATAAATGGTACTGGGTGGAACCTAATCAACAAAACAAACAAGCAAGCAAAATGTAACCAGAGACATGGAACAGTAACCAGAGGGGGGGGGGGTGCGGAATAGTGGGGGAAAGAAGGGGAAGGGTCATCAAGGAACATGTATAAAGGACCCAAGGACACACCCAAAGAGGGGTAGGATTCATGGTGGGAAGTGGGGGTGGGTGGGCTGTGGGAGAGTTGGAGGGGGAAATGGAAACAACTGTACTTGACCAACCATAAAAAAACATATTAAAAAGACTGCCCTGCTCTTTTATGTTCCACAAGCACCAGAGGATAAAAGACAGGAAGAAGATTCTGGTTTACAGCAGCTTGTTTTAGTAATTCACTTCATAAACAGTTCCTAGCAAAAAAAAATGAAATGGCAGACAGTTACTAATTACACCTAAAATTTATTGAAGGGGAATAATTGCACTGATTTATATTTTAAGAAATGAGAGAAACATAAAAAGATAAGATATTTTAAGCAAATATTTCATTAGGAAAAAAGGATACAGTTAAAATAACTTTCACTTAACAAAACTGGAATGTAGGCAGAAACGAAACAGTGAATACAGGACGCACAAAAGATATGGCCTTTAAATAACCATTCTTCTTTCTGTCTCTTTTTCTCATTTCCCAGTCATCCACTTTCTAGATTAATACTTCAGTAACCTGGTTAAAGACTAGAATCATGTAATTAAGCTTCAGAGTAGTATGAGAGTCAAAGAAACAATTCAGCAGCACAAGTAAATTTGAACAGTTCACAACATGTATTTGCATATCTTACAATCAATGAAAATATCTGAATGGATTTTTTTTCTGGCCCTATCCACTTTTATAGAATCTGACAAATATCTTCAGTATCTCTCAGATTTTCTCTCCCTCTCCTCACTCTTTTTCTCCTTTCTTGAATTACTTAGGTCAATTTAACCTTTCTTTGTCAAAAACAACTCTTTCCTCTTTGGGTTTGCAAAAAGAAGAAAAAAAAAAGAAATTATAGGATTCTCTTATCCCTGAGGGACAGAGCATTAAATCTAGGGCCCTGAATTGAGCTAATATTTTTGTCCTGTTATACATTCTTGTAGTAATTTAAAGACACAAAAGTTCCTAAATTGAAATTGCCTTCTTCTTCATGTTCAATCCATTATCTGATGTTAATTCTAGTAACAAATTGTTGGCCATTTTTCTATTATATTTTCCTTTTTTGTGAAAAATACACAAATTTATATTCTATACCTTTAATGTATAGCATAAACATATAAAGAGTTTCTGGTTGTTGATCTTGAGGAAAAGAAAGAGGATGAACAAAAGAGTAAGAAAGGTTTGACTATGGTAACAGTCCATCTCCAAAACCTTTAATGGGGCCTTTACAAAATTAAAAAAAAATCATGTGCAAATATACGTGTCCATTTTAGGGGGTGAAAGTGGAGAAATCCAGCAAATGCTAGCTGTGGTGAAAGAGAAAATAACTTCCATGTAATGTAGGGGAGAAAGAATTCAACAGTGACAGACACTCATGGCCAGATAACCTGAGTCCCCTGGAAATCCATGAAGTTTTTATGGATATAATTGGGTCATCCATGGGACAGAGAACACAAGTTGAAGCTATATGCAAAAAAAAAAAATCCTAAAGACTCAACTGAAAAACTGTTGGAACTTATCAACCAAATCAATAAAGTTGTAGGACATGAATTTCTTAAGTTTCTAAAAAGCAGGGTCATCAAAGGTAATGCATGGGTTCATCATATTAAAAATATTACGATTAGCATCAACAAAATCAATACAACAAATATTACATCACATGTCATTTTTAATTTTCTTAATTCTTGAAAATTTCAAGATCTTGATATGCCTTAGTAAATTTGTGATAAAGATTACTTATTTTGTCACAGATGTGCTTAAATTAAGTTCTGATTTACAGGAGGCTGCTTGCTACTTCCAAAGAGATTTTAATAGCTATGGAGATGCAAAATTAAGAGGAAGAAATGTTACCCTTTGAAAATGAATAAAGGAAACTTTATTAAAATTGAAGTTGAGAAGTCCTGAAAGCTGAGCTCTCTCTCCCTCTACTACCCACTGGCATTCCCAGACTCCAGCAGGAAGAAGTACACCTTGTCCTCCCCAACAGTTGAAGCCAACTTTTTCAGCCAATGAGAAACCGTTACCACCCCGAACTCCTCACTTTCTTCCAATGGCCTTTCATTCAAAGCAGCCCCTCCCAGCTTCCCCTTTTCCTTCATCAAGGAACTTTTCTTTGTTCTCTCCACACGCCTCTGGTTTGCTGAAGCTTACATGTCCCAAATTGCAATTCTTGTGCTGTTCACAAAGAAATTAATTTCTGCTGGTAAATAACTCGCTATTTTATTTTTAAGACTGACAACCCTAAATTTTTCAGTCATTTCCTTAATGTAGGGAAAATCAGAGAAGTGTGGTGGAAGTATATAAAAAGACAACATGATGACTACAGCAAATTATGTGCCTCGATAGTGAGGAGGAAGCTCATGATAAAATATTAATTAAGAAGTTGTTACAGTGTTTGTGATTAATTTAATTTTGATCGCTTTAATGATTGTACAATAAGAAAAGTGTAGGATGACACTGGAGATATTGGTCAAAACCAGTGTGTTTTAAGCTATAATGCAAGAGTATCAAAATTCCAACAGATTCCTGCCATGGATGGGGCAGATCTTCATGTCGATTTGCTTTATATTAATTTTATGGGGTTTTTTTTGTAAGATTTTACTTGACAGAATAATCTCACATCTAAAAATCATTTGTAAACAACTAATCCAGGAAATTAAATTATAATTTGTAATAATTAAGAATTTAGTTTTAAGATATTGAGTATTTCTTTTTTTTAATTGTCTTTTTTGTTCTTATTTTTAAAACTTTTAACATTATCATTTTTATTTATTGAATTTATTGGGGTAGCATTGGTTAATAAAATTATATAGGTTCCAAGTACATAATTCTACAATATATCCCTTATATATTATATTGTGTGTTCACCACCACAAGTCAAGTCTCCTTCCTTCACCATTTATCCCCTCTTTTCCCCCTTGTTCTTTATCTGTTGTTCAGTATAGTGCCTTTTATAAATTTTCCAGCACTCCATGTCTTAGAAATATTTTTAAAAAAGTGATCATCAAAGCCCTGGCTGGCGTAGCTCAGTGGATTGAGCGCAGGCTGCGAACCAAAGTGTCGCAGGTTCGGTTCCAGTCAGGGCACGTGCCTGGGTTGCAGGCCACGGCCCCCAGCAACACACATTAATGTTTCTCTCTCTTTCTCCCTCCCTTCCCTCTCTAAAAAGAAATAAATAAAATCTTTAAAAAAAAGTGATCATCACATACATTAAAATGCAATTGCCAAAAATAATGGTAAAGAATAAGTAGCTTTTTCAGTTAATGAAATGCCAGTTTATTATACTTAAAGAGATGCTTTTTATTAACTGAAAATACAGTAGACTACAGATTTTAAGACACTATACGCACGTAGAGTTTCAATGCTTCGAGGATGAATTCTAAACTCTCTAACATTCCTGCATGTGGGAGGCCCTAAGCTGCTTTTCAAATCAGTGTTCCTCCGTTCCTCTGTATCTTGTTCTTCAAATATATTTTTGCTCACTCATCTCCTAAAATATTTTAAAAATGATGTTCTCTCAGCTATTTTTAAGTTGATATGTGCAATATTTTGGTATAAAAGTTTAATGTGTGTAAGAGATATAATATCTGAAGCTAAATATTATATATGTAGTACAAATGTATTTTGTTTAATACTCCAGTTTTGGGGAGCGCAAATGGAGCTTAGCCAAACGATAGAACACTCTGCTATGTGACCGAAATCCTTTGTGAAACCAGCCTTACTTTCCATGAGAAAAGTGTTTGAATATTTCGCTTCAACTAAATATATTAGTGTTATCCCAAGATAGCTAACTTATTTTTCATTTGTAATTTTAAGAAGAAAGAGAGATATTTTGTGCCATCAGTTTATGTCCTGAATGAATATGTATGCTGCCCCTTCAATAATTCCCACTTGCCACTGGTACTTCCCTGTCTCTGTACATTTTTACATCTGTCTGTCTATCTATCTATCTATTATTATCTATCTTTTTACTTTTACTTCAGATGCAATATATATTCAAACTCCCTTTTAGTTTAGCCAATCCTCCTCCCCCACTCTAAAATTCCTATGTCCTAAGCAATGTTTTTTAAATGTTAAAAAAGACTCATGATAGTTATCCCCTTATGTAAAATAAGGAAGGGATGGCTGCATTGGAGAGGTTGACGAAAGACAAGTAGCAGGCACAAGGCAATGGGCATCCTGGGCCAGAGCAGATTCAGTGAGTGCGCATGTGCAGCCTGACAGTCCAGAGATGGATGTTCATGCCTCAATGATGCCGGAAAAGTCTCGGTGCACCCTTGGAGGTACGCTTGCTTGGGTTTGAGACTGTTGCTTTATAGGATTCTTCACATCAAATCAAACTGTTCTACTTTGTTCTCTAAACAAACAATGATATTTTATAAACTGTTTTCTTGATCACAAAAGTGGATCTAACTTGAGAATCAAATTCCAATCATTCTTTAAAGCCCAGCTGAAATTCTTTCACATGGAGGCACACCAGCTCGAACCGTGGCTACTTATTTAGTGTGGAAGACCCCATGTAAAGTTGAAATAATCTCACTAAAATTACTGCCGTGCTCAGTTCCAAGGCCTGACCTCTGAGGACAACAACCTTATAAAGAAATAAATATAAATTTAAAAATTAATGTATAAACTAATAAAAGATATTTCATCAAGAAACATGACAGACACAGGAAACATAAGGCAGATCATTTTGTGGCTTAAGAAGCACACTGGTGCCCAGTTAGTGTGACTTTCGGTCCCTGCGACCAACACAGGGATGCAGGTGATGAGCCAGTTACATTTATACAGGCACGATCGTTATAAATCATAAAACTCTTAAAGTTCAAAGTTAGATCTTCTGTCCCAGGGCACGCACATGGGAACTAATCTGTATCTTTATAAATGTAAAACTAATATGACTACTTTTTCTTATGTAATTTAGGGCAACTCTAGGGCCTAATACTGGTAAAAACTAGTGAAACAAATATAAAAGATCAGGCTCAATAGAGTTGCCTATTCTGTTTATTTAATGTGATATAGAAACATCTTGTATGGCTTTAATTTATATGTTTGAATACACCACCCACTAATTCTTTCAATAAAGTAAGCCTGTACTGAGATATGTGCACTTATATTGGAATGAAGAGTTTAAAGTTTTTCACTGAGTTTTTCATCTATCAGGCAGAGTTGCAGAAAGTGGTCAAAAATGTGATTGCCGCTTTCATGGTATTTACACCTTTTGCACTTTATCCTTTGAAATTCAAATAAAGTGTTACCTGTTCCCTATAAATCCATTATTTCTATGACACCTGAGAGAAGAAAAAATATGTGGCCATAAATTTATTGAATAAGCTAGCAGAGTTGCTAATAGCTAGGGAAATGTTTTTCAAATCAAACACATTATGGGGTCATTAAATCAATTTAGTAGATTACAAATAGATGTATTTTCCCCCAAATCACAATTTATTCTTACATGTTTTAATCTATCAAGAAGTTTTTTCTGCTTGCTCAAAACAGTTTTTGAACTTGTTAATTTTGATGCCTTTTAGTGCTTTTGCTGTGTTTTGTTTCACCTCTTCCACATCAGGAATACGTTCCTTTTTGAGGACTTTTTTCATCCAGGAAAACAAACAAACAAACAAAAAAGGGTCACACCTCCACTTCTCTCTGTGTTAAATATTGTATATCCTTGTTTTGGTTTCTCTGCAGTAGATTGTCAAAAAATTCTAATACCATACAGAACAGCAACCTGAACAAACGGGCGCTTCCCTTTTGGGGTAGGTTTGCCATCTCTTTATCTCACATGTTTTCTGGGAAAGCAATACGTGTAGGGCTGTGTGTGTATGTGTGTGTGTGTGTGTTTGTGTGTGCATGTGTGTGTTCTGGAAGAGAAAGAGAGAAGCTACAGGTAACTTGTTTATATCCCTGTTTATAAAAGCCACTAAATATGAGGGGATGTCGGGACACTCACTGTCTTAGAGACAACATGAGTGAGAAGACAATAGAGTAATTTCTAGAAAAAAATATACAGGAAGAATTCCTTCTGGAGCCTCCATATGGTTTTGGGTTTGTTTGTTTGTTTTTTTTTAATTTGCTTTTAAATCCTAGGTATTGTACCTCTACAACTAATTTCACTTACACTTATAAATTTAGCAACTTTTGTCTTTCAGTATCATGAGGATTTCTCACCATGGTATTTTTTTCTCATTTCTAAACAAAGTCTGCTGTGCTCAAACTATCCTAATACTTCTTTAAGGGCCCCGCCAAACACTCCACACACATAAAATAGAAATACAGATTTTCTGGATAATTTTTTAAGAAGATTAATTTGAAAAGTCTCATGAATTGTTAAAGAGCAACGAATCAGCATGGTACAATTTCGATTGTGTAGTCACAGTATTATGACTTCTAGGTTGCTATAAACTTTAAAAAGTGGAACCCAAGAAAAGAGATTATTTCAGAGTAGCATATAACAGGTATCCATATAATATTTTTGCCCATACCTCAGGAAGAAAAAAAGAGTGTCTTAACATATTTCTGAGAAATCTAACTCAAATAAACTAACTTGGATCGAGGGGAAAAGGGTGGTAAAGTAGGTAGTCCCGGGAAAATCTACCGAGAATGAAAAGCAGCACCTACTGTGGGCGGTTTTCTGCAGCAGCAGAAAGGGCCGCTAAGACCTAGAGATGTAAAACCGTCGGTGTCTGGTGAGCAAACGCCATTTGGTAGCCCTTCAGATAAGAGAAAACTGTTACATTCCATGTGCTCCTTCTCACCCACGGTCTCTCCGGTAAAATAAAGAAAGTAGCTGCACTTTAATTCCTCTACCTCAAATTGCGATGCATCAGGGATATTTCAAGCTGGGTAAGGCAGGTGCTTCCAGTTTTAGAATAAAAAAATTAAATTTAATAAAACTGAAGCTCAAAGACAGAAAAATGACACAATTCAAAAGGAGACTGTGGACCTAAGGAAAATTCTGAGACTCAAAAGGGCATTCTAGAAATGACACTTTTTTTCAGGGGAAAAATACAGAATTTGAAATAATTGGATAAATTATGGTCCAACATAAGAATTACTGCTTTCTCAGAGGTAAAGACTCAACAAATGGAAATGAAAGATGTTGAGAGATACAATAGAGAAATTTTCCTTGAAGTGAACAAGTGAAAGGGTAAAGACATGTACCAGACATCCGGACACAACATTCATGTCATCAAGAGGACAGTGTCAGGCTGCCTTCAGACATTTTATGGCAATATTTTAGTGCTAGAATTAACAGAACAGTGAGTTAACAGGAAAAGAAGGGATGAAACGTTCATAATATTCCCAGAAAAAAATAGACATACGGAGCATGAAATATTTCAACAATTAACAAACAAGCAAGCAAGAAGACAAACAAAAAAACCCTAATTAACAGGGAAAGACAAGTAAGGAGGAACCCCTGAAGAATAAACTCAGCCATCCAGAAGCCTGAATATAATACTGGCGGTGAATACGGCAGCACCTATACAAGGAACTGCGATCCACGTGCCCAGGCGATGAGTGCGGCAGAGCAGAATGCGATCACTATGAACACTGGCAAAGTTAAACTAATATAATTGTCCCCAAATTGAACATGAAGAAGGGGGAGGACAAATGGGAGAGAGGCTCATCACCTCAAATTGCACTGCGGGGCGTTAATGAGCACTGTCTGGAAGTGACGCCAGGGGCGAAGGCATCCAGCTTCTTCCTGATGTTTGCGAACTCCTGTTCTTAACCTACAGACAAGCTTTAAAGAGTTCTTGTTGTGAAGGAAATGTATTTAAGTTCAGTGATCCGTTTTAATTTATTTCAGGTTATATTTCTTTTAGTAAATTAGTATATTATTGTAAACAGCATGTATATGCCTCTCTACATAACTATCTTTCTGTTTGTGCAGATGTATAAACAAACATGAGATTGTGATGATATTCCATGTGTGTTAATAGTTGTTGTTTTTTAACCTGAGTGTAAAGATTTTGGAATAATTTTTAGTTTTTTTTAATGCATATGAATATTTATTTATTTTTACAGAGGGAAGGGAGGGAGAAAGAGAGAGAAAAACATTAATGTGAGGTTGCTGGGGGCCGTGGCCTGCAACCCAAGTATGTGGCCTGACTGGGAATTGAACCTGCGACACTTTGGTTCGCAGCCTGTGCTCAATCCACTGAGCTACGCCAGCCAGGGCTTAGTTTTTAACTTGAATAAAGACATTACACTAAAACAGTCAGTTTCAGTTGTATTAAACATCTAAATGCAACACAATAATGATAACGATGAGATGATTATAGAAGCCTGCAGATATCTCTTGGTATGAATTTGTTTATGTGGGAGGGATAAACCTGCAAAGGGATTTATAAGGGAGAAATGCACCTGAAAAAGACAGGGTCAAGTGATCAGAATGGTGCGGAACCAGGAAAGAGGTTTGCTGAGCTTGCCTGACCCCGTGGGTTTGTGTCTGAACTCGATGAAGAAGCACTGATCACACACAGGAATAAGCTGTTGTAACCGAGAAGTGAGGGAGCACCCCAGCTCTGACGCCAGGCAAAGTGACTGCGCATGACGGCGAGAGCAGAGCCTCACTCAGCCCTGCCAATGCAGGCATCATAAAGAAGACAAACGTCTTTGATTTGCTGGGGTGTTACTGAAGTTGGAATTAGCTGGTAGTAATTTCCTGGCACAATTATCAATCTGTCATGCAGGATGTTGGGATCAGGGGGCAGTGGTGAGTCACCGCTGTAACGAAGGATTCGTGAACAGTAAAAGTAAACAAGAACGCTGCTTGATATCAGATGAAGTTAAGTAATGGTAAAGAAGTCCTAGAGACCTGTGTGATGCAGAGCTTCTGGTAAGAATCAGTGAACTGTGGCTAACCTAACCTCCCTTGTACTCTGGACTCCTGAAACCTTGGGAAACATATTCACGTTACACCGAAAACAAAAAAGCATGGGGATTAGCATGTCCTCATTTCCTGCTGTTTCAAAAGTATTGGCCTAATGTTAGACCAATCTTCAGTGTGCACTGAAGACTGATTTAGAATGCTTTTATTTAAGGTAGCTCCAAATTCCATATCCTTCAATATACTTCCTCTCTGACCAAAACTGGATATTTAATTTCACAAATGTTTACTGCGTGCTTACTCCCAGAAAACAATGTGTTACATTTGAAAGGTGCTTTGAATTCTAAGATATTTCAAATACACCCCAAGTTTTTCCATGTACTGATAAGATGGATCACTTAGATAAATTAGATTTTTTTTAAAGATGAAGAAGAGAGTAAACTCTGATAGATAATAACAGAACTTCAAGTATCTATAGAAGTTGAGTGGTGGGAGAGGGGCCAGTCAGCCTGCAGAACGTAGGGACAGCCCCTGGTTTATTAGGTTAAGAGACCAGAAATGTGTGTCTTTCTGACAAATAGAAATCTTTCCATTACATTTCCATGTGTAGGATTAAATTCCTGCATAACCAGAAGGTAACGTGAAATAAGAAAAAAAATTACTACGGAATGGAATACTGGCTAAACATGAAGAAGAAAACCCATTAGACTTAGTGCAAGAAAATGCACAAACTCATGCACACGCACACATACACACATCAAAATTGCTGGGAAAAATATCTGTACACATCCAAATTGCTGTACATAGTAGTAGTCTTCTTAGCTTTCATTGAATCTCTGTAAGTAGCTTTAAAATTTAATAAATTTCCTTATCTTAGATTTAGAGGAACTTTGATGTTTTATCATACAAATATTTGAATTCATAAAAATGTGTGAAGAGACTGACATGTACAACAGAATTTTTAAAATGTACATCTCATGTCTACTAGTACTGCTGAATTTCTTCATATTCTTTCTTAACCTAAGAACTAAGGATATGATAAGTTTCCACCAAACTCACTTTATTCATGAGAAAACTAAGGTTCAGGGAAACTGTAGCTGGCTTGTTAAATAGTTAAGAGGCTTTAGGACAGAGCATGCCTGACAGCACCCATTCATGATCCTAATGTGGGGGCTGCTGATGGGACGTACATTTTTCTATTTATTTCAACTATTTATTTTTGTAGCATGTGTGCAGAGAATTTTCAACAAGTAAATGGGTCTCCTTCCTTTTCTAGTCTCAAGCCACACCCCTGCCTGACTTCAGATGTGCTGAGCCATATGCTGCACAGCTACCTAGAGGCACATGGTGATGGGCGGCCACGTGGGGAGGACAAGCAGCAGGGCTGGAGATGGGAAAGCACTGCATAGAGATTTCAGTAATGCAGTGGGTTTTAGAAGTGCTGGTGAACTGAGGCTGCAAACTTTCCTGGGACGAATGTTAATAAGCCCGACTGTCACCATCTCACACTTTAACATTATAAAATCAGTGGATTCTTTCTTATTAGGTCAATAGATGGAGTAAACATGCATTCAGTTTTCCTAGGAGAATCCTAGTTCACAGTCATGGTTGTGCTCTCAAAACTGTTCCAGCTGCGGGGTGAATTCTGTCTTTCCCTACATTGTATTCCCAGGCGGCCACTACAGTTTGGTTTAAAGGGATGCCTTTTCAAAGAAGTTCCTGCCTGTGATTACTCTCCCCTTCTTGCCATGCTAAGTAATGTCTTGATTTCCATGTACAAGTTTGCCTTTCTTCAAATATTAAGTTGTTTAACAGTGCCCAACACAACAAGAAGTCAGAAAATAACTGAGCAGAGGCGACTTTCAATCAGAGGGGAGACTAATGTGGCAGTAGACTATTTTGCAATTTTTACAAAAATAAAACAAAAAGCCAACCAATGTTTAAACTTTGAGCTTAATTATTTGTATAGTTAACCAGGTAAGGTTAGGTATCATGCATGTGTCTACTGTGTTATCTGTCTGACCAAAATCCAGAAAGCAAGGAAATCTCAGTACAGAATTTCTAGTACCCAGAGGAGCAGTCAATATAGTATATTAATAAAACTGTGCAGGTTCTCATAAAACAAAATGAAATTTAAAGTTAATATAATTATCCTAATTAAAATTTCATATGAAAAGAATTCTATTCTGTTTTCAGTTTGATATTTAAGGGAAAAAGGGCTTTGAATTAAATTATCAAATTATGTCTTACTATGTAACTCATTTGCTAAGATATTATTATATCAGTGATATTGAAACATAATTCTAGTTTAAAAAGGACTTTCATATTTACGAAATAAGGTTAGCAAACTTCCCACATTTTACATAACACAATTTCTAGTTTTTCTGTCTGAATAAATTTACTTCCACACCTATACACATACCCCAGGGGAATGCCTACTAGATTGGAAATATTCTAGTTTGATTTTTACATACTCAAGAATACTTACTACCTTTGGAGAGGTAACACATTTCAGCCAAAATAAACATTGTCTAAGTTATAACCTTTTGAATTTTAACATGCTGCTGAGTGACACAGCACAGGAAGCACACACACAGTTGAAAGGGTAGTATTCTTCCTTGGTTTAAATAACGTACATTTATAAATCAATTTAATTTCTATACTGCAACTCATTGTAATGTTTTAGAAAATGCATGTCCATTAAAACTAAAAAGATTTATAATATGTTAAACTTAAATCATTTATTCCAGTCAATGCTTCCAGCAAACATTACTCAAGATATACCAAGTGCCCCTTTTGGAATTGATATAAGTGTGTATTTTTACCTTCCATTGAAAACAGAGGGGCACATTTTATAGACTAACAAATACAACACTGCAGTTTAATTCAAAACGATTCTCCAATCTGTTAGTTTAAAACTAACCTCCACTAGTTTTTCTGTTGTTTTATTGCTTTGATTTCTTTGAGTGAGTCTTTAGCTTAAGGAAACTTAAATACATACTGAAGAGATATCGGGGTTCTATCCTCCTATTTCAAGCTAAAACATAACCTCGAAATTATCTTTTACAGTTAAGCCAAAGCCAGTATCACATACCTTTCGGGAATGAATTTCTTTCACATACAATGGAAGTAGAAACTCAGATATACCTTCAAGTCGGATTCCCTTCTTGGTGACTCTCAGATTTCCCATACCATCCTACAAGCAATGAAATATAGTTCACTTTTAGGTTGATTGGAGAATGAATAACTGGCCATAATTTTCTTAGGCCTAAATTGAGAAAACAGTAAGCTCAAGTCAGTGATGATTTAAGGAAAATGAGAGATTGAATCTACTTAATGAATGAGTGCAGCAATTTGCATGCATATAGAGGGCTCTGTTTAAAATGAACAGGATAAGAGGAATATAAAGGACTTGGTATCTTCTCCCAGCTCTGTCAAAGGCTAGGATTTATCGTGAATAAATCCTGTAATTTCTTCATGCATCAGCCAGTTTAACTATCTATTAGGTATAATGATACTCGCTACCTAACTGTGGGAAGAACTTTATTTGCAGAGCTCTAATAACATTTTTACACTATACTTATAAACACATATTTCTATAAGATTCAAACAGTCACATGTCTATAATTTCAATAGGTAATTAATGACTGACTAACATAAGTAAGCATGGTGTTTGAGTATTCAAACAATGAGAAAAGCATATGTCCTCTCCTTTACAAAATAACACTTTGAGGGTAAAACAAGTACATAGATAATGTTTATGTAACAGAGTAAAATAAATAAAAAAGTAAGAACGGCATGCTAATAGGAATTTTTACAAAAGAGATTTCAAGTCAGGCAATGGAGTGTACAATGTCTCATGGAAGAGGCTGACTACAATAAAGGCCTTAAGAATACGGAATTTTAAAAGGAGATGCCCATACAGGGAGGAACACAGTGAACATCCTGGCAACACAGAGGAAGTAACAAAGCCGCCCAGTCTGGATGATGCACGAAAGATGGTGAAAGAAAACAAGGGGGATTATGTTTTAAGGCCAGAGGAAAGGAAGACCTTAAATGCAAAGCTAAGGAGCCCGTACCCACTTCAGCCTCCAGGATAAGAAACATAAAAAGTTCTTGAACAGCTCAAATTATCGGATGTTTCAGCTTTAAGGTTAATCTGGTAGTAATACTCCGTGGGGCTCAGTGACAGAGTATCAGTGAATAACGCACAACTTGGCAAGAGGTGTGAGCAGCGTGGGGGGAACACAGTCTCCAGGACCCGGTGACTGACTGTACTGGGAGATGCCGGAAAAGGGAGCATTCCCAATGAATCCACGAGTGCGCCACCACGACCGAAGACGGAAATACAGTGGTTATTACACGGGAATCCTGAAACTTACAGACTCCGTAACAAAAATAAATTCAGTTTTGGGCTCTCTAACGTTGAGGTATCATTGAAAAAGTCAGGTATTTATTCACAAACCATCACATCTGTACAAAGTAGGTTGGCGATGACAAATACTTAACGCATGTTTGAATCTATCATGATGGATGAGCAAATGCCATGTGGTAAGATGTGTATAGAAACAAGGAGAAACCTTCAGATAATGACTTGGCCTGTGGGTTGGAAAGAAATATCTTATACATTCTGGGCAGCTGCGATCAGCAGAGTAAGAGGAAAGCTTAGTGATTATACTGGCTCCAGTCCTGAACCCCCTAAAAAAAAAGTCAACCGAGTAGTATAAAACACTTTTCAGTAAGAATTAAAAGACTTTTAAGTAAGACAAAGAAATGACTATTAAATGGAGAAAATTTTATGTGGGCAGTCTCAAATCTCTCGTCAAACAAGGAGGCAGTAGATTCTGGTGCATTGAACTGGGGATGGGAAGGAGGGATTCATTTCTTGAGGCTCCGACTTAAAACTGACACTGGAAATGTCTAACAGGGAACTGACTAAAAATAAAAAAAAATACATATGAGAAATGTAAGCATCACTAAAGGCTGATTCTGATGAGAAAATGGTCTCCTTTTGCCGGGATGATGACACACTCTGGTTTCTTTGAGACAGAGCTGTTTATACTAGTCTTGGAATATTCTCTTTCATTTTCAAAGGTGAAAAGTGTCTCTGATTTAGGCATTCACTATGTAGTGACTGATAGACTGGCTCCAATTAATGTGGCTTTGCAGCATTCTACCTATCTAGGAACAGACAAAGGCAGAATTAAGTTCGAAATTCAAAACTGAGACGGTACTAGGCAGGAATGGCCGGAAGTCATAAGAATGTGGTGTCTCAAGTAGCAAAAAATGATGCCCCTCCAATGCCAGAACAGCAGTGTTGGGCTGCAAAGTAGCACAAGGTTCAAGAATGATAACTGATAATAAAGTAAGGCTCAAGATCAACAGGGGTTAAGAAATGCGAGACATGCTAAGACAGGTTGGTCACCAGAAAATGGAGCTTCAGATTCTGAGATCTTGGCAGCGAGAGAATTTCCAGACCTGAAGAGGCCTAAGGAACACGGGAGCAGTGGTGGCAGAAATCAAGTGGAGGCGGGACTCTCTAACATTCAGAGAGCTGGAAATATTAGCATGTATAAGGGACACGTGGCTTTAAAGCATAACATTTTCTCAGAGGGCCCGTCTTTATTAAATCTCACACAGTGACTTGTCCATATATTTTGTCAAAAGCCTGTTGGAAGAAGTGTTCTTAAGTAGCCGCCATGGAGTTGCTATGGAAACATCTAATGCAACTGACTAACTCATGGAAGTTAAAAAATTCTAGCATAAACATAATTCACAGTTCAATATTAATCTTAAACATTATTTTCATAGCCATGGCTGGTGTGACTCAGTGGACTGAGTGATAGCCAGTGCACAGACAGGCCGCTGGTTCGATTCCCATGCCTGGCTTTCAATGCAGGCCAGGTCTCCAGCTAGGGGGCGAGTTACAGGCAGCCCGATCCATGCATCTTGGGCACATCGATGTTTCTCCCCCTCTCTTTCTACTTCCCTTTCCCTCTTTCTAAAAGTAAATAAATAAAATCCTTAAAAAAATTATTTTCATAAAAGGGTTAGAATGAAAAGAATTGGACATCTAAAGTTAAGTGTGATAATACTTATGTTATATGTATGCTTAATTTTGGAAAGTTCTGAATCTTAAGCTTAAGTGGTTTCTTATATTTTCTATATAATATATATTTTGGTACAATATTTATATTTCAATATTTATATTTCCTTTCAACTAGATGAAATAGGAAATCTGCTGTATAAATATAGAATGGTTAGTAAAGTACTGTGCTGGGAATCTAACTTAACTCCAACATGTCTGTTTGTTCCACCTTTAATTTCTCCTGCTTTGTATTAAAAATAAATTTTCAATTTTGTCCATATCATCTTTGGGTTGTTTTAAAGTACATAAAGCTATATAACATATATTCAGCTTATAATCAACCTGATCCTTGCATTCATGGACCAAGTCCACTAATAATCTAAGAGATGATGAAATAATGTGGTTTTCCTTCTGCAGGAGCATTAAAGAGTGAATTTACTCCTAATTCACTACATTCTTGGTTCTTTCAACATCTAAAAGGAAGAAAGTAATTTCTGAATTTACTGATAAGAAAAACATTGCCAAAACTTCAGAAAGTAACAGGATCTAGTGTATCTCTATGTCCCAGGCCCCAATCTGGAATCTGCCACCTTCTCCCTGTGTAAGCTTGAACTACTTAACTAAACACTTTGTGCCTTTTGTCATCTGTAAAAGCAATAATATCAGAATGTATGTGTTTATTGCAAGGACTACATGAAGATTAGAGCGCTTAAAATAATGCCTAACTTATGTAGCAACTGTAAAAAAATGTAGGCATTATTGTACTCAATAATTTGAACCATTATTAACATTTTATTAAAATAATTTATTTTTTTCTCATTAAATAAATTCATATTGTTTAATACAAATCATGTATACATTATACAAATTCATATTATTTATTTTCAGAGGGATTATCTTTGAACATCAAGACTCTGTATTGAATTTTGTTATCATTATATTTACCATGCTTTTATTCATCATCTAGTATTAAATGATTAATCTCATAATCATTAACCTACTTTTGACAAACAGTGTGGTGTTGCTTTACAAGGGAATGTGGAGCCAGCCAGACTGGATTTGAGACTTGACTATTATTTATTAACACTTGACTCTGGCTTGTTGCTTAATCTACTTAAATTTAAATTCATTTTTCTACCATTATCATAAAATAATAGTATTCCTCACAGGGATGTTATAATAATTTAACAAGATACTATGCGAAGTTGATTACTTGATCTGCATATTTTTGATAATTATTCTCTGTACTTGTTTATTTAAAATAAACACTTTTATAATAAAATATAATGAACCTCTAATCAACATGTGTGAATTTTTTACTGAATTCATTGGGGTAAAATTCATCAATAAAATTATATAGATTCCACGTGTACCATTCTATGACACGTCATCTGTATATTGAATGGTGTGCTCACGACCGAAAGTCTCCTTCTGTCACCATTCATTCCCTCTTTTACCCTCTTCTACCTCCCCCACCCCCTTTCCCACCAGTTGTCATCACATGGTTTTCTATGAGGGTTTTTTCTTAATCCATTCACCTCTTTCGTCCAGTCTCCCAACCCTCCTTCCCCTCTGACAGCTGTCAGTCTGTTGTTTCTATGAGTCCACCATGTGTTTTAAAATCAATCTCTCCCATTTGCTTTTCTTTTTCCGTTCCCTATGGCACTATCAAATTCAAGACCACTTCATCGGCAACCTGGCCATTGCCCCCAAACTCGCACTCTTTGGAGAGCAAGATAACATTTTTTACATGGTCAGTTTAATGAAATATTCTTCATTCTTGCTCAAAAACCCTTAACATCACCTCAACCCTGAGATTATTGATTTATGTACTTTATTTTGAATATTCAGTATGCTTTCTAATCTATTATAAACAATATCACTTCACATGGAGGGGAAACATCACAGAACAATCTCTTCTACTATAGCCCCTCCTCCTTCTCTAGAATAATTTTTAACATCATTAAGTGTCTCATATAATCCTTAATTTTTCAGGTTTTTTGCTCTTTTCTCATTATTACTCATCCTTACCTTCCATCAAACTACTAGCAATTACCCAGAAAGCTCTCATTTTGCCATTAAAATTTCTTAATTGATGTATTTTATTTGCCTGAACTGATTTGTTGATACCTCTCCTTAATACTCTTACCCATCATTCAAGGCCCAGTGCAAAGAAAGCCATGTTTAATATCATAGTCAGAAATAACATTTCTCACTATGCTCTATTATCAAAATGCTATATTTATTTTTCTCACAAAATGTATCATTTCCTTATTCTAGTTACAGCTGGGTGTTCATTGTTATCGCCTCATAAAAGTGTATGATTTTATTCATCCATGTACTTCCTCTTCTAGCATAATCCTTTCAATAGTGGATTTCATAAAGCATGTGGTCATTAAATGCTCGGTTATTTAATTAATCACTAGAATTTACATCTTTACTTGATAAAAATGTAAAAAATAATAAAGTGATATCTTTGTAAAAACCATGCTATCACCAAAATTCAAATAATTCACATTTAGAACAGGGGTGGCAGACTCATTTTCACCGGGGACCACATCAGCCTTGTGGTTGGCCTTCAAGGGGCCAGATGTAACTTCAGGACTGTATAAACGTAACTACTCCTGAACTAGGGGCAAGGTGCTCGGCGCGGATGCTGGGTAGAAAGAAGGTGCCAGGCTGGATAAAACAAGGTGGAGGGCCGGGTTCAGCCAGCGGGTGAATCCCCTGTGAATACCCAGCTATAACTAGTGTAAGAAAATGTGTTTGCCACCTGTGCTTTAGAAACTGCAAGCAATATTTATTATAATTGTCATACATTTGATTTCTTGAACACAGTAAAGGATACTTTATTGAGAAATATTTTTTGAAATTTATTATGAAAGACTGACTTTAAAATAAATCATAGACATGAATGTAATGAAGAGAATGCTGATAGCCACGCCCTTTTAAACATAAAACATTCACTTGTTACTTTCCAGGGATCTGCCCCCAGTTCACCCTGTCCTCACTTACACGGGGTTCTTGATCACCTTTGTCTGCCTGGTCATAGAAGGGTCAGTTAGATGTTGGCTACCCTCCGGATTGGAGTTACTGCATGACAGGCAAATTTAATTACCAAAGTAATGAGAGTGTTGACATGGAATAGAGAGAAGAATTTTAAATGATGTCATCATTAAATACTGCCAAAAATCTGGTGTATAATTAATTATTTTAAAAAGAAGAAAACTTTTCAAGAAAGTTGAAAGAATTTGGTAGTCAGAAGATAATTAAATATATATTTCAGACATTTTTTTCTGGTTAAAACCAAATTTTAAGTTCTTCCAAATTACTAGCATTGTGCATTTAAAAAAAAACTGAGTAAGGAAAAGAGGTAAATAAATATTTTATGGCTTTGATGATCTAATATACATTCTATACTTCACTTTACATTAGAAAATGACCTTAGGCAATTTAGTGACAAATGGAGCTTATTAGATTGGTTATTTGTGAAACGTTGGTAATTAAATAATTTAATAAAATAAAAAAGTGCTGAAATGAATATTAGATTATTTAAATGTAATTGCAAATCACTTTTAAATTTGTTATTTATTCTTTAAGGTATTGTAAAAAAATGGAAAATAAATTTAATTTCCAACTTTTAATTAAAGAAAAAAGTTCTCTTTAAAATACCTAAGCATTTTCTTTTTCTTAACCTGTTTTATGATAATGTTACTTATAATTTATCATGAGCTGTTTTTTTCTGAAGAATAAGAGAAAGTTTTTACTGTTGTTTGCTGTAGGCCTGTATTTTATTTTCATTTTAATTAGCCTTTCTTTCTGCTTATTTTTAGAAAATAAACTCTACAGTATTGATAATTGATAGACCTATATAAATTTGACCTCTAATTCAGCTTGTATAGAAATATCTTTACATATCATTGTTAATAAGATAACTTTTGCCCTGGCTGGTGTAGCTCAGTGGATTGAGCCCAGGCTGCTAACCAAAGTATCGCAGGTTCGATTCCCAGTCAGGGTACATGCCTGGGTTGCAGGCCATGAACCCCAGCAACCGCACATTGATGTTTCTCTTTCTCTCTATCTCCCTTCCTTCCCTCTCTGAAAATAAATAAATAAAATCTTTTTAAAAAGATAACTTTTATCATCCTGAGCACAGTTTATTCCCTTTTTTCTTAGTCAACATGGTTTAAGGTTTCATAATTTATACATCACCAATTGTCAGAGTTGTGAAAAGGTTTTAACTATATTCTTGTATTGAATAAGACAATAAACACTGCACTTCATATCTCTTATTTGTGTTGGTATTCTATTATTCCATGTGAAGGATTTTTTAAAAGTATAATAAAGGTAAATGCATTTTTTCCAAATTTTTCTCTACTTAAAATATAATTTCCTGACAAATATTTTTTCTTTTTCTAACAACCCAGAAAATCATCAGAATGAAAATATGCTGAAGCAAAGTGAAATAAAAAACAAGAATATACAAAAAAACATAATCGATATGATCACAGTCTTCCAGTAAACAGTGAAAAAATGGATGTCTTCAGTGTTTGATTATATTATATATAAGGGGCCAGCAAAAATGTAAACCTATAGTAAATAAGACTATACATAAGTGACCAGTATCATTTACTTCCAATAAGGGAGAACAGACCATAGCTATTCAATCCAGTGGGAACATTTGTAATATATGTGTATACTTTATGTTCAATGTGCTTGAAAAAAAATTTCCCCACAAAAAAATTTCAGTCAGAAAATTATTTCTATGACCCGGTCTAATAATCTAATATTAAGTGTATAAACAACTTTAAATCTGCATGGAAACATCGGCATTGTACATCTTTAACTCGAAGTTCAAGTTACACCTTAAGAACGTGAGAAGCGACTGTGGCGGGAGACGAGTCTGGCTAAGAAAGAGTGCTGTAGGAAAACCAAGTGTGCTGCTAAAGACAAACCATATTTCTCAGTGGTAAATGTGACAACTGAAAAAACACCCCGGGATGTGACTTAAGAAAAATAATAAATAATGAATTAATAATAATGCTATGTACCCTACAGACTGCCATCCACCAATGAGTGACTGAGGAACATCCATATTTTAATCTTTATAACAAGAGTATAAAACCTAAAGGTTCACTATTAGCATGCCTGTTTTTCTCAAACATGTTTAATGGAACACCACAATTATAATCAACTGACAAAGGTTCAGTTTTCAAGTAAATTTAGAAAGCCGTTGCATGACATATTCCCACCCAGAGACACATCACGCATGTCAGCACCCTAAACACTCTAGAAGTCTGGAGTGAAGAAACCTGTTTACTGTGTTCAGTACAGAGTTCCCCAGACACTTTGCCCAATGGGTCCCCTACTCACACACACACATTTTAGAACAGGTGGAGTAATATCCCCGGAATACACTGTGGAAAAACTGGTCTAATCGCCTGTATTTTACAAACTCTGTAGGAATACTTACTAAAAGGGAGGTGCATTGTTTAACATAGAGCCTCAAAAAAGAGTTAAAAGCTAATGTATCTCCACAAATATTTTTGAGAGACGATGTATAGTACCACTAAATTCTGTTTATAATTTGATTTCCCAGTCGCCTTTAAATGCTGGAGAGAATATGCTGAACATTGGGAGGCATCTGTGCTGCTTCATGGGTGTGACATTTTATAGTCAATAAGAACTGAGAAAGAGCTCTGGTTCTGCATATGAGATTTGTCAGTTGTTATAAGCATAATTTAGTTCCTGAAAGGGGGATCACTTCTTGCCTTAAGCAAAATCACATTTCTGGACCTGAAAATTAAGGATGAGACCGGAAGGGATGGTCATTCTACATAGGCAGTCCATGTGTAAGGTCTTGACTAAGAAGTGCTTCCAGATTCTCAAGAAAACACCTTCAGTTTCTACCCTGTTATAAAAGTCAGCACAATAGCTTAATTCAGAGAGCACGTTGGCAGAGCCAATGGTTCATCAACACTACTTTGTGAAATAGGCACATTATTGTCCTCATTTTAATTGAAATACCAAAAAAAAGGGAGCTAAGTGGACTTTATGCACCTAGGAAGCTACCCCGAAGTCTAGTCATACTAGGTCACTACAGAGATAGAAAATGTAAGCTCAATTTATTTTAGTAGGTAATTCCAGTAGGAAATTCTAACATTTTTATGATTATTTCTGAGTTAATTTGTATATCTTCTTCTTTCTTAAATGTTTTGCATTTTAAAAAAATTTTTTTTAGATTTTTTAATTTATTTTTAGAGAGGGAAGGGAAGAAGAAAGAGAGAGAGAGAGAAACATCAATGTGCGGTTCCTGGGAGCCGTGGCCTGCAACCCAGGCATGTGCCCTGGCTGGGAATCAAACCTGCAATACTTTGGTTCGCAGCCCGAGTTCAATCCATTGAACTATGCCAGCCAGGGTTTTGCATTGTTTTGCTTTTAAAATTTCCTTCTCTAACTGACTGCATTTACCAGCATACACTTCTCTTTGGGCTCAGATCTGCATCACGGCCATCTGGAAAATGTTTCTGGTAAGACAGAACTCTGGTTCCAAATGATTATAAAGTTCACCCTGGAAATGAAGCCCCTCAGAACAAACTGCTGATACTGGTACAGTCTTAGACCATTTTAAAGGAATCTCAAAACAACATTTTCTGAAAATAACAATTCTGCATTTCACATTCTTTTTATGAGCAGTTTTCTAATTACTCTCATCCTGTAAATCTACGTTGTATGTGTGTACTTCATGTGTGTGCATGCATGTGTGTATTTAGAAGAGGAGAGCTCCACAGGAGGCGTTAATGAAATGAACTTGTTGAACTTGAAATTGCAGGTATCCTACTAGCCAGGAACTGAGGAAATGTTAGGTAAATGTCATTAGAAATAGTACAGGACCACCAGGAAGACACAGACGGGCAAGCTGAGTCTCTCTGCGGGACCAGGCGGTGGGACTACTGGTAAGTTTGCTGACTTTGACTTGTCTCATGGTTCACAGACCTTCTCGTCCCCGTGGCGTTTCGGCATGCATCATATTGAGTTTTTAAAGCTGTAGCACTTGGCTTCTTAACCTAAAGTAGCCCCTTAGGTTTTTAATATCTGAAGATTTTTCTCATTATCAAGAAGAGCCTTTCATGCAGAAATGCAATGGGCCATCTCTCAGCCAAATCTTAAAAGATTCTATGAGCTTCCTTAAAAGATACTACAGATTTCCATCTCTTTCACCCTTGAATTTTAAGGATGGATTTTTTCCTAAAGCATGTCATCTAGAATCTCTTTAAGTTCCATTTTGAGTACTAGTAACAATCATCCATTTGGAAAATATTTAATATGACTTTTTTCTATATTTTAGCTATTATACTTTCTATAGTTCAAAATGGCATCCTTTCCAAGTTTTTTTGGTTGTTTGTTTGTTAGTGATATCAAAGACAGACCTCAGCCTGTAATGACATCCTTCTCCTGTTCCCTTCACTAATCCCTTCTCAGCAATGTGGTTCCCACAGAAACTGCCATTTCCTTACCTGTTCTGATATGCTCAATATCCAGACTATTCAAGCAAGAGTTGAGAACTAAACCGAGGTCAGTCAATTAACGCTTTTACCAATATATCTTGAACTCAGAATAAAGAGCAACCAATTAAACGATTGCTCTTCGAATGTAAAACTGAAGTTATTTAGAGAATACCAGAATATGCCTAGGACAAGAGGCACCACAGAGGATAAAGGAGGCTGATTCCACTGGGCAAACATATCTATTTCTAGTTGGTCCTAAAGCACCCTCTCCTGGCTGTCCTCCCCACGTGGTGCCGTGTTGTTTTCAACACTTCCTTCAGGGTCAGTATCCCACAAACTCTCTTAACACTCTCGCCCTCTCTCTCTCTCTCTCCCTCCCTCCCTCTCTCTCTCTCTCTCTCTCCCTCCCTCCCTCCCTCTCTCTCTCTCTCTCTCTCTCTCTCTCTCTCTCTCTCTGTCCCCCCCTTCCATTGCATGGAAAAACAATGACCCATGTTAACTAACCCACAGCCTACATTTTCCGGGAAGTAGATACACTGGAGATAAACTGCGTAAGGTCAGAAAAATCCATTAAGGACACAAGACCCTCTTGTCAGTGACTGGACAAGTGTAGCTGCCTTATCCCGAGGCCCTTCAGAAATAAGGATTTTGGTCACTGCATTGGTAAGCCACCAAAGGTAGCAAAAGACAAGTTCCACTTCAATTTACGACTTACCCCACCTACCAGGACTGCCAATGGGGAAAAAACTTTAGCTGTCAGGAAATATCTCAGCTGCAAAGAACCATCTTATCCAAAATCACACCTCGCCTACTTGGGAAGGCACACATGAGCCTTGATCCACAAAAGGAGATAGAGACCCAGCCACTGTATTCCCCCCCGAGTCTGCACGAGTCTCAGGCTAATCCAGGCCCCGAGCTCCCTGTGGGGCCAGTCAAGACCGCCATTCCTCTGCATCACAGTTTGACTTCTCTCTCTGCTCAGTCCCGTTCCCTTGAAGTAACGTTATCATCTAGATTATTAAGAAATATTTTTATTAAAATGCAATAAACTCCCTGATACTTTTGAAATTAAAATTAAATTAAATCTTAGGGTAAAGGTAAGACTGTTATTGAAAATGAAAGTGAAGTATAATCCATATGAGAGAAATCAGTACATTAATATTCCTGCCAGGTGGAAAGAAAAATGATAAGACGATACTTATATTGACAGTTCAAATATATTTTTTCCTTCCCACAGTGCTCTATCAAGGTCCCATCGTCACCAGGAAAGCACTTTCCTTTTTAGTGCCTGCACTGCAATCTTTCCTTTATACTAATTCAGCTATCACAGACTTTCTTAAAATGTTTGATGGCAAACCATGGTAATTTTGTATAATTACTCAGGTCCAGACAATGGGCCTAGGTGAGTTTCTGTCTACCTGGAAGCCAGAGAAGGAACATCTCTTCTCTATATGAACATCAAATCACACTTGTTAAAATAGCTGCTTGGAATGATTGTTTCTCCAAATATTTAAACATATGCACATTTAGAAAACTTTTAAGAGATAAAATATGGTGTTTGGTGGCATACTGGTTGAGAAGTTATTGTAGGGAATGGATTCACTATCCATTCTCTTCTCTAGCTTTTAGCACAAAATTCCGAGTCATGGTCAATGATTTTTTTTCACACAATGAATCAGTGGTTATGTGTTATGAATATGTTGTAGGATATGCTTGCATCGTGTCTATGTGGTTTTGGAGGGATGCGGGGGTGGTGTAAAAGCATCCATCCCTGGAAAAGTACATAAGTAAAACATAGTACATGTACCTTATGAAGTATCATGCAACCATGTGCGGCAGATGGGTATATATGCGGCTATTAACAACAGCATTTAGAAACTTAAAAGGAAAAATTATAATAACATTTATATAAATTAAAAATCTGTGCACAACATAGATGAAGTCTATTTGCCAGAACATGAAGGAATGAAATGATCACTAAAGAGAACAGAATGACCACAAAGAGGCAAGTGCAGATAAGGAAAGTGGGAATGGAGACATAAATAAAAGGAATGCTAGAAGAATAAATAAATAGACAGTAAATAGCAAACAGGGAGTGAGAGATTTTGCAGGAGCCAATGATGTAATGAAGACAAGGTTTCATAAATTAATCGACATCATTATCTCAATCTTCTGCACCTGAACTTCAAAACAAAGTAAAAACTGCCACGGAAAGATCCATTCTATTAATCTCCCTGTCTATCCTAACTGCTACTGTTTTAATTCTTATTTTTTCACCTTCTCTATGAAAAAAATAGGTCTATGTTATATTATCAGTTTTCTAAATATTCTCATTATCATTAATGTGTCCAATTAAAATATTTTCGTACTCTTGAAGCTCTTATCCTCTTATAAAGCAAATCTTATTTTATTAATGTCCAAAGACAAACTGAACATGAAAATATCTTTTATATTCTGAACCATATTCTGGTATGTTATGATCCAATGGCAATAATAGTTTTATTGTTTCCCAAATTTTCTCATAATGTATACTACTTCGACTTCTTTGTTTCCATAACAAATATTCTTCTTTCATTCAAATATTTATTGTAATGCATTATCATTCATTGTTATCTGGAAACTCTCTCTGTGGTCTAAATTTACTGTATCATGTTCTGAATGGGAAAAATAACACACGCTTCTGTGTTTTTTTTCCTTACTCCTATGCTTATAATATTTCTGATAGTAGAGGTGTGGGCTTCTGCACATCAAGCAATTCTCTGAGACACCAGTTGGATGTCCTACAATTTGACTCAATTCTGACACGCTCCACCTGGACATAGACCCCACGCCTTCAGGGTTCAGTCCCAGGAGACTGGCTCCCCCTTTGAGATGCAAATTGCAAGTCCAGGCTGTTATATGCACTTCTGGCCAACTGGCTATAAAACAGGATGTGCCTGTGACTCTCCTCCCCTGTCCTCAGGCTCCATTAATTTACTAAAATGGCTTACAGAACTCAGGGGGAACATCTTAATTACTAGGTTACTGGTTTACTGATAAAAAGGTGCAACTCAGGAACAGCCAGGTAGAAGCGATGCCCAGAGCCAGGTGTGCAGGAAGGGGCACACAGCTTCCACGGCTTCTCCTCCACTCTCCCCATACCTCCGCATGGTCACCAACCCTGAAACTCCTGAACTGTGCTTTGGGGATTTTTATGCAGCCTTCCTCGTGTAATGATCCGTTATTAGCTCGCTCTCCAGTTCCACTCCCATTCTCTGTACAGAGGGATGGGACTGAAAATGCTAAGCTTCCAACCTTGGCCAGCCCCCATCCTGAAGCTATCCAGGAGCCCAGGAAGAGTCCCCTCATTAGAATCAAAGATACTTCTGTCACCCAGGAAGTTACAAGAGATGTAGTAGCTCTGTGTCAGAAACTGGGGTTGAAGAACACATAGTAGAACAAAAGACAGCCCTGGTGGTCTGATCATTCAGGACATTTCAACCGTTTTAGGGCAGGAAAGAATATATATATATACACACACACATTTATGCAACTATATATTACACATATGCAATATAATTATATATAATACATATATAATTAATATTATATATACTTTCAGTTATTCATTCTCTTTTATCTCTAATTTCTCACAATAACTGGAATATACAAGCAAAGTACTTGGCAGTACCTCATAAACACCCATTGAGGCTTAAAATGAACTTTCAAACATGTAGGAGTAATTAGAGTGCCTACAGCAGAGAGGCTCATGACAGACAAATGCACCCACTGGAAATGTCTACAGAATGTGCAATAAAAAAATAAAGTGTAAAACTAATTGTTTTTGAAGGTAAACTACTGAAGTATTGTGAAAAAATATGCACAATATAAAATTTACTATTAACCATTTTTAAGTATGCAATGCAATAGCATCAAGTACATGCACACTGTTGTACAAAATCACCCCTATATCACTGAAAATCTTCACCGTCCCCAACTGAAACTCTGTACCCCATTAAATGATCACTTCCCAACACCTGTCCCCAGCCGCGGCAGTCACTGTTCTATTTCCTGCCTCTGTAAATGTGACAACTCTAGGTGCCTCATTACTAGCGTAATCACACAATATATGTCCTTCTGTGTCTGGCTTATTGCATTTCATTCCATAACATCTTCAAAATTTATCCAGGTTGTAGTATGTGTCAGAATTTTCTTCTGTTTTCAGGCTGAATAACATCCCACTATATGCATACACCACAATTTGTTCATCTATTCATCCATCGATGGATATATAGGCTGCTTCCAACTTTTGACAATTACGAATAATGCTGCCATAATACAGGTATACCAATAAACCTTTGGGACAATACTTTCAATTACTTGGGTGTATTCCCATAAGTGAAATTGCTGGATCATACGATAATTATACATTTCATTTTCTGAGCAACCCCACACTGTTTTCCACAACGTCTACACCATTTTACAACCCTATCGGCAAAGGGCAAGGGCTCCAATTTCTCCCCACTCTCCTCTGCACTGGTTATCTTTCGCTGTGTTCCGTTCTGTTTTGTGTTTTAGTATAATAGTAACTGTAGTAGCTTTCCAGCAGTTCATCCCGTGTCCATTCTTCTGAAGTGTATTCTGTAACGTTCAGTCAGAATTTTTAAAAGTGTAATTCTGTTCACATTACTAACCTTTTAATATCTTTAGATGTCATGTGGTGACCTAAGGATGATAAACATAATTTTTAAGATGAAATATAATTGATTCACTTTGATTTTATTTTTACTTGTAGCTTTATTTGTTGTTACAGATTTCCCCCATAACTGCTTTCATTCTACAGGCTGACTTTCTGGACTAGTAGACATTCATTGAAGAAGTCAGACCTCTCCTGAATTAAATTCTGAAAAGCCTTTCAACGATTTTATTGATCATTTTCTACTCATTTTCAGTTATCAACTTAGACATCAATACCTCCTTTAAGTCTCTTTCATTATTGTTAGGCAGAATAGCAGTCTATATCTGTTTACAAAAATGCATCTCTCTCACTGCATTTTAATTGCCTGTTATTTATTTGTTTCCCCAGTAAGTTGAGCTAGTAATCTTAGTGCCTAGAGCAGTTCCTAGGAAAACGGAAACAATGTCTGCTGAATGACTTACCACGAAGTGTTGATTTTAAGAAAACAATCTGACCTTAATACCATGAAAACATAATCATTTATTTTTATTATGAAATAATAAGTTTCATTACACAAAATGGGAAATATAGAAAAACATTAGAGAGAAAATAATTCCCATAATGCCACCATATACATGTGAACACAAGATGTCCTATTGGAAACAAGTTAAATATAATAAATACCAGTAAGCCTTGCAAATTAAGACTATCTTACTAGTAGAAAAGAGATAGTATTCTGACACACTGATAATCTAATATTTATTGTATGCTAATATTGTACATACTAATAAGACATAAATATACTAGAGGAGTCAATCAGAAAGAACAAAACATAAACCAAAGAAATAAATCATGATAGTATAGTATCTATGTAGTATCAAATTGCTAAGCATTTGACTATCTTTGTTCAATAAATAAATGTATACTTATATACCCATATTATTTAGGTATCCCAAATACATACATATTATTTATGTAACCCAAACGTATGTATAGCACATAAACTACAGGGTGTGGCAAAAGTAGGTTTACAGTTGTTTGTATGGAAAATAATATAATAATAAAAAATAAGACAGGACTAAACTTTGTTTTTTGTACTCACAAAGGTAAACTTATTTTTGCTCTACCCTGTATATTGATAGATGGCTTTTTAAAATTTCTTGAAAATGCTTTGCAATGAAATTCTGAAACTAAATAACATTGCTTTAAATTCTCATTTAACTTCTATTTACTGACCAATTTCTTGCACCTATATATTCAAATAATTTGTTAGTGAAATAACATAAATGTTATACACAATGTAATATACAAATGATAAAACTTCTTTTCTCAGAAGCTGACATAACTGAGTTGCAAGCATCTGGATTTATTCCCAAGCAGTTTTCTGTAGAATACTGATAACAAAAATATATGATGACTATTTTCAAAAGCTATAGGTATATTTCAATTTCAATTTTGCAAGTTAGCACTGCACTGTTACAAATAAGGCATTTGTCCTAACACTGTCCTTGAATAAAAAATGTGGTTATTATCTCTAATTTACGATGTCTGTCCCTTCAATTTTTATCACGCATTTTATTCATTCCAAAGTTTGTGTACTTTGTTGGTTTATAAGCTACCAGCAGATGTTTTGCTATAATCATGTCAGAAATGCAAGATAATTTATATATTCAATCAGCAGTAAAATAAGAATGAATGTTTTATTTGTACTAAAAAACTCCAAGTCTATATTCTTTGTTTTCTTGATTCCAAATCAGTTTTTAATTTAATTGCTAAGAATAGTAACTAGTAGCTATTATTATTAGAAATAGTAACTACACTGATTGCCAACAATAGCTAGTCTGGTTTCTATTTGTGAACGTGAGGTACACAAACCTAACAAAACAGAGAAGCTCATTTATTTTTCAACAAAAATTGATGTATTTATTTAAGTTTTATGCAGATTTTCTGTATCTCTAGGTGAATCATATTAATATCTTGGTAAAATCATTTAATCTAAGATTTAATTTAATAATTTATAGAATTCAATAATCACATATGCCCATTCTGCTGAACAAATTTGATAGAAAGATAAAATGGATGGCATTATCAAAGATTTTTGGAAACTACTGAACATTGTAAAGGCTTATAAAATAATACAATCATGAACAAGAATGATTAATTAAATTACTCTTTGGAAGTTCTGGGCCAATCAACCAATGTCTTGCATATTTAGTGGAGCCAGTTGAGGGAGGAGTGGGGAAAGACTTATATCAAACCTAATAGTACAAAACAGTAAATTGCTTTACTCCAGTGTCAGATTTTCTCAATTCTGACGCTTGAGAAATTCTGAGAGGTGTCATTAATTATATATAACATATATAACATACATAACATATGACATGTTAAATAATATATAATATCATATATACATTACTTGAATGTATACATCCTTCACAAGCAACTGGTATCTGTCAAAAGAGTAACATATTTAACAATATGAGTGAGTTATCAAAAATTTCTAAATACTAGAAGAAATTTAACAGATTAAAAAGAAGGATAAACAAACTAGAATACCATATATTAAGAAAAAGAAAATAATGTAACAAAATGTCAATAAAAGTAGAGGGTTAACCGCAGTGCATTCAAGGAAAAGAAAATTTATTTAGCAAAGCATGTGTTGTAAAAATCTGGATGTTCCTGATGATGAGCAATAATCTTTTTTTTCCTCACAGTAATGAAGATAATCTGTAAAAATATTTATGTACATGTAAAGCACGCTAACTCAGGGCATAATTTTGAGCATTTGATAAAGTTTGTAAAAGTAAAGTTCTTTGCTTGTAATATTTTGAACAGTTTTTTTATTGCACAATATTAATAAGATAGCACTGTTAATACTGATCTGCAGGCCCAAAACCACTTGGTTTTGAATAAAAATTAACTTATACTAGTTTCCTCTATATTGCAATGGCATATTTAGATTTGATCTAGAGATAATATAAAAAAACAAAATGTAAATATGATAAACCCTGACAATATGTATGTAATGTAATGCTCAGGAGAAACTGGAAGATTCAGTAGAGAAATAAATGAAATTATAATTTTATTGAACCTTTCATATTACATGGTAGGACATAAAGTACTGTTTAAAATTAATGAATCAAGAAATAAGTATACAATTTAAAGTTTTGATGGTTAGTAGTAGATAGTGTCCTAAAGTTAGTAATATAACATTCATGCTAGTAGTATCTCCCTTTAAATATCATATAATTACATTGTAACTCTATTGAAATTGTGACATGTTTATTATTGAACCCATGATCTTCTCACTAGTAAAGGATGCAGGAGAAATGTCCAAATGAGGCCCCTAACCTACATTTTCACTCAGTATTTCAGACTGAAAGTCTCTGTAGAATCTCAGAATGATGATTCCAGACTTCAACCTAATCTCTGGCTTGGCTCTAGAGATGATAGGTCATTGCTTGTGTGTCTGTGCCTCTATAATATTTTTAATTCCTCTGTTCATATATTGAGAGACATTACTTCCTTCTAGGAAAAAGATTTCAATTAAGCTTGTTTAATATTTACCCTTCTTAAGATGATACATAGGTCCATGATATGAGTACTAATGGAGGAAATACATGTAACTTACAGCCAACCAAATCAATTTCTTTCCTCCCAGTGTGATTTGAGTTTACAAAAGGATGCGAGTCGGTTAAGGTTGACAAAGCTGTTGACTGTATCTGTGTGTGATCACCGAGGGAACATAACTGACCTAGTTTTCTCAGATCACTGAGGACCTGGCTTTTCTCCCACAAGCCCAATTTGTTTTTGAAGTAGCTACAGTGAAGATGTTTGGTATGTGGTTTTTGTTTCAAGTGTTATAGTGCTAGAATACATAAATGTATCACTTCCTACACAACACTAATGACTTTGAAAGTAACCTTGGCAACTTTACCCATAGGCTAAGCTGAGCAACTATACTAGTGATGGCATTGAATATATTTAGTCAAATAATTTCTATGCTTTCAAAAATACAGTCCCAATGAAAATAAACATAATTGTAACAGCATAACTCTTGACATTAGCAGCTTGATTACCACTTTGTGTTTCTCCTCAGTGACATCAGGAGAGATTCTAACAGAAAGTGATAATAATAAAAATAGATGCTTAATTCAATTCATGGGAACCTAGGCCCTGTTACAACCTGTATTAGTATGTGCTGCATCATTTAACACTTTAAAGAATGTAAACATTAAACTCAAAACATGTAAATGATATCACCTAAGTAATACAGTTAAAAATTGGTAGAAATAATATTTAAATGTGAACTTCATTAAATCCAAAGTCTGTGCAATTAACTACGATGTAAGAAGAAAATGGCAATAACAATGATAAACACTGAGTCAACAAGACAAGAAACTATTTGTAATTTGAATTCATTAAGATCTTGTAATTTCTTAAATGCATCGGACAGATTGTCCATATTAGGCATTTGAGACACAAAGGAGGGTTTTCCATAATGCACACACAAACACAGAGTGACACACGTAAACCTCTATTATTCTTCTGAAGTGAAAGTTCACACAAACAGGGCAGAGACACCAGATGATGATGGCTTTTACACCTGTCCTGGATGTGATGCTCCGTGGACACTTTGCGACCCTCATCCCGTCTCTCCACTTTTCCCTTCACTTCTTTACAAACCCATTCTGATGGCTGTCTATTCATCCCTCGTTGCGATTTTAATATGCATTACTCTGGTAGCTAAGGATGTTGAAAAGTTTCTTCATTTGCTTTTTTTTAAAACATTTTTATTTTTTAGAGAGGGAAGGGAGGGAAAAAGAGAGAGAGAGAGAAACATCAATGTGCGGTTGCTGGGGGCTGTGGCCTGCAACCCAGGCATGTGCCCTGACTGGGAATTGAACCTGCGACACTTTGGTTCGCAGCCCACGCTCAATCCACTGAGCTATGCCAGCCCGGGCTCATTTGCTTTTTTCCATTGGCACATCCTTTTTGATATAATAGCTCTTTGTTTATTTTGTCTATTTTTAACAATTGTTTAACTGTTTTGAAAATTCTTTATATATTCTATATACTAGGCTTTAATCAAACATGTAGTTTTAATATATTTTAGCCCACTCTGTGGCTTTTCTGTCATCCTGCTCAAAGGGCAAAATTTTCCAATTTTGATAAAATCCAATTTAGCATTTTTTTATAGATCATGTATTTGATATTAAGTCTAGTCCCATATCCCAAAGATACTGTGCTTTTTTCCTAACATTTTATAATTGTACAGTTAATATTTAAGTCCATGATCTATATTGATCTAATTGGTATACAGTGTGACTGACGCCTACATAGAAGTTTGTTTTTATGCCTATGGATGTCCAATTGCCCTGGCACAGTTTTTGAACAGAATGTCCTTTCTCCATGGAATTGCTCTGTAGCTTTCTCACAATCATTTGAGCATATCTGTGTGGGTCTGTGTATGGTTCTCCATTCTGTTCCATTGATCTCTGTTTATCCCTTGATTACTGTAGTAATAGAGTAGGACAAAATCCAGTAGGGTGATTTTTCTATTCTTTAAGATTGCTTAGCTATTCTAGGGTCTTCGCCTTTCTGTACAAATTTTAGGATAAGCCTGTCTATATTTGCAAAGGATCTTGCTTGGATTTTTCATAGGAATTGCATGAGGCCTATAGATCAATAGAGCTTGCTCACGAGAGACATGAAAACTCAACATTTCAATGTAATTCTTTCCAGTGCATATATACAAAGGCTTTGCTTACATGTCTAGTATAATACTGTGGCTACAATCTTTATACAGGCTATTTTCTGGTGTTCTATCAGTAGAGCATTTTCCTCCCTACAGGGTCTCCAGGAGAACCCCATATTCTTGCTTCTCAGAGGTGGTTCACCTGCGAAACCAAAAAAATCTCTAGTTTACATCTTCTAATCTTTGTAACTAAAGAAACACCACAGTTACACAAATTTCTTTTCATGAAATCTTTCTTTCTCTGTGAGAATTTACTCAGCTTCTGAGTCTATTGAGTTTATTTCCTAGTTTTATTATTTTGACTGTCCCCATTCTGATCTTGTCCCTCATGTAACTGAAGAGCTGTTTGTTTTGCTGAATTGTTTTATTTCTTTAGATTATGTCCCTCTGTAGTCAGACTTTTACAGATCAAATGTCTTCTCCAATTGACTATATTTTCTTATTTTAGAACATAATTTGAGAGAGATACACAATTCTTTAAGCATGCAAATTTTATCAATATATGTATACAAATATAGTATTGTAATATTAAGACATGTATTTTGGCATACCTCATTATATGTCATACCACATGGTAAAATGTGAGTTTTTGAAATGATTTTTACAGGTTTTTAAAAAATAAACTTCACATACAGCTCAATTTGTTGATGCCAATTTTGCATGTTATCTCCAAGGCTCCTTTCAAGGTAACAGTGTGGAGACAGGAGAGAATGTGATAAAGCATTCCTAATCTGCCGTCTAAACGAAAAGCATTTCTTTATTACCTTTCTGCCTCCATCAGAGTAAAGGCACCTGAAAACATCAATGTGACTGGCAGTTGACATATTTTACCTTTGAGGCAGAAGGGCTCTGTAATGACAATATGAAATATATGAGAGCTTTCATGCCACATTAGTTTACTCTCATTCTTTATTCACTGGCAGTCTATACGCTGTCAATGCCCAGAGCTAAGCAATAAGAGAAAAGTACTGACTTTCAGGCTGAGACTAAACTCCTAGAGTTACAATCTAGAGGTGACACCGTTCACATCCAGAAGTTACAATACAGCACTTTTAATTGGGATCCGTTGCCAGCTGCACTGGGCGTTGTGCTCTGTGCCCACAGGAAACAGCACGGGACTTGTGATGAGAATAGAAGGGTGTTTGTGGCCAGACAGCATCCTTCTGCTGCTTTCTCTGGCTCTCTTCCGCCCAAGCAACAGTTGACTTTCAACAATAAAAAAAAATCTGATAATTTAGTGCTTTTAACACATTTTCCCATACCAACTGGCTAACCAAAAGTAGGGAACATTCAATCACTTATCATTTTTACTCAGCAAATAGTTTTGCACAACTGCTGGCCACAGCTGCTGCACCAGATACTGAGGGCGCTCAAGGCTCATTTGCAAACGGCACCGCAGGCTTTGCCTGCCCTCCTTTATGAACACTCCCTGTAAACTGACACATGCAGGGGACCGGTTTGTTTTGGTCTGGCAACTGTGACTCAGCTCTGTATGGAAAACCTACAGAAGCGAGGTGGTGGGCAGGAGCCAGACCCTCAAACTGAGTTTTCCCGTGGGAATCAGGCCTAGAAAATGCATACAGACTGTTATGGTTTGCTCTTGCTAAAACTCCATCACCCTGGTCTGAAACAGTAGATGTGTATTGTCTATCTTCAAGGTAATTTCCAAAGCCTGTGTGAATTTTTCCTAAGATGGAGCTAATCAGCTTACCATCTTTCCCTTCTGCATATGTTATTTTCATTTCCTTGATTGCACCTAAAATGTAGACAATGCTATTCTATGTAATAGATAATAAATCCTTCTTTGATCTAAGACCCAAGAAAAACAATAAAAGCTTGTCTAAGCAAGGGTCCAGGCACTCTCCTCTTGAGAGAGTGGCCGTGCCGTCCCCCTTTTCTCCACGGGATTGCTGTAGCCTCTGCATTTGTTCTCTTCAATCGCAACAGGTGGACTCTGCTGGCCAGAGTCTGCCACACTTAGATACATTTGGTCTTCCAGTTTCATGAACTGCATGTCTCCAATACTATGCATAGCTGACACAGACATCTCCTCTCTAATTACTGTTTATTTAGAAAATTCTTATCCAGTTTACCTGTCACTATTTCCTGTTTGCCTTTTTATTTTTCCTTTTTAGAGTTCAGCACTGGATAGGGAGAATCGCACTCCCAAATTCATGGCACACTTTCACCAGCCATCACTATTTCCCCCTTTCCCTCTAACCTCCTGTTCTCTTTCTCACTGTTCCATGGACACTGAAACTTACTGTCTGCATACGCTTACAAAATAGATAGCGTAGGTCCTCATGTACATGCATTCTATAGTTAGTCCCACACATCTTTTTTTATACTTGCTTTTAATACCACTCCGCATTGTTTTGTGCACAAATACCTTAGTCCTTTTAATGTTATATAACACTGTCAAAAATATCAACACATTTTATCTACGCATTTCTGTTTACGGACTCATAGGTCCTTCCTCACTGCCTGCTAACACAAGTATTATGACACCCACTCTGCAGTCTTCCCAGGCCCATATACATAAAATACTGGGTGGTGGGTCGTGGGAAATGTATTCCTATTCTCTGCCTTCCCGAGCGTGTCCTCTCTGTTCTTCGACTTGGCTCTGCTGGTGTTGATTCTTAGCATCAACGCTTAAGGATTTTTATACTTTATTGCCCCTCAACGACATTTGATATATTTTTTCCTAAGGGTTTCAAACTGACAGATGGAAATGGTCATTTCATTGTTTTATTTAGTGTTTTGTGACCACTCGAGAGGCTGCATGCTTTGTCGTGCTTCCATTAGACGTACAGGCTTTTCTTCCCACAATTTCCATTTTGTATCATTTATGTAGTCGTCTATTAGACTTCCTGTCACTTTCTTAAGATTTATATGAGTTCAGTATATTTCAGATTCTTATCCTTCCTCTGTTTTGATATGACATTTTTCCCACCTGCCAACCATCTGCTAACTTTGGTGTTCTTCATTGAAGAACTGCTTAAAATTCATATAGTCTAAACTAAATATAAAATATATGATTCCTTGTAATCTCGTTTAAGAAGTTCTTCCCACCCTAGTATCACAAAATATTCTACATTTTACTTTGTTAGCCCTCAATTTTTATCTTTTAAACTTAGTTTATGTCTATTTCACCTTCCATCATTTTACATGGTAAAAAGTAGAGTAGAACATTAATTTCTTAATGTTGCAGGTTACTTTCTTGCCTCTTTCTTGTAAATAATATGGATGACCTTTTCACTCTATTTTACCATATATGTTATAGTGTCGTTATGTACTTTGAATAACAAGTTATATAAATACCTTCTTGATTTTTAATTCGAACTGGTCTTACCAGTAAGAGATTTTATACTTTAATAAACATTTTAGAATTGCACTTAGTTTCTCAAACACATGCATTCTCTAAGATGCCCCTCTCCGTTTTTGGCCATTTCACTAAAAAAATAATTATTTTTGTCAAATAATATTTGAATAGTACACACAAAATGTTCTGCATTTTGCTGTACTCATTGGACAATGCCTTCACCTTCTCTAAAACTTTCTAAATCAACTGAGAAAGTTTTCATATATTATTTGATTTGATTTGCTTGTATATCATGCAGAAATTTCTGCCTTTATGTCCAGGAAGCAACTCTATAATTGCATTTATTATGACATTTGCCACAAATTTTGGCAGCAATGTTATATTGGTCTTACAAGTGAATCAGAAATTGTTTCTATGATTGTTGGTCTGTGCAAGAATTTATCTAAGATTAGTGTTATTTCTCTCTTAAATATCTGAGTAAATTAATTAGGAACTCTATCTGAAAGGTTAAAAATAACATTAATTTTTAATAGGTAATAGCTTATTTTTCTTTAACTGCATACTACTTAGATTTTTCTACTTTTGTCATTTTTGGTAAATGTTTTATCAAGGAATTTGTTCATTTTATCTAAACTATCAAATTGATTGACATAAGATACTTAATAAAATCTCCACATATCACCTTTTCTCTTTATGGTCATATTGATTTCTATATTTTATACCTGATATTAAAGCTTTGAAATTTCTTTATTTATTAATTAATATTGAAAATGTGTTGTCAAGTTAATTAATCTTTTCACAGGACCAACTTCTGGCTTTGTTGATTTTCTGCCTAGTCTGTGTGTGCAGATGTGTGTGTGTATTTTTCCCAGAAACATTTTATACTGAGTTGAAAACATGATATTCCTTGATTCCTGCATAAATCAGCATGGCTTCTAAAAACAAGGTAGTTACTTACATAAGTATATAAGTACAACTCACTGAATCAATAAATCGACATTGATAAAAATATAGCTATTATCTAATCTACAGACTTCCATTCGAATTTTGCCACTTGTCATAACACAGCCCTGCATCCTCCTCAAATCTAAAATTAGCCATTATAATCAATTGACAATTATGTTCATATCCTTTAATTTGGAATTGTCCCAGAGTCTTTTTTTATATGTCATGCATTGATATTTTGAAGAGGACAGTTGTTTGTAATCTTTCCCTCAACTGGGATGTGTCTGCCTTCCTCCATGAGTAGAGTTGGAGGATACATTTGGCAGGAACACACGGAAGTGCAGGAGAGTTATTCTCAGTGAATGTTAACAGAGTGTGCATGCTGCCTATTAGCCTTTATTGGGAATGCTAACTTTGACCATTAGGTTTTCCCACTGCAGTGTTATTATTTTATTATTTTATACATTGTAATTAATAAGGACCTTTCAGGGAGATATTTTGAGACTATATAAGCATCCTGTTATTTCTCAAAATTTCACTAGTGAATGTTTGCACCTACTAACAATTCTTGCCTAATTACTGAACTGTGAAATCAATTCCGTTATTCCTCTGTATTCATTAGTTTGCATTCTGCTGTGTGAGTGTTTACTTATCCTGCATGTATTTATTTATGTGATGGTAGACTCATAAATTTTTACTTTATTTCATAGGTTATAACTGTCATATCATTATTTATTTCGATGTTCAAATTTTTCCAGATTAGGTGCTTATAGCTGGATTCTTTGTCTTTTTGACAGGTTCCAAAAATTCTGCTTTTTGAGCACAAGAAGGCATTTCCTGCTCAACTTGTACTTTGTCTTCCTGGGCTGTAAAAACAGCTATTTTCACTGGTTCCTACCTACTGAAAATCTTAGGAAGACAATATCTGAGTGCTGGGTGTGCTCACTGCAAGTAGCCCATGCAGTGGACAGAAAAAGAAATTGGTGCTTATACATAATCTGTGTGTGTAAAGAGGGAGAGGAAGGCATATATACATATATATGTATGATGCACACACATATATATACACACATATACACACATATACACACACACACTGGGGGTGGGGAGGGAGAGAGAGAGAGAGAGAGAACTACTACCTCACTTTGGTGGTATTCCTGGCAAACTATATAACCTGACTCTCAATCATGAGGGAAGGCAGGATACAAATTCAAAAATATTGTAACTTGGGGGCAGAATTCCTGGGTATTCTTTGTACTTTATTCTTTTGAAAGGCTGGAGGTATGAATCTAAGTTAATCTCTTTCAAAATGGCTATCTATCTTTGTAATACCAGTGTGATTTATTATAAAAACCTAATTTCCCCCTGAGATTTTAGATGTCACTTTCACTTTCATCATATAATGAATTTTCACATATACATATATATATATATACATACAGTCTATTTCTCAACTTTTTATGTTATTTCATTTTCTATTCATTCATTATTGTCACTTTTAAATGTTTTAACATCTGGTAAAACAATTCTCCCTCTAGCCTTAATTTTCAATAATCTGTGATCTTTTCTTGCATCCTGATTTTAACAAATAAAGTTTACTATCATCTTGTTCAGCTCCATAAAAATTCCTTTTGAAATTGCTGTTGATGTTCCATTAAATTTACTAATTAAGTCAGGAAGAGTGTGCTCTTACTCAATAACAAGAGTTGTCTTCCCATTAGTTCAAGTCTACCTTTGTGTCTTTAAAGAGCATTGAAAATGTTATTTATATACATTGTTTACATTTCTTGTTTATTCCTTAGTATTGAATCTTCATCATTATTATAAATATCATCTGAACTGAACTATTAGTTGCCTACCTATTTAGGGCTCAGGTGATTTACTGAGCATGGCCATGCCGATGTATCCCAGCTCATAGACTCTTCTTTCAACACAATGTTGACACTCAGCGGGGGTTCTCTCCTCTGGGCTCTAGATGTACCTGAGAGTATGTCAGGAGTGATCCTATGTGTCTTCAAACTCAGTTTCTGCCCGAGACTCTCAGAAAACACCACTTGAGAGGTCCGCACTGCCATATCGGGAGTCCAGGGCTTCCGATTTTCGCCGTGTTGGAGAGACTGTATGAAGGGGTCACTGGCAAGTAGAGATAGGAGCTCTCGTTGTTTCAGTCTTTGTTAGGTTGTTAGCGGAAACGCCTCTATTATTCGCCCACAGGATAATATGCTGGCTTCAGGGATAAGGTATGTAGATAATGACAAAGAATTTGAGATAGAGGTAGAGAAAGATATATCTCTCTGTGTGTATATATGTATATGTATATGTATGTAAATATATGTATATTCATGTTACCTACCCATTAAAACCTATTTTGAAGAGTCTTTTTTTTTTCTGAAATGAGTGTTTAATATTGACAAATCTTTTTCAGATCTTTCTTTCCTTTCTTCTTACATATATTAATGTGGTATATTAGTATTAATAGCTTTTCTAGTCTGCAATCAACCTTGCATTCATAGAATAAACTCTACTTGGTGTGCTTTTTCTGTAAATGCTTTGATTCTACTTAATAATAAGTTAGTATTTTTGTACAAATGTTCATAATGATTTCCATCTATACCTCTACAAACTAGTTTGCTTCTCTTAAAAGTATAAGTGCAAACTATTATAATGTATCTAGTATGGTTTGATGGCTTTCAAATATTAAAATTCATAATTAAATATCTAATATTAATTTAGGATTACTGAAAATATATATTTATTTTTGGTTGACTACAAAGCAGTATTATTCCCCTTTTAAAATTTCACTAACTCATCTAAACACATATTAAATAACTTGTCTAAACACTTTCATCTTGTTTCTCAACTGAGTTTTATCTCTAGCTTTATGCGAGATCTCTTAAATGTGAGCAATGGGAGAAAAAGTGACTGCTTATAATTTAGGAACACTCAAATGATAGATCATACATTTTACCACTCACTCAAATTACTTACATTGGGGAGGATATTTGAGTCAGTCAGCTATCTTGGCTTTACTTTATTAAGAGTAAGCACTCATTTACTTTATAAAGACACCATAGGCTAGTGGTTAAAAACAGATTTTGAAGCCACGTGACACTTGTTTTGCATCATACTTCAATTACTAACTGGGCATGCAATTCAACGATCATATCTAAATTCTTCAGTTGTATACTTGGTAGGGCTATTTTAAAATCAAACCCAATAGTGCACAGAAAGTACCTCACAGTGTCATAAAAATGTAAACCCTAAAACACGATAGTTACAGGAAAAGAAAAAGGCAAAATGAAATTTTTAAAATGTATTTCAAAATGTATTTCATTGATTGAGTTATTTTTTAAAATTTAGACCTGCATGAGTATGGGTAAAATTAATGAGTACAGTGATCTAAATGTGTTGAAATATTTTTTTATAACTTCTACATCATAGGAAGAAAATTTACTTTAGACTCAGGGAGTTCAGATCTGTTCAAAATATGTATGATGTTTGAAATTAATACAAAGGACAACTAAAGATAAAAAAACATAAAGACAAGTACAGACAATATTCCTTAAGATATAGGCCAGGTTTCAAATCTAAATTACTGACATAGCTTTGCCTTCTTGCACCGTTTAGGGACATTACAGGGTAATTCAGAGGGAGTTCAGCTCCCACAGTTGTGGCCAAAATATTCATTTCAGAGCTCTGTGGGGAGTTAAAAAGACCTTTAATTCTAATGAGTTGACAAGTTTGACACAAGAGCTGGCACAAAGGAGAAGGAAGGAGCATTTTTAAATGGCAAAGAGTGAACTGGCATAGAAACACACACTTTGCAGTTCTCTGGACGTCGGAAGGATTCTGGGACGCAGCAGACACAGACACCCATGATCAAGTGGCTGCCACGTGCAAGGACCTGTCAGGTCAGCCATCTGTACTCCTCAATTAAACAGTCTGTAGTGTGGTGACTTATAAAGTTTTCATAAATAAAATGGCTACCAAAACTCAAATATTCTGTGAAGCATAACAAGAGGATTCGCTCAGCTATGTAAAGTTCCTGAAGCAAAAAGATTTTACATAATTGCCGAATTTCTAAATATGAAATGTATAAACTTGAGAAATTTGTAACATTCAATTAAGAGGATAGAGAGTAAGCAGATTTAAATTATCTGTATATTTTACCAAAGTGTTCTCTTCATAATTAATCTAAAATATCCTTTAGTTATATGTATATTAAAATGATAATTTATTAATTCCTATACAATTAATTGAAAGGCAATATCTTGGAAACTCAATTAGACATAGCAGTGATATAGGTAGAGTTCTTGGACTTTTTCTCCGTGTTAAGTGATGGACACCTGGCTCAAAGATTAGCATGCGGTACAGTGGACACAAAATGAGCCACGTATGAACCCTGACGACCTCAGGGGCACCTGTGTGGTGGCCTCACAAACTCAGAGCCGTAACGTAACCACACAGGATGGGCTGAAATTAAAACTTTCCAGCTAAAATCGAATCACGGAGGGTAGTCAGGTCACAGGCCAGTATCCATCTTTACCTAAATGAGCTTGTCTGTTGTCTTTTTTGCACCCATGATAAGGCGTTTTTGGAATGCTCGAGTTTTCCACACTCTGCAGGGCACAACCTCCTGCCAGAGCAGAGAAGACAACACCCCTCATTGTTATTGGACTATTTTATACCCACCAGTGTAAAAGAAATGCATGTCTATTACTTTTACTTTGTATCAAATCCCAGAGATTCCGCAGTTTTGCTTTCTCCTGCCTCCCTAGTCTATCACCAGGGGGTTTCATGTAACCCCCTTGGGCCTCCTCCTTTGAATGCAATGTATAAAATAAGGAGCAGAACTGGCATTCTCTGCAGCACCTTCTCAAACCCTTCAGCCTTTCTTTTTCCTCAGTGACAGCTGTCTGCTGGGCTCAAATGAACTCATAAGCCCTGTTACACGTCTGGACGCTCCTTACTTGGACAGTGTCCACTGAGTAAGACAGGGCCCGGCATATGAAACACCCCTTTTCATTACAGAGCCTTTTATTGCAAAATCATAAGCATGTAATTCCATAACATAACAATATCATACTCAAGCACACCATATGCCATTTTAGGTGAAATGTTCAAATTAAAACTACAAATTATTACACCCATATTATTACCTTACCAAACACACTCAAACAGGCATTACTTCCTCCTGATCCTGTATATCTATGTTATATTAGTTGATAACACTCATATTTATTGATAACATCTTTAAATCAGCTAATGCAAATATAGTTTGTGTTTGTCATGATAGATATTTGAAACACATGTAGTATGGAAGCCCCAGAGAATGAGTAACTTCAGAGAACACGTCTCACCATTTTGCTACTGACAATCGTGAACATATCGTTCCAGAGAGGTTATACACGAAACACACAAGTAAATAATCTAGCACTGAAAAGTAGATGCACTTTTATATTTTGGGACCAATGCCATTGTTCTTCTTTTGTTTCATACAAAAATGCTTAAAGTAGCCAAAGACATAATATTGATCTCCGATGGTAGGAACCTTCAGGAAATATCAGGCACTTACCACCTTTGGAACTAACGGCTAACTCTGTCTTCAAAGAATCTACATGTCTAGAAAAGAATGTAACTTGCTATAACATCTTTGTGGAAAAATTAGTGACTAAGTCTTCTGAATAAGAGATTGGAAAAAGTATCAGATTTATTAAAAAGGGTTTTATCTTTTGTTAGATAAAACTTTCAAGGGAAAAAAAGCAGGACTATTTCATAGATACAAAAAAGAAATGACAAAGGGAAAATAAGTATTCAAACAACCACAAATTTAGAAAGAGGAGAGTATTTTGAAGACCCCTATGTAAATAAATTTGAAAAGTTAAATGAAATGTATAATTTCTTTGAAAAGCACAGCTTATAAAAATTAACTCCATTACAAATAGAAAATTTAGACCAATTTCCACAGAAGAGAAAAAGATAAAATGTCCCAGGCCTTGAATGTTTTACAAGAAAATCTTCCCCGATTTCAAGAATAGACAGTTTGCCCCCATTGCTACACATTTTGCTCCAAGCATGGAAAATAAAAAACAATTTCCAAATTCTTTTTAGTAAAAAAATTAACATGAATACCTAACTCAGGTAAAAGCTATAACCACCCCTACAAAAAAAGGAAAGCAAATTTCAAAACAATATTACCTGTGAATACAAGGTAAAAAAAACTACAAAATTTTAGCGAGAGGAATTCAGCATCCCATTAAGAAAATAATATACAAGCAGGCAGGATTTGTGTAATGACTGCAATGTTGGTTAAGTATTTAAAAACTATTGATAAAACATACTAATAGATTTAGGAAACATTATTTTTATAGACTTAAAAGCCTTTGGAATACCCATTTGTTTCTTTAAGGTCACTTAAAAATAAAAATTGATAGATGTTTTTTATAAAAAAGTGACATATTTACCTTAATCCTTAGCCCAGTATTTAGTTAGTGAAGAATTAACTAAAGACTTTCCATTAATCTCAGAATAATAGACAGATATGCACACATTTCTACTACCATTTATAATTCCTCTGGAACTACCAGCCAATGCAAGCAGAAAGAAATCGATTACCATCTTCAGGCCTGGAAAATAAATATGAAACCTATTTCTCTTTGCCATTGATATGATTATATACCCAGGAAACTCTGCAGAATCAATGAAAGAACTTTCCATTTTAAGTTCAAAATAAAAGAATTTGGTAAGGTGGAAGGAGAAAATTAACTTACAGACATCAATAGTCTTCATAGGTTACACAAACAATAACTAGGTAGAGAATATCTAATGCTTAAAAATAAACTGTAAAACTGCAAAACCTACAGGAGGAAAACTGTAATGCACTCCTGTAAGTCACGAGCACGTCGTGAGCAAACAGAAAGCCATCCTCTGCTCTCAGGATAGCCAAATACCATAAACATGACAAATGGTCTTGTGGTAATTTGTAAAATTTATAAAATCTCAATAAAGATACAGTGTTTGGAACCTAGTCCATTTGATGCTGTGTTTATATGGACAAGCAAGCATTTATCAACAGTTCGGCAGATGCTGTAAGAAAACAGCTACAAGGGAAGAGTTGTCCAGCTCTACCTGATATTAAAATATTATAATTAAAATGGTGTTTTGATCTTCAACTCAAATAATGCTGACTATGTCTAATCTTATCGGCCATTTGCATTTTCTCTTCCATCAGTCTTCCATGTTCTTTAATTGGAGCATGAGAATTTTTTTTTTTTAAAGATTTTATTTATTTATTTTTAGAGAGGGAAGGGAGGGAGAGAGAGAGAGAGAGAGAGAGAGAGAGAGAAACATCAATGTGTGGTTGCTGGGGGTTATGGCCTGCAACCCAGGCATGTACCCTGGCTGGGAATTGAACCTGGGACACTTTGGTTCCCAGCCCACGCTCAATCCACTGAGCTATGCCAGCCAGGGCTAAAGATTTTATTTATTTATTTTTAGGGAGGGAAGGGAGGGAGGGGGAGAGAGAGAGAGAGAGAGAGAGAGAGAGAGAGAGAGAGAGAGAAACATCAATGTGCGGTTGCTGGGGGTTATGGCCTGCAACCCAGGAATGTACCCTAGCTGGGAATCGAACCTGGGACACTTTGGTTCCCAGCCTGCGCTCAATCCACTGAGCTACGCCAGCCAGGGCAAGAATTTTTCTTATTAATATATGCAAACTTCATATATTACATTAACATTTTACGTGTCAATTCATTGTGAAGACCTTTCCAGTCTGTGGTTTGCATGATGACGTCACTGACACGGTCAAATCGACCTTTACTTTCTCCCATTGTTTTCATGTTCTGTTGAAAAGCATTCTTCAAATAATATTAGATAATCACATATATTTTTCTATCACATTTGGATCTCATTGTTTTAGCTTTAACTCTAATCCATCCAGAGTTTATTTCTGGAGTATAATATGATGAACTATTATCCAAATAATATTTTCCAAGGAGCTAGTCAATTTTCACAATTCAATGTATTAAATAACTTATCAATTCTTTGTTGATTTTGTTTGCATTTTACTTTAAGCAATACAGCCAGGAAGATTCAAGCAATAAAGAACGGTACACTGTAAAATGTGAAACTGCCCTTCATGCTCTCAGTTCCAGTCCCCAGAAGTAACCATCTTAAACACCTTAGTACGTATTCTCAATGTCTCTTGACACATTTTTTACTGTGCATACATTTTTTAACCTCATAACGAATCAGTTTCTGAACCACATTATTTTTTTCATTTGACCTGGTGATCGGCAAAAGAGGTAAAAAATATACCTTGTAATATTTGATAAAAATTGAAACCAGATTCCTAGGATTTAGATACATGGATGGTTGTATTAATTATCATGGTCAAGTCTGAACTCTCAACATCTTTGGTCGAGGCCATTGCAAAGCTTCTTAAATTATATATAAAATTCGATTCTCAGAAAATCTATAAAGGTTTGAACAGAATTAGAAAAAGGTTCTGAGTATAAAAATATGAAATCTTCTGCAATCAGAAATTGCTCAGGCCAAGTCACCCTGATAGCTTAAATGGGGTCACATTATGCATAATAATCCACATTATACCGTGTCTTGCTTCACTGGTCCCACATGGTCCCCTGTCCTCCAACAGTGCTCCCGAAACACATGAAAACCCCAGAGTTCACCCACACAAATGTTATGCTTTTACTCGTCAGTTAATCCCTGAAAAATGCTTCTACATCTCCGCTAAGCATTCCAGTTTCCGCTGAAACCTCACTAAGCCTCATCATACCACCTCTGGGGAGAATCGCTTGCTCTTAGTCACACATGCTCACTGTGCAGCTTTACCATTTCCTGAGCTTTACTGTGATAACTCCTTGAGAAATTACTGCACAGAATAGTGAGTAAAAGTGACAGGAGGGATGAATACTCCATCAGTTTTTCTTACCACACACTGAGAAACCGAGAAAAGGGACTACAGGCAAGCCTTGTTTGTGTTCAGACTTCCTACAAACCTGAGCTAGGATCTGCTAAATTGACTGTGGATGAGATGTCACTACCTCTTGAGGCCTTGTTGGTACAATAGTTGGAGCAGAACACTATCCTAATTTAAGAATATTTACAGAATTTATTTACATCCAAGAGGTTGATGTCTATATAACTGTCAACTGTTTTGAATGAGGGCCAAGACCTGTAGGAAAGAACTTAGACCCAAGTTACAGGGTTCAGAAATACAAAGACTTGTCTGCCAGTTACCAACTAAAGAGAAACACTATAATGTCACAGCACACAGGCCATGCACTGAATGAGGTACGTATGAGTTCACTATGCTTTCCCCGGCACCACCATGCATACATCAGCACACCTAAGACCCTTACAGTGATGAGACATATGGGACATAAAGTCATTATTTGGAATGCTCAGGAACAATTGTGGAGAAGTTCCAAAAAATATGTACAAACAAACTTTGTGCTGGATGAAACGGTAAGTGCTCAGAGCACCAGGATTTATAAGTGTCAGGTACAAGTACACATGATGGAGCAAAGCAATGAATATTTAAGTGAGCAGTGATCTCTGTGGGGCCCAGTGAAGGGAGGAATAGAAAATGCCCCTGCATTACCTTGACTTGGCTGACTTTCTAAACGTTAGTGTCTTCGTTTTCTAGAGTCTAAGGTAAGTGTCTCTTGTGTACAGATGACGCAGTGGTGCTATACCCTGTGTCTACAAACCAGAAAGGCGAACAGCCCTTACTTATACCTTTCAGATGCTCTGAGAATTGCTCCAACAAGTGCATTGATTTACAGATCCTAATGAACTCGGAACATTTTACAAACCATAAAATTTTAGGAGAGAATTTTCTATTACCGCTGCCTAAATTAACTTTCGAATCGGGCCAGCTTTTTATATGGATTCATTTCCTGTCCTGGTGCTTTAATTAATGTGTAAACTTACACTAGAAGTGCCTTCTCTTTAAAGCAAATATTAATGTATCCTTAATTACTGTTTTATTTTAAGATGTATTTTTCATATTTGGTATAAAAAGGAAGTAAAATATAACTGAACAATAGTATCCAGAACTAGTTTATGCACTTCCTTACCTCCAATATCTTCAAAACACATACTGATATTAAAAACAAAACAAAACACTTTTTAAGATGATACATATAACATGAGTCAAATTGAAATACTTGAGCTCATATGTGGCTTATGTGGCTTTTCTAAAGGTCTCATCCATTCATTCGTGTGGATTCCGATGCTCTCACAGATAGCTGTCTGTGGGTAAAATGACAGAGGCCCGCATTAGCACTGCAGTAACACTGATAAAGTGGAGGAAGGGGAGGAGTCAAGGTTGACATCAAGTTAAATGCAGAATAAAGATAGAAAGGGCTAAATAAACATGTTATTTAGCTCCCAGGTGTGGTGTCAGTGTGTGGGCAGGGCTGTGCAGGTTTCAAGAATAAAACTGTCACACTCCTCGGGTTCTATCGTGGTTCCCCTGATTCTCAGACGGTGACACGGACAAGCTGTTTAACTGCTTGGTGCCTTCATTTGCTAACTTGTAAGGCTGGCATAATGATAGTACGTACCTCAGCGAATTCTGAGGATTCAATCAAATGAAATAGGACAAAAGTCCTTAGAAAAATGTGAGAGACACAGAACATGTCCCTGTGCTCAAGATGTCCGGGCTGTAATTATTCTGTTCTTAGTCTGTCAGAGTCTGTACACTCTTTCTAGGTCATTTTATCTTCTACAGTAATTTCCACTTTCACTTGATGACTCAAAAATCTCTGTATCGAACATGGACCTTGTCGTGTGGTTTAGAATCATGCATTCATCTTGAAGTTACTATCATGAAAATGGCAAATAAAAAGCAGCAAAAGAAGAGAAGAAGAGTAGGATTCTCAAAGAAAAAGGATGCAGTGCTTATCCGTCAGGTTTGCACAAGACAACAGTGGACACACTCAGATTAGGATGCTCGAGGACAATTAAAACAAGAAGTACTGCAAAGGGAGGACATTTTCCAAAGGGCTGTTTCTTGTAAGACAAGGAAGAGTGCAGCGCACTAGTGCTAATACATGTGGGGCCTTCGGGTCCACAGGCACACGGGGAAGGGCAGTTACCCTAATTTAGAAGAAGAGCACTGAACAGAAGAGGGAATGTTGAGAGGATCATTAATCCTCAGCACAGGACACAGCCAGTCAGTGGTGACCCGGAGAGAGCCTAGGGAATAAATGCTGCAAAACATCCTGACCTCGTTTTCCTCACGTTTCCTGCTTTCCTAACGGGGCTGCCTGTTGGGTGAACACGGCCAGCTAGCAGAGATCAAGGGTCCCAGAGCAAATATCAGGGAGAAAGGTGGAGAGTAAACCTGCAAAGACAAATGCATGTTGCCCAGCACACAAGGCCCACATGAGGGGCTAAAGCACAAGTGGGTATATCCAATAAGACAATTGCAAAATGCAACCATAGGCTTCTCAATAAATTCTGATGCTTTTGTATTAGGCAACACTTCTAGTGTCAAAAGGATTAAAATGAGAGTTAAAATAGGCATGATTTATATCCCATATATCTTAATTTTATATATATTTAAGATAAGAAAGAGGCTAAGTACAACAAAAATATTTTTAAAGGTAAGGCCAGGATAGAGGTAGTAATTGCTTCCTTTTCCTGCCCATTTTCACCCCTGCTGTTGTGTGTGCCTATGCCTTGCTCATATTCGCTCCATTATCCTTGAGGTCCAGCCGGAGAGATGACCTAAGTTGTCCATGAATAACTATTCTTGGCTTCTTCTTTCAGTGCCCAGACAACATATATTCAATGTAGTGTAAGGTGAGGACTTCAAGTGGACATATTTTCCAACAGGAAAAGTGGTGGTTCTTGTGTTTTCCTTAACTGCTCTGATGTCCATTGAAATTTCTAACCTCTGACAACCCCCAAGGAAAGGCCAATGATGACTGGGCAATTGATTCAATGAAATCCCTGAGAGCAAATCACAGGCAATGGTGAGAATGAGACCAGTCAGGTGTGGAGGACATGGGAATGTTACCCAGCGTATCACTTCTGCCCCCTGACGTACTCCCACTTATCTATTCACTCGACATTTGGTGCGCATCCACTGAGAGAGAATGCTCTCTGCGCTGGCCTCTCTTCTTGGTGCTCGGGAAACCGAAGTGGACATAGCAGGCAAGGCCTCAGTTCTCTCTAGACGTTGTATTGAGAGTAGCTGGTAGCTGATACAATGACTGGCAGATACACCCTCCTTTCAAATTGCCCAGGGTTCTCCTAACAGCAGTTCTCACTGTCAGGCTCACTCGAGGCTTATTTTTGAGCTCAGGTGAGCAGAGTTACAAGACGCTGCACTTTAGGTTGACACTGGTCGTCCTGTCTCTAATCTTATGCTCAAGGCAAATCTCAACCTCTGAGAAACATTTGGGAGGGATGAGACAGCAGTATAGTGCTACTTGAAGGAAGCCAGGGGAACAGACAGGTGTATTGCAGAAAGCTGGAACTTTAGTTGAGGGAAGTTTGCTTAATCTCTTCAAGAAGCAGCTCTCGCATTTGCCACATGGTCACTCACATTCATTCTTCACTACAAGGTTGTTGGGAATCCACGACAATATATGAGAGGAGCTCAAGACACGCTGCTGGTAAATATTAACAAAGTTATGTAAACATTGTACGACTTAATTTTCTTATCTTTAAACTGGGACAAATGTTTCTATCCTTATTCACTTTAAATCTCTGGACTTGGATGTATTCTACTAACAGTAGATACAAAATTTCTACTGGTTTTTCATTTCTCCTTGAGAGACATTTATTCCTGACTTCCTGTTAACATATGTCAGATTCTTTGAAGGCTATACTATTTTTAAAGTGATCATAGATGTTATTAATATTAGAATATCACAACATTTCTGGTGCAACAGAAAGCATGATAACTAAAATTAGATACTTTATAAGTATGTCAAACTCCACAAATCACTTTGTATTTTTACTGTTTTTATTCATAATTAAAATAGCTATTACTGCTTCTAACAGGCATTCCCCATTGTAAACAGTGGAAGCAATTACTTCACAGGAATAATTTTTTCCTCTTCCTTTCTTTTGCATTGACCTATAATATCTCTAATCAAGTTGGGATATTACCTATTAATTTAATGTAAAGAATGACAATAACTACCTGTTTCATGATATTGGAAGTCTGCATTATCATATACAATAAATATTGTAGCAGTTTTTTTTAAATTGTAACATAACGTATAACTTTTTTCAAATTTAGGCATTCAAGATGAACATAATATCATTTTTAATAAAAATGTTCATAACTTCTCTTAGTGATTAATATAAAGAACACATAACAGTACTTGGTATGCAAAGAAACCCTTCAAGCTCCCAGCAGCGCTCTGGGCCCCCCGCCCCGGCATCAGCACACTTAGCTGAGTTTCCGGCTCATCCAAGGTGTTTCCAGGGGACGTCCCTCAGGGCTGCCGAGCTGAGCAGGGCCTTGGACACTTACATTCATCCTCCTCTTCATCCAAATACCCTCTCCCCGTATTTCAGTCCCCTGAGCACTGCTCTCTGACTCCTGGCAGATAACCAGACAAATTCCTTGGATTTAAGAGATCATCTTTCTCTAAGAATGTCTGTGTAAATTCATGCTTCCTACCACCAACTGCAGTGAGAGCTTCTTGTGACCCTCGGTGGACATCAGGAGGAAAGCAAAGTGATGAGCGCTGTCGTCAGGCAGACCTGTCCTCTTACTGGGTGCCCCTGTGCAAGTTATGTGAATGTTCTAAGACTCAATTTCCTCAGCTTTTAAATGGAATTAGCCTTAGTTAGTCTTTAGAATTGCTTTCGAATTGCACGAAGTTACATCTTCAAAGTGCCCCGATTACCAATTAGGTCTCTGTCACTGACACATCTTCTCCTCCTAGATAGGAACCCAGTACCTGTCTTTTCACTCTTAGCAACAAGCATCTAGTTTAGGACCATGCAGTATATGCTAGAGTTTAGCCATCAATTATGGGGCTTAATTCAATAAGCATAAGTGCTTACCGAAATGAGTAACTGATTTAAATTACACATTTGAATATTTCCTCCTATAAAACTGAAATGTTTGCTTATGATTATTATTTCCAAAAAGAAAATTTCTTTTTCTAAGCTCCAGTTCCTAGGCCTGTTGCTTCAGAAACTGGACTTGATCATCATTGCTTTGACATATGAGAAGATATGACACTATCATTTCTTTGGGGGAGAATAAGAGTATTAAGAATTTAAAATTATGTTGACTATAAATGTTTACTTTATTATTTACTAGTTATGTATCAGGCTTTTTTGGATGCCCTTTCTATTGACATTGTTATATAATACTTACTCTTTATTATACAATAATATGTGATGATAACTGCTTAGATGATTGTTAAATCAGAATTTATTTCTTACCATTTTTTTTACTTTAGTGTTAGAATTTCATAGGCCTCATCACCCCCCCACTTTCAAACAGCACCTACAATGCATCTGTTCAGTGATGCCTGGTGGAACTGGACAGGCCAGGTCCCTGTAACATCTTTCTCAGGGGCTGATTCACTGATGTTCTGGATACATAAGTTCCTTCCCACATTATGGATGATTTATTAATGTGAAGAAAATCTTTCTTAGTCTGTCTAGCTGTAAGTTACAATGCCCTTTTGGAGAGACATTTTGCAATAAAGTTTTCAGAACTTTGCAAATTTAAAAATATATATCTTTATTTTTACTGTGCAATGAGGCATTTGAAAACATAAGCTTATCTTATTAGTTTTTAGCCCCCTTCCCAACCCAACATCATGCTTTGAGCTCAATCAACAGTATTAATTGGTAATATGTTTTATACTTCTTAATAAGGCTTTTTCAAGTACTAACAATCAAATAGCTGATAATATTCATCTATAATTTAATTTTAATGGAGCTATAACTCATGTTACAAAATTTATCTTTTTGAAACAGGCAATTCAACCTTTTTAGTATACTTACAGAGTGGTGCAACCATCAACATAATCAACACTGGGGACATTACCATTGCACTGTACAGAAACTGTGCCCTTTGGCTATCACTGCCCATTTCCTCTCCCTGCTTCTTATACCCTCTCCTCCTTCCTCTACCAACTGGCCAAAGAAATCACAAATGTACTTCACATCTCTCTGTTTTCCTACTCCAGAAATTTCCTATAAATGGTGCCACATTATATGGGGTCTTTTATGAGTAGCTACTTTCACTGAACATAATGTTTTAGAAATATAATATCCCTGCAATGGCATGTATCAGCACTTCCTTCCTTTTTATCATAAAATAATATTCCATAGTACGTATATAGGACACTGGTATCCATTCATCTATTAATGAGCATTTCAGTTGTTTCCATATTTTAGCTACCATGAATAATTCTGCCATGAACATGCATATACAAATTTTGTGTTGGTATATGTTTATATTTATCTTTGGTAGATACCTACAAGTAGAAGTTCTGGTTCACACTGGGTCTTCCAATCCAAGCAAAAATTATCTATAATGTGTTAGAAACATTATTTTATTATTGTATTCACTTGTTTCATGTCATGACCATTATATCATTATGTGACCAGACCATGTTCTAGAGACATGAACTTTGTCTTCACCAAAAGGTCATACTTGTGCTATCTTGTGCGCAATTATTCATGAGTGGCCATTCTCACATCTGCATTTGTTAAATTGCAAACCCACAACTTTCTGACCAATAGCTTATTTGCAGGAAGTCAATTACATGCGCAGAGATGGAAAAACAGACTGCATTCCTCGAGTACTCGAGAGTGTGTTAGCCTGGCTGCACAAGTTAATTTACTGATCTTCAAAGAATTCTAAATAATTTATGTAGATAAATATATGTGGTGATTATATTCCTGTTTAATTATGTTGAATATGTTTCTAACAATGAAAATTTAGCCATAAATCTTCATGATATCTAAAGTCTCGACAGGCAGTGGAACATGATTTGAAAACAAATGATTCACCATAAGCAAGCCAGTCCCACTCTGTACTGATTTCTTTCTATTATGAATGGCCCTTGCATAGTCTGCCTTCCACTTCCCCAATCCTAGTCATTTAAGAGACAGCTCATTTCACACCTACAAGTAGCTTTTCCAGATTACTTTTGTCCATAAGAATGCTACAACGTGTACTACTTCTTTTTTTTAAGATTTTATTTATATATTTCTTAGAGAGGAAAGGGAGGGAGAGAGAGAGAGAGAGAAACATCAATGTGTGGTTGCTGGGGGCCATGGCCTGCAACCCAGGCATGTACCCTGACTGGGAATCGAACCTGCGACACTTTGGTTTGCAGCCCGCGCTCAATCCACTGAGCTACGCCAGCCAGGGCCGTGTACTACTTCTTAAATTTCTTTGCATTACCCATCATATCAATAAAACACCTGCTCATAGTAGATAATAACTCTAATGAAAAGCACACTGATTTTTTTCTTATAGTGTTTTATTTGTTCAACAGGTTGAAAGTCACATGTGTCAAAAATGTGGATCTTATGAAGAGCGTTCTTGTTCTCAAGTATAGAGTATTTTGTACTGATGAGGGAGAGGGAAAGAGACAGTATTTGGAGCTACAGAAACATGTTCTTTGGGGTCTGAGAATCTCTATAATTTTAAAAAATGTTCCTATACTGGCAATGATTATCTTAAAATAGATTTACAGTTATCAAACTACTTTCACAATGATAAATCATAACTGTAAATTATTTATTTAAGTTTGTGTAGAAAAATTTAGTCTAGTAAGTCAATATTTTTCAAACTATTATTCTTTTTTTCCAAAAGAAGGTCTGTGTATTACTCAAGTTTAAGAAATAAAAGTATATATACAAATTAATATAAACTAGATGTTTAAAGACGGGGGAAAGTAGGGAAAGGGTGGACAAGGAACATGTATAAAGGACCCACGGACAAAGCCAAAGGGGGATGGGATTGAGGATGGGAGGTAGGGGTGGGTGGGGCAGGGGAAAGTGGTGGTGGGAAAATAGAGACAACTGTATTTGAATAACAATAAAAATGATTAAAAAAGATACATAGTAAAAAAAAGACTTCACTGGAGCTGTAAACCTGCTACACCTGTCAATTACATACTTCTTAATCTTCAGAGCTTTAAAAATCATCAGACATGTAGGAAAGTCTAGGTTTCAGTTGGAAGAAGTATTTTGATAGGAATTTAAAGGAAGAGAAATGAGTATTCTGGCGACTGGTAAGTGCCACGCTGAAAGCTCGAAGGCAAAGACACAGAAGGAGACGGAGGAGATGGATGGAAACACTAGTAAATGATACAGTGGAGCATCACGAAGGAGAGTGAATAAACTACGTGAGATTAGAGGTGAGATGATACCAGAGGAGGAGATGCATTACTTTGAACTCAATTTATAATTTCACTCTCATGTTTTAACAATCATACACTTAGCTATAAATACCGCCTCTATCTCCATTTATCTCGTGCAATGTTGTTTTGTTATCACAGATTTCCTCCTTGCTCAGTGCATGTAAACTCTACTAGACAATCTGAACATTACATTGTACTAAATGAATTACCTTGTAAATGCTAAGAAAACATCCATTTTATGAAATACGAGCAGTAGTGTAACGGTAACACACCCTCTAAAAGGAGACTGTTTCAGAGTACGGAGGCATTTATGAACATGGGAAGATGGGGGTGGTTAAGTTAGAGGGAAATTCAAATAAGTTTAGCAGTTCTTTTCATACTCGGAAATAATAAGAAATGACTAAAATGACATTTAGATTTTCAAATTAGGTGAGGAAATTCAGACCACAGGTTGTCATTTCAAATTAGATGGCGTACTCATTTTCTTTAATTATTAGGAAAGACCTTTCCGACTTGGCACACTGAGCATTCATGAGGACATTTGACTTTTATTGTGAAAGCAAGCACAGATTTTCTGGCTGGCCTTCTCCAGTCCTGCAGGTAGGTCGTTATAATTGACAAGGCTCCAGTCATTCTCCTGTTTGCTCTCACATCCATGCTTTGCTTTCTCCTCGCTCCGCTCGTATCTCAAGGATCTGAAATCTGGAAATGACACTGTCTCGGTTTCTTCGCCTGCGGTATTTTGAGCTAGTCTGGGCCAGTTGGGAGGCCCCGATATGAGAATGGAGGGCACGGGAACGTGAAGTCCCTTTGCTCCACCTTCCTAGGTGCTGCTCTATGGCAGGTCTGGTCTGGCAGTGGCATCACAGCCTCCGGACGACAGATCCTGCCAGGTGGTTTAAGGTCCACGGTTTTAGGTCCAGCCTGGTGGACCTAGCAAGCTGACCTCTCAAGTATCCTCTTCTTCTGTTCTTTCTCTGAATGTCACCATCCCTGAACTCCGGCACTACCTTCTCCTTCCTTCTGCCCAGCCCTAGATTTGGTAGGGGTTGCATGCAAGTGCGAACTCCAGTTCTCGCCTGTTCCTAACTCCTCTCTTTCTGGTCCCCATGTTAGATTCCCTCCGCTGAAACACATGATACGAGTTCAGGTCTTTTGTCTGGAAGCTGACACATAAAATGCAGTTTGGATGAATATGAAAGCATTATAAATTATTTCACTATTTTCAGGCCAGGATGTGAGTTATTATTTCTTTACAAATCCTCCCCATGGAACTGTTTTTCTCACACATTGCCTTAAGATTCAAACTAAAACACACACATAAAATTCAACAATCAGATAGGAAAGACATTTTTTGACTTGTGAACTGCTGTTCTTTACTTCAATGTGCACATTATTGGTTATTTAACTAACCTACCCTCTTCTACAGAATATCAAATGTGGCCAGCAGGCCCATTTCATTTTAATATATCTTGATGTTGAGAATCATGTCTGTCTACATTCTGGCTGATTTATGCATTTAAAAACAGATAAAATACAGAATTTAATATCATAAAGACATTGAAATAATTCTGCTTTAAAATTTTGTATATGTAACCACATCAAAGCTCTAAATGACTAAATTTTAAGTCTATGATTTCCAACCATATTGCAGTGCACAGCTGTGGCATTTGTCAATGAGCTTGCTACTTAAATGTAAGTATTAAGTTGGCAAATAATTTACTTCTTAATAATTCGAACATTCTCAGCATTATTTTTAGAACAGTTATTCAATTACTAGCATTTCAGTAAGGATTTTGTTCTCAATGGAGTGAAGCAGGTAATTTGGGGTGTAAGCAAGTTTGCATACTGAGCAATTAAGATCACCTTGTAAAATCTGCATTCACGTGAATAGATTTCCTGTTTGTTAAGTCTTGGTAAATAACCCATCAGACCTTTGTGTCACCTCCACTTGCCCAGCCCTGCCCCTTGCTGTCTAAACTACAGCCGCACATCCTCCCCGTCCTCCTTGAACATAGATAGTCCACTCATGTGTTCTGCAGAGAGAGCTTTGTCTTTGTACTTCACTCTGTACATCTTTACAAAGCTGGTTCCTTCTTTGGATGTACAACTCAGCTCTGTCTCACACGGGGTCCTTGACCGCCCAATCTGAATGGGGTCCCCATACATCCCACGCAGTCACTCTCTTACTGGGTTTTTTCCCCCCGGCATCACCGACCACCAAAACTGTTTTCTAGAAATTTATATCTTAGTCTTCCATAAATATGTTGACATACCTATGTTGCAAAACATATGTAGATATATACTGATTTGCAAAGTAGATTAGCAGCGTGAAGACATTTCTATGCCATTTCCAAATATGCACAATTTTTATAGGTCTAATAAATATGATAATATACAGAAGGGGCAAAAAAAAAGGCACTCACTTTGAAAGTGAGTTTATAACTCTTACTGAGATAAGGAAAGTAAAATCAATGAATTCACTGTAACATACTTGCTTACATATTCAAGCTTTAAGTACATTGTTTTGATGGCTTTCAAAGGCAAATTAACTTCTATTTGTGCAACAATATCAGAAAACATTAGACAGGGTTGATTTTTAAAAACCCACATGGATCTCCAAGTATAATTGTTCTATATCAAAATTTATAAAAACAATATTCTATTTGGGGGTTGTCACATGGGTATTCTGTGTAATTCTAAGTTAATAAAAATAAACAAGAATTTTAACAGTTTCAATTAAGCTTTCATTTCAAACCCACTTCTTTTCAAACCGAGCACTCCTATACTCTTAGGAAAAAATAAAACAATGGAAATCTTTAGTTTGACAGTTTCAATTGAATGATGGTGCTGCCTTTTCAAGATTTTCCTCCATTTTTTTTTCTTTCAAAAGCAACTTTGAAAACAAAGAGAGTCGGGAAGTTCCTGTGTTCTTCAGATCTATACTACCTGATGAAATAGTATCATCACTGTGCCAACTAACAGGTATTGCTTTTTGCTATTCTTCAGATTTATTTTACAAATTAAAAGTATTGTATTATGATACTTATTAAAAGAACATAAACGTTTTTCTCTTAGAAACAATGCTTGAATTCTTAAATAGCCTGAAGAACTCTTTTTTTTTAAAAAAAAGATTTTATGTATTTATTTTCAGAGAGAGGTGAAGGGAGAAAGAGAGGAAGGGATTCATCAATGTGTGGTTGCCTCTTGAGCACCCCTAATAGAAACTTGGCCCACAATCCAGGCAGGTGCCCTGCCTGGGAATCGAACAGGCGGCCCTCTGGTTTGCAGGCAGGCACTCATAAAGAACACTTTCTTAAAACACTATTTGTGCTCTTAAAAAAAATTAAAAATGTTTGGCATGAATGTTGTCAAAGAAATCATCATTTTTAGCCATAAAGCATATAAAATGAACTAGCATTCTGTTATTTAGGGAAATTCTTAAGCCCATGTCTACTTCAATTAAGAAAACTTTTGGTTCATTACACATAATGTCTGAATGTACTGAAACCAGTATCAAGTCTCTAATGATATAACCAAGGAAGATGAAAAACATAATATTTCACTTCGAAGTCTACAGTATATAAGGTCCAAGCTAACATAAGAGTAGTTAATATATTCCCTACATTACTTCCCTCCAAATCTAAACTCCTGAGGTTATGGACCATACATATCTATTTTTGTATTCCATTGTATACCTACCATGTAATAAAATGTCTAACACATAATCCTCACTCAGTATTTTTTTGAACAGTAGCATTATAGAGTTACATGATTATATGTAAAGATATGCCATACTAGTGATCAGTGAAGCACAGTAATTCATCAAAGTCTTAGATGTATGGTCTGTTTCCAGCTCGGACACGCACTCCATACACTCCCACGTGATCTACGAAAAGCAGGGACAGCAGGTGTTTCACCCGGCCAGTCCCTCTGCTGGAGAGCTGAAGGAGGCTGGCAGGAGGGAGGCACACGTATGGGGAGAGAACGGTAAGGATAGACTGCACTCTGCAGGGACAAACTGTGTCCATTCACAACTGCGTGTTCATCCTTACCACCAAGTGAGCGCTGAGGTCAGAGGTGACACCCAAAACTGATTTACAGAACAGAAAGACATATGTTACCAAGTTCTGACTGACACTGAGGGGCAGTGATGAAAAGGATACCATGGGTTTCATAAGCCTGGACTCAAATTCTGACTCAACATTGAGAAACTGAACCTCAGTTTCCCCTTCTGTAAAATTCAAACAATAGCTCAAATCCTCAGGTTTTCCTTAGGGTTAAAAATAATATATGTGAAGTATGTAGTAGAGAATCCGGCACATCGTTTGTATCCAATAAACATCAGCTCTTGTAATTATGTGTTTCCCTTCGGATTACTGATCTGTGTGTATAAGAATGTCTAATTGAAATGGACAAAAAATGTGGTGGAATATTCAAATGGCTTGCATTCCAAATTTAGAAAGATAGTCTCAGTCTAAATGCTGCCAGGCTTTGCCGTTTGCAACGGTTTTGTTTAAACAATTCACCTAGTCATCAGGTAAAAACACATACTTTGCATTATCTTTAAAGACGTGCGTAACAGTGAACATCTTAATGAGCAACCTAACCTTTAACTCAGCCTCATTTTCCTGAGCTATTCATTTCAATCAAATATTACTGCCAGCTGTGGTGGAAATTTCTCACAGGGGATAATGCACTCAGTACACACCTATGCTGCATCTTAACAAGCTCACTAGAAGTGCACCCGTGATATCAATGTACACAGGCACAACTATGAGGATAACATCATTTTAATTAAAGTAGTTGAATTTTAAGAATATTTGATATTGGGAAACTTGATGGATATGGACTACATATAAGAAATATTCTATTTTATTTTGTGAATTATTATTTAAGTGAGTAGCATTTAATCAAGTGCATTACAGGAGAAAAGTTAAGGCATAACAAAAAAACAGTACTTACAAATTATATTGTAAATTCTTACTGTGAACTGCACAAGTCAAATTTTACTTCAAAATTTAAGATAATTTTATAATCATTTTGCTTTGCATAAAATACAGTAAAAAATCCACCACATTCTTACCACTAATTACTTACAATTTTAACTTTGGCATTCTTGTAAGTGTCCTTGAATTGGTACAGGAGCATAACAAAGTATCATTTATTGGCCAGAGCAACTTAATAACGTGAAAGTATGCTTCTATAATATTGCTTTTGTAGCAGGGTGCAGCCAAGAAGGGGGCCCCAAATAGGGATTTGGAATGGGGCCCAGAACTCAGGGTGTCCAGGAAATATTAAGATGTCCTCACCGTTCCCCCAACTCCCCCCCCCCCCCCGCCACCCATGGCCCAACAGGTGTGGTTGGGGGAAGGGACAAATGGAGCAGGGCCATTGAGAGCTGTTTCTCATAGCAACAGCTTTGCAGCTAACCTCTTGTGGTCATTTAACATATCTAGAACCTTTAACTGGTTACATAGATATGTTAAATAGCTGTGGCCATGCTCTGAGCCAGGGGAATGGAAGTAACTTCCCCACCAAGACATAGCTGGGGGCAGGTCCCCTGAGTTACAGCGCCTGTTTGGGAGCTTGGAGAAGACTGGCTCCATGACATGGGGCCACGCCTGCCCGGACTCACTGTGGAAGCCCAGTAAAGCTGGAAGGATATGAGAGTGCTGGCAGGTGTAGCCAATTGTGGGAGGAGCTGGAAATGGGGCTGCAGAGGAGGATTGGCCCGGGGATTTAAAATCGAGACACGGCAGCCATAGAAGAGAGAACCACTTGGTCTTTAGCAGAGTGGGGACTCCCGTGGCACTGTGAGAGAGAATGACCATGCGACTTTAGCAGAGAACTGTCACTCGGCTTTGGCAGAGTGGCAACCCCCTTCCTCACAACCATTGCAGAGAGAGAACCACATAGCTGTGGCAGTAGAAAGGAGAGCCATGAGGCTTTGCCAGAGTGGGGACGCCTATAGCTTTAGTAGGGGGAACCACCACCTGGCTTTAGCAGAGATCCAGGTAACACAGCTCATGGTGCCGGGAACTGAGGGAGGCCTACCAGCTGAGGCGGATTACTGGGAAGAACCGGGGGCTGCCAGAGCCATGGACTTCTATTTCTTTTCCTGAGATCCAGTACCCCAGACTGGGCACAGGGGGAAGGAAGGACTATGTGTGTTTGTGGGTGTTTTAAGGGACTTTGGGATTTTGATTAAGACATTAGGTCACTACTTTTAAGTTTGTATAGCATTAAATAAACATTTCCTTTCCTTTTCATGAATCTCTGGCATTGAGAGACATCTTTCCTCTGGCAGCGGACATAATGAACCTGGGGGGGTTCCTTTTGGGTAATAGTATATCATTCCAGGTCCCCCTTGTTGTTTGGTAACGCTTTGAAGATCTCTTAGGGATTATTACTTTATACCAATCCATGCAAAGAGTGCAGATAAATTGAGGGAAGTCCAGAACCCCTTTTGTGTAGGTAAGATTAGTTCACTTCTTATAACCCAAAGTTACCCTTACTTTTTTAGGCTTAATAATGTGTATTTACCTCTCTATTTACTAGTTTGAAACTTTGTTGCTTGTAACTTTTTCTACCCTTTTTGAAAAAAGATGAGTTCTTCCTTATTTTCTTTTAAGGTTCCCAGCACAAGTGAATTGTTCTAATGGATCCTGTTGAATGCAATTATCCTGTTCAAGCTAAATGGATGTATCATGAGTGCGTAGTAAAATGTGTTAGATCTTTGGATGTTATTATATTATGATGCTAGGTAAAGTAATTTTTAAATTCATGCTGGTGATGTTGATTCCTTACATTTCACAGGTTTTAAATTGCTAAGTGCTCTGAAGATAACGTTCAGTACCCCTCTCTCTGCCCATCTCTCTTTTTTAAATTCTAGAGCACTAAAATCACACTGCTCTGTATTCACTTGCGTAATTGTTCTCTGAAACCGTTTTAAGAGCACACCTGCATACTAAACATAGAATGGGTCATATACCTCCATTCATATGCATATCTTCTAGATAGATCATACACCCTAGGGAAGAGAGTCTTTTCTTTGTTCTGTTTTGTTCTCTGATATGTCTAGACTCCTGGCACTTTGCAAATTTACAATAAAAGTGTGTGAACAGATAATGTACTTTTCTCTAGTAGGACTGATTCCTACCACTATTGCTATTTAGATATTTAATCTAGTATTTTCCTCAATTCATAGCTCATGAAAGTTAATTAACATGACTTGAATGTATGTGTTTCACAACAGCTGATTCCCTAAGATTATTTTGAGTATCAGATAAATGTTTGCAATGTTAGCTGTTTAGTTTGAATTGCACATAAACTTTAAGAGATTTAAAAAAAAAACCCAAAAAGCAGCATAACAGAAAGAAATAAACATACACATGCACATAAATCTCTTAAACCAAAATGTGATTTGGCATTCCTAATCTATCACCAGCTTCTTAGTTTGCTTTTTTAGCTTGGATATGTCATATAATTGTGACAATCTGGCCCACATGCTCTTAAATTTGTGCTTCTCAGGGTTGAGTATGAATAAGAATGCCCTAAAGAGTTCAACTTGGATTTGTGGGGCCCATCATCAGAGATTTAGATTGTGTAAGTCTAGAATAGGTCTAAGGGTCTTTAATTGTTATGCTTTTGAAATCTGCCTGAGGTCAAATTAGGTAAATAAAAAGGCCCTCATTACTTTATATGTTACATGGTAAACTTATAAACCACCTCAAGTGTATTAATGAGTCATGGAATTAAAAAAGAATTAGTTTAAAATCAGCAGGAAAAAAAACAACATGTGCCCTAATACCTCAAACCAATGATATAGGCACAAACACAGAAATTGATAATCCACTATAAGAGCATAACAATAAATCTGCCAGTCATGCTCAAAAGTGTATCATAAGGCACTTTTTTGGAAATAGAGGGAGTTCACTCTAGTCAGTCCGTGAAGAGGTAAGTGAATAAATACATATATTAGTATTGAAAATGTTTCATAACAAATGTGATAGTAAAACACTTATGAAATTATGATCATAAAATTGAATTTGGAAGATGTAATATAACTGACAAGCTACTTGGAAATTATTGTTTCGGAAAATACTGATTAAATTAGATACAAAATTGGGAATGCACTTCAAGAAAATCTCTGTTATTCATTTCTTAGCTCATTTAACAATATTTTGGAAAATTGTGCTTAGTGAGTCACCTAAAGATTTTATAAAATTTTCCTACTACTTATTTTTTGATTAATAGAGTATTTTTAAATGAATAAAGTAGAAAATTTCCACAATTTTAGTGACTTTCAAAAAAGTTACCCTTGATTCATTCAGTCCTTTGTTATTAATGAAAAGGAGAACATTAAGTTTATGTTTCACAACTGTTCATAATGCATTTAAATATAAACTTTCAAACATATAAGTACCAAAATTAGTACATTTGATGTCTTATAATTAATAAAATAATTTCATTTATTACAACAGAATTTGAGTGTTTTCAGAAATACCAAAGGTATATTACACTTTTTAAACTGTAAAATACTGATAAATATAAATGAGCCAGTGAGATAACTATTTCAATATGGAATATTTTTTCATGCATATTTGAATAAAAAATTAATGTCTCCTAGTTCCTGAAAATAGCTAGGATGAAATAAATAAAACATTATCAAGTCAAGAAGATGTGCATGCTGTCTTAGAAATCATATCACTCTATTTAACAAGAAAATTAATGTAAATAAATTAAATGACATTTTAAACAGAAGCAAAGTCCCGCTGCCTGCTGCTGGGAAAGTCAAGACGTGAGAGGCAGTTGTGATGGAAAGGAAAGTGGTTTATTTTCAGGGGCAGGAACCTGGAAGATGGGGGACTCCTGTCACAAACCCATCCTCACCTCTCAGTGGTGGCAGGGAATTTGGAAGGAGGGAGGGGAAGAGAACAAAGAGATCAGGGAGGTGGGGGGTGGGGGAGCTGGTAAGTTCTCCACGTGCAGACGAGCACGGTCCATTCCAGTAAGCAAGCGGTGGTCCGGTGTGCGTCATCCTGGGTTAGTCATCCTGGCTTCTCGTCATTTTGGCTTCATGTCATCCTGGCTCCATGTTTGAAGGTCAACAAATCTCCCAGAGCTGGGATGCCTGAAAGTCTCTCTCCTTTGAAGCTGGTTCCTAGGATTCTTACACAAACGTGCTGTTATGTACAAGCTACGTATCAGTCAGGGTCAGTACTTACAGAAACAATGTCAAAAGAATGGTGTGATGGGCTGTAATTCCTCACTGTTACAATTCACCTTCATGACATCTCCCATGGAATTTTACTTCCTTTGATTCAGGTTCAGTATTAGGACTTTTGAACAGCTTTTTAAGGAGAAAGGGGATTTGCTGCAGATACACTTTGTTTGTTTAGATTTTTCCTTGGCAAATGGATGAGAGAAATAAACAAAACAAGGCTCAGATAAAGCACTTTTAACCTTTGGAAGAAGTGAAAGCCTGCCCGAGTCTGCTCACACTGCAGTGCGCGGAGAGTCAGTGGACTGAGTGCATATAGACTGGCCAGTGTGGCTCCCAGTAATTGGGACTGCCCTGGCTGCCGAAAACTATATCCTTCTCTGACTTGCTTCAATATAAGAAAAACTAATCACTCCAATCGTTTCTTTGCAATAGTGGAAACATGCTTATTCATTTTACAGTTTGCAAGGAACTTTCCAATATGCTCTTTAAGTTCATCACCAGAAAAGCCTGTGAGTGAAGGAAGGCAATTTCAGTTAATTTTCTAATACTATTTGGAGAGATTACATAGCATGTCCTTAGAGCAGAGTATGCATATGAGTTGGCCTTACACCAGGCCTTTGAATTAAAACAGAAACACACACCCCATACTGTTTTTACCCATGTGAAGAAACACATTATTTCTAGAAAGCCTCTTTTAAGATAGAGATTTCTTGTGACAATGAGCATATCTAGAAATTGAAATAGACATTAATCCACTTGTAAGATTAACTGTTGTCCTATGCAGATAAACTATCTCTAGTTTCTATTTCATGTTTCATTTCGACATAGAATTTCCATTGTCTGAATAAATAGTTCCATTATATTAGGAGCATAAATAAGAACATAGTAAAAACATGTTCTGGAGAAGAATGGGAGAGCACTTAGAATCACCTGGAGCCCCCGGAGGCCCCCAGGCACCGCTGCCTGTGTGGGGGTCCTGAGCGGCCAGGAGGCAGGGGGAGGCTTTAGGTGACTAGAATAAAGAAAGTTTGAGATGAGCAATCAAATTTTCTCTTGTTTACATCTTTTGCCCATTGGTATTGGTCAAAAATGGTAAACTTTACATTGATGTTAATGCCCCACTTACTTGGATTTAAAATCAAATTCCATGATGTTATGTCTCAAAATTACACCTGATATTTTTCTGTTACATTGTTATAACAGGCCTTGTTTTCATAATTTCTGAAATGGCCAATGATGTTATAGAAGAAACATTTAATGGTGAGGAACATATGTCAGCACATTTGGCCAATTTCCCAGCTTGGTGGCACTATGTATGTCACTTTGTTGTCGGTGCAATTCAGACTCTTCCGTGGGATTGTGAGGAAAGCATTCCCAGGAGTCAGGCGCGGGAGACTGTGATGTGGCAAGGTAGTTTGTTTATTCACGTGAAAGGCTGCTTCTGGGTTTCCCATTTCCTATTTTCCTCAATCTCGCCATGGGAAAAGCCCAACCGTGTCTTAGCAAGGCCAAAACAAAAGACAGTGTGCAAAGTTTCCTCTTCATATTAAAGGTTAGTCTTTGGAGCCCACACAGTCTGCTGCAGGCGCTGGTGGCTGGTAGACCCACGTGGTCTCATGCTCCTGGGTGAGCAAGAAAAGGCACAAAGGCAGGCCAAGAGTGTGTTGCTGGGTGGGCAAGGGAAAGAAGCTTGTTTGCTCCCCTGGGGTTACATTAGCTTGGGTTTGGGATGAATCAGGTGCTTTTTCAAAAGGACCAGTCAACTTTCCAAGCCTTCCAGGACTTTTGATAGGTTTACATCCCCCCAGTTAGATTGACAGGCCTCTGTGGTTCAACACCTCTCTCCCCTCAACAATCCAATACTACAGGGGGAAAAGGAGGAGTGTTAATTCCTTTGGTGGAGCAATGTTGTGGTCCCCTGGGGTGTGAAGCCATAGCTTCCTGATGGAGCAAACAGGTGCATGCTCCCCAGTGTATTAAGCTTAATGTCTAATTCCCTTTGCTCTCTTTACTGAAATCTAGTTAACTACCGATGGTAACAATTTAGTTTTTCTGAGTCTTGATTTCCTCTTGTAAATTAGTGAGCATAATATCGATCTCATAGCTTAGTGAAAGTTTAATAGAATACTGGAAGTGCAAGTGATTACATCTAATGGCTGAAGTATTATTATGAGAGAAAAATAGCATCTGATAACATCATTTTAATGTCACTAATGGGGCCCAACATAGCTGAGGGTTATAGAAAGAATATGGAGGTACAGTTCTGTACCTCCAAGGTTTTTTTCCTTCTCATAAACAAACTAGCTGCTTGAATTTCCTTAAGAATCCAGTGGGGTAAGGAGGACATAAAGAGAGAACTTGCTCCACACTCAACCTGTTTCTGAGCTCCTTTGTGAAAATGAGGATAGCGGGAAAAGTAGTTCTAGTTAAGTATAAGGTGGTTGACTATTGACCTAAGGAATCTTTGACTGAATCTGTAGTACAATTGGCAAGTATGGACCAAAATGGAAACCATTCATTTCTTTCTTCAGTAATTCCAAGCAGCGAGGCATACACCATTTTCTTTGTGGGAGTGGGGTGGGGGGTACACGGCAGGGGAGAGCAATGGGGGAAAAGGTGGGACAACTGTAACTGAACAACAATAAAAAATTTTAAATGTTTCAAGTTTCAATTTCTCTAGTGGTTATGATACCATACTTAGAACTCAATATTCTTCTTCATCAAGTACAAATATATCACATCATCACCCTTCCTGTCCATGATTATTTCTGCAATGACCATATTTCTGTTGATGTTTTGATTATTTTCTCAACTTTGAAAAAAAGGTGATGAGTACAGTTGATGGAACAAAGTGCAGATATATATATATATATTTTATATATATATATAAAAGTGCAGATATATATATCTGCACTTTGTTCCATCAACTGCAATCATCATCTTTTTTCATTCCCTCAGTTTGAATTCCTATATCCTGCCAACTATGTTTTATTACATTGTCATACTCACAAGCATTTACATTCTAAAGTCATAACAAAGCTGAGTGTTCTTTGTCCAGTGTGTTGGCAGAAGAAGATGGAAAACAGTAAAATTAAATTACGTTATTAAAAATATATGAAATTTGATTAATGGTAGGCCAGGTGCTCTGGAAAAGATTCTTTTTTTATTATTATTAAATATCACTTTTCTTGGTCCACTTAAAGACAAATGTTTCTAGCATTAGAGGCCAATAACTTTTTTCTCTTTATATAGTCAAATAATAATTAAAAGTCATCCCATTTTTTATTGTTTAGACCCTAACTACAAGTTTTAGTCTTTCTTTCAATTTTGAAATGGCATTATATTTTTTCAGACTTATAAATTTTTATTATAGGTTCAATTGTTTCCATCACATATTAAATACTAATTGTTGTAAAAATGTACTTTTCCTTCTAACATGGCTGGTGTCCTCCCTGAGTTTGATCGTTTACATCAGTGTTTTGATAGGCTCTGCACACCAGATGCTACACATTTTTCTGCTTGGTTAGACTGAAGGGTGGCAAGAACAGAATCGTGTTTTCCTGCCTTATAGGGAGGGACCTTTATTGTAAGGGAGGAAGGAATATGGAGAAATGCAGCTTAAGGGGATATACACCATTAAGGTATCTGACATCACATTAAAAGTATTCCTATGGGATGGGGCAGTGAGAGTTAGTGTTTAAAGACCGAAGAACAGAAAATTGGCTGCATCTACGGAGTTGCTTATGGAAGCATCCTGTGCTAAGAGGCCAAAGCTCTTAGAGAGGGGCCCCTAAGGTGTAGGCAGAAAGCAGGATTACCCTGACAGAGTGACAGTGACCTCCTGCAGGAGAAATGCATTCATCAGGGGACATTTACATCTTCCTCCAAAAACTGCTTTTGCTGAAAGAAAATGATTTTATCACTTTTTCATTATGAAGTGATTTATATCATTTCTTTTTTTTAGGGTTAATTTATTTCATAAGAATTTATTGACCACCTGCCATGCTCATGAACAGTAGTCTTATCATTTGTATTGTTGACACAAGTACAGGTGCCCCCCATCCCCTCCTCCTTTGCTCCCCTCTACCCAGCCCCTATGCCTCAGCCCCCTTCACCACATCGTTGTCTGTGTCCATGGATACTCATTCTTTTACTTAATACTATTTAATGAATTGGTTCACAGATGGGTGTCAGTATTCGAAGTCTGCAAACTATTGGTTTATGCCCTACAACAAGATACATGTAGAAACAGATTAATAATTAGGTACCTTACAAAAATTTGACCTTGCCAAAACAAATTTACTGTGTTGTCTAAAAGTGTCTATAAGCAATTGTAAATAAACTAAAAAGAACAATATAAAGCATTGTTCTTCAAAGATAGTTTGGATAGCAGATCACTGCTACTATAAATACCCAAGAACATATGGAAATTGGTTACACATACAATCACAAGTTTTGTAGATTCAAATTGCTTTAATCAGAAACCTATCAGGAAGACATCTACTGGATGCCTTAAATGCACACGTCAACACTGCAGGCTCGGGAGAAAGTGACCTGTATTTTAACGTTAACCATCTAGTAGTGCTTTTGATTCAACTGCCTCACAACAGCATCTATATTGCCATGAGGTATCTACTGGTATGTTTGCTTTCAACCACTGGCAGCTTGAGAAGCCCATAAGGAGACCACGATCAAATAATTTAAGGTTTGAGAAAAGCATTATAAAATATTTAGCATATTGCCAAACTCATGAAATAAGAAGGATGACTAAAATTGACTCAAATTAATTCAGAAGCTGAAATGAAATGGGAATCCGGCAGGTTTAGCAAGTTGAAGTGCCAACATCTATCTGAGTTCTCAGACGCAGCAAAACAAACTGTTAGTTGGGTGACACGAGTTACGTAACTCATCTTATTCCACAGATGGCTTTGACTGCTAAGAAATAAAAAATAATGTTTTGGAAAAGTGCTTCCCCATTTAGAGTTGATATAATTTTCTCTTTACCTATTTACCAATTGTTTTCTTTTTCAATTTTTATCCTGTTAGGCTTTTTGTCTGATAAGTCTTTTGCTATTAATCTAGTGTTATCTTATCTCTTTTTTATCTCTCTTATGACCATAGCATAAAAATAGCACTTTCAATTATGTAGACCTTTGCTTGCTTCAGTGATACAGAATTTGCACGTTCTAAATCATTTCTGAATATAATGGCAACCATAGTGCTGATATAAACAAAACGTCAAACACCCACCTCTGATTCCCCCAGTGCATGACAATAAGGTGAACTTGCTTTGGTGTAGTGTGTGTTCAATTCCATTTCTGTTAAACTTCCAATGCAGACTTTATTAGTATGTGGTATTATCCAATTATTATGGTTAAGAATACTGAATATCAAATTTATTGAATTCAAAGTGTACTGTTACACTAAAATAACTAGAATTTGTTTCTATTGTGGTAGAAAGTGGGTATCTTTCTCTTCGTCAATATGATTACAAATCAATGGTTTATCTTTTGCTTCAAAATTCATAGGGCTGAACACTGAATGTGATTTGCTGGAAGTATATTTTCTTCACTTGCTGTTAACAATTCTTTCCTATATCACTATTTTAGAAATCATATTAATCTTATTACTTTTATTGCATTCATATTCTACATTATAACTCAGTTGTTAAACTGTATAGCATGGCTTATGATTTTCAACTGTAATAATTTTATCTTTTTTATCCTGTATTATCCAGTAATTTTATTATTTAACTTTAAAAAATCTTTTTTTAAATTTTGTTTTCAAAATTCTCTCAAAGATGGCTGAAAAAACTACAAAAAAACTAGGAGTCTTTAAGTCATATTATACAGGGTCCAGCAGAAATAACATCTGCTTGAGTGTGGTTGGTGAGGTAATAATGTGGGTATAATAATTTATAGTTTTATTTTGAATATTTCACCTAAAATTTCACATATGGTGTGCTTGAGTATGATATTGTTATGCTACAGAATTACATGCTTATGATTTTGTAATGAAAGATTTTGTAATAGAAAGGGGCATTTTTTTCCAGACGCCATATTATACCTCAGTACAGAAAAGAGGAGTAACAGTTTCTAATTATTGCTGTCACTATCACCTCATCACTACTGACAACATCTTTGCATACATCTCAACACTTATTTTCTCAGCTTGGTGTGTTAGTGTTTATTCAATTCTTTTCTTTATTTTGGCTTCAGTGTATTTCAGTTTTGCATTCCGTATTCATTATTCTTCAGGAGCTCTAATGTTTTCTCTAACAGTTTTCTTATCTTCTTCTATGTTTCACTTTCCTCGTTCAGTTGCTGACAGATACCAAAATGATTGACAGCCCTGAAGTTCTGACCCCAGAAACCTGTTTGCCCAGCACACAGAGGTCAGGCTCTACTTAGCAAAAGGACCATAGAAAATACATGTGATTGGCATGCTGACTATAACAAGTGCAAAGTTCCTCCCAAGGCCCTGGCTGGAGAATGTGCGTGCCACAGCATTAACGTATCTTTCTTTCCCTTAGTGAATATGTTTCTTAGAAAGAACTAGTTGTTGTATATTTGTATGTGATTCTTTCAGATTTAATGAAATGGCTTGCAGATGCTCTCGATAATTTTTTCCACTTTATAATATGTCTTTTAGAGATTGATCACACTATTTCAAAGTTATGTTTATAGGACTCTGAAGTTTTTGAGATAAAGGTACACTAACATTAATAAGGTGACTTTATTCTAAATTATTCTAAATTGTGATCCCTCCATTCTTCCCTCCTTCAGTTAACTGAAATGTATATTAAAAAATGTCAGAGAACTTTGTCAGAACACTTTCATGGGAATGGTCTAACATTCTTTTATGTGAAATAGTATCATAAATACCAAAAGGCTTAGAGTACTTGTCCCATGCTTCCCTTCCTCCTCCTGTCGCAACCTCACAGGTCAGCACCACACCACGCTCTTTTTAGACGACAATGTTCTTTGTCCTGTCTTCCTCCCATTTACCGGAGAGAACAATACCATGCAATTTGAAATGTTTTCTAGAGTACTAGAACTCCCAGTGACTCAGATGCATCACTTTTTTTTTTCCTGAAAGCACTCTTTATTCACTGGCTGGAACTGTGCAAACATGTTTGGTTGCAGGATCCCAGAGCACATTCAGCCATGAGACGTCGGTACCACCTTCCAGACATTTCAGTCCTGTGTCTGGGTTTGCAATTCCTGAACCTGTCAGGCTAAGTCAAATGCATGCTATCAGACAAGGACATGCTGAATGCCCAGATAAACTTGAAGTTTGTTCAGACAAAATAACTGATTTGTTTTATTCTTTTCAAACTTCAAAATAAAGATACCCAGAGGTACCTAGAGGTCCAAGAAGGTAACATAGGAGGCTCCTGAACTCACCTCCCCTGGATACAGGGAATCTCTAGCTACATAAGAAACAATTGTTTCTGAAAAAAAAATCCAGAAACTAGGTAGCAACTTCTACATTAGGCAAATGAGAAAATACCAACATTGGAATTGGTAAAAAAGGCCAAGACTCACTATGTCCATAAACCCCACCCCCGGCACAGCAACATACAATTTAAAGTGAACTCACAACTCCCAGCTACTTCCGAGCAGAGAAGGCTTTAGACCCAGTATCTAGTAACCCAACTCTAAGACCTCCATGTGAAGAAGGGGCCCCCAAAGCATTTAGCACTGAAAGCCAACAAGGCTTGTGTCCATGAGACCCATAAGACTATAGTGAACAAAGTAACACTTTCAGAATATATATTTTTAAACTAAATTTATTGCGGTGACATTGGTTAATAAGATTATATAGGTTTCAAGTATATAATTCTATGGTACACAATTTGTATATTGCATTGTGTGCCTATTGCCCCGAATCAAATCTTCTCTATCACCACCTACACCTGCCTTCCCTCTGGCAATCCCCATGCTGTTGCCTGTGTCTATGAGTTTTTCTCTGTTTGTTTTTCTTGTTTGATCACTTATTGCTTTGTTTTATATCCCACATATGAGTGAAATCATATGGTTCTTCACTTTTTTCTGCCTTATTTCACTTAGCATGATAATCTCAAGATTCATCCATGTTGTCATGGATGGCAGTATTCCATCTTTTTTATGACTGAGTAGTATTCGTTTGTATATATGTACCGCATCTGTTTTGTCCAATCATCTATCAAGGACACTTATGTTGTCTCCATCTTTTTGACAGGCTCACAATAGCTCAAAATAGCTTTGGCTATTTCTCCGGGGCCCAGCCTAGGAGGAACAGATAAAAACACACATCTCTCAGCCTTTTTGTGAAGGAAGTCCATGTTCATGTACAAAAAGTTGTTGCCTTGGGCTCAGTACTCTAATTTAGCAAACCACTGGAAGCTGATTGTGTTCCTGCCCTGCAACTGGGGAGACAGCAGGTTGTTGTCTGCACATGGTCCCTCTCATCACCTCCACACTGCCTGTCTCTCCCTGGCAGGTGGGTGGATGCATCTGCAGCACCGGCTTCTGTGGCTGCCCCCAGGGAACTTGCCAGTTTATGGCCTGGCTTGCTGGCTAGTGGCCTTGTGTGAGTCCCACAGGACTTCAGCAAAGAAACAATTCTTCATGAGTAATTCCTCCAGGGTTCAGCACAGAGGGAGAAAACAGAAACACGCATCTTGTAGTTATAGCTTCTTGGGAAGTGTACTCGATTTCATATGTAGGAACGAAAATGTAATATGACAATCTATATTTGGTATTAAGTGTATTATAGTTTATATTTAATTACAATAAATCATTCAATCTATAATTCTAGGCATCTGTAATTTTCAAGAAATCATATCATCTTAGTGGAATTTACCCTGGAAAACTTTTTGGTAATTTTTCATGTTAATATAATTCTAATTAAAATGTTTTGGTTTGAGCAACACAAATTAAAATATACTAAAAAATAACAAAGTCAAAAAAATCTATCAGATCAAAGCATCAGTGTTAAAATGTTCCTATATTTTCTATATAATTTTCATTTATTTTAGGCTTTAATGAAATTACAAGAAAGCTCAGTGATAATGTAGTATCATAATCTGGCAACACATATTTCTCCATGTTAAAAGAATCCTCTTACACTGATCTCACAGGGCACAGGTATAATTGCTACTGAACTACAAGAAAAATATATCAATATTTGAATATTATTCCAATACAAATATAAATGTTCTTATATAAATACAAAATCTTTGTATGGGCATGGGTATATTATGGTTTAAACGTTAACATTGTTTTTGTAAATAATTCTATAATAAAAATCTTTGTGTTTCATTTTAAATACACAAAAAAATGATGGCATAAATGCTAAATAACAATCTCTTTAAAAAAATTAAGAAAGGTCTCACCCTTAATCACAATAGTAGCTCATCTTCTTAAGAACTTCAAGACCCTGTTCAAAATTACTGGTTGTGAAGTAATAACCAGTGTGTTTGCAACATTAAATAGCATTTACATTTTATAGGTTTTTCTAATTCTAAATGATTTCTAAAACAAATGCTTAGTTAAAGTAAAATGAGCTGGGTCAGAGAATATTACATAAGTAATTTAGAACAAATTAAAATTTATAATAAATTCGACGTCTGATTGCAGAATAGTAAGATACATTGCAATAGTTTACGTACTCTCTTTATGTCTTATTATGAAACAAAGTTCTATTTCACTGAGAAAACAGCTTGGAATTATAACTGTTTACAAATTACATTTTATGTGTAAGATAATTATGAGTGAAAACAAATTTTCTCCTACATCTGCTATTGCCCTCATGTTAAAACAGTGTTCTTTAATTTTATTATAATATTATACATATGAGATAATATGATTAAAAACATCACTAATTTTCTGTCCCCAACCACAGAATAAATATTAAGTAAGAAGTTGCATACAATATGAAAATAATGAATTTGATTACATGAACAAATGATTCCACTGAAAATAATATTAATTTTCCACTAGTATTTTCAACTACATAGGTGTTAGTGAAAACATTTGATAAAGTGAACAGAATTGACTGTTCAAATTATAGCTCAGCAGGAAAAATAGCTCTCATAAAAATAATATTTAAATTTTTTTCATCTGTAGTAGTATTCATTGCCAAAACTTGAGTAAGTTATTGTGTGGGGGAAAATTTAAAGATGAAATAAGAAATTCCTTAGTGAACAGAATAGAAACTTTACATTGATGAAGAGCATCTCCTGTGGGAAGAGTACTTGCAACAACATAACATTTTCTTAAAAATCTATTTTGCACTAAAAACTAAAGTATTAACTGTATTCTGTAAAAAAAATAAGGATATTCTATAAAATACATGGGTGAGATAACCAAATTGTTTCAATTTGGACTGTAATAGTACCTAACTTACTTTCTGCACATGTAAATATCTGAACTTCTGAATTATTTTTCAGGTCTTCCAAATTTAGTATAAAGATTGAGATAGGTGCTTTCCTTATGAGGAGGGAGGTGCATGTACTTCTAAACCTATAGGCACACAGACATATATGAACATACCTACATCATCTGTTCACTCAGAAATGCTAGAAATCTGTTCTTAAACCCATTTTTTAAAATATCAGAATACATTTTGCAGTAATAGTCATCATGATTCTCTTTTAATGTTAGGCGCATTTTTACTTTATAGGCTGCTCTATGAATGAATTTCAAGAATGAAGAAAGATAAATCATACTAGGTAACCCTTCACACAAAATTAAAATGTATCTGTCCATTTGAAAGAGAAAATACTTTTCTTAATTATATATTGCAGACATTCTCCTCCAAAGAACTTTGAAATTGTACTTAGAAGCTAAAATCCTGAAATTCATGGCTATATTTTGATTCACACTGAAAAATCAATTACTTGCCCTTGACAGAACCTTTTATTGTATCCAAATGAATTTAGCCACCGGAGAGATATTGAAAATTTAAGTCATAGACAGCTTTAATCTTGTAAGGGCATCATTCCAAAATGTGCGAGCTAATTTGCAAAGGTCATATCTGCTATAATTAAAGCTATTATTTGGATCTCTTTAGAATGGAAGTTGCCAAATTCAGTGTTGAATGCCCAAAGAGTAGCACATTCAGAAATGTATTATTTCCTCACCGATCTGACATGATTATGTGGACTTATTCAATGAGTTATTATGTTGTTGTTTTAGACAATGGAATATTTCAAATCATATAAGAACATTATGGTAGAGCTGTATATTTTATATAACCAGCAACCAACTGATGCTTAATTTTGTGGTATTAAAGAACAAAATAGTCATATTTTAATATGACGCAAATGCAAAAACTTTTATTTTTATTTCATGTACATATCAGTGTCTAGGTATTATCACTTTATATAAATGGTATGTTTTCTAATTGTTAGTAAAAAATGTGGATTTAGTGGTAGAGGACAATTAAAATAACTGGTAAGTAAATGCAAAAGTACTAAAAAATAATATAAAGAATATTAGCAGTATTAATAATTTTTATGAAAAATTCCCTTCTATTGTTATTTAAGCTATCATCTCTATAAAGGGTTCATGTTAAATGACAGTTAATTGTTTTCAAGATAGAAAATAATACATTTAATTGAAAATGTAATACAATTTTCACTGATGGCTCAAATTAAAGTTAATATTTTACTTATTTCACATCTTCTTTGGTTGGTTTCTATTTACAGTAAAACTTTGACTCTGTGCTAGAATTTGTTGGAACTAAAATAAAGCCAAAATCCCTATCCCAGCTTTCTGGTATGTTATAATCATGATATTAAATCCAATGGATAAAATAATCAGAAATGATTCCAGGTTAAGGAAGTATAAGACATGTTCCATGTGGGTGACACATATGCATCAAACATATTAGTTTAAATGGTCAATGTTGTATATATATGTATATGTATGTGTACGTATAATTTATTTTTAATATTAAAAAATCAATATCTTAAACAAATTAATAATTAAAACAAAGCCCGCAGATACCAAACCTTTCTATCTTTCAAGAGAAGTTCCATTTATCTATGGCTAATCAGAGTTGAACAAGAACAATATGCTCCCATTTATTGTATATTTTCTATATTCTAAGCTTAACGACTATCATTATGAATGCTAGTGCACTGATTCTTATGGCAACTCAGTGAAGCAGTGATTGATCAACCCGCTTCCAGATGACAGGATGGAGTTGTAGCAGGGAAGTTACTTGCCAGAGTCTCACACAGTCCAGTGGCTGAGCGAGAAGTAGAACTCAGCCTTGTCTGACTCCTACAGCCAGATTTTTGGCATCGTGCCCCACTGTCTTGAAGAATCCATCCCCAAGCTCCTCTATGCACCTCCAAAAAGGCAGAAACTCGTGTTTCTTTAGCAAATTATTATTTCCCACTAATTGTACTTTTCAAAAACTGTCTATAAACCAATTGTGGCCCTACCTAAGACCCACAGAACATGTCTATTTTGTTCCCAGGATAATTGTTCTTCCTCGACTTCATGAGTTGGGTGTATTCAGTTAATTCTAATTTTCATAGTATGTTCTTCTTCTTAAGGTCAACTTGTATTTCTTTTCTGTAAATAATTTACAGTAATAATTATAAACTTATTAATATTTAACTCTATAAAATATCTCTATAAAATTACATGAATGTCTACTGACAGACTACTTTTGCATGTCATTAATAAGAAGAAGCCCCAAAGTATGGGCAAAACCTTTAAAACAAACTTTGTAATACTGGAGCACTTTCATTTTTATGAGCTCATTAATGAGTGTTAATATTCTTTATTGACATTTACTACCTACATTTTTATGCTTTTTACCACTGTGAGTTGTCTTACATACTAGTGATTTTATTACCCTATTAGTATTCTAAATTGAGTTTGGGTAGTAGAAATGACACAATTATCTTATTTTTATTATATACCTCCTCATAGCAGTTTTACAATATTTTGTTCTCCTTCAGTAGTTTATCATCTACTAAATCTGTCTAACACAATATCTTTTAAAAATTTAACTTAACAAAATACTTTATTAAATCCAGTTCAGCAATAAATAAAAATAATTATATATGATGAGCAAATGGATTGTGTCCCAAAAATGCAAGTTTAGCTTAACTTCCAAAACTCATTGTAATTTATCACATTAGCAGATTTAAAAATAAAACCATATGATATTCTTAATCGATTCAGAGAAAGCATCTGATGAAATCCAACATCCATTCATGATAAAAATAAACAGCAAGCTAGGACTAGTAAGGAACTTCCTGAATGTGACAAAGAACATCTACAAAAAGTCTACAAATAATTTCATAATTAACACTGAAAGATTTCATGCTTTTCTCCTCAGGTTGGGAATAAGGGAAGAATGTCTACTCTCACCATTTCTACTCCAAATTGTACCTAAGACCCAAGACAGCACCATAAGATTAGAAAATATCAAGTAAAATTGTCTATATTTGCAGATGTTTATCTATTAAAACAATATCTAATAAACATTTCTGTGCAGTTAAATCTACTCTGGTTTAATAACCATAAAAACATTAGGCCTAAATTTTCTAAATTTTTAAACATATAAGCAATTTTGTGAACTGCTTTGATTTTTATCACAATATACAACACTTTAGACTATTTTATGTTGGAAATTTAAAACAAAAGGAAGTATAGAAAATATACAATGAAACATCATACCTCTTCTTTAGCTATTGAAACATGTCCAGCTAATAAGGTTGCATATCATAATGAATTTAGCATCCTTTCTTTACCCTGAAATTTACAGCTTTTAATATATGGTTAACACTTTTTCCTTTTTGTTTTATTCCTAGAATTTTTCAGATTTCAAGGAACTCACTTAGAGTTGTGCATAAAAGAAGGTTAGGGGTGAGTTGAGGACATTCACTGTAAGAATAAGTGAATAAAAATAATTGGCATGGAACCTGATGAAAAAGGGGGTGGACAACCCCGGACGCTGGTGGGGATGTGGAAAAGAAATCCTCATCCTTTACTGGTGGGAATGACAAATAGTACAGCCACTTTTGAAAGACAACTTGGTAGTTTCTTACAAAAGTGAACATAATTTTACCATCCATCCCAGCAACTGTGCTCCTCAGTATTTACCCAAAGGAGCTGAGAACTTAACATTCACACAAAACCTACATGTGATGTTTATAGCAGTTTTATTCATAATTGCCAAACCTTGGAGGCAACCAAGATGCTCTTCAGTAGGTGAGTGGGTAGCTAAACTTTGGCACTTCCGACTATGGAATATATTAAGTGCTAAAAAGAAATGGACATCAATCCATAAAAATACATACAGGAAACTTAAAAGCATATTACTTAGTAAAAGAAGCCAATCTGAAAAGGCTCAACTCTGTATGTGGTAGTATTGCAACTATACGACATCTAGAAGAAGCCAAACCATGAAGAGTGTGAAAAAGTTTGTTCTTGCCAGTGGTTGGGGGAGAGGAAGGGATAAATACACAGAACACAAAGGATTTTTAGGTCAGGGAAACTCTTCTGTATGACAGTATAATGGTGGATACAGGTCACATATTTGTCCACATCCAAAGATGTATAACCCTATTGTATGCTATAGATTTTAGGTGATAATGATAAGTCAGTGTAGGTTCATGGATGATAACAGAGGTATCAGCCTGGTGTAGGATGTTGATGGTGGGGAGGCTGGGCAAGAATGGACATGGGATACTCAGAACTCTCTGTAGTTCCACTTAATTTGGCTGAGAACATAAAGCTTCTCTAACATATGAAGTTTATCAAAAAATAATAGGGCAAGAATTACTGTATTATATTTTCAGGTCTCCAAGTTTAGAAATAAAGATATAGTTTTAACCCAAGAAAAAAAAGAGTTCTTAAATCTTCCCTTTAGCATCCCAGCTAGAAATATATTCACCTATTCTCTTCATCTATTTCTTTAAAACACTTGCTTCTTTTGCTACTATAATGCATCATCTTCACCCTCTTGTCAATTTTATATTTTCCTTAATGATGTGCTTCTGCTTAAAGAAGATTGTCAGCAAAAAACACCTCAGGAAAAAGAAGTCAAGAAAAAAAGTATTTGTTTTTACCCTGTGCTTTAGTCTAAGTGCCACAATACAGATTATGAATTCTGTCTTGGGAAATCTCTTTGTTTTTTCTTTTTAGTAGCTGGTCTTAAGAATGTATTTGAGTGAATTATGTATCAGTGACATTTAAGTTTTGACCCATATAGAATCTAATTTTCAAAATATGTCAGAAGGCTGGGTATTGTAAATCCTTTATCATCACATAATAATACAACTCTAGCCATTACTTACTTAGGAACTGCTCAATCAATCTAAGACAATTTGTACACGTATAGTCATGAGTGAGTATGACTCATCATTAATGTTTATAAAAATTAGTACAATCATTTATAGTTGAGAATGAAAACAAAACTAGACATGAACTTACTTTAATAGAGAAAAATAGAACAAACTGAGACCAAGAAAACCAGAACCACCTAACCCCAATGGCTTATAATACTAATTAAATGCTTTGTCATCAACATATTTTCCTATTTTATGTCAATGTATTTTTATGAATTATCATGAAAATTTATATTTTAAAGAAATATTCATTTTAAAAATCCTTTTTATTTATTGATTTTGAGAAGAGAGAAAAAACATTGATTTGCTGTTTCACTTACTTATGCATTCATTGCATAAACGATTGGTTGTGTTGCATGCATTGGTTGATTCTTGTATGTGCCCTGACTGGCAATCAAACCCACAACCTTGGCACATCAGGATGATGTTCTAACCAACTGAGCTACTCATGCAGGGTTTTTTAAAGTATAAACTCTTTTCTACTGATTTTTTTTGAGACAGAGAGAGAGACAGAGAGAGGGAGAGTGAGAAAGAGACAGAGAGAAAGAGACATCGATTTGTTATTTCGCTTATTTATGGATTCAGTGGTTGATTCTTGTATGTGCCCGGCTGTGCCATGACCGGGGATAGAATCTGCAGCCTTGGTGTACTGGGACAACACTCTAACTAACTGAGCCACCCAGTTATATAATGTCTAGTAACTGGGGTGGTACACCTAAAATTAATATAACATTGTATGTCAACTGTAATTGAAAAATAAAAAATAATTTTTAAAAAGGAAACAAATTTAAGATCAGCATATACTTAGTCCAACATATATGTATTCTTCATATTCAACATGTATAAAGACTTAACTAGTTGCATTATTTAGATTTAATTATTTGAGCATTAGCTTTTTCCCTTCTGATTCTACGGCCATATGCTGAAGGGCACGGAAGACACACCTGGGGAAAGCCCACACCTAACTCATTGCAGCACACCTGCTTGGCCCCTTCTACTTACGTGCCCTGTATTCCTGCTGACTACAATTTTGCTAATCCTCTGACCTCATAAAGACTGCCAGGGGCTGGCTTGCGTGAGCAGCATGAAATCAAATGTGCCATATTGTTCAGCATCTGTTCCTAACTCTCCATGAAGTTTTCTTTGCAAATAGCACAGGCCTGTCAGCTTCAATCAGCCCAGTAGAGAACTTCACTAATATGCATTAGCCTTCACCTGGTATGGCTCTTTACAGGCTCAGACCCACTCATGAGGCACTTGAGTACACAATGGAGAGGTTTAATGTTAACGTGTCTATATTATCCAAAGATAAATCTCCTGGCTTTTGCTCTAATATTTCTATGTCTTTATGATACCTTAATATTAAATACATCTACTGGGATGAATAGCACACTTTTATCAACTATTGGATGTTTATCTTTCTTCTTGAAATGCTTCTCTGTGCCATATTGTTCACACGCTTTAACAAACACTTTTGACTTCAACTTCTGGAGCATTCTGTTACTCTCATCTTCACTACAGACCATAATAAAATGTAAACATATTGGTGCCCATTTGTGGAAACACATTTCCAAAATCTCTGGTGCACTTTGAAATTGGATCTATGGGCTTCCTGTTGGGAATGGCAATTAAAGAAAAATTATTCTATCAATTACAAATGTGGAAATGCTGCATAATAGGCAATGTGTGATTTTAGGCTTTCTACACAAAAATACTTTAAATATTTAAGCATTTTCAATCTGTCAAAGGCTCAACTGAAAGGTACTAAATAAAAATATCCACATTCTCCAGCATGCAGAAACATTCATTTGCATATTGTGCTATTATAATTATTTGAAGTCATAATAATTACCTGCCTTTCTTAAGATATCTAAGAAAAAAATAATTGTGAACATAAAATAATATATTTTATTGACCTCAAAACATAGCAGTGCCTTTCTTTCTTCAACAAGCCTCCAAATATAAGTAATCTAAGATGTATTATTTGTTTACAACATATGACCTGTTCACAGACCATTCAACACATGAATGATGGCACTATTACTTCTAATACAAAGATTTATTTACAATAAATCTTTTACCTTTTTTGGTAAAGAAGAATCATCTGACTCTGACCATATTTTTGTTTACTTATTAACAATTTAAGTTGAATTGATCAAATATTTTCTGAGCATCTTGGCCTTAAAATTTACATTTTTGGACATGCTTACATAGCTGGCACTTAGGAGATATCATTCAATGTTTCAAATACAGAAGTTCTCTTGTGAATACTTTGAAGGGATAATGAGATTGACATTCAAATATAATGCTGTATGAATATTTAAGTATTCAGTATTGAATATTTAATAATAAAAATGAGTTGTCAAAAATAGTTAAACTACTTTACAACTGTATAGAGTAAAATATTTTTTTATCAAGAATGATTTGTACTATTATCTGAATGGTAACAAAATTATTAAGAAAATTCACTTATATTGAAAAATTCATTTTTTGACCATATCTTAGAATAAGTGAGGTTCTACTGTAGGTAGACCTGAGGAGGTCTGCTGTAAGAGGAGACCTGAGACTCCACAGTAGCTGACAGTCCAAAGGCTCCCAAGAAGGAATGCAAGAACCCCTAGATCACCCTAATAGTTATGAAGAGAATACAAAGAACAGCCACAAGATAATGAGAAGGAATCTAATGAATGTCAATCAATAATTTGCCTTTCTTTTCCTTCTATTACCAATTCCAACTACTGTCTCCTTCCCTACTAGTTTATTCCCTCTCCTATTCATACTCTAATCATATCCAAAACTTCTAAGCACTATAACTTGTAGCTATTAGACTGTAATTTTATTAATGATTTAATATTGTTATACATGAAATGGCTAAAGGTTCGATAACCTTGGAAGGTATTTTAATCCCTAAAGAAAACTTACCAATCCTTTGGAAACCAGCCTTAATAAAATAGATATTACAATCAAAATTTTCAGTATAAAACTTGATTTAAAATAGTTATCACACAAATAATTAATCAAATATAAAAGCTATTAATAGCTTAAATAGACAATATGTTTCCTCTAGCAAACAGTATATGTTACAAATCTTGCCAATTAATTGTTTTAGTTAATATTTAAAGGTCATATTAGAAACATTGTTGAAATACCTGAATGTCATTTTCTAAGAACCCTGGGGACCTATATATGCCTGTGTGGCAAGATATAGCACTAAAAACCATAGAGGTGTCAGATCATAGAGAAGAAAATTATTTGTGCCCTAGAATCTCAAAACACTAAGGTTTCCTTTGCAAGAATACATCTACTTTTAGGCAGTATGAGATTGCTAGAGTAAACCTTTAAGCTAAGCTAACTGGAGTATTAACAGCCTTTAGTAGATAGTTTAGCAGAAATGGACACTTGTAGAAAAATCACCTGTTGCCTCCATAATAATGCTAAGTGCTACCTCTTTGGGTGAATGAGACAGACGAGGCATTGGCTCAGGATTTTCAATTGTGCTATTCTGTCAGAAAAATCTGAGATAAGACAAGGAGAACTTAACAGCTGTTAAACTCCATGAGATCACATGGAAAAGCATCCCCTTCTCATAGGAAATGGTAATGCAGAAAAACATGAGAGGAAACGAGCTATGAGCTGACTTATGGTGCCAATTTCTTGCGCACATGTCTCTGGGTGTGTTTGAATCCATGAGCACAGAGGCAGCACATTGGATAGAGTAGTCAGACAAACATGAGCTTGGCCACACAGATCCAAATCCTGGCCACTCAGCTGGAGGCTCTAGTGCAGACACTGAGACCAGAGAAGTCTTAAAGTGCCAGAAAGTTGAACTTGTGAGGTAGCAGAAATTATGAGGGAGCAGAGAAAGCTTGTTGGCACAGAAGGGAGAATGAAGCAGGTGCACAGAGCGAAGGAAGGATAATCAGATGCCCATGAAAAAGATAGGAGAGAAGCTGGTGACCAGAACTGTTTCATTCCTGGCTGCCTAACCGCTGTTGAAGTTTTGACATTTGAGATGGGCTGAGTGACTTTCCTCATACTTCAAGTTCTTAAGGTGAACCACCATGCATTCCATTTTTAGAATTGTCATCTTACCTTATCTGCCTTCTTTCCTTTGTTCTTTCAACAAATCAATAACTAAATAGTTATTGATTATCTAATACACCAGGGCCACTTTGCAGTAATGGGGAAAGTGACGCAGAAGTTGCATTTCTGAGGCATCTCCCCTTCTAGGGCAGGAGGTTGGTAAGCAAGGAGCTGATGACCACACCCAAGGGAGTGGCCCCCCTGATGCAAAAGCGACCAGTTGCACCGGTGGGAGGGAAAAGCATGTGAGGAGTCTATGCATGCGACTCTGCCATCTTTGAACAAGAGTATAAACTCACTGAAAGAAAGTACAACTTTTATGGCTTTTCCAGCATCCAGTGCATATCACAGAGTATTGAATATGTCAGGCTGATATTACTGAGAGCCATTGCAATTTTGAAATGTTTTCGCAGGCCCTCTTTCACTGAATCCTCTTATGAATAAACACAGGGAGGGAATATAGCTTCTATGATCATGCTCTTCTTAGTTATTTTACACTTCAAGTTAAATCAATAAAGTAAGAATATTTCTTCAGTAAGGTCTTTGTGAACCTTTAGCTTTACTCAGTGACATTCTGTGATTCAGTTAGAGTTCGACACCTAAACGTCATTCAGTGATTTGTAGCTGGCTGCAGGCGTGTTCCTGGTCACTAATCGTGCTGTTGGTGATGGTGCCCTGAAGTATCTGATTCACCTGAAGCAGTACAAATGAGTTTGTTTAGGGCTTAAGTGTCATTATTAAAATAAAATATTATTTAAATTTGATTACTTAAGATTTTATTATGATACAGTCCAATGTTCTATGTGAACAAATGGGAAAATGTAATGCTTTAAAATTTTTTAATTTTGAGCAATCTCTGTGAGTTGAACAAAGTTTAATATATTTTAATGAGTAAGAAAGAAATCTTTTTTCTTTCCTCAAAAAAAAAACCACTATGTAATTGAGTTAGCATGTACCTAATAATAATTTTAGTAACATCAATGCTGTGGCTCATAATAAAAAATACATCTGGTAGAAAAATAAATCATGGTTATCACTTGATTAGCAGTGACATGTTTATTATATTCTCTCTCTGGAAATTAAAATTATTCCATCTATCAAAAATATTACTTAAACAAGAAAAAAGAAATGTTACTATAACTAGGTTTGTTTTGCATTGTTAAGGAATAATCACTTTACTGAAAAGAGAAATACAATTTATTAAAATTATATAACAGTATTTTTCATTTATAACTCTGATTAGATCATTCAGTGTTTTCAGGATTGCTCCAAATTACTTTAAGAAGGGACTACAGTGACTAGATTTTCAACATACTTCTTGGGACATTTAGGGGATGGTCTGAGAACATAAAAAATTAATGTGACAAATTAGATAGCACTGCAATAGTCTAGAGGAGAGGAATATTCATGAACTAAAATTAAGCAGTGAGATGGTTATGAAAATCTTATTATTGGGGAAGGTGTGTGACAGGCACATGGGGCTCTTGTGTTACTTTAAAAATTCTTGTAAGTCTTAAGTACTTCAAAATAAAAACTACATAACCATAAAGCTAAATTACCATAGTGATTAAACAGTAAAGTAAAATAGGGAATAATTTTGATATATTTTAGTTAATTAATAAAACTGATGAAATAGAGGTAAACTTCAGTATTTTCTCATTATCTTAAATATAAATAGTAAGGACACCAATTCATCACATATGTCCATAAGAAAATATGCCTGTGCATGAAATATAAATATTATTGAATATTGCTCAAAACTGCTATAGTGCCAAAAATGATCTAAAATAATATTTATGAAGAGTCCTCCTGTATCACAATGTAAACAAAGAACATATGAAAATCGAATACTGTTTAAACTTGATCTAAAAGTGAGAGCCTGCTATTTGAAGAGAAGATCTATATCTAATTCTCCATGATCCCCATTGAGCACAATTGCTACCCTGGACTATAACAGTCATGAAACAAACTGTTTGAATAAGAAAAATGAAAATCTCTCAAAGATTTAAACTGATGATTTTTTTTTCCTTTGGGTAAAATACTGTTCCAGGAAATAAAAGCATAAAAACATTTAAGCATCATTTCTTTGACCCTAGTATATATTCAAAGCATTGTGTGTATACGAAATATCATAAGGAACATTTTAACAGAGCAAGAACATTTGATATTTTTCTCATTCAATTTTAATACTGTTATGGCTTAATGTAAAGATACAAATGCCGTAAGAAAATAGCAGCAATCTTTTTGGCTGTCCCTCAGTGTCCATTGTCGAGCAGAGAAGAAAAGTGACTCTTATAAAGCATTTCAGTTATTGGGAAGCTTAAAAAATTATTATGTAGGTGGTAGGCAAAATCCTATAAATCGAAATTCAACTGTGAAGGTATGCAGTGATTGTCCTAAACAACAGGGGCATTGACTGAGCAATGGTTGAAAATGGTAAATGTGCCCGTTCATTAGGTATCGATAAGTACAGTTTAATAAAATGTATTGGGCACATGTGATTTGCCAAGCACTGGGAGAAACCTTTTCAATTCTTATTTCATTTAGCATTCATTTAGTATTCACAATAGTTCTATTAAGTAGGAGATAACTGGGACTCAGAGAGGCTAAGTAACTTGTCTACATTTATTTGTACTTGGTTGTCAAAACCAAATTTGTACTCAGGTCTGTTTCTCACAGGTCCACACTCTAAAACAGCCATGTGATTCCCTTTCTTCCACAACCTCGCCAGCACTCGTCGTTTCTTGATTTGGTTATATGATAGCCATTCTGACTGGTGTGAAGTGGTATCTCATTGTGGTTTTCATTTGCATCTCTCTGATGGCTAGTGATACTGAGCATCCTTTCACATGTCTCTGGGTGATCTGTATGTCCTCCTTAGAGAAGTGTCTGTTCAGGTCCTTTGCCCATTTTTTAATCGGATTGTTTGTCTTCCTGGTGTACAGTCATGTGAGTTCTTTATATATTTCAGCAAATATATTTTCCCATACAGTTGGTTACCTTTTCACTTTGCTGATGTTTTCTTTAGTCATGCAGAAGCTTTTTAACTGGATTAAGTCTCCTTTGTTTATTCTTTCTGTTACATCCTTTGCTCTAGGGGACATAATGGTAAAAATATTGCTACATGGAATATCTGAAATTTTCCTGCCTGTGTTCTCCTCTAGAACTTTTACGGTGTTGTGACTTATATTTAAGTGTTTTATCCATCTTGAGTTTCCACTGCTGGGATTACACCCTAAGAATCCTGAAACACCAATTCAGAAGAACCTATGCACCCCAAAGTTCATTAGCAGCACTTTTTTACAATAGCCAAGTGCTAGAAGCAACCTAAGTGCCCATCAGTAAATGAATGGATCAAAAAACTGTGGTACATTTGCACAATGGAATACTATGCAGCAGAAAGAAAGAAAGAAAGAACTCCCATCCTTTATGATAGCATGGATAGAACTGGAGAACATTATGCTAAGTGAAATAAGCCAGGTGATAAAAGGAATACCAGATGATCTCACCTGTAGGTGGAACCTAATCAACAAAACAAACAAGTGAGCAAAACAGAACCAGACACGTGGAAATAAAGAACAGATGGCAGTGACCAGAGGGGAGGGAAGAGGCGGGTAACGGAGGGAAGAAGGGGAAGGGTCACCAAGGAACATGTATGAAGGACCCATGGACAGAGATGATGGGGGGTGGAGGATTGAAAGTGATAGATGGGGGTGAGTAAGGCGGGGGTGAGTGATGGGAGAAAATGGGAACAACTGTAGTTGAACAACAATAAAAATAATATTAAAATATAAAAATATAACAGCTATTTGATAACACACTTGGAAGTAGAAACTTCCTTAAGGATATCCTGGCCAAACTACTATGTCAGAAAAACAAGTGTTCAGATTCATCATGTAAGCATCATGAGTATGTCTAGGATTTGAAACAGTCATTTTATGTCTCTACTGTTAGTACTATTGGTAACTGTACATGTTTAGAAATGATTTTCAGGGTTTTCTTTTTTTTGAATCAAGATGAAGGTAGAAATGGGGCTGCATTTTATGAGCATTACTTTATCTCCAGGTTAGCCCAGTCTAATTCCAAGATGATGACTCTAAATGACAAATTTAAATCACTAACTTCTAGGTTTCTTTGACATAGAATCTAATGATATTTGTTTAATTAAAGGTGGTACATAATACTAGTGAAATCTGAAGTAACTGAAACAGTTAACATAAGCCTAAAGTGATGGCTTTACGATATGTCAGTTTGGTTAAGCAGAACTACATTTTTCATAATTCTCTTTCGATATGATACTATTTAGGGTAAGCTAGAGGAACAAACTCTGAAATAGTTGGTGAAAACAATGGGGCAGTGGCCATTTATCTCAGTTATTCAATCAAACATTAATCTAGGGGCTTCAGTTGTAATTAGATTCTCTAAACAGTTGGCTTTAAGGTAATCAAAAGGAAGATTTTCCTTAGTGTGCATGACTTAACCGGTTAAAAGTCCTATAAAACAGGGCTTATACACTCCCTGAGGTAAGAGACTTCACATACACATATATGTATATAGCGACAAATAGGTGTGTTGTACATTATTGCTGTGTCTTCCCCAGGCTTTTGTAAAAACATTTAGACAGGTGTGGTTATGACTTCATTCTACGTCTTCTAACCTATGGTCTCTTTCTGTACTCCAGGCTGAGTGCTTCCTAGTACCAGTACCAAATGCAGAGTCTTTGATATGTTCATTGCAATTTCTATATGCTTTTATTTTAAAGATTTTTATTTATTTACTTTTAGAGAGGGAAAGGGAGGGACAAAGAGAAGGAGAGAAACAATGTGCAGTTGCCTCTCGAGTGCCCCCTCCTGGGGACCTGGCCTGCAACCCAGGTGTCTGTCCTGACTGGGAACCCAACCAGCGACGCTTTGGTTCACAGTCTGGCACTCAATTCACTAACTACACCATCCAGGACCCATTGCAATTTCTAATGTTCAATATTCTAGTTGCAGAGATAGTTAGGCTTAATTACCCATACTTCTTTGACTACACCTCTATAGCTTTTCCTGTCTATTTTTTATTTGCTATGTTTAAAACTGGGCATTTGCAAATGTCTTTAGTTGACAATATCCTCTGCAAAATGTCATCATCTTCTGAAAATCTTCCATACAGGTTGTAGAATAGATCTCACTGGATTTAGGTGGAGTATGTAGATAATTTCAGCTCGTAGGTTGTAAAGATTCTTTGTCTCTTAATAATTTCTCTGAGACTCTTCCTTATTTCATTTTTAGTTAATGGCTTAATTTATAAATTTTAAATTTTGTAAAAAAATGTGGCATTGTGAGGCTTTGCTCATTTTTTATCTGCTCACTGGAATTAAACAACAACAGACATTTAGAGAAAAGCAAGAATTAAATGGAAAAACTAAGAGTATGTGAGGGAGATCCTTCCTTCTTCCTTTCAATCAACAAACATTCATGCTTCTACTATAATCAGTCTAAATAAAACCATTTTAGGCAATTCAAATCTACTCTCATGGATTATTAAAATAAATGTGTTTTGATTTATATACTTGACCAAGAAGAGAACATTTATATAAATTAAAAAGGGAATGAAACCCATGTAATCATGGAGCAAAAAGATGTACTAACACCCACAAAAATAGACAGTACAATCTTTATTATAATGTGTGTAACTACATACAAAATATTTTTAAAGATGTTGGCTTTTTAAAAGATTTTTATAACTGTAATTGAACAATGATTAAAATAAAATTAAAAAAAGATTTTTATTTATTTTTAGAGAGGGGGAAGGAAGGGAGAAAGACAGGGAGGGGAACATCTATGTGAGAGAAAAACATCAAACAGTTGCATCTGGAGTACACCAGGGATCCAGCCTGAAACTGAGGCATGTGCCTTGACTAGGAATCGAACCAGTGACCTTTGGCTTTGCAGGACAATGGTCCAACCCACTGAGCCTCATTGGTCTGGGCCAAAATAATTTTTAAATGATCTGTGTATGTTACATAAGTTGAAAATATCTTGTCATTTGATAGTTATTATAAATTAGTTTACTAAAATATTTTATATCTTTTTGTCAATTGTTTTAATTGATTTTTTAAGTTCATTAGCATTGATTATTTGTCATCGAAATTTGTGCTCCCTGTGCTGCCTTTTAGATAGTCCAATCTAGTTATAAATTAAGGGATATAAAAACCAATTGGAAACACAGGGATATAATCTTTCTTAATGTTTTAATTAAAAATATGAAATTATGATTATAGCATTACATTTTACATACCATTATAATATGGTTTTTATTTGATTTGTGAATTAAGAATCCAATTTAATCACTAGTCATTCTAAAATCAGAATGTAGTAATATTTTTCTAGTATCTATCATTTTTGTTTTCAATGTAATTTATTTAAATGCAAGTTTTTTCTAAATTGAATTTATTGGTTAATAAAATTTCACAGGTGTACAGTTCAGTAATGCATCATGTGTATTTTGTATTATGTGTTCATATCCCCAAGTCGGCTTCCATCTTCATTTGCCCTACCATTTACCAGAATGCATTAATATTGATTAGACTAAAAAGATAATAACTGTAAATCGATTATAGATTTTCTCAGAAGTCTAAGCCAAAAAACACTATGCCAGTAAAAGTAATTTTATTGTATTGCTATTTTCTAGAAATACAAACAAGCCAATTGTAAGGAAAAAATGAAATCTAATAAATGTACTTGGGAAAATAGTTTTTAAGGTAATTCTTCATAATCAGGGAAGAGAGGCTGAGAACAAACAAACTCCTAATATGTGTAACAAAAAATCTTTAATCTCAAATGCTCAGTGAAACTGGAGTGGTCAAAGAAACTAAGCTCTAGTAAAATTTTCTAATAAATCATAAGAAGCAGAAGCTATTTTTTTTGAAATTTAAAAAATATTCTTTCATTAGGGAATTCTCCTTGAACATATTCATATATATCAGTTTGTCAGCTGGTTCAGTCATTCATCCTAAAGATCAATTCTTTTCATTAGTTTTCAAAAATTGGTATCATTTATGATTTTATAAAATTACTGCAAAGACCTCTCCAAAAATTCAGATATTAGAATATTTGGGGTCCAATTATTAATTCCAGAGGAAAGTTATATAGAATTCTGATGAATTATCTTACTTAACTAGATATGTCAGAATAATTTTTTTCAGATGATTTAGAATTAGATGTTTCAAGAGAAATTAAAAACAGTATGAAATTTGCATAAAAGTAAGTTTAAATAGCATAGTCAAGTTTATATTAAATTAAGAGGCCCTTTCCAGTATAACTTTAAAACAACTTGTATAGGAATGAATCCCTAAGAGATTAAGAAAATGATAGGCCACCACGTATTGTCCATTACATATTTGACCAATTTTAGGCACCTAGGAAATGGTCCAAGAAATAGTCAAATTTTAAAATTCCCTACAATCAAGAAAGAGAAAAATAACATGTTTTAAAAAGAATATTAAACAGTTTACAAAGTCTCAGATTATTCAGAACATATGGGAGCAGCATTTTAGATTTCAAATGTATAAACTTCTAAAATTTTATATAGTTTAAAATAACAATAATAATATTTTCTTATATATCAATACTGTATAGGTCTTTGTAGATGGTTTCCTAAAAGTGTGTATATATATATATATATATATATATATATATGCAACAATACATTAATGCAACATGTATGCAATGTAATACAATGTATGCAACAATACATTAATAATTATTTTTTTAAATTATTGATATATAGTGGTTAGAAATGTATACTAATGCAAATATTCCTATATATTTGGAATTATGAAAATCATAATAAAATACAGCAATATTTTAAAATTATGCTCATGAGCAAATATACTGATCATCCATATAATATGTAATAGTATCTATACATTTGTTTTATACATGTACATATCTACATTAGTATTTATGTTCACTCTTGGGAAGCATATGAACAATCCTCAGAAATTCTTTGCTGCTTCATTTCTGGCTAAGGAGGCATTAATACAATTTACAATTCACTAAAAATGTAGTGAAAGTGCATAAAGCTTAAATAGTTTGCAAGCAAGAAAGCTTGTTTACCAGCCCCTGCATGAAGAATTATTGATACTGCAGTTATATATGTGCACATCCTCTCACAGATTTTTCTGACAGTAAATTTTTTGCCTTTACCATCAGAGAGGTCTTCATTCTAAACATGCTTTATTGCTGATTTTATATAAATAATAGTAGTTAGTGGCTTTAGAAAGAGGTAACAATTTTTCAGAAAGGTTAATTAAAAATATAACAAGTCTATTTTTTTGCATTTCTTTTTTAAGATTTATAGCACATTAGAGCTACTTTCTTTTATTGGGATGAAGAAGTGAATAGCAATGTAGTGACAACAAACTGTCTCATTGCAGTAAAGTCCTTTGATAAACGAATCCTGATTCCTGCTCCCTGACCCATTTGCTCTAGCCACTTATTACTGCTTGTGTTATTATCATTCCTATTTGCATGAAAGGAAGCTAAGATTTGAAATGGCTTAGTAACATGTCAAATATCTTAGAAATGTCAAGACCAATTAATGAATTGAGGGCATTGACTCTAAAGCTAGTGGTTTTAAAGAGTTGGCAGAACTGCCCAAAGACATTTCTATTCTCCAACATTTATGCGATACCAAATTGAATGCAATCACTATCTGAAAGAAGACAGGGTCAATCAGAAACTACTTTGCCCTGCTATGGAAAGGCCCAGAGGTAAATTGGGCAGTACCAATTCACACAGAGAAATATTAGCCCTGGTCAGTGAATTATTTCAGGTAAATTTATCCTGATGATCTTAAAGAGTGAATTCATTTTACTCTGCTAGGTCTGATCCTATAATTATTATATAACTTTTGGAGAATGATTGTATATTTGCCTATTGGGAGAAACAGCAGTAGACATTGAGTCTCTGGTCCCCAAATCAGTGATATTTCTTATCTGTTAATAAGCTTGCATTTTAAGTTTAGGCATCAAGGTCACAAGATATTGAATGTGAGTTTAATACTGAGTAGTGGATTCCTCCTAGGTGTACCAACATAATCAGTTTCCTAACCTTACCAGCCTGATGACTATAGCTTAGACTAAGGTAAATTCATGACATAATAAATACTATGTTGTGAGACCACCAGGGAGGCATCCAACATTTTTTACCCTGGGCTGTTGCAATACACACACACACACACACAATACTATCAACTGTACAAATAATGTGAGTTTTTTCCCCACATACATTTTCTACTATAGTAATCATCAAAGCCCAGAGCCTCAATGCCTGAGTTTATAACCAGTGCTAATGATCAAATGTATGTGTGGTGGCAATGTCCACATATCAGAAGACCTATCCTGCTGCTACTATTGACTTCAATGTTTTTCAAAGCTTTTAAACTCATGACCTTACCATCAAAATGTATAATAATCTGACTCATTTAGCCAGAAATATCCAGTTCCTTGCTTAAAAATAGATTTAAATGCAATGTTATTATTGGATAATTCTATACAATTTGCTAACATGGCAAGCATAAAAGTAATTATAGTAACTTCATGTCACTGTTATCAATAAGCAGCTAACAGTGTTCCCCATTATCAGTCTACATTTATTTTGAGAGTAAAAGTTATTAATCACTAAGTATTATATTTAAAATTAGGGACCAGATGGTTTCACAGGAGAATTTTACAAAGCATTTGAGGAAGAGCTAACTCCTATCTTTCACAGATTCCAAAAAATTTAAGAAGATGGAAGACTCCCAAACCCTTTTTATGGAGCCTGCATCATCCTAATTCCCAAACCAGATAAAGACATAACAAAGAAAGAAAACTTCAGGCCAATATTGCTGATGAACATAATCCTCAACAAAATATTGGCAAATCTCATCCAGCAATATGTTAAAAAGATCATACACCATGATAAAGTGGGAATCATCCCAGGGGTGCAAGGATGGTTCAACATTCACAAATCAATAAATATAATACATCATACAAACAAAAGCAAAGATAAAAATCACATGATCATATCAGTATATGTGGAAAAATTGTTTGATAAAGTACAGCACCCATTCATGATAAAAACACTCAACAAAGTGGGAATAGAGGGAGCATTCCTCAACATAATAAAGGCTATATATGAGAGACCTACAGCCAACATCATACTCAATGGGCAAAAACTTACAGCTTTCCCACTAAGATCAGGAATAAGACAAGGATGCCCACTTTCACCACTCCTACTCAACCTAGTTTGGAAGTCCTAGCCACAGCAATCTGACAAGAAAAAGAAATAAAAGGCATCCAAATTGGAAAGGAGGAAGCAAAACTGTCATTGTTTGCAGATGACATGATAGTATACATAGGAAATCTTATAGACTTCACCAAAAAACTACTCAACCTAAAAATGAATTTGGCAAAACAGTGGGATACAAAGTCAATATTCAGAAATCAAAGGCATCTCTGTACACCAACAATGAAATATCAAAATCAGAAATCAGGAAGAAAATGCATTTGATGTAGCAACATGAAAAATAATGTACCTAGGAATAAACCTAACCAAGGAAGTAAAAGACCTATACTCAGAAAACTACAAAGCACTGGAGAAAGAAATTAAGGAAGACATGAAGAAATGGAAGCATGTACCATGCTCATGGATTGGAAGAATTAACATCATCAAAATGTTCATACTACCTAAAGTAATTTATAGATTCAATGCAATCCATATTAAAGTACTGAAGACATATTTCACGGGTATAGAACAAACATTTCAGAAATTTATATGGAACCATAAATGACCCTGAATAGCTGCAGCAATTTTGAGAAAGCAGAACAAAGTAGGAGAGATCACAATACCTGATATCAAACTGTATTACAAGGCCACTGTGATCAAAACAGCCTGGTACTGGCATAAAAACAGACACATAGACCAATGGAACAGAACAGAGAGCCCAGAAATAAACCCAAGTCTCTATGGTCAAGTAATGTTTGACACAGGGGGCAGAAGCATAAAATGGATTAAAAATAGCTTTTCCAACAAATGGTGTTGGGAGATCTGGACAGCTACATGCAAAAAAATGAAACTTGATCACCAACTTACATCATACACAAAAAATAAATTCAAGGTGGACAAAAGACTTAAATATAAATCATGACACCATAAAAGTCCTAGAGAAAAACAGGCAGGAAAATCACAGGCATTACATCTAGCAACTGATATGTTCCCTAAAGCAAGTGGCATAAAGGGAATAATAAACAAATGGGACCTCATCAAATTAAAAAGCTTCTGCATGGCTAAAGAAAATGGCATTAAAATGAGAAGAAAACCAACTGTATGGAAAACATAATTGCCAATGATACCTCAGACAAGGGTTTGATCTCGTTTGATTCTCCAAAACATATAAAGAACTCACACAACTCCACTACAGGAAGACAAAAAACCCAATTACAAAGTGGGCAAAAGACTTGAACAGACACTTCTCCAAGGAGGACATACAGAGGGCCCAGAGACATATGAAAAGATGCTCAGCATCACTAGCCATCAGAGAGATGCAAATTAAAACCACAATGAGATACCACTTCACACTGGTCAGAATGGCCATCATAAACAAATCAACAAACAAGTGTTGGAGAGGATGCAGAGAAAAGAGAGCCCTCATGCACTGTTGGTGGGAATGCAGACTGGTGCAGCCACTGTGGAAAACAGTATGGAATTTCCTCAGAAAACTAAAAATGGAACTGCCTTTTGACCCAGCAATTCCAGTGCTGGGATTATATCCTAAGAGCCCTGAAACACCAAACCAAAAGAATCTATGCACCCCAATGTTCATAGCAATACAGTTTACAATAGTAATAGTTAAGTGCTGGAAGCAACCTAAGTGCCCATCAGTAAATGAGTGGATCAAAAAACTATGGTACGTTTACACAATGGAATACTTTGCAGCAGAAAGAAAGAAGGAGCTCCTACCCTTTGTGACAGCATGGATGGAGCTGGAGAGCATTATGCTAGGTGAAGTAAGCCAGGCAGTGAGAGACAAATACCATATGATCTCACCACTAACTGGAACATGATCAACAAAAGAAAAAAGCAAACAAAATATAACCAGAGACACTGAAATTAAGAATAATCTAACAATAACCAGAGGGGAGGGGGAGGAAACAATGGGGGAAGGGTTTTGAGGAACTACTATAAAGGACACGTGGACAAAGCCAAGGGGGATGGTGGAAGCAAGGGAGGGAGGTGGGCTTAGCTGGGCTAGTGGGGTAGTGGGGGGAAATGCAGACAACTGTAATTGAACAACAATAAAATAATTTTTTGAAAAAGAAAATAGCATGTTGATTTTTAAATTGCATGTAATATACATATTGTCATATGAATAAACCAACTTAATTATACGCCTTGTTGTTGCAAACAATTATAGTATATTGTTTTATGAATTACATTTATATGCAATAGAATATGCACTTTTTTGGAAAAGTTTGATAGAGTTATGTATATGCTAATAAAGAATCATCACTGTTATATTAAGCAACACCCCCCCAAAAAATAAAATTAGTAGAGCTGATTTTCTTAACAAAATAAGGAAACATGTTCCTCAATTCAATTTGTACAGGATCCATTTAAATAACCTTAAGAAGCAGAGAAGAGCAATGGAGTGTTGATGGGGACAATTGTAACCAAACAACAATAACAAATAACTAAATAAAGAGAAGTATAAACATTTAGCAAAGGTGTCTTCAACATTTTAGGGCATTTTTATAAAACTTCCTGTATCAAATTCCATTCACTCCTAGGCCCTGAAGTATTAAGTATGTCATAATGAGAAAAGTTATGCATATAAATTGCCTATCCAGTTGAATGAAATCATTACTAATTATCTCTTTACTCTGCGTCAAATTTGGAACACATGTGTATTGGTAGTTTCTTTGATTTATTTCTCTGAATAAACTCTGTATTATTGTACATATGAAACCTATCAGCCTTGTATTCTGTTGTGTACTGGGCATTTTGTGAATAAGAAGATATGATCTCAACCAATTACCATATTATATGATATTACATGGTTGAACATAAACAGTAACTAAAGCAATCATTGAAAAAAAAAGTTGTCTTTAGGAAAGCTAAGATCATTTAACTGTTGGTATTCACTGCTTTTCTAATAGATAAAGGCATTTTCTCAGGCTGTGAGTTAAGGGTAAATACAATTTTTATTTATGTCTAGTGGCAATTATTCTTTTATATTCAGTGTTCTCATGTTGTATTACCCATAAATAGGTAAATATATTTCACTTGGATCTAAGTAAATAATTTTACACTAATTGTTATCACAGGATATATTATAATGGCAATTCCTATTAAATAACTTCAACAATACACATTGCCTATATGTTTCTAGAGAACGATGAACTTCAGCAGTGCTCACTATAAAAGTATGATTGTTTATCAGTAATGTGTGTTGCACTCTTGTAAGCAAGGATAAATATATCATTCAAGCACATGATCTTAAGGAGATTATTGTGAACAGAATAAAATCCTTAGTTTAATCAGTAAGATGGAAATAGTAAATTTGAAGTCAGGTATCTCAGACAGTTTCCCAGAATATTTCTGTGGGCAATCTGATTTGTCTTATATCAAAAATCAAAATATAACTGAAGACACTGAAATAGGGGACAGACAGACAGTGACCAGAGGGGAGAGAAGAGGGAATTTCAGGGGGGAATGGGTAGGGTTTACAAGAACAAATTTGGAGGACACATGGACAAAAACTAGGGGTGGGGGATAATGGGGGGGAAGAGGGGAGGGTTGGGTGGGTGGGCTGGAATGGGAGTAAGTGGGAGAAAACTGTACTTGAACAATGATTAAAATAAAATTAAAAAAAATAATGTGATGTGAAAAAATAGATAATTCATTAGATAAAAAAGATATTTTATAGTTAACTTTTAAGATATTTCAAACATATTTCAAACTCAATCTAATAATCTTTAAGAAATATGTCAGTATCATTACCATAAGTACCTCTTATCTAGTAATTTTACAGATTTTAGAACAGTCAGTTTATAAATAACGTAACATTTCTCCAAAGAAAAATTTTAAAATTATTGGAGTGACTATTTTAGATCCACAAAATCTCAGATTTTCATATTTGATTATTAATATTTAATACCAAAAATTTCTCTCTGTATAGCATTGTTTTAATAGATTTGGGGTAAATTTTCAACACTATTCTTCAATGGATTCATTTCTGTTATACTCTAAACATTTATTGAATTAATAACTCCATGACTAGGAATGTAATAACATAAACATTCATTTTATAATTAGAATTATATGAATGTACAGGCCACAGAAAGTAAACACCTTTGAAATACAAGCCATGAATCCAAAATGACAATGGGCCCTTCCCTTTCCCAATTTGCTAATTGAGTGGAGAGATTTTACATTTAAAATTTAACTTTCCTCATTTTATTAACACTCAGCTTTATCTGTGAGCAAATTTCTATTAATTTACATAGAATAAGCATAAAAGACAATGAAATTTAAGACAAATTTAAGGCACCTAAGCTTAGGAATATACACACTGTATTCTGTTTTTTTCCCTTCCTTCCTTTCAGACACAAACACTGGCTAGTTAGTGCCTGTGTTTTATTTGAGAAGCCAAACAAAGAACATCAGGTCAGGAGAGGTCCTTTTCTCCTGTGTTTTTTTTGTTTATTCATGGGAGTATGACTGTGAGCATACGCTGCTTGCTTATTATCAAGAAGCTGCCCCAATTGTGCTGGAATTCAATGGTAGATGATCTACAAGTACAAGTTTGCTACTCAAATATCCAAACCATCAGTGCTCAGATGAGTATTCTTAAAATAATGTTTAGTATATCATCACCAATACCCTGAGGAAGTGATGCAAAGAGTCACGGATGTGAATTTTAGGGGGATAATTTCTACACTTGCTTGTATGTTTTAATAAGACAAAAGTTTTATGTAGGAGAATTACCAGTCGAATATTTTATAGACCTTGAGATAAATGATACACAAGAAGAAGTCTTATCCACAACTGTAAGGAAATCGACCACAGCTATTTATTTTTTAGAAGGGAGGAAATACAAATGTAAGTGTTTAGTTAAGTAATAATTCTTTATCTTTCACTCATTTTACTTAAAATAGGATTACAATTGGAAAATTATTTCAGTGTAATAGGATGGTGCAAATTGTTACCTTACACATAATTTTTAGGGAGAACTGAAAGTATATTGTTTATTGGCCTTCTGAAGGTAGTGCTTGATGCAAAACAGAGTTTGAATTCTAAATAGCAACCTTGCTTGCCCGGAATACATCAGAAAAGTAAATGAAGGAAGGAGGCAATATAGAGGTTGTTTAAGAACTGCATGCATTTTGCTATTTTGATGAGATTTTTAAGTTTATTTTGTAATTAATCTCAAGAAAAGAATATTCACAGCAAAATTATCAACTTAAATATTCACAAGATATTCAAGTGAATTAAATGAAACCACCAACTGAGAAAGCAGTGACCTGTTTTAAAATGTTCAGATATTTTACACAGTAGGTACAGGAATCAGACCAGGTTGGTTAGAGGGAGAGTCAGGTACTATGTGAAAAAAACATAACCAGGGCAGTCAGGTTTTTAGTTTTTTCCCAACCAGTGGGAAAATAGATGTATACAGCTCTAGTAATTCAGATCTGTCCATGCCCCATTAACTAAATTCACTTTAATGTAAAAATGATGAATGAAGAAAATTAAAATATTTCTTGACCTAATATTCAATGACTCATACCTAAGATTATATTCCCACATAGGTTCTTCCAGGTCAGGAAGGTTTTCCTGATGCACCTGATATTTTCATCTGACAACATCAAAAAAGTGTGTTGCTGATCGATGATCAGGTGGCTTTTCTATAAAACACACATGGGCCCCATCTTGGCACGTTTGAGAGTTTCCTTTCATCCTCAAGAAAATAGTTTGTTTGCTTTAAAAATGGGAAACTTATTTTTGAATTTTCTTAAGTTAGGAACTTCAATATATTTCACACATATTTCCTATAAGATGCATGATCATTGAGTAAAGATTATACAAATGTACAAGAAGAAAATTGAAAAAAACACTTATAAGAACACCACTGAAAGATTTTGTTTTGTATTTAATATCTTACTCTATGTAATTCTTTTTAGAGACTGGATTTGGTTTTCTATACATTATTTTAAATATGTATTTTTCACTTGTTATACCATAAACACTCAACATTATTTGAAAAATTAATTTTAATAATTAATACTACACAAAAATTATTATTATAGCTTTAACTTCTCTTGTTTAGATCTTTGTGTTGTTTCATGTAAGTAGAAGATGTACTTCTTTGGAAACACAATTTTCTTCTAATTTCTAATTCCTTTATGGTACATACCAGGAGATTTTTATGGAAATTAAATGCCTATACATGATACTATAATAGTGGGAAAATGTCATTCATTATACATTTAAAAAACACACAGAATGTCCACCAAGGGTAAACCCTAATGTAAGCCATGGACTCTTGGACGAAAAGGATGTGTAAACGCAGGTCCGCCACCTGTACCAATGTGCCCCTCTGCTGGGAGACGCTGATGCTGTGGGAAGCTGTGCGTGATTGGGGTGGAGAGTGTATAAAAGCTCTGTACTTGCTGTGAACCTAAAGCTGCTCTAAAAATAAAGTCTTTCTAAAAGCCTAAAAAATTTTAAGAAGTTTTGTACCTCTTGTTTTAATTGCATTTCTTAGGACAAGTGAAGGGAGTTGGTTCATTCTATGAGTCTTTGCTGGACTTGTGACTTTCTTTGGCAGATAGAATTCTCGCACTTGAGCAATAATTGTCAACCAGTTTGAGTCTCAGGCATCTAGAGGTCATACAATGGCTATGCTCTTCCTTTAAACTTCTAGCTCGCTTTAAAAAGGCTTGTACATTGAGGGATGAAAGACATGGTGCAGGCACTCCAGCCAACAGTCAAATGACTGTCAATTAGGGGAATGAGGCATCCTAAACCAGACAGCTACAAGATGACTAGACAGCTGAATGCAGATCCATGAGAAAGTCCTGCCAACATTAGAAACAATGGAAATGCACAGTTAATCCACAGATACCTAAATTAATTGAGTGTTTTTTGTTTTAAACTACTTGGATTTGTGTCTGTAGAACATTCTTTTTGCAATAAGTCACTGATACATTGTATCTATTTAAAATGCCCACTAGTATATAAAAAGTTAAGCATGCCTATAATTTCTTTTTTTAAAATACTTTATTCATTTTTAGCAAGAGGGAAAGGGAGAGATAAAGAGAGGGAGAAAAAATTGATGTGTGAGAGAGACATCGATCAGTTGCCTCTCACACGCCCCCAACCAGGGGCCTGGCCCTCAACATAGGCACGTGCTCTGGACAGAATCAAACTGGAGACCTTTTGGTTTGGGGGTGATGCCCACCCTATTGAGCCACTCCAGCCAAAGCATTCCTACAATTTCTTGTAATAATAAAACAGTGCGCAGATGAGAGACCACTTTTTCTTTATACAAATGTCAGAAAAAGTTAAGAGAAAGTGCCATTATTCTGTAGTTTTGTTATAATTAATATGCTATAAATATGAGCACAAATCAAAAGTATAAACATAGCAACAGAATATAAATTAGCAGACATTAAACTAATAACCTTATCTCATTTCAAAGTTAAGTATAAAATATTCAATGGCATACCCCTATAAAAGTGTGAGAGCTCATATATGAACTTATTAAAATTATTGTCAAATATTAGAATATTGCCCATGTGAAAAACTTTCAGCTAAACTCACTTGTGAATAATATTAATAGTAGAATAATTTCTAAGTAGCTGGAGCAAATTTGGTCTGCTGTTTCATATAAACAAATATTCAATTATTAACTTAGTTACTTTCAGTTACATAAAATAGGGCAAGGCTTTTAAAAAAATATTTCATATCATATGTCAATGAATTAAAAATAAAAGTATTTTAAAACATATGAACAAGTCTTTTTATAACTTATTATTCAATGACTAATTTTCTTTCTTTTAAAGATTTTACTTATTAATTTTTAGAGAAAGGGAGGGAGAAAGAGGGAGAGAAACATCAATGTGTGGTTGCCTCTCATGCGCACCCTACTGGGGACCTGGCCTGTGCCCTGAGTGGGAATTGAATCAGCGACCCCTTGGTTTTCAGGCTGGTGCTCAATCCACTGAGCTACACCAGCCAGGACCAATGGCTAATTTTCTTAATCTTTTACTTTCTCCTGTGGAATATCTCGTATTCTAATGTACTCCTTTTTGCATATTCTATATATAGTTTGTGATTTACCCAATGCCACCATTTTTGTAGTTTATTTCAGTAAAATGAACTACCCCTTGGTGCTGGTCTGAATCTGGATGAAAATGACTAAATTTTTCTTTATAAAGTCAAAGGAAGAAAATGTACTGCTGGGCTAGGACTAAGCATGAAAGATTTCATCTGAGAGGGACATTTGTCAGAAAATTATGAGGAGGTGCAGACAGAGAGTTATAATGGAAGCGGTCTTGCAACATTAACTATATCATTCTCCCCCATAAACTCTGTAATAAATCCACACGCAGCACACCGAGGGTGGGGCGGGCCTGATGCTTCTCCAGCAGGCAGACTCCCACTGGGGGCACTCACTGTGGGGTGGCCGGCGTGCCACCGGAGCTGCGTCCCGCCTGAGCCTGTGGGGTGGGCGCCATGAGTCACGCACTGAAGAATTCACCGGGAAAAGGGATAAGGCAGCCCAGGAATGTAGACAAAAGCTCTGATCCTAAATCACTTTCAGTTTGGTATGTTATCATGGAGAAACAGTAACTCCTCAGCAAAATATAGTTTAACCAGGGCAGTAAATAGATGGGGATGGTAAGGGTCCAAGAGCCATTATGAAAACCACTGTCTGTTTTATAAAGGTTTCATAATGAGTGTCAGTGCTCCACCCAGAAATTAAAGTCCAATGTCTACTCTTCCCAACTCAAAAGTGTAGTCATTCCTGGAACGTAGAGAGGAATTTTCATGGGTCTGATTCCTCACTGACTATGAGAGGTGGGGTACAGTCCTCCGCCACATTAATTGTAGATGAGGGGAGGGGGAGGTAGCTTTGGTCCAACAAATTTGAAACATAAGTAAAAGGCAGTGATATCACAGGTAGATATTTAAGGGTGGTGTTTGAATGGACTGAGCTCTACAGGGAAGTAAGTCACTTATGAAAAATATTGAACTTATTTAAATTAATTTTACTAACATTACTGTGATAACAAGTGGTAGAAAAAGCGTCAGGTTTAAAACTGTACAGGCCCTTGCATCCAGCTCTGCTCACCAGGGTGCCCTAAGGAGGCACATTTACTTTCCCGAGCCTCCCTGTCGTGTCTCTAGCTGCCAAAGGGGATCCTCTTTACTCTGCAGGGTTGTTGTGAAAGTCTGGAAGGTCAGGTCTTCAAGGAACATAATCTTGCCAAACATAAACTACATGCTGAATAAAAATGGGAGCCCAAGCACTGTAAACTGCAATCTTGTAACTGAAGAGTTAGAGCCGAAGGGTTATAATTTAGGATATTATAAACATAATTCAGATGCCAGGATCTCCATCCAGTAGTAATTTAAAACCAGAACATTAAAGAATATTGAAACATTTAGGATCAAAAATGGAAATCCCACTCTATCATTCTGTCATTTTTTTAAGCGCTACATTTTTCAAAATGATTTAAAGAAGAGGTTAGCACTTTCTGGAAAATGAGCTCTCTCGTTCAGACAGGCCAGTAGGTTCACTTTCAGGTAAGGCAGGTTATGGAAGTAAACTGCTTAAGGTCATGAAAATGATGATGATTTTGACAGCTGAACTGCTGTTCTTAGAAGTTTCAGGTAACCTGTTTTGTATCTCAGCATCAAATTAGAATTTCAAAGGAAACCTTCATGATCCCCTCATCATCCCAAGGAAACAATACATTTGCTGTGATAAAATGTATCCTATAAAATAATTTTAAGCATGAACAGCTAATAATGAATGGAAATCATATTTGTCATTACACATAGCTGGCACCAATTGAGTGCTTTCTGTGAGGTTCAAATTTAAGCACTTTTATACATATAAAAGTCACTTAGTTCAGTCACTTAGTACTTCTAATATCTCTATGGGTCAATCTTTGACCCTGTTACAGTTGAAGAAACCGGATGGACTCCAAGAGGTTATGGACCTCACACAAGGTCATGTTGCTAAGCGGCCATTGTTGAGCCAGAAAGTGCATCTGGCTACCTAGCCCCAATGCTCATGCTTTTAACCTTCACACATATCATTGTGATGAACATGATTATAAATGCCCTCGTTTACTAACAGTTTATTTCTTAATGCACATATATTAAGATCCTTTTGTGCCTAGGACTATTTTATGCTCAACTTTGTACGATTCAAGTTAATTCACACAATGTCTGGAACAACTGTGAAGTTGGAACATCTGTGAAGTTGGAACACCGGAAAGTAATTAAGAGTAATCATAGCAATTCTTAGAGAGCTGTTAAGATATGCTAGACACTTCTAGAATTTTTCACTATCTTATTTTGATTTCTACAATAATCTAATGCAATAAAGAATAATATTTAACTCATTCTACAGAGTAGTAAGCAGCCACAATGTAAATAACGTGCCCTAAGTAACATACAGCGAATAAACAGTAAAACCAGGATGGGGACCCGACAGTCCACGGCTGGATGGATGATGAGAGGTGGACCAGCAATCCAAGGGAACCCTGACACCGACAAGAATCTTGTATGAGGAAATTCCTCAATGACAGCTAGTGGAGACTCAAGCATTTTGCCCAGTAATATAATATTTATGAATATAAAATGAACTCATTTTATGTTTGTAAATGGTTGTATTCACAAAATACAGCCCGATATGTTTGTGGGTTTGGGGGAAGAATAAATATTAGAAACAGCATGAAGTTCAGAACTTTTTAAAGAGTATAAGTTTCAGTTCATGTTTTACAACAATGATATAAGAAATGCAATTTTAAAACCCTCATCCCTTATTTTGAATAAAATTCCTCTCTATTTCTAGTTTCTGATCCCTGTTATTGATCCCTTTTGGTAAATTGGGGAATAAATTAAAATTAGTGGGGGCTTAGTTTGTTCTGCGTGTGTGTCTTTTATTTCATTTTTTAAAGTAAATTCAGAAAATCACAAATATGCCAAACAAGATCCGTTGACCAAGTTGCGTCAACGGACTTCTGTAGAAAATCTTAATATTTCATTGATTTGACTTGTTAAATGAAGAGGCATTTGGGGAAGTTCTGTGTGATTGTGGTGCACAGGCGGAAGCTCTGCAGTAGCGGGCGCCCTCGCCAGGGGGGCTGTGAGTCAGGAAACAGTTATTTTCACTCCTGAAGGCCAGATTGCTTTTTCTAGGGGGACTGTGAAAAGTGGCGGCACAGAGGATCTGGGATTTGATGGTTATTTGCAAGTAATTGGCAGCCTGTGGCACCTCTTAATTAGCAACTGATCTTGCCTAAAGGAAGGTGAAGCAGGAAAAGAATGTTTTTACATAAAATCCAAGGGGGTGTGTGTGTGTGTGAAAAAGAAAAAATAAACCAGATTTGATTGTACTTATTACTGAAGGAGTCAGTCAGAGTTAGTAACTAGCACTTGAAAGGACTGTACTTTTTCACTGCAAACCTGTCGTACCTCAGTGCTTTGGGATTTGGGAGAAGGAGTTCTATGCTTGTCTTCCTATTAGGGGAAGCTTGTCGCCCTGCTGAACATCGTGCAAGGACTCGAGGGTTGTCACTCCGCTAACAAGGTAAGGTGAGATTTCAGCTAAACACAAATGCCCACGACCTAGAATTGGAAACCAAATGGAGTCTGAAGCAGTTTTACAGAGAAAAGAGGTGGACATTTTAAGATATTAAATTTGAGGCTCCCTCTACCAAAAGCCAATCTCGATCACTTAAAATGATAAAGTCGACTAAAAATAACATAACATTTATTATGTGCTTGGACAAGACACCAAGATAAGTAAGACAACACCACCAGCTTCTTCTCCTTTAGGAATCCCCACATTAAATGAGACTAGAGGAAAGTTGGTGGGGGGAAAATATATATTTAGATGAACCATAATTATATACTTAATATTTACTATGGTAAGTTCTATCATCGAGATACAATATATGAATAAAGATAAGATACAGGGCACCCAAACAAACAAATCAATAAATAAGGAAGATCTTCCTGAGATAGCTGGCCGTGAGATTTGTGGCTCACCAGGCAGAAGTTATTTTAGCTGGTAATTCTGTGTTAACAGAGAGAAAAAAAGGAACTCTTACAAGTAGCTGGTGGTAGTAAAAATTGATTCCACCACTTAGGGGAATAATTGATATTGGAAGTCAATACCCCTAGGCATACACTTTATACTTTAGAATCTAGAGAAACTATTGTATATGTGCAACTACGATTATCAATATACAAGGATGTTCAGAGAGGCACTGTTTGTGAGAGCGATTTAAGCAACAACAACAGAGTGGAAACACATCAAAAGGAGAATTGATAGATAAATCAGGCATGTTCATTAGATGAAATTTATAGCAGTAAGTAAATTGCAGCTACACACATTAACAGGAATACACGTCACAAACGTGCTGTTGAACTAAAAACAGTAACATATACACAAATAAAACTAAACAGAAGCATGAGAAGCAGTCAGGACTGTGGTTTTCTTTATGGAGTTGGTAGCACTGGGAAACTTTATTTTTCCATCTGGGTGATGATGTCACAGGTGTACAGTTTAGTGTTTATTATCACTATTATAATTTATGCCTTCAATGTATGGCATATGTATGTTATTTTATAGGATGATAAAGCAATTGAAGCGTTAATAATGGCAGCTCTCTGTACTCCTCATATTGATAATCAAGATTGGGCCTGTCTCCTTGGAATGTGTTAGATCTTAAATGCAGGGATTGCCAGAGATTATCAAACTTCATGTTCAGAACAAAATCCTGCATTTTCAATGTAGAATTTAATAAATGCCACTGCAGAGACCACACAACTGCCTGTCCTCTGTCTCAGAAATACAGTGGTGGAGCAGGTGTCGAAACCCTGGGCCTTCCATAGGAGCTTAAGTTCTATGTGTGGGTGGGGTGGGGGTTGGGGGCCAGGCAAGAAACAAAATTATATAGAGAGAAACTGTTTTGTGATGAATAAGGAGGGGAGAAAAGTTATTAAAGTTCATGAAATACGGCCATTTGATGTTTAAGCTTCATATATGTCTGGCTATATCCTTAGATTCTGGGTAAGAAATAAAATGCCTTTGGGATGAAGACACAGCTTTGATATATATGTGAAGTGGCTGGATACACAGAGACAGACAAGTTCATTCTCATATATTGGTCCTATTAGAGAGTAAAATGAAGAAAGCTGTGCCCTTAACAGATTTCGGATGGACACGCTAATCAATGACAGCATGTTGCGAACATAGTTTAGATGACACAGGTCCACTGATGCATATGTGGATAATATATCAGCGGGTTAATAATAAAAGATAAAAAGAAGAAATATTCACAAGAGTGAGATGAGAATTTGTGATTCTTCATTTACCAAAGAATTAAAGAAAGCCCAGGATTTCAGACTCAGGAAGTGTTTATTCCATATTCTCTCTGAATTAACTTTTTAAAATTTTAACTAAAACAGTTAGATAGCAGACACCGGATATAATGCATGTGCTCTCTCCTTTAGAAAGGTACACTACGAGAAAAAAGGTATGATAAACAGTATCAGTGACTCTACAGACAACAGCTATAAACAGAAAAATGCCTTAAAGGGGCGGGCAGTATTGTGGACATATAATTGCAATTAGGTACTACATTTGAAATGAAGAAAAGCAAGTGGCAAGTAAAGAAACCAAAGTGACTGCATAAGAATCTCTCTTATATATTTTGATTTTTAGACATTAAACAAACTTATGTATCCTTAACATATATGTGTATGTGCATATATATGTTTGTGTTTATCTATGTGTCCATTATGATGTGTCATGGTCTTGATGAATTAATTAATAAATTTATGTCAGATTGAAAGAATGTAACTAGGATCCCATGATTAGAGTGATATACAGGGAGACTACAACACAATAGCAAGAAATGAAATAAGAATAAAAGTACCCAGGGGTTTAATAAGATGGTTTGCATGTCATTGCAGGAGTGTGTAAGCAGGTGCCGAGTGACCAAATGGAGAAAATATTGTTGAGTGACCTCCAGCAGTATCTGGAAGGTTCTGGGATTGCTTTTCAGGCAACATTCATTCTACTGATCAAACAAGTCTCTAAGAAATTTTTTCCAATTTGTTGAAATAAGTGTTTCAATTATTACCCGCATCTGGGTATTCCTGACCTCTTAGTCACAACATTCATGAATTTCCTCTCCCTCTTTGCTTAATAAATGACACTGCAGTTTCCATTCTTTCTTCTGATGGCCAGCTAACATTTCTAATCAAATTAAGATGTTCTTGAATGCCACTGACCTTTACTTGGTACTCTTGTACTCTTGTGATTAAAATGAACACTTTAATATTATATTAATTTTCAATTTTCAAATACAGAACTTACCAACTTAGAAAGGGCACTTGAGACAAGAAAAGAATATTATCTCATAAAATACTTCACTTTGGTAGCTCTGCTGAACTCGTCCAATCATGTTGAGCAACAAAGATATATCAACCAACCATATAACAATGACAATGACACCAACAACACCACAATAACACAATAACACAACAGCAACAACAACAGCAACAATAGCAACAACAACAATAACAGTAACAGGAGCAAAAACATGTGCTTGAGTTATACTGATCGAAGGAGAATGGCTTTTGAAGTCTCTCTCTTCAACTTATTCCTATATTCATCAACTCTCATAGCTAGGAAATTATTGTTTGTATCTAAAGTCTTTTGTTTCTTTTGCCTGAGGAGATATATCAGAAAAAAATATTGCTATGAAGTCCAAGATTTTACTGCCTATGTTTTCATTTAGGATGTTTCTGGTTTTGAGTCTAACATTTAAGTCTTTGATCCAATTTTGAATTTAGTCTTGTGTGTGGCAGAAGAAGGTGGTCTAGTTTCATTTTTCTGCATGTACCTGTCCAATTTTCCTACCACCATTTATTGAATAAACTATCTTTAGCCCATTGTATGTGCTTAATTCCACTGTCAAATATTAATTGAATATAAAGGCATGGATTTATTTCACTGCCTTATGACCCAGTGATTCACTCCACTTCTGGGAATTTAACCAAAGAAACCCAAAACACTAATTTGAAAAAATATAAGCACCCTTATGTTCATTGTAGTGTTATTTACAATTGCCAAAATTTGGAAACAGCTCAAGTGTCCATCAGTAGATGAGTGGATAAAATAACTATGGGACATTTACACAATGGAATACTACTTGGCCATAAATAAGAAAAACATTTTACCCTTTGCAACAGCATGGGTGGAACTGGAGAACATTATGCTAAGTGAAGTAAGCCAGTCAGAAGAAGATAAATATCATATAATTTCACTCATATGTGGACTCTAATGAACAAACTGAATTAACAAGCAAATAGAGACAGACTCATAGAGAGCAGAAAGACAGCTCTGGGGGAGTTGGTAGAGGGTGGAAGGATCAAGCAAAAAAGAACACGGACACGTGGCCGTGGAGCACAGAGTGGGGATTGGGAAGGAAGGGAGGTGGGTGGAGGCAGAAGAAGGTAAAAGGGGGATAAATGGTAATGGAAAAAATACAATAAAAAAGGAAACTAGGAAAAGATTTTTAAAATAATAAAGTCTTTCACCCTGTTAGTATAAGTCATTTCCTTTTTGTTGATTCTCTGCAAATGAATATCTCAATAGCAGAGTGATTTTATTTTCCACAAAATGAGAAACAAAATAAAATCACAATAACCCTACAGATTATGCATAATACTGATCATAATGATGGACTCCAAAAAGTACTATAAAACAGGTTGGCAGCTACCTTTGCTGTGTTGAAAACACATATTTTAATAACAATAACATGCCCAGTTTGCTCAAATAAAAGATGTTAACAGCCACATATTTTTATGCATCGGATGGCAACAGTTAAAATAAAAATGATATACATTTTGTGCAGATCCATAATAATCCCCAAACAATTTACATATCATTTACCAGTTCTTACTGTATTACGGCAGGTAGTTTGGTAGTCACTCTAGAGATGGATACAGTCGTAATGGACCAGGGAAAACATAAAACTGATTTTTTTTACTATTCCAGTGTGAGAGGATTACAAATTATTTTGCACTTTTCAAGTATATACAACTTAATCTGATGTGTAATTTTGAGAATTGCTCAATTCTGCAACTATTGGAGTAATTTTGAATTTCTTTGAATGATTATGAATTACTGCATTGTATAGGGAATATGTTACTTTACAAAGATTACTTTGATGCAATAACGACAATTTCATCTTTCCTTTCATTTCAGCTACATGCAAATAGATTACATGGCTGAAGGAAGGTTAGTCTTCTATTTTGATTATGAAACAGTAACTTTGTAATTTCAAAATAAGTAAGATATGCTCCAAATTTAATGCATATATATAAATATCAAGCCTCCTATGGAAATAAACTCTTTTTCATTATCACCAGGAATATGATGACATTTACTATTTTGCCAGCTGAGGTTCAAATTAGATAGCTCCATACGCGACAGAAACCCTGAGGCCTGTGTGGATCCTGAGGACAAAGGTGATTGTTTCAATTATTTTCCTTGAATGGCTTATCTAGCCTTGACCTCAGCATGGGGCAAGATATTGGGAGCTCGATGCATGCAGCCATGTAATTATGCATTTAAGTCTATTTTCCTAATTAATTTAAATATGCATGAGGCGCTCTCACGGCTTGAGACTGAAAACCTGTGGCCTGGTCACTGGATAGAATCAAGGCTCCCTGATGCGAGAGTTGATCACATCTTTCATGAGCTTTTGAAAGATGTCTTTTGGTAGAGGAAATTGAAGCCTCAAACTTCCAAAACTTGGAGAGAAAACTCTGCTCTTTATTTCTTTTTAATTTTTTTTTAATTAAGGAAACAAGGTTGAAAAACTGCTGTCAGCAACGGCAAGTTTGACGGATGGCTACGGCAGCGTAAAAGAGTCCACAGGGTTATACACTGTGCCCCGACTAATGTGATATATAAATCATCAACGAAGCCTGGACACTAGGAAGAGTAGGGAGGAGCAGAGATCAGAGGAACAGAAAGGCTTAGGGATGCAACTGCTGACATTTGTGCCCAAATACTTGCAAGTATGTGTAGAGGAAAGAGCAGGGGATGGGAGGGCGCCGACTCTTGAGACAAAGGAACTGTTCCTATGTATTACAGAGGGTCTCATGAGGCAGTAACTGGCCTAGTGGCCCTCAGTACCACCTCCTGTCACCCGCAGGCTCACAGGCCTGGATCAATGACCCTGAACGGGCATCCATGTCTAGGATGCAGTCATTTCTCAAGTAATTACTCAATCCTAGAACATATTGATTCCTGCCCATCCTTTCTCTGTCTTTCATTTCTTTCTTGATGAATGTCTTTCAAAAATCTGCACTGTATTGGATAAAATGGAACCCTTGCTCAGCTTGCCGCTCTCTGTGAGCATATGCTGTTTTACCATGATTTGCACAGACATGGGTTTTCCTCTCTGGAAAGTCAGGCTGCCGGCCCTCTCAGGCCCCTCCTGCACGCAACCCCAGAGCCCTCCACTGTGGACGGATGGAGGCAGGCTCACTTTTCCTACTGAGGTGGTGCTTAAAGTCAGAGACAGATGTTAGTCAAGTCAGAAAAAAACAAACAAACAAAACTACTCTTTCTAAATCAATACATGGCAGAGGTTATTATTTTATTTTTTTTATGACATCCAATGCAGGAAGGTCAGTGAAGTTAAATGGCCCACTTTATGCTTGCCCCTGAGGATGCAGAGTTTTAAAGAGTAACAGTGGTTTGGTCAGCAAGTGCGAGATACCTGCCTGGATGTGAAGATATCTGTCTCTAAGCAAAAGCCAAAAAGTTTAAAGACAGAGTAGGGAAATGTAAGAATTTAAACAGGAAACATGTAATGAGCTAAGCTGGACTTTGCCGAAGCAGCTAATTTTTCCAGATAAGCCATGCTACTAGGTTTATGGCACACATTCCAAATTCATCAGTAAATGATAAAATTGTCTTACTATGGTTAATTTTCATAAAAACTTGATTCAATTTCTGGGGTTTTTTTGCTTCTACTTGTCACATCTATGCTCCAAAAGAATGAGCTTACCATCTGACGACAACTATACACATTGGTTCACGCAGCCCAGACCGAGTTCTAAGGGTTGGACTTGATCATGCGGTATGCTACATAGAAAGCAGGTATAGGGAGCCAAATGCTCTATACCATACGCAGTATTTCAAAGGGACTTTTGATTTCTGATATTATTTGTTGTGAAATATCACCTAATTTTACTGTGAAATGTCTGCTTCATTTCTTAGATTCCCAGGTAGAATGAGCAATCGTTCCTGTGTATTGGTTAAAAGTTTTCCAAATTTCTGATGAAGCAATGTGCTGTGCTGTCTCATTATCTAGATTTCCCACACTTAGGTGGCAAGTAGTAATATTACATCAGAAGTGTTTCATGAATACATATATAGAATACACTCTTAAAACAGTATATGAAAGCCTTTGGAATTTCAAGACACACCAAATGTAAAACTTTAGATGAATAGCTTTCAACTGAAAAAATAAAATAAAGTTGTATTGTCTTTGAACCAAAAAGCAATAGATGTGAAATAAATTCAGGGTGGTACTTACCACAGTGAAATTCATCACTTTCAATATCCATATGGTCATGGCTAAGTTAACTATCATGGTAACCAACAGCAGAAGGACAAAGAAGTATAAGCACCTCTTTCGCCATCCATAAATTCCCACTGGGTACAGTTGTGCATTCTCAGCCCTGGGCAGGTTATTCTGCTGTGTTGCTAGTATATACTGTTCTCGTGTCATCTGGGAAACAAAAAGGGGAAGAGAGGGAAAAACATTCAAAATTAAAATCTACATTTTTAAAAGATTTTATTTATTGATTTTTAGAGAGGGGAAGGGAGGGAGAAAGAGAGAGAGAGAAGCATCAATGTGTGCTTGCCTTTCACGTGGCCCCCACTGGGAACGTGGCCTGCAAGCCAGGCATGTGCCCTGACTGGGAATCGAACCTGTGATGCTTTGGTTTGCAGCCCGAGCTCAATCCACTGAGCTATGCCAGCTAGGGCAAAATCTACATATTTTTAATCAAAAGATACAACATACCTAAGAATAATGGGTATTGAGTGCTTAGATAATTATGGCTATGTAATTAAAATTAGTTAATTCATCTAATTAAAAATAGTTCAAATGTTACAAATTCCCTCAACATATTATCGTTAGTGTTGTTTTTAGAGCTATTTAACTAGTTGCTATGTCTGTAAGATATACATTATTTTTAGCCACGTTTGCCTAACCCTAACAGTAGCTATTTCTCTCAGGAGTCTCTCTCTTTGTGTGTACTTTGTTTTGGTTTTTTGAAAAGCAAGAGATTCAGTAAACATATCCAGTGCCTCTAACAATTTTGAAGAGCAAATTGGATAACAAAAGGCCAGGAGAAAAAGATGTCAAGAAAACATGAAAAAAGTGTTATTTAATGAAAGCTATTTTTATTACCTCACCTTAAAGATGAATTTAACATTATTACCTTATACACCATCTTCATCACAAAATACCTTAGAGCATATAAACTGCAAAGAGTTTTCTTTAAAAAAATCTTTATTTCTTACATCTCACAGATTGTTTTTCTCAGTCACAAAAGCTTTCAGTAGGTGTTACAGTGCAGGGCTGGTGCCGCCAAAGACAAATAACAGCATCTAACTCTATAACAGGGGCGTCAAACTCATTTTCACCAGGGGCCACATTAGCCTCGAGGTTGCCTTCAAAGGGCTGAATGTAATTTTAGGGCTGTGTAAATGTAACCACTCCTCAACTGTTAAGGAGTTGAAATTACATTCAGCCCTTTGAAGGCAACTGCGAGGCTAATGTGGCCCCCAGTGAAAATGAGTTTGACACCCCTGCTCTAGAAGACTAAGCAAATAATCCTAAATTGGAAACTTTTAAAACCTTTGCCTAAAATATTATATGTTGATCCCTTTTCAAATATTGAGCATATTCTAAAATATCTTGGTTGACATTATGAGATTTCTATAATTAATGCAGAAAATTGTTTCGCTAAGTGGTATTGTTATTCTAAGGGACTCTATCAAACAAACCTACAGTTGCAGAGATACTTATTTTCTCCGAACGGTTAAGTAGGTCTCGTGAACAAGAGAAACATGATCACAATTTCCTGAGGAAAATAACCTGTATTGAGATATTTCTCTGGCCTAGTACTTTCTACCCCATCTGCAACATGAATTCAATACCCTCCAAAAACTTTCTTTGGAATTCCTTTGGATTTCAAGGTTGCATACACTCCTCCTGGCTACTTAAAGTAATTAGGACCGTCTTCATCTTACTTTTGCAATTCTATTTCATACCATATTTCTCGCTGACAAAGCATTCATTAAAATCAAATAACTTCTAAAATATAGTATTTCTTAAGTAATAGCAAGAAAGTCTTCATCTTCTTGGATCAAAATGATTATCAACATTCACAATAAGGTAAATGGACTTACTTATAACCCCTTGTAATTCAGGTGAGGGCTGATTTAAATTTGGACTTTGCACTTTCTCTATGAAAAAATATACTTTTACAATCCTGATAATGTGAATAAAATTTCCAGCAAGATATCATGTGGTTAAATGAGAGATACATGGGAAAATAGAATTAGACCTTGTACAATTTTCAACATTTTTCTCCAAAAATATAGAAATCTGATTTTTAGAAAGGTCCATTTTGTTCAATAAATTTAATAACACAGCAAATAAACACTAGAAGGGAATGAAATATTCTGGAATGACCTTAACACAGTTCATCATTGATAACCTGACTTTGGGAAATTCTGGTGAAGTCTGCTGAGTGGATGGAATGGCAGAGATATTAATTAGAGTAGCAGAGACCATTTGTTATTACTCCCATACCTCATAGGAGGAGACAACGGTATAAAATACTGAGGCCAAAGAAATGTACTAATTATTGCAATCTAGCTAGCATTATTGTGTGTGTGTGTGTGTGTGTGTGTGTGTGTATTCATATTCTAAGGAGGGCATAGTAATTGAGACTCTAGGCAGAAGTGGTTCTTCACTTGATAAAATATGTACTTAGTGACAACTTTGTGCAGGTAAAGTTCAAGACTGTTACACTCATGAATTTCAGATACTTGGGGAAAACACAATAAATACATGGAAAAATAACATATCAAATAGTAGCCTACTCTGAAGGCCATAACACACATATTAATATAACAAATATAATAATATAAAAATTAAAGATATTAATAAATACATTATGTAAATAATAAAATACAATAATATAATATATACATTATACAAGCAATATAACATTGAATAATGATAGAGTCTAAGAAGATAATAGGCAAGGTAATATAATGGGGCTACTTTAAATGTGATAAAAATAGAATGCCTCATAAACAGGGCACCTGAGATGAGACTGAAATGATGAAAGTCTTCTAAGAAGAAAGGTAAGAAAGAGATCTTTGAGTATTTGAAGGCCTAATTAGAGTGGGCTAACTGGAAAATGAAAATGAAGTGCAGAGTGAGTTTACGCCCCATTTTCTGAGGGGGGAAGAAGAGCAAAAAGGGGATTTCCTACGAGAGTACAGGGTCTGCGGTTGGAGTATTACACTGGGGCCAGTGCATGTCCACACACAGGATATGAGACAGAGGACGGGAAGGAAATGAGGACTCTTAACCACGGGCCAGCTGTCGAGGTGATGGAGCCGGGCTCCAGGGCTGTTGACTTGCATTCTCAGCAGTGTGGTGGTGGAGCAGCTAGAGACAACAACAAATTACTCAGGCATCTGGATTCCACAAGTAGGGGTAACAAACAAGTTATAGTTATTATAATCCAACGAGACCAGTTCTAGACCTCATACACTAGAATTCTGACCTGGAGAATTCACATCAGCATATGCGAAGCTGACAGTAGCTGTGCTGTGGTTAAAGTTTACAGGTGCCCGATGGGACGGCAGGTGGCACCGAGACTTACCTCCTCCACAGCACTCGTCTTCATGTCCCCTCCGTTACCAGAGATTCGTTGCATCTGAATTTCAGTGTCTGACACCTAGAACGCCAGTATGTGCAAGTGCCGTCTTCTCCTTTCTGACTCCAACACCCTTTCCCCCCTTTCAGTGAGGTTTTATTAGTTACTTTCTAAGACAGGGATGGAGAAAGGAGGGTGTGTGTGGATATAATCAGACGTGGGATCTTCCCAGATGGATAGGGAAAGCTAAAGAAAACTCCTCCTCTGCTACTATTTGTGAGAACAGGGGGAAAAAATGAGAGGTGAAGGAAGATTATAATGCATACGTTTTAAATTTTTGTTGGTTAAACCTGAGGCTATTAATGCAATGCCCTGTTTCATGTTTCGGAAGGAAGAAATGTTGTGTGGAAGGATGACCGAGTGACCCCATCCCTGGTCTGTATCCTCGTGGCCCTAAAAGGGAGGGAATTTGAACAACTTTGAAATGGCAGCAAGCTGAGAAGTTTGGAGGTGAATTGTGGAGCACAGGATTTTTAAAAAACAAGTTTTAGTAAGAATAGACTCTCCAATTTTACACAAAAGCTTGTGGACATTTGAAAGTTAGTACAAGCCAAGGTATTGAGAACCTGTTATCTGCAGTCCAGATAATTTTACCACTAAATTGCCAATGTGATGACAAAGACATAAAGAGAAACCAATTTTATACCAGAAGTGATATAATTCTATAATTGATTTTTAAAATGACATTTAACCATTTTTACAATACTACTTACATAAATATGGGATATAATGAAGAGATGTAAGCACAAAGACTGGAAGGAAATAGTGAGTTACTTGTTATTTCACTCATGAACTTGATTCTTTATAATATTAAAATATAAATTGAGCATCTAATTTCTGCTTAGCCCTGCTCCCTGTGTTTCCTGTTATGGAAAATAAGGATATAAAAAAGAAGCATGTATCTCCTGGAAAATGAGCTAGATGACTGGAAAAATTGATTTTATTTTCTGATCATGGAGCTAGCACTTGGCACACTTAAGCAGCAGTATGCGCCATCCTTGTGGCCATAAAAATCGAATCTTGGCTCCAAAACCCCTTAACCTTCTCACTGAGAGTAGCTGTATTCTAGAAGAAGTGGTAAATCACATTGGCGTTACTGTTCATTGTGTTGCTTATGTAGATTTAACACAACAATGGCCTATTACTTGTTCAGACAAGGGATGAAGCACATGAGACTAAAGGCAGTCTCCAGTTTGCCAAATGGCCATCCCAGCCTGGTCCTTCATTTTGTACTCCAGGGTAACTCCCTTTGCTCTTCTCCGCCCCAGTTTCCTCAGCTCTCAAATGAATACTACGCTGACTTACGTAAGAGCAATATGGGAATAGAAAAGTGGGGTGTTACAATGCCTTTTTCATTTTAAATGGTAAAAATACTCATTTTAAAATCGATCATCTACCCTTAGCTAATGGTTTCCTACTTAAATGCTGTGTAAGTATTTATACTGGAATATATTTAAAAATATGATTGAAACATAAGTTTAAAAACAAAATGATTAAAGCGTCCAAATGACATGGGATGAACTTTAGACAGCGTAAAGGCTTTTTATTTCTGTTCTCAGAAAATGAGTCTCTAAACGGCTACTAATGTTGAGAGAGATCGAAAACAATGCGGCGAAGTCCACTTTCCAGGGCAGTAGAGGCTTCCCCCTCTCTGTGGCACTGAATTCTCAAAGGCACGTTCCAACACGACTGTAGTTACAGCTTGCCATTTAAGAAAAATGCCTATTGGGAGTGGGTATTTTTTCCAGTTGGTTTATGGAAAGTGCTGTAATCAGGTTTTATAGCCTAGAAAAGAGGCAACCTAGCAACTGAATTTCAAGAATGATGAAAGATATTATCTGAGTCAAATGGGCTTCCTCTTGAGATAGGAAATGGAAGAAGATTCTAGCCAAGCCTGACAGAGAAAGGAACGGAAGAGGCATTAAAAAGGGACACATATTCCTGGACGAAGAAACGTTATATAAAAACATGGCCATTTGAAGAAAGGTTTTTCAGTGACCCAGTAGTCACTCCGAGCTTATTTTACATACGTTGTGTGCTCAAAAAGTAAGCATATTTATACACAAAGTAATGCTTCAGTATTTAATTGAATGAAAGCTCAGTCACAGTGTTTGACCTTTACTAAGTAAGGCAAATACTTCAAGTTAGGTTCCTGACACGGAAAGTACTCAATGCTCAGATCCTCTCCTGTAATATTAATAGAACAACTGAACCACGAAAGCTGTTTTGAAGGAGGTAAAGAAGTTTTTTGCCCACTCAGAGGAGTATCAGCTCTGAGAGAGGAGACAACACACACGGAAACAACACGCGATCCTGAGGACCACACGCACTGAGACTGCGAGCAGGAGAAGGCCACTGGCAAGCGCTGTTGCACGTGCACAGCAGGGGGGAAAGGAAACATCTTTAAGGAAAAATCAATCTGCCAGAAACACAGCTAGGGTGCCTCACTGGGCAAGTGGAAAACCCACACTATTTAAAGGAATAAAGAGCAACAGGAAAACATGTTCAAGGGAAAATGATAACAAAAAGAATCAGAGAAAGGCTAAGGATTATTGGATTTTAACAGCAAGTAGAAAGACTCCATGAGAACAAGGAAGGTAGAAAGTACGGTTTCCGGGGTCTTGATGATTCACTGAAAAATGTCACTGTTTGAAAAAATTTGCAAACAAATTGAAAAAATAGTTACTCTATTGAAAGTCATTTTTCTCTCTTTGACAAACTTAGTAATATTTTATCAGATTAATTTAAATCATCTATAGTGTAGTCAAATTTGCCTTGATATAAATTTTTCTAAGGTGTAGGAAACTCCTAAAAAAGTATTGTTTTTGGTTATCCTATTTTTGAGAGATGAGAATAGAATATTTGTAAACAATACATTTTAACATAGTATTTTCTGCTTTCAAGGAATTAAAGGAAGATGGCCTTGTAAAGATCAACCTCATCAAGCCAAAACAAGTTTTTTTATCTCCTAGCATAACTGTATGTTGACTACCTGAATAAAGACAGAGCAGTTGGACCAATAATTAGACTTCAACTCTCTTGAATTGTTTAGGTTTTAAAAGGGATAAAAAAGATATGTCCCATTCTTGCCCTGGCTGGTATAGCTTAGTGGACTGAGCATGGGCTGTGAACCAAAGAGTCACCGGTTCGATTCCCAGTCAGGGCACATGCCTGAGTTGTGGGCCAGGTCCCCAGTATGGGCCATGCAAGAGGCAACCACACATCGATGTTTCTTTCCCTCTCTTTCTCCCTCCCTCTCTCTCTAAAAATAGATCAAAAAAAGATATGGCCCACTCTTGATATAATAAGTCCAGGGCAGAGAGGAAATGGAGACCAGTTCAGTTCCCAGTTGCATGACAGGAGGATGCAAAAACAAGAATGGTCATCATGAAGAGCCCTGATCCTTCAGCTCCGCCCCTGTTGCATCTTAGTTGGGGGTGTACATGAGAACAGGAACCAGAGAAAAAATGAATGCCGCATCTATCATTACCCACACTAACCTGGGTGGGGCCCACCTGGATCATGAGTATACTCTGCCTTTCCACCAGAGGTGGAAAACAAAGAGAGAAAGGGACTAAACATACCTTTTCTTTTTGGTTTACATATGACGTATCAGCCTGTTCTCAGTGCTAGCATCAAGAAACTAAACACTAACTGATGGTCCCTGTCGGCTGAAGAGCTTTAAGGAGGATGTATATGTTGTCCTCTTCTTTCTCCTCTTTTCTGTTGCTTATGGCCGTTTCTTTTCTTAGCTTATGAAGGGCAGCAGAATATGCCACATGCACCGCTTTGCCATATTGATTGTTCCGAGTTGTAAGCACTTGAAAAAAATCAAATTCGGGGAGAATCTTTCTCTGAGTTCCCTTAAGTACCTAAAGACTGATGCTCCAAAAGTCACACAACTGTCATAGATCCCCTCCCCAGGAGTGTCATCAACCAGGGAGGTCTGATTCATGTCATGGAAGAAGAGACTGGAAACTGACATCACACCCAGACCCCCAGACACGCTTTGTCATAGCCTGTCATGCCTCTCATCCCTTCTTCCAGGGCCCACTCACCTCTCCCAAACACCATTTACTCTCCCACAAGAGGCCTACATCTCCCCTTCCCTTTTCTTTTAAAAATGGTATTTAAGCCTGAATTTTAAGTCAACTCAAGGAGTTACTCATTTTTCCTTGTGTATCTCCCACACGTACATTAGATATGTATGTTAATAAACTTTGCTTTTTCCTTGAAATCGGTCCTTTATTACAGGCCCTCGGCCAAGAGCTCAAAAGGGTGGACGCAATTATTTTTCCTCCCCTGCATGGTGAACACCTGCCCACGGGGCAGAAAACCAGCTGGCTGCGCAGAGCGTGCTGCTGTGTTTCTGTCTGACCATCTCCCCTCCTCCTCCGTGCGGTGAACAAAGTGCTTTCTCCAAAGCTTCTCAAAGAATTGTTTCACTTCTGGGAATATATCCTAAGAACCCCGAAACACTAATCAGAATATATGCATCCCTACGTCTTGGCACTGTTATTTACAATAGCCAAGGTCTGGAAACAGTCCAAGTGCCCAAGTGCCAGGTAGAGGAGTGGATAAAAAAGTTGTGGTGCATTTATGTAATGGAATACCATGCAGCTGTAAAAAATAAGGAACTTTTACCTTTTGACACAGCATGGATGGACCTGGAGATTATTATGCAAAATGAAATAAACCAGTTCAGAGTAAGACAAATACCATATAATCTCACTTATATGTGGAATGTAATAAAGAAAATAAGCTGATGAACAAAACAGAAACACAAGCATGGAGACATGGGACAGACTGACAGCTGTCACGGGGGAGAGACTGAATGAAAGACGAGTTAGAGATCAGTCGAAGACCACACATACACAACCCACATGCACAGAGAGCCGTGTGGTAACAGCCAGAGGGAAGGGGGGAGGGAGGGTTGGGGTGGAGGTGAGCAGAGTTGGGGGGGCGGGGCAGAAGACATCTGTAATAGTGTCAACAATAAAAATATTAAAAAAAGACTTGTTTCCAAATTCTAACAATGTATAAATTGTTTCCTGATTACATTTAACAAAATTACTTATTTTGTAAAAATGCATTCTCTTCAGAGTTCTGGAAAGCTATATTCCAGGCCACAATACTTAATTTAGGCTTCTACCTGGTGATCTATAAGGGCATTGGTCATATTATAAATTGGAGAGCATTATAAATTATGTTTAACTAGTTTAATAGTACCTGTCTTACCATCAAGAAACAGCACAGATAGGGATTTTAACCAGATGAATATAAAACAAACATAACAATATGTCAACTGCTGGTTCTAAGAATAACTGACAATATTAGTAGACAATACCATCCTTTATTTGTGTATTTATGCAGGCATTATATATGTACATATTCATTTCTTTTCTTCCTTACATATTGCACATAGCAGTTTAAAAATATGTTGGAATGAATAGGGAAAGGAACACAAATAAAAATCACTTAATTGTTTAAAACACACAAAACTCTTCTTGGAATAAGCAAAAATTCACATATTAAAACTCATTTGAAACATTATACAGATATAACGATAAACTACACAGTGTTTATTCACTAGATTATTTCCATGATGCAGTATTAAGGTGCAATTACATTAATTCACGTTCTAGTGCCATCTGCAGAATTTTGCATTTTAACAGTAGGTCAGTGCTCCCTCCCAGATAGGTAGTTTAACAGTATGTTGGTGCTCCCTCCCAGACAGATATGTTTATTACCAGCTCTGTTTGGTTATACCCCAAACTAAAAGGCTAAGTGCTCCTATTTTGATCTGAAAATGAAGAAACATGAAGTAATTCATTTTTATTCATAGCCATTGAAATTATTTTCTACAACAAAATAAAAAAGAATCCCTTTCCATTAAAAAGGAACAGTGCATTTAACACCGACTGATCTTTCATTCAAAGGGAAGAAAGGGAATTTAATAATGATAATAGCAAATGAGTGCATGGAGATTTTCATGTACCATACATTAATGCCAACCAAGTGTTAAGTTATTTAGTCCTGACCACAATCCAGAGAGGGAAGATGTTATTATTATCCTTTTAAAAAATCAGTTAAAGAAAATAAGCCTGGAGAGTTAGGAAATTTTCTCAAGAGCCACCAGGAGCAGGAGTTAGCAAGGGCAAGAAATATAAAAAGCACCTTCCAAACCCTGGACCCTCTTTCTTAGCTAGACAGACCCTGCACTGTCGACGGGCCACGCACAGTCAGCCCCTCTCCTTCTCACGCGTTATCTTGCTTATTTATCGACACCACTCTCTAAAGGTGAGTCTTAAAAGTCCCACTTTAGAGCCCTGGCTGGCGTAGCTCAGTGGATTGAGTGTGGGCTGGGAACCAAAGTGTCCCAGGTTCAATTCCCAGCCAGGGTACATTCCTGGGTTGCAGGCCAGAACCCCCAGCAACCGCACATTGATGTTTCTCTCTCTCTCTCTCTATCTCCCTCCCTTCCCTCTGTAAAAATAAAATAAGTAAAATCTTTAAAAAAGTCCCACTTTAATAATTAGCAATCTGAAACTCGAAACAGTCAACATATTTAAAGTCCCATAAAATAAGTAAAGAATTTGTTTTTAGGTTCAGGTCTGCAGATTAACATGGGAGATATTATTGATGTTTTCATTTCTTTAACCATGTTTGATGACTTTCCAAGCAAATATTCACTAAATGCCTAGTACAAAGCATTTTAAATACATTTAAATATAGACGACACTGTCTCTAAAATCCATAGACAATTAGGCAAGTGAATATAATCTGTGCTTCTCCTAATGTGAGATTTGTATTACTGGTAGTAAGGCCATTGTTTTAAGTGACAAGGGTAATCATTTCAGATAGTTCATCAACACAATATTAAACATTTTTATTCATATAAAGGTAAGTCTCTCCTTTTGTGTTTGTTTCCAAGCTCTCTTAGCATGTCATATAGAAAGTCCATTTCATGCTAGTAGGCATCATCTTAAATCCTAACCAACACTCCAAAAAAATACTGTTAGAGAAGTTTTCAGCCAAGCATTATCTTTCTAGTTAAGATGGAATAGTTTTATTTTGTTTTCGTTGTATTTATATTTCCTGTTACCTTGTGGTAGGCGAAACTGGCCATATGCTTTCTGTTATCTTCTGGCACACAGAACTGCTTTCCAATTTCCTACATCAATCTAAAACTTCATTTAAACACAGGTTTATTTAACTAGCAGTGGTGAGTGGATGTGAAGAATAATATTCAACAAATAGCATGCTGGAATGCTGCGTGAATGTGGGGAAAATTGTGAGGCTGTAGGAAGTGGTTAATGTTCGGATGACCCTATAAACAGGAAAAGAGTTTTCTAACGAGGCTGTTACAAATTAAAAGGGCTAACTCTGCGTGAGTGAGGTCCCTTGGCTATAGGAACTGAGTAGACATTGATGTCTGCGTGGAAGTTCGCGCCGAGGATCCACACATATGTTGTAGGGAAGACTAGGGAGGCGCTTAGTTCCTGAAGCTCCGAGAAGCCCTGGGTCTCCCAGCAACAGCCCTCCACTTTGGTAAATTCCGTGCTAGTGGTAGATGCTCTGGAAATTTGATGGAGGGAACAATCATTCTCTGGATAAGTTATCAGGTGGCTTTGCAGAAGCATTTGATGCAGGCTCCATATAGTCTTTAACATTTTCATAAGTAAAGAGTAAGCCAGGATGGTGGCACTCCAGGCAAAGAAAAAGCAAGAGAACAGGAATGCAACACTTTTCAACCATATTGAAGAAACTCTAGCTACACAAGAAAGAAAATATGACAATAACTTCTTGAGAACAAGATGTTCTTGAGAACATACAAAGTGCATGAGAAATTAAAAATTATTAAGAGAGATGGTGGTTTATAGTTACATTTATAGAGAATAATTTTGTTTCCTCAGGATGAAGTTACACCCATATCAATGCACTAAATTATTTTTCTAATTTTGAATCACAGTGAACTTATTTTGTTTCAAAGTGGAAATGAACTCATATTAATAAATGAAGAGTAGGGAAAACTGTTTGGAGGAGTAAAAGCAGTGTGTAGCTTACCTGATATCAATATTTATCATAAAGCTATATTCAACGAGTGTGGTGCTGATACAGGAGGAATCAAGTTAACCACCAGAACACAATAGAAATTCCAGAAATGGACCAACACATATTATGAATTTGAAGTTACTGAGATTACCAAGTATTGGGAAAAATATGGTGAAACTGTTACTGTTGATGTTTGCCTAGGTACTGAGAAGGGGAACAAAAAGGACCTAATAAGGTGGGGAGCATAAACCTGATCACTAGACAGGAAGCTACAGCTCCAGACCCCAGGGGTTACGGCACTTCTCTGCTAAGGGGATGAACACTCCTTCCTCCCCACTTTCAGTACCAGGTTGCCCGGTGGGAGCAGGGGAAGGCAGGCACACGTGCAATAGTTCAAAGCTGCAGGAGGAGGTGCTTGCACAAAGAGGCCTGCCAGTCTAGTCTGGGAAAAGAAGGGATTGGTTGAGAGGTAAATCTATCTAAAGTCTGAGGAGGAAGCCTGGGAAGTTGATTAGTACTTTTGAAAGGGCACCTGGTCTGTCCCAAACCCAAGCAAACATAATCCCAGAGGAACAAAGAATCTGTCTCTCAATCTCTCAATCTCTCTCTCCCTCTTCACTCTCTCCCTGTCCTCCTCCCTCTCCCCCACCCCTCCATAACTGGTGATGGACTCTTCTCCTGTTCATTCCTGCACTCTCCACCTGGAAGCACATGATCACAGGAGTCTAGCAGCTACGGGCCCAAAGCAGACAGTACGGGCTCCAAAAGGACTCAGCTCTCTCACTCTCTTGCCCCCCCAGGAACACGCTCACCCCATGCACTCACACATTCTCTCTCCAAGGCCAAATGGTCTTAGCAGTCACGTGGACAGCAGCCACGTGAACTGCACCACTGGAGCAGCCGTGAACACGCCTAACTACCAAGGTAAGGAATGACAGTACTTAGCAGCCGCCTGCAGGCTCCAAAGGACTGAAATTTAATGTCAAGCAGAAACTCTGGACACTGGCTTTTGTGTTGCCCTTGCTGAAGACATGGTTGGATTTCTTCCATGGACAGAGGCATGGGACATTGGAACCCAGGGGGCAGCTTCTATTTCCACACAAATAAACCATCTTGCCATCCCACCATCTCTTGTGCATGGGTCCTTGGAATGCTTTCCTTATGATGATGTGCAAGAACCTAATTTCCACCCATAACCCAGCAGTGATTCTCAAAAGCATTAGTAGGAAAATGAATTGGTATTTCACCTGGGAGAGCATTAAAAATATCAGTGAAGCTGAAGATGTACAGCCTCCCCTCACAGAATTTCCCCACATGCATGCGTACTACAGAAACCCCAGTATTACAAACCATTTCAAATGATTTTTTGTTGTACTAAAATACTGGGAAAATATCTCACAAATGACTGCCCATAGGGGAATGCATATGTAAATTTGGTTTATTTAAAGAGTAGAATATCATACATAATTAAAATGAATTATGTCTACACATATTAAAATCCATAGATCACAAAAATAAATATTAAATGACAAAAACAATCCTCCTCCAATATGGACACACACATATATATTTATACCCACATATAATTTTTGCTCACATGCATAAGCAGTAAAAATATTGAAAAATCTGTTAAAAAAGCACATAAACCTATACCGGGATGGTTTTTAGCTCCTGGTATAGGTTTACTCCTTCCTGTAAGTGAACTTGGACATGAAATTTGTGTTCTAGGTTCTTTTTCTGTAAAAGGAAGTTGATGAAAATCTGCCCAGGATGTGTTTCAAGCCATTTATGCCTGTATATTGAAAATGTATAGACAGATATAAAGCTAAAAAAAGAGAAAAATAGTCAGAGGACAAATTTGTGTATCATTGCTCCATGAGGAACATTTATCCTGAGCTGAGTCTCTGTGAAGGAAACGAACACCCTGAGATGATAACCGAGGACCCAGGCACTGCATAACACGGGGCGCTGTGGAGTCAGATGGGGGCCATGCAGCAAGAGTAAGAGTTAAGCATAAGGTGGTTGAAGTGATTTTTAGGAATGGAACATTCATTATCCACCTATGCATAAGAAAATTGGCAAAATTGAACTTGAATGGACTTCTTTTAGGAACTTAGTTTATGTCCCTGAGCTGGGTGCCAGCAGACCATCTCCTGCAAACAGCGACGTGAAGATGACAGCTTAAAGCCCGAGAAGTGCTTTCTGGCAACTACTTTTTACAGTCTTTTTAATTTAACAGGTTAGAGAGCGAGGGGACACAAAACTGCACGATATTCTCAGACAGACTCAAACCTCAGCATTCTAAACTCGAGCAGAAGCAGTGGCTGCACAGTGCGATGCAGTGTCCTCTACTTTGGAATGTGGCACAAATGAGGCCATTGTGACCCTTTTGGTGTAAGGACACGTGAAAGATGGCAAATGCTGTACCCTTCCTCCTTATTAGACCACCCTCCTTATTAGACCACCTGAGAGAGTATTCATCTGAGGAATCATTACTCAAAAAGCTTCCTTGAAACGAGACAACGAGGATATACATACTTTAGATTTAGTGTATGAAAAATATTTTAAGTAATGCTTTAAAAATAAACCTTGAAATCAAAATGGTAATATATGTTTTGATTAAAATTTCCAATTACCAAAACAGTTATTTAAATGAGGTTTACATGATTAAATTCATACTAAAGTTCTGAAAATCATGCTAAGTGCATTTAAGAATTAGTAATTAATTGAACAAAGAAGCCTATTATGCTATCTAGACCTAGCAGCCACTCAATATAAATAGATAAATTTTTCTAAAAAGATTCACCACTATTCTTCTGTTTCCATACAGAAACATCATATATGTTACAATTTTTTTTATCTTACTTATCTTCAACATTATCAAAGTGACTCCACAACTAATTATTTTATGCATATTAAAACTAGAAAGAAATAAAAGAAACCCCATTCTCAACACAGTGTATCAGTATAGTTTGTCCCCTCTTACCAGCCCCTCCTTATTTCCCACACCCCCAGGCCCCGGCCACTTTCCCGTTTCTATGCATTAATAGTTTTCACTCTCTGGTGTCTATTTTAGGCACAATGACCTCGGTGTGAACTGCAACAAACTGTACAGCATGGAACGGGACTGGGAAATGATGACAGACTTTCACAATCCTTGCACTTAACCTTTCACACTTACACTCCACCTTGAACACTGATACTATTTTGACTAAAATAGGGAGGGGATATACACTTTAGAAACATACATGCAGACAGGGTGACATAAAGAAAACTGATGACAAATATAACTCATGTAGAGTCACCAGGTGACTCCAGCAGGTGTTAACCCCACCTAGCCAGTCCCCTGTGCAGCCCCTTAAACACCAGTTCACTCCGAGAACTCCAAAGCGCATGCCAGGAAGGGAGGGGGCATTCGTGTCCTCTCCCACCACCAGCAAGTCCACCAGCTCCAGGGCATGAGCTCCCCTCTGCCTCCCCGCTTGGCCAACCACCCCTCAGGTTTGGGTCTGGCTACAACACAGTATCACATTCTCTCTGACCATGCAACCAGATAACAAAACAAAATTATTGTAGAATCTCAATGCAAAGGAAACATATTATCACTCTGCTCAAAAGTAGTTAGAAAGACTTAGAAAGCGTGAATGTAATTCAATTAGTTAACGTTAATAGGTATATGTTAAAATAGTGGACTTTTAGGAAACACAGTGAGCTCCATTTTGGTAAATTTGGCAATAAATGAAGAGGTAAATAATTCTACTTTTAGTGATTTTATTTTCAAAAAGATTCATGGATAAAGGTAAAGAAGAGAGGGGTCACTGGCCCACAAAAGAAAATTTCTCATTTATAAGAGTCCAGCATATGCATGAAGAATTTATCTCTCTGTATACAAATAGGATATGCAAAACATAATTGTTACTAAATAATGTCCCATTTATAATTTGCCATTTTAAATACTTTTTATTGTTGAATTTCTACCTCTTTTTTCACAATTTTTCTTTCTTACTCTATCATTTACTTTAGGATCTAGGACAGGTATACTATCCATGTTTTTACAACAAACACAACTTTCAACAACTGAACCTAAAGAAACAGAAATAAAAACTAAGCAAACAACTAGAACAGGAACAGAATCACAGAAGTGGAGATCACATGGAGGGTTACCAGTGGGGAGAAGAGAGAAGGGAGAATGGGGGGACAAGGTACAGGGAAGAAGAAGCAGAATAGGTAGGTAGAAAATAGACCAGGGGAGGTTAAGAATAGTATAGGAAATGGAGAAGCCACAGAACTTATATGTACAACCCATGGACAAGAACTATGCGGTGGAGGATGCTGGAGGGTGAGGGGGGCAGTGCAGGAAGGAGGGGGATCAAGGGACGAAAAAATTGGGACAACTGTAATAGCATAATCAATAAAATATACTTTATTTTTTAAGGTTTTATTTATTTTTTAGAGAGGGGAAGTGAGGGAGAAAGAGAGGGAGAGAAACATCAGTGTGTGGTTGCCTCTTGCCTGCCCCTACTGGGGACCTGGCCTGCAACTCAGGTATGCACCCTACCTAGACTGGGAATCAAACTGGCAACCCTTTGATTTGTTGGCGGGCACCCAAGTACTGAGCCATACCAGCCAGGGCTAAAATATACTTTAAAAAGTAAAAACAAAAAAGTTATCCAGATTTAATATTTACAATTAAATGATCTTTGCCTCTGTTTTTACCTCTATCAATATCATTGTTTACACATAGCAAGCTCACAGAAAATGTTTAAATAATTTATTTTGGTTTGCTCACTAGCAACAGAAAGAGCAAGGAAAGTGTTTGGAACTTAGGCCAACTCATCATTTTTTATTTATACGTTATCAGCTAAAATGTCAACAACCAATGTTACCAAAGCCATCTCAAGTGTGGAGCGCATTATGGAATGAGAGACCCCATCAAAATGCAAAGGAGTTTGTTTGTACATGTTTATGTATTTAGAAAAGAAAGACAAAAACAGTACGTGTATGTAAATTAACAAATATTTAAAATGGAGAATCTTATCAGAATTGCACATTTTCATCATTCTTTTCCGATTCCACGCTCAGCCAATGACACACGCCCTAGGCCCTTAACAGTACAGTAGGCACAGTGTCTTGCACATCTTTTAAATCAAATGATGTTCCCAAGCTCTTGCTTTGGGTATTTGCCGAATTAATTCACTGATTCTTGACATTATTAAACTTAATAAAACTTTTGTTAAATCATATCATATGTGGCATTATGAAAATGTGCAGTTTCCTGAGAAAAATAGATTTCTAGCAATTACTTACTACAATCATATCCTATACACTAATTGTGTTAAATTGCCCCAGTACTCTCTGTTTCTGAGACAGTTGGATTAATGAGGACTCTGGCAAAGGAAATGAGTTGAGACTTAGGAATTGGCTAACAGTGGCATATGGTAATATAATAAATACATGGATTTTATGTCCATAGGCACAATATTTTTTCTCTTGGTTTCCTTCTGTATCGTTAATTTAGGTCCAGTTCCATATCTAGATAGATAGACTAAAAAATTCTTCCCATGTTCCCCTGCATCTAAGCAGATGTTAAATATGCCAGAGAGTGATGTGGGTTGAGATGGGCAGTTTTGTTCCACTGAGTACCTGGCTGTCTACGGAAGTGATTGAAGGTGCAGTTCGCTGTGAGTGGTTCTGGAGCACACCAGGTGTGCTTGGCCGAGGCCTTATTCATGGCTGGCCTGTCTCACAGACTATGAGGAAAAGGGCCTGAAGAAGAATGGGCCGAATAGAAAATCACAAATACAGAATGCAAGAGCAGCCAAGTAGTGAATTGGAAAAACAATAGGAAAAGAATCTGAAAGGCAACAGTTTACAAAAACAGAAATATTATCCCAACCATCAAAATATTTTAATAGTAATAATAAAATGTCATAGATTTAGTGCTAATTGCAATTATGATTTTTATGCATCTGAGCAAGTTTCAAGAAAACCATTTTGAAAATTTTAAACAAACAATACTTTAAATGAAAGATCATTATAATAGAAACTTTCAAAAGCACTAAAAGTTAATGTATAGGTAAGAGATTGTAAGGCTATTCATTGTCATTGAAATCATTCTTATAATAATTTGAAGAAAAACTTTTACCAGAAATATTTAGAGGATAATGGTAGTATATATAAACAAATACACACATAGATAAACTGACAAATAAAATAAAATTAACAGGCTGTAGAAATAAAACCATATTTATACAGAGAAAAATTAAGTAGTAAAATATTGTATCTTAAATCAGAGGTACATTTATCAATATATGGACTAGAATAAATTTTGGAAAAATGTGTTGGTAAGTAATTATCTTTACAGTTCACATGAAAGATGCTTTAAAGAAGCTGTGGGAGTTGTTTAACAGAGGGACTGGTTACATAACATGTGGCCACTCTGATCAGTCTGTAGTAGCTGCCTGGAGAGACGGAGGGAAGGGCTTTCCCCAGTCTCTGGTGGGAAGGCATACAATGATTAATTACTATACAGCAGACAGACTCATTGAAACACAATTTGCCCATGTTTATGTTCCTTTCTGTCTTTAACAAAAGTTTGACATTAACACTGTAATTTCAAAAGTAAATGTCTTGCTTGAGAATCATATTTCCTGCACCACACTGACATATGACCCTGTGAGATACTCTCCTTTAAAAGAGTGAAATTCTTAAGCTAGGGAATGAATTGTCTCATCCGTTTGTTATTGTTTTTTTCCCCACAGTGCTCAGTGTTCATTGCTGACTGAATATTTTTTAATCCAAGTCCATAATAAATGTCCAAAGTCCACATCATGGGACAATACACTCATAGGAAGAGCAGAGAATAAACTACATTAGTTTTTGGAAACAAAATAGAATCACTCATGTTTTGCATAATGTTGCATCAGAGTCTGGATGGCTTTACCAAGGGTTATTATTCACTATTACAGAAAAAATGCAAAATATTTCCTACAATTCTCCAAACTGCCCATTATGCCAGAACACTCTGAAATAAAAAGGAAAGAGGATGTTAAGACAAAGGAAACAAACAGAAATTAGTGAACAAAAAACAAAACCAGAGTGTACTGCTTCCAAAAAATCTTTACTCTGGCTGGTTTTTATATACATAATTACAAAGGAAGTGTGTGTATACACATACAGATATAGACACATATACATATATACTGATATATAGTCATATCTTTTAGGGCCTATCATTTAGATAAAACTCTCCTGAAAGTCACTGTACTCTTTAATAATTCCAGGGAGATGAAAAAATGTTCAGTGATTAATTTGTTAAATATTTTTAAAGGAAAAATTTCAACTATTCATCAATAAGCATTCTTATCATCTGTGTTCAATTATTTCTTAAGATATTTACAATTTTTTAAAATACTTATTTATTTTTAGAGAACAGGGAAGGGAAGGAGAAAGAAAGAAAAAAGTCAGTGTGTGGTTGCCTCTCACGTGCCCCCTACTGGGGACCTGACCTGCAACCCAGGCATGTGCCCTAGACTGAGAATCAAACTGGTGACTCTTTGGTTTACAGTCCTGCACTCAGTCCACTGAGCTATACCAGCCAGGGCCCATATTCAAGTATTATCTTCCAAATGATCTATCTTTCTTTCCAAAATAATGTATACCCCCAAATTATGTAATAATTTATATTCCAAAATAATTATAATTTACAATTTATATCAATTAATAATTACTTATCTTTTATTTTATCTATGCATTTTCTTTCTTCTCTCTTTTATTTTTCCCATTTTGAGGTGTGCATATATGTAAAATTTCCTAAATTATTTCTATAATGGGGCAGACTATTAAATATTATTATTTTTTTCAACACTATTCTGTTAGAAATGTAAAAGTATAATGTCCTGTCATTTTTCTTAAGTCCTTCAGAATCTATTTGAATATTTATGCTAATGTGAGGTATAGACAGTCAGGCCATGAGGGCTAGAGACCACGTGTATTTAAATGACAGGAGTGAAAATGATTATTAAGTATTAGACTTGGAGAGGCAGCAGGGTTAGAATGTGCATTGAAGGACAAGTAATGTCTGAATCGGTTGTCAGGAAAGAAGACGGAATTCCCATGAGGCTGAAATCCCAGACCACATGGGAAGGTTGTAGAAGCTGCAACGTGCGGTGACTATTGTATGGAATGTGGGCTGAAATTAGTGTGGATATTTTTTATGATGTAGATGTAGGCTAGGTCTCGAAGGGCTTACTTTTGCTAAAGAGTTTTAAGTTTTATGATAAAAATAATAGGTGTGTGAAGGAGAACACTGGAGCAATTTGAGCTAATGATTAAAGTAATTAATGTATTATAAACATTAAGATAAGGAAAGGAAACAGGACAATAGGTGTGAAATGATAATACCTAGAAATAAGATAATTATGAAATATTAGGTTATAAATTAATTGATTCTAAGCAATGAGAATAAAAGTGAAAATAAAAAAGTTATGAGTCCCTTATGGCCAAAACTATGTGAAATTTATTATTTTTTTTACAATAACTATAATAGTGTCTGGAGTATGGTAGAATTCCATAATATATGTAAAAAAGGAAGGAACTAAGGCAGCTACAAAGCTGGTTATTGAACACGTTCGGTGGTAGGCATTGAGGTAGGTGATTTCATATACAATATTTATTGTATAAACATGTTCAACTCTAAGGTAAGCAGTATTATATGCATTTTCCTACAATTAAACACACTAAATTGTATTAGGAAATATATTCTTGCATTTGACAGGTACATTATAAAATTTGAATAGTAAGTAAATTTTCATCAATGTCGATCCCACATTGGGGATTTTCAACCACATCTGGCTACAGGAAAAAATTCTAACTTATTCAAGTGGTAAGTATGGATGCTTAAAGGACAAAATAAACCTGAAAGAATTCTGAAAATGTAAATGCTTAAGTAATCCCCTAATTTCAGATCTCTGCTGAAACATTAGTTTTTAGCTGTAAAGACATGAAAACTATTAGTAAAATTTAGCTTTAATGTTTAATATACATTTCACAATAACTATATTCTTCTGTTTATACAGTTATATACCTCACTCAAATATAAAAACTTCAAAGACTGTATTTGTATTTGTGTTATTCATTTTGAAATCTCAACTGTAGTTCCATGAATATTTCACAGAAATTTTGATTGAATATAACCTTATAATATTTGTTTTTCCTATCTTTATAGTTCTAAACATCCTGAATCACTATTACTAGATTACTTGCTATTTTTTTTCACATTTTTATTGTAGGGCTACTCAACTATTTAAATACATTATGACTTCCACATTATGCAGAATGTATGTCCCCAAAGATTACAATATTAATAATTGTTACAAGAGTTGACATGGAACCAAGGCAAAAACAAACATTTTAGAGTATTTTAGAAGTCTGTAAAGTTTTACTCTTGCCCTATAAAGGTTATTCTTTTATGAAAATATACATTCTCTTAACTTGAAAATATAATTATCATTAAAATTAATAATGGAGGATTAGTTCAACAGTTAACAAAGAATGGTACTTATATTATTCACATATTTGATATGCAAAGGTTAATTAAATGTTTATTGCCAGGAAATAGATAAGAGGGTTTGGTGTAAACAAAGCAAAGGATTCATGTGATTGTCAATTCTGTGAACTAGCAAACCATGAGTATCCCAAGAAGAGAATTTAAAGCATCATCCACCAACCATGAAATATTGAAGCTGACCACATGGTTGCTTTTATTACAAAGAATAAAATCCAATAAGTCCTCATAAATGCAAGGTGATATATTGCTAAGCAAAGCAAAGTTATTCAATGAAGCATTTCAGAAAGTCTAATTATTGTGATCAATACAGCATATCCAGGTAAATGACTATAATTGTATTAGAAAAAAATACTGTTTATCACTATACTTTCATTTTAAATATCTATATTTTAACAATTATGCATACCATTTCTAAATGATTTACAATCTATTTTTTCAAAATTTTTTTTACAGATCCAACTTCCACAAACGCTATTGAGATAGAAGATAAAGAGAAAATTTTAACAGAATAAATTTGTTTGATGATGGTAATCACCTGCTTAAATTACAAATTATACAAGGTCATGTCTTTATGCTATGTAGAACAAATTCATTAAAACACATATCAGACATCAAATTATCTGCAAATTATCCTTTCCTAATTCTTAAGTGAATAAACAAAAACACCTTTTATTTTTAATATTCATTTTATATTAAAATTGAGAAAGGAATTCTTAATGTTAGGTATACAAATAAAAGATACTATACAATTGTTAATAAATATTTCATTATATGTCATGCAAAATTTTCTCATTTCATAATGAAATTTTAAAAATGGCTGAATGACATGGGGTTCAAATCAAACTATAACAGAGGGTATAGCAAGACTTTCTTTAAAATGCAAGGGTCTTTAAAAATCAAAATTTTATAATAAAAATAGAAAAGATTATAGAAAACATGTGATGGATCTAGTATAATGAAATCACCTACACTTACATTTGGAGTTGAAAAGCAAAAACAAGCAACAACAAACAGTAAGGAGGGAGGCAAATGCAAGCTGTGTTCAGTTTATAAATCCAAAGACTTTCAAAATATCAAACAGGCGAATCATCGGTTACCCTTGATGATCACCACCATGGCGGGTCTTGTACTTGCTCAGCATTGTGGATAACTTGATTTTCAGATATACCTAAACCTTCTTCATATTTTTAAATGAATTTTAACTGTCCATGCCATTTTAATTAGCAACAGAGTAAAAATCTTGTAGCAAGATTTGAGGGTATCTTTCCTCCTCAAAAGAATAGATGCACCCAATCCAACAGGAAGTAGATCTTATACTTCATCCCTACTTACCAATTTAGCCTTATTAAGTGGTGTTGAATCCTAAGTATAATACCTAAATCAATCAAATTGAACAGAAAAGTTTTCATTTTTCACTTGCTCCAAACAACAAATATTAAAGTAACCCAGCAAGTAGATTTACTATTTGGGTTAGCTAAAATTATTGTGCTACAAATAGAAATATCGGCCAAGTTTGTAAGAGACTCAAAATGGTCTCCACCTCTCCTTTGTCCATTTTACAGACTACGTTATGGATCACATATTTCTCAGTGGCTTCTAATTTTAAACAATGATGTTTAGAAAGTTGGGTAATAATACTGTAGGTTTACATAATATCTTATATATAATAACATCAGAAGATAAAACCATTGGGACCAGACAAAACTGAGCTTCCGACAAGGCTGGTCTGGCCGGCCTTTCACAGGGAAATCTTGAACAAGTCATCGCATCTCTTTGACTTTTAGAGCTCTTATTTGTAAAACTGTTGAAGAAGTTACTAACTTCAAACTTTAATAAATATTATTACACAGTACTATTATTTGTTTTTAATCAGAAGGGGCACAAGTGGAAATTCTTTTAGTAAGACAGAATCATAAATATTAGTAGGAAATAATAGGAGGAAAAGAAAAATATACGGCATGTCTATTCTACTAGGAAGATATACATGGATATATTTTGAAATAAATTATCCAACTCTCACTTTACATATATGGATATTGAGGCCAAGCAAAAAGTCCCCCACAGTGTGCCTAACTTGAACTGGCCCTAGTAGAACTTGAAATGAGTATTTCAGTCCAGTATGTCACCTCAACTCCTCTCACTCAGATGTGAGAGCAAACCTAAGGTGACAGTGACCATCTTCATCAACCAATGAAAGTGACCCGCTGAGAGGCCAGGCTGGTCATCCTTCTCCCCTCACTCCCTCAGGGGTTCACTGTAGGAAGGACGGCCTCCCCACCCAAATACTCGAGGAACATTCTTCAATACAAATACACTACTACTCAGCAAGATGGAGTAGTTACGCGTCTTATACTTTATTCAACGAGTGCCTTGTGTTATGTCTTCAGTGAATCCAAGAAGAATCTATATTATGTGCTTAATATATAGTAGGAGAAATCAGATGAATAAATAAATGAGAATAAGCTACTAAGTAATAATTTCTTCATATATAAATAGATTAAGAAAAAGGGATGAAAAAGTATTAGAGAGTAATTACTACTATTTTGAAAAATCAGGAAGGAGTTTCTAAAAGATGTGAGGGATAAATTTTAATTCAAGAAATATTGTTTTCTGCATTCCATTTTATGCACAGTACTGTAATGTGCATTATGAAGATTAATTAAAATGAGGAAATAATTACCTTACTCAGATACATTATCATATTTATCTTTTCAAATTATAACTTTATTTTTTATTTTATACTTTATTCTATTATTTTTTCTATTATATTCTTAATTCAAATAGTGGGCCAGAATTTGTTTTCAAGTTTAATATATGCAAATGACACATATGGCAAAGCTAATATACAATCTTTTCTTCAGTTGTGTGTTCTCATTGTAGAGATATTTCCATACACACACAGTGCTTTATGGTACACTATTTATACGTATATTTTGTCATCATTTTGAGACTGATATTCCAAGAAATTTGTTCAAAGTGGTGCAATGGGAAATGAGAAATAGGAACCACAGGCCAAAGCCATCCGATAAATCTCATGTACTCTTTCAATGCTTTATATTTTCTTTCTTTCTAAATAATGGCTAAATAATTGAAAGGAATACAATGATCTTAATACTATCAAATAAATTATTTATTAAATTATAACTCTATGGTCCTTTGTTTTTTTTATCATTAGCTGTTTCTATAACTTCTCTGAAGATTTAGAAGCAGGTTTATTTACAAAATAAACATGTTTTACAGAAATTCTTATTTTTAACTATCCAGGTCCCTTTTAAGTAAACCACTTCATAGGTTATTCTTCCTATATTTTCTATCACAATGCTGATTTCCAGAGCTTATATAGTGTATCCCAGTTACTAACTGAGGTGTATAAGCTTAATTTAAAAAGTTTAAGAAATAGTAATATACAGATTATATACTCAGAATATAGAAAAGACTTATTATCCCTCAAAGGGAAAAAATATAAAACTGGAATCAATCTGTGATAGAAACTTGTCCATAATTAATTTTTATCCTTGAATTCATATTTTTATGGATCATGTAAGATGTTAGCATAAATGTATATAGATAAAGTCTATCAACAATATTCTAAACCATGGATGTTAGGCAGTGAAAAAATAAAAATAAAAAAAGTTTGAACTCAAAACATGAAGTTGCTTGCATAATTTTAATGTTTGAAGTTGAGTAATCTAGGGACAGCAAACTTTAGCCATTAAAAAGAAAAGTACTTTGACATCAATGTCAACAGGGCTTAAGTCAGCATGTCTCTTCTGGTAGTGCAATTTGCTTGGCTTCCTATTGTCAATTATGATTCCACTTTCTTGCTAAGTCGATACAATCATATGACTACAGGGACTTCATTACAGCCACAGGGAGGCAGCAGCTGAGGCACACAATTTTCCTCCTAGGATGCCAGCACGACCAGACAGTTATTGGAACGATGGTCTGCAAGGGGACAATAAAAGCTGCTGCCTTCAATGCTCTTGCGCCATTATATCCTCTGACAGAAGGTAACCACACCTTTACATGTGTTAAGGCAGTGGAACTTTTGTTTTTACCATTACTCTGATGTAGGAAGGTTACTGCATAGCAGTGGTTTCTCATTTATCCATTTAAACATAATTCATTATTATCTCCAGGCCTTCTTTCTCTTCCTAGTGTTAAATTTGAGAGATCTAGAATTAATGGAATCTGATATGCCTCCAAGAAAATGTGTAACAGTGAAGAATAATAAAATTATTCTTCTTGATTAGACTGTGTTTGCTCACAATACCAATGTCAGAACTAAAGCTTACATTTTCTGCTGGTGTAGTCCAGTATTTTTCTCACCACCGTAACATGAAACTATATATGTTGGGATTTATATTCAGAATTCTCCTTTTAATTGGCATACTAATTGATTCCTTTCTTTCTTAATTATAGAAGGTTTATCTCTTCTGAGTTTTATGCCCTAATTTCTGCCATCTGCCTTGGTACAATATCTTGTGCACATCACTGAGTCTTAAAAAACTCACATATTTTACGACTTTTCTTGTTATCAGAAGCAAGAATGGCTTTAAAATAAAACACTTTCTAGCAGATAAGTCAAATATTAATAGTCATGAAATTTTTCTAATGAAAGAGCAGAATGTTTTACTAGACATTTTTCATTTCATGTTACATTGATACTCAACTAAAACTTACTAATTTTACTGCTGACTCTGTGTCAGGCCCTGAGATGAGCTCAGGAACCCCGAAATTACTGCAGGAAATAGGGATCTCCCTTAATGGTGCTCGGAGACAGAAGACCGACCCATAGAGTTACAATGACAGTGCAGTACAATGTCTTTCTGCAATGCCCTGGCCTTGCGATGTGCATCCATTGATCATTGGGTAACTTAATGACCACTTTAACCCTAGTATAAGGTCTATAACATGTGAATCTAATGAATTTTCTGTTTGCTTCTGTTGCCTCTGGCACCGTGCCTGCAGATAGGTACTGAATTATCTTGAGCAAATAAATAATTTAACTACATCTGCCCCTATATGGTAGGCTGAGTAAGGCCTCTTGCCCCAAAGATGTCCATGTTACAATCCCTAGAACCTATGACTGAACCTAGAACCTAGAGCCTTATATGGGAAAAAGACTTGGCAGAAGGCATTACATTAAGAATATTGGGATGCGAAGATTATTCTGGATTATCACAAAGTGCCTTATATAAATGAAGAAAGAATGTCAACATTAATAGGAAGAGATACGAGACATGGTAACAGAAACAAATAACTGGAGTGATTTAAGCAAAGACCACTAAACAAAGGATGCAGGCAGACCTCAGCAGCTGTAATAGGTATTGCCTCTTAGATCTGCTAGAAGGAACACAGGATGGCTGGAGTCTTGGTTTTACACTTCTACCTTCCAGGATGATAAGAGGATAAACGTATTGTTGTTTAAGCCACTAAGTTTGTGGCAATTTGTTACAGCAGTTATGGGGAGCTAATGCACCTGTTTATCAAGAAATTGCAAAACAAAAGCATTTTCTTTAGTCCCCTCCTTATAAGTGTTGCTTTTTAATGTGGAAAGCATGGTTACAGCGGTCAAAGCATAAGAATTTCCAAAACACTGAGATGCCTTCTACATGAAAGTAAAGCTGTAGAATGCAAACAATGAAAAAGAGTATATTCTTACTGAGAAATGATCCTGTATTGGGACCTGTTAGATACTGGAACCTATTACATGTTAGAATGTTTTACACGGGATTGGATTTTATCCCCAGAGTCATTCCCTGCTCCTTCAGAGAAACGGGCTACACTTCAAAACCAGCAAATTATCAACAGACAGCAGTGTCCTGACCTGTGTGTATCAAAGTCAACTGGAACGCTTTTCTAAATACAGTTGGACTAGGCCCGCTCTCAGAGTTTGGGAGGAGAGGCCAAGAATTTGAACCTTTAATGAGTTTTTTTTTCCCTAGAGATAAGTACTTAAGAAACCTTAATGTAGTAACGCAGAAGATCTGCGTTCATGTATTTGTTACTTTCTAGCTATGAAATTGCTTTTAGCTTCCTTTTTTATCCAAACAATCCCATAGACCCACTGGGATGATAGAACAATACAGTGTTCATAAAAATTTAAGTAAGACTGGAAGGTCATATGAAACACAGCAACTGCAGTTAATAAAAGCCAGCAGTTTATGCCTATGGTAATGTTATTTAATATTCTGGATAGTTTTCTGTGGGTGGATATAGTAAATATTTACTTGCTATTTTTCAAGCTCTCTGCATGTATATTGGTTACTTTTCAAATTAAAAAGAAAATATGCATGATTGTTTATAGTGTGCATGAAGGTATATGTATGCATGTACATTGTATATGTTTGCTTGTGTAGATATTATAATAATTAGGTGAACCCAAATAATTCATTATTTCCTGAATTGAGAACCAAATCTTTAATGTTCTGATTTAAGCATGTTTTTTCTTTTTAAAAAAAGTTTGTGTACTCACTAGTACAGCAACATTGCTATATCTACATTGCTATATCTACATTGCTATATTTCCTTACTGAAAACTCAATAGATACTCATCATGGAGAAAATGAGATATTTGTTTATCCTGATTTGTAAAACATTAGTTTACTTACTTTTTCTACAAAAAAATATTATATAAACTTAATCTCTTCTTTTTCTATCATATAAATGGTTTTATTGTGTGTGCTTTGCTCTCTCATTTACTATCACCTTACGATTTCAGCACCAATAATCACGATGAATGCAGCTGGGGTTAGTTCCACTCTCTCGTGTTTCCCGTTCGGCTGTTTCTCCTGAAGAACCACTGTCCCTTACTTCCCTTTGTTTAGAGCCCTTCAGGCAAAATTAAACACAAATCATTTGAAAATAGCAATGACTTTTTTAAGGATATATACTAAATATTTCCTCAAAGTCAAGGTCTATCTATAGCTGGTAAGCTTCAAACCAAGTACATACAAGTATCTGTGTCTTTACATACATGTGTATGCACCCACACATATATAAACGTACAACATGCACACACACAGCTAGAACAGGCAAAGGGACTGATCCACAAGTAGAACAATAATGACCCTGCACGTTTTGATGACAGAACAGGGGCTTGTATGTGTGGCTACTCTCAGACCTCCACCCAGGAGTGGCTGGCTGGCCTGGAGCAACTCCCATCCATCTGTAGCCTCATATGTCTTCCATAACAATTAAGGTATGCTCACCTTCTCCAGCCCCTTCCATGTTGAATACCCTGTGATTTAGCCTTGGTAGAATGCCTTCAGGACAAAGGTATACAGTAGCTTCATAGAAAACAAGGGTGGAGACTCACTCAATGAACAATCAATGAGATTGTTCTGATGATTTTTACATTTTTGAAAGTACAAGTTGGCCACGTTAACACAGCAGAGGGCCTGAATCTATATCAGTTTGACCAAACAGAAACTTCGAGACTGTTTAGTATGGAGGAAAAATAACAGACCTCCTCAGAATGGGTGAAAAATGCGTGTTCAAGAAGGCGCCGCAGACTCGGACAGCCCTGGGGCCGCCAGCCCATCAGTTTGGTGTTAAATAATGAGGGGGAGAACACCTGCCACCTTCAGACAGATGGACTTGGAGTCCCGGGGACAGGTTGTGATCTTTATCTTATTTAGTATCTGTCATAATGATGGGTGAAAATATATTCTGCAGTGTTTGTAAGCCTTTCATTTTAATGGATTGATAGCCCCAGATGTGGTGCTTTATGACTGGCTTCCAGCAAAATCTCTCACGGAGCCTCCCCAATTATCCCGTGAATTCTTGGCAGAAGTCGGAACCTTTGCATTAACCTCCCTCTACCCAGCACATGGGGCAGCACTGCTGCAGAAATGATTTCAGAGCAAGTATGACTGAATAGTAAATTCACTTGTTATGTAAGCAGATTTGGTACAAGATAATTTTATCATTCAACAGTCAAAATATAATTGGATCTTTGAACTAGGATGATTAGCATTTCGATGTGCCAAATACATGTTTTATTATAATTTTTCATAAATAGTACGTCCATATGGCTTAAAAAGCCATAAAGGTTATGGGATTATTTTGTAACACTGTTTATGTTTTAATTCCTTGTGAACTGAAGCAGAATTTCCTTGCACTGCAGTGACTGCAGCAACTTTGAAAACATTAAGTAATTGGTGCAGCATTGTCCTTGATGTGCTTCAGTTAAAAATAAAAGCCTGAAAGTAAAACCTGTCATCAAACTTTTGGAAATCCTGAAACCTGAAGAGAGTAACAGTTTAGAGAATTCAAAACAACTCATAGCTGCCTTAAAATGTGTGAAGTCACGTTTGTTTTTTTAATATCACAGCATTTTCAAAGGTTCAGCTATAAGCAGCCATGAACTGCTTACAGACATTCTTAGTTTCAACTGCATTTAGATTATGTCAAAAGATTTTTAACGGAACAAACGGCAAGTGTACTCTCCTAACGAAACCTGGCCTTTTGCGAGAGCTGCTGGTTTATTTCTCCAACCAAGGCATTCCGCAGGCTCTCCCAAGGAATCTGTGGCCCGTGGCACTGTGCCAGGCCCTGCCTAGGGGACAGGGAAGATGTTCAAAGCGTTTGAAACTGGAGCGAGAGAAGGAAGGATAACAGCAGATATAAACAAGTCAATCAGTAGATTATGTAGATACAAGTCTGTTCCCAGGAACATGGGCTGGGAAGAGGTGATGTACCTTTCTCTATATGTCACTTTCTCCTCCAAGGTTGACTCAACGCAGAGTATCACCATGTGTAACAGTAACACCGTCAAGTCACCTTTTGTTTTCTCAAACATAGTGGCCTGAAGAGTAAACAAATATTCAAAACAAGGGAAAGATATCACTGAATATTTACATTCTTTCCAATTATTCTGCATTGAGATTAATCTTTGAAGAATACACTTGAACATGAGTCTTTGTCTGAAACCACTGATGTTTTAGGAGGTATTATTGGAGAAGAGATAAAAGTATTTCATGTTTCTATAATTTATTACTAAATTGACATCCAGAAATGTTATACAATGGCCAGTCTCAGAGAATAGTGCCCATTTCAACTATATAGGCAAAAACATTGAGAATTACCCTTTTAAATGTTTAGGTAACTTTATAGGTAATAGTACTTTATCTGATTTCAAGTGAACCATTTTCTCGTGTATTTATTAGCAACTTACACTGCTTCCTTGAATCATTAAATTCTATTCATTTTAATATTGGATTTAATGTTTTTTTGCCAGTTTGCAAATGCACTTTATGCATTATTTGTCAATATTTTCTTCTAATTCTCTAATTCATATTCTTCTAATTCTATACCATTTTGTTTTTTTCAAGAGATTAAAAGAAAAAGACTATGATCCCCCCATGTTGCAATCACTTAGGGAACTACAGGACACACACCCCTCTCACCATGCCTCAAAGATCTTAGCATTAGGCTCATTTTCTCTCTGCTCCCTCAGTCATTTTGAATGGGACAGCCACACAGTACACATGCTCACTCAATGGTGTCTACCACCCCCACCGACTAGTACAGTGAAGTTGTCCTTGTTTACGCATGCACATTCCAGTCCACTCTCCTTGGCTGCCAGGTTACACTGATATTATGCAAACCAGTCTCAATATTAACAATGGCTGGACTTTTGCTGGGCAAACCATATATGTGTATAAAAGTATATATTATACTTTTGTACTTGTACAAAGTGTTCATACCTTATATAGTCCTCTTTTTTATTGTTGTTCAAGTACGACTGTCTCCATTTTCACCCCACCATGCCTCCCACCCCACACGGGGAAGTTGTATATTCCTTTACAACTTAATTATTACTTTGCTAACATTATTTATGTGATTCTATGATATTTAATGAGCAGTTATTTATAAGTTTCACAACTAACCCTATTATAATTGTATCAACTTATAAATTCAATATCCTATCAATGGGCATTAGATATTTTTATGTCTTTCTCATCATGAAAAATAACTGATTAAATATTCCAGTCCATGCATCTTTGTACACGTGAAGGTTTTCGCTAAGACTTATACCTAGAGAGTGCAATTAAAGGTATCAGGGACAGCCAAATGCTATGAAATTAAATTAGTAAAACCATACAATAAGTTTCTTGCATTTGGTTTATTTAAAAAAATAATGAAAAGTATTTACAGGAATGGCTATAAAGTTGACTTTTTTAGATAATTTTCATGCCTTTTATGCATGAAGGTATGAACTATTACTCTCCCTGAATGCATTCCCATACAGGAAGCCATCCAGGTGGTGCTTGCCCTTTAATTGTTCAGAAAAGCTGATCCTGAGCCACATGGGGACTGTATGTCATAATCATATGAAAATATCTACAAGGATGCACTGCAGACTTCATTAGAGGGAAACATGGATGAAACAGCATTTCTTTTATGACCTAAGTCCCATGTTCAAAAATATGTAGATGCCCTCGATTAATCCTTAAAACCGAATAATGTTAATATATAGAAATTTTCTGCTTTGGAGAAGTATATAACTATCTCCAATTAACACAGCTAATAAAATGAAAAAATCCAGGATTATAATTCAAATTTGTCTCATAATGCAGTTACGAAGTTGACTTGTATGGATGACACTTAGGTAAACTTAGTTTAATTAATGCACAGTCCAAGTAATTGAAATAGGTTTTATATATTAAAATCCCAACTCCAAACAAATTCACATTCCTTAGGGAACCTAGTCTCCATATGTAGACTGAAATTTTTCATCCTTTGATCTTCACTGGCATCATTTTATACCCTACTGTACTATTCCAGGATTGTCTGTTAAAACCATGAATATAATATTCCTCACAAGAATTAAGCTTCATAAAATAAGTACCTAAACTGTGCATCTGTAGTATCTCTTAGTCACTACTTCTCAGCTAAAGGTCCAGTGTCTAAGGGGTGAACCTAGAAATCCACAGCATAAAGGGCAATAAGAACATTCACTGAGGAAAGGCAAGCAGATAAGCAAGACAAGACTGTCAGAAGAAGTGGGAAATCACTTCCTAGGCATAAAGAAATTGAATCACTAGGAAAGGAAACAGTATATGAGCCAGAAAAACATTGCAGTCATGACTTTGGAGACACAGGAGAATTTGGAGAAAAAGCAGGGGCCAAGGTCATCTGGAGCAGCAAGTCAAGGTCACTCTTGCACGAGAGGCCTGAGAGTAGACCCACAGGCCATGAGACAGTGCCACCCTTGGGCCAACCCGAACCTTGATTCTTGAAGATAATTAGCTTTGGAAACAAAAGTTGGGCTTTTCGGTCCAGAAAAATGCCTTGAAAATAATAAACACTCAGCAAAGAATTACTTTTTCTTTATCATTGAAGTTCAGAAATAATACAAAGAGAACATTTCATTTTACATTTGGGGACACTGAGAACCTGATAAATTATGTCACTTGAGCAGAGTCACACAGCAAATTAAAGTGCCAAGGAATGGCTGTCATCTGTGTAAATATTATAGTTGTATTCATTCAAAAAGAAATTTCACCTTTCTTAAAAATATTTCTAAAGAAGGTTAGCACACAAACATATAAAACAAATGGTTTATGCTTTCAAGTAGCTTTAAACTAGCATTACTTTAAAAATAATGGGATGGGGCCCTGGCTGGTGTGGCTTAGTGGTTGAGTACCAGACTGAGAATCAAAGGGTCGCCAGTACGATTCCCAGTCAGAGCACATGCCTGGGTTGCGGACCAGGTCCCCAGTTGGGGGTGCGCCAGAGGCAACCACACATTGATGTTTCTCTCCCTCTCTTTCTCTCTCACTTCCTCTCTGTCTAAAAAGAGTAAATAAGTAAATAGAATCTTTAAAAAATAAAAATAATGGGATGGAGCAGGGGATGGGCAGGGCAGGGGAGAGCAAAGGGGGGATATTGGAACAACTATAATTGAACAAAAAATGGAATTTTACACATGATCATAAAGAAGATTTTAGGTTGTTTACTTAAGGCAAAATTTAAATTGTCATTTGAGTTTACATTGTGAGCTACAACAACCCACAAATGGAATTTAGATGAGATTGATCATTTTCCTCGCCCCAGACAAGAACTTGAGTTTTGTTCTCTGCAACATGTCACCTTCTTCCCATGACAGCAGGGTTTTCTTTGTCACAGTCTTTAAGAGAAAATGAAATTGCTGCTTCCTTCCGAGCGATTCCACTTTATCTGGCAATTAGGCTGCTTGAGGTCAGGCCCCAGTCTTACCTTTGTTTTGTGCTTTTTTGAATACTGTCAAGTTTTTGACTACATTGTAAGTAGTCAAAAACTATATGATGAAATGATTTAGTCATTCATGACCTGTTATTGCTGTATCACTGTGTCAAAATAAGGTTGCATGGCTGAGGATCTCGCATTGTTACCATGGTTGAAAAAAGTTTCCTAGCAATTATTTGATTTTCTTACAATGGAGCCCCACCAAAACTCAGATGTCATACTGCTTATTCCCAGAGAAATTATTACTGTTTCCTTAAAATATACCACTCTCATGTGCTACTTTTTTTTAAACCTCTGAAACATATATCACGATGTTAATGTAATGCCAGGATGCCATTTTCTATATTAAGTAGAGCACAGATTGACTCCTATAGAAGAAGAATGACAAATCACTTTCATTCCATTGCCAGACCCAATCGATTGTCAGGGGCTGCCTGGAGTGTCCCTTTTTTCACAGGCATTGTGAGGCCAAGTGTAGGCTCAGCAGGAAAGCAGGCCAAGATCAATTACTGATGTCTTCCACGCGCACGCAGCAGAGGGAGTGACAATACACACGCCATGCGTTTCCCTCTCTGTGCAATAGAGCTTAAACTATGTAGTCACTTCAAGTATTAAGAGATGGGCATATTCCTGCCAGATGAATGTCATGACAGGCACAATAAACTCTACGGATGTACCCTGACTTTTAGGAGGCTTGTTCACCGCATGTCCCAATGAAGTGACAGCAGAGCCCAGAACTATCGCCATTCCCCAGGATGCCATTGTCAAAGTGATTGAATGTCTGTGTTCATACTGCTGTATCCAGTATCAAGCCACTCTGAGGGTAAATTGTTATAACTGTCTTCCAGATATTTTTTAAAACAGCTAAGAGAGAATTACTTGTTACTTTTACTTAAATTCATTCTGATGTGTTCCTTGATGTCAAAAAGAAAATCCCTATTTTACTGAACAAAAACTGGAACTTCAAAAAGGGTCATTGTCTACACAGGTTTCTGCTGTCCTATTATTTCAGAAAAAGCTCTCCAAACAGTCCACTCAGCAACAGTGACAGTGGGGATCATGTTAACTAACTATAAATGTCAAAGTGCTGTGCCAAATAAATGCCGATTAATTAATTGATGCTTTTATAATTACTTACTCTCTGCTTTTAACCACAATCTTGCTCTCTGATTTTGAGTCTAGTCTTAGAATTCTGAGTCCAATTCCTGTTTCTAACTTTGTTAGATGCTTTATTTTTAGTCTCCTCATTTTGCACTACATTCTAGCTCCAATTAATTTGCCAAAAAGATTCCACAGAATGCTAGTTTACCAGAAAAATGTTACCTTGAAATGTAACAATCCATAAGTACCAAGAAATGTCTATCTCCATCAGAAAAAATATATATTTGGTAAATTCTAGAATTTTACTCATTCAGGATTGGTACCAAAGAGAAAAAAATCATAAAGATAATTTATGATTTTTTAAATTATAAATTTAGAAGATATAGCATTGCCTATATCTTCTTATTTGAAGATACAGGCAATGCTCCCTCAGGAATTATGTAATATCATTTTGGGGATAGGAGTGAACATTAACATGCTAGCATTAGAGAACATTCTGGAATTTTAAGTAGCAATTAAGAAACAGAGAATGACTGAGATGAATTTTGTGCTCAAGTAAAAAAAATGAAGTGTAGCCTCCTAATTCTGTAATTTTAGTTCTCTTTTATACAAGAAACAATTACAGTTTCTATAAACATTCTTATAATATGTGAGAACACTAAGAATCATTCTTTTTCCCTCCCTCTCTATTAGGACTGAATCTAATAATTCACCAACAAGTTTTGCCAATTGCACCTTTAAACTATATCACTGACATATCTATTTTTCTCCAACTTTTCTACTGCCATGTAGGTGTAAGATAAAATCAAGCCATGCTAATATTGCTAAGATAATCCCTTTATTTTCACCTTTTCCGCACATTATCCCATCATCTCCAATTCATGACTTGTGATCTGCTTTCATCATACATCTGACTAGGTCATTTTCTTGCCTCATGTTCTCCAAAAGTTCCCTGTTGTAGTCCTCACTTGGTTTCTAAACCCCTCAACTCATACCGTCTCCCTTCTGTATAAGTTTTAGCTGCACTGGTCTTGTAATTCCGCAACATTGCAAAGAGCTTGACACCCTTGAGGACTTAGTTTCTGCTGTTCCTGCTACCTGTTTTGTCCCTACCCTGCCCTCTCAGCACCCTGGCTCCTCCTCATCCTCCTACATTTTCAGGTACCAACTTACCTGTCACATGTTATTTGACTATTCACCTAAATTACCCCCATTTTAATCTCTAGTAGTTCATCTAACTTGTCATACATCCTGAAGCCAAAAAATATATGTGTTTACTGTTTCCCTCCACTAACCTAAAATTCTGATTGGGAAGGTACAGAAATATGTTATTTACCACAGTACATGCAGTATCCAGCAAAATGTCTGACATGTATTAGTGATTAATATGTATTTGTGGACAGAGAGAATAAGAAGGAGTTGTATGAGGTACCTTACTGGTGTTACTGTCTCTGTGGTTGGCAGTGTTACTCTCAGTGATGGTGATGGGTCATTTGCTTATTTGTGGAAAGTTTTTACAGTTGAGGCTATTAAGTATTAGACTACTAAGTACTGAGTAAATCATCCAGTAAGTAAAGAAGCCAGGGTATAATTCACTGTCCAATGTCAAGATTGCTGGCTCTGATAGTACAGGATACTGTTCTCATACTCACCACACAGTCAGGGAGCACAAGGACATGGGGAAACCACTGGGTGATAGTCCGACAGCCTTTGGTTTCAGCCCTGGCTCCCCTATTCATGGAATGAGCTTCGTCCTCACAGTTGGGTTTTATTTTTGCATTTTGTTTGTTTTAAATCTGTAAACTGGGTCCATTAACTTCTTTTGAATTTTGACCAAAGTTGTAAATATACACAAACACACAGAGCAAGAGACATATAACAAGAATTGAATGAAATTGGATTCTGTCTCTTCTCCTTCCTAATGATTACCAGCATACATTTAGTTGCTTTTGGTTGCCAAAGAGTTAATTGTCCTTTATATTGCATATTTCCAGCACTGATACGTTTTTCTCTGCACTGTGATGGCTTAAACATAACTTCCATGCAATCCTTTATCTTTCAAAGCCTATGATAGATTTGTTTCCTATCCTATTAATTCATTCAATTTGAGAATTTAATAACAGTTAATGTACTAATTTTTTTAAAAGCCATTTTCAAACATTTCCCTACCAATATGGTGCATTGATTCTCCATAACATTAATGCAAAAAAATTGGCAGCAGTTTTAAACCACATGCACTCTTGAATGCCACCCAAATTTTCAACAATTTCAATTCACTGTTGAAACTGTGAGCCCTAGCAAAATGCACAGGATACAGAAATAATGTGACAATTACCCAATAGCTTGAAAGAATTTTTGAGCTCAACTTGTGGGGTTTACACAATCAAGAAAAGAGAGATGGGAAACGGAAAATACCCAAGCAAACAAGCATTTCAGGCTTATCTTGACCATTATGTCAACACAGACAGATGGAAGCACATACACCAACTATACCTTGTGTAAACTCATAAGTATATTTCCATAATATTGTCAAAAGAGATTTCAGAGTATTACTGCAGAATATTTTTTACTTGTAGTTAAAAATCTAATTGGGCCACTTGTGAAAGAATCACCATTCCTGATGTGAGGAACAAAACCCAGATTTCAGAGTCTCCCGTGACTGACAGAGAAGTTCTCTGTTCCTACCAGTGAAGAGGAAGATGGCAGTGTGGTCAATTACTGTCAGCAGGAAAAGTGCATCCCACTCCTTTGTCACTTAATTGCCATGAACACAACAAAAAGATAATTACAATGCAAAGGTTCTAAAAAGCTGCTTTTCAAAAATGAAGTGCCAAAACTCTTTTCAAGGTGTAATGAAAATAACCTATAAACACAGCTTTCCACAAATTCATTTCAACCTATGTGCTTTATTTGAGGCTTCTTTTAAAAGTCTGGGAAATATAAGGGTATCATTTTAAAGTTTTGGACTTGGAAAATGGCAAAAGAAGATCCAGCTTGCCCAGGATCATTAATACTCCAAAGTAAAAATAGATCTTTAGGGTACAAGTTTGATGCAATTAAATTTACATGACTGCATAGTCATAAAAACATTTGGAACAAACAGTGCCACGTTTAAAATTCTTCACAGATGATGGAGGGATTTCTACTGGTGTTGTTTCATTTGTTTTGTATAATGAAGTGATCAAATGTTTATTTCTATTATGAACTATTTTTAAACCTTTTAATTAGTTATGTATTATTTTATTTTTAAGAAAGGCAATTTAAAGATCTCTAAGGTTACATTTAGCTAAATATAAATCCCATTGAAGATTGTAATAAACTCATCAGTATTTAGGAATAAACAGGTTTTTAGCTATGGTGACAGTTAGTTTACTAACTTACTGATTCTCTTGTATAATAATAATGTTCATCAGTATTATGGAAATAATCTGCTCAGTGTTTAAGAATAAACAGGTTTTTTACTTGTGGTGGCATTTAGTTTATTAACTTCTTTATTCTGTTATATAATAACAATGCTGGGATCACAATAAAATAAATTAGTTTCTTGGTTGACAATTACCTTGGCACAGTACCAAATTATGTCAACAGAAATTTTCAAGTGATAATATCTGCCACCAGATGTCTACAAGTCACTCTGAGATCCCTGGAAGAAAGATGTTAGGTAAATAACAGCATAAGTTTCCTTCAAAAAGTCTTAATTAGGCCTCCTGGCATAATGAGCAGTACCTCATGAAAAAATACAATTTAACTGAGTATATTGAGGTAAATTTCTTCCACTGATTAAAACTATATGAAGTTTAGATATAAAAAATGGCATCCTACTATTCAGTTCTTTAAAAACGGGCATTTCTGATACATCATTTTAAAACCTAGCACCCAGAGCTGAAATCAGAGCTGTATTTGTTTTCTAAGGATTGATAAAGGTGCTTGCTCAAAGAGCAGTGATTCATATATACTTTTATTTCTTTTTTATACTTTTTTAATCCTCACCTGAGGACATTTCTCTCATTGCCTTTTAGAGACAGAGGAAGAGAGAGAGAAGGACACCAATGCAAGAGAGAAGCATTCATTGTTTGCCTCCCATAAGCACCTGGACTGGGGACCACACACACCCAGACCGGGGATAAAACCCACAATCCAGGTGCACCCGCATTTGTCCTGACTGGGACCCCAACCTTCAACCTCTCACCGTGGGAGCTCCCACCAGCCAGCTGAACCACACTGGCCAGGGCTACTTTCATGTATTTTCAGACCGTACAATAAAGAAAACAATCAGAAGAAGAAAAGGAGGCAGCCGGAACATGAGGAAGTTATTCATTTATACATAAGATTATTTTTCTACTCATAATCAGTATGATCGATTTGAGCTCCCTGATTTATTGAATGAATTGGCAAATAAACTTATGGTAAGTAAGCAAATGTTATATTGGGAATTTCTACAGTGCTGCTATTTCACTGCTACAAATTCAATTCAATGATATTTATTCAGGTCCTGCAGAAAATCCACAATGAGTAAGACACATTTCTGGCTGCAAGGCAGGGCCACTGTTTTAAGTGGGAACAGAGGACTCATTAGAGGACTCATGGGGATGCCCATTTATAAAGCAGAAGATGCTTCATAAAGGATAAGATATGTCTGTTATAAGACCTTTCAATGCACAGACGTCAGCACAAGTGAGGGAAGACTCAAATCTGAAGGACTTGTCGGAGGGTTAGGTGTTCACAGCTGCACACACATGAAGACATGCACATGACTGTGTCTTCACAATGAACTACAAAATTGAAGACCAGAATGCAAAAGTCATCATTAAATATTCAGATAATATTAATGGGATTGAAACCCAATAATGTTTACCATATATACCTAAACCACAAATCAATTATTTCTTTTCAAATTTAAATTTACTGAATTGTTTGTTACCACTGGCCACAAAAGACATAAATGCATTTTTTCTTTTGGTTGAATTTATTGGGATGACACTGGTTAAGAAAATTATACAGGTTTCAGGTGCTAAATTCTACAGCACAACCGAACACCATATTCTGTGCTTATCACCTGAAGTCAAGTCCCCATCCATCACCATTTAAATGTTTAAAAATTAGTAAAAATGAGAAAATACCAGGGAAAGAATCTTTTGTTATAAAACAGTCAAAAAGTAGTCATCAAAATAATAGAGATTTGGAGATTAGAATCATCTAAAATGCCTATTTATGTTCTTTATCATATTTTGATACCTTATTTCTCATTTAAAAATCATGGACTCCGAAGTGATACTTACTGCAAACTATGTAAACATCGATTCTTCCCAAGTAACGTGTTTATTATTATTATTTTTTGGGGGGGAAATCTTTGCTCCCTCAAACTGATAGGCTAAGGGAGGTGTGGGTGGATCTCTGTGTGTGCAAGTATGAGCAGCACTGAGGAATTCTCTCTGCAAAAACAAAGTCACTTATAGCTTATTGGTTTTTAAAAGTTGTTTCTGGGAATATGGTTATTTCAGACTTGTATGAAATTCCATTTGTATTGGTCTCTCTGTTAAAATTTATAAAAGAAATAGTCATTAATAAATGAAATTAACATGAGTTAATAGAGTTACACATTGATTCGGGGTGATTTGTTTGTCTTTTGCTGAAAATATTCTCAGCCTAAAACTCTGTGAAATGCTAATGAGAAAATTTTTTTTTTGAGGAGAACCTCCAATTCAGGAAAAAAATTCAGTAAAATATGGTTCATTAAGAAATATTTCAATATGTAGCTAAAGTGCTAATATGGTACTGATAGACTGGAAAAAATCTGAATCAATATTAAGAGAGCAGTTTAAAAATACTGCTTATCAACACGACAGATTATTAAGCAACCATTAAATAACCAGAAACAAATTCATTTTGATGTAAAGGTAATGTCATTCATGAGTAAACACAATAAATGTAGATAGCATATGCAGATGCAAAATATATGTATGTATGATATGTAAATATTTGGTAAGTCACTTGGGATATGCTTTTTAATTCTTGGTATCTTGTTTCTATAGGCCAAAGCATTATTTCTTAAAGAGGGAGAAGGAACAACCCATTGCAAACAACAATAAAAACAGCCTTCAGCTTTTCCCCAAGTTAAGATTGCAGGAAACATTAGCTATGAAAATTGCTGTTTCCTTATGCAAGAGCAAGGTTTTTTGTTGTTCTTGTTCTTGTTTCTATATGCTAGGAAAAGAGGATTTAGGATTTACAGCTACGCAGCGTGGATTAGTCAGAACCTAGAGTTTTATTTTGTTTTGTTTTGTTTTTCCAAGGCCACAGATTTGGAAGAGTTTAGGTTTTTTATGAGAACAGTTTTAGGACATCAGGAATATTAATCAACCAAAAAATAAACCCTTCCAGATACAGGGAGAGGAGCCTGTTCACACGGGCAGGTGCGCATAAGCAGAGGGGCTGAGCCCTCACCGGTGCCGGAATGACCCTGCGTGGAGGTGCACGCTGGGTGAATGCCACCCACAGAGCCCTGGGGACACTGCTCAGGAGGCCCAGGGCCATTTCAACCATGTTTTTGACTAGAATCTAAATTTAGAATTTAACATGCATTGTTACTTCCCTCTAGAGATATTTTTTTTCATAACAATATAAGCTTTCCTTTGTAGTGTACTGCATGGAATAAAACTAGTAAGATCATAAGTGTGTGCTCAGAACCGTACTGAGGTGGTCATTAAAAGAAGAAATGGTAAAATACAGAGATTCAAAATAGTCTCTTTGGTAAAGTTTATAAAGCCTGATCATTTGAAATCATGGAATTAGGGTAGCTTGAATTGTATTGAATAACAATTTTAAGCTGCATTCTTGCAAATAGTATTTTATTTGTCACTTCTGTGACAGGAGCTGATGAGTTATTTCTCACTCATTAGTGCATGAAGAATGTGCAAAGGTGAAACTCCATTAGGTTGCATAAGTAATATGCAGACCACACTTAAAACAATTACATTCTGAGGCAAATATAAAGTTTAAACGTGTAAGAGTAATTAACAAAAAGGAATGTAACAGCTTTAAAAACCTTTAAATTATTTATTTAAAACATAATTATAATTATGAAACTCAGCTTAGGGGAAAAACTAAGTAGCCATTACCCACAACATAAAGGAATAAAGAGTTACTATTATATTAAACCAACATATTAAACAGAGAGCCAACCTCCTACAAGAACGCCAAGCACAGAGAGATTAGGGAGAAGAAAGTAAAGTCATGTATTGTGCGACTGGCTATAGGAAAGACTAGCTCTCAGATATTGATGACAAAACCTGAGCCAAGTCTGCTTGAATCACTTTGCAATTTACAGAGATTCAAAGGTATATTATTTTGGAACGGGTTTGGATACACGATGTGAGAGTCGGGCAGGAATATAATGAAGCTGGTCATCCACAGCTAGGAAGAAAAGCTGAAATGCACATGGTGAACAACTCCATTATCTGCATCACATCAACTGATGCTATGAACAAACAGCAAAAATTGAAGAACGTAAGGATCAAGCACGTGTTCTCTTGCCATCCAACAACTGACTGGCTTGTTAATGACAGTTACAGATCGCATGTTTAACTAGTCAGTGACAGTTTCCGCTGCCGGGTTAGCCTCCACCTTCAGGGAAACACGAGTCCTTCACGGGACCACATTTGAAAACAGTCACGTGACTAGTAATAGTTTTGATTTTCCAGAATAAATTACACCGAATTATGTCATCCGGCACAATTTTCCTCTCTTGCTTCTAGGTTAAATGTGTCGTCAAGAAACCGACAAAATGGCCTGCCTCTTCCAGCGGGAGAAATGGCGCAAGAGTAGGCTCAGTGGTAAAAGCAGGCAGGCGATATGGACAATCCACAGAGCGACTCAGCTCTGTCCTTGAGGAACTTAAGAGATTTCCTGGCAGAGGCACAGCACAATTACATTCATCTGTGTTTTCCTATTTCCCAACTATTTTAGACGGCCCCTATTTTTCCTGTTGCCCCACTTTTCACATTCCTTCAATACAATTTCATGCACTATCATGCCTTCCAGTAACAAGAGGAGGGCAAGCTAGATATTTGTGAAAAGAAAGGATTCTAAGATGGAGCGCAGTTCTAGAAAAGATGAAATGATTTTGATGAATACAAAATTGTAAGGAAAAGAAGATATCAGTTTAAACTTATCTTGATAGCTATTTCTTTTAATTCCCCAAAGCCTTTAATGACAAGAGAGTAAAAATAAGTGTTAATTAAATTTTTAGCAGATGTTGTTTATCCTTAGCAGATACTTTACATAAAATTTATGCAAGAAAGTTATAGTCATATGTGGTATGTATAACTATAAAGAACACTAGGGGACTTGGGGAAATCAATATGTGCACTACTTTATACCACGGGTATAGTGTTGGTATAGATGGAGTCATTTTACTGTTCTATCAAGTGTCTTTTATCTGGGTGTTTATGATATCTCATTAGGCACATTTGTGATTTAAGTTATGTTTTTGATCAGAAAATCATATCCTCGGAATGTTGAGCTTTAAAATGATGAAGGGTATAAAGGAGTTTCCAGAAATGTATTTTGGCAAACAGCCAGGGATCCTTGTCTGGAAGCTTTTCTGTCTGAACCATAAATGCACTTGAAGTTCAGAAAAAAACAGAAAGAAACATGAAGTGGATTATTCAGGGAAAACTTCAAATTACATAAATGGCTTTTTTTGAGACCTTGAGAAAAGACAGCATTTAACTAGATTGACAAGCAAAGGGGCAGGGGCAAGAAGCAAGGTGTAGGGATGGGAGAGGAGAAAAGAAGAGAAAAAGTGACAGGCACCGTCTGCACCTTCCTGACGAGGAGAGAGTTCCCAATGAAGAATGTTGGACAGTAATTTTGTGTAAACTTTTCTGTGTGTGTGTGTGTGTGTGTGTGTGTGTGTGTGTGTGTGTAGAACTTTAAAGTGAAAAATACTTCCATTCGTGTGCACTTATTTCACCTTCCAAAACTTTAGGAAGTAGAGAAAATATACGCAATTCCCTTTTCGAAAAACAAGTGTGCAGTCCAGAGACATCCTTGAGTTTCCATTTTTTCTAAGTAAATGGGAATAACCTATTAAATGATTGATCGTAAACTCATCTCATGCCCTTTCTTATACCCAACAGATACTTACAAAGCGGCTACTATGTGCCAGGCGCTGTTCTAGGTACTTAGAATCATTTAGCAATAGAACAAGGGTTGATGTAAAAATGTCAACCCTTGCAAAGCTTATATTTTATAATAGATACAGATAGTAAACACAATAAAAAGTAAATTATATGGTGTGTTATGCAAGCGTGTTAGAGGAAAGACCGCAGAAAAGGGGATATCAATTTGAAAGACGAGTTGACTAGAACCCATCGCACTTTTAAATAGGTTTATTAGGGGGAGCCTTTTTGAGAAAAGCCCATCCAGACACCTGAAGGATGATAGTACCCACAGAGAGAAGGGCCAGAGTAAGGCCCTAAATCATAAACTCACCTGGCAGAGTGGAAGGATGGCAAGAAGGGCAGGTGACCGTTGTAGAAGCTCGGGTGAGAAATACTGCAGGCAGAAGGGCGACAAATGGGGAGAGGCCAGCAGCTTACGCAGTGGTTCACAGTCATTAGAAAGATGCTCTTTTACTCAGTCAGAAGGAGAACCATTGGAGGACTTTGAGCAGAGGGATAACGGGACCTGCCCTAGGGAGACAGTAACTGATGCCGACGAGAGATGATGGAGGCTCACCGGGTAAGAGCCACAGAGGTCGTGAGAAGTGAGCGGGTTGTGATGCACCATACCTCAAAGGCATGTCCAGAGAGTCATTTAAACAGTTAGATGGAGAGTGTGAGTTAAAAAGAAGAGTCAGGTATAATGCCAAAATCTGGCCTGGGTAAATGTAATAATGGAGTAAGGATAAACCAAGATGTAGAAGGTTGGGGTTAAGCATCTTTGTAGAACAATAAGAAAATTTCATATTTATCTTTCAGACATCCTAGTGAAGATATGACTCTGGAATTCAACTGAGCAATATGGTCTGTAGATGAAAATTCTGAACCACACATCCTCATGGTATTCAGGGATCTAAGAGAAAGCGAGGTCATCCAAGGAGTCTGTATAGAAAGAGAAGGGTAGAGGCCCAAGGACTCGGCCCTGGAACCCTCCACAGAGAAGCCTGGAAGCCTAAGAAATCTGCAAAGTTGACTGAAAAGGATTTATTGTTGAATTTGGAGACAATTCAGAATATGTGTTGTCCTGACAGCAAAATTTATATATATATATAAAGGGTTGTTCACAACCATCAAATGCAGCTGCTGTCTCCTGAGAATTGCCCACTGGGTTTAATAACATGAGACTCTTTACAAGCTTCTTGAGGGCAGGGCTATGTATGCAAGCATGTGTGTACATATTCACTCATCCGCCAGTCCAGTAGAGTATGAAAGAGTCCAAGGGCAGGGCTCCTATTGTCACAAGAACTAAGTCTCCAGGTAAGGTGCTCTCAGAGCACAGGGAGGTTCAATCCGCCAGACCACACAAACTTCAAACAATGAACAACAGTCAATAGGTGCTGTTTGAACATGTGTTGGCATTTATGTCCCTTTATTTTTTTCTTGTTTTCTTTTTAAATACCATATTGAGTGTTTTAAGACAGGTTGGAAGCCAATAAAACTATGATGGAAAAAATTTAGGTGACTGTTCAAGATAGGCAAGTGCTTGTGGTAACACTTGGATGAAGAAATAGTACTGTTACGGGAGGAAAGTGTGAGAGATGTGCCTTGGAAAGTCGGATGACTCATGGTGCCGATAATAAATTAGAGTCACTTATATTAATGCAATGAATGCCTTCAGGTTAATTTTTAAATGTTAAATCGTTAGTTAAATAATGTGAGACACATCATATCTTTTACATTAGTTAGCTAAGTGGGGAACTGGCATAAAAGCAGGCAAAACTCCAACTCTCTCCTATATTTTGGCTAATCCCACGCATCCACGTGATCTCCTCGGTACCAGGGATGAAAGAACGCATGTGCCCTAGAATGGGTGCTGACGCTCCTGACACCTCGGCTGACAGAACTGTCTTCCAGAACACAGCAGAACAAGCACCACCCTCACGGGCCTTATCAGAACCCCATGCAGTCTGTTTGAACTTAACCATGTTTACCACAAAGTGTTATTTAAAATAAAAAGAGTGCAGGCACAAGAAGGCAAAATAACAGGGAAAACCAATGATTATGAATATAACACTAATGCAAGGAAAAATTAGAAATGAAAATCAAGCTTGAAAAACAAGTAAGTAGTGGGAATACAACATCCTTACCACATTAGTTTGCACCACTGAAAATAAAAAGTACAGAAATAACACTTGGATGTTTTGTGATTAAAAGGAGCATCTTTGCACGAGGTTAAACATTCCGAAGAGCATCTACTATTGAGCCCACAACCGGCTGAAGCAGCAGCTTCCTCGGCCTCTGTCTCTCCCAGAACAACAGGAATAATGAATACATCTTATAAGGGTCACGGGAGGAAAAAAGTCACCTCATAGATCTTTAAGTACAGACTTGAAAATTTTACCCTTTTAATATTTAGTCAAAGATTGTATATTCCAGCCTACTCAACCCCTTCATGTGGTCAGTGGGTAATGAATGGAAGTGACGATGATGTGGACAATTTTTAACCCTTTTCCATGAAGAAGCAGATGGCCTTTCAGTCTCGTCCTCCCCTGGGGTTGGGTATGGTCTTGGTGCCGAGAGCTAGCTTGCACATACGGAATGTGCTCATCATTGAAAGGATGGCAGCGACACAGACAAGAACCTGAGGTGCTGGAGGTCATGGGAGGGGGGCAGAGCTGCTTCCCCACCCTGGAAGGCACACAACATACACTGCTGTATTTGGCCAAAGTATTGTTTAGTTTCTCTGTTACTGTTCAGCATATACGCTAATCTATTCATATATAGGTCCTGCATAATTTCCAGCATGCAAAGTATACACCACTTTCCATTTAATTCAACGTACACTCAACAAATATTTAATATGTGCAGGATTATTCGGTACCTTCAACAGCCCTTAAAATTTTTAGCAATATTTACATAAGCATATTTAATTTCTGAAAGTGCCAATGAAGAAACATGAATATTATTTTCTTAGGTAGCTTACACTACCAGATTTCCTAAAAGCAGTAAATCAGCCTTAACTGAATGCTCATCTCTATTGAAAGCCTTAGGAATTCCCCAATGAAAAATGTTTTTCATGCCAAGAAAGTGACTTTTTTCAGGTTTTAATATCTGCTGTGCCAAGTTCATCGCAGACACATCAAATCATTTGGCAGTAGGAAGTGTAAAATTAGTGAATTTGCAAATAATATTAATGATAGAAGAATTGACTAAAGATACATGTGTTCAATAGAAACACATATTAATGAGGGCAGTAGTTTTTTCAGTGCAGATCCATGATAAAATACAGAGATTGTGAGAAAACATTGCAGTGATCAAATGCCTGACATCAATTCTTATAAAAATGAGGTTTCACAAAAGGCAGACACCCTCCTTTATAGATAAAGTGCTTCTTGGGGTATTTTCATTCATTTCACATGTATCTGCTATGTATTAGTCAACATGTTAAATGTTTAAAACTATTTGTTTTATACTTGTGTTTAGTAAACATACAAATTCTGCCACCTTATCTGACAGTGAAACTGATAATATTGTTGTTGGGATATAATGCCTTGCTATTTAAATTTCTTCAGTTTGTTTGGTGCTCAGTAATTTGAGAATTATTGTTCTTTCAGTAGAATTGAAACTTTTTTTAACATACTACAATACGTCTTGATTAAACTGCATATTCTGAAATCTTCAAAATTGATCCCAGTTTTCTCTCCACGGATCGTCCGGTGACATGTCACAGCAGCCGCGTTGGCCGATGCCTGGCCGCTGGGTGCAGGCACAGGCTTTCAGAAGGACACCAGACCCTCTCTGCTCCACCGCAGCCCGGGATCGAACCCAAAGAAGATGCACAGTGCGGCGCTGCTCTGGCTTTGCTGAACAGTGTTTTCACGGTCCTGCCAGCGAGGCGGGAGCAGACGACACGTGGGGAGGAATCTGGCTGGGGCGTGGTACCCAGTGCATTCTTCCTCAATAACTGACCGTACTTAAAGGCAAACTTAAAACAGTTCCCCACCTTTCAATAGTTTTAAATAGTTCTTTTTTATTGTTGTTCAAGTACAGTTGTCTCCATTTTGCCCCTACCACTCCCCCCACCCCAGCCATCCCCACCTCCCACCCTCCCCTCTTGAATAGTTCTTAATACCCGCAAAATCCTCTTAACCTCTTCTAGAAGGAGCATGTCCTCTTCACAGTCCAGTGAACTCATTTCCCCTCAGTCCCAGCCCACTTGCCGCCTCCCCTGAACGATATCTCAGCCTAGAGGTGAACACTTTCCGTGCTTTTAGAGGTTTTAAAGCTTAGTTAACCTGTGAATCTCTGCCATCTTCAATGTGACTTTTATGCAAATATTATTTGTAAATTTAATTTTCTGTTTTCCACATTTAGGACGGTTACAAACTCATGCTAGGCTCTCAACATATGTTAGCATAGTAAAAAAATAAATATATTACATATAAAATATATTACATATATTACATATAAAAAGCTCACAATTCACTTATACCAACAAGGGCATACCTTTAGACAATATTAGAATACAGAAAAAGTGTATTTAGGAGTACTATCTCAAAAAGGTGAGACCAATTTTAAAGAAACCCTGTAAGAAAACGAATTAGAATAATTCTGTCTAAAGTCAGAATGGCAATACCTGTGTATGGTTCACGGCTAATACATTCTTCCGAAAAGCCACCTGGGAACTGCCATTAAGAATGACTTTTCCTCACGCCCCCTCTGTTACTCATGAGCTCATGAAGTCCAAGTGCAGGGCTTTTAAGGGCCATAGTCTTTAACAAGGGAACAGAGAGCTTCATAACCGCATTAGGGATTACCAGGGGATAAATCAAATCACTGTGACTGTACTTCGTTTCTTTAGGCAAATCAGCAGATTTCCAAACATAACACAGGAAGCTAATGCCTCAGTAGTATTAGTTGTCAATATAGTCCAGAATATTTTAAGGCCCTGTTTCATATGGATATATTCACATATGCAGTACTTTTACCTGTTTTAAAATGACACTGAGTTAGAACAATCATGTAAAAGGCTATTTTCTTAGTTGAGAGAGGGAAGTTTCAAGGAAAGTGAGTTCATATGAGTCACGTGATTCTATCCGGCTTAACTTGGTACAGCTTAGAGATCTTGTACTAGAAATTCAGATATTATCAAAAGACGACAATGAGTGCTTAACTTAGAACAGAAAAATGATGTCCTAGGTTTACTCAAGCCTCACTCACACTGAGAATAACACATGTAAGATCTGCCCGGAAAGTTTCCATCCATATAAATATGAAAAATAGAGACATTTATTGAAGAAGATATAAGAAACAAGAAACATTGTACACAGGACAATGATGCCTTCAAAGTAGGCACCTTGGGACCTCACACAATTCTCCCAATCGCCATCAGCTGCCCCGTCATATTTTCCTGAATCTCAACGACAGCCTGGAATCTCTTTCCTTTCAAAGGTGATTTTAGTTTTGGGAGAAGCCAGAAGTTGCCGGGTGCCAAATTTGGGCTGTGTGGGGTTGCCGAGCAACTTGGGTGATTTGATACTTCACCAAAAAGTCTGCACGAGATGTGATGTATAAGCAGGCACATTGTCATGATGAAGCTGCTAATCACCAGATGCTCATAGCTGCAGCCTTCTGAGCTATCTGAATAGTTTCTACAGAGGAATATTCAAGCTTAATGCAAAATTTGCTCTGCTGGCTCAGTCATTTTGAATGCAACAGACACATAGTACACATGCTCCCTCGACAGTGTCTACTGCCCCCACTGACTCGCACAGTGAGGTCATCATCATTTACACATGTGCATTCCAGGCCACACTCCTTGGCTGTCAGGTTACATCAATGTCACACAAACCGTTCTCATTATATTAACAATGGTTGGATTTTTTCTGGACAGATCTTGATATATATTCATGTATTATATTGAAATGGTTTCTTAATAAAAGCCCTCTATTAAAATGTTAATGTAACTTTTTAGCACACACTACTCATATTTACTATCTAACAAAGGGAAGATCAGATTTAAATTAAGATATTTAGAAAAAATTGGAAAAGTAAAAGCAATTAAAATTGCTTTACAGTGGAGTTTGAACTTCAATTTAAAGTGTTTCTTGGAGTACAAGATCACTCTGCATCCTCCAGCCTGAGAAGACCTCACACAGCTAATGTTCTGTCAAGAGGGGCAAGGCACATCTCCTCACTACCGATGCCGAGAGTCCCAGCAACCTCTGCATCCTTTGGATGTGGTGGACTACACCCCGAGCCCCAGCCAGCCGGGCCAAATGTCATGTCTAGGGGAAGATCCGGGGGCATGTAGCTAGGAGTCATTATAATATATTCTTCATCACTGAAGGCCACAGTATTTGGGGTGCTATTTTTAAATCATTTCATTTTTGTTGCTTTTTAATATTTTAATTTATTTTTAAGTTTTAATTACAGTTTACCTTCAGTATTATTTTGTATTGGCTTCAGGGATACATCATAGTGATTAGACAATCCTGTACTTTACAAAGGGCTTCCCCTGATATTTCCGGTACCCACCGTCAGCACACACAGTTACTCCGGTAGGCTGACAATATTCCCTAGGCTGTCGTTCACATCCTCATGGTTGCTCTTTAATTGCCAACCAGTACTTAATCCCTTCATCTCTTTCACCCCATCTGCCGACATCCCCGACCCTGACAGTCACCAGTCTGATCTCCTTGTCTGTGAGTTTGTTTCAGTTTGGTTTGTTCATTTCTTTTGTTCTACGAGAGGTAATATTGACGTGAAATCTTGCTCTATGCAATGCAGACAATATCAAACTGAGAAGTCCATTAGGAATTTATAAACAGGCAAATATTCTCCGTTCCTGTCTTCTCTTAGAGTTCAAACTGAATTAAAATTTCCAAAAAGGTAAGTGGATGTAAGATCCAAGGACTCCTTCCAAGTTATCTTGCCCCTAAACGAGTTTCCCCAAAACTAGTAGCAACTTTGCTTTGTTTGCCATGGCAACAGGCTGTCAATTATGTTGCAGCTTAATTGCAGCATTACTTCTAATCAGTTAAGAACAAAACCTCCAAAACATACATGTACATGCACATATAACACACATGTACAATATACATGGCACATAATTAAAGCACACACAATAGCTTAAGATTTCAAAATGACCCCATCATTCAAGCTATATAAATAAATATAAGTATATAAAAATAAAGTATAAATTTACATATTAAAATATATGCATGTAAATGTGTATGAATATTCACACACATATATTTATATAAACAAATATATTCAGATATATGCAGGCATATTTGTTTACATAAGTATATATTTATATATGATTTTTAAAGATTTTAACATTATTTTTTAAAGCACTGCATTTCAAATAGTAGAATTATAGCAAATGATGTGAAGCCACGGTCATTTTCTCAGCAGCAGTTCCAGGACCCTGCACAACTCCTAAATGCCAATCCCATCGTTAAAACAGCATGAGAGCTGCCAAGTCAGCAGTCTTCTGTTCCATCCTGCCTTCTGTTCAGAGACACAAGGAAACTGTATTGCGTCTGAGGTAATATGTAAGTGTTACTCAGGAATTATTTAGCCAGTCTTCAAAACACAATAGATCTCATTTAAAATTCATATTTTTTCTATTCATCCCTGGAAGATACTGAAATGATCACCTCTTCTATGGAATTCTAATCATGTAATTTTTTTTATTGTAAACTCATGTTTCAGATTATGAGCCACTCAGAACCTAGAGTTCTTTTCCCAGTTCTAGAATACTTACTCCTATGGGAACAAAAAAAAATAAAATCAGTTTTAGTGTAATTCCACCGTTTATAGTTGTTGGTAGCAAAAATCAGCAGAGTCATGTAGGCTGACAAAGAGGAATGACACATGAACTTACTTTGAAACAAAAGCTACCTACTTCCTAAAGTTGTGTTACTCATCACTCTATGGAAGAAGGATCTCGAAAGTTCACCTAGATAATCTCCTCTTTTATGCTATACAATAAATCCACTTATCTATGATTCTTTAGTACTTAACAAAATGAAAAAAAAATCTTTTATTTTGTACAGTTTACCTGGTATTTTTTTAAAGATTTTATTTATTTATTCTTAGAGGGGGAGGGAGGGAGAAAGAGGGAGGTAAAAACACCATGTGGCAGAAATACACTGATCAGCTGCTTCTCACCCAACCCGACTCCGACAGGAATTGAACTGGTGACCTTTGGTTTGCAGGCCAGCACTAAATCCACTGAGCCACACCAGCCAAGGCTGGTTTTTTGTTGTTTTTCAAATAATGGAAAAGCACTGAATATCTTAGAATGTGACACTTCAGCTCAGTTAAATATCTAAGTCATGGGCAATGAAAACACTAAAATGTGAACGTTATCTTGTTCTCTGAGAGTAACAGAATGTAATGAAAGAAATCCAATGGGGTAACATCATTTAAAAAGTGGGTAAAATAAACGCAACAACATCACTTTGATTTCCATTACCTGTGTCTATGTAACTGGTATAAAATAGTACAGAAGGCAGAGCATGTGCTTGATAAGCCAGAATAAGGTGCCTCTCCCTCATACCTATTCAAGAGATGGGAACCCGAAAGAAGACACCATTTGCGTTGCCTGTAGACACAGCCCTTTCCTTCTGGTGGTTAGAAAGATTCTGTTCCAAAGGAGGTACCACAGAGCATTATTAGTTATGTCACACAGGTGCTTCTTCTGATGCCTTGGTTCAGTACTCAACCAGATGAAAAATTGTATTTGTTATTTATTTTCCTTATGGTCTATTTTTTAATAGTTTTTATTGTATTTTTTCCATTGCCATTTATCCCCTTTATATCCTCTTCCACCTTCACCCCCCCCACACCATCACCACACTGTTTAGTGTACATGGCAAATACTTTCACTCCAATTGCTATGGAAATCTTCATCAATAGCTTCCTTTTTTATTTACAATGCTGTTCCTACTTAAAATCAATACAGGCATCAGAAAACTGGTCTACTTTTTAATATAGTTAATTTCTTAACCAGATTTAGAAATTTATCAGTTTTAAGAAAATAAATAACTTGGAATATCTAAGAAAACAAACCATGGGTTTTCAATAAAACAAAGGAGGATTGATATTGCCTTGTGAAGTGCAGAGCGATAAATTGCTGGGACTTGGATTATTTAGTTTACCCTAGAATGCAAGCCTAGAAGTGCAAGAGATTTCTCTTTCCTTCAGTGATGTATTCCATGCTCCTGGCAAAATGACTTGTACATTGCAGGTGCTCAATATTATTTGTTAAATAAATATATTTTGACTTTGGTATTCTTTTACCTAAAGCAAAGATGCTATACTAACGCACTCAACTGGATTTTTCTCCTTTCTTTATATACACTTCTAAAAAATAAGTTTAAATAATGAGTAGTAAATGGGCTAAAGAAAAAAGCAGTTGAAAAGTAAGAAAGCTGTTCCCTATTAGCATCGCTGATTATGGAGTGTCACTCCCCTACCAAGCTGGTGGGCCCCAGAGGTCGCAACATTTTGCTCATATTGAATGCAGGTTACATTACTTTTCACTTCATTTTGTTGCTGTACCTGAAATATTGTCTGGCAGATACTTATTTGGATTTATGAATGCCATTGCTATAAATACAAATAGCTCAGAAAGGTAGGAGTAGTTAATAAAGTAGCTTAATCAGATTATTTAGAACCACAAATTTATCTGTTATCACTTTAATGAAATAGATAAAGGGCTTTGTTCCAAGAGAAATGTAAGTGCTTTTTGGAACATTCTGCTTAGGAAGTCAGTCAGGAAAACACAAGGCAATTGATTCAGTTGCATCTTGAGATTGTGGGAAATGCTCCAGGAAACAGAATAAAGGTGCAGAGAAAGAGGAGAAATGATGAGCGTTCCATTTTCGATGTTTCCTATAACCACCCCTTGCATCCAACATTGTGCAGGAAATCCTTTTGCTTGTGCTTTTCCTCTGGAGCCCAAGTGGCTCTCTGCTTTCCGAGGAGCATCGGCAACAAGAGACCGGAAAGGTGCATGATTTGAGGACAAGCTGGTGGCCTCATTTTGCATTATTTGAAAAAGTTTATATTGGCAATGGAAGGACCTGTTACCATCAATATTTAGCTACTTATTCATAAAGGAAAGGGGCGCTAAAGGAACTAGACATTGAGCACAAGAAACTGAGGAGTATGAGCCTGCTTCTTTAGCCAGGAAGCTGTGGCTTCACACTCCAGGGGATTACAGCATCAACAAAGTTTAGCAGGAACCGCGTTCTCCCTGTATGGGTCTCAGGAAATTCTTTTCCTCGTGACACAGCAAGAATTCCACTCCCACGGATAACTGGCCCTTTAACAGTATATCTGTGCTAGACTGGTTTACATACACACACAGAAACCACAGCAGTCGTTTCTTTTTAGATCTAATTCTCTGTCCAGAATAAGTTTCTGTAACACCCTGTGCCTCCTTGTCTACTAGAAAAATGCTTTCTCACTTCCTCAGTGAATTACAATGTTACTTTGGAAACATAAGAATTTAAAATAGCAGATGTCAACATTGAAAAAGTAGCCAAATGCAATGCAACATAAAGTATTACAATTGTTTTACAATGTGCATGTTCGATGGAACATATCACTATCAAAGTGCAGTAAATAATTTCAAAATTAAGGCTGAGTAGACCAGATTTAGTGACTAAGACAATGAGAAGTGGAGCTTCATAAATACAGGTCATATTTAATGAGCAGATGAAAAGAGGGAAAGAGCAGAGAGAGAGGTAAAAATAGTATTCTAAGGAAAAGAGATCGATCCGCTGCAGAACTGGAATTGTGTGATAATGGCTGTCTGCCTTCAACTTCCTCCGCATAAGGAACACTGATAAATTAAACTTAGCGGGGCCATTATAATACATGCTGATGACAGAATCATTCCAAGGCACTGAAAGATTAAAGCACGGAATTCACTGAAAGACAAACCAGAGCTGTCTTGAATAATGTAATATGCCTTCTTTTGTTTCTCCTTCAAACAAATCACATCCTGAAACTGAAGGATGCCTCTATTATGAGCAACAGAAACCTGATGTTAATAGCACAAGCTGATGAATAAACTAAGATACAGTTGTTAAGTAATAACCAACAGCTAATAAATAAAAATGCGGTTTACAGATTTAAAAAAAATTAGAAGACAATGTGAGTGAACAATACTTTCACAATCCTTAAAAACAGAGTCGATACCTGACAGTATTCCTACATGTAAGGTTTCACAAAAATAACTTGAAAAAATATTTAAAAATCCTTCTAGGAGTTATTAGGAACAAATATTGTTTAAGTTATGGTGAGGGTTAATGTCCTGTGTGAACTTGGCTAGGCCATCGTGTCCAGTTGTTTGCCAAACATCAGTCTAGATGTTGCTGTGAAGCTATGTTTTTTTTTTCAGATAAGATTTAACATGTAAAGCGGTTGATTTTCACTAAAGCAGATTACTCTTCATAATGTGGGAGGGCTTTATGCAATAAATTGAAGGCCTTAGGATCCAAGACTGAAGTTCCCTAAGAGAGAAGAAAACTTACATCAAGATACAACCCAGAAACCCTGCTGCCCTGAATAATTCTGACCAACACGGCAACATTGACTCTTAGTTGGGTTGAGCATCAGCCAGCCCGCCCCACAGATTTCACCTGCGCCTCCCTGGAACGATGTGTGTGCTCATTCCTTAAAGTCTCTCTCCCTCCTGTTGGTCTCCTTGCTTTTCTCTCCCCCTCTCTCTGCATTCTCAGGTAGCTAACGAAACATGTTTTACTTCTTGAGTAAACTTACAACTCATTCAAATAACTGGTTGATCATTGTAAGCGGAAAATTTGTAAGGGGGAACTGAGTACCAATAATACCAGACATCTATTTCTCATTGATTTAGATAATAAAACTTTGACATACATATAAAGTCATTGGACAGTTACATAAAAAAATCTCTAACACTATTTCTTAGATGGTGAACTACAGTCCTCACATATTATCCATGCCAGAGTCATCTGAAATACCTATTAAAAAGCAGGTTCTTGAATTATCTTAGCAAACCTATCAGAAGAAACTTAAACATTTATCTGACCAACAGTATCCCAGGGCAACCTTATGGCCCCTAAAGTTTGAAAACCACCGATCTTTAAAAGTTCTTAAATGTAGTTGAAATTGCAATTTAAACTGCAAAATGATAAAATATATTTAAACAATCATTAAGTTTATTATATAAAAATTAGGGCTGTAAAATGTGGTTATAATAACCACAAGTTGTTTACATTTTCAATGTAGTAAGTTATCTTTATAAATGTGAATGACACCTTATGCTTCAGAAATTATCATGCAAATGGTTTGGTAATTTAAAATACAATTGGAAATACGGTTTTCATTTATCTTTATATAGAACACACAGTGACAATCCCCAAAACATTCCATTCCCCCTAAATTTGATTGCAATATTTGCATACTTCCATATGACCATTTATAAAATTACTGTTTATGTACATATGTTCACTTTATTCTAAGTAAACAGATAAAAGTAAATTCCTGACATCCTAGTGTTACCTTGAAATGATTCTTTTCTCACTTAAAACCTGGAAGAGTGCCTTGATTAAAGTGCAGACTCATGAAATATTTGACTCAATTCCGTTTCCTTCTTTGATCACAGTGACAGGTCAGCAGCACCTGGACCTGTCTACCTCCATCCTCAGCCCTAGGGAAAAACAGACGACTTGCAACGAGAGAAGGGAAATAGGAGATGATCTCAGAGAATGAGCTGCATGGGCACCAAGTCCCGAAACGCTTGCCCTTTCTTATTCTGCTGTGTCAGAGCAGTAGCGCCTCCGTGTAGTCGAGGTCCACTCCAGTTATGTCGGGTTATCCCCAGACTTACATCCCAAATTTCCGTAATTATATACAGATGGAGAAAGAGAACAAAACGGTTTCAAGTAACTTTCCCAGATTCTGCAAATCTGCATTCACCTCTGTCTTTATGCTGTAAAGAACCATGCATTAAGCACTGTTTGAACTCAGCTCTTGGCCGCTTCACAGAACACAACAGGCCGGCTCAGCGGATGAGTCGGGGACTGCACAGCGCAGGCCCGACCCACAGAGTCAGTCACAGCGCTTGGCCACTGAGGCTCGGGGGGAATCTCTGACCAGAATTATGAGAGTTTGCTTGATGGTAAAGGCCATCTTTTACTCATCCATTTTCCTGTGCTTAGAAGAGTGTCTTGGAAATGAAAGAAATTCCAATATTGGTCAGTTAAATTGCACGGATCTAAATGTTGTTGAGCAGATGTAAGAGGAGCAGAAATCAAAATATGGGGGGATTCTATAACGGATCCAGATTTGTATAGAGAAACAAACGTGATATTGATATTGTCATCCCTTAAAAGAGGACAGCTCAGATGCTTTTCATTAAAACCAGGGTGAGAACAACTAGTGGTATCACACTTTTTAAATGACTTGCTTTAGTACATTCCATTTTTCATGTGACTCAGTTAATAATGTATGGTTTACCTTTGTCCCTCAAAAATCGCTGGTTTTAAAAACCTTACATCAGCGGTTGATATCACTTGCACTAATAATTTGGATTGTATAAAAACATGTTCAAAGAAAAGTAGGTAGCATTTGTTGCTAAATATCTTGCGCTGTTCTAAAAAAAAGCTCTATGATATGGACTGTGGTTAGAGGAGCTAGCTCTCTGCGAGCCAGTCCCCTCGTTTTGGATTTGGAGCCCAACTCTGTGACTATGTGACTCTGGTCAAGTGATCTGTAAACGCCCTTTACATTTTCAGAGAAAAGTAAAGAAGACAAGCGATACAGAGCTCTTAGCACTTTATCTGCCGTACGATAAGTGTTCCATAAATGTCAGTTAATTGTATTTCTATTTTTCAAAAAAAGGAAAGTTTTTCTTATGGTTTTACTCCAACCATCTTTACTTGGAAATTTGCATATCACACTTATCATCTTTACAGTATTTAATACAACCATCCAAGGAAAAGAGGTGTGTTTCTATCTTCTACTTCCATTGTTTTAATGTCGATGTACAAGTCTTTACCAGCTGCCATTAAAAAATAAAAACGTCCTATGTTAATTCTAAAATTAAATAAAAGAAATTCAAAAATTAATATTTTGTGTAGATTATATGAATTGAAAAAATTAAGTTTTCTGCTCTCTCTCTTTTCTTTTTTTTTAAGTGAATTTAAGCTCTTCAGTACAAATAATCCTAAACAAAGAGCTTTGAGGGAAAGACAGGGACAGCAGCCCCACCTCCTGGGCAGCAGGTGACACTTGCAACACTAGGCCCTGAGTTACAAGGAAACTGGACAGGAAACTGATCAAGGCAAAGGAGTAAACACATGCTCCCTCTGAGCATTTAACCATTTACCTCTACATCCATAACCATGTAGCTCCTGCAGTTTCTGCCAGGTACCCACGTCCCTTTCAAATGTCCTAAGAAATGCTTTCATCGCATCCAAATCCCATGAAGCATTCCATTACCCAAATATTTGTAGGGCATAAAAGCAAACCCTGGCAGTATGTGAAGCCATAAATGCTCTCTATGCTACTTGTAATTTCCACATTACTATTTTCAACAGTTATTCACAATCAGGGGCTTATGGCATGGCAGAACTCACATGCAAGGTCTTGGAAAAGTTGTCTTGCAAATGAATTAATAGTTTTCACTTTATGATAGTAATTGGTGACTAGCTGCAGCGAATCAGGAAACTGTTAGTGTCCTTTCAACCCCACAATCTTTTTTGTGCTAAACAGACAGTGGATTAAAGACTGTAAAAGCAAATCAGAACTAATATGTCCATTATACCTTATCAACAACACATAGATAAATGCAAACTATTTTGCTTAACTATTTTTTATAGATAAATATAAACAGATTTGTCAGAGTTTGAAAGTGAGAAGAAAATCATAAATTACTTTCCTGATAGACAATGACATATACTTTGATTCTAAGATTTGCAGAAAAGAATTGAGGTATCAGTTTCTAAGGAAAAAAGATAAAACCAGGGTATATTTAATCATTCTTTTATCACATTGAGAGAAATAATATCTGTCATCACTGTGCTTATATCTACAGGTTTGGGGGAATGGAATAGTAACTCTTTAGCCTTATTAAAAAGTTACTTTAATTTCAATCTAAGTAAATAATAAGGTAGTCTATAAAAATAAACTCTACAAAGACAGGTAGAGAGAAAGAGAAAGAGAGAGAGAGAGAGAGAGAGAGAGAGAGAGAGAAATGTATGTTACAGTATTATCTTCAATACTTAATTTGTCTGAAAGCAGGTATGATATAAATGGAAACTTGAAATTTTCCAGGACCCATTTTGAAACTGTTTTCTTATGGTGAAAGAACTGAAAGTAATTCAAAATGCTTCGAGGGTGTACAGTTCCTAAAGTAGCCATGCATGATCCCTCTGACATGTATGATTCATGAGTAAGTCTAATACACAAAACTATAAAATGTATATGAGACGTGCATGACAAGCAGCATTCACCAGCCTATACTTTTCAAAGTATCACCTTCCGAGGCTTCGCTCGGCATGTTGGGAACCACGTATAAACCCTCGGGGGGGGGGGGGGGAGCAGGTCCCAGCCGCCAGAGCACCTGGCCAGCCTCATGTGGTCATGAAAGCTCTTTTTGCCAGACTACATCAACTTCCAATTTCAGGGGACAATGGGAAGGGCTCACGGAAACAAACTTAAAGGACACATGGACAAAAACTAGGGGGAGGGTGGTATTGGGAGGGAAGTGGGGAGGGTTGGGGGGGGCTGGATTGGGAGTAAAAGGGAGAAAACTGTACTTGAACAATGATTAAAATTAAAAAAAAAGAAAAAAAGACAAAAAAACTTCCAGAGAACTGTATCTGAACCATTATTTTTAAAAAGAGCTATTAGGAAAACAGTCTTATTATATTTTTGATGTACTGAACACCAGCAAAAATTTATAATTTTTTTACCCTGCATTGAATACTGTACATTGATAGGCAGTTTAGTCTATAAAGATACACAAAAACTTATAATTATTTTAGAACTGTAAAATCACAATATTTAGAATTATTATATTTGAATATTTATTGCTTTTTTATGGGTAGGCATTTTGTTTTGTTGTCATTTCTGAATGAATGAAACATGGCCTTCAGAAGCAAAGGGTCGGTGATGGAGACAGGTCATAAAAATGGAAAACTACATGTTAGTGAAAAGTAATGAGCACAAAATTGTTACAATAAATATTTTCCTATATATAAGGAGCTCAGATCTCTTAAGGATGACTAAAAATAGAGTTTGCATATACCCCTTCAAGGAAATTTGAACTGTGATCCACTAAGCAGCCTAGATTAATTTCAAATATTTTCAGTTCATGCTGAGAGACAGAATTTTTTGTTATGATCATACCCAGTACTTGAATATATATATATATATATATTCTGCCTAATCACACCCCTGACTTTAGATGATACTTTTGTTTGATTGCTTAGGTTGTGTTGATCTCTGAAGTTTAAAAAATGGGCATGATAAATCGGGCTGTTGCCTTTCTAGATAAAATTTAACACCTGAAAACTACCCAGATTTATAATCAGGAATTGGCTCTTAGTTCTCTTTTGAACTTCATAACTTATTTTAAAACCTGAATTTTGACTACTTTTTCCTCATGTGTCTTGTAAAAAATGCCTTTGTCCAAAAGCAATAAATTCAGATATGACCCTAGGCTGAAGCTAGGAGAAAATATGGAAGCACTATTTTGTCATAGAACAGCCAAGACGGTAACCTGAAAGGATTTATACGAGGGGTGTGCGTCAAAATGCCAACATCAGGCAGCTTCATTATCCCCGCATTCTTTTCTAATCCACGTAGACATCAAGACAAAGGGCAGAAGATCCAGGTATAGAGACAGATTCTTCTCCTTGTTACTCATTATGATGCATACACATTTACGGTGACATTGGAAAGCAGTAAGAAATTTGCCCTTGTTAGCTAAAATAGTTTGTCACTAGTCAAATTCATCCTTAGGGCCATTAACTCTAGCAGGAATTTAAAAGTATGTGTCTTTGGCAGTTTTGGTAAAGTGACAAACTGTGTTCATGTATGTTTAAGAATTTCTCCAGCCCATATTCCATGTTCTATATTCGAAAAATGAGAAGCTGCATTTCCTAATACACTGTAAATGTAAAATTTTGTATTGTACATATAATGCATTCATTACTTTGGTGATTTAAGTATATTAACTTGTAGAAAATGATGATTATTTAAAACTCTCCTCAAAATCAGAACAAAATAGTCTGCACTTGAATTCATATTTAACACTGTCTTAGTTGCATTGTGTATTACTTAGAAGTTATCATTAGTAGCTCAAATTGGTACTTTTTGATGAGCGTGAAAAAATGATTTGTAATGACCGAGTTGAAGTATTGTCATGTATCTTTTAGTGTTTTCACAGGCTAACAACCTGCAATGAGAAGAGAAATGACTAATTAGATAATATTTGAGACCAACAAAGTATTAACAAATATGAACTACTAAACTGCTTTTTTCCTGAGGAAAATAATCTGACTAATAATATATTAGAACTGAAGCACATTCTGTAATAATAATAAGAGCAACAACAAAAACCAATTGGCACTCTCAAAGTTCCAAGCTCTTTTCTAAATTCTTTGCATATTTTGACTCCTTTACTCTTTAAATAACCCATGTGGTAGGTGCTATTCTGGTCACTCATTTTAAAGAAGAGGAAACTGAGGTCCAAAGGAATTCAGTGAGGTGCCCTGGTTTATACAGCTTGTAAGTGGCAAAGCTAGTATTCCAGCCCCAGCAATGTGGCTGCACAGTCCTCCCTTTAAATGTACTGCGCTGAAGTGCCAGTGACAGTGTGCAGGGGGCAGCCAAGGGGGGGAAGCGCTGAGAGAAAGAACTGGCTGGTTTGCACGTGTGTGAAGAAGCCGCGCCCAGCCCTCAGGCTTCCCCCATTCCTGACTTGGGCAGAGGAGAGCAGTGGTCCAGCATGTATTCCTCTTTCTTTCCTTCAGCTCCTCTGCTTTGTACAAGTCACTGGCCCTCTGCACTCCAGATTCAGAGATGAGAAGGGAGACTTATCCACTTATAGATCTAATTTCCTCTGCGACCTCTCAGAACGTTGTAAAATGCGCAGGTAAGAGCGTTTGGCTGAGCCCACAGTGATGATGCCCTGACTTGGGCGTCTCACGTGACCTCTTCTGCCGGTAGCAGCTCCGCACTGCATAACTGGCCTTCAACTTCGCGGGCCTAATTAACTTAATAAGGATATTTCATCAAGTGTTAAAGTAAGATTCCCCTCTACGAACAGATGGGATGGCATCATTTGATTTTAATTTTTATCCAGGAAAGAAAAAAGCCAAGTTTGAAGCTTTTATGCATGTAATGCTACCAATTTTAACTGACAGTTATGCAGTTCTTGGGAAAGGCATAATTATAGGCTAGCACAAACACGATTACATTTCCCCAAGAAGAAAGTATTGTGTAACTTCCTATTACAAGGGCATACATGAGGAAGATTATAATTAAGAAAGTAAAAACCAAAACAAAACACAAAAAAAACTCATAAATTAAGCATGAGTAGTTTCTATTTTTATACTCAGATCCTTCATTTTCACTTATATTACCATGTACAAATATTTGTATAAAACAATAGGGATAACAATATGAGTAACTGCAAAAATACAAACAAAAAACCCAAATAAGTATTTTAATTCTCTATTAATTATAAATATACTATGAAGGCCTTTTCCCCATATAGTTTAGTTCCAGAATATGCCTTTTCCCACTATAAATACACCAATATTATGAATTATAATGATTCTAACATCTTTTACCAGTTTTTTTAATCTCATGAGAAAAAAATTTCTAAAACCTGAAGATAGAGCTACATTAAAAACAAAGGATACTTTTCCAATTTTCTATTAATATTACAAACATTTCCTACAGACTCATAAGTTATTTTGATTCCTTTCACTGTAAGCAGGAAAATAGTACTGAGAATAGAAAATGCTGTAGAAATTTTAAAATGCTTAAAACGTTTTCTGTGCCTTCTAAATCCTTTGGACAGCTTTGCACTAACTATACTGTCTCTATGGCAGTTAATTATAGCCTGATTTTTGAAAGCTATTTTACTGAACTACTTAAAATAACTTTTGGTCATTAAGTTACAGATAATGTATGATTTTCTAAGCATCTGGGGTCCTATATCTATAGTATGTACTAGAAAGTTCAGCTGAACATTTTTTAATTGCTCAGATCTATTACTTAAAGAAAATTCTTATAAGAAATATCACAAAGCATTCAAATTACAAGGTGCTCATTAATATTTTAATTCATCTATGCATGTATTCAACAATCATTACCAAAGAGTTACTATATGACATTTCTATACTGTTGAAGAGTGATTCTTGGGCCATAATCATACCTTAACAAATGTAAAAGAATATGGAATGATGTTAGCAAAATGGCAGAAAAAGTATTTTTAGCATCTGCTCTCTCCCAGAAATATGTGAACCATTATCTACGCTCAAAAATAACTTCATAAGAGCTGAGGCTTCCATGTAAGGGATTATAGCACCTGGATGAAGCACATAAATGAGAAATGATGCACTAAGGAAGTAGGAAAGATAGATTCACATTATCCATATGATACTTCCCTCAAGCCTTGGCAGCCAACATGGAAAAAAAACATTCTCCCCAATGGAGGAGAGTGCCATAAATGAGAAGTTGTTATCAGCTTAAAATAGACCCTTTGTTATATCTATAATATGTCTGATGTAAGCTTTATGGTGACTACAAAGCCAAAACCTATAGTAAATTAACAAAATATTTTTTAAAAAGGAAATCAAAACATTAAAATAAAGAAAATCATCAATTCACAAGCAAGACAGCAGAAGAGGAAGACTGGAACAAGGGAACTACAAAGCAGTAAGGAAAGTCATAAAATGTCATTAGTTGGTACTTCTTCATCAATGATTATGTATAATTTGACTAAATTCTCTGAAGACATAGAGTGGAAGAATGAATTGAAAACTAATGCTATAGGGTGCCTACAAAAATTTAATTCAGCTTTAAGGATACAGATAAGCTCAAAGTAAAGGGATGAAAAAGTTATTCCTAGCAATAGAAACCAAGTTGGGCAGAGATAAGCTAAACTTATAACAGACTAAATGGAATTTAAGTTAAAACTATACCAAGACACACAAAATGTCATTATATAATGATATAGGGATCATTTTATCAAGAAGACATAACAATCCTAAATATATATGCATCCAAAAATAGAACACATAACTATAATGAGATAATAACATATCTGAAGGAAGAAATATACAGCATGCAAAAATATGAGAGAACTTCAGTACCCTATATTAAAAAATGGGTAGGTCAGACAGAAAATCAGTAAGGAAACATTAGACATAAAATATAGCTTAGAACAAACCAACCTAATAGAAAAAATTAGAAGTATTTAGAACTAAAGGAAAATGAAAACCAATTAAAATGTGTAAGATAGACACACAGAACTGTACTTAGATGGATATTGATAGCAATGAATGCACATACAGTTGACCCTTGAATAGTGTGGGAATTAGCGCCCTCAACCCCACATACAGTTGAAATCTATGTATTAGATTTATGACTCCTCAAAATCTTAACCACAGTCCATGGGGTATTGGTTCCAGGACCCCACATAGATACCAAAATCCACAGATGCTCCATACCCTTACATAAAATAGCATAAAACAATGCACACAGTGGGCTCTCTGCATCCAAGAATTCCCAACCACCCACTAAAAATACTGTGTTTTTGATCCACCTTTGTTTAAATTGCAGATGTGAAATTGGGGATTCAAAGAGCCAATTGTATATCTACTGCAAAAAATCTGAGCATGAGTGAATCTGCACAGCTCAAATCTGTGTGGGTGAGGGTCAACTATATTAGAAGAAAAGTAATGTCTAATATCAATATCTGAGCTTATATCTTAGAAACATAGAAAAAGTAGAGAAATTTAAATCCAAGTAAACAGAAAAAAAGAATAAGAACAAACATAAATGAAATAGAAAACAGGAAATCAATAGAGAAGCAATGAAACTAAAAGCTGGGTCTTTGAAAAGAATCAATACAATCAGTAGGTAACTAAAAAATAGAGAGACGACACAAATTACTAATATCCAAAAATGAAAAAGGGGGAGTCATTACAGATGCCATGAATTTTAAAAAGATAATCACAAAATAATACAAACATCTCTATGCCCACACATTCGATGACCTAGTTGAAAAGGACCATTTCCTTCAAAAATGCAACCTGACAAAATGCACACAAGAAGGAAAGACAATAGAACAGGCCTCTATCTATTAAAAGAATGGAAGGAACAATGAATAATCTTCTCAAACAGAAAGCCCTAGGCCTCGATGAGTTCACTGGTGAGTTCTACCACATTTTCAATGAAGAATTTATACCAAATCTCTTCAATTTCTTTCAGAATAAAGAAACGGAGAAAATACTTTCAAAATCGTCTTACAGGGCCCGTATCACACTTCTATAAATCAAACAAAGACATTATAAGAAAAAATTGCTAACCAATATCTCTTCAACAAAAGATTTAATGATCAAATGTAATAATGTATTAAAAATGTGTCCACCCCTATCCATGGGGTTTATTTCAGACATGCAAGTCTGGGCCAACATTTGAAAAACAATTAATGTAACTCATCACATCGATAGCCTGACAAAGGAGTACCACAATGACAATGTCAATAGCTACAGAAAATGCATTTGACAAAATCCAATAACCATTATTGCTATGCTCATGGTAAACTAGGAACAGAAGAGAATGTCCTCAACATGGTTAAAAGTATCTCCAGAAACCCTGCAGAAACTCCCACACTCAATGAGAAAAATCAGTTTCCCATTGAGATCAGCAACAAGGCAAGAATGTCCTTTTTCACCTGTCTTTTTCAATGTTTTACTGGTGAACTTACAAATGAAATAAATAAAATAAAATAAAACATATACAGAATGGCAAGGAAGACATAAAACTGTCTTTTCCTCAGAAAATCCAAAAATTCAGCACAAACACTAGTGGAACTAGTAAGTGATTACAGGAAGGTTTCAGAATTTAAAGGTTAATAAACAGAAGTCAAAACACTTTCTCATGTAATAGGCCTACTATTTCCCTCTTGTCTAAATTCTAAAACTCTCTTAACACTAGCTTTGAATATGATTCTGCTATTTCTCCTCCTGCTACCAAAACCTCTCCACGTTACCTAGTAAAGTACAGGATAAATGGTGTATAGAAAAATCAGTGAATTTTTTAAAATAAAGGGCCAGATAGAAATCCTTTTAGGCTTTCTGAACGACTTGGTGCCTGCTGCAATGATTCAGCTGTGCTGTTATAAAAAGAAAGCTGTCAGACAAGCTGAAGGGAATAGGTGGGTTGCGCTGAGTTCCAATAAAATAGAACTTATAAAAACAGGCAGCAGGTGGCATTTGGATTGTTAGCTATAGTTGCCAACCTCTCGTCTAGGTGCATACTACAAATGCGCTGGTTACCGCTTCTATGTTCCCATCATACCTCATCCCATTCTCCCTCCACACTGTGGTCACACATAATACCGCTCACTCTACTGTACTGCAAGCAATACCACAGAACCTCTCTTCCAAACTAGGTGGTTGGTGTGTGAGGTCAGATCACACTTAAAGGCCATAACACATTTTTAACTAATGAATACATAAACGTACAAAGTAAATAAAATTAAACAAAATGGAATAAAAGATAATCTTATACAGACACAACTTATATATTCTAGAGCTTAAAATATCTGTGAAAGAAAAGAACAATTCATAATCTTCATCAAAATGTATAATTTCTGATATAAAGAAGTATTATTTTATTTTAAGTATATGGATTAAAAAAGTTAAAAAGAAAAAGGTACTGGCATTAAAATATCTTTGTTTTAGAGTATGTCGACTACTTTTAGATATTTTAAAAGAATGTTCAGCTATAAATGCAAAAGTGTGATTTGCAGATAAAGTGTTATGGTTAAGTTAAATTACTCATTTAATCAGAAATGTGAATGGTGACATAACAGGGGAAAGAAGGGAAAGGATCAAGTCAAGAAACATGTGTACAGGCCCCATGGACAAGGACAGCAGGGGGGTGGGTTGAGTTGGGAGAAGGGGGAGGGCAGGGCAGGGGGGAGCATTGGGAGGAACTGGGAGAACTGCAATTGAACAACAATAAGAACATTTGAAAAACAAGAAACATGAATGGTTAACCTCTGAACAAAAAAATACCCTAATCTTTTAAAAATTCTGAATCATATTTTGATTATTTTAAAAACCTAAAATCATTATCATTCGAATCTGAATGCAAATGGGAAACTTTCAATTTGTTTAAAGAAGCTATTTTCTCTTTATTTAATTAAAAATAGTTTAGAAAATTTTTAATATCCAAACTAATCAAAACAGTTCATCTACAAGATTAAATTCACAGAAAAAAATAAAAGACTAATTATACAAAAATATCTTTCCATAGCAAAATGAAGTAAGTTATGTTTCACTGATTGATCCCTGGGTATACATTAGCCCCTGGTACTGCAGCCGTGTGTGTGTGTGTGTGTGTGTGTGCACATATACACATACACACATCCTGTCATATATATATCTATAGGTAATATAGATATATACAGCTGTATATGGACATATAGATCTATATATATGTACAGCGATATGTATCTATGTATAATATATCACATATATGACACATTTTATTATATATAATAAAATATTTGCTGCAAATCTAGGTTATCCATTTTTTCCATCCCACAATTTTTATCATTAAATATATAGTATATTGTACTAGAACTAAAATTTGTCTAGAATTTCTTTAGAATGCACAACATACATTTGTTGCTTCAGAAAGGTTTTCCTTAGAGGTAGATAATTCATATACTAATACATAGAAGATATTCTATAATACAACTTCCAGGAACTAAAATCACATTTAAGACAGTTTATTTCCTTCTTTTTGTTTGTTTCCTTAAACAGCATCATAGTATATATAGCTTCCTCCATTCACATGAATACACATATTACCCAATGATTTAATAAATGCATATGAGCCTGTCTTGAGTGCCAAGCACTTGGTCGAACACTGAGAAGAATATAATAAGCAAAACCAGAAATATTCTCAGTCTAGTTGGGGATGGTGGGAGAAGGAAAGAAGTAAAGGGCAAAAAGAAGGAGGTGGCAAAGAAGAAGGACAAGAAGAAAGAGGAGGAGGAGGAAGGGAACCACAACAAGAGAAGGATGGAGGGAGGGAGGGGAGAAGGGTGGGGAGGGGGAGGGAGGGGGAGAGAGAGAGGATGAAAGGGGAAAAGGGGGAAACATGGCCCAGATGTGCAACCATGTCTTAAACAGCTGGACACCCCCAACAACATACACAAACTGTCAGCTGTACAGGCACTGGAGAAGCCCCAGAGAATGGTGATGACTGAGGTAAGCAAACAGCTGTGAGCTCTGAGTACTCCAGCTCACTGACTTGTGGAAATGTCCACTTTGCTACCCAGATTATGGATGTCCAAACATAGCTGAATTTTCCTTCTTGTTGAGCTGTGGAGACATGTTTGATTTGGGGGGAGCTAAGGTGGCTAGAATTTGGGGACAGAATAGAAAGAAGCAAGGTCAGAGTTAGTTCCAGATATGTGCACAATGGTACTCCTAAATTTTGTCCATATTGATCTGTGTATAAATTGAGCAACTACTGAGACTAGGGGAGAAAAACAGCATCATACAGAAGTAAATAGAATAATGCTGGGTTTCAAACAAAACCAGGAATATTTTGTGTTCCCACCAAGCAGAACAAAGATCTCCTTACGCATGGAACCAAAATAGACCTGGACTAAAGGCTTTTGTGAACTTAAACTAAAAAAACTCAAGAGGCTCAAAATATGTCACAATAATTCAACTGTCTCACAGAACAAAGTTCAAAATTATTTATAGAAAACAAAAAATATTACTCAAAAATGTAACTCAAGACATCTTGTATCAAGTTAAAAACTACAAGATATGCAAAGAAGCAAGAAGTCACAATTCATAACTAGAGCAAAAATTAACTAATATAAGCAGAGCCAGAAATATCACAGATATAAGTGGTAAACATGGACATTACAAAGCTTATTAAAAATATACTTAGAATATTTGACAGTAGAGGAAGGGAGAAGCATCATAAGGCAAATTTCCACTTCTAAAGATAAAAATTCAGTATCTGAAATGAAATATACACTGGATATTAACAATCAATTAGACTCTGAGTAAAAACATTTGAGTAAACTTGAAGACATAGCAACAAACTATCCAAATAAAAAACAGAGAAAAAAGACTAGAAATACTCCAGAGGATCAGAAAACTAGGGGACAATTTAAGGAGACCTAACATACATTTAAACTGAAGACCATAAAGAAGGCAATGAGGTAGACAATCAATATTTGAATAGTAGCAAAAACTTGCCACTTATAAAGCTAAAGATCCAAGAAATTCAAGAAAACCTAAACCAAAAACATGTAAAGGGAGCTATTCCAACATATATCATAATTTTCTGAAAATCAGTGATTAAGAATCTTAAATCATCCTGAAGGAAGGAAAAACCACATATCATGTATGGAGAAACAAAACAAAAAATTGCTGTAGACCTCTAATCAGAAACCGTGTCACCCAGAGGACAACTGAGGAGCATCACTGAAGTATCATTACAGGGAGGGTGGTGGGATGCATGGGTGTGGGGGGTGGAGGGGGGACGTCAGCCCAGAACTCCACACCCAACAGAAATTAATGTATAAAATTAAGACAAATAAAAATGTTTTCCATCTAAAAGTATTCTAAATCATGGCATGTTCAATTATCATTTTGTTTACCTTATGGTTTCAGGTGTTTTAAGGACTGCAATTTTGCAAGCGGAACATAAAATTCTGAAATTTGCTAAAAGTTTAACCAAAATGAGTCTAAAAACTTTGTTTCCTTTGGAAATAGTGACACATACTCTGAGGTTCTGTGCAGCTATTTACTTCATTTTTCTTTCACTGTCCCCAATCTCTCCATGCTCCTTCTCATAAGACAAAGGTATACCAGGTGGCCGCTCAGAAACAGGAATGGCCAGTTGGAAGCAAGTCACCAGGCTTAGAAAAATACTATCAGTTAGGGTTTAAATAAATTATATACAATTAGGTAAATCAAATATAATGAATACAAAAACCATTCTTTTTTATTTTTTATTGAATACAGTTTATTGTATTTTTTCATTATGACATAGTCCCCTTACACCCTTCTCCCTCCCGGCAATCACCACACTGTTGTCCATGTCCATGGGTCCTTTTTCCTTTTTGCAAAAACTGTTCTAATTTGCTTTTTCTCATAAACTTTAAAAATACATACATACACACACTACTCCACCTTCAACTTCCCATGAATAAACATTTTGCAACCCTTGGGACAATGACCTCAGTGATAAGTTCTTATGATAGACAATGCATAATTGCTTTTAAAATGCAACATCAGGAGGAAGAAGCTGACATCTGCCTGGACATGGCCCCATGTCAGATCTCTGGGAACATATTGAGAACCATTAAAGTAAAGAAGGTTTTTGTCCACATAACACTCAATGCTTTTATCTGATGGCAATGGTTAGATGAATGAAAACACAGCATTACTATTTATGTATAATACCTACTTTAAAGAAAGAAAAGGTAATAACGACTATGTACTAAAAAAATAAGATATTTCTTTGTATCCCGTCAACACAATTTAAGGGGAAGAAACACCAGTCGATGCCAAAAGAAACAACTATGTCTGCAGCACCTTCCAGCCAACAGAGGGCAAGGCTGATACACAACAGGCTGCAGTCAGTGTTAATGTCTAGTTTGGGTCATAGTGTTGAAACTTCAAAGATAATAAAGCAGAGAGAAAAATAAAGTTTGTGACGTTTGAAAAATGCCTATTTTAGACAAGTAATAAAAAATACACAGCAGTGCCTAAGGTGATATTAGATCTCAAAAGGGAGCAATGAACAAATATTACTCAGATTAAAAATGATAAAATTTCAGATTCCACATTTCACACTTCAGCTTCTATTTCAATAACCTTCTCCCTAGTGACGGAATTTTCTTAGAGAGCCCCGCGTGCTTTCTGCATTAGTGCAACGAGAAGATGGCTCCAGGTAGCGCTGAAGATGTCAGAATGGTAGCGCTTTGTGTCTGAATGACACAAAGGGTTTCTTTCAACAGGCATTGTAGGGGGACACAGTTCAAGCAATAAATGGAGATGCTGGTGGTTAATGATTGTTAAGTATATAAACACCCCAGCAATTTAATTGTCATAATATTAATTCATGGTAATCATGACTTTAATATCTATAATAACAGAAGGAATTCAAGGCACAAAGAAGAAAAATATCTGCCAAGAAACTGAAAAGTGTTAAATCCAGCTTTCACCCCCCAGACAGTCTGATTTCAGGCCAATGAATGAGCACAAGCCACTATACTGTGATGCTTCAAATGATGACGGAAGAGGTGAAGCAGGCTCAGAAAACAGCCAATCCATGCGTTTGACCAAAAAAATGCTGTGATGCACTCTGTCTCTTGAGAGCATGCTTGTGCCTTTGCCTTCTCCCACTTCTTCTCCCTGCCTCCCCCCACCCCCAGTGAGTTACCTTTGTTCTTTTTCTCTCCTAAGATTCAAGGGCCCTTCTATGCCTCTGTATGTTTCTTAAGCCCGCATAGCCCATCTGGCTCACTTCTATTACCTCTGTAACTTTCTAAATAAACGTTCTCTTATAATTGAAAAAAAAACATGGAAAATACAACAGAAATATATATCAAGAATATAATATATTTTAGGGTTATATTATGGGAAACTTTTAATTTGATACTGCAAAATTGTGCAATACTTGTTTAGATATAAAAAGGTATTAAAGGTCAATGTTAACCCCCAGGTGATGCCAATAATGGTGATGATACTTAAGTTATACACTTCATGTATCAAACCTCACTAAATATATATACACACCATATAATCAGAATTTTAGAAGTAGCCATCACATATTCTTAAAAGAGAAATATATCTTTTAGCACATATAGTACTTTATCTTATAAACTTGCTTTAAAAACATAGAATAAACACTCCTGAATCTTGAAATTTGATGCTAAATCCTAATCTATTGATTCAAAAGTAGAAAAGGCCAGGTTCAGTCTTCCTTAACATTTTACCCATAACTGCACAGATGACATTAGCTGACAGATGGTGAAGGTCAACATCTCTGATTCTGTGACTGGAATTCAGGATGATTGTAACACAACAGAAGAAGAAAAGAATGCAATGCAATTCAATAGGACCAAGGAGAAAAATAGACTAGTTGTACAAACCCATGATGAGTAATGAGTATATATTCATGATAAAAATAGGAGCAGATCAAGGATATCCCAAAAACAGAAAGCTGGGTGACTCGACAATGTAATGCAATATAAAATATGCTTTAATTCCACTTAGAAATATTCAGAAAAGACTGGTTCATAATTATAACTCCATATAATTACACTGTATTTATACCTAAAATATACTAATAGTTCATTAATATTAAGAAACAAATGACATTAGCATTATCTTAGGAGTCACCAACATTTACATAATAGCACTTAGCAGTCTTAAGGATTTCTTTCAGTAGAAATTCAAGAAGTCTCAGAAAGGAGATATAAAATAGCAATTTAAAAGTTGAAAAAAGCACATAACTAAAATTAAGCTATTTATTTTAAATGGCAAACATTTATCTTAGAAAATAGAAAAATAGATATGCATTCTTTGTTAAAATTAACTTGAAACAGAAAAATCTAAAAGACTTCTTCCCACATGTACCAAATACCTTAAACATGAGAAAATCTGTTTAGGTTATCTTTAATCCAGTTTCTTTCATTTCAAAATGGTACTAGTTAGTAACTTAGATTTCTTCTACTTTGAGAATTTTAAATCAGATAAATACACTCTAACAAAATAATATAGTATATGTGTATAATTACTTTTATAAATGTGTATTGTTTCATTATATGTTTAGACAAGTTGATAAGAATGAAAATATTATTCTTGCACAGAACCATGCAAAATATATCAGAATGCATCTCTTTTCACTATCAATGGTATGTTATACTTTCATCCGTAATGATAGTAATAGATAAAAAAAGTGTGTGGTATACTCTTAGAGATAATGGAATGTGACATACCATTTCATATGGATAAATTAGATGCTTTTCTATTGATGAAAATAACTTCAAGTTGCTCTTTAAGCTTTTAAAAATGATTCATTTCTACCTCATAAAATACTCCCTTCATAATATATTTTTTACTTAAAGTCTGGTGAAGCTTAAATGATTTCTTGTTCCAGTCAAAAAAGAAATATCAATAAAAAGTAAAAAGAATTTTGAACTAAACAAAAATAAAAATACAACTTACCAAAATATACAAAAACTTATATTCAGTGAATATGTACATTAGAAAAGAAGTAATATCTCAAATCAATAATCTAAGCTTTCATCTTAGAAAACCAGAAAGATTGGAAAGTTAAGCCCAAAATAAACATAAGAAAAATAATTTCTAGAGCCAAAATCAATTAAATTAAAAATAGAAATTCAATACAGAAAAAACAATAAAGTTAAAATCTGGTTCTTTAAAATAACCAGATCAATAAAATTAATAAGCTTCCAATCACACTAAACACAGAGAAAAAAAGACACAAATTACTAACATTAGAAACGAATGAGGAGTCATCACTACAGATCTGATAGACCTGAAAGGATAAGTGAGGAACACTATAAAAAAACTCGATGCCCGCAAGTTTGATAAACTCAATGAAATGGACCAATTCCTTGAAAAACATAATCTGCCAAAACTTATACAGGAACAAATAGACAGTTTAAATAGGTTTCTATGTACTAAAGAAATTGAATCAACAATGAACAATCTTTTAAACAGAAACCTCAGGCGCAGATGGATTCACTAGTGAATTATACCAAAATTCAAAGAAATCATGCCAACTCTCTGGAATCTTTATCAGAATGTAGAAGCAGAGGAATACTTCCCAACTCCATTTATGAAGTCAGTTTCATACCAACACCAAAAAACAGATAAAAATATTACAAAAAAGAAAAGTATAAACCAATATATTCCATAAACATAGATGGGAAAAAATCTCAACAAAATCCAAAAAGCACAAAAAGAATTATGTGCCACAACCTAGTGGTATTTATCTCAGTCAGGCATGCAAAACAAGTACAATATTTTAAAAAATAATTCATCATATCAACATCTTAAAAATATACATGTATATCAAATTATATAAATGGATACGGAAAATCATTTGACAAAACAGAATCGCAGAAATGGAGATCACATGGAGGGTTATCAGTGGAGAGGAGGAGAGGGGAGAATGGCAGGGGAAGGTACAGGGAATAAGGAGCATAAAGGGTAGGTAGAAAACAGGGGGAGGTTAAGAATAGTATAGGAAATGGAGAAGCCAAAGAACTTCTATGTATGAACCATGGACATGAACTAAGGGAGAAAATGCTGGTGGGACAGGGGTGCAGGATGAAGGGGACTAAAGGGGAGAAAAAAATGGGATGACTCTAATAGCATAATCAATAAAAGATATTTAAAAAATCATTTGAAAACCCCAATACCCATACATGATTAAAAACTCCTGGTAACCTAGGAATCATGAGGGCCTTCTCAACTTGATAAACAGTATCTACAGACAAACCTGTAGTTACCATCACATTTAGTGGTGGGAAAGTTGTCGTTTTCCCACTAAGCTCAGGTACAAGGCAAGGATGACCCTCAGTAAGTTCTCATCTTTTCTTTTTTCTCTTCTTTTCTTTTTTTGCTTTGACTATTTCATCATTATTGTTCCTTTATATTCCTTATCACTGAATTCATTGTCATGACACTGCTTAACAAATCATACAGGTTTCAGGTGCACAAGCCACAAAACATCATACGTACACGGCACTTTGTGTTCACCACTTCAAGTCAAGTCTTCTTCCATCACCATTTAGCTCCCCATACTCTCAGCTACCTCCTCCACTCCCCCGGCAAAATAGAGACAGACTTATAGAAAGAGAGCATCCAGAAAGCTGCCGGGGTTGGGGACAGGGGTTTGGAGGGCTGACTGGGGGGGAGGCAACGTGATTGAGCCAAAAAAGAAAACAACAACCAGACCTTTATAACATCACACTTTGTCCTTCAAGATGCAATAAGAAAAGAAAATGTATACAGATTGGAAGTAAAACATAAAACTATATTTGTTTTCAGATTACGTGATCATCTAAGTAGAAAATCAAAAAGATTCAACAACAACAAAACCTCCTGGAACTAGCAAGTGATTAGAGCAAGGCTGCAAGATATAAAGTTAATAAGCAAAAGTCAGTTGTTTCCCCACATAATAACAACAGACAAGTGGAATTTGAAATTAAATACATAATACCATTTAAATTTGCATCCTCCAAAACAAAACACTTGAATGTGAATCAAACAAAATTTATAAGATTTAATGAGGAAAACTATAAAACTCAGAGGAATGAAGTGAAAATAAAACTAATAAATTGAGAGATATTTCATATTCATGAATACACAATATTGTCAAGATGTCAGTTCCTCTCAACTGGACTAATTCAATTCCAATCCAAATCCCAGGAAGTTATTTTATAAATATTGTCAAGCTGATTCTACAGTTTATATGGAGAAGCAAAAGCCTCAGAAGAGCCAACAAAATATTGAAGAACAAATTTGGAGGACTGATGCTACCCAGTTTCAAAACTTGTTGTGAAACCACATTAACCTAGATAGTGTGGCAGTAGCTAAAGAAGAGGCAAATATTTAACTAAAATAGAATAGAGAGCCCCGAAACAGACCCTCATAAATATAATCAGCTGCTGTCTGACAAAGGAGAAAAGCAATGATACAATGCAGCAAATGCAGTCTCTTCAACAAATGGCCCTAGAACAATTTCACATCCACATGAAAAAAAATCAGTCTACACACAAACGCTACACCCTTCACAAATCTAACTCAAAATGGATCATACATGTAAATGTGAAATGAAACACTCTGAGAAGATAATTTAGGAGATATCTTAGATGATTTGGGGTATATTGATGCCTTTTTCAGTAAAACGCCAAAGACATGATCCACGAAACAAGTAACTCATAGGCTGGACTTCAACATAAAAATTCTGCTGTGAAAATAAACAAACAAACAAACAAACAAACAAACAAACCAGTATCAAGAGTATTAGAAGACAAGCCACTGTGAGTAAATTTTGCACAGATATATCTGATAAATAGCTTTAGTCCAAAATAGAGAAAGAATTCCTAAAACAACTGTAAGAAAACAAATGATCTGATTGAAAAATTGGCCAAAGACCTGAACACCCACCTCAGGGGAAAAAAAAACAGATAGCAAATGAAAAGATGCTGCACACCACACGTCATCAGGGGGATGCAGAATAAAACCACCACAAGAATACGATACACCTATTAATGGCCAGAATTCAGAACACTGACAATACAAAGTAGAGATGAAGTTGCACAGCAGGCCACTTATAATGCTGGTGGGAATGCAAAACGGGGGGAGCCATTTTAGTAGTTGGGCAATTTCCTACAAAACTAAACCACGCTTGCCATACAATATAGCAGTCATTGCCCTTGGCATTTACCCAAAGGAGTCGAAAACTTATATCTACACAAAACCCTGCACAGAGATGTTTAGAGCAGCTTTATTCATAACTGTCAAGACCTAGAGGCAACCAAGATGTCCTTCAGTAGGTGAGCAGATAAATAAACTGTGAAACATCCAGAATATGAAATATCATCAGCATTAAAAAGAAATGAGCTATCAGCCCGTGAAAAGGTATGGCAGAATCTAAATGCATATTAATAAATGAAGGAAGCCAATCTGAAAAGCTATGTACTGAGTGTTTCCACGATACGAGATTCTAAACAAAGAAAAAATTATGAAGAAAATAAAAAGATGGGTGGTTTCCAAAAGTGGGAGTGGGAGAGAAATGAGCAAGCACTGTGCAGAGGATTTTTAGGGCGATAAAATTACTCTGTATGATATTGTAATGATAAACATATGTCAGCATACAACTGTCAAACCTATATAATATATAATAACAAAAGTGAACCTTAATATAAATTACTGCCTTTGGGTGATGATGTAAGTTCATTCTTCATAAAAACGGACTGTTTTGGTGAGTGACACTGATAATAGGGTAAGCTATACTTCTGGGAGGCAAAGGGTTTATGAGAAATCTTTATCCTCCAATTCTGTTGTTAATCTAAAGCTGCTCTAAAAATATTTCTTAAGGGCCAGAATCAAAGTAACATATTTATGCACAGTTACATTTAGCTTTGTTAGATCATTTTTGTATGTATTTGTAACTTTAAAGAATTTAACACATTTTTCTTTTGGCTGTTTGTCTTCAAGGCTAAAAGACCTGTGGGAACATACAGTTGGCTGGTGCTTTGCGGCTGTCAAGTTTTGCTAATATTCTCATGGCATACATATTGCAAACATGGAGACATTTTGTTATAACTGGCTTAAATCTTCCAAGAAAAAAAGTATAAAAAGGCTATTTATTAGTTGTTACTGTTACATTACTTGTTTGAAAAGGACAGTCTGCAAATACCCATGTGATGAGCCCTAAATTTTGTTTTGATGGTCAATCACAATTCCACACATTTTCTTTTTAATAAAATGTCATTTTACATTACAATAGAGTTTTATACGTACTGTAAATATGGCATTTACAGATCAACTTACTAAGCAACAAATATGCCTTTGATATCAAAATTAACCAAGAGAGTCCTCGGTAAAAAAAATATCTATCAGTCTCTTCTTTAAAAAAGTACTGTTATTATGCTGCATGTTTATTTGCTGCCTGTGTCTCCTATGAAAATATTACTCCATGAGGATGGGAACTTAGCCCATTTTACTCACTGACCTCAGGGCCTAGAATTGTCTCCAGCCACAGAAGGTAATCAATTGCTGTAGATTGCATGACTTGAGTGAATATGGGAATAGGATTACAAAAGTGTTGTCTTTCTCCATCACACTTTTGGACTAACTTTAAGGTAACCAGATACAAAAGTCAGAGCCATGGGTTAAAGATATATGAATGACTTCCTTCTCTCCCTATCATCCTGTAACAGATGGATATGTTTTACTGCTAAGTAATATTTTTACAATAGTATACAGACATTACTCAAATATTATTTTCTTGAAAAAATACAACACTAAGTATTTTCCTCACACATTATGAAGAAATTTGGTTTTGACTATATATGTTCAATGCATTATTACTTTCAATTGTACATGTATATTTTGGTACAGTTTAAGTAACAACATGAAAATTCTTAAATCATGCCAAACAAATTTATTAGTCATAAAATTAGTTATGTTATATATTTATCAACACAACCATTTCCTGATTTATGAATGCCTTATTAAATGATTATAGTTATTCAAATTTGCATTGCATCTATTATTTTCATGACGACTTAGTAGTTGATTTACTGAATTCTATTTCTTCATTAAAAGACAATTTTTTGTGGAAAAAATATATATGCAAAAACATATCCAACAAATAAGAAGATAAAAATACAAGCACTTTTTAAGATTTAATGTAAACAATGTAACTGATTGTAAGGATAAATATTTTTAGACACCATTATTTTGGAAAACAGTTTAACAGAAACCACGTCATGTATGGCATTAGTTCAAAGAAGTGTCACCTTTAAAACAATTCTATAATGTTTCACACCTTTTGAGCAGCTGGACCCTGTCATTTTGGCAAACAGCAGAGCCTTCAGGAGCTCGCGCCGGGGAGGCGCTGTTATCTTTGCTGATCGTCATGCCGGGTCATCTGTTTAACTACGCAGTGGCATTTTCACTGTAATTAAATTTCTAATTGCACATCCAAACTTTGTCTGTGGATTGGCATGCATGCTAAATTATGATTTGCAATTGTTGGAAACCATTCATTTAAAGTCTCTGGGGCAAGTTTTTAACATCTTGACTGTACCGTGGAAGTCATTTCCTTTAGAAATTATTTGAACCGTATTAATTGAACTTAAGTTTAAATATTTTAACATTGATACTGTTGGAGAAGGAAAGTTGAATATTCATATTGCATTTATGCTGGGATATGTTTATGGTCTCAAAAAAGAAGTTATTTGTACCAAAAACAATTAAAATAATGAATGCATATTAATGAAATGAAAGTTTTTCATTGTTATGTTGTGTTTAGGGAAGATACTTATATACTAAGAAGAATAAAAAACATTTCTGAATTACGATGAGAACTGGACACAGTTGAAAATTTGGCTTAAGCTACTAAGACATTTAAATTACTTATAAAAATGAAAACACAGTTAATTTCTCTAACTTAACAAATTTAATCGTTTTTAGTCCCATAGTTTATGGTATTGGCAGAAAACCTGTTTGCAAAATCTGAATTGCAACGTCCTTTGGGTAACCCATCTATACCTACTTACTGTAATGCTCTAATCAGGTCATAGCCATTTTTAAGGGCTGACACTGAAGGACTATCACATTAGTCTAATTAACCACTGCTGATAGCATGTGAATCATGGAGTATTGTGGATATCATTCCTACCTATATCTATATTAATATGGACTTCTAGTGCATGTGTGGGTCAATTATGCAAATTAAATAGAATTATTTAATTTTCCAAAAATTCTGTTTAAATATTACAGATTATGGACAGATATGTTTTAAAACATTGGTCATATTAAGACAATATCTGCTACACATAATTATTAAATAATAAGCAGAGCACTCATTGAAGTAAAAAGCAAAAATTTGCCTGCTTCAAATGTCTCTATATTTGACTTTATTTTAAAATGGCTAAAAATGTAATTTTAAAGCCTTACCAAAATTTTATTATGTCTTGCATTTGAAATAGTGAGTTCAAATATTGAAAAAATTGGAAACATTATTTCCTAAGACCTTTTTTATACTTTAAAGAAAATTCTGTTTTATAATTTTTAAATCAAGCAGTATCAATTTTCTTATTTTGAGTATTAAAACTACTACAGGAGTTTATGTTAATTCTGACATAATAAAATGATAGTTGATTTCTACTGAGAAGATAATTAGTATAAATGTTGAAATGGGTGTTATAAGAGAAAAATTAGGTGTATATTTTATCTACAATTTCTACTATTGGTTTATTATACTGTAATTATCCACAAAGATTTCTGAAAGAATAAAAAGTTTTTTAAAACTTAAATTTGCAACAGTAGTAAAATGGCTGCAAGTATAAGCAAGACAATGAGAGATGGGAAAGCAAAGTCAAAACTTCTCTTTTGCACTATAGTTTATAGCTCTGCAAAGAAGTTGGGACTCCGCATAGTTAATAACCATGTGTTATTATTTAGAGTAAAATATTTTACTTACAAATTTATTTTAAAACTATAAAATCATAAATTGAAACATTATATTTTAAACATAACATATTTTATACCTAACTTATATTGAATGATTTTAAAATCAACATTTCTCAAAACCCCCAAATATTTTACTTCATTTATGAGCTTTAGTATGTATGACTAAAGACAGCATTGAAAAAATACCAATTGCATGCTAATATTAAAAACAACTATTTGTATTTCTCATTCCATTAACACTAATCAATATACACGACCCTCAGAAGTACAACTATGAAAGATGATTTACAATTTTTCCTCACCAGAAGCATTTCTAGTTACAATTCATTTCTTTCACAGGAGTTGTTTGGACAGAAGGGCCAGTATATTTGGAACACTGTGATCACACTAAGGGCTTTGTTATTGCCAGCGTAATTAAATTCTAGATTTAGTGAATTATATACCAAAGTACACCTACTTGCCATTGGGAATAATTTGCCCTACAGAAACCTGTTGTAATATTTAAATGAAATTGTTAATCAGGGACTTTTACAGCTGCACCTGCTCTTATTTTTAGCAGGGAACTGTGTAATCACCGCCAGTTCTCCCGGACCTGGGCAGAGGAGAATCATGAACACAACAGAAGCATAATGGAAGAGAATCCCCATTTTCTGTGTTATCCTGGCTTAGCTGAAGAGTGAGTGGCATGGGTGCAGGAGGCACCAAGAACAATGGGAGGGGACTGGGAGTTCACAAAAAGGCCACGAAAATGGATGGGATTGCCTAAGAAAAGTTCAGTGATAAACTGATAACAGAATACAATTAGGAAAAAAGTTTAATGAAACAGACTACGGTAAATCCTCTTATTTTTAAAGAAAGATTTTGGAATAGAAAAGCAGTTTGAGAATTAAGGGAAAGTCCCACAGACATTTTAATTATGTTGTCACGATTAACTAAAGCAAATAACTGTCCCAATGAAAACAAAAACAAAAACTCTGTGGGTCAGAGTTGCTACAGGGTCATTTTGGAGCACCTAAGGAATGTTTTAAGGTACTGCAGCAAGTGAACTAATTAAATGTTTTCAGAGGAAGACTTATACTATGGCCTGAAAATTATTCATATATTACCTTGAAGTAATTTCTCCGACTTGTTTGATAATCATTCTACAATTCTAAAATTGGCTCTGCATGGTTATTATATACATTGAATATGGATTATACTTTCATAACCACATGCATGTGCCTTATAATACTGTGTTGCAAGATTTAAAGTTATGAGACTCATACGATTGTTTTTTTTAAGATTTTATTGATTTATTTTTAGAGAGAGGAAGGGGGAGAGAGAGAGAGAGAGAGAGAGAGAGAGAGAGAGAGAGAGAGAGAGAGAGAGAAACATCAATGTGTGGTTGCTGGGGGTCATGGCCTGCAACCTAGGCATGTGCCCTGACTGGGAATCGAACCTGCGATGCTTGGTTCGCAGCCCGCGCTCAATCCACTGAGCTACGCCAGCCAGGGCTATAAGATTGTTTTAGTGTTGCAGGATTTAAAGTTATGTATGTGATGTCGCCTATTAGAATGGCTGTTATCCACTAGACAGGTAATAACAAGTGCTGGAGAGGCTGTGGGGAGGAAGGAACCCTCGTTCACTGCTGGTGGGAATGTAAACTGTTACAGCCACTATGGAATACAGTATGGAGGCCCCTCAAAAATTAAGAATAGAGTTACTACATGACCCAGCAACCCATCTCCTGGGCTTCCACTCAAAACAATCGAAAACATTTATTTCAAAGGTATATGAGCCCCTGTGTTCACTGCAGCATTGTTCGCGGTGGCCAAGACATGGAAACAACCAAAGTGCCCTTCAACAGGTGCATGGATAAAGAATACGTGGTGGACACATACAAGGGAATACTACCTGGCCATAAGAAAGGATGAAATACTGCCATTTTAGACAACATGGAAGGATCTTGAGAATATCACACTAAGCGAAACAGGTCAGACAGGAAAAGTTAAGAACTATGATCTCACAGATATATTGGTCATAAAACTGATAGCAAAAATTGAACAAACAAGAACAAAAACTCATATACATGACAATATGGTGGTTACCAGAGGGGAAGGGAGTAGGAGTCTGCAAAGGGTAAGAGAAGAAGACCTGATTTTGGGGGGGGGGGGGGCGTGTTCAGTGCAACAGACAGATGATGCATCACAGGACTGAACACCTGAAATCCATATAATCTTACTAACCACTGTCAAACCAATAGATGTAATTTAATGCAAAAAGAAAAAAATGTATGTGATATAAGCACAAAGAATTTCATATGGTGAAGGTATTATGAGCAATGTGTTCAGGCAAATATAAACTTAGAATTCAACCTACATTCATGTTTTAACATATTATGCATTTACCTATTTATTATTTTATTGTCTGTCTCTGCACTAAAGCTCCTAAACAACAGGATGTCTTTTTCTGCAGTGATGGATGACCTCTACCTGAATGAATACACAATACTCGGGTGAGGCACATAATTTGTTGAATTAATGAATGAATGGTCTTGATCTGTAAAACACAGAAGCAGTAAATACTCATGTAGCTGTATGCATTTTAAATATAATGCTGGATTACTTAACTTAGGTGTTAAAAAGCTAAAAATCTTTATAAACACATTAGGTAGCAGAGTCTATAAAATATATGTCAACTAATAAATGACTAAGTGCCTCTTGGAAACAGAATAATCTAATCCTTATTTCACGAATAACATCACCTGAAAAAGGATATTTTGATTCCTAATAATTTGCATAGGTGGAAGTAAGGACAACTATATTGTAACTGCTGACTGGCTGATAGCAGTTGTAAGATGCCATTGATTATAAAACACAGAACCAATCCACCAATATTATTATTTGGAGAAAGTGTATTATAAAATTGATGAACTAGGATACACAATAAAATCAAGTGAAGGCTCATATGACCTTCCGTGCATATTACGCACAGGGAGGGTGGAGAACCTTGGGTGCCGTAAAGGACCTTGATTCCCCAGGTAAGGCTATCTCCATGAACGTATTTTAACTGGAAAACGTATAAAACAGTATGAATTAAATTTTCTTTTATTCCGTTCTTACAAAAGTGCTCTTTGAAATGTTGACTGTCCTTTAATATGGTGAAAGGATCTACTGATCTGGGATATTTGCATATTCATACTCTTTTTACAATTAATTCTAATTGCAAATTATTTAATTAGCATTCCAGCATTTACTTTTGTTTTTGCCCATTATAATGTTATAAATCAGTTCCCTCAGGGCTTGACTGCCTTTTTTTTTTTCATTGTTATTAAATTCCAGTTATCCCAATCCCCCCCCATTATTCCCACCCACCATATCCACCCCCATCTCCCACATTCAGCCCTCCCCACCCCTTGTCTTGGTCACCCTTTAATGCTGAGAGTACCTCTCTGCGGGTCTTCAGGATGGAAAGTAAGATTCTAGAACTCAAGAAACTAGTTGAAGATTTGCCTACTTCCAGCTTCCCCTGACAGATTCTCATTTGTATGGAGACAGGAGCTGTGATTTTCTTGGTCACAGCATTTAGCAAAGCATTGGCTGGCTTAATACTTTTTAGTTGAGTAAACCTTATTGCCATTTCTATAGACTTCCTTACAGAATCATGGTTACCTAAATGAACTATCCTAAACTGATGCTTACAAAATATTATGTTGCCATCTGAAATCTCACTTAAAAAGATGGTTAGGTTAGCAATATACCTGTTCCGTACTTCCCAGAAAATATTAATCAGTTTGCCTATCCAAAGTTCATTCCAAATTTATATTCAAAATTCAATATTCAATGTAAAGAGAAAATTAAACAATTTCAAAAAAGTTGCCTCACGGAAAGTTCTTACTATACACGTCAACCTAAACCAAAACAAGAAACAAAAATGAAAATACTCTTCGGTGCTTTGGAAAACAAATGACTTGTCCTGCCTGAAAAAACAAAGTGGCTGATGTCCAAGGAAATGAATGACCACATCTGGTCTCAGGGAAGGGAATGCTCAATCAGAGTCGGCTGGGGCGTCACAACCAGGTAATGGAAAATGACTAGAGGTGATTTTTATGGTGGTAGTCATGATACTAATGATATTTTGCCAGTAGCGAGTATTCACGGCTCTCCTGTGGAGCACTTTTTAGCACAGAGCAATAACCTAGAACAATAAGGAAGGTTAGAAAATAAACCCTTACAAGAAAACACAATTTTATTTATCACAGCAATGTAAAACAGTAGAAGGAATTATAGTAAATGCTCATGAAATAGGCACCACTAGCAATATTCTAAGGAATTTATGTCATGTTCAAAGTCACATGTAGGAGGCCTCGTATCATGACACTTGTGGTGGCAGCAGGGAGTAGGGGGCGACCTGGGTCTCGTCAGCAGGGTGGACATGGTGCAAACCTGGACCACATTCTGTGCAAAGACCAGACTTCTGAACGATCTTAAGATACATATAGCAACATGGGTACATATTTTGATTTTAGTTAACATATAAAAGAATGAGTCTGAAATCTACATAACACAGTCATTAATACAAATTAAATGTGCTCGTACACAAACAGATGTTATATGGTTTCCAAGATGCATTCATATCTAAGGACATAAATTCACTGACAGTTACCTACAGAGGAGATGGGAATGGGAAGAGGCTTAGAAATGACAGGAGCATGTTAAAAAATGAGACAAAGGAATTACCAAATAAATACAGAAAACAGTCAATGAACTGAGGGGCACAGAACTTCCAGTCTGCGCAACCGAGATAAAATATTAAAAACTAAAACCTTCCAAATTGCCTCCAACAGCTATAGCATATCAGAGGAATTTTATATGTATCAGTTTCCTTCTTTCACTTTAACTCTCCAAAGAGTTCATTTGGCAATTCACAGGAGTTTTATAAAAATAGTTGATTTATCTACCATTGTCCTTTGGCTGCTTTCTCAGGCAACAGAAAATTGCATTTTCCTAAAATGCATATTCCATTAATGCCTTCCTTGTATATGGGGTGACATTGTATCACATTTATAAAAGTGAATCAGACATTTAATATTCCTTTAATCTAAAACACCTCTAAACTGTGTGATTTAATTAACAGATAATTAAATAACAGATAGGAGAACTTTAGGGACTAAGGCATTGAGGATGTATCAGGATGAAGGATGTTTACACTTAACACAACCATTGTCTCCTGACTCAACGGGGCTGGGAATTGCAAGCAAGGCAGAGCCAGTGCCCACTGATAACAAACTGTTCATTAAAGCATTAGCCTCCCTGAGCTTCCAGAATGTCAAAGCCTCCTCTCCTCACACATCCATGGGAAAATAATTACTGAGCAAAAAGAATGCTGCTTTGCATTTGTAATAACAGGCAAAAATTACTGTATTTTAGATTCAATTTTTTTTTCTGGACGTACTCATTCCTGAGTTTCTTTTCTGATGGGCATGATTTGTGATCATTCAATCTCTCTTCCACTCCTCTGCCTTTCCTCTTCTGCGTGGGGAAAGTGCGTTTTTGAGTGGACATGCTGTCTCATGTTAGTTTGTGTGGTATATACGGGCTTCAACATGAATAATGCATGGCACTCAGAGGTGTGAGTTTGCCAAAAGCACGTGATGTTAAAGTGCAGAAGACAACAAAGATATATTTTCACATGTGGTCATTGTAGAAGATAATTTGGAAATTTAAAATTGGTAAAGGGCAAAACAAAATGAGCTTAGTGTAATCTCACATTAGATACATGGAAGCAAAGATCCACACGGTTTAGGAGAATTGTCCAATGTTCTACAACCAGTAGTAGGGGTTCAAGTTCAGAAAACACATGCCTGCTACTTCTGTACTATGACGAAGCATTGTGTACTGAGGATAAATTAGTTGATATGAATTCACTCAACTCAATTCTTCCAATAGAATGGCCAGGACGCTATGGTGGGGAGCAAGGGGTGTGGAGTCAGAATGCTTGGAATCAAATTCTGTCTTTACTACCACTGACTTTTGGCAAATCTCTCTAAGCCTCAGTTCTCCTATCTTCACAATGGAAAAACTCATAGGATTTTTAGAAGATCAATTACTTATGTAAAGAAATCAGCACAGTACTGGCACATAATATTTTCTAATGTATTACTTATTTTAAAACCATATTAATTCATCCATTCACAACACATTTGAATTCCAGTCCCATGCTAAAGGCTCACACACTTAGGTGTATTCCTACAGTTAAGTTTATATAGTGGGTTTTGTTTGATACATGGCTCTTCAGTGAATTCAACAATAAGCTTCTATCTTTTTTTATCTTGCACCATGTCTGATATTTATTAAAGTCAGTAAATCCACCAACAAGCCTTTCTAAAATGCATTTGAGAATCTCTGTACTGTCTCATTGCCAATTATCTCCATCTTCCCACAAGACATCCACTACAATTCCAACGCTGGATCTTATAATATCTTAAATAGCTTTATCTTCAACACCTCGACTCTTAAGTCTTATTTTATACAAAGAACAACAGTCTGTCCTGCTCTCTAATACACTTACTCCTCAAAACGGGCCCCTTTTCATCACTGACGTCGGAATCCTTGCTGCTTTCTGTCTTCCTCCACTGTCCCTCTTCCCAGTCAGTACACTAGCACCCACGGCTAGAAACTTCAAACACAGCTGAACCACTCTGGTGTTTGCTGAATGCTCAGTCTGCTTCTGAGTATTATCGTCATTTAAAGAAGCCAACATTCAGTCATTTAAACTTTTAAAAATAATTTTACATTTTATTCTATTACAGTTGTCCAAATTCCCCCCCCTTTGCCCTCCTCTGCCCATCCCACTCCCAGTTCCCGCAGTCAGTTCCCACACTGCTGTCCATGTCTGTGGGGCATTCGTACATGTCCCTTCCCCTGAAGAATAGAAGGATCACCTTTCTAGAGGTCAAAGCAAACATCAATGTGTTCCTTTTCCTATAAGAATAAAATATTACATTTCTTGATGTTCAGCACCAATAACTTAACAAAATGAGCTCCTATGTGAAATTATTCTGAAGACCCTTAAGCTACAGCACATCATAGTTCCTAATACACTGATCCCATTAAGCACTGGTTCTGGGAAAGTGAAATATATGTTGCAGACTGATGAGCAAAGATTTTTCTGGTATCTAAAGTTGCTATAGTCTAACTGCAAATGAAACTGTTAAATTTAACTAGTTATAAGATCGTATCAAGAGTCAAGGGGTAGTAAAAATACAGGTTTTGACTTTTCTTAAAAGTATTTTTATCTTACTAAAACTGTTAAATACATCAGTATAATATGTAGTTATAACCCAAATCCTATAATGATAGAAATTTGGCACCAGGCATAATATTTTCCAGGAAAGTAGCTAATTACTAGCTTGATATTTAAAATTACATGTTTTCTGCATTCAGCATATACATGTAATAAAACCATATGTATACATATATAATTGTATTTATATATGTCTATATGATCATTTACTACATGAAATTACATATTATAATCTCTAAATACAAGCAGATAATCCTCGGCCTGGGACCCCCTGCTGCTCTCAGTCAGGATGAGAACTGTGGACCAAACTGAGCCGGGGCACACTCACTGTGTCACCGAGCAAGTCGATGTCATGTCCCTGCCATCTTGTGTTGGAGGAAAATGAGATACAACGAGAAATGAGAGGAGCGTGATCTACATAAACATACGTGTTCTCACCCATTGGGGGGTATAAAGGTAAACCAGGGGCAGATCAAATATCAAGTTATCCCGAAAATTGGGAAGGAGTGGATTCTCAACCAGAATAGTACCTACTGTGTAAATATATACAAGGAGATGAAATAAAGTATGGTAATAAAGTGGGACACAAGTTAGGAAATTAATTAAGGAAAAAATATACCAATGAGATGAGAAGCACTTAACCATTTTGAACTTTAATTTAAATAAATATAAATAGGGGGGAAAAGATGCCTCCCAGCTGTGAATTATATGGCACTAATAGAGTATTGAATAACAACAGCAAAATAAAGGTAAGCAGTTATCTATATTTTCCCATTATTTTGACTACTGTTTTGCTAGACGATAATATTGAGTATTTGTAAATTTCCCATCTACATTTTAGATTTTCTTGTGTTAATTATAAGTGTAATTTTCATATCTTGCATAACCACCCCTCACAAAACAAAGGCACAGACTAGCATGGTATAAAAGAAGTACATTGATGCACAAAAAATTCAGGTTTTACAATATACACTCTGGGTACCGACAAACTAGTTATTTAGTTTCTGTTAGCCTCGGTTTTTTTTCCTCTATAAGCAAGACCAAGGCCATGCATAGTAAGTTTTATTGTGAGGGTTAAATAAATATATATAGATAGGTATGTACACATATATAATGCCTTATAGGTAGTAGGTGAATAATAAGTAGAAACTGTTATTGCACTTGTCAATGCCATTCCATAAGTGAAATTCTATTCCTTAGTAAGAAACATGGTGATAATCATCAACCTCTGAGTTTGATGTATTTAGGTTTATGAAAATGAAAATTCTTTAGAAAATCTCTTCTTCAAACAACCACAAAATACCTAACACATTTGGAATGTTAGCACGTTTGTGAAAAAAAAAATGTGCATGAAAAAAGTCAGTTCTTAAAACCAGTACTTCTTTTTAATAAAAGGCTAATTTTCACCAGAAAGGAAAGGTGGTATAGTAAAAGGCTTATCAGTCAATAATTATGAAAAAGTTGGAAATTTAAAAAGTAATAATTAGCAAGAAGAAGGAATGGAGGAGGAAGAGTAGGTAGTTAAATGTGAAGAGACTCATATTAATAAGAAGTTCATTCCTTTATTTACATATTATAATTTCATTAAGTTATACAATGTTACTGAAAGGCATTGAAAATCTGTAAAAGTACAGGATGCAGACATATGGTACATGGAACAAAACTGTTGCCAAAGGAAAAATCACTCTGAGACACCAAGTGAAAATTAAATGTTAGAACAAATATATAAGTAAAGGTAATTGCAGCATAAGATTGTTCAAATATCCTTCTTTTACAGACCTCATCAAGCTTTTAACTCTCTTTTCTACTTTATAAGCTATTTGAGAATGAATTATCCAACTGCTATTAAAAATGAACAACAGTTTTTATCGACAATTGGACCTTTCTCTTCTTAGAATCATGGAAATACTTGGACCAGTGAATACAACACACTTTTCTCACATTTTTTTTTCTTATTTACTCATCGAAAACAAAGCTTCGGCCCTAGTTAAACCCAGTTCTATTCTCTCCCACACCTACTGCCGAGGGATGAATACGGATAGAGAAAGTGGCAGAAAAAAACCAACACTGGGGCTTCATGGCTTCATCCATTTACATTTAGCAAGACCAAGTCTGTGGGCACTCATGCAGCCCCATAAGGCTACTATATTTCTTGTCAAAAAACTCTTCTCTCCAAGTCAATGAACCTGTTACACATTTTTGCCCTTCCAACTTCCTTTGCCGTTCTCAGGGTCAGTTTACTGTCTTGCTCCTTATCCCGCTGAGCAGTTCATTCTCTCATCACCACCATTGCCACCGCCCTACAGGCCTCTCTGCTGTTCCTACCCACTCTCACTGCCCTTCACCACACGAGTGTCTACCTGCTGCCCCTCCCGTGGGTGGGCTCCCTCCGCGGTGCTCTGGATCCTACCCTCTCTTATCTGCGCGTCCACTCAGCTCTCCAATAAAACCCTGCTTCTCCTCATTGTCAGCATTTTTCTCTTTACTTGGTCATTTTCATGGGCTTAAACTATGAAAACATACACCTCATCTTTAAAACAAACAAATCTCTCTTGATCTACCTTTGCCTCTATGTCCTGATTGCATCCGTCTATTCATGGCTAAATTCCTTAAACGTTCCTGCACTCACTGTCTATACATTGTCTAGGCTCATCCCCTCTTAAAATCTTCTTTTTTTAAAATTTTTTATTATTGTATTTTTCATTACCATTTATCCCCCTCATACTCCTTCCCCCTCACACACCACACTGTTGTCCACATCAGTGAGTTATTTTTCCATTTGCTCAACTGCTCCACTCCCTAACTGACCCCCCATAGCTGTCAGCCTCCTCTCTGACTACGAGTCTGTCTCTCTTTCGCTTGTTAGTTCAGTTAGTTCATTGGATTCCACATATGAGTGAAATCATAAGGCATTTGCCTTTCTCTGACTGGCTTATTTCACTTAGTGTTAAGATCACAATCAAGGGGGATTGATTCTGGGAATGCAGTGTTGGCACAACATTTGCAAATCACTAAATGTGATACACCACATAAACAAAATGAGGAATAAAAACCACATGACCATATCAATAGACGCAGAAAAAGCATTTGATAAAATCCAGCACCGATTTATGAAAAAAAAAACTCTCAGCAAAGTGGGAAGAGAAGGAGCATACCTCAACATAATAAAGGCCATATATGACACGCCTACTACCACCAGGATACTCAATGGGCAAAAACTACAAATGCACCCCTTAAGATCAGGAACACCACAGGGATGTCTGCTTTCACCTCTCTTATTCAACATAGTACTGGAAGTCCTAGCCACAGCAATCAGACAAGAAGAAGAAATGAAAGGCATCAAAATTGGCAAAGAAGTAACACTGTCATTATTTGCAGATGACATGATACTGTACATAGAGAACCCTAAAGAACCCACCAAGGAACTACTAGCATTGCTAAATGAATTCTGTAAAATACCAGTATTCAAAATTAATATCCAGAAATCAGTTACATTTTTATATGTCAATAATGAACCCAGAAAGGGAAATTAGGAAAACAATCCCATTTACAATTTCTTCAAAAAGAATACAATACTTAGAATTGATTTACTAAGACAGATTTACCTACTTAAGAGTTTTTAATCAAGCTTTTCCCTTCCCCACTGTTCTTGACAAGTGCACTGATCACCTTCACTCTGTCAGATCCAATGATACATTCCCTGTCCTCTTATTTCCCATCCTCTGGTAAGTAAGTAATAACACCGTTGATCACTTCCTCTTTCTTGAAGTACTCTCTTGACTTTGTTTCCACGTTTATCTTGGAAATCTCTCTTAATTTTCCTCCCACATTAATGTCTTCTCTTTTTGTCTTTCCTTTAGAGCATCTTCTTTGTCTCCCAAACATTTACTGTTAGAACACACAAGGGCTCAGTGTTCTATCTACATATACCCTATACGCCCTACACAAGAAATTCAATTTAGCCCTTCTGTGTTCTTGAGACTGCAAGGTATAGATTCTGTATACTGCTGACTGTGAGATGCAGCCCTCCAGCCCCAGCTCTGTGTCACCCCAATCTCCACAATGCTATATCCTGATTTCTATATGATATGGCCACATGATAACTGAGAGGCAACTCAGACTCAAGTTCAAAATACACAATCATTGATCCAAATCCTCACAATCAATTTCCCTTCTGCATTTTAACAAAGAACATCATTACTTACCCAGGTACTCAAGTTGAATACCTTGGAGTCCCTGATGACTTTCTTTCAAATGCCATTTCATATATATTGATAAATTCTTCTGACCCTACAATTTATTAGCTGAGCACCCCTCACCTCTCCATTGCCACTACACAGAGGCAAGCTTCCATCTTGTCTCCCAAATGCTGATACAACAGTCTTATAACTTGCCTCTAACAGTTTATATTTTAATCAACATATTCCTTTAATGTTAAATCAAATTATATTACCACTCTAATCAGAACATTCTACGGCTTCCTATCACAATCAAAAAACTCATTTTAAGGTACTTACTTGATCTCTGAGGTGCTACATAAATCTGGTTCTGGCTTTTTGAAAAAAAATTGTATTTTACCATTTACCCCTTGTTCTCTCTTTGGTCACATTGGCTGCCTCCTGGTCCTTGAAAACAGCAAGCCTGCTCTTGTCCTAGGGCCTTTGCAGGCACCCTTCTCTCTGACTGAGTGGTCTAAGTCCAGATATTTGCATGACTTACTTTTTATTACAATTTCTGTTCAAGTATTATACCATCTGAAAGATTTCCCTGTTCCTGCAATCTAATGTATTATCCTCAATACTCTCCACCAACTTATAAGGCTTCATTTTTTTCTTTATAATATCTAATAATATACTTGCATCATTCATTCAGGTTACGTGAGGGCAGAAACTCTGTTCTGGTCTGATATATTTGTAGAAGATACTCAATATACATTAAATAAGCAAATACAACATATACCATTCCTTGCAGCCATAAGTTCATATATAGTTCCAAAAGATTTTTGGACAGCAGCTAGGAAACAATGTTTCCTGAAATACTGCTCTTTACTAGATGGTGTAAAATGGTTTGAGTGGCTGTGGTCTCTCAATAACAGCAAGTTTGATTGAAGAGCCCTGTCAAGCTATTTGGGCTTTAGTTATTAATCTGAAAACTGCGAATGACAGAAAAGTTGATGAATCATGCCAGTTATAGAAGATTGCTAATTTAATAAGCAACTCATTAGAATTTACTATGGTGTCTCTGAAGTTTAATGAGCAGAAATTTTCCCTCTAATTTTTCTGAAGCAGTAAGATGTCAGTGAACTGAATTGATGCTTTAATAATAGTGATTTCTTCTCTAATTTCTTCTTCATGAGAAATTAGCCCACGTAACCCTCTAAATCGTATTCACGTACATGAGTTGTATCAGTGTTAAAAATCAGAAGTCATATAATTTATACTGTTAAAGTATATTACACACTACATACTGTAATACCTGGATTTAGCCCTGTGGCAACTAATTCGTGGTTATACAGTAATGTATATTCACATATTTATCTAATCTGTTTGTGTAAGACAATAAGCTCTAACAACAGCAGTAAGCACTGCCAAGACCTTTAATGGACACTCTAAATACATCAATTAACTGACTTCCTTTAACACAGCTCCTTTTATTATCATCTCAAGGAAAAGACCAAATTTAACCATTTAAAAATTATAACATGAACTTTCACAGGTTAGTTAATAGTGCTCTTTAAAATCATGCTGCTTTTACGCCCAAAATTAAATCTTTATAGGCTTCTCTAAGTGTTAAAACTCGTCTTTCTTCCATGTGCAGTCAGATTTCCTAGATACTTCAGGAAGTCAATTTTATGATGATATGGCAGAAAAAAGTGTGCTTCTCAAAATGATGTCCTTTGAAATCGGACAGAACTGAATTTAATACCAGAGCAGTCACCTAGTAACTGTGACCTTGGGCAGTTAGCTTAATCTCTCAAAGGCTCCATTTCTCCATCTTTAAAATAAGGGTGAATCTGTTAGAGAGAATTGCTGTGTGGCTCAGCCACAATACACACACTTGCGTAAAATACTGACTTACAGTAGACATTTCATACATGTTGTTTTCTACTCCACTACCCCTCTTAAAATACTGACATATTTGACACATTCACCCTGCCATTCTTTAAAAAAGTAGTTCTTAGGCATAAACCAAATGCTAGCCACACAAATATATTAATGAGCAAGCCAAGTTTCTTTAATTCAAAGGTGTTGTAAGAACTGAGACAACTGTTAATCAATTTTTGTTCATTTTACCAACACGTACACAAAGAAAAGTCTCCAAAAACCCTATTATTTGAATAGATCTGAAATTCACATTTAGTAGAAAATGTTGAAATGGATTAACGACTACCAACCCAATGACTTTTATGGTGATATTTAATTTCAAAGGCTGATCTTTCTTCCAGTCCTAAGGTTTAAAATGATGAAAATGGAGACCAACAGCACCTAAATAAGCATTTGAAAGATTACGTCTATGTTCACTCATTCACAAGCTTTTTAAAGAACTTATGGTCCTCATGATAAGTGCACAGCCCAATTTTAATGGTTAGGTTGAATAATGTTGAATTTTGTGAGGTGTCTTTTAGATAACTATGAAAATAATCCTGACTTTTCCTCTAATAAATTAATATGCTGGGTGGTTTAAATTTTTTACATTCTTTTCCTATACTATTTATAGATTCTCTAATATTTAAATAAACCCCACTTTGTAATGACAAAAACGTCTCTTGATTGGACAGAAATATTAGAAAAATGTGCTCCTTCTTGTGGAAGCCAACGGCACCGCTGAAACAGGAGCCAGCCCACAATTTTTCAAAGGAAGCGTCCCCTGGATTCCATACCACACTCCTCCCCACAGCAGGCTTCCGTTGGGCAGTGCACATGCTGCACACCTGTATGTGGGAATCCTGAAACAATTCCATGCATCTAGCTATTTATTTCATTAGCTGGCACACACATATTTGCTTTTACATTGTAGAAATAGTCTAAGCTCAGGTTCAGCGTTGCTTCCCACAAACTCTGAAAACCATATTTAAACATGACCTTAGTTGTACTTTTGCAAAGGGAATGAGTCATTTGGTTCTCTTTTGTGCTGCCAATAAAGCACATGCAAAAAGGCAGCTCCAAATCATGGCCTGGTTCTTTAAAAATAGCTCAGTGAGGAGACTGACCAGCATGGCTGACACATAAGACACTTCCTCCTCAAGACCAGGACATCTGGGTGAGAAATGCATTCATTTGCTAAACTACTGTGTAGGAGCCCCTAGTTGATCATTTTTACTAAAAAGTAATTAACTAAGCACAATATAATAGTTGACAAGAATATTAGGAAGGTTTCTTAAAAATTTAGATAAATTAGCTGTGATTAGAACTAATGAAGTCTCTAAGAGTACCAGACTTAATTGCAAACATTGTTCACATGGTATGCCTAATAATTTGTATAAGAAATCTAAATGAAATTAAATAAATGCCCAAGTGTATCAAGGTCAGGCTTAAATTAAAATTCCAAAAACATGAACATTACGAACTGACTTACATTTTGAACTATTTTGATTCATTGTTTAAACCCAAATGTTACAGTGTTAGGTGATATCACTATTGCTATAATTGGCGAAGTAGTCACGAGAGAAGGAAAGTAAGTGTGAAGCCAGAAGGAGAGAACAATGGAAAAGGCAAAGACACAGGATAAAGCTGACGGGCAGGCGCCCTTCAAGGTACACGTGGTGTCTAAAGGTGAGTCAGACTAACCTGCTACCATAGACCGTTTTTCATCATTGTGGTCACAAAGAATTGTAGCCACTTGGATCGACAGCATACATTGGATAAGGGAATCGACCAAGACAAAAAAAAAATAGAAGAAAAATCTAACCATTAAAATCAATTAGAGAAAAAACATTCTAAATTAAATTATATTCAGAAATATTCATCCCACTCATTCAATACAGTAATGTAATTTGTGCTAAGTGTTATAGTCACTAACACTTTATGTGTAATTTTTGGGGTCCTTTGGGGGAAAATACTCTTTTAATCAGTGCATATACTTTATTTTGACTGCATATTTCTACGACATAAGTAAAATAATTGAAAATTTCCTTGCCATTTCCTGATGTTAAATGAAAAACCCTTAAATTGATGAAAAATAAAAAAGAAGACAGTGCGATAGTGCAGCTAAAGCACAATAATAATTTCCAAGTCATAATTATTTTAAGTCAAAGATTTAATAACATTATTCTCATACAACATAAACTGATACTTAAAAATGTATATCTCTACAAAAGCTGTAGAGTTTATAGTTTTAGTAATGAATAAAATGTCTTGTATCCAGAACGATTTTCTAAAGCATTTTCCCATTAAAACTCTTTATTTATCTTGTCCAATAATAACTTCAATATTTTAGGAATAAATTTTTTTTCATTTTATCATGTGCTTCAACATGCATATGATTGGAAAAGATTTAAAACAAAATATCTAAAGTAAAATGGTGATAAAAAATAAAGCTTTAATACCAAAAAAGTGAATTGAGAAATAAAAATGAAACACTAAGAAAAGGGTAAAAAGAAATAAGCATGTTATAAGACCCATATATTTAAGAACAGTTGAATTTCAAATTAAATTGAGCTTCCTAACAGGCGAAATAGTCAGTTTCACAGTCCTCACTGTCAGAAACTGGAGAACCTGCCAGGAAGTGCAGACGATTTTCTTAGTGTTAAATTTAAAAATTGAACACTGTGAGGTGTTATATTAGAGAAGTTTATTGACACATATGAGACAAACACAAGTGGCAGATGCCCTTAGTGATATCACTGCATCAAATGAACTGGGTTGATGAGGCTGAATACTGTGGCATCCCTCTCTAGAGCCAAGGGTATCAGTAAGGCTGTGTGTTTTCAAGGAGCTATAGTACCATTCTCCTATTTCATAGCCTTCCACTAGTGTGGTGTGGCCTCAGGATAATCTTCGACAACGTGAATGCAGTTTTTAAAATGCATACGCTTCAGGCAGTTTCTTTAAAAATAAGAAAAGAATATTTCTCTGTGTTACATATTCAAGAAATATGAAAAGTAAATAGTTTGAGAGACTAAAAGTGATAAAATATTTTGAGCTATTGGTTGAGATTAAATACTTAAGAATAGAAATCAAGTCAACAGAAATGGTTTGCTCCTTCTCACAATGCTCAGAGAGACTCCCTCTCAGTAGTACATGCTGAAAACTGTTGGAAAACACGCACAAAACACACACACACATTTATCTTTTAATGCATGGATCAACTGAGGACAGAATAAAATAACTCCCGAGAGACCAGAAAAAGAAAGAACTTTCCTAAGCATATGTCATTTAAATATGTCAAATACTTTAGAACAGGAAATGTGTTTAGAACATAAAAAATTTATCTATATTTTTATAAATTTGTGTATATATAAACAGTGTATCTCAGTATGTATTGCATACACACATTCAATATATATATGCATGCATGTATGACATACATACATGTGTACACATGTAATATTATCTTTTCTAAATACCACAAAAATCATTCAATAAAAAGTCTCTCCAAAATATTACATTAATAAAATTTTAGTGGCTCTTTTCTCTCTCATTTTAAAACAGGTTTTCATTGCCTTTATAGCAACACACAGGTTATTGACTATATTAACGAACTAATCTTTAAGAAAAATAAATAGCTAAGTGCAATGAATTTCTTATTCATACTCTTGGTGTTAATGAACAATTGTGTACAGTCTGTGAAATCTCAAAATTACTATATATCACTAAATTATATAAAATGAGATATTGGAGAAATTTAGCCTATCTTAAGTAGTAATTCTAAGGTTAAAAGCGTAGATGACAGAGGCTGTACCTTGGTATATCAGGACGACACTCTAACCAACTAAGTTATCTGGCCAGGACTGCTCTACACCGCTTAGATAAAACAATTGAAAGAGTACTAAAGAGAAGGTAGGGTGAAAATATATATACTTGCTTCACTTTCTTTTTCTACATTACAACATTTGCTCCCTATCTGCAGGAAAAAGTTCCAAGACACCCACCGGACACCTTAACGTCAGAGAGTATTCAACATTGTGTACACTAAATTTTCTTTTATACACACACACCTACAGCACAGTTTAGTTTATAAATGAAGCACGAGAAGAGACTAACAGCAACAATAATAAAATAGATTGATAAAATGATGCACTGTGATAAAAGGTGTGTGAGTGTCGTCTCTCTCAGGTTATCTTATTGTGCTGCACTGGCCTGTCCTCTCCTTGTGATGCGCTGGTGAAACCATGCCACAAACAAGATGGCAGCCACGCTTTCTGATCATGCTGCCGGAACCCAGGCAGATCATTTTTGTTTCAGTTTTTGAGAGCACTTAGGTTCTTTGTTCGGTGTACTATGTTTGGCTTTATCATGTACCCTGCAGAGTTAATCTGTCTTTCTGCTTGCCAGTCAAATAAAAGTACAGCACACACAATTATCTACAGTACAGAGCACTCGATAACGATAAGAAACAGCCCTGTTACTGATATAGCATTTACTATCCTGTACTGCTCATTGTTATTTTGAAGTGTACTCTTTCTACTGATAAACCAAGTTTGCTGTAAAACAGTAAGCTGTGTCACATTGGCAGCAGCCTCACACATCTTGTAGTTATGACGTCTCTGAACTGCACTATTTTCTCTTGTATACGACTTACTCTCATGTTGTTTTATACGGCAGCATGCTGTGCAGGCTTGCAGCCTAAGAGCTATAGGCGGCACCACATGGCTTAGCTGTGTAGAAAGCTATATACCATCTAGGTCTGTGCAAAGTGTACTCCATGATGTTCACAAAATGACAAAATCACTTCCCAATGCATTTCTCAGAACATATTCCCCTAACTAAGTGCTGCATGACTGTAGTTACTTCATTCTTCAAATTCTACCATAGTGCTATAGACAGAATTGTGTATCCTCAAAATTCATATGTTGAAGCACTGACCCTTATATGACTATAATAGAAAATAAGGCCTTTATGATCTCACCTATAAATGGAACCTAATCAACAAAACAAACAAACGAGCAATATCACCAGAAACATTGAATTTAAGAACAAACTGACAGTAACCAGAGGGGAGGTGGGGGGTGGTTAGTGGGGTGGGGGGGAAATGGAGAAGAGTTTTCAGGAGCATGTGTGAAGGACACATGGACAAAACCAAAAGGGGGGTGGGATCAAGGGTGACAAGTGGGGATGGCTGAAGTGGGGGCAGTAATGGGGGAAATGGAGACAATTGTACTAAAAAAACAATAAAAAAAAGTTAAAAAGAAAAGACCTGTGTCCTAAAAGGACGAGACACTTAGGATGAGCACAGAGAAAGGCCATGCGAGGACAAAGCAAGAAGGCAGCCATCCTCAGGCCAATAAGGAAGACCTCCAGAGAAATCAAGCCCGTGGGCACCTTGATCTTGGACTTCCAGCCTCCAGAACACTGAGAAAACAAATTTCTGTTGTTAAACCATATCGTCTGTGGCACTTTGTTATGGCAGCCCTAGCAAACAAAGCATGGCTATAAAATCTTCCACTGTGATTGAAATAAAGGATGCTTCTTTAGTCTTTCAGACACGTGTGGGTCCTTGACCAGTACCCATAAAGAAAGCCTTATTTGGGGACAAAGCCTCAATTTAAATTAAGAAAAGAAGCAATACTGCTTCTGATCTTGGCTTTAATGCTGGCACAACCAGAGTATATTCTGATTAGTTAAGCAGTAACAGAATCTAGGTCCTTTCTTCCCTCTTTTCTCAATCTCTGTAACTCCCTACTCACAGCCTTAAACCCGCACTTGCCCAAAGCCCTCGCCCTAATTAAGGAAAGACTGGATGCTACAGCCCTACTGAGGAACACTAGTATCTGAGTATGGACCCCCATCTCTGTACCCCAGACCCCTCCTCAGTATCAATTTCATTCTCCTCCTTCATTTTTATCTCAGTAGAGCAGCTAATTAAAGTGAATGATGAATGCTATATGGAAGAGATAAAAGAATGGTGGGGAAACATGTTCAAAGTGGTCTCAACTTCTCTAAGCCCTGTGTGTGATCAGGCAGCTGGTAAAGCTCAGCCGTATCTGTAGCTGTCAAACCTGTGTGTTGAGACCCTTGCATTCCCCCAGAGGAGCAGTCAGCAGAGCACAAGGAAGACAGTGAGACTTAGAAGCAGACAGTTGGTGTTCTATAACTATGTACCGATAGAGTGATTCTGGCAAGTTACTTAGCCTCTTTTGACATGAGTCTCTCTATAATGGGGAAAACACACATGTGCAAGATTGTGGGAAGGACTAACAAAACATTAGTGTAAAGATTTTATAAACTATACTCACTCTAAAACCGTGGTTGTCTATTTTATAGTTTAGGCACAAGCAATAATGCTCCACATTGACTGCTACACTAGGAGTATAATTGATGGTCAAACAAGGTTGCCTTGGTTATCATGCTCTACAACAAACACACTTTAAATCTTATCTGTAGATTTAATTGGTTATATATGGGTTTGCAATATAAGAAATGTATTAACCATGGGTTTCTGATGCCTTGACATCTGAGTCCTTCCTGGCCCGAGAGAGACTGTCCCTCCCAAGGGCAGCCAATTCCCAGACACAGTGAGCAACTCACCTGCAAGGATGCATTTGACATGCAAACCAGTCAAGGCAGAGCCCTCACCCCCACCTTCTTTGTCTAGCTCTTACAGGTCTTACTCTGGGCCACTGTCCTCTGTAACCCAGAGTCTCCTGCAGTCATTCAGACTATCCAGTACTAAACCCACTAAGCCTACTTAGTTTAGCCAATGAGTTTTCCCCATGGTAACCATAATAAAGGCTCTTGCCCAAGTTTTCCCTCTTTCCTGCCTCCTGACCAACTGGGGTGCCTTGACTTCTGTGGAATGTCCTGCAGGAGCTCCCGTTCCTAGGGGTCTGGGACTGTAAGAACTTCTTTCATGACAGTAATTCCCGTGTGTGCATGCTTTCCCCTATCTACTTTCAAACACATCCTGGGTACCCTTAAAATAAAAAATAATATGCTAATATTAATTTTAAATAAATAATTATCCTCTTTGAGCACTTTGTCAATATTTTTATAAAATACTAATTTTTAAAGCAGGACATAGTGATCACTCCTTTTGTATTTACAACTTGTTTACAAAAGCATTTTAAAAGCATTTATATAAATGCAGACATGATAACATGAGGCAAAGATAAAGAATTCAAATAGTAGTCATACCTTAAAAATATTTCTGTAAGAAGCCAAACCTCAGGGTAATTTTAGCTCAGTTATAAGTCCTACTATAAAACAGAATAAATTCAAAGCTTTAGAATATATTTTGTTAATCATATACCCATGCAGTTCTCACTCGTCTCTTCCTTTGACTAGACACTTGCCTAGAGAGTGAATCGAAACAGAGAATAAACCCCCATTGAAAAGACGTTTTATCCTCTCTTATCTTCAGTTCATAAATCAGTTAATGGAGAAGCTGAACTAGGTTTCTAAACCATTGTGTTTAGCATTTATGTACCTTGAAAGGGCTTGACATAAAAACAGAAGCAGCCATCATGGAAGCTGTTACAAATCAAAAAGTCAGAGGAGAGTATTGCAGGGCCCTGATGCACAGTCGTGGAATAAAACAGCAAATGTTGGAGTGCATTGTGATGGTGGTAGCTAGCTTTTAAGAAGGGGGGAGGGTACAACAAGGTTATGTTGTTCTATCAACACTGAATTCCTAAGGATGTGAATTGAGGCAGAATAATAAAAACAGAAGATAAGTTATCCATAAAATATAATAAAATTGTAGGAATCAACCTCTGAATAATAAATGGTAAGAAAACTGCAACAAGAAGTCAGACTATTTGAAGTTCTAAATCTAAACAGAGCACAGAAGAGAATATATATGCATTTGTCCTGAACCTTTTACATCAAACTGTAACTTTCATGTCTTCTAAGATGCATATTAAGGAATTGACAGCTCAGAGAATCTAATATCAGTGCCATATTCCATAAGTATTTAACTAATATTTTTTTCTAAATGCCTCATGTACAAATGGAATATTAAAGGAATACTGAAGGAACTCTAATCTCATCCACGTAAACCCATATGGAAAAGGGGCAATTCAAATGTGCTGTATCTGCATCGCCACCTTCTTCAAACACCCTTCTCCACAACATAAACTGTTTGGAAAATGCAATGTTTAATGAAAAACCCGTCCATTACTCTACCTGATGGCAATACATTGTTCTACTAAAAGATTTTCTCACCACTCACTTTTATATCAAAGATGCATGTGCATTTTATCATGATTAAAAAATTTAAAGACACTAAATAATTGCATCAAATGTTGATAGTTACTTTTCTCTTGTTTAGGTTGCAATGGGAACGGGAATTTGGGTGTTTCAAATACTTAATAGTACCTTGCTATGTATACAGTAAACAGAATATCAACTTTGGAGGAGTAAAACTGTAATAAACAAACTTAGTTTACCCAAGTAAGCATCAGGCACCAGTGATATGATGACTGAGGCAGGGACACAAAATCCCAGGGACACAAATTTCCGGGATGAAGAATCCCGAAGTGAGTTGAGCAACGTTGATTTTAACACTTTCCCAGGTATATAACCGGTGCCTAGCACAGTGCTTGACCCAAAGTAAGTGATGCAAATCTTTTTCTGTATTACATCAATATAAATATATCAGTATGACATGTCATGGAAACACACATAATGGGAAATTTCACTGTGTTCTCTGAAAGCAGCCTGATGAGTTGACGGCAGTCAGCCTGGGTAGGAGTTTATCGGGGCAGAGGCAGCAAGAATGAGTAAAGCCATTCCGGTCTGACTGAATATCATAAGCAAAGGCACAAAGGCATGTATGCAAGTCCATTAAATATTTTGGAACTTCTGGTAAATGAAGACGAATATAAAGACTGTAAACATACTGAGTGTTAACAACCCATCTCAGTGTGCAATTTATCTCTGCATTTAAGCCTTCATCTAGCTATCTCCAGATCATAGACTATAATTAAGCGCCTTCTGCTGATACGTTTTTAATCCATGCACCCTCACTTCAACTCACCTCCTGGCAGGAATGTGAAAAGGTTGGCCATATTTTATGGAAGTTCAAGTAAACCATTGCTTATTCTTGTAGCTTCAATATCTCATAAATCTCACAACAAATATACAGTGCAAATGTGTTCATTTGGATCAGCATTATAACTAAGAGATATAAACTCCCCTAAGTTTTTGCTACTTTTTTAGAACTTTCATGTTTTCTTTTTTTTATCACTTTAAATTTTTTTTTCAATTATGGTCATCCTGGATTTCAGCTAACACTACAGATCTCATGTTAACTTTATGACCTTTTTAAAGGCCCTATCTTCAAACACAGTCACATTCTCACATACCACAGGTTCAGACTCTAACACGGCACAATTGAGGCCATTAATGGAACGGGAAAGAGAATCTTTCAGAGTTGTGGTGCTAAAAAGGCAGGCCTGTACACTTTTGGGTGGAAAGTAAATTAATCCAACCACTACTGAAAATAATATGAAGGTTCCTCAAAAAATTAAAAAATAGATCTGCCATACAATCCACAATTCTACTTCTGGGTGTATACTCAAAAAAATGAAAACAGGGTTTTGATGAGATATATGCACACCCATGTTTACTGCAGCATTACGTCCAGCAGCCAATATATAGAAACAACCCAAATGCCCATCGATGGATGAAAGGACAAAAAAAAAAAGACGGGGCATGATGCACAGTGGAATATTACTCAGACAGGGGGAGAGATATCCTGTCACTTGTAACGGCGTGAACAGACTGTGAGCACACTATGCTCAGTGAGTTATGTCTGACAGGGAAGATAAGCCCTGTATGATGCCTCTTACATGTGCAATCTAAAAAAGTCATACCTATAAAAAATACCGAGTAAGATAGCAAATTAACAGGGGATAAAGAGTAGAGAAATAAGATGGATGGGTACAAACTTATAGTGAGTAATAAATAAGTCACAGAGATCTAAAGAATAATATAATGAATATAGTCAATAATACACTATAATGATATAAAGTGATCCATGTTGACTCAATGGCAATCATATTGCAACATATAAGTGTATCAAAGTAGCATGCTCTATACCTTAAAATTACAAATTTTAACATGTTACATTTATCAAATAAAAATAAATAAATGAATCAAGTGGTGTCAGCTACCTAGGTACACTCACCCAACAGCAATAATGTTTTTTCTTCCTTGTGAAACTCCGATCATTTAACAATAGTCCTTTTGCGCTCAGTCCTCATTAGGAGCAGTGCTCTTAATTCATACCATTTTCTCCACATTTGCTGCTCTCATATACAACTCTCCATTTCCCCTGATGCATCTGATGCTTTGCAGGGGGTTTACACCACTTTCTAAAGACCACTTGGGCTTAGCAGACTGATAATATTTCATTCATTAATACCCCTTCCTTCAGTGGAAAGTCAAAACAGAGAGGAATGAAGGTATCCCAGGGACATTCAATAACAACAGTTGGCTGTTAAACTGCTTTCTAAAGAAGCTGACCCTATTAAACTAAACACAAACAAAAATGCAGTTTGCTTGTTTGTTTGTTTGTTTGTTTGTTTTCCGAAGTGAATCTTAAAATGAAAGTAGGGGCAGGGGCAGGTAAACTTAGGCTGGGCTGAACTGTTTTGTCGATACACAGGACACTCCAGCAGGTAGAATCTTTCTGGAAGATCCTAGAGATGTGAATACCAGCAACTACTGCAGCCACAGACAGCGGCGGCTAAGGGGCTAACAAGAGACCTTGGAGAATATACATGTATTGTGAGGTCATTAAATCTATTAGCTGTGGATTGTAGAGTATATCCCATTTTTATCTCTTTCTCTGAAAAATATTTAATGGCTACATATTGTTCACTAGTTTTTGTGTATGTGCAAGCAGAGTCTTCAAGGAAATTCAGAGACTGTAGTTTCTAGGGTGAGAAATACGATTTAAGAGCCATGATGTTCCTCCTAAGGGGTAAGCTAATACCTACATGCTACACAGCATCTTCCAAGAAAGTTGCAGCATGAAAAGAAAAATCAGTACGTAAAAACAAATTATTTCTAGAATATGATCCAATGATGAGTAAGTTATTAATTGTACTTATTTACATTCAGTTTGTCTGCACAGGAAAATAAAAATCAAAGTCAATTAATTCTCCAGAGACTTGATATGACTTACCATCATCTTTAGATCACACACACACACAATACACACAAACACTAACAAAATGAAACACTAATTATCCAGATAATCATTTAGGAAAATAGAGATTACGTGCTTCTATTTGCCTTTGCTAGTGAACTAAAAAAAAATTATCCAACAGCTAGATAATATACACCATAAAAATCTAATAGTAAAGAATCTAAAACTATCCAGTCACATGCATTTTTAATATAATGCTCCTTTTTCTTATATTAGTGTTCATTTTAGAAAAAAGTTCCATTTCTGTACAGCCATGCATATAATGAGTAACAAAATCCCCAAGATGATAGCGATGATACTACTTGTAATTAATCTCCTTACTAGAAAAGATCTCAACATAAAAAGGGACAAGAAAAGGACACTTCAATGTGATCTACAATCATATTCCAGAGGGAATGCTTACCACACTAGGCCATTGAAAGCTTCCATTTTTATCCAGTAAAGTGCTATCACAATTTCACATGTAGTTTTGCTACAACATAACATTTCTGTACCACAGAGGAGAGGAGGCAGACCTAAGTTCACGCATAATAAGCAGCATCTGCATAGGGAAGGGGTCTCCCTGGCTTATTTCACAAGCACATCCTTAGGCCATGTTGCAGGTACACTACGTCCGCTCTCTATCCTTTGGTGGTGGGTTAAAACTGGCGGTCAAAAGCCAGTGAGAAAGGTAAGTGATTAAAGCCATCAGGCTGATGCGAATTCTAGAGGTCACTTCCAGCCTCCTCAGCTCTGATTCTAGATTCAGTGACTTAAAAGTATCTCCTGGGAGACACCATAAATTACTCCAAATCAAAGATCTGGATATATGGAAATGCTTACCTTTTACTCAAGAGAGTTGGATTTCTTCAAGTTGTTACTTCCAGAGGAGGATCCTTAAGCCACTTAACTGCCTGCACTGCCCCTGTCAGGTTTGTTGAGGTACACGGACCCATCAGTGGGTAAGTATACGTGGTTTTTTCCTCCCTTTTGCTTTATAATTTCGTCCTTGTGCTCCCAGTTTCTAAGCCTACCAAAAGGGCTAAGAAATTGCTTTCCTTTTTAGTGGGACCCTGTGGATGGCTCATAAGCAGACATTTGGTAGGTTGGCAAAATATTGTACTATGAATGTCCACTAATGATGCCCCATTGTTTTTAAATCTCCTTCCCAGTGTGGAGCTGCAGTAATTGAGAGCTGACATAGGCAAACTCGGGTTCCTGGGGTGCTGCACGGTTAAGATTAGTCAGCCCTGTGCTTTCTCAGGCGTTCTGGGGTTACTAGAGTGCTTACACCGGACTTTGGATCACATTGGGGAATACAATTATATATTTCATTTGAGCATTATTATCTCCCCCTTTGCCCTGAGTTGATCTGAGGTCTTTCTCAATAGAAAATGTTTTTTTAATCATCTTTGAAAAAGTAGTGGGTAGATATAAGTCTGGGATCCATATATATATATATATATATATATATACACTAATATATATATATAATATATATAGTAATCTTTAGGATGGCATGGATAATTCAGGATAAAACATGAAAACTACTAATACTGCAACACACCGCATCCATCAGTAAAATCTATCATAAAAATAATTGGCACCTTTAATTATATACTTATTATATTGCCTTACAATATTTGACTTCAAAAGCAGATGAGGGAACTAAAGTTTTCTTGGTCATTTATAGTAAGAGGCAAAATGGAAATCAAACCCAGCTTAGCTTAAATCTAAAGCTTGTGCATATAATGTTAAATGACACTGGCTCATTCATCACCGTTTCCCTCCATCCTGGGGACAAGGGAGGATGTACTTGCTCTGTGTTGTACTCTTCTGTTGACTTGCGCTGCATTTTCAGAAACAACTAGTGCTCCATAACTGACATCTATTAAATGAAGTCCATCCTTTAAACCACATTAACCTAGAAATAAGCAACCCACTTAATGGTAAGATTAGCATTTATAGTAGGTCCTTAAGGGGAAGCCTTTAAGGCCCCTTGTATATATTGTTCCCTTCCGTTCTCTCTTCTAAATTTATAATACTACAATCACTTCATATTTTGTAATGGCTAAGCATTAAATTAAAAAAGTGTTTTAAGCATTTAGCTTCTCCATAAAATAACATTTTATGGGTCATAACAATAAACATTTACATTCAAACATTAGCATGCTAATATTTCACAGAACTGCTAAATGTATCATCTAAACAATTAACTTAAATAAATGTTTTTTATATCATTGCCATAATTGGTTGACAGTAAACCAGGCTAGGACACTTGAGCAAAATATAGAATATAGATATTTTCCTAAGTTGCTTTTCTAAAAGGATTTTTAAAAGAAAATGAAATGTAGACCACATTTAATTTTTGAACATGAGCCATTAAATAAATTGAAAGCACTGCAAAAGATAGACAAAGGTTTAATTATTGTACACTGGTAAAGCTTAACTCAATAACATTAGAATTAGAATAGCTTCAATATAAACTCAATTAAAAAAACCCTTTCTTAGAAGCTGTTCTAACTCTTACATACACTTGTTTCAAAATTTAAACTAGTTAAATTTCTATCTGCTTAGTCTTGTGTATATACAATACACAAATACAATTAAAATTTATTTACAATTTTAATTGTAAAATTTATTTACAATTTATGTAAAATTCATTTACAATTAAAATACAAATAAAATGTATTTATTGATCTCTGATTGCAACAGTATTAAATGATAACTAGAATACTGCATTTAGAGAGAAGCACCAGATATAACTTTATAATATTCATATATTCTAGGGATGAAACACAGGCCTACAGTTTATACACCAAACTAGCAGTCTAAACATGCACTTCAAATAAGCCATCTGCAGTTGTCCGAGGACCCAGCTGTGGGGGTGTTCAAGCACTGACAGCACAGGTGAACAGTCACAATGAATGTCTTGAATTACAGTGCACAAGCACGCATACACACCAGCAACAGGTATCAGTTTTGCAAAATTATCAACTTTAAAACTTAGAAATGGTTTACTCCAATTGTGCAGATTCTCATTTTTTTATTCTCACCTACGTGCATTAAAAGGAATATTTACGAAGCTGTGACATCAACAATATGGGAAAACCAAGTCACACCCTATTTGCAATGCAGGAAATGCAGGGAATGAAAAGTAGGCAAGCAAAACTACCTTTCTGATATACTTTAAAATAAATTTTAAGAATATTTTTCCAAACAGATATATACCTTGAATACTTTGATTCATCCTTAGCAAAAATCATAGTCCATGAGTTTTAAGTTAGTTAATGAAAGTGAAGATGTTTACTGACACAAATACCCTTAAGAATGCAAAGCTCCAGTGCATTCCAATCTCTTCCTTATATATAAGGTTTCTTATATATAAGAAATCCTCTCCTTGTGTAGCAGGCCCAGGGCGAACAGGAAGTCAAAGATCAGCCTCCACATGCTGTCAGAATCTAGCCACAGGCATAGTAGTAGTGGCCCAAGTGGTTAGTGATTCCAAAAAACAGTGAAACGGGGTTTCAAAGAGATTTACCAAAGCCAATACAGGAAAACAACCTAAGAGTTTTTCAATGGATGAAAGGATAAGTAAAATGTGGGATTATAAATAATGGAATATTTTTCAGCCATGAGAACAAAGACAATTCTGCCATTTGTGACAACATGGATGGACCTTGAGGGCATTATACTAAATAAAGTAACTCAGGCAAAGAAAGGCAAATACTTTATGATCTTGCATGTGGAATCATAAAAAACTAAAGTTGTAGAAATATAGAGTAGAATGGGGGTTACCAGAGGCTGAGGGGTGGGGGAGATAGGGAGACCCTGATAAAGGGTACAAACTCCCAGCCAAGTATTCTGAGGATTTAATGTACAGCATAGTAATTGTAACTAATAATAGTGTATTATATAATTGAAGGCTACTAAGGAAGTAAATCTTAAATATTCTCACAGCAACAATAAAGTGTTAATTTTGGGACATGATGCGTCTGTTAGTTAATACTCTGGTGGTAATCAATTTGATATATATATATATCAAATTAACACTATACACCTTAAACTTTCACAATGTTGTATGTCAATACATTTCAATAAAGCTGGGGAAAAAGGCAGTAATGACCTAGAATATGGGTTGAGAGAAAAGAAAAATCTGTCCCGATTATAGTTTTTCTGGACAATGATAATCTCAAGTAGGTAATTTAGTATCCTTTAATACATAAAAAGCTGTATAATAAGCATTACTTTTCTAAGCCTTCAGAAGTTGAAAAACCTCATCAGGAAATACAAAACCAGATTTTAAAAAAATTACTATGATTAAATTTTTTAATTTCATCATTTTAGTTAATTTCTAATAGTCATAATTCATATATAAACCTAACAGCAACTATTCCCTTATTTTATGATATGCAAATAACAGGAAAAATTATACAGTAAACCATTTTTCACTTTTATATGTAATATGTGAGATATATATATACACATCTGAAAATAATTTATTTCCAGATGCTGAAAAAAATTATTTAAACTACCTTAGCTTCTATTAAATTGTTTGTACAAATAGGAGTAAAAACACTACTTATCTCATAAACTGCTGTGAAGATTATGTAAAATAAGGACTATCAGGATTATATACAGTACTGGACACTGGACACATCATAACTGTTTTATAGGTAATAATAGATATTATACTGTATTTTATTTCTGAAATTAAAATGTATCCCTTTAAAGTATACTCATTAATTAATTTGCTTATTTAATATACAATAATGAGTTTGACATACATCATGCAAATGTCATCCAATATCTTATAATACTTTAGTTCACTAAAATGATTAATCTTATATTTATAACATTAAATTCTATTCTATTTGCCAATACACCTACACTACATAACCTAGATTATATGTATAATTACAAAATAAGCAAGCTACACCAGACTGATTTATTTTTATTATGTGATTTACTTTATCACCCACCTGGTGATATTAAACCAAAATGAACCATGCTGCCATCAGGCTGGAGTGGTCACAGTGTTCTCCGACCAGCTGCTCCATATCGAATGTTCAATATGATAAAAATCTTTCAACGGTCCTAAACATTTCTCACCCTGTTTTTGTTCCCAATGAGAGCAGAGTGCTTCATAAAGTAGAGAAAATATTTTATTCATGTTACGTCAAAAAATAACATTATAATGTTAACCCTGCCACTACAATTTCCTATATACTGTTAAATAGGAAGAGAAGTCACTTTTTACATTGCAAATAGAATACTGCCAACGTCACCCCCACCAGGTTCCGGGATGAGCACTCCGATGCTGCGTGGGTGTCTTTTGGCCAAACTACATCATGTAATATGATGAATTTATGGTTCCTACCCGTGGAGAGCTATCATGGAGAGAGAGTTTCATTTCTGTATGACAGCAATAGCGAAGTGTTTTTGGATTTTGTAGATGATGATGGTCTATTGTAGGACAGATTTTAAAAGCAATTTCTCCAGGTTTAAATAATTTACTGGGTAAATAATCACCATGCTTAGTAGAATTGTTACTGCAGCAAAGAGATACAGAAAGAAAATAACTCAAAGAAAATAAGTGTAGTTTTTAAAATCAGAACCCTTTCAGTTTCTTGCCCAAAGTCTGTGCTTATTCTCCCTTTGTGAGAAAAAAACTATTCAAATATTACCTATGCACATTTTAATAGTTTCAACCTCAATATAAGTGACATTATTTAAATCCAGAATGGCAAATTGAATGAAAAACATCATGTTCAAAATCCAAAAATATACATTGTACTGCTGAATCAATATATCTGTGAAAATTAAGTATGATAAATGATATAAGTTTATCATTCAAACTGTTAGAATGAAGTTAAAAATAAAAAAAATCAGTAGAATTACTGTATGAAGACAGGGAGATTTAAGATTGTTTCTTAGCTCCAGTTACTGAAAGTATTAATTCATGTGAGTTAAACTGAGTACAGTAAATTGATATGTACAATATCTTTTGAGGTATGATTGAAGGAGGACATTTCACATCTAGGAGAAAGAAGGGTAAGCAGAAGTAAGATAATTAAACAACATAAAACAAGTTAAATAAGATAAAATACAGAAGACTGGTTTCCTGTCTTCTGTCTTGAAAGTCAGTGCTGAAGCATTGTTGCATCTAGGCCCAGGAAAAAAATAATTTTTAATATGTTGTCATGTAAACTTGTTGCATATGAAAAATCCACAGAAATACTTCATTTAATGGACAAAAGAAATGAACCACTTAGAAGACAGTAGTGTCAAAGATCTGAGTAAGTTTTACTTGGCTGGAGCCTTCAGAGCAACAAATGTTCCTCCCCTTTTTGCCTCAGTATGTGAGAAATATAAGAGCTTTCTCTCTAAGTAACTAAGGGGAGATCTGTCTGAGAGTTCTGCTCTCATTACCGTGGAAAATCTCAGACATTCATTTTACTGCCATCACAGACTTCTAGACATGTAGCTTTCAAGAATCCATGTGTTTCTTTAAGCCTTTAACACACATGTAATATGAAGAAAGCCAGGCAATTCAGTGGTGCTATGAGTCGGCATGTGTAGAAGCTCATCTGATTATAAACTAGAATATTTAAAGCACTGTGAAAGATACCACCTCCAGACATATACCTTTAATCACGTTAGCTACATTTATTTAAACCTTGAAGAATTACTTGTGTACAAAAGAAAATAGCTTTGCACAGTGCCTATTACAGTAAGTGCCTATTCTAGCTCATGATTTGGTAACTGAATAATCCTTTTCTCTTTCCCTCCTCTTCATAGCAATAGAACAGATTATGTCTAATTGAAAATTGCAGTCAGAGGGGAAACAGGGTGGCATAGTTAATAACAGGCATTTCTACTGAAGCATCATCACCAACTAAATTAATATTACATGTCTTTACTACACATGAAATCTAGTATTATCAAATGTACAATTTGATCAGACACTGTATAAAAGAAAAGTCACAGATTTTAAGATGTTTTTCTTGATGTAAGCCTATTTTTTAAGTAAATGCATTTTCAATTTAGTGATCTTAGTATCTTTTTATATTTTCTTTTAAATCATGAACACTAAGTCTGAACAGATCAATGACCTGTTGGGACCTTTTTCTCTCTCTCTACATAATTGAGTGAATTGGCAAAGGACACATATTTCATACAAGAAGAGTTAAGAGTCTGTGACTTCACTATGCCCTGGAAAGCATAGAATCAGTAGTGGAATTCATTAGAAAAAAATGAATCCATTGAACAGTGGTATTTAGAGTATTTTTCCTGTGCAATCCCTACATTCTAGTAAAAAAAAAGGTAGGCACTACTTAATATGCAATACATTGTACATAATGGTAAGAGTGTCATATAGACCGTATCAGCACAATCTAATGGATCTAAAAATCCCATTCAATGTAACGTTTACACATCACATGTATTAGGATCCAGAATACTCTACCAGCTTCCCCTAATTCCAGACACGTTCGCCGTGGTTGATAAACAGTTGTCCCAAATCCCTCCCCCACCACCCGCCCTTTCCCCTTTAACAGGAGCTGTGCAGTTTAGGAGGTCTGATTGACCTGCCATATTCAGGTCTGACAAGAGGGACTGGTTCTGGCGTGGGCCAAGCATTTAAAATTGTAGGGGCTTTTAGGATGCAATAGAACTATCACCAATATTTTGCTATGATGAAAGGCACCAAAGTAAGAAAAATATCAAGCACAAAGAGGGCAAAGATGAAAAGACTATTTAGCAACAAAACCAAAATTCTGAATAACAAAAGAAAATACTCATATTGTTCCTCTGGACTTTTTAGTTGCATGGATCATTATAGCTCATTGACATTTAAACTGGTTTTAGCTGAGTCTTCTATTGGCAGCTGAAAGTCTTCTGTGATGGTCATTAACTTGCATTTATTGGGTGGTGTTTCCACCAGCTATTTAGTATGTTTATAAATGCAATGGTAATATCTCTTATGCTACTTAAACAAATCTACAAGAGAAGTTAGCCCTACTTCTAATTTTTAAATTTATATATTTTTAAAATACAATCAATACCAAAAAAGAATACAATCCAAGTAAAATATGGGCAGAAGACCTGAACAGACACTTCTCTGGAGAAGACATACAGATGGCCAATGGAGATATGAAAAGATTCTCTAAGTCACTAATTATTAGATAAATGCAAATTAAAACCACAATGAGCTATCACCTCACACCTGTCAGAATGGCTCTCATCAATAAATCAGCAAACAAGTCTTGGAGAGGATGCAGGGTAAAGGGAACCCTCATGCACTCTTGGTGGGAATGCAAAACAGTGCAGCCTCTGTGGAAAACAGTAATTAATCAAAAAGTTAAAAATTGAACAGCCTTACGACCCAGTAATTACATTCTGGGGATATACCTGAAAAATCTTAAAATACTAATTTGAAGAAATTTATGCACCTTTATGTTCACTGCAGCAATGTTTACAACAGCCAATATTTGGAAGCAGCAAAAGCACCCATCAGTAGATGAGTGGATAAAAAAGCCGTGTTACATGTACTCAATGGAATACTACTCAGCCATAAAAAAACCTTCCCTTTTGTGACAGCATGGATGGACCTGGAAAGTATTATGCTAAGTGAAATAAGCCAGGCAACTAAAGACAAACACCATATGATTTTACTTATATGTGGAATCTAAGAAACAAAATAAATAAGCAAACGAAATAGAAACAGAATCACAGATAGAGACCATACTGAGAGCTGTTGGAGGGGAAGGGGTTGGAGACCTTACTGAAAACTGTGAAGGGATGAAGGAAAAAAAAAAAACCCTCATAGACACAAACACACTATGGTGACTACCAGAGGGAAAGCAAGGTGGGGGCAAGTAGACAAGGGTAAAAGGGAAATAAACGGTGATGGAAGGGGACTTGACTTTGGGTGGTGAACACACTATACAATGTACAGATGGTATATTATAGAATTGTACACTTGAAACCTATATATGAACAATTTTATTAACCAATGTCACCCCCCTAAATTCAATAAAAATGTAAAAAACATATATGTATATATACACACATATATAGGTATCTTGCCAATTTGAGCTGAGTTTTCTTCATTCTGTTATTCTTTTTTGTCACCATTTTATTTCTTTAGTTAGTTATTTTGAGTTAAATTTATTATGTGACAATGGTTAAAAGATTATATGTCATATTTTTCAGACTATAAGAGGAATGTTTTTCCCCCCAAATTTGGGAGTAATAATGGTTGTTAATGCTGCTGTTGAGTTCTGTTTACATTTACATTGGTGAAATGTTATGTTATTTATGCTTTTAAATATTTTACCACATTTTTTGCTTTAAAATTTTTTGCTTATTTTCCTTCTCTAAAACCTAGGTGCTTCTTATGGTCCAAAATATAAAGGTAGGTTTCAAGTGTATAATTCTATGAAATATCATCTGCATATTGCATGATACTTATTGTTTAAATTTTTAATTACAGTTGATATTCAATATATTAGTCGCAGTTATACAGCATAGTGGTTAGACATGTATAAGTGATCCACCCAGTAAGTCTACCACCGCCCCAATACCTTACATTGTTATTACAATGTTTTGGCTATATTTCCTATGCTTTGCTTTACATCTCCATGACTGTTTTTCTTTAAATTACTCATTGCCCTCTAAATTTATTGTAATAACTGATTTATGAATTGTATAGCCCCACTGGACTATGAGCTCTATGAGAGCAGGGACTCTCTGCTATGTAACTATATATTGTCAACAACTACAATATTGCCTGGCATATGTGACACATTAAATATTTCTGCAATGAGTCAATTAGTGAAATAAATCAATGTATTACTAAATATGTAGGAAGAAAATATGAATTATAGAAATGGTAAAGGAGTCTGAAAAAAAAGCAAGAGAATAAATTACTGGAAGGTGGTGGTTCAGCTGAGACTCGGATGAGTTAAATTTCACTAGGGAAATGAGGGCTGCAGTCTAACAGAAAGATATTATTCCCAAGAATAAAAAAAATAAAATCATTACCATCTATTTTATGTTTAAGGAAAATGATAGTCCAGGGTGACCTATATAATAGATATGTCTGAAATAGTAAACATGTTATATTATTTTTTATAATAGTTGCATTGCCAGCAATTAGATTCTTTTCATTTTATGGAAACTCTCAGGTGTAATTGGACAGTTTTCCTTTCCACACTAGCTACCATCAGTCTTGGAGGCAAATTTCTGGGGTAATTCAGTGTGCATTTATCTGGTAATGGATTATAACCTGAGCCTTATACTTGACCTGCTTTCTCCCAAGTTCTTCCTTACTCTATTTATCATCTTATTTTAAGCAGATGAACTGGTTCCTCTTTTCTTAAAATGTTGTGTTGTGTGTCTCTTATTAAACAATGTGATTCAAGATCTCAACGAACATCATCCCCGTCCTACATGTCCCAACTTGTATTTAAAATAAGACATGCATGTAGGATGTACATATTTTTTATAGAAAATGACCTTACCTTTGGTTAGTTTATTTTTTTATTGATGGATTTTAGAGAGAGAGAGGGGAAGTTGGGAGAGATTGATCTGTTGTTCCACTCAGTCAAGCATTCCTTGGTTGGTTCTTGTATGTGTCCTGAGCAGAACCAAACACAAAACCTTGGGACATCAGGATGATGTTCTACCCAACTGAGACACCCGGTCAGGATGGTTAGCTTTTTATTAAGAACAAAATAAAAAACAAGACTAAAAGACTAACTGTGTTTTGTCTGTAAGAGACTGGTTGCAATAACAATTGAGAAGAAATGTTTTCAAGTATGTATATCTATCAATACACCCATTGTTGATATGTCCTCACCTCTAAAGAGCCTCAAGGCCCCTTCTGCTTACCATTCCCTTTATTTATTTTCCCTTTCTTTGAATTTGTTGGGGTGACAGTGGTTAATAAAATGATACGGGTTTCAGGTGCACAGTTCTACAACACATCATCTGTACATTGTGTTATGTGTTCACCACCCCAAATTTCAATCCATCATCATTTATCCCCCTAAACCTTCCTCTATCTTCCTCTACCCCCACCTCCTGGCAATCACCACACTGTTGTTTGTGTCCATTAGTTTTTCTCTTTTTTTCTTTTTTGCTCAATCCCTCTTCCCCACCCCCAGCCTCCCAGCACCAGCCTCCCCACCCTGACAGCTGCCCCCTTTAAAATAACTCAGATTCCTGGATATGATGGTTCACTCCCTTTAATCCATTCCCTGGTCTGGCCGATAGAATTATGGAATATTAAGGATCAGTCTTAGTTATTGGAGCACTGAAGTAAGATGTAGTATTTCTTGTGTCTTCCTTTTTCTCATAACCCAAAGTGGCAGAGTAGAGAAAATGCATCCCCTGATCCTCTCTTTCTGTCTCTTGTGCCTACATGACAGCTAAGCTCAGAACCATTGTTCTGGACAGACAGGCCCGACTCTCCCCAGGATCTGTGTTGACCTGACACCGGAAGGCATAGACAAAACCTCACTGCCCTTGCATATAGCTGGGAAGCTGTACGATTCTGGTCCATTATTCAAAAAAGAAAAGAAATAGATGAAGCCTACCTTATATATTATTTCCATTCAGAACAACCTAATATATGAGAAAGAATTTTTTTTAAATCAGCCCATGTCAACAGAGTTCTATGTTGAATTTTGCAGCAAAAGTTCTAGCTAAGATAACAGATATTTTGTCCTTAATAATATCTTGGGGACATCAAAGAACAAAAGGGTTGATTGAAGCCAGTGGCTAGACTTGATTATTCTCATATCCCCTTGAAAAACTTATTATGTTAATATCAGCCTCATGTACTTCTAATATTTGAAATCATAGGTCCCAAGGATGCCTACAGTGCTCACCCTACTCCGAATCGCCATCTTCCTCTTCTTACCACTGTACTTCCTGATCCCTTCAACTTACGCCACATTTCTCATTTTTGTCCATAACAGATACTACATTTTAACATTCTATATTATACATGCGTTTGTATAATGTTACTTATCTATTGCTTATGTTCTATTCACTTATCCCTCCATTAAATCTAAGTTCAATGAGGGAAAGTTTCTTTGTTTCATATACAAATGTATTCTAGGAGTATAGAATAATGTCTGACATATTATAGGTGGCCAATAAATATTTGAAAAGAAATTATTGAACAATATTTTTAGCTACATTTCTACAAGTTCAGAATACGTAAAGGTTCTGTCTAAGAAATTTGCATTTATACATCTTAATGTTATGTTAGATTTCACAATGAGTTTTAATATTTCAATGCATTATTTATTCAAAATACATCTGGAAATACATTGGTAATATATTTGTTTCTGATGAATTTTTGTTTTGTTTTGTTTCATTTGTTCTAGCTATTGACCCATTTTTTTTACATCTTTCTTTGGGTGAACTCAGTGAAACAGAATTCAAACTGTTGTGTGAACTGATTGCAAACAATGGCAGTTCAAAGATTGTTTATGGCTATGGTTTTGTTGATCTCTACTAAACAGTTTTCGCGTTGAACTGCACTTCTATTTGTCGTTAGTGAAAACGTTAGCAGACAAAATGACTGAGAGGGAAATAAATCCAAATAAATAATTATGTAGCTCCACTCATTGGCTTTTGAAAGTATCAGCTAGTTTTTCCTAAAATTCTGGGGAAGTCTCACTGGTGTCCACATGCAGAAAGTGCAAAGGAACAGCATTTTATAGCTGCCTCTGATAGTCTTCTTTTCATAAGCTCTTAACAATTTTAAGTCCTTATTTGCTGTGAGTAATGACCCTCGCCAAACCTTTTTCATGAGTAAGTGATCTGACCATGTAAGAAAATATACACAAAGAAATAATCTGGCATAGAACGAGATTCACATAAATTTCTATATCGGGTCCATGACCTCGATTCATACAATTCTCCTCCAATAAAGCATTGCCAAGTGCCCTGCCAGCTCATAACTGTAATGAGTGCTTTACAAATAAAATTGCAGATGCAGCCCGTGCCCTCTGCAGATGCTCCTCTGCAATGTATAGGATGTAGATAAGAAAGAAACAAGGACATGAAAAATTCATTTGGAGCAAATTCAGTATAACTCCACTTTAGTATATTAAAGCCAGGCTCAAGATAAGTGGATAAATGTGTGGTTCAGAGGGAACCATCACATACATTCTAAGACATTTTAGTAGAAAAAAGTTAAACATTGACTTAACTATTCAGAAGGGAGATTTTCCTGTTTAGGTTTCAGTCACTATTTATCAGTGGAGGCTGGCAATACTGTGCAAGACATTCAAGCTAAACTAAGGTGTGACAGGAATGTCAGGCAATGTTAGAAATAATTTCTAGAGGTCTTCCTTTCACAGCTTCCTCCTTTCTCTTCCCACATTACTGTCTCCATGCCTCTACTTTAGTATTTTCCTGCTTCATCATTTTATTTTTACACTTCTATTTCCTGCATTGCAATATAAACTCCTCAAGGTAAAGGTCATGGGTCTAATTTATTTTCTTCATTTTCAGAGCTTACTTTTTTGGCCACATATAGCAGATGATCAGTCAATGATGGTGAAAGTAAATATCCTTTGTATTTAATATCCTGTGGACTGAAATGGGTGAGGATGTAACTAATATATTCTGCCAAACATTCAGATCTGGAATTGTTCTAATGTTAATACTATTGCATGAAATTTCAGAGGGTATCTATCACACTAACTATAAAATTCCAACATGTTGGTATTAAAACCTTGTAAAATTGAAAAACATTTATTTTATTTGTCTGAGACAATATTGGAATTACTTCTAAAATCATTCACATGTCCCAGGCACATTTAAGTCTTTCTCTCTTGCTGGGCTTACCTCACCATTCAATTCATCATGTCATCTTTTTTTAACTAGTGCTCTTTCCAGCCAGGTGCCACCACCTTTCTGGGCTGCTGCCAGGGCTTCCTGGCTCTCTGAAGTAGATGCATGGATAGACCCAATACAGGCCGCATTTCCTCCTCTCTCGTTCCACTAAGGATCCCCAGACTATAACCTCAGGGCAGACGGGGCTCTCACCTTTTACATCTTTACTTAACCAAACAATCATTTCCTTTTACATGAAAAGTGGAAGAGGTAACCTGCCAGGTCAACCGTCAGTTCTGAGTACAGGAGAATACAATAGAGGGAATGAAGAGCCCTTCCCATTCCATTGCAATGCTAACCAGCCACATCACCAAGACTTGTCCTTGAAGATGTAATCAGAATTTAAGAATGCATACTATTTTGTTAAAACTTAAAATTCCTAACAAGTGGTTACAGATGTGATTTTATTATTATTGCATGAAGATATGTGCCCATATTTTTATGATCTACTAATTGAGTGGTGACTATAAGATGGAAACTGAAATTTAGTACACAGCTACAATGTAAAGTCTCTATACTAATTGTTTTGAATGTGTTAAATAATTTAAATGTGTTGAAGATGCTTTAAATGTGTCAATTCTCCCAGTAACTCTAAAAATGTACAAGAATGCCCTCTGCATGTAAACTTATCCCATTATGTCTATTTCCCCATTTCTATGACCTTTTTGGTTGTTTTCATATATTGTTTTACATTCTTCAATATAGTACAGGTATTCTGAATTAACTTATTTTTAAACATATTGAATGCCCAAATGATATTTTACATTAGGAGTAATAAGAAACTATTAGGATTCGTGGTTACTAACAACACTGTAAACACAATAAATCAATTCTACTCGCATACTCCATTTGAATGTTTTAAAAATTTTAAATCCAGTAGCTTTTAAATTTTTTTCGGCATGAATTTTGTTGCAGCTAAATTTATACCTACGTGGCTGAGGAAGTACAGTGGTGTTTGTTTCACTCCCTATGCACGAGTTCAGGTGTGCTGGCTGCCCACAGCCAGTCACCTGGCTTACAGAAGCTTGTGTACAGAACGCCAGTCAAAAATACAAGGTTGCGTATAGAACTTGAGTAGTAAGTTCTTTCTGGATGCTGCTACTAGAATGACATCAATGGTGCTTGATCTCAGGAAGTCTTTGGCAGCCCTCAAGGCTCCTTCCCAGCACATTGGCATTGCAAATATTGCTCAACTCAGCTGTTAGCACTGAAATTCCTTTTTCATCCAAGTCAGCTTCTTGTCTAATCAATTTACAATTTGATCATCCTCCCCTCCCTTCCCATAATAACCTAACATAGGACAACAGCTACTAAGGACCAAAGCCAGAGGAAAATATCCTCAACCGGTGCCCAATAAGAAGTTTAACCATTTCTGAGAAATATAAGGGAACATGAAAAATTTCATATGAAAACAATCAGTGCCTTAGATAGCGCACCAGGCTGCAGGAGTTGAACTCTACCTTACACATTACAACATGTGACAGGTGCAGAGTCAAATAATATGTCAAGTAGCTAAGTTTGAAGTTAAATGATTTATTTCTCATTTCTTCATTTTCTTAGAAAAATATAAGGGAAATGTAATTACTATTTACAGAGATTGAAGAGCACCTCTATAGGGAAAATCATGCACAGTTAGTATGCAATACATTTAAAGTATATCGGCAACTGAAATGCTGCTGAAGACAAGGCTACTATAATCCCATCATGTAAGAAAATTCATAAATCTTTTTACCTGTGTATATAAAATTCTGTCCATAAGTAAATACAAAACTTTCTGGAGAGAGAAACCAGGTTATCTCTGGAAGACAAGGGGAGACAAGTAAAAAGTCAACGTTCACTTCTTACTCAATTATATGTTTTTTTCTGGTTGAACCTTTACAAAAAGAATGTAAACACATTTAGAAAAAAATCTTTTACTTTCAGTTTGAAGTTGTTTTCTCAAGCTTTGGATCTTAAGGCTTCATTTTCCTTTGTAGTCAGTCTTCAAAATAACCCCAATGTATTTGATATTTTAGTACAGTTTTGGAAAGGAAATTTACTCCACAAAATACCTAATGATCTTTAACTAAAAGTCCAGACTATGCTTTTCCATATCACATCAAGTAAACAGCCTCTAATGATTTCTTGCTTAGGGAAGCTATTAACATTCACGGAGAGTCTATTACCGGACTTGATTACCTTGTGTATTAAATTGACAGATCTACAGCCATGGCGACAGTATTTCAGCTCACAAGCACCCATGGCCAATTAATTCCTTATGAATCCGACCAGAGTTAGCCAGTCGTGACAGCTTTGGAAGTGTGTCAGCTCTCCTTGGTAAAGGACGCCACCGCATTTAAACTCACATCAGCATCCGCAGAGGCTCCCTGCCGCAACTGCTTGGGAGCTGTCTCAAAAGGAGGAAAGGTCAGAGCTCCACAACGTGGCCCAGGTCCCAGGACCAAAAGAGCAAAGCGGTCATTAAGGTGTGGCTCTGGGACCAATCTCCTTTTTATTTAAAAACTTGTAGTTATAAACTATTTTTTTTCTAAGAAAATCATTAGCACTTGAGTGATGTTTTAAAGTTAGCAATAGAGTCTTAAGTAGATTCTGTTGCTCTCAAATTGAGGGGGGCTGCATAGCATTATGTTCAAGATTCCAGACTTTCTTATGCAGCTGAATGATTCTTATGCCCAGGAGTAACGCTGTTACGGATGGCTTTTTTACTTTCATCAAATAACCCGGGCACAACAGAAATAGGGCAATCCTTGCAGTCATGTATACACAGTTAGCAAATACAGGAGGAAATTGTCACACAACGCTATTTGATAAGTAATTTGTGGGCATTGTCCATTAACAGTAAGATAGAAGAACTGCTGTTCGATGGAGATGTGGGAATTTAAATTGTAGTTAATCAATGAAAATCAGAAAAATACCTGTCCTTCTTTTAAAATTAGATTGGGGAAAATATATAGACTCAAAATAATTTGCCTGCCTTAATAACAAATACACTGGAATGGAAATATCATTTTAACAAAAATTTCGTGTGGGCATTTTATAACCAAAGGACAGCATGTAGCCCTAATTTAAACTTTACAGGGTATAACTGGATACTTTGTTTGTATAGTTTCAAGTTAAACATTAAAAATTTAATTCTTCAGCCAATTCAAATTTCAATAAAATCCTTACAACTCTTCCTGCTATATTCTGTGAAAATAATGAGTAGAGTACAGGCTGTATCCTCTAAACACACGTTTGCCTGCAACAGTTACCAAATGGACTGCCTTTCTGAGTGGAATCGTCTCAAATGTTACAATATTTGGGACTTGCTTAATACTAAAAAAACTTCTACTCTTCATCTCAAATTCAAATTTAACCGAGGGCCTGTATTTTTATTTGCTAAACCTGGCAACCTGAATTATCTTCTTTAATTTAAAAAAGCATAGGACTCGGGTTATATATGGGGTAATTTTATTTCAAACATTTTCTTAAACTTTTAGATGTCAAGTGTAGGTCAGCAGAGGTAGAGGGATAGTGAAGATAAGTTGTGAGAAGACGCAATTGTTAATATAAAGCTCTTACTTTCACAGAGCAATGCCCTAATCATCAATTTTTATTCATTTATGTAATTAGTATAATTAAAGACAATTATTCTGTCACAGTGCTTTCATGGTCTTCATTAATTCAAATATATAATCGCATGAATCTTGGTCAGCTGGAAAATGGGGATTTAAGAAATCACATAAAAAACACTCTAAACAGTAATTTCTGAAATGTATATTTGTGAGAGCCTTAAATATTATATTGAAATGTTTCTAGTTGCTATACCATGTTGATATTTTAAAAATGCCAATCTATTCACTGAGGACACTTGAATATGTACCAAACTGTAGGAAACAAAGTTTATTATACTGGGGGGGGGGGGGGAAGAAAAGCAGTTCTTCCACATAGCCCATCAGACGCTCTTGTGTCCTGCTTCAATCTACCTGCTGAGTCTAACTCATGAATATATTGGAGACGTTCTTCATCTAGACACATGCAGAGCTCACTAGGGCTGGAAGGTCCTTCAGCAGCTCGCCCTGGAGAGACCACCTCTCCAGATGCACACAGTCAGAGCTGCACCAGTTCCTCTAGCCCATGAGAGGCAGCTCATGCCTGCACATTTTTCACTAGACTGAACTACATAATGGAAAGGTTTTCTCAGGTGAAAGCCAACAATGTGGGTGAATGCCAAGTAGATGTAGATGTCACATTGACATGATATTCTCAAAGCCGTTGTTTTTCAGCACGGAAATTTCAGCGCCAGAATTTAATCTCAGATGTTTTCCATAATCAGAAGAATCCACTATTCAGTATGCAAATCCTGGCACTGAACTTTATTAACTATGGAATATTGAGTCATAAAAATATCTCCATGACCCTCACTCTCCTCATCTATCAGCTAGACACACTGTGACCAGTCCTATCACATTTTGATCTAAATATGCCATTCTCTCCTACATGCACATACATAAGTAATTATTTTTAGCGATAGTTCACTTTTAAAGTATGTTTCACATTTATGCTTATTTTGTGAGCAGAAGCTTTGATATTCTCTTTTGAGTAGTAAGTACACAAAACATTTGTATAGCAATCAGCCTGAGAAGACAGAGACATCGTCCTCCTGCAGATGATATTTTTGTGCTGTCCTTTATAATATGGAAACACTTCCTTGGGGGGCAAAGGTGTTTTGCAATCTCTTACAAAAGACTGAGTTCCCTAAACTCAAGATTCCTCCAGGGTGGTGCAGGTCAGCAGCATCGCTCGGGGCTGGCTTCCCGGCTCCCCATGGGTTGGGGGGACCGGGAACATGAAGGTCACATCAAGGTCATGCTGCTCGCGGTATGTGTGTGATAAAGCCCCTGTCTCCATGGCAGGAGTCTTGATCTTATGCAACTGTGACAGCCTAAATTTCAGCAAGAGGGTAAAAACTTCAGACTTTCCCAGTGTTTGGCAGGGCAGCCTGATCATGGCACCTCAAATTTGTGACAGGCATTATTGCCAGAGATGATCAAGGTATTCCAAGGGGTGCCAGATCCTTACAAAAAATAGTATTTTTTCTTCTAATTACTGTGAACTATTTAAAATAGAGCCGTCTTCAGATATCAGTTGTGTAATCTCTTCTTTGATTGAATACTATAAAACCTGACAGGCTGTACAACCACACCCACACAAGGTCTAAATCGTATCTATTGCATCTCCATGTGTCTTGTTTGTAGATGTATCAAACCACACAGCAGAGTGTAAGTTTTATGAGGGAAAGTGTCTTATCTGCTTGTGTTGTTCCTGTACAGCCAGGGCTCAGAGCAGTGCCAGGCAGAGAATGGGCACACTCTGAACATTTTCAATAGAATACAGTGTTATGAGTCACTACAGTGATATATCACAAATCAATTTCACTGATTTAAACTACTGTAGAAACAAAACAGATTTGTTTTTACCTTTCCCATTTATTATAATAATGGTTTCATTCCGATCATACCTAAGACTACATATTTAAAAATAACTTGGATTAATGCCTAATTATAAAATGTACCTTCACATTTTATAAGAATAGCAATTTTTTAAAAGTGATATCGACAAGAATACAATTTTACACTGCATTGCTCTATAAGCCTCACAGGGGAGGGCAGTACAGAATGAGGCATAAATAGTATAGAATTAATTGCCTATACTGATAATTGACAGCAATGTGCTTTTGGTGAATCATTTAACTTTACTGAGCCTCAGTTTCCTCATGTGTAAAATAGAAATAATAATTCTCTATGAATTAAAAGATTTAAATTATGCAAAGTTATTAGCACAGTGTTTAGTATATAAAGGCTGAACAAGTAAAAAGGTACATTACACAAAATCTCTGAGAGTGCTCTTAATTTAATATAACTAAAATCAGGTTTCATAGCTATTTGTTAGTATCACAATAAATTTAAGGTAAATCAAAAATAGAAAAAATATGCAGAGATTTCCTACCATATTACTTGCTAACTCTGTTAACCCACTGTCTTCTAAAACTCATTATGCTAATTTGCTATTGGATACTCTGTTTGCCATGACCCTTTTATAAATAACAAACTATATGAGTAAGTTATCACTGAGCAAGTAAACGTTACCAGGCTTTGCATAGAGGTATCATTTTTCAAAAGGACAGTTGGTAAGATGTGTTGGAGAGGCCATGGGTTTTGGAGCCAGATAATGTTACATTTAAATTCCATGTACACCATTCTCAGCTGTGTAAGCTTACAGAACTTGTTGGGCCTCTTACATCATCAGTGTTCACATCTATAAAGCAAGTATAAAAACATCTAATTTGCATTTTAGTACATTGATTAAATAAGATTGTATGTCTCCAGAATAGTGTTAATAACCATAATCGTTATATTTAAAAAGTTATTTAATTTAGTTACTATTTTCTAACTTCTTCAAAATGGGGTTTATATAGTTGGTTCTCCTGTACAGTCAGACACTGTCTAAAGTAGTCTCTGAGATTGCTTGCTTGTCAAGTCCAGGAAAACCCTGGGTTTCAGCCTTTTGGAAGCACCTTATACTGTTGCAAGCCTGTGAAACGCTGCCCATGGCAACCAACTTTGAACCAAAAGCAGCTCAGCATCTTTCCTTCAGAATGACATTGACAAAGACCCTTCTCTGGGATTGCTGAAACTACCATCCACAGAACCCTAAATCCTCCACATCTGCTCACTTACCACCACTATTTAATCATTGCCTCTTTCTTTTCCAGACTTTTCAAATGGTTCAGCAGCAAAACTTGTGGCAAAATGTTGACAATGGGTGAAGGGTGGCCATTACACCATTCTTTCCACTTTCCCAGAGCTTTAACGTGTATTCAGAACAAGGTGGAAGTAAAACTGATGTGTACAATGGCTACAGAAGCTACAGATACATACTAAGCACTCCAGAGTTCACCTCTGGTACCAGGCCCAGGTGTCAGAGTTTCTGACGAGTGAGTTCCCATGACTCAGCCTTCCCTCAGCCCTAGAAAACGACACCCCTAAGTCGTTTCAGAGAACAGCAGCTGATCCCGCCGTACTCTCCCAGAGTTTTCAGAAAGGTTGAAATATATTTAGTAACCTTTTTATAATAGGAATATAGAATAAGTAAGATAAATTTTTTCATGAAAGTGATTACATTTTGAATTTCTTGAAAGAGCAAACTTCTCTTATATAACATATTAATATTTATAAAACATTTTATTTTCTCATAAGCTATAGAGATGAGGACTACACAGACTCATAACTGGAAGCCTGAAATGTAATTTAATTCTACTGCTCTGAGACTGAATAAATTCCACCTTTTGTCCATCCCTAGACAAGTGCGCACTGTCTCGGGCAGAGACCCCCACAAACGGAAGGCAGATGAGCAGACAGCGCCGGCGTGTTACCCCTCCACATAGCCCACAGGGAAGAACGTTGCTCCAATAAAGTACCAGTTGCACATTAAACTGTTATGCGTGTGATGTAAATTACAATTTTCTGAAAGTCTCAGTAAATAAGTGCATTTTATGGCATGAAAAAGCTAAGTAATATGGCAAGAGAAATTACAAGAAGGAAGTCAGGGGGTCAATCATTAGGAAAGATCAATCATCTAGTTTCCTTGCTCAGAAATGGTCAAAATTCTGCCTATAAAAGCCTGTGAAAAAGTAAAATCCAAGTAAAAAAATAAATGATAAATATTTAAAAGAGGCTGTTAATCTTGGAAAAGATAAGATGCCAGTAACTACATTATCATCGTCATTATCTTCACCAATTATTGACCAACTCTTATATTCATATTCATATTCATATTCATAAGAAAATCCCATTAAATATAAAAGTTATAAGACTTACTTGTGATATAGCTTAATAAAGTTGTATATAATGCCAGAGAAATGTAACTCAAATGAACATATTTATTCATTTACTGTAACTTTTTTCTTAATGACAAGCTTCTCATGGTTAGAACTGCATTTCATAATTTTATTCAGCATATAACAAAATTTCTGGCTTACACAAACTCAATAAATATTTGTTTTAACAGAAAAAATAATAATCTCTCTTTAATAATAGAATTTTATTAAGCTCAAATTTATCTAAATAAGAGAAAGTCTTACAGAGAAATACAATAGAAAAGAAATGCTTTGAGAATATAAGTTCTTTCAGAGACTAAATTTTAAAAATTCCTGTGGTTAACAATATAAAATTTCAGAATTATATATAAATCTTATCATATGGTGTTTTCTTCCAACAATCCTATTAGTCTTCCTTTACAATACTTTTAAGTCCCTCCTGTCAATACATTGAAACACTTTTTTCCTGCTCATGAATCTGGGCTGGGCTTTGATTTACTCTGTGCAGTAGAATGATGGGATATGGCAGAAGTGACATTGTACAAGTTCCAGACAATGTCTTACCCTCTTGGAAATGCCCTGCAGCTGTATAATGAAGCCCTTGCTAAGTTACTGCATCATAGAATGTGTTTGGTTTTAAACATATTATACTTAGTTCTAGACCAAAGTAAGTCTATATAGTAAAGAAGCCATTGTTTATTAATCTAGAAGGTGGTTCTAGTTGATCCAGTAAAACAGAAAAACATTACTGGAGATTAGCACCACATTCTCAATTTTACAACCACCCACTATCATCTTTAGCCATTTAGAAGGAAAAATTGAATAATTTTACTAGTTAGAAGAATGAAATAATAATGCAGGTGTAATGAGTTGCCCAGTTACAGTGGGATTAAGGTAAATCTCAGGCCCACCTATATATTCTAGCAGAATTTTTAGTCATTCTCCTTATTTCAAATGAAATATTAATAAGGATCTTAATATATAAGTTAGACATGAAAGGAGCCACTACAGTGACAGTAGAGAAAAGAAGGTGTCATCCAGTGGCTCCTGCACACCTCATAGGCTCCGGATGGCTCTGACAGCTCTTCTGAATTCTGTGCAAGGCACTGTGGAAAACACTAAAGACTCTTTCAGAGCAGAGACTCTATCTAATTCATAGCTAGACCCTTCCTCACTGTCAGATCAAGGTTTTGTAGGACACAGACCCTTGTTTGGTATTTGATAAGTGAATAAATGAATAGGAAAAAGCTAGAGAACATCGTAATAGTAACTAACAAAGTCCAAATAGTGGAATCCCAATTTTATCTACTTTTGTTTTATTTTTATTTTGTGTTACATGCTTTCAGATAATGCAATTTATTACACTAGATATTGCACTTTATTAAGCACTGAAATCTAATGACAAAAATGAAAAGGTGTAGAAAGTACATGGTTTTTAACTGTGCTTACCTATGCATTGTAAAGATTTATGCCGTGTGGGTGGCATTTCTGATTTTATAAAACCATTTAACATGTGACCTTCTAATGTTCTGTAGAGAAAAACATTGAATGAGGAAGAGTCTGTGTTCTAACGACTGAGCTCCTCAACAGATATCATTTAGACACTTTGCGAAGTGCAATATTTGTTTCCACTGATTGAGTCTCCATATTGTGCTCTACAGTCATAAGGAACTAAAACAGTTTCTTCCTCTGCATTGCTTATCTTAACACCAAGGAAGAACTTAAGCATTGTGAGGAATAGAAAGAAAGATACAATGTCTTTATTTTAAAATATTTCTCCGAACCTAAATTTTACTTTATTTAAGAAAACATTTGTAAAAAAATAGTAATCGTAGCTTCCTGTTAAAATTATGGTTTCTTGTCTATGACCTAATATCACTTTAGCATCCCTTCCCCATTAATATCTAAAACCTAGATGCTCCCACAAAACTTACATCCTCCAAACATTAAGAGCACCTGGGAAGGTAGGAATGAAACAGAACTGGGCTGATCATTCACAGAACTCTTATTTTTTTTAAAGATTTCATTTATTTATTTTTAGAGAGGGAAGGGAGGGAGAGAGAGAGAGAAACATCAATGTGCGGTTGCTGGGGGTCATGGCCTGCAACCCAGGCATGTACCCTGACTGGGAATCAAACCTGTGACACTTTGGTTTGCAGCCCGCGCTCAATCCACTGAGCTACGCCAGCCAGGAGAACTCCTATTTTAAATAGTTCTCTGCTTGTCCCAGTTTGGCCATTGTTCATTGTACCAGTTACTCAGTCCTTGATGGAGTGTTTATTTAACAGATAGAACAAAGCCAAAATATTCCTCACATGGCAGATGCATATACAGAGATGTAACTGGCAGCATGATGGACCCTAAGTCCTGACCATGACTTTATACACAGACATAGATACCAGCTGAATTTTAGAGCATGGTTGGACACTCTGATACATAGGTGTGTGTGCGTGCACACACACACATGCCAGTAAACTGGTAGGGAGAAACACATCAGTGAGAAAATAATGACTATAAATCTACCAAATAAAACAAATTCCTAATAAGGAAAGAAGTGCAGCAGGAAAGCCTTAGGGAGCAAGGGGAAGACAGTTGGAGAAAGACGAATGATGGCAATAATGATCATGACAATTATGTGAATAAACACGAATGAGAATAATGGTAAATGTTCCATTGTATGATACCTCTCATCTAAGGAACTCACAAGGGGCTCATCGTATGAAAAATGGATTGCAGATAAACAGTTCTTTGCATGGGAAACCTGGGTGGATAATGGTAAAAACCCATACAGCTAGTAGGACAGAAAGATGAGGGAAAAGGAAGAACTCTTTTTCAAAACGTAGAAAAGCAACCTCTAATTTTATTTATCATTGCATAGGGAAAAATGGCCCATTAAAACAGTTCAATATCTCTAAGGAAGTTTCATTGGCACGACGCCGCACTTGTTTGTTGGACAGTGGGCTCCTTGATCCGACAGAGGTGAGTGATTACAACAGACATTCTGTGCCTAAAAAGCCTGAAATACTTACTGTCTCACATTTACAGAAAAGTTCTGCTGATTCTAATCTAGAGAGTGGTTACTGACCACGTGACCTTTGGGAGCGACAGCAGGAATGAAAGTTGTCATGCATCCATGAAGGAGCATGGTGGGTTTAGGAAGTCCTGGTTGTTGAGTACGGCTAACGCGTCCCTGCCTACTGAGTTGCCACTCATGGAAAGGAGGACTCGGTGCCAAAGGAGAGGAGGCAGGCATGTCCAAATCACAGCTAGATGGTGCATCTGCAAAGAAGAAGCAACATCTATTCTCCTAGATCTAGTAAATACAAAAGGTAGGATAGGATAAGAAGACAGTTATGAATGGGGAAAAGAGAAGGTATTGGATAAAATGTGTTAACTATAAATGATCTTAGGACATCCCCAAAATATAAATCTAGTGAATCATTTAGACATTACATAGCTTATATACATGACAGCCTAAATGCAATCTGCATAATATGTAACTTATGCATATAATTAAATGTATAAAATAAGTAATAAATTGAGATAGATAGATTAGCTAGCTAGCTAGCTAGATGGATAGATAGGTAGTATCAGGGACATTAGATGTTTCCTTTAAAAGTTAGAGTAATGGGGATAAAAACACATAGTGAAGAAATTTGAAAATTAAGCCAGGCAAGTTTATGTTGATGAAAAGAAGTGAATTTCATGTGCCTGGAAACACATCTCTTACATGCACATTCAATTAAACATGGCAAAGTCTGATTTCGCTGTTCTGGAATTACCATATCCGTTTTCAATGTTTCAATTTTTCATGTCACATGGAATATGTCAACTCAATCTAAGTGTCTACATAAGTCTAATGTGTTTTTTCTTTTATAGAACATAATAGAACATTGATTAATTATTGGTACACATTTTAAATGAGGCATTGTAAAATACATTTAAATAATAGTGTATCATTATTAAAATTTCCATTCATTGAGTTGTCTAAATGTGTTTGCAATCAAATGACTATGAAACAGCAACATGTGATATTCATTTCACAAGACAGACAGGTTCAAGGAAAAGATAAGCTTCATATTCCACTTACTCAGTGAGGAAATGTGTCATTTCAAACTAGGGATACATTAATTGTGAGTTATTTATAGAAGAACAATGCAGTAAAAAGTTATTTTTTCTAGAAAAAATTTAATGTATGTGGTTTCAATTTGAATCAACATATTATTGTCATGATTGGAAATAATTTAACATCTTAGATATATCATACTTGATTTCATATGATCTATTATAAATATCATTTAAAGTTTTATGGAACATAAATATTTGCTTAATTGTTTTTAGACCCTTTTACTAAAAAAAATACATATGACTTCTACTATTTCCAAGAACATGACGGACTTTTCAATGTGCTCTAACATTTTCACTGGACCCCCAAAACTCACACATTTTTCTCTTGCAAGTAAGTTTTCAAATGTAATCTTGAATCGTATTTGCCCTCTATGCCCAACCCTGAAAAGAAAACAACAAAATTCCTTTGTTTCTGCTCTTGGGTTTTCTATCAAGATTAATGATGTCATTTTATATCCAGATGGGACAAGCCCAGCCATATGATCGACTCTTCACACTCCTCTGCCTGCTTCCTTCCGTCCGTCCTGGGGACCGAGTGCACATTCCTCACGGAAAGAGTCATGCCCTTCCACGTAACACAAGCATTTCTTAGAACAAACACGATGATAGAAATCAAATTACTTCTAATCTTTCTTTATATTGTCAACACTATAGTGCATCCTTTCAGTCTGAGCAAAGGAGAAGAGCAACATGCACCATACAAAGCTGTAGCGGTGACATGGTGAATGAAGGTCCATAAATCTAAATCAGCAATACAAGAAAGAAAGAGAATGCTTCATACCCAATTACTTCAATTTCTCTAAAAATTGAATAAAAGCAAGAAGGGAAATTAGGTGATATTTAATATCAGTTTCTAATAAATTTAATATCAGTTTAATATCACTCTCTCCCAAACTGCTGCCTCTCTCATTACAGCCAAGGTTAAAATAGTGTGGCCCTGATGGGGCAAGGGGGTGAGATAAAAATAGAGGACAGACCCCCTTGCATATGGGCTTTCCCCACTAAGGAGGTCCATCATGGACAAACAGAAGCATCGTCAGGTGTGCACAGCAGCATCATTGGGAGATGGCAGGCAGAAAAAAGTTAAAGCAATTATAAGACGGTGGGAGTAGAGGAAGAAGAAAGTGAACTCTGAATCCTTATTGTAAAGAACTAATCTGGTAGATTAAAGCCAATTTTATGCATTTTAGTTTACTTTTTCACAAAACATATCTAAAAGATAAAAATGGTTATACTTTTTTACTTTTCAAAACACTGAAATAAATTAAATTTCAAGTTGTAGAGCAACTAGAAGATTCCCTCAGAAGAGCTGATAACAATTATTTGATGCGCACAGTGGAGTAAAGACAGTGGGGTAAAATATAATTTTCACTTCACTAAAGTGGCACCCAAATGTTCAGACAACCTTGAAGCAGACCAGATGCAGCTCAGCATGCATTGGGTCTACAAGCAGGAAGCTTTGAGTCTGAAGTGTATTGAATTTCTGCAGTGAACATAGACTATATCACAATAGGTCACTGTGACTTAAATTTAGCAAATGCTTAAAGATGTGGCATTCAAGATACATGGAAGCTTATCTAGAATTAATCCACCCCAAGAGAATCTAGAGCATTTCATTAAAACTTTCATCATTCAAACGTAAATTAGAACAGTATAATAGAAAATATAATCTAAATTATTTTAGAAGCCATAACATTTAGTGATGTCATAATTACAGATATGATAAGTTGATAATAACATATTTAGTTTTCAAAAGAAACACTGTGAAGACAAAAAATGTGTCAGTATTTTCTGCACAGTTCAGGGAGAAGGAAAGTGTTTCGATATTAAATGACTAATGCAAACAATTTAATCACTGCAGTTTAATTTAAGAATGTTAAAATTTCTTTCTTGAATATATTTAACAGAATTATTTTCCTATACTAGTTAAAAATCTAAATATTGTTTTCTGCATTTATTTTTCATGTATCTTTCACCTACTATATTCTAATATGCTTCATTAGCCTATGAAAATTACAATGTGCTATGCAAGACATACATATCCATATTCACAGAAAGTACACACTAAACTATTTAGAGGACATGAGGTCTGCAACTCACTTTCAAATGGTGTAGAAAAAAGTGTATATGTGCCCTGGCTGGCGTAGCTCAGTGGATTGAGCATTGGCTGTGAACCAAAGTGTCGCAGGCTTGATTCCCAGTCAGGGCACATGCCTGGGTTGCAGGCCATGACCCCCAGCAACTGCACATTGATGTTTCTCTCTCTCTCTCTATCTCCCTCCCATCCCTCTCTAAAATAAATAAATAAAATCTTAAAAAAAAAGAAAAAGTGTGTATGTATGTGCAAGAAAGTGAGAGAAGAAAAAGCCAATGTGGCAAAATGTTGATTGAATGTGGGTAAAAGAAATAAAAAAGTTATTTTTTTTCTCTAATGTTTTTGCACAAATGAGATCCACGGAAAGGACCCACTAAGTACCACTTGACCACTGACATTATGTCCAACTTGAACTTCATTATCCTGAATATTTTTATTCTTCCTGCTTTCTTATTGAAATCAGTATTTTTTTTATGAATCACATTAGCTGCATTTAATCTTCCTTTTGAATTAAAGAATTCTAAAACATAACTAAAAGACAAAACATTCAGGAAAAAGAAAATTCTCAAAGTTAAAGAAAATGAGTAAGCACATTTTGTGTTGTCTAAGAGACAGAGAAAAAGAAAAAAATAGAATATCTTGAAACTAAGACATGAAGCAATTAGTTTCAACCAGCAGAATTTCTTAATCATCCCACGGATATGTGATATGAACTAAATGAGTGTCTGTGCCTGAAGGATGGAACCAGCCCTCCTCTGACAGCATTACCATCGTACCGTATAATTGGAAAGACAACTCACTGCATTCACCACCCCTCCTTCTCAGGAGTTATACTCCAAAGAAGCCTGAAATAAATAAGAGTCTCTTCTCCTTCAAAACATAGGTCTCTTTTTTAATCTGTTAAACTTTTCTTCTGACTATTCATTAATCATAATAACTCATTTTAGTAACAATATATATATACGGATTGGCTGATATGTGCTTGACTAGTTGCTGAGGAGCTTAGGCAATGCCACTCTGATACTGATGCTTTCAGCAATTGACCTCGCCCAGCTGGGCCCACTTCCCTTGCCAATAAAATAAAGAAGTTGACTTCAAGACTGCTAACAATCCTGTCAGAACAAAATGTTCTGGTTATCTATGCTAATACTTATTGAACACTTCTTCAGTTTAAAGTAATATTCTGGAATTATTAGCATCAAAAATCTGCCATTTTAATTAAGAAAGTCTAATTTCATGAAGATGGGCTTTAAATGTGTGGAAAACGCAAATCCCTGCCCCAGACCCATCAGCATAAATGTGTTGAGTCACAGTGTGAGTCTCTGGAAGCTTCTTTTTAGGGTTGTAGTGTGTGTATGTGTGTGTGTGTGTGTTGATCTATTACCCTTCTAAGGTGTAATGTTTTTTCCTCCATATTTTAGAACTCAGACTCCAAAAATACATATATCACAGATTTGTCACAACATTTTGCAGAAATAAAGGAATTAACCATCTGGAACCACCTAAACAAGACTCAATGCAGCACTGACAACCTGCTATAAACATGAATAAAGAACCCAATTATGACCTGGACTGAGAATAGATAAGGGATTTTAATGAATCACCTAGATGGTTATAAAAAGAAATTATTACCAGATGTGGTAACAATGAAGAGAAACAAACAGGAAACCTTTCTCTCTGAGGGGACTACGCATAAATCCTACCCTGTACTTCCTAGTATATGTTATGAATTTGGTAAGATGCGTTTCTTGGACACAAGCATACTGCAGGTCTGAGCATCTATGCAGGTCTGATCGTATCATTCATATGATTCAAAAGCCAAATGGTACCTCTATTAATCAGGATTCTCCAGAAAAACAAACCCAATAGGACACATAGATAAGACGAGATTCATTATGGGAATCGGCCCAAGCAATTATGAAGACTGCGATAGGCCATGACATTCTGTCTGCAAGCTGGAGAGTCAGGAAAGCGGGTGGGGTAATTCAGTTTGAGGCAAAAGTTCCAAGAACTTAGGATGGTCAGGGAAATCAGAGGAGAGGGGTGCTGCTGGTGGACTCTGAAATCTTGAGAATCAGCTGCTTCTCAAGAAGGGCAGAGAGGGAGAGAAGTCTCAGGTCAAGAGGACACCTGAGCCCTTCCTTTGCCTGTTTGTTTCATTTGGGCCCTCAGCAGACTGGTGATGCCCACCAAAACTGGTGAGAGCAGATCTCTTTACTGAGTCCAGAAATTCTAATGACAGTCTCTTCCCCAAACACCCTGATAAACTCAGAAATAATGTTTTATCAGCTATCTGGACTTCCTTTAGCTCAGTCAAGTTGATGCATAAATATAATCATCAGAGTATCATATCTAGTCTAGAAATAAGACAAGTAGAGATTTTTGTTTTTTTAATGCTTGTTATCTAAATGCTGATAATACAGGCAATAGATCAATGTATGTGATTAACCTATATTCTTATTGACTTATTAAATTATTTACTTAGGATTTTATAACTTTAAATTCGAAAGTCACACAAACTCATTCGTATCACGTGAAATCTGGAGACTTGTAGTCACAGAAAATTGGAAATAAAATAAAGGAGTGAATTTAGAAGTGATTATGAAAAAGAAAAGCAGTACTAAAGAAAAACAAAATCAAAACTGAAAAACTCAGCCTTCAGGCATTTCTGAGAATGAAAACGTATGAAATGTAAAATTCAAACATGACTATGACATTGTGCTTGGTACATTTCTATTTGTTCAACGTCACAAACTTCATCCCTGTTCACCACACAGTGATGAAAATGCAGAACAGAGGTGAAATGAGAAGTTTTGGAGTTTACTTTTAAATTTAGGTTGTAATAAATTGGATCATCCTCATTTTTCAGATTTATTGCCCATTTTCCCATAGAGAATCTTTAGATAATTCTTTCTAATAAATTCTGTGTATTCATTTTTTGAAATAATTGAATGCATGTCAGCAGAAAATCAGTCATTTTTTTCAGGCTTTTGTCATATTTAAGCAGCGGTTTTAGATGTTGAGTAAGGCAGATCTGAAGTCATGTATAACCCACAGCAGTTCCCGAAAGCCTAACTATACAGCTCCACTACTGAGAAGACTTACCTTGAAATTTGGTGTCAAAAATTTTTTAGACCAATGAGGGTGGTAAGTAAATATTTTTTAGAGGCCAATAGTGACCTGACTTAAAATCGTGTTTAAAAACGACAGAGGAATTGGCCTGGAGAGCTTTTACAACAGGAACATAATTTTAAATGACTATCAAGAAACAGAAGTGTTTAATAGCAAACATAACCAATTAATAGAAAGGACATAGGTAATAAATTCTGTTTAAGGCACTAATTGTATTGTTTCACTCACAGTGATATATTCTTTTAAAAGTTTTCAAAATATTTTTAAAAATACATATTCTAAATATACATGATAAATTTAACAAGATAAGCATTACAGATAAAATAAATTAAAATATAAAGTAACAAAATATTTCTTACCATTTATTCATTTTTATTCATTCATTCTTATGTTAGTATTTATTACTTTATTAAGATAATTTTAATTGAAGTGGGGTGGGGAATGATCTTTGGACTATAAAAAATCAAGATTAAGAATATTCTTCATAAACTTTCAACCTTGCTTAATATTTAGGAAATAATGAGATTGATCTTAAAATAATCTAGGCCAGTCTTTTATGAATATATTAAGAAATATGTTGATAATTATATTGAATTTTCTTAAGATTTTAGAAATTAGTAGTAATTGGGGGATTGATAGATTGCTATTGTTTGTTTTAGGTCATTAAAGTGTATTCCATTACAGAACAGGCAATGTGATTTTTATGGGCAGCAAATGCAGATTATGTACCTACATAGCTAAGTTCATTATGAGCACCTCACTGCATAACTGTGCCAACAATGCACGGTGGCACAGCCGGTAGGAGAGGAGAGCTATGGAAGCAAGGAGGAAAGAGCAAGGTGGGGCTTTGATGAAGCAACACTGTGGGCTGCAAGGTGAACACTGCATAATGGACATTTCTTTCATGCTACTATTTATTCTACACATCCTGTAATGTATAGATATTACCTCTTTCACTGGAACAATTCATTATTTTATAAACTCTTTTAATTCCTTCACCACATCCTCCAAGTTCTGCATCATTTCTCTTGGTTTGGCTTCTCTTTCGAGTTTGTGATCAAATTCCTCCAGACACAACCATCACGCTCATGTCAGGGGTACGCCGCACAGCACTGGGGGCCCAGTCACCACAGTGTGAGTGGGCCTGCAGCTGTCCTGGGAGGCGGGGGACCAGCTGCAGAGCAGTTCTCTATAACAAAAGTAGTCCCACAGCTAACATGGTTCCCTATTTCTCATTTGACAACCTGAAATTCGTATCTCCCTGTGCTTATGTTTGAAAGCTTTTACCTAACAGACTCTTCTGAGTTGGCCAAACCATCCCCCATCCACCAATCTCACCTTTTTTTTTTTAACTTCAGAGTATAACTGATTGCATAGGTCAAGGCAACTGTTCTGTTCAAATAATCCCACACATAAGCAGCAGTCTGTTGGTTTACGACAACCCAGAAGAATGTTATGTGCATATTACTCTGCAGTTCTGATGCAACCTTCAGGAATACCTGCAAAGCAATAGCAGTAGGTTCCAGTGAGCAGCCCTGAACCACCAGCCAATTAGATGGCTTCAGAAGTTTTTGTGTTAAAAATTAGGCGATAATAACCCTGTGGTCTTCTGTGCATTACAATGATGTACAAGGGTTACCTAAATCAATTCTACCCACACTGTTAACATGCAAAGCACAGCTTTAAACTCATTATTTCACAAAATAGAAGTGAAATGATAGGATGTAAATAATTATGTAATTCATTTGAAAAAAATACAGCAGTCTAGCAGATGCTCAGGAGTGTAATAAAAACAGCTGCCAATAAATAGAAAGGGAACATTACATTAACCCAGGATTTCATTGATTCTGCATTTTCACTTATTGTCAGAAAATAGCACCTATGCTAGAAATATATAATCAACACAGTTCATCTATTATTTAATGTTACATTTTCTCTGAAATGTTATAACCATATAGCATATGGTTATATGGTTATAAAATATATGGCTATAAACATTTTCTTTAATATTAAGATGAGTTCAGTATCTCTACAGAAATACTGATCAGTATGTTCAAAAAGCCATCATTTGACTCCACACGAAAGCCCTTGCTGTCCCCCATCTCTCTAGTTCCCTTTCACAGAAGACATGTCTGTGTTAAGTGTCCTCTTACAATCACCAATTCTACACCGAACCCCTTCCTGTCGAGCTTCTATCCTCTTCATGCTGATCAAGGGTGACAAACATTTCCAAGTTGCAAAATCCAATAATCTCCATTGCTTCACCTCACTGGGCATGCCAGCAATTTTCAACAGACAGACGTTTTCCTTTTTCTTTCACTGGCTACTTTCCCACTCCCTTTTCTTACTTCTCATCTTCTCCCTTACCACTGAAGTTGGGGTATCTAAGACCTTGCTTCTACAACTTTTATTCACTAGATTTTCTTTTTGTAATTGATCTCAAGATTTGTGGCTTTAAATACCTTTGGCATGCTGATTACTATCGAGTGTCTATTTTCATTACAGACCTCTCCATCTTGAACTCTTGATTCTAATGTTCATTTGACATCGCTATTGAATCTCTAATAAGCATCACAACACATAATCCAAGGTAATTAGTTATTTTTCTCTATACTCTCACATTCTTATATTTTCCCCATTTTAGAAAACAATACACCGTTGATTAAGTGAAAACTCTCAGTCTTTTTCTCTCACTCCCAGTGTTTACCAGCAAGTCTGGATGGAATCTCCAAAATGTGCTTGAATCTATTCATTTTACCTTCACTTTCCTCACCTTACCCAGGGCGTCATCCTTTCTCACACCGACTGCTAAAATGACCTGCGACTTTAACCAAAATGTGATGCAAAGACTCGAGGGTGAGCAAATGCTGTTGAAAAAAATGGCACGAATAGACTCATCTGGGTTTCCACAAACCTTTAGTTTTTAAAAACTCAACAACTGCAAAGAGCAATAAAGCAAAGCACATAAAACAAAATTTGCCTGGACTAGCAACAAATACTTCTTTAATGCTGAACATATTAATAGAAGGATACAAAATAAAGGTTTTGGGTCAAAAACACAGTCACCTAAAGACAAATCTAGGATATATATCTATATATATCTATATATAGCATACTATATACTACATATACTTTGTATATACTATATGTATATATTATATATTACATGTATAGTATAGATCCATAGTATAATACAGTATATAGTATATTATATAATATATACTATATGTAGTATATACTAAGTATAAGTACTTAGTATACTAAGTACTTAGTATAGTATAACTATAACTATACTAAGTACTATATACTAAGTATATATGTATAGTATATACTGTATACTATATATACTATGTACTATGCATATATATATATAGTATCCAAGAGGCCACTTTAATGATAATAAAAATGACCAGTCCCTGGTTTTATTTTTTACTAAAAAAATGTTTTACAGTATTTCAGTGGTTGCCATCAAATTATAACATCATTTTGAGATAGAACAGTGCAAAGAATAAATATAAGATAGTTCTCTTCAGCTTAAAGTAAACAGCTTTATCATTCTAAAAATATGCTTCTAAGACCTAAAATTGAAACTGAAAATGCAGGTGAAACTCAGTGACTCTGGCACACAAGGAAGGGTCTCTCACTATCAGGAAACCCTTCCTCACCCCAACGCTGCGGACACTACGACAAACACCTAACACAATCAAGACCCTCCAGAATGCATTTAGTTCTGCTGAGTAAAAATACAAGCCAAAGAAATGCTTTGATCTCTTAAAGGCTAATATTTAAGAAGGTGTTTACATCTGACATACAAATAAAGAGAAAGCCTATCTTTCAGATCTGTTTTAACAGACCTCCATATAATTTTAGTAATACAAAAGTACTATTTTATTGCTCAAGGTACAAAAGTAATAACAAGAAAATTTCAGGAGTGACTATAAGTGAGTTCATACTATTATGGCATGTTGCATGGATGCTGGCTCCATTCATAGCAGTTTAAAAGTAAACTGTGAATTTTAGTAAATTTAATGAATTGTGAATTTTAAAAGTTTCAGTTATCTATAATCTAAAGGGAAAAAATTCCAGAATTAACTTTTACTTAAATCGAAATTTATGTGTTATTCTGAAGCAAGGTACTGCTAGAAATATTTGAAGTGATGATACGTACCATATTTCTTTTACATTTCTCAAGCGCCAATGCATCAGTGTGTATGGTTAACTGATATTATTTTAACCAACTAAAACTTCCAGTGCAGTAAGACTATTACCACACTAAATATGTAACGCTATCAGGAATGAGATTGATGTTTCAAATTTAGATGCAAGAGGCACACACACACACACACAAATCTGTCTTGAAACCTGTATTCAGTATCAAGCAGAGAGATAGATTCTCAGTGCCTGAGGTTATTACCCATTATATGCACAAACAACATTAATTCATCTGTATATCTGGGCCAGCTGGAATCAGAACGGGAGCGCCCACGGGGTGCATCCTTCCCCAGTTTCCAGTTCGGTGAGCTCCAGTTAATGTCTTGAAATCAGCTAGGCTCTGAATGTTTACACCACAAAAACTGGCAAACACTACGAATCAGGACTTTGTGTGCCATTGTTAAACATTTACCCGCACATCACTGACTATAATACAACATATTTTGTCATTTTCTGTATAACTTGAAGAATTAAATCTATTTAAAAGCTTTCTTTAGGAAACTCGGGGGACGCAAAGATGCTGGCTTACCACTCTTCTCTCACGGGGCCCGACACCAAACGCACTGCAAACATGGCACTGTTGCCTGTCACACGTCAGTTCACAGGACCTGCCCCCAGAGTGACAAAGATACACATGTTGTGGATGAAGCCGTCTATTATGTTAAGGCCAATGTCTTCTTCAAAAACTATGACATTAAGAATGAAGCTGATAGAACCTTGACATACATAATGCTCTACATTTCGGAGTGTCTAAAGAAACTCCAGAAGTGCAATTCCAAAAGCCAAGGAGGGTAAGACATGCATGCACTGGGAAGCACTCATTTTCCCGTTCCTGGAGAGCCCAGTTTTCCACTTGGCGCAATTTATGGCAACCTGCAAACAGACAGGAAGATGAAGCGACGCGGGCCTATGCACAGCAGCTGAGACAAGGGACTGGACTGAGACTTGGACCCTCCGAGTTTCTGACCCTCAGAATGATAAACCCAGCAAGTGGTGGACTTGCCTGGTGAAGGGACAATTCACAAACAAGAGTCTTTCAGGACCCAGACAGTAAGGAGAGTCAGCAGACATTGTTTCCACAGCCGAGGGCTACTTTTTACAGCTGTATGCACAGTTGTGCACCTTTATTTCATCAAGCTTCATGCAGGAGAGAGAAGAGAATGTGCCTTTATTTGAAAAGTTGATTATCAAGAATTTGGGGAGGAGAATGAGTTGTCAAAGGGTGATGTGAAATTTTCTACAGTATTAAGCTGGTGCTTAATAACTAATAATAAAGAAATTTTCTAACCAAAAAAAAACCCTTAAATTTCCTCCACCTGGAGAATTTTCAAGAGGAATGTGAGCAATTTATAGAAATTTTAAGTGATTGACTTTGGACATAAAAATTTCCTAGTGCATCCTTTATAAACTCCTAGATTAGTTTAATTAGAGAATCCTGGAATAGAAAAACATGCTGTAAAAAGGTTTTAAAAAACTGTTGGGTTTTTCAATACACAGAATACAGAAACAAATTGGAATCTAATGTTAATAGAATAATTTGTTAAGCATAAAATTAGATTTCAATTTTTGTGTGTTGATTAAATTAAGTTCCTTGTGCCATTTAGTGTCTTTGTCACAAATAACCATGATGAATTGAAGCTTATAAGAAACTTTATTTCAATAAAATTTTACTTATGCATCTATATGTAACAACTGATGCTAAAACTTTATTTAAATAAAGAAGTTGTGCTGCTTAAACAAGTTCGAAAAGCATCTTTCTAATCCAACTGCCTTGGTTAGAGTTCAGACATAAAACATAAAAAACTGGACACCAGAGATACGAAATCTTTCACCTACAAAAATGCAGTCAGAGGGAGAATCCGTGTCTTTATTTCCCCTGCAGCACACACTCGAGCTTCACACTTCGTATTTCTTACAGTAGGCAGCCAAACAAAAGAAATTTTTGCTTGAAGAAATCTTTTTGTGAAATCAATTGCTTGGAGACAGGTCAGGAAGAAGCAAGTGAAATCACCCATTGCCTCTTCTTCCCCAAAAGCACAGATCCTGACTGTTAGAGGCACTGCCCATGATCGAAAAGAAGTAATTACAGATTCGAGAAACTACATGGAGCTATTCACCTGAGCCATTTTCCAATCTGCTATCTTAATTCTCTTTCATATGAAATAGCACCTGGGGAAAATGAATGTTTTTAGCAGAGCCACAAAGATAGCGGTGCCTGTCTTTCACTCGTATACAAGCTTTGAGTTTTAAAGTAATTATAACTCCTTTTTACTTTCATTCATCAAATTACTCTTGTACGGCACTTTCAAACCTTTTTCATCTCATGGCATACATAAGCTAATTACTAAATTCTGTGGCACACCAAAAAACATATTATATTTTTGGAGGATCTGACAAAAATAGGTATAATTTTGATTCGTTCATATGGGAGAGCTATTGTTGGGATGGCTATTGTCCTTTTTTTTTAAAAAAATGGCAATCTAAGGGAAAGGAGGTCAGTGCCCCTGACTAAAAAGTCAGGTATTGCATCTATTAAAGGAAAAAAAAAGACCAGAGGGGAGAGGGGAGGGAATTTCAGGGGAAAGAGGAAGGGTTTACAGGAATGAGTATAAAGGACACACAGACAAAAACTAGGGGGGTGGGAATGGGAGGGGGGTGGGGACGGCTGGGGGAGTGGGCTGGGATGGGAGTAAAAGACAGAAAACTGTACTTGAACAATGAAAATAAAAATATATATATATAAAATAAAAGAAATTCTTGTGGCACACCAGTTGAAAATCACTGCTAGAGGAGAGACCAGTAGCAGAGGCTCTGGTCAGCTCTCCCGTCGATCGCCTGGAGTTCTCTTACTGTTTTTATTCTGCTTCATTCCCAAAGCACTGGAGGCGGACACGCATTCTTCAGGTTGTGCACTCCGGGGCTGCAGGTTTAATTTTCTGAGCGGTAGCTGTCATCTGCACCGTATGGCGGTGACATGTGCTTCAAGAGAAGGTGGTGACGGGAATAAAAAGGGCCCACGCTTATAGAAGAGGTCAGTACCTATGCGTTTTCTTACACCCAACTGAAGCAGCATGTTTTGAAAGAAATTTAAAACATTTTGGATGTGAAAAATTACTTTAAGTTTACAATTTATTTTTTTGGCACACTGATTCACATTTAAGTCTTAACCTGTGTTTGGAGAAGATGGGTCTGTTCTGATAAAAGTAACAGGAATATAAATAATTGTTAATGCATCTCAACTTCAAATGTCTGTTTATTGTTACATAAATCCTGCAGTTGTTTCAGGCCTTTGGATATTTTTATTATTGTGTTCTTGTTTGTCAGCAACGTAAGAGGAAAGTTTGGAATACGACCCAGTGAAATGACTCAGGAAAACATCTCATCTGAGTGGGTAAACTGCTTGAGGGCTTGGTTCATTTGAATTCTTCCCACAATTCATGACTGAATGTCTTGTTTTGATAATGGCATATCCTAAATTTCCAAACATTATAGAACATATACAGCACAAAACTATGTCAGTGACCTGACATACCATACAATTCATGTGGGTATAATGAACAAATAACTAAGATGATTCTGAAGATAATTAGATGGTATAAATGGCTATTCCACATTCATTCTTCTACTTATCTTCTAAGAGATTTACTTAATGCCATTTTTATAGTTATTCCTGAGAGTCTCACCTACTTCATATATGAGCTTCCACAATTATCAGGCATGCTTATTGAATGTTGAAAAGAGCACTGCATTTTGCAAACCCTCTGACCCTAGCACTCAGTAATGTGCTTTTGAGAATATTCCCAAATGTTCGTAAGTAATATGTCAGGCCTGTGTGATAGTATAACACAAGAAATGACTCTGGATGGACATGAAAGTCTCAGTACATCTGAAGAGACCCTAAAATATATTGGGCTTATTAAAATATTAAATATTCTTAAAATCACAAAATACAAAATGTTTGAGGTATGTTGTTGGCTGTGGAAAGCCAGTGCATTGCAAGTATTAGGAGAGAGCCATAACCAGCTCTCTGTCATCTCCAAGAGTTCCAACATGGCAAAGGTTTGATTTTGATGCACAGAAGCACCCTGAGATACTGAGAATTTATCAGTCATCTGGAAGTTTTCCCATCTAATGAGCATGGCATTTACATCATTGAAATTTCCTTGGTTGCTTATATAATCTCTACTTTAAGAGTGAGGAAAAGAATCCTCAATCTTTCTTCACCTAATTCTCCGATGAGAGCGAATAGAGAAAATGCAGGCAAATGAATATGGAAGGCAGAGTGGGTAGGTTAACCCTGAACTGTTAGGGTGTACATCCAGAAATTTGTAGTTGCACCATGCTTCTCTGCTTAATTGGGGGAAATACAGATTAATTTATTTTCATTACAATGGAGTTAAGTAAGACTGAATGAAAGGGAAAGTCTAGCATCAAAATAAAAAGCTTTGGGTTGAGAAAGTCCTGCTGGGAAACTTCAGCCCCATGATACACTGAGATGAACCAAATTCCGTCAGTTCTGTGGGTGACCATGACCTCAGCTGAGAGCTGAAGAAAACTTGAATGAATACTCCCAGGTACCAGAAGGGAGGATGGGAAAACAAAGTAGTGGCTGTGGAACCCTTAGTTCAACACCCGGTTCTAGATGTCTTCCATGAGGTGCACGTTAAATAACTTGAGACGGTATTAAGGGCTCAAGACAGAAAAAGACTTTCACTCTGAAACTTATGCAACAGAGAGAACTAAGAAAGAAATGACCCGTGTTAACATCTCATATCGCAGAACCAGGAAGCCATACTGTGCTTTCTTTTTCAAAGTCTTTCTGAACCAGGCTGCCCTCTATCTCTGGAAATGGTGGGCCAGGAGGAAGGGGAATGGGTGAGGCTCAAGCTGCAGAATGAGGGGCCATGCTGAGTTTCTCCTAAGCAACAGGGAGCAGATAGAGGAGGAAAACACGCACCTTCAGAGAGTTATGTCCCCATCAGCAGAGCTGGAGGTGAGAGAAACAGATGGGACTGTTCTGTCTAAGTGAACCAGACCCTCCCGAGTCCTCTCGGAGGACACTAAAGTGCTTCAGAATTGAAGGCAATGACTGGATCTCTGCTGAAGTCTCATGCAGTCAGAGGTATGGGAGTGATACACCATATATATTTTTTGGTTTACCCTTTTGTCCGCTCATATTCATAGCTACCACACATGGATGCTGGACATTCTGGAGGCAACAGGAAGACACTGTCCCTGAGAATGAAACATGGAGGGGCTTCCAAAATAGAGAAGCCCCAAAAAGAGAGGTCTGATACCTCTTATCAAAACATGGCTAAGCCCACCCTTTTGCCCAGGCTGAGCCTATCATTCTGTCAGTACCACAGTCCCCGTGTCCTTGCAGAGGTCAGTTAAGGTTTTATTTCCTTAATATTTGAGCAAGTTATTATGACTTTGGAAACAGCATTCTTTTACCAAACCCTAGTAAATCTACATAGACAGCAATTCATAAGTATAATACATTAAGGAGAGTTATCATTTTATTATATAAATATAATTGCTCTTTTATCCTAATTAATGTTTATTGGTTTTGTAATAGATCGTTGCAAAAAAATTTACTATTCTTGACTTGGTTACTTACTCATTCTCTCATTTTCTTGTTTCTGATGAGTTTGATGAAGTTGAGGTTCTGATATGTGGTAACTGGCTTTATTAACTGGGGAAATTTTTCCCAACATGACCTCCTATCAAGAGCCAGTTCTGTTTATGCTTCAGTTACTCAGTGGACTTTGGGAAGAGAGTGTTCAATATCTTTTCAGGCTGCTCAAACTTTCTGCAGAATCATTCACTCATTCAGTAGATTATATCTAAGCTTTCTTCTTTCAGACAATTTTTTTTACATTTTAGAAGCAACTAAAAGACAAACTGAAAAGCAAAAATCCGTTTTGTAACCTGTCATTAGTCAAAAATGCTAAAAATAAAATTTGCCTGTTCATTATACATTTGCCAATTCTTTGGGAAACTTAATATGATATTTTTCAGCACATGGGCCATATCTGCCTACTTGAACAAAAAGCTAGGCCTAGGTGTATTCAGAGATGGGGAGTGGGACTGATAACAAGCCCTTTTGAAGAGAATATCCCTCTGGCAGTGTACCTGACAGGAATAAATCACGACGGATTCTTCAGACACCGTTGCAGCCGTCGCGTTTAAATGTCACAGTAGCACCAGACGCCAGGAAGGCATTCCTCGGGTATTACTGCCTGGGCAACAACCGCTGCCTGCCGGCTCCGCAGCAGAAGTATGGAAATTTGACACGTCCTCCTACGCAAGCTATTGTATCAGTGGCAGTGCAGACAAAGGATCTCATTCAGCGTGAGTCTTATGGCCAGAATGGGGAGGCAGGAAGGTGAAAAAATCCCTTAGGGTTGAAGGCAATCTAAAATATCGTATGGGAACGTGTGATATTAAGAAAGAACACTGGTATTATGTGTGAAAGTTTACAGGGGATTCTGCAGACTTCACGCTGAGTAGTTGTATGTGTACGATGTCACTATCAAAGGCAAAAACCATTGATTTGATGTATTTGTCTTTGGTCCTCCTTTCCCAGCAGTACTGTTGAATGACAATATAATATGAGCTATATATATAATTTTAAATTGGCTAGAAGTCAGATTATTTTTAAAAAATGAAAAGAATAGAGTGGAAAATTTAATAATATATTTCATTTACCACAGTAGTTAAAACATTCAATCACTTAAATGTGTAGTCAGCTTTTTAAAGTTATTGAGATATTTTACATTTTTCCATATTAAGTCTTCAAAATCCAGTGCATATTTTACCCTTCAGCCCGTCTTCAGTTCAGTCCGGCCGCATTCCACGCGCTCAGTGTCCTCACCCCACTCGCGGCCGTGAGACCGCACGGCACGCCTCCCCACTACCTGCTCGTATCCCTCCGCAATTCGCGTTCCTGTGCACCCGTGGAGCTAGGGAGCACCTCCTCCGAAAGTTAAGTACTTCGAAAAATTACTGAAAAGCGTGTGTTATGATATACACAGCACCTCAGACTCTACTAATTAATCGGAAAGTTCAATGTTACAATAACTGGTTTAGGTTTTTCTTCTTCATGGTGGCATGTGGCTAATACTGAAACTCCACCTTTTGTCTATCAGTATAATTAAATGTGTCAATAATATACCATGAAAACATGCAACTGAATAGATTTGGTTAAGTACAATTTTCCAAGACATTAATATCTCAGTCATACTCAGTTACTCTACTTCAGTTAGGCCATGAGGTAAATAAAAGGAAAACCATGGGAAAACTACACAAAAGTTTAGAAACACTGAATTCACCAGTACAGGGAGTCTACCCATAACAGAATTGTAGGTTCCATATAACCTCCCATACCTATTCTTTTACTGACTCATTTAATTAGCAAAGTATATTAAGTAAAAACTAAATGCATCTACTAATAGGACAAAGAGGAAAGTTTGTATTTCTCCATGTCAACATTTACTAATTTCAGCTCTAACACCAATATATAGATATCACAATTGTTTTTAATATGAGTATATCTAAACTCGCTATTTACAGCAGAGAGGCACTTAGAAACTAAAGTCTGATGACACTACTATGTCCGAAATCCACATTAAAGACTGCGTTCACTCCGGGACCTGTGGCTCCAGCCCTTCCCCCTCTTCATGATGTCCAGGTTCCTGCTCCCCATCCTAATGGTCGTGCCAACATTTCATTACACTTTGCACACTCAGTCCTACCACACACAGTCTCGGCACAGCAAGCTCCATCATCCTTCTGCTTTAGAGACTGCCTGATACTGCATTCATTGCTCCCCGGTCCTTATTCTATGTTCATCGATTCATTCTTCTCGCCCACTGAGCCCTCTGCATTCCCTAGTGATCTCTAAAAAATGTCGCTCCTGGGTTAACAGTGATCTGCCTTCTTAGGTTCTGTAATCATCCTGGGAGACCTCAACATTACTGTGGATGACTCATTTGGCACCTGAAAGATCCTCAGATAGTAACTTTTCTTAAGTTCAAGAACCTTCATGTCTACTTACCCATACTAAAAGCCAAATGATGTGTCATTGCTTGAAACTGTTCTGTCTACTAAATCTTAACATCCAGGACCTTATTCTCAGTACAATCTTCTATTTCTTACATGGCCTAGTAGCCTAACACAGACCATTTGCATTTTTAAAGGCCTCATTTGCTTACCTACTTACCCTATTGAGACTAACACCATGTATAACTTGCACCCTATTTCCACACACACCCTACTTGTATAAGAAGACCTAAATTTCATATTACAGTTCCTACTCTTCACCTTTCAGATTTCCTTTAGTAAATATTCCTGATGTTTAGGGCATGGTTGATAATTAGTATGTTTGATCATCTCTTGATGTTTTGAACCTGCATAGCCCTGGATCTCCTTATCCCCCAATATCTTCTATCTACCCCAGGGGTCCCTGACCTCCAGGTCACAAACCGGTACCCAACTGGGCCTGTTAGGAAGTGGGCTACACAGTAAAAGGTGAGCATGAATGTAATGTACTTGAATCATCCCGAAACTGTCCCCCCTACCCCAGGCCCGTGGAAAAATGGTCTTCCACAAAACCAGTCCCTGATGTCGAAAAGCTTGGGAACAGCTGTTCTACATGAAGCTTTTCAACTTACAGTGGCGTCCCAAGAGCTCCACCTTACCATTGTTTTCCTCACTCCAAGGAGGAAAACAATGAGCAGTCTCTTGAGCAGTCTCTTCCTACCTGGAATTTTTAAAAAGAATATTTTAATTATTTATTCTTAGAGAGAGGGGAAGGGAGGGAGAAAGAAAGGGAAAGAAATATCAGTGTGTGGTTGCCTCTCACATGTCCCCAACTGGGGATCTGGCCTGCAAACCAGGCATGTGCCCTGACTGGGAATCCAACTGGTGACCCTCTGGTTCACAGGCTGGCACTCAGTCCACTGACCACACCAGCCAGGGCCCTACCCTGAATTTTCAACTGCAGTTAATATGCTTATGTATCCTAAGTATTGGTCTGCATTCTATTTGGTCTTATGAGCCTTACATTTTCTCTGTAGTATGTATTCACCTGTAAGACCAATAAATAACCCAAAATCAGCATGGTCAAAAACAGGAAACATTTTCCACACCATCTCAAATTGCATCTCCTCCCATAGTTCCTTTCTCAGTTAATGTCATTGTCACGAGCATTCAGCTAGTACTCTGGTGGGGGTCCTGCACTACTCTACCCCAAGCTCCCTCAATCAACACCAAATAATTCTCCATTCTGATCCTTTGTATGTTTGGCAGACCTTAGTAGGGCCCTCTTAACTGCCCTTAACCTATCCTATCTTAAATTGATCCGTCATGGGGTCCCCCAGATTCTGACCATAATGCACCCAAAGAATGATGAGATTTAATCATCTTTATATTTTTAAACTACATGACATCACGTTAATATAGATGCAATGTATACACATATGTGTATACACAAGCACATATATAAAAACATACATACATATACACTCACACCAGGTATATTTTTCAACCTGAGTTCTTGTGTATCAGTAGAGAATGGAGAAGCAACTTTGAATACTCATCTTTAAATATGACATATAATCTTTGAGCAAGAAATAAATGTTAATGTAAATGATAAATGCCTAAATTAAGAAAATTTCCACTTACTTATCCAATTTACTATTTTCATTAAGTAATTTATATACTACCAAACTTATTATTTATTCTAATTTTTGTTGTCTTTTCTTAACTTCTTGAGTTTAATCTTAACTATTTTCAACATTTTTCTTAATAAAAGCATTTAAAGGTAAATGTTAGCATAGTTATATCTTTATTTTTAAGTTTGCTTTCAGTAACAAAAATTAAATTAAAAATAATCCTTGGTGCATATACATTTTTATCTTTGATTCTTTAATGGATCACTTTTTATTAATCTCTTAATTTATTTAACCAGTGCCTTAGTTATTTAAAAGTATATTAATGTAATAAACATGTGTGTTTAATTTCCCAGCCTTTCTTTGAATTTATTTAAGTTATTACATTTAGTTTCATATTCCCAAGTTAATTATTTTTTATTCATAAAATTATTCTGTAGGATACCAATACGTTAGCATTTGTCAGACTTTGTTTTTCAGGCCCTGAGTGGTGTGGCTCACTTGGTTGTGCGTCATCCCACAAAGTGAAGGGTCGACAGTTCGATTCCCATTCAGGGCACATGCCTGGGTTGTGGGTTTGGTCCCCGGTCAGGTCGGGTCACTACGAGAAGCAACCAATCAATGTTTTTCTCTCACATCAATATTCCTCTCTCTCTCTCTTTCACCCTCCCTTCCCTTCTCGCTGAAAATAAATACATATTTAAAAACATTAAATTTGTTTCTTAGTTTAAAACATACCAGTTTTTGCAAGTATTTCATTAGACCTTAAAAAGAATTTATATCACCCCTTGCTCTTTGTCTTATAGGCACCCTATATATAGATATCAGAACCATGTTTTTAATTATATTGCATGTCCCCTGTAACCTTGTCATTTTTTGATAATTGCAAATGGCTTGTGATAGTCAATATAATTTCAGTGTGCTCTGTGCTACTATTGTTAAATGAGGACTATCAATGTCTATTAAGAGTGGGAAAAACTAAGATTGTTTTCCACAGCAATTTTAGGCTGCAGAAGAATTCTGCTGGCTTATATTATTGTAGTCAGAGTTGGCCATGTTACAAGTCAGGTGATACTATTTAAAATCAATATACATTTTGTTACAGGAAGCATGCAATGTCTTACAATATGCAGGTACATTAAGTGAAAAAATACAATTTTAAGAACCCCTTAAAAATGGTATTAGGAGAAAGAAAATAAGGAAGAAATTATCAGGGCCTTCTGGACTAAACAGAAATCTAGATGAAATTTACATTATTTTACATTAGTTAGGAAGTAGAATAATATAAACAAACAAACAAACTCTTGAAAGAAGGCCCCGGGACAGCTACCTTAAAGTCTAATTTAACTCCTAAGAAATGAGAGCAAGCTGGCCTCTGTGTTATTAGGGCCATTGTGACCCCACTGCCAACTTCCCCCCACTGTCTTTGGGGTGCTGACATTTCTGGGACACAGTGCTCCAGATTTCAAGAAATTTTGAAATCAGACAGATTGTAGGTTTGAATTTGAGGTCTACCACTTAACTAGTTACAAATCCCTGGGCAAGTATGTACCCTCACCAAACCTCTTCTGAATAAACAGCTTCATACATATATAGTGAAGAATCCTAATCCCCATTTAACAATGCCTTTTAAAATGGTAGCTAATTGTATTATACCTTATTGCAATGTTTAAGATTAATAATCTTTGGTAGTTATAATTTAGCAATAGAAATATATCAATAATAAAAATAAAAATAGAGTAAAACAACAATAATCTTAATTGTGTTAAAACACCAAACCCTTCTTATTACACTTTTGAGAAACAATTCTTTTCTAAAATTAATATAAAGTTAACAGGCTCAAATTTTGTTCTTTTCTCATAAATAGTTCTTTTGCCATATCTAATCAAATAAGTTTTTTAAAGAGATTTTCCAAAAAATGGGCTTTTCTTAGAGCATCCCCACGTTCTGCCTCAAATGGGCTACGGGGATGGGAAGGCGTTTGCCCCGTGTTGAGTGCAGACCAGACAGAGCTCGTGGTGGCTGACCCTTGTCATCTCCTAAGCCGAACCCTCCTTTTACACCGAGGTTCCAAATAAATAGGTTTTTCTCTATGGTTTATGTATTAAAAAGTTGGAAAAAATTAATCCCAATAATGACCTGCATATCTCATCACTTACTCTACAGTTCCATAAATCTAATTAAATATGGCTCCAAACTACGTAACAGTTATCTGCCTTAGACTGTATTTTGGAATTAGATGTGTCTGCAAGTTATTGCATTTCTGCTTTTTATAGCATGTCTTCAAGCTTGACAGGCTGCTTACCTGCTTTTCCAGTTCATCACCGAGAGTGTTAAATAAGGCTGGGCCCGGTACCAAAGCTTGAGGCCTCCTGCTAGACACCTGCTCTAGTCTGATATCCAACATTTATCATGATTTGCTTTGTGGCTCTTCAGCCAGCCTGTGCTTGGCCTTTCAATAGCACCTCTGTGATCCTTGGTGAACTCAATGCATGAAAGTATTTACATTGCTGAGGCCAGCAGCCATTAATCCCTAGTCCAATGGTGGATTTATTTGTGTGTTCACAGCCAGGAAGTATTTTGGGTAGAAATATTAATCACAAAATCTTAAAAATAATAATTTATAAAAATCAGAATTGCAGAATAAAGTTGTTAACTAGTCAGCATCTGTAAGTGAATAGTTAAAATCAGATTTCTAATGGTTTTCTACACGTTAACCCCAAATAAGTCACCCAGTATTTGAAACCCAAGGCAGAGCAGCTGAAGTTACCCCTGCCGCCCTCGGTAAATCTTCCCCTCCCCTGAAGCCTGCCCTCATGGTTACTGCCATCAGGTGCCACCCCTCTTCACTCCATCCCATCGCTGCCTCCCCGCAACTCACCTGCCGTCCCATCATTAGCCGACACTGATAAACAGGCCCTCTCATCCTTGGAAGGATCTATTGCCCTGCCTGCCACGATATCCTAAAAACAGAAATTCAGTTTGTAGCCACACAAATCTATTTGAGCCAATTATTAATATAATCATGAGTAAAGTCACTTATCTTCAAAAATTTGGTATCCTTACCTGTAAAATGTAGGAAAATAATGCCTATGTCACAAGGGTGTTGGGAGACCATTTGAAGACAGGGACCATTATTGAAGCCTCACTACTCTGTGTGGACAATGTAGTTGTTACATTCCCTTTTCTTCCCCTTCCCATATCATCCTCTGGTATTCCTTCCTCCAGTCTCCTCCCCCTACTCCAATCTGTCTCTCTCTGTCTCTCTCTGTCTCTCTCTCTCTCTCTCTCTCTGTAAACTACATTCACAATTATATTCCATATAGCAAATTAGATTATGTTATTTCTTGCTCAAAAATATTTTCAGGTGGCGACTTTCATAAAAATAATATCCACATTCCAGAATAACTCTTTGTATGAACCCGGTTGTAAGTCTGAGAGCGTAGTGTAGTTCCCCACTTGCTGAGACTCTATCAGTCCTTGCATATTTGCTCAAAGATTTTATACTTCCTTTCCTAATATTTAGAAATATTATTTTCTTAATTTTCAAAGCTCTCAATTTAAATATTTTTAGCTCCTAGACTTTACCACACATGGTTTTCTGCACTGCTGTGTGCGGGAACTACATCAAGCCATCTCTGAAGTCACGGAGCTTACTTTCGAGTGGGGTGAAGAAAATAAAGGGTAAATATTGGTGTGGCAGCAGTGGGAGCCAGGTGCTATTAAGACACAGTGAGCTGTCAGGAAGGCCACTGTAAATAGGGGATATTTGAACAAAGAACAGAATAAAGTAAGGAAATGAGCCGTGAAGAGGTCTGAGAAAAGTGTTTCAAGGCAAAAGGAATGCCAAATAAAATACCCACCAAGAGAACGTTCTTAGGGTTTTCAAGGAATAGCAGTAGGTTAATGAGGCATGGAGGGATTCACCCAAGATTCCGGGACTCGAGCCCCTATTCCAGAGCATCCAGTTGTTTCTGGAAACTGGCTGCCCATTCATGGACTGTGTTCCCCAGCAGCCTTTACATCTAGGTGTGTCCATGGGACTAGCTCCCGAAGATGAGATGTAAGCAAAAGCGGTAAGTGGCGTCTCCTGGCCAAAGGGCAGAAGAAAGAGATGTGCTACCCTAACCTCTCACTGGAATGTGGAGGACTCTGTGTTCCTGTATTCTATTGTTTGTCTTTTATTTTCTGTATATCATGCTATCTTAACATCTTAAAAAACTTTCTGGCTGGGGAGAGGCTGGCCCTCCCGGGGCTAGCCAATCTTTAGAGATAGCAAAGGACTCAGGAGGAAGCATGCCTTTGATATGCAGACTGACCAGCTGAGAGCCAAACCACCTCCAGCTGGCCCAGGAACCCTTGGGGGCAGCACTGTTCCTCTGCGGGAACCATCCCAGGGCCTGGCGCCAGGTATCTAGGGATCAGACCCATAGTTTAGAGACCTAGGAAATTATTCAAATTAGCTAACCCTAAACTGTTTGCCTTATTTCACCTTGCCTTCCCTGTGTAAACACCAATAGAGTGTCTAGCCTGAGTGTGCGCCTTACTTCTCTATTCTAAACCTGGCCCTTCCCCAGTGACTCATCTCTAGGACCTGCGAGTATAAGGGATTTTCTTTGGGGGCCTCTCCTGTGTCTCCACTTGTGACCCCACCTGACTGACCTTCACATTAAAGAACACAATTCCTGAGGACTGGTACCCAAGCATTACACCAATTCATGAAGTCAACTGCAAGAACAAAGTGAACAAAGGGACAAAGGTCGGAGGTGACTCTAAAAGGTGGCCAGGAGGCAGGTCGAGCAAATGTGGGTGTGTACAGCAAGGTGACGTGTTAGTTGATGTTCTCAGTAGGAAAAAAAAATAAACCCTGGTAAAGTGAAATCAGATTTTACACACACACACACACACACACACACACACACATTCTGATTCCTTTTTTGGAGAATGATCCTGGAAAGAACTGACTTCCAAGGGAAGGGAGGAAGACTGAATTGAATTCAGGAAGATCTACCTGAGAAACAATGATAGCTCAGATTAACACAACAATATGACAGTGTGTGGCAGTGATGCCCCAGTGATATTCTGGAAGTAGAGATAGAATAATAGCTGCTGTGGAGCTGTCTTCTCTGGGACAGAAAAGCATCACTGATGACTGTAAGTTTCACGTGTGATCACGTGGGTAAACAGAGGAGCCATGTGCCGTGATGATGCTCACTGATGGAGAACCCATCTGTGGGGGGCGCGTATAAGAAGCTCTGTTGGGAAATATTAGTTCTCAGATGTCTACTAGACATCCAAATATAAATGCCTGTCAAGAAGACAGCTGGATTCTCACATCTGGAGTTCTGGAGAGAGGTTAAATAGAGAGATAAATTTGAGAGTCATCAGAATATCTGTATATTTATACCCATAGATGCACACTTGCTTTATAATACCGTCCCTTCAGTCATCGGCATTACACAGTAAACACGTTTCTTCCTCCAGTTCTCCATGTTACAGTGAGTGCCTTGTCTTGATGACCCATGTACCCAGAAACACTCTGGTTTCCATCCTTCTTAAAGAATCACTTTTTAAAAAAACTTTTCTGTTTTTTTCAGTTATCCTAATAATAACTCAAAAGTTACTCTTTCTTAGGCCATCTCAATTTGGTATCCATTCTTTGTAAATCAAAATAATTTTTATTAAGTCCATGGCATTTATTCATTCATACAGCAATTAATTCATTATTCTATCTTATTTACTTCCATTCAGCCCTCTGTCAAGGACTGAAAGGATGAATGCGTGTGAGGCATCAGTGGCTGGGCAGGTCAGGAGGAAGGGTTTCTTAGAGTTCATTTTCTATTGATAATTTATAGTTTTAATATTAGCGTTTCTTATAGGCCAGAAAGGCTTAGCTATAGCCACAGTGCTAGAATTCATCATCAGTGTTAATGAAAGCCTTAAGTTTTGGTTGCATGAATATACTCAATGAAATGAATAGCACATTACTAACAATGCTTTATCTTGCCAGTTCAGTCTCATCTTATTCTGTTTTCCAATACCAGCGTGACCCTTCTATCTTACCATCTCTCCCCAGAACTGATAGTGAGGAAAAGGGACAGCCATGGCTAACCACTGGAGGCCAAGAAATTAATGCAGCCCTGTCCTGACTTCTTAAAGCACCAAATATGAAAGGAGAAATGTTGATGCATTTAAACAAGTTGACTGTTTGATACTACATGCCGGGATATACCACACAATATAAACACAGAAAAGTTGACATTTTTCTTGCCGTTTTACAATGATGGTGGTAACCAGTGTTACTAAGCCTGTGTCACTGATACTAAGCCTATGTCATAGGAATTCCTGATCTCACACACGGCTGGCCTACACTGGAACACCTCCTGCAGTCAGGTTGGTGGTATTACAGCACCCCATGTTACATCACCACTTAATAACCATGTGGTCTTCTCCTGCCACCTCGTCACTGCCAGCTGCTCAGCATACCTGCCTGTCCGCCCTCTCTTCAGACCAATCACATGGCAACCCCAAAGACCACAGTCCCTTTCTGCTCCTTGAACTTTTCATTGCTAAAGACTCACATGCTTTGCACCACAGAAGGGACGCAGAGGAACCAAGCAACATGCTTAGACATGTGTTACTGGCATTTTGTGAAGATCTGAATTAATTAAACACATTGCAAACAGGTGAGCTTTAAGTAGATGTTCAATAAAGACTCGATATAATTTTAATATAATTATCTACTTGAAATTGAAGGAAAGACTGTTTTTTGCTTAAGTAATATAAACACATAAAAAATTTAAACACAGGAGAACTGATTATTGATTAGAATGATCAAGAAAGTGTTCTTGCCAACTACTATATTTTAAAATATATATACTAAAGCAATATCAAAAAGGAAATATTTATTCATATGAAACATTAAAGACCATATTTGAATTTGGGTCAGTCATGTTATAATAAAGTAATTTTAAGAAAAATAATGTATCAAGGTTGTTACAGCCAGTAGAAACCATGATACAAAATACTTTATCAAATCTAGAAAATATTACTTCTGATACTGCTCATTAAAACTCTGTATCCAGATAATCAGGGCTAATGGGGAAGGTAATCAGAACCAATGTCAAAGCCAACCAGCCTCATTTCTCTAAAATGAGCTTGTCTCCTGCTCTGCGGACTGTCTTCAGGCCACTAAGTAGCAGAGCATGACACACAAATTGAGGAGACGTAAACCGTATTGTCTTGTCAGGAACTATCATGTATAAGCCTGTCAATACTCACAGAACTTAGTTTTACCTATTAAATGAAGAGAGTTCATGAGAAAACATTGTAAATTTATGTTTACCTTAGTCTTAAGGGACTCTAACAATGGCAGATTTGTGGATGTGCCACTTTTGTGCATTTGCTTTGTGAGGTATTGATTGCTGTAATAATTAGCACTGTATTTTGGGCATCTCCTGTGTATTAGGTAGTATATCGAGAATGCTCCTTAATCTTCCCATCGTTTATATGAAGTTACTCTCTTCCTGTTTTCATCTTATATATAGATGAAGAGATTTTATCAGAGAATATAAGTATTTTTTCTGAGGTTCCATAGCAGGAAAATGGAGAATTGAATCCATTCTAACACTATAAAAATACGTATGTGAGGGTATTAAAAAAAAACAGATTGCAAAACTGGGCTTCCTCAGTGTAAACACTGCATGCCCGAAATACATAACCTAAAAAATATCAAGAACGGAACAAGTACTATGCTATGTCTCAATCATCAAATGCAAACCGAAGAGCTATGCAAACAGATGCTTCTTTTCTGCTGCATTTAAAAGCACAAACTTAAAAGAAGCTTACATACTAACCTAATTAAAAGTCTACTATCCATAATTTTTTAAATTGGATTTTAATTACACCCAGGTAAATATTATAATGAGGGAGTTCATATTTATGGTATTTAAAAAACAAAAATTCTATTGTTTTTGAGAATCATACTGACCACATACTTAAATGATTGATGGGCAGGAAATTTCAGCCGCTGGAGAAGGAAATTTAATCGCTTGGAAGAATTTTAAACAGTTAATTTCCAGAAAAAAATAAGGTAAATATTTGCCCCGGCCAGTGTAGCTCGTTCGGGCATCGCCCTGGAAGGCAAAATGTCACCGGCTGGGCTCCCGGTCAGGACACGCGCCGGGTTGCGGGCCAGGTCCCTGGTTCTGGGCATGCCAGAGGCCACGGGTCAATGGCTTTCTCTCAAGATATTTCTCTCCCTCTCTTTCTCCCTGTCCTCCTTTCTCTCTAAAAAACAAATAAAATATTTTTTTAAAAATTAAAAATTTATATGAGTCATTTTTTCAACTCTAAGAAACTGTGGGAATTTAATTTGTCAGTGGCTCAGCTGTGTGGAGGGTGCTATCAAGAGACTAACTGATGGAATTTGGAATTACTAGCAGGAAACACAAATTATAAATTTAAAATTGTCCTCCAATCACTCACAGCGTAATAACGGATTCCAGAAGTCATTTTATACAATGTTCTCATCTTACAAATGAGAAAAAATTGAGGCCCGGATGTTCTCCCTTTCTTCCAGTGACACTGTTAAGGGTAAGGAGAAGGCTAGAACGTGACCCTGAACCTCCCGGCGCACAGCCGATGGCTCTCCGCACGGTTCTCATTCCAACGGAAGGGTCAGGATCCCCGACTGGCCCTCCGTTCCAAGCCTGAATTATGTGCGTGTGGGCGTGGGCAGGCTTAAGTGTTCCTTTAGCAACTAGATACCCAGCATCCACTGCAGCAGACTTTAGTAGTTCAATGACAGGACAAAATTGAGAAGGCAGCTGCTGTGGAACTTTCATCAGTGGATACATAATTACATATTAAAATAAGTGTTTTTTAAAAATGGAGTTGCAGGGAGCACATGGAGAGCAGTGAGTAGGAAATGTTTTCCTCAGCTGGTGAGACCTAAGCTGACGTCTGCAGGGTAAGCAAAAGAAAACTAATCCGAAAGGGGATGATGATTTTTAAAGAGCAACTATAAACAATGCTATGGTCAGGTAAAAATATTTTTAAAGTTTTTTTTTATATTTTTATTTTAAGAGAGAGGGGAAGGGAGGGAGAAAAGGGAGAGAAACATCCGTCTGTGAGAGAAACATGCCTCTCGAAAGCCCTCACCTGGGGACCATGCCTGCAACCCAGCCATGTGTCCTGACTGGGAATTGAACCAGTGACCTTTTGGTTCCTGGGACCACACCCAACCCAGTGAGCTACACCAGTCAGGGCAGGTAAAGAGACTTTTAAAAAAGAAAGAAAAGAAGAAGTCTACTTAGAGGACACACAGGACACAGGACAGTCATATAGGATGAGGCAGAGAGTCAGGCTGGGTCATAACACACGGTGCTTAGGAGTCGGAGGTGGTGGGGAATGTTATGTGACCAGTTAACTGAGCCATGGGCTGCCCTGATATTTGGTTAAACATTATTCTGTGTGTGTCCATGAGGATGTTTCTGAATGAGATCAACATCTGTATTGTTAGACCAAGTAAACCAGATTGCTGGCCCTTTACAACGTGGGTTGGTCTCATCCAATGCATTGAAGAAGGTGGAATAGGAGAGAATTTGTTCTCTGCCTGAGTCAGAGCTGCGACATCAGACTACTGCTGCCTTCAGACCTGGCCCAGAACTAGAATTTCCACCATCAGCTCTCCCAGTTCTTAGACTCAGGATGGAACTTAACACCATCAGCTCTCCTGGGTCCGAACCTCTGTGACCATGATCCCATAAGCCAATTCTTTACATTTCCTTATAAACACACACACACACCTCTTTTTGTTTCTGTTTCTCCAGAGAACTCTGAATAATACACCTATTTACGAAGTGTTTTTATCTTTATAGAAAGACAAGAAACTTGAAATTTTGAGCTCAATGTGTAACGATCAAATTCACATTTTGAAAAGACATTTTATGCTAGCAGTTTATAAAGCTGACTTGAAAAAGCCTCCCCCACCCCAGGATAAATAAAGTCCTCTTGGGCAGGAAAGCCTGTTTCAGCAGTTCAGGTCAGTGATGGTAGCAATTTGGAAGAGAGAGGTTCCCAAGAAGACCCTAAGATTCATCTCAGGCAATGTATTTTCATCATTCACCACTGATACTTATTTTCTTCCAAGTTATCAGAATACTAATTTCCTTTGTACCCAGACTGTAGCAATTAAAGATCAGTTTACGCCTTTTTATATATTCGGAGGTTATAAAGCATGGCCCACAAGCATATTATCAGAATGCTTATTCTATTGTTTCTCATTTACTACCATATAAATGATGGAATCAAGACACTGATTAGAATTCTACAAATCTGTTATGTGAAAATGACTTAGCATCTACAGATACACTCGGAAAATGTCTGGCACCTGGTTAAGTGCTACTAAATGCCCTTTCGTCATCGTCTACCCATTCATTCATGGTGAACAAATACTAAATTAAGCATTCTTATTTCTTCTACAGTGCATTTAAAATATTTCAGTTAGAATAATAGAAAGATAAGTCACCTGTATAGGTAATAAATGTGTGCTTGCTTAGAGACCCATAGAGACAATGATTACATGCACATACACACAAAAGCACATCCAAAGCACAGGATGCAATTCTGAAAAAAAGACACCTGAAAATCAAATACTACAGAAAGATAAATGAATGCGTTATTTGTGAAATACTTGCAAGGATTCCACAAATCATCATAGACAGCGCATGCAGCTCCTTCTTCTCATAATGCCTTAGTGACTGTTAAGCCTAAGCACAATCAACAGTACTTGCATTCCTATTGTATTCTTAGTTCTGTTCAATGAAGGCTGCCCAAACACCATGTCCCCCCAGAACAGCTGTATTATGCCCCAAATAAAATAAATTTTAGGAAGTGAAGAAAATTATATTATTGGGGATATTTGTTTTATATATATCACAGTAAAATATGTATCATGTAAATTATATTTTATTTATAAATACTTCTGAGTAAAAATAAGACATCACAGAAAAGTATTTTATTTTATAAAAATATGAGCAAATATGTGTCAAGCACTTCTTGTGCTAGATACTAAGTGCTTCAATATATTAACTCCTATGCCATCCGCATCAGTCCCATGAGGCTGTGTTAGCATCATCCTCACACACAGAGGAGCACATCCTCAGCGAAGTTAAATGACACACCTAAGCGTTCCCAGCCGCTGAGTAAAGGAGTGAAGATTTAGATTCAAGTCTGGCTCGGAGCCAATCTTGCTGGATTGCTTCCCTGGGTCAAGACTGCAGCAGAGTTTTAATGAATGCAACTTTTATTTTCATCTACATATTCTTAGGATGGTTGATAAATTTTCATTTGGTATATATTTCTCTGTGTCTAGATAGTTTTAAAAGAGTTTCTATTGAAAAGATAAACAGGTGTGAGATGGAGAGTATTTGACACTATTTCCATATTAAACATTTAAAAAGCTGTATGGAAAATAATCCTACTGTCACTCATTGTTGTATTTATTCTCATACTTTCAGAGTGTGGATACAGAAGTAGGGCAGATTTTATTATTGTTCCTAACTATTCATTTTCCCTTTTGCTATATACAAGAATGGTACTTACTTTCCCATTGCCATGAGATTTACAATGCCCTTGTGGGAGTACACCTCTCTCTACTGGGACCCATTTATCCAATGAAATATAACACACATGACTGTAACAGGGTGCAGCCAAGAGGGGAGCCCCAAATAGGGATTTGTAATAGGATCCAGAAGAGCTTGGAGATAATTGGCTCCACACCACAGGGCCACACCTGCCCAAAATGCAGGCAGCTGTGGCCAATTGTGAGAGGAGCTGGAAAAGGGGCTGCAGAAGAAGATTGGCACTGGGATTTAAACCCAGCGAGGCAGCCACTTGGCATCTCTCTTTGGGACCCGACGTCTCTCTTTGGGACCAGATGTCTCTCTCTGGGACCGGGTGTCTCTCTCTTAGGGACCACGTGTCTGTTTAGGACCATGTGGCTTTGGTGTCTTGGTTGGAACCATGAGGCTTGGGTGCGAGTCAGGACCACGAGGCTTTGGAAGTGCTCCCTTTTGCCACATGGGGGTGCAGGGAAGACTGTGTGTGCATTTGTGGGGAACTTTAGTTTGTGTTATTTCGAATGAATAATAAATTTCTTTCCTTTTCACTGAATCTCGGGCATTGAGAGATATGTTTCCTTTGGCGGCAGACAAAGCAAACCTGGGGAGGTCCTTTCAGGGAATAGCATATTGCCCTTTGAGGCTCCTGCTTGTTGTTCTGTAACATGACTACAAAAATAAGTAGCTTAAAATGCCATGATCTCATTGGTTCTAGCTGTCTTACTCTTTTTCCTTCTACCATGAAAATTGTCATAATTTGGGGCTCCTTTCACCTAGATACTGGAATGAAGGACATACACACATAGCAATGATCCTCAGCTGGTATAGAACAGAGATGTTTTGTATCAGCTGAGTGAGAAGTAAATTAGTCTCTAACCACTAAGCTGTATACCAATACAAAATAACATTTCAAAAAGAAAAGAACTTAAACAAAGAATGAAGATGCTCTGAGATGAGGTGATGTGGGGCCTGTATTAGCAGGTGAGGGGAGGGAATACCCAAACAGAGCCCAGCAGACACTCTGAGAAAACAAATGGATCTGAGAATTCGGGGTATGAAAGCTCGACTTTGCAGCATAAAGCCTGACAGCAGAGAGTGCTGCAGAGAGAGGCACTGGACATCGGCGGAGGTCCCGGCTGCAGTCCCCACCCCATCGGTGCAGGAGGCTTCCCGAGGCCAGGGCAAGATCGCCCAGAAGAACAGACACTGCTCTGCCCGGAGCTCAGGCTGAGCTGGGAACAGTGCCTTTTCCCACCAGCCACACTGACCTCTCTCTCCCACGGTCTGCAAAACGTACTGAGGCGTTCGGACCTAAATGTAAACCCTAAACTATAGAAATTATAACAGCAAACACAGGCAAACATTTTGTCACACTGGATTAAACAAAAAGATTTCTCAGATACAATTTCTAAAATATGATGCTTAAAAGAACAAATTGATAAAATGGACATCAACACAATTAAAAACTTCTCTTCTTTGAAAGACACTGTTAAGAAAAGGCAGACAAGCCACAGAATGGGAGGAGATTATTATATCACATAAAGGATTTGTGTAAGAATATATACATGACTCTCAAAAATTCATAAGAAAATAAGCAACCTAACTCAAATTTGGTAAAATACCTGAACAGACAGTTCACTAAGGTAGATACACGGATGCCAGATAAGCACAAAGAAAGATGTTTAATGTTACTGCTATTAAAGAAATGCAATTTAAAGCCACAGTCAGACACCGTCACACACATGGCAGAACACCTGAATCAGACACTGATCCTGACAAGCAGTGGTGGATGTGCACGGAACCGGACCTCTCACACACTGCTGGTGGGAATGTAAGGTGGTAAATCACCTTGAAAACAGTTTGTCGGGTTCTTCAAAAGTTTAATATACAACCTCCATATGATCCAGACATTTCACTCCTAGATATTTATCCACAAAAAAATAAAAGTATATATCACTAAAAATATCTTTATACTAATTTGCATAGTACCTTTTTCTCATAATAACCAAAACCTGGGAGCAGGAGGTGAACGGATAAGTAATCTGTGGAATGCCCATACAATGGAGTACTACTCATCAGTAAACGGAAACTAGGGATATGCACTACAGCATGAATTAATTTCAAAATAATCATGCTCAGTGAATGACACCAGAGAACCAAGTAGTATATAATGTGTGACTCTTATTACATAACATTCTATAAAATGCAAACTAATCTGTTGTGACAGGAAACAAACCAATAATTGTTCAGATGCAGGTCAGGGCAAGTCAGGGCACAAGAAATATGTGGGTAATGACAGGCAGTTTCACTACTTTGGAAATTGGTGATTATATCATAGATGTATACTTATGTCAAATGTATCAATTTTTACATTTTAAAAATGTGCAATTATGTTTCAATAGAGTTTTTAAAAGGTGAAACAAAGCAAGGTTGAAATTGGAAATTATATAGCTCACAGCACTATCTAGGATAGAAACATTTTAAAATTAAGTACATTAAAAACAACAAAGGGTCTCTTTTTGTTTTTTTCTTAATCATTTTCAAATCACCTTAACACAAGAAAGTTAAAGGGGTTTTTTGGCTTCTTTTCATATGGATGTTGAGAAATGTGTACTCTGTTAAACAGTCCTATTTTGGATTTCACAAACTGAGATATATCCATTTGCTCTCTTCTGCTTACAGAGTAAAAGGTATCCCCCTTTGTGTTCAGGAAACGGAACATCAAATCTCAAGTGCAATATTTCTCATATTTCTTAAAGCGATACACAATATCCTGGAACATGGAAACATTTCATCAAGGTAAAAAGTATTTTATAAAATCTTGAAACTTTGTAAATAGTTGATAAAAATATAACATTCAAAGATATCTCCAGTTGCTACATACCTATAGAAGATTATGACTTTTCTGAATATTATGAAAATATCAATAAAGGGAGCTCTCATTTTTATATAGGATTGAGTAGTCTATCAAAATGAAAAATGTAATCAGCAATAGTTACTGTTGGATATAAGTAGTCCTGAGGAAACACTTTGTCAACTATTGCCTGAAGACTTATAGAATTAGTCATTTTTCATATCCATTGAACAAACTTTTGGTCTTATCACCAGATGCCTGTAATCTTCCCTACAAGCATATTGTGTTTTTCATTTTTATCCATATTTAGATTTTGGCAGCCGCAACTTGTATAATTATATTGAGACAGGACCAAACTTTGGAACACTATAAGAATTTCTTTGGCTCACCTCCCACCTCTAGCATTTCATGGAATAATAGCATTTCTCTCCATCGAGGTCCTTCCAGAATTCCTGGGGAATCGTTACCAGATCTTCCTTAACTAAGTCCACTGAGGTGTGAGCTCGGGTGGTGCTTTTACTTCCCCACGAACGGGGACCGTGGTGGAGGAGACCATGTCTGGTAGCCACGTTCCTTAGGAAGAAGCCAGCCCTGGTTCTGGGGGAGCGCAGAAAGAGCATTCCATAATACCCTGACCACTCACGAGTCCCGCCAGCACGCAGCTTTACGGGAAGAAAAATGAAAGCAAGCAAAAGCAAATTGGTGCCATTCGCAGTTTAAAATTGCCCGTGGGTTTCTAACTCCATCATGGAATCTCGAGGAGGTATTTTGTCTTTACAGTATAAAGTCTTTAAAGAATGGGGACGAGAGAGTAACAGTAAAAGTTTCCGCACGAGCAACAGTGAGGTTTTTCACGAGGAAGAGAGGCTTCTCAACGCAGGTCACGCATGATGCTCCACACCTCACCTGCAGCCCGCTGGCCGCTGCTCCGGTCCACCCAAGGCCGTTCCCCCGGGGCCCGTGCTGGAGGGATACCAAGGTCTCATGAGGCAAAAAGGCTAGGACACTTGCTCTTTCTGACCAGGCAGTGCTGTGGCTGATTAATATCCACCCAAAGCCACAATCACCTTCTGATCTGAGGAGCAGGTGACTGGAGGTTCTGAAGTGTCTTGACAAATTATGCAGGTGCAGCAAACAGTACACATAGCAGATTTAAAAAAAAAACATTCAGTCACTGAAGTGGTTTGCTTTGTCCTTTTAAGAACTGAATATAAATAGCTCATCATCAATCATTGACAACTCTTAGCATGACAATACTGAGAAATGAGTATTACACGGGTACCCAGAGAAGAGCTGTTTCTTTCCCCAAGAAATGTGTGGGCAAGGAGAGAGGCAGGAAGAAACATAAACAAGGTTATTTTAACAGCCTTTGAAAGTTCACTTTTTCCATTCTTTCTGCCAGTGAAGCAGAGGACCAGTTCATTGACAATTCCTTTTCATTACTACATCTTATTTATCCTAAACCTTCCTCCCTCCTTGCCAGCACAAGTCATACCCATCTTTCAAGCGTCTTTGAATGCCCACATCACAGGTCTACTGTTATCTGCTTCTCAGTCACTCATGTCACCGCCCCAAATGCCCTGGGATTGCTCTCATGATGGCATACAGGCTGTCTGAGCAACAGTATCTCTCCTGGTACAGTCACAAGATGTAATTAAAGTACATAACTGTTATTTTGCTTTTCTGTGTCCACTTACTCTCCTTAACTATTTAGCAATTCCTAAACAAACAAACAAACAAAAACAAAAAAACTTTCACCTTGCATATTTGGGCTTTTAACACAGAGATAGTGATTTAAAAAGATTATAGGAAAAACGACTTACCATACAACTTCATTCCAAATTCATAAAACAGAAAGTTAATCTGCATTACTTAAAATACAGTAGTACATGAGAATTGTTACAAATGCATAACTTACAGTTTGTTATACTCTACCTTGTTCCATAAAGAATGTAAAGCAGTAAGAAAACATTAAAATGTGCACATTTATTTTAGCAATATATACTAAGAATAAATTAGCAAGTAGAATTTACTTTTAAAACCAATATATTAAATTTAAGTCTTTAATTTTGTCCTCATTAAACCAGTTGTTTTCACTGGATGTCAACAGTCTTTTAAAATATTATTATAATAAATGTAAAATATCTTTAACAACACTTATGTAGGTTTTCATATTACTAAGGAGAAAAGGGAAGGATTTGCTGGTGGTTCTGATTTTTTCATACGGTTGTGGATGTTCTCAGTAACATCAGCAGGCATTTTCTTTGCTCCTATGCTTTTTTTTTTTTCATCACAGGTGGGGAGAGGGTAGGCGAACTGACATCAGACTCCCCAGTTGCACACACTGCCCTTCCGCGTGTCCCTGCCTGGCCTCTGCCACCCCAGCCGTCCGAGGCCCAACACTGCTGTTCACAGAGACACGGGGCACGTGGGGCATGGACACAGGGGCCTGGGCAGTCTCCCTGTGTGGCCTTCATGGGGAAACCCCAAACCTTTACTTCGTCTGGCTAATTCACTCTTCCCCCAGTTCCCAGCTTTGATGAACTTCCCGGCAGCCTCCAGCCTTCCTTAATTCCTCCAGTTTGTGTCAGATGCCTGTACTCTGTGCTCACCGGACCGCTATCTCCATCCCAGTTTACACTTGTTCCTCCCGTGCAGCACCCAGTCTGGATGACAGGTCATGGTCATGGGGTTAAACTCACAACCAGCCCGGGCCTGGAGGACAGCCCTGCCCGTTCGACTCAAGGCACCTCTGACAGCGGCCAAGCGGCTTTGCATCGACACTGACCGGCTGAAGCAGACTTGGAAAAGTTATCTAAGACGCTGGAGGGATAGATGGTCAGATGGTGGTTGTATTACTGCAAAGGCCCACAGAGGCACGAGCCTCAGGAAATTTTTTCAGAAATATTCTCCTTTTAGTTTTCATGAGCTTAAAAGCAGAACATGCCCAATAACAAAATAGTAATGTCAAATTCCAAAGGCAGCCCGGGACAGCTTTGCCAGAATATAATTCACTTGATAGAATTCTAAGTCTGAATTTATCCTAAAGGCTGAATTTATCATTTCTCCTGACTCACACGGTTGGTGCCTTGAGATTAGGCCACAAAGGAACAGACCCAACGTTTTACTAAGCGTTCACCAGAATTTTGCAAGACATTTTCAGTGATAACAAACAACACTATCATATAGTTATTGACGACTCAATTCCTGTTTGATGTCCATAATTTCTTCAGTAATTTTTACTCAAAGTGTTTACATTTATGACCAGTACTTTCTGAGCTCATCGAAATACAAGTTGGGGTTACATACTTGACTTGTGAGCAGGGTTAAGGATGGAGGCACGGGTCAAGATCTCAGTTCAATTCTTATCACACCTCTTGCAGTGTTTACAAATGTGGCTAAGAGACCATGTAAGACTGTGAAGTTACGATTCCACGGAGACAGACGGAGGAATTGTCCCACTGGCACTTCAGTCGCACCCACTGCCACAAACCCGGCACCAGCCGTGGTTCTGGGGGGAGGTTTTGTTCAGTTCTCACTAGTACTGCTTAACACCAACCTCCAAAGGTTCAGTGTACGGCGAGGAGGCCATTCAAAGAAAAGAAATGGAAATGGATAGCAAGGACAGATACATATTCAACCCTCTCTAGGACTCAGACCCCTACAAATTAATATCTGTAGGCCACATTCTTCCTCTGACTGTTTGCGAAGAGGGTAATATAGACTGTGGATGAGAAGCCGGGTACCTCTTGCTCTACTAATAAGGATGTAAGTGAATGGCAGCTTTCCTGGAGTGAAATTTGACATCCAAAAATAAAGGTTATAAAACCTTTGATTCCACAGTTTCTGCTGATTGTTCCAATACAGAATAATTTACAAATGAAATCAGAATATCCGGGCACCAGGCCCAGGCAGCAGTATTGCTTAAGCCCCCAGGGGACACTGAAACAGCCAGACTTGGGAACCGCAGTTTTGTACAGACAATGTCAGGGAAAGAAGTTCACTAAACATAAAGTGATTAAAAGCAAACCACACCTTCTTTTTGAAAACACAGAAATGCATACATGTATCCAAGTCTGAAACTATACTCAGATGTTAATATTTATTTCTAGGAAATGAGATTATAGGTAAGGGATTTATATGTGATTATAACTATTATTATTTCCTTTGGTTAATTTGTATTTCCCAAATGTTATATAATGCATATGCATTGGTTTTTAGTTAATAAAAATTATCTCTGCAAGATCAGTGTAAAAACACCTATCACTTCATAATGATGTTTCATAGGCACTTAAGCTTTGAGAATCCAAGAATTACCTCAAATATGTCTTAAAAATGGTGGATCCTTTGCCCTACTCAAGGCTAACAGTCCCGAATGTCTTGGGAGGGGTGAAGCCCTGAAATATGTGCTTTGAATAAAATCCTTATGTGATTCCAATGTATGAAACAGTTTGTGGCTCTGTAGGCCACAAAAGATGCTTCTCCTCCAATACATAACATATTCCAGAAACACCAGGGGATGTTACAGAGGAGGTCATTTGATAAATTCATCCTCAAGTTTACTTGAAGTGTTTACATTTAGGACCAGTACTTTTTGAGTTCATCAAAATAGAAGTTATGGGGAAACACTTAAGCTGAGGGCAGGGTTAAGGGTGGCGGCGAGGGTCAAGGTATGAGTTCAATTCCTAACACACCTCATGTAGCGTTTAAACTAGCACCTCCTCTATAACATGCCCCAGCGGTTCTCTGACTTTTCGATCTCAGGAACCCTCTGCATTCTTCAAACTACAGAAGACCCCAAAGATCTCTTCTCCATGCGTATTAACATGTATTGGCATCTACTAAATGAGAAATTTAACCAAGAAATTGTTTAAATATCAATGAACTAATCTGCTTAAAAATAATAAGCTCACTTGACGTTGGCAGCTATAATATTTTATGAAAAATATTTCTGAACAGAAAAACAGTTAGCAAGAAGAGTGACAGTGTTTTACTCTTGTTGCAAAAAAGAGTAAAAGAGTAAAAGAGTAAAAAGTGATTTACATTTTTGCAAATCGCTTTGAGTTCTATCTTAATGGGACACAGTTTTTGTGTCACGCTTTCCTCTGCTTTCGATCTGCTATGTTGACATATGAACAGCATCTGGACTCCTGCAAACGTGAGCTGGATCTAGTTGGGAGGAGACTATTGTGGCCTATTCAGCTAGTCAGATACTCTTCTTTGCTACAGTAATAAAACTCAGTAAGTGCTAGTTTCTTAAATGTTACTTGCCATGTGTTATCTGAAACCCATCGATAAACTTTCCCCACTTTCTTACATGAGAATCATTGGTTTATTGGCAATTGGAGTGATTTTTTTTTTGCCCATAGCTGTTGCTATAATACAATCCATTGGTGATCTGGGAAATACTGGCTCACTGAACTATGCCAATTTTCTAAATGGTGACACGGTTCATTACACAGTGTTAAAGGATCCGTTTGTTAAAGCCCCACCCATCTTATCACAACATGTCTAACTATGAGGTAGCTGCCAAGCTCATGAGGGTACGTGCAAGTTTTCCAGAGTTATAATTTTCATAAAAAGCTCAAAGTTTATCTCTGGGAACAACTACTGTTGGTTTTCTCTTAAGGGACACACTTACTTTGTCCATCTTTGAGAAAATGGCCAAATATCCATATCTGAGTAACTTTCCTGTCAATGCTTTAAGTAGGAAGGTATTGCAGGAAAAGGCAGCAAGCTCAGCTCATGGGCCAACCAGTCCCGTGAATCCTTTTCCAAAGGACAGCCCCTGTTCTCCAAGTGTGCAGGCAAGTCTTGTGTGTGTGTGTGTGTGTGTGTGTGTGTGTGTGTGTACATACTTCATCACCTGGACTAAAGGCCTTTAATAAACACAAGTCATTGCAATTGCTTGATCAAGGACACATTGAATTAAGAGGGTTTGCGATCAAAAACATAGTTGCCACTAAGGCATTTTGGTGCCATCCATTTGATTCACATCAAGAAGCAACAAATTATTATGCAAATCATTTTAACCCAGAAGCCCCTTGAAGGAGTGTTAGGGACACAGTACGGCCTGCAGACTGCGCCTGCCAGCCCTGCTCCACTAACAAGATTAATAGGTAGAAGCTCTCCTTCTGCTCATAGAATAATGCCTATACCCTCCATGTGATGAACTTTCATCTCTAATACTCTGTAATACTTTTGCTGGCATAGTTCGGATAGGAGCTTACCCAGCATCCCCTGGGTAAATTCCTAAATCCATGTCTTCATGCTGTCATTATTCTACAAATTAATGAAACATATAAACCAGTGAAATGTGAGTGCAAAAGGAAGTCGGTACTGCAATGCAAACTCACAAGAGGAGGGCGGGGTTCTAGCTTTGAATTCACTGCCGTATCCCCAGTACCCTGAACGGTGCCCAGCATGTAGCACACATTTGCTAGTCATCTATGGGGTATCTGATTTGTTGTTTCTGTGAAAATAGGGTGAATCTTTTGAATGTATCCATTTTTACAAGCCAAATTATATGCTAGCAAGACAAGAAGAAAAGGAAAAAACTGATAGAAATCTGGGAGTTGGTATCCTTACTGCTTTAGGTTCACTCTCTAAATAAGTGGAAATTAGACATCACACGGGACACACGGGTGTAACTCATGTATAAAAGTTGGAGAGATTACTGCACTGATTAACAATTCCTATCAAATGTCTTGTTTTCTTTCTCATGTACAGTTTGATCCACTTCATTTAAAAATACTTGACCAATACTGCTAGTATTTTTTTTATTTTTTAATCTTTATTGTATTTTTTCCATTACCATCTAGTCCCATTATACCCCCTCCCCCAGCAATCACTTTACTCCTGCGAGTCTTTCCATCTGTGATACCCAAGGACAAAGGGATGCGGGCAGCACCTCACCTCGCTGATGCATCACCTCCATCTAGTGTCAGTGGGAAGAAACTGCAGGCTTCACACCACAGACCTTTGACCTTGGCTTCATTTAAAATGGTTTCTAAGAAGAAAGGAAGGAAGTGAGGGAGGGGAGGGGGGACGAAAATGGACTGAGATGAAGTGAATGCTCTGGCACTACTTCCTTGCACAGGCTTTGAATTTACCTTCATTTAAATTTCAAAGCTGGTATTCAAGGTTTTTTTTTTAGATTTAACATATAAATCTGTTAGATATCCAGATTATTATTTTTAAATGTTCTTCCTATTCTCTTTTAATATTTATCTTCTCAGAGTAAAGAATCACTTTATGACCACTCTTTACATTTTTGCTCTGTAGTAAACAGGAAAATAGGAGCGGATGACAAAGTTGACCCATCTCGTACATTTTAGCTAAAACTGTCGAACATAAGAGCGTATGGTAGACAATAGAAAGAGTGGTAACTTCACTACTGGGGCGTGCATCTCAGAGCCATCCCCAGTGGTGGATAGGTTGTAGCAAAGGGAATGCAAAGGCAGCAAATGGCCCCTGATGGGCAGGGTGCTCCCAGCAGGGGGAACACAGGTTGCCACTTGCCTACCCAACCATGGAATGTGAAGGAAACCAAACAGCACTGTTCTGAGGGAAAGCACCTTCCCTTTAGGTCAGTCTCAGAACTGTGACATTCTGCCATTGAAAGTAATTTCACATTTATTATGGCACTCTCTGCTAGAATGTATATTCCTAAGAAAAGAACCTTCCCAGCTATTGTCACTTCTGAACAGCTTCCCAACACTCAGTCGTTCAACAGTTTCCCAAGTCTCAGTCGGCAGAGACTTAGTCCACACCCAGGTCTACTCTTCAGGCGATGCAGTGCGGGGAGGCGGGCCGAGGGTGGAGGTCAGCAGGTAGGTGGGAGGCAGCATGGGAGACAAGGAGGAGAAGCAAAAGAGCACGAGATGTGGGTGGGTGTGTTTTTTCAGCACTCCTGACAAGGTCTGACTTTGCAGGCTGGCTCTTCCCAAGCAGATTTCATATAGTAACATTACTGAGTCTCTTTGAAAGCCACACCATCCCTGAATTAGCTCCATAAGCTATATGCAAAAGGTAGGAGGACCATGGACCTGTTTATTAAGCAGTTTGAAGTTAGACTCAGAGGTTACTTTGAAATGCATGTGACTAAACATTGGTTGGTTGCTTATGCCTGGAGACGGCATCTCCTCAATGTCTGATTGCATTGGATAAAAGTCCAGTTTACCTCGGCGAGACCTGTAATAAACAGTCCCAGACCAGTGGCCCTATCGGAGGGAGCCAGAGCTAAAAGGACAGTGGGGTCCCCTCTGTCTTCACCAGACACAGCGTGTGAGCAGAGTGGCTGCACAGGGCCTCACACTCAAATGGGTCCTGAACTCGGTTTAATGCCGTTACTTCCGTGTTGAAACTCTTAAACAACAATGAGCTCCTGTTCTTTACGTGAAGCCCAGTGGGACAACAGACATGCGTGTGAACAGACTGAATATGCACAAGACACACGTCTGCCAGTGCTTGCACCCGGCTCTGATCCAGCGTGTGCCGGCTCCCTGAGCACGGAGCTGCAGGGGGTCTACAATGCCCCGGGGTTCTGATACAGGTGAATACGAGGTAAGTGCCCTACGTTTCAGCTGAGTAAAAAACTACCTTTCTGTTAGCACTACCACTTGTTTCAAATGGAGAGTATTTGTTCACAAGGAACATGAATGGCCACAGAACCTATCATGTGCGTTTTCATGCATGTTTTCCATGTATTAGCCAACCACTGATGACAAAAAAAAAGATACGGAAAGGTAGGAAACACCATAAGCCCCTTTCCTTTAGTCCTTCCTTGCTCATCGGTGAGCTGAAGGCAGAACGTGCTGGTGGAAGGTAGGTGTATCAGCTGTGTTAACTAACTGAAGTAAAAACAGTTGAGGTTGTTTTGTGCATCATCTCACTCTTCTGGTAAGAATGAAATACACATGCAGGTACAAGCTACAAAATAAAAACTGTATTTTCGTGATTTTGTGTACTAAGTTCTCTTACACTCGCATATATATGAAAGGTAGAATTCATGTTAATAATTAAAACTGATTTTTCTTTACAGAGAATGACATTAAATAGTAAATTAAAACACCTTTATAAGTTGAGAGTTTATAAAAGGAAAATAATTTATACTCTCAAAAAAATTAATGGCACTTTTTCCCTTGATTTTGAACAAAGAGATTTGCATGTTAATTTTGCACTGGGTCCCACAAATTATGTCCTTTACATCTGCTGGCAGGGCCGCCAACCAGCTGAGATCTTGCTGGAGGACAGTCAGGCTATCAAAATATCAGCTCCTCTTTGGTGAAAGCTATAATGCATCATTCCTTCCTTAAAGTATGCTGTCCTCTCCAAGTAGGATAAAAGCATGTTCGAAAGTAAGTAAAATGTTTACTTTTGTTTACTTCTATTCACAGAACCTCAGTTCCCTCTATAAAGATGCATTTATAAGGAAAAAGAGACTGCTCTTGTTTCCACCTTTGAAAGTAAGAATTTAATCTTTAACTGGAAGAAAACAGTGACGAAGACACGGTTTTCCTGTAGCAAGATAAACATCCTGCATCACTGCTGTCAGCACTGCCGGGAAGTCACATCCACTGCCTGAGCTGCTCTTTGTCGGGGCGGGGGTTTGGCAGAGGTTTGAGGAGGCTGAAGGCGTCAGGCCACGGGTTCCCCAGTATCCAACTGAACGGCGAGGCCCCAAAATTCTGAGACTTCCTCGGTGACCACCGCCTCTGCATGCCCTCTCCATGGGTTCCATCTGGAGAACGGGACTCTGGCCCGCAGAGCAGCACAGACACCTTCTACCCAGTGGACGACATGGGATCTGCCGGTGTGACTGTCGCACCAATGGGGAGAATGCAAAACTCGATCTCTGGGTTTAGTCATCATGTTGCAAAAGGCTTTTAAGGCGCCAATTGCTTGAGGATGATGGCAAAATAAAATATATTTTAATATATGTCAAGAAATGAGGCCAAGTCTCGGAGTCCATTCACTGCATGAAATGAAAGTGTGGTCTATGATGACATCATATTACATTTTTATAAGAACCGTATTAACACAAATTTTAAAATGTTTCTCAAACACACTTTTATGTTTGGTCTTAATGCAAAATGACCACTGCAGAAATACTGTAATTAGAAGAAATAGTGTAGTGATTATAATCAAGAGCAAAGTGACCTTCCCTCCCCTTTGCGTACTGATGGAGCAGGGAACGAATGAACACAGAGAAACCTGCTTCCCCTCTAGGCATTATCCTGTCCTCCAGAGTCATACGGCCACTAAGGACCACAGTCCATCATCCTGAGAAGTCACCCTGAAAAAAGAACACTTTCTCCTTCCACAGGAGTGCAGCTTCTGCTTCCGGACAGCTCACCCAGGCTGCTGCGGGGCACGCGGGCTTTGGAGCTGAATGGTGCCTGGTGTCACTCCAAGTCAAAGGGGAGTAAAGATAAAGAAAATTTCTTCATTTTTGAAAATCCCATTAATTACTGAGATTACTGAAAAGCTACAAGATAAACTTATCACGGGGTTCTTGATTTCACACATTTAAGAGATCAGAAACTCTGACCTGCCTTCGGTTACACAGCCAGGAATGGGCAGAAGCTAGACCTCAGCCTTGCCTTACTCCAAAGCCTTTATACTTTCTCTCCCCTGCGCAGTCTCGCTTACATAGCTAGCCTCACTGCTCTGCAGTGGGCGTGTGATTCTCATGGATGAGCAGTCATCTGTGCCCCTACCATCGAAACAGTAAGGTTTCTGTGGCTTTAATTCCAAATAAGTGAGTTTCCTAGAAGGAAAACAAAATTAGCACTGAGAGTCCTAGCAATTATTAAAACTGTCACTGTTTTAATGAACAATACTGTATTATATACTTCAAAGTTGCTAAGATACTAGTCTTAAATGTTCTCGCCACAAAAATGAGTGGAAATTATGTGATGTGATAGAGGCGTCAGCTGACACCATGGTGGTAACCACACTGCAACATGCACGTGCCTCAAATCAACACGATGTACACACCTCGGACACACATGAGGATCCATGTCAACTGTAGCTCTGAAAAAGAGACCAAGGAAATCCATATTGCATGAGGAAAGGTTTTATTTCTACTATAATAAAGGGCTGCTGCCGATAAAAGGAAGGGGAACTATTTAAAACAACAATGCCACCCTCCTCTCTGACCTAGCCAAACAAATAGCTGTGAAGGTCTGTTTATAAAGGCTGGAAATACGTGTGCGTGTACTCAAGGGCAAGAGGTGCCTTACATTGAGAGGTGGCCCCGAATTCTCTTTCTCTTTGTAAAACTGTACTGCTTCTGGGGTGAAAGAAAAGAGGGGCACTCTGTTCAGTAAAAAAAAATATATCCAAATACATTTAAAAAAGTGCAAACTATTTATAGAAAGGCTTTGACAGGTTTGAGAGAGAATGCAACTCTCTTTGACTGCACCAATTCCCACATCAATACATTTCCCTATAGCACAAAGATAGTAAATTATTATTTCAAAATATTCTTGAACTAGAAGCGATCATCTAGACTACCATCTAGACAAGGACAAAACACCTTCTAGGACAAAACACCTTCGTACCTTTAACAATGATCGCCATGCATTCTAGTATGGTCAAAAGTGTCCTCAACTCCTAAAATTACTTCCTAAAATTTATATCTTTACTGGATTTTTTTTTACCTATTTCATCCCAGGTCCACTTGCATTAAAAAATTATACTACTCAGTGTGACATTTTGAAACTTCTTCAAAACTTAAAACTGTACAATAAAATTACTAAATCAAAGTATCAACTATTTTAGGACCTAGACCTTTGTCTTTGAAAATCTGTCAGAAATTTAGTCAAATACAAGTACGATTTATGCACATAGTTATTAGCATATAACACACAATCTGTTCAAAGTCACTTCTTTGGAATAGATCAATGGCCTTTTCCACTAGAATCCAGTGTCTAAACAAATTTTGTTGATACATCAGCTAATAATAAAATGGAGATTACATATTTGCATTTATTTTTCTTTATTAGGGTCAGAGAAATAATGAAAATGGGTGACATAAACAAGGAGAGAATTCTATCTGATCAAGACAAAGACTTCTCCGACTCTAAATCAGTTTAATGGAATCACCTGATTATCTTTCGAAGTAATGCAGCATTTATTCCCCAGCAGGACCAGACACCTCAAATATAGGCCAAGACAATGGGAAAGAGCTGGAATTGATTGTTGATAATGGCTTATTTTAGATTTCAAAAATGTGTCAAAACATTTTTATATTAAGATCATTTTAAAATCACAATTCTTAACGAGATATCTCTACCACATTCTTTAGAATTGTCATAAATATAAAATAAAAAGAATTGTCATAAATATAAAATAAAAAGAATTGTCATAAATATAAAATAAAAATAAATATATTTATGTTTATAAAATATAAATAAAACTTGTCATATGATATAAAATAAAAAGGATGGTTTAAGAAATGGTCAGAAACACAAAACTTGTTGGTAAGTACAGAAAAAATTAGATTATCCTCCTGCTCTCATCTGGTACTTGGTTTTGGGCACTGCCGGTCGGTCACCTTGTGGACTGGACCAGGGGACCCCATGCCTCTTCCTCTCACCTGCAGTCCTGGTCCAGTTTTCAGGCTGGTCTGCAAATTCTGCAGTCTCCTCTCCATACATTTCAATCTGTTTTCTCTCCCCTCTTTCTAATGCTATCACAGCTCAAATCTTTTCCCTCTTTCAGACAGACTTTTAGGAAACTTTCTGGTGTCTCTGACTTTGCTTCTCTCTACCCTCAAATCCCTCCTGTGCTCTCGTGCAAGTTTTGGTCAGAACAAAGCATGATATAATCACGATGTTCCAGTCTTAAAAACATTTCATGGTTCTTGTTACCTCTAAAGCAAAATGCAGCCTCCTTAGCAATACGGTCAATGCCCTTTATCACCGGATCCTAAGCTACACTCATTTTCCTTCACCTTCCCCACCGTACCCCATTCCTCCATTTCCGGTCTCTTCTGACCCTTACTTCAGATAACTCTGCTCAAATTTTCAGAACCTATCCTGTCATACATAATTATCTTAGCTTTTTTCATGTATTTCTTCTAGAAAGCTCCCTACCCCACACCTCTTTACAATATCTACCATTAAAAGCAAATATTTTTTCCTCTACAAATCAACTGCTTCTTAGGCCAGCAGTTACAGAGAACAATAAACCCCTGTGAAGAACAATCTCTGTGTCATTCCAATGCTGAGAGTTGGTCAAGGCCACCTGGAAGGGGGTGGTGGTGGTAGGTATCTGTTCTGTGACTGCAGGTGCAGCCTCACTCGCCTGCATGTACTCCATCATCTAACCATTAGAGGGTAAACTCGACCCTCGCACCATGCTCAGGAGGTCTGTGTGCATTTTAATTATGTAATGGATCAGGCCACGAGATCCACATAAAGGCAACTCTTAATCCCTAAAAGTTAAAAACAGAAACAGGATAATCTTCTAAAAGGAACTAAAAGGCAAAGAACCTTAGTACGTCCTTATTTTACATGCACTTAGGGAACCAGCTAATTAGAGGAATCCTCTGGTGAGTTTGTTGTAAAGGGGAGAATTCTTTGGCAAAGCAAATAATCAACTCTTAATTTCTTAATTTATAAAGTACTTATGGAGGTAGGTGCTTCTAATATTACCAAATGGCACTTTAGGGACCCCTCATCATTAATTTGCTTCTATCAGCACCTAACTGAAGGAATCTCTAAGGTTCTGTAGAAAATTGGGGTATAGATGATTTAAGCTGTTAATTTTGATCTTCTATAGAAGAATGCTAATAAGGCCACATTTGCTTTCCTGTTTAAGCCTTAAACACAGAGCTGACACAAAAAATGTCTGCACAGGTAACATTCTAATATTAAAATCCTTTTGTTTCAGGCAAAGAGTAATGCAAGTTTTTTTATGATTAAATAAAGGATCTTTTGTGTTATTTATGTACCGTTGATTTGGGAGCAAAATTTTGGCACTTCTTCCTCCGTCTGAGTAATGATAGTTTTAAAAAGTGTCTACTGTGAAGTTTGTTGTTGTTCAACTAATTCACCTCCCAAGGGCAGCCGAATTGAATTGTTACTATGGATTAAGACTTAAGCTCTGATTTTCCTTTCAGTGTTTATTTTATCGTTAACATTCACAAGCTTTTGAAGCAAGCGTGATTATTTGAGTAACATGAAGAGAGGATCACACAGTGACACTGGATATGGGCCTTATTTTTCACGAAATGTCAGCTATGGACTTCTGCTATGTGACGGGTTCTGGGGGCGGCAGTCTGCGGGGGAAAGATGAAGCAGCAGCCGTCCCTGGGGAGTGCCACGAAGTTGGGAATTTACTGGTGAGCACACTGTATGGTTTTGTTTTCCCTGGGATGCAGGTGTATGCGGGCTGTTTTGGTGCAAGTGATGGAAATTCTGGAGAAGCTGAGATTTCAATGGGCCATTTCTTGGTTTCAACCCTATTTTCTAATTTCTGAACTAATCCTTCTCCCAGATGCAATTTATTGCATACTCTCCATCCCTCTGTCCCTCTCTTTTTCCATCCTTCTTTTCTCTCCTTCCTTCTTTTCTGGAAAAGCAAACACACAGGTTTCTAAAATTTGCATATGAATTACACACTAAAAATAAAAATACCCAAGGAAGTAACGATGTGGTAAAAATTTTTGTTAAAAAATCTTATATAATGTACAAAACTCCACATGTTTGAATCCATGTTATCATTATCTCTATATTTTAGACAGACTTGATTAATTTCAGTTTCAAGATTCTGTCAAACTGTTCACACTTCCATGACTTTGCATTTGCCATTTTCATTGTCTGAAAACCACATACTCACTGAATGTTTTCACTGAAATCTACTCTCTGCAAAGAATGGTGCTAGGTCCTGGGAATACAGGGTGAAAAACGTATTCACAGTTGCTGCCCACACATGACTCAGCATCCTTCCTCCCTGGCAAACCCTGCTTGCACCTTGCAGCTGCTGTGTTTTTTCCTTTGGGACGTGGTTCCCAACCATCCTAGGCAAGACTAGTCAACACTTAGAGACATTGATACAGTTTAATATTGCTGTTAGAGTCCTTACCAAAATGCTTCTCATATGGTCATTTACCTACCTGATTCCCTTATGGGACAGTGAACTTGCTGTACCTCTTTCATCTTTATATTATAGTACAGTGCTCATCACTGAATTAATTAATTAATGGAATGACTAAATTGAGTGATTTTTCAGGAGAAAGTAAATTGAATTTCAGTCTCAATGTTGCTTTATGGGTACTATTTAAGTGTTTGCAAAGAGTATATTAATGTATTAACACAGAATTTGAAATTGTGAATTTAGACACTACAGTGAATCTAATCTCTTACATGACCACACTATCCTCTTATAATACAACTCAAAATTATTCATTTATGCCACTTGAAATATAAAAATTCATGATACTCTTCTTCTATTGTTCTCCAAAATAATCACAATTATGTGGTTCTGTCTGTGTGGGTATGTTTTACTACAAAGGTGGTTGGTTACTATTAATATCTACAGTGGTTGAACTCCTCAGAAGAAATATGCTATTTAATTTGAAATTCACCATGGTAATAGAATCAGAATCTTTTATAAAAGCTGAAAAGTTGGCCTTGGATAAAGAAGTCTCCTAATATTTTATGAACAGAACACAGCTCAGAAACATGTAGGCAGCTCTTTAAACCACACAGTGTCCATATGTATGCATTAAATCTCAATGTAACCTAAGAGGCACCACAGATCCTGCTGGGCTTGAGTCATCAGCCAAACTTTATTGTCCTTCTTGGAAATACATTTTCTTTTTTAATTAAAGAGTAAAGAAAACTATAGGATACTTTGTTGAATTAATTATAAGTTCCTTGCATATGGCTATCCTATTTTATCTTTTTTTCATCCCACTTCTTAGCATATTGCCTTGACCACAGGAAATTCACAATAAATATTAAGTCAATTTTATGTGGGTTTCCTACTGCTGTTACAAGAAACCTGGATAAATGTCATTGATTTGGGGAACTAGAAATAAAATAGAGAAGAAACATTTAATGATATAGTAATTTGCAAGTATTTGACATGTTTAATTAACTGTGTGTGGTTCCAGGTAACCATGTGGATCCATGCCATCAATTAGAAGGAGTCAGATTTTGATTAAACTTAATAGGAACTGTTTTAATGACAGAAGTTACCTAAAAACAGAGTAGTTTTATATAAATGTGTCCCATTGGTGGACAGTGAAAACTGAATGTCTGGAAGATCGAAGATTATCTTTGGCTAGATGGCTGAGATAAAGGATCTAAAATCCCACGAGACCATCAAAGAGAAAAAGGCATAGAAGAGTATATTCAGTGCATGTGTTGATCTATCCAGTTAGCTTCTAGAGTGATACCATGTGTTTGCATAGTTTATAACACATGTCTTTGATACTGTTGAGTTGTAGATTGCCCCAGAACACCCTCTAAGACTCTAATGTCCCCTCTAATTTCCCCTAGACTTCAGGACAAGTCATAAACTACCCTGCAAGTGATCATCACATTCCTAGCAGCAAGACTGCTGGAGTCTTGAAAAAATTCCTCAGGTCGAAAGGCCTCCAGTTTGTAACTGAAGATCAATAGCGGTCATGATAGGATTGTGCATTTGGGGAAGTAAAATTCTTAGATCAGTCCTGGGACCTAACTCATCACTAGAACAGAATTTCTGTTGTCAGCCAAGGTTTGAATCCATTCCCTGTAAGATTAAGAAGAGAAGAGATTAATTTTCTTTGGAATTACATGAGGAACCCTACCTCCTGCAGCTGATCTTGGTGTACCCATGTGCAGATACTGCTTGAAAATACTGTTTTATTTTTAAAAACACTTGGCCAGATGCATATTTAATTGGAAAAAGCAACCCTTAATATGGAAATTAAATTTCAGAAGGGTGCTTTCTGTAATATTACTTGACTACAAACATTTTTTATAAGTCACGGAAATGTCTGTATAACATGCAGACATTTGTCCTTGACTGCGCTATCGTCATATGATTTAGCAACATTATAGGGCAGAAATAATTACAACAAATGCTGAAAGCAAAGGAAATTTGTGGTTGACTTTTGGAACTTCTAAAGAAATATATTAAAGTGCAGTGAGTGTCAGGAACATACTTTTCAACTGAAAATACTATCTAGCAATTTGAGAACATCTAACTTCATTTTTCCCATGACAAAGAAAAATGTCCTCTGTAAAGTGATTTTTTTAGTTCTCCTTGAAAATAATGCATGCATTTCCACAACTTGGAAAAGAAAATGGTCTTCCTATAGTGAACCTGACTGTTATGCTTTATTTTTTAGTTAAACATCATAATTTACCTTGGGCTGCTTGAAACTTAATTGGCCAGAGCTTTGGTGTTAAATGTGACCTGGGTTATAAAGGTTATCTGGCTTGTTCTGTGAGCACATTTTTGTAGATAATTTTCAATTATAATTTTATTAAGGAAATTTGTTACTAAATATAGTAAAATTTTAGGAGTGAAATTTTATTTGCTCATCAAATAGTATTTAATTAACCAATATAAATCACTGGTTTAAATTTGACCAAGTCTGAATAAAGCAGGAAAATATATAATATGTATATATGTATAATATGAATATATAATATGTATAATATATATGCTTTATTTTATGTTTCAACTATGTGTATTTCTTGATATGAAGATTCACTTCTGTCTACTAATATCAACTCCAGATTGAACCTTAAGGTTTCTTTCTTAAACTCAATGACAGCCGGGCATAGTGAATTTCAGTGTGTGAATCAAGTGATGCATTATCTTCAGTGAATACATGTGGGCTTAAATATTGTTCTCTGAAAGAGTCAGAATGTTATAAAAGAAATGAAGGCATATCTATTGTATTAGAAATACAATAGAGGGCTCCCAAGATTTCTGCTCCCTTGAGTACATTCTATTTCTCCCAGTTATCCAGTCAAACAGTAATCCACATGCTGCTGGGTAGAGATTTTGCAGATGTACTTAATGTCCCAAATGAATTGATTTAAGAAAAGGGCACTATATTCGGTAAGCCTGATCTAATCAGATGAGTCTAACTTTAGAAGGCACTTATCTGTTCCTGGAGAGACTTACAGTACAAGGGGGACTGAATGGGAGGAAGATGCCTCATGGATGACTTTGGGGCAGGGCCTAAAGGCAAACTCCGAGGGCTGCGAGCTGGAAGACAGCAAGAGAACTGGGGTCTCGTTCCTACAATCACAAGGAACTCAATTCTTCTTCCAACGCCCTGAATGAGCTCAGAAGAGAGCCCCATGCAACAGATGAGACCGTACCCTTTCAGCACTCTGATTCTGAGATCATTAGAAGATGACCCACTGAGGCCCACATGGATTTCTGACTACAGCACTGTGAGATAAGAAGTGGGCATTGCTTTAAGCTACTAAGTTTGTGGAGCCTTGTTACACATCAAGAGAAACGAATGCATCTGTGATACAGTTACACAGAGCATCATCATTATAGATGAATGAGAGTGGTAGGGCTGTCCTAAAACTGAAACAGAGAAAGGACTGATTTTGAAAGTAGTAATTTTCGTCTTATACCCATAACAAACAATTAACTCATCATTCAATTTGGGTCAGTTGGCATAAGTACAAAAAGCACAAATTAAAGTGGCTATCAGTAAAATTTGCTCAAGGCACCTCACCCCTTTGTACTGCAGCTTCTTCATCTATAAAATGAGAGGACGGAAACTGGTGATCTCTGAGATTCCTTCTTGGACAAGGCATCTGAGATTTATGTAAATGGCAGTGCAGTGAAAGAGATGTGGGAAAAAGCTAAAGCCAGGATAAATTCTATCTTACAAACAAGCAGCATGATCACAAACAGACTATTTCATCTGTAGACTGTGATTCACTTGGTTGAAAATGAGAATAAAATCGTGACTCAAAACTCTGTGAAGATTAAAAGAGTTATTCTGAGTGTGGAACTTTCTGAACTCACTGTGAACAATTTCATAACTCTGGTAGTTTACAAAAGCCCAGAACAAATGAAAAACCTTCTAGTTAAGAAAAACTACCAAAACTCTTATGACAGCAGATGTTTAACTTGAAACTATTCCCACCCCTCCTCCTAGCTCGGTGGTGCAGCAGCAAAAGCTGGCAGCACTGCAAACAGAGAGACCTGACCACCCTTGGAAGTCTGTTAAAACGACCATCCTCAGAACACCATCCATGTTTTGTTCAAACCTTTAAATCCCTGTGAAACACACAAACACATGAAACTAAGCAACACACTCCAAATAACCAATAAATCAATGAAGAAATCACAAGAAAGGAGAAAATACTTTGAAATCAATAAAAAACAACACAATATTCCAAAACTTATAGGATCACTAAAGCCGTACATAGAGGGCAATTTACAGCTGTAAATGCATACATTAAGAAAGAAGAAAGAACTCAGATAAATAACCTCATCCACCACCTTAATTCTGGGCACTTGATGTTTTTTTAAAGAGTTATACATTGTGACATCAAGTTATTGACACCAACGTAAGTAGCTTGTATTTGCTTTGAATTAGGCAAAAGAAACTGTATATAACAAAGGGAAATTAAGTGCTAGCAAGTGACATTCATGTTTTTATTTATTTTTATTAAAAATTTTTTTCATCCATGAATAATGACAGTTTTGTTTCCTCCTTTCCAATTTGGATGCCTATTATTTCTTCTTCTTGTCTGATTGCTGTGGCTAGGACTTCCAGTAGAATGTTGAATAAGAGGTGAAAGTGGACATCCCTGTCTTGTTCCTGGTCTTTTTCTTTTAATTATTTTATTGTTGTACAATTACAGTTGTCTGCATTCCCCCCCCCCATATCATTCATTAACTTCCGTTGTTCTTCCAGCCACCTCCCCAAAGCTCCCCTTCCTTGCAATGGAGTTTGTACCCAACAGAGAGCACTGAGATGTGTCTCAGACCAGAGGTGGGGAGCCGACCCTCCTACTGTGTCTGAGAGCCTGTATTTATCAATCTGTGTATTGGGGCAGGCTCAAGTCTCCGTTACTCCACATCAGGTACCATTACAAAGCAATAGTTTTTTTTTTATGATACAATAGCTATATTTAAGTGTCTACAGTGTATTATTTAATGTGCTAACATGATCCAGGCTCTTATTAAAAAAAATAGACTGCTTCTAAGTCCTGCTAACCACCTACTTTCTTTCCAGGTAGGCATCTGATTTGTATTCCATCATACATTGTATGTTTTGAATAAATTTCTGGCATTTATTATCTACACAAAGACATTTCTTGAAAATAACAGAGTTAAGATTTTCAAGATATGAAAAGTCATATTTCTCTATTATGTTGAACTGTAAGAACTCTGCCTTTTGCTGTCGAGCACAGATATGCTGATTCTCTTTTAATTAATTCATGAGTTTTTAAGATAAGGCCAAATTAGTTTCACAACTGAAGTTTCTGAAGCATTCATTTTCTTATAAAATAAATGGATTTATTTCTTATACAACCAATGATAAGAAGTAACAGATAATCCTGGTAATTTGCAATGGTCCTGATGAAGCTCTGTGTCTCTTTCTGTTATTCGTGCGCGTGTGCACATTGTTTCCCAATGGAGACGCAGAATTGAGCTGTACCGAGACGGAATACTCTCTCATCAAAATCTGAGAGAGCAAGGGAAAGGAGCATTTTCTTTCCCAGTGAGTGACTTGGACGCTCCATGTCCGAAGTAGAAGAGCTGTGGCGATAGTGTGGTCCCTTCTTTATAGAGAGTATCTGAGAGGAAACTTGAAGTATCAAGAAAGCAGACTTGGTATTGCACGTGAAAGCCAAAATAAGACACTTCTCTTTTTCTCTCTCTTATATCTATTTTTTGATGCTAACAGAAGATGTACATTGATGCTGACTATTCAGAATCTTCACTAAAAGTGGTCTATTTTAAGAACCTGTCCTGTTTTAGACAAATGCCTTGTATATGTTTCCCACATTTTGCAGATATATTATTCAAATTAAAATAGAATTAACAACTATGACACAAAATATAGGAGTTATTTAAAAGGAGAGAGATAGTACATGTGTTTTATTGTCTAAACAGGAAACATGTAGCATGGTGGTTCTGATATACTGTATTTTTTGGACTATAAGATGCACCCCCCTAAATTTGGGAGGAAAAGTGGGGTGCATCTTAGAGTCCGAATGTAGCTTACCTGGCTTGCTGTGGGGGTGGTGGGGGTGGAGCAGGGTCACAGGTTACTCAATATTTTACCACATTTTTTTGCTTCAAATTTTTTTCTATTTTCCTCCTCTAAAACCTACATGCATCTTATGGTCCAGTGCATCTTATAGTCCTAAAAATACAGTAGTTTGCCACGTCCTGTATTCTCTGATGTCTGATTATCTGGGAATGAGATAGGCAGGCCTATACACAGTATTTAACATGAATGTTAATGTCTTCCAGAATAATGCAGCAGTGTTCAGGATACTGTTGGCTTAGGAAATATATGCATATGGAATGACTTTCATAATAGCTTATGTCGAGACCTATATGAGGAACAGAGAGAATGAAGTCTCTAATGAAAATAATTCCCATGCTGTCTAAGAGGCAAGCCCTAAATTAGCCTGGCGAGGCAGTGAAACGCAAGTCTCCCCTGCATAAGGACGAAACAGCAGTAACAAGAAAGGAGCGTGATTTCTACTCCAGTGAAAGGGAAAACAATTTCAAGAAACAGTCGGACAGCTAATATGAATACATTAGTGAAAGTGGCACTATGGAAGGTTAACTGGAGTCTTAGAGCTGCTATTATATTTCCATAAAGACAATAGATTGAAGTTTTAATTACTCACACCTGTATTAAGAAGTTAAAGCTTTTTAAAATTAAAAGTGAATGTATTTTTTAAAAAAGATCACAGATTCAGAAAACGATGGATGATAGAGACTGCTGTCAGAATGTACAAAACTGGGTGAGCTCTTTCATTCTGCCAAGAGTGAGACGTACCTTTGGGAAGCCTTTCCTGGTAAAACCCACTGCTTTGGTCTAAGATTTTCATAAATATCCCATGCTGGCAGGTGCTCTGTCAATGAGGTGTTGTGTCGGATATCTCTTTCTATTTTACCTTCTAAGTGTGTCTGTCAGATTTACTCAGGCTGACAGGTGTAGATCTTGATAATATAAAATTTTTTCCATACATGCTTCTGTGTAACAGAACACACACTGGTGGTGTTGCATCAGTCGGCACCGCCCAGCACATGTAACATGGCTGTGTAGAAGGGTCACTATTGAACAAAACACGCTGTTGCGCACACACCAGTTAGGTCCTTCACTCTGATTCGCCAATCGCTCTGAACGGCAATCCTGCCATCCCGTTTGATTGGAGCATTGTCCGCTGTCTCGGTTTCTCACCGGAGGCCCAATGCGGTTAGTCCAGCTCGGTTCCTGGCAGCAGCACAGCTCCTTCCAACGTCTTCTTCAGCCTGGCCTCACATATACACACACACACACACATATATACACACACACATATATATATATATATAAAATCTCCAGGCCCACTCTGCTCTGGCTTTTCTCCTTTCCTACCTGCCTTCGCCACCATAGTAGCAGAACGACTTGGATTCAGGTCCACCCCTGTAACTTCTTTTCCTCCAGAATATAACAAATACATGATACAGAATAATGCACAATAGCTATTGATTTTACAATGTCTAACATTTTTAATTTATTGATTCTATCTCATTTTAGGTCTACCTAATTATACGTAAATTTTAAATGAATGGAATCATGAAATCATCATCTTGAAAGAAATAGTTTGTAATCTCATTTTTAGAAATGCCAAAAGGATTAGTGCTTACCTAATCTCTTGTTCTTGTTTCTGGTTTCCCAATTCAGAACTAAACTCCTTTTTGTTTTATACATTATCTTCCAAACTAATCAGTCTTCCAATGTGGAGGGAAGTCTAGGAACCACCCTCATCTCTATGTTGGCCTACCCAGAAATAACATAGCACAAGGCGAGACTCAGAAGGAACCCCGCCCCCACCCTGTGTTTCTCATCTGTGTCCCTTGGAATACCGGGTCATTGAGGGGTTCTCCAGTGGCCTCTGTGAGGCTGCAGAGAAGATGGTTCTCTGGGCTCACCTCAATTTATGGTTCTAATACATTAAATATTATTTATTAAACATCTATAATATTTTGGAGAAGAAAGGAATTAAGAGTTACTGGTCTAATCCTGACCTTACTGAATAATGAAATACAAAGGCCCAGAATGAAACTAACTCACTTGTTAGAGATCCAACGTTTGTTCTCTTACTTCACATTTTCCTCTTGTTGTTCTTTAAGGGCTACTTATTAATAGCTGTTTGGTTACTGGCTTTAGCAGCCCTGCACCTCCTGAAGTCATACCCAGGCCCAGATTCTATACCCCAGCTCTTACTAAATCAAGATTAAGGCTCTGGCCTGGTCTGAAACTCACAGATTCCTCATAGCTACCTTTGCTGGGATCTAGTTGTGGTTTCTGTCTGTTCTAACAGTAGTAGTCTTTTCCTTCTTTGTTTCTGTTCTACCTTCAAATGTTACAGGGCTTGACAGTAGCATGGCAGGTCGTCTGTTATGTTTAGAGCAGTAAGTATTTGAAGGCATCTTGGGAAAGGGATGATGATGAAAGTATCCTCTTGCGATATATTTAGAATAGCAATCAAGTAATAACAAATTGAATTGCAATGGAGCCAACCATTTGTTTTGTCATCCTTAAATTTCATATGGGGAGTTTGGCATAAACTAATTACTCTTGATGATTATTTGACAGATTGGTTTCAAAGACAATGGAAAGAGATCATCTGAAGCATCAGGTTGAATAAACAGCCACTGTGTTTCTCTAAGAGTCTGATTAATTCTAAATATAAATGTCTCCTTTAGAATGCACTGCACTGAATATAAGCAATGCACATCCTCCCTTAATGCCAAAAAAGATTCCAAGACCTTTCATGTTTCTGAAGCATGACATTGGGCTGAGTCTACTGTAAGGTTTATAAAAACATTGAGTTAAGGACTGATATCACATAATCTGTATTAATAATATCATAAGTAATTATTTCTGTATTAGTGTAAGGTAAATGATTGTCTTATGCAATAAACTATAATAAATAAGATCTTTATTCTTATGTACTTTCATTCTTCGTGGATGGAATGAAACTTAACTTATTACAAACTAAACCTAAATCAAAATTAGAAACAGTATTATGCTCATGAGTGCTAAAGGCCCTTCTGCTTGCAGAGAAAAATGTAGGGATCTCATACCTGTACATGATACTGTAGGAATAAAGATTCAGTATTCCCTTACTTTCAAAAGATATTTACATACTAGGTAGATTGCATAAAATTAATCCATTTTTGTTCATATCTTCACATTATATTTGTTGCAAACTGTAAACATTGCATTACATGTAATATTCTCAAAAGCACCAGAGTTATTGCTCCCTACTTGTCCTTCCTGCATTCAACCCTCCAGTCCTCTTGGTTTCGATCACACTGAGGCCACTGTGGTTCCGTATGCTCCCAGGAGTGCCCTCAAGCAGCACTAGCTTGCTCACACTCTGTCTGTCTGTCTCTCTCTCTCAGCTGAGCCTTATTCATGTTCTTTCTTTTTCCAGAAAGTCTACAGTGTTCTCCTCATCTGCCATGACTTTTCCTTCCTCGTCTTAGAAAATTCCTGATGTATTTTTTTCTCTATTCAATATCAACTCTGGAAAGCCTGCCCTGAACATCCCATCCCAGGCTGAGCTGTCAGTTCCAATGGGCTTTCCTAACTTTGTACCATGTGCAACTCTACTTGTCTCCACATGGGTTTAGTCATCTCCTTTAGAAAGGAGCTGAGCCTTGCCCCGCATGGTACACTCAGCACCCAGCGCAGTGCTTGAAGTACAGCGGGTACCTGCTGTTGTGGGGAAAATGAAGCCTCATATGGTTGGACAGACAAATACATTACCCGCTTGTTTGACCTATGCACCGATACCACTTCTGCCTGGGATCTCAGGGCCCTTTCGTGTGATTATTGAGTATGATACATCAAATATGTGCTGTCATGCAGTATAATTACTTGGGTAGGACCCCTCTCTGATTGAAAACTTTACAATATAAGAGTGATCTCATTTTCAATAACTCAGCTGAATGGGATCACAGTCTCCCCTGCCCTCTCTAACCCTTCCATGAACCTCCATCACAGCCTCCATCACTACTCCTTGTCATTGATGTAACATGTCTACCCTCCTAACTTACATCTTGAAGGTAGGAGAGGGCATGTTTCATATTTTATCTTCCCCACCTTGCCTGACCCACAAAATTGGCATACTAATTGTAGAACTAGAAACATTGCAGGATTTTAAAAAGGCCAAACTGATGTCAGGTTTTGTTTATTAGTCTCTTTAAAATAATTTCAGTCTTTTAGGGAGTTTGTTGTTGCTGTTGTTTTTTGTTGGTGGTCGCATTCTCAATTTTTTTCTGATTAAAAAGTAATGCAACTCTTTGTAGAAAATTTGAAGATAATAGAAAAATATATAAAAAGCAGCAGACTGTTAGAACTTTAGCACATTTCCACCCAGTCTTGTTCAAACATAGATGACCTTATACCATATAAATTACTGTAAATTTAGCCTTTTCAATGAAATAGCATGCTTTCTGTCATCACAAATTGTTTGACCACATAATATTCTATCTACAAATGTCCAAAGCTTTTAAAACCAGTTCCTCAGTATTACACATTATTTGTTGAAGATTATAGTTTTTCACAACTATGAATAATTTCCTATTATTTCAATAAATGATTACTGAGGACTTTTATGTACCAGGTACTATTTCACATGTTGGAATATAGCAGGGAAGGAGCTGACAAAAATCCATGCCTTCATAAAACTTATGTACTAGTTGGAGAGACAAAATACAAACATGATAAAATAACATACAGCACACTAGAGGGAAATGAATGCCAAGGGAATCAAATAGAGCAGGGAAGTGGAAAAGCAAGTGTCACAGGGTTGTTACACATTTGAGGTGAGGGGGCCACAGCAGCCCTCACTAGGCAAAAGTTTGAGCAGAGACCTCAAGCAAGTGAGGGAGCGAAATCACCCTGAAACGGGGTGGTGCTGGAGGAGGAAGCGAGGCCATACAGGGGAGCAAGATGCTGACAGCGAGCAAGCCTGGCATGCCCAAGGGGCAGCGGACAGTCACCCCAATTGAGGGGGATGGAAGGGGTAAAGCCACAAATATCCCAAGAGGATCACTTTTTTTTGCCTTTGCAGTCATTGAAACTACTTGACTTCTACTCCAAATGAGCTGGAAAGTCACTAGAAGGTTTTGAGTCACTGAGCAGCATGAACGAGGGGTGTTCTAAAAACATGAGCCTGGCTCCTGGGTTGAAATAGAACAAAAGGGGAAATTCAGAGGCTGGGAGGCCAACTGAGAAGCGACTGCCATGAAAGAGGTGAGCACACCTGGCTCAGAATGCAGCGCTGCGATGGAGATCGCGAGTAGTCAATTTCTGAATTTACTATCAGATGAAATGTGGGGTAGAAGAGAATTGAAGAGGTTAAGGATGATGTCAGCATTTTTGCCTTGAGCAGATGGATGTACAGAGATTGCCTTTAATGAGATGAAGCAGATTACTAGAACAGGCTGAAGGTCAAGGCCATGTCTATTTTCCATCCCTCAGGTTTGATATCTCACTGCAGATGCTAACTAGGCAGTTGAATGTACAAATCTGGAATTCAGAGGAGATCCTAACTGGAGATATAAATACGGGTATCTTTGGCATGGAGATTATATTTGAAATACTACATTCTCATGTATAAATCTTCATTCATATTTTCAGTATTTTCACTGCATAGATAATTATACATAGGGTATTGGATTCTTAGTTTCCTGATTAATGCATATATATTATCTTCCCCAAAATACTGTGACAATTCAAGCTTTCCACCTGCATTTTCATTTTGCATCTTTGGACATGCTAGTTTAAAAAACAAACTACATTCATATATGTTCTCTACCACTATCTTGCATTACCTTGATTATTGGTGAAGAATATCTTCACCAATACAGAAGCAAAACTCCATCAAAAACAGAAAAATCTACAAATGTATGCATATATAAATATATATATACAGCCACACAGTGTCACTTTATGATATTTAAAATACCAATAGTTTGTTTAAAAGAATGGATAGCCAGAAAAGACTGAAGAAGAGCAAAGCATTAAGCCCTATTAAATATCTTTTTAAAAGTAAAAATAATTAGTAAAATGCTGACCCCCAAAGCAAACAGGTAAATTTGCAGGCAAGCCACTGTACTTATTTAAATTAATATGAAGCAAAAGAAGTATCAGGAACATGGAGAAAAGAAGAGACAGTCAAGGTGTGATGAGTTAATTATTATTCTATTTGGGGAAAAAATAGTTGAGCTCTTTGCTTCCTGCTAAATATATCATAAAATACATACATAATTAAAGTTATTAATTATGCAAAATATCTAACTGCAGATTATTTTCTAATTTCTAAGTTTTTAAACTGAAATGAAAGAAATTACCAAAAAAAGTTTTAAAAAGTTCTATAAGCATGTAAATGAAATTAGATAGTCAACAGCAAGTGGAAAAACAGTTGTGAGAAGTATGACAGATCAGAATTAATAACTCTAATAATTAAATCTCATAAATTCACTAAACAGGTATTCAGGCCCTTAAAAGGAAGAGAAAAAGGAATGTAAACCAGAAATCGTAGTTAGGTAAAAATGCTACCTTATGGCTCCTACTCAATTTTGAAATTCTCCAAAGACCCTGTCATTACACCCCCGAGTTCCCCTCCTTGACTAGGCCACAGTTCCAAAACTTCCTATGTCTCCAAGAACAATGTGGATAAAAGAGAGCTCCCTGCATTGAATAATATAAGCTGCCTATTCTTCTGAATCACTGGGATGTGGCTTTGAAAAAAGACCCTGTAACATTAAAAGCAGCAGAAGCAGCAGTCTAGAAATTCTGGCAGCCCCCAAAATTTATATCACTGCTCCTTTTTTTAAAAAGCCAAAGTTCTGTTCTTTTTTGTAAAATCAAATTTTAAAGATTTTTTCTTGTAGTTAATCATTCAATATATTATTGATATGCACATGTCATTAGGTCTTAGACATTTGTTGAGGAACAATAAATACAGAAGAAAATGAGGCTTGTTTTCATATTAAACTGTCTTGAAACAGTAAAAAGTTTTCATATTAAAATTAACTTGCTTTAGTTAAATAGCAAATTAGAAAACCTGACCATCATCATTAAAGAATTAATGCCCTGACAATTCCAAATGCTGGCAAGGATGTGACACAGTGGAAACTCTCATTCAAGGCCGATGGGAATAAAAATGGTACAGCCACCTGGAAAAGTTTGGTGATTTCTTACAAAACTACACATACTTTTACCATACATCTAGGAGTTGTGCTCCTTGGTATTTCCCCAACAGACCTGCAAACTTGTGTCCACACACAGACCCACATTTTGATATTTATAGAAGCTTTATTCATAATTGCCAAAACTTAGAAGCAGCCAAGATGTCCTTCATAGATGCTCTAGGTTGAAGGTTAGTGGCCCTTCACAGCCCACATGTTGAAATCTAATCCCAATGTTATGATATTAGGAGTCAGGGCCTTTGGGAATTGATTAGCTCATAAGGATAGACCCCTCGTAAATGAGATTAGTAATTTTGTAAGGAGACCCCCGAGTGCCCATTTGTTCCTTCTGCCAAAAAAGATGACCATGTATGAGCTGACACACACATCCCCAGCAGACCCTGAGTCTGCCTGCACCTTGATCTTGGACTTCCCAACCTCCAGAACTCTATGAGGAATACCTTTTTGTTGTTTATGGTCTCTTAGTCTATGGTATTCTATTACAGCATTTGAACAAACTAAGACAGTCGGTAAATAAAATGTACGTTCAGACAATGGAATATTATTGTGTTAAAAAGAAGTGAATGACCAAGCCATGACAAGACATAGAGGAAACGAATGTGTATCACTTGGCAGAAGCAGCACTTTGAAAAGGCTGCATGCTGTGTGATGCCAACTGCATGCCATTTTGAAAAGGCAAGACTGTGGAGATAATAGAAAGATCAGATCAGTGGTTGCCAGGGGCTGAGGATGAGGAGAGATGAGTGAGCTCAGCACAGGGGATTGGTAGGGCAGTGAAATTATCCATATGATACTGTAACTGTGGATGTACTGGGTCTGTCCGGAAGGTACTCAGCCATGCAGTATGAAAAATAGAGACATATACTGAAGAAGATACAAGATACAAGAAACACTGTACACAGGACAATAACGCCTCAGTCCCCTTCAAAGTAGGCACCATGGGACCTCACACAGTTCTCCCAATCGCCATCAGCTGCCCTGTCATATTTCTCTGAATCTCATGGATGTCTGAAATCTCTTTCCTTTCAAAAGTGATTTTAGTTTTGGGGGAAGCCAGGAGTCTCAGGGTGCCAAATCTGGGTTATACAGAGGCTGATTCACCTGGGTGATCTGCTGTTTCACCAAAAACTTCTGCATGAGACACAATGCATGAGCTGGCTTATTGTCCTGAAGAAACCAGTTGCCCATGTCTGCGGCTTTCTGAGTCATTTAAATAGCTTCCACAGAGGAATGTTCAGGCTTAACACAAAACTTGATGCAGATTCATTGCTCTACTCAGTTAATTTGAATGCAACAGCCACACCGTACATATGCTCACTCAAAGGCATCTACTGCCCCCACTGACTAGTACATGAAGTCATCACTGTTCACACATGCGCATTCCAGTTCACTCTCCTTGGCAGCCAGGTTACTTGAGGTCACACAAACCATTCTTGTTACATTAACAATGGTCGGACTTCTCCTGTACAGACCTCATATGTCATTATACATTTGTCCAAGCTCATAGAATATGCAACACTGAGAGTGAAACCTAATGTAAACTACAGACTGGGTGATGGTGATATGTCCATGTAAGTTTATTCATTGTAAGAAGTGTACCATTCTGGTAGGGAATGTTAATAATGGGGGAAACTGTGAATGTATTGGGGACAGGGAGTATATGGGAAATCTGTGTGCCTTCTGCTGGATTTTGTTGTAACCTAAAACCTCTGTATAAAATAAGGTCTTAGCTCTGGCTGGTGTGGCTCAGTGGACTGAGTGCCAGCCTGCTAACCAAAGGGTCACTGGTTCGATGTCCAGTCAGGGCACATGCCTGGGTTGTGGGCCAGGTCCCCAGTAAGGGGCACTTGAGAAGCAACCACACATTGATGTTTCCCTGTCTTTCTCTCTCCTTTCCCTTTTCTCTAAAAAGAAAATAAATAAAATCTTAAAAAAATAAAATAAACTCGTAAAGACAATGCCTAAGATTGCTTACCTTTGCCAGTGAATTTTATCTATCTCATCTTCAAAATGCAAAGTTTATACAAGAGGATGCTATGTTTTCCTTCCAAATCCAATATTCTGTAGTTCTACAATCAGGAAATGACTAGGCAGTGATTAGAGAAAAACAGTCCCCAAAACACATACAAGACTGGTAAACCAAGGGCCAACTATTATGAAGTCATTTTTCCATACAGTCTATTTGGTTGGCAGAAAAATGGCAGGGTCCACATCCTAACCCCATAACTATGTTGCTTTATAGGGAAGAGAGGACTTTGCCTATGCCATTCAATTAAGGACCGTAAAATGGGGATATTTTCCTGGATTATCTAGATGGGCCCCATATAATCGCACAGGTTCATGACAGTGGAGGACCTTTCTAGTCTGGGGTCAAGGAAGCAGACTGACCACAGCAGCAGGGTCAGAGAGCTGGCGCACTGCTGATGTTGATGCTGGAGGGGAGAGGCTAAAAGCCAAGGTGTGTGAGTGGCTTCTAGAAGCTGGACAAGGCAAGGAAATCTATGCTTCCCTGGACCCTCCAGAAGGGAAACAGCCCTGCCAACAACTCGAGATTAGCCCAGGTAACCCCTGACAAACTTCTGATGCATAAAACAGGAAGATCACAAATTTATGTTATTTTAAACCACAAAGGGAGGCAATCTGTTAAAGCAGTAATAGAATGTAATAAGTCCAAAAATGTAACAAATGTGTTGTATCATTTTAGAAGAAATGAAACTCTATTTTAATAATATTTATGCTCTATTGTGAGTAACTGACTATCTTTCATTCAATCTCCACAATTTTAGAAATTTCATAAAGCTTTAAAAATATTGCTGTCATTTATCAGCAATACTGCCCCAGGCAAGAGATAGTATAAACTATGCTGACTAATGCCCATGACTGACCTTCTTCAGCTATGATAAATATACTGTTACCTACCAGTGTCACACAAAATCTTAAGTAATATGTTAAATAATTTAACGTCGCAACTTTGCTGACTGGGGAAAACATCACTAATAATCATCGGTTCACAAGACTTTGGTATCTTTATTTTTGAAAAGATTTTACTTATTTATTTTTAGACAGAGGGGACAGGAGGGAGAAGGGAAGGAAACATCAATGTGTGGTTGCCTCCCATACACCCTCAACTGGGACCTGGCCCACAACCCAGGTATGTGACCTGACTAGGAATCGAACCAGCAACCCTTTGGTTTGCAGGCCAGCACGCAGTCCACTGAAACACACCAGCCAGGGCAAGACTTTGGTGTCTTTATAAGATGTCAAAAGTCTAAGTGCCAACTTTATCTAGTAACTTCAGATTTATTTATGCTTTTATGCTCAGCTTCATTATTCTAGCATGTGACAGGCCTCTCAATTCTTCCTTCTATGCTGTTTGCAACACTTTTAAATCCAGGGAAGAATTAACTTTATCAAGAATGCTGCTGATTGGATTGAATTTTCCTTTAAATAAGACTCCAATACACTCACAGAAAAGATGAATAAAATCTAACTTAAATATAATGTATAAAGCTTAAATTTATGACTTGCATCTGAGTTTTCATATAATATTTAAATACAAAACATTCAGTATAGTATTTTTTTCAAATAAAGAACTGCTTTGACAGTTAAGTTAAATAACTACAATTAGTGAATGTCTCACAACCTCTCAGTTGTCTTTTGAAGCGTATACTTCAAAAGTATATGCATTCATCATCAGAAAATCCATTTCCTTCTGGCAAAAAATAATTTAATGTCAATATGAAGTCTTAAAGGGAAAGGTGAACTTGGCTTTTTCACTGCTTTTTTAAAAAAACCTCCAGTGTCTCCTCCGTGATGACTCCAGACAGAAATAGACAGGGATCCTACAAATTCACTCCCCAGGGGTCTTTCCTTCAGGTTGCAAACATGAGCTTGTCTTCTGTTTGCTGGGCTTTTCCTATTGGTGAAACAATTTTTACATTCCCCTAAATGAGAAACTGTTGATCTCACTGGGCAATCATTTAAATTACCAGGTGAACGGAAACAAGTTTCTCGAATAAGGCAAGAAGGAGCAAATGGTTTTGTTGGTCTTTGGAAGCTACTTCAGGTAAAAACAGCTTGCCGTCTTTTCACTCTAAACCATAAATAAAAGGACAAATGACACCCTCCCTCCCTTGTCAGTATCGATCTCAAAGAGCAACGTTTCTCTTCTCTTCCAAGGTTCCTGACAACTCAAAGGCTGTAGAATGGAGGAGAGGTATGTTAAAAATATAAATAATCGGCAGAACTGGAAAACTGACGATCAAGAGGACCCCTAATATAAATAAATAAATAAATAAATCTTTATTAAATCTTTATTAAATAAATAAATCTTTATATGTTTTACATTTAATGCTGACATTTGGGGGACCAGGATAGTACCAAAAAGAAGGGTATATTGCACTAATTTCTTTAAGTCAAATTTGGTTGAGAATAACAGGAATAATTAATTATGCAGATTTCAAAAGAAGTTGCTACACACAGATTCAGAATTAATAAAATATCACTATAATCATTAACATTCAGTATTAATTTTACATAATTAATAATTTAGCAACTTAATTTTTGATTTTACTGATCGCATTTATTCCCAGAAAGTTATGTCATTTAACGTGACAGTCAAGGACAGGAACTTCAAAAGGAACTACCTGTGCTCAAATCCTACATCTGCCCTACAATCTTGTGTAAATGATTTAACCAGTTATTGGGTACAGAGACTATTTCATGCTGACTGGTCATGGAAAATCTTCTTAACTTCTCTAGACCTTGCTTTGCCCATCTGCAAAAAAGAGGGTAATGGTACTGGGTTGACCGTGTTCAAAGAAATAAATGAGAGAATCATGTAAAACCACAGCTTACAAGTAGCAGTTAAAGACAAACTGTTGTATTGAATCTCACCTGAGAATAATCTGTAAGATGCAGCTCTCCTTGTTAAGCTTCATGCAGGGTCCTTGAGACAGTGCCCTACAGGTAGGGATGATCTGTTTCCTCTGTTCTCACAAGGCCTCCTCCCTCATCAATATGTGGACGGTGCAGCAGGCTCCCAAACTGTGCCTTCGGCCTAATCATTGTACAGGTCTACTTAGAGTTCAGTGCTATCTCCATGTCTAGCCATTAACTGATCAAAAAGTATAGATCATAATGAAGTCCCTAGATATTAAAAGATATAATTCATGTATCTCTGCATAGACCACACAGCCATGATACTAACTTCTTTACTTTCCTGCAAATTTATCATATTAATTAAAGACTATTGTATCTCAAAAACCTTTTGGCCTGAGTCTAGATCACTGGCCTTGGAAGTGTCTGGTGCCAGCTTTTATATCCCCTGTCATTCTGTGCATATTCTCTCCAGCTCATGACAATCACTTAAGAATGGAGTTTTTCCAAAAGTTTCAAGAGGTGCATTTATGTCTTCTTGAAGCTTATATTCTATTTTAAAATTAATGATAAGAAGAAAGTAATTCACTTAATCACAAGTATGATTGAGTGAAAAGAACATACATGCTTAGGGTGCGAAGACTGGGTCATCCAGTGAGGTACTTTGAGGCAGTAACTTTTAGGATGAATCTAAAAGAAGAGGAGAAATGACCCAGATGAAGACTGAAAGGAAGAACTGTCTGTGCCATGGGCAGAGCCTGTGTCAAGGCGCTATGATGAGAGGAAAAACAACAGCCAAGATGGCAGCACAGCCTCAGAAAGCAGCAGGAAATGTGGTGTAAGGAAGGCTGGAGGGTTTGGAGGGTCAGATTTTGTATAGGCATGTAGGCTCAGCTAAAGATTTCTTGCTTTATTATAGAACCAATGAGAAACTATTAAACAGGGGAGTGATATGATAAGTTTGTGTTCTTATATTTTTTTTGGTGTCAGTGTAAAGAATGGATAGAGAAAAGCAAGAATAATATGAAAGATGATTAATGGAATTGAATGTCAGGAGTACAAGTGAGAAGATTTGAGAATATGTACAAGTAGAACCAAGATGATTGGATAATGAGTTATAAAAAGTGAGAAGGTCAAGAGTAAGAATAATTCTCTGTTGTCTGGTTTTAAAATATGAATGGGCTGCCAATCTCCATGATCCAGATACCTGTTGAGGATCATATTTGTATACATAAAAGCACAATTCTACATAAGACACCATCCATTGAAGATGCCTGTGCTTCCGAGTGAAGATGCAGTGTAGGCTGTTACTGAATAATGCAGCCTGGAGATTAGAGACAAAATACTTTTCTGGGGAAATGAATTTGGGGTATTTTGGTTTATCAGTAAATAAATTTATGAGAATGAAGAAAATACAGAGTATAAAAAAAGGATTGCTGAGATAACTGGGTCTATTTGCATAGTAGACTTTTTTACCATATTCAATTCTAGTTGTTTTTAAAAAGAGAAGCCATTTTATTTAACAGGGAATTGTAATTGTGTTCCTGGAGTGAAGGTTAATGACACAATATCTGCCTTAATCATAGTTTATCAGAAATCCTTATACATAATGCAACCCAGTTGCAATGAATACATATATTAGGAGAAGTGGGAGTTACAGTGCTTTGGAAGTCTCATGACAACTACATCAATTTGCAGGTTAAGTGTTTCCAGCCTGAAGTCCTTCCTTCCTCTCTCCCTCCCACGCTGCCTGCCTCCATCCGTCCATGGAATATTTATAGAATGACTACTACACTTTGAAGGTAATACACAATGAATGAGGGACATCCTGCCCTTAAAGATTTTATAGTCCAGTTAGAAGAGATTTGGAAATGTCTAAGTAAAGGAGCAAAGAATGTGGCTTAAAGAAGGCTCTAGAAACATGCTAATCTTTGAAAGGAAGTAGCCACTTCATCAAGAGATACGGGAGGCGCACTCACTCAACAGGCTGGAGGGAGCTTGCCATTTATACTCGCCCCTGCAGGGAAAAGCGGCTGGGTGTTCTGAGGTCCCCTGTTGTAAATGGTTATGCTGGGGACAGTATCTGATTCAGACACCAGACTGGGTTAAATGACATAATCAATTGGTTTTCCACCTGGGAGGCTGAATAATCAAAGAAGGAGAAGGAGAGGGAGAGGGGGGGAGAAGAAAGAGGATGAGGAGGAGGAGGAGGAGAGGAGTGGGAAGGTAACACAGCAGCTAGCTATACCAGCTTATACCTGAGAATGAGGAAACATAGAGGAGAAAAGGCAGATAGGGAGGTAAGGAAGGAAAAGAGGGGACGAGGAAGAGAAAGAGCATGTTTAGAAGAAAAGCAAACGTTTGAACACTGCAACCTGAGCAGAGGGATAAAGTGACACGGGCCCCCGGAAGTGTACCATTACAGCGCAGGGTGGCCGTGGGGAAATGTATGACCCAGGGGTCCTCCCATTTTCTGGGAGGAGCTCCTCAGATTGCTCTCTGGTTACCCTCTGGAAGTTGGATACTTCATGAACACCGTAAACTCTTCCAAGCTGTCAAAAGAAATTTTGAAACCTTTTCCATAAAAATTTTATTAGTACAAATATCTACTTGACTGTAGGTAGTAGTTTTATTTTTAAAAATTCAAAATAAATTCATTAATAATTAAATATATACTGAGCACATCTTAAAGGAAATAAGCCATGAACAGGAAGTAAAATTTAAAGAATTGTACACTTTTTCTAATTAATAATTTATTAAACATCCCATGGTTCTACTGTCTGCCATTTCTTCATTTATCTGGTGCGTGAGTGATGGTGAAAGGGACACTACAGTCGATAACCTCAGGCAGGAAGCTGGTACCTAGTAAAGATACTCAGTAACCTGTGTGGCGCAGAAACCAGCCAATCAAAAACAACACGGGGGCAGCACAGAGTGTTCTAGCTCGTGAACAGCCAACTTTACTACTGTGTCCTGGCTGAATGGCAGCCCTGACGGTATTTAGCAGCCCGTGTATTAAAAAAGTCAGTGCATTGATCAATGCTGAAACCATGATGGCCTGTCATCTTAGGCTGAACATTAGGTCACATCTCAGTCCAGACATCAGCAAAACTCATGTTGAATCTCACTTTAAAATTATAATAGGAAATCTAGAAGATATTTTTCTTGTAATATAAACAAAATGCAATTGAATTCACTTAATATGCATGAATATTGACTGTTAGCTATATTTCCAAAGATAATGTAGCTGAAATTCACCATCCTTTAAAAGAATAGGTATTTGCCATATTGACACATTGTAGAAATGTTAAAAGTGAAAATGTTTTTTATTGATTTCTACTTTCTGATTTATAAGATTTATAGCCTGAACTGAAAGTCTTGTTTATTAAGTGACTTTTTCCCCCTGTAGACTGTTTTATTCTAAATAGCTCAGGCTTTGAGCACTGATAATTAAACTTATTAATACCAAGAGTTTTTAACACTATATACTTTATGTTGTGAAAGAATGCTTACTCAAAGGAAGAGAATTTCAACTTCTGTCACTCCCAAACATAGCACATTCTCAACGTAAATATTAGCCGAACTACACATATGGACTATAAAATCCTGGATCAAGTTAGAACCTCTAGTTGGGAGACTCTTATATCATCTTCAATGAAGCCTACATTAGATAAGCATAGTTAAGAAATAATTGGCCAATGAAATTCTCCCATGATGACTCACTGGTCGCAGCAGTTCTATGACAAGCTGGAGGAATAAAAAGGAACCTGTCCCTTACCCATGGCTGTGCCCCATGAGCATGTCTAGTGAGTCACCACCACACACAAGGCCATTGGTCAAACTGGACCTGAGTATTTCCCTGTGATGATAAGACAAGAACATTAAGAATAAAATTTAGGGTTATAAATGTTTTCTGTGTAACAGTAGAGTGTTTTAGTAGTTACTAAAAGTTTACCTAGTTTCAGACAACAAAAATTACTGTTAAAATTATTATTTAAAGGAGCTTGAGTATATACGTTATGGGAAGAAAGACTACAGTGATTTGAAAAAAAAAAAGAATAAAACTATGCCAAGCAGTGTACCATCCAGATAATCCAGATATACAAATGAGACCTAAAAAACAGATTGTACATATTAGAGATAATATATATTTTTCTTTTTTTCATGTGCAGAAAATATCACATTAATGTAAACTAAATGCAAAAGAAGGAACTATTCATCTAAAGTGAAAATAAGGCATGAAAAAATCATTGGAAAATGATCCTCGTTGATAACTGATAGCAAAAATAAATGATGATGGTCAATTTTTAGGAGGGGCACAAAAATCACTCATTAACTGGCAACATAAATAATCATGATTAACCATTTAAATACCGAAGTCAATATAAATATTGACAGAAGCCTATTATTTATTTTTTGAATTATTTTGCTCAGGAAATGCCTGGGACCACACTTGTTTGGGCAGGACAGAAACCTCACAAAAGCCCGAGTTTCACTCTGGAAGACACGCGCTGCACACCTTCTGTGCTTGGTTCCCTTTTCAAGCCCCCTGCCCCCCCAGCCCCAGCTGTGTTCTATCCAGTTCTCATCTCCTGGTTTTCTCCTGGTCTCTCTCCTGTTCTTAGATCTTGCTTCCGTGGCTGGACTTCTCTCTCCTAACCAGACTTGGCTTGACTATCTCCAGGCATTCTGACCCTTGTGACTTGGTCGTGGGACTCCCTTGCATAATATGACTGTCAACTCCGAAGGTCGTATCCAAGAATTCTCTGGGCCTGGATTTTCCTTGCCTGGAAGTTCAAGTGTCAGATGCCAGTTTTTAAGTCAATGACCTAAACATAAATAGAAACCCTGTTTCCTCCTCAGAGCCCCATTTCTGACACGGACATTCTTACACCATCCCTCTGACAAAGTTCACCAAAAGGAAGAAGCATCTCTTAGGTGTGGCAAATGTTTTTGTATGTTGCACATGTATTCCTCTTCGGAAAGCTGTCTGTTGCAATTTGGTTTCTATTTATAACATTGAATTTGATCAAGATAGATATTAATATCACAAAATCAACATCTGACCTTCTTTAATTTTCTTTACCACTCTTAAGCATAGGAAAAATTCTAATTTACTGGAAAGATCAGTTACCTTAATCAAAAATACCTGCTCCATGGAGGTTTAGCTGGCATTTACTCAAAAGTCCAAACAATTAATCCCTTAACATAATGAACGTTAGAAGCTGCATTTTATTGGTAAAACTGGTGATATTTAAAACATGTGAACTGGCTATAAATATGTTCAAAGTATTTCCTCTCTTGCATAAACAGGATATAGATCCTTTTTGAGACCCTCATCTTTGCTCTTCAGATGGTACCAAGGCTTGATTTCAAAAGTGTCTTATATTCAGCTATGAAGGCAGAGGGTTCTGGTTCCCTTATGCCCACAGTACGTTTAATTAAATGCTTTCCCTAGAATATGATAGCATTTGCCCCATTTATCCTTTTATGTAATATGTGGTCAGAACATCTAAATAAGTGACAGAGAACTGATATTTCACTAAGCAAAGGTTCTCATAACTAGTGGCAAGTAAATGATAGGATGTGTACCAATTTTCTTCTAAGACCTGTCATCATATCTAATAGTGATATATAAGTGATACATAAGTTAAATGTATTACTCTCATCTCTAACCACTGATGAATACCAGTAACTACTTAAAAAGCACAAACAACTATAAAGGATACATTGGCTTAGGCTAACAGAACACAATCCTAGATAGAAAGGGTAACTAAGAACACTCATCCATTGCTGGCTGGAGTTGAAACTGGAAAGGCCAATTGTAGCACAATCTCCAGTATCTGGTGAAACCGCGCATGGGCATGTCCTGCTACCCAGACACTTCTCCACATGCACCAGAGACAAACTTGCACACAGAGTTATTCACGGTGTCAAACAGTTGGAACCAATAGAGGAATCCATCCTGGGAAATACGTCAGTAAATATATATAGCAAGTCAGAAGCCACAGACCAAATGGACAGCAGCATGGACACACACTCAATTAATTAACAGTGAGTGAGGAAAAAAAGAAGGAAATAAAAAGAACGATACCATAGTTTTTGGACTATAAGATGTACTATTTTACCCCATTTTTTGCTTCGAAAATTTTTTTCCTATTTTTCTCCTCTAAAACCTAGGTGTGTCTTATGGTCCAAAAAATAGACACACCAAGGTTTTAGAGGAGGAAAATAGGAAAAAAAAATTGAAACAAAAAATGGGGTAAAAAAGTGCATCTTATAGTCCAAAAAATATGGTATTTAAAGCTCAAAATCATTTATATAAACCACACAGAACATAATATATATGTATATACACACATACACCTATAAATACATTCAATCATACTTACAAGGATGTATGTACCTTAGTAAATTTAAGAAAGAACATTAAAAGTACATTTATAAAGGTTATTCTTATAAAGGAAAGATAGACTTTGGTTAAAATATAAAAATAAAATAAAAATTTAAAAGCCCAAAGAAAAGCTTTCCAAAGACTGTTCATACTGTTCCATACAGTGATACCAACAAAACACTGCATTTCAGACATAAAAAGAAAAGGTAACTACAATAAAAGCTACTTATATAGTAGGAGTATTAATGGGTTCACATACTGCAGTATCTGGAATTGCTCACACTAGCTTTAACACATCTCCTATTGTTTTATATAAAGACCTGTCTGTGCAAACTATGAGGATCATAATTTATGTGCATATTTAAATAATACTTGAGACTATTCAAATTTTTTATAAATGTTAGTTTTTGAACATTCTTAAAAACAGACTACTTTTAACCCTGGCTGGTGTAGCTCAGTGGATTGAGCGTGGGCTGCGAACCAAAGGGTCAATTCCCAGTCAGGGCACATGCCTGGGTTGCAGGCCATGGCCCCCAGCAACCACACATTGATGTGTCCATCCCTCTCTTTCTCTCTCCTTTCCCCTCTCTAAAAATAAATAAATAAAATCTTAAAAAAAAACAGACTACTTTCATATAAATGCCTATAAAGCTTATAAAAAAGAAAGACACAAGGCGTCCTCTAAACCAATGCTCTTAAATCATATCCTAGAAAACTCTTAGGTGCTGTGATGATGTGTCAGGCTATCTACAAGCAAAAACCAAATTTGTTTTTTCTTTTTCATTTCTACCAAACAATAAAATTTATATTGATACCAAATAAAATTTAGTTTAAAGAAAGACTCTGGCCTCTCAAATGTTTCAAATTTATTTTCTAAAAGAGCTACTCAGCCAGGTATGTGCCCCAAATCTACTCACCTCATGCCCCTCATCAGTACTGAAATCAAGTCACTTGGATTTTTCCGAACAAAGTGAACCCACAGAGCCATGTGATCCTCACACACACTTCTGTGAGAGCAGGTGGACACCACCCAAGAGGGGTGCACAGTTCTGTCTGATTTTAGAAAACTATCTTTGCCTACCCTGGGTCCTCAGGAGAGCAGGCATTTCCATGTGAGCAGTGCATGTCGCAGTGACTGAGGCAGCACACAGAATATACCATCATTATGAAGTTGGGGTAATTTCAAATAGATACACTTTAAGGGAAAGAGTGGTATTTTTGACACTCTTGGAGAATCTATAATGATTCGGTAATTTTAAATAATGTCTGATAAACAATACTGGTACCATAAAACTTTCTTTTGGTTTTATTCTGCTTAGAAACATGATGCTCATTTTATACGTGTTAGTGGATCAGTAAAATGTAGATTGTTAATATATAAAATTATGGTAATTTACTTTATCCAGTTAATTTATCTTCTAAAATATGAGGTCTACTATTTCCCACAGTGTTTTTTTTTGGCTTCCAGTAAATTATTAAAAAGTACCACTTTACTTATTAATTAGATGTCTCCAGTAACTAGTTTGTGCTTATTAGGAATTTTGTCTTGATGAAGAACAAAAACTGTTTGAGCACCCCAAAGTTATGTCTTCCATCTCTCGCTCTGCACTGGGATGCATGTGAGTTATATGGATAGAAAAAAAACACAACTCACTAACATTTTTTGGAATGAGATGGTTAATTCCACCTATTCCAATCCCTGTTTTCCAACAATATTAAATAACCTTTCCTGATTTCCAGGATGTACATAACTAGGAGTAAATCAAATAATAACAATTGGAATATGATATTGGAGGGGGTGAGAACAGTTTATTAATAATAAAGTATTGTCAATTAATGCTCTTTTGGAAAAAAGAATTTAAGCTAGAAAAAATGCATATTAGTTTGAACCGTGTGAAATTGGTGTGTGTTTTATCATTTTTAGGTCAAAACCAGAAAAATAGAGACCACTAGAGAGGAAAATTTCTCATTTGTTATTTGCTGCTATATACTATATCTGAAGTAAAACCACAACAGACTGCTAACAGAATTTTCCATATCTCTTTGAAAGGTATTTAGTAATAGATTGTAATAATTATATTAGATATTTATGCATCATGGCAACTTGAAACTATTTTTATGTAACTTGCCTCAGTTGCTACTCAGAATGTTCAGTAAGTTTGGAAAGGCAGGATGGTCCTTCTTTTGAAAGTGAGGGGGGAAATACTCATCTATTTAACAAAGTTTTACCTAGTGGCCATCTACAACAGGTAGTAACTAAGGATGCGGCGAAGTCCCGAAAGGTCATATTGTACCAAGTAATAGTATAAACAAGAAAACATATGACTGGTCAAGTTACAGATTTTTATCAAAATTTACAGAATCTAATTCAAACTCTTAGCATACACAAGTCAAGGATTCCAAGTTTCTGGTATTCTTAATTCCCGGAATTCTCACAGCACTTAATGAGACCAATAGCTGGTTGATTTCAGACTGCGTTGCTTTGTGGCTTTCAAATTTTGACTTGGAGGTTAAACTTATCTAATTATTCTGTAAGATTCTGATGACAGGCCTCATAATATATGTCACTGTTTCTCTCCTAGCACCTGGGACAATTCTTGGCATAAAATAGAGACTCCAGTGACACAGATAAATTTTTCAAAAATTATTAAGGAGAGGTTTGAAAACCACTTGTATCAGGTTAATTAAATAGCTCCTCTTGTTTACACTATTAATCCATTCAGTTAATCATTCTACTTCACCTTCCAGCACACTCCTTATGTAAATTATTTATAATTTTTTAATTAGCAGATCAAATTAGTCTTTTTACATGGATCTCTCTGTACCCAAATCAGGAATTGTTAGAATCTGAAGCTCTAAGAATTAATTGGAGCAAACCATCTACTCCCCAAAATAAAATGATTTTTTAGGTAATTCCTATAAAAATGTTCAATATTTTCCTTGGTGTGCAGTTCACTACCTAGCAAAGTAAGTAATTCCATGTTTTAATATTGCAATATTTTCTATTAAGTGAAAACATGTTTCATTTAAATGTTGTTCTTTTTTTCTTTCAAAATCTAAAAATATTATCTTAACTTTCCCACACCTGGTTTACCCATGATAAGCATTTGCAAGTCTTATGTAATGTTTCAGTAAATTTTGTAAATTAATGTGATTCATTAGGCTGTAAAACTTTTCACATAAATACTTAAATTGCGTGGACTTTTTTTTGTTAAATAACATCAAACTTTGAGTTGAGAAAATATGATAATTTTACTCAAAAAGGCATAGTTTTAACCACTGAGCCAGCCTCATTACCTTTCTCTAAGCACTCTGGTTTGTCTGTCTGATGCTTGAAAACATTTCTCAATTCTGTTACCTAAAATCAATAATTGCCTGTGTGTGCTTTGACCAGTGTAGCTATATAGAGAAACCTCTTTATTTTGGACAGCATATTTCTACCAACAGCCAAATACTGAATCACACTTTTAATAACCAATAGCTCTATTAGCCATCATAGCGTTTGTACTCAGTTAACTCACTATTTACAATACATGAATTTTGACTGGGTCAATCAGATCCCCACCCTGTACTTCAGTAATCAGCTCTTTATCTAAATATAAAATGTTATGTTAACTATTATTTAATCTTACATTATTGGAACCTATTAAACTTATGATGCTATTCAGTCTTTCTGACCTGGTATCATCTTCAAAACCAACAATACATCGTACATACACTCAATCAATCACTGTTAAAGTTGATAAGAGAAACTCTCAGTTGGTTAAGACAGAATCTCTCCAATTTATAATGATTATCATCAGCACACACCTTGATGTGTTCATTTAGCTAGTTAAAATCCATCATACATTCCTCACATCTCCACTTTATAAGGAACAATATCAGTAAACAGCTTGCCAAATGGCTTGTTTCCCTCAGTATTTTGTGGCATTTCCTCAAAACGCATTTTCAGTAAACTTATCATCTTACTACTCTGAAGTGCACACACACCTTTTTATAAATAGCATTCTCAAAATTTTGACTGAGATTAGTAAATATTTTTCTAATAAATGATCATTGAAACTGTCTCTTTATCTTCCTACCCAAGGTGAAGGGCAGCTGCGTTGATTTCATGTAAGCTATTTGCATCCATTTCGTTTACATCTAGTTTTCTTGGTTTATAGGCATTTAAGCGCCAAAACAATTTAAAAGATAAGATGGTATTTTTGGTAATTAGTGAACTAGAGCTCTGACAGTAAGCAGTCCTTCCCAAAGCCCTTCTCTGAAGGTCGCACACAGACCCACCCTGCTGTCACTCTACTTCACTTTAGAGCCAAGTTACGTTCTGCAGTTTGCTTACATATGTGACAGACCAGAAATGGCGTGGAGGTCCAACATGGGAAGTCTCCCTTCATAAAATGTCCTTTTAGAAGAAAACCAAATCCATCTTACTTCAACATAGGGATGATTAAGTACTAGTGTATACCATATATTGAAAGCTATATATTTTTAGAACACCAAGTCTTTTGAATGTTTCATTTTGTTTTAATAAAAACATCATAAGTAACTGTGCACTTCAAATGAAGACAAAATGTGGAAGGTAATAATGATATATCCAGGTTGTCATGGTTACTTGCTCATCAAATAATGTTTCTAACTCATTCACCACGTCTGTGAGCAGTAGAGCAACAGGGCAAAACTCTGCACATCACTCACTTGTGAAGGCCAAGACAAAAATGCCCAAAATGATGGTGTATGTACAGATTTGGCTGCAATTTGAAATAACATTCATTTGCCAGAACTCAGAAGCTTCCAGAATTGACGACAAACTTTTGAGTTGAAAGTGATCTCAACAGGAAACGAAATACATCTTTCTATCTCTTTGGAGGACAACCAATAGTAACTCCTTGTGTCAGATCTGCTTTCAATTCTTAACTGGGTTCCAAGAATGACTAACACCCCACAGTGACAGAATATATTGTGTAGCTGCCCATTTATTTAATCACTTGTGTTTGATTTAGATTGTCACTTAATTTTGTTTGTTTGACTTAAAAATTATAATAAAATCTTAATAATACATGCTTTCATAGGTATGTTCAATGTGGTAGAGTGAACAGAAACAAAAATAATATGGGAAGGCGTATATTTGTAAATAGCTTCATAGCTCATTTTGATTTTATTAAAATGGAGAAAATCTCATACTAATTGTTTAGTGTATCTTTTAAAAATTAGGATTTTGATATTAACAAAATGTTCAAATATTTATTTGCATGCTTTTAAAAACAAAGTAATTTAATACATGCAAGTAATGTGTAGCAAGTATTTGTGTACATTCTTATTATAACTGTAAGTATTCAGACTAATACTTCCTTAACTGTGTGCCAAACCCACATGGCTTTTGAAAAGAAAATCTTGAGTTAAATAAATGTGAAAAAAACACTCATAACCATCAAAATGTTTTCTGTATCTACAAGTTTGTTTTTCTTTTGTTTGTTTACTTTGTTTTTCAGATCCCACATATGGGGGATTGGAGGGGATGGGACAAGAGGAGAGGGATTAAAAAGTACAAATTGGTAGTTCCAAAATGGTCATGGGCATGCAAAGTACAGCATAAGGAATATAGTCAATAATATTGTAATAATTATAAATGGTGTCCAATAGGTACTAGATATACTGGAGTAATCACTTTGTAAGATATATAATGTCTAATCACTATGCTGTACACCTGAAACTAATATAAAATATTGTATGTCAACTGTAATTGAAAAATAAAACTTTATTTTGAAAAATTAAAAAAAAACACTCATAAAGATTCATGCTTCTTCTCTTCATGCTAAAGGCTTTGAAATATTTATTCCAACTATAAGAACACTAGTGTATCTTTGCTTCTTTCATAACCTCTTTTTTTCATAACAAACTTTTACCATATAGGCCTGAAAAGTGGAATGTCTCCCTAAAAGGATACACTAAGGTGACTCTGAAACCATAGCGTGCGATAGTCCATCCGTCCGACCGACTTTGCTCCATCGCCGCGCTGCACACTTAGTTCTGCCATGAAACTCTAGTAAAATCTGTTTTGCAACCATTATGTTACCTTACATGTGAGACATAATAAATGACAGTCTTATGCTCATTAAAAATGTTTGTATATAATAACAGGCCTCAGAAAAATATCTGTCAGAAATCAATGTGGGAAAATGGCAGCAGGCAGGAAAGGCAACAAAGATTTCTTTAGTAATAGGCTTTCCAAATGAAGTTGTTTGAAAGAAAAATCAATACAGCTCTCTGGCTCTTGGAATGACGAAACTAACACTATCTTGTCTCAGAGCAATCTCTAGGACGTCTGATTTTCATAAATGTGAGAAGAGAAAAAGACCAAGTTCACAAAAGAATACACAAAAATGTTCTAGTTTGGTGCATATTCATAAAACTCACATTTTCCCCAGATTTACAGAGGTAAAGTTGAAAATTTAAAATTGTTTGTGTTTAAGGGATACAACTTGATGATTTGATATACAAAAACTTTGGGAAATAATAGCCATAGTCAAGTTAATTAACATAGCCATTGCCTCACATAGAAACCATTTTTTGACATTTTAATAGTGACTATATAAAATAGAAAACAGATTCTGTATTATACAAGATCACTCTTACATGAACAAGAATGCATTATTTTTAAGGGCATGAGTCTTACTCAGAAATAACACTTCTAAAGGGTAAAATGTGTTCAGAGGAATTGTGAGACCTTCAATCACACATACTTCTATGCAAACACACATACGTAAGGTGCACACGTGCAAACCGTGCATCTGCATATGTGTAATGTGAAAGCACTGATGTCATAAACAACCAATAAATAAGGGGGTGTCAGAGGTATAAATATCTTAATTTCCATTTTTGTATCTATGCTAGCCTCTGCATCCTTCAGCTTCATTTCTAATTCCTTCTCATACTGACAACTATAGCTCGTTCTAATCATCCTATCTCTGCGCTCCTGGTTACATCTTTAAGCCCTTATGTCAGGGGAATTTCCTCTGATTACTGGCATTTCCTGGCCAACAAAGAAATCACTTTGGCAAAAGGTTGTTTGGAAACAGTAAGATACAATGAAAAATGCCTACAGCCGAGGTATACCAAGCGAGTTCTTCTAGTCACAGTACATAAATTCCAAGGACAATACCTACCAGGATAACACTTTAAAATCCAAATGAAGAAACATACAAAATAATGAAGGCATTTAAAACAATTTGTAAAATACTTTTCAAGTGTTGTTCCAAAAATCTTATCAAGCAAGTAGGCAAAGGTACAAGAGGATAGATTCTCCACGAATATTAGTAATTCCTTTGTGTACTTTTGGCAAGCACATGATGCCTTTCAGCACACTAAGGAGCTAGTTTGGGAGACACTGTTACGTACACAAGTCAGAAGGTCTCACGTTATGGAAGGACTTGCCACTTCGCCCGGAACCAGCCCAGCAGCCCCCAGACCATTTCCATTACATGCTAACACTGCAAGACCTTGGACTGGCTTGGGGTGGTGTCACCTGGAACTGAGTGTGACACATATTTGCGGTACCTCATTCATGTTTCTTAGTACAGCCAGAAAAAGCTCTTTCATACCTATCTTACTATTTTTACTGTTTTCCACCCACTTTCTTGAGGAGCACTGAGCTTTAGAAAATAGTAAAGTATGGATAGCTTCCATAGTTTTAAAGGCATACAAAGTTTACACAGTTTTCATGCAACCAGATAAATGATCCCACACAATAGTATCTGTAAATTCAGTGTTGAGCCATTTGAAAAAAATCCATTCATATATGTACATCATCAATTTTGCTTGAGAGACTGTGTGCTCTAGAATAACACACAAGTGTAGTCTTATATTTTGAATATATGTTAGCTATCTTAACATGTTTTTCAGTAGACTGATAAATTGTAGTTTTTAAAACATCAACTAGACTTTGTATTTAAAGTATAAACTAAATACATAATATATCATACATATAGATTTGTATAGTGAGATACTAGTGGTACTACCTATATACTATAAGAATTAACATCTTTTTGTACGGTAGATAAATTTTTAAAATGAGGTTTAAAAATACATTTTATGAGAAATTGGTAAATAATAAAGTAACATACAAGATTTTTACTAAATCTTTTTGATTTCTTATCTGCTGCCTTAAGATCATAAAATATTTATAACTAGAAATATAGGAATAGTCATGCTGTTTAGATAATATAGGTATACCACAGGAAACCAAAACAAGATTCTTTACTCAAAAAGCCAAAACTTTTGACAACCTAAATAACAAACAATAACTTACAGTGAATACCTAACACAAGTTTTACGAGGATATGGGTACCATAGAAGAAAGGAATGCAATAGTTCAAGAATAATGTAAGAAGTAATGCAACATTTGTCTCAGCAAAATGTTCATAGAAATGAGGAACTGCTACTGTGCCAGGCTATTTTTTCAAGTAGGTCCCAAATTTACCGGTGGCCTTAAGAACCAGATCTGGTATAAGGCAGTAGTTGGTTGTGGAAGATCATAATTTTTTAATCTGTATGTAAAATTTAACAAACCTTTCTTTAAAGGAAAGCAAGCAATTTGACTTCCTATTTTACAGTGTTATAACTAGGATCCCATTTTGTGAGACGGAACCTTACCTTGGGTTTACTTTGTCCATCTAGACACGGGCAGAGCTCCTCTTTTTGTAAGAGAGCTGTTATGTGTAGCCATTCCTACCTTCATCAATGGTATTAATCTATATTCCTGAATGTGCAGGCACGCCAGAGGGTTTGAGTGGGTGCATATAACAGCTGAGGTGTAACTATCTTCAAAAGAAAGAATGTCCTTTGATTATTTACAAACTTTGTTTTCCACATTAATCTACTGCTAGGTTTGCTCATGATATCCTTATTCAATGTCAGAAAAAGCAGTCATACTTAAAGCATAACATGAGTATCACTTTTCATTAAACAGTATAATTTTGGAAGTAGGCACATCTTTTCAAATAGACAGTTTGACAATACATCAAATTCATTAGATAAAATATGTCCTGGTATACGCAGCAGGTTACGCTATTAGCTAATCAAAATATCCATTACAACATAAATCTCTGCCTGGAAATCAGTTATAATGTATGTTACTCTGCAATCTCATCATTATACTTAATTTTATATAATGCTGTATTGACGAAAGTAAGTTAAAATAAATAAAATGTTGCAAATTCCAGTAACAAGGTAGCCCATTTAAGCATGAGATTTTTTTTTTTTGGCTGACCCATGATTATTCATTATTTTCCATTAAAATTTTAACTACCTAGGAGGAAAATTTACTGAGGGGATCCTGAATGACAATTTTATTCCTAACTCAAAGTTTATTACAAAGTTTAATCAGTAGAACTACTGGGCAAGAGAGACTGTCCAAATCATTCTTAGTAATATAACACTAAGATTAGATCCTTTATTTGAATTTCTAATCCTCCTATTGGTTTGGTATTTCATGGTGATCTATTATTCCACAGCAATTACCTCTTATAAACTGACCAACCAAATGCAGAAGCTGTAGCCCTGAAGTGTGTTAACAGGTCACTAACTTTGCTGCCTTACAGTGAGGCCCAACGAACAGAAGTCAAGGAGAGATGCTGTATTTGTAAGTACGTATTTTTCTTAGTGTGTATGTGTTCTGACTGCATTTGAAAAAATCAAGCTTAATGATGATTTTTGTTGTCTTCTTGTACCACCTGTACCTTTCTCTCATCATGAAAGTGAATAAGAGGTGAGTATAAACTATCAAGACAAAATGCATCAAATTTGCTTGGCTTTTAACATTTCAAAGTGCTCTCTCTTCTATTATGCCTACCGTACGACATTTCCACAGGATGTTGAGGCTGTTATTATTACACCTGTTATTATTTTTTATTTAAATATGGTAAATATATCCATAAGAAGAAACCAGGAACATTTCGCCCTCTTGATAACTCATGAAGACAGACAGTAGCAATGCCAAGGTTTCTATTAAAAGCGATTGTCTAATTTTGTACATCAGAATCAGGAAGATACTTATAAGGTCCTCTTAAGGGACAGAGGAGGTGAACATCCTCATATTTCCTTCTTCACAATTTTCTTTACTCATTCTTATGAGGAAGAGTTTAAGTGACTAGCCTGCTGCACCTGAAGTGGGTGTGGCAGCAGAGTACCTGTCGCCATGGGAGCACCTGTGGGCCTCACCCCACTAGTTCTCAGAACTGAGTTTACAGTGTGTGCATGGTGTAAGTTAAGAACACTTCTTTATTCAGAAAACATTAAAACCACTTTTCTGAGTACTAGTCTTAGTCTCTTACAACATTACTTTTAAATAAAATTTGTCACTCTCTCTCAAATTTTATGGAACTGTTTTATAAACTCAAGAATATTTTAAGAAGAACACTATTCCTACCTGCTAGAAATGTGCCATATTTAACTGAAGTCTAGAAATATTCTAGTACGAACAAAAGAAATGACAATAAAATAATCAATCAAATGGAGTACTTCATTATAATAGAAATAACTATGTAGCTAACATTATCACTAAATATTTCTAGAAGACGATTTCCACTGATTAAACAACCAACAATTGGAGGGAACACCTTTGGGAAAGGCTTCCTTACTGAGCTGGAGAGAGCCTGCTGTCTGGGGTGGCTGCTGCGCCCACGGCTCAGCACGGATGCATAACAGCATCCAGTTATCTCCAGAGAATCAGCTCTTCTCGTTGTGAGAATGTGGACACTGACCAGAATACATTACAGGACGACTGCTGAGAGCCAGCTAATACACGGTATAAAAATATCTTGAAAACCGTAAGCTGGTACATAGATATGATTAATCAGTCTGAAGTCAGCATATGTTTTCGGTTACTAGCATGTACTCTGAAGGCCAGAGTGGTTTCAAAACCTTTCCCCCGTGTTCAGCCCTCTTACCTTAAGATGTTCACCTTTCTACACATCAGTGGGGATAATGATAATACTTAGCTTTTACACTGCTGGGATAATTCAGTGAGTTAACACTTAATTATTTAGATGTGCTTACAGGTTGGTAATAGTTATGTTTGTCAAGTAAAATAAAAAAAAAATCCCAGATGTCAACTGTATATTGTTCTTTTTATTCATTTTGGAGAGCACACAAATAAAAAGATGAAAGTTAAAATACACATCCTGTTTGTATAATTAAAACTAATTAGCATTAATATTATACCCATACTGACCCTTAATAGTGACCATGTCTATGATTTATTAAACATCTATTAATAATATTTACTATACTCTTCTTTTTATACATCATTTTGCTTAGCTTCACCGTATTCCTTGACATAGAGCTGTTTTTTTTTTCATTGTGAAGATGCCGAGACTAATACCAATAAATGGTAGCGGTAAGACTGTCACTTATCTGGACTGCTTTAGGTAATTTATTGTTTGAGAGCCGAATGAACTTAATAACATGTGGAGGGCATTCTGGCTTACGACTTTTGCAGGGTTGGGATTGCTGTCTACCACACTGGGCTGTCAGCCACTCAGGGGCAGAGCCCTGGAAGATCACAATAACCCAAACCGAAGTGGTGCTATAGTAACTACTAGTGTAATACTAGTGCATTAGGTTACTAGCGGCCTCCACTAAGCACTTATCACCCATGGCAGCCGTGACTTTTGCAGTTTTAGGTGCAACCGCAAAACTAGCACAGATTTCTTTTTCCTTATTTACAATTTCACATAGAGAAGATCTATTCTCACCTAGATTTTAGCAACCTCAGCATACATTATTTGTTTCCTTATTACACTGAGAACTTTCAGCTTTTCACTTAAAGGAAGCACTTTGCAGCTTCTCCCTGGCACATCTGAATTGCCAGCATCACTATTCTTGCACTTTGGGGCCAGTATTAACTAAAACAAGGGTGGTTTGAACACAAGCGTTGTGATGCTGTGACAATCAGATAACAGAAGGCTACTAAGTGACCTGAGGGCAGGGAGTGTCTATCGTGTGGAGACACTGGACAGAGGATGAGTCAGGTCCTGGGCAGAGCAGAGGGGCACCATGCAAGATTTCATCCTGCTACTCAGAACAGCATGCAATTTAGAACCTGTGAAATGCATCTTTCTGGCATATTCTATTTAATGTTTCAGACTGGTTGACCTCAGGTCACTGAAACAAGGGAACTGACACCGCAGGTAACGGGGTGGGGGAGGGGGCTGTATAATGACACATTTCTGGTGTTTGAAGAGCGTTCAGATCGCTTTTCATTTATCTGAATAGCCTTGATTTTATTTCCTTTACCACCAAGATTTTGATGGAACTGGAAGCCATGCCAAATGGTGATTGTCCCTGCTTTAGCTTTTTAATTTATTTGACTTTATTTCAAATAATGCTTAGTCAGCTTCAAGCCGTGAGGAACCAGCTGAGAAAGGGATGAAGAGTAGCAGCTAGTGAAATATCACCAGCAGGAAAGGACTGCTTGCAACTGTCTTTTTAATGACACTATTGCTGGGCTAGACATTAGTCTTGTGCTCCCATGCCTTAAAACATTTGATTTCAAAGGATTAAATGAAAATAATCTGTAAGGAATAATGTCTTTAACTTAAAATACTATTCATTCTATCAAATGTGTTTTCAAAACAAAAATCATTTTTTACTAAATTAATATTATTTGAGAAAATTGTGATTCAAGTAAATATAGGTCATCTGATCCTAGTCTATTGCCTAGATTCCCAAATAAGATGTTCATAATTTCATCTTAAAAAACATGAACACAAAACATATATATACAGAATAGTTCGGAGTACTCCACTAAACCCTAAGAACATAAACAATGCAAGATATGATTCTCAGATCCTAAAGCATAAAGTATTTTTGCATATATTTAAGATAAAATAACAATTCTAGGTAACATGTATGTGTAATAAATGTAGAACAAGCAATAAAAGGTACCATAAGAGGGAAAAAATTCAAGATTGAATTGCCAAGATCCAGGGAGGTGAAGGAAAATTATTGGAGAAAGTTGTCTTTCATAGATTTATGTATTTTAAACTCAACCATAGAGGAAGAAGTGAAATTTCCATCATCAATTTTTAACACTGACTGAATTAATTTTACAAGTGGAATTTGAACATCTACACATTAAGGTGTATCTTTGGCCTTTTGAAAATGAAATAATATATCTTTTTCTGAACTAGAATTTAAACATTTGTATGTGTTTGAAAGGTTATTTTCTGGCAGGAAAATATGAACTCAAGTTAAATCGCTCTACAATGTCAGAACAATGGTTTAGGTAAAGTCAGTCCACAGGCAAAGTAGTACTGGCTTCTAGGAGACTGGCTAAAAAGAAACCTCAAAGAATATACCTCCTCCAAACCAGCTCTGCAAGAGATGCTACCGAATCTGCTTTAAGAACAGGAAGAAAAACAGTGAGAGAGAGAGGAACAGGGGTATGAAAAAATGGCAATGAATAACTACCTATCAATAATAACCTTAAATGTAAATGGAGTAAAAGCCCCAATCAAAAGACATAGAATAGCTAACTGGATAAGAAAGCATGACCCACACATACGCTGCCTACAAGAGATCTACCTCAGAACGAAAGACCTACACAGACTGAAAGTGAAGGGCTGGAAACAAATATTCCAAGCTAATGGACAGGGGGAAAAAAAGCCGGGTGGCAATATTCATATCAGACAAAATAGACTTCATAAAAGGAGCCATAAAGAGAGGCCCAGAAGGCCACTTCATAATACTCAAAGGAACAACCCATCAAGAAGTTGTAAACATTGTAAATATGTATGCACCCAACATAGGAGTGTCCAAGTACATAAAAAACATCTTGGAGGACTTCAAGAAAGATATTGACTGCAACACAATTATAGTAGGGGATTTTAACACCCCACTGTCAAAAAATGGACAGATCTTACAAACAAAATATCAACAAAGATATTGTGGCATTGAACAATGCCCTGGATCAAATGGACTTAACTGATACATAGAGAGCCTTTCATCCCAAAAAAGCAAAATACACATTCTTTTCAAATGCACATGGAACATTTTCAAAGACAGACCACAAGATAGGACACAAAACAAGCCTCAACAAGTTCAAGAAAATTGAAATCATATCAAGCATTTTCTCTGACCACGAGGGGCTGAAACTAGAAACCAACCTCAAGGAAAAAAGCCCCAAAACACTCAAACTCATGGAGATTGAATAGCATGCTATTAAACAATGAATGGCTCAAGAATGAGATAGGGAAGAAATCAAAAAGTTTCTGGAAAAAAATGAAAATGAACTCACAACAATCCAAAACTTATGGGACATGTGAAAGCAGTCCTGAGAGGGAAGTTCATAGCAATACAGGCCTACATAAAAAAGATAGAAACATTTCAAATAAACAGCCTAACCCTATGCCTACAAGAACTCAAGGAACAACAACAAAGACAGCCTAGAGTAAGTAGAAGGAAGGAAATAACCAAGATCGGAGCAGAATTAAATGACATAGAGATGAAAAGCACAATTCTATGGATCAACAATCAAAATGTTTTTTAATTCTGCTTTGACTTCATGAAATAGTTGCTATTATCTACTGTAATACTTCTAATAGAAAATGTAAAAATTCTTTATTATTTTTTCTAAAAATATGTAAAATTTAGCTTTTTTAGTTTTCAGGGGAAAAAAAAGAACCTCTTTGTGTGTATCCCCAGAACAATAGAGATAACAGAACTGGACTGCACAGATAGAATATAGATACTGTCAATATATACAATAATACACTATACAGAATATAGTAACAGTCAACAAACTGAAATTGTTTCCATAGTGTTTGTTCTTCATATGGAATTTCTCCACACCTACAATACAGCCGATTACCAACTGAGTTAAAGAAGTTATTTCCTTTACAATACTGTGAAAAACTCCCAAGAGGCCATATATAATTATGCCACTATATGAAATTTATTAAAAATCACTTCATGTTCCCTTCCCTACTTCACTGCAGGTGGGATGAAATTCAAAGGCAATGGACAATTTCAAACCCATTGGAAACATCCAGTTGTATGGTAAATTATGTCACAAGAGAACAATTGCTACTTAAGCAAAAGCTCAGTCTCTGCCATATGCTTACAGGCTATTGCAGTTTTTCTAAAAAAAATAATGTTTTCAAATTTTATTTTACAATTAATCATCAGTACAGCTAGTGATTAGGCTACAAGGACATCTAAAATGGAATCACAGACTTTCTAGTGTGAGGACACACTCAGAACCCCAGAGTTGGTATGACAACTCTTTCAAGCTAAAGTCATTTGAGATTCAACAGATGCAGAAAGAAGCCATTTGGGGGGTTTCCTTTATCTGGTGAAAAGCAGTAACTTGTAGAAAATGAGGCTGCCATAAACTACTCCCAGGTGAGAGACCAAGAGTAAACCCATCAAAAATCTCCTCAGTGGGAAGAAACCAGTAGCATCTACATAAACAAACATTATCAAAACCTTTTTCCTTTTCCCTTTTTAAAAAACATTTTGTTTGTTCTAAAATGTATTAGCTCGCATTTCCTAAAGAAACCTGTTTGTTCCTACATAAGTTTTTCTCCCCCTTCCCCTAAGTTAGGCATATAAGCCTTTAAGACTCATTTAGGAAGCCAGATACTTCTTTTATTACCTCTCTCACGCATAAGAATAAATCTTTTGCTTTTCTCCTGTCAATCTGTCTTTTGTCAGTTTAAATCACAAACTCACATTCATTAACCTAAAAGGGTCAACAGTTTGCCTCCCGGCCAGTAGCAATCAAGGCACCCCAATACTATCTCCAACATCATATGTAATCAAGTAAATTCGTGTATCAAGACCCACAGAAAGGAGGCCACCCCTGAGGCCCTGCCCAGGTCACAGAGCTAAACCTAAGTCAGTGCAAAACCCTTGTCACGGAAGCCTAATGGACACCAATCGCAATCCTCCAATTCAGCTTTAGCCACCTCACCTGCCCCTAGAAAACAGGACCTGCTAGGCTTTAAAGGAAAGCCCGGACCTCTTGGCCAGTACGCCCCTCTCCACCTCGCCGCTTCTGGCTCTCAAACGCTCTTTGCCCCTAATCCCACTGCCGATGATGCACTGAACTAACCCCCATCCTTGCACTGTTTTCCTTTGAATAAAGAATAACAAAAATTACTAACTTGTTTCAGTTTGGGTGGCAAGATGGGACGTGAAGGCTCCAGGGCGGCCCCTAGACGCAGCGGAAGGAACTCAGAGAGCCCTCCAGGGGGCAGCCTTCCCACAGAAAATCTAAGTTTCTCTCCCATCATGCTCCACCTGTGAGAGTTCTGAGCACGTCTGGTTTCTGCGTCTTAATCCCCCGGGTGGGAACTGGGGCTCTGGGAGACTCCAGGTGTTCCCAGTGAACCTCAGGGGCCGCAGCAGTGGGTCAGAGGCCCACCTCCTCCCCGAGGTGGCGTCTTGCAGAGGCGCTGCCAGCTCTCAGGAACTGCGCAGGGGCAGCAGAAGAGTGAACCTGGTAGCATTCACTCTAATCCTGGGAGGATTATTTCAACAAGGGAAACTAATGGGTGCCCTTCAATCTGATAAAGCATAACTACCGCCTAGAAAACTCACCAAGTCCCTAACAAAAACCACTGGGGCATTTAGGGACATAAATTAAGAAATTCAGACTGTTTTGACTAGTGGTTCATGAAAATCTACGTGGGCATAAGTTAGGCTATTAAAGCCACTAGGGCTACCACCAGTATAAATAAAATCACATAAAAAGAATAATACATCGATTCCTCATAAGAATCTCCAAAGCCAAAGCTACATTTTGGTGGGCACAGATCCAGCATGTAAAAACACTCACCATTTTGTCATTTGACAAAAGACAATTTAAGTTATTTTGATCTAATAAAGGATATTAGAAAAAATAATGTAGTTTAATTAAAGGTAAAATCCTATAGCAAGTTTTATAGATTTTGGTATTCTTTAACTAAAGAAGATAATCGAAATAATCAAAACTAGATGCAAAAAATGCCTTCCAATTTACATAAAACAGGCGTATTCATATAATTCCAGATTATTTATAAATAAAATACAATAGTGTTAAGAGCAGGAATGTGTTTATAAGTGACATTTTTTTGGTATGTATTATCTCTGTAAATAAACTTCAAAAGAATCAAATAAAATCAATTTCTCATAAATTTTTTCAACATAGCAATTGAGTTTGACACTAAATATTTCAATATGTTAAAAGTTTCACTGTTAAAGTTTTGTTATTAATACCACTTAATTATATTTATTTCAAGTACATTGTCATATCTTGAGGAAAATAAGGCATTCACTGTGCTGTAGTTGATTTTCTTATGTAGTTTACATGGATACACACCTGTACAATATCGACACGGTCTCTGGTTATGATTACCAAAGACAAAGCTCTCTTTCGAACAGAACATTATTCTAACTTACATGGCAGTTCTTTTTGTTTTGATTTCTCAATATCAGTAATTTACTACACTCACAGTGTGAGAATCCAAACTTTACAAAAAGAGAAAATTTTAACCCTAACACTTTTGTCATTTACTTTCACATACCAAGAATCAAAATGTTTTCAGAATCGACCTAGTAGATAGAGCATTTTATAAAAAGATTCTTCTAAAGGTTGACATTTCCTTCTCAAGGATTGCATGCCTGCAAATAGAAGGGCCCACACGGCTGAGACTGACAATGTGCCAGAGGTCGCTTGCAAAGACAAGTGACTCCTTCAAGAACCCAGGTGGTATTCCTAGTCTAAGTGGTGGGATTCCTCATCCAGGAAGTATATGGTTACTTTCGTTTGGCTTCAGATTTTCTTAAGTGCCCCGGATGGACTGGAAAAGCAATACTAATCAGTACTCTGGTCTTTGTATTCTATGAGTACCAGAGAAGGACATGAGGTCCAATTAATTGCTGGGATACCTTGGAAATTTAGCAAGAAATGCAAAAAGGGAAATATACCTATTCTGGACATATTTTATGGACAAAATAATTATAGCAGAGGTAATTTTTTATATTGTTGAATAGCAAAAATATGATTTGTGAGTAGATAGCTAAAGTGCAGATTATCTTGATGAGTCTTAAAGTTAATTATCTGAAAAATGTAGATGAATTCATAAAAGGGAAAATATAAATCATGATTAATGCATAGCACAGTCACTAAAAAGAACACTGGTCATTAAATTCAAGCTTTGATTTCCATGAAAGTATTTCATATTTTAGCAACATAGATATTAAAATTTTTAACAGCATTTACATGCTCCTTTCCTAATTTGTAAGTCAAATTTCAGCCAATTTATATAAAATAAGCATACAAGATAATAAATAGTTAAATGAAAGGGTTTTGTTATGTTCATTTATACAGATTATTATACTTAATCCAAGTTTTTAAACTAAATTATATCGATTAGGTAAATATATATAGAACCATTAATGTTAAAACTTTTATTCTTTGACCTTGCTACTTTTTTTTAAATCTAGGTGTCTATGAAAAACTCACTGGAGCATGCGCACTTACCCTCTGAGCATCTCAAATGCACTGTTTCTAAATTCTAAAGAAAAGTTGGAATGCCACTGTATTTTCTAAATTTTATAGGTACCGCTCTTTAAACTCAGTTGATATTTTGATTTTGAAAGAGAACTAAGCATCAAAAAACTTCCTAAAATTTCCATAATGTCACAGTCCAATGGCCACACCATATAGTCTCTCAGTATCAACTGCATTTTTGATAAAATATAGCTTTACGTATACTAAAGTATCTGATCTTTAAACTCGAAAATACTTTGAAAAACTTGAAAAACTTGAAAGGCAGCTTTTATTTGTAGTATATAAATGTAACAGAGAGTGGGAATAAAGAAAGAACAAGGAAAGAATTAACTGGGAGAGAGAGAGAGGCTACTATGGAAGAAAGGTTGCTATAGGGGAGAGAGAGGTATGAGAAAGAAGGAGGCAGAGTATTGGGAGGAAAAGATCCAAATATTTATTTGAAGAAATTGTTGAATAATTTTACTACAGTATTTCTTTATCTTTTCTACATATTAACATATTTAAAAAATCAATTTAGGAGACTTAAAAGCAAAATGAGATAACTTAGCATTATCCCACTTCATTAAAGGGTTATAGTCTACTCTAAGTTCCTTCTTAGTACAAAGAACACCCTGATTTCCCCACACATAACAGAATAGAGAAAAATGGCTGTCATAGAGTTCAACTGCCCTCAGCAGTACACATTTGATAACTTTGGAGCATGGAAAATCTGGGAGTTACTAATGTCCCACCACAGTCAACTTCTCCTGGCCTTAGCTGACCTTCAGAGACTTGACTATCTGTTCAACATCTGCCAGATGCCTCTGTATTCATGGAGTTGGAGGTCTTGGCCCCTCTTGACTGACTTGTCACACTGCCATTCATGAAATGTAACAATGTTTTATGAAAGCCAAGGTGCTTGGATAAATGTATCTATTGGCAGGATTTTTCCAAGTAATAAGAGAATTAATATCAATGACATCATTCAAGATTGAAGACTGACGACAGCAAATATGTAGAACTGAATATTGGCATAAGACATAGTTATGATGACCTTGTATGTCTTGACATTTCTAGTTAAACCTCAAAGTCAAGTGTTCTGTCATATTGTTCCTATAAATAAGCCTGTGCTTAGTAGGAAACATTTGGTAACTCTTCTTACATCCTACAGAGCTCTTCTAAACTAAATGATGACATGCAGGTAAAAAGTAATGTAAAATGAGACAAAAGGAAATAAAAGTGAAAAAGAGTAGAAACTACCTAAAGTAAGTAGAGCGAATATCTATTACCAGACATATGAAACTTGCTTATTATCACAATTTTAGCTCAGACTTTGGATTTAGGTATGTTGCTAATTAAGTTTAAAAGAGGAAAGCTAATCAGTTTATGCAGTTTTAATTTTTTAAATTTTTGTGGAAAACTATCGTTTGGGTTCTCACTTGCAGAAAAATATTTCAGTATGGATTCATTAAGGACAAAATTGTTAATCAAATTGACATTTTAAAGTACAGAACTTCTATAAATACTAAAGGCATAACATCTTTGAAGATATTTACACAGGTAGGACTTGTGGCAATGTTATCTTTATGCTTTTCTTCCTGAACATCTAATTTAATAAAGTGAACATGTGTTTTAATATAGAGAAACGGATGGCTAGCCTGCGCATTTAGACCATCCCTGAAATATCAAATTTCTTAAAATATCAAATACCTTTCTTTGAGAGGAGCTGAATCGAATTCAATTCATGATTGCATTCTTAATAATGCCCCTAATGTAGACAATCTGTGCTACTATATCAAGTGACAGGCTGAGGCTTTAGATACGACAGGGAGACTGAATCATTATTACGCTATGAAAGTGTAAGTGCCATGATAATATTCTCACCCTGACACATTGCTGTTGACTCACAAGGTGCCTTAAAAGTAAATGCTCTAGCCCTGGCTAGTGTAGCTCAGTGGACTGAGGACAGGTCTGTGAACTAAAGTGTTGCTGGTTCAATTCCCAGTCAGGACATATGCCTGGGTTGCAGGCCAGGTCCCCAGTAGGGGGCGTGTGAGAAGCAACCACATATTGATGTTTCTCTCCCTCTCTTTCTCCTTCCCTCCCCATCTCTCTAAAAATAAAAAATAAAATAAAAAAACCCAAAACACTAAAAAATAAAATAAAACTAAATATTCTATCAGTGTTAGCAGAATCTGAAGCTCAGGTAGTCCAACTCACTGATCATTTGCCTATGAGTCTCAGGGGCCAGAGGTGAATCTAAAGGCAATAGTTTTGTTAACCTATTCTTAGCCTTCCAAAAAACTGAAAACATTCCCAGCAGCCCCCCCCCATTAGTCCCTGAATCCACATTTTGAGACTACCTATTGTAAGGTCCTTCAATATATCAGAAACAAACCATGGATGAGATCCAAGGCTGACACAGGAGGTTTGAATTTAGGTTTTTAAGGCTAATTAATATCTTCACTGTTAGCAGGGAGTGCTTTAACATTATGAAGTTGGGGAATTTGGCAAAAGCAGCTACTTATCATTATCTTAACAGCATGACAAACGCAGGCTAGGACTTAAAGTTGATCACATTCACCAAGAGAGTTACGGTTAGGAACCTAATTATTGAATTGCTTTAATAATAGCTTTCTCACTCTTCTAAATGTGGTTTATCAATAGTATATTCAGTGTGAGGGTAAGTCCTGGCATTTCGGCACCTTGGGAGGAGGTCACTTTAGAATCCCAGTAGATACTTAGAAAATTTAAAGGTGCTCTTTAATAACTTGAGAATGGTTTATGAGTTGGAAGAGATTATAAACTAAATGTGATTTATCTGAATGAATTCTTTTGCTCACTTTTCTCAAACATCTTACCTTCTTTCAGAATCAAAATTTATTTTAGGGTTTTTAGTTATATGTCTCAGATATCATACTGGCTGCATTATTTCTTTCACCATTACACTTTATTTATTTATTTATTTATTTATTTGATAGATTATTTTAATTATTTATCTTTTATTTTTTATGAAGACTTTATTTTTATTGCAGTTCCAGGTTCCCAAACAAATCGAGAGGGATGTACAGAGGTCCCCATCCACTCCTGGCTCCCACACAAGCAAGTCCTCCCTCCCGTGTTGTTAACATCCATCACCAACAAAACGGTGCGTTTTTTAAGAAGAGTAAACCTACACTGACACAACTGATCACCCAGAATCATCATTCACTTTAGGGTTCAGTCTTGGTGCTGTATGTTCTGTCAATTTGGACCAATGTTTAATGATGCAAAAACAGTATTAGAATATCGTACTGGGTGTTTTTACTGCCCTGCACATCCTCTGTGCCCTGTCTTGTCCCTCCGCCCACTTCCCAACCCGGGAACCACTGATCTTTTTATTGTCGAGGTAGTTTTGTCTTTAACAGAATGTCATATAGTTAGAATCATCCAGTATGTAGCCTTTTTCAGATGGGCTTCTTTATTTTATTTGTGTAATATACCTTTATATTAGGACCTCTGTGTCCTTTCTCGGCTTGGTAGCTCATTTCTTTTCACTGTGGAACGATATTTCATTGATCTGATTTCTCCATTCACCTACTGAAGGACATCTAGGCCACTCCTAGGTTTTGGCAATTACTAATAATACTGCTAAAACATTTGTGAGCAGGTTTTTGTGTGGGTCTAAGTTTTATCTCCTTTAGGAATGGGATTGCTGGATCCATGAGTATGCTTAGTTTTGTGAGAAACTGTCAAGCTGTCCTCCAAAGTGTCTGTACCATTTCACATTCCCACCAGCAGTGAATGAGCACCTGAACAATAGCATTTTCCACAAGAACTTAATAAAAGGAAAACTGCATAAACCAATTAGTTTTCTTTTTTAACCTTAATTACAACATAACTATATCCAAAATCAGAAATAAAATTATAATAATCAGCAAATTAAATAAGGTTTGCTTTGAAAAATAAGTTTAGGAGTTAGAAGAAAAAAATAAAAATATCTTTATATTAACAAATAAAGCAGCCCTGGCTGGCGTAGCTCAGTGGATTGAGCATGGACTGCGAACCAAGGTGTCGCAGGTTTAATTCCCAGTCAGGGCACATGCCTGGGTTGCAGGCCATGACCCCCAGCAACCACACATTGATGTTTCTCTCTCTCTCTTTCTCCCTCCCTTCCCTCTCTAAAAATAAATAAATAAAATCTTTTTTAAAAAAGTTCCTATTTATAAAAAAAACAAATAAAGCAAAATGAAAATAAAATGAAAATAAAATATACCCAAAATTGTGTGATATGCAAAATTGTACTTACTAAAAAAATGTATTACCCTGATGTCTTATATTAGAAAAATGAAATACTAAAAATGAAAAATTAAAATGTTTAACTTAAAAAGTTAAAAATGAATAATAATAACAAATGAATGTTTACAGGAGACTATAATGATAAGAGCATATGAAATAGAAAATAACATAACATTAAAAATTGATCAATAGTTGATTATCTGAATACAGCAATAAACTTAACCAAAAATAAACTGTCAATATTCTTCAAGGAAAAAGAAAACAATATTGAAATATTAACATAAAACAAGACAAAAATGTAGCTATTACAGGTTTGAAAGATATTTAAATATTTTTTAAAATCAGCAACCATTCAATTTTACAGCTTGGTATAGAAAATTTGATAGAAAATATAACTTACCAACATTGAGTAATTAAGAGACAGAAAAACTGAAAAATCTTATAAACATTAGTACTGAATCTTTAGTAAAATATCTTCCTACCAAAACAGAGTCCTGGATGGTTTTTCAGAACATTTGTACTGAACATTCAAAACAATAATAATTCCAATCAATTCATCCACAAGAAATAAAAGTGAGAAAATGGTCGAAAACTCTACAACTTATTTTTAAACATAAAACCTTTATACATTAGCCACAAAAGAACTTTATCAGAGAAAAGGAAAATCAAACTAACTCATGAATAAAAGTATTACACAAGTAGAATTTAATTTTATTCTAGAGCTCATGTTTTACCACAATAGCGAATAATACTGGTTATATTGAAGTCTTAAAGTAGGGACTCAATTTATTTTACAAAAACTCTTTCTAAAACATAACATTTTCATAAAAAAATATCTGTCATTTTTATTTTTAAATGTAATATAAAAAATTCATAAATCAACTCAAAACAATGCAGCTTATAATAAAATAAAAATACATATTAATTAGAAATGTTATAGAGAAAAACAGAGTTTTTTTAAGTTTCATGATAAATAGATTAGTAAAATGATACAATTTCATTAGTATTCTATGGGAAGGTCACCTTGATTTGTGAATTCAGTGCATATTTTCATTTTGCTAAGTCAGCTAAGGAAACATTTGATTTTGAAAATGGAGACAGCTGTACTTGAACAAAACTAAAAATAAGTAATAATAATAAGAAAAGAAACATTCAATTTTTAAGTACATGATGAAACACTGGAAATTCATCTCCATAATTCTTCCACTTAAAGTATATGTATATACGTAACAATGTATATTTCATTTTAAAAATATTTCTCTAGTGTTATTTGCCATTTTATACTGGCTGATATAAATTCACCCAATTTTATAGCATAGCTATAATTGGAAACAACTTTAGATACAATAAGCCAGAAATATGAATTAGCAGAGGATGAGTCCAAAAACATATATATATATATATATATATGCAAGTCACTATGTTTGACTTGAATATATAAATAAACCTATGTATGTGATCAGTATATTAAAGACTCAACATATTAAATTGTAATTTATCCTAAAATTTAATTCACATCAAAGTCTGTAATAAATAGATCTTTTAAAAATAGTGACAGAGAAAGAATTGTTTTTTCCTCTGATTTCAAATGGCCAATTAATATTTAATTTTATTAATCTTTTAATTTTGGTGTGATTAAAATTGATATACATTATGAAAATGGACTAATTTATGAGAATTGTTAAGATTTAAAAACTCTAGTTTAAAATTCCCATTGCTTCTGAGCATATATAACCTTATAAATAAAATTTCATTAATTCCTAAAAAATAAAATAATTAAATTACTAAACTTTCAGCTAAAAACAGATTATTATTTTTCTACAGTCATCATTTTTATGTTTCTTTCAATTTACCACATATAATTACTACCTTGTTGTAAACAGTCTCATTTATCTCATGCTGACCATGCTGCAAAACTCCTTACGTTATATTGGCTCTTCTAGCAAAATTAACTCAAAGAGGAATGACAAACACCTGGATACTTCATCCCTTGTTCCACCTGAGCCAGAGCAGACTAGCGGACTAGTAAAGTGTTGCATTCTTTCCCGCTGAGCCCAGTCCTGGTACAGTTCCTGTCCCGTGGTGCCTCAGCTCTGGCAATGGTGGACCAAAGGCATTGGGTCAGAGTCAGAGCCAGCACCTCACATAGAGAACTCATTAACATAGCTCCAAGGCCTTCCCAGGTACTTCAGTCCATCCCAGGATTCCTGATTTCTGTTTCAGTCTCAGGTGCTTTGTGCCAGCCAGGATCCAGTTAACACTAAACACTGAAGAACCTTAGTCCCATCCCAGATCTAGGGCACCTTGGCTGGAACAACTGCAAAGTGGATCCCACACCTAAACCTGCTCTTGTCTCTGTTTACACTCTTGGGATGGCTTAGCAAACTTGAGGCGTGATATGTAAGTGAAAATTGAAGACTTGTTAGAACTGCTAAGTACCTACCTTGAAGTCAGTATGTTCTTCAGAACATGATCAGGATTGATGTGCTTTCGAATATAACGCTTTCTGAGATAGTAGTTTCTAATTTTGAATTTCATTCACTAACACACCCACACCTTGAGTATGCCAAAGCAAATTTAATGAGAAAACAAAATAGTGCAGACAACTTTTATTGCAAGAGGATAGTTAAATGAAATAAAATGAAACTAATTAAGCAACAAAAATGATAAACATGGCCTTATAAAATAAATGATTCTTCAGCAACTAAAGAGAAAAAAAGGAATGGCATCATCTCAGAATCCCTGACAACTGGTAGATGAATATTGACCTACATAAATATTCATTTTGCTAAGAGCTGGTGAAAATTCATCACCAGTCAACACACATGTTTGACATGAAAACAAAAGAACTCCCAGGTGAGACTAATGCCGTGGTAGTCACCCAAGGGGAGCGGCTTCTGGGACTTGAAGGTTTCCACGCACTGTTCCTCTGCTTTCTTCTCCACTCTAGAACTCATGTTACATTTTCACAATTCAAATAATAAAAACCACATTGATTTCAGTGCAAATATTCATCGCCTTTACATCTATGTGGTTTAATGAAATAATGGCTAATCTATTAAATAACGTATTTCAGTGCTTTAGGGAATCAGCACAGTATGTAATCAATGGAATGAATTTAATTAGGCAACAATTTACAAGTTGTGTTTATATTTATAAAAGATATGTTCTTAAGGTCCTTCCTTAAGTTACTGGGAAATATCTTCCCACTGAACCTATCAATTCTACCTTCTAATGTTGGCGATAATCAAAAAGTCAAAACAGTATGGCAACCCAGTCTCTTGGGATTTGTACTAGTTAAGCTAAAAACCTGGAGAGCCCCCTCCAAGATTTATTAAACCTGAAAGCAACATATGGACATATCACTATAGGAATAATAATAATATAACACACCTTCTAACAGTGTTTGTCATCTTACCTAATGCATTGTGAATAGTATAAAATATATACAAAGTGTCTTCAAATTTGAAGAACTATAAAAGTTTTATGACTTTAATTTTGGTTAGATGCTCTCACACTTTATTAACATGCAGCAATTGTCAGTAATGTTTATTATTGTCAGTAATGTTTTGATTTTTTTCTAAAATATGAGGTCTGTCCAGAAGGTATACAGCCATGTTATATGAAAAATAGAGACATTTACTGAAGACAATACAAGATACAACAAACATACTTAGGAAATGACATCTCAGTCCCCTTCAAAGTAGGCACTTTGGGACCTCACACAGTTCTCCCAGTTGCCATCACACAGTTCTCCCAGTTGCCATCAGCTGCCCCATCATATTTTCCTGAATCTCGAGCATGGTCTGAAATCCCTTCCCTTTCAAAGTTGATTTTAGTTTTGGGAAAAGTCAGAAGTCACAGGGAACCAAATCTGGGCTGGAGGGGGCCTGAGTCACCTGGGTGATACGATGTTTTGCCAAAAAAACCTCTGCACAAGACATGATGCATGACAGGGTGCATGTTCATCATGGAGTTGCCAGTCACCAGTTGCTCACAGCGGTGGCCTTCTACAACATTCAGTTTGTTTCTGCGGAGGAATGTTCAAGCTTAACACAAAATTAGATGCAGTTTTGTTGCTCTCCTCATTCAGTCATTTTGAATGCAATGGCCACACAGTACACATGCTCACTCATTGTCATCTCCTGCCCCCATTGACTAATACAGTGAAGTCATCACTGTTCACACATGCTCATTCCAGTGCACTCTCCTTGCCTACAAGGCTACATTGATATGGCGCAAACTGTTCTCATTGTATTAACAATGGTTGGACTTTTTCCAGACAGACCTTATATATGTGCTTTAATAAGAGAGAACATTATGCTAGGTGAAATAAGCCAGGAGGTAAAAGACAAATACCATATGACTCACCTATAAGTGGAACCTAATAAACAAAACAAACAAGCAAGCCCAACAGAACCAGAGACATGGAATAAAGAACAATCTGACAGTGACCAGAGGGGAGGGAGAGAGAGATAACAGAGGAAAGGAGGGGAAGGGTCAAGTCAAGGACCCATGAATAAGGACAATGATGGGGATTGAATGTGGGAGAGGGTGGGTGGCCAGTATAGGGGAGAACAATGGAGGAAAAATGAGGACAAATGCAACTGAACAACAATAAAACAGTTTAAAAAATATTATAAGAGTGAAGCAAAAAGTAAGCATGCCTATAAACTAAAAAAAAAAAAAACAGCAAACAAACACAAAGCAAAACAAATAAAACCTACCCTAATCATCTAGTTCTTTGCATCCCATTTCCTATCGGTGACCTCTGGTACCAGCAGGGTGTGTGTGTTTCAAGATCATGAATAATGCCACAAATGCCATATTTTCCCATGTATAATGCATATTTTTTGCCCAAATTTTTGAGAGAAAAATAAGGATGCACATTATACATGTGTAGTACTAATTCCATATCTATCTATATGTTTCTACTTCTTTTATTTATACTTATGCATTAAAAATGTAACTCTAGAAAGCCATGATGATATCTGTATGCAAAATAATACCCTGGAATATGATAATTGGCTTAGTTTCTAAATATAAATAAATTAAAAATTGAATTTAAAAAAATAGAAGAAAAAGAAAAGAAATGTGGCCCTGGCCAGTGTGGCTCAGTTGGTTTTAGCATCTTCCCATAAATGGAAAGGCCGTGAGTTCGATTCCCGAGCAGGGTACATACAAGCAGCAACAGATGGATGCTTCTCTCTTACATAGATATTTCTCTCCTTCTCTCTCTCCCTCCCTTTGCCTCTCTCTAAAACTCTGTAATCAATAAGCATGTCTTTGGGTGAGGATTTAAAAAAAAAACCAAACTTGGAATCTTAAGTCAAAGCATATATGTTAAATTACAGATGGGTTTAAACATTTAAACATAAATAAAAGAATAAAATACTGCAATAACTTTGTAAAAACATTAACTTTGGAAGACAGAAAGTTTTTTGTGGGGTTTTTTTTTTCCCTAAGGCAGACAACGTGGGAGCCAAAAGAAACAGAAAAGCATATTTGATTCTGTAGGAATAAAAGGTATATATTTATAGATCACCAAAGTTTCCATAAATGAAATCAGAAATAAAACCACAGAATAGTGGAATAGTTTCACAACACATATGAACCAAAAAGGAACTACACTGTCAATAATAAAGGGTTCCTACAAATAATAAGGAAATGACATTTAATAGGAACGAAGCGCATATAAACAGATAATTACAGAAAAGAATGCAAATCTCCAATAAATAGAGGTGGAACATCTACAATATTCAGTAATTTGCTAGTTGGGATAGTGACAAAATTCCATTTGTGCCCATCATATAAGCAAAGTTTACAAAGAGTTAAAATTAAGAGTTGGTGAGTAAGCTGGTAATTGGACATTTTATACATTACTTGGAAGAAGGAAACACTGCAGTCATTTTAGAAAATAATCCAAATAAACCAATAGAGTTTTTATAGTTAAAAATGCAAATTTAAAGTAGTTCAAAAATTTTTAAAAATTAAGATATAAAATTGTAAATACTTGAACTCAACGTGATGATAAATATTATTATGTATAATATAGCATCACTATATTGGAGCTTTGCTAATAACCTCAAAAGAATTGATTAAAATCCTTAGAATGAGCTGGGGTGGTGGCATCATTAGGATTCCTCAGGAGGAGGCATACCTAGGAGCTAGGCTGTTTCTATAGAAACCTCCTAGGCTAGTGAGCATTGCCTGGGTCCAGGGTTTGGTCCTCCACCTTGAGCATATTTTAAACCTACTCTCTCCCCATTGAAATAAGGACCTTTCTCTCATGGAAGTGTTCATGATCAGCCAAGACAGATATGTAAAACAGAATCCTAACGCACTCACTTAAAACACAATTTTAGTCAGAATAAAATCAAAACCTAATGTATCCATCTTTCTTTTTTAAAGCTTTTATTTCTTTTTAGAGAGAGGAGGAAGTGAGAAAGAGAGGGAGAGAAACATCAATGTGTGGTTGCCTCTCACGCATCCCCCACTGGAGTCTCAGCCAGCAACCCAGGGATATGCCCTGAACTGGGAATCAAACCAGCAACCTTTGGTTTGCAGGCCCACATTCAATCCACTGAGCCACACCAGCCAGGGATCTGTATCTATCTTTCATGAGAAATAGCAGTAGCATGGGCTAGAGAAATTGAAACCCACAAGTTTCCTACAGGGTGACAGAATGGGGAGAGCATGATCAGAAGATTGCTTGATATCTAAATAGTCAGGTATCAGGCCAGTTAAATTACCAAATGTTTAAAGATACCAGTGTAAACTTCCATCCATAAAGTGCCTTCTCTTGGGCAGCATTTGAATGAGCCAAGTTTTACATCTGTATTGCTCATTTTTGCAAGTTTCCAAGGCTGACAAACTTATTCACCACTTCATTCTCCCCCTTTGGATGTGCGAACACATCCAATAACGTTATAGCCCCAGTGTTCCAATGGTAAGAACAATTTTGCATCTTTCAGGCATTTTCATATCTATACATGGATTCATTAGGTATTTATCTCACAGTTTAACTTAAAAAAGGCCACTTTATATCCCTCATTTTCATGTTCTTATATGGCAGTTGCCCAAATACTCACAATAGGCTATATTATTATTCTTCAGAGAGTATTGTTCAACATATGCATCCATATTTTTAGATTGATTGCTGAATCATACCAGTCTTATTCAGACACATTCAGCTCTTATATCTTCTAAGTGTGGGAAATAAAACATTATTTACAATGAAGAATCATAATAATGTGGTAATATTTCACTAGTATTCTCGAAGTATACAAAAAGAGATTCACAACACTGCATTCAGAATACTTGTACTGTTCCCTTGACTCACTCAGCAAAGGATCTATTTTCAAAGCTATGCAATAGCCTCTGAATGAAGATGCAAACATTTACAAATGTGCTATATATTCTGAAGAAGTAAAAGATATTTTATTCTTCTACTTTAAACATGTAACAAGATGGTCAGTGAAAGATTTATGCTCTCCCAAACTGCCCAATAAGGAAATAATAATGTAGTTTAACCCCTCCCAAAACATGAAGTACCTCACATTCTAAGTCAAGCCATTGACATTTGGAACAGACAAAATACTGAGTCTTTGGATGCTGTTGACTTTTTCTGTGGGGCTTGCTGGGTCCAGCTGGAGATAACTAGTCTTAACTTCTTTTCCTCATGAAGAATGGAAGGGAAGAGCCAGTGCATTTCCTGTGAAGCTAAGAATTGGGGGCTCTGATTAACCCTCCTCTTTCCTCTTTATTCTAATTATATACATTAGGAAAGGTTATGTCTTTGGGCTGAAAGTAGCTATTTCTTCCATCTCTTGGTACATGTTGCCACAGTTTTTGGAAGGCCTCTTAAGTACATTTTAAATGTCAGTTTTAGAAACTAGGTGACAATTTGGTGTTAATGCACCAGGCGCTATTTTCATGGAACAAACTTTTCTTCCATGGAAGATAAAAAGTATATCAGGAAATGAACCAGTGATGCCATGCCACCAGGTTGTCATAAATGGGTGATGGGATAGTACTGTCTTTGTCTTTTAAAATATTCAACACAGGGCTGAATTTGTGATCTGATCTTCTGAACAATAGCATGATACAAATAGTTGCCAGTAGGGATATGGTTTAATAACAATGAACAGATATTGGAATTATGAGTGCATTAGAAAATTTAAAGCTATGTTATGGGTCCTTTATTCTAAAAATGAACTTTAGGTAGTTATGTCGTGTTAACTTAATAAAAGGGAATAAATAAAAATGCATATAAAATACCACAGAACTTAATTTACTAGCAAAATAACAGAACATTAGTTTATACTTGTCAGTAACAGTAAATAGTTACATAAATTATATAAGTAAAATATGTCCTTATATTTATATCTATATTTATGTATATCCATATTATAACATTTTCAGATATGAAAATCAAGCCACGTGAGCTATATTGCTCAAAATTCCTGTTATGCAGCTGCAGAACATGCTGTCATCAACATAAGGTATAACCATTAATCATTAGAACAATTTGAGACTAATCTTCCCCAGTACTACCTTGTGAAAACTAGTGCTAGAGAGAGGCACCTACTCAAGCAAGATACGAACAAGCAAATCCTATGAGAATGAGGCAGTTACAGTAGGAGCCAGTGAAAGCTCTTATTGTAGAGAGAGACCAGAGAACCATTATGGTATATTTCTAAGCCGAGTTTATAGAAAATCACTATTATAAATAAGACAAACTGTGATGCAAGAAAAGAGACATACAGATAAAATTTGCATTATGATTTCCCCATTTCCTCCATAACCTCTGCCATAAAGTTGTCTTTTCTGATTAATACTCTCACATCCTCTTACTGTAAGACTTACAAGGTTCTATATTCTTTTATTCTAAGGCCTCTGTGCTTGGCAGTCATTCTAAGTAATAGCAGGAAGAGTTGGTTGAATTTCAAAGACTGGGAAGAACGACAATTTGATTTTAGTTCAAGGTTACTTGCACACAGCCTCACTACTGACTCCGAAGCAGTCCGAGCAGAGGGTATTGCTGTCACTCTCCCAGTGAGTGTGCAGATTCTCGAAGCCTCCCTACAGTCTCCCAGTGCTCCATGCAGCCAAGAGGGAGGATAGTCTCTAAGTCGGAGAAATTAAAAGACTGTAGGCTAATTGTCTCATATGCTGCTCGGCTGGGGGTGGCCACATCCACTCAATATCCAGAACAGAAGGAAATATTGCCAAGCACAGTCCCACTTTGTGATCCATTTCTAGCTGCACCATGGCCAGTCTCAGCAGAGTATTTTGGGGGGCACGTAAGTGTGTCAGTCCCCAAATGTGGTTTAGGTATTCCCACTTGTGTAATTGGTTTCTCCATCTAAGTTATGAAATCACCATGCAGAGATCCAATCTCCATCTTCTGTATTAGGCTGAGTGTCTGGCACAAGGCTAGTATACATAGCCAGTGTGGAAGTATGCCATTGAATAACAAGGTCAAAACTACTTGGTATTCACATCGAATAACTTGATAGGATTTTTGCTTCTTTCTAGATTGAGTTGAAAAACATAAAATGAACTTTGAGAAAATAAAGCAAAGCGAAAGCCTCTGTATCTCATCTGTCCACCCTCAAAAAAGAAATCCCAGCTATATCAACAAAGTTGAATCCACCTTTGAATAGAAACAGTCCCATCCACAGTGGGAGTGATGGCAGAGTGTTTGGGGAAAGACAAGTTGATCCTACTGCCAAGCCAAAAAAATGAGAGTGGGACGAAAACCAAAATATCCTGGAAGCAATTCAAGTCCTTAATGGACCATTAGCAAACACTCAGTGAGGCAGCGCTCTGGATTTGGGTGGATGGCCCTCTTTTGATCTGAGGCTAAAATCAAAGAGTGGGATCGATTGGAGCATTGCAGTGCCCAAGAGCAAATTGATTGGACCTGTTTTTTTATTTATTTATTTGTTCATTTATAACTGTTTCTTTGTCCTGATGTGAACAGTCTCTGTAAGTCTGAAAAATTCCCAGATCGCTGGTACTCTTAAATATATATATATTTATATATTTATATATATATATACACATTTTTTTTTACTAGAATAGTGGTGTGAGGGGAGGGAGGGGGACAGTGTGAGAGACCACGTCGCTCAGTCACTGCACTGAATATAAAATTCTCATGCTTGTGTTAGCGAAGGCACATGCCTCTTCAGCACACGTGATCAGTTTAGTGAGGTAAGCAAGAGCAAATATCTTTAAGTATTTTATTCACGGTGCTTAATCCATTATAGATGACACTTGGAAGAAAAGCATGAAATAAAACGCTACCTCACCAGGATCCTGGAACTTTAATGTATAAGACACCCATCAGGCCATCTCGTTCAGCCTAAGTGACTGCAAGCGTGGCGTGCGCGCTTTAATGCGCCACCGCATTTGCCTTGCGGGTGGCTCCTGAAGAGCACGAATTACTTTATACAATTTATCAGATCGAATTTCAAAATCTGATGATGTGCGGTGGTTTGATTATTTTTCTACCTTTTCCCGCCAAAGCTGAATGAAATGATAGCAAGGGCTTTTTAAAAGGCGTTTTTGCTGTGTGTGAAAAAGGCAAAGCTTCTGAGGCTGCTTTATGTGGGGAAGGGCAAGGGGCTGCCGCCGGCGACGAGAGGCGAGAGGCAGGGGGACCCGCGGTGCCACCATTCCGTCTCCCCTTCTTTGTGAACAGAATGGTCACGTGTGTTCCCTCCCCAGGAATCATCCAGGACTAAGACTTCAGCTGCTCACTAAAGAGGATGGATGGGCCGATGTCATATTGAATAGTTCCTAGTTGGGTGAGATGAACACTGTGAAAGGACTTTGAAACTGATAAAATTACCAAAATTGACTGACTGTCCTTCCCCACTAATAGACTGGCTAGGGACAATTTAAAATTAAAGGGATCACTGAAGTTCTAAAATTCACTCATTGTGCTAAGAAAGAAATGGAGATATTAACTCTGTTTTGATAGATATTTTAGACAGATTGTCCTCAAATTTATCCCTCTTATCTCAGATGTAAATAAATAAGGAAACAACAATTAACTATCCCCTAACTCTTGCTATTACTACTCTTCCCTTCCCTTCTGCTTTTCACGAGCAAAACCTAAGCTGCTAGTTTTCAGTTTCTCGTATCACATGTATTCTTTAAACTACTCCACTAACTGCTCCCACCAAGGTCACTAACAACTGCCTGTTTTGCAAACTCTGTGGATGCATTCAGTTCTGATGTTAGTTCCATCATCCATGTCATTTCACAGAGTTAACCTTCTCCCCTACTTGAACTCCTTCCTCTCCTGACTTCCACATGACAGTACCCAAATGGCTTTTTGTATTTACTTCTATCTGCCTGCACCTTTGTTCTCTGACTTAAAACATCAACCTTTCCACCCTGCCTGGTGTGGCTCAAAGGATTAAGTGCTGCTGGCCTATGAACCAAAGGGTCGTTGGTTTGATTCCCAGTCAGGACACATGCCTGAGTTGCAGGCCAGAACCCCAGTAGGGGGCACGAGAGAGCAACCACACATTGATGTTTCTCTCCCTCTCTTTCTTGCTCCCTTCCCCTCTCTAAAAAATAAATAAAATATTTTAAATATGTATATTTTTTAAGATTCAAGCTTTTCTTCCTCCAGCCTGTCCTTCAAAGATGGGAGTTCTCAGCCATTGCCTTTATTTGGGTACCAGCTGTTCTTTTCTTCTTCATTGTCCTTGGGTGATATTGTATATGGACCTATCCATAAAGGTTCCCCACACATACCTCCAATGCACCATTCCCAAAATATTTACAATCAACACACTTCTCTGAAACTTGCAGTGTCCCAGAGTTTGATATCTCAAGTTCACATTCCTTTTTAAACTGTAAGACGAATGACAGTCCATGAAATACATACATGCATACACACATACACACCTACATATATCCTTTAAGTGAAAATAGCAGAGATGAGCTCTTTTTTACTGTATAAGAAAGAAGTTACTGATCATTTTCTACTGTGGAAAGTAATGACTAGAAGCATTGCTTTACTTTTGACCTTAGACATTTGTATACAGATTGAATAAAAAAAGAACAAAAGATTAGGGTTAAAATAGGCACCTATTTCTTTAAAAAGAAGAGCCTTCAATATATAGACCAAAATGTTACTGTGTAAAAAGATTGATTTCACTACACATGACTGATTTGTCCAGAGTATGAAGATTTATTATCATAAGAAGTTATTATTTCAGGAACTGAAAATAAAATCAATACTTTGGAGATCATTAAATCTTGGCATGAATGGAGCACGAGAAGCAATATATTTTGTAGGGGCACTGGGGCATTTGTGTTTTCGGAACTCTAGAGGTCATTTTGCTGACATTCTTCTTTTTACTTTAGTTTTAAACAAAGGTAAACAAACTATCTTTTTGTATTATCTCCATTGCATTTTTAACAATGTGTGCTACTCTACATTTGATTACAAAGTTTTGTTTTGCTTTATAACTGTAATCAATAAAACCAAGGCAGATGAGAAATGAAGTAATAAAGGTTTATAGTCAATGTCATAATTCTATAACAAAAAAAAGCCATTTCATCCAAAGAAATATATAAGAGTTTGGCAAAGATGGAAAGTTAGGTAACTTGTGTTTAAAATTAATGTTTTTAGTGTAAGTAAAAGTGAAGTATTCTTGGTCTCAGTGTAACAGTAAATGAGAACACCGAATTATTTCTTTGCTCAGATTTCCTCCTTCACAAATACTGTTCCGGGCCCTCTGTTAAAGCCTGTCAAAACAGATTTCAATAAACCAGGATCCACGAGATGCTAAACAGTTTTTAAAACATTGACACTATTCTATCTCCAGGGGTAGTAGTCTATCTCTTTTTCAAGATGAAGTTCATCTTCAGGAGCATCTAACAAATGAGTGGCCACTCTCAAAATTTTGCAGAGAAGGAAATGGGCCAGAAGATCTTTAGATCTGTATGGGAATTGAAAAGTAGAGATAAACCAAATAAAAAGTTCTGAATTGCCAAGCATATTTCTTCCTTCCTTCCCTTTTGTCCCCTCTCTCCCCTCCCCTCTACTCTTCTTTTTCTTCTCCTTCCCTTTCCCCTTTCCTTCAGAAGCACCAGAAAGGCCAAGAGTTAAACATCTTTAATCTGTAGCAATCACTATTAACATATTTTTATTAGCAGTCATCTTTGAGGAAAATAACATTGGGCATGTCTATGTGGATTCGTGTTCTCAACTTGCTAGTGGAAATATTACTCTTCAAGTTAAGCTTTTGGCAATGAAATGATTCTTTAGTAAAAACTTCTAGTGATACAAGCATCCATGTAGAAGGAATACTGTTTGAGAAATGTGGATGGATTGAGCAAAAATGAAACTTCAACAACACACAAGAGTTGACTACATGAGAATATTTAGATTGGAACAATGTAAATTGAATCTGTATTATTCATGATAATGTCCATAATCAAATTAAGTTAGATGTCTTCTAATAAAAAGTTAAAAATTACAGAGTTGATAATAGATTAATTAAGTCTTAAATGTAAGTGAGAAGAGCAAAAAATTAATAAATACTCTGCTAAAATTAAAAGATTCAAGTTACATGAAAAGAAGTCAAAATTGAAAAGCAAGAAATTATAGTCTATATGTAGATGAACATGTTTCTCCTATCCTTAATTTAGTGGACAAAATCAAATGAGGGACTGAGGTTTGATTTTTTTTATCTGTGTGTTATTAGAGAGGACAATATTTAAACAAGTGGTTTTAAACCAGTCTTAAGGAGCAACAACTATTGTAGAAGTTGGGCTAAATAATTTTGTTTTTACAGTTATACTTCAATCCTAGTTGTTGTGCTGATTAAAACATAAAAATGTTTATGTTAGAACATACTAAAATAGTTCAAGAAATAAGCTGTAAAAATTTAGTGTTATATTTAGAATATTTAAAAACATTGTATTTCCTAGAGAGTAAATCCAAATACCTATGAGGTATTGCCAAATTCATTGTCTTTAGAAAGAAAAAGAGAATATTTTTTTCATGCTCACCATGATAGATTACTCTTAAATACTGCTATGAAATTACATAGTGAAATACTAGGTTTTTTTTCACAAAATAATTATTAAATGTGGCTAAAACATGTCAAGTTTTATCTGATAATAGTGAGTGGTTTAGAAGTTTCAATATTGCTGACATTATAGCTGGTTAAACATTTAAAAATAATAATCAATCCCTACTATAAATGTTATGACTAAGAGATAAGTTGCAATTTGAAATGGTCAAATGATTAAAGTCATAGTCCCATGTGGAAAGAAGAAAGAGAAAGAAAGAAAGAAAGAAAGAAAGAAAGAAAGAAAGAAAGAAAGAAAGAAAGAAAGAAAGAAAGAAAGAAAGGAGGGAAGAAAGGAGGGAAGGAAGGAAGGAAGGAAGAAAGGAAGGAAGGAAGGAAGGAAGGAGGAAGGAAGGGAGAAAGGAAAAAATCAACTGTTTATTTTATAAGCACTTTGAAGTTACATCTATATTTGAATCCTAAATTGTCAATTCTATCCAGGAGATGCTCATTTAGTAGTAACACTGAATTTTTTATGATGATGTTAAGTTCTGGATCTACCATCAGAAAGGTGAATATATTAAGTTGACCTCTATTTGATAGTGTTGATGAATTTGGTTTGATTTTATTCCTACTTTTCTCTCCTCATCCTCTAGCAACTAATAGAACACTTTTGCAATAATGCTGAGCTAGTAGAACTCTGACCGTGATGAAGGACATTTTATGGGCACACAGGAGATAATCTCCATGACTTGGGTTCCATTAAAATGAAATTCAAAGCAAGCACAAAAAAAGGACAAGAATACTGATTTGAGTCGGACTCTCGATTTGCAAAGTACTTAATATTACCCAGTGGATTCTTCTTACTAATATCTCAAATAAAGTGTTCAGCACATCTTACTCTATGCTCAAAATCCTCTAGAGAAAAGACCTGAGATACAACTATAATTGAAGTCAATTTTGTAAAACTGTAGACCAGGTCTCAAACAGAAGTAAATGCAGCAATTTTTTTATTTCGTACCTAGAATACCTTGTAAGAGATAAAGAAACACTTTAATAGCACAGTTTACCTCACTAGTATAAACCTCTACTTTTGATGACGAAGTTAGACAGTTGGCTCATATAGAAGTCATCATGCAACTGATTCACTGATTTTCAGATTTTTGATGTAAAATACATATTTCTAGAAGTAATGCTCAGAGCACAATGTCCAGTTTTGTTTTTTGCGTATTGTTAAATTGTTGGCAGAAAATATGATAATATATTTTTACAACTTTTTGCATTTTACAGAGGATAATGAATTTAAACATTTGTCAGTTTTAGTGAATCGCCAGTCTTTTGTGAGAGCGTATTTTTTTCCCAAGCAAAGAGGAAATGGTTCTGTGTGCATACACACATGTACACACACACAAGTTCCCTAGCATTACGGGGAAAAAACATGGAAATTTTTGTATATAATGTAAAGCCAGGCTATGTTAATTTTTATGATCATTTACAGTTAAGTTAATTTGAAGGACTCAGGAAAAATTACTTCTTAGGCTCTATGAAAAGCTATCTCCACATAAAATTGGACTTGATTACAATTATTCTCATTAAATAAATTCTGCAAATGTATAATTTTATCTTTCTTATGCAAATCAACATGTAAATATGGAAACAGATGTTGATATTGTTCTGTAGACTGAATGAATATGTATTGACATATGCATCCAAATGTATTCGTCAAATATGAACTTTCATCTTTTTTAATTTAATGGTTAGCATAAAACTTTAGTGCTTAATATATTTGACTAGCTACACTCTCTGTGTGGAAAATTCATATCTACATTATTTAGATATATTTTCATGGAAGCTATGATATATTAATTCCACTTTTAATCATTTGGTTTTATTGTTGACTTTTAACAATAGAATCATTTTGACAGTGAAATATATTTTTTATTTACTATACATATTTAGTCCCCAAACCTAAATTTTACAAATTGTTGACATAATCTGAGATAAAACTACCTTACTTGCCATGTTTTATTTGCGGTGAATTGTTCAACTTTATTATACACATGGTGTCCAGACACATTTTTAAAGCTATTGTGGAATCTATAGTGTTCACAGAAGTTATTTACTCCCTTATTTTTAATAGTAACTTTTATCTCTCTATATATATAGATATATATTTGTTTATTGTGAATTCAAGTTATCTTCTCATGATGGATGCTGTACTTGGAAATACACATAAAACAAAAGTAATAAATAGCTAGCTTTTGCTCCCCTGAAAGCTGAAGAGGTCTCATCTAGTGAATGGTTGTTCATTTAGTAACAAGATAACAACAAGACTTGCAGAAAAAAATCATGGGAGGGTATAAGAGTCTGAAATGAATTCACAAAAATACTTTGAAGTATTGACTGAACCCTGTAGTCTTTTCAGGGGATAAATAATAACACATTTAAAAGTCATAAAACTGAGTTTAATTTATCACATATTCATGTTTACTTGAGCATATTACTCATGAAAGAATTCTTTTACTTTATATCATGATGGATAGAATCAGTAGTTCTTTGGGCTATTTCATTGGAAGTTTTTGTCTTCTTCTCTTTTTTACATTTTTGCAAATAAAAAGAATAATAATTCTTTTTATTTATTCTTGTAAGTAAAAGTTGGAAAGGACCCAATAATTTCATTCCAAGGTTGTCACCCAAGAGAAATTAAAATATGCATCCATACAAATTTTATACAACATTGTTAATTTTAGCTTTATACATAATATCCCCAAACTGGAAACAAATGAAATATTGTTGGTGAATGGATAAAAATTGATGGTATTTTCATACAATGGTATATTGAGCAATAAAAAGAAATGCAATATTGATACATGAGGTAACAGGAATAAACTCAAAGAATATAGTGTTGAGTGAAGAAGAATTGTATGAGAGAGGACATTGTATATGATGCTGTTTATGCAAAGTTCTTAAACAGGCAAAACTAATCCATGGTGGGTATAAAAAAGTTACAGCAATTGCCTGTGAAGATAGAAACACTCTTTGGTGCTTAGATCTATACCTTGATAAGGATTTAAATTACACAAGCTGTGTGCATTTGCATAAACTCAAATTTCACTCTTGTGATCTGTGCACACCAGTGTATGCAACTTATTTGGACATACAAAAAAATTTCAGTCATTTGATGGAAAATAGACAGATGAGTTGACAATTACTTACATGATAAGACAATGATAGCAAATGTTAATTTTAGAATCTCAGGTGTTAGGTATACAGGTTCACTATAAAATTCCTTTAGTCCTTCTATAACTTTGAAATGTCTAATATTTTAAATGAAATTAAAATATCAAGAACCCCTGCTACTTACGGGAAACAAATATTTTTCTTCATTTTAATATGTAAACAGGAACACCAATTTACTATAAAAGCGCCACTGTCAACTGAATTTATATTACCAGTGTATTGGGAAGACTATTTTTTTCCTCAACAATACTATCAAATATAACAGCACAAAGCCATAAATATTTCAGAGGGCTGATAGGTATCAGAGGCTATTTGCCTAAGGCCACATGAACCTTATGGTTCCCTGGGAAACCATTATATCTATATTGATATAATGGAAATATAACTGAATTTTGACTACATGCTCATGATTCCTTTATAACTGCCAATAATATTGTTTCTTTGTTTGGTTGTTTGACTGCATGTTGATTTCACTGTCGTGGGAATGAGACAGAAAAAAGATTCAAAATTAGCAGATGAGATTTTCCAAGGACGTTGTATATAAAGTAACCCACCAATTAATGGGTAAATCCAATGTTGCCTATAATATATGTACCATAATCTTTTCTTAATAACATAGGGTGTTTGTTTGTTTACAAAATGGTAGAATAAATGACTTAACGATACCTAATGCAGAATATTATTTTTAAAAAATGTGATATCCTTATACGGGCTTTCAGATTTTTCTGTTCGGTATCTACCTGCAGCATCAAATGTGTCATCACTGAACACTAAAGTTTATTACTATACATACAAATTATGGAGCAAAACAGTCCATTGGAAACAAACTGTTCTTACACTGCAGTTTAGAGATTCTATGTAATTATTCACTTTTAATTCTATTAGTTGGTGCATCATGCTCTTCACCTGGTTGTACTTGAAAATAGTCTTTACTCCAAATAAAAAGTCACCACTCCGTTTTTAGAAAACGGGAGTAAAGGCAAAATGCAGGGAGCAGGTAATTAGCTTTTCCTGATCTCAGGGCATGCCCTGAAGGGAATGCCGGTTTTAACTGATTACTGTGGAACTAAGCAACCAATCAAAAGTTTTCCAAAATCTTTTCATTACAGAGCTCATGTTGCCATTTCGATACCCTTCAGGTCGACCCTGCTACCAAATCAGTCCCATAGCAATCAAGAAGCAAAGGGCTTGTTCATATAATAAAGGTGAAGAATGAAATGCATGTGCAAACCCAAAACATGGTGAAAATGTTCCCATGAAGGGTTTTTTTCTAGAATGCCAACTTATATATCCGTAAGTAACATTTTTAGGGCTTTTGACAGAGAACGGCATTTTTTTTTTCATAAAAGGGATTACAGCATAGACACTCCAATTACTACGATCCATGGATCAGTTGCTATTGTAATAAAATCCCACAGTTTCCTTGGCTTGATCGCTTTATTTTTAGCCCTGGGTTTAGAAGCCATGCAATACAAGCGGCTCCCCCCACTTTTCTTTGATGGTTTTGGGAACGGCACCAAAGGAGCACTTCTGAGAGTAGGAAATAAGTCCTAAGATTCAATGGTTCTAAGAAACTGTTGGCAGTCAGACTTTCAAATACTGGAAAGTCTACAAAGTATGAAACTGTTTAACTTCACCAGGAGCAATTGAAGAACATGATCTTCATTTTATACCTCGAGCAGCTTCATTGTTTTCATTGTGTTCAGTCTGCAACAGTCACACCTTTGGGCTGGGGGCTGCAGAGTATTGGAAGTACGAGGGAAATGCACCCACCCCTATCCCAGAAACTTGACCATGACTGAGATATCAGTGTGAAAGAGTAAAGCCACAACACAATACAGTATGTGATTAATTAGTGGCTAAAACTACTAAACCACTTTTGAGCCAAAGATGCCTATTTATATGGAATCAGTGAGCATTTATGGTTGTCTGCTAGGTCAGTTAAAGACACTAACAATAATCTCCACATCCTGAAGGCGGTTTGGTGTGGTAAATTCAGAATTACAGAGCCACTGAAAGGAGAATATATCCACTCAGAAAGGAATAGAAATATCACCTTCCTATTCCAAGGGAATGGTACATATACATACACACACTCAGGAGTTGCAAAGCCAGTTTTAAATTTCCCCAAGAAATAGAGTGCATTATTGCCTATCCGTTGACATCCTTTTACATGCTACCTTTTTAAAACAGTAACCCCTGTGGCAGCAGGCATCAAAACACTAATGTTTCTGAAGTGCACTGAATTATGACTTTTAATCCGTGGCTACCTTTTGTCCTCTAATAATCCTAAACGATCTACTGACATTTCCTGCTCCACCCCTTTCCTTTTATCAACAGTTTTTATCAGTGAGTAGATCTCTCCCAGTCCTATGTACCAGCCTAGATTCCAGTGGAGTACCACTGACCAGTTGTTGACTGGAGGAACAGAGAACTTCTTGGAAACATTTTGGAAAATATGTTGGCTTCTAGATTCAAATGAGGATGACTTCAGAGGAATAGAAGGTATGTTACAGGTGTTATCCCAGGAGGAGCGAGAGCATAGAGGACAGGATGTCGCAAGTGGAAGAAGTGGTTAGGCAGCACAAGATTGCCCAACGCAGAAGCTGGCCGTCAGTGTGCAGGCTCCCTAGCCACAATCACAAGGGAGAAAGTCGATCTCTTTCATAATTCATTGGTTTCTGTATACTTCTTTATCCCTTATTTGGAGAATTTATTGCTTCATCCTTTCCTTATTTTATTTCTATTTCTCTCACCAATTAGTCTGCAAATGCTCAAGACCTTGTGAAAAGCATTCAATAGACACAGGACGGAAACAAGGACGAGGAAAAGGGCAGGGAAGGAAGAGAGTTTATCCCTTTGCGTCCTTGAGCACTGAGTGTGTCGTTGAATTCCCAAAATGGTGTATGAATTATTATGTCTCTCAGTTTCTGATTTATTTTTCCAGTCTCTCTTCCCCTCAAGGGATGAGGGTTTCTTATATAGACAATAGTTTATATATTTTTATTCCTCAATATATTGTACCATGAGATTAGGAAAAGACATATTGCCTCAAATGTTACTGGCACTTACCCGTCCTAATGAGAAATAACTAAAAAAGAAAAAATGTCAAATGAAGGTCATCACATACATGTCTGTACAATTTATGACCTAGCATGCACATGAGAAAAATGAATTAGTATTTTATTTATATTTATAGATACAATAAATATCATAGAATACTCTCCAATACTAAATTCAGAAATACTCAGCCTTATCCAGATTCAGAACTTGTTGGTTGCTTTGTACCTTGTAAGTAAAATGTGAAAATATTTTCCAATTTGAAAATATGGAAAATTCATTTCGGAATATTTGACATAGTAATGAATAAGAATAGTGACACAATCTCTAGGCATTCAAGTAAATGCTAGATTGATTGGATTTTATGTGAAAGGTTGGCATAAAGCTAATTGTTTAAATAGCGTGTTTAAACATAAGACAGGGACCATGCCACAAATGATGTTTGCACTTGGGCGAGTGCCCCACATAAAGAAATTTGTCAGCGATAAGACAGGCACAACAGCGAGCTTGAATAACTTCTGCAATATATTGTGAGAACAGTTTGTTCTTTTCCACTGCAGGCATGAAAAGAAAGAAGAAAATCCATATAAAATGTTACTGGCAATAGGGGATTAGCCCTGGTCTAGTGAAAAGTAGGTCTCCTCAGGGCTTGCTCTAGGCAAAATTATGAAATAGGAGGAGGAACAAGTTAGGAGAAGGAGGGAAAATTCTTGGACTGGAAGTTGGATGTTTGCTTTTCATCCAGTTTATGAACTAAATGACAACATAAGTTTGTCCAAGTCTCTCCATTTATCTGTATCTTAGTTTGATTACCTGTACAAACAAATAACTCTGAATCCCCTTTTCATTACAAAAAGCCTATAATTATAAACAGTCTTCTTTGGATTTCATCACACCACATAGCCCTTCCTCCTACGACCCTAACCGTAACCCTCTTCTCTGATTTCTAGCTACCACCCTCCTAGTCTATCGCTGCCTGATGGCTGCTCAGAATCACTAGCTATCATCCATGACTCCAGAAATGTCCCATGCTCTGGCATTGCTTTGAAAACAGTCTTTTCTTATATTCCTTTACTAAAGCCAAAGCCCACAAATCTATTTAATTTAAGTCATAATTAATACTACTGGGAAATAGGAAATTAAGCAGGTAGGCTTCCCACCATGTAAGGCACATACTAGGCACTCAGTAAATACATAACAGGAAATTAAGCCCTGACTGGTGTAGCTCAGTGGATTGAGCACAGGCCTGCGAACCAAAGTGTTGCTGGTTCAAATCCCAGTCAGGGCATATGCCTGGGTTGCTGGCCAGGTCCCCATGGGGATATATAAGAGGCAACCGCACATTGATGTTTCTCTCCCTCTCTTTCCCTCTCTTTTAAAAATAAATAAATAAAATCTGTAAAAAATTAATAAATGTATACATATGACAAAATGGAACTAGATTGGCCAATTGACACTTTTTTTGGTTTTAACTACCTTTATTTTTTATTTTAAACTTTTTTATTGCTGTTCAGTTACAGTTGTCCCCACTTTCCCCCCCATTACTCTCCCCTGCCCCACCCAACTCCACCTCCCACATTCAGTCCTCCCCACTCCCCACTGTTGAGTCTGTCCATGGATCCTTCACACATGTTCTTTGACAACTTTCCCCTTCTTTCCCTCATTACCCCCCTCCCCCCTCCCCTCTGGTCACTGCCCGTTTGTTCTTTATTTCCATGTCTCTGGTTCTATTTTGCTCACTTGTTTGCAGTTAGGAATACATTTATTTTCTAATTTTCAAAATAATATTTTTTTTTGCCAATTCAAGATAAGTCAAGAAAATTAATCCCTAATTTTTTAAACTGGTAGAAATGTAGGGAAATACTCTCAGGCATTTCATCCTTTGCAGCCCTTCTTAAAGCCCACTATTTAAGACACTGTTTATTCTTATGCAGCAGAGATTACTCACTACAGTCTTAAAGTTTCATACTTTTAAATTTATTCATTTCTTTCCAATGCTTTCTAAAGTCAAAATCTTTACTTAACCATTCTTTTTATCCTAGAAAAAATGTTTTTTTCTACATTGTTCAATAGAGTCCCTAAAGTGAATGCACATGCATTCTTTAAAAGTTACAAGAATAAATAAAACCTTTCTTTAAATCCTATGCAAAACTTACAGAAATAAATTTGTCTTATACACCATGCGCTGAAGACACAGACTAAGCCATACATATCAGTAAATTGAAGAGTTTGGTTTAATTGAAGCCTTTTCCCTAACCTACTTCTTCCACTTTGTGGTTCTGTCACCATGCAAACTGCTTGCTCACCTAATCAAAATGCTCTTTCCTGGTGTAGCCTGATTGAACAAGATTGAAGTACAAAACACATTAACCCATTAATGTGACACAGCTAAATCGCATCATGAGACATGTAACCAAGATGGTGCCTTGATAGAAAGCTTTGTCTTTCTTTTCTTATTCCCTGATGAGACAACTCAACATATACAGAGGAAAATTTTCCCACCACTAGAAATCAGAAAGATTTACTGCCTAGGCCTTTTTTTTAATCTTCCTATTTCTGCGGAGAAGGTGTTTGCTCATCAGTTTACCTGAAAATTAGACTCCGAGGCAGAGAGCTGCATGCAGGGATTTCATTGGACAAACTCTCAGGATCGGCACTTGTGGGAAATACAGAAAGCAGGATTGGGCGGAGGGAGAATTCAAGCTCGGTCAGTCCCATGGGGAACTCTGGACACGGGATGACCCTGAGCACTGTTCTGAAATGAAGCAAGGAAGGTGCTTCTTTAGAACTTGGCTCTGAGAAGTTGTTGGACTTGGGCTGCCCCCAGGAAAACTAGCTCACTTCAATCCAGAGAGATTCTCAGAAAACAGCTCAACGAGAGCTGTCAGCTTTCACAATGCCCAGACCTAGCAGAGTGAGTGTCTCAGTCAGTCCAGAAGAGGGAGTCTGCAGGCATGTCAAAGCAGCCCCTTCTGCTGGGCGCGTAAGGGAGAAGGAGAAGGCTGCTCCACTCCTGTCACCACTGTTCAATGTCCCTCGCACGGAACGAAGCCCACGAACGCCGATGCCTCGCAGCTCCCTAGTGGTTGTTCTGGGATGGACCCACTGAGCTCAAACTCACCCAGGAGGAGAGTCTGTTCACTAATCCTGGGGTAATTCTTTTATGTACTGAAAGTCACAAAACTGGTTTATTGGGACCGCCAAAAGGATGGGTGAGATGTTTAACTCTAGCTGCCCACTTTTTCTAGCATATAATTCCCAGAACTGCATACCACTGTTGACTGGGGTTAGGGGAACACACACCTGAAAAAAATATGACAAAAAAATTTGAAAATAAAGGAGAAACCCAAAATGACTGAACATAGAAAATGCCAAACAAACAAACAAACAACAAGAAGCATGGGTGGTGATACGTAATTCTTATTTAAAATGTAGAATTTTAGGCCAGAATAGTAAGTAGCTATCAGCAAGATATTATGTAATAATCATAAGCTCTATGTGCCTAGAAGCTACAATACAAAAGGAATGAAAAGCAGCTAGAAATACAAGGAGGAATTTAAAGCACCACAGTATTAATCAGAAATAATAAAACACTTTTTAAATGAATCCATAGATTATGCAGAGAAGTGATATGGAGAATTTGCCATGTATATTCAGGCACTAGAACAGCATCTGAACAAAGTTAATATTCAAGAAATACTTGGAGTAAAATGTTGATTAAAAATGATCTATGCCTAAATCTGCATGTTCACAGCCAGTTAACCGAGCAACCTACGGGAGCTCTGCCCATTCCAGAGCCAGTCACTCCTATTATACAACTCTCCGCTGGGAAATTATTTTTAAATACAAAATGTCCAGTCGGCATTTGTTTGAATTAAATAAATAGGCGAAGCATTGCACCAGTCTTGTACAAAATTTAATCCAACTAGAATTTATTGAACCCAATCTGGGCACGGCCGTGTCACAAAAATGTAACCGTTTTGGTGTCTCATCAGGTTGGTTAAAATCAATGTGTGGCTTGAGTTTAGTGATTAAATTACTATCGGAATTCACAGTCCATATGGCTCTTTCATTTGATTTATTCAAGCACTTCATGGCATCTCATCCTGATACTATCAAACACACCGTATACAACATATTTGTAGTTTCTATTCTGATTTTTGTGACAGATTGATTAAAATCATTTGAATAGATCAGCAGAGAACATTTAAAACCTCAGCATTTTATATACGCATACTAAGATTTGTAGAACAGACATAATGGAGGAAGAAGGATACGGAAAAAGAGGGATTTATCAGGATTTGCTATAAACCAGTAATAACCCCAAAATGAATCAATTCAGTTAACATTTTATTAAATATTTATCATATAGCAGACACTAGATTAGGATCATGTGAAAATATCATGATGACATTAACTTGGGATGTGAAAATCTAACGGGCAAGACAGACCTGCCCATGGGTCATTGAAACGGAGGCGCTCAGTGCTGTGGAGCATGTCCATACAGGTGGACGGGCAAATAGAAACGAGAGTGGAACGGGAACAGTTAAGGGACATGGCATGGATGCGGGGAGGCGGCCTTGAGAAATGATTCCCCACAGTGTCCAAGGACTAAGAGAAAAGATCTCACCTGTGGTATTTGGGAAGGCATTCTGGGCAGAGGAAGCATTTTTGGGATTTCACTTGTACATATTTAACGTGCGTCTTTAATTCAAACAAATGCTTACTGGATATTACTGGTAATAATTGGAGGCTAAGGCTTTCAAATTTTATGATGTTCTGAATAAAATATTTTAACAACCTGGATTACTCTTCATTTGGGCCTTGCTTTTTCTCACAAATAACATTTTCCTGTGGAAATAAAAGATAGAATTGTGAAGGGCAGAAGAATATCGCTGGACTCATACAGTATACATTAACCTTATGGAAACATTTAAGTCAATGTGCTACTAATGCTACTGTATGTTTTGGCAAATGTGACTGGACTGAGAAACAGATAGTTACTGAAAAACTGCGATCCAATTAGCACAGTACTCTCGCATGCAATAAATTTAGGTTTCTTGCTCTCTTTTAAATAAAAACATTGAATTGTGTTTGTGGCTTGAGATTCAACATGTTTCGCCCACAGTTTCCAAAGTACATTTGTTATTAAGACATAATAAATGCGGATGTCTATGAGATACTGAATTTCTAAGTCACCACAGTAATTGTTTGTGGCACCCACCCTATCTGGCTCCTGTAACTTTACACTCAGGTGTTAACTCCATAGTGTTTTTGAAGCTTTATTTTGTTAGTTGTAACTGACATAAGCAGCACATGTTTAAAGTACATAATTTGATAAGTCTGACATATGTATACAACCGTAACTCTATCATAACCGTCTAGATAGTGAACATATCCGTCACCGCACTGTGTTTTCTCTTGCCCCTTCGTAATTCCAGTCCCTCACCCCTGTCTGTAGGCAGTGTCTGATCTACTTTATGACACTGTAGATTAGTTTAAGATTTTATAAATGAAATCATACAGAATGACCTTTTTAAGGTCTGCTTCTCTCACTCAGCTTAATTATTTTGAAGTGCTTCCAGGTTGGAGCATCTAGTAGCTGTTGGTTTTTGTTTCTGAGTAGTATTCCATCGCATGGCGTACCACCGTTTTTTTGACCTCTTCACTTGTTGATGGACATCTGGTTTATTTCCAGTTTAGAGCTGTTATAAATAAAGCTGATAGGATCATTTGTGTATGAGTCTTTGTATGAGCATATATTTCTCGTCTGTATTGGTTAAATACTCAGGACTAACATGGTAGGCATATGTTTCCACTTTAAGAAACTCTCAAACTATGTTCCAAAGTGTTTGTGTCCATTTACATTACTGCAGTATGAGAGTTTCTGTGCTTCCATGCCCTCTAAAACGCGTGGTAATCTCAGTCATTTGAAGCTCAGTTTAACCATTCTAATGGTTATACTGGTTTTACTGGTTTTAATGGTTACACTGGTTATACTGGTTATAATGGTTTATACTGGTATCTCCTTGGAGGTTTAATTAACAGTTTCCTAATAACTAATGTTATAGACCATCTCTTCATGAGCTTGCTGCCTGTTACTTTATTTGCTTTGGTAAAATGACTGTCCAAATCATTTGCTCATTTTTAATTGGGCTGTTTGTTTTGTTATTCAGTTCTGAGATTGTTTTTTATGTATTCTGATATAAGCCCTTTAACATACATAATCTGCAAATACTTTCACCTACTCTGGCTTATTTTTCAAATATCTAAACATTGCCCTTGAAAGAACAGGTTTTTTTTCTAACTAGATGAAGTCCAAATTATTAACTTGTTTATTGATGGGGATTGTGCTTTTGGTGTAAAAAGGGAAAAATTTCTTAATGCAAAATAGCCTTGGTTCCCCCACTCTATTTTAGAGGTTTTATAGTTTTGTACTTCACAATTAAGTCTGTGATAAATTGTGAGTCATCTTTTATATGACATGAGTTACTGATTGGATTTGCTTATTTGCATGTAAATACATGACTTTTAACACCATTCCTTGAACAGTGTCACCTCTTTCATAGAATTACCTTTTTGCTATGTAGAAAATCAGTTGTTCCCATATGCATGCACTTACTCTGTGACATTCATGTCTTTGTGTCAGTATTTCACAGGCTTGATTATTGTAGTTCTATCATTCTTGAAAGCAGGTTGTTAATTCTCCAGTGTAGTTCTTTTTCTACTTTAGTTACTTTTACATGTACACAGATTTGTGTTTGTCAACTTTTACATAACGATTTGCATTGCACTAAAACTATAGACCAATTTGGGGAAAACTGGCATTTTAAAAATATTAAATTTTCCTACCCATGAACACAGCATGTATCTCTATTAAATAGGTATTTTTTCATTTCTCTTCACAGGATTTTACATTTTGCAATGCTTTTTCCCCCATCATTTATAAGTTACACAAAAACATTTTATCTGTTTAATGCTTTTGTAAATGTTATTAATATCTTTTATCTCTGATATTTATAGATAGTTTATAGAAATACCATTGGTTTTATATACTGATCTTTTTAATTTAATTTTTTACTGTTGACACTATTGCAGAGGTACCTCATTTTCTCCCCCTTTGACCCTTCCACGCGGACTCCCCCTGCCTTCGTCTCATTGTTGTTTGTGTCCATGGGCTCCGAATCGGCATACGTGCTCTTTGGCTAATCTCTTCCAGTAAACCTCCTCCCTCCCCACTCTGAGATAAGCAAAAGACCAATACCATGAGATCTCACCCATATGTGGAATCTAATGAACAAAATAAACTGACAAACAAAGTAAAACCAGAGGCATGGATACATGGACAGACTATATATAGATCTTTTGTCTTGCATCCTTGCTATTATCAGTTCTCAGAGCCTTTTTTAAAGATTCCATCTGATTATCTATTTTGATGGATGTCATCTTCCAATAAAGACAGTATAATGTCTCCTTTTGCAGAAGAGGCTTTCTTGCATCTGTGTGTGTTTATGTGTGTGTGTGTTACTTCACCCACTAACACCTTCAGCATAGTAATGAATAGAAGTAACCATAGAAAACATTCTTGTTATGCTATTCATTTCAGAGGGAAAGCATTATTAAGTCTCTCATTATTAAGCATAATGCTAGCTTCATGTGGTTCATAGGTGTTTTCTTTCATTTAGAAAAAGTTCTCTTCTATTCATAGTTTGCTGAGAGTTTTTTTTATCAGCAATGAATACTGAATTTTGTCAAATGCTTTTTTTGAGGTGATTTTTTAAAATTTTGTTAATGTAGTAAATTACATTGATTGACAAATGTTAAACTGAGATAAATCCTGGTTGGTCAGGAAATTTTATCATTTTTATGTCAATGGGTGGTATTTGCTAACATTTTGTTCCAAGTTTCTGGATCTATGTCTATGATGTATATTAATTTGTAGTTTCCCCCAAATACTCCTGTGCGTGTTTGGTTTCAGGTTATCATGGGCCTCATGGAATGAGCTGGAAAGTGGAACCCTAAGCTTCCCCTGCTCGATTCAGGGAGTTTGACTGGGCCCCTTGAGTCCCACTACCCAACCATATGGCCCTGGAACTCTCTCAAGGAACTTTGCTGTGTTAACCATAAAGCTGACCTCTTTAGTTTCACGTCTCTCAGGCCTCATTGTCATTGCCTGTTGTGACCCAAACCCTGCTCTTTCAGACATTTGTCCGTTATTCTTGCTGTATCAAGTCACAGGATAAATCTGGCTCATTTTACTTCATGTTGGCCGTAAGCTGAAGATGGAGTCAACTGTCAATTTTATAGACATATTTTATTTTTTATAAGGGCACAAGAGTATCACATTTTACAGACATCTTGGGTAGGATTTATTAAACAGGTGCATGCTTTGGTCTCTCTGTCAAAGTCTCGGTTAAAATTGCATGCCTGAGACAGGAATCTAAAACTTAGTACAGGCTGTCTCTCTCTATATATATATTACATGTGTGTATATATATGTAATCTGTATATATACATATATTATATGTATATATAATATACATAACATATAGATGTTAATTTCTATATACTATATATCAATTTAATCTTTATTGAATTGTTCATTACCATTAAGTCCATTGAATTGTTAATTACCATTAAGTCCCCTTTTCCTCCCTTCCCCCAGCAATCACCACAATGGTGTCCATGCCCATGCGTCTTTTTTCCTTTTTGCTCAATTGTTCATCTTTGCATCTCGTATATAGTTTTGCAAAACACTTTACTCACATTCAGCACTAAGAAGCAAATGTTCCCAGGTACACTTCTAGCAGCTGCTTTGTGTCTGGAATGCCTTTTTGGTCCAAGGCTTCGTGCGGCTGTGCACCTGGGCTTCCCTGCCACCCTTCCCTAAAATCTCTTTTTATGTGTGTAATGTGTTTTGATTCATTTCATTGAAACACTTTCACCAAATATTGGTTTCAAAATACTCAAGTCTTTCAAATTAGCTTCACCTTCTTCATAGGTCTTCTTTAACTACAAATGAATATTATTTTTATTTAAATAAACTATCAGTGTTCTACCTTCCAAAATACTCGTAAGATCACTTAATTTGTTATCCAAATTATACATAGTTTTGCATGACAAACCCTATTTAATTTTCTATATTTATTTAATTATCTAAATCTATACTGTCCAATAGAAGTATAACATGAGCCACATATGAAATTTTAAATGTTCTAGTGGGAAATTAAAAATTCAAAAAGAAACAGGTAAAATTAATTTTAGTACTATATTTAATCTGGCTCCCTAGATCCAAAATGGTTTTTTTTCAACATTTAGTTAATAAGAAAGAAATGTTAATGATGATATTTTATATACTTTGTTTCACATTGAGACTTCAAAATCCAGTGGATATTTAATATTTAAAACACATCTCAACCAGAGAGTCACTTTTCAGGCGCTCAGAAGCCACCGATGGCTGCTGGCTACCATGTTGGGTGTCAGATACAGATAGTACTTTTGAGGTCATTTTTAGCAACCACGATAAAGCAGCTCTGGGATTTGGTTTGTCTGGCATGCTAATGAGCCATATCTCACCCATATACAAACTGGTAGAGGAAATGCTAAAAACTACAGACAGTATCTTTGGCTGCTTTGAAGACTTTTCGTCACTGGGCTCAGGGTGGCCACGACTAAGGCTGGCCCTGGCACTTGTCAGTTCTGAGAATGAGACTGGTAGCAGTTTTGTCTCCATATTCCCTGCCTCCTAAGTAAGCATCACTTTTGTCATTTCAAATCCATAATTTGTTGTGAAATCAGATAAGAACATTGATGTGATTGAACAGAGAGTTGAAAATATAAGATATCACTAAGAATTAAAATGGAAAATTTCTTCTGACTAAACTTTAGACAGGCTACTTCCTGCCTCTAAGCTCCTGACTAGAAAACTTGCGATTATCCATTTTTTTTCTTTTCCACGGTAATAGCAAAAATTATGTTTTAGTCAGGACCCAAGTTAATGAAGGGATGTTAGAAAGTTAAATATGTAATCCATCCTCTTCTTAAAATTTAAAAAGTTTGTTTTTATTAATTATTATTAATATCCTTACTTTTTGGCCATTTTTCTTTGCCCCTCTGACATATAAGTCTCTTTAAAAGCTTTTTGCCAGGTATACAACCCAGGAATATCTTTCTCAAGGACCTGGTCACCATCGCTGTGAAAGGAAGACCTCAGGGAAGACAGCCCCCTGTCTCTCGGTGTCTCAGGGAGGCAAGGAGCCTACCGGCAGGCACCTAGCTGGAGCTCTGTGCTTCCAGAGACCATTTATTCCCCTTCGTGTAAAACCAGGTTGCATAAAGCAAACACAGATGGCCTTCTCCCCCAACACACATGCGCGTGCACACCAGTAACACAGACACAAAACCATTCAACTCTGGCGTTTGTCAGCGCAATTTTTGCTTTGACACCACCCGAATGAATTCACTCTCTTCTCTGATTTAAAGGAATCTGGTTTTGAACTTCTAAGTATCCAATGCAGCTCCTTTTCTGGAAGTCAGCATCAATCACATAATCAAAGGCTCAATGGTTTGGCAAATGGGAAGAATCAACTCTATCTTCTCCTACTAAATCTTCTTGTGACCTTGGGAAAGCTGCTGATACTTTGATAAATGTTTTCCTGCTCTGCAAGATGAGAGGCCTGGGTAGGGAGACCTCTTAATCTGCCTTTGAATTCCGAACCTCTTTGATTCTATTCTTGCTGCAGCTGTGTTGATTATTTGGCTAACTCAGTGCTCATGTTTTTAATCACTTAATTTACATCTACTTATATACATGACATAGGAGACTTTGCTTTTTTAAGTCTGATGATTATTTTCAAATTTACAACGAGAAATGAATTACACACGTATGTCACCTGAGGATGAAAATGAAGTCCAATTTCCTTCCATCTATAAAGCAGCTGCTATCACTGTTTGCTGACTTGCATATCATTACCGAATGCTTCAGCACATCATTTTACTTGTTGACATTGTGCAAAGTCAGCTCTCAGACTGCTCATAATTGTGGGACCCATGATTTGCTTTTTTTCATTTCACTACAGGAAAAGATATGATTAGCAGTCAAGTTGCATCAGACATTCTTAGGGTACTTTTGAGAAGTGTATGCTGTAATTTACCTTAACCGAAACACCAAAATTGCTATTTCTTATGGTGTGCATTGTAAAATTGAATATACATGTGGGATATTGAAATTAGCATGCTATGCTTCTGGTGCCACCATTTTTATCAAAATACATCTAGGAATTGGAATAGTTAGCTTGAGGATCATTTACTAGGTCCCCCCCACCCCAGTATTTCCCATATTTCTGTGCACTTTAGAATTACTTAGAGATCTTTTAAAACTTCCAAAGCCCAGGCCACACTCCAGACCAATGAAAATGGTCTCTGGTGGCGAAACAAAAGCTCAGTCTTTTTTAAAGCTCCCCGGGTGTATCAGTGCACACACACGTGGGAACCACGGCGCTGGGCTCTGAGTAGAGTACTCTGAATGCATGATTTCTCGCAACCACCTTAGCAGGTGCACATCCTGTTATATATAACCTGTAGTCCATAATACCACAATTAAGTGCTTGGACACATATTTACTTTTGGAAAATTCAGTCGGGTGACAAAAATAAGTGGGAAGGAAATTGAATGACATTACTTCAGCTCTCTAAGTGGCCCAGTGATTGGAAATTTGAAACTCCCAGCTTGTCTGAAGTGAGAAAAGGACATCAGGCTGTCTCCCTGCTGTGTATCCAAGATCTAGTCGTGACAATGTCCAAAAGGAGACAATTACCAAAGGATCGCAGGCTCATCTAAAGGGGAAGTGAAAAGAAACAAATACATGGAAGAGAAAATCTGGGTGTGGATGCATAACTTAGTATTCACAGACAACGGCCTGCAGGGTGTGTAGGCTGCCACACTCGTGAATCTGGAGTGTTCCCTCAGTGGGAAAAGCTAGCCCCATTGGTCCAGATTTTTTTACCCTATAGGAGTGTTTTCACTGGATTATATTTTAACACAGGACTTATCAGCTTGTTTGAGAGGTATTTTAAGAAATATTTCTAGTACCTTTATTGTTTATTACAGAACTCAGTGAATATTTCAGGAATAATCCATGAGAGCTATTTTCCCCTCGTGCTGGGGTCTGAAAATGCTGTGCTTTCCTATAGGAAATAGTGCATTTTTACCTTATCAACAATATAATTCTCAGAACTCTACTTTTTCCTGTGTTTTGACCAGAAAGTTTAGACACTAATTAGTGCCTCTGTTTCATAATCAAAAAAATCTAGAAGCACAAAATTTTACACACTAATATTCCATCTGAAACAATATATCTTTAATTGCTGTTGCCATCATTTTTAACACATATGTGTTTTATAAGCAACCTTGCATCTTACAAATACATTTATAGATATTTAATCTTATAGCCCTTGCAAGATGACTACCACAACCTGTGAAGTTTCTCACAACACATAAGGTGCGAACATATTCTCACATAGAGCAGTGCTACTCTCATATTAGCAGGATACTTGCAGCATTCAGTGAAGAGTATTGAATAAAACCAAGGGGGGCGGGCGTAGAATCAAGGGTGGAAAGTGGGGATGGCTGGGTGCGGGGAGTGGTGGCGGAAGAATGGAGACAACTGTACCTGAACAACAATGAACAATGTGAAAAAAATAAAAAGGAGTATTGAATAGATATGTAGTGCAAAAAAATGATGAAAACCCTACACCATCACAAACCTGTGTTAATCTTGAGATAAATGTTAGTTCTGCTCTAAAGCTCCTGAATAACAGAACATTTGCTGTGCTTCCAGTGGTAGAGTCTCTTAGCACTCAGAGGCAAATCTCTGAGCGTTAAGAATCAGAAAAGTGGAGACAGGCCAAGCTTAGTACCTGAGCTGCCATACGTAGTATGCAGGGTTTTGTTTGTGTGTTTGTTTTTCTCTTTTTAAAATCATTGTTATTGTTATTCTACTACAGTTGTCCTGATTTTTCCCCTTTCACCCTCCTCTGCCCAGTCCCTCTCACAGTCAATCGACCCCCTGCTCCCACAGTCAGTCCCCACACTGTTGTCCGTGTCCGTGGGTCATTCAAACACGTTCTGACCAGTCTCTTCCCCTTCTTTCCACCATGATCCCCCTTACCCCTGCCCTCTGGTCACTGTCAATCTGTTCCATGTTTCCATGCCTGTGATTCTGTTTTGTTCATTAGTTTATTTTGTTAGTGTGTAGTGTTTTAGGGACTGAAAAATAATTTGCCTTAAAATAATGCTGAATATAAACTTAGCTTTACCTAGAATTATCTGTAGCTGTCACTTCCCTGTCACTGATGCATGCCACATCCATCACGGTGCATGGAGAACACAAGAGCCCTGCAATGTATTTGCCCTCAAGGAAATTCAGTGCTTTGTGTTGCTGTAACCCTTTCCATGGGTGTCATTTATTCACCTAAAGGCAGATTTCCTGAGACTCTGATACAGAAACCCATGCAAGATGAGTCCCCACCCAGCCTCCAGATCTCCAGAAATGATGGGGACTTCCCCCTGGCAAGCAGCTCTGTCACCAACACACAGAAGAGTGCCTGGTGCAAAGCAGGGGCTAAATAAAAAATGCTGAATGAGTAATGAGGGAATCTCCACACCCAGCACTGAACAGCTTTTTATATTTACTTACATGTTGATAAGCATTTATTTTATCACCAGTTCTAAGCAGTAATACTTTATCATTTTCCATAACTACAGCATCATGCTTTTTCATTTGTATTATCATAATTATACTTTCTCACACTTTAACACTGAGAATTTACGTGCCAGGCACATTGTAATGTGCTTCGCATGTTATCTCATTTAAATCTATTTAAATTATTATTTGCTTTTATAATACAGGAAAAAAACTTGGAGATATTTTTTAAAAACCTGCCTGAAGTATACAGGCAGTATACCATGTTAGAGCTCAAATCTGAACCAAGATCCACTCTAAGGCTTATACCTTTATCCTCACACTTGTAAAAGGAAAAATCTTTCTTGTAGTGAAGAGATACATTTTTCCTGGGAATAGTAAGCATATAATAAACCAATTCTCACTCTTCAAAATCAAGAAAAAAAGTATATTATATACTCAGTTATTTTTACACAATTTTTATCAGCTTTGCATATACCATCTTGACTCATCTCCACTTCTTTACAATTCTACTTTAGTCTCTAAAAGTTATTTTACATAAAGTATGTCTGCTTGCCTTTGCCTTCTGCTCTACACTTCTATCAGAATGACTTTTGCTTAATTTCGTATATGAGCTTTTATTACCACAGAGCCTTATCTGGGTTTTGCTACCTGTACCTTGGCATTCAGTAAACCTGAAACACATCTTCAAAGTTCAGTTTCCCTGCACGTTATGTCATTAAATACTTTCTGTTAATATAGTAAAGCTTCATGGAGTGCCTACTATTTCTCTAAAACAAAAAGAGACCAATAATTTATTACCCATTTCCTGCCATCAGAGTCTACTTTTCTTATAAAGACAAGACACAGTACAAACAGTGGAAAATTAGCATGGTAAGTATACTGGAAAGGCGCTGTCTTGAACATAAACAAGTGTGTTGTTCCAGGTGACCTCAAAAATAAAAGTAAACTTTCATGATGGCTCATCCTTGTCATAAAAACATAAATGTGAATGACCATAACATACTCATACACAAAGACACACATTTAAAATTCCAATAGATAAATATTCAGAATTGCTAAATTTCATTTTCCAAGTATTTATAGTCAATTATCTGCATCTATAATTCAAAAACCAGGATCACAAAAAATATGTAGCCATTAAAAATTAAATGATCTACAAAGATGGGAAAGGAATGCAAGATGCTGACATAATCCCTTTGGGGATTTCAAAGAGGTATGCCTTTTCAATGTCCTTTGGTTACGGTTGTTTGGTGCAGCTTTAATGTTAAGTGCTACCTCATTATGTCCCGTGGGAAAACTTCACTTCCAGAAGCGAATGGAGCAAACCCTGGGCACAGACTGCACTTTGGAAAATGTTTATTAAGCATATTTGAATCAAAGGCACTAGTATTACCTGTCCCTAGAATTCAAAACCATGTCTTTTAAATCAACTGACATTCTGCACTGAAGGCTTTATTCATTTACTTTTTAAAAAACTGGTTATCAGGATGTGAATAGGTAGTGATAGCTTTGGGTCAGTAAAAACAAAGAGTCCTAAAATGAAAAAGAAAGGATTGAAAAGGAATTGTTGTGTTTTCCTAGTTTCCACTAATTTGTTGCTGTGTATTTTGTTTTTCTCACTATTGGTTAACCACTGGTAATGATATATTCATACACTATTTTAATATATTAATAATCACTTTGAAATTATTATCTCACATATTCTTCACAAAAAGAGAATTCAGAGTTATGCAGACACTGATTGGCCAACAGACATACTGAGATTTATAGACATAAAATGACAGAGATCACATAAGTGCAAAGACGCCAGTGCTTGGGATGCCTGGGGTGGCATGCTTACCTGTGGACCATGGTTGGCCCTCCAGGAAAAGGAAATCCCTCAGCCTGGTCATGAGCTTTCCCCCACCCTAGGGAAAGTGAGCCAGATTACATCTGACACTAGAGGAAGCAGACAGAGTAAAGAGTAAAAAGGAAACTACTTCTCATTGATCTGAGAGCCTAGGAGTCCCAGAGGATTGACATAAAACCAGAAATGTTCTCCTACCTTTTTTATGCCACTCTATTTAAGAGGGTTTAGTTGTTTTCATATAGTATCTTCATGTTTGTCTTAATTATTATAGAAAAATGTCTATTTCTCTCTCTATTCATCTTCATCCATTTATGCATTCTCTATTCATTCTCATCCTTAGTCTATTTTTCTTCTCAATTCCTCCACCTACTCCACACCATACCTCATTTCTTGACATCCGGATGGCTCTAATAACACTCTCTTTGCTCATAAATTCTCCTTGACACAAGTCACTAAAGATAAGACTGCCGTACTAAATCTTAACTTAAATATGGCTGGTATAAAATTGTTTCCCCTGCTTAGAAGTCTACTATCAATTCTAATTTGCTTTGTAATAAAGCACATTGCCTTAACCTTGCACTGAAAACCTTTCTAATCTGATGTCACCAGATGTCCTTTACTGAAATCACCCCTTAGCTACTCGTTTCAAATCCCATTTCTTCTATATAATCTTGTCCAACTAAATAGGCACCAATTTAATTTGTTCCCTAATCTTCCATACTCCTTATTATCAGAACATATTATACAACAATATTTTATCTTTCCATTTGTGTTAAGATGCCACCAGAATGAAGGGAGCACAAGTTAGATTTCTTTTCAGCCCACTCCTGCCACTCACCCAGGAAGGACACACCTGGGAAAAGTTAGGTGACCACTGAAATAAACTGAGTTAATTCTGCAGGCCTCCTACACGAAAAAGCAAGGAGGTGGGGGGGGCACATTTCTTCATAAGAATAATCCTCAGCATTAAATTGCCTTAACTCATCAAGCAATGCATTGAAAACTAGATTGGAATATCTCTTTCTTCTATCCCAGCTTGAGTTTTTTGTTCATATGATTCAAAAACGTGAAGATTCCAATTTTCTACAGGCAATATAGATGATTCTATGAACAGCATCAGTGTTAGGACATGCACGGAGAAACAAGCATGACAATGAATAAGCTGCACTTTTAAGCCTAGTGGATAAATCATAATGCATTTACATTTGGAAGTATAACAGCCAGATCAAATGTATTCTCTATTCAAGAAAATAGCATTTCAAAAGGGAATGGCATTATCAGAAACATATAAAGAAGATTGAAATGAACCATTTCTTGCTGGACACTAATACAGGCAGCTATTTTCTCAAGTGAGTAAAGGCAAAAACTGCCAATATTTGGCATAGACTTTGAGAGAGGCCAAACTGAGCTTAAATACCTGCTTTCATAACTTACTAGCTGTATGATTGTGAGCAAATTATGTAATCTCACTGAGCCTCAGTCTTATCCCGTGGAAAAATGACATAATGGCCCCTTTCTCAGAAGATTGTAATGAGAGGTTAGTATAATATCATTGTTGAAATCTTTACCACAATAGATGCAAGTTAATTGCTAGCTTTCCAGCCCTTCTCGAGGTACATGGATAATAAAATTATTCAAATGGGCTTTGGAGTCAACTCTACCACATTTTATATACAAAGAGTTTCCATTACTTACAAGCTGTATGATATCTGATGAGTTATTCACCATCGCCTGACTTCACTTTTCTTAACCGTTCAAGAAGGAGACTGTCTCCTACCTAATTTGCCTGCGGTGGCTGTTGTGAGCATAAACAATGATTGTGAAATTGTAAGTGCTCAATTTAACAGTTTGCCAAAGAGAAATTAAATTATAGAATATTTTTCATCTTCATTTTTCAAAATCAAGGGATAATTTGGGAAGGGGGTTAGCCAAATGAATAAAAACTGACTTGTTTGCGTGTCCTACCACAAAAAAGCAACAACTGCTACTTACCCTTCAAACATTTGTTAAGCACCTACTTTGTGCCATTTTGCTAGATGTCACATGCCTGGCTCAAGAGCAGAGATTCTGGAGGCTGAGGGCTTAGTTTGCATCCCAGTTCAGCCGCTTCCTAGCTGATTGTCTTTAAATGATTCTTTTAATCCCTGTGCCTGCACTTTCTCACCTGCACAACCTGAGAGTGAAAATACTTACTTACCTCAGAGTTGTTGTGAGGATTAAATAGTATAAGTCAATAACACACTAGTAAGTATTCTGTAAGCACCAGGGATTATTTCATAGTTTTAGGCACTTTCACAAATTACTAAATGTTCACAATACTTCTTTGAGCTAAGTACACTTATTACCATTTGACAGAAGGGATAGCTGAGGCTCAGAAAACTCAATGGTTCCCTAACTAGACAAGCAGCAAATGAAAACATCAAACCCTTGTTTTTCTATCTCCTAAACTCGTCTGTATTTTATATATCATAATAAAGCCCCCATTATGTTCCATCTCTTTTGTTCCTTTATATTCTTTTGTTTCTTACATATTCAAGTATTTAGAATTATATTTTATTATACATGTACAACAAAGCTTTTACTATCTCAGATCCAACATTCCCTTTTAGTGCACACTTACCTAACATTATAAAGATGTACTGGCGTGGAGTGGTATTTGAATAGCAGTGCTATGCTCATAAACTTTAGTTTCAAGAACCTCTCTTTTCTTTTTATTATGGAAAATTCAATCATCTACATAAATATAGAGAACAGTATAATGGATTTCCTTGTATAATTATCAACTCATGGCCCATATGGGTTCATCCATACTGCCCAACTGCTTGAATTATTTTGAAGTAATTTCCAGAGAGTATAGCATTCAGTTTTTAACTATTTCAGTATGAAATAGTGGCAATTTGGCAAGACATTGTTACAATTCTATTATTGTCCATAAACCAGCAAAAATTGCATTGTAAAAGCAAATCACAAGTCTGAATCCACATTTCCCTATCTTATGATTTTTAAAAGTATTTGTTTGTTTTAAGCCAAATAAAAGTAAAGTCCTCATTTGGAGATTCTTTTTCCTGTCTTAATTCTCCTTTATTCTATAGTTCTATGAAAATTTGTTTCTTTTTTACTCTAGCATTTTTGGGTGTAAGAAAACAGGCTGTTTTTCGCTCTTTTGAGTGTCCTTCAGTCTGGACTAGGCGAACACAACCCGTGGTATCATTGAACTTGATTTTCTGATCACTGAGTGTCCTGAAAGTGTCCTGAATATTTGATCTAGATGTTTAATCATATTCAGGTTTGATATTTTGACAATAAATATCTTTTCAATAATGTAACATTTTAAAGTTGATAGATCTTGCTTATTTATCTAGTGCCTTTCTATGATATTTTTGAATCACTGAACTAAAATTAAATTAATTTTGGCAGGGTGCATTTATATTTTTAACATTCTGTTTAGTGTAGACAACAATCTGGGTATAGGATTATTTTAACAGCTATTATTTTTTGGTTAACACAGAAGTTTTGATATTCTGGATACTTGTGTCCAGATACTTGTATGGATTCCAGTAAAATGACTATTAATGTCCTTTTCCTTCCAGTGTGTCGGTGTCCTTTATTAAACTGATAATTACTCACCCTACTTTATACTCTGGCTCTGCTTATCTGAAGGCAAATAAGTACCCAATGATCAAACATAAATGAAAGAGATAAATATTCCTGAAGGATTTGGAATGGGATTCTTATTTTTGCCTCTTCCCTGACTTTCCAGCCAATTAAGAAAACTAAAGTTGAAGAAAACTACATCAAGTTGACTTTTCTCTGTATTTTACCTTGCAATGGAGAGAAAAAGGCACCAGGAATCATGACGTTTGCCTAAAGCTGGCTGTATCATTGGTGTGCTCTCATGTCTTGGTACATGTGTGAGAAAGCGTATTGCCACACCTTTCTTTTCTTTTTTTATTGTTGTTCAAGTGCATTTGTCTCCATTTTTACAGCACCACACCACCCACCCCATGCATCCCCACTGGCCCACTTTGGCTTTGTCCATGTGTCCCTTATACATGCTCCTTGATGGTCTGTCCCCTATTATCCCTACATGCATAAGAAAGCATATTGTCACACCTTTCTGAGGAAGGGAGAGAGCAGAGCATCATTCCTTTTCCTACACCCAAATGACACACAGGAAGTCACCTTAGCTCAGGCCATTTTCTGCCATGGGACACAGCAAAAAGGGCTAACCATGTATGCAAAAAACTAGTGTCTAAAATACCCAGAGATTTAGAGACTGGCCTCATTGCCTTGAATTACAATTCCAAGAAAATAGAAAGCAGTTTAGAATGCAGGGTGCATGTTTAATGTATTCTTATTCAGGTCACGGCCAGAGATGAATTGTTGCCTCGTGTAACCAGGAGTGATTCAAGCCTGGGCTGAAGTAGAGGGTATCACCGAACTCTCTTAGGGCATTAGCACACAGCCTACACCCGAAAGGAGAGGAAGCTGAGGAACACCCCATGAAACACCAAGGAGAGCCCAAACTCATTCACTGGATAGTTAGAATTATTGTAGTGCTAAGGTTTCATGGAATAACAAAGGTTTACATCACATAATGAATGTCTTGTTTTCCAGGGAAATAAATAATGAAGAGAATACATGAAAACATTCACATGCTTTGGCCTTTGATGGGGTTCCAATTCATATTCAAGTCTGTAATAACCAGTATTATTGATATGTGGTAAACTGAGACGCGTATGTATTGTTGATGTTATTGTGGTAAATTGTAGGAAAGAGATTTTGCTGTCAGATACACAACACATATCTCTAAATACACAGTTATTAAGCAGGAGACCATCTAGTGCTTTGTGCGGTTCCGTCCACATCGACTGTGGTAGACTTTGGGATTTGGGTTATTACATTCACATTCTCAGTCACTGCATAAATCTGACATGATTGGCTCCCGGTGAAATATTCCATCTTAGGTCAATTATATTTTCCTGCTGAATATGTAGAAATTTGGAATAGTATTTGACATTTTTGCCAATTATACATTTAGGTTAAGTGCTGTCTCTTCCAATGCTATTAAATCTTGCATAACTTTTCTTTTGAGACTGCCAGCGTGAAATCTAGATGGAGAGAATGTTTTAAGTGCAGGGTATTCAGTTCGACCTGGCTCTTCTCCGCATGAGACCGAGCTGCAGAAGCCGAAGGCAAGCTTTCATGACTTGGCAATTGCATAATAACAGTTTAAGTAGTCTGAGTTCTTTTTATAAGTTTCCACTATTTTTGTGGGTGGCAACATGGGTTAAAATTCTTTTATCACTAATTAGTACAAGGTGAAGAGTAAAAGGTGTTAGAAAATATAATTGCAAAAAGCATCAAAACAGGAGAATATAAAGTGTCAATTTATGAACTTCAATTGATGATTCATATGGAATATTTTTCCTTAAATGAGTTTAAAGATTTTCAAACTAAATATTACAGGTCTGATGTTTGCGGGTTAAATTTAAATCCTCTGTTCCACACAGAAAATACACTAAGGAAGAACTACTATTGAAAGTAATTGTGTTTGGAAAGCTGTGAATCACGATGTTCCTATGATTTGTTAAGTTATCCCTCTAGGTTGTTAAGGACTAATAGCTAAGTAACAAGACATTTTCCTTTATAGAGAAGGGTGAAATGTACTTTTTCAAAGTAGTGATACTGTGATATTGACTCAAAACAATGAAATTAAAAAAAACTAAATTTTCTCTGGAAAGAAAATACTTAAAAGAGAAATAAAAACATCCCAAATATTAAAACACCTGACTTATACACAGAAAAAAATAGTATATGTCCTTTACATACCCAACTTATTGTGTGTGATACATTTTACAGATTCATTTTTTTCAACATTTCTGTCAATAATTGAATTGACATGCTCAGGATAAGTTGATAATCTTCCTACTACTAAATCTTGTTCTTATTGTCATAAGCAAATACTATAATGGTTGTTATTTTTTTTTATTTTGACTCTGCATAGGAACCCCACTGGTAACTTTTGTTATTACATTCCCAGCCATTCCTCTGCAAAATAAAATAAAAATATATTCCAAAAATATTTTGGGAAAATATTCCATGATCATAGGTACCTTAACTGGAAGAAACTCACCTACATTATTAATGATCACAATGTAATTAAATCAAAACCATTTACACTTTTAATATAAAGTTGCATTGCTTCATAATTAACCTAAATGGAGGATAAAGTAATTAATTTTTAGGAAACGATTTCACTGTACAAAGTTAAATATCAATTAATATGTATATTAACTTGCCAGTAGTGTTTTGAAAAATTAATTTACTCCCAAACTTTCAGAGCAGCAGAACTTTCTCCTGTGTCATCTCAATGTCAAGTAATTCACATGCAAAACACACAGCGAATTTAATTACAATAATCACTAAAAATGTAATTATGGTTCTATTTGACTTTTTATATTTGAGTCTACCATCCTAATTTTTAATGGTATAACCTGATAGACTTTCTGTAAATCGCTAACAGCTCTTCCAGGGATTTCCTGTAAAAACTTATATTTACATAAGCCATCTTGACAAGCTTGAAATTTCCTCTATGACAAGGTTCATTATTAGCTAAATATGGATCAAAAATAGTGTTCTTTTTTCTAGGAGGTAGAATTGATTGCATTGCAAATCATCTGGTAGTTTTTATGTAGCTGGTGATCTTTTTTAACATTTCTAATACAGCATGACAAAAACAAAACAATAGCTGTTATTCTCATAGTTGGCCATAGAATTACACAAAGATATTTACTGCATATATAAAAATATCTTAAATGAATCATTTTACTGTAAAATTAATATAGTCTGGCTTAAGGAAGAAAGATATACTTCCTATTTTTTTCTTAAGATATATAGAAGAGAAATATTTTTGGAATATTAACTGATCAATTTCTTTTTTTATCAATAATTTTTTATTGTTGTTCAACCACAGTTGTCTCCATTTTCTCCCCACCAAGCTCTCCCACCCCATCCATCCCCACCTCCCACCCTCGAACCTACTCTCTTTGGCTTTGTCCACATGTCTTTTATACATGTTCCTGAAATCCCTCCCCCTATGTTTCCCCATTATCCCTCTTCCTCCTCCACTCTGGTTACTCTCAGTCTGTTCTTTATTTCGATGTCTCTGGTTATATTTTGCTTGCTTGTTTGTTTTGCTGATTTAGGTTCCACTTATAGGTGAGATCATATGGTATTTGTCGCTCACTGTCTAGCTTATTTCACTTAGCATAATGCTCTCCAGTTGCATCCATGTTGTTACAAAGGGTAGGAGCTCCTTCTTTCTTTATGCTGTATTCCATTGTGTAAAAGCACCACAATTTTTTGATCCACTCATTTACTGATGGGCACTTAGATTGCTTCCAGCTCTTGACTATTATAAATTGTGCTGCTATGAACATTGAGGTGCATAGGTTTTTTGAATTGGTGTTTCAGGATTCTTAGGGTATAATCCCAGTAAGGAAAAAATCCCATTTGCTATAGCAACAAGAAAAATAAAGTACCTAGGAAGAAACCTTACCAAGGAGGTAAAAGATGTGTACTCAGAAAACTACACAACACTGAAGAAAAAAATTAAGGAAGACACAAATAAATGAAAGCATATACTGTGTTCATGGATTAGAACAATTAACACCATCAAAGTATCCACACTACCCAAAACAATTTATAGATACAACACAATCCCTATTAAAATAACAATGACATATTTCACAGATATAGAAAAAACATTTCAAACATTTATATGAAACCATAAATAACCCTGAATAGCTGCAGCAATTTTAAGAAAGAAACACAAAGTAGGAGGGATCACAGTACCTGATATCAAACTATATTACAAGTCCACGGTAACCAAAACAGTCTGGTACTGGCATAAAAACAGACACATAGATCAACAGAACAAAAGAGAGAGCCCAGAAATAAACCCAAGTCTCTATGGTCAATAAATATTTGGGAAAAGGGGCAGAAGCATAAAATGGAGTAAAAATATCCTCTTCAACAAATGGTGTTGGGAGAACTGGACAGCTAGATGTAAAAAAAAAAAAGAAACTGGAGCACCAACTTACACCATATGCAAAAGTAAATTCAAGGTGCATAAAAGATTTAAATATAAGCTGAGACACCATTGAAGTCCTAGGGGAGAACATAAGCAGAAAAATCTCAGATATTCCACACAGCAATATTTTCACCAATATGTCCCCTAGAACAAGGGACATAAAGGAAAGAAAAAACAAGTGGGATGTCATCAAAATAAAAAGCTTTTGCATGGCTAAATAAAACAGCATTAAAATGAAAAGAGAACAAACCATATGGGAAAACATATTTGCAAATGAGACCATGGACAAGGATTTGATCTCCAAAATATATAAAGGACTCACACGAGTCCATTCCAGAAAGACAAACAACCCAATTAAAAACTGGGCAAAAGACCTGAACAGACACTTCTCCAAGGAGGACACACAGAGGGCCCAGTGACATATGAAAGGATGCTCAGCATCACTAACCATCAGGGAGATGCAAATTAAAATCACAATGAGATACCACTTCACACCAGTCAGAATGGCCATCATAAACAATCAATTTCTCATCTTATTACTGGATATGCCAAGTTGCCACATGGCTCCTTGGGAAAGCTAATGTCATTAGGCTAAAAAACATTAGTTGTTCAACCTAAAGTTTCAAAAAACTTGTTTTATCATTGGCTTTTAAGAAAGAAATGCTCTTTCACAGGACTTGAAGTGTGTGGATGTCCACGGAAGACTCAGGGTACAGAATCTGTGCTCTGTCCTCCAGATAGAAGATTGAAACCTTCCTGGGGTCCTTTCAAGCGGAGCTGCCGGGGCAGTGGGAATCCGGGTCATGCTCAAGGGATTCCCAGTGCAGAAGGGTCTGTAACCTGAGTTTGTTACAGACTTGTTAACTTGAGAGATACAAAAGTAGTAAGAAAGGCATATCTGAAATGGTGTTCAAGTGGTACTTCAGTAATAACTGAAGAAGCGACAGAGAAGGAGGTCCTAAGGGTGTCCTCTGCTCCCAAATAAGGTGTTAGAAAGAAGAGATGAGCTTCCTGTGCCCTAAGGGGGGGTATAAAGGTGGGTTAGCAGAGCCCACAGAGCAGAAGGGGCCTCTGGGATTCTGTCCCCTAGGGAAGCACAGATCATATGAAAATCTTTAATCAACCAAGGAAACCCTAGACGGATCCCATGTTGATTGAGAAACAACCTAGTTTACCTCAATTGTCAAGGTTACATTTTCTGTCTTCAGCAGAAACGGGCACTCCCGAGCTGAGCGGAAATAGAGAAAGACATGGAGAATATAAGAAAAATAAAATTGCATTTGTTGTTCACTGACAACCAACGCCATCCCTTCCTGGTTCCAAAACCTTCAGTCCGATGTTGTCCCCCCACACAGCCACGTCTCTTGGCACTTTCCAAAGTGAAGGGATTAAAGCAGTGGCAATGCACACAGCACACTAAAATCACCGAGCGCCGTGCTCAGCGTGGGAGATCAGCGTACAAACTGGAAATCTGGTGGCAGGTGGAAAAAGAAATGACAGCCACACCCCCCAGCCCTGAAGAAGCCAGCAGCATTTATTGATTTATTTTTAGGCCAGTGGTCATTTCTGGAAGTATTCATTTGAAGATTCTGATCAAGGCAAAATGAATTTTAAAATGACCCCCCAAAATAAATCTCTTTAAACATGCACCAGAGGACAGGTGGGTCACCATGTGAGGGCCACTGGGATGAAAGTCCTTGTAACAGGCGGATGATGGGGCCCAAATTGGCACTGCAGAGTGTCAGGTGAAGAAAATCAGAACTGACTGAAATTTTAACTGTGGTGTCTGTATCCACCCAGCATTTTGTCTAAGTGGTAGTTATGGTTGGAAAAGCTCATCAGAATGCCAGTAATCACCTGGATTTTTTTCCTAAGGTCCTCGTCATTGGTGACTGCAGTGTGACACTGGGCTGAGAAACACTGTGTCCCGAACAACGGTGTGCACAGATGCCACTCCCTGCGCATGGTCACCATTCAAAACATAGGTCCTTGGTAGGTTTGGGACGCACTGGCACTTCCGCCCTGGCTCCTACCGCCCAATACAGTGCACCCCACTTACACGAGAAGGTGCTTGGTTAATAGTCCATAATTACTGCTCTCACTCTGGTTTGCCTTTGATGAAAATATTTATAATATTGTTATCAACCAGACTGATAAGGAGGGTGCTATTTTGTGTTCATATTTTTGAAAAGTGGGTAGATATTGGGGGTCTTCTCTTTTCTTGAGGGTGCTGCTATCTTTCTTAGCTTGTTTGAGATTGAATTCATCTCTCTAAATTTTTGATATTTAAAGCTAATCATTTATTTTATGATCATATATTTGTTTATTTCTTTTCCCCTCCACATCTAATCGGCAAGTATTATATTTACATAATTAATAGGCCAATAACAGCCTAAGTATTTTATTTACATATTTAATAGGCTAATACTATTCAATTCTAGGGAGACTCTTTAGAATTACTAGGATTTTAACTATGATAAAATATATTTCTACTTTAAAACATGTATTATTGTGTGGATCATTCCATCAGATGACTGCAAATGTTATCTGTCACAGGCCTTCATGACAAAGAACACATTCTCTCATCTACAAAAAAATCCTAGTGATGCAGTCTCTATAAGTAAGCAGCATATTTCTATAAGAGAGTTCATTACTAATAAAGATTAAAGAAAAAATATGTTAGTATGCAGATCCTTTTTATCACAATAACATTTACTCAAAGATCATATAATCTAGCTTCACAGCTTCAATTAAAAATTAATTAGCTGTTACTAATACGTGATGATATTAATCAGCATCAGCATCAGCATTCCATTATGTTCTGCATCTCTAAAATATAATACATCATTATACTCAAAGTTTTTGCAATTGGGAAATAGTCACGTCACTGTGTTCAACATATGGCGTAAAGAAATGCAATTTCCCAACTGTATTTCTCCCTTTTGCCAGAAACATTAAAAAGATTCAGTTAAGGAGTAAAACACATACTAAAGTAAATATTATGCCCTTTTTTCAAACAGATAACCCGAAAGTAGTGTAGCTAGTTCCCAATCATCAATACTTGGAGGCCCAGAAACACCAACCTACATAGGGGAAAAGAAGTGAGCAGATGTTCATAAACACTTTTTTCCTAGCTCCTCAGCAAAGATAATGAAAAAAAACTCTTCAGAATAGAACAGGTCTGTTTAATTCACATTAAGGCATTTACTCATGAAAGATACAAATAATCCTTGGCTGAAAGTAACCTCTGAGTAAACTGCTAGGTTATAATTATAAGCTTTCCAGTGAAAAAATGCTATGACCTAATCTATACATACTTTCAATGCCTAAGTGGCATGCCTTTAATATCAGCAAAAATGGTGATAGACAGCCTGGAATCACTAATCCCTTAAATTTAGTGCTGTGGGGTATAAATTCCAATTAAACCCATTGAAAAGTTAACTGTTTCATTAAGGGACAATCCAACTCACCAATCAGGGTGGAAGCCTCATCTTGACTTTGCTCATGGCTTTAGAGCATTTCTAACTTGCCACTACAAGTTTCATCAGCAACAGCCAGGGGTTTTGCTAGGAACAAATCTCTATCTGAAGGCAATCACTAATATTAGAGTGTTGTCTTGTTCAGATACAGCTGCATGTCAAATGTACTTTTATGCCCAGATTCAACTCAGATCTATATATAACTATTGATTTAAAAGATATGCTAGAAACTATTTTAAATGTGTCTATAACATCCTAGCTATTGATATTGGCTATGAAGCCAAAGAAGTTTATTATAAAACTCAAATAATTTATTGCATTTATCCTTTAATTTATCAGGGGTTTAGCTACTTCTGTAATCTTGGGTATACCCACTTTAACTACTAATACACCCAGGATATTTTAAAGTGCATGCTAGTTGGCAGAAGTATTTAGGTGGACAATGGAACCTTTAGATTCTCTCTTGCTGATTCTGATGGGTTCTCCTCTGGTTACAGAAAACAGTGTGAATATTACCATGTGACCACACCTATGCGAGGAGCAGCTCAGGCTACTTAGTCACTCATTAGACACATAGGGTTTCTTTTAAGTCTAAAACATTTTGCTTGAATAAAACAAGGTCAAGCCATTTTTTTGCAGATAAAGGAAAATGAGCTAACAGTTGTAATGTATGGTAATACTTGCTGAGATATGTGTTAATTAATTCCTGCTCATAAAAGAGGTCACAACAAGGAAAAGAAATCAGGAAAGCTACCTGGAAAAGGTGAAATGTGAGTTGAAGTTAGAAAGTGAGCAGGAGGTAGCCTGGCAAAGAAAAAGAAGGAGGAAGATAAAAAGGCAATCCCCGACAAGGCAGTAACATTTGCTAAAAACAAGAAAAAATAAGAGACTGTGGCATATACAGAGGGTGCCCAAGTACTTCCTAGGGCCAGATAAAAGGGGAGTGGTGAGAATGAGCATGGAGTACCAGGTAGAGGGGAGTGGTGAGAACGAGTGTGGAGTATCAGGTAGAGGGCAGATAGCAAGTTCACTGTACACAGTATGGCACCCCTGCCTCCTGAGGCTATGGCAGACTTCATCAATAAACCACAGCACTTATCTTTGTCCTTTCAGGATGCTGTAACACAAATCCATAGATTGGGTAGCTTAGACAACAAACATTTGTTACTCATTGTTCTAGAAGCTGCCAAGTCCAAGATGAAGGTATGTGCAGATTCGGTATCTGTGAGAACCCTGGTTCATAGACAACCATTTTCCCTCTGTGTCCTCACAGGGTGGAAAGGGGCAAGAGAGCTCGCTGGGGTCTCTTTTATGAGAGCACAAATCTCATTCATAACGGTTCCTCCCTAATGGTCTAAGCATCTCCCAAAAGCCCATTCCCAAATACCCTCCCATTGCAGGTTAGACTTCAACATATGAATTTTGGAGGGACATAAACACTCAGTTGACAGAAGTACCCTTTCTTATGAACTTCTGCATAGTCTAAGAATTCTCAGTACAACCCAGGTAATCTCAATTAATTTACCTAAAGAGGCTACGAGGGCCAGGTCACGTATGCTGTACAAAATAGTGTGGAATCTCCGGAAGGCGAGAGAGAAATAGCAAAAGTTTTCAGTGGGTGTTTAGAAAGATCCATCGCTTGCTTTAGAAAGGTGACTGGAATAGAAGTGTGAACAGGGTATCAGAAGGCTGTGACAGGCCCTGACCCTGACCCTGACCTTGATTTCACATGTTGAAGCCTAGACTCTAAGCCTCAAATTCCGATCCAGCACATCTGATGTGGTGTCTGTGAACCTGTGTTTCTAAGTGAGCTCCCACGTTGGTCCCAATGAATGGAGAGAGGTTGAAAACTGCCGCTGTATCTGGTGCTCTGCTCCCTGGATAGCTTAAGACGACGTTCTGGATGGCTCAGGCTTCCACGGAGAAAAGGGACATCATGACCTTCAGTAAGTTACCCATGTTTGGAACATTTACAACTTTTTAATATGAAACATTGAGCTACTAAAATTGGTAAACATCCAAATTACACGTAACTTTTGATGGTTACAGAAAATCATGCGATGCTGAGCCTAGCATTCACGTTTCTGAGTAACAGAGACAGCCCCTTTTCCAAGCTCACAACCTTCTAAACCACTCTAAATCCGTGTCATCAGACAACAGAAATCTCCATACACCACAGGAATCTCCAGGTACATCACAATTCCTCAAGCCCTGAGTTATCAGCCTGGGAGTCACAGTACAAGCGCTGAATTTTGATTAATATGTGTAATTTCTTTTTTCTACTCTCGAGGAACTAGCCATGCATGGTATACAGCTGCCAGGTGCAATTTATAGTTAGCAAAAGGCAAGAAACTGGGGTAAGACCAAGAGAACACGAAAGAAAGATACAATGTTTCCTGAAACGGTCTGTCAATTTGTAGTACAACAGCAGCACCAGGCAGGAAAGAGTTCCACTCAGACAGGGACACGGGGCTGAAGACCTGCAAATGAAGACCTGGAGGCTTCTACAGACCTCGAGCGCCGGTCTCTATACTGTCCTAGGGACTGAAGCATGCTTATCATAGACATGTTTAATATTATTTTTAGAGTGCTCTGTCATCTTGTGGAATGTCTAAAAAACGCATTAAAATAAGTTTCACATGTATCCCCACTATGTTGTCCCAGAATATGTAAATTGAAAATACAAAAATATCATAATGCATAGCGTGATATCACTCTGAAGTCAACCTAAGCTGCTAACACGAACAGTGGGAGGGCCATCCATGACTGAATAAACAAAACGGGACCAGATATGTAAAATTCCAAGATTCATTGTGAAAGGAGCATCTGATAGTTCAAGTCTGATGAGAGAAGAATGCCCCAGTCCATCGTATGTTATGTATGGCAATTAAAATAAAATAGCACTGCAATTATTCGCAGGAATCTGAAATGTCATATTACAATGAAACATTCAAACCTTTTAAGGTCAGAACTATTTATTTTAGGAGACTGGTGTCAGCATAACAAGGACTAGTTAAATCTTTTGATGATAAGGTTAAATATCAGCTAAGCTTCAATTTGCTTCTTATGAAGTTTTTAAATTAATAATGCAGAAGATGATGGCGCATGATCGGGCTGCATCATCAAGAGGCCATGGTGAAAAACAGGCTCTGAGAACAGACTTGAGGGTTGTAAGCCAGTCCCTCTGCTTCGTCCTGGTGTCACCTGGGAACTTGACTTGGGAATGGCTGTTAATTAAATTAAACAAGATAACAATGTGATTTATAACACTGTATGGCATGTATTAAGGAAACAATATTAATTGATAGCATTGCTGTTGTCTTTTGCTTTTTTGTTTTTCTTATTTTATGTTTTTTAATTACCATTTACATTCAATATTATTCTCACTTGTATAGCCAGGTAGTTAGAATCTGGCAATACTGACTGGCATGTATTGGTGCTGAAGCAGAAAGAGAAATGGGGAAAATTCTGCTACCCAATCGTTTGATTTGCAGAAAGGTAAATAATGATTTGGCATCCAACACCGAAGAACACTTACGTCAAGAAACTCAGTCTAGGTGGGGGGAATGATGGTGAGAGGAGGGATACAGAGTGGAGGGGAATAAAGGGGAGGAAAAAATGTAATAGCATAATCAGTAAAATATATTTAAAACAGAGAAACTCATCCTAATTTGTTTTGAAAATTAGGAGCCTGTTGATATTAAAGGGAAGTGCAACCATTTGTTGCATGAAAAAAGAGAAGTGAAACCATTTGTTGCAAGGTCATTTGTCCCATGAAAAAAGATAATTAGTAATTAACCAATTTTCATGTTGTGCATAAGTCCCCAAAACTGACCAAAATTAATAAATATGTACTCAAGAATATAAGAAGTCATAGGACTCAAGTTGGAATTTATTTTGCTGGCAATCCACCAATGGTCGGATGTGTCAAAAGATTAACTAGACACTTAAAATTTTTTTGTTAATTTATTGGGGAGACATTGGTTAATAAAATTATATAGGTTTTAAGTGCACAATCTTTTCTTTTTTTTAAGATTTTATTTATTTATTTTTAGAGAGGGAGGGGAGGGAGATAGAGAGAGAGAGAGAGAGAGAGGAACATCAGTGCGCGGTTGCTGGGGGTTATGGCCTGCAACCCAGGCATGTACCCTGGCTGGGAATCAAACCTGGGACACTTTGGTTCCCAGCCCGAGCTCAATCCACTGAGCTATGCCAGCCAGGGGTCTAAGTGCACAATCTTATACCACATCATCTGTATGTTGAATTGTGTGTTCACCACCCAAAGTCAAGTCTCTTTCCATCTCCACCTATCCCCCTTTTAAAATTCTGTGATGGGATTCATTTTAACCCAGTGACATTTTCACAAATAAATCAACAAAATCTATCTTAAAATTTTCAATTTTCATTTTGCAAGACTGTTAATGGAAATGATGCCAGCAGGAAATTTCAAATGTACCTCTTTAGACATTTCTGTAATGCAATGAAAACTAGCAAAAATGTTGACTTTTGCATATTAAAATATCAAGGAGCAAAAAGTGCTATCCATGCATTTGAAGAACAAATTATTGGTTATTTTTCAAAAATGGAAATAATAACTCTTGAAAATAACGTAAGAGGGAATATAATATACTAAGTTGGCACTCTGGCTGGTACATTTAATTGCTGCAACACAATTAGTGCCAACATTCAAGAGCTGAGTGAAAACATTCTGCCCTCCACAGATAAGCAATTAGCTGTTCCAGGGGAAAATATATATCTGTAAAGGGGAAAAAAAAAACAAAACAACCCAAAATGGAAACATTCCATTTGATAGTTAATCACAATATCAAAATGCTCTTACCATGAGCATTTCCAACCACAAATACAAAAGTATATTTAGACAGGAAATATATTTTCTCCAGTTTTATAAGCAAGATTTTGATGATAATATTGTTACAGAAAAACCCTGTCCAGTGTCAAAATAAAACATTTAAATATGACTTCTGAAAAATTCTGGGTTTTGATTTTTAAAACATCTTGCAGAATGTTTCTTAAATTCTTAATTCAGCATTATAGTTCTGCCGAGTTATGATTCTAATTTCGAACAAATAGCAGTATAATGTGAGATCATGGATCTCATGCCCTGTGGCTGAGGGGACATCTGGCTCTGTCACATGCTCAGCTGTGGGCACACCTCTGCCCCTCAGTTTCCTCATCTGTAAAATAGGGGTTAACATGCCTGACATGTTTTAAGTTTGTATGTATTAGCCACAATTGTCTTAAATTAAAAGGACCAAATTTGAATAAAAAATGTCCTTAGGTTGAATGAATACTAATATTGAAATAACTAAAAAATGAGCTTAAGTATCCCATTAAATACTATTTGAAGTATAATTACCATTTGGAATAGACAGCAGCATTTATTATTGTATTACCTTGAAGATACAAAGTCATTTATACTTACACATGAGAAATATGTTAGAATCGCAACATGCTATAAATACAAATTTTTAAATCTACTCAAATATGCATTACAGTTTATATCACCTTTTAATCTACTCAGTATTTCCACAAAAATATTAATTTCATACCCCTAAGTACAAATAAATCAATTCTAACCTCATAAATGTATTGTCTTTTCTCTGTATTTTCCAAATATTCTGCAAAGACGTCTAAGCAGAAAAAATAACACTTGAGAAAAGTGCTCATTCTAACTCCCTTTATCCCGAGGATCTTAGTAAGCTGGGGAACTGTCTCATTTTTTGTCTCTTTGTGTATCAGTCCACTCACTGTGTACTCATTCCAAGTGACATGTCTTCTTGAATTTGCCTTTAATCTTTTTTCTTTATTATTTTGTTTTTTCTATCACCATTTTTGCCCCCCGTACCCTCTTCCACCTCCACCCATCCCCCCAGTGCCCCACAATCACCACACTGCTGCCTGTGTTCATGAGGTCTCTCTCTCTCTTCCCTTTGATTTTTTCTCATCTGCTCAGGTATTCTCTTATTAACTGGTGAGGCTGTTTATGTTTGGCAAATGGGTTATTAAATTTCTATCACGTTTTATCAAAGGTTGTGATGTTTCTACTTTTGCATTTCAATTTCCTCCTTCTAGAGACCTGGGTCTGCCGCGTGCAGACCCTCAGTGCAGACCTCGACCTGCTTCGGTAGGGACACCCCTCCCTATAGACTCGGTCCTTTCCCCACACGGACACCCCATCCCAACTGGTAGGCCTGGGTCCAGTCCTCATGCAGGCCCCCGAATGTAGACCTGGGTCCTGGAACTACGACTATGGAAATTGTTACTTGTTTTAATTTCTCACCCAAGAAGCCTTTCACATTATCATAAATGATAGTAGATGTAACTACAGTTAAGAAAAACAATTCAAAGACTGCCACAATTTACTTCATTGGCCCAATATCTTCAACTATAAGATGAAGAAACTAAAAAAAAAAAAACAGTTACTGGTTTGGTTTACAAAAAGAAGAGGCTGAAGCTAGAAATAAAGAAGTTCAACCCCCCCGCAGTTAAAATTATCCTCATAGTGAAGTTGTTTTCCAAAACACACACACACACACACACACACACACACTTGAAAACATTCCCTATATCCTGTGATTCACATATCCTGGCCCACACTTGACAGTTGTCCAGCTGATAGTGTTAGAAACTATTATAAATCTCCATTCATACCAACATCAGAGTTTTAGCCATCTATTTCAGTGAAACAATGTAGGGATGGATACAGCCTTACTTTCTCAGGACAGAGCCAGAAAAGGATGCCCACTGCGATTGAGCAAATGTCTGTCTATCGTCACACAACTATTTAGTGAGAAATAAACCCCAGTTAGTCATTGCCTAGCAGCTAACTGCCCATGGAGGAGAGTAAGTCCTCTCAAGTTTCTGGATCAGAAGATAACTCTGAGGCTCCAGTAAGTTTATTCCTTGTGTATGCCCTTCACTTTCCTCATAACTGTTTACTATATATATATGCATACTTAGCAAGTGCAAAATTTGAACAAATGGCATTTCTAATATAGATGGGCATTTGTCTGATGCTTTTATTTGAGTTTCAACATAATTTTAATAATTATCCAAAAATAATTTCCTCTGAAGAGATCATTGCATAACCCGGACCAAAACCATGCCAAATTTTTAAAGCCTTTTATACTTCTTTCACTCAAGTTTAAAAATGATACACAGTAATGCTATTAGACATACTAATCATTAATAAATTAATAATTAAGTGATTATTAATAAAGGACATTAAGCTTAAGTTTTTGAAGAAAAATATATGTATAAAATAAATATAAGCATAAACATAAATCTACATTTCTGTTACCTTTCATGAAAAAGAGGCTTTTTGATCTTGTTGAGAAATGAATAACTATCTCCTAGCAACAGGGAAAACATTAGCCTGTTTGTAATAATAGCGAGAAAGAAACAACCTTGAAATTCTATCTTTTAGTGAAAGGAAGCAAATACAAATTTTTTTTCTACAGAAAAACAAAAAGAAGAGTGCTTTCAATTATGAATAGTTTATAAATAATATGTTTATTTCTTAATTTAAAAATTCTTTCTTAATGGTTTTGATGTTTCATCTATTGAATCGAAAAAAAAATTAACCAAGCTTATTAAATTCTTTGATTTTACTGAAATGTTGCACACTAACATTACACATCATATACACATAGACATCTCAATACAAAATATTTCAAGTCTTTGCAAATTGCAGTGGGTTATTATGCTTCTACTGTATTCATTTCTTAATTTTTAAAAAGCCAGGATCATTTACTTCTTATACGTCTGTGGTCTTCTTTGAGAAGTGTTATTTTATATAAAAATTTAAGAATTTGATTAAGACAAAATACATTTTTAAATGATCAAAAGGCACGTCTCCTTCCACATGTGCTTAGACAGCTGAACCGCCATGTGAGGCGTGGCTGGGATGAAAGTCCTCACAACAGCCTGATGACGGTGGCTCGTGGGCTGGCGTTGCAGGACGTGAGATGAAGCCGGTGAGAGCTGACTCTGACAGTATGATTGAGACACACTGTGTGCCCCTAGCATTCTCTCTACGTTGTAGTTGTGGCTGAAAAAGCACATAGGGAGAGTCCAGAAATCTTCCGCATCTCCTCCCAAGGTCCTTGTCATCCACAACCACAACGTGACACTGAAGCTTAGAGATGTTCTCCATAAACAAAAGTGTGCACAGATGCCCCTCCCCATACATGGTCCTTATTCAAAACTCAGTTCCTTGGCAAACTGGAGAGGCACTGACGCTTCTTTCCTGGCTTCTCAAATGTCGTCATAATACAGTGTTTTACTTCTTATCCAGGAGACAGATGTTTTATCTATTATTGATGAATCAAAAAATAATGGAATCAAGATTACTTGTTTCTGCAATTTTTCTTTAAATTTCAAAAACTTACAAAACCAGTCTTGTTTGTTCATTTGCTTGTCTTTCGGTTTTTATGTTTTATGCATCCAAGGCAGGAAAGTAAAGATAGACATGTTATTTAAATGTTCAGACAAAAATTTTCATTATCCTTATGTATTTAAAGCAGTTGAGCTCTGATTACACATTTTTTTTATGACTGAATATTTAAATGGGGCTATTGAAATTCATCCAGAATATCCCAGGAGTTGTAAGCCTGTTAATCACATTCTTTGTCTTTGGGACTTGAAAGAAAATGACTGGCCGTTACAGACAGTCCGTTTGGGCGTGTTATCCTGGTGTTGTTTGTGAAAGCAATTCATGCAGTGGGTTTCTAACTGCTCAAATGAGAAATCTAAATAAAACGGTAAAATTTGGTTTTCTCCAATGAGTGTATGGATATTTTAATAAAATTTAAAAGTGATAAAAAATGATTACATGACCTTATTTGTAAGAGGACATTAAGGTTGCCAATTATAAGGTAATTTTTTTGTTATACTAGCTGCAATGTTATATACTAGATTTTAATACTGAAATTCCAAATTGTCTTAGTAAATTCTAGTTGGTGATAAATGTTTTCCCAAAGAAAATTGGATAGTTGCCAAACTTTATGTTCTCTTCTCTAGTAAAGCAAATTTATATCCTTGCTAAAATATCATTTCATGTTATTACTCCACCTCAAATATCCAATGCACATGAAATACAGTAACATTAATTATGTTGATGTTGATAAAGAAATACTACAAAATTACGAATGCATGATACTATCAATTCATTATTTTTTTCATCTAACTATAATGACTAACAGGAGAAATATATTATCTAGTCTTGGCCTAATTTACCAAGCAATTGTATCAAAACAGAGATATCTCAACTAGTAGGTCATGTTTACATCTCTTCGTGAACCTACGTATAGAATTCTCTATGTATCTACCCTGTCACATTATTAAAGAAACTATTACAATTCCTCCTTATCTATATTAATGGAATGATTGACTAGGTAGAGATTTTTCTAATTATACTCTGCATACACATTATATTCACTGCTTACTTATTAATCCAACGGGCGACAGTATAAATTAAATGCTTATTCTTTATCACCGCTCAGCATTTGCTTTTCAGTGAATTTTTTTCTACTTGCTTTTAAGGCCAGAAGATGGCATTTGGTTTGGATTTCTCATGCACTGATAAGTACAAAAGCACAGGTAAGATGCTAAACATTATCTTGCTCTTAAGTAAGTTTATACTTTGCTGCAGAGCTGTGCTGCAGAAATAGTATCTGGTGCCAACTTCTTAGTGGTAAATAAGTGGATTTTTAAGGAATGAAGTTATAGTAACATTTTAAAAATGATATCCAGTGTGCAATTGGAAGAAAAGGGATGCATCACATGGTGAATCATTAAGTGAAAATATATTAGACTTATCTCCCTTATTTGATTATTTGATTCAGAGATGGATATCATTTTTCTGAAATAAAAATCCAGATGGATTGGATTGTCTTAATACATTGTGCTTCGGTTGTACTGAAATAAGATTCTTAGCTAGCAGATTGAAAATAAAATGATCTGAATAATGGAACCATAAAGTTGTTATGGATGGAAAGAGCTTCTTTAAGTATGTATTTTACTTCCACAAAATGAAGTGGGGTTTATTTAATTTTTCCCTTACTATCTATAATACAAAGGAATATGTAATACCAAATAGTTCCTCCCAACAGTACTTGAAATTACTAAGTATACCTATTTCCTTTTCCTAATAAATCCATCCTTCCTTCCTTCCTTCCTTCCTTCCTTTCTTCCTTCCTTCCTTCTTTTCCAATCCTTTGATTACTCTCTACAGTAATCTTTTGATGTGAAAAAGCTCAGAACAGACAAACTTGGTATTCAGATTTTGACTCTAGCATTTACCAACTCTGTGTTTAGGCCAATGACTTAACCTTTACGACTCTCAGTTTTCTTCATTTCAGGGTTGTTTTAGAGGATAACAAATAATATGCAACAAAATCTATCATACATTATATTCGCAATAAATAGTAGTTATTAATATTAAGGAGCGCCCTGGCTGGTGTGGCTGAGTGGTTGAGTGCCAGCCTGCAAATCAAAGGGTCTCTGGTTCGATTCCCAGTCAGGGCACATGCCTGGGTTGCTGGCCAGATCCCCAGTGGGGGGTGCACGAGAGGCAACCACACACTGATGTTTCTCTCCCTCTCTTTCCTTCTCCCTTCCCCTCCCTGAAAAATAAATAAAATCTTAAAGAAAAATATTAAGGAGAAACATACCTACATTTTAAAAGTTAAACTGACAAAACATAAAGAAAATAGAAAACATGACACGTTTGTGGGACAGGTGAGGAAGACACAGTTTGCCTCTATTAGGCGTAGACCTTTATAGCACACGCTTCCCCTGTTAAATACTACTTGTGCTACTGACGCCTTTTATCCACCGTCAAGACTGGATGACCTGGAGCAAAACTGAAGCTGCAGCCGCATTTGAGAGCTGGATCTAAGATGGGTCAAAGTCTCCTCAATTTCTCAGGGCTAGTAAGGATAATGAAAACTATTTGTCTGCTCAGACATCTCTCTTCTGAAAGGAGGGAGGGTAAATAGGCCAAGGGTGAGTGGTCTCAAGAAACACTTCAAGGATGTTCTGGAAAATGAGCCTGAGGCCCTGCAGCGTTTGTGGAGACAGCTGGGAAACCACCGCAGTGGACCAGACCTGCTGGCAGGCAGCTGTCAATAACGAAATGGCGCAACCGTTCATTCTGTAAACAGACCAGTCATGGAGGCCAAAAGATGGGCCAGGCCTGGTGCCACTCCCCCAAGGCGTCGACACTGGGGGACATGCCTGCTGTTTCTGTGCATGGGCTCAGGTGCAGGTCCAGAATGACTTCATCCATTTTCTCAGGAATGATGGCTTTGTTTTGTTTGGGACTTTGTGGAAAGGGCTGCTTATTATTCATCTCTTCACTGAGCACTTAAAAATAGTTATTTTACAGCTATGCTTACTGCTGAGAAAGTTTCAATGCTGCTGTTTTGATTGGTTTTAAGCCCTAACATGTTTAATTCAAGAAACGTAAGGCTGTAGTCACCAGCTACCTGAACCCATGGTCAAGGGCCCATAGCCTTGGGCCATTTTGCACCCACGTGTGGGTCTTTCCCCTAAAACACCCTGTCGGATATGAGCTCCATATGGTTAGCCCTTCGGTACATACCAATCACAAAAACTGGAGGTGGTTTCATGGCCAATGGTCCATCATGACATTATAAAGGCATTGATTTCTTGAGAGTAGGTGCAGGCATTGTGATAGCCTCAAAATCCTGCTGGGACAGTTACGGCTTGATACAAAGGCTCAGTTCATGATCTCTCAGTTAATACTGCAGAGCTATTACCTCCAGGCAGAAATGAGCCAGCCCAAGCTGCCTTCTGTAAGAACTGGGCTGCTCTGTGTGGACTGCAGAATTCTGAAAGCCCTAAGAGAATCTACTAAATTAAAATGGTTCCAGTCAAACTTAGAACTTTTTTTAAGTCAACTGACAAACATGATGATAGATGGACTATTTTAGAATATATGAATTAACACTATAAAATATAACTGAGTACAATTTAAAATATGGCTACCTGAAAAAATAATAAGTATATAGAAAAAGCAATAAATAATAAATAATGTTTCTGGTATCAGTTTCTGACCCCTCCTGTTTTATTTCATCCTTTAGGGATATTGTGGGAATGCTATAACAAAAAAAAAAAAACACAGGCTGAGTGGCTCCTAAGCAACAGACAGGAGGTTGGCAGTCTGAGGTCAGGGTGCCAGGATGGTTGGGTGAGGACCCTCTTCCAGGCGGCAAGCTAGTGACTGTATCCTTACTACAATGTGGAAGGGGCTAGGGAGCTCTGTGGAGTCTGTATTACTGATGCCCTAATTTCATTAGGCTCCACCCTCATCACCTAAATACCTCCCAAAGGCCCTACCTTCTAAATACCATACGTCTGGTTCAGAAGGCACCAAAGGGTTTTAAAAAGGAATATGATTCGATGTGATCAACAGCGCTGAGAATGGATAGCAAGGGTAAAAGAGTAGAAGTTGAGGGGTCAGTATGAGCTTTTGCAGTTTTTCATGTGTAGAGAAGAGGATAATTCAAGGCATGGCTGAAGATTAGGAAAACAGGACTGGATTGAGGCAGATCAGGATGAAAGAAGGAGCTGAGGAAACTGTGGATTTGTGGTTTATGCACCTGAGGAGGGCCATTCACTGTGATGGGGTATGTTGCAGGGACGTTCTTGCTCATGGGCTCACATTTCCACCTGGGGGATCTTCCCGCAAAGCACCCCTCAGCCCTCTCTCAGCCCCTTCACCCCTCTCTAGGGGAGGGGGCTTGACTTACTTGACCGGTGACATTTGGGAAAAGAAACGAAGCAAAAGGAGTCAGCTGCTTCCCTTCTGCTATTCATGACACTTGGCATCAGAAGACTTACATTCTTGGCTCCTCCAGCCTACGCAGGCCCTGGGCAGTGGCGGGGGGCAGGGAGGGTTGCAGCTTACCCTGAGAGTCAGTGCAGTCTTAGGAATCTCACTGGGACTCTGTGGTCCAGTGTATCCTCCCACATGGCTTTGGTCACTAACAAACCTGGCATTTGTCACCCCATCTGACCTCAGCATTTCTCTGAGGTAATATTGGGAGAGTCACCTATTTGAGGGAATCAGGAAGCAAGAGTTCTGCTTGGGACATATTAGAGTTGAAAGACAAATAGCTGGAAATTTCAAGTCAAATCATGGAGATCATCACTGGATTCAGGGGAGAGACCAGAAGCATAGATGTAGACTTTAGAGTCATTGGTTTACATATCATAAGAATGCACAGATGATCTCCTTGGCAAGCCATTGTTAAATAAATACATACATTGTATGAGCATGTAGGAGGATCCAAGGTGGATTGGAGCAGTAGCCATCAATATCACTGTATCAAATACTTTTTAGAAGAGATCAGACTCCTTGAGCCAGACTGGGTGACACAAGGCCAACCGACAGAGAAAATCGTCCCTGCTGAGTCACGCTGCCCAGAAGGCCTCCCAGGCAGACTTCTTACAGATCAACCATCAGCAATTCATCCTTGGCTTGCTCAGTGTAGATGCTTCGAGGCAGATAAAACTGAATTAAAAATCCCACACGCTTCACCTCTGACTCGTCCAAGGCGCACATCGCCACAGTGATGGAAGGCGTCTGGAGAGGCTCGCGGAGCTGAATCCCCCACACTGATTAAATGACGATCTTGTGTGGGACTGAGATGGGAGGACAGCTGGGGACAGAGGTGCATGTGTGCGTGAGGAGAGGTCTTGACTCTCACTGTAATTCTTCATTAAGAAATATGCATTGTCAGTTCAACACCAGAAAATATTGACTTCACCTTCTGAAGTCACTTCTGAAATGCATGATTCTATTATTGTGAGTGAATGGATGATATTAAACAATATGTTTGGCATGATTTATAATCAACAGAATGGTTACAAAGTATCTTAGTGATAAAATACTTCTTTTCATTAAGGTCAGTATTCCACCTGCCAAGTTCCTAGCTAATATATCTTAGTAAACAATGAAAAGTATAGTTATCATAACAGTGCTTATTTAAAATATTCACATTTGTTTTCTTTTTTTCATAAATACAGGTTTTTCCTCAGATAGTCTTACTATAAAAAGGAATACTTCATTATTTACATCATTTTGGAAGGGGGTAAAATTTTAAAAATTCATCTAAAAGTGAAGATTTTAGTGGATTTGAAAAAGCATCTCGTGTTGAAAAAGGTTTAGTTTCCTGATCTCAAAGCAGATCCTAAAAATTCAAAATTATCAAATTTTTATGTTCAGAAGAAAAATTTTAAAATATTAAAACCCATCAATATTTCAGAGTTTGGCTAAAAAGATATTATATATTCATGAATCTTTGCCAGTGTTGCAACCCAGAAAGTTCATTTGCCTAAAATACTTTGGATTTAAATGTTAGTAGAATTCATAAAATAGACCAATATTAGGAGTTGTTTTTATTTTGAAAATTAGTCATTTAATAATGGCATTGAGTTAAAATGCTGTTGTCAGTACAGTCTGATAGATTTAGAATTGATACCTACTATGTAAGTTGTGGAGTAAAGCAAAAAAAAAAAAAAACCCTGCAACTTACGTTTCATTGCAAATTAACTTGATTAAATCTGAAGAGGATGATGAATTCAGACCCCGTGGCATTATCTACCACTGGACAAAATGCTTCTTGAATCTCCTGGAGTCTAAAGAGGCTTGGAGACCTGTGGAAGGAGGCCTATTCAGACTCGTGTTCAAGAACCCCAATCATTATAAGTGGATCAGAATCTCCTGGCTTATCTGAGGGTATATCCCCTTCTGATTTTGAATTTTTAAATCAGAAAGTGAATTATCTGGCTGGTGTAGCTCAGTGGTTTGAATGCTGGCCTGTGAACCAAAGGGTGTCTGGTTCGATTCCCCAGTCAGTGCACATGCCTGGGTTGTGGGCCAGGTCCCCAGGAGGGGGCGTGTGAGAGGCAGCCACGCACTGATGTTTCTCTCCCTCTCTTCCTCACTTCCCTTCTCCTCTCTAAAAATAATTGAATAAAATATTGTTTACGTGAATTAACAAGCCTTGCTCACTGTAGAGCAACTGGCTAGAAATTGAGATCTCTTAACCAACTTACTGAAAACCTCTTACATTGGGACTTAAGAGAGCGGAAAAATAGCAGTAAAGTTCAGAGGACTCATTCTCCATGTCAGTGAATTGTTAATCTGGGTCTGACTTCCCGCCACAGGTCCCATACTCTCTACTGTCTTCCATTGATTAGGATTTGTGCCTATGTACTTGCCTCACTGCTGAAGCTTTATTTGATCTATCCAAATGATCTATATTTTCTTCTTGTTATTCCTGGAATTTGAAAATGAGCATTACTACCTATGACCCATGCATGACCCACACCTTGCCCACTGCCTAGAATTCCCTCTGAGATTCTCTGGAATTATTGAAATATTACTCTCTCTTTTTCAGACTAAGTTCATGTTATAATTTTTCCAAGAAACATCCTAATGTCCCCAATTTATTGAAATAAGGTGATAAAATAAAAACATAACCTTGCATGGAAATTGCTTTTCATAGTTTTGTCTTTGCTATAACACCATGGACTGGCCCTGAGGGTACTGCACATACATTCATAATGAGACAGGCTCAGAAATGTTAAGGTGACCTGATTGAGGTAATAGTGGCAGGTCTGTCATTGTCAAGGAACGATGCATTCCCTAAAGCAAATTAGTAGCATTTATTTATTTATAATATTTATTTATAATAAATATTCAAAATTCATTTTGTTCATTTTGTCAATAAATATAACAAAATTCATTTTGTTCAAATATATATATAATAGAAATTATTAGATATTTTAGTAAGTAATGAGAGGAGTGAGTGTTTTAATTAGTAAAATCTGCTTTAAGAATGAAATGTTAAGAAATTTAGAGTGAACTACTTGTAAAATGAATCTTGATATACAATTAGTATTCTAAATAACACAATTCTACTTGGCTAAACCATAGAAATAATAATAATATAGTACCTTTCATCGATATAGTTATTTTAGCAATTTCAAAGTCCTTTAATATATGTTATACCATTTGACATTCCAACAGTCTGAGAAAGACATATTTTCCACATTTCATGGATGGTGATTGGACCTAGAGAGTTTAAGTCCCTTAACATTCACAGAAAGCACACAGCACAGCCACATGTTTGAACAGTAAGCCATGGACAAGTGAATAGCAACTGTCAGCCCTAAGTGGCCATAGACTACTGTGTGCATTTTCTTTCTCTTTTTTTTGGTCTGATTATTCAGTCAGCTATCAACCCTTCCAGTTGCCAGAGAACAATTATTTCTTCCTGCTGCCAGCTGTCATCATCGGTTTCTAGTCTGTGAGCTGGAAAATCAGATAATCAAGCTTGCTGAAAATTGGACATGAAACATTAAATAGTGTCTGAGGGAGAACTTCTTCGGTGGAGTCAGTCAAGTTCATGACTTTGGTGCACAAGTCGCACTAAAGCAATTGCGGTAGCTCCTGAGCTTTCTCCGGAAGCCTCTTGGTTTGTGAACAGGTTTTAAAAGGAGGACCTTCTGTTAAACCTGCTTGCTGGGCAGGTGAAGTGTGACTATATTTATATTTTGGCCTCAAGTGGAGGACAGTAACTTGCCAACAGGTGTGCCTTCTTACTTCCACACACACCTCTTCCGCTTGGCATTCCTCTTTGATCTAGTGTTCTCAATGGGCCATTGACGGACACGTGGATTCCTCCTCAGTATGTGGCTGCCCCTGTCACATGAAGTGTAGGCTGCGGTCCAGTGCCAGTGTCTGGACTTTGTTCCCACTCACCAAAATGAGCATGGAAATGAAGAGTAAGCATTTAGACATGTTTATAGCAAGTTGACAGTGCAGCAACATTTTTATTGTATTTTTAAAAATATTGGCATGGAACAAATTGAAATATTTTTAATGGCCCCATGCCAGAGATAATTTGAGAAGCACAGACTTTGGTATATCCACAAATAAAGTATTAAAAAGTCGACACAAAGGTTATGTGAGAATCCATCTGGCCTGTGAGCCTCCCAGAATAAGAAATACTAACTTGTTTCAAGTACTGGCCTGACTTGCTTTCCCCATTTTCTTTGTTTAGTTCTCTGGTCATTGGGAAAATTTCCCCAATTTGCCTTGATGAGATCATTGACATCCAAGTTAAATAGAGATTATAGAATCAGAAACACGGATAAAATACGTGAAGCTATTATATAAGAACATTAGAAAGAGCACAATTATAATAGTAACTTGAATTTAATACTCAGATTTCTGGGGCTTTTCATACCCAAAGCAGTTGACATGTGATTCATTTTCATATGTTTGTTTACTAGTCTATCTTGGGTTTATGTGATAATGATTCCAACAAGAAACTTTGTAGGTAATTAGACACCACACACAAATAAATGTTGAGTAAATTCTGCTTTTGATGGTGCTGTATATGATGGTAATGAGATAGTAACAAATTTAACTACAACTGAGGCTTTCTTTGGTTTATACGAACTGAAAAAGAAAATAATTATCACAATTGTTTAGAGGGTAATAAATTCAAAGAAACGTTTCTGACAGAGATTTTCATTCTACAAGTATTAAGTGTGGGCTGTGTCTGGCATTTCATTTTTAGATTCTTGGGATGAATTAATAAGACTGTCAAAATTTTCTGGCTCTGGGAAGTCTACTCTCTAGCAAGGGAACAGATGGAGACAACAAACAAGAAACTTATTAAATAAGTGAGTTATATAATATGTTAGAAGGGGTTAAGTGCTACAAATAAAATGCACAGAAGAGCAGAGTGACCAGGGCCAGGTGCCAGAACTAGAAGCATTAATAACAGGATAATTAGGGCAAGTCTCTGAAACGTGATTTTCAAACAGTCTTGAGCAAAGATTTGAGCAGAATGTTGGCACTAGGCAGTTGACTGTAAAGAACACTAGATTTAACGGAATACTAACCTCAGAGGTACTCACATTAAATGACTATACTTAGCAAAATATTATTTTATTGGACCACATGTATTAGAATCAAATGAAATATTTATGGCCTGCTATAAGATGTTTGAGTTTCAAAACCAAGAAAAGTATGAACAAGTTAAAACAAAACAGTGTGAGTATTGTGTGCCCATCCTTAAGAGGCTTGATCATATCTGTGACAAATTTCCATCTTTTAAGAGACCAACTATATTTTTTTCATATCGAGACAAGGGAGACATGAGTTTCAGGCTGTCATCTTGAAGACACATAATTGGATCTTTGCCTCTTTTCTTCTTTCTGCTACAGTTTAGAAGGGCAAGAAAACCTGGGCTGAAAAATGGAGAGGCTGACAAAATGTTAAAAGACACTCCTGAAAAACCACAGGTTGAGAAGGAAAGCTGATATTGTCCAAGTGTTCTTAGTTTGAAATGCCAAAGCCCAAAACTTGGAATCCCATGGCTGCTAATAGGCAGTACAGGCTCTTATATCCAAGCAAGGCTTTAGGTTTTGATTTTTATAACCACGTCCCCAATGGGTATGGAGAGAAAATTAGTCTTGGAACAATTTCTGATATTTGAGATTAGAATTTAGTGAGGGAAGTACCCGAATAATTGCACATATGCATTTATTTCTAAACTCTTGCTTCATATATATCGCCTATATATATGAAGGAATTCTAAGCTGTAATGTTTAGAAATGTTTACACAGAAGTACTTAATATATGCTTTTATCTACTAACGTTACCTTTTGTTTAGTGTATGTAAATGTTACCTGGTGCTTTAGACCATGCTAGCGTATTATATATTATTAGCCTGGCTTATGTAGCTTAAACATTTGTGTCTTCAAAGGTGACCCTAAACACTTACATATACAAAATTAAAATACTAAAAGCCATAACTCTACATACTTGATTTTTTGAATACCCTGTAAAACAACATTTTCTACTTGTTAAGGTCCAAAAGATTTCAATAGTGCTAATATGAAGAATTTGAATTTTTTAATGTTATAATTTGAATGACCAGACCTTTCTTTTAAGTTCATTCAAAGAAGAGGGAAATTCTCAAACTACCTGAGTTTTCCTTTCAACATTTCAAAAAAAATTTGATCTCTTTTCTGAAAGAAAAAACCTAAGGTGATAGAAGGGACATGATTTCTGAATGTTCTACAATTTTCTATTTGTTTACAAGCACTGATATTTTGTGGGTGAAGCAAGAGTCCTGATTTTTTTAAAACAATTATCAGGAAACTTTGTAATGACTGCATAGTGGATTTTTTCAGGAAACAAAGGCACACAAATCACAGATTAAGGTAAAAAAAATTGTGGATAAGAACTTCGCTATTGTTCCTTAATGTAAGGCATGAAGAAGTTCAAACAAAAGTGCAGTAATTCCCATTTACATATATTGTCAACGCCAGATCCCAGCTGTGTTCAGATACTACTACAGCTAGCTGCACAGCTGTGACATTATAAAAGGGACTCAATTGCCAATCAGAGCTTGGCTGAAGAGATGCATTGTCCAAGCCATTCCCTAATAAAGCCTCTGGAACTCTGGGTCTGCTTCACTTACTGTCTCCACGAACAGCCATATATTATGTGACGAAAGACGGGCAGCATTTCTCTATTACACTTATTTACTGGAAGGGCCTCTCATTTTGACACCGAGTTCAACAGTGGATTTCTCTACCACCCTACAATTCTGTTTTTGAGGACACACATGAGGTAGAGTATTAGTGAGCCATGACGTAAGTCCCTCGTGTTTACTTGGCAATCAGTAGGTTTATTGACAGTTAATATCCTTTTATTCCCCTTTGAAAATGGTTTTGGGGGACGGAAGTGGCACCGCTGACAGCATCGCAGAGGAGATTAATTGCCATTATTATTGTTTTGCACCTGAAATGAAGTCTCCCTGGCATGTCCCACGCGCTGGGTGCCGCAAACACAGCAGCTTTACCACAGGCAGTTTTTCCAACACCCGAGCACCCAGAGATGGTTTTTGTTTTGCTACCAAATAAAAACCATCTTTGGTCAAACGTGTTTTTGATCCTCCTCTTACAGAGGAATAATGTGCACCTTTTAAAGATCCCAAGATGTTCTGGAATAAAGCAACGTATTCATCTCTGTTCAAAAGACATTGCTTCTCTATAGAACCCTTCTCCCTATAATAGTAATCAACAGCCCAGGGCTTTATTTAACACAAGCAGGAAAGTTATTTCATGGGTTGCTAATTTAAAAAGAGTCTTTTGTTGTGACCAAAATTTGTCTGTGATCAAACAACAAAAGAAATAAATTTTGAGAAACTGCCACACACATGCGTCTATGCTACTGGATTTTCATCTTTTCGTGGCATAGTTTTATTGAACTTGACACATTCTAAGTGAAATTCTGCCTTTCTAGGATACTTACAGGTAGATATCTTATCTTCTATTTTTATATAACACTTATACCTAAAGATGCAGGATGTTATGTAATCAGAAGCAGAATTCCATTAACAAATCTGAAGATACTGCAAGAGATTAAGTTGTGACTTCAGCTAAGCTGAATATCAGATAATCTTCAAAGTTCAAAAATATATTAAATCTCTTGTCCTTATGAAATCAGAATTCCCTTGTATTATACCCTAGTTTCAATTTCTCCCTGTAATTCTTAAAGAAAGAGAGGGAACCCTGGCTGGTGTGAGCCAGCTAGTTGGGCATCATACTGCAAACCAAAAGCTCACAGGTTCAATTCCCGGTCAGGGCACATACCTGAGTTGTAGGTTTGATCCCCAGTGGGCGTGTGTGCAAGAGGCAACCAGTCAATGTTTCTCTTTCACGTTGATGTTTCTCACCCTCCCTTTCTCCCTCCCTTTCCCACTCTCTGGAATCAATAAAGAGAGAGAGAGAGAGAGTAAGAAATGTACAACACTGCCTCACAATTTGTATTTAAACTTTAAGATCAATTTATAATAGACATTTATTTAGCTTCTACTATGGCACTATTCTAAGCCTATGATATATATTAACACATTTATTACTCACAGCAAACCCAAAAGGCATGAAAATTTTCCCACTTCCATCTCAAGGTGAAATAATAAAGGCACAGATATGTTAAGCATCTTGACCAAGGACACACAGCTAGTAAACAAAAGCTAAAAAGGCACTCATAATTCTAACCACTGCACAATGCTGTCTGACAGCTTTGTTTTATTTCCAGAGAGTATAAATGTTCTACAACTGGCTCCTGACTTGTTAAATGATAAAATATTTGAATCATAATATTAAGAAAAATTTAATTCTATTGGAATTTAGAATGAGTTTTTTTCCTAACCAATAGCTTGCCTTTCTGCCTTTTAGACTATACCAATTCTATAGCTTTGATGAGGGCTAAAAAGTCATAGGCATCCTTTATTTACTCCTATAAGTAGAATTCAGTTCCATGAAAAGCTTATTTTCCAAATAACTTGCTTATTGCTCCTTAGGTTCCTTTAGTCATTGTCAATTCAAGAGGGTAAAGTATAAAACCTTAAAAATGATGGTGTAAATGCTAAGTACATCTATCTCAGAGGTGATTCTTTTACAAATAGCTTCAATTATTTCTTTTCTGGATGCAAAGATTTGGCACTTTTATTTATGAGATTAGGATCTGTATTTCTAACCTGAGGACTGCATTGTTCATCCTCACACTACTAAAATAAAATTGTGTACTTTCATGGTATTTATAGGTTTGTAAATCCTCCCAAATCTATTCATTTGGGAAGCATAAGTTCAAGGGAATTTAAAGTCCAATTTGCAAACATGCCCATAATTTAATTTTTCTGAGTGAGTATAAATATACCAACAGAGAAAGCCATTCTTCTTCCTTTTGAGGAAGTAAATGCACATGACACCTGACTTCCTAGTACAACACCAATGCCTAAGCAGAGATTAGAGCTCCAAATGTTGTATTTTTATAGAACAAATTTGATTTAAATGTAGTCTATGTGTAATGTTTATACTAACAAAACCAAAGAGCAAGCAATATGCAATATAAAGAAATTCAACGTGATTTGGTTTCTTACTTTAATAATTTCCAAGATTCTGATAAATTAGCCTTGGAAAATTGGAGTTCAAGTATCTCAGAAATAGCATTTAAACAGTGGGGTTTACTTATAGAAAAAAAAAAACCTAAGCCCATATGTGAATGTATTTAGGACTATGTTGCATAATATGGCATGTAGGCCATATTCCAAACACATGTAATGTTTTATTTATCTGTGAAGTTTTCACTGGATACCCCATGTGGGTGTGATGTGTGTGGGTGTGTATGTGTGAAAAACCTTAAAGATAAATTACGCTGGACTCTTAAAACTGGATCAAAGAACCTTAGTGTGGCAACTGCAATTTTGGCATAATTCCCCAGTGAATAGATGAAAAGGATATTTTTTTCTTTTACCTATGAGAGAAAAATGTTATCTGAGGATTTAAAGATCAAACCAGAAGTCCCGTGTCCCTTGTAGAATAATTAAATATACTGAATCTCATTTTTATTTCACTGCAAGTTTATCAATTTTTGATTATGCTTTCACTGTTTTGAGTAGCAGAGTTTCAAGCCAAAGCCTTTGTAATCTATTTCAACACAATAAAGCCATCATCATGCCTTCTGAAAATAATGGCTTCCATGAGATGATTATAATAGATCATTCCGAATTAGAAATCCTTTATGCCGTCTCTTTTAAAGCAAGCAAGTGATCTGCAATGGAATATGTGCCTCTATTCAATTTACCAGGCCACATATTTTCAATTCAGCAAAATTACCTGCTCTGTACCAGGCACTGTTCTTAGTGCAAGAGACAAAAAGGTTTTAAGAAAAGTCTTCAAAGAGTTCACATGGATGAGCTTGCGGTATCTCATGGACGGGTGGATATCTACACAAAATCCTGTGCACAGCATTTATAGAGCTTTATTTATAATCACCAAAACTTGGAAGCTATCAAGATGTCCTTCAGTAGGTGAGTGAATAAATAAACTGTGTTATATCTAGGCCAGCGATTTGCAACCTGTATGCCACAAGAATATTTAAAACATGCCATACCCGACTGTTTAGTCAGGGGCACTGACCTCTTTTCCATTAAATTGTCAAGTAAAAAAATGACAACAGCCAGCACAACAATAGCCAATCCAGTGTGAATAAATAAAAAAAATACCTATTTTCTTATGTCAGATCTGCAAAAAATATATTTTTGGTGTACCACAGAATTTTGGTGATTAGTGTATGTGTGCCATAAGATGACAAAGGTTGATAATTGATGATATAGATAATGGAATATTATTCAGCACTAAAAGGAAATAAGTTATAAAGCCATGAAAAGACATGGAGGAAGCGTATATGTACATAAGGTAAAAGCAGCCATTCTGGAAAAGGCAAAGCTATGAACATTATAAAACATCAGGGGGTTCCAGGAGTTACAGGGGCCAGAGGGATGAAAAGTGGAGCACAGATAATTTTTAGGGTGGTGAAACTATTCTGTATGATACTGTAGTGGTGGATACATGTCATTACACATTTGTCAAAACCCATAGAATGTACAACACCAAGAGTGAACCCTAATGTAAACTATGGACTTTGGGTGATAATGGCATGTCATCGTAGGCTCGTCAATTGTAACAAATGTGTCATTTTGGAAAGGAATGTTGACAATGGAGAAGCTCTGAATGTGTGGGTTAGGGGGCAGGTGGAAAAATCTGTATACCTATTGCTAATTTTCCCATGAAGCTACATGTTTCCTAATAATAAAATCTATGCCAAATAATAATTATAGTATAGAATTATGTGTGCAATAATTGCAATGTGCACAAGGCTTAGAAGCAACATAGATATTGGAAAGAATCCTCATGGAAGAATCAGACAAAGGGTGCATTAAATAATATTTAAGATGGTTTGTGAAAGATAAATGTTTTCTTAATACCAAAGATCGTCTTTCTGTAAATGTGACTTAATTTTCATCTTCAGATAATAGCACATTGAACATATGTTAATCCTAGAATGTGAGCAAAAATGAGGTCAATTTAATAGCCATAATATCTTTAGAGTAATAAAATAAAATATTAACAATAATGTGATGATAAACATGGTAAAGCTTTCACATTTTCAGGGCAATGGCTGATGAACTTTCAGGAATATGTTTCTGTCTAAAGTAGTATATGTTGGCTGTCCAAGTACTTGCAGGAACTGGAAAAAAATTATGAGAAGTGATAAAACATTAGAAGAAAAATGTGAAGGATTTATATCATTTGACTTAGGTAGTGTCACCACAACTTGACTAAGTAACACATTTATGGAATATGTACTGCACACAGGGGCCATTCCTGGCTCCTAGAACATAGAGATAAAAGCAGTTTTGTTTCATTAGAGGATCTACAACATGGTTAGGGAGAAAACTTGCTAAGTGACAACTACACGTTAAATACTACAGCACAGGTAATCCACAAAACTACACAGAGGTCGTACTAACAAGGAAAGGTGTACAAAGCAAGGGCCACTTAAAGGAACCTGGCAGATGCAGTTTAAGAATTTACAAACTATTATAGAACTTACAAATGCTGCCACAAGGGTATCACCAACTGCAGTTTTAGAGCATTTAATAGATGAAGACAAGTTTCCTGGGGAGTCATTCTGGAAAGAAATACATATTTCCTTTTAGATCATTATGCCTCATTTCATGTGTGTGTGCATGTGTGTGTGAATTATCTCATTTAAAACAAACTTTTAGAAAAGTTCATCATAAAGCTAATCTGCATCAACGTAGCTTAACTCTAGCTAGGATGCTTTGGCTCTTCATGCATAAAGTTTTTCATGAAAAAAAGCAGTCTTATTGTTCAGTATGGCAAAATAAATTCACTCCCACATGTCAAACCCAATTACTTCTTAGAAGCCAGCTTGAAGCATTTGGTGCAAGGACCTGTAGGCCTTGTCTAGGCCTGAAGCTAAAGAATGCCACCTGTGATTAGTGGTGTCTGCCACTCACCAGGGAGGAAGGAGTGTTGAATCTCAACCTAATCCCTTAGGAAGCTATTTATTTTGCATTAGGCTGAAGCCCGTGGAAACAGAATCCATAATATCAATGATGGCTAACACGTATTAAGCACTTACAGCGATTTCTACCATTGAAGGACTTTACATGCATCAATTCACTTAATCCTTACCACAACCTTGTGAGGTAGCAAGGAAGGCACGAGAAAGTCAAGGAAAGTGTACAAGGATGGCAGCCAGTGAGCGGTGCTTCTAACTCTGGCAGTAGGCTATCAGGAAGTGCCTGTGCCAGCTGCGCATCAGAGCCTCCCCGGCAACCATCCACACTAAATTATTCATAGGTCAATGTCAGAGCAATCAGAAGTGCCCCAAAGAGTGGTAATACATATTCAAATATTATTCAAATAAACAGTCAACAGGAACCAAGCAGGCCATAGCAACCTGTCTTCGCTCCTCTGCTTTGGAATCGGCCAGAGGTGTTTCACTTCTGCAGCCCTCTAACCGGGTTAGTTTCCTCCAAAGTGCACCAGACGTGGGGGAGGAAACACAGCATGATTTGGGAGTTTCACAGACTCAAATCTCAGTGTCTCTGAGACCCTGAGTTCAGGGTCCTGATGTCTAAAATGAGAATATTAAAATAACCTCAATTTGCTTTAATTGGGGTAAAATGAGATGGCACACTGTAGTGTAAATGCCTGACATTAAGCTTTTTTATTGCCATGTAAGTGCCTGACATCCATCTCGAATAAACGTGTTGTCAGCTGTCTGACGCAGCCTCTAGCAAAACGACCAGATGAGGAAGCAGGCCGCCCATACTGGTGGTGTTTCCCTTTTAGGGAAACTCCTGGGTAAACCAGATAACTGATCTCTTGAATGACTGTGTCCAAATTCACACTTTTATGCTTTAAAGTCACTAATAAAGAGTAAACTCCAGAAAGTGTAGGCACCCCCAAGCTGAACTCTAAAAAAGACAGAGCCCCAGATTCAGGAGTCCTTCCTCTCTTGACCTTCCTGTGTGACCCTTAGATGAGCCACATACCCTCCAGAACCTGTGAGTAATAGATGCTCTTCTTCAAATTCCCCTAATGGTCTTGCTGATAGGTGTCCTGTAATCCCAAGACTCACGAGGGCAAGGTGGAAGCCTGCGGGGCTCGCTAGGAGCGCAGCCATTCCTAACCTAGAACATTACTGTCCATAGGCTGGGACCAAGATGACATATATCTGAACACCCCACACAAGGCCTGATACACAGTATACCTTCCAAAATGTTATTTTCTAAATTTCCATGTCATCGTATACATGAATAAATAAGTTAGGGTACCATTTTAAATGCAACGTTTCTATTTTTAATTATTTGAATATAAAAAAGAGGATTTCATCTGCGGTTATTACAATCATGTGCCGCTTAAAGACAGGGATGCCTTCTGAGAAATGCATCATTTGGTGACTCTGTCATTGTGCAAACGTCACAGGGTGCACTTACACGAACCTCGATGGTACAGCCTACTGCACACCGAGGGTTTATGGTGTATAGCCTACTGCTCCCAGGCTACAAGCCTGCATGGCACGTCACAGTACAAAACAACACAAGATTAAATCAAGCACAAGAGATAATGATGCAATCAAGAGATGCAGGACACACAAGATGCATGGGACTCTTGCTGCCTTAACACGGCATACTATTTTATGGCAAGCTTTTTTCATAAGTAGAAAGAGTACACTCTCAAATAATGATAAAAAGTCTAGTATAGTAAATATCTAAACCAGAAACATGGTTGTTTATTATGATTATCAAGTATTATGTACTGTACATAATGCATGTGCTATGCTTTTATAGAGCACAATGGGTTTGTTTACACCACCGTAAACATGAGTAACGTGTCGCTCTATAATGTTATGATAGCTGCGATATCGCTGAGTAATAGTAATTTTTCAGCTCCATTATAATTTTATAGGGCTGCTGTTTTATATGTGGTCTGTCATTGACTGAGGCATCATTATGCAGTGCTCCATCTTCCATTTTTTCCCTTTGACATTATATTTTGTGGGAAATGGGTAGTTTGGATGAACAGAGACAAAAAAAGACACTGAATACGTGAGGTATTTTCAAAAGAGAGCCATATGAATCCTCCAGTTCTCTAATGTTGTCTTTGAGATTATGATACGTTGAAATGTTGTAGCTGGTTTTCATTTCCAGGTCTATACCTAGGCTGCTCAATAGCAAAGTACCCAATATTGTGCTAACATATTTGGGACAAAATAGTATTTGTTTAAATGATCCTGAATGCAAAATTTAAATATATATATATATTTTTAAACCTTGTGGGGAACTTGGTAAAGTAAATGTTACCATAAGCTCATGGAGCTTTCTAAAAATTACAAAGGCATTCATTGGAATATTGTATCAGAATCGTTTAGGAAAGTAAAATAAACACACACAAATAGCACGGCTCTGTTTGATGACATTATGGCTCATTTCTATGAGTCCAAACTCAGGGAAATTATTAAAAGCACAAGAACCTCTCTTTACCTAAAAACTCTTATGTTGAATATGGGTTTGTATTCTGGATAATACCTTCATTTTTCAGTAATATTGAGGCTTTGGCCATTATCTCAAATGTGTTCACTTGAAATCGTTTCTATGAAAAATACCAGTTAATGATATAGCCCTCTGTGTAATTGCATTTTAGCATGCGCCTCAATTGCAGAAATTATCTTACGATATTGTTTATGATATGACTCTCTTAATCATCATTACATTCACAAACTGTGTTTGCTCACATTAGTTTCTTCCCATGTGGCAAGTGAGTGGGAGCATAAGTGAACTTTGGAACCAGAATGTTTGCATGGAATGCGGCTTATCAGCTGTGTGATCAGCCTCTACCTGACTTTTGATCACAGGACCGTTTTTATGCTATTTAGTGTCCAATTCAGCAGAAGAAATGCTCATTATATTTTGTTCAAAATGGTATCATAGGCTTTTATCATTTGTATACACTATAAATTGTTTTATAAAAGGTCAATGGAAGACATTTAAGTTTTTCTTCATTTTTCTATGTAAATCAGTCATCTTCATGATCTTTGTAAGAATCTGTGGTTGTTCCCTGAACACGTTATTCAAATTGGAAATTCTCAGCCAATATGTTATCACACTGCCTCAAAAAGAGTGTGGCAACATGCACTCTCACCAGCAGTACAACAGAACCTGCTCCCTTGAAATCTCACTGGCGCTGGCTATGATCATAGTCTTAAAAATTTAGCAAATTTATGGAGAAAATACTATTTAATTTTTTTATTTTATTCATGTTTAGTGGGGGATGGAGAAAGAGAGGGAGAGAAACATCAATGTGTGGTTGCCTCTTGCACACCTGCAACTGGAACCCTGGCCCCCAACCCAGGCATGTTCCCTGACTGGGAATCGAACTGGCAACCCTTTGGTTTGCAGGTTGTCACTTAATCGACTGAGCCATACCTGCCAGGGCCAGAAAATAATATTTTAATTTAAGTTTGTATTTTTTTGAGAACTAGGAATTTGAATATGTGTGCTTATTTGCATTTTGCATATATGCATGTTTTGCATATTGTGGTTGGATTTTATGGCTGCAGTGCTACTTATTGTTCATACCGCATGATTCCAATAGTCTTTAATTCTATTTGGCACACAATTTACTGAAAGCAGCAGGCTATTTCTCTGTTATAACTGATACTTCATATATTTGATACACTTAACTTATAAACAAAGTAAATAGCCAGCAAGAATTTTGAAAATGCAAATTTATTATCAAAGATCTAAAGGAATTTTTCTATTTCAGTACATACATGAGTTACTTTACAAGACCATGAAGTAGCAAGTATGTTATTTAAGTAGCTATATGGATAGATCCAATTGGATTCTATGTTTTAAATACTAATGGTTCTAAAAAAACAATAGTGTTAGTTCTTTTATACCACATTCCTCCTCATTTTCTTTCCTCCTTCCTAATGGCTACATTAGGGGGTATATCAGGGTGATAGACTAGCCTGAAGTCTCTTACGTGTTTTTTTATTGTTGTTCAAGTACAGTTGTCCCTATTTCCTTCCACTAGTCTCCTCCACCCCACCCACCTCCACCTCCCACCCTCAATCCTACACCCATTCGGCTTTGTCCATGGCTCCTTATACACATTCCTATACATGGCCCTTCCCCTGCCACCCCCACATTGTCCTTCTCCCCTTTTCCTCTGGTTACTGTCAGTTTGTTCTTTATTTCAATATCTATGGCTCTATTTTGCTTGCTTTTTGTTTTGTTGATTAGATTCCCCTGTAAAATGAGATCATATGGTATTTGTCTCTCACTGCCTGGCTTATTTCACTTAGCATAATACTCTCCAGATCTATCCATGCTGTTGCAAAGGGTAGGAGCTCCCTTCTTTCTTTCTTTCTTATTTGTTTAAAGTGATTTTGGTTCCAAGAGTATGGTTACATATAGTTAACCATATGTTTTATTTTAAATAAATTGCTTCTTCATGGTAAATGTTCTTTAATGGTAAGAAGTGACTGTTTAGTCTTAGAAAATATCACTAATGAGGATGAGCTACAGTTGAAATCAACTATTTAAAAAGATATTTTTTTATTTTTAAATTTATATACTTACCAAAGTCAATAAATTACTAAGATTCAAGTATATTATTTGAAAAATATTTCTAAAAATCACACACATATATGACAAATTAAATTACTCTCCAGAATTAAAATAAATGAAATAATAAAAAATTATTAACAAGTAAAATGTATTTTTTTTCATTTATTTTTTTAATTCTTTTCATTTATTTTTAGAGAGAGAGGAAGGGAGGGAGAAAGAGAGGGAGAGAAACATCAGTGTGTGGTTGCCTCTCACATAGCCCCCACTGAGGACCTGACCTGCAACTTAGGCATGTGCCCTGACTGGGAATTAAACTGGCGACCCTTTGGTTCGAAGCCCATGCTCAATCCACTGAGCTACACCAGCCAGAGCTTAAAATGTATTTTCTAAATGTATGGATATGAAATATATAAAATATATCCTCTGAATGTTTTACAGACTAATGAGGCAGCTTACATTATTTAAACCTTAGAAATAATATTTTTTCTAAAGAAGTCAATTAAATACATTTGTTTTAAATAGATATTTCACCATGTTCTTGTATGCTGAGAAAAAATCTTAAATGCACAGAATCAGTTTAAACTTATTAGATGAGTATATTTATGAATGTTTTGGTATCATTTAAAAAATCATTTTGAAGTAATTTTTAGATCATGGTTATCATTACATTGGCTATGTATTACAAATATAACTTAGAAAATTACATAACTGTACATATATAGAGAGAATTATTATTTTGGTTGTCTTATTAACATACAAAAGGACTATATCTATAAATAAAATAAATATACAATACATAATAATTATATACTTGATATTTATTTCTTTAATTGGCTATATATACACAGTTAAAGCACATATGCAATGATTTAATCAATCATCAAAAATAATTCTTAGTCAAATTCAGAACAAGAATTTACATAAAAATTCACATACTGATTTTAATACACTTAATACTTTTCCTTTATTGAAAATAAAAAACAAGCCCTGGCTGGCATAGCTCAGTGGACTGAGTGCGGGCTGTGAACCAAGGTGTCCCAGGTTTGATTCCCAGCCAGGGTACATGCCTGGGTTGCAGGCCATAACCCCCAGCAACTGCACATTGATGTTTCTCTCTCTCTCTCTCTCTCTATCTCCCTCCCTTCCCTCTCTAAAAATAAATAAATAAAATCTTTAAAAAAAAAGAAAAGAAAAAACAAAATAATTTTATCATGGACTCTAAGCATGTACACAAACACACAACTGACTTTTCAGATGGGAAAATACTTTGAATATTTATGTAGGAGACAAATGGATATCAACAATTATATATCAATGAAATATATAAGCCAGATAATTGAAACCCAAGCAAAAGATACCAATATTCTGTTAATTTTCAGATGTGGTCCCAATCTTTTCTATTTCCTTTTCAATTACGAAACTAACAATTCTGAAACACAATGTAATGCTGAACATAAGAACGTGGAAAAGGCTAAACGAGCAACAGGAAAACAAGTAGTTTGTTCTTCTAGTTTATTTTTGGCTGCATTCTCTTTCTTCATCTTGTTTTTATGAGCAATGGTCACTTTGTGGGGAAAGTCATTTGTGTTCATAAGCTGATAAAGATATTCTCTTTACCAGCACGTTCTGGCAGTGAGTTAAGATGATGAGGATTTAAAAAATACAAACCACTTAAATTTACCTACAGAAAAGCCACAGGTATTGAAACTGACCTTTGGTTCTCCAATCAACCCCACCACTGGATCAGAAGAAAGTTAGTGCTGACCCCTCTCTGCTGGAGTTCACCACCCTCTGTGCCAGCTCCCCAGCCTGCTGCCATCCTGGGCACATTTCTTCTGGAGCGAGCACGGCTTGCAGCAGCCCACAGCTGGGGGAGCTGCTGTGTCAGCTGCTGGCCTTCAAGGTACTGCACCCCTCAGCGCCACCCAATAATTCATTTCCAAATAGCTCATTGCATTTACTTTAAACTGGCAAGATTTAAAGGTGACCTAAACCAAACTAACCAATAGGTCCTTGGGAATAACATAGCAAATCTATGACCAGATTTATTACCAGATGGGGGTGGAGCCACATATAAATAGCTTTCTTCCTTATCAAAAGTCTATATACTCCTACATCTAATGAAATAGATATTTGGTCTGAAACTCTGTGTGCCTGTCTAAATATAAACATATTTAATAAACTTTTGAGAAATAAGAATTGATTTAATAAAATGTTTTCTTTTTCATATTACAGTATCTTCTCCCTCCCCACACCAAACAAGAACAACTTCCACTCTATCGAGCTTAGGTCTCCCCTGTGATGTAAAGGGGGGATCGTGACTGTCTGTGACTGTCTCACATGGGGGCAGACGGTACCTGTTTCACTGGCTCTTCAGCTGTAGCGCCCTCTACTTCGGTACCAGGAGTCCTCAGCAGTTTCCCAAAAGGCGTGCATATGAGAACTTCCTGACTAGAGCTTTGTGATTTTCCCTCGCTTCTTTCATCATTTAACTGTTGACCACGGAGCACTCAGCATTGCTACTGTGCCCTGGCTAGAATAGTCGCATGGGGTGTTTTACCATAGCTTCTTCAACCACTGAGTGGGAGTCTTAAGAATTCACTATAGTAAAGAAGACAAGGGTATTGTTTTGATTTTATTTTTTTAAATTGGTTAATAAAATAACCTTTTCCCCCCACCCAACAGAATAGTGTGAAAACTTCTAATGTGTCTCAAGACTAGAAAACTCAGTTACAAAGTTGGCCTGACATTGACTAACTTTCTTGGTGGTTTCAACTGTAATATTATTTTCAAGTAACTTTATTTTTAGTTAAATTCATGCTAATAATGGTATAGACTTATGCTGGCTCATTTTGGATGGCACATTAAACAGATAAACCACACCAAACAATAGAATGGGTAGTTTTGAATATAGATTGAAATAAACATATCATGCTTTTCTTACATAATTAATCTGAGGTAAATTAAACAGCTCATGTTAGTTGTTAGAAACAAGCAAAGGTAAAAAAAAATTTCTTAATATTTTTGAAGCTTATTAAAATAATATAAATTAAAATACATATTTTAAAATATGTTGTCTATATTTTAAAATAATTTCTCAAGAGAAATAATTTCTTAAGCATGTAATACATAAGTATAAGGAAATTGCTTTGTAATTCTGTAGAATAATTATGAGATTACATTTTATAATAAAATAAGTTTGTGAGTCAAAAGGTTTGGAAAATTCCTGTTTCAATAAACTGTGGCGCTCAGTGCTTTTGAATTGTAAGTGGCAGGACTCACCTGTGAAAGCCAAACATACAAAGTAGTAAACAGGACAGCGTTTGGTTTAAATTAAATAGGAGACAATCGGCGCCTTGCACTATGCTGGGTCACTCTCCCAGATCTGCCCCCACAGGGTTCTCTGCACGAAAGTTTTAAAACCTTTGGTAACCTTCTTGATCTTTAATGCCAAGTGCTCCAGACAACCTCTTTCCACACTGCCTCACTTTCCTGCAGAAATGAAGCCTCCCTGTATTTGCATATTGTTTGGGTGCTGATTCATTTATGGATAAAGCTTTGATTCTAAGAGAACCTATCCTCTAATCTATATTTTATGTATATGAATATATGATACATATAAAACATATACAATAAACATAAATATATAACACCTTATTCATATATTTATAACAAAGAAATATGGCCCAAATGAAAGAACAGAGCAAAATTCCAGAAACAGAGCTAAATGATGAGGAGATAGCCAGTCTATCTCATGGAGAGTTCAAAGCCCTGGTAATCAGAATGCTTACAGAACTGATTGAGCTTGGTTGCAAAATGGAAGAGCAAATGAGAGAGATACCCAAAGTGAAATAATGCAAAATATTCAGGGAACCAACAGTGATGGGAAGGAAACGAGGACTCAAATCAACGACTTGGAACAAAAATAAGAAATAATCATCCAACTGCAACAGAATGAAGAAACAAGAATTCAAAACAGTGAAGAGAAGCTTAGGAATCTCTGGGACAACTTTAAACATTCCAATATTCGAATTTTAGGGGTGCCAGAAGGAGAAGAACAACAGTAAAAAATCGAAACTTATCTGAACAAATAATGAAGAAGAACTTCTCTAATTTGGCCAAGCAAATAGACTTCCAGGAAATCCAGGAAGCTCAGAGAGTCCCAAAGAAGTTGGACCCAAAGAAAAACACACCGAGGCACATCATCATTAAGTTACCCAAAATTAAAGACAAGGAGAGAATCCTAAAAGCAGCAAGAGGAAAGAAGAGTTAGCTACAGAGAACTGCCCATAAGACTATGAGCTGATTTCTCAAAAGAAATCTTACAGGCAAGAAGAGGCTGGAAAGAAGTATTCTTAGTCATGAAAGGCAAGGACCTACATCCAAGATTACCCTATGCAGCAAAGCTATCATTTAGAATGGAAGGGCAGATAAAGTGTTTCCCAGGTAAGGTCAAATTAAAGGAGTTCATCATCACCAAGTCATTATTATATGAAATGTTAAAGGGACTTATCTAAGAAAAAGAAGATAAAAAATATGAACAATAAAATGACAACAAACTCACAGCTATCAACAAATGAACCTAGAAGAAAAGAAAAACAATGAAGACAAAAACTAAGCAAACAACCAGAACAGGAACAAAATCAGAGAAATGGATATAACATGGAGGGTTTTCAGTGGGGAGGGGGAGAGAAGGAATGGGGGGAAAGATACAGGGAATAAGAAGCATAATTGGTAGGCATAAAATAGATGGGTAGAGATAAAAAATGGTATAGAGGACAGAGAACTCAAAGAACTTATAAGTACAACCCATGGACATGAACTAAGAGGGGAGAATCCTGGAGGGTTGGGGGTGCAGGGCAGAGAGGGGATGAAGGGGGGGGGGATTGGGAAAACTGTAATAGCATAATCAATAAAATATACTTAAAAAACAGGCTTTGGCCCCCAAGATAGGATAGTTTTTTCATTCATTCATTAATTCATTCATTCACCAGACTTTTAGTGGCTTCCTTTTGTATGGCAGCTTCTGTGCTATAAGAGTTTAATTATGATTTAATAAATAATTTCACTAAGTATATAAATAAATAAGGATTATGAACTAAAAATATATATGTACAATGCCCATGCTATATTGAATAGGCCTAAATGTCATGGGCTGCAAAAACACTCAACTAAAAATTATTTTTTGCTGGCCACACATCCATTTGGCAGGAGTGCACGGTTGAACCTGGCTCTCCATGAATCACATGCTTCTCGTTCTGCCCACTCTTATTAAGTCAATTGGACAAATTCACTTTCCATTTGGGTTCATTAACTATTCACTGTCCCATTGGGAAGGTGGAAACTCTTCGGCAGGCATCTAACAGGCATCCTATATGTAGTTTTCTGCAGAACCCTTGAGAGAGCCCGCCTTCGCCTTTCCATACAAATATTTCGCTTCCAACTAGATAAAATAGTTTCCTCCAAAATACATATGGAATCAAGAATTATTCTTAAAAATAGTTAAGTTTTAGAGATTTCCAAAACCTACAGTGGATAAAGAAACAAAGTTATTAGGATTGAGTTTAAAACTTAGTAATACTCATAATTGTGTTCAACTTGAAAAGCATTCATTGAGAATTTGCTGAACGAAAATTATTCACCTCGGTGCTGTGAGAATTACAAAACTTGATGGGATTAGGTTAATTGGGAGTTACTTAGCCTTCATGTGGTCTGGTGAGGGTTGGTTAAAGTTATGGAGACTTATCTACTACCAAGAGCACAGCTCAAATAGACACAAGAGATTCTATAGGTAGTTTTGCAAAGGTAATTTTATATTATTTCATTACAGTAAATATTAATGACTGTAACAGTATAAATAAAAACTGATGTAATAGAAAATTACATGATTTTGTTTGTTTCTATCTACTTTGCATTTAGACTACAGAAAATAAAGCTCAACAAAATCACCTCGGCTCATGGTCACTGCATCAATACAGAACATCGGGTATGCACCTCAGATATCAGGTAGAGAACTCATGTGCATGGTAAAGTCTGTGAGCATTTTATATTTATGTACTGACATAAGGAACATTATACTTGGGTTAATAAGCATTATAAAGTACCTCTCTAGAAGAAGAAATACATACAGAAAGAAGTTATTTTCGCTCAAGGCCAAACTTGAATTAAATGTTATTTTAGTGAGCCAAACAACACAAGAGATACAGTATAACTCAGAGTCTGCTTAGTCGGAGACTCTAGATTTGATGGCAATTGAGCCAGGCCTTAAATGAAAGGTGGATTCAGGATGAATAAAAATGACTTTGTGTTTTATGTATCGTCTCTGGGAAAGAAATGAAAATAATGTTCTTCAGACAGGTACTAGGGCAAATGTAGATGGCGTCCTGGATCTTTATATTTTTAGAACTGAGTTAAAACATGTTTGTATATGTGCAGTTTAAATTCTTTTTTTCTGGGGGCGAAGCCACAGTAGTTTGGGTTTTAAGATTGGGATTAATTTGGTAGGGTTCTGAGATGCCATGTTTGCGCTTAGCACTTATTATTCATCATGTATGCGCGCAAAGCAGATGTGTTTATGTTTACATCCCTCTCGCGCAGATACGGGACCCGGAGCGTGACTGCATTGACCTGCATCCCGGTGCTCCGCTGCTCTGACAAAACAGATGTTCTCATCAGAGCTGAAGGCTCCTTCCATCAGCCAAATTGATTGCAAGTGACATTTGACAAAGTGGCTAATCAGAGCAGTAGTCAGTTCTCTTCGGTGCAGACACTATCCAATCAGACAGATGCTCCCCGGCCAGGGGGAGACCAAATTAGAAGGAAAGGACCGGGAACACTCTCCACCACCCCTTAATGGGATGAACTAACACACGCAGAGACCGGTCAATAGATTTTTCCGTTTAAATATGTGTTCTAACATGAATGCCAAAGACTGCTATAGTCTTTAACATTCATTCATCCATATAGACTACATTCCATTCAATTATGTTGTCACTACACTCATTTACATTGAACAATTTCTATTGTGGCAACTTGCTTTTGGACTGACTTTTATTATATAGAGAAGAGTATTTTAATAAGATATAGTTACATGGTAAAAAAAAAGCTAATTTTAATGTTGCTTCAACCACTATTTTCCGAGATATTTGATCACAAAATAAGTTGAGGGATAACGGTGTCCACTGAACTGCGTATGGAAAACATTGTCTCGGCATATTTATTCCTGGTGTTAAGCAGTTTTCTACCTGGAATTCTTCTCCACATCACTCTAAGCCACATAACTAGGTTCCCTTAACCCCACCACAGGCTCAGTCCCCACGACCCCAACAGAGAAAATCTAAGGAACACTACTTCCGAGGCAGGTTCAGTAACTGAGCTCCTTCCTGGAGCTTTTGCTGGTGTCTAATTCTTAAAATTACAAGTGTAATCTTCCTCTTTTTGAGACTTCACTTTGACAGCAGGTCTCACATTCCAGCCCATCCAAGCGTAAGACCCTCTCACGTTCCTGTCAGCCTTTCTGGAAGCTGGCAACACAAACTCCACAAGCATGATAGGAACCTCATCCTTCTGACTGCTTCTCCAAAAATTGTGAATCTTTCCTTTTTCATTCTGATACATAGTCACTTATTTATCTTCTGCTGAGTGCATATGGATGATCTCCATTCTCCTCCTATAGCCCTTTCTGCCTGCCTGGATTTCCTCTCATTCTCTGCAGCTGATTGATTTCACATGAGTCCTTGCTTCCATGAGATGTATGTCTGGTCTGTATCATTTCCTGTGCTGTTCTGCACACTTGGTCCTTAGCATCCAATTGGAAAGGTGGCTTACTACCTCCCTCCATCATTAGAGCCACAAATAACTGAGAGCTGGCCTGTGAGAGTCAAGTAAGGTGAACAAGGTTTGGTACCATTTTGAGTTTAATGAAATATATAAATCATAGAAGAGAAAGTTGGGGGAGGATTAGTTTGATTTCCTTCCTTTCTTTCTTTATCATTGAAACAGAGAAATCATTTCTTAAGAGATGTTTTACTGTCATGTAGGTTTCTCTTCTCACTGACATTTACATAGATTACCTTCATTCAGTTTGGATATTTCTGAGCAGCAGTTCTGAAGGAAGCATTTCTTACCATTTATACATATGCTTCTTACGGATTTGACACAGACCAGCATGTCACACTGCTCTATGAGTATCAAAATTCTGACACCCAGACCCAGAAGTTCCCATTCTTAAATCATGACTTCCTTATATCCCTGACAAAATTGAAAGCAAGAAATGAATTTTGCATCTAAGGTATAAATTAACATGATGTAGTTGACCTTTGCAAAGTAGATGTGATGTGAAAACTCTAAGACTGAACAATGCTTCAAAATCAGGTATCTTGGCAAGAACAAAGCACAATGGTATTACCTGCATCATCCTGCAGATACTGACAGGCATGCCTCTATGAGCTGATGTAAATATCTTGTTCAGAATGAAATTATATGTAAATACCAAATGACAGTAATCATTTCTTTTCAAAATCATCTCAACATTAATCAAAATATTTTAAAAGTAGTGACCCAACTTCTTATTTCTCTTAGTTCCTTTCAATGTTAATCCACGTGGATCAGTTTAGCTCAATTCCAGCCTCACCCACGTGGTCCTCACCTTCCATTTAAATACTGATGGCCCCCACTTCTCAGGCGGAGCGCGGTGTGGAGGTCGCAGTAGTTCCTATGCCGGTGTCCCTCCTACTCTCACTTCTGCAACTTCCACACCACACAGGTGAACCAGCTAGAAGTTACTAGCCCCTGGAGTGCTGCCAGGTGGGACACTGATTTCCCCCCCATGGGAGGACCCCTCTGTCTATGTGCCCCCCTTGCCCCACGTCTTAGATTAGACGAGGCAGTAGGGTAAAGTGGTTTGAGGTGTGGGCTCTGAGTTCACGCGTGGGTATGTGAGCGCTGCTGTGTCCCGGGTGTGTCATCTTTGCAAACTTATTTCAGTTCTCTAAGACTCGATCCACATAGGCCTCTAAACTAGTTTGTACATGACCATGTCACATCTCTGCTTTTAATTTCTGAGGTGCTCCCCATCGCCAGGGTCAATGCCCACTCCTTGCGGTACATACAGCACACAGGGTTCTTCACAACATGCTCCCTCATTGCATCCCACGCCCGTGCTCCAGGGACACCCAGTCACGGCAAACGATTTGCGGTGCATCCTTGATAAGGTTGCTGGCCTCTCTGTGCCCCAGTTGCCACATCCATATACTAAATATTCTAATAATATATACTTCATGTGGGTATTATATTCAAAATAATGCATGGTATATACATTCTTAAGAAATGTTAGTATTATTAGTTATTAGTATTTTTAATTGTTTTTAGTTTTGGCTAATCTTTCATATTTAAGGTAGGCCTTATATAAAACATGCTTCTGGGTGTACGTAAATGGAAGATTTCTCAGTCCCAGACTGTAGGAACAGATAATGCACGATTGTACAAGAATTTCAGAAGCAGCGTGAAAACTAGGTCTGGCACTGGGACGCGATGAGTAGCAGTGTTGTTGGTTTACGGAGATGCATACCCATCTCCGGGCAGCAGGCCGGCCCTGTGGCGTTGAGAGCGTCAAGGCCTGGGAGCTCTTCTGCCCCAGACTCCCTGCATCTTGTGGATTCCTCACTCATCAGGGCTGTCGGCTGCCACCGCCGACCAGAGCGGGTCATGAGAGAGACCTTGAGAAGCAGTGCTTGCTCAGCTCTCCGAGCTCAATCACGTCCTGGCGATGCTCAATAAAGCTTGTGAGCAGAACGAATCCCTGTCCTTGAGTTGCATCTCTCCACACACCCAGCCCGATCCTTTGGAAACACTCTTCAAGCCTTTGCTGCGCCAGCTCCCCGAAAGGCCTATCCTCCTCGACCTATCCTTTTCACCTAAACCTCTATTTTCTTTTATTCTCCTAATAACTGAACTCAATGTTTGACTTCCGTGGCATATAAGAAGTAAAACTAGATAAAGGTATGTAGTGACAAGATGCTCTCCTACAGTTCACATTTAAACCTGTTTAGAAAATTTTTCTAAATCAGGCATTTGTCTGAGCCAGTCCTTTCCTCTCTGAATGCCCTGGTCCAGAATGTCTATCCTGTGAAACAGCCCTCCTCACCCCTGCCCCCGGCCCTGGGTCAGGGATAGCTGTTTCTAACATTAATCACAGGACCCTTTCTTCCCAAGCCCTCAGATCTGAGTGCCCTTTGGAACTCCCAGCTGTGACCCAGGAGCTCTTGTCTTTCTTCTGTTTGCTGGCACAGGATAATATGGAGAGATCTGAGATGACTACACTGGCGTTTTCCTGTTCTATTGTGAACATTAATTAAAATAAAAAGTATCTTGTTCCTTGTGCCTCTTACTATATTTTCTGTGATTGAAAACAAGACGTCTTATTTTGGCATCCAAATGCAATACCAGGTCCATTGTTAGATAAACAATAAACTTATTACTTAATGAGTAAATGGATGAGTAAATAAATGAACGGGTATTCCTTTGCCTTAGTGCACACGAAAAAAACAAGCATTACAAATGACAATGTACTTTACATCCCCTTAAGTGGATACTGGATTTATCAGGGTGATAACTTAGTAAGTTACATTATGTCTAATTATTGGGTTGTACACCCAAAACTAATATAATACTGTATGTCAACTGTAATTAAAAATTTAAAAAGTATTTTAAAAATGAGTGTCTAAATCCAGACATGCTTGCATTCCTTTCGTTGTAATTGTATCTTGATCTAAACATTTTTTTCTCTTCTAAATAAAGTTCTCTGCCATTGTCAAAGCTGTCTAAAGGAGATTTTACAAAACTCAGTTTATATGCAAGTTTAACTTGAACTAAAATGTCAGTATTATTCATACTGCTCCACTTCATTAAATCTACCTTTCTAGGGACTTGAGCTGCATAAAATTTATTTTTTTTTAAAGTCTCCGAGTTGTGCCTGTGTCAGCAACGCAGCACCTGTTAGTCATCACGGATCTAATTCACCTCTCCGTGCTATTGCTCAGCATTCTGACAGGCAAGGTTTCCGACAGACGAGCGGAAGGTGAAGCGGATGGATGTATAAACAGTGGGACACAGCCGAGCACTCGACTGTGCCAGATTGCGTGTACGAGGCTGTAAGTGTGCGAGGTCACGCTGCCAACAGCTATGGTGGGAGCGTGGGCTGCAGTGCCCTTAATTGGGTGCACATGCTTTGGCATGGCTTTGCCCTGATTAGCACAACGGGGGCCGATCGGCACTAGACGGGAGCATAGCACTGCTAGGGGAAGAGCAGATGGGAGGTGCAGCTGTTCAAAGGGTGCCTTCACCCCATGTGCAGCCAGCAGCCCTCTTTGAAGAATTATCATATCCCATCTTGAGTAAGTGCATGCGGGAAGGAGCTGTAGGAAAGTGCCGTCTGAGACGGGGTCTGGTCGTTTCCCAGTCGAAGGCTCCCCACTTGGTTCTTTGATTAGGCACCATGACTTCAAAATGTGTCCCTGAAGCACACAAACAGTATCTGCCTCTTTTTCTGACCGAGAGAGGTGTCAGTAGTGTTCTACACCAGAGAGAATCGAATATTCTCTCACAGCAAGTAGAAGTAAAGCAATCCAAATGTTACCAGGTTATATAATTTATCAATACACACTATTACAGTATTCATTATTCATTCATTTATTAATTAAACAAATTTATTATGCACCTGCAATAGATCAATGGCATAATGGACCTAGGCGAGTAAAAAAATGAACACCAAAAAAAAAGAAAGAAACAAAAAAAATTTCATTTCTTTATAAAGGACACAATGTGGCATGGTGGAATGTGAATTAGATGACAGCTAAATAATCAGCCCCAATTTTTTCAATAATTAACTGTGCTCCTTGGGCCTCAGTTTTCTTACTCAGAGCTAATCATGTTCAACTAAATGAATAAAAATGCCTATTGCTGGTCTAAAATGTTATCAATTTATATTCTTTATCTTTCTTATCATGTAGTTAATTTACTCATTAACTTATTCATTCATTCAAGAATTTCAGAGCTTAGTGTGTTCTAGACACAATTTTAGGTGATGGGGACACTCTGGTGATAAGAAACCTGAGCTTATGTTCTGGTGTGGCAACACAAATTTAAAACGTCATTAAGTCCATAAACAACATATGAAGGAGGAGTCATCAGGACATCGACTAAAAGTAAAACAACGAAATAAAATAGAGGTCAGTAGGTAATGAATTTAGTTAGCATGGTCAACATAGATGCTTCTATCACATTTTAGTGAAAAGATACTAACAATAAACATGCACACTAATCAGTTAACAAGATATGTTTAGATAATGACAATGTCTTTTAAAAACATAATATGATTTTTAGTAAAAGTGGAGTCATAGGTCATATTAGACTTCACGACCACCTTGGGGAGGTCAGGCTTATGATTACAAGTTCAAGCGGGATACTTTTACATTAGGGATTGAAGTGACACTTTCATACCATAGAAGTATACTGTGGCTATTGTGCTTAGAGAAGGGACTGTAAGAGGGGTAAGATCAGAAGCAGGAGGACCACGGGCGGCCCTGCAGAAGGCCAGGTAAGGAACAGCAGTGGCCGGCCTGCCGTCAAAGCAGTGGGAACTTACAGAGGTGAACCATGTGATAGGGTGTAAGGGAAGGGAATAAAGAGAAAACTTTGTAACTCCTAATTTCCACCTGAGCAACAAAGAGGACTGAAGTATTGCCAAACTGGAGAAGACTTGGGGAAATTAAAATCTGTGCTGTAGGATTTAAAGAGGTTGCAGTGGGGAGGAGGAGTGGGGAATAGGCTGAGCAGGAAGCAAAGCAGAAGAGCACAGTGCCATCTGAATACGCAAGTATTACAGGGTAGCTTAGAATGCCAGGAAGCACTGAATGCCTAGTTGAGATTTTGGTGATAATTTAAAAGGAATTAGTCAGTCAGTGATATTTTGAGCAGTAGACGGTGCTCAGCAGGAGTTATGGAGCAGGGCAACATAGGGCCGTACCCCTGACAGAGATTCCGCCTCCTGAGTATGACAGAGGGAAACAGCAATGTGGGAGTGAAGACTGCTTTCAAGAACATGGTTATAATGATGAACCCATAGCATCTATGCTGGTTAAGGAAGGGGCAAGAAAGTTGCATGGAGAGCGAGGCAGTAGTGGGGTCAATGGATCCGTAGTCCGGGTGTACTTGCAGACCTTCTGGGAAGGGGGCGCTAGATCAAAAGAGCAGGAACAGTTAAGGCTGGGTGTGGAACAATGAAATGCCTGGCACGATGAAGCTATATTTCAGAGACTTCAGGAATATTGCACTTTCTCATGTGCTCTCTCCCTCTCTCTCATACCAGAAGAGCTAGTTAAAGACACTGACCACCCCTTCTTTATCTGAGAAGTTCGTCATTTTAGGAGTCTATGCTTCCCCAAGGTAGAAGTTAAAATTCACTTTCCAGCCTCCTTGGAGCACTGCAATCCATGACCCACCAGCTGGACTCTATGGCAGAGTTTGATTCAGAATACCTTTGATACATTCCTTAACAGTTTCTGGCTGATTCAGAGACAGTACCATTGTCAGTGATTACAAGGTCTATCGGATGGTTATAGCAGTGGATTATGGATACGAGGCCATCGAGAAACAAGTAGGTGACACATGGTCACATATGGAGTCACAAGCAAAAGTAGGTGACTGTAAAGTTTTCAGTTTGTCGGTGAACACTATAAATTGCTCACTGGGAAAGTCTGACAATGTTTGATACCAGAGTAAATCCATACAAACATCTGGCCATCCAAACAAAAGTCAGTGAAGAATTGCTTGAGGGTCATTATCCCATGATCATCTTTACCAGTCAACACACCTTCCACCATGTATAATAATAAATTCCACCCGAAATTCTAGTGATTTTTTTCTAATGATCCATGTAGCATGATACCATGCTACCTCTGCTAATATTACAGGAGATTTGTCAAACACCTTTGAATACCAAATGTTCTAACTTATCAGATAATCTGTTCATTCCATTTGGCTGTGTGCTGGAGCTGGTCCTTGCCGATATTTCCATCTGCCTATTCAAGTCTGCACTGTTGAGTGAGCCTGCGGCACAGCGGTGATCGCAGGACCTCCTGTCAACACGTCTGATGTTAGGTTATATTTCATGGGTCTTAGGTCTTCTCTTAAATAAATCTTGCATTACAAGTTCACCATAAAGATTACAAGATGTGTTACCTTTCATTTTCACTACTGCAACTCAAAAACAGTTGAGCCATCTGTACTATATCCACACATAAGGTGCCTATGCTCATTGTACACAGCTAGAAATTTTTATTTGGAGGGAGAAAAGGGAAATAATAAGGAATTAAATACGTGTGGTTTTGGAAGAAATTTTTTACATCAAAACTTTTTTAAAAACTAATGGCATATTTAAAATGTCTCCATGGGGCACACTTTTTTTTGTTTTCTATATCCAACTATTTTATTAAAATATTAGTTTCTTGTAAATTCTAAAAGCATGATCATCCTGAATTTATTTTACATTTCCTATTTAAAGCATGGTGATGAAGTATTTTTCTATGAAAAATATCTATAATTATACTCCTTTCGTATAAATTTCTTAAATAAAAATTATAAAATAAAAATAAGAGTTTTCATAGTCTTAAGTGATTTTAGTTACCCTAAGCTAACAAAATAGTAACTGTCAGTTTTTTATATAGTTTGCATAAATACTAGTCAAATTGCATGCACTGCATCGTATCTTCCATAGAGCAGATAAACCCAAGTTAATATTTGTGACAACACGGATGGACTTCGAGGGTATTATGCTAACTGAAATAAGTCAGACAGAAAGGCAGACAAACACTACTATTTATTTCACTTGTATTTAGAACCTTAAAAAACAAATAATTAAAACAGAAACAGACTCATAAATACAGGGAACAAATTGATGATTGCCACATAGGAGGGGGTTTATGGAGTTGAATGAAAAAGATAAAGAGATTGTCAGTTACAAAACAGTCACAGGGATGTAAAGTTCAGCATGGAAAATGTCATCAATAATATTGTACTATGTATGCTGCCACGGGTTCTAGATTTATCAAGGGAATCACCCCATGCACCTGGAACCAACATAGTATTGAATGTCAACTGTAATTGAAATGAAATGATTAAATTAAATCCAGAAACCTCTAATAAAGGCATTGCCATGTCTAGTAAAATGAATTAATTTGTTTTAGTGAATAAGTTTTCAAAGCAAAATCATTACTAGTTTATTTACACCAGTTATTTAGCAATAGTTTTTTTCAGGTCCTCCATAAAAGAGCATGTCCACAGGTAAAGCTTTGCTGGAAATTGCATTAGAACTTGGAGGTAGATTAAATTTAGAAAATAATCACCAAGCAGTTCAATGTTTTCAAGTTAGAAAAAATAAGAAATCATCCCAATTGAAAATATACAAGTAGGTTTCAGATATTTAAAATGCAACCAATCTTCTTAAATTAATGACACCATTTAAAATGTGTTTCTCTATTATTTTGTTGTTGTTATGTTGATTCTCTGAACATTTGGAGTCATGAGCAAAAGTAGGTGACTGGGAAAACATCACTTGGTAAACCAGTGAGCATATCATGAATAGTGAGGAGGAGCTCTCTCCCCGCCCTGTGGCCCAAGAACTCTTCTTCAGTGTCCTCAGATCTCCCCAAAGTCTTCCCATTTGTCAGTCTAAGAATTTTTCATCTTCACCCTCAAACCAGTTGAAAATGGGGGAATAGAACAATGGGTGTTGAGGGACGTGATGTGCCACAACTCTGAGCTTCCCTGAACAAGATTTACGGGAACAAGTATAACGGATACACGGACAAAAACTAGGGGCAGGGGATGGAAATGGTAGGGAGGTGGGAGGGCTGGGATGGGAGTAAAAGACAGAAAACTGTACTTGAACAACAATTAAAATTTTATACAAAAAGAGTTCTTACAAGGTTTGCCAAGAACTCAAGGCCCTGCGTGCTCTTTACCCAAGCTACTGTCAGGGCTGTGTCTGTGGCAGGAAACCCTGAGGTTTGAGGTCATGTCTCCTTCTGGGACGAAGAGCTGGTGTGCATCCTCCACCCTGGGACCTATGCATTGTAGAGATTGGGGGTTCTTCTAGTCCCCTGAAGAGAGCTGTATTGCTTTTGCTGTTGTTGTTTTAGCAGGAACTTAACAGAGCTAAACTCAAACTCAAAAATCTCTGTGCCCTGCCATGGTTGGAGTTCAAGTCCCTGTAAATTTAGTCTTAGCTGGATGGCTTAGATTCTCTGCCATGTGAGGTTGTGTGTGAGGTTCATGTGCATGTGAAGTTCAGAGACCAGCCAGAGACTTGAGTAAAGTTTATACACAGAACATGAAATTCCTCCCACTTTTCCTGGATCTCTTCTTCCTGGAATTCCCCCCATCCATTCCTAGTAGCTGTGATTAACCAAAACTCTGTCCTCTGGTTCACCGAGGCAGGAATGGCAAAGTGTTTTATCTAACTATTAGACATCTCACAAGGTGCTCAGGCTAAAAGTCATTGAAATGAAAATTTTACTCAGTGCTATTCCCTCCCTACAGGGGTCAACTCCTGTGCAACAGCTGCCTGTTTTTGTTTGATTGTTTTTGTTGTTGTCACTCTCCAATGCATTACATAGTCACTTTCCACATTTTTTTCCAGAGTTTCTCTGTGAAAGGATCAGACAAATCTGATACTCAGGAGATACTCTGCTGAACCAGAGCTAGATACTTTGTTCTTCCATTTTGAGAAAGTGAAAATTATAAAGGAATTCTTGCTGCAACCTATCCCTGAATGTTCTACAGACTTGCTTTCAACAAACACTATAGTTTTGCTAAAGTGGTTTTTTTTGTTTGTTTTTTTATTGTTGTTCATGTAGAGTTGTCTCCATCCCCCCACCACCACCACTTTACCCCGCCCCCCACCTCCTACCCTCAATCCTTTGCCCCTTTGGCTTTGTCCTTGGGGCCTTTATACATGTTCCTTGATCACCCTTCCCCTTCGTTCCCCCGTTACCCCCTCCAACCTCCCCTCTGGTTCCTCTCAGATTGTTCTTAATTTCAGAGTCTCTGGTTATGTTTTGCTTGCTTGTTTGTTTTGTTGGTTAGGTTCCACTTATAGGTGAGATCAGTGGTTTTAAAGAACCACTTTCATCTTTTATCGCATTTAGGACAAAGGTAAACTTATAACAACCGTAAAAAATAAAATGGGTATCTCATCCAAGTAATGATGCAAGCTCTATGGGACTTAATGTGTAAATAAAACCTGAAAATAAAATCAACCCTTCTATAAAAACAGTGACATATACTTTTTTAAAATTTAAATTTAAGACTTGTAATTAAACTATTGACTAAATCAAGTATTTAGATTCCACATTCCTAGGGAAAGCCCACCATTCCCATCTCACTTCTTTTTCTTTAGTTGTAGTGAGTTTTAGGGTGGCTGAATGGGCACTTGAATAGATCTATGTCAGTCGTGCACGCCCATGTTTTAGTTCCTTATGGAACATGAGCCCATTATATACTAATAAACTTAGTTTGAAATATAACACTCTAATTTCAAAAAAAGAATGCGTGACATCTTAACACCACTATATGATTTTAAGAGAGAAACATCAGGGAAAACAGTTGTTTTGAGAATCAACTGAAGAAATGTTACCTAAGATTTTAAGGATTTAAGATGATTTTTATAGTCTCATGTAAAATATCACTACATGGGATTAACTGATTCAGCCCACTTGAGTTAGATACCAAACTAGAAAATGTATTCAAAGACATGCAGTTTTAATTTTTTCAAGAGTACTTAATAAATAGTCCTAGACTAACAAAGTACTGCCTTGTAGGAGTCCTCAAAGGGCATGTGAGCAAGAATATCAATTGTTTAGACTGGCATTTTCAATATACTTGAAAATGATTTGAAGACATTTAATCTCTTTCCCATAGCTCAGGTACCTCTTCAGTTTGCCTAGAAAGTCCTTTTTTTAGAGACTAAATCAAAAGTTATCTCTTCTCTGGAGCAACATTAATGCAGTTTCATTTTACTGTGTATGATTTTCCACTAATTTAACAAACTTTTTCTTTGGAACTTCCTAGGAGAAAAACAGAGTCCAGTGAAAATTACTATAATATACAAACAATCAAAATCATGCAATGTGCCAGCTGGCATAGGTACATTTAATATGCAGTACTAGTCCCCACTGAGAAATGTGATTGGTTATTTGATTGCTTATATTATCCCTCCTCTACTGAGCTAGTTTTTGCATAGCGTTTAAAGAGGTGGCTTACATCATAATAATAATCCCTACATGTAGAAAAAGTTACATTGGAAAGAAAGCAACAATTTTCAGTTTTACAAAATAATTTAGGAACTCTACTGACAAATTATTGGCAATAATATAAGTTTTAGTACAATGGAAAAAAAATTCAATTTACCCCTTCACAGCCCTCAATGGTCTTTTAGAATCTCTTTTTAAAGTGCAGATGGCTTTAATGAACTTCAACTTTTGCCATCGCTGTGCTGTTTTCATTATTCTGAAGCGACTTTGATAATTGCTTTTCCATGGGTTTAAATTATTCTTACACATACAGTGCTTCACAGAAGCCTGGTGAACTAGCATGTGTGACTGGTTATTACTGTCATAATTGGAAACACATCCAGAACAAGACTTAAGTGAGGTTATGGGACATTTCTACTCGAAATTGAGTCATTAATATTATTTATATTTAACTTACCGTAGTTTCTTTCTAAGGAGAATTTTTACTGCTTCATCTTTCTTATTTCATTTCCTGCTTAAGCTTAGCTTGTAGTTGAGAGTGGCCTTGATTCAGGATCTGCATTTCTCTATGTATTAGAAAAAATATTTGCTTCCCTGAAATTACTTTATTATTTATTGTTTTTATATTTTAGCCTGGCCCTCATATAGTTGCCTAGGCCTTAACTTAAGACTCACATGTGCTACATTTTAGGACACCCCTTCATCATATGTCTTCTCTCTAACTACTTTTCAAATATCAGTGTTCTAAAAAATTCCCTGCCCTGGAAATTCCTTTCTCTTTCTTCATTGTATTTCAGTATGATTGTATTTATGTTCATGCATCACCCATACTATACTTCTGTGCCCCAAATCCACGTATTTAATACCTACTGGACATGTCTATGTATATGTTGCAAAAGCACAAACCCACAAATATTTCAAGGACAATTCATTACTTAACTGCCTGAGGCCTCTAGCAGTTCATGTCTCTGTGAAAAAAAGATGCTCAATATCGCTAGCCATCAGAGAGAGGCAAATTAAAACCACAATGAGATATCACTTTACACCAGTGAGAATGGCCATCATAAACAAAGCAACAAACAACAAGTGTTGGAGAGATTGTGGAGAAAAGGGGACCCTAGTGCACTTTTGGTGGGATTGCAGGCTGGTACAACCACTATGGAAAACAGTATGGAATTTTCTCAGAATGGACCTGTCTTTTGACCCGGCAATTCCACTGCTAGGATTATATCCTAAGAACCCCGAAACACCAATCCAAAAGAACCTATGTACCCCAATGTTCATATCAGCACAATTTACAATATCCAAGTGTTGGAAGCAACCTAGATGCCCATTAGTAAATGAATGGATCAAAAAACTGTGGTACATTTACACAATGGAATTCTATGCAGCAGAAAGAAGACCCTTTGCAACAGCATGAATGCAACTGGAAAGCATTATGCTAAATGAAATAAGCCAGGTGGTGAAAGACAAATACCATGTGATCTCACCTTTAACAGGAACCTAAATAACAAAAACAGAAACAAGCAAAATATAACCAAAGACACTGAAATAAAGAACAGACTGACAGAGTTCAGAGGGGAGGGGAGGGGAGAGGGAATTTCAGGGGAATTTCAGGGGAAAAGGGGAAGGGTTTACAGGAACAAGTATAAAAGACACATGGACAAAAACTAGGGGCAGGTGGAAATGGGAGGGAGGAGGGGAGGGCTGGGTTGGGTGGGTTGGGATGGGAGTAAAAGATAGAAAATTGTACTGCAACAACAATTAAAATAAAATTTAAAAAATAAAAAATAATAATTAAAAATCAAAAAAGAAAAGTTAAAAAACACCATCATTCTCTGTCACTGAGCCCAAAACTTAGCAGTTCTATTATTTTTGCTCATAGCCTACACATATATTGTATAATTGTGTCCTATCAGTACTTTTTAGTTCATTTTCATCATTATGTCCATTCCACTTCAGTCTCAGTTTACATCATCCTCATTTTTGCCCCTTGCTATTCTAAGAGACTTCACTGAATTAATTGCACATGCCATCAGCAAAGGGAACCTTCCAAGGCATAAGCCTGATCATTTCTGCCCTTTATAATCTGGACCCTGATCATCTATCGATCATTGGTCTCACCTCTTGCCCACCCACATCCATGCACCCCCCCAACCATACAGAGCTACTCGCTCCAAACCTTACGCACTTCTCTGTGCCTTGTCACTTGCTTCTATTTCAAATTCCACTTCCCTCTACCTCTACACCTACAAATGCACACTTTGATGTTCCTTCTTCATCTTCAGGGTAATATTCAAACATTCCTTCCTGGTGAGGCTTCTTCCCCCTAACTCAGGAGGCCTTGTTAGGATGCTGTGCTTACTGCTATTATTTTCTAAGGCATCACTGATCACATGGCACTGTAATTACTGAGTTACTGAGTAAGTTCTCCAGTTCTCCAGTTCTCCAGTTCTCTGAGTAAGTCATGCATTCTTCAAAGTCACAGTGTCTACTTCTATAAGCCCAGTGCTTTACAGCATGACCTTAATTGGAAATCCATAAATGCATTTTTGAATGATTAGATGATTCATACTTCAGTCCTCTACCTATTCTACTCTTAACTCACTTATGGTTAGTAACTTGATTCTAGTATTTTTATTAGTGGACTTAAGAGTTTATGTTACTTTTTCTTTCTTCTGTCATTTGGGGCTTATTTTAGGTATTCATTTCCATTCTGTGGTACATTATGATAACTATTCTAATATTCTAAAATAATAGTTTATTTTATATGTGTAAAGATAATACATTCCATGACTACTAAGCTTTATATTTGGACTTTTCATATTTATTTTACCTTTCACTTACTGTTTTTAAGATTTTCACAATCAAATTTTGTGATTTTTTTCTGCTCCATTTGGCACCTTCTGACATACTTGCTTTAAACCAAAATTTACTACCAGTATGTTTAATTACCTGCACTTCTTTCATTTTTAATTCCTATATATTAAATATGTTACTTTTCTCTTTATTCCTTTTGAGAATGTGTATCACTAGGCTTTTAGACCAGCTTATTTCCATTTTATAACACTCAAATTCTGCCACCGTCTCTCACTGACATCTTTTATTCACGAAAAAAATTCTGACTCCAAGCCTGATACATTATCATGGAGAAGTATTATAGCTCAAAAGCAGGATGATTTTTCTATATATGAAAACTGGCCCGAACTAACAAACAGATGCAACCATAAACTATGATTGAATATGTGGTTATTTACAAATTAGTTTGTATCTTTTAAAATATATAGGCAGATTATGTGTAAGTAAATATAATTTTTAAGCTAAAATGATTCTGTCAATTTAAAATTGGTAACTCTATGTAATTTTTAGTCACTTATTTCCACATATGATCTTATTTCACTCAAAACCAGACGGTTCAGCTCCTGTGAACAGCACACACACCTGTTCTTACATGGGTACTTTTAAATAGACAAGACTGAAATTTTTATATTGCCAATTCTAGCTGTCTTTAATTTCACAATGGTCTAAAGAATCATGTGTCTTAGAACTAGAAGAGGCCTCAGGGATCTATTTTATTCACCCTCTGCATTTAGGTATATAAAACTTACTATCCCTACTCCTCAGATAAACCTACTACAGCCAAAAGAAGTTAAATGACTACAGTCACTGAGAGAGTGATTGGTGGAGATGTCTGGAAAATAAGAGTTCTTAGCCCTGTCCCTGGTCTCTCAAGCAACACTTATGTAAGTGCTTCTAATTGCTATTTGACTTTGTCAAGCCATTTTTTGAAGCATTTTGTACTTAATTTTTACCAATTCTTTGTGTTCTGAATTTGATAAAATGATTTCATATGATTTTAACTGATTACACTTAGATTTTCTATCTCTAACAACTTTATAAGTCTACCTCTATCCATAAATATTTATTGGTTTCTTACTGTATGCCATGTATTGGGCAAAGTGAGGAAGTTGAACATAAGCCTTCATCACAGAGCTCACAGTCTAGTGAGAGATACAAACAATTAAGCAATCCTGTGCCATGCTGCCATGTAGCAGTACCTTAGAGGGGCACCTAATGGGAATGGGGATGGAGAGGAGAACAATGAGCAAAATGAGACCTACAGGATGAGTTGAAGTAGCCATACACAGAGGTCACTTAACATCTTGGTGACTAAAACTATGATAAAATGTCAAGATCATAGAATATAAAAGCACTGCCATAAAAAATGCAACTGGAGATGTGAACAGGGGTCAAATCAACATGAACTTTAAAATCCATATGTGAGAAGTTAGATTTCATCCTAAAGACAATGAGAAATAGAGAGTTAACCTCTTATTCTAATGTCTCACAGTAAGAAAAGCACTCATCATGACTGTGATATTCATTCTTGCTTTCTAATTCCCATTTCAGAGGGACTCATCATTTTGGTAATCACCCTGTGCAGAAGTTCCCCAGTTCTGTATCTGTCTCCTGGTCTGTCCACTCTGTAAACCCACGGTAACAATTGTGGGTTAAGTGTTAGAGCACATAAAACCACCACAATGTATTGAGTATCCAACTGTGTTAGGGACTGTGTTATATGTTTTACATTAGTTGTCTTAATTTATCAACATAAAAACATTTTAGCCACAAATTACAGATGAGAATAATGACACTCAGAAAAGTTGATTAATTTGTCAAAAATCACATAGCTTATAGTAAAATTATAGTGCCAGTTTTATATTCACTACTTTTTTCATCTCCATAGTTCTGTTACATGCACTGTGATTTGCAAAATATAATGGAAGCCTAATAGGCAAAACTTGAAAATGGTAAGTACATTCTATAAGAAGAAAGTACCTACTTGTAAAAAGTTTCAAAGATACAGTATCATTTAAGTCGTTTCCCTAATTTAATAAAATATTCTTATTTTTAAAAATTATGTAATAATCTTTGTATACAGAGTCAACCAATTAAACCAGGCAGGCCACAGATGTTTAAATAATTTGCTGATTCCTTCAAGTCCAACTTTTCTCTATAGTATTAGGTTTATAGGTTCTATGCTTCTAATACTAGTGTCAGCACTTTTGTTTTTCAGTCTTACATTAACTTTTATGAAACAATAAGAGCAAAATTTAATAAAATCCAACATTCAAAAAATTAAACCTTCCTGGACAAAAAGGGATTGCTGCTGAAGCAGAAGTATGGTCTGGTAGGCGGCACCATTACACAATATCCCAGAACAATGTTCTTCATTTAATGATCAAAATCCATACATTAAGTATCTAAGGTAGTCAAAGATTTCATCCCATACTCAGGGTTTTGAGAAGATATTTTTCAAAGTATAGAAATGCCTAATATTTACAAGGTTGTTATGATATCAAAGAAATTCATGTGAGAGTTAGTATTTCCCATTGGTGCACACTTCAAAATTTTCTATGGGGGTAGAATGCACCTTCACATTTCATCTTACACTGTTTCTGGTTAAGTCCTCCCTGCAGTACTCTGATCTAATATGTTTGGGAGCCTGCAGGTTCTTTTCCTGATTTCGATTCTTAATTTCACTTCTGACCTCCTATGAGTACCGTTCTGACCATTGTCCCCTAAATGTATTGCCTTACCCTGGAGTTCATATATTACTTCACTTTAAACTCATGGCCTTCTCTAGCATCCACTATGTATTTTGGTCACCTTGGCCTATCACTAGCCTGAAGTATTTAAGATCCTCTGCGAAGTCAGAGAATGCACTCCCCACACCCTTTTGCAGATCACTTATCCCAGTATTAAACAATGCACATGCATCTTGAAATTTTCCACTTTCCTTATTTTCTACTATGAACCCTGTGCCATCCTTAATAAGCCCTAGAGGTGGGTGTGTGTGCATGAGTTTCATTGTAAGTGTGTCTTTGTTCGGCCTAGACACATAAGTGCATGTACACCCATGCACACAAAATACACCACTCCTGCAAGATGAGACAAAAGAATGATTTGGGGTAAAGACATATGTGAAGATAGAATTAAGAATTGCTGACTCACAGAACTGAGCAAAACAATCAACATCCAATAAAAATCCTTCCAGTGTGACATGTGCAGTATTTCCTTTTTCTACATGTCATTTCAACACTAACTACCCCAAAGAAAGATACCTAAATTTTTAATTATAATATTAGTTACTCTCAGCAAGCTTCAAAGTATTCCTCTGATCACCATAACCACAATTTTGAGAGAACCACAATACATAAATAATTACATTAAGCAAATGATACAAGCTAAATCTATTTTCACATTTGTATATCATCATGAGGCCTCACTTTTAAGGGTCATCGTCTCTGAAATCCTCCTGTGTACCAGGACAATTGGACAGACTCCCTATATCTACAAGTTTTTTCATGGTTCTGCTACTGATGATATATGCACAGCTTCTTTATTTCCTTTTTTTTTGCAACAGTAAGACATTTATACACATAAAATGAAAATGCACATGTAGTAATTGGCTGGGGCTTGAATTTAAGGTAATTTAAACAATGAATTTCTAGGCACTCAGAGGAAAGAATATAAGGAGTACAAATTGCATAGGGCCCATGGGCTTTTCAGAAAGACTTTGAAATCCTTTAGCTTGCATATGAAAATGTATTGCAAATGGATTTTTATAGCACAGGGATGTTACTTAAAGAGTAATTCAAGGCTCAAAGTGATATTTAGATTTAATATTTTACAAGCCTTATAGTTAAGTTCTTCTAACTCTTTGGAAAGGCAAACGTGACATAGTCTGCTAGCTGAATGAGTATATGTATATATATGTAGTGTATCAGCGTTTTTATTTTTTATGGGTGTAGAGACCAGTCCAGCAGAGTATAGCAGGAGAAACACAGGAGCTGCTGTCAGACCACTGAGGTTTCCACCCTGGATTTGCCACTCAGCCCGAGGTCCTCAGACAAGTTAGTAAACTGCTCAGTAAAACAGGGAGGTAAAAATACATCTCTCTTAGTAGAGTTTAGAGAAGATGTAAGTACCAGATGCTCAGTAAGTGTTCGGTAACTTTTATCCTAGAAAATACCTAAGAACATTCTGACTACCTAAGAATGCTTCTTCATTTTTAAAGGGGAGAAAAACAATCCTTTAGAAAAACATGATTTTTATTTTTTATACTTTTTATCTTTATTGTATACAACTGACAGGTAAATTTGTAAGATGTTTTAAGTGTATAATGAGAAGATTTGATATAAATGTACATCGTGAAAGCATTTCTCCCATTGAGTTAATTAACGCATCCATCATCTCACATTTATCTTTTTTTTTTTCATTTTGGTGAGAACATTTTTAAAGCTTTTTATGGTGAGATAACAAAGGCTTTAAAAAGTATTGGCTAAGGGCTCCAAAGAATGAGAAGAAATTTAAAAAGGATTCCAGGTGGGTATCAAATTACAAGCACTGGAGGAAATAAGAGCAGGTTGCTTAAAGAGCACAAATTTTCAGTTATAACATAAAGGTCTGATAATCCAATGTATAACACGGGAACAACCGCAGTTGATCTCTGTCCACTGCATAACCAAAATTTGCTGAGAGCAGAACATAAATGTTCTCACCAAAAAGAAAAACGTGATATTTCTAAATTTAAATTATTTTATTGTTCATGATTTTTAAAGTAATCATTTACTTAAGTTCCCTCTTTTAATGTACAGTCTTTAGTGATGAAGTTTATATTGTATAATTTTTAAGTACTTAGAGAAGCAACTTAATAAAATGAGCTAGCATAAAATGAGAAATGATCATATTCTTCCTACTAGTTTTTTTTGGAAACGGTTTCTGTTTGTTCAATTTGAACAATTGGCATATAATTCCATGAATTCTTTGGCAGGGTAACTAAGCCTCTTTGAGAAATTCTCAAAGCCGAATGAGATGTGATAAAAGGAGCAAGGTTAGACTTAGGAAAACCTGAGTTCTCCTCACCTGCGCTCTTCTTTTATTGTCCATCTGATCCTCAGCAAGACACTTAAAACGTCCTGCAGAACTGGGTCAAAAGACCTGACCTGTCTGCTTCCCAGGGGTACAAGGATTAAATAAAATAATATAAATACACCTTATAACAGCATAAAGAACTTTGCAACTATTCCATTTTACCAATAAATGAACTTTCTCTGAATTGAGAAAATATGCATTCAAAAACTCACAATATATACATGACTTCTAAAATATAATAGTGCTATTTTTGTCTGGATTGCAACCTCAAAGTCAAAACAAAGACTAGCTTTGGAGGTTTTCTGTAGGTAGCTCATTTGTATGAGTAGTTTGTCTGATCTGATTAACCCTTCACAAGAGAAGAGCTCAGGAAGATGATTTAAAAAGTGAGTATGAATAAAGGGTATATAAAACGGCAGTGAGTTGACTGAAGACAGTCTACCTTCCTATTCCGGTCCCCAGGCATAGGAAGGGAATTCAGAATTGACTCTAGGGCCTGACCGTCTAGGAAGTACGCCCTTATATATAAACTCATCGGTGTGAAACTCACAGCTCAGCTAGCTCATCACAGTAGTACAGAACCTTAAAGATATTACAATTAGTTGACAACATTTACATATCCATAGTGTTGTTTGAAGAGTACCAAAAATATAACAGCAGCAGCAAACCCATCCCATCCCCATCAGGTTTCTTTGAAACTCAAAATCCCTCCTACTCACTTCACCTCAGTGATTCAAGCCTTTTCTCTACAAAGGTAGCATGTTCAAGGGCTTCACACTGGCTTAAATACAAGGCACACCAACCTGTCCTGACTTACAACGTAACCTACGGTCACATATTAGTTTTGTTGCTTTGTTAGCTAAGAAAGTGGATAGAGAACACTAAATTGGGGACAGTGATGGGACAACTGTGTGGTACAGTAATATAACCAGGAAAGTTAAGATTAAGAAATCACAGCAGGGAGGTAGAAAGAGAGAAAATGCCAACCTCAAAAGGAAAGATCGAAAAGTCTTTACAACACATTTCATCCACTACTAAACAATTGAATCTATTCAATAGAGCTAATTCCATTAAGTGATCAGCTTTTGGTCCAAATAAACACATGCTCTGCTCCCAAATACAAGACTTGTTTTTAGAGAGTAATATGTGCTTCTTAGAATGATGTTTTTTCCAGGGTCCAGAAAGAGCGTCACACGTAGACTTGCAAATATTGTCCACAAAACAGTGGCTTCACTGATGTTGTTGGAGTGGTTTTATGATCTTTTCAAGAGTTACATGCATAAGGTTAAGAGCTGCTGAGGAGATTCATTTTAAGGACAGAGATATCCTCAGTTTCCTCCAAACTGCCCACTGCCCACCCCAGCGTGGGCTTCCTGTACAGACGCAGACACTGAAGGGTCTTTGTTCTTGTTGTTTTTAATTCAGAGAAATGATCATTTCCACTGGTTTAATAATCAGAGTATCCTTGCAACGGATGATAAAGACCTGTAAAAATGTTGTTCAGTTGTAATTTTATTTTGCATTTGCTAGCACTATCCTAGTTCAGTTTTCTGTGTGAATATGAAGGAGGAAAAGAGAGGGATGGAAATAGAGGATGAGTCACACCATCTGAAAATCCTGAGTAATGATTCACAAAAATTAATACACACAGTCAATAAAAATAAGTTGTGATGGTTAATTTGGTGTGTCAGCTTGGCTAGGCTATGGAGCCCAGTTTGATCCAGCACCAGTTTAGATGATGTTGTCAAGGTTCATTTTTAGATATGATTACTGTTTGACCACAGGATCAAATAGCCTTTGAGTAATGCAGAATACTCTCCACAAGGTGGTGGGCCTCATCTAATCAGCTGAGGGCCTAAAGAACAAAGACTGAGGTTTCCTGCAGAGGAAGGAACTTGGCCTCAAGACGGAAACATAACAACGCTGCCTGTGTTTTCAGCCTACTGTGGATTTCAGATACAAGGCTGCAATGTCAACTTCTACCTGAATTTCCAGCCTACCACCTTACACTAAGAACAGACTTGCCAGCCCCCAAAATCTCGAGTCAGTTCTTTAATTTTGTTTTATGTATTGTCCTGTTTCTCTGGAGAACCCCACTATGCAAAGCATAGCTCATCATCTTTCAAATAGACTTTTACAATGGCCCCCCAACTGTTGTCCCTGTCTCTGGACTTCACCCCACAAGTGTTCTCCCTTTAGTCTTTTACAGTATTTTCAGGAGGCATCCTATTCCTACATCCCTCTTTTCATTCTGTGATGTCATCAGGGTAAATGGTAAGTTCTTCAGTACAATACACAAGGCATCATTGTGTCTTGGCTTGCTCCCTTTTCTCCTCTCCTGCCACTGAAGCTTTCTCTGCCTTTAGTTCTTCAGCCATGTGAAACCACTCGTGTTTCTCCAAACCGACAATACTGTTTTCCTCTCTGAGCCTTTGCCCATGCTCTGTCATCTGCCTGCCATGACCATTCCTCTGGCCCTCGTCTTCTTCCCGCTTACCTGGAACACACTTTCTCATCTTTCCTAACTGAACTGAGACATCACCTGATGTATGCAGCAGCCCAACCCGATACATCTACTCCAACCTCTGACTGTACATTGCTAATCGTTACATTTCAGCATTCTCCATTACAACGCAGAACTCTCTCATTCTCCTCTGCACCCTCAGCACCTAACCCAGCAGCTGTCGCAGAGCAAACCCTCAATAAGACTGTATTGCATGGCCCATAGCTTTACTCTCTTCGGGGTCATATACCTTGAAATTAAGTTTCATAATATATTCTGTAAATTCATGTCTTCCTTTAGATCTCATCTTCAGAGTTCAAATTATAGAAACATATCACTTTTTAGTTAGTTCTAGAAAATATAAATACTGCAGCTAAAATATATGCAGTGGTCCCTCTGGTGTCCATAGGGGATTCGCTCTTGGACACCTCTAGATACCAAAGTCCATTGTTGCTCAAGTCCCCTATACAAAATGGCTTAGCACTTGCGTGTAACCTATATTCGCACATAGAATGCAGCAGGGTATGCCTACACATTCCTTCATTTACTTGGAGTCAGCACAGTACCTGGCCTATGGCAAATTCAAGTTTTGCTTTCTGGAACTTTGTGGGATTTTTTGCCCACATATCTTCTATCCAAATATTTTAGTTGGTTGAAAACACAGATGCAGAACCTATAGATCCAGAGGACCGACAGTAGTATTCAGACAAAAACATGGGTATCATTCCTACTTTAGGGATAGGTGCTTCTGGACAAAGAAATATGCTTCCTACCTTTAGAGTGTATCTAAATAATTTAGACAAGGAACACATGTAAATTCCAAGATGGCATTCATTTTAAAATGCCCTGACATTTGATGGGGTCATTTCCTTTTAAAAGCAGACTGAACTTTAAGAAGGAAATGAGCATGATGATGACTTTTAAAGCATCTTTTATAAAGCCACGAGGTGGTACAGAGCTAACCGGGGCCTGTGGCTCCAGTGCAGCTCACTCAGCATTTAGCAAATGAGCAGCTGAAGCCCAGGGATCTTGAGCAAAGTGAGGAAAGGTGCAAAGCTGCTTAGTGGCAGAGCCTGGACGACAACTCTGCCCTGGAGACTGCCATCAGTTACCTCATCTTCATTCCACACACTAACATAAGCTACCTATATTTAGAGGAGAAATTACACAAAATGCCTTTAGTATTACATGCACAATAGACAAATGCTTCTAATTTTTGCACATGTTGGAATTCTGAGGCAACACTTGCCTGCTGGAACATTTAATTCACTAAAAGAAATGTGTGCATGCCAATCAATTATTTTCAAAGCAATGTAAGCATCCAGGCATCACTGATAGGTGCTGGAACTGACATTACACATAGATAAAATTAAAAGATATGACTCTGTATCTGTAATATTATGACTTCCAGTAGATTTTTAAAAGATGAAGCCAGAACATACAATGGGGGCATTTTTTCTCTCCCAAGTCTAAGAAGATGAAGGAAATTTAATCACATCTAAATATAGTTAGTTATTTTTGTGAGTTTTTATTTTCATTTACTCATGTGGCCTTTCTCTGAAAATTTTCAGGATTTGGGGAAAAGGGAGACTTATTATAAGCAGGAAGGAGGAAAGTATGCATATTAGAGGTGATGTGAGTGACTCTGGAGACCAGAGGGCAATTGGAGAAAGACAGAGGGAGGGAGAGAGGAATGGGAGGGGGAGAGATAGTGACTGCAGCAAGAGCGTTCCACGTTAGTAGGAAAGAAGGTAAGGAAAAGGGAGGGCAAGGAGATGAACCTCTTCAACGTTCCCACACATCACACAGAATTAACTTTTCGTATATGATCCCACCTCACTGTAAACATGCCTTTGATTCCTGTCCTCTTAGCAAGGAGATACACTAGGAGCTCTGGTTTCCCAACCTTTCATCACAGGCCGCACTCTAACTGCCTGCTAGTATTAGGGATGCCCTTCCTACCTCCCACCATCTCCATCCCCACCCCAGTCCCGGTCAGCCAGAAGGTGAAGCTCGCTCTGGGTCTGTGTCTTCAAACTGGTCTGTGCTCCCGAAAGTATTTACATCAACAAGAAAGTCTTTTCTTTTTCCTTCCTATATGGTTTCTCTGCAAGCTCCAGCCATGCTTCCTCCACTCCGCCTCCCCCTGCGTCTCCTCTTGGACTATTCTCTTCTTCTATCTCACAGACGGGGGGAAAATGTGATATTTTCTAAGAGTGCCACCTCTCAATAAGGAACATCATTTTGGCAAAGACTTTCATGGGCTGTGCTTCATTTCAATTGATTGGGAGCTTAAAATCCAGGATATTTTGTAAGTTGCATATTCCTACATAATTACAGTGAGCTGTGGGTAGCATTTTAAGCTCTGAAGCCCAAAGCAAAGTGATTTTAACAACTTGAAATGTGAAATTACTTGTGTGGAATGCTCCATATGGAGCCATGGTGCTGTAATAAAATAGATATATTTTTTTGGTCACATGTAATAGAAAAAGTGAGAAGTTCAGAGTATTTTGAGGATACATTTGACTTAACTCTATTGTATCACTAATAAGCCTTACAATGGTTTCAATGTTAAGAACCATTACAAAATTATTTCAACATCTGTATCTGATAAGAAATAAATTAGAGAAATTGAGCTATTAACATTAAATAAACCCATGCAGCAGAACACAAGTGCATTCCATGTATTTATAACAGTTATTGTAGTAATTTGGAATGCTGTGCTTGGAAGATTTTCTACTATAAAATAACAGAAATAAGATCTTGCTGTGAAAATTATATTATCATAAGCATTATAAAATCCTTAACATATTAGCATATTAACAAATCAGTGTATGTCCCCAAATAAGGCTGCCAATCAATGAAACTCAGTTTTTCTACATGAGGAAGAAGAACGGGATTTCTTCTCCCTCCCATTTGCCATCTGCATCGCCCTCCTATGCTGGAATCCAGAACTGTCCTAAATTTCATTTCCTTCTTTACCATATAGTTTACAGACTACACAGTAACTTTGTTCTACTCCCTCTACTGGGAAAAGTTTCAAATTAATATCTTCCTCCTAGACATGTCCAGTGAGATTTGGGTTAATGTCAACACCAAGCACCCAGCAAGCTACTCAGGTAGCCCAGATGCCCATCCAACTAAAGAGATGAAGATCCATGAACCATCTTTCTCTTTAAAACCCTGACTAATAATTCTCTGCCTCAGTTAATTGTGATCCCATTAGAACATTTGGAGACACCTTCTCTCTTTCTCAGTCCCACATCTGGTCAAAGACAAATGCTTCTTCTCTCAGATTCTCCTGATTTCTTAACTCCACCCTCTATCCCAGATCAAGACTCCATCATCTCTCCTGTGAAAACCTGTGCTAGGTTTTTGACTGGTCTTCCCACTTCCAGGCTTGGCTCTTTGGAATCCAGTCCCAACAAAGCCGTCAGCAGGATTTGATTCTCTTGCAGATAGCACATGTTGGATTTTGCCTCTTGATACAATTGATGAGTCATGTGCTTTCATAGGATGTCTGGTCCACTTACATTCGTCTACCCGTATTGATGTAATGGATATGTTTGATCTTAGTTCTGTCATCACAGGCGATTTTCTTTACACATACAGTCCTTGCTTTCTCTACATTACTCCTGATAATTTAGATGTATTTTTATTCTCACGGTTACACTTATAACTGTAATTTTCTATAATATCCTAATCCTCTTTTCTCTCTAGTTACTCTACTGTACGTTTCTTTACAATGTAAGTTATATATTTTCATTCCCTTCTCAATTTCCTTGAGTATGCCATTTTCTTAATGGTTATCATTATGCTACTTAAGTATACTAATACTTATATTACCTGCTTTATGAGTTTTAAATGATATCTTTTGACCCTCAGCTTTATATATCCACAGCCTCCCAGTTTCTCTCTTCTTCCCTCCTCCCAAGCTCAGCCTTTTGAAGATGTAATTTTTACATTATCAGGGCTTAAAACTCTCACATTGTTTTTAAAACCATAACTTTCACAGTGATTTGAGTCTTTTGGTATACATTTACTTGGACTCAGTGCTCCAAGACAATCTTTAATAAATTATTATTGTGTGGGCGTTCTCATATGATTTCATCAAAGACTGTGGAAACTGTATTCGCAGGTTTCTTACACGTTCAGAATGCCTTCATAGACATTTTGCTTGCTTTGGTCTATAAATTCTTCGGCTTTTACTTCTTTTCCAAGAACTTGATAGGCTCCATTTTCATTTAGTCCTGACTATTGTGAGTGAGTATAAGACTAAATTAACTTTATTGCCTTATAGATGGCTTGAATTTATATATCTGCTTAGGCAATAATCTTTTCCTTTAGAATTTAGTAGTTGTACTAGGCTATGTCTCAGCCGTAATTAGTCTCTGTTAATTTCTTGAGGTATGTTTGGTTCATTCATTCTGTAGACTCAAGCCTTCCCTTTTTATGAAAAAATTCCTTCAGTTGCATTGTTTAAAGGTTTTCTGTTCCTAGTTTTGTCAGATATTTCAACAAAGCGCATTTCAGATTTTTTTGGCCATGTTTCTCCAATCCTCTTTAATTCTTCTTTTCTGTCCCACTTCTTCTCTGGCTTGTCCTCTAGTGATTTCGTTTTTCATTTGCTTTTTTTTGTCTTGCTCTTTTTCACAATTTTTATTTTTTGTGTATCGCTGTAAAAAGTCCATCCTGGTTCCCTTTCCATTATTTCCTATCTTTGAGTCCTGGCCCACTTATTGCGGGAGGCAGTGACAGGGAGGCTCCAGGCCACGCTCTGGGCTGATTTTCCGTGAAAGCCGTGACAGGGGGTCTCCAGTGTAAACATGGCATTTAGCCTTCACTTTCCCTGCCCATTTCTCAGGAGCAACGATACCGTTCACAAGGCCCAGTCACTACCTCCACCCACGTGCCTGACTGAAGGACTCTGCGTGGCTTGGCGTCACCACATTCACTCTGTCATCGGGAGCCCGGGGAGTTCCCTGCACCAGCCTGGCATCCTGTCCCCTTCCCCAAAGAGCAGTTTGATGGGACATGTTATGAGCTGACCTGCATCCCTACAAAATTCACATTGTAGTTCTAACCTCAGAATGTGAACTGCATTTGTAAGGCATTCATTTTAATGAGGAAAAACAAGGAAGTTGAAGTTAAATGAGAAGTGTGAACATCAAATTTTCATGAGGCGTTTTATTATCTTGTGTAGTCCTTTAGATTTGTTGCTGTTATTCCTCTGAGTTCTTAACAAGAATGTGATTTTCTTAAGTATAAGAGCCATGTGCCATATACTTTATATATGTGATAGAGATGAAGTAATTTAGTCTGACTTATTTTGAATCCCCACCACCTACCCCAACCCCTCCACAACATGGGGTTTAGGCTATGTTAAGTAGACAATAAACACATATTGGCTATTAACAGATACACACACACACACACACACACACACACACACACAGAAAGAGAAAAGGACAGAGCAGCAGAGGAAGAGGGGGTAGGGTTGATGGGAGTTAATTTCTATCTAAATCCATGTGAAGATAAGAAAGAATGAGATCTCTGTCTTCATTATCGTAAACTGGGACATATGGCTTACAATATGTAAATGTCCAGTGCAAAGTCATTGCCAAGTGACCTGGACATAGGAATGACATTTCAATACTTATTTATCTGCAATTTACATCTATTATCCCTCAGAGCACCTTTGTAACTTTGGGGTTATTTCCCTTTCCATCTTCTTATTAAGCCAATATGACTTAAAGAACCATTAGTGGGGCTTAAATTGAATAAAGCAATAATTTTCTGATTATTGCCCCACTGACTTTCTGTCATTTCTGAAAATGACCTTACTCTGAAAGGTTGATTTAACACTCATTTATGTACAAAAGGTTTATCTGGATAGTACTTAACTACTTGGTTTTTATTTTCCTTTCCTAAGGGTAGATCAAAGCAGTGAATTTCACAGTTGAATTTAATTTATTTATTTATTCCTTTGATTTACTTCTACAAACAAATTTTTGCTTGAAAACAGGCATGCTCTCTTGTATCTGCAGCTTATGAACTCATAGTCATGTTAAGATGAAATATTGATATCTACCCTTAGAAGCAGAGGTGACCTTAACACAGACACAGTAATACAAAGTGGATTGTATTAATGCCCAGAGAAAATTAGAACTGTGTGGTGAAAGCAAGGAAACCACAGATTAGAAACATACACATCAATTTCCCACCTTCCTTTGATCAATTACAAATCGGTTAATTACAAAGCTAAATCAAATAATAAGCCCAGTAATCACTGAAGAATCTGTGAGCACATAGCTGATCATCTCTTCCAAGAAATAAAAATGCTGCTAATTTTTGTATGTATAATTCATACAGCCTACTTTCCTCATTAAAATTAATATCTCAAGTAGATTATCTGGCATAAAAATATTTTCCTTCACTTCCCACTCTACCAAAATGGCCTTCTAAAAACATGGATTTTCCATTAATGAATGGACTTACTCTTTCATTAAATCCAGGACAGCTTTCTTACCTCCTCCTAAGAGAATTGAATTTAAGAGTTAAATTCTTTCTTATGCTTCAAATGAATATTCTGTAGTCCTTTATATTCTTTAATCATCTTGCTAAAAATCAGTAAAGTAATCACAAAATATTCTCAAGGCTAAGAAAACACATTTGAAAATATTTGTCATGCCATTTGAAATTTTTAAAGAAGTGATTGCCTGGCATTGTGGCACATCTCCAAATGACTGAGTCTGTTTTCTAGAAGAATATGAAATCCTGGTTGGTACATGGTCATTAATGTTCTGCGAATCAATAGTGACCACAGTCACTGCTCAGTGTTTCTTATAGATACCACAGGTATTTTTTTGATAAGTATGTCTGTGATGTTTTTAAGTACCACAAAGAAAGACAGCCTATATTGATATTGTAATCATTTTATGTCTGCTATGAATTATAGGGCACCCAGAGATTATTGATTTCATGCCATTGCTTACTCAGATGAGTAAAATAAACATTTGAAGACATTAAAAAAGTTGTTCAAAGCAATGAAGCTGGCAATATGAAATGATTTGTCAAAGAAATCAGGGTCTTAGTACATCCCAATGGCTAATGCAATAGCTTTTTGGTTGCTAATCTCTAATATGTGAGTCTCACTTAGCTACAAACCAAAGACTTTCTCTTATAAGACTTTATTTTATGAAACCACACCAAATACATATTATCTTCCTCTTGGCTTCATTAGTAGTGCTCAGTATAATTTAGTGACAATAATGATGATTACGTGCTCAGTCTACTGGGTGCCAAGTGACCTTTGGTTAGATGCAAAAAATTTGACAGATGCATATTATCTAATGTTATCCTCTAAATAATCCTGGAACATCTATACAATCAATTATCTGGGTTTTAATGAAAAAAATGAGGCTTCAAGAATATTAAATAACTCAGAAAAATATAGACAGGCAAAATGAGGTGGGGCTGGCATTTGACCCGTGTTACTTTAACTCCAATATCCAAGCTTTACCTTTGATTATTTAATTTTAATGTCCTTAAGTCTTATATTCTCATTTGGACCTTGAATTCTTTAAAGATATAAATCCTATTCGTACTTCCTTTTATTACCCATAATGCCCTAGACCCTTAAATGAATAAGCGATCTTTGATTTTCAAAAAGGGCTAGTGATCAGTGAAAGACATCATGTACACCATCGGGTATGTTGCTGAGACCTCCGAGTACAAACGCACGATGGTGCATTTATCAGGAAAACAAAAACAAAAGGCTGGTTTTCAGTTTCTAACAGAAGAGAAATTAATTCCCTGAAAGTGGCATTACCAATTTCACTAAAATGGTAAAGTGGGGAATGTGACATATGTCAATGATCTATTTAGTCTAACTTAGCACGTTAAAGTCCCCTGATACCTTGGTATTGGCAAGAAAATAACACCTAACATATAATCCCTCTGTACAAATTAGTTTCATAAAAATGACTTCATGTTTCACTGCTATCCTAGCCACCAACTACTTCTTTTTTTCACTCAGGTCCACACATCTCAGCTGGTTATGAATTAACCATTCTTCTGGGGCTCGCCTCTACATTTTGCAAAAAAGTCAACACTCTTGTGCTGTTTCCAATCCGGGTCAGCCTCTCTTTCACTCTCTCGTTTGCATGCTCTTATGGGTGTCTCTCCACCCAGCCTCACCTGCCCCCCTACACGGTACAGGACCCAGAATTATTCCCCAGTATGGGTTTTTATGTTTCATTTAAATATAAATATATGCTGTATCTTCATATGTATGCCTGTGTGTTTCTTGACTTACAAACTGGTTATTTTATGAAATGTAATTAATTTCCATGAATGTTAAAAAATAAAACCTAAACTTCATAAGCATTCTTCAAGAAAGAACACTTTAACACTGTTGATAAAAGGCATATTCTAATAAGCCAAATATGAAAATCTTACTGGAACATGGAAAATTCTTATTATAATACTGTTTGAACAATATACCAATTTCTCCTTAAATCTCTGTGCTCAAATAAGAAAACATTTTCTATAATCTTAGAAATGCAGTATGGTTGCTAAAGAAACATACAGACTTAGTTTTGGAAAAGGCTGTTCATATTCCTTAGTCTAATAGTCTTCTCTTAGATGCTTGGGCAACTCAGGCCTTAAGTAAGCTCATCGTTTACTGAAAAATACTTAGTTACTTGAATTTTTGTGCTGTAAACTTTTAATCATATTAATCCCCACTTCCTTCTGCTTCTATAATCCAAGTGATCCTGGGAATTTTTTGAATGACATTCTCCCCTTAAATCTTTACTTATTTCTCAACTAGATTTGTGAACTTTTCATATTTTCAAATACAGGATTCTTTATAACTCAGTGAGACAAAATTAATTTTATTTTTATCTACATTTTCTTCCTTGAGTAACCTTAATCCATTTTTCCAACCAGACGAATACTTTAACCAAAGGGGATTTTAACAATGTCAGTAAATTTCTAAGTTTCTTACCTTGTATATTTCCTTTTAGGAAGATATTTATTTTATTGCCTGAGAGAAAGTTTTGGTAGAGTGATTAAATAGCTTATCTTATCAGGAGACCTCACCACGTAAGACATGAGATTTGGGTTCACAAATGGGTTTTGGTTTATATTTGTACTAAGCTTGCTGCTATAACTGTAAAATGGAATAAATTACTTAACATCTCTGTACTTCTGTTTGCCCATCTGTAAAATTAGGGTAAAAAATATCTCACTTTATAGAACTATTGTGGGATTAAAAGCATACGACATATAATCAGTGCTCTGAAATTGCTAACTTATGACATTCTGCTGGGTGTTGTAAATTTGGAACAGAATCTTCTATATGCATCGAGAGGCTCACGAACACGAAGTCTGCCATCCTGCAGAGATGATGTGTCATTTTCCAGTCTTTGCTGTATGCCTCTCAGCCTAGTCCTGTGTGCATGTCGGGATATTTACATATGTGGTGTCATTGTTAACAGCCCTGCTGTAAAAGCAAAAATGAGACAGATTCTAGACAACTCAAACACTAGTTTTACTTCCTGTGTCATTTTTGGCACACTTGAAATTTTGAGTGGCTTAATGTGTTTCTGCCAATAACAAAAGTCTGATTGATTTCAAAGCATTTTCAGACACTATTGTGGTCGATGAATTGTCATCCTGAATAAATCTTGTTCACATGGGTATACTAAATAATGTGCCAGAAAAATTGACAGTGTTTATTTAGTAAGGCTTATTTTGATTTCAGATACTGCATTTAATTATTCATTAATGTAAATCTCCTTTTTTATGTGGGTTCAGCTAAGTTGAACTACCATATGAAAGCTTCAAAAGCTTAGGAAGAAAGAACAACATAGAAAAGAGTCCAGATGTGATATTTACTCAGAGTGTTCAGTCATTTTTTACAAACAAGCTAGCATCCCTAATAAACATTCAACTAAGAAAATGTAATGCATAGTATGCATTTATTAACCTAGCTCTCTTGCTACTTAAATTAAAATGAGGCTTTATGTTTTTATTTATGGCATTTAAATAAAGTGTCACTTTTATGTACCGTCATCATCATATGCCTCATATTTCATTTCTCTCCCCTCACGGTGTTAACGCAGCAGGAAGAGGACAATGCAAACATCCAGCCACCAAAGTATGTGTCAGGGGACTGATCTCGCTGAGTAAGAAAGGAATCTGGAGGTATTAAAATACCATTTCCTGAGCATTCACACATCTACAACACTTTACATATTCTGGTGTTTGATCATGTTATTGATCATTCATGTATGACATTAGGGACCTGCAATTAGGGATGTGACTAAATTCACACTCACAGTATGTGTTGGGGCTGAAGTTCAACCTATCTCCTCAGCCTGCACTTTTTCATCTATTGCATAAGAATCTGTTCTTTAAAGAAAGCCTACAATTACTTTTTTGCTGTACAGTTTTATTAATTCTGTATTTTTAAAGTATCAATGCATTTTTCTGTAACCACTTCAGGAAATTCACTCTTTCTCTCTGCCATAAAAATGACTTTGTCTTAACATGCACTTAAAAAAGCATAATTGCAATACATTTACTTTACATAAATGGAGATGTTAAGTATTGGGGTAACACTGCAGAGTCTAGAATATTTTTAAGATACAATAAATGATGCTTTCATAAACTAGGCACCAGAGACTGAAAACTAGGAGAAATACGAGAGCCTCCCTTTAAAGGAGAATCAAGCCCATGTGAGAATACTGCTGTGCCTTGCTCATGGGACATCCTTTCCCCTCTTGCCCTCACATCAACTTCTTTGACTTGCATGCCATCGAGCGAAGATATAATCCTTACAGATGCCATCTCTAAACCATCAATGTGTCATAAAGCATACAATGTCCTCTGGGACATAATCAGACAACAAAGCTCAACTTACATGGTATTTGTACCTCGTACTGCAAACTTCTATTTTTACTTTGAGATTTCCCTCTGAAAATTACAGAAGTGAACCAGTATTTAAAATTTCTCCTTTTACTTACAATTTAACAACAGTGTAAATTTTGTTTGTAATATAACAATAGTCATGGGTGCTCTTAATTGTCTTGAGAGAAAATATCATCCTTTCTCTAAATGTATTTGCTCATAAAGTATTCATTGTAATGCATTTTATTTCTATTATGAGTGAGAAAAAATGCTTTAAACCTGTTGAAAAATTGACATTAAATGTTGGCTTATTGCTATAGTTGTATAATATAAATGTATAATCTAATTTTATAAATAATCACATAGGACTAGTCTCTGAATACACTGAAGTCTAATAATTTGCTGTAAAATTATATAACAAACTGTGACTAGTTAGTATTCATTACTTTAGCTCTTTTTAGTTGTTATTACATTAAGTTGACTAGAAAAGAGTAGAATTTCACATCTTCAAATAAGTATGATACTAATTTCAACACTTCTCCTGCCTGTCTCGGACCCAGACAACTAAAATAGTTCTCGAGTCTAAATTAGTGGAAACTTTCTGACCTTGAGTGAGTTACTTAACTAGGTATTTTGCTAGTTTCACAGTCACAGTGCTCATCCCATAAGCATGTCCTGGGCACCGAGGAGGTACGCACAAAATGCTTCCGGTCATGCTGGGCACACACTAAGAACTCAGTAAATCAGCTATTATTATGCATCATATTTTATCAATATAGCTGTTGAAATGTAGTAATGTGTGTTTAATTTATGAGCAAAGTTATTGTTGAGTGAATTGATATTATATGCAGAGAAGGCTGAATGAGAAAATAATCAAGTATGGGGGCACTTCCCACAAAATGTGGGTCAAACGTATAGTGTGAAATACTATAGTTGTCAGACCATCTACATCCAAAGTCTGCGGCCTCATGAAGGCAGTAAAAATATTTATGTAACTTCAGTAGAGTTTTGTTCTTTTAATTAGTCCACATGTTCTTTGACAACTTTTCTATTTCTAGCAGAGTATGTTAAAAATGAAAACATGTTTCTCAGAGGAAAAAAAAAGTGGTTAAATTTTACAGTTTGCAGGCAATGGTCTTCATATCCCTAAAGAATAAAATTAATCACTATTTGCCATTTACTTACATAATGACCCAAAGGTTAAACCTCAAACATTACAAAGAGTGCACTAAAGGTGAATAAAAGATACCACATGGTTGGTCAAACCACCCAGCTTAGTCCTCAAAACGGTACTCTAGATTTGACTCATGCCCCATAGTTCCCGAGACCAATATCTATGTATTTTTGTTGTTGTTGTTATTTAAGCATCGTGTCGATAACTGGCTATACTGCTGGGTGGGGAGGCTCCAAGATTGCTAGAGAAAAAGGAGGACCACGTGAATACCAATGAGATGCTCAGTGGGCGGGGCGCAGGTGTCCTAGAGTCTGAAGTGGAAGTCTCCATCTCTAGCAGTACAATTCAAACCTGAGCATATTCCTGAAAGCACGAGATACGCTCTGATCTTTGGCATTGAGTGGAAGATTAGGAGCCAGAAAAACTGGGCATATGTGCTGTCAGCAAACGAGGACTTCATTTGCCAGGGCTGCAGCAGGTGGGGGATTGGAAGAGACAGCTAGGGGTTAACAGGAAGCAAACAGATGGTCAGTGACTTTCTGGTGGGTAAACGGTCTGGCCTGAGACTCAGACATACCGTTTCTTCTCAGTCTTTATGTCTTCATGCCAAACAGGTGTGCAGAAATTTGAATAGGGAAAGGTTGAATAGTTAATTTAGGAGGCTGGAAAATTAAAATAGCAAATTACCATGGGAAATGCTAAATAGCCAAAATAAAATTTGGACGTCGTTCCTCATCTAGGTTGATAGGTGTCCTGGATTTTTCCTTAAACAATTAAAGCTGATTACTTTGATTTGGTACATTAATTTTGTTGCACCTATTTGACTGACAGCTATATACATACTCAGAATAGAAAATGGGAGTCGTGCAGTAATCTGCTTTCATATTAAAATAAATGTTTTCATTTATTACCACTGACGCTTAAATTGATAGGACAATCACTCCTCTCAAACAGACACTTTCTTCTTTTCCTCTTTTGGCCAGAATAGATAGCGGATAAGGACATGCTGTCAACAACTTTTGACGGAGATGATTCAATTAAACAAAAACTCTTGAATCTAAAAAATAAAGTAATATTTTAAAATATGTTTTACATTCACCTGTATTTTTAGAAATCCATCATTCAGGAAGGCAAATATTCAATGCCATATAGAGATCCTATATATTTGATACACATGTTTCAGATTATACACTCTACACAATTTATGCTTGAGTGTAAAGATTATAATAACCCAAAATATTTATTGAAAAAATAAGAAACACTAGACAAACTTATTAAAAATGCAGACCCAAATTCTACCACAGGCCAGCTGAAGATGGAATTTTTAAAAATCTGTATCTTAAGGAAGTATCTGATATAATTCTTATGCCTACCTTCAAAATCTGAGATGCGTTGCTATAAATATTACAGTAAAGATATACCAAGAGAACTACTAACTTTTAGTCACTGCTTTTCTACTTGCTACTTGAAGAATGTTTATATGAAAAGCCCATGATTTGGTCAGTGAGAACCCTGGACTTGGAATCATAGAACGTTAATCCTATGACTTAGTAGCTCTGAAACCTTACTAAGGTCTTTTACGTCTCCAGTCTTTGGTTTAACTATCTGTTTCACTGAACAGTCAAAGACTGATCTCTCAGTCCTAATAGCCATAATTATAGAGTTGATATTACACTGCTACATTAGTACTATAAGTCCTTAGAACTCTATAATTAATTTTGGGTATAGATCACTTATGTTTCAAATTTTAGTACTTACATGTAAATGTGTATTTATTGCTACCACTGAACTATTTTTAAATGCTTACTTTGTCTTTACAATAATTTGGAAATGGGAAAAAAATTTAAACAAGATATAGCTAGCTAGAGAATTAAATAAAAAATGTGATAGGAGAAAAGTTCTCATTTACATATGCTTTATGAATATTCATTTCTTTGTACTCAAAGAAAGAAAATACATTCTTAAAAATCTGTTTTGTACATTAACATCTGGATACATAAGATGTCAAAGCAACCTGCCAATTGTAAAATCTCCTTGGTAATTTTTTTTTTTTTGGTAATCTTAATATAACTTTTAAAACTCTACATTTCAAAGGAACTAGGAAAGCATATTTTAATATCTCTCTGCTACATACTGAACATGTCCTACAAAATTCATCACGACAGAAAAGAACTGAGATCATCATCACATGCATTATTGGGGCTTCACCAGAATGGAAAAGCTTTCAAATGCTTAAGGTGCGCCCACTCGAAGCTATTTGATAACACCGCTAACAGGAGAGTGGATGTGTAGGCACCCAAATAAAGCTTGGATATGCAGAAAGTCATCTGGAAATTGTTTGCAGATTGCTACTGACCACACAAGACAAATGCATGCTCTTCACATCACATTCTCCAGGACAGTGTTAGAATTTTTCTGAAGATGAGTTGGCCATCACTGTAAAAACAGGAAGTTCAAATTTTGGCCCTGTTCTTTAAAAGTTTATCGACCTCAACAACAATAAACCAATATAAAAGATAATGCTATGTTTTCTTAGACTTAGGATAAAGAAAGTTTTCAAACGTTTTTAAGAATAGATAAGCTGCTGCCTACTTGATTCTCACAGACGGTCAGAAATGTAGACGCACTTACAGCCACTCTATCAACTTCTCTGAGAAGTTCAGATTTCTCTGTAGGAGTTAAAGCTGAGTTATCCTAACTCAAAACAGGAATATCTTTATGTACAGATTAAAAGTTAGTCTTTCATATTCTCTCTATCATGCAACTGTGTACTTGCTTTCTAATATTTCTGCAGAACAAAGCTCAATAATTGCTTAGAAAAATATTTCAGTTTTTTACCCTATTTGTGTCAATCTGAATATAATTTATTTAGGAAAAGCAAGTATATATTGTATGAATTGAGGTACAAGATTTCCCAATTTTGTATTTGGTTTAAGTACTGGATTGTTGTACCTTTTCACTAAGCAATGTTGGAACATTAGGACTTGCTTATTATGCCTCCAAGTGAAAAGTTGTGTTTTATTGTATTATTTTGGCCTCAAGGTTAATTGATTTGTGATGATTTCATGTGTTAGGCAGAATTTAAATTATAAATCGAGATGAGAAGTTCCAACAGTATATACAACAATGTGTTCATTAAACAATCTGTATGATTGCTCAATAATTTTATGCATGTCAACTTATAGAAAAATACATGACTACTATGGCTCAGTAGATTGAATGCCAGCCTGCAAATCAAAGGGTCACTGGTTCGATTCCCAATCAGGGCACATGACTGGGTTATGGGGCAGGTCCCCAATGAGAGGCAACCATACATTGATGTTTCTCTCCCTCTCTTTCTCCCTCCCTTCTCCCCTGTCTAAAAATAAAAAAGTAAAATCTTTAAAAAAACTTATAGAAAAATATCAATATAATTTTTCCCACAAACAACAATTGAGTAGATTCTGCATGCCAAATCTTTTATGGACCCTGGGGATGTAGCAATGTACACAATACAACAAGACCTCTGTTCTTGTGGATTTTACCTGCTAGTGGGAGAGAAAATAAACTAAATAAAATAAAAAATAAATCTAAATAGAGTCCTGTGGCTGAAATAATGCAGGACAATGGGATGGAAAGTAACAGGGCTATTTCTTTAGATTGGACAGCGTCAAGTGTGGGGCATTTGAGTGGGAGATTGGATGATAGAAAGGAACTACCTCTGTGAGGAGCACTCCCAAATAAAGAATAGCAATTCCACACTCCCGAGTTATTGGGAGATGAGCACGTTCCATTCACTGAGAGAGGGCAGCGCAGTTGGAACACAGTGATCAAGATGAAGAGGAGTATGAGATGAGCCACAGTACCACCATCACCCGACCCAAAGCCAGCAGGCTCTCTATTGTGAAGTCAGGAGAATTATAGTATGTTTACCTTAAATATATTTTGAGGGAGTATTTTAATTATATGATAACATTTGACCCATTTATTCATTTCAGTTGTGTGATTTGTGACTGTCCTTTACTAACTTTTCATTTTTAAAAATATTTTATTTATCCACTTCTAGAAAGCGGGGAAAGGAGGGAGAAAGAGAGGGAGAGAAACACCACTCTGTGGTTGCCTCTTGCGCGTCCCCTGCTGGGGACCTGGCCCAAAACCCAGGCATGTGCCCTGACTGGGAATTGAACCACAACCCTTTGGTTCTCAGACCTGCACTCAATCCACTGAGCCACACCACCCAGGGTGTAAGTTCTCATTTTTATACTTTCCTCATACTCACAAATTATCCCCTAAGTGTTGGCATGCAGTTGAGTTAGCAGCTTTCCTTTAAATTAAAATTAAATTAGATCCCCCAAAAGAATGGGGACTTCAGATGTTCAGAAAAGAGATATATATTCTCCCAGATGTTTTCTGTTACTAAGCACAAGCCATTCGACCAGAAGCTCCACCCTGTCACGTCAGTCAGTCTCTCGCACAGACACCAGGCAGAAGCAAGCAGCAGGCTAACGCAGGGTGAGTGCAGTCGCTGCGCATAGTTTCAAAACTTTACCATTATTAATGAGTTGTCATTGAAGAGTGGGCAACTCACACAAAATGTGTTTTTCTTTGTGCAAATCTGACAATTTCACATTCCCTGAAAAACTCAACCGAAAGTTCCACTTCTCCCTAAATCTGGCTGATTTTCAACAAGTATCAGACCTTTCAAGAAGCAATTTAATTGGTCCACTAATTATCAAACCGATGAACTTGTTCACAAAAGTGAGCAATTCAGTGTTGGAATCAATCAGGAATGTCTCAGTATATGCAACAAGGAACACAAAGGCTAAGGGCTGTTTTTCATCTGTGTGGACTCACCAGCAAGCCTGTGCTAGCAGGAGAGAAAGCAAACTGTGCCTTCTCCAATGCAGACGAAAAATTGCTCACTTGGCTTCATTATGGTGCATGAATAGAGAGACCATATAATTCATCTTCCAAACTGGGACACTTTCAAGATTAAAAGGAGGTTCTATCAACAACTATGGGAGCGGGGGGAACCATAGACATTACCCAAGACTAGTCTGGGCAAAATGGGACACGTGGCTTCCCTATCTATGAAACACAGAACTGGAAGCCTTTAGAAATGTATACCTCATTGCCTCACAGAGAAATGTGGAGTCTAATACATTATAAACATGTTTGATAAAGGAAGAAACCCATTTGGGGCACTGTTACCTAAAACCTCTACGTTAGAGCTTCCCTTCAGTTTCACCCACTTCATGATGCTAAGAGTAAGCTCACTAATATAAAGAAGCTCTGAGCTTCTTAGGGAAAGCACTAAACTTTTCAGCCACAATAGTGATTGGAGCGCAGAAACATAATTGTGACATGCAGAAGACTGACTGACCCAAATGCAAAAATTGTCACAGTACACCCAGACTTACCCCACGTATCACCAAGTTGGAACAAATTCCCATTGCTGGGAGAACAGATGCTGGGCATGTCTCTAGAAATAGTAGTGGCAGCTAACTCTCTCTTCTCTGCACCAGGAACACTTTGAATCACATTGAAGTCCTGGGTGCCTCAAAGGTTTTACAAAATTCACTTCCGAAGTGACTGGTCCAGCACTTTTTGGAGGTTTACTCTTTGAAAACGTTCCTCATTATTTTCCATGGTTATGGATCAATTCTGAGATCAATTTTGGAGATTATGTTTTCTTAGGAGTCACCGATTTTATTTAGTTTTCATTTTGATTTGAATAGTCTTGGGCAAATTATTCTCTTCTAAACCTTTTACCTTTTCACTGTGATTATTCTGCCATTTGCCTAATTTATATACTTTTTTATTAGATTTACTAGTAGTTTGTCTTTTCTTCTCACCTCCATAAAAGAACTTTTGATTTATTAATCAATTCTCCTCCTCTGTTTGATAACTTATTTTTTTCCTTTTGTCTTCATTAATGTATTTCTTTTGTTCTCCATGGCTTCATTTGGTTGCTCTTTTAATAACTTCTTAATTTGAATTTTAATCAACTCCATTAAATTCCTTCTTAATTAGTAATGTTCTTAAGCGAGTGGTTCTCAATTCTTTCATGGTATGACATGCTCATAGAATGATAATATTTTTACAGCCCACAGGAGTAAATGTGGGGCTATTCTGGACTCAACACCATTTCCTGAGGGTCTGGGGACTAAAGCAGATAAAGATCTTCGCATATCTGTAACTCATTTGCTGCACACCAGTTGGGAAGCTCCATTCATAAAATCAAGTGGATCTTAAATGCCATGTCACATGTACACATATGTTCAGCAAACAACCAGTAAACAACTGCTCTAGGAGTTCAGGATACAAAATGAAAGACAACAGGTTTCTACTAACTTTGATATTTAAAATAATAGGAGTGTGACCTCACCAATATCTAGAAAGTAGACAGGATTGGTCAGTTAGTTTAGATTCTTCTCCCAGAGCTGCACATTCAGAGTTATCTTATGGCTTTAAAAAATATAGCATGAGCTCAGAAATCTACAGTGAATTCACAACATAAATGTCCTGTTAGTGAGAATCCTCGGTGGATCTCCTGCCCACAGTCCCAGCTGACCTTTCAGCTGGCAGCCAGCCCCTACTTACCAGCTATGGGAGAGAGTCACCTTGATGGGAGACCCTCCTGTCCCCGGGCCAGCTGGCCTGACTGGTGCTGTGTGGGGCACAAATGAGCTGTCCCTGACAAGCTCAGCCTTGTCCGCAGACCCGTGAGCGAAATAAACCATTGTTTTAATGGGACGCCATAAGTCTTAGCGTAGTTTGTTAAATACCAAAACATAAATGAAATCGGTTCTTATATGTGAAAGCCCTAATTTAACTTCATCTCAAAAATCTTTACCAAATGTTCCTATTTATCTATATATTTAATTGAATCTTTTCCTAAACATGCTAAATTTTATCCCCTAAATCCTCAATTCAGCTAATGAAACCAACGGGCCTGACTTCATACTTGGCTCTAAACATCACTCATTTTCTACCCCCCTTACTCCTGCCCCATGACTAATTAATCACCAAACACAAAATTGCTACTCCTCCAAACATCTCTGACTTCAATGTCTTCCTGCCCCTAGTCGTTTTCATTGTTTAAGTCACTTTCCTTTTCTTTGAACTAGCTCTGTGAGATTAAATGATGCAAACGAGTTCCCGCTTCCAGTCCTTCCCTCTTAGATTCCTCGTGCAGTCTGCCTGAGGGTCACTTTCTAAAATCATTGCTTCAAATTATGAAAAGTTCATGTATTAAGGTCCAGCTTGTCGGCCTGGTCCTCGACAATCCACTTGCAATAATCTTTTCACCGCTACGTTCTCCCCCGTTTTCCTACAGTTCCCCGCAAAGCCGCATCTTCCCGCTTCATCATGGAGTCCACGCGGCTCCAGCACACCTTAGCCAATCAGCCTCGGGTCCCCTCTCCTCCCAGGCGTATGCCCCTGCAATGATGTTTCGACTGAGAACAAGAACACTCTGCTTTTGTTTTATTTATTTTTTTTCCATTGCCATTTATCCCCCTTACACCCGCTTCCACCTCCACCCCTCCCCCACCCCATCTCCTGCAGTCACTGCGGGGTTGTCCGAGCCCATGCGATCCTGTTCTTCAACTCTGCTTTTAAGTGGGGGTATGCATTTCCCTCCTTGGACCCCCAAGATTAGAGAAATAAATTGTTTACTGATGAATATGACACGTAACTTACTCATTTTAAGGTAACCTTCATCTAATATGATCCTGATATATCCTATGTATATATCCTAATACATTGGATCTGTTTCTAGTTAATCAAGTTTTTGATTGAAATAAGTATCATGGAGCTCTGTCATTTTTGTGGTTAAAAATAAAACAACCCTATCCTGGATATCTAAACATTTGCCTTCTTGTTATTGTACTTTCTCTCACAGACTGCACGGCCTTAAAAATGTTGGCTTTCACAGCTTCTGAGTTTTTTCCAGCCTGATTAGTGTTCTCAAACTTAAAATTGTTATTCAAATAAAAATTAGCTGTTGTTCTCTTTATACACATATTTTGATTTATAAAATGATTCAGGAAGACACTCCTGTACCAGCCACCTTCCTAATATATTTAAGTCACTACTTGAGTAGCAACAACAACAACAACAAAGGGGGATTATTTTCCACAAACCTGTCTATGGAGAGCTCTACTTATCGTCGGAAGTACAAAATAATCTTGACCTGACACTTGATGTAATAGTAGTCGCCCAAAACACACATATTTGGGTCAGAGCTAGACGCTTACACACAGTGAGCGCCCTGATTCTCAATTCCAGAATAAAGATAAACGCTGTGTTCTATTTCTCATCTATTTTGAATTGTAAACAGAGCTACCTAGTCAAAAGTATCAGAAAGTGAATTTGAACGCTGAACTTTTTTTAAAAGGTTTTATTTATTTATTTTTAGAGAGAGGGGAAGGGAGGGAGAAAGAGAGGGAATGAAACATCAATGTGTGGTTGCCTCTCACACCCCACTACTGGGGACATGGCCCACAACCCAGGTATGCGCCCTGACTCGGAATCGAACCCGTGACCCTTTGGTGTGCAGGCTGGTGCTCAATCCACTGAGCTACACCTTCCAGGGCTGAATGCTGAACTTTTGAATCTAAGTTCATTGAGGTGTTCCTCTCAACTCAGCACTGAAAAGGAAAACATTTTCTTTCAAACCCACCAATAGAGACAATATAGAGGCACCAATACATTATTGCAAGCAAGGCTACTATAAAACAGCTCATTAGCTATGATAAAACTGGCCATGTTGCAATACCAATACACTGCAAATCTAAGTGTCTGACAATCTTGAAAAAGAAAAAAGGATGAGTTTATCTCTGCTTCACACAGTCAGATGAGTCAGCAGGACCTTGCCTCCATCCAGTAAATCAGGGACCCAGACTTCCTCCCTACCCATCTCGACCCATGTGTCCGAGGTAGCAGAGGTAGGACAAATAGGGGCACACTGCCTTTTTTTTAAATATGTGCAATACTTATTGTTTAAAGAATGTATTTATTTTTTAATTTTATTTATTTTTTTAGAGAGGGAAGGGAGGGAGATAGAGAGAAACATCAATGTATGGTTGCTGGGGGTCAAGGCCTGCAACCCAGGCATGTACCCTGACTGGGAATCAAACCTGCGACACTTTGGTTTGCAGCCTGAGCTCAATCCACTGAGCTACGCCAGCCAGGGCAGCACATTGCCTTTTAAATGCCTTGGCAGCAAGTGCCACACGTGTGACTTCCAGCACATGTCCTTGACCAGAACTACTCCTAACTGCAAAGGGTCTGGGAAGTGGAGTCTTCCTAGGAGGTCATGCCTTGTGGAAAAGTAGATGCATGGAAGGTTTAGAGATCGCTACAGGAAATGGGAAAACTGTTTAACCTGAGAATCTCGGATGTTAGGACAAGCGTATTTGCCTAGGGTGCCTTTTCAAATTATTAATCATATGGTGAAAATTACACATTAGCTACAGATAACTATTACTTTAGAAACACATGCCAAAGCCTTTCCTCTCAAAACAGACAGTAGCTATGTTATTAAGGGTCACAGAGAGAAATATTTTCAGTGCTTACCGCAAGCTATCTTGGAAATACTAATTTGCATAAAATAAATCAGTCTTAGTCACTCTGAATCAGATACTCTATTGTTCAAACCAATGTCTTTTAGGCCATTTTCCACTGAATAATTTTCTTTGAAGAATTGTAAGCTACTGAGAAAAACAGCTTCCCCACGCACTCAAAAAGGGTAAGAAGGTTCATTCACAGATGAACAGCTGTTTTTCTGCTGAAAGCAGTCATATTCCCAAAGGTGGGAGATATTAAAGATAATGAAGTAGGAAAATGCGTGTAGAAAAACAGTACCGGTTAGACTACAAATTGGAACCTCTGTAACAGAGCTCAGAAACTTTTCTGTAACAGGCCAGGTAGTAAATATTTTAGGCTTTCAGGGATACACGGTTTTTGTTGCAACTACTGCATCTGGCCATTGAAATGCAAAAGCAGCCCTAGATACCATGTAAGTAAATGAGAGTGGCTATGTTTCAATAAGACTTTATTAACAACAAATGGTGTGGCCAGATTGCGTCTGTGGGGAACGGTTTTCCAAAGTCTGATCTACAGTCTTGAAATGGTGCTAAATATTATGTTTCTAATCATTTTAAAATTTAACTCTAGGCAGAAAAAAAAAAAGATCGTAAATCAGTCAAAACTGGAATATAATCTTTTGTTTTTATCAGCAATATTTGGGCAGACTAAATGCAAAAATTAATTCAGATCAAGTGGGTTATTACATAGTTTTTGCCCCAAATCTTAATGTGTACAATAGTCTAATAATTTGTTTGCATAAAAGAATTCTTTAAATTATTACTTTAAATCCAAACATAGATTTGTTTCATATAAAATATATTCCAACAAGTAATGGGTAAATGTTCTAGTAGACTGGATAAATATGGCTTTTAATCAATTTAAAAATGTAGAATAAGTTTTGTCAAGGGTTTCATCTGGGCTACAAGTCCTACTTTATTAACCTACATTCACCTATTGCTTCTCAATAATACTGGTACAAGAAGGCTGTCTGAAAGAAAGAATCTCACAAGACATAAAATATACATAATAAAGTACACATGAAAAGTGAAGAATAAAAAATGTTCTAATATTTACACAAATCTTAGAGGAACATTTACTATTGCTCAAAATATTTTTGTTTAGTCCTTTATTATTTTTCTTATTCCTAAAGTGTCACAGACCATTATGTTGTAGTGTTAAAACTGAAAGTAACTTAGTAATCAATAAATGCGGTCATCAAATAAGGTTCTAGAAATGCAACTGCAATTGTAGATATATGGTCTCAGTACGAGTATAATTTTAGGGATAGGAATTGTATTATTTTTCTTCTAGACTGGTAGTTCTAAGATAGCCATACTCATGAATTTTCATGGCATCCGTCAACCTACCCAGCACAATGACAATGGTACCACTACTAAAATGCTGTTTCTTCAACTCACAGACTCAGAGAACAAACTAACGGTTGCCAGAAGGGAAAAGGGTATGTGTGTGTGTAGATGGGCCAGAAAGGTGAAGGGGATGAAGGGCAGAGTTCCAGTATCACTAAATAAGATATGGGGCTGTAATGAACAACATAAGAAATACAGTAAATAATATTGTAATAACTTTGTACGGGGACACATGGTCACTAGACTTATCATGGTGATCACCTCATAAGGTATTAATATACTAATATTGAATCACTATGTTGTACACCTGAAACTCATATAAAATTGTATGCCAATTATACTTTAAAAATGCCATGTCTTTAGCCCTGGTTGGTGTGGCTCAGTGGACTGAGCCCTGGCCTGTGAACCAAAGGGTCACCAGTTTGATTCCCAGTTAGGGCACATGCCTGGGTTGTGGGCCAGGTCCCCAGTAGGGGGCACTTGAGAAGCAACCACACATTGTTGTTTCTCTCCCTCTCTTTCTCCATCCCTTCTCCTCTCTCTAAAAAGAAATAAATAAAATCTTTAAAAAAATGCTATGTCTTTAAATTTCAGTTCTATGACAATTCATTGAAATTTCATTTATAAGAATACTTGCTCCAAACATATTGGGGGTTGATTGCTTCTTAAAGCAAATATTATCTCCATTCAAATGTTACTAATTTGTAAATCCACCCCAGCACAACAGAAAGGCAGAGCCAGAAAATGAGACCCCGAGCCTCAGGTTTTACACTGTGCAGCTGTGTGCTATCGATCAGATCACAACTTCTCTGAATTCTGCCTCATCATCTGTAAATTATAGGCAAGAACATTTGCTCTGCCTACTTTTCATTATGTTGTCAGGATCTCATGAGATAATATACTTGTAAACAACTTACATGCTCTACAAATGTGAGTTATTGTTACTATTTTGCCAATCTCCCTTTGGATAAGAAAATCCATTTGCTAAATTGACAATTTAACTACTCGGGAAATAAATGGCTGCTTTATCACATTCATCAGTAATAACATGTAACCAGTCAGCTGTGCTTGAAGGCCAAAATCTCCATATATTAGAACAAATATATGTTCTATATATTAGAACAAATGTAAAAGCTCAATATGTATTACCCAGTTACACTTAGGTATTAATTACTATGCCTAACATAATAAATGTGGATTTTTACCCTTGGAGAAATATTTTCAAACCTAGTATGCATCTAGCTAAAATGAAATGATTAAATCTATGTTGAATGATTATGAAAGATAAGATTTCCTTGCAGTTTGTCTCTTTGCTTCAGCAGATTTCCATGGAACACTTTGATGTTTAGGGAGGAAAAATGTCTTCAAATCTCATTGTGTTGTAAGTCCTATAAATCTCCTACCAGACTTTATTTATGGAGTTCAACAGCTAAATCATCAAAGCACTTAGGGTTTGATATTCAGTCAATATCGTCGGCCTTTCTTAGAGACTTCCAATACATCAGAACAGGGCAAAGAAAGTGGATAAAAGTCTTCCCAGAGAGCGTTTTTATTTTTTTACATGTCAAAATGTCTTGAGGCTTCCAGTGTATCTTTTGTTTAGTTGGGTTCTCTGAATGTGCCTTCCAGAGAGCCAGGGAAGAAAGAGGCTGGAAACAGGAGGAGGAAACACACTGTCCCCCCTCCCCCACCCCCAAACCGCCTTCCTGGCCGGGGCTGAGATCCCGCTGTGGCTGAACGACCCGATGTCCATCTCTTCTCTCCATCCTTCTTGGGAGCGGGTGTGTGTAAACCTCCACGTGCGCACGCCTGTGAGAAATAGGACAAACCTGAGCCATTTGATGGGTGGCTCAAAGGGTCTTCTTTCACTAATGTAGTTAATAGGTCAATCAAAAGGAAGATTTGAGAACCCCTGATCAGGAGCAGCTTCGACTTGTAATGGGAATAAAATCTCTATTCTGTTCAAAGTGAGATATTTAGAGGGGGGGGGGGATTGAAAGGCCCCGGAGGAAACCAAGCTTTCTATGTTATGACAGGTTATTATCCCCATGTGACAGTCCCACAGATGAGGTTCAAATAGTTATAAATGCAGGCCTGTGAGTCAGAGGTGTCCGCTGCTGTGCTGCTGGCTTCTTCCAGGATTGTAGACATGTTCCCGATGACATCAGGCGCATTATACTGAGAAGAGCTCGGAGAGGTTACTCTTAACGTGAGCTTCCGAAATTACGAAGTGGACATTTTCTCCTAGTTCACTGCTATTACAGCAGTAGGCACTGTTTCAGAAAATTACACTAGGCAATACATTATGATTTGGTAATTTTTTCACAAGTACATTTTATTTTTTATGCTTTAGTCCTTACTCCTTTTAAGGATGTAATGAAGCATTTATTAATATTCTAGGTATAGCATGACTGATAGAAAAGCAATGAACATTAAAAACATTTATGCAGAAGCAAATAGCTCCAAATAGCAAACATTGACTTTTTAAAATCTTCTTCTTTTTTTTTCCTCTACAACGTCCCTGCATGATAAAATCGGGCCAGGTTATTTTCAGGTTCGATGACAGCTCAATTCCCCTCAAGTAGCTCTGTTGTTAGTGATATGGCTCCTCCTGTGTTCTCTGGGGCAGAAATTTCTTCTTTCCCTGCTCTCCCTTTAGCTCCTCCCCTCCCCTGAGGCCTCCTTCGGCCCTCTTTTGTCCTCCCCACCTGGCCTGACCACTTCTCAGATCCACTTTTTATGTTTTCCAACAATGCGGCACCGCCCCAAGGAAGCACTGTAACATAAATAAATACCTAAGTGTACGCATGCATACATACATACAAAAATAAGATCTTGTAGATTCAAAAGTGGTCTATAGTTTTGCTTGGGATTGTCATATTTGAAAATGCTGTATTTAAGGATACATTAAGTGTGAGAAGATGTCATGTAACTATAATCAAGTTTTCGTTCATCAGGTTGGTCAGATGTTTTCTATCAAAATCTCTCACGTGCACAATATTTAACCCCAGCACTATTAAATATGTCTCAGCTCAGGGCTACGTGTTCCTCATTATTGCAATAAATTTATTGACCAATTTCAGTAGTTTAATACCTATTGTTATCCTAGATTTTTCTGTTAAAGTGGCACTAACTTTCAGATTAAAAAAAAAACTCCAAGCTTATTTCTTTTGAATGTACCAGATGTTACAGTGACTAGGTGATAACCTCAGCAAGCTGGTATTAAGGTTTTGAAACCCCGTCTTGTGATGGGATAGATAGGGGCTTCCACAAAGCCTCCATTATCCTCCTGAGAAAAGACATCCGTGCAAGCCCACCACCCATGCTCTTGGTCTACCTCACAAAACTGTTCTCTCTCTCATTGCAACTAGACAGTAACAAAACCTTCAAAGGCCAGCTTTGTCGATTTTCCCAATTCTCTCATACTTTGCAATATATTAAATCACTGCCACATTTGCATGAGAATTCCTCATAACAGTATTTCTTTTCAAAGATACTGTGGTAGCTCTCAGCCCTGGGAATTAATCCAAATGACAGCCTCTGTAGATGGCTTTCTTTGATATCTAATCAAAAGCATCAAGTCCATGGCAGCAGCCCTGCTGGGAATTCTGTCAGATTCCATTCATCCGAACACACTGGGTAGGTGAGCCAATGGACAAATGGTTTCCAGCCTCACTGTCTCTGCTTTCTCATTGGGTTTCCACGTGCATTTGTGACGGGAATATGAGCCAGTGAATAGGTGTGTGCACTGAATCTACAGTGCGACTTCACTGTGCCCTTTGGTGACTGTGAGTCATCTTCTCCAAGGACTACTTGGAGTTACATTTCATAGCTGCACAGACCAGGACTGTCCAAAAAAAGTCTCCATGCACCCTCATCACACTTATGGATACCACTCATTTTTTCTCCCAGGTCTTTCCAATTTGTTCTACTAGGAGACAACAAATGGCATTTCCTTTAGACCCAGATGGTATATGGCCTCTAGACACAGGGCTTTTAGCACATTCTGGAGGGCTTCCATCTAAACCTCCAAGGTTACAAATGGTGGCACATAATAAATTATTCTCCTCAGTACCAAGAAAGTGCTCTGAGTAATCAGTGAGCATACGTAGGCAACAGCACTGGGCTGAAAGATGACCATATCAATCCAGTTGTTGGCGTATGGCGTAAGTGCCTGAAACAACCAATGAACAAATCTGTACTGTGCGTACATGACAATGTGGCAATTTATGACACAGAAAATTCAATGCACAAAGAGGTAGAGAAAGATCTCATGCTGGAGTCATTTAGAAAGCCTCTTTGGGCCCTAAACAAAGTAGATGGGTGGGAAAATGAATGGAAATGATTTCAACCGAAAAGACAAAGTCCAGTGAGTAAAGCTTTAAAAATGGTGCTAACCTGTGGGGAGAAGATAGTATATTCTGGAAAAATAGAAACAAAACAAAAACTCCTGACCTGAACAGAGGTTCTCTTTTGAATACCTCTGTTGAACAGTTGCAGAAAATAAAGGTCAGTTAGATAGGTTAGAATTTTGGAGAGCCTTTTGAACTAAATAAATTTGTTGAAAGTAACAGGAATATTGATACACTGAAATTAATATATGTAATACAAAAATATGATAAATTTTATATAAAAATAGACAATGACTAAATTACTAACCTTTCTGGTTTCTTCATCCATATATATTTGGAGATTGCATAAAATAACTATAAATTCCCTCCCAGCTCTAATACTTTATGAATGTACTAAACAATATACAATGAGTATAGAGAAAAAATTCATTTCTTCAAAGTGAGGAACTCAGGAAAGACCTAATGAGATTGTGGAATTTTGAATAGGAACTTACAGTGTGAAAAAAATTAAGAAATGTGATATGGAAAACAAAACATTCACGATTTAGGAACAGTGAAACTTTGATAAGTGAGATCATTTTTCATTTTCCCTCCCTTTTAGAAAATCATCTTCTAGTCTTATGTATTAGAAAATGCTTTCAAATAATCTCATTTCCTGGAAACTAAATTATCTGGTATTTTGTTGGTCATCTTTCTGGATAGAAAAGTCCTCCATAGGAAAGAATAAACACAAATAATTGAATGTGTTGAAGGTATATATATATTTTTAAAGATTTTATTTATTTACTTTATTTAGTTTCTCTCTTTAAGAGAGAGGGGAAGGGAGGGAGAAAGAGAGGGAGACAAACATCAATGTGTAAGAGATACATTGATCAGTTGCCTCTCAACTGATGAGGTCTCACATGCCCTCAGCTGGGGACCTGGCCTGCACTCCAGGCATGTGCCCTGACTGGGAATCAAACCTGTGACCTAATGGCCTAGCGGCCTAACAGCTTGACCAAGAAGGCAGCAAACAAGAAGCGACGGGGATAATAACACTGTGTGCCTGGCATGTCCTTCTCTCCATGTTAGCTGCTCTATTTAGAGTACCTCATTTACCAAAAATGGCCAGTTATAAATGTTTTCCAGTTTTCCTATCTTGCCTCCTGGTACTATTAAAAATTCATGTGCCTATAGATAAGCTTAGTTATAAAGATTAATCATTAAGTTTCTGGTTGTTACATTTTACCTGTAAAAACATTTACCTGTAAAGGATTCAGGTGGTCTGGAAAAACTAAATTTTTCCACTGAAGACAGGAAAAGTTAAAATGCACAGATATCACATATTGTTCCTAGTGTCACGCTAAGCAAAGTACCATTATTACTACTTGGAGATTTGGAGCTTTCAATGAGAATAGTATTGAGTCAATGCCTATGGCTATAATGTAAGTAAACAGACCCAAAACATTACCCCTAAAATCTACTTGTGGATATTTGTCAACCAATAGCACCCTGGTACTGCTCCGTGACTAGAAAATCTCATTTTGTGAAGCTTTGAGGCTCTTCTGCAGTTATAAAGCGTTCCCAGCCATGACGCTGACAACATTTTCCACACTAACTTCTCACTTGGAGGCATTTTCTAACTTTATGTAGCACCTTAAAAAAATTTAAGGACATTTTCCAAAATAAAATTAACCAAATGCTACCACTCTTTAGCTCTCTTTCCTTGACAAATATAAAGATATATGTCTTTTATTCTTATTATTTACCATATCTAGGTCTTCTTTCTTCAACTAGATTATTAGTGTCTTTCTTTCAGATAATTCACATTGGATAGTATATGTAATACTTGGTTGATAAAATACTTTGTTGATGTTTTCATCATACTTGGTAATTTTTGGCTTAATAATAGAATTTTAGATCAGGTGAGGTATATAATTTGTGTAGTCTAGACGATTTTCATTTTATAGTTGAGGAAATGGGGTCAGGCTCAGAAAGTTGGATAATTCGATCAAGACTTGTCACCTAGTTGATGACAAGAACTTTGGTATCTTACCTATGTCATGCTTTCCACATTTCTTATCTCATCCATTTTATAAATATTTATGGACTGCCTTCTAAGTAACAAGCATGACACATGGACAAAAGGTGAACAAGGCACCTACTCTCGTAGTTTCTGCCTAGTGTGCAGAAATAGAGAATAAACACAAACTACATTGCAGTAAAATAACGTTATGGGAAGTTCACTAGAGCAACATCTATCCTAGGCTCAGAGGATGAAAATGAGGCTTTCTGGAAATAACACATGTCATGCAACAACCGAAGAGTAAGTGAACAAAATAAGGGTCAGGGTATAGAGGGCAGTTCACAAAAAAGGATGGAGGTAAGTTGGGTCAGGGGACAGAAAACAGGTAGGTGGGGCTGGTCATGAATGACCTTGCAGTCTTACTAGCAAGTTTATATTTCTATTCTGAAATTCATTCTCAGATTGTAGATCGGGAGGAGACTTCTTCAAATGTGTATTTTGGTATGAGAACTACGTGATGTAGGGAACCAATGGGGTTAGAGGAAGCTTAGGTATAAGACCAGAAAAGTAGTGAAAACTATTGTAAGCATCCATCTAACCACAGTAATAGCTTTGATTTCAATTAAAAAAGGAGCGAGCTTGCTTTAATATTTTGAAACTATGCCTTTACTATTGTATCTCTATTACCAGGATGTCAAGAAAAGAGAATGTGTTTATCCTTGAGAACTAAATCAACTTTGGCAAGGAAGAATTTCATAGTGTGGTCATTGAAACTATGAGTCTTAATAACTAAAATGGTCCATTGCAACCCAATGAGGGACAGCACCGTTTCAGCTCTAAAAACATCAATCCTGAACTAAACAGTCCATGTTGGCAGCACCAGGGCAGCCTTTCCAGCCATGACGGACATGGCTCAGTTCAAAATTTTAAAAGCACTTTAAAATAAGTGTTCTTGAAACAAAAAGATACTGGAATAGTCTATTTACTTAAAGAGTTCCTCTTCAATGGAAAAGCAAGTGCCAAAAATATCAGCCCAGCCCTCAATGGCTCTGCTGATTCTGACTAGTTTCGTGGTTGTGCAGTTCCCTTGGCCAAGCTAATTTTTTAAAATTAGTATGAGGTGTGAACACTGGAAATGCCAAAGAGGAAAAATAAAATCAAACAATGTGATTGCATTATAATTCAAATCTGTCCATTACCTAGGCAAGAGAATGCAATTGTGGTTTTTATTTTTTAAAAAAGAAAGAAAAAAGAAAATGAATAAGGAGGAGGATGCATTTACATAAAAGAAATACATAGATTTTGCTTCAAAAGAAATTAGTAAAAAATGTTTTATACTATAATACATTGTGGGAATAAATTCTGAAAAACAGGTCTAAAAATTGAGTAAATACTTAACTATGACACATAGCAATAGTTGCTTTAAGGAAGCACATCCAAACTTGGTATTTTATAAAAATGATTACAATGTTAAAAAGGAAGTATCTGCAGAGATTTATACTTATTCTATGGAGGTTGATCTTTTATTTGAACATCTCTGTTATTTAGCAAGTACTTTTTTGGCAACACATTATTTACTTCTTTTGAATATCCCATCAATAAAATAAAGGATGTGATCCAATCACAAAAGAAAAATAATTTTTTTTCTAAACAGGAAAGGATATCTGCATATAATTGCTATGTTTTTTGTTGTTAGATTTTCAAACACCCGTTTTCTTGCCACCTTTTCACACTCATCTTCCTTTATCTACGTGGGACCACGGCCACTTTCACCTGAGCCCCAGGGTTCCGAGCACACCCAGCATGCTCAGGCCTTTTTCCATTGCCTGTGCTAGTTTTTCTGAGTAGAGCGGTACCTGCAATCTGGAAGAGTCTTAGTCATCATCAAACATCTAGAATAAGAAGCAGCTCCTTGGTGCAAACTTCCCTGACTTCTCCAAGAAGAATGAATTATTCTCATCGTTATGCTTCTATCAACTTTTCAACTATATTTTTGATTTACAAGGCTCAGAAATAGATAAATAAAAATGTATTTTAATCTGCTATATTTTTATATTCTCTATAGATTACTAGAGGATTTCAATGAAATAGAGGTTAGAGACATAGTATAAATATATGTAAACACACATACCAGCTCATTTAATTCATAATAATAAATGACTATTAATTACCATGAAGTGTCATATTTATAGTGCTTGCTATGCTATTAAAAATGTGTGATTGACACAAACAGATTAATTAATATAGGACTATAAAGGACATATGTTAAAATTTTACATACCTGACAGCTAACTTATCAAATCTATAGGATATTTTATGTGCATAGATCAGATAATATTTGGTAATAGTGTCCAAGTGTATTCATATACTAAAGTGTACCCCAGTTATTCCATAGAAAAAAAATTGAAAACAAACTTTGTATTTATTAATTAAGGAAACACTCGTTGGTAATCTATGAGCAAGGTACTGTGCACAGCAAAACACTGGACATTCAAACAGGAATAATGTGGACCCCTTGCCCTCAAAGAGTTCTCAGTGCAGGAGGTAGACAGGGTAAGAACAGATAAATGCAGCATCGAGGAACAGGGATTAAGATGGAGGTAAGTACAAGGTATAGTGAGGGTGCAAAGATAACAGTAGCCAACTCTACATGGGGAAGTCAAAGAAGGTGTCCCGTGGTGTGTGGAAGTTCCCTCAGAAAATGAGAGGAGAAGGACTTAACAGGAAGAGGAAAGGGTGTGTACAAAGCAGTTGAAAACGATGGCCCATTCAGGGACCTGACTACAGTTAAGGATGACTGAAGTATGTGGCAAGAGTGGGAAGAAATTGGGAGATGGCCCCAACTGGGTGGTTCTGGTGGTTAGAGGGTCGTCCTTCCTGATATGCCAAGGCCAGGGTTGCAAGTTTGATCCCCAGTCAGGACACCTACAAGAATCAACCAATGAGTGCATAAATAAGTGGAATAGCAAATCGATCTCTCTCTCTTTCCCCCTTTAAAATCAATCAATAAAAAAAAGAGAAATCAGAAGATGGTGCTTAGAGGACAGAGATCAGATTTATAAAGGACTCTGATGCCAGGAAAGCTCTCTGGACTTTTCTTGTGGGGAGGAACTGGGGACTGAGAGAGGAAGCAGAGACCCGAGGCTGGGCTTACGGTCAGGAACTAAGGGAGAAAACACTTCAGCATTTCTTTGATGTCTCATATGGGTCTCTAGACAAATTCTAATTCCATGTACACTTAATAATTCTATGCATTATGTCATTTTACAGATTGATTGAAATATATAGTATTGAAAAGGATAATACTACATTTCAAGATTTATTTTTTAGTTGAATCACTACACATACTAAATGTTTATACCTGACAGAGATATAAAAATAAGACATTATATGTGTGTGTGTGGGGGTTAGTCTGTCCTGAAAAAGTCCAGCCATTGTTGATATAATGAGAATGGTTTGTGCGACATTGATGTAACCTGGCAGCCAAGGAGAGTGGACTGGAATGTACAGCTTGAACAATGATGACTTCACTGTATTAGTCATTGCGGGTGATAGATGCCACTATGTGACCATGTGCACTGTGTGGCCACCATATTCAACAGGGCTGAGCAAATAAAGCAAAGAATCTGTATCAGATTTTGCATCAGGCTAGAATATTCCTCCATAGAAACTATTCAGATGATTCAGAAGGTTGCAGCTATAAGCAACTGGTGACTGGAAGCTTCATCAAACAATGCACCAATTCATGCATCATGTCTCACACAGAATTTCTGGCAAAACACCAAATTACTCAAATGACTCAGTGCCCCCTACAGCCCAGACTTGGTACCCTGTGATTTCTGGCTTTTCTCAAAACTAAAATCACCTTTAAAAGAGAAGAGATTTCAGACCATCGATAAGATTCAGGAAAACACAATGGGGCTGCTGATGATGATTCCAACAAAGGGTTTTGCAGAGTGTTCTGAGCAGTGGAAGAGATACTGGGAGAACTGCGTGAGGTACCAAAGAGCCTACTTTGGAGGGGACTGAGGTATCGTAGTCCTATGTACAATGTTTCTTGTATCTTGTATCTTCTTCAATAAATGTCTCTATTTTTTATATTGAATGGCTAGATACTTTCTGGACAGCTATATGTATACATTAAATTTGTTATATATAAAACCAAAATAAGGCATACCAAGGCAGGTGTTATTAGCAGTTATAACTAAGTGATATGAGACAGCACAGAAATCTTGTTAAGTAGCATTCTGTATCCTGAATACACATTTAGAATTTGAATAAATAACTCCAGGCTTACTAAATCAGATATGGAGAGCTGTTCTGAAGCTGTTGCTATATTTGAATTCATCTGGGGAATTGTGTTATAATGGGTCAAGAAAATGATGGTATGTTTTCTGCGTGTACATAAAACTTTCACAAATACTCTTGTAAATTAATGAAATAAGACAAGCTTCTTGTAGCATACAACATTTATATTTATATATTATCTGAGCTTCTTGGATATTTAAATAAAGTAAAGAAAATCTAAGGAAAGTAAATGATAAACCACATGCAATTCATTTATAAAAGTCTCACTTATTGCATGTAGAAACTGTACTCAACATTTGGAAAATATAACTCAATATTCAACATTAATGTTATCAACAGAAGAGAAATAGAAACTTAAAAATAGCGAAACCCCAAAGAATCTTTCACATTTTCCATTTTGACATGTAATTTTTCAAACCTTACAATCCTTTAATATAGCTATTTATATTCTATTTCCTTCCTAAATTTAACTTTGCTTTTCCCATATGAGACTCAAGATGCTGACCTATAAAATAAAAAGAAACTCCTAAGTATATAGTATGGAAATGATAGAGGTTCGTGATGCAGTAGGCCATTATTCAGACTGAAAATAAACTGATTTTCTTTAAGAAGAAATCTTTTTTAAAGATATTATGTGCCGGGTTGGCCTGCTCGCTCTTCCCCCATTCCATAAGAGCTGAACTAAGTTCTGGAGTTCGGAATCCATCTTACCCATTGGTAGAAGAGTTATTTTCAATAATCTCCAATCTACCTCTGATTTAATACAGCTGCACTGATGTCTTGATCCCTCTAAATGGAAATGCTTATCTATTCTAGAAACCAGAAGCCACTTCATATACTTTGAGGCCTGGGGCCCCATCTTATTCCCAACACCCTACTTCTGAGGAATGAAATTTTGCCTCTGAACTCCAGCCTGCTGCCAACGGACATTCCTTACACAGAGGGTTTCGGGCCTGCCCAAATGGATCTCGGCTTGCCATCTGCTCAGGGACTCCCCATCACCACACTCTGCCTGTTTCGCTCCTCTCATTAGTTCTTGGAGTTCTGACAATGTTGAATTTTACCCAAGTCCTGCAGTCCTGGAAAACTGTGCAAGTGACAAAATCTTCTCACCCTCTGGATTCCAAGAAATGGCAAAGGGACATCCTTCCCCATACAATTATCGTAGGACTCATGGGTGCTCTTGTTTATCTGTGGCAAGGCCTGGCACGCATCCTGCAAGTGTCCTCTCTTTGCCTCATAAACGAGTAGCTGATCCATCGGAACAAAATGCTTGTTAACTAAACTTTAGCCTAGATGCTCTTCTTCCCCTAGACTCCTGCTCTTGGTCCATCCCCATCTCAGCCAGTGTGTGACCCTTCACAGCCCCTCTGGACAGCAGGCTTGACCTCAGAGTAAACCAGTCTGTGACCAACTGCCCATCACCCACCAACATCCCTCACTCGCTTCTCCAAACCTCGCCCCTTCAAGTCTTGCTTACTTCTCCTGGTACAAGAAAACCTCTTTGGCCTAACCCTTGACATGCTCTCAGATCTCATGGTTGGGGCAATCTCCTATTACAGGAGACTCTTGCCCTTGTCTGGCAATAGTCCTTTAGAACAAAGTCTCTCCTTAGTTGAGTTCCAGTTTTCAAATACGCACACTCCAGGAAGCTTTCTGCCTGTGTGACTCAACGGCTGGACTCTTTCCACTTGCCGAGGGTACTTTGTGCCTCCCTCCCTCTCACTGCACCCACTGGGGCACACACCCACACAGCCACCCTCATACAGCTCCCTGAACCCTTCCGAGCTTTCTTTCAAAGCATTACAGGGGAGTCTTCACACCATAAAGGATTATATCGGCTTTCTCATCTCAAAACCCATCCAATTCATAATATCTTTTAGTAGTCAGAATCTAGACAGCGACATCCAAGTTGTTTTTCATCTAATATTCTTCCAAGATGCCCACATTTCATTTCCACAAAATGTCCTTTCATCTCATACATCCAGAATAGAAGCCTTAGAGATTTTAAAGAATTTGTCAGAAACTCACAGGTAAGGAGAAGAATTATATTATTCAAAAAAGGGCTTCTTATTACTTGAGAAAAGAGCTTGATCACAAGCTATTCATAGGGACACCGTTTAATGTAAGACTAGAAAAACATAAATGTCATAATACTGAGTTTTGGTGCATTCAGAGATGTGTTTTGTTAATGAATCACAGTTCTTCCTTCCATTCTTTGTGACAACACATAGATTCAGTGTCAGTCCCTTTGTGGAAGATGCTATGCATCAGGTGGCATGGGAAGGAACGTACATGGGACTGGGTGCCGCTCTGTGTGTGTCCTCTGCCTTCAAATGGCCACAACAGGAACCTGCCTTGTGAAGTGGGATAGATAGGCTTTCACATATGCATAGATAGATAGATACACATACATATTAGTAATCTCAGTATTTCAAAAATGACACTAGTGATGCATACTGTGTAACTCAATAGGCCAAATGGTACGAGTTGTTCTTTCCTTCTCATCATTATAAAACATCCTAGTCTGGATGATTTATGGTGTTGCCTGAAATGAATTTGAGGCCTTTCTTTATCAGGAGGTTTTGGAAATTCCTGAAAGTGTCGTATCTAACCAGATACTTTGTTCTTAATGCTTCTAAAGTTTCCTGGAGAGCCAAGAACAGGAGGCCCATGCTTCTGGCTGTGATTGGTGGGGAAACACCATGGAGCATTTCATCATTATAAGGGCTACACTTCAGAGTAATCTGCTTAACCAGAAGGACTCTGGACACAAATCTGTAAGCTCAGCACTTTGCACAGAGCTCACACACCCAGCCTGCTCAAATTAGAGCAAAGGATGATATGGTGAACGCAGTTAAAAAAAAAACATGCAAATAGAAAAAAAAGTTAATACACACATAATTACTGAGAGTGTTATAATTCTGTAGCAAACAGAATTCCTGAAAACAAAATGGTCTCTATCATCTCTAGACACATCCTACAGTGCGCTAAACTGTATTAAGCTAAATAGTTTCTGAAAATGTTTCTCATTTCAGGTTGACAGTCACCTTTTAAAAGAAATACCATGTTTTTTTGGGACCATAAGATGCACCTAGGTTTTAGAAGAGGAAAATAGGGAAAAAATTTTGAAGCAAAGAATGTGATAAAATATTTAATAACATAAATAACATAATATTTCACCAATGTAAATGTAAACAGAACTCAACAGCAGCATTAACAACCATTATTCCTTCCAAATTGTGGGTGTGTGTGTCTTATAGTCCAAAAAATACAGTATTTGTCTGCAGTTAAATTACATCATTATTTAATTTATTTCAATCCCTTTTGCTGTCTGTTACTTCAAGAATAAATAATATAATGTGGGTATGATGACTTTGATAGAAATATTTTCTACCACTATTAAATATTATAAATAATTACAAATTGTAAGCAGTGATTATATTCCAAAATTATGCACACTGCCTAAGATTATATCTTATTATGTTTTCTGAATATTTATCACCTAGATCTACAGCATGGATCTGAATAATAAAGTAATTACTAACTCCATCAAGTTGAAGATAGTGTTTGTTACCTAATGTTTCTTAACACATTCTCTCTGTTTTACAGTCACTGACTGAGCACTCACGTTGTGTGAACCACTGTGTGGGATGTGGTGTTTACAGAAGAGCAAACTGGGCAGCTTGCTCTTTCATAAGGGAGTCACCTGTTCTTCCTCAGAATGTGATGAATAAGGAAGCTTAGGAAGCTTCAAGATGGACATCCAAAGATTTGAAAATGTGCTCATTGTAAATAGTAGTGATAGGTTATTACCTAGTGACTTAAAATAAGCAATGTGCCTCAGAGAGTTCCAAATATATCTTATATGTACAACCCAATAACATTTTATTCACGAGTCTAAATAAAGTGAAATCAGAAATAGTCTGGGTCTTTTTTACTCTTAACTGAAGGAAACCTTGATTCCTGGAAGACTGGTAAGTATTTACATGAGTATTGCACTCTAGTTTTTATTGGCTAGTGGAATAAACATAAGACACATTCTTTAACCTAAAGCAAAATTTTCATCAATAAATGGCTTCTTCCTAGTTAAAGAACAGGTCTGCACCCTCTCGTTGGAGCCAGCTTTGTTCATACACGTCACCAAAGGCCTTGGTCCTGCCTACCCCACAAAGCCACCCATGAAACTGGCATGGGGAGTGGCTAAAAACATCTTGGGAAGAGTGAATACAGTTTTGGTGGGGGTGAAAGTTATTTCTCAACCTCAGAGAACTGCTTGCTCCTTATCTTTATCCTTAATCTTTCTTATTTTATGACAAGACATTAACTTGATGTTAGTTACTAATCAAGTCTTTTTTATTTGTAAGAGAGCAAGGAATTTAACATCTTCCAGCCACTCCCTAAAAAAAAATGACTAATTGTAAGTTATCCACCACATTGATAAAGGCATAAAAAAGCCCCTCAAAAGCATTCCTTTTGCTTAAATGAAGCTGTTACCTCAGTTGATTCTAAGTCATTTTGCCATTATTTTTTCATAACAGATTCTTTCAACACAGCCATTTATTTAGCAAGAATCGTGCACATGTGGGCACAATTAAAGAAAGGAAGACACTCAAGGAAATCATAGCTGGGAAAGAAAGGTCACATTGGATGCTCCATGGTCCCCATACCATCAGCACCATCATCATTTACGTCCCTATAGATAGATACTGTGTATGAGATACTGGTCTGCCCAGACACACATGGCCAAAGAGACAGGTCCCATCTAACTACGGAGTCTTGCACCGTACTCTCCTCTTCAACCAAGTCTTCCTGTTCTTGCAGCTCACATACCACATGATGAGGTTGCAGGGGATGGATGGAGGGAGATAGAATGAAGAGTTTATATAAATGGGAAACAGGACATCTGAAATTAGATTTTTAAATGGCCATTTTAATCCAATTATGCTAATTTACAGGAGTAGTGTAGGTTTCTTCTCCATTGGTGGCTCAGACTAACAGTCCAACCCATAATAGTCTTTCTCTGACAGTGACTTTTTTCACAGATGTTGTAAATATGAGCTAAGTGGTGTATTTGGTGAGTTTGGGGAGCCAATTGTTAAAAATTCACAAATTTGGGATGCCACTCATTGAACTATTGACTGCTCAGAAACAGTCAGGGTGGGTATTTACACCATGGAGGTCAGCACGGACACTAGAGGTCGGGGCTTCGTTTTTTAGATTCTATTCCCTTCTTTTCTTTCTCTCCTTTCCTTCCTTCCTTCCTACCTGCTTTCCTTCCTTCCTTCCTTCCTTCCTTCCTTCCTTCCTTCCTTCCTTCCTTCCTTCCTTTTTCCTTTCTTCCTTTCTTCCTTTTTTATTTGGAGAGCTTGTTTGCCAAAATACTACACACAGCCCCTTATAAAACTCTGATACAAAAAAATAAGAGTATTCCCAATGCTCCTAATTCCTTAATATCTACCCATGATGTGCATTCACATTTTCTTTCCAAACTTTTTCCATATGTCTTTTATCAAGTCTACTTAGTATTTTCAATTTAGTGTTTAAAATTTCATTAGCCATTTTGTTAATAAGCATATCTTAAAAGGTCCATGAATTTGAAGATCAAGCCAGGTCCTCTGTATCTATACGCTCTGTGATTTTACAGCCATTGTTGAAATCCCTTCTCAGCCTTGGTCTTCTCAGACAGAAAAAACCTATTTATTTTAGACTTCCCCTCCATCACCACTCTTTTTAGGCACTCTTCTCTGGAGCCTTCCCAGTTCATTCTCTACTCAAAGGCGGCAATCAGAGCCGTTCGCAGCATCTCACGTGCAGGGGAAAGAAAATCTACAACACAACCACAGAAGAATGATACCATTCACTCTCTTATCCTCAATGATGAGTAATGTCCCCATTTATTTATTTATTTATTTACTTATCTATTTTTAATCCTCACCCCAGGGTATGTTTATTGATTTTAGATAGAGAAGGAGAGAGAGGGAGAAGGAGGGAGAAGAAGAGGGAGAGAAAGAGAGCCAGTGCCTCTGAGCCAAGGTGAGTAATGCCCTTCATTTTAACAACAGCAAGAGCAAAACAAAACATCGGGCTTTAAAACAAACAAAGATGAAAAAAAAATCAGATCATATCCAAAGCACTTAGTCTTTGAAGTTTATATTTGCTCTGAGCAGAAAAAGAACCTAATTAGATTTTTAATTTTAGATTCATGAAAAATCAGTGTTAATATCAAAGCGTGGACACCACTTAATAATTCTCCTTTTCTAATTTTCTAGTGAAGTTTATTTGATGCAGTGAACCTACTTTTAGGCGTCTTTGATTTTCTGTTATTTAACACTACCAATGAATATAAAAGCATTCTGGAAAATTAATAACATTATCAATATCAGATGCCAGCTTTATCTTTCAAGTATATGCTGATCAACATCTATAATATACCTAATTAAGGCTGATGACTGAGGCCAATTAATTCTGTATTCTGCCTTTTTAAGACTATTCCATCAATATTTAAACATCTTTTTAGAATCAAACATTATTATCTCTGTCACACTTTCCATTACAGTAAATTTTTTTTCTAATATCCACTGGAAAACCTTCATTTCCATATCAACACCAACTCTAACAGGACTACGATATTTAAAGAGAGCTGAGCAATAGGAACACTGGATCTTGTGTTTTTTTTACTTCCAATAATTTGATTTTTTTTCATTTTTTTATTATTGTTCAAGCACAGTTGTCTCCATTTCTCCCCCACCACTCCACCCCCACCCCCATCCATCCCTACCTCCCACCCTCGATCCTACCCCACTTGGGCTTTGACTATGTGTCCTTTATACCTTCAAATGCAAACTAAATTACATGATCAAAAAACTACCAGAAAATCTAAGGTAAGTTATATACCTTAAGCTAAGGCAGGTTCATGAATAATCATCCTCCTCAAGCAAACGTTTTTCCTTAACTAAGCAGTGGAAAGGTCTCTGTAATTGTACTGAAAATCCATTTTTTTCTTTTGAATAAAGAAATCCTTTCAATTTTAGGATGTGACTTTAAGTAAGCTTTGAAGAACTCTCATACCAGCATGCACCCATATGAATGTGGAAGATTTAAGGACAAGCAGCTAATCCTACATAATCCACGTAGTCACCAAAAAAGTCCAAGTCAGAGTGTTCAAGTTCTTTTCTATGAAATGCTTGTGTTGGACAAAATGTTAGACATGAGATTTCAGAAATTTAGAAAATGTAACAGAACGTGGGTATTTTTGGAGCTCTTAATGTATAAATACACTGTTTGAATCTCTAAGTAGGGAATACAGTATGCAGTGTTTCCCAAAGACATTTAAATATAAAACAGTTCATTCTGAACATTTTGTTTCTGAGAAACAACACTTTTTAAGGAATGTTGTTTTGAACTGCAGTTATTGTACGAGTTTGCCGCTGCTTTGCTTGCAGCCTTGCTCTTTAATTGCTGGATCAGAGCGACTTGGGTTCGTTGAGACATCCTGCTCTCCACGGGCTGCCCACATCCGGCTGCCCACAGCGGGCAAGCAGAGCAAAAATCAAGCGCAAGTTTAGTTCTTGATTTTTCACTCTTTCCACATGGTAGACAAATTATGGTTTTAAGCATTCAATTTACTGTTTATATTTTTGTGCTATTAAGAGGATCGATATATTTCCCTAAAGGCTGATATTATATTTCTGATAAGATTTTCCACCTAAAACATTGCCGAACAGTTTCAGGCAAACAATTCAGAAACATCAGAGTTGCTTACATTGGACGATTTTAGCTGATTTTGCATTTTAATCTGGTTTTTCATTTGAAAAGAGAGTTATAAAATGACGTTAAATTTAAAACGGCATTCCATCATTCTTTCGTTCACATTTTTTCAGCAAAGGAAGGAAACAAAGTCACCTGGTCAAAAATATTCAGTATTGTATTAAAATGGCTAGAGATCTGTATATTCAGGTTTCTAAACATTTACCCACTCTGGTAGATGGAGCTAAATTTGTGGGAGGAAATGTTATTTTGTCTTCATAGCATAGGTGGTAGACCTCTACAAATTCTGGTGGCCTTTACTAATTGTGGCTCTGTATTCCCATCAGGGCAGGTAAATGTGTCAAACAATGTTCAGGTTACACACAGTACCGTGCTTAGTCCCACTATGCTTGGTTCATGCTTATTGAAACATTCTTGATGGGCAGTTTTGATGGGTAGCTTCCAACTAGCAATGAGTTGATTGTATGGTTCAATGCTTCACACCGTTTGGGAGGGTATCCCCATGACTGGGGGCTCCCTGTGCCCTCCTATGGATATTAGCTCCCCACCCCAGCACATTAGGCCACAAGTACCATCTCACTGGTGACTTATTTGTGATGAGAGGTAGGGTGGTGGTGGCTGGAGCAGGCCTCCCAGCTTAGAAATATTTAATTCCATGTGTCTCAGAAGGAAGAACTAAATAAAGACTCGCTGAACTGAAGTGTAAGGGATGGAGCTCAAAATTTAAAAGGAAGTCTGAATCACGTAATGAGAAATTGCCAATTAGACGAATCAAAGAGTTTGTATCAACTCCATTGATTTATCTATTTTTAAACAGACGGGTACTTACTGCTGAATTCAAGCACTACCTGGGTTAAGCATTTCGCTTTTTATATAGATTTCTCTAAATTTTCTTTTCCTCCCTGACAAATTGTGTAAATTAATATCAATATAAACAGGCCGGAAAAACGAAGGTCTTTGCTGAGGTCTTGGCAGCCTGCCAGTTCCTGCCAGTAAATATTACTAAAGAATCAGCATCAAAACCGAGTTCCTCTAGCAATTTCAGTAATAACATTTTCTGAACATAGTTCATGTCCTAATGCTTTCAAAATTCTCTAGAGAAAGGGCTAGGGACACGAGCATTTATCAACCGTGGGAGAGGGAGGGTATGTCTAGGGGACTATTTTTAAGCCTCAAGACACTGGTTTTGTAGAATTTATGTTAGGGATCAATACACAAATTTTCTAAAGATGCTGTTATTCACACTTTTTATAAGATCAATTATCCATTTCAAAAGCGTCTTTATTATTGTGATGGCTAAAGCTTTTTTATTCTTAGAGATAGCCTACAAAAGATGTCGCAGTCACTGAAGTTGCCCCATGTCACGTCACATTACTATTGTATACCTTATGCTATGCTAAAGCAGGTCACATTATAAACTGTTTGTACCTCTACTCTATGTAAATATGGGTGAGTATGCACACTGGTTATAGAGCTTATTTAAGAATCATAAATAATGTGAATACTATAATGGTTAAAAGGGGCTTTAAAATCAGTCTTGGGCTTAAGTCCTTTGTGACCTTGGGTAAATTCAACCTTAGCACCCTCATCCATCTATCAGAGTCAAGCGAAAGCTTTCTCCCTTGGGGATTAAGTGAGATAACATACATTAAAAAGCTTAGCTCATGTTAACAATTCAACAAACATTAACTGCAAATTAATAATACCAGCAAAAACAAAACTCATCTGAACTGTTTATCCTTCATACCTTCTCCCTGTCCTACAATGATTTTATATTTGTTTACATTTTTGTTTAATAATTGTGTGATTCATTTCTCCACCTATGTTTTCTGCTTCTCTGCTGGGTTCAGAGTGCTTTCCTAAATCAGATGGCAATTTATCTATTATCCATCATGACAGCTCAGTCACCCGGCTCGATCCATCCTTATTTCAAAAATCCATTCATTTCTGCCTTCTCATGATAGCCTCTGCGGAACTGAGAACTGTGGAAATGGAGACAAATACACCTGTGCAGTCTTGGCGGCAACAAGTTGCGCGTACCTGCAGGAGTGATGATCACTGTCAAATTAACGAGTAACTGTACGCGCCAGGGGCTCGCAGCTACACTCTGTCCCTTGGGAGACTGGGATGGCATACACGTTATGTACTAAAGTTAACCCTGGCTCTGTCTTCAGTTTCTGCTCACACTTTCCGCCTGATCTCATTTTTTGGGTTTATTTAATTTTCACCTTGTGGTATAATCTTACATTTAAATTTTTTCCCTATTGTATTTTATGCCACACACACACTGAGGAATTATCAATTAATTCATTTGAGACTCCAGGCAGTTTAATAACTTGCCTTTTCTATACCACCCATACAGTGTAGACTGGGGGTGAGGGGGGATGCTGTGGAAATGAACCCAGTTAGGTCCGACCTCACAGCTCACGTTTTCTGGCAGGGCCTGTTGCTTCCACACTAACTTTGTATCACGATGAGGCATGTGGACATAGATATACATTCTTAGGGCTTGCACAACATAACATGCATGACCTGGAATTTGGGAAACACAGAGCAACTTACAGCCCATCCACACCTTGAAAAGATGTCTACGTGTCGGTGGTTAGCCGAGGCTTCCTACAGCTGCGAAACAGGGGAAGCTTTTAGGGAGTAACTGTACTCACAATGACGACACACGAAAGTGTGATCTGAGTGCCTAGCTGGGGGCATTTCTTCAAAGGCCCCATTCAAGAAGGCCTCAGACAAAGTGAGAGCCTCAGGGAAGAGACAGGGGACAGCCCCAGGCGGGGTGCTGATGCACCCAGGGAGCTCCGTTGGAGGGCCCTGGCGACAGAGTTTCTGGGGCGCTCAGAAATGCTCCCACAAGAGGAACAGCTGACCTTGCCCTGCTACCGAATCTGGAAGGAGAGAGAACCTCTGATTCAGAAGTTTGGGGTGAGCTTCCCATTGGAATGGGCATATTTATTACACATACATGAGATTATCCTTTTGACCAAGAGACTAGAGGGTTTTTCATCACCTACGAGTAAGCAGGTGGGTTCTGGGGTCTAAGTGCATATCGAGGATCGGGAAAGAATTTACCCCAGGGAGAGTTTGGATAGCGGGGCGGGATGAATGCTGCTTCTGCGTTCACTCTGCGAAGTTCTGCTCCTTCAACTCTCCAATAATGTTATATTACATTCCCTATAGGATGTGGTACCTTATTATTTATTTAACATAAGGTGGAGCCTGTAAAATGAGGAGCAGCTAGAGCCTAAAGAATTTTCCTTTCAAATTGTTTTAATTCAGAATAATGTGCCACGCAGGTAGCAGACCGAATCCGGGACCAGGCCCTAGCCCTGCCCTGCACACCACAGACCTGGGTAAGAGGTTTCAGGAAAACCATCACTGGGAAAATGTTACGTTTTTTCTTACCCATTATGCTTTTTTATTTGAAACAGTTTTACTGCATATTACGATATATTACATTGCAAGTTATCCTATAGTTGTAGATCAGGTCTTGTCGTAGAGTATCTAATGGTGATTTCTTTGTCTTTACAGTTGCTAAGGAACCGCCTTTCACAGCCATGGCCGTCTAGGAGCGGGCACAACGTCAGAAGAATGATGACAGCTGGTGGTAAAGCCGTAAGTCGTGGACGTTGGAAGTAAGGAAAACAATCATGGGACTGGCTGCTGCACCGTAACACAAAGCCTGGTTCTCCACTTAAACGAATGCTCCATCAGGGCAGAGACCATATGTGTTGATTCAGCTTCCTACCCTCCACCTGGCACAACTCTAGCACATAGTAGGATTATGAAAGTGTCTGTTGGAGGAATAAAAGGGCTTCTTCTCACTAGTACTCAAAGGCAGAATGGTTTCTCCAAGGTTCAAGCAAGGGAACTGTCTTAGGAAAAGAAATAAAATGCCTTTCAGAGAAATACAAATGGAAGTTTCGCATTTATAATATCTTCATTCTCTAGTTTTCCAAAGTTTATGGATAATAGCCACATTTTCAGAAGGTAGTTAGCAGTTCCCCTTTAATCTTATTTCTGATAAATGACTCCTTTCAGAAAACCACGCCTTATGAAAATGAGAGTACAAAGAAAAAGCATTGGTAGATTTAATAAGTTTGAGACTTGAAGAGTTAACACATGCCTTTGGGTTTAGTTTTTCCATTTTTTAAAGTAAGTTAGCATTTCCTCATAGCCTGGTCATTGTCATTGTTTATGAGGCTGCGGTCATTCTTGTTTATATGTCTGTGGTCATTACCTTCACATACCAAAATATCTGTTTCAATTCTGCTTTCTGAATCAAGTACAACATCAGTTTCTGGCATTTTTTTTAAAGTTGATGTAATGAATTGCTGATTTATAATCAGATAAGTTGAACTTTATAAATGATGTCACAGGTTTTGGAAGAGGGCTAGACTTAAAACATTGATTTCTAGGTGTTTGATCATATATCTCTTAGTTATACATTGAATATTTTTAACAAGACTCTGAAGCTTCTTTCACTACTTTTCATCTCAGGATTACATAGAATTGTTTTGTGTCTCAAATATTAACTTGTTCCACAGTATAATGAAGGTATTCAGGGTACCAGGTTTAAAAGTGGTCCTACAATTTGTTTTTGGAAATACTCTTTATTTTAGCAGGTTTCATGTTGAAAAAGATGTATTTACTTTCCATTGTCTCTAGTGAGAGCAACAATACTTAGGGAGAGACACTAATTTTAATTAATTTCTACCTCACATTTTCTAGGGTACTATATCAAATGTTGTAATTAAGTCCCGATACCTCCCAGCTGTTTCTTACATTCCCTTCATGCACTATGTAATTTTATAAACAATAGAAATCAAGTTTGTCCAGCGAAATAAACTGCTGTAATTTTTAGCCCTAAATTCTTTTCCTCTGAGCACTTGAAGGTTTTTTTCCTTTTCTTCTCACTTGATTACATAGAGCCACTAGCCATCTTTTGATCAGAGGACCCTATTCCCCAAGCGCTGATGTATTTCCTCAGTTCTGCTGGCTTCTCTGTGAACATTTGTACTAATTCTTTACTAAGTTGGAATTCAGACATGCTCATTATATCTTCTGTTCTCTGCCTTCATTGGACTGACTATTAAATTAGGACCAATAGTTAAACTACTCTATTTTTTGGACCATAAGACACACCTATGTTTTAGAGGAGGAAAATAGGAAAAAAAATTTTGAAGCAAAAAATGAGGTAAAATATTTAATAACATCAATAACATAATACTTCACCAATGTAAATGTACACAGAACTCAACAGCAGCATTAACAACCATTATTCCTCCTAAATTTAGGGGGAAAGAGTGCATCTTATAGTCCAAAGAATATGGTAATTGAAAGCATCACAAAAATTAAAATGTTGTTTTGATAGGAAACTCATCAGGGAGCTGGAGAGCTGTCCTATCAGACACGCCCTGTGATGCCGGCATGAGGCAATGAGCTCTGGGCCACTGGCCGCTTGGGAAGCCCAGACCTACCAGGTGGACAGATTTGAGCAAGCAGTCAAGCCACTTAATACTTCTGGACTCCTCCTGTCTTCTTGTATGTAGAAGGGGGGACATAATATCAGCCTTTTAGACTGATACGCAGAAGAGGTAAAATATTTCAAGACCGTGGCACAGGAATTCCTGTTAATCATAGAAGATTAAACATGTTTTTATCTCATCTGCCTCCCCGGAACCAGAATAAAATGACAGTAAAGGGAAAATAATTGTATAACTACCACAAGGGCAATGAGAGTAAGGGGGGTGGTTAACAGCCCACAAAAGATGTCAGATAATGAGGGAAGGCAGAGTAACTAGAAATGAAGATCAATAATTCTGAGTTATTCCAAATAAATTGCTAAAATGAACATAGAAAACTAAGCAAATAAAAAAGACAAGTATTAACTGCAGGAAAAAAACTGTGCAAAAATGAAATATAGTCAAAGCATATAATAACTCAAATTTATACACTGCTTATAAAGATAGAATGATGTAAATACTCACTATACAGTTTTATCTGAAAGGGATATAAATTTATATGTAGAGATTAGGAATGTAAAAGAAATGAATTCTAATCAATTATTTAGGGAAGTAAATTTGTAAAAAAATCAAGAACTAGTAGTACAAGAAGTAGATACAGTTGTGTGGTTTTGTTTTCCATATATGAAGGTGATACTAAAAGAAATCTCTAATCGAGTTGACAGTAATCTCCAGGGAATGAGTGGAACAAACAATGACTCATTTGCATTACAATTCTTATATTGCTCTTTTTCTTTCAAATTATGTATGAATTATTTAGGCAAATATAATTTGATAATAGAATCTAATAGATATATGATACTGTCTCTGAAGTATTCATCAATATTAGCTAATAAACCCCTGAATGATATTTATTAGCATCCTAATAAATACCATTTGCTTAGGTTACCATTAATTTAATATTATTAAGTTAAAATTATATAGCATACAAAGAAATGCAATTAGTCATCTCCTAACTCAATCCCTAACATCAAGTCTCATGAAAATAAAATGCCACGTGTCCTTAATGTAGCTTACTTTCCAAGCTCTGAAAACTGAAACACATTGTCAGTGTATTTGGTCTAGATCATCTTGAAGCTGTCTTCCAATTCTTAGATCTAAAATAGTATCAAAATTAAAAATATGTTTATTGTTAATAATCTAAACAGTATACCTAGTGCATTCCTATCATTGGAAGTATAATAGTGTAAAACCTGAATTATCTAAAACCTTTGAGAACCAGAATTCACCTTCAACACACCCTCTCTTCCTCACCCCCAACCCACCTCCATCCTTGAGAGAAAGAGAGAGAGAGAGAGAGAGAGAGAGAGGAAGGAGAGGGAAGGAAGGAAGGAAGGAAGGAAGGAAGGAAGGAAGGGAATGAAGGAAAGGAAAGGAAGATGTGTTTCATTTGGTTAATGTTGTGATATTCTACTTGAGCTGGATGGGGGAACCTCTCAAGACCCAGGCTTGAGGGAAAGCTTTCCATGGGAGGTTGGTTCATGGCCAGACGTGTCTGCATGAATGGGTGCAATCCCTGAAGTGGGAAGGCTCTTTGGAGGGAAGGAACTCGTGCTCCTGGAAAGGCACTTTGATGTGAGGGGCAGAGACACTAAAGAAGGATTTTTTTTCTTACATTTTTCCATGTGATATGCAATGTAAACATTTACCTCTGAATGCTCTGGACAAACTTTACTGGATGTACATTATTTATCATTCATGGTAGAATTTGACCTGCTTTTCTGGGATCATGGCAAAGCGTCAGTCAAGTCTTGCCTTCTGAGTAGGAAACCCCAAATGCCCAGTTTGGTCGCACAGTCCAAATTTTTACATCTACTGCCCTGGTGTCAGTATGGATAGAGCTGCCTTTTATTCTCAGAAGGGGGGAAGATTGATGATAAACCATAAAGTCAACTATAAAGGCAAAGGCTAGGGAAGAGAAAACACAGCCCACAAAAGACTATGTGAGAAAAATATTTTCCACTCGGTTAATAATTTCACTCAATAAGGACTTTTCTAAAGTGAAATACATGCATTGATGCCTTTTTAATAAAATGAACAAAAAACTTACCCTGTCCTTGATGGCTTTAGTCAAAAATTGGGGTGACAATTGTGGGGATATGCTGAGAATTTGATGAACATTATGTTGATACAGCACACTGGTCCTAATAGCTTCATTGGTGGCTAATGAACTTCATTGTGGAGAAAGAAAAGTCGCCTTGACTCAACCTGATTTTTGCTCCTTTGCCTCCTTCACATGAAAGGGAGTTACGTGTGCAGCTGTGTCACTATATGGCGTCCTGGGTGTCAGAGCATGACTACATTTCTCCCTAATTAATTAGCAAATCAAAGGCGAAAACAGTCTTTTCCAGAGTGATAAAAATTACAAGAACGTGTGCTCCCTCTGGTCCTCAGTATGCTCTGTCTAGTAATCATCAATTATTTTCCATGGTTAGTACAACTCCTGAATTTATTGTATTTTTTATTTATTACACTTATTGAGATTACATTGGTTAATAAGATTACATAGATTTAAAGTATATGTTTTTAGGATACATGGTCTGTATTTGCACTGTGTGCCCACCATCCACAGGCAAACCATCTTCCATCACCATGAACATGACCCCCTTTGCCTTTTATTATCCCCCACCTCCTTGCCTCTGTAACCCACCATACTATTGTCTGTATCTATGAGTTTTTGTTTGTTTGTTTTTCTTGCTTATCCATCTGTTGCTTCCAGTTTTATATTCCACATATGAGTGACATCACATTTGATAAGATACAACATTCATTTTAATTAAAACAGTCAATAAAATGGTAATAGAAGGAAAGTATCTCAATGTAACAAAGGGCGTATGTGACAAACCCTCAGCTAATATCACACTCAATGGTGAAAAACTGGAGGGTTTTCCTCTAAGATCAGGAATAAGAGAAGGATGCCCACTCTCACCACTCTCATTCAACTTAGTACTTGAAGTCCTAGCCAGAGCAATCAAGCAAGAAAAGGAAATAAAAAGAATCCAAACTGGGAATGGAGGAGTAAAAGTGACAGTTTGCAGATGACATGATTCTTTATAGAGAAAACCATAAAGAGTCCACCAAAATTTTCTACTGTATTTTTGAGTCTTACTTGCACTATGATTAAAAGGTGAGAAGACAGAAGATGCTTCCCGTTTCAAGAGTTCACTGGGTGACACTGATCCCGTTTTCCAAACATGCCTGGATGCTTGGCCTGTCACTGAGTTTCAGACAAACGCTAATGCAGAAACTGAATACTGGATGTCACTGCAAGATTAAACTCCAACATGTTTAAACTCCAGGAAGGAGTGACTCATATAATACTTGTTCCACAGGCTGTCCACATCATCCAAGATTTGACTGAAAGAACATGGAATATGACTGCACCAGCACTGACACCAGGAGAATTCCTGACCGCATATCACAGACTCACTGCTGTGTGAACTCAAGCAAAGAAAATCAAGGGCCAGCACACTGCACAGAATCTGCCCTCCAGGGAAAGCTGACACAAGAGAAAATTCTAGAGGCCTCTGTTAATCCTCCCTGTTTTGCAGAAGCGAGTACTAGAGATGAGGACTGCTCTCTGAGCTGCAGGTCGGACGCTCTGCAGGCCAGTTCGGGCTGGGGAGAAGCAACTGTTTTTTGCTTTTCATTGTTCACTAAACCACCAGTTAACAGTAGTGATGTCCAAAGGATAGCCACCGTTCCTTAAAGAGAGGAGCTCTGGGAGGGAAAGTAGATCCCAGAGTCAGAGCCCACATGTTTCAACGAACTGGTCACCAACTTAATGCAACTGAAAAACAGAGGGTAGGCGTGTAGTATTACAGGCACACAAAACAGACAGCTAACGAGACTTCTCACCACTGTGCCCAGGCAGCAGAAGAGTCCACACAATTATTTGGACCTAGCATCAACGTAGTGGTTGCAAAATACTTGAGTGAAAAGCATAAAAAGTCTCCGATAGCCCTGCTTTTCACATGTTTCCAGGCCCCAAGCGCTCTGACTCTATTTAATATGCTCTGGCCAGTCCTTCTGCCTTAAGGATAAGATTTTAAATGCACATTAAACAACAGTGAAATATCACTTTCCACTTACATCATTGCTGGGCCTAAAAACATCGACAACAGCCTGCTTGGATGGGGTGTGAGGGGGTCAGGCCCCCTTAGAGACTGCTAGACTACTGGTAGAATAATCAGCTGCAAAAAAAAAAAACTCTTCTTGGAGGAGAGCTTGGTGAATCTGTTTTCAAATGCAAATGCATGTTCACTGACCCAGCAATTCCGCTGCTAAAGATATACACTAATAACCAGATGAGTGCTCAAAGATATAGTACAAGGATATTCTATTGATAATGGAGAGTAATTAGAAACAAACAAAAAAAGTGCATCAATAGGGATCTGGAAACATCATGAGACAGCACACAAAGAAATACAGTGTAGTCATTAAAAATAATTGTATACATCTATATTTAGTTATGTGAGGAAAATCGGCAGTGTGTTCTCAAGTGAGAAAAGCAAGCTACAAACAGCCATCTTTGGAAAATCCTCATTGAGAAAAAGTCTGACAGGCTCTTCACCAAAATATATGTGGTTGTTATCCTAGCCTGTAGATTTATGTGTGATTTTCAATTTCCTCTTGACAAAATTATGTACTGTCTGGATATTTAATAAGGAAGCTGTATTGCTTTTATAATTTTAAAACATAGATAATTTTTACAATTCATATATAGGTTTTAAACAATCTGCACTGTCCTTCCTTGGACATTGACAAACCCCAAACAGCTTTTGTACAAAATCTGATTTTTATACATTTTCTGATAAGCAAATATTTTGAAAATTTCATGGACGTGTAAAAACTCCACTTTAAAGCCTCAAATGATCTGTCTAAACAGCAGTGTTTATGTAACTTTTTGTTTGCATTTGTCCATTACTTTCTAAAACAGTGAAATCAGGAAGGGAACATACTAATAAAGTTAAGATGAATAATTTCTACAGAGTTATGACAACTGAGAAAAAAACAGAAGTGTTTAGCTCTGCCAAGCAGAAAATGTAAAGTCTAGACCTGCATTATACTTGTCAGCCATTTATTTTAATTAATTGACCTGCACTTCCATTCTGACAAGGTCTCTTCTCAAATGCCTGGATCCATAACTCCTGCTAAGTTGAGGTAAAGTCAGGTGACCTCACCCCCATTTCCGCCTTCCCATGCCCACAACAAACTCTACCCCCACCCACAGGCTCACACACAGAGATGATTGCAAGATTCAATTGGGCTAATGAGAGTCTCATTACCAGGGATTTGAATCAGAACAAAGCAATTGAAGTTGGTCCCTGTTGGCGCTCAAGTTGAAAAAATGTATTTGAATTTTGGAGGCCCATATCTAGTCAGACACTAAAAGAGAAACAGAGATTAGAACATTGATATCCACATGAAGAAAGACACTGATTTTTTTTAACAAGCTTCTCACCAGGCATAACTATACTCTCTGCTTAGTTTCTGGAAGAGACCATGCATTCATTCTTCTTTTGGCTTAAACTGAGTTTCTGTGGCTTTCTGCGGATTTCTGATTATTTGGTGGACAGCTTCTGAAATAATCCCTACCTTCAGGTGTTCAGCCCTGGGTAGTTCATGCTCATGGAGTGTGCACTGCATTTACTGGCTTGCTTCTAAGTAGTGAAATATAGTGCAAGTGACGGGTGCTATGTGATGGGCTGTATTGGTTTCTGTCCTAGATTCTCTCTCTTCTCTCTCTCTGAATCTCTGTCCAATCTTTGCCTTGTCTCCCTGTCTGTCTCATCTCTCTGTCTCTGTCTCTCCCACTCTGTTCCTTTCTCTCTCACACAGAGTCCAGCCACGATGCAGAGAAGCCCAGGCTATTTTCCCTCGGAGGATGAGGGGAGGATGAAGGAATACAGAGGTGCTCAGTCAACGCCCAACACCAACCGCCAGCCATGTGAGTGAGACCCTCCAAGCCTGGTCAAGCCCTGAGAGCATGCAGCCCCAGCCAATAGTGTGACCACAAGAGAGACGCTGGGCCGGAAGCATCCAGCTCAGCTGCTCCCAGAATGTGGACCAAAGTAAACCGTGAGACAGATGTTTTTGATATGCTGCAATGGATGACAAATACATGATCTCTTTTGAAATAACTCCTTTTCCTGTAGGAGAAATGGGCAAATTAAATAATTATCAGTAAGAAGCTGAAATATAACATTACAAATTTTGTCATTTTTAGTGCTCTCTGATAATGAAAATCCATATAGCTTCATATACACACCTATATATGCATAATATATATTCAAAATGAGCCGACTATATCATGAATTGCTTTTTAATAATATTTCAGATCGAAGAACAATGTGGATCTATAGGAAGCATCAGTGAGATCTAAGTACTAACTAAATATTTTGAATGAGAAACTCAGCAAATTAATAATCCTCCAACAGTCACTCTGCTTTTTTTCAGTTCTGTAATTATCCATCAATGTACAGGCTTTCCAGTCGTCAGAGAACCCTTGGTTGGGAAATCATCTTTTGTGATAGAGCCAGTTCCTCTCTACGTTAGCCACATAAATTGAGGGGAAAAGATTTTAAAAGCCAAAAACCCAAAGTGACATTAAACGGATCTCAACAGTCTGTGAAATTATGATTGAAGAAAGCTTTCAAGTGAAAACAAAAAGTATCATAAGGTCATAAATGTTTTTGTTTGTTTGTCTTTCACTTGAATTTTCTTCCGAGAGAATCACTTTGTGGAATTGTTTTTCATCTGTCTGTTGTTTGTTAAAAAGTGAGGGTCCTGAAGTGACCTGAAAATAACCGGCGGATGGTGGGTAAGGGGCTGGCTACCTGGTGGAGGGAAGGAACCGTAGAAAGGAGTCCTGCCTTGCAGTCTCGAAGTCTCGAGTAAATGAAGCTGCAGAATAGTAATGAAGTTTCGTTCCGTGGCCACCAGCAGCTTACCCAAGGTTTTTCATGCGGACCAAAGAACACAGAAAACTACTTGAGAGCCAGTTTGCTCAGTACTCCCCGGGATTGTATATAACTAGTACCAGTCTAGATGTATAGGGGATGAGAGACTTCATTACAGAGAATGAATGGCTCAGGCCAACAGGGGCTAATTCTCTTGCAAAGCCAGTTAGTTGCATGGTTGGATTGGAAATATAAACATTAAACTTTTGAGCTGCTGAACTGAAATAGATGTCTAATATATAATTTGCATAAGAAATATGTTGAAAGCCCTGTTGGTGCCGAAGTGGAATGTGCTCACCCCATTCAAAACCAGAGCATTAAAAAACTAAGTCCACCACCTCAGCAACAGGAGAATACCAAAGCACCTTGCAAGACACAGAGAAAGAGCTTGGAGCCACATTCGTCAGCTTTCCTGGGTCTTGCTAATAACATCCCAATGGCTCAAAACAACCAAGGTGTATTTCTCGTCCACGACACCTGTTGGCTCTGGGTCAGCTGCTTCTTGGTTCTGTGCCTCCCTTCACTGAGAGAACTATGCTATACAAGGAGCCCTCACTTGAAATAGGCTGTTCTCTGGAGCAGCGGCCCCCAACCTTTCTGGCACCAGGGACCAGATCTGTGGAAGACACTTTTCCCACAGACCAGGGGGAGCAGGATGGTGTTGGGATGACTCTAGGGCATTACATTCAAGCCCACCTCCTGCTGTGCGGGCAGGCTCCTGACTCCTCTGAGGCCCAGAGGTCGGGGACCCCTGCTTTGGAGGGAAAAGGAAATATGGAACTACAGAACTTCTGCTCAGTTTTGGCTGGCATTGGCCAGAGTGTCACGTGCACAAGGCTCACATGAAGGGGAGAGAAGGCCACTAGAGAGGGGACATGAAGGCACAGGGCCGAGTACCGAGGGCAGCAAATATGCTAAGCAGATACAACAGAGTCAGAAGGAGCAGAATACTGGAGCATCAGGCCTCGTGTGTGTCATGAGTAAAAGGTGGTCGACAACCTGTACAGAAAACTGGAGGGAGCAACCATCCTTCATAAAGTATTGAAGAAGCCAATGCACTTAAAGTTGAACTTCAAGCAGTTACAAATAAAAACTGGGGATATTTTGTAATGCAACTGAGACTTTCAGTCAAGACCGTATTCATGCATTTTCTTATATACATGTAGCAATAAATACAAAATTACAGCTGTAGCATTTGATATATACTTGCATTAAAAGACTTCCTTAATATTTAATCTATAAGGTACATAGTGATTTAATATTTTTCACGAGTAGTATTAAGAAAAAATACTAATATTTTATGCTAAAACCTACTGAAGCACACTCCGAATGCTAAAGAAGGGCAATAATTCTTCTCACTTAGAAATTCACTTGGAACTTGTAATTCATTTGGGATTCATAATTCATGTGAAAATGCCCTGCTAGACTCTTTGAATGTGAATGGCGAGGATGCCAAGGCATGGTCTACAAAATAAAGGTAGAGGAGTTCGGAATTTCCCAAAGACAGCTTCTCTTTGGAGACTGAAGGGATCGCAACACCAAGGGTGGGAACAAAGGTCTGGGGAGGAAGAAAGGTCCAAGAAATAAAACGTTAAGTCTGAGCCCCAGGGGAGTGTGATCAGTCTGTGCCTGGTCATGGCAGATAATTTTCTGGGGCCAGTGATGCCTGATATTTCATTTGAGGTTGACTTCTGCCTAGTGATTCTGGCCTTTCTCTCTCTATAGATCTTACAGTCTACAAACTCTAAGTCTGCCACAATCTTGGGCTGATAGGAACTTAGAAGAATGAAGGAAGAGAGGAGGTATCTAGGACGGGCTAGTAAGAGAGAGCAGCAGCAGCAGCAGTGAGATAAGAAGGGTTTCTGAAGTTTTAATTGTGGCAATATAGGCATAACATAAAATGTTCCATTGTAATGATTTTTGAGCACAAAGTTCAGTAGTCTGAAGTTCATGCAACCAATCTCCAGATTCTTTTCATCTTGCAAAACTGAAACAATGCCCATTAAGTTCTTTGTGTCTGTGAATTTGACTACTCTAGGTAGCTCATATAAGTGAACTCAAGTAGTATTTTGTCACTTTACAACTGGCTTATTTCAATCAGCATAATGTCATCAAGGTTCATTCATGTTTTGGCATGGGTTAGAATTTCCTTATTGTTTAAGGCTGAATAATATTCCATAGTCTGCAATACCACCTTCTGTTTATACATCCATTCATTGCTGGACACTGCAGTTGCTCCCACAGTTTGACTATTGAAGTAATGCAGCTGTGAACATGCACGTGAGGAGAGAGCTATGAGTAGGAGTCAGTCCAGTAGCAAAGACTGACCCAGCAGCATAACCCTACTTTCCAAGAGGGTCAGATTTGCATGAGTGAAAATCAAACATGTTACGTCCATCACCAAACTTCTCTAAGTTTTGCAGATAACATATTATCATATGAAAACTATATATTGAAGCAGACGTCTCCACTGAAATGCCCGCCAGGGATCTCAGATTAACATCCAAACTAACATCCTGATCTTCCCTTCAAACCCAGCTCCAGTTGGTGCTTTTCTCTTCCCAGTTAAGGGCAACCACCTTCTTTCAGTTGCTCAAGCCAAAGGCCGTAGTGCCATCTTTTACTCCTGTCTTTTTTCCCTTGTTGGAAAATCTTACGTACTGCAGCTGCAAACTGCATACTCACCCAAGCCATTTCCCACCACCTGCAGTCTAGGCCCCTAATGTCTCTTACCTGGATCATTGTGACAGCCTCCTAATTGCCTGCCTGTCACTGGTCCAGGTCCCATTGTATCTACTCTCAACATAATAGGATCCTTTCAAGACTTGAGTCAAATCTTGATGCTCTCCTGCTCAATCTTTCAAAAGCTTCTGACTCTGGGTAACATCCAGAGTCCTTGCAATTGCTTCTCTGTCTTTATATAATCTGGCCCTTGCTCCTTCTCTGCTCTTACTGCTCACCTGTTGCCACTCTCCGCTCCCCTCTTGTGGCTCCAGGCACTCTGAGCTCTTTGCTGTCCCTCACGCATGCCAGCCTGCCCCAGCCTCACGACATTCCCTTTAATGCCCTGCTCCAGGTCATCCTTGGCTTCCGTAGCATCACCTTCCTATTCAGTCTTCCCCAGGCAACCATATGTATCCATGACAAATCTTTCATTCTCTAAAACACTCCCTTTCTTTCTCTGCTTTATTTTCCTTCATAGCATTTATCATCTCCTAAAATATGCTGAATTTTACTTATTTTTCTTAGACACTGTCCATCTTCCACCACTAGACTGTGTGCTTCACAAGGGTCAGGACTGGATGTTTTACCCAGTGCTGTCTTCTTAGTTTGTGCATAATAGATGCTGGCTGAAGTGATCAGATATGTAAGGATGAATAAACACATGCGTGGAAAGAGCGAAAGGAAAAATAGAGATCAGTAAAAATGTTGTAAAATGTGAAAACTACAAAATGTCAACTAAGATTTTTGCATTTTATTTAGTTGAAAAAATACAAACATGGCATGATAAATAGTAATTAAAATTATGAAGAAAGGAGAGAAGCAAACAGCTTTGACTTTATGATTATAGAGATTCACCACAACGGAATCAGTTTATCTTCAAGTATCTGATCTTATACTCTGAACAATACTTATAAAGAAGAAAGACACCTGTGACATTCCGAGCATCTCAGTTTACCAACTCGTAAGTGCCAGAGTTTTCTTAGACCTGGTAAGGTGGTGGGCAAATAACCGAACTCATGCTTATAGCTTTACATTATTCAATAAAGAGAGATGGAGAAATAATCAAGAATTTTTCAGGGTGGGGAGAATATACAGACAACTGTAATTGAACAACAATAAAATAATTTAAATTTTTTAAAAAGAATTTTTAAATGTAGCTAAAAGTCTTCTAGTTAATACCTGTCCTAACTCTCACTAAAAGGAGCATTTTAAATGGGGCCATTGAAGAAAAGGGCATTCAAGTTTCACTAAATTGATCTCTTTTTTTATCACAAGTTACATGAAAATTACTTTCAGAGAGTCTTAGATACTTCAGGTTAAAGGCACCTAGACAGTGATTTTTTTATGACTCAGTTCTATGTTGCTAAGTGTTTTGATACGTAGACAATATTAATGCAAGAAAAGAGCTGCCATTTTCCAACTTATCACCAGACATTTCTTCAAAGAATCAGACTTTGCAATCATACACAATCTGGGGTTGCACTGCATTTTGTATGAGAATTAGGAAAAACCCGGCTCTCTGAAAAGAACTACGCCCAGGACACCTAAATGCCATCCTCTGAGCACGCCGCTTCTATGTATTGCTCCTCATATTGTCTCTGTAACTTTTAAATTATATATTAGGTTTCTATAGCGTCTTACCTCTCAAGAGTTCAAAGACTGTATGGAGAGTTTTTAGCAGAACCATTTGATAAACATTCCCTAAGTATTATGCTGTAATAGTAAAGCAACAATGAAACCATAGAAACAGCCTAGATAGTCGAGATGCAGAAAATGAAGATGGACCAGAGAAGAAAGAAAAGGGGTGAGGGTAGGTAGCAGTACATTTCCGTAATCAATGGAAGTCCTTTCAAACACTGCCCTAAAACCACTCTGCACCCACTGCGTCTCCTGGGCACGCTGGGCCTGGAACTGCAGAAAGTGGCCATGACCTCCCAGCCTTTTGTTTCTCTGTTGTGGTCCCACAGCCTCTGCAAGCGGCAGGCCTCACCCGGGATCCTCTCTCAAGACCTATATACAGGCTATTTGCTTATTCTTGGCTCACACTTATGCAACATTTACCGTGTGCTAGCTGCTGTTCTAAACACTTTATAAACACACGTACATTTAATCTTCACCTCACCCTGTCAGGTCATCTTTAGTCTTCAGTTACTTTATACTAATAAAATTTCTCCAGCTGCCATCTAAAACTTATTTTGAATGACCTCTCAGTCACTCAACTTCATTGTATCATTTCACTATTTCTTCTACCACAACAGTGTTTTGTTTTTTAATTGGAAAACAGTACCTGTGATTGAATCAAATAGCTTATTCTTTACTAAGGCAAAGTGAAAAAATATTTCAGCCATAGACATGGTGAACCATGGTATGGGAAGTTAAATTTTTCCATGAACTATTGTTAGCCTCCTGTCAGACCTGAGGAAGCGGACGCAGGGCAAAAAGTGGTGGATGCAAGGTTCGGTCTCAAAGCTCTCTCCATCAGAGGCTGTGCTGCTGACCGTCACGCTAAGTTGCATGCATACAGGCGTGGGCAAAAGTAGGCTCACAGTTGTGAGTATGCAAAACATGTATCACTATTTATTAATTATTCATGTATAATTATTTATTATATTGTTTATTTGCATTACAGCTGTAAACTTACCTTTGCCCACTCCTGTCTATGTTCTTAGGCTAGAAAATATTAATACTGAAACCTTCTTCATTAACTTCCTTTTACTCTATTTTCCTGGATGTTAGGATTTCTTTTCCTTTCACTCAATATTGAGATTATAATAAAATATTTAATAATTTGCTTATATTATTTCTTAAAGAAAATGTTTTAGTACCTGTTGCCTAACTAGAGATCCTAACATATATTACTATCAAATTTAATGTTGATTTATTTGCTTAGAGCTCTGTTTAGCTGCCTACTTTAGTTGTATTGCTCTTGAAAACTCTTTTAACCCTTAAAAATATTTCTATTTGTTAGAGAAATGTGCCCTTTAATAAGCTGAACATGAGTAAAATGTGGCAACCAGATGTTTAGGAAAATAACAAACTAAATTTCAATGTCAATGGAAAAATTTACCTTCCCATACCATGGTAGACCATTTTTATAATTGAAATATTTTCTTTGACATTGTTTTAGTAAAGAATAAGCTATTTAATTCAACCACAGATACTGCTTTCCAATGAAAAAATAATACTATTGTGGTCAGAGGAAACAGCTAAATGATACAATTGAGTTGAATGACTGAGAGCTCATTCATAGCAAGTTTTAGATGGCAGCTGGAAAACTTTGTGTTAATATAAGTAACGGAAGATCACGAGTTGCATTTCTCCCCATGTAAGCTGAAGTCATTGCCATAGATTATGTCCATCTCTCTGACCCGCCTTGTCTGCCTGTCCAACAGCTGAAGTGCGCAGGTCATTGGACTTGCGTCCACATGTGGAAATCAAACAGTCATGATTGTCCCGCCGCTGCTCAAGGACACGGTGGATCTTGAACTTTAACTTCACTTACTCAGTCAGTCCATCAGTCACTTATAAAATGAGCACTAATTGAATGCTTCCTGTTCCCAGAGACAGAAAGACAAAAGGGAACAAGCGGGATTTCCTGGCCTTAAGGCTGCCGTATCTAATAAGAAAACAGAAAAATTAATGGATAATTTTGTACACCTGTTTAGTCAGGATACCTGTTGGAAACCATTCTGTTACTACAGCTCAAATTCTTTCTCTGTGCCACAGCTCCTGACCCATTTTCTTATTTAACAGACTGAAATGTGACAGCCCATTGAAACTAGAGAGTATCCTAGATCAGCTGTGTCTGGAATCCAGAGACCTTGTTTTTAATATTTTTATTTACCCTCTCACAAAAGCAAGTAGAAAACTGCTCTATCCAAAATAAATATTTGATAGTTAACTTCTAAATGACTCAGGACACAGGCTTACAAGGTGCCCATATAATATTTCTCATTGCCCTTCAGAATTTTTAACAATCAACCAGAATTTTGATATGGATTTTACAAAATGAAGAAAAGGGTAAGAAATTGCAAAGCATCTATGAATCGTTTAATCCAACAACAAGAGATGTGCCATTATATAATTCTATGAAATGCTTTGGAGAAATGGAAATGACAACATTTAGATTATTTGAAGCAATCTGTATTGTAAGTGTTGAATTGATTGCACAGCTGGTATTTAGGCTAACAAATAAAATAATATTCTCATAAATAAAAAGGAAAGTAAGAATAGTCATTTAAAACAGCAAAAACAATCGGTTTCACCAAGAAGAGAGATAAGGAGAATGACCGCTAAATACCTTCCTGTTGGAGCCACGTCTCTGCATACAGATATTATCTGCTACCCACTTTTTAATTAAAATAAGATAAACTAGTCTTTCAGGTAATTAGTTTGCCTGCATTGTAATAATGAAAGAAGTATATTTAAAAGCTGAAAGGGAAAAAAAGTGTTTTCAGGGTAAGAGAACCCAGTATCAGTTGTCAACGGAGTTGTTCAGTCTTAGGAAAAGGTATATCATGCTTGGTAGCTGAAAACAGATGTAGAGTGGAACATCTTTTTCTATTTAAAACATTTCATTGCATTTTATTTAACTTTATCAGGCACATGAGATAATAGGTCGATCTCCTAATAAAAAAGGAAGTGCCGGCTGGAAGGACATCCACCCTTCAGGGCCACTGTGCTCTGATAATTAGTCAAAGTCTGAAAGCTCTTTCACTTTTACCTGGAAATCCAGTGGGCATCGTGTAAAAGTTCAATTAGCTCAGGTTTCTCTGCAGCAATAAACTCTGTTCCTACAGTGAGAAGTTCTTCTGATTCCACTTTGAATAACTGTTGCCTCTTAATCTTGTTAGTGTGTGAACCCTCAATCATCTTTATGGCTAAGGCAAACACCACGCCTATTGCAGGTGGTGGATTTGTCATCTGAAATTTTGCGCGTGTCAAATATTTTATCTTGGTCAGAACTGTGGGGACTCATATTAAAACCTTTATTCAATTCCATCTTAAACCACGAGTAATTGTATACTCATTTCCCATCTCATGTTTTCCACCTACATGGTGAGCAATGTTGTTTTTTCTCTCCACTGAAAAGGAAAAAGAGATATTGATCCCATGCATGTTATTTGTGTAAGCCAAGGGAACTAATAGCTTCCAAATGGAGGTTTCTATGTTAGAATAGTCAATGGTTATACAAAGTGAATTGCAAAAGCCAATTTGGCAAAATTAAATTATTCAACATTATTTTTTGCTGAGTGTAAAAGGAAAGAAAAATCATTTATTACTCTAATTTTTATGCATAAAGTAGAAACCAAATATTTTATGTGTATGACTAGTGGAAAGCAGAAAGGATTAGGAGTCAGGAAATTAAGTAAACCATTTAATCTAACTCTCAAAATATTAACATAAATATTTAAACTAACATACAAAGATTTTCTCCCAAAATTTATGTGCACAACCCATTTGTACATGTGGCTAATGAAATATCAAAGAAATCCGTATCAAATCTTATAAAGAGTGTCTGACCCTATCAAACACAGGCTGGGACAAAACTAGGTTTATAGATGTGAGTAGGTAAAACACAAACTTTACACTTGTATTTTTATCACTTATTAATGATCGTGTCATTTTGTCATTATTCTGAACAACTGTGAACCTACTTTAGTCCCACACTGTATACTCTACTTTAAAAGATCTTCCGAGAATAGAATTTTACCTCCACTAAAATGTATAGAAGCATTTCCAATGTGTACTTTATCTCTTCAGAACATTTGGCAAAAGTGTATATTTTTCACGACTATGCAAGAGCACAGAAAGGTTTTATTTAAATTGTTCACAGCAATAAGTAGATAGTTTTATTTCTAAAATGTGTCTGTAAAGAGTAAAGGATTCACACTACTAAAAACTGATTATTAGCAGTTCAAGTCAAAGAAATCATTATTTTAAACTGAGATGGAGGAGCATAAGAATATTGCGATGATTTACCTATTACAACGTTCACATTAGGCTGGTCAACTAATTTCCTCTCATTGGAAGACTTCTCATTTAGACTATATACAGCCTCAAGGAAAAGGCAGTAAACCTAGGACTTAAAAGCCCAAACTTGCTGCCAATAGTAAGTCTGACTTATGAAAGAGAGAATGATAGTGTGATCCCTGAGAAGGGCGGGGGAAAGAGAGCAAGACCTCCTAAGAAGGACTCCTGGTGGCTAACTGGGCTCATATTTAAAAAAATAAGTAAATAAAAACAAAAAAGGAAAGCAGAACCTATTAGCCTTTTCTGGGGGCTCTAACACAAACTGCACTTCACAGAGAAGCCTGGACTGAACTGCTTGTCTCTGAGCTGAATTGCCTGCCTGCACTGCATTTCTGTCCTTTGAGCCAGCCCTTATAAAGGGGATCCAGGATTCTGTTTCGATGAATAGAACTGAGGCTTTTCCACCCAATCAGAGCTACACAGCTCCAACGGGTCAGAATGACTCTAGTCTGACCAGTCAGGCAGCACCTTTTGGAGGAGTTGAACAGTCAGGATTTAGAGTCCTCATTTACATGAAGATGTACCAACAAGGTACCAGGGGTGAAGACTTTCATACACATAAACCAGCTCCCAGTGTCTCGGAGGACACACCGTATCTCTTCACTGAAGACTCCTTCTCCCAGGTGCCAAGACACAGCTGTCTCTCCAGAGCAGAGCAGACGTCTCTAGCTAGACGTAGACCTGGCCCCAGGGCCACTGGGACCCAGGACTACTTCACAGCCATGCTGTTTTCACAGCCATGCTGTGTCAAAATTGGGCTGCTTTGCACTACATAAACTGTCCTTCTTCACGGCACCCTGAAATGGGAATTCTTGTTGGCATCGAATTGGTGCCAATGAGTACACGTTGACAAAAGTATCATTTAATGTTTCTATGGTTACCAAATGAGACAACCTCTATCAAGTACATAACACAGTACCTGGCACATGTTTAGGACCTATGAAATGTCAGGAATAATTTCATGAATCTCTTTAATGGCATAGTAAATATAAAAGTGTACTGTGTATTATAAAATGTAGTCTGTCTTCACAAAGTGGGAAATAAACCAAAGCATTTAAAATGCAGTGGAACAGATTATAACTGCACAGAATATATTATATATATTAATAAGGGTGCCAAGAATACATACCACAGTTTTGGACTATAAGACATACTTTCCCCCCAAATTTGATGGGGGGAAGAGGGAGTGCGTCTTATAGTCCAAATGTAGCTCACCTGGCTTGCTGTGGGGTGGGGGCGGCAGCCTATGTTATTTATGTTATTAAATATTTTACCACATTTTTTGCTTCAAAATTTTTTTTCCTATTTTCCTCCTCTAAAACCTGGGTGTCTTATGGCCCAGTGTGTCTTAAAGTTCAACAAATTTAATAATTAAAAAGGATATTGAGAAAACTGTATTGTCACATGAGAAAGAATGGAATTGGAATGGAATCTGAAACCATATGCAAAAATTAGCTCAAAATTGATTACAGCAGGGATGTCAAACTCATTTTCACCGGGGGCCACATCGGCCTCACGGTTGCCTTCAAAGGGTCAAATGTAATTTTAGGGCTGTATGAATGTAACTACTCCTTAACTAGGGGCAAGGAGCTTGGTGCTGCCACCGGGCAGAAACAAGATGCCAGGCAGGATAAAACAAGGTGGAGGGCCGGGTTCGCCCCTTGGACCTTGTGTGTGCCACCTGTGGATTAAAGACTCAAACATAAGACCTAAAACCATAAAATTACTAAAAGAAAACAAAGGGGAAATCTCCTTGACAGTGCTCTTGGCAATGAGATTTTATTTTGATATCAAAAGCATAAGCAACAAAAGTAAAAAAAAAGCAAATCAACATTTAGAACTATATTGCACTTAAGTTTCTTCACAGCAAAGGGAACAATCAACAAAATGTAAAAGCAAACTATGGAATGGGAGGAAATACTTGTAACCCATCTATCTGACAAGGGGTTAATATCCAAAATATGCAAGGAACTTATACAACTCAACAGTAAAAAAGCTGATTAAAAATTAGCAAAGTACCTGAATAGTCATATTTCCAAAGAAGAGAAGCAAATGTCCAACAGGTATATGAAATACTGCTCAACATCACTAATTGTCTGGGAAACGCCAATCAAAACTACCATGAAATATGGACTCACACCTGTTAGGACAGCTATTACCAAAAAGAACAAACAATAACACATTTAAGAGGATGTGAAGGAAATGGAACCCTTATACACTGTTGGTGGGAATGTAAATTTGTACAGCTGCTATAGAAAACAGCAGGGATGTTTCTCACAAAATAAAAACAGAACTACAATACCATACGATCCAACATTCCAAAGTCGGGGTGTGTATCAAAAGTAACTAGAATCACTATCTCAAAGAGACATCTGCCCAGCCAGGTTCACTGCAGCGTGACTCACAGCAGTCAAGACATGAAAGCCTAAGTGTTCACTGATAGTAAATGGATAAGGAAAATGATACATAACCTTGAGAAAAGAATAAAATTCTTTCATTTGCAACAACAGGTAGGAACCTGGAGGATATTACACTATATAAGTTAGACACAGAAAGACAAATACCGCATGACCTCACATGTATGTGGGATCTTAAGATGTTGGACTCATAGTAATAAAGATGAGAATAGTAGTGACCATTCTGGGAGCAGAGAAAAATTGGGAGCTACTGGTCAAAGGATACACACTTTCAGTTCAAGATGAGTAAGTTCCAAACCTGCAATATATGGCATACTGACTATAGCTGGTAACAATTTACTGCATACTTAAAATTTGCTAAGAATAGATCCCAAGTGTTCTCAGTACACACAAAAATGATAACAATGTAATGAGGTAGATTTGTTAATTAGCCTGATGGTGGTAATCTTTTCACACTATATCCAGCTAGCTAGCTATAAATTTTCTTTCAAAACATCATGTTATACACTTAAATATATACATTTTTTGTCAGGCATGTCCCAATAAAGCTTAAAAATCATCCTCCATCACCACATATTTGACACCCTATAGGGGAATGCAGGCCAGATTCCCCATGCTCTGTGTGGCGTGGGCACAGACAGGACCCATGCTCACAGATAGGTTTTCCTGTGGGGAATCAGGCCTGCATTGCGCCTAGGCCACTATGAAACTTGCTTTTGCTAAAACTCTCTGACCCTGAATTGAGGCAGCAAACATTTATTGCATACCTTTAAAGTAACTTCCTAAAATCCACGCTAAACCTTCCCAGGATGAGTGTAACCAGTTCAACCACTTTTCCCTTTGCATTTACAAATATTCTTCTTCTGTGATGTGATTAGCGGCATCTTCTCCTTTGTTTTCTGTGAAAGGTAACCACCTAAGGTGAACCTCTGCATAGTAAATGAGGACCATCATGTAATGTGCCCAGAAAAGCAATAAAAGCTTGTCAAGGCAAGGGGCGGGGCACTCTCCCCTTGAGAGAGTGGCTGAGGCACTCTGAAGCTTTCTCCTCTTGAGAGAGAAGCCATGCCATCCCTTTTCCTCCACAGGCTCTGTAGTCCATGTGAATTTGTCGTGGACCCCAGGAGCCGGGGTCTGCATCGACACCCTTTACCTTTTACTCTCCCCTCACTCCTTCCCCCTGGTGACAACCATACTGTTGTCCATGTCTATGAATTTTGGTTGTTTGTTTTCTTGCCTATTCACTTACTGCTTTCAGTTTCATACTCCACATGTGAGTGAAAGCATATGGTTCTTGACTCTTTCTATCTGACTTATTTCACTTAGCATGATATTGTTAAGCTCCACCCATGTTCTTGCAAATGGTAGTATTTCATCTTTTCTTGTGGCTGAGTAGTATTATATTGTATATATGCACCCCATCTTCTTTAACCAATCGTCTATCAAAGGAAGGACACTTTGGTTATTTCCATGTTTTGGCCACTGTGAATAATGTTGCGATGAACATAGGGGTGCATATGTCTTTACGAATTAATGTTTCAAATATTCTAGGTAGATATATCAGAAGAGAAATTGCTAGGTCATATGGTAACTATTCTTAATTTTTTAAGAACCTCCATACTGTTTTCCATAGTGGCTGTGCCATAGTAGAATACTACGAAAGACCACATGCCACCAAATTCAATAACTTGGAAGAAATGGATAAGTTCCTATAAATATATAACTCTTCTAGGCTGGATCACGAAAAATTGGAAAATTTAAATAGACCAGTCAACAGTGAGGAAATTGAACCGACCAACAAAAAACTCCAAAAAGTAAATTCTTCACTAATGAATTCTACCAAACATTCGAAAAAGACTTGATACCTCCTCAAACTCTTCCAAAAAAAGTTAAAGAACAGGTACTACTTCCTAATACATTTTACGAGGCCAACATAACCCTGATACCAAAACCTGACAAGGACAACACATAGAAAAGAAAAAACAAAAAACTATAGACCAATATCTTTAATGAATACAGATGCAAAAATCCTAAACAAAATATGAGCGAACTGAATACATCACAATCAAGTGGGATTTTTTCCAAGGGCACAAGAGTGATTCAATCTACACAAATAGATCAAAGTAATATATCATATTAATAAAGGATAAAAATCACATGATCTTAATAATAGATGCAGGAAAAGCATTTGATAAGATACAACATCCACTTATCACTAAAACACTCAATAAAATGTTAATAGTAGGAAAGTACTGCAATATAATAAAGGTCATATATAATAAAGGTCACAAACGCTCAGCTAATATACTTAATGGTGGAAAACTGAGAGCTTTTCTTCCAAGATCAGGAACAAGACAAGGACGTCCATGCTCACCACTGCCATTTAACATAGCACTGGAAGTCCTAGCCAGAGCAGTCAGGCAAGAGAAAGAAATAAAAGGCATTCGAATTGGCATGGAAAATTAAAAGTGTCACTTTTTGTAGATGACATGATTTTTTATATAGAAAACCCTAAAGACTCCACCAAAAAAAATTATTAGAAACAACAAACCAATACAGTGAAGTGCAGGATACAAAATCAATGGACAAAAACCCACTGCTTCCTATACACTAACAATGAAACTTCAGAAAAATAAATGAAAAAAGAAACAAAACAATTACTTTTGCAATTGCAACAAAAAGAATAAAATACCTAGGAATAAACTTAAAGCATATGCAGGACCTATGTATTTAAAACTATAAAACATTATTAAAAGCGATTGAACAAGACACAGTAAAATGGAAAGATATCTTCTGTTCATGGATTGAAAAAATCAACATGGTTAAAATGTTCATAGTACCCAAAGCAATATATATTCAATGCAATCCCCATCACAATCCCAATTACACTGTTTAAAGAAATGGAACAAAAAATCATCAGGTTTGTATGGAACCACAAAAGACCCTGAATAGCCAAAGAATCCTGAGAGAAAAGAACTAAGCTGGAGGTATCATACTACCTGAGTTCAAATTATACTACAAAGTGATGATAATATAAACAGCATGGTATTGGCAGAAAAAATAGACACACAGACCAATGGAACACAACTGAAAGCCCAGATTAAACCCACATATATATGTGCACATAATTTTTGACAAAGGAGCCAAACACATACAATGGAGAAAAGAAGGCCTCTTCAATAAATGGTGCTGGGAAAATTGGAAAGCCACATATAAATGAATGAAACTAGACTAAAGTTTGTTTCCATATACAAAAACCAACTAATATGAATCAAAAACCAAAATAAAAATCCGAAACAATAAATTTCATAGAAGACTTAGATACTAAACTTAAGGACCTTAGTTTTAGAAAAGATTTCATGAATTTGACCCCAAAGGAAAGGGAAGTAAAGGCAAAATAAATGAATGAGACTATATCAAACTGAAAAAGCTTCTGCACAGCAAAAGAAACCACTGAAAAAAGAAATCAACAGACTGGGAGAACATATTTACAAACAAGAGCTCCCTCAAGGGGTTAATATTCAAATATATAAGATACACATTTTTAAAAGCTTATTTTTGTGTTATTCTTCGAGATCATTTGAAAATAATCCTTGATGGGACACAGAGCATTCCCTAATTTGTGTGTTGTGTAAATTTAAAATGGTGACTAGACTGTTTTTAAGTGGTATTTATAATTTGCCTCAGACATAACTTCTTAATGAATAGGCATTTTATTTAAATATCCTTTTTACATTGTACTTCAGTTATGGGCCATGATTAATTATGACATATATTCTAGAAACAGACCAGGTGGAATACATGTTAAAAGTGCAAAACACCTCATGCCCACTGATAGTCACAGGGGAGTAAGACATCCTCATCCCAAAAGTCTCTGGTACTGGGATTAGCAACATTCATCAGTAAATAAACTGCTAGGTCGAGTAGGGTGAGTGTGGTAAGAGAATACAAAGTAAGTTCACATTACATCTAGCTGGGGATTCAAGGTGTAGGTAACTTAATAAAAATGTTGAAACATTATTCTTTATTAAAGAAAAACTTACAGGGAAACAACAGTAGAATGAATGAAGCTGAGAATCAAATCAATGATTTGGAACATAACGAAGCAAAAAACAACCAATCAGAACAAGAAGAAAAAAGAACCCCTCCTCAAAAGTTGTCAACTCTGGAACAACTTTAAGAGGTCCAAAATTCACATCATAGAGCCATAGGGGTGCCAGAAGGAAAAGAGAAAGCACAAGAAATTGGAAATCTATTTGAAAAAATAATGAAACAAAACTTCTCTAATATGGTACAGGAAATAGACATGCAAGTCCAGGAAGCATAGAGAGTCCCAAACAAGATGGATGCAAAGAGGCCCACTCCAAGACACACCATAATTAAAATGCCAAAGGTTAAAGATAAAGAATATTAAAAGCAGCAAAAGAAAAGAAGTTAGTTACCCACAGGGGAGTTCCCATAAGACTGTCAACTGATTTCTCAAAAGAAACTTTGCAGGCTGGCAGGAACTGGCAAGAAATATTCAAAGTCATGGAAAGCAGGGACCTGCAGCCAAAATTGCTCTACCCAGCAAAGATATAATTTAGAATCGAAGGGCAGATAAACAGCTTCCCAGACAAGAAAAAACTAAGAGTTCATCATCACCAAACCATTATTATATGAAATGTTAAAGGAACTTATTTAAAACAAAGAACATCAAAACAAAAATACATACCTATCAACAATTGAAGCTAAAAAACAAACTAGGCAAACAAGCACAGAGACAGAATCATGAATACAGAAAACATTTTGATGGTTACCAGGCAGGAGGAGGGTGTGGGGAAATGGGTGAGGAGGTGATGGGATTAAATAGGAATGGGTAGTTACAGAATAGAAATGGGGATATGAGGTGCAGTATAGGAGATGGAGTAGCCAAAGGAACTTATATGCATGACCCATGGACATGAACAATGGTGGGGGAATTACCTGAGGGAGTGGGGGGTGCTAGATGGAGGGGGGGAAAAGGGGAATATCAGGAGAATAATAATAGCACAATCAGTAAAATATAATTTTAAAAAATGGTGAAACACAGGCAGAATTTGGATTAAGTAGAGAAAGAAAAGGACTTCTCAAAGAGAGGACTTGCAGAACCAAGAAGCAAAGTTAAAAAGGAGAAAAGCCACATCAAGAACACAAGGTAATAAAGTTTGAGGAAAGGTGGGCTCATTTCAAGTAAGAATAAAGAAATCATTTGAGAATTTGTTGTGGACAGCATTAAATAAGAAGATGAAGACTTCCCACTTCCTAAAATGTACTGTGCACGGAAACTTTGAAAATTATTTAAATGAATAACAGAAATAAAGGTCTTATTATACATATTATAATAAATATGCTATCAAATTTTTAGTGAAGTGAAGGTTCTTGTACATCAACCTGAAAGCCTGATCTGAAGGATCTGGTCATTTGAAACAGCGAGGCTTCCTGCTCATCTGGCTCCCGCACTGCGGCATGAAGGGTACCTTCCAGTGATGGGTTAAAGGAAACCACCTCCACGAGTTTTCTCTTCTGTTAGTCAAAGCACTTTCTTGTCTTTTCTTTGTTGTTTAAATTTCATATACGATATTTTATACCTTACATTTTAAGCACAATGATTTTTTTTATATATGGCACAGCTATAAATATTTGGCCTTTGGTAGCAAAACAGTCTAATTGAAAAGTCTTACAGGACAGCCATGTTGAGATAAAAAACAAAATATGAATATGCCAGTGTGCAGAGATGAACTTTTAAACATATTATCTTTGTGCTAAAAGCACCATGGGACTTAACAAAGAAATATTTCATAGAAGACTAATTATGTGATCTAACCAAATTGTTTACTCTTAACGTACAATTTAAAGCAAACTATTGCACCAAACCCACAGATTTGAAAAGCAGATAAGGTAACATCTCCATCCCCTCAAAATAGGAAATGTGGCCTAATTAAAAAAAAAAAAAACTTGGTTCTTAGGATCAAATGTGGAAAGTTGTGCTGGGAACTGAATTGCTGGTTATAAGTCATTAGCCACTTTTCATTCATTTCCTGCCTGCTTCTTTGTTTGTGTTTGTTTTAAATACATTTTATTGATTATGCTATTACAGTTGTCCCATTCCCCCCCTTCATTCCTGTCCACCCTGCACACCCTCTCCCACCCACATCCCCCCCCTTTTAGTTCATGTCCATGTGTCATAAGTTCTTTAGCTTCTACATTTCCCATACTATTCTTACTCGCCCCGTCTATTTTCTCCCTACCGTCTATGCTACTTATTCTCTGTATCATTTCCCCCCTCTCCTCCTCACACTCCCCTGTTGCTAACCCTCCATGTGATCTCCATTTCTGTGATTCTGTTCCTGTTCTAGTTGTTTGCTTAGTTTCTTTTTGTTTTTGTTTTAGGTGTGGTTGTTTGCATTTATTTTGTCGGGCTCCTTGCCTTAGGAAAGTGCCCTCCAAGATCTCATCACCCAGCTCTCTGGGACTCTGCTGTCACTTTGCTCAGGCAATGAGTCACCACAAGGTGCTGGGGGAGGAGAAGAGAGGCAGCGGGCTATTTCTTCACCCATGCTCTTCCTGCTTTGGGGTCCCGCAAGCAGCAGCCACGGAGTTAGTCCCCACCAGGCTTTGATAGAGGTGGCCCTTCCTCTGGCCCAGGGCCTGATGATCGTTTCTAGGTGTTGCTGATCTCTGTATGCCTCAGCTTCCCTGGTTGGTCCCCTTTAGATCGTTTCTTTCTTAAATTTTCATCAAAAGCCCAGATAATCCGGATACTTGTGTCACCTGTTTCCTGCCTGGCCCCTAACTAACGAGTGGAAACTAAAAATTGGAGATTCTGAGAGCAATTCAGTCTAAAGTGATTTTGTACTGGCAATGTCCCCTTTACTTCCAAGGTGCCTTTCAGGTCCAGACGCAAATGTCGCCCTGCTATATGTAAAGTAAAAACCTAAAGTCAGAATTTAGGAGCAGTAGAATCACAATGGCAATTTTAGTGAGGAACTAGAGAATTCTCACAATACACGCTTGGAAACAAAGTTGTATATTTGACAACTCAGAGTTAGGAGAAAGACAGGGAAGGCAGGGCTGGGGGTCAGCCTTCTTTCTGTTGAGTGTCCTCCAAAGCTTCCGCTGAAGGACTGGTAATGACGACGGATACATGCACTACAGAGCCAAACAAAACTCCCAGGCTCACCATTAATGTGTGAGAATTACACAGCATGTTTGTTTTTAGGCTAATGTAATCAGTTTCATCAAAACACTTACATAACTTGCTGCTTCAGAAAAATGTACTCTGTTGATGACACAGCTTTAAGTTCCCACTGGGATACTACCGCGTCCCGTCTGATACACATACAGGTCCCCATGTAAAGTACTCTTGTGAACACAATAAACTAATGAGCAAAATAGAACCAGAACCATAGAATCATGGAGCAGACTAACAGCCATAAGTGGGGAGAGGGGGGAGGGGGAACAGATTGAAAGAAGGTGAAGGGATTAGTCAAAGAATATAAATGAAGGACCCGTGGACAACAGTGAGGGGACTGATCATGGAAGTGGGGGGTGGGCTGGGCGGAGGGGCAAAGGGGATAAAAGTGGGACAACTATAACAGCATAAACAATAAAATAAAAAAAACTTTTTGTGCCCTGGCTGGTGTAGCTTAGTGGATTCAGCTCGGGCTGCGAACCAAAGCATCGCAGGTTCGATTCCCAGTCAGGGCATATGCCTGGGTTGCAGGCCACGGTCCCCAGCAACTGCACATTGATGTTTCTCTCTCTCTCTCTCCCTCCCTTCCCTCTCTAAAAATAAATTAAAAATACAATATTTAAAAAATTAAAAGCAAACCAAAAAACTTTTGTATATTTATTCACTTGAAATATGGGGCATCTGCTTATCTACTGTCTCTAACTCCGGCCATCTATCTAATCATCCATGCCTTCTCAAACAGCATAATATATAAGTAATAAAATAATAAGATGAGTGACAAGTCACCATTATAATTTTTTAAAAATTATATATCTTATATATCATTCTGCCTGTAAATACATTTATTAATGTGTGCATATATACTTTTAACCATACCTACATAACAATAATTTCCACTTTCATGCATTTCAATATTCTTTAGAGAATTTGACAGCAGAATACTTTCCTAAACATCATAATTCATCAATCTTAATATTAAATAATGTGAGACTTCTACAAGTCAAATAAATTAAAAAGAATGGGCCCTAAGAAAGTTAGTGTGATTCTAGACTACTTATCTAATCCCTATGAACTTTTAAATTGAATTAGCTCTTATAGCATTGTTTACTCTAGGAATTGTCCTGTACAGATGTGTTCTCTGGCTAGTATATTTTAAAATGTCCTTGTGTATCTGTAGACCTAAGTGAGCTAAAAATATAAATATAAAATTGGCATATGCCAGTATAAAAAATCAATTCACTGGGGAACATTTTTGTCTTTGTCTCTCTACTTGGTAGTCACGAAATGTGTTGGGATAATTTTGTTTTGTTTTCACTCACTGGCATGACTCATTTAGCATTTCCCACAAAGAATAGCTCTAAATACTAAAAACATTTTCCAAGTAAAAGTCCTGTTGTGCTTGTTTTAATAAACAGAGAAGGATCATTTGTACTTAGCAAAATTTATTTGCATATAAGCAATGTGTTGACGTTTTTCAATCTGTTATTTTCACATGAGGAATAATAAATACATATTCTGAAATTTTATTTAAACTAGTATTGTTTCCTTTGTCATAGTGTGTCCAGAGGTGTTAACTTGAAAAGGAAAGAAATAAGGAAGGAGGAAGGAAGAAAGAGAAAAGGAAAGGGAGGAAAAAATAAAACAATAAGGAAGCCAGAAAACAATATAATAATGTATTTCCTTCTTTTAATGAAATAGTATCAGTTTGATACTTAATTCTCCATTTACTTAACCATTCATTAAATATCCAGAAAATAGCATAGACTTGTTCTTAGAGATAGAAGAAACTGTAAAACTGTTAAGAGTATATTGCATAGCAGGCAATAAACATGTAGTTGTTCATTCAAAGAGGTTCAGGAAGTAGAACACACTTTCCAAAAAATGGTTGGTTTCTTGGGGTTTAATGTAGCTCAATGCTTATATCCTTCCATTTACAAACAAGAATTCTGTCAGGAAAGCGTTCTAGGTTACATCTTAACAAGAAATAAATTGGGAAGGACAATTTTATAAGGGAGTACACAAATTCAGGACAAAGAATTGACATAGGTCTACACATTGGCTGGTTCATGGTATTAACATGCTCACTAGACAAAAGCAAACCCATTCCCCCAGCAGATTTACGACTTTCTGAGGGCATGTTTCCTTGAAATGCCTGCTTCAAGCGGTCATTCTTGGCTTTCATAAGGAATGCTCTCCTTCCAAAAATCTACCTGGGTCCTGAGTCACGATGGTCAAAACAACAGTCTTGGCGTTTGTCTCCTGCTAAGACTTAAAAGACTCTTCATGTGCAGTTGTCCTTTAAAAATATTCCATGAGGATGGTGATGGGTTTTCCCAAATCAAACTTCCTGCCATCTTAAAAATGTTCTTTGTTTCATCTCCTCCTTGGCTCTCCACTAACCTCCTGTATTCTACGGTTCCAAAACCTCACCGTGGCATTCCATTCTGGGCCTTTCACAAGCTGCTTACAGCCCACCCGCCTTCATTTCTTGCAGCGTTCCACAACACTGCCTGTGGTGCAGCCCAGTGGACCTTCTCGCCCAGCTCTGCACAGGCCGGCTGTTTCACAACCCATGCCTGGACATCTGCTGTACCTGACATTTCCCCTTCCACCCCCAGTTCCCACACTGTACCCTCACAGAGCCAGAAACACCTTTGGCTCATTTTTTGGATCCTTTATGCTACAGTTTGTTCAGCCTTTGAGAAGCCCTGGTATCAGTCCTCACTTTTATAGAGCACTCGGTGCACAGTGTCTGTGAACAAATCAGGGAAAGAAAAGATGAAAGACAACTAACTTACCCATTCATTCATTCTGATATGTGTTAGGCACCTACTGTGCACTGGGCGTGACCAGGATCGGAGATCACAGGGGTGAACGAGATGAATCCCTGCCTGTCCCGTAGCTGACAGACTCATTGGAGAAACAGACCCTCGTGGCTACGATAGGCCCTCTTCAGAAAGTGGCCCGGCTCCTTTCAGAAACCAGCCCTCCCTGCATGCAGCAGGGTGCAGACATATTGATTGGTACCATTGAGATACTCTTTAGAGCATTTCAAAGCCATCAAAGAGCTTGTGTACATTCTTAAACTCTGACTTAAAATTGTGTTTGAGAGTGTGTGTGCTTAGGTTGATTAGCCATCAAAACTGTCCACAAAGATTAGCAATTTTATAAAGTCTTCTTCATTAATAATGGCATGAGAAATTGTTTCCAAAATACATTTATAGCAGCAAAAGAAATACTATTTATTTCAACTGCAATTGGAAAAGGTATGTAATTATTTGTTTCAAGTTTCCAGTGGTACCCAAGGACCTAATCTGATCTGTATCTTTTTACTCTTTTCTATTAAAACTCTCTATTATAAAGATCGAAAATAGTGTCTCAAAAATAAAAACTCCCACATTTACTTGAATTATAATAATAATTGTAATTGAAATCAATTAAAAACTTAATAATTATGCAACATATATAAACAAGCAAACTAAAATCCTTTGATTTCATTTTTCCAGGATGATTATGGGCATATAATTCATCTGATAAATGTAAAGGGGCCTAAACTTAAACATATACATCGTTCGAGACAGAAAAATTCTTAATATTCAAGTAATCTAGTCTCCATTCATTTCATTCCTTCTCCAAAAGAAAAAAAAATTGTATTCATTTCATATTTGCAAATATACCTAGCCCAGGCAGGTTAACTTATCACAACAAATGATGTGGAAAATATGTTTGACCAAGTTGAATGTCACTGCTTAAGGGATTTAAACTAAATTATAAATTTGAGAATGCAAGTTTTATTTAAGCTTGAAAACAACTTAAGTTAAGGTGATCACATTTAAAAAAAATAAAACCTTAAGTTTTAAACCAGACGCATTAGGATCTCAAGCTCTCCTGGATAATATGTCTCTGTTTATTCAGATTGTCTACTTTATTCATATCATCTACTATGTATGAATGTAGGGAATGTTTGATAGGAGAACAACAGACAGCAAGGACATTAGAATAACTAATGTTTAGTGAATGTTTCACATGAGCTTTATCTATGGTAATAGGGCATATGCACAAATAATCTCATAGGAATAAAAGGAGCTGAGAAAGTATGCTTATATTCCAGAAGAGAGTAAGGCCTTTGCTTAAAATTTTCAGCAATGATGAGTCCTACTCACCTACATACACCAAACAATTCAGAAATATTTAAAGGTAAAAAAATCCAGGAGAAAAAAATTACACTTCCATCTGCCCAATCCTATGGCAGGATCTTGAAGGGACCAGATTCCTGGCTTTGGAATTCAGCCCTAGTTATACAATCCTGGGCAAAACGGTTTCTCAGTCCTCCCCACCCCCGAAAAATGGCACAAAAGTGGAACCTCCATGAAGGGATGGTGAAGATTAAACAAGTTAATATGGATAAAGCACTTGGACCTTTATGCAGCATAGAAACTCCGTAACGGGGGCTAGTATTGTTAATCTAGTGATTTTAACTCTGCCATGAAAACTCTTTCCCCAGTAACAACAATATTCCTACACCAAATATTAGTTTTTGAACTATTTCTGCATCAGTGTAAACTTTTGTTCCTGAATCCTCTTGCCTGTAGAGATAATTGCCCTGGCAACATCCTTTTATTCTTTTCTGTGGCCAGATCCCAGGAGATGATGTAAACACAGCTTTGGCTACTTCAGAACATTGTTTTAATGAGTAATGCGGGAAGAAATGTGAAGCATGAATACTAATATCATGTCAAATGCACCTGAACGGTAAAAATCTGTTTGAAAAGGGCTGGACCACACGGTTCATTTAGTTTACAGTAAAATCAAACCTGCCGGAAGACATTTTAAAAGAAGCATTGTATGATTCCATTTGAATATCTTCTAGTTACTGTGACTAAGCAAGAATTGAAAACATGCCTTCTTCACTCTCTTCGATCATTTTGAAATTTGGATTTCCAAATCTTCATTTTTTTTTTCAAAGAAAGAGCTACTAGCAGCTGATCCAAAGCCTCAGAATCAATGTTTAATGGCTGACTGGCACCAATGTCAAACACATCAAAAGATCCCATAGATCATCAGTAAAACAAACCCGGCTCGCAACCGTGAAGCTCTGTGATGTTTTCCTAGTCGGCAGTTGTACGGCTCCAAAAATGATCATTTCTGTTCAAATTTTCTGCTTCCTCATCGTTAACTTCAGAGAGAACTGGGAGCTGCATTGAGGAAATCCTTCTGGGTTCTGCGTCCTTGTGGTTTCTCATTCCCACAAAAGCAAAAACATCCTGAACTGGGTTTATTTTAATCTAGATACATTTTTCAAAAAGTTGAAATGAGAGTTCCCAGATTAAAAAAAAATCAATACTACAAAGCATTTTAAAGAGACATTACAACTGGCCCCTTTGGCCCACTCAGTGGAAATTATTTAATGCCCACCACTAAAATGTTGCCACTTAAAATGGTAAATATTGAGAATGGGGTGGATATCAGTGATACGGTTGTCTGAAACCTAAGTTAGAAGCATTTGACTAAAAAGGCTAACATCCTTCAGGTAAATCTCTCCGATTACAATAATTAAATGCATGTTTTTCTTCAAGTTCCCAATGTGACTGGGAATAAAAATCATAATAGCATTTATGAATGATAGTAGGACAATGATCAGAAATATGGAAGATTATTTCAATACATGGTTGAATATAATTTTATGATTTGGCAAGCATGCTGAAGCACGGAGGTCCAAAACACTGCAGATGAAAACTTCAGAACGGCCACACATTGGACTTTCGGCAAATTTGGACTGACTGGCTATTTATTTTAACATCTGTTGAGTATTTTTGTCTGTTCAGCACTGTTTTAAGCACCTCCCATGTAGTGACTCATTTAATACTTATATTAGTTTTTTGTAGCAGCTACTAGCAAATGGTACTTTGAAAATGAAAAAAAAAGAAACAAGAACTAAATAATGAAGCACAGAGTAGTCAAATAACTTGCCCAATATTCCTAGCCAAGAAGTCATAGAGACAAGAATTTGAACTCAAGTAGTCTACATATGGTACCCCCATTTTCAAGCACTAACTCCTCAAAGAGGAGGAGAAAAAAGAATAAGGAAGCCAGAAAACAATATGGTGATATTTCCCCTTGTTGTTTTACAATAGTATCACTTAGGATCCCAATAATCACATCTCGGGCCAAAATATTAGCAGCTAGTGAAATACTGTGGCAACTCCATAGTGGAATACTTCTTAGAGAAATATAATTTTCCACTGGTGGTGTTACAGGGTGCAGCCAAAAGGGGGGCCCCAAATAAGGATTTGGAATGGTGCCCAAAACTCAGGGTGTCCAGGAAATATTAGGATGTCCTCACCCCTTCCCCCAGAAGTGTGGGTTGGGGGAAGGGACAAATGGAGCAGGGCCATTGAGAGCTGTTTTGCATAGCAACAGCTTTGTAGCTAACCTCTGGTATGGTCATTTAACATATCTAGAACCTTTAACTGGTTACATAGATATGTTAAATAGCTGTGGCCGTGCTCTGAGCCAGGAGAATGGAAGTAACTTCCCCACCAAGACGTAACTGGGGGCAGGTCCCCTGAGTTACAGCACCTGTGTGGGAGCTTGGAGAAGATTGGCTCCATGACATCGAGGCATGCCTGCCGAGACTCACGATGGCAGCCCAGTAAAGCTGGAAGGAAATGAGAATGCTGGCAGGTGTAGCCAATTGTGGGAGGAGTCAGAAATGGGGCTGCAGAGGAAGATTGGCGTGGGGATTTAAAACCCAGATGTGGCAGCTATGGGAGGGAGAACCACACAGCTTTGCCAGAGTGAGGGACCCCCAACAGCTTTAGTAGGGGAACCACCACCTGGCTTTAGCAGAGATCCTGGCAACGCAGCTGATGGTGCCAGGAACCGAGGGAGGCCTACCAGCTGAGACAGATAACTGGGAAGAACTGGGGGCTGCCTGAACCACAGACTTCTATTTCTTTTCCTGAGATACGGTACCCCAGACTGGGCAAAGGGGGAAGGAAGTACTGTGTGTTTGTGGGTGTTTTAAGGGACTTTGGGATTTTGATGAAGATATTAGGTCACTACTTTAAGTCTGTATAGCATTAAATAAACTTTTCCTTTCCTTTTCACTAATCTCTGGCATTGAGAGATGTCTTTTCCTATAAGGCGGCGGACATAATGGACCCGGAGGGTTCCTTTCGGGTAACAGTGTATCGGCCTCCTTTTGCCCACCCCCCGCCCTATGTTCGGTAACAGTGGCATCACTTGCCATATAGAATCAACAACTTATTTAAGGCAGAGACGGATTAACCAGGGCCTAGTTAGCTCTACCACTTATAGCCACAACCCTTATTTTAAGAGAAGACGTAAGAAGTTAATGATAGCATTTACTGCTTCTTAAACATTTCCTATATTAATAGTTTAGTAGCTAAACAGCTGAACCAAAATCTCTGGGCATTCTTCTACTCTAAAAGTAGACAATATAACTTGTTAGAATACACATGCTTCTACTAATAGACTCGACAAGACTAGTTCGCACTTTGCTTAAAATAAAATCAGGTCTGTTAACATTCAATGTTTTTTGAGTTGACCCTTATGCAAAACCGTTTTTCTCCTTGCTTAAATAAACAAAGATTCCATGTAGTTTTTTAGTATTTCTTATCTAATAAGGGTTGGCCTGAATTATTCCCCATGCCCAAGCCCTAACCACACACATATACACACACCCTCACCGTGCCCTCTGTTTGGGACAACTCGCCAGGAATGAACTTGGTCTTGGTAATAAAGCATTCTCTAAGTTTATGCACGGTGGCCATCAGAGCCCTACCCTAAAGGTCAGGCAGGTTCTAACTTCAAACCGATATCAGTACATAACTTAGTGTGGTAGACACAATAATCCACCCTCTCGCCCCCAAATATCCACAGCCTTCCCTGGCCAGCATGGCTCAGCTGGTTGGATGTTGTCCTGCAAAGCAAAAGATTCAATTCAGGGCACATGCCTGCACTGTGGGCCCAGTCCCTAGTTGGGGCACTTGCAAGAAGCAACCTATCAGTATTTCTCTTGAACATCAATGTTTTTCTCCTTCTCTTTTTCCCTTCCTTTTTCTCTCTCTAAAAGTAAATAAGTAAAATCTTTAAAAATATATATTGACAGCCTAATCTCAGGTACCTATGACGATGACCAGTTACTTGGCAAAAAGGAGTTTGCACCCATCATTAAGTTAATGGTATCAAGATAGAAAATTTCCCGAATTACCAGAGTGCACTGACTGTCATCACAAGGGTCCTTGATGGAGGGATGCAGGAGGGTCAGGATCTGAGGGAGGTGACATCAGGATGGAAGAGAGAAACATAGAGGAAGAAATTTAAAATTGCTACTGTCCTGGTCTTGAAGATAGAAAGGGGCCAAGAGCCCAGCAATACAGGCAACCTTTGGAAGCTGGAAAAGGAAACAGGATTCTTCTCTAGAGCTTTCAGCAACATACAGCCCTACCATCCACTTGCTTTAGCCATATAAAACCTATTTTGAACTTCTGACCTCCAAAACTGTAAACAAGTTACATTTGTACTGTTGGAAGCATCTAAGTTGATGATAATTTGTTACAGCGGCAATCAGAAACGAACACACTTGTACAGTACCTAAAACCTGGGACAATGTTTGTAAAAGAATACAATGGAAATGTAAAGGGAATGTCAAAAATGACTCACCATTTCTTTTAGAGTAAAAGTTTCATTTAAAAGAATTTTAAACAGCAGTGTCTACACAATAAACTGTAAATACTATACAGTGAAGTCCAGAGATCCATATTCAGCTTTTCCTGATGAGGGAACCAGTAAGAATGTTTACCCTGCAAATGCAGACCCAGACTGAACTAATGCTGTCCTACTAATCACGTTCTGAGTGTGCTCACTTTTCTTGCCCCAGGGTATACTGACTCCAGCCTTCTGTCCTCCTGCCAGAGCCCTCATTAACCTTTGAAGATTATGCGTAGGATCCGTGTGTGATTACTCATTCAGAATGCCTGACAGTTGATTTCTCTGAAGGCACACCTTTGCTCTGCAAAGGGCTTGCTGTTGGCTCTGTTGACACAAGGCTGACTTTCCCCCGTGGTCCTGGCCCCTGGCACACACCCTCTTCCCTCTTTCTAACCTGTGCGGGCTTTTTTTTTGTCTACAGCATCTTTGTTTCTCGCTCTCAGCAGCCCCCTCTCTGGCAACACTGCAATAATGAGAAAGGTTATACGTTATCCCTTTAGTGGCAATAGTCCCTACCTGATTGGGGCCCGAACTTCATCAGTGGAATTTTGCTGCAAGGCAAGTAAACATCTCTCTGCAAAGTTCGCCCTGAAATGCTACCCTTCAGTGTGCTGAAGGGCAATACTGCAACCTTAGGCTATGACCCATTGTCATCCCAAAATTTTACCTCCCACGTTTCTGTGGGAATTTGCAATAATTTCAACTGTAGGCTTTTATGAAGTGAGACTTAATACAAACTAATTGCTTTTTATATATTCCTAATGGGTTTTATACATTTATAATTTCTTAGCCTTAGATTTTTTTTTAATTGCAAGAAATCCCCTCCCAAATGCCACATTATACATTAGGTGCTTTTGTTTTAAATATAAGAATCTAGTTCTTTTCTTAATGAGAAACTTGTTTAGTTCAAAACTATGTTTGAAAATATTCCATTGTCTCCATTTAGCTCAAGAGATGTCCCCCAATATTTAAAGAAAAGTAGCTATGACTAATTTAAATATTATTTTATCATTAAGTATTAAATTATTATAATATTTAGGATACCAATATATATCACATAACACATATTCACTTATTACTGGTGAATAAGTGAAGACAGCACACATGTATCAAATTACCTGAGTGGAAATATGGAAGGAAAAAATATCAAAAAGCCCACAATGGTTTAAATCACAAATTAAAAGTGTATTTCATGAAAATAAGATGAAGAAGGTATTTGCATCTTCCCAAATAGAATTCTCAATTGTAAATAACAGAAGCTTAAGCAAGCACAGAATTTATTGTAGGAAAGTAGTTAGCTCACAGAAAATGCTGGTGAACCAAGGTTGCAAACCAGTCACGATCCGGGAAATGACAGGCAGCCAAGTTCACACCTCAGCTCTGGAATTAGGACCTAGCGGTGCCCTTATTCCACTGCTAGACTCAGAGGGCTCTGCCTGAAAAAAAGGGGGGTAGCCTACAAATAACAACAAATTAATTTTTATAATATCTTTTAATATCACACCTCAGCTAAACTTATTTATCAATGATCAGTTATTGCATCTAGTCCTTTACATAGGAGATTATAGTATTTGTACAATGACATATATAATGATATATATGTAACTATATATCATTATAGTTATATATCTATATATATATCTATATATATATAGAGAGAGAGATATATAATGATATATATGTAACTATATATCATTATAGTTATGTATATCTATATATATCTCTATATAGAGAGAGATATAGAGAGATATATATGATATATATAATGATGCATGTGTGTAAAGAAAGAGATACAGAGAGATTATATACTGTTTAAACTATAAACATTTTAACATTTTTGAGTAGGCTAATTAAAAAATGTAAAACTAAGTAATTTTGGCTCAAAATCTTAACTACTTCCATTTTTCATACCAAACTATGGTTTAATGTTCATATCAGCCTGCTAGGACTACTATTAAACATGCCATAGACTAGATGGCTTAAACCACAGACACTGATGCACAGTTCTGGATGCTGTGAAGTTCAAGATCAAGATGTCAGCCTATTTGATTGGTAGAGAGGGCCATTCCCCCTGAGCCCTCACATGGTGGAGAGAGAGAGCTCTGACCGCTCTGTTCTTATAAGGAAGCTAATCCCATTCTAGGGGACCCACCCTCGTGACTTCATCTAAACCCAGTCACCGCCCCAAAGCCACTTCTCCAAATACCGTCACACTGGGGGGTAGGAGGATAGGATTTCCACACACATGTGGGAGAGGACACACAAAACTGTACCCATAACGACGTTAAACTATGAAAAGAGAAGTGGTGAGTATTTTTTATTGGACTCATATTTTATAATAAGTATAGATATTAAACTTCACTAGCCCTTCAAGTATCTTTATTCTAACCTATATTATTCTCTTCACTGTGATCAAAAGCTATTGAAATTTTAAGTTAGGAAATAGAAGAGTTTTTTTAACCCATATCAATCTGGTATAGTTCACATGCATAGAAACCTTATGAAAATAATTATATTACTTTAGAATACAAATAGTTGAAATGAATACATAACAACAGCAAATAGCTGCAAGTCCTCCCCACATACTGTTAAATTTATGCCGTACAGGGAATAATTATTGGAACAACAGCCACCACAGTCATGGCCACTATTTACTAAGAGGCTCTCTATGCCAGTCTCTTTGCCAACTGCTACAGCTAAACACACAACACTGAGCATGACAGAAGCGTCTAGCACGCTGTTCACGGCTACGTTACAGCCTCAAGGCCAGGGTGACGCTGGGACTCCAGTTCTTCCCCTCCATTGAACTTTCCTGTCAAGGAGCTCAACCTAGAGTCCATCTGGGGTGCCAGTGAAAAGCACAGGTTAGCAGGCTAGTGGAATATCTCTGCAAAGTGGGGTATAATTTTATTATATAAAAATCATATCATTTTTAACCCACTAAGTAACTTAAACCTTTTTTAACATACAATAATGTGTCCAAAAGATATTTCATGACCTTCCTCTACCCAAAGTAGCCACCAAAACTTTGTAAATTTTTAGAAACTTTAATTTTTGGACAGAGATGAAGTCCAGGATCTTGGAATTTTCACACAATTTGGATGGCATTTCATATTCACTCATTCATTCATTTCTTCTATCTTTTAACAAATGCTTCTTGAATGACTGTCAAATCTAACTACAATGTTACTCTTTAAAAAATGTGCATCATGTTTTTAATAGAAAAACAGCAGAAATCTGTAGTTCATTTTCAGTCTAGCTCATAGATGCAATTCTACGAACCATTAAAATAATTTCATCCCCATTAAACACAGCATTTATTTCTGTCTTATGTTTAATTTTTTAATCTTTTAAATTTGTGCAATAAAATTGAGTAATACCACTACTTACGAGACTGCAATAATCCATGTGTTCTCAAAATCACTGTCATTGTGCAATGCTTCAGAGTCATAACTAATGATGATTTTCAGCCAGGAGGGAAAGCATGAAGCAAATTATGGCTTCAATTCAGGATTAAAAACTAAATTAATTGATCATCTTTATAAACAAGAAATAAACCAGCTGATACCCCTCTACATGCAATAAAATAAATCCACAGTTTGCTAATACCTGCCAATAATATTAAAGAGGAAATTACTAATTACCATAAAAGCTTTGTGCCAGAAATACCAAGGCTATACTTTATTAGCTTTAGAATAATTAATCCTCAATTAAGAAACCAGTGATGGTTACAAAACCTCTGCTGAAAAGTATCAAATCTGTAAGAGAAAAATATTTTTCCTGTTGTTTTCAATTGGGTAGACTAGGGCAAGTGTTTTTATTTTTTTAAGTGTATTAATTTATCTTATTCTACACAACCACTTACAACATAAAGAAAATCTAACTGCCAATTACAAAAATAAATAGGATTTGTAAAGAATGAAAGCATTTGTTAAGGTTTGATGGCATATTTGCTGTGGTAGATGCTTTCTTTTTCTTGATTTTAAAGGACCCAAGTCAAATTTTCAAATTTTACTTGGGAAATTTTTAACCCAAAGGCTCAAAGCTATAGAAATTTATTTCTGGTTATGAGCTTGCTGGGTTTTCATAAGCTTCTATACTAACATATTCAAATCTAAAGTCAATTCTGAAGGCAGAAATGCGAATTTACCATCTTCTGGAATTGTAGGGACTACCACAATACGATTACTGAGAGAAGGGAGAATAAAAGCACGTGGGCAGGGCCCTGGAGCTCCCTGAGCCATAAATCCGTGTCTGACGGACCCCCAGGGCCTCCCCTTCCTCAGTCTTCTGTCTGGAATTTCGTGTTCAATCCATTACCAAAAATAATATATTTGCTATAAGAATTGAAGTCAAAATTCAACTATAAATGAACGATCAAAAAGTTCCTACACTTTCTTTTCTCTTTGTATTTTTATTGTCAAGGAGGTTAAGTAGGCTGCCACAGAAAGGACCCCAGACACCTGCCAATGACTCCGAGTTCTCTCACATTCAATCACTTAGAATCACGGTTACCGGTTCATAACAATCTAGCAAGGCAGAGCAAGTGGTATCATCGATACTCTTCATGGGTGGAGACATATCCTTGGAAGAATGAAATTTGCCTAAGGAAACACCATTAATAAATGCAAGTTCAAGGCCAAGCCTGAACTTCCAGCAGTGCTGGAACGAACAGCATGAGCCCCCTGAGTTAGCTGTCTCCGGTCCACTTCTAGGTTTCCCACCCGGTACCACTCAAGGCTTTGTGAACCTGCTATGCTACCACCCTTGGCTAACAGAGAAAAATGTGCTCAGACATTACAATTATGCTGCTGAAAAGAAACTCATTGCAATCCATAAAATTTGGGCTTTTCCTCTCCTTGAAAAAGCAGGGTATAGGCATGGGGAACATGTTCACAGCAGAGTCCTTTCTCTAAGCATACAATATGTTCAGGGTCAGCAAAGGTAGTTTTACCCTTGGAGTATGCAAAACAGAGTTTATTCTTGTATTATTACTTGCTAAAATTGTATTATATTGCCTACAAACAACTGTAAACCTATTTTTGCCCCACTCTGTATGTATATATAAAATATATTAATATACATGTATGCATATAAAATAGCAAGCTAATTGGGTCAACAATATTAAAAATGCTCTTTCCATATTCACTTGTTTTTCTAAAGCCTTTATCCATGGACACAGTTTTATTTTTCATTCTTTTCTCATGATTAAAACAATTAGAGAAGGTCCTCATCTTGTTGCACATCCTCAGCCACCCCGAGGCCAGTGGGTCCAGGTAAGGATCTGAAAGGCAGCATTCTAATATTAAAATGCCACATAATTGACTGGATAACAATATTGCAACCTAAAACCCTGAGTCAAAATCTCAAAGCAAAGGAGGGTTCCAAATGTAATATTTTAACACTGTTAATACTTGCCTAAATAATAGCATCTTTGATAAGAATATTATGTACTTTCTCTTTTTTTAAGAAATCTGTGCCTTTTTTAAAAGATTTTATTTATTTATTTTTAGAGAGGGAAGGGAGGGAGAAAGAGAGATAGAGAGAGAAACATCAATGTGCAGTTGCTGGGGGCCGTGGCCTGCAACCCAGGCATGTGCCCTGACTGGGAATCGAACTTGCGATGCTTTGGTTCGCAGCCCATGCTCAATCCACTGAGCTACGCCAGCCAGGGCTATAAGTACTTTCTGTAGCCAGGATGTTTTACATATATTTCTAAATTGTGGGAACTATCATATCACTGAGAGATGAGAAAAGTACAAAAAACCTGGGCAGGGAGACAGAGCTAGGACGAAACACAAACCCCTGTCTGTCTGGCCCCAAAGCCCTCCTGGCTTCTGTTATCCTCTGATTTGCGCCCCCTGCTGGAAGTTTGTATTCTATTCCACTCTAAGGAACAATATTTGTTTATTCTGAGTATTTAATCAAAATTAAAATATAAATGCATACTCTGAAACATTTTTTATCGCCATTGGCACTGGGGATAACAAAATCTATGGTGATAGGATTTTATTTGGCCTCTCTATTATACTGATGTCAAGCTTGAGTGTACAACCCCCTTGACAAAACTGCAGTTTCATGAAGCACAGGTTCAGCTCCAATTAGAATGCACAGGACTTATGCAGAACATGATCTTAACCTTGTGGATGTAACTGTGTAGCAAGAAGCACATTGTTTCTCCATGCAAATGCCACAGGCTACTTAAAATCTAAATGGGCTTTGGTTTTGATTTTTGTTCTGCTTATAGATATCATATAGTGATTGCAGAGTGATAAAAACAGAGTGCAAATAAAAGTGAGAATAAATGAATTGCCAAAACACTGGAAAGTCCACCATCAGGAAAGTCATTTAAAACACACCTGTGGCTTCACTAAAATAACAATGTAATTTAGCCAGTGTTTCAGAAGAACTCATTTCCTTTTCCATGTAAGGATTAAGAATCCTCCTTTATATTTCTTATCCAAGAACTGACAATGATTCTAAAATAAGCAGAATGACTAATTTTGCAGTTCATGTAAACAATACACAAGTGGAATTCAAACTAATTTATTTACTCTACTTTGTGTTATATAGCTTTTGCTACAGAACCAGTTTGTCTTATTTAAATAATTCCCTTCTGGGATACATTTAGGTGACTAACAATAAAAAATATTTTTCATTTTCTTGTTGCATTATCTTTATATTTATAATATATGAGAAAACAGAAACTTGTGTGGCCAGAATTATTCATTTTTCAAATCATGGCCAGTTCTAGTAGCTATCTACTCCCCCTTTAAGCAGAACTGCTTCCTAACATTCTGTGTCTCTCCGGTTTATTGAAAACTGTTGATAGGGACTTTCCGTAATCAAGGTAATAAAGACACAATTGATGACCTCAAGATGGTTTCGCAATAATTATATGGACTTGAGGCCACAGGTAGAGTTTGCAATGTACAAATTTCAGAAAGCCAAAGTCAGATGATGTTTTCACCAACATAAAATTCAAACAATATGCACAAGGGTTTTAGCTTAACATCTCCTTACAGAAGGCAACACATGAGTGAACGTTCCTTCAGACAGGATTAAAAAAATAACATGAACTAAATCCACATTATCTATAATTATATTACTTTTTATTTTAATTTTTTTATGAGCAATAAAACACACATGCTTCAGTCAAACTAGACAGCTTACTTTGTTCTCAAAAGTGACTTGAGTTTTTACCCATTCTATCTTACTGGAAAATGTACTTATTCAGGATTAGCTTTCATGTGATCTGTTTCCTCACTCAATTAGCATCCTTACTTTCTTTGGAATGCTCACTGCACTCCAAAGAATGAAACATGATACAAAAGAAAGGCTCCTCTTAAATGTTACCCTCAACAAAGCCTTTTCCAACTCACCTATCATAGTGGCTTTTTCTAAATACTCCTCATAGTATCGGTCGTCTCTCCTTGTTATTCTAACTAGATCCCACACCTATTTCTACTATCACATTTTAAACAACTTTCCAAAATTGATCATTTACCTACCAGGCTGCCTCAACAGGGTCACTATTTATAGACAAGATCAAGTATGACTCAGTTCCACATCTCCAAATATTTCACAGAAAACAGTACAAGTCGAATGAATGAACATGGCCCTTGGCTTTAAGATCTTTTATTTTAATTATGTAAATAGAAATAAGCACATCTACAGTAAAATTTAAAATAGATTTAGTTCTCGAAAATGCATTTCTAATAAAAATTTAAGGTAATGAGGGAACAGGTTGTCGCGCCAGTGCACAACTCTGCAAGATGAATTGGTCGGTTAATAAACGCCATCAAATTTTATGGAAGCGAAGAGGACTTCATGCCAGGACGGTCGGGGCAGGCCTTGCAGAAGAGGTGAGAACTGAGCTTCCCATTCCTGGCTGCGCTGGTTGTGAGCAGTACAAAGGGCCTTCTGGGAAGGGTGCCAACAAGAGCATCAGCAGTTTGTGAAAGTGGTGACTGATCCAATTAGCTGGAGCAGAGGATGCTTTTGAGAAGGAAGATGAGAATAGGAATATAGGTTGCTTTTACATGGGGAAGAGTCTTTAATGAGTGCCCAAAGAGATTTTTTTTCCAATATAGGCACCGTCTAAAATTTCATTTATAATGGCATAATCGGAGTGATAATGCAGGAAGATGAATTTGCCTTTAGAGTGCAGAAGGGATCAGAATTAGACTGAAAGACCGGATGGAAGATAAGAACAGAAAGATTGCTTCAATAAGACAAATAATATCAAATTAGGGCCTAAACTAGGGCAACTCGTAGAGGGGAAAAACTGTATTAAATGCGAGAGGCACTGTCAAGAAATAATTCTCAGGAAGTCCAAGACTGAAGGGATACGGAGCTTGAGAGACAGACAAAGCAGAAGAATGGTTGTTATGCTTCAGGTCTTTGTAGAGTGAGCATTTTTGAGACAATAAAAGATACAGTGACATCAAGAGACTAAGGGGTTTTATAAGGGGAAAGCTGTTTCACTCCAGATGCACTAAGTTTGAGTTGATGGCTGGCTAATCAAGCAGAAAGGCTTGGAAAAGTAGACCTTTGAGAGAAGAGAGGGCTAGACATACAGCCGGAATCATTTTCCAGGATGAAGGTTTTAGGCTTAAGAATAAATGAAGTGTGCCAAAAAGACAGCATCAGGAAAGATTAAGCTACTAGAAATGCATACAAGTATTCATATGTGAGAGACAGGTAGTTGGGAAGAAATGAGGGAAAGAGCCAGCAGAATGATCAACCCAACAGCAGAAGGATGAGAGGTAGATGGTAGAGATGAGGGAGGGAAGAGTGTTCAGGCAGAGAGAGGGGTGGGGGGAAGCAGAGAGCTCAGCGGTGTCCACAGAATAAGGAGATTCAGGACCCAGAGGAAGTCATTGCACTTGGCACCAGGAAGGATGGGAAGGCTAAAAGGAGCACGTTACATCAGCGAGTACAAGGGGTTTGGGAAAGAAGATCTGAGGAGTAAGTCGCGAAGCCGAGGCTTCCCCCATCATTCAACTAAACAGCGTGGAAGTGGAAAGAAGAAAAAAGGCAGTAGCTAGAAAGAATAGTGAGATTTAGGGCAGAGCATCATTAAGAAAGGAGAAACCAGAGCACTTTTATACAAAGAGAGAAGTAGAGAGCGAAAGAGATTCTAAAAAATTCTGGGTGAGTTTAAAAGAAAGTTTGATAAAGAAAGCACATTTGTATCTAGCAGTTCAAAATTTTTATTTTTACTTTTTCCAAACTCTCCAATCTTTAAGGTTTATAGACTGAAAAAGCCTTGTGCTCCTATTTGTTGCTCAGTGTGCTTATAGATTTCCCCCAAACCTCAGTGACCTTTAAGTTAAAATTTTTAACCTCTATGAAATTGTTTTATATGTCTCCTACATATTGTTTACTCCTGTTGTTTAAAGAAGAACCATAACACAGCAAAGTCCCATTGGAAGATATCATGAAAAATGATTTCTTTAGAGGCCAACAGAAGTTCCTTGAAGAATGTATAAGGAGGTCGAAGCACATGATCCCCGTGGTTTGCAGAAAAAGAGTGGGGGTGGAGCTCACCGGACACAGGCCAGTGATGTCAATGGCTATTTCCAACATAAGTTATGGCACATTATAGCAAAAAGTCAATTATCTGCAGTCACAGGTAGAGTTTGGGACAGAATTTCTAACTAACCCATCTGAAAAATTTGCTTGTAATCTCATTGCAAATGTACATTACTAATAACTCCTACCTTATATAAAATATATGATATTTATAGTTATATACATAGCATATGTAATATAGTTAACATGATAAATATATATTAATATATATACATAGAGACAGTGAAGGAGTTATGCTTAATACTACCTAAACAGATGCAATTTTTAAATAAAATACTGTATTTTTAATAGCAAAAAAAAACTGTCCTTCAGAGTGCTGTGATCCTAGACCTGGAGTTCTAAGAAACTATCTGAATTTCTAACATTGATACTCACTCATGACCTTGAGTGCATCACAAATACCTTTAGTTTCTCCATCTTAAAATGAATGGCTCCGATTAAATGACTTTTAAAGTACTTTTTAGAACCAAAACTAAATGTTTCTATGATCAGTTTGTGTTGCATTATTTGATGTACTTAGCAAGATTTACAAGGAAAATGAAGTCCTTAGATTGCAAAACCTCTAAAGTTCTCTGACTTTCATACAGCCTGTAGTGGGAAGAAAATTCTTTTGACAGACTTCTGACACTACTTGAAAGGGCTGTTAAATTAAGGCCTCTGGAATTAGAAAGACCCACACTCTATTTTCATTTTTTATTCCCATAATCTCTTCTTTCATTTATTTTTTAAGAACAGAAAAATTAAAGGTCAACATGAAAGTAAAAGTGGCGGCTTTTGGCTGGTCTTAAAATACCTATTCCAAGAATCAAAAAAAAAATAAAAATTAAAAACAAGCAGCAGCAGCTGATATTTCAGTACCTTTTCTGGGCTCAAGATTTTGCATAAATTAAATCCCAGTGCAATAGAGGAGGAGGTGGTAAATTGCCCAAGGCCACACAGTTATCAACAGACAAAAATATGATGCAAACTCTTATGCACGTTGTTCTTATCTTGGGGTACCACCCTTTGCTGCCTAAGCAAAGCTCTCCACCCTCCCTCATGGGAAGCTGGATCTCCCCCAGGCCCTGGAGTTAAATATTTGTTGTTCTGAGCTAATCATGGTGTTTTCTCTAATATTCCAAACCATGTCTAGTTGTGGACATATGGCATAGGTTTGGCCAATTATACTTAAGAGATGGCAAAGGTGGAGTTTCTAGAAAAGCTTTACTTGCCCTCAAAAAGAGGGTAGGGTGGCATTTCTTCTTTTCCCACTGGTTTCTGTGTTTTGAAAATGCTTGTTATACTTTATTCCATGATCTTAAGGGACAAGCCTGAAAAAATGGCCAGAATAGAAAGGATTTCTGTGTGCAAGAAGATGGAAAGAATTTGAATCCTACCGTTACTGAGCTGCTTAATTAACCCTGGAACTGAACAAACTCTGGATGTCTATATATGTGGGGGAGTAAATGCTCATAGTATTATAGGCACCTCTAGGTGGGATTTACTGTTATTTTCAGCCAAAAGCTCCAGCTTACACTCACTGCATGGAATCAAGTCATTCCTCCGTCTCCCTCCCCCCATTGTATTACCCCATAAAAATTCTCTGTGATTCCTCCTTTCTAATCCAATATTCTACAGGATTTTTTTCTTCCTAAACTCTTCTACTATGTCCTTTATAACTCTGCTCCATTAAAAACTTCCCTATAGTCACCATTTGTTCATCCCACTCACCCTTTGCCTTTTTTGCCTTAGTTTCACCCCGGCGTTTGGCTAATCACTAAGGAGTTACTATCTCCACCGCCAGCCATGTAATCACTCACTTTCACTCACTGTCTTCTGGACACAAGTCCTCCCATCCTCTTAACTGATTTAGAACCCTACACAAAGAATGAATGAGCCAATACTCTCTCAGCTCCTTGTACTCCGCACTCCAGTACGATTTATCACCGATCCCCCTTCAGATGGGCACTCCCATGCCTGCACTCAGCTGGGACTCCTCTGGCTCTTAACATCTAGACTTAGGCCTCTTACTCTCCACCAATAAGCTCCTAGCCCTGATTTCTCATTCAGTTAACTCTCACTGATCTTTCTTTACTTTTCCCCCGACCAGCTTAGAATCTAATATTTATAGTCTCAAAAGCTTCTCCTCCCTTATTCCCCCAAATCTTCCTTTGCCTCTGCCTAGAAATCTTAGATCAATTCCACTGTACGTCTCTGCCACAAAAATATATAACTTTCTCTTATTTACATAAAATAAAACTTCAGAGCCCCCAGCGGAATTTACCACCTTTAATGGAAATCGGGCCTTTTTTCCTGATCAATATGCCTTCTGTGTTTCCTGTGTTTATTCCTTTTCTCATTAACCATTCAACTATTTCTCATCATCTGCATTTTCCATCAAACCTCGTACTGCACTCCTTATTACCCCTCCATTCCCAGCAAAAGACCTGCCTCCAATGTAACAGCCTCCAGAAAGAACTGTCACTGCAGACACCTTCCGCTCAACCCTGGAAGACTCATTTCAGACCACTGGCCTCCAGCAGTATGGGAGAATACATTTTTGTTGCTTTAAAATAGTAAACGTGTTTATTTAGAAACAAATGCAGCACCCTTCAGCACCACACATTCCTCCAGCGACTCCGCATTTATATAAGTGTGCTGGTGGAGAGATGAATATTTCATCAGGACCAGATTTCTCATAAACAGAGGACAAGAAGAAGGAGGCAGAGAGGAAAATAATATTAAAGAAGATCTAAATATTTACATTTAGATATTCTACATCATGTCACATTCCAGCAAAAAAAAAATTAGTAAATAAAAATGTGTATTAAAACACTCTGGGGACATGTAATTGTAAGGTAAACCATTGGGAACTTGAGTTATGTTTTGTTTTTTTTTGGTTTATAAACTCCTACCCCCATGTGAGGCTGGACCAAGCTATCAGAAAATGGACTGACTACTTGGATAGGTTCCATTTCTGTACATAATGAGGACTGTTTTTCTTTTAACGGAAATATTTTTATTAGATTCTGCTTTGGGGATAAGTTTTCTAGTGATGTGGTATGTAAGTTTTGACTTGAACACTGTGCGAAAGGCAGACTGATTAACAAACAAACAGAAATATTATCAAATGGGCTTTTGAGTGTGTGTATCCATCAGGTTGCTCATAACAGTCACATTTATATGCATAGAAGAAATGCAAAATGCTTTAAAGTTTCTCCATGCTGATTAGAGGGTCTTGAGAAATGACTTTATGCGCAGCTAAATAATGGTAAGTTCAAGACTGGTTCTAGGTTTCCTGTTCTCAAGGGATTTCTGAAATCTCTTGAGATCCCTCATTCTTAATTAGCATTGTTCTTACAATGATTTAGCTAGTCTGCAACTCGCATCAACACTAGCTAACACTCTAAGAAGAGAAGCACATTGTAAAGAACTGCACGTGAGAAAAAATCCTTTTGAAGCCACATCTTAATGGATTAACTCTAGTTAGGCATTTTTATTTTGTATTAGGCCACCATAAAAGGATCCGAAGAATTAAGCTCAGGATTCTTATGCCAGCTCTTTCAAAGAGCTATTTTATAAGACTCCTTTAAGATCACTTGTCTATCTGTTGTGACTACTTTAATTCAACTTGGGGAGGCATTTTACTGGGCTGCTCCCTCTTCTTGGATCTGACTTCCCAGCTTCTCACCATCAGTACATCACGTGGCCTGACTGAGAGCCTTGGCCCACACTCGGAAAATGTTATTTGTTAATGTGTTTAAATACATAGATTTCCCCTAAGTTGACCCCATGGACCTACAGGTAAGAAGACAAAGGTGTTTCATTATCTTATGCAATAGATACAAATTTCATAGGGATGATGTGGAGTTTTAGCTGGCAAATCTACTAAGACGTTAAAAGTGGTGATGTTAGATTTCTCCATGGAACTATAGAACAATCTATGGCTGAAATGGGGAAAATATTATAATATGTTTCAACATCATTACCTACAAAATAGATGGTATTCAGCTTCCCTCTTTCAGGCAACAGATTATAACTGATCAATGATCTGTTGCAATGGAAAATCATGACAACTTGGTGTCGATATTTGTCTATTTTTATGCTCAACACAATAAAAATTAGAATTCTAACAAATGGAATTCAGTAAAATTTACAATTTAAATGCACAAAAGCATTCCATATTTGTTTTTCTACCATTGAGGGGTACATTCAAAGGGGAAAGTTGGAAAATAGATTCTATCAGCCAAACATAATTTATACTAAATGTACTTTTAAGTAAGTCTCTTTTAATTGGAGATAAGCTCACATAGAGTTTAAGGAAAATTAGTGTATATTAGTTTTTAAAGTTTTAACTATATAATTTCCAGAAGAGTGACTCTATAGCTAAAATCATTTAAGTATTGTCTAGAAGTTTTGGTTTTAAAAAATGTTATGTCATACTTTATGTGTGTAAATAAAACATACACAAAAGTAAAATATACACATTTATTTTCCTTTGGGAAATGATACATAAATTGCAGAGAAAATTTTCAGTGTTTCTATATGTAAAACATTTGAAGATCCAAAGGAATAAGATTTGCATTTGTGAAACAAATGTTCTAATATAGGCTTATTAGCACCAATAATAATTATGTAAAATATTAAAATTCTCTCTAGTACTTGCCCATGTACCATGCAGTACCAGTATACACATAAAAATATTACAAATCCTAAGTACCCTAATCCTACAGAGATTTATAAATTTTGTGAAATATAGGAATCTCTACATTTGGTAAGTAATTTTCAAAGGATTCCTGCAGCACAAGAAGAAAGAATCTGCTTGACATGAAACCCCACCAACTTTCTGATCCACACAAACTAATGTTATATATTTCTTAAGAAAATGGAAAACTCTTAATTTGTAATTATTGAAATACTTTTTCTTAAAGATTTTATTTATTTCTTTTTAGAGAGAGGGGAAGGGAATGAGAAAGAAAGGGAGACAGTGTGTGATTGTCCCTCACGTGCTCCCCACTGGGGACCTGGCCCACACTGGGAATCAAACAGGTGACCTTTTTGTTTGCAGGCTGGCACTCAGTCTACTGAGCCTCACCAGCTAGGGCTGAAATACTTTTTAACAAAAGAATGTTTTCTACCTTTCCCAAGGGACAAAATTTCTCCAAAAATAAAAAAAGTAATTCTAAGCATGCAGCATGTTATTAATGATGCGAAATTATATATTGATTGTTGTCATTCAGCTGTACCCTGTGACCTTTAAGAATACAAGTAGTATTTAATTTGCATAAGTTATCACTATTTTGTTTTAAAATGTGTCCCTATTTAATTCCATTGACTAATAAAGGCTTTTGCATATTCACTTTAGCCTTTTGCAGTTTTTAATCTATTATAAGAATGTGCTAACCGATGCTCAGCCATCTAAAAGAAAGTCTATTTATACACATAATGAAAAAGGAATCAAAAGTGGCATTAAGAATATTTCCTAAAATATGAATGATCTGCAAATTGACAGTATTTACTCTTTCTTTTGGGGGGATTATAAAATATATTTAATGTAAGTAAATAAATAATTTGACACATTTTTTTCATTTACCATGAAAATATGCAAAATGGGAGTCTGAAAAGTGCACATTTAAGCAAAGATATTTGTTACTTAAAATTTTTACTTCATAGTAAAATCTAAGATCCAGCACTGTTTTCCTACCAACAGAACAAACTGGTATAGGCACCATGAAAAACAGTATGGAGATTCCTCAAAAATCTTTAAATAGCATTGCCTTATGACCCAGCAATTCTACTTCTGGATGTATAAACAAAGAGACCCAAAATACTAATTCAAAAGGATATATGCACCTCTATGTGCACTGCAGCATTATTTACAATAGCCAAGGTATGGAAGCAACTCAAGCACCCATCGATAGACAAGTGGATAAAAAAGTTGTGGTGCACATCTACAATGGAATATTACTAGGTCACTAAAAGAATGAACTCTTACCAATTGTGAAACATGGATAGACCTGAGGGGTATTATGCTAAAAGAAATAAGTCAGACACCTGGCTGGTGTAGCTCAGTAGATTGAGCTTGGGCTGTGAACCAAAGGGTCTCTAGTTCGATTCCCAGTCAGGGCACATGCCTGGGTTGTGGGCCATGCCCCCAGTACAGGACGTTTTATAGGCAGCCACACATCGATATTTCTCTCTTTCTCTTCCCCCCTCTCTAAAAATGAATAAATAAATCTTAAAAAAAAGAAATAAGTAAGACAAAAAACATGATTTCACTTATACTGGAACCCAAAGAACAAAATAAATGAACAAACAAAACAGAAATACATCCATACATACAGAAAAACAAACCTGATGGTAGCCACAGGGGAGGTGGGTTGGGGACTGGGTCAGAAGGTGAAGTGACAAGGAAGTACAGATTGGTGGTTACAAAATAGTCAAGGGGCTTAGGGAATACAGTCAGTGATATTTTAATAACTAACTACGGCACCAGGTATGTACTTGAAATATCAGGGGGATCACTTTGTAAATTACATGATTGTCTACCCACTGTGCTGTGCACCTGAAACTAATATAGAGTAATATTGAGTATCAACTGTAACTGAAAAATAAAATTAAAAGAAAGTAAAATCCTACCACTGCTTCTTTCATTTCATGTTTTGGAAGTTAGAACTCGTTGAGGTTCACATGATTGTTTTAATTTTGACTCATCCAACTTTGATGTGTCTGTGAGTATAATTGCTTATACAATATCCAGTGTACTCGCTAATCAAAATTAGGTTGGAAATCCGAACCCTCTGTAGAGCTTCTAATTGCTTCCTGGGTTTTGCCAGGTGTTCCATCATGCTAGACACGCACATCTTCCCACGCAATCTCAGGCAGGTTTCCTGAATGGCGGGGAGCTTGCATTACGATCCATCTTCCTAAAAGAGGCTTATTCCTTACAGAGGTCATACTTAAGAAACCTCAGCCACAACATTTTAAAGTGTTGAGCTGACTTCCCCTTTCCAAGATAATTGCCTAGCCAGGCTGCTGAAGGAACAATTTTAAGGATTTAATCTGACAATTGGTCTTCAGAGATGTTACTAAAAACAAATGGAAACAGCAAACTCAATAAGAAATGAAGAGCAGGTGTTCTTTCAATTAGAAAGAAAGGAGAAGTTCAGATAATGAGACTATGATGAAAACTAGTGGAAAGTACAACGTAGAAAGCACAATGTTAAGGTTGCCATTCTTCCCACAGGCTCATCTGCCTGCGTTCTTAATTAAATGAGCATGTTAGTTTGCATCTTTTAACATTTAATCTTGAAACAACTCCCTCTTTCCATCTTAAAATAATGACAATGTAGACTGATGAATATGTAAAACACTGTGAGAAATTAGTTTATAAGCCTCTTACTTAACTGAAGTAGATTGTAGCATCTTGTGGCATTAAACTAGATCCATCCGAGTTACAATTAAGATAACCCTTGCTCTTCAAGATATTAATGTGTGAATACTTTGCATTTGGAGAAATCTTTCTACTTTATAAAAGCAGTTCTATGTAGAATGCACATAAAATATTTTCCCTCAAGTTCATCATATCTGGTATTCATAAGAAGAAACTTTACTTGAAGTTTCAGGAAAGTTCCATTCTCTGAATATAACACAAACCATCGAAATCTTGCTGAACTTGTTATTTTTACAGGCACTGTTTACTTGCTCCAGGTCAAGTCTAGATTTCATATTTCTGTCTAGAGCACACGTAAACCCACCGTTATCCATCTAGCAATGCCTATAGGTGTTTATGGGTGCATTTAGCCTCTTAATGGTTACTCAGGATGATCGGGGCCAGTCCATGGGAGACTATCATGAAGCCTGCCAGGGGTGTTTTTTAGCTCAACAGGAGCAGCAAATGTAGGCTTTCTTGGTCCAAATTACAAAGCTTCATCACCAAGACAAGCTGAACTGAGCCATGTGGCGGCAGTCTGACCCCGGCCAAACTCTGATCAGTTTTGGTGAGCTCTGGAATAGTAATAAACTACTAGCAGTTACCCACTGAAAGGACCAGTTGTACTTTTATCACTAATAAACAGTGGAAACACATTTTTAAAGAAATATTCTGGGGATCTAGAGTGCAAACTGTGATGGTGACAATGTAGTAGGAACTCTAATCCAAAATTAAAAATATCAGTTAGTGTCCTCAAGAATGCTCTTTTCCATCCGTTCTGTTTGAAAATGGGAGTGCATGCTTGCCCATAGCCTGAGCCTTTCCCATCAATAGGGTGCCCTTCCCGTCCCCTTGTACTTTAGGAAAACATGGAGCTAATGCAGCACAGCCGCGTGCAGAATATCTCGTGTGTGGCCACTCTATTCCACTAATAATTACTCCTAACATCTGCCCAGAGCCCATAATTTCATTCCCTGGGGATGAGATTGAATTCTAAGGCATTTCTAGTTCCAAGGAAAAGGAAGTTTTAATATAGCATTTAATTTCATTCCAAATTTTTTCTAAAGGTAGTTAGACATATCAAAGACCTCCTGGAAGTTCTGTATAACTATACAGAATTCCTAGGAAACTGTCAATAATTTTTTAAAACCTATATGGATATTGCTGTTATTATGAACTCACTATGAAAGAAAATATAGAAAATGTTGTGCTACTTTAAACCTCTGGAATTGTATCTTCTGAATGTCAAGTATTTTAAAGAAGTAAAAGGATACAGTATGGGTATAGCAGATGAAGCTGTAGGAGAAACAGAGTTACCAAGAGATAGAACGCTAGAACTGACAGAGAATCATGCCTTGAGCTATTTCTATAAGAAAGTTGTGGGAAGATTTTTGGCCAGGAGGGAAGATCATAGGGTAAAGAATCCTACCATCAGACTGAAGTCGATCTTTTGGGAGGACTGATAGTCCTTCTTTACCTTTCAGACATCCTGTCCTGCTTGTATGCATATATTCTTGTACAAACTTGGTAATATACAGCTAATACAGTAACAGCTAATATAGTAACCCACGAAGTGGGGTTTAGGAATTGAACTCACAGAACTAACTTCTTAGAAATTTTGTGGTGGTTTCTGTTTGAGTCCCATAACCAGAAAGCTGGATTCTCATTGATGACAAATTAGACCAACCCAGGCAGGGCCACAGTCAAACGTCTTGGTCTCCTGCTTGCCCCTCATTGTCCTGAACCTCACACTGAGAAACGTGCAGAGGAACTTCACCAGCAATGCCTACTCTTTGTTTTCTGATTTGCAGGCATTCATTTTTCCACTTCGCATTTGTGAAGTATCAGCATACCCAAACCAGCTTATCCACCTACAAAGTGAAAGATGAAATTCCCCTGTATAAACTGTGCAAGCAAAGAGAAGCCACAGTAATAAAGCTTACAAAACAAGGACTCTGCACACGGAAGTGGTGTGCAAATCAGCACAACAAGTAAATGTGTCGTTTTAATTCCACCTTGGTAAACATGCGTGCAATAAACTATGTTCAACATAGACCGCTGACTATGTAATAAGAATCTATTTTAGTAAATTTTTGTTTTTTCATTCTATCAGATTTTGCTCTCCCAGTGGGTTGAGAGAGAACTTATGTATAGTTTATAACTTTTCTCAAGTGACTAGTGAAAGCCTTTATACTTTAAAATATCTCAAGGAAACAACATTGCTGAAAGCATGTGAATAGGCAGAGTAGTTATTTAATGCAGACCTAAGTTTAAACAACCTATGCGCTCTATTATAAATAAATAAAATACCCAGGATCTGAGACTAGTTGAGCAAAAAAGTAGTTAAACTTGGTGAGATGTGAAATTAGGTTTTAATGCATGCAAAACACATTCCAATGCATATTTTTAGGTAGAGGTTGATTGACTTTTCTTAGTGCTTAAAATTAAAAATTGCCTTTAGGCAGTTAAGAACCTTGAGAGAGCTTTTGGTATTATTAAGCTCAAGCACTTATATTTACTTCTACCATGGAGCCATGTAAAGACCAACACTCCAGTCTCATTGAGGATCAATTTTTACATGGCCGCCTGGCAATATGGTTCCACACGGCCACCTCATCAGCTGCCCTGCCCAGGGTGAGCCCAGCACCCTACACAGGTGAATACACCCATGTTTTATACATCCCAGTCGTGTTTCAGCAGTCACACCAGCTCTCATGAATATTATATTAACAATAATAATTGAATAATAACTGATACATGGATGGATAGCTCTGTGTCAAGCATTGGTGACAGTAATACATAACTATCTCATTAGAGTCCCACAACATTTACGGGGTAGGTGCAGTTATTAATCCCATTTTACCCTTTGAGAAAATTGGCATTCAGTGAAGGTAAATAACTTGGCCAAGTTCGCATAGCTCATAAAATGGAGCTGGAAATGAATCCATGTTTATGTGGCTCCAAAGCCGAGCGAAGACAGAGAACATTGATACATAATTGACTCCTCAGAGGCTGTGAGATTACATTAGTTTCTCTTTCCCTGGTCAGGCTGCAACTCATTTTACTGCAAGTTTGCCATGATTGGGAAAGTAAAGATTTCTTCTAGTCAAATTAAAATCTGCTCAATAACTATGTATGCAGTACTTTTGTACAAGACACTTGGCTGAGTGGGTGGCTCTTATTGTAATATGTTTATCAGTTATTGTTTAAATTCATTTATGTTCAGACATGTATACTATACATTTAACTCTCTTAGAGATTATATGTGTGATTTACTGTCATAAGACTATTGTCCTTAAGTTCCTCATGTGCTTCTACAAAACATTTCTGTTTGCATATAGTTTTCAAAGACATGTAAGGGTGTGTTTGGGAAAAATACAAAATAACAATTATGAATTGTCTATGCTGAGTTGAAGTATGTTGATGAGTCGATATAGTTTATAAACTTGGATGCACACATTGTAAAGCCTCCACTGCAGTTGCCACTTTCGTATACTATCATTTACTTCCTACTACTCACAGATAAAAATAGAATGCCAAGTTCAGCAGAAGGGTCATTTGGGAAAGACACACAGTTCCACTGATGACTGTTGTATAGTGATGGGAATTTCACCCCAGGATGCAGAGAGAAACAATTCACATCCCAACAACCGTATGACACAATAGTGTGAGGGTCTCAGGAGCCGAAGCACAGCAGATGACGTGTTTACCTGAATGCTGACTGTTACCCACCTTGTTTAAATGAATACTGAACGAAACTGGTGGTTTAACTAAGAAGAAATCTCTCCTGCCTTGGCTATTTGTAGCTCAGTGGATTGAGCCTGGGCCTGAGAACAAAAGGGCCACCAGTTCCATTCCCAGTCAGGGCACATGCCTGGGTTGCAGGCCAGGTCCTCAGTAGGGGACGCGCAAGAGGCAGCCACACATTGATGTTTCTCTCCCTCTCTTTCTCCTTCCCTTCCCCTCTCTCTAAAAATAAATAAATAAAATCTTTTTTTTAAGTAATCTCTCCTGCACACATAGGTCATTTCTAATCAAATACTCACTTGTGTCTCATAACGACTTTCGAGGGAAGAGAGGTAAGATTAGTATCAGAAAACAACCTTCATTCAAAGGTTAATCAATTCAAGAAATACTCATTTAGTTCCTAGTATTGCAACACACTTGTTGGAGATGAAGCACATTTTTTAAATGTAAAAATAGTTTAATGATTGCTGCAAAAAAACAGAAACAAGAGATACTCATTTCATCAAACATAATCCTTACTAGCACCTTACATAAGGTTTTTTTTTAATTGTTGACAGGATTTCATTTCCCCTGCCTTTGTCTCCCGATCTGATCTCACTCACATGTGAAACCTAATGAACAAAATAAACTGATGAACAAAATAAAACCAGGGGCATACAAAAGCTTTTTATGGTGCCATTGAAGTATGTATCTGCAATAGAAATTTATAACTGAAAATAGAGATCTTAAAACAATTTCAAGAACAAATAGAAAACATCAATGCCTACTAACATACTTATCAACTGAAACAACAGGGCAAAATCACTTTTCTCAGTGTAGTCTAAACTATACACTAATCCCAGAGGTCTTGGAGGTAATAACTATATGTGGAATTGGTCTATTGAAAACATTTCCGTAGCTCTCTTTGGACAAACTCTCTGTTGAAATAAACAAAGTCCTACTCCAAACTTCCTGTTACCTAGTCTTACTCCAAAAAGTGTGAGAATCAGAGCTACTTAGCCAGCATGTCTACTTCATGTCCGTTACCTACAGCAGTGACTCACTGAGGCTAAGAGAGAGAATGTGGCGAACAGCGAGGCCACCGGCCTTGGCGAATGGACCCTGCCTTGTCCCCGCCTCTGATAGTCCGGGCCATTCTGGTCACAACCAGAGGCAATCTGCATCCCGTTTCTGCACCAGTTTGATTCAACTAGGGTATAAGCTTCTAGAAAATTGCATAAACTCTAATTGTATTTGCTCCAAGAAGCAGAAATCAATATGAAAAATCCCAAGGTTTCTCTGGGTTTGGTAAGAGATGGACAGTCACACAAAGTTATTTTAATCGCAAATGTGAGAAATCAAACCAGGCTAATGTGTGAATGGGGAGAGGGGAGGTTGAAGAGGAGCAGGAAGCGAAACTTCCTTCCAAGGGAAAATCATAAGACTCCAGAAAGGAGGGCACTCCCTCCCTCCTCTCTGTGTGGCTTCCCCACTCCTCAGCAGCAGGGGTCCACACTCACAGCTGTGCACTGTACTCGGTGCACTAGAAGTTTACTTTTCAACCATTTCGAATTCTGGCAACCCCCAAGTAGGCATAGGTCTACTTCCTCAGCAGCTAATTCAATATATTGCAGCTGGGGCAATACTGCCCACTAGAGTGAAAGTTTTAATCTGTGAAGACATTCTTCCTTGTCACAGTGATTTGGGGAGCCCTAAAAACCTAGCAACACTCGGCACCGTGGTATACTGCTGTGCCTTGAACTCACGTTTCTTTTACACTTGTTTCTTTTGTTTGCAAAAGCTCATGAATTTTTGCACAATTAATGAGCTTTCCAGGAATACAATGTCTGTGTAAGTGGAAAGAAATGCTGTGTATTATTTTGTTCAGAGTTGAGCAAGGGAGGCGATAGATACCCTGCCACCACCAGGAACATTTGAGGGGCATACACAACACAGCCCTGTCAAGCTTCCATGTTGGCTTTTGCAGTCACTGTATCCTAGCATTTACATATGAAATACATAGAATCTCTTAAAAAGCTTTCCTCTTATTTCCTTGTATTTCTCCTTTGTATTTCAATAAGGTCACATATTTTTGAAATCATGTATAAGTAGGTTATATTATCAAAGGATTTATAAAATAATGCTAAAGGGAGCTTTCTAAAACATTTTTTGCAAGTGAGTTATATTATCAACACATTTTATAGAATCATTTTAAAGGAGTATTGACAAAAACGATTTGATATAGAAGTATATATTGGATCCGCTACAGTTGACAATCTGATTATCTCATGCATTTACCAGGGAGAGAGAATCTCATTGGCTCAGCATGGTCAGACATCTCACCATGCTCCACATAGCTATGGTTAAGTAGCCAGACTGGAGAAATGAAAATAAAGTTGCTAGAAGTCCATCCTTAATGGTGCAGTTCAGCCCCAGAAATGCAGGAGAGATGTTTCTAATAATGACACAGGGTTGGCACAAGGATAACCCTCGGTTATACAAATCATGCCACCTCTCCCAACTAGCACTTCCCCGACTTTCGGAACGCCACCTCTTCTTTCCCCATTCCTTGTTACACAATGCCCTTAGCAGGGCCTGCCCTGTTCTCTGGTTATGCAGGACCTCGTGCCAGATTGCCCTACACAGGCCTTCTCCCCCAGTCATTCACTCCTTCATTCATTCAGTACAGTTGCGCACTCACTATGTATCAGTCACTGATCTAGATACTAGGAACAGAGTGAGCAAACAAGACCACTGCCCTTGTGGAGATCATGTATACTTTACAGGGGGAAAAACATAAACAGGAATATCCATAAAGGTTATATGAGACTGTGAAACTGCCGCAACAAGAACACCAGACATGATGATGTGAGAGGGAATAACTGGGAGAAACTTCTTCCTTTTTTGAAATGGAAAAGATCCTATCCTATGGATGGAGAGAAGGCATTTGAAAACAATTTTAAAAATTAAGATAGAAAAGAAAATGTAAAACTGATCATTGCCAACACTGTATTTTGGCTGCAGATAACTAGGATGTTATGAGGGTGTAGTTTGAGAAGTACTCTCTTAATCTAAAGGAATGTATCGATCTGAAAAATTTGAAAACAGTTATTCACAAAGATATACACACACCCCTACGCTCACTGCAGCATTATTCACAGTGGCTAAGACATAGAAACAACCCAAGTGTCCTTCGATAGATAATTGGATAAAGATGTGGTACCCATATACAATGGAATACTACCCAGTCATAAGAAAAATAACATACTATCATTTGTGACACAGATGGATCTTGAGAACACCATGCTAAGTGATATAAGTCAGACATAAAAACAGCCATATGACCTGGCTGGCGTAGCTCAGTGGATTGAGCGTGGGCTGCGAACCAAAGCATCGCAGGTTCGATTCCCAACCAGGGCACATGCCTGTGTTGCAGGCCACGGCTCCCAGCAACCGCACATTGATGTTTCTCTCTCTCTCTTTCTCCCTCCATTCCTTCTCTAAAAATAAATAAATAAAATCTTTAAAAAAACCCAACCATATGGTTTCACTCATATGTGGGATATAAAACTGAAAACAATAACAAGCAAGCAAGAAAAGTAAACAAACAACACTCACAGCCATAGACAAAAGAAGGATGGTTACCAGAGAGAAGCGGGAACCCAGAGGTAGTCAAGTATAAAGGAGTCGAATATACGGTGATGGAAGAAGGCTCAACTTTGGGGACGGGCATGCGATTCAATGTACAGATGACGAATCGCAGAAATGTCCATGTGAGACCTACATAGTTGTATCAATCATGTGACTCCAGTAAATTTAATTTAAAAAAACAACAAAAATATGATTGAAAGCTCAGACAATTCAGAAATATTTTTTCTAGGAGGGAGGGAAAATAAAGAATCTAAATCATATCACATAGGTTTCTTGTTATTTTACCAACACTTTGAGGAGATGACTCATGATGCCTAAGAATCTCTCCCTCTGAGCAGCCCGACATTGAGCTGAACTAGGATTACTGCCACTAATTCCTGGAACTAAAGAGCAAAGATATGGAAAATGGAAAAAAAAAATTCTCTTTAAACTAAATGTTACATGCAAAATTCAAAATCAACTTGCTGATGCAAAGTTTGCAATAAGATCTCAGCTACAGAAACTGACTTTCTATAATATTTTAAGTGCGCAATGTATTAGAAGTTGACTGCGGAAATGCAAAGAAGAAATTTCTCTGCCTGACCCAAAGGTGACATCTTATCCCATCACTACAGAGTAATGTTGAATCTACTAAAGGCCTAATGTAGCTAAGTATTAGTCACAGGAACTGGCTACTACTTACTTCATCATTTAGCTCATGTTTTTAGACAGTATTATAGGAGGTAACAGAAAAAAGCAGATTAAAAAACACTATTTCTTCCAATAGAAAAGTGTGCTCAACCATCAAATATTGCTAAACATACATCAACCCGGATGTAATAAATATCTAACATGTCAGAGGTATGGTATGTAGCATTATGTATGTAAAATATAAAACATAGTCTATAATCCTCAGTGTTTATACTTACATGTTTATATTTTGCATGGTTCAGATAGGATAAAGTTGGTTCCATGCTGCAACTTTGAATATATATGTATGTATATATACATATATACATGCACATACACACACATACATATATATGAGGTCTGTCCAGAAGGGATCCAGCCATGTAATATAAAAAATAAACATATATTGAAGAAGATACAAGATATAAGATATAAGAAACATTGTACATAGGCCAATGATGTCTCAGTCACCTTCAAAGTAGGCACTTTGGGACCTCCCACAGTTCTCCCAACTGCCAACAGCTGCCCCATCATATTCTCCTGAATCTCAGTGATAATCTGAAATCTCTTCCCTTTCAAAGGTGATTTTAGTTTTGAGAAAAGCCAGAAGTCATAGGGTGCCAAATCTGGGCTATAGTAGGGTTAAGTCACCTGGATGATTTGATGTTTTGCCAAAAACTCTGCACAAGACATGATGCATGAGCAGGCTTGTTGTCATAATGAAACTGCCAATCACCAGTTGCCCATAGCTGCAGCCTTCTGTAGAGGAATGATCAAGATTAGCACCAAATCTGATGCAGATGTATTGCTGTACTTGCTCAGTCATTTTGAATGTGATAGCCACACAGCTCACATGCTCACTCAACGGCATCTACCACCCTCACTGACTAGTACAGTGAAGTCATCATTGTTCACACATGCGCATTCCAGTCCACTCTCCTTGGCTGCCAGCTTACATCAATGTCATGCAAGCCATTCTTGTTATATTAAAAATGGTTGAACTTTTTCTGAACAAACCTCATATATGTGCATGCATACATATGATGTAAAAACAGCTATGTTATAATCACCATGAGTTGCAGTTGCTAGGCAAGTGTCTTAATAGGTAAACATAGCTTTACTATATAATGTAGAAATCATGCTCCTAGGTATTTCCAACTGAATTAACAACTAATGTCTACACTAACAAGTGCATGCAAATGTTTATAACACATCTATTCATAATCACTAAAATCTGGAGCAACCAAGATCTCCTCCAATAAGCAAATGAGTAAACAAACTGAAGAACATCCATAAAATGAAATGCTCTTCAGCAATAAAAAAGGAATAAACTGTTAAGCCAAACAAAGCTACAAAAAAGATGATGAAGTAGTTTTAGCAATCTCTATTAAAGACAGAGTCAATATTTTTTCATTCACAAAGATTTAGAAAACTTATATAATATTAACCTAAATGAATAAAAAGAAAATCACAAATAGGTCTATCATAGCAAAAAAGAGATCTTTGAAGTAGCTAAAGAGAAAAGAAGCACTATCTCTATAAAATGATACATAGACTAAGATATTGAAAGCAAAAAGATATTGAAATAATACCATCAGTATTCTAAAAAAAATAAACTGTTCATCTGGAGTTGTACATCCAGAAAAAAAATATTTCAAACATAAGGGTGAAACAAAGATATATTAATGAAATATCTCAAAAAAAAACAGAAAAAAATAGTAGTTGCTACCACTATGTATACTTCAGACATTAGAAAGTGGTTCCTGAAATAAAGAAAAATCATGAAGTAAGACAGTACCAAAAAATCCAAATCTACCACAAGTTACAATAAATATGAATAAGCTAAATGTGGTAAATGGTAAGGCAAACCAAATATATTTCTAAAATCTGGTTCTGTGCTGTTAGCAAGAGATAAATATAAAAGTTAACTATACAAAGATGTTGAAAATAAAAGGATGAAAGAAATATATATATACTATACTATATATACTATATATAGTGTGTGTGTGTGTGTGTGTGTATATATATATATATATATATATCTCAGAAACTGTGTGTGTGTGCATGTCAGAAACAATAACCAAAATAAAGTTGGTTAACAATTTAATGATATTAGTTAAAGCTGGTGTAGCTACATTAAAATCAGAAAAAAATTAAATTTATGGCAGAAATCATTGCCAGAGATAAAAGGTCATTACAATAATAAAGAGCTCAATTCATCCAGAAAATATAACAATTCTGACTTTATATGTATCTGATAATGTAGTCTCAAATATAGAGATGTCTGCAAGAACACCATCATAACAGAAAATTTTAACAACTGTCTTTCATAATTTATAGCTTAAACAAAAACAAAATTGTGGCAGATTAAAAAAAAACAGTAATAACAATATACTTAGCTAATAAGACTTGATCTCTAACAAGTAAAAAATATATACATTTTTCCAAGGAAATGCAGAACATTTAGGAATATTGAGTTTATACTGCCACTTAAACAGTTTTCACCAAGCCTCGGAAGATTGATATCACACAGACCATTTTCTCTACCACATACAATTTAGTTGAGAATGGATGGTGGAGTTAAAAGTACAAAGTCTGTAGGAACACAAAGGAAGAATCAACCATCACTTCCAGGGGCTAAGTATCAGTCAGCAAGTTAGAAGTCTGTCGGCAAAGAAACAGAATTGTATTCCTGTGCATATGCGAAAAGTGCATAGAGGATATTACAAAAAAAGGAGAGGAACTGGCATGAGCAAGGAGAAGTGAGCAGTTCATTGAAGTCGAGGTAGAATGTGGGTATATGTGGTACATGTATATATATATGTATGTGTGTGTGTACATATATACACATGAACATATATATGGGGGTGGGCCAAAGTAGGTTTATAGTTGTTTATATAGAAAAGACATGCAGGTTAAGACTGTTACAATAGCTTTACTAACTCAAAAGAAAGTCTCAGTGGCGCAGTGCACTTACGTTCAATCTCCTAAAGCCACAAATCGCTAGCCTTCATTGTTTACACGTTCCTGTAGTCCACTTCCTACATTCAAGGACAACTTGGCACAGAGACCTTCACAAACCTGCTTTGTGCACCTGTGTGTGTGTGTGTGTGTGTGTGTGTGTGTGTGTGTGTAAGGCAGGTAAGACAGTGGTCATAGACAGCCTGGAAATGAGCAATCTCAGTATCATGTCGTATCCAGTTGAAGAGTGTGGATTATAAAGTAAGCGACAGGAAATCAGTGAAGACTTTTAAGCAGGATTAAATATTATTATCTGACTCTAGAAGGAAAGTCTGGATATGTGGATTGTAGATGACTTATCAAATAGGCTGAAGAGAGGCATACTAGTTAGAAATTTTCAGGAAGCTGGCTGGTTACTTAATAAGGAAAATGTCCTTTGAAGAACCATTAACAGACCTTGCTTCCTAGAATCTCCCATTCCTGCAAACTGCATTTTCTTAAAAGCTCACTCACCGGCTATTGTTACCACCAGCCATCTTCAGACAGATGTTGGTTCTGCCTTCCCACTTTGATCTATAAATACCAACATTACCTTACTCTTATTACCCCATATTATAAGCCCCAAAGAGTGGCTAAAACACAGCTGTGATGATTAAGTTTTACTGAAAGACTACGGATAACAAAAATAAAACCATTTCAAAGGCATCGAACAAAGAGCTGAGCTTTATAGGTCACTGAATAACCAAGTTCACCAGATAAATGTGCATTTTGGAAAACAAACACTTGGGCCTATATTTATTGAGATTCCTTTCAGACCGGCCTCTCTTCCTAGTTAGGTTCCCTTCTCCGTTAGCACCCTGTCCTCAGGCCACCTTGCAGAGACAGAGCTGGCAAGTTCCCGCAGGCAGAGAATACTTTTGACTATGAGAAATCTGATCAAACTGTCAAAAATACAGAAAATCAGCTAAGAAAATTGTCAAACACAATTCATGATTCTGAGAGAGTGTAATGCAAGGGTTTCATGAAGCTAGAAAACCAAAATTTATCATCATTATTGCTAAAAACCCATAGTTTCCTTTCCCCAAATTTAAACGCTCTCGTCATAGCTAATCAGTGAAGACGATCATGTCTAGCTTCCAAAAACCATCTTTCCTTCATTTTTGAGGGTAACTGTGGGCATTTCTAAAAATCTCCACATCCCTCTTCATTCATAACCAGCCCCAGTCTTTTTTCCAGCTCCATGCTTCCCCAAATTATACCGAGATGACTTCCTAAACCTAAGAAAGAGAATGTATAAACCCATCCACAGTAATTCTAACCCCGCCCCTAATCCTAGGGCCACAGCTGCAAAGTCACGTTGGAATTCACTGCAGTATGGCCAGCATCACAGCAATCCGCCACCCCCGCCCCCGAAAAAAAAACCATGACTACTTCTTGAAACAAGAGAACATTAGACACAAATTTAGATTAGAGAAGAAGAAAACTTGATCTAGGGTGTCAACAGAAGGTGTGGTGGGAAGAACTCAGACTATGCAGGATGATAGCATGTCGATCAATCCAATGAGTAGGGTGAGTCAGTGGGATAAATGGAAAAGGGTCCTAAGAGCTCCAGCTTGGAAATGAACGGTGACATGCCAAACAAACAACATACCTCAGTGAAGCACACGTCTTGTCATGTAAAATGTAGACCCTGGGTTATTTAAAATCAAAGAGAAGGACAGAAAATCAGGTCAAGTCCAAGGTTCTCTTGAGGTATGAGCATAATATTTACTGTTTATGTTAAAGATTTTATTTATTCATTTTCTTTAGAGAGAGGGGCGAGAAAGAGAGAGAAAGGTTCATGTGAGAGAGGAATATGGGTCAGTTGCCTCTTGCATGTCTGGGACCCAGCCCACAACCCATGCATGTGCCATGACTGGGAATTAAACCCACGACATTTCACTTCAGGGAGCAATGCCCAACCGATTTATTATGGAAACTTTTCAAATATAAAGGTAGAGAATATAATCTACATAACTCCCACGTGTTCCTCACTCAGCTTCTATAACTGTTAACATAGGGCCATCTTCCTTTATCCACACCTATCCCTAGCTCCCCTTCCCGCACAGATGATTTTAAAGCGAATCTTATTTTTCAATGAAGCTTTAAATGACTATTAACTTCCCCACATTTTCGTTGATGTTTCTTCTTGTTACTTTTATTCATTTGTGCTCCAATGCGATTCACCAGAAAACCAGAAGTGGAAAAAATGGGATTTCAGCCTGTGGCATGTTGATCGCACTGTGCACGCTGGACAACACCGGAGTCCCACACTACAATTTTGAATGACCACGGAGTTTGATGTAGACTGGGTAGTGCGTCTCAGGAAACATCCAACATTGATACAAAACAGGCAAAAACATCATACTCTGAGCACATTCACAAATAATTTTACTAGAATGCGAGTCTACGAAATCAACTTGAAGTATAGCATTCACTAATCATCTGAGGCAGTGTGTTATCACGTATAATACTAAATTTTTAGCATGTTTGCATCATGTCTTTCTAAATGTTTCTGGAATTTTTTTCAGGGGCATGTTAATAAGAAATGCATTAAAAGAAAACACACAAGAAACACTGCTAGTTACCAATGTTAAACATTTTTAAGCCAGTTGTGTTTTTATTTATTATGTATTAAGAGCTGTTCTTGTTTTAGGAATCAAGTGAAATAAATGTATATATTTGTACACATATATGTAGCAACATATTTGTATTTATAAAATGAAAGGTTTGTATGGTAATTGTATTCAGAAGAGAATGAACTTCAACTTCACTTGCCACATATCAAGAAATATGTTTAACTTAATCCAGCTATGTATTCCCAGCCATGATTATAATATGCCTGTAATTTCTCCCAGGAATGACCTCATGATGAGGATCTTCATCATTAAGACCCAAGACAGTGCACAGAACTGCTTCCTCTTGGAACCACGACAAAGCATCAAATGCCAAAACTTGATGAGATGAGATAAAGTATTTCAAGTCTAACTGCCTCGGTGGCTTCGAGCAATCAAGTGATCAAAACATTGATTTTACAAACTGGATCTAAAAAAAGTTCAACAAAATGCTGGTTATAATGATCTCATTAATTTTAACGCTCCATAAAATAATGTCTCCATGCCCGGCAAAAGTAACAGGCATTAAAAAGGCAGAGACTTACAAATGTGGGTGATCATTTTCCACAAAGGCCAATTTGATTACAATAAAAATAATAATGATGATTTCAGGCAGAACGTCTTAGAACAAGTAAAGGTTCTGATAATGTGAGTGCTAATAGCTGCCTTTTACTCTAGGAGTTGAGTGGGGGTCCTTTTGTGGCAAACAGGTTTACAAGTTGCGCAGCTGTTACATGCGGTGGAAGCCACGCCCACAGCATGGGCACATACAGCACGTCAAACTCTGAACTGTGCAGCCCTTGGCCAATTAAAGGAAACGCATACAGAGGTACAAGCTGTTCAGAAGAGATGTGAAATACTGAGGCATGCCCACTGAAACATTATGAAAATAATTGAGCCTCTGCAAAAGATCTTAATAATCTTTAGGTATATAATCACTTATAACCACTAATTCTTTATACAAGTATTTAAGAATAGTGAAAGTATTTTGAGAGTAGGAATTAGGTTAAGACACAAGTATATTTGTTAGAGATGGGCCACAAATCTCCCCCTAAGCTTTCAAGCAACTAAGGCAAAGGGGCAGTATAATGAGCTTCATGATTGAAAGGGTTCATAAGATTAAATACCAAACCAGTTTCGTAGAAGTCTAACTAATTCCAGTACACAGACTAGATATAATTTCTCTTTCATGAGTCCCATGTTGAGAGGAAGGTAGAGACCCAGAACATAATGCAGTAAGTCTTAAGTAAGCTATTTCTTTCCTTGAATGAGTCCGCTTCTCCTTCTGACTTGGGTTTTAAGAGACTCGTGGACTCTGAGTAGATATAGAACTGTGTAATCACAATGACAACAGTATTTTCCATTTATGACACTGATTTATTATATATAGCATAGTTCACACACACACACAAAAATCTTGCTTATAGCAGCTGAATTGGTTGTTTTTACCCAAGAAAGAATCAAAGGCTCTTTTATCTTAGGCATATAATATGTATTTTTCTAACCATTCTATAAAATACATGGGAGTTTAAAAGCCAATGTGAAAAGAAGTTAGGCAATGATAATGTGGGGGTTAGTACATGAAGCTCTACATGCCTCCAGAAAAGAAGAATATAGTAGGCTCTGAGCGCTTACCAATTTCAAGTTTGCACTTTTACCTGTTTCGGAGTAACCAGAATGTGTGAGACATACAGCCATTAATAATTCAGCGGACACACTGACAAAGCAGATACGCTTATGCAAGGCCCTAGCAGTTTAAGTCAACCTGATCCATAACCCAGAAGGCAAAACTCAGCTCAGCCTGATTATAATCTCTTCTCCATGTCACTTAGCAGTCACTTGGTGAATGATGGAAACTGTGCTTCTTTGAGGGTCTTCTAGAGGAACGCCAATACCTAGTTCTGATGATGAAAGGGAAGAGATGCAAGAAAATGACAGGTCTTAGGGAGAAAATATGTGTTATTAGATAAATCATACCCTTTAGTTAGACTCTTAAATGTGGAGACTTGCAAAGGTTTTGAAAAGCATTCCTCAAAAAAGGTATTATTCAATATTGACCCCATTATGAATATAAAAGAAATGTTTCTCCAGAATAATATTGAGTTATCTGTATATCATCATTTGTAATTCCCAGTATAAATACAATTTGGAAAAAATGACACAAAAGATCACATTAAGATTCAAAACTAAATTTATATTACAATCACACTTAATTCTGTTAAGTCTTTAAATTTTTATTAAGAATTGTAGTTTTATTATGGATTAAATTGTGTTATTTATATCCAGATTTTTGGGATATTGTAAAAGCTAAGCATTTAATAATGTTAATGTAAGTATAATCATTCAGATCTATTTTTTTTTATTTCAAGACCAATAATTAATTAACTCCAAATGTACTCCAGGCTGGATTGTTAAATCCATGTTAGAGGTTAAGTCCAATTTACATTCCTAAAAAAATCAAAATTATTTGCAGTGATCTAAGAGGTAGAATAATGAAGGAGAATAGTGGAGTTGGACAAGATTCTTCGTGTTTATTTTAAAGGATTGGTACAGGTTATCAAACTGTTATCCAGTGGCCTAAATTCATGGTTTATCTATCATTTTCTCTTAGTGTTTTATTTATAAATATCAACCAATGGTAACTCAGTTCAAAGGAACCGATTAGGAATGAGTATCTTAGTTGAAAATAAAATGTGAAGCGTGAACAGTATTCTGTGCAAGAGTAAATACCCTGACTATAGCTCAAACACCTTCACTTTGATTTGAAACTTCTGCCACCAAAAGTTCTAGGAACTTCCTGCAGTTCTGGCCTGCGTGCTGGATAAGAGCATAGTATTTGGAAACAGAGGGCCTGGGTTTGAGTTCTCATTCCACTATTCACTCACCTCATGATCCTAGGCATTTCAGGTGATTTTTCTGGGTCTCCATTGTGGTACCCATAAACCGAGAATACAGTTGTCATCAGACAAACCTCTTATCATGTTCAGACAAGGTAATACCTGGGAATTTTTTTTAAAAAACTATTTGAACTTTATCAACTTGAAAATGATTTTCAACCAGGAGGGCACACACAAAAAAAGTCATTCTCAAAAATTTTCTCAGACTTACAAGATAAGAGACCGATGCTCTGAGGTTTTCACCGGTGTTTCTCTGTCCTACCATTCTAGGCAGTGTCCTGGGGCCAACTGTGGGGCCAGCGGGAAGCAGAATGGATAGAGCCCCTGCCCTGTCTTGCCCCAACTGGAGCTCTTCCCCTCTTCTTGGTTTCAGATATTGTGGGTGTTTGGAAGACATCTTTTGAACAAATTCTTCAGCTAAAAAGGATTACGATGATAGCCACGAATCAAATGCAAGCCCCGCCCTGCCATACCACCATCCCCTGAGAAACCTGAGGCAGAGGACAGTGGCATGTGCCCAAGATGCCACCTCTGGCAGACAGCAAAGCCCGGGTTTGTACGTCAGCCAGCTCACGGCCTTTTCCACCGCACAAGTCACTCCCCCTAATGGTGACAAATTGTTAGATCTGGGGTGAGAGCTTTGGTTCTTTGGGGTGCCTGTGACTTTTGACTCCTGCTGAACTTAATTTTGGTGTGAGGTGATTATTTCAATGAATGTCGATGGCTGAAGCTTGAGCTCTTGTTTCACAGATGGACATCACCATGGCAATTAAAGCCTTTCTGGCTGGATAACGAAATCCCTTATTGTTAAAGCTTCTGATGTCAGGTTGGCACAGAGCACTCCAGATAACCTATTTAGTACCAGCAAAGCCATGCAACTGCTACAAAACATGATCAGTATTTTTCAGAGTGAATCTACAATAATACTGTTTAGGAGGGTCAATAAAATTCTCGAGTCGTGATGCTATTTTTAATATTTAGGGTGCAAGCCTGTAATTCTCTTGAAGGGATGGATGGTGGTCCTCAAAGTTGCTCATTCTATGGTTCCCCTAGATGTCTCTAGTAAGATTTATTAAGGTTATAAGGTTGTCTCATGCTTCTAAACACTTGTCATGAAAAAGAAAAGAGACAAAGTAGTGAAATAAAAACTTAGATGTTAGTATATTAAAATCTACATTTAGGTAAAACAATACAGCTGACTTTTAGTCACAGAGATTTCAAAGCTAAGAATTTTACCACAAATCAAGCACAGTTCTCAACAATTAAACGTATACACCTTTATTTTAATACATACACATTTATTCATTTATACAGTTGACCTATTTAAATGCATGGACTCAAAAACTTCACAGAGATTTGAACAAAAGTGCATGGTCATTTTCCTTAACAACTTAGAGTTGTAAGCTCTGCCAAATCGTATTTTAGCTGAAATTCCAATACAGTAAGAGAAGCACTAAATATCATAGAAAAGGAATGCCCCTAAAGACACAAGCTGATTTATTATTGTCTTACAGCATTAAGCCATCTTGTAGAGCTGTGAATTTGAATCCATAAATCTTCAAATATTCTTTTAAGTGGACCTTCAAAATTTGATGTATTTTCAACTGGTAAAGTCTGTAGATCAGCAAAGCTCCAATAGCCAGTGTGGAGATTGGAATACATGCTAGTGATGACAGTGGGCCACTAATGATTTCCTTAGCAGTCATTTGCACAACTTAACTCAAACGTATTTTTCTTAATTCTTTTCCACTCATATCAAAAGTGTTCCCTCACTGCTCCTAACTGCATTAAAAAAGCATGTATCACTACTTCTACTTGCAATTCATTTCAACTTCAATGCAACAAGCCTATTCTTTGAATACAAAGAAATCAAGGTTAACTGTTGGTACATCTTCATGACTGGTCCTCTTACCAGAAGAGAATTAGAACTAGACCTGGATGGAAGGAAGTTTTAATTCTTCTAGATGTGAAACAGGTCAAATCATTCAGTATCCACAAATATGTTTCCTTCTTCTAAGCCAAGAAATGAATATGTAAGGCAGATTGCTAAAAATATGACATTTGTTAGAGTGTACTATTTTTCACTATGGGATGACTAGCAAAAAATACCACCTACTTATACTCATCATAACGCCTCCTACACTGCAGCAAGCCTGACTTTCCTGGGCTGAGTATCTTATTGATGAAAAGAATTTTTTTTAGAATTCTCCTAAGCACCAACTCTCTTATTTGATTGAAATTATAGATGACTGCACTATGAGACTTGGTTTAAGGCCTCAGCAATTTTGAATCAACCACTTGTTAAAAGACCTATGCAATTTTTTTTTGCTAGATTATTATTTCCCACCCATGCAACTTTCTTAATGACCTAATTGTATTATTCTGGGAAGCTTTTTCTTGTCTATCTAGGGCAAGTGTCAAGTTCTTAATAGATGAAATTTTACTTTTATCAGAGAGATAATATTAAGCATCAGTGACTGGACTACATTTAATTAACTCAAACAAATACAATTACATGTATTGAAAAGTTGTTTTATGCATTTCAGGGTCTACTACATAGTTTATAATTTCTGTATCTTCCAAAATGATAATTAAGAATGCATTTCAGAAGGATATTGTTTACATTCTGCAAGTAATAAAAACACCCATTTTAACTTCTAGCCATTCATTCCATTAAAGCAACAGTCCTGACAAATAAGTAAACACCAGGATCAAACAACATTGCAAAAATTGTGCTGCTCAATTTTGTGTTTTATGCTTTTGATCTTAAATTACAACTACCTACAAATATACACCTAGCATCTGAAAGAATACTTTCTCGATTGCCAAACTAATACAGTGAATTAACACTTGTATTTCAAAAGCTCAGTTAAAGAATCATCAAAGTCATGTGCAATATTTAAATATACCCATTTACTCAGCCTACTATCTCATAAATAAGTGCTACAAAAAGCAAATTTATAAGTGTTAGCTCTAGAAATTAGCAGCGTTCTCTGTTCCAGGCCATCGTATGTATACATTGTTTAAAAGAGGGGACAACAACAGAGCTAAAATAAAAGCTAAAGTGATTATTTGAAATACCAACTCCTCAAAGAGCTCAATAACTCAGAGGGATTCCGATAGAGGGCATTTTATCTAACATCAGTATTCATTAACACCCACATTTCCAAAGCAGTAACCCATATTTTGTGTTGTTTGATGTTGTTTCTTCTTTAAAACAAACACCAGGGCAAAATCCAGGCAAAGTTTACACATTTATTGGCAAAAGAGAGAGACAGAGATCAAAGGGAAAGGAACAGACAGAAATTCTTTGGATGAGCACTCTCTCCCTGTTCAGCACCGACCTGTTTCATCAGGCACTGGAGTGAAGACCAGAAGATGAAACACGCTCACCTTCATTAGCAAGTCCTGCACACGTAACTATATTTTACTTTCCCAGCAGTAAATCTTTTAATATGCAGAGTATGTTCAGTTCTGTGATAATGGCAGCCATGGCTTAACACTTCATTATTAAACCTTATTTTCAGTTTAAAAACTTGCAAAAAACAACACCATTGACTGAACAGAATATTTTTAAAAATTGATGTTCATACACGCAGCACAACGAATGTATATTTCTGTTTAAAATCTCCTAAAGAGAAGAGACTTTACTGAAAAGATAAAGCCTTAGCCTAATCTTTCTTTCCTAAAACCTAAGGTAAGCAACTTTACCAACTAATGACGCCAGTGGTCTAAAATTAAGCCAAATGGTATTCTCATGTACACTTATTTGTTTATCCAATTTCAGTGAACATTGGTTTTCTTTTCATGTCATTTAAAGCATCACAAAAACAAAAGTTCTTATGTGGACTGGCCTTAATGGAAGCATCCTTGGAGCATGGGAGAAATGTCAACAAGGAACTCATGTCAACAGTAAGTATCCCTAGCTCTCCCCGCCCCCTGCCCCTCTCTGCTGACCACCATGAGGGTCTCCTCAGCAAGACGCCACCAGAGAATAACTTCCAGGGGAACTGTCTACAAAACCCAAGCCAACGGACTCTGCTGGTATGAGGAAAGCCAGGTGAGGTCTTCCACACGCGGTGGCCCACCTGCACAAAGTCTACACGTGCCAGAGTGCAGGTGTTCCAGAGCCTTCGTGTTCCACAAGGGTAGTCAAACCTGACAACACAAATTTATTTCCCTAACTGGAAGCTCTCATTTTTCTTTTACACGAAGCTTGACTACCTTTCCTTTCTTGCCAGTTTTGACTCTCAGCAGGGGCTTGCCCCGACATAACTTTTCAGCAACCTCAACAGATCTTTGCCTCTAACACCTTTTGTGTCTTCCCAGTCATTGCCAGTGCAGACCCTTACACCCAAGTCCTTTCCACTTCCATCCTCTGCTGCTCCTCCCCAAAGCCTGGCACACCCTGGCTGTGAGAATCTGAATGTGGTTTTGGGGTTAAGCTAGGATCTTCTTCTAAAGTTGACATAAGTTTCCACAGTGGGTTTGATCTTCGACTCATTTAAGTGGGGCCAGGGTTCAGTGGGGAATAAACTAGTAGGCAACTAATAGGATATCAGGGGAAATGATGATCCCTAATCATTTTCCCTTCCATTTCTCGCAAACAGCTTTCCTCTGTGCCATACCCTATGTTTAACAAAAAAATAATCTAGAGACTTTGCCTAGCATGAAATATACATCACAGACCTGTGTTCTTTGCACCTCAGAACCTACGCAGTGACTGGGATGGCTGGGAGAAGGGAGCAAAGGATCCTTTGGTACACAAATGCCATGTGTCCTATGTCAGTGTGGTACAGGGATAACAGGAGGTCTCTATTCCAGGCCAAGGTTAATTGACTGCAACCTTAGCCATAACAGAAACTTGTTGTTCCCCAGCTTTAACTGGAGGAGCAAATATGCTTCATCTCTACTTCCCTTTTTCCAGCGAACCCAGAGTCTTAATGAAGTGGCAGGTAAGTTCTGATCCTCCCCTCCCCACCGCCTTCACCTGCATCAGCCCAACACCAGACGGCATTGCTCCGTCCCTTCTCCCTTCTTCTGAGTAATCAGAGCACCTGGGCAGGAAACCTGGGCCCCACATGCCAGGAGAACGGGGTTCCTGGGCTGGGCATGTTCCGTGGCCGTGGCAGGGTCAGAGAGCCGGCTGCAGATGGAGCCTTTGGCCCTGCACAGGGGACTTCTCCAACGCCCTCAGCTTACTGGGCAAATGCATTCCTCTGACATTTCCGGGAAAACCTCTACTGGTCAAGTTTCCCCAGTGGGTAAGGGTGACTAAAATCCTCACCTGAACAAAGAGTCCATCTGGATTGAATCTCTAATAATAGATGAATAAACTTGGAAGCAACATACTAGAGTGCAGAAAATGCCTAGTGATGAGGAAGGGTGACGAGTATAAAAGGATGGATGTTCCCTTCCCGCTTTTTCATTTCCAGTGAGCGGGACATTTAAATTATTTTCTGGTTTGTTGTTGTGTGTGTGTGTGTGTTTTAAACAAGCATTGCAGGCAGCAGTGGGTAAACCCCACAGGCAGAGGGGTAAACTGTCAGTCTGTACGTTCCCCCCAGCCAGCCCCTCGCAGCTGAGCAGGGACCCTGGAGGGAGGGGGCGCAGTGGGGGTACCCGGGTGGGCAGCGGGGGCTCCGAGCTGGTGCGGGACAGTGTGCTCCGACAGCAGGGGAAAGGGACACAGGGAGCCTGCCCAGGCGACTATCCGGGCCCCCACCCCGCAGCCCAGACCAGCTCTAGCCTCCTCCCCACTTCCTAGACCCGCTGCCACGCCAGGACCGTCAGAGACCACGGTCCTGGGTGCCGGCATCGCCTGGGCCAGCAGGGGACCTCTCCAGTCCTCTCACGTGCTGCCAGTCTATCCGCTCCCCACCCCATCCCCCCCAGGGATGTTCTCGAGCAGGAGTTCGCACCCAGGGCCACGCAACTGTGGGTGAGACCTGGCCAGCCGCGGGGGGAGAGAGGGTCTGGCTAAGTGCTGGAATGGAATAAGCGGCCGTGAATCTCCCAGCGGAAATAGGCTGTCCCCGTGCAGGCCGGGGCAGAAGCGCTCCGGGAGTGGCCAGAGGAGGCAGGGTGGCCGCCCCGCTGGGGCAACTTCGCCGGGCAGCCAGGCGACAGCGGTCAGAGACTGCGCTGCCACCGCCACGCTGCCCGGAGCGAGGGTACGGCGGCGCCGGGTCTCGTGCCCTAAGTGCTGCTGTAACTGAACCGGAGGACAGGGTGACTGCTGTCGGGAGGAGCCGGCAGGGAGGGGAGCCCAGCCCGGGCGCGCCAGCCACTCCGGAAAGCCGCCCTCCACGTCCTCGACCCTGGGAAGGGTGCCTGCGCTCGGGGACGCTTCGCTCCAAGAGCCCCCTGGCCGTCCCACGGGGCCACCAACTATTCCAGCAGCGCGAGGAAGAGGCAGAGAAAAAAGAAAGAGAGCAGAGGAAAGAGCAGGGAGCGCCGGAGAGGAAGGAACGGAGCCGTCCGGAGGACCACGTACCTTGAGCTCCTCGATGTCCAGGCTTGTTGATCTGTCCATGGAGCGAAACTGGAGGAAGTGGAGAGGAACCGGGCAAGTTGTACCGAAACACAATCTAGTCTTTCAGTCTCCAGCCTAAACTCAGCTTTATCCTCCTCCAAGCCCCGGCAGCTCCTCTCAGTCGCATCTCCGTGATCACGCCGCCTCCACCGGTTAAAAATGATGAAAATAAATAAACGATAATTATAATTCACTTTGTTTTACTTCCTCAAAAATTTAGTGACAGGTGATCTTGACCGTGGTGCAACGCAGCTCAGTTGAATCAAGCAAGGGTGGGGTGTGTGTGTGTGGGGAGCGGGGGGGGGGGAATCCACGCTATTTAAGATTACTTCTTCTGCAATAAGCTTAGAAACCAGCGAATTGCTGCATCCCAAGAAAAAAAGCGGCTCCCCTGGACAGCATCATGCGGCAAATTTCAAGCAAATGTGTTCAAACTGGAGCGAAGTGTCTATGATGAAAGCCTTCCTCCGCCAGGCTGACTCGGGGAGCTAATTTCGCACCCTGTGAGTCCCAGGCTTCAGCAGTGCTCTCAGTGTCTCTGGCGAGATCACCAAATCCCCGAAGTCCTGCAGAAGACTTAAAAAAATGTCTTGCAGCCGAGAGGTATTCTCTCAGTGGAGAAAAGAAGATAAAGTCTGAAGGAAGCGTTCTCCTTGGAAGGTTATGCTAAAAGAGTTGGGAACATAGGAGGTGGCTCCTACAGAGGAGAGGAAAGAGAGAGAGAGAAAGCCAGAGAGAGAAAATTTTTCCTTCCTGCTTTGCTGTTCTACTGGCCTTCGCCACCAGGTGACTGACTGCACTTCTCTCTTCCCACAGCCAGCACTAAGGGGATTTCTCTCATCTGTCAAAAAGCAACATTTCCTCTCCAGACAAATACTATGCTGCTGGGTCTTAAAGACTGCCCTCTGCCCGGAATCCACTAGGTGACAAGCATTTTAATTCATTTCCCATGTCTCCTCATCGTCTTCCCGTATCTGGGAAGAACATGCATGTTCTTGTATTCATGCACATGTATTCACGTCTCTGCTGCTTCCAGGGCCATGGAATTTTTCCAACTTAAGAAAGCCTTTTAAAGAAAGTGACAAATAGAAATATTAAAGGAAATTTCCTGCAGTAATGATTCTTATGGTAAAGCAATCTTTTATTCGCATTTTTTTTCTTTAAATAGACAGTGAGCATTCAGTACACTTAACTTGTAGGGTGTGCATTTAGGGGGAAAGGCTCATTTTCTTCATTTAAATGTCTCAGTGTTAAAGCTTGACTTTTGAAAGGATTTGAACAGTCTCCTTTTCTTTTATTATGACACATAAGCTAGTGAGACATAAAAATGTTTTTTGATTCAGAAAAAGAGCTGAGTAAGTAATTAAATTTGTTTCTAAAAAATATCTTTTTTTTTTTTTTTGCAGATTTAGAGGTTCTCCATCCAGTCTTCTGGGCTCTGCCTCTCACTTCACCTTCGCCCTCCTCCCTGTCTGTCCCCCAGCCACACGGTCTACCTGTGCACCTGCCGCAGGCTCTTGTCCCTCATTCAGGACAGCGCTCTCGCCCTCCTCGCAAGTTCAACCCTCATGCTTCAGACTAAACTCACCTGTTCACAGAGGATTTTCCTCAGGTGAGTCCCTCAGGTATTTTCCTCCTCTGTCGTGTCTTCATAGCAGTCAGTTCAGTTTATCACTACTGAATTTGTGCATCTGTGATCTATTTGTTTGTCTAATTCTTCCAGTAGACCACGAGCTCTGGAGGTCAAGCTCTGTACCTTTCTTATTCAGCAATATATCCCAGGAGTCTAGCATGTACTAAGCACATAAAAATGCCTGGGATAAACAAGTATGTCTGGGAAGAACCTCTAGTGGTCACCATTCTAATGTCTAAACTTTCATGACTTCCTCTCCCTCTACACACAAATGCCAGTTTACCCCCTCCCAGTCTGCAGAAAAGCCTAGAAGGCTCAGCTTTATCATCAAGCTTGAAGAGTTCTTTAGTTTAAGCCTGTTCTCTTCCAAAAACTTATCAAAGCTAGCTTTCTTTCAAACTTTGACTTGTGTCTACAGCTTTCCAGGTTAACACCAAATACACGATAGTCCATAATTAGCAGATCTGAACATCAAATTCTCAAAATAAATTTTAAATATTCATTTTACATAATTATTTTACATAATATATGATAAAATATCAGGTTTCGGGTTGAGAGCAAATGAACTTATATAAAATGTATAACGCTTTAATAACTTCGTTTCCAAAAATTATCAGCAATTCAACATGAATACCAATTATGTATGGTTTTTAAAGTCAAGTTTTTCCATATAAAGTAATTTTACATTTCCTATCAGCTTGTTATGGCCTAAGCTTTAGAAAAATGAATATAATAAGCAAATTTATTTTGAGCATATTGATAGTGATAGTATCTCTTAGATCACTTTAAAATTTGCAATTGTGGAAACACAGTTCAAGAAAGATAGCTTCACCTAGCTGGTGTAGCTCAGTGGATTGAGTGCGGGCTGCGAACCAAAGTGTCACAGGTTCTATTCCCAGTCAGGGCACATGCCTGGGTTGCAGGCCATGACCTCCAGCAACCGCACATTGATGTTTCTCTCTCTCTCTATCTCCCTCCCTTCCCTCTCTAAAAATAAATAAATAAAATCTTTAAAAAAAAAGAAAGAAAGAAAGAGAGCTTCAAATATAAAATGAAGTTTAATCACCATTCAAAAAAGGCAGACTCCACAGAGTTTCTTAGTATGGCATAAAATCATAGTTGGAAAAGAAAGTGATATATTTAACAGTAAAGGCTAAATCATAGCCTTTACTATAATCATAGTAAGCCTAATCATATTTTTAAAAAGTTATAGATGTAATGACTTTAACTCATCATTAATAATATGAAATGATGTTCAACATTTCATGTTGACCAGATTGGCATTACATGAGTTATAGAAACTGGAGGTGATTTCCACATCAGTTCCAAATCTGAGTCTTAGTATCTACCCAGAGACTTTCCATTCTTTCACTATTTCATAAATTCTTATGCAAATTTATGAGGATAAAATTTCCTATCATCAAAAATGGAATTTAATCATAAAAGATGATGTGCTGAATTCTATTTATATTACTTTTTAAGGAAATCAGAACTCAATTCCACTTCAACTGACATGTGAGTAAGTGAGACAATCATCCAAAAATGTAGTAACTTTAAAGAATTGGAAACAGGGCAATGGGACAATGGGGACAGGAATTGAGAAAAGGGATTTATCTAAATGCCCTGAACCACAGTTTCAAGACGAAGACAACTACCCGTGGCTGCTCCCGGAGACCACGCCGGCACATAGCAGGGTATGTGAAAGCAGCAAGATTCAATTTTAGCAAAGGTGTACAACTCACAGACAAACTGCAAATAGCAGTTACAACCCCCAAGCAGGGGCAAGACAGCGTGGCAACACTTGCAGGTCGTGAGATGCTACAGTTCAGAATCACTGGTCTGTGGACACATTCGTCAACGTCACCTTCCACCAGGAGGGTAAAGCAAATGTGCATGTGCCACTATGAGGTTCTTATGTTAACTAATTTGCAGAAGTGTGGACCTTATAGATATTTTTTTCCCGGTAGACAAGACAATTTCTATTCATCATGTATGGTTTAAGAATATAGTTCACAATGTTGTGGGCCTCCCACTCTCACAACTCTCTAGCCAGTTTTCCATTTTTTTGTGTGCCTTTATTTTATTTTTTTTTAGTTGACTACACAGTAAGATCATATTTTATTTAAATTTTCTGTAATTATTAAATGAAAATGGGATATTATGATTCATTAGTATAGAGTAATAGAAAATTTACTTGCATAGTTGACCCCAGTTCATTCCTAGCATCCTACATTTCTGTTCATACACTCTAAACGCTTGCCCCAGAAAAGGTTTATTTCTCAAAAATTTTACTTTTTGTTCCATGGTATTTTAAACATAGACAACAGAACATACTAAAATATAAAATATTAGACTTTTATGAGTAAGAGATGTAATTCTTGATAAGTGAATCGATGAGGAAGATACAATAAGTGAGTATTGTGACATAGCAGGAAAGACATCGTTTGGCTCTTCCCCAAAGTGACCATCTCTATGACAGCATGGATATGCATTCCTTATTTAGAAAAAAAAAACTACATTGAAATTAGCTAAAAGAATCTGCTCACTTTCAACTCCATACTGTGTTCCCACTCCAACTTTTCTTTAATAAAAAAAGAGAAAAGGAAGAAAAGGAAAAGAAAAATTGGAGAAGTCAGACAACAAGAGAAAGTAAAAGATAAAAAGAGTAAGAGACACAGACATGCCTACACAGACATCCCAAAAAAGAAGCCAGAAGATATCATGAAAGCTACCAAAAAATTGAAACTAGGAACATAAACCCCTGTCCTTTTAGACTTCATGGAAAAATATTGATAAATGCATGTTTTAGGTAAAATTATATTCAATAATTTAGCCATATGACTTTAAAAGTAACCATATCATGAAAATACATTTTTATATAGTAGTCTTACAAGATAATGAAGATCTTCTTTGCAGAATTTAGAGATGTGTGGTAAATACTGTTTTAAAAGCGTCCCCCAAGTCATCATTAATTGCATCTCAGAGTCATGAACATTGATAGTCGGAGTTTGAAATTTTAGGGAAAAAACCACCTCAAAATGTTAAACTTGCCATGCAGTATAAGAAATAGAAACATAACAAAAATGCAAAAGAAAATAGCCTGATCAAAACTTGCATTCAAGCTCACAACAAATGCACAGCAACTAACATTGTAACAAAGTAGTAGTTCACATGAAATAGAAGTAGGCCAGCACATGTCAAAGAGCACGCACTGTAAAACATACACGGGGAGGAAATGTTGTCAAACGTCTTCAGTCAAGGTGCTTTGATCCTCACTGCGCTTTTCCATCAAAAATGATTATCAATTTACCTAAAGCTGTACGTGGTCAGAAATAGTGAGCCCTAATAATCACCACCATACGCCACATACCAAAGTCTGAAGAATTTTCTAAATCTCCACCTTCATCGTCAAACCAACAATCTTTGTATTAGAAAAAAGGAAAGCCTCTGGCCTTATTATTCATGTGGACAGTGTGAGTTGGTTCGTTGAAGTTCAAAAGCTCAATTTTTTTTAGCAAAATGAATATCTGTAAACAGACCTAATACCAATTTTTTAAACTAAGCTTTTGCGCTTAGAGAAGTGACTTTTCTGAAAATATTTTCTATTGCAGTAGAAGAATCTAAAATCGCTACGCCCGACCACCTATACACACAGAGGGAGAAACCAACATAATACCAATAACAATGAAGCCTCCAAAAACTGTCAGTGTTTCAATGTGCTCTACTGGCACCTTTCTAACAAGAAGTGGAGAAATATGAGAGACAGAGCCACAGATATGGAGGAGGATGAGTAAAACAGTAACTGATTCTAAAAGAACAGTCTGAATAGCCAGGAAAAACTGAAAGGAATATTGGCCTTGGATGAAGTACATTTGGAGTGAAAAAGAAAATCTAAGAATCTAGAAGAAAATAATGTGATTAAATTCTAAAACAAGCCACCTATTTTCAGTTAACTTCTCCTTTTAAAATTTCCCTATTCTGAGAATAACCAAAATAATACCATAAAATGGAACGTTATTGTTTTATGGTCTGTTTACTAGCATACCATTGTTGTTTGAAACTCTGTTTTAGGAAACTAATGTGAAATTTCTTCCCTTTTTATTCTCTTGTCTGCACTAAATAAAATAAAAATAATGATTAAAGGACAAGGCCATAGTAATCAAAACAGTATGGCACATAAAAATAGACATAGATCAATGGAACAGAACTGAGAGCTCAGAAATAAACCCACAACTTTATAGTCAATTAATACATGACAGAGGTAGCAAGCACATATAATGGGATAAAGGTGTTTTATTTAAGAAATGGTGTTGGGAAAATTAAACAGATGCATGCCAAAAATGAAACTAGACCACCTGCATACACCATTCACACGAATAAACTAAAAATGGATTAAAGATTTAAATGTTAGACTGGAAACCATAAAAATCCTAGAAGAAAACATAGGTAGTAAAATCTTGGACATTTGCTATAGCAATATTTTTTTCTGGTGTATTGCCTAGGACAAGGGAAACAAAAGAAAAAATAAACAAATGGGACTACGTCAAATGACAAAGTTTTTGTACAGCAGAGGAAGTCATCAAGAAAATAAAAAGACAACCCATGGAATGGAAGAACATGTGTGCCAATGATACATCTGATAAGGGTTTAGCATCCAAAATTTACAAGGAACTTAGAAAAGTCAACGCCAAAAAAACAAACACTCCAATTAAATAATAGGCAAATGACCTAAACAGTTCTCCAAACAGGATATACATATGGCCAACAGACATATGAAAGGCTGCTCAACATCACTACGCATCAGAGAAATGCAAATTAAAGTCACAGTGAGATATTACCTTATTCCTGTCAGAATGACTGTCATCAGTACACCAACAAAAGTGCTGGCAAGGACATGGAGAAAGGGGAACCCTCATGCACTGCTGATAGGAATTCAGGGTGCAGCCGCTGTGGAAAGCAATAGGGAGCCACCTCAAAAAATTAAATAGAACTGCCTTATGACCCAGCAAGTCCACTTCTGGGAATATATCCAAAGAAACCTGAAACATTAATTCAAAAGAATATATATACTCCTATGTTCATGCAGTGTCATTTACAATCACCAAAATTTGGAAGTAGCCCAAGTGCCCATCGGTAGATGAATGGGTAAAAAAACTGCAGGCCATTTACACAATAGAATACTATTAGACATAAAAAAGAAGGGAATCTCACCTCTTGTGACAGCATGGATAATCTGGAAAGTATTATAAGTGAAATAAGCCAGTCAGAGAAAAACAAGTACCACATGACTTCACTTCTATGTGGAATCTAACGAACAAAATAAACTTAACAAAATGCAGACAGACTCATGGGTACGGAGAACAGACTGCCAGCTGTCAGGGTGGAGGGGCTTGGGGGCTGGATGAGAAGGGCAAAGGGATGAAACAAAGGGAAAAAGAAAGACTCATGGGCGCAGACAACAGCACGGTGATGGCCAGAGGGAAGGGGCAGTAGGGGAGGTAGAAGAGGGTGACCAAGACTCTCTTGTGATGGAAGACTTGACTTGGGATGATGAACACATAATACAATATAGAGATGATGGATTGTAGAACTGTACACCTGAAACTTATATCATTTTATTAATGTCAATACATTCAATAAAAAATAAATTAAAAATGATTAAAATGAATAAAATTAAATTTAATAAGCTAATCTCTTATGATGTACCTTAACAAAGTGCTTATATATAACACTGAATTCCAAAGAATATGCTATAGCTAAATAACAACAATAATATTTTAATGTTTTTTAATTCATTCTTATTTTAAAGGATGGAACAGGGTCCAAAGTGTTTGCAAGCTTAAATTTTACTAATATCTGTTGGCAACGAGTTCCCTATTATCATCAACATGTGGTATTGTCATGGACCTTTAAAACTTTGACAGTTTTCTTTAAGAAGAGAATTTCAAGTTGTTGGTTACTGTTAAGATTCTTATATCTTATGTTTTTCAGAGTTCTCCAATAACTTAGAATAAAACCTAAAAAAATAGTAATAAATTAAAAAGGGATACCTCCAGTCTAGGTGGCAGAATAGAAAAATTTGTTGGTAATGTATAGAAATGCTACAAATTGTTGTATGTTAACTTTGCCTCTGGCAACTTGACTGAATTCATTGGTTAGATCTAACAGCTAAAAATGAATATAAATAGGTAAATAAATAGGTACAATACTGCAGTGTTTAAAACTGTCATTGAATTGCTTTGAAAGGGAAGAAAAAAAACAGAGGAAGGCAAAGTGGGGGCTTATGGGGCTGGAGCTTTGGAATCATCTGTCTTTCGTCATAAACTGTGTTTCCAGCCAGTGGTCACAAACTGCTTCATCAGCTGTAGCAACACGGAAGCTTGTGCAGCGTGATGATCCCGCCTGGGTTCATTTCAGTACCCTACCCATTTGTGACTGCTGGGAGGACCAAGTTAGGGAGCCCGTGTGTGAGTTTTTTTAAGCCTAATAATGTGTGACAATGTTGTTACCTAAACTGAGATACTCTTGATGCCGAACTGAGAGTCCATTCCCTGTAAGCTGCAAGCTGAATGATGCCATGTGTCGGCATGACAAGAGGTTTCCTAAAAACCCCAGAAATATCTATTTTTTTGTCCTAAATTACAAATAAAATTTCATGTGATTGGCAATAACTTTTAGGCAGGAGGCGTTTCTTCCCAAACGTGGGGTCCTTAGCTTCTTTCCTTTTTACTATTAAACTTTCCCTGCTATAGACGCAGTCAGCTCCGTCTTTGTGTGCTTCGAGATTCCGCTCGTTTCACTGGTGCGCCTCAGAGTGTGTCTGTAATCCAGGCTGCAGCCCCTCTTCCTTGGCAAAGAGGATGCACCTGGAAACGCGAGTGTGCAAAGGGTGGCGTTTCTTAAGAACATAGGGGGGCGTGTGAACTTCTAGGATCTAGAGATTAAAGAGTAAATGCATCTGTCATAAAGTATTTTTGTTTTGATTTGGAAAGCACACATGGGTAAAATGCACGTTTATTAGAGGCCTGAACACTGAAGACAATGAAACATCTTTATGGATTTTCTCCCAGTGATCCATTTTAGAAGCAGTCTCAGTATGTAGTAAGTTGTAGCTCATGGTATAAAATCACTCTCATAATTCTTTCTTATTATATTGTTCTACTTCACATGAAGTGTGAACTCAAATTTCCACCTTCTTCTTCTACTGCTCTGGAAGCTAAATGTGAATTTTCTATCTTTATAATTGAAAACTAATTTCACAAAAAATACATTTTCTAAATATATTTTATAAATGTTGATGAACTTACCTAAGGGACTGAAAAGTTAAACTTTTTTCACTTCTGCCTGTATTTAACATAGCACTGAATTAAAAAAAAAGATTATCCATTATTGTATGCCAATCAAACTTCACTGCTGTGTAACAGAAGGCATTGAATTCATAAGGCAAAATTTTGGCTGAGTGATATGAATGTTAGGACCACTAACAATGTGATCTTTATAATGATGTAATTTAAATTAATCATTAATATTTATTGAGAGTCAGTGCACTTGAAGTCACCCAGTATGAAGAAGCAGTGAGACTCTGAGCAAATAGATTTTATGATATCATCAATAGCAGATAGAGCAGACACGAAGACCTGCTCTAAGATACATACCCAGCTGCCATTATCCTGTTCTCTGTTTATAGTTAGGATTTGACAAGCTCTCAACCTTTACCTTAGGATTTTGGGTACAGAAAAATGTGTTTATATTTTTATTCCCTCAAAACTTTTAATGTGGGGTGTCATAGAAAGAGAACAAAGCTGGAAATCAGGACAAGATCTCAACATTTATGTTAGGATTTCAGGTACAGGAAAATATGTTTATCTTTTTTACTCCCTCAAAATTTCTTTAAGAAGATTTTTTTAAAGATTTTTTAAATTTATTTTTAGAGAGGGAAGGGAGAGAGAAAGAAAGAGAGAAACATCAATGTGTGGTCGCTGGGGGCCGTGGCCTGCAACCCAGGCATGTGCCCTGACTGGGAATCGAACCTGCGACACCTTGGTTCACATCCCGCACTCAATCCACTGAGCTACGCCAGCCAGGTCCCTCAAATATTTTAACGTGGGATGTCTCAGAAAGAGAACCAAACTGGAAATCAGATTATAGTGTTGGCTTCTCCCCTTACTGATTTGTGATCTTATGATTAGTGTTTTATCTCTTCAGGCTCCATAAAATAATGAGTTCCTATTATAAATGTTAAAGCAACTTTATCACATACTGTTTTTTTTAAAGACATTAAGTAAAACAACATATGTGAAGAGCATAACCATAAAGACAAAGTCAAAACATGTGAGTACATTTTTTTTTTAGAGTCCCTTCTGGCTAAAAAGAAAAAAAAGTGCTCTGGCTGGTATGGCTCAGTGGATTGAATGTGGGTGGGCCTGCTAACCAAAGGGTCACTGGTTTGGTTCCCAGTCAGGGGATATGCCTGGGTTGTGGGCTATGTCCCCAGCTGGGGGTGTGCGAGAGGTAATCACACCCTGATGTTTCTCTCCCTCTCTTTGTACTTCCCTTCCCCTCCCCTCTCTCTAAAAAAATTAATAAATAAAATCTTAAAAAAAAGGAAGGAAAAAATCTATGATATACTTCTGTTTTCTCACAGGTGTTCACTAAATAAAAATATAGCAATTATTAAAAGTTTCTACCTTTACTGGTGGGATTATAAGTGATTTTTTCCAAATTTCCTGCAATCTGCATATGTTAAGCAGTGGACTAAGTAATAACTGACGTAGGTACTGAAGAAAGAAGGCATGCCAACAGGAAGATATCCTATATGTATATAGAATGCCCATATATATGCTGCCCATACATATGCCAAAGAGTAAGTAAACATATAATCATCCTCATTAGTCTTAGGAAAATTCAAATTAAATTCTTAGCAAATACTATTTTATGCCACTATATTGGCAAAAAATTTAAAATCTGACAATAGAAAGTGTTGTGGAGAATATGGAGCTACTAGGATAATTTTGTAGTGTACTCATGAAACTATAAATTGGTTCAACAATATTGAGGGAAATGGCATTTTCTAGTCAAGTTGAAAATATATACAGCCTATGATCCAGCAAGTGTACTCAAGCATATTTCTCTATCGGTCAACATAAATAATGCTCCTCAAATCCCAAATCTCAGCAAAGTTTTATTCTTGCTCACATCACATATTGATATGGGTTAGCATGGCGAGAGTTCGGCACCACAGAATCAATCTGGTGGCTCTTCTGAATTCTAGAGTCTTAAGTCATCTATTGGATTACCCTGAACCAGTCAAGAGACAGGCAAGAAAATACATGTGGAGTAGATTTTATGGAATAGACCTAGAACTGATATATATCAGACTTTTATACCGTTTCATGACCTAAACTCAGTTGCATGTCCTGACCTAATTTAGGGGATGCTGGGTAATGAAGTCTGGTTTTGTGGAGAGAAAGGAAAAAACAACACGGATACTGATGAGCGCTAGCAATCTCTGTCACAATGGCTCCTTTCAGCCACCAAACATCTCTTGACTCCCTTGTTACCACACATAAAATACATCGCCCTATTTCCAAGGAAGACTGACCCATCCAAACACTTTGTCCAGTTCAGTGTCTAGAATACATAATTTATGAGCAGTCTTCTCCAGATGCGGCTTCTCATTGTCCAGCCACCTAGGAGTTAAAATCAGTCAACTTTCTTCAAAATTGCTGTATGCAAATGTGCCAGAGGTACAAGATAACCACAAGAAATCAGACCCATGAAAAAAGGGAAGAACTAGAGACAACTCAACACCCACTGACCTCTAGCATTTATGAAAAAAAACCCTGACATATCACACAGGCATCTAATTGTGGGAGCAGATGGTGTTTCTTGATTAGAGCCTCATATTACTGGGAGGAACCCCCTGGTCCCAAGGGGTCTTGCCTCCATGCTCTGTAAGTTTATTCCATGTTTCTCCTCCCACTTGCCCCCATCTGACATGGGCATTAGGGTGTAGGCTCTTACTGGCAGCTGGAACACTTTGGTGAGTCACTTCCTGCTGAAGTTAGTTTGGGAGCTGTGCTAGTTTTCTAGGGCTGCTACAACACAATATCACAGACTAGTAGCCTAAAAACAACATTTATTTTGTCACAGTTCTGGAGACTACGAGTCTGAGACCAAGGTGTTGGGATGTTTGGTTTTCTCTGAGAAACATGAAGGAAGAACCGTTCCGCATGCCTCCCCTTGACTTCTCCTCACTGTCTGCGCATGGCCCCCTCTGAGTGTGTGCCTCCCTCACGTCTCTGTGTTTCCTCCTCGTATGAGACCTCCAGTCAGACTGGGCTCAGACCCACCAACTAGCCTCCCCTCCACCCTCTCCTCGAAGGCCCCCATCTCCAACTATGATCACATGATGAGGTACAGGGGGTGGGGGGCTAGAGTTTCAACATATACCTCTTGAAGATGACACAATTCAATTCATAACAAGAGCTCAAAAGCTGTTTTGCAGTCGGAGCATCCAATATTAACAGTACATTCTTTGGCAGTGGAATTCCCTCAGATGCCAATAGGCTTATTTGCTTCATTCAGTTTCAGAGGTTGGTGACTACACCTTAATTTTTTCCTAGATAAAATTCTCAGATGCACTTTATTTCTCTGTTTCCTTCTCAGTGTCTCCTTTGTTAAAGTAATGGGTGATTACTGGATGACACAGAGACAGACGGCTTGGGTTGGAGAGTGCTGCGTACCTGAATTTTTCCACAAGACTGATTGACTTTATGAAACTTAAAATTTTTTACTAACCCTTTGTCCCATGAAGCTCCCTACAATTTTTATCTCTCCCTTTACGGGTCCTAAAAGCAGTCGACATTGCTATCTTTTTGGTGCCCCGAATTTCTGGACTGTTTCTATTCCTGGATAGCTCCCCTCATATTTCTTCTGAGACCTCGCCAAAGGCAGCTAATTTTAGTGAGTTACACACTCTCAACACCTTTTCAAACTTTTCCCTCTTGAGCTAAAAGCTCAGTGGGTAGGTAATCTGCCTTCCAAGTTATCACTGGCACCAGACTCATCCTGCTGCTGCCATGCTACCACAGGGCCCTGCAGCCTTTCAATCTCCGATATATGACCTCTTGCCATGGTTGACTGATTAGCCAATGCCAAATTTTAGGTGTTTCCAGCTAACGGAAAACGGATGGGCATGGGGAGATTCTTGGGAATAAGCCAGGAAATGTTGCATACCACTTTTGCTTACAGGACAATAAAATGTGGTCACATGGCCCCACCTAACTGCAGGGAAGCCTGAAAGTGCAGAATTGGTGTGTAACTGGAAAGCAGAGAACATAGACATGTGTGAGCACTAAGATTCTCCAACACAAGCCCCTAGAAAAATGTTTGCACATTTGTTCGTTGTAGCAAAAAAAAAAAATACATAAGAGCTCAAAACTGCATTAACACTGGATAGACATAAAAGTATTTGTATGCATGGAGTCTGGTTCTATACATTTTAAAAGCCTGTAAAACTGAGTAAAATATTAATATGGTTGGTACCATTTAATTACGTAAACATATGCTCTCACACCATAAAGAAATTCAAAGGCATGGGAGATTGGTGCACGCAGCTGGCAGGTGTATTCACCCCTGTGTTACCACACCACATTGTTCCACCCACCCACTGGTGCATTCATTCGCAAATACTCATTGAAAACCTTCCCCCTTTCAGGTCCTGAGCCCTTTACAGTCCATGTTGTAGTGGAATAGCCCGGTGACTGTTAACAAAAGCCAGCCCTGTGCCAAAGTAAAAGCCTCTAATGGAAACATCTCCTAATTGTTAAACAACCCATGAGGTCAGAGATAGAATGGTCAAGATGAACAAAACAAATTGTTCCAAAAATTCACTTCCAGACATTGTGTGTTCCAGCAAATATTTGGAACAATGTTCATAGTAAAACACAATTATGACTTGGACTTTCATGCATACTGTCTCGTGGAATCATAGCATTGTTTTCAAGCCGGGGAGAGACCATAAAATCAATGTAGGAAAACCTTCATTCTAAACAAAACAGAGAAACAAAAGCCCAGATGCACACAGAGACAGAACTGTCTAATGCGGGCAGTGAGGCAGCCCAGAGTTAGGACCTATCCAAGGATGAATTAGAAGTATTAAAATGGGAAGCTATCTCAACAGATACAAATATGTTTATGTGATACAATAAAATAAGGGAAAGAAATGATAGAATTGATCATGGTTTCCTAAATAGGATTATTTTATGTAATTATCTGAAGTGATTTCCTGCATGCTGAAAATATGCTTATATCCTCTATAGATAAACTACGTTTTTCATTTTTTTCCCTCCAGTGTTTCAATTTACATCTTTTTTTTGCTCTACCTGTAAGTCGAATATTATTCAGTTTTAGTACTGCTAGTAGCTCATCCATGAGATTTTCTGTGCAATGTTTCAAACAAGTGGTAGCAATGCTTTCTTCTATTATGGAAAAAATACTGTTACAACATATTGCATAAGCCAAACTGGAATCAATATGTGCCTCTTCGAAGGTCCTACAGCAGCATTTCATGTCTACTTCTCTCTCTAACCTGCTTTTAAGCTTTTTAACGGGCCCCCACTTATTTGTCTAGCACAATACCTTGCACGGAGTAAAGTCCCGTAACTGTTTAAGAAACAAGTGAATCTTTGCACTTCGCATGTGCGGCACTGGTCAGTAGGAGGTTATCGCGAGAACAGCTCGTGAGTGACGGGCTGGGCCGAGGCTCAGCCAGAAAGGACCAGGCAAGGTCCTGAGAGGAAGGACTGCATAAGCACAGCTATGGGGGCCCCAGAGCCCAGGCCCGCTGTTATTAAGTATGAACTCGGGGCAAGTTCCTTCGCCTCTCTCTGGCACAATTTGCTAATGTGTAAATTGGGGGTAGGAGGGTTGTGAAAACTAAAGTAGTTAATTAATTCTGAGTGCTTAAAATAGCTGACACCTGGTAAGCACTAGCTAAATGTAAGCCCTTGTTTTTATTATCATTCTTTTTGCTGTTAGCGACTGTGCTGCAGGCTCAGAGTTAGGGAGAAATGCAGGAGCTGGGAGACCCCGTGGCTGAGCCCGAAATGGAACTGAAACTGATGATCAGCAGAGGATATTCCACACGCGGGGAAGGAATGGTCTTTGGACAAGACATCAGGACCAGTAGGGGAGGTTGTGTGCACCTTCCCTAGTAGGGATTGTTGCTGTGCGCCTTTGTGCCTTTGTGCTTGTGATTTGGGGTGCAAATCAGTGCCTTAAGTTCCCATCAATTTATGGGATCTTGTTACTCAGATTTGTGTTTTCTCACCAATGCTGTCTTTTTTGGCCTGATGCATCTGTTGGCTGAACCAGTCTCTCCTTGATAGCTCAACAATTTTCTTTTATGAAGTGACTAAGGCTCTATTTTGATTATTTTAGTAGAGACCAACTGCTTCTAAAAAGAAATTGTATTATTGTTTCTGTTGTCAAGTTTCAGTAATAGAGAAAATATTTGTATTTTCTTTAAGAGATCAGTTGAGAATGACCATGTTTATAATGTGCATTCATTAAATGGAAATCTAGAGGATGATATTTACTGTGATGTGGCTATGATTTTAGGTAATTCTTGTCCATTAAATTTAGAAATATATAATCAATAGTAATACCCAAAAAGGATAATTTTTAAATTAAAGTGAAATCAAGATATATTTGATTTCCTTTGTTAACTATATTGCTATCCCTTACTCTTGCATGAGTGACAGGCTTTGTTTCATAGTGCTCATAAAGAATGGCTTATACCTTGTTATAAGGCAAAGTTCTGAAAAATTTTGCACAATAAAAATTTTATCATATCAACTGAAAAAATAAGTATATTCAGGAAGTTGGAAGATTTCTTTAAGTTATTTTTTAATATTCATGATAATATTATAATCATATTATAAATAAACCCAAAAGTATGAATATAAAAGAATTGGGGTTATTTTATTCACAAGGAAGTTTTACAATCTTAAAATATAGATAGCTTAAGAGCAATGATACATTCAATGCAAGATAACTAACCATCCAATATCCAAGAGCAGTGTAACTGCAATTTCTGCTATAATCAGACTAATTTATATAACTTCACATTTAATGTCAACTCATAATACAACATGTTCCTATTTATGCAAGTTAACCAAATTTACCGATTCAAACACCAAAGGGGGGGCGAGAAAAGTGAAGCATCTCCGACAGAATTATTGGCCATGTGGGATTTTCCTTGTCACTGTCCCATGTAAGTTTGTCGTGCACAGGAGTAAGGAGCACCCTGAGTTCAGATGACCCCTCTGTAGTAAAGGGAGAAAGACACTTTGGTACTAAGAGCAGAGTTAGCTGGGTGAGCCCTGGCTCCACGTACTAGGTATGTGAATATGACTATTGATAGACATCTCTTTACATTTCAATTTCACAATACTCTGCACCTGTAAAATCCGGATCTTACCTAGCGTATGGGTTTATGTTTTTAAGCATGAAAAGAGAAGATTCACGTAAAACTAGCACATAGCAGGGAAGTACGCTACAAAATGTTGCTGCTGTAAAGTATTGTAATCATTATTATTTCTATCACTTCCTCAGTGGTAGTAATAGTAGTGACAGCAGTAAAAAGTGATAAGGACTTAGGAGTAGAGGGGGAAAAGGAGGATTGAAGACCCATAAGTATGAAACCTTCATTTCCCTGGCCATCCCATCTGGGGATTAAAACAAGTGTCTCAACAGCAACTCTGGCACAGTATTTCTCTCCGTCTGCTTTTTAGATAACCTACATCTTTCACCTCAGTTTCTCCCTGATGCCTCGGGAAATGCCATAGAGATATCTCACTGGTCTCCATAGAGGAGTTCTTTGGTAATAGTGGAGTGTCTGCTATTCCCTCTCAGTGGCACCCAAGGGGTTCTACTGAGCCAGCATCAGGAGCTAGGCCTCTGATGTCCTCTGACAAGATCACCATTGAGCCTCCCCAAGGTGCTCCCACTGTTCCCGGTCCCTGCCAATGTCAAGGCTGCTCCTGCCAAGGCCTGCTAATATCTCACTGAGCTGCAATGCCCTCCGTCACAACTGCTGATGCATCAGACACAACCTAGTCACAGTGGAATACACCCGTGCCAGACACTGGGTCTCCATTAGGTCTGGCTTCCAACACATATTTGGATTCTGTGAACATTTACTGAGTGACTTCCTTGCGAGGTATTTTCCTCGACCTTCCTTCTTTTTTTGTTTTAATTATGTCATGCTATGGTGGTGATTTTTTTTTGAACTTCATGATTACTATAGACTGGTGGCTACTATAAGATAACATACAGTACATGGTTTTAAAAATGCATAAAATGTGACAATCTTGTCCTTTCTGAAAGGCCTTAATTATGTGTTAATTATTATTAATTAGTTATGTGTTGCTGCAAGGTAATTGCAAAAGACAATAATTTGAGAAATGGTAATATTAAGAATGAGTAGAGAGAATTTTGAAGTGGAAGAAATTAGAAAAGAGCTGCGGAGGTGTATCTTTAATTTTTATTTATTGATTCATCATCAAGAAAGTAAATACAGTACTTTGTAAATGATCTTCTTGTCCAACATATATAAAATAAATAAGTAAAATGCAAGGAAGAGTCTAGAAGATATTAGCATCATTAGTCCATAAATCTGCTTTTAGTCCAATTCGTATTATGGGCTTCAATGGTGCTTTTTAATCTTATTGAAACAGTAAGCTCTTGACCATTGCTTCAGAAATCGGAAATTGCTTCCTGAGCATTACTAATGCATTTCTGCAGTTCTGGCCAACCACCACCTGTCTGTTTCAGTAGTCATCCCCTCAACTCCACTTACAAATTCATCTACCTCTGTATGCATTATAACTTCCTCCCCTCCCCTGACAGAAAAAAGCTAGATCTCTGTCCTGTTATCTGAGAGTAAGTAAACCTTTCACCTATGTTCTGGGGTTTTTTTTCAGTTTTTCCACCAGAATTTGCTTACTCTCCTCTCATATTTTCAAGCTCTTTCTCTCCATTGTTATATATGCTATATAAAGACAACCAACTCTTTGTTCCTCCAAAGGTAGAAAAAATTTGAATCCTACAATTTCTGTGTCCAACTTCCCTTCCCAGCCAAGCTCTTAGAAATAATTTTGTAAACTTGCCTTCTCCATTTGCCTATGTACCCGTTCCCTCTCCAATCCCTTATAATCTGGTTTAAACTCTCCAGAGGAAAAGCAAAGAGAGTAATGAAATGACTCTAAATCCAGTGGCTTCTACTTAACATTTCTGCATCTTTTATTTGAATCCCTTGCATTGGTCTCCACAACATTTCATTTGCCTTCTCATCCCAGCTTACCTTTGTAGGTCCATCTCCTTCTGTCCTTCCCCTAAAAGTTGGTGCCTCCAGGTCCCCACCAGAACCTTCTTTCTACAGTGCAAATCTAAGAAAACATTTTGTTCTAAATCTGGAATGGGCCCCCCATTTCCTACAAGGCTTAATTTTTTAGATGAACGTTTGGTCTGAACTCATAAGACCAACTCCATCTGAGCCGTATGCAGTTTCTCAATGTGCCGGAACTTTTCATGCTTCAGCACCTGTGCACATTTCCTTTGCCGGAGGTACTCCTGAGATCAGCCTAGAGCATTTGCTTTGGCTCAGCAGCTATGTATTAGGCCCCTACAGTATCTAAGAAAATATTTGGGGCTCATGTCATGAGAATGACCACATGTCCCACCTCTAATATCACCAACCTCATGGCCATAGCAAGGGGCATTTTGGGTATGCTGTCATGTCAGACTTTCTTAACCATTTCTCTGAATGGTTAAGCTTTTTGATGGCTTCACATTATGTTTCATCTCATATATCTTTCAGAAGGCTGTCATGCCCAATAGAATTTCTCCTGTCCTGTCCACTTTTGCATGTTTTCCTCACACACCTTGCCTCTAATGCATGTCCTAAAAGGTTTAGAAGTATGCCTTCTTTCTTTGTTTCCAAGACATATCTCATGGCGGAAAGTAAAATGCATTTATTCTGATGCTCAATAAGAAAAAAACATGCAAAATATGTTCTTCCCACTATTATCACTTCAACCAATAATATACATGAAGAAAACAGCCATTAATTATGTAAAAATCCAGAAGTCAGAAGCATAAAGCATTTTACATTGCCTCCTCATAGTGAAGTTTAAAGTATAGAAGTTGACACCCATAAAAGTATACATTATTATTTGCAGGAAAAGAATACTACCTTTCTCCATGAAAGATAAAAAAGGCCTAAGGAAATGGATATAATCAATACTTCTCATTCACACCAAATATTCAGAGCAATATGCCTCATTATCAGGGCCTGCAAATTTATCCAGGAAACTAATATCACATTGTATTAAACACAATACCTAATTCACCATCGATGTCATTCATTTTACTGCTATGTATAAATAAAAGACCAGTGCACACATTTGCATATATTTAGATAAAGCACATATAAATATAGCATAAGTGTTTTCTAGCAAATAGAAATAGTCTTTCTTCACCCTATAAGCACACCAACTGACAGCTCATGGAAACACATCTGTTCTAGTGTCTTCCCACATTACATAGTAAGAACCACAAGATATTGCAACATAGCAAAGAGTACATGGAACCTTTAAGACTGAACTTCCTGAAATGCAATCAATTGTATATTTATTACTCAAAATCCTTGCTCCCAAAAGTCATAGGTACACATGTCTCTCAAGAACATCTATCTTTAAACGGGGATGTATGAATTGTACATTGTTGTTTTGGGATGATTTATTACCCTATATTACCTCTCCGTGGTGTGCCCATGTCTCCACAGCACGTCACTATTGCCTGCTCCTTTCCTGAACTTTTCTGCTGCTTTGACATCTGAATTTTCTCTTACCTTTCCAAGCTCAACTTCTCATCCTCCTTTGTAGGTTGTCTTTCTTCTCCAGCCTTTCAAATTGTTGTTCTCAATGTTATATCTGCTTTTCTGGATCCTCTTTACTCTCCCCATCTCTGAAAATATCATTCAAAGCACAACTTCAATTATCATTTAAAATATTAATGAGCCTCAGATTTCTATCTGCAGCTCAGGTCTTTCTCTCAGGCTCTCAACTTACTTCACATCAACTTCTGAATTACCACCCATATCTTATATTTAACATATAGAGAACTAAATCTATATGTTTACTTCCTAAATGTGTTTATTTCTCTGTATTTCTAATCTCAATTTTAAAATGTTGAAAATTTTTTGTTTCTCCTTCATGCTCTACTATCCAATCAATTGCCAAAACTTCATGATTTTTTTCTTTAAATACTTCTCCAGATTTTATCCTTAATTCATTTCCACTGTCATAGCGCTACACCCTCTGGTTCAACATCCTCTTATTCACAAGTGCACCACCAAATTATTCTACCACCACTGTTGTGTATTTCACTAGTTTGTTTATCAAGTGCAAGATCTATGTTTTATTCACTGAAATTTTCCCTAGTACATTGTCTGTGACATAGAATTAGTGCAGTATAAATGCTTGGTTATTCATTCATTCATCAATAGTGTAACAAGCACCGACTATGTTAGCACTATTCTAGATGCTCTGGATACTTGAGGGAACAAAACTTGGAAAGATCCCACCTTCCTGGAGTTTATGTTCTGACAGAGGACACCAGACAATAAACACTAAAGAAAATACATACATAAATAGCAAGCATTCCAGCAGGGAAAGGGCTCAGTAACAAGAAGAGATAAAATGAACAGGGCTGAGAAAAACCAGGAGAGGGCAAGATTAAAGGAGGTGATAAAGCACACCTTTTGGAGGCCACATCTTGCTAAAAACTTGCAGGAGATAAAGGAGTTACACATGCATTTATTAGCCAGTGAAAAAGTTTCAGGCAGAAGGAACAGCGAGTACAAAAGCCCTTAGACAAGAACAGGCATAATGTGTTCAAAACAGCGGGGAAGCCACGGCCAGAGGACCGTTACTGGAGGAACAGAAGTAGAGACGGGCGTCGGGATGCTGAGGGGCATTTGGGGGCCGTTGGGAGGTCTTAGACTTTTCACTCTGGGCAATAATGTTCAATTTAAAAAAAATGATAAAGCTCCTTATGCAAGAAATAGGTCTGCAAAACTAAAAATGCTCCCTGAAATAAGAGAGAGAAGATAAATGATAGCTTCATGGACTGCCAGCTAGCTCAGTGTGTCTCATAAAATATCCTTATTTACAAATGTTGTTAGATACATAATATTGGAATCCTTTACTGTGTTTTCTAAATTTGGATTAGACAGGTAAAACCCACGGCCTCCGTGACCGCACCAGTTTGGAAGCTGACCTGGTGCTGCAACGAGCAGAGTCGCCCAAGCTGCCTTGAGCAACGCGGGTTTGTGAAATGTCCCTGCTGGTCAGGAAGACAAAGCTGCTTCCAACAGAGGTTGACCTCTCTAAGGAGCACCAAGTGCAGCGGAACACACCGTTTGAAAACTGCTGCTGTAAATCAAGTGTAAATGGAGAAGGTAGATTCTTGAAAGGGAAGCAACCGTCCCCGGGTAATTAGTGGTTTGTTAGTTTGAAACTGCCTTTGCAGGCTGATTTTGCTAGGAGGCCCGGATGCTCAAGATTTACTTCCTTGGTTTAGAGAACTTTGATATTGATGGAAAGCTTCAATTTTGAGTGTGAAGGCAGTCATGAGCTGTCCACTCTCCCATCAGTGACCCGGGGCACTGGGAGAACAACTCATTTGGGGGCAGCGATTTCATCTGACCCCGTGCAAGGTCCCAGGTGACTTCCTCTGCCTGAAAACAGGGCCGCTGATTAAGCAGCTCAACCAGCAAGCTCTACTTTCCATTCTCTATCTAACCTAACATCTAATCTGATCTCTCCTGATATATCTCAAGATATTATTCTCTCAAAGCTAAGAAACACATTAGCTAAGTGCAGTCTCTTCAATATATCTTTTCAAAACTTCTCCATGTGTATAAAATAACTCCATGGATATACAGCTTTTAGCTACAGCATCGGCAGAGCTTGGAGGCTGTCACTCTCTTAAAATAAAAGATAAACAACTGTAACATACTAAAAATCACCGACTTTTGTTGGACTCATCAACACACTGCGGTTGCAGGGCAAAGAGCCACCCCTAAATCCCTAGCTCTCCTGCACACAAGCTGCACATGAGAAGGTTTTTCGAATTTGTTGTAAAGAAGCTGATTTTATGGCAACTGCACCTACCACTAGCTGGAAAGCCACTTCTGCACGGGGACCCAGGCCAGACGTGCACCACGGTCACCTGAGCCAGGTGCACCTGCCGTCATGGTGGCCACATAAACGGAACCTGCCCAGCACAGCCATGCCCAGACAGCTGACTGTCCCGCTGGATCCTTCCGCCCACACGCCTGATGAGGCCCCGGGTCTGGGTCCCGCTGCAGAGGAATGTGGGGGGCACGCCTGCGGGCTGCTACACGGAAGGTCAGCCTCAGAGCAGGGCGCTTTCCACACTTCCAAGTCTCTCTTCCCAAGTTCTACGTGGCCAGGAACCACCAAGGGAAAAGATACTTAGACCATTTCAAATTTATATCACAGCCGGTTTGTTCCTCGAAATCTGGGGAGCTTCACAGGTGAAACGGGACACTGGCCCCGTGTAGGGACGGCAAGGGGAGACCTGAGAAAGGGACTTCTTGAGGGATGGGTGGCAGGTGTCATCAGCGAGGGAACTTACCTACAAGGCTTGTCTCAGCGGCGGCAGCACGGGTGAATCGCCACACGGCCGCCAGAATCTCACACGTTTACATGGAGGCCTTAGCTGTGTTGTCAGTATGCTGTCCAGGTGGTCTCAATAACGCAAGACTTGAGGCCGCAACCTGGAAAATGACTTCCACTGTGGGAACGGAGTGGGGGCGGGAGGACAGAGGTACCTGGGCGGGAAGGTGAGGAGCCTCCGATTGTGGGTCAGCCCCTAGCCATGCTCACTCCGTGACCTCCTGCAACACTGGCAGAAATTCTAGAAGCAGGACGATCCCAGTTCGTGAAGAAAAAATTCTAACACTCAATGTCCTTACTCAAGATTCCATAGCAAATGAAAAAGCATTTGTGTTCATACAGAAACTCACGAAGATTTCTGTGCAAAGAAAGATCATCCTTAGGTCGCCTTTAACCAGCACAGTGACTTAAAAAAAGTTAGAGCAGAGTGGATACACGGAAGCTTAGCACCCAACTGGCAAAGTGCCAAGGAGTATGAAATATTCTCTGTTCAACTATCTTGGTCTCAAAAAAAAAATCCCTGCAGCTTTGAAAAGGGCTTAATTTATAATCAGGGATTCTTTTCTGGTTTGGGAGAATCTGATTCAAAAATATAAAGCATCACAGATCGGTATGAAAGATAAGGTTAATTGAGACATTTCTGTGTAAGCTGCTACTAGTTGAAGAACCTGAAACCTGAGTAATAGCAGATATTTATCTTAATATGTATTATAATGTCTTTATATAAACAAAATCTAGTAATCCTCCATATCATTATAATATGTCACAATGTGACATGTAATCTTAATGTTTTGAGATGCAAATATAGCAGGAAACAAAGCATAAAATGAAAAACTGGATGAATTTCAAAGCCATTGTGTTTCTTAAAAATATATTCATGTTTAATTCAACATATATTTTATAGTTCCATAATCCAATGATAGATGGGTCCTAACTTTATAAATTTACAAGGTGTTTTAGGCAAGGTCAATAAATATTCTCTGATACAACCTACCCTATTTTTTCCTCTGTATTCTGATTTCTGGGCTAGCAGAGTGTTAGATTAACCAAACTGTATTCACAGACCACTCCATAACATTCCCAACCTGATATGTGAGCCGTATAAAAGAAATAATTGTGGAAGTAAACAATGAGAAAGGAAAATAGGGGTTTTGTTTCTTGATACTGTGAGCAAAGGGACCTGTAGTGTGGTAAGCCAAATTCTCTAAGAGCATAAAACAGTCTCTGGAAATAAATTAGGGGCATTGGGAAGCTACATTAACTCTTTTTGCACTCAAGGGTCCCATTTGTTGCCGGGAGACATCAGTAAGGACGGCTTGCCCACGCAGAAGTGCTAGGGGACACATTGATTCTTGCCATTAACCACTGACGTTCCATTTGGCATTTCTCTGCAACAGATCTCCAATTAGCCATGCTGACAGTTTTTCAGGCATTATATTTTGTCTGCCTCTGTCATAAAAACTTTTGGTTATCTAAGAGTTCAGAGAGTTCAGTGAAAAATCCATAGTGATCAGGAAGACTGGAAAGTAAGACAAGAGAGAATGCTGGAAGAACTGATTAATTTGTCCAAAGGATAAGAAGACTGAAGGCAATTTTAAAATAGTTCTACAATACCTTAGGGTTGTAATATATAGGTGATATTCTGCACAAAAATAGTACTTAGCTGTTCTGTTCAAATAAAGATAGAAAAAGAGAAAATATGTCTTGACAGTAACATAAAAGTTTTGGCTTATAGATAAGGAAAAAAATTTCTGGCTGTTTTGTAAAACAGTTGTTTTTTGGTCTATGCAGAAAGGCTATCAAGATGCAATAAGAAAATTAAGGGATACAAATTACACATAACCCTATTACTTGAAAATGACCACTGGTAACAATGTCGGTGCACATTTTTTTAGATATATGCAGGGGTAGGAAAAGTAGGTTACATTTCTAGCCATTACTTAAAAGATAAATCATACATAAGGTTATGAAATACTAACAATAGGAAGAAGAAGACAACAAATAATACATATAATATAATAGTTAATAAATAAATACTCATACAAGAATAAGCTGTGGTTTGTGTAATTGCAACCATAAACCTACTGTTGCTAACCCCTGTACGTATGCATACATACATGTTTATTACACTGTAGACGTGGGAGTGGGGTGGGGTCACGGGATGAGGTGCTGAAAAGCATGAAGAAAGACATCCCTACAGGAAATCGCTGCCATCCTGGACAAGCCCATGTGCTGAGATGCAGCAGCAAAGCGATGGGCGGCGACGGTGGTGGTTTTAGTGAGTGCGGGTGTGTGTGCATCTGCGTGTGTTAGAGAAAGGGGGCAGAGGAACTGAACATGAACATGTGCTTATCCAATGCCATTTGGGATTTACTTTCAACAGTCTGATAACATAAAATTACCCCCAAAGCGTGTCAGTGGATTCGTACGTGAACAAGCAGGAAAACAGGAGAAGAATTCCCCATGTGACAGCTGTACAGGAGGTGGGCGGGACGGAGGGTAGGGCAAAGCCAGGGTCCTCGCCGCTCTCCTGCCCCTTATTGTGTGGCTCCGTCGCAGCCCTTTCACTGGGCTGTGTTCAAACCACTTCTGTAGACCCTTCAGCCTCGTTTTACAGAGAGCCGGGCAGACCGTAGGAACCAAACGCAACCGGCAGGCAACACCACAGGGCTTGCAGATAGGATTTCAGAAAAGCACCGTTTGTGAAAGTAACATAATAGAAATAATTAACCGCTCACCACAGTTAGAGATTAGCACAACAAATTGTTATAAATCCCTTTGATGGAAAACAAGTATCATTACTAAGAGAAGCTAGGCTCTGTGTTTAATAGAAACGTTCTCCAAAATATACTGAAAAGTTAAAAAACAGGTGAGGAATATCATGTTTAATAATACTCCCATTTGTGTAAAAAATATTTGATGTGTGAGGTTTGTCCAGAAGGTATCCAGCCATGTAATATGAAAAATAGAGATATTTATTGAAGAGGATACAAGATGCAAGAAACACTGTAAACAGGACAATGACACCTCAGTGCCCTTTAAAGTAGGCATCTTGGGACCTCACACAGTTCTCCCAATCACTATCAGCTGCTCTTTCATATTTCCCTGAATCTCATCAACAGCCTGAAATTTCTTCCCTTTTAAAGGTGATGCTAGTTTTAGGAAAAGCCAGAAGTCTCAGGGCACCAAATCTGGGCTGCCGAGGGGCTGAGTCACCTGGGTAATTGGATGTTTCACAAAAAATCTCTGCACGAGACCTGATGCGTGAGCACATATGTGGTCCTGATGAAGCCGCCAATCACCGGTTGCCCACAGCTGCAGCCTTCTGAATCATCCCAGTCATTTCTGCAGAGGAATGTTCAAGCTTACCAAAAAATTGGACACAGAGTCATTGCTCTACTCACTCAGTCATTTTGAATGTGACAGCCACACAGTACACATGCTCACTCAATGGTATCTACCACACCCACTGACTAGTACAGTGAAGTCATCATTGTTTACACATACGCATTCCAGTCCATTCTCCTTGGCTGCCAGATTCCATCAATGTATCAAAGTCGGGCAAACCATTCTTGCTACATTAACAATGCCTGAACTTTTTTCTGGATAGACCTCGTGTTTACCTATATGTCAAATGTTTGGGAGCATTTCAAAAATGTGCTCTTAATACTGACACCACTGCAAATAGGACTATGGATTGGGGACAGTGGAAGGTCTTTCCCTTTCTACCTTCTGTACTGTTTGTTTGGTTGTTGATTTTTTGTTTTTTTTTTAATGATCGAGCACTATTTTATTTTTAAAAGCCTTAGTCATTTTATTGTTTTGCCTTATTACACTAGCCTTTCAATTTCCATTTTACTCATTTATCCTGTATTTGACTAATTTGCCTGTCAAAAATCCCCACATGAATTCCGTGGCAGCAAGGATGAAAACAAATTACTAGAATAATCTTATTTTACCTGTAAGTTGCCTATACTAATGGAAGTAAAAGTGTGAAACTTGTTAATACTGTACATTTAAGATTAAAATCTTTTAGACAGACATCTGTATCATTTCTTTAAATAGGTCCTTTCTAAGTCATATGAAAGTATTTGTTTTGACAGATAATTTTCTGTTCACGTCTAAAGTCAACTCCATTTCTATCGTTTTTTTTTCTCTGAAATTGTGGAAAATGAGTCACTAAGAAAAGTTCACCTAATATTTTCCTTTCAAATAAATTGAAAGATTAATACTTTTTACATTTTAAAAAATACAAGACTCAATTTAATTTAAATAGCCTGGGATTACACTTCTTTCTATGGAATTGAGAGATGAAACAAACTTCCATAATTATATTTAGAATGGTCTATATATTTACTAAGACATGTCTTTATGATTAAAACTTATTTTCAGGAAAACCACAACAAAACATGAATAGTTATGGATTTAATCTGAAACCAATGGCAAGTTTCTGAGGGTACCCTTTACTGGTGAAAAAAGAATTGCTTTTTTTATGGAAATGAAACTATTTTTCATTTCATAACTTTTATACCTACTTTTCTTCCCCTGATATTTTGAGTATTAAATTGTATTGTATTAATAATAAGATTAAGTGATTTAGCATGAAGAAACTAGAGAGGACACTTAGCAGGAGAGATTAGTAACTAGTGTAAGCACCTACTAAGTGGTAAATACCTTATTTCCCTGGATGATTTTCAACATGAAAGAGTGAAAAGAAAGTGACAGCTATTGAGTATCTCCATGTAGAAGACATTCTCTTTGGCTCTTTTTAAAAATCTTGCAACATGTACGAGATAGGAGTTCCAGCCCGCCATGCAGGTGACAGCAGGAGGCAGAGAGGGACTGACTCTGAACAGTAAAGGTGCCTACACAGAGCACCTTTACTCAAACCATGTCCCATGGGATGCTATTCTTTTTTTGTGAAGTTTAGGGGGATAGCTTTTCAAAGTCAATGTTATGTAAGAGTGAACACGTCAAGCTCCTTCCCACATTAGCTTATTCCGCTTCTCTCTTTCTGAAATTCTCCTGCTTCACAGCTTTGTAGAACTCTTCCTTTCTTCTCAGAGAAGTTTCTAGATCACGCCAGCTAAAGCAGACTGTTCTCACCAGTTAATCTCTACCTTTCATGGTATTTTATCTTCTCGTAGAACTTAACATTATCTCAAAGTATTTTGTTTATGTACCTGTTTACATATTTATTTCCTGACCTCCCCCCACCCTTCCTCAACACAGCTTTAGCACTTGACTGTCAGCTTTGCCAGAGCAGGGCTCTATTTGCCTTATTCAGCACTGTATCACCAGCACCTTGAACAATGCCTGGTACATAGGAAGTGCTCAGTCAACAGTTGTTTAAGTACTGATTTTGCATAGTCCTGTACACAATGAACATCGCCTACTCAGGGCACCAAGCAGTATTACAGCAAGTGAATCAGCTCAAGTTAGTTTAACCTAGTGCCTCCATAATGCATTTAATCACTTCCCTCCAATTAGCATCTCTTGTTATTACTATTCAGTTCAGACATTTCTTGGTAAATGTTGCCATGGTGAAACCCAAAAGGACCCATATTTCAAAATGCCTCCCACTTCATCTGCTGAAAGTCCTATTCAAGGGCAAAGTCACCAAGAAAGGCTCAGTATCGGAAGCCACTGTCATCCATTAACATCACACCAGGAGTGAATTTACCAACCTACCCGAGAGCCTTGTGTACAGGGATGGACCCTGAGGGAAGGTCAGAGCAGGAGGGAAGCCTACAAAGAAAGTCTCCACCAAGCATTTGCTGCCTCTGTGCCACACTGGAAGAAGAGTTGTCTTTGGCCACACGTTGCATTCACTGCAACACATAATCACCCACACAAAAAAATCTCATAATGTTTTAGGTAAATTTATTATTTTGCACTGGGCCACATTTACAGCCATCCTGGGCCACAGTGAGGGACCTAAAAAAGATTTTGTTGGTGAAAGGAGCTTCCACACATTTTTCTCCTTGACCAGCCATTGCTACTAGGTTTATTACATGTTTTGTTTGTGTTAATGCCTCCCATTCAGTACCTGTAAGTGAGAAATATTAAGAGTTCTCACTGTTGGTTTATTGGTTTGCTTGAACAAGGATTTTATTTTAGCTAGTTCCTTCTGGGAACCAAAAAAATCACCCATTTACCAATCTCACCTCACTAAGCAGAGAGCAAAAGGACATGCAGAGGCCACCAATGCTCTTATGAATAGCAACAGCACTAAAATTGACAACCAGTCCTGGAAAACACCTACTCTCTGGCTGGCTGTTCATATACGCGACTTCATGTGATGCTCGTAATAGCATCACACCGACTTGACGTGAGCAGATGCTGAGGCACAAAGAAATTAAGTAACTTGGTCAACATCTGCGTAGTTAGTGAAGTAATCGGGATCCACACCTACCACTGACTCCCTTGAAATCACATTCTTTCTGTTCTGCCAGGATCCCAGGTCATTTCTCTCTAATTAGTAAAAAATGGAAAGGGGAAAGATCACGACTCTGCCTCCAGACAGTGTCTTTCTCACTCCGCAGCGTCGTTTGCTATATGGTTGGTTGAGTGCATACCATACAGCTTGGAAATGGGGCACGTCCTTGAGGACGAGACAGCGTAAAAGAGGACAAGGAGAGAATCAGGCTGGAGTTAAGATCTAATAAATTACCATGATGTTCCTTTATTGATGCTTCAGGGAAAAAATCACAACATATCATTTTATCTAAATGGTTATTACATGAAGGGGGAAAAAAGTAATCAATCTGGTTCCCTAAAGCTTTCTAAGCATCAAGCCGCTTTGGGGAATGTCTGGATATTGGAATTACCAGCCATGTACAGAAGGCACTTCACAGAGTTCCTGTCGGTTTCTTTGTTTCCTTGTTTGCAAATTAGAATTTACGTATATCTGCTCGATTTTTAGGCCCTTTCAAGATCTGGCAGTGTATTACACAGGGCAAATAAATTATATAGATGTTTATGGGGAATTCAGGTAAGTCGGTTGCTACAGTCAGCCACAACTATATCAAAAGAAAAAGAACAAATGGAAATATTTTTAATTATACAAAACTCCGACTTACCAGAGAAAATACACAAATTTATCTGCAAGGGTAAACTTTTTACTTGAATTGAATTTCAAGGAGGTCTGGGCATTTTAAATAAGTTCCTTATATAAAAGGTTTCTTAGCAAATTAATTAACAGTTCCACTAGGAGTGAGGCCTGGAGCATAGCAGATTCCAAATGCTTTGTTCTTAATAGGTTCTAGAATGCTAGTCATGCATTGATCACCAAAGGATATTTTGGGCAACATTTGGGAAGCAAAGTAGTAAACAGATCTGGTCAATTCCCTTCTAAAGACCCTTTGAGAATAAACTCAACCCAGGCCATTTATTGGCTTTAATAATGAGAAAAGTGAGTTGGGAAATACCAGATGTTAATGAAAACCTGTTCAAAGCTCTGCCTTGAATGGGAGGTTGATCAGCTTGTTCAAGTCTAATTTAGACTGGAGGCATGTTACTTAATAATTATCCATTATGCTTCACTCTAAACTGTTCTGTAGAAGTATTCTGAGCAACCTGTTCATTTTCTAAAATTTCACTTGTATATGGACAGCTTTGTGACAGCCTTTCCTCAACCTATATGATTTCTTGGGGAGAATGAATTGAATAGGAAATTTTTTAGGTCATGAATTTTTTATTTTGGTCTTTAGAAAACCAAATGCTCCTAGGTAATCATAATCACAACAATGCTTTAAATTTATGTAGTAGTAACAAGATAACAAATATCTCATTTGGTATTTACAATTTAAATGTGCTCTAAACCATAGCTCTTGACATTTTGAAAAGTGCCTTTTCTTTTCCCAATTGAAGTTAAGCCTTTGAGATTACCAAGTGATTGAATTACTTATTCTTGTGTTTATGTATTCCACAGATATCTGTTGGAGGACATAGAGCTAAGTTCTAGACGTACAGAAGGAAACAAGAAAATTTTAGTATAAGTGGCAATAAAGAATGAATTGCAAAATTAATAATGATTATGTTTAGTGTTCTAAACATTAAGTCCTTGTGTATATTAAGGAGGATTAGGAGGACATCCCCAGAGAAGTGATAGTTTCCATGAGCTCTGAAAGACAGGCAGGAATTAAGAAATGGAAAGACTATTCCAAGTAGATGAGAAGCAAAGTACTAGCACCTTAAAGGCAGGGTAAAGTAGTCCACGTCCCATGACTGAAGCATCTAATGAAAACCAATGTGGCTGGACTGAAAAAGTGTGTGTGTGTGTGGGAAGGGTGCTCGGGGCAGAGGTTGTAGAACAGTCAAGATGGGGTGAGCCGTGGCCAAGTGGCACAGAATCTTGCTGTGGATTTTCATGTGTTTTCGTAACAGCAATGAATGTCGGTTAAGCATGTATTATGTGCCAAGCAGTACTTTTTGATTTCATGTGCTTTGTGTTTCACAGCAACCTTACAAAGTACATCCTGCTGTCCTGATGTCATCCTCAGAGAGCAGAGTTCAGAGAAGCTCTGGTCACTTGTCCAAGCTCACACGACTAAGACAGGAGCAAGGTGAGCTATGACACAGGTGGTCTTTCCTCCAAGGCCTTCTCTCTTAACTCTGCACCAAGCATTGCAAAGCCCATGAAGCCTGTGAGCAAGGAACGAATGGCCCCAGCTCCCCACCCTTGCCCCGGGGTTGGTGGGTTCCCGTTATTGAACGTCTATTAAATGCAAGTGATGAACAAAGCACCAAGGTAGGTTCTGTGATATCTTTCATATTGGTATCCACAAATTATTCTACTACAATGAACCCTTAAAGAAGCAACACAAATACCAAGATTAAAGGGACAGTGAACAAATGTAAAGTTTACATAGAAATAAACTGACAATGTAATGAAAGTAGGATTTCAACAGTGATGGGTTCTCAGAGAATATGAGCAATCATGACAATGATATGAATCAATGTTGTTCTAGTATCTCATTTAACCGAGTGGCATAATTTCATTGGACCCTCGTGATAACTTGGTAACACAGGCAGGGCAGGGGCTATTCCTATTTAACAGGGTGTAGAACGTCTACCAAGCACACCTACCGGTGATGAAGCCTGATCTTCATCAGGCTTTTGCTGGCTTTTATACGATGTTGTCTTTATAGGAAGAGCCTATGAAATAAGGAAACACAAGTACTGGGTGCGATAAACAGAGTAAAACATTTATAAACTTTTCCTCTACACAAAGGCAATAAAAACAATAAAAGTGATATTATAATATTTAATTTTTTCTTGCAGTACCATCACGCTTAAAACACATGTCACAGAATTACCATGTGGCATATAACCACAGTCCTGCCCTTACAAATGTACCTCTTGGCTTTTCACATTTTCTTAACATATGCAAGTCTTAGGAGATTGTTCAAGATTATTAGGAAGGCATGATACTTTTTAAAATTAAAAGCTAAGTAGATTAATTGAGTTGGTGAATTTAATTAGTTGTCAGGCTTGTTTTAATTTTTTTCTATATATAAGTAACTAATTATTTGAGAGTATCAGAAACATCGTGCAGTTACCCAAATGTCTTTTTTCCTACCATGACTCATCTTATAAAAGGAAAGTGCAATCAGTCTTGAATTCTGCCTCTCGGGCCAATATGTTAGCAAAAGGCAGAAAGTGGCTTCTGCTAGACTAGGGCAATGTGACTGCCAAGAAATTACTGCCTATGTGTGTATGAGGGTGTGTGTGTAAGTTATTACTTAAAAATAAATCTGCAGCTTATTTTCTGAGAAGCCCAAGTTTCTGCTGTGGACAATGCCCAAGGTAACCCCTCTGCTGTAGACTTGACAAACCCCAATTTTGGTCACAAGTTCTGACACCTCAGGATTAATGAACCCTCTGAAAAAAATCAATTAAAGAACATACAGATTCCCCTTTTGAATTATTGTTCCTTTTGGCCCACCTTCTTTTCCTTCATTAGACCTAGGCATAAAGCCAATGTGAGATTTATTTCTCACTTATGGCCACTCTTTTCTAGATTGTCTTTCTGTTATTTATGGACAATAAAACTAATGCTGGACAAATGTTTAATTCTACTTAAACCCTTATTCGCCCAGAATAACAGATGATCAAGGTATATGACAGTGTTAGCGCATGTTTCAGATGAGATTATGACAATGTATCTGCATTGAAATAATTTTCTAGGCTCAGCATGGAACTGCTCTTGCCAAGGGTGCCACATCAGCCAACCAAAAAGTAAATAACTTTTGTGTCCCTTTAAATGTTCTGCTCGATCAGAAACATGGTATTTCTAGTCAGCCAATCCCCAAATGCCAAAATAGCTTGGACTTCTCACCTCAAAGTGGGTTGACTATGTGGTCCCAGCCAATCACATAGTTTCTATTTTTCTCTCACTTGTTTTTCATTGTTTATCCAAAAAGGTTTCTGTCTTCCACCTCATTTTGAAGTTATCCACAGGAGATTGTCTACTTCATGAAATATTAAATAAAGTTTGTTTGTATCAACTGAAAAGATTTTTATGATCGCTTTTTAATGGTTCTTGGTGAGCAGGAATGGAAGCTGAAGCTGACTGCTAACAGACTCTGGCCTTTGGGACAAGGAGACCCACAGCTGAGGTGCCTGCTCTCATGGAGGGTTGTGGGTAAGTCACTCTCGGATTTGAGTTCCACTCCCTTTCAAGCAGTTCTCGGAGCTAAGCAAATTTTATTTAAATTGAATGATTGATTGTTCCTAGAAATGTTCTGTGGTTTTGGAAAGGTTTCAAAATACAGTCACGTCCAGGTGTTCTTTGGCTTCAGAACTCATCAAACCTGGTACTCATCATGTTTTGATGAGAAAAAAAAACTTTCAGCACTCGGTGTCTGCTCACCTCTCGCAGCACTCCGCCCTGCAAAAGAAAATACTTCAGCAATCGCCGCTTGCTCGCCACTTGTGGAAACAAATTAGTGATGAGTACCCAGGTACCACTGTAGTTATATTAGGAGTCCACAATCGGTGGCATTAGGGGACTCACAAAGCCTTGAGGCCCACAACATGAACCACTGAAGGACTTGGGAAAATAGATTAAGAAATTTAGACTATTTTGACCATCAAGATCAAGTCAGGCTATTAAAAGTCACAGGACTTCTGCCACTATCTATATTTTTTAAATCTCGTTAAAGGAATAATAGATCTCTCACTCATGGGAATCTTGGAAGCCAAAGCCGCAAAACTGGTGGATGCAAGTTGAGCACTTAGAAGCTGTTAGAGCGCTGGCCATGGAACTCGAAAGACTCCATGCCAGGACAAGTTGGTCTCAGAACAGATTGGGTCCATACCAGCTCAGCCTCCAAACTCCAGGAACCTTCTGTGCCATAAGATACACTGTAAAACACCACAAACCCCCAGCCCTATAGCATATTCCTCTTGCCTATTCATTTATCTTTGAGACACCAAGACTTAGCTAAAGAGATAGTGTACTTGAAATTTAAAAAAAAATGAAGTGTGTCACTTTTGGCATACCTGCATATTTTCTGCTTGAGAACGATGGTCCCAAAGCTGTACATATCTACAAAAAAAGGCAAAATCTTAAGACAAGCTAGATTTATAACGGCCACTATGGGGATGTTCCAGTTAGACAAGACTGTTAATTTAAGACATGCACTTGAAAGCATGGGTTCCCAAATCAAAGAGAATGAAACACCTATTTTAATGGACATGCAGAAGCCTCTCAATGTCTTCAAGATTCCAAAAGAGCTTCATCAAAGGCTAATGAAAACTTAAAGATACAAGAGGTCCCCAAATCAAAAGACTTTAAGACTAATTTGAATCCTCATACTGTCCTCTATCTTGCATTACTTGAGTATTCAGGCTACTAACCCTCTGTCTGAATGAACTTTCTGCTCTGCAGAGAACAAAGACTGTGCCCAAAAGTCCGCCAAATCTGTGGCCTTGCATCTTGAACAGCTCATGGCACTCTCTAATGGTCCATCATAAAACACTTGCCCAGAAATCAGTGCATCATTTACAATCGAACAGGACACTGGGAAAAAATGTCCTTGAAGGTTTTATCTTGTCAAATCGTCCCACACCAACTCAAATGCCCCGTACATACACTTGGAGGATGGGGTCCCTGCATGAGTTTCTCTTGGGGTGGACAGGACTCCAAGGGGTTCCCTTCTCAAGGGTTCCAAGTTACTCCATTAAACAGCCAAGGAGACCTTAAAACAAATATTAGTAAAAATCTTAGCAATTTCTGGTAGGTAACAGAGCTATACTTTCTACTTGAAATCTCACTTACTCTGGACCCTGCAGATGGGATTCTGGGAAAACTGGCAAAAACCAGCAAAGAGTGAGAATTCTTACCAGAGTCAGCTCTTCCAGATTTCTGGAGTTCCCAGCTGAGAAATGAAAGTACACATGTATTGTCCCTTTCTTTTCAAGTTCACACTCATGCGAATTCGGACCAATGGGCATTGGTCCTTTCACTCCCAAGGACAGCTATCACCGTCTTGTTTGTCTGGTGTGGTGTCCTGAGCCCTTGCTTGGGCTGGCTCTCTGCCTGTCTGGGAAATGCAGGTTGGTGGTTCTTACATGTCCAGGCAGCCTCTCCATCAGGCTGGCGGCTCCGAAAACGGCTGGACAGAAATGTGGGTCGCCCTTTACTTGTGTGGAGGGTCATATTGGCTGCTGCCATGTCTCAGGGTAGTTGTCTCCTTTCTTTTGGCTATCTTAAGAAGTGACTCCATATTTTGGGACCATAGTATCTTTGTTTGTTTTAATACTGCCAGAAATATTTACTGTTTCTCCCAGCTGACACCTGACAAGATATTTGAAATGATTTTTTAAAAAGTTACCCTGCAGTCAAAACTTGGACAAACTGGAAGCTGATATTCAGAGCTTGATAGGAAGTTTCTTCAGGCCTTCTCCTCTAAGCTAAATGAAAATTATGTTCCCAAAGGGAAAGGAAACATTCCAAAGACAGAGAGCTCTAAATCTAGAACAGAGGACACATTTGATTTCTGTCTCAGTTGAAGATCTCCTGGATAGAAGGAAGGACAATTAAATATAATGCATTTGGATGTGGGGTGGGGGGGGGGCGGTGCTCAGTGCCTTTCTGCCAGCCCAAATCTCCATGGAATCAAAAACAACTGCCCTCCACATTGAGGACAACTTGTATGATGTGTCTTACAAACGGAGTCTTTATGAAAACAGAAAAAGCCAACCTACTCTCTTACAATCCCCCAAACCTCCAAATTCATCCCCCAAACCTGGTAGGTATTATATGCCAAATAAGTTGGGGCTGCATCCTCATCCTGGACATATTAAATATGATGATATGAGATTTGCTGTAATCCTTGGGAGAATGCTGATAAATCTTTGTTTTAGCAGACCGTAAACACGTTTTGGTTCCAATGTCACTTCTGTTTTCAAAGTCTTTGAAGAATTTGTAGGATCTGCCCCAGGTAGGTGCCCCCTATGGCCATTCTGAGAGTGGAGAGGTGGTCTATTGCTCACCACGGCTCTCCAAGTCTGTGGTGAACTGTTTACGATTAGGTCCGTGCATGTGCAGCTCTGCGCTGAGCACAGGAGGTCATAACCAACTGTGTTGGGTCACTTTTTTTTGAGCTCTGTGATCATTCTGATACTTTTTCCCCCTCAGGATCTCCCTTTTGGGCCTTTGACCAAAAAGCTGGGACTTTATTTACCTATCTCTGCCATGTACTTCCCCAAATGCACTCACGTCTGGAGCCAAGGGGCAGAAGGACAAACAGAGAGAAAACAGTTCCCCCACCCACCTTGGAGGACCACAGCTCCTCTGAACAGAGAAGCATCCTCTTCTTCAGAATTTTAGATGACTGCATGCCCCTACTTTCCTCCACCCAAAGTCACTGCCAGAGGACCCCTGTCTTATTCTTCAAATCTAAACCAGAAAATTTCTCCTGGAATTATTTCCATCTACATCGAAGTCCACGTAGGGGTTCAGAAGCCTTGAATCCAGGCCAGTAGATACAATAGGGGCACAATGGTAAGCTCACAACTTTGTCAGCGCTACTTTTTTTCTGGTAACTCTCCCCAATCCATTCACTATAACTTCCACTTACTTTTAAGAAAACTCAAATAGCTACTCCATGCATCCTCCTCCATTTTTATTTTTTATTTTTTAAAGTATTTTTATTGATTATGCTATTACAGTTTTCCTAATTTTCCCCCTTCATCCATCCTCTTCCCTGCCCCTCAGCCCTCCAGCATTCCCCCCACTTAGTTCATGCCCATGGGTTGTACATGTAAGCTCTTTAGTCCTCTGTTTCCTATACCATTTTTTCTCTCTCCCCCATCTATTTTATGCCTACCAGTTATGCTTCTTCTTCCCTTCACCTTTCCTCCATTTTCCTCCCATCCCCCTCCCTCCTGAAATCCTTCCATGTGATATCCATTTCTCTGATTTTGTTCCTGTTCTGGTTGTTTGCTTAGTTTTTGTTTTCATTGTTTTTCTTTTCTTTTAGATTCATTTGTTGATAATTATGAGTTTGTTGTCATTTTACTGTTCGTATTTTTTATCTTCTTTTTCTTAGATAAGTCCCTTTAACATTTCATATAATAAGGGCTTGGTGATGATGAACTCCTTTAACTTGACCTTATCTAGGAAGCATTTTATCTGCCATCCCATTCTAAATGAAACCTTTGTTGGATACAGTAATCTTGGATGTAGGTCCTTGCCTTTCATGACTCAAATGCTTCTTTCCAGCCCCTTCTTGCCTGCAAGATTTCTTTTGAGAAGTCAGCTGACAGTCTTATGGGAACTCCTTTGTAGGTAACTCTCTCCTTTCTCCTTGCTTCTTTTAGGGTTCTCTCTTTATATTTAACCTTGGGTAACTTAGTGATGATGTTCCTTGGTGTGTTCTTCTTTGGGTCCAACTTCTTTGTGACTCTCTGGGCTTCCTGGACTTCCTGGAAGTCTATTTCCTTCACCAGATTGAGGAAGCTTTCCTTCATTATTTGTTCAAATAAATTTTCAATTTCTTGCTGTTGTTCTTCTCCCTTTGGCATCCTATAGTTCAGACACCCAATTGAAATAAAGCAAAATATTCAGGGAACCAACAGTGACAGAAGGAAACCAGGAGTCAAAGCAACAGTTTGGAATAAAAGGAAAAAATAAACATCCAACCAGAACAAAATGAAGAAACAAGAATTGAAAAATGTGAAGAGAGTCTTACAAAACTCCTGCTCCATTTTTAAAGCTGCATTTGGTAAGAGATGCAGGATGGAAGTGTGTGGAACCCACCTTATCTACAGCCAGGTCTCCCCTCATTAGCATTTAAAATTTCTCTGATGTCCTGAAAGAGACTACTGGTTTTAACTCTTATTTTCTCAAACATATTTATCCCCCAGAACCCATTTTCACCTAATGTTTACTAACAGCTTACAGAGCCTTTATTCCTCAAGAATACATTTTCAAAAAACACTGTTTAAAATAAAACCAATAATTTTTTAAAAAATCCTTATATTATTGGTACTTTTTTCTTCTGCTGGAAATATAAATGCATAAATATCATGTGACATTATCAACACACTCTGTTCGGTCTGCTTTCAGAAAAAGAATGCTTTCAGATACAGGCAATATTTAAGCATCCCAATAATGCATGTAGATTTGTCTATGATCCATTTAATATTATCCTAACATTCTAAATTCAAAGTGGATACAGAATCATTAATCACTTAATTTAGCTCTCTATGTTGATTCTATAGACTTAATGCACAACTTCCACCTTGCTCATATAATATATTGTGTTATTTGAATCTTACATATAGAATCTGCTATAGTAGGAATATTTGTGGCCTTCCAAAATTCACATATTGAAATCCTAACCTCCAAAGTGATGGCACTAGGGAGTGAGGGCTTCGGGAGGTGATTAAGTCATGAAGGCGAACCTTTCATGAATGGAACCAGTGTCCTTATAAAAAGGCCCCAGAGAAATCCTTTGCCCCTTCCCCCTTGTGAACTCGGCCAAATAAGAAGATGGTTGTCAATGGAGACCAAGTCTGCTGGTGCCTTGACCTTGGACTTCCCATCCTTCAGACTCCTGGGAAATAAATTTCTGATGTTTGTAAGTCATGTGATTTTGTTACAGCATCCAAACAAAGAAAGGCAGGGACCAGTAACAAATTTAGTGCTAACATCAAATGAAGAAAAGCAGGGCTTCAAGATCCAGCTTTGAGAGTGGATCCAGCCAGGACTATCTATTCTGCAAGCATGTAAACAGTGGATCCTCCAATTTTACATCTCTACGTACAGAGGGGCCTGTCAAAGGACCTCCGTATTGTGTTTCATTTTATGATGTCACATGTACAAAGACAAATGAACAGACAACATTCAACTGAACAACCTATTCAATTTATGGCACATGAATTATTGAATGACTTCTCCTGACCGAGGCACCTACAAAATCCTTTAGCTTCTTTTGACAAACCCTACAAGCATCTACACTATGATTTTTTTCTTACTGGCCTCTCCAGAAGAGTTACAATTTGACTTGGGTCAATTGGTGATTATCAGTTATCGGTCCAGAAATGATGACATAAAGCACTGTTTTATGTAATATTATTTCACCATCAAACATGAACAAAATTCCTCTCTTTGACAACTAAGCATTTGTTGATAACAGATGGACTCACCCAGATAGTGTATGAGACTACAGGCGATAGTAAGCGCTTTCTCTGAGGGGTTTGGTAGGACTTGTAGCTTTATAAATATTCTGATTTTCAGGGCATTTTATAGTAAGAACTTTACTTTTGTTTTACAACTGAGATTATTGTGTTTTTTTTTGCCTGTGTTTTGTTTGTGCCCCTGTCTCTTTAAGACATACTGATTTCTGGTTTACTTGTCCCTCTCTTTGGAATTCTGGCTATGTAAAACATATAATTTGCATCCATGTATGTATGCGACATGTGTGTAAGAGTATTAGTTTTTCTGCATGAAACATTTTATTTGAAATATTCAAATCCAAGTGGTATGTAGTGGTATAGCTAGAGCATCATTTGTACAAGAAAACTTCCTCACTGGTGGACAATAGGTCATTTCTTGTTAACGTTGTTTTTACTTGACTTGTATCTAAACTTAGAGAAAGCAAAAGAGGAAATTAAGTAATAATATTTACCAAAACATTCTACAAAACATGCTACGTCAAATAAATATTGCACTATGATTGCAAAAGATTATGTATGTGATGACATAGTGTTTGGAGTTAGGCACACCTGTATTCATATCTAGTGTGGCACTAATTCATGAGAGTTGTCGCTTCTTATTATGTTTAGTGGAGATAATAGTATTTTCCTTGCAAGGTTATTGAAATATTAGGGATAATATGTGTAAAACAGTTGGTAAAATTAATAATCATTAATATAGACTATGCACTATAATAAAAAAAAATTGCCTGACACAGGTTGAGCCCCAATAGTTAAAAATTAAGCACTTTTAATATCATTCTTTAACATGTGTCTGCAGTGATATTAGAAATAATATATAATTTTATCAAGAATAATATTTTAATTTCATATTGGGCTTGATGGATTTTTATTAATATTTCTTTAAAAATATATCATTTATACTGATCTTTTTTTATATTTTTTATATTGTTGTTTGGCATGTCAAATTGTTTTTCAAAAGAAAGTTAAATATTGGATTAGATAGTTTGTCAAATACTTTATTTTGTCTGAACAAAATAATCTACATGTGCATGAATGCCCATTCAATAGGAATTTTAAGTAATCAGTTATACTCATTCATATTTTCTTTTCCCCTCTCTTTAAGGTTTCATTATATTCACACTCACAAAAAAAAAGTGATTTAACGATTATTAAACTCTGGGGTCTGGAATCAAACTACATCTTATGGTCAATGATTAAAAATACGATTTTCCAGGCTTTAATATTATAACAAGAATAAGATCCGGTATTTTGTTAAATAATTATCAGAAGCAAGTAGGAAATCATTGTATCTACCCTCATGGCTTATAAATGAAGAGGATTTACATTATACTCAAGTAGGAAAAATTACCCTAATTCTGTAATTAAGAAAACTATGTGGATTTTTTAATTCATATTGCCTATTCATTCAATCATAACAGAGATTTATATAGTCTCGACTGTGTGCCACACACTCACTCTATTAAGTGATCTGGAGATACAAATAATGAATAATACCCAGCATCTGCCTTCAAAAACGTTCAGTGGTTGGTGTAGGAAATAACATATGCTAGTGAGTACGTTGGTTAGGGACGGAAGCTGGGTGTGGGAGTGACTGCCCATGATTTCCGTGGTGCTTTTTTAACCTCTGCCTGACACTTCCACTAAGATTGGAATATGTTCTCTACAGCAAAGAGAGTGCTGACCCACTCCTGTCTCAACCCATGAGAATCTCTGCCACGATGAGCCACTCTTATGGATAGGGATGCCAGAACTGTTGAATTTGTTCATGTAAATAAAAGGGGGTGGTGTGAAAACAAGGATGGCACAATTAACTGGAATTCAAAACAGGACAGCATGTCTGTGGCATCATTTAGTTTACTGTTTCCTCATAATTGATCCCGATGCAGCAGAATCAGCTCCCTCCCATTTAGTATTTGGTATCTTGTGTTTAAAAGAACCAATTATTGAGCTTAACTTTACCATTTACCCTTCCAGGTCAGGTGATGCCCAGTTTACCTCTTAATACTTCTGTAGTTTCTGTTAACACATCTGTAGTTTCTTTCTTGCTTTCAATTAAGAGGTGATTTTTTTTGAGGGAGTCCAAAACCAATTCTAGTTTCTTAAGTCAGAAAGAAATCAGAAAATGGTCTTACATAGAAGAGTGATTTTTAAATTACAATAAACAGACACGGAGAATAAAATGTACCAGGCAGAGAAAATAGTATGAGAAATTAATAAATGATGTTTGGGGGAATAAAAAGAAGATTCAGGGTTTGATAAATATCCTCATGTAAGTGGAGAATACACACAGAAAAAGGTGCAATGGGGCATAAGTTTGGAAGAGGAAATTGCAATCATACATTGGGTTGAATGTACATAATGTGATTTATTAGGTAATGGAAAAGCATTGTGCAATAGAGAATTAAATCATTAATTGTGTGCCTAGGGAAGATTAACATGGGAGTTACATGTAAAAAAATAGAAGTAGATACATAAATTATATTATTAAGAAATGGAAATATCAAAGACAATTTGGGAAGCAGTGTACAAGTTCAGGCTAGAGGAACTAGCACTTGGCAAAAAGAATAAACAGGAAAGCCAAATCCTTTCTTCTTTATCTCTGGATTTTGTGGCTAGAAAAGTGGCTACTTGTCACTGAAATGACTGGGAGGTTGTGAAAAACAGCAAAAAAAAAAAACAAAAAAACCAGCTATATCTTTGACAATTCCTGGTCCAAGTAACTGAAAGAATAATGCTGTCATAAATCAAAATTTCAAACTTGAGGGAAAGAATCAGTTTTGGAAAAAGAGAATAAGTACATTTTTGAATCTGTTAAATTTAAGGTACCGGTAAGAAAAAAAGCAGAATATAGAAATAGACCTGACAGATCTATTTCTAAAAGCCAGATAAGCACTCTACCGAGAACAAGTCTGGAGAGAGGAAACCTTGAGGGGGAACAGGCTGTGAATAGAGAGAAAGGAGGAGATGATGGCAATGACAGCAACGTTGGGGATGGCAAGACGACTGCCAGGACAGTGACAGTAACAGTTAAACAAACTCAAGGAAAACATAACAAATAGAATGTGGAAAAAGGAAGAAGATCAAGCACAAAACCAAAGAAGTTTAAAATAAGTGGGGAAAATAGGCTCATGTTCCAGAAACGAAGGAAGCTCACAAAGGAAGGCAGAGTTGGCCACCCCGTGTGCGGGCAAAGGAGAGGAACACTTGGAAGATTAATGCGGAATCAGTGATTAGAGAGTCAGGAACGTGGGGGGCTAAGCATTGAAGTGACAAGAGATGGAAAAATGGTAATGAAGTGGAGGCAACAAGTGTAACTACTTTTCCAAGACGTGTGGTGGGGAGGAAAGATTAAGAATGGTAACTTGAGGGAGAGATTGTTTTCAGAGAGAGGAGACATAAACAATTGTGTTCGCAGGCAGAAAGTGGCAAGACGTGGATAAAAATAAGTACAAAGTAGAAAAGAGCTGTGGGAGAGTCACCTTCAAAGCCAATTACTAAGGAGAAAAAAAAAAGGAATGTGAGTATGTAGCCTCGGGGTTAGAGCTGGTGAAAAGGAAGGCTCCACAAGAATGGGAAGGTTTGAATGGAAGATATATAAAGTTGTAAGTGTTCAAAAGATGTTGCCATGATCAGAGAAAAATGGATGCAACATCTTCTAAGAGGGAGAGGATAAACAACTGAGACGAAGCTTAAAATAGTGGGACACTTCTCTGGGAAGCACATGTGGCTGGTAGCATTGACGGTCACTTAGGGGAGAAATTAAACACTGCCTGGGGAGAGAAAGGACTCTTGTTTCAAGTGCACCAGTTGTGTACAGATACCAGGCAGTTGCGGTGGATGCTCTGACATGCTTTTGTGAATTACTGCAGGAATGTTCACCCAGCTTAGTGCAAGAAAGTGCAAAATCAGTATAAAACTCACCCGGGGTTGGGGACCCTCTGGCTGCAGGAGAGAAAGTCAATGGACTCAGGAATTCTGTGATTCTAATAAAGGTGTTGTTGCGATGGCAACCAAATGATAAGGAAACCAACAAAAAAAGCCCAAAGGTGACGCGATAAATTTTGGTAGGGAGGAAGAATAAAGGGCTTAAAAGCTACGATGATTATGGGAAATTCAGCAGGAGTGTCCATGTGGGTGAATTTTAAGATTGATAAATTGTGACTAGAAGTGGGATCTCAGACTCCTGGGCCATGACCCAAGCTAATGTCATGATGTGACTAGACTGCACCCATCTGCTTCACCACTGAATTCTGAGGTGACCCAAGGGCTCATCCTGAGCCACTTTTTTTCTCTGTATCCCAGTCACTTTTGTTAACATCCAGTGCCAAGGCTTTGTATCTCATCTATTTCTGCATGACGCTCAAAGCTATTTCTCCAGCTCTTCCATCACCTCTAAACTTCATTATTTACGCATTCAATTGCATATGTCATTTAAAATCAAACTGTCATTTCAAATCTTCATTGGATGGTACTCATGCTTCATTCTTTTGAGAGGCCAGTGTCTTTGGCATCCTGTAGTGCTCCCACACAAAATTCCAGACTCCAGTGCCATCTCACTGGGGCTGTGGGCACATGCAGGAGCTGTCTTCCAGCTGCCTCACCTAGGGACTTGAGAGGCCAGCTTTGTTTCCACTTAGGTTCTGCATCCCACCCTGCCATGTCTCCCTGTCACTGTTCTACTGGCACCAGGGCTCACGAGTAGTCCGGGGGCTAAGCAGCAATCCAGCAGATGATCCCTCTTGGAAATGCAACCACACTTAAAGAACAATTCTTTTGAAGGCTCACTCACTCTCTTAGCCTTAGGGAAGAAAACCAGGTGAGAATCCCTCTCACGGCTCCTCCAAGACGAAAGGCAAGGAGATAGCATTGCTCATGAACATGGCACTCTCTCCAGGCTCCTCCTGCTTCTCTGAGACTCCAGATGGGGAAGGAGGCTGTGCCACTGACCCAGTGTAGTCTCCCTCTCCCCTGAGGCGCAGCTGGAGTCTCGTGCTGAGAACGGGGGCTTCTTTCAGGTCAGCCCAAGCAAACTTGGTAGCCTTGTTCTCCAAAGTCCTCTACATTTTTGCAGTGTCCAGAGAAGACAAAGAATGCAAGCAGTACCTTCTGTCACATACAGTTTCTTGAAAATATTCATTGAAGTTAACTATGGTTTAGTGGTCACACTTAACATAAATAAGGAAGATGCATTTTACTAACAATACTATTAATAAATTGTTATATAGTAGGCAAATTAAAAGTAATCCAAGCTCAGAAGCAAGAAAAAGTAATCTTCAAATAATTTTAAATTCATAAAATAGACTAAGAACTACAATTTTTTGTCAAAACCATGAATTTAAGTGGTCAAAATTAGAACATGTGATATCTTTGACAATTTAAAGATACAGCATATAAGAATTATCTGAACGTTTAGAGACTGCTCAATTTTAAAGTAGGGAATTATTGTTATTGTCCAGATGTGCTAAGTGCTTTCTTATAAAAACTATGAAACTATATATAAGGCAAAACTTACCTAAATAATATCTTTGATTTCTCAATTATTTAACTCTACCTTTTATATTGGTGGTTAATATTGAATTTCTTCCCTTTGAATTTCTTGCAGAGGATAGGTGGTTAAAATTATGATTATAGTTTTCAAAAAGTTGTCTCTAGCGCACAGCTAATTATTCAGACTTAGTATATAAAAACTCTAAACACACACATAACATATTCATACATATATACATACATACATAACTATATTATAGTATCATTTACAATATGAGTAGCAATGACTTTTTTAAGAGGACATAATCCTCATAGATTTCTTTAAATATGAACTTATTGAAACCCTAATGTTATTTCTTATATGCATTGTATATCTGGGTTCCATGTGTGAAACATGAGTTTGGAAACACAACACCCAGGAAAGTCCTTTTTTGAAGAAAGGGCTCTGGAGCCACAAGTGCCATTTCCACACTGGACGGGAAAAGGAAAAGATCTTAGTTCTCAGCCCTGCATTTGTCAGACTCACTAGTTGAGATACAGTGTGAGATAAACAAAAACTATATGATTGTACCTTAACAATCAGACATGATGGACAGGCAATTGGACAGTTTAACCTTTAGCTGAGATGCATCAAAGAACAAAATTTATGTAATTGTTATACCCTGACTGTTTGAAGCGCTTCATAGCTCTGACATGAATACTAATGTCTCTGAATTATAGAGTATTGCTACACTGTACCTTTGTGAAAATAATTTGGCTAATACGTGGCTAATCCAGATGCTTCACTGTATATCACCGAGAGATAATATTGCATCTAGTAGCCGCCCTTGGATGCAGTGCTTTGGAGAGGCAGAAGTAGCTGGTAAACGCTCTTCAGACATAAAGACACTTTGTTGGGAATTGCATGTTCAATTTTAATATTTTTCCAAAGTGACCAGGGAACAAAGAGTGGGAATGCCTAAAGAATGCATATAAAATATTCAGCACAGAATAGATATTTCTTGAACAAACACGATAAATGAGCAAATAAATAACTGAAGACTGAAATGCTGACATTAACTCTGACTTCAGGAACAAAATCAGTTTCATGACTCTATGGCCATACCACTTGTTAATTTATTTTTTGTTTTTGCCAAAAATGTCTTTATTCCACTTAATCACCCCTTTTATCCAGAATTAACTTCAAATTTCTTGTGGTCAGTTCAGAGGGGAAATATATATATACACTATTAATAAATCCCAAGTAATATATGAGATCTATCTGGAAAAACTTCCAGCCACTGTTAATATAATGAGAATGGCTTGCGTACCATCAGTGTAACCAGGCAGCCAAGGAGAGTGGACTGTAATGTGCACACGTGAGGAATGTCAACTTCACTGTACTAGTCAGTGGGGGTGGTAGATGCCATTGAGTGCACACGTGTACTGTGTGGCTGTTGCATTCAAATTAACTGAGCAAGTAGAGCAACAATTCTGCATCAAATTTTGCATGAAGCTTGAACATTCCTCCAGGGAAACTATTCAAATGGTTCAGAAAGCCGCAGCTATGGGCAACTGGTGATTGGCAGCCTCATCATGCAACGTGCCCACTCATACATTACATCTCATGCAGAGTTTTTTGGTAAAACATCAAATCACTCAGGTGACTCAGCCTCCTTGCAGCCCAAATTTGTAGCCTGGTGACTTGTGGCTTTTCCCAAAACTAAAATCACCTTTAAAAGGGAAGAGATTGCAGACCATCAGTGAAATTCAGGAAAATGTGATGGGACAGCTGTGGCAATTGGGAGAACTGTGTGAGGTCCCAAGATGCCTACTTTGAAGAGGAGTGAGGCATCATTGTCCTATGTACAATGTTTCTTGTATCTTGTGTCTTCTTCAATAAATGTCTCTATTTCTCATATTGCATGGCTGGATACTTCCTGAGTAGACCTTGCATTTCAAAGCCTGAACACAATTTCAAAGCAGGGTTTTCAAAAATACCTTTAAACAATCATAGTATGAATTTCACTTTTGACATGGCGAATGAGCACACACCAAGGTCTCCTCCCTTGGCACAAACCCCTAGAAGTAATTGAAATGCAAGTTTTTAAAAATAGCTACATAGGTAAAATTCCGAGGACCAAAAAGCATAAGAATGTCAACAAAACTAAAAGCAGAGAAGAATAAATTGGCAAATGGTATCCCAGAATATAAATGAGAGGCCAGAAAGTACAGCCAACAAAGGTAAAAGCAACTCTAAGGAGGCCTGATAAACCATAAACAGAAAGGCCACCAGACACCAGTCCATAGGGACGTATTTCAGTATCTCAGCAAGAGCAGCCAAGTAGGTGGCCCCTTCTGCCCTCTGCACCCACTCCCTGTCTAGGCAGCCACTGCATGTCAGCCTGGTTCTGAAAGCAGTTTCCTACTCTTTTGTTCAAATCCTGTTTCATCAGAATGAAAGACCGTGTCTCAGAAAATGTACTGAATGCATGGATAAAGCATGTATAAACCAGAAAAGAAAGATTTAAACTTTCTGGTCATGTGAATGCTAGCCAAACAAATGCATATGGCAGGATCTATCTATTTATCTATTCAATTTATCTATTCATTCTCTCTCTCTCTCGCTCTCTCGCTCTCTCGCTCTCTCGCTCTCTCGCTCTCTCGCTCTCTCGCTCTCTCTCTCATTTATCTACTGCACAATAGGTCCCAGAAGCCCACCAACACTCCTCAGGTGGTAGCTAATTTACCAAGGGTAAGATGCTTCTGTTCCCCTTCTCTGTCATTTGCATGGAGTAGTTGAGTCTAACCATGCTGGTGGTGTCCAAAGGAGTATGTATGCCTTTGGTTTTTGCCAAACTATGTTTTAATCTCATGAGCTGTCAGAAGAAGCATTGCAGTGTCTACTAGTGATCTTCCATAGAATTAAAATCAGTATGAATAGTAATATAAAGAAATGTAAAGAAATGTAAAGAAAGAACCTTTTAGTATTAGAGTGGTAAAATGCCATTGCCATTACGAGTATAAACCCCAGGGCCACGCTAAGCAGCTCCACATGCAAGCTCAAGCAAGTCACAAAACTTCACCCCACTCGGTTTCCCTAGATATAAAATGGGTGGAAACCATAATAGCTACCTCCTGGGATGTATGTGGTTTACATGAGTTACTATAAGTAAGTGCTCGAAATAGTCCCAGTCAAAATATTTAATGAACTGTAGTAGCTATTTGTTAAAGTGAATTCCAGTAAAAATAGGAAAAGCTTTCTAAACGGGACTTCACTCATTCTATTTTGAGACTTAGATCAAACTTCACTCATTTGTTTTTATTTCTCCCGTTTTCATTCATCTAAGCAGACTTCTTCAAGACTCCAGCTCACCTGCTTCCCATCCCCCACGTGAGATGCAGTTCAAGAACAGGGCTTTGCTTGCTTTACCTCTCAAATAAAACTGAAAAAACACCTTTCCTGAAAATGGTAATGTTCTGGTTGCCCATCTACACTGCCTGTCTCTAAAGCCCCATTTTATCTTTCATTCTCATCCATCAACTCTAGCATGCTAAAAACTAGGAAGAAAAGGGGCTTCATAGAAACAGAGAGAGGAAATTGTGCAAATAGCATTTTCTATCCTGAGCTGACCTACATCTCTCGTTATTGCTTGCTTCTCCCAACTCCCAGAGACCTTTCAAACAGACTGGTGAGGGCACCAGGGGACTCATTCAAAAAAGAAGAGCAAGTTGAGTTATGTTAATTGAGAGCGTCCACGCCAATTGTCTGAGGTTGTATAAGCAGTTTTTCTTTGCTGCTTCATCATCAGGCATTTGGCTACCCTGCTTCAGAATCTTTCCCTTTTAAAAGAACAATATCAGTACCATATGCACAGGGATTCTGAGAAAATTAATGAGATTACATAACTGTTTTTTGAAAGCAGTTGAACATCTCAGGAAAAAGGCAGCCAGCTGACATTAAATCTGACAGTCCGGCAAATGGCAGGGAAGGACCCCAAACCTTTCCCATACTAGTGTGTTGCCACATTCTTAACTGAGAAAGGATTGTCTCTTGGGGGAATAATGAGAGTTTTGAAACCCCTCTGAATTTCTCCTACAAATGCGATAGTTACTTCTCAATCATGGAATACAACTGTGAAATAAAATAGTTGAAAACAATGGCAGGAATCTGGGCTCTTGCCATATTTGCAATGAAAACAATCATATAAGAAATGACAACTGCATGTGAGAAGTATTCTAGGTCATTTCATTTATTCACTGATAGCATTTGGGTCTGATGCTACATTCTATTTTCCGGTCCTTTACGCAAAACACTTGAATTTAATCAGTGATAAATATTTTCCAACTCATCTGCTATCTTCCAACAGATTTTTTTAGGCTCTTCTTTAAGTACTAAAAAGGCATTTTCCCTCATTTAATTCTTTCAGGGCTCCTCTGAGGAGTTCCTTTTGGAGGATGGCGCCATTCTGATATTTACAGAACAATGCCTATGAGTTTGATTTCCAGCGTTCAGGTTACCTTAAGTCTCAGCCTAGAAATCAATGCTATTCTGTAACCAATTCAGTAAAATAAATAAACCTTTTTAAAGACTTCAGATCCAGGCATTTCCACCTTTCTTGATATCACCATGGTAGCTAAAGTGAACCAAAATACTGTTATTGAATGTTCAGTGAGACTGTGTGGGATTTAACTGAACGTAATAGTGTTGACCTTGAGATCCGACAGGAAGCAAATGAACTTCCGTGAACTCCCAAACAATAAATGAGCCCAGAAAGTGCTAACATTTCTATTAAGTAAAGAAACTTTTCCAACTCTAAGAGCTTTTTTCACAGACTATTTTATGATATCCACTCCTCCACTTACTAACTTGTTTTGCGTTCATTTTTTTTCTATTTCAGGAAAAAAATGGTTTCCACAGACACTGAACAACAACTCTTGGTAGCATTTTACTTTGCTGAGATGATTTTTTTAATTAGTTTTTCAATCTACTGACTCCAGTATGGATTGTAATTGCCTTTCGGGGGATTCCTTAAAAATTTCCCCCTTTTTTAATGCAATAGATGCCATCTTATTTTGTCAAGCATTTTCCTGATGATTTGTTGTATAGTACTGCAGTGATTATTTTCCAAATTTTATTTGTCCTCTTCCTACACAGCTTGATATATTTTTCTCTTTTCAATAGTACTTTTCTCTGTGTGATTATTTTCCTCTTTATTCTTTTTTTTTCATTCAATTGTGCTATGACCAGATCCACCCAGAGTAACTTTTAACCAGTAAAACAGAATATTGGTCCTTTTGACTTCATTTTCACGCATTTGCGAGATGACCTCCTCTCAGTGCGTCTGCCCATCCAGCCATGCCCCACACACTTGGCTTTCGCAGATCGGAGTCGGTACTGTCACCTTCTCAGTTCTCCTGCATTACTTTTCCACTGTCATAGAGCATGTGCACTCCTCTTCAGGCCACTGATCTCCTTTCCACCACAGTCGACTCCTCTTCATTTCTGATCAACTCCCAGACTCCTAGAATGCCACCTCAGGGAGTGAAGTTTGGGTCCCTGCTTCTCTGATTTCCTCTCCAGCACAATGCACTAGTTAATGCCCTGGGCATTTCACCCTTTATGTGGATAATCTAGCCTGTCCTCTGCCTTCTTACTTCTTTGATAGCCCGTGTGCACACTACACTGGCATTGCCTCCTGCATGGTCACACTGGATCATGCCATTGTACAGAAATGCAGCAACTCTGAAATGCTAAATTAAAATATTTCATATTTTATCCCTAGATTCCTACTCTTTTAGACTTCTAATGTATGCACCTATACCGATTCCTTCATCACTTCAGAATCTTTGATTCTTGGACCCCTTCAAATGTGTTCTCATCATTCAACTACCACTTCCATTCACTTCTTTCTCTGCATAACACAAACTTAATAGTCTATCATTCAACTGGCAAAATCGGTATCTTCTTTTTTTCCCAATAACTATCAACTTGATGCCTGTATCAGAAATGGTAAAATCTTCTGTAGAACATTAGCAAAATCTTGAGATTAGTGAAACCATACGTTAATAGTCATCAACACCAGCAAAACCCTCACATTTTTCATAGTAAACATTTTTCAACACTTCAAACATCTGATACACCACTTATAACCTCATTCTCAATAGATGGATGGCCTCCTATTTCACAGAAAAAAAAACAGTCATCAGATGGGAATTTATTCATCTTACTAATATTCAGCATAAAAATTATCCTGTACTACACCTGGCTGCTGTGGCTCAATGGATTGGGTGCCAGCCTGTGAACCAAAGGGTCACAAGTTCAATTCCCAGTCAGGGCACATGCCTGGATTGCAGGGCAGGACCCCAGTTGGGGGTACACAAGAGGCAACCACACATTAATGTTTCTCTCTCCCTTTCTTCCTCTCTTCCCCTATCTCTAAAAGTAATTAAAAAGCTTTAAAAAAAAATTAACCTGTGCTGAAAGATCTAAGAAGTTCAGCAAACCTGTAGCAAAAAAAGAAAAAAAAAGAAAAAGAAAAAAGAAAAAAACTACAGCAAGATGAATCACAATCAATTTGTTCAAAACCAAGATATCTAAAAGCATCTAGAAGAAAAAGGTACATTATGTACTGAGAAACAAAGACAATGATAACATAGATTTCCTATTTGAAAAAACACTAAAAAGAAAAGAATACAGCAACATCTTTAAAATGCTGAAAAAATTTCAGCCTAGAGTTTTAAACTCAGTGAAAATATATTCCTAAAATAAAATTGTGATATTTTCAGACATACAAAAGTTGAAAGGATTCATTGCCAGCAGACTACAAACACTATAAGAAATGCTTAAGGAAGCCTTTTAGGCACAAGTAAACTGGTATCAGATAGAAATATGGATCTGGGAAAGGAAAGAACTGCATTGGAAATGTGATCCCATTGAAATGATGGAAGAGTTGTTTAATGCAAAATTACTCTCATGATCTCCCACATTTAACTTGTGCTTCATTCATGACATTTTCTCACCATCACAAAGGGCCTTGAGAAATAGGTAGTCGGGATAGGCTGCTCATTTCCCCCAAGTCCATTCAGCCCTTCTTCTATAGTAATAGAGTTGTATCCCGGCACAGGGCCATGCCGCTAGAGACCACACCTTCCAGCCTCCCTTGCAGCTAGCTGTAGACATGACCATGGTATGACCAGTGAAAGATGAGTGGAGGCGATGGATAAAACCTCTTTATTATTTCCCCAAATGAATGAAAATTGCATGCCACAATCTTCCTTTCTCTTTCTTCCCTTGGGCTATAAGGTAGACGAGGAGCTGAGTCCATGTTAACCACAGGTGAATACAATATGCTGAGAACAGTAAGATGGGGAAACGAGGTTGCTGAAAAACTTTCTGTAATCAGACCTGTTTTCTTGATTTACACCACCGCCAAACTCGAGATTATTATATATCAGATAAATACATTTTTATCTCTTTAAGCTACTGCATTTTGGAGTCTTTGTTACATTAGCTTAGCCTACAATTTAATCAATACAGTAGCTGAAAATAAAAGGCTCATTATGTATTTCCAATATACAAAATATTATTAAGAAGAAATTGCAAATGCAGTTGCAAAGAAAATTTAAAAAATGAGTATTTTTGTGTCTGGAGCATTGACATCTTCAGCAAGTCCACACAAACGCAGTCTCCTTTCTGGCCCCTGTACTTGTTATTGTATTGTAACACATAGCCATTTTTTAAAAAACCCTACCAGACTTTCAAGCATTCATATAAATGTTACTTCCTAAAGAAAACTTTTGCTTACCATACCATACCATACCATACCATACCATACCACATCCAAATTGGGGGACCACTGCTATTCCTTCTCATGTGCCCAGGTCTCACTGCTGTGTGGCTGCCTGACCTCGCCACCTGAGTGTATACTCCATGGCAGGGACAGTGTCTGTCATCTGTGCAGTCCTAAATCAAAGCCTAGTTCAATGTTTTGTACATATTAGACTCTCAAGGAATGTTTCAGAGTCAGAGTTCTATAGCTCAGTTAACTCTACGGAATTAATCCGTGAACCTCTGCTTATGTCAGGAATTGCACAAGATTCTGTTGAACAAGAAGACTGTCCAAGTTCACAAGAAGTTGTATGCATGGCCACCTCCTAAATTATAACTAATTCCTCCTTTTATCTAAAGATAACCACTATCTAGAGTTCTAGTGCCATGGATTAGGTGTTTGGTTTTGAACTTTAGTAAATAAATCACTCAGTATGAAAGTGTGTCTTAGTTCATACTGTTGTGTAAAATGTCATAAACTGTGTGTCTTATAAACAACAGAAATTGACTTCTCATAGGTCTGGAGGCTGGAAGTCTGAGATGAGCCCAGCATGGTCAGGGGCTGGTGAGACTCCTCTTCCAAGCTATAGATTTCTTGTTGGGTTTAATTGTGGGCTTAACGTGTCTTGAAAACTAAGGTTTGCCAATGTTCCCACTTATCAAACTTTTACATGTGAATTTTCTCAAAAGATCACTTTTCATCATTTTGAATCTAATACCTAGTAGTTAAAAACTTAGTAAAAATTAATAATTTTAGTTTGTATTTAACTTGTATGTAATATTATAAACTTTTTTTCCTTATTTATCTCTATTAGCATAAGAGATTGACTTACACAGAATGACATTTCTCACTATTATCCCCTATGACTGGCTTTCACCTTGTCAGTTCTGTTACCTCCAAGCTTAAGCCTAAATAATGAGGCCCACACAGTTCTTTCCTACTGATATAATTATGCACCATTCTGGAATCCCATTAGGGTTACAATTGACATTATCTGAATGCTATCATCTTCTTTTAAGTAGAAAGATGTCTATTTTTCTTGAAATGAAAAGAAAACAGCAGGTATTTTTTTAAATGGAGTGTATTTCCAAATATCTCTCTTTTGCCTTCAATTATCATACTAATTTAGTGGGCAATATTCAGTCATCTTTTGTATATTTATTATTTAAAAAATGTATTTTTACCTATTCTGAACTCTGTATATATCCATGCTCTTGGGTCTGACTTAAAAGAATATAAACAGATTTTAAAGTACATATTTTCATAAACTATTGATTGGAGGAATAAATTTTATATTGTCCCATTTTCCTTCTCCCTTTAAATATATATAATGTACATATTTATACACATATAGATGAATTTATATATACCCATATATGTATATAGATATTCAAATATGATGTTCATATAGCCAAATAAATATAGATACAGGTATAGATATAGATAGATAGATATTTTCTTATTTAGATCATTTTTAAGCCATTTGTGAACAGAAGAAAAAACCTATACTATTAAAAATTGCTATTTTCTTTTTTTAAGATTTTATTTATTTATTTTTAGAGAGGGAAGGGAGGGAGAGAGAGAGAGAGAGAAACATCAGCGTGTGGTTGCTGGGGGCTGTGGCCTGCAACCCAGGCATGTGCCCTGACTGGGAATTGAACCTGTGATGCTTTGGTTCTCAGCCCGTGCTCAATCCACTGAGACACGCCAGCCAGGACTGCTATTTTCATAATAGTTAATTTCTAAGACTTGTCCTCTAACCCTGTTGACTTGAGGCAGTCTTCAGCTGTCTTATAAAATTTACTGAGAGTAATAATTCTGAAAACAAATATATTAATATTCAAATGCATTAATATTTTAAAGTGATAGAGTTTGAACTCAATATTAGTAACCTTAATTTTAGAGTAACATAAAACTAACTTCACCCAAAATAATATATCTTGAAAAACTGAACAGATTTAATATATTTTAAAAGGTTTAAGTAAACATAACTCTACCATATCACAGGAATAAGAGGTATATCAAGAAACTATTTAACAAACCCCAATTCACCAAACTTTTAATAAACTTCAATCAGGCTAACATCTGGAAATACATTTGATGTGGAACTCATTTTTTTTTAATTCTTATAAACAAATATGTAGACTGCCACTTATCCTATGAGGAAATAAAAATAGTCTAGTTTCCATTATCTGATTAAGAGCAATCAAATCATTCTCCAGTCCTTTTCATTCAGACCAAATCACCCCAATTTTCTTTTTTTATTAGTTGAAATTTAATCACCTTTTTGTACGAAACTGCAAAGTTATAAAATGTAGCCTCTGAGAAAATTAGAATGGAAAGATAAGAAATTAATACAAATGGTATGTGGATGAAATCCAAACCATAGCAAGTTTTTCATGGTCCTTATTCATTGTAAAATCTAAGACATAATAAAAAGGTCACCACATTATATTTAAATGCAGTATTATTATTTTACTGTATTCAGCTTTCATGCTGGTATAGTTAACTGTGACTTATTCTGTAGTTTTTTGCTCTCCGTTTTATAACTCCTAGGTTTTTTGTTCTATCTGTGCATTGTCAGATATGCCCCAAATTTTATTTATTTGGTGTCTTTTTCCCCTAAAATTTATAGCTCTATACTTATTTAAATTTCCCATTTGGCAATTTAGCACATTCACCATAATTGGTTAAGCTTAATTATGCCTCTAAATGTGTTTATTTGAGCTTATTCTGTTCATGTGTAACTTTTCTATATTTGAATTATCTATCACTTCATATGTCTTTACAAAACTGACCAATATTAATCACAAAGGACACTGAATCAGAGAGAGAAGATGTCTCCCAGACCAAGTCAGAATGAACAACCAAAAAAACATAAGAGTTGAGAATAAGCGTAATAAGCAAGAATAAGCGTAAGTCCGACATCCTGGTTTTCAAATCTTGTAATCTGAGTCAGAAAGTCCTTTCTATCATCCTTTCAGGGAATTGTATTATTCATTACTGATCTCATTTTATATTCAATGGACATTAAATTTACAATTTCAAAAGTGGCTCTTTTAAAAGCAAAATTTGTATTCTCTGATATTCTGTCTATGAATTCTCCTAATGTCCAGGCATATACTCCAAAAACAGGAAATAAAATATCTAACTGAACAACTCTCTAGCACCACCGATGGAATCTGCATCAGTGCACCAAAAATGACGACACTACTTCAATAAGCAATAGCAGTGATATCCTGTGCCCTCCTACTTCAACTCTATTTCCTATCTGTAGGAGACATTCCTGATTAGAACTTTCCCCACTGAACCCCCGATACCTTCCTGTCCAGCTCAGTACAAAGAGTGAAGAACCACTCAGTCTTTGAGGAATAAGTGTGTTCTCCTGGAGGCTGATGCATAAATTTTACCAACAGACACACCCAAAAGACACCTCAGAATAGAGGCAAAAAATAATTTATTGAATGAATATAAATTTTTAACTACATTGTGGAAATATAAAAGTGGGTCTTTTATTTTTCTAAAGCAAATTTATTTATGAAAGGTTCATGACCCTCGATGTAAAAATCTATAAATGAACTTAAGAAAGGCCATCAATGCCCCAAATTCTGTGCACCATTTCGTGCGAGTGTGCATGTATTACACTAGGAAGGAACCTATGACTTTCCCCATATTCTTAAACTCATCTGTGACTCTGTCTATACTAGACCTAATACTCTACAGTATAACTTAGGATAAACACTTCACAGTAGTAATACATATCTGTATGTTACAAGCTATAAGTTAAAATGATCGATTTCAACATAATATAGGCTGCTTATTAAAGAAACATTGGCTCCAACTACAGTCTACAGACCATACCTGTTTAGAAATGGTCATTAGAGCTCACCCATGCAGACACCGCTGGTCATGAGAGAGCTTGGCATTTGCCACGTGAAACACACAGGGGAGCTATGTCTGTCTTGATTATCCTCTTCTCAATGCCTAACACAGTGGTGGGCATGCAGTATAGCTCAGCTAAGTTGTATTGAACAGGGGATTGGAGGAAGTGTGTGTATTGATGATGAGAATGCTATAGGGGTAAAGCAGCAATGACTCTTTTGGCCTAGGGCTAAAAGGGTAGATGAAAGAGAAAACCATCCTTCTATTCTAGTGCACTATTGAAAGTAGAAAGGAAAGGAAAGCAGGAAACTGCAGTGGTTTTAAAAATAAAGGAAAAGATGAGATAAAGGTGATTGGCATTCCTTGCTAAATGACCCAATGGTAGCTGCCTTTCCTGGCAGGGTCACCCTTCCAAACAACACCTGTGTGACTCTTCCTCACTCACCTCTCCATCTGTGCCTTAGGGCTGGAGCTTCCCTTTTTTTCTAATCTTCTATGTCACAAAGTCATAATAAATTGCAGCGATATGTCTACACTGGGATAACATTATTAATGTATGCATGTGGATGAGGATAAAGAAAATACTGTTAGCCATTGGTCTCTGTACTCCCTTTCATAAATAGTACATGTACCAGGTAATCTGGAAGTCATAAATTTCACAGAAGGACAGATTGTCTGAGCTTGAATAAATGTTAGAGACAATCTAATCCTATTCCCTGTCTGATTCTTAAATCCCTTCAATTCCTATCTCTGAAAGCAGCTATTCTATTTTCAGATATTTCAGCTAGTCCTCATGTTGAGACAATTATCAGCCACAGTGGTGGCTTTGTACAGGGACCCGAGTTCTGCCCTTGAGACATTGTAAAGTCTGTTCTGTTTTTCCAAACAACAGCTCTCCTCGTATTTGAAGACAGCTCCTGTTTGGACTTTAAGTCTCCTCTTTTCCAGTATAGTTTCTTTAGAATCTTTTACATTATTCAAAGCTTCCACAACTTTCTAAAAGACCTCCTCTTCAAGCTTTAATTTGTCGAGTATTACTGACTAGCACACAACTGAGCAAGATAATCACCTCTCTTATTCAAAATATTTTACTACTTTCAACATAGACAACAGTTGCTTTATCGTGTATTGCAATTACAACATTTAGTCATTCAAGTTATTCAGTAAAAAACTTTAAAAGTTATAACCCCGGAAGAGTTCCAAATTTCAAGCACATATTGTATCAAAGTCCATAAGAATACTGTGGTCCTAAAGAGACATGTGCATTTTTTAACAAAGACTTTGGCTTTCCATCAGATATTAGTTGATCATAATCAGATGGAACAGAATGGAGATGGACTCTCACATTTTGTCCAGCTGATATTTGCAAAGGAGCAAAGGCGACAAAATAGAGCAGAGATAGTCTCTTCAACAGATGATCCTGGAATAACAGGACACCCACATGCAAAAAAAATGCATCTAGACACCAGACTTGATATCCTTCAGAAAAAGTAACTCAGAATGGCTCATAGATATAACATACAGCTAAAAATTCCTAGGAGATGACAGGAGATAACCTAGATGACTTTGGACCTGGTGATGCCTCTTTAGATAAAACACCGAAGAGCCACTCTATGAAAGAAATAATTGACAAACTGAACCTCATTAAAATTAAAATTCTCTGATATGTGAGAGACAACATCAAGAGAATTAGAAGACAAGCCATTGCCTGGGAGAAAATATCTGTGAAAAAAAAAACCCATGTGATAAGGTCTGTTATTCAAAATACACAAAGAACTCTTAAAGCTCCACAATCAGAAAAAGAATTAAAGTGGGAGCACAAACCTTCGACAGACACCTCCCCAAAGAAGACATACAGATGGCATACGCATATGAAAAGATATTTGACACCATATGACATCAGGGGAAGACAAGTTAAAACCATAATGGGGTATTACTAAACACATACAAACATATCCAAAATCCAGAGCACTGACACCAAATACTGATAAGGATGTGGAGAAAAGCCACTGTTAAAAGTTGTCAGTTGCCCTGGCTGGTGTAGCTCAGTGGATTGAGCGTGGGCTGGGAACCAAAGTGTCCCAGGTTCGATTCTCAGCCAGGGTACATGCCTGGGTTGCAGGCCATAACCCCCAGCAACTGCACATTGATGTTTCTCTCTCTTTCTATCTCCCTCCCTTCCCTCTCTAAAAGTAAACAAATAAAATCTTTTAAAAAAAGTCATAAGTTGGGTGGGACGGGGCCTCAGGGGATATCCAGGGCAGGGCAAACAGTGTTAGCCAGGTTGATGGAGTCTCTGTCATTCTGTGAGGGGAGGGCTCAGAGAAGGGACAATGGCCTCTCACCCCACTTCTATCTGGAAAAAAGCTGTCCCCCAGCTCTTGCCTTGATACCAGACCTTTTAGTTCTTCCCTGAATGTCATTGGTACATTTCAAGCTGCTACCCTAGTGCTGGAGCTGAGGGAGTGAGTCTGATTAAGTCTGTGTGTGAGTTCTTTAAGAGGAACTGCTTGGGACTCCAGTAGTTTCTTCCACTAACTTAATCCCCACTGCAGCCAGAAATTGTGGGCACTTCCTGGCACCGAAACCCTGGGCTGGGGGCCTGATGTGGAGCTGGGACTCTTTGCTCCCAAGATATCTCTCCTGAATTTTAACCCACCACACATGGATGTGGGACCAGCCCGTTCCACATCTCTGCCCCTCCTACCTGTCTGGATGTGGTTTCTTTAATTCCGTAGTTGTCGGACTTCCATTCAGTTCAATTTCTGAACGTTCTGAGTCTTGGTTGTTCTATAATTTAGTTGTAATTTTGACGTGGTTTTGCAAGGAGGTCAACTGTGTTTACCTGTGCTGTCATCTTTCCTAGATTATAAAATATAAAATTTCTGTACTTGGCATACACCAAGCTCACAGCCTCGCCGCCGTTATCATTCTTACATGATCTTTATTTCTGTAATTGGGAGGGATATTAAACCAGTTTCATTTTGAAAAATGAAACAAAACGTAGTGCTTTTCATTCAGTCAGAGTGATAGGATTTCTAAGTCTTTTTGTGATTATTTAAATTCCACCAAATAGTTGAAGTCCAGATCAAGGTCAAGCTCATCCATAAGCACCTTCCTAATTAATTCTATTTTCACCAATCTTCTGGGTCTTTTACCTACCATATTATCATCACCCCAGCTATCACCATCAACTGATCTAAATCAATATGTAAAATGGCATGTTGAAGCTTTCTCTATTCACTGTGTGGTAAATGACAATTGCAATGATATAACAATCATAATTTAAAAGATCTATACTGCCATGAGTTGCTTTTTTTCTCATCTTTCTATCTTTAGTCTTGATTTCAAATGAAATTTAACTCCTATGTAAGAAATCATTTATTTTACATTTCATTTTAATAGAATATCAATTTTCAACAAAGTATTATTTCATTTTACCAGACACAATATTGTTATTCTATCTCATAAAACTCATACACAAATCAGTTTTTAGAAATCGATGGCTAATTTATGCATATGTATTATGTGAATAGAACCATATATATGTACATAAAAGTGATAAATATAATAGCTTTACATTCATACAAACACATAATTGTATATGTCAGAAAAAAAGACATAGATTATATAAAATAGACATCCTGGAATCATATTGAATATTTGACTAAAGGTGTAATTATTTTTATTTTATTTCTTGACAGTTATACTGAAAACTCAGCAACAAATTCATGAAGCTGATGGTCTAAATTTAGCCTGCTGTGAATAATGGAAGTCTAATATGTACTTTGTCTTTATTTCCTGTGCAATGCCTTGTATTCGTATGTACTTGGTTAACTTTAAATGACATTGCTCGGGCAATCAAGGCAACTGCATTACTCTAATGTTATGAAAATGAATTTTCTCCTGCTAGAAAAAGAAGTTACCTAACTCCTTGTTAACGCTCATTACAAGTTTGCATAATTTTTGCAAGGTTCACAAAGGTCCTGACAGGATGGCTAATTGGATCCTACCACACAGTTAAACACAATGGCAAGTTCATCGATTGCAAAATTTAGAATGGGAATGGCTTAGACAGGTCATCTGGTTTAACCTTTCACACAATGATAAATCTCTCCTTCAACATCCAAACATTTAAACATGAACTTCTTTTTTTTAAGCTTGAGTTTATTTTTTTAAATTCATGAAGTGTATTTAATTCCCTGGTCTTCTCACTGCCTATATAAAGTTGGGGGGCAGGGGATGAACTGGAGGGATATTAAAACCTGGGGTAATGCAATAGGGAGGATTTCTTCAAAGATTCACGCATCCACTGATGATAAAATCATCTTAAAAAATGCTGGTCTCTTTCATATTTTACTTAGGCAAAAGTAAATATTTTATTTAAAAAATTAAAAAAAAAAACTGCAGTTGATTTCCCTCATTTCCTCAAGTGATAACTGTTTATAATTTTGCTTTATGACAGTCCAAAGACAGAAAATACTTTTTCAACTGCTCACTGTTTGCCAGACAACAGTCTGTGCAGCGAGATGGACAAGCCCCCACGTGCAGTGCGCCATAATGAAACACTGAAAGGCGGTGAGAGCAACGACAACCAGCTATTCGAGCCCCTCCTCACAGACCTCAGACCCTGCTGCTCATCTGCAGCTCTTATCAGAAGCCTCCTCCCAAACATCAGAAGCCTCTCATGTTTAATCTGAGGACAAGGGCCTGCCTTGTTTTGTGTGCCCATGTGTGTGTTAGGTTTTGTTTCAAAAATTCATCCTTCATCCTAATCTCATCAACAGATGAAATCTTATGGCAACTGTCAAAGGGAAAAAAAATGGAGTGTGTCATAAGATGAAGTTATCTGATCATTTCTCAGACACAAACAGGTATCTTTAGGTACAGTTTGTTGATGTGGGTTTTCTGGAAACCAAAACCTTCATTTTTTTCCTTGATAAATCTAGATAATCTACAAAACCTGTTCTCAAACTGATAGTATAAGTATTTCAATTTCATTTTGATCATCATAAAATGTTTATGGACAAACTATAGTTAGTTTTTAAAACTAAGTTATATGCACATAACTAACATCACCCTCAGTGGTAAAAGACCTTAAGAAACAGGGTAAGGATGCCATTTTTGCCACTAATATTCAACATAATATTGGAAAGTCTAGCTAGAGAAATTGTGCATGAAAAATAAAAAACAAAAGAAATTGGAAAGGAAGAAGTAAAATACTCTTTGTTTGCAGGTAACATTCTCTGCTATGTAGAAAATCCTGAGATTCCACAAAAATACTTTTAGAGCTAATAAATTTAGCAATGTTGCAGAATATAAAATCAGCACAAAAACAAATATATTTCTATACAGTAGCATAAATAATCCAAAAATTAAGAAAACAATTCCATTTGCAATAATATCCAAAAGAATACAATATTTGCAATAAATTTAAGAAGGCAAAAACTTGTACACTGAAAACTACAAAATATTGCAGAAAAAGACAATATATGGAATTGTATGATTAATGATGTTGAACATTGTTTCATTCACATATACCTGTTTTTGAAAAAATATCTATTTAGGTCATTTGCCCATTTTTTAATTGGGTTATTATTTTTTTGCTCTTGAGTTTTATGAATTCTTTATATATTTTGGATAGTAAATCCTTATAAGGCATATGGTTTACAAATAATTTCTCCCAAGGAATGCTTAATTTTAGGTAAATATACCATGATTTAAGCTTGAGATATAATTATTTGTGAGTGTAGACCTTTGTATATGGTTTGTGGTAAATCTTGTTCAAATACTACAGTTATATATAGGATGACTACATAATTGCTGTTCATGCCATAGACAGTTTTATGGATGAAGAGAGCACTATTGATAACTGTACCATGACAGCTGGCATACATCAGACCTATCCTGGGCAAACCAAAATGTCTAGTCACCCAACCACATGTCACATCTGGAACAGGTCCTCTTTCTCAGAAGAGCTGTATTGCTTTGAGTTAAATCTTTGAGACTTGTAGTTAGACTTGGCTTCTCATAAAAATGGTAAAGACAAGTAAAACTTTCAGTTCAGAAATTTGCTTGCTTCTATCACATATAATACTACTGAAGTGCAAATATTTTACTGGCCTGTATAATTGATGCATCTGTTCTCACAGTACTTTCCTAAGAAAATATTTATAAAAGGGTTCTAAGGGCACAATTTGTGATGAAAATCACAGAACAAATACATGATTACTTCCTAGAAAGGCTCGCAAGTGGTTGGAGATTTACTGTATGTTATTAATGTTTTCATGTGTAAGAACAATTCCTACAAGCTAAGCTACATGGAGGCTATTCAACTGGACTATAAGGGCTTTTTGGTAAAGTCCATTTTCTTTTCTTGTTGTTGTTTTTGTGTTTTTTTAGTATATATTTTATTTTAATTATTGTTCAAGTACAGTTTTTTCCCTTTTACTCCCATTCCAGCTGGTAAAGTCCATTTTCAAGAACGAAGTTGTTTTTTAAAAAAATAATTGTTTCCAATGAAGTGCTACTTTTTAATATTTTACTTTAGTAAGGCATTCACTAGGCAGTTATTCCAGAAAAGAATACATATTTACATGTACTTAATCACCCCATAAATACTGTAAGTGTGGGAGTTTATGGAAAGGTATAAACAAGCAGAGAGTAAGAAAGAGTTCATGCATGATGTGTATCTAAATAATACTTTGAGGTTGCAGAGTTGGAAATCTCTAGCAGGACAGAAGTTGAGATTAATGAGAGATGTTGCTCCCTTACCCTGGGGACACCTCTCTCTGTGCAGAGAAAACTGTGAGAGTAGCTCCTGGCCTCTCTCTGCCTCTTCACAGACTCAGTCCCAAGGTAGCACTCAGCTCAGCTTTGCTGTGGGCTTCTGCCCAGTGCAGAGGATTCTACCAGGTCAGCTATCCCTGGGAATAATGGGGTCATTGTGTAGCTCTGGGATTCAGTCTTTGGAACTGCCTTTGGTTCTCACAAGTTAAAGTTTCCAACTCTGCTCAACCAGCAATTGTGAGGATATGCTATTGCCTCACTTCCACTCCTTTGTTTAATTTCTCAAGTGTCTCAGGGCAAATGTGATAAAGAGGTTTAGTATTTACTGAACCTTGAAGAGACCACATACTTGAATGAGGCTGATTGGTCATTCTGCAGCTGAGATTTATTTTGATTGGCAAGTGAGAAGGGAGGCATGGATAGTGGGGAACTTGTCCTGTCTGGGTGTTCCTCTCTCCCAAAGTGTATGTATGTGCTCCTTCTAGTCAAACTTACTCCCATTTCTGTCAACATCTTAAGCACTGGAGTTTAGATGAGAAGGGAAAAAGTCATTGAAGGGAGGAAAACGGAAGAAAGAGAAAAAAAATCTTTGAGCACCTACATTGGCCAATTTATGTATAAAATCTCAAATTCTTGCAATAATGTTAGCAACTTATGATAATTAACCCAGGTTCATAGATGAAAAATGCTTTCTCTTTTCATCATTGTACAATAACCACCCCCCCCCACCAACCTTTGGGGCTTAGAAGAGTAATGATGTAATAGTTCTCATAATTCTGTGTCTTATCTGAACTTAGCCTAGTGGTTCTTCTGCTCCATTTAATGATGGCTGGGTTCATTCATAGCTACACTCCGAGTGGCTTCATTCACATATCTGATGCATCAAATGGGATGGCTGGAAACGATGGAAGCAGGATGCACCTCTACGTCCAGCAGGTGAATCAGACTTGTTACACAGTGACTCGGGGCCCCTGTGCGAAGGCAGACACTGCCTATGTCCTTAAGACCCAGTCCCAGAACTGGCATAGCTTCTATTCAACCATTTTCTATTAATCTCTCAAGTCACAACCCTGGCTCAACTTAAAGGGAGTAGCAGGTACAGAAAGAGAGAGTAGATATTACTGGCAGCTCTTTTTGAAGATAATCTATTACAAAGAAATTAGAAGTCCGAGAAATTAAGTAAAGTGTCCAAGATCACATTGCTATAAAGTGGTGAATCTGGTGTTCAACTATGTTTTTCTGGTTCTGAAGCAAGATCTCTGAATTATGCTATGGTTTTCAAAGTATGCTTTACCTTACAACCCTAGAGGTCTGAGTCTCTCGGGAGCCCCCGCTGGAGCAGTTTGACCCCTAGCTGTGTGATAATGTCTGTATTCTTTAGCTGTGTGACAAATGACTGTATTCTTCATGCACAGAGTCCTTTGGAGGGAAGGTGTAGGTACTAAACAAATTTGAAAAATGGCGCCCTACAGTGCACTTACTTGCTTTGGGAAATGAGGGCAGTAACTCTGTTTTCAAGTACTTTACAGTCACTAGAAAAATAGGAAAGCAGAATTATGGTCACAAGGGAAAGAATTGAAAGATTCCTCCCTCAATCTTAAAAAAATTCTGTTTCCATATTTACAGAAAATTTCCTTCAATGTTTTCCTATAAAAGGTCTTAAACAGCTCTTTAGATAACTTTTCCAGCAAACTTTGCCATCTAAAAAGCTTCCTCTTAATACTCTAGCATAAAATAATTTCCTAGGAAATTAAGAAAAAAAAGTTTAACCCATTTCATTTAGCACCCTGTATGCTTCCAGATTATTTTTAACTTCTATCAGTTGGTGGGCACTTAAAAAATTAGTCTGTGAAAATTACATGGTCATTAAATAAAAGAAAATAATTTAGATGGAAACAAGTAATAGTTTGTGCATTTTAAAATAAAAAGATGATTGCTTAAGAATAAGTTTCTATTCTTCATATGGAAATACTAAAGAAATGACTGTAAGTTTATCAAATATAATTTTTATAGAAAGAAATGAGGATATGTTTCTTGATGGGTTCGATATTTTTATTAATAACCCAGGTTAAGTGAATATAGACAAGAAGTTTTAGAGACAGATTATCATTTTAATTATTCATGTTATACCCATGAGAATAAAAATAACCAAAATAAGATAGACAAATTAGGTGTTTTTCTTCCTTTTTATAAAATTTGTAGAATATGCATCATTGTAGAGCTTATAGAAAAAGAAATATTTTTGAAAATTTAAGTGGATGGCATTTGTATTTGGGGAAGGGATTTGTATAGAATAGAATTGGATATAAAAATAGCAAAACTGGAAAGAACATTATAATTATCTTTCATTTTAATTGTGGGTAGATAATACCCCAAACTTGTTCTTTGCCTCAAGTATCACATCTAAGTTGGAAGTAACCCTAGAGAAAATCTCAAGGCAACTGTCATCACACCATGCAACTAACTACCTTGGTGTTCTCTCCTTGCATTTCCTGTGTCATTTCATAAACTTCAACTTGCATCATAGGGAAAAGGAAGTTGAAACCAAACATAAAATAATTCAGGTGTGTAGGGAGGCACACTTATCACAAATCAAGCTTTAATAACTGACCTAACATATCCAAGCCTAAGCTTAAGTGGGGTACTATGTCATTTAACTAAACGCTGTCACTTTAGATTTTTCTTTCTGTTCTCTAAGAAATGATAGAACACTGTAATTTTACTCCTAAGCCTGTCAACGCATCCAATTTCTGATTTGAAGACTTTAAAAATAACAAATGAATTGAATTAAGTTAAGTTTGAAATAATGTTCTTCCATTTTATTGCATTAGAGTGTACCTAGCAACCTCTATGCAGGCCATTAGCAATGTAAATTCTGCTCAGACTAATGTCTTGGATGGATTCTTTTCATGTAAATACTTTCACATATATTATTCTCATCAGCTTAGAAGATGTTAGATATTTCTACTTATTACTGAAGTACACTCAGCAAGATCTCATTCAACATAGTTTGCATAAGTCTATCTACACAAAGTTTTGTATTAACCTACCCAAAACTTCAAGCAAATTCTCTTTCCTTCTATAACTTTATGCCTTATGCAATCAGAATGTGCAAATAAATAACTAACATAATTTGAAAATAAATGTAATTTTCATTGAGCCAAAGAGGAGAAGAAAATTCCTAGCATATCACTCACGTGATGCAATTGAGCACATGACAAATAGTAAATTTTCTTTTTTTAAATTTAATATAATTTTATTGTTGTTCAAGTACAGTTGTCTGCACTTGGATTTGCTGGGGCAGTGGGGAGAAAATGCAGATGACTGTACTTGAACAATTAGTAAATTTTCTAATTGTCAAATTATGTTTTTCTGATTTCTCTTTTATTTCATAATACAAAGGAAAATATTCATGCTCCATGGGTAGTATTTCAAAGACAATCAGATAACCTCCAACTCCTTGTTCTGGAACTCTTCAGAACACTATTTCAGTGGTACTCTCAGCATGCAGCACTGGCTTAGCTGTTATTTCATTTATTCATTCATTCAGCAGCTACTTACTGTATGGCTAATATGTAAAAATAAGAATTAAGATACAATCCTTGCCCTGGATAAACTTACCATTGATCTAACAAGGTTAAAAATAAGTCTCCCTATTAGCAACAGGTACAGCAAACTGTAGTTCTTTCTGCTTCTTGCAAGGATGTCATAATTCATATAGATGGAAAAAATAGAGCCCTACATTTCTACCCTTCACATAAATGAATGTGAATGATCTAAGGAAAAATCTAAAAGGTCAGAGACTTACTGCTGCTAAAGAGCAAAGTCTGAAAGGATTGGCCTTCCTCCCCTTTGATTAAGCAGAACACATTAATTAATTTTTGGCAATATGAAATGAAACCCTTAGCCAGATAGGTGATAGGAGCAAAAGTTACTTTGTGTGAAAGTGGAAAGTCAGGAGTTGCATTTCAAGCATTGGCAGATGAGATGGTTCAGACACATCTTCCTGCTGAGAGAAATGAGAAAACCAGTACAAACTATAAGATATATGTTGAACACATCAGGCAGGAGAAAAGGTCACTCAGAGAAGTTAACCCAGATTCGAGGGTAGCTCTTTTGCCAGATGTTTCTACTCAATCTGAAGCAGATACTAAGAGCTTGAGAAACCGATCATAGCTTTCCAAAGATTCATGGAACTACAAGGATTAAACAAAGGTAGTTTAGAGCCACCAGTAAGGAATGATGTGATAAACCCAACAAAACACACATTGAAGGAAGGCTGATCTGGAATTTAAGAAGCAAAAACTAAAAGCCAGTTTTGAATCACCTCAAGTATTGCTTAGATTAAGATTATCTGATACTACAACCATCCCTCAAGTAACAGCCAACCAGAAGCAAACATAATTGCTCCCTAGAGAAAAATAGCACCATCCAGAGCTTCCAAGTAGCTCTTAATTTTTTCCTATACCATGTGCAGCACTCAGCAAAAATATCAGGCATAAGAGAAAATAAGGCCATGTTAGTGAAAACCAAGAGAAACAGCATGCTATATAAACACATCTGCAGGGGATATAGAAGAAAGAAGATAGCATACAGATTTTGAAACAAGTTTACTTAATATGCTCAAGGGATTAAACTATGGGATGAAGAATTTTGACACAATACTGAAAGCTATAGAGCTATAAATAGGAGCTGGGTGGAAACTCAAACCTGAAAAGTATAAAAACAAACTAAAAATTCATGGATGGGTTTAATAAATTACACAACGTAAGAGAGATTTGGTTAACAGGAAAATTGACAAGGTTAAAATATGCAGAGTGAAACACAGAGGACAAAAACACAACATACAGAATATAACTTCTGTAAGAGTCATATGTGAATGTGGCTAAATAAAGATAGAGAAATTTGGGCATAATGGGGCTTGCAGGGACTGATGATATTCCATTATTTTTTAGTTCTGTGGTGGTCACATAGATTTGTTCATTTCATGATAATTCACTGAACTATACTTTAAAGATGTGTGCACTTTTCTTTATTATATTGTGCTTCTGTGCGTTTTAAATGATTGGACATTATGAATTTGAGCCCTGCAAAAGATTTCAAAAACGAGAGGAAGTGCTTGTAGGATTCAGTCTGAAGGTGTGGGAGACCTGACAAATGAGGAGGTGAAATGGGGTAAAGGGGGGTGGGAGGGGACAGCAATAAGTGAGGAGCAGTGATCAGCTCCCTGCAGAGAGAAAAAGGCTGGAGGTAGGGAATCCATAGGAAAGTAAATTCCATTTAGCAGGAACCGCCAGAGAGTTTTTAAAAGAGCAGTAGTGAACATTCACTTGCAGTGGTTGGGCATGACTCCCTCCTAAGTTAGCTGTGAACTCCGCTGCATGGAAACATTTTCTAACCATGATTTTGTGGAAATCAAGGAACGCACAGCCTTGGTCATATGTTTCCGAGAGCATGAGGCGACACACGTCACCGACTGGGCACTCAGCACAGAGAGGAACCAGCGTGAGCGGGACTGGGAGGGGCAGTGCCAGTTAAGACTCCTCATTCTTACCGGGGAAATGCTAGGATTTCAACTATGTGTGGCCTGAGGGATCAGGATGTTTCCATTTAAAGGTGCAAGTGAAAATAATCTCAGTAAGACGAAAGGGTCTAAGGGCATTGTGCCTTACATTTAGTCACGTGCAGGGAAAATTTTCTAGCAACTGAAAGTCAAACATTTCAAAATGATCGGTGAGTGATAACGATAAAAAGAGGTAAACTAGAGTAGACCGTTACTATTCAAAGTTGAAATAGTATGTCAGGTTGAGTAAGTACAAACCATGCATAAAGAAAATCCATCAAAATGTAAAATTCTGTAAGAAAAGGGCCAAATTTGAGTGGCTATAAAGAAGTTTCCAGTGTCTGAAAAACAATGATATATTTCCTAGGTGAAATAGAAATCAAAAATTGGGAAACAAAGACATATTATGTCTCTCCAGACCCTTGTGAAATAGTTTGTAGTAATTATTAAATAGTTTTTAGGGTTTTTATAAATTGTATTAAATTATTTAGAAGATATTTCAATAATTTATTAGTTATTTACAACATGCTATTTAATATAGGTTATAAATCTATATATCTTTATATGTTTTTAATTGTGGTAAAATACACATAAGATGCATTGACTATTTTGATCATTATAAGTTTGTAGTTCAATAGGTTAAGGATACTCACATTGTTGTGCAAGAAATATGCAGAATCTCTCATCTTGCAAAACCAAAATGGGTCGCCTTTAAACACCAAACCCCCATCCCCTCTCACCCCAGCCACAGGGACCAGCACTGCACTTCCTGTTTCTGTGCATCAGATACTCTAGAGACCTCCTATGAGTAACATTATGCAATATATGTGTTTGTGTGACTGCCTTTTTTAACAGCATAATGTCTTCAAAGTCCATCCATGTTGTAGCACGTATCAGAATCCCCTTCCTTTTTAAGGATAAATACAACTTCATTGCACCAGCAGATACTTGGGTTGCTTTTACCCTTTGGATATTATAAACAATGCTGTTATGAACATAGCTGTGCAAATCTCCCTTCAAGACTCTGCTTCCAATTCTGTTGAATGTAACCCAGAAGTGCGATTACTGAGCCATATGGTAATTCTATTTTTATTTTTTTAAAGAACTGCCATACTGTTTTCCACGGCAGCTGTACCATTTTACATTCCCAACAACAGTGCAAACGGGTTCAATTTTCCTACATTCTCATCAACATTTGTTCTCTTATGTTGTTGAGGGCTGCTCCTCTAATTTGTTCATTTCAAATGATTGCATTCAAGTTCACTGATCCTTTCATCTGCCTCTTTAAGGGTGTTGTTGCCTCCAGTAAATTTTTCAATTCAGTTATTGTGTATTTTTCAGCTCCAGAATTTTTAGTCGATTATTTTTTCAATAATTTCTATTCCTTGGTTTATACTCTCATTTTGTTCGTGGCTTCATTTAGTTGTCTGTCCATGTTCTCTTTTAGTTCATTGAACATATTTAAGACAACGTGTTCTAAATTCTTTACCAAGCAAGTCAGAATCTTTCCAGACTCATTGTGTTCCTTTGAATGCTTCCCGGTGTCTTTCTCTGCTTTGTGACCTTTTGTGAAGCTTAGAATATTTGAAAACCAGTCACCTCTTGCAGTCTTTACAGACTAACTTTGTGCAGAAAAAGGACTCTACTATTCAGTCTGGCTTAAGGACTCATGGCTCTCTCAAACCATTTTTGGTAATGCACCATTCCTGGCTCTGTGCATTTGGTTTTTATTCCAGTTCTATACATGGCTGCATAAATATATTCATTTTCCCAGGGGTCTTGCCCCTGCATTTTTTGATGCCTTTTATTGCTGTTGTATTTTGCTGCCTATAATCTCTCGTCTTCAGGTACCCAAGGGTCTGCATACTTCCTGCAGCTCTAATGCACCATGATGCCTCCAACCACTTTCAGCATCTCCAGCCTAATACCCAAACTGCGCCACCATTCCAATCAGTCCAATTAGTGCTTAAGTCATGAGAGACAGAAGCCAGTCCTAAGGGAGCCCTCCATAAAGCCAGAGCATTACAAGCAAGTTCCAGTACTTCCCTTTGTTCTTTGTAAAGAGCAAGTAAACGTGTAGCCTCCTCCTGACCACCCAGCCAGCACTAGGGAGGCAGGGGCAATGATGAGCAATGTTTCAAAGAATTTCCAGTTGTTTCTAATGCACTCTTTTCTTGGTTTGGTCTTCACTTGGTTGCTGGAGCTTTATAACTGGTTTCTACAGTTCTTACAAAAGTATTCCGATCCATTTATTATTGCTTATTTGGTAACTCCGTGGGGGGAAAATGGCCTGGAGTCTCCTAGTCCATCATTTTTGCTGACATTACTCCCAAACATTAAAGAATGAGGCAGAGTTTTCATAACCTGTGTTTCAAACTACTATGAAGTAAAGAACAGTGTTCAGAAAATGAGAATAAACTTATTTTAAAGTGCATTATCATTTAAAGAGAAAGAGTAGGGCTGCAATAAATCAATGATACCTGAGCAGCATGCAGTGGGGATCCTGTGGTCCCTGGAATTTTCCAGGGGTGGCCATCAGAGACAAAGGGACTTAACTCTCAACCTCAGGTCCAACCACAGGGACATATTTTTTTTAAATTTTACAACAGATATTGAGTTTTAGCATAAATACAATTTGGAAAAATTACTTGAAGAATCAGAACTTTTCAATATTTTAAGAAAATTCCGACATCTTTTTCATGATTAAACAGTTAAAATACCTTGGATTTTTTGTAAGGAAACCAGTGATTTATTAATTTTATGAGTTACTGACATTTTTATTCAGGGAGTCAGAATGCTAAATGTCCTGAACCAAGAGGGAACCCTAATAAAGACAATGACACATTTGTAAAAGCAGAATCACAATGAGTAATAACTTTTGTATCCCCAACCGTGTATTTCTAAATAATATGGATTTTCAATTTTATGTAAAATTCTCAGACTGTTTTGGCGCAATCAGTAAGTGTGATTATGGAGCTATTCACAGGACACTATGAAAATGGACAGAAGGAACACTCAGTCTTGAAAATATCAACAGCTCCCTAAAGAGGATGACATGTGTAGGCAGCTAGGAGTTACCAAAAGAGAAGGCAGCTAAACTAGCTGGGCCTGATTGAGTCTGAACGTTACACTTAATCAAGATTAGGTCTGGAAGTTCTACCTTTAGACACCCCAGGGGGTAGCTGAACCCCTGCTAAAGGGATTAACATCCCTCCAGTCCCTTCCCCACTGAGGAGGAGGGACCAGCTTCCCAGTCTCCCCAAGGAACTGCTAGTCTGGTTCCCCCAGGATTACTGGGGGGAGGGGAGGAGAGGGGAGGAAGAGCCAGTAAGGAGGAAATGCCTTTGCTAGGTGATGCAGCAGAAACCAGGTAACACAGCAGAATTTTTGGCACATGAATAGTAGAAGCCAAGAAGGCAAGGGAGAAGTTCTTCTAATTTGACACATGGGTCATAAGAGCTAAAATGGTGACCTGAGGGGTGCAGTCTAGTCTGGGGAAGGAATGAGTTTGGATATGGAAAGGAACCTAGGAAGGTCCAGGAAAGGGATTGTTTAGGGGGACGGCCCAGCACAAGCCTGGGAAAACCCAGGAAGTCGTTTGGATAGTTTGAAGGAAAGCCCGCTCAATCCCAAAAGCAAAGAAAATACATAGAGCTTTATCAAGGATCTTGGAGCAATCGCTGCTAGATTTGCCCACCCTCTACACCCCTGAGGGCATATTATTTCCCTTCACCCCAATAGATCTTGCCAGTACTCTTGAATTTTCCCCACGCACATGCCCTCTGAAATCCCTTTCTCACAACACCTCAAGAACCCATTTTCACCTGCAAGAAAAGGAAGAATAAAAATATCTAAGCACAGAAAGATGAAAAAACACAAAGTTGCACACAGTGAATACCAAAGACAGGCATAAAGTAGCATGAAACAGGGACTAGCAACATTTCCATTGTGCTAAACCACACAGTGGGTGGTAGTTGTACAACAGGAGAGCAGTCGCTGCGAGCCACATGTGGAAGGCAGCATGTGCGTGCTTAGAGGCCTGGGCTCCGCTCTATAGAGCTGTAAGAAAGGGAATGACATTTTCTGACTTATATGTTAATGAAGTACTCTATCGGCATTTTTAGTAGTTGGCTTGAGGATGAAGACTGAAATCGGAGAGATAAGGTAGGAAGCTATTGCATTATGCAAAATGAAAAAGATAAAAACCTAACTAGTAGAGTATAAATGGGGGTAACAAGGAGGGTAGGGGTTAAAAACATATTGAAGAGATTAAACATATAAAGAACCTAACATTGGATGTGGGAGAGAATGGGAGGAAGAATCTGGGAGGACTTTGATTTTCCAGGTTGGCTAGGCTGATCAGCCTCTTGGAGCCTCAGTTTCCTGGTTTGCAAGTTGTGTAATGATGTAAACACAGGAGAGGATCAGATGGGATCGCCTGTGCCGACCCCTCGGGGACAGCCTGGCACATCCCAGGCCCAGATATAGTACAGTTCCCTTCGTTTCTTCTTTCTGCACAAATATGTTAAAAAAAATCATTGAGGAAGTCTTTCTGCAAATTTATAGGAGTTTTCCTTTTAAGTCGTCTTATCGAATAAGGAAATTGAGATACGAGACTACTGCTGATTAGATGGAACCCAGTAAATTTCTTGAATTTAATGAAAACATCTCATTAATAGTTGATACATATAGTCACCATTATCCTTGAAATCGTTTTGTGTAAAAATGTATTTAACTTGTCGAACATGTTTACTAAATACTAAAATAGGCAGTTTTATTCTTGGGAGAGAGAAAAGCGCTGAGCCAAGGTATTTTCCAGTGAGCCCACACAAGAATTCCCAAAGGTGGGATCCCACGCATAATGCCTTCTGTTACCTCTCTGCACTTTCACGGGAGGATTTACCTGTCAATTACTTCATGGAATTTCATACCACGTTGTTCTGTGACTATTGTGACGTCACAGGAAAACAGTTTTTTTAAGCATGCAACATAAAATGAAAACACATCTTAAAGAAATAAAATAGGAAGATTATTGAGCATTTTGCAAGAAATCAAATCTTCTAAACTGAAACATTGTTTCAGCAATAAAAGCAATAACATCTCTAATTGTTACTATGAAAGAAATATGAACATTTATAAGTTAGTTTCTATCCAGATTATACATTAATGGTATCTTTCATCCTTGTATTCAGAAATTGCATTGCATGCTGATAATATGGTTACAGTGTCCTAACAACCTCTTACAGTTTGTACATAAATGTTCTTTTGAATATGTCTACTGTGAATTTATTATTGTATAAATAAATAAATGGTGCTGTTAAATAAATAAGAAACTAACCTTCATGCTCTAGAAATAAATGCTATCCTAAAACTTTGAGTATTTGCTCCTTGTAAAATGTCCTGAATTTTGTCTTAATTTGCTCAGAAATTGAAGTTTTGGTATGCTTTAGCTTCCTCTCTAGTGTTTTTATTTTTATTGAAAGAAGTTTTCACACTACATGTAAAATATTTTTTAAATGTTTTAGTTTTCTACTTTTGTCCACAAGCATACAAGGAACATATTATCAATATTTTTAAGCATAGAGCCTATATCATTAAATGTAGTAAATAATATCTAGTCAATTTACAGTCTCCATGGGTTGTCCAAGAACCAGTCAAGAGACTGTTTTTTAAAGAAAATGAAAATAAATTCCATAAGAAAAAATATATAGTATTTTCTTTAAAAAGATTTTTTGTAAGACAGAAAACACTTATAAAATGTCAAAGAATCCTGGTTAAATGATGAGCTGAGAACAGGCCCCTGAATTATTTTCATTCTTATCCAAAGTCCCCATATAATGTTAAAAAGACGGTGTATTAGAATCACAACCTAAGGAAGTCTACCCTTCATGTGCCTTGTAGTCAGCAGACTGCCTGCTAGAAAGTGGTACAAATAAAAATTTAGCAACTAGGAGGTATACCCAGGATGAAGTTAATGCCCAACGGTACGTTCTGAAAAAGCAGGGCACAACCCTGAGAAGTGATAATACGAGATGTTTGCTTGACTTAATTCCATGGGCAAAGGCTGGAGGGGAAAGAGATGACGGTACTATATCCTTCCAGGATGTATTTAGCCACAACCCATTATCAGACTTCCAAACCGATTGTTCTCGAGGCTTACGGTTTTTAAACAGGTATATGAAGCAGACTATCAACAGGACAGCAGCGCTTATCTGGGAACAGCTGGGCAAGACCTGACGGAACAGGATCAGTGCTGGAAGGAGTCCAGAGAGAGCCACAGCGCACGCTTGGGCTGTAAATCAGGGCCCTGCAGGGAGACAGTTCTGTATGGATCTCCCGTGTTTCCTGCATGCTCAGGGCCTTCTGCAGAAAAGATATATTAAATAACGATCTTGGGAGATAGAGACGGTGTTTTCCTCTGGAAAGATTTAAGAGGTACTTTGCTGCGATGTTCCAGGTTGGTAAAGATGGAACATTCTTTCTCTCCCCCGAGACATGTGCTCATATTCCAGAGCAGTAAAATTAGAAGCGCCTCTCCCCTCACACACTTCGAGGAGGCTGGTTTATAGTCCAAGGCACCGGTGGATCCATACTTGCTGCTTTTCCGAAAATGCCAAAATGCAGGGCTCCACAACAGAGACGGGTGGCCCGCCAAAAGTTCCTCAGAAATAAAAGAGGACTTGAGCATTTTTAGAGCCTGCTCTCATAAGTGGATGAGAGAAAATACATTATGTGCATGCATGCACAATTCTACAAAAATGAAATTTGTGTGCAGGACATGATAAAAAATGAGATGATATAACCAAGTACTGCCCAAAAGTCCAGCAGAGATTAAAAGGAATATTAGGCAAGAGAGATAGAATGAAAGAAATGTGGTAGAAGAATATAACTGCAGAAAGTTTCAAAGAAGAGTGGGTTATTACAAATGAGATTTTCCTCAGAATTCAGAGGGAAAGATTGATTTTTTAAATGAGAAAGAGGATGGGAAATATGAAACAGAAAATAGCTATTCGACAACGTGGGTGCTAGGAATTCCTGAGGAAGAGATAATAAAAAATGGAATAGAAAAAATTGTTTAATAAATGAAAATATTTCTAAGTTGAACCAAGTCCAGTTTTTATAGATCAATTGGAATCAGCATGATAAGGCCAGACCCACTTGGGAAAATGTAATGTCTTCAAGATCACATATAGTTAAGAAAAATTCTGAAAATACATGCAGAGAATATATTCTGGCAATGAGACAAGATTCCAATGACACAGGACTGAAAGATGACAAGAAATCAATTTTTTTATAGACATCAACATGATAAAGAGAAAAAAAAATTTAGCATGATTCCTTACCAACAGAGTTAAAAAAATAATAATATAGGAGAAGAAAAAGACACTAGGTAACACTTTTTAAACAATTTTATATCTGTTAGCAACAGTGACCAGAGGGGAGGAGGGAAGGGATCGTAGGGGAAGGAAGGGGAGGGGCCAAGCCAAAGAACACGGAGAGAGGACTCGTGGGCACGGATAATGGGGCAGGGGTGACTGTGGGAGTCGGGGGGATGGGGCAGGGGAGAGCCATGGGGAAAAAGGCAGGACAACTGTAACTGAACAACAATAAAAAAAGATTGGAATTAAATTAATAAGTACTTGTCAAACAATTAAGCTAAGATAGATTGACAAATATAGCTGTACTGTGTGTTGAACATAAATATGCAAAGAAGATTAATTTTAACAAAATTATGAACAAGTTTACAAAAAGTCCACAAAACAAACTGCAACAGCCATGCATAGACATAAATTATTCCCTTTTTAAAAAAAATATATTGTGATTAAGAATATTAACCCTGACTTCATTCTTTATTGTACTGTAATATTCATTTTTACTTGTTATTTCTTGTTTGAAACTGGCATAATTATATATACTATTTCAAAAAAGGGAAATTTTTATTCTCTACCTTTGTTTTCTGACCATTATTATATTTTATTTCATCATTATTACTGGAAATAATTTTGTCAACACTAAGAAGGCTGTGCATAGCTATTTATTGCAGCACAACGAATGGCCCCACAACTTAACAACTTCAAAACGAGAATTCATTGTCTCACAAGGATTTGGAGAGTTAGGAATGCAGGCCACTTTGCTGGGTGGTTCTGCTCCAGGCAGTGAAGCTGCTGGACCAGGCTGTGTCCGATAACTTCATTGGCTCTGGAAGACCTGATTCCAAGCCCATTCACAAAGCTATGGGTGGGACACTCCAGTTTCTTGCTACGTTAGCTTCTCCATAGAGTGTTCACTACACAGCTTTCCCCAGAGCAAGTGATCTTTATCAGACGGATTCACCAAAACGGAAGCCATGTTTTCTTTGTTTTGTTTGTTTCTTTCATTGTTGTTGTTGTTTTGCAATAATCTACACTGGATAGTACATAGCATCACTTCTGCCACGTTCTGTTGGTTATGCACACCAACCCTGATGCAATGTGGAAGGAAATTACACCACAGGATAAATACGAAGAACGAGGGATCACTAGAATCCATCTTGGAAACTTTCTTTCTACCACATGGCAGATGTTGAAAAATTATCTGCTCTGGGTCTCAAATATCCTAGGCATGCCACCGATCCCTATTATCTGAGATAACTACTAATATTCATTCATTTGATACTCCTCCCAACTCACATTCCATTTGTCTTTTAGTCAGCAGTTCAGCTGGTCAGTGTGCTTTTGCAGAGTGAAGCAAGTTTTTATTTCTAAAGGATGTGAGCCTTTGGTAGGCTTGCCGGCGTGTGATTGCTGAAATTTCTCATACCCTGCGCATGGCACAATTAAAATGTGCCGCAGAGGAAGCACTGGGACTGGACAGATGTCTTCCTTCTCCATTACCTATAAGCAACCCTATTTCTTTCCACTCATTAAGATTACATTGTAACCCTCTTTATTGTTCACTCCATTAGCACAGGAGGAGTCATCAATGGCTTTGGGCTAGTCAGCATCCTATTCCCTGGACCACGGTTGTGTAGCTGATGAAAGTATTTGTGTCTTGGGAATAAGGACTTACAAACCAGAAGGATGCACATAAAACACATAACTTCCCATTAGACATAATTTATGAAGTGAGAGATGCTGTTCACATTTACACCCCTTGTAAGCTGGTGTAGTTAACATAGCTGCTCTTCCTCCTAGCACGTTTCCAGAAGTTGGTTACAGAGAAAACTTCAGTGGGAGCCAGAGCAGTGTAAAGAGCTACTCTTGACAGTAACCCAAAGCAAAAACAGAAAAATGAAACTTCTGAACTCTCTCCAAAAAAATAGCCACAAATGCACCCCTATGGCTCAAAAAGAGAAACTGCTCATTGTATAGGTTATGATTATTTTTCCAATTTAGATACACAGGGAAAAAATAAGTGTGCATCCTGCCCGAAAAGAAAATTATCCTCATGGGTCAAAAATAAGTAAAAAATACTGGCCTTTTTTTCCATTATCATTTTTCTTAGGCTATTGAAGACAAATAAAGGTAATATTAAACATTCTTTTTAAAATTCTTCTCTTTGGTTCTTCAACATGTGATAAGCCAGAGAGTGGCTTTTCCTTCAATAAGTGAGAATAATTCTAGAAATAGGGTAAGAGAGTAAAAAAAAATATCCTAACACCAGCAAACTTCCAGAATTAACTCTGAATAGATACATCATCAGTATTTGTTGGTCTTGGTTTTATTATATGTTTTTCATATCAGTTCAGTAATTCAATATTTAAAAATAAATTGTATGCCCTTTATTCTTTTCCTTAACCTGTTTTTCCTGTTACATAATTGCTTCCTTAATGAACATACAGCATACATTCTGAGTGAATAGCAACAGCTACAGAGTGATCAGGGTAAGGTTTTGTAAAATATATTGATTAAATCCCATTTCTATTTGATTTCCTGTTCTCCAATGAGGGCTATGTTTACTTTAAAGCTTGAACTAGTGATTAGACCCAGTTACAAAAGATGAAATCACCGGTTAATCATTCTTAGAGAATATTGGCAGGCAGAAAAATAAAAACGACAACAACAAAAACAAAAAAACTGCTTTTGCCTCCGACAGGGGACACACATCTGGAAAACAGGCAGGAGTGTGCCTGGGAAGGACCGTTTCAGAAAAGTACTCGTTGACTAAATGAACTATTTGTTTCATTGAGCCACCTAGTTCCGGAGAAAGGAGAGTAGCCTCCCCTTGCCTGGGAATCTAAACATTTGGCAGATACATTGAGACGCGATGCCTGCCTGCCCTCTGCACCCTGCATTTCCCATTGTCTCCAGGAAAGTGCCCAAGGTCAGGGTCAGCACAGACTGCACAGGAAGCCAGTCCAGAGTACGGGAGGGAAAGCTTATCAAATGAAGGGAATACACGGGACCTGACTGAGATGCAGCAGCAGCAGCTGTGAGAATGAATGTGAGTGAGATGGCTTTGGACTGCGGTGGGTGCAGAGTATGGGATGGTTAAGGGATAATTTAATCAAATAATTCAGTGTTCAACCTTAAGGCAAGAATACTTGCAACATGGCCAAATACTCTGCTGGTACGAGGTTTGTTGTTGTTGTTGTTGTTTGTTTTGTTTTTTTTAGCTGGACATGATAATGGGCAATGGTAAATGCTGTGGACGTCAGAGAATTGCTTTGACAAAACACTATGAACCAGGTCAAAAGTCTCAGAGACGGGGTTTGTGAGACTGGGTTTCACATAGGAGAATGGAGTATTCTTCCCTTCCCTCCCTGTGTTCATGGGATGGCCCCGTGTACACTTGGGCAAAAAAAGAAAGGTCGTACTGGTGAAGAGGACACCAGCGTCTTTGGGAAGAGTGATGACGGCAGCCTTTGACAGTGGCCACTGTTCTGTACTCTCGGGACACTGTGCTCCCTAGAATTACTGCAGAGGTCAGGTTTCAGAGTGTCAGAGCCAAAAGGTACCACTAAAAGTTCACAAAACTGTTTTTTAGTTTTAAATTTTATTTTGAAATAATTTCACACTGACAGAAAAATTGCAGGAACAGCACGGAGATCTTTTCAACCAATGGCATTGGGACAGCTGGATACCCACAGGCGAGAAAATGGAACTGAAGCCTTACTTCACACTGCGTGTACGAGCATTAACTCCAAATAAGTCACCGCTCTCCATGTTATGGCTGAAACTACAAAACACTTAAAAGAACACATAGAAGTCAAGCTACATGGTCTTGGATCAAGTAACGGTTTCTTAGATATGAACTAAACTCTCAAGTGAGAAAGAAAAAGTAGATAAACAGGACAGTGCCAAAATCACAAACTTCTGTGCTTCAAAGGACGCCATCAAAAAAAATGAAAAAGAAAAAAAAAACAACTCACAGAAGAAAATAAAATGTTTGCAAATCACATATCAGATTTGCAAATCATATCAGGGACTTATGCCTTGAATATACAAAGAATTCTTACAACTCGAAAATAAAAATTAGACATAATTTAACTTAAAAATGGACAAGTGATTTGAATAAGCATTGCTCTAAAAATGCAAATGTTCAATATACACATGAAAAGATGCTTAATAGTATTAGTCACTAGAGAAATGCAAGTCAAACCCTCAAGGACAGATAGTACTTCATTCATCTCCACCAGGATGGCTAAAATTAAAAAGGCAAAGAATTACATCTCTTTGGGAAGATATGTAGAAAAATTGCTGGCAGAAATGTTAAATGGTCCAGTTACTTTGGAAGAGTTTGACAGATCTTCAAAATATTAAACAGAGTGCCACCACACGGACTTGTAATTCTACTTCTAGTTATAGAACCAAGAGAAGGAAAATGGGTAAAGCTAGCATTACCCCTTCAAAAAATAAAAATATCCCAATGCCCATCAACTGATGAATGGATTTAACAAATGTGATATATTCACACAATGGAGCATTACTCACCCATGAAAAGAAATGAAGTGTTGACATACTACATTGATTGACCTTGAAAACATTGTACTAAGTTAAAGAACCCAGTCACAAAAAGACACATGTGAATGTCAAGAACAGGCAAATCCATGAAGACAGAAAGTAAATTTGTGATTGGCAGGAGATCCTTTGGGGGGAGGAGGGATGACTTCTAATGGGTACGGTATCTCTTTTTGGGGTGATTGAAAGTGTTCTGAAATTACGTAGGGTGATGGTTGCACAATTCTGAATTGTACATTTTAAGAGAATGAATTTTATGATATGGGAATTACACCCTAATAAAGCTGTCATTTAAAAATGAAAACAACACAAAATCTAATAGAAAATTTGAAAAACCCTATATCTATCAAAATTTTTAAAAATAGTACAGAGTTTATATTTATTCTTCATTCTGCTTCCTCTAATATTAACAGCTTATATCACTTCAGTAAAAGTATCAAAACCAGGAAATTAACACTGATGTAGTGTTAGAAATGAAACTACAGAGCTTATTCAAATTTCACCGAGTTTTTCCACCATTGTCTGTCTCTGTTCCAGGATTCAATCCAGTCAGGGGAACTATGTCTGGAACCAGGATATTCCTTGGGGTATCTCTTCAATCTATGAAAATATTTTTATTTCAGAGATTAAGAATTGAACCCTGGCTGGTATGGCTCAGTGATTGAGTGTGGGCCTGTGAACTATAGAGTTGCTGGTTCAATTCCCAGTCAGGGCACAGGCCTGGGTTGAGGGCCAGGCCCCTGGTAGGGGACACATGATAGGCAACCATACATTGATGTTTCTCTCCCTCTCTTTCTCCTTCCCTTCCCCTCTCTAAAAAATAAATAAAGTCTTTTAAAAAATTGTAGGATTCTTTGAGACAGATGGGAACAGAGGGAGGACAAGAAAAGCCCTCTAGATGGAGGAGCAGATGCTAAGTGAAATAAGTCACACAGAGAAAGACAAATACTGTATGATCTCAGTTACAGGTAACTGAGAAAAAAAAAGAAAAGAAACTTCAAGAGAACAGATTGGCAGTTCCCAAAGGCAAGGGTGGGGGATGGGCAAAATGGGTGAAGGTCATCAGAAAATACAGATTTCCAGTTATAAGATAAAGCAATCCTGGGGAGCTAATGGACAGCAGAGTCCATTATATACATGATTATAGTTAACTATTCTGTATGGTGTAGAGTGGTGCTCTCTGCATGACAAGTGTTTCGGTCAATAACAGACCTCACATACAACAGTGGTCCCATCACATAGTAATGGAGCCGAAAACTTCCCATCGCCGGGGCAGTGTCGTAGCTCAGTGCATTTCTCACGTTTGTGGTGATGCTGGTATAAACCAACCTACTGCACTGCCAGTCCTATAAACGTATAGCGCATACAGTTATGTTCAGTACATAATACTTGATAATGATAATACATGACTTTGTGACTGGTTTATATATTTACCATACTTTTTACTCTTTTTCGAGCGTGTACTCTTTCTATTATAAAAAAATGTTTACTGTAAAACAGTAAGTTGCGTTATGCCAGCACCAGCCTCATACGTCTCCTGTTTACCACATCTCAGTGGCATTACGTTCTCTTGTGCTTGACTTAATCTGCTGTCGTCTACATTTAGTGAAGCCTAAGTTTACAGTGTTCATAAAATCTGTAATAGTATATGGTAATATTCTAGGCCTCCACATTCAGTCACCACTGACTCACCCAGAGCAACTTCAGTCCCGCAAGGTGTACCATCTTTCATATTTTACACAGCCCTTTTACTGAAGCTTTTCTGTGTTTAGATGCACAGATGCTTACTGCTGTGTTGTGGTTTCCTACAGCGTTCAGGACGGTAACACACTGTGTGGGTTTAGGGCCGGGGAGCAACGGGCTCTCTGTATAGTCCAGATGAGTAGCAGGCCACACCACATGGGTTTGTGTGGTGTGCTCTGTGATGTTCACAAAACGCAACAAATCACCTAACGTCGCCTTTCTCAGAACATATTCCTATCATTCAGTGATGCATAACTGTATTTGAAAGTTACTAAGAGGGTAGATCTTAAAAGTTCTCATCAAACACACAAAAACAATTATAACTGTGTGCTGATAAATATTAACTAAACTTAATATGACATTTATTTTGCAATATGTACACATGCCAAATTACTGTGTTTTATGCATAAAACCAGTACAGTGGTTTATATGTCGATTATGTCTCAATAAGAAATGTCTGTGGTTCCCCAGGACTTGGGCAGGGAAGGCTGAGGAGGTGAATAGTTGAAACAGAGAAGTTCTGATAAAGTGAAACTACGCTGTCTGAAACAATAAGGGTGGATACCTGGCATGTGACATCTGCCAAAAACCACAGGAGGTACAACAGGAAAAATAAGCCATAAAGGAAACAGTGGACTTCGGCTGATCGTGATGTGCCAATGACAGTGCACTGACTGTGGTACACGTACCGCCGTGTAGAGAGGTCAGTGGTGTGATGGCGGTAAGAGGGGGAAGTGAGCGTGGAGGAACTCTCTGTACTTTTTGCTCCATTTTGCTGTAAAACTACTAAAACTTCTCTAAAAATTAAAAAAATTCATTTCAAAATACACTAGATGACATTAACAGCAGATTAAACATTGTAGAAGAAACAATTGGACATTGAGCAATTAAACATTAAAGACAGAGTAATGTAAACCATCCCAAATGAAACACTGATAGAAAAGACTGAAAAAATATGAACAGAGCTTCAGTGAGCTATAAACTGTCTTGACTTACCCTATGTCCACAACTGTGATCATCTAGGTATAATGCAACAATTTTTTTGAAAGACACAATCTGCCAAAAGTCACACAAGACAATGTAGATGATCTGAATAGGCCTATTGAACCAATAATTTTAACCTCTCAAAGCAGAAAGCACAAGGCCCTGCTGGGTTTACTGGTGAATTCTATCGAAACCCCTTAGGGAAGAAATTGTACCAATTCTTCACAATCTCTTTCAGAGACTAGAAGCAAAGGGAATGCTCCCCAATTCATTCTATGTGGCAAGCAGTACCCTAACACCAAAGCAAAACAAAGACAGTATGAGAAAAGAAAACCATAAGCAACATCTCACATGAACACAGATGCAAAAATCTTCAACGAAATAAAATTATACACCAAGGACAAGTGAAATTTATCCCAGGTGTGCAATGCTTGGTTCAACATTCAAAAATCAACTAAATGTGATCTGCCACATCGACAGACTGAAAAAGAAAAATCACATGTTTCTATCAATACGGTCAGGAAAAGCATTCAATAAGTCATTGAATAATAAATAAACAAGATAAAGGAGAAGAAAAAAATGCCCTGAAAGTGTGGTGGAGGACACAGATATTGTGAGAGGGAACCTAAGTCCACAAAATTGGACATGGAAGATTTACAATCTTTTGGAATCAGCCTAACTCTGTTTTGGAGTCCTCAGCCTACCAGTCTGGCAAAAAGTTCAATATCAACCATAACTCTCACCCAACTTCCTCACCCCATTCCAGAGATATCCCTCATCTTTATGTGGCCATGTGCACTGGGTCCCACTGGCTCATCCATGTGGTACCCCACCTCATGTCAGCCACTCTGAGGCATTTGTATCTATCATCCTTAGTGCTAGAATTTTAGATGAGGTTGGGGCCCATATGTCAAGGAAGCACCTTCCCTAAGTATAACAGTGCAACCTTATCAAATCTTGGCACCTTTTGTAGATGCTTTGAGAGAATAAGGGACAAGTCCCCACTGCTTGCAGCATTTACAGAGGAAAATAATACTTTCTAACACTATCCTAAAATTACTTTTATCTTGATCTCTTCAATAAGTTTTGGTTTCACAAAAGATAAGCTCTTTTAGCCTTGAAAAAAGGCCTAAGGCAAAAAATATGCAAACGCTCTAGCTTCTTCCTGGGGAAAGGGGAAATGAAGCAGAGGAAACACAAATCATTGTAATAAACATAAAATTTATCCTGTCCTGGAGAAAAACAGGCAATTCAAACAGAAGTAAATGCTGACCAGGGAATTATCAAATATTATAGAAGAGGTGTGTCTAACCCAGATTTGGGGAGGTCAGGGAAATTTCATGAAAGAACTAATGCCTAAGCTGAAACCTGAAAATGAATTAACAATTAGCCAGGAAAAGGGGGAGATGGGATCGGAAGCTAATGCATGTGCTCTCTGAGGAAGAAGAAGGCAGGCCTGAATGAATTCAGTGAGTCTGAAGATCAGAAAATGAACCAAGTGCTGAGTGACATGCTCAAGAGGTTGGATTGATGAAGAAGCTTGTCAGCCGTAGTAAGGAGTCTGATTTTTACTCTGTGAGCAGGAGAAAGCCATTAAAATGTTTATTTTCATCCTCAGCTGAGGACATTCTTAAAGGGGAAGGGAGGAGAGAAAGAGGGAGAGAAACATTGATCAGTTGCTTTATGCACATGCACAGATTGAGGTTCGAACCCGTAATGCAAGCATGGGCTGAGACCAGGAATCGAACCTGTGACCTTTGGGTTTATAGGATGCCCCTCCAATCAATTAAGCAACACTGCCCAGGGCTCATTAAAATGTTTAAGCCTAGAAAAGACCAAATCAAAACACAGAATCTTCTCAGTTTAGAAGATCATGTTAGTTTAAAGTAGACAACCGAGGAGCAGGGTAGCCCTGATAGTTAGTGAATGGAAAGAGAAGTGGAAGGACTCTTACAATGATCCTCAGGAGGAGTGGTACTAGTGTGACCTTGAGAAGCAGCAGAGGAAGTGGAGAGAAGTGGGTGTATTTCAAGGATATGAGATTGTACACTTTACTAGATATGACAATGTTATATTTCACAGATTTTAAAACTTCAGTGATTTAAAATGTATCATTTTACACTGGACTAGAAAGGAAAAACCTGCTAATTAATAAAATATGATTGATTGTTAGAAGCACCACAATCTCAGGGATGTGGAATATGGGGGCAAATGTACCCGGTGGACTGAAAAAGCACAGTGACCTGGATGTAGGAAGAGAGGAAGGAGTCAAAGATGCAACTGGACAACTGAATTAGACACAAGTGCAAGGGCAGCTGAGACAGAATGTGAAGACTGGGGGGCGGGGGTGGGCATGAAGAACGGTGGTCCCCATTTGAGTCAGCTGCATTTGAAGTGTCTGTGTGATACCCAAACGGACATGTCTGGTAGTCCATTTGTTATGTGGGTCTGGAATTTAAGTAGACAGGTCTGAACTAGAAATCAAGAGATGTGGGGAATTTTCAGAATGTGTTTGAAAAATAAATGAAACTAATGTAAGGAGTAAGAGACTGGTCAACACTGTGAAACACTGCCAGATGGTTAAGTAAAACTGAGATGTATTCCTTTCAACTGGATTTTTTTTTATAAGTGGATAGGAACTGATTATGGAGGTTGGGGAACAAGGTCAATTCTGAAAAGGGAAGGCAAGATAGAAGAAAAATAAGGGACTAGGAGAAGAAGAAGCTTCCTGGAGAAACCAACGCTGAAAGAAGGTACACAGATGAGTGAAGAGACAAAATGCTAGAAACAAACTTCACCTAATTCACCTTAGCTACAAGGGGACCCAATGGACATGGCAATGCACATAAGCTAGGTTATTAATTTTTCCCTTTGATAAGAATTATGTCACATTAACTTCTTCAATTTTATAATTCGCTAAAGAAGATTACGTATGTACTGGTGATAGAGAATAAAAAACTTTATCAATCAAATCCTCTTTACAAATAAGGTCTATCTGGGAAAAGTCCAGCCATTGTTAATATAACAAGAACGGTTTGCCCGACATTGATATAACCTGGCAGCCAAGGATAGTGGACTGGAATGTGCATGCATTAACAATGATGACTTCATTGTACTAGTCAGTGGGGGCCATAGATGCCATTGAGGGAACGTGTGTACTGTGTGGCTGTTGCATTCAAAATGGCTGAGTAAGTAGAGCCAATTTTGCATTAAGCTTGAACATTCCTCTGCAGTATCTATTCAGATGATTCCAAAGGCCACAGCTATGAGCAACTGGTTATTGACAGCTTCATCACAACAACATGCCTGCTCATGCATCATGTCTCGTGTAATTTTTTGGCAAAACATCAAATCACCCAGGTGATTTAGCCCCACTAACTCCTGATTTAATGCCCTGCAACTTCTGAATTTCCCCAAAACTAAAATCACCTTTGAAAGGGAAGAAGTTTCAGACTTTCAATGAGATTCAGGAAAATATGATGGGGCAGCTGATGGTGATTGGGAGAACTGTGTGAGGTCCCAAGGTGACTACTTTGAAGGGGACTGAGGTGTCATTGTCCTGTGTGCAATGTTTGTTGTAACTCATATTTTCTGAAGTGAATGTCTCTATTTTTCCTATTACATGGCTGGACACCTTCTGGACAGACCTCGTATATGTTACAGAGTCTGAACTAGGTGACCTCCAAATCCAGATGTTAAAGCCCTAACCTCCAATGTGACTATGTTTGTAGATAGGGTCGTTAAAGAGGTGATTAAATTAAATGAAGTCATAGGGTGAGACCCTAACTCAATGAGACTGGGGTCCTCATAAGAAGAGGCAGAGACACCAGGCAGCATGGGCACGAAGAGATGACCGTGTGAGGACACAGCGAGAAGGCAGCCATTTGTCAGCCAAGGGAGAGGCCTCGGGAGAAGTCAGCTCTGCCAACACTTTGATCTTGGATTTCCAGCCCCCAGAACTGTTCAAAAATAAATCTCTGTTGTTTAAAGCACCGAGCTGGAGGGAGGGTGGGAAGGAGTGAGTGTAGGAAGCAGGAAAGGAAGCAAGAAAATTAATGCTACTAAATTTCTGTTCACAGATCCCAGTAATGGTCAAACTTGACTAGCTCCTGCCCCTCAAGTAAGAATTTAATATTTAATGAAAAATGAGTTTCAAATGTTCCTTTATGAGTTTCATGTAAATGGCTTTTATTACTATTTTAAAATCTGGTTTTTAATCCAAGGAAACTCTAACTAGAGTTATTCTGATTGGAATATAAAATATTGCACTTAGTACCTGGAATACTTAGTTTAGATATTGCTAGGCATAACTTTTGGCCAAAAGCGTGGATTGCTTTCCACAGTATCAAAATATGTTTTTTTATTTTATTGATATGAACTTTTTTTTTACCCTGACATTCCTAAAGCTATGCTGTCCTGGAGTTGGGTGGACAACTAACTGGTTATGAATTTTAGGGTTTTGTTTTTACTGACTCAGCACTTCTAGCTGGCATAACCTATGAACTCACAACCAGTTTCTGCCTTCCTTATTCAAGCTTTAAGTCCACAAATTCCTACAAGGACACCCAACAACTTGAGAAAGTCTATTTGGAATCATTAAGAATTTCATATTGCATTTAGAGGCATTCATTTTGTATATGGCATACTTACAATAATTATGCTATGGGCATGTTAGTTTTAAATGCATATATTGTTTGATTAGTGCAGTTATACAAAATTCCTCTTGAAAGGGTATTTTGCGTACAGCATAAACATGAGGCATTTATACTTGAATATCTCTGAAATCTAAAATATATGCCATCTTCACTCCAAAGTTCCTTATTATGTAGTCACATAATGGAATTCTATTTTTAACTGTTTGCTACAAGCATTGATGCTAATCCTTGACTTGAGAACAGCAATGTATTAGAAAGACATCTGTGAATATAAAATAGACAGCAGTTTTTTTGCATACCAAGATATGTACAGAAAAAAAAAATTAAAGGCCCTTTTTCCCCTAAACGGCACTGTTGGAAACTTGAACAAAAAATATTAGTTTTACAAATTTGTATTTGAACTTTCATTTCTGCCTTAGTATGTGAACCAAAATACACTGAAAGAGAATGATACCAGACTTTCAGGATAGGTCCTATTTTTCTTGTTTTTGGAGTTTGGGGATAATGCAAAGAGTTCTTGGGTAATGTAAAGCTTGAAATACGAATTCATTGGCTCAAGCCCTATCAGGGCAAGGATGTTCGAAGGATGTAAGGAGCTCCCACCCCTCTGGAGAGAAGACCAGGGACTGTATCTCCGTAATGCCCCACTGCACATGCTTCTGAGCTGACGGAAAGGTCAGTTGAAAAGAGACCTGTGAAGACAAATGCTTCTTGCTTCACTCCCACCTTGTCAGATCCTTTTTACTTTAGCGTGGGCACTACTTACTTCAGAAAGCAGGAGAAGATGCAGATGGTGGAACACCTGAAGTCCAGGCAGGGAGAGAATGTCCTGAAAACAGTAAGGAACCCAGTCTGGTTCTTCAGAGAATTATGAGCATTTAAGGGGGTGTGCTGACCCGACTTCCCTAGGAAAGCAGAGCCTAAGGCCAAGGCCAAGGTTTGTTTGGAAGGTGATTTCAGAGAGCAGTCATAAAGGTTAGGGGGAGCAGAGATAAATTTCTGCAAGTTGCCCACAACCACTAGGGACTAATGATCAATCCTAAGAACTCTTTTGGGGAGCTCTGTTACTTGAAGCACAACTCATAAGGAAAATGAAGGGGACAAGCATTTGCCCATCGACTGTCACCCCCTCATTGATCAAGAGTGGCCTCTGGGGCATTGACTCCTCTGTCTTTCCGGTTTGTACACACGTGAGTGGTGAGTAGCTTCTCTGCGCATTCTGAGTGGTGGCATCGAAGAAGGCCCAGGATGGTGCCATGCTGTACTTGCATGAACCAGTGTGATGCTGGTCGCCATGACAGTGATTACTGTGGAGGAGGGGCTAAGAGGATGTGATATACTGCACAAGGGTGCACCCCTTTCAGTTCTTAGATCCACCTGTACCCCGCTAGTAAGCCCAATCCTTAAGGCGCTGGCCAGCCACAATGCCTGTAAGGCCTTGAGGTTATTGATGAGAGACCCTCTTGCCCAGCTGATCTCACAGCCACAGCTGACATTCATCACCTCCCTCCTCCATCAGCCACTCTCTGCTTTCCTCAGGGTAAACCAGTTCAGCTGGTCTAGGAATCCTGACTGTTCCCTTAATCCAGACCTATAGCTTCTAGTATCTTATGTCTGTGAGACATATGATTAGCTAATGTGTCAACTTGACTGAGTCATGGAGTGCCTAGATATTTTACCAGACATCATTCTGAGTGTTTCTGTAAGGGTGTTTTTTGATGTGTTTAACATTTAAATTGGTAGACTAAGTAAAGCAGATTGCCCTCCCTAAACTGGGTGGGCCTTATCCAATCAGTTGAGGCCCCAATAGAACAAAAAGTTGACCCTCCTCTGAACAAGATAGAATTTCTCCTGCTTGACTCTCTTCCACTCTGGGACACTGATGTTTCTCCTGCCTTTGGAAAGGTCTTCCTGGGTCTCCAGCCTGCTGCATCTTCTGACTGAACTGCATCATTGGGTCTCCTGAGCCTGCAGCTTGTCGACTGCAGACCTTAGGATCTGTCCTCTGGAGAACCCTGAATAATTTGGCACCCTTAGTCGGCTTGTGAGTCACGGCTGCTGAACTGCTCATTCCCAGTGACTGCCAGACACAGAGTGTGCTGTCTCATCACCCACCCTGTATTTCTCATCCCTCTTCTCCTTTTTCTTTATGCCAATGTCTAACTACATCACAAGTGGTTTCCTTCTTCAACATTCTCAAGAAGGTGTTTAGCTTCTGTGTAAAAAGTAGCAGAGAAAAGCACCTCACTATCTTGTAAGATAACTAACCTATCCCCCCAAAGCTCTATTAGATATTGCCTCCTTGTAATATTCCAAAATCTATTTCCTGTAACTTGGACCTATTACTACTTTGATCTGTCAGGAGTGACATGAAGTAAGTCTAATCCTTCTCATAATAACAACTTGGAAAAAAAGAAGTTGAATATAGAAATAGTGCCTTTCCTTCTAGCTAAAGATACCTCAGGTTTCTTCACATAATATTATGGCTCCCAGTTTTCTCATCCCATCTGCTTTCCTTTAACACAGGTCAGGCATCTGTGGCCCTTTTAAGCTGTGTTTCCTTGCCCTGAAGTGAGCACAGGACTCAGCCACAGTCTGAGCAGTGCAAAATGGAAAGGGACTGTTCTTTTTTTAAAAAAAAATTTATTTAGTTAGTTAAAGAGAGAGGGGTAGGGAGGGAGAAAGAGAAGGAGAGAAACATCTATGTGTGGTTGCCTCTTGAGTGCTCCCTACTGGGGACCTGACCCACAACCCAGGCATGTGCCCTGACTGGGAATCGAACCCGTGACCTTGGTTAGGAGGCCAGCACTCAAGCCACTGAGCCACACCAGCCAGGGCATAAAAGGCACTATTCTCATGTCTAGAGAATTCTGTACCACTTTGATCAGCCGTGGGACACAGCTATTTGTATATTTACCCCCTAATAATGCCATTCCCTGCATATAAACACCCTCAGCCTCCCTGTGTGTCCACCACACATACACATTCTTCTAGGAGTGCTTCCCATCTCACAGTCACACGCAGCAACGGCAAACTCTGGCCATGTGTCTGAGGCATCTTCTCCCGAACTCCTAGCCTCGGTTTGAGGAGACAGAATATCAATGGACGTGAACGGGAAAATGTGCAGTGTACTTTAATCATCCCCCACATAGCTACGCAAACTACATCTGCAAATATGAAAAATCTGGCTTTGGTCCCACTGGCTGAAGATGGTTCTTTGGAGGTTTTATCAAGATTTCCTGCCCTCCGATAATGCTTAGCCAATGAGGAGATGCTGGAACAACCCTGTCTCCCTCAGTCCCAGAACCACAGGCAAGCCCTGCAGGTGGTCAAACCCCTTCTCAGAATGGGTACGAGTATGGCATGTCATCCATCTCTCTCGACCTCGATTCAATGGAACTAAACTGCCGAATTTCCTTACAAGAATCAGTAAGGGTTCTGTCCATTGCATGACGATGGAGTTTCCGTTGGACCACAGCCAATCACATAAGTTGCAAATAAAGTCATAGTATCTTCCTCCTTTGAGAAACATATCTAGCTAGTCATGGGCAATGCTCTCTGTATACTTCCCCCAAAAGTGAGAAGTACTAATTTGTTCAGATATTTGGGGGAAGAAAGAATAAACACGCCAACTTCTTTTAACTCCTATTTGGAAACAGTTTCGGAACTACAGGAAAACTGCAGAGAGAACATGGAGAGTTCACATCAACTCCACACCCAGAACGCCCCATTAGTAATGGTCCATTTGTCACGATCAATAAACCAATGTTCATGCATTATCATTAATTAAAGTCCATACTACATTCAGATTTCACGAGATTTTCCCCCCTCATTTTCTCTCCCTGTCTCAGCATTTCATTCAGGACATCACGTTGCATTTAGTCATCGCCTCTTGTTAGACTGGACTAATGCCACGAGTGACAGTTTCTCAGAACTTTTCTGCTTTTTTTATGGCCTTGAAGTTTTGAGTAATACTGATTAGGGATTTTATAGAATATCGCTCAAGTGAGATTTATGTGATTTTTTTCCTCGTTATTTGACTGGGTTTGTGAATTTGGGGGAGGACGAATACAGGGACAAAGTGCTATTCCCATGACATTATATCAAGAGTACGTACGATCCACATGAGTTATCACTGTTGACGCTGACCTGGGTCATCAAGCTGAGGGATCAAATTCATTGCTACTTTGAAAGAACTGAAATTAGGCCTAGTTCTTATTTAAACAATGCCTTAAAACAGTGAAGGAGCGGGGAGCTATGCTTCCCCCATTTGGGGGTAAAGTATCTGCATAAATTATTTGTAATTCTGTGTACGGGCTGTCTGTTCTCCCCCATTTATTGATTTATCCAGTCATTAGTTCATATCGGCATGGATTGCATACGTTTAGTTTATAATCATGTAACATTTTATGTCTTGCATGATTCATTGTGTGTTATGTGTAGCTTTAGTTCACTCATTTCTAATGCATGTAACTGTGGTATAAACATGCAATAATTTATATATCCATACGACTATTGAAATATGGTAGTATTGTTTTGAATAACAAATGCAGGAGCAGTGTATTTATGACTGATCACCTGATTTCTTGGTATTATGAAACTTTGAATTCATTGACATTTTTAAAAGTACCCAAATCAGGCCTCTGATTTAAGCTTTGTCGTACAACACACAAACACCAGGAAGACTTCTAATTATAATTTGGCCTCTCTGCCTGAATTATCTGCCTACAGAGAGAAAATTATATGATCGATTATAAGTATTCCAGTCTTTGTGACAATTGGACTTCGTGTGAGTGAGATAAATTGGCAGTATGTTTTCATACATCTGTCTCAGGGGGGTGGTTGATTAGTCCCTCTCAGAGACTCTCCTTTGGCATGTTGATAAAATCGGGTAATAAATTCCAGTTCACAAGGCCGCTGGAGAGGCAAGCAGACAGCCTTCCACGGACACGCATTTCCTGCTCTCCCTCAGCTGTGAACATAGTCGAGCAAGAACCTAACTTCCCACTTGAACTTTTATAGTAGCTCATTCCTGTGATCCCAACTCTGGGAAAATCGAATAAGGCAATTCGACAAAAATTCTGCCAGAAGTTTATTAATGTGTCTTATTTATAAGGATTTTTATAATACGTTGTTAACTAATCAATACGTTTTGTAATTTACTCATTCTTTTACCTGTCCTAATTTTGTTGATTGTTTGTGACAGAATTTTGTTTTGTTTTCTTTTTAGGAGCACAAAATTCGAAATATAGCATTAAGAAAACTGCCTTAAGGATTTTGAAGAAGAAATAGATAGTAATTGAATTTCTAAAAGTACCCCATGTATTCAAAATATCTCTAGGGGTTTGCATTTAATTCAGAGAAGAGTAGGTCAAACCTTCTAAAATCAATTTCTAATCAAATAGCTACTCTCTACTCCTATAATATTTATGTTATAGCTCTTTCATTAATGTCATCCTGTATTTCTCCCCCAAACAGAATTAAACAACTTTTATGTTAGCCACCATAGCATTTTTCATTTCTTGTCTGGATTTGTGTTAGAACAAAAGTAAAAACAACTCACCTTTAAAATAAATCATATGGGAGGCTTTTATATAATCTTCCCCGAGTGCATTTTGATTGTTTTCATAGCAAATTCTAGGAAATGAATTACTGGAAATCTATTTTTTTAATTCCCCTTTCTTGTATTAGGCTCTTCAAATGCATGGATTTTACAGATGTAAAGAAAGTTTATGAACCTTATCAGAACATTTCAATGTACTTCAAGCATTTAGTCCGTTTCTGGGATAATTTTATAGTCTTGTTAGGAAGCATCCACATTGGGATGAAAGCTGAGAAAGGAATGACTTGATTTCACATAGCTGTCATTCATCACATATCGCCATCTGCTGGGAAGATTGAACACTGCAATTATGTACCAGACCACAAGCAAAAAGTTTTTGTAGTTTGAAGGGGGTGGAGGGAGAAGCAAGGATTAAAATTAATTTGAAAATACCAAATTTATTAAATAAACTACATGGTTTGATACTTTATGTTAAATTATTAATTATTAGCTGTCAATAGTTATATCCGATGGTCATTTAAAAGGAAAAACAAAAATGAATAATAATCATACTTTCCATGAAAGCAGATACCATTTACCATCTCTACTGTGTCTATTTTTCAGTCGCCAGAAGGGGTGCCTAAGCATCGTTTCCAGGAAAGAAGTAAGTAGTATTCAAAAGTGTTGAATGATTGAATGAATGAATAGCAGCCACTTTATCCAAGAAGTAGACATATTTCCTATGGCAGAAAATTATTTCTATAAAGTGCAATTTGAATAAAAGGCATTAGCTAATTAAAAGCACTCTTAGGTTTTGCTATAGGGCTACACAGATTAAGAGCAAATCCATATAAAATAATATTACCAGAAATGAAATGGGGTTGATAAATATCTTAATGCTATAAAATATCTTGAAATGATTAATAATATTCATGAAATAAAAATGATACACATTTGTGAAATTATGTAACTAAAGTATCAGTTGGCATTATGTCCATGTCCAAAGAACTTTATACAGACCCACAATATTATTAATGACTTGCTTATAACTTTGAGTGCTGTAGACTAGCATATAAATAAGCTATCTAACACATAGGAGTTTGGAGTATTTTTTAAATTTGTAATGCAAGTTCTTTGATAAGGAACAAGGTCAATAATTCTCCTTCAGGTTCCACAGTCTTTGTAACCCTGGCTTCTAACATAGGTTTTAGCACAGTGGAGATGCTTAAGTATTTATTGAGTTATTTGAATTTAACTTAGATACTGTAAGTAAATATTCAATGCAAGTAATATATGCAAAACTATTAATATGCCTTTTCCATCAATAAATCGTACAAGCTTACTGAGAACAGAAAGCATGCATGTGTTTGTTTTATATATTCGACAGTCTGCTTAGTCGATGCGGACCCTGGCTCGTGGGGTCTGCAACACTGTGGATGAGACACGACACAAATTCACTCGGACTACTGGTCCTATGGAGGCAAAGGGACGGCACAGCCACTCTCTCAAGAGGAGAGCACCTGACCCTTGACAAGCTTTTATTGCTTTTTGGGGCACATTACATTGAGGACAGTCCTCATTTACTATGCACAGGTTCACTTTAGGTGGTTACCTTTCACAGAAAACAAAGGACAGGATGCCACTAATCACATCACAGAAGAAGGATATTTGCAAATGCAAAGGGAAAAGTGGTTGAACTGGTTACACTCATCCTTGGAAGGCTTAGCATAGATTTTAGGAAGTCACTTTAAAAATACACAGTAAATGTTTGTTGCCTCGATTCAGGGTGAGGGAGTTTTAGCAAAAAGCAAGTCTGAAGACGTCCTGGGTACAATGCAGGCCTGATTCCACACGGGAGAACCCATCCGTGGGCATGGGTCCTGTGTCACTTTCCACTCGCCTTTCCGAGTGGGAGCTGGGCCCACGCCATGCAGAACAGTCTCCTATACTTAGTGCTGGTAAATGGTAAATAATAAATGCTTATAATTCATAGTTAATCACGGGAGACTATAAAATACTTTGAAAAGTAAATACAGACTGCTCTAAAGAAAGGGTGAGGTAAAGTGATGAGCTCACTTCTGGTTCTTGGATACTGTTACTGCTTTTTTTTTTAGAAATTTACCACTTTACATATTGGTGAGATATAATAAAAATTAAAACTTAATTTGGTCAAGGTCATGTAACCAGGAAGAGTTAAGACTCAGATCCAAGTTCGCCTACAGCCCCTTCCCCCCATCCCATCCCATCCCCCACCCCTCACTGCTCATCCTTCCACACTCAGTGCCAAAGTTTCAAAGGGTTTAGCATTTACCGAGTTCCACAAGTTCTACTGTTCAGCCAAGTAGGTGCCTTTTTATATTTATAGCTTCTCTCCTGAGAAAGCAAGTACATGCTAAAAATAGCTAGTAAACATTAGGGTAATTTTATATATAGGCAAGTTTTACAGTAATAAGGCACAATGAACTTTCCTCCACCTCCTAGAAATAAAGAACCCAATCTCCTTTTATGCAAAAACATTTGTGAGCCACTAGGAAAAGGGGGCATGCATTTCAAGGGGGTCATCCATTTACCTTCGTGCTTGAGCATGGAAGAAAAATAGGGCTTTGTTGAAACACAACGAAGACTGAACCTATATTGCGGGAGATCTGCACTTATAATGTCTTAGTTATTTAGAAGATCCAGGTCAAATGCTGTCTAACTAGGCCATCTGGCCTAAATTTACCTCTCCCTGTCCAGCTCAGGGTTTAAAATGCCATGAAAAAGGTACATGTTTGTTAGTAATCTTTACTACCTCTTCTTTTCTGCTGATATGCTTGTGGAGACCTCAAGGCAAAAGCAAGGGACTGTCATGTCCCAACCCCCAGCCACCCACAACTACAGAAGCAAAATATATTTGGTGCCTCCTGAAGGCACTCAGTAGATAGTAGAGGAAGAACCATTTCAAAAGCGTTACATAGACAAGTCCTATGAATGTAGAAGTGAACTGAGAAAATTAGGCAATTTTGAAACCAAATAATAAAGTATATCAAGGAGCAGTGGGTGGAGAGAAATCAAATTTTTAGGAAAAAGACACTCTTGTAACTTTAGTTACCTAAATGTCCCTTTAACCCCAGAACACATACAAAGCTTAAAACTGAACATTTACACTTGATAGGTTTCCTTTTGTATCTTCACAGAAGTTTGTTCGGCCCTGTATTACTGTGGTTGTGAGGTGCTAAATTATAACTATTGTCATTGATGGGGACTCAAACAAACCCCGGAATTATCTGCTGGGGGGCGAGTCCCTTGTAGTACAGTTTTCTCCCACGAGGTGAGTGTTCTAGGAACCCATCTGTATCCATGCACTAGCTGGCGTAGTTGTGAGAGACTGTGTTCAGCCTCAGTGAATTGGTTTTGAAGACTCGGCACATTTGCCCATCTCCTAATAGGTGATTTACAAGTGCACCTGCCCCCACCACGCTGAGTGTTCAGCAGTTTATAACCAAAAACAGCTGGATATCCATGCCCCACCCTCTCTATTCCCAGATATCACCCCAACCAACTTCTTTTTGTTTGCTTGCTTTCCCAATGAAAAAAGTCTTCAAAGGGAAATGTTTTGCTGATGTGGAAGAGGTGAGACCAAAAATAGCAGGAGCACCAAAAGACATCAAAATCAACAAGTTCAAAAACTGTGTTCAGTAGTGGAAAAAACATCTCATTAGGTGTACTGCATCAAATGGGGAATACTTTGAAGGTGACTAAAGTTTAAACATATAAGAATAAATACACAATTTTTTGTAAATAAATTCTGAGTTTTTGGGGTCCTCATTGGTATGATTAATGATTTATAAGCAGCATCATATTATTAACCAAAGAGGTGGGGATAGCTTTTGGCTTGAACCCCAAGGAAAACCTGATCTTCTCATTGAAAAGGAGCTAAATAAAACCTCTTTGGAAATTGAAAAAAAAAGCAAAGGCAGCTAGAATGACCAGTGAACTGTCAGAGTGTAGCTGACAAGGGATAGAAACAGGATTGAGTACTCAGACTAGAAAAAGGGCTGCAGACCCAAACACAATCTAAAAGCCATTCTTATGGGCGCAAGTGGAGCAGGCGGCGAGACCTTTTGCCAAGCGCTACTGGAGGGAAACAAGCCGATTAGAACTCAGAACCGATTTCTCACCGCATCCGCCGGTGGTGCTCCTGTTCCTGGAGAAGACCACGCCCCAAAGTCGAGTGCCTAGTTCATGGTATGATGAGCTGAAATAGCATTTAAATAGTGTTGCTCAGGCAAAACGTTGTGCAGACTCTAACTTGAGGCACATTCCTGCTGTGACATGATTTTCACCTGTGTGTCTTTTCAAGTCAGGGATTATCTCAGACGAAGAACTGCCTGCCCTGGTTTATCTGACTTGTCTTAGAACACACTCTGACACACTCATTAACCACTGGCTTTTAAGAATATCCCACGAGAGTCCTGTGCTTCAGTTACCGTTATCCTAACCACCCTACCAAGAAATGCCTGTGGTCAAGTTCTATACTGGCATTTCATCATAGGCAAGCTTTTTTTTTTTTTTTTTCCTTCTTGACTGGGAGGGACCGGAGTAGCATGCCTGTGAAGCGAACCTCAGTGAAGTGTGCTGTCCTTTGGACGTGGTCCGGTCTCTGAGATCTCTCTGATGTACATGCCGAGGCAGAGTCTGTCTCACTTCTGATCTGCTAACGCTGGCGAGAGCCGTCGCGAGTCTTGCTCCGAGCCACCCTCTGTTACATGGGAGACTGTGGTGAGTTCATTCCGTGTGGGGGCGACCACTCAGCCTTTCGTTCAACCAGTGCCTGAGAGCTCACTATCTGCTAAACACCACACCGAGGCATGAGCAGAGAGGACACGAGGCTATGCGTGCTCCACATACAAAGAATTTAGAATGTAAATTTTAAAATTCAAAATTTAGAGACACATGCATGAGAGGAAGGAGAGAGTTTCATTCTGCCTGAGGGAGACAACTAATGCTTTATGGAGAGCTTGACTCTTATTCTGGGTGCTAAAGGATGAAAGAGATGTTTTTAAAGCTAATTCTGGCATTTAAGCTAATTAGATACAGTAAGGTGAGAGAGAAAATGGTATAACGGGCTCGCAGGATATCAATTAGAATCAGACTGTGCTGTGAGTGACAGGCATTGACAACAGCAGCTGAAATGAGTGAGCAGAGGCAGGCAGTCCATCTCATCCGGTAAATAGATTCTGCCCCTCAAAGTCCCCAGGGCCTTTGGCTTCCTCTACTTGGCTGCTTTGCTTTCCATGGATGCCATTACCAAGGTGACCTCAAGGTCCAACCAAGATGGAAGTTTCAGACCCAACAGTATGTTCTCACTCTAGCCAGAAGAAGGGGCAAGCAAGTTCAATAGGAGCCTCTCACTTTTTTGAACTCTCTTTCAGTGACCCCATCTCTCCTTCCCCAGACACCATATTCACTCACATTCTGATGGTCACATTCAACGTCATGTCACTGTAAATACCTGCAACCCCTCCATAATCTGCACTGTGCTCCACTCAACTGTCCTCCACTGCTTATCTTAGCCATATACTTCTTTTAACATATCCCCAGTATTTTCAGTTTTCTAATCTTACCAACCACACTTAACCTACTCAAGTTTCCAGTAGACTCTTTACTCGACTCAAAATTCACTGTCAACCATTAAAATCATCCCTTGCATACACCCCTAACTTACCTCTCTGAATTTGTCATGCTCCCTTAGCAAAACCACAGTCCTGGTTAAATTCAGCTTGCTGCTGTTTCTGTCTCTGCACCTATGTAGCTGAATGGAGTTGGAGAAAAGCAACTACATCAGATATTCTTACTTTTAATAAATGACAAACTGTAAGTAGACCCTTGCAAGCCCAGCAGTTCCCTGTAGCTCCCTAGCCCACTTGTTCTCCCAACCTCCTAGACCCTAGGCTACCCAGTGCCCTGTATCCTCAAACCTCCAGCCCTTCCTCTTCCATCCTCTCTCTCCGTAGATGGCCTCTGACTCCCAGCACGCTGTCTCACCTGTCTGCATTGGCACTCCTCTGCTCTGCCCTGCTGCCCGCTCCATCACCTGTCCACGGCTGGTCCTTCCAGATGATGAGATCCCATCACCCTCTTCCCGGTGAGCAACTCTGCCCCCTCATCTGTACTTCTATCCACCCTGGTTCATTCCCCGAGGTACTCTCTTGATCCCAATGTCCCCATGAACTACTGACCCCAAATTTTTTCAATAGAATTTATCATCTCAGCTACATTAGAATTTACTAACTTGTGATTATGCTATTATGCCTACCTCCTGCAACTAAAATACAAGTTTGCCAAGGACAAAGTTTCTTTTTTCTAAATCCCATGTACCTGGAACATATGTGAAACTCAATAAATATTTGTTAGACACAGTAAGTTTTCTTTCAATTTTCAAAGTCTTAATATTCAGATAAAATAATGTGGTTATGAGGCAAGACTCCTCATTCCAAGTGGAAGAAAGCTAACTCCAACCACCTCAAGAATGGTTGGTTGGTTGGTTGGTTGGTTGGTTGGTTGGTTTTTTAATTGTTTGACTTTGGTCTGATTTGCTTTCGTTTGGTCCTATTCATGTAACAAGATGGTCCAGATTTGTGCTAGTTTCAGTCTCAGTGGAAGTCAGGTCCCTCAAAGAAGACCAACAAGGTCACACCTCTATCTCTTTACTCTTTTCCCTGTTTGCTTCATTCTCTGGGAAGATCTCCCCCGTAGAGAAGAAGTGGCCTCAAAAAGCTTTAGGTTTACATGATCTTTGGAAACAAAAATCACAGTGACAACCTCAAAAGTCCCAGGTAGGACACGGTATGAGCCAATTACTGAGCCAGTCACACCTGGCAATGATCTGCGGGGCCAGGCCTAGATCCCAGGCCACATGCTAAGGGCCAGGTGGCGGTCAGGCACCATCAGGGCAAACACTTCAGGGTCATGGGAACTGCGTAGGCTGTATCTAGAGAGAGGAAGAGGTGACCACCCCAAAATACAATACTGGACAGACAAATATATGTCTACTCCAGAACCAAAAGAGAGCTGAGAAACATTTTTTTTGTCTCTTTGTTATTTTTTAACATGGAATTCAGCCCCTGAAAAATCTAACATTAGAAAAACAGAAACTATCCTTCAGTAATACCCTTTTGAAATTGGAAGCATGCCCCATCAGAAATGATTCCAAAGGTTTTTAAGCCAAAAAAAAATATTTTAAGTAAATTTCTTCAATTTCAGGAAAAAAGTTAAGCTTGGAGAATATTTAGCAAAAGATATAGTTTTTTTTCCTTAGCAAAAAAAATTAACAAAATATCTTCCAATTTTTTATTAAAATTTTATTATAAAATGTAATTAGATTACACAGACTTATCTAACTATTAAGTTCTATATAATCTTGAGGTATTTTTCACTTGTATACAAGTATGTTGTTATGCCTATATGTAAGTGAATACAATTTAGGTAATCATACTAATAAAAAAGACAAAGTTTTAGAAAGCTCAAAAATAATAAATATTAAAATTACTTTAAAAATATGTGTCTGATTTTCAATAAGTTTTTAAAAATAATTTTTATTTGTATGTAACTTGTGTAATGTGAAAAATATCATTATAATTTGTTAAAATAGCATTTAATCTAGTTTATTTGCTAATTAATAATCCTTACTATATACATGAGAACTATTCACAATTAATATTGCATTATTAGCATTCTGTGATCTACAAAACACACCATTGAAATAGAGGCATTTACTTCTATACACATGAGTATCTCTAAAATTAATTAAGGTATTTATTTTAAAATACTTTTAATTAGTTCTTCCTTAAAATATATAATCATTATAATAAAGATCATAATTTACACTGTGTAGAGTTATCCCATTGAAATTCCATTTATATGCAAAATGATTATAACTTTAAAATAGTCTAAGTTTCTGTGCCTTAAAGGCTAAATATAAATTATAATTGAATATATAAAAATGACTATGGAGAAAATCTATTATTATGTTGATGATTCACTCAGTAAAAAATATTTTTTTAGAAAGTTGTATGTATATTAAAAGGAATATAAAAGGAAAACTTACAATAGATAGCTCTATAAAATAAATTTTTTCAGGTTGCAATGATTTTGTAAAATGGAGTCTTCATTTTTTTTAAATTTCTGAATTAAGTAAGACACACGGGAAGTAGTGTTCTCTCTAAATCACTGAGCACAAGGACTGATGCTGTACTCAACAAACTCAGAGAGACAAACCTGCCTGGGACGGGGGATTGGCATTTGTTAGGACAAGTGTGACAACAAATACCATGTGCTATTTCCAGCATCTGAAACAATTACCAACCCACCATTTCTCCAGGGTTCTCGGGTCACATGCCTGACTATATGGTAGCTTGGAAAACTCCCATTGCATCACACATGTTTTGTAAAAATCAATTCTAAAGATGAGACATCAGATGGATGCCAGGTAGTATTTACATAACTTTTACTACATATGACTTTCAACAAAATATGTACTTATCCTCTCTGTCGTGGAGATGACATCTTCGATGCAATGGAAAAACATGAAAATTATTACTTTGAAATTTTAAAACTTTTTCATTCAGGTTAGTGAGTTTGATGCAGTTGATTCTTCATGTACAGATACAAGTTCATGTGGTTAAAAGTAATTGTTATTGCATAGAATCTTCCTTAATATTTCTCCCATTTAAACACAAACTGCTCTTTAGAAATTCTTAATTTGGATTAAATATGTATGCTTGATATTTTGATGTTTTAAAATAATGATGCAAATTGTAACAGGATCCCAATTTTTGAAACTCAGTTCAAATAATTCATTGTGAAGTAAAGGATTCGCCATTAACTCCCTCTTGCTTCAAAAAAACCTATTACTACGTGAGTGTTTTTAAAAAAATGTGTGCCTGAGAAAACTAATGCTGCAGCGTGTAAACAGCAAATGTGGAAAATAAGGATCTTGCTATCAATCAAGTTAGAAAACAGGAGTAGGCCAAGATAAAGACATTTCTTTGCTCTAGAATCTTTAATATGCTAATATATAATGGGAAGCTCCAAGAGATGGGAGAGAAGAGAATTGTCCAACTCTGTTTGCTAACAATTCCTTTCATTGATTTATTTTTTCATTTTATTTTCTATTGGAAACATGTATGAATCTCTGTTTTAAACTTTGGGGACAGTCAGTAAACTCATACTGTGACACTAGGAGGAGCCTGACATGGCAAAACCCTGAGACGCCATCACTGCCACTAGCCACACCTAGAATGTCTTCACTCAGTGCTTAGTTTTGTAGCAGGGACTACTTAACTAGTCTTACACTCCGGAATTCTTCATCCTGCTCCAATTTCGGAATTTGTTTCTTTACCTTTGTATCTTTGGAAATAATAGTGTCTGGCACATGGTATGTGATAAAGAGATATTTGTTCAGTAAGTAACGAGAGCTTGAGTCTCAGTTTAACTGCCTTCTATCTGTGTGGTCTTGGATACTTCATATAATCTCTTTAGACCTCAGATTATTTACATATAAAATAGAAATAGAAACAGACTGTATGTGTTTGCTAGGGCTGCCATAACAAAACAGCATAGACTGGGGTGTGGAAGGGGCCATGCTTAAACAACAAGAATTTAACGGCGGTGTTTCTGTAGCGTAGTGGTTATCACGTTCGCCTAACAACAAGAATTTATTTTCTTACAGTTCTGGAGGCTAGAGGCTTAAGACCAAGGACTGATTTAATGATGAGACCTCTGGCTTGGCTTGTAGATGAACATACTTTTATCTTGTCTGCACATGCTCATTTGTCTATCTGTGTGTTGTCTATATATATATATATAGATAGATAGATAGATAGATATAGATATATATCAATATCTATCTATCTATATATATATAGGATCCCATATATGTGCTATTTCCAGAATCTGAAACAATCACCAACCCACCATTTTTCTGGGGTTCTCAAGTCACATGCCTGGCTATTTCTTTCACATGGTAGCTTGGAAAACTTTGGGACAGATCAACCCTCCAGAAAAAATAGAACTAAGTGACAAAGAGATAGCCAACTTATCAGATGCAGGGTTCAAAACACTGGTAATCAGGATACTCACAGAAATGGTTGAGTATGGTTGCAAAATAGAGGAAAGAGTGAAGGCTATGAAAAGTGAAATAAAGGAAAATGTACAGGGAACCAACAGTGATGGGATGGAAATCAGGACTGAAATCAACAGTTTGGAGCAGAAGGAAGAAATAAACATTCAACTAGAACGGAGTGAAGCAACAAGAATTCAAAAAAATTAGGAGAGGCTTAGGAACCTGTAAGACAACTTTAAATGTTCCAACATCCAAATCATAGGGGTGCCAGAAGAAGAAGAAGAAAAAGAGCAAGAAATGGAAAACTTATTTGAAAATATAATGAAGGAGAACTTCCCTAACCTGGCAAAGGAAATAGACTTCCAGGAAGGTAGCCACCTTGCAGGCAAGAAGGGGCTGGAAAGAAGTATTTGAAGTCATGAAAGGCAAGGACCTACATCCAAGATTACTCTGTCCAGCAAAGCTATCATTTAGGATGGAAAGGCAGATAAAGTGCTTCCCAGATAAGGTCAAGTTAAAGGAGTTCATGATCACCAAGCCCTTACTATCTGAAATGTTAAAGGAACTTATCTAAGAAAAAGAAGATCAAAAGTATAAGTAGTAAAGTGACAACAAACTCACAACTATAAACAACTGAACCTAAAAAAAACAAACAAAACAAAAACAAACTAAGCAAACAACTAGTACAGGAAGAGATTCACAGAAATGGAGATCACGTGGAGGGTTATCGGGGGGAGAGGAAGGTGGAAGTGGGAGAAAAGGTACAGAGAACAAGAAGCATAAATGGTAGTTAGAAAATAGACAGGGGGAGGTGAAGAATAGTATAAGAAATGTAGAAGCCAAAGAATTCCATAGACAGGAACTAAGAGGGGGCGGAGCATGGGTGAGAAGGAGTACGCAGGGCAGAGGAGTGTAAAGGGGGAAAATGGAACAACTGTAATAGCATAATCAATAAAATATATTTAAAAGAAAAATAAATAAATAAAATAAGGTGATATAGCCCTAGCTGGGGTGGCTCAGTGGATTGAGTAACAGCCTGTGTACCAAAGAGTGGCCATTTCCATTCCCAGTCAGGGCACATGCCTGGGTTGCAGGCCAGGTCCCCAGTTGGGCGTGTATAAGAGGCAGCCACATGCCGGTGTTTCTCTCCTTCTCTTTCTGCCTCCCTTCCCCTCTTTCTGGAATAAATAAATAAATCTTTTAAAAAATAAAACAAAATAAGGTGATATAAACTGTAGGAAAAATATTATAAATTATTTAATTTTGACCATAAATAAGATGATTTTGAGGAAAAATGTCTTAAGTCTACTAAATGTGGCAGTCCTAAACTCATACTGAAAATAGTGCATATTTTAACTGCACCATGTTCTTAAGAGAAAAATCATAAAGCGTGCAATTTCTTTAGAAAAGTTGAAAGCGTAATCTAAATACACAATTCATTCTCTTAGAATTGTATTCTCATATTGTGCCAGATTCAATTATCAATCTCCTGTTTAATCACTGGACACATTAAAGAAAAAAATATGTTCAGTTAGAATCAGAATCTTTGAAAAGCAGGCACTGAATTTAGTTTCTGAAAGTTAAACGTGGCTTAAATGTCACCTATGTATCTAAATGTAAATATCAGCGAAGGAAGAGCATTTTTTTAAGTATTAAAAAGAAGTTAAAGTAGATCCAGTATTAAGAAGTGACTAGTAAGTAGATGGGCATGAACTAAAGATCTCAAACTTTTAGCCTAACAATTTGTCATTCTACTTATGAATGGGTTACATCACATTTTAAGTCTTTCCAACCTAAAATTTTTTTATATTTTTTATGACTTCTAATTTTCTAACAACTGGTGACTGAATAACATGGATATTTGGCTGGAGAGGAAGACATGTTTGTTACCAAGCAGAACAGCAAGTCAGCTGAGAGCAAGGAGAAGAGCTGCCATTAACCACAGACTTGGTTAATAGCAACAATAGTTGATAATAGTTAATAGCAGACTATTAAAATGTGTTTAAAGAAATTTCATACCGATGCTCCGATGAATAACATAGAATCTATACTTTTGATTGGATACAATTACATGTTGTGTTAATCAAACCTGTAAAGCAGAGCCACTGTCCCCTGCTCGATATACATTGTACTGATGAGCACCTAGAGGCTGTAACTCAAGTCTATACCTCCCAGCCATGCAAGCCAAAAGTCCATTCTCCCACTACCATTTGCTTTCTGTTTTCTGTCCACCAAGTCTTGGTCTTCTCGTACATTCTCTGGTTCTGAGGTATTTCCAAGCTGCTGTCTAAGTCTTTCCCATTCTTGTGTGTGTGTGTGTGTGTGTGTGTGTGTGTGTGTGTGTGTGTGTCCATGACTGTATAATTCTCCCCCTGTCCCCAGGATGGCACGGTCAAGTAGAACCAGTGACAACGAGCTGATAAAAGTTTAACAGTCAACTCTCGGGGAGGTGTCCTGATGTAGAGGTGCTGATCTCCTTAGTGTCATCTGGCTGATTTCTAGCTACCCGCGTGATACCAACCAGCTCCCTAAATTCCTGCGAATGTAAAACTCTTCTTTCACCATCCAGTGAGAGCCAGCTCTTCCATTCCACCAGTAAAGAGCAATATTAGACTTTCTCCCATTTCTCCAGCAGAAATGACTTAGGAACTGAAGGATTCTGGAAACAAACTCAGAACTAGAAGGGTCTTTGAAGGTCACTGCTGCACCCCCCTCACTTTATAAATGAAGAAATTGCCATCCAGAGAGGTTAATTGTTACTGTTCCTTGCACTGTATCTTTATGGCGGCTGTCTTTATACCAGCATGGCTTGGCAGACCGGTGTGTGCTCGAATGTTCTTTCTCCACAGCACTGGATTAAAGATCAGCCTTTAATTTATAGCTACTGTCACAGTTTGTCAAGCTTTTGCAGTTAATCATTTAAAATTATGAAATCTTTAAGTTTGCTGTGACTCCAGAGGTTATTTCTTGTACAGTACAGTCCTTTCTATACCCTATATCCCCTCATGTACATGGTCATTCATCCCTTATTTATTTCTACTTTTTTTTTATTATTGGTCAGCCCTAATTGTGGGAAAATTCTTTTGAAATTAAAGGAGGTAGAGATAACTCAGTTTTACAAATGAGATGACAGAGGAGAATCTATAAGCCTAGGTCCAAAAGGAAGCCAATAATATAATTGGAATTAAAATCCTCAATATAAATCAAAGCCGGTAATCTCCCTCCTGTAACACATAAAGCCTCACTTGTTCCTGCGTGTGATCTGAAGAGGATCAGTCAGGGATTCTGCTCTGTAGATTGATCCTACAAAAGTAATAACTTTCCAAAAATACAGGGAAGTTTTCCATCTACACACATTTATTTGTTTTTTTTTCTATAATATGCCAAAAAACCTAGCTAGGTGTGCCATATAGCTTGCAAACAAAGATAAACAGAGCTCTTCATTTAAAAAAATGTACAATGTAGTTGGAAAAAGGACAAATATGTATGAAAGGATGACTGATGACAAAGACTATAAATAATAAATGCCAATGAGTGATACAGATACAAAGTGTTACTAGAGGTCAAAGGAAGAAAATGTTCTTAATCTGGATGGATAACGAAAGAGCACAGAAGATTTGGAATTAGACTATTTATGACCTAATCTCAACTTGGTTATTCGGAAATAATTTTTCTTGCTTTCCTATGCAAGTGACACAAGGCAAACTGACTGTCTTGTTGGGGTGTCTGGCACTTCCCTTGCACTGTGCGTGTCCTTCCTCCGTCTCCACTCCGGGAACGCACCCCCTGCCCTTCTCCGCTGTCTCTGTCTGAGCACTTTCCGAAGTTCAGGTCTAACTGTGTCTCCTTATATTTACCATCCTTATTTAATCACATCAGAGGAAATCCCCTCCGAAATTCTGAAATGCTATCGTACTTCTTCATAACCTTTTAGGGTAATTTTCTTTTAAACAAAACATCACATTTGCATATGCAAATGTCACTTCTCTCCAAAGTAAAACCTAGAGAGTATCTACTTATTTTATTATAATCAATTTAAAAGGAATTGATTTAGAAAAATTCTACTTTGAAACTGACCTCAGAGTTCATTTTAAAACCAAAATAAATTTTATTATTAATTGGCTGCCAGTTATCATTTGGTTATTTTTCTTTTTAAAAAAGTATTGAAGTATAATTGATATATAATATATTATATAAATTTCAGGTATACAATAAATGATTTGATATTTGTATATATTACAAAATGATCATCCACAATAAGTCTAGTTAACATTCACCACCACACATAGTTAACAATTATTTTCTTGTGTTAGAAGCTTTTAAGATTTGCTCCTTTACCAACCTTCAAATATGTGATACAGCATATTGACCGTCTGTACATTGTGTCCTCATGGCATTTGTTTTAGAACTGGAAATCTGTGTGTTTTGTTCCCTTCCACTTGTTTTGCACAGCCCCACACTTCCAGCCTTCAGCAACCACCAATATGCTCCGTGTAATTTGTAAGTTTGTTTTTGCTTTTGTTTTAGATTCCACATATATGTGAGATCATATGGTATTTGTCTGACTTATTTCACTTAGTATAATGGCGTCAGGGTCCATCCATGTTGTCACAAGTGGCAAGATTTCATTTTTTGGTTGGCTGAATAATATTCCATTCTATATACATATCGTGTAAATGGTATGTATGCCACATACGTCACATCTTGTATTTATTATCAACAGGCACTTAGGTTATTTTCCATGTTTTGGCTATTGTCAATAATGCTGCAATAAACATAGGGGTGCACATATCTTTTTTCATTTTCTTGAGGTAAGTACCTGGAAGTGAAGTTGCTGGATTACACAGTAGTTCTGTTTTTAGTTTTCTGAGGAATCTCCAGACTGTTTTCCACAGTGGCTGACACTTTACATTCCCACCAACAGTGCACAAGGAGCCCCTTTCTGTGTACTCCTCACCAACACTTGCCATTTCTGGTCTTTGGGGTTGTCGTCATCATAATGAGAGTGAGGGGATGTCCCATTGCAGTTTTGATGTGCATTTTCCTGATGATTGGTGATGTTAAGCATTTTTTCACATACCTGTCGACCTTGTGTTTGTCTTCTTTGGAAAAATACCTATTCAGATCCTCTGTCTGTTTTTTAAATGCATTGTTGGGGTTTTTTTTATTGAATTGTATGAGGTCTTTAGAGATTTGGGATATTAACCTCTTAACAGATGTATAATTTACAAGAATTTTCTATCATTCAGTAGGTTGTCTTTTTATTCTGTTGATGGTTTTTCTTTGCCATGTAGAAGGTTTTTAGTTTAATGTACTCCCACCTACTGAGTCTTGCTGTTTTGTTGCCTTTGGTTTTCACATCAAATCCAAAAAGAATTATTACCAAGGCAAATGTAAAGGAGTTTACATATTATGTTTTACTCCAGAAGTTTTATAACTTTAGGTCATTCATTCAAGTCTTCAATCCATAATCCATTCTGAGTTAATTTTGTGTATGGTATAAAATAGTAGTCTAGACTCATTCTTCTGCATGTGGCTCTCCAGTTTTCCCAGCCCCACTTCCTGAAGAGACTGTTCATTACCTATTGTATAATCTCAGCTCCTTTGTCATAAATTACACATTTTTATTTTGTGGTATTCCTTAACTAATTATTGTAGTTACAGTTATTTTTACTACTTTTGTCTTTTCATCTTCACACTAGTTTTAAAAGTAATCTACTACCTTTAATATATACTTACCTTTACTTTTTCATATTTTCTGTTCTTAGTTAATGCCCCTTATTTTCAGTTTAAAGAAGTCCCTTTAACATTTCTTGTAAGTCTAGTTTAGTGGTTGATGAACTCCTTTAACTTTAGCTCATCTGAAAAACTCTTCTCTCCTCAGGTGCAAATGATAACTGCTGGGTAGAGACTTCAGATTGATTTTCTTTTCCTTTGTACATTGAATATGTGGTATCATTCCCCTTTGCTGCAAACTTTCTGCTGATAAATCCTCTGACAATCTTCTGAGGGTTGCCGTGTATGTAACCAGTTGTTTGCTCTTGCTGCTTATAAGACCAGTCAGTATCCCAAAGGGAGGATCTCATGTAGCACCTAGACCCCTGCTGTCAGAAAGCCAGACACTAAGACTGCAAGCATAAACCCTGCTGTCTCCCAGACCCAGGAGATCTGGAGGTGTCTGCTGGGCAATAGTCACAAAATCGGAAACTCCAGGACAGTGTATAAGCTCCTTTCTGGAAGATACTTTTGAGCTGTAACAAAGCAGAGGGACAGCGTGCAAGGATGGCATTCCCTGGCCTGCATTCCCTCAGACAAGGCTACCTCTGTAGCCTCTTGACACGTGCCAGCCCTGAAGCCTGCCCCTAGGTCCAAATCTCCAGGAGCAGCAAGTACGCCTCTGTCGCAGAAAGGCTGGAGAGTGCCTTCCAGTTTGCTTTACGTGTATTGCCCTGGGAATGGGAGCCTGCTCAGAGATGAATCTCTGATTGCTACAATCCCGTAGGAGTCAGGAACCCACAACCCCCTGAACTCCAAGGCCAGGTGATCAACAGGCATCTTCTGTGTGCCAACTGGGGGGGGAAAAAAAACAGGTCCCCAGACACGTGCAGGAGCTCCTGTCTGTGAAATGCGTGTGCTCTGGAGTAGAGCGATGAGAACACAGAGACGGTGCCCACCGGCTGGAGCACAGCAGATAAGGAGTGTAAAGATGGCACCCACTGGAGAAAGAAAAAAAAAAAGAAGAAAAAGAAAAGAAGGAAAGGATGACTGAGAGAGGAAAAGATGGCACCTATCGGGTTCAGCAGGGTGGAGGGAGAGTGCAGAAGATGGAGCCTGTCGTCTGCAGCATGAAATTGGCACCCGCTGGAAAGAAAACAAGGAAAAGGAAGAAATGACAGTGCCCAGGAGAGCTTAGGAAGATGGCTCCCACCAGCCTCTGTCCCCAGAGAGAACCCCAGCAGGCCTCTGCCCCTCAGACCAACGCTGTGGAGTAAGCACATGAGACCTCTTCATACAAAGCCTGGGTCTTTTCAAAGGGCGGCTTCTGCCCTGGGCCCAGGCAGGTGAACCTACACTCAAGTGCCTTAAATCCGTCATTTGGCCACAACCCCACGGGTCTCATGAGCCCAGCTGGTCTTAAAGCCAGATGTTTGGGGAGTTCAGTCCTCAGGTGCTGGTCTGACAAGCTGGGGCACCCTTTGTGAGTGGCAAGCCCTTTGCTGCACAAGGACGGACTTCATGTTTTGAGTTTCCTCCCCGTCGTGAGTGGCTGTGCTAGGGCCAGGGTTTACGGTGCAATTGTCTCGGCCCTTTCACCCACGTCAGCTGGGTTTCCTTCTCATGTGCCCAATGTGAAGAGGTTGCTCTGCCCGTTTTTTTTTAGTTTTTTTCAGAGGCAACTGTTTCACATGCGGCTGCAGATTTGGTTTGTTGGTGAAAGGAGGTGAATTTTGGATATTCCAAGGCCATCATCTTGAACTGGGACCCCTGTTGTTCCTTTCTTAACTAGTCATTAAGTACAGTCGTAGCATTACTCTAGCACTAAATCACACCGTTGCCTGCCTGGGTTTGACCTTGTGGCAGAAACTATCGTTAGCTAGGCAGAGAAGTCATGACTCATACGAGATGCCATTTTCAAAGCCAAAAATTACAGTTGTATGTGATGTAAGATTGCTGTGTAGGAGTGAATTGCTTAGCTAATGAGAAAATTTACCCAACTGTTCAGCTTCCATATATCAGTGCGGGATTTCTTTTAGTTTATTTGTTTTCTACCCATCACCCTACGTGCATAATCTCCTGTGAAGTAAATCTTTTAAAACGACTCTGGAAACACAGACTATTTTTGTGGTAGTTTAACCAGTGTACAGACCATTGGCTTTTTAAAAAGTGAAATGTTGAAATTGATAGTGAATCGAATTAATGGCATAAATAAATGTAACACATACTTTGTATGGAAACATGCAACAGAGTTTTGTGAAAATGTTGCAGTGAATGCTTTAGTAGGAGCGCTAGGTATACAAGTGATACATTAAACTTGAAAGAAAGTTGAGGCTAAGTTGTCCTACTCTAACAGAGGAATTATTCAACAGAAAATTCTGGCGTTTGCTATTTACATTTCTTGCTATTTATATTTATATGTTCATAGAGGCATGAAGGAGTCATTTCTTGTATTTTATGAAGGAAAGTACATATCTAGTTTAATAGGTCTCAACCCTTTGGTGATTAAGAAAATTTGGAGAATTGATAAGACAGTACTCACCTAAGAAAAATATTTCTATATAGAAACAAATTTTGCACACAATTTCAAGAATTTTACAGATCCCTGAGGCTTACCTATGGATCCCAGGATAAAAGTACCAGTCATCACTGAGTTTGAAATTTATGTAGGCATAGAGCAAATACATTAAAAACATCAAGGGTGTTATTCTATTTCATATTTCCCATCATGCTTGGTGCATTGCTTTCTAATGGTTTGTGTCCAGAAATATTTTTAAATTTTTTCAGTTACAATGTCTTTTATGTCTACAGGTAATTTCCAGTAAAATTTAAATTTAGCTAATATACAAAGTAAGTTCGATCATTGTCCGTATAGTTACGAGTGGGTAGCCCATTCTTTTCTGCTCTTTCAACTGCTGAGAAACTCCAATATGAGTTCATGGCTATTAGATTGAGTCTGTGAGACATGATTAGCAACATACCATTGTGCATTAAGTGGTCTTTCTCATCTTTTATCTACTTGACATGTAACGACAGTGGATTAAAGTTGTTAAGATTAAAAGTTAATGACTAACTTTTAACAGCTAATGACTAATGCTGGAGTGTACTTTTATAGACAGTCTGTGAGGAGGATTGTCGTGGAGCATGTGGATGATATCTAGCATGTAAATTCACTAGTGTAGCATTTGTACCATTGAGTATTTAACCCCTACCAAATGCACCAGTGAGATTCCATAGGTGAAGGTCGTTTACACTGTAGTATAAAATGTAAAATAAGGGATTCTTATTGTAATTTCTTTCTCACCAATCTGGAGGTTTATGCTGAAAAGCATGAGTGGAAAAATGAAATTTTTTAGAAGCTTACTTATTCAAATATAAAATGGGGCAGATTCGTTTAGGGGCCACTTTCTGCAGTGTTGCGCTAGTACAGAAGAAGGGGTGCGACCTGGGCACACGCCCATGACCACAGGCAGTAAGCCACAGGTCCTTGCCGATACACAGCTTTCCTATTGCAGTCACTGGGTGATGATGTCATCAGAGAATAAACTTGTAACATTTGCTCCGCTGGTGAATGTTTATAGAAAGTTCTTTCATGATGCATTCAGGGAAACTCTTCAGAAAGAAGTTGACTCTGTTTTCGAATCCACAGTAATTTGTTTAATAGACTGGCCCACGTGTTAGGAGTTACGCCCTTGGTTGTCTGAAATAGCTGACGTCACAGCGCCACAGAACAGCCAGGTCAGAGAGCTCCAACTCGGAGTGAAATAAACTGGTAGGGACCACTTGTACAACATGGACACCATGAAACGCATTTACACTTCTCTCAGAATAGTCTGAAAAAGAATAACTGGAATTCACTAGAGAAGATTTTATCACTAGCACACCCAGAGTACCAATGTGTTTTTGCACATAAGTATGCCACTGGTTTGAGAGCGGAGTAAGCTTCCTTCCGAAAAACAAAAACAAAAATAAACAAACAAACACAAAAACACAAGGCAACAATGAAATAGCCTTTCCTGTAACTGTCTGTCCTAAGTCTTTTAATCAGAAGTGAGACCCGAGCAGCATTTTTTTTATTGTTTTTAATCTATACAGAATAGATGTTTTAACTTGACATTAGGGTGACTGTGATTTTTAAAAAAATAAATTAGAAGTGGTTAAAATTGTATTCATGTTCTTATTTGAGTTCACTCTGAAAGACCTGTGCTGAGACAAGCCTCTCAACCCTTTCTTTTACTTGAAACAGAAAATCATTTGAGGATTCTCCCTGTAGGTTTGAGGGTAACTTTTACCTTGAAGAACTCATCTAAACTCACACATCTTTTTGAAGGCTGTTATTCAGTTGCTGCTGTGGATAGAATACCAAAGGAAAACAAGAACTTTGAGTTACAGACTTTCTGTACAAAACCAAGACATGATTCACCTCCAAAAATATTACACACACACTCTTGATTAATATTCTACACTATTCTGATTTCAGCCATTGGAGAAAGACCAAAAGGAAGAAAATGTTCCGATTTTGTAACTAGCTGTGTCCTCTGACAAACCCTCAGACCACGGGCCGCTCGCTGTAGAGCAACTGACGGTTATTCCAGGTTTTCATCCTCGAGCAGAGTCGCAATTAAGGGCTGACAACACTCAGCCTGTACATAAACCTTTCGTCTGAGACCCAGGTCAGCAGCTTCAAGTGCCCATTGAATCTTCCTTCCCTTGACTGTCCCACTGTCAGCTCAATGCTGTGACTTCCAAAAATAAATCCAGCTGCTTCCCACCCCTCCCCCATTCTCCTTGCCAATTACTCAAGTTCATCATCGACAGCAACTTTTCAATATCTGACTTAAAATATTAATTTTATCTGTCATTGCCCTTATCAATTATCTCTCTTTAAGTGGACATATAAGTCTGTCGGTTCTTCTTCGGAAATATTTTTAACATTGGACTCCTCCCTTCCTTTTGTTTATTAGAATAAGTATAGTGAGAACTTCACTGATAATCCAAACAGCCAGCTGACTGGCCTCCCAGACTATGATTTATCTCTTTTACAATCCAACACATTGAATGGCTTCATCTTTCTTACTATTCAAGTGGTGGAATTACAGCCTGGTGTAGCCGATAATTCTGTTCCAATCAGATCATGGGCATAGATCAGTTTTCAACAACAAATTTCTTCTCTTTAAGCACATAATTATGAGGCAGCACATGGGAATATTCTCTCCTTTCACAACCACTCTGCCATCTTGTTTAAAAAAACTACGAGTAATCGTAAACGTTTCTTTCTCCCATTCCTCACCTTGAATTAATTGCCAACTCCTTCCCTAAATGTCTCTCAAATTAACCTCTCCTTTCTAAACCCTCTCAACTAGTTCATTTATTGATTTATTTTTGGATAGGGCCCAGGAATCTGATTGTATTTTTTTAAACTTTTGTTTATTTTTATTTATTTTTTTCCATTGCCATTTAGCCCACTTATACCACCCCTCAGAATCATTGCAGTGTTGTCCATGTCCGTGAGTCCTTTTACATTTTTGCTTGATCCCTCCACCCTTGAAATACCCCCCATAGCCACCATCCTGCTCTCTATCCATGAATCTGTCTCTATTTTCCTGGTAGTTCAGTTTGTTCATTAGATTTCACATATGAGTGAAATCATGTGGTATTTATCTTTCTCTAACTGGCTTATTTCACTTAGCATAATGTTCTCCAGGTCCATCCGTACTGTTGCAAAGGGTAAAATTCTTTTTTGTACAGCTGAGTAGTATTCTACTGTGTAAATGTCCCAGAGCTGTTTTATCCACTCCTCTACTGATGGGCACTTGGGCTGCTTCCCTATCTTGGTGATACTGCAATGAACAGAGGGATGCTTATGTTCTTTCAAATTAGTGTTTTGGATTCTTTCAGATACATTCCCAGAAGTGGGATCACTGGGCCAAAAGGCAGACCCACCTTTAGTTTTTTGAGGTATCTCCACGCTCCTTTCCAGAGTGGCTGCACCAGCCTGCATTTCCACCAACAGTGCAAAAGGGTTCCCCTTTCCCTGCATTCTCGCCAGCACTTGTTTGTTGATCTATTGATGATATCCATTTTGACAAGTGTGAGGTGATATCACTTTTTGGTTTCAATTTGCATTTCTCTGATGGTTAGTGACATTGAGCATCTTTTCATATGTCTATTGGCCATCTGTATGTCCTCTTTGGAGAAGTGTCTATTCAGGTCTATTCAGTGTCTATTCAGGTCTCCATTTTTTATTGGACTGTTTGTTTTTTTGGACAGATACGTGCAGACAAATGAAAGTAGATCACTTTCGTATACTACACACAATAATAAATTCAAAATGGATTAAATATTAAACACCAGACCCAAAAACATAAAAATCCTAGAAGAAAACATAATGCAGTAAAATCTTGGACATTGCTTATAGCAATATCTTTACTGATATATCTCCTTAGACAAGGGATACAAAGGAAAGAAATAAGTGAATGGGTCTACATCAAACTAAAAGGTTTTTGCACAGCAAAGGAAACCATCAACAAAATAAAAAGACATCCCATGGAATGGGAGAACATATTCGCCAATGCATCTGATAAGCAATTAATATCCAAAATTTATAATGAACTTACAAAACTCAACATCAAAACAAATCAACTACTTTAGATCAAAATTTCTTCTTTTCTTCTTGAATAATTGTAATAGACTTCAGTCTTTTCTCTCACCTTTTCCCTCATCTCCAGCCTCTTCTAATCTATTTTCCACATAACTGTCAGAGTTATAATTCTAAAATATAAATTTGATTACATTGCTTCCTTCTTGAAGTCCCTTCAGTAACTCACCATAATGCATATCAGTTTATCAAAGCATAGCCAAAAGTCACTGGCATCAGAAGAAATGGGAGTGCTTGTTTAAAACAGATTCCAAGATCCTTCTTCAGACTACTGGGCCTGAATTTTTGGGAGTGGACTCTGAAATATTATTATTAACTACAATCCCATTGGCCTTCAGGTTAATGTCTGACTTCCATGTTACCAAGGCCTTGTTCCAGTCTATTTTCTAACTTCATATCCTTCTGCACTTTCAACCTGTACCTCTGTTGCAGCCCTTAAGAATTGCTTGGGTCCCCTTAAATATTTCCACTCTTTCATACATCTGGATTTTCAAGCATAATATTTCTTCTGTCTTGGTTATCCCTTGCCACCATTTCTGTATAATACATACTAGTTATCCTTCAAGATTTAATGGGAGCAACATCTTACGTGGGACACCTTTACTGTCCTCAACTCTCTAGTTCTGTTTGGTAACTCACTTCTTACTCACCTGACAGTCCCTATAGCACTAATTGTTGTTAATTATTTGCATGGTTGTTTCTTGTAAGGAACTGGGAACTTCTTAAGAACTACAAACATATATTGCTTAAGTTTATACTTTTAGTACCTACCACTGTGCTTGATACATAGTTGGTAAAGGGATAAACTGAGTAAATAAATGAATGAGTGAAGGAAGAAATAAAGATAAGAACAAGTAGTAGTATTTGTAATTGTATCTTACCAAAATATCCACTGCAAATTTTATTTCATGGTATTTAAATTAAACAGTAAATATCCATTTAAATCAGGATTATCAAATTGCAACTCTTTTTTTTTTCTATTCTCTCCCCATTTTCTTTTTTTCCCATCTGTCGGTCTGGCATAATTACAATTCTTACCTCAGAGGAATGAAAATTAATTGGCCTGTAAAGAATAATAAATTAATCAATATTTATAAAATTCTTTCAAGATGGAAAGCACTCTGTTACCTCTAAGCATTTTTACTTATTAGAAAAGAAACTCATGCATTATCAATGCCCTAAATACAATTAAACTCTGCCTCTAAAGTCCCGTCTGCCTTGTGTTCTGGTACGTAGAGCCCTGTAACATCACTGCCACTGTGGAATCAGATACCATTTGCAGAGCCGAAAACAAGATTGTAGAACAAGCAACACACTCAGGCTCTCAACTGGCCTGTGACACTCTTATTTCAATTTTATCCCAGATCTTGGAAGGTCTAGAACTGGATGTGAAAAGGCTGAGTAGGTTAGGGCTAGTTTGGTACAGATGTTGCCTCAAACTTAAGATAGCTCAACATACCGCAGGTCCTGACAGAGTAAAAATAAAACACTAAAAAGCTAACGTGGGGTCTATAGAAGATCCTCTGCCTGAAGAGGACCAGAAGCACTTCTGAGGGATCCAGGATGATGCAAAGATAGATAAGTAGACATATGACAGGCAGGCGGACAGATGGAGAACTGTATGGAGTTGCCAATTCCCTTTTCTTGGTAAGTACAGCCCCATATTCTCTGCGTTTTGTGTTATCACGTAATTTCTCTCTCGAAGTTGAGGCCATAGTAGATGATCACACTTGGCATCTCCCTCCTCCCATTTTTGTGTTATTTTAGTGACCCATGAAATCTAAAGGTTTTGGGAAACAACATAATGCTTCCTGTAATGTTCACCATCATTATTTTGTCCATTCTACAGGTGAGGAAAGTCAGCCTTAGAGAGGTTTTCTGGTTTTGTTTTTATTTCTAATTTGTCTAAATGCACATAGCAAGTCAGCAGCAGAGCTGAGTCCCAAACCCACAAATGGCTTAATCAGTGCCCCTGCCTGTAGCCACTACGCTGTGATTCCTTTATGATAAAACAATAAAGGGCCAGGCACACTGATCAGGCCCTGTGCAGGGGCCAAGACTGAGGGGGGCAGGGATCCTCAATACAGCTTGCAAAATCCTTCAGTCCCCCTTGGTTTTCTTGAACTCATTTGTGGATTCTAGGATGAGGGGATAAAATAAATGAACAAAGCATGGACCCTACAGGATGTCCTAGCATGGTCACGAGCTCCCCTAGCTCCCGGAGGAGGCATTCCATAGGACTCCAGACAGGCGTCCCTGGAGGTAGCAGTGCAGGGGAAGGCGTTGCACGAACACCAACCTCAGAGGCAGCCCACTCTTTTGGAGAGCACCTCCGCTGGCAACACACCATTGCGTCAAAGCCACTACAGTGGGACCCAAGATGAGCATGGAGATAAGAGAAGAGGAGGAAATGTCGGATGCTTTGACAAAGCCCAGAGGGCTTTTTCACAGCACGCGTAGGAGCCGTTCCTGGAGAAACCTCAAAGTTATTTAAGAATTTTGGGGGGAGAAGGATGTTCTCATAAAAATAAATGACATCTGAGCTAGAAAAAAATCACTGTGACCCTTGTATAGTGACTGTATTTTACCAGAACTGTTCTAGCTCTTATTGTTGTGAAGCTTCTGAACGTTCCATAATTTTCAGAGATACTATTTTATTGCTGTCTTCCATTCAAAACAATCATATGAAATTAGGATCACCAAGTCAAAAAAAAAAAAAAAAAAGGCAGACCTCAGACCAAAGTGAGACTGCAGAGGGCTTCAAAGGATACTGGAATGATCACCTGTGAGTTTTCTTTAAGTATAAGGCTAAACAATAAAATGAGAACATGAGTTACATATCGGGTTTATTTTTTTTTCATTCTGAAAGACTAGGAAACTTTAGAAAGTAAGTTTTTTTAATATTGTAGATTCTATTCCCTTACTCCTGCCAGGAACCAACATATCTACTGGTTTCTGTAAAAGAAACGGGTGACCCTTCAGCTTTAAATTCATTTTTCCAGCTTCATGAACATATAATGGACATATACCTAAGTCTAAGGTGTACCACTTCTATTATTTCGTATCTTTTGTTACAGTTTTTTTTTTACTTAAAGTCTGTTTTGTCTGATATAAGTATAGCCATCCCTGCTCTCCTTTGGTTTTCATTTTCATGAATATCTTTTCCCTGCTCTTTGCTTTAAGCCTACATGTATCCTTAAAGCTGAAGTGAATCTCCGGTAGGCAGAATAGAACTGGGTCTTGTTTATTTATCCATTCAGCCACTTTTTGCTGTTTGGAGAATTTAACCCATTAACATTTAATTATTGATAACGAAGGGATTACTGATGCCATCTTATTGATTTCTGGCTATTCTGTAGTTTCCTTGTTCCTTTTTTCTTCTGTTGCTCTTTGTGCATTGGTGGTTTTCATAGTGGTCGCTTGCCAGTAGTTCATCTCTAACTACATTTAGTTTACTTGCCCCTAATTTCAGGTTTTGCTCCAAAATCACCTTTTATAAAGAGACATTTTGTAACCACCTCATCCAAATTACTTGCAAACATAGCCAGCTCTTCCACCATCACTCCCTACCCTCCTTCTTCATTGGCCCTTGTCTCCTCACTATAATATTCCTAATGTCAATGAGTGCACAAAACACACAAAATACAATAAATATTTGCTGAATGAAGGCAATGACTCATTAACTAATATTTACTAACTACTCTGTATGTGGCACAGTATTATTTGATTGGAATATAACTATGGTCCCTGCCCTTATGTAGCTTACAGTTTAGTAATTAAAACAAAGATTAAGTTTAAAAATCACACACATAAATACATAAGGTCTGTACTTTATTCTGATGTGGCCACTGGCATCTTGATGATGCTCCAGTGCACCTGTGAATAACTCAGGTTCTTACCAGCAAACAGAATCCAACTTCAATGGTTCAAAATATTTTCTTTTTTTTTTAATTTTATTTTAATCATTGTTCAGGTACAGTTTTCTCCCTTTTACTCCCAATCCAGCCCCCCCTCCCAACCCTCCCCACTTCCCTCCCATTACCACCCTCCCCCTAGTTTTTGTCCATGTGTCCTTTAAGTTTGTTCCCGTGAACCCTTCCCATTCTCCCCTGAAATTCCCTCTTCTCTCCCCTCTGGTCACTGCCAGCCTGTCCTCTATTTCAGTGTCTTTGGTTATATTTTGCTTGTTTCTTTGTTTTGTTGTTTAGGTTCCTGTTAAAGGTGAGATCATATGGTATTTGTCTTTCACTGCCTGGCTTGCTTCACTTAGCATAATGTTTTCCAGCTCCACCCAAGCTGTTGTGAAGGGTAGGAGCTCCTTCTTTCTTTCTGCTGTATAGAATTCCATTGTGTAAATGTACCATAGTTTTTATTTTCTTAAAAAAAAAGAAGGAACACTTACAGAGGTTTGAACAGTGCTAAAAGAATGGACAATGAACTCAAGGTGCTCAGACACCAGAGGAGAAAGCCCCTGATACTCTTAGCAGCAAACAGTTAAGGGGAGAAAATCATGTTTTGGAAATAATGTTTCAGTGAGTACTGAATCCATAGAAAGGGACTAAAAGGTGCTATAATGCATAAGAGATGGCAGCCACTGCCAGAAACACAGCTGCACGAAGGTCAAGACTAGGTATATTCACCCCGATGTCACTCTCATTCTCTCCTCTCACCTGTTCATGCATCAACCAGTTGGAATCCATGTGGCAAGAGAGTATGGGTCATGAAGCCCTCAGGTGTCAACCCTCTGGGGCACAGAGTATGACAGGGAAATATGGAGACTGGATTTTGATTGTGTGTTGATGTATTTCAGGTAGGAGGGAGTCAGGAACAGAGAATAACAAGGAAGGCCTGTGAGGGGTGAACAATATAATAAAAAGATTCACTTGCTCCCCACCCCCCATCCTAACAGTGTTAACACCATGACAAATACCTCTCCCCAAAAAAGGGAAGAATTGAGTCACTTAAGAAAAAAGCAAGCAAAATAGAACCAGAGACTTGAAAATAAAGAACAAACTGACTGTGACCAGAGGGTGGGGAGGGGGCTAACGGGGGAAAGAAGGGGAAGAATCAAGTCAAGGAACATGTATAAAGAACCCATGGACAAAGAAAATGGAGGGGGGCAGTATTGAATGAGGGAGGTGGGGAGTGGGTAGGGCAGGGGAAAGTAATGAGGGAAGAAGAATGGGGACAACTGTAATTGAACAACAATAAAAAATGTTAAAGACTTATACAGTTTTAATCTTTAATTTTATATTTTGTTCTCATAATTGAAGTATTTGTTAATAATCCTGAAATGTTCTTCTAATAACCCCTACCCTAACCCAACCTAATCCATTTTTTAAGAGTAAAGTAATTATCCCTATAGCCATAAATGCATTGCTTCATAGAGCTTGAGATAAAAGTTTAACGAAACCAGAAATATTAAATGTATTTGATCAAAATGTATTGCATCAAATTGATTTGTGCATCCTCTATGTGTCAAGTGCTGTCCTCAGCATGGTAGGAAGTCACTCGGTGTGACATCATAAACCCACAATCGGGTAAGGAAGGCACATTTTACAAATGTAGGGGACAAAATGTAGGGGGCTACCATGAAATGCAAGGCCAAGCGTATCCAAGATGTGTGATAGCTGGAGGAAGAAAGGATTAGGTGAGAATTTAACAGTTCAAAATTACTTCATGCAGGAGTTGGGACTTGACCCTTCTCAGGTGAAGGAAAGAAGGTAATCCAAATATTGAAACACCAGAGGACATTATAAGCAGAAGAGCACTTGGAGGCAAAAGACCAATGAAGCATTCGTGGGTTTTATTTGCATGCATTCATCCACTTCATTTATTCACTATTCATTCATTCTACCCAGGTTGTGTACATCCCTTCTCTGTGCCAGGACCTCTGAGAATAGCGGGGCAGCTTTGATAGGCTGCCGCCGGACCAGAAGAGGCACATCCCTGCACCTTGCAGGCACATGTTCTAATGGGAGGAACAGTGCTTGTCAAATAATCACACCACAAAGGTATAATTGTCATAAGCATCTTCTATTTATCTATCTATGGGAAGATAGACAAGTAAGCAAAGGGGAAGGAACAGTCTTCCAGGCCAAACAGTTGGCATGTGCAAAGATTTACAGAGAGAAGGAACAAGATGGGTGCAAGGGATCGGAAGAATGTCTGAGAGACTGGATGGATGAGGGAGTGGGGAATTACGACTTTTATGGAATTCCATCGATTGTCACCGTACCAGGCTCATAACCAGAAGCACTACAAATCAATAGACACAGGAGACCAGTAAGAAACAGGAAGGAGACTGCCAAAGCCACCTTCTGTTCATGTGAACCAGCAGCCCTTGGTCAGAGTGTCAGCCAGGGTCGGGGGGGGGGCGCGGGGGACAGCCTTCAGGGGCCACAAGCTGAGACAGCAAGAGAGGGCTCCTCCCCCAGTGTGCTGCTGAGGATCTAGCTCACTAATGACTCCACAGGAGAGAAAGAACCAGGAGCAGTGAGTGTTTGATGTGGAAACAGAGGATGAGCTCGCTCAAGCAGGGCATTTGAATTTCACACGCAGAGTAAGGCATGCTGGAATCCTCTGCTAACACATCCTGTCGGTCCCCCAGATGCATGAATTTACTGAGTGCAGATGACTTGGTTATACAAAACAGTTTCAGCATTTGGCATAATAAATGTAAATATTGCACGCAATAGAACAGTAACTGAACACCTTCTTTATTTAAAAGATGTTTAATTAATGTCAAGGACTCTAACGAGGGGTAACCACCCTCTGCTTGCCTTTCTCCTCACCCCCTGTGCAAATGCTCCCAATTCTCCCGCTGCCTTGTTTACCTGCAGGTTTCAGAGTCTAAACGCACAGGAGGGAGTTTATGCTTTATTTCTAAAGCTTTCTCTCTTCTGCCCTTCAGACAGAACTCTCTCTTTCAGTCAGAGAAACTATTCCCAAAGCCTCTTGAAAATTCTTTTCTTGTAGACAAGTGCTGTGTCTCGCACTCCTTGCAATGACCTACGCAGACGCACTCCAGGTTTACAGGCCTACCTGTTGGGAGCAGGAATGTAGGTCATCTTTATTGGCCGCTGCCTAACCACTGGACTCCTTTCTCCTTGTGTTCTGCCTTCAGATCGACTCCATGGGGATCCTAAACAAGACAAGAAACTGGTTGGGGTGTCGGTAACAAATGTTAAGGAAACAGAGAGAATTGTATTAGGCCTTCAAAGTAGCCAGGAGGGATCCTTCTGGTGAGCCGCATTCCTTGGAAGCAAAAGGGATGCCTGCTTAGCATTGGCAGGGCCGCATTAGCAAAGGAGTCAAGGTCACTGAAGCATCCGTCCCTCTACTAAACATTTACCTACCATTTTATAATTTCTAATTCCATTTTCTTAGTGATCGCTCAGACAATATTTTTAGACTTACACCAATAAAGACATGTAAGAGGTCTTAAGAGAAGGTCTTCAAATAAAATTTCTTTTGTGTGTTGGCTGAGAGTTGAGCATTACCATCAAAAAGAGGTTCAGCGCTCTTTTCTAGTTTCTTACAGCATCTAGGAAAACAGTTAAGGGGGTTCCCAGGTATCAGGACATCAACAGGCTAAAACATTCACTGCTGAAGATCTTGTTCCTCACCATAGCTAGTCCGAGGACTAGAGCATCTTGTCCCCCTACTTGGGGTTTGCAAATTGCAGACTCTCTATCTTACTTAAGTAGCGTTGTTTCAAATCATGGTTTCTGTAAAGCAAAGAAACTCAGGCAAACACTAAAACCCCTTTAGATCAGAGGCCTTCAATTCCAGAGTGCTTAAGCTCAGGAGATGATTTCTGAGCAAGGCAAAGGTAAAGAGACGGAACGTTTTCCTTGTCAAGCAGTGTTAGTATTCCAGGGATTACCTGCTACTCTCAAGATCTAATTGTCCTTCATATTCAAACATGAAGAAAAGCATTGGCACCAAAAAGTACTTTTTCATAATGAAGTTTCATGTTGGTATAAACATACTTTGATTTGCTTAAAAGTCATTTCACAATTCCAAAGCAGAATGTATTTATAATTTATGGGAGTCTTTTTTAACTTAAAAAATAAAGCGAATCCTGGTTTATTCTAAATATCACTTGAGAACATTTAGACTTTAAATGTGTATTTGTTGTGAAATTTGCTTGCTATTTTTGTGGAGGACTTAAGTGTCAGATTTGGAATCAAAATATTGCAAAGGAGTGAATCAAAGCTGAAGATGTTTTTAATTGCTTCTGTGAAAAGCTCCTTGGGCTCAGTATTTTTAAAACAAGTATTCAAAGTATATTTTCTGTAATGTAAGAGCTGTTACAAATAAAGCAGAAATCCAGACACACATGCCCCGTCAGAACGAGAAGGCACCATGGGAAAAGAAAATTGTCCTTTTTACGAGCATCCCATTTCTCCTGCCATAAATCAGTCTTCAGAAATTGGCAATCTGTTATTCTTCATTGTATTCTGCTTTTTAAAATTTTGTTGTTTGCATTTTTGCCGTTACCACTTATACCCCTTATGCCCTCTTCCACCTCCACCAGCCCCTGGCTCCCGCAATCACCACACTGTTGTCCGTGTCCAGGGGTCCCTTTTCTTTTTTGCTCCATCCTGCCACCCTCTACAACTTGTGAAATCTTCTTGCTATTAGTCTTTCTCCTTTTAGGCCCTCAAACTACTCCCAGTCAATCAAAGGCCCCCTATGGGATCACAGGGCGATCCCATTCACCAGCCATCCACTTCCCCAGCCTGAAACCTCTCCCCGACTTCACCTACCTCGGGGCCCTGCACTTTAGGCCTGGAACAAAGGGTTAATGCTCACAGGTAACATGTCTCCTGTGCCAGCTTCCCAATGTGTTAGATCTGCCTCTTACTAGTGAGAATGCAGTGTCTCTCAATAAACATCCCTGGGAAGGGACTCTAATGATCATTATTCCAGGCCCTGTGGTCCATGGCTGGGACAGAGAGTAACGGCAGCATAGATGGAGCTGCCTCTCCAGCTCTGTGCGATGCTTTTCCTCCCTTTTATCCTCACCTTCCCGCACCCCCATGCCCAACACCACCAACAAACCTCCAGAGAATTTGCTCCATGGGTTCGTGACAACTACTTGTCAGAGCAAAAGGTCAAGAATCAGTCAATCAGCAAGAGCGGCACTATATTCCTTACAAGGTGCTGGGTACTCTGGGGATATAAAAGGAAGTGAGAGTTCACAGCGGTTGTCAGGCAGGAATCCTAATGCCCAACGATACCAGAGAACAGGATGGGCCAGCATGCGCTCCTGTGGGACCCGCAGTGACGGCTGAAGGAGTTTGGGAGGGGAAGCGATCCAGGGCCTGTGGTGCTTGAGGGAACGTAGGGGGATGCGAGGTTTCCTCAAGGTAGAAGCCTCAGAAGGTAAATTTATTGGAGAGTTAGTAAGTGGCCCTACCAAGGTGTTTGGAGATTAAATGTGTGGTTTTAAAAGCCAGAACAGTCACCAATTGCACCACAGTCAAGATAAGATGAGGTATATACAGCATAGTCAATTGCTGGACTCCATCCAGTGGGGTCCATATGTTGTGGATGCAACGGATAAATTCACACGGACTACCGAAGTCCCATGGAGTAAAAGGGCCAGCATGGCCACTCTCTGAGAAAAAGAGCACTTCAACCCTTGTCTGGACAAGCTATTATTGCTTTCTAACAGCATACATCAAAGAAGATTCTCATTCATTATGCTCAGGATTGCTTTAGGTGATTACTTTTTACAGATAACAAAGGAAAGGATGTTACTGATTACTTCTTACAAATTAACAAGGAAAAAATGTTGCAAACGCAAGGGACTGATAAGAGCGATTGGTCTGGTTACACTCCGTCCTTGGGAGAATGAGCACAGACTTTAGGAAGTTACTTTAAGGATGTGCAGTAAACATTTACAGCTTCAATTCAGGGTGAGGGAATTTTAGCAAAAGCAAGCCTCAAAGCAGCCTAGGTGCAATGCAGGCCTGGTTTCCTATGGGAAAGCCAATCCGTGGGTTTGGCTTCTGTGTGCTGACTTACACCCGCCAGTTTTCCAGTAGGGCTGGGCTACATTTGCCATTTCCAAGTGGACCAGTTCTCTGTAGTCAATAATATTGTAATCACTGTGTATGATGCCAGCTGGGTACTGGATGTCAGGGAGAAAACTTTGTGAAGTATATGATTGTCTCATCATGATGATGTCACACACCTGAAACTAATACAGAATAAATTTGAGTGTAAATTGTAATTGAAAAATTTTTAAATTTCTTACAAAGAAAAAAAGATGGGGTAACCACCCTGGAATTGCTGGGGTTGGTGCTGTGGTAGAAACCACAGCAACGTAGAAATGTTTCCTAATCATCAAGTTCTGATTCCTTTTTACGTAACAGTTCATTCCTCCATCTGTCTCTTTCTCTCACACTATGTTGGACACAGCAATGAGAAACCAAGCTACACTTTCCACATCTTGTTTGGAAACCTTTGCCACTAAATGTCCAAGTTCATCACTGATAAATTCTACTTTCCACTACCATGCAGCAGAACAGAATTCTGCCAAGTTTTCTGCCACCTTATAACAAGATTATCTTTCCTCCATTTTCCAATAGCATGTTCCTCAAGCATCTTTACCCTTCCTATTCCTGATATTCTGTTCATGGAATATATCATCTCTAAGATGATAGGAGCTTTCTGTGCAGCCAATTTCTGTTCAAAGCAATCTAAACTTTTCTATCATGCTCCTCAAAACTCTTCAGCCTCTACCCATTACCCAATTTCATTATCCAATTTCATGGCTACTTCCACATTTTTAAATATTTGTTGCAGCAACACTCCAACTCCCAGATCGAAAATCTATGTTAGTTTCCTAGGGATTCCATAACAAAGTACTATGAGGTCAAGGTCAAAATGACAGAAATGTATTCCCTCACAGTTTTGGAGTCTAGAAATTTGTATTCAAGATGTCAGCAGAATTGTTTTCTTCTGAGGGCCCTGAGGGAGAATCCATCCCATGCTTCTCTCTTAGCTTCTGGAAGGAACCTAGAATCTCTGGTATTCCTCAGCTTACAGATACATCACTCCAATCTCTGCTTCTATCACCCTATGGTCAGCTTCTCCCTGGGTTTCTCTCTTTGTTTTTTGTTTGTGTGTTTGTCTTTGTTTGTTTGTTTTGTTTTTTTTTAATGTGGCATTCTATTTTCTGTGTGTCTTTCCTCTCCCTATAAGGACATCAGTCATTTTGAATTAAGGGTCACTCTACTATGGTGTGACCTCCTCCTAACTAATTGCATCTGCAATGACCTTATTTCCAAATAAGGCCACATTCTGAAGTACTTAGCGTTAAGACTTCATCATATCTTTTTGGAGGACACAATCCAACCCAAACAGTAAGTAATTTGAAAAATGCCATTAACTCAGGCCTCTCAGAGAAGTATGATAATGGGAAGTCTCTTCCCCAATCACCATTTACAGGCAGCAACTGGAACAGAGAAATAGTGTATCTGCGGTAGTGTAGACATGAACTTGGGGGTCAGCTTGTGGTGTTGGTGGTTTCTTCATATTCCTATAGCCCCCTCTTTGCTCTAACAGGCCGACTTGTTACAAGCTCATTTGTGGTTAGTGATTCAGTGGTCACATAAATCAGATCACCGTCTGTTTAATCAGAATCAGCCCAACCTCCCCTACCACCTGCATTTGGAATGGTAAAGGACTGAAAAATCTTTAACACAAGGGTTCTAGTCACTGTGGCTTGGAATCCACTTCTCAATGGATAGCTTATTCTACTGTGGCAGATTGACTGTACTAGTGGCCATTTTTTTTTGTCTTAAAGCCTAGTCTGTTGACTCAGGTAAGACCCTAGACTAGTGAAAGAGCCTACTCAGTATCAGCAGTCACTTGGCCAACACACAGTGAACCAAAGACACATGCACAAGCCTTGCTGAGCCCAGTTAGCAGAAATAATGAATGGTTATTTATTTAATCTATCATATTTGGGGGTGTTTGTTATATATAATTAATTTGGCAATAAATAACTGATACAATCAATGGTACTCTAACACCCATGACTTCTGTAGCCACAGAATATGATCAGCATCCTGCTTCAAACAAAACTCATGACTCTTTTGTACAAGTGTTTATAATAGGAAGAGTGGCCCTGGATAGTGTGGCTCAGTGGATTCAGTGCCAGCGTGTGAACGAAAGTGTCACTGGTTCAATTCCCATTTAGGGCACATGCCTGGGCTGCAGGCCAGGTCCCCAGTAGGGATCACGTAAGAGGCAAGCACACATTGATGTTTCCTTCTCTTTCTCCCTCTCCTCCCCTCTCTCTAACAATAAATAAATATGTTTTAAAAATAGGAAGGGTGTATTTTCAGAGAGGATAAACTCTATTTTGCAACCCTAGTCTCTTGCTCAGTCTCTAGAACAAATCAGATACTCAGTGAATATTTTAGGATTAATGAATAAATGATTTTTCCATGAAGCATCTTATAGGTAACTGAAAACTGCGAAAGGACAATCATGATGCCTTATACATCTTATGTTTTTCAATTTGTAATTATAGTGATGACCATGTAGTAAGAATTCAATAAATAGCATTTACTGATTTGTTAATTGATTGATGAGACTCAGCCACTGGCAATTACCCTTGAGGAATGAACCAAGAAACATTATTAAACTTCATTAAGAAAGATTTTATTTGGCCCATAAGAAGAATTTTGTGACTTTCAAGGTTCCTAACCACCAGGAGAGGATATTATATTGCATCTCTAAGAGAACTGATGCTTTGTAGGACTCTCCTACATGGGATGTATAATATAATCCACCATCACAGAATAGGATAATTATTGTCCATCACCCTTTGTCTTTTATTAATTCTAAGTTCACATGTCATCTTCACATTCATAAGACAAAAAAGCACCCCAAATTATATGTTATTTTATTTAATGAAATATTTTAAGGAAAGTGTCCCAGATATGACAGTAGTATTTTATGAAATAATGCCAAATGACATATTGACAAGAGCTATCCATTTGTTAACTATTGAGGAGCCTTCGCAGTATGAGGCTGTGATAGGGGCTAGATGAAGGTTAAACTCTAGTGTCTAATTTTGAGGAGGTGTAAGCAGGCAAGTGACCATGACAATGCAATGCTACGGGGGGCATATATATGGTGATAGAAAGGAGGGAGTGAGTAATTCTGCTTGGAAAAAAAAAGCAAAAGCTTCCCAGTGATGTAAACATTTGAGCTGAAATAAGCAAAAATTCCTCACAAACACAAGGAGAGGGAGAAAATCTAGGCAAAGAGAACAGGCTGTGCGAAGTCGCAGTGAGTAAGTTCAGTCGAGTGCTGCATGGACTACATAAGGTCAAGGGTCAGGGGGTGAGGGCAGAATGTAGACTTGGACCCTTACCTGCAAAATCGTATGTGTCCAGCTTAGAAGTCAAGTGACAGTAAGTCACTGCAGGAATTTTTCTTAATTAGGTCCTAACATGCCCACGCCAGGGAATAATGTAAAGAATGAGTTAGAGTAAATTTGCAGTACAGAGGCAATGGGGCAACACGTCCGCCTCCTATGAAAATGTTAAATCACCACCTCCTGAGGACTGTGCTCCAGATCTTGAAGACATGGCGTGCCCTGTTGGTGAGATATTTCCTAGGAGGAAGCCAGCTGTAATATTTTACAGTTAATGTTCCTGATTAGTTGTTGGCTTACGGTTAAGTTTCTGGGCTGGCAAATCAGACTGTGGTCTTTCTCTTCCACTCTCAGTGTGGAGCTATCTTAATTAAGTTGAGGAAAGGGAAGAAGGTGTAGAAACCTGCCAATACTAATGAGCTGTGGAAAGTTCTTAGCAACATTAAACAACTAATTATTCAAACTTTAGAAGCCTGAGAAACTGTGATATTTCATAACACTTTGAAAACAAAAAGTTTCCAGGTATCTGTTCCATTACATAGGCAATTATGAGAATTTTATACTCAGTAAAGAGGGGGAAAAGCAATGTACTATTTTATGTTGAAAAAGAAACTGAGAATCAGTAACCAATAAGCACAATAGGTAACTAATCAACACTAGTCATTGAGCACCGACTGTGAAGTTCAAGTGTGCTGGGGGTGCCTGTGGTTTGGCCAGCTCCTGAGTAGCCCATTAGCGTTATGCATAGAGCTTGTGTGTCCTGTAAGAGACATGGATGGGATTCTTATCTGGACAGGCTGAGGACTGTCAATACAAAACACTTTTGGAACACACATTTTCCAACTTCTATTATGCAGTTTTCCAAGCAAATGCTTACATCTGCCACCGTCCCAAAAGTTTTAGGGATTCACAAGTATTTACTCCAAGTAGTATTTCTCCTTCTACTGCCGCCTGTGAAATGTTTATTTTACCAAGCTGTTAGTAATCCCACAGGGCTGTCAAGAAAAACTATTAAGAGAGAGGTACTTCAGAAAATAAAAATTGATGAAACTGGCACCAAAAGGCAATGAGAAAGAATGTGAAACAGTAGGAAAGAGATGGGCATAATGAGAGGAAAGTCAGTAAGGGTTGGACTAAGAGTGCAACGCTATGTGTGTTGATACCTAAGAGTTAAGATTAAGAACTGAACATTAAAAGTATCTTGCAGCTAAATTTCCACAGAGCCTCATAAGACAAAATGATTATACATTTCCCCTTTTCCCTCTTTCAGTGATTTCCTCTTGATGTAGAGAGTTCTTTACATGTATTGAAATGTTTCCAAAGAAATATGTCTGCTACAGTTAGGCCCTCGTACAAAAGATATGACTTTTAAGAGGAAAGCAATTTTAGAACTGCGTCTTTCAAAACAGTAGTGAAATCACTGCAGTTTGTTTCCGTAAAACAAATGTGACACCATTTGACTGCTTATTATGTGAAGTATTGTTCTCAAGAAGTAAAAGAAGAATGTACTAAAACTCACAAACTCAAAGGTTTCCTCTGACAAAAAAAAAATTTGACTTTGAATTTTCATCATGTTACTTACTCTAATAATGCTTTTCTTGAGAAGTGTACTACAAACCCAAACATTACAAAACACAGATTAAATTGGTTTTCGTATTTGATGTGTGTTCCCTGAGTACTCTGTATTGAACTGGGAGCCACTGAGTGGATCGTGACAGAAAATGAAGGAGGGCTTGCTAACTTGGAGAGCACCTGGAACCTAGAACAGGCCCAAGAGAAAACTAACCGATTCAGTGTATCAGTCGTTTAAGACAACTAAACAGGTATGCCTTGGCGATGTGAGTTCAGAACATACATCTGGTTGGCCAAATTCTCATAGGAGATACGCTGTTTTTCCTCCCCCTACTCAGTGCTGCGGTTGAGACATGCAGGTTTTCTTTCTCTCTCTTTCCACCTGGTGCTTTTATTTATTTTCATTCTTACACTAAGAGGACAGCCCTTTGGTATCACACGTGGGACATTTCTGCTTTCATAATGCTGCCCAAAACAATGACGCCTCGGACAGTGGAAGATTTCTCACATTAAATATAAAACAGAAACGTGCAGTAGAAGTCTTCAAGGATTCCCAGAAGATCCCAACTATGACCAAGTTTTGGACAGAGAAAAAAAAACATCATATGCCTCATGAACATGTGATCTCTGAGAGAGAAAAGAAACCTAACTGTAAATAAAATGGGTTATAAATCCATTTGCTTTATAGACAATAAAAGTTTAAAATTCTATTATATCTTTGGTTAAATATGAAGATTCCATACCTCCAATTGAAAATGTAAAATGTTTTGCTAACCTGGGTAAAATTAACTCTGTTGATTGAAAAAAATAACATAACAAATATGCAATAACATATTTAAATATTGAATAGCTTTGTTTTAACCCATGTATTTGTTTATGTTTCAAAGAGATCCCTTGACAAAGCATCATGAAAACAAAGGTTCTGCTCCTTCTGTTTACTGTTGTTGTGCCTAGATTTAGACTATTGCTTGGCACGTATGCACTCAGAAGTATTGTTGAATTAATGAATTAACTAATGGGTGGAGGCACATCCCGTGATACATAGCTGTTCGCATGTGTATCATATAGTCCCTCCTGAATTATCAAGTGCTCATGGCTTGGATGTGTGCTTTTCTCATTGTCGGGTCAATTTAATGAGACTTTAACCCAGTAAGCAAACCATCAGCCTGGCTGTCACTAGTCACTCCATATCTACTCCGCTGAGATACACTCTAGATAAAAGACTCCAGTCCGTATCTTGAAGAACCAGTAATCTTGGTCACCAGGAACCATACTGACCAATTTCCTATGCTCTAATTCCCTGTCTATACATATGGCTTAATTAACTCTTTGAAGCTTTTAAGTACAGTGTGATAGATTTTTACTAAACTAGGTCTTATAGGAACTTCAGAAGCCAAGAAACACTACTAAAGAAATGCACAAGTGCACCGTTGATTAAAAAGGCAAGTAAAGCTCATGGGCAAGAACAGAGCTTTGTACGTCCGATTTTGAAAATATGTGATGCCATAGCAGTCTCTGGGCACCCAGAAGTGAGTGTAAATCACTTCACTCTAGCAGCACAATCATGACGGTTTTAGAGAAACTCTGCACTGATAACCATCTCTGACTCCAGACCATAGTAAGCCCAGCTACGTGAGTTACCCCTTCCTTTTGTCTTTAGTACAGGTGAATGAAAAAGATAACTTAACTTAATGGTGCTTTGCAACACTAATTATTTGGGAATAATCAAAAGGCTTCATGATCTGAAAAAGTTGCCTCAGTACAGCCCATTAAACAGTATGAAGAGCTATTATTCCATCCTAATACCTTTGTGCCGCTCAGGTGTTCATTTGCCAGATGCTTTCTAATTAAGAACATATAAAAAGAGGCGAACATGAGATGCACAATCGGGAAAGTTTATCCAGTCCAATTCTAGTGCCAATAGTAAATATCTCTTATTGTAATTTTGACCTAGTCAATTATTTTCTTAATGTTCCTATTGACACTCTTCTAAGCCACTGTGGGGAGAGGGGAAGCTCCTCTGAGCCTAGTTTATTATGTGAATCACAGAGATGGAGAACCTCTTTAAGTTTAGACTAGCTAAAATAATAGCATATATATTCTATTCTTACCAATATGTATGAAGTTATTTAAAATTCATGCTAAGCAATTTATAGTAAACTAGTCTCCTGATGAAAATTCTTATTCCAAATATTCCATAATTATTCAAATAATTATTCCATAATTATTCAAACTTATGTGTTGCTTGATCAAAACAGCTGTCTCCTAAATATCTATAAAACAGAGAGAAGGAAAGAAAGGAAGGAAAATGGGGGGGGCGGTGGAAAGGAAATAATTGCCCAACAATGTTATTTTTATCATCACCGTTTAATACACTATCACAATTGAGAAACTGGTGTTGAACTTGTCCCACACTCACTAGATAAAAGTAAATTCTCTTTCCTTTGGCTTCTCTGATGGAGGGTGTTGGTGACTTAGAATTATTGTTAAGGTACCAGCATCCCTTCTGCTCGCTGCCAGGTTGTATTTCTGAAGCTAGAACTTTTAACAACTTTGTACAGATGCGAAAGCAAATTGTCAGGCAGGGAAATAGATATCAGCACCACCATCAGCCAGTAAAATAGACTAAATTTTAAGAAGCGACTATCTCTAAGTCAACTTTTTGCCATGTTTGTTAGAAAAAATGTTGGTTTAAATTTAGGGTTGATTTTTATTTAAAATAATGCAGTTGGTTAAGGCAAGGAAACTTGATTCTTCTGGAGAAATATTATCCTGAATTCTGAAAATGGATTTACTACCATAAGGAAGATAACATCAAGAGGTAGTCATCTTGCAGAGGTTATGATCCAGTTTGCAAAGGTTCAAATCCTGACTCTGCCTCCATGGGCAATCTCTTTAGCCTGTGTGACTGTTTCTTCATCTATAAATTAGTGAACATTGCAGTTGGCCATTTGTATAAAGTCTTTGGTGCAAATCTACTTACTCAGATCCTTTGGCCAATTTTCAGAGTCATTTTTTTTATTATTGAGTTGCAATGGTTATATAGTTTGGATCCAAGTTGATTGTCAGGTGAGAATTAAATGATTTAAGATATGGAAAGTGCTTAGAATTGGTTCTAACATAGGATATACAATAAATAAAGTATTATTATGAAACTTGGACCAGGTTCTCTTAGTCACCTATAAGTCACGAAATGCTGCCCCCTGGTCCTTAAACACTTGTCATCTATTAAAGAACCTTCACTATTTTACAGACTCCAAGGACCCTATAATATAGCCTGCTCATAAGAAAGTGAAGAAATAAAATACTTAATGGACAAACAATTGATATCTGTTCCATCACTAAAAGCAGTATTAGCCACATTTTAGCCATCTATTCAGTTTTTACCCTTATGACTCAGCTATGATCTCCTAATATTCATATTTTCAGAAAATGTTTCTTTATACTGGGCTAAGTAAATTTATTTTTAAATTTTATATAATTTTAATGTTTTAATGAAAACATACATACCAATCTTCTATTTTTGCATTTTTTTAAAATTTGATATACATACAAATGTCTATACTAATTGGTTCTTAATTGGAATTAAGAAAAGGGTTTCTTTAATTCCCAATTGAGCTAGAATACTAACAGTTAATAATAGCCACAAAAGAAATACCTGAAATAATTTTTATCACTGTAGAACTGAAGAGCTTTCAGAACTACAAGGGCAACGCCATTGTTGGGTGTAATGTGAAATTCATTCAGCTAGATGTTTGTTCATAGCTTCAAGCTAAGCACAGTAAATACTATATCAATGCAAATTTTTCATCATGTCAGAGATATGCTCAGGACTTTTATCAAATGCACAAAATGAGTAATAGGGCTGGGGATGTAGAGAGTCAACGAATTAGAAGATGTTGAACTTCTGAGGAGATCGTACAACAGGTTTAGGAACTTCAACAGATATTTAATAAAATGAATCTGGTCTAGTTGGTGAAAATATTCAAGTAGGATTTCTATCAGAAAGGTGAGAATAGCCCTCATTAAACACTTTCCAAGACTGACTCACAATCTTAGATCCTTTTAGTGCCGCTGGGCTCATGCATCTCATGGCCCCAGCACAGCCTCCTGCAGGCAGAGTTCATGTATTAATACTTTGCCATATTCAAAGCTGAAGTCTAAGACATTTTTAAAATACTGCTTAGAAGGAAGTGGCCATTGTCCTAGTAAATATAAACTGATGATGCTTCCTTATTGAAGATGATTAGTTTTTAGTTCCAAGTCTCTTATCTTCTGAATAATAAAGAAAATGAGTTCTTTTTATTTGAAAAGTTGGGAGAAGTGATATGCACTCCAGCGTCGTTCAATTGGACCTTAGGTGCAATAGTTGGGTTATAGGTTCGTCTTCATCATCGACACACTCATCACTGGCTCATGCGTGGTCTGATTTTGTTTAAGTGGTTACCTGTAATAATAAAATAAGCACCTTTCAGTGTATGATCCCAAACAAAAGTGAAGACCTTGACCTTTAGCTTCTATTTGCCATATGATTTTAACTCCATTTCATCACAACTTTCTCCCCATCATCCTGATTTCCAGGTTTCCCATTCTGATGTTTTTTTATGTTTTTTTTTACATAGTGTTAATGCATCTGAATGTATTCCTAAAAAGTATGTTGAACATTGGATTGTTTTTTAACTTTAAAGAAAGTATATCAGGCTATGAGTTATCATTTGAAATATTTTCCTTTATTTAATATTATATAACTAAGATTAATCCATAATTTGAATGCTGTAAATTATTTCATTTTATAACTATAATGTTATTTGTTCATTCACTTTACTATAATAAGCTTTTGAATTATTTCCTGGTTTTTGCTATGGTGAACATACTGCTATAAACATTTCTGCAATTCTCTAATGTTGCATATGTGTAAAAAATTGTCTTATTTCCTGGAATTACTAAGTCATAGGATATGGAAATATAAAACCACAGTGTCTCCAAAACTCTGTATTGTGTAACTTTTACATTTTGACTGTAAAAGACATATAAAATAGTATTTCTTTATGATCTTGATTTGCATTTTATTGACACATAGGATTAATGTCCAAACATTTTTGTTTGTTTAGTCAGGAAAACCCACTTTGCTATTTGTGCCTTTCTTGCTGGGTTATAGAGCTCTTTACATATCCTTGATATTAATCCTCTGCTGGTTTTCTGTATCGTGAATATCTTCTATTGACTTGCAGTTGTGTTTTCACTTTCATAATGGTGTGCTTTGGTGAATAAGTATTCTTCATTTTAATATAAACAAATATATCTACTTTTTTTATTTAAGACAATGTCTTTCAAATCTTAAGAAATATTTCTCTACCATGTGTCTAAAAGGCACACAACATATGTTCTTCTAAGAGTTTTAAAGATGTTGAGTTTGACTTCTTCTCTTCCTCCTTTTCCTTCTTCTCCTTCCTTTGGTTTGTTTTTCCTAATTTCATCTGTAAGATAGGAAACCCAACTTTTTCTTTATCTATTTAGACAACTATTTTTCCAGTTTTGCTCATTGAAAAGTTCCTCTTTTCTCTACCTCTGTCTATAACAAAGTTCAAATAAATGACTCTATTTCTAAGCTCTCTATTCTATTCCATAGAAAATTGTTTTTCTACCCCTCAAAAAGCTCTCACTTTTTCTTAATTATTTTACCTTCATAATAGGTCCTGATAGCTGATTTGTTAAGTCTTCCTCTCTGCTCCTATTCTTGGATGCTGTAAATTATTTCATTTTATAAATATAATGTTATTTGTTCATTTGCTTTACTATAATAAGCTTTTGAATTATTTCCTGGTTTTTGCTATGGTGAACATACTGCTATAAACATTTCTGTAATTCTCTAATGTTGCATTTGTGTAAAAAATTGTCTTATTTCCTGGAATTACTAAGTCATAGGATATGGAAATATAAAACCACAATGTCTCCAAAACTCTGTATTGTGTAACTTTTAATAGTAGTTTCCTGACTATTATTATTCCTTTACATTTCCATGCATATTTTATAATGATATTTCATGTTTTCTACTCAATTTGCTCTTCTTCTCAGCAAAGTTAGGGCTCAGATTGGCCTGATTGCTAGTTTTTATGACCAGAGGCTCAGACTGGTTTTTACATGTTAAATCATTTTAATTACATTATAACAAAGACCATGTGTGATTCAGAAATCACAAAAAAACTAGAATTTATTTAACCATGTACAGAAAAAAATTCCAGTTTCTATTCTAGAAGATTTCCTTAATATAGACTTCTAATGCATTATTTAATTTTCATATATTCTGTTTATTCTGTCAAAAATATTCCTAATTTTTATACATGGTCTTTTCTCATGTTTTCTTGTTCATAGTCATATTGCTAACCTCTTCTTACCAATGATTAGAACATTTCATTAGACTAGTTGTATATTCTTGGTCCATCTTTCTGATATATCTTTTCCAAATAAAAATCCATGGTCTAGTAAGCCTCTTTCTCCTTCTAAATAGTTACGTTCCTCAAATATCTCATCGTTTTGACCTGTAAGTCCTATGATGAAGGAACCAAGGCATCAAAAACTGGTCAACAGCTTCTCAGTCTATAAAACATTATCTACAGATTAGGATTTGGCTCTTCACTTCCCAAAGAAAAGCCACAGTAGACACTCTTTAGATTACGATTGTTAGCCCTTTGGAAAAGAAGGGATGGAAAAGCAAATGCTAGAGAACAGTTAGTATGCACATAATGCACATCTTTTTCTGGGGTCTTCATGCTCAGGTGCCTGTCTCAAGGCAATGGTGGGGATAAGCAAGAGCAGAACTCCAATAAAAGTCTCCTTTCCTCCTTCTGCTATAGTCCTTTGAAGCTGTCTCCTGCCCAGGTCAAAGCCATCAAGTCGCCCAATTATCTCCTAACTCCATGCCCTTCTCCATTGCCCTAAGGGTTTCCCACAGTTTTCTTGGTTCCTTTCATCTTTAATTCCCCCAGGATTTGTCTTGATGGAAGGAGACAGTCAGAGCTGCTAAGAGAAATTTCTAAAAATTTAAACTGATACACTTTATATAAACTTGGAAATGATGCAGAGACAGTTAATATTTAGAATGAAAAACACACACAAGCCAATCAAACATGCATATTTAAATCATCAATTAAATCATATGCTGACACAGTTTAGGATTTAACCTAAGCCAACTCTGCCTACTTAGCTATAAGAATTGAGCAGGCAAATTTAAAACCTCTTTCTCGAAATTATTTGTGGTTACATAATACATACACAGTAGGGGCTCCCTCTGAGTCACAGCAATCTTTGATCGATTTTACAAAATGAAAGGAACCCTAAAAAAAGAAAATGAACTGCTAGCCAAGGAAAGTTGTGTTCTTGGTGGAAGCCAATAGCTAGCTGGAAGCTAGTTGGAGCATCAATACCTGACAGAAAATCTGGCAAGACAAGATAGATTCCTTTAGCTCAATATAATCTATACATGACCCCCAGCCAACGCATTGGTAATAGTTACCCTGTACCTGAGAAGTAGGCCTCTGTGTAATTTTATAAAGTCCCAAGTGATTACCTCGAGTAGAAAGTTCTATAAATATACTTCAATCTTGTCTGTCTATTTCTTGGCTATTCAGGAAATCCATGCATTTATGCCTTTGTTGAAGATATGATGATCACAGCTAAAGAAAATGCAGCTGGATGGGAAAAGACAGTGATTTGTTAACATGCTTCAGAGCAGCAGCATTGGCAATTTGCACAAATTGACAAGTCAAAAGTCTGATGGAAAATCACTTGTTCTTGAAAGATGCTGACAGGAAAGGAGTGACTTGTTATTTAGTGATGCCTTAAAAGTAAACAGGCAATGCCATTGAGATTTAAATGAGCATTTAATAGATATATAGACTCATTCAACTTATTTTTTAATGATTGGGAAAAAGAGTCTTGATTTCATTGTTTGGAGGACACTACTAAAACTTCAAATAATTTGATAATAATAATCATCACTATACTACTCTAACGTGAGGTGACATGGATAGACAGTCTTCAAAACCATTGTCCCAGTCACAAGCTGTGTGCTGACCTTTACAGAAAGCAAAGGGGATGGACCGGGTCACCCATCTCTGTGTACTAAAACCACCAGCCTATCTGTACTGACCGTCTAATTTAGCTACTGACCCTAGTTACATAGTTCATCGGTGCACTGTAATGCCCTTACTTGAAAAGGGATAGTACAAGTATGTTTTGCCTTCTCTCAAAATTTGGGAAGTTGTAAAATTTGAGCAAATATCATCTACAAGCGGTAAATTGTTACTCTGGAGAAAAAAAAAGTAATTTCCATATGCATTTAATTAAAGGAATGAGTAATCAGTTGCTCTTTGCCTTTATTAAAAGATCTCCTGATATTTAACTTATGTCCATCCAAATTTCTTTTGTGACCTTGAGAAATGCAGTATGTATACCAAAAATGAAAACATTTTCAAGTAGGTATGGGAAGAAGGGAAAGTCGAAATAATGTCAGCAAAGGAAATGTTCCACGGTTGGCAAACGTTTTCTTTCCTGGAAAAAAAAAATCTGACATTTTGCATGCATATCAGCCTCACGTAAGGGATAAACAGAAACAAAAAAACGTCCCAGGCTCGCTGTGCGCAAGGGAAGCCAAAGCAGCTACACTGATGGCAAAATGATAGCTTTTCCCACTTCTGTATTACTGGTGTGGAAAGATACCTAATGAAGCTGGTTTACAGTAAATATTTACACATCCCCCACTGCCACTACAAAAGCCTTACTTCAAGATATGGAAGACAGCCTAGCAACAGAGTTCGGAGCGTGCGTTCTGCAACCAAATTTCCTGGATTAAAATCATTATCATGTGGCTCATTAGCTCTGTGACCCCAGTCAATTTTGATAACATCTCCGTGGCTAAATATATGGGGACACTAACAATAGCCATCTGAGATGGTGGTTTGTAGAAATTAAATGTGCTCTTGTAGTTAAAACACTTTTCAAAAAAGTGTTTTTGACACATACAACAAACGCTCAATAATTTCATGGTTCAATTCATACAAACTACTGTTACCATTCAATTCATATCACAATTGCAAACTACTGTTACTATTAAATTCAAATCACAATTGTTGAAAGTGTTTTTAACACATATGGCAAACCCTCAATAATTTCATGGTTCAATTCACACAAACTACTGTTACCATTAAATCTTAATCCCAATTGCTACAGGCACCTGAAGGAGCTGGAAGGAGGCAGACGATGTGACGGGAGTGCTGTCATAGTCCACCTTACTGGCGCCTGGGAGACATCACCACCCCCGGAGCTAGCTGCCCAGGATCGAGAGACACCTCGCATTATAAAACCTGACAATGCTCCGTCCTTGCTCCTCTGGCCTCTGCTTGCAGCTAGAACACAGGTCCCTGCCCCAATACCATCAGTCGGATTTTCAATCAAGAGCTGGTGACGTCCAGGACGAAAGTCTGCGGTGTGTTCTCTCCAGCAGCTGCAGTTCTCAGCCGGGAGCAGTGACGGCTGCTGTGGCGTCGCGCTCACAGGGCCGCAGGATCAGCCAAGCGGGCTGCTTGTCTAGATCTCAGCGATGCCCTCACAACGGGCTCTTCTGGATCTCTTCTGGCTCTGGAGCCTCTCAGCCTGTTTTCCCAGTGCCACAGAGGTTCTCCGATCCACCCAGTATCCTTTTAGTAAGTTTCTTTTCTTCTTAAAACGGTAGTTCAGAGTCTGTTTTTATGTAATTAAGATCGGTGACTGACAGAACTCTGTGGTCACTGAAGCTCTGTCCATATGAAAGTATTCACTGGTAGTAACCAGAGGGGAGGGGGAGGGAGTAACGGGGGAGGGGGAGGAAGGGGAAAAGTCATCAAGGAACGTGTATAAAGGCTCCATGGACAAAGCCAAAGGGGTGTAGGATTGAGGGTGGGAGGTGGGGGTAGAAGGGGTGGAGGAGAGTGGTGGGGAGAAAGTGGAGAGGACTGCATTTGAACAATAAAAAAAAGAATGTATTCACTGTATGTTGTAAAAAGAGCATGTCTTATGTGGAACAAAGAGTCAGCCCTATAAATACTTAGTTCCCAAATAAAGTATGTGCCGATACACATAAAGCACCAGTCTTCTAAATCATCATTTTTTATTTATTCTATTACAGTTGTCCCAATTTTTTTTCCTTTTTGCCCCCCCTGCACCCCTCTAGCCAGAGTCAATGCCCTCTTCATTGTCCCTGTGCGTGCATCGTCCATACGTGTGCTTAGACCAGTCCCTGCCCCTTCCTTCCACGGTTCTCCCCTCCCCCCTCCCCTCCTACAGCCATCAGTCTGTTGCATGCTTCCTTTCAATAACATTCTCTAAACTTTCCACACAAGTGAAACCTGATCCTTGAGATGAAAGGAAAGAATAGTAGCAAACAGATACACACACACAGAATTTAAAATCGCAGTATTCAGAGACAAATGTGAAGAGTAAATCCTTCCAAGCTTTTCTATATGAGTATAAACACATATGCAAAATTATGTGACACATCCATTTTAGCACTATTGTTTTCTTTTTTTACAATACAGCATAAATATCTTTTCAATTCACTTAAAAAGTCTAAATCAAATCTTAATGCTTGCCTAATTGGATTGGATACATTATTTATTTAACCAACTCATGATATTGGACAAAATGTCTCAAATATTTCAATATAGCAAATAACACCGTAATAAACACTCCTCTACAGGCATTTTTTTTTCACATCTGCCTCATTAGTTTCTTCAAACAGGAGAACATTCAAAAAACGAAGTGGGTCCATCTGTGAAATAGGGCAGGGCTCCAAAGGTGACTCTGACAGGTGCTTTTTACCTTTTGTCACTATTAGCTCACTCTTCGGGACAACACCGCACCTGGGAATTGTCTGCCAGGACAGAGATGTTCTCTCCCTGTGCTGCACGACACAGTAGCCACTAGCCACACGGGGCTATCGATCCCCTAAAATGTTGTGGTGTGACTGAGGAAACTCATTTTTTATTTTAATTCATTTAAATTATTTTAAATCTAAATACACACAAATACCCAGGGGCTACCGTGTTGAACAGTACAGCTCTGCACCCTTATGACTTCTCTTTAGGACTACACGTTATCTAAGCACTGTGAGACCCTCTCTGGCTTTGTACGTTCTTGCAAGCTGCCACTTACCAACTCTTTTGTTGGTAAAATTTCTTGACATTTTACATCACATACACTTGCTTTCCTTCAGGGAGGTGGATATAACATCCCCTATGTAGGAAAAATGAAAATAACTGAACAAGTGACATAATTACCTTTATGTTTTTCAAAGGTTATCATTAGCCTATATTTCTGAAGCAAGTTAGTGTCAAGAGTGTCAAAAGTGACAAAGAATCTTTTGAGACAAATCTATTTTAAACAAGGCATTTAGTGCGTTTTTATTACTTCTTTTCATTGCTGCTTAGCCACCAACTTTTTAGGTTTTGAGCATTTTAATTTAGAAATATTTTATTAAACTTTACATTTCTTCCTAAAATATCTTTCAGTATTAATTCTTACTTATACGAACTACATAACAGTAATTACAATTTGTGTCTTTAATCTTCATTAATTTTTAATGACATATTGCTAATTTTTCTTTATTTTTCTAACAACTAAATTACTAACATGTACATAAATTGAGTTATAACATTGTACCATTACAACTCCTTAGACCTTGCCGAAATGTCTTCCGGATTTAAAGGTCATATCCTTGAACTGTGATACTAGTTGTTTCATGATTTTTTTTGTACAAAATTTTTTTCCTGAATGGCTGTTGTTATGGATAAAAATGTGTCCCCTCCTAAATTCAGATTATTGGGGTCCTAACCCCCAATGTGACTATATTCAGAGGTAAGGCCTTTATGGAGAAAAGCAAGGTTATGTGAGGTCCTAGGGGGGAAGCTTTGAAACCACAAACCTGGTGTCCTGAGAGGAAGATAATGTGGACATTCTCTCTCCGCGCGCACAGAGAAAAGAGGCCACTTGGGGACACAGCAAAGAGGCAGCTGTGTTCAGCAAGGAAGAGGCCTCCCAAGAAATCAGCCCTGACGGTCCCAGCAGGCTAGTGCAGATGTTCTTGCGATTCCTCTCCCTACTTTGTCTTGAACTAAATGTGGGAACATCTGGCAGGCACAGGAACCCTGCCTTTGCTGTCATCTTATCTCATGGTTTTAACTTTGTGTGGCATCCTTTGCATTTCGGAGAGAGTAAAAGAAGTTGCTCGCCACATCCCTATTTTGATATTTCTTCAGAACCATTTTCATTCTTCACTGCCAGTATGAATCTCCATTTTACTCTGGTGTTTTTACCTATTTCTAATCCTTACTTCACTTCACTTACCTTCTTTTTGTCCAATTCTGTTGTCAACACTTCAATTTTTTTCACTTTTCATCTCAGCGTGTTTTCTGCATGGGAACTATTGCCGTTTTTCCTTTGTTTTGTCAATTATTCCAAACATTTTGCTGGAATTTTTTTTAATATTTTATTTATTTATTTTTAGAGAGGAAAGGGAGGGAGAGAGAGAGAAACATCAATGTGCGGTTGCTGGGGGTTATGGCCTACAACCCAAGAATGTACCCTGGCTGGGAATCAAACCTGGGACACTTTGGTTCCCAGCCCACGCTCAATCCACTGAGCTATGCCAGCCAGGTTGCTGGATTTTTTTAATAGGCTGTTGAATGGATCACTCTGAGGTTTGCTTTTACCCACCAGGAGAGATTTTCGACTCCTTGTGGTGTAGTAATGTTCATGGCCTACACTTTGTTTTTATTCTTTTTTTATTTTTTTATTTTAATTGTTGTTCAAGTAGTTTTCTGTCCTTTACTCCCATCCCATCCCACCCCCCAGTGCTCTCCACCTCCCTCCCATTTCCACTCCCCACCTAGTTTTTGTCCATGTGTCCTTTATACTTGTTCCTGTAAACCCTTCCCCTTTCTCCCTGAAACTCCCTCCCCTCTCCCCTCTGGTCATTGTCAGTCTGTTCTCTCTTTCAGTGTCTTTGGTTATATTTTGCTTGTTTGTTTGTGTTGTTTTTATTCTCACTCACCCCTGGGACAAGAGGATCTCAGGGTCATTCCAGTTTCCTCCTTCCTTCCTCCTGCTCTCTCCCCCCACGTCTGCGGTTTGACCAGTGTTGATGTTCATAGCATTGTGTCCCACGTCTTGTATCTGATAAGCTTTCCCCTATTGATCTGCTTCTCTCCTTGCCTGCTGCTTCTCTGGAACCTCAACCGACGTAGCGCAGGAACAAATGAGTTTCCCAGCCGGTCCTTCTCCTGGGTCCACTCTTCCCAGCATGTTCTCTATCAGACCTGCACTCCTACTTCCTTTCCGCTCATTTGCTGGGATGTTTGCCTTTCTCTCCAGGAGAAGGAAGCCAACAAACGAAGAAGCGAGGTACAGGAGAAGTGCAATCTCCTGCCTCGCTGGATATCACGTTAGGGATGTAGGAAAACATTTATCTTCCTCTCTACGTAGAGTGAATTTTAAATTATGGAGTCAAAGAACTGATATTTGGGAAGTATAGACAAAGATTCTCTCTATGACCGAACCCTAGAGATGCTCCTCTGAACTCCTCTTCTCCACGAGGCCCTGTTTCGGGGCTTTTGTGTTCACCTCTGCGTTGCTCAGTTTTAGCAGAAACCCTGCTGTCAGTTTAGCTAGATCCCAGATTCATTCATTTTCTCTCTCTCTCTCTCTCTATATATATATGTGTGTGTGTGTGTGTGTATCACCCTGGGTATCTCATCACATTCCTCATCCTCCACCAACCCCCAGGCGATGTCTTATCAGCCTAGTTTGCCTACAGCAAAAATTCTCTTAAGTTAGTTCAGCCAGAATCCCACCTTACCCCTGGTATTTCCTCTTAGTAATTTTCCATCCACTAATCCCCACACCCCACCACCACATACACCATTCTCCTTGTGGATATATTTCCCCTTTTCCTTGTTTTTGGAGTTGAGCTGAATGTTGCAATAATCCTGTTGAATAAAGTCTACATCACTGTTCTTTAACATGTTTCATGGATAATTGTTTTTTTTTCTTTTCAGGTCATCTGTTTCATGAAGTGAAGATACAATGTGTCATATGCAATAGCCTGAAGAGAGTATGTGTACGTGTGTGTATGATTGCCTCAACTGTTTGCTTCCTAAGGTCAGAAAAATTTTGCCCCAGGAAATTGATAAAACTGGCCAGACAGATTTTATTCAAATTACTGCCATCAAAGAGAGAGACTTCAGTTGAGAACTAAGCTCAACATTGAATACAGCAATGACAGCTGAGAATTTGCAACCTAGAAACAGAGCGAAGAGGCCCCATGAATGGAAAATTACTGAGAGGAGACATCAAGAACAGTAGGATTCTTGGTAAACGGGTTTAACAGGTTTCTTACTAAAGGCAGACTAGGGGCTTAGCTGGGAGGATGGAGGACAAGGAGCTGGGTCACAATCAAGGCCAGGGCATTCTCCTTAGATCAGGCCCAGCAGGCCATGGACACAGAAGGCCACGGTGGAGGCCTAGTGGAGAAGAGGGCGCAGAGGAGCCTGACCCAAGTGGGGTCAGGGTTCAAAGCTTTGCCCTCCAGGCATCAATTCCCCCACCGGGAGTCATGGGGGTATTTGTCAAGCTTACTTTCCATAGTGTCTGTGTTCATCCTGTACCACATTTTTAGGGATGTTTTAGTGAGAACGTAAACAAATAGTCCACTGGGAACATGTGATCAGGTTTCTTCTTCCCACAGAACTTTACAAGTTTATGAGAAGGCAACAAGTTTGCAGTCAGTGCGGAGTTTCTTCCACTGGGACTTAAAATAGAAAGAGGAACGGGAACTCGGAGTTCAAAGAGGTGCTCGGTATCTTAAAGCATTTCTGATAATAAGTTTATGCTTTTTTCTACTCTTTACTCTCTCCTATAATTTACCAGATAAATACTTTAGCATTGAAAATGCTTCAAGTCACTTTTGATTACTTTTGTGCAAAAATAATTAGTGTAACTCAAAACTGTAAATAAAATATAATAGGATGGTATGAATAGCATGGACAGTATAAATTTAGGTAGAGATAATATTAAAAATCATGCATATGTATGCATGTGAATATATCATACACATAAACATGTACGTGAAAGAGTTAAACATCCATACTCAATAGTTTGATATCAGTTCTCATGCTAAACTTTTTCTAGGGAAACCCGGTCAATGCACATGCCTGAAAGACAAAAACAAACCAAGTTCTCAGAAAAACAGCGGCTATTTGGGGGAATAGCACTGAATAGAAATTTCTCCTAGGGCTCCGCTTTTAGATCATAAAATGGATATAATGCCCATTGGTACAGCTGCTACTATTAGGATCCTTTGTTTGCCTCTGCATTTCGCATAGAGGAGCATAATCAGGAGGCTCTAAATCACCCGCCCTGCGGAGCCATTCAGTATGGACCACACAAGTCCTGGAGGCTCACGTGACTGCTTCAATATATTCTCCATGTCCTCTGTAATAATATTCAAGTACTTTAAACTTAGATAATAGTTATGTTTATTCCATCCTGGATAATTTTTGATGGTAGACATGCTTAGCAAGGAACACAAGGTATTCTTAATATTGTTCAAAGACTCTCACAGCTGTCTTTTTGTTAATTCCCAACGTAGCTTACTATATGCTTTGTAACAATTCTCTGTGCCTATGAGTGTCATTTCTTTCCATTCAAATGTCTGTGCTACATGGATATAACTAATATTGGTGAGGGTTAAATAATTCTTTAGAATTCAGTATATGTTAATTTTTATAGCAATATAACAGATCTCACTTCATTTGTGACTTAGACATACTTGATTATTTATTATTTCACTTATAGTTTCAAGTGAGAAACCAAACTGAAACGGAAAACAATGGGAAGTTTATTAGCACACGTGATTCCTGAAGTAGCCTTTGCCCCGAGCATCTCTGAGCCCACAGGCTCAAATAAATTATGAGAAAATCAGTGTATCAGCATAACTCGGCATCATCCCCCTCTCTGCTGGATCTGTCCTCAAGCAAGCTCTTCCCTTGAGATGGCAGTTGCTAGCATCTCCAGCTTATAATAGGTACTCATCAATGTGTCCATCCAAAGTTGTCTCTCTCTCTCTACCGAAGAGTCCCTGAAAAATCTCTCAAATCTCCCAAATCAGTATTCTGCTAGTCCAGGCCTAAGTCACAGGGGCACCTCAGGAGCTAAGGGGAACCCAGGTCTACCCAAGACATCAGGCTTAGAGTGATGAAGACATAGCTTCCTAAAGAAAATCGGGGCATCTATGTGTATTTTTGGAAAACTGCACACATGCACATACTAGCAAGCTCATGGGAATATGTTCTTTGCAACATTGTTTAAAATATGAGGGGAAATACAAGCAATCAGTAAAGGAATGGTCATCTCCCTCAGAAAGAAGTTCCTTCTGTAAGAAGAGGAACTACAGCCAGTTTCTTCAACAGCCTGACTACTCCCAGTCTCTTTGAATCCACCCTGGACCCTTCTCCCAGCCCTGCAATATCTGTGACTTTCATTAAAATGAAATTTCAGTTATGTTATTTCCTTCTTTAAAGCCTTCCATTTTTCTCCATTGCTCTTGGGAAAAACACCAAAACACAAGACCGATTCTTGGTCTTTTCCTTGGGGCCACCTCCCCCGCCCCTCTTGTTTTCTCCATGTCTCTCCCACATAGGCTTTATGTTGTTGAATGCGCCAGGTTCCCTCTGGCCAAAGGGTCTTTACACATCTTGTTCCCACTGTCTACCAAGTTTTCCACCTGACCTGCTCACCTTTCGGGTCTCAGGCACAGCACGACTTCCACGGGGAAGCTCTCCCCAAAATCCAAGGTCATAATCATGCAACTGTTCCTTTTATTCAGCTTGAGAAGTTGTGCACACGTTAGTGTGATCATTTGGCATAAATCTTACAACAGCACAAGGGCAGGCACCATGTCTGCTTTTCCTCACCCCTGTGCCTGGTACACAGTAGGCACTCTTCGTACAGTTGTTAAAGGAGTGAACAACTGAATGAATGGATGAATTCATTCATTCATTCAGCGAGCATCTGTTCCATTATTTCTAATGAAAAAAAAAGTAATATAATGATGAAAAGAAAAGCTCCTTACTGCTAATGAACTAGCAAACTGGTTGAATGCGTTGGAAGGAGACAGATTTGTATAATGACAGGACAGTAGAAGACAGAAACTAATAAAGACTCTCTAAAGGGAACAAGCGTAGGAGGGGGATATTTAGTAAGATAAAGGAAAATTACATGGCACATTTTAAAAATAAAGGAACGAGTCTGTATGATCTAAAGCACCTGAGGTCCAGTTCACGCCACATCTGTATAATCTCAGCCCAAATCATCTAACCTTGTTAAAACACCGTGTTCTGGATAATGCTGGCTGCCCTTTCATATACGCTGGCCCCTCACCACTTTGCTCAGTAGATTAGTGGGTGACTATTACAGGCTATGTTACTGGGCTTCCCTAGCCCCTGGCTTCCCATTAAAATTGGCCTATGAAAGCAATGGCAATAGGCCAAAGGGAGAGAAAGGATGGTCAGATATTTATTCCTCTGGCTTCATTCCTGTTGAATCTTTACGGACTGGCTGTGTTCCTAAAGCAAGCCACGGTCCTATCACGCAGGTCTCTCTCTCTGGATTTAGGTAACGCCCTCCCACTGCTCTTTGGCCCTTCAAGCCAGAGGGGACCAGAAGCTTCTTTTGTCACTAGCTCTAGGGTACATGTCATGACCATGCAATTGTTAAGTGGTGTATTTATTATACTCTTCACGCTGCCCAAATTGAATGAGCCATATGTTTCTTGCCAGGACCCTGAGTACCATACTCAATTTTATCCTCTCTGAAACGGGATAATGATGTCTGCTCCACCTCACTCCTGGGATTGCCAAGAGAAAAATCACACAGCATAATGTTTTTTCGTGCAATTTGGGACTGACGACACCCTACTCTAAAGTCAAGGACTGTTACTATAAAGAAGATCTTGCCTGGCACATAGAAAGCATTTCATTTGCTGAGTGTGTTACTGATGTAAAGCACCACGTTTAATCAAGGTGGGCTCGTGGCTTGTATCAGTAGACTGGCCTTCAAGTGTTTTGTAGGAGCACCAAAAATATCTCATTCACTGGCCTGCTCCAAATTCCTCAGCTCATCAGCAGAAATAATAACTGGATTTAATAAGTCCCTGGGAATGTTCCAGCACTGTGCCGGCAAGTCACAGGCAGTGTCTCCAGTCCGCACAGCAACCCCAGGTTACAAATGAGAAAACTGATATTCAGAAAAATTGAACCACTTGCCAGTAATAGGTAGAGTATTTAATGCAAAGATCTAGCTGGTTGCAAAGCCATTCCTCTGTCTACTTCTCATACTACCGTTTTGGCATTACTTATTCAAGTTGGAATTATCCTGCTCTCTGAATAGAGTGCATTTATTTTATGCCTCAGTAGTCTTGAGTTAAATAGATTAGTATGCAGGGAAGATGTTCTCCCCCGAGTTCTTGAAGATATGACCGCAGGAAAAACCATGAAATTAGAGATATAGATATGGGTTCTCATGCAAAAACAAGGTGACTGGTTTCTGGGACTGCCCAGAGGGATGGCTCGGAGGGTGCAGAGACTCGATGCCTCTTTCTGTTATCTCAAAGTCAGTTCTGCTTTTAGCTATACAGTCATACACCTTTTCCTATCTAGGCAGAGCTTTAGATCTTAATAGAAGATGATTGTCCAGATGTATTTCATCTACGCTGCATTTTCTTAATGCTTTCAGAATTCTAAAATAGTGTGAGGGAAAGTTAAAAATCTTTATTATTGCTACACCCCTCCAACCAAAGTAGTCGAGCTCTACGCACTGCTACAGATTAAAATCACACATTTCTTCATGCTTTTAAGAAATGTGCCAGAGACATCTGAAAACAATGACATCTGCTTAGGAACACGGTGCCCAGACACCTGCACACCCAGACCAAAGGGCCCAGAGCTGCCATCCTCCGCTGTTTTATCTGATGAAATGAATGGCACACACATCAGCTGGTAGAAGTGTTTTGCCCCTTGAACTCTGAAATGATCTTCTATGCTTTGTTCATGGAGTTAATATCATTACAATGATTATAATGATTAGGGCAATGTTTTAAAGCAAACAGAACTTTTCAGGACTCTGCATTTTAGAGAAAACCTTTATATTTCACCTCAGAAGGTTAATGTGTCTTCAAAATGTTAAGTAATGGCAAAAAATATTTTTCAAGTTCATCTTATTTATTTATTAAATGTATTGGGGTGCATGGTTAATAACATAAACGTCAGGTGTACACCTTTATGATATGACATCTGAATACTGTACGGTGTGCTCACCCCCTGAAGTCCGGTCTCCTGCCCTCACCTTACATTTGACCTCCTTGGCCGTCTCCAGCCTCTCCCTACTGCCCTGTCCCTCTGGACACCATCATTCTGGGGTCTATGTCCATGACTTTGTTTTTTTTCATTTGTTCGTTTTATTTGTTTATTCTTTATTTTTGTATTTTATATTCTGTTCATTTATATTCTGGATTTTATATTCACTCATATGAGTGAAATCATACTGTTCTTGTACTGTTCTGTCTGGCTTAAATCACTGGCATAATCCTCCCAAGATGTTGCACATGGCAATATTTCATCTTTCTTATGGCTGAGGAGTATTATTCTATTATATATGAATCACACAGCCTTTGCCCAGTCATCCATCAAAGGACACTTGGGAGTTTCCATGTCTTAGCTATTGTGAATAAGGCTGCAATGAACTCAGAGTTCATGTCTCTTTACACATAAATGTTTTCAAATTTGGGGGGTAGATACCCAGAAGAGGAGTCGCTGGGTCATATGGTAACTCTATCCTTAATTTTTTTTTTGAGAAACCTCCATACTGTTTTCTATGGTGGCTGCATCCAGCAGTGAGTGGGGGTCCTTTTCCCCCACATTTCTTCAACACTTCTTATTTCTTGTCTTGTTGATAATACCCATTCTAACCAGCATGAGGTGGTATCTCACTATGGTCTTGATTTGCATTTTTCTTACAACTGGTGATGTAGAACATCTTTTCATGTATCTGTTGGCCATTTATATGTCTTTCTTGGAAAAGTATCTATTCAGGTCCTCTGTCCCTGCCCATTTTTCTTTGTCAGACTGTTTTTGTGTTGTTAAGTTCTTTACATATTTTGAATGTTAGCCATTTATCAGAGGGAACATTTAAAAATATCTTCTGCAATTCAGTTGATTGCTTTTTTGTTTTTGTTGATGGTTTGTTTTGCTGTGCAGAAGCTTTTTAGTTAAATGGTGTGGGGGAAACTGGAAAGCCACACATGAAAGAATGAAACTAGACTGCTATCTGAGATCATAGACAGAAATTAACTCAAAATAGATTAAAAACTGGAATATAAGGCCTGAAACAATAAAATACATAGAAGAAAACATAGACACTAAACTCCTTGGTCTGGAAGGAGTAAACTTCACCCCAAAAGCAGGGGAAGCAAAAGAAAAGAAATGTAAATGAATGGAACTACATCAAACACATATTATTTTAACTGGCACATTTTCTATATTTCTTCATTAATTTTAAGTGGCAAATTATTTAACAGTATATCAACAGTGCTGCAAATTCAAATTTGCTTAATGGGAAAAGATTTATTGAGCTAACAGCAAGATACAAAATAACAAAAAGTAAAACTACATTGCCCTTGCAATAAATTGCCTTTTACAAAAAGTAAAGATCAGGCTTATACTTCAGACTGTGCCTCTTCTTAGATGTGGGCATTTCCCCTACTGCTGCGGCTTCCCTATCTATCTACAGTTGTGAATGAGTGAAGGACACTTGCAAACTGAAACACAACACAAATGATTCAGTGTATTATTACAAAGCGTGAGATTTTGCTACAAGTTCTGGGAATTCTGTAGCTAATTATTCATTCTGCTTTCCATCACACAGCCAATAGTGAAACCAGAGTTTAAACTCACATTTACCCTATAGCCTCATGTTCTGTGCTCCATACAGCTTATGTGAAGAGCTCAGAAAGATTAATGAATTTCTCTTAACCCCAGTTTTCTCTGCATAAAATGGAGGACATGATATCTAGGTGGCAAGGTTATTCTGCAGACCCAGTTAGCTCAGACAGAACAGTAAAGCAGGGGAGGCGGTGGACATGGTAGATGCTCAGTGTTTGCTGAAGCTGAAACTCAGATCTGTGGCCGGTTGTACTTCACAAAGATGACTGCACCAATATGCCTTGGACTGCACATGCTCTCATTACAATCTGGCATTAATTAGCGTGATTCCATTCAGCAGTGGCCTATGCTCCTCCCCTGTCACTGTCTCAACTAATAATATGCAGCAGAAGTGACCTGTGTGACCTCCGAGACAGGGTCATAAAAGGGGGGAGGGGGTGGCTAAAAAAAGAGAAATCTTGGGGTTATGGAAATATTCTATATTTTGATAGTTGGATTGTTGTGGAGGTTACACCTGGTATGTATTTGTCAAAACTGGAACTGTGTAATTAAAGTGGCTGTGTTCTATGTAAATTATAACTCGGTACAGTTGTTTTAAAAATAAAAAAAAACAATACAACAGGTTGACAGCCACTGACATCAAATTTGACTTAATTGGTGTGGTGTGGCCTTAAACTGTCCGCATTCCAATCTGCACATTATTATGTTGTTTTTCCATGTATATTACAGTAAATTTCCTAAATGAAATAAACTTTTGTTCTAGGCTGAAATTACTCCAGTACCAAAATGTCTCCTTTTCATGTCACAACAAAAGTATGAAACCCTAAAAATGCAAAAAGAATAGAGTAAGAATTTATTTATTTGGAGACTAGGTTATGAGACTGAATTCCCCAGTCAACTCCTTCCAGTGCCTAAAAAAATTGGACATATTTTGGAGCACTTATTATATGCAGGCATTATACAAACATCTGCATTTAATCCACTTAATAGTCATAAACAAATCAGATGTATTTCTTAATTATTCCTATTTCACATAGGGGGTAGTCAGTATCTAGCAAGCTAAGGAACTCAGGGTGGGTAGTGCTAGAGAATGACATAGCAGGAAATACAACTCAGATTTTATTCCCCTCACAACATACTCTTTCCACGATATCACATTGTCAGTTTTATGAGAAATGGATATAACATAATTTGCAAAAAACTTGCTTCCCAGTGCTCATTCATTATAAAAACTGCTATTATTTGCATTTCCTGGCAATTCCAAAATGCAAAACATTATCCTAAAAGAATTTTTATTGTTTCTGGAGAAATATATGTCCTATGTATGTATTACTATTAAATCTTTTCTTCACTTCTAAGAGAAAATGTATTAATTTTACTCAAATTTTTAGGGAGGAAGTGTACATTCTCATAAAAGACTTCATGAATTATAGTGTCTTTTAAATTTACAACTGTGAAATTTCTTCCCAGTGCCACAGATTTAATACCATAATTGAGCCACATAATTCAGTGTGTCTTCCGGCTATATGCACAAGGAAAAATTAATAGGCTACCCCATTCAATCAAGTTATAATCATCGTGAATTTTTTTAAATTCTTCAATAATCCCTGTGAAATATATAAAATAATTTTTAGCTGAGAACATTTCTTTGGTATCTTTCTAGTGGGACTATCTGAGAGGAATTTTCCAACTGGAGCTAAGCTGCTTCAAATATCACATAGAGAGAGCAAAATAAAAGTCTCTCTAACTTAAGCCTAACACTCGACTTGCATTTTTATGTGAACTTCCAAAATGTCTGTCTCAGACGGTGTCTGTAATTTAAAGCCTAAGAGATGGTGAAAGATTTTCAAGACCAATGATAGTTGGCCACAAAAATGTGAATATAAAATACATTTATAAAACTTTGTCATCCACAGGGATGAACTAAAAGTTCAAGATCATACTTACATCAATGTATTGTATTGCTATAAATAAATCACCGGCGTGAGTGACTTTTGAAGTTCTGAATTTTGTTTCTGTATGGTTCAAGTTTCAGTGCCTATTCTACATTGCTCCGGGTTCATCCTGTGGATCAGTCGTCTGAAACTTGTGCTGGTTTCTACCCAAACCAGGACAACCCTTCTCCACCCCCAAGGTCCTACTCACTTTCCTAGATCCCAGGAGCCTCTTTCCCCAGACCTTGGACCAACAAGTAGGTTGCAGTCAGAATTGTAGCTGCTTATGCTTCCAAGTACAGTTCAGTGTGACTCTGGCCACCATATGGGCAAAGCAGCAACAGAAAAGCTACAGAAAGACACACACACACACACACACACACACACACACACACACACACACACACACACACCACACCACACCAGAACACAGGGCCCTCTCTCCCTGGTTTCTCTGCCCTGAAGGACGAGGTTCCTCTCAGAGTGTTGGCTGCCTCACCTGGGGCTGGGTCATGCAGGTCATGAAAGAAATGAGAGGAAATAATGGGCTTTATATCCACACCCTTCACTTTCTGTGGCTCTTTTTCTGGTCCTTTGGCCAAGATAAACAAACAAACAAACAGCTTCACATAAAAACATTCTAGAACAAAGCTGCTCTCATCGGAATTTGCCCCTCAAGTTGCAGTCTTGTTGGCATTGCACTCGAAGCATTGGTTGGGAGATGTGGGTTCCTAGGGCAAGTAAAGCATTCCGGTTTACTGAGCAAAGTTACTTCATTTCAATGAACAGAACAGGCCCAGGAAAAGCTGCGTGGCTCCCAGAACGCAACGTCATTATTGGAAACATGCAGGGACCATCGTGTGGAATCTCACAGCTGGGAGGTTGGGTGACACTTCCTAACAGGTGAACATGTACGTTTGTTTTGTCATAGCAGAAAAATCTTTAAATGGAACAGTCAAGGAAACAAGAGCATACATTTTAAAAATAAGTGAAGTAGCTAGGAAATGAGTGTTCAGAGCTTCGACCTCGGGGTTCTTTTCATCATTTCCCTTCTCATAGTCTCATTTGTGCTCATGCGCACTCACACCCCTGTCCTGTGCCCCTCCACCCCCGAGCATCCCCACACGCCCGTCTGCGACCGTCTGCAGCAGTGCCCACGTGACTCTGCCAAGGAAGGATTCTTCCTTTCTCTTCCAGGTGCCCCCTCTCTTTGGCGACAGGTGCTGATGGAGGGATTCATTTACCTTATTTTGCTATCACCTCCTTAAACGTTGTGATAACCATCAACTTCTACAATCCCACAACTTACTTTTATAGGTGTCCCTTTTTATACATGATTTGATGCTACGTGATTATAACAGCTTGTTTTATGGGGCAATTATTACATTGACAGGAACCTCACTGAGCCCTGAAGGCTTAAGTTACCCTATTTGGTCTGCACAATAACCCTAAATGGTTTATATGATGATGCGATTCATTTTATAGATGAGCCTAGAAATGTGAAGAAACTTGCCTAAAGTTATAGAACTTGTAAAGGGCAGAGCTAAGACCAGAATCCAAATCAGTCTGTCCCCAGAGATAGAGCTGGTATGCACACACTTCCCTACACCTTTGTATGGGGCTCTCACAGTTAAGGCAGCATCTGAGACAATTTTTAAGTAGTATCATCTTTGGATTTGGTTAATTAGACCAATATTACTCTTCCCATCTGCCAGTTTTCTGTTGATCTCTTAGCCTCTTAGACAGATCCCAAAAGCAATTTTTAAATTCCCTAAGATAAACTTTGAGATCAGAAACTGTTTAACCCTGTACAGATATTTTTATTTCTGTCAAGTTAAAAGGAAAACTATAAATAAGTAAACTGGAAAATTAAAGCTTAGAGTAGTTTGGGATTCATACCATTACAATAGCTGGTTTTTTAAATAAACTAATCATTTTAGTTTTATATGAAGATTATCAGCTTAAGTGTTTTTTGCCTTAGTTTAAATTGTGCACATTAACATAAATAAACAGAGCAAAGGGAAGTAAGTAATTTGCATTTTATAAATGTAATTAGCATTAATAGGATGTATGCACTCTGAAAGTCTAGATGATATAGCTGCATTAATTCTCTTCCCCTGATAGATTTAAGTGATTCCAGAATATATTCCTTTCTAATTAGGTTGTTCTAACAAGGATAACTCAGTTTGATGAACATTTAGAGCTCAGTAGAATAGAACTTCTGGAACTTTAACAACATAATGAGATTTTTTTTGGCTTTCTGTACATCAAGCTTTCAAAGACATCTTTAAAATTATTCCTGTGGTATTTATTTGCTCCTACTTAGAAATTCCATTTTCAAAAAATGTGATTTTTTTAACACACCAAAGTGCAGCCTCTACCCAAGGAATGACTAAGAAATTGTGTGATTTTTCTGATAGGGTTAATGCTCTTCTATAAGAAAAATATTCATTTAAAGAAAAAAAGAAACAGTTAGTAATACCTGATTCAATGCGAACAGTGAGCAGAGTATACTAACTTAAAAATCTGTAAGTCCTAGGAAATACATTTATCACCCAAAATGTGTATCTTACTTTGAATGTATTGGATTCCTTTGTATTCCATTCATACTCTGCTCATTTTGTATAGCTCAGAGGTTTAGAGGGTGTTTTGATTTTAATACACTATGGTCTTTTAATTTATTAAAGTGATTTTTTCCCCTCTAAGGAACACAACACCTGTATCACCAAAGCTAATAAATCCTCAGATATTAAGGTTTAAGAGCAAGCTCATTTATATTTTCAAAATGTTATTTGCCAAAAAAAATTATTCTGTATTGTGCTCAAATATTGGAATTTTCAAATCCCATTGACCAGGGGGTAAATTTACCTCCCTCTAGTTTTCTGTACCATTGTGTCCCCCATCCTCTATTTTTTTTTAAGTTTTCTAGAATGGATACTCAAGAAACTTTGCCTACAAGCTAACATCAAACTTTCATTGCAGAGACAGTTTAATTCTGCAAAGAATGACTTGCAATCAATGAATCAACTTGGAAAATTTACCACATTTTTTACATTGAACAACTTATATGAAAAAAAATATAGTGAGAAATATATTTGTGCATGCACATATTGTGTTTTTGTATAAACACTCAAAGAATTCTAGATCATAAATAAGATATTGGCTCAATTATCTCCTTGTTTTCCTGCTTTATTTTTTTTTCTTATTTTTCTCTTCCTTGCTTATTTCCCAGTTGGATTCTACAATGCTAAACAAATCAGTAAAATATCCATAGAAATTTTCATGAAGAAATGCTATGTTTGTCTTAGCCGGCTAGGCCTGTCAAAACAAACTGAGTGGTAAAACAACGAAAATTTATTTTCTCAGGCCAGAAGCCCAAGGTCAAGGTGCTAACAGGGCTGGTTTCTTCTGAGGACTCTCTCCATGGCTTACAGGCAGCTTACCCTCTGACTCCCTCTTTACATGGTTGTGTCTCTATGCACACATGTTCCCAGTGTCTCTAGGTAAGTTCCAATCTCTTCCTTTCATGAGGACACCTGTCAGATTGAATTAAAACACACTCACATGGCCTCATTTATCACCCTTTAAAGGTCCTGTCTTCAAACACAGTCACATTCTAAGGTATTAGGGGTCAGTTCTTCTACATATGAATTGGCCACAATCTAGTCCTCATGACTGAACTGGCTTTCCAGCCAAATAATCCACTTTTCCTCACTCTGATGTCCTTCCCCATGGGAAGCTTATCCTTGTACATCCCTGCCTCTTACTCCTTGGCGGGAAATAGAAGCAGAACTCTTAAAAGCCATAACCTCTTTCCCCTGGGCAGTGTAGCAGATAAAGTCTTCTTTATCTGGATCCTGGAGTAATGATGACACAGAGCACACCTAAATCTTACTTTCAGTGGATATCTATGTTAGCAAGAGATATATGTTTGTTGATATATTTGGGATCATTTTGTTCCTGCAGTATACAGCTGATTCTGATTAATATAGATGTGTGCATATATCTTTCATGTACTATTAAATCATTCGCGGTTCTTTACACTGTAGGAGTAAAAGTTGAGTACCTGGTTCCTCACTTTGTTTACACTGGCTTAGAAACTAGGAAAATAAATTAATGTTGATTAATGAAATGAAGTTTTATAAATTAGGTGGTTCATTTTAAATCCAGAAGTCTTGTGCACTCAACCTCACTCTCCAAGTCCTCATTCTTTGAGACACAGAAAGAAAACAAGTTCTAGCTTTATCCTGGTGATTTCATGGTTAAAGATTGATATAATCAGAAAAGAAGTTGAGTATGAGCATGCAGTCACTCCAGTATTCACATGTATGAACCACTACAGAACTTTCAATGCTGTTTATATCATTGAAAAACTGTGTAGCCCTGGCTGGCGCAGCTCAGTGGATTGAGCGCGGACTGGGAACCAAAGTGCCTCAGGTTCGATTCCCAGCCAGGGCACATGCCTGGGTTGCCGGCCATAACCCCCAGCAACCGCACATTGATGTTTCTCTCTCTCTCTGTCTATCTCCCTCCCTTCCCCTCTAAAAATAAACAATAAAAAAACTTTAAAAAATAAGTAAATAAAATCTTAAAAAAATTAAAAAAAAGAAAAACTGTAAAGTACACTTAATCTAAATTATGACATATATATTCACTGTGAAATAGTACACATTCATTTAAAGGATGGTTATAAAGTGTTTATAATAGCATAGAAAAGTAATTATGTGGTGGAGTAAAGCATGATATACACAAACTATAACAAATTTACATGTAAGAAATTTTTAGGGACAGGAAAAAAATGGAAAATTCCAGGAAGCACAATTTTAATTGCAGTGTCATTTGTATGATAGGATGAGTGATTTTTTCTCTTTTTTCAACTTTCTTGTAAGTTCCAGAATTGAACATTGAGTACACATTACTTTAAGTTATGACTTTTACCTAATTAAAATAATATCTGTACAAAACACAGAAAATCAAGCTACATTAAAATTCTAGGTGGGAGAAAAATCATTTAGAACTACAACCACTCGCAGAATAAAAACCAGCAAATCATTTGCAAAATATACAAAATACTTCTGTCCTCACACGTATGGAGCAGGAGAAAAAGGAGAAGTAAAGTATATAATATGAGGAGAATGTGTTAATACAATATTATGTTCTTTTTAAGTCCTATTAAATTTTGTTGTTAATTGTATTAGACAAAAGAGAAACAAGGTATAACTGAATATATTTTTAAATTTCAGATAAATATTCTGAAAGAGCATGAGTTATTAGTTCTTTTTAAAAAATATCTCTGAGATTAAGAATAAAGGAAAACATTATGATTTTTAACTACCTGTGGATTGCTTTTCTACTATAAAAGATAAATCATTTCCTGGCTGGTGTAGCTCAGTGGATTGAGCGCGAGCTGCAAACCAAAGTGTCACAGGTTCGATTCCCAGTCAGGGTACATGCCTGGGTTGCAGGCCATGACCCCCAGCAACCGCACATTGATGTTTCTCTCTCTCTCTCTCTCTCTCTCTCTCTCTCTCTCTCTCCCCCTCTCTAAAAATAAATAAGTAAATAAAATCTTTAAAAAAAAGATAAATCATTTGCATTGCTACATGTTCTTATTTTCTTTCCTACCAGCCTATCATGTGTATTAATATTATGTCTACTTTAGTGAGATTTTTAATGTTTATATTTGGTTACAAACCCACAAACTTTCAAATTGTTTAACTGTGATTTAAATGAATCCAATGTTCTCTACCAGCCCTTTGTAACAAACTTTCCATTTCTGAATTCTCTGGGTTGGCTGGAGGTTTACCTTCCAGTACTACTTTGTTGTTGTTGTTGTTTTGTTTGTTTGTTTTTTTAAGGGGGCTTGTCCATGATCTAGTCCCTGAGATCTTTCATATCCAAGAAAATTTGCTGTTTGCACTTATACTCATTCTATGGTCAGATTTTCTTCCCTCAGTGATCTTTGCTTCATTTCCTTCTTGCAGCGAATGTTCCTGTGAAAAAGTCAGCGGTCAGTCTGATTTTCACCACTTGGAAGTGACTGGTTGTTATTTCCCACAGTCCCAGAGAGGTCTCTCATTCTCATAAGTGTTCAGTTACTTACTAGGATACACATCAATGACAATATTTTTTATCAGTATGAATGATGCCCTTTGGAATCAGTTCCTTCTCATGCCTGGAAAAACATGCCATATTATAACTGATTACCTTTTGTGTTCTATTTTCTGTGGTCCATACATCAGCAATCCCATTTTTCTTTATGTTTCCTTACTTTGGACCATGTCTTACCTGTTTTTTATCATCCACTTTTGTTTTATTTAATTCATATTCTTTAAAGATTTTCTATGGCATACAGCATTGTAAGAACAGTCTCTAATCCTTGATCTTTTACTGCATATTCCTTTTTATTCTTTTTTTTCCATTATTGTGCCCCTAGTATGCTTATATAGTTACCAGATTATTTTATACATCTTGTTCATGATTAAATAAGGCAGGTTTGTACAGACCTACTTGTAGTTCTTATATATGAACTATCTTTGACACTCTTCCCATTAATTAGAGAACTGTGTATCATCTCCTACGAGCTATCATTTGGAGACAGCGTTATTCCATCATTTTCCCAGAATATAGTCATTTTTCTTGTGCTTTTGCAGAGGCTCTGTCAACAGCTGTCTTATCCCCCTCATCTCCACCCCCTTGTAAGAGAATGAATGCAATGCTGCCATCTTCAGGTCACAGGCTAACTGCAACTGGAAATTATAAATGGATGCCTTCCTGAGAAAGAAACATGTATTTCCTGATGGAGGTAAATTGTAGTCAGGTTCAAAACTAGTGTTCTTAGAACTCATGCTATCCTTTGCATTCCTGACTGTTTTTCTAGCCTTTTGAATTCAGTCTTTGCTTTGCATGGTCCTTTGGGTAAGTGGAAAGTTCACCCTCTATTGTGTGACATTCTATCTTGTCCTCCCCTTGTTCTGACCCAGCACTGACCCACAGAGGGTTATGCATTTGGCTCCAAAGGATCTATGCTTTCCTGTGTCTGTGGACTCCCCAGTACGTGTTTGTATATCCTGGCGGACTCCTTTGGTACTCCCTGCCCCAGGAATATCAGGTACATGAACAGGCCACTTGGGATCTTGTGGTGATGTAAAGCATCTCATTTCTAGAATAATCCTCCCCATTTTTCCAAATCTTTCCCATGTTCACATCTTATATATTTATTTATTTAAATATTTTGTTTATTTACTTTTTGAGAGAGGAGAAATGACAGAGAAAGAGAGGGAAAGAAACATCGATGTGCAAGAGAAACACCAATCGATTACCTCCCACATGTCCCTAACTTGGGACCTGGCCCGCAACCCAGGCTTGTGCCCCAACTGGGAATCAAATCAATGACCTTTCAGTCCTCAAGCCAGAGCTCAATCCATTGAGCTACACCAGACAGGGCTGATCCCCATCTTAACTCAAATCCCCAGTATAGCCTAAGGCCAATTCCCCCAGAAACCTATCATCACATTAATCTCTCCTTATCAGGAATGAATAGAATTCAATACCTAATTGTTCTCTAGTTGCCTCATTTGTGCTCATTTAGATTTATGATTATTTTATAAAGCTACTGAAGCAAATGCTTCTGTTTTCTCCACATTTTCTAGCACATTAGAAGACATGCAGTAAATGCTCAACAACCCCAGAAGAGTTATGTATGTGAGCCTCATCTGAAATGAGATCTAACATACCTGTCCCTCTTTCATTTCTTAGTAGGACAGAGATTTACTTTTGTAAAATTAATTATGAGCACCTTGCTCTATAAAAATAATTTGTGCTATATTCTTCTGGTGCATGCAAACCAGTTGCTTAGTGCAGATAGTTCTTGCTTTGAACAGCGGTGCTGAGTCGTAAAAATGACTGTGTGAGCTGAAACCGTGACAAGCAATCTTAATACTTGATCGGAAAAATTATGATTATTCAATGACCTTTAACATTTTTTTCAAAATATTAAAAGTTCTTATTGCTCACTATAAATAAATAGGGAAATTAAACCAGCAAAATAAATATGAGTTTTTTTGTCCATAATTTAAAACATTAGAAAATTGAGAAGTAAAGTGTCTTATTTCTTCGCAGAAAAACTTAGGAGTAATTTGAACAGTGCTCGCTTTATTTTCCCAGTGCAGTTTATGATATGGAGTGAGCACCTTTTCTATTCCCTGGTGAATCATAATACTCTGTTCTAAGTTTGGATTAGCTACTTTATTTACCTTCTGCACTGTGAGTGTCAGAGCATATCTCCCAGAATCCCTCGAAAGTGGGGAAATTGCCGGTAGCACGTCCTCTAGGACACTTTTATTTCTTTTGTCACAACCATATTCCTTCTTTCTGTCTATAAGTTCCCCCTCATGAAGCTCCCCTGGCTGCACATATAGTCTTTGGGGGAGCCCAATGTCAACATTCCCATTACCAGCTCTTACTTCTCTAACTGACATCCTAATGTTCAATTAGAATGTCAGTTTCAGTGTTGTCACTTTTTATTTCTTGGCTGTGCTTCCCTCCTTATTGGCTAATTCCCTCTGTCAATTACTATGTTTCTAAAATGGCATGTAGGTTTGTCACTAGGAGACAAGGAAGGAACACAAGTACGCACTTTGCTGTCTGTGCATAAACTGAATAACAGATGCAGAGCAACCAATTATAGACTGTGAAAGATGTGATTGGTCATTGATCATGCTGCCCATCCATTATTTATGTAGTAATTTGTGGACTGAGGAGCTAGCCGCTAAGTTTGTGCTTTGTGCACTTATTTGGGTTAACATATAGTGGCACTGGAACCATGTGCCACACTGTCGTGGGACAAGTATTAGTTAACTAACGTGTGGTAACTGACATTTGTGCATATCTGAACTATACAAAGCAAGGGCTCTCTGTACTTGGTTTTGACATTCTTTAGATTGATCATTCTGTAATTTCCATGAATAATCCTCTCTTCCTCTTCTACATTTTCTAAGATAAACATATTATTTTTATTTCACTAGTTTTCAGGAATTTATTCTATACTGCTTTTCTCAAAAGTTGAAGCTAACAGCAATGCAAAAAAAAAAAAAACATCTGCAGTTCGTTAAGTACGCTATTCAGATATTCTATATGTTTTCCTAATAGCTTCAATCTTGCATCTTTGAATATAATGGGAAGATGATTCAGCCAATCACCTAACATATAATCTTATCTGAAGGGACAGGAATGTGTAAACTGAAAATCTTTAGTGTGTATCCCATGACATGTTGTTCATTTTTTCTTCTTCTCTGGCTGAGCAATAAAACACTTTTCTTCATTGGGTATTATATCTGAGGACCATTTTTCCTGATTTTACCATTTGTTTAGTTTTATTTCAATCTTCTTAGTTTGTTTTATATCTTTCTTCCTTTGATGATGTGACCTAATTTCTCTAATTGATTTTGTTCAATTACCCTGAAAATACTGACTTTAAAAATATCAAGCTATCACTTTCCAAAGTTATCATCTTTAAAACCAAATGGTTTGCCTTGCAATATACTCCTTTCAATATGTTAGTGAGTGGCCAATCCTATGTGGGTAGAGGGTCAATGTGAAGGCAATAGGAGTTAGTACTAAATTAAGAAAAGCTGAGCCTTCGAAGTCTTCCCTGACAGTCCACTCCTCATATAAATAATGCTAATGTGACAGTTGACATTAGCTTTTCACTATTAATAGTATTTCATTATTCAAAGATCTTGTATGTAATAGAGGCATGCCTACACAATTCCAGAAGGCAAAGAGAGCCAGTGGGAAGAAAATAAAGAGTTTCCTAATCTGGTTTACCTTAAAGTTCACATGTTCTAATGCTAAGAGCTGTCCCAAACTGAAGACTTGAGGTGGTAGGAGCCCTGTATGTGGAAGTATTCAAACAGGAAGTGGTGGTCCTGGGAATGTCTCAGACAATGCACTGAGTAGGAGATTTGATGGGATGACTTCGCAGGTTACTTGAGACACAAATTAAGTAGTTTTTAATATATCATTTAATGATATCCAGGTTAGGTTTTATCCTTTTACATATAGAAAATATGCAAAGTATGCAAAAATAAGGGAGTTGATTGTCTAGTAGTGCTATACTGCATTGTAAAGAAGACAAAACTGATCAAAGCAGCTACCACTTATTGAACCCTCCTGTGCCGCATGCACGGTGCTTGGTGCTTCATAGATACAACCTCTAACCCTCATAAACATTCTTTGGGGTAGGTATTATTTAAAAAAAAAATAAGAATTAGAGTTGTTAAATACTTATCCAAAGTCATACATTGAATCAAAGAGCTAAAATTCTACCCTGGTCTGATTCCAAATTCTGCACTACTTTACTATATTGTATGAGTTGAACTTTTAAACATCACCTTAAAAAACGAATCTCTAAATATTTATTGAACACATGGTACTGGAACTGCATTATGAAGGTGCAAGAAAATTTAAAAATAAATACAAAACTTAGTTTTTTCCTTCAGAGCCTGAACTATCCAGTTAGAAAAAGAAGGTGCTATATTTTGAAAGTCTAACAAGTCACAAACATTAGCACTACAGACACATCTTAAATCAATTTTACACCTGGAATATAAAATGTATATGTTCCTTTTGAGTAATCAATTAGCCAATTATAATCTTTACTTTCATTTGGGTTTGGAAAGTAAGATATAAGAATGTCTAAATACCTCCTTGGTCATGGCCAAAGGGGTCCACTAATGGTGTTTACCGAAAAAGGCATTAAATATGCTCTAACCACTTCAGTGAGTTGCGCACATGAAATTTGCCCTTTGATTTACAAGGCCAGCTGCTATTTGCACAACATGGTACTATTTGTACTTCCTTCTCTTTAGACTCATAACATGCTTGAAATCTTTGTTCAAGAATAAGCCCGCCACCCCAGCCTGCTGCTCCACCAGCTGCTCTGCTCTCTGCTGTGGCTGCTGTCCTCGAGTTTCTCCCAGGCTCTGTTGTCCCCACTGGCCCTTCAGGGTGCCAAGTACACTCCAACTCACTTTAGGCCTGAGTTCCTTCATAGTGTGTGCATGTCATAGGGAGTCTATTATCTAAATAGTGTGAGTGACATGGGGCAATGCTTTATCTAACAGGTAATAAAACTATGTGCCTCAGATGTAAGATACCTAAGTAACAAGTAGATCAAGGATTTCCAGCTTATGGGCAGTATCTCTCTACTGGACTAAAGATTTACCATGAGCTGTTCTCAAACTCATGTTCTTGACATAGGCTGAATAATTAATATCTGACAAACATATATACACTAATTTTCAAACATGTATGACTAAGAAAACAAATTTATTCAGTTGCTGAACTTATATAGCCTTTTATCACTTTTTAAATCAAGGAATGCTTAAAATTGTCTGTTGCAGATTAGCTTTTCTGGAAAGCAGACCCTGAGATGGAGTTTAGCGCATAGGGTGTTTATGAAGGGTATGTGTGGAAGAGAGATGAAGAAGCAAGAATGGACAGAGAAAGAAGCTGAGCTCTGATGGAGGACAAATGACAGCCCAAGCTAATGCCATGGGGGGCTCTGGAGCTGGAAGTTCCCTTCAGAGTAGACACATGTCAGTCTGAGATCAGCCATTGCAGGGGGGATGATCAGGAAGGTTTGTGATACTAAGCAAGGAGGCTTCCCAGGGCCACGGCCATTCCTGAAGAGGACTGGCTGACAGAGGCTTTCCCAGCAGCTTTCAGCAGCTGGAATAACAGCACTTCATTGGCCGGCAGCACACCAGTGTCCACTCTTGCCCCGTGCCTGTCCTGCTTGGAGCCACCATTCGTACGCATTCTGGGAACATCTCCTTCAAGAACCCAGTGAACCACTCTTCTGCAGGGAAACTCGGAGGAGAAAGCTCAGTGGAACAAACGGCAACCTCTACCTGTGCAGCTGGTCTTACATCCGAAACTAATCTTGATCATTTTCCTCCTCCGTCCCACAGCCCCCAGGACCACTTCATTTATATGCCATTGTACCAGCGTGGGGGTGACTAATGACAGAGCCTGTCTAACATCAATTAGCCAGATCTTTCTGTCAAGTTAGTGCCTTTTCCCTGATAAGTGCTCACTGGTGGGTATTAGCATGTGATACAAACATTCACACTTGGTGCCCATTTCCTTATGTCCATAGCCTGTGTATCTTGAGACCAGACCTGCTTTCTAAGCAGGGAAACCAAACTCTGTGAACTAAACGTGGGCTCAGCCATAGATCTTCCTTTGTCTGTAGATATAAGCTAAAGAAGAGATGCTAGTCTCACAGCAGCAGATGGCCTGGGGGTCTGGGACATTTGCTCCTCTTCATGCTGGAATCCAGTGTGTCACTTCCATATTACACTGGCCTTATGAACATCATGACTTGGTGTGCCTCACAGACTCGCTCATCATTAGTAGTTATTGCTACAGGATCCTTTAGTATCTCTATTAGTGTCCTAATTACAAATTATAATGAATGTGGTGTCATAAAGAACACGTATTTATTCTCTTATACTTTTGGAGGTCTGAAGTCCAAAATCAGTATCCCCAAGCCAATTATCAAGGAGTGGGCAAGACTCTATGCTCTCAAGAGGCTCTAGGGAAGGATCCATTCCTTGCTGCTTCCAGCTCCTGGTGGCTTCCAGCCCCATCATTCCTTGGCTTATGGCTGCAACATTCCAATCTGACTCCAAGGTTGCATTGCCCCCTCCTCATCTGTCTGTAGTAAATCTTTCTCGGCCTCCCTTGTATAAAGGTACATGTGATTGCTTTTAAAGCCCACGCAAATAATCCAGAATAATTTCCCCATCTCAAGATCTTTAATTAAGTACATCTACTGAGATTCTTGTCATGTAAGATAACACTCACAGGTTCCAGGTATTAGCATGTGGGTGCCTTTGGGGGGCCATTGTTAGCCTCTGGCAGTGCCTCACGGTCAGGCCCTTCATGCCTACCAGCAGGCAGTAGCAGACTGAGAAGCTGTCTTTCAAAAGAGTGTATTTGTCTGCCAAAGGTGTCATGACTTTGCTATAGAAACCTGATGCCCTGGCTGGCGTAGCTCAGTGGATTGAGCACGGGCTGCGAACCAAAACATTGCAAGTTCGATTCCCAGTCAGGGCACATGCCTGGGTTGCAGGCCACGGCCCCCAGCAACCACACATTGATGTTTCTCTCTCTCTCTCTCTTTCTCCCTCCCTTCCCTCTCTAAAAATGAATAAATAAAATCTTTTAAAAAAAAAAAGAAACCTGACCATCTACATTGTGAATCTCCCATATGGGTAGCGTCTTTTCCCACTACTGATACGACTACACATCATGGCATCTTCAGAGTCATATGGCCCAAGTGGAAGGGAAGATTGCAGCACAGTCTGGACCTGCTGCAGAGCCCCTTCCAGCCCTGGGAGCCTCCCGAATCTGGCAGCATTTAGTGTTATCCAGAGTACACCCGGCTCCAGAGATTATTCTGCGGTATGAGATAAGCTGCCTCAGGAGCCCGGAGAGTTCTCCCTGGTGTTCCTTTGCCATAATGGAAGTTGAAAATCGCAATGATTTGCCCTTTGCCTTTGATAAGATATTTACATATCTCCCTGGCTGCTGGGGCCCTAGAATTTTACTGACAAAGCAGGCTTATAAATCTTCATAGAACTTACGTCTGGCCATCTTACCAAGGTTTCCAGCACGCGAGCATCTTTTGCACGTCCTATCTGATCAGCATTATATCATAGACCAATGTTCTCTCTACACATTCTGCAGGTGACATCAAGCATGTGACATCATGCAGAATGTCCTGACAAAAGAGACCTTTGTGGGTTGTTCAATATGACAGAGAATGAGAGAGACAATATAGTCTAGCGGCAAAACTGAAACTCCTGTTTTTCTTTCTGTGTAAATGCAAACTGTTTCTGACCCTCTTTTTAGATAAGAATGCAAATTAACTTATTCATCAAAACAATGGCTGCAAATCATGTACCTGAGGCCCGTAGTAATCTTTTCCAGCAAAAATAAGCACATAGGGCGTAGCAAATGCCATTGGGGTTCCTTTCGATTTAATCGAGGGAGTTACGTTCCAGGATCCCCTGGTTGTCACGTGGACACCACACTGGTTTATAAATGGAGGTAAGATGGAGACCCTCCCTCCTGCACCCTTTCTAAGTCCCTAGGCTTAAGCTATCTAAATGCTGATAATGCTTGACTTTTTCCCAGAATGAGACGATATTTCTCTCTCTCCAGATTGTTACAAAACCATCTGTAAAAGATATCCTAGAGCAAAGGGAATCAGTTTCTTTTCACAAAGCTCATAAAAAACACTATAGAACTAGAAGAAATCACCTCTCAGTGAATGAGACCTTGAAAGAGTAATTCATTGGAGTAACAGGATTTAAAGCCTAATTGGAGTTAAGTTCTCAGGGAAAGGGAGGACAGGAATTAGAGACAACGATTATAAGCAATCCTTTTGAAGAGTTGTGTTGCAAAGGAGGGCAGGTCGCTGGAAGGGAAATGTGCTTAAGACAAGTTTTTTGTTTGTTTTTTTAAGATGGAAGAGACAAAAATATGTTTGTATGCTGATGAGAATGACCTATTAAAGAAGGAAAAATTGATAATTTGGAGAAGGGGTTGCAAAACCTAAAACGGTTACTTTGAATAAAGAAATGGGATGAGATTTGTGTGAAAGTGTAGGTTTCAGCCTGAAGATTATAGCTTCCGGAGGAAAGAGACCATAAGAAGATGGATTGCATAAATGAACAGATGGGGTGGTGAGTCATGAAAGCTTCTTTTGATTGTTTCGATTTTCTCAGTGAAATAGGAAGCTAGGGCAAAACTTAAACGTGAAAACAAGAAAGTATTAAAGATCGGAGGGGAGAGGAATAGGTTTAAAGTAGCATTCCAGGAGAGTGGAAGAGGGGATGGGTCAGAAAACTGCAGTACAGTTGACAAGAAATACAACTGAGGCTTCTAGCCATGAAGTTAAATCAGCCAGCATGGTTTTTCTTTATCAGCCTTGATTAGTTGCACAAGTACAGGTGTGGATTGAATGGAGAGTTGGAAATAAACAGTGTTTTAAGTTTTCTCATCTTCTTTTGCAGATCACCTGCATTGTCAAGGTTGGAGACAATGAGAAATACACATGTTTTGGTCCATCCTTATGCATTTCAGTTTGCTTGTTTTTCTCCCCTTCAAGATTTCCCTCCCAGTTTTTGGCCCTGTTGACCTATAGTGACTTTTAGTCCCTCAGATCCACAGGCTGGAGGCTTCCATAGACTCCTTCTCCAGTTCCTCCAAATGTGTCAGGTCTGATCCATATAATAAATTCCTTTATTCCATATCACTCCTAGTGTTACAGGGTGCAGCCAAGAGGGGGGACCCCAAATGGGCATTTGGAATGGGGTCCAGAACTTAAGGTGTCCAGGAGATTTTAAGATGTCTCCATACCCCCCCCCCCACCCAGGGTGTGGGTTGGGGGGAAGGGACAAATGGAGCAGGGCCATTGAGAGCTGTGTTGCATAGCAACAGCCTTGCAGCTACCCTCTGGCATGGTCATTTAACATATCTATAGCCTTTGGCTGGTTGCATAGATATGTTAAATAGCTGTGATCATCTCTGAGCCAGGGGAATGGAAGTAACTTCCCCACCAAGACGTGACTGGGGGCAGATCCCCCAAGCTACAGTGCCTGCGTAGGAGCTCGGAGAATATTGGCTCCAGGACATGGGGCCACACCTGCCCAGACTCATGATGGCAGCCCAGTAAAGCTAGGAGGATATGAATTCTGGCATGTGAAGCTGAGTGTGGGAGGAGTCGGAAATGAGGCTGCAGAGGAAGATTGGCCATGGGGATTTAAAACCCAGACTTGGCGGCCATTGGAGAGAACCATGCGGCTTTAGCAGAATGGCGAGGACCTCGGCCATTGAGAGGAGAACCATGCTGCTTTAGGAAGGAGAGCCATGCGGAGCCCTGAGGAGGGAGATCCGTGCTGCTTTAGGAAAGAGAACCACGCTGCCTTGACAGAGTGGAGACTCCCGCAGCCCTGAGAGGGAGAACCACGAGGCCTGGACAGAGTGGGGACCCCCACAGCTTTAGAAGGGGAACCACCACCTGGTTTTAGCAGAGATCCCGGCGACTCAGCTGAGGGTGCCGGGAACCCAGGGAGGTCTCCCAGTCGAGATGGAGTATTAACTGGGAAGAACCAGAGGACTGCCTGAGCCAGGGACTTCTATTTCCTTTCCTGAGATACTGTACTCTGGACTGGGCAAAGGGGGAAGGAAGGAAGGACTGTGTCTGTTTGTGGGTGTTTTAAGGGACTTTAGGATTTTTGATGAAGACATTAGGTCACTACTTGAAGTCTGTATAGCATTAAACAAACATTTCCTTTCCTTTTCACGAATCTCTGGCATTGAGAGACGTCTTTCCTCGGGCGGCGGACATGACGGACCTGGGGGCCTTTTAAATAATAGTATATTGTCCCAGGCCCCCCTTGTGTGTTCTGTAACACTAGTACTTCTGTTTACCCAACTAAACCTCAGAAAATACATATGGCCCTTTATTTTTCCCCACAGACCTTCTGAAACGGCGTGGGGGTCAGCTAGACGTTTTCCTTCTTTTTCACTGCAGCTTCCAAATCACTCTCCCTGCTTCTCCCGAACCTCTGCCCACACCTCGGTCTCAAATCTCGCCTCATCAGGCTGCATCACCCACTACTTCCCATGGCTGCTTTCATCTTGACGCTTTCACCCCTGGCTCACTGCCAGTCTCTCCAATGCCAGGCCAGCCTCTCTTTCTCCCTCCACCCGCCTGCGCTTTCATATCTGTCTTTTTCATATCTGAAATTCTTTAAACATTTTATTTGCTTTTTATATAGTTTCCTTATTGAGGCATACTTTCTATACAACAAGAATGCAAAAACTAAAGTATGCGATGGAATGAGTTTTCTCAGATGGGTTCATCCATGTCACCACCACTAAACCAGATGTAGGACTTTTCTATTGCCCCGGAAAATTCTCCTGTGCCCATGCCCACTGAGTCTCCGCTCCCTGCCTGCCCTGTACACAAGTGAGGCAACGGTGTTTGAATTTCTATCACATTACATTAGCTTTGCCTGTTTTTGAAGTTCATCTAAATAGTTCATCTAAATAAAATACATCATACAGTGTATATTCTTTTGCATCTGCATTCTGTCACCTAGTATAATTTACAATCAAATATTAATTTTAGTAACTTCAAAAATTTTATAGATAATATTTCTGGTACCCTGTATTTTGAACTCATTCCCTTTAGTGATTTTGTTTTCTAACTGATTTTAACTATTCATTCTCATGGTTAACCTTAGCTTTATTATTACCAAAAAGAGAATCCACCCAGTCCTAAAATCTTAATTCTATGCTTCTCACCCTCCAATCACCACCTCATGTCAACACATTTTTTATCTCCTCACTGCAACATTCCTTTGATTTTTATCAGGACCACTTCTTAACCCTACTCTCATTTACTTTTCCTCATCTCCAGAATGCCTCTCTCTCCTTCGTGCCCACCTTACACTATGTGGCCCTCACTATAATCACCCCCTTTCCTGTACCTTCTAATCCCGTGACACCCTTCCTCATTGCCTCCAACATTGACAAAGCAGGTGACTTGCAGAAATAAGTGGAGGCTTTCTCCAGGGAGCATCACGCCTGCCTGACACGGAACTTGGAGAAATGGAAGGAGGTGATGTGGAAGGTTCTGGAGGAGCCAAGGGAGGGCGCAGCCTGCCGCTGCACGTAGACAAGATGAGCGAGGAGAGTAGCGAGACTTTCGCTGGCACGCACCACGGACCTGCAGAACATGAGGGCTGCCGCTTCCCTCTGCTTTCCAGATCTCCTGCAAATTTGTCTTCCATCCAATTTCCACCCAGAGCCTTGCATGGAAGAGAATTCTGAGCAACGTGGTTCCGGCTTGGCTGAGCTGACCCAGTTCGAAGCCACCACGTGAGCCCCTGAGAGGCCGTAGGGGAAGCGAGGTGCTTAAGAAAAAGCCAGGTTCCCTCGAGAGCAAGAGTGAAAGGACGTCCAGAGGAATTATGACAGACCATGAATTCCAGTGGGAATAGCAGTATTTCTGTAGATGGAGAGGCATTGTGCAATAGCTTGGGACAATAGAGTGAATGCAACCAGTTAATAGGAGATTAGGGTGTAAATGTGGAAGGTGACATGGGACATGAGTGCTTATTAAAGCCACATAATAAAGATAATAGGGTGTCATGCGATTGGTGCTGGAGGACTCCAGGCCGACCATGGTAGAGAGGCTCTGAAGGCGGAAGACAGGCAGATTGGATATCTGGAAGTCACCTTGCAGGGGCAAAGAGGCCTGGGTGGCTGGTTTTACTTCACACACAAGTTTGGAGTAAATTTGGTGGAAGTGGAAAAGAAAGTCAGGTTTTACCTTAGTCCATACTTAATGCACATCTGATTTTCTCAAGAGCCCCTATTTTTATGTCATTTTTTCTCAATTTATTATCAAAGGCCCCAGACTCTTTTCCCTTGTGGTATTCCCTTCTTGAAAGTATTTTTTTTAAATCAAATACATTGATTTTTTTTTAGTCAGTCAACGATCTAACTGCCCATCAGAACTGTAGATCATCATGAACTAATTGCTGCTGTCACAAAGAAGAGAAACATTTTAGGTGATCTGAGTTTATAAATGAAATAACTTTTTTAATTTGTCTGGTTTCCAGAAATACTAAAAATAGTGTAGGTTCCAGTTAAACCTGATAGATTGATCATGTTCTTTTTAAATTCTTCTTTAAAAATATACAAAAAAGTCCCACTAAATAACATTCAATAGTTGGGGTTTTTTGTTAAGTTATTAAGCTACCAGGACAAAGAGAATGGGATAGGAAACATCAATAGTAATTTATTTATTTTTTTAAAGATTTTGTTTATTTATTTTTAGAGAGGGAAAGGAGGGAGATAGTGAGAGAGAGAGAAACATCAATGTGCAGTTGCTGGGGGTCATGGCCTGCAACCCAGGCATGTACCCTGACTGGGAATCGAACCTGCGACACTTTGGTTTGCAGCCCACGCTCAATCCACTGAGCTATGCCAGCTAGGGCTGTAATTTATTTTTAACAAAGTTCTAGAACTCAAAAAGTTCCATGATTTATCCTCTCTTCATGCACATTAAGCCAAGCGACTGCTAAAATTAAAGATTCTCAATTCTCTTTCTTCCAATGGGGCACTAGCCTTGGCCTGGTGAACATTTTTCAAAAACAACAGAACAAACAAAATAACTTGAAATGTTTAAAAGCACAAAATTTAAGTCTTCCATTATAGATAAATCCCAAATAATAGTTTTCCTGTCTATTCTCCCTACCTTCCTAGGCCCGTCAAAGTTTGAGACTCAGACAGTTTATGAAAATTTAGAACATTCACAAACTTGCCCCCTATTCATCTACCTTCATCAGTGTTGGTGTCTCTACAACCTTTCACCCTGAACTTCAGACTAGAGTCCAGTCAGGCCCAAAGCGCATCTGACAAAGACAAGTCTTAATACTACAGAGTAACAGTTCCTAGTGCGGGCCTCAGAGCCCGGCTGCCTGGCTCCAGTGCTGACGCAGCCACTGAACCAGCTCTCTAACTTGGTAAGCTGTTTCCTCAGTTATAAAGGTCATTAGAATTCCTATCTCAGAGAGGTGTTGTAGGAATTAAATAAGTTCGTCTAGTGCCTGGTACAAAGAAGGTGCAAGCACTCGGCGATGATAGGTTTCATTAGTATTAGTTATCATCATTTTTATTAATACCAGTTTATTCAATTACTGAAAAGGAAATATGTTCCTAATACTGCCATATTTTTCCTGTTCTTCAGGACCCTGTCCCTGTTTGCCAAACCAAATTCTTCTATTAATGGCAGCATTTCAGTTTTATTTTTGTACTTGGTGTTTTTTCCATTTCAAAAGTATCAGAATCTTCCTAAACCATAGTACCTCAACATCCACTAAACAAATAACAAAGATCTTATTGCCAAATGGCAAGAGTGAGGGCATGCTCCTCCCACATTATGAAAGTAGGATAGGGTGTCCTCTATCCACAAGGCCTACCCAATGTCCATCAGTTGGAATAATTCCTCACATACAGCGATATTCATGATTTCTTTGTAATCACGCTTTAGAATCAGGTGTACTTGGATTCAGAATTAGGACTCAACCACTTACTTGTTGGTTTACTTAAACTCTCTTAGCCTCAAATTTCTTGTCAGTAAAATGGAGTCATAAAAGCCACCCACCATGGCTGTGGTTATGATAAGAGGAAAGTATGTAAATATTCTAGCTCAATGTCTAGCATGTAATGAATACTCCGTAAATGATAACATTAGTATATAATTATGCTTTGTAAATCAGTGCACAACAGATGTTGGGTTTATGTCTGGAATCCATTTTCTCCCCATGGGTAATCTAATGGCCAAGATGACACTGTCTTGATTACTATAGCTTTGTAGAAAGTTTTAGAATGAGTATGAATCTGTTGACTTTGTTCTTCCTTTTAAAGACTGTTTTCACTATTTAGGGGTCCTTGCATTTCCACATAAAATTTAGGATGCGCTTATCAATTTCTACTTGAAGGACAACTTTTTTTGTTGTTTCTTTTTTAATCCACCTCTACCAGCTACCAGGAGATTAAAATACTGTCAAAGATAAACATACTTACATTTTTTCTTTTTTTTTATTATTTATTTATTTTTAGAGAGGGAAGGGAGGGAGAAAGAGAGAGAGAGAAACATCAATGTGCGGTTGCTGGGGGCCGTGGCCTGCAACCCAGGTGTGTGGCCTGACTGGGACATTTTTTTCTTAATTTGCTCCATTCAGGAATAAGACCGCTGGATGATGGACTAATTTAAGGAAGGTTGATGAATAACATAGATGTATCAAGTCCTACTCTCTGATACTTAGTATGAATATTTAGTCTCTCTGACTCTAGCCAGTGTCAAAATGTTACACTTTCCTTGGATCTTCATTACTTGTGAAATTTGAAAACAAATTTTGTTGGATGTACAAACATCCACCTAGAGTAAGATGGCAAGGGAGTTTTTATTAATAAAGTGCTTTTAGACACAAAAATGTATACAATTTATTGTATGAGAGATTTTTTATGCAAATCATTTTATCATGCCCTTAGTACTTTCCCAGAATTATCTATTTTTTAAAACTACCCTAAAAAGGTTTAGGGGACTTTGGAGGAGTATAGAAAGAGGTCAGGTTAGTATAGATTTTTATAGTTACTTATTGTTAATGACTTTCATGGTTGAGTTAACTGAATTTGATTCATCCTCATCTAGTGTATCAGCAAAGCTTCACTGATCCTAGAATTGATATATATTTCCTATGTTTTGTCCTTGATATACTCAGCATATAATGACCATTAAGACAATTACAGAGGAATGCATTGCCATCCAATATATAGAAATCATTTCAACTTATTAAAGCAAGTTATTAAAATGTGTCTATGTTCTCACCTGACCTTAATCACTGACAATTTCATTTTGTTTACTAGCTTCCTTGATTACCCCCCACTCTGTTGCTGGCATTGTTCATTTATAACACGTTACATTGGGGCTCTTTTTGTATTTTTTTTGATACGTACATAGCCACTTCATATTATGGCAGGTGATTATTTTCCCCCCAAATGGTTTGGGTGTCCATTACCATGCAGATTACTTTTCCTGAAGGTAGCAGGTTTATAAATTGGAGCTGAAAGCTTGTGGCTTCTCCACAAAACTATTGTACTATTCATTACTTGAAGTGTTCTCTTAAATTCACACTACCTTTAACCAGAAGGCAAAAATGCTTCAGCTTTAGACAGGCTCTATTTAGACAACTAATGCTATGAAATATAAAAGGCCATTCACTATTCTCCCAACGTTTGTTGAATAATAAAAATGATGAGTAATAAGACAATCACACAAAATATAAAAACAGGCATTATCCATTAGAAAAAATATATTTCCAAATGGGTCTATGATTTTAACACTAGGATATAATGTTAGATTGTTAATATTACTTACGTTTAATTTTAAAGAGTGACATGACTAATTTTGTGCTCTTTTTAATACAATTGGTTGAAGTTTTTGCCAACTGGGCTAAAGTCTTAATACAATGTAATCAAATGTTAGAAATATGAAGGTTTCTAAAACTCCTCTAGTCCATGGTACCAATGCTTAGATTCCCTCCTTCCAGTATAACAGTGAGTGCTGTCACTAGTTAACACCTGGCCTTGACTTGGGATCCTGGACTTTCTGAACAAGAACTCCAGGGAAGCTCTACCAGTAGCTCAGAGTTGTCACTTGAGATCATACCTATTTGCCATAATTTACCTTAATCCAATCCCATTATTTTATACATGAAGAAACTGAGGAACAAAGAAGTAAGTTGATTTCTGTAAGGTCATAAAAAGTTATTCCCAAATAAGAACCCAGAACCCTTTCTTGCTAATACAGTATCCTTCGAACACATCCAACTCACCCAGCTGACCAGACACCATTGCTCCCTACTCTATTGCCAATCACACACATACACAGAGTCAAGCATGGTTACACACACACACACACACACACACACACACACACGTATGTCATATACATAAACACACAGGAAGGCTTAGGTGATTAACAAAAATTCAAAATGATTGAGAGATCTTCCTAATTTTTAGTATGAGGTAAAAAAACAACAACATTCACATTTAAGGTTTGTGCAAAATTATTGGATAAATGTACTTTTTGACAAAATGATCAAATTCAACAATGTAAACCTGAAAGAGAGACTTTCTTTGTATTTCAATTTCCAATGCATCTTACACAGTTGGTAGATATCACATTAAATAATTTTAGAATATGAGCTATATCATAAATATTTCACCTTCAATGATATATTTCCAAGTTTTATGATTGTTTTTGATTGTTCTTTTTTCCCCTGAAACATAAGTAACAGATTTCCAGCAATGTTGTACATAATTGTGGATGTGTATCATCTTGAAATAAAAGTTATAATACAGTTTTAAATCTTTTTTGTTTTTGATTGGTACATAATTCACATGCAATAAAATGTACCCCTTCAAGGCATATAATTCAATGGTTTTAATATATTTGTAAAGTTTTGTTGTCATGACCACTATCTAATCCCCAAACATTTTCACGACTCTAAAAAAAAACTTGTGGGCATTAGCGATTGTTTTCTGCCCTCCCTCTCTCCACCCTCTCATGACCACTGATCTGCTCTCTGTCCCCCAGCATTTACCTGTTCCGCAGGTTCCCCACTTGGAATCATACAATATGGTCCTTCTCTCTCTGTCTCCTTCCACGTAGCATAGTTATTGTGCTCATATCTTGGAATTTCCCTTTTCCAATTTCATGATTTGTTTAGTGTTTTTATAATCATTATCTTTTATCATTTAGAAGAAAGTATTTTCCACAACAACATATTCTTTTAATTTGTGGGTTCTTATATTTACAACAATCTCAAATTACATATGTTATGGTTTTATCCTTGTAGTGTGTTATTCAGAAAAAAAAGAATAGAAAAAATAGGAAAAAATTATAATCAGGCCCTTTTCACATGTTTATTTATTCTCTGTAACAGAGGAAATATTTATATATAATATAAACATATCTATTAGTTAATGGCATATTGTTAGAATTATTAATATATGTACAGTATTATACCTAATATTACATGTGTATATATACACATGTATTACATAGAAGAATTTTATTTTTAATTAATCAAATTGGATTAAGATATCATTGAGCCCTGGCTGGCGTAACTCAGTGGATTGAGCGCAGGCTGCGAACCAAAGTGTTGCAGGTTTAATTCCCAGTCAGGGTACATGCCTGGGTTGCAGGCCATGACCCCCAGTACCCGCACATTGATGTTTCTCTCTCTCTCTCTTTTTCGCTCCCTTTCCTCTCTAAAAATGAATAAATAAAATATTTTAAAAAAAGATACCATCAAGTCACTTCTTGTCAAGATACTCTCAGTTTTCATAATGCTTATGCCTTTTTCTTTTTGTATGTAGACTTGTAAAGGGACATTAAATAATCTACATATTTTTAGGAATGGCCACTAGTCATGACAGTGCACTTGAACTCTGAGAGAAAAAAAAGGGCTGAAAGCAGCTTTCTGTCACTGAAGGTTTATTTTAGGGTGCTCTTAGCACATACTTAAAAGAGTATGTTAGCAAAGCTAATAATCTGTCATCTTTTTCATAAAATTAAACATGTTTTATGGTCACATTTGCATCTAAATATGAAGAAATAATGCCATCTTACAAAATAAAATAGAATCAATCTAAATTATACTGTTCTCTCTTCTGTATTTGAAATTGTTTATTGAATTATGCCCATAGTGCTACAAGACTATCCTAAAATTGAATCAATAAATGAAATCTCTGTATGCAAATATGACATAAAATAGCATTTGCTTATACAACAAAGACATTATTACAACCGTGGTGTGTAGTCCTGCAGTTTGGCTCATTGATTTGGCTCCCTGCTCACTTTCACATACACATCTGCTGACATAAAATTTATCACCCATCTTTTAATTAAATTGGTGGAGCATGATGGAGGAGTCATCATTGTGAGAATAATGATTGCATTTTATTCTCTTATTTGGCTAATCTTAGGATAGTTTTAAAACTCTCTTTGGAGCTAAAACCATAATTGAAACTTATTAAATATTGTAAGGACATTAATATCTTCTGCTATTAGTCCCAGAGGTATATTTTATACGATCATCATTTTTCATAGCTCTTTCCTGTGTTGTACGTACACAGGATCTCCATTAGTTTATTAGTCATAAATTATAGCACCTGGAGCTATCATAGACTCAGTAGTCTTACAGTTGTAGAAAGGTCTATATCCACCACCAAAGGCAGCTGGGTGCATATTCCATTTTTAAATACTTCTCTGCATAAAAATGCTCTCATTCTTTGACTGTCCCATTCAATATGGAATAAAACAATCCTGGCATGTGGTTATAGCCACGCTAACTCTCGATATGCCGACAGGGAGACACTGGGTTACCAATGGGTAAATGAATTAGTAGACTGTGTGCTCGCCGGTGGGTCTTAAAAACAGCCGCCTCACTGGTGGTCTTTTTGAGCACACCTCAATCCCCTCCTCCCACCACCGGTGCACCTGGTGAGACTCAGACTATGAAACCTTGGATTTTATCCTTCCAATTTACCTCTTAGTTTGCTATCCTTTCATCTCCTATTTTTCTCAAGCCACATGATATATTTGTTAATCATGCATTAGGTGAATCCAGCTTCAACAAACACTTCCTTTCTGAAAGGCATTATGGAAAGAAACACCAGGAGAGAAATCAACGAGAATAAGGTGTTCTTTGTCAATAAGGACTCCTGATTGTGTAAGTAGATAGACACATTTAAATATCTTTGACACCAGGAAGACCGAGATTAATGCCACAGTAAAACTGGATTTTACTTCTAGCTCTCCCACTTAACAACATCATGACCTTGAGCAAGATGTGAAACCTCAGAAAGCCTTCATCACCTCATGTGCAAGTGAGACAGTTCACGCAAATTTCTTGGTCCAGAGGCTAATTAGGGTTCTAAAATGACTTTTGGCTATTCTTAGTGACTTTCTATTTAAATGCCATCAATCTGTATTTCTGTGGAATCAAAAGAGCCCTCTAGGATGCCACAAAATATCCCCCCTCTGCTTTATACAATAATATTTTTACTTCACATGCCCAGAAGTGATAGAGGACTTTCATGGGGTTCCTGCTCCATAACTTTGATGGTACATTCATAGTTCTCGCTACCTCTCCGATTCCAGTCTGCAACCTCTTATTGCCTTTGCACATCGGAAATGGCCCACAAATGCTACCATTGGTGTTTTAAAAATACTGGAAACTTTTACTATGTGATAGGACTAGGAGATGTAGACATGGATGAAGTCAAAATCCCTATCCTTATAGTCCTGTTGAAAGAGAAAAAAACTTAGTCAATATTTACAATGATGAAAATGATTGCAAAAGCAGAGTCTGTATCTATTATAGTGTCACTTACTCCTCATGTAACCTTCAGGAGTGCCTGCTTTGTTTTCGAAAAAAATGTGAGTTTTTTGAGGGCTAGGATTATTTATTTTAATTATTTTAAATACTAAGATTACCAATCAGTATACCATGTTCCCTATAGTAGCATGCTAAATAATTGTTGATTAGATAATAAATGTATTGCCAACTTCCCAAATAATTGACTTGAAAAAACTTTTAATAATATATTTTTAGTAGAGGAGTAAACCAATCCATAATCCTAACACTTAAATAAAATCACTCTTTGTGTATATTAAGAGCTGTGATCATACCACATACATAATTTTGTATTCTTGAAAGTAGTAACATTAAATAGAAGTTAATTAGCACTTTCAAAAAGAGTAAGCTTATTTATTTTAAATAATGTTTTTTGGTTTTTTTTAAGATTTTATTTATTTATTTTTAGAGAAGGAAGGGAGGGAGAGAGAGAGAGAGAGAGAGAAACATCAATGTGTGGTTGCTGGGGGTCATGGCCTGCAACCCAGGCATGTACCCTGGCTGGGAATCAAACCTGCGACACTTTGGTTTGCAGCCCGCACTCAATCCACTGAGTTATGCCAGCCAGGGCAACGTTTTTTAAAAGGTTTCATTTATTTACTTTTGGAGAGAAGAGAAGAAGGAAGGAGAGGGAGAGAAAGATCAATGTGCAAGAGAAACATTGATTGGTTGCCTCTCACATGCCCCCAGCCAGGGGACTTGACTGGGAAACCAGGCGTGTGCCTCAACCAAGGAATCGAACTGGCAACCTTTTGTTTTACAGCAGGATGCCCCACCCACTGAGCCACACCAGTGCAGCCTACTGTAAATAATAACATCTAATAGATCTATAACTATGCAGCCATAATAATAGTGAACAAGCAAGACAGTTAATAGACTAAATTATTGTGATAATTTCTAATGGAAAGGAGTTAGTGGTGACTTAAGTAATTCCTAAAGTTATTTACCTTTGAATTTGGAATATGTTATGGACTTATAACAAAAATAGTATCTTACATTTATGTAAAGTCAATGGCTTTGTTTATGCTGATATGAAAATATATATGTTTCAATTAAGATTAGGCATTGTGAAGAGTAACCCAGTATTAGTATTGGAAGAAAGTTATTTGAAATTTAATGCCAGAAATAGGATAATCTGTGCTGAATAATTGTAACTTGATGTAACTTCCCTGTTTCTTTTATTTTTTTACAAGTAGATATAAATAAACCAAGTAAACTCACTTTTAGATCCCCAAACCCATAGTTTATTCCATGGTAAACTCTTTTTAACTGTCATTCTCTCACAAGCGAACATGGAGTTTTCTAGAAATTATATGATGTGTAAAATCACAACAGGTCAAATGTAGAAACAATATGAATATACAGCTGTCTTCTGTTAAGCCAGACACTAATGAGATTGGTAAAAATCTAAAAAAGTCACTCTCTTCCCCAAAATGTTAAAAAATACTACTTATGTTAACCAGCGATGAACTTATTATTTTTATGTAAGTTGTGTCACTTTTCACCTTGGTTTTAATTTACAATATGGCATATATTGATAGATATAGGCAACATAAACAAAAGCTCTTTGGATCCTTAATAATTTTCAAAAGTTTAAAGGGGTCTAAGTTCAAAAAGTCTGAGAACTGCTGCAATATATCACTAATTGTCTAATGACTGGACTAGGCAAAGAACTCAGAAATCCAGCTCATGGTGGACTGGAGGATTCTGGGAAGACTTCTTGGAGAAACAGGAACTTGGATTGGGTCATACATGATGAAGCACTGTATTTCAGCATTGTAGACTGGAAAGGGCCTGAGACAGGGTGCCAGAAAAGGCAAAGACACTGAGCAAAACACAGAGTGTGGGGGTAGCGAAATGGCGTCAGCGGGGCTATAACGAGAAAGCAAGTGGCCAGAAAGTGCTTAGGAAAGTAACAAGAGACAGATAAGAAAGACAAAGGCTGGAACGCAGAACCTGGGATTTGAAATGTATTCATTGGCTGTAGAGCCAGGGAGGGTTTTCAAGTAGAAAAGGGTGACATAAAGGTAATATGCTCTCAGGAAATTCATCTCACTGGTGGATTAGATTCTATGCAGAAGGAAATAGCAGGAGTGTTACACAGCAGTCCATGCATAAAATGAGAAGGACCAGGACTCGAGTTTGAGGATTTGAAGCCTGAGTGGTGGGTAGCACTAAGGGGATCAGAGCACACAGCATGGATGTGAAGTACAGAAAAATACCAACAATGATGATAAGCCACCATTTGATGTTAAAGAGGTTTTGGATCATAACTACTAAACGATGGTTGATATAATTTAAATATTAAGTATACTGATTATATTAGAATATTTTTGTAAATAAGGAAGACACCTGTTGTTCCTTTTTTAAAGATTTTATTAACTTATTTTCAGAGAGAGGGGAAGGGAGAGGGAAAGAGAGGGAGAGAAACATCAATATGTGGTTGCCTCTTAAACGCCCCCTCGTGGGGACCTGGCCCACAACCCAGGCATGTGCCCTGACTGGGAATCAAACCAGCAGCTCTTTGGTTCACAGGCTGGCACTCAATCCACTGAGCCACACCAGCCAGGGCTACATTAGAATTTTTAATTGTGTGAATTCATAAGCAAAGAGCATGAAAAAATTAAATTAATTTGAATAACTGATGAATTCTCGATTTTCAATCATGCCGAGTCACTACAGGTTTACTATAATTTGCAGACTGATATACACTATTGGCTTGTTCACCTGATGATAAAGAAAATACAGGTCCTGTGGATTTAAAATTGCTTTACTCTCAGCTGGACTGGCACTCTATGGCTTACTAAGCACCATTAGGAACAACAGCTTCAGTGTCATTGTATGAAATAAATCTCTGACTTAAAGTGCTTTATCACTCATTTAAAAAATATTCTTTATACATTCCCCTTTTGTACCCTGTATTAATTTATATATAATTTAATGGGTAAAATAATTTTTAGTAATAAAATTATTGCATATTAATCCAATTGACTAATAAATTGTGGTACTTACAATTAGAACTTCTTGGTAAGTCCTGCTTTTAGCCCAGAAAAATATCCTTTGACATATTTCTTAATAACAAATTTAGTTTCTAGAATATATTATAAACTCTTGTAGGAAACCAATAGAATATGTTATAATATTCTACCAATAAAACTTAATGACTGATTATAAATTCAGTGTCATATTCTTGTTAATATAAAAAAAACTCATACCACTCAGCTCAGCATTTGTGGTGTTAAAAAAAAAGACTCATCATTTCTTTCCTTGAAAATGACAATGTTAAAATGAACATTTATTCAGTAAAATAAAATGCTGGTATATGAATACAAGCATATAAGACACCCTATTTAGTGAGTTTAAGAAATAGAAAGAAAGTCATGTATTTGGAGATTCAGTATATAGTTCACTCATTAACTTTAAAAGTTTAATTTAACCACGTGTGTGTGTGTATACATACATATATACACACACATATAATTCAAAAGAAAAGATCATTGAAAGGAAGTAAAAAGTAAGTTAAATTGTTCACTTGCATCCTAACGAATTACAGCTTTTTTAAGCTGTAAGAACCACAAATCAAAATAATACGGTTAAGTATTCTGCAGCAACCTCGCATCGGTCCAACCTCAGACAATCTGCTTGGCATAGTGAGGAAAGTGAAATTATCTCTTCTGCTCACCTGGCTGCATAGCTTCCTTTCCAATGTTTTCCTGGCTCTGTAGAACACTTCTCTAATTATTTCAAGAGTCTCAGAGATACTGGCTACACACTTCTGTGACCCTCTTGGAGTCTTTTCCTTTTTTTAAGAAATTGCTCCAGATTGCTTGAATTAAACAGCTTCAATCATCTGTCCATATCCTTACTTTCCTTCTATATAATTTCTAAGATGAACGAAATGTTCTCAGTGTGTCTAGGAAACTCTGGCTGCATTCTGCCAAAAAGCAGCCAGACTTTGGACTTTGATCTTAGAGCATCTAGTATACAAGGACTTAAGAAAATAATGCCCTCACTCATGTTCCCCTCAGTTAGCCAACCAACTGTTCTCTGAAAAGATATTTTTTGACCCTAACATATGTTCCACAGGCAGCTCCAGATACACGGAGTATGATGAACAAACAAGCGAAATGCTGTTTGAGATAACCAACTGTTCAACACAATCAAATCATATGCTGGGCATTGCTCTGACATCAACCCAAACACAAACATAAGTTCTAAAGAGTAATTGCACAGGTGTGTGCTCTTCAGTACTATGACTCCATTTCACAAATCTTTTACCAGACTGTTCTGTTATACTGTGTTTTAAGTATTAATTTAAATTCACTTTGATGAAAGTTTTAGGGTCGAAATCAAACAGTAATGAAAATATCATATGCAATGAATGTTTATAAATGCTACTAAATTATATGAATAAAAAGAAATATTTTAATTTAATAGTATGGGAATTGGTTTTAGGTCGAGGTCTAAGAATATTTATAAAACTAATTTAGCCTTGGCCAGATAGGTCAGTTGGTTGGAGAGTCGTCCGTTATAGGAAAAGGTTGAGGGTTTGATCCCTGGTCAGAGAACTTATCTAGTGGCTCAGTCCCAGCTGGGGCGCATATGGGAGGCAACCGATCAAGGTGTCTTTCTCACATTGATGTTTCTCTCTCTCTATCTCTCCTTTCCTCTATGAAATCAATAAACATATGCTCAGGTGAGGATTAAAAATGATAATAGTAATAATTTAATTCCTATTGATTACATAGATACTTTAATATTTCAGTTTTTATTTATTTATTAAGATACAGTTTAGAATAACATACAAAATCATTCTTATTTTGGAGTATTTCTGGGAAACACTCTTCACAGAAAACTTGGTTTAAATATCCAACTGTCTGAAATATACTAAAATCACTTAGATATTCTGTCCAACAAATGCTTATGTTTAGGGAAATGAGAAAAGTCCACTGAGATTAAATATTAATGCCTAATATTTCCAACTTTTGGTTTCCAAACTCTGTACAGCCAATATGAGCCTCTGTATAGTAGTCTGGGGCAAAAACTTTTATGTTCCTGTATTGCATCATATACATCAATAGGCTGTGAGTTGAGCCTCTGCTCATATCCTTTGGCTGGGTAGTCCATTCTCCACTCAGCAGCTAGAGGTATTCCAAGGGAAACTCGCTGCATAACTACGCATGTTCCTTAGGTAAGAACAATGCATATCTTTTCTCTTGCCCCTACTCCTGGATTTACTCTAATGTCTGCATTTAGTTAAATAGTTATTCAGCACCTCTGACCAAATGGGGGTTAATAAATAGCATTTACAATGTGTTAGACACTGCTCTAAATTCCCTGTATTCGCTATTTCATCTTCATTGTGCTACTATTATGTCTATTTTACAAATAAAGCAACTGAAGAACAGAGAGGTAATATAATCTGCCTGAGGTCACTCTGCCCGTGAAGAAGTATAGCAAAGAGTCCAACTCCACAGCCCTTGTTCCCAAACACTGTACTCATTGTTGTGCTGGGGCAGCGAGTGCAAATTGGGGCAGGGCATACAAAGAAAGCCCAGCCCCTGTCCTCAAAGTGTCCTCGGCGGGAGGGAGACGTATTTTCAATGGAATGGAAAAGGATCATAACACTGTCAGGTGTTTTTTAAGAGTGTCTATATTTTGAGCTTTGTAATCATTTCCTTGCATGTTTTGTTCATCTTAATCCTCACAAGAAGCCTATGATATCTTTGATTAGAAAATTAGGATAATTTTGCCCAGGATGAGAAAGAACAAATCCGCTCCTGGCTTCGGTCAGCTTGGAGCCAGTCTGGCTCTAACGACAGGCCCTAGTGCTCCTCTGTTGAATATGGAAGATTTCACGGAATGTGAGCATCAGACCAGTCCGTTCTGTGAGGGTGGCTGAGCGAGACAAAGACAGTTCCCTTCCGTTATCTGTCAGAGCAAAGACAAGAATGGCTCCGTGCAAACCATGAATTTGCCCAAACATCAGCCTCTCCCACCTAGTAAAGTGACTGCGTCTTTTTTTGTGTGTTAATTTTATCTTTAGGTCTACCTTGTTCCTCTAACCTTCTAGATAAGAAGTATTAAGATAGCCTACCTTGGAAGCTTCCCTGATTCTGATGGATTTCAATCCAGAGCAAAGCCACACTTCCTTGAATCCCCCCCCCCCCAAAACATAAGCCTTCCAGTGTATTCCTTGGTTGGAGGATATTAATAGAAATGAAGGTTCCACCAACATTCAGCAGACACCCTTACTATTGGGGCAGGAGGCTAGACTTAGTAACGATGTGCACATGGGAGACCCTTGAGATCTCTGCCTGTTCATGTGCTCAAGGGGTCACCCTGGCCATGGATGGTAGATTCGTTTTACTCTCAACTGAGTTCTGATCAATATTTAATTGTGGTGGTTCAGCATTGGATTTATTTATTTATTTATTTTTCACTTAGAAATAAGTTATCTTGGGATTTTTGAGTCATAGGATCAGATGTATGTTGTTTTTTGGTGGATTGTTTTCTAGCCTTTGTAGCATTTATTTCTATTGTTAGGTAGCAGCTAGGAATGGGCAGCCAGAGGGGAAATAAAGGCAGAGTCCTTGCTGTTATAATCTAAAAAGAACTTAATACAAGAGGCTAGAAGCAAAGGAAGGCATGTATCATCCATTGACCCAGCAGTCCTGAGCCTGGTTCAATAAGATTGCCAGGCCTTGAGAACACCACAAGCAAAATTATACTAGTACAGGAGGAGGGGAGAGTCCTCAAGACTGGGCTTCCTTCTGTAGGCTTCTGTAACAGTCTTACTAAGATTGCTGGGTGTCCCAAACATCCCAAGGCATAGAAGGTGGGAAGGGAGTCCTTGAAATTCTATGCATCATTTCCACTATCTAGGAAAGAACTCCCACACATACCTACATTTGGGTAGTCACATCCCCCGGGGGAAGGTGGCACCACCCTTACCCACTAATTGATATGTAACTCCCTCACCCCCATCCCACCAACTATGTAAGTCCTCAGAACAAAGGACCTGATGCCCCTTGCCACCCTTGCTCTTGCCACCCAAGCTCTTTCTTGCTTTTCAACCCCACCTTAGCTAGGCTAGTTCTCTTTCAGGAGCACTTAACACTGATAGACTTTGCTTGCACACTAATAGGCCTTCTGATCTGTAATTCTTTACTGTGTCGGCAAGAAGAACTGAGTTTCTCCAGTAACACCATCATCTGCTTTTCTAGTCTCCACGAAGAACAGTGTGTAAGGAGGGGACAGAAATAGACAGTCTATTACTGGACAGTCTATCCCTGAACCAGTGCTGAGGAAGGAGGAATTCAGGTGTCCTTACACTGGTGTTCTTTGAGTAAAAGTGCTTTAGATCACCATTTCAAAACGAGCTTTCCCTCAGTCTCGTGAGAAATGATTTATTTAGTTTCAGCTGCCCAAAGCCAAGAGTTTTGCCTGGCCCCTGATCAGGGCAAGTTCCAGAGATACAAGTTTGCACAAATACCAGCCTTACTGACTGCTGGGGTTCTCATGGGCACTTCTCAACCAGAAACTGCACCTCTTTCAGGCCAAACCCTGCTTCCTTAATGTTTTCGAAGTGTGACGGGTACTTACCCTCAGGTGACATTCCCCGGAGACAATTTGAAATTGCAGTGACTACTGAGGGAACTTTTGACATTAGCAAAATGTTTATTTGATAGCTCCTTTGGAACAAAAAGGGGAAGACAGTCATGAAGAGATTGTCTGGTCTACAGCAGATTATTTTATTTCATTAGAAGACTCCTCTTCCATTTCATTTCTAAACTTCAGGGTTCAATTAACTCTGGCTTTTAAATTTTATGGCTTGACAAAATTGTCATAGACTGTCTCTTTTGTGTGTATATATGTCAAAATGTGTTTTCCTGTGGGTACTGGAAATACTGTGAGGGATACTTTGTAAAGTATATGATTCTCAAATCAGAGAACGTGGCCCTCAATATGACCTGAGGATGCATTCCCACATGGGGACAGGGGTGGGGAGGCAGGGATTTCAAAAGGCATAAGGTGCCGATGATCATCAGTAAAGAGAAGGGCTGCTAGGGAAAGGAGATCATAAACTTACATTCTTCATTTTCCGATTGGTGGGGGCAAATGGAATTTCAATGGTAAGAACAAGGGGTAACATGCAGTTAAGCAGTTCTCAAAGTCCTAGTGCCCATTCAGGCGCACAGGACAATGGCTTTTGGTTGAGCAGTTCCAACACAGGGGGTGTTGCTTATCAGCCGTGCAGTGGGTCCACTGTATCAAGCATACTATCAGCACAGGGAGACTGCTCGCTCTGCAGGTGGTTTTTAAGCCTTGCAAACAACTTCAGAGCTCAAACTGCAAAATTTCACCTGTCGAGCCCCCAAATTATGACACTGTAGTTCCTGTAAATCCTCACACCTGTGTTTCTGAACAAATGGCTATAGATTGGCAGTTCTAATGACCCTCCCCTTGGATTCTATGGATTGGCAAGAGTGGCTCACAGAACTCAAAGAAGCATTTTATTTATTAGGTTGCCAATTTATTATAAAAGGATGTAACTCAGGAACAGACAGATGGAAGAGACCCGTAGGGCAAGGTGTGTGGGAAGGGCTGTAGAGTTTTTATGCTTTCTCCAAATGTGTCTTTTTCCTGGATTCTCCACGTGTTCACCAACTCACAACCTCTTTTAAATTTTTATGGACACTTCACTACGTAGCCACAAAGAATTAACTTATTGGACACGGGCAATTGAATCAAACTGCTGCCCCTCTTAACCTTCCTGGAGGCCAAGGAGTGGGACTAAAAGTTCCATCCCTCTAATCACATGGTTGGTTCTGGCAACCAGCCCCCATCCTCATTTGGGATCCCAAAGTAATCTCTGTAACAATTAGCTCCAAATAATGACAGCTCCCTAACTTTTGTCCCTGTTTCCAACTTAGGGCCAACCAGAGAAAGCCAAATATACGCCACCAACCAATCGCATAAGTCATCCTTCTTGTTAGCCTGTCTGCAGCTTCCGCATGCCAATAGCCTCAGGGCATACCTGAAACCTTCCCCTTTTTCTGCTATCAGTCTTTTCTACTCCTCTACCTGCCTTTTCTCTGCCCAAATTCAGGTGATGGTGGCCGACTCTCTTGCTATAGCAAGCTCTGAATACATAGCTTTTGCCTGTTCTCATGTGGTTGGTCTTCATTTCTTTTCACAAACTCCAATGTATTCGTTTTGTGTCTGGATGATTATGTTGTAAAATTCATCCATATTGTGTATAGATGTCATTAGGAAAGTACACATGGTAGTTGAGATTTTGGAAATTAATTCTTTTAAAAATGCTAATGTAGCCCTTGGTGCACCCTCCAGTTAGATGGTGGCGGTATTAGAGTAAGACTAAAAGGTTGCATTTGACCATGAGCCACTGTCAATAGTTTGGACCTCCTTTTGGACCTAGTAAAGAGTGACTGAAAGTCCATGGACCAAAAACAGTGACGCGATGAGTGCCGTACTTTAGGGAATAAACAGAGAATGGCTGGACTCACCCCATCATTCAACAAACACCCCATTCTGGGTAGCGTGGGTTCAAAGATGAAGAAAATAAAGCTCCTGTCTTCCTGCAGTTTACATTCTCATGGGAAAAGACAGATCAATGGATACAAAAGCCTAACATCAGCAAAAAATTAAAAAACAGGGGTTATTCTGGACAGTGTGGATACAAAGCCCCTGTCTCATGGAATTAGAATCCTAATGAGGAAGACTAGAAATAAATGAATACAAAAGCATAATTTCAGGTAGTGATAAGTTCTATGAAAATGCTAAAGGAGTGTGTGTGAAGGGCAAGGAGTTTACTTATATTTTTAGAAAGGGTGACCCGAGCAAAGAGGACAGGACATTTTAGGAGATCTGGGCCTTGGCCTGAATAAAATGATCCAGTAGGCCATGTGAACATCTAACTATACGAAAAGAATTTCACCAATTAGAACGGCACTGTGAACACCAGAGGCAGTGTAGTTGACGTACTTGAGGAAATCGAGAAAGCTAGCCTGGCTGGAGCAGAGTTAGAAAGTGCAAAAAAAGTTGGAAATGAAGTTGGAAAGGTAGCCAGGTGAGAAGCAATGTAGGCTCTTGAGGGAATGGAAAAAACTTTGCTTTTTATGCTTAAGGGCAGTAAAAATACTTGGCATTGATTTATGTATTAAAAGGATCACTCTGGCTGCTTTACCAAGAATAGAATGTAAGAAGCAAGACTAAGTAGTCTTGGATTAGCACAGTAGAGGGGAATACTGACATTATAAGCAAGGGAAAGAGGATGAAGTAATAATGGCGTTTAATGTCTTTCTAATGAATGCTAGCGTTAGCGTTATAAGATGAGAAGTCATGGCCCTAAAACGCTGGAGTCAGAGTAACTTCAAAACTGAATATGGATGGCTGCACGATTGAAGAGAATGGGGAAAACGGAAGGCAGCTCTGGGGCTCTGAAAATTGGTCGTTAGGAGGATGGTGGTACCATGACTTATAATACAAAATTGAGACCAGTTTGAGAGAGAAAGGAGCTGATGATACATTTTGATTATGGTAAGTATATCTCAATGAATATGTTTAGCTGTTACAGATCATAAATTTACTTTTGTCTTCAAAGAGAGAAAATTTGAGACCACTTTCACAAGTCTCGAGGAAAAAAGCAAGGAGTTATTATTTTGGGATAACTACTAAGGGCAAAAATGCTCACAGAAGAGTGGGGAATTAAAAGCCTGGGAGATAAAGAGATGTATTTGTAAATTCCTTTCGCAAAAGTGGCATTGCATGGGATATAAGAATGACTATGGGATTAGACTGCCAATGTTCAAATTCCTGCATGACTCTTTTCTAGTTACGTGATTTTCAGTTAGATCTTCTGGCCATAATTTATCTGAAAATTGCCATAATAGGACGTATCTGATAGGGCAGTTGTGTAACAGGAGTTGTGAATCTGGAGCTCATGCAATTTCAGAGCACTTGTGAACCTTGAATTGAAAAAAAATTATTCTCTTTTCTATTATCCTATAATGGAAATCTTTTCTTCAATGTTGAAGGCAGGCAGCGAAATAGGGCATTCATGCATATGATTTTGTTTCTAGGAGGAATGACAGACGTTTTCCATGTTATAGTACAATGGTAGTGGATATTTCAAAATACTATCATCACTACTTCAAAACTACCATATATATTACAATTGCTATTAAATATGCTGCTAGATGTGTATGGTTTCGGGATTTATCTACAGCCTTCATGCCACTTAGTAGGTCAAGTTTCTCACAATTGCACTCCTTGATCCATCTTATTCACACAGTGAAGTCTGAATGTTCATACATTGGTTCTCACATCGAGGTTGCCCCCAGCATTTCCCAAATACAAATGTTGGTTGAGCCACGAAGTGGAGGGAGGTGAATTTTAAAATTTTGATAATTGGTATTTAATTATAGTCGGTTCCTTTGTAATCCTATGTATCTAATTTATGCATTTAGAAGTACTATTTTAAGACTGGGTCAACAGGCTTCATCAGATTATCAAATGTGTTCATGATCCAAGTGAAAAAAATCTTGAGATAGAAGAATAAAAGTGTACATACGAAGCACTAGAACAGTACTTGGCCTCTATCAAATAGTCAATCAACAGTCTGTTGCTATTGTTCTCGGAATGTTCAGAGAGCAGGAAGCGAATGAAGTCCTATTCATTTTTGCATTCAAAGCGTTTGGTACAGTGCTTTACACGTTTGGCGCTCCAAGAATGCCGAGTGAATGACCAAAGGAATCAACGAAGCGGTTTGCAGGTTGGCTGGCTCCTCAACCAGAGCTACAAGGAACATCTGTGAAGTCTTGGGCGGTGACTAAGCCCACAGGTTCTCCGGATTATGTTAGAGGGCTTCAGAGGGCTGGGTGTGTGAGCTACAGCTGTGTCCCTAAAAATACACCAATGAGCATGGAGATTGCCATTGGCTAGAGTGGCCAGATCCTTACTAAATCCTCAAAGCTCTTCTGCACCATACAATGAGACATGTCTGTCTGTGGCTCCAGGTAGTGTTGGACACACAAGCCCTTGCGTATTCCTAGGTCCTAGTATTGGCTTCAGTAGCGAGATAGCCCTAGGTTCAGGTCAGCCAGCTAGAGAACCACGCGCCCCCGCAGCGCGGGTCTCGGGAAGACACGGGTGGAGGGCGAGGCGCAGCGTGGCGCGCGGAGGCCCTCTCCCTCGCCACGCCCACTTCCTGCCCCATCCCGGGCCTTTCCAGGTCCCCTCTCCCCGTGAACCGGATGCTCCGTCAGTTTCCTCCTCCGCGTCTGCGGCCGCAGCACTGCTCCCCGGCGAAGCCGCAGCCACCCACGAGGGCACAGGCAGGGCGCTCCGCACGGCTGGTCTGGCAGGTGTAGGGCGCCGTTAGGAGCTGGGCGCGCACGGTTACCGAGCGTGGAGGAGACACTGCCCTGCGGCGATGGGTGCCAGGGGCGCTCCTTCACGCCGGAGGCAGGCGGGGCGGCGGCTGCGGTACCTGCCCACCGGGAGCTTTCCCTTTCTTCTCCTCCTGCTGCTCCTGTGCATCCAGCTCGGGGGAGGACAGAAGAAAAAGGAGGTAGAACGAATCCCTTGGCCTTTCCCTGCGGGCTAGGGCGTGCTGGGGCGGCCGCGTTGCTAGGCAGCCGGCAGCCGGGCGTGGGCGTTGACGGCCTTGGGGCGGGACCCTAGTGGGCGGGGAACCTTTGGGCCGCACTGTCTCCGAGGTGATGTTAGCCTTGTTCTTTCTCTGAAAACGACGAAGCTTGCTTCGTGCCTGCAGCAGCTCACACCTTTCACACCCCAGGGGCTTTGGATCCTAAATTGGAGAAAGACCTTGGGCCCCTTTGACTCACCATAGTGGCTGGATGTGAAAATACCCTTTAGGAATAGCAAACCTGCAGACCTGTTTGTACCTTAGGCTCATGCTCTGGTCGTTATCCTTTTCAAACGGCAACAGAGCATATTGAGAATATATGTTATTCTGTATTCTTAATTATACATTTTATAGCTGTATTTTTTTATGTCGAACTCAATGTATAATTGTGACAGTAACCTCCTATTAAGTTATGCAAATTTTTTTGGTAAAGATCAGATCACCAGATTTCAATCTCAGTCCTCTGATGACTTTGATGAGGCCAAGGGTTGAAGTAACTGATTCTGTTTATTAGTTGTGGAGTTATTTGTGAATTAAAGTAATCCGTCTTTACCTTGGGTAGGCATTCAATCCAGCAAAATCAGAAGATATTTATTTTGGAAATGTCAGATTTGTGGTTGTACATAATTGTAGTAAGAGTATTTTCTTTCTATAAGTCAAGGTGGTTTTTCCTGGTTAACTTTCACACATGACTCAAAAGCTTACTTGGCTTTAAAATATTACCACAACTTTCTTGATATCTGGGTAGAGTGAAAAAGCGGCCTCACACAGACAGTGACTCCAATTCTCTTTCTCTTGACTCTGCCTGAAACAACTCTCAACTCAATTTTAACGTCTTCCCTTTAGCTTTTTTATTTTAACATGAAAGTGGGCCAAGTTCTGATAAGAGGTTTAGAAAAGAACCATTGTTAAATTAAAACTGTGCTTACAAAAATAAATTAGCCCTGGCTGGTGTAGCTTAGTGGATTGAGCAAAGGCCTCTAAACCAAAGGGTCACTGGTTCAATTCCCAGTCAGGGCACATGCCTGGGGGTTGTTGGCCAGGTCCCCAGTAGGGGGCGTGCCAGAGGCAACCACACATTAACATTTCTCTCCCTCTCTTTCCCTTCCTCTCTCCTAAAAGTAAATGAATAAAATCTTTAAAAAATAAATAAATTAAAGAAATGTCTTCTTAGCATTCGGTATTTATATACCATGTTTCAAGAGTTTCAGATTTCATAGTTTTTCTCAAGAGATTAAAAGTAGTTTTTTATGATGAGGGACACCGTAGAAATTGTTTTATCTCCTAGAAAGGTCATGGTGATCACAGCAGTTTTCAGTTGAAAGAAAAAACTAAAAAGTCTAAAAAGTGTGTATCTGTAAAGCATCTTAGCATCTCCAATTATGACTACTTGTGTGAAAACATTTGTTAATCTAGTATAATTATAAATTACGATAGTATTTCCATTAAAATCTCTTTTAAATGAAAAATTAAGGAGAAAATTTTTGAGGATCAAAAAAGATCGTGTTCCAAATCTGTTTTTCTTTCTTTTAAACAGGAGAGTCTAATACAGGTATACCTCGTTTCATTGTACTTCACAGATGTTACATTTTCAATGAATTGAAGGCAAGAGCCTCCAGACTATCATTATCTCCAAGGTAGCTTGTATTATATGGTGGTTTGCAGAATACACCAGTTTTATTTAAAGAAAAGTGAAGAGCAAAACGACGACTTAAATAGTTGATATTTTGATACTCTGCTCAGTGAACATGCGTATCCCTGAAATCTTGTTCAGTTCTCTATCTAGTACTCAGTTCAAAAACCATGGTCTCTTCCAATAGTAGGGGGAAATAAACATTCTCCATTGGAAATGAGAAGAGGTTGCTCACCAGTGTGGTACTTTTCGAGGGGTGCTCCAGGATTGTTTTGACCATACGGGGCTTTTTCCTTTGCTAACTCTAGAAACATCTGCCCGATATGAGATTTAACACAACTGAACCAAAAAGTATAGCAGTTGGAACTTAATTTACTGTGTCACGTATTACTGACGTAAGTACCAGGTGGACTTCGCATCAATGATGTATTCCTTCATTCTGGGGAAAACAAATCGAAGTCTAAAGTCGAGCCTGGAATCAAGAGTGGACCTTAGTTGCTTTTAAGGACGTAATAATTATGACAGTAATACTTACGACCATAGGTTTTTGAGTCAGACAAATGGTTCAGTTACAACGCAGCCCCTAATTGTATGACATCAGACAAACCGCTTGCCTTCCTTGAATTTTAGTTTCTTTGTTTTAAAATTCAGGTATGATACCTATATCTCAGGGTTGACTTTTTTTCACTGTTCATTCTGCCATCGCAGCGAAACATATCCTCAAGACTTCTCTGACTAGTGCTGCTTTGAGGAGTGCTGTTTAAATATGGTTGGAATGTCTGTAGGATGTAATCCAGAGTTCTTCGTGTGCTATTTAGTGCTTTTCCTGAGTGAACCTTTGTGTGACTCTTTGGTTTTATGTTTCACCACTGGTCCTTGCTTCCCTCCAGTGTCATCTCAGGCAGGTGATCCCATCCTCCCGTTTCGGATGGGGGACTCCTCCTCTATGCTCACATCGCTGGATTTCTGAACTTATTTCTTTAGAGCACTGATGTGAATTTGTGTCTGTTGTCAGTACAGATGAGACCCTGGCAGTGGGTGGCTGAAGTGTTGTTGAGGTTTCCTATCGGGAATGATGGGGATACAGGGTAGGGTGTAAGACTGTTGTGTGGACTTCATCCGATGCTCAGAGTAATGGGAGGTGAAGGGTAGTAACCAAGAGTTCATCAGATGACAGCGTCTAAAAATGGTAGGTAATGTTATATTTTTAAGGTATGACTCATAAAGGAGCAGGATACAGAACTGAGAGGGAGCTAACTTCACTGTCCTTGCTCAGTGAGAGTAAAGGAGATGAATGGTTTCCATTTCAGTAGCTGGAGGGTCTGACAGAGAGATTAAGGGAACAAAACTTATTACAGATATGTAAGATGTAAGGAATTAGTTGGGATGTTCAAAATCTTACTTAGGTAAAAATTTCCTTTGATTTGGTGACAGTATTGTAGTCAAAATGAGAAATTGTAAGGCAGTGAATGGTATAACCTTCATTTTTTTCCCTCACATCTTAACTTTCAAGGTCTCAAACCAATTTTCTGATGTTAGGACATTTTTATGAATCAGATACACTTTTCTATTTTTGCAGTGTTTCATAGATGTGTGGAACATTGCTTCTGTTGAAATCGATCTTGTAGAAATCTGGTAACATTTGATGTTTTACAGATTGCAGCCTCATGTTTAACGATGTCAACATTAGCTAAATTTCTTGTAGACTGTTTCAGCCATGGATAATTTTATGAGGTACACACCAATATGAATTTATAAGAATTTGTAATTTTGTGATGAAAAATACACTGCCACTGTATGATGTGTGAATATAAATGATCAAAGCCATTAACAGGTAGAAGTACGAATCACTTTTTCAGTGAGCTTTCGTACCGAAGAAGGACCTGGAGAAACAGCAGCAGTAGCCACCGGGCAGGAGTCTGTCTTCAGAGATTTTCGGAGATAAAAGCTCTTCCCAGCATTACCGAACTATGGCCCGAGGTTAAATACTGCAGTGATTTACCAACCGCTGTTGTCACATGGATTTCTTCTCAGATATGATCATTAGTAGATTGTGTGTCAAATGCCCTGGTCTAAAAGAGCCCCATTTCTTGGAGAGTGGTATAGCGAGTACCAGAACTGCTTCGCAGTTTGTCCTTCCGTCACTCCCACATGCTCCTCTTGAGACGAGCATTAAGAAATGGCATATGAACACAAAGATGGTTTGTATGTTAGTTTTATTTTTTATTGTTCCTTTTCTCTTTTTCATAAATACCTCATTGGCATTGTCTTTTTTTTTTAATTGAATGTATTGGGGTTGTCTGTTAGTTTTCCATCAATGCATGACAAATTACTACAAATTTAGTGACTTAAAATGATACTCATTGTTTATCTCATAGTGTCTCTAGGTCAGAAGCACGGCATAGCTAGGTTTGCACAAGGCACAAAGTCAGGCGTGGCTGGGCTATATTCTCATTTGGGTCTCTGGGTCCTGTTTGCATCTCGTTCAGGTCATGGGCAGAATTTGGTTTTGAGCAATCTTAGGACCAAGTTTCCTATTTCCTTGCTTGACTTCTTTCTGGGCTCTTTGAGCCACCCTTAGGTCTTTGCCCCTTGGGCCCTTCTGTGGGCAGTTTCAGACACGGTTATTATGTATTTGCTGTCTTCCAGGCCAGCAGGATCCTCTCTCTGAGACTTGACTGGCTTCAAAAATGCTGGTTAGGTTTGGCCCACCCAATAGAATCTCCCTTTTGAGTAAGTCGAAGGTAACTGATTCAGGACTTGACATCTGCAAACCTTTGGCCTATAATTATGGTAACATAACTATGGGCGTGCTGTTCCATCGCATTCACAGTCTCGTCCACACTCGTGGGGAGGGAACTGTACAAGCCTGTGGGTCACTGGGATTATTTCAGAATTCTACCTACTAAAGTGGGTGAGCTTACACTTTTGAGATTTTTATAGGTATTTAAATGGTGGCTTAAACATAAACAGGTGTATAAAGCTCATCGTTCTGAAATTGCATCGTATTGAGAAATAGTTACTCGCAAAAATAAGTAGTTAGAATTGATAAGAATTATTTTAAGCAGTTCACTCATCTTGTGGCCTCAGGATACCAGTGAAGTTTCACCAGTGAAGTTTCAGGATACCAGATAAATAAGTTTGGAAGAGCAATAGATACTTCCATTTCACAGGAGAAACTAACAATTAAACATTAAAAAGGAATTAGGAAGTTTATAGAAATGTTCCCCACCCCCTGCCTGTTATAGGACAAACCACTATTCTTCTATCAGATCTGCATGGTTTCAAAGTAGAAAACTTAATTATTTTGAGTGTTAAGTGCAGATGTTTTTTTGTTTTTTGTGGACCTGCACAGGCCGCATAGCTGTGGGACCTGCATTTCCAAACTGTGCTCATTAACACTCTAGAGAATATTAAGAAGATACCCAAGTTGAGATAGCCATATTGTTTTTAAGTTAACATTGCTCTGTCAGCTAAACCAAAAAAACTGAACAGTGCTTTCTTGTCTCTTATATTTGAAATAGTCACAGTAGCACCTTGCCTTCATTCAGCCTCCAGTTGGTATTATGAAAAGTAATTTATGGAATTTATTGTCTGCATTCTCATTACTAAGTCTGAAAAGGGTAAGATGTCAAGATGATGCCTTAATACAACCAACACTTTATTTGGCATTATCCCACAGTGGTTGAAAGATACCTGCATCTTTGTAATAGCCACTTTCGCTTGTGCATACACAATGACGCCGAACGTGTTTGTCAACAGCCTTGAGAGAGCTGTTTCTGCTGCTTTCTTGCCATGGTTTTAATATTTTTTATCATATTTTATTGTATTCTGTATTCTTTGATGGTGTACCAGAGTTGTTTACCACATCAGTTGTTTTCTTCTTCTAAATAGACACCAGCTAGACCGCATTTCCAACGTCCTCTACACTTGTGCAGGGCGATGTGAGAGTCCTGGGCAATGGAGTGTGACTGGAAGTGACAGGAGTCATCTCTAGCCTGGCCTGTAAGGATTTGCCCCTTGCCCTGGCTGGTGTAGCTCAGTGGATTGAGCGCGGGCCTGTGAAGCAAAGGGTCGCCAGTGCGATTCCCAGTCAGGGTACATGCCTGGGTTGCAGGCCAGGTCCCCGGTTTGGGGCGCATGAGTGGTAACCACACATTGATGTTTCTCTCCTACTCTTTCTCCTTCTCTTCCCCTGTCTGAAAATAAATAAGTAAAATCTTAAAAAATATATATATATTTGCCTTCAGCTTGTGCTGTTGCATCACAGGCTTCCGGAGAGGACCTGCGCTCCAGTGCAACCGAGTTTCGGTGGGAGAAAAGGAGGAGAAGGCCACTGTTCTCGGGAAGAGTGGAGGTGGATTCAGGAGACCTCTGCATTAGGTTTCTATTGTTGCTGTAACAAGTTAGCACAGACTCACTGGCTTAAAAGGACACATTTATTATATTACAGTTCTGGAGACCGAAAGTCCAAAATCAGCCTCGCTGGGCTGAAGTCCAGGCGTCTGCAAGGCGGGTTCCTTGTGGAAGCTTTGAGGGGACAGTCCACTTCCCTGTCTGTGTCAGCTCCTGGAGGCTGCCTAGTCCTTCCGATCCCTTCCCGAGAGGCATTCTCTGCGGTTTTCTAAGCGGAACCAGCAGTAAGGTTCCCTTGCTAATTGGCACATGGAATTGGAAGGTTGCCCATCACTTTTGGCATGAAAAACTCGGATGTACAGAAGCTAAGCAGATAAACAAAGAGAAGAGATTTTCATTGGTTCGATAAATATTTGAGTACTGACTCAGTGTTAGCCTTTGTTCTAGATGACACCAGTGCAGAAAACAAACAAAAAGGGGAAAAACCGTCGCCCTCCTGGACCGTCTCTGGCTACAGGGAGTACGGACAGCCCCGAGTTCTTGGGTCCGGTTATGTTTGACGCCAGACCGCTCTCTCCCCTTCCTTGTTATGTGTTTTTCCACAGCCCCTTTTCACCCAGGCTAGATGGAACTAGGCTTATGTCATTTTTAATTAAAGGAGTTCAATAAATATGAAAGCCATTTATCATTTCTCTCAGCTTTGATTAAGAAGATAATACAGAATTTAAACTATATAAATAAATTCAAATTGGTGAAATACACACTTATCTTTATAGTGCAGGTTCCGCATGAAGACGCTGGCCAAGCCAGTCCTATCCCCTAGGTAATTTTAGCTCCTTCCATTGCCATTTTGGGGTGGTATTTTGATCCTGGAAGATATTCCTGTCTTTTTTTTTTTTTAATCTTTTATCAGATTTAGCTGAGAAATTCAGCATTTTCCTATTAAGGGAGCCTAACTGGCATTTAGATCTTCAGATCCTTAATCCACTTTTTGGTCTCTTGTTCGTTTTTGTGTACTCACTTGATAGCTGCCTCCTTCCCTCCTTCCATCTTCCACCCCACCATCGAGGCCTCCAGGGATTTACCTGCCACATTCCTCATTGTTGTTACCAAAAGGACACAGCTATGATTATATTATAAATGTGAGTACATTGGATGAGTGTGGGTAAGTGCACCAGAGGCATCCTTCTTTCTCGAGCGCTCCACTTCTGTCCCTCTGTGCTTGGCTGTCCGCTGCCCTCATTTCTCCCCCAGGGCAGTGGGAGTTCATCAGCTGGTCTTTTTTTGCTCAGATCTTTTTCTTAAAACTGGAGGCTCTTTTTCCGTTTCCATAGGTAGGTCAAGGTAGGCTTGGGAAATAGATGTGGTTTAATAAGCTGTTCAGCTGCCTCTTCACCCTGTGAGAGTAATTTATGTGTTGATAATTTTTTTTCTGGTAACTCTGCATCACAAAGCTTACTTTAGGGTTTTTAGTCGCTATTGTTTCCTTAAAGGCCAGAGCTCATTTTGTGACGAGTGTTGTCTCATTCCTCTTGAGTGGGAAGGTTTGGAGGGGTTGCATTGTGGTCCCAGTCAGTGTGGCCTGCTATATGAAAGTACCGTAGGCGCGGTGGCTTTCAAACCACAGAAACCTGTTTCTCGCAGGTCTGCAGGCTGGGCGTCCAGTCAGGGTGCCAGCAGCATTGCGGTGGCAGGTGGCGACTTCTCATGTCATCCTCACGTGGCACTTAAGGGGCAGGAGAGCTCTCTGTCCTTCCCTGAGGCGGTCATCCGGTTCGCCCTGGGGACCCGATCACCTCTCAGTACCATCGCTTTGAGAATTAGGGTTTCAACTTGTGAGTTTTGGGGGTGACACACATATTCAGTCTCCCGCAACCACCTTAGAGAAATAGGTCAATAAACCATTTTAAGCTAGATGTTACACTTAGTGTTCAAACGGGTTTTCGGGTAGGTGTAAATCACTTAGAAGACATTTACAAGGATCAGCCAATTAGAACCTAGTACGCATGTCTCACTTCTTGTAGTTAGAAGGAATGTCTCCTGCTGTGGACTCACTATCCTTGTGTTACTATATTTTAAGGTTTTTTGGAAGGAGAAAAGCTCATTTGACTTTTGGGATTTTTTTTCCTACTAAATACTTAGTTATTATGTAACCTTTTCTTTAGAAAAATTTTATATTGTTTTGTAAACTTAATCATCAAAAGCAATCAGCATTCTTTAAAATATACTAAATACATTAAATAGTGTCCTTTAAAATACACATTTTATTCAATCAATTGAATAATTTTTGTGTATCTTCATATTTTTGTGTATCTTCTGTATTAGGGAGTAATAGGACTTTTGTAAAGTTTATTCCTTTGTGTGTTTGATTCTTCTTTGTTTTGAGAAGGACGGAGGCTCCCTTGTGAAGTGGCTGGTGTCGTGGTACTAAAAGACTAAGCTATAATCATTTAATTTCATTTTGAAATGACTATTTAAAATTGTCCTTTTTCCTAGTGAAATGGAATCTCTTCATGGAAACTAACTGAAATATTAAGAAGTTAAATATATAATGTATGTGTATATGTATGCTATTTAATTAAGAGGGTAATATATATTTTATTTCAGAATTCTTCAAGATGTACTTTTACAAATATATAATTTATATTTTTGGTAGGAATGATATATGTTTTGGACTTATAAATGGTACTTTTATACACTAAATTAATGTGAATTTTAAATCTAGGAAAGAGTTATAAAAGTTAATCAGAAATTTATAATTTATATATTAAAATATGTATTAATTGCAAATGAATATAATGGCAACTGATAAGATTACCAGTTTCAGATTTTGAGACTGACTTTCGTATATTTTTTCTTGTTGAAATTTAAAACTATGAATATACTCATTACTTACTTGAAGCTACTTAGCACAAAAGTTGTCTTTTTAATTTTTCTAAGTAAAAATTTGTATTAAAGCAACAAATCAGAGTTTTTGAATGATGTGTTCAGAACTCTTGCTTTCTTAATTGTGAGAGACTAAATTGTGAGTTCATTTGTCAACAGACCAGCTTCCTTTTTCTAGGTAATTAGGAAATTCATTGCTTTTTCTCTCAGGTGGTGAAAATGGAGCTAAATGAAATTTTTTGTTATTTTTTGAAGAATGAGACTTAAACCAGTTTTTACAAATTCTTTTTTGTCGTTCCAACACCTTTCTTTATTACTTGTGCACCCAAATGGGTTGAGGACACCGTCATGCTATAAGGAAGGACACTTTGACCACTTTGAATATCTACAACTTTATCGTGTTTCTAAAAATGCATATGAACATTTTTAAATTGGCAATTCAATCATGGAAGTTTAAAGAGATTGAAAGTTAAAGATGCTGTAAGAAAACTTAAAGATACATATAACTCATCATCAGAATTGGAGTACATTCGGGAGGAAAAGGAGATGCGGGGAATAGTGACTGCATGGCAGTAGGGGTGAACGAGGACTCTTCCCAGCACATCTAATGCAAATAGCGTGAATCGTGGTGTTTCGTAAGGACGCGGAACAGTTTACATGTTTAAAGAAGCAAACTTACCATCTTGCACTGTGCAGCCTAGAGTTAAAAATCAAAATAATATTTTATTTGATGCGAATCAAGTCAGGACAGTTTACAACTGCTTAGATGTTTTCAAGGTGGGAAGCATGTTTTGAACTCTCTAATTTTCATTTGGTTACGTCTTGCTGTGTGCCTCTCTCTCCTACTTGAAGAGCTGTCGTCGTTCTCCTTTAATTCGCCAAACGTGGTTTTTCCGGTTCCTTGAACAAATTTGTAATAGCTACTTTGACGTCTTTAAGTCCAGTAGCTGGGCCCAGTCAGAGATAGTTTTTTTCTCACCTGCTTTTTCATTTTCTGTGCAAGAAAAGATTACACTTTTCTGTTTCTCTTCATGTCTTTTTGTTGTTGTTGTTGAAAGCGGAATTTTGATATTTGAGCATCTCTGTATTCTGACCGCCCTCCTCCTTGTCCAGATCAACATTATTGTTTTACATTTTTTATAATATTTGCTAGTGGCTGGCCTGAATCAATTCTGTGGAGTGTGTTTTTCCTGCAGCGGTCAACCTCTGATTATAATGCTTAGTTTCGTGCCCCCCTTGTTTTTGTTTGTGAGCCTGGCTTCCTAGGAATTGCCAGTTCTGGGTTAGAGGTTGTGATTAAGAGCCCTGACCCACCAAGTCTTCCAGCCTTGCCATTGATCTGTGTGTGGTTGGCGGGACGTCTTCAAAGTCTGGGGAGTTGTCCTGTCTGCCCCGCATTTAGCCCGGGATCAGCAGCCGGCAGGCACTTTTTCTGGTTGTTCCTGAGCGTGTGCAGTCTTGCAGACCACCAGGGGTGAGTGTAATCTTTGCAGGACAGTTTGGCTATCTGTTTCCCTGAATCCCTCTGTTAAATTCATGACTAGTGCATTGTTTTTCTTGCTGCTTCTGGTGTGTGTTTTTAAAAATCCAGTTGCTTGCCAGTGTAACCTGTTCCACAGAATGCCTCGGGCAGTGCTGTGGGGTTGCAGGTTCTCATGTGTTGCTTCTCTTCTGGACGGAGCCTTGGGTGAACTGTCTAGGAACTGGGGCTGGGGTTCCCCCTGAGTAACACCTCCACTGGAGGAGTAGGAGTTAGAGGGAATGGGGGCCTCTGGTCTTCCCAGCTTGTCCCTCCCAGTGTGAGCCCCCGCCTCCTTCACTGTGATCAGGGGCAGGGTGAGGAAGGGAACGGTCCTCTCTCAGACTCTGCCTGGCAGGGAACCCCTGCAGAGCAGCATTTCGGGCTGAAATGCCACACGTTCCTGCTGTTCTCACCAGGATCTGGTGAGTCATCTCCAGTGAACGAACGCTTCTCAATTTTTTTTGGCATGCCTTTAGGCCTCAGAGAGTAGAAAGTATTGTTTTTGATACTTTTCACCAGTATCATTCTCTTTTGCTCAGGAAGAGGCTCTGCCAAGCTCCCCTCACAGCCATTTTGGAAATCCCGACTACAGAAACCGTTTCACAGATGCACCAGGCAGCCGACAGGCGCTGGCACCAACACAGGGGAGGCTGAGTGACTTAAGAACGCCATGAACTAGCTGGTGAAGAATCGGGCCCTTTTTAAGTTTTTCTTCCTGATTTTAGGTTCTACTCATTCTACAATTACAGTGGCTTCAACCTATTGACAGTATTATTAACATAGTGTAAAAATTCCACTTTGAGATGACGTGGCATGTTGTGAAACCAAACTAGCTGGGATGTGGTTGGCGGGGCTGTGAAATCTTCCTTTCCACTGACTGCCACGGCCCATCCGAGTGCGAGTCTAGATGGGTGGCCCCCCCCTCTAATGGTTGGTTCCCTGTGTGTCTGCAGCTGCTCGGGGAATTTTCTCCCCGATAGGGGAGGTCAGTTCTTTTTTTTTTAATATATTTTATTCATTATGCTATTACAGTTCAGTTCTTGTGTGAAGAACACACATCTGTGGTAGTTGTACTGCCCAACAAAATTGCTAGGACCTGTCAAAATTATTTAATTGTTTATTAATATATGGCATAAAATATTTTTAGTGATTTAAAATATGAAAAGTAACAACTATAATGTGCACCGTCTTACAGTAGTTCTTTTTTTCCCCCATGTTATTTCTTTGGTTTAAGGCATACACAGTTGATACGTCATTAAAATTGTTAATCTCAGCAAAGCGTTGATTTAACGGCAGACCGATCAAGGAGGCGAGGAATGTTTTGTTTTCTTTCTCTTCGTGTTATATTGTAAAAGTGGGGAAAGATTCAACTTACAGGCATTTTCTATAATTCTTTTATTTGTTTTAACTCATTGATAACTTATGAAATGTTTACTAGTACCTGTACAGGTGTGTACAGTTTCGGAGGAATCTAAAGGCGAAGCCAGCACGTCCCACTCAGAGACTCTGTTTAGCGAGGAAGGCGTATCCACAAGCTAACACAGACAACATGGTCTGCACAGGGGGAGTCACTTTCCCATCTGTAAGGATAAGTTCCTATCCCTGTGTGCTGAGAGCCGGAAAGGTTTCAGAGTCAGGCAATTAACTGAACTCCGTCCTGACTAATGAGGAGGGGTTAGACATGTTGATGAGAACTGCGGGTTAAATATGGAGTGTGTGTAGCATTGTTTATAAGATTAAAAAAATGGGAAAAACATGTATGGCTATCATTAAGAGAAACAAAAAAATAATATGAAGGGATTCTCTACAGCAATGGAGATAAATGAATTATTCCTATATGTGTTAACATGCGTAGGTTTGTTTTTTAAAACAAAATTTTGATGTAAAAATTTTAATATGGTATTGGAAGAGGACATTAGACGTGAGGATTTGTTTCTTTTTGCTCTTATATTTAGATTGCAAAAGTGAGCCTTTGAATAGCGGTGGACGATTGTGGTAGCAGAATGGAAACTCCATTAATATTTAGGATCGTGTTACTCTGAAATAACTTAATTTGTCTATTTCTGGCCTGTTTATCACCAGAAAAGCTCAAAACTGTATTTTACTAGACCCAGGAAAAATGGTTTTATTTGTTGAGTTTATATTGGGTTTTTGTTTCTCTTTTCTCTAATGGTTCACTAAATCAGATTTGAAAATTCTGGGATTGCTTTCTTCAGTCTTAATAAAGACATACATACAACCCTGGTTATTGAAGAACTTTTGATACATATTCCAGGTAATTTTTCTGAAATGACCTAAGGTATTCATCAGTAAAGATAAATATAGTGGTAACTGCAAGTTACAATATAATGAAACATCCTCATTTTCTCAAATACCAGTCTGACCAAGAGTGAGGATTAGATTGAAGTGAAGTGAGTGTAGATTTCAAAAGAGTAGAATCAGTCAATAGATGGGAAGATTAGTACCGGGCCGGGCCGGGCCGGCAAAGAGGCATGTGGTCACAGATGCCCTGCCCGGCTGCACGCACCATTTCCTCTCAGAGGTGTCGCAGTGTCGCGTCCTTCGGCTGCTCTTTCTGGATGTCTCTTTCACTGTCTCTTTCCAGGGGGCGGTGACTGTTGTTCTGCTGTTCATTAAGGGATGCAGGTGTACATTCCAAACAACATAGAAATGTATAAAGTAGAAATGAACATACCCCTGTAACCTTCTCCTCTAGAAGTAACCCAGTTAGCTGTATCATTTCAGATATTTAGCATGTATGTGAAATAAGTTGAACAAATAGGCACAACTCATGTATTTCGAAATATGAATTAGTACTTTAAACAAAATGCTGATAAGTATTCCTATCAATTACTTAAAGGTAAATTGTGAATATCCTCTTAGGTGAGTCTGTCTCATCTCATTAATGGCTGTAATAGAGTTCTATTCTATGCCATGCTGTGATTAACCAATCTTCTTTTCACAGGCACACATAAGATTAACAAATATTTGCAATTACGAACAGTGGTGCAGCGAATGTCCTTTTACATAAGCACGTGTGCCGTGACTGATCATTTCTTCAGGAGAAGTTGTTGGAAGTGTTATTGCTGCACTAAAGGGTGAACTCATTAACATTTTAGGTGTATCATTTGGGAGACCTTGAAAGATTATACCCGTGTATATCCATGTTGTGTCCCTTAACATTTTATAGTGGTATTTTTAATATACCATGACATTTGTCAGTTAAATGAAGCAAAATATTTGTATAATATTTTTACCAAATGAATATTAGCACTAAACATGGGGATTTATAGACGCACTGCTTCCAAGTTTTAATGATAAGTGTTTACCCTGAGCTGCTGTCTCTGATCACAGTAGTGAAGGTTTTAAAAAGGGTACGTCTGCCCAAGTGGGTGGGGACGGGTGTCTGCACCAAGGACCGTGTCAGCCATGAGAGTGTTCTGTTCATTCTATTTCTGCATTTCCAGTCAAGTGGAAGTTCACCGGTAGCTTCTCCTTTCCTGAGTTCTTTATTTTGATTTATCTCCTGGTTGGAGCTCATCCTCAAGTAGTTCCCCCCATCCCAAAGGGTCTAATTTGTACTGAATTCATTAATTTTTTGCTTGCTTTGCTACCTTACATTACTTTTGTACTTTTAATAACCAGTATATTTCAATATGATACGGTCTTGATATTAAAGGGATAAATGGAACAATAGTAGGGGCACCTCCTTCTGCCCTGGGGGCTGGCATGAAGGTAGGGTATTTTCTCCAATGTTCCGCAGTGATTTCTATGTAAAGCCCCACATGAGAAGGCTCTTTGGAGATGTGGGGGCTTCCAGTTTCTGCACCTGTGCTGGTAATACAGATTGGAGTTAGTAGGTAGCCGTGACCATTTTAACGCCTTTTATACAAAATAACCAGGCAAATCTTTTGCTCTACCCAAAATATTTGACTTGTTCCTGCCATTTGAAAGTAATTTGGTAGGCCAAATAGAATTTACGTTGATGAAAGGCATTGGAAAACATTTTTAGTACATTTAAAGCTTTGCTCTTGGCCTGTTTTCTGTTGGAGTCCATTTAATTTTTCTTGGTTTTAATAATTTAACCATCACAGATTTTACTGATTAGTTTGTGTGACTTAGGAATAAACTTGCTAAGAAAAATCATCTCTCAGTTTTGCAGTGTATAAATAATTGATGTTTTTGTTTTTATGTATTCTCGTAGTGAAACGTTTTCTTCAGCTGTGACACATAGTAGGTTGCTATCAGTAGTGAGGAGTTCTCTAGGAACCTGCCTTCCAGGGCAGTACAGACTGTTTCGAGATATAATGTGTTGTTATGACGGGGTGTCTGCTCTGCTCTGGAAGGGAGGGAGATAGAGAGAGAGAAACATCAATGTGCAGTTGCTGGGGGTCATGGCCTGCAACCCAGGCATGTGCCCTGACTGGGAATCGAACCTGCAACACTTTGGTTCACAGCCCATGCTCAATCCACTGAGCTATGCCAGCCAGGGCTTCAGGGACATTTTCTGAGGTGAGGTCAGGCTGATAAAGCCACTAAGCACAGGAGGGTTACTGGACACACTTTTACTGTGTCTCTAGAGATGGTTCACTTAACTGAATACTGCAGCACCGTCAATGGAAGGTTTCTCCTTTCTAAACAAAATTGAACATTTGAATAAGAGTTTTCTCAAATAACTTGATGTCTACATTTTTCATTTAGATGTGAGTTAAATGAGGTGCTACCCTCTTTGACACGTTGGGCTTTAAAAAAGTGCGTGTGAGACTCTCCCCACACACCAGCTTTTAGGGATTGAGCGCTGGGTTCTCTCTGATGTGCTTGACACAGGCCAGGCGGATTGGTCTGAGGTTTTCCACTGCTCCTTTCTTTTAATTTCAAAAGGCTGGATTTATTGAAAGGATTTTGAATCTCTTACTCTTTCATCTGTGAAGTACTGGGAGGTGAGATTTTCCAGGGGAGCGTTACATTTCCTGCAGAGGTGCCATAATTTGCTGAGCTCTTAACTGATTAAACTACTTGTTGGAATCGATGCCATCTTTATGGCATGGGTACTATATGCACTTTATGTCTTCCGTCAAAATAGGCTATTTCCCTATTTATTGTGTGGCTCACTGTGGTCTTCTGAGTGCTCGTAAGGCTATTGGTGACCTTCATTGAACATCGGACATTTTTTTTAATGTTCATTGGGTGATGTAGTGATTGATCTGTGATAATTACCATTTATATTTTATTCAGATCTGAGAATTGTATAATATTAAGGAAAATAAGTAAGTACTTTTAGGATCACATAATTTCAGGAATTGAAGATGAGTTTTCTCCCAGATGCAAACAGCACGCACCTGGCCACTTCTCTTTGATTCAGCAGCGGGCATTGAGTGCGCCTCTTGGAAGGTGAAGCCTAGAAGAGTAAAGACTCCAATAAAACACAAGGGGGACGGGAGGGTCATGACGTTTCCGTGTGTCCTCAAGAGCTGCCTTCAGCAGGTACGCCCCGTTCTCACCCCAAGTCTGTGTCCGGTGAGTCACTGTGGACAAATTGTGTCGTGGGTATTGTGGTGGTCATGAGCACCCGAGTAAACACTGTGGGAGAGTGGTGCGTGGGCACGTGAATGGCTGTTCTTCTGGGAGGAGGTCTCTTTTGTTCAAGACATGATACCACATCCATCTCTGTTTTGGTGCATCTAGTCATCATTAAAGGCACCTAGGGATAAAAGGCTGGAAACAGATATATATGACTATATGAGTATTAGATTAGTGAGACTTTTTTTTTGTATGTAAGCTTCATTTTGGAATGAGCCATTTTATTACAGTTGTTTCTGAAATGTATTATTTCTTTGTATTTTTTATGAACTGGTTTGTCAAAAATGAGAAAGTTTGAGTAATATCATATGTCGAGGACCAATTTGTTTATTATAGTGAATTGCCTTAAAATTCAGCTTTTTAAAAAACATTAAGGTAAAAATACAAGACAGATGGCTGGGCACCTATAGTTAATGTGACTGACTCTCTTACCTTTGTGAATAGGTGAGACCTACTAGCCCTTGCTTTTTACAATGTAATAGGTAAGGACAGGGTTTTTTCTTGAAGATTTTAAGTATTAGGTATCTTTTTCCTTTTCAGATATGGGGGACTTATGACACCTGTGTTCCTATTTTCCAGCCTTGTGCCAGTAGCAGACGGCTCACATGCTCTTTACATAGTACCAGGCTAGGTTTCCTCGGTACTAAATTTAAGTAGCCATTGCCAACCAATTAGTGTTCACAGAAATACAACCTTTCATGCCGTCTCGTCTGAGCTGGCACTGAGCCACTTACTTAACAGCAAAGCCACGACCATAACATCAATGTCAGTGATATTTTTTACTGCTCCAGCTTCATTGCTGTAGGGTCTCGTGAGCAGGATCTGCTGTACTCCTTCCCTGTTCGTGTTCCATAAATTTAACACAGTGCTTGTCAAGTAATTAGTAATCTGCAATGCTTGTTTATAAATTGAGCACAGTGCTTGTCATGAAATAAGTACTGAGAAAACATTTGGCAGCTCTAAGATTTAAGGTATTAATGAGATTTTAAAAATCCTCACTGTAGATGTTCCTCTAGCAGCCTGATCACTGTTGCCGATAGAAATTGCCCCGAAGAGAAGGGAACGGAATTTGAGTGCCTGTCCTTTGCAGGATGATGTGCTACGAGTTTTCCATACATTCATTCACTTAATTTTACCAACATCATTGTGAGATATTATGTCAGATTTAGAGATGTAGGAACTGAGATTCACAGAAAAAATGTGGTCAGGTCACACTGCATGTTAATGAAGAATCACCATGTGAACTTCAGCCATCAAAATCTTTTTCAGTTTTAAAATAGACATGTGGTGCCTTCTCAGTTTTCTAAGGCTACATTACAGTCCATCTTTTGAATGTTTCTGTGGTCCCCAGAATACACAGAATTCCCTTAGGAATGCTCTTTTTTTAACATGTTTCACTCTCCAGTGGGAACAGGGCATTAAGATCCATGACTGCTCCGTTCACCAAGGGGGACAACCAAACAGAGAAGATGGTGAAGCCTTGAAACTCGTTCTGACGAAGTGAATGGTAGTGGGAAGGACAAAATCCCAGCAGAGAGAAGTACAAATGGCCCTGGAAGTGGAAACATTTTGAAGGGACAAACGCGCCCAACCTTGTCCTACAACAGGCAATAGTGCTGCCACAGGGAAATGCAACGGAAACAGTAGAATAAGCCCTATTTGAGACTCTGGCTCAACCTGTGATTCTCTCTCAGGTCGTTGAATTCATACGAATCAGATTTTCATTCCTTATGGAATATTTCTACTACAGCACTCGTAACATTTTCCTTGGAGAATGAGCTGACCCTTCTTTATAACAGTTGCTTCTGAGAGTGTGAGTCAGCCATGGTGTCCCCAAAACCTCCCTGCCTAGACCTTTTTGTCCCCTGTACAAAGCTGACCGATCGATTCCTTCTGTACTACTTCCCGAGTAGAGAATCTGGCACTTGATAATGCACAGTGTTTTTGCTATTATGTTCTTCAAGTGTATTGGCACTGTTTAAATGCATTTTCCTATATTATCTTAAAACCTCTAAGCAACTGGAAACTACAAATTAATTTGTTTATCTGGCCTAGTTTTTACCCTAAATGATGCATGCTTACAAAGAATTACTTTCTAGGCCTAGCCAGGGAATTAAATTAGAGGAACTTTTAAAATAAACTGTCTTACTGTGTAGAAAAGTCTACTTTTGTTTACGTAGTTCCCCAGGTTTTTTTTTTAAGACTGTGTATGTGATGGGGATAGGGTACAGAGAGCAATATCACACACAAACATGTAACACCCACATACGTGAACCATTCCATGGAGAAAACAGTATAGGCAGTAACAAGAGAAACAGTTTGATTCCCTACTTGACCACTTGTCATGTTGATCTCGAGTAAGTAACTTAGGTTCTCTGACCCTGAGTTTTTTTTTCTCTGTGCAATAGGGGTGCTGGTTGGCATGTGACAATGCTGGGTGTCTAGTGTAGTACTTGACAGATTGGAAACCCTCATTTAAATAGTTTTTTCTTCTTGTTGATTATGAGCCTCATGTTAAGGTATGGGTGATAATGATCCATTTTAAAAATAAGTGTAATTTTTGTGATTTCCGTAATGAATGTGGTTCATTATTATTATTGACTCTTTATCAGCCATGATACGTTGACATTAGCGAGGTGGGAAGGCACAAGTTTTAATTTGGCTTCAACAGGTTTATGATTTTCTTTGCTTATAAAGACCGTCGATGTAGTTAACATAGTTTATTGTATACCTTGTAATGTTTCTCTGGTGTGCAAAGATGAGAAAATTCAGAAATGATGCCGTTAACAGTGACCTGTTAGAGGTTTTTAGTGCGCACAGATGTGAGGCTTCTAAAATAGTGAGTCAAAGCCGCACATCCTACAGCAATTTCAGGTGCTTCTGACTCTTGGGTTGCTGACTCTAAAACAGGGGTAAGTTGCTTGAGGCAAGAGATGTGAATACTGATCACTTTGCTCCTTATGGGTGGAAAGTGAGTAACAGTAACTAACCTAGTATATTATGGGAATAGGTTCAGAAATGAATATGCCAAAAAAAGTAGAACTATTCTTGATTAATTTCTACTTTAGAAGTTTATAAATTTGTATATAAAATTTAAGCTCCTAGAAATTTGCCTCTGATATGTGTTTATAGAATACCAATCTCTTTTAGAGGCAACCACACACTGATGTTTCTCTCCCTCTTTCTCCTTCCCCTTTCTCTTAAAAAAGAAAAAAAAACTACTAGAGCTCAGAGATATTTTTTGGTTCTTTCCTATCTTTATATTGCTCTTGTAGAGAGAATTTAGAAGTATCTCCTAAATTATTAGTTAAAAACTTCTAATTAAAGGGGTGGCAGAACTCCTACTTCAATGACATATAGCTTCAGTATCTGTTATGTCCTTTGGACTTTTCAAGAATCTGGGGCTGCCAAGGTCATAAGGCATGATTTTTGCCCCTGAGGAACTGAGACTGGATGGGGAGAGGCAGCCATATGAGGAATGAGAAATGTGGTGCGTGGTCTGGTAGAGTTTCTCCAGAGGAGGGACTGCTAGTCCCTAGGTGGCTTGATGGAAGAATCCTTGCATGAACTGGCTTCAGTGGAACAACAGAAGTTCACTAAGAAGTGACAGTAGAAGAAGGGTGAGGTACGTGTTTCTTTTGTGCTAGGCCTGGTGATATAAAAAACCGCCATGTTTCTGAGATTGAATAAAGCAGTGGCGTCTCAAATTAGTCTTCATGTTAGAACTATAGAAGAAATACATTAAGAAAAATACTGATTCTTAGGTACTCCATCCCAGGGATGAGATATATGAGGTATCTTGTAATTGTCTCTGCAGGTCTTGTACCCCATTTAAATGTATTCCTAGGTATTTCATTTTTTATACAATTGCAGATGGGATTGTTTTCTTTATTTCTGAGAGTTCATTATTGGTGTATAAAAGCTCAACTGATTTCTGAATGTTTTGTGTCCTGTTACTTTACTGAATGAATTTATGAGCTCTAGTAGTTTCTAATGTAATCTTTAGGGCTCTCTGTATGCAGTATCATGTCATCTACAAATAAGGACAGTTTTACTTCTTCCTTTTCAGTCTGGATCCCTTTCATTTCTTCTTGTCTGAATTCCGTGTCTAGGACTGTGTTGAATAAATGCGGTGAAGGTGAACATCTTGCTTTATTCCTGATCTTAAGGAATGTGTTTTTAGCTTTTCACTGTGGAGTGTGATGTTAGCTGTGGGTCTGTCATATACGGTCACTACTGTGTTGACTAGATCAGGGGAACAGAACAGAGAGCCCAGAAATAAACCCGTACCTGTATGGTCAAATAATCTATGTCAAAGGAGGCAAGGATATACAATGGGGTAAAAACAACGTCTGAGGTAAATGGTGTGAAAGCTGGACAGGTAATATACAAAAGAGTGAGACTAGGCTGCTTTCTCACACCATGTACAAGAGTAAACTTAAAGTGGATAACAGACTTAAATGTAAGACCTGAAACCATAAAACTCCTAAAAGGAAACATAGGTGATAAACTCTTGGACATAGCTTTTAGCAATGTTGCTCATATGTATATGTATATGTATATCATGCTATACATGATGTATCTCTCTCTCTATATATATGATACAGCTCTTCAGGCAAAGGAAAAATAAACAAATGGGGCTACATTAAACTAAAATGTTCTTGTACAGCAAAGGAAACCAACAAAACGAAAAGACAACCTACCAATGATACATCCGATAAGGGGTTAATATCCAAACTTTATAAAGGGCTCATACAACTTAACACCCAAAATAAATAAGAAGCAAGCCAATGAAAAAATGGGCAGAAGCCTGAGTAGACATTTATTCAGTAGAATATACAGATGGCCAGTAGACATATGACAAGATGCTCAGTGATCCTAATGATCAGAGAAATGCAAATGAAAACCTCAGTGAGGTAGCACCACGTGGCAGGCAGTGCGGCTGGCATCAGTAAAGCAGCAAACAACAAGTGTTAGTACAGATGTGGAGAGAAGGGAACGCTCATGCTGTGTTGGTGGGATTGCAGACTGGCGCGGCCACTGTGGAAAACGGTGTGGAGTTTCCTCAGGTTAAAAATAGAACTACCGTATGACCCAGCAATTCCACTTCTGGATATCTATCTGTATAAATTCAAAACACTAATTCAAAAAAAATATACGCATCCCTGTGTTCATCACAACATGATTTATAATAGCCAAGACAGGGAAGCAGCCTAAGTGCCCATCGATAGAGGGTTGGATAAAGAAGATGTGGTCCATATATTGTGGAACATTACTTGGCCATAAAAAGAATGAAATCTTACCATTTCCAATAACATGCGTGTACCTGGAGGGGATTATGCTAAGTAAAATGAGTCACACAGAGAAAGACAAATACCATATGATTTCACTTATATGTGGAATCTAAAAAGCAGAAACAAACAAAGCAGACTCACAGACACAGAATAAATGATGTTTGCCAGATAGGAGTGGGGTTGGTGGCTGGGGGAAAGGTGAAGTGGTTAAAAAGCACAAATTGGCAGTGACACAGTACTCACGGAAGGAAATGTGAAGTACGGCGTAGGGGATGTAGTCAATAGTATTCTAGTAACTATGTGTGGTGCCAGGTGGCTACCAGACTGATTGGGGGAACCACTTTATAAGTTGTATGTCTAACCACTATGCTGTACACCTAACACTAATACAATATTGAATGTCGCCTGTAATTGGAAATTTAACACAAGTCAACGTACTTTCTGAATGCTACTTTTCAGGAAATTAGCATGCTGTAATTTGTCAGTTCTGCAAATATTTATTGACATATGCTGTGTGCTAGTGTCTACTGTAGGCATCCGGCGTGTAGGAAGGAACGAGCAGCCCGCAGGTCCCTGCCCTTCAGCAGCATGTGGGCACATCTGCCCAGCATATCCCACACTGAACTCGGCGTCTTGTGCACTTGTCCTGCTGCTCGTGTTTCCCTGTTGTACCGGGTGAGAACGTCATCCACTCACATGCTCTAAGCAACAACTTCAGTGTCATTTTTGATTCCTTCCTGCACCCCACTCCTGTGCGATCACCACGCCCTGTCGGTTGGGATGCTGCATGGCTCTCGGATCATTTTCACTGCTCCCCCTCGACCTCTGCTGCCTCTCAGCCAGCTTCTCTGTCTACTCCCTCTCCCCGTCCGCTCTCCGCTGTGCAACTTGACAGACCTTTCTGAAACAGAAGTCCCCTTAACATTTTAACTTAACTTTTTGTTTATTAAGTACATTTAACTTGTTGACAAATAAAAATTGTCTGTATTTAAGGAACACAATGTGATGTTTTCAGATATGTATACATTGTGAGATGGTTAACCACAATGCAGCTAATTAGCATGTCTGCCCCCTCCCACAGTGACCTTTTTCAAATGTGCGAATGCTAAAGAATACTATTCCATTAGCAAATTTCAAGTGTGCAGTGCGTGATTATTATTATTGTCACCATGCTGTACATTGGGTTTCCAGAACTTACTCGCTTGATAACTAGAAGTTTGTATCCCGTGATTACCATCTCCCCTTTGCTGCGCACCCCCCTGCAGGTTTTTGGTAAACATTATGCTACTCTCTGTTACTATGGATTTAACTACTTTTTATTTTTCTCCTTTTTTTTTTTTAGATTTCACACATAACTGAGATCATGTGATATTTATCTTTCTGGGTCTTATTTCTCTTAGTATAATATATTCCAGGTTCATTCATATTGTCACAAATGTCAGGGTTTCTTTCTTCTTGAAGACTGAAAAACATTCCATTTTGTGTGGGTTTCTGTACATCCTGATTCCAAGCACAGTAGATTGATTTTTCTTGTTTTGACCTTGATGTAAATAGAACCATTCAGCAGACTGTGCATGTTTCTTTCCCTCACTTTGTACTTATGAGATTCCACCCTATTGTATTTATGAGATTCCTCCCTGCTGTCACATGTCAAAACTTCGAGGGCAGTTTAAGATCAAGTTCAGCTTTGCTAGTGAGGGTGGTGGTGGGATCTGGGGTCTGGCTAGAGCAGAGCAAAGCAGTTACTGTTGTTATTGTGCCACCCCCTCTTTTTTATTCCCTTATGAAGAGAAACCAGGCTTTTCTTGGTGTTTTTTATGTTTATTTTTTGGTCTGTATTCATTGGAATTCTTAGATTGCCAACTACTCCAGCAACCAGTCTAGACTAGATGAGGCCAAAAACACCCCCCCCAAAAAACCCACCCAGCAAACTCGCCGCCATGGTGTGTATGTTCAGGTCCAAGGTCTGCAGCCAGTCCTCCTCCTGGTTTCCACTTTTCCAAGCCTTCTTGTGCTTGTTTTTATACAATGACCAAAGTTTGCAGTTGTCTTTGGTGGGAGAATTGGGGAAGAGCATGTCTGTTTCATCTTTCTGGAGGTGGAAGTCTATCTTATCTTTTATATCTGTTTTATAAACCTCTGACATCATTAAGGAAAGTAAAATGAACTATTTTGTGCATATAAGGTCAATTAACAATGTACATACTCACCAAAACAAGAACTTTTAACCAAAGGTGATGTTAGCTAAAATGTAATCTCACATGATTCTGTTTATGCTAAATATACACTGAAGGACTCAAGCCCTGTGTAAATTTAAATTCCTGTGTTTAATTGCAGAATCTTTTAGCTGAAAAGGTAGAGCAGCTGATGGAGTGGAGTTCCAGGCGCTCAATCTTCCGAATGAATGGCGATAAGTTCCGGAAATTTATAAAGGCGCCGCCTCGAAACTATTCTATGATCGTCATGTTCACGGCCCTTCAGCCCCAGCGGCAGTGTTCAGTGTGCAGGTAACGAATGCATTTAAAAATCTTTAAAAACGAATATCCCATGCTTACATATGTGTTCTGTTAGATCTAATATCAATGTATAAGAATTAAACAGTTGTTCAGTGTTGTGGTCAGATATAACTATGAGCATGTAAAAGTGAGCTAAAAATCATGGTATTCTAGAAAATGACATTGAGAGGCCCATATTCTTGTATTGTGTAAAATATGTATTGACCAATTCCACATATAATCATAATAACATTTGTTACCTTTATTTCCTATACAAAGGTAAGAACATGATAGAATTAGGTTTGAATATTGCCTACATAGCTCATCTAATTATATCTTGTAGACAGTGAAGTGTTCCCTTAGACATAATCTGTTTTAATAGTTTAATAGAGTGGCTGTGCTACTAGGGAAGTCCATTTAGTTTTAGATCCCTTCCGTGATTAGAACTTGCCTCCTGTGAAATAGAAGTAAACGATTTGGAATGTATGAAATATTTTTTAGTAGGAATATACTAAACAACATTTTGGACAAGTAAAAATATAATACATATATAACACATGCTGTTTTTTTATTTAAGCTTTTTTAAAATTTTGAGATAATTGTAGGTTCATGTGCAGTTGTAGGAAATAAAAGAGGCAAATCATATGCCTTTTACTTATTGTCCTACAGTGGCAGCATCTTGTATAACTGTAGTACAATATCACAAGCAGGGTATTTGGTAGTGATATAGTCAAAATACAGAACAGGTCCATCCCCAGAAGAATCTTTGCTGTTGCCCTTATTGCCGCCTCCCACCTCCATTCTACTTCCCGCCGCCAGAATTAGTTCTCCATTTCTCTATTTTGTCAAGAGTGTTAATGGAAATGGAATCATAACAGTGTAGGATCTTTGCAGTTTGGCTTTTATTTACTTCTTATAAGTCCCTCAAAATCCATTGAAATAGTTGCATTCATCAATAATTTCTTCTTTTTTATTACTGAGTAATATCCCATAGCATGGATGTACCACAGTTTATTTAACCATCCATTTGTGAAAGGACATCAACATCATTTGTAGTTTTGGCTATTACAAATACAACTACTATGATATTCTTGTACAGATTTTTGTGTGAACTGAAGGTTTTGTTTCTGTGGGATAAACACCAGAGTGTGGTGCTTGGGTTGTGTGGTGGTTTCGTGTCCAGCTCTATCAGAAACTGTCTCCCCTGGCTGGCGTAGCTCAGTGGATTGAGTGCGGGCTGTGAACCAAAGTGTCGCAGGTTCGATTCCCAGTCAGGGCACATGCCTGGGTTGCAGGCCATGACCCCCAGCAACCGCACATTGATGTTTCTCTCTCTCTCTTTCTCCCTCCCTTCCCTCTCTAAAAATAAATAAATAAAATATTTAAAAAAGAAATTAAAAAAAAAAAGAAAAAGAAACTGTCTCCGTGTTTTCCGGAGTGGCTGTGTCCTTCTGCATTCCCACCAGCATTGTGTAGGTTGAGGTAGTTTTTTCTGTGTCCTCACCAGCATTTGCTGTGGTACTACTTTATTTTAGCCATTTTGATAGGGATGGAGTGCTATTTCATTGTGGCTGTATTTTGCATTTCTCTAATGACTAATGGTATTGAAGATGTTTTTATGTGCTTATTTCTCTTGTTGAACATTGTTTCTTGTGCTTATTTGTCATTATATATCCTCTTCAGTAAAATGTCTGTTCATGTCTTTTGCCAGTTTCTAACTGGAGTTTTTTACTGAGCTTTGAGAGGTTTTTATATATTGCAGATTCTAGTGCTTTGTCAGATATGTGGTTTTCAAATATTTTCTTCTAGTCCATGCCTTTGTTTTCATGCTCAAAATGGGGTCCTCAGCAGATTTTAATTTTGATGAGGTCTAATTTGTCACTTTCTCCTTTTAAAGTTCTGCCTTTTCTTGTCAAATTGAAGAATTCTTTGCTTAGCTCCAGATTTCCAAATTATTTGCTATGTATTTTTTGTAAAAGTAATATGTTTTCATTTTGCTCTGATCTTTGGGAGAAAGCATTCAGTCTTTCATCAAGTATGAAATAGCAGTAGGATTTTTATAAATGTCTTTTATTAAGTTGAGCAAGTTCTTTATTCATAGTTTGTTGAGAGTTTTTATTCTGAATGGGTGTTGGATTTTGTCTTTTTGTTGTTGTTGTGTATTGATATGATTTTGTTGCCTTAATCTGTTGATATCGTGGGTTACATTAAATGATTTTCAGATGTTGGACCAGTCTTACAATTTGGAGTAAATTCTTAATTGTAGCATATTATTCTTTTTATGTATTACTGAATTCTATTTGCTAATACTTTATTGAAAATTTTGTATCTAAGTGTATGATACATATTGATCTGTATCATTTTTATATCATTTTTATGTTTCTTTGTCTGGTTTTTGGGACCTGAGTAATATTAGCCTCATAAAGTGAGTTGGCAAAATGTTCCCTCCTCATTTATTTTTCTGGAAGAGATTGTGAAAAATTAAAATTTAATTTTTAGAAGATTGTGTTACTACTTCCTTAAGTGTTTGAAAAGTTCTCTAATAAAACCATTTGGGCCTGGAGGTCCTTTCTCGGGAGACGTTACAGTACACATCCCACTTCCTCTGTGGCTAGGGAAATCCCCAGTCGTCTGTCTCCTCATGGCCGGCCACTGGACCGCTGTTTCTTCTCCGGAACAGTCGCTTTTTTGTGTGACGGTCCCACATCCACACTGTGTGTGTTGTATATGCATATGCAGACTTCATTTAGATTTCTAAACCATTTTGAACTTCAGTGGAAACTGAAGCTTTTAGTAACATTGATCAATGAAAAAAAAAGTTTTGTTCGTACGAGCTTGTAGAAAGGGGATTTCAGTGTCCTGAAATTTTCAAGAAGGACCTTATCACAACCTAATAACGAGTGTATATGGAGGCATGGCTGAAAGTGGGCAGAGAAGATGCTGAAGAAGAGTATTGTGAAGAACAGCACTGCAGATGATTCTGAGTTCCCCTCCTACCAAGTCTGAGGACCAGCACTCAAGAGGGAGGGCGTGAAGACTGTTGTAGCACAGGGCTAGTGCGTGTGGAGAGGGGGTGCATACAGCTTAAGGGGCGCTGTGAAGCCCTACGCAGGCAAAAATACCACCTTAATTGACATTTTGGTGTAAGAGTTCAGTTTTCCCCCCAAATACAGAATGTCTCTGGGTATACTATAATACCATATATATTTTAGGAAAGTCATTTGCTTGCTGCAAAAAATTGAATACATTGATTTCCTATATTCACCACTACATGAAGAAATACATTTATTTGGTCATTGTATTTCTGACAGGTATAGTCTAGAAATACTTTATTATTGAAGTATTTCACAGTTACATATAATTGTATGTATTCTGATAACATTAACCATAATATACTATGAAGTCATGCTTCCTTTTAGGTAATATGTTACTTAAAGCATTATGTTGTTAAATAAATTGTTAAATGTGGACCCTTAATTTTTTAAATAACACTTAGCTCAATATAACCTGTGTTTGTTTGTTTGCTTATTATAGCCTATTTTGTAATAAAATTTACATTTTAGAATAGTTTTAGATTTATAAGAGAAAATGATTGAAATTAGAAAAAGTTAACATAATTGGTGGATCAAGGTGGTGGTGGGTTGTTAAGAGAAAAGAGGAAGAACAGGTGAGGCTTTAGAAGCGAATAAAAATGTAGAACATCCATGTGGTTCCCATACCCAGGCATTCTGATTCAGTTGTTTTGGGATGGGCCCAAGGTGGTGACATTTACAAAACTACGACCTAGGTCATTCTAGTGTGCGAGCGGTATTGAGAAAGGGAAGGTAAGAAGCAGGGTCATGATTCATAGTTTTTATTTATTTTCCCTGAGGAGCAGTGGGGTGGGAAGACTATTGGTTGGATGATACATATAGCACTGGGGATCCCTTTTGAAACTGGAATGCCCAGCTTTGTAGTGAGGAATCTGCAGAATCAAATCATTAGGAGCAAGAACACCCTCTTTAGGGGTTAACAAGTTTGGTTTATGGTTTAGGCAAACGCTTCAAGAGTGCTAGTGAGGGAGCTTGTTTGGAGTGTGTGACTGTGGGCTCAACGTTGTTCAGGGGGCGGAAGGAAGCCGGGAGCAGCTGATGCACTAGGTGTGATGTAATTATCCTGTATTTTCCGAGGCGTGAAGAACGGATTTTGTGTACAAACAGGATGGGCTTGAAAATTAGAAGTTGCTGTAACGGGTTTACTTGATCAATAATTGACTGAAGTGTAATCTGGATGATTGCCGATGTCGGGAAGAAGCCTGAGGAACCGTGAGGCTGCGGTGGTGTCCAGGTTAAATCATGCACACATGCAGAAATTACTCAGGATGATGGTGGAGTTGGAGAGGAAGGAAGTTAAATGAGCCAGTAGAGGGATGCCTTGGATTTATTTGTTAGATGGGGGTGACAACTTTTTATTACAGAGTAATACAAATTTCAAAGGAGGATTTGTTAAATTATTGTGGATGGGCAGTGTTCTGAGATCTGCTATTACAGAGCCCAGAGAATACTTCAGTCTGTATGATGGTGGGCAGAGTGGGTCAAAAGATCTCAAGTAAGAAAAGGTGAGGAGTGTTGGAAAAAAGTATTCGAGTTATATTATTGCATTCTAAATTAAGCCTCAAAGGGAGTTGTAGATTCACTGAGAAAGACACCCTATCATAAGCAGCCATCCATCCATCCATCCATCCATTCCTTCCTTTCTTCCTTTCTAAACATAAATTAAATTCTAGGTCCTTCTGGGTCAATGGACTCTTGGGCCATTTTAAAATAAAACTGCTATAATTTTTATAATTCTGTGGAATCACTGTAAAGTTCATAGCTACAATTTTAAAATCTTAGTGCTTTTGTTTGTACAACTTTCTGCTTTTTCCTTTAAGACATTTTCTTCTCGAGTCAACTCACACTTAGATTCTTTAGTGACTTTCAGGTTGCTGAGTGAGCTATTGGCTTCCTTGTGAGCCCTCTCAGCAAATCATTCGGCTCTTCCCTCACACAGTCAGTTTATTCACAAACTTCAGAATTTAATTCTCACCTTCTTCAGTGCTAACATCAAACTCCTGGGCCAAATAAAGCTGTTAATTAAGACCACTCGATACAATTCTCACTTCCCTCCAGTAAGTGTTAGCTCCAACTTCCTTTATCAAACTGTACTAAAGGCAGCATTACCCATAATTGCTAAGGCTTTTAGATGTAGTCTACCACAAAGTTACTCATCTTTTCCAGAAGTCACAAAAAATCCTAAGAACAAAATATCCTCTTCTAAGGTTATTACTCTGGATCAATAAGTGTAAGGAAAAAAGTCCAGGTGAAAGAAAATGGAAAATTGCGTGTAGAATCAATCAAGCAGGATGCATGTCTAACCAAAGTTTTGGTGAAGTCTTGGAGATTAATATATTATTAGACTTAAATGAAAAAATTAGTAATTATACATGTAAAAAGTACTTTAAAAGGGAAGGTGAATAAATTATCACATTGACATATTACGTGTTAACTGGCTAACATCCTTCTCTAACTAAATAAAATGATCGTTTACCATGCATAAGTATTGGGAGTTCTGTGTTGTCATACATATTATCAATATATATGACATATATACGACATTATATATATGCTCATGCCATTTTGACTGTTATACAAGTTAAGTCTGAAAAAATCCATTTTATAGATGAGAACACCAAAGCCTAGAGATTCTGTGATTTATCCAAAGTTGCACAGCTAATATCCGTCAGGGCTGGGATTTGTGACTCCAGAGCTAATAGAGTTTAATGCTTTCATTAAGTGTCCACATTCATCATTGCCTTTACCCTGTGAACAGTAATGTGCATTTTGCTTCTGCATTTCTAATTAAGATTATTAATCTTTTAGGGCAGGGATCCATCAGCCAGCAGTTATTAAACTCATTAGATCATGAAAAGCTTTTATTCAGAGGAGCATCTCGTAACGGGGACGGGCGAGCTGAAGATAGCTGGCCAAAAACGCCGTGTGGAAAAGAGCTCATCAGCCTTTTGTTTCATTAAAGCGAGGTCACACTCTTATGAGATTAGATTTCAAAGTGAGCACGTAAGGTGAAAATTGTGTATAGATAAAATTACCCTTGTACATCACTTAATGCTCTAGTAAGTGCTTGGTAAATGGTTTTGGGACTACAGCCCTTATCATTCCCTCTATCCCTTAGATAATATTTCTCTATGGCCTTAATTATTGTCACCCTCGTAGGCCTGGCTATATGGACAAAAGATTTTACTTCTTTGTCAGACTGGCAAACTCTCATGGCATTCACACGTTATTTGCCTCGTTTGGATAATACATGAGGACTATTTCAAGCGTGATTGAATCCGTGACCAGTTTAATAATATAAAGGATGTTCTAGGGTTATTGCTGAGCTCAATCAAGTTCATTTTTTTTAAGTTGAAGGCATATGATATAAACTCACTGTATTAATATTTTTCCTAGTCTCTTGCTGAGATTGGCTAACCCCAACTCTTTTACTGTTAGTAGGGTGATGATCACCGCATCTCTGTGTTGTTTAAGTCTGTCGTTTTTTTCCCCTTGTAATAAGTTATTGGGGGAGGTGACTGGATGGGGGGGTACTTAGATCATGTGACTGCCCTGTTTCTCATTACCATTTTAGCCAGTGATTGTAGCACCCATTGATAATTTTTGCCTGAACTTAATATTCGTGATTGTGAATTGATGATGTTTTAAAAATTCTGTCATCCTTTCTACATTAATGCTTTGAGATACTGAAAAGAGAAAAGTAAGGTAGGAAAAGGGAAGATAGATATAGTATTTCAACTCAAAGATTTTTTATTTTATTCACTGATCCATTATTATAATTATTCTCCATTGTTCAAGTTGCCCTTAATTTGACCTGTTATGACAAGCCTCCATCAGTTTTTGATTTCTGGCTTCACCAGATGTTCTAAGCCAACTTGATAGTTTATCTGCAACAGTGACATCATAGTCTGAAAGGGTGTTGACCGTCTCAGGTGCCCGTAGCGGCCCTGAGTGGAGGTCACAGGCTAATGTAGCCAGTTTGCTAAAAATGGATGGGGACAATCCTCTAACGAATGTGGCCTCCACCACAAAATGAACAGGCCAAGTGTAGGTAAGAGTCCCAAGTCCAATGTGCGTTGTAGCTTCTGCTTGACATCGTACTCAGCCCATGATGGCGGATGCCCTGCACCGTCTGTGATGGTAGTGGAGTCAGGTAGCAGTGCTGGTGATCTGGGCAGTGCTGGCTCCGTCAGCAGCTTGATTCCCGTTGATCTCAGCAGATGGTGGGTCTTTACTGTTGGCATCGACATTAGGGACGCATTAATGACTGCTTGGCAGGCATGAGCCACTGGCTTTGTTTCCTTACTGATAGGGGAGGTTCCCCCCCCAAAGGTTACTGTGTCTTTTTTATGTAAAAAGGACAGGCTGCCATGCTTAGGTCAGCTGCCCTCCTGAATATACCATTTCCATTAACCAGTGAGGTCTGTTAGACTCTTCTCCCTTATTACCCATTCGGTCTAAGATGATAGACCCTAAAATAGGGAAATCAGGTATTTACTTGTACTTGGTGGCCATGTCAGAGGGGGGTGTGTCCGAAATTCAAATGACTATGGATAAGTGGAGGACAACTCAGGTCCCCTTCCTGGATTCCAATAGGAAGGGAACTACGACTGTGCAGTTTGAATGGGTCCTTAGGTTTTAATGGCCTTGAAGGCAGGTAGTAAGGCAGAACCTGCTCAGCATGTTGGATTGGTCCCTACTCAGAGGATTCTGATTTGGAGTTACTCTATGTAATTGTTGAAGAAGACTGCTCAAATCAGGGGATACACTTGCTTCAGCATTTGAAGCACCCACTTAGGCTGTGGCCCTTCACCGAGGTGATGGAGACTGAAGAGATAAGCAGTTTCCCCTTGACCGGAGACATTGAGCATTCTGCGTGCGCTTGTAGCCTCAACAGATTTTATCTGACGCGCTCGAGAAATTGATGCCGACTTCATTTTCTTACTTTGCATGCGATTTGTCTTTTTACCTAGAGGGCAAAATGTATTTTTCATTAGAATCTAATAATTTTACTACACTGTGTCTCAGAGTTGACTCTTCTGGGTCATGTTCTCAGATACACAGTGGGACCTTTTGATACGTAGATATAGATCTTGTTTTATTTCCAGAAACTTATATTGGTGTGTAGTCTAAAATATCTGTTCTGTTTCATTGTTCTTTCTGTTACAGAATTCCAGTTCTCCATGTGTTTGGTCTTTCTGGTCTGTCTTTTATATCCATTACCCCTTCTTCCTTCTCTTAACTTTTATTTTCTTACCTGTTTTTAATTCCTTTTCTTAGTGTGCTTTGTTACATTTTCAGTCATCCGTATTCTTTGAGCACCTGTGATGCAGTGTCTGTGTCTGCAGGGATTCGGTGTTTTGCTTTGTTTTGTTTTTCCTTCTGTTGGTTCCCTGAGTCTTTCTCAACTTCCACATAACATCTTTTCGTATATTACTTCCATTTTGATTTTTTTACTTTCTTGAGATATTTTTATGTCTTCAAATGCTTGTTTAATTATACTTAATTCAAGTTGGAATACTATGTTTTATATTTCTTTATGGTTATATTTTAGGAAAATTTTTCATCAATTGAACAACTTGGATTATTTTATTTTCATCTTGTAGTAGCTTTGTATGGATACTCCTGGTTATTTGCTGCTCTTTATAATTTCTTTTTTCTTTCCTAGACCAGAAAGAGTAGTTTATATGTGGAGGTAATGGTTAGACTTTTAAGCAGCCTAGTAGTTTTTATTTTTTTTTAAAGATTTTATTTATTTATTTTTAGAGAGGGAAGGGAGGGAGAAAGAGAGAGAGAGAGAGAGAAACATCAATGTGTGGTTGCTGGGGGCCGTGGCCTGCAACCCAGGCATGTGCCCTGACTGGGAATTGAACCTGCAACACTTTGGCTCACAGCCTGCACTCAATCCACTGAGCTACGCCAGCCAGGGCAGCCTAGTAGTTTTCAAGTATCCTTTTCTGTTTATGAAGTAGAATAGGTTGAACACAAGAGGCTCCTTCCTCCCTCCCTCCCTCCCTCCCTTCCTTCCTTCCTTCTGGTAGTGTCTTTTGATTCTGAGACAATTACATGTTTCCACAGAGCCTGTACTTTCCATGACTCGTCTCCCCTTTCCCTGTACCATCAGGCCTCCAAGGCCTGCATTGCTGCCTCTCTAAGTTCTCTCCTCCCCACAGAGGCTGCTCTGTGTGTCCTGTGTACTTCAAGCCCCTTCGTTTGCATTGGTTGGTAGCCACTGTTCTTACCCACCTCGTCTCAGCCCTGTTCTCAGATTCCCCAGGTCAGGTGAGACCTTTTCTCTCTGAGGTGATTTATTCCCCCTTGCGTTCCACCTCGCTGGGGTTTCTCTTCTCCTCTTTTCCTTTTCCACCATTCCCACCTTACTTCCTGTTCTTGCATGTGTTTCTGCGGTTACAGATGGTAATTTTTCCACTTTTATATACTTTTACCTTCTGTATTACTGTTTTTATCCTACTTATGTTATAGGCATGAACAGTTTTGTTTGTTCTCCTTGCCCATCTGTTAGTTTTTAGAAACTATTAGTTGGTTGTCATTATCCTGCAGAAGCCCAATAATTTTTCCAGTAGAGTTTTAATCTTAGTAGGAAAATCTGGAGCCTGACCACAAGTTAGAAAGTTCTTTGAAGGGAAACTGTTACACTAATATGAGGATAATGATGAGGTGTAAGTGCTCAGTCACACGCAGGTCAGGGCTTTGCAAATTCCACACACTTACTAGGATTTCATTGAATGAAATGAATGCGAATACTACATATTGGAGAAAAACACATTGAACAGTTCCTTATTACAGTTACAGAAGTCAAGAGGCTCTAACATAGCATTTTATTTTTCTAAACTTCCATTATTTATAAAGATTATACCTGAAACAATATCATTGCTTTTAAATGTAGAGTCTTGATAGCTGTTCTCAATCATTCAAACTAAAGATGAAAGTTTCTACATTTTACCTTGAAGCTAGGAATAGTACTCATATAGATAAATGTATCTTCACAAATGGTAATAACATTCATGTTATTTTTAAGCATTTGCCCTTGATTGCCCTAATTTTGCCGTACAGGGTGAGTGAGGCAAAGTAGGTTTACAGCTGTTCGCCTGGAGAATAATACAGTAATTTATAAATGATAAAACAGGAGCCAACTCTGTGCTCCACGTACTCACAACAGTGAGCCTACTTTTTCCCACCCTGTATGTTAGTCACTTCACACGTTGAGTAAGGGTTTGTGTTTCTCATGGCCCCAGGTGTTCGTCCCCAAAAAACTTCTCTTAGATGCACAGGAGGCCGGTCTCATAGGAATGAAGTGATACGTCCCAGTACTCTGTCAGGTAAAGCAGCTTCAGACTGCGCCCTTCTTTGTCTCTGCTGACGGTAAAGCCTAGTGAGAACGTGACTGAGAACATGCCTTGCTGCTTTTATGTATCGGACCACAGTGACGGCGGTGAAACGGTGAAGAAGCGAGTCACCAGGCAGACCTGAGATGGCTCTCCTGAGAAAGGCACGTACCTGGTTGGTGCCTCTGACCTCAGGAGCCAGCGAGACAGGGATTGCTGGTGCTGTCCTGCCACAGAGGGGCGAATAAGCAGGAAGTATCTGCGACTTTGCCAAGTTCATCCGTTGGGTGCAGAGCCAGTGCACAGTCCAGATTTCAAATGCTGTCTGTATTCTGTCTACTTGGACAGAAACTAATAAGCATAGTATGACATTTGGAAGTTATGTTGAGAGTTTTATGGTTGTTTTTATATTTGCTTTATTTTATACCAAATTATTACACTTCAGCACACTTTTTTTCCTTCTGAACGTAGACCAGTGTGTGTAATTTGTAGGGGTACACTGCAGAGTCAGATGAAATTACTTCATCTAAGAAGCCTCTCCACTTTTTCCAGTATTTGTTTATGTGTCCAGCTATTTTCATACTTTCGTGTATATAAAATGTACTTGGAAAGATGATAAAACATATTCTCATCCTTAGGGTCTAATTTAACATATTAATGTGTTTAAGAATTTGTATTTAAAAAAAAATAACTCACTTTCAGTCCAATTCTGCATTTAACGAGCAAGCTTGTTTAGATGTTGCCACTCCATCCTAACAACAAGCAAAATGTTGACCAGACTGAAAGACCAGCTGTTTCTGGACCCAAAGAGATCCAGTTTGGAGAGGACGGTGAATACAGGGAGTCACACTTCACCAGAGCAGAGACTCACAGGCAGAAACCACGGTGGGAGCCAGGGCTGGGGCGGGAAGACCTGGACTGGCATTGACAAATTGCTGGAAGCTCTGTGCGGACAACTGTTAGAGTTAAAAACCTCAGGGTGAGCTCATCATGAGGAGCCCCTATAATACTGTAAAATTTATTCCAGGAGCTTGACCACATTCCTGCAGTAGATATCAGAGAGAAATCCTTGCGTGGGAAAGGAATCATTTTGAAATGCAGCAGAGCATTGTTCTTTTTTAAAAAATATTTTAGTTATTTATTTTTAGAGAGAGGGGAAAGGAAGGAGAAAGGGAGAGAAATGTCAGGTGTGTAGTTGCCTCTTGTGCGTCCCCACCCCCCATTGCGCACCTGGCCTGCAACCCAGGCATGTGCCCTGACTGGGAATCAAACCAGGGACCCGTTAGTTCTCAGGCTGGCACTCAGTCCACTGAGCCACACCAGCCAGGGCCAGAGCACTGTTCTTAATAAGGCTTGCCTTCAGGGCAAATAGTTACCCACACCCCTGTATGGTGGGGTATTCATCAGAGCTTAACCAACTGGGGAAGGAAAATACCTGACTCCACCTGATTCAGCACTCCTTGCAGGGGAAAGGAAGCGCCCACTCCAGACTACTCCAGCCATCCTGTCCCACCTAACGGTGGAGGGAAAAAAGTGAGAAATAATTGTGAAGGTCACTGTCCCGGCATAGGCTCACCAGAGGACCGAGACCTGATCACACAATGGTGGAACACTGCTCCTTTCCCCATCTCACCACTCCATCAGTAATGGCCTATTTATAGCAGTCTTTTCCCCTGATATATCATGTTGGCAAAAAAAAAAAAGACAAGACATATCAAAAGGCAAAAAACACAGTCTGAAGAGACAAGAGCAAGCATTAGGACCAGATACAGCAGGGGTGTTGGAATTATTAGAACAGGAATTTAAAATGACTGTGATTAATATGCTAAGGGCTCTAATGGGCAAAGTAAACAGCATTCAAGGACACATGGGCGATATAAGCGGAGAGAGGGAAGTCCTAAGAAAGAACAAAAGAATGCTAAAGATAGGAAACTGTAACAGAAAAGAATGCCTTTGAAGAACTTATTAGTAGATTATCATGGCTGCGGAAAGAATCTCTAAGCAAGGGGATGTATCAGTAAAATCCTTGAAAACTGAAAAGCAAAGAGAACAAAGACTGGAAAAACAATAATATCCAATGGCTGTAGGACAGAAGGAGAAGAGAGGAACAGAATAAAAATATTTGAATCAATAATGACTGAGATTTTTCCAAAATAATGTCAGACACCAAGTCACGGGTTGAGAAAGCTCAGAGAACACCAAGCAGCATAAATGCCAGACCAATCAACCAATAAACATAAAAGCACAAACATACAATAAAAGAATAAGATAAAGTTAATAAAATAATAGTGTTCACATCAGAACCTCCAAAAAAGTATAACTCCTACAAAATATGTGTAAGATTCATATTAGGAAAAAAATTACAAAACCGATGAATGAAGTCAAAGAACTAAGTACATGGAGAGTTACTCCATGTTCAGTATTGCCAAGATGACAGCTCTTCCCAACGTGGCGTACAGATTCAGTGCAGCCCCAGCCAGAATCCCAGCCAGTCCTCTTCTGGATACAGACGGACTGCCTGAAGTTCATGGAGAGAGGCAAAGTGCCCAGCAGAGCCAACACAACGCCGAAGGAGAACCAAGTTGGAGAACGGATGCTGCCTGACTTCAAGAATCACTGTAAAGCTGTAGTGACCATGAGAGTGTGGTGTGGTTGAAAGAACAGATCAGTGGAATAGAATAGAGAGCCCAGGAGTAGACCTCCATAGAAACAGTCAGCTGGTCTTTGAGAAAGAAGCGAAGGCAACGTGAAGGACCAGGGGCAGCACAGTGGGCGCAGAGGTAGTCTCTGCAACAAGTGCAGCCGGAGCCACTAGACACCCACGTGACAAAAAAGGAATCTCACAGCTGTCACAAAAGTTCAGCCACAGGAAAGCATAGACCTAATATAAAATGCAAAACTGTAAAATGCCTAGAAGGTAACAAAGGAGGGAAGTTACATGACCTTGGCCATGGTGGTGCCTTTTTAGACACAACAACAACAACAAAACCCACAATCCTTGAAAGAAATCACTGACAAACTGGACTTCATTTAATGAAAAAAATTCTGCTCTGCAAAAGACAGTCTTGGGAGAATGAAAAGAAAAAGCCACAGACTGGGAGAATATATTTACAAAAGACCTATCTGATAAAGGACCATTATCCAGGATATATGAAGAACTCTTAAAACCCAACGGTAAGAACGCCAACAACCCAATTTCAAAAAATTACCGAAGATCTTAACAGACACCTCTCCAAAGAAGATACAAAGATGGAAAATCAGCATATGAAAAGATGCTCCACATTCTGTGTCAGCGGGGAAATAGAAGTGAAAATGACAGTGAGACGCCACTGCACGCCGATGAGAATGGCCCGAACCCGCAGCACAGCCCACAGCACCGAGTCCAGGCGGGGCTGTGGGGCAGCAGGCGCTCTCCCCGCTGCCCGTGGCAGTGCAGACTGGTGCAGCCTCTTTGGGAGACGCTTTCTCACAAAACGAAACATTTTCTGGCAAACATATGGTCCAGCAATCATTCTTCTTGTTATTTATCCAAAGAAATTAAAAAAAAAAAACTTATGTCCACATAATAACTACACACAGATTTTCAGAGCAGTTTCACACATAATTGGCAACAACTCCGAAGCAACCAAGATGCCCTCCAGTAGGTGAAGGGGTGAACTGTAGTGCATTAAACAATAGTGCATTATTCAGTGCTAAAAAGAAATGAATATCAAACCATGAGAAGACATGGGCGAACATTAAGTGCATATTACTAAGTGAAGTGGCTACAGATTATACGATTTCAGCTGTATGAGTTCGGAAAAAAGGTAGAACTGTGGAGACAATAGCGACCAGTGGTTGTCAGGAGTCAGGGGTGGGAGAGTAATAGCAGAGCAGAGAGGATTTTTAGGGCAGTGAAAATACTCCATAGACCTTATAACGGTGGACATGTGTCATTATAATCTTGTACAAACCCAGAGAGAGAATCTGCACGAAGAGTGAACTGCAAGGTGAACTCTGGGCTCTGGGTGGTATGATGTGTCAGTGTGAGTTCGCCCCGGTGAAAACGGCCTCTCTCCTGGTGAGCAGTGTTGACAAGGGGAGAGGCTGTGCGTGAGAGGGGCTGGGGCATACGGGGAATCTGTTCCTCCTTCTTGTTTTGTCGTAAACCTAAAACTGCCCTGAAGAGCTGAAGTCTTAAAAAAACATCCCAGAAGATTTTCGGTGGGAGTAGTCTGGGGACAGCACTTTGATAATTGTGTTTGTATTTGTATCTTTATGGATCACCGTAGGTGGTGGTAAAACTTCTCTCTTACTGCCTGAGTTTGAATTCTGCTCTCTCCAGTAATCACTGGCCACAGGGCACAGACAAGTGGATTGACTTCTGGGCCCATGTGAAACAGACGGAACTAGTTCCTGTTGTGCACGGCTTTGTGAATGTTAAATGAGATACATGCAGGTGAAAGGGTTCTTGGCACACAGTGAGTGAACGTCAGTGGGTGTGATGATGATGGTGATGCTTTTGGTTAAGCAGGAAATACCTAGTCTCCATCTCATGGGACACAGATTCTAAATCTTATTCCTGCCTTCTTGATTCATTACAACAAAGTTCTGTAAAGCCTCTTTACCACGGAAGCTAAAACATAGAGTTGTTGAGTGATCCTGCAGAATTTAACATATGAGTTAATGCTTTCCTAATTTCAACTTGTCAGGTTTTCTGATACATGCATTAATTCATTTGTTCAACAAATACTTTTGAGTATTGTCATAATTCCTGGGCATAGTATCTTCAACAAGATTTACATTGTTTTGAACTTGTTCATTTGTTGCTTTGTGTTCATTATTAACATTATAAATGTTTCCCTAATGGAGTGATGTATCTTAAGGCAAGGGCCTGTGTCTTTCGGCTCACTCTCACCCTTTCCAAGCTCTGTATTGATTTATCCATTCATTCGCCTGTTAATTCTTTATTGTTAGTTCCACAAATATTCATCAGGTACATGTTGTAATCCTTGTATTTATAGTATATACATAGTAGATAAGAGTATTTGTCAAATGAACAGTGGATTAATGAGTTTGTGTACTGCGCTGTATGTCAGTCTTAGCATACGACCTTTAAGCATTTACATGTTGGTGTTACCATGCTTTTTCAGAGAACAGAAATCTGTTAACTCATGAACCGAGTTGAAACTATGCATGTTTTGTGCAATTTAGTATCTCTTGTATTCATATCCATTTTCTTCCTTTAAGATAGTATTTGAATGACATATTTTATGTTAGAGTTGTTTTCCCAGGAAAAGTATCTGCTTAGGTCTGGTAAAGGAAAAGGTAGATGCCTGGGAAATACAGAGCATAATGAGTACAATCTCTTTCATTTATCGTACCAACCAGTGAATTATGCAGAGTCAGGTACAGCATGGCAGTGAACTGTTGCCTTCTCAGCTCTTCGAGGCAGCAGTGGGTCCGTGTCTGTATCTCATTGTGTTCAGCAGGGTCTGGGTGTGTGTAGCACAGCCGGAGAGAGAGCGCTCTGTGAAGATCTTTCTGTAGGGTTCTGTTTACCAGTCTGTTTGGTTTCTTCCCTTCAGAACCATCAGTAATAGCTGGTTGTGCTGGTACTAGATCTTTCTCTGTATGTATAAATATCACTATCTACAGACATTGATTAATTTGGGGTTTCACAAAGACATACTTTGGAATCGTGATGCAGTATAGCAGGCTGGCCAAAATGTTCATTCAGTTTTTTTCATAGGGTGGCTCTAATTGTCTTTAAGATGTTTTCATAAGATGGCTTAATTGTCTTTAATTTCATTTGAAACAGTTTTGTTAGATTGTATTGTGACAGCTATCATACCAGTGTGCATTTTAAAAAAAAGATCAAAATGAGTGAATTTTTGTGTAGCTGTATTAATATTGAAGATGGGGGAAAATAAGCAACAGTTTTCAGCATATTATGCTTTATTATTTCAAGAAAGTAAAAATACTACTAAAATGCAAAAAAAATGATTTGTGCAGTGAATAGAGAAGGAGCTGTGACTGATCAAACATGTCAAGAGTGGTTTGTGAAGTTTCCTGCTGGACATTTTTCACTGGACGATGCTCCAAATCAAGATATTAACTTTTTTAAAGATTTTATTTATTTATTTTTAGAGAGTGAAGGGAGGGAGAAAGAGAGAGAGAGAGAAACATCCATGTGCAGTTGCTGGGGCTCATGGCCTGTAACCCATGCATGTTCTCTGACTGGGAATCAAACCTGCAACACTTTGGTTCGCAGCCCGCGCTCAATCCACTGAGCTACACCAGCCAGGGCTTCAAGACATTAATTAAGAAGAATCAACATTATACCAGTCGAGAGACAGCCAGCATACTCAAAATATCCAAATCAAGCATTGAAAATCCTTTGCACCATCTTGGTTATGTTAATTGCTTTGATGTTTGGGTTACACATAAGTTATACGAGAAATAAACCTTCTTGACCATATTTCTGCATGCGATTCTCTGCTTAAATGTAATGAAAACATTCAGTTTTTAAAACAAATTGTAAAGGGCAATGAAAATTGGATACTTTACAATAATGTGAAATGGAAGAGATTGTGGGACAGTGAAATGAACTACCACCAACCACACCAGTCTGGTCTTCATGCAAAGAGGGGGATGTGTATATGGTGGGATCAGAAGGGAGTCCTCTGTTGTGGGCTCCTTCTGGAAAACCCAAAGGTAATTCCAACAAGTACTGTTTCCAATTAGAGCAACCGAAAGCAGCACTCAACAAAAAGCATCCAGAATTAGTCAACAGAAAATGCCTCATCTTCCATCAGGATAGTGCAAGACCGCATATTTCTTTGATGACCAAGCAAAAACTGTTACAGCTTGGCTGGGAAGTTCTGATTCACCTGCTGTACTCACCAGGCATTGCGCCTTTGCATTTCCATTTATTTCAGGCTTTACAAAATTCTTTTATTGGAAAAAAATTCAATTGCCTGGAAGACTGCAAGAGGCACCTGGAACAGTTCTTTGCTCAGAAGATAAAAAGTTTTGAGCAGATGTAATTACAAAGTTGCATGAAAGATGGCGGAAGGTAGTGGAACAAAATAGTGAATATGTTTTTCAGTAAAGTTTTGGTGAATATAAAGGATGTGTCTTTTTTTTACTTAAAAGCTGAACAAACTCTTTGGCCACTTTCTATATATGAGTATAGAAAGCATACTTTGGAATTTTGGTATAAATCTGTCACTTTATAGGAAGTTTGATTAACATTAAAAGGCAAACTATAGTTCTTAAAAATCTCTTCAAGGGCATTACAGATAAAAATCACATTCTTTATGGGAATATATGAAATATATACAACTACAAATGAGTTAGTAATCCGTTTTAGTTTTACATAACCTTTAAAATTGATTATGATATAAATGTTATAGCATTTGGATTAAGTGATATTTTTTTCTTGTTCCCATAATAAAAAATTGGGAAGATTTAATGGAACAGATGTAGCAGGGCTGTGCCTGCAGTTACTGCCTAAGCCTCCCTGGGTGTACCGGCGCGACTTGACTGCCCTCTGCAGGCTGCAGGTGAACATGTTAGACTGGTCCCCGAGGTCATAAAATGAGGCCTCTCATATTCTTGTGAACTACCAAGACAGAAAATGATTTTTTTTAGTAAACAATGCTGGAAAATTACTTATACGACTGAAATATTTGGAGCATTTGTGGTTTTCAGGTTTCAATTTTATTGTAGATAGTGGCAAAGTCTGAAGTGTGCTTATCAGCACCAGTGATGTCTGCTCATTGGTCCAAGCTGACATTGACATGTGCGAGGATCCCACGAATTTCTTATGTGTCACTAGTTAGGATTCTTCTATCTCCTGTTAACCATTAAGAAGCTGGTCTCAGAGGTCATAAGGATAATGGGGCTAACTTTAGAGAACAGAGTTTGTTATTGGGGCATATTCTTTCTAATGGGTCTTTTATACTTTCAGTAGATGTCATCAGCATTGGAATTTGTATTTCTCAGGCTCATTGAATTATTTTTAATGACAAGTCTGTTCAGTGATCCTATTGCTTGGCTCCCCTGAAATTCTCTATTCCAGCTAGCTACATTCCTAAGTAGAAGAAACTTATGTAGAAAATTTTGCTGGTTAATTTGGTCCTTTAGATTCTAGAGGAGAGAATATAAGAAATAGGTCATATCCTCATTTACAGTCTGTTTAAATACCTTCATGTGTTTTCCCAAGTTCAGCATTATAGTAACGTTCTAAGTGGTTTGCAAACATTCATTTTCTCTCCCTCCAGTATATTGTACACATTGTTGCCAGATATGGCTTTCTCAATTAGCATTTTGCATAATTCATTTTCTTCAAAACACTCATCATTTTTCAGTTTGCAGAATAAAGTCAGGGTCCTTTTTATCCTTCTACCAGAAGAGAGTTTCCAGACTCTTTTCTTGTTTTTTTAACATGAAACTTATATTCCATTATTTGAGCACATAATACATATTTCAGACTTGGTAGTCTTTGTTTATACCGATTTTTTTTTACCTTACTATTCTCTTTCTGTCGTTTCTTGCTTATAATTTTAGTCCTTCCACTGTTTCCTGAATATTTTTTACATTTTACATTCGCACATTACCCAGCTGCCCCGTGCACTGCGATCTCATCCTCCTGTCTGTGCCACGTCGTCCCTGTGAGCCGTGACCTTGTGGTAATATCTGTGTCTTACTTACATGTTCGTGTGTGTCTGTTCCTCTAACAAGCATCTTAAAGGTGGAGACGTGAGGTGTACGTTCTTATTATTGCAGCACATAGGAAAATGCTGAATGAATATTAAGATCCAGAGTCTGTTTTCGCATATGAAATTGACATTAACAACATGATGTTAGATGATGATTTAGTCATTACGACCTTTCATGTCACGACCACTATTCCTTTGACAGATAGCATTCATTCGCAATGGTACTTAGACGTAGAGTTTACTGTTTTGCTTCCTAAGACCACCAGTAAAGTAAAGCAAGTGGTCGTGTAAGAGACATTATCCTGGGACTTAAAAACAAACAAGTGGGCGTTTAGTCAGACTCTCCTGAGTTCTGAGTCTCTTCATTCAGTGGTATTCAGCTACAGGGTATAAATGATACATTGACTATATAGGAAAGTACGTTACTCGTCATCACATCGGCATCATCAAACCTTTATTAAGTGCCTATTCTGTACCAGGTCCTAGCCACTGAACAGCCAGGGTGTAAACATAGAATGCATAAACAGTGCAGACGCATGCATGCAATGAGCAGCACTGCGCAGAGATGGGGTTTCATGTCAGATACCTGCCTCAGCCGGTATGGTAGAGATAGACATTTGAGTGACTTCTGAAGGAGAGGCAGATTTTGAGCAAGCTTTTGAAAGGAGGGAGGGCATTTTAAGCAAAGGATTTAATGCTTAAAGAATGACCATGGGATGTCAGAAAACAGAGGCCCTTGTAATGTGGTTTGTTGGTAGATACGGAGACAGTGGAGGTCAGCTGCAGCCAGGGTGGGGAGGATCTTGTCCCGTGTTCTGCCTGTTGTGTTCATGATGTCGCTCTTGGGAGACTTTGTAGGGTTTTGGAATAGAGGATAAAGTGATTGTTGGGAAGTTAAGCTGAAAAAGCTTTAGCTCAGTTTGTTCATTAGATTCCACATATGAGTGAAATGATTTGTCATTCTCTGACTGGCTTATTTCACTTAGCACAATGTATTCCTGGTCCATCCATGCTGTTTCAAAGGGTAAAATTTTCTTCTTCTTCTCTTTTTATGGCCAAGTACTACTCCATTGCGTAAATGCACCATAGCTACTTATCCACTCGTCTACTGATGCACATTTGTGCTGTTTCCAGATCTTGGCGATTGTAAATAACACTGCAGTGAACCTAGGGGTGCCTGTGTTCTTTCAGATTAGTGGTTCGAGGTTTTTGGTTGGAAGGTATATTGATGCAGTTGCTATGGAAAGCAGCATGGAGTTACTTCAAAAAACTAAAAATGGAACCACTTTGCCACCCAGCAGTTTCACTGCTGGGAACTTATCCAAAGAAAATCAATATTGTTTATCACATTTTATTATTTTCTTCAGAGTACTTATCTGAAATTTTGTGTTTATTTGTGTGAGGCCCCTCCTTCTTGCTGACATTTATTCTCCTTGAGATCAGGGACCTTGCACTTATCGTTCACACCTGCACTCCTTGACACGTTGTTGGCACTAACGTATGTTTGTGGAGTGAATCAATGAGTGCATAAATGTATACTTAGTAGGGACTAGTAGGCCTGTGCTGGGTTCTAACACATAAGAGAAAAAAATTCAACATTATCTCTGTTTTCTGCCATTCCATTAGATACTATACATATATGGTGAATACTAAAATTTGATTCTTTTCTTCATGTATATTTTTCCAAATGAGGCATTTTTATTTCTTAAAATGTCTTCACAAAAGAATGCCAGCTTTTGCTGATTTGCTATTTCCCTAGGTTACACTTAAAAAATTTAAAAAATTGTGTAAAAAATTTTATGTAAAATATTCTTATGTGTAAAAATACACCATTTTCTTAATTGGACTGCCATGCTCTAAACATTTTTTAACGCAGCATCGGTCTCTGAGGAGCTGTGACCATACCATCTAAGTAGATCCACCTTATGTTCTGTGATACCATTCCATGTATTTGCTTCCTCAGTGTATATTTTAGCTTTTAATTATTTTTCTGTATTATTTGGTTGTTTGTTATGTCTTCCACTATAAAGGAGCAGAGGTCTCCTTAGGAGCAGAGACCTTGGAGATTAGCTCTCTTCTTACTATTAGCTGCTCAGTAAATACTTTTTCAGTGAATTATAATGAATTAAATCGTATTTAACCACCGAAGCTTTAAAAGTTTGTAGCTATTTTTATTGAACATATTCTAAAAATACACCACGTAACTTTCTGCCTACTGAGTGCAGTGGTCCTGAGCTCATCCTCACGGTGATCAGTTTTTACACTATGCTCTAATAAAACGATGTCCTTAGGTCTTGTCTTTGTGCTAAATGACCTCAGATTACAGCCCTGTTTGTATTTAGCCCTTTTTAATATCTATACTTTAATCCCGGCAATGTTATGTGCCCCTTGCTAATGACAAAAGGGCCCACAATGAACAACTACTTTGTGAAGCCCTTGCCTTCACCTGTGATCTTGGCCACGGCTGCCACTGTCACCTCTTTGGTTGTCTTCTCCTGGTGATGTTTCATCGCTCTAAGTGTTCTTCTCATAGCGCTGTCTCATACACACTCCTGTTCACTTCATACACGCAAAGACTTGATCATTACATTTCTTAACAGGTAAGGATTTAGCTCATCTCAACCCTCCTTTATAGCTTTTTAGTTTTTCTTTTATTATTGTAACAGTAAATAGCATCTTCTGTTTGTTGTCCATCAGCTGTAAACTATATGTTTTGATTCTCTGATTGGCAACGTGAAGAGTAGCAGGTACACCCTTCCCCATCACCTGTCCTTTGTCCTCTTTGCCCACCAAGACCTGCTCTCGTGCTTCTTTATTGTCCCAGTTGTCGGCATTTACCTTCTGTGCCGGAGCTGTCGATACATCTGTGCTCCGTGTTAGGTTAATTTGGAATGAGGAACGGTAATAAGCAGCATTTTCATGATTTCTGCATACATAGCATTGACTGCAAAGCAGTAGGTTGTGATTGTTTTTCTTCCACGGTGCCATTGTTTATGATCTCTGTCCCACTCAAAAGAAAATGTTCAAGATCATTCTTTTTCATCTTCAATCAATGAAAATTGATACATTTTAATTTGCTTCATATTTAGACCTTGCATTTTATGTTGATTTCCTAGTTTTTCTTGCCGTGGGACCAGGTATCTTACTTGCTGTACTCTTAAATTTTTCCAGCTCCTTTTGATTAGAGTGATTGCTTAGAATCTATTCTCTTCGTCTCGAAGCCCAAATGAAGTCCTGCTCTCATTTGTACTTCACAGCTTCATAGTTGGATCATGGCTTTCTTACACATCTTCTGCCCTTCCTGCCTTACCGTACTGCTGGGTGCCCTTTTCCCTGTCTTACAGAGCCTCTATCATAGTCTTGGGTTTTCTTATATTTTTATTCATATTACCTGTTTGTTTATCAATTATATCCTAAGGTAATCTCACATTCCTATGTTTCGTAGAAAATATTTATCTCAAACTGGATTGTCTTGATAACAGAATTCTAGATGGAAAATTACACACCTTCAAAACAGTAAAGGAACTGATCTGTTATCTGCCAGTATCTACTGTTGCCACGACCAGTCCAGTCCCCTTCTTGTTGTCAGCCTTCGCTACGTATTGTTTTTCTTTGAAGACTTTTAGGATCTTCTTAACCATAATATTTTGAAATATTACAATACATCTAGGTGTTGATCTTTTCTTATTCCTTTTATTTAGAACCTGGAAAATAATTTTAATTTGAAGGCTGAGACTCTTTGAATTGTGTTATGTCTCCAGAAATATTTCCTTCACTTTGTCTCTCTTCTCTCTCTGGGTCTCCTTCTGTTTGAAAATTTCACTTATTGGATTAAATCGCTAGGTCCCTTTTTCTCCCTTACCACCAATATAGTCCTTCTATATGATTTTTTGTTCTGTGAATTTAATGAACTCTATCTTCTTATATTGATATAATTCGAATACTCGTATTTAAAATTTGTAAGTGCTCTCTTTTCTTTGTTCCCTTTTTGCATGACGTTGTGTGTGTGTGTGTGTGTGTGAGAATACATTTGGGAGTAGCAGCACTCCTGCACGTCCTCGCTGGTGTGCCAAGGACGCAGAGCGTCGTGTGAGCAAGGACAAGCCTTTAGTGAGATCATGTCTCCCACTGAACATAGCACAAGTTTGTCATCACTCACTCTACAAACGGGAAGTCCCTCAAACGTAAGTGTTCCTCTCTGGTAACGCAGTCAGTGGAGTGTGCAGGCAGCCACGAAGGAACCTTGGTGTCACCCTGTGAGACTTGGGGGCACAGGGAATCGATGCAAACGAGCATGAAGTAATAATGTCCTTTGTCTCTGACCCAGGAGTCTCGTGTCTTCTGCCCGCATCCATGACACAGTAACAGGCTTGCTTGTTCACAAGATAAAATCTCAGACCCAGCATCTTTGCTCTCCTGATCCAGTATTTTTCCTGGCTTTGTCCTGCAGTTCCCTTTGAGGGTGTAGCTTTCTCCATCAAAGTTTTTACACTAACTTATTTTCTAGATATTCTTAAAATCTCTTATCTGCTGCTGACTTTTACTTCAAGTAGTTTTGTTATTGTGGAAGTATACTTTTTTATTCTTTACTTCCATTTTTAGAAGAGGGACTCCCCCAAACTCCTGTGAATAATCAGCTACTACTGCACGGAAGAAGAACTCTGTCGTTTTATTAATGTTTGAGAAGTTGCTTACTGTTTCTCTGTTTTCATTACTGTGCTTACGTCATTCCAAACAGTTTCACTGTTCCTATTCCATCTCTACACCTAGATATACAGCTTTCTTATTGGGAAGTCAATAAAGTATCCAACAGAAATTTATTTAAAATAAATGAAACTGTGCTCTTAGGAGGAGGGCTTGTTTGTACTGTTTGTTTCTTTGTGCCGTTTTGCTTACTTTTAGGTTTGAATGTAAATGTATTTTTAGATAAACGGAATATATAAAAGTGCAGTTTAACCATATTTGCAATTTTAAAATATGTTCTCGTGATTATTGTTTCTGGGTTAAATTGAATTGCAAATATTCTTTTAAAAGCTCTGTGCCTCTTACTAAAATTATCAGAGGATTTAAATATATATATATATATATATATACACACACACACACACACACGCATGCACATATGTATATGAGATGCTGCAAAAAAGATTTTATCCTCTAGAATGAGAGTTGTTGAGCTTTCAAGTGCCAGGATGGGCTTTGGCCCATGCCATTTCAGTTACAACCCGTCCGCTCTGCCCTTGTGTAGCAAAAAAGCACCAGGAAAAAATGTAAATGAATCATTGTGGTTCTGTAGAAGTAAACTTTTATTTATGAACTACAAAATTGGGATTTTTTTATAGTTTTCCCATGTCATGGTATATTTCACTTTTTAAAATTTTCTACAACCATTTAAAAATATTTGAAAAAGCTATTCTTAGTTTACTTTCCATTATAACAACTGGCCAACTCCTTCCCTAGAATTAACATGTTGAACAGCGTTTTTAGTGCTGGAATACTGACACGTTTCCACTCTGCTCCGTCCTCCTTACCAGGCAAGCCAATGAAGAATATCAAATCCTGGCTAACTCCTGGCGCTATTCGTCTGCCTTTTGCAACAAACTCTTCTTCAGCATGGTGGACTATGATGAGGGGACCGATGTTTTTCAACAGGTAAAAGCAATATTCTGTTTTTCTAATATATTTAAGAGTTGGTTATGTTGATACCTTTTGGCTTGTCAGATAAAAATACCATTTATTGAATAAGTTAAATACAACAGTAGGTTTAATAAATTATTTGATATGATTAAAATGCAACTATTTATTTTTATCATTGAATAGTGTTTGCCATTAGTGAGGACGGTAAACACATTTAACTTTTGCATTGTGGAGGAAGTGTGTTTTTTCAGCATTCAGTGGCCAGTTTACCTGCATTAACCTTACATGTATTTTGATATTTAATTGTATGTGGTTAAGGTAGTATTGTGCAGAAATTTATGAAATTTTATATTAAAGTCAATGTAAGGTTTTACTTAATCTTCACTTCTCCCTATATGGGAGATAGATAATTTTACATATAAAATATTAGGTATTTTTAAAAAATGTTTGTTCTCTGTCGTGGAATGAATTATATCCCTCCCAAATTCATATGTTGAAGCCCTAGCCCTAATAATGACCGTTTTCGGAGATAGGGACCTTAAGGAGGTTAGATGACGTTGTAAGGGTGGAACCCTAACCCCCTCCTTCAGCTGGTGTGGAAGGAGGACACCGCTTCCTAGATGTGATTTCTCGGAAGAGCTCCGAGGGGTGTATGTGCCCAGAGGACCGAGGGCCATGTGAGGGCAAACAGAAGAAGGTGGCCCTCTTCAGACCAGCGAGAGAGGGCTGACCAGCAGCAGACCCTCCTGGAACCTGATCTTAGATGCTCAGCCTCCAAAACTGTGAGGAGATAAGTTTCTATCCTTTGCGCCACCCACCTGTGGTGTTCTGTTACAGCAGCCTGGGCAGGCTGACACGTTGTCATTTGCAGTCATGTATCAGTGCCTCCCAAATGTAAAGCTTACTGCACCACCAGGCATCATTGATTAGTTTGGGTATCTTGGTCTATTTGATTTTTCTCAACATATGACACTCTCTGGCATAATGCTTTACTGGGTCATGGAAAAGCATTTAGTTCTGTAAAGAATCTAGCCCACTAACAGTAAATGTGTCATTAGTGAGTATTTTTGCGTATTTGCTTCCAGATTGATTATATGTTCATTTTTGCCAATTTCTAGTTGAGTAAGATAAATTCCCTCTTTTGCCTTCACTACCCTTTACCCTCAGTCTTTCTTTTAGTATTTTTTTACTTATTTCGTCCTCCAAAAATTTATTTTGCATTTTGAGGATGTTTATTTCTGTTCATCTATTCAGCAAATATTATTGAGTACCTTCTCTCCTATAGGAGCAATGAATGGCAAGAAAAGCATACACAATTCTTCCCCATGAGGAGCTTACAGACTGGGGTGCTAATAATGATAGTAATAATAATACCATGAATATAAAGAAAAACACATACATAAACATGTAACTTCAAATAACCTTATAAAGGAAAACCACAGTACTGTAAGAACTGAGTAGTCTTTCCTGTAATTTATAAGTCTCTACAGAATCTCCGAATTGGTTTTAGAGGTCATCAGATGCAAGTGCTATTCATTCTGTATGTGTGAATCCTCTCTGCTATGTTAGGAACTAGTCATCCAGACCCAAGCTGACAGCTAGAGCAGGAGCCCCACCTCTGTGCTGGCCAGGCTGTAAACTAGACGAAGAAAGTAGGTTGGATTAGTTTCACTTTGTTATGGTATTTTTATTTATGTACATACTTAGTGTATTAGACACATTAGTTCTTCATTTGCACAAGTATGTAAATATTCTGTCTCCTATATTTATTACAAAAGCTTAGTTTTCTTAAGAAAATAAATCTTTCATGGAACCACTCATGTTTCACTTTTCTCCTAACTATGGTAAGAAATAAAACTGGCAAAGCGCCATGCAACTGACCCTTGTCTCACTGTTGAGGATACACTTGGGTGTGCGTGGGGGACCGCGGCACGCTGGAGGGACAAGCTTGACCTCCGCGAGCGATGTGGCTCAGTTCTAGGTGGAAGAAACGCAAGCCACGTGCAGATAGATCTGTTTTTCAAGAGGAGATCCAAATACGAGTTTCTGTATGAAATTTCTCTCTAAGATATGGGGAATTAATTCAGATTAAACAAAACTGGGGGACCAGGTAGCCCTGTCTTTGTGCTCGTACGGGCTGTAGCCTGCCAGTGTACAAGCGTACGGCTGCACTGTTAGATGCGGTCGCTGAAACCTTTTCTATGCTTTAAACACCTTCTAAAGTTTGGCACAGATAGTCAAGATTGTTTTTAATTGAAAAATCTTCTCAGGTTAATTCCGACTCAGCAGAATCACGAGTGTAGAACTGCTTTGTCTCTTCCAAACCTTGCCCTCGGCTCAGCAACAAGAGTTTTCCTTTTCAAATGCAGAAATGCATAAAAGTTAGAGCAGTTCATGATTTTTATGGGGAATTATAACCCACAAAAATGGAAAAGTATGTATTTTGTTTTACTTGAGACCCACTAAAAGATGTTCAGGTCTTGTGTTTTCTCTCATTAACTATTGAATCACATTTTGTTGAAGTCCTCTCTCCACACTGATGTTCTAAAGCACTGCCAGCAATACTGTGGTGTCAGAATACGGCATTAATAACAAGTGCGGAGATTTCGCAATTCCTGGCACTTTGGGGACTCGCTGGTTAAGCACTTGGATTACACATGACTCCCGTGTGATGGCCAAGGCTAAGCGCCCAACACCAGGCCAGGGAGTTAACGAACACGGTGTGTGAGAAGGCGCTCTGGACCAGAATCAGCCCCAGGTTGCCCCCTGCTGTGTTGTGCCCTTGGAGGATTTGTATGTTTTAATTAAGATGAAAGCTCAATGACATGATTGTCTTTAGTTCTAAAATTCTAGGATGTTAAACCTGAGTATGAGTGTTCTGACCGCTCACTGCAGGGACTTCTTCCCTTGAAACCTTACATTTACGCGTGGGCTGTAGCTGTCCCTGGAGCACCTGTCTGTCAGGGACTCACGCGTGAACAAGGCCTGCAGTGGGAGAACACACCGGGGAGAAAGGAAGTGACTCTTGTCCCACTTAAAAGATGTTAAAATGTCCATCTCGTGCAAGCCCACTGCTGATACTGCTCTGGCCTTACCTCGATGCCAGCCGTGGTCTAGCATATGCTGACCTTGCTTTCTATGGGAAATGCTAAACTACAGTTCACATCAGGGCCAAAAATGTTTTGGCTTCTAATTTCATAATTCCTGGGCAGCAAGAAGTTTATTTTTGCAGTTTACTTCTCAATGTAAGTTAATCTGATACTTGTTTTTAGATATCATATTCTCAATAAGCAGCATTTATACTATTGCTAGTACTCTGTTCATATACTTTTCAAATAGAAATTACCTTTAGAAAATAATAGTGAGATATAACCATTTCAAGACAGTTGAGTTAATAGATGATTGAACAGAAAAAGATTATCATTGTGAATTTCTGTGACAGTTGGGTAAATTCAAGTTGTTTAGGGCCAAAATGTTGGCTTCTGTTATAGTTATCATTTTTAAACAGTTTGTCAAGTTTAACAGAGAAGTCAATCTACCGCTAATTTGTTTGAAATTAAGACCATCGTGTATTGATATTGTTCATTCAACGCCAGTACTTTTTCTTGAATAACTGCTCAAGGAGCGGAATAGTGCATGCACTGCCAAATCACAATATTTCTATTTTGCACTTTAAATTACTTCATTCTTTACTTTAATTACAGACTTCAAGATAGAAAAGGGATGAAATGGCTGATAAAATACAGAGGATACCACTGAGAATATGAATGATGTATGTTAAATGTGAAGGTTCAGCAAACAGCCAGATTTATAAGTTCTTTCTTATTCAGTAGTGCATTAAGGTGAATAAAACAGTAATTAAGTTCTGAAAAACACTTGAGTTTTCATAATAAATTCTATCTTCCCGAGACTGATGCAGAAAAAAATAAAAGGTGAGATTAGGGATAAAAAAAGATCGCTGGGCTGATGTTATATTCAGTGTTTTCTCGCCTCGTGTTTTACAGCTGAACATGAACTCCGCTCCCACGTTCATGCACTTTCCTCCCAAAGGCAGACCTAAGCGAGCTGACACTTTTGACCTGCAGAGAATCGGATTTGCTGCTGAACAGCTAGCGAAGTGGATTGCTGACAGGACGGATGTTCATGTATGTTTTTATTCCCCACGGTTTTAATAGTCGGCTAATTAGTTTGGTTGGTTAGAGCATTGTACTAAGGCCGCAGGATTTTTTAAATTCCTCTATGCAGCATTTTTCCTTGCTTAGAGAAAACTGTCTGATAGCTATATGGCGTAAGCTAAACAAACTCTGGCTGAGTTAGGTGAATTTAAATGGTTTTTAGAACAATGATATTTTAAGAACCATTAAACAGTATGTGAGTTAGGCACAAACTAATTTCAGAGGGTGAAAAATATGCTGAATATTTCTCAGTGGTATTAACAATCAAAGGAATTCAATTAAAAAGCAGGATGTATAATTTTTATCTATCTTTTGGGCAATTAAAAATGGGATAACACTCCCTTCTCATGAGCTGAGAAGATGCCACATTTATTATTCTCGAGACTATAAATTGGTATAACTAAAAGTAGGTGTCATATGTTTATGGAATTTATCTAAAGGATATAATTGAGGGTGATTGAAATTATTTAGCCATAGAACTTTTTTTAAAGAGGAAGTCACTTTATTCTTTTTTAAATTAGATTTATTGGAGTAACCTTGGTTAATAATCTCATGTAAGTTTTAGGTGTACAGCTCTATAAACCTTGTTTGTATACTGCATCTTGTGCTCCCCACCTAAAGGGCAGACTCCTCTGTTGCCTTATATGTGACCCTCTTGCTCTTCTTCATCCCACCCTGCTCCCTTTCTGGCAACAACCATACTGGTGTCTGTGTCTGTGAGTCTGTTTGTTTGTTCCTTTCTGTTTCACACCCCACATAGGAGTAAAATCGTGTGGTTCTGTCCTTTTCTGTTGACTTGTTTTACTTACCATGATACAGATACTCATCTGTTTGTCACAAATGGCAATAATTAATCCTTCTTATGACTAAGTAGTATTCCATTGTATATAGGTACCACATTCTGTTCATCCCATCATCAGTCATTGTTTCCATGACTTTGCTCTTGTGAATAATGCTGCAATGAGCATAGGGGTGCATGTGTCTTTATGAATAAATATTTTCAGTTTTTGTTTCTTCAGGTAGATAACCGAGAAGAGAGATTGCTGGGTCACATGGTAACTCTTACTAATTTTTTAGGAACCTCTGGACTATTTTCCACAGAGGCTATGTCAGTTTACATTCTCATCACAGTGAATAAGGGTTTCCTTTTTCCACACCCTCTCCAGTGCTTGTTATTTCTTGTCTTGACAATAGTCATTCTAACAGGTGCAAAGTGGTATCTCAGTGCGGTTTTGATTTTCATTTCCCTTATAGCTAGTGAAGTTGTACATCTTTTCATCAGGAGTGTTGAGCATCTGTTGGTCATCTGTATGTCTTCTTGGGAAAAGTGTCCGTTCAGGTTCTCTTTGCATTTTTAATTGGAGTGGTTTGTGTTACCGTTGTTGAGTTGTATGAGTTCTTTATACATTTGGGATATTGGTCCCTTATTGGAGATGTTGTTTGCAAGTGTCTTCGCCCATTTGGTTGGTTGCCTTTTTGTTTTGTTGATGGTTTCTGTTTGCTGTACAAAAACTTTTGGTTTGTTCTAGTCCCATCCATTAATTTTTGTCTTTGCTTCCCTTGCCTTTGGGGTCAAGTGCACAAAAGCTCCTCTGAGACCAAGGTCTATAAGTTTAGTTCCTATCAGTTTAGTACCTTTGTTTTCTCTTATGTGTTTTTTTGTTTCAGGCCTTATATTTGAGTTAATTTTTGTGTATGGTGTCAGCAGTCTAGTTTCATTCTTTTACATATGGCTTTCCAGTTTTCCCAGCACCGTTTATTGAAGAGGCTTTCCTTACTCCATTATTTGTGCTGTCTTTATCAAAACATTTTTTGCGCCCCGCTGGTGTGGCTCAGTGGACTGAGTACTGACCTTTGGACCAAAGGGTTGCTGGTTGGATTCCCAGTCAGGGCACAGGCCTGGGTTGTGGGCAAGGTCAGGTCTCCAGTAGTGGGTATGCGAGAGGCAACCACACATTGATTTTTCTCTCCCTCTTTTTTTCCCTCCCTTCCCTTCTAAATTAAGTAAATAAAATATTTTTTAAAAAAACATTTTTTGCTCATATACTTGTGGGTTTATTTCCGGGACCTTAATTTCGTTCCATTGGTCTGCCAATACCATACTGTTTTGTTTACTGTAGGTCTGTAGTAACATTTGAGGTCAGGGAGTATGACAAACTCCAGTCGCTCTATTTCAGGCCCTTCTTGCATCTACTTATCTGCCCTACCCAGCACTTAATTAGCCATGTCTCCTTGGAGCCTTGGTTTCTTTTAGCGGTGAATGTTATCAGAACCAAGATCTGTACATACTGTGAAATCATGAGTCCTTATGAATGATATCTCCTTTTGAAAAGTAGCTTTTGTGTACATCATCATGAAAGTGAAAGGACAACCCACAGAAGGGGAGAAAATACATACAAATCATTTTTCTTAAAAGGAACTGACATCTGGTATATTTAGAGGGCTCTTACAACTCAATATATAAAGATTGTTTAGTTAAAATGGGTAAAGGATCCAAATTAACATTTCTGCAGTAAAGTATACAAATGCCCAATAAGTGCTTGAAAAGATGCTCAGTATCATCAGTTATCAGGGCACTGCAGTTCAAACCAGAATGAGATACCACTTCACACACAAGGATGGCTGAAATCAGTGAGATAATATATGTTGGCAAGTAAGTGGAAAAACTGGAACCCTCATATACTACTGGTGGGAATGCAAAAGAGTGTCGCCACTTTGGAGAACAGATCGGCAGTTTCTCAATCTATTAAACATAGAGTTGCCATAAGACCCAACAATTCCATTTCTACACATACACCCGAGAGAAATGTAAACATATGCCCCTACAAAACACTGTGTGATAATGTTTATAGTAGCATCATTCATAATAGTCACAAGGTAGAAAAGACCCAGTGACCTTCAGCTGATTAATGGGTAAATAAAATGAGGTATTTGCATGCAATGGAGTATTCACCCATGAGAAGAAATGAAGTATTGACTCATGCTACAACAAGGATGCACCTTGAAAACATTGTGCTAAGGGAAATAAACAGTCCTGTTACAAAAGACCACACTTTGCATGGAAGTCCAGAATAGGTAGATCTGTCGAGACAGAAAGCACATTAGTGGTTGCTTGGGGCTGGAGGGTAAAGGAATAAGGGAGTGAATGCTAAAGGGCCTGTACGGGCCTCCCTTCGAAGTGGTTCTGATCTTCTGACACTGACTGTGGAGACGGTCGCACATGGTGGTGTATGTGCTGAGAACTATTGACTTGTACAGTTTGAACAGTGCGCTGTGTGGTGTGTGGGTTATGTCTCAATAAAGCCCTTTGTAAGAAGCCTCTTTTAAAAAGTCCTAACTTGAAATAATACAAATATTATACCCCGACCTCACCTTTACTGTTTACTAGATGATCCTATATATTCCATGGATTAATCAGAACAGCTCTGGGTTGAATTCAAGTAGGTGTTGCATATATTTATCCATATTCACCTAAAATGAAGAGTGGACTTTTTACATAGCCATGAGATTTTAAGGTATATATTTTTTACTTCAAAAGAGGGAAAGGTATGTTAATGCCAGGTGTGAAATTAAGGTAGCCCCTCTCTAAATATTTGCATTGAAGTTTAGAAGAGCTTAGAATATGGGCAAGAGAAGAAATTAGTATTTTTCTTTCACTTGAAATTTTCCCTGCATTTTTGCAGATTCGCGTGTTCAGACCACCCAACTACTCCGGCACCATTGCCTTGGCCCTGTTAGTGTCCCTCGTTGGTGGTTTGCTCTATTTAAGAAGGAACAACTTGGAGTTCATCTACAACAAGACTGGTTGGGCCATGGTATCACTGGTATGTTATCACATTGTACTTTTGTTTCCTATTTTTTGCAAAATAGCATGAGTTGTATAAATTAACAAAATGAGACGGATTATTACTACAATGGAAACACATTGCACCCTGTTTTTCAGTGCATAGTCTTTGCTATGACTTCTGGTCAGATGTGGAATCATATCCGTGGACCTCCGTACGCTCATAAGAACCCGCACAATGGACAAGTGGTAGGTGCATGTCCTAAGCATCACCATTCTGAACTTCAGTTCTGCTTTATGTAGGAATCAAAGTATGTGTATTTAGTAAGAAAGGATTGTGTGGGTAAGTCGTGTTCTTTCTCTTATCACTTACTACCTCTGCCGTGTACATATTAGTGTAACGACTGTTCCAGTTTTGATGAAAAAATCAGTGTACCTGCAACATCAAACTTATATGCAAACACTGGTTTTTCAATTTTGTATATACTGCTATGGCAATAATATATAATGTCACAAGAGAAAATAGGAATAGTTTGTAGGCAGTGTCTCATCAATGGTAAATTTAATTTCAGAAGAGATGGATTAAAACAGTATTAAGAACTCTGGCAGTCACTGTTTTAGAATTCTAGGAACTGTTTGCCATGAAATTAAAAGTGAAATTGATGTGTAGTTAAATCACTAGCAGAGTTCACATTAGTAACTGCTACTGAATTCACATAACTTAGTTTGTTGTCTTCCCTTTCCTTTTGGTTGGTGGGAAATACTGTAATAGCTCAATTCTGCAAAATACTGTTTTTGAGGCTTAGGTTGGTGAAGGTTAATAGTCATTTCAAAATGTGCCTTTATTTTGGAAATTAGGTTTTGAGAGAATAAAGTAATGATGTGCACTGTGTCCCCATCACCAAACTTAATCGATTACCAACTCGTGATCAATAGAGTTTCGCCTGTTCTCTCACCCAGTTTCCTTTCCCTGCCATTGGATTCTTTGGAAATGCCATTTCATTTCACACATAAATATTTCAGTAGATGTTTCTAAAAAGATAAGGTCTTCTTTAAAAGTCATAACCACAGTAACACTATCACACCCAAAATAATAATTGCTATTTCTAAAACTGCAGTTCTGAGCAGAGTAAAATGATGTTATAAATTCTCTATAGATATAAATGTATATAATGGAAGCTTATGAGGTTTTTTCTTCATTACTTATGAAGTTTTTATCTCATTGCTTATAGTACTTTATATATTTCTAATATTAAAGAAAGCTAACAAGTTACATGTATTTCATCTTTCTACATTGTTAGTGACTTTCTCTGAACTTCTTTTAGAACTATAATATAGGGATATCATTCAATTTGTCCTTTGTATGTTCCCCCAAATACCCAATCAGGTGTTAGGGACTAGTTACAAATGATCAGAGTTATGGTTATTGATACTACATAATGATGTAGTCTCACGTGGTCGTGAACATTTTCAGATTTCTCCTGCAGGTGCCAAGGGTAGGGGACAACATGGGGCTCCTTGGGTAATCAGCTGCCATAGCAGTTCCAGTGTGGTTTTTGCTATTTGTATATGTATTTGTATATGTTTTTGAAATCTGTCATTAGAGAGAGGAGTAATTTGAGTGACTTTAATATTCAAAATTAAATAATAAAATGTCAGAAGCCATTGTTGAGCAGTGAATTACTGCCTTCCCTTCAAGGTGTTCCACAAATGCATTATTATCATTTTGCTCGCAGAGATTGGCATGGCCTTTAGGAAAAGGCACTGTGAGGCCCACACGGCATGTTAGTAAATACATTTTTCTATGCTTTTAAAAGGGAAACACTTTTAGCTTTTCTGTATCTTAATAAAAAATAATAGAGGTGATGAACTTTATGTCTATAACCAAAATATTTTAAAGATAAATTTTGTCCTAAGCTCTTCATCCCCTTGTATTTAAATAGAGTATTAGGAATTGGAGGGGAAAAAATCGTACAGGTCTTGGAAATACAGGTATTTCTTGCCACAAAGACGATCGCATGAGTATACTCTCAACCAAAGAGACATGGATGAAGAGTTTGAGGTTTGTGTGAGCGGTCGATTGTAAGCAGTACCGACAGGGCCAGAAAGCCACCTACATAGCACCCTGGACAGGAGAGAAGAGCTTTGCCCGTTAGTGTGTAACTCTTCATTTGTTCTACCTTTTAACAAACTGTAGCAAAACTTCCTCCTTTTTAATATGCATCATGTTAACATACATTGAAATAGGAAATTGTTTAAATTTTGTTTTAACAAATTGATTTGCATAATTTTTTACACTACTGGAACAAAATAGAAGATTAACTTTGCTTCATAAAATGAAATGGTTACCGGTTCAGGATTTTTACTTAAACAATGCTTGTCCAGTAGAATGCTAGTAGTAAATGTTTTCCTTTATAATACATGTGTTTAAATTTCAAACTGTAACTTGAAAAGTAGCACTGTCCTTCTTTGGTAACTTTCATATTTTAAACTATATATTTCTTGAGAAATTTTCATGTAGGATTTATGTTTTTGAAAATAACTATAATGAGGCTATTTATATAGCCTTTCCAGTGATATAGAATAAAATTTTACAAATGAGGAAGAGTAATATTGCAAGAGAAAGTAGTAAAGGTGAGATCAGAAGGGTGTACAATATAACACAACTAAGAGTCATTTGAGGAATAAGTTGATAGTAATTAGACTACATTATTTTGAAATACAAAGTTTACACATGATATTATTAGTAACAGTAGTTAATATTTAAATCTTGATGTTAAAATCTATTTTAAATTTTTGATAGAAGTCTAAGGGTCTTAAATATATAAATCATGGGTGAAACCTAGTATTTTCTGTATAGAGATTGACTAATTAAATTGGGGTAAAAGATCACGAAATCTCCATAATCTTGACAATTCTTTAAATTAATATGGGTAAGAATTAATAAGGCCCTAAAGATATGTATGGCCAGATGTCATCCTAGAATGTATTTCTCTAATATCTGCTTTTCTCTAGTACTCGATTGTTCAAAATATTCTTTGAAATATGATGCTTTGACTTCTTTATTTCAACTTCTTTATTTACAATTTACTTTCTGATTATAAAATTAATAAGTACTCATTATGGAAATTTAGAAAATTATAAAATATTAGGTACCAGTGAAAGCCACCATCTTATCAACAAGAGTGAGCATATTATACAGTTTAGCAAACTGCCTATCTATAGCTAATTGATTAGAGAATTCTGTTGCATTTAGCTATATATATATTATATAATATAATATATATTAATATATAATATACTATATGATAAATAATATATATTATAGTATAATATAGTATAGTATATAATATTGTATTATAATTATATAATACACATAAGTTATATAATTATATATATTATATATTATATTATAGAATTACATATATATAATATATATAATGACATATGATGATGGCATATATATATATATATATATATATATATATATATGATGACAAATATGAGATGTAGAATACTAAAAGCCAAGCTAGACATCCAGAATATAAGCAGAAAGCCTAAATGGCCACTGAAAATTGAATGGTCTTTTCTTACATTAAGCAAATATTATATATGAACCACTCTATATACACACAGTTTAACAAAGGGAATGCTTGCAGTGTATATGTTCCCAAGAAGAGGCTGTACAAAACAACAGCCAAACAGAAGTGAAGAGAGATTTTTCAGGGTTGAGGTGGTGGCAGACCACAGGTACCTGATGCACCTCTACTTGCATTTTTGTTGAAACACTGATATTCATCAAAATGCAAAACAGGCAACAAAATTACAAAGTAGAGCTATTAAGTCAAAGTGCAGAACTTCCATTGACATCAGATCAATTGAAGTAGACACTGGTGCACAGTTTTTTGCATTTGTAAACATCAGAGTTCATTTTACGCTTTCACCAGTATGCTTACATCTATTTTACTTATTCCCAGAAGTTTCTGGATTCATTTTTGGGTGTCACAACTGTGGGGCATGTACCCACTACTTACAGCTAGTGGTAGAGGCCAGGGATGCTGCTCAACAGCCTGCAGCGCACAGGACAGCCACCCAGCAAAGATTCATCAGACACAAAATGTCAGGGTGTTAAAACCGAGAAGGCTTGCTGTAGAGCTATAGAGAGGCTGAAATATAATTTTGTTGTAGATATTTCACAGCCAAGGAAACCATCCCATCTAGCATATATACTGAAAGGATCACAGTGACTGACCTACAGTGTAATGTTTAGAATGGTTGTATATATTGAATGCCATCAGTAAATACGATTGATATGTAAATAGTTTGGGTATAATCATTTTTTTAAATATACCTTAGAAAACATGATTTACTCTGTGACATTTTATATGCTTTAAAAGAGGTTTACATAAGAGCAAGTGAAGTCTTTGGCCCACAAAGTCATTGTTAGGACAAACCTGAAGTGTTCAGGCAGAGAAACAGAGAAAGAAAACAGGGCTGAGTTCTTCCTAAGTGCTGCCTCTTACCAGCTGTGGGATTTGGGGCAAGTTCCTCTGGTCCTCTATGAAATGAGTCTAATACTACTTTTCTTACCTTGTAGTTGTTTGAGGTAAAATGTGATAATACACGTACAAGGACTTTTGAAAGCCTTAGTTTGAAATGGTTCTTCTCCAAACCAAAGACAGTGATCCGAGGGAAAGTAGTTTCTATCAGAGGGAAGGAAACGTGGGGTAGAGGTGGGAGACCTAGTCCAGAAAGGGGAGGCAGTCAGAAAAGGTGTCAGCCCCGCCGTGGGGTCTCAGGAGCCCCTGTGGAACACAGGTGGTGCGGGGAGCTGCGGTCCCCATCAGTCGCTGGCCGAGTGCTTTTCCCTGGGAGGGGCATGGCTTCCCCGGACTGGCGGGCTTCAGCTGTGCTTTGCGCACGGAGGGCGTGGCGGGGGCCGGGCACATGGGCAGGCGCTCACAGGCAGTGTCTGCTGCACCGTCCACTGACACGCCAGGTTCATCCCTTTGTAGTAGATTGCTCAGCAGAGGAAAGAAAACATGAAGAAACCGACTTTTGAATTGGTGTTTTTCAGATGCCACACTCTGGAAGAAATAGCAACAAATAGTACTCAAAATGTCTCATGAACTGTGGGTGGTTTTTAAGCCAGTATCATATGTGTCTTGTAAATAGTCCTTAAGGAAAAGTGTAAAAATATATACATAATTTAAGAATATGTATACCCATCAGAAATGACTTTATCCTTATACACATTTTAACAGTTCTTACACAGGTGAACAGATCATGTGTTTCCTTATAGAAGGTTTGTTACTGATGTTCTGTCAAGAGGGCCTGTGTTTTGAGTTGTATTTTCCAGAAGTGGTAGGTATTGTAGTCCTCTGAGCTATTCGTCCCTACTGCCCATTCACCTAACAATCAACAACATGCACTTAGGGAACCCCGGTCAGAGCGGCCCGTCGTTTTCGGCCATCAGCAGAATCAGCCGGTACATAGCGGCCCGTGTCGTCTCTGCACCACTGACTCTAGCTGGAGTAGTTCTGTTTTCTCACTGGACTGAACTAACTGGGTCAGGCCGGGGGTTACTAAGACTGTGGGGGACGTTGCTGGGTCTTCATTTAGCTATTTGTCTTTAAAATATTAAACATATTTGTAAGGTTGGTGACTTCACACTTTCACGTATGAATTGTGGGGTAGAACATGTCTAGATGAATCTAAAAATGGTACCAGGGTTTAAGTTTCACTGCGTCAAACCTAAAATGGTAAGTTAATCCAGAGAAGGTGAGAGCAAGTAGTGGTGCAGGCGGTGCGGTGCTGTGCCGACCTGCAGGCCTGTCTGTCTGTCTGTCCCTGTGAAGATGCTGTGGGAGGGCACAGGTGCTGACGGTCCACTGAGCGGTGGGAGAGTCATCACGAAAGCCGTCATTGCCGTGTAGCTAAAGGGAAACTGGACAACTAACTGTAGAGTGATGCGGGCCTTAAAGGCATCTTCTGTTGTTAAAAAAAAAAAGCCATTTTAAATGAAATGCATTTAATGAGCTAAAGCTTATACTTAGGCTACAACTCTCAACATAAATTTTTTTAGACATTTGTGTTTTTATCTGCTGCCTGAGGATTGCTATGGGTTTACCAAATATAATCCAAAAGTTTTCGCTGTGTTATAACTCAGTTGTTAATAAAGCTAAGAGCTGTGTTCTACATGCAGTACAAAAACATTTTATTGCAAAATGGCTTGCGGCTTAATCTAGAATTTATCCTGAATGGAATGATTTTTCTGTCTCGGGCAGGCGTGACAAGCAGCCTTACACTTTCATGCCTCAGGATTTTGCGTGTGCTAGTTCTTTGAGGCACATATTTTAGTCACAAGTTGAAAAATATATAGGCTTATTTAAGCTAAATGTAATCATTTTTGTATACAAATATTTACAGGAATGTTCACTGCTTTCATTGTAATCATACCACCAGCAAAGAGAATGTGAACATATAAACAAAAATTTTAAACAATCAGAAAGAATACACTAAAGATATGCAGAAAGCTTATGGTAGAGTTCACCACTGAGATCCCGCCCTTTAATTTACTCATTATCTTCCCATCCAATAAATGTTTGTTGAGAGCCCATACGATTCCAGGTAGCGTGTTTGCCATGGAAGTCCAGATACACCACGGAGCTCAGAGGTGGCGGAGAGAAGACGGACTGGCCCACTTCCAGTCGCTCGTGCCTCACTACTGCCTTGCACGGAATTAGGAGGCAGAATCGTTTTAAGATTTGTGTTTTCAGTACCACGGTCACTTTGTCGCTATGGCTCTACATCTTACCTCTCGCAAGTTTTGCCTAACTTTTTTATTCCTTTTGATTTTTACATGTTTTTCGTCTGTCTTGCTGGCCTTGGATGAAACTCCTTGCCTTTGTTGCCCGCGTGTTGCCGCTGTTCAGTGCCTTCTCTCCGTCTGGTTCTGACTCCCTCCTTCACAGTTAATTGTACGCACTCTTGGTCCTGACCTCTGACCTTCTCGAGTGCCAGCTTTGGTAGCCAGCCCACACTGCCGCTCTGCTTCCTTTTGAGACTGGCGTCATCTGTGACCCTGGCAGTTAATTGAGAAGGACCATGGGATTTGTGTCCTTATGTCCTAGCAAAGCATTTCACACATAGTAAATGTTAAATCTGTAATAGCTAAAGAGATGAATAAATCTTTCTTTGCAAATAAGAACTCAAGTTATAGTTTTAGCATTAACATTTCAAAATGTTAAGTATATCTGGGAAAAAAATGGTTTTCCCCCCTGTGGTGGGTTGGTAGTTTGTAATTAAAACCTTGAAAGCATATGCACAGAAGGAGAATAAAACTAGAAAATGAGAATGTATTTTCATTTGTCAGACTTAATCTGACACAGTTAAATATTCTCTCTGAGAATCCAGAATCAGTGTGATTTCAGAGGGGAAAAAATGGAAAACAAAGGGAAGACAAGAAGAATTGACCCTCCCACAGAGAAAGGGATAAATTACTTGTTAACTGGTTCGTGCTGTTCAAACGTTTTCCAATTTTGGAAAATTATTTAGTGCGCTGGAAAGAGTAACGTACTAAATAGACCCCTGGGGCAGTTAAGCACCAAGGAAATTATTCTTGTGCTATCAAAATTAATTTAATTATATTAACATAATTCATAACGAGCATATACATACCAGTTTCAGAAAAGGATTTTAAAGTTTCTATACCCTCAAAAAGAACATGTAAATTTTAATAACTCAGTATTTCTCATTCAATACATGTTTCTCAAGCATTATTATATTTTAAGTATAATGCTATGGCAGTCATTGATTTAATTACAATTTTCATAAACTTGGATGGAGTTAACGTTAAAAATGATCACTTCAACATTCATATTATCTGCATTATCTTTAAATTAAAAGACTAGGAAGTACCAGAAAATTTGTATGAACTTGGAAGAGTAGGTGACGTTACAGTGTGTCTTAGTGAATGAAGTCAAGGGGTCAGACACACGGTGACGGGAGGTGTGACTCCGGGTGGTGGGCACGTAGTGCAGTACACAGGTGATGTATCAGAGAACTGCACATGTCAAACCTGTGTGATTTTTTGGTTTTGTTCTCTGCATTATTAAGCATTCCTTTTTCTTTTTTTATTGAATTAGCTGGGATGACATTGGCTCATAAAATTAGGCAGTTCGGAGGCAGACTTCTCCGCATATCCCGCTCCCGCTCTGTCCCTCCACAGTCGCCGCACTGCTGCTCTCTGTGTCTGTCGGTCTTCTCTTCTCCTGGAACCTTTGTAATTTTATTAACCGGCGTCACCTCATTAAATTCAATTAAACAGGAAAAAAATAAATGCCATCTAAAAAATAAGTTTTAGTGTTTCTGTATATTGAAGGAATTTTCCCCCATAAAGTCTTAAACGCTGCATGTCCTAAATGTCATGTATATTTATCAGAACAGAAAATATACTGTGTCCTTCTTCTATTAAAAAGCCACAGCATGATTTTCTCATGTTGTAGAACAAATTATACTTTAGTTATAAATAACTTCTAAAATTTCAGAATAATTAATAACCCTCCAGGGAAGAAGCAATAGATATGCCTTAGAGAAATTTATCATTATTTTGTATCTATTATGATGAACATTTTAAAATAACAGTAGGTGTATGTGTCTGTCTCCCTTTCTGCCTTTTCCTTTACTTTTCTCTCATCCATTTTCTTCCTCTCCCCAAATATTACTAAACTTTGGTTTCATTTTAGCGAATAGCCTAAAACATATATGAGAATGGGGTGCAGGTAGCATAATGAGTCAGATGTATTTTATTTTCTGTTGATTTTGGTTTCAAGTGAACACATAATACATTTTCTTTTATTATAAGTGCTCTTGAAGTGACATTACTCCTTTCTTTACACTTCAAATGCCATCTTCCTCTCTCCTAGCTCAGGGGTCACTTTTTTATGTAGTTTCTTATGACATTGGATGCATATGATATTCTCCTGCTGTGAATGGCCATGGTAGTTATTTGTCTTATTTATTCCTTTCAATTTCATGTCATATGTTTGCATAATCATGTCCACTAACAAAATGAAATGATCTTGACCACAGAGTAAGAGTATTCCTCATCTTTATAGCTTTCTTTATAAGACTATATAGATTTACAAGTACATGTACTCTAGCTTAATCTCTTTGAAAGGATTTAGACTTATCCAGTGGATATTTAATGTATATTTACCCCAAGCTATGTGTTGAAATACAGAATTTATCATGAAATGTTATAAAACTATTTTTAAATATCACATGCTTCTACTACAACATAATCTTTTATCCCTGAGTATAAAAATAGTTTTTAAAAACCTGAAGTTTATAATATTCTAAAGTAAGCCTTATCCTTAAAATGAATTTTATAATAGATGTACTAGCAGAGCTGCTGCGTTAATAAAGCAAAAGTCCTTTAATTCTCTCCCCAATAAGCAATTACTGTGGAGAACAACCTTTTATTTCTGCCAAGTAAAATTGTTTCTTACATCAGTTCTTGCAAGAATCTTTCAAAAGCTCTAAAAGTTAAGTAACATTACAATTTTCTTTCACTGAAAGAATGAAAACAATATTTTAATAATAAAGGGAACATAATGAAATAAGTAGTCACTAACTATATATTGTGCCTGAAATTTGCTTTGCAGTAAAGTTACTTATTAAATCTTTGTGTTACAGTTTCAGTTCAAAATGTAAACTGCAAGTCTTCAGGAATGCTTTTCACATTATATGAGATTGCATCACACTATTACACTCTTTAAGGTACTTATCAGTCTGGTTCAATTTAATTGAATATGCAAACTAATAACTACACTTATTTTTATATACTCAATTAAATGGGACCAAAGATGGTACAGGCTTTAAAAAAAATTAATAGTACCTGAAAATGTGAAATAGTACCCAAGAAAAAGAACAAAATGGAGATGAGCAATCTATCGGATGCAGAGTTCAAAGCACAGGTTATTAGGATGCTCAAGGAACTCATTACAACATAAGGAACTTCAACAACATAAAAAAAGACGCAGGCAGAAACAAAGGTTACACTAAGTGAAACAAAAATTTATGGGGAATCAACAGTGCAGTGGATGAAGCTGAGAATCAAATCAATGATTTGGAAAGAAAGAAGATAATAGCATTCGATCAGAACAGCAAGAAGAAAAAAGAATTAAAAAAATGAGGTTAGGGTTAGGGAGCCTCTGGGACAACTTCGAATGCACCAACATTAGAATCATAGGGGTGTTGGAAGGAGAAGAGGAAGAGCAAGAAATTGAAAACTTACTTGAGAAAATAATGAAAGAAAACTTTTATAATTTGGTGAAGGAAATAGACATTCAAGTCCAGGAAGCACAGAGAGTCCCAAACAAGATGGATGCAAGGATGCCCACTCCAAGACACATCATAATTAAAATGCCAAAGGTTAATGGTAAAGAGAGAATGTTAAAAGCAGCAAGAATAAAGGAGAGAGTTACTTACAAAGGAGTTCCCATAAGACTGTCAGCTGATTTCTCAAAAGAAACTTGGCAGGCAAGAAGTCACTGGCAAAAGTATTTGAAATGATGGAAAGCAAGGACCTACATCCAAGATTATGCTATCCAGCAAAGCTATCATTTAGAATCTATAACCTAGATTACTCTGTTCAACAAAGCTGTCATTTAGAATCGAAGGGTAAAGGGCTTTCCAGACAAGGTAAAGCTAAAGGAGTTCATCACCCCCAAACCATTATTATATGAAAGGTTAAAGGGACATATTTAAGAAAAAGATAACAACCATGAACATTAAAATGGCAAATTCACAACTATCAACAGTTGAATCTAAAAAAAACAAGCAGAACAGAAACAGAATCATAGATATGGAGATCATTTGGAGGCTTCTCAGTTGGGAGGGGGGAGGGAGAGAAGAGGGAAAAGGTGCAGGGGTTATGAGGTACAAAGTGGTAAGTAAGAATAGACGGTGGGATGTTAAGAACAGTGTAGGAAATGGAGAAGCCAAAGAACTTCTATGCATGACCCATGGACATGAACTAAGGGGGGGGGATTACTGGAGGGAATGGTGGGTACCAGGTGGGGGGGTGCTAAGGGGGTAAAATTGGGGCTACAGTAATAGCATAATCAATAACATGTTTGAAAAATAATAAGAAGAAGAATGAATGGGATGAGCAAACAGCTCCTCCAGCCTTTGGAGGAATCGTGTAACAGTTGCTTCTGTTTTGTCCCACTCAGACCAACAAAGCTCCGATGTATAGAGCCAAGTATCAAGGCAGAAAAGCAGGGGCTGCTATTAGCAGACACACAGTGAGAGTGATTGTTTTTTCACAGAGACCAGCTCGGAGGAAGACTCATCTGATTTCTCCACTGTTGAAGCTCACAGCCAGCACAGGGAACCATGGATGCCCTACAAATTTTGCCAGCTTTCACTCTGTTGGCATTTGCATCAGCTGATGCCAGCAGCCTGAGTTCCTTCCCGCTCTGCGAAAGCCCAGAAACTGCACCAGCAGCCATCCCAGGCCTATGCAGCTGTGCAGTGTAGGAAGGACACCAGCATCTGCCCCTACTCTCACAGGAGGCTAGGAGCTGTGCTGGCAGCCACTTTGGGGGACTGCAGTGCAAGCTTAGACAGCCTGTTAAGCCTGCCAAGCCCAGTGGCCTGAGCTAAAGACACATCATTCCCCTCGCCCCCACCTAGTGCCACCACATGGTCCACACATGGAGCCCTGGACCGTGAGGCTCGGGGTGACAGCAGACTCCGTTGGGTACCTACCCACAAGTGAAAGGCGACTTCCCTTATCGAAGGCAGTCTGTGCAATTTGGAAGAGGCGACTGCTTTTGCTTTTAGGTATTTTTAAATTTTATTTAGTGTATTGCGTTAACAGTGATTAGTAATATTATGTGGTTTCAAGTGCACATTTCAAGCATATACTCCAGCCACACCACCCTGAACTCCCAGATCTCATCTGATCTTGGAAGCTAGGCAGGGTTGGGCCTGGTTAGTCCTTGGGTGGGAAATGACAGCTTCTTGAATTGCTTATATACCTGTGCAGCTCTTCAGGGATCACAAAGCGTCAGGGAAACATGATACCACCAGAGGAATACAGAAAGCCTCCTGTAACCAGCCCCAAGGAAATGGAAATCCAGGGAGTGCCTAAGAACAGAATTTCTTTTGTTGTTCTGAAAAATATTCAGAGCTGAAGAATAAGATGCAGAACTAAAAGAGCTGAACAGAGAACTTTTACAGCAGACTTGACCAGACAGATATATCAGTGAGCTAGAAACAGATTAATTGAAATTACCCAATCAGAGATATAAAACAAAAGTAGACTAAACAAAAGAATGAAGAAGTCCTACAAGACCCACGGGACAACACTGAAAGAAATAATGGGTGGATCCCTGGAGTCCCAGAAGAAAGGAGGAAACAGCGGAGGGAAGCTGAAAGCTTATTTCAATAAAGTGTAGCTGAAAACCTCCCAAGTGTGGGGAGAGATTGGGACATGCAAGTTCTGAAGCTAATTAGTAACCCCAAAATTTCAGTAAGAAAAGATATTCTCTAAGACACATTCTAATAAAATGTCTAAAATGAAAGACAGGATTTTAAAAGCAACAAGAAGAAAGAACATCTCATGCAGGGTAATCCCCAGAAGGCTAACGGCAAATTTGTCAGCAACAACCTTGCAGGCCCGGAGAGAGGTACGGCACATTCAAGTGCAGAGAAGAGAGACTGCCCGCCAAGGATTCTCTGCCCCTCTGAGTTGTCCTTTGAAATGAGGCTGAGATAAAGACTCTCCCTAATAAACAGCTCAGGGAATTCGTCACCAGAACTGCTTTACAGAATGATGAAACGGTTCTTCAAGTGGACCCCAAAGGATGCCAATTAGTAACGTTGAAAGTACATGAAACACCAGCAAAGGTAAGCATGGTGTTCAGTTCCGAATACCCTGATCTGGTGATGTGATGCATTAACTACTTGAATGTAAAGGTTAAAGGACAGAAGTATTAAAAATAGCTATAGATTCAATTTGTTAATGGATAAACATAAAAAAGCTGTAAATGGCGACATCAAGAGACATAAACGGGAGAGTAAATGATTGAAATTTTTATATGTGGTCAAAGTTTTAAATTATCAGGGTAAAATAAACTGATAAATGTATGTGTGATGTTTTATGGAAGCCTCATGCTTACCAAAAAGTAACCTATGACAGAGTCACAGTATCGCTCATCCTTGAGAAAGAAGGAAATCCTATTTTAGACAACTTGAATGAACCTTGAGGGCCTTATGTTTAGTTAAATAAGTCAGACAGATAAAGACAGAGTATGAGATAACATATATGTCAAATTTAAAAAAAAATAAAACTTAGAGAAACAGAGAGTGGTGGTTATCAGAAAGATACTGGTCAAAGGGTACGGACTTCCAGGTATAAGATGAGTAAGTTCTGGGGATATGATTTATAGCAGGGTGAATATTGTTGACACACCTGTATTATATACTTGAAAGTTTGTAAGAGAGTAGATTGTAAATGTTCTTACCAGACACAAAAAATAAGCAACTGATAATTATGTGACTAGACAGACGTTTTAGCTAATATGTAGTGTTAATCTTTTGTAATATATGTTTATCAAATCAACAGGTTGTACATATCAAACTTACACAATGGTATAGGTCAATTACATCTCAATAAAGCTGGAAAAACACTGCAGAGAAAACACTTTTCTTAAAAGTACTACTTGCTAGAGAAAGAAACTTCAGTGCAGAATGAAGCTTACTTCTTTATTAACAAAATTCCATTTCCTAATGAAATTTAGATCCTGATAGTGCATGATTTTTTTCTCTTACAAATGTTTGAAGGAGAATGACAAGCCATTGAGCTACCTTGTGGCTTGTTAGACTTAGTGCAGATCACAAAGAGAACAGACTTTCTATTAGGCCGTAACTAAAACACTGGAAAACTCTAATTCAGTGTTTATAAAGCACTGAGTTGTAATAGAACTTTAAAAATATTTTTGTGACCAAGCGATTGCCCTTACAACAAGTGCTACAGAAGCAAGAGTTACACAGACAACAAAAACCATATAAGACATCTTGCTGGCCCATTCTTCATAAGCAGGATTTGGGTCAACATTAAGAATATTCTAATATTGCAGTCCACTTAGAGCATGCATTGGAATGGAAGCCATTATTAGCGGTAGAGATTGAATATAACCTTGTGCTGAATTGCAGTGCCAGCAGCCAGCCTAGGTGATGATGTTACACGCATCCAAACCCACTGAAATCCAAATAATCTGAGTCTGGGCAACCAGTGGCACTGACTCAGAAAAAAAATGAAGTTCCTCATGCTTCACCAGCAGAAATATTTACATTTCAATTCAGTTCAGTTCAATTCAATGAATAACTGTCATGTGCCTTTCACTTGTTGCTCTGGCATTATATCAATATTTTGGGCTTAATTCTTGCATTCATGAATTTCACCATTTAGTTAGAGAGTATACAGTTCATTTCTAGTAAGTGTGACAAGAGCTGTAATCTTGAGAAAAGCCAAGTGTGTGAGCACAGAGTAAGGAGGAACGAAAGGCGTTTCCCCTCAGGGTGGATTGGTAAGAAAACTGACAGCACATCAGTAGAAGGACAAGTGGAAAGTGTATCCAAGATAGAGGAAGGACTGAACGAAGGCCACATGTGTTGCTCAGAAAACAAAGCCATTTGACGTGACCTGCGCCTGTGCGTGTCGAAAGGCCAGGCTGCGAAGACGACTCGGTGCCGGGTTATGAAGGCCTCTGAAGCCTTTTTGGTAATTTGCTCTTCATCATGTGATGAGCAGTAGGAAGTCTTGGGATGATTCGAAGAAATAGCGAGCTGAGAGAATGTTTGCCTAAAACTTAACTTTTTCTTTTTTTCTTGTATTGGCCCCTAGCTAGAAAGAGCAGGCTTGGGCCGGAGCATTTTAAAAACCTGTGCCCACCGATGTTTCTGTGCTGGCCGGTTTCTCCAGCATCAGTTGGTCTGGGACACACGAAGTGCACAGCCAATCCGAGGAACCTGAGTTGTTCTTACCCGTTTCCCGGTTCCTAAGGCCCCTGTGGCCTGGGTGCTTTTCCTCTGCCTCCCAGAGTGTTTCATGTTTTGTTTCATGTGTAACACCCAGGGTTGGGGGCAGGACTTAACATCTTGTTCAGAATCAGAAGTCTTGCATTGACTTTTAAAATCGTGCACGGATGTAAAATGTACAAACAGTAATATTCGTAACCCCGCCATGGGTTTCTTCAGGCCCTTTTCCACTTACATCTCTCCCCCTCGAGGAAGCCGCTGTTCTGGTTTTAATCACCATAGGTTAATTTCCCTGTACTTCAGAAAGAAATCACGTACTATGTGTCTGGAGAGTGCACTTAGCATAATGTTTTTGAGTTGAAGATGATTTGTAAGATGTTTATATATATACATATATATGTATATGTGTATATATATATAAAACTGCTGAAAATTTTAAGTCACAGAACAGCATGTTACAAGTACCGTTTTAGGAAGGAAGTTAATTTTGGAGTACGCACAGTCGGTGTTTGGGGCTGAAAGGGTCGACGGTGGTTCAGTGTAGATGTTGAACTCCCCACAGAGTCACCAGACAACCTGCTGATAAAGCAAAACTAAATGTGTTCGAATTTACTGCAGAGAGAAAGTCTTCGCAGTTTCTCAGGAGGAGGAGGATATTTATAGGATCTTGGGCTCTGGACTCCACTGGTTTGCTGGACACGGTGAGGCAAGAATATTAAAGTAAGCTGTTTGTCCAGGTGTGTTGACTGTTGACTCTGATAAATTGATCTGTAAGAATTTCCAGAAGTGAACAGGGAGGGTTTTTTTTTTTTTTTTTTGGTTTATAATCTTATCTTTGTCAAGCAGAGATTTCTTCAAACAAAGTACTAAGTCATGCTGACACAGATGGTCCAAGTTCTCAGAGATAAGTTAAAAGGTGGCTGATGAGTTTCACGTTATTAAGGCTGCATCCAAGGCAATAGCAGTGTGATGAGAGGGAAAGAACTGTTATGTAAGGAGGTAATATCCTCTGCAGAGAGAAAATAAAGTGACTCTGTTTTCAGGTCCTGATGGGGCTTATTTTTTAACTTGGGCATTCATTCCTTAAAGACTTTTCATAGATCTTACAGATGGAAGGAACTCTAGAAATTATCAAAGCCAGAATTCTCCATTTAAGTAAGAAACCCTTCCACGGCATCCATGTTAAATAATAGTTGCTGAGCCTCTTTTTTAAGCAACGTAGATGATAAATGTTTGTCTCGTGAGACAGGCAATTTTAGCTTTATTTGTTCGGAAGATATTTCTTGTATTGAGTTGGAAACTGTTCCTTTGAAATGCATAGTACCAGAACTCCTTCTCACCCATCTCAGAGAGGGAGTGCCTTCGAGTCCCGCACGCCCGCTGCAGGCACGCAGGAGCTGGGCTGTCGTTCTGGACTCTCCCCGGCGGCCTGCTTCCGGTTCCTCCAGCGGCTGCCCCAGGGCAGGTCTGCGGCTGCTCTCCGTCCTGGCGGCTGAGCTCCGTCCTCTCTCCCAGGAGTCAGAGCCACTGCTCACGACTGCGGTGTTCAAGTTTGAATGCTGTCCTCCCGATGTGTTTTTGAACAGAGAGGAGGAGAAGTACATTACCTTTACCTCTAGATAATCGATGTTGCTTCAGTAAATAAACAATAATTAAAACAAAGTTAATGTTGCTTTTCCAGTAGCCGCATCAGACTGGTAAACTCGTGGATCGTGTGGTTGCCGCATTTCTAGGCACACTTGAAAATGGCAGGTAACTGACTTCCAGAGAGGGGAGTTGAAACCACCAGGACCGTGTGCAGGATTCTTGGAGGTACCTTGTCCCTGTTTACTAATGTAGGAATGGACATCTACGTTTTGCTTCGAAGCTGTACTGTCTGAAACTGAATGGTGGAGGAAAGTATCTGTCATGAGACTCTGCAAGTAAAACCACACTTCAAGTTAAAACCGAAAAGCTGGAGGTGTTTCTGAAGTAATCCCCCCTCAAAGAGTTAGTGGTTTCCAAACAGAGATTAGAAAAATATTGGCAGCGGAAGCTCAAGCGAATAGAGAGCTTTTGGGTTTCATCTTCTGAACTAAGCCCGTGTCCTTTGGTAGTTAGCTCGCAGGCAGGGAGAGGGACAGCGCGTTTAACGCCACACATGGTCATTTTTGGCAGCTGCAAGCAGCTGTGAGGAGGCGGCGGCAGAGGCCGTCTTGTTGTTGTTTAACTTAGACCCTGGGGCAAGGAAGTACTGCTGAGACTCTCGCTTGCTGATTCCCCATGTTTAGAAATCCAGGTGAACATAATATTCATTACATTAGATTTGATTACCTAACAGTAATGCCATAGACGTTAATTAACATAAACATTGAGTAAAGTCTTTATGTAACCAATATTTTTAGTAATGTGATAGAGCTAGCAAACTACCTTTAGGACAACTCTTGCTTGCGTACTGATAGCCTGCTCAGATAAAACTTCCCCAGGAGACCGCCTTCCATCCCCCTGGAGCTGGCTCCTGTCACCTCTCTGAAAAAACGGTCCCTGTGCATCCACTCCAGTGCTGCCTCACTCCCGTGCTGACCGCAGGTGAGCCGAGTTCCGTGAGTCACGTTTGCTCGGTGCTACAGCATCAGCGCTCTGCTGCCGTCCACTCTTTCGTGCTCTGAGTCTTCTTTGCAAGCAGGTAAAACTCCATATTCCCTTTCCTGCTCATGCAGCTTGAGCCCCCGTGCCGTGACCCCACAGAGATCCAAGTCCAGGCATCCATTTCTACTGCCTGCTTTCTTTCATGTTGTAAATTCAGATCTTTAGATGCCAGCTAAATAGTTTTTTAAGATGCTCATGTTGTACACGGCTGACTCTCTCCCAAATTCCAATAGTGAGTCTAACAGAAATAGTTATGCTGTGTATCTAACTGAACTAGGTTGTAAACTGGAGAGAGGGACAGTGCAGTACCTTTTATTGTCTCAGTACTCCTGATTGCGCATAGTCCTGCATAATACGCCTTTGAATTTGCAGTAGATATGGTACATACTTAATGGTGTATTTCGATGCATATTTATCTATCACTGCTTATTTTTGTTTTAGAGCCTAGTAGTGTTATTCTTTGTATTTATTTTTACCTGTAGATCAGTTTAAGAAGCTAAGGAAAAGAAGAAAATGTTATTTCTCAGGAACAGCATTCTATTTGAGGTGCTTTCCCAGGAAATAGGACAGATTTCCTATAATGTGTAATCTAACGAAGGCATTCGATTAAGTATTAAAATACTGGTTCTTAAGTAAGCTAATTAAGAACATACCCTTCAATTCAGACTTTACGATTTTGCACTTATCAGTCAAACAAATGTCAAAGTCATAATGTGAATACTTAAAAGGTGTTTGAAATGTCAGTAGCAGAAGCTTTTATTCTAAAATTGTGTTTGCATGAGTGGAGAAAAGATAGCAGTATTATCAGTGTTTTTATAGTATAGCCAATCATGTTGCGTATATTACAGTGTGGTCTGCAATACCCGATAGATACTAATGCAACAATAATTATTTCATACCTTAAAAACCAAGTAATAATCATGCAGACTGCCAGTCAAGAGAGCAGAGTAAGTAAATTCTGTGCTCACCTCCTCCCACGACCACATCAGAATTTCAACTAAATTATGGAGCGACCATCATTGAGAACCACCTAAAGGCTAGCTGAGCAGAAGTCTTATAACCAAGGATATAAAGAAGCCACAAGACTGGTAGGAGGGGCAGGGATGCTGAAATGGCTGATCCCTCTCCGCCTGTGATGATTAAGAATCTGGAGAGCTATCTGGGCTGCGGAGGACCCACCTAAAAAGTGAGGGATCCTGGGCACCAGTGCCGGGAAGAGGAGTCCTCATAACTTCTGACTTGCACACCAGCGGGGACTGCATCAAAGTGAGATGAGGGCTGCTGGTTTCCCAGGCGGTTCTTGAGGGGCCAAACCAGACTCGCTCGCTCGCTCACTCATTCACTCTGGCTTCAGTGCGAGAGCGGCAGCCTGAAGATCACCAGGGACGTACTGGGAGGAGCTGAATTTACTGGCTTTGGGGTAAAAGCTGGAGGAGCAGGGATCAGGGTGGTTCTCTCCAGGGATGGCTCTCTCCAGGGGCAGGCCTTACCCCACCCACCTGGCAGGTGCAGGTAGGCACCAAATCTGAGCTGTCCATTAACCAGCTAACAGTTCACCCAACCCTGGTGATTCCCTGCAGAACCACCCCACCCAGCTAGCACACCTGGCTTCAGCTCCTTCCAGTGGCTTTTCCACAGGAGCCACCTGCCTCGGTTCATGATGTAGACTTTTCTAAAGTGCCTTAAAGATCCACAAACCCCAAACAATTAGCAGTTGGCTCCAGCAGGCCCTGTATATCTTGCTAAGAAGCCCCAAGCCTGGCACAAGGAGTAACCAGTCTCAATTTGCACTGTAACTCCCATCAGGTGGCCCCAAGCTTGGTATGAGCTGTGGCCAGTGTTAGCCTCAAAGGTAGCTTCAAATAAGTGATTTCAAACCTGGCACAAGAAGCAACTGGCCTCAGCTCATTGTGGTGCCTGCCAAATGGTCCCAAGCCTGACGTTAGTGGCAACTGCCCTTGGTTCACGGCACAGCCTCTCCCAAGCACCTCCAAGCCCAGCACATGTGGCAGCCAACCACACATCACTGTGTAGTTCCCACCAGGTGGCCCCTAGCTGGGCACGAATAGCAATTGACCTTGGCCTGCACTGGAGCCCCTCCCAAGAGTCTCCGGAACCAACACACGTAGTGTTCAGTTTCAGACCACACCAGAGCACCACCCAACCAGCTCCGAAACAGATACACCGGAAGGGCGAACTCGCCTGTCACCAGAGCCCTGCTAAAGTAACTCCAGCTCCATGGGGTCAGCCCCCACAAAACAGCGTTTCTGCTCTAGACCAACCAAAGCTCACACTCGGGCCCGAGGGTCAGTTCTGCTCATGGATATGCCAAAAACAATCGAGCAAACAGCCGGAGGGCACTCCTGGAACACCTGGCACAAGTGACAGGGAAACTGTGTCACTGGGCTTCACAGGACACCTGCTGCCTAAGGCCACTCTAGCGGGCCTGGGAGGCACAGCAGTTTACCCAACACGTAGAAATGCACACAGAGAATCAGCCAAAGTGAAGAGACAAGGACACATTTCTCAAATGAAAGAACAGAACAAAACTAGAAAATGAACTAAACAAATTGGAGACAAGCAGTTTACCAGATAGAGTTAAAAATGCTGGTTATAAGATTGTGTTAAATTTGGAAAGGTCTATTACAGCCAATAGAATCTATCTTGGGGGGTCAAGTAGGCAGATTAGCTGATTGGGTACCATTGAGAAAAGTTTGCTTTTAGTAATAATAGCTTAACAGCAATATACAGGTGTACTGTTTTGTTAGGAGGAACGCCACCTGGCAGCTTTTGCCCATGTCCAGGTCTAAGATGGTGACTGCAAGCACTAGTAGACAAGTTGAATGTTGCATATTTTGGCTGTTTCACGTATTTCCCAGGTCCCCTTTGGCAGGTTGAACTAGACCTAGTTAATCCGTTTTTGGGGTTTTTTTTGCATATATTTTATACCTTCTTTGTCTGTTTCATTGTGCCTTACCTGTATTTTCTCCATCAGAATTTTGTTCTCCACAGAAGTTAGGTAAGCCATCTGAATACCCCCTACCTAACAGCACAGGAGAAGCATGAGCTAGGTGAAGAAGTGATGAGGACAATGACCATGATGAAGAGCTGCCTCTAGTGTGTTAGGAGCTTTACATGTTACCTCCGTCGGTCTTACTCTTATATGGAGGAGTCACTCTTACTCCCAGTTAGAAGGGAGGAGTCCTGCCTCATAGGGGGAGGGGCTTGATCGGTGTGGAGCTGCAGGGGAGCCCAGACCTGGCCAGCTGCACAGCCCAGGTTCACAGCCACCGACATCCAGCACGGTGACTCACCTCCATCGTTCTCTCGCTGCAGTCCATGACACGTAGGGTTCCGGGCCCAGGCCCCTGAAATTACTCACCATCGTGTCTCCTGTTCAGAAGTCCTCTGTGGCTTTCTTGTGCCTATAAAATGAAGATTAGGTGTAGGTATTTTTCTCTTTTATCCAGGGGCCCTCCAGCGTGGTGACGGCCTCCATTTCCAGCCTCATCTGGCAGCCGTGTCTCCAGCCCGTACTGTTCCTTCCTCGGTGCCCCCCAGCCTGCCATTTCTGGAGTGTTCCCTCCTTTTGCTCCTGTCTGTTGACGGGTCACTTTAGGTTTTTGATTATCTTCCTAGGAACCATGTTCGCTCCTTCATGCTTCCTCTTTTATAGTGAGTGCTTCGTTTGCCAACCACTTAATTGTCTGTTTTGTATTTTCGGTAACATGTACTTAAATAGACAAAACTATAAACTCTGGAAGGCAGAAACGATGATTTCTCATTTTTCTGCTATCTGCGATAAGGCCTGGGCCTTTTGAAACCTGGATAAAATGAAGAGTAAGAGCGGAAATGAGTTCTGACCTATAGGGAGCCCTCATTCTGCAGCCAGTGACCCTTCCACCGGCTGTGCATCGGGAGGCCAGGGGTTTAAATCCAGCGGACGTGTCTCCCAGCCCAGGGGTGCCTGTGGCAGGAGCAGCAACGCTGCTGTGATAAGGAGATGCTTCTGAACCTCTCAGCTGCTGTTTTTCCAGCTACGTTCTGCATGTTGGCCGTGCAGATCCCCAGAGGATTTATTAAAATGCAGATTCCAGAAAATGGAATCCTGAAATGTATCTTTGTAGCAAGATTCCCAGTTATTTACTTATTGATTTGAGTGGAATGAAAACCTTCTATGAATTTAGAAACATGAACAAGTTATTAGTTCATTTTCATGAGGAGAGCACACCCACCTAACTAGCACCAGATCGAGAAATGCAATGTAACCTGCATTACAGAAGCCACTGCGTGGTGCCCTGTAGTGACCGAGAGTGACAGACAAATCCACCACCTCCACCCGCCCCTCCGGGGTTCCCGGAGCCGCACGTCCAGTAGATTAAAGAACTACCCTGAATCCGGGCTAGCTCCTAGTATTGGGGTGATAGCAAACATGCTCCCCAAACTACCTATTTCTCCCCGGCCCTTGTTTTCTTGTCTTCCCTACCAGCTTTCTCCTTTGCAGTAAAAAGTCATGAAAGATTGCTTCTGAATGACTTTTCTAAGTTGCTCCTCAGAGTTTAACTCCTTAAGCTTGAAGGTTACATTTTAGGGCCTGGCTCCCTTCCCTTGTAGGATTCCCATCCTCTGTTAATTTCCTTTTCACCTTCTACCTGTTTAAAAATTCTCTCCCCAGATCCATGACTTTCTCAACAAAATCTACATTGAAATATCCTGTTTACAGTTAACCATCTTTGGAGTATTTTCTTCTATTTCAGCCTACGGTAATTTCACCTTTTCTATTTCTCTGGAACTCAGCAAATACATACCTAAATTTATAGCCAAAATTGTAGTCTTTACTAAACACCATGCAACTTAGTAGGTAACTGTATTAATTATGCTATTCAATCCTACACCATCTCTCAGTAAGACAAATACTGTCATCTACAAGTGAGGCAACTCCAGCACAGACTGAAGACCTTCGGCTGCTAAACCTGGAGCGTCCGCACAGTGCCCCCATTCTGTTTCGCCCGTGTGGATAGATATATTTTCATGCTCATGTAATGTCTTTGCTTTTGAGCAAAAAAACCCCAGAATACCATGTTTTATATTTACTTGTTTTTCTCACACTATGGAGTACAGTATTTCCTAGTCTTAAGTACTATATAGATATTTGTTGGATTTATTTATGGTTGAGGGGATTGATTGAGTCAAAGGCGTTTGACTTATGTTGCCAAAGGCTTTGAAGAGCCTATCGGCAAGTTTTAAATTGTCACAGGTTTGTGAGCCACAGATGATGAAAGCGGTGGTTTTAGAAGGTTTAGCAGGGACAGGAAGTGCTCGCTCGCTGGCTTCGTGATTGATGTGGACAGAGATGGCAGAGCTGAAACTTGGATCATTAGCAGGATGTTTATGTTATTGACGGAAGCACAGATGTCTGGCAAAGATACATTAGTTGTTGTGGGCAATATTGACGTTTATTTGAAAAAAATTGATTCCAGAGTGTTAGGGGCATTCAAGTGGGATAGTTCAGGAGAAATACCCAATTAGCAGTTGCCCCGGAGGACGTGGGAACGGACGCCTGGGTGGGAGTAGGTCTTCCCTGCGGAGGAGCTGTCGGCGGTGAGAGCATGCATCTTCAAGGGAGAAAATGTCAGGAGAGTGGAACTTCCACAAACACTGTAACATATTTCGTTTATAATTAAAGTATATGCTACCCTTTTAGTGACCTCTTTACTTTAATAAATGGAAATACATAACAGATTATGCACATTTTGTTTAAACTCATGTGCCTCCAATTGAATGTAAATGTTCTCTATTTTGATAAATACTGCAATATGTATTTACTGTGAATTTGGACTTTAAAATAATATTCTATCGCTTACAAAGTTAGTCTCCTTTTGCATAAAACGCACAGGAACAACAAATACTGGCTTCCATCACAGTGTATCCGGGATCCGACCACTTCTCACCAGCTGCCACCAACACACTCTAAACTACCAGCGTCTTCTGACCAGGTCACTGTAGTCGCCTCCCTCTGCTCCCTTTGCTTCTGTCCTTGCTCCGCCCTCGTCTCTTCTCAGCACGGATCCCGTTCCTCTTCTGGTCAGAACCTTCCTATTATGGCTTCTCGTGTGACTCGGGAGAAACTAAGTCCTCGCCAACACACTGCCTTACTGTTCATTGAGCACATCTCTCCCTTAAGGCCTGGGCCGGTCCTTGCTCTCCTCTGCCTTCCGTGTGCTTCCCACGGAAACAGTGTGGCTACCCAACGTCCTTAGTGTACAATTTATTTACATGTACATGTAGGTTATATACTTGTATACTCACCGTTTATACTGTTGTGTATCTCTACCCCGCTCCCTGCCACACACACACACACACCTGTAAGCCAGAGACATCTGCTCTGTTCACTGTTTTATTTCAAATGCCTAGAAAGGTGACCCATCAGACATTCAGTGAATATGTATGGAACACAAAAATGGAACAACAATAATAGCTCATTTACTGAAGGCTTGCTTTATGTCATACTTTTCTAAAAGCTTTAAGTTATTATCACAGCCACCCTTGCTTTACAGAGGAGCAACGGAACCATGTGAGCTGGTGAAGCAGCAGGCTCAGCCCCGCACAGCTGGAATTCCAACCCAGCCCCCGGCTCGGAGCCCGAGCTCTCAGCCATCGGAGTGTGGTGCTTCCGCGGAAGATGATTGTTGCGGTTGGTGTATAAAGCCCTTACAGTAAAACCAGAAGTTGCACAGCAGCCTATTACATACAAAGTACTCCTCATATACCTGGATTCACATGCCTAGTATAGTGATTAAATATAAAGGTGAATGTTGTTCATTTGTAGCATTGAAATAGCAAGCTTAGAGAAATAGAAAATGACACCAGGAAAGTCAAGTCATATTTGGCAGATGAGCAGGTTCCACCAGTAACATCCGTCATCAGTTAAACCTGTTCCCAAGGCGTGCGAAGCCGTGGTGCTGTCAGCTGTGCTGTCTGGGTCAGATGTCTGAGTCCTTATCAGTGTCATTTTAATTTCTTAGCTTCCATTTATCGTACCATTGCACTGTATTTCACATCCAATGTCAAGGTGAAGTCTCTGATGTCAAATATTCAGAGACAGCGATTGTCCAGACTTGCCCATCAGAATGCGGTGCGCCAGACCGGGGAGGAATGGACGGCACTGGACTTCTAAAGCAGTAGGTCTTAGGTGAACTTGAGAGGAAGTGTCATTCTTAAGACAATGTAAGAGCGGCTTTCAGAATGTGAACTGAAGCTGTCTGAAGCACTGGACCAGAAAAACTGTCGTAGCCGATAGCTCAGCACGGTAGACTGGGGACTCAGGCTCAGCATGTTTTGCTTAAATTACAATCGATGAATCAATGACATGAATAAATACAAGGTTCAAGTAATGACCAGAGAATGCTCTAACAGATACGCTAAAAGGTTTATTATTAGGAAATAATTGCCTGGCCACCCAGGGTATCTGTCATCTACGTGAATATGCTTACACATAGAGAATTATTTAAGTGTTTACTGAGAACTGGAGATGTGGACATCCATTTTTACAGAGACATAAAAAGAAATGTTAGAGACAGACTATGCTTCGAAAGTGATTCTTGTTTATTTTTTCTTTAAATGCATTTTATAGAGTTTGCTTGATAACATCTTTTTTATCACCTAATAGCCCCATAAGTAACAAAACAATGATTATACGAGGCAAATGAATTACAGGGAAGTAAAACGGCTTTACAGGGGAAATCATTCAAATGCTGGCGAAGCTCGATTAGAGGACAGAGAAGCTCCGCTCCTCGTGTTTTCTCAGACAAATTACAGGTGCAAAGATTGGGTGATGAGAGATTTTACTTGTAACAGAGAAGGATGTAAATTTTAAGCAGCATTAGTGGTTTTTATGTTGTTGTTGATGCGTTTGCATTTTGAATTTACATTTATAATAATGACATGAGAATGTTAATCTGCCTTGATGTTTGATCTTTTCTCCCGGAGGTTAAAAGAGGGGAAAAAACCCATACATTTTGATTATATTATCCTTTTTATATATACCTGACGTGGCAGCTACCAAAGCTTTGAAAGAATTAGAAATGTACATATTCAGTATCTCTCACTTGAAAGGCTTTTCATTTGGATGTGAAATGTTGTAGAATATAACAAACAGCTTTTCATTTTAATCTTTTTATTACTTTAATTACAAAAGAAAATTCTGTTGGGAGTAATTAATTATACAATGCATTTCAAGTTTTCTTTTGTTACTGAATAAAATGAAATCTATAATAAGTCTAGAAATCTGTTGTTATCAACAAAGTATTAGTTACTCTAATTTACCTAGAAGGTGAAGCATACGACCTTTTAAATTTCTGCTATACATTTGGAAAAAATCTTAACCTTATTATGCTCTATTTTTTATTTTCATGAAATTTTGGAAGTACAGTAGGTCTGAATAGCAAACTCTCTCTTCCATTGGCCATATCATCCGTTTTGTTCAGAAAGTGAGAGGTGCTGCTTTAGGCGTGGTGTGTCACCAGTAACTAACTGTCTTCCTGGCGTCTGGGGCCTGAGGGGGATTATATCACCCTGGACGAGTTCCACCCCTGCGCGGTGGGCTCTCACTGGCTGACCTTCTCGGGCAGGACGATTATAATGAGCTATTTTAGCGTGTTCTGCTTCAGATTTCTCTAGGACTGCTTGAAAGTTTCTGGGGGGGTTTTGTCGCTGTCCTGTTTTCCTGTTGCTTTTCCCCCCACTTGCATTACCTGCACCACCAGTTCACTGATACTCGTGCTTACAGAAGAGTAAGGCCAGGGTAGAGAAGGGCTGCCCCCCCACACCCGCCACGCAGCAACTGCAGCTGGAACAGGGCTGAAAGATGTCCTAAGATTTCAGTTAACGAGAGCAGGGTCTTGTTGCTAAGAGTTGACAGAGACAAAATACTGTGAGTTTGGCAAGCAGTACAATTTATCGGTGTTTTCATGAAGAACTGTTTTGTGTCTACTGTAATCTATTTTAGTTTAATCCAAATGTTTAATGAAGTACTTAAGAATTTCAAGCAGGAGATGTACATAGCCTCTGGAGAAATCGCGCGCAGTGGCGGTCTCGGCCACCTAGTTATAGGTAATACCTATTTATATCTCCTCCAGGCAAATCCAGAAGGACGTGGCCTGGCTATTGTCTGAGTTGTATCCCACCTGCCATTGGGCAGAGCAGCCTCACAAGAACTAGTGCTGACTCAGAGAAGTGGGTGTAGGTTGATGAATAAAAAGAAGACCCCTAAGGAAAGGGCTAGAAATGTATAACTAACAGGAAATAGATACATCTTTTATCAGAATGTCAGAGTGCCAAGTGCCTTGGGATTTCAACTTGTTTTGCCCAGGAACAGTGGTGACCCAGGATGCTTCCCTTTGTCATTAGCTCAACAGAAGCTCACCTGCCTGCTCCCACACTTTGTTTTCAGTGAACACCCAACTGATCGGTTTCATCGTAAGCAGGATTATAGCATCATGCAGTGGGAAGATCATAGGATGCCTCTGACTAAGTATTTCTATGCATTTTAACACTAAACAAGATGGTATATCTCAAAAGAATCCTTTCCTGGACAGTAGTAGTCCCAGAAAGAAACAGAAAAGGAAACAATAAAGATGATTTTATTTTAGTGCTCTGGCACACAAAGGAGATTCAGGACCAGGGTGTCATTACTGCCCTCCTATTATCTTAACAGATTTTGAAATGCCATCTTATTTACTTAGAATGACATGGTAAAAAACGATTGATTCTATTCTACACAAAAAACAGACCCCTTATTTTATGTACAGGCTGTGAGGAAAACAGTAGTAGCTTTTCTACTTGCAAAGCTTAAACAGCCAAGATTAACCTCAAAGAACAGATGACTATTTAAAAGCAGGCTGACAGCTCTGGGAGGGCAGAGGCTGGGGGTGGAGGGATCAAAAATTAGTAGAAGAACTCAGGGACATGGGCAACAGTGTGGTGGTTGTGGGGGCAGAGAGAGGGGTATAAACTATAAGAAATAGGTAAATAGGAGCAATGAGACAACCCTTTTCACTTAGGAAATATTGTCAAAGAAAACACCAGATTTTCATACTTCATATTTTTTTTTGTTGATAGAAAATTGTGTTTTCTTTTTTCTGCTATTGTAATACTTAGAAGACTCCTCTGCTAGGTAATTGAGGGATTATCACTTAAAAGATTTATTAAATTTCAAGTGTCTGTTGTCCTTGTACAGACAAGTAAAAAAGGGATGAAAAAGGCTGAAAGGATTTACACAGGTAGTTTTTCATGATGTACGCAAGAACAGGAATGAAAATGCAAAGAGAGGAAATGGGCATGTCATTCCGTTACACACGGAAAGCGTGTCCCACATTTGATATGGTTTGAGTGAAACCGCACGAAGAGGTCGGACAGCATCGTGTGGGTGGTGCGCGGTAGTCACAGCAGTGTTCCCCGGAGCCGCTGACGGGCCCTGGGCGCGCCCTGTAACCATGTATTTTAAAGTGAAAGAAAGGACCGGGAGCACTTTCGTGGATTTGGCCTTGAACTAAGACAAATTGTGATTTGGGTAACAGCCAACAACACCTAATCTTAGTTTTATTCATTCACCATTTTCTTGGTGTCATAAATGATTTTTAAGCGCTTTACAGTTTTTAGAATGGTCACAATCACATCTGCATGGGATTGGCTTAAGCACTTTGTTTATTTATTTACTATTTGTGAGTGAAACTTATTCCAAAGAAGGTAGACGCCAGTATACATTTTGTCAGTGAATAAGAGACAAATAACAACTAATCTGAACCCGATGTTATTGTCTTCAAAAGAGTTATTTGCTGGCTTACACACATTACTGAACAGTATTTTGTTCTCTGCTTATGTTACTACTTGTTTTTTCTTGAAAGCTCCTTTAACTAAAATAATCTTCATTAGGGTTTATCGAATAGATGGGTTGGTTATATCTTGCTTTTGCTTCACAGATAATCGTTTTAACATTAGCTTGGTATGTAAGAGACTTGAGTAAGAAATTTTTAAAAAATTATTCACTGGCAGGAGAAGTTAAGCCAGATATAGTCAACTGTTATTGATTAACGATAGTCCTAAATGAGTGGACATTATGCTCACATGAGTCACATGACTAAAAGTTGTTAAATTTATTTGAATCTTAGGTAACAATGATAATAAACATTTATTGACTGCTTTTGGGTTTTCAGTCCAATACTAAGTATTTTATGTATATTATCGAATCCACTTTTCACATTTTGTTTTTCCCATTACACAGTTGAACAGTTTGGGGCTTACAGTAATTTTGTTCAAGGTCATACTTGTGGCAGATCGAGGATTTTTGATTGAAATCAATTTTTATAAACTACTCTACTACCTTGTTTTCTTGGTAAAATAAATTTCACCGTTTTTATTCCACAGATTAGGAAACTTAGACCCAAATGATTGCACTGATCAAGATTAACAGCTAGTTTCTTGAACTGAATGCGTAGCATCAGCACTAGAAACCAAGAGTCCTGACCTCTAAGTTCAGCGTGCTTTTCATTACAACGGCTGCCCTCTCAGACAACAACCTGCTGGCCCCACGGCCGTTACTATTTTCAGAATATTAAGGGCATAAAGGACTCCTTAATGATTGCTCACTACCAGCACAATTAATATATTGAAAAAGCAGAGCATAATTACTGCTTTTACCTTCCAAGAATTTAGGAATAAACTAAAGGGAATAAAGTTTCTTCTGTCTTCTGAAATGTACTATATTTAGATAAATTTCCATTTCCTTTTCTGATACTGTTGTGTAAGAGGTATCAGAACCACTGTAATGAAAAAACATACTAATTTATTTTCAAGTGTGTTACTTGAAATTAAGTGTATTATTCATATATATTTATGTTATGCTATGCAAACTTGAAGTCATCTAATTTTTCTCTTGTATAAAAATGGCTTTTAAGTAAGCCATGGTAATGAACTTTCTAATATAGTAATATTTATTAATCATTCTTTTGCTTGATTTTAGTTTGTATGCTCTATGAAGTATTCAATGGACTGGATAAGGGAAGAACATTTGTATTAACGGTTTGTCAAACCATTTGTCTCCATGGAAAAAATAGATACATGTTCAATATCAGAGGACATACAGATTTTCTTCTTGTCTTGTTGCTTAATCTGAAAATGCACTGTGGTTATAAATGCAAGTTAAATATGTGTATCTTTAGGATTCAATGACCACTTCACTAATATCTTCCTTATGAGAATTAGCAGATATCAGAGAGAGAAAGATATAAATGAACATCATGCTAAAGCTGTAAAGGAATTCATTACTTATTACTTCTATAAAGGAATTTGAAAGTACATGTATCAGTTAAATTCAAATTTTTTAAAAAGAGCTTAAAATGTGGACCTTAGGTCAATCTTAATTAGATTAAGGCATTACAGTAGCTGGCCCCTAATTGAAAGATAGCTTCCTAAGGTTAATACACAAGACCTCTGGAATGCATATTTATCCTTTATTCTTGTGTTTGCTCACACCGGCCTCTAGTAGGTGCCGGAAATCGCTCTGGTGCACTACGATAGACAAAATGTGTTCTCACAGTTTAAATGTGTAAACTCATGAGAATATAGTTTTCTTTTTTTCAGTTTTTTGTTTGTTTTCTGTTTTTGTAATGCTGGATCCCATTGCCGAAATCAGTGCCTAGGACATAATAATTGCCCAGTAAAAATTTATTAGATGAATTCTACTGTATTAAGCCCTGAAATCTTTTGTGTATCTGGTCTTAAAGTGATTTTGATAACTAAAGAATATGGACAAAAGCCAAATTTTAGTACAGGTTCCTGCGTATCATCTTTACAAATTATCAGTTTAACACACTAAATTTACCGGTTAAAATGAATTTCTGAATGGCATTTAAGCATGCTCGTCTAGTGGTTAGAACATATAAACAGTTTCTTTGGAATAGAGACTTTAAAATGATTTATCCTGGGGTGTTTCTTAATTACTGTTGAGAAAACCAGGCACTGTGCTAGTCACTTCACATTATTTGACTTTTAGAACAGCATTTTGAGGATGTCTTCCTGTCCCTATTAAAGAGGAGATCACTGAGGTTCGGAAATTTGTTCATGAGGTCACAGCAGGTGGTGGAAGCAGGACTGTCTGCAAGCCTTGACTCTGACCCGCCTCGTGTGTACAAGAAATAAGCACAAGTGTTAGAGATTTGTAGTAGGGCAATGATAAGTCTTTAAGGACCAAGCGTGAATCTTTTTTAGCCTAGCTGCATTTTTAAATTAGTTGGAGATATGTGGGTTCTCTGTCTTTGTGACTGGAAGCAGAAAAGAGATTTAATGATGCATTTTCTTCACACATTTGAGAAAGAATTGAAGGGTTCTGGTAGCATAATGGTAGAATCTGCTTCGTTTTGGCAGGATTGACCTGACAGTTGGAGCACAGGGTGGAGGCAGGGAGAACAGAGGAGGCTGCTGCCCTCACGCAGGGAAGACGTGACTGCTGGGCCTGGGCTACATGTGTTCTAGCCCTCGGGGTTCTCTGCCAGCGCTTCCTGCAGCTGGGCACAAGGGGTTGAATGTGGAATGGATTTTGAAAATAGAGTTAACCATGTTTTCTCAACGACTGGCTGTATGGAAAGGGACAGAGGGAAGTGGGAAGATAAAAGAATGATTTCAAGGTTTTGGCCTAAAAAACTGGAAAAATTAAGTTGCTCTTTCTGGGATCGAAAGGCGGGGGGTTGGATGGGGAGGGCAGTGCATATCAAAAATTTGTTTTGACCGTTTTAGTTTTACAGTCCCAGGTAGAGTCTAATTATGAAGAAGACTGTTAGATTACCAGGTGGGGCCGGATGTGTGCAGGCTGGATGCAAGTCTGAGGACCCAGGCTGGAGGCAGAAATGCAGGAATCCGCAGTACGGAAATGATCATTACAGTCATGAGATCGGATGCGAACGCCTGGGAAGGAGGAATATGGAGAAGGCGCTTAAGTCTCTGCAGCTCTGAGTTACTCCGGAGCTCCGAGTTAGGGTAATGAAAGGGATCAGCCATGGGGCCTGATGAAGAGGAGCCAGGAAAGTAGGAGAACCCAGAGTGACCCCGTCCAAGTCAAGGGAAGGAAATACTGCAAAGACAGGAGAGAGCGATCACCTGCAGCAGATTCATCAGATCAAGCCCCGTAAGACGGAGATCTGACCACAGAACTTCAGATATGGAAGTCTGCTGACAGCTCTGACCAGAGAAGAGTCTACTACTTAAAAACGTTTTGAAACCACTTACCTAGAAAGTTCTTGCTTCTCTAAATCTGTGATTCTAATATAGGCAAACTACCTTCTAGTCTATATAAATCTCATTATAATACCCAGTCTTGTTATGTCCTCATATTTCAGTCAGTTGTACAAATACTGACTTTAATTACTTTCATGATCATCATTTAATTAAGTGATTGCCAGATAAAGCTTTTATAAAGTGTTTCACTTGATTCCCTTCTTTTCTTTTGATGTTATTAATGTATGGTGCAAAAGGTTTGAACCTTGGAGGTCATTAGACTCAAGTTTCAGCCCTAATTGCACCAAGTACTGGTTGTACAATCTTAAGCAAATTGATCCTTTTAAATCCAGTTTCCTCATTTGGAAGATGACACGATAATAACGATTTTGTATGGTGTTAAGAAGAACAGTGGGGTAGCATATGTGAAACATCCAGTCAAATGTCCAGTATATAACAAGGTAGGAGATTGAATAAGAGCTCAGGATCCAAAGTCAGAGACTTAATTTCAAATCCCAGTGTGTTCATGTACTAAATATGAAAACATGGGCAAGCTCCTTCACCTCCCCTAAACCTCAGGTACTTTATCTATAAAATGGCTATAATAAAAAATGCCCATCTTTTAGGATTATTAGAATTAAATGAGATATTGCATGTAAAACTTTTAAGTGTCTTATACAAAATGAGTGATCGATAAGTTTATTATTAGTACTTGGTTCTATTTGCTTATTATCCTTGCTGTTACAATTATTAAAATAAAACCTTTATTTCCTAGTTTGGAGGGTCTTCGTTTTCAACCAAACTTGATGTCAAGCATAGCTTATAGTATTGATATTTGTTTTGCTACATTGTCATTCTTGACTAATGTTAAGAGCCTTAACTGATTAGCTCTATGATTTTCAAAGCTGTACTTTCTCTATATAGGGACATTTAAATAAATAGAATCAGAAGAAAACATATAAGATTCCCCAGAACATATAACGTAAGTGGACCAGAAATAGTTTTTATCCAGTTTGCTTGAAGCTGTGCTTAAAGGATACATCTAAATACATCTTTGGATGAGGCAGCTGCACTATGAAATTAGAAATTTGAGATGGAAACAAAGACAGTTTAGTGTATAAAGAACAGCTTTTATATGAAAATATCAAGATAGCATTAATGATAAAACAAGACTTTATATACTTGAAAGAGATCGTAGGAATCATGTACTTTTGTTCCCAATTTTGTAAGTGAGGGGATACTGAATATCAGAGACATTTGGTGATGTATTTAGGGTTCAGGCCAAGAACGACTAATTTTCTCTTAGTTAAAAACTGTCTCTACTAAAGTATGCAAACTTCCATCCATATGCATTGCCAAAAATAAAAATAGGAAAATTTAGAGAAGACCAAATTTCTCACTGACAGTTATCCTTCATATGTGATGTAAAATTGAGGATATTGATCTTATATCATAGTTATTTTTTCTACAGAATTTTTTTATGCACAGAAAACATGGGAAAGGACTTTTATTAGAAGCAATTGCAAAGCAACTAATTTTCATGGGAGATTAACAGCTGAAATACTGTGGAAGTTGGATTTTTAGAAGCAAAATATCCTAGATGAAGATTTCTGTCAGATTTCCTATAATATGGCACCAGCTAACACAGGTCTTATAAGACATGAAACACTGTACGATTCTCAATGAGCTAAACCAGTTTTAGTAATTATCTTTTTAAAATTAATGAAAATGCTCTAATGAAATGAATGCATTTATAAAGCTATCTCCTTATCTTAAAAATTCATTTGATTGGTCATGTTTTTACTTATTTTAATGGATGAAAACTTAGTATACTTACTTGCTCCAATCTGTACCTTATGCAATCATTTTGCAATAACTCTGGAAAAATCATTATTTGTGTTTGTGGTTAACTTTTTAACAAGATGTAAGTATTGTGATATTCAGTTGCTTCCTACAGTTTAAAGCGGTATCAACCACCAGCATTCTCATGTTATTTCTAGTTAACTATTTTATTCAAAAGAACTATACATGGGGTTTAATAGATTTTTCCATTATCTTCATGACAGAAAACTGCAAAATATTCAAAACAAAAACAAAAAAAATCCTCTCCACAGCCTGTAATGCTTGCTTCTTCGTCTTGTGTTTGTAGAGCTACATCCACGGGAGCAGCCAGGCTCAGTTCGTGGCCGAGTCGCACATCATCCTGGTGCTGAGTATCCTTTCACACGCCGACAGCACAAAGCCAGTGGCTGCCAAGTGATTTTCCCCTCGTAATAAATACCAGGCCTTGTAAAATACAGGACATTTTTAAAGTTGCTATGTGAAATTTTCTAATTCCCATGCTAATCATTTCCTATTATAATTTTTGTTTTTATTCTGAATCATGAACAGACTAAATTTTTTTACTGACTTCTGAATTTCAAATTAATAGCTTTTGCATTGATTATCTCTGGGTAGAGTTTAATTGTGAAGTTTGTGTGGTTTTCTCTGTAGGATCTTAATGAGGAGAAGATAGTGTCCTATGATACAAAAATCAAGACGGAAAACACTATTTTAGTGCTGGTTCCCTTAAATACTTTGATCAGTCAGAAGAGTGTAGGGTAGCTGGAAATCTCTTTTTGGAACATACCAACTGTTTTGAATGAGTTAGTACACTACAATTTACGGATTGGAGGTAGACAGGCCAAGAGGAAGATAGCAGGTTAGGAAGGAGGTAAGGTTCAAGTGTCTAATTAAAAACAAACTCTGAATATTCTTAGAATGAAGTTACTTTTTGTACGAAAAACTGTTTTGGAAGAACACTAATGTTTGTGTGATTGTGTGAAGTTTTGACCTTGGACATGAAGCTTCAGAAGAGAGATTATGAGACTCCATTTTAATTGCAGTGTCTCTGAAACCCAGTGAGCAACACTGAGTTTTCCCCTCCCAGTCCTCAACATTTTTGTTCCTTCCACACTCGACCACACAAACTCATTGCATATATGGAACTATACGTATCTGTGGTCCATTTCTTGCTTGCCTTAAATGATCCATATCCTTATGGCTTCAAAATTAAGAAGCTATTACGATGAATATTAGTTCTTGTTTTACTTTGGCTCGTAGATTGGATTTGGAAACACCTCAAATGTTGCGTAAACATTCTCAAATGTTGTGATTATCATCAGTAAGTGCAAGGTTTCTGTGCTCCAACTTAAATATGGTAAGAGATTAATATTTTCTGCATATCAGAGGGGCTTTAGGTGAGAAAATGAAATATTTGGAGATATCTTTATAAGAACATCTCCATTAAAAAATATGGCAAGGTCATATTTATTCTTACTTTATCTTTTAATTACATAAAGGTATTTATGAAGCAAAATACATTTGTGTCAAAGTACCATAGTAAGAAACAAAGTATTTATTGCAGGTAACTCTTTAGCTCTTATTTGTTCATATTTTTTTCCATTTTCTATCCTGTTTCAATCTATGACATAGCATTTTAGCAGCATGTGTTACTCAAAGCAGCTAGTCCACTGAACACATCAGGGGAACCTAGTGAAAGGAACGAAAGCAGGAATTCTCCAGGGTTTCATTTCATGGCTCACTGACATGAAGCTGAGATTTAGGATGCAAAGAAATTTCATAAACAGTATGAAATCTTCCATATAGGGCTTTGACAGTAATACATAAAATAATTAAAGTCCCTATTCTCTTTATATTACCAGTAATTATTTTTGCTTTATTTCCTGTTGTTTTATTTTATAGATATTTATGGAAAAGAAAATCTTTTAAAATGGTAGATTTACTAAATTTATGGATAAAAGTTAAAAAGAAGCCATTATATAATAATGTCTAATTTTCTTTGGCAGAATCTATTTTTTTAACTCACTGTATTTTTTTGGAATTTATGTATATATTTTTCCTTATGCAAAAAAAAAATGGAAATTCCAGATGGTTACTTTTTGTTTATCTATGGGAGACCATTTCTGCCTTGTTTTTTTCCTCCAAATTTAGCAAGCCAGATGATTAGATGCAATTGCTGTGTACAAAGTTTTGTTGGGAAAAACCTAAGGAAGCACAGATGGAGCTGTTTGATGTCATAGGTTATAGCTTTATATTTACTAAGAACGTGATTTTTCTCCCTATTAGTAGTGTTTTGTTTTCTCAGTATCTTATTTGGGGAGAGGGAACAATCCTAAGTAGTCTACGAGAGAAAACTATTGTATTTTGCTGTGTATAATGCACACTTTTTGCCCAAATTTTTGTGGGAAAGATGACGATGCACATTATACATGGGTAGTGCCTGAAACACCTTGTATTTGTTCTTGTGTTTTGAATTTCTTGTACCATAATATGTTCAAAAATAAATGCAAAAATTCCTTTAGAACACAAAAAAACAAATATCTAAGTACAAATAAATAAAAATTGAATTAAAAAATTAAAGCAAAAGGTTTTTTCCTGAAAGTTTAGGACAAAAATATGGGTATGCATTGTAAACAGCAAATATTGTATATTATTATGAAAGTGTTTTGGTATATACACCATTTTGGTATATGTATATATATTATGGAAGTGGTATAAGGTATACTATGAAAGTGTTTTATTCTGCATTTGTTTTCAATCTATGATAGAGAAAAATGTTTCTTTTAATGTGTTATATCCAAGGAAGACGACAGAAAATTAATGATAGATGCAAATTGAAGATAACTTTAGATTTAGATCCTTTTAAGTCTTCTATAATGCGGCTAATACATTTTTCAACATCTGTTCTCATTTATCTTTAAATTGACAATTGTGATTCTCTTCCTAGGAGCAACAGTGAACTTAACATCATGTGCAATTGAGAATGAATTATAACATAATACAAATGGGTTTGTTATTAGTTCAGTAGAATGCCCAATGCCTCAGGGTATTATTGTATATAATTTACACAAATAACAGCTTCTATCGTATGTGGGATCACGTCAGTATTTTTACTTTTTAAGCAGTAAGATGATGGCAGGATCAGCAGGGAAACTGGGGAGTCTGCACAGTAGTTGAAATATGTATTGCTATGATGTTAATACAAATGTGCAAAATTATACACAAACTAGACCAGGGGATTTGTGGGGGCGGGGTAGGCATTAACAACCTTAGAACAACAGAACAAGTCTCAGAAAAATTACAGTTTATTCACCATATAGTCACATCTCTTACACTCTTCGCGGGGGGAAGAGCGCATCAAGCAGAGGAACAGCAAGTGCAAGGTTGCAAGGCCCAGGGGCTGTCGTGTTGGAAGAGGGCAAGGGCAAGAATAAGAGCAAGCAGGGTCTACAAGGATAGGCAGTGGATCCAGATGCAAATCATGTATGGCCTTGAGGCCATTTCGAGGTCTTTCGTTTTTACTGTAAATGACATGGAAAGCTAGTGTTATGAGTAGAAAATGACATAACTTCAGTGATATTAGAAGACAGTGTTCTTAATACTTAGAGGTATGACTTAATTTCATCAGTGAGAAACAATAACCAAAATTCATAAATGAAAAGACTTAACAATTTTGCCACATTGAAATGAAAAGATAACAAATGGCCTCATTACCATGGCAGTGTGAGTCATTCCTTTTCTTTCTCTCCCCTTGATTTACAACCAGCTAGACATCCATAACCAAACAGAAGCACCTCTGTGCAGTACAGTGGGAACCCCAGGAGGTACAGGCACCTGTGTGTCAGAAAGTAGGTGGATAGGACCTCAGCTTGCATCCCAGACATGGGGAAGAAGCTAGACATGCAAGTCCACAAAGCTAAAAGAAATGCTGCATTCATCAAGACCTTCCCCAAGACACGTTACAGTGAAACTGTCAAAAAATCAAGAATAAAAAAAAATCATCAAGACAGCCAGGGAAAATAAAGTAACCTTCAAAGAAACTCCCATTTGGCAATCATTGGATTTCTCAGTAGAAACTCTATAGTCTACGAGAGAGCAGAATGGCGTATCATATTATTGCAGGATAAAAATTGTCATCCAAAACTATTTTATCCAGCAAAGTTATGCTTTAGATGTGGAGAAATAAAGTCTCTCCCAGACAAAAGCCAAAGGAGTTAACCACCACTAGACCTGCCTTACAAGAAATGCAAGAGTCCTTCAAGCTAAAATGAAAAGATGCTAATTAGTGACAAGCATGCACACAAAATGAAAGTACACAAAATTCAGATATATTTGATGACTAAAATTAGAAAACTGTACATATTTGTGTATTAACCACTTGTATAAAGGTTAAGAGCATTAAAATAATAAAAGCTGCAAATCGTTAAGGAATTCACAAATAGGAAAGATGTTCTGATGTCAAAAATATGAAAGGGGAGGAGTAAAAAGATGGAATTTTTATAGAAGAATGAAGATAAGATGGTCTTTTTCTGCTGACAGCATCTCCATCTGAGATGATGTATGTAAACCTCACAAAAATCACAAGCAAAAACATAGATAAGAAACATAATAAAAAAGAATACTGAACAAATCACCATGGGAAACCACAAATTTATAAAAGCAAATAGAAACAAAGGGAAAAGAAACACTGGAGATAATACAACAATCACTAGGAGAAGATAATATGGCAGAAGACAGTCCTTACATACCAATTATCACACTAAGTGTAAATGGATTAATTTAATAATCAGTAGGCATGGAGTAGCCAGATGGATAAAAACATAGGATCCAACTACATGCTGCCTGCAAGAGACTCCTTTCTCCCTCAAAAGATAAACATAGGCTCAAAATTAAAAGATGGAAGAGAATATTCCAAGCAAGTAGAAACCAAAAGAAAGCTAGGGTACTATACTTAGATCAGACAAGGTGGCCTTCAAGCCAAAAATGGTAACGAGACAAAGAAGGCAGCTATATAGTGAGAAAGGTTTCAATGCAGCAAGAAGATAAAAACAGTCATAATATATGCACACCCAGCATTGGTGTATTGAACGTCTTAAGCAAATACTAACTGATGATGTACTGGGAGAAACAGGCAGTGCTCTAATAGTGAGGGACTTCACTACCCCGCCATCAGCAATGGATAGGTCCTCCAGACAGAAAATCAATAAGAAATGTTGGTATTGAACCATCCTTTAGAAAAATTTTGCAAATTAAAGATGATTGAAATTAGGTCAACTATCCTTTCTTTTTTAACCTCACCCAAGGATGTACTCACTGATTTTTAGAGACAGTGGAAGGGAGGGAGAGAGCAGGAGAGAAACATCGGTTGGTTACCTCTTGTACACTCAGCAACCAGGACCAAACCCTCAGCCTAGGTATGTGCCCCAACCAGAAATTGAACACACAGCCTTTCAGTTTAAGGGATGATGCTCTAACCAACTGAGCCACACTGTTCAAGGCCTGAGAGTTAGTTCTTAAAAATACATAAATAAAATTGACTAACCTTCAGCTAGATTAACAAAAAAGAAAACTCAACTGACATTACAGAAATAACATAGGATCATAAGACACTTTTACAATTATATGACAACAAATTATATAACCTAGAAGAAATTGATACATTGCTAGAAACACACACCTATCGAGACTGAATCAGGAAGAAATAGAAAATGTGAACAGACTGATAATGAGCAAAGATCTTGAATCTGTAATCAAAAAGTTACCAACACAGGAAATCCCAGCATCAGAAAGCTTCACTAGAAAATTCTACTCAACTTTTAAATAAGAATTAATACCAGTCCTCTAATTCTTCCAAAATTCCAAGGAGTAATGAATACTTCCAAACTCATTCTATGAGGCCAGCATTACCCTGCTACCAAAATCATATAGGGACACTACCAGAAATTCTTAAGAAAATATTAGTGAACCAAATTCAAGAACACATAAAAAGAAGTACACACAATGACTAAGCAAGATTGATCCCCAAGATGCAAGCATTTTTCAACCCACAAAAGTCAGTAAATGTAATAAATAACATTAATAAAGTGAAAGAAATAAAGTCACATTACATTAGCAGGTGCAGAAAAAGGTTTGACAAAAATGTAACATCCTTTCATGATGAAAACCCTCAGAAGACTGGCTACAGTCAAAACATATACTTTAACATAGTAAAGGCCATATATGAGAAATGCACACAGCTAACAATATAGAAAACTTGGAGAAAAATTGAAATATTTTCCTCTAATATCAGGAACAAAGACAAGGATGTCCATTCTCACCACTCGTATTCAATATAATACTGGAAGTCCTAGCTAAAGCAATTAGGCAAGACAAAGAAATAAGAAGACATCCAAATCGGAAAGGAAGAAAATTTGTTACAGTTTGCAGTCGATACCTTATATGTAGAAACTCTCAAAGACTCGACCAGCAAACTTGGAACCAGTAAGGATTTCAACAATGCTGCAGGATACATAATCAGTTGCATTTCTATACACTACTGATAAAATAGCTGAGAACAAGAAAAGATAATTGCCCCATTCACAATAGCATCAAAAAACAAAAAGCTTAGGGATAAATTTAACCAAGAAAGTGAAAGATCCGTACAATGAAAACTGTACAAGTTTGCTGAAAGAAATTGAAGGCAACACAAACAAATGGAAAGACATCCCTTATTCATGGATTGGAGGAAATAATAGTGTTAAAATGCTGTACTTCCAAAAGCCATCTACAGATTTGGTGTGAATACCATCAAAATACACCAAATACATTCTTTATAGACAGAAAAAAATTCCAAAATTCCATACAGAGCCACAGAAGGTCCCAAGTATTGCCAAAGCAATCCTAAGGAAAGAATACAAAATCAGGTATCTCGTTTCCAGGTTTCAAATTATACTACAAAGCATAAAAACAGTACAAAGAGAATAGACTATTTACCTCAGTGTGTATTTTAATTTAGCTATTCTGGAACAGAATATGTTATGTTCAGATCCAGAAAAGTTAATAGATTTCACGTGCATTTCCGCTATTTCCTTGACAATTACTATAGATGCCGCCATCACCATGGGGATGGTTCTTCTAAACGAAGCAGCAACATCCAAAGGAGATGTTGGAAAAAGACGGAGTAAGTCTCTGTGTTGGTGTTTTTGTAATTTTGTTTTAGACTTAAGATTCATTTAAATCAAAAAGAAAATATAAAAGTTCTTTGTAAATGTAAACTTCTAAAGAAATGTTCTGATTTGAAGAAGGTCACCGTGTTTATTACCTTCTTCTATTTCTTAGATCTGTGCAAGTAAATAAAAGTATATTTCTTCCAAAATGGAACTGGGTGATTTTCTGAGGAACTGCCCATAAAGGAGAGCTGCTCTGCACCCTTGTCAGGGGTGCTGGGGCGCACCTCTCCTGAAGCTCCAGTCTCTGTAGAAACATCCACCCTACTGGGTGAGAAGGAGAATTCTGCGGGGAGTCTTAGAGATTTTGTTGTCAAAAGCTATGTCCTCTATGCCACAAAAATCAGGTGTGCATCTGAAGACTGACTCAGGAGAAGTTCCATATGTTTGTACACTGAAATACAGTCATACCTCAGTAGTCGGCTTCAGAACTCCTCAATCCCTGTCCTCGTGGCATTTTGATGAGGAAAAGAAAGTTCAGCACTGCGCGCTTGCTCGGGACTCGCGGCACTTGCTAGACTTGCATGAGTCCCATGCTGCCCTGCAAGGAAAGTGCCTCGGGGCTCGGTACCTGTCGGTGTCACCAACAAGCCATGAGCTCCTGGGTAATTTGTTCCAAGGAGTGACAAGCAAGCCACGATTGATGCAGCATGTTGTGTGTCAAAATGTGACGAGTGTCGGATTTGCCCAGTTCTGAAACTGACGAGTGCCAAGGCGTGACTGAGACTGCACTTTCCAATGACCTTCAGACTCCCTCATGTCCGAGGTTTAAAAGGAAGCGCTTCCTGATGCTCCCTTTTCCAGGGTCTCTGCCTTTCCCGGCCATAGTCCAAGACCGGCAACTCACCGCACCGCCTTCTTAAAAACGGCGTAATGTTGAGCAGGTTCATTGTTTTACCCCTTGGTGAAACAACTCCTCTTGTGGTTGCAGGAAAAGTACTTTTTTTGGTAAGATAACCAATTTTGGCAGGAAAAAGGGCAAACACATGGGGAAAATATTCCAGGAGAAGGTAGGGTGGGGAAGTACAGAAGGTCTTAAATGTCACTGGTAAGTGAGAGGGATTTGGAAAACAATACATTGTATTTTGGATTATCTGATTTGTCCTGCCTGTCTATGTCGTGAACTGTTAAATGCAAGTATACTGTAATTTACTTGATGCATTTCTAAAGCATGGACATTTATTTGGGTTGCGCGTATCTAGATACTAACAGTAGTATTTTCTGTCTCTTTCTAGTAATTTGCCTCGTGGGATTGGGCCTGGTGGTGTTCTTCTTCAGTTTTCTACTGTCGATATTTCGTTCCAAGTACCACGGCTATCCTTACAGGTAATACTATACTAACATGACCATCTTCACTTTTAACTGATAGGATGAGCAGAGTGGTTAATTTGTATTTAAGGATTGAGGTAAGGTAACTAACTCATTTGCCCAGAGATTTTAAACTCAGTTAAGCACGTCTAGAGAGTACCTACGGTGTGTTCCGCATAGATTATAAGAGGAGATGATGTAGGACACGGTGTCCGTTCCCAGGCAGAGTGCAGTTTTATTCCAGAGGACAGAGAGACAGTGTGGTGATCAGCCTGCACTGCACCTCCCGGATGAGGATGCCCCTGGGATTGCCCGTCTCACGCTGAGGTTTAGCCTTGAAGCAGGAGCGCTGTGAAGGCACCCCTGTCTTTCCCCTGCCGTGTCTAAGTAAAGAATACACGCTAACTCTTGTAATGGTAATAATGTGCATGTGGAAATTGACTCTTAAGGACCATTTTTCCATATTGTTGTATTTCATTATGGTGTTTGGAAAGTGATCTGGACTCTGAGTGAGAAAATGTGATTTGGACCGTGGCACTTTAAAACTGTAACCTCAGGCAAGTCTTTTAATCTTTTGAGCCTCAGTTTTCCTCATCTTCCACATGGCCATTTTTATCTCATGAGTACAAGTCACATACAGCAAATTAGCTTTACAAATGCAAAATAACGTACAATTGTGAGATCTCGAATTCCAGTCTTATGCATTTGGTACTTACCTGCTACAGGTATAATTCCTCAGATAAAAATCCCAGCTGCAGACTTGTACACATGGAAGTAGCTATTTGACAGAAGCAGTATATTTTTTAAACAGTAACATTCGTATACATGCATATGCCCTTCACTCCAGATAAAATAGAATTCTATTTGGTTACGTCTGTTTTTTTAGTTTAGGGAAGAAAGCCACACTAGAACTATTGACTGGAACATACTCAATTCTGCCTCGGAAAACTGTAGCCAAATTCCTTTTCCCACGAAAATCAATGTAAACTTCAACATCCAAGATAATACAACAAAATACAAGTTTTCTGAATGTGTACTAACATTTTAAATAACTATTTGATAATTTCAGAAATAAAGCCAAAGTAATTTTTATAGAAAATTCAGGGTCCAGTGTTTTGCTTGATTTTTGCACTGCACATTTCAACCTCTCAGACCTCAGAACACATGGTCTGAGCAGGCACGTACGTCCAGGTGAGCTCTGAAGGGCCGTGTCCCCCGTGCAAATACACCTTCCTTACTCGGGCAGAAAGTCGCCACAGAGCAGCCCACAGAAAGCAGGGAGGCTCCAAGAGTTCTTGTCTTCATCTGTCTCTCCACCTTAGCCCACACCTGCTGGCTGCACTGTTCTTTCTCCCCCAGACGTGGCATCCCCATTTCTGACCATGCCTGCTTGTTAATCATCACGTCATCAAAGCTCTCTGTGTCCCCTCTGTGTAGTCTGTGTACAGAAGGGGCCTTGGCAGTTGGTAGACTTGACATCGGCTACTCTGTGCCACTATAGGTAACAAAAAGGTTTTGATTGCTAAAGAGCTCTCCCTATTCCTAAGAAAGCCCTGAATTTCTTTTGGCCTTTCTTTTTTAGATCCTTTTCTTTTTTGACCTGAAGTCTTCTCTGGCTTTGGTAGCCTATTACAAAGAAGAGAGCCTCTTTAGGCTTTTGGCTAAAGAGCTCTGGCTATCAGCCTTGCACCCCTTAGACCAGTTTTGAACATGGAGTGCAAGTTGACCAGTCCCGAGGACAGTGAACTATTGAGTTCCACTAACTACGGAGCAATGAGACAGGAGTGAAAATTAGCTAGCAGCTTATCCGTGCTGTATAAAGCAGCCAAGTTTTTCCTTCCCTCTGCACTTTTTTTGGATACCAAAATAAAGTCCAAGCAGCCGCCCCTGGACCGCATGAATGATTTCCATGTGACAGAGTGCCGTAACGTCACCGCCACCACCACAGGAAGTTAAAATTGCTCACAGGAGAGTTCTGTCCAGCCGAGCATGTCAGTAGAGAACTTACCCAACTCCCAGTCGGATAGTATTCATTCATTCGAGAGCACTGTGCCCATCCTGGTGTGTAGCACAGCAAGAACAGAAAGAGTAATTCTAGATAAGTAAAAATAAAAGTAACCTGGCTGGCGTAGCTCAGTGGATTGAGCGCGGGCTGCGAACCAAAGCATTGCAGGTTTGATTCCCAGTCAGGGCACATGCCCGGGTTGCAGGCCATGGCCCCAGTAGGGGGCATGTGAGAGGCAACCACACACTGATGTTTCTCTTCCTCTCTTTCTCCCTCCCATCCCTCTCTAAAAATAAATAAATAAAATATTTAAAAATAAATAAATAAAAGTAAAACACAGACCACTGTTTGGTAGCTTTTCAGATATTTTACAGAAAGAGAAAAGGAAATGATTTTTCACGTAATACGGGTCTCCAGTGACCTCTCGGTAAGCAAACACAGAGGTCTCTCTCCGTTCTGCAACCCACATAACCTTTTCCACGTTAGAGTTCACCAGCTGCTCTGAAATGGACACCGTGGACCTGGCAACACAACACTCTCCTGCCTCTTTCCTTTTAGATTATTCTCAGTCCAGTATACTCGTCAGGTTCTGACCCTGTACCTTGTGCAAACCCACCTCATCTCCGCTTCCACACTTGTTTCTCCTCTTCTCCCCGCTTTCCCTGAGACGCCGTTATCCCCACAACTCAGAAACCCTGGAGTCACCTTGGCCTCCACCACTCTCTGCCCCTAGTGCTGCCACGGTAACTGCTGTGCACAGTGTCGTTCAGACGCTGCCCGGCCTCCTAACTCAGCTCCCTGACGGGTAGCCAGCACCCTCCTTGAGCCATCCCTTATCCTAGAGTGACACACAATCATTTCCCCCCCGCACAGACGGTGTTGTTTCTTCATCACAGTCTGCTAAGGCCAACGATAAAGCAGAGGGAAAGTTAATACATGTCCCTTGCAGAAGATACAGATAAGTGAGATGAAGAAAATCAAATTTTCGTAATCCCAACACCCAGAGTATCGGTGTCAGCAGTCAGGCCCGTGTATATTTGGAAACTAGGAAAGGATTATACCATACATGTTGTATAAGCTGGTTTTTCTTTCACATGACATGAGCGTATTTCAGGGTCAACTATTCTGAGATATGATTTTACTAGCTGTGTAGTAATACTTTGTATAAGTCCCCTTACTTTTTGTCTAACTTTGGTTCCGTCTGCCTCTTCTGTCTCTTCTCACGGCGCACCTTCAGGGCGCCCCCGGCTTCCCACGGGGTCAGCCACAGCCGCGTGGGCTGACCCGCCTGCTGCCCATGCTTGAGTGCCACGTAAACCGAGAACGGTTCTGACCATTTTAAATTGCTGGAAAAAAGTATTTTGTGACACGTTAAAATTATATAAAATTCAGTGTCCATGAGCTAAGTTTTATTGGTGCCCAGCCAGATTCGCTTGTGTATTGTCTGTTGGCTACTTTCACGCAAAAACCAGGTAAGTGAAGTAGTTTTGACAGACATGTAGCTCAGAGTTTAAAACGGTTAGTCCCTGGCCTCTCACGGACGGTGCGGCTGGCTGCTGGTTAGCCACAGGGACCGCCCAATGCGTCCCATACCTTGGTGCCTCCCTTCACTCAGCCCCTTCGGCTGAGGCTGCTGTCTGCGTTTTACTTTTTCTCAGTGTCCAACTTGTGCTTTGTCTGCTTGCGTCTGAACCCCTGTGACGCTTTGACCTGCCATCATGTCACGTATGTCACTATGTTACTGTGAATCGTGTCCACGCCTTTCTCCCCTCTGGCACAGAGGCATTATGGGCCATGAGTTTCATTCATTCCATTTTCTGCAACACCCTTCTGTGCACAGTGCTCTGGTACAGGTCGATGCCCAGTAAGGCTCTGTTGGATACTGATCGAAATGAACTGTTTTAGATCTGAATTTGAGAAAAGAACTATCGCTTAAATTATGTTCTCTAGAAGAACTTACTTTGAATTTAAAATAATAACCTTGCTAATGAACTTCCAGAATAGCACTCCTCAGCAAATCAAGGGTGACACTTTTATCTAAATCCTGAATGTTTGCTCTTGTGGGGTGGAATTAGGAGAGAGCCGGACTTAAAAAAAGCAGCGTTTGGAGACCCCGTTCCATTCCTTCTTTGTATACACAGTGCCCCTCTGCCTTCCAGATGTACTGGGAGCAATTAGGAAGCTCTGCAAACTAGAAGGGGATCATTGCAGCCCTTTTAGGCCAGAAGGGGGAGTTTCTGAGCACCTTTGGCTGGCTTTGGACTGCTGTTTGATCTCCCCGTGTTCAATTCACTGCCCCTGCCAAGTAGCTTCCATCTTGCATTGCTGCCCAAGTCCAACTTGACCGTGCCCCTACTCACTTCAGAATACGCCAGTCATCAGTCAGTGTTGCGCATCGCTCTCTGTCCTGAACTGTAATGAGATCGTGACAGCGGGTGGGGAGGAGTCCAGACCGAAGCTGATAATGAGGTCTTGACAGGGTGGGCAGGAGTCCAGACCGAAGGTGGCAGCGGCACCCAAGGTAGCGTCTCTCTGATGAAACAGACTGCACTGCTAAAGAGCGCTTTCCAGATAAGAGGAATGTAGTCAGTTTTCAGTGTTCTTGACAGTTTTTAAGTATGAAAGCAAAGCATTGTGTTGTGTTTTATGATTTGTGTTATGTTGTTAAGAAAGACAGTACCTGAACACTGTTAGCAGCGTAAATCTATGAGACCTGTTAGATTATACATCAAAACTACTAGACAAGTAAATGTGCAAAGATGAAAAAATGTGTGTCAGACCCTGATAGAAACAAGAGACTGTTCTCCTGAGTGATGGAGTCAGGATAAAACGTTCGTAATGGAGTGCCCGTTGGACATTTAATATTGCTGTAATGGAGACGGACGTCAAGCAGGAGCTACTGAATCATTGCCTAGAGAATAGTGTTTCACACTCTGCTAAACAACATCTTAACGAACAAAGCATTTTAGACATTTTTGTGAGTCAAGTCTTCCCAATGTCTTGAACAAACACTTGTTGAGAAGTTTTCATACCTCTGTTTATGAGAAAAGATTATTTTAAATGGAAGAGTAAGAAGTGCTCTGTTGGATTTATCATTTTATTATAGGATGATTAATAAAAGGGTGAGTTCAAGACTAAGTACATATTTGGTTTTTTCATAATAAAATGTAAACAAAAGATTTTGTAACCGCTTTATAAAAAATAATTAAGTATTTCAGTTTGGAAAGACCCCTAGCATGAACATGGCAGCTAAGCAGTTCAGGCTATTTCAATAAGAAATTACAAAGATCCTTTTACTTTCTAAATGTAGCAACATCTAAAACTCATAGAACCTTTTTAACCTTTCCAGCACCCAAAAAAGTTAGGAAGTATAAAATCATGAAGGGTCATATTACTATTTTTGCTTTTATCTTGGTAATATTTTTAGCAATGATAAAAGGTGATCTTTATTGCTCCATTGCTTTGAAATGATCAGACCAGGCTTTAAAAAAAAAATCACAAATTCTCCGTTTCTTTAAGTTATAGTTTTTCCTATTTTAGTTACAGTTTAAAATATTTTATGATCAAGTTTTCTTTTTTCATGATCCCTTATTCTTCAGTTAGCTTTATCTTCTGGGCCAGCTTATTACTGAAAAGACAGAAAAAAGTTCCTTTACACGTCCCGGATCTAGCTGCTGTGCTGCCAGTGTTGCTGGGGATTTGGGGATTGAACAGCAACTGGAGCTTGATGCTCTTGGTGAAGTTCACTCACTGCTGGTCTTGGCGTGGAGATGGCTGCGCCCACAGTCAGGGCCTGCCTTGAAGCAGCGTCTTGTTGCTTCTGCATCTCAGCGCGTGACTTCTGTCTTTTAATGATTCCTCCTCAGACACAGGTACACGGTTGTTTCAGTTTGCATTGCATACTTTGTTGCATTGCATATTTTGAATATATAACAAATATGTATCACATTTTATAATAACGTTATTTTAGAGTACATATTTACCATTAGCACACAGTACCACCAAGATGGTAAACAGTAGCCCTGGGAAGAGCTTGGGAGATCTCCTGAACCAAGCATTCTCTCACTACTGCGGAAGCCGAGGTTCGGAAAGACCAAGCAGTTCATGCCTGGGATGTTCTCACTTAAACACCCCAATACTACATTCACTAACTACGTAGCGTTCCAACTCTGTTAACCATTACTTTCATTTTTGTTTTAATATTTAGTTGAAAGTTGGTTTGTCTCTTGATTGTCCTACAAAGTTACGTTGTCAAGACTTAAATTGCCGTGTGTTGGTGGAAAGGTACAGATACAGAACAAAACCTCTCTGTTCTGTATTAAAGCTTTGCTTGGGGAAGTTCAAAAAGAAAAATAGTTCTTTTACTTTTATTTCTGTATGTACAAGTATCTGTGTGTGTTGTTTCATCAGAATCTGGTGAAACTTTTATTATGACTTTTATACATACTTTGTGGTTTTTCAATATAATGAAATTATTAATTTAATACAAACGATCAAGTGGTTATATTAAATAACTGAATTATAAATTGAATGAGAAAAATATTTTCTTTAGGACATAGCAGTTACCCGCTTTACGGTGTTTATTGTAATGCCCTCCCGTGGTTTCTGCCCCGCTGACAGCACAAGTGCCGGTCTAGCCCTCGGTCCGGCCGGCCAGGAGAGCCGCGCACGAGGGTGCCTTACCCAGACTCCGCCGCCACAGGTTCAGGTTCTTAGCAGCATCTTTGCCCACCCTGGCCTGTACTCAACCCAAGCCTAACCCCATCACAGGAACCAGCTCAGAAAAATTACCTGGACATGAATATTAGAATGAGATGAATTTAATTATGACATTTTTTTGTTATATTGGTACTAATTTAGAATGGAAAAAACCAGCATATTGTGTTTTTCTCACTTGCACCTATATAATTCTTTTTTTCAGCTTTTTAATTAAATGAAGCCAATGGGATTTCCATGCAGTGAAAGTTTACCATGAAGATAAAGTGTCCGTGACATACTATGAATTCTTCAGTTCATTCCCATGTAGATTGTGATATTCTAGCTTATTCTTGTATAATTTTTTAAATGTGAGATTTCCTAGTAATTTAATTTATAGAAATGGATGGTGAAATTTAATGTTATCACTGGAAAGAACAAAGGCAACAATGTGTTTTCAAGCGTATCATATTCAGTGTGTGCTGTAGGACTGAAATAAATGACAGTGTATCAATTTCTGCTTTAGAACTGTTCACTTACTAGTAAAGAAAACCACAGTGTTAGTAAGGGAAAACTAAGAAATGTATGTTAAATTCCTAGGGCTGTACAGAGGTAGTGTATATGCATGAAACTATGTCATGTTCTCAGAAATTGTATTTATTGCGGTTTCAATGTAAAGGGTGTGTATGGTCATGTAGTGTTTTGTTCTTATAAATAGTAACTCCATAAAGGTGTATAGGACAGGATGCTGGATAAATAGCACCTGCGACTTGGATGCCTCCCCAGGGAAAGGGAGATTCTTCCCAGTTTATAAAGCTAAAGCAAACGTGACTCGTCAATGTGCTTCAGAGGCATCAGGCAGTGGAAGCCGTGCCCCGGTCCTGGGAGTCAATTCCTCTCCAGCTTTGGAAGTGCCACCCAGGAACCCAGGCTTGTCACCCCCCAAACTAGCTCGCCAAGGCCATTTTCTCCCGGTGTTGTACGGAAGCAGCTTGCCATTCCTAATACGAGCGAGTGACTCAGCGAAGCCTTTTTGAGCACCAAATGTGGGAGTGACCATTATGATGTTGGCACATCCTGTTTCTGTTTATAAAGCACCTTCACATATGTTTTCTTCTTCTCAACAGTTCTGTAAATTAGACAGGAAATGTAAATTTTGTCTGACATACAAGTATTTACAAGCTGATCGCCAAAAAGAATTAAAAAACAGAGCTCGTAGCTAGGCCTTTACGCTCTCAAACCCTAATTTTCATTCCTGTGGTGCTACCCAAAGAAGGAACAAGAAACAGTCAGCTCAGTAAGCTTTTTGTTTTTCCTCCCAAAGCTTTGTTACCTAATTCTCACTAGGATCCAAATGCTAGACCAGGAACAACTTCGGTGGCGGTATCCTCAAAGAGCAGCCAGTGTGCGCCCACTGCACTTGCCCTGACCTGCGGAATTCAGTAAGGAGCGGCCACTGGGAAGGCCCACCCGGCAGAGGGTGCTCCGTCCCAGGGAAACGTGTGGGCTAGCGGATGGGACCTCTCTTTCCAAACACAATGATACTCAACAGGGAAGGCTACTGAAAATTCGGAACTATGTTAAACTTCTCTATCTCCAAACCTGTTATTAAAAATCATGATTTTCCCTAGTTCCTATTCAAGAATTAATATTTAGTATTGGAATGGCATTTATGGAAGAGCAATGAGTGATCATAGTCATTTGTTTAATGCCTGTCGCCTAGGTAGCATTTGACCCATAAATCTTAATCCATGGAGTCTTTCCCCATGCCCTAAAGTTCATTCAGAACAGACATTGCCATTGGAGTTTGGGGCCAAATCCTACAAATGATTAAGCATATATTTATCAATTATAATCACTTGTGTTTGTCCTCTTAAAGCTCAAAGTTGTATCTTCCAGTTAGTATGCAATTGACTAAGTGATATTAACACACATTTACTCTCCCTATAAAGCTTACTAGTGTATGATCATGAGCAGAGTCAGTCCTCAGATACCATGACCCAGGGAAAAGGAACTTCCCTATTCCATATTAGGAAGACGTTTCTAGCCTAAATGATATAATTTCCTCTGAACATTAAATATCTGCCACTATCAAAACAATGTTTTCAGAATTCTATAGTTTAAAAAGCTATTGACTCTTTATAGGCAATAGTAGTTACATTAGGGAAGTGATTCCAGAGGGAAATGAACTGCCTCCAGATTAGTTATTGGTAAGTTCTGTGGGCAAAACTCCAGAAAAAATTGTGGGCTTATCTGTATGTAGTCAGTCAGTTTCAGAATGTAATGTGCAAAATCTCGTGATGTATGTATGACATCTTCACTTTTGCCAGTTTAAATTGAAAAATTAATTTATATGTGATGTCATATCCTCTCCAAAGTCACTTTTCAATCAGATTCACTATATTCAAGACTCCCTTAAAAACTGATTATATGTTTAAAATATTTACTTTTCTACTAAGTTGGAGAGGAAAGTCCTAATGTAAACTCCCATCAAAAGGAGTTTCGTTTTACACCAACATCTGATCAGTAACGGGTTGTGTTTTGCGCAGCACACTGTCCTCGCGTTGGGTGTTCACGTGAGCAAGCCAGCAGTGTCGTATGTTTACCGTAATTTTCTTCTGCGTGTAAAGTAATGCCCCTTGTGAGCCAGGGTGGTGATTTGGAGAGATTAGATTTTGTCACCATAGAGATTGACGAGTATTTCTTGCTATTATGGGAACCATCCTAAGCTGCATGAAGGGAGTAGATATTCTGATTAAGGCATGACATACTGTTTGCGATCGGGGACATTAAACATTGTTTTAAGAAGGACTCGTGATAGGGGTGAACACATTAGCTAGAGTATCTAGAGACAAAGCATTCGAATGAGTTCTTTGAGACTTAATGTTCCTCCCAGTCCACAGAGCTCATTAAATTTAAAATGTGAAAACAGTGTTTTTCATTCTCCAACAAGAAGCTGTACTTGGTCAGACCAATAATATAGCTTATAGAATTTTTTTCTAATAGTAAGAAAAGGGTAACATAGTAGCTAATCACACTCAGAGGATACTAGTGTGTGCATATCAGCCCCTAAAGTATCTTATTTAATTCATGAGCATCTAACATAGGAATTTTGTATACTCCTTTTATTAATCTTTAAATGCCTGAAATATATACGGATGTTTATGTAACTAGAGAGTTCTAAGTATTTATACAGTTTTAATAAAGCATCACACACTTCAGACTATAATAGGAAAAATGTCATATTCACCTAAATGTTGGTATATGTAAATTATGCATATATGTCCATGAAAATGGTAGAGTGAGGAACTATAGGGACTCCCACCATACAAATACTAGGAGGGAAAAAATCCTAGCCAAAACTGTCAGAATAAATTGTTGAAAGTGTGGAAAATAATTCAAAGTTTACAGCGACCAGGTGAATGCTTCAGCCACAGAAGGTGACTGACACCCAGTAGTGCAGCCTAATGGCATTTTATCTAACTCCTTTTCCATCCCCTGCCCCCGGGCAGCAGAGGCTTTGGAAACTGGCAGTCTGTATCCCTGATGTGGGTGTGTGGTCCAGAGGGAGCGGGATGACCTCGCGCCCCTGGAATCCTGTCTGTCCTGACCTGCCTGGAGATGCCCAGTGGGACTGATGTGCGGGGCCTGCCTTTGTCTCACCTGACTCAGGAGGATGGGAAAGTGGCTGTGCAGAGGGGTGTTTCTCTAAAACACCGAAAGGTAAATGAAGGGGCACGCTGCTGCCCAGGGCAGAAGGTAGAAGTCGGGACAAACAGGAGACTGAGACCTGGGAGGAAAGCTGTGGAGTGAAATGCTTTGGGGCGTAAGGGCTTTGGAAAGCTCCCACGTGTTCTAAGGAATCTAGAAGGACATGCCCACACCCAGGGCAAGGTGCACGCTCAGAAAGACCTGAGAAGACCCTCAGCTTTTACCGCCTTGCTGACCTTTACACGCAGCGCACACAGGAAGTGAAGGCTGGGGCGATGGTGTAAACGCCGTGGACAAGTGTTGAAGGAGTGCTCCACACTGAGCCAGTCGGTGAAGACCGGGAGAGTGTTTTCTTTCGTTTTATTGTTCTTTTTGTATCCAGGCATTTAAGGAAAGTTCTGTCAAACCACTGGGTGCCCACTAAACTAATGCTGTGGGGACTTTATAGATTACACATGACAAATAATACAGTTTTCACAAGGAGTCGAAGAGTCACTAAATGACCACAACCCATAACAAGCAACAAAAACTAACTCTGGAGAGAGGAGAATTCAATTTCCAAAGTTGCCACAATATTCAGAATGGCCAGTTTAAATAAAAAGGAGCAATATACAAAGAGGGATTCAAAGAAACAAAATGTCACCCATTCACAGGAAAGAGAAATGAACAGAAACTCTTCTTGAGGAAGCATAGACAGTGGACTTAATAAACAGCTTGACCATATTTAATATACTCAAGGAGCTGAAGGAAACCATAGACAAAGAACTAAAGGAAACAGACAATTCTCGCCAAATACAGGGTGTTAATAAAGAAATAGGAATTATAAAGGAGTCACATACAAATTCTGAAGTTGAACAGTACCATAGAAATGAAAATTTCACTAAAGGTACTCAAGAGCAGAAGAGGCAAAAGAATGAATCAGAGAACGTGAAGCGAGGTCGATTGGGCTGGTGTGGTCTGAGGAGAGAACAGAAAATGAAGAATGAGCAGAGAGCCTCAGAGACCAGTCGTATGCCATAAGCGCACTAACATGCAGCAATGGGATTCCCAGAGTGAAGGAGAGAGAGACAAGGACAGGAAGAATGTTTGGAGAAATAATGTCTGAGTATTTGAAAAAAGACATGAATCTAATGTGCAAGAAGCTCACAAACTCCAGGTAGTATAACGTGGAAGATCTCTACACGGAGGCAAATTATAATGGAACTGGTGAAAGATAAGGACTTTAAAGCAGCCAGAGAGAAGTCATTTGACACGTAAACGAGTCCTCAGTGCCATCAGTATCTGACTTCATTATGCAGGGAGGCTATTTTAAAGTGCCGAGTAACTGTCAGCCAAGAATCCTGTATCTGGCAAGACCATCCGTAAAATATGGAGGATTGATTAAGACCCTCCCAAACGAAAGCATAAGGACATAGTTGCTAGTAAACCTGCCTACAATAGATGCTAAGAAAGTTACTCAGGCCGAAATGAAAGGGCCCTAGACAAGAACTCAGAGCCACGTGGAGAAATAAAGAGGATGACGCCAACGAGATGGTGGAATAGGCGTTTCTACCGTCACTCCCCAACAGGAAAAAGCTTCCAGAACATTAGAAACTAAAATTCAAAACTGAATGCATTGAAGAGGGTAAGAAGAACAGTGTCACTTTGCCTTTGTCACCTCCCTCACTGTGCAGCATAGTTCATGGCCGTGAGGAACACCCTAGTCCCACATTTTCTCCCAGAGGGGAAGGTGAGAGTGAAGTAACAAGTGAGTGTCCGGCTTCCAAAACCGTACAGGACACTGCCAAAGAAGCCCCATTTTTCTTGCCTCACCCAAAACACTGAAGGGGTCTGTGAGGCTAAGGGGTGGGGAGAGGCCGAAAGCTGAGTGGATAGAACTTAGGAGTCAGAAAGACACAGATCTCACTAACGAAGCCACAGACTCCGCGAGCAGGCCTGCTCATCCGCTGCTGGGACGCCTCACCAGTTTTCCCAGCTGTACTGCATGCAACCGCCAACGCACCGCATGCCCCGCTCATGTGACACCCACCGGCCAGCTGCCTCTTTTTAGAGAGCTGGTGAGCTGGGGACGGAGCTGGCCTGACTACAGCATTGGAAGGAAGCACACGATCATGTGCATTCCAGGGCATGGCCCTAGGGAAAGCGAATGTAGGGCTCCCAGCAGACAGCCTGGCTTTGCTGGACTGAGAGAAGGTGAAAAATCTCAATACCACCCTCAAGAGGGAGGGATAAGTGTGGAGCAGGTGCATTCACAGAAAAAGTGCGATAGCCTAAGAACCCTCAACAGGGCTGAGTTAAAGTATTTCTCCAAGCCACTCAATAGAGGATGTAAACATAGCTTCAGACGCAAAACGGCAACAAGACTCCATGGGATACAAAATAGCAGGAAACATGATGTGAAAGAAAACTACTTTCTAATGGATTTTAAATTGCCTGACAAAGAATCAAAATAATTGCTTTAAGGAAATTCAAAGAGGTACAAAAGAACAGAAATAGGCAACTCAGTGAAGTCAGGAAAACAATACATGGACAGATAAGAAGTTCAACAGAGAGAAATAAAGAACTAAACCTAAACTGTGGAGTAGAAGAATACAATGAATGGATGAATAAAAGTGGAGTAGAGAGTGTCCACAACAGACTAGATGAAGAAGAATCTGAACTCAAAGATGAATCTTCTCAAATTATGTAGTCATTAAAAAAAAACATGAAGAAAGTCTGTGGATTATGGAACTATCAAGGAAAACAAATTATGGACATTTCAGAAGGAGAAATAGAGGCAGAAAGCTCATTTAAAGAAATAATTACTGAAAATTTCCCAAATTTAGAAGCAATTTGGATATCTAAGTTCATGAAGCTTTTAACTCCTCAGATTCAACCTGAAGAGGTCTTTATTCAGATACAATATTACAAAACTCAAAAATTGAGACATTTTTGAAGGCAGCAAATGAAACTCATACAGGGAACTCCATAAGGCGATAAGTAGATTTCTCAGCAGAAATCTTGCAAACCAGGAGAGAGGAGGATGGAATAGGAAGGGGCCCTGAAGAGTGAGAATATTGAAAAAGAGGACCAAATTTGGAAGGCTCACACATCCTAATTTTAAAACTTGCTACAGTTCTACAGTGAAGAAACATTGGTACTAACAACTACAAGGTATCCAATATAAGTACTGGCATAAGGATAAATACATAGATTAATGGAAGAAAACATGCATAATTCTTCATGACCTTGGATTTTGTAATTGTTTCTTAGATATGACACCAGAAACATAAGCAGCAAAAGAAAATAAATTTGACTTCATTGGGATTAAAAACTTGTACATCAAAGGACGTTATCAAGAGAGGAACGACATCCCATAGAGAAGATACTTGTCAATCAAACATGACAAGGACCTAATGTCCAGAATAGAACCAGTTGTACAAATCATCCACAAAAAGACAAAGTCTTGATTTAAAAATGATTGTAATGGCTGGAATTGTATTCCCACCACCCCCCACCCCCCAAGAAGGTATGTTAAAGTCCTGATACCAGCACCTCAGGATGGCTTATTTGGAAATAGAGTTGTTGCCAGTGTGATTAGTTCAGATGAGGTCATGCTGGAATGAGGTAGGCCCAAATCCCATATGACCTGTGTCCCTTATACAAATATAGCCACACGGGACAGACAGGGAAGAGCCCATCTGAAGAGAGGATTGGCATGATGTATCTATAATGCAGGCTATGGAACACCAAAGACTGCCAGAAAAACACCAGCATCTAGGAAAAGGCAAGGAAGGATTCCCATGAAGATTTCAGAGGGGGCATGGCCCTGCCAGCACCTTGATTTTGGACTTCTAGCCTCCAAAACATTGTGACTGTATATTTCTGTCGCATGTCATCCTATCTGTGGTGCTTTGTTATAGTAGACTGGAAGACGAATACAGTGGGCACAGGACTTGAGTAGAGACTACAGCAAAGATACACAAATGGCCATCACATGAAAAGGTGTTCAGCGTCGTTAGTTATTAGGGAAATGATCATCAAAATCTCTCTGAGGTACCCCCAGAAGGGCTTCATGCCCCCAGAAGGGCCATAATTTAAAAAGGAAAATAACAAGTGTTGACCAGGATGTCGGGGGAAAAGGAACTCTTAGACAAACTGTTTGTGGGAATATCAAATGAATAAACTGCTTTGAAGACAGTTTCATTGTTTTTCCTGTCTCAATGAATTAAACATGTAATTACCATATGACCCAGCAATTCCACTCCTAGGTAAATATATCCCAAAGAACCAAACACAGGTGGTCAAACAAAACATACGCTTAAATGTACATAGCAGTGCCATTCATCACCACCAGCAGGTGGGACAACTCAGATGACCATCGGCTGATGAGGGGAGACGTGAAGTACCTTGCTGATAGATGTCACAGCACATGTGAGCCTGGAAAACACTGTGCTCAGTGAAAGGAGCCAGACAAAAAGGCTTCATATGGTAGGATTACATTTGTATGAAATGGCCAAGTAAGGAAATCCATAGAGCTAGAAAGCAGATGAGTGGTTGCCAGAAGCTTCAGTGGAGGAGGATGAGAAGGGAGGACTTCATGGGTTTGTGGTGACGAAAATATTCTGGAACGAGGTCTTATTGATTGTTGTATAACATTGTGAATGCACTTAATGTTGTTGAATTACATTGAATAAAATGGTTAAAGTGATACATTTTGTATTTATTTTACCACAACCACCACCACCAAGAAATTATACATAAAGCTACTTAAAATACTGTGGCACACTACAACTGATATTGAAGAAGACTTGCCCAATCATCTGGACTCGTGGAGTCTAATTAGGTGCATCACGACAAAGTGTGTAGGTTTACAGATCCATACATACGGAGGTACATATACATATCTACAGCGGTGGAAGGCAACTTTTCAACCCTTTGAAGAAGGGAGGCATGGCCCCTGAATGTGCCTTTTTCCTGCTGGGCTGTGCTTTTCTGTAGCAATAGAGAGGCTGAGCAGTGTGGGAAGCAAGAGAAAATGGGCGGAAAGCGAGATAAACCAAAGCAGGAAAAGGACGCAAATGATGGGAAATGAGGTTCATTGATGGATTTTCAATTCTTAAGTTTTAGAGTATAGTTTTTCCAATAAAGAAAAGATGCGTTTACCCAACTCCCTGCTTTTCGAGTGCATAGTGGTTTCTGAATGGTGAAACGCTTCTTTCTAGCTGACCGCTCTGCCAGGGTGGTAGCCTCAAAGGTCGTAACTGGCGGTTGCTTAGATGTCGGCAGCTTTTTTGCTGGTAATAAGACAAGCTTTTCCCTTACTTTACATTTTTAAAAGTTATGGTGCCTGATTTTTATTTCTGATCATGTAGCTACACTTTTTTTTCTACGGCCCCTCAGGGAAGAAGGTATTTCTGTATTTAGCATATTTTTAGTTCCCATTATGAAAGGATGAATATCCTAAAAATGTGAGCACACAGCCTACCGTTCCTGGGAGAGAAGGCTGTTGCTTGACACCTAGGTAATAACTATTTTTGAAGCATCTTTGCAACACTGTATTTGTCAATATGCTCTTCTCAAAGTTCAATCCTACCATCTCTCAAAATGCATGATTTAGAGTGCTTACTTGCCCATGTATAGTTATTTACATTTGTTTCAACACAGTGTTTAACCTCTGTATTATCATGAGTTAGTGTTTAAGAAGTATTAAAGTGTAGTATCACTGCACTAGAATTTCAAATCAATTTTTACCATTGGAGGGATTTTTAGTAATAGTTTTGTCTCATCCTATTGGCAATGAGCAATATTATCATGTAGATACTTTTTCACAAATCATTTTACATGCTACCATTGCAAAATACAGTTTATAGCCTTCTTGGATATTGTAAATACTCAAAATGGTATCTTCCAGTAGATTCCATAAATCTCTATAAGATCAAACTTTCTATTATGTGAAAAGAGCAAAGTAACATGGAAAAAAAACGAGGCTGAAGTGTTAGTTAAATGTAACACTGTTATACTTTCACGTTTATTATAAAACCATTGAACTTCTGGGTGCCACTATGTCTGCCTTCAGAATAAGGTAGTGGCACTGTACCTACCACTGGCTGGATGTGAAATCTGTAAAATGCAAGGTCTGTCCAGAAGGTATACAGCCATATAATGTGAAAAAGAGAGATATTTACTGAAGATACAAGAAACACTGTACACAGGACAATGATGCCTCTGGTCCCTTCAAATTAGGTACCTTGGGACCTCACACAGTTCTCCCAGTCGCCATCAGCTGCCCCGTCATATTTTCCTGAATCTCACTGATGGTCTGAAACCTCTTCCCTTTTGAAGGTGATTTTAGTTTTGGTAAATGCCAGAAGTCTCAGGGAACCAAATCCGGGCTGTACAGGGACTGATTCAACTTGGTGATTTGATGTTTCAGCAAAAAACTCTGCACGGGACTTGATGCATGAGCAGGCACATTGTTGTTAGGAAGCTGCCAATCACCAGTTGCCCATAGCTGCAGCCTTCTGAATCACCCAAATAGTTTCCATGGGGGGGATGTTCAAGCTTAATGCAAAACTTGGTGCAGATTTGTTGCTCAGTCATTTTGAATGTGACAGCCACACAGTATGGATACTCACTCAATGGCATCTACTGCCCCCACTGACTAGTACGGTGCAGTCATCATCATTACCCACACATGTGCATTCCTGTCCACGCTCCTTGGCTGCCATAGGTTACATAGACGTCGTACAAACTTCTCGTTATATCAACAATGGCTTGAGTTTTTCCAGACAGACCATACATATTTCATGCATTTATTTCAAGTCTTACAAAGTTTTTCTAGCTAGTCTTAGAAGAACAGGAGGCACAACAGCAGAGACTTTCTAAAGGCCCTGCCTTAGAAACTGGAATGGAATACATCAAGTAAATGATAAGTTAACTCTGCTTAAAATCCCCAACCTTCAGTCATAACAGAATACAACTCAGAGAATGTGTACCAACACCCCAGCAATCTCAAAGTACCAGGATCCCCTTCACGCCCTTTTTGGAGGGTAAGAGGTGCTACCACATAGTCCCCGAAGACGAAGAAAAAAGGCCTAAGTCGTTCCTGTGGCTTCCCTGCAGTCCACATGTCCCCAACCCCGGTCCTCACTCCCCGTAAAGGGAGATTTAATTGTACCCTGTGTTGGTACCAGGGCACAAGTGTTCATGGAGAGGAGATGTACATCTCAACGTCATGCTGCTTAAATAAAAACTTGAAAATATTCAATTTTGCACTCTGCTAGATATCAGTGGGTACCAAGAGGAAAAACAGCCCCAGGGCTCAAGCAGATATAAAGCATATAAATAGAGTTTTTCTTTTGACGTGACACCTACTTTTGAAGTGTTTACACGTACATTATCTCATTTGATCCTGAGAGGTTTTTATAGTCGATAAGGCAAAAGCTCGACAATTAATGGACTGTGACGCCCATCAGCTGTTACCAATTCATTCTGTTTTTCTTCTCTTTGAAATGCTCTTTTGAAATATCACACACACACAAAAAGGGTAAAAGCACAGCTCTTAAATATTAAGGCTATTGATAAACAGTTTTGTCAGTCTCTTCAAGGAATTAGCATAACTTCAGTATAGATGGACCATCTTAGAAATGATCGCATAATCTATGTCTCCATCTTTGAAACAAAGAGAGCACTGAAGAACATCTTTGTTTCCCTCTCCTTGCCCCTAACAATCCCCATGTGCCCTTGCATCAGAGACTCAGCCCAGACTGTCGGGTACAAAAACCAGCCACCACCACCCTTGCTCCCAGCTGTGGAATTAGCCTCTCCCACCTGACCTCCACAAGGGCCTGATTAACTACACTTATTCTGGAAACTATAATTAGCATTAAGGTAACAATGACCTAAAGTGAGAAACAGACCATGTTACCAGTAGCAGAAACCATTTTCCTGAAAACGGTTTCTCTTTAGGATCCTAGGAATAACAGACAAGATGATGAGGCAGAGATCTCTGCGCTGTAACACTAGATGTCACTGACTAATCAGAACCCAGGGACTGCATTCCAGCCTGGCTCAAAGCAGAAGGCTATTAGTGAAGACTCTATAAATGCGAGCATCTTTCCCCCTCTGTCCTGTAGCCAACATTTATTGCCACGCTGAGCACAGTATGAAAGGTGGCTTATGCCACTCATCTGAAACCATTATTCACCTACATTTTATAAGCAATAAGGGGAGTATTTCCAAATATATCGATACTTTCTCCCAAATGTGCCCTCATAGAAAGGGTACTCTAAGTGGCAACAAACAGTCTAATGTGATTATCTGGGGATAAAAAGTAAAGAAACTTCATGCAAGCCATCCTGACTTATCAGATACAGAACAATGACTATAGAATGAGGCATTCAAAAGTCTGTCTTTCTGAGTTTACATTAATTCTATCTGAAAATTATTAAATCTTAAAATTTTTAATTCACTATAATATCATCCCAGCTGCAGCTGGGATATTGTGTTTCACTTATTTTCATATATATCATAGAAAAAATGCTAGGAGCAGTCTACCCTTAGCATGATCTTTTTCCTCGAAAGTTCTACCGAAAGAACAATGGTGTACTGCCTCAGGTGACCTCTCACACTGACCCATGGGACCACAGGGACGCCCATGTATTGTATCATTCCAACCTGAGGAACCAGGACCTTGAACAGAGGGTGCATATTGGGCCATGAAAAGGATGGGGGAAAATTGGGTATCAGTCCTAAAGAAACCCTGAAATTAGAACACACATGGTCAAAAGAACCCCGATTTCTATTTTTTAGTGAGTTGTGAGTAGTAATTTAATAAAAAGTATCAGAGAGCCTATGAATAGCTTCTGTCACGTGCACACACACACACACACACACACACAAGATGACACCAAATTCTCAAAGAAAAAACAGTCATCAAATAGTATATTTATCACAAGTGAAAAGACATTGGACCATTGGGAGTAGTAGTTTGCAAAAGGTTTAATTATTGACCTGTAAATGCCAAACTCATAATATTTATAAAGATGTTCTGAGGAGAGTCACTGTGTATTTAAAAGCTGTAGCAAAAGCCACACATCAAGAAGTATGTTGTAATATTTAAACACTGTTTCATTCTCTAAGTCAATTTCTTATATCCTTCCTCTCAATGGATTGGAAGAAAACATTCTTTCTAATTATTAAATTCCCTCCAGTCTTTTCTTGTCCACAAAATATGTACAATCTCAGTTTTCCTTAATAAAGTTTGCTTTTCAGCTTTAAAAAAATAATTTGTGTGAATGCTCACTTCTTCTGTCTCCCATCTCTATTTACACCTGAGCTGAGCACACATTTTTAGTGAGCGCCAGCTCTGCTTTGGAAGTCATACTCTCCTTGGGGCCAAGCGTTTATACCTCAGGCATTAGGTGAGGCCTCTCTGGAATAGTGCAAAGAAACAGACGTACCTTTAGCTTCCATAGATGTCCATCAGCACCAGTCTTCTGCCACTCTCCCTACACCAACAGGCATAAGCCACTCGGAGCCTGGAGCACCAGCATCCCCTAGAAAAAGTGTGAAACAGATCAGGGATATAAAGAACGGAAGGAGTATCACACACTCTTGCACAGGGAATCCACTATTCCTGTGACCTGTTGGTGGGTCTTCTGGAATTCAAGAGTGGCAGTCCTCATGGTGTTTTTGAGAGTGTTCTATTATACTAATAAGACTCTTGACACACTTGAGGCATTTGTCCAAAGATGTGCACAAATGTCTCAGATTTTAATTGAAAAGTCATTCGTTTCTTTTTTTTTAAGATTTTATTTATTTATTTTTAGAGAAGGAAGGGAGGGAGAAAGAGAGAAACATCAATGTGCAGTTGCTGGGGGCCATGGCCTGCAACCCAGGCATGTGCCCTGGCTGGGAATCGAACCTGCGATGCTTTGGTTCGCAGCCAGCGCTCAATCCGCTGAGCTACGCCAGCCAGGGCTGAAAAGTCATTGGTTTCTTAATTGAATCATGATGTCGTGTAGTGAAGTCCTCAATGTTATCCATAGCTTCTTGGAAGCTGCAACTTTAAGCAAAATGATGTATAATGGCATGGATTTTACCACAAGCTGATTGACAGAAACAAGAGTCAAGTTCCCACGGCATATTTCTGGTTGCAGAAACATCACCGTACTTCTTATAAAGACTCAGAATAGCTCTAATTCCAATTAAACATTGAAATAAATGTGAGCTATAAATACATTTAAGAAAGAGCAATAAAAAGTAAATTATTTTCTTAGAGGTGAGATCAAATGGTATTTGTCTTTAAGTGGAACCTCATCAACAAAACAAACAAGCAGAATAGAACCAGAGACAATGAAATTAAGAGTAAACTGACAGTGACCAGAGGGGAGGTGGGAGGGGATAATGAGGGAGGAAGGGAGAAGGGCTTTCAGGAACAACTATAAAGGACACAGGGACAAAACCAAGGGGGTGTGGAATCAGGGGAGCGAGGTGGGGATGGCTGAGGTTGGGGGGAATGGGGGGGAAGGCAGACAACTGTACTTAAACAACAATAAAATAAAATAAAAATAAAAATAAAAATAAAAATAAAAATAAAATTATTTTCTAGTCTGCTATTCCACTTCAGGGTTGCAGGTGACCAGAGCCTATCCTGGCAGCTCAGGGTGCAGTATGGACCCCCACCCCAGACAGGACTGCCATCACAGGGCACACTCCCACTCACACCCACTCAGACGGGGACGATGGAGACACGCCGGTGCACCTCACCCGCACGTCTGTGGAAACCTGAGGACCTGGAGAAAACCTACGCAGACATGGGGAGAACAGCAGACTCCGTACTACAGAGCACAGGGCCAGGAGCCAGTTTGGGGGGTTTTGTTTGTTTTTCTCATCAATGTTATTACAAAATGAAATGACATCATTTGCAGACCTGCTGTATCCGTCAATAGGCTCACTAGTTAAGAGTAAAAATGGGAAAATCAAAGCTGCTTTGTGTTTTCAGTAAAATGTAGACAACAATGAAAACATGAGGCCCAGAGCAGTGTAAGGTAAGGTGAAAGGGGGCGTGATTGAGGTAGGATGTAGGGTTAAAAGGAGATGCCAGTGGTGAGACAATTCAGAGAAAAAAGTCAAAACAAAACCGCAAAGTGGAAAGCCGTGAGTGCTAAGATGGTGGACTAAACACATGTGTTTTCCATACCCGCCTCTCAGGAAAACATGGAAAGTTTGTTACATGCAAAAAAAAAGATATCAACCTGAGACAGGCTTCATAACCAAAAAAAAAAAAATTGCCATCAACAGAATTTTTAAAAATGGATTTCAATAAGACAAAGCTGTCAGGATCTTATTAGGAGATAAACAAGAGCAGAGGCAGTTGGGAGGAGGAGAGGTTATTCTGCTGTTTCAAGTTGATCGATCAAGAAATAGAACATTTTAAAAAACTCACTAGAAACATGGTAGTAATTGAACAAGCAATGATTGAAGTATTTGCATATGGGAATGATCCTTGGGACGCAGGGAAGTTTGCAGGAGAAGGAGGGTGAGAGAGACTTAACAGTTTTACACCATTATTTATTGTTTGAATATGGTTTTGCCAAATTCTTCTAGTAATCTAAACTAAACTGAAATATTATACCTAAATATGTTTTTCTAAGGTCTGGGGTGGTCTATGCCTAGTATGTAGTTGATAATGTTTAGTGCAATCTGTTTCTAAATTGGCTGGAATTGTAGCAAGGAAAAGAAGTTATATCTGTTTACCTAGCTAGCTATCTTTCTCTCTGCAGAGTATTGTATTTCCAAGTCAAGTCCAGCGAACACAGAGGAACTCAGAGTGGGGAGAGAGGTCCTCTCTGTTTACCGTCCCACTTCGCCAGATGTGCTTTGTTGGCAGTGTGGTGGGCATCCGACCTGATTTTCTTCAGTGTACATTCATATTACTTTTATACTGCCTATCAAAGTGTATCTTTCATTGGAAAAGAGAAAACCTCAAAATGACACAAAGGAAATGTGCAATATGTTTATATAACTGTTAGGTGAAAAAATATTAAAATAAAAGAAATCTTATGTGCATTAGTATGACAGCCAAGTCCACAGAGTAACAAAACCTCTATGCAAAGAAAAGCTAGTAAGGAAATATTTTCAAATTCTCAGTATATTTTCCAGGACAATACCTTCAAAACAACAATAATACTAATAAGAAAAATGCCACCACCACTGTAGTTCTAGCCTAGGAACTTGAAAACCTTCATCATATTTCTATCAGAACCAGACACATGTCCTTGGAAAAAGTCACACAGCTGCTTGTGGGACCCTGTTTTCCTCCGCACAAGGAAAGACTCATCAAGTGAGAGCCAAGGTCCCTTCTAGCTCTACAGTTGCTTTCTCCTAGGATTCAAAATAAGTTTCCAGGAAGTTTTAATGTACTGTTAAATACATTAAATATTTGGACTTCTGAACTTATATTAGAAAGTGACATTGTTTAGTTTTAAATCTTTTCACTGGTATTTTCACAGCACATTTATCTATCACTTTCCAAGTTATTCTCACAGTACACATAGTATCTCATTTAAATCCTGAATTGTAATGTATTTATATCTTCTTCATACCATGTCTGAAATATTTCTTAGTGCATGTATTTTTGAGCCAGTGTTTAGCAAGTTCCCAGTTGGGCTTTGTGAAAGTGAACTACCTTTGGGAAAAAAAAACTAACTCTTACTCAGAACTTATAACTCTACCTTAATAAAGTAGTAAGTTACTTTTAATGCTATCCTACCAAATGTTTATAAATCGAATATACATATCTTAAAAGGCATAGTGTGACTCTGTACAACTGCTAAAGGGGTCTTTAAGACAAAAGATAAAAGATAAAATGGCATGAAAGTTTAAAAAAGAATAGAGACAAAGTACTCCAAAAGGAAATAGGTGATTGTTTTATTACAAGAATTCATAAAGCAATGATTTCTTCCCTTTTGTTAACTAGAACAGATCAGAGAGGTCAAAAAGAGAAAAAAAAATGCATGATGCATTTCCAATTCCCTTGGTCTTCATAAGTACCCACACGAACACACTCAAAACACACTAGAAGTGAGTTAGAGGTGACACTAGGGAAGAACAAAATGACAGGATTGAGTGCATGGAAGGGGGCTCAGGAAACTCAATGGCTTTTAGTCAATATTGTTATTTGCTATATTCTTATTTTCTTGTCTTTTTTTATTCATTCACCCCATCATACTGCATCTTAAGACTAAAAATTTTGGCAGTCCCCAAATATTTTAGATAATGTAATTTTAAATTTATTTTATTCATCTGTGACTTAATTTATAATTTTTCTGTGTCCAAAATTAGGCTAGCAATGATATCTTTTTCAGAAAAATATATTACCTTAGAAATTAAGTATTATTTTAGGACAGGTAGTATTAAATTCTATGATTATTCTTCAACCTGGTTTCAAAAGCAAGTGAAGTAAGCAAATTGTTTTTATTAAGAATATCATATACACTAATATAGAATAATAAAATTAATATCAATGTACTGGCAAATAGTGGATTAAAACCAATCTTTGACCATAATATTATGCAAAAAAAAATATGAAAGGCAGTGAACAAGTTAGATGGTGATTTGATTTGTGTGAAATTCTGCCAATAGATTACATGTTTATTACTGATATTTTCTGAAGTGCTTGGGTCAAATTCTTGTAAAAACTCTCAAGAAAACACATTATTTTAAAGGATTTTACATTGCCAGTAAAAACCTTAGAATAATGAACTGATATCAGTCACCACTGTGCATGTTCTCACTTTAACCACTCACTTCTCTCTCTCGGGATATGTATTTCCAAAAGATTAGAACATGATGCTTTGGCCTCCTAAGAGCTGTTTTCTCTTTTGGATCTTAATACACAACAAAAATCAACCTGACCAGATGCTATGTATCACCAGAGCACTTGTGAACCTGCTTCCCAGGGTTAACTCTAAGAGCACGGTTCCTATAGATCCTTCTCGTTCTTTAAAAAAATCAATGCTTGCTCGTTGAACTTGAGTCATAAGCCCCAGTATTGGTTAAGGCAAGTCGCCATTTATCATTTGGAGAGAGGAATGGAGTTTAGTCACAACAGGTCAATTATTATTTCACAGATACTCTTCTTTCTATTAAAAAGCAGTAATAATAATTCAGGAGAGGTCTGTGACTCCCAGGAGAACACTTTCAAGCTTCCCTGTATGGGGGCCTGAGCCCCTCTGCCCTCGGGGTCAGCCACCTCCACAGCGGGACAAGGGCTTTATTTAGCGAACCATGGCTGTGTGGGCCTTTGAAAACCAGCCACCAGTATTGGGGAGAAAATTCTAAATTGAAAGAACCTGGTCAAAACTAACAAAATGAAATCTGTGTAACCGAAACTGGACACGAACCAAAATGACCTGTGATCACCTGACATTAGAAAACAGGCATTCGGCCCTTCCTGTAGGGAAGGCGAGTACTTTCTCAGAACAACATTTTAACGCTGGTGAGGAGAAGAGCAAGTTTTTATCGAGACTCCCTGTCTACCGGTTGAGAGGTTTGTCTCTCTAAGACACCGTGATTTCATCAGCCTCTTATTGCAGAGTGCCAAGAATGCTGGAGGCTTTCAGGAAGCAGGACCTAGTGGCCGTGGTGATGTCGCCAAGAGCTAGAGCATCCCCATCATTTTAGGGCAAACAGGTAAGTTGGAAAGCCAGTCCCCTGCTTATGAGAGTGAGGGGCTTGGAAGAAGCTGTTGGTGTTTCTATAGTTCTCAGCCATTCTGGGGAAATGAGATGAGTCTCATTGGCAGGTGTTAGATTATTAGGAAAAAATCAAGCAGATGGGGTTGGCAAACAATGCCTCCCCGTTGCCTCCGCTGCCAGGAACTCCTACCCTCAGGCTTAGTTTCCCATATGCTTGTTTAATAAAGCTCCTGCCATTTGGAGGAAACAGAGCGGGCGCCACCATCCAAGCGTGCCCAGCCCCGTGAACGGAGAGCACCACCCGCATCATCCCGGAGTCTTAGGCACCAACCACTTTGGGTTTTCTGGGTCACTCATAGCCGCCACGGCGGGTTGCACGGGCTCGGAGGGAGAGTGGCCTCTGCAGTGTTCAGCGAGCTGTGAAATAGATCTGATCCCCCACGTCAGCACTGGGGCAAGGACAGCCAATCCCAAGTCTCCGCTCGGGAACTGACGGGGAATACCACTTCCCAAAATAGTGCTTCCTGTTGTCTACACCCAGGCTGCTTTGATGGCACTATGTGTGCCTTTTAATCGTTGGCTCATTTGATTTATTATGCGGTCTTAAGAGACGGCTCAGACGTTTATTGACAGAGGATTTCATACAGATGCCTAATGAAGGCCATTAACATAATGAGGCCATGAAACTTTACGAATTAAAAGCATTCTGGAAATGCGCATCACCCTAACAAAACACAAAATGAAGATCACCTGTGTATGTATCAATTCTATCTCGTACATGCAGATATATAATTAAAATGCAATCAATTCTAAATCTATTATAATGAGGGAGAATTGATTTGTTCAGCAAAGTTACCGTGAACTTTTGCCATGAGCCCAGCACTAGCTCATGCACTGGGGCTACATTAAAGACGAAGACAAAAAAACAAGCCCTGCTCTTAAAGAGCTGCCCAATGACGGGGGACAAAAAAGCAGGTGGCAATGCAAAAGAAAGGCATGGGCCTGTGCAAGTACATAGGAAGGACACCCAGCTCCCAGAAGGGCGGAGGTGCTGGATAGTGAAACACCTGAAACATGGTAGGCGTTCCCCCGACAGAGCCCTCTAAGGAGAGAGCTGCTGGCAGAAATTCAAACCTGAGGACAATCAAGGTACCGCTGAGGAGATGAGATTAGTTGAACACAGCTGACGTGTTGTGTGTGAGTGAGAGGAGAAGGGGCCAGATGTGTGACTGGAGACATCTGTGGGGTTCCTGTCATGAAGGAACCTGAAAGCCGTCGAGGGCCTGGTCCTGACCTACTGGCAGGCAGGCCGCTGGGGGTGTTCGGCAGGCGAGTGGCGCCTGCAGAGGTACATTTATAGAAGCAGCGCCGGGACAACCATGTAGGGAATGGGTTGGGCTGGGGCAGGGATGGAGGAAGTTGCAATATTCCAGGCAAAAATGCAAGGATGGGAAATGGAAGAGAGGATGGAAAAAAACAGCTTTTATCTTAGGAAAAAAAATCGACCTTTTCTCCATGAAATGTTTTATGAGAATCACCAGCAGAACTACCTCCACCGAATCTGCCTGCCCCTTCTTTGTCCATTGCTAGCATAGATGCTAATGCAATGATAAAGACCACATGCAAACTTTTAGTCCATGGTGTGTGCTTACACCCAGGTCCATACAGACATTCTCACACTCACACATGTTGTTTGTCTTTGACTATGTGACCATGTGTAATAGCGAACAGTGGTATTTTTATCATTTATGCACAAAAATAGTAACAGAACATACCCTTTTGTTTTCACATGAATGCATACACACAGAACTACCCACCAGAATGCCTGGCCATCAATCCAATTGTGAACCAGGACGAGAGATCACCTGCTCTGGTTTCTGTTGGATGCAGGGCTGGGAAACCACTATCTGGAGAAATACTCCATTGCTGGACAGCGCTGTCAGGTTTTTCCTTTTACTTCAGGCCTTATTCCTCCCAGTTACTCTGTTGTTCGCTATCTCCCTTGCCAGCTTTATTTTTCTCACTTCAAATTCATCATTTGAAACACCATATTGCACTTATTTATATTAAGTGTACAGTCTGCCCTCACACGTGCCATTCGTGTGTGAGTTCTAGGAAGCAGGGTCTTTATTAAACACTTCCTGTTTGGGGTTTGGTTTTCTCCTATCATTGTTTTACTCTCACAATGTAGGGGAAAGCTGGCACATATGGAATCTCACTAAAGTTTGTTGGATGAACTGAATGCATGCAGGTAGAAGCTGGTCTTGCCAAGATCATGGGAAAGAATATTCCAGGGAGAAGGAACAGCTCACACAAAGGCCCCTATAAAGGGAAAAGTCTGGTGTGTTTGAGGAAACCAACGTAGGCCCGTGTGGCTACAACAGATGACAAGAGGCAGAGATGGGTTTAAAACACAACCTCCTGAGGACATGAGAGTCAGAAAACTGACAACTGCCTTCCCCGGTCCCTGAGTGATGCCGGCCACGTGCCGGGCTCCACTCCCTCTCCCAGCCATGGCCTCCAGGTGCCGAGTGCTGAGTGCACGGTGTGCTTCCGTCACGGCACTTGCAGAGCGTGCACACTCTGCTGCCTAATGGCCCTACGGGACTGCTGCAGAGCCCCAGCCTGCCTGGCCCTCCAGCGTCACTCTCTTTCTGCTCCTGGCTCCTCCTGCCCATCCCATTTTTCTGAGGACCCAGCCTTTTCTGAGAGTAGATCTTTCCTACAAGGACGCAGTCAGCCTGCAAGCTTTATACTTTCTAATAAACTGCATTCTAAAGAGGTGGCCATTGGATCTCCCACCTTTCCCTCTAGCCAGGAATGGGGTTATATTTTTACTATATATTATTGATGATTCCTTCTGAATACAAGGAGAGGTCTAACATATTCTTTGAATTTGCTGTGATTAATCATCAAGAACGGAAGGATTTGACATTTTATCATACTTGCAAGCTAAGAAGTTAGCCTGCACCCGTCCGAGCAAACCCCATAGGCCGCCAGGGTTTACCTTAGAAGGCCAGATGGCCCTCGCCCTACGTTTTTGCATTGACCTTTTCACCTGGCCCGAGCAGCAGGTGCAACAGGATGTATTAGCCTCCCAGCTGGCTGGGAAAAGCTGGTTCTAGTTCCGTTTGAGTAATGTGGTCAGTCCCCGTTGTGGAGGGATTGCTTGAGGTCACTGGGCCCAGCCTGTCCTTCAGTTCGTACCAGCAGCCGAGTGGCACTGATCTACCTGACCGAGAGCCCCCAAGTCGGATGGACAGACTGGAACAGCAGCAATGCAAACTGAAAACGTATCAAGAGTCCTGAAGCACCACAGATAGTCCCGAGAGGGGTTAAAGGTTCAGTGCCTTCCATCTGCCGGGAGCGGATTGGACCAGCAGCCCCTCGCCTTGACACAAACTATTCAACTTCTGGAGGAGTCTTCAGTCAGGCTGTGTGAGTGGCCTCTGCAGCAGAAATACAGGCTGTTGTCCCCCACCCCCGCCAGTCTGTATTGGTAGATGGGTCACCATACCTGGTGTCATGATGGATCCGGGAAGCAAAGGTAATGACCTGGTGCCTAATTCCAATTTGTTCCCAGAGAACAGGCCCTTACTGGGAATCTACACGAGTGACCCAGACGATTTCATTAGCAGCTGTGAACTATTTGCCCCATTTTTGACCTCCAAAAGGGCTATATTTAATCCGCCAGTAGATAGTTTTCCAAGCGGCATACCAAATAGCTATGCCATCGGGAACAACCTAAGAGTCCATAAAATTATCACAAAGTTCATCTACAATTGTTGTAGCCAGAGCTATAAGAATGGCCTTGAGTTATGTCCACTGGCCGACTGAACCACATCTTTTTTTTTTTTTTACAAGCTGCAGCTGAGATAAAATAGCCCCAGCAGTCTAGTTATGCTAGTGGGTTTTAGTTCAGCCAACTCATCAGTGAACCAGGCCGAGACATGGAGGGCACAAGACACACCAAGAGCTATCAATCTGTGTAACGGATTCAACTACTCATTTGGCATTTGCCCCAACTCAGCTGAGACTGGCAGGGGGGAGGGGGGAAAACTGCATTCAATTGACACTAATCTACTGTAAACCTCTAGCTCCTGTTAGCTTTTTCTGCTGACTGTGTAAGGTTGCTGTACTGAGCTATTGCATGCCCTTAATTGAGACTGCAATTTTCATTTCTTTGAGATGCAGTATTGTTTCTGTTAGATTAGCCAGGGGTACGAGGTGGGGGGTGCAATTTTTATGTCCCACTAGCAGTTTTTGACATGTGGCTCTTATCAATCTGGAGAATTGCCCCTGGCACTATGGGACAGGGAAGGACAATTAACACAGATCAATTTCCACTCTGCATTCAGATGTAGAATCATTAACAGGACATGGAGTGGGCACACAAGTTCACATGAGGTCCTCTTCCCCACTGTGAACTCTTTCCAAACCCAATTAGCTGAGCCCAGGCACCTTTTACTTTCATGGTCCTGTGTAGGTTACCGCCTGAGGCCCCTAAATCCATAAAAGTTTGAACTGCTCCCCTTTCAAAGTTCCCAAGCATACTCAGGTGGGTGGATATGGTCTTTGATTTCCCACTTGGGTATAGGGAGACCTCAATTCTACCTTTAACCATTTTTTTTCTACTTAAAAAAAACTGGTCAGCATGGATGAAGAGTGAAGGATAGGGGGTGGAGGGAGGACAAGAGAGAGAGAAAAAGGGAGACACACACAGAGATAGATAGAGAGGGATAAAGTCACAAAGGAGACAGAAAGAAACTGCCATTAAACGAGGCTTCACACTTACCTGCACTTTTGAGGAGTGGGACAGCTGTTCTGGTTCAGCAAAAATGAATTGCGACCATTTTCACCCCACCCAGCAGTCTACATTGGGTGGTAAGACCCTCTTCCCTGTCTGGGAGACCCCCTGACTCAGCCGCCCAGGCACGCTGCTTTCCTGCCGGGACCACGAGGTTTGCACCCGCCGGCTGACTCACGCTTAGTGCCAACAACAGCAATTTTAAAGGAGTCCACTTAATATGGAACACCTGTGGCCCTACAGCCCACCTGACATCTCTTCACCACTCGCCTCAGTTTAGCATAAGGGCTAGGGAACTTTTTCCCGGGGTGGTGGGGTGGACTGCAAGCATTTATCTCAGTTGCTTTGGGTCAGTTTCCCATTCTCCACTGACAACACTGGACATACAACCTGGGGTGGGAAGATCCAGAATACCAGCCAATGTGTCATCTGTGGTTTCCTCATTTCCCTATGAGCCTTACTATCTCGGAGAAATCTGCCTGAGGGGGTTAACACTTCCTTATCACAGCCAGGATCCATAGAAAAATAAAATAAAGTAAAAACAACAAACAAACCTCTGAGTCCTTATACTGTTGTCTTCCAATGGACCTGCAGCTGGCTTGATAGCCGCCCCCCCACCTCCAGGGGTTAAGCTGTAAGAGGCCCCAGCTGCTGACTTTCCTCCACAAGCTCCACCACTCCCCCCCCCCGCCCCGTCCCAAGGATCCAGGTGACACACTGACCACTATCTCAGTATCTCCAAACAGGAGTCCCAAACTCCCCTCCTGTCACACTCACCGCATACATACGCCTTGCAGCTACTGTCTGAAAGGGACAGGAACTTCGGCCTGCCCCTCAGAATCTCAGCCCTCCCGTGATAATGAGGAGGGTCTGACCAGCAGTGACATACCATGTAGGACGCTGCTTTTGAACCTGCTTCCTGGTCTTGTCAGCCTGTGACCACCCCCACCCCCCAACAAGAGTGGACCATGGGAAAGGGCCAGGCGTTGTCCAGTTCACCATACCATTTGGTCTCCATGCTCACTGGCAACTCCCAGGGACTCCCATCAGACCTGGTCCGTCAGCCCACGAGGTCCTCATTCTTCACCTTCCGGAAAGGCCTGTGTTAGTCAGCATCCACCCTCCCTGACCTGACTGTCACAAACTGTGAAGGGTCATGAATGTTACCCTGCTAGCAAGCAAATAACTTAGCCTGCCATCGTTGCACAGATGTTGGGAGATGGCATGAGAATCCAGGTCACAGATGAGAGACAGTGCATTCCTTCACGCAAAAGCAGAAGTCAGAGTGTCTGCGTTTTTGTGCCATTTCTGAGCTTCACTCCTGGGACAGCCAAAACTCTCCTAATATATAACCAGCTCAATTTCAACACAGCTTCACAGTCAGGCAGCCCTGATCATAAAAGCAGGGCGCGGTTACATGTTGCAGGAGAGACACAGTCCGTTTCTGCTCTACTGGGAAACATCTTTCTCCCAAAAATTCCCTTGCATTCCCACATGAGGCTGGGGTGTCTTTTGAAAATTCCAGGGCTTGAGAGATGTTTAAGGTGCGCCCTTCACGTGTTCGGAATCTAACCAGGAGAGCCCGAGAATGAAGGAAGAGAACTCACCGGTGGGGAAAAAGGACAGGAGGCATTAACAGTAAAGAAGACACCCACGCCAAATTCACAAATTTAAAATGTGCAGGCATACAAGGGTTCCCTTTAAGTAAGAATGTTTCTGCCTTTCCAGGTTATAGTCCCTGGGTGAGGGCAATAAACACTAAAATATAAGTAATTGAAATATTACTTATATTATACAGTAAAATATTTAAAGGTATGACGCAAAAAGGCCTGTTAGGCCTAGAGCTGGTAAGAGATGGAAGCGTGGAAGGAATAGGAAGCGTTTTTTTTTTTTTTTGTAAATAATGCCTCACACATGGTTGTGCACTCCCAAATGCAGAATGGCAAGGGGGTGCTCTGAGCTCATGGCCTAAATTCAGATGCAGAAAAGTCCACAGCAACGTTGCCTGAAAAGGAAGATGGGAGGAAATATAACCATATCCCCCAGCTACTAATAAAATTATAACTACAGTTATTCCTGATGGGCCACAAAGCCATCACAGATTCCGAGATTGCTGCAAAGAGAGGCATTTAGTGAGGCCAGCAAATCAATCTCTCTGTCCATTAAGCCCTTCACTGAGTGTTATGCCTGGTGTGTTCCTAAACTTTCCAGGGATCAATTTTTACTATGTTGTTTAGTGCTTAAAGCCTGGTGGTGTGGAGCTGTGGGGAGTGAGACGGACAGTTGGAAGAGGAATTCAATATTGCATACGGCTGCGGATAGCATGTTTACTGAAGAGATCTTATTTGTGATAAAACAGCGTCACAAATTGTATTGCAGCCATAATCAAACTCCGCTATTAACTAGCATTCGTGAGGAGATAAAACAACACATCCTGTCCATCTTGTACCCTGTAGTGTTTAGCAGATGTGATGGCCCAGGGTCTGTGAATGGCAGGGTAAATCGGACGCTGGCAACTGGACACACACCCGGAGAGAGACAGACGTTAAAACCGCGATGAGGGCCGTGAGGACACTGTGGAAGGCGGGGTGTGCTAGTCTGTGAAGGGTGAACCTTCTCTGTGCCTCAGATGATTTGAGAGCTACAAGGGAACCCACTGATGATTAAAAAAATGGGGTAGTATTTGCCACAAGGGGCCTCCAGACACTGGGGGAACAGTTTCCTTTCCGTCGGAGGCACTGGTCGCAACTGAGTGTAATGGATAGTGCTGCTCTGTCCCGGGCACTGAGTAAGCACTGCCTCTGCGCAAGGCGATGGGGGCGGGGAGGTCAGGATGGGAGTGAGGACTCGGGGACCTGGGGAAAGACATGACCAACTGAGCTTAGATTTGTTTTTATTGGGGTGGCCAAAAAGCCCATTTAGTTTTTTCCATAAGATAAAAGACACGTGTTTTCATTTTCACCAATAACTTGGTCGATTTGGATGTTTTGAGCATGCTAGCTCACTCCCACTATTGGCTTCCGGTGGGTAGAGGCCAGGGGTGCTGCTGCATGTCTCCCGGTGCATCAGACAGCCCCACAGCAGAGAATCATTTGGCCAAAATGTCAATAGCACCAAGAAACTTTGCAAACCACTTTTGACTCATTCGACCAGTCACAGCACATTCTTCATATACTGCACAAATCTTTTTGGGGGGGGCTTTTCAGTTGTGTTGTTTTTACCTTTATTGAAATAACAAAACACAAAATGCCAAAAATGTTGCATATTTACTTCCATCTGTGCCCTAACCCCTCAGCTCAGATCAGCCGTCTCAGTAGAGAAGAATCTTGGATAAAGCCCAGGCGTGAGAGCCTCAAAATGGCAAGGCCATTAAAAACAGACTCCCACCTGTCCGCACCTGGTTTCGAAGATTCCTCACCAGCAGCAGCAGGAGGAATGCTTGAGACCCCAGTTAAAACACAGCATCCATCGAGCTTACGTGGGTTCACACCTGTGTGATCCCTTCCATGAGGGGGCTGTTAGGGCATCTTTGGAAATACTGTTGTTGTTGTTATTTTTAATTTGTAGGTCTATACAGAAAATCCAGTTTTTCCTCACATGAAGTATGGTTACAATTGTTCCTATTGAATAGACACAGGTTAATCACTTTTTTTTAATCTAGAAATATTTCTCTCCTGGTCATCTAATCCACCCTGGGGTCTGTCTGAGACACACCGATCAGAGAAGCAGACAGAACTCTTGGGTAGCTCAAATGAAGCATACCTTCACGGAAGAAAAGCCGTTTGTGTAATCACGTACCCAGGATTTGGCTAAATGTCACAGAAAATTGCTAATTACAGTCAGGCTCAGTGGTCATTCCAGCATTCACTTTTCAAAAAATCATCATCATAAGCAAGTCTTATGAGTGTACTATGTCACCTGCAAGTATTGCCGGATTAAGACAGTATTCACTTTATCTTTAGGTAAATGTGTGACCCTTGCACAGAATTCATACAGATGTGGGCTGGGAGAAGGGAAAAAATTCAGTAAAAGAACAAGGTCAGTGCTGATGTTCACTCCGTTCTCCTGAAAGTCTGCCCTCCTCAGGTCACAATAATCCCGGCAGCCAGTGAACCGTGAGGGGTGAGTCACTTCCCAATTGTTCAAAAAGTGCTTCGTTTCTGAAAATAGGAGTTCCCTTTCAGGCAATGCACTTGTGTGGCTAGTTTTGATCATTCTTTTCCAAGAAAAAATAGTAAAACCTAATGAGAATATTGCACTGAAATGCTTATATGTCTTAGTAAATTTAGTAAATTACTACCTGAATTAGACACATAAAAGGCAGTATAAAACACTCTAATACCTGTTACTGTTATTAGGTTGTAAAATAACTTTATAAGCCTCTATATAACTATAAAAATGTGTAACTCCTTTCAGTCTACATTATAATTTCTGAAATCATATAGAACATTTCTAATTAAAGACGAGAAAGGTCATATTTAGCAAAATGAACGGAATAATTTAATCTGACAACAAAATATATTTTTTATACCAGGTTGAAATAAAAATTGACAGGAAATTTCAGTAGCATTAAACCTTAAATGGGTATGTTTAAGGCTCCTACACAAACTAGATTATCAACATATTATTAAAGTACTAGCCCATATCATTTTATGGATGCTTCATTTTCTGATCTGCATTAGGAAAGATTTGACTACATAATAATTACCTACCATCCTTGTCACATACTTTCTTGACGTGGTAAAACATGTGTCCTAAGGAACTTAATAGCATGGCACAGACTTGCCACAAATTTTATTCCATTATTGTTTCCATACTGAATTTTATTTAAAAATATAAAACAATCGCAACATAACTTTGAAAAAAATGTCTATTGCGAGCAGTAGGGGGATAAAGTGGGTATATTTACGTAGATAGCCAAGACTTTCTTGATATCCTTCTGCATTACATGAAAGTTTTGAGAGTATCGTAAGTGAGAGTTTTTGATAGTGGGCAAAGACAAATCAAAGGGATAGTAGTTTTCTTTCTATGTTTACCGTTTATTGGCCATTTCTGCCCCCAAGCCTGAGGTCGGAGTTTTTAGAATTATTTATGCCTCTTTCACCTGCAGACCTGCCATTACTGTTTCTTTAGGTTAAGAACGTGGAAACCAGATGCAGCCCACACTTCTCATCGGGAAAAATACATCTGTTAATGGACATTTGCACAACAGCAGCCATTGATGCTAGGAAGGGTGGTTTTTTGGGAACAGAAAAAAAAAGTGGGTGTTCAAATCACTCCCAATAGTGGAAAAATCCATAGATAAATCTTGTTAATAATATGTGAGTGGTGGTGTTTTGAACGTGTTTTGTCCTACACCATTGACCCCAATGTCCCACGGCATGTAAGAGGCACTGTGACTTCACACAATGCTGAGAAAGGAGGAAGGGTCGCCATTAATTCAGGACACGATGCCCTCGTATCACGGAGAATTTACATTTTATACTTGCTGGAAAAGTCCGCTCAGATTTTGACATTATACAATGAACCAAAAGAAAGCATAATGAAACTAGATTGGTTAAAATGTTCTTGAAAGTTCTTCCAATTTAGGTTCTGACTTTTCCGAAATAGCTTTCAACTCAAGGTAGTTGAGTCCTCTGGGTTAATAAGAGTATGGTAATGTAGCATTTCTTAACAACAAAACAAAACGTATCACTTCCGTCTCTGGGGTTTTCTTCTGAGCCTCTAATACTGTCCTGCAAATTCTGCTGCTGATTCTTAAGCCTACCGAAAAGTATCAAGTGATAGCAACCACCTTCCAAATGTTCTTTTGCTGACAGTAACTGGCAAGTGGTATAAGTTTTAAGGCACATTGAAATGTTTACATTAAAAATGATGACAACTGTAAAAATGTAAGTGATTAAAATGTCAAAATGATGTTTCTTGGAATCTACGAAATATGATATGTGAGAAAATAGAATCATTTTATCTTGACAAGTTTATATGGAGTACCTGCTACCTATTCTAGACCTTCCTGGGAAAGATCAAAATAGCTTATTCCCTGGCAAGAGGGAGCTTCTCTTTTAGTCATTATTAGTTTTTCAATGTGAATGGCAACTATCCAAGTATTACGTCAATGCAGTATAATGAAATGGTGAAGAGCACAAGGTCTCTTGAGCCAGACTACTCGGGGGCAATGAAGCGCCCTACCATTGTTTGCTTTGGGACTTGGGACAAGTTACTTAACCTCTCTGTGTCCCAGTTCACTCCTGGTCACAGTTCTCCCACTGGCTTAGTGTGAGGACTAAGTGAGGTTCTGTTCATAAGGCACTTGGTGCCTGGACACAGAAAGCTTTAGTATTATTTTAGTTCCACATTAGAAACCAATGCATGTAGTTTCTGGAAATTGGGGACTTAAATAATTTACTCATCATTTTTGTACAGCTTCAGCAGGTTTCTCCTGCCAGAATTAAGAGATTAAAATGTCAATTTAATTTTTGACTGACTTGTAGTTAGTTATGTTTAGCTTTCTGTGACAGGGTGCATGGTGTTCATACAAAGTTCCACAATCAAGCATAATTTTTCTAGAAAGATGCAGGTGTAAGCCCACTAAAATCAATTATTATTTTTGTATTATTTGACCCTCTACAGGAACAAATTCACATTTGAATATGAGTAGCAATTTGGAGAACTGAGAATGATGCAGTTTTCGATCTATCACGGTATAAATAAAGACGCCTCACTTTTAGCCACCCCATGCAATGCATTGCTTATAAACATGCTTTTGATACAAAAGTGCTCAAAGGATTTGGATATGGATGGACTTTGATAGAATTTGTTCAAGTCCACACTGATCTACTTGCCCAGAAGTTGAATGAAATGTTAATACATTCATGTTAACATACAAACATACATATGATACACTTTTTGTTTGTTTATCTCAATTATCTAAAGAGTTGCCTTATACAAGTTCTTTCTTTCAGCAAACCAAAGATTCCAGATGACCTCTGGGGTCAGAGATTCACCAACACGAAATACTGAGACTGGGAAGTTTTGTCAAATAAGTAATTGTACAAAAATACTCATGACCACCTAGCAATGTGCTGAAAACCCAGTGGCCCAGCATTCAAACATATACTGAGTGCCTACTCTGTATTTAACGATAACAGTCAAGGCAGGTCGGTGCTAAGTGTAACTGAGCATGAGACAAATGTGTCGTATACGATGCATCAGTTGCCCACAAATTGGTTATCATGCGATTGATAAGAATATACTTCATAAAACAATAAGATATACACAAACACATGAGTTACAGGTTGTGATAATTCAATAACTATTAATATAGATAATCAGATAGCAATGTGTTGTGTAAAAAGATATTAATTGAATAATAAGCTGTCAGCAAATGCCTTGTACATTCAAATCTCAGGAGGAAAGGGAAGGAAGGCACCATGAAGGAAGTGGACTTGAAGAATGGGTAGAATACTAACAAACAGAAAGATGGTAGAAGGGAATGCTCATAGGGGAAAGCAGGAGCAAATTCGTGGATATGATCATGGAGGGTTCTTGGGAGTGGGTTTGGCAGAGATAGTAAGAAGTGAGTATCCTGAAACAGATGAGGTTTCTGGGGAAAATAAGAAGAAATCATATTTAGTATTAAAGATTGAGTCAGATTTCAGAGACCTTTCCAATAGATAGATGTGTTTTGCTAAGTGTAGCAGACTACAAGGAGCCATTATATACTTTTGAACAGGGCAGTAATGTGAAAGAGTTGTATCTGAAGCTCAAACCAAGAGCAACATATAGGAGAAACTCAAGCAGGGAGAGGGGACACAGAAGGAAGAGTTAGAACTAGGAGCAGAAGTGTCTGTTGGCAACCCCTGCAGCACAATCTCAGCCTGTCCCCGGGGCAAATGTCAGACAGTCATGCTTTCTAGGCCAGCACATCCCAGTCCGTTTGGCATCCTGCCTCTCTTTCCCTTGTCCTTTCAACAAGGAGTGCAGGTATCTTGATTCAGATACATTACATCTCAGCTCCTTAGTAAAGAACTTACAGATAGTATCGCTAACTATTTTTAAAGGTGAGTGCTACAAATGACAGGATAGCAAACTTGGCATTGTTTCCAGAGCACATGCCAGAACAAATGGTCTTAGAGAGCACTTTACATGGAAAAAGTGCTCTGTGGGTGCCAACACGGGCCCATCAACAGCAAGTCATGGGACAAGCTTTATTTTATCTTCTGGCAAAGTTGTCAGAAGGAGGAGGAAGCGGTATTAGACACACTGCATGCACATGTCAGTGAAGCAGTTTACCCAGTGTATCCCGGGAGCTTTCAACTTGAAGGGCAGTCAGGGTGAGTAACTACGTTTCCCAGCATCTTTAGCAGCATCCTTGGACAAATATAACCTGAGGAGAGGTGTCTAGGGCTTCGATACGGCTAAAGCTTTCTTTGCGTCCTAGAGCACGAGTCGGATCCCCAACTTTCTGAACTGATTTCGATAATGGAGAAAACTGAAGTTGAGTTTAAGGAGGCACAGTGGAAAGTCTCATGCTCTGATTTAGGCTGCCCAAATCAAGTACAGGCTGGGAATACTTGTAAAAAGAGGATACAATGGAAAAGAGAGCAGTGCATGCATTTTTAACTCTTCCCCTGGGAACAAATGTCCAATTGATGTCATCTGATACACTGATAATTCTCACGGTGAAAATTCAGGTAACAAATTAAGAAGGGAGAGATTACGGACAAGATAGATCTTGAAGTACCCAAGCGTTGTGTCTACCAGCAGTGAGTGGGGAAGGGCTGGCTCTTCTGTCCCAAGGGTTTGTGGAGTTGGCTGGTGCTATGGACTCAGGTAATTAATTCATATGGTGATTCCGCCCTAACATCCAGTTCATCCAGTACATCTCCTTAGGTCAAGGCTTGTATCCACACTTAACCCCTACAGTCTGTGACTTACCATATTTATCCCCATCACCACGATTTCAAGCTTTGCCAACAACTGAAAGGCCTCACAGAGTAGCTGCATGTGTTGACATGGGTCATGTAATCCAGTGCCATTCAAATGACATGTAAGTAACTGGCCATCGTCGTTTGGCCTGGCTTTTGTGCTTACAGCGCAACTGAAGGCTTACAGCGCCTGGCAGGGCCAGCCCTCTGACGTGACACATGAAAGGCCAAGAGTAAATATTTTAATTTCTATTTTTGCTGCTCCAGAATGTTCTCTTTTATTTGACTGGAGAATACAATCCAAGATGTGAGGGCCAGGAACTGAAATCACTGATTAGTAATTTGGAGCCTGCCATTACTAAGAATCATTAAGTTGTAATCCAAATGTGATCTTGTCATTATCTCAAAGGGACCCTCAGCACTGCCCTTCAGATGACTGCTGCTCGTGACGGCACCTGAGTTCAAAACTCAGCCGTGCTGTCTTCCCTCAGTTAGCTGGAAGCGTGAAGTAGCGGAATAAGCACAGGTAGGAAAATACTAATCAGGATTTAGGTTGTCCACGGTGTTGGGTGATTGTCCCCCCACTGTCTCCATTCCACCAGGTTAGCACTTTGGTTTCTGCCCAAGCAGAGAACAGAGAAATCCAGTCAGGAAATGTACATGCTCAGAGGATGACAATATAACACACCTGGCAAACGCATAGAATGAGCTGAAAGATAGCACAACAGAAACTATTCCTTCTGTATTCCAAATCGTTTGTAGGTAATCAGTCAGCACTCACTGAGCCCTGCCCCATGGAGAAACATCATACTAAGTGTGACTAAATACAAGTGCATACAAAATTTAAATATGGACAGAAACACGAAAAACAGCCATCACAAACACTGTGTCTGTGCTTATGCTGTCAAGAAATTGGCTTTATTTCTTTTAGCTTATGTTAATATTTCAGGGGTATAAGTCTCATCTATTTGACTTGAATGTGGTATATTTTTAAGGTTCCAGTAAGATGAGTTATTATATTCACTACTCATCAAACATTTACTAAGCACCTTCCATAGGTACTGTTTATTAATAATAATGATGTAAGCATTAACATAATGTTAATATAATGTAATTAATATATAATTAATAATAGTTATAGTGCTTATTTTTCAGATGCCATTTATATTTAAGATACTTGCTAAGTACTTTACATACATTACCTTTTCTATTTCTTGTAAGACTTTGAAGAAGGTATTATTACCTGCACTTTATTGGTGAAGAAATGAAAGCTGAGAAAGGTGAAATAACTTGTTTAACATCTTCCAGCCAGTATGCTAGAGGTCAGGTTCAGATCTCTCAGAGGTCAGAGCTCTGGCTAGTCCTAACCCAAACACTACGCTTCCTTCTATCAATTGCACTGATGAATATGTGTGTGTGTGTGTGTGTGTGTGTTTAAAATGTGTTTGTGTATAAATGTATATGTGTGTATATATATATGTTCTGAAAGAAGTTAAGTGCATGTAGAACACATATATACTACTCCCCCAAAGAAAATATTGCTATTTAAATTATGAACAGAGGCCAAGTAAATAATACTTGTTTTCTTTTAGCACCCCATATATCAAATGTGTAAAGCTGAAAAAATATCTTAATGACAAACACAATTATTTGAAAATATTATAATAAAAACTATTCATTCATTTATTTTAACATGTTGACTATGACAATACATAGACTTGGTCACAGCCGACCTTTAGCTGGTTGTAGGTGGATAGGCTGCAAACAGATCCCAAAATTAATAGTTATAAAATTTGAATACAGGAGAGCACTGTTCTTTCTTGAAAATCTATTCTACTTGTGGCATTTTTGCGTTGGCATTTTCCACGGATTCCTTTTTGACACCCTTCAGTGATAAAAAATGTGGTTCTGTACCTGGGTTTCTCATTTCTTAGATCACTGGCTCTTCAAGCGCGGCCCCCGGCAGCAGGGGCGGTGGCGGTGTCATTTGTGAACTTGTCAGCCTTGCGAATTCTCGAGCCCTGTCCTGCACTTACTGAATCAGAAACTCCCGGGTGGACCCAGCCTTCTGTGCTACATCCAGCTTTGGAGTGATTCTAAATGCATGCTAGTGTCTGAGAGCCACTGTCTCATAGAAACAGCGAAGGTTAGAATATAAGGACCCTTCCAAACAGGACATTTTATGCTAATTCCCATCAGTGCAAACTGTTTAGGTGATGCTTATACACACACATTTATTGTCAGAGAAAGAATAAAGGAAAGTGTGTTCCCTCATGTCGTGATTAAAAGTGTTGTGTAAGTGGTATCATTTAATTAATTGTACTGAAAATGCTCATGAATATCTTGGCTATACTGGAAACCGACCAGACTCAAGTGTTTAAGCACCTTCTGCATATTTAATGCTAATGATAAAGTCAGGTCTGTACTAAGTACTTCCTAGAATAAGAGAAATGTGAGAAGTATTGGCCATTCATAAGATATTTAGAGGCTAGTTGATAAAATGGATATATAAAACAAATAAAATATTATCCATATATACATTAAATGCTGCTATAATTACGAGACTACTGATGTAGAGCACTTGATAATAATGACACATAAAAGTGCGTTAACTGCATGTAAAAGGATATAAATGGTCAGTAAGTGCTTAATACAAAAAACACAGAGGTGATGTGGGCTGAGCCGCCAGTGAAACATCACACGGGAGGAAGAACTGGCAGTGGGTTCTTGGGCTTGGAAGGAAACTGATAAATAGACAGAAGGTGAAAGGGAGTTTTAACAGGGTAAACAGCAGAGCAAATCCTTGGACAAGATCATGGATGATTGATGGGGTGAGCTGGGGAGAGGGTGTTAGAAAATGTGCAGCCTGAAGAAGATTTGGGTGATTCTAGACAGGATAGGCTCTGAAGGATGGAACGGAAGAGCCAGAGAGGTCCTCAGTGTCACACACAGTGAGACACACAGAGCCGTTGGTCTGGATACGGGGGAACAAGAGTGGGAGTATAGTCTTGATGAGTCTGAGGAACCATCTAAGTCATCCTTTGGAGTACGACAGCCAGCGTGTGATGATGTGGGACCGAACGGGAAGCAGGAATCGCTTGGAGTCCAGGAGGTCAAGTCCATTCTTGAAGAATAGTTGATGTGATGGACATAGTTCTAAGAATGCAGACAATTGGTTGCCATCAAATAGATAGGAAATGTTGAGAAGACATGTTTAGATTAAAATGGATAAAGGTCACAATATTTATACATAAGAAGTTCAGTAGAGATGGACTGTACAGTTATTAACCAAGAAACATTTATGAGCATCATTTGCAGCCTAGAAAAATACCTGATATTTTAAACAGTGGTATGTGGCAACTGATGACCCGATTTAGCTATTCTAAAGTCAGTTTATCTTGCAGATCAACAGACTGGAGGAGGAGAAAATTAATGCATAAAAAAAGACCTCCTCGGGCCTGACTCTAGATAAGAGCATATTGTAGTTTTCTGAAGCTACACTTGTTTCACATTCTATGTTTCCCTTTTTGTTTTTTGATTAGTTCTTCTCATAAATACATTTTAAGAAAATGATGGTTCTATTGGCATTTCAGCATTTCCTCTGTCCTTATTAATTTTCAAATGGTATCATAAAGAACAAAGTTTTTTGAACTTTCAGTATGTAACTACCATCATTGAACCAGTAAAAGCTGAGGAAGTTGGGCCTGAGATGGAAACTTTCTGCCAGCAGGAAAATTGAAATATACACTTAAACACAGACATGAATAATGAAGAAGCGAAAAGTTAGGTAATCATCTTACAATGCATAAATGTATCAAATCATCATATTGTGTGCCTTAAACTTATACAATGTTGTATGTCAATTATGTAGCTCAATAAAGCTTGGAAGCAAAAAGGTAATAGGGAAGAATGTCACTGAAGTTGTAGAAGAAGCAGGAAAATGCAATGTCATGAAAGGGATGAGATTAGAATATTTTGAGCAAAAGAGGCTGGACAATATTTACTGAGTTACTATAGCCAAGGCGGGCAGGGGCATTGATTTAATTCCTACTATATTTTAGCACTATTCTAAGAAATCTGCATTCCTCGTCTCATTAAGTCCTCAGAACAACCCAAATATGTGTATGAGATCACTTTTTGAGATGTGACTAAGAGGAGTCTTGGAGAAATTAAATATTTCACCCAGAAATTTTCATCTACTGACTAGAAGATTTGGCAACTCAAATACTTGTCTTTCTGCCTCCAAAATTCATGTTCTTGAAACTACCAGATTTTTAAAATATATTTTTTAGTAAAGTAATGTGGCTGATGTGTCAGGCAAGAATGTTGCCCAGGTGTGGAGGCTGTGTCCTTCCCAGTTTTAAGCTGCCAGCCTTTTCGAGGTCTGGTCAGCACAAAGAGCCTCCTCCCTGCTCCCCTATGCTGGGGTTTTCCAAGGATCTCCAGGGAGTGGGAGGTGGGGCATGGGGAGTAAAAGCCCCATGCATGCACTCCTAGAGCCAACCCTGTGGAAAGCTTTGTATGGTTAGGTGAGGCTTTATTGGGCTGTATCATAGTTTTCCTTCCTCTCCAAATCTGTTTCCTCCCCCTTACTGTCACAGGCGTTGGTTCCTGTTAAAGATCTTGTCCCTAAACTCTATCTCTTCTTCCAGTGAACTTGACCTGTGGTGCTAAGGTAAACCTGCTAAGAGGTAGAGAAACTCAGCAGACTGCAACAGTGTGAGAATCAAGTCAAAAACTGTGACACGCCGGTGACTCTGGGAGTGGAAAAAAGGAGGCAGCTGAAGAAACTGTTATAAAGGTGGGAAAGATGGACAGGAAGGGGAATCACATTTTCAGGTTTAATTCTAGAACCTCGGAGAAGATCAGAGAGGAGACTGGGTTGATTCAGTAGTGGAAGACCCAAGATTAGTATGAGATCCCGTCACAGGATGCTGTCAAGTCCAACTATTAAAAAGTTTTCTTTCCTCAGGTGATGTACTGAAACGGCTCTTGCTGTTCATTATTCTTTTTCAGCAGCTGAGAGAGCATGTATTCAAAGCAGACACCACGTAAGGTTTCACACAAGATTGTACTACTTCGATAGAAATTCTTTCAAACAGCCTTTAAGCCTTCTCCTTAGAAGTGTCTTTCTGTGTAAATTATCATTGCACTTTTACTTGCCTCTTTAAAAGACCTTCACATGTACTCTATTTTTAATTTTTACAAAATTGACAAAATCAACTGTTCTTAGATTTGTTGATTGTGCAGCTTGAATTTGATCGAATCACCTTTCTCATTCTTACCACTCAGCCTTTGTGTTTGATGGGTGGTTCAAACTGAGCATCTAAAGAGTATAGAGCTCTTTCATTTCCCAAATCCTCTGTGATTGAAACCAAGGATCAGAAGAGGAAAGGTAAGCAAATGGTACAAATAAGACTATTTCACCTTTTAACTTTATAGATGTAAACAGCAACCACAGCTACAACCCACAACTGGGATATATGTTTTAAACTATTGTACTTATTCTTCTAAGAACTAAATACCACTTTCCTTGCTTCTGCTACACAAATGAATTAAATTGCTGCCCTGACTCATTCCAATCATGTACTCACCATTGTGGTTCTTATGTCATTGCTAACTTAATGATAAGGGCTTTTTAAAAACATGTAACATGCTCACCTTGTCTTAACAAAACAAAACAATATAGGCAAAGTCATTCCTTTTATTTGGTTTAAAGTTCAGAGAATTCTTGATTATAGAGCTTATTTCATCTTCCATTATCAAAACTCATTGATGGTTCCCTGAAGGTTGATGCCTGAATGTAATTCAGCATTCTCCCAGATGTAATGTCAGTGGGCTGAACACAGATAACTATTTTAATTCACTACTAACCCCATCTTCATTCTGCACCATTTAACATGCTTTTTAATTTTTTTCTTACGCTTTCACTTTATAACCTTAAAATACAACTAGTCCCTTTTCCATTCCGCTTCCTCTTCCTGGCTCTGTTGCATTCTCCGTAACTAATTTATCTCATCCTTCCCCAGTATTACAACTGGGCAGATCTTCCCTAACTTATATTTATATCTTGAAATTTTCCTGAGTGTTAGTCCTCATTTAACTAGCACATGAATATCTACTTGACTGTCTCATTAACTTCTTGTAATAATGGTGACTCTCCCAACGCCTTTATTTCTACACTAGCAAATAGTCTCTTTGAGGATAGTAACTGGGTTTTTTCTCATATTTGTATGTCTTTCAATACTTTGCACAGTTGTTATATAGACTTGAAAACTAATAAAACGTTGTTTCGCTAAATTCAACTGGATTTTGTATTGTTGCCTCTAGCAATACACTAGAAGAATATCTACTGTATAAAGATGATGCCAAATGGCTAGAGTAGCTATCGAAATGTTCTTATAATTCACAAGTCACAATGTAAACACGTTAGAGATACTGAATTTTCCTAGATTCTTGGGTTAGTTAAGATAAAAGAAAACAGGATCTGCCCTTTCTGTCCCATTATCTCCATTTATTCCCTTTTCTAAATATTCTTTGTTATTCAACTACCCTGATCTCAGGTATAGCCCCTAACTGAAGGCAGTTACCAGAATTCCTCTCATTTACTTCAAGCCCATTCTAGTTCTCTAAACTGACAAATACTAATGACATTTGTATTTTCCCAGCCTTCTAGTAGAATTAGATATGTAAGGGAAGAAGGAAATCACTGCTGAGCATTTCAGATTTAAATCTGACTTGTTAAATTATCCTGCTTTCCTCAAGGCACTCACTAGTAAATCAAGTGTGGTTCTGTTTTCCTGCTTTTGCTGTGCTGCATTCCTGGGAATAATTGAGAATTATTCAGAAGTCTTTCCCCCAAAGTGGTTAAGTGGTCATCTGGCAAATAACCACAAACCTATAATTTGCTGGATAAATTATAATTTATGTCCACTGTGATACTGTGGGAAAGGAGGTAGGAGATGTCCTTAGGATCCACAAGACTCCCATCCTGGACTGGTCATCAGTTAGCTGTGTGACCATGGGGACTTTATGTACCTCTCTGGGCATTTAGTCCTACCAAAGGATAGAGTACCAGCCTTCAACACATCTCCTCCTCTGTGATCTTAGAAATTAGGTTGCTTTATGAAAGTTAAATGTATAAAAACAACATCTAATTGCTGTGACTACATGTAAGTAGAGACCCAACAGGGTCAGTAGCTAGTTGGAGAATATGGGCTTGAGTTCACAGTTCAGGCAATGCCACTACGTGTTTGACATTGTACAAGTTACTCAGCTCCCCAGCCCTCAGCTTCCTCGCCTGTGGGGTGTTGAGAAGCCCGACACTTATCTTACAGGGTTGTTAGAATGATTAAAAGATAAAATATTTATAAAGCATTAATATTGTGTTTCATACAGAGTAAGCCCTTGTAAGTGTTACCTATTATCATGAATGTTACTGCCGCCTTATCACCTCAATAACAATCAATACGACTAACAAGTTGCCTACAGAGATCATAACTAGAGGAGGATTATTACAAAGAAAGCTAGAATCTGATCAGTTATGTTGCACACAACAGTTTAATAAAGAAACAGAAATGGGGAGCCTAGAAAGTAATAAATTGTCAGTTTTTTGCTATCAGGTTCAGGATAAATGATTCCTCAGATACTTCTTGACAGACATTTATTCATTCAACAGATATCAGTACTTATGCCAGATACTGTTCTAGATTCTGGAGATATAGGAATAAATAAAACAGGGAAAAAATCCCTATACTCTTAAAGTGTATGTTCCTATAAAGTCAGGAGGGAAACATACATTTAAAATGCTCTAAGGTGATCATTCCTAGGTAACAGAAAGTGGGATGGACGCAGGAGACAGACTGCACGGCAGAGGGGAGAACTGCAGTTCTACACGAGGCAGGCAGGGCAGGTTTTGTGGACATGAGTTAAAGGTTCAAGTCTTGTGTGGATGTAAGCATTTTGTGTCCTTGCCATGAAAAAGCTAAAAACATGTAGAAATTGTATGTTAAACTTTTCAAGAAACTGCCAAACTGTTTTCTGAAATGGCTGTACCATTTACCTTCCTACTAGCAGTGTAGGAGAAATTGCAGTTGCTTCATATCCTTGCAGACAGTAGGCATGGTCACCTTGCGATTTTAGCTTTTCTAATGGGTATGTAATGGTTCCCTATTGTGCTTTTCACCTGCGCTGTTCTCGTAATGAATGATGCAGAGCATCTCGTGTGCCACGGACCACTCGTGTATCTTCGTTCATGAAGAATTAGGTCCTGCTTACACTGCTAGTCTGAGGACCACCCTTAGGGAAGCATTGCCCGAGGAGAGGAATGGAGACGCTGGAAGAAGAGAGTCAAGGACTAACCTGGGGAGCAGATGTTGAGATCAGAGACAAGCTGAGGAAACAGCGATGGAGAAAGAGGTGGAGCCGCCTGTGAGTTCAGAAAACCAGGCAAATGTTGTTGGAAAGGAATATTTTAAGAAGGAGATGTAATCAGCTGTCATTTGCTACCAACACACCCAGAAAATAAGAACTGAGAATTGACTATTGCATGTACCCATGTGGAGATTATTGGTGACCTTTACAGCAACAGTTTCGTTGGAGAGTTACAGCAAGGCTTGTAGTGGATTCAAGTTATTTTCCTTTAAGACAGACAGACGCTCCTGTAGTTCAGTGACACTGGCCACTAAGATCCTTCGCTGTGCTATTAATCCTCAAGGAGCACCGTTAATGGCATAGTTTTAAAATGTATGCAGATCAACCAGTGTTACTTTCCTATTTCCTTCATAGTCCAACATCTTTAGGTCGAATGAATATATTGGCCTTTTGCTTATGGTATTGGTGTCTTAAAAGTTAGTTTAGCCTGTTTCACTCAAGTTAGTTTGGCTCCTGTGGCCATGATTGACTTCAGCTCTGTCAACACAGCTGCGGTTCTGGAGCTTTAGGTAGGGGCCCCCCGGGAACTGAGGCCCCACCGAGGCCCGGCCCTAGGTCCCCTGAAGTCCAGGTCCTCTCTGTCCCCTGTCGTTTGGCACAGCAGCCCCAAGCTCAGCTTCATCTTCTGTGAAGTAAGGATGTGGGCCTACATAATTTCAAAATTTACTTTCATCTTTACAATTCTATGATTCTGTGCCTTTAAGATAATACTCACGAAGCAGTCAGGTCACTTTTTTTTTCTCTCAATTTCCATATTGAACATCACAGTCAGAATTTAGGGTAGTTCGTACTTATTTAGTATTGTAGCTTCTTCCAAATAAAAGCTACCATTATGTATTTAAAATAACTGTTTAATAAAAATCTGATTTTACAGAATATTTGGGGAAATATCTAGAGTACAAAAGAAGTCTTAATCAAGTGAGGATTTCTCCATGTAAGATGTTTGTAACATTTCTATTATTTAGAGAGAATAATAACTTCTTGGCAAACACTTTTTATTATTTAGAGAAATTAACTATTGGATCTAAGATAATAGTGCAGAAAACAGGTTCCTAATCCTACAGTCAAATGAAACTGAGACTGCGGAGTTCAGCTTGTTAAAAAGTAACTGCCCCTGCTTTTGGTATAGGAGCGGGGAATAGCAAGAATCTAAAATAAATCGTTGTTGAACAGTGTTATTTCTTATTGCATTTTTCATTAAGGAGCAATATAACCTAGAACTAAATACGATGCCCTTACTACTCTATAGACACAGCATTAAGAAAACTTAGATGTAAGAAGCAGTGTTTTCTAGTCTTTTATAAGGTTATATTTCACAAATTATTTACAATTTCAGAGCAAGAACATATTTGAGAAATAGGCTAGTTTTACCCTGTCTTTTAGAAGGAGGGGAAAGATGAGGCTCAGTAAGTGCACGGTGGCACGAACTCACGGCAGAGCCAAATTGAGAATCATTCTGTCATCTCATAGAACTAAACCATCACAAAAGTAGAAGACATCTTTTTTATTATTCATGTCCAACTGTTACCCAATGCATGAATCACTCCCCAGTCTCCTCACCAAGGTGCTTTTAAACATCTGTTCATAAACAGAGTCTAAGTGAATGTACTTAACACCCAGCAATGGTTTCCCAAAGACCTTGAACCCATCAGCAAGGCAAGAGCATCAACCAATAGGTTTAATATGTGCAATCTTTGCTCTGGGCCCCTTTAAACTCTTTGGAGATGTTCAATGTCCTATATCTTCCCATTGTAATTATCACAGAAGTTCCATCACAGATTTAAGCCAATCTTTTAATTCTCCCATGGTGTAGCATTTCCTGCCTCTTCTGAAGTGGGATTAAATGTTTTAGGGCCTGTTGGTGAAATTCACTTGGAACACCCTCTCTGCCTTGCTTGACTATTATGAGTTTGACTCTCACTATATGAACTAGAAACTCGAGACAAAAGTTAACCGCTTTGTAGTTTATTCACTTAAAGTTTCAAAGTGAATATTCCCTGGACTAGAACCTCAGCTTTGACCAAATTCCAGGGTCATGCTTTTCTGTCCTTTCAGGCATTCCTGATACCTGCTGCCAGAAATTGTAGTCAGTGCCAAGGGATGAAGTGAAGACAATAGCCATTTCATTCATTCATGTATCATTATTCCACACATATTAAGCACCTGCCATGTTTTATTTTGGCAACAAAGTGCTGGGACACTTAAGCACTGATAAGACACTGTCTTTATTCTTAAGGAAATTAAGGTCTATTAAAAGAAGGCAGACAAGCAAGAGATGCACACCTTGAGGTTACAAGGCAGAAAGAACCTCCTATGTATCTTTTACCCAAATATTCTGTTGGTATGGCTTTAGCTATTTTACCTTAAGTTCATTCTCTTCAGTGTATCATGATTCTTATGTAATGATTCATGGTGATCAATTACTGGGTCACTAATAACTTTTTTTGACTTTTGAAAAAATATTCAACACACTTAAAGTAGTAAATTTCTTTCCATGGGAAAATTCATGGACAAACTTGAGCATAATAAAATGGAAATTTGCTATGTGACCCAGTTTTCAGCTCTAATAATATGCCAGCAGCATGGCATTTCCTACCTCACAGTGTATTTCTAGGTACAGGTTACGTTTGCTTGTGAATTGAGCTCACAGCCTGTAATGCATAAACATGATACATGACTCTGATTAGTTTAAATAGAGGCCATGCACCTTTTTAACAAATTTAGGGTTCAGTTAAGAATGTCATTCTGAAAGGTGGCATTCTGGCTGCTGTGGGCCTTTGGAAATGTATGGAGTTACTGGGGGCCATGGGGATTTTCAGCACTAACATGATTTAGCCCGCCAGGCCTCACCCATAATCATTCTTCATCTCCCAAACAGCAGATTGACAAGGGAATACTAATTAGTACCCTCTGCACCTTTAAAATGTTTCTAATTGCTTTTTCAGTATGTTCTTCCTTGAAAATACAGGGAAACAAGGGTTTTCTAGCTTTACAACAGGGCACAAAGTAGGAACACAATGCAATTGTCCAGAGAGCACCGCTCCCCTGCTGGCTGAGCAGCTCTGTTCTGCTGCACGACCTGAGCTCAGCTACCTCAGGTCTGGATTTTCATCTGAGCCGTTTGCCTCTGCTTTTAGAGTTACGTGTTCTGTGAAAATAAATGAAGACCACCCAAATGAGAACAAGCAGAAGCTATTTATTCAGAGACGGCTATGGCATGGAAGTCAGCCACAGCACTTGCATCTGGCAGAGAGTCACAGGCAGGCAGAGGAAGAAGAAAGATTCGGTGAAAAGAAGGAAGAGGTGGGATGTGCTCCGGCTGACAGTTGTCGGCAGGGAGAAGGCGGAGGCGGGCTAACTAGGAAGAGCGTGTCTTACATGATTGGTTTGGGGAACATTTGGGGCTTTCTCTCATTTGTCCTGAGTGGGAAGTGAGGGTTGAAATAATTAGGGAGTCCAAGTCTAGGATCAGGTCCTGACCATTCTGGGATAAACTTGTGGTCAGAGTTTCACTGCTATAGATGGTCTGCTCATTGTCCGCTTGTATAAGGTCTCTCCCTTTGAACTCCTCCCCACATCTGTGCCATGATCGTGCTGCTGTCTACTGCCTCTCCCTGATAGGAAGGCAAATCAGGGGCCCAGAGCATACCCCTCTCTATTATCCCCCATCACCGATGGAGCAACACCGACTTCAGCAAGAGCATTTATAAATTGAGCGTGGGATCGTGTGTGTGATGCCAACATTCTTTAATTCTAATGCATGTAAGACTGAAAAAAATATCATTCATGGAAGAGGAACATCTTACTTAAGACACATTAGAAAAACACTCTTATCAAATTATATTCCACCAAACTCTAGTGTGATACATGATACTCATACATATTCTTTTTAAAAAGGGCAGGGGGATTTCCTCTACAAGCAGCCTGAAGACAATTGGGTATACGTTTGCAACAGCTTGGACAGGGTATATGAAGAGGGGTTCAATGAGTGCTGTTAAGAGTTTGAGATAGATACATCTTTATGTTGATTACTATACAGATAATTTCTTGTTTCTAGGTTGATATCACTAAAAAATGCCTTTGGAAAACCAAAGAATGATAAATATTTATCACCAGAGTTTTGGCTTGGAATCGCTGCTCTGATTTCACGATTGAAGCACTTAAAAAATATTTTCACCCACCCAGACTTCGCTAATCTATGTATTGGATCTTTGGACTTAGTTCTATAAGGCAGAGTACCTGCCCTTCATGAGTTTTACCAGTAAATGTAACCACCTGCCTCAAAATGAATCACATCCTGATTCTCACCCACACAACTTGGTTCCCACATCATCAGTCCCCAAGCTTTTTGTCGCCAGGGACTGGTTTTTCCATGGATGGGGGCACGGGGTGGGGAGGGTGACAGGAAGCAGAGCTCAAGCAGGTTTCCCTCGCAACCCAGTTCCTAACTGGCCACAGGTGGACCCGTACAGGTCCAGTTCCCTGGGGTTGGTGACCCCTGATTTAGACGATGATATTTAGGACTTAGAGTTGATGGTGTTGGTGAGTTAGATGAGAGTTGATAATGGAACGAAGAGGACTTTTCAGGATGTTGAGATGGAGTGAATGCATTTCACATGTGGGAAGGACATAATCTGGGGGCGGGAAAAAGGGAGACTATTATGGATTAAATTGCTCCCCCAGATGATGTTAAAATCCTAGCACTCACTACAGCAGAGTGTGACTCTATTGGGAAACTGGGTACTTACAGAGTTGTCAAGTTAAAATGAGGTCATTAGGGTGGGCCCCATCCAATGTAACTGCTGTCTTCATGAAAAGGAGGACATTTGAACACAGAGGCAGACAGGTATGGGGGAAAGACGACATGGAGAGACTCACAGGGAAAAACCGACCATCCACCTACACGTGAGGAGCACCTGACGCTACTAGGAGCAAGGCAGGGGGCCCATCACAGGTTCTGTCCTGGATCACTGAGAGGCGCCAAAGCCCTCTCGGCGGCCAATTTGACTTCTGGCCTCAGAACGATGGAATGAGTTCTTTGTTACGAGCCACCCAGTCCGCAGTACTTTGTTACAGCAGCCCTAGGAAACATACAGACTTTGATACCATTTTTGATCTGCAATTTGGGCCGTTGGGTTTTCTATGAACAGCTGCAGGTGCTCATTCACTCTCAGACCTTTTCAGCGAATGTCCTGGTTCTCTTTACCATTTAACAGAATGCTGTTTGACTCAGATGCTGACTGAGTTCTTTTTTTTTTTAATTTTCCACAAATTGCTCCTGTAACTTTTCTAATGGCTGAAATGTGCTGTCAAGCTTACATTTTAACTAGCAAACAAACTAGAACTATATATTTTTTTATAATACGTCTTTACTAGAAAAACTAAATTTCAACGACATGCATTTACTATTGCTTTTGGATCAAAAAATAATGACATATTGGAAAACAGGAAATATTTTTTCTTTATAAAACTATAAGAAAACATAGTGCAGATATTATTCAATATTTGACTTTTCAGTTAATCTATAATCCCACAGACAGAAGCTAAAAAAATCATTTGCTACTTTTATCTTCATAGCAACCATGCTAGACTAATGAACCTATTAAGGCAGAAAACAGTTTCTTTTGTTTTCCTTCCTTTGTGTGTTAAATCTTTCGGTGCCATTTGTTTTATCACTGGAGTAGGAAGGGAAGCTAAGAAAACAAAAGGTTGCAGTGAAAACACACACACACACACACACACACACACACACACACACAGAGGAATCCACTAAATATTTAAATGTGTTTCTCATGTTGACAAAAAGCAAGATGCATCCAGTTCTAGCAGAATTCAGGTCCGTCTCCTAATTCGTGACCTTTTTATCAAATCTCCCCAAATTTTCATTTATGTTTTTCATTCCCATTCCTTCCATTTTTCCTAACTTTTTCTATTTCTACATTTTATTACTTTGTAGTGTTCTATTGTGTGTCCCACAATTCCACTGTGCTTGTGCTACAATTCGTTTGGCTAGTTCCCTATTAAGGAATGTTTGCATTGTTTCGATCATTTTTGGTTAGAAATGCTGTTGCAAAGAATCAACTTTATTTGTGTCACTTTGTGTATGTTTGGGCACATGTGTGATAGAATCCTTGAAGGGGAATTGTTGGGTAAAGGTCCTGTGGGGACTTGGAGTCTAAAAACATCGTGTGGGATGGCCCTTCATGGGGCTGAGTCAGAGGGACACCACCTCCCCCTTTCCCGAACACGTGTTACCAAGCTCTTCCATCTTTGCCAGTCTGATAAGAGGGAACTATCTCGGCTTTATTGTATTTTTCGTATCGTGTGCAATATCAAACACCTTTTCATATTAGACTTTTGTGATGTGAGTTGCAAATATATTTCAGAGTTTTTTAAGTTATCTTTGATTATAATGAAATTGGCTGTGCAAAATTTTAATTTTTTGCATAACAAGTCACCTGTGTTAATGTAAGTTATCAATGCTTTTTTTCACACTCTTGGATTTTTGTATCATACTGAAAATGTCCTTAACTTTGAGTTTATGAACATATTTTTCAATAATTTTTAAAAATATTTTTGGTTGCTTTAAAAATTATTTAAATTTGTAATTCATTTAGAAGTAATTTTAAAATGTGAGGCATAAATCCAATATATTTTTCTAAATTTCTAATCTTGACAATACTTATTCTTTTTGGAACACCTTTAACCTTCTAGTATGAAAAGTCATATTTATCAAATAAATGGGTATGTGTATCTGGAATTATTTCTGCATTTTTCTTTTCATTTTAATTTGTCTACTACACTATTTATAAGACTACCACATTAAGTTGACTTTAATGGTTTTATAATATATTTTTTGTGTGTGTTCTCCTCAACTTCTCTCGATACTTTTGCTATCAGGTTGTTTAATACCAACATTTTTGTAATGTTGAGGTTCTTTTAAATTTCAGGACATAATATAGGTTTCCAACTGTTAAGTCTCCCTTTTTTATTAATAGAATGTTTGTCTTCTTCATATTGACCTTGCACACTTTACATTAAATTTATACAAAAATAATGATAAATTTAACACTGTTTTTGAGTTCCTAATCCCCAATTTCTTTCTCTTATCTTTTGTGGCGTAGTTTCTCCAGAACAAAAACACAGCGGCCATAATGGATGTTTTTGCCATGCTGTTGCTTCCAGGGGGAGTGTGGCTATCTTTTACATATATTTCATTGTGCTAGGTAAGTGCCCATTTATTCTCCTTTTCAAAAGTTTCTATCAAGAATTATGATAAATTTTATTATACACACTTTTAGCATTTAAATAAGCCACCACTTAAATTTTATTTTCCTATGAATATCATGAATTCATATATTTGCTAATATTGAATCAACTTTCCACTTTTTTGCTTCAGCATATCATTCTTTGAACACATTGTTGGCTTCTTTTCCAAAAAGTTTATTATAAAACTTGTTTCCGTGATTTGTGGTAGTTTTTGTTCTGTGTGTATTATCATTTTATAGTACACACATTATGTATTATTTATGGCATTGTTATTTCCTTTCAAAAAGCATTTTTTGAACACTATTCCTTTTCTATGCTGCTCTTTAGTAACTTCAAATTTTTCTTTTATGGCAATTCATCTGTTTAGACTTGTCCTTTTCAAAGTCACTTTTGTAATTCATATTTCCCTAGAAAATCATCCTTTTTATTCAGGTAATTACACTTATTTATACAGAGGTGACAAAATAATGTTTTATGATTCTTAGAATTTCTTCCATATTCCCATTATTTTCCCTGCAGCATTTATTATTCTAGAATTTATGTTCTCCTTCCTTTCTTTTACTAATTTTAATAATGGTTCCAATGTTTTTATTTCATTAATTCCTGCCTTTATTCTTATTTGTTACTTTTGTTTTCTTTTTATACTAATTGTTTAGTTTCCTAATTAGTTTTATTTCTTTATTGACATTTAGGATTGAGAATGTTTCTCTGAGCACTTTTTAATCATGCCCCCCCATACTTTGTTTTTAATTTCAACTTCTATCCTATTGAATGCAGATAATGGTCTTTTTTAATACTTAAAATTTATGGAAGTTTTTTTTGGTACCTACTACATGGCAAAGTAGTTTTGGAATGCTCCATGGGACTAGAGAAGATATTGTTTATATTCATTGTGTTGGTGGGAAGGATGTCAACGTATTCTACTTTATTAATTGTTGTGTTTAGGTTTTATATATGCACTACTTCCTCCCCAGTGGACAGAGACAGTCAACTCAACAGTTGTTTATAACGTGAATGAAGACGAGTGAAGTCTCTGTCTCTGCCCTTTGCCTCATCTACAGATCATCCCTTGCAAAGGTGGTCTGCCAAAAAAAAAAACAAAAAAAGAAGAAGAAAAATAACCCATCATTTGTGCTTTAAAAACATCTTACCAGCTTTAGAATTCATGTTCTATTATTGTAAAGAGAGGGTTTTGGTTTAGAAACTCAATGTGCTTCACTTACCTTTGAGGCATACTTTCAGGTATTTATAAGGACACAGAACAGTGTCTTCTCTCTGCTTCATTTTGTATCCATCCCAGTTAGATTATTAGTGTTTAAAGGCCACTCCAGATATTTTGTGGTTCAGAGTTGTAGATGATTTAAGTTTTAATCAAAGCCACAATTCTCATGCCAAAGGAGTCCAGTCTCTAGACTCAGCTACGTATCATGACTACGAACAACCTTCTTACATCACTTCTCTCCAGATGTTTTGAGTGATAAAGTCATCTTCCACATTCAGACCCAAATTTTGATCTATGTGAAGCTCAAGGAGGTTGAGATGTTATTCAATTGGAACCTTTACTTAAAAAACAAAATTCAATAGAGTGAAGCAAAAAAAAAAAAAAGAAAAGCCTTAGAGATTTGGTAAGAGGTAAACTCTAAGACTAAAGAGCTCAGAAATTTCTTAGATGAATCATTTAAAAATATAAATACAGTGAAAGCAGGAAATGGTAATAGGGCCTGGAAGAAAAAACAGGAAGAGTAGGTTTCTAATTCTGAAATCTCTTAAAATAAATTTCTAGTTAACACTCGATAGCTTTTTTACAATCAGAATGAAAAAATAGACCCAGCTCAAAAAAAAGAAAAGCAGAATAAATGTGATAACAAATTGAGCACATTTATCCAGAGAAAATCCCATCATGCTCACGATTTCACTATTTGAAAGAAATAATGGCTTTGTCTTACAATTAATCATACATCCAATTGAATTACAATGCTCAAGTGACAATTAAAAACATGTGTAAATCCCTGAGCTTCATGGTGTAATAAGCAAGAAGTAAAAAGTCATTAATTTAATGGCAAATGCAGTGTGCATATACGGATTAACCTGAAGCAAAAAATTCTCTTTGGTCTGCTGTTTTATTTAGAGGGGTTGCTAGAGGACATGTATTTTGTGTTTCAACATCCATTATTAACAGCACTAGGAGTCCCTTTAGTCTGATTAAAACCTCTGTTTATATTTTCCATTAGCTGAAGTTGTTCCCTAGTTTGGCCTTGATTGTCACAGCCATGCAGCAAGTATCCAAATTTATTGTTCATCTGTTCTTCAGCTACTACAGATCTTAAAACTGTAGAGAGCTACATCTTATTATTTAAAATTTTAAAAATTCATTTGCTTCAGTTTCTACGTGTCCAGACATATGGTTCCAAACTCAGTGTTCTGTAGGTTGACTGGACTAGGGATTCGATTACATATTTAACATAATTCATTGTGGTAATTAATGGACTACATGGAAATATACAGTAAATAAATGTATTACCCAAGGTCAAAACCTTTCACTTATTCTATTTGTGTACAAGTGTTGTTCATCCAACACAGCAGCTCGCATGCTGTGGCCTGGCTTAAATGTCACAGTCAGTCAGCCTGAGGACTGAGCCCAGGCGCGAGTGGGCCAACAGCATTCAGGACTCAATTTCAAAAGGATGGCCCACAGAACCCACACAAGGGACATTTCGGGAGCACCCAGCTCAGGCAATCAAGGAGGCTATGCCACAGGCTCCACCGGACACCTACAACAAAAGACCACCCCAGGAGGACTCAGAGCCATAGAAGATCTACCTAATTTATAGAAACAAGCACACAGGGGCATCCAAAATGGGGAGATGAAGAAACAGGCCCCAAATGAAAGAACAGGAGAAATTTCCGGAAGAAGAGCAAAATGGAATGGAGGCAAACAAATCATCAGACAAAGAGTTCCCAGTGATGGCTGTAAGCATGCGCGACAGCAGGAAAAAGGACACGGCAACTATAAAAGAGACCAATCAGGAAGAATACAATATCTGAAATGAAGAAAACACTGGAAGGAATAAACAGTAGGTTGGATAAAACAGAGAACTGAATCAGCAATTTGAAAGACAAGGTAGCAAAAAACACCCAACCAGAGCACCAAAAAGAAAAAAATAATAATTAAAAAAATGAGAATAGTTTAAGGGGCCTTCAGGACAGTGTGAAGCGTAACAACAGCAGCATCACAGAGGTACTAGAAAGAGAAGAGAGAGCAAGGGATCGAGAACCTATCTGAAGAAATAGTGACTGATGACATTTATATTTATTTAGGTTATGCTAACGCTACCCACAAGGTTTCTGGACCAGAGGCAGAATGATTAGTTCCTGGTCCCCTCAGCTCTGTTTCCACGCCCTTGTTCCCCACAGAGCAACGGGAGGAGGGCAGGTGCTGCGTGTGCCAGCGTGGGATTTTCACTCAGCACAGCAGCCCCAAGTTAGGAGTCTCAGTTTGCAGAGGAGCTAGACAGCTGCCCCTCCTGCTCCTAAGAAGGGAGAAAAACTGGTCTTGAATGTAAACAAATCCTCTCTAGAAAGACAATGAAAAAGGCCTCCAGTGTTTACAACCCTTTGGAATGTAAATGAGTGGCTGAGAGAGACTGGGGTGGGGAACCTGTACAACTCCCTGAGGTACTGACTGTCTTGAATTTTCAGGCTCTTGCTGTAAGCTTCTCCTTTCAGCCAGGTAGCCAGAAATTGTTGACCATGCAGAAACAGGAAAATAGTCACATTGTTTGCTGACAATGTTCACAACTACTATTATGCCTTGCTGTGAACATCATTAGCCACAGCTGCAGCATAGAAACATGGGTGTATGCCCCAGGAAAGAGCGTTTTGGAGAAGTGACCCATCCTTTACATAACAATGGCATTTATCCTTGTATTTTGCTTTCCTTTTCTTTAACTACTTCAGGTATCTCCTCATGGACTTTCTCCACATGGCAGGACCCTCTCAGACTTTATCTGTGGCAGTAGAACCATAATACAATAGTGTGAAGTCGTCTCAGTATCTATCACTGCTGGGTATTCCGTGCAACACAAGTTAAAAAGTAAGTTTCTTGAAAAAAGATTCGGGTCGAATAAATATGGGAAAGGCTGTGGCCTCTTGAACAGTCAGAAGACACAACTATGCTACATGTTTTAAGAAGTTTGGTTGGAATTTAGTTAGTTTTAAAAACTCCAAATGCAAAGAGCAAAACTTAAAGAATGAATCTATAGGAGTGTAGTGTCGGATCCTGAGGCAACAGCACAGAAGACAAATTGGACTGTAGGGCTCTCTCAGCACCTCTCAAACATCATCTGACATAGGAGAACACCACTTTGACACAAACCTCTGTTTGTGTGTGTGTGTGTGTGTGTGTATATATATATATATATATATATATATATATATATATAACAAAGTTATATATACACACACACATAAATACATATAAGGCCTGTCCATAAAGTATCCAGCCATGAACTATGAAAAGTAGAGACATTTATTGAAGAAGATACAAGATATGAGAAACACTGTACACAGGAAAATGATGCCTCAGTACCCTACAAAGCAGGCACCTTGGGACCTCCTGCAGTTCTCCCAGTGTTTCTTCCACTGTTCAAAACACTCTGCAAAATCCTCTGTTGAAATGGCCATCAGCTGGCCCATTTTAGCTTCTTGAATCTCATCGATGGTCTGAAATCTCTCCCCTTTCAAAGGTGATTTTAATTTTGGAAAAAGCCAGAAGCCACAGGGCACCAAATCTGGGTTGTAGGGAGGCTGAGTCACCTGAGTGATTTGATGTTTCAGAAAAAACTCTGCATGAGACATGATGCATGAGTGGGTGCATTGTTGGGATGAACTTGCCAGTCACCAGTTGCCCATAGCTATGGCCATTTTCATTGTTCTGCATCTCTCAACAGATGAAGAACACTGAGGTAGTTCTCATTAATTGTTTGGCATGGGGAGGCATACTTCTGATGGACAACATCTTCCCAATCATAAACCACAGTTAATGTGGTCTTGATCTTCCTGCAACTTTGCTGCACCTTCTTGGGGTGTGGAGAACTAAGTGACTTCCAATGGGATGACTGGGCCTTTGTTTCCAGTTTATAGACATAGATCCGTGATTCATGTCCAGTTATAACCTTCTTGAGGAAATTTGGTTCATTGGTACCAGTTTGAATCAAGTCATTAGCAACTGCAGCACAATGTTCCTTCTGTTCTGGCGGCAGAAGCTGCAGGACAAATTTTGCCATTACACGTTTCATGCCAAGATGCTGAATCAAAATCTTGGACACAGTAGTTTTCAGTATCTTCGGATCAGCTTCTAGTTTTTGCATTGTCAGTCACCAAACTTTGTTGATTGCAGCCTGTATGTCCAACATTCCCAGGTGTTCTGCTTGTTTCAGGCCTTTCAGAACGTGGATCACTCTCAACAGATTCTCGACCACCTTTGAAGCATTTGTGCCACACTTTTATTTGTGCTGCACTCATTGCATCTTTCCTGAAAGCCTTCTGAATTATCCAAATAGTTTCTGCAGAGGAATGTTCAAGCTTAACACAAAATTTGATGCAGGTTTATTGCTCTGCTCGCTCAGTCATTTTGAACACAATAGCCACACAGTACATGTGCTCACTCATGGGCATCTACTACCCCTACTAACTAGTACAGTGAAGTCGTCATTGTTCATGCATGCTCATTCCAGTCCACTCTTCTTGGCTGCCAGATTACATTAATGTTGCATAAACCTTTCTTATTATATTAATAATGGCTGGACTTTTTCCAGACAGACCTGTGTGTGTGTGTGTGTGTGTGTGTGTGTGTGTGTGTGTACCACAGATTATTTGTCAGACTTTCTACTGGATATTGAGAGTATAAAAATAAGAGATGTGACTTTGACCTTGAATATCCAATGTAGCCATAAGATCTCTTCTGAACTGTTAATTAAATCACAGAAATACTACATAAAGTCTCAGGGTAATTCTTTCTTAAGCCCTATTTACAGCATTTGTTTTTAGCTCATTAACCTCTTTGGTTTATTGGGAGGTAGAAGGGACACCTACTTCCTGGCAAATCCATTAGGCATACCTCCTCAAATGTCCTAATCAATTTTAGTAAGTCTGTAAGTTTATCATCCTCCTGATTTATTCTATCTCTAAAAAAGCAATGATTCTCCTCCTCGTCTTTTTCTTTGTTCTAATGTAACAGCAGCCATCATGAGAGGGACAAACAGAGAACGGTGTGATGAACCCAACTGCTGTCTGAGAAGAGAGGGGGGAGGTCAGGCAGAGACCACAGAACTCAGAACTACGGGGCTTGTTTTCTGCCCATGAATGTTGTTAAAATAGAGATAACGGTCACCTATTATTGCACTTATAGTCTCCATTATTGCATGATGTAGAACTTCCTAACCTCCAGTTTCTTACCAGTCTTAGGAAAGCCATTCTTTAAACCTGTGTGTTAAGATAAGCATGCCCACGTCATCAGAAAACCTAACACCTACTTTAGATTGCCCTCCTGTGGATTTCAATAGGAGTAATACTGACTCAGAGCTTTTAAAACCTGCTTATTCTAGAATCTACTTTGAGCAATTACTATTATTACTTTAGAGCAATAATAGAGCAGTCTGAATACCTGATGCTCAGAACTATCCCTGGGATGATCATGAGTGGTCCTAACTTTTTTCCTCCCACCATTTAAAGAGATACATTATCTTGACATTTCAACATAACAACAAAAACTTTAAAAATACAAGGAAAACAGCAGATCATAAAATGCAACTTGTAAACTGGAAATAGTACAACCTTATCAAAAATGGTTTTTAAGTTGAACTTATCTAGAAAGTTATTCATGGTTCCAGTCAGTCATAATCTGGGATGGTAACAATGAGGACAAACCTTGGTGGTTAACTTTATTAGGTAATTTTAAGTCCCTCGGATCATGGCTCCCTGTTACTTGGGTGGAAACTCTAATCAAAGACGGGGAAATTATTGGGCCATGCAATCCTTGTCCTGCTCCCACACCAGTGAGCCATGTGACCCCAGGGAAGGCACTGGCACTCTGGAAAATAGACTTCCGATTTAACCGAGGGCTGCATGAGCTCAGGAGTTCTTCCTCTGGTAGGCAGGACTAAAGGAATCTCTGAACCCCCTAAAACTGTATGCAGACTGCCTAGGTTGCACATGTTCAGTTTCGGCTTTTCTTTTTTTCCAGAGAACAAGTTCCTAAATTATACCAGATTCTCTTCTCCTGCCAAAAGGTTAATAACCACTGAACTATCTGGCCTGTAACATTCCCTCTCAGTTGACAATACTTTAAGGTTCTGTGAGTTTTACAATTTATATTTGAGTCACATTTTTCTCAGGGCACAGAGAGTGTTTGGAGTAAATTAGATCCCTTGAAACAACTGATCCATTTGAAGCCCTGAGCTGTCATATTCTGACGGGGGAGCGGCCTTCTCCTCTGCTCTAGGAGTCTGGAAAAGTGAACACACAAGTCACAAGCCCTTTTATTCTTTTCCGTTTCACTACAGGTGGATGTATACTCCAACATTATAGGCCAGTCTTGAAGTCCTCACGTGTAAAAGACGCCTGCTTTCAGACAATTCTGCTTATTCATGGTCGTTCGTTTAGACTTAAAGGTTGAGATTCTTGCATTTACATAAGCAGCACAAGTTTACATGCTTCTGTGTTTCTTAAGACTGCTTCACTAAGCTTGGTAAGCTCCAGAGACAGGCTGAAAACCCACAGAGTTAAACCTGAGACAACGTATTCCATAATACGTATTCCTTGCTCACCACACTGCACACTCATGCCCAATTCTCTGACTCATAAGAGTAGAGACCCTGACCCAGAAGAGGAATCTCTGGGCACCTCAGCATGAGCCCAAATCTGCATCAAGCCCAGAAGAAGGCCCATAATTTTTGAAATAAGATACACCCTCCTACCTCCATCATGTCCCCAGGATTTCAAAGAGATCTCTGGATGAGTTCGCATGGATTGCTGGGGATTGGAGGTAGGAGGGACAGCAAAGGAAGAATTGTGAACCACTGGGTTCCAGTGTGCATATGAGGGTATGTATGAAACAGGGGAGAAGAGAGTGTGTTCTTATACGAATTCTGCAGTAAAGAAAAATCTGTCTTCGGTACATTGGTTCATTTCTCTTTAACTCTTTTTGATCTGCTAGAAAGACTACCCATTCCTCTCCCAGATGCTTCTCATTTTCCAACCTGTGTCTTTGAGTGCAAATCCCTCACTCAAAGTGCTTGGGTGTGTGTCCACTTAAAACAGCTGTCTCAGTGTCACTGTCCTGAACACAGGGTGCATGCAGGGTGTCCCTCTGTGCTCTGTGCTCCTATCTCCATTGACTCCTGTTCTTCTCAATGGCACTTTGTAACCCAAACTGGTCCTACTCAGAGGAAACCATCCTCTCTGTGGCCCTCTCACACGGTGGGCTGTGAGTTGTAATGGGAAGAATAGGAATTTTAAAAGATTTTTTAAAGCTCTCACTTGGAAAGCTAACTTATTTTTATTTTTAAGCCCTGCAATTTTGAAAATGTTATATAACTTTTCTGCATTCATGGGAATAAAGCTCAGAAGTAGAGTGTATGTACCATCCCTAAAGTTCAATCTCCAATATGTCTACCTTCTAATCAAGACGGAACCGGGGGCCCTCTCTGTACTGCTGTGTCTAATCCAAGACCTGGTACTCAGCAGGCTAGGAGTGAGCATTTGCTGACTGAGTGCACAGCCCCAATGTCCTTGATGCTAGGAATAACCATACCTTGCAAGATTGTTGCAAGAAATAAAGGCAATCATCGAGTCTTTTATTCAGCAACTATTAATTGCTATGTACAAATTATTGATACCAATCAGTGCAGTGGGACACAGACACCACATGTTAACTTGCTTTTCCCTTCCATGCCCCTGTCCACGACTCAGTGTCGGCGAGTGCTGGGACCTTTCTCTCTCTTCCCAGTGCAGACCCTGGCCTGGTACTGTCTGTCATCCTTAGCGTCTCCACAAGCAAAGGAAGTGCATGTTCTCTGTCTGTGGTCAACCACAGGAGACCAATTCATCTGATGCCTCACTGTTATGTGCAATAGTGAGGTTGTGATAGAGACTCTTCAACTTGGAGTTAGGACAGCGCATTGGTTTGAGCAGGTTTTCAGGTTCATGCAGAGATAACTTCTCCAGACTAGCTTTCATCTCCCATAAGACAAGAAGGTTGAATTATTTTATCTCCAAGGTGCTTCCTGTTTTAAAACCTAGAACTTACCTAGCACTTAACCTCACAGAGTATCTTATAGTATGTTCTTTTATTTCAAGTCTTGTGTCTTTACCCCAATGGAAAACTTTTTGTAGGCAGAGATTATGACAGGTATTTCTATATCCCTTGCATGCTCACAACAGTCTTTAACAAAGTAGGAGCTCAAGTCCTTATTCTTTGATTAGTAAGAGGACTAGAAAATATTCCAGATATGTAACAGACTCTGGGGGTTAAAAATAAAAGACATTCTATTTAGTCAAAGTTCAAACATTCAGTCTGGGGCACTTTAAAACTGGTAACTTATTCTACATCTATAGAAATATTTGGGGGTGATTATATTGTATAGAACACATTATTCCTAAAATCAGACATTAAGAATAGCCTTAATTTGCCTGGTTGGTGTAACTCAGTGGATTGAGTGTGGGCTGAGAACCAAAGGATCACTGGTTCGATTCCCAGTCAGGGCACATGCTCGGGTGGCAGGCCAGCTTCCCAGTAGGGGGCGTTCAAGAAACAACCACACATTAATGTTTCTCTCCCTCTCTCCTTCCCTTCTCCTCTCTCTAAGAAAATAAATAAATAAAATATTTTTAAAAAAGAACAGCCTTAATTTTACATAGTGGTCTTGTGTAAGCATCAGCTTTATCATCCCATAATTTGTTTTATGGAAGACATATATTTGCCTTTCTTATAAAGGTCCATCAGTCCCTAAACAAAAAAATTTCTACATGGTAAATCCAAAAGTTAAGCATACTCGGCTCTGGGGAAAGGTATTGTGTTAGATTTGTAGGTGATAACATAAAGTACAATAACATAAAATACACAAAGCCTAATTCAAAGAAATCCACAAGGACATACAATCTCCCCTGCAACAAAGTGGTTTCAGGAGGGCGGCCCTGACCGCAGGCCTCTGCACCTTCCAGCCTCCCTCTCAGACCTGCGCACCCTGTTGGGGAGGCTGCAGGGTAGGAGCAGAGATGGCTGTGATGGGACTGAGCTTGGCTCAGCCCGCCTCGCGCCTGTCCGCTGACGTGACTTGCTCTCCGCCCCAACACGATCGATTGACGGTTCTGGTCCCACGGCCTTCTCTTGGGTTCAAGATCACAGAAAGCACAGCAGACAGCTTAGAAAACAGCCTTTGTGTGCCTCGCCCCAGCGCTGAGCTCCAGAGACGTGGTACAGGCAGTGGTTCAGCTCCCAAAGGGAGAAGGAAAGCAAGACAAGAGTATCCAGGGAGCAGCGCTGGGGAGCCCGCACGCTCAGAGCCTTCCGTCCCAGCTGTGTTCCACGAAGGGTACCGTTTGATGCCATTCATCTTTGCCACCCTCTGCCTCCCGCGGCCTCTGTTTCTGCATCCGTGATCTGCCTAGGTAGCCGTGACAGCGAGTTATCAAGATGTTAGACCACGTTTATCTTTTATTGCCATAGCTTATTTTTCAAACATTACACCTCTGTTGTGTCCAATTTAACCTGACTCTCTCAATAAGGTTGGCGGTACTCCGAAACTAGAAAAGTAAATATTAAATCCGTTAGTATTATGCAATGCTAAGACTCATACAAAACCTGCTATTTCGCTCAGAAATGTTGAGGTGGTGTCTTTAATCTCAAAGTGAATCTTTGTCCTCAGTAAGTCATTCCATACTTTGGATTTGTTCTCCCATATTGATTGTATAAAATGGCTAGTCTTATTTAGTTATATCGCATGATACATAATACATTTTACTTTCTGACATTTATATAATTATTCCCTGCTTATTTAACACACTGGTGATATTTTCTATTAGCACTCATTGTTCAAATACTTAATTTGCTCATTTTTCGTATTATTTTCAGCCTTTATAAAGAGTGTCTTGCTTTTCACCTCTCTTCCACTGTTTTAATTCAATAGCAATAAATTGTTATTGGCCCTGTATAAATTCTATTTGTCCTAAAGGGTCAACCAATACTAATTAAAAAAATAAAATGAAACAGTTTATAATGGGAAAGAAATGGGAGAGTGAATGATAACTGACTAATTTGAAAAGCAATTGTAAATATCAAAAAGAAGTCCTGAGATAATATTTAGGCCAAAAAGAAAAAAGAAAGAGAAAAGGGAAGAAAAAAGAAAAAAGGAAGTGAAGAGTTCTTTGTGTGAGCAACATAAGGGCCAGGGAGTATTCAGAAAGAGGTCAGCTTCTTTTCTAGCTCCTGTGAATTGAAACCCTCTTGGAATTCCTGTTGTCTGTGTTCCTACTGTTACCAAATACTCTTCCCATACATCCAGGAAGCTCTTTTCTTTCCGAGTCCTGAGAGCTGGTAAGTATGTTCTTCCCTACGTTCTGGGTCTTTGTTTTAGTGATGACGGCACATTCACTGAGTGTTTCTGCTAAACAGGTGTAGCACGTGTAAGCAATGGTTGGTGCTAGACAGAAGGTTTATATTTTAATGACAGCTCACAAATATCTAAAAATATGTTTCATTATCTGGACACATCTGGAAATAGCTAGAAAATAGTTTCCTCTTTCAACTTGCTTATTTTGATGAAAGTCCTGTTATTTTTCTAGTTCCCAATGTCAAAATCATAGTGGTGATTTGTGTGACTCATTATTTATTGAGACTCTGCTGTTTGCCTGACAGTATTCTAGGTTTGGGTGCCTTGTTGGCCAGCGCACAAAGCAGACAAGAGTCCCTGCACCTGCAGAGTTTCTTACATGCCAGAGAAAAACAGACAGTATACAATAAGTAATGATGATCAGAGGCCACAGTAAATTACTTACATGTCACTTTGTTTAACACACTCACACACAAAATTGTGAAGTGCATGTCATTTTGTTTTACAGACAAAGAAACTGTGCTTAGAGAGGTTTAAATACTTTTCCAAGAAAAAGGGTCAAGTGAGTCAGCCACTGGGCCAGGGCCAGGGCTCCCAATCATGAGACTGTAATTCCAGCCCTTCATTTGTGAACGATTTTATTTCTATGTTTCTTTGACACTTTGGGTTGATTCTCCTCCATGTCTCCAGTTCTCCAGTGTTAGCTTGCTGGTTGCTCCCTCATCACACATACTTTTTAGCATCTCCTGCTTTGGGTTTAGACTACCCATTACAATGAAGGTAATATTTTCAAGGCGGTGCATTTATGATTTCTTCAAATTTCAGCATTTTCCTTTGTGACCTCACACCTGTCAGAATGGCTGTCATAATAAATCGTCAAACAAATGCTGGAGAGGATGGAGAGAAAAGGGAACTCTTGTACAGTGTTGGTGGGACTGCAGATTGGTGTAGCCACCATGAAAAGCAGTATAGTGTTTCCTTAAAACATTGAAAATAGAACTGCCTTTTGACGCAGTAATCCCACTTCTAGGAATATATCTGAAATCCCACTTCTAGAAAAACTGAAACACTAATTTGAAATAATATATGTACCCCTATATTCATAGTGGTGTTATTTGCAATAGCCAAGATTTGGAGGCAGCCCAAGTGCCCATCAGGAGATGAGTAGATAAAAAGCAGTGGTATATTCATATAATGGAATACTACTTAGCCATTAAAAAGAAGGAAATTTTTACCTTTTGCGACATCTTGGATGCACCTGGAAAGTATTATGCTAACTGAAATAAGCCAGTCAGAGAAAGACAAATACCATATGATTTCACACATATGTGGAATCTAATGAACCAAATAGACAAACAAAATAGAAACAGACTCAGAGAGAAGAAACTGACAGCTGTGTGGGGGTGAGGGTTGGACTGGGTAAAATAAGTGAAGGGATTTAGCAAAACAAACAAACAAATAAAAACTCATACACACGGACAACGGTATGGTGATTTCCAGAGGGAAAGGGGGTGGGGCGGGTAGAAGAAGGTAAAGGGGGATAAATGGTGACGGAAGGAGACTAGACTTGGGCAGTATGAACACACAGTGCAATATACAGGTGATGTGTTACAGAATTGTACACTTAAACGGCATATCACTTTATTAACCAATGTGACCCCCAAAAATTCAATGAAAAAAAGAAGAGATCATCTGGTCATTCAAAGGTCTCTTCAATGTCACCCCAGTCTGCTCTTCCTATCTTATCTTCGACAACCACCATATTCCGAATTTCAACTCAGTGTTTACCATTCTCAGTCCTCCCAAATACAACATGAAAATCCTACCCTTTGAGCCTGGTTCACGCACACTGAATCCTTTTATTTAAAACCTAGTTTAAATGCCATCCCTCCATGGAAAATGCTTTAACCATCCTGGATCACATTGATTTCTATGGTCTGTCTTATCTTAAAATTTACCCTGTAGCTCATTTTATATTGTGACTTGTTTTGTAAGCTATCGTTTTAGGAATATAAGCTAGACTTAAATGTGACTCTTGTGAATAAAAGGTCAAACTGAATAGCACACAGCTAGAGGATCGTTCTCTTTGCTCACTATCACAACCACTCTTCACTCTTCCTGGCATCCGAAGAGGTCATTCTCTTCTGTTTACCCCCAGACTTACTTTTTCAGTTAAATAAACTGAGACCAACAAATGAACAAACAAGAAAACCAACAAAAACTCAATACAGAACTCTGAACACAGATGACCTTCCGTGAACCTTGCTGGGCCCTCATTGGGTTTTATCGAGAGACACCTCCTCCATGAGTCACTGACTCCCCCTGTACCTCTGAAATGGCCAGCATCTCACAGACGGATGCCACCGGGTGCCAGGAGGTGAAGTAAGACTCTGTCCTCACCTTCACTGAAGAAGGATCAACGATAAGTACCCGTATGTGAGATTCTGACTTCTCTCTCCAGCTGCCACGTGGAAAACACTCCATGTCATTCCATTTCAGCTGCCTTCCCCTCAGCGCCCCCATGCCCGGGAAGGCCTGAGCGGGCAGGGCAAGGAAAAGAGAAACGAGTTTTCTCAGCGCAATTATAATTGCTCACCTCTTCGTTTTACGGTATAAAAGTATAACTCCACTTAAAATATTTTCACTTTTTTCCCTCAAGTAGCTAACAAACAGTTGTCATCTAACAACACATGTTTTAGTAGAAAACAAAAATGTGAAAAAGGACCTTAAAATAAAAAAATAGTGTAGCTACTCCTATTTCTTGGAGAGGAATGAATAACTGTATTCATACATATTTAGAGTTGCATAAAATTATTACTTTTTAAAAAATGTAACAGTACAATTGGAAAACATCAAATACTTTCATCGGAATATGCATAAGCAAAAAAGATATATAATACAGTTCTACTCCGGAATAAAATGCCCCTCTTTAATAGAGTAATAGTTCATATTAATGTCACCTTTATAAAAAGAAACACACATGCACGAATTTAGAACAAATTTTCTCACTGAACAAAAACAACAAAAATAGTAAATATAGTCATTGTTTTTATTAGATGCTATCTATAATCATCATTAAAAGCACTCACATAGTTATATAATACTGAAAGGATTGCAGAAAATGTCGCTTTACAACAAATCAGATTGCTTTAAACTTTAATATATTCCCCACTTTGTTTTACACATTCTAACACAATTTTTTGTGGCACTTTTAGATAGAGTAGGAGAAACATTAATGCGGGATTTACCTCATCTTTCTATTGCCCTCCACACAGCCTGCCTTCCTGGGGTGGCAGGGTGAATCTGTGAGTTAGAAGTCCCGCCCCACCCACCCACTTTGGTCCAGGAGAAGAGATGTGCCCAGAGCTCATGCCTTTGCTGCTTAGATGCTGCTCACTGGAAGTGGCTCAAGGATACCCTTTTGAACAAGCTTCAAATATAAACCATTTTAAAAGAGATAAAGTTATTAAACTACTTCAGTTTCCTCAATGCTATGTTGAGAACCTGAAAGCAAAAATTATTTGATTTATTGCCCTACTTCAATCTGAGAAGGAATCCATGCAGACTGAGCTCGGGAGACCAGCCAGGTGCTAGAGAAGCTCATGTCCTTTGGATGTCGTCAGTACGCCCAAGAAACACTGGTTCTACCACGTGTTGTTGAATGCGGATGACCTACTCCGTGGATCCAAATTTTCCTTTGGAACGTGTTCTATGATCTTTGAATCTGTAGTCCCTCATCAAGTTGGGGATGAGAACAGAACAGCAACAACAACAAAAACTTTCCTTCGTGTAAAAACTACAAATCCTTATTAAAGAAGGAAAATTAAAGGGCTATTCAAAACTATATACAAATTCATTTGCCATTAGCAGTTCTATGATTTATGATGATGAGCTTAAACTGCAGGATTTTTGCTGTAGCGAAGGAGGGAGTGTAATACAGCACAAATGACAAAGACTTTGGAATTAACACTTCGTGGGTTCTGTCACTTAGGGGCTATATAATCTTGAGCAACGTATTTCATCTTTCCTACCCTTACCTAAATCATCGATACAGAGATTAGGGACACATTACTCTCCATTAGACTACAAAAGAGCATCATTGGCATGAAACCCTCAAGGCATTCACGGATAGGCAGTTGCGTTTACTATGAAAAATGTATGCCATTTTTGTAAAATGTGAAGCCTACTCAGCGGTGTTCCTCTGGACAAATGTATGGGAATGCAGGAGCCTGACGATGACATGGGTAACAGACAATCTATTTATCACCGGATTTCACAGACTCGCTGCAGAGTCGGTCTGTTCTCATGGATTTACTGCCATGTTGGGGGCCATGGGGTGCAAGGTCCCCGGAAGAGACTTGCCCTCAGACTCCGCTGCTTTCGGTTTCAGTATTGCCCTCCACTGATTTAATCCGTGTCACTTTCAACTTACTTCACTGCTTAAGTACTGTGGAGACAACACCAAATCTGGGCGGGCGTTGTGGAGGCCCAAGGTGGTGACGTGTATGCCGTGCTTGTTTCTGGCCCCTTCTCCCTTTCTGCTCCTGTTTTTATTTGTTTGTTTGTTTGTTTTTAAATGTTTTTATTGTTGTTCAAGTACAGTTTTCTGTCTTTTCCCCCCATCCCTCCCCACCACCTCAGCCCTCCCCACTTGCCTCCCCTGTTTTCACCCCACCTTGTTGTTGTCCCTGTGTCCTTTAAATTTGTTCCTGTAAACCCTTCCCCTTTCCCCCTGAAATTCTCTCCCATCTCCCCTCTGGTCACTGTCAGCCTGTCCTCTATTTCAGTGTCTTTGGTTATATTTTGCTTGCCTGTTCATTTTGTTGATTAGGTTCCCGTCAAAAGTGAGATCATATGGTATTTGTCTTTCACTACCTGGCTTATTTCACTTAGCATCTCCAAAATATATAATGAACTCACACGACTCCACTCTAAGAAGACAAGCAACGCAATTAAAAAATGGGCAAAGGACTTGAACAGATACTTTTCCAAGGAGGACACACAGAGGGTCCAGAGACATATGAAAGGATGCTCAGTATCAGTAGCCATCAGAGAGATGCAAATCAAAACCACAATGTGCAAATCAAAACCTCACCCCTGTCAGAATGGCCATCATAAACAATCCACTCCTGTTTTCAGATGGCCAGGATAGAGCTGTAGCTAGGATGACAGTCAGTACTTGAAAACCTCGCTCCTGGCTACAGCCGGCACACCTGGGCGTGCTCCTGATCAGTGCACTTATCTGACGTTTGGAGCCCTCCGAACTGAGCGGCTTCCTGCAAACCCAGTCTGTTCACTTGTGAGAAAGACACGTACAAAAATCCACAGGGCTCAGAAAGCAAACAGTCGTGACATTCTCTGGTACACAAATTTGGGGGGAAATTACATCAATGATCTCAAAATGCCCCATAAAATAGGGTATTTTATCATTGATTCTATTTCGAATATCTCGCCAGCACTTTGGCTTTCAGACAGAGCTCAGATGAGAAGAGGGCAGGAAGCAGGTGCCAGAGCCAGAAGGTGTTTGCGAGGCTGAAACACTCTCAGTGCTCCCACTCCTCGCCCAGGGTGCAGACAGGGTGCACACGCACTTCTGCAGCGGGTATCCTGCTCAGTACGTGCTGCCAGTATGACGCATTACACGGATTTTATTTCATGCCTGCGACCCACCAGTGGACTGACAGCCACTTGACGTCAGGCCTGGTTCACTTCTGCATTCCCAAGGCCTAGCAGATGAAAATCTTCTAAACCGGGATGAGAGGGCGGGCGGTCAAGGTGCCGCTGGGTCTCACCTTCTCGTTCGATGGGTCGTCTGTGTTAACTGAGGAGCAATTGGGACTTGGTGTCACAGCCTCTGTCCCCTGGCCCTGCCCCGCTGTCTCCCGCACCACCCTCTCCTCTGTTAAACACGAAGACCTGCCCATCGCCAACATTCTCTTCAAGTCTCCTTGCCGATCGCTTTACCCTTTGGGTGGGTACAAGTCACACTTTTCCATAAGAGTAGACTTTGTCCCTAAGGTTTCTTTAGTGTGAACAGCAACTCAGGTGGATTAGTTTACTGGTGAAGTAAAGATGCCTTTAAAAACAAGTGAGTTTTTGTTTGTTTGAGACAAACAGACTAAGGCCAGAATGAATAAATGATGTGTCCTGCTTGGCCCAGCTTGGACCTGGCTCTTCAGGAAAAAAATGTACACTACCATCCTCCTTCTTGGAATTAAATGCCCTGGAGGAGTTTAATTCCATAAGGAAAAAGAAGTGTTTATGTTTTATTTATGGAAAAAGGAAGAAATGTTTATGTTAGTTATTTGAACTTTGGTTGACAATAATGTAAATAAGTCAGGACATATGCCTGGTTGAAGAATTTGATCAGCCATAAAAGGAAGAGAATATTGAAAAATGAAATTGGCATTTGCTCATGCATTCATTCATTATATGACTATTTACTGAATACCATCTGGTGCCAAGAACTGTTTCAGCACCAGAGATATGTCATTATTTTTCCAATTATTGATATACCTGGGGTATGTCATTATTAATGCAAATTGCCTTTCATAGGGGAAAAACGTCACAGTGTGGCGATACTGTATTTTCTCCATGTGAAAATCCTCTCTGGCCGCGCACCCCCAGGGACTGACGGACTCTGTGTCCACAGCACCTATTTCTCTTTGCTCCAATGGCTACCACTCTAGTTCAAGTTCAGGAAAGAATTAGAAACTTCCCTCACTGGTTCCCTTGTGTCCAGATCCTTTGCCAACTATTATAAAATCATGAGTCTTGTTATTCTCCGACAAACCAGGCAGACTTGGGGTTAGGTTCTCTGACATGCAAGGTGATTTCTGTTTATGAAGTTGATAATCCAGACAGAGCAAACAGCTATTTATACACAAGTGACCATAATTAAAGGTATTTTTTAATTATAAGAGAAAGAGAAAATGTGTGTCACTACAAAAAACAACAAAAAGAATTTTATAATGTTGTTCTGTTCAAAAACTTCAATGGCTCCCGCTAGAAAGAAGTTACAGCTGCTTGACTGACGTTAAATTCCTTTCATGCGTGTTCCCAGCTTACTATTCCAATCTTATCTCTCTCCAATCTCCTAGATTAAATATATGCTCTAGCACAACCAACCCTTTATTGAACGCCAAGTACATTTTGTGCTTCTCTGCCTGCATGCTTTGCTCCTTTTCTACTGTTTCTCTTAAAGGCCCTGTCAAAATCTTACTTCCTCCAAGAATTCTCTCTGCTTCCCTCAGATAAGCCCTAGGAAGGCACATTTCTGTTATATTTACAATAGAATAAATTATATTCTGGCTTCTCTGAGGTGATATGTTCTGTCTCTCTCTCTCTCTCTCTCTCTCTCTCACACACACATACACACACACACACACACACACACACCCCATCTCCCTCTATCCATTAGTATTTAGCGAGATGCTTTGTAGAGAGCAGGTACTCAATAGATATTTAATTTTGGGATGTTTTTCTTGACCAGTTTTACTGGATATGCCTTAAAATCTCCTTTTTACAATAATACCTCATTACTGTGTTCTCCCACCTTCTTTTCATTGCCGCCCACAGGGTGTCATCTCAACCTGGAGGAGGCCCAAATCTTCGGGCGTGCTCCATCACGCTTATCGTTTCTGTTTCCTTTGAATGTCTTCAGTGACTGTTCATTCCCTTGCCTTCCTTTTCCCCAAGATGACAGTGGCGTGTACTTGACATTTTCATTTGCATTCAGGAGCCATCCTTTCTGATTCAATTGGCACTTACTTAAAGGATTTGCCTTCATTGAATAAAGGCCACACGGAATCTATTCTCCCGGTTAAAATGCTAACTGTTCCTTTCTTTTAATGCCTGTTTTCATTGTAACATTAACTCCTTTAATATACAAAACCAATATATATTGTAACATCAGCTTAACCTGTAACATTTGCTTTGTCCATACTTGAACGAGTCTCAGTTGCGTCTATATGGTAAAGAAGATTTGCTTGTTGTGTTCATTGAACTTTCAGCTAATTGATTATACACTTTTCTACAAATAGTGGTGTTATTTTCATTTCATTATTTCCACTCAATTTACCACTGCTAAACTCTCTATCAAAATAAAAAGATTCGTTCAACTATGCAGTCTTCTGTTAATCATTTGTGTGTGTATGTGTGTGTAATACAGCTCACATACAGAAAAGTTTGCAAAACAATGCATAGCTCAGGAGGTTACCACAAAGCAAACACTTGTGTTAAAATTGTAGGTCCAAAAAGAGAATATTGTGACTATCAAAGAAACTCCCTTCATGCCCCTTTCCAATCACAACTCATTTTTTCCAATGAAGGTAACTACAATACTTGCTTTTCTTGGAAGCTTTACCCCTCAAACATTTTCACTAAATACTATAGTTTAAATACTATAGTTTATAGATCTGGGGCTTTTGTAGCAGGCTTCTCTTGCTCCCAACATTATAATTGTGAAAGCCATTCATTTTGTTGAGTGTAATGCTTGCTCACTCATATGCAATTTTCTTCTATAATATTCAGTTAATAAACAGAACGCAATATATTCATCTGGTTATACAGCCTGAACATCTTGGGACAACTTGGCTATTTTCTGTTTTTAGCTTAGAAATCATACTATTATGAAAATTTTTATCACTCTCTTTCAGGCATAAGGTTTGCTGAATATATACTTGGGAATAGAATTGCTGGATTATAAACCATACATATGCTCAGCTTTTGTAGATATTGCCAAACAATTTTTCAAAATGTGCATATCAAGTTAAATAGTCCTACCACCAGTACAGGAAGCTAACTCTTGCTCCAGATCCTTATCGACATTTGTTGTTGGCATTTTTACTGATTCTGGACGTCAGGATGTGTGTGTGATGCTATCTCATTAAACTTTCAACATGCTTTTCCCTGGTAACTAACAAAGCTGAGTATCTATTCACGCGTTCACTGACTGTTTGGATGTCCACAGCTACATGACTGAATTTTTGCCTCTTTGATACAGTCGCCTGTCTTTTCCTGCACATAGATCACTTGGTCAGTTGTACGTAGCTTGTCCTTTAAATCTTATTTTGTCTTTTGATGCATAAAAACTCATGATTTTAATATGACAAAGTTAACAATATCTCCCATTCTGTTTATTGATTTTTTTCATTCTTTTATGAAAGAACATGCTGATTTCATGAAGATCTTTTTTTATGATGTGTTTCTTTTCTTGAGCATTTTTTCCATTACCACTTAGTCCCATTATACTCCCCTCCCCGAAGTCACCCCGCTGCTGTGCATGTCCATGTCCATGTGTCCTCTTTGCTCAGTTTCCCCACCCCCTAACCTCCCGCATACCTCAGCTGGCATTCTGCCCCCTGTCTAGGAGTCTGTCTGTATTTTGCCTGCTAGTTCAGTTTGTTCATTAGATTCTGCACATGAGTGAGATCATATGGTATCTGTCTTTCTCTGACTGGCTTATTTCATTCAGCATAATACTCATTTAGATCAAAAACTCACCTGGGATTGATTTTAGTACATTGTATACAATAGGACTTGATTTGCCACAGTTCCCTCTTATGAATATTGAATCAGCTCAGGACCATTCATCTAAGAGTCCTCCCTTACCTTACTACTCTGCAGTGCCACCTGTATCAGACCTGACTTGTTAACACCTGTGCGGGACTTTTTCTGACCACTAGTGAATCTGTCTGATTGCCCATCCTTCCATCAATACAATGCCACTTTAGTTTCTGTAACATTTTTGTGTTTCGATATGCACTAGAACAAACCTTTATACCCCATTATTCTTTTTAAAAACTGTTTTCTTGCTACATGCTTTTTCATAAAAGTTTTAGAATTAGCTAGTCTATTTTTACTAACATCTTGTTGGAAATTTGGGATTGCAATAAATACATCTGGAGAAGAACTGATATCTTTAAATATTATGACTTCTAAGGCATAAGCATAGAATATCCCTCAATTTATTGGAATGTTCATTTCTTTCAATCTTTTATAGGGTTTTTCCCTGCAAAGAGGTCTGACACATTTCTTTAGTTTTATTGATAGTTGACATATTTGATAATATTTTAAATGTTCCCTTTTTCAAAATTTTATTTTCTATTTGTTTCTAGTATTTACAAATGAAATTAATTTTTGTATCTCAATCTCATATCCACCAAACGTATTAAATTCTCTAATAGTTATTCTACAAAATAGATTCTCTACCTACACAGTCATATCATCTACAATACAGTTTCATTCCTTTCTTTCGGATCTTATGCTTTTAGTACCTTTCCTTCCCTTACAAATTCAGACCGCCACTAAAATGTGGAACAACTTGATTATAATGACCACCTAGTATTTCACTCCCAATCTAGAAGATACAGAATGCTTTAGACTTTCACCATTAAAATATATATATAAGCTTTTTCAACTCTATCAGATTAAGGAAATTTAAACTCAATGCTGAACGACTGGGCCAAGTCCTGGAGAACCAAAGCAAAGGATTCCCAAATTAATCTTAGAGTAGAGTCAGAATATGAGTTAAGGCCGTGAATGCAATGAAAACCCAGCCAAGGTGGTGGGAGAGGCATTAAGAGAGAAATATAAGGGAATAACTCCGAATGCATTTTTGTTCCCGCTTCCTACTGGAGCTGAACTACAGGGTGAAGGTGGCAAAGCGGATCAAGTGCGGTGTCTGCAGAGCAGAAGATAAAGAGAATTCCGCTTTGCTTCTGCAGGAATGTCCATGGTACTTGGAATCCGTGGCATAACTTTGCATGAGCAAGAATGGTGTGCAGGGAGTTCCCACAGAGCAAAGCTATGGGGCCAACCTCTTTTCTCCAACTGGAGCTCTGTAGGTTCAGGGTGCAGGGAGATGCAATTAAGCTGCTGGGCTCTTTGACTGGGGTGAGAAGAGCGGCTGAGAAAGGAGTCAGTGATTTTCCCAGGTGATGTTAGCAGTATGAAGCCAGAGGACTTAAACCCATCAAAGCATCTGACCTGTAAATGCCAGAGCCAGACTGAGGAGATGGCTGGGTTTGGGGGTTGCAGGACCAGCAAGAGACAAAAAGGGGCTTAGCTGCTGGAAAGCAATCATAGTAACTGCCTGAGAAAAGATAAGGAACTACATTAGAGGGGAAGAAAAGAAGAAAGGAGCCGTCCCAGTGGCAGCCTCAGGGCAGCAGGAGGCCCCCAGGTCCGGCTCACCTGCTCCTGGAGTTACCTACCCTTCTACTCTGAGCCCAGAGGCCGTCCAGCTTGAGGGGGAGGAGAGGCCCGAAGAATGCTTAAGCGCCTCTAGTTAGGAGCTCGGGAGAGCAATTTGAAGGAAACAAACTTTATGTGTCTTCCAAGATAATCTGGATGAGTAGAGCACATTCACAAGGCATCTGTTAAATTATCTTTGCTGGCTTATACTTCTGTGAAATGTCATCTACCCTTATTGAAAAATGCTATAATAAAAGTTTTGAGAAATTCAACATTGTTTCTGAGAAATTCATCATTGTTTAAGAGTAGATTGTTATGGACATTTTTGTTATTAAATTACCCAATGTTTCCTTTATGAGAACCCTCAGGAAAGATTTCTGTCTGAACTTAAAGAACAGCTTGTGTAAATTTTCTTTTTCCCTCCATTTTTCTATATTGACAGTTTGAATTCTCTGGTTGACTAGATTTTTGGGGGGATGTGTCACTAGAAAACTTGAAGATAATTTTGTGACCCACCAGTAGCATGGAATTTGGATATTACAGTGTCTATTTTAAAAAGCTGCTTATTGTGAAAACTATACTCAAACACATAAGAAGGAGAGAGAACAGTATCATGAATGCCCACTCAGGTCAACCTTGATGCTAACCACCGCCACTCCTGCTTTTTCATCTTCAGTCCACACCACTCCTCCCTCACTGGGCTATTGGGAAGCAATTCCCAGCATCTGGTCATTTTATCTACATTTATCTCAGCATCTATCTCTAAAGACTAAAGATTCCACCGGGGAACTTCTATTGATATGGAAGATACAGAAAGTTGTCAGACAATGTAGCTCTCATTTCAAAATGAACAGCTAACACCATTATCTATAAAACCATTAAAATTACATCTAAGCATGCAAGGAAACCTAAATAAAATGAAATCTAGAAAATGGTAAATTACATTAAATTCTAAAATGGTCCCTTGCAGCGATGTCCAACCTGTTGGCGTCTCTGGGCCACACTGGAAGAAGAGTTGTCTTGGGCCACACAATAAAGACATTGTGGCACGTAATCACAAAAAATCTCCTCATGTTTTAAGTACATTTATGATTTTGTGTTGGGCTGCATTCACAGCCATCCTGGGCTGCATGTGGCCCACGGGCCACAAGTTGGACACCCGTGCTAGGGGCATAGGCATCCAAGGTTGCTTTAATTTTTGGCAAAGCAGTGAGAGAAAGAAAAGAAAAAGCACTACAATGAGGTGAAAAGAAATCAGCATATGACTTAAGTAAACTGTGAAAGGCTGAATGTGACCTGGCTGCATGGTTTAGAATCCCTGGAAGCCCAAGCCAAGAAGAGTCAGGCTCACCTGTCCATTCTGGCCCATGGTTCCTCACTGGGCGGGCGCTCACGCCCAGGATTGAGGCAGGGCAGGAGGACTAAGAGGAGAGTGTGAAGCCTGAGTGACAGGTCACCACAATGGTGGGACGAGCAGGAATGATGAGGGGGTCCCTGCTGAGCTGCCCTGGCTCTGCCCAAGCCTGAGGTCAAGGCAAAGAACTGAGAAAAACTCTATAGACAATCAGATTTCAAGTCCTGCTAAGAGGAAGGTTCTGATACCGTCCACCAAACATCTGAAGCCAGTGATGAACTGAGTCGAATTAAAGTACCAACACATCCCAGACTCCGTTCAACAACAGAGGAGAAGGGCTTAGCTCCCACGCCAACCCCTCTTCGCTCATACAGGAGCTTAACAGGAGAAAGCGAATGCCTTGACTTCGGTTTTTACTGGTGCTTTTTATACATAACGCCTGGCATACGGTAAAACATTACGAAACACTGTGAAGAAGCCATAAAAAGAGGCCATCATTGAGAGAGGGTCTACAGAGCCAGACCTAAAAGGACCCAGATGTTGGAAGTATCAGAGAGGGTCTTTAAAATGATAAACATGGTAGAAGAAGAGAGTGAACAACATGTGCGAACAGATGGCCAGTTTCAGCAAGACCAAAACTATGCATCTTTTAAAGAGCCGAGTGGAAATGCTCCAAGTGAAAAATGCAGTATCAGAGAGAAAAAGTAGAAGATGGCCAAGAAAACCATCATCATGCTAAAACATTAATAATTCCTTTAATAGCAGCAAATATCCAGTCAACGTATCCCGGATGTCTTATCAGATACTTTTACAGGTTGTTTAAGTGAGTTTTATACATTGAAATTACTTGGTTTGGTTTCCCGTTGTAAAGTGTGAGATGGAAAACCTGGATTCAGTGGCTCCTACGACCTGGGTTTTGCTCCTTTGTCTCTATGTGATCATTTCACATGCACCTCTGTTCTGTGCATTTCCCGCAAACTAGACTTTAGATGTAGCTACTTAATCAATTTCAATCTTTGGAAGATAAGACTTTATAGGTTGTGTTGTATATTTCCATTGTGACTCTTTTCATTATTTTTGTGGGAAAATATTTTGTGTTTCTTTGTTATAAGCTCACATTTGTATATGCTTGACAAAACTAATTTAAAAAGTTACCTGTTTAAGTCAATCCATTTCAGTTTGTGGGTGTTTACATTTTAAATATTTATGCCAGGTAATTTTTGGACTTCTTGTTGAATTTTTTTTCACCAAATTAGTGAGTTTGGCTGATTTGATTAAATAAACATGTGGCTTTTTCATCATGTTGGTTCCTGTTTAGAGTTTCTTTTGAGATTATAGTTCTACTCCCTTTTAAGTTTTGCATTTTTACAGAGAAATAATCAATCGCCCTCACACGCTGTACCTCCCGCTAAGCGAATGGTCCCCTGGGGCTCACCAAGTGTGTACCCAGGAGACCTCTGATGACGGGCAGGAAGGGTGGAGTTCTGCGGCAGCTGGGACAGGAGCGCCTGCCGTGCAGAGGTTACCACTTCCATCTGTATGGTTCCCGCCTCTGTGCAGGTCCGAAGGCGGAGGCCTGCTTGCTGTCAACAAGCCAGAGGTAGCCAGTGGTCCTGCTCCTTGCCCCCCGCCCCCCGGGCCTCTCACAGGCAGGGACACACTCTCAGACGGCAGTGGCACCAGTAAAACACATTCCTCTTCTTCATTCCCAGAGGAAGGAACTAGAAAAGTATTTCGGCTGGAGAAAATTCTGATTTGTGAGTAATCCCATTGCATTCAGCAGGAAAATGCAGAGCAACACATGCTTCAGATAACTCTGTGATTCTAAATTTTGGCAGATGAAGATGCTTTGTTTAACCTTTATGTGCATGAGATGCTAGGAACTATGCACCAAGTAGGCGGAGATGGCAATCCTTCCCTAGCCGACTGGCATTGAGGGGAGACCATAAACAGCTAATCTTCTAACATTAGCAGAGGAGAAAGAAGGGAGATAAAAGAGCTGTCTACATACAGTGATTTCTGTTATTGACAAAGCTTCAGAATAACTTATGTGAGCCAATGATCTTAAATCTTGAATGGATTTCTACGTGCTGGTTGTCCAGACAACCCGGCTCTGCAACACCTTCGGATCACCAGCACCGGTTCAACCGCAGTGCAGACCCTCCTGCTCTGGTCTCTGGAAGGTGCTTCTGAGGCCCCAGCTCCATGAGAGCGTTTTGGTTGCCATTTCTACTTACTCAGAAGGAAAATGGCAGAGCAGGAGAATGAGAATGAAAGGATGTCCATAAGGTAGGGAGCTGGGGAGAAGGAAGTAGCAGAAACATCAGGGAAGTTGCATGTTTGGTAGAAATTGTATCATCAGTTTATCACTAAAAATCTTATGATATGCCTATATGTATACAATATACATGCAGGGGACATAATAAGATACGATCCATTAAATTCAACTTAATCGTCTCTTTAGAAGTGGTTTTGAAAAGCTGCTTTCTTTCGTGAACGCTTCTTGTCTTTATGTCACTCGTGGCCGCACTCAGGGTCAGGGGGGTAGCACGTTGGAGGGCCTCTCCGTGCAGCCTCCCGGGAAGGAAACTGAAGCCCAGCCCCACCGCACCTGCACTGTGACCTGGGCGGCTGCTAACTCCTGTGCGTGCTATCCTTCTCCTAAACAAATGAGAATAAATACACGTACTTTATGAGCTTGCAAAAATCAGTGGAGTGTAGATAAATTAGTATACTGTCCCTATTTTAGGGTAAGGAAACACACATACACGAGTTTAGCTGTCCAAGTCCATCGTTTCTATAATTGAAAGTTACCGCACAATTATGTGTGTATTGAATTACTCAAGTATCTAAGATGGACTAGGATACGCCGTTGGCCATGTTGGATCCCATCACAATGGATAAAATGTAAAATTCATTGGAATCCCATAACATTATGGTTGAATTGAAAACTAAATCCTAGAGCCTGAGTGGCCTCAGTTTCCTCATCTGTCAAATAAGGGTAATATTTTTATTTTGAGTTGCTGTGAATATTAACTGTGGCCCTTTACAAGGTCCCCACCATACAATAGGTACCCACCTAATACCACTAGTTCCTTTCTCCCTCCCCCACCCCCATCTTCAGCTGCCAACGCTTTGGCGATACAAACGTTGTTCTCCCATAAAAGTGTTCACCATGACATAACTGAAAGCCTCAAACACCAAACCGTGAAAACGGAAGTTCGTGCCTTTGACCACGCACCCTGAAATCTTTATTTTTGTCCCCAGTACATTCTAAGTGCATTTAATTGTCGTGAAGAGGCCCCTCCTGTTGCCCTGGCAGAGACTCGGAAGTGTCATCTCCCCGGGTAAACCACGGTGCGCTCTGGCTTGTCCATGGCGCTGCACGGCTGAGAACACGGTTTTCCTGTTGCTGGGGTCTTCACATTTGCCTTTGTTCCTTTGTTCTTCTAATCAGCACCTTTCCCTGCACAAATGTGCGCCATGTCCTGACCCTTTGCCTTGCCTGTGGGGACCCAAATCCAAGAGAAGCACTTTGGCCAGTTTGGAATTCTGCAACTTTTTTTTTTTAAGTAAAGGAAACCAGATGCATATTGTAATGTGTTTTTAAAAATTTCAAACAACTCTCATCATAAAGTAACTTGAACATGTCTTCTCTATTAAACTTTCAGTTTGTACTTTTATTCTTTCTTTAAAGACAGGATAGTGTGAAATGACCTAAATATGAGCTTCACAATTGTCATTTCAAAATGCTGGATGATAATTTCTTTAGAATTCTCACTGAAAATTTTAGCTTCAGATTTACTTTACTCCAGTGGAAGAGCATTAAATTTCATAAACATCTATGTCAATGCAATATTTATGGACCATAACACACATTTTAAACTGGTTCACTTTAAGCTGTCAATGGAGGCTTTGAACATTTAAGTCTGTATAGTTTATAAAATAACACCCTTGTCAAAGCACATACACATACTTCGTTGTACATGAGCATGTACATCTAGCAGGAAACATAAATGTGACAAACATGATCACTAAACAAATTTGAAAAAAATTCTCAAAATATTATTGTGTACTATATAAACCTTACATGAGACAACTTGGATGCAAAGTAACATTTACAGTCCCCATTTGCATTCTCATGAATGGTTCTATTGTTTTTGTTCATTTGTTTTTGCCACAGACTTTAATGTTAGCCAATGTCCTTGATGGGCTTCATCATAAAATCTCAGACCAGGAAAAAGGCCTTAGAAACTTCCATTGTGTGTCAAACCTGGATGATCATCTGAATCACCTAGGACACTTTTAAATATACATACTCCCCCCACCCCCGCCCCCGGAAATTCTGGTACTACAGGTGAGAGTAAATATTAAGAATCTGTCATTTTTAATGCCCTTTGTTGATTCCAGTGATGAGGTGGCCTGGCAATTATCCAGTGAAGAACCGAATCCTCTCTGTAACACCTTTACCAAATAGTTATCGGGTCTGTAGTTGAACAGCTCTGGTGACAGAGGATTTTCTCTAAGCAATAACTTTCCTTTTTTTAAATCTCTCTTTTGTGATAATTCTTATATTGAATGAAATCTACTTCTGTGTTGCTTCTACCTATTGATCTCAGTTATTATTTGTGGTAAAAATAAGTCTCATTCTTGTTCCACATACAGTTCTTTGACTATGTGGAAGTAACTTCCTGAGTCTCCTCCAGGATAAACAACAAAAATTCAAGTATATTTTTGTCTCCCTTGATGTTTCAACCTTTTTCCTACCTGGTGGTTCTCTTCTGAATACTTTCTTATCTGCCTGTTTTCAAATATATTTCTCCAGGTAGTGTGAAAAAAGGTATATTTTCAACATTAGAGCTCTCTGAAATTTCAAGTTATATTTGGTTAAACATAGCCTGTTATTCATTAATTCTTACTCTTAACTAAAATAGTTCTGTTACCTCTCATGTGTGCTAAAATATTCTGTTCATGTAATTAATGTAGTAATTTTGTGGGGATTAAAGTGGTAATAGTGACAGATGGTTACTAGACTTTTTGTGGTGATCACTTCATAAAGATATATAAATGTCAGATCACTGTACATGTGAAATTAATATATTATTTTGTATTGACTATACTTTAATAAAAAAGAAATAATTTATACTTAAATCATGTTAACACATAAAGGGGAAAACACAGAGACACAAAATAAGAATTGAATAGCTCTGTTTCTCTCCTTATCAACAAATATCCATCTCTTAATCTTGTGGAGATTTTCCCTTCCCTTTTCCTTCCTTCCTTCCTTCCTTCCTTCCTTCCTTCCTTCCTTCCTTCCTTCCTTCCTCTCTCTCTCTCCTCTCTTTTTTGGTCTATGATTAATTTTTCCTTCCTTCTCTCCTTTCTTTCCTTTCTTCCTGTCACCAAAATGGTTCTTATTTGATCTCACCAATCCTCATACATTTCTTAGATGTTTGTATCACTTTTCTATATGTGGTTTTGGTTATAATTTTTAATTATATTTTAAAATAATATTTATTTTTAATTTCCAAGTTTTAAAAGCAATGTAGGTCCCTGCACGAAAATGTTTAGATTGAAAAGCCTAAAAAATTAAAACATACATACCAACACCACCATACAGAAATAAGCATCAATATATTTTATGACTTTTCTATCATATATTTATTGTTGCTTTTGCCTTTAAACTTTTCCCATATTAAAAATCTGAGGTTGTCCCAGAGCACTTATGCAACTACATCTTATTTTAGATGTTTTTGTCTTTCTTCCCCTTTCAGGACTATTTTCAATTTAGTTAAAATTAACTTAAGACATTTCTGATCTTACTAGATTTTCATTTCAGAGATTTTGGCCTAGGTTTATAGTCTTTTTATCTTCAAACTCTGACTTTCCACACTGTAGGTCTCACAGATGACCAGACCCCACTCTTTGCTTCCACCAGCTGAGAGACCCCATGCCCACCTTCCCTGGTGGCTCCTATGGAAATCCTCCAAAAGCCTGTTTTCCCCTGTTGGTCATGATGAGGCCCAGACTTAAGACTAGGTCTCTGGTTCCTTGATTAATTCCTGTTGTCTCAACTCCTTTTCCTGTGATTTTTCTGTTTGAAACTTTCACTTCTTTGGTGCCTACTCTGAAGTCTTCGGTTCTTGCTTGACAAATAAGACACAGAGAATACAATCTTCAAGTGCTTGGTGAAAATTACATTCTTCTCTGAAAAACCTGCATCTTTTATTGGCTTCAGAAAAACGTGAGTGTGCCTCTTTCATACACATTTATCAACAGTACCAGTTTCTTGGCATTTTATTGCCACTGGATTGTATTCATTAGTTTTTGATCAATATTCTTCCTAGTATATTTATATGATAGCACTCTAGCATAAAACTGTTATTATTTAAAATCTAGTTTTATATTAAAATATATTTGTCTTTGAAATGAGATAAATAGAATATAGATTTTTAGGGAGAAATGTACAATATGCATTATGACATAAACTAAGAAAAATACATGGTACAATTTTAATTTTCAGAATAATGTAAATTAGATTTAAAAGGACATATAAAATTTTAAAATTTTCTTCAAGAGCTCTCTAATTTTATTATAATTGTTCAATTCAGTACTAAAAATCACTTTTCCTAGTTATATTTCTGCTTTGGTTAGAATATATACACACACACACACATATATATATATTTATATATTCATATATTTGTATATACATATATTTGTATATACATATATACACATATATTTTATATATGCATATATATTACACAGCACTATCATTGGAAATGCTTATATATTATGATATCATATACATATTTTAAAATGCTGGGAATTTAATAGAAGTTTATCAATGACAAACTGGTACCAATGGTAACAATTATCATTGAAGAAATGTCTTACAATATCAGACTTTTGGGATAAGTGAGTCAGTTATATAACATATCTACCTCTAGTCAGAGAATTTTGGGTGAGAAGTTTTGACTGAATTAAATCCATGGCACAGTTTAGTTACATCTAAAAATCAGGACTGCTTTCTCAAATGTATATCCCTGCAGCCACTTTTCTACCCTAATCCAAATGGAGTCTGGTTGCGTTTCTCTGGCAAACCCGTGTCCAGCAGCAATGAGAGATGTCTGAGTTTTAGAGGTAGAAGTTGTTAAAAACACACCCTGCTCATCCTGACATTTTCTCCATTGCTACTACCTGTCCATCTTACCAACCCGCTTCCCTTCGCAGTGTGAGCCCAATCTTCTTGCTGGCATTAGCAGACAGTTCATAAGTAAATGAACAAAGCATGTCACCAGCATTCACAATGCTCTTCGGTGAATAATGATGTGGCGAATAAAAGGCATTTACCTGCAGTTCTATCTGCTTAAAGGTAATGGGTGCTTTTAGTCTCCCTTTGCTTTGTGCCCAAGCCCAGAGCCGTGCCATTTAGAATAATGAGAATTCTTGCTTCTTGAAAATTGAATGAAAACAACTGCATTTGTGCTATTTTTCCGTGGTTTCACTTAGGCATAGAAATGCTTATATTTAGTTTATGCTAAGCTATGTCTGATCATGAAAGCAGATGAAAATATACATTGTTTTTAGTACAAGATGCATGAAATAATTTCACTGGTGAAAATATATGCAAGGCTTATAACGAAAGAAAAGGATGAATCTAATAGTCTTAGGAAATTCCTGTGGAACAGAACAGCCGAGGAAAGTACAGGTTTGAGGGTAATGGACCCCTTCTTTTCGAGATGCCCACAGATTTTCACGGAACGTGGAAGAAGAGCCCTGAGGTGGTCAGAACTCCATCCCTGGGAGGCCAACTGTCTGGGTTTATTTCCCCGCTCCTCATTTTAGGAGCTCTCAAACTTGGGCTCCTTTCTGTCTCACACCCCTCATGAATAGTTAGGCTGAAAGCTGTGGGGAGGATTAAATGTGAAGACATATTTAAAGGGTGTGGCATAGTAACGGCATCTGGAATAGTAGTTGGCATCTGGCTATTACTAGGAAGCAAGCTGTAAAACTTTGGGTCACGAGCCCCACTGAAGATGACAGGGGTTCTGAGAGAGTCACACAGCCCAGAGTGGGTCAGTGGTGGAAGGAGCGGGTGTGAGAAATAAAGTCCGATTAGTTCTCTCACACAGTTATCAACCCTACCTGTCCCATCATTCACCTGGAAGCCTTGTTCTTCTCATCCTCCCTAGCATTATGTCCTTGGTCCACTCATCCTGCTTCCTCTAAACTCGGACACACACATCACAGTTTGGGGCTGTACTCAGTTTGATTTAAAATCAATGAAGCAATAAAAGGGAAAAGGTGTTCCCATCAATCTTTCCTGCATGCTCTTCAGTCCACTCCATGGCTATTCCAGCCAGTCCCTGGGCACTTACAATCAGAGGGAAGGGTGGGTCCCTAAGACATGAGAAGGCAGCGAGTGTTTTACTCTGCATTCACTGAAAATATGCTTGTATTTCATATTATTCCAGAAACTTCTGCACAGGAATATGAAGGATACCAAATAAGGTTGACTGAGTATATTAATGCCAGACTTAATAAATGAATAAATATTCTGATTCTGAATACAGATTTAATAATTACAGGTATCTAAATACAGCTTTTTAATATGTAAGCATAAAGGTATTGTCTTCTATCATTTAGCCTTGTGTAAATTATGCCAGTTTTGGTTTTAGTGACTGTGATTAGACAGTGATGGGTAAGAAACCTTTAAAGAGATCTTGGAAATAAAGATCTCTTTATTTGGAGATTATATTTTATTTATTGGGAAATAAAGCCATTACTCATGGTTTTTCCCAGAGTAATAATCTCAGGAAAGTCATCTCAACAAGTTGAGTTTACATATTGAGACCTTTTGCCCATGAAAATTAACTGATTTGCAGTCTATGATTTTGTGCCTTTTGGTTTGTATCAAGTAAGCCATATGGCAGCAGAACCGAGACTATGGTATTGTAGAAAGCATTTAAGATGTGCAGTGAACAGGGTGAGTTTTCAATTCCAACTCCATCCCTGGATGGAGGTTTCTCTTCTACTCACCTCCGTCAACTGTAAAATGGGGTAATAACTGCTTTCTGCCTTATTTCCCAGGGCTCTGATCCACACCAGAAACATACGGGATGGTGCTCCGGTCACCTCTAAGGCAACTATACAACTGTAAGTTCTCAATGACCCGCAGCATGAAAACTCACATTGGAGCAACATCATGCACCCTGAGGGAGGCTCAAAAGTTAGTGAGAACAGTACATTCCTAAGGGGGAAATAATTTTTGTCTACTTCCTCTACATGAGGGTCCAGCAGAAGTTAACACCTGCTTGCGTGTGGTTGGTAGAGCTATAATACGGGTGTAATAACTTACAGTCTTAATGTGAACATGTCCCCTAAAATGTCATATGGTGTGCTTGAGTGTGATATTGTGGTGTTACAGAATTACATGCTTGTGATTTTGTAATAAAAGGCTTTGTCATAAAAAGAGGTGCTACTTGTGCCAGACCCTGTACATTGCGGTGAAGTTAATAATAATATGTTCACCACTCAGGGAAAGCTTTGTCTGGGCCCATGCTGATACCTATGACCCCATGGTGTATGGGGAGGCAAGAGTGAGTGGGGAGTCCGGGGAGGCAGACGTGCTGTCAGAAACAGCATTTGGGTTATAAATGAAAGTATTAGGAAACGTCATTGGTGAGGGCTGGGTTGCACAAAACCGAAAATGGGAAATATTTGCCCTAAAGATAAATTCTTCACACAGTGTTTAGTTTGCGTCCTCAGAGACTATTCCTTTCCATTTTAGAACAATACTGCTCCCTGAGATTGTGAACTTAAACAACTTTTCTCCAGCTCATTGCAGGCTCCATTCAAAAACAGAGCAGAGGCAAAAATGTTTGTAGAAGGAGGAAAATACTGTCTGGGTTTGAGGTGCTTTCCTTGGCTCCTATGTCTTAGGCATCCAGTACGCTTAATGAAGAGTGTACGTATTTGATTTTAATACACTCTAAACCCTACTGAAGTTTACTGACTTGCGGAAATAGCATCAGTTCATATTTCTGGAATGTTACCAGGAAATGCCTGTAAATGTCTTTAGGCACCACAAAGGAAGCAAACACTGATTGTCAGGATGCTTGCAGTTTTAAAAGGCAAACGGACAGAGGGTTTTAGAATTAACCAAGCCCATCCACAAAAACTAGAACACCTTTAAGTGTGTGCATGCTCAAATGTTGTTTGTCAGTGCGGCTTTCCCTCAGCACCCTGTTAAAAATTGTAACGATGGAAGCCTAACACCTTCACGACATGCTGTAATGGGAACAGAGTCCGCAAGAAATAATCTGTAGTTTTCCCATGAGCTGTGAACTCCCAGCAGTCTAAATTATGTTTCATAGCCAGAAGCAACACAACCTAGTCACAGAGCAAAACGTGCAAAGGCACCAGAACCCTACAGCACAAACATGCTTCTGCAAACCAGGTAGTGAAAGCTTCAAAGGATAGAAAAAGCTTCCTCGAATCTTGATCATATTACTGATTTTCAGTATTTCCAAAATCACAGTATTAAGTAACTTGAATCCAAATTCACTTTATGAGATTGCATTCCAGGGCATGCCAGGGAGTAAAAATAATTACAAAGGGTTGAAGCAACCAAAGATAAAGGAGCACAGCTTTGGCTGGTTTGATGAGTAAAAAGTTTATTTTCTGCCTCATCCCTTCATTTTCACAGATTTCAGTATTCTGATAACTGTAATTGTTTTGTTGTATGACCATAGATTCTTTCTTCTGTAAGGGAGAAAATCTATTCATCGTAGCTTGTGAGTTCTGTAGTTAATGTTCCAAACACTTACAGACCTGGTAGATGTGTGTTCAAAAGTCGCTTCCAAATGCATTTTTAAAAGTGGCCTGCTGGTTCTAACAAATGAGGCTGTTAGTGCTAAGAAATGAAACAAATAAGCTACTCATAGACCCCTTACAGCCTAAATCAATAACTCATCCCAAACAGCATGCATTTCTAGAAATGTATTTGCTAGTAGGTTCAATTCACCTGCCCATTTCCAGCAACTTCTTTTTTTCCCCTCCCAATTGAATATACTTGCTTAAAAACAATAAATTTTGTAAGCAGATATATGAATTTTTAATTGGAGAAAACTTGAAGAACCAAAGGATTTCAGAGGAAAGTTTCTCTAAGGTTATAATTTCCAGCATTGAATCTGGCTGATTTGAGATGAAGGTGCTAATTCTATCACTTTAAACACTCAGAGAAGCAGTGTTCAGTGACAGGGAGACAGACCAAAAAGGAAAAATAAAATTCTGCTCGTGTCCTTCAAATGTGTGTGTTTACCAAAGGAAGAAGTTAGTTCTCAAATTTACAAGTTGGAACCAACATATTAACTTCTCTCTTAAAGTAATCTTCCTTGAAAATAAGTGTGTGACTAGCTCTGGTCAATCGGGATTGTTGAGAGGTGCATAAATGCGCATGTATTGGCTGTGGTGTCACGGTACCCTGTAATATTGCATTAAAAAATCAGGTCTGTGCTCACAGAATACCAAACATTCAGTGACTTAGCTTTACCCAGCTAATTGACAAGATAGTTTTATTTTCTTGCAGGTATTTACTATACCTTATACTTAGCCTTCTTTGATGAATTATAGTTGAAAAGATGTCTTCGCTCATATATCATATAAGACCTTCCCTCACTACCCTATTAAAAATTGTGACCTTCCTACCCTGAAGTCTAGATTCCCCTTAATTGGTGCTTCTTTTTCCTTTTTTTTCAATAGCACTTTTTACCTTTGAAAGTGGTAGATAATTTCCTTATCATATTTATTATTTGTTATTGATCTCCCTTGCTAAAACATGTGGTTGCAACAAACATTGTTTGTGAGTTGTATAAAAGAGATGACTAAAACAAATTTCACACTACCAGCACAAAACAAAGTAATGAACAAATAAACCAAAAAACAAAACAAAACAAAACAACCCAAAACACCTTGGTTTTGACCAATACCTGCTCTAGAAGTGGCGCTTGGAGGGGGAGTTTCAGCACATGGACTTGCAGGGTGGGAGCTGGTAACAAAGTGAATGGTGGTGGAGTGGGAGCTAAGGGAACCCCTGGAAAAGGTAAGGAGGCCTGAACATTCCCGCCCACGGCAGGGAGGGGCGTGGCCTCTGTGTTCTACAGGAGAATGTGACTTCTCTCACTGTAGTATTGGATCTTACACATAAGAAAGAGTGGGGGAGGGGGGGAGAGAGAGAGAAAGAAAAGAGGGCACCCTAATAACCAGAGAGCCATTGCATTTAAGGTAAGTTTGCACCAGCTATGTGGGAACTGAATATAAAAGACGTTGAAGTTTGAAGGTTTTTCCTTCTATATGTTGCAATATTAGTTATTCTCAGGTATTGATAAAACACCACAGACTTGTTAATGTTTGAGAAAGAATGTATTCCACATATTACAGGGTAGGTAGTATTGGTATATATAAATATTTGAAGATCTTAAGAAACAGTCATTTTAAACACTGTTATTAAATGGTTTTATTTCATTCATGATCCTGTGTCAGCATTTAATAATTTGAAGAGCCAGACTCTGTCTCTAGGAGTTCATCCACAAAATCATAACAATGGGGGTTATCACTAGATTTTCTTTACAACTTTTAAAATTTAATGTGCTGCTAACAGTTGAGTCAGTGTCACCCTATGAACACATGTCGCAAGTGCAACGCGTAAGTCGAAATGGCCTGTACTAATGCCCGTGAGGGAAAACATTCCAATAAAAATAAAAATCCATACAAAACACAGATAAAGTTGTATTTTGAAGGATCACATGATTAATATGTCTTTTATATAAACTCACGTGTGAAAAAAGTTCCATGGAATCAAATAGACTGAATTACACTTGAACTCAACTGAATTCGCTTCTTATCTGAGCGTACTGAACATAACAGGGAGGATGAGGGTGAATGTCACTGGCATACATCGGTTGTAATTGATGTGGGTTTTCTGAAGAAGGGTTGGCCACCTAGATTTTGCTGAATACTCCTGCACCAGCCTCGGGAGAGACTGAAAGATAACTCACCCACTGAGAGCCTGTAGATGTGCCTCCTTGGATGCTAATTGCCAGTCGCCACGAATGATGGAAGGTGTGTTGAACTCATTTGGGAGAAGAAGATGCAACAGCCCATGCTACCTTACCAACATGGCTTTCTGTATCGTAGAACAGCTTTCAGACCACCAGATGTGGCCAAAGGCTGTCAGGCAGAATATTTATGTAAGCTTAAAATTCGGAATAAAAATACCCTTCGGAAAATGAGCCTATTTTACTTAATATATACTGAGCAGAGAAGCTTGGGTGAAGAGAAAAGTTTGTAGAAAAGACACCAAGTTCACATGTATCATGAGAAAGCAGAATTTTAAGCAGTCTGAAAAGTATCATTTAAGAATTTGACTTCAATGCAGCCCACTCCATTCTACAGTTAGACAGGATGATGTTTCAAATGTACAAGGTAGATCACTCCTGACGTATTTGGGCCAGGAGTGAAGTTAGAATATTTACACATCCAGGGACTCTTCCCAATTGTCAAAAAGTCATCCTGCCTTCCTCTGGTGTAATAACGACCTCCTTTCCACTAAATTTGCCTGGCAGAGCTGAAGTAAGTACTTTATAATTTTTCTTTTCTGGAAAGTAATGAAGACTTATTCATTTTACCTTCCTCCTAATTTGCTCAGTTAAGAGCAAAATTGAAAAGGGTCTGGCTTTGCAGCAGAGAAAAAGAACCACCATGTATGTGACCAGGGCAGCTGCAAATACCAATTCTGTACTGACGGCTTGATACAAGTTATGTTTTCACAAGGATGGGAAGGTTTAGCAAGAGAAATTTCCCCAGTTTCCTCATTAAAATACTAGGCAATTCAAAGGAGAAATGCAGTCTATTATTTTTATAAAGGAAAAAAAATTATTCAGTCTAGAAGAAAAGAGTGAGAATCTCATCTTTCCCATTTGTATGTAACTGAATATATTCTAGGGGTGTCATCAATATTATAGGGGCGTCAACATGCCCAGCTGTGTCATTTTAGGTCAGAAGTCACTTTAGATGACTTATATTTGGTAGCTATGTCACAGATAGTAGTTAATTCCATGTTGGACACAAACTGGAGACTTCAGGGTTTTCTAAGGGCTCATACACCTGGGCACCCTCCAGGGCTTCTGTAGGCAGGAATTGGGTTCAAAACATCCATTTTTTTCTAGGCTTCTCCTAAGTGGTGAACAAACTGCTAGGATTGGGATGGACTTTTGAATCCTTGATTTAGAGAGCGCTCGCTGTCGCTCGGGGACTGGCTGTGGAGCGCTCCTGGGTAGAGACTCGTGGTGCTGGGGATGACCCACCACCACCGCTTGGGTGGGTACCGGGTTCTGGGCTCCAAGGCTCCCTTCCACATGTCTTTAGGAACAAAACCACTCTATATTTAGTATAAGAGACTCTAGTGTGCTTTCCGCAAGAGAGTGCTTTATTCTCCCTTAGTTCTTTCTACTTTTTTGAGCACAAGAGGCTAGGGCCCAGCTGGCGTTAGCTCCTGGGGGCAGACTGACCATAAGTGGCTGACCCTGTGCATCCTTTGGTTTCTCTCTGGCTGCATTTACTGTTTCTGTTTGTTTGATCGCAAACAGGCTTATGGACATTATTGCCTAAGTATTTGTACATCACATGGGCTTAGTTGCTTTTATTTATCCAGCACTTGTATGGCCTGTTAATGACATGGTGCCATCCTACTGTGGGCAACTACATAGGATCTTCATGTGGTTTAAAAAAGAGAAGAAAAGAAAACATTTCCTTTAAGCATCTTTTAATATAAAAAATAAATTTCACAAGAAGAGGACAAAATGGGAAACACGAAACCGTGTTTTAAGGAAAGAACTAATCTTCAGATGGTTACCTATATTCAAGAAGATCAATCCCTGCTTCCTCAGCACCCTCTCCCCAAGGAGACATGATTCTCACTCTCTTTTTCTGCCCCCGGGACCAGCTGTTTCCTAAGGCACTGAGGAATTTTTTGGCTAAATATGATGTAAGCCCAGTGAGTCATTTCCTCAGGCACAGGTACAGAGAAATAAACACTACTTATTTTTGTTTGTGAGGAACGGGGAAAAACTAATGTTTTATTTTTATTGTTTTAGTTTAAATTCATTTCAGTTACAGTTTAGATTCACTGAAGTATACTTTAATAATGTGTGTTTTAATAAGCATTGAAGGTGGACCTACCTTTTGCTCATTCGGAAGGCTGTTTGGGGAGCAGAGTGAGTCTTGGCCGAGGGATGGCAGAGATTTCCCACCCTGCTCCCCAAGTCCTCCTCCCGTGGCAATCAGCAAGTCTGTGGGGTGTACAAAGGTGTTAGAACGCTTATCAAAATGATTCTAAAAAGCTTAAGAAAAAATCTGGAACCAAGTGCCTTTGAGCACCAGTTAATATGCAGCAGTTGCTTAGCGGAGTTCCTATCAGAAAAGATAACAAAACGGCAGCATCGATGTTCAGGATCACCCGCCCTCTCGGTGAAACACATCCCGGCTCCACCTCGTTACGAAACTAAACTCGGGAGAATGACTGCTGGGGCCCAACGCGCCCGTGAGAAGACGCTGCATGTGTTATGTCAAAGAACCTGTCAAAGCGGCGAAGCCCACAGATTTCTAGAACGTGAGATAAAACGGAATAACCGCTGTGCTTCACTTTGTGATTTTTCTCATGCAGTTTTATGCAAAGCTATTCATATTTTGCATAATGTACATGTGCTTCAAATGGAGACTGCCTTTAATTTGTTATAGTCAGCCTCATGATGAAGTGATTCTTGTAGTTACGTTACCAAGGCGGCATGCTACACACTGTTACTCAACTGCATGAATATTTATCAAGCCATCACTATACACCGAGTCTTTTCTAGGCAATAAGGAGAAATGGGCACTAAAACAGGGAGATAAATGGGGGACTAAGCATCGTTTACTGCCAAATATGACCTAGAGGATTTAATTAAGACTTCGTGGAAGAAAATGACTACAAAATAAAATGTATAATAGCAGAAATGCTAATATTTAAAACTTTTCTATGATCAAAAAGAAACTGACTAAAAATCTCACATTAGTTCAAAACCTGAAGGGGAGGAAAATTGAAACTGGCATAAATAATTTTAGTAAGATAATAAAAAGTAATCTGAGAAATTTGCATCAGTTAATGAAAAATTAAATTGGCTAAATGGGGCTTATCGCCCAAAATTAACTTCGGAGTAAAATCTCTCAACAGCAATACAATCATCATTAAAATACTGTATGGAACAGGCACTGGGAGCCCAGATCATGGAGCCAGAGCACTCACTGCGACGCGCACGATGCCCGGCACACGCCAGAACAGTGTGCGTCTTTCACGCACATTTTTATCTTGTCCCAGTTTTCTTCATGCTGGGAATACACTGGTGATTTAAAAAAAAAAAAAACAAGCAAACAAACCAAAAAGCCTCTTAGTTCCTACCCCTGAATGTTGAGGTCTTGGAGAACAAACATATAAACCCTCACTTAAAAAAGCAACATGTAAAGAACCCTGAATGAAACAAACCGTGGAGTCAGGTTGTGCAGAATAACTGCATGGCTGTGGCGGGGCTGGTTCGGAAGGATGATGAAAGAATGCCTCAACGTGGCATCAACGATGGGACAACGTCTGTGCTCCTGAGTTGAGCATAAACAAAAGAATATCTACGGGAGGGAAAGTACGGAGTCTACCCCCGGGACATCTCCAAAGCTCAAGCCTGTTTGGTTGGAACATACACAAGCAGACTGAGAGGCCGGGGCAATGCTCAAATAACAGTAGATGCTTTGTAAGGAGTGGGTCTGCTTAATTCTCCTGTTGTCGTGTCAAAATACCGGTAAAACCACCCGGAGGAAGTGTGAGGTGTAAATCGCTTGGGACGTGGACTTGAATCGGAAGACGACAGGGGATCAGTCCTTGGAAGAGCTGGGCTTTAGGGAGACGGGCAGCCTTTCAGAAGGACCCCAGGAGGACGTCGTTCGGACGACAGTGACTTTAAGTGAAGAAGAGCAGCGACTCCTGAGCTAGAGCACTGGCAGAGGAAGTGAAGGGGGTAACTCAGGCTTGCAGAGGGGTAGCAGGCTAGAGCGTGGGGGCATCAGACCACCCTAGTCTGAGTCTGCTCGGGAGGCTGATGTCGCTTACAGAAACAGAGTAAGACAAGCAGCAGCGTTTAGAAGCAAATTTATGATTTTTTTTTGACATATTCAACTGGAGGCATTCCTGAGAACGAAAGGGTAAAAATCAGCAAAGAAGTGGACATCAGATCTACAGCTTAAGAACATAAAGGAAGTGCTGGCCGCAGCCAGGGCAACGAAAGGTGACGAGGTTTACTGAAGGACAGAGAAAGTGAAGAGAGGAGGATCCAGATCTCTGGGGACTCTCTACCTGGGGTAGGGGAGAGGGTCGCCTGACATTTTATTTCGGATTTGGGAATAGAGATGAGTGGGGGAGGCGGGGCTAAAAGGGGTGGCCAGACAAGAAGCCATGGTGGGCAAAGTAAAGTTCCAGCCAGTCAGTAAGTAGTGGAGCTAGAGTGGACTGAAGGGCGGGCCAGCTGAGTCGTGTTTCAGGGCACCATTCCGTCAGCATCACGAGGTTCTTGCATCTGGTTGCTGTGAGACAGCACCACTGCACCCTCGGGGAAGGAACAGGTGTGCTTGCCAGGGCTTGGTTGGAACATACACAAGCAGACCGGGGCAATGCTCGAATAACAGTAGATGCTTTGTAAGGAGTGGGTCTGCTTAATTCTCCTTGTTTTGCTAAGCTGTGAATTCAAGGCTGGGACAAAGTCAGAGCGGCCAGGATCTAGAGAGGATGAGTGTGGTTATCATCGTCAACCATCTCCCCACCCACCACCACCACCAGTCCTCCATGAGGACTCAGCTTTTCCCTTACAGCAATGCTGGAGAAATACTTAATGAGTACTGGTTTGAAGAGGAACTGGGCTGTGAAGAAGAATTATGCTTTTATACTCAGCAAATGAAGGTTATCACCCTGATTGTAACTAATCACTGTTAATAAATATGATTTGGTCATTTGGGAATGAAGTATTTGGGAATTCTATGTTTTAAAGATTTTATTTATTTATTTATTTATTTTTAGAGGGAAGGGGAGGGAGGGAGAAAGAAAGGGAGAGAAACATCAATGTGTGTTTGCCTCTTGCGCCACCCCCCTCCCCCGCCACTGGGGACCTGGCCTGCAAGCCAGGCATGTACACTGACTGGGAACCGAACCAGCAACCCTTTGGTTCTCAGGCCACCACTTAATCCACTGAGCTACACCAGCCAGGGCTTTTTGGAAATTCTTTAGTGAAGACTTAAGAATGGAGAACACAATTATCCCCTTAACAATAATAATTCAAATTTAACTCATAGAGCTAAATATATTCTCTTAAAAAGTAAAGCAGTAATTGAATTAAAAGTATCTTTATTGAAGTTAAGTGCTTATTATTTATTCCACATTAACTAATTCAAAGATTAGGTAATATTCAGTTAAAGTAGCTGAAAAGGAATAGAAGATACTGACATAAATACATAATCATATATTATTCTCTGAAAGTATATGAAAAAGTTGTCAGCCTCTGAACAGACTTTTTTCCTAACAAACAAATAAAACTCTATGATATAAAAGTATGAATGACCCCTGAGAAGCTATACTTCAGTATGGGTAAGGAATGATCTAGTTACGAGAGATCTCTAAAGATATCTTCTATCAGTAGACCAAACCTTTCAGCAAGGTTCTAAAAACATCTTTTAAAGTTTAAAAGTATAAAAAGAAACTGTAATCTTTAAGAATTTAAAAGGTAATTTCCCCAGGGAAAACATGTAGGGGAGAGCTTAGGTGTGCTTATTCTAATCCAGCCCGACGAGCAGGAAGCAGGACCTCTGTGTGAGGCTGCGGCGCCACACCTCATTTCTAACGAGCTCTCCAAACAGCCCCGAAGTCCGGGTTGATGCCGATACACAAAGCGATTTTTAAAAAGAAATTAAAATTGATTTTCTGTACTTCCCCTTACTGATAAAATGACATAATCCATAAAGGTATTATTTCTATAAACATATTAAAATTACACAGATGATCTGTTCAGATAGGGTCTATTTTTTTTCCAGTCTGATTAAATCAAATGTCATGCTATCAAATCAGTGCAGAAAATTCATTCACACGTTGTCAAACGACAGTTTATATGTCAGATTCCACCTTCAGTAGAAGAGAAATTTGTAAAGTGAGGAAAACATTTCAGAGTTCACTAGCCCCAGATGAAAGTGGTTTCTTCTTTAAAGTAGTCTCTTTTTTTCGCAACTAAAGTTTTCTTTCTTTTGCAGAATGAAAATAACCTTGCTAAAATTGTGAAAGTAGTGTTTTATGATGAGGCAAGCACTATACGTACTATCGGGGTTGCACCCTGCTTAGTCCCATACCTTCTTTAACAATGACTGTGATGCCATATTGACACCTTGGCTTATAAATAACATCACCAATAGTAGTAGTTAGTATTAATGTGTGTGCTAATGTGTGAGCCACTCACCTGTGTATGCCCAGGTACTTTGCTAAATGCTTTATGCTCACTAGTTTACTGATCTGCACACCCATCCTACTTTATAGGCGAAAAAACTGAGACTCAGAGAATTCCTACAGCTTTTTCAAGCTCGTGTAGAAGCAAGTGCTGGGACCTGAACTGGCCCTTGAAGATCTAATTACCCCAGTCCTACATATTACTATACTACAGCCTATTTTGATTTATTCAACATTTCTACTAAGTTGCGGGGGATACTAGGTAAAAGTTTATGATGTAACAGTCTATTCTATGTTGACATTCTGTTGGGATTTAAGGAATCTTTTTGCAATTTACTACAACCTTACATGAGAAACAAATTAAGAAGCTATGTTCAGTGATACTATTTGTATACTGAAACCTTAACTGATTGAAATTATGAAGGAAGAGATAAATAATTTATAATGAATAATTATGCATCAAAAAAGAAGATAGAGAGCTTTTTGAAACAATGTAATTCATTATTCATAAATTAATAAAAAATGAAAATCACTAAACATAAAACCTGATGTTTACAGTTTAATGACGCTAGGAACATTAAACCAGTGCATCCATCAGTATTCATTAAGTGCCCACAAGGACATAATTCAGTATTAGGATTATGAAAATACAATCCTGTATTTAAGGTACTTTGAAATCTCATTAAGGAAACACAGAATGAACACATTGAAAAGTATATAAACGTGACCTGAAGATAAGGTGTGGAGAAGGGGTGCTGACTCCGTGGGTCTGTGAGGGAAAGTAGAAGAAATGGATGTTTGAGGCGACCTCACTCCTGTGCTCAAACATCTCCCTCACGGCAACTTCCTGAGCAATGCATTGCTACTTGCTCTTGCTCAGCATTGGGGCCTCCCTTCTCTGTACTTTCTTCACAAGATGGTGAAGAATGAGAATATGTCTCTATTCATTCACAGTGCATTTATGAATACTTAGTTTCAAGCACATTCCCCTCTACCATGAATTTCTTTGTGGCACTGGACACATCTTGCTCACTCCAGCAAGTGAGCAAGGGTAGTGACCCCAAAATGGACCCCAGTATCTGGCATACAGTGGGTGCTCAATAATAAATCAATGCTGAATGAATCAATATGCCCATGAGGAATAAGAAAGAATTCAGATGGAGAGAATTCTGTATCTTATATACTCACTATTTTTCCAGGCCTGTTGCCTCTATATCTCTTATTGGTCATATGTAGGTTGTATTTCAAACTCTAAGTAGTCCATGCAAGATAACTGCAAATGTCATGAATGACGAATGCCTGTTCTGGAATTCAGGAATGATCTCTAATGTACTAGTGGCACCTGCTTATGTGAGCCTTGGATTTCTCTATGGAAAAGAGAACAAGGACTCAAATAAATCACTGGCCCCTCTGCTCCCTCCCCACGTTCTCTGCAGGATGGGAAGTTGGATTTGCTGGTTTGAGATTTGCTGCCTTCATTTACTAAGCATTTATAGAGTACCTGTTACCTGCCCACCATTGAATTTGACATCGTGAATACTGAGTTGAAAAGCAAAGCCTCAGATTTCAAGAAACTCCTAAACTGTTGGGAGACAGCAAATTACAATAAAGTGTTTTATAAATATGACATTAGAAATGTGCCCAGAGTTGTACACATGGTTTGTCACAGCTGCAGGAGTTAGTGAAGTTAGTGGGAGAAGTTAGTAAATATTGAGTTGCTGTTCTACTTTGGCAGATAACATAGGTGGTAGGACCAACCAACCAAAGCAAATTACAAAAGCAAAACATGTGAACAAAGGACGGTATGATTTCTTGGTGGGCGAATGGAAAATCTGGTGTGATTTGACATGCATTTTTTGGAGGGTGGTGCGGTGGTCCACTTGAAGAGCGAGGAACGGGGAAGGGTGGGGGGGGCATGATGTCTGCTTTGTGTAGTCACAATAGACAGTGAGCCTTGCATGCCAGCTTTTGTCTTCAGCACTGTGTAGTGCACTTGAAAGAACATGACCTTGTCAGATTTATGGCCCAGAAGAGCTCCAGTGACAGATGAGTGAAGACTTGCTTAGCGGCAGTGACACTGGAAGCAATATTTCTCAGAAATGAAGAGGTCATGGATAAAGAGAGAATGCAGAAGTACGTTGGCAGAATATTAAGAAAGTTGGAAAAGCAGATTAGATTTGGGAGGCAAGTTAAGACATCACAAAAGAGAGGTAAAAGCCAAAAATTAGTGTCAGGTTTTATTTATTTTTCTTTCTTCCAGAGTCTGAGCATGTAAAACTCTGTGAGATAGAGAATTTAGGAAAAAAAACAGTGTGGGGTTACGAGGGATGATAATAAATTTAGTTTCAAAGAAGTCGCAATAAAGATGTGGTTCATCAAAGAGTATATGACTTCTCCATAGAAAAGGGCTGCACGTTCTGGGGTTCAGGAATGAGATGTTGGCTCTGGAAGTCATAAGCAGGGAGGGGCAGCATTCGATCATGCTGGGGGAGAGAATGGAATGAGAGGAGACCCAGCGATGGGACACTCGGGGACACTGATGCTTAACCGTCGGTCAGAAGCAGACAAGCCTAAAGCAGAGGAGGCAGCGTGTCAGTGACTTGAAGGCAAAGAAGGAAGGAAGGAAGGAAGGAAGGTCTTGTTACTGCAGGTAGTTTAGAGGATGTCTTACATTCTGGAAAAGTTGGATCATATCCCAACAGCAATGATGAGTCACTAAACAGTTTTAAATCTGACCCCATTTAAATTTTAGAAATAATAAGACTGACAGGAGGCATGACTGGGGGCCATGCAGCCAATGAGGACGTTCCCCTACCACAGATGAAAAAGTATTAGGGTCCAGCCACACAAGGTCAGTGGGAACAATGAAAAATGGTACCTTTTAAAAAATGGTACTTAAAAATGTATTTTCAGGATTTGATCAATGATGTGAAATATTATAAAGAAATAAAAAAAAGTGCTAGAAGTTTTTCATTGGATTTTGGGGACTTTGCAACAAGGCCAGCAGTAACTTCCTTGTCAGGGGCGACTTCCCTGGGAAGGTGGGCACATCGGATGGAGGACACGGGAGGCGAGGAAGTGCGGTGGAGAATGGAACTATTTTACTGTCGAGGGAAGGGAGAGTCCTCCATACATAGTGAGGTATGCATCAGGTCACAGAAGGATTGTTTTAGACAAGAGAGGCCTGAGGATATTTGGGGTAGAGAAAATAGAGAGCTTTAAAAAATATGAGAGCAGCTATAATTGAATAAATGAATTCTCTGAGGAGTTAGGAAAAGTATGGGGTCCAGAACGTAGGAGCAGGAATTGGACTGTTTCTTCCAGTAAGACCAGAGAGAAGGAGAAAAAAAGATGCTTGTGGATATAATTTAATAGTAAGGGGCAGGTGACAGGAAGTGAGACTAGGCAGCAAGAAATGGAAGGTGTTTATAAAGGAAGAGTGACTGAGCAAAGGAGACAGGTTTTGAAATAGCCACTTTGGAGAGAGATTTGAGTAGGGAAGTGCAGGTTTAGCAGAGGCAGCGGGAATTTCCAAGGAGCTCAGAGACCAGGTGCGGCTGGGTGGGGCTGGTCTGCGATTGGAGAGTTCTTCCCACCGGGGTTCAGGAAGGGAGCAGAAATGCAAGGGAAATCCAGATGTGGGGAAGGATGTAGCCAAGGGGATAAATCAAAAAGGTTAGGAAGGAAGTGAAGTTAAGTGGGACACAAGGCTGAGAATGGAAGGGTGGAGACAGGAAGTCTCATCCAAGTGGAAGAACTGCTGCAGAGGGAGGAAGGGAGGGGCAGAGCTGGGACGACGGAGGCTGTGAGTCCTTTGGGGTGACTTCGGGTTTCTGGGATGGAGTCAAGGACCCTCAGAAATGAGAGAGGCAAGGAAATATTCAACTATAGAACTATGATCTTCATTACTTTTTTTAAAAAAAACTCTTGTATCTTAGAGAATGATCACTAATTCTGTAGGTATTTTGGATGTGCTTGTATACCAATATTGCTCTGTTTGAAATAACCAGAGACATTGAAATTAAGAACACACTGACAGTAACCAGAGGGAAGGTAGGAGCAGGGTAATGGGGTGGGGGCAGGGAAAAGAGGGAAGGGTTTTCAGGAACATTTGTAAAGGACACACGGACAACCCCTAAGGGGGACAGGATCAAGGGTGGGAAGCTTGAATGGCTGGGGTGGGGGGAATGGAGACAATTGTACTTGAACAAAATTTTTCGAAAAGTTAAAAAAAAGAAATAAACCCTCCCTAGAAAGCCTATCTAAAACTCGTTTAAAAATAACTGATTTTTGTTTTTCATGAAGTCAACCAGACCCTTTTATGCCCCTTTGTCTTCCAACACAAAACTGAACATTAGTTGATAGTCTTTATCAGTACCATGTGCCCAGGCTCCATCTTTTCTTCCCTGGGTTGAGCTTCTGTGAGGAGCCAGAGGTTTGCATCCTTTGATACACCCATTTGTCTCAGTCCTCTTACGTTTTCTAAGATAAAGTTCTTTGGAGGATCAGTTAATGGCCCTGGGATGTCCTGGCTACAAACATTTGACCAGTAACACAAGTCCGTCCTGGAGAATGGCAGGCACGTGTCCAAACCTATCTCCACCTGTGTCTACCCGTGTTCTCACATCTGTCCAGTCTGTTTTCTCTGACCATTGGGGCAGTACTAAGAAGGTGAAAAATGGTATCAATTTGTGGTTAATATCATCCAACTTTGGAAACATTTGTTGTAGTAACTCTGCTTCTTTAAATCACCTCATTGATTTTATTACCACACAAACAATTTGAAATCGAACACATACTAAATATTGTTGATTATTGTAAGATAGTCCCACAGACAGTGAGTGTGACATTGACCACAGGCACAGCTGAGAAAGAGCTCTGGATAAACAGCGAAGTTACATGTTGTCTCTGTGGTATGACATACAACGAGTCAATCACTCTACACTTAGCTTCAGACTAGAAATTCTGGTGAAAACAGCTCAGCCTGGGAAAGAAAGAAGCATCATTTGTGAGCCATATGAAGCTCATAGTTTTTAAGATTTAAATATGATAAAACATGCATGATTAGAATGTACTGAGGTTTTGACATGCTATATATTACATCAGTGGTTATCCTAAAGCAATCCATAATGTAAACTAATGCATCTATGAGAAGGCACTTGTAAATTTAGTTGACATGATAATAATTTAGGGAAAGGAGTTATTTTAAGTGCATTTACCAAAGGCTCTAATTCCTCAGACCCCAATATCTTGATTTTATTCTCCATCATGTTAATACAGAGGAGTAATCCTGACACATTTCCATGTCCCAAGAAGGGAACAAGATCCAGTGGTTACAGCATACCCAAAGATCAAGGCCAATACCAAACCCTCAGTACTGTAAACTGAGCACAAGATGTTGGATACATTTTTGCCTTAGAATAAAATTTGTTCTAGGCTTCGACATCCTATGACATTATTTTGTGAGAGACACAGCTCTCTTACTAACACAATTCTGATGGTCCATCTGAGACTTGGGAGATCTTAGGAAAGGCAGGTTCTTATGGTTTGCAGAACAGTAAGTGATTTTATTGTTGGCTTAACTCCTTGCCAGTAACCGTGGGAAAGGGGCATATGTATACCTCTTCTGTTAAGCCCAGAGAATAGTCGTATCATCAGAGAAAAGGAAAAAAAGAACTTTATGCTTTGTAATATTTTCCAATCACTGCTCAGAATAAGTCTATTTTTGTTCTGTAAAACTCATTCATAAAACAGGAAAAGATCGACATAAAAGACACACAGATTCATTTCACTTGTTAAAGTTGATGCAAAAATCTTAAATGGATTGTTAGCAAACATAATTCAATGACATATAAAAATATAATATGATTATGGGGACTATATTCCAGGAATCGAAGGACGTTTGAAATGCTGGAAATCTATTGTAGAATTTATTATATTAATTGGATCTAAGAACAATAAATGAATTGATCTTGTCCATTAATACTAAAAAGGGATGTCACATAATTCAATCACCCTTCATGCAAAAGGCAAACTTAATAGCAACAAAGGGATAACACCTTAAAATCAATCAATCTATCTATAAATCCCTCTGTTTATCATCTATCTATAGATGGGGAAACCCAGAGATATTTTCAGTATCATTACCTCACTATTTAACTCATATTGGATGTATCAAACAATATAGTCAGATTTAAGAAATGGGAGATAAGAATTGAAATAAAGAAGTAAAATTATCTCTATATGCTGATAACATAAAGGTATACCTAGTAATCCCAAGAGAATTATTAAGAAAAACTTCTGTAAACACTGAACTAATTCAGGAAAGCAGCAGGATCTCATCAATACACACAAATTGCTAGTCTTTTGATACATAAACTCTAAACAAAAGATACAATAAAAATAAAAATTCCATCTATAAAAGAAAGAAGTTAAAAATCTAGGAATAAACTGAACAAGAAATAGGTAAACCTATGTGAGGAAAACTTAAAGATGGTGCTGAAACCCACAGGAGTGCACTTGAAGAAACAGAAAGTATCCTGAGTTTCTAATAGAATGGCTTTCCTAGCTAAATATTGTTTCAGCATGGCCCAAAAGAAAACGCCAATAACTCTATTTGGGGGGTTAGAAAACTTAATTTTGGAACTCACATGCAAAACCTAAATAAGAAAAAATACCCAGGAGAATCCTGAGGAAGAAGAGCAAAGGGGAGCAGCCCTGCCAGAGAGGGAATCCTAATACAAGGCCTCGACAATCTCAACAGGCTGGTATTGTCATGGAAACAAACAGACCGATGAAACAGAAAAGAAAGTTCTGAATTGACCCAAGTCCATATGAAAAATTATTTTATCATAAAGGTGGCATCTCAAGGCAGTTGGAGAAAAGCTGTGCTTTTAAGAAAATTTTGTTTTAAAATTCAAAAAACACTTGGAAACACATAAAATGGGTCATTATGTCACAGAGTAAACAGAATATGAGCCAACGAATCAAAGACATATATGACAAAAACCAAACCTTGCAAGTTCTGAAAGAAAGCAGAAGCAGTGAATTACTTTATAATCTGAGAGTAGCAGCGTATTTTTAATAATGAATGAAATCCAGGAGTAAGAAAAAACAGATCGATAAATTTAACACATTGAATACGGGTTTTTTTTTTTGCGTGGAAACAGCAAAGTCAAAAAGACACATGATAAAAAAGGGTAAAGCATTTGAACTTTATAAGACAAAAGGCAATTCCTGATACACATAAAGAATTTTTAAAAATTAGTAAGATTAAGAACCTTATAGAAAAGTGGCAAAAACATAAGCAGATTGTTCACTAAAAAACAAAGGTTAAAATATTTTCAACTTCGCTCATATGAGAAGTGCAAGTGAAATGTATGATGACAAAGTTGTGAAGAAACAGGCACTCCCATATGGTGGGGGGGGGCAGGGATAGGGGGGCAGGGGGCAGCGCACCACGTGGAGGGGATTTGCTGGTGGCATCTCACAAATTCATAGGCGCATTTATCCTTTGACCCAGCAATCCCATTTCTAGAAACCTACCCTGAAGTCACATTTTAGAAATACAAAAAAGGAAGCAACATTACTGTTGCATTATGATTTATAATATCAATTGCATTACTAAGGCTGGACCTGATCAAGGAGGCTCTTAGCCACAAAATTGCAGTTATGTTCCCCCAGGCAGTGGGGAGCTATTGAAGGCATTAACCTGAGAACACTCTGCTTTTTAGGGGGTCACCGCGGCTGTGGCACAGAAAATAGAGCTGCAGATGGAAGACTGCAGAGACCGGGGCAGAAGATCTTTGTCACTTAGGGCGACTGGTCATATGAAATCCCACACACACTGCCACCAAACAGAGGGCCTTCCGCTGCCATGATCTTGGAAATTTTATTAATCGCATCTCGTCACGGGCCCCATAGGAACTAACCAGTATTTTACAGCAAAATTGTCAGGGAGAGAGCCTGGAGCTGCATGACCTCCTCCACACCCCTTCCCGGAGGAGCCATTTCTGGTCAGAGGAGGGGTTCCCGTTGCCCTCGGCTGTCAGGGAGGACAACCTTCTCCTCTACCCTCTGAGGTTCAGGATCAGGGGCTGTGAATTCAACTTGGGGGAAAAAAAAACAATTGGCAAGAAGAAGACAAAAGTTATTCACCTATGTCGACAGGAGCTCACAGGAAATGTAGCTCAGAGAGGCAGCTAGACGTCAGGACTGGCACACCCACCGTACAAACAGGGAAGGGCGAGGAAGGATGGGCACGTGCCTACGGGGAACAGGTGCCTCTCAGGAGAGGTGCACTGGCCCTGTGCAGAGCAGATGAGAGATGTGCTCATTTTAGATGTAAATCTCTGTTGAGAAGAGTTTGTGCATTTTAAATGGTTGAAAAATGCCAAAGAGCAATATCTTATGACAGATACAAAGTTATACGAAGTTTAAATCTCACTGCATACATGGAGTGAGGCGTTTTGTGAGGTGTTTGTTTTTTTATCATAGCGCACACCTTTATTCATGCATTTTTGTGGCTGCTTTCACACGATGGCAGCAGAACTGGGTAGTTCCAATAGAGACAGTGTGGCTGCAAAGCCTAAATTACTTACCGTGGAGCCCTTAAAGAAGAAGTTGGCCCACATCCGTGTCTAGGGCCATGTTTGTTCCACAGAAGACATTCTAACATGAATGCTGGGAGGAAAATGGACCAAGATTAGCCATCAAGCAGCTGTCCATTTATTGGGAGACATCCTACCTTAAGATAAATATATGTATGTAATATGTATATGGGTATATGATATTATATGATAGACATATTGTAGTGTACACTCCTTCCCAGATTTCTTTTTTAGGCACTGCTTTTTCTGCCCAGAATGTGGGAGTGGTGCATTCAAGTTCCCCATTTCTCTAGCCATTTTTCTACCCCGGGCCAGCAACAGGACCTAATTATAGCCAATAAATGTACATGAAATTCCACTAGAGAGTGTAAGTTCTGGGAAAGCTTTTGTTTTACTTCCCAGATTCCTAAATTACCTCAGTTTTCTGAATGTACTCACTTCAAAAGCCTATCCCCCATCCTCCAGCTTGGAATGTGGAAGTGATGGCTGAGGCTGTGGCAGCCACACTATGACCATGAAGCAACACCAAGCAAGGAACAACAGAGATATTGGCCCTGAGATCCTTGAACTGTTGAGCAAGTAGGGCCTCCAACAAATTGGCTCCAGTGACTCCAACTGAGTACAGACCTATACCATCTGAAACTGAAGGAAAATAATTTTCATTCTCTTCTTTATTGAAACACCAAAGAATTCAAAGGCACAAATCTCCTAGCACCACAAGTAAATTTATTCACTTCAGGGCTAAAAGAGTAAAGCAAGACAGACACTGGCCTTCGAGTTTTTGTCTACAAAGTTTTCTCATATCTTCTTTCCTCTGTCTGGCTTCCGGTGTTTAGGTGCTTCTGTCTGAGCCCTATTTTTTTTTAAATCTGTTTCTTTTTCTCGTGTGCCATTGCTCAAAACATAGCTCTGGACAGTGCCAATGCTAATTCCTTCTCCTGTCCTTGATAACACACGGCGATCTCCAGGAACCCTCACCAACTGTCCTGGTGGCAGCCTGTACGCTGTACAGTCGGAGTGAGGGAGGCAGCATCATTTTATGCCGCCACCAAATCTGTGCCAATCTATCCTCCAGGGAATCTTTGGAAGAAATGGTTCAATGGTCTTTCCCTCCTGGGGGAAAGAGGTCTAAAAATAAAATGAATGTTCCTTTGGGGTGCAAAAGAACTATTAAGGTAAAAAAAAAGACTTCCTTTTAGAAATAGATCAACCCTGGCTGGTGTAGCTCAGTGGATTGAGTGCAGGCTGCGAACCAGGCATCGCAGGTTCGATTCCCAGTCAGGGCACATACCTGGGTTGCAGGCTATAACCCCCAGCAACCGGACATTGATGTTTCTCTCTCTCTCTTTCTCTCTCCCTTCCCTCTCTAAAAATAAATAAATAAAATCTTTTTTTAAAAAAGAAATAGATCAAACCAGGGACAAATGGATTGTTTTAGTACCTGAGCATTTCCTGAATGATATTTTAACTTAATTATGATTTCTCAGAGGACCTTGGGTATGTATGAATACTTAGCATCTCAATGTCATATTTTCTCTACTTCCCCAAAGCCAGTCATGAATGTAAAGGAACAGAATCAATCAAGATTGAAAAGCTTCTGAATTTACAAATGGATAATTTGTATCCAGAAACCTCTGTGAGACAATGACAAGAGGCCTGTGAAATCTTCACGGGAAACCTGGCTCCCCAAGAATCAGTCCCAGTAGCCCGAGGAGAGACAGGCCCCTGATGTGTGACCTGATGGTAGCGTTCTAATTATGGTGCCATACCACCTGCCTCCGGTCACTAAGATTACTTTCCAGCTATTTTTTTGTTATAGTTTCAGAGTTGTTTAAACAGGAAACACAAAACGTTTTAGGTATTTTAACTTCAGTGAAAAGTCACTGGTATTTTATTTTATGTTTGCATTTGGGAATGAGTTCATTCACTAATTGATTCATGGAGACCGTTCTCCCTTTCTTTAGAAAAGGCACTTACTTTTCCGTGAAATAAAATGTTATGTGTATATGCTGTATGGAACCAATTGTATTTTGCACAACCAATAAAATATGTAGCCACTTAGATTTAATGCCACAAAATAACTTAATACACTTATGATCCAATTAATAACATGTGGGAACATTTCAAAGTTGTGAATAATTGAAGTCCCTAGTGCAAACAGGCCATGTATTTACCGAACGAAACAAAACCTGTTTAACTGTGTTTAGCAAACAAACAGCCAAACGGAAAGCACTCTCGCTCTAAGTATCTGATGAACCGACCTGCCCGCCTCTTTGAAACTTCAGTAGTTGTAATCTGGGCTTTGGCAGATTTTACTAACCGCCTCATCCTTTGAATTAATAAACCCGGAGAGGAAACATCTCCTAGAAACACAATCTGCAAAGTAAAAGCGGTTCCCACGAAGGGATAAGCTCCCACCGAGACAGCATTATGTGAGTCTCAGCCTTAGGGGAAGGCAGATACATTCACAGTAAACAAGCATCTCTGAAAGCAGGTATGACAGGCGGTTCTCATCAGCGGCAGGTTCTGGGCAGGCCCACTGGTCTCCTTGTCAGCAACGTGGCTTTCCCACAGACCCTCAAGCACCAACCCTTCAGGAAAGCTTTCCCAATTTAGAGAGGAAAACCACCAACTTAAAAAAAATAGATTTCAGAACAGCCTATTAGTCCCCCTAAAGTAAAAATACATAACTTTTTCCCCACATTTAAAGCATGTGCTACCTTCCTGAGACTAATGGCATTATCTGTGGAAGAAGTGCATCTTGTTAAGGAAAATGGGGAAATTCAATGTTTTATCTAAGCAGAAGCCAGGCCACAGACCAAGTAGGGACACACCTGGATGGAAGGGTCCCTGACTCAAGGACTCAGACAACCTACAGTATTCTCCTTGTCTCCCATGCCTGATGCTTCTGTCCTTCAGTGTCACACATGGCTCGTCTATAGCACTGCAGACGGACATGGCTTTGAAATCTGTGAGTTCGTGCTTATACTCTCTTTTCTCGGAATGCATCTTTCCTTGAACCATTTGCCACAGCCAAAGGGACTGGATAATCTGGTGGGTGCCACTCCAGTCCCATGCTCGTGGCACGGGGTTAAACCACATGATTGGCAACCTCCTTCAAAAGCATGTGGGCAGGGTAGGGAGGGGCGGAAGAGTTACCCGAGAGGTCAAGTTTCAATGCATATCACAAGATTCATGTACAAATGTTAAAATTCCTTAAAGTTTATACAAAGTGTGCTTTTGACAATAGAACTATATTCATGCAAAGCAGTGGTCCCTATAGAAATTAACCACTTAAAAATCCTTGACATCTCTGTTTCTCAGGCGAACCACAAGCCTAATGTTTATGCTATACTCGTGGAGCTGGTTCTTAAGGTCGTTCTTCACGTTACAAAGGAAACAAGATACACGTGAAGAGAAACGGGCTTGAGAACCATCCTAATATACGAGCCCCAAGCCTGGCCCTACCTCCAGGGCATTTTTTTTTTGTCTTCCTGTGAAAGCCAATCCTCGATCCATGGACTCACGTGCCATCCCATAGGCCACAGTGACCTCGCCGTGGCCTCACTCTGACTGGGCACACCAACTTTTCCACACAGCCACAGTTTGCAGCCCCTCCCAAACAAGCCAAGGCTACCAAAAAGGTGCCTGCCCTTTGGAAATCTGGCATAGACCAATGCCAAGTTAATCCAAAAAGGAGGATCCCTTTCGATTTCTCCACCCTTTTAACCAACTCAGAGAAGCGCTGAGTTAATTAAAAAGAGTCGGTAGTTCCCATCCTCCTAACTTCCCGAGAGGCTCAGAACTCCACATCTGTAGCAGTAGCTGCTACGTGAGAATAATGACAGAAGTGTTTTTTCACCTATTGCTTCTTTTTTCATAGCATCTGCTTTAGTAGCTTTATGTTTTTAGTTGTTGTTCAAGTACAGTTGTCTCCATTTCCACCCCCCACCCCAACCATCCCCACCTCCCACCCTCGATCCTACCCCCCTTTGGTTTTGTCCATGTGTCCTTTACACATGTCCCCATAATCCTTCTCTGTTGTAGTCATCCTTCTCTCCTTCCCCACTTTTCAAACTGTTAGTGACAAGAGGGCATATGCTCCAGCTTCCAGGGGTGTCCAACCTTTTGGCTCTCTGGGCCACACTGGAAGAAGAAGAGTTGTCTTGGGCCACACATTCAATATATTGCAACATGTAATCACCAAAAACTGTCATAATGTTTCAAGTAAATTTACAATTTTGTGTTGGGCCACATTCACAGCCATCCTAGTCTGCATATGACACGTGAGCCACAGGTCAGACACCTTCTAGGCCCTAAACCATCCTGGCTACCTATTCCAGGATTTGTGGCCCAAGATAAAAAAAAATTGCACATCCTCCAACTCACCTTCCACCTTTTAAAGGGCTCACCATGCGGTTCATGGCAACACGGGCCACACACCTTCCCCCTCCACGTGTGCCCACTGGTTGGGCTCACCCACCCTGTCCGAGCTGCCTTCAGTGATGGGTGTTGGCAAATGGAGCCGTAGGAAATGTGCTGGTGGTGAGAGGGTGTCGCCCAGTCCCTCCTGTCACCACGCTCACACCCAGGCACAGCTGGGAAGCAGAGGAGCCTAGGTGACAGCAGTCACGTGTGTGAGCCCAGCTGAGCCCAACAGAAAAACCGGTCACCTGAGCTCATCCGGCCTAAACTGCTAACTGACAGGATCATAAGGAGAAAAAAACACACATAGTTATTGTTTTCCATTTCTAAGTTTTGGTGTGGTTTTGAGCATCAGAATCTAGGTGACAACAGCACTGTCATTGGAGGTCAGCAAGCGGGACCCTGGAGCTGCCTGACTTGGGGGGCCCTGCACCTCGTAACTCCTTCCTCAAGGTGTGTCAGCCTCCTTAGTGGCTGAGACCAGGCGGGGCACAAGTCCGTTTCTTGCTTCTGGGGTGCTCTCTGACTCCCCAGTAACACCTCCCCCTGACAAAGGAAAAAAAGTCTGTAGAGTGACCAAAAACAGAACTAGGAATGAAAAAGGAATCATTTTATATATAAAGTATTATATATATATAAATATTGAAGTAAACTAGAAAGATGCATATGTTCTCAAAACAAAATATTAACCTTGTAGTATGCTATTTGTCCCCAAATTGATCTAAAATTTTAATACCATTTCAGTGAGAATTCCCCCCAAAATGATTATTTTAAGAACTGGACAAAACTGTTTTAAATTTCATATAAAAGGATAAATGCTCAACCAAAGTGAAGGGAATTATGTTAAGAAAAAAGAATAAAAATGATTTTCATTATTTGATATTTGAAAGAACTATAAATTTGCTACAGTGAAATTGAAATTTATTAACCTAGGAACAGACACTGGATCAACAGAATAGAAAAGACAACTCAACCTGTCCCCCTAGAGGTGACTGTAACATATGAAAATAGCATTACATCGGTTCAGAGAGACTAAAACGGGCTTGGTGATGCTGATACTGACATTACGGTAGCTCCATATGGAGGAAAATACATCAAATTCTCCATCACATTTAAAGGTTTAAATGTAAAGTGTGTATAGAGACAGATACAATGTTCCTATGAACACATGGAATTTTCCTACATATGAATGAAATTAAAGTTTAGAGAAAAAAAATAACAGAAAAACAAACTTGGAAAAATATTCCCCAAAATAAAGAATTGTAAATACTATATAGCACATCTGACATACAAAGCAGTGTTCTGAGATTTTTCTGTTTTAAGTTACATGTTCCTCACAGCAATCCTTTCACGGAGTTACCAGTCTTCTTAAACCTACTTACAATATCTCTTTTCTAATCACAGAACTTCAGTGGCTGGGGCTGCACCCTGCCCGCCCGTGCCACAACGAAACACAAAGTTCCTTGAAGTTCAAAGTCCTTTACCATGATCCAGGGTCCCTTGGCGGTCTTATCTCCTAGCTGAATCTATTCTAGGTTTTCCTTTCTGTGCTTACTTCGGAAATCAATTCCGCTGGGTTTACCTTCTTCACTACACTCATTTCAGACTTGAAATCTGGTGTTTTTCTCACACTCGGCTTCTTCCATGTCATCTCTCCTGATCTCAGATGTAATCTCAGGTATAACCTCACCAATAATCAATGCACTTACAAGTGTCCTGATGCTTTCCTTGCGTACGTGCTGTGAATGTCCTACTGCAGGGTACACTCTGGTCAGGGAGAGTATGTGTGGCTCCTCTCTAAAGCATCTGGGACAGAACGACTGCCTGAGCCGTGTCTATCGAACCCAGTGCATCAGTGAAGGAGGGGGGAGGTTCCTGCTAGGCTTACCAGTATTTTCGATTCAGGAGTGTGTGCTGGCTTCTCAGAGCCTCTGTTCTAAACGTGCCAGCGTGGAATATGAAGCCAGAAACAACTTACTGTGTCAGCCTTTCACAGCTGGACTCTTTTATGTGGCTTCTTTCCCGTTTAATTATTTTTTTAAGATTTATTTATTTATTTATTTTTAGAGAGGGAAGGGAGGGAGATAGAGAGAGAGAGAGAGAAACATCAATGTGCGGTTGCTGGGGGTCATGGCCTGCAACCCAGGCATGTACCCTGGCTGGGAATCGAACCTGCGACACTTTGGTTTGCAGCCTGCGCTCAATCCACTGAGCTACGCCAGCCAGGGCTCCCGTTTAATTATTGATATTCCCTTGAATACATGTGCATTTCTCAACCTCCAGTTATAGTTCTGTCTCTTCTAATATTCCACAGATTTTTTGAAGGCAGGGGCTGTGTCATAACAGTTCCGTATTTTTATGGATAAACAGTCCAGGGAAATAGTAGCTACTCAAAAAAATTATTACATGAGTAAATGATGTTCCTATCTCTTCAGTGACCACAATGCAAGGGGCTCCTTGAAGCTCTGTTCAAAGAAACACTACACTGACCTGTGAGGCTGCCTCTGGCCATACTACCTGGAAGGAACCTCACCTTGAATTATAAATGCATTATTTGGGTCACTTTAATTTGGAGATTTTAACCCAAACTCTGTAGATGCCTTAATTTCACGTGACTCAGATATCTCTTCCAGAGAGGAGAAAAGCGCATTAAAAATCGAGCTACCCCCTACATTTCATTTTCTGTGTCTGGCCATGGACTCGGCCTTGCCCAAACTCAACTGCCCCCTCTGCCCCAGTGACGGAACTGTGTGTGGCCTCACCATTTCCAGGATCCCATGGCCCGATTTTTATCCTGAGGATTCATTGTAACACCGTAGTTTTTTCAGATTCTAATCATTTACACACGTGAATCATCGTTCTTACAAACCCCAAAGGTCCAAGGAGTCAGGAGAGCCTGCGACCAGTCTCTCCTTATGTTTTTTCAACACTTAGTGCAATGGGCAATGAAAACATGTAAACATTTATTTAGCAAATAATTATAATTTAATGGATGTTTACTGTAAAAGATAATTTTTCTAGTTTTTTTAAAGATATACTTTTAAATTTGTGTTCTTATCAGTTTAATTACTTATATTCCCTCAACCACATGTATATTTCTCAATTTCTATTTATAGCTTAAATACTTGCCTTATATAATTTTATTATTTTGTAATTATGTACAATGAAACATTTCAAAAGCTCCTTTGTCTATCTGGAGATTCTGTCTTAATTTCTGTATTAAAAAGTCCCAACCTGTTCAAGTCTACTATGATTTTGGACATAGAAGAACTTATTAAGTAGAATTTAAGGTAGAATCTTAAGATAGATAAATGAACTTTCTAATGCTTTATCTCGCATAATGATAAAGTAATACTAAAATTAGACAAGGCAAGCATTAAAAATCATGTTACCAAATTATGTTAAGAGAACCAGGACTCGGGAGCCCACCCGTCTATTGCCCATACTTGCGAGTGCAGACTTTGCCCGGTCGATACACTCGGGAGGCCAGCTTCTCCACCTGTGGGTGGAAGCCGGACAGGAGACGCTGCCTTTGCTCTCAGGCCGCCACGATGCTCTGTGACAGGGCTTTGTGAGTGGCAGGTGGTTTGAAAAGACCCAAATTTTGTAACAGGCAAGATGAGCTGTGTGCTAAGACCTGATCTTCTGCAAGATGTTAATGAGCATTTTGTTAAATAAAATACAAATAACGTGGACATCTCTGTTTGAGAAATGTTACGTAAGACATTTCATTTCTGGAAGATCACAATTCATGGTGCTGTGTTACATAGTACGAATGTGCCCATGAAAAAAAGTCTTGCTTAACTTTTGTAACATTGTGTTTACCATTGTGTCTTTTGATCAACAAAAGACATCCAATTTATTTAATATCGTATGTTAATGGCTGGAGAAATTGTTTTTCTACACCCAGTTTAAGCAAGTTTGGACGAGACACTAAAAATTTCATCTTTCATTTAAATTAGAAAGAAAAAACAGCAAACATGTACTATCTAGTGGAACATTTTAAAGTGCAAAATAGCAACACTGTCTGCACAAATTACTACTAGGGACTTAGTTTCACCAGTGGGGGGAATATTCCCTCTTTGGCCCCGGTGGTGCTGTACAGATTTTGCTGGAACAGTCATTTCCTCAACGACACCCGCATGGCCCGAGGAGTGAGCGCTCTGCTCAGTGTACTTAATCCACTTCCAGGATGCAGTTTACACGCTAGAGTCATCAGGGTGGATATTTCTGGCTTTTCTTAAATCTGTAAAACTTTGAATGATGCACAAAGGATAAATTATCAAGCTGTACAGACTAACAATCCACAATTTAGTGCGGACGTTTTTCCTTTTAATTTTGAGGGTAAATTGTCACATGGCTTTGTAAAATGCGGCATGCACACGTCGTCTCTTACATGATTTAAATAAGATTTTGAAATTCTTTGGGAGAAATAATGCATTGTTTTTATTCTTTATATTTGACTCCGGGGGGAAAGGACCAATGATTCAAGTGCCCTTTTAATGGTATTTGCACCTCAGGATGAGAGTGGCTGCTCCCAAGTCACCCGTTAGAAACCTGTGTGTTTACACGAAGCCAGAGAGATGGAAAGTTTAATACTTTATCTGTACCTAAGGCTTTAGGGAAGAGGTAAACATGGGAGAAAATTATATTTAAGTGGAAAAATAATACAGTAAAGTTTTTGGTTTTATCTTATTCCTCTCCGGTATATGAAAATATAAACCTTTTGAGTTTTTGCTTCTTCCAGTGCTTTTAAAAGGGATGATTCTTGTTTAGTTCACATTCAGGAATAGTCTTTCCCAAGTGTGCTTCTGCCTCCTCTCCATGGAGGCACACTGTGGAGTCCCAGCAGTAAAAGTTGGTGTCTGGTGCAGGGATTTCAAACACCAAGCTGAGCCTGCTTCGCTGAGACGTCCAGAGAAAGAGGGATGCCCACAGTGTTTGCAAAAGCGTTACTGGTGGTTCTCAATTGCCTACGGGAAGGCGGGAGCTCTCTTGGTGCCATTTTATCAATGAGCAGGGCGAAAGCACAGCCTTAAAGAGAAGTGTCTTTCTGTGGGCACCATGCTCAATAAACGTCTGCTAAAAGCATGAATGATGATTTGCTCAAAAAACTACTGCACAATGCTATTCTTCCGTCCTCTCTCAAACAAACGATAGCAAAGACAAAAGAACACCTCTGATGTCTCTCACTTCGTCTCAGGTCCAGCTGGGCCTCCTTGGGTGACCACAGAAGGCCTTTCCTAATTCGGGTTTGGATCCTCTGGCCATGTGGTGGAGGAGGCAGCAAGGAGAGGGTAGTGCTGGGCAGGGACATGTGACAGTGACTGCGTGAGTTCGTGCAGGGTCACCTGGACAACGAGCTGGCTAGGACCCAGCCTGTCTCAAGGCAAAACATAATAAGAGTTGAACAAACGAAAGTTCAGAAATCAGAGGTACAGCTGGGTTCAGAATTCTGTCCACAGTTGAACAGGCTGGCTTCGGGAGGAAAGGAGATCCAAATTGGCCACCTAAACTCTCACAGACAGAGGAGCAGGCAGAATTAGCAAAAAGGGAACGTGAGGATGTAAAGAGGTTGTCGGTGGCTACAAAGACATGAAATTAACATCAGATGTGGCGGAAGTCTTCTTGAGAGAGACTGTGGACAGAACATTGTTGGGTGTTTCCTCAAGCCCAATGTTAGAAATATGTTTTATTTTTCCCCTGAACTGAACTAACACAACCATGTAAGCTGACTGCATTAATGACAACAGGTTCCTATGCAAAATGGCTTTTTGTTGGTGGTGTAGCACATAAAGTGAGAAACACTGGCACCAAACAGCTTGTCCCCTTCGTCTGGGAGCCCTGCTCCCCGTGCTGGGTACCCAGGGTTCTTCCTGCAGGTTGGGCATGCCCAGTGATGGAGACATTGGAGGTAACTCCTTCTGAACAGGCATCATTGCACCCTTACTTTGGGTGCTTTTTTCAGTGAGGCCTGAGCATCCTATGTAGACGAGCAGGATGGACACCGTCTATGACCAGGGGCTAATTTTCTTACGATCTCCCTTCTCTTTTTGTCGTCAGAAACTATAGTTTGCTTCTCACTGGCTAATCTCTCCCAAGGGTGTTATTTCAGAAACAAGCCCTAATTCTTTCATTCTTCTATTTTTTCAAATTATGGGACTACTTAGCAATACCATAAAAGAAAATGTACTATTTAACATAAGCTGATAAATACTATTACCTGTATTATCTGAAACAAAGTATAATAAGTTATAGAAAGCATCAGGATTAATGGTATCATACTCCCATCCTTTGTCAGGATCAGGAGGAACTACTTGTAACCAAGGGAACATAAACCGACGCCACCCTAGATGAATGGGATGGGGAGGGCCGATTCTGACTCCTGTGGCGCCTCTTCCTATGTAAACAGAGCATCTTCAGGAGCAAGCACTCCCGAGGGCCATGCGCTCCTGACACCCACAGTGCCAGCCCTGCGGTCCCCAGAGGGCAAAGCCAGGGACACACACACACCAGAAGAATGTTCATGCCACCCAACAGGTGGGGAAAGGTCGCCACCAGCACTTTCATCCTCCTTCTTGGGTCTATAGTTCTCCCACTGCTTCCAAAATGTTAGATTTTGCAAGACATAAAGAGGGACGGAGGTGATGAAAAAATTTTCCCCTTGCAAGTGGGGGAGAATTTACTAAAGAAAGGGGTAGAAAACAGTTGACCAGAAACACTTTGAAAGAGGCAACCAAATGGGTAGGAAGTTTAGTAGATATAGAGATTGTCTCCCCAAACACTCATTGGCAATACCTTTTGACATGCTGTCTTATATTTTAAGGGTTAGAAAACTAAAGAAAAAAAATACTTTTGTGATACCCTCATTGCTGAGGCCCTGGCAGTAACTTAATCCCTGTCAGTGTCATGAACTGAGTGATGTGGGTGGAGTAGGAGAAAAGATGTGAGGCATCAATCAAGCTAGCGGGAAATGATGTTGGAGCCAATAGTCGTAGCAACTTGATGACTTGGCTGACCACTGCCTGCTTTGGCCGTTCCCTATCCAGGCACAGAGGCATTGCTCTGGAGCTAGCGCCAGTGCAGAAGTTCTCTGACCTGTGGCTTCCCGATCAGTGGGAGAAGGTAGTATCTTTCTTGGTGGTCCAGCTCGGTGGTGAGTCATTGTTGGAGGCTCTGTGTGTACAGTGCATGTTTTCAGCCCTTATAATAATTCTGCAACACATTTCTACTCAGTAATTAATTCTGTTCAACTGGTTAGAGTAATTTAATTTGTCTGAAATTAAGAACTTGTTGCAAGGCGATTCTCTAGGGTCTCTCACATTTGTGTTCAGCTTGCTGCCTTTGTTCCTTGCTGTCTTTGGCAAGATGTTAGCACAGCGAACAGGCTGCAGAGGTAGTGACGGCTTGCCCCTCTGGAGCAAAGAGGAGGGGTACTTTCTGTGCAATGTACTGAAGTCGTCATGTTTGGGAACTGCCCCGGAGAGAGGCCGCATCACAAGAAACTAAGGGTGACCTCGGGTCAACAGTCAACAAGATACTGGATCCTAAAGCCCAGGAACCTGCGTGAGCATGGGTCCCATCCACCATGCATGATGGGCTTGAAGTGGCTCCTTTCCCAGCTGAGCCTTGAGACCAAAGCAGCCCTGGGAGAAACCCTGACTTCAGCCTTGTGAGAGGCCCTGAAGGAGAGGACCCCACTGAACGGTGGGTGCATTTCTGACCCACAGATGCTCTGAGGTAGTTAGCGCTGCTGCTTTAAGCTTCCACATCAAGGGGATGACTTCTTTCTTATACAGGGACAGATAGTGCAAATATTCCTTATCTGAGCTTCTGGCCTCGGTGATGGATAGCAACCAAAAGATGGAGGAACCCTGGGTCTCTGAGTCCTTATTTACAAAGAAGCTGCCTGACCAGAAATACCTGGTCAGGACTTGTTTTGGACTTGGATGTGACTGAGACTTTAATCACTAAGTCACTGACATTTTGTGGTTGATAAACAGAAAAACTAGAATCACTTACCGTAATGACACAATCTACTTTCCCTCAGATGTTGTGTTATTCGCTTGGCATATTCCCGACCCAATAGTGTGCTGGGCAGATCTCCCCCCATTTTTCAAAATGATTCATTTTCATCTTTTCAATGTTTTCTCTTCTATTGACTTGAAAGTTATACATTATACTCTATTTTTTTCTAGTGCCTGCCCTTAGCATTTTAATTCATGTATGTAATGTGTCATTGAGTAAGCAGGAATCATAAACCGTAATCAGAAAGCAGCCGCATATTTGTCTCCTACTATTTCTGAAAACCCAATTCAATGAGGAAAGCGCACTCCTGCTCCTAAATAAAACTGCAGGCGATGCGTGGCTTATCTGATAATTCTTAGGTAACACATTGTCTTATAATAACTTTAAAAGAAAACAAATTTTAAAAACTAAAAGGCTTGGTGTGTACTGTTACCAAATTCCTCAGGCATTTCTAAACTACCCAGAGTTTGAGAACAACACAAACAATTTAGAACTTAGCATGTCCAATCCGGTGTGTTAATCTCCGTATCAGTCATCCTGTAGAGAGAAGTCTCCTCCCTCCCCCCCAATAAGATAGGGTGCCCTCTGCTGGAGGAGTATGGTACTTACTTTCTCTTCAGGAGTTGGAGTGCATCCCTGTCTCTTCTTGACAAGTTTCTGATTGACCTAGTGTCAAAGCAAGAGGAGGAAGATTAAAAGGAGAGCAGGTTTGATTGCCAGGCTTTAAATTTTACATGTGTATTTTACCAACAAAATATTTATCAGTATAGCTATCTCCTTCCTATCTGAAGAGTATGAGAACTTTAGAATGTTTTAGTGTTCATTATCTTAGGCAATCATGCATGTTAATATTGTCTAATGTTTAAGCTTATCTATATTTCTAATATTACCAAATTGGTGATAGTCGTTATCACTATATGCAGTCAAGTTTAGCCACATGTCTCAAGTGTTTTGTTCAGTATTACTGTTGACTTATTGAGGTTTTGCTCATGTGGTTCCCAGTTGTTTTATTTAGTAGTACTTTTTGCATTTCATTGCACTTCAGAAGTCTTCTCTGAGTTCTTTGCTAACATTACTCCCCACTCTGTCCTCCACATGACCACCATCCTAAATTCTAGTAGGAGAGAGCACCTTTGCCTGTTTCTCCCTCACTGTCTTTCATTTAAAACTTTTTTTTAAAACTCAAGTCTTTCCTTTATTTTTTAATCCTCACCCAAGGATATGTTTATTGATTTAGAGAGAGACGAAGAGAGAGGAAGCGAGAGAGAAACAATGATCAGTTGCCTCCCGCACATGCCCCAGCGGGGGATTGAAGCCACAACTTTTTGGTGCATGGGACGACAATCCAACCAACTGAGCCACTCGGCCAGGGCCTCCCTCACTCCTGGAGGAGCTTTCCACTGGCTGCGGACTTTTAGACTGTCATTATTTTCTCTCTACCTCTTGAGTATATAGTACACCCTGTACTGTGTGCCTACCCAGTATCCATTTTTGCATTTTCTCTTGGTGAGAGAATACTAAAGGCACACGCTAGCTGAACACCTTCATTCTCTGGCTTCATAGCTACTAGGGGTGGTCTTCAGCACAACTCTTGCTAATACGATGTAAGTGAAACTGACTGGTCACTTCTGTGAAGGGTTTTATTTTCATGACAAAAGCAGATAGATAGTGTTGACAAAACCCTACACGCCTTCTCACCTTGGATGTGTATATGGCCTCTGTGGCTGCAGCAACCAGCTGGTGACTTTGAAATGACAAGCATGAGGAAGCACTAGAATTTCAGAGATGCCAACTCTGACATCGCTGAGCCACTTAATTAGTGCCTGTGACCGCCCATCCAATTCTATATTAAAAAACCTTGTATTTTACACCATGCTACATGTGATGCAACATGTAAGTTCATTTCTTTGCACCTTTGGACTCACTTTTCTCTCTCTGCTCTTCTCTGCCTAGCATGCTCCTTGGCCGCTCAAAATTTACTTCTTTTGTGAATATTTCCTGACTCAGGCAAAAAAAAATTCATTTTCATCTGTGTTCTAGCAACGATATATTCATGTCTTATTAATGCTTATCACATTATATTGTAACTCATTCTGTGAGTCTGCCGCTCTAAACAGGTTGTCCGCTCTTCAAGAACAGGTGTCAGAGTTTCTGTAGCAACAATACTGCTCCCTTGTCCACAGTTTCACTTTCTGTGGTTTCAGTTCCCTGCAGTCAACTGCAGTCTGAAAATATTAGATGGGAAATTCCAGAAACACACAATTCATAAGTTTTCAGTTGCACACCACTCAGAGTAGCGTGATGAAATCTCTCAGGGGGTCACGCCATGGATGTGACTCCTCCCTTTGTCTAGCGTCTCCACACCATACACACCGCCCACTCATTGGACACACGGTAGCCATCTCGGTTACCAGATGGGCTACTGTGGCATGATAGTGCTTATATTTAAGATACTCTTATGTTCATGAATAATGACCCAAAAGCACAAGAGTAGCAATCCTGGCATTTTGGACATGCCAAAGAAAAGCTACAAATTGTTCCTTTAACTATAGCAGTAAGTGCAGGACAATAAAATACTTTGAGAGAGACAATATTCAGAAAACTTTTACTACAGCAAGTTGGTATAATTATTCTATTTTATGATTAGTTATTGGTATTAATCTCTTACAATGCTTAACTTATAAATTAAACTCTACCATAGGTCTGTATGTATAAGAAAAAGAGTGTATATAGGGTTTGGTACTATCCATGGTTTCAGGCATCCGCTGGGGGGCATGTTGGGACATGTCCCCTGTGTACAGGGGGGACCAGCGTGTTTTTTAACACCAGTAAGTGCTTAGTAGCTGCTCATTAAATGAGTTCATCTGTGCCTGATGGGCTTGGCTGCCTTGCCCAAGGACAAAATGTGTAACTGTGACTTCTTTCCCCTCTGGCCTTCCTTTGCTGAGTCTGTTTGGTCTAGTGGCTCTTACTGGCGAGAGAAGACGGTGCTCCTGCAGGTATCTCGCAGCATAAATAACCCCCACAAACCTCTCCAGAGGTGATTGCAAGAGGGGTGCAGTGTGCTCCTGATGAGCTCTCTGTTCCTGGCATGTTACACAGGGTATTACTGTTAGTAACGCTTTAGTTCTATTCTGTCCTCCAAATACGAGGTTTCCCACAAGGGGACGAACACGATTTTAACATCTGTGAGGGGAGAAGAATGATTCTCATTATCCAGCACAGACCTGGAGAATAAAAACCAAGACAATATTAAAGAAGATTGTCTAGGTGTAAATTTCACCCCTTCAAAATGATTTTATTATTTTACCATGGAGGTTTATCAGGCCAGAGAATATTTTTCTTTTAATAGATTTCAACGAGCTTTTAAGCTAGGATTTTGTTTAACATTTGGCGATTTGCTTTCTTTTCTGGGACACTGTTTATGATTTAAAAATCTCTTTGTATTTATAATCCAGTGAGCCAGGCCCTGATGATTAGAGAACCTACGGTGAAAACCCAAAGACATCTTACTCTAAGGGATTCATAACTAAAAGATGAAGGTAAGACAGATGGAGAAGCAATTTACTTAGGCTAAAATAATTTAACCTTGGCAGAGTAAAACTGTATTTGGAAAATGATACCTCAATACTACTAGACTAGAATAAATAAACCCTATCATGATTTTAGACTGGACATAAAATATAATCAGTCCTTGCTAGAGAAATATTTGAGAGATTGCTAAATTCTCCTTGAGTTGTCATTCCTTGAGTTTTAATATATATTCAAACTACAACGCCTTTATGCATGATATGTTTTATTTACTAGTTGCTGTATTTACTACTTTTTATTTTCTGCCACCAAAAAATATTTTTGTTCTTCAATACAAATATCTTATTTCTTTCTTGTTCTACTGTAATTGTTCTTTGTTTACTAGCTTTAATTTTTTAAAAAAGCTTCAAGTTTTGATTTTGTTCGCATTAAAGCAGGAAGTTCCACATGAGATCCTACAAACAGAAATTTCTGCAGGAGCTGTGGAGGCGATTTGAACAGAAGAATGGGCCAAGTGCAGACCACTGGGGAGGGAGTTGGTGGGGACTGTCGGGTCAAAGAACACAGACATCATCAACAGCACATAGCTGCTACCCAGCTCTTGCTAATTTTTAATGGATTGTTTATTTTTTTAAAACAGGATATGCATCCAGATATCTCTGTGATATTTTCATGAAAAAATGCTGCCCTACCTAGACATTGCACACCAATGACTCAACACCACAAAGTGACAGGTAAGGGAAGAACACATCACTGCCTATGAAGCAGTGCTGCAGAAAGTAAGTAAATTAATAAACACATCAACTGTGAAGGCCATGCAACTTACAAGGATACAGAGAACACAGGAACTCCTTCAACTACACCACGGGGATGCGGTCCGCACAAGCCAGCCTGTAGGGAACTACAGGACCAGCACCACCGTTTCTTCACACAAATAATTGTAAGGGAACAAAAGAGGTGGAGGGCAAATTTATAGACTGAGTGATTTAAAATATACATAAACCAATTACAGTGTGTGAACCTATATAGGTCCTGATTTTTTTAAATTATAACTTACGGGGCATACTGTCTGGACAATTGATATCAAGGAATTATTGTTGATTTTTAAAAAGATTTTATTTATTTTATTTTTAGAGAGGGGAAGGGAAGGAGAAAGAGAGGGAGAAACGTCAATGTGTGATTGAGTCTCATACACCACCTACTGGGGGCCTGGCTCACAGCCCAAGCACGTGCCCTGTCTAGGAATCAAACCAGCGATGCTTTGTTTAGCAGACCAGCACTCAATCCACTGAGCCACACCAGTCAGTGTGGAATTATTGTTGATTTTTAAATATACGATAAAGTTAATGTGGTTATGTTAGAAAAGCATCCTTATCTTTAGTGATACATATAAAAATATTTATGGATAAAACTTTAGAAATGCCTTCACATTTTAAAAACAAAATACTGGGCAAGGCAAATGTCTTGTGCCTGCAAACTCCTGGTCTGTGAGAACAGATGCAACTAATCCACAATTTGTCTTACTATGCATCATCAAAAACTAGAATGTATTAATTATCCTTAAGAGATATAAAGACATTTAGGCCACAATTTTTACCTGGAGAAGATGAGATATATGACTCCAACTTTATAAAACAATACAGTATCACTACTCTCTCATCTGCTGGTTTAATGTTCAACTCCCTACCTTATCCTCCAATTCTCCTTGGGGATTTTGACTCTCTAGGCTCTACCAACGGAATAGGGCACAGTTTACTCTCCTGAGTAGACAGGCGAAATAGTTTCCCTTTGCACGGGCTTCTTCCTCTTTTCCTTTTTCTTCTTCATCTTTTCCTTTTCATCAGATTTATCATGATATATGTGTGTACAATAAAATGTACCTTAAGTAATCCGTTCAATGAATTTTGATAAATGGCCATCCCCATATAATTGTCACCACAGGTGATATAGGACATTTCCGTCACCTTCCCTTATGCTCTTGGCAATCAACAACTTCTCTGACGCCAGAACCGGGCAGCGGCAGGTCTGCTTTCATTACTAAAGATTAATTGCACCTATTCTAGAATTTCTTACAAACAGAATCATGCAACTTCTCATCTTTGACTTCTTTCACTTTCATAAGTATTTTGAAATTGCCACGTATTGATTAGGGAAACAGTATTTCGTTCTTTTTCATGGCTAGTAGTGTTGTATTGTATGAATGTATCACAGTTTGCTTATCCATCCACCTGATAATGAACAAATGTGGGGTTTTTTTTTGTTTCATGTACAACTATTGTTTGAAGTTTTGATGTCTCTTGGGTAATTACCTAGGCACAAACTTGCAGGGTTCATTGGTAAGAGAGGAAAATGGAAAATTGTTTCCCAAAGTAGTTGTATCATTTTGCATTCCCACCAGCAATATCTGGGAATTTTAGTTCCTACACATCCTTGTCAACACTCAGTATTGCTAGACTTTTTCATCTTAGCCATTCTAATGGGTCTATAATACTTTATTATTTTAGTATTACTTTCCATTATGAAAAATAATAACTCCGTATGGTTATTAACCATTTATATTTTCCTTTGTTCAGTGTCCAAATCTTTTGCCAATTTTGAAAATATATTTTGGTCTTCTTATTCAGTTGTAAGAGTTCTTTATATATTATGAATACAAATATAAAATATATGTCTGATACATGTATTCCAAATATGTTTTCATCCATACCTTGCCTTTTTATTGTATTAACGGTATATTTCAAAGGGCAAACATTTTTAATTTTGATGAGGTCAAATTTGTTTGTTTTCTTTTACATTTTTTCCTACAAAATGATTGTTTACCTCAAAATTATTAAGATTTTCTTCTGTTTTTTTCTACAAGTTTTATAATTTTAGTTTTTACAGTATATCCTATCCATGCCCTGTTTTGAGGTAATTTTTTTTGTATATTGTAAAAGTTAGGGTCAAGGTTCATAGTTTTTCCATAGTTGTTTCAATATCATTGCTTAAATAGATTATCATTTCACTTATTGAATTACCTTGGAGCTTTCTCAATGATCAATTAATTGTATATGTGTGAGTTTTTTCCGGACTCTGTTCTACAGATCTTTATTTTATTATTACACTAATAGAACATTTCTTGTTCTTTTAAGTGCTACATCTTGAAGTACATTGTTTATAAGTCATTTGCATGTTCAAGTAAAGTTTAGAATCCATTTAATAATTTCTACATTTTGGCTACTGAGATTTTAATTGGGGTTGCATTGAATATATAGATATATTTGAGAGAAGTGACATCTTAACCACATTGAGGCTTTCAGCCCATGAAATTGGCATATCTCCATTTATTTATCTTCTTAATTCTTTTAGCAATGTTTTATAGTTTTCTGAGTAGAGGTCTTGCCCATATTTTGTTAAGTTTATCTCTAAATCTTTCATGTTTCATATCGATATAGATTTCCTGCCAACATAGTCTATAGTATCTTACCTGAAAAACAGTAAATGTCTCCCCAAAATATATAAGCTGTGAGCTGTATATCTGTCTATCTATCTATCTATCTATCTACCTACCTATCTATCTATCTAAGATTCACATTAATGATCAGTGTGTTAAGTGCTCTGAAAAGTTTTATAATAAAGGTATCCCTTTAATTTGGTTTAACTAGGTGATTCCCCAAAGAATTTGACTGTGGATGCTTTTGGCTTACTCCCCATTAATATCTTACCTAATTAAGGTTCTCAGGAACTCATTAGTCAGGAATAGAATAAAATGCCAAGATGGAGATGAGGTCCACCCTAGGGTGCGGATCACGTGACAGTGTCCGCCTTTGAAGATGCGTCAGAATCCTGGATTCTCTGGGTCCGTAGGAGAAAGTGAGCCAACAGGCCACGCAACTGGTTTTGTGAGTTAATCATTTAATGTTTAGTTTTTTCCAGGATCTTGTTTTGTTCTACCAGTCACTCCATCCTTCAGAGGTGTGGGTTAATTACCTGACTGTCAGCAAAAAGAAACTCGAATGATTTCCGTACTGGCACTGTTAAGGTCTGATAACACAGAGTTAAGGAGAGTCTCCGAAGGGCGCGGGAAACAACCGAAAGCCTGTCCTCCCGATCTTTTCGCGCAGAAAGGAAACACAGCCTGGAAACCCGGTTTGGAGATAAGTGAAGAATGGATGGAGGTGCTTATCTTGTCAAAGTGAGGTCTTAATACCGACACGTATATTACATAAAATAAAAACGGTGCTTAAAGGTTTGAAAAATATGCCTGGAGTGTCAGCATTTAATAAACCCAAGGTGACAGTCGAGATTTAAGTAGAAACATTTTGACTTCCGCTTAGAAGGAACTTGTCTGTAATATAACAAGGCTATTTTTGGCAAAAAATCAATGCAGAAAGATAAATAGATGAGTTAGGTCTCAGAAGTGCTAACTTTTTTTTCAAGATGAGTGTTAACCTTTACCACCTCCACTGGCAGGCAGAACATTGTTAGCGGTGCAAGGAAAACATGTATTACATGGAGAGATTATCAGCAAAGGGCTTGGGTTCAGGGGCGAGAGAGGAGGGAGATTGTGACAATATGAATAACTAACACCAATATCATAAGAGAAGAAGAATATGCCTCCCCTATCTTATTTTACACTCCAGAGAGTTATTGCTGCATGTATCATATACACCTCAGATTCTGCTTGCACACAGCTAGGCCTGCCATCTGCCGCTGGTTCTTGTGCCACGACCATGCTCCTTCTCTTCTCCACAAGCAGACTTGACCTTGAAGCGTAATCCACATTTGTTTTCTGTTCGTTTTCTTGTGTTTATTGTTTCTGAATACCCTGTCATTCTCCGGCTGTTTCTGTGTGACTTCACCTCCTTTGTAAACCCGTGAAAACCTTGTACTCTCCAGTGTTGGAGGCACGGTGAGCGTCTTCAGCGACAGACACTTCCCCAGAGAGAGCCCGTGCATGCTTTCATTTAAACTCCCCCTCAGTGCCGAGAAGGAAGCATGACGAAATCACTGTTCACAACTAAGCACATGCAGTTTTAGAGAGGTTCAGTGTCTTGCTAACGATAACATAGCTTTGCTGGTAAAACTGGTGTTTGATTCCACCTCTGAATGCAAACCTGTGTCCTGGTTTTGTATCTGGTTCCCTACATGAAGGTGATGCATTTTTTAGAGGCTTAGAGCTTTTATGGGATCTACAGGTGACACCACATATATTTTCTGACCTCGTTTTCTTTCTATTTCTGAGTAGCAACCAAAATGAGCATATTGATGGAGCCTCAAGACATGTCTGAGGCTGTGTTTTCTCTGGAAAAAAATACTTATTAGGTATCTGCTGGTGGAAAGCAGAGGCAAAGAACAGAACAGAAATTTAACTTCTCTAAAGGCCTTGGCAAAGACCGGACCTCATGATACCTGAGGTGGTTGAGAGAGCTATTCATGTGCATCTAATCTAAAATACTCATAAGCCATTCTAAGAGACTTTGTCTTTAATGAAAGTGTGCCACAGGTTTCCTTCAAGTTTCCTCACTTATAACTTAGAGAACATGAAGAGAGAGAAGCAAATATTTTCATATATATTTTAAAAGGCAAATGTATCTTGATTTTTTTTCTGTTTTGTAAAAACTTATTTGGTTCTGTGAGTAGCAAATGCAAAGCCTCATATAAAATGCACACAGACCTAAGGCTGAGATGCATCGAAGCTCTTCCCACTAAAAATTCCCCTCCACTCAGCTTCTGTACGAGGTGCCTCTTACAACTTTTATATTTTGAAGTTTTCCTCATATATCATACATACATCTGCAAGCCCAGCTCCCAAGGAAGCAGTGTTGAACTTTTTCTGAAAATATTCTCAAAGGGAGCTTTTGAAGATGAAACTGAAAAAGTTGTTTTGATATTACAGCTGGGAGTCGGCAGTGTATCAATTTATGGCTGTAGGTCATTCAAGAGACACAGGGACAAACCGGTAGACACCATTTCTACCCTCTGGAGGGGACGGTGTGACCCAGGGTGGAAACAGCTCAGAAAGCTTCAGGGGCAGGGAACAGCACGTGGATGCCTCTCCTCTGTGGCAGAAGGGCCCTCTGACACAGTCTAAGTGCAGATTTCATTTTTCAGAGGTGGAGCAGTAGCTCACAGGGGTTAAGTGTACCTGACCTTGGGCCATACAACGAGTTCATGGCCCTGGGTTACTTCGTTTCCCTTTCTCACTTAATGAATGTCCAGCACTTTAATGAATTAAAGAGCAAAACTCATTTTCTTTCACCGGGTCTCGTAGCAGGCAGCATTTACAGATGAATAATTTCTAACACTGAATAAAATGTATGTGTACATTGTGTGTATAAAATATGGGTATATTTTCTTTTTGACAGATACGAACAAAAAGGAAAAAGTAATGAAAGTAAAGAAACTACTTCAGGGGCTCATGCTGTAATAAAATGACAGAAAACATGTGGGGAAGTTTCAGACACAGTGACAACAAAGGTCAACAGTAAGCGGTGCTTTTCCGCCATTGTCGTGAGCGGACTTTCAGTATGAGAAACAGGACGTCAGTTCTTCAGCATTTCTCATTAAAGATTACATTAAAAGCAGAGTAAGTTGGTTATTTAAAGCGCACACAACCATCACCTTCTCATAAACCGGGATGGAAGGAGGCACCGGGAAGAGAAGGCGAGTAGACAGGGAGCAGGTGGAGACACGCTCTGACTGGTCCCCGTTGCTGAAGACACCCCCCTGTCATTCTTGTTTTGTTAAGAGAATGTAATTCAGTATGATTATAAATAAACCCATTATTTTATAAAAGAGTGTAGCAAGTACTAAAGTTTTTTTTTATTTTACTCCTTCAAACCACAAAGATTTTATAAAACCTCGATGCAGGTTTCTAAAAAAACTAGTATATGGTTGAGAAAACCATTGGCTTATCAACCATATTTCCTTTTAACTGTTAGTCGTATTCGTATAGGGTAGATACAAGCATTTGTTTATTTACTCACTCCACAATGATTTTATTTAGAATATACAACACAGGAACCACTTTGATAGACTTTGCAAGTAGCAGGCAAGTGGACTGTGGAACACTGTGACCCAGCTGGGAAAGCAAGCGGAGAGGGCGTGTGGCAGGCACAAGAGGGTGTGCGGGTTGGTATGATGCACTCTGTTCTGCAGTGTAATGGGAACAAACTGAGACTACGTGAGTGTCCTCTAGATTGGTTCCATGGAAACTTTCCTGAGAGTGGACACTTGAGCCTTTAATGATTTTAAAGATGGTAAATATGAATGTCAGTATTTCAATGTGGTGGCATATGTGAAGGTCCAAAATGCCCAGTTTGTTCTCGTTAATCGCTATGAACAACTCTTCCCTATCTTTCCCAACTTGTATAAGCTTGGCAGTGGATTTCAGAGCCTGGATATTGCCTATAATTTTTTCACCTGCCATTGACGTTGCTTTTAGTCGAGTATAATACTTCTTAGATTTACTGAGAACATTGGCTAGTCATAAAAATTTAAGTAAGCAAATCTATCAAAGTGTACACAGCAAAGAGAATTGGTGCTAATCACTTAAGGTACTCAGTGAAACGAGAATTAATGTTTCCAAAGGATATTATTTAACAAAATCTCAGCCTAATGTCCATTGAAACCAATAAGCATTGCAAGATACTTAAGCTGTATTTAAAATCTACAATTTTATAGGCCCTACTTGTTGTCATTCTTTCTAAAAATCTTGGTTTAATTATACACAGGCTTTAAGAATCCCATACTGTCTGAATTATCTTCCTCATTAATATTTTTTGATAAGCTTTGCATCCTAAAAGCTAGAATGTCACAACTATGGTTTCTTATTTTCAAATACTATATTTCTTAGGTCTGACATCATTAACCTTCTATTACTTGGATGTTAATTTTTAAGCTGCTCTCCCAACTACTCCGGAGGCTATCGGAGTTCTAGGCAACAGTGGTCAAGGTCAAACTTCTATCAGGAAAATAAATACATAGAGAGCTAAGTAGGTAGGTCAGTCTGTGTTGTGTTTAAATATATGGTAACCTGCAGGGAAGAAAACAGGTGCATGAATCTGTCGGCCTGTACATTTGCAAACTATTTTCCACTCTAATATTGTTACTCTGCCAAAAAGTAAATCAAACACAAATTGACCAAATACTATAATGAATTTGACTCTTCTTTGGGTTTGCTAACCATTTAAAATGTTACCCTAGCATCAATTTGAATTATTATTTTGCATTTATGAAGCACCAGCTGTGTTAAGACTCTCACTTGACAAAGAGTAAGAATTTGACCACTGGAAGATAACTCCCAAAAAGAACAATCTTCCAGCTTCAGCAGTCTCTTAAGTCAACCAGCTGTTTATGTCCCTGAAGGCAGCTCACAGGACAACTTTAGAGAAAGCTAAGAGAAAAATTTGGAAAGTAACTGATTGGGGTTTGCTGTGTTTTGTTGGGACAGCTTCTCAAACATGACCACACAGCAGAATCTATGGGAGGGCTTGTTCAAGTGTAAGTTATCGGACGCCCCTCCCAGAGTTTTTGATTCCATAGGCCTGGGGTAGGGCCTAAGAATTTGTGTTTCTAGCAAGGTGTCCAATGCTGTTGATGCTGTTGGTCTAGGCGCTCACAACCCCTAGACAACCACAGTGCTATGAGAGAGGACGGACCCAGGCATGCTCACTTTCTGATACATTTTACCCTGTCTTCAAAATATTCCTCATCTCCACCCAGGCCACTCCCCATGCGTCCCCACATCTGTTCCCATGGGACCCACCACTCAGGGTAACTATGAATCTTTCTTCAGGACTACATAGGCTGTGTCACCCTAGGGGACTTTGCCACTCCATTTCCAACTTTGTATGTTTATATTACTAACGTGCTTTCTTTTCCTAAGGAGAAAAATGATTTCCTGAAGAGATGGAAATCATTTTTACCACTTAACAATAAGGGAGCTGGTTAAAACTAAAGCAACTAATTTCTAGTCTGCCAAGTGAAAAGACGGAGTAGCACTTGAGCCTGAAACCTGAAACAGCCGAGAAGGCAGTGGCAGAAATCAGCACTCCGTCAGTGGAAAGCCAGGCCTGCTTTCTTCCTTTTTTCACGTAGCTCATATTCACACCACTGCCTTATGATACTCTTAGAACTACCAACACTGCCATTCTGCATATATCTGTAAACTGCTTTTTCTGAAGAGATGAAGTTAAACTTTCAGCGTGTGTTAACACAAAACCAGCACCTGGTATCTCACTGCATTGAAAATAGATGCTCTCCTTCTTCAAGAGCTGGAAGGTGTGAGGACAGACACAAACAAGATACCGGGTTAGCTCTTCTCCGCACTCTGCCCTCAGCCTGGCTCTTGAAGAAGTGAGTTCACGATGCCAGCTCCTACACGCAGGCTCTCTGTTCAGTGCTCTGACCCGGCCTCCCAAACAGAGGGACCCTGCAGTTGTGGTCCAGGTGGTTTCCTATTGCTGCTGTTGTGATGCAATGTCTGTGACTCCAAAAGTCACGTTACAGACCTACCGCCCAGGGTGACGGTATTTGGAGATGGGGGCTTTGGGAGGTGATTTGGTTTAGATGAGGTCATGAGCATGGGTCCCCATGATGAGATTCCTGTCCTCATGAGAAGAGAAAGACACTAAAGCTCTCTCTCTTTCCTCCATGTGAGGACACAGTGAGACGGTGACTGTCTACAAACCAGAAGACAATTCTCACCAGGAATTGAACCTGACAACACCTTGATCTTGGACTCCCTAGCCTCCAGAACTGTGAGAAATCAATGTGTGCTGTTTAAGGCCCATAGTCTATGGTATTTTTTTTATGCTAGCCTGAGCTGAGTAATATGTTGCCCTAAAAAATTACTTAACTGTCAGCATCTTAAACAAATTATTACCTTAACAATCCTATAGCTCAGAAATCCGATATAGGTCTCACCAGGCTAAAATCGAATGTGTCATCAGGCTGTGTTCCTATTTGAAGGTTCTCGGGGAGGATTCATTTCCTTACTCACTCGGGTGATTGGCAGAATTCCTTTGTAAGACTGAGGGCCACCTGTCTTAGCTGGCGGTGAGTGGAGGACTGTTCCCAGCTTCTGAGAGCCACCCACCATTTCTTACTCCCATCCTCCACTTTCAAAGCCACAAAAACGGGCCAGTCCCTCTCACAGATGAAATCTTTCCTTGTTCCTCTTCTGCCACATCTCCCCGATGCATTCAGGAAAGAGTCTCTGCTTTGAAGGGTACATTGGCTGGGTTCACCCAGCTCAGGCAGGGTAATCTCCACATCTCGAGTTCCACATCTTGTTCCATCGAGTTCCACGTGTTGTCACATCTGCAAAATCCCTTGGTCATGTAAGATGACCTACTCACAGGTTCTGAGAAGTGGAGTATGGATATATTTGAAGACATGGTGTCCCTGTACAATGTCGCCTTTGAGAATGACAGAGAGCACTATTATTAATTATGTCATGGTCATGGGACTACACTGGGAATCAGGCCACTCGGTTTATGACATTAAGACTTAAGGATCCAAAATAAGGTGGGTATGTGGGTGGGTGTAGGGAGTATTTGTAACTGCAGCAAATGAATTGAGCTGTATGATCAGGATATTATCAATTGAGTTAAAATGAATTTTTGGCTTCTGTGTACCAGGGAATGGGGTGTGGGGTGCTAAAGGGATGAGTAGGAACACAAGATACCTTCAAGAAGCTTCCAGCTAATTCCCCATAGCTGTGTTTATAAATGTCCACTCTGACTCCCCAACATGGTCTAGGTCCATAGGAGTTACTGGGGACAAATGATCACTTGCCTGCAGTACAAGAGTGTTGGTTGTAGACAAAGAATAAGTTCTCCTTGACCAGGAAGGCTCTCCTCATCCTCCTGAGTGCAGCAGGATGAGGAGAAACTCTTCTCTAACCCTATAGGCTGGCAAGCCAGGACCACTGGGTATAACTAAAAAGGAGATAAAACGAATGTCTTGTTTAGAACATTCCATTCGTTAAGAAGTAGACTACGGGGTACTCTGCTTTAATTAACCACAGAGCACCACATTAACCTTTTCTTATGTTACTACAAAGTGGCAGCTCTGCTCCCCCAGGTGGAGTTTCTTCCAATGCGTTCAGCTCTCTTTAGGCATATGCATATTGAAAAAGAAATTAAGTATGAAGATACTGTTTCCATTAAAAGGTAATTATGAAACTCAAATTATGCATGTATTCATACATGATTGTATAATGATTTAAAATGAAGCAATTACTTTGAGACATTCATAGGCCCTAGTTAGAAATGCATGCATATTTTATAAGAATTAATGTTTTATATTTATTTACATTTGAATCATTATGCTGTAAGATGAGACTCTTTGGCTTGGGAATCTTAACGTTATTAATTCATTATTGTCTTACTTGTACAAGAATGTCTATGATTCTGAGTTGCATGTGTACTATTTTAATATTGTTGCATTATTTGAAATATTTTTTCATAAACTGTTTTAATTTTACATTAAACTTTGCTATTGCTTATAGATAAATAAATATATTTAGAAGTTTTCATGGTTAAGAGGTGTATGTAAGAGTGGAATAAGTGACAAGGATTTTCACACTCATCACTAATCAAAAAACTGAACATTGTGAAGTATTTTAAGATACTTATATTATATTAAATAAAATTAAAACTACTGACTTCTATTTTTAAATACCATTTTGAATGTATATTATTTTTGGTAGAGCTATAAAATTTGATTTTCATAATTATGACATATATGTTACATGAAAGTGGCTACTTCTAAATTTTAAACAGAACTATAAAATAAAGCAATTGCATCACAGGAGAAATGTGATGGATAGAAAGTCCAGAAAAGGTGTTTCCTGGAGAATGTGAAGACAAAGACCTTGCGCAGAAGTGTAGAGGTCAGCCTCGAAAATGATGTGATTGGTGTCCATGAACATCACTTTTTAGAATCACCTCACAGTCAGGAGAGAACGAACAGCCAGTGAAAACAGCATTCGCCTTACAGAGACAAGAAAGCACAAATGTTGAGTTCTATTATCATTTTGACATTGCACTCTTACAGACACATACATCAATATTCTCAGGATTTTTTTTCAGGTTGTTCAAGTTTCAATAAACACACTTGCCACAAACCACACATTTACCAAAGCATGTGTTCATGCAATGAATGTAATTAGGAAGAAATGAATTTGTTCCATCTAGCATATGAAGCACCACAAAGAGTAAACCACATTTGGAGTGAACGTGAACGTGGCATGTAACGGGGGATGGAAACAGAGCGCTTTGCGGGGAGCAGCTGCGGGAGCGTGGGTGTCGGGCCGCGGCCTGGGCAGGGAAGATAAATGGTGTTGGCTGATGATGCGACATCGGGAAGGTCTGGATCAGCCACATGCTTTCAGAGCCAAGGTTCTGATAGAAAAATTATTCAAAATAGATTTTCAATGAGAAACATTGGACAAATCGTCTTGTAGTGTGGTTGAGCAGATACAAACGAGGGCGAGACATAATCTCTGTGCTAACTGGGGGTGACAAAGAGATTCATAAACCTGAGTAAATCGCAGCACAGGTGCTCCAGGACAGGTGAGTGCAAGATCGTAGGCATTACGTCATGCAGCGTCTGGGTAACTAAGCTTGCATAGCAGCAGGCTTCACAGGTGCAGCAACTTAAGGTTTAAGCAGTCATTTAAGGAGCTCATCAAGTGTAGAATACGGACAAAACACTGCGGGCAGAGAGAAGGCCCTGAGTGCAAGCACAGGAGCCCAGAGGTGCACACAGGAGCTTGGAAAAGGGACAGCAGAGGACAACCAGATGCACAGCTGGACCCACTTATAAAGGGCCTTGACCGTCAAGCGTAGGCTTTGGACTTCATTATGTAGGAATGCAAAAGCATGAAGGATGTTTTTGCGGCTGATGTGTATGTACATCAGGAGTCTGGGGATGGACTGTAGAGAGAAGGGATTTGCAGAACAAGCGGCCTGTTCGAAGGGTTCTGCGATGGTCTAAGTGAGAGCTGCAGAGGGATCCACAGAGAACTGGCATGGCTGGAATAATAAGAGAAAGGCTGGAGAAAAAGGTGGAGATATAATCCAGAGATGGGATGTTGCTAACAGAAAGAGATCATATATGAATAACAGCAAGTTTGAAGACGAGTTGGAAGAGCAGCCAGGAGTCCTGAGTTTGATTTCAGACACGTTGAATTTGAATCACCTGTAGGACATTCCGTTCGATGTATTCAGCAGGCAGTTGAATCTCTGGATCTTGTGCTCAGAAGGGGGGTCGGGTGAGAGATACGGATTTGGGCCTGTGGTAACTGAACCCATGAGAATGGGATGCGACCACCCAGGAGTTGTATGGGGTGGACGGGAGAGCCTATCCATCAAGAGGTGACCCCTGACATTTAACGGGTGAGCGGGTGAAGAGCTGGGAAAGAAGTTAGAAATTAGTTACCGGAAAACCAAGGATAGTCGGGGATGGGTAATGCATTTGTTTTTGAAAGCTTATGCAATTCGCGTGCCATCGGTGTGGCCTGTGTCAGCAGCAAAGTGCCGCCACAAAAAGCGTCAGTATGGTCGTATAACCCCTCCTTTTTAATTGCACATGATTTCATCAGTTCTACTGGTTGGGGATCAGCAGTAATTTTCCTTTCAAGAATGGAGTTGTTGATTTAAAAATAAAAGCATGAAGATGTGGGTCTCTCGTCTGCTGTGGCATCTCTGCTCCGGCATTTCAGGCGGCCCAGCCGCAATGTTAGGAAGTCCTGAAATGCCGTTGCTCAAAATTGCAGCCACAACCCCTGCCTGTCTATTGGGTGATGTGGATGTAACACAGGCAACCAGATGGGTTAAATACTTCACGATTTTTTTGTTTGTTTCTAAACACATATTTTTCTCTGGTCCTTGTCAGCACTAGCAGGAATGGTTTCAAAAATATGTTTATAAAAGCTATGGTGTTAGTTCTCCGCTGTTTATGATTCCTGCACTTACGTTATTTACACAAGCAAACACAGTTTGTGCTGTGCTTAACCACCCCCCTTTATCTTCCCGTTTTATTCATACCCGAGGCATCCCACATTTACGCTTTGTTTTCTTGGAGCACTGTCACCTAAGAAACACTGTCTTGCAACAAGGCAAAATTTTATTCAGCGGTTTTTTTCACTAAACTAACACTTTAATTATTCCTTTATTATACTCTTGCTTTTCTTATGCCTTTGCCAAATTTCTTTTTACTCTCAGTACTGCTTTCTAAAAAAGCTTCACTTTCCTATTATTTGGGCGGTAACTTATGTTTGCTACATGAGGAGGAAGGGAACAGAAATAAAACAGGACACAGAGGCAGCATGTCACCCCACTGCCAGCGTCGTCTTCGGCAAATGTGGTGGAAATTGACAATGGGTTGCCAGACTCAGCATAAGTCACTTTGGCTGAATCCACAGCTTGATCAGTGTCCACGCACAAATCCGACAACCGTCACGCTTTCAGTGGAAATCTGCACTGAGGAGCATCAGAGACGTGTGGAAAAGGCACAACGAGGTGGCACGTTTGCCAGGGTCCTCCTGACCTCCAGGTTTGTCTGTGAACATCCTTGGAGAATTCAGGGAGCTGTTTGACTCTCCTAACCAATGTGAATGAAAGAATTCAGTGCGTTTCTGTAACTCCCTTTGGCCCCCTACCATGAAGGGTAATTAAAGCTTAGCTAATGGAACAAAGATAGAAACAAACTAGAATGTTCAGCACACAAGCCCAGGCAGACTGCCAGTGGGGTGTTTTTTTTTGGGGGGGGGAGTTTGAGGGAGGGGGTATTAATACTGATATTAATAAATGGGAAAATGACCTGTGTATAGAGTTTTTGTCAACCTGAACTTCTGGGTTTCTGCCCAAATGTTCACAGTAAGCCTTTCTTGGAGCAGACTCTTGGAGAAAGTGTCTGTAGACCTGGGGCAGTCGGACACTTGTGAAAAAGGGTAAAGTCACACATTCCAGTGTCTGAGAGGCAGACTCTGAGGGATTAGGAGGCAGGAATTTTATGAGAAACTGTCCTTGAGGTTTTAATCGATATTCACTCACCCACCCAATGATTTTATACTTTAAGCAGAAAATCATTAGCGAAGATTGATATGAGAGATATGTAGAAAAGGCGTAGTGAGAGTCCATGTGCACTTGGGTGACTTGGGAAGGGACAGAAGCAGGACTGGGTAGAGGAGGAGCTGGGCTTCTAATCGTGAATCCCGACTGAGTGATCTCATTATTAAATGTTATAAAAAGTAAAATTCTTTTCACAACAAAATAGTTCACAGCTACTTTTTTTTTCTCCTAAAACTAAACATAGGGAGGGTCTTTGAAAAACAAGAGTGATTCAACAGCATAAGTTCAGCAGGAAGAAAAATGTGTTTCACCCTGCCAGCCTTCCCTACAGAAAGTAATAGAAAGAACTAGTAAGGAACCAGCCTACAGCACCTTAACATACATTTTCTTCCCTTATGTCACAAAATCACAGTGCTGCCTAAGTCACCTGGAGCTGACACTTTCAGACAAAAAAAAAAAATTCCTGAGATGATTTCAAGTAAATAAAATATAAACTTAGTGCTCTCATGGAATCTTAGTTTTCTATAAGTGAGAGAAGGCTATTTTGACAAATTCCCAACCCGTGTGATAATTATTACTTATGGTCATGACGTCATTAGCTGGGCCGTGGCTAGAGGATGAAGAGGCAAAGAATAAACATGAAATGTACAATGTAGTTTCATTGCACATAAAGCAACACATCCCACAGTTGGGGTTTTGAAAAATCCTTTAAGTTTATAAAGATAGTAAGTTAAATGAATCAGATGATCAGAATTTTCGAGGAGGGGGATTTAGAAGTGTTTAAATGAAACCCTTCAATTTTCTTTTCATCTAAAGAAGTACAAATGTTTCAGAAAAGGAATTTAAAATCTTAATATTAACCTACCAAATAATTTGTACCTTAATTTATATTTTGTTAGAGCATGCAAGCAAGCAGAGAGAACCAATGGCTCCTGCATTTTCTTCATTTACTGAATTAAGTGTCTTTTGATGGACCATGTACGACTGTCTGTTGTCATTAGTACTGACTCTGTGTTCTCAAAACATGAAATCCAAGATGACATGTTTTTAAAGGTTACTTGTCACTGTGTCTGTGCTTGTCCAGCTTTCACACTCGTTCCCAGGGATAATAAGGCACTCACACCTGCTGTTTCGGCTTAATATGGACACAGTCAGTGTTACAATATAAGTCAGACGTTATTGCCTCTGCCAGGCTATCCTGAAATATATGTCTTCTGGCAGTAAACTTGAAGAATCATAAGAAAACAATGAGGACACCTAGATTGTGAGTTCGCATTCAGACTGCACAATAAAATGCCTGTCCTTAGTTCTAGAACACTTTCTACACAGAGGGCATTTCACGTTAGGGTCTCGGCAGGGCTCACTTAGATAACACTCGCTTCCATGGCAGTGAGGTCTGCAGGATATTGGGTGGTAACTAGAATGCTGTGTGTGTGTGTGTGTGTGCTGCAAAAGTAAGGTGGTGACACTGGCCACCAGGGGCCAGGCAGGGTCAGTTTGCTGCATTTGACTTAGTCGTGTAGTCACAAAAGCTTCACCTTCTGCCAAATGGCAATGCAGATCTTGGTGACTTAAGAAGGAGCTGGTTGCTTAAAGAATAATAAACTTACTACTGGAGGCTGCTGGCTCACAAGTGGACCATGGCTTCTTTGTAGAGTAGACTTTGAGAATGAAAATAGCTCACGGACATGAAAGAAGAGCCTTCTTGGAACACCAGCAAACATTAGCAATGGTTGTCAAATGTCTTCTTGCTTACCAATGTGACCTTTTAGGCTGATCTTCAAAAAAAGTGTTCACATTCTCATTTGGGGGCAGAGATTTCCATTCTATTCAACGTCAGTTTCCTATATTTTCCTCAATGTCTTTTCTTCTGTTAGCTCTTTCAAACCATTAAGATACATTAACATACTGTTGAGCAGCCTCAGTTTTCAAACCCTACAAAGTCAAAGAAAACAAAAACACGCCTGACTGTGCCATCTTTCAAAAGAGCACCAACTGTGAATTTTAGGGTTCATAAAACTCAGTGAGCTGAGCTCATTTCATCTCTCTGTTAATTTGAGCAGTCTTTATGTGGATGCATTTTCTGACAGTGTGCTTCATGAACTTACTTTTTGACAGTTCCCATAGACTGCACGGGCGCTGCTCACCTGAAATGTGCTCATTTGTGTATTCCCTCTGCCCGTACAACTTAAAATAGCTTTCTCCTCCTTGGAGTTGTTTTGGCATTTGCTCAGCAGTACCTAATTGTAGTGCCCTGGCACCTTTTGAATGTAATTTAAAATGTAATTAAAAATGTCCAACATAGAGATTTACTTTTGGAAATAAAATGTTGTGTTTTAGTTTCTAGAGTAATTTTTATGACTTTTTAAATTTGAATATAATTTGAAACTTACAAAAGTTGCAATAGTTGTATAAGAAACTCATATATTCTTTAGCCAGATTCATCAATTATTCACATTTTTATTTACTTTATCATTTTATGTTTCTACACATCTATCTATAATCTAGATCTATTATTATTTTCTGAATAAATGGAGAGGGTATTGGAGATGTTGTGCCTAGTTCCCCTGATATAATTGTGCATTTCTTAAGAACAAAGACTTTTTTCACATAAACACTCAACAATGCTCAAAATTGGAAACTTGAACAGTGGTACAACAACGCTATTGAATTCGCAATCTATATTCAAATAATCACCACTGGCTTCATAAATGTCTTTTGGAGCTATTTTTCACAAAAGAAGAATCCAGTTCAGCCTCCTGATTTGTGTATACTTGTCATATCGCTTGAATTTCTTTCATCTGTAGCAATTCCCTCAACCTGCCTTTTTCTTGACCTTGACGTGTTTGAAGAGTACAGGGCAGTGACTTTATAGAATGGCCTTCAATTTAGGTTTGTCTGGTGTTTCCTCACCATGCTGACCAGGTGACATGCCCGGGGCAGGCGGACCACGGAAGGGTGACTGCAGATGTGTTCCTCTTCATGCTCGTGTCACGAAAATAAGACTACTTTGTGCCAACAGAACCTTTTTAAGTCGTGCTTTCTACCTTTGCTTCTTGAACAGTTAAGTGAATAGACCTGACAGCCAAAAATAAAATATAATCAAATACAATCCCCAAGCCTCCTAAAAGAAAAAAAAATATGGATCACACAAAACTAAAGGGAATAACCTTTTTTCCCCCAAGTTCAGAGGGTGTTTTCCTTTTCTATTTTATGTTTATTTTTTATGCTTAGATACTATGTTATTTTCTTCAACAAATGCTCATTGTCTATCTGCTCTGCATAGACATTTTTTTTCCTCTGCCTGGAACAAAATTTCTTGAAATTAAACATTTGCTAACCCACTGCTTCATTTTGTATCCCCAAATTTTAGTTCCACTCACTATGGCAATATCAAAGTGTCTTCAGTGAGGTCACCAATGTATTCTAAATTTCTGGTTCTAGTGAACATATTTCAATCCTCGTTCTGTTTTCCAGAAGGCAACATCTGACCCCATTTTCCACCCCTGCCATAGAGCCGCCCAAGGTGTCTGCTGCCCCACTCCCCGCTTCTGATGGCCCATTCCCTCTTTTCAGTCGGCTATTAACCCTCCAAACCACCACTGGGCTTCCTTGTTTCTCAAGTTTCCCTGAATAATTGCTTTCCCGTCTCTTACATTAGGACCTCAGTTCTGACTTGTCCCTAGAACTCCCAACCTACATTTACAAGTGCTTTCTGGAAATGTCTACCTGATGCCTCATCTCTAACCCTGCTTCACTTCCTGTGTTGCGCATCCTAGTTAGTGGATTCCCTTGCTTTAATTTAAAAAGTAGCTGAGAGCGTCCCAAGGGACTTTCTGTGGCCTCTGTCACAACTGCAGTACAGCCCACCTCCTCTCTGCTGATCCCACAGCTCTCAACACTCACAGGTGTTTCTAAGCACAGTTACTGATAAATGCCCTACATGGAAATCTCCTGAGTTTGCTTCCAAGGGAACCTGACTTTTGAGACAACCTCTTATCTACTGCACTTGGAAGGAATAGAATTTAGTGGTCTTGCAAACAATTCTACTTAGGTTGGTGGTTTAGGGAAAGCGAGGATATTGACCTCCTAGGGACTGACTGATGAAACCATTGGTGGCATCCCCACCCAGAGCACTGAACAGAGTAAAGTCCCACCTACACCACCCTGCCCCACCCTGTCAAAGCAAGCAGCTTTCTACACAGATCCCCAAAGTGAGATTCACCTGGTGGTAATAGTGCTGGGACCTGTGCTCTGGGGCTTTGCGCCTGTCTTGTTATCTCTGCTCCTGCTTACCTCTCTGTGACAGTTCTGCCCCACCAGGTGCTTAGATAATGTAGTATTTTAAGATTTTGAAACTTCTAGAAATAAGAGTATTGTCTCATGTATCTTTGAAATGATGTAATGGTTGGCAATACCTACACTTAAATGTTGTCATATCACTTTTCATTATAAGCTAAGAATAAACACAGCAAGCAACTTCAAGAAATGAAGAAATATTCCAAATGAGTACCAGACTTATCAAGCTCATCACTTTGTAAGGTATATAAATGTCTAATCACTATGCAGTACACCTGAAACTAATATGTCAATTATAATTGAAAAATTTAAAATGAAATGAAGAAATAAGTGGATTAATAACAATTTTTGAAACAGTTATGAAGGGTAACACTATTATTATTATATGTATTTGCTGTGCTAAGTGACATTGTATGTGAATATCTATATCAAACTCAGGCATGACAAATTGTTAGAAAGTTTACTATTTAAAAATATCTGTATATAAAAACTATTATCTTTTAATGTTCTTGTTGCTACTAAAGCAAGTTTCTTTATTTTCACTGAGACTGAATAAAGACTATATTCAGACTACATGAGGTATGGTCTTTAACTTGACACTTTCTGCTTTTGCAAAATGTATGGTTTGCATTAAAAATAGCATATATTTTTTTGAATACTTTATGTATGTCAGCATTGTACCAAGCCTAAACCACGGGGCTAGAATTCAAAGTCAACCATTCTTCTGAAAATATATGATACAACCAACTGAATGCTTGTATCCCCACAGATTTCACAGATTGAAGGCCTAACATCCCAATGGAATGAATAGTATTTGGAGAATAGAGCCTTTGAGGATAATTAGTGTGAGCTAAGATCATAAGTGTGGGTTCCTCAGGATGGGATTAGTGCCGTTAGAATCGGAGACACTGGAGAGCTTGCTTCCCCTCAGTCCCCCCCACCACATGTGCACTGAGGAAAAGCCATGTGAGGACACAGAGAGACAGGTGGCAGCCACCTGCAAGCCAGAAAGGGGGCTCCTCCCGAGGAACACATGGTCTGCACCTCGACAGTGCACTTCCCAGCCTCCGGGACTGTGAGAATTAAAGTTTTGTTGGTTCAGCCTCCTTGTCTATGGTACCTTGTTATGGCAGCCTGAGCTAAGACTCATGGATCTTAGTGGAACTCCAAATGAATTAAAAGTGGGGAAAATATTCAAATATTCAACAAAGATTGAGTAGGATGTTCACTACTAGGAAAGTTTTGTGGGGGTATTCTTGTGAAGCAGTAAACAACTAGCTTTGACTTTCAAACAAGCTGCCAATTCTTGACGAGCTTTGAAATCTCATTTCTGTTTTATTTTTCCTTTGCCTAAGAAATCTATCATCTCTAGTTTTATAATATTTGAGAGGGGTTATAGCTTGTGCTAAATTTTTTAGATACTACGTGCCATATTTTCTTGATCTCACTTGGTACATGTTTCTGATTTCTATTAAATGTATGTTTATGAAAAATTTTTTCTCTTTAGACTAAATTCCAAGCAGTGCTGCTCTCGTAAAGTTAGAATTTAAAAGGCTTCTCTACATTTTCTATTAAAAGTAGTATACTCAATGTCAATTTCCCAAGCATCGGACAATATCTCAGCAGCACAGACAGAAAATGAAATACAGGAAACATCCAGTAACATCTGCCAGTCTCCAGCGGATACAGAGCAATCAATCTGTGCTATTATAAAATATTTAAGAATAGAGGTCTTCCCTTAGAGTTATTCATGCACAGTACCTCATTAACTAACCCAGCCAATCAATTAAAATCGCTGAAAGGGGCAGAATAGGACTTTGGGGGAAGATAACCATTTTCCTCATTAAGTACTAACAAGCGTGGTTGAAAATGTGAGCGACTATGAAATGAACCGCATGGAAATTGGAACGGCGAGGAGGCGCACTGATAATGCCAGGACGTCACCCACGGACGACAGCATTCGTGGTGCGAGGGGGCTAACTAAATAATTGGTCGGGAAGTCCCTGGTGAACTAGCAGAGGGCACTGTGTTTACTCACAGAGCTATAATGATGTCTGCGCCTCAGCTGAAGAACTCTTCTCCGTTTTAACAATGGGACACACAAACACTCTGGCAAGATTACTTAGACAGTAGAAAGAGGAATGCACACACATTAATTAAATGACTCTTACTGCTGAGAATGCTCTTCTTTAATTTGTGATATCTTTGAAGGGATTTATTAGATGGAGGTACTTGCATTTGAGGCTGCGATTGAGGCATCGCGTTGCCTATGGACACGCACTTTTCTTTTAGTCGGATTTTCTGCCCCACCCACCTCCACTTTCTGCCCCCCTAGCAAACCTGCCTCTCTCAATGTAAGGGTCTGTGGTCCGATTCTGCAGGTAGTTGGGAACTCTGTAGGCTGTCTTCAGAGTGTCTGAGTTCTTTCATAGGCAAGTTTCTGTATGTGAATTCCTCAGAATTATAAAGAATTTGCTCAACTTGTCTTACAAAGAGGAAGTTCAACCTGCTACTGAGTCATTTTTGTTTGTTTTTCTTTTATCATTCTTCTTATCAAAATTGGCTTTTTGCATACTATCACATGAAAAGTACAAATAAGCAATAGTGACATTAAATGCCAGTTGATTTCTCATATCATGTTACTTTTGGTGCCCTTTGTTGGGCAGTCATTTGGACAAGGTGAGTCATTTTTGTTTCCCTTATCATTTTTGGAGGACACGTTCAAGTACCCTTGAATAGTTACAGAAGGTGGTCCACTGTCTAGGCAACACAGAAAGTGATCATTCCTCTGAACTACCTAAATAGGTTCTATCACTTCTTGGATTTACTACAGACAGCTTCATACAAACCCAATAAATGATGGTGCCTGATACTAAATAATACATGGTAAATAACCAGTAATAATGTTTCTCACTAACATTTTGCATGAATTTTAAATAATTGGTACATTATCATTTCACAAAATTCACTATTTAGCACATTTACAAAATATACTCCTCACACTTCAAACAGAAAAAGTACAGATCTCACTAAAAACTTGGAGTATTTACCATAGAGATCCAACATTTTCACAGGAGCAGTTTCCAAATAATAGAATCATTTAAATAGTGGTTAAATTGTATTGTAAATATGATATGTATAAGTCAAAGTTCTGTTAATTTATACATTCAAGTCACATAAATGACAGTTAATATTTAATATAATTGAAAGCTTCACATATAACTGGGGTGTTAAATACAAAAGATATAATTAGAGAGAGTCATGAAATACAAATAAAAGAATATCATGAGTTGAAAGAATGTGAGAAATGGAGAAATTCTTAATAATTATTTGAATTGTGTTATATTTTAATAAGTTGTATTATTAGTGGAAAAATTTAAAGAGAAAGGCAAAAAATTACTCTTAATTCTACCACTCCAAAATAGACATTGGTATTATGTTGATGTATAACTTTCTATTTTTTCCATGCATATATGCTCTTATTGAATTTACTACAATAATTTGTACATAGGCATTTTACATACTTCTTCACTTAATATATTCTTTGAGTCTATATAAAATTCTTAAGTGTATATTTTACTGCTTCTTGTTATTTCATTACATGGAATTGTCAATATTTATGTAACTATTTGTTTATTGTTGGTCACTTAACTTTCCTACTTTTCCCTGTTATAACACTGTGATAGACATTTTGTGCAATTAGCAGTTTTCATAATTTGGTTTTGCTCAGAATGATTTCCCAGGAGTGAAATTGCTGGATAAAAATTTCCAAATACTTTGTCACCATAGCAAGGCACACTTCGATTATGAAAAAGCCATGAACTAAAATGTTTGTCATTTTATGACGACTTTTTCCACCAGCATGGAAGAGACCAGTATCCATTGTCCTCCTCATTCTCAGGGAAGCCCTGCTGTGTAGCTGGCGCAGGACCACTTGGAAGAGACCCATTGCTTAGGCTCTCTTTCACAGAGCAGCCCCGTGACGCAGCTCTGCCGAATGAGACAAAGTGAAATGCAAACGCACTGTGTGGCAGCTTCTAGGAAAGATCATTGATGGGTGCCCTCTGCCTCCTCCTTTTTTTTCCTTCCTCCTTTGAGCTTCCTGGAACTTGATGTGATGGCTGGTGCTCACGGTCATCCTCTGTCATGGGTATAATCAGGACTGTGCCCCAGAGTGATGCACTGGAAGGACCCTAAGTTCCCATTAAGTGCCCCCTGTCTGGGCTTGGATCAGGGGTAAGCAGCCTGCAGCCCACGGGCCACATGCAGACCAGAATGGCTGGGAATGTAGCCCGATATAAAATTGTAAATTAAAACATTATGAGATTTTTTGTGTGTTTGTGTCTCAATGTATTTAATGTGTGGCCCAAGACAACTCTTCTTCTTCTAGTGTGACCCAGAGATGCCAAAAGGTTGGAAACATCTGTGCTAGATTTTACATGAGAGAGAAATAAACTTCTCTTTCATTTATACCTCTGTTACTTTGACTCTGCTACATGTAGCTCAAACTAATTCTATCTGATACAACTTTAATGTTATTAGAACTTTTAGAAAGTTGTTTTGGGCTAGATGCATACTTGAAAGGACCACTTCCACCCATACGATAAATCCATGTGGTAAAATTTAAAATCCCGGTACCAATTTCAGTAAAAGGAGGATTATTCTAGATCAGGGGTATCAAATTCATTTTCACCTGGGGCCACATGAGCCTTTCAGTTGCCTTCAAAGGGCCAAATGTAATTTCAACTCCCTAACAGTTAAGGAGTAGTTACATTTATACAGTCCTATAATTATTTCGGCCCTTTGAAGGCAACCTCGAGGCGCATGTGGGCCCTGGTGAAAATGAGTTTGACACCCCTGTTCTACATCATTCTGAAATTGATGATCATTACACAGATATGATTGTGCAATTTAATTTTATTTCATGAGAACTTGATCTAGTTATAATCACACTTGTTAATGCAGACGTTCAGGTCCACAATTACATGACTTGGTTAATTTTTCCATTTCAGCCAATCATTTTAATTTCATAAAACCATGAAGCTTGAAGGAATATTAACAAGTCATTTGGCAAGGTCCTCTTCTTTGGGGTAAATTTTATTACACTCAGATGACAAGACTGGGTTTGTTAATTCATACTGTTAACTCAGTAGTCAACTGACCAACTATGAACTTCTAGTTAACATTGTTTGAAGTTCAAGATTTACTTATGGCCTATGATCTTTCCCATGAAAGACCAAGTCTTATACACTGCACTGCCTTTATTTTCTTAAAACGTAGACTGAGGGTCGGATTTAGCTATGTACACTGGGCCACTTTTTCTTCTCTATTGAACAAGCTTTCTTCTTCCCTTGACTCTTCAGGGCAGTGTGCATATTCATCTCAATATGCAGCGATTTGTATTCTCACAGCAGCTCTTTTTCCTTCCTTCCCCTTCTCCACTCTCCAGCCCATTTCTGTCCCTTGAACAGACTACAGACTTTTGAACAAAGAGAGGCCTTCTCTGCCTTCCCCATGGTAGGGACTTAGTAAATATTTGGTTAATTGATTTAAATTTCTGAAAGTTATTTGTCTAAGGTAAGAGTGAAAGGCATGTGTTTCTTTCTTCTCACCTTCAGCATTCGTGCCAACTATTGCCTTAAGTCATACGGAGAGCTGCGGTTGTAGTGGTTTTGTTTACTTTTAAACACTCCTTCTTGACTCTGATGGATGAGGGGGAAAGTCATTTACATTTGATGTGAGGCTTCCTTATCTTAACCAGAATGACAGCTGCCTGAGAGATAACTTGTTAATGTAAATTATGTAGTCACCTGTTGCAATATGCCTTGTCTTAATACCCATGGCATAAATATAGGCCTGTAATTACTTTCTGTTAGGCTTCTCTGCATTTATGTTACCAAACATATACAGATGTTAGAACAAACAAATTATTGCATAGTTATTTAACCTCCAATTTGGTGACAGAGAAAGGCTTTTTAGGGATCCAGGGCTTAATGGGATACCTCTACAAACAAGACAGCTTCAGAATTTGTTTAGTTAGTATATGCCCATCCTTAGTTCATTCAAGGTCAAATGTACATTAGAAGCCTGACAAGTCATGAGAACTCAGCTCAATAATGATTCTATGTCTAATCAAGATTACTTTTTAAAATTATTTGAGACATGGGCCACACAAATTTGTTCACACATTTGGAAACCTGAAATGTTATTTAAAAAGAAAAGTGAAAGTATGCATATTTCAATCATGAAAATTGTTATTTGCATTCCTCAATGTATTACTCTCTTTGAGGTTTTGAAAGTGAACAGGATATGTCTGTGGTAGAGTATTAGATAGATTGTACTTAAAACCAGACTGAATGACTTTTGTCTAGAGATTTAGTAGGTTAGGAGGTATTTTCTATGATACAGAGAAGCTAGGATTTCTATTACATCCTAAATGAAGTTTTCATGAAGCACAAGGCAAAGGGTATCTCAAGCGAAGTATTACTGCTTAATGCACACAAAAGTCTAAACATCCTCCCCGTCTGGCTTATTCCTGGCTGTGTGCTGGCACCAGCAGCCTCGTGCCTTCCGACTGCAGTGGATTCAGTACTAGTTAAAGATTTTAGTGACTGGGGAAACATGATTAATAAAACACTTCAGGGAATGGATTTAAATATTCCCACTTTTTTTTTATGTTCCCTAATTTGGAATTAAAGGCATTTTGTAGAATCACAACCTGGTATCTCCTTTCGTCATTGGTTTACAAAGAGGCTAATTTCTTGTAGAAAATTTTAGAGAAATTCACTTGCATATTTTAAATATTTATGTCTCCTACTTGTTAGTAATGAAAAACTCCTTTCCCCCCCCAAAAAAGGTTATTAGCTGTTTAGTATAAAGGCATTGACTCAAATGGATAACAGAAGAACTCGGCTGGAATGGGATGACTAGGGGAGGAGCTTTCCCTTGGCAGAAAGTAGACTTAGCGTGGTGTCTTCTGCAGACAATGACCTCGGGCTTAAAGTAGTTATCAAAGCTGACTTGGAAAGGCAACCAACTGTACTAAACAGATAAATATGCAGGGAGAAAAGCTTATTCTTGTATGCAACATTTTAGCCTGCAGTTGAGTAAACTCTGAGCATTATAGTGCATCAACAAGATTCAGTTTGCCTTTTCACTGTGATTTATCTGCTCAGGGTAGCTTTTTCTCTCACAGTCATAAATTTGTTTTTCTTTTCCCTGTATGAATGCAGTTTAGATTACTTGAAGTCGGAATGAGGCATTCTTTTGTGTGTCTACTTCACTATTATTATGTAAAAATTGTATACAGTAATTTTGTGCCAGAATTAGAGTGATTCATAATTTATTTCTGTAACACAAAGTTTAGGGTAATGTTTCCTATTACAAAGAGAAGCCTAACCTTTTTTACATCTCCATAGTCATAAAGCAATTTATTTTTAGTTTTCTGCTTATGTTTTCAAGATTTCTGCTCTAGAGGTAATAGAAACCCATTATGCTGACATGGATACTTAAGTATATTATAGCTTACATGCGGGCACTTAGATTTTATAGAATATTATTTACCTGCATTTATACTGAGTGACACATGCAGGTCTGTCACTGGACTAATTTCAAGGACCAGGGTACCCTCTGTGAAGTCCTCATGAGGGCATGCCAAATGCCTTTCTATCATAACCTCCCTCACAGCGCCGGGCACTGTGCTAGCTTATTAATCCATATGTGTCGAATGAATGGATGATAGCAAACTCTGCAAATATTATAAAGGCAAGCTACCATGAAAAGAATCAGCTCCTGAAGATGGTGGAGATGTGAACAATGTGTTAATTTGGGGGTTGTGTTAACAATGAATATTATGGTGTATAATTAATTATTTTACCAGGAAACATCTTTCATAGAGTTTTTTGACCATTGTAATACACTTGACATGTATTAACATGTTTAATCCTCATGGGGACACTGGGATTTAAGTATTGTTTTTATCTTCATTTTGCAGATGAGGAAACTGAAGCTCGGAGAAGTTAAACACTGGATGAGTAACACTGTGAGTCCGTGACAGAGCCAGGGATTCGAGCGCCAAGTGTTGGCTCAGGAACCCATGCTCTCCGGCAGTGCCCTGCTCTGCATCTGCGCAACTGTCCTGCTTTGGTCATTGGAATGAGAGCACGACCTCTCGTTTCAAGGGTATTGCACTTTTCAGTTTATAAAGCTGCATTAAAGTAGAAACATAAGTTGTCTGTTAATATACTTTTAATGGAATACATTGTTAGTTTAGAGATTCATTGACTCAGCGATCTTGGCTGGAAAGAAGTTTATATGTTGATCAGTGTAGTTATTACTGAGGAACGTTTAGATTTTTCAGATTGCAACAGTTTGTATCCTTTCACTCCCTGTAATGCTAATGTGTGACATTATAGAACAGGGGTCAGCCAGCTCTTCTGTAAAGACACATCCGTTTTCAGCCTGGTGGCCTGCACATGGCCTCTGTCCCATAGTCTTCTGTGACTGCCAGGTGAAAATCATACCACAAGTTTCCTTTTCAGAGCCTGGCTTCCACAGTAGATTTTCTTTATATCAACAAGCATGTATATACTATACATACATCCATGCAGATCTTTCTCCCTGTTACAATAATCTGTAACTTAAAAGTGAACCGTGTATTATTTTTCTCATGAGATTCTTGGAGGCTCTTTTGGAAAATTCCTGCTGCAGCTATCAGTTATGTCAAGGACATATTCAAGCAGCATATTATTAGAGATGCCACTCAGTCTTGCAAGGCGTCTCTCATCAGGATGTCCTCCCTGCGTGACACACCGCCGTGATGTATTGCCGGGTGACAGACACCCACAGCAAGCATCCTACAGGCAGTGCATGGAGTGACATGTCTTAAAAAATCACCAACATGTTGATTTTTAAATTCTAGCTTGACTTAGGAAGTGAAAAGATGCTTTTGATATAGAAGTTTCAAAGACTTTCAGAGTCTTCCTATCAGATTTACCAGTGTACAGGCGGAATAACTCAGCAATAAATCAAAACTTTTTGTGTGTGGTAAGACTCTAGTTTCAGTACTATTTGGAAAGTTCAATTTCCTCTGAGATCTAATCTCTAAATGACTATACATTTTAAAAGTTTCTCTGAACTGCCAATTTCTCTAGAGCTAAATGCTGTCCATGATTATTCATCTTTTTAACTTGTCTGATTGGAAATGGAGTATATGCATAGTAACAGGTACATGAGAGGTCAAAAAGAGAGTAGAAAAATTTCTCTTTACACAAGAAATCAACATTAATAGTTTCATGTCTTTCTTTCAAATATTTGTCTCAGAATATTTTTCACACTCAAAATCATAATTTACATAATTTCTATGTGGACTATTTAACATTGTAAAACTATCATATTGCTGCTATGAAACTTCATAAACATTTTATTGAATGCATAATTTTTCATATTATTAATAAATCTGATTTTATCTTACTATTTCTCTATTCCTGGCCATGTATGTTGTTTCCAATATTTTTAAAATATAAATAGCCCTCAGATAAATATTTTAGCATTCAGGTACTTTCTATATTTTATATTTTCTTTGTATTGATGTTTAGAAGTGTATTTATTACATCAATGAATATGATTATTTTTAAGGCTCATGATCATGCTGCCAATTTGCTTTTAATGTGGCTCAAAGGTGGAGGGCAGTTAATTTCAGTGTGAAATTAACATCAGTGTGACAAGGGTTCAGTGTTATTAATTGAATATAACTAATCAGAAAAACATTAGAAGAATGGACTTCAGGTTCCATGTTATGTTCTACTCACCACAAGGGACTCCTCTCACCTTCCACATTATTTAATTTATGCAAATCTAGTAAAAGCATAAACATTAAGCATCAGTGTTAGAAATACAGCCCCCAGTATAAACCCTACATAATTTCCACCAGTGCAGCATTCCTCAAAAAGCATTTTGCTAGCACTGCTCCTGCGCCCCCATCCATCGTGGTCTAAGCCGTGCGCCCTCTCACACAACCACCACGGAAGCTCATACCTGATGCAGGGGCACTTGCTCAACAAGATCAAGTGCAAGAGAAAAGAATGGTGTTGCTTCTTCGAGGGGAGCAAAGTAAGAACTCGAAATTAGAGACTAGCAAGGGATTGTTGATCATTTGATTAAATGGGTCATAATAGCTACCAAAACCAACATGTCCTACGTCATACCTATCTATTATCTACTCCCTTAGAGTTAGCTTACTGACTAATGTCATACATTATCTGATGATAACCCTCAGTTTTCCCCCCAAATTGACCAAGATGTCATAACCACTGCAGGTCCTTTGAATAAGAGTGATGAGTGATGTTTGAAGGGCTGAAGGGACACAGTTGTTCCCTATCTCTTTTGTGCAGCCGTACTGCCCTCCTTCTCCTTGTTTTGATGTAGTCAAACTGAAAATCGCTATTTGTGAAAATCACTATTTGTTTGCCTACAAAGATTTAACTCATTAGCATTAGTATGTGCTACCCACTTAAGAATTGGATTGGCTTGCACATATTGTTAACCTTTCTAAAACACTCTATTGGCTGATTACACTTTCTATAGCTATCATCCTATTTTTCAACACTTTATTTTATTTTCACCTTACATCTGGGGAAGGAGATGTTCACAGGGTGTTATACTTTGTCCCAGGTCATTTATTAAGGATAAGTAGGTGAAGTCTAGCAAACTCATGACTTACTGACTTCAGTTTGTGCTCTTTGCAGTAGATTACACTCATGACTGTTTCCTCACTCTCCATTTTGGCCTCTTAAAAATTTTAGTAAGTCGACCCCTTGAGAAGTGTTAGGTAGGTATGGGTTGAGGAGGAGTTAACGAGAATGGATGACTGACATGAGAGCCTATGGGGGCACATCATAGAGTGACACCAGGACTTTGCAGAATGTCATATTAGAAGTTTACAGTGAGGATCTTTTCATGTTGATTATGATGTCTATAGGTTCTGATTGCTTGGCACTTTTATTTTTTTCCTAATATTTTGAATATCCAAAAAAATGTATGCCTATGGGTAGTTAGGATCTTTGAGAAAGAATATGGATGTAGAAAATCTGACCATTGAATTAACCTGAACAATAGAATTATCTCCTCCCTTTGTTCCTCAATATTGATTCATGCTCCAAAGGTTATATTCAAACACATTAAACAGAAAGTCAGTTATTTCTTAGACTTTGTTGCATTGACCTCTTTCTGCTGATACTCATGGCCATCCTGGTTAACAACTTCGCCGAAGGACCCACGGCTCACGGACGGACGGCACAGACTGAGCCCATCTCCTGGGCAGGCGGAGCACTGCGGGTTGCTGCCCAGGTGATGCGGACTCAGAGGAGCCAGCATCTCCTGAGCCATCATGGCCACTAAGCTTTCACAAACACTGAAACGCATTCAACTGACAAAGGAGGAGTAGAAGCAGGAGAAGAAGAAATTCTGAAAAGGTCAGTTAACCAATTTGCCAGTTTAATCATGAGATTGAGCTAGTTCAGAAAAAATTCTACAGGTGAAAAAAACCCCTAAAATGTCCTTTCTTGAGGCCAGCACCAGTCAGCGTTCTGTCACCTTCTGATAAATCACTTTGGGACTTTATTGTAGCCAATGGGTAGCCACACAGTGTTACTTCAGAGCGGTGTGACTCAGCCACATAAATCAAGAATAAGGTGTTGATGGCTTTAATGAGCTAATAATCATGCTGTAAAGGCTCAGAAATATTTTGTAGCTGTGTGAAATTGTTCCCTTTCATTCTGTGGTATGATATGCTGTATGGTAAAGTCTTAAGAACACCACAGGCATTAATAGACCTTTAAAAAGAGCACTTTATGAGACTGTCTTGGTTTTGTTTCATAATAATCCCCTGTTGATTGCCTAAAAGTTCCTGAGAGAACAGAACTTTGGAACTGATTTAAAAATTTGCATCATGGTTTCCTGGTTGCTGGTTCCCAGTACTCTATAGATGAGTGCAGAAATTGTTTTACTGTTCTTCCAGCTAAACCACAAAGGAGAAAACATAGTTATTTAACTTGAAGTAGTTTATTAAATCACTGTAAAATATATTGTTATAGAGCAGATATCAAAAGAAGAAAGCTACCTACAACAAAAAATATTATGTGTCTTTCTTACAAAAGCCCTAGTGGGAAATTTGTCATGCAAAAGTAAATTTTCCACAGTTCCCCTGCTTTTTAAATAGCATTTAAAATTTTGTTTTAAATATCAAATTACTTTATTTTTTCTAGTGTGTTTTCCTAATAATTGCTGGAGTACAAATGATGCAAATTTCTTTGCACTTGAGAAAATTTTCATGCCTTTCTGCATCCTTAACCAGGTATTTGCCTTAGATCTTTCCACCTTGTCTGCTAAAACTCAAAGATGCCTGCCATCTTAGAATTCCGAACTGTCCTACCTTTCTCTACTAAAACCTCTTAGGTTTGGTGCTGTGCTTTTGGGATTCTCAGAGAGTTGTCTCTTCATTACTTGGCTTTGCTCACACCCTAGGTCATTCAATCCTCAAAACAACCTGATGAATAAGGACGATTATTGTCCATATTTTATAGATGAGAAAAACCCTGGATTTTTATAAAAACTAATAATATAAAGCAAAAACAAGGTCAAAGATAAATAACAAGATACTGTTAGAATTCTGTTTCCAGGCACTAGAATAAGCGCAGGCCCATTAGAGAGACTTGGCTGTTCTAAAACCTTACAAATTTCTTAAAACTTAATTTATTTGATTAACAAGTAGATAAACACAGGGACACTTTTTTTTACAAAATATTCAGTATTTTCATTTATTTTATTATAAAAACAAAACATCTACATAAAGAAACCAAAAAATTCATTGTATTGTCACATTTAGAGGCAACCATTGTTAACTGTAAAGTACATATTTAACAAATATTCCTCTATGTGTACAAACATTTCTACTACTTCCTTCTTTTGAGAAAGAATTATATTCTATTTGTTTTTACCTAGGCTTTTCCACTTAATATAGCATAAGTATAATTCTGTGACATGAAATGTTCTGCTGCCATATAACATTTAGGAGCTATGTGGTTTTGTAGTATACAGATGCATCATGGACTATTTAACAATCTTCTTCATTGAGACCTATATGATATACAATATTTCTATGATACAACAATGGCAAGAGTTTCCTTTCTATAATATTGTGTCATCTACATGTCTTTTCATTAGGTACATTTCTAGGAGTGATATTTTAGAATTTAAAAATATATATATTCACTTTTAAGACTTTTGATACATATTGACATTTTGTCTTGCAGAAAAGCTTTATATTCTCGACAGCAGCATATGACAATTTCTTCCTTGTCAAAATGTATCTGCACGTATTTGACTGTTGCTGTCAGCTTAGAACAAAAGAAAAATGACAACTCTACACAAAAGCAAATCATAGGTGTGAGGTGTGGAATAAGGCAGTTTACTTTCTTCTCCTAAGAATTTTCAAACAACAGCTTTCTAAACAGAATGAATGGATTTCAGACCTGCTGCATGACAATTATTTTTGAAGGTCTGTTTATGGTTCTCAGCCTTTCCAAAACTCTAAGGCAAAGTGATAGTGAAGACAGGAGAGACGGGTTCCTTGCCCAGCCCCATCCTCCCAATTCTTTCATTGAGTGCTGAGAGAGCTTTACGCACACCCATGTGGACAATCCAGTCTACGTGTTGCAAGCTCAGTTCACGTTACTCCCTCCACAGGGTGTACCTTTCTCCCAAGGACGCAAATAGGGTGTTGTAGGATATCCTAGGGATACACACAGAAGAGGATCTCACAGGGTGGAGGCTAAGGAATTTGGGGATTCCTACTGTTTGGATCTTGGTCTGAAGGGGAAGGCCTATGCTTCCACTGGCAGCCCCTTGGGCCCCTGGACTCCTCAGAACTCAGCTGGAGAAGGGCCCCCGTCAGGGGCCTCTCTTGCCTGGATTTAAGCACAGGAATGCTTATCCCACTTATGGGAGGGAAAAAAAGGATCACAGAATTTGTGTTGGGAGGCAGGTTCAGCTTTTAAATTGAGCTTCTGGGTTTTTGACAAGATAAAATGTGAGTAAACACCTGAATAAAAGAGGGAGAGTCAGCTGTTACCTAGAATTGCTTCTGTGAGGCCGAGGGGAGCAGCAAATGCGAAGGCTCTGAGGCAGGGGTGTGCCTGGCACATTTGAATACCAGGGAGTGGAGTGGGTTAGAGGAAGAGGAAGAAGAGATAAGCTTAAGAGATAATGGGGGTGAGAGTGAGGTACAGGCAGATCAGATGGGGCATGCATGCCATGGTGAGGCCTTTTGTTTCACTAAGTGAAATGGGTCACTTTTTGCAGGTCCCTAGAGTAAGATCCCTCTGACTCTGTGTGGATGATAGCTCTCGGGAAGCAATGGCAGAGCCAGACAGACTGGCTAGTGAGCTATTGCAGCTACTCAGGAAACCAATGGTGGTAGGCTGTGAATCAGATGAGAAACTGTAGGATTTCTTTTTTTTAAGAGTAAAATATGATCAATTTTATTTTTTTCTTTTTCTTTTAATTGTTCAAGTGCAGTTGTCTCCATTTTCCCATCACTACTTATCCCCAGTCCCCACCCTCAATCCTTCCCACGTTTGGCTTTGTCCTTGGATCCTTTCTCCACGTCCTTTGACGACCCTTCACCTTCATTGCCCCATTATCAAGTGCATTTTAGGAAAGAGCCAGCTATGTTTAGTTTTGTGAAGTTAGAGGTGAAGAGCAAGGAAAAAAACAAAAGAGGGAGTAAATGAGAATAAAATGTGGGGAGAGCAGACGTGGAGGAGACAACACCAGTCTTGTTTTGAGATGTCCACTGTTTGATATTACAGCAGTTGTGTGGATTTTAACAGTCGGGCATATGATTGCAAGGTACAGGACAGGGGTCCAGGACTCAGATGTACATTTGAATGCTGTGGGCTTGTGCGGGGTATTTCAAGTTACAAGACCGTGCAAGGTCACCAAGGACGTTAGTGTGCGCGGAGTGTGGAGAAGATGGAGTGAGCTGTGGGCTTTCGGGAAGAAGAGGAGGGATCGGCGAAGGAGCCTGGGAATGGGAAGGAGCGAGTTGGGGAGAAAATGGGCGTCCTGCAAGCCAGCAAAGTACACCATGGGAGAGGAAGAGCTCCCCTGGGGCCATGTTGCAGCAGTCTGAGGTAAGGTGAGAGCTGAACGGGTGACCGTTAGGTTTAGCAAAGCAGACATCGTTGCTGAACTTATCAAAAGTGGTTTCATGGAGTTCTGTATTGGCAAAGCCTGTTTGGCCTAAGTCTTTTTTCCAGGTTAACTGGGATAGTCATTTTATTCTCACTAGTTTTTCTGGTATCTACTCTTTCAATTACTGTATTGCTAATACCGTTACTGGAACTTGGTTCTTCTTACCGACACAGTAAAGAATTGCAGATCGGCAAGACAAAAGTGGTTGAGTCAGAGGTTTACTAGTATGTCCTCCAGGGAGAGGCAGGGGTTGCCGAGAGTGGCAAGAGAGGCTTAGCACAGCAGCAGCAGCAGCAGCAGCAGCAGCAGCGGGGGAGCCTAGGGGGCACTGCCTTAGCTCACAGGGAAGTCAGAGAAAGGGGCCTTAGGGGCAGGTTCAGGGGTCAGCTTGGGGTAAGCTGCCTGCTGACCACTGCCTTAGAGTTCAGGAGACAGTGCCTGGCGGGGAAGAAGTGGGGAGAGGGAAGGAAAAGGAATGGAGTGAACTGCTCCCCAAAGGGAAAGCACAACCCCATGCACTAGGTCCTCTGTCTGGAGGCCTTTAGTCTTTCCTGCAGGCAGAATCTTAGGGGCGGTCTCAGGGGAGGGTTCAGTAGAATATTCACCAGTTCCCCAGGTGTGCCGGTTCAGGGTCATGGTCTCCACTGATTGGTCAGTGGCAAGACTGGGGGTCTTTAGTCATTTCCATTGGTTCTCACATCACCCACCCAGTTTTGCTGCATTTTTGGGTCTGGAGTTGAAACATGACTGAGGCCTAGATGTTATCTCCAGGGAGGAGAGGCCAGGGGAGAAAAGGTCACCCTAGGGGAGAGGTCCCTGTTTTCCCAGTTTTGCTTCTGCAGGACCCTAGGGGCCCTCTGCCCTGGTGACTGCGCCTGGCTGTAAATTGCTCCTTCACTGTGTTCAGCTCTCGGTCTCAGTTTCCCTACTTCACTTGCCACAGAATGTTTCTAGATTCTCACTACCCTGTCTCAATATCACACATTTACCCTGCAAATACACTTCATTTTGAAATCATATATTTACCTGTATTTTCTTATAGTTCGGTTATGGTGTCATTTTAGAGAAATCTAATTTATGTGTACTTTATATTGTAAACTTACATACAGAGCCATACTCTACTTTTTACCCAGTAAACAAATACCACAGCAGCATTTGTTGAATAAGTTACCTTTTAGTTACTGCTTTAAAATGTCATCTTTATCTCAACCTACAACACTTTATATTCTTGGACTTTCTGTTTTGCTTATTGGAATACTTTAGTCTTATACCAGTTATTACATTCTTTAATTATTCCTTTACAAATGTGTTTATCTAAACAGCAGTGCCAGATAAAGATATATGTCATATATGTATAATATACACACATGATATCTTGTCATGTATGTGGTATATGTGTATATACACGCATATGGTATCTTGTCATTTGTGACGACATGGAAACTTGAGAACATTATACTAAGTAAAACAAGTCAGAGAGTGAAAGACAAATACCATATATTTTCACATACATGTGGAATCTAAACAAACCAAACTTACAGAAACAGAACCGATTGGTGGTTGCCAGGGGTGGACTTTCTGTGTGTCCAGAATGTGTCAGCTATTCCAGACTGATATGTTAGTGTAAACTCATCCTTTTGTTATTTGGTGACATTGTACTGGTCTCACTCATGTTTGTGGTGGTTAGTTCTTTTCCTCCTGGTCTACCATGGGTGATACATACAGTTCCCACGCTTGGCAAGGCCTCCCTCTCTTCGAAATTCAGGTTGTCTGGTGACTTCAGCTCTCTGATGGGCTGTAGAAACTTAGGATTTTATCTGGCATTTTTTCATAGTTCATTGGGTGTCACTTTTTATTTGCAGGTTTCTACATGCTAAATAGAAGCAACATTTCCAGGTTTTGGTACATGAAGATACGGATTTGTTATCACCCATTAGACCGTTTATAGCACTTTCATAAAATTCAGTCTTTAGACTGATTGTTTTGGTGTTCCTAGTGTTGAAAGAAGCTCAGTTGATTGATGGGAATGTACATAGTACTCTCGTCCATCACCAAGTCCAAGCTCTCGGTCCACCAACAAGATTTCTCTTTTCCAAACCAGACTCCCAACTTTTCTTTGTTACAGAAAATGGAAATGGGTTTCGGTTGCCTTTCCCTTCACGTCCTTGGCACAGCGGCTGTGTACGTGGCTACGGCTGAAGAACAGTGGTGCCAAAAAGGCGCGAGCGGCATTATGAAGTATGACTGTGCCATTCATTTTCCCAGAGCACGTAGGAGGCTTTGTGATTTCCTGGGAGTCAATTTTGTTTCTGCTGACAATAAGAGTAATTATTGTGTCTTGAAGGAAATGGCTTAAATATTTAATTTGCTTTGCTCCTTCTGAAAACAAAAAGTATTCCTACGAATTAAAAATACTCAACTAGAATGTTCAGCTGTTCTTGGTTGCATTATGCCTTATAGTTTCACACACACTATTCACCATGTCTGATACAATGGAAGGAAAAGGCAGCCTGTAAATGTGGCTATTGATTATATTCTCTTTTTTTTTGCATCCTTTTATTTAGAATGATTGCTTATGTGAAATTGTGAACCAAGTTCAGAAAGCAGTGTTTCTGCCCTAACCTCCTCCTGTAGCCTGAGAAACAAATTAAATGTACAGAATCATAGAAACAATTACCCCTAAATATTTCCATACCAATTTCAGTTATTTCTTCATGGGTTTCCTGTAACAAATTGAAACTGGATAGACAGGGGAAATATATGAAATCCTCAAAGATATAATGAGAAATGAGATCGCTTCAAATTGCTTAGAAAAGAAATGTCAAAATAACCAATTTGGTGCATTCGGTAATACAATGGCTTCTTGAAGAATTAGAATTTTGAAGACATAATGATAAGCAGTATGTTCCAAAGTGACCTGACCATTTTTGGACTTTTTCTCCTTATTCCTGTCTCCTCCTAAATAGCCCATTTAAGCAGCAAGAAAAAGATGGAGATGAGCAATGTTTTTTCTTCAACAGAGAACTTGTTTTCTTTTTCTTCTAGGAAAATGGAAGTTGGAAAGCAAAATTCTTTTAGATACGAGAAAGACAGAAAAGTGTGTGTGTGTGCATTCACTAACAAAGCAGGATTTCTTACACTTGCCCTTCTTGTCCAACATTCTAGGTTTGCTGGAAGTCAGAACCTACCTAAATATCATTTAAACTGGGTGGGTAGGTTTCTGGAGTGGGAGTGATTCACACACTGCTTTTTCTTCCACGTGCCGTCCACCTCCAGGTTCCTCCATACTGACAGACAGCTTGGACTGCCTCCAAAGTAGATGCATTTAATCCAAAGCCCAAAGGCTTTGGGTATGCCCAAAGAAGCTATGTTTCGTGGTGGTGCCTAGTTCACGATGGCTTTCTGGCAAATTCACCCCCGGGACAAAATGCTTTGTCATTGTTTTTCTCCGCAGAGCTCAGTGACTTCGATTGCTTAGGACTACAAGTAGTCTTTCAGCTTTTTACTGCTCTCCAAATTCCCAAAGTCCTTACTTTTCTCCATCATCCAAAAGCATATCAGCCAAGAGTTCTATCTTGTTCTACTTCAGTCAACTACTCATTTCTTCCTTAGGGTGAAGAAGTCTTGTGTAAAACTTACATTCTAAGAAGCCCCTGAGTCCCTACAGCCCTGCCCTGGAGCTGCAGTGGCCCCAGTTTTTACTCACATGGGCGCCAAAGCCCCCAAATTCTGCATTTGTCACTTCACTTTCCAGAAGAAAGGAATTGTGATTCTTAACACCATGCTGAGAAGTGCACGCCCCTTTCCTCCTGCAGCCTTTGCCTTGTGTGCTCTTAAGAGCTTTTCCTCAAAAATAGATAAATGCATAACTGCCGAGGAATAAAAACCCTGGACAGGCATGCCAGCTGTGAGAGAGCAGGGAGGAAAGGGTCTTTGGAACCAGGCTTCCTTGAGATAAATACACAGACTTCTCCACTGACTAAAAAAGACCTTCTTTTGTCTATATTTAATTTCTCTCGTCTGTGAAATGGGCCTAATACACATGCTCACGAATTAGTTCCAGAAGATCAATATGAAAATATACATGGAACATTTAATATGGTACCTGACACAGTATGCTCAGGAAATGTTTCATTCCCTCGTTCCCCTGCTCCTCTTCCCCACCACCCTCAGACCACTTAAGTTCAGCTTGAAATAGAAAACATACAGGTAATTCTAACACAGCCAACAGATGGAAGTCCCCATGTCTGATCACAGCCCGTGAAACCACCCTAGTGCTGACATGAATCACTTTCTTCCAAATATACTCTGATGATTAATGCTATGATGTCTGCCCTCAATTAACTCAGTTGCTCTGATTTTAATAAAAGAAAAATGTACTGGTATTTTTTTTATTATATGTGAATGCTTACTCCAAAGATCCATTTAAAGTACTTCTGAACAGCGTTTGTCTTATCCCCAAGAAAAACTAGAGATTGGTTAAAATTTGCTTCCTTTTTTGGATGCTTATGAGAACTGACAGCAAACCTTTGCAATAACCAAAGTTTAATTCTCTTTTGATGTTTTCATTTTCTCTACTATTTACTGAAAGTAATCTGGCTTAAGTTAGAAAAGGAGTTGGCAGTCAGCAAGCCCTTTGGTTCAGGATGTTATAAACTGTCAAAAACCAAACTTTCCGATGTGATTACAAATGATCCCTCTTTGGCCCTATTACATCTCATAATTGACCTGTCACCTACTTGTTTTATTCATTATGGTAATGGATGCAGTTGGTAAACGCATGCAAAGTGGAGCAAGTAAAGTCAGGGCCTGTTAGGAAGGCAATTTGATATGTCGTGCATTTGAGCCTGTGGAAGACATCAGTCAAAATCTGAGATCTGTTTAAGCAGACATCTGGGCGTCGATGGGAATGATAACCCACTTACCATCTCGGCAGTAAGCAATGTGCCTCTTTACCTCCAGGTACTTGTTGCATTAATACTGTGTATTTTTAAATGCATTGAAGACAGCGCCTACTTTTCCTTCTCTATCTCCTTCCTCTTTCCTTCTTCCCACTTTCTGTTTCCTCATCCCCCTCCTCCCCTTCCTCCCCTTCCTCCTCCTTTCTCCTCTTTGCCCCAGAACTGTGTAGAAAGGCTGCCTTCAAAATGCTTATACATTTTCACTCCCTCCTTAGTTGCAGAATTGAAATTTTATTTAGGGTTGTAACATACTCAGCTAAAGCAGAAATCATTTTTAAGTAGCTCCAGCCAATTGTTAGCTGATGAGTCTTGTGGCCTTTCTGGAAACGCTGCCACAAAAGCAGCTGACTCAACAGCTTCCTGGCAGGGGACAAAATGACAGAAATTGTGGCAGCTACTTTGGACTATGAATTGACCTTGAGGTCAAAAGCCACAGGCAATGGGGTTAGAACAGAAAGATGGAAGGAGCATGAGTTCTGAGGATTCTGGGACCTCTGTTTTGACAACATATTCCAGTTTCCTTTTGCCTGCAAGAAAAAAAAATTGTATTTTGTTTAAGCCTCTTGTATTTTTTTTTCTGTAACGTGAGCACATCAAATGCTAAGTGATGCAAATAGCATTGTATGCTCTTTCATGGAATACTATTATTGTGTTGTGTGTTTTGATGAACAAATAATAAACAACCAAAAATCACCACTAAACAAACATGTGAAAAACAGGACAAAACAAGAACTGTGACTGTCAATTAAGTGTGTGAAATAATTCCTTCTAATGTGTACACAGCCAAGGTGCATACCCATAGTCTACAGGAGCAAATTCAAGGCTCTGTAATTGCCAGAGAAAGTGAAACACCTCTAAGTATCTTATAGCATAGTGGTCTTGGAATCACTGCAGAAAACATCACTTTGTGACTGACTGCACAGAACACTGGGCGTGATGAAGCCTGGGCTAAACTCAGGAAAATGGGGCCTGAGTCTCAGCTGTCACTGACCAGCTGGTGATTCTATCCTCCGTAGGACAAAGGATGCTGGTAAGGTGCCTTCAGCACCAAAACTCTATACAGCTGACAGATTGTGCCTGAGCAAACAGCTTTTGGGCAGTCCCTGGATTTAAGCATATGCAAATAACTTCTTTTACATTTACAAAAGCAAAACACAGAGTCTCAGAGTTTGAATTCTTCTCTGGTTTCAGAAAAACACAACCAAGAATTGGGATGAGGCAAGTTTCTCAAGGCTTTGTTTTCTTCCTTCACATGGAGCTGTGTATGTCCTGTAGTGGGTGTGAGGGCCGGTGATTACACCCACGATTCAATTAGACGATGGAGTCGATCACATATTCAGATGAATATTTTGGGATACTTATCTTTTTTTTAAAGATTTTATTTATTTATTTTTTAGAGAGGGAAGGGAGGGAGAAAGAGAGAGAGAGAGAGAAACATCAATGTGCAGTTGCTGGGGGCCGTGGCCTGCAACCCAGGCATGTGCCCTGACTGGGAATCGAACCTGTGACACTTTGGTTCGCAGCCCGCTCTCAATCCACTGAGCTACTCCAGCCAGGCGGGATAATTATCTTTTAACTAATTTAAAGCTGTCCATGGTCGGATTTGAAGTGGTTGACTGAAGCAATTGCAAAATAAAATCTCCTTATAAGACAGGTTGCTTCAGGGTTGTTGCAATCTGTGGAAATTGTGATTCTTTGAACTAAATAGAAATGTCTTCTAATCTGGCTGAACTAAGCAACTGAAAAACATGAGGAGAAAGAATATGCAAGTACATTTGTACTATTGGCTAACCTTCTTAAGTATAAAATTGAACAGTTTTGCTTTACAAATAGGAAAAGTAAAAAATGTATACTAATTTCTCATTAAAACCTACTTTGTGGAAATGTAGATCCACAGGTTGTTTGGTATTTCAAAAATTTTAATTTTATATGTTTACATGTTTTTACCTTTAGAAGTTAACCTTAAGTACTATTTCTGATAACAGGTGTTTTTACATGTGGAATTATTTTAACATTGCTAAATATGGTATAATGATCATGGAGATACTTTATACTGGATAGAACAGCTAAATTCAGTCTAACTGAATATGAAAAAGTTCAAAGTACATATATGTAAATTTGCACAAAGGAGTAATTAAGAAGGGATTATGTATATCACTAGGATTTTCTTTATTTACCAGTTTCTCTTATACTTTCTAGACCCAAGAATCCCAAGAATCCATTGAAGATACACAGTTTTACAGACCTCTGTTACAAGCATAAAGCTAGACAGACTGAAATCCATATGTGAACAGTCAACGCTACAAGGTATCTGTGCATATTAAATATTTGGTAAGGACAAAGCCTCTCAAAAGCTGGCCTTGCAGAGATGTCTCTGAAGCTCCTTCTTTAAGGTGCCATGGGACCGATGGCAAGCACCCATATGCAGGTAACACATTAGACACGTTTGCTACGGCCAAAAGCAGAAAAACCATGCTGCTGGGTCTCCTGTTGTTTAATATATGAGTTTGGTGGGGTTCCTGGTTGCTCTCAGACACTGTGAGTTCATAGAGGAACACTGAGTTCAGGTCATACAAGGTTTCGGTCGTTGGGTGACACTTTAACAGCAGAAGTAAAGTGCCCCTCCCTCTCTGTGCCTGTGGGCCATCGTCAGGATGATGGACAGCACTCTCTAGATCCTCACCCGGGCCTCGCTGGCTGCCGGTGCTGCAGGCTGCTTGGAGAAGGCATCCGTCACCTTGTTCTCGGGAGTCTCACCAACGATTGCCCATCTGGCCCAATCCCATTCCCCTCTTCTTCCTTGCTAATGAAACCCTGAAGTCTATACCTAATGTCTGGAAACTTTTACAACAACGAAGGAAGCCAATCTGAGGGCAAAGACCAAACACAGATGACAGTGAAAAACAAAGGGGAAATACTATGGTTCTTTGATGGCAATGTCCCTACTGAGCATAGCTCGCCCAGAGCCTCCGGGTCCTAGACCTTATGTTATTAAAGACAATGCACTTCCTTAGTTTCAGAGCGTATTTGAGCCATCAAACTCATATATGCAAATATTTATCATTTTATAATTAGGTTATAATTTTAGAATCAAAACAAATCTTAACATTTAACTGAAGAGAAATATTAAAATAAAAATAGATACAGATTATTTTTTCTTTGGCATAAAACTACACTATTATCAGCATTATCAGGAAATGCAGGTGGTTGATGATACCATAAGATTCTTTAAGGGATACTACTTATTTTCAAAGCATTACAGAAATGTTTTAAACATCAACACAATGAGAAGAAAAAAACAGGTATGAGACATTGTGGGCTATGAATCTAGCCAGCAAGAAGAGGGAAGGGTCCAGACCAAGCAAACTTAAGCATTTTTCTCATGGGAAAGAGCCCCACATCAGTGAACTCTCTCCTTTCTAACCGTACCTCCACCTCCTCCTCTCCAGGCCCACACCCCCTCAATCCACGTCCCCTCTGCCCCCGTTTCCTGACAGTGTGTACTGATCAGGTCCCAACTCATCAGCGAAAATGTGTTCAGTGCCTGGTTCTAGAGCAGGTGCTGCTGTCAGTGCAAAGAGACAACTGTGGATCAAATTCAAGGTCAGCAGAGAGAGTGTGAGATGGGGCATGGGTGTCAGTTCCTGATTAATATATGAATATATAATATAGCAAAGGTCTATTATATGTTTCTGTGGGTTACTGGTTATTAAAGTACAAAGCCCTCAATTCTGAGTATGCTAATAAAAAGTCTAAATAGAAACCTCACATCAATGCAAATGTGTAAAGCAAAATACGCTAAATTAAGGCATATTATACATCTTTCCCATAATTATTTTTTTACATAAATCTCTATTTCATTAATTTCATAATTTCTATCTAAATTTAAGAGCACTAAAACTTAGGGTTTGATTTGGGAACACTGAATACAATTTTTTTAACTTTTTATTTTGAAAAGTTGTAGACTTGCAAGAAGTTCCAAAACAAAAAATTGAGTTCTATGTACCCTTCGCTCAGCGTCTCACAATGTGATGCAATTTTAAATCCTTACCCATTTCTGCTTGCCAAACTGCATACCTAGAGCTATCAGGTTAATCTTTTAACAGCATACAGCTGGTCATGTTATTTTTTACAAATATTTAGTTTCTCCACATTGCCTGTTGTCTATCTGGTTTGCAAAACTCTTCTCCATCAATCCTATAGGTTTAGCTCTCCTTTCTGGCTCATTTGCCCATGCAATATTTGGTTCATTTCAACACCAACTAGGTGTTTGAGACACAGCAATGAGCAAGGCTGACAATAGGCATGTGTTTCAGTAGGGGAGATAGACAATCTACAAACACACTAAACAATACACATATTAATAAGCTGCATAAATCCAGATTTGGTAACTATGATGAATGGTATAAACAAATTGATGCTATATAAAATAACTAGGACAGTCAGCTGATAAGGCGACCTAATGTTATACCTAAGAGATTCTAATAGAACAGTTGTGTGTAGGAAGAGAAGTAGGGGAGAGAATATTTTAAGCAAAGATAAAAACAAATGCAAGGTCTACCTGGGGTAAACCTTGATTTGAAAAAGGAAGAAAAAAAGAAGTAAGTAGTACTTGAAGGAACTGGAGTGGCAAATGGTGACTGGAGTGATATGCAGAAACTATTTTGGGTAGGACTCAGAGCTATGGTATGAATTTGGGGTTTTATTCTGGCTGTAATGAGAAATCAGTGGAAGCTTTTGAGCAGGGGCTGGCCTGACCTGGCCCGAGCTTTGGAACAGCACTATCCAAAACCAACAACACTCTGGGCAATGATGAGAATGTTCTCTGCACTGTCCAGTGGGGTCGCCATGTTGGACACAGTAGCAGCTACCGGGCACTTGAAATGTGGCTGGTGTGACTAAGTTACTGAATTTCTAATTTTACTTAATTTCAATTTATTTAAATTTAAATAGCCATATGTGGCTTGTTGCTGCCACATTAGACAGCAGAGCTTTAGAAACATCTTTCTGGCTTCTGGGTGAAGAATAAATTGTGGGCAAAGGTAAAGGCACAAAATTGGGTGTACAGATGCCAATGAAGAAACTACTGACATACTTCTGGCAGAAGATGCTGGAGGCCTGGGCCATGGTCATACCACCACTGGAGAGAGGTAGACAGTTTTAACGTTTTTGAAAGTAGCCAACAGGACTTGTTGGTGAATTATGGTGGGGGGAGAATGAAAGAGAGTGATGACCCAAAATGACTTAGTTTTTCAGCTTGGGCAAATGAATGGGGAGTGGAAATTACTAAAGATTATAAGACTAAAGAAAAAAGGATTGGGGGCAGAAAGAAAATGTCTATTTCTGGACATTTAAAATTTGAGATGCTTATTTTTATTTTCTTAAGATGTCTGTCTGGTTTTAACTCTCATTGTTCTCTCAGTTATTCAAAGATTTCAATAAATTTGACAATTCGTCTACTCTACAGCACATCTTTCTTCTGTCTGTGCTTTAAGATGTTACCTCTCTGAAATACCATCTGTCACTTTTATTTGATCATACTGCATGCAACATGAATAAGCATTTCTTATACATTTTTTGGCAAAGACCAATGGAAGAGAATGTATTTTATATCATGACTGAGGCACGTATGTATGTATATTTTGAAACGAGAATTTGAGAAAATGGTACTTGCCACTTGTTTTTTTGTCCTTGTAATAGTTTAGTTTCTATTGTAATTTTTTTCCATTACAGTACTTATGACTTGTGGTTCCCTCTGACATTTTCTTGTCTTTTCATTTTGATTGAGCTTCAAAATACTGCACATACTCAGTTGATTTCTCTCTCACTAAAGGGTCAAGACCTAGAGTTTTAAATTCACTTAAGACTGATGTTAAATACTGTCTTTTTTCATCCTGCCCAAACTGCTATGTCTCTCTTAGACATTCTGTCTCTTTCAGGGTACTTACTCTACTCTGCTTTTTTCCCCAACCATACTCATTTACTTTCTTATCCATCTAACTTGCTACAAGTTCTGTTGGGGCAAACAATTACTATCTTTCACATTGCATAGAATAAAGTTGGTCTTCAAATTGTTATGGAATTGAGTATATGTGGAAAATATATTCTACTGCCCCATGGTACCTTAACACCCACACTTTATGCTCCCAGAAATCATAGCTGGCCCATGACCATGACTGTGCATGTGGGACTCACACTCAACCAGCAGGAAGTAAGAAAAACAACTTCCCTAATCTACAGACTTCTGAAATTCAGAGCTGTAGAAAATGCAATTAAGAACAACTAAACAAGGGGGATAAATAGTGATGGAAGGAGACTTGAATTGGGGTGGTAAACACACAATACAATATACAGATGGTGTGTTGTAGAATTGTACACCTGAAAGCTATATAATTTTATTAACCAATGCCAAACAAATACATTCAATAAAAAAAAGACTTTATGGAAGAAAAAAAAGAATAACTAAGCACAGTACACTAGTTTTTTTAACTTCTGACTCATGTCTGCCCTGTGGTTACATTTCGTGATGCCAGTACAGCAGGGTGATGACTTTGAGGAAGTCGCATCTTTGCTGCTTTGCCCTTTGCCAGAACACTTCATCTTGAAAGTTCCAGGAGTGCAGAGAAAACTCTTTTTGTTCCCTTGTTGGCAGAAGAAAGAAATTGCAGGGTAGACAGGTTCCCCACATGAAAATCTCTGAAGAGGCTTTTTTGTTTTTGGAGATAGGAGACTTATTTTAGTGATTAAGCCCGGTCTTGTTCAAAGTCAGAGGAGGTTTGGTGACAACGGAGACTCTGAGAGGGTGGCACTAAAGCTTCCATGCTGGGGAGGGTAATACAGCTTTTTCAGTATCACAGAGGGTCCTACCTACTCAAACAGCTCCTTTGAGAGGGAAAAATTCTGAAGGGGATTGCCTGTCTGGTGGCCAGTGAGTGCTGAGTACTGAGCTCTGTAGCCTTGGCCAGGAGCCTGCTTATTCAGTGCTGACCCAGTGGGCAGAGACTCCCAGAGTTGTTGCTGGGATTGACTGGACCCTGTGAACCCAAACACAGATCTCAACAAGGGCAACCAGGACCCATCTGTTTCTTAGGATGTTTTATTTTTTATTTTTTTAATTTTAATTGTTGTTCAAGAATAGTTTTCTGTTTTTTACTCCCATCCCAACCCACCCCCCAGCCCTCCCCACCTCTCTCCCATTTCCACCCCCCCCCCACCTAGTTTTTGTCCACGTGTCCTTTATACTTGTTCCTGTAAACCCTTCCCCTTTTTCCCTGAAATTCCCTCCCCTCTCCCCTTTGGCCACTGTCAACCTGTTCTCTATTTCATTGTCTTTGGTTATATTTTGCTTATTTGTTTTGTTGTTTGGGTTCCTGTTAAAAGTGAGATCATATGGTATTTGTCTTTCACCACCTGGCTTATTTCACTTAGCATAATGCTCTCCAGCTCCATCCAAGCTGTTGCAAATGTTAGGAGCTCCTTCTTTCTTTCTGCTGCATAGAATTCCATTGTGCAAATGTACCATAGTTTTTTGATCCATTCATTTACTGATGGGCACCTAGGTTGCTTTCAAACTTAAGATGTTTTAAAAGATGGTATGTGTCCTAGGGATCATATTATATATAATAAAAAAGAGTAAGCATGGATCCTGGAAAGCTGGCTAGTATTGAAAATTCCACCAACCTTGGTGTTTGGAGACTTCAGCCAGTATTTAGAAAAGTTGACACTCTCTGTAATTCGAATTCCATAGAGCGATCCATTCCTGTTATATAATTGTTTTAAAGTAAATCAACTAGGAAGTTCTTAGTGTTCTATGGGTATCTGGCTCAATATACTCATTCTCCTTTTGATAAAGAAAGAAAGCCAAGTACATTGTTCTCTCATCAATGTTAAGTTCCTTTTCTTTAGATATATTGGAAAACCAATATTGCCTAAAGAAGACATTGCATCGACTCATGGGGCATTAGTGTGCTTTCCAGTTAAGAAATAGTTGTAATATGAATTCTGGCAATTGAAGTAAATATATAAACCTTTCACTGATACAGATATCATAATTGTATAAAACGAAAGAAGACAAATCTTTTCTACAGTTGGCCGATGGGAAGGAACTGCTGGAGAAGGTAGCATACTATTGTTTCTCTTAAAAATAACAATGGCCAACAAAACCTTCTCTTCCCCTAGTTTCTACTCTCTTCCCTTTATAAAAACTACTCAAAAGTTGTCTATAATCCTTGTATCTTTTAACACTCTTGCCCACAATGTTGTATCTAAACTGCTCATATAGAGGTGACAAATGCCCTCCATTGCTATATCAAATGACCAGTTCCCTGTCCCTATTTTCTTGACTTAACAGCCACACTAACTCAGATGCCTTCCAGCCCCTGCCCACTTGGACACTGTCTTCACTTGGCTCCCAGGTACTGGCCTCACCTGCTTCTCTGAAACTTCTCCCCAGCCTCTGCTGGTTCTTTCTCCCTGCCTAGCCTTGAAATGTGGGGTGGGGTGTTCAAGTCTCAGTTCTGGGCCCTTTCCTTTTTTTTCTACCTGCACTTGCTATTTTGGTGAGTTCATGCAAAATCACAGTTTTAAATATCATCAAAACTCTGATGACTCAAAAACATCTATCTTCAGCCTGGGCTCTCCTGAACATGAGACTTTAAATTCTACTGCCTTCCCAACATCTCTGCTTGAATGCCTGATGGGCATCACAAATAAATGCGGGTTGACTAAAGAAGAAATGAGTAAGTGTCTCTATTATGTGAACATTCCAAAGCCACAGTTGGGGGAGGGGGGTGTTCCTGCTCCCAGGGTTTGTCCTACATGGTTTATTACAAATTTACTTTCCCTGTTTCCTTTCTCTGATTTCTAACTAGATGTTGTGTAGTGACATCAGAGTGGGACTCCAGCAGCCTATGAGATTCAATTTTTGGAAAACAAAGCATTTAGTAATCAAAAAATTTACTAAATACTCATAGTAAGAAAAGTTGATTTGCTGGGGCTTAGAGGAGACTGAAGAATCCATTCATTTATTCAACTAGAATGGGCCAGGCTCTGTTCTAGGTACTGGAGACAAAGCAGGTAATAAACTAGGTAATATCCTCATTCTCATGACATTGGCATTAGAGTGAAACAAGGGGAGAGTGAGGAGGAAGAAACAATATACACGAGCAAGTAAATATACAATATGCCACATGGTGACAAGACTATGAAGGATAACAATACCAGGAATAGAGAATAAAGCAGCATCTCTTTAGATAGGATGATCAGGGACTACCTGTGAGAGGGGATGAGTTTTTGCAAAGACTTGGAGAAAGTGGGGGGATAGAGCCACACCCTTATCCTAGGGAGGGAGGTTTCCAGGCAGAGAGAACAGGTAGGGCAAAGGCTGGAAAGAGCTAGACTGCTTCCAGTGTCTGTAAAACACAGCACCTGCTACATAGTTCTCAACTCTGTAGCTATTTGATTTAGTTTGGACCCTTCTCTCTTCTCTCCATGCATACAAAATTAGGAAGGTCATTGCAAAAGTAACCAGCATGTCTATAAATAAAAGGGTTTTAGTTTAGAGAAGATTCTATCATTTACATACCATATTCTTTTCCCTTTTCTGCATTAAAAGAAATCAATTGTTTGTCTAGGTAAGAATGAGAACACATAATGCCAGCACAAGGCATCTTAATGGAAGCATCCATCAAACCCAGCACGGTATGGTTTGTGAATGCACGATGCTGTAGATGCGTATGAACACAAACATGCGAGCTCATTTCTATTTCAGTGAAAGGGTTGGCACAAGATGTTTTCTTGAGGGTAGAACATTTGTCATACTGTGTTTATGACCACAGAAATGGATTTGGACAGGTTCCAATCTTCTTTTCTCTTCTCAAGAACAATTTAAATTAACCTAAATCACAGTATCTCAGCATATCTTTCCTTCTCTCTTTATATAATGTGTCTTATTTTGTTATTATTTAATTCTGTGTTTCATTCTCTGGCAAGTATTCTTTCAGGGTTGAAATCTCATTGCGCTGCAGTGCATCGTTTGCCGGTTACTTTGGGGTGTTTAGAGATTAGGACTGAAGAAACAATTAGCTGTATGTACGCTGCTGAAAAGAGCTGTCCTATCTTTCTGGACAGCTCATTTTCCTAGACAAAGGACACAGCAGAAAGAAGAAGGTGGAAGCTTTCTTGCCAGGCAGTCATATTCACGCCAAGTGAATAATGGATTGAAATGTGGTTCAAACAGTCCAGCTTCTGATATTAATGAAGAGTTTTTAGGAGAGATTTTCTATCCTGGAGAAGATAGGCTAATCCAAATAAAAGAGGTGAGCTAGTTATTTATATATAAAGCTTTTCTTTCTTAAATTATTGGCTAGACTGTTGCAAATGACCCTAGCTACATCTTCGATTCCTCTTTTCTTGCTTATCCTACATCTAAATAAAAATAACGTATATATTACTTCTTTATGCTGCAAAGTATTTTTTTAAAATGAATGAAGCACATTGCTATTCTAATTCTCTTCATCTAGCATCTTTTAAGTTATTAACTAAAAATAGCTTTCAGTGCCCTGTAGTGATAATTATTCATTTTTCCCATTTTAGATGTTAAGAAAGTAATAATTAAGACTATCCAGTGGACTCCTAAATGATAAATAGTACTTTACAACAAATAGGAGGTAAATGTAAGTTTTAGAAAGTACACATTGAGCATATTAAGTTTATATACGTAGGCCTCCAGCCCACATTTTCTAATAAACTCCCACTCACCAACAAGAACAAAACAAGTCTTGCCTATGTAAATGCATTATTTGGCCAAATCAGTAGTTTTGTAGTCACTTCCTCCCTGGGTTCTAAATCCACAGGGTGGAAAAGTATCTCATCATGAACCAGGAAATGTTTGTTTTGTGTCTTGCCAATTAAAATTATATTTTGAATAATTAGTTATTTATACAGTTAGATTTATACATAATACCTAACTTGCTAGGGTCTACTGTAGCTTTTAATTCCATTTCCACATTGGTAAAGTGAATTAGAATTCACGGAGCTTAAATAATAAGAAACAAATCAGAGAAATTATTAAGCTATATAGACGATTCCACACTTTTTCCTTGTTCTGCCAGTTCAAAGGGGTCTGGCTTTGTCTGGCAGTTTCCTGCCTTTCCCGGAAAATGTTGACCGTGTTTTGAACTCGCAGGAGGTAGACTTTGGAGAACTTGAGGAAAGGGAGGAGCAATGTGAGAATGAAAGACCCCGAGGGTGGGACTGGGCACGCCCTCTGTTCTCACCCTTCCCCAGCACACACTCCTGATCTCTCTCATTGGGTGCTCAGGCCACACCAGCTCCCAGGAATCCAATCAGCACTGAGGAAAAAGCAGTCATGATTACCTGTCTTGTTTTGAGTGATGATCACCAACCTCCAGTTGGGCCTCCACACTGCTCTTCAACCACCGATGGTGTTTCCTAGTTGGTCAACCCATCCACTCTCATGCCTTCCCCTTTTCATGCCATCAACCACCCCTTCACAGCCTCTCTCTCAGCAGATGAATATGCTTATTTCAAAAGTAAGGCCATCAGAAAAGAATGTTCTCCTTCTTCCTCTACCAAACTACCTACTTGCATCTGCACCCAGTGACCTGTCTTTCCTTGCGTTGTAACAATAAACTCTTTCTGCTTCTCTGCACTGATCCCTCCAATTTATGTATTGCATACGATCTATTGTTCCCCACTCAGGGTTTTGTTCCTACAGAAATCCTTTCTCCTTCAGTCTGTCTTTTTCTCTCTTTCTCAATCTCTTGCCCCATCTCCCAACTAGAATGATTTAAATCAGAATAAGATGGTCCTGACCAGTGTGGCTCAGCTGGCTGGGCATCGTTCCACAAAGTGTAAGGTCACGAGTTTGATTCCTGGTCAGGGCACACACCTGGGCTGTGGGTTCGGTCTCCAATCAGGGTGCAGATGAGAGACAGCTGATAGATCTCTCTCACACATCGAAGTTTCTCTCCCTCTTTCTCCCTCCCTTCCCTTATCTCTAAAACTAAATATATGTAATCTTTAAAAAATAAATCAGAATAGTATGAACTAGCTCTCATCTTAAAACAGAACAGAACATCTGCCTGGAGCCTGCACTGCCAACTAACTGTTGCCTGATTTCATTGCTCTCTCAGAGCAAAATCCTTTGAAAACATCATGTTCACTGCCTCTTTCATTTTCCATTTCCACGCTTTGCTATCTCTAGAAACTTTTCCAATTGGATTTTGTCTACATCATACTGAAACAACTTCTGCCAAGGTCACTGAAGAAGGTCACTGGGCAAATGCATTGCCCAGTTCTTAGTGTCTGCCCGACTGAATTTTCTGCAGCATTTGACAGTGTTAATCTCTCTCTCTCATTTTTTGCATGCTATCTTTACCTGGCTCCAGGGACACCATACTCTCTGGGTTACTCCCTGTCTCCCAGGAGTCTTCCCATTAGTCTCTTTTATTACATCTTCCCTCTCTTCCTCCACCTTTAAATGTTGGCATGCCCTGGGGTCATCCTTTCGCATGGCACCTTTAAGTAATTTCAGGTCTTATAGCTCCTTAACATGTAACTATTCACTGACGGTTCCCTAGATTTAGTGTGTGAGTTCCAGACTAAAATATTCAACTGCTTATTTGACATATATGGTAGGATGTTCAATAAGTAGCTTAAGTTTGATAAACCTAAAATAGAACTCTTGATTTCCCCTCATTTCTTCAACCCTCACTTGACAATATCTCCAGTCCTTCTCCATCAAGCTTGATTTGAAGGTTTTAGGTAATTCAGATTTTTAGCTCCGGAACCTTATCAGAATTTCCTAGAGAGCACATCATTTTTACTTAAAGATGTCTTATTCAGAAATATATTATAAAAAAGGAAATATATTGCACTTTCATGCATTCCTTTATAAGATTTCAAGGTTCCTCTGGGGGTAGGACACAACACATGGACACTCAGAAAAGAGGCGGAAACCTTGGTCATCCAGCTCCAACTGGGAGAAGGCTCTGATGCAGCACCCATCTGGGGTTGCCTCGGGGGCTGGGAGCCAACAAACTGGGGTTTATATATGGCAAGTGGGTACCTAGATTCTGCTGTGTCTGTGGAGCCTGGCCACTTAGAATAATTTCTCTGTGTTCTGGGGTACAGGGGGTGTCCTAGTTGTTTAATACCGGCCCTGGGGAAACTAGGGTAGGTGTGTATAGTGGTCCAGAGGGTGAGGGCCAGATAAGAAACGTGCTTGTTCTGTGGACCGACTTAGCTGAAGAAGAAGGGGAACTCACCAGCCTCTAGCCAGGGCTTCAAAACTAGGTCAAGATAGCATTCAAAAGAGGAAAATAACTGTCACACATTTGACCTAGTATCATTCACACACCCCTTTGTATGTGTTTCTATGTCTATGCATGTGTATTTATAGCTACATGATTACTCTCCAATGGTTCTTCTCTTCTTTCTGTCATCTTTTGTTTTCTGTTCTGATTTGTTTGGTTAAGACTTTTTTTTTTCAGATAGAGTACTTGAATGACAATTTCCCTTGTAGTTTCTCACATTTTTTCTTTAATGATGAAATGAAATGAAATCTCCACAGGGTCTCAGGTGCCTGAACTGCACCCTTTCTCCCACCACGGTTGTGGCTGCCCCTCCACCTGCCACCACTGTCAATGAGGATTCCGGTGTTTTGCCCTTTGCCCTTTGCCTTTTTGTTGGCCCTGAATCTTACAACGCTTTCAGACTTTCTAGCTTTCATTTTTCTCTTCTCTCCCTGAGAGCACGGCAATTTTACAGGATGTCTTCAGGTGCCTTTTCTCATCAGTCTGGCCCGGAGCTCTAAAAGCCCATTTAATCTGTGGCATTGGGTTTTTAGTTCAGAGGGAAAAAAATGTTCCTCTCACTTGTCCTTTCACTGACTGCCCTCCATGTGTCCTTTCTCTCTCCCTGGTCGTTCCTGGAGTCACACAGTGACTCTCCTGCTTTCTCTTCCAGGATTCTTTTCTTTTCCCTCATGGTTTTGTTTCTATTTCTCCGTCAGGTGTTCCCTGTGCTTTGGACTGTTTCTTGTACTTCATTTTTCTGAATACACATTTGAGGAGTACACACCTCTCTTTCGACCCCTCTCCTGAATTGTTTGGCTGATAGATTATGTTATGAATCCACAAACATTCTTTTTCCAGGTGTTTGCTGTACTGTGACCTCTTTACATATTCTGGCTATTTTAAATCAGATTATTTATATGAATAATGGACCAGTGCTAATAAGAAGCTTTCATATGGTGACATTGTTAAATCACAGATTTGATTTGAAACTTCAAACCATTTGGGAAAGACCACGACAACCTTAGCTAAAAATCAAATTTGCATGATACATATATGCAGTCACAGAAGTTTACTGTGCTATGTATGAGAGGGAAACATGCTTCTAGAGATTGGTTGCCATGTGGATAGAAGCAAAAGGAAGAAGGGAACAGACACGCCAGAAGAAAAATTTGGGAAGTGGTAAAGGAAAGCATGTTTCTCTCCATCCAGAGTACGGTAACTTACCCTACCCTGCTACAGTATGTCTGAAAACAAAATCAGGAGAGATTTATTTTGCCTGGCCTTTTAAAGCACACTAGAAAATACCCATTTTTTGAAATCTGTCTTAGATGACATTTGTTTAAAGGACTTAAACAGATGTAAGTATATTTTCAACATCTAGTTTCTAAATAATTTACATAAAGCTTACAAATGTGTGAATTTATTAAATCTTACTTAACATATGGATGAAGAAAGGAGAGAAAAAAAGTGAGAGAAGGAAAGAAGAGAAAGGAAAAGAAAGAAGGAAAGGGGACATATAAGATATGAAAGATTTTGAGCCAGATGTCTTCCTATAAAAAAATAATGTAAAATCTGTACACACTTATAAAATTCATGCATATTTTATATTATTTGTAGAGTGGGAATAAAGCAAGGAGGGAAAAAGCAGGCATAAGCATGAGGAATCCTGAATTCTATCCCTGATTGGTACAGTTTGGTTTCTTAACTTTTTTGTTTCTGAGATTTCCTTTTAAAGAATGAGGGTATTATCTATACAAGGTGGGGCAAAAGTAGATCTACAGTTGTTCATATGGAAAACAATAGAATAATTAATAAATAATACAAGAACAAATTCAGTTTTGTGTTCTCACAATTGTAAACCTACTTTTGACCTACACCATATAATCTTATTGTCCTTCAACTATAGAATTTTAATAACTAGAATAAATTCTCACTTAAAATTTTCTGATTTTACCTAATTGTAATTGAGGAATCTGTGTATATGTAGTGTGATGCATATGTATGTGTGTACATATGTGTGTATATATATAAATGTGCATATGTGTACCCACATAACTGTATTTTCAATGGTATTTACTAAAGTGAAGTCTTCAGTTAAAATAGTTCAGTTTTACTGAATGTAGTTAGATACAGGGTCTGGCACAAACAATGCCCCTTTTTATTACAAAATCTTTTATTTCAAACCATAAGCATGTAATTCTGTAGCATAACAATATCACACTCAAGCACACCATGTGACTTGTTAGGTGAAATGTTCAAATTAAAACTATAAATTATCACACCCATATTATTACCCTACCAACCAACCACACTCAAAGCAGGCCTTACTTCTGCCAGACCCTGCATTTATGAAGTTATCTATTGTTTGAGCAACTGAGGGGTCTGGTGAGAAGCTAGAATTTGGACAGTAAGGGTGCTGGAATGCCTATGTCTCCCTCCATCACAGGGCTACACATTCCTAAGGATAGCCTAGCTTATTTTCCAAAGTAAATTATCAATGAGCTATATTGGTACACTTCAGCAAATAAAATGGGCCATATTTACTATATATGACCCACATCAACAATGCCCAAAAAACCATTATATTTCCCAAGAATTTATCTACATATGTGTATTAAGTAGGGAAATAGGTATACTGCTTTGAAAGAAAGTCTGAGTCACCTGGCTGGTGTGGCTCAGTGGATTGAGTGCTGGACTGCAAAGCAAGGGGTTGGGTGTTCAATTCCCAGTTAGGGCACATGCCTTGGTTGCAGAGCAGGTCCCCAGCAGGGGGCAAATGAGAGGCAACCACACATTGATGTTTCCCTCTCTCTCTCCCTTCTCCTCTGTCTAAAAATAAATAAATAAATCTTTTTTTTTTTAAAGACAGCATTGGTAATGTGTTCTTAAAATGAAAGTTTCTCCCTAAATTTTTTTCTCATAGAGTAAATTGACAATAAATGTGTTGTGTGTTTCCATTCTTGTATAAAATAGAACTTGATGATTATATTTTAATGAGGGCTGTGGTTTCAATGTGGGAGCAAAGTAATTGCTCAGAAACCCTTTTGCTGTCTTATTCAAATCAGATTAAATATCTGAAAAGTATACCAGAAAAATAAGAGGCCAATTTTCACTCATTCTTTGTCACTGAATAAATAAAGAGGAAAACAGAATCGCTCATATCACACTTTATAATTATGTCTCTCCTGCTGAGGTATCCCAAAAGACGCAATTAAAAGATAACTATACAGAAAATAAAATCTTAATTTAGTATTGAAATAGAAATCCAATAATTTTGAGGTTCAGAAAGTAGATGTTTTGCTTGCTTCTCCCTCACAGCCATCTGCCCAGAGGATCAACTCTTCTCTGAACTGAAGGAGCAGTATCAAGGGGTGCCCTTCACATGGGATCCCGTGGTCTCTGCTGAACCCAGGACTCAGAAAACCTCAAACTTTATGTCAGAGATATGCCAGGCTCTTGCTTTCCTTTACACTTTTTTTTCTTTAGAATATGTGCTTTCTACTTTTAGGGATGAGCTCAAAATAGTAAATGTGTCTAGTTATGGTTGGTATATTGGTTTTCTATGGCTGCGATTACAAAGCGCCACAAATTTATTGACTTCAAGTAACACGTATTATTATGTTCCAGTTCTTTGCATTACAAGTTTGGAATGGACCTTACCAAATTAAAACCATCATGCTGACAGACCTGTATTCTCTCTGGAGTTTCTAGGAGAGAATCCTTTCCTTCTCTTCTCCAGATTCTGGAGGCCTCTGCATCCTTTGGCTGACGTGAACTCCCTCCCCACAACTTCAAAGTCAGCAACAATTGGTGGAGTCTTTTCTACATGGCAGAGTTTTCAACTTGATGTTTATTTTTAATCTTATTTGTGATACTTTAGATGCACAGCTTTTTTTTTATCCTCACCTGAGGACATTTTTTTCATTCCTTTTAGAGAGAGAGGAAGGGAGAGAAACATCGGTGCAAGAAAGAAGCATTGATTTGTTGCCCTCTGAACATGACCATATTGGAGGTCACAAACGTCCAGTCCAGGGGTCACACATGCCCACACCCAGACCAGGGATTGAACCCAAGACCTAAGTATGTGCCCTGACTGGGATTTGAACCTGCAACTTTTCAGTTACTGGACAATGCCCTAAACAACTGAGCCACACAGGCCAGGGATATATTTATACCAGCATAGTCATATGCTCTGACTTTACCAAATATTAACCAATACATACATTTTGCAGAAATAATAATAGTGACAACTGTTAGGGGTACGAGTGACATTAGCAATCACAATTTCTCTACATAGGCTTCTCAACAGAGCTAAGTGCATGAAGAATCAGCAACACTGCTGGGCAAAAAGCAGCCACTCTAGTAGTAGCTGGGATAGTGCCGAACACCTCATGTTCAGAGTCCTGGTAAAACACTGTGGAGCACACAGCCTCCGGAAGTGAACAGGACATCTCTGCGTAAGCCCAAGTGCTAGTTCTATGGATTCACTTCCTTCTACATGGCTGCACGCTCCAAAAGGATAACTAGTCTGCTTTAGCTTGTGTACCATGGAGAGTGCACAAAGGAGAAACAGGTGGTTACTGATTTCACCAGGAGGGGACAGGAAGCTAGAACGAGAGATATACAGCCAGAGGCGTGCATTTCAGGCTGCAGGAGCTCTGCCCATGAATAAATATGAGCCAAGAAATGCCTTGGAATACAATCAAGGAGTGGAAAAAGTGATAGGAGGAAGGAACGGAGAGCATCTTCCCCAACAAAAAATATCGAGACTTCATGACAGCTTTAAAAACATGCAAGCTCAACTGGCAGGAGGAAAATATACTAGCATGGATTATGTCTAAACGCTATCAGAATAATTTACAAGTGAATTTACTCTTCAAATCTCTGGAAAAAATTCACCAATTATGAGATAATAGTCACTGAAATCATTATATAAAATACCACAGAGGATGGGATTAATGGATAATAAGCTCATTTGGAGTTGCTTCCAAAGTAAACATACTATAACATTGGGTGTTATTGAAAAGAACTTTTTAATGTTTTCCATTGATCTTACTTCTTAAAATTTTTACATGTACTACATTAAAGAGATAAGTGAATGCACACATAAAAAACACAAAGTATTAACCCAGCAATACTATATCAAAAAATTGCTCCTCAAGAATAAATACTGTACTTAACTCCAAGATAAATATAACTATATAAATAAGTAACTACACAGACTTGGCCTTCGTTATGTGTTTGGAGAAAACAGCTTCAGGCCACTGCACTTCATGTACCTTCAACTGTATTCTCATTTTTCATATCCCTAGTAAATCTGTTAGTTCTCTGAGTTGAGACTTGGAAATGAGCAAGAATTTCAGTGGGTGTTGTCTAGAAATCTCCCCAGTAATGAGCTTGTTGTGTATGAGGGTGCACATTTAATTAATTTTCTATTTGTAGGTTATTTTATAATTTTGTGGGTTAGAAATTAATGTGTACAGAACACCTGGTAAAATATTTGTCCATATGTAATACACATGGATTTTGTTCAGCAAGATACAGTTTCTGCTGTGCAGAAAAGATAACCACAAACATCTCATTTTATTGCCCTAAGGGATATTAATCTAATAGTAATTAACATTAATTTCAGCATCCACACACAGGTATGTATATATATGTTCTTCAAATTCTCTTTGAACCAATTTTTATATCTCACTAGTTTGTTCTTTAATTTCTGAATTGAATAAAATTTCTGACTTGTGTTTATTCTGTGTTTGCATGGGAGTCATAGTTTTAACATTCTGAAAATTACAAATCACTATATACACAACAATAAATATCATATTGATTCAAATGGATGTATAATAATAATCAGTGTTACTGGGAAGTGGTTCAGAGTGGTCATAATTGTTATTGAGTTTCTTTATGACCAATGCAATGAGAACATTTTTCTCATTTTTACAAAAAAAAATGTGGTAATTTTTCACCAGACCCATTAAATGACAGAGCCACTCTGCAGCCATGGGCTGCGGACTATAAAACTGGGGTATGGGGGAGATGCGGGGGAGATGTGGGGTCCGGGGGGGTGCCCTTTCCATGGACTCTGATGGGGATGATGCCCCAGGGGTCGTATACTGCAGCTCTGTTCAAGTGCGGTAAGAACATTGACGGAACGCTGGCATGTTGCAGGCACTGTTTTAAATGCTCTCTCTATATTAATTCATTGACTTATTTTGTTGGAGAAGAAAGTGATAAGAAAGAAACAGCTCAGTAGTATGGGGAAAAGCAAGCTGATGTGAATTGTCTCATGAATCTGAGGAGTACAAGGAATCTGGGAGATGGGGGTAGGAATACTTCCTGAAGGCAAGCAGTTACACAAGCAAGAGTAGTATTTGTCCTTCCTAATTATTAAATAGCTCGTTCATATTATTCTGTTTGTTTGGTTTTTGATATCTTCTTTTTTTTAAAGATCTTATAGGCAAGAATTTTAAAAAAGAATTACAGAACAGTAAAGTGAACCTTTAGCCAAAGAGGAGAGATTTCTCTCTTAATTGGTTACACTGATTAAAGCTTCACAAGAACTCAGAAGCCATCTAAAATAATTTTGACAGGTAACTACTCCTCATGTCAACATTAATCCATGCTGACTAAATATCAAGGTCAACTGTCTAGAACACTTTAAATTATTTTCAGGATTCTTGAAAGAATGGCAAAGTAGGCCTTTTTTTTGCATGTATTACAATGGGATTTAGATCTACATACTGTATTAAGTAACCTGTGAGGCATTAGAAGTAAAAATTACTTAAAATGCTATTTCATTGAAATAATAATAGAATTCTCAAGATTTAGAAGAACTTAAAGATCACCTTAAAAATTCACACTTACAATATTTAAATATCAACAATAATAAGCTGTTCTTCATACATTTCTGTTCATATATTTCTAGCACAAAAAGTCCTCACTATTTCCTTATAGCAATGTAAGATATTTTTAGAAATATCTAACTCCTAATCAGTGCTTTCTTCCATTGAGCAAAATCCATTCCCAGTTACATCCTACAAATTGAAGGGAGAAGGCTGAATGTAAGTCTGACTGGAATTCCAGAAAGAGATAATGGAGGTGGAAGAAAAAACATCCTCAGAACTGGGGATGCCTGATTTAGAAAATGCCCAAATTCAGAAAGACGGGCAAACCTCAGTATAAATAAATCAAATCTACACATTGGTACCTTGTGATGAAATTGCAGAGCACCAAAGACAGTAATCTTAAAAGCCACCAGAAAGAAAATTATTTACTTTAAAATAGGGAATTAGATGGAAGGCTGACTTCTTACTACAAAATGAAAGCCAGAAAACCATGCAATTATATTTTCAAAGGACAGAGAAGTAATACCTATCAATACAGTATTGTTACACAGCGAACATATTGAAAGCATGAAGTTGAAACAAAGATTAGCAGATGAAAATCTTTAAGAGTTTACGGCCAATCTATAACTATACTCACTGGACTGTAGTCAGAAAGAAAAAAGTTATCAGCACACGATATATGGCAGTCGTGAAATTGCAACACCCTGATCTCCTGTGGCAGGGGTCATGGCCGACTGTCAGCCCAGTGCCCCCCCGCCGATGACAATATCTTTTCATTGAGGCTTTGCTACCAACCCAGGCCGATCTCAGCCAGTGACTGAACATGGTGGTCATAGCAGGGCAGCCCATTTCTTTGACTTCTACAGTCAGGAAGAACTGCTGGTCAACCTAGCAGGAACTTTTTAGGAGCTTCCCTGCATTTGAACACTTTTTCTACCAAACCTTTCTTCTTTCCCCTTCTCTGTAATCCTTCCTATTGTGTTCATTGTAATAATTATTCTTCCAATTGCTTTATTAGTATCTTTATTAAGAAAAAACTTATAGTTTATACTTGGTGAGTACTAGAACTAGTACTTGGTAGTCTCCATGAGGTTGGATGTGTACGAACTGAGCAAGGAGCCTTTAGGGAATTTCTTAAGGGATCAGTCTCCTGGGATATGTCTTTTTTTTTGGGGGGGGGGTATATTTCTTAATGAGTTCAGAACTGAAATCAAGTAAGGAATAGTACTAATAGAGCCACCTTGAATCTGTCACATGCAGCACAATTCTGTACATAGTAGCTAATTAAAATTGAATGGATGTGTCTGTTCAAATCCGCCATTCCTGTGAAAGTTGATAACTGGGTAAAATTCACTAAACAGTCTTACCACCCCCAATACTACAAATTTAATCTACATTAACAGGTACTTATGTTTTCAGCCAGAAGGTTATTCCATTATTTTTCTTCCCATCAATCATTCACAGGAAAGGGGAAGATTTTGCCAGTCACCATTTTTTTTAAATTCTCATTTGGCCAAGCCCCTTGGGAAAATGCTATATTCATTTTCTGAAAGTGCCTTGACTCTTACAGTAAGGTAAAACTTGCAATAAAATCTCTTTTCCTAATTTGGGAATATCTGCTGTCCAAAAGAAAACATAAAAACATAATGTTGTGCACTCTGGAAGACCTTCCCACTGATGGTCCCACAGTCCAAGACTGCCAGTCCAGCGAGATGTACCCCAAAACATCATTGTGCTAAAAAATGCATCAGTGCTTCCCTTTTTCCATTCCGCTCTGCACATTTCCTTCAGTATTATTTTTAATTACATTCTCATCATTATGGAACATGTTCTTAAAGCTCGTGTAGCTTTTCTGCCCATGCCCTGCTTTATAACAAACACGCAGCTCTGTTTGCGGGCTCTGCTGGAGGCTGCAGTCACATGGTCGCTCGGAGTTCCAGGTCAGCGGGATGGTGTTCCGGGCCCTTCTCTATTTCGGTGGTGTTGGCATTTGATTGAGTCCTCAGCCTTCTTTCTAGATTCTCTTAACATTTTGTTCCCTCTTCAAATCTTTGTTTTTCCCACTGAGGAGAGAGAAAGCTTGTCTTTCAAGTGGAGCTGGAGTGTTTACTAGTCAAGTTGCCAAGTCTCTCTTGTGAAAATGGGTTTTGCTTTCCTCTCAGTTGTCTCCACTGTTTTCAATTTAAAACTAGCCAGTGTCTACAGCCAGATAAAACAGCCTGTCTTCAAATCCAGGGGCAGAATGGGTAAAGTTACCGAGACTTCCAAGGCATGCATGTGATGATCATATAGAACAGGAGTGGCAAACTCGTTTTCACCAGGGGCCACATCAGCCTCACGGTTGCATTCAAAGGGCCAAATGTAACTTCAGGACTGTATAAACATCCTTAACTGTCCTACTCCTTAACTGTTAAGTGAGAGCTCAGTGCTGTCTCCAGGTAGAAACAAGGTGCTGGACCAGATAAAACAAGGTGGAGGGCTGGATTCAGCCACCTATGATGTAGAGGATTTCCTAATATAACTGGAATCACTGTGCAAACATATTATTTGTAACATATAATTTTGATGGCATTGGAATATTTGGAGGAGTGACCAGGGATCCCTCACGTGCATCTCGGCCTTTGAGTCAATGCAGACTCACGAGAGTCTGAGCTGACTCAGCATACTGAGCTGACTCAGCACAGTTCATGACTCATGTCCTCTAAACAAATGAAAGCTAAACTGTATCTAAGCAGCGACTATTTTTAATTATTAACTAGACATCTGTATCTTTAAAGATTCTAATTCAGTTAATATTTCTGACTGGAGACAAATATTTTAGTGGCTAAAAGTAAAACTTTTATTAAGATGAATATGGAAAAATATATAATTATACATGGGAAAATAATTATTCACATAAGGGAAAATAAAGTTAGAACCTTAAGAAATCATTCAGACCAGCTCTGTTTTACAGATCAAACAATTGAGATTGAAACAGAATAAATATCTAGGAAGAGCATCTTTAGAATATTCAAACACACCTGAAATAAGAGCCAGGTCTCTTGTTTCTCAGGGCTATGAATTTTATCATATACTTTTCCAACATGTTTCCTTATTACTCAAAATAGCAAAGTAAATAAATTCATATTACTAGACCTATGTATGTATCATTTAATACAAGAATCTTGAAAAATAGAAATTATTATTTCCATTATATGAACTTGTGCTCCAGAATAAATAAACAGGACAAGATACCATATTTATTAAATGTCTCACACATGCCATGTAATTCAGCCCTTTCTAGAAAAGAATCAAGGCCATTTTGGTCATAGAAACCTACAGAATCTTAATTTCACCAAAATACTTTTCTTATATTATTCTCATCATACAGAATCAGAAACTGGGCTCATTTGGAACTTGGTGGATGAGTTGAATACCAAGAAATCTTAGAGAAATAATTATACACTAAGAAAACTAAACTCTTTCTTCTTTAACTTTCAAAAATGTGAGTTCATGAAAAAAATTATTCAATTTTTATTTTAATTAAATATTTCTGTTAATTATATTGAAAATTATTATATTTGCAGCATTAAACTTAATTCAAGTTTAAGATTTTAATTATACTTTCATAATTAAATAGAATAACAAATTTAAAAGATAACCCATAATCCCACCCTATTACAAATTATTGATATAGATAGATAGATATGATATATAATCATGTCCATACAATTTACTATCCAGATTTTTATTTAATATTATCAACAGCATTTTCCTTGCAGTATATGGAACTGATAATTGCTATATTAAATTTTTGCCACCATTACTAACCTTAGGTCCTTTATAGCTTTGTGTTATTTTTTGAGTGCTATGGAACTCTTTAGATATGTCCCTCTCTCCACTGAGACTATTTCACTAGCACAAGTGGCCTGAACAGAGGTAACTTCTCTCAAGTGGTAACATCTTTGTTTGCCTTGACAAATAGCACCGACTATCTTTTTGTTTCCCAGAAAGGTTACATGCCACCAGCGATGTTCAGCCCCAACCAGTTTGAGTCCACCGTTAACCCTGGAGAGTGCCCACAAAGCGGATACATAAATTTGAGCAAAATGATCCCATGTGGCAACCTTTGTCCTTGGTTTTCAAGTGTTGAAATGTGTCCTCATACTTGCTACCAAGTTCTATTTGTCTTCCATACATTTTCTGTTCATTTATTTCCTTTTTTATTTATAGATTGTTACTTACCTCATTCTCTGTCTCTACAGAGAACTCCTCATAGAATATGATAAATGCATTTACTTTTGTATTACCTAAAAATGTATTTTCCAGTCTGTTTTCTTTTATATAAAAAATTTTAGGTGATTCTTTTCACTGTTGTTGTTTCCCCACAACCTTCAGAGATTAGATTAATATTCAAGTTTATTTTCTGATTTTTTTTACTGTTTTATACGATTATTTTCTAATTCTAAAAAATGTCTGTATTCAAATTAAATGTTGTTTTAGTCTGGACAAATCTTCATTTTTCTTTCTTTAGTTTGCAAGTCCAGCAGGTCAATTTGCAAAGGAACTAATTTGTGCACACAGACTGCAAAGGATATTAAGCCAGCAGCATGGCAGGTCCCTCATCGAGATCTGTTTTGCTATCTCAACATAATTCAGTTTAAGTTAATTCTTTCCGTTAACGTTTTTTTTTTTTCTGGTAAATAAAACAGAACTCAAAGACATTTTTTCTTCTTCGAGATTTAGGTGGAAATGGCTGGAGTTCAGATTAAATGTTTCTCCCAGCAGTATGCCCAGCAGGTGAGATAACTTCCAAACCAGAGCGTGAAGGAGATGGCAAACAGAAAAAACACGGAAACTGCAAAGCTTACAAAAATCAGTAGCATGTTAGAGCCTGTGTGAGAGGCACAGAAGTTACTTTCAGGTGAATTATTCGAAAGTTCTTTGAGGACAAATTGGCCTTTCTTTTAAGAGCTAAATGACTTGGAAGTATTCATTTAAAGCTTCTTTATTTAGGCTAGGCCTAAGTTAGCAAAATTTAACAGACAGGCAAGGCTTGCCCTACCATACAGCCATGATCCACTATGCCTCGTCTGAAATGTGCTTTCCTATGCTTTCAGGCAATCTATGTTTTCCCCTTTGAAAACTCAGCTCAATAGTACAGCTAGTGCTTCAAGAAGTTGCACTGTTTAAATTCACTCCACTATAATGATTTCTTGAGTTGATGACACTCTTGAAATACAGGGTAGGGTAAAAGTAGGTTTAAAGTTGTGAGTATGCCACACAATTTATTCTTGTATTATTATTTATTAATTGTTGTATTATTCTCCATACAAACCATTGTAAGCCAACTTTTTCACCACCCTATATATCAATATAGGTGTGTTTTCTATTTGTTGTTTGGCTATTTTAATTATTTCTGAATATAGTAGAAAAAAGATAATCATTGGCTGAATTATGTTGATAAATCAGACCAAACAATAACTTCTCACAAAATGTCCTGGTGCCATTTGGGGTTGAATTATTGGGATCACAGTGTTAGCTCTACTCTTTGTTTTGCTTTATCTTTGCAACTATAGATGTTGCTTTAGACAAGTACATCAGAGGAGAAAAGGTAATTTGTTAAGAGAAGCATGATTTATTTATAGCATGCTAAACCTGTTTTTAAATGTGATGTTTATAGCTTCAGGGGATAATTGAAAGAAAAAAATAAATCACAATTTTCAAACTTGAAAATATTGAATAATACACAATTTGATTTTCTTTTCTTTTAGGGAAAAGGCATGACAAACCACAGAAATTATATTGCAAATAATCAAAATAATGTTTCTTTAGGGTATATCACCACCCAGACTTGGCCAACAATGAACATATAAACTTTGGTCTGTAATACTTCTGGAACACTTAATATTGTTTTCTACTCAAGAAAAATATGCAGTCAAAGAAACAACTGTTGCCCTGACCGGGTGGCTCAGTTGGCTGGAACAGCGTCCAGCACAACCGAAAGGTTGTGGGTTTGATCTCTGATCAGGGCGTGTATGGGAGAGAGCCAACTGGTGCTTATCTCTCTGAAATCAATTGGAAAAAAAACCCCACGTTCTCGGGTGAGGATCACAAAAACAAACAAACAACTGTTCCACCATTAGCACTCTTAAACGTGACACCCATCCTTTTTCCAGGCCTTATCATGTTCAATCTGATTCCCATTTATCAAGTTTCAAAAATATTGAATGCCTACACTACTCTATAGCAGAAGTCTCCAGACTACGCTCCACCATTCACTAGAGCTTGCCAATTAAATTTATGGGGACACAGTCACATCCATTCATTCACTCGAGAACATTAGAGTTGAATTGTTGGGGCTATTTCACACTGGAACCCTAGAGTTGCACTGCTGTGCTAGAGACCTTATGGCTTGCAAAGCCTAAAATACTTATCATCTAACCCTATAGAACATAATGTTTGCTGACCCCTTGCTCTAAAGGAACATGAACATCGATGGTGAACAGGTAAATATAGTTTCTGCCCTCTTAGAGTTGAAATAGATATCACATAATCACAGGTGTAAGTATAGTTGCAGTAAGAGTGATGTAGAAAACTTCAAGTGTAAATATTTATTTATATAGGTTTTCAGACTATGAATTTATGATGAATGCACACTATATTCATCATATAAATATGTAAAAGAGTGTTTTGTAAAATCATGTAGGATTTTCAGACATATTGATAGATAGAAGGAACTAATACCATTTGCTAGTTTAAATGCTATTTTAGGTTTCATGATAAAGGTAAGGAGAAAGGTGGGTGGTACCATAGATTTTCTCTTATTAATAATTATTTTATTCATAGGGTCATTTCCAAAATAGATGCTTAATAAATCTTACTGGACTGAAATTTCTTTTTTTTTTCATATATATCGCATACATATTCATATAATTACAACTTTTTTAGTTGTTCAAAGAAGTTATTTATATATTCCCATTCTTTAATACAAAGGTTTTCTTAAATGATTTATAATAAGAGGCACATACAAGTAATAATGCAACAGAAATATAATAGCAGAACTTAAGCATATGCGGATACAAATGCCAGCCATGAGATTGAATATAATTTTAAATTTGGCTCTGAGCTTCCTCAAAATTATTACACAAAGGGAAACTCAATTTGTTATAAAGTTCTCAATTTGGGAGGAAAAAAAGCAAATCAAATCTTTGGGGAAATATAAAACTTGCCTAGAATAAAATTATTTTAAAATTGGTAAAAAGTAGTTGAAAAACTTATATATATATATATATATTATATAGGTCAACTCTATAATAGATATAGGTCATTATATGTATATAATTGATCTTCACTATCTTCTTTTAATATAGCAAAAGTATTTTGTGTATATTTATGTTCATAATGCTTACAAAAAGATTGTTCCACATATATTATAGTATAAATGCACTTCCCATTTGTCCGTAAATTTATAGCCTGAAGACCTATGTAAAGAAGAAATTATACTTCAAGTTTTCCACATAGCTCTTATTGCAGTCATACTTACGTCTGTGAATGTTTAATATCTGCCTCCAATGTTTAATGCATGCACATTAGCACACACACACACTACATCACATTGTATTTAGTCTTCCCACACTGAAGAAAGTAGTTTGTATCCGTCAGTGACAGAGAGATAGAGGCAGATCCCCAAAGGCGCTAGTGAGCTATTTTTCAGGGGCTTCGTAAAACTGTTTAGGGTGGTAACATTTTTTGTAGATCCAAAACAGAGATTATAGATGGCCTATTTTTTTAATGCTTAGATTCTCTAAACAGGGGAATTCTTTGGCAACTTTGGAAAAGCCACTTTTCCTTGGATCTTTTTTTAGTCCAGAAAAGAATTCCTCTGGGAATCAGATCTCCTGTTTTATTAAAACAAGTATCATAAAATTCTGCCCCTGGTTTGCACTAAATACTTGTGGATGGTTTAGTTGTCATGCTTCACATAAAATCTGTCATTGAATCCATCATGTTTTCTGATACTTTACTTACCACCAACAACAAAAGGCTCTGGCACAACTCCTTCAGAGAGACAGTTCCTTAAAAAAATACAGGTATCCCCTCAGTTCCATACTGAAGATACTCAATTTGTAAAATTTGTTTTCTAACTCTACTTTTTGAATTTTCTGTTCCTTCTTATAGTAAACCAAATGTGCTGATTTTTCTGATTACACCTTGAACGGCACCACAAAAATATGTTTGCATGGCAAAATTTTTATACTTATATTTATTTTTCATAGCATTGCGTATAGCAATTTAGAAAAAAATCAAATGTGCAAAAATTCAATATCCATTAATTAAATTAAGGGACATAGATATAGTGGAATTCAGAGTAGAAAGATGTATTTTTTCAAAATACCAAAATTCGACTTGCCAAAATGTTAACATTAGCTATTTATGACTGGTGGGATTTTGATTAATAATTGCTTTCTTCATTGTGCTTTTCTGCAGATAATAAATACATGTATTCTCTGCCTGGAATAAGATCATTATTATTCTTTTAAATTTCAGGAGTGAATGGACTTTGGAAAAGCTGTGCTGAGAACACATATTGAGCATCGTTGCCACGTAAAACAACAAAATGACCCTTTTTGAGAGAATGACAGTTAATCGCTTGCTTTGTAAGAGTGAGGGGGAGGGTATGAAATAGGAAGAAGTGGGGCTGCGGGGAGAGAGAGAATTGATCCGTGTCATCTCAGAAGATTGCGCATGCTACCCGATGAAGCTCCTTGTGCATTCCCAGCAGTTTGAACAATCTACCAAGTTGGGAGAGTTCTTGGGGAGTTTAGGCTCCTGTAGAACCTGGTGAGGAAGGTGAAATTTTGCACCTGGGCTGCCATGGGGTGAAACTGAGGCCACATATGAGGGTGCAGGAGCCAAGACTGAAGGACACCCACAAGGACATAGGCGTAAGCAGAATGGTGGGGAAGCCAGAATCTCCCCACGTTATTGAATTAGTGGTTCAAGGCAATCCCTCTTGCCTCCAGGGTGAGAAGTGCCTCAGCCATCCCTGCCTGTGTTTGGGAGCACTTTCCAGGAAACATAAAGTACACTTCCCTGACTTGTATCAGGTGAGGTCCCCACACCAGCCCAGCAGAAGAGCTTTGCCAATGTGACTCCAAAATAGGTGAAGAGATGGGTGTAATGGGCCACTGTGGTTCTGAGAAGACTGCCTATAGGCATCAGACTCGCAGCCTTTGAGATGGATTGTTATAAAGGTGAGTATTATACAAGCTTACAAGAGTAACAAAATTCATGAAGTTTCCCCATGAAGAAGCAAGCAAAAAAGCATTGTGCATCAAGAGATACATAATTATTTCTCTTTAAAACATGTCAGACCACTCTCTAGAATGAGCCCCCGTGGTGCAGGGAGAGACCAGGACCGGGAGAAGGAGAGTGCACACACGCTCTGCTGTCTCTTCTTGTAATGGCACTAATCCCATAACAAGGGCCCCACTCTCCTGACCTCATCTAGACCTAGTCATCTCCCAAAATGCTCCCTTCCAAATACCATCATGTTGGTGGGGAGGGCTCCAACAGGTGACCATGCCCAGAGGGCAGGAGGGACACATTAATTCATGGTAAAACACTTAGTTACCTGCACTTCTGTCTGAGCTGGCTACAGATTCAAGGGCTCCCATGACCCTCCTTCAGGTTCAATAATTCGCTGGAATTCACAGAACTCGCTGAAGAAGCTGTGCTTAGGATTGTAGTTTTATTGCAAAGATTACAACTCAGGAACAGCAAAGTGAAAGAAACACATAGGGTTTGTGACAGGGGTACACCCAGAGCTTCGGTGTCCTGTACTGTGACACCCGGTCAGGTCACCCTCCCAATACATCAGTGTGTTCACCAGCATGGAAGCTTCACTGAGCCTTGATGTCTACAGGATTACATGGGGTTTTATTATCACTCAGGTGTGACTGATTAAATCAACGCCCATTGGAGATTCAACTCAACATCCAGTTCCTCTCCCCTACTTGGAGTTAGGAAGATGGAGCTGAAACTTCTCTTTAATCATGCGGTTTGTTTTTCCGATGACTACCCTCATCTTGAAGCTATCCATGAGGCACATTGGCACAGACTCTGGTAGGGTTAAAATGGGCTACTTATGAATAACAGAGACATAATTCTATCACTCAGGAAGTTCCAAGGGTTTTTGAAGCTCTGTGCCAGGAACCAGGGACAAAGATAAAGTATGCTTTTTATTCCATCAGAGATAAAGGTAAAATTAATCCCCTCCCTCGCCATAGAGCCCAGCCAGCTGGAGGGGAGCCAATCTGAAAGGAGTGTGGTTGGGCAGCTCTGATGCCTGGGAGACAGGTAGGTGGCAAGGGTCCAGTCAGACCTCTATCTTTCCCACGCAGGCTGCAGCGCAGCTCTGGACACACACCCGGGGGAGACTTTCTTGTCTCTCTCCCTGCCCGGCTCTTTCTGGTGAGTACTTTACACTGTCCACAGAGAAGAGCTTAGAAATGGGTGTGGTTTCTCTCTGTTTATGAGGCTGGTTCTCACCTGCTCTCTTTGAAGGTGGCTGTCTTTTCTTAGATTTCAGGCAGTTCGGTTATTCTGCAATCTCAGCTGTCTTATGATCTCAGGACAAGTTAGGATTTTCAAGTTTATTCATCTGTGGCTTATCTTCAATTTGTAGTTTACAGAGTTTACTCAAACTGTTTTTTTATTCTAATAGTGATCCTGTAAGATTGGCAGAAGAGAGTCTATTAGTTCAGAATTGTTCTCTTTAATTTAAAGGTAGTGTTCTTTCCAGCATATTTCACATTTCTTGATCATCCTAAATGGATGGTGTATGTGGCTAAAATTCATGTCAGATTCCTTATAACCTGGTTTTCGTTAGTAAAAGGTAAGAAGGAATCAGTCTAAGGATAGAGTCCATAAAGCACATGTATTTCTTTACTCTCCAAATAAGTTACCTTATTTTCTCCACACCCAATATTAGTAACCATATCCCTTTAACTTGAATATGCCCTCCTCTATCCAAGCATTCAGACACAGGTCCTCAAATGGCAGAATACAGAAGAAGTCACTGAGAAGCTATTAAAAATGCATATTCTAGAAACCATCTCTAGTTTTTCTGATTCATTGGTAGGAAGAGGGACATGAGGCATGTTAAGAAACACTTCTTTGAGGAAGTATCATTTGAGATGAGCCCTGAGAGATAACCATGCTAGTTAACTAGAGGAAGGGAGTGGCCTGAGGAAGAAAACATGCTGGTACAGAAAAAAACGCTTTCCAGGACCCTATGATGACCACAAAGCCATGAGCAGACGGAAGAGAGTAGCACCAGAAAAGACAAATGAAAAAATTGGGGTGGTATTAAGCATAGTCTTTTGGACAAGATAATGCAGTAAAATACTATACAAAACAATGTGTATTAATTTCACTATCATAATTCCCAAAGATAAAAGCCAGTCAATGAAAAATACATTTTCTATGAATTCATTTCTACAAAACACAAAGTCAAACAAAACTAAACACACTGGTGGACATGGTGAAATTGCTCCTGAGGGCAGGCTAGTGACTGGAAGACGGAAGAAGGCAAGCTTGTGTGCCAGGAATATCCTGTTTCCTCCCAGGGTCATGATTATGTGGGTGTGGTCAGCTTATGAAAATGTTTGAAGTGGCACATTTATGATATGTGAACTTCTGTGCATGTACATTATAGTAAAACCTTAAAAAAGAAAGCTCACTCTAGCTCTTTGTGAAGAGTTTGTGCAAGAGGAGCAAGAGTACAATTGGGCAAACCACTTAGGAGGCTGTAGTCCTGGCCAGAGATGGTGGTAGCCCAGGATGGAGTCAGAGGAAATCACAGTTTTCTTTTTTATTTATTTTTATTTTTTTTAAGATTTCATTTATTTATTTTTAGAGAGGGAAGGGAGGGAGAAAGAGAGAGAGAGAGAAACATCAATGTGCGGTTGCTAGGGGCCATGGCCTGCAACCCAGGCATGTGCCCTGACTGGGAATCGAACCTGCAACACTTTGGTTGACAGCCCGCGCTCAATCCACTGAGCTATGCCAGCCAGGGCTTGAAATCAGTTTTCTAATTGTCATAGCAGGCAGCCTGGGATTGAGTTAACTAAAGAAATATATAGTAAGCAGTTTTGAGAGCCAATAATTATGCATTTATAATGGTATCGATTCATCTTGTATAATTTTTCCTTGTTGTATTTAGCGACCTGACACTAACCACCAAGATACACGTGGTTATTTTATATAATAGCGTGTTATGGCCAGACCAGTGGGAACAAAGGGCAAAGTATCAGGGGACTTCAAAGCATTGGCAAGAAAGTACCTATATTTCTCAATAAAGATTTGATATCCTGGTAATGATAAGTGTTATGGATCCACCTGCAACTCTTTTCTGTTCAACCTCTACGATCTAGAAGTTTTCCACTAGATATGTGGATGCCGCTTTTTCTCTGACATCCCGGTTTTAAGCCATTATCTTGAATTGCTCCCTACCAGTTGAAATTCCCTCTACTGGTTTTTCTTAAAGAAAATATGATCACAAAATAACTGTGTCTTCAAACTCACAATTTTGACATGATATAATATAACCCCTTCTCCAAAAATCGAGCTTGTGACTTGCATTTTCTGCACTCAACATGTGGTGAGGTTATGTTTTAAGTCATAAAGGAAACAGAATGCAACTTTTGAGCATTGCACTGAAGGATGTTTATACCAGATTTTCGCTTTGGGCTTTTAAAACTAATGAAATGGAGTTAATTCAAGCTATAATCTCCATGGAAACATTTCATTCAGAAACCACATGATCGACAATATCCTCATATGCAAAGTTAGCTAGATGCCATAAATTTCCATATCCCTTGTCCTTGTGAGAAAGCAATCCTTCTGAATTTCAGGTTACATTGAAAGTGCTTATTAAACCAAATAACTTTTATGGAGCACTTATTAGTCTCAGAGCACTTTGGAAGATATTTAGAAAAATCAATCAATCACATAAGGTCTTAATTTTTAAGAGGCAAGTGTGTTTGAATTATTTATAAAATAGATATGCAATAAAGACTTAAGAGACTTTAAAATACGTTGTATCATGATTTCAGGATAGGTACTGTGAAGCTTGTTGTAAACTGCACAATGTGCATTTATCAGGAAGGGTGAGAGGAGATGAAAAGTCCACGATAAGAAGGTGAACAAACAGTTGCTGACTACCACCCCCAAACATGACCCTGCTGCTATCCAGAAGCAAGAGAACATTTGGTTTATCTCAGAACTTTATATTTACACTGCACAAAGAAAGTGTTGACCACCTAGATGGTGACTGAGTCGTAACGTAACGTATGGAAATTATAGTCTGGGTAGAAAGGAATGGGTCCCAAATGGAGCAGGTCCCAAATGGAGCTGATTGGGCCTGGGTGGACTGCTTATTTTCCCCGCTCTATGTGGGGGCTGAAAAGCATCAGGAGCAGTTCCGTGCTGGCTGGAGTCACTGGGGTAGCGTCCAAAACGTGCTGGCTAATGATGGGTTCACTGTGGGAACAGGTTGGCCACGATGAATTTGTCTTCATCTACCGCACCTCGGTGAATACACCCAGGGCGGTTCTTTGAAAAGAGCATTGCCTAGAATTAAAATGTTAGCAGATGTTCTAAAAGACAGGATTGGTTAGCGGAAGAAAAAGTGTGATGGCGAAGGGTTAGAAATGTATTAAATACTGGGAACATTCTGCACGGAAACAAGTCCTGCCACAGTGTCTAAACAGGCAGACAGACAAGGCAGGACCTGAGTTTCATCTCCCCGCTCTCTCCTGCCCCCTCCCCGCCAACTACGCGCCACCACCAGAGTCTCCCAACAGAACGTGAATGCAAGGGACTAAACAGCTAAAAATACTGAGAAGCACACGTCCCATACAAGACCCCCAAACAAACAATGCGTACATAACTTAAAAGCAAACAGAAAAAGGAAATAATATATTCCCACTGCCCTGACACACTGCTGTGTCTCTGGGGAGCTCCTAGACTTCCTGACCCAGAGATGACGCCAGAACTCGTTCTAATGCCACAGCTGACGTTTGTCCTGATTTATATGAAAAGCAAACGTACACAAAATGAAACTGTGCCAGCTGTTTTAATGGCCAGTAAAGTAGAACTAAGAGGAAAAAATCAAAAGGAAAAAAAGTTATATAGAGAAAAAAGTGATATCCCAGCAAGAAAAAATCAATAATAAACAAAAATACTTATAAGGGATAGAGGAAGACAGTAGGTGTAAGGCACAAAATTGGATGTTGGTACATATATTTTTATGTGCTCTTGACTTTGTTGATACCTATATAAAATTAAGGTGTGTGTGTGTGTTTTTTTAAAGAGCAGAAAGCCCAGTGCTTTCCAAGTCAACAACTTTAGACCCGATGGGAATGGCTTCTGTGATCTGAAGTTCTGTGGGCACGACAATGGGAGCACCTCAGGGTGGCTCTGAGACCCGGGGTCCGGAGTCCCCAGTGGTGAGCACTAACACCTTAGCTGGTGGCAAGTCCGAGACTGTGGATATGAAAAGAATCTGGGGGTATGAATCGGGTTTAAGGGCAAAAATGGAGGAAAGACCCCCAGGGAGACCAGCTACAGGGCAGGACCCAAAAGCTACTTGTCAGAGATTTGCCCACAGTCTGGGGCCCATTCAGTGCTGAGGATTCAACAATCAGAGCTGACAGAAATGAGACCCGTGCATCAAAATTCTGATAAATTGGTGCATCGGGCCGTTTCTGGCAGACATAGACAAATTAGGAACAGGTGAGGGTGTCCCAAAACTGGCTTTGCCAGAGCTTACCTATGGTTCCATTAAGGGCCGAGCCAATCCACCATGGCTGGTGGGCTCAAGATAAATGAAAGAATAATGAAGAGAAGAGTATCCACATAAATCATGTAAGCAGGACCTGAGGAAATAGGCGCATAATTTTCTCACATTCTCACAGTAATGGGTGAGTTCAAAAGTGCTTTTACATTCATTATGACATGTGAAGTTCAGAATAACTGTTAAATAGCCAGAACTCCTATGTCTGTTACCATTTCTTAGATGAGAAAACTGATATTCAGGTAAGTGAAATGGCATGTTCACATTCACATAACTAATCCAAGGTCATGCAGAGCAAATACAATTCTTATTTCCACTCATTGCTCCAATCATTAATTTGTTCATGTATCACTCATTCTGAGTACCTAACAAGTCAGACATTTATTAACAAGAAGTAATTTCTCCTTGAGCAGCTCACCAGACCACGGGGTCCTCTTTCTGCTAATGCTGTTGTATCCAAAAGGAATTTTCTTCCCCCTGCCTGTCAACCGAGCCATTGGCAAGAAGAAATGTGCAATAAAAGCATTCAGTTCAACTCCAAGGAGTTTTGAGAACTCACTGGGAGGCCGGAAAGCCCGTTTATTCAAGGTCTCATTATCTAGTTTGGCAGTTTGATGTGATTCCATCACCTCTACAACCCTTGTGTTTGTTCGTTAGGACCTTCCACAGGTTATTAGCAGCAGCATCAAGGAGAGGAGAGGGAAATTAAAAAGATGAAACTCAAGTCCATGGGTTTTTCTGTTTGTTAGTAGCCCATGGATGACAATGGTGAGGGAGCAGTTGGCCCACCAACAAAATGAGCTGGCTGGACCTCTCGATGGTATAAATCATGCTCAGCCCCATTTTCCGTCACCCCTGCCATTGCCTGGATAAGGAAGTTGGAGGTTTCTCATAGGTACATGACAATTTGCCTTGGATTTTCTCTTTTTCTAATCTTTTATGCTAAAAATCATAAAGGCATTCTCAAATACTAGACTAAACTGTGTCTGTGTTAACATCATTATTAGCTTGTTTGTTCGGCTTTTAGTAATTGGGGTAGTGAGTGGTACAGACAAAGTAGAAATTCTGCCATCAATCTGAGTCTGCTAACCCATATTTTTTAAGATGGAAAATTTAAAAAAAAAACAGAGAAAATTTGTCATAATTGAATGAGATTATTTTTTAAACCATATGTGAAGGCAGGAATCAAACGGAATCAAGCTCACATGCACACTGCTTATAACTACCTTCCAACAAAGGAGTCTGCAAGTTAACTCTAAAACATAACTTTTAAAATGAGATTTTTGTTAAAATAATTAATTCCCAGGGAGACTTTGTTAGCATGGAACAAGTTTTCACAATATGATTTGGTGGAACTGTTTGAAACCTCTGTCACAAAGAATAGGAAATTGAATTTAGAGACAGCTACAGAAGCTTCATAAAAAAACACTTAGGGTGATGCTTTGTTTGGTCCCTGGAAATATGTACCAGGACCTACAGGAAACTTGGAGAAAGAAAGGGGCAGTTCCTTGGAGGGGCAAAGGATCGAATGGAAGAACCGGGAAAGTTTTCAGTTATTAATTTTTTAGGAGCCTGTCAGAGAAATGAGGGGGACACTTTAGGCAGGGGAAAAAACAAACAAGTACAGAGATACAAAAATGCTCAGGGCAGCCATAAAATCATGAGTACCCAGAGAGGAAGGGGCAAGGGAAGCAGCAGGTATACGGAAAGATTTTAAAGGACCTTTCATTCCATGGTAGCACTGTGAATTTTAGCTGAAAGGCAATGAACTCCTTACAAGGTTTTCAAAAGAGTAAACAGAGTGACTTATTCTATTTTCAAAAGTCATTTGTCATAGAAGTGGGTTACAGACTCTTCAGGGAAATTTATCCACAACACTATTCTCCACGATCCCTTCTCAGATAATTCCATAAGCAAACAGGCTGCCACCGTGAACCCAGAAGCACCTCCTGCCCGGGGAGTGCCGACTGCTTCCCCCCGAGTCACGCCGCTGTGCTCAGCACCGACCCAGGAGGAGATGTGCTGTGTGCACATTCACTCACAGCTGCTCCTCAGCCTCTACCAAGGACTTGCTTGAAGCTCAAGTCCACTCTCTTCGGCGTATATTTTGAGTGCAGCCAATTCATATTATCAAAATCTAATATGCAGGTGGGAGTTCTAAAATATCATCAGAATAAAGGTATTAACTTAGTGCATTTTTCTATTCACCCAGAAAACCTAAAGGCATTGCATTGCTTCTTGAAATGGATTTCAATGCCTTTGTTGTGATTATGGCCACAGGGACAGTTCAAAATATTTGCCATTGAGGGTTTTTTTCCCCCTCACCCAAGGATACATTTATTGATTTTAAAGAGAAAGGATGGTGGAGGAGGGAGGGAGGGAGGAAAAAGGAGAGAGGGAGACTGAGAGATGGGGTTGGGAGGTAGGGGGAGAGAGAGAGAGAGAAAGAGAAAGAAACATCAATGTGAGAGAAACGTTGATCAGTTGCCCCTCCTATGTGCCTGACCAGGGATTGAACCCACAACATCTTGGTGCATGGGACAATGCTCCAACCAACTGAGCCACCAAGCCAGAGCTGCCATTGTTTTAATCAATGTCATGAGAAAACTTTGGCACATCTCATACAAAATTGTAGTCATCACTTCTGACAGCTTTTGTAGCAAAAGTGGAAAATTGCAGAAAATTGTAAAAAAAGAAAACACAGTAAAAAAGGTTTTACACTTACTGGCAACCATTATCTCGAACCCTGCTATTTGACCATTTATTTAATATAATCTATGCTTTTAGCTAACAGCTTCAACTTCACTTTTGATTTTCCTCCTTGTGTGAAGACTGCCTGGCGCCTTGCACCTGCCATCCCCATTGAGCAAGTGCTCATTCCTGGTGACCAGGTACCTGGGCAGGTACATTTGCACATCAACTGCTCCTAGTGGTGGTAAATGCTTATTAAAAACTGCCATCTTATGCACACGTTTTGTCATGGTTTTGTCTTTGATTAAACTGCAAACACTTCAAACATTTTATTACAAACATTTCAATCTCCCTTTTTAAATAACAACAGATGACTGTTTTTAATAATCAATAGGAGGTATTAGTTTCAAAATTTATATACAAAATGTTTTAAATTATAGGACAGTTTGCACTATTATTTTTATAAAGTTTTTAAAATATAATAATGCAGTAGGATCAAGGCTCTGAATTTCATAATAAAATTCCTTTATCCCTCTGGACTTAGACTTCAGGATAGTTTAGTCTTCTTATTCACCTCTTAATCAAATATGATCTTAATATGCATTACCTCTAATTTTCATGTATGATTATTTGTGTGGGAGGTTTTCTCACAAACAAATTGCAAGCTCTCAGGGAGCATGAAATGCATGCCATTGTTTTCCAGCTCCCCAAACCCTCAGATACCAATTGGCATATTCTTTATTAAAAATGTCCAATTAAGCCCTGGTTGGCGTAGCTCAGTGGATTGAGCGTGGGCTGCGAACCAAAGTGTCGCAGGTTCGATTCCCAGTAAGGGCACATGCCTGGGTTGCAGGCCATGACCCCCAGCAACTGCACATTGATGTTTCTCTCTCTCTCTCTTTCTCCCTCCCTCCCTTCCCTCTTTAAAAATAAATAAATAAAATCTTTAAAAAAAATGTCCAATTAAGATGAAGTATTTTGATGAGAAATTTGCTTCTACTCCTTTTGCATAGCTAGTTTACAACTCAGGAAAGTAGATTTGCTTATAAACTTACCTGTTTATCTTATCTCCCTTGTACTTCCTATTCTCATTTGCTATAAAGCTTTTCAGTATTGTGTGATAGGAGTAGTACTTTGCTAAGCACTTTGCTAAGTGCTTTGTTTGCATTAGTGTTTTTATTTTCACAGCAAACTTATGAGGTAATCCTATTTAGATACTTCTATAAAAATGAAAACTGAGGGCCCTGGCTGGCATAGCTCAGTGGATTGAGCACGGGCTGTGAACCAAAGCATCGCAGGTTCGATTCCCAGTCAGGGCACATGCCTGGGTTGCAGGCCATGGCCCCCAGCAACTGCACATTCATGTTTCTCTCTCTCTTTCTCCCTCCCTTCCCTCTCTAAAAATAGATAGACAAAATCTTTAAAAAAAAACGAAAACTGAAATGGAGAATTTAAGTAACAATCTCACACAGCAGGAAGCAGTAGAGCTAGAACCAAGTCCAGTGCTGGTTTTATTGCCCAAGCCTCTATTGTCTTCCTCTAGTGGCACTGGGAACACTGAAGCTATCATACTTCAATATAATCAGTAATATGGATATATACCTCATCTGGAAAAGAAGAGGGTGCTAGTAAACTTAAGAAAGGTATTTACCTTAAGAAAGGAATGTTAAAATGTTACTAGGTTGTATTTAGGAGGACTCAAATTACAAATTGTCTATTCTACTTTTAAGGAAATCTCTAAGGAAATAGAAAGATGTGAACACAATAACAAAGCGGGAAAAGTTTTAGAAAAATCCAAAAGACATATTCAAACATCTTCATATAACAAAGAAAAACTTACTGTACCCTGTAGGGGTTCAGAATGAGCCACCCGAAGATGTACCTCAGTAGTACACAGACTATTTTGAGCTAAAGAACACTGTGGGCTCAAAGGAACTTCTGTTCTCCCCTTAACTATCTAGAAAACTTTAGGTTAGGAGCCTGGATCACAGTAAGGGTTCACACCAGAAATGACCTTTCAGAAATGACACGTCAGGACAACCTGATAATCGCTGAGCACACGGTCTCCCTCAACGGCCTTCGGAAGCACCGATGCGCCTTACCTGTTCCCTAGCTCAGCATGTCTTATACCTCGATCTCCCTGTCTGTCTCCGAGCCTCTCATGTATGTGAGGGTCTCCGACTCTTTCATGTATGCGGAGTTTCCATCCATACGTATGTATTAAATTTGGTTATTTTCTCTTGCTCACCTGTCTCATGTCTATTTGATTAGTAGAGCAACAGAAGAAAACCTCGAAGACAGGGAAAAGTCTCTTCCTCCCTCACAATACTTAAAATTCACCATGAGAAATTTATGGCTCTGAAATAAATAGTTGTTATCCATGTTTGCACGCCACTATTAAGTGAAGGAATAGATATTGGATTTGGAGGGATGATTTCCTCATATGAGTATCTGGACTCTGTTTTAATGTACCTTACCTTGTAAAGAGGGATTGATAGAAACTGGTATATAGTTTCACATGAGTTACATTTGGAAAATTAATTCTTATTAGCCTATTCAGTCACATCTATTCCCCAGAACAGATTTCAGAATAATTATTTTAATTTTTTGAATTGCAGTTTCTGATAATATAACTGTTCTGGCTTTTTTAATAAAAAGAATGCTGGTTTGACTTCACAGTGTTTTTTTAACAATTTTCAACAGTTTTTCAAATTCAACTTGTAAAATTTTTCAAAATTTACAAGCCATAGTTTTGAAGGGAAGTAAAATATAACACTCTAAAATATGTCACCTTGACATAAGGGTTATTTTAAACTGAAGGCAGTTCAGAAGAAGCAGATATAAGAAAAGCTCTTTGCCTCTCTCAATTTGCCTAAAAGCAGGGCAACGTTGGTAAAGCTCTCCTCCCCTCTCCACTGTTTACAAGGACAGAAGTCAATCAGCAGACATAATTCTAGATCCTTCTTAGCCCATGAATGGCACCAGAAAAATCTGCATACCCAACTTAACTGAATAGCACTTATCTTCCATTAGTTCCCCTGTGTAATAGCCTGTCCTCAATTTGTCACCCTTAGAAACTCACTCTCCTTTTTTTGTGTCTTGCCACTTCTCCACAGATGTATTACTCTTCTGTTAGGATGCTATGTAAGTCGGATTTTAACTGCACCATTGAGTTACTCATCCCTGGGGGCTCTCATGTGTATGTTTGCTGCACATATAAATAACTTTTTTGTTTTTCTCTCATTCATCTGTCTTTTCTTTCGAATTTGCAGGGCCCTCACCAGTGAACCTAAAATGAGTAGAGGAAAATACTTTTTCTTCCTCTTTAATTCAAAAACATAAAATTCAGGACCAGGTTTTCTGGATAAAATTTATTTTGAGGAGGACCATCACGCTAATGGGCTTTGTTAGCAGACACACGTCAGACAAAGCAAGACTAGATAATTTAGAGAAGGTTGTGAATAAAGCAATTAGTCTAAAATACAGGATCTTCTTAGAGAAATAAAAGCTCAGTTTCTTACTTCTCGGAAAGACATAAAATGTAGGAAAGACAGAAAAATATACAGGAAAACTGAAAAAAAAATTGAGTGAGAAACCGAAGGAACATAAGTGTTTAACTCACATTGGATTGAAAAGCCAGTGAGAACACAGAAGAACTAGGTTTGCTGTATAGACACGGAATGCTCTGTTAAATTTGAAGTTTACAGAAAACACAAGTTATAATTTTAATGTAACTATGTCCTAAATATTGCATGGAACCTACTTAAAAATATTTTAGTATAAAATAAAACATTTTTGCTGTTAATTGGAAATTCAAATTTAACTGGTCAGCTCTACTATTATTTATTTAATCTGGCAACTCTTAAGAATGAATCAATGACTATCTCATTTAGATGATTATTATTCAATTCTTATTTCCCATCTTTATCTTTTAGCATGATATTCTGGTCTAATCTTCATTTGTGATAATTTCTGACTTCACTTGGTATACAGAATTTTCCAGAAGTTGTTACCACAGGATTAAGACTTTTGTAAGTGAAGCCGGAAAGTTAAGAAGCTAGGAAACTCCTTGGCAAGTGGAATGGGGAAACTGAGACAGATACCTGATTCGCTCTGCCTCCTCCGGCACCCGGACTCACCCTCCTCCTTCTCCCCTGCATGACCACTCCCTTAAGCATTCAGCTCTTAGGACAGTGAGGCTCTGACCAGCATCAAATAATCTTACAAACAAAGCCTCGGGTCTGTTGACCAAAGAGACAAAGTTTTGGTCAAACTAGAGGTAACATCTAGTCCTCAGTTGTGTTTCAGCTCCAGGCCCAGAAAAGCAGAAAAAACAGACAAAGCAACACCACGGCTGGCATCAGGACCAGAAGTGATGACCAATGATCCCATACCCTAGCACCAACCAGTCAATGGAGACCACAAGCCTGAACCAATACACTCATGCTGATGAACCAGGATTTTAAAGGACACCTAGAGACCTGATGAATATTCTTCTGAGATCCTCCCCAAGACCTCCCCTAAACTTCCTGCCTTTAAAAGCAGATAAAAGTCCTTAAGACAAAGGATCCAGTGTGCACATGAATGCTCTCTCTAGGGCACACCCACACCTTCTTTCTTTAGTTGTGTATCTTTGCTTTCTTACTCCTAAACTCTAAGGGTTCCCGCAAGACTTACACCCAGGGGAGCAGCGGGCAGCGGCAGCTCACCCCTGGCTAACCCTCTGAACCTCTGAAGGGCCCTGTCTCCAAGGGCCCTTTGACTCTGCAGCTTGTTTTGAGTCCACACAGCCCAGCTGACTCACTTCTACCTCTCTGACTTTATTCCTAAAAGACCGAGGCAGCTTTCTTTGCAGCCTGCTTGGTTCTTCTCTTTGAGTGTTATTTCCTTTACATGCTAAATAAGCTTCCTCTTGTGCTAGAGCTCTTGGCTCTGAATTCTTTCTTTGCCAAACTCAGGAACCAAAAGACAACATCGCCAGTGACATCAGCATTTAGTTAAATACTTGAACTTGGCCGCTTCAGGAAGAAAGCACATGGTTTAAAATGTGTTAAACACAGATAATGTGTTTTTAATTGTGAATGTATTTATTGAAGGCAACAGAAGTATTAAATGTGTTCTCATGGGTCAGTAATTGCAAATTGAGGAAGGCTTTCCCTAATCCTCATTTTCATGCTGTTTTATTCCTTCTGTTTTTCTCTTGTCTCTTTCTGATTCCTCGATCTTTCCCTGTCCAGTTCTCTTGCCTTTTATCCCTAAAGCAAAGCCAACAAATGAACACTCTCAGGTAAATTTACTCCACTGTCCCCACCCTGTTGACCTTTTCTGGCTGTTTCATCATTATGTAAAGTGGTCTGTAATCAATGCAATTAAGGTCTCTAAAAATGCAAGCTGCAGGACTACAAATACTTGTGCCTTTGTTGCTTCTCAGCAGAGGAACTGACTACCATATCTGTTGGTTTAAAGTGAGACCGGGGAATATGCAGAAAGAGGCATACAAGATAAACCTCTTCATGGTGTGTTGCATTTGAACGGTGGCCAGGCCTTCTTAGCACAGAGTTCAGTTGAAGTAAACATATCTTTCATAAACATTGTCTTACACTCCCTGTCTCTACTTGCACAATTTCCAATCTCTTCTCAACCTCCATTGCTACCATTCTACTCTCCTGCCACTAAGACTACAGAAATTTACTAGGCCTTGAAATGTAAAGGATACTTTTTAATTTTTAAATTTTGAATATCTGCACCACTTGAAATTATCATCCCCTCTTTCTGGAAATAATAGCCTTCAAATATTGTACCCCTACATTAATTTTTTTTAAATTCATGCCTGGCCAGGTTGCTTAGTTGGTTGGAGCATCATCCCACACACCAAAAGTTTGTGGGTTCAATCCCCAGTCAGGGTGCGTACAGGAGGCAACCGATGGATGTTTCTTTCTCACATCACTTTTTCTCTTTCTCTCTAAAAGCAATAAATATATCCCTGGGTGAAGATTAAAAAAAATAAAATAATAAAATAAAATTTAGGAAATAATTACAATTGCAAAATGGTTTAAAAAATAATGTAATGCACACCACCTGTCCTGAGTGTTAAAACATTAGCATTACAGTTCTGACTGTAATGCTAATGTTTTGCTAATGTTTTCTGATTGTAATCCTATCTCTTTCAATACCCATTTTCAAATCCTCTACTTGGTATATATTATCTCTTTATGTTTTTCAACTTTGATCACATTTATATGTACCCTGAAATAACTTATACTATTGATTTGCATTTATTTAAAATTAAATAAAACTGAGGTAAGCTGTACAAAGTCTGTCCAGAAAGTGCCCAGCCATGTACCATGAAAAATAGAGACATTTACTGAAGAAGATACAAGATACAAGAAACATTCTACATAGGACAGTAATGACTCAGTCCCCTTCAAAGTTACAACCTTCTTGAGGAAATCAGGTTCATTGGTAGCAGTTTGAATCGAGCCATTAGCAACTACAGCACAACACTCCTTCTGCTCTGGTAGCAGAAGCTGCAGAATGGATTTTGCCACAACACATTTCATGCCAAGATCCTGTGTCACAATCTCAGACAAAATAGTTTTTGGAATCCCCAGATCAGCTTCTAGTTCTCGCACTGTCAGTCACCAAAGTTTGTTGATTGCAGCCTATACGTGTTCAACATTCTCAGGTGCTCTGCTTGTTGCAGGTCTTCCAGAATGTGGATCACTTTCAACAGATTCTCGACCATCTTTGAAGCATTTGTGCCACACTATTATTTATGCTGCACTCATTGCACTGTCACCAAAAGCCTTTTGAGTCATCTGACTAGTTTCCACAGAGGAATGTTCAACTTAACACAAAATTTGATGCAGATTTGTTGTTCTACTCAGTCATTTTGAATGTGACAGCCACACACCACACATGCTCACTCAATAGTGTCTACTGCCCACACTGACTAGTACAGTGAGGTCAGCATTATTCACTCATGTGCATTCCAGTCCACTCTCCCTGGCTGCCAAGTTATATTGATGTTGCACAAACTGTTCTTGTTATATTAACAATGACTGGATCTTTTCTGGAGAGACCTTGTATTTCTCCATTAGTTTTATTTACTAGTTCTTAAGTTAATAATATTTTCGTGAGATGTATTTATATTAGTATATATAGCTATAGACTTTTTCTTTTTACTTTAAATGTAATATATTCATTGCTAAGAATTGTGTACAAATTGAAATGTCTGTACTTATCCTCAGAACAGCCCATAAAATCTCAATTAGGAAAGAAAAGTAAATAAAAAGTAAAAATAATATACATCAGTCGACTATCCAAAAGATCACCTTAATAACTTACTAACCAAATACAGTTTATTAATATAGTGCAGTAAAAAAGAACACAACACTCACATAGTTTTCAAAGTGTTTCAAGAGGTGGGAAGAAAGGAAGGATATTTATGGAACTTTAGAAACTGGGTTGGATGATTTTAAGGTGGGCCTACAGGGCAGGAAACAGTTTGGGATTGGACAAGGTTTACGACATGATGTCTTTGGAGTGAGAATCTTGAAGAGCATCTTGATGATCTGATAGTGTTGAGATGACAGAAGAATTATTCATTGTTAAAGTAGGCTGCTCTAGGTGGTCCACAGGTTTACTTCCAGAAGGCAGTATTTTTTTTGGAGCAAATTAAATTATTTTGCTTGTCTTCAACACTGTTTAACACAGGGCTGTGATTAACAGCTCCATTTTATTTAACCTTCGGGCAGGAAAGTACTGTTTAACAGAGCAGGATGGCATTATGTTAAAATTCTCCCAATTTTTAAAAAGCCATTTCTCTGTCAATTGACTATTTCCAAGGTTACTAAGAACAGAGCTGTCATAACCATTTTTAAGAATTAAAAACCTAAAACTATAATATGTAGTTATAAGAAATAGATAGTTTAATTCAGTACATAATGAAGACTTGCTGTAACTTAAAGTCCCACTGGATCATTATGATAATTCTTTCTTTTTTGGACATACTTGCCAGTACTTGCAGCTTTTAGGCTTTTAAATTTTTCCCAGAAGTTAAATGATACTTTATTGTAGTTTAGCTTGTTTTTTTAGTTACTGCTTGGTTTGCTCTCTGGTCACATTTTTTGTGACCAGATGCTAGTCACATTTTTTGCCCATTTTTCTATCGAGTCTATTTTTTTCTTTATTGATTTTAGATGTACTATGATTTTATGGAAACCAATTGTTTTCTAATTATGTGCATTACAAATATCTTAATTTTTGCCTTGTCTTTTCTTCCTCTGTTTTATGTATTTAAAGTCCAATAGATTTTTCCATATTGTAAAATTCATCAATATTTTCATTATATTTTATATTTTTTGTCCCATTCAATAAATATTTCCCTACAAGGAAGTTATAAAGACATCTGCCTATGTTATTTTTTTCTCCTAGTTTTACAGGCTGGCTTTAAACAGTTTTATCTTTAACTGGCCAGGAATTGATTTGTGTGCTTGTTATAAGTCAGGGACTGATTTCATTTTTTACCATTCATGGATGACCAGTTTTCTCAGTATACCAGAGAATATCTTTTCCAACTTTCTATCATATATCACCTTCCCATATATGTGTGGGTCCACTCCAGGCTCCAACCTCTCATGCTATCTCCTACCTGATACACATAGAAAAGAGGGACCATCATGGCCATGCTGGGAGAGACTCCCTGTGGATACAGGAACCATACTGACCATCTCCCATCACCCTCCATCGCTAAGACTCAGTTTGGAGGAATAATAAATGGAAAATATTAATATAAATGGAAAATAAATGAATGCTGGGCTCCTGTCTGCAGCGAGAGACCCAGGAACAATAGAATCCCGGAGCAGCTGAGCTCAGAGATGGCATACAAATCTGGTTCTGTAAGCCTGCAATCACGAAACCACAGTTCCAGTACCAGTCTTTCAGCTTCTCAACATATCAGCCCCTGTTTAAAATGTTACCATAGTGAGACAGATCCTATGGACCCCTCTCCGAGATTTGGGGAGTGGAGCTTCAACCAAACCCAGCTGCCTGGACGAGGAGACAGCGCCTCTGCAATGGAGTCCATTGTCTACGGGATTGGTGGAGAAATACTGGTTGAGTTTGTTCATATATCTACAAAGAAGTCAAGAATGGGTAATCACCTCTTCCTGTTGACAGAGCAGTTTTCAGTTTGAGCACCAATCTAACCTTGAGGCAGGATGTTCCAGAACAATCTCCAGGCAGGACAATAGAGAATCTCTTAAAATTCATTGCTGCCTCTGGTAGGTAAGCTGGAACACAGCAGCCACTCCACCTCCACGGGTCCTGTGGGGACTGTGCTTCCAGGTCTTACCAAAGAGCTCAGTGGCTAAGCATGTCCCAAGGCTGAGAGCCAGGACCCCAGGTTGCCCCCAGATTTGGGGTGATTTAGCTCATCACACTTGTATTCTGCCTGAACTGCACAGGCTCCTGGGTGCCCCAGGGCTATCTGTACTAATCCATTGTTAACACCAGTTTGAGTTTCAATAGGCTCTGTCCTCTTGCTAGTCCCCTCTCCGCTTCCCCTTTGGTGTAGAAGCCTCAGTCCTATTACTCACGAGCACATATGCTGATCACCCATCTGCTCTTCCAGGGACTCCATCAGACTGCAGTGCACATTTAGTGAGGCTGCCAATGAGCTAGAAGACTGCCATGTTTATGATTATTATTACATTAATATGAGAGAGAAGACAGGTGAGTCTGAGGAAGTTTGAACAATTTGCTGAAGATTGTTAAGTAGTAAACTTGTTAAATGCAGAGGCAGGATTTGAATCCAGATCTCCTGGGCTTCAGATGCTGTACCTCTACCATTGTGTCTTTTCACCTACCAGGGTGCGCACTTAATTCCCTATGTTGATGTTCACTCTGCAAACTGGGTCTCCTCATTGCATTGCTTCTGATGCCTCAGTGCAAAGTACGTGACTAAATTTTGACAAATCCCTCTCAGCCAGGTCCATTCTACGTCCCACCCTGCCCTGTCCAGGCTGGGGCGGTGTCCTTCCCCTGCCCCTCCTACTCTGCTTTCACCATAAACCCTTCAGAATTACAGCTGATGGGAAATCCACAGTTTTCTCTGTCACAACATTTCTCTCTTATTTTTAGTTCCTTCTCTTTCTAGTCTATAAAAGCAACTGATTCAGGGATGCCACCATTCTTGTTTGAGAGACTACTCAGCTACAGAAAAAGTGTTATAACTAAGTTATCATATTTTCTGTCAACTAGTTAAGTCACAAATTGTTGCCCATTAGCTTTCATTTACAAAACGTGCCTTGAACAGTCAGACCATGTTCAAAGGGTCCAGCGGACGTGTCCCGGAGTCAACACTCAGGGACGGTTAGGCCTCCTCGGCTGAGAAGATTTGTAAGTCATTCAAAGGCTTATTTTAAAGTTCAAAAATGAATTATTACTGCACAGAGACATCAACACAGTGCTTAGACAAAGGATATGAACGGAAAGCAATGACCGATATTTTATATGAACAAATACCTTTATAGGCTCTATTCACAATTCTGTGCTTGGACTAGTAGTTATTCACATTATCTTCCAAATGGAGCGTTGTTCAGAAGCACTGGACTGTGGTATTATGTGTTACATTGACAGCAGAATAGAGTGATAAAGGAATTGAACTGTTTCTGAATGATAGTGGGAGAGATACTATGGAATCGAGTTTGTGGCATAAGAGAGAGATTGGGAGTCAAGAGAACTCCACCCCTTCTGACTGCTGTGTGGGGCAGACAAACACGGCTGCTGTTTTCATTGGGCCCACATAACAAGTCACAACACCAGAAATCAGGATGGAAGGGGTATAGTTTTCCTGGTCTCTCTGGGTATGAGCAGAGACACATTAGGATTTCCGGACCAGAGGACCCAGCTGGACCAAAAGAGAGAGGGTGTTGGTGTGAAAAGAACTGGAACCATAAGCCCCTTGCAAACTGAGCAGGGTCCCAGGAGGCGCCCCCACTCGCCTGAGGCAGGCAGGGAAGACCCACAGCATCATCACCGAGGCAAACATGCAGTAATATTACTCCTACTGCACACGCTGGCCATAAGAAAATAATCTCTTTTGAGGCACAGCGACACTCAGCATTATCAGGGAACAGGCTGGTTACCAGGCTTACAGTTCTGCTTATGATTTAGGTCACACCTGCTTGGCAGGGAATGGGTTTCTTACAAATGTTTACTCTTATTCCAGTAGCTGGCCAGACTAAGTCATTAAGTAACAGAGCTTATTTACTTGCTACAACCTTCTGCAGATTATGAATAATAAATTCAATACCTCCTTATCCATGATGATTCTTCCTGTCCATTTCTTCTTTACCAGTTGTATCTTATCCCCTTCGGTTTTTCCCACAGTGTGTAACTATATCCCTGCCTATTTTGACTTCTTAGTAAATGGATGGTACTGTTCTCCTTTTGAAACTAACCTGTAAGAAGGGAAAGAATACTGTTTTAGCTGCTTGTAACATCTTCTTAGAGAGAATGATAATGATTAGGTAAGTGTCTATTGGTCGATTTAGAGGACGAAAGCAAGACTCCTTAGTCATGTACATAGTGGAAAAATAAAAGAAAAGGAAGACCTGCAATGCTCAAGCAATTCCTAAGCCTCGGGTGCTAAGTTAGAGCCTGAGAGGATGGAAAGCGGGTGGAGGAAAGGTGGGGAGTAGGAAGCAAAGGGGAGGTAAAATCAGCCAATGAGACTGTCCCAGCGGTGGGGCACATCAGCAACTGGATATTTCTTATTGGGCCCTGAGTTGCTTATATTACTGGGAATCTTAATCTGACTCTCTATAAGGATTTGTGTTTGTGATATTTTGGCCGCAATGGAATTTGAGTGGTACCCATAATGAGGCGATGCAGGAAAAGAAACCTACTCTCAGAACACCCGTAAACTAAGAAGGAGGAGAGCAAATCTCAGGTTAGACTGTCACTTCTCACTGTCCACTCTAGTAAAGTTCCTGGAGAGCCTAGAAGGGACCTAGACCTCCTTTTGCTGGCGAGGAGACAGAAATTGATCCATTTAATGTAAATTTTAAGGATTTAGTCACTTTACAAGACTCCCCTGTTCAGGCTACAAGAGCAAAAAAAAAATCTGCACAGCACCTTCTCCTATTTTGTAATTCAGTATGGATCTGGAGTTAAATACATACATATATATATGTATGTATTTATATGTATGTATATATATACAAAAATATCCGGATCTGAAAAAACTTCTCATTGCTACAAAAACATAATCCTTCAAAATGATGAACTCCTTAAATCAGCATTCTACTGCAGACTTTCATGTTATACAAGTATATTTTTAAGACTCTAGGGGTACCCTGGCTGGTGTAGCTCAGTGGATTGAATGCGGGCTGTGAACCAAAGCATCGCAGGTTCGATTCCCAGTCAGGGCACATGCCTGGGTTGCAGGCCAGGTCCCCAGTGGGGGCCACATGAGAGGCAACCACCCATTGATGTTTCTTTCTCTCTTTCTCCCTCCCTTCCCATCTCTAAAGAATAAATAAATAAAATATTTTTTAAAAATTAAAGAAAAAGGCTCTAGGGGTGGGGAGCAAGAATTTCACCCCCCAAGAGTTAACGTGGACGTATATAACTCTGCCCATTGTCCTCGTCACTAAAGCTTGTAATGAAGCTCCCCTCGGCATTGTCTTTCGATGTTGACAGAACCTTCTTTCAAAATGACTTGTCGTATAAAGCCGACATACCTTCAATTGCTCTCACATTATTTCATTAATTTTACCAACAGACCTGTAACTACTTTTATTACTCTCATGTACACAGATGGGAAAATTGATGCTGATTGGTTGACATTTATAGAGTCAAATCCATTGTGGTGGATCCAGCATCAACCACAAGACCAGAAGTTGCTGGTAAGTGAGGGAGGAGTCAGCCATGGGGTTCTGTGCCCCAAATTCTTCCCCTAAAAGTTTCTGCATAACACTGTGCTTCTTATATATACCTACCAAGGTGCACCTTGCTTCAGCCTTTAAAGGAAAGTATGGAAATCAAAGCAGAGTCTCTAGTAACTGTGCTGGCACCTGGCAATGTGGTAACATGAATTACACAACAAAGCAAGGTAGTTATGCCCAAATGACTAATCAGCACTACTAAGGAATTTATAATATTATCATATATTAAAAATTCATCCTGCACATATGCATAATTCCATACTCAAAATTATACTGAGTCAGACTCATTCCTTGATTCTAAAATAGAAGCATTTTTTCTGCGTCTCTCACCTTTTCTGCCTAGGTAGCAATAAGAACAATAGGGCTAATGGAAACATTATTAGACTATGCATCTTACACAGACTTTCATATCAGAATCTAACTTATTGCAACAGTGACATTGTGAAGTAGAGAGACATGGTATAAATATCTTAAAGATGAAAAATGTTATGCATAGAAAGTGTCCCTGGCTTGCTTAATTTCATTAGTGGCATTGTGACACTTCAATCCTGATTTTGTGACCTGCTCGAAATTGCTGTGAAGGAGGGGAGTGTCCCCTTCAGCTAAAGCAGGTCCCTTATCCTGCTAAACGGACGCCTGGTGTTGCACATCGCTAGTCCATGGAGCCTGCAGCTACGCAGCTTTTCTTCCAGCCACCATCATCATTAGATATCCCTTCCCTGTCTGCGGCTGTACAGCAGCTCCCAGGGGTCTCCTATCTCCAATTAAAAGCTCCAAAATTGCATGTTTGGGTCTTCCAGCAAACTGTTGGTTTGTTTACAACTTCGTGTTCTACTCAGGTGGTTCAAGTTTTATCTCTTTGTGGCACTGCTTATACAACTCTCCTCTGTGCCAAACCACATTCTTCTCCTTCAGGTGGTAGCCACGTCCCAAGAAGGGCGCGAATGTGTTCTTTTCTTCCTTGTTTCCTGCTTCTCCGTTAACTTTCCCCAGCCGGACTGGGATGTACTCTCTGTCAGGTGCTGGCTGACAACACCAGCCAGCAAGTGGTTTGGATTAAGGCCTTGGCCCGGATTCTCTCGGACCAGCCAGCTTTACCCAACAGCTTTTAAATTAAACCCCAGACCGTTTTTGGAAGTGAGAGTGGAAAATAACAAACAAACAGAGTGGAGACAGGAGGAAATTGATGTAAAGAGAGAAAACTACTCAGTAAAGGGATGGAAGCTTTGGAAGGCTGGGGGAAGTAGGTTCTTCGGGGCCATTTTTGCCAAAGCTTCTCGAGCTGAGATTTCTGCTGTGGCATCCTGCAGGATCAGCCTGTGAATGTTCCTCATTCTCTCCTTTTTCTTTCTCTGAACGTCTGTGGAGGCCTGGAGCTGGCTGTCTACACTGGATGAGCCAAGGATCCCTGCAGCCTTGGAAATGTTCCCCTTACTGTTTTTGGTGCCTTTTCATTGACAAGATAATTTCTTCACTAAATTAGACTAAGCTGATCGCACAGCATTTCTCCCTGCCTAAAGATTTGAGTAAATGAAAAGTTCTAGATACAAAAATGGACTTTCTATTTCCGTTGACAGAGTGCTATCCCATTTTGAACCCCCATAAAGCTGGAATGGGTGGGGGTCTCCAAGCCACATCAAAATGACACCACCACCGTTGAGAAAGCGAAAGTAACTTCCACAGAATTCAATGTCTTGTATTGACACCAACTGTGGAGGGAGCTAGTAAATATTATGGGTACTGGAAAATGAAGGACTTTGGTTTGCACTTTGTTTACCCCGGTTCTTACAATCACTCTTGAGTTAGGTAAGCCACATCTTATCATTCCTATTTTGTTTGCTGGGATTTGAGGATTAGAGGGAAAATAGCTCTAAAGAATATGGAGTAAGCCCGAGGCACAGCTGGGACAGAAACATGGGTCTTCCCCTGCCGGCCTGCTACACTGACCACATCCTACGGCTCTCTAATAAATATCAGCCTGTTTGTGCAATGACGCCGCTCTCCTATTCATGGAGAAGACACATAAAATAAATTGTTTTTATCTCTACAAAAGCATATTCTACAGAGAACATTATGCATGTGTGCTTTATCTTAATAAGCTATAAACTATCTCAGTGTTAATGATTAGAAGATAATATTGTAATTCTCTTTTAAAATGGAAAACAGAACCAATGGTGTTCTAGCATAGGAAATGTTTGGTCTGTCATCTCTACGTGAACATAGTCAAGTTCACAGGTGGGAATCTCCTCCCACCCGTAATCTGAGTACACAGCCACTGGTGGGAGTTATTTGTACGATAAATATGTTTTCTTAAATTTCTTGACTCCCTTACTACCTGTAACATTTTTAAGTAGGAAGTCAGCTTTCAGATTTGAATTAATAAGATAGAAATAGTTGTCTTATACTGCTATAGTCCCCAGAGCCATTTTCCCCAATTAATGTATTACCTTGTTTCTTTAACATAAGATGCTTTAAAATCACAAACCGACCTACCTTTTAACTCGAAACTTGCAGCATCTGATGAAGTGATAATTAGCAAATTTGGTATTCCTTGCATCTCTTCTTTCTTTCTCCCCTCCTTCCTTCCTAATGTCTCTGCGTCCTTCCTCCTTCCCCTCTCTTTTTTTCTCCCGACCTCTCCCAGGTTATTCCACTAACCTCTCGAATCACTCTGGCAGCTGACTTGGATATAGGATAAGTTGGTTCTCTGTAAGTAAGCAGGCCTTGTCTTCCCTAATAAGCCCTTGTTTGGAATAGTAGCTGTGTTTTCTCATTATTCTACCTTGAAGCTTTAGAAGAGAACAATTTTATGAATTTAACAAAAGAAGAATAATTTGTCATTAATACTACCAGTCTTTTTAGGCAAATCTTTTTTTTTAAGATTTTTTATTTATTTATCTTTAGGGAGGGAAGGGAGGGAGAGAGAGAGAGAGAGAGAGAGAGAGAGAGAGAGAGAGAGAAACATCAATGTGCGGTTGCTGGGGGTTATGGCCTGCAACCCAGGAATATACCCTGGCTGGGAATCGAACCTGGGACACTTTGGTTCCCAGCCCACGCTCAATCCACTGAGCTACGCCAGCCAGGGCGGCAAATCTTGTAAACATGAAGCATCAAAGACTTTTTTTTGAAAATAATTGAAATGTTCTACAGGTTTTATTGAACGTACCAGTACTTGGCCCTGGGGAAGCTCTTAGTGGATGATTAACAAATGTATTTCAGTCTTTTTTTTCCATGACCTAAAATTACTCTAGCTAGGAGTGTAATTCTGAAGTTTTTCATTCAGGGAACCCCCAAAAGTTTTAAGGGTCAGATTCAATTCTAGAGTTATGAACAATGATATAGTAATTTCCCTTTTAAAAAAATCACTTGTAGCCCTGGCTGGCGTAGCTCAGTGGATTGAGCTCAGGCTGTGAACCAAAGTGTCACAGGTTTGATTCCCAGCCAGGGTACATGCCTGAGTTGCAGGCCATGACCCCCAGCAACCGCACACTGATGTTTCTCTCTCTCTCTGTCTCCCTCCCTTCCCTCTCTAAAAATAAATAAATAAAATCTTTAAAAATATCACTTGTGTACTTGACATTTGTGTAGAAAAACCTACAGCATAAGAGTCTGATACTTAATGCAATGCTCTTAAACCCTGGGTCCATGTGTTTCAAACTTAGCATAGCCTTGCCTCCAGATAGCACAGTTCAACGGCCAATATAATTAAAAATGATTTAATTTCTTTGTAAACTGGAAGATTCTAAATATCAAGCTCATTGCAATTCTTCAATGCCTTATATTCTCTTGTCCTGCCTAAGCCCACTGTCTCCAAGTCCAGAGCTACTTTCCCTTTGCTCCTTTTATGATATATTTGACCTTGTGCAATTGTGTGTTTTAGTTGCTGATTGAGCAGTCTAAGAAAAGTTTGCTGTTTTTGTGCCTGGTGCGGGGTCGTCTGAAATCCGCAGGGTGGCATGTTAGAAAGGAAGAGGGACATGACCTGGGAGAGAGCAAGGACAGAATGGAACCCATGAGGATTAGTGCTGGAGCCTGCACCAATTTCTCACTGCTTCCAGCTTTGACGGTTCAGGGAGCCTCACGAGAAGGTGGTGAATTCATCCTGGAGCTAAATATGCACCCAGCCGAGGAGCATGAGAAGCTGACAGGGGCTCCAAAGGGAACGTGGGGAAGTGCAGGCATTGCCTTGCTGCAGACCAGGCGAGCCGGCAGAGCAGGGGCAGCCTGCGTGGGCTGCACTGGCGCCCTGTTGCCCCTGCAGCGGCTTCCTGAGCACACAGGGAAAGACAGCTGCTGCTGAACACTCGGTTGCCCAACCCTGTACAAAATGTCTTTTGTGGTCCGTGATAGACCGGACAATATGGGAAAGAAAATTTGGAAAATGTAGCTGTAGCAGAGCTACGCTGACACCATATAAACACAGCACAGTAGCGGGGGGCAGGGAGGACTTCGTGCAAGACTCCAAAGGGCAGCTGACACTTCCTTCTGCATTCAAGACATTTGCATGCTGTTAGTTTAACTGGAATAAGTTAAGTAGCTGTTTGCATTTTAAACACGGTCTGTAAGAATTGTAACAATGTAATTATTCGACTTAAATGCATAGCAGTCTAAGCTCCATGTTAGAGATGACTTTTTTGATCCACCAATTATTCAGACACCTAGCAATGGTAGGCCTGTGCCTCTTCTCATAAGTGCTGCTTCAACTAACTTTGTGATTCAGCAAAAACAAACAAAAAACCTGTCAGTACATGACCATGTAAAGTAACTATGTTATTAACTGTGTTATTACAGACTGTGTTAGTACATGAGCATGTAAAACCTTCTGATAAAATTCTCACACGGTCAAAACTTATGATGTAGATTGTTATGTAACAGTCCAGTTATTGCTCATCAGAGATCTTGATAGCTGGATAAGATTCTTTTTTAAAAAACATGTGTGGATTGAAGATTTTGCAAACTTGAGAAATTTTCTCAACCTCATTATACAGAAAGCAATTAAATTAAAATCAACCAAATAGATTACAAAGAAGACAAAATTATAATCTTATGGTGAAGATATAAACTGGGACCATTGATTGAAATTTGTGTCCATTATTACTGACATTTATAATCTAGAAGCCTTGAACTTCAGTATATTCAATTCGATATATGTCATTATAAAATTCCATTTGCCAAAGTAGATGTTAAAATGGCTCAAAAACAGACACATGGTAAGTATGAAGGTCTTCAATATGTTTATCCAGTGATTTTTAAATATTCTGTGTCCTTTGACAATATTCTTAATCTCTTAAATATTAATTAAACTGATTTTAGTGGAGCAAAGTAATAAAAATCATGTTCAACGATCTCATAAATATGAGTGAAAGATGATACGTTATAAAGTGCAAGTGACTCCAGCATCTTCCTTGTGGGTACAGGATCTCACGCCCCACTGTCGGATTTTACACTCTTCAATAGATGCTTCTCTCCCAAAACAATAGACTTCATTCAGCCATATTGGACCCGTGCCTGCAAAAATCAGATACATTTGCATTAGTAAGTACACTTGAGTGTTCATGTTTGAGTGAAACAAAGCCATTTATTTACTCACTCATTTAACAAAATGTGTTCATCATGATCTATATACAAGTACTGTGCTCTCTACTAGGATTCAAAAATTAATCCCCTGCCCAAGAAAACTTTATATCTTGTCAATGTGTAAAATACTAAAATCCAAAAGATAAGAGCTGTAATAAAGGTACACAGTTCCACACAATTATAGATTAAAAAATGATTGGTTTTCTCTAAGTATTTAACAAACTATTTTCATTTTTAAAAATAAGGAAAGAAATAAACTTTAATATAATGGATACATGCAATACCCTGGTAATCCGAGTGCATGGGATGAGGTGTATCTGGAATGTATGGTGTCCTGGAATTGTTTTCTTAGCCTCCAATGTGTTTCAGTTTACATGTGCCTGGCTTACCAAACACATTATCTATTTTTCATTAAGTGAAGACTAGTACAATGAGCAAAGGGCTTAGGAAGTCTCCTGTAAGAAGGCGGTGGACTCTGAGTTGCAAGCACACGCGAACAGGAAAACGGCAGAGCTCACACGCCTTTCTGAACTCTCCCTCAGACGCACCGGAAGCAAAAACAACGGTGTCAGCAGCAGGCTGCCTCGCAGATATTCATCGAAATGAACATAATTGCCACTTTGAAGATAAGGACTTTGTTTTACCAATGAATGAGAAAACAACTGCTATTTTTAAAAAAGGAATTCGTAGCAAGACATGTAAAAAATGAATGTTTGGAAATGTTTTCTGATATACCCTAAAAATATTCTAAGTGTTTCATGTATTAAAGTGTTCCTTTTTTTAGGCTTGTGACATTTAGAAACAGAACCTTTGAAAAGTTCTGAATGAATGATTTCACTGGGTTCTGTTAAGCATACAGTATTGCAAACCTCCTAATGAATTTTCAAAAACATTTCATGCCATCAAGAAATGGATGATTTGGCAGCCCAATTTCAACAAACACTTCCGCAAAAGTGAGGGAGGGTAAATAAATATGTTAATACTGTAAGCATAATTGACAAATCATTTTTAATTTGGATTAATATAATGTCTAAAGGTTTTCTTTCAGTCACAGCAGCAACTAAACACAAGGTATATTAACAAGGGAGAAAGAAGTCTGGATAGAAAGCTGGGTACGTGCTATAAAATTTTCTGAATTGTACATTGTGAGTCACAAAAAGAAATGACAGCATCAGAACTACAGTTTTAGAACTCTTGTGTCTGGCAGAAATGTGGGCATTAAATTGAGGAAGAATCTGTAAGGTAATAGGATGTCAATATAGACATTTTCTGTGATGACTTATGTGTTTATTTACTTTTCAAATTAGGACATTCTGATTTCCACATATAAAAAAGATGAGTAAATTACTTAATATTTGAATAATTTGTGCCTTCACTAGAAAGATCCAAATATAAGACAAAATTATATTTTGGTTTAAATTATCAAGGTAACTAGGAACATTGTATTCTTCTTTTAATATAATACTAATTAAATCATTAGGATTCAAACAATATTTCTATTAGAAAAGCGAAGATTATCCTGGATTGATCAATTGTAAGAATATGAGGTCTGTTCAGAAAAAGTCCAGCCATTGTTAATATAACAAGAATGGTTTCCACAACATTAATGTAACCTGGCAGCCAAGGAGAGTGGACTGGAATGCACATGTGTGAACAATGAAAACTTCTCTCTACTACTCAGTGGGGGTGGTAGATGCTGTTGAGTGAGCATATGTACTTTTGTGGCTGTCACATTCAAAATGCCTGAGCAAACAGACCAACAAATCTGCATCCAATTTTGTGTTAAGCTTAAACATTCCTCCAGGGAAACTATTCAGATGATTCAGAAGGCCATAGCTCTGGGCACCTGGTGATTGGCAGCTTCTCTACGACAATGTGCTCACGCATCAGGTCTTGTGCACACTTTTTTGGTGAAATATCAAATCACCCAGGTGACTCAGCGCCCCCTACAGCCCAGGTTTGGCACCCCGTGACTTCTGGCTCTTCCCAAAACTAAAATCACCTTTGATAGGGAAGAGATTTCAGACCATCGATGAGATTCAGGAAAGTATGATGGGGGCCTGATGGCGACTGGGAGAACTGTGGGACGTCCCAAGGTGCCTAATTTGAAGGGGACTGAGGCATTTTATGTACATTGTTCTCTGTACAATTTTTCTTATATCTTGTATCTCCTTCAGTAAACGTCTCTGTTTTGCATATTACATGAGTGGATACTTTCTGAACAGAAGTTCATTTGTGTTTGAAATGTTCATACCAATATTGAGCTTTTTCAACTTGGAATTTTAAGGCAGATAATTGGCTTTCATTTTATAGTCAAATTGTATACTTAGCTCTTTCTCTTTGGGATAAATGTTATCTAAAATAATTTTTTGTTTGTTTTAATGGTAAATTTTACATCTATGCCATTAAACATCTACATTTTTAAAAAAGATGAATGGTATATGATCTCAAAATCAGAAATCTTCCCAAGAATACTTTCTGGTTCCCAAATTGCTCTTATAGGTACATATATTGTTCCTTTTCATGTTTGTGAGTGTTTGTATGTATGAGTATGTTTATGCATGTTTTTGAAAATGATACTATGTATAAAATCTATACCAACTTTCTGGAAGTTCCCAAGGGCTACTCAAAAATATAGCCAAATAATAAAAGCTGCACAAACAGTAAAACTACTCTTATGTTAACACGGAAGGGAGTCAAAATAATGGAACATTTATAAATCGCACTCACTACATCTCTGGACATTTATAAATTGTGTAAATAGTCGGGAGTAAATGTTCTTCTGAAAACTGTGGCTCCATCATGTCTGGGCACACGGGAATGGTACGGATCCGTGGCTTCTGGGCCCAGGTACCAGAATGCTTTCCCTTACTCCACATTTCCTAGATCTAGTCACTGGGTTTGGATCTCAGCAGTGCCGCGTTTTTACAATTCGGGAAAAGAGAATTACGAGTGGGACCTCCCAATGACAGTCACACCAGCAGGGCCACCCCCACCGGGTCAGACAAGACAGAATATTTTGTCAGAATGAATGTGCTGGCACGCGGGCACGAGTGTTTAGAAACCACAGTAGAGGAAGTCATGAATGTTGGAATTCCCTTCTGTCGTAATAATAATGAATATTTAAACCCACTCTTTGAAGAATTCACAGTGTGGCCCGAAACATTCAAAGTACTTTTGATGGGTTATCTCATTGAATCCTAAAATAACCTTAAAAAGGTAAGTGCTTTTATAGTGCCATTTGACTGTGGAGGAAAGTAAAAATCGGAGGCAGTAACTTTGCTCAAGGTCACGCAGCTAATGCACGATGAAGCGTTTCCCCCGGGGCTGCCTAGAGCCAGGGCCCACAATCATTGATTTACTGCGATGCTTTGCATTATTAGATTCGGTCCTTCAACAGATGTTCTGAGGGCCTACACGAGCGAGCAAAATCAAAGTGCATTCTCTCTTGGACTGACCTCCTAAGGAGGACTTTTGTTTTAGGCAGATGGAGCAGCTGAGGTCACACAGGTGTGTAGTGGCAGAGCTGACGCTGCAGCTAGGCCTCCTAGCTCTTCCTCCACAGCTATGAAAAACAGAGGGTGCCATTCGGGGACTCTGGGCTCTCCTACGGGGAAAAGACTCAAATGCAGTGAACATGCTTTCAGATACAGTGCACATACTGTATCTGTTCTCACCTATGATTTTTAAAATGTGCTCTTCTAATAAGCTTGTAAAATCATGGCCATTGTCTCCATTTCATGGGTAAATAAACTGAGACGCAGACAGGATGAACAGCTCTCTCAGAAAGAACAGAGCCAAGCAACAGAATATAATAACCTTTAAACCGTGATGGTATTCAGTGACTACACAGAAGCCCAAATGGAGTTTTGAAAATAATTTTCAGATGTGTCATTTTATTTTTATATTAATATATTCAGAACTATAGCGCCTAAGGGGAAAATTTATTTAATACAGAATTCCCCTAGCCTTCCAAATTGTTTTCTGCATTAAAATAAATGCTAAGGTAGTATAAAATTAATAAAATGTTATCTTCATGCAAACCACAAAGATAAAACAAATTTGTTTTTGTTTCTTTAGATAATAATTGTTACTCAAGGATTTTGTTGTCGCTGCTATCATTGTTATTTTTTGCCTCCAAACTATCCTTTCTCCTTAGTGGAAACCTATACAAAATTGGTATGTATATTTTAGACGTTTTTATTCTCTAATTCTATCTATCTATCTACTCAGTCGTACAGCTTCAATCCCCTTTAACATTTTAGGGCTGTGGGGATTCCAACTGACGGACTTGGTGCTTCCAAAAGCAGGCAATGACAAATGGACTGTCCATGTCCTCTGGGGTTTTATGAGCTTGGCTTGTGATGTTGGGATTATGCTTGACAGATGATACCATTTTCCCTTAATCGCTCTCTTTTTTTAAAATACAGATACTGTTGTTCTTTGAGGGATTTGAATTCATTTAATCTAATCTTCAGAAACCCACCACTTTGTGGGGGAAAAAAAGGGAATCAGATATTTTACATTAGCTACATCAAAGCAATGAGATTTGTGATTAGCTGCTGACTAGATATGTGGGGAAGTAAAACCGCAAGTGTTTAAAAATTTCTGCATGAATTTGCATTAAATCCAGTTATGGCTGGGTGAGGTGAATTTGTATCACTTTTAAGACTTCTAATAAGGAAGTACTTTGTCAACAGCTCCAGAAAAACATTGTTTTTTGTTTATTTGTTTTGTTTTGTTTTGCAGGGGTGGGGGATCAAAGTTGAAAACAGAATGGGAATCTGAATAGAGAATGGCTAAACAGGCTAGAGCTCTGGATTCTAGTTCTGTGGTTCTAAAGAAGCTGTGTATTGCCCCTATTTTATTATATATGCAAAATAAATGGGTATGGCTAAAGTACCTCTAAAATTTCATTTACCTTTAAAATTCTATGATTTTAAGATTTTGAAGAAGCATGATTTTCAGATATGAAGTTCTTAAGGGTAAAAAACATGCTGTCTCTTAGAGACGTAGGTTAGGACAATGAATCTAGACACGCCCGACCACCATAATACCATAGTAGCTTTGTAAACAGCTACTTCTCACAGGTGCTGTGTGCGCTAAATGAGACCATGCAACAAGCACTTGCTATACAATATTATTCCTGCTTCGTACTGTCTTTGTTACCATAAGAACCCTATAGGCCCTGTATCAGGTTGCATAACATTCAACATGTAAACATCTTTTAAAACTTTCCTTGTGCATGGTGCACTATGTAAGAATTTGAGTTCTGATCCATTGAGATATTTTAATTATCTTTGAGATTATTTTTATTCCCATTTACTAAAGCACAGTTCAGAGGTATAGTTATCTTTTTTGATCTCTTTCAATTTATTCTCGTATTTATTTTAAATTCCACTTAGAAAATTGGTTACGGATTGAGAAAGAGGTAATGAATAAAAGATGACATTTCTGTTTAGAATCTTCTTTTGTCTCTGCTCTCAAGTTTGGTGCTTTAGCACAAACTAGTGCGAAGTGAGAAGATCGCTGCTCCAGGCCCTGCTCACACCTCCTGCGTTTGCTCATGGGCCCTGACTTGCCTGGAACAAATTCCCAGAGTACCGCCGTTGTCTGGCAAAGCTCATCCAAGTTTGCTGCAGGGAGACCAGTTTGCTACTGGGAGGACAGATTGGAGGGCGGAGAGAGAGAGGTGACTCACCCCCTCTTCCCTTCCCCATGCAATGAGGGGCAAAATGCCTCTCAGTGCTTCCTTATTTTAACCTTTATGTCTACTCAGGAAAAAAGGGGAAAAAAAAAGAACATTCCACTTTAGCAAAAGGTACACCCAAATGAAGAAATCTATTTAAAGGAGCATGCTGTAAGCTTCATTTCTATAAATCATTTTTCTTGCAGCTGCAAAACTAATCCTTCATAACGCTAACAAGGATTATCTCTGGTTAGCCAGGTTTGCTATTTTAAACTGAGAGAGAGAAAGAGAGGAGGGATGGGGGGAGGGAGAGAGAGAGAGAGAGAGAGAGAGAGAAACTGCATTGAGAAAATTATATTCTTCCTTTAATGGGGGAATTATACAAATAAGGTAAATTCAATTTTTTTAATTCTTGTTTCAGTTTTGGTAATAATATATATATTATTAGTCTGATTCTTCTTACTTTCCTAAGGTATGACAAATAATTAAAATTCTAATGCATCTTTTCTCTCCCCAACCCTTCCACTCATATTTCTCTTTCCTGTCTCTATGCTGTATTCGAAATTGCTTTTTCTTTTCCCCCAGAGTGACACTGTAAATTTAAGGTGGAGGAGTGGAAAAATAAGGAGGAGTTTATGCAGCTTTACATAAAAAGGTTGTTTGCTGTGTCTAATCCAAAATCAGCTTACAATGTAAGCCTGTTTCTTAAAATAAAACGTACGATAAAACAGATCATGAAATTTATTTCTCAGATTTTTCAGAACAAATAACTTCAGTTGTATTAATTCTCCTGGCTCATCTTGCTGTATTATTTTGAAATCCTCATACTCATTCTTCACATGCTTGGTACTGAAATCTGGGTACTGTCCACACAGTGGGCAGAGACAAGAGCTGGGTCTCCTTGGGGGCAGTGGGGAGATGGTCTGGGCTTCTATGCAGCGCACGTCAGCCACACCCCTCTCCGCACAGTAGGACATCACATTCCCCTGGGCCTTGGCACACCACTGCTGTCACTGTACAATACACTAACACACACCGGACTCTTCTGCCTTTCAAAGGGGATGGAAAAAAAGCCTAAAATAATACCGTTGTTTCTGGTGAGCAATGCTATGAAGCAGGCTTTGTACTGGGCACTTTTCAGTATGCCAGCTCTTTTAAGATCCCAAATAAATCTGGCTTGGTATTATTATTATTCTCATTTTATTGAAAAAAAAAAAAGAAATGGAAACTCTGAGACATGGGTATCAGCGCTAAAGTTTCAGCTCATATCTCCTTAGTTCCCAAATCCACTTCAGCAGGCACTCAAACATGTGAAAGGAAAACCAAAATTCTGACATGCCTTGCTGTTTTACTATAGTGAAACTCTAGTGTAATTTATAGAACCACCGACTACTGTGAATACACAGTCTCAGTAAAAACAGACACTCATCTTAGAGAAGTAGTCAGTTATCTGAAGGAAACTTAAGAGAATTGCCTCCACAAAGGCAAAAAAAAAATTCACAAGAGACTAAACTCTACTGTTTCGTTACTTATTTAAATAGAAAACGTTTCCCTGCCAGTATTCTCCAACACTTGTTTTCTTCCTTTGTACCACTGCCCTAGATGGGAAGTCCCCAGAGATATAAGCAGGACTGGATAAAAGCTGTGGGACAGAAGAACAAGGTACTTGTGAGACCAGGCCTTAAAGTCCATGTGATCTTGAAACAGTGGCGTCCAGCTGTGACTTGACCATCTCTGTTTGGAACTTCAGTGGAAAAACAGCTTTGAAGTCTATGACAAGGCTTGGGATTGGGAGGGGAAATAAAGCTGGGGTACAACTGCTTATTTGCTTTCCTACAACAGATTGTATTTTGCCAAACCTTATTAACAGTTTCCCGTGAATTAACGTACATATGTGACTGCTCTTGCTCTAAATTTGGTTTCTGCTTTGTAACAGATTAAAGGTTTCCTTTGAGACAGGAGAAATTAATAAATTGAACCACCAGGCTTGTTCCTTAAAGATACAAAGCTAAATGCATAGTTGTCAACCCTCTGGATAAGATAAGGTGCGAGTCATCTTGATGAAAGTGATTTTAGTGTTATTAGTCACTTTGTACTGAGCTATTCAGCTAGCCCACATTGATTAAATTATACATAGACAATCGAGAAACTAGATTTCATTTTGTCAGCTAGGGCACATCCAAGAATTCAGATCATCACATGCTGTTATTTCTAAAACCGAAGAACGTTGGGCCATCATCTCCCTGCAGAGCAGGTCCACAGGAAGGACAACTGTCCTCCTGCCATTTTAACTGCAGCTGTCCGCTTCACAGATTCTGGCAGTGGAGTAGTTAATTCACCAGTCCAGCTTTGCCAATCACTCTATTTTCCTCTGTGTTAGTCCCCTCCACCTAACCCACTGAATCTAAATAAAATTGAAATGTTGAAGGTTGTCAGAGAGCATATGGCCTTTGATTTTAATATCCCCTTCTTTTCATTTCTACTTTCTAGGAAAGGCCATTTTAAAACATCCTACAGAGACTTTTTCTACTTGTACCATAGTCTCTCCCTCTGCTGGCTTCTACATATAAAAGAATGTCCATGCTTCGTTTAAAGAAAAAAATTAAAGAAAATTACCTTGTCCAAAATGGGCTTCCTTATGCACTGTGAGAACACCAGGGTACCCCAAACTCCTGCAGACGACCTGTCCCCCACGTAACTCCCAGTAGTCGTCACAGACCGTACCCCACTGGCCGTCGTGGAAAATCTCCACTCGGCCTTCATGGGGGCCACTGCCATCAGCCAGGCGGGCGGTCCTGGATGGAGCTGCAACAGAAGCAAGCAGAGGTTAATTCTATATTGATACAGTTTTATGACGCTTGTTAAACAAATCATTTTAGCACTTTTTTTCAGTGAGGTCAATTGTTGGAATAAATTTCAAGTGTTCTAGCATCACGTATGGTAAGGAGTGGAACTGGAAGCATGGCATCAGTCAAAGCTGAAGAGCAGAATCTCTTCTCTCCATCTGATCCTTTATGTAAGTTATGTCAATGAGAGCTCTTCGAAGATTATGTCCCCATGACTGGAAAATTCAATAGCTATCATTTTCTAAATGTTATAGAAATTTTTCTTACTATGTAGAAAGTTTTATAACAAAGTTAGCTATTATTTTCCTGACATACTAACACAGAAACAGGAAAATACAATCCAGTGACTTTCAATGATGTAGGAGGTGGAGGAAAAGATACTTTATAATATCATAAACATGGAGAAAAAGATGACCAGACATCCTATCTTCTAGCAAGAGAAACAAGATAACCATAGTGACATTTATTGAGAAATATCAAGGCTATTTCTTAGGATGAGACCCCTGGATTTTTCAAAGAGAGAGAATAAGTACCCTGATCTCTTGAGGGTGCTGATTCTCACGAAGACCTTATCCTCATGACCCATCGAAATCTAATTATCCCCTGAAGACCCCACCTCCAAATATCATCGCATTGGTGTTTATGGCTTCAACATACAAACCTGATGGGGGAAGGGCATGAACGAACACAGTTCAATCCGTAACAGTATGCCTTGGAGTCACAGATGGCTGCCCCACACCCAGAGTTCCTGATTCAGTAGTCGTGAGTGGGACCCAAGACTTTGTACCTTTGACAAGTTCCCAGGTGATGCCGATGCAGTTGGTCCTGGGAGCAGGCCTTGAGAACCACTAACCTTGAAGATCATATTATATATTGAAAAGAGGAGGCATGTTTATCAGACACACCTGCTGATACTTTGATACTATCCTTCAGTCTCCTTTACTCCAAAGAGAACAGGTGCCAATTACTTCCAAATCCCTTATGCTTGTGCAGTTTTGAAGGGGAATAGGTTCCTCTATTGAAGTTTTTATGACTTAGTTGGGCATGCTCATGCCTATCTGTCATCTAAATATTTTTCAGTCATACATCAGTTATAGCAGAGTGACCACACTTTGCTGGTCTTTGTCCATCTGTAAACTAATACAGAGACACAGCAGGCCAAGAGACTTTTTCATCTACTCTGTTTTGGTGATAGAGAAGAGTTCCTTTTGCCATTTGGAACAGCCTCAATCAGCATTTTGTCTGGAAGACTGCGGGTCAGAATTTTCTCTGAATTTAGCCAGCTCATTACATGAATGTAATTAATGGCACAGTTTCTTTGGTATCAAGCGAACCCATTTAGTCAGGCAGATTTTTTTCCGTTGGGGAATATTTGCCTCGTACCTAAAGATTTCAGAAAAGTAATTTGCATGTATTTTTTTTCCTGGGTAACTGTCTTAATTCTCCTCTTAACTTCATTAATGTAGATTTTCTCCAGAGTCAAGTCAGATAAACCCAGATAAACATTGACCGTGTGCCCACTTAATGACTCTCTGTATTTGGCATTGCTTTGTAAAACTGGCTAAAAATAGAAACAAACCAAAATGGAAATGATCAAGTATGTTAGGGACCACAGGATTCCCTATGGAACCCAGGGATAAGATTATATCTAGTCACGTAGAACAGCCTGACCAACTCAATTCTGCTCAGTACTCTCTCCCCAAGTTTTATTCAAAAGCCTCTCAGTAAATTGCTTCATTCTTTTCTTTTGTTGCAAGCTAGATATCTCCGTTCCCCAATCCACATGATAAAATGTATGTTAATAACTTCTAAGTTTCTTTTCTACAGTCTTAACTGCTCAGGCTTCGTGTGAGCTGGATTGCCCATCCACGGCCTAAGTAGGTTGGGCCAAAGATGTTTTCGCTTGCATTGACATGGTGCTTCTGGAGAGAGGGTGAGAGGCATTGCCTTCTTGGAGGGGAGTTCTGAGCAAACAAAGACAATACGTTCATTCCATAGAAGACACTTCAATAACCTGTGTGTATTCATGCGGCATTAATTATGCTATATGTTTAGCCCTGTGATCACTTTCATATCTGGGATTGTTGAGTATAAATGAAATTAAAAATCCAGGACTCAGATAACCTGGATTTTAGTTCTTCCTTGACACTGTTTATGTGACCTTATTAATACATTTAACCTCTCTAAGACCAAATTTTCCATATGTTTTATAGAAGATGCGATATTCGCTCTCTGTTAAATGTATCTTAACACAACTTCTCCTGTACCAGGTGTTTTCCTGGGTTCCTGGAATAATTTGAATAAAATATATATCCTGTCTTCAAGTTTCATGTATATTATGGTTATTGTGAAAGTTAGCAGAAATAATGCATTCTTTAAAATAGTATACAAATGAAAAGCATTTATTTTTTCAAGTTTTAAAAATTGGGGGGGTTTTCATTTTTTGATGAAAGCATTGGGATGAATATATTACCTGTATTATTCATCAAATTATTAATTAAATATTTTTTTCTATTAATTCCCTGTTTAACGCTTTTTCTCCTGAAAGAAGAGTTCTAAATGAAATAGTATAAAAGCTTCTGCAAATAGACAAAACCTACTCTGCGGTTTCAGATGTGAGTTTATTTGACCTCTGTTATTTCCTAACATGATTATCTACTCTTCTGCAGAAACTCTTCTGTAATAGTGATGAGTCAGTTATGGGCCATTGGCCAACACCAGCCTGCTGTTGGTTATGTAAATAAAGCTTTATTGGAATGCAGCCATGTCCATTTGTTTGTATATCATCTAGGACTCTTTTCATGTGCAACCAGCAGAGTTGAATAGTTGTGACAGAGACCCTCTGGCATATCTGTTATCTGACCCTTTGTTGAAAAAGCTTGCCAACCCCCATGACAGTTTAAAACACAACAGTCTAGGATTTCAGTAGGGATTCTCCTGACAAGTGACCCCTGCAATAAATCAAGTCCTGGTCCATCACTACTTTCTTCTCCTGTCCAACCCTCTGAGAATCTCTCAGCCCCCACTCTCCTACTCTTTTTTATTTTATAATTATTCCCATTGCCCAAATAAGCCTTGCTCTCTTTAATTTCTGGGGCTGTGGTCCCTTTCCAGAATGCTCTGTTAATCCCAACTCCCAGCCTCCCCTGCATCTTCCCCTCCCATATTCACACCTCCCATTTCTCCAACCCCAGCCCCGCCCCCCAGGGTTTAGATGGGTCCCTCACTTCCAACTCCCACAGCACTGCTGACCTTCCAAGGCACTGCAAACTGGTGCATTTCCTCTAGACTGAGATTTTTACAGTTCTTTGTTTTTAGCACCTGACAAAAATGTAGATTTTCATTAGTAGTCACTTGGTAAAAAGCTATAATATGAATGAATGAATGAATGAATGAATGGTGAGCTCTTCTTGATATACAACCTACTGAATGAATTAAATTGGTAAATGCTTAAAATGCCAAACAATAGAACTAATAAAATTGAGTGTTTTACAAGTCTCTAGAAGGAATATCATTTCTATATGTAGAAGCAATAAGGGAAGCTGTGAAGGAAAAGATTGATTTTATGGAATTAAACATGTTTTATTATGGAAAAAAATGACATGGCTGTCTCCTGGAAGCCCCCCAAGGCAGGAAGGGTCTGGTGGGGAGTCTGATCAAATGCCTTACATATTCCAAAGCCTGATTTTAGGTTTAGGGGATTTATCTCTTAGTGGCAGACTAATGCTAAACAGAATCTTGGAACTAAATGTCAATTCAATTTGCAAGGAGAAATGTAATTGCTTCAAAAACTGGAATATTTGTATCTGCTTGACAAGGCCATTTTCTCCCCGTGGGCAATCTTTAGAGGAAGTCAAATCACAATAAGTGAGTTATTCATTTAATTAATTTATTAATTTACAATGAAACATAGCAGTGAGATTTTGCCTCTGGGACTGGAAAGCAAGCTCTTTGGTTAACACATTTTTCTTTATACATGTTAATGTATTCAATCAGGTTAGGTGATTTGATATTATGCTCTGATTCATCGTCATTTAACTTTTTAAAGGCAATCTTACTATTCTTACTTCCTAGTTCTGGAGAGAAGAAGGTAATATGATAACTTTTGTGTATTTTTAAAAGTCCATATATAAGCATTTATTATACTAACAGTACATTCATATTTCTCTGACCTTAAGATAGCAAATAAAAATGTGTAGTAGGGCAGATATTTTACAAAAGATTTTGCAGATTTTAATCTGAGGAAATGACACCAAATATAATAAAAACTAACAAGTACAAAGGTTATTTTTATTTCATTTATTGCAGTCTTATTTTTAGAGAAGGTTGTAAAACAAAAATATATTAAATATCTCAGAATAGAGGGATGGTTATACATTAGATGGATCATGTTAGAGCATTAAACATGATTGTCAAAAGGGTCATGTAGGAATGGGGGGAAAGATGATAATGTAGTATTAAATGACTATCTCAATATTAACATTTGATTTTAATTATGCAAAAAAACTGATATATAAAAAGGCTGGAAGGAAGTACCTAAGCATATTACAGTAATTCTGTATATGGAGTAGAAATTAAATATGTAGTTTTAATTTTATATAATTATAATTTCTTAAAACTAAGATTAATTTAATAAAACAAGTAGTGGCCAGATGTTCACTAACACCCTTACTGTTGTAACATGTCTGAGACTCCAAGCTGAAATTCATAAAATTGAGGAGAAAGAACAAGGTCAAAATGAGAGGTAGTTCTATTTTTTGTAAAAAAACACACCATACAATACCATCAATTGTTTATGCACACATGCATTTGTAGCAAATGTATAAATGGAAAAAAAACACACAAACTCCAAGATCATGGTTTATCTTGGAAAAGCAGGGGAGGCAGACATAAATAGAGTTTCAACTGTATTCGTTAAAATTATATATCTTTAAAAACGCCCACCTGCAGTTTGTATGATAAAATTTCAATATTTTAAAAATCCAGGTGGTTTGTACATAACGACTTATTAGCTATTTGTTATAAATGGTCTTCCTTCTTTCCTTTCCATGTGAAATATATTTTAAAGGAGACAACACATTCACAGAGATGTTGATGGAGCCATGCGTAAGCCCTAAATAAATTATAAAAGTGCTCCATATAAGTCTTTCCTTACAAGCTAGAAGAAGATATTCTGAATCTGCAAACCTGCAGTGGACACACAGCCTCATGATTTGTAAAAAGAAGTTGGGGAGTATGTGAACTCCGGGGCTTTTTTGCATGTGTCTATCACTGCTGCTTGGGTGAAGAGCGGAGGCTAAAAAAGATTGGAGGAGTGTAATTCATTTTCAATTGTGATATTATTAACCTCGTGGTCAGTTTTTATACCATTTATTTAAATGTGGACTTAAATATATTACAATGGTAATTATTATATTTGAGTTCCAAATGTAACCAAGAAAATTTTTTTAAATTGGTTTTAGGCTGACCTGGAAGTCCTTGCAATATGACAAAATTCCTCTAGGAAGGGAACTGATTTTTTATTTAAGATAATTATCTCAATGAGGTACTTGGCTCTGAAAGCTACAACCCAGATATCAGATGTTTGGGGAAACAAATTACATTTCTCTGAAAAAAAAAGTAACTGATTTTGAGTCTGTTATCTGGATGTCAGGAGAGATACACATACTCCAGAAATACAAAGACAGAATAAAGAGGAGAAACTAGGGCTATAGTAACAAATGCTCACAATTGTGTGCCTTCAAATAACAGAAATGAGAGGTCTGTCCGGAAAAAGTCCAGCCATTTTTAATATAAAAAGAATGGTTTGCACGACATTGATGTTACCTGGCAACCAAGGAGAGTGAACTGGAACACGCATGTGTGAACAATGATGACTTCACTGTATAGTCAGTGGGGGCAATAGACACTGTAGAATGAGTGTACTGTGTGGCCGTAGTCTCATTCAAAATGACCAAGCAAGTAAACCAAAAAATCCATATCAAATTTTGCATTAAGCTTCAACATCATCCTCCAGGGAAACTATTTATATGATTCAGAAGACCATAGCTATGGGCAACTGGTGATTGGCAGCTTCATTACAACAATGCACCTACTCATGCATTGTGTCTCATGCAGAGTTTTTTGATGAAACATCAAATCACCCAGGTGACTCAGTCCTGCTACAGCCCAGATTTGGTGCCCTGCAACTTCTGGCTTTTCCCAAAAGTAAAATCACCTTGAAAGGGAAGAGATTTCAGACTGACAGTGAGATTCAAGAAAATACGACATGGCAGCTGATGGTGATTGAGAGAACTGTGCAAGGTCCCAAGGTGCCTACTTTGAAGGGGACTGAGACATCATTGTTCTCTGTGTGATGTTTCTTGTATCTTGTATCTTCTTCAGTAAATGTCTCTCTTTTTCATATCGCATGGCTGGATACCTTCTGGACAGACCTCGTATGTTCTCTCAAACTCTGGAGGTCAGCAGTCTGAAGTCCAGCCATCAGCAGAGTGACGCTCCTTCTGAAGGCTCAGGTGAAATCCTTCCTTGCCTGTTCCTAGCTCCTAGTGGCTCCTTGGCTTCTAATTGTCTCACTCCAATCTCTGTCTCTGTCTTCACATGATCTTCACTGTCTCTGTATGCCCTCCTCTTGTAAAGGTATCAATCATTAAATTTAGGAGCCAACTGAACCCAATATGAGTTTGTCTTAGCTTAATTATACCTGCAAAGGCCCTACTTTCAAATAAGGTCACATTCTGAGGTTTTAGGTGGACATGAATTTTTTTAAGCATTTTTTATTGTTATTCTATTACAGTTGTCCCAGTTTTCCCCCCTTGCTCTCCTCCACCCATTCCACCCTCACTCCCACAGTCAATTTCTACACTGCCGTTCACATCTGTGGGTTGTTCATACATGTTCTTTCACTAGTCCCTTCCCCTTCTTTCCACCATTATCCCCTTCCCCCCTCTCCTCTGGTCACTGGCACTCTGTTCCATGTTTCCACACCTGTGGTTCTATTTTGTTAATTAGTTTATTTTGTTTATTCTCTTATAGGTGAGATTATATGATATTTGTCTTTCACCAACTGGCTTATTTCACTCATCATAATATTCCCCAGTTCCGTCCATGCTGTCGCAAAAAGTAGGAGCTGCTGCTTTCTTTCTGCTGCATAGTATTCCATTATGTAAATGTACCAGAGTTTTTTGATTCACTCATTTACTGATGGGCACTTATGCTGTTTCCAGCCCTTGGCTGCTATAAAAATGGAATTTCCTCAAAACACTAAAAATGGAACTGCCTTTTGAACCAGCAATTCCACAGATGGGAATATACCCTAAGAATCCCAAATCACCAATTCAAAAGAACTTATGGACATGAATTTTTAAAAACACTATTAAACTCTGTATCACACAGGTAGCAGGGATTTGAGTGAGGAGACACGGGGGAACATAATTTCTCTATATTTTCATCAGACTATTTTAAACAGGAATCACTGGAATTGACTTAGAGCATGAGGTTGGTACTCAAACAATGTTATTTCAATATCAAGAACAAACTGACCCTCAGGAACTGCAGACTAGCTGGCTAGTAGATACTCTGGTAACACTGGGAATTAGTTAGAAAAGTCAACCATGACTATACTGAACACCCACAGTCCAGCTGCTGGATAATTAAAACAAAGATTGAGAATTTGTTGCTTCAAATTAAACTATACTAAATTCAGATGATACTGAATAAATTTCACTTGATTATGAGTAAGCATATATTACTTCAATGTATGAAAGTTTAAAAATAGCAGAAGGCCATTATGTTCAATATTAATTTGTCAGATTTTGAATTGGATCATCAGATGGGACTTTAAGATCTTGCTAAAAAAATGGTAAATATTTAAGATGAAAAAAGAACTTGATGTTTAAGGAGAATACCTCTCTAGTTGTACAGACCCTCACAGGAACGTGATGCTTAAGAATAAGTTTATGTGTGAAAAATAAACAAACCGAAAAATTGACTGAGACAAGAAAAGCAGAGTGTGGTTGTTGGTGTAAGTTCTCTTCAGAGCATCGTGGACTATACTGCTGCCTCCACCACTGGATTTTTAAAACTGCCAATTAAGTAAGAAGGTCTGAATTTCAAAAAGTATATTGCTTTCTTCAAGGGCCAGTGTTCATTTATTGGGACATTTGTTATCACTTAGAGCAATCTTATTGTAATTTAATACTTCATTTTTAAGTGAGTCTTAGTTTCAAAAGTTACTTAAGAGACTAGTTAAAAATATATACAGGAAAGTTTTATTTACCTATTTAAAAGGTACTTAAAATTTTGCTTTTCACTTAACACCCTAGGGCATAAAAAAATAAAGTCATCCATTAATATATGAAACGTTAATTTAGAAAACTCACATCATAAAAAAGCATAAGTTACATTATTATTCTTTCTGATTTCTGAAAGTGTAGTCCTCGGCCAGACCTCCCAGAAGTCTTCACGTCCTCTCTATAAGTTGGTGGGATACTGATAAGTGATCTAGCCTCTATGTGACTTCACCACGTATTTAAAAAATAAACATAACAGGGGGGATTTCATTTTTAGGACGTGTTTTGTAATTTTCTTCCAAGACTCTTATGCAAATTGTTATAGTTCACAAATGTACTTTGATGAGGTTTGAGAGCAAAAGTCAGGTTAAGGTAAAATATAATGTTGTACCTAGTAATTGGATTTAAATGAGAAAAACCAATACTCAAACTGCAGACACACCACAAACATAATAGCTGTGTGACTTTGCACAGGTCATGTAACTGTCTAAATCCTCTCGGGAGAAAAAGCAAAGTGATAGTTTCCTGTGAAGTTTAAGTGAGGGAGGTAACCAACTTAAGTGTCTGGCACAGAGGGTCACTCTATATATTATAGGCTTTGTGGTTATCATGAATATTACTATTTCTTAAAAATTTAGATTTCTGGACTAATTATTGGGATGGGTGATGGCAGCACAAAATACTTATATATTTAAAAAAAGTTTCTCAACTGCTTTGGGCTCCAGGATCCCAAGGCGAGCTTCTGGAATTTACATATATCTGACCACAATCCAAACCTTTGAAATCGGAATTTCTGTATGTTAATTCCAGCCATCTGCACGGGATAAAGGCCTTGGAAGTCATTTAGATGATCATCATGGCCTGGGAACAGCAGCCAGACCAATACAGAATATGGTATGGTTACTTAGGTCTCTAAATCTTTCACATTATGGAAAAATTGACCTAATACATTGCTTTCCAATGACAATTAGCACGAGTATTACTAGATATTACTGGACAACACAGTGAGGTTAATCCACTTTTTCAGGGCCCTTCTGCCTGCACGCTGAGATTCAGAAGGGGTGGTCCTGTCTAACCTATTGCCTGGTATTTACCTGATCTGGTGGGACAATGTGTGTGACCCGCTCTAGACACTGAAGTCGTTAGTCACAGGAAAACTCAGGGTCCAAGCAGAGACAACCTGAGTCCTTTGGAAAGAGAGAAGGAGGCATTTTTTTCAAAGAAGGCTAGGTTTGTAAACAATGAAGCATAGAAAGAGCTTACTGGATGATGAATACATCATGTATAAAGAGAAAGAGAGACAGAGACAGACACCAAGTCCACATGAGCTCCTGGATCCCCCCCATGCCTGAAACAAAATCTAGCTCTGGAATTCTTCATTATGTGAACAAATAGATTCTGTTTCTTCAATAAGCTAATTACTGTTACTTTCTACTTTTAAAAATTCTTACAAATATGTAGATTGGGCCCTGGCTGGTGTGGCTTAGTGGATTGAGTGCAGGCTGTGAACCAAAGGGTTGCAGGTTCGATTTCCAGTGGGGGCACATGCCTGGGTTGTGGGCCAGGTCCCCAGTGGGGGCCATGTGAGATGCAGCCACACACTGATGTTTCTCTCTCTTCCTTTCTCCCTCCTTTCCCCACTCTAAAAATTAAATAAATAAATAAATAATAAATAAATCTTTAAAAAATATGTAGATTGGACTATTTGACAAAGTGCATTAGAGGTGATTCTGTTTGCTGTTAATCTCATCATCATTAGTTATTGTCTACTTAAACTCCATTATTCTGGCAATTTTTATTTTATACAACACCATAATGCAAAAGAACATCACTGAAGTGTGAAAACACAACATTGGCAAGAAACAAATAAAACTGAATTTGTTCTCATAACTATAAAAACACCAGAATGTCTTGAATTTCTTTCTGGCACAATCTGGGCTCTGTCTGGGAACAAAAGGGCAGGAAGACAGGCAGAGATGACCGAGGCAGGATCTTCCACATTCTGGAACAACTGTGGCCTTGGACTGCTGAGGCTGAGACAGGAGACTGCCCGCCGACACTGAGGTAAGGGGACTCCCCAAATTCATGTTTTGAAAATTTACCCTCCAACGTGACTACATTGATAGAGCTTCTAAAGAGATAATTTAAGTTAAATGAGGTCATAAGGTGAAGTCCTAATCAGATAGGACTGGTGTTTGATATTAGACTTCCAGCCTCTGGAACAGTTAGAAAATAAACTTCGGTAATTTAATCCATCCAGTCTGTGTTATTCTGTTTCGGCAACCCTAGCAGACTAATATACTTTCCTTTTCCTTTTTTTTCAGTTTGTTTTCATTATTTTCAAGTGAAATGAGAACTAGAGTACCTCAATGGGTATCAACTTGAAAGTGTAAGCTTTTCCTTGAACTTGTAAATAAGAATTAAGCAACCACACCTGCTGTGTTGTCATCTGAATACATTAAAAACCTCTCATTAGCAAAAATAACCACTTTGCCACTGAAACACCTACTTTAAAGGGTTAGAAGACTCTTATTCAAAAATTGCAAAAGCATTTAAGGACCTACGAGATCCTTCCCAGTGGCCCTGGTGGGAACCGCACTGTGAGAGGCGGCTGGGACCAGGGCTGAACAGGACGAGCACTGGCTGCAGGTCCATTACTGGTTGAAGTCTCTGTTGCAACGTACAAGACATGTCTGTCACACACACACCACAAGGAAACACATCTATTGTGTTCATGGGACACAGTGTGTTTTTAGCAACAACTACCGGGCTTATATAAAGCTTTAAACATGACCTAACCGTCCAGCACTCAGCTGAGTCGCCAGGGGCCGGCACCGCTCAAGCACACTCTGCTGGCTGGCACTACTGAGAAAGCGAGGAGGTAAAAAACAGACACAATATGGCATGGACATCCACGCAGCCAAACTGTGTCCCGAGAAATGTTCAATGTGAGGCAGTTACTGAAACAAAGACAGCATAGTAGTAGGTAGCTCCTTCCCCTGCACATAAGTAACTCTCATTACCAATCATGGAAGCCTTGTGAGCATTACAGGGAGATGATATTTCTCAGTAATATTCATGGGGGGGAGAGACTGGAGGCAATAGACAGGGGGTATGTGAAGTCAGACACATAAACAAAGAGAGATGAATGGGCAATGCTTTTTGGAATTGGACCTAATGGGAATCATGCTGTACGAATTTTTATCTCCTTCGCGTCTTCAATTTTTTAGGCCCATCCTAGAAAACCAAATTGTTCATGAAAAATCTTTCTCTCTTCCTTCTTCCCCTCTCCATATCCTCCATACTGTGTATTTGTGTGTTTCACATAAAAAAATATATAAAACCAGTGTGGGACTGTTGAATGGCGTTGTAGTTACAAAGAGACACTTTGGAAATGGATGCACCTGGCTTTGAGTTTCTGCTCTTCCACTTGTTAGCAGTAAGCCTCAGTTCCTAGTCTATAAAGTGAGAATGTTAATAGAACTTACCTCCAAGACTCTTCTGAGGATTAAATGAGCTAGTGCATCAAAAGCCCCTGGTGCACAGCAAATGTTCCCTAAAAGTTCATATTATAATTATGTAGTGATTGGAGGAGAAGGCTTTGCGTTGGTCAATGGAACGATTTGAGAAAGACCAAAATTCATTTATGATTTAGCTGTGTCCTTGGTAGACATTGAGTGAATGACAAATTGATTGTTCATACTACATTATATGAGTTTCAAGATAAGATACTCTAGAGGCACATCCTAGTTATAGTACCATAGGCTTGAGAAAAGTACAGTAAAACATACCAACAATCCACACATTAGTAACACATATGTTTACAACACAGCCTTATACAGTGTGTCATTGTATGGCAGGAATTCTTTTCCTCGAGTGAAACACTTACCCTTCCAAGTTAGGCCAAGAACACGGAAGACAAACCACGTGACTGGCATTAGAGCTGGGCTCAGATTTGCTTTCTTTTCATTATACATGATTAACGTTGGTATAATTTGTGCATTTAAGCTGGGTGTTCAGCATCTATTTTTGGCTAAAAAGAGAAGCCCCTTTTCTCCAATTTGGAATGTAAAGGTTGCTATTTCACATATTTAAGAATCTGTTTGTAGCCTGGGGGGTGGTCAGATAACTTGTGAATAGAACCCCCAGGAATGGTCTCCCAGGGTCTCTGGGATGTGAGCCATTCTGTGGCCAACGTGGACCAAGGCCTGCTGGCCAGTGAAAGTGCGGCCAGGCTTTGCCTGCGAGCTGGACAGGAAGTTGGGTAGGAAGTCATGCCCAATGAAACCATGAACGAAGAGATCCAGCGAGTCTCCAGATATTTCCATTAACTGGAGAGGCAGCGTTGCCAGTTTGCTAATATTTGGGAACACTGACAACTGGCTGGTCCCTCCCCACACCTTCCTTTTTCTTCCTGGAGACCCGGGTGTCCCGCAGTCACGCACGGACCCAGAGTCCCACTGACAACTCGAATTTATCTCAGCGCTGCTGCAGCTTTCTCGCCAGCCAGTGTCTTGGGGTCACGCTTTGTCTTTCAGCACCTGGACTCTTGTTTTATTAGCCCGACATTTTTTTCTGACCTCTGCGGACAGCTGCTGGCCTCTGTCATGCACTTGCTTATGCTGGTGTTTTTATTTATAATTTATGCTCTTGGGCTTGGCTCCAGCTCCTTGATTTGTGATCTGGACACAATTGTATTGTTCTGTCAATGCAGAATCTTATTGTCTAGATTCTAGGATATCTCTTTTTGTCTATGACATTTATTTGGCGTCTTAAATTTATACTCTGCTTCCACTCCTTCCAATTATAGGTTTGAAATGTCTGTGTTATAGCAACGAGGAAGAGCGGTTCCAGTCCAGAGAGAATACTGGGAGCCATAACTTACATATTTGAAGCAGTTTATGATTTTATAGAGCATCTTTACACACAGCATCTTTTGTGACCCTCACAACAACCCTGTGAGGTAGGTGTTAAATGTCCATTTCACGGGGAAGGGAATGGAAGGGGAGAGACACAAACAGGCGCACTACTTAGAATCCTACTAGACCTGGGACTCTGTGTTAAACCTTGAAGGAAGGAGGAGTTGTGAAAATGCAATCTGTTAATAGAGAATATTCAAAAAGTAAGATTGAACCCCACACATCTCCTATTCTTTTTTTTCTTTTTTGGTCGGCCGCTTTCTTCACTCTCATAAAATATCTCCAGTTCTACTGAAATATTTATTTTTCTCCAGGATCTGTACTAGGTTATTTGTAGCACAAAATACAAAGAGTTTTCCAGAATAAAAAATTATCGGTATTATTTTTTCATGATCAAAAATTCCTGCTTGAAATAGACAGGCAATTTAAGAAAAGTTTTGTTTTTGATTCCAATGTATTGAATGAACTGTTCAAGTTCCACTTTACCTCACTATAAAACTTGGAAAATGCTATAATCTGGGGACTAAGAAAACAGAGGTAAATTAATCAAATCAAATCAAGTTAACCTTTTAATATTCTATGGAATTTAAAAATCTTGACCTGCTCTAAACATCTATAGAGCCCTATTCTTTCTCCAATATAGCTTTGCTGTTTTGTATAATACAATTGGCTCTCTAGGGTGAGACACAATGGCTATCTTATTAGTTGTAAAGTCCAGCTCCAGGGTGTACAGGATGAATATATGTTGAATGAATGAATGAATGAATGAATGAATGAATAGCTTTTCTTTTATGTTATCCCTGTCACTGGATGAGAAGAGTATTTTTGAATGTAAAGAACCCACATCTAGTCAGTGCCCACCAGATTTTTCCTAGGACCCAATGGGTTAAATGGGTGCAGCAAGCACAGGATGAGGGGGTGGCAGAGGACTCTGGCCTGGCTCTGAGGGCTTGCTGGAACAACGTGCCAGTCAGTTCTATGGGAGGCGTCCCAGTCGGGGATAGTAGGAGGTGGTAGCGATGGTGGGAGACTGGAGTGGGGAGAGGTATGAGCATGAGAACAGAGGCCACAACGGCACCCAGGCCGAGGAGAGGAAGCCACGCGGGAGCCGGGCACCACACAGGAACCAAGGTCGTTTGAAGGATCCCCAAAGGGCTCGTGGAGTCAGCTGTACTGATGACTTGTCCAGAGGTGAAGGGCATTTGAATGAGATAGTAGCAGAGGGTGTCCCACCCAGCCCACCTGATCTTCCAAGGGCCCTGCCCTAAAAGGATCAGGGAGTGGCACCGGTCCTGACACACACACAAAAGAGGAAATCAACTGTTACTTGCATTACATTTAAATTAAGCCTGAAAATTTATATAAAAAATGTCTATTAAAATAATTCAATATAAATGTTTGTATACCAGGATTAATTAAAGATGTGGGGAGTCAGGCACTTTCATAGAGAATTGATTGATATAATTTTTTTAGGAGCCATTTGCAAGTATCCCTCAAATTGTAAAATGCATGTCATCTTTGAATTATTGATTCTACTTCTAGAAAATTCTCTATTAAAAATATTCCCATGAGATCATGTATAAGAATGCTGAATATGGCATTGCCTATTAAAGCCAAATCAAAGCAAGCAAAAATGTTCTAGCACTCATGACTGGTGGGCTGAATGATATATGATGGTAATCACAGTATCACTGTGTAGTGGAATAAATGGATAGCCCTTGGGAAAAAAGGTAGAGACACGTGTACTGACATAGGCAGGTGACTGGCATGTTAACTTAAATAAGTAAAAGGCAAAACATACTGTACAGGTGTTTGTGTACATAATTCTTTCTCTTTGAAACACAGAGTTATACATACTCCATGGAGTCTGGAGGCTATATATACGTGTACACAGAAATCTCTCTCTTATTGCTTTCTCAAAGAAAGAATGCACACAAACTGCAAATAGCCATGAAAATATCTGTAATTGAAAACATTTCTGAACACATCTGAAAAGAAAATGTTCAAAGCATTTGATAACCTCAAGCGACAGAAGACTCTGTGTGTGTTCAGTTTACAGTCTACAAAATAAAGAAGTCCTGTATTTGCCAAGATGAGTCAGACTCAAAGTTAAGTAGCTCAGAAAAAGTCTCAGGAAATGGAAAAGAGGCGATAAAGAAGAACCAAAGATAAAGAGATAAAGGTAGAGAAAAACATGAAGCTAGGGAAGAGCTATACAAGGAAATATTTTCAGTTATGCAACTGAAAATAGGAGTGACCAGGAGAAGGGGAAGCAGTGGGGGAAAGTATACAGTAGACAAAGGTAATCAAAGGAGAAAAGATATACTAATGTTTCTATTATCTTAATATAAGAACAACACTAATAATCACCGAGTAACACTAAAGCACCTTGAGGAGACACACAATACTCAGTGTTATTTCGTCCAAGGGCAAACAGATCAACAACGCAACAAATATGGGAAATGTCATGTGGTTGGACCGTACTTGGATGCCTGGCATTCGCAATGGTGACCCTAACTTGTCTAAAGGTGGCACTCATACACAGTATTAAGATAAAATAATTGCTTTTGTTAATGCAGAGAAATTAGTACTATATCTTTTAAACAATAACTATAATGGAAAACTGCTAGATTTTTGGTATATGAAAGGATTTCCCATGGTCTGTGTAAAACAGACCCTTTCTGGGTAAGCACATGTAGCTCCTACTGAGAATACAAGGGGGGGACACTTGGACCTGAGAAAGCAAGAAGGAAACCTTTATTCCTTTTCCTGACCCTTTCATTTTATCTGTGTAGGTTCAACCAAGACACAATGATTGCCTTGTGGCACGGCATTCTGAAGACATCACATTTAGCATTCAGTTTTTACGGCCCAATTTACGGATTCTGCTCATCGCAATGTGAGGTTCACCCTCCCCCGAGCAGAGAGCCCTTTTGTGACATCTGTTCCACTGCAGTTTTAAGCGTCTTGGATAGACAGTAGCACTCTTCAAGTTTTTAGTAAAATAAAACAAAGCACAAAACCCAGCCATCTCAGAATTAGCCTGGCGAGTTCTCAGATTGTCCAGATTCCTATACGGAACATTTCGGTAAGCTCCGTTAATAGGCAAGGAGGCAGTAATTGTTCCTATTCATAAGCTCGATTTTCCTTCAGATAGAAATTGGCTTGAAAATGGAACAATTTTTTAAGTGGAGTTTTTAGAAAATTGTGCTCATCACAAAAACAAAATACAAATGAGTAATGAGAATCAAAGAGTTGTATAATTTTTGATCGGTTTGTTTTACTCCAGTTAACATACTTGCAGAAAACTGGGGCTGACTCCCACAGAATCTATGTGGATCAGTGCTGAAGTTCCTTCTCAACACTGGCCTCAGGCCCGGACACCACTATCAGAGTTCGTGTTTTACCAAGGTGCACGTGCACAGAAAACAAGAAACTATACACTTACATGATATGCTTCTACTCCCCTTTTCTCCCTTCTGGCCTTTCTGTCCAGGATTGCCTTGGAGGAAAATAAGCAAAAAAAGAAAACATTTTAAATTAGGGCAATTCACAACGCTTGCTTTACATGGAAACAGAACAGCACAAAGTAATCTAGAATATCACTTTATAACAACCTACAGAAACTCAAAATACTAATGATGTTGATAATCATTATTATTATGTTAAATATTATTATTATATCACATTAGAAAGCCCATCACAAACCTGGCACTGTTCTGGGTAGATCCTTTACAAACATTATTTTAAATTAAGTACAAGGGCATTAAATGTCCCATTTTCCTAAAAGCAGACAAAACTGAGATGCAGTTAACTTGCTTTGGGCTTACTCATCCTTTTCTTTCCCCCTTCCTCCCTACCCCAGGAACCCCCCTGTCTCCCATCTCAAACTAAACTGTGTTTTTCTATTCCCATTACAATTTAACTACCTTGATTTCCATTTCTTAGAGGGGTATGTTCCAAGCCTGGGCTGTGAAAGAATTTCTGGGTGTGCATTCCCCGACCTATTGAATCCAGAACACTGGGGGTCAAGCCCAGTAAGCTGTTTAAACAGGTCCTGTAGGTGATTTTGGTGCCGGCTAAAGTTAGAGAACCACAGACCTAAAGAAATTCTCTGCATCTCTTAGGCCAGTACTAACACTGTAACACATCTTGCTACACGGAATGAATCATTCTCTGCTCTCTACTCCCATAGCATCTGGTCCTGCTTCCTAAATGCTTATTACGTACTGCATGGCATTAGAGCTAAGTGCTTCTGCATTTTCCTGTCATCTGATCTTGAGGGCAGCAGCTGGGTTATATTTATCTCTAGCACACAGTGAACTCTCATGAAATTGTGTTGACTGGGTGAATGAATGAATGAAGGAATGCTCTCCCAAGTACTCTAGCTAGTGGGCATTTGTTGAACTCCAGGAGTCTGAGAGTACAAAAATATCTAAAATTGTATAAGCTATAGCTAATAACCAACATGGATAGACATTTTGCTTTGCAATAAAAAAAAGAATACATAAGCAAAATAAATTTTAAAAAGCTGTTAATCCAAAATAGAAACAATAAATCCCCCCCAAAAAACTGTTTGAAACACTGAAGATATCTATTGATTACTGATAGCCCATCATGACATTCATTTATAAAGTTAATCGTTATGATTTACTGTAAGTAGGAAGTTACAAATAAATTGTTCTGGAAGGAGTCCCAAACAAAATCCTATCACAATTTGATTTGTATAGAAATTCTACAACATGGGTCCTCTTATTAGCGTTGTTTTGCAGACAAGAACACTGAGGCTCAGAGAGGCCAACTGTGTGGAGAGGGGGGATTCAGAGATAGGACTCGGATATGCACCGTGCTGTCTCCGGTAAATGCAAGCAAATGTGCACTATCCCTGTATTTCCCAAGAGGGCAGAGAGAATATTATACATGAAATAACTGTGTGCCCCCATTAAGTTCAAGGTCAGGCCACTTTGTTTAATCCCCCAAAATGACAAGTCTAAGATTGAGATCCTTCGCATAAACTTTACAGAATCATCTCTATGATTGAACTTTAGATGAGAGATCACTGTGAGGAAGTGCCTGGAAGAAACCCCACCCCCCCCGGCCCCCAGGGTGGGGAGACGGCTCATCTGGCATCCTCACCCCTGAGCCGGGTGTGCGAGGCCACGCAGGCACGCAGTCAACAAGGTTGGCTGCTTCTTGTTAATCAGATGCGTTGTGTATGACGACACAGCTCTTCTGCAGTTTATTTCTAATGTCTCCCCTCACCACTTAGAGAAAAGTTGTGTGAAATAGGCTGTTAGGAGATAGTGAGGCCTTCCTAACATTCCTAAAGTTCTGCCTCATTGCCCCTTGTTGTTTAGACTTTCTAGAAAGACCAATGGAGACAACTGTACTTGAACAGCAATAAAAAAAAGAAGAAAAGAAAGACAAATTAGTAACTCTGATTTACTTAGAGTTCACAGCGATATTCATTCATAGAGTTAATCATCATGATCTCATGGAGAGAGGAAGTTACAAATAAACTGCACCAGAAAGAACCCCAAACAAAATCTTACCATGATTTGCCAGAGATAGTAAATAAGTAGCTATTTGACATAGATTGTAAACTTTAAACTTAGAATGCAGATGAAATACATGTTTTCCCACTTCACAGAATTATTTTTAATTATCTTAGAATCTGTAAGTAGCTTTGCAATTTTGTCAAATTCAAGGTTTTTAACTATATTTATTGACTGAACACAAATTACCCAAATAGGAAATTCAGTAATTCCTGAGTGATGCAGATAATTCCCAGCAAATTAATTAAATGGACAAACATTTCTTCCCATGTCTCAAAAAAGGCCGATGAAAGCTGGATGGGTTTAGAGACTGCTGGTGTGTACACATAGCATTCAGTTCAGGTGATCAGGTGTCTGGTGGAGACTGGGTGTACGTTGGTCATTTGTGGCTAGCTGATTTTTCTCTAAGCCCAATCGCCATTGACACAGTCTATAAACACCGATGCTGTCAAAAATACCTCGACACACCTATTAGAATTGCTAAAATCCAAAACACTAACACAGTCAAATGCCTGAGGATGTGGAGTAATGAGGAGTTCTCATTCATTTTTGGTGGGAAGGCAAGATGGTATAGCTACTTTGAGGGCAGTTTGGCAGTTTATCTTATAGAGCTGCCACAGGTTTACCAGGCAATCCAACCATCACACTTCTAGGTGCATGCGTGTCCACACAAAAATATGCACATGAATGCCTAAAGCAGCTGCATTCATGACTGCCAAAACTTGGAAGTGACTAAGATGCCCCACAATAGGTGAATGGATAAATGAACTATAGTACATGCACACAATGGAATATCCTGAGCATTAAAAAGAAATGAGCTCTTAGGCCCTAAAAAGATATGCAGAACCTTAAACCGCATTCACTTAAATTGCTCAGTGAAATAAGCCACTCTGACAAGATTACCTATAGTACGACTCCAATTATATGACATTCTGGAAAAGACAAAAGCATGAAGACAGCACACAGATCAGTGGTTGATGGAGTCTGGGGAGGGGCAGGAGTGATGATGAGCAGGTGGAACAGACCACAGGGGACATTTGGGGGCAGTAGAACTACGCTGTATGATACGTATTATAATGGTGGATACAGGGCACTAGACATTTGTCAAGACCCATAGAATGAACATCACCAACAATGAACCTCAATGTAAACTGTTGACTTTAATGAATAATAATGTATCCATGTTGGTTTGGCAATTGTAACAAATGCATCATACTAATGCGAGATGCCAATCATAGTGGTAATTATTTGTGGATAGATGGTATATGCAATTTTTCTACAAACCTAAACAATAAAGATCCTATTACCATGGTCATAATTTATTTTGAAATTAGGGAAAAAACCCTGTTCAATTCTAAAATTTCTGTGCAAAGTTCACAGTTCAGGTTTAGGCTCCTGACTGGCATAAGGAATCATCATCCACGTAAATTTTAAAGGGCATGAAAAATGTTGATTACAAGTACTAATATATAACAGCAGGTAGTTTATCTTGCATAGAATAGAATTTCAGGTCTATTTGCATTTTGCCAACTATAACCAAAAGTGGCCCGTTTTGGTTAAAGTGTTATTTATACTTTGCTTGTTTGTTTTCCTTTGCCAGTCTTTCCACTCTCTTTGCTCTATAACAGATGCCATTTTTCATGGTGATTTATGGTTGGAGAAGTTCATAAATTCTCTGTCTTTTTTTAACACTATTTTCCTTTGGGACACAGAAACTTTCGTCAGGAGGACAATCATCAGTTTCAGAATGTGCCAGACCACTACACAGACTGCATGTGAGTGCTGCTGTTCAGACTGCGATGATCACTGTTTTTGTCAGCTAAGAAGTATGAGCTGGTGCTCACATACTCTATAAGGAAAATACACATTATCATACCTGACCTCCCGGGCTTCCCTGCTGGTCCCGAGAGTCCACGACTTCCAGGAAAGCCAATCGCTCCCCGATCACCTTTAAGCCCTGGGGGACCTGCATAGTCAATGAACAGAAACATAGTGGTAATAATTCACTTTTCGTACAGACTTCAGAGTATGATGAAACAAACAATCTGGGTCCATTAATGAATATGATCTAGGGGAATCTCCAAAGGGAGTCATGATATCTCTCCTAATATTTCATGTGCGCCATTGACAGACGATAGAAACTGTAAGTAGAAACACTAGTGTATTTAGTACATTGTAGGTTTCTAACAAATGACATTGTTATTACAAATAAAAACATATCAGGGGGAAAAGTCTTGGCCTTTTAACCAGAAGGCTTATGTCGTCTAGTATCAGACTATTTATTTTTAAAAATTAGGCCCCTAGATCTGGAATATGTCACTCTGGCTCTCATGGACTTGATTTTACATATTTCATTGTGATCCCAAACCAACACATATATTTTTGTGTATATATTATATACATATACAAAACCACAGTTTTACACACTTAAATAAAACAGCTTGTTTTTAGCACCATAAATTGCTGTAATAATTGTGAAAACTGCATATAAAAGCAAATAATATTTTCCTGTGGTATAAAATATTCTATTCTGAAGTCCTGTAGCTTGAAATAGATTATTGTAAAAATGTCATTTTAGGTGTCATTATTAGTTTCTAGAAATCCAATTTCAAGTTAACTTCTTGGGAAATGCATTATAAAAAATTGATTACACATCTTCTGCCAATGTCAATCTTTTAATATATTGCCATTAGGTTCAGGCTCCAGAAGGCAGGCTTTATGGCTTATATATACTTAACTCATTAACAGTATTTTCTTAAGGTTCATTTATACAAACACCTAAATTTGAGCTAACTGTTCTCTAACAGATATTCAATTTAAGAATTACATTATCCTAAAGAGTTAAGAAATATTATTCAATCTAGTATAAAATTTGGACTCTAACAGATAATAAACAGATATTTATCCATATTAAAATGATAAATTATGTTTAGAAATATTGGTAAAGTCACGACATCTCCATTTAATTTAATTACTCAACATATGCTATTTTGTATATGTACAGATATATATAATATGTATATATGTATTTATATATGTATATATAGTTGTACACAGTTTGTAGTATATATTGGCTGAACTTCACAGCATCCAGCCAAATAACGACCTAACATCAGTTCTGAAAACAGGCGGACAGGTTGGTGTTTATACCCTTCTTCCTTAGCCAAGCAAGGCAGGTAAACCTTTGCCCTTGCAGTTCTTAGGATCTGCCACTCAAATTCACAAATAAAAATATTATTGAGTCTGAACTTGCTTATATCTTCATCGTAGAACATTCTCCACTTATAGGGTGCCACTCCTGTTTACCATTTTCTCCATTGATGCAAGAAAAATATATTGAGCAAGCGCATTGTTTCAGCCCACGTACAGTCCTGGAGTTACAAGGGTTCTTACCCAAATAAGTCTTCCAGTGTGGAGAAAGATGGTAACAAAGTTAACAAATAAATGTAGAAGGTAATTATGGCAATTAAAACTTTAGAAGAATAAGGAAATGTAACAGAATGCCTTGGGAGATCAGAAACAGCCTCTTGAATGGTGGATCAATGAGTACGTTCAGAATATAGCTGTCTGACCAGGGATCACATCACATTTTCAATAGGTGAATAAAGAATTTGTAAATGAAGCACTGTGATACCAGAAATTACTCAACTATCAGACCTTTATTATGGCAGATGTTTAAGCAGACTCTAGATAGTCCACAGAGTTATGTGAACAGTTTATGTAACACTGGAAACATGGCCCCTAAATATAAGCACCACTCTTGAACTGTATTCCAAGAGACCAGATTCTCTGAGACCTTCAGGTGGCAATTAGCTGATTTTCTGCAGTAACCTGTGTCAAGGGGGAATGGTCTGGCCCCTGCTTCTAGTCCACAGGAAACACAGAACCTCAGCTGTGAAGCATGTTAGGGTTTCAAGGGTCTAACTCATGATCCAATTCAAATCTGTCATTTTACAGAAGCAGGAACAGATGAGTGGTCCAGCCACCTCAGTAAGGATGGTCTAATCATTACTGACATATGCTGGGTGCCCAGCTCTGCGTGTAGGCTTCTTTCTGGGGTCTGGCAGACTGGGTAAGAACAAGAACTCTGTAATCCTGTCCATATGAGTTCAAATCCTGGCTCTTCCACTTACCAGCTGCAGCTTAATCTTGGGCAACCCAGTTAACCTCCCAGTACATCTGTCAAATGGTGCATTATTTGTCCCTGTTTCATGAGTTTGATGTGATGAGTAAAAGAGCTAATTAATGTAAAACACTTAGAAAAAGTGCCTTCCATATGACAAATGCTTTGTGTGGGTTCTTCTCCTCCCCCTCCCTCTCCCCTCCTCCTCCTCCTTTATAGTAATACAGTCATTATTTCCATCAGCTCTTGGTGAAAGGTGCTACATTTAGTTTCATTTAACAATATGTACATAGTTAACAGTGACGTTTTGGGATTTGCTGGCACAACACTCCTCACTCAAATGTATGTTTTAGCAAGCATTGCCCTGGAGGAAGCCAGAGGAGACGCCCTTATAGGTCAGTCTGGGAGTAGGGGCGGGATGGGATGAAGACTACTAAAATACAGTTCCTGCAGTCCAATATTCACAGTTATGGTAGGGTTTAATTCTTCTCCAGAGACCTGATTCCTATGGTGGAAAATTCAAGCTATGTAAGAAAAGTGAACAGCACCCATGGATGGTGAAAATTTTGCAATCAAAGGGGTCTTCTCATGGAAACTTATGAAGGTGGTACCTTCCATGCATACAGGTAAGGCTACCCTGTGATGCCACCATGGGAAAAAACAGTCCACTAAGGCCTACAGGCAGCAAAAGTACACCAGGAACTAAGGAGGTGTTCTGCAAAGCATTTCTGTCATGGTGGAATAACCCTAAAAGCAGTCCCCAAGGGATCTCAGATGAGATCAAGAGTCCTCGATGATGACATTCATCACCCTTATATAATTATTTATTGTGCTGTAAGCTCTGTGAAGGCAGAAACTCTGTATTTCTGTGCATGGAATCCATGCAGCCTTGTAGGGCACTAGGCACAGGGAAAGTGCTCAATTAACATTCTTTCAAGTAAAAGGCAATAGGTCATTCTCCCTGGCATAATTCCAAGGAAATGACACTCTGGAATAAATTTCTAATATATTATTTTGAGATAAAGCATACTTTAGCATAATATGCACCTTGTGCATGAGTAACAATTGTGATGGCATTGATTATTTAAGACCACTAGCATAACCACTTAAGTTTCTCAGATTTTCATATTACCATTGTGAGTCTAAATGCCTTTGACTTTACCAAGCTGAGCTTAGAGGGTTTAATTAGATGTATGGGGGGGGTGAATTTGCTCAAATCAGGAAGTAGAAGTAACATGACATTCCACCACATACTCATGACTTCCTCATTCCACTTCTAAGTATGGGGCAGCTGGGCAATTTGGCAGCGACTGAAATAGAATGCAGCGATTAATTAGGAAGAATCCATTGGGATTCCTGAAAACTTGAATAATTTTGCTGCAGTACACCAAACCAAAGGGTGACCTAATCATCTAAAAGCGTCAACTTATCACTCCAACAAATAAAGTCTTTCCTTTACGAGGGCCTGGATAACGCCTGCTTATGTAAATAAGCAGTGCCAACAGCAACAGACTAAACCCTCACTACAAGAATCAAAGCAGCTTTACAATGGCACCTGTATGGCATTAACTAAAGCTAAAGCTTCTAAATCGCTCTTTATATGTCATACATCCATAATTCAGAAACAGCTGCCGAAGATGCTCCCAAGTGAAGCTTTGCATGGCAGGTCAAAGCCCAGTCTAGACTGCCATGGCTGAATTAGCAAGCATTGACAATGTACTTAGTCATGGAGGAGCTGACGACCTTTGACAGTAGCAGGTCTGGCAGCTGACATAACACCAGTTACTTCAGCTGCTGATGACATTAACGCACCATTATTAACATCTGCTGAATGCTCATCAGTTAGAAAGACTTTTCTCAATAAAGAATCTTACCTGGCAAGTACTTTTAAGGACCCGCAAAATGTATACAGAAGTACACATATACTCGTTTTTTCTTGAAAAGAATTTTTTAAACTTTTTAATGTAAACTTGATATATTGGCTCTTAAAACACAATTATACAAAGGTCAGGCAGTTGTAAAATCCATGCTTTTCATTTTTAAAAAATATTTTTCTGATGTAACCTGGGCTAGTCAATACATTGATCAGAAAGAAGAACATTTTATGTAATCAAAAGACAGAAAAATGAGATAAAGTACATGGTATTTAGACAATTTTGTCAGCACAAACCGTTCCAGTTATAATTAGACCATGCAATATTCTGCCCGTTTGCAAAAAGCATGTGGGGTATTTGATTCCTAGCCAAAAAGAACACGGCAATCTTGTCATCGTTGTCTTCTTAATTTTCTTGAGAGCAAAGAAAGTTTTTGCTCTTTCTCCTTTTCTGCCTTCTGTTATCTTCTTTCAAAATATTGCTTTCAAGATTATAGCCATAGACAGGGAAAATAATTGGAAACAATTTTGCTCTAAGTAAAAATACAATGTCCGACAACAAAGGTGAAAGTCAACTGCATTCTAGTCAGCCTTTACATTTGGATTCCATAGGTTTAGGCAAATTCCACTTAAGGACTATAGAAGGAATCTAATCCAATTTGCCTCTGACTTATATTAATGCATAATTTTTGCATCTTAAAAACCAGATTACTTGCAAACATATTCAACACGAAGAAGGTGTCACATTCTTCTCCACGTGGGATGTAAAACTAGATCACGCCTTATACAGACTGCTGTCCATGATATGGACAGCACTCCTCCCTAGATTTATGTGCTTTGTGAACAGCCCCATGCAGTTACTCTGGCTAAAGCTTGTAACTTCCTCTAGGGTCAGCACTTCCGTTCAGCACATTAGAGTGAGTAGGCTGCTGAAACGGGTAATACGCCCCTTGATGGACACACACAGCACACACACATCACACTCACTTCCCACAGGGAAATAAATAGCTCTTGCCCCTACACACATACACAGATGTGTCTTACAGAGCCCCGCAGTGCATGAGTAAGTTTGAGTAAACAGTCCCCATTACCATACCTATTGGGCCTGGACTGCCTTGTGGGCCAGCTTCTCCGGTGAAACCTCTATCTCCTTTTTCACCTGGGGGTCCAGGGGGACCTTTAAAAAATAAATTACAATTACTGATCATAGTTTTAAAGCATAAGTAAAATGGGCCTGTCATTTATTAAGACAATCATATAACTAAACTCAAAGCCTTTTATTTGTTACATAATAATGCAGAGTAAGTAGGACCTTCCCCAACAGAGGCATACCCTGTTATGGAGCAGTGCAATGTTGTATACTCACAAGGGCTACACAGCCCTAAATTAGACAGCCTCATGGTGTGCACATATTTATGTGTGCCTAGCACTTTTCTGGGTTCTCAGAACTGGAGGACAGAGAAGAGACACTGAGTCAAAATCGGCATAAACCCATGTTAGCTTTGTGCACATACTGGACAGATTTTACTGTATTGAGTTTGATGCTGTGTGCAAAACGTATAACTAAAAACATACAACTCATGAGCGATGCCCTCAAGGGAAACTAAACCACACATAGCAGACGGCCAAACCACTAGAGTTGAAAGTGACAAACCTCGGATATTTGTTAGGTTCAGATCAGCGTGAGTAGCAATGTGAAAAGGCTTTATTGAGGGAGTGGGACCTGAAGGGTACTTTGAACACTGAAGAGAATGAGATGAAAGAGAATTCTGGGTAAGTGGGAGAGATGCAGGGAATAGAAAACAGGTGAAAATAAGAAAGGAATCCTTTTTCAAGTAAAATATTAAATAGGGAGTCTACTTAATATTTTATAGATATAGATATTCTAAAACAAGTTGGAGGGGTTACAGGGAAAATTTTGACTACTTGGCCTCACAATTTCTCAGGGGTCTCTGAGTACTGAGTTAGATCAACACCAACTCAGTCATTTGAATTTTATGTGCCCAGCAAGACAGATACATGATATGTGATCACTTCTTCAGGATGATGGCACTGAGCATGTCTTTAGGCCCTAAAGGTATCCTACTAGAATTCTCTCTTCTACGCAGAGTGCACAGGGAAAAACATCATTCTCTACATTTACAGCAAACACTTAATTTTCTTTTCACCTCCAAAAGGAAGAAACAAACTTGGAGGTATCATTGAATAATTGCACAGTGATGTTTTAAAAGAGACATTTTCAACTTCTGTGGTTCAGCCACATACACAGCCCAAGGACAACACACAACTATATTTAGTGTCATTGGTAGAGCGGTTTGTTTACAAATTTTAGCTAAATTAGGAGATATAACAACTGAAGAGTCCATTGTAGTCACCTTCTTTGTTTTGAATTACTAGTTAGCCTCTCACAATTCCGTTTCATGACCATATCACTAACCACCTGTGAGCACGAAATGGAAAGAGTGCTACCTGTCAGCTCCGTTGCTGATGTATGTCAAAGGAAACTAGATTAATAATGGTCAAAATGTACGATTTGCTCTAGTTCAAAAAACCATAGTAATTCACACTATTTTTTCTTCATCTTTAATACCTCCTAATTGTGAAGTTACAGGAATAATTCATAAATGCTATAGCAATAATTTTCCATGAACAAATCCCTCTATAAAACACACATACAAAATCCACTATTTAGCTCCTTCCCTATGGTAATTTTTTTAAAAGCAAATCAGATTTCTACATAGCCCCAAGATATATACTGATTTAGAATACTCAGTAATCATAAATATCATAGACTAACATTATGCAGGTTAGTACAAAGCAAACCCGGGCATATTTTTATTTAAAATGCTCAGATGATGACATAGCACTAACAATATCTGCCTACATTTCCAGAGCTAGGCTTCATGTCCTACTCATTATGATCATAAATTTTTTGTTTTGTTCTCAATCTCACCTCATATTTAGATCATAAAAATCTGCCAAATCTTCTAGGCTCTTACTGCTTAAACCTGCCCCCTTTTTTTTGTATTCTTCCAGTTTTCATGCATACTGACTTAGATATATTTAATCTGGAAGAGGCCTTAGAAACTTTAGTCAAACATACTTATAGAAGGTCAGAGAGAGTGAATTGTTCAAGGTCTTAAAGCTAATTGGGTAAAACCAGAGCTAGAACTCTTAGTTCCTGACATCCTAGGTGATGCTATTCCAAACTTAATTGACTTCATTTTTGACATCTGTCCTTCCACTCCTGAGATTATATGATTACATTTTTATTTGTAGTAGCTAAAGACACAATCTACTTTTAATTCCAATAATTAATTGCACACAAATCTCTAAATTTAAATATCATCAATTGCTTATTCTTCTTCTTTACTATCATATACATAGATACTAGAGAAATAAACATTTTCCAAATGAATATAATGTTATCGTTTTCACCACTGAGACATATCATATTTTATTTCTCTTAATGTTCTTCCTCAATGTTCACCAACTTTGTTTCTTTAAATCACGTTGCACCCCTTCCTCACCAAACTCTGCTTTACTATTTCAACAACTTAGTCCTTTGGACTATAGTTACTAAAATTACCTGAGAAATGTATTAAAATGTCTTTCTCTCTTTAATCTTTACTATTATTCAGAAACTATTAATATAAAGAGGAGGAATAGAAAGTAATGATGCTGATCCTACAACCCACAAGTGACGAAGAACTCAATTCATACAATATGTCTCTTCAGGTTACAGTTTAATAAATATTTATTAAAAGTTTACTTTATGGCTAGATGTTATAATAATATAAAAATAGTCCCTCATTTTAAGGAGCTTAATGTTTCCAAAAAGATACAACATTTTACTAGAAGATAGTATGAGATACTTTTAGATATGACAACCATATTAAGAATTCTCCTGTGGAAAAAAATACTTAGTGTTCAATATAAAGGAAGATATAAATGTCAGTAGGAATATTGCTGTGGTGGAACCAGAGAAGACTTCATGTAAGAGGTCCCACATGAGATGGACATTGAGTGAGAGGTACTTTTAGATATTAGTAGAAGAGGAAGTGTACTATTTCAAGTGAAGGAAAAATACCTGAGGCAGGACATAAAAAGTGTTGGGTATGTTAGAATCACAGTAAAATCAATTGAAATATTTTGTATCAGAAAGGGAAAAGGAAGGGCATGAGACATTCAAAAATAGTTAAGAAACCGTGAGTGCCAGTGAGAGAAGTACATGTGTAATAAGGAGGCAATGAAATGCTTTTTGCAATCTAGGGTTTCCTTTCAGGAACACTGCATTCTGAGAAGAATAAAGAGAGGCTTGTAGTGGGAAAGACTGAAGCAGGAAATGATTGGGAGACTATTTCCATAGTCGGGCAGAGCAGTGATAAAAATAGCCTACACGTGACTATAAAGAAGTGACAAGGGGACAGAGACCATAGAATATAAGAACTAATGATAAACTTGGGAGAAAGAATGAAAACAATTACATTTTCTTCCTGGAAACCTGGAGGGATGATACTGCCAATTACAAAGGGTAACTTAACAAGAAAGTACTAAGAATAAGAAGAAATAAAAGTACTGGCTTCCCTTCTTCATTCAACACATATGTAATTGCTCACCCACTACATATCAGGTGCTCTAACGGGGCCCGTGTGTGGACAGGTAGTCCAGCGTTGACGAGATCCAACTCCCTGGAGCTCACATTCCATTGGGGAAGACATATGTAAACAAATAAGCAACTGAACATGGGAAACCATTTCCTGCAGCAGTAAGTGCTGTGAGGAAGTTAAAGCAAATGATGACAGAGAGACAGGGAGAAGAATAAGAACGGGAGAGGGAAAAATGATCTGTAAAAGGATGACTTTGAGTAGAGCGAGGAAGGACTAGAGATGTAAGAGAAGAACATTTCAAGACAGACAGAAGGGCTCTACTGCACACGCTGGACAGCAACGCCATCATTCTTTCAGATGTCCAAGCTAGACAGAGGGTTTGCCAAGGGCAAATTGGAAAATGAGGGCAAGTAAGTGGCTGGATACCAGACTCAGCAGGAGTTTAGATTTTCTTCCACACCTAATAGGAAGATATCAGAGGGTCTTAAGCTTGAGAGAGAAGAAACCTAATTATGTTTTTGATAGCATCCTTTTGCTCTGTATTATGTAGAATGGACTAAAAGTAGAATCAGGGAGAACAATTGGGAAGTTGATGTATTACATTAAACTGGAATGCAGGTGCTTAAATGAGAATAGCAGCAGAGGAGATAACGAAATGAGTTTTATTATAAATATCATAGGCAAGAAGAGTTAACAGGACTCATAGATGGATTAGTTGTAGAGAATGAGAAAAAGAGAAAGGTCAAAGACAGCTTTCAAGATGGAGTGAGTAACAAATTAGACAGTGATACAATGAACAGATAAGATTGGGGAAGTAACAGATTTAAGGGTAGATGGGTATGAGGTGCTCGAGCATTTGGTTTTGGATCGGTAAAGTTTGGGATCTTTATTTGAAATCTAACGTGGAGCTGTCTAATTGTTATCAAGAACCTGATTAGCTCAAATTTGTCTTTCTCATCTGTTTTAATGTAATAATTAAAGGATACATATAATGTGTTTGCCATGAGTAAGCTATAAATCACAATAACAGAGAGAACATCCCTGCCATATCACAACCCCCCAAATAGGTATCTACCTAGGTACCCGCAAGTTTCATTCATTCACTTTCTTTTCAGAGATCAACATTAATATGAATTTTGTGTACCTCATTTCCTTGCATTTTAAAAACAATCATTCTTATTATAATGTATATATCTGTAAATATATATTATTTAATTTTACTAAATTGTGGGCACTGTAAAGAAAACGTACTATATACAATCTTCTGAAACCTGTTCTTTACAAGAGACAACCCTAAACAGAAGGATACCAAAAGGCTGAAAGTAAGTATGGAAAATACTAAAAATATAAGGAACTAGAAGCTAGTGTGAAATATGTATGGTATATGTATTAATTCGAAAATCAGTAATATTCAAGTCAACTTGTTTCACAAACAATACAGAAGTATTTGACAAATTCATTTGTTTAGGAGAACTCAAAGTCTTTTTGAATTAATAATAAAATAGTGTAAAACATAAGAAAGAATCTGGAAGTTTTGGAAAAGAGAATTAACAAGCCTGATTTTTTTTAACAGGTAGAGAACTTTGCAACTTACAGAAAATCTCTTTTGGTCTTCAGCAATATGGGATACTTGGATTAATGACTTATTAGACATTAAGAGAAATTTCACCTTTTTAAGTCCCTTTCTACTAAAAGAACACCAGGATACTGTTAGCATACAGTGTCTTAATATGATCTGAAGATTTCTTCCTCTAGGTAATTGTAGTAAATATGTGCTCAAAACTATTTTAAGTCACAGGATCTAGAAGACCAGATCTCAGTGTATATCAGTACCTTTTCATATGTCATTTTCTGGAAGAAGGAAAAGATATTTTACCTTGAATTAAAGTGATATTTTTCAGTGTCTGAGAATGTTCCCAGTCTTTCAGCCTGAGGTCATTAGTGATGTTATTCAATATTTTCACTTCCCCTTTTATTTCCTGTTCCAAGTATGCATATTTTTCTTTCATAGACATAATTTCTGCTGACGCATTGTACACACGCTCTTCTAATTCACTCAACTCCTGTGAAACATAGGCAAGCATCGCAATTTTTGTTACACAATTATTTACGAAATATGTAGCTTTAAAAAACCCTGAAATCCATGTTAAAAAATCCACATACTGTTACAAGAATATTATGGGAAAAGAATACAAAAATTAGAGAACTGTTTAAGATAGTAATTCTTTGGTTTTGAAGCATTTCGTCTCTGACTGAATGGCTGAAATTTCACATCCTCTGTGGTGCCCCCTTTCAATTAGTTGAATATATTAAGGTATTCTTCTATTCCCAAATATAAAGATGTCAAAATGCTAATACATTTTTAAAAACTTGTATTGTTTCTAATTCATCTGATGTAAAACTTTGTATATTATACTAATAGTAGAAACATACTGTTCCAGTTCTGTGAATTTGGTAGATTTAAATATCAAACTGTTTTACAGCAATAAAAATGTTGAATGCCATATTTCTCAGTGGTAATTGACATTCAGGATAGCTTTTCATATTCAATACAATCTCAACTAGCACATTAACAATATCTTTTAATTTTTATTGCCTCTGTATTTGAGGTTTTATTGTTTGTTTTCGATTATAATTATATGTATTTTGTGTACATTTTTATACCTGCATACATATATGGAGAGACTATGAACAAGAGATACCCTACTTATTTGATCTGGGTCATGCTTTTAATTTTTCCTCTACAATATATTAAGAATACACAATACTTGATACCAAACTATTAATACAAGGCCATTATAATAAAAACAGTGTGGTACTGGCATAAGAACAGGCATATAGACCAATGGAATAGAACAGAGAGCCCAGAAAGAAACCTACAACTTTATGGTCAATCAATATTTGACAAAGGAGGTGAGGGAATATAATGGAGTAAAAATAGTCCCTTCAGTAAATGGTGTCAGGAAAATCGGACAGGTACATGCAAAAAAAAATGAAAACTAGACCACCAATTTATAACTTACACAAGAATAAACTCAGAGGGAATAAAAGACTTAAAATGTAAGTCACAAAACCATAAAAATCCTAGAAGAAAACACAGGCAGTATAATATCAGACACCTCTTGTGGCAATATTTTTGCTGATATATCTCCTAGGGCAAGGGAAACAAAGGAAAAAATAAACAAATGGGACTACATTAAGCTGAAAAGCTTCTGCACAGCAAAAGAAAGCATCAACAAAATGAAAAGGGAAACCACCGTGTGGGAGAACCTACTCACCTGTGATACATCTGATAAGGGGTTAATTCCCAGCATACACAGAATGCACACAACTCAACACCAGAAGACAAACAATCCAATTAAAAAAGGGGCAAAGGACCTGAACAGACAGTCTCCAAAGAAGACACACAGATGGCCAGTAGACATATGGATAAATGCTCAGCGTCACTAGCCATGAAAAAGATGAAAATTAAAACCACAATGAGATATCATTAATAGGTCTACAAACAAGGGCTCGAGAGAATGTGGAGAAAAGGGAACCCTACTGCACTGTTGGTGGGGATGCAGACTGAAGCAATCACTCTGAAAAACAGTGTGGAGTTTCCTCACAAAAATAAAAATAGAACTGCCTTTTGACCCAGTGAATCCACTTCTAGGAATATGCCCAAATAATCCCGAAACACTAATTTGAAAGAATACAGGCATGCCTATGTTCATAGCAGCGTTGTTTACAATAGCCAAGATCTGGAAACAGCCCAAGTGCCCAGCGGTAAATGAGTGGATAAAAAGGCTGTGGTGCATTTACACAATGGAATACCAGTAGGCCCTAAAAAAATAAGAAAATCTTACCTTTTGCAACAGCATGGTTTGACCTGGAGATTATTATGCTAAGTGGAATAAGCCAGTCAGAGGAAGACAAATAGCGTATTATCTCATTCACATGTGAAGTCTAATGAACAAAATAAACTGACAAACAAAACAGAAACACTGGCATGAACACATACATGGAACAGACTGACAGCCGTCAGAGGTGGGAGGGGGACTGGATGAAAGAAGGTGAAAGGATTAGCCATAAAACATGCATACATGGCACACAGACACAGACAATTGTATGACAGCCAGAGAGAAAGAGGGAAGGGGACTAGGTGGAGGTGGGCAAAGAGCGGGGAGAGTTTGCTTGGGGGTGATGGGCACATGATCACATGATGCCGTGTGCCAATGACGTTTTAATGAGTTTGATGAGTTGTCGTGTACTTGAATCCTGTATGGTTTTGCAAACCAATGTTATGCCAATAAATTCAATTACAAAGCATGAAATAGAAAAAAAATATTGTAGTGGTATGCCAGGCAAATAATTAAAATATTATGTAATATTTCTCCATTTTATAATGTTTATGATATTTTTCAATTTTTAAAAGAGAAAATGTTTGCTTTTTCCCTTATTCTAAGTATTTACTTTTGTGCCTAATTTTCTGTTTATAATTTTGCATTATTTTTTCTTAAGGATTGTCCCTCAAAACCTGGATCTACTCCTGGGTGTATGTGCCCAGTATGGACGAGTCTGTGGAATGATGTGGGTCATTTGTCTAGTTCTTTGGCCCCTCCCAAATGCCAAAGGTATTTATTTAAATATTAAATAAATACCTTTGTATTATTATATATAAAAATAATATATTTACCTATCAAAACACTTAGAGGCTACCTTATTTTTAATAATTTAGTGGGTGTATACGGCATATGTTTTTATAATTTGATTCCTATTGATGGAGTTTTGAGCTGTACATATTTTACAACTTTAAATAATGCTATAATGGACACCGTTTTATACATATTTTTACATAGTAAACATAGTATGTCTATAGGACAGCTTCTCGAAAGTGAATCTGACCAAAGGACTAAATATTACAATTTTTGCTCAGTACTCTCACACTGCCTTCCAAATACATAGCGCCACTTTAAAATCTTCCTAATTGTACATTAGTGCCTACTTTTTGAACCCAAATGCTAGGCACCATCAACATATTGAAGTTTGCAGAATAAGAGTAGACACATAATACTTGTTACTCCATTTGGTTTTCGAACTATGATAAGGTTAATTACCAAGTCAAACTTTTTGATGGTATTTTTCTTGGCTATTTTTTCTTTCAAGTCCTTTGCTTGGTTTTGCTTTGGGTATTGGCCTTTCCCTTTTTGATGTACCAAACCTTTTCATCTATCCTGGCAATGTTTTCTGTTTCTTTGTGTTACATTTTAGTGCTTGTTCTGGTTTCATGGTATGATTTATGCTTTTCTAAGTACTTCTATGTTTCACAGTTGATAGAGTCTCATTTCCCATTTGCACATAGAAATGAACCAGTAGTACATCTATTGCTTAACCTGGGTATGAAGTGAAAACTACACTTCCCCTGACTGGAGGGGACACGGCGAGGTGAGAGGGTCAAGGCAGTGAGGGTGTGAAACCTTTGGCCAGACGTGAACGTTCACCCAGATTGGCCTGTTCGAAGGCACTTACTCAAGCCCGGAGGCTTTTGGTATTCACTGCTCATCGCGTGCCTTCCCTCGCCCAGAGCCCTGTTCTAGGTTAGGGGATCACTGCTCTCTCCTTCCTCCTGCCCTGACTGCCGGGCAAGTGTCCTTCCACACGATATGGGCAACATAAAGAGTGAACATAAATGTTTGCAGAACACATCCCCCTGCTCCAAAGAACAAGTGCAAACTCCGACAGTTCACCGATCACCAGATGTTGATTACCACCATTCATTACCACATTTCCAATTTGGTTTCAACTCTTCATTTATGTGGGTTCATAAATATTTCAGTAGACTCTGCTGGACTGGGGCCAGAATCAAACATGTCCTTGTTGTTCTATATTGTGTATATTTCTCTTCACTTGTCTCATTGCTTCTCTAATCCTGTTTTTACATAAAGTAATATTTCTCTCTCCCTTTCCCTCCAACTTAATCACTTTTACTCCAAACACGGACATTTTATTTTCCTCTGTCTCCCGTGCTCTTGAATCCTATGACAGTTTCTACTTAGCACATTGTCTCGAGCCGGTCCATGGCCCAGGCCCCTGATACCCCGATACTGCGTGTTAGGGTTGGATGCTCATTAACCATGCAGGAAACATCGACAGCCAGATTTGGGAAAACATGATGTGGAAGAAAAACAGAATATTAAGGTTGGTTTTGGAGTGAGGTTCACAGAGTCCCCATATTTAGATAGCAATGTCATTGTCTTTAAATATCACCTTAAGATAGGGACCAAGTAAAAATTCAAAAGTTCTGAGTAATTGCGCCTTACAAATACTTGTAGTTACAATTACTTACAATTACAATTACAAACTTGTAGGATAATCTTTATTAACCTGTTTAGTCTATTGTCTAGTTAATAATTCAGTCGGTTTTCATCTGATGTTGTAACTTTAGAGGCTTCCCTTTGCCTTCTAATTAATTAATCTTTGCTTTGCTCATTAAGAACGGGTCATCCAGTAAAACCTACTACAAAGATGCCAGATTTTTAAGGTAATGATGGAAATTTGATAGGCTTCACATTACTTATAATCTTAGGTCTTACATATTTTATAATAAAAAGATTATTTTTCAAAAGTAGTAAAGTTTTAGTCATATGTTTGTTTTTCATAGGAAATACCTTAAGAGAGACTATATCCAATGGCAGGGGATGGAAATATATATTCATTTTGCTGGGAATCCAGAAAAGGAACTAGGTGCTTGAGACCTTCTGGTAAGATTATCAAAAGAATCAGGGTAGGTAGGATGATGTTCAAACACAATTTGCAATGTTTGTTTTTCTGATATCAGAGGAGATAGGATCTGACTGAATTCAATGTCAACTTGTGACCTTCCAATACAAAAGCTCTTACCTCTTTTTGTTTAGTTTTACTCTCTTGGACTTTGCCATTCAGTGTTTCAATACTGAGCTGCAAAGCAAGCAACGTGGTATTCAGACTTATTAATGACTTGGAGATTTCATCTATTTCATTTCCATGTTCCTGGGCAGAGGAAACTGCAGTACTCAGCTGGACAAGAACATCATTAAATCTTTGATCAGTCATCACACTGAAGTTTTGGAAACGCTCTGAATCTATGAGATTGGCTTGTGCATCTGAAATATACTGGATTCTCTTCTCCATTTTGTTCATGTTTTCTGTGACAAATTCTCGAAATTTTATTTCTTCACTATCATTTCCTTTCCCATTGAGATGCTGAGGAGTATCATTGATATTAATGGAACCAACTGTGCAATTCTTCCATTCCCACTTTAGGAGCTGAGCTGCACATTGAAGCAAAAACAAGCAGAGTCATGATCTGTCTCCTTAAACGCATATACCTGTCTCCCTACATGCTTTCTGTATCATTCCATTCTGAATCATGCCTTTCCATTCCATTCTAACAACCTGAATGCTAACCTAAATCAGGTATTTATTTTGAATAGACAATGTAGGAACCACAGTAGGCACATTGCTGAAAGAGTGACAGTCTCCTTTTCACACTTTACACTAGAAGTTATTCCAGGATTAAGCCATTCTTCCCCAAGTCCTGTTTATAAGAATCTTTTTGAGCCCTGGCTGGTGTGGCTCAGTGGATTGAGTGCAAATCAAAAGGTCGCTGGTTCGATTCCTAATCAGGGCACATGCCTGGGTTGCAGGCCAGGTCCCCAGTAGGGTGAGTGTGAGAGGCAACCACACATTGACGTTTCTCTCCCTCTCTTTCTCCCTCCCTTCCCTTCTCTCTAAAAATAAGTAAGTAAAATCTTTACAAAAAAAAAGAGAGAGAGAATCTTTTGGACCATTGCATTTGATTTTTCCCAGTAAGAGAGATCCTACAGTCTATGAAGTGCACTGTGGCAGGGTCTGTTGTTAGGATAGAATGAGATAATGTGGAACAGAGTATCAGAAGTCAGCATGTTGAATATGTTAGTTATTATCAAGACAAATGGCGGCGGTGACAAAATAAGTAGTAAAAGCAGAAGTATGGGCGTTATCCACTGTACGAGTAAGTTGTGTGTTTCCCCTTCCTCGCCCTATCCTTCAGCTGGCAGAGAACTGTCACGCTCAGTCTACACAGGTCTAATTTATAGCTGGGGGAGCAAAAATTTGGGCAAATAATATTCTTACTTTAGAAAGTATTATTTTTATAAGATTCCTCTTTGCTTACTATGAAATATATGTTCATAGTAGAAAATGTAGAAAAGATGAATAATTAGAAAATATAATTTATGAGTAAAACCTTCATTCCAAGTTCAAAGCTCACGGTTCAGAGTACGTATGTCAACTATGTTTCTCTGCTTTCACTGCCACATTATTACTGTAAGAGCGAGGTTACATTTTATATGGAATCTGGAAAGTACCCTAAATTAATACTATATTATAAAGACTTTTGCATAGTATTTAGAATTGTTTTATAAAAAGAATTTTAAGAACTGCATTGTATCCCATATATGGATCTACCCAATTTATTTAACAAACCCCTTACATTAGATTGTTTCTGTTCTCACTAATATATTCAGTGTTTTGATAAACAATCTTGTGAATAATTATTTCCCGAAGAAAAAAGTTCTATTAGGTGATTTGGGACATACAAAGCTGTGGATATATATTTCCAAATAGATATACATTCTCTAAACAAGCTAATTATCCTTCTGAAAGCATCTAGAACAATATATTTACAGTTTAAAAAAACAAAAGGAATAAACATTAACTTTGCAGATAAAAATAATGCATAATTATACACAATACAGAAAACTTTAAACACTATTTTACCTCTAACCAGTGATGGATAAGATTTTGTTATCTTTTCATATCTCTACCTCCATTATTTATACCTTTTATCTACATATACATCAGTCTCTTATTCATATTTGTTTAAATGTATAAATTTTTATACTTCACCATTATTAAGCAATAATAAGAATAACTTCATATACTTGTATTTGAAAAATACATCTACATAATCAGCCTTTTCTGAACTGTCAGTTTTCTGAGTAAAAATGATACAGCAATAGTGCCAGCTTTATGGGATTTTAAGAATTAATGAGATAACATATGAAAAAAGAAACATTTAGTTTCTACCCTTAGCTCTGGGTGCCTGTGACATACTTGAGACCGTGGTGTTTGCCCAGGTCAAGCTGCCTGACCCTGGAACCTAGCTCTGCTCCTCACTGTTAGCTGGGGTACTCCGGGCAAGTTATTCATCTCCTCCTTCTTAGGTTCCCTCCGAGATCTGCAAGTAGCACCTGTCTCAACAGCGGTGCTGAGGGTGAGTGAGATAAAGCATGCAAATCCCAGAGCACACAGATGACACATACTAAACTTTGATTCAAATTTAAGTGTCTTGCAGAAGAAACATTTACCAACTTTTTAAAAAGATTTTATTTATTTATTTTTAGAGAGGGAAGGGAGGGAGAAAGAGAGAGAGAGAGAAACATCAATGTGTGGTTGCTGGGGGCTGTGGCCTGCAACCCAGGCATGTGCCCTGACTGGGAATCGAACCTGCAATGCTTTGGTTCACAGTCCGTGCTCAATCCACTGAGCTATGCCAGCCAGGGCACATTTACCACCTTTAGTGAAAGAAGCCATTGATGGTGGTTGCTATTGTAGACAATATCATATTAAGAATAAGTATGAAACTATATATGCAATTAAATCCCAGTTTTAAAAAACACATTTTACTATGGGTCCCTAGTTACATTCTCTTGAAAATTAGTTTATTTGAATTAATAAAACACATGTGACTATATTTTGATGTGATCCACAACAGAGACCATTTTAACTATTCATTATTTTATATTTCTTAATGTATCAACAAATTGGACAAAAAGATTTCTTAGTAGGATCTCATCACATCTATTAAGTGTGGGAGCAGTTTTGGGGTGGGCAGTCTCATTCATGCATTCATTAATTATGTGATTTATTTATTAAGCACCTACTAAATATAAAACACTTCGAGTAACTCTCAGAAAGACTGACTGAAACTCAAAGTAGTTCCTTAAATTTTTTCCTTTTATATTGATTATTCCTTTTTTGAGTTAAGAATCCATGTTCTGCCCTGATTGGTGTGGCTCAGCTGGTTGGGAGTCGTACCGCAAAAAGAAAGGTTGCTGGTTGGATTCCTGGTCAGGGCACATGCCTGGGCTGCAGGTTCAGTCCCCAGTTAGGGAGTTGGAGACGCATGAGAGGCAACTGATCGATGTTTCTCTCTCACATGGATGTTTCTCTCCCTTTCTTTCTCCCTCCCTTCCCCTCTCTCTAAAAAGAAATAAATAAAAATTTAAAAAAATGAAGAATACAGTTTCTGGATTAGAACTACCTGGGTTAGCAATTCTTGCTCTTCCCTTTATAAATTATATCTTGAGCAAGTTAATCTGTCAATGCTTCTATTTCACCTCTGTATAAATGGAATAATAGTCAGTATTTAAATAATTAAATGAAATAATATATGTAAAGTGCTTAAATGTAAGCACTTGTAATATATGTAAAGTGAATAATTCCTGGCACATAATAAGCATTTGATAAGTTTCAGCTTTTTTGTTATTTTTAAGATTTTGGATTCATTATCCATGACTTATGTATCCATTTTTACAAGATTGATAATGGGGCAATTAATATTATATAATGTAAAAATTGAGGGAAGGTTTGGTATTGCAATGAGTACAGTAATTTGTATGCTTTATTTTACTAGGAAAATTGATCTGATTGTTCAACCATATAATTTTACTTATACTAGAATCCATTTCTATTTTATATTGGCAAAGCAGCCCTTTTTCATAGTATAAAAGAGAGACCTGATTTAACAAAAGGTCCATATGATCAAGGGTTTTTGTTTGACATCAGTTTCAACATGAATTGACAACAAAGGTAACATTTTATTTATAGATTGAAAAACACAACAGTGCTTATTTTCCCAAATTCTGAATGAAAACCAATGTTGTCCTTGCTTCCATTAAAAATGTTTAACTCTGTCTCATAAACCTAGGTAAAGAATGCCAGGGTTTCTATTTTCAAGTACTTATTTCTCCCACCATCATTGGACAGACGGCATTTTTTGACTTTGTCACATTTGAACGGAAGCAAGTTTTATGGCTTGAGCAAGGACCTAGGGAGAGAGTTACATTTGATTCTATAGACCACCAGTACTCTGTCGTGTCGGCAGTATCTTCTCCTACAAAAGTCTGTGTTATCTTGAGCTGAAGAATCTTCAGTATTTCCGTAACAATTTATATAGACTAATACTAAATTATATTTTATTGTCCAGAGACATAATCATGTTGTTACACTACACCAGCGATCCAGTAGCTCCTTTAGGAAGACGCAGCATATGAAGTAGATTTTATAATTCAGAAACATCTTTCTACGAATATGACATTCAGGTTTAAGTAGACTTTTTATGTACAACATTTCACTTTACCCACCAGCTCACACTTGCCAAAACAAAGTGATTATTATCATTTTAGGGATATTTTTTTTCTATAATTGCAACTTTTTGATAGCAAGTAGTGATTATGTATTGAATTTTGGTTCCTTTTCTGGAAAATACTCTGATCTACCACTTAATTAAAGTTGTAAGTGGACTGTCAGTTGTCTATTACTCAAGTGTGACGGACACAGTAAGATCTATTTCAACTTGGGATGAATTCGGGTGCTAACATGAACTTACTTGATTTGAACATTTTTAACTTCTTGTCAGTCTTCGTGGATACCTGCTGTAGTTTTAGTAAATGAAACCACTTCAGATCAATCACTGTCAACCCTAAAACAGATGTGCTGACATGATAGTATTTTCTAATAGGTCGGAGATTTTGAACTTGGTTAGAACCCCACATCCTTTACAGATATTCTGCAGAGCTTATTAGAAAGAAGTTGCATTCCTGGGTGGGCTCTGCAGACCATGGTTTATATAAAGGTGATGAAATTCACCCAAACTGTAACTGCCTTATAGCTAATAAACACAAACAATAAAATATCTTTCAGTTACGTCTTTCAAACCACAGATAAGCATGTACATAAACAATGTAGAGAGAACCTCAGTGCATCGGGAAGTTAATTTCGTGACAGATTTATCAGCTTTTTCTACTTAGATGGCTGTGTTTGGTTTGACTGGCTCACTGGTTTAGTTTGTCGTGGTTGATTTTTCTTTTTTCTTTTGTTTATAGTGGCCAAAATAGGAGCCAATCTTCACCTGTGGAACATATTTTCCTGGCTAAAATTATGGCAACTCTGTTTTTTCTTAATTGTTCAAGCATATTTTGTGCTAAAAACCCAGTTACACTGGGAGATAGCAGACCGCCCAGGTTAGGAGTCCAGTGTCACGGGTGGGCAACTCCGGCTCCACTACTGAAGAGTCTCCGTTTCCTTCTGTGGACAATGAGCATGGGCACATGTCTGCCCCGGGCTGACCTGAAAGGTGTATCTGGATGATCTGTGACAAGGGTAGAGCCCCATGTCTGAACACAGCAAGTGCTCAAAACGATAGCTACTGTTACCCTTGTGGTTGTTTTGTCATCATTTCTTTTTTAGCAGAATTTTTGCTTTGCTTTGGAATATTCCTTTAGATTGCCTCTTAGCTGAGGAGGTTTGGCCTTGTGCTTAGGAATAATTTCTTGTTAAGCTGATTAATAGGCACATCAAAATGTCATACTCCCAGCCTATCTCTTATTAGAGCATATGTCCATTTTGCCAGTCATCCAGAAAGGAGAGCTACAAGGCATATACACTCAGACACCAAGCAGGCACATCAAAAATGCTACTGAGGGGACTAACACTCACAGGTCTGACTGAGCTGTATGCAAGCCACCCCTGAAAAAGCCCTCAGATCGATCCCCAGTTCTGGTCAGACCCTCCAAAGACACGCATACACCTGGAAAGCATCATGTTGGAGCCCAAGAACAGTGGTCTGATGTGTCCTTTGAGAGGATACTACTAGGTTATTTTTAGAGATATCTTTTTAAAATGGCTTTATGAAACAGGTAACCATATAAACTTTAAAGATATTCATGAAGTATAGACCATTATTTTCTTTTAAAATACTTAGAAGAATATTCCTTTTTGCCCTCACTACCAGCAGTAGAGGAACTTTATCTCACCTGGCTTGTTTTTATATTTTAGGCATTGTTAATGTAAGTAATCATATTCATAATTTAACACGGGCAACAAGGATACTTATCATGAAAATAGTGACCCACCACTAGATGTATATAGGACTTCAGATGATAATATATGTTTGAAAATGTCAATTCTTTCTACAGTTATATTTCTATCTTAATCTTTCATTTTTCTATTCTACTTCATTTTTTCTATTTCTTCACTTAACAACTTTGAAGACTCTGTCTTCTCATTTAATAAACTTGAGTGACAAGTTGTCCTATGAAGTTCACCTGATGAATCTTCCGCACACAAAAGACCAAACACTGCTTTTTGCTTCTAGAGTAACTAACACACATGATGCGCTGCTGGGTTTCAGAACTCTCGAATACTGTACCTGCCACTATCCCAATGACAGGTATGAGAACTACAAACACGAAGAGGTAAAGGGCAATCAGTGCCGCTTTGAAGGACTTCAGTTTCTCTTGAAGGGTAGAGCCATTTTTAGGATCTAAAAAACAAAAGCACAACCTCAATTAGAAAACTGAGTCTTCTGATTTCATTGAAATTTTTGCAATCTGCAGTTATATGGTTAGTACGAAGCCTATGGAAATAAAAAGGAGAAAAACTGGTCCTTGTTTATTCAGGAGGAAGCAAAAGGAATAATCACAAACAAACCAATACACCCCTCACTGTGGACATTTGATTTACTCACCCATTCACTAAGCATCCACGGAAAATGGACTATTCTCTACATGCTGAGCTCGTCTCATTTTGGAGCATTAGTTGATAAATTTTAATATTAATACCAGCATGTGTGAACACATTTATTCTTCTGTTTCATAGGGGAATATATTCTGGGTGAAAAAATACAATCCTTCAACTAACTCCAAAACTAAAAGCAAGAATTCAGACATTGTTTAATAATAGTCTATGAGGAAATGGAGGGAAAAGGACAGAAATTTTTTAAGAGCGAAAGAAAAGGGAAAAACAAGGAAAGATCTAAGGAAACAGAAAAAGCATAACCCGCAATGCTGGTGAGATGGGCTGTTCTACCTGCCAGGCTGACTAAGCCTGAAACCCGGAGTCCTCTCCGCCTTTTTCTCCAATTGCCGATCACAACTCCTCTGCGTGCTGCCTTTTGGAAGCTCTCAAAAATTGTGTGTATGTGTGTGGTTTGCTTTTTCTTCTGTTCCCAATGACTCCGTTCTCCTTCCCCCATCTCTCAACATCTCCACCTTTACAAGCTTTATTGTTATCTTTTCTCCTTGTCTCATTGGGGCCACGTCCTCCCCTCTATTGCTAACACAGCGTGCAAGATCCATCATGCCTTGGAGTTGTGGTCTGTATTTCAGGATTTTCTATGTAAGAATGCATGTAAGATCCTATAACTTTGCATTTGCTGCCTCCTCTGACTGAAATATCTCTTTGACTTCTTCCCTACCCGCCCGCCCCCATCCCCTGGTAAAATATACTTAAGGGGTTAAGCAGAGTTAAAGCACCTCTGTCTTCGACACCTTAAAACGACCTGCCCAGATAAAGCCAAATACTATAATCTGAGGTCTTGTGGTAACCTGTACAAACACCTGTTTCAGCACTGTTATGTACTGAATTGTGTTTCTCAAAAAGATATTGGTGAAAACATTGGGTATCTATGAATGTGAACTTATCTGGAAAGATTGTCTTTGCAGAGATAATCAAGTTAAAAATGAGGTCATAGTGGATTAGGATGGGCCCTGACCCACTGACTGATGTCCTACAGAAGAGGACATGAAGACACCAGGGGAGAAGACCGTGTGAAAATGGAGTCGCAAACAAGGTACAGAGCCAAGCGTTACCAGGAGCCACTAGAAGCTAGAAAGAGGCAAGAAAGGATTCTTAGCTGAGAGCCTTCAAAGGGAGTATGGCCTTGCCGACAGCTGGACCCCAGACTTCCGGCCTTCGGAAGTGTGAGAGAATAAACGTCTGTTGTTTTAAGCCACTCATTTGTGATCATTGGTTATAGCAGCCCCAGGAAACTAATACAAGCGCCTACCATCCGTGATTTTCAAAGATTAATCCATGGTGCCAGGTTTATAGTCATCTCCAGGACCTAGTCCAGTGGCTGGGAAATCAGAGAACTCAACCAATGTTGTGGACTAATTTAATCTACTATAATGTTTCCTTACTTCAATTTAAGCTTACATTGCATTCTCTCTCAAGCCAGAGAAAGGCCTACTTATCCAGTAAGTATTAGTTTAACATTCATACACATTTCGGATAAGTCTCAAGACTGCAATTTTACATGTCAGTAACTCTAAGGGTAACCTCCCTGGGCATCCCATCCTCCTCCTACTTACTCAGAGGTAGCAAAGTTGTCATTGATCGAGCATCAAACTTCACAGATTCTGAAAAGCTGTCATTGTCCTCCAGTTCATCAGGAAGGGTATTCCACTTTGCCATATTTCTGCCAAACACACGGAAAAATGTATCAGTTACACATAAAATGGCTAGGACCCTTTGGTCCAATGTTTCCAAATGAATTTTATAATTAAAATTTAATTTGACCAAGGAACACAATGAACTAAATGTATATATCTACTATCTATGTTAAGATATTATAGTAATACCTACCCATAAGTTTTCCTTGTAACAGGAAAAGACAGACTTACATAGAAACGACTCATCTCTCTCTCCAGGTACAAATGTGTATCGGTTGGTATGTGTATGTTTGTTGAGAGTGAGAGATAGCTTTCATTTTTAGCTATAAAAACTATTTTTCCAAGTGTCAGAAAACAACTGTTTAGCTGAAGTGAAAAAATAATTTCCCTTAGAACAGAGAGTTGTGCAAAACTGGAAGCAAATATTTCCTGTGGTCTTTTATCAGATCTTCGTGAGCCAGTTTCTCTCTTGCCAAGGCATCTGTTTGTCACTCGGGGGAGATAAAATCTAGTCACCAGATTAGGAATCACGGGACAAACTTAGTTTTCTTTTCCCTTTCTCATTTGTATGTATTTATTTACTTCTCATGACTCCTCATTATACATTGGCAGCATCACAAATATGTCCTTGCAGCTTTTTAGGCACAATCTATGTTTTATGACAAAATGCATGCCTGTATCTCTTTAAGATGCATCAGAATCATTTGAGAGCCTTGATTAAAAGATAGATTGATGGGCTTTAATCCCCAGGATTTTCAGTGTTTGGGGTGGGAGAACCAAGAATGTGCAATTCCACCAAATTCTCTAGAAATGCTGCAGCTTCCTGTGTGGGCACTCACAGCTGAGGAACATTTTCCATGAAAAGAAATGATGTGATGTGGCCCTGGCTGGCATAGCTCAGTGGATTGAGCCTAGGCTGCGAACCAAAGCATCGCAGGTTCGGTTCCCAGCAGGGCACATGCCTGGGTTGCAGGCCACGGCCCCCAGCAACCGCACATTGATGTTTCTCTCTCTCTCTCTCTCTTTCTCCCTCTCTTCCCTCTCTGAAACTAAATAAATAAATCTTTAAAAAAAGAAATGATGTGATGTTATCTTGGAGACATCATTTGGTTGGTAAACTCAGAATAACACCAACATCTTCTCATCATTTCTTGTTTTCTTTAACGCTGAGTTGCGGATTTAGCACGGCCAGCCACATTGAGGCAAGAGTACTGGAAGCTCCAGAGCACGGAATTCATAGCTTGTCCAGAAAATGAAGCCCATCATTCACATGCAAACATTTGGGCAGGGGTATTTGCAAGACCTGGACACCGGCCGATATATGTTTTTTTTTTTTAAATATATTACCAAGGAAATTCTTTGTATTGCAGTGACAATCTTTGTTCATGCATCAATTTGTGAATTGGTCTTAGTTTCCTTATATCCTGTTGATCTGACTAGAGTGTGTTCTTAAATGATTTGTCTGTGGTGGAGGAAGGAAGTGGGAGGGGGGTATAAAATCTACAGACTCTTCTCTTAGGTAAAGGCAAAGTATGAGAAATTACCTTGGAAAATTGATCATTCAAGGAAATTCACTTGGATAATTCAGACCCAGAGTCCCCTGGCACCTGCCCCCTTTTCATTCACTCTCTTACTTGAACTGGATGACAGTTTCACTGGCCAAGCAAAACAAATGAACAAACCACTTTAAAAACTGGGATCACAATAAAGCTTAGCAAAATTAATTTTTAAAACTATGAGTCAAGGCACTGAGGACTATGTGGCAAAGCTTTTTAACTTTGAATTTAGTTTATAAAAAAGGGGCTCACAAAGCATGCATTCAGATACATCTACTACATAACTAGAAATCTCTTCTTTCAGGCTGCTCACTGGCCCTTCTCAATGTGTTTGACTACGGCTTTGGTCTTACTATTTGAGTTAGTGTGACTCCATTTTCACTTAAATACAAAGTAAACATCTGTTACATTACTCCATCTTCTAGATGGGATTATTGTTGTAAAAAAAGATGAAACCTTGCCCAGGCTGGTGTAGCTCAGTGGATTGAGCACGGGCCTATGTACCAAAGGGTCAGTGGTTCGATTCCAAGTCAGGGTACGAGCCTGGATTGCAGGCCAGGTCCCCAGTTGGGGACATGTGAGGGACAACCACACACTGATATTTCTTTCCCTCTCTTTCTCCTTCCCTTTCCTTTTCTATAAATAAATAAATAAAAGCTTAAAAGCAAAGATGAAAACTTTTGAGCCTGATAAATCTCTCTAGACTCTGAGGTACCTAAAAGGAGGGACCATATTTTATTTTGTTACATATTTATTACTAGAGCATAAAGCAACCTGGAATGTAAAATATACTTAAAAATATTTGTTGAATGAACTGATTTGTGTTTTATATGGTATTAGTCTCATATATTATTTTGGTTTTGGTTTTATTTTTTAAACAAAATGGATATTTTGAGGCAGGGGGATGAAAATGGTATGCTTTTCTGATAGAGAATTTCTTCGTAAGTAAATTTTGTCCTTTATTCAGACTCCCCCCCATTCTACGCTCATTCTTTTCATGCCTTCCTTGAGCATGAACCAAGTGTTGGGGCTGGTGACTATGTGACACCATTGAGACACTGCCACTCACTCTAACCTGTTCTAAATCAGCGTTCGTTTTCCTTTCGTCAGGTCACCTGGCAACTAGCGGGGGGCATGCCCCAGTGGAGTCCTCAGGAGAACATGACTAGAATTTTGGTTGGGACAATTCTTTTTAGCAAAGGACTGTCTTCATCGTACAGCATGTTTATCACCCCCGGCTGCACCCACTACATGTCAATAATGTCTCTTAACCATTACACCATTGCTTCCTGCCTGCGAAAAGTCCAGGAACTTCATCCCTACACATTTCCAAACACCCATTCCTTTCTGAGAATCACTCTTCAATATGTATCCCCAGTGTGGGTGGAGAGTTAGGAACTCTCTCTGCAATATTTGCCTCAAGCAATTTGACTGTTAGTTAACATGGAAAAATGGGGATTTTTCATGTGCTTCAGCAATACAGAATACAATTTGATTCCTCAAATTGTTTTTTGGGATATTTCTCAGATCACTGCCTGCACATTTAGCCCTTTAAATATATATACACTATAAACTTTTGTTAAAGCTGATATAAATACTTCTTATAGAAAACTTAAATGACTTATTATTTTAAAGAGAAAAGAAAATAGCAAATCCAAGATTATAATACAGTGGTCTAACTTTGGCCTCAATAAATCAAAGTGAGTGTTATTTTTAGTCATATACTCTCTCAGAAGCTCCACATGTATCTTTCAATAAATTTGCACCTTAGAACCCACAGGGCCTTCTTAGCTTAAAGGACTTTTCTTGGTAGAAACAAAGAATTCTTCCCTCCCTCCCTCCCTCACTTCCTTCCTTTTTAGATGGCTCTAGAATGCCAGAGGCCACATCATGAAATAAAAAGGTAAGTATTAGAATATTTTTCAGGCCAGTTCGACAAATTCCTATTACATACCATTACATCAAGCACCGTGCAAGTCACAAGAATCCCAAGATCAATGAATATTGAATAGAACCACAGAAGATCTTATGCTCTAATGTGGAAAACAAAAACCTATAAATTATCACCAGTGATATATATATTTCCAGCTCGGATGCCATTTTTCATCCAGCTCAGAAATGTTTTGTGGGTTTTTTTAATAATACAACTAGCTATAATGGTACATTTTCTAAATCAACCTAACTTTTCTGTTTTTAGATTTTTGGGTATTGGCATATAATCTATGTCATCTGTTTATTATAATCATTTATTTCTGCTCTTTGGCCAGTGAGACACATATGGTACAGTCAGGTGTAAAGGTAATATAGAGATACCAGCAAAGCATGGTCACTGCAGCCAGAGGTCAGGGCTTTACTCTAGTTCATCCTCACCCATGAGACCCTTATCTGATTGCACAGCAACTTCTGACTTCCTCAGAGCCATTCCTTCCACTCTATTCCAATTTCTTGGCTTCAGCTCATTTTTCTCTATCCCAGCTAGGTGTCATGGGTAGTATCAATGGAGAGTTGGCAATTAAAGGGGGGAATTCCAGAGGCATTAAAAAACAAAAGGAAAGGAAAACAATGATGAACAAGCATCAAAATGTAGCACTTTAACAAAGAATAAAAGAGAAACATCAAACAAAATATTTTTCAGGAAAATAATATGGAAGACATAAATTTGAAAATAACCATATTAAACAGGCAAGTAAAGGAAGAAGAATCAGTATTAAAAGTAGAGAAGAGGCTCTGACACTACTGTAGAAAGACAAGTCAGAGTCATGGCAGACAAAAAAGATTTTCAAGGCATGCAAGGATATCCATAACCTCTACATGGAATTTGAGCTGTTTTGTCTTATGGTAGAGACAGAAGCAGGTTCTTGAGAGCTCAAGAAACAGTAAATGTGCCCTGGGTGCTGTGGCTCAGTGGAATGGGTGCCACCTTGTGAACCAAAGTGTCACCTGTTCAATTCCCAGTCAGGGCACATGCCTGAGTTTTGAGCTAGGTCCCCAGTTGGGGGCACATGAGAGGCAACCACTAATTGATGTTTCTCTCCCTCTCTTTCTCCCTCCCTTCCCCTCTCCCTAAAAATAAATAAATAAAATATTTTTTAAAAAGGATAAAAAAGAAACAGTAAGTGTATAAACATGATGAGCCTTGAGTATATAGCAGAAATCTGGTTATGCTCATGCCTTTCTATTGAGAACAGATACTGAAGATTGCCCTAGACAGTTCATTCAGGGGAGTTTAATTTTTCCCTGCTTATTTCTCCTCATTTTCCAACTTATTAACATTGGATTGTTCCTGGTCTCAGTTTTTGCCCTCTTTCTATTTTTATTCATTCACTTCGGTGTTCTCACCAGCATCTTCGCTTTAAATACAAACTATAAGGTTGGTTGAAGACTCCTACAGCAGTATCTGTTGTCCAGACCTCTCCTCTTAATGCCAGACCTGTACATGCAATTATGTCACTACTTGGAGTTTTTAGTGGCCCAAAGCTGGGGGCCTTCCTCGTCTCATACTCCACAACCAATCAATGTCACCCTCCCTACGACCATCCTGGCTGGTGCCCCACCATCTTTGTCAGCTGGTCTCCCACCTTCACTCCTACTCTTTCTATTTTATCTAATTATTTATTCTCCATGTACCCCTAGGGTGTTCCTCTCACCAAGCAAGTCAGATCACACCACTCCATTGCTCAAACCATGTGGACACCTACCCATCTCACGCTGGTCCTGATTAAAACCTCACTCTCTTGCATGGACATTTCCTGAGCCTCAGATGTAAAATTACAACATAGCTCTTTCACTTCCTCAAGTCCTTCCTGGCTTAAGTTTTCTTCTCGAAAAACATATCACTATCCATGCACTTGAAATTCTTGTTTTTTAATTCATCATGTCTATTGTCTGTCTACTTTTACCCGAGTTAGATCCATGATTCAAGAGTTTTATCTCTTTTGTCCAGTGACCAGAAAGTTCTTGGCACTTGGTAGGTACCCATCAAATACATAAATAAATTATAAGAAATTTCACAAATAAATGAAAGACAACATTTTTTGCAAGAAGACTAGGTTTCACATATGGGGTTATGCCTCAAGAAAAGTCTGTATTTAACTAATGTGGAAAATATAAAAGTTCTTTTACACAGTGGAAAATAGAAAGGTTTTCTCTGAATTGTGTGGAAATAGGAAACAAAAATTTCAGCTCCAAATTTCCCATTTTACCTCAAAGGCATTCACTAGACTTACCAAATTATTTTAGTTCTCTACTTGCATTATTATTGCAATTTTTAAATAATTTTAAAGAACATACATATATAAACTTTTGTTAGGAGCTAGTGAACCATTTATACAATCCAAATGTCTTTAAATGTCTTTTCCAAAGTTAAGAGAAAAGGTAACTTCACATAAAGTTACAATTTCAACCAAATGTCAATGCACTGACAAAGAACTGTGAAATCTTCTGAGTTTGTGTAATCTATCAAAAGGATGTTCTCGTGAGAAGTGAAACAAATCTCTGCAATATCAGCTTTTAATAAAGTGGGTGAAAAGTTTCCAGAAGCTATGATAGGAAAATCAAATGAAAGAATTCCAATGTTATCTTGTTTGGAAACATAACTGCCACGTTTTTCCTGTTTTTTTTTATTATAAGAACATTATAACAATATTAGAGATAAACTGGGTCAAAGTTTCTATCTTCCTTTGCTCTAATGTAAGAAAAAACACTTTGATTATTTATATGCAATTTGAGCCTTTGTGCCTACATACATATGTTACTTTGTTGATTCATAGTGACATTATCATTTGGTTTTCTGTATTTTCAAGATCTTATTTATATTTTTATACATCAAATTATTTTTTAATTTAAAATTATGGGCTACATAATAACTCATCAAATATATGAATGTTATTCATGTAGCCATTTTTCTATAATATAATTCTGCTTTTTAAAAATTTCCCCTTTTCTTTGGAGGACAATATTTACTAATACAGATAATGTAGATATTTTCATAATTTCTCTGTCTTTTTTGGAAATGTTATTGTAGGATAACTCACCATGCATTGACTATAATCAAACTATCAAACTATCAGTTAACAGAAAAACTGTTTTGAACTTCTTGGCATCTACTGCCTAACTGCTCTTTATAAAGATCATAAAAAATTTATGATTCTCCTAGAAAGTGAGTGTGGCAGTTTTAAAGCAAATGCACCACTATTTAGTAATGATATTTATTTTAGAATCATTTTGATTTTGATAAAAGTTAATATCCCAAGGTGGCTTTTATTTATTTGCATTTTCTGTTATTAGTCTTGAAGGCATACTTCCACACAATTATGTATTTTTCTTCTTGGGTTTTTTTTATTCATATCAATTGCTCATGCATACCCAGGGGATCTTTACATAAATAAACCCTTTTTATACACTACATATAATTTATGCACAGTCTTTCTTCCAAGACTATTCTCTATTCAGATTTGTCAACGAACTCTTATGGTTAACTTTATCTTTAATATTTGGGGTAAATAATAACTTTGTAATGAAAAAACTTTAATTTTGAATGAACAGTTAAAAATGTTACAAAGTAAAAATAATTATATGTTTGTGAAAAAAATGGCTCTCCAGTTAAGAAATGTGTCCATAAACGGGATCAAGGTAAGAAGCGGAAACAGCTGCGCTGTGCCCAGCACCGCCCATGCTCCTCCCTGCAGTGAAGGAGAGAGAGCGCCAGTTTGCATCTGAAGTCTAGGTTTCATTTCCGAACTATGTGACCTCAGACAAATATTTTAATTTATTTGATTGTAGTTTCTATGTATGTGTAAAACTTGATTACAATTTCAATTTAAATAATTATGAGGATTTAAAGTAATTTTTATAAATTGGTACACAGACAACCATCAATAAGTGAATCATCTTTATTTTAACATACCAATTTCTTTTTTTTAAGATTTTATTTATTTATTTTTAGAGAGAGGGGAAAGGAGGGAGAAAGAGGGAGAAAAATATTAATGTGCGGTTGCCTCTCATGGGCCCCCTACTGGGGACCTGGCCCACAACCCAGGCATGTGCCCTGACTGGGGATCAAACCAGCGACTTGAGTTCAAAGGTTGGCATTCAGTCCACTAAGCCACACCAGCCAGGGATAAAATATTGATTTCTTTTTACCTGAATTTTTCCAATTGTATCCTCACAGCAGCTCCCTAAGGTATATAGCAGTAGTGTTGCCATTTTGAAACCGAGACCTAAAAGGTTTAAATAACTAGTTAAAGTTATACAACTAGGGAGTGGAGAAGCTTAGATTTGTACGTAGGCTGTATACTTACAGAATATCAGCTACTAACTACTGCATAAAGCACTTGTAATCTCAGCTCTGTAACTTTTCTAACACTATTCTCACGTGGCCAGTGACAATCCTAACCCCCATTTTCTACTGTGTAAATCTTACTCATTCTCCAAGACAAAGCTAAATTCTAACAAATCCATGAATATTTTGTAATGGTCCTTTCTCTCTTTTGGCCTCTCTTATATTCCCATAGTAGTTATCTGCACACTTTTGTACTAGTTAAAGTACTCAAATTATATGTTAATATATTATATCATATTAAGGTGCTCAAGTTACATATTTGTCTTAAATCATGAACTTCCTGAATACAGTAATTTGACTGCATATTTCCCTACAACTAGTCCAGTGAATGCATATATTGGAACACAAATAATAGTTCCTGTATGAGCATACAAAGGTTATAAAAGGTATTAAGTTAAAGCCAAAAGTATAATGTGAAGATTAAGGAAATGTGACTAATTGAATGTTTAATTGTATTTTGAATAAAGCCAATATTTTTCAATAAAATTATCACAGTTATATGCTAAAAGTTTCTTACCAGTTTAACCTACAAAGTATTTAGTATATTTCATATATCTATGCATACACATACATTTTTATTCATGGAAAACCTAAGAAAAATTTCTATTTCTTTACCACTGAAATCATCAAATCAAATTATTAGTGATAGGATAAAAAATTCTACCATAAACTATTTATGTTGTGTATATACACCTATATATACATATGTATCTCTCACACACACACCCAGACACAGATTAGATACATACAATTAGTAGAAGCACTTTTGGAAAAACTTTAAAATAAATTACTTTACCGTTTGTCCCAAAGACAGCTGAACTGGTTTATCCACTTCCCACTCTTCACGATTGAAATGTAAAATCTTTATCACATAGTATTTCAGTATTTGATTCATGAAAAAAGGAAATGACACATTGAGTGTTGAAAATCTTCCTTAACATTGTATTTCAATAGTACTTTCACCCAAGCACAAGTTTGCAAAATCTAAATTAGTCAGATAACTCATTCCTCTTCCTATCTTGGACATTACAAAAGAAAAAGAGAAGTAGATGCAAAAGAAACAAGGGTTACTATAACAGGCAGAGTAATTCTCCCTTCGTGTGATATCTATGCCTTCTACCAGTTCGTACCATTATCTTCCACTAAACTCATTATCTTCTATTGATTCTCATTATATCCTCTTTCATACTGGGCAAGTTTGAGGGATAATTCCACGAGTAAGTAATTTTTCTCCTTATCACTTATCTCTTGTTTCAAATGCAAAACATATAAGAAAAGGACACAGATACTCACTAAGTAAAAGCAATAATCTAATAATAATGCTTACTTCAGCTCTATGTACACTGATGCTAGCATTATCTACTGCTGTCTTGGGAGCCCCCAACCAATTGCTTATGTCCTCGGAAGCAGAGTGGGGAAAAGGCGTCTCAGGCAGGGAGTCAGAGGAAAGAGATGTCTTTCACCTTCCACCATCCTGTCAGGGTTTAACCTTTTCATCTCCTTTGTATGATCACGTTCAGTAAGTTCCAGCACAACAAACATGAGAGGTATACATTGCATGGATGAGCTAAGTTTTAGATCTAACTCATCTGGGGGGAAGGTGTTAGTTTGCATTCCATGCGTGCTCTAAACAGAGAGAGATCATATTTTCTACCATAAAGGGCCAAAATAACCTTGCCACGCCCTTGAGCGCCAGAGAACACTCTCAGGAGACAGTACGCCCGGGAGAGAGAAGGCAGGGACAGGGTGCTGTGCTCGAGGGAGAAAGTAACAGTATTACACAGCCTCTCTTTTCTTTTTATTTTTTTTGGGGGGGTAGATAATATTTCAATTGTCCTTTTTTAATCGACATTGGTCCGCAAAACCATGCAGGTTTTAAGTGTGCAACTCAATAAAACATCATCTGTACACTTATCGTGCACCCATCGCTCCAGGCAAAGTCTCTTTCTGTCACCATTTCACACACCACCCCCCACCCCGCTTTGCCCACCTCCACCTCGCCCCCGCCCTCCCTTCCCTCGGGCGACCACCGCACTGTGGTCGGTGTCTATGGGTTATGCGTGTATGCTTTTTGCCTGATCCCTTCACTTTTTCTCATCCAGTCCTTCAGCTCCCTCCCCCCCCATAGCTGTCAGTCTGTTCCATGTATCCATGCCTCTGTTTCCTTTTTTTTTTTCCAAATCCGTATGGCATTTTAATGGTAGATTCTTCTAAAAAATACTTGCTGAATTCCCATGACACACAAGGTAAGGTTGCCTGTAGTTTCTCATTTATTCTTACAATAAGTTTTGAGACAGAAACTATTAGTGCCCTCACTTCACTAATGAGGCAACTGAGACTCAGAGGTTAAGCCGTTTGCCCTGGCAAATTGTTGGGCCAGAATTCAAATCCAAACACTTGACTTCAGGTTCCATACACTTCCATCTTCTTCCTTTTTAAAAAAAATTAAATGTATTGGGGTGACATTGCTTAATGAAATTATGTCGGTTTCATTAGTAGTAATAGCAGGGACATGGAAATGAGCAGTGAGAATCCTAGCCAGGTCGTTTCAAGCCAGAAGTGGGGTCACTGTGGTGGCGGTGGAGCCGGGCAGGTGCTGGAAGGTTATCAGGCTGCTCCTTCACCACACTAAGTGCCTCGCCGCATTCTTAGTGACAAGGAACTTAGACTAACATCAGAACTTGCTCTATTCTGTTTATAATGGTTTGTATATAGGTACATCCTCTCTCACATATATGTCTTATAAAATAGGGTCCCTTGGGGGTATTTAAAAAATGTAGGGTTTAAAAAAAACCTCAGAAGTTGAATACCCCTGTCAACACTATGGTGATTAGAAAAGCAAGACTGCAGCTCTGGCTGGCATAGCTCAGTGGATTGGGCGCGGGCTGCAAACCAAAGTGTCTCAGGTTCGATTCCCAGTCAGGCCACATACCTGGGTTGCAGGCCATGGCCCCCAGCAACCGCACATTGATGTTTCTCTCTCTCTTTCTCCCTCCCTTCCCTCTCTAAAAATAAATAAATAAAAATCTTTTTTAAAAAAAGAAAAGCAAGACTGGGAATAATAAACTAAGACAACATTCCAAAATTCTAGCCTGCTGAGGTTTATTTTTGTAGAGTAGGCTATATTTCTAGCCTACGAGAAATATTGTTGTGTATACATCTTTACTTTCACAACACTAACCACTTCTCTCTTTACTTCCACATTCTTCAAAAATCTACTTATGCATTAAGAAAGCCCCCTGTCTTTGTGTGTGTATAAGTAATATATAATGCATTATACAATATTGTCTATTAGGTCTTACTATATGTAAATGCCTCACCAGGGAAGCAGGTAGAAAATAGATTCAAGTCAGGCTAATGATTAATTGAAAGAACAGAGGGAATGTCCAAGGAGTTGGGAGTTTATATTCACTGTTTCATTTAATTTCACAACAACTCTGCCAGGTCATTTTCCGATGAAGAAATTGAGGCTTAGGGATATTAAGCAAACTGGCCAAGAATAGAGTCATAAGTCATCAGAGCTGGTATTCAAACCCAGTAATGTTGGATTTCCAACCTTGGCAACATGTGCATTCTTCTCAATCTAAGATCAGTATGTGTCGTATCACCAGGGGTCTCTATCAGAAATGTCATATGGAAAACCCTCTGCAAATGTCGGCAGGTTCCAGGTCACCCAGACAGTGGCTTTGCCATCAGTCACAGCCATGGGATTCCCACGACTTCGTTTCTGCTGCCCGTGGACGTGTGTGTCTCGAGTGCAGGCTGCATAACCTCCTTCCCGGTGTTCCAGTGAAGGTTTACAGTCAGAGAGAAATGGGCTGGAAGAAATGACTCAAGTGCCTGAGGGCTCACTGTGGTGAAAGCAGACACACTGAACCCAAAGGAACATGTATCTTACACTCATTAAGAGATACTTGTGTATCTACAATTGCAACAGGCCATTAGTTATAAGGTAAGTGATACCACCACACTTTTATGTGAAAAACTGACCAAGATGATACTTTTTACATACTGAACTCAAAGCAATAATTAGAAAGTGATTTAAATATATTTTAATAATGTTGCAATAGATGCATCTCTATGTGAATATAACACATTTATATGACTAGCAAATCATAGCTGATCAAAATGGATATTAAAAAATTACAGCTTAGAAAAGTTTTTGTTTGATGATTATAAATAGAAAAAGAAAAATCTTGATGTTATCAGTAACAATTCTATATAACCATAAGGGAAGAGAAGTTTCCTATACAAGTATTATTCAAGTTAAAATACATAAACATACCAAGTATAGTCAGAACTTAGCAGTATCCTCCTTCTACTAAGCCTACCAAAAATGTGTTGGCTCACCTACAAAACCTTAAACTGATGTTATTGATTCATATTTTATTATTTTTACAGGATTTTAAAATTTACTTTACACACACATTACATCTCAATAGTTGGTTAAAAACTATAGTCCCATGGAATTTAGATTTAAATTTATGTTTCTATGTCAATATAAAGTTATAATAAAATAATATATCAGCACTCAGTAGAGTGGAAGGACCAATGTCCATCTTTTTCTCTGAGAATCAATGCACTTGATCAGATTATCAGTTTTTAAAAGAAAGCGCACAAACGACTTCCAGTCCCAGGCCCAGCATCTAAAGAGCTTGGAAGTCACCACTGATGTGCCTACCACAGGAAAAGTTAGCCGAACAAACTGGAAATGAATGACTTCTCTTGGAGCCACCAGAGAGCCGAGGTCGCAAGGCAAAGAGCCACCCCAGCTGCAGAGAGGTGATCGCAGAGACCGCTGCTGAGGCTGGCTTGCCAGAGGCAGAAGGCGTGGACGGGAGCACAAATGCGTGAAAACACTCAAGGGGCCATTTTGCTGAGTGGCTGGGGGCTGGGTGAGGATTAGTGCGAGAAGTGGGGGACTCTGCGGGGCTGAAATCTTAGGGAAACCCCCACATTTTCCTGGGCCCTATCTCCAGAAATCTCACCGGGTCCTGACAATGAAGAGCCAGAAACATATCATTAGGTGCCTCTGGGAGGGGAAAAGTAACCATTTTTAATTTATTAGGGCTACCTTGGTTAATAAAATCATATAGACTTCGGGCGTACAATTCTATATCCTCTGTATATGGTACTGTGTGTTCACCGCCAAAAGTCGAGTCTCCTTCCATCACCATGTGTCCCCCCTTTACCCTCCTCTACTCCCCCACCCCCTTTCCCTCTGGCAGTCACCATGTTTCGCCTGTGTCTGTGAGGTTGTGTTTTGGTTTTGGGTTTGGGTTTGTTTTGCTTAACCCCCTTTACCCGTTTTAGATAGCCCCCCTCCCCTCTGACAATTGTCAGTCTGTTCTCTGGGTCAGTGAGTCTGTTTCTATTTTGTTTATTTGTTTATTAGATCCCACACATGAGTGAAATCAGATGGTATTTGTCTTTCTGGGGCTGGCTAATTTCACTTAGCATAATGCCCTCTGGGTCCGTCCATACTGTCACAAAAGGTAAGATTTCCTTCTGTTGTATGGCCGAGTAGTATTCCATCATGTAAATTTACCCCAGCTTTTTTATCCACTTGTCTACTGGTGGGCACTTGGGCTACTTCCAAATCTTGGGTATTGTAAATAACACTGCAGGGAACATAGGGGTGCATATATCTTTTGAATCAGTGTTTCAGGTTTCTTTGAATATATTCCCAGGAGGGGAATCACTGGGTCATAAGGCAGTTCCATTTTTAATTGTTTGAGGTAGCTCCATACCACTTTCCACAGTCGCTGCACCGACCTGCACTCCCGCCAGCAGTGCAGGAGGGCTTCCTGTTCTCCACACCCTCGCCAGCACTTGCCATTCGTGGATTTCATGATGATAGCCATCTGACGGGTGTGAGGTGATATCCTATTGTGACTTTAATTTGCATTTCTGTGATGATTAGTGACATTATGCATTCTTTCATGTGTCTATTGGCCAGCTATATGTCCTTTGGAGGAATGGCAATTCAAGTCCTTTGCCCATTTTTAAATTAGATTTTTTTTTGTTTTGGTGTTGAGTTGTTTGAGTTCTTTATAAATTTTGGATATTAACCCCTTATCAGATATATCATTGGCGAATATGTTCTCCCATTTGGTTTTCTTTTCATTTGTTGATGGTTTCCTTTGCAGTGTGAAACCTTTTTAGTTTGATGTAGTCCCATTCATTTATTTTTTCTTTTGTTTTCCTTCCTGAGGAGATATACCTAAAAAATATTACTGCAAGAAATAGCAAGACTTTACTGCTTATATTTTCTTCTATGACTTTTTTTGGTTTTAAGTTTTACATTTAAGTCTTTAAGCCATTTTGAGTTTCATCTTCTGTATGGTGTACACTATTTTAGGATAAAAACTCTCAGCAAAGTAGGAATAGAGGGAACATACCTCAACAGAGTAAAGGCCATATACAACAAACCCATGGCCAACATAATACTCAATGGACAAAAACTAAAATTGTTTCCCTTAACATCAGGAACAAGACAGCAATGTCCACTTTCACCATTCTTGTTCAGTATAGTACTAGAAGTCCTAGCCACAGCAATCAGACAAGAAAAAGAAATAGAAAGCTTCCAAATTGAAATGCAAGAAGTAAAACTGTAGTATTTGCAGATGACATGATCATGTATATAGAAAATCCTAAAGACTCCAGCAAAAAAAAACCTGCTAGAACTGATAAATGAATTCTGTACAGTAGCACAATACAAAATTAATATTCAGAAATAGGTAGCATTTTTACACATCAATAATGAACTATCAGAAAGAGAAACTAAGAAAATAATTCCATTTACAATTGCATCAAAAAAGGTACATAGAGATAAATTCAACCAAGTAGTTAAAAGATCTGTACTCAGAAAATTATAAGATACTGAAGAAATGAATTGAGGAAGATACAAATAGAAGGAAACATATACCATGTTCATGGATAGGAAGAATTTACATAATTAAAATGTCCACACTACCCAAAACAATCTACAGAGTCAATACAATTCCTATCAAAATAGAAATGGCTCATTTCACAGAGCTAGAACAAATACTCCAAAAACTTATATGGAACTACAAAAGACCCCAAATAGCCTCAGCAAGCTTGAGGAAAATAAAAAAGTTGGAGGCATCATGCTACCTGATATCAAACTATACTACAAGGTCACAGTAATCAAAACAGCATGGAACTGGCGTGAAAACAAATATGTAGACCAATAGAACAGATTAGCAAGAAATAAACCCACACCTTCATGTTTAATTAACATTTGACAAGGGTGGCAAGAATATACAATAGGAAAATGATAGTCTCGTCAATATATGTTGTTTAGAAACTGTTCAGATACATACAAAGAAGAAAGAAAAGGAAGAGTTTTCAGACACAACCAGAGCATTCTCCACATCAAAGGCTTCCCCTCCAGTGAATAGATCCATCTCACGGAGGCGGCTGAAGAGCAATTACCCAACACCAGCTTCATTCCTGTATTCCTTAGTGGGGAGAGGGGGAAGGTGGGGCTAGGAAACACCCTGACAGTCACAGCCCAGGGAACTCAGGCTCACTAAAAGACTGGGTCTTAACCCTAAAATTATAGAACACATCCCCTTCCCCATAAGTGACCACCCCATCAACAGGGCTGCTGTATGACAACAGCAGAGCTGACAGAGTTGCAAGGTTCCTTGTTAAAGGAAATGTGTAGGGAAACCCAAATGATAACAGACAAGACGAAAACAAGGACGCTAGAAAACAAAAGCCAGCCTCTGACAGCTGCAACAAACATTAAATCCAGCCCGACTTCTAACCAGGTTATCAAAAACCTCACCCTAAGGCCCATTTATCTCAGTTCCTCTTACCTGATACATCATTTCTGTCTTTCAACATGAAATTACAAGTTTTGCTAAAAGGCAGGAAAATGTATCCCAAGCCCTAAAAGCCGTGCTCCTTGGCCAGTTGGGGAAGGGTGAGGGTACAGTGTGGCCAAAATACTAGTGACTGATTTCCTTACCGGCTCAGCTGACTCCCCAAAGCAACATTAACAATTTACCTTTTCTCTGCAATTCATGCCATAATAAAAAGACATAAAAATGCCAGTTAAAAAAGGGAATGTGAGGTCATTTTTAAGTGATATTGTAAAAACATGAATGCACATTGCCCTGGGTTTGGGAAGTGAGGCTGCAGAAATAAGGTGGCAGACCCATGTAGTTTAAATAAGCTTAAAAGTGCTGAAAGTGTTCATTTAAGTTTGAGCAAAATTCATTAAGTAAGTTCTTACCCAGTTTTCTGGAATTATTATGGGATGTCAGCCTAGGGGGTCAGGAAGAGAACAGGACTCATAGCCAAGGGGATTGTAGCAAAGTGGGTATCATTTACTTAATAGTGATTCCACATGCTCCCTATGCTTTTCTTCTTACAGCAAATCCTCTTCATTTTAAAATGAGATAATGTAAAGGCCCTTCAAATATCATTTAGGGTCAGCTGGCCAGTGACAGAGCATGAACTAAAGCTGTGTTCTTTCCACTCTGCAACGTGGATTCTTCAGTTCTGTGAACAATGTGATTATTTATCTATACCTCTCCATTTTCCCTCTTAAAATTTTCAGAAGCCACTGCTGGTAATTACCGGGAATGCTTCCAAAGCTCAAATGTGTCTTTTGTTGTTTGATCTTCCTACGATGGCTTTCAGAGAATAAAAGGCCCTTTTTCCTTCTACATTTCTTTCTTCTTTTTTTAAGATTTCATTTATTTATTTTTTAGAGAGAGGGTAAGGGAGGGAGAGAAACACTGATGTGAGAGAGGAACTCAATCCAGCTGCCTCTCACAGGCCCTCCTCAACCAGGGACCTGGCCTGCAACCCAGGCATGGGCCCTGACCAGAAATCGAACCAGCAACCTTTCGCTCTGTGGGACGGTGCCCAACCCACTGAGCCACAGCAGCGAGGGCACCGTCTACATTTTTTGAGAGCACCACTCCCTGAGGAACTCTAAGCAGGAACCACATAGCGAAAGCAGTCTGAGCAGTGTAGTTCCTAGCACCTCCTGGAGGGCATAGGAAAAAGAGTAAAACCAGGGGGGTGGTGCCGTGCAATGAGGTGAAAAGCAACACGGCATACCTCCTTAGCCAGGAACTCAGAAAAGGCCATGCAACCACCTGAAGGAGCAGAAGTTGAATTGCTAAAAAGGAAAATTCTGGATGGAGGACACGGGGCATCCAAATGCCCGAAGACAAGAACAGGAAGGACATCAAAACCCAAAGGAAGGCCAGGCTGGCTGGAGGAATTAACAAACCACCCCAGAATGTGGCAAATAGGGTTCCACAGAAGTCAGCAAATTAAGTAGGAGGATGATGGATTGAGAAGTTTTTCTTTATCTTAAGAGCAATAGCAAGACATTAATGATTTTGAAGCGGGACTAAGGAGATACATTTGGATTTTAAAAGATGATCGCTCGCAATGCAATATGGGGAATAAATTGGAGGTGGGGAGTTAGACAGAGGGCAAGTGGACTAGTTAGGGCGTTAATGAGCCAGTGCGGTGCGAAGCTGGCGGCAGCGTGGTCCTGGGTGGTGTCGGTGGTAACGGGGAGAGTGGGCAGAGATATTAAAAGGCTAATTTAATGTGACTTGGTAATGGATTCCAAAGTGGCAGATGGTAGGCTCATAAATGAGACAGTGTACTACTCTAGGTCCACTCCTTACCTCTTTTCATCCTTCTATTTTTCCCAACAGGCTAACATTTTCAGACTAAAACCAATAGCTCCCTTGACTTCTGGCCTCCAATTAGGTTTAGCAAATGGGCAACCCAGCAGGAGAATTGTGAAAGGAAGGGGAGTTAGTTCCTAATGTCAATTGTCTAGAAATAAAATGAATATTTGTTTTCTGGGAAGGCATAGAAGCCACTTGACCTATATAAGCAGAAAATTTCTGGGTGTGGTAGGCAGAAATCTAATTCTCTTTATTATCAGGATTTTGATATCTTACCCCGCTCTAGAACTATAATAGTTAAAAAAAATTCTACTACTTTTTGAGTGATGGGGCCCTCAAAGAACCCACAAGTGATAGAACTTGTAGAAAGCAGAATAATGCTCTTTCCTAAGAAGATATGCACATACCAACTCCCAGAACAACGTAATGTTACAGGGCAAAGAAGAATGAAAGTTGCTCATGGAATTAAGGTTGCTAAATTAAAACAAATCAAGGCACCTGAAATTAAAATAGGGAGACTATTCTGGGATATCTGAGTGAGTCCACTATAGCAATCAGGATCCTTAAAAGTAGAAGCGGAAAGCAAAAGAGAGTCAGAAAAAGGGACGTGATGATGGGAGAATGGCCAGAGCAATACAAGGTGGCTGGCCTTGGCAATGAAGGAAGGAGGCCGCTAAAGCCTGCGGTGCCCTCTGAAAGCTGGAAAGGCAAGGACAGGTCCCACCCAGGGCATCCAGAAAGGAAGGCAGCTCTGCTGACACTTGATTTCAGCCCAGTGAGATCCATTTTGGACACCTAACCCATAAACCTACAAGAAAATGATTCTGTGTTGTTTTAAGTCTCTCAGTTTGTGTTCATTTGTTTTTGTAGCAGGAGAAAAAACTAATACGAGACTGTATTTGTTTCCTAGGGCTGTCACTCAAAATACTACACTGGGCTGCTTCAACAACAGAAATTTACGTCTCACTGTTCTGAAGACTGAACGCCAGGACCAAGGTGCCACAGGTCCGACTCCTGCTGCGGCCTCTCCCTGACGTGCAGACGACTGCCCTGTGCTGCTTCTTCACGTGGTTGTCCCTAGGTGCTCACAGTCCCACTGTCTCGTTATTATTCAAATTTCCTCTTCTTTGTCAGGACACCAGTCAGGTTGGATTAAGGCCTCGTTTTTCTTTAATCACCTCTTTCAAGGCCTTATCTCCAAATCTGGTCACATTCTCAGGTACGAAAGCCTAGGATTTTATCATGAATTCAAGGGGACTACCATCTAGGGGACAACAAGAACGATCTCCTAAATCTCCCTTGACACCATCTCCAGAGAGTCCTGAGGCGACACACCCAGGAGACCGACTGGGCCCTGTGAGGTGGATGCTCAGAACTCGTGCCATGTTGGATGCTTATGGAGTGTCTTGGCCCAAGTTCACTCTTTGCAAAAAGCCAGACAGTCTCTCCCACCAGCTACCACGTGGACAAAGTGACCTTCCGGCAGAGATGACAGTGACTCAGTTCCACAGGCAGGGCCTGGATACCTTTCAATATGTCAACAGCAGAAGTAAACACTGCAATCTTCTCTTTGTGGCTCAGACAATCATCTGGTGACCAACTGATTATACTTGACACCAACCATCCTTCTGAGAAAACAAAGGCTCGGAGTATCAGCTTTTTAGCCAGGATTATGAGGATGGTAAACATCCTCAGGAGGTTTGAATTGGAACCCAACTTGTTTGTTAACTGATCATTCTTTGCCACATTGCACTACCTGTGGATATGACAGTGATGATTGATGTAAGCCATTGTCTTCTGACTAACAGCATTAGAGACACTGTCTGTTTCTGGTCATTTCCCCCCACCCCCCCGCCCCGTGAGTATATTTTGGGGAGGCAGGGACCATGAGGCTCTAGGCTCTAACACTGGGGCTCAGGCTACCAGTTAAACCAGGCCAGTGACTTAAGCCCGCCAGGGCGTTGAGTCTTGAGAAAATAAGACGAAGGTGTTAGGAGAGGTAAGAGATGATTTATGGCAACGGTAGGAGAGAGAGTCCAGAGGAAGACTTACTATCAAGAACCCTGTGTTGGTGATGCTGTCCATGAGCATCATCCTTAAATAAAAGAGGCTTTGGGTCTGTGTGCTTAGCCTTTTCCACTTCTTGCCCTTTCCTCTGTCTGGGTTCTCCAGCCTCCTACTGACGCTGTGAGCCATCAGAGTGTCTTTCAGGGAATTTCTTTGCTGCTTACCATAGCCATAGTTCTTACTACTACAATGGTGATGGTATTCGACGTAACAAACGAAAAGCTGACTTAGAAAATTAGGATGGTCTCAAGAATACTGAATACTCTTCTCTGGTTAATCTCCATCGTCTAGGACTTCTTCTTTCTTTATTTTCCAATTCGCTTTTTAAGAGTTCAAAATTTAATAGTTTATCGTATGCCAACGATAACTTTGTAAATGGTATGCTCTCTCTACAGAATCAAGGGCAGTATGCATAAATGGATTCTTACATGAAAATTGGTCACATTCTATCTTTTTATTCGGTATGTAATATGAATATGAGATGTGCTTTGTGACTGTTAGTAATGTTCCATTTTAAAAAAATCACTTTATCTCGAATGACTTAGAGGTAACCACCTTACTTTACCAAGTCTACGATAAAAATGAACAGCTAAAACTTCATTAATTAGGTTCAGATGACTGGTCTGATCTGATGGAGTCCCACAGCTCCCTGCAGGACAAGGGAGTCATCCAAAACCCAGTCACCTAAGGAGAGCAGTGAATGTTGAAAATAAAGATGAAAGGAAACGGCAACTTTTCATCCTAAGCCAACGTGAAGGATATTCCACAAAGGACAAAAAGCAACACTATCTTTTGAATAATAGTTCAAAGAAGAAGATGATTCAGAAAAATGAAGAAATGGAACCCATGTAAAGTGCTCAAGATTGCGTTTTCCTTTATAATGTAAGCCACAATTGCAATGCTTAATCTTGAGCCTTCTATTATTTAGATATGAATAAAAATTACCTTAAAGATTCCTTTGCAAGCAAAAGTTCTTTGAAATTTAAATGAGTTTTTCCCATCTGTCATAATGCTTAAAACAAATTTACATAGCCTCCCATGGCAAAGGGAACAGTCTTCCCTCCGCTGTTTTTACCTCACAGGGATGAGATTCTGTTTGTTTATTTGTTCAATTTATTTTGTTTTACTACAGTAGGCAGCAGCGTACCAAACATTCTAGCCTGCCTCTAAAACCTATACCCCAAACATTCTATTTCTTACATTTTAAAGTATTCACTAGCTAAGTCAGATTAAGGAGAATTGTTAGAAAATTGGTTGCCAACATTATTATGCTTACATTTCAGAATGAATTCCTTGCATCCAAATCATTTGCCATAGTTGTGCAACATAGGAGAAACTGAGCAAGGTGAGACCTCTAATGACAGACTGTAAACTAGCTAGTAAAAACCTATTCAGAAAAGAGACATGGTGTTATGTATTCAAGAAACACATTATAGAATTCTCAGTGATTTCTCGGGAACTAAACATTTTTACTTTCTTATGATAATTTACTCATTGTGATACATAAGATTCTTATTTAAATAGCATAGAATATAAAGCATGGATGCTAATGCATGCTGTTGAGTCTGCATCCTGCCCCTGGAATTTCCTGTGACATCAGGCAAATTATTTTACCTCAGTTTTTATCAACAAAATGAGAATTCAGAAAATAAACTGTTAGAATTGAATAAATTCATATTTGTAAAATACATTTAACAGTGCTTGGACTCTAGTAGCCCTTTATAAATGTATTGTTTATAGCAAATAGAAGTGTTAAAATTTAAAAATATAAGGTCAACATTGAATCTTCTCCATTAATATTACAACTTCTTTTCCTAAAAGAACAATCTCTTAGGAAATATTATCTGATTATCAATAGTATTCATTTTTACTAGCTGGTTTTTAATAGTGGCACACTCTTTTACCCAGGAACCCCAGCTGTGGGATGTGTTTTGATATAAACTAGGTGGGCTGTCATATTTTCTATTCTTTTATGTATTTCTTTCCTGACAGAATTTTTTATTTTTGATAATTCCACAATTTAAATTAATAATTTAAATTTTGTAGAGTGGAAAGATTCTTGTTATATACATCATTGTGATTGATTTGCTTATGGAGTCTAGCATTATAACATCATGGGGGCAGAAATCACAAAGTCTAGAACCAAACTAACTGGCTTCAAATTCCAGATCTATTCTTATTTTAAAAACTTTTTTAATGTTAAACCTGCTTTATTATTTTTTATTGTTATTCAAGTACAGGTAACAAGCAAGCAAAATATAACCAGAGACATTAAGATAAAGAGCAAACTGACAGTAACCAGAGGGGAGAGGGCAGGAGGATAATGGGAGAAAGAAGGGGAAGGGTCATCGAGGAACATGTACAAATTCTGGGACTTTGGGCAACTCTGTGACTTTGGGCACCTTACTTAACCTCATTGTGCCTCGGTTTTGCTCATCTCTGAGACAAGGATAAAAGGGTTATCTCACAGATTTGTTGTGAAAGTTAAATGAGTTTATAGCTATGTCTCCCTGAGTGTTCATTATCATTACTGGTATTCTTATAATAACTCTTGTTGTAACATCATTATATTTTCATTTTTGGCATCCATTTCTGGGACTTTGAAATGTATATTTGCTATAATTTTCAGTAGCTGCCTACTCTTTGACATTGCCCATATTTCAAAAATATGTTTATTGAGGATCTGTTATGAAGTAGCCACTTTGATAGACACAGGGGCAAAATAAATGTACAATAAAGCACTCCTTGTGTTTAGGTATAAAATCTAGAAGGGGCGTAACAGCAGATTCTCCTTTCCTTCCTAGGCATTTATGAGATCACATTTTTCAAGCCACTTTTGGGTCCATGTGACTATTATGGCTGATAAACTCTGAAATAAGGAATATGGGTCACTTTGAGGCTAAAGCAATGGGAAGTACAAACTCAAGTAGGAAAAGCATGCTAAAATCTTAGAATTATAAAGGTTATTCAACACTGGATTATACATTGCAAAGAAAATGGCATGACATCAAAAATAGCATACTATAACATGCAAAAAACATAATACATTTAATTTAGTACTGGTATTTAAAATACCATTTCTTAGAGCAGTAACTGTCTCTTTTCAAATAAGATAAGACACTTTAAAGTTTTAGAGAATTTCACAGAATATAACTAAGAATGGTTTATAAAATTACAAATAAAATGTTTTATAGCACTCTTACAAATGTTTTGAAACATCTTTAGAATGGAATCAATTTCATGATACTCACAGCTTCAGTGAAAAAGAATGTCAGCTTGTTCGTAAATCAGAGGAACTCATATTTTCTGTTTATTTTTCTGTTTTCATATTTTCTGTTGTTTACTAAAGCAAAAGGAAATTTGTTGAAATGTATGTGCATCTAAATTGAATCATGGCATTTAATAAAATAAACTAATTTTATTTAAAAATGCAATTAAGTTTCTCAAAACATTTGAATTAAATGTTTACTAAAACCTTAATATTTTATCTTTATAGTATTGGTCAGTAAACTATGGCCAACTGCCTGTTTTTATAAATAAAGTTTTATTGGAATCCATCCATGCCCATTTGTTTACATATTGCCCACGGCTGCTTTTGCTGCAACTTTGGAATTAGGTATTTGGGACAGAGAGTGTATATTCCATAAAGTCTGAAATATTTACTACTTGTTTTTGAAAAAAGATTGTTAACCTCTGCTAGTGTATTGAAAAAATTTCATTAATTTAACAAATTTTAAATAATTTGAATTTAGAGTTTAACCCACCAAACCAGAAATCCACTTTTTAAACAGAAAGGCATTTAATTCAGAGGATAAAGTGAAAAACAATATAAATGGAACCACTTTAAAATGGAGTTGGAACAGACATCCCACAGTAACTGCTTCGCATGTCTTACTCCTCAAACCTTTGGAATATTAAAACTGGGCACAGAGCCTTTGGTCTATTTTGTTGTACCCCAAACAACTGTTTGTAAAGGTAACAAGAAAGCAGACTGACTACAAGACTGAATGACATTCCTTAGAATCACTGTATCAGTTATCTGCATCCATTGAAATGCCTTCCTCCTTTTCATACAATTGTTCCCCTTCCCGTCTCGTAAATACCACTTACCTTGACCTTCTAATCAGGACACTATGTAAGTTCCTGCCTGAATCAGTGCTTCCCAAAGAGCTATGCTTTTGGATCTCAAAGAAACGCTTGTTGCCTTTCACTTTGATCTTTGATTTTTAGTTAACCAGGGCACCCACAAAATTGTTAGAAACGCTGAAGGGGGTCAGATTTAGTTTGGGGCTATCGAAATATCTGCCAGACATTGACAAGAGAAAAACTTTCAAGTTAACCTGCAACTAATCACAAGTTCTTTCACATTTGCAGGCAATCTAATCTTTGGTCTTCCAATTTTTTTGTTCCCTATTTTTTTAGTCTTAACTGCCTTTATCATTCCTGACCATCCAGAAGCAAAAGTTTAACCACTAGAACTACTTGATCAGTAACACTTTCAACAAACTTTCCTTTATCTTTTAAGTGGCTGTCTAAATCTCCAAATTTTAATCAAATTGAGGACCTAACTTCTTAGCTCCCACTCCAGGGCTGCTGAAGGGTATGTAAGACACAGAGAGCCGTATTACAAACTCATCATTTCCAACTGGATTAAACCCTCATAACCTGCCCGTCTTTTTTACTGGTCTTTATTTTTTCCTTTCAGCATCTAATCCAAGCGTTTGGTAGTCTATTCAACTCCTATCAAACCTCCGTTTCCCTTTACACTCAGCAAAATGTCAATATCTGATTTCACACGTCCCTGAGAAAACTGTGATGAAGCTGGAATTTCCTCCAGTTTCTGACACTAACATGCACACTTTTCTCTTGGTGTCTTCATCGGGCTTGCCCTTGGTGTCAGAGGACAACTGTGTCCCTATAATCCCTGCTGTTCCAATATTATATTTTCACATCTGCCTTCTAATTAAATATCTAATTGCCTACTGGATAGTTTCAACTTGCATGATTAATAGTATTAAAATTTGTTTCTATCCTCAGCTGAGGACATTTTTTATAGCTTTTACAGAGAGAAGAAAGGAGAAATGGAGTGATGAAGCGATAGAGGGGGTGGGGAGAAAGAGAGAGAGATAGAAACATCAGTATGAGAGAGAAACATTGATTGGCTGCCTTCTCGAATGTGCCTAGACCAGGGATGGAACCCACAACCTTTCAGTGTATGGGACATGATGTCTGTCAGAGCTGATTAATAGTGTTTTTAATATAACACTTCTCATGCATGTTTTTTCTATCCCTCCCCCCTGCCAAATTCTTATTCTTACTCATCTTCCTTCCTTGGGAAATGCTATCATGCTTCATGCACATGCTCTAGCCAAACACTGAAATCATCATTGCATTTCAAGGCAAAGAGAGAAAAACATTGATTTTTAAATAACTTGCCATTTGTGTAAAATTGCTAAGTCCAACTCATATTTCAACACTGGAAACAAATTTTAGATGAATCAAGAATGTAAAGTGAACATAGACCAAATCAATAAATGCTTTAGAAGGGACTGGGAATAGGTGTTTTAGTCCTGATCAGGGAAGGTTTCCTTAGGAGATAAAACCCAGAAACTACAAAAGGAAACAAGGTACTAGGTTACATTCAAGTTCTTAGCATCAAATAGCACATTGTCAAAAAGTGCCTGAAATGTGTACTTAAAATACACCTTTAAGATACAGGCAATTTTTACATGTTCATTGTCTTACACATACTGTCAAGTACTTGCAATACCCACCTACATGTTTTCAATTGAAAAAAACATCTGGTTCATATATGACAGGCGAGAGATTTTAGATGTTCTTCATTAAGAATGAGCAACCCAAGTGGTGTGAAAAGATAAGAGAAATACTTGGAGGAGAAATTCTTAAAATGGTGTTGAACTTCCTTTGCTTCAAGTCAGTGAAGTTGAAGTCCATGTCCAGTCACACAGTGCCACTGACGTATTACAGTCCTTACAACTGTTTGATAATGTCGATGAACATGTTCGAGTGTGTAATACACATCTGACACTCTACAGAAACTGATTTAATACTCATGATAGTTTTGAGAATGATGCTGTTATTACTTTCACTTATAAATTAGTGAAGGGAGCCAGAGAGAGGTTGATAAAACTTGTCCAAGGTCATTCAGCTGTCAGGTGTCAGATCTGGGAGTCAGGCCTCAGGTGCAGAGACTCGGTTCCAGACACTGGGCCCTTAAGACAATACCACGGTGTTTCTTAGGGATTTTCATACATGTTTAGATAGAGAAATAAATGAACAAATAATGAGTACATAAGTGTATTACTCTTAAGATTATGATGTAAAACATAACAAAAGTATGCTGTTTAATTTCCAAATATTTGGGAGTTTTAGTGATATTCCCTTTGGGTCTTTAGTTTAACTTTATTGTTATCAGAAGACATTTTTAAGGTTTCAGTATTTTCCAATTCACTGCAACTTGTTTTATGTTTTCAAGTGTTCTCTATCTCTGCACATGATCTGTGCTCATTTTAAAAGATGAAAGTGACACAGGAAACAAAAAGTAATGATGCAGGAAGTGAACTTCAAATCAGATATAAATGGAATTAAACACGTGCAACAGCTGGCTGTGGGGACGTCAAAACCAGCACTGCTCAGGAGATTCTAGATATGAGGCCAGAGGAACACAGTGAAGGCAAACATTAATAAAATTAGAAAGTGGTTGGGACCAAAAAAATGAAGAGGTTTTAAAGGAATCGATACTGGCAAAAAGTTCACATAGAAGGAACTCCCAGAGACACTGCAAGACTTGAAAGCAAAAGGATAAATGATTGAAAGCAGATTCAATCACAGTCAAGAGTGTGAAAAGAGTTTAGCCGGGCAAAACAACGATGCTTCCTCTGTAGGGTGTTCCGCCATTGGAAGGCAAGCACCATTCAAACTACTACTGACATTACATATTTGACAAAGAGGTAAAACATTTAAATCTCAATGTTTCTAATGTTTTAAATTATAGTATATTAAAGAAATGTTTTACTCTTTTTCATTTTCCTATTCATTTATAAATTATAGGAAAAAAAGTTTTCATAATGTTTGGGCAAAAGTTAATTTTGAAGTTAATGAAGCTACCGTAATTTTTCTCTGTCTAAACACGCTCCTTGTATTTTTAACTGGCGCAGTTGTTTTCTTGTTCCCACAACACCCTTTTAAGTGAGAACGCTCTGTATTTGAAGTAGCTGATTTTATAAGACAGTAGAATACAGTTTGACTCATTTGACAGTCTATACATATTGTTAAATCATCATAGCAATTAAGACACAATAATGAACATTTACATGAAGAAAAATATTTGTAGACAATTTCCTTCTAAAAGGAGGTGAGGGTGAGTGGGGCAGGGGAAAGTAGTGGTGGGAAAATGGAGACAACTGTATTTGAGCAATAAAAAAGATTAAAAAATGAAATTAACTCAAACAGTTTAAATAAAATAAAATGAAATATTAGACAGAATGATAGAAAGAAAACTCTATTTAAGCCCACTGCCCTGTTTGATTAAACTGAACAAGTTGGTAGTGTTCTATAAGTTGTGATCTAAAATAGCATGATGAAGAAACTAAAAGATACACACATCTTTTTTAAATCAAACAATTTACAATTAAAATGATGTTAATTTAATGATACACTTAAAGGCATGGCAAGGAGAGATATTCACATGGGTAGTTCTCAAAAAATGATTTGATTAGAATTCTCTAACATAGTCAAGTTGGTTTGCTTGGTCTGTTTTCACGTCATGAGTTCCCTTTATCTATAAGCAATATCAATATTGACAGTTTCCCACGGTACCACTATAGCATTTACTCAACATTTAACAGCTGTGTACACACAGATTAAAAGACAAAAGTCAGAGTTTAATTTCCTAGCTTCTGAGATTGCTTTGCCCTAGCTTGCTTCATGTCATAGGATTGGTGAGCTCTGATTTTTGCTCAGGTACTAATGTTTTTTTTTTTTTTTCCAGGGGTCTCCTTTCTTCTGAAGATTCCTTACACATGTGCCTTCCTTTTTATAAAATTAATTCCCTTGTCATATAAATATTTAAAGTAGACTTTGGAGGTTCAAACACATCAAACTATATAAAATTTATTTTATTTCATTGCTGGTTTTAAAAACTCAAATAGTATTCAAAAATGCAGCTAGAAGAATGTATATTGCTCCTCCTGTTACCCTGAACCGGGAGTTTCAAAGTGGTCGGAAGGAAGAGTTTGGTCTCATCCCACAAGGGGGTTAGTGCCCCTCGGGAAGGAGGAGCCCCAGAGGTCTTTCTAGGTCACGTGAGCAAACGCCCAGAAGGCGGCCAGCTGCAAGGCCAGCTGCAAGGCAGAAGTGAGCCCTTCCACGTGGGTGCCTGGTTCTCAGACTTCCAGCCTCTGGAACCATGAGAAATAAATGTGCTGCTTAAGTCACTCAGTATTTCGTTATTAGAGGATCCCAAGATACAAGATGACTAATATACGGTCTTTTTTTGGTTTTGTTACCTAGAGAGCTTTTTTACTATTCTCTCTTTTTTCTTGATGTTTTGTAGGCAATGATATGAAATGTATCTGGGTGCAACTTTTTTCTAATATTTACTATTTGATATGTTCTTACAAAACTCATGTCATCCTTTCTTTCCAAAAATCTCTAACTTAGCCCTTCAAATTCTGCTCTTCTGTTTTTGGAACTATTGATACTTCTAAATCTTTCATATAATTTCAATGCTTTATTTTTTCCTATTTATTTATAGTCTTAAATAATCTTACATATTCTTACATACTATGGGATAAATAAGTAAACAAGTAGATATGGGCCTTTTGGGGATAGTATTTTCTTATTTATTTTTATGAATATTATTTTTCCTTTTATTTCTCAGGAGATTTTAAACATTTTCTAGGTAGACAATTAATTGACATAGCACAACTTATTGCAAAGACATTTCCTTTCTGACGGCATTGTAATGTAACCTCTGTCATAAATCAAATGCCCCTCTATGTATGGGTCTGCTTCTGGACTCTCGTTCTCTCTTATTGGTGTTTTTGACATATTCCTTCAGTGTATTGTTAATCAGGAGGTTTTTTTCCACTGTATTATTAACTACTATCTTATAGAATCTTTTTATAATGTGATTTATTTTTCACAATAATGAATGCAATTTTGTTTTTCAGAATACTCAATAATTTAATTTTTTTCAAAAATTTCTCATCTTTGATTATGTTGTCAAGGTTTTTGCTTCATAATTTAGCTGATGAAGAATTCATACTCAGACATGACAGCTAATCAATTTCCTTATCATTCTCTTGTTCTTAATTATTTTCAAAAAGGTTTGTCCTGGTGAATTTTTTAGAGCACTTGACCATTCATTGTAGTTAAAGTTAGGTGGTAGAAACTCCATATATGCTTCATTAGAAATACTGCACTAATTTCAATACCCTGAAAAAAAAATGAAGCCACCACCAACCCCTGCATTAAGAAACTTAGACTTTCATCTCAGGATAACGCCCAACACAGTACGTGACACAGGACCAAATGAAACCACCAGTTTCGATATGAATACAAACTGTTAAAGCGAATTTTAATTTTCTCTTGTTTTTCATTTTTCTAAGATGAAAAAATATGATAAATAGAACGTCTACTTCTGGTCATGACAGAGTTAAGAGGAACACAGGAATTAGATTTCCTCTCCTGCCCGGAATAATAACAAAACTCGAGAAACTACATGAAAACAGTTCCACACTTCAGACACAAGCTAGCACAAGACAATGGCTCCTGGGAGAGGGGAACTGCAAGATGAGCCCCCCAACCGCCTCGGCTTAGTGTTTGGATGGAGCACAGGGAGAGGCGTGGGTGCTGGAACCCCCAGCAGAGCCCACTGAGGAGCCTGCAAATGCACCAGAGACTGTGGCACGTGGAGTCGGGGTGGGGAGGGCGGGAAGTCAGCCACGCTGCTTACTCTTTACCCTGTGTTCAAGCACAGTGACGGCCTGCTCCTTAACGCCACATCCTTGGCCCACTAGTAATTCTTTCTTGAAAACTTCCTTACCTGGAATTGTACAATCCTGCCTCCGACTTTTTTTGAATGATACCCTTTCCCTTTTTTGTGCCTGCTTTTAACATTTTTGTGAAAATTTGTATAAAGAAAAATATAGAAACGACTTTTAAAGATTTCATAAAAACCTGTTATTGAGACCAAAATATGTCTTCACATAGTTTCTGGGCTAGAGTGTCTATTAACTATTTGATTGATCCTATGTGATCGTCTAAATATAAAAAAGCAAATAATAGTGAATCATAGTGTAATTTTACTTCCTGTTCACCAAAAGTGATAATCTTCTATAGGATTATACATATACACGTTCCCTTCCCATCATCATCAAGAAAAAGCAAATGGTGATCGAGAGAACTGATTTGGGAAAAATGAACTGATCCAAAAAAATAGAAGAATCTGGATTTGCTCCTTCCTACTTTTATTAAAATGGACATTTGCAGCATAATTTTTCTTTCTATTATTTCATCAACTGAGTATTTATCCATATTTTAGCTTCAAGAAAATAGTTTATAATACGAATAAATGAGAAAATCTAAGTAAATGGATCTATTTCTCACATTAAATGATGCCAGATTTCCTGACTATAGAATGCTATACTCAGTGTAACATTAAATCAAGATAAGGAAATATTTTAGATTATATGAATGAAGAAGAATGGGAAAATAAGCTTCACTGAATTCTATAGAAGATATGGCAGCATTCGACATAAAGGCTACTATTCAAGGATAATTTAAAAACTTAACTTGTTATTTTTGTAATTCTGACTGAGAACTTTGACCTCAGTGCCCCTATGGGGTAGGAGAAAAGCCCAGTTTTCTACCAGTACATCGGAGTTCATGGTGTGATGTGAGCCAGACTATGAAACAGACAAAGAAAATTGAAGAAAAGATCAAGGTGATAGTAGGGAAGTCTGGTTTCCCAATCAATGGATTCGTCCCTGTGGAACTCGTAGATAAGTAAAGTAGAATCAGAGTTTTGTACCTTACTCAGTGGCATTTTCTGCTGGGTACTACACAGCCATATCTAACAGAGGCCGTGATCCTCATGGCTGAAATCTCCCTGAATTTTGGCAGATGATTCTCCTCACCATTGGGTATGGACTGGGAGCAGGAAATATGGTAGTTCCAAAGTTATCTCTAACTTATTAAGACCTAGCATTCTATCTGAAGCAATGAAATAAGTGGCACTAATGTTCACTAAGAGTCTCACTTTACCTTTCTTAAAGAAGAGATCATTGGCAATATTCTTTAGAAAATTTAAAGTGTATGTTCTTGGAATGAGCTAAAAGATACGCATCTGAAAGTTTGGAAGAGAAAAGGAACCTCAGCATTGCCTCCAAAGGACTTGTGGAATCTGCTTTTCTCTTAAAAATTATAGTTTCAACATGTACTAAATACCAATTTATGTCCTGCTATTTTTTTTGGCTTAACCTTTTAAAAAATTATTTTTATACATTATTGCATCCCACATTTGTTTCAACAAAAATGTAAAGGTATCATTGATGGTTCCGTGGTTGGCATCTCCATAAAAGAGAGACAGATTAAACCAGTGCTACAATTTGATTGAGTGTCAATCAGGGAATGTAAATGACCAAATAATGAAGGTAAACAGCAAAACTGCGGTAGTCAAAAGGACAGAATTGTTTTCACAAACATATAAACCTTGACGTATTTATTGAACTACTCTGTCTTAGAAACTGTGTTGGGCTCTGCAGGTGGAAAAAGCAAGGCATAATCCTGATTTCAGGAGCTTACATTTTGGGGGTTAAAATGCACATTAGAAAAATATATCCCCATCAGGAAAAAAAGATTAAAATCTATCATGAAACATTCTGAAGCACAGGCGTGAGTAGAGGAGTACTAATTAGCAAGCAGAACTGAATTAAAGAAGATTATAGGATAGAAAAGGGTTTTATGTGTGGATGGAAAGATGAATCAAAATATGATAGTGACAAAACTATAAAATGTTTAAGAAACTGCAAATAACAGTATGGAAGAAAAGACGATGACAGGACAAAATAGATACACCAATATTGTTTTATAATTTTGCGTTGAGAAAAACTTTCCAATTCTGATATCAGAATAGCATATTAGGCAACAAAAATGGATGGGAAGTACATAGACGTTTGGACCCAACTGCATTGGTTCATGTCTTAACTAACAGGAGTGACCTGAAAGAACTAATTCTCCAGGGAGATATTTTCAGTTTCCTCATGTGAAAACTGGGAATAAAACATGTAGTTTTTACCTTCATGCAATGTTGTTCTGAAGGTCAAATAAATACCTTTTAAAGCATCTGTTGTAAAACAGGATCTGATACATAATAAACATTCCATAAATATGAGCTATTACTAATATTAACAAAATCAGAAACCATAGATGTTGATAGTGTAATTGTATATAGTACAAAACCACATTTTGTAGAGACAGTTGTGCTCAAGTGTGCCGATTGCTCGGTGGGAGAATTGAAAGGACTGGCAGACTTCTCAGCATGAGCTAAGACATGCAAGGCTCTTAACGAAGGCAAGGATAGGTTAAGGAGGAGAAAAAGAGTGAAGGCAGCCTCAGCATGTGAGAGATTTTCAGGTGCAGCCCCTTCTGGGGCACACAGGATGCTATTCATCATCAGATTATGAAACACCAGACGCGCCTTAGAAATCTTAGCTTCAGGAGAGCCTGGACAAAAAAAAAATCCCCCTGGTCACATAGCCAAGCCAGGCTGAAAAAACTGGCAAAACCAGGTGTAAGTCATTATTTCATATATCTTAAAACAGTACCAAAAGGCTAGTCCCTGGTGTCTCGAGGATTGTGTTGAATAGCACATCATCGAGTTGAAATAGCACATCATCAATCACTAGTGAGAGCATCTCATTCTAACCTTGGCCTAGGGGTAGTACCTGGACTATAGGTGTCTCCAAAATGAGCACGGTAGCTGTTCCAATACAGTGCTAGGACAACGTATCCATTCCCCACTTCTGACCATGTTCAAACTTTTAAAATTATAAACTCTTCATTAGCATACTTTCTATATATTTTTCACCTTTCCTAAAATAGAACAGGCAAAGAACAAGCAAAATACTAATTATTTGTATTATTCAATGAAGTGTGGTGTCGCTTCAGAGAACCATTTTCATTTCCAATATTCCAACCCAAACTTGTCTGTAACCTTGCAAAATTTGATAATGTTTTACCTCCTTTCACCATCAAAATTTGGACTTTGGCAATGGTATCAGTAGATTAAATAAGTATTCACTAAACCTAGTTGCTCCTCTATCGAACTAGCTTCCAACAGAATATTCTGTGGAGGTTTTAATTCAATTCCCCATTACATCTTATCACTGATATCAATATTATCAATCCAATCTAATCATACCAACTACACCAGTGTTATGGTACAAAAGCAGTTGCATTATGATTTAGAGTAATATTATTAGAAAATTGGTTTTAAACATAATATCATTTAATCAGCCTTTCCAACAAAAGCAGCCCTTGTCCATATTAGAAATGTCATGGATTCGGATATAAATCAAAAAATGAAATTTCAGCTAATTTTGAATTCCAAATCCCTGTACAGACATAACCATATATCTTTTTTCATGCTATAAAGTTGCTAATATGGGTTCCAAATGAGGCTTAACTTTAAGTAATGCCCATTTTTCTTCACTGGTAAAATCCTAGACAAGTATGACAGATTTCCAATTCCAATGAACTGCACTATTGAATATAAATGTATAATAACTGGACCTCGGCAGTTAGAGAGCACCTATGCAAATCACACTGTCCAGTTATGAATTCTTACAGGTCAGAGGACCGTAAGTGTCTCATAAAATTATTCTGTGTGCACTTGCTGCCATAACCTCAGGCCATTGACCTTGGGCGGATGAGGCAACATTAGAATTATTCCAAGTGTTCCTTCACAAGGTGTTGTTGAGTGTTACTGGCACATGAAGATAGATGGCTCCAGGCTGAATGACTCTTAAATCATTTGGAGCCCACACCAGATCTTCAGCCCAGAACAAATCGGGTGGTTTTGTAAGCAATTAGCTTCATCTCAGTGGGCGTCGGGAAGTAGAGCTAAGAGATCATATCATTCTCCATTTCTCAGCCTCTCACACGACACCAGGTTAATGTAGATATTCCCTTTTTGAATGATCATGTATTGGTTTCCTTTCCAAGTGCAGTCACTTCCCACTTATCATTACTTTTTGTCCTGAGGAATGCAGGGAAGAAATAAAATTAGCAACTACAATCAAGCTGCTAATTTACTAAAATCAAGCAGTTTGAGGAATGAGAAAGCTATTGTATTCTTGTTTTAATTAGCCTGTTTTAACTTAAACCTTTCAACTTTGCAGTCCTGTGTTAATACCTGGATGCATGTCAAACCTCTGGATCACCCCCTGATCACCCCATGAAGGGCCAGGGAGTGAATATTTACTTATCCAGCTCCTCTGACCTCTATTGTTTAGACTATGGGTCATCTAGAGGATGACCATCACGGACCAATCCAGAGGCTAAGAATGCAGGACTGAGTGTTCTTAGGAATATACTTTTTACTATGGGAGCTCTGAGCTTTTCTTTCTTCTTTGGAACACTCTAGGTATTGCCTGGTGTTTCTCATTTGCAATCCATAAGTCCCATGAATAATTCTTTATTATTTATTTTTAACCAAAGCCCCCTGGCTCTTTTTTAGGGCTGTTCAACAACCCAGAGCCTCTGGAGAAGGCCATCAAGTTCCATCGAAGGGCTGACCCACAGAGTTGGCAGCAATGTGAGTCTGGTTCACCTGGGCTGAGTACAGATTTATACAGGACTATCTCATCTCCTGCAGAGGACAGAGGCAGAAAACATTGATCTTCATTCCATCCAAGTTTGGGCAATTATAAATAATAATGTTACTAAGCATAGGGGAACATTAAATAATTTATTATAATTACTTAAACTCTAGCCATTAGACACATTATTATATATTTGTTATATATTTCATAAGTTATAAGTATGTATGTGTATATATGTATTTGGCAATTGTTAAAGTAAAAATACATGTGTGTATATAGGTATCTATATGTTTGTATGCATATATACATTTATCAACATGCAACCTTTTTATAGCATATTGTTAGGGGAAAAAAGCTTAGTTATAAAAGTGTATTCTCAGCCATTATGATTTTGTAGCTATATAGCTAGAGAGAGAGAGAGGGTAGATAGATAAGTAGATATTATCTAAAATTATGTTCATCTAAATGTTAATAGTATTTGCCTCTGGGTGGTAAATTTAGAATGATTTTAACTTTCCTCTTTTATTTGTGGCATGAACTTTCAGCATTAATATTACCCTTTACATTTTGAAATAAAATATGCCACCTTTATTAAAAACATTAAAACATAAAACATAAATTAAAGAAGGAAAGCAGACAAGATTCTTAAGTGGACAGAAAATAAAGACCAAAATAACATCCCTAAACTATAAATTGACTGTGAAATGTTGAAAGGGAATAAAACTCCTAGGAAACATAAATTTTATATTCAATATATAATAATATATAAAATAAGAGAGACTCTAATAGGAAACTAAACTGCTTGCATTAGGTCTTTCTGTGAAAGAGCAAAAATCTGAAGGAGATTCGTGATGACTCTGGGTGAATCCCAACGGCCAGATGCAAAGCTGCTTGCTCTGCCGTCCACTAAACTGAACGTTGTCAATTTGTGATTAAAAAACAAAACCCTGTAAATTGATTTAATGGAATTTGATGCCAAATCTTCATGCGTCTACTATGTCACTAATAAGAGAAGTTTGACAAATTTTAGTTAGCAAATGAATCTTTATAATTCATGTAGAGAAAGAAGACATTATGTTAAAACAGACGCAACTGCAAGACCAGATAGAGGGCCATGGAGGGAAATAATTGTGAGCGGTGGAAGCGTAACTTCTCGCTGAGTAACCTGTTCATATCACAAGTCTATTTCATCAAAGGTTCTTCCCACATGGAACCACTGAGAAGTCACTGGGTGAGCAGGAATGTGTTTCTATTTTTACAGTGAGGAAATACAATAGAAAGTAATGTGTAATGCATGTAAAATAGCACAATCATCACTCATTTAAGAAAAGTCAGTTGATGTTAAAATCAGAGTTTTGTAAAAAGCTAAAGTTACGGGTTGAGTTGTGCACTCCCCGCAATTCCCATCACTGACTCTTGACTCCCAGCAGTAACCCAGCATGTGACCTGATTTAGCAGTGGGATGTTTGCAGAGGTTAACCAAGTTAGAATAGCACTAGGGTGGGCTCTGGTCAAATATGCCTGGTGATCGTACAAAAAGGGGAAACTTGGAGATAGAAACGGGAAGACCAGGACAAGACACAGGTCGCAGGCAGCCACCTACAAGCCAAAGATCTGAAACAGATCTGCCCTCGCAGCCCTCAGCAGGAACCAGCCCTGTGGGTACCCTGACTGCAGACTTCTAGCCTCCAGCACTGGAGGCAATAAATTCTGTTGTTAAGTCACCCGGTCTGTGGTCCATCGGCACTGCAAGCCTGGCAGACTAAAACAGCCAATATAAACCTTCCCTGAAGGTTTTACGTGAGACATTGTTTTTATTAAGGAATTTTTCACCAGTTTTCAGGCATGAACACTTTTCAAAATGAAGCTACCAAATATTTTAATACTTTTGAAACATATTCTTTTACTTTTTATGCCTTTAAAACATAAGGCCAGTATTCAAAAACAAGTTTGGAAACATGGTTAGACAGGAAGATACGGATCACCCTTGACTAATTTCTTATAAATCCATAAGTAAGCAAGGCATTTTGAGAAAAAAAATACCATAGCATTTCATCAGGTAAAAGATTACAAACAGAAAGAAAAAAAAACATAACCAAAGGCAACTAAATTCACAATGTAACATTCTCCTGAGGAAACCAATAAAACTATTTTCATTTTATAATCTGAGCACATTATGTGCTATTGAGTATTTTGGCTGTCTTCCCTCGGGATGCAGCTCTTTAATAAACCATCACGGACAACAGTAAAGGTGCACCAGAGATCCTCAGCAGGCTGCTTTGCATTCTGAAAGTTAGGTAATGACATTTCAAATATACTGAGTTGTAAACATTTTTTTAAATATTTATGTAAATTTATACATAAATACACACGACCTCAAGTGATATCTAAAAAGGGCATTTGACACCTGAAGACAAAGGCAAAACTACACAAAAGAAACTACAAGGGAAAGAACAAACAGATCCCCGTATTCAGAGTAAGAGACATGAGAAAAGCAGAGCTGAAATCATTTAACTGAATGAAATGTCATTACCTGAAATTATGAAAGTGTCATCGGCGTCACAGCATGCATTTGTAAAAAGCATCCTTAATCGTATCTCACCGTGGCGACTTCAACTCCGCATTTATTTATTTATTCAGCAAGGGCAATGGCAGATTCCATTGCACAAGTTCTTTTCTCTGAAATTAGAAAAAGGTAGGTGTAGAAGAAACCACAGTGAATTTACATACAATTATTGTAAATAAGTAATGCACTGATATGTATGTATAATCACTATGCAGAACATAGGACGTGCTACTGACTGAACAAGGGTGCTAAGGTGTGGCTGGAGAGCAACTTTTGAAAGATGGGTTGCGTATTATGTCTCTCAGGAGGTGGCTTTATGGCTGAAACCTGCGGCTGTGTGACAGTTTGGGAGAAGAGCCCTCCGCCTGGGAAACCTCACGTGCTGAGGTCCTGCAGGAAGAACTGGCTTGGTGTGGTAAAGGGGCAGAAGACAGGAACGGTGAAAAAATGGTAGCACAAGCAGCGGGCACTGAAAAGAAACAGATCAGGAAGGGCCTAGATAACATTGGCCAAGAGCCTGCATTAGCACAGGAGAAAACCAGTGGAGGGCTTAAATACAGGAATGGCTTTTCCTGATTAATGTTTTATTTAAGATCTCATTTATTTATTTTAGAGAGAGGGAGGGAGAAGGAGAGGGACAAAGACATCGATGTGAGAGAAATACAGATGGGTTGCCTCCTGCATGCACCCCAACAGGGACTGAACCCACAACCCAGGCATGTGCCCTGACCAGAAATCAAACCAGTGATCTTTTGGTTTGCAGGACAATGACAAACCAACTGAGCCACACTAGTCAGGGCCCTGAATTATGCTTTTAAAACCTCATCTTGGCTGCTCTGAAAGAGTGGATTGTAAGGAGGAAGAGTGTAATGATAGAAATCATTAGAAAATTGCCTTACTCACTGCTGTACTCCCAGTGTCTACCCAGCACATAATAGGTACTCAGTGTTTGTTAAATGAAGAAATGAGTAAATTCCTAGGTTACAAAGGACAAGTAACAGGAGTCTGTGGAATCGTGTTTCAAAATGAACAGTTTTTAAAGATATATACCTTTGAAATATATCATCTCAAATACCTCTGTGGGTTGCATGAGTCATGAACATTTCTGGAGATGTGAAATTGTGATTTGTGCAACCTCACTTAACTCATATTGATAAAATGCCCAAAAGAAAAGAAACAGGAAAAAAAGTTAGAAAATGACCCAACTATACCATTAATTTACAAGTCGTGTGAATCAGCAGTAGCAGCATATGAATTTTTAATGGACTATTACACTTCTCTGAAATTATACATCTGGTATGGATGTGTCCCTGAGGATAATGCAGCTTCTCCGTTAATGATGATTAAAATAGAAAACATATTTTACCTCATTAAAATTCACTTAACAAACAATCGTTCAGCCCCTAATTTTTCCAGGGACTGTGAAAAGCTGAATCCAGCCCAGTCCTTGTACTGCCTAGCTGAGAACAGCGCCCCCTTCAGGCATCTCGTGAACACGCCCACCCTATACCTCTCACTTTAGAGCCGCATCTTTCACATTGAAACCCAGGACATCCTTTCCACTTGATTTGCTCTTAGGAGAAGTGACAAGAGTTCAGCAACCTATTGTACCAGAAGAAAATGCTGTGAGCAAAAGTGCACTGTCGTCCCCCGCCCCGACGCACCCCGAAAGAGGATGGAGCACCGAGTGTAGGGAAATGAGGATATACAATACCTGGCAAAGCGGGGGGCGGGGGGTGGTGTTTAGCTTGGCCCAGAAAAAGACTGTTCTTACAGATGGCCCCCCAAAATCACCCAGAGCAATGTCTAAGCAGACCAGATCAGTTCTACAAACTATCTCGCTCCTCTGTCCTCTCCGCCCAAGTGGAGGCATTTAGCATTGCCTGGAGGAACGCTAAGTTGTTCAAAAAGGGGAATTTTAGGGAGGGAAAAACACCCATCATCGCCTGGCCCACCCTGCCGGTTCAGGCAGATCTGGTCCTGGGCCTGCCCATCCCTGGCCAGCCCTGCCCCGGCAGGTAGTGGGTAACCCTGGGCTCACAGGCGCCAGGGCCGCCTGGAAGGGTGGAATTCAGCTCCTTGAGCTTTAGCCTGGGGGTGACGAGGGTGATGCTGGCTGAGCTGAGTGCGGGGCCCTGAGCTGAGACCTAGGCTGGACATTGGGGATAATTGAGAACTTTAAACAAATACGTGGGCCTCTTTGCACTCACAAATGTTAAGTGAGCCTCCTGAGGGGGACAGAAAGAGAAGCTCAGTGAAACAGGAGAGGGGAGAACGGCCTGATGGAGTCTGTGCGGAGCGTGGCGTCAGTCACTGCTGGTGGGCAGCCACGGCTCCTCCTCCGCAGAGCTCCGTTTGGGATGTAAGCACTCCGTGTCCCGGTGAGTCTGGATGGCTTGAACTGTGAGGTGGCAGACACTGTGTCTTCTCCACACACTGTGGGCTGAGCATCAATGCCACCACGAAACCAGTGCCACCTGTCTAGGCATGATGTTCCATTTCCCTGGGTTTGGGAGCTGGGGAAACGGCAGGGAGAGATTCTCCATGTCCCAGGGCTCACAGATTTGGAAGGCATCAAAGATGGGGGCATTTTATATAGTCTGAAAAATACAGTCTCATAAGAGACATAAAATGAGCTAAAGTGTGATGTACGCAAAGTGTAAGTGACTGAATTTAGTGGGGATAGTGGTGGAAGACAGACAACTATTCTGTGAAATGACATTTTTATGATATATAGTGCATTGAATATTAAGAGGTTTTCCCTAGCAGTAACTGAGTATTATTAATTTGTTTAAATGTTAGCAATGACCTGATTGGAAAAAAATGTTTTAGAAAGATAATTCCCACTTCAGGTGACTTCTCCTAAAATAATCACTTACAGCAGTCACTTCCTTATGGTAAAGCCATCACGGAACAGTCCTGAAAAAGTGCGTTCCCAGGAGCAAAGGGGTGAGGCGAATGGTCCCAAGTGGGCCTAGAACAATGATTTCCAAGTAAAATCCAAGGGCGTTTGTAGGCTGAGTGTGATGTTCACTTTTCCCTTTTGTTTGCAGTTATGTTCACAATGCATTTCCACAGAACTGTGTTGTAGCCCCTACATTAATGTTTACAACAATACAGATAAAATATTAAAAACACAGAGAAGTTCTGTTGCCCTGCTGTAGATATGTAAATAGCAAAACATCTGAAATTGCCAAAAGCAAGTAGGTGGCGTGGTTCCTAGAAAATTTCAGTTGGATTGGATTTCTGAGGTTTTTCCACACTCTAGGTTTTAATGCCTAGAGTTCTGTTCTCTTTCATTGCTCTGGTGGAAGCGAGCCGCTGAATGCTCTATTTGCTTTTCCTTCGCAGATTCCATTTTCAATGGTTACCGCCCCAGTGACTAGCAGAGAAGGAAAGTAGGAGGGGCAGAGCAGGAAAGAAAGAATACTTAGTCCTTCAGTGCTTTGACTTTTACAACCCAACGGTTCTGCGTAAGTTATTGTCTATAAAACAGGCCCCCACCTCCTCTGTTCCTGAGCACCGGCTGTCGAACAGCACATATGAATAACAAATTTCTAGTCAATTTTATCACAACTTTATTGCCCTGTGTGGCCCTTTTCTGGGCATTGTATTGCTTTTCCACTTTTTTTCTGAGCTAATAAAAGAGGCAGAAATCTCTTTCCTACCTAAACAATTCAGCAGCAACTGTGAGGGTAATAAAAAGATGATTTATAATCCGTTTGAATAATTTCTTGAAGCAGGTTTAGAACTGTCTCATAAGTCTCAACCTAATGTGAAGTAGTGTAATTCATAAAACCCTAACACTAGATAAGCATGGAGAAGGAGGTCTAGGACAAAGTATTGTGTTACACCCAGGTGAGGTGATGCCTAAATTCACCTTGTCAAAAGTGTTCTCCGTCTTCTGCAAAACAGAATGAAATGAAAACACATCAGTGTTGCAATGTTCTAATAAATATTTTAGAAAGTCTTGCCGGTATGGAAACTGATCAAAGAAAGGCCAGAAAATTTATTATCCAACGTGAGAAATCTTAATAATTTTTCTGGAACAACATGGATAAAGCCAGGACGATCCCTAGCAAACCAGGATTTATTGTCACCATGATAACTCCTTCCCAGAAACGTGACTTTCCTCTTCTGTGCCTTCAGAGTCCCTTCTGCACGTGTCCTCTCCCTCCGTAACATTCTTCAGTAATTTCTGAAGTAGTTTCAGTAGTTTCACATCCTCACTGCAGTGAGGATGTGTTCCTAATTTTTCTCCAGGTCTATAAAACTACACAATCCGTTCTGTCTGTGTCTCCCTTACCTCGACTGTCGTCACTAGGATTGCCAGTCTTTGAACCAGCTCAGCTAATTCTGGCCACATCTCTTTATACTCCTTCTATCTCGGTTGTGGTTCTCGCCGATCTCTGCTCCACTGGTGCCTTTGCCTCACTCAAGTCCACGCGTGTGTGAGGACTCTCCCCTCCAACGTGAGGAATCTTTGACAACCCGGCCAGAAGAGGCCTCCTCTCTTTTGTTTAAAATGCTATGTAAGATTGTACTTTACATTTCCCCAGTCACTACTCTTCCCAAACAGTACAGGGACGTCCAAGTCACTGAAGCCAGTATCGTTTTGCTGTCTCCGTCATAACTGATCTTTCTACCCTTTTTGACACACTTCCCATGTAAGGTAGCGTATCACCTGGCTATTCCCCTACCTTTTTGGTTATTCCTCTTCAGACCCCTTTGCTACTTGCTTCCCATGTGTTAACCTCGCAACCCAGTGTAACCCCGGTGTTCTCAGGTATGGACCGTCTTTCTTTCTGAGCTAAGCTCGCTCTACAGGTGATCTCATCACTCTCACTGCTTCGGGTATCACACAGAACCCAATAACGCCTCCCTTTATATCTCCAGCTATTATGCCGCCCCCAAGCTCCAACCCATCTACCCAATAACAGTCTAACGGATGTCTCGTGGATGTCGAAGGAGCACCTTCAATTTAGCAAAGTCTGCTCTCCCGACACTCCCTGTTCATGTCCAGACTGCTCCTCTCTCAGCCATCCACATCTTACTTAATGGCCACAATTCCTTCCGTTTCTGATGCTGAAAACCTTTTGTTTACTCTGACTTTTCCCCCCTCAAATGCCTGTTCAGTTTCATCAGCAAACCCTGTCAGCTGTACCTTAAAAATAAATAGAGAATTCCATCCTTTCTTACAAACCAGCAGGCACTGCTCTGCCCAGAACACCATGTTCTCTCCTCAGTTATTGAAACAGGCTCCTGGCTGATCTTCCCACTTCTGTCCTTGCCTCTGGAGAATATTCACCACGCCACGGTCACGGTGACCCTGTTAAAGTGTCAGGCTTGGCGAGTCACTCCTCCAGTGTCTTCCTGTTTCAGAGTGAAAGACAAATACTGCCCTGTGACTCACTTGAACGCTGGAATGTGCACATTCTGTGTCTTATTATCTCTTTAATCTTCCCTTTTTTCCTCCCTTCAGCCTCCTTTCTGTGGGTGGAACACATCAGACACACTCCCTCCCTAGTGACTTTGCACTTGAATTTTCTTCTGACTGCGGTGCTCTTCTCCTGCATCCACAGGTGTAGCTAGCTAGCTAGCTCTCTCGTCTCCTTCAGGTCTTCGCTCCAAAGCCACATTCTCAGTGAGACATCTCTTCATCTCAGCATCATTTCACTTTGCCCTTGTCTGATTCTGCCACTGGGTAACAAACACATTACATATTTCACTCAATTATCTAGTTTATTTTCTGTCTCCCACCACCTGAATATAAGCTCCCCAAGAAGACAGGCTTTCTCTGCCTCATATTCCCATTACACATCCATCCATCTGAAACACAGAAGACAGCTAATTAATATTTGTTGACCATGTTGAGGAAAGGAAAAGCTCTTCTTAACTCTATTTTTTGTTGTCACAGTCCTATTTTTGTGCTTCCACTGAGATCCAAATCCCTTGGCAGGGTTGTAGATACAGGCCCGTTTTCTACTTTCCTACCTTCATGTCACCCTGCAGCCGACTCCCGTCTGCCAGTCATCCTCCACATTCACCGAAATGCCCCGTGATGTCCACGCGGCCCACGTCCAGCCACTCTCTCTCTAGTCAAACGTTCCAGTCCTGACTATATTTGTAATTTTAGAATATTTCACACACTTTACCACTTCTAACCCTTTTGTTGACTTCAGTGACCCTATATTCTCCATGGTTTCATCAACAATTTTGTCAGAATTTTACCAGTGTCTTTTGCCAAGTCATCCCTTATCTACTGTCTCAACAACAAGTTCCCCCGTGCATATGACTTGTCGCCTATTTTCATAGCACTAAGTTCCATCCATCTGATAAAACAGGCACTTACATCTATCTGTAGGCAATGAACTCCTCAGGGGTGGAAGGGGAAAGCGCACTTCGGCCTGCATAGCACAGTACTTGTTTCAGTCTCCCCATGGCCATTACCACTGTTCTGTAACAAACAAGCAATTAGAAGAAATGCGAACTTGGTGGCAGGTACAACCTTTTCCCAGGGAAGAAATTAACCTGTATTATATGCCCAGTTGTCTTTCAACTGTACATACAGTTTAAATACTGGAAAACTTTTTTGGGACAGGAATGTACATACTCTTTCTGTGTCATAGATGTTTTAAAAGAACACACATTTATTCAAAGCTGGGTCTCTGCTTTTCATTAATTCAACACTATGTTATGAATTGCTACAAAAGTGCTTATTTTTTATTTCCTTCATAATCTGGGAGGTATTTCATTATTTATTTTACCCTTAGATAGATTTAACTAATGTCCCATTCATTATCGTTCCTCAGAGAAATATGACATGTATCTATTTATTTTATCAAGATGTGATGCATGTTGCAAAACTGATGTCTTCAGAACTTTGAAAAATTAAAAAGAAGAAGGAGGATTCTGAAAATCTCTACAGAGGGTTACAAATAATTGCTTTTTCTCTCATGTAATTGTCAGTGAGGCTGATTTTTCATTTTATTCGCTGTCTTTTTTTTCTGCCATGGGGTCACAAATAAATAGAAAAATAGAAACAATAAAATCAGTATGTATATAATTGAACATAAAATAAATATGACATTCTTATTAAATGTGACTTCAATTTTCTCAACTAGGTACATGAGAAATCTAGAGACATCCCTTCATCCTTGCTTTAATATGCTGTTCCTTATATCCTGGTTGAAGCATAATCCAAACAAAGGTTCCAGTATTTCTCCACGCCAATAATAAATAGATAGGCCATACTTTCTTGGGTAGGGAAAGTACTTCGTGTGAACGATCAGGTGATATTGTGATATGATGCCCATGTTAGCACATCCAGATTATACCACGGCCCTTTCGGAAACTGAATTCCAAGGTGGACCGGTGAAATTGTGCCACATAGAAACATTGATTTAACATGATTATTACAAGAGCTAGTCTCCACTAATCCACAGTCTGTTGTCATGATTTACACATTCTCCACTACAAGGAAACATGGGTGGGTGGAGCAAAGAGAAAGAGGGAACCAGGACAGAAAAGGCATGAAGAAGTGGGCCCCGCCTTTTCAATGACCCCACTGAGGGTCAGTGTCCAGTGACTCACAGTCCAATGGGCGTATTATTACAGAAGGATTTTGCTATCAAGTGGAGAACGAAATTCATAAGAAAAGTCTCCAAAGACCTCCTCTGAAGATAAATAAAACAGGAAACAAACTATGCACCCAAATTGGATTGGTAGTGGTCAGTAACACAGAAGCTAGAGAATGAAGATTGCCTGATGACAAATGTTACTGACCACAGTGCACCCCAAACACTCGTCCTTACGCAGTAGCCAGAAGTGGGAACTTGCTCTAAAAGCCCACGTGATGCAGAGGCACTTGAAGAAACATAAGGTGCCACCATTATCCTCCTTAAAAACTCTTGACTTGAGGTCCCCATCTTCTAGCAAAAGTTGAACATAAAATTTCTCTGGAAGAGAATATTTCCAGTAAAGCTACTCTGCTCATTACTCATGCAGATTGAGAACAAGCAACTAAGAGTTCCCAAGTACCACCAAGAACACAGGGAGGCAAGTCACCAGGAGCCAGCATCGGCACAGACGTTACACAACTAAATAGGCCAACAAAGGCATTTTGAGGATGAAAGTGTCAGAGCATATGGAACGGCTAAATAGAAAATGATTACTGAGATGTGAGGTGGCATATATGAAAAGAATCAGATACAACTTCCAGAAATGAAAAACTGTAATTGTTGGAATTAAAAATGAAGCCTCAATAGATGGGTTAAGCAGAAGATAACACACAGTTGAACAAAGAATTGTTGAACGGAAAGATTTATCTGAAGAATTTAAGAATTCAGTATAGGGATGGATTGGAAAGGCAGTGAAAATTATCCAGAGATACTGAGCATAAAATATGTCATATCCATCTTACTGGAGTTTCAGAAGAAAGAGACAACATTGAAAAGAAAATGTTTGAGAGTTTTCCCAAACCACTGAAATTACTCTTAATCATGTCATTTGAACTAATTTCATTTCAAAATCTGAAACATAAATCTATTGAATCAAAGACATGAAAAAATTTTAAAAATTGTTTATCAGTCTAACCATGGCACTATTCTTGTTATCTCAATTATTTATCCAAAGTCTGAAGGTGAATATATCATTCAAAAAACAAATGATGGTAGCAAGCAAGATTAGTGTGAGTGTTTTAAGTAATATTTGCATATTAATCTTAATAGACATGATTCTATAGAAATTAATATCTAGCATTTCCTTTGTATTATAATAAAGAAAAGGTGTGTATTACAGCAAGGTTGTTGGAATGATTTTTTTGTCCACAAGAAAGAATTTATCTTTACTCATTAAAAATGTTCTCTATGTTTTATAATTTCTGTGTGGCTGTACCCTTTGCTTCTACACACAACTATCCACATTTGATTCAATGAATTACCAAAATGTTTGATACAGTCAGTAGAGCTGGGGATTGTAAACAAGTTTGGAAGCTCCAGTAGATTCTGATATACTGTAAAGCTACCCTCCATTCAAATTCATTCACATCTGGTATGTTCTTTGCTTCCAACAAAATAAATCAGAGTAATGTAAGCTTGTAATATTTTATCCATGTGCTTTGTCAAAACAACAATACTTTAGTTGCTAAGTAATTTGATATAAAGCCTGCTGATGACTTTGATTATCACACATGTTTCCAACAATCCTTTAACTTCCTCTAAAGATGACAATTGTTACTGATGTGATCAGTGTAACATTTATTTAAAGAGGAATTATCAAGATTATATACCGCTGTAGAGCTACAGTTGAGCAGGTGACATGGAAAATACATCTGACCATAAAGATATGCAGAGAGCTAATACACTGTTAAGAAAAATCTGTACCTAAACTTTAATTCATCATGACACTCAGAAATGTCTACTGAATAAATGTACAAATGAAAAGTAATTAATTAAACTTAAAGTGTATTACTTAAAGAAAATTATGGTGATTTGTGTTCTCCTTTAGATATCTGAAACATAACTACATCATTGTAAAATGCCGAACCATTAAAATTGCTATTTATTCCATGTACCAGAAATGTTGTAAGCGTATTAAATATATTAACTCATTTGAATCTTAAATCTCAGAAGAAAATATTACTATTACATGCATTTTAAAGAAGAGAAAACTTAGGTATAGAAAAATGAAACATGTGGTCCCATTAACAATTTTATTTGTATTTTTAATAACACAAAGGTGACTCAGCACTCTGCACATAGGTTGGTGCTACATGCTGATCAAGTTTTATGACTCCTGGGAGGTATTTATGTGTTCTAATCGTGAATTTTTTTCACCATTCCCTCTCTCACCTTTTCATTTTGTTTTTTTAAGAAAAGAGAAAATTTCATGAGGTGATTCTGGTAAAGCCCTCAATGCCTTAGCTCAGTGTCTGCCAAGACCAAAAAGGGACTGCTCTATTGTGTCTATGATGTTGCTCTTAATGCAAAAATTAGGATAACACAGAAGTCCTCTGTAAGTTCTAAGCAAAGTCCTAATCATTTTTAAGTTTTGGGTAGGTTCCTTACAAATGTATTCCTGGAATACAGCCTTTCTATTAGCAGTAAAGTCACTTTTTATTCCTTTGAAATATAGAACTGCGCTAATGTGTGGAGGATGGATGACCGAAGGGTGCACAAACAGCTGCTCTACTGCAGGTAAAATGAAATTACTTTAGATGGGGTGGGCATGAGTCGCCCCAGAAGGCTGTAAGGCAAGATACAGTGTCAGCTTTCATAAGAAGCCACGTTTAATGGATGCAAAGGAGCTGGGCAGAATCGTAGCACGTAACTCTCAGAGAACTTGGCAGCTCAAGATGGGTAAATCTTAGAGAGGAAGAGAACAGAAGGAAACTTTAAGTACTTGTTTGACAACTGAACAAAATCAGTCTTCATTTGTATGCAACTGCGAACAACTGCAGGTCATCCTTGGTGGGCCTTTTTAACCAGACCTGCACATGTGGATAGCGATGTTTTCTATAGCATGCTACCTATTAACAAAGGAAGATGATGAACAGGTATTAACTTCTACTTTTACCCCATTGCTTTGGACTTTTTTCCACAAAAATTCTTAAATTCAAAAATATCCTTCAGGTGACCAAGAGACAAGTGAAGTCACTACAGGTTTCATGACCCTGAAAAGATACATACACCTCATGATTACATGAGAACAGAGTCCAATGGCAGACAAGACACTCGCTGTTTAAGGCATGGATGAATTATATTTGGATCGTGGCTGTGTTCATCCCATAGTATAACATGCTGTCTCAATGTACTCAAAGTTTTTGCTGTGCTTGTAAACAACTGTTAAAATCAACTCACTTCCATGCAAAGGTAAAAATCACACCTGGACAGAGACTGTTTCTCCTTGAACTTGCAAACAATATCCCTCCTAAACCCCTGTTACGTGAGGAGAGGAAACTAAATAATGCAAATGCCTATGACTCAGGGGAGGTGACAAGAATCTGCCTCAATGGTTTAAGCATCAAAGGAAAAGACACACCCTGCTCTAGAAGAATCTGTAAATCATGTTGAGTGTTCGGTTACCAGCAGGCTGCACATCCATCCAACATCACCTACTTGTTTTGTGATAAATTTTATGAGGGAGGAGAAAACAAAATTAAATGATCTGGGTAATACGACAATTAACACTTATTTGTTTTCTGACTTCTTTTTCTTCAATGGGAAATGTCTTCATTTGTATGACAGAGTAGGTCTCCTCTTTTCTCTGCCTGGAGGGCTTGGCCAACTCTCTCTTCAAGTGCTTTTAACTCCTGATTAATCGGCAATTGGGTAAAATTATATTGTCCATTGAACTTGAGGCTCTATATATTCAATTTGGGATGAATTGCCTTCAAAACAAATAAAACATTAGTTGGGAGTAACAAAAAAGTGCTTTATGTGATCTAAAAGGTCTTTTTCTTGGGAAATGTAATGATCACATTAACAATAAAACAGCAACACAAAAGTGTGAACAATTTGTCTTGTGAAGGTCCCTTGAGAACGCTGTGGAGAGCCGGAAGAAAAAGCTGTCTGCAGCGCGAGGTCCTGGGAGGCAGTGGCGTGTTTCATTACGACACTTGCTGGCAGCTCCTCGGTTGTGCTGAGAAGTGATGGTGTCCCAGCAAGCCAAACAAATGTGTTGCCTTTCTGGCTTTTTGGTTCTCTCCCCTCTGGCCATGCATCTCTCTTTTCCTAAAGTTGATGTAAGTAGTAATTCTTCACATTCTTGTAACAGCCTTAGACTAACAAAAAGTAAAAATAAGTACCTTAAGATTGTCTTATCAACGACTGCTTTAAAAATTATTAAAGAAAATATATAGGAGTGAATGTTTATGATCTACTGGTAGTGGACAGTGACCTGTATGTGACCATGGGCCAAAGACTTTCTAGGATTTAATTCTTTACAGGTAGAACTGGAGGGAGGTATTATGATAATACAGCTAAATATACCCCTTTCTATGAAAAGAGCCCTGCACTATAGTTCTCTAATTTTTTTATGAGAAAGCCAAATATATTTTCCATAGTGATGAGTTAGAAATGTTGAAGCAAATGATTCCATTCACAACAGCAATGAGAATAAACATTGTTTTTAAAAACTGATAAAACTGTAAGAAATATTCTAGAAAATTTTCTGAAAACTCACAAAACTTATTCAAAGAGGTATTGAATTATTAGACAAGTATTCCACACACTTGGATGAAAAGATTAAATAGTGCAAGTTATTTCTATTCAAAATATACCAGCTGCATAGAGACCATCTATCTTATTAACTTATTTTTTTATTATGTTTTGCTTTTTTGCAAAACCTTTTCATAGTCTATTGTCTTCATCTAGAATATGTTTTTAACTATATCATGGAATTAATTTCTCAATATTTTAATATTTTCAGAAAAAAAGATTATAGGGAGATGAGGTAAATGTGCTTCAGACATTTTCTTTAGTTACTGTTTTGTTTGATCATATATCATAGATTTGTGTTCCCTCCACATGACATTTGGTTTGAATTAATTCATACCTGTTTATTAGGTTCAAGCAGCCCTGGCTAATATCTGTACTTTATCACAAAAATGAATTTTTCAATTTTATACATACATGCACACACACACACTACTAATTTTCTACAAAGCCTTCTTAAAAACAAGTCTAGTCTAATCCCAACCATGCAAACTAAATCCTACCAAGTTTACCTTTACCTTTAAGTCAGGGCCCTAGGGTGTATTAGGGGTCCAATTCCATTTCAAGTCTCAGTTTTGATAATAGAGATGCTAAAAAAACTTCCTATTTTCATCTGAAAATTTCTGTCAACTCTTTATATGGAGATTTTGGTCTGATTTTGCAAATTTGGCACCCCATGGACTCTATTCCTTTCCTTTTCGCTATTGACTGAAATTTGTCTTGCCCTGGACTTCCTACTTGCCACACATGTATTCCCATCAAGTTCTTGGAGGTGTACCAGACTCCTGTTAGGGTACCCATTCTTCACTTTGAACCTGCCCTCTCAAACTTTTCCCCGGGCTTGGTAGCATGCACCTTTGGCCAGAGGGTACACTTTTAGCATTCTTGTCAAAAATGAGAATGAGGATTTCAGGCTGAATCATTTTTGGAGATTTCACTAGCTATAAACACCTCTCATGGACTAGTCATCAACTCGTGCCTATGATGGCATCATGACCTAAGTATCACAGGAACTTTTCCCCCCAGGACTAACACTACATCCAGCTCCACTCAGGCCCTGTCCGCCTCTACTAGACCATCCGAATTCAGGTTACAGCTTCTCCTAGGCTCACCTGTCCTGTTGCATTTAAAAACATCATGACTGATAACTCTCAACTATGACAGCAAAAGTACAAATGCAAGTAAATCTGTGTTACTTTAATAAGATTGTGTCATACAATTTAAAATGCAAAGCCATTCTACATCAAATTCTGCCATTAAGGTACAATAGTTATGGTTGGTTAAAAGATTAAGAATAAAAAATAAATACTGCATCTAAATCTTCAGAAGTGTACCTACGTGAGCACCAAAGACAGACACTGGGGACATCTAAGCCTTTCCAACGGGAGAAGATACCTTCGCCGTAAGAATCTGGGTTTTTATGGACCAAACCACAAGACTGTCTCCAGTGTAGCAATGAATGAGGATATAATCCCCTTCACCTGTATCCTGGCCTGTTGGAAATATCATTCCCACTGTTAAATGGAGGATCTGATTATCTTAGATATCATTTGTCATTTGATCCACCTAACTTGTTTTGTTCTACATCTGTGCTCCTCAAGGGCTTTCTATAACCTACTGGTACAGATCAAATGTGCTGATCATGCCGACTCAGTCGTTTTAATCTCTGTGACAATTGCATTTTTTATTACGAATTAGTGAAGTGGTTTTTATTGTTAAACAAATAAAATTGTCAGCCTAAATATCGCAAATTGTGTCGATGCTCTGTGTCTAATTGTTATCTTCCCTTGAAACCAAAGACTAATAATGTGTTTGTGTAAACGTTTTAAAGATTTAATGAAACCACTTGCTGTCGATAAGGTTTCAAAACATTTTGCATTCCAAAGCAGAAATAAGATAAATAAGTACTTAAATAAGATAAATGAGTAATGCTTAAACCCTCTGGACATAGGATTCTTAGCTGCAATCATTAGGTATGATTCACCATGCATATTGGTGGATAATGGTACAGAATAGTAACATTTCAAAGCTTTATAATGGTAATAATAAGAGAATCGAGCCTAATGAATATTTAGGTTTTCTACATAACACAGTGATATAATCTGCAATAATGGCAGTTTTATTTCTTCCTTTCTTATCTTCATATTACATTTTTTTTCTTGCTTCACTGCATTTCTAAAGATTTCTGATACAATAAAGAACAGAAGCAGTGAGAACAAGCAGCGTTATTGTTCTGTTCGCGGACTCAGAGGTGAGCTCTCAGTATTCCATCATTAAACGTGGTATTTGTTGAGGAGGTTTTCGTTCATACTACTTACTGTGTTAATAATGTCCCATTTTTATTTCTATTTTATTAAGAGGCATTCTTAAAATCATTGTTGTGAATGGATGTTAAATCTTATCAAATGTTCTTTCTGCATTTCAGAGGTGACCATATGGATTTTCTCCTTCACTCTTTTAATATGAATTATCCTGATTGATTTTCAAGTGTTAAACAACCTTATAATCCTGGGATAAACCATAGTTGGTCTTGGCATGTTACTATTTTTAATATATTGTTGGATTGAATAAGTCAATACTTTGCAAAGGAATCTCGCATCTGCATTCATGGGTAAGACCAGCTTTCAATTTTCTTGTGGTAGCTTTGTCATTTTAGTTTCAACTTTTTGCTTGCCTCACAAATGAGTTGTAGGATAGTTGCTACTTTCTCTTCTCTGAAAGAGTTTTTGTGGAGTTATGTATCTCTAATGTGAGCTAGAATTCATAAGTGAATTATCTAGAACTAAAGTGTTTTGCATGTGTATGAGATTTTAAGCTCAGACTCATTCTTTAATAGCTATGAGATTATTCACTTACTCAATTTTGGTTTTTGTCAGCATTAAGAATTTATTTTTTCTAAGAATTTCTCTATTTTATTCAACTTTTCTTAATGATACATCAATACAAATGTTAGAAGTGATGTGAAGCAACAGAATTTTTATACAGAGGGCCAGTTTCAACTGGTACAACCACTTTGGAAAACAGTTTCATATTTTCCATTATAACTGAACAAGTTTATGACCTTTGGCCCAGTAAGTTTACTTCTTGGATTACCTCCAGCAGCAATGCATGGATATGTGAACCGAGGGAGATGCACCCAAATATTCAGAGCAGCATCATTGATAATAGTTCCCAGACCGGACACAACCCACGTCTGCATTAGCACTGGCACAAAGAAAAAGGGACAAATTGTGGCATAACCATGGAACACTATATAACAACAAAAAAGAATGGCCCACACATGTGCAAGGACATGAATGAATCTCAGAAATTTAATTCACAAGCTTCTAAGAATATCTGCAGTTATTGTTAGTTCTTTTGATTCATCGAGGTTCTATTATTACCTGTGTAACAAATGATGACAGGAGTCTCAACTCCTTACCTATAGAGAAGAAAAGGCTCTATTATTTATCAGTTGCTACTCTCAACTGGGCAATGTTGACTGTCCCTTTACAGCTGGCTACTTGGTCTCTTGGCAGCATATTGTTTCAAACCTAGAATTCTGCCATCACTTTAAATGTCTCATCTTCACTTTTAGAAATCTCGTATCACCTTTAGAGCTCTCGCCCTTTCCCCAGTGCAGAGCTGGTCTGTGGTCTGGAGCGGAAAGAGGGCCGTAGTCTCATCAGGCACTTCTCTGCCGTTGCTGCTCTGCGGCACTTGGTGTGCGGAAGGGCAGTGAGAGGGCCCAACAGAAGGAACAGGCCTCTAGCCGAAACACGCTCGCCAGAGAGTTATGGGACCCGTTCTGCTAGACTGCAGCTGGAGTGGCTCGCAGGCAGGAATTTCACCTGCACTCTTTGGGCCGGCACATATGGAGCCGGAAGGCACAATACTCTATTACCAATAGGTGGTTAATTTAGAGACTCAGAGGGGGCACACTTGTGACTTGGTCTTTTTATCCCTTTTTCATCTGGAAGCAAAAGTTTTCTTTGTGCTCATTTATACTGCATTTATTTTATCTTGATCATAACTCACCAGCCACTAAAGGACTTCTTATATATAACATCTGTCATGAATCTTGTCTATGTTCACACGCTAGGCATTTACTTACCTAATTAGTATTCATTTACTGTTTTTAACATTTTTTATCTATCTCGGTTTGTTTTCTAGTCTTTTTCTAACAGAATTGCAATTGCTTAGATAACACAAAAACTCACACTGGTCTATGAGGCAAAAAAAAAGAGCATTGATCCAATTTACAATGTAATATTGTTGTGTCCAATTATTGTATTAGACACAGTGCATTTGGAAGCTCAGTTTCTTCCCTACTAGGAAGGTGCAGGGAGATGGGGTTTTTCTGTTGTAATGAAGTGCAAGGTTCAGAGAAGGCAGTTCATTCATTCAGTGTCAGGGAGCTGTCATATTCGGGAGCCTGGATATGATCAAAATCTCTCTGGCATCAAAATCCATACAAGCCTACCTAAAGCACTAGTCATTAAGTGGAGACTTTTATTTTTATTTGTTTTTTTACTTATTCTTGCCTAGAATAAAATGCAATGCTGCTCCAAGTGCTGCATAGGACATTTAATATATTTATAATTACTGTATTATATTCTATGGTCTTTTATAAAATTATGTATATTTTAGCTCTTGGTTTCTGGTCCATACTATTTCAGAAATATTGATCTCTAATAACCTTTGCCATCTTCTGAGAAATTCTCACATGAACTATATTTTGAAATTGAATTATCTTAATAAGTTGCAAACACTAACCTGATTCAAGGGGTAAAGACTGCATTGGCTTCTGAATATTATGTTCTATTATATACCCAAAGCTAATTACTATACATTTAAAATAAGGTAGACTTTAACTTAAATCTTTTGAGTTAAGGCAATATTTGGTAAAATGTTTCTCCAATCAATTTAATTACCATCGTCAAAATATAATGGCAGTTGACAACTATAGCTTTGGAAATACAACTTCAGCTATAATTTACTGTGGTGCCCCTTTACAAAAAACTGTGAAACCAGAAATGAAATTATTTTACACCCTGTTTTGACTATTGTAGCAGGCATCATATAAATTCTGAACAAAACAGATATTTATATACACTTCGATTACAAAGGTCAATCAAATGTTGTAAGGATGATAAAATTTGATTTTATTACACTAGAAATGGAAGTGGGTTAATAAATATTTTTACTTATTTATAAAAAAGCAACTTTTGATTTATTGATAGCTTTCCTCCTAGTTTTCTTTCAATATAGCCATGCTGGGAAAAGAGGGAACTTAATGGCCCATCACTGGCTCTGGCAGTTCGTAACTTAGTCTTTGGGGTACAGCATGATCCAGATTTTTCCCGAGGCATAAGCTATAACTTGGGAGTAAATGAGTCAGTTTTGGAAGCTGTTTTAACTCTTTCAGAAGGCCAGAGCATCATGAGTGCACTGGTGCAGAGTTTATGAACTGACAATTATATGCTTGAAAAATCAAGCTCAGTGACTAATTTGGAAAACATTTTGAAACAATTTTCTAAGCATGTGCCTATCACTTAATGAAAACTACTTTTGTAACTTCCAAGGATTTTATAAATTTTCTTTAAGACAGATGCTAACCTATCTATAGTAAATTAACTTATGAAATCTTACATAATATAAAAATGAATCCTCACACTTCATTTTCATGCACTGTTTGTGATACAGTACAGATTAGAACATCCTAAGTACAATTTTTACTTGGAAAACTATTGGCAGAATTAAATGTGTTTTCTAGCATAATGGTTTAAAGTAAAATGAGAACGGCACTTGATTAAATTGAATGTCAACCTACGTATAATTTCATTATATTGAGGACTCTTCGAATAGTACATGAGGACTGGAAATTTTATCCTGTGAAATAACTTGCATATCTAGTTAATAGTAGGTTGCCCCACTTCGCAACTGATGGAGACAAAGCAAGAAATCCGAAGGAACATGTAATCGCTTATGTTCAAGGTCCCAATTTCATAGAAAATCTCTAGCTTCTGGGAAATCACAAAGCAGAAATCACTGAAAATTATTTTGTACAATTTCATATGTTCAGTTCTCCCAATTCTGATTCATAATATGCTTAAATAAATGATAGTTAAATCATTTTCAAATAGTTATAAGTGATTTTTTTTAAATAAAATCAAACATCTGTGCTTTTAACAAATAAAGGAAAGAGATTCCAGTTACATAGAATGATTGCTTTGGTGGATAACCAAGAACTATAATTTGTCACACTGGGTTTCAACATGTTTCAATTGTATGGCATATAAATACAACCATTTAGTAGTCCCACAGTGAAGAGATGAAGCTGGCTTTTCTAAAGAAAGTAAGATGGGTTTTACTACACATTCACCCAGAAGAAAAGACAACCAATACATCTTCTCCCTGCTCTCTTTCTCTACTTTTCACATCTTTCAAACATATTTTTTTTGCATGTTACTATTAAGCGTGGGAGCACTTTTCCAGTAAATGTACAACTGTTGGTGGCTAGCATTGAATTCCTGTTCTTCCTTCCACATTTACACCCTCTTGTCAGCCTACTGATTGTGACACAGGTGCTAGTCCTTGGCTCCTCTTTGGCATAGGCTTTTGTGACTTAATGCAGTACTCTTGGAAGTCAACTGTCTTGTGATTTCAAGATTATTTCCTCTGCTTTGAAGTTCGAGAATCTGTTTTGGTACTCAAAGCCAAGAATATTATTCATCATCAGAATGTGTCAATTTAAACGTCTATTTTGGGGAAGGGGCAGGAGCACAAAAATGAAAAATCAGGACTTAACATCAATCCATTAATACATCAATGTTGCAATATTAAAAATTTACTGAGAACAATGGAAGTACTTCTGTATGGGGTAAGAAAAAATGAAAAACTAAAAGCGAAGTTATTATTGGGGAAATGTGTCTGTACTCTTTCTGTGAGTTTTAAGTACTTGACTGATCTGACCAAATAGTCAACTAAAAGACAATTTTAAAAAAATGCCAGTGGCATTGCCTCAGAGATCTATCAAGTAAATAGACTCACCTATAACTTCTTTTATGAACTATTGCTGTTGAGGTGGAAAAATATAAATTCTTCTATGTCTATGAAGAAAACTTATTCAAGGTTCATCATTTCTTTTGTCAGCTTAAGAAACGTCCAAACCTGGAAGAATTTTTATGAGTTTATTTGAGCCAAGATGATGACAATTGCCGGGAAGCAAAACCCAGGAAGAGCTGAGAAAATGCTCTGGAGAATAGCAGTTCTGCACCTTATCTACACATTACAATCAAACGAGGAGGTGTAAGGGGGTTACATGAAATCTGTTAGCGACAGATTAGGAAGGGGGGAGAAAGCAAAAGTGGGGGGGGGCCCTGGGAGTGGATAAAAAAATAAAATGATAGACAATTTTACACAGGTTGGTAAGGAGCATTAACCACCAACAATGAACATGATAACAATAACAATGAGGAGATTTGTGGTCCCCCCCTCCCCCATGCAGAGCCTGGGCTTTGAGGGGTCCTGAAAAAGGAAATCTGGCATTCCAAAGGTATGTTATCTTAGATACAAGATGAACACAGACCACAGGTTCAGTGAAGGTAAAGATTGGCCTTTGTTAGGGAAAAATACTGTCCTGGGACATGACTACCAGTCACGACCTGCTTTTAGTTAGAAAGTTCTTAATTTCAGACCATCCTAGGTGGTTACTGTAGGTCTCTTGAGCTTGTAAGGCTGCCACACAGGTCTCCCCTGAGCTCGTCAGGTTTAGCATTCGGTCCCTTTTCTTCCACACTTGTACCTCTGTGATTGTAAGTAATTTGCCCTGTAAGTTTTGCAAGTGATATTAAACTGAGAGAAAATTCTTTTGATGAATCAAAGAAATAGCCTGACCTTCCCTGAGTTACAGCTTTTGTCTGTCATTTTTTTTTTATTTTAGATTGACGCTTTTGAGGCACCTGAGTCACCAACTGGAGTTCACATTCCTCAGATGTATCTTTGTTCAGCCACTTAGTTACTCTTAAACTTCTTAAGCAGAAGTAACTTCATGCAGGGAATCTCTTTGTCAAATGTCTTCTGTTTTTAAAAAACAGCATCGATTTTCGAAAGCTCTATTTCCAGTTTTTTCTTTTCATGAAAACCAAGAAAATTAGACACATGCTTTAATAAAAGTTGAAAGCTGACTACTGAATTGCTGCCAGAGAATTCATAATACATGTCTGCCGAGTGTCTCAATAATCCATTCTCTGAAACTGAAAGAGGTGAGCAATCAGTGGGTATGAGTATCTACATTCCATGTTCATTTATGTTTGTGAGGAAGTATGAGGAGGATTATTCGATAAACTTACTGTTTGGGATGAAGGAGTGGAGGGGCACATTGCTTTGAGAAGATACAGGGGGATGGTGGAGCTTGGGTAGACTGTTTATGACATTGATATTTCAGTGAACATTAGTAAGGCACCTATTTAAAATAAGTAAACAGTCACAGATACTTCCTATGTATTGAAACACTCATAAACTTTTGTATATTTTATTACAAAAGGGAAATTACACAAATATAAGAGACCATATAAAATAAAGAGACCATGTTAAAATAAGTAAACAATCACAAATACTTCCTATGTATTGAAACACTCATAAACTTTTGTATATTTTATTACAAAAGGGAAATTACACAAATATAAGAGACCATATGGGGATATATCTATATCTATCTATATCTATCTATCTATCTATCTATCTATAGATATAGATATCTATCTATCTATCTATCTATAGATATAGATATATCTATCTATCTATATCTATCTATCTATCTATCTATAGATATAGATATATCTATCTATCTATAGATATAGATATATCCCCATATGGTCTCTTATATTTGTGTAATTTCCCTTTTGTAATAAAATATACAAAAGTTTATGAGTGTTTCAATACATAGGAAGTATCTATATCTATCCCCATATCTATATATAGTATCCCCATATCTATATATATATATAGATAGATAGATAACCATATCTATATGCCTATATCTATCTATATCTATAGAGATAGATATAGATAGATACATCTTTTCTAAACATGATTCCAATCTCCTTTGGAAATAATGACAGACAAATGGATTCCACTACACAAAAATTAAAAACACCATAATGTTTAAAATGTTTTAAACACTATAAAAGCATTTCATATATTATATATGGAATTTGACAAATGAATGTAGAAAAGTATCTGGCAATTTATGAACCAAAATTTAAAATTTATTTTCAGGGCCGGGGCATTACTCATGATTTTTTATGTATCTAATAATTCTGTAGTGAAAAAACATTCGAATAGACTACCTACAAGACTGAGTGGCTGAAAGATGGTCTGTGTTTTAAAGGACAAGGAGGTTGTCCTTAGATGTCCACAAAGAAGTGAGTCTGGTCATGGAAACAAATACCAGAGCTAGACCAAACAAGAAAAAACTAATAAAAAAATATGAATGAGGCCTGGCTGGTGTGGCTCAGTGGATTGAACACCGGCCTTGAGAAGTAAAGGGTCATTGGTTTGATTCCCAGTCAGGGCACATGCCTGGGTTGTGCGCCAGCTCCCCAGTAGGGGATGCACAAGAGATAACTGCACATTGATGTTTCTCTCCCTCTCTTTCTCCCTCCCTTCCCCTCTGTCTAAAAATAAATAAGTAAAGTCTTTAAAAAACATGTGAATGAGACTCTAATGGATGGTCAAGGAGGAAAGACTCACGGTCAGGCATTTGTTCCTGACGTGAGTAGTAGAAAATGTCCAGAGGGGTTAAATGTGATCAAGGTAGGTAAACTTCAATGGAAGGAAAATAATCAAAATTAAAAACAAACGTCCACAGGTATACCACATAGGAGTAAGACACAAAACAGATCTCGAATAATCACAATATTTTTGCATTTATGAAATGTCATATTTTTCATGAAAAATGCGAAGCTATTGTATACCCTGACTATTTAAGAAAACACATCCTCTGAGAACTTTTAATTAGTTGTGAGAGCAAACTATTTGTTCCTTGGTTTAAGAAAATGGCTCGCTGATCTTCCTTTTAGTCTCAAATCCTGTATGTAATATCTCGCTGTTGTTTATGACTCATTAATTCTATTGTTCTCCTTGTTGTTCATGCTCATTGCTTTGCTCATTGGAAATTAGAACAGGTTAGAAAGGTTGAAAACTTTTTTTTTTAATATGTGTCCTGAAAACAAACAGCTGAGCAGATAAAGCTGAACAGCTGAGCATTTGATGTATTACATCTCAGCACTACCTGACAGCCCTTCCTCCCCAGAGATGCAATTTTTTTCTAATAATTTAGTCTCAGTCTATTAAAAGACAATTACAGATAATGCGCACAGGCAAGTGGTGAAGAATGCCCAGAACAACTTTTGTAGAGAGGTTATCAAAACACAATTCACCAAGAGGATTTCGCATTGATTTAAAAAACATTGCAAAAACAGACAGTTACGCAGATTTTTAAAGGACTAAATATAACAAAAAAGATGCAAAGCCTTTGCTTTTTACTACTTCATATATTTTTAAAACCAGAAGGTAAACGTTTTAATAGCTATTTGCTGCCTTGTTTGTTATAACTCAGTACTTATTTTTGATTGTTGGATGCAGTTTTGAAAGATGACTTTATCTGAGGACACCGGTGTGGTTTGACAGCTGTCCTGCTGACCCCTCATTTGGATCATAGCCAGCTGGACTGCTGCAGTAGGGGGTGCCGTCGGCCATAGCAGCAATCGCAGCCAGTGGTGTGGACTGTTCTGCCACAACATTCTACAACGAGATAAGCCTCTTGAGACATTCTGAGTATATCTAGTTGAAACTATTGTATTCATTTAGCAACCTACTTTTTAGTCCACTAAAAGACTTCAAACATACTAATATTCACGATAAACAGCAGCGATCATATATAATAGATGAGAAATACACTCATTCTTGAAATCTCCTTTGGCATCTACTTCGTACATGAGGTGTAGGTATTCTCTCTGCTGTATTGACTGGAAAGCTGTAGTACATGTCATCACCACATACAAAGTCTGTCCAGAAGGTCTCCAGCCATGTAATGTGAAAAATAGAGACATTTATTGAAGAGGATACATGATACAAGAAACATTGTACATAGGACAATGATGCCTCAGTCCCCTCCAAAGTAGGCACCTTGGGACCTCACACAGTTCCCCCAATGGCCATCAGCTACCCCATTGTATTTTCCTGAATCTCATCTACAGTCTGAAATCTTTTCCCTTTTAAAGGTGATTCTAGTTTGGGGAAAACCCAGAAGTCACAGGGCATCAATTCTGGGCTATAGAGGGGCTGAATCATCTGGGTGATTTAATATTTCACCAAAAATCTGCACAAGATGTGATGTGTTAGCAGGCATTGCCATAATAAAGCTGCCAGTTACTAGTTGCCCATAGCTGTGGCCTTCTGAATCATCCAAATAATTTCCATGAAAGAATGTCCAAACTTAACACAGAATTGGAAGCAGACTCATTGCTCTACTCATTCAGTCATTTTTAATGCAACGTCCACACGGTACACATGCTCACTCAACTGCATCTACCACAGTGAAGTCATCACTTTTTACACATGCGTATTCCAGCTCACTCTCTTTGGATGCCAGGTTACAACAATGTTGCACAAGCCATTCTCATCATATTAACAATAGCTGGACTTTCTCTGGCAGACCTCATATTTTTTTAAGGCAATTCAAATCATGCCACTTTCTTGTTTGGAACCCTCCAGTGGTGCCCCGTCACACTCAGGGTCCCCTTCAGACTCCTGAGTACTATTCCTCAGGCCCTGCACAGTCTCCCCTGCCTCAAGTTTGCCTGCTCCTCCTCTTTCCCCCCAAGTTCACACACACTGGCCTTGTCTGGCCCCTCAAAACAACAAGCACCAGGACTTCACAAATGTGTGGGAACCCCTCTCCATCCCCACTAACTAGTGCAGTGAAGTTGTCATTGTTCACACATGTGCATTCCAGTCCACTCTCCTTGGCTGCCAGGTTACACTGATGTCATGCAAACTGTCCTTGTTATTTTAACAATGGCTGGACTTTTTCTGGACAGATCTCGTATAACATGCCCGGATTTATATAAAAGTAGATTTACTTCTTATTACCTAACAGCCTGCACTCCCCCAAAAGGGGCTGCTTACCTTGGAATGGTCTTCCAAGTTGCACTTGACTGGTTCTAGAATGATTTCAGAAATATCAAAAGCCCCTTTTCCTGACTTACTATAGATTGAATTTGTACCTATTAAAGCAAACTTCTGGAGTAGCTGGGGTCCGTGATATTTTAAGGACACTGTCTACGTGATGAACAGAGCATGTGATACCATCACTGCAGAACTTGATGGGAATCAGAGGACCTGTCCTCCTGCCTCCTGTGACAGCCACACAGTCTCTCTAAACACCCTTTTGTCCCCTCTTTACAATGAAGAGGACAGAGAGAGGGTCTCTAAGAAACACTGTGTGCTCTCATAACAAAAGACTCATCAAACAACCATTCTGTTGGTAAGTGCAGCAATAGGAAGAGTACCATCAACTACATCTTTAGTCTGGTTAGTCACATAACTGAGATTCTGTGCATCTCAGTCTACTTATCTGTGAACTAAAGGGGTGAAACAAAAACAGTAATTTTCAAACATTTTTTAGCAAAAGCCTTTTTGCCCACAGGAAAATCATAGGTAGAAACCCGGGATATAAACTCTAACAGGGAAGCTGTTTGGGAGGAAGGTGGATTGGCACTGGTGGGGCCGGACCTGTGTCCACTGCCTCCAGCTTGTTCCCAACTCAAACTCATGAATGTGTGTGGAAAAGCAGGAGCTCGGATACTCTTCATAGAACTTCGAGATGGTCAGATAGTTCGCAGCATTTTCAGACTTATTTGGGCCAGTGCAACGAGTTAAAGGAGGGAAATTTAACTTGCATTAGATGAGGACAGGGTTAGAATCATAGACCAGCTTCTTCAGCTCATCCAGTGGTGCATGGCTGTGGGAACACTTTCCGGTTCATGTGAGTAAAACATGAATATGTAAATTTGGAATGACATAAAAGTGCCCTTTCATGCCCCTTCCCACCGTGTTGTAGTAAGCCTGGCCTGGTCCTGCCATGCCCAGGCCTTCTCTTATATCACAGATTGTACAGCCTAATACTCTGGCCATTCTTCCAAATGAGGGAAAGACTGTCCTTGCAGGCTATATATTAAAACGGGATTTGTAGCACTGTGAAAACATTTACTCATAACACAGATTATAATCAGGGGGACAGCTTGAATAGAGTAGCATCAACAAAAATTTCAAATGGTGTTGTAGAAATTCAAAGTAATGTGGTTGGGAGTATAATAAATTTTGGAAATCCTCATTTGAAGTTCATCTAATCTATAATTATCCTAAATAGAAGGCCATATTATAACATCAACACAAAGCAGAGGGTATTTCCCTTGAGCAACTTGATAAAATGGAATAATTCGTTCTTTTAATTCCCCTTAGCCTGAAGTGTCCCAATATGTTCCTTATTGTTTATGGCAATAAAATGTTACTTATATTAGATTGATGTGTCAGAGTACTCATGTTGACAAACCTCAAATGTAATAATTTAGGGATATAGTTTAGCAAAGGATTCCATCTCAAGAGGGAATTCAGCCACCGTTGGCAACTGAAGGGCATGTGCCCAGCTCTCCTTCGAGTAAACTGGCATGCCCAGGCCTGCTGATGCTTCTCCATGCAAAGTTCACTTGCTCCCTTTTTCCTTTGCAGAAATGAGAGCATGCCTTGCATACTCTTACATAAACTTTTCTTTTAAAAAAAAAAAAAACCCTTAAGTTTTAGATCTTCCTACATCTGAACTTACATATCTATTGAATGGATTTTGTGGCTGCAGTGTAGGGGCATGATTTCTTTAAATAAATGATGCTAAAGTGAGCTGTGTTAGTAAATACTTCTGGTACACACTTAAAATGATTGTCTAAGTTAACCTCTTTGAATTGGGGTGTTGGCCTGAAAGATATACTCAGCTTTGTTTTAGCCATGCTGCCCTTGACCAAGGGGTCTCCAACTTGCAGTCTTCCCAACTAGATTAGCGTCTCCAATTAGCTGCTCTGACAGGCAAAACATACATCATTGCATTTCTAATCTGTATTTCCCTGAGTCAAAGTGAAGGTGATAATTTTTTTATATGTTTAATGAGCATTTTTTCTCATTTGCCGAATTTCCTATTGGATCGTTTGCTCTTTCATTTTTCTTACTGCCTTGTAAGAGCCTTTGTGTTCATTCAGTGTTCTGCAAATATACTCTTACTATGTTACTCATTTATTAACTTCATGGTGCCTTTTTACCATTAAGAAAGTCTTCCTTTACAATATATTTTATCTAGTCTAATGTATCAGTCTCTTCCTTCATGGCATCAAAATTTGTTGGCTGTCTTAAGAAGACTTGCCCATACTTAAATTTATTTAAAAAGTTATTTCCAATAGCCTCTAACACTTTAACATTATTTGGGGGGGAACGCTTATCCCCTACTCTAGACATCTCCTTTCGAGTCGAGGGCTCTCACTTAGCACAGCACACCTGCTGTCCCTTGCCCCTCACTCTCTCATTACCAGGGGAGGAAAGGGAATTGTCTTCCCAGTGAGTGTGGGAGAAATACTGAACCTGTGCAGAGTCACACAGCAAACCTACACTTACTCCTCCTTACTCAAAGTTTCCCAGTGACTGCCTCTGACCAGCCAGGGACAGGTGCAATTGAATTGAATACTATTATCTAGTGCACAGGGCAAGTGCTTTGAGAAACAGACAGGAAAGAGCTTTTTAAAAAGCAAAATTTTTGAGGCAGGTATACGTTGAAAATGGCATTTTATTTTTAGTTTTTTAATAGAGATATTTCAGGCATTGGTGGGAAGAATAGTTATTTGTTGGTTTTAAACTGCAGTTTAACTTTAACGGCCAATGGCAGACCGAGGTAAGCTGGACTGCATTGCATAGTGGAGAATCCAGTCTGCATTCTACAGGGGAGAACAGTGGCAGAGATGACTGAATTTATTTGACTTTTCAAAAGCTCAAGAATTGAAAATAGAAATAACCTCAAGAACTTTTTGGTTACTTTCAGGATGATGTAGTTATTAAAGGTGCTTAAAAAAGATAATTTGTGAACTCAGGACTCTGAGGGAAGATGGGTCAATAGAAAGCATGTTAAAGAAGAGTTAGGAATCCCAAAGCACATTTACTGAAGATCTGATTTCAGTGTCAGTCTGGTGGGAGGATATTCCTGGGGGTAGGATCATGACTCAAAAAGATAAAGAAAAATAAGACTTATTTGAATGGTGTTTAATGCTTTGGGAGGCTCAAAACTAATAAATTGGGAGAAAATTATAAGTTGGGAGAAAAAATAAAGAAAGTCTATGACAGAGCAAAGAGGAAGCAAAAAGAGAGAAAGTAAACAGATCTAGTACATTCTCTTTATCAAGAGAGAGTGTCAGCTGACTGATAAGATAATGGCTTTTGTTGAAACATGGTGAACTTTGCCACAACAAAAAATACGTCCTTTTAACCATTCTTAATGAACACCAGGAATCCAGAAATATTGGGCTTCAGAGGGACAATGAAATTAAGTGGCTTACATTATTTGAGTAGAGAAGAATTTTACCTCAAACAAGACCAGTGGAACGGAGCTGTCACCAGTGAAAATTTACAATTTTGTAATGGGGCAGCAATGTTTCAAATGCCACTCTATGCAAAAGATGACATTTTACATTGGAGAATTTTTATCTCATAAATATTATAAAACTGTACTATAATTAACTTTTTAAAATATTTTTAAACTTATATTTAGAGAGGGGAAGAGAGGGAGAAAGGGAGAGAAATATCAGTGTGTTGTTGCCTCTCACACGCCCCTGCTGGGGACCTGGCCTGCAACCCAGGCGTGTGCCCTGACTAGGAACTAAACCAGCTACCCTTTTATTCCATGGCCAGCACTCAGTCCACTGAGCCAACACCAGCCAGAGCTAAAATTAAATTTTTGAATGAGTACTTTCCCAAACTAGTTACATAAATGTGAGTATTGGACAGTTGGTATAATTGAACAGCATCCATGCAAGTCTACAAATAGGCACATTTTAGCTGCTGACTTAGAAATTACTAAGTCTCAGCTATGCTGTTTGGAAACAGTATTTTTATTAGGTTAAGTACCAAATTGTGGGAACAAACACTTTCCTGCAATAACTCATAGAGGCCCTCGATTTCAGTGAGTGCATTAGTCAGCTATCACCACAATAAAGCAGAATAACTAACAATATCCTAATCTCAGTGGTGCAAAACACAGACATTTGTTTTTCTTTCCCAGGTTTATGGGTCAGCTACAGACTCAGCTACAAATTCAACTTGGCTCAGCTCAGATTCAGGCCCAAGTTGGCTGCCTCTTGGGTTCAAGTCCACTCCAAGACTCTCATGGCTCAGGATCCAGGCTAATGCGGCAAGAGCTACCTGGGGAATGTTCTTTGTAAGGCAGAGGGTGAAAATCCTGAGAAGGGCAATCAAAAGCATGTAATGCATTCTAAAGTCTTCTCATCCTGGTACACTGCTGCTTCTACTAGCTTTGCTCAGAATAAAGCAATTCATTTGGTGAACCCAGAGGCAATGGAATTGGGAGATATAATCTCCACAAGGACCTGCCAGGGGCAGAGAGAGACAGAATAGTCCACAAATAATAATCTATCATCCTAGATGGGTGTCAGCACTGTGATAACTCTGTGTTTCCCATATTTTTCAATTCTTTAAAAGATAAGGAAATCAGAGACTTAACATTGAACTACTAAAACGTTTGTGACCATTCTAATGAGGGACAGTCCAACGGAAGTTACAGCAACAATAACAAAAAAGCACAAAAACAAAACCCAAAACCTAAACTAAATCTATCCAGATATTGAGAACTCTACCTTAGAACGAGCCAAATAATAAATTGGAGACAAAAAAATCTTAAACTTCAATTTCTTAGAATTTTAACTCATTAGGGCTAACAGAATTAAATTTGAGGGTAGTATTCAATATGTTTAAATTTTATTTTTAATTTTAAATGTTGGAAGAATGCAAATCTTTTGCCAGAAATATCTGATGCATGCATTTTTAATTCATATCATTTCTATTAAATATATAATGAACATAGGTGTTTAAAAGCAATGTGAGAGTTTATAATGGAATAATGTTATTTCAGTATACATATAGTCATAGGTGATTATATGAGATTTGATACAATATATGAGTTGCTAATATCATTGGATCTAACCTTTCCTTTATGTTAGTCATTTTTTTTATCATTCTTGGATTATTGATTTTTCTTTTTTTAAATCTTTTTTTAATCCTCTGGTGACTTGATAACTCACTATTTTTGCTCATTCCAGAAAATCAATGGTCATGCTGCCTGTTACTACCAGAACTAATAAGTAGAGACAAAGATTGAATCTTCATGGATACTTTATTCAGATACAGGGAATCTGAGAAGATGGTGGGTTATGTACCCTAAAAACAATCTGAACACTTATCTTCAGCCAACTTTTTATATGGAGAGGAAAACAGTAGGTAAGAAGTTTGGAAAAAAGGTTAATCAGATAAGAATGGCAGTTTGGCAGTGATTTTACTAGTATTTCTTTATCTACTGATCAACAATTCTTTATCTCCATGAAGGACTTCCCTCCCTGAAACAGGGTGGCTCAGATACCATCTTGACCCCTTGCAGACCCTCTGGGGAACAAAGGTTGGGTTGCTTGTCCACCTCCTAGAGGCGCCTAGGTCACGGATCCAGTTCCTGTGATTAATGTAGCTTTCCACAGGTATTAATCACTGAAGCCTATCAACTATAACTAAAGCTGAAATCTTTAACTCTTGAGTTTACCTATCAATTCTACCATGTTGGTTCAGCAGGAGATAAGATGTCATACCTTTCTTAAAAGATTTTATTTATTTATTTTTAGAGAGAGGGAAAGAAAGAGAGAAAGGGAGGGAAAGAAACATCAATGTGTGGCTGCCTCTCATGCACCCCCAAGTGAGGACCCAGCCCACAACCCTTGACTGGGAACCAGACCCGTGACCTCTAGCTTCACAGCCCAATGCTCAGTCCACTGAGCCACACCAGCCAGGGATGCTGCCATAACTTGAATATTTTCTTTCCCAGCCTTAAAAGCATTGCTTCATGCTTAGTGATCTTCAGTGTATGCACTGAAAAAGGGGGCTGTAGGGAAAGCAACCCCATAGTGTGATCTGATCATGAAGTCCTAATTGGGGGAGGTCATGGTGGGTCATCATGCCCTGGGCATGTAACTTCTTTAGTATATGGCTTATCTTAACCAAGCCTTGTCCATTGTTTCTGTGCATCTAGGCTAATAAACCTTTAAAATGCCTCTCAGACCCTTCCTTCTAAAGCATGACCACCCTTAAGAGAATATACCATTTTGTTAACTATCCTGGATCCAATTCCCACCTTGCTTTCTCCCACCTTCATATAATCTTCTTAATATTCCCTCCTCAATTCCTAATACATAAAAGAAGCTACAAACTACTATTCAGGGAAGCATTATTTTTCTCATTCTGTTGTATACTCAACAGAATATACAAACTCTCAGATGTATCCTTTGGACAAAATACAATTTTACGAAAATTCTTTATAGGTTTGGAGCCTCCTTACATTCACACATTTGCCATTGAGGTGTTTAATTCTTTTTCTTTTTATTTAGCAAAGAGCTCATTTGTATATGTTGTTTTAGGGTCTGAAAGTTTTTAGGATCTTCTTATCATTAACCGGCAACTTTTCGCTTGCAGGATGACGCCGAACCAACTGAGCCACACCAGTCAGCATTCTTTAGAAATCGTAAATTTCTCTATAATTTGTCTGGTGTAGACACTTTTCCTTTCAGCCATTTCAGTTCTAAGCATGCCCTCAAAATCTGGAGGCTTGATTTCTTTTTAGATTTATGTTTACAATGTTTTTATTTATTTTTTTACCCATGGTTATGTGTTTTAGATAAATAGCTTAACTAAACTGTCCAGTTCAAGAAGCTCCCCTTCAACCAACTTCCTGTGTTTATTTGCTTGAATAAATGTAAGTAGGTCTTCCTCTGGCACTTATTTTGTTTAAATGTTAACAGCTTAAACGTTGGATGAGCTCATTTCCATGCTTGAGAAACTTTATGTTTCTGATTGAGAATGAAAGTTCCACTCCCAGCGAGGGTGTACAATGGGCTGGCTGTTAAACCAGCCATGACAGCCTCTTGTCTCGTCCACTAGAATTTCCCTACACCCTTTCCTTAAGGAAATCTCCACTTGAGAAGAAGATAGATAATAATGTTCTACCTTTCTGGCCTCGTGGGGTCTAGAGACACTGAATTAACTGCGGGGAAACACATCACCACTCTCAACTGCCTGATGTAAAATGCGACAAGGAGTAAGCGGGCCACCCAGAAGCCATGGGGCAGCTCCAGATTGCTCAGAGGCCCCCTCGCTCTGTGGCTGCCGATTCTCTACCAGCAGCACCCCCGGAACGGGTCCCTCCTTCAGCCCACACTTGTTTGTACTTTGCACAGGTTTTCTCCACCGCCTGCTATAAACAGCCTGTTTTCCTTTGTTCAGGAATCTCAAATCCGTGATTTGCTCATGAGACTCGTTTTATGCAGCAGTGTATACATAAAAATATCTTTGCTGTTATTTCAAAACCTTTAAGGGTGGGAAAGGAGGCTGACACAGTTTTTCTGGAACAGGATTAGGACTTGGATGGCCTTTCTGACTCATTTCTCATTCACCACAGGGCACTTTCTTCCACATCTGTCCGCATGGCTCACAAATGATTGGCTAGTCATCGGCGCACACCCCCGTTTTTCCCACCTCTCAGCTTTGGTGTGTTTGTGTGGGGTGAACACCCACTTCCGCACCGAAATAGTCAGGCAGCCAAAGGGGAGGCCAGTTTGGGGCAAAAACTTCTAGCTTGTTACATCTACAATCAATTCTTTTTAAAATTATTTTTCCTTTATTAGATTGTATAAATAATATCTGATAAGCACATAATAATATATGCAACATGTGAGTTATTAAACATCATATAATTCACACCTGTGAAACCAATATTTCACCTATTAACTAAAACTTCACAAATTACCTGGATCCACTATCCCACTGTCCTGTCTCCTCCCATAAGCATGTGAATTTTGTGTTTATCCATTTCTTTTGTGTATATTTTAATTTATTCAATGATGTATATAAATCTAAACATCTAAATTGTTAGTTATCCTTGTTTCGAGGTTTAGAAAATGATATACTATAAGCTGGGTCTGACTTTCATCACACAAAACAAATATATCAGATGTATCTAAGGTACCACATACGGTTCAAATTTCTTTTTGTTCTAGATGTATTATATTCTACTTAATAATATACCACTGGTTATTTATTTCCTTGTAGAGGACACTGCATTGTTGCCAGATTTTTTTGGCTCTATGCATTACACTACTTTGAATATTCTTGCATACCCAGCATGGTACACATGTGCCACAGATTCTCGAAGGTGAGAAATTGTTAGATTCTAGAGAAAATTATTACACGCCAAATCACTATAACAAATAAGTACAAAATATAAAAGCTCAAAAGATAATAGAGGCTTTTTATGACAAATTGAGAACATGAATTCAGCAGCCAAGTGGATCTGCTCCATCTTCCTTCTATCACGTAGTTCTTCCAGCCTCTAATGTCTTGTCATCAACATGCATTTTACAGATGTCATAAATAATTCTGCCTTAAAAGCCATAACTCAGATTAACACACATCGGTTGTAGTCACATTCTATTGCCTAGAGTTTAAATGTGTTGCCAAATTAAGTGCAAGGGAAGCTGGGAAAAGTAGCCTATTTATGTGCCCAGGAAAGGAAGGATGCATTTGGTTGTCAGCCAGCAGTGCTTGCCACCACATACTCCCCAGCCACCCAGTGCCTACCTGCCTTCTTCCCACCTTTGGAACACATTCTCCCCTAGAGAAAGCCACCCCAGAGCCCAGTGGAGACATCGCACTCCGCTCAGTGTCTGAGGTCTCTGGGTGATATTTAGTTCTTTCCACCAGGTCTGGAAGTGGATTTTGTTATGGCTCATCAATCTAGTAAATTAAAGTAAAAGTATTCACTGCGGTATAAGACCAACAAAGAATAATGTCATCAATAGCAATATAAACTTTCAGATAGAAAAGGGAAAATGTGAAACAAACAGGAGCAATTGAATCATACAATAATAGAATACTGCTGGACAGGTGTGGGGAAGACATTCTTCCCCGTCAATAGAAAAAGTACCTCGAACAATGAAAATATATCATCTATCACTCTTCTTGGCTCTGACTTCACCTTCTGAGATGTCCTTTACTTATCCATAAGCTTCTAACACCACGACATAATGGACACAGGAGAACATGCCCTTTGGGGGAAATAAAAATCTTTTATAGCCTACTTTCAAATAGTGTAGGTTTGGGATCCAAAGAATTATATTGTGTCAATTAAGCATAGACATTTTAGGCCAAGATTGAAGTTTCACCAGTAATGTGATTCTCTGAAAAATAGAATAGTTTTTCTGAAGAAATTTGATCATAGTAAGATTTATGTGCTAGCAATCACATCAAAATCTTTTCTGGACATCATACTTATTCCTGGTGTATTTATTTACTTTTATGTCTCTCTCTCTCTCTCTCACACACACACACACACACACACACACTCAGGTATATCATCAGGCTACTTGAAACACTAGTCGGGAGGAAATACAATTGCATTTAGCTTTCCAGTTCTTAAGGCCTTGAAATTATGAACTCTTTCCATTGCTTGCTTGTAGCGCATCCAGTTATTCCTAAACTCACCTGTATCTTTATAGTGCCTTGCTAGTGTCTTCAAGGAACCAGATACATAGTGACATTCTGATAATATACAAATATTTCTTCTAGAACTGCAAATGCATCCAAGTTATCAGAGCTGGTGATTTTAGAAAGTATCTTCTGTGACATAGACAGGCAGGTAGCCATCCAGCCTGCAACATCTGTGCACTTGTTACGAGCTGCCTGACTGCTAGGCCACTGCGGCGCATTCTGAGTTACATAGCACACTGTTTCCAGTAACACTTTTTGTGTTAAAAACAAACTGAACCTCTATAAAAACAATCTACATACTGACTCAAGTTGGAGTAACAGGGACTGGATTTATATTCTCATGTGAAACAAGCAATAAAAAAAAGACAAAAAATTAAGCATTGGCAATGAGAACATTGGTCACTGGGCAAGAAAAAGAAAGGGGGACTCATAAGGGACAGAAGTGAAAGGAGGAGGCACCTACAAAAGCCCACCTCTCCTTCAGAAGACTGTTCAGACCATACACAGGGAGGGGTAGGGTCGGGAAGCTGACAAAGCCAAGCTGCTGTTGAAGAAAGCGCTACACAGAAGGAAACTCCTGTTACGAGCAGAGTCCCGGTGGAGCGTTCAGCTGAGTACTGATGAATCAGCACAGACAGGAGGATGTTGTTTGAACTGGGGGTGGGGCGAGGGGAAATGCCTGAAAATTATAGAAAACAGGACTCAGATTACAGGGATTCAGGGATTATGCAGCCTCCCTAGGCAAAGTAGGGAGGCTTACAATTTAAGAAGCATGAGTATCTAATACTGCAACAGCATTTAATAATAATATGTGAGTGTTAAAAAAGGATCTTCCCTCAACAAGGGGTAAAATTTATCCCTAGAATAAATACTGCTCTGATATGGCCTAACAAACTTAAAAGTACAACTTGAATCAAACTGAGAATCAAACTGAATTCATGTAATTTAATTGCATCCTACAGCAAAGCTCAAAATATTTTTAAGAAAACAAAAATATTCTGTACCATTTGGCATCTAATAAAAAACTATCAGGTATAATATAAAGCAGAAAGATACAATCCATAATGAGGAGAAAAATAATTAGAAACTGACCTAGAAATGACATATAATAGAATTAATAGTTAATAGCATTAAAACAGGTATTACTAGTGCAACATAGTTGAAGAAACTAAAGGAAAAATTTGAGCAAGTTATGTATAGGCATGGAAGATAGAAAACAAAAAAGCCAAATCTATCTGTTACAGGTGAAAACTACAATGTCCAAAATTTTAAAAATATACTGGATATGTTTAACATCAAACCAGATAATTCAGAAGAGAAAATCAGTGAACTTTAGCACATTGAAACAGAAAATATCCCAAACAAAGTGCAGGAGGGAAAGTGCATGAAAACACAAACAGCAATAAAAACAGACCATCAGTGAGCTGAGAGGCAACCTAAAGTAGTTAATTATACATGTAATTGGCATTCCCAAAGGAGAGGGCAGAAGGGGAAATGAATAAAAAAGTATTTGAACAATGATGGCTAAAAATTTTCAAATTTGATGAAAAGTATAAACCCACAGTTCCCAGAAGCTCAATAAACTCTGAAGGACCATAAAGCAAATTACACCAAAGCACAGCATAACCAAATGCTAAAAGCCAGTGGTAAAAAGAAAATCTTAAAAGAGAGGAAAAAAATAATGTTTTATACAGAGGAAAAAGTATAAAGGTGTTTGCTGTTTTCAGAAAAAAATGAATGCTGGAATACAATATAACAATCCCTGTACTGTGAAAAAAACACTGTCAATCTCAAAAAGGTTTGTCCTGCAAAATATCTTTCAAAGGAACAATAATATATTTTTATTTTATAAAACTAGCTTTTTCTGTTATAGAAATGGCTATTATCTCTCCACTTTATGGTGTCTGTTGAGTAATAGTAGTTTTTAATTTTAATGTAGAAAATTTGCTGATATTTTATTTTTTAGAATGTTAGAGTCTTGCTTATAAAGTGATTTTCTATCCCAAGAGTGTAAAATTATCCTCTATAATTTTTAAAAATATGTAAAAATACAGACATCCTAGCTTTGCACAGTTCTGATGTGCAGACACTTTAGTTATCACAGTTTGGTTAAACAACACTTATCCCCCAAACATGGTTCGAATTTTAGTTCCATATTAACTGGGAATAACTGCATAAGGCACAAACTATATTGTAGTTACTGACTCCACAAATGGCTCTATAAATTAAAAAATGCATACCACGATCAGTGACAAGTTGTGGCTCGTCTTTCGAAATCTGTTGGTGATCGGTCACCATGCATCTCTTACTCAGTTCAGGCACAGATGACAAGGCACACGGGTGAGTTGTCTCCCGGAGACAAACCCTTAGGAGGTTGTACAAGAATGGATAACCAATAGAGGGCACTGGCCAAAGACGATGCCCATGGGGTAAAGGAAGAAAGTGATGACGCTGGACGTGAAATTCAAATGGAACAGCAGTAGAGTTACAGATAAAACTGCTGGCATGTGAGTGTGGACATGCTGTCGCGCGAGAGGCTCTAGAAAACGGGAACTGAGTGTCAGCCAACTTATCGACATAAATGAGGAAAGCAGTGGGGATGACAAAGATGATGACCCAGAAAAATGACACTAGCAAAATACCCACATTAAGGAGACTGTTGGAGATTCTTCACAGTCTTGAAAGCACAAAATTATTACTTGCTGTTAGAAGCTAATCCAAACTTTAAGCAATTTGCCACAGCATAGGAAAGATGCATGCTCCATTTGATTGGACATGTTCAATGAAACAGAAAACAATTCAACTACTGATTTTTTTATTATGAAATAAAACACTGTATTCACAATGTTCCTAGTATTTTACATTAACTTTGTACTAAATAAATTTTGGTTTTATTGTGTTTCACTCCCCTATACATTCATAAGCAACAGTAAGAGTTTCCAGAAGAAATGTAAAGATCATGGAACAATCACAATATTGCCTATTGATTGTGAAGATGATTTTGCACAGTTTCAGCTGCATAGTTACCTTTAATGGTTCTACATTACTACAAAAGCAAGGGCTGCTTATATATACATACATTGCTTTTAACCTTAATGCCTCATTCCACCTAGTATTGACTTTTGGAGTTGTACGAGGTAGAAAGTTATTGCCTGAAGCAGAGATCTCTTTTTCTAAAAATATAAATATCCAAGTGTCTTAGTACTACATACTGGTAGTTCCTCTCATCCCTTACTAATTAGCAATATTATCTGTTTCATGTATCTCTGTTGCTGTATGAGGAAGTGTGCCCTGTGATATGCTCTAATGGTCATTCCCATCCCTGTCCACTAGCATAATATTCTAAATAAAATCTACTAATTGGATTAAAATCTACACTAGTGATATTTCAATGGGAAAGTCCCTCTTTGATCTGCCTTATAAATTTCATGAGCCAGTAAATCTTTCATATTTGCACTGTATAGAATGAGATTATTTTATAACTCTATACATATTTAGAATTTTATCTTCCAGGTGAATTGAACATTTATTATAACATGGTCACCTTTTTATTCATAACATTGATTTTTTTCTGTGGTCTGTTTTGTCTGATATCCATTTACCTTTCCTAGGAATTTTTGGGTTGAATTTTCCTGGTATGTCCTTTTCTATTTTAATTTTTTAGTATCTTTATGATTTAAACACTTATTCAAAATACTATCTATCTAAAATTTGTTTTACTTTTTTTACTCCAATGTGATAGTCTCTATTCTTTATGTATCAACTTTAAATAACTTACACTTATGTAACTATTGATATATTTGAATTTGCTTTGCTATCTTCCACTTTACATTTCCTCTGTTTTGCATTTTCTCTACCAGTTTTTATTCTTTGTTCCTTTTCCTAGATTGATTTAAGTTTTTTTTCCTATTTTATTTTCATACTGATTTGGAAGTTAAAGCCTTTATATCTATCCTTTAATAACTTCCCTTGAAATATTGTCATGCATACTTAATCAATTTTAGCATGCATATCTTACCTCACCTTACTTTAACTCTAATTATATCCTCTTAACATTAAGCTAATGTTCCCCAACATATTTTATTTCTGATAGTTTTTGTCATTATATATATATGATGTAGATATACATGTATATATACATACATACATATACTTATGTAAATGCATAAAACATAAAATATACCATTTTCAAATGTACTTTTACATGTTATGAAACTATCACCACCATCTACAGATTTTTTTTCCAAACTAAAACCCTGCACCCACACATTAAACAGTAACACTCCACTCCTTTCCACTCCCAGCACCTGGAAACCACCTTTCTACTTTCCATCTCTATGATTTGACCACTGTAGACCTCATATAAGTAAAATTATACTGTATTTATTCTTTTATGAGTGGCTTATATTATTTAGTATAGTGTCTAAAAGTTTTATCCCTGATTTAAAATGTCAATTTCTGTCATTTGAATGTTCAATAATATTCTGTTGTATGTATGTAACATATTTTGTTTATCCATTCACATGCAGATGAGTGGTTTGGTTGCTTCCATCTATTGACTATTGTGAATAATGTTAATATGAACATAGGTGCACATCTATCTGTTTAGGTCTCTGTTTTTATTTTTTTTAAGATTTTGTTTATTTATTTTTAGAGGGTAAGGGAGGGAGAAAGACAGGGATCAAAGCATCAATGTGTGGTTGTCACATCGCCTACTGGGAACCTTGCCCACAACCCAGGCACGTGCCCTGACTGGGAATCAAACCAGTGACCCCTTGCTTCACAGGCTGGCATTCAGTCCACTGAGCCACATCAGCCAGGGCTGGGTCTCTGCTTTTAAAATAGTTGGGACACATAGCCAGATTTCAATTTCTGGATCATATGGTACCTCTATTTTTAATTTCCTGAGGAATATCAATACTATTTTTCATATCAGCTTCACCATTTTATACACCCATCAGCAATTTCCCAGAAAAAAAAAAAGATGTGTACAAATGAGCAGCAGTATAGAACATGATAGATCTTTCAAAAGTGTAAATAAACCCTGGCTGGTATGGCTCAGTGGATTGAGCACAGACTGTGAAGCAAAGGGTTGGCAGTTTGATTCCCAGTCAGGGCATATGCTTGGGTTGCAAGACAGGACCCCAGTAGGGGCCACGTGAGAGTCAACCTCACATTGATGTTTCTTTCCATCCCTTTCTCCCTCCCTCCCCCTCTCACTAAAAATAAATAAATAAATTTTTTTAAAAGTGTAAATAAAATGTAAGAAATGCAGAACCAGGTTTTCCAAGTGTGGGCCTTGTGTCATCTGAATACTCAGGTAAGTGTATTTCCCTCCCATACCTACAACCGAAAATGAATTTCCGAGACAGGATCTGGTAAAGCGCATTCTATGTATGTCTACATTTGAGAAGCACTCAACAAAGGAAGGAGATGTTATTTTCAACCTCAGGTTTAAATGCAGGTTTTACAGAATCAAGCTATTGTCCATAGTCAGAATATCCAGTGGAGAAAGAACAACTGAATATTTAAGAGAATGAGTTTTCCGGGGAGGAAGAAATGGAAAGTGCCCTAAATATAACTGGTGGAGTTTTCTTGAAGGGCAATATGCCTACTTAGCCTTTCTTTCCTTTACTATGATTAATTTTGTATAGAAAAGTTGTAATTGCAGTGGGCACTGAAAGGAGCGGAAATAGCTTGTTGAATGATGAGCTACTTAAAGTGCATGTGGAATGACGGTGGGAAGGAGGCCATACATACTGGTTAGGAACAACAACAAAATAAAAGGTTTTCATGACTATACCAACGAAAATGTATTTGAAGTAAACGACACAGTGGTTATTCATTCAAAATAATAAGATTGCTTTAAGAAAAGGGGAATTGCAGTAAATACAGTGAACAAGTCTGAATTTTTTACCATATTTAATGCCATTTTCAAATAAAAAATGCGAACGGTAGTAATGTGTTTTTGCTATATTTATTTCCTCTCATGCCTAATGCATAACTGGTCTCTGACTCATATTTATGTTTTCTAAGTGCCACACTCTTCATAAGGTGTTCTGCATGATTTCACAAACCTCTGAATAAGAATGAACCCAAGTCGTATTCAAAACAGTATCTACTTCATTCAAGAACACATATTAGCTGGAGTTCAAAGAAGAACACCTACTATGTTGGCGAGACCATGTCAATTAATTTTGGAACCATATAAATTAACACAGATGTGAATTCTTAGGTTTTGGAATATACATGTGCTATTTTTTGAAATCTAAATGCTGTCAGAGCAGCTGCGAAGTGATGAAAGTGATCACATCATGTTAGGCTTAATCAGAAAGCTCCTGAGACAGTAATGGACTCGATACGCTGAAAGAAACAGCTGGCTTTGTTTGTTTGCATTATAATTCCCAACAATATGGATGAAACGCAGCCACTGATAATTATGCATCAAACTACAGTTTTATTTTTTCCGTAATAGTTGAACATAAAGTGTACAAGGTTTTTCTTGTTTAACTTTTTAGTATATTAAAGGCATACACTTCCTACAAAATGTTATTTTATGTATGAAATTATACAGACACTGATTTAGGATGTGGTGTAACTGCTCCAGCTGCATACAGCATCTGAATGGCACAGTGGTAAATTCTGACCTTGTCAGGGAGAGACAGCTGAATTATGACTCAGCTCCTGTGAAAAATGATACGTCTCCAATATTAGATTAATTTCCTGTAAACTTTACTACTCGGCCTTACCAAACCTTGTAAATGGCATCTTTATCCATCATCTTGAGGTATTTTGATGTTGCTTGTAGAGTAATTTTGATTTCAATTTCAGTTTTTCTAAAGAGACAGTTATTTCCCTATTAAATCATACTCTACATTTTTATTACAAATTTCATCAAAAGATCTATAATATCCCTTTGAAAATTAATAATGTTTGTTTCCATATAAATCAGGTGACAGAGGAATGGGTAAACTGGAGAGTCAGAGAATAAATACTCGACTTAAATTAGTATATTTTTATACATTATAGAAACAAACCATTACCAACTTATGGTTAATTCATTCCAGGAAAGTGTTATTTTTGTAAAATTTGAAACTACTAAATGTTCAAATCATAATGATTTCATTAGAGGGTAAACACCATGCAAGATTAAAAGACCTGATATTTTAGTCCTGGCTCAGCTAAGTCACTATATTATCATGAATAAGATATTTAGTTTCAAGACACTTCTCTTTACTGGTTTACCAAAAAAAAATGTAATTAAAGTATCCATTCCAAAAGTCACTTCCAATTCAAGTGTTTCATAATGCTATAAGTTTTTCACATTTAGTGGACAAAGGATTTTTGTGTTTGCATACCTAAATGTTATGCATAAAATGCAAATTCAAAATAAACATGTCGATTCAATATTTATTTGTTGAATCCTTATTAAATGAAAAGAACTACATATATTTCAGAATGTAATAATACCCCTGGATGTGAAAATGTTGCAAAAATGGTCACAACACTTTGCCACTCGACTTCAGTTCCAGCCGTGATCCCAGACCAGTTCGGAAAGCAGGCCTCCAGAAGCTCTGTGCTTTCACTCTCGCTCTCTTGGACACCTGACCTGCCAAACCCGGTAAAAGCCTAGTCAACCATCAACAAACCAAAGTTTGTCTGCTAGCTTTTAAGAGATAGTCAGCCAAGCCTGAAGGTAACCTACAGATGCATACAGAAGCCTAGTGGAGAAGGACACAGACAAAAAAAATCCAGTGATCCCACTCTCAACGGTCAACTCACATCATTTTGAGCTTAATAAATGTTGCTTGTTTTAAGCCACAAATCTTTGGAGCCATTCATCGTGCAGCATTAAATAACCAATATTAGCAACAAATACCCACTGATCTGTGTACCAGGCATTAGTTCAGGCATATTTTCTACCTCATTATTACCCTCGCTCCAATCTCTGAAATAGGAATAAAGTTTACCCCCCGTTCAGAGTTAATAATACCCTGTGAGCCATGGTGCTGGCCTTGTCATTTTGACACCAAGGGCTGAAGTCGTAGTCATTAATTCTTTACTCTCAAATAGTTGTTACTCTACGTAGTTGTTGTTTTCTTGTGTTTCACAGTCGATAGTGACATAGTTGAATATCTGCATATGCATGACTTTATGTTATTACCACCTATCTTTGTAGAAGAATCTGCCCAAGTATTCTCCAATTTAAAATATTGGCAAGTTTAATTCCATACTCTGATTTAGAAGTTAGCCATTTTGTTCTCAGAGGAATTCTTAGTTACATGACTGCCTGACACTGTTTGCCACTGCTGTCGGAGCCCTGAAGTCAACTTATTTGTCACTAGCTAACCCCAGTGAAGAAAGGAAATTTATTTTTCATCTTATGAGTTGGATATCAAGGTACAGATCAATAATAGCATCAATTTCTGGCCATTTAGTGCATTCAAAGGGTACCATTTGAACTATGTGTTAATGAAGGATGAATTACTCTTGTGAGGTATGGCCTTGAACCACTTGCTCTTTCTATGTGAAAATATACTTTGAATGATTTACAGTAGATTCACCAATCATCTCTGGAAGTTGTCTTAAACGTTAGTGACTTCCTATGTGCAAGCGCACATGCATACACAATTATACATGTGTAAATATGTCTGTCTATTCATATGTGTGTTTACATATTATATGAATAAATGGCTTTTCATTTTAGATGTCCACTTCTAATGAAATAAAATCTCAAGGACAAGTAGCATAAATTTAATAAGTTTAAAAATTTTCATTAAAAGAAAGAAATCTTTTTATAATTATGTTGGCAATATTCATCTTAAAAAAGTTTCAGAGAAAGGTGATTTCTTACCAAAAAATGGGGGGAAATCGAGGTTAATTATAAGAAATGCATTATTTTGCTTGCTAAACAATAGATGGATTATTATATAATTTATTTATTTAATCAATTTTTCTTAATATGTTATGCAGCAATACATTATTTAAATCCACTTAAATAGACAAAGTACATAGTAAACCTACTGAAAAATGCATAAAATTAACCCATTTTTAATCATAATCTTAGACAATGAAAGTAGTAGACAAAAAATACTTTGGTCAGTATAATTGAACTGACCAAATAGTTTTATCAAGGGAGATTTAGTTTTTACTTTCCTCAGAACTAACTACATTAACTAAATAATTGTACGGCATCGCACTAAATCAGTTGTCCAATTTTCAGAAGTTTTCATGCTTCATTTGCATTATATTGAAATTCATAAACCATGGGTGCATACTTGGCCAACAATTATCCCTTTACTATAGCAACACATTGTTGCAAAAACAAATTTCCTAAGACAAAAGAGTATTGGATGATATAAACCTAAGTATTTGGAACCGCTTAAAAGGAAATTCAGAAATTGTAATTTGGTCAAAAAGTCCCCTGGTAAAATAATTAAATTTGTCTTTATCTGAATTGATTGGATAGCCTTCTAGACAAAGTAAAATTCAACAGATAATTTATAACTCATGATGCCATTACCAGCTCTTGTGTTAGTGCTTGGCTTTTGAGAAGCCATTCCATGACAAAATATCTCAGATCTAAATGAGATTAAGATGCTACCTAATTGTTTTGCAAAAATCCATAGGGGACCTCTAAATGCTGACATAAAGTTGGCATATGGGCGTCCATTCCAGAACATTCTAATTGCCTTCTCATCTCCTCTCCCACAAAAAAGGGATGAGGTCAAGCCATCTTTCCACTGACTATGGAAAACTTATTTGGAATGAGGAAATAACAAATTAAAAAGGTGGAAATCCTTCCAATTTCTACTTGATGCAGAATGACTATGTACTAATTAAAGGTGGGGTACTGCAGCCAACGACTCCTAACGAGGGCTGCTCGTCCTCTGGGGCCCTTCATCTCCCAAAAACACCGAGCCGGAACTTCTTCGCAGCACAGGCACACTTCTGACATCTGACTCCGACCACACAACTGACTCTAAAAGCGCACAGCTCAGGAAAACCCTCCCAGACTCCCTGACCCGCAAAGAACGTTAAATGACTAAGTTTTAGAATAATGTTTATGCAGAAAATGTCTTGCCATATTTAAGACATAGTTCATCCTGGCTCCATTCCAATGAAAATGATAGAGATTATGAGCTTTTAATTATATACTATACCACCCACTTATTACTGGATGATGATGCTGGTTATAAACACTTCTTCGTTCTAATGGTAACTGTATATTTATTATGTCTTTCTAACATCTTAATATTTGAATGCAGTAATAGTCTGAGCTCTTTCTGAATGTAGAGTTGCATATTTAAATGTACATTGGAGATGCTTAAGTACAATTTGTTGTGTGATCCCCACATTCTGAAAAAAGCGAATTAATCATTACCCCAATGGGAGGGGGTTGGTGAGTAACCCCTAGGAAATTTGTCAAGGAGAACATGAAGTCAATTTCACATCAACATTTATGAACTTGTGATCTTTGTTAAATATATCTGCATGTAAAGGTAATAATGTAGACTATAGAACTGAAAGGAGGTAAACTTGAACATGTTAATGTCTTATGTATAAGATCACAAATTTCCCCAAGATGGTATGTGAAGAAAAATTCTAGTCCCTGCTTTGACATGGATTCACTCCTTTAGCTTAAAAAATTCCTCCCTCGGTTAGTACATTTTTTATTTTAATTAATAGAAAACTCAAATAAATCTCACTTAAATTAAATTTATTAACTAATATAATCTCCCTGACTCCAGGCAAAGTTTGATCCAGTGCTTTAAAGATATTGTTATAAGGTAATTATACTCAATTTTAGCCTGTCTTCTAAAATCCATGTTGATATGGTAGTAGGCAGAAGACTACCTACTGTGCAGGCGGTAGGGTGGCCCCCACAACTTTTGCCTCAGGGTTTACAAACCCTGTGTAATCCCTTTCCGTATAGTGTCAGCAGGACTGATGAAAATGATGGGACATAGGTCTCCAGTGAGTTGACTCTGAAGATGAAAAGGGAGGTTACTCCAGATGGGACTGACTGGGTCAGTACAGGTTTTCCAGAGAAACACAGCCCACATCTGTCATATGACTTCTTTCTCCTCCAGCTCTCTCTAGACCCATCCTTCTAGCATGGGTCCCGAAATCAATGTGCAAGAAATAGCAGTTGTTTCTGAACTCTGCAATCTCACGAGAAGATGAGGGAGCACCAAATATCTAGACCATGTTTTTGGTTCATTGTAATTGAGAAAAAATGACTTAAATTGAAAAAGTAGCCAACCATGATAACAGGGTTTAATGCCTTTTGACTTTATTTTTTTTAAATCAATGTAAATTTATTTTAATTTTTTGACATTTTTTTTATTTTAATCATTGTTCAAGTACAGTTTTCTCCCATTGACTTTACTAAGCTTTACATCATGTGACCCACCCAGCGAAGTAATGGAGTAGATGTCATTTTACAGGTAGTCATACATCAGAATGCTCAAACTTAAGATGGAGCAGGTATTGTATTCACACTGCCGCTGGGGGGCAGATCCATATGCAGCAGGACTCAGAAAAGACACACACAGCTACGTACCAATGCTCAGGGCCAATACAATGACTATTACGAGGGGACACTGTGGCCATCAGTGTTTTCTTTACAGGATTAAAATCCTCTTTGTAAGATTGCATAAACATAAATATTTCAGATGCTTCAAGAAAAGGAAGTATCTTCTGTTCCTTTGAATTAAGATATATTGAAAAAGTCATGGGTAAAAGAATTTTACCTTCATTGAAAAATGGGTATGTTTGGAGTGACCAAATTTTCCTAATTCACTTGATTTTATTGTTTTTTTTTTCTAGTTTAGCACTCCAGGTCCTGCATCCTAGGAAACTATTCATTCTCAGGCAAACCAGCACCACCGGCCACTCCATGTGAGCTGGTCACTACCCGAGGCCTGTATATAGTTATCCCAGCATCATATCTGTTAACGAAAAATGAACCAAGATCCAGAGGCAGAGAAGGAGGCTTCATGGACAATTCACATCTATGAGTAGGAAAGAAAATGACTTGGAGCGTGGTGAATATGTAGAGATGTCAGGTTAGGAAATATCGATAAGGGCAGATCCCACTAATCCTAATGGAGAGTGACATCAGGAATGAACAACACAATATTAATTAGGTATTCATTGCATTTTAAAATACTGAGGGACAGCAACAGTCTACAAAATTACACTGAAGTACATCAGCAAGGGCTGAATAACTGGTGGCTTTAAGAACATTGCAATACCGAACCACTGTAGAACATTTGAGATGATATAGTACTTGTACAATATGGGAAAAATAGATTTACAGTTGTTCATATGGAAAATAGTATGATAATTAATAAATAATATTAATATAAGGATAAACTCTGTGTTTCCCTTACTGACAATCATAAACCTACTTCTGCTCCACCCTGTATAAAACAGAAGTGCAGTGACAAACAGGCTTAATTTTCTTTAATTGCAGAGTTATTTTTAGTCCATAGGATGTGGAAAGCAATGTCAGTTTTACATTTGTCTCTTTCGTTATGGCTGCCGGTAGATAACAAGATTTCCAGCAGCAGCATCTTTGAATAAAACAACAAATGTATTTTATGGTTCATTAACCATGCTAATACATACATATTTTGCCAGTCAATTTGAATAACAGATTACATCTCACTGTGCATTTTCAGCAGGGTTTACTGATTTAAGTTACCTTTAAATAATCCGATCAGGAAATAGAAGCAAGTTTTGATTATAGTATTCAACCCCAGAACAAATGCATTGCTCTAGTTGCTGCACAGTTTTTTATACAGCAGATTTTGCTTAGAATTTTTCTCAGGTGTTTTCCTTCTCACAGGAAACCTTTTTTTTCTTAATTTCTACAGTTGCATATTGATCAAGATGATTTATGTCAATGTTATGATAATTACTTACAAATAAAACACATTATAAATCTGCAAAGTAATTTCCCCTTATAACCCAAATTATTACTTCAAACACTTTCAATTTTCCTCAAATATCACTGATTGCCTACTTGATTTTTTGTTTTAAATTGGTCTATTTTCATTTAGATCTAGCAACTAATAAAAAAATAAATAGATAAAGCAATCAAGACTTCAGATAGTTGTCCTAACTGGGGTAGCTAAGAGGGTTGGTGTCCCCCTACAAACCCCCACAAAGGTTGTGGGTGTGACTCCCGATCAAGGAACACGCCTGGGTTGATAGGCCAGGTCCCTGACAGGGGCTTGAGAGAAAACAACCAATTGATGTTTCTCTCACCCACTGATGTTTCCCTCCCTCTCTCTTTCCCTCTCTTCCCCTCTTTCTAAAAAAATGAATAAGTTTAAAACTAAATCTTTAAAACTAAAAAAAAAAAAAGAATTCAGAAAGTCAAATAAACCAAAGCAATAGACAAAGGAAAACTTCCTCCAAGCACCACTTAAAATAACTTTTAGGAAAACGCTAACAAATAGATATGAACAACTTCCTCACTTTTTACCCATCTACATTCACCTACAGGCAGTTTTCTGAATTCTATTTTGGTCTAGTAGTAGGCAGGAAGTGGAAGACAACTATATTCTAGAAAGAGGGCAATCCATCCAGAGGAAACTAGACTAACAGCAGAATTATCTTGACAAAGAGAAAATACACAATTCCACTTTCTTCTATCTACTTGCACAGAGGGCTCATCTCATTATTTCTTTGAACTTCCTAGCAGTTTCCAATGCCTTCCTCGACTGGCTTTGGGTTCATTCCCAGGCAGTGTGGCAGCAATGCCAGCAAGGGCACTGAGACAGCAGTGACTGCAGTGTCCTGCGCCACCCCCCACTCTCTCCCCTTCTCAAGGTGCATCTCTGTGGACTTTTAACGTGTAGCTGAATGAACAATATAGTGATTGTTGTTCAGCGGATTGGTCAACAACAAAGTGAATCAGGGAACAAACCACATAATTCTACACTGTGATGTAAGCAGGGCGGTGTAGCTACCAGTAAATTACTAAAGCAAGAAGTCCCCTTCTGTATTTGGAATAGATTTTTCTCTTTCCAGTGGCAAATGTTTGAGTAGGAATGCATATAAAATGGTGGGCAAGAAATAGCCAAAACCATTGAATTTACCCTGGAAACCAACAGGGTGACAGATGCCGCTATGCATGCCGGTCTTGACTATTCCACCTTTGTCTTCCACCATACTCCTGTTCTTCATGAACCCCACGGAATTCAGGGCATGCATTCCTAGAGACACTTAGCTTACTTCCCCCATGCACACTTCCGCCCATGTTCTTCTCTTCCCTTAGTCGGAAACGTTTCCCCACACCATGCCAACTGTTGAAATGCTTCTGGGTCTTTAATGCCCAATGAACATTTACTCTTTCACCTGTGTGACTTAGAATCATGTCTTGTATGTAATGATATGAAACCCCACACAGTCATGGTCCCTCTATCCTACGGGAAATGTTTACAAATTAATAAGCTTAGTGTTCCTTAGAAGCTCTATGTATAATTATTTACTGCCTCTTCTATCATGTCTTTCAATTATGAATATTTCATCTTTTCACTAAAGTTCACAGTTGTAATAAAAATGATAACTAATATTTATTGTGTGCTTCATATATGCCAGGTGCTGTGCTAAGTTCTTAGAACATGTTATAACAGTCACAGCCACGTGAGGCCACATTTCCACTTATAAGTTGGGATGAGACACCTGGAAGGACTGAATTAATTACCAAATTTTCAACTCTGGGACGCAAAACTAACACTCTCTAACTTCAAATCCACGATGTCTACCACCTCATTATATACAGTCCGGCAGAAGTAACACCTGCTGAGTATGGTTGGTGGGGTAATAATATGGGTGTAATAATTTATAATTTTAATTTGAACATTTCTTCTAAAATGCCATATGGTTTGCTTGAGTGTGATATTGTTATGTTACAGAATTGCATGTTTAGGATTTTGTAATAAAAAAAGTCATTATATGTGCTGGACCCTGCATGTCAAATATAACATTAGTTAGAAAAATGCTAACTACATACAAAATAACTTTCTCATGATCATTTTTGTAATGGAATTGCACCTTCTAAGAGAAATTACCTATTAACAAATACTGCCTCATCAATAAAGCCAAGCTTTGATAATACAGAAGAAGAAAAAATAAAAATTATAATAACATAAACAGATGTTGGCCACCCTCTAACGACTCTGAGACAAATAGAAATATCTACACACTTCTGGAGAAAACATCCTGCAGCAAAAGTACTAACCGTCTCCTTCATCCTCGCTGTCTTTGCTTTTGTTGTTTTTATGACCCTATGTTCTATATTCTTCACATTTACTGTACATTTTGGCAATTCACAAATAGGATCGATGTTCAATAAAAACAACTTCATAAAAGGAACCTCCAAAATTCACTAGAAAGTATTTTTTAAGTTCATTGAAACGCAATGTGCACAACAGATGACAATCGGACACCAACAATAAAGTTCTTATTCCACTGGGTGGCGGTGATGACAAAGGTGAATTTCCAGAACAAGCTTCATTGAAAGGGGGGTGGGGGGCAGAAAGGAGGGTGAGAGGGAGGGGAACTGTTCTAATCCTGTTCTATTTTGTGAAACCTTTTGTCGTAGCCACATAAAACGTAAAGTGATTCTTTCCCTCTAGAAAGATGAGAATATGGTGACCATGGATGGCACTCATCCAAGGCCTAGGAGGGGAGCATGGAACCCAGCGCTGGAGATGCTCTTACCTCTTGGCGGAAGAGAGCTTCCTTCTGGGAGGAAACACTTTTCCCCAAAGCAGTGGCTTTTCCAGGTTTTACTACAAACACTAGCTTTTGAAATAGACTTCTCAGCATTTACATTCCTTTTAAATGTTTTGATATGTACAAGAGTAGTTTTAAATAATCATGTCTTATAAATGAGATTTCATTACAACCATTTCAATTTTTCTTCCCTCTGAAACATTTCTTTATAGAGTGATTATATTAGCTAAATGCATCTTAACAATTTTAGCAAGGGTATATTATAATAAAGAAGACAAGTGTCTTGTAAATATTAATAAGAGAGCATAAAATATTTAATCTCTAAAATTAATTACAAGTATTTTATGAAGTTTGAAGAAATGAAATAAAGTTAATATTATTTTTAAAATACATTTTTATATGATGAAACATATATCTTTTCCTCTGTAAATCTCAAGAAATGGTCATGGACTTTTGCCGAACACGATTATTTCTCTATGAATGTCTTTAATTTAAGCAATCTATCTTGTATGCATAAACAGTAAGCTATTAAGCAGAATACTGTTGTTTTTAGCAAGAGATGTTCACACTTCTTTTTACTTTACAAAACTGCATATTATAAAATTTGCTAAATATACCTTGTTTTGAGTAGTCTTTAATCATATCTCTAATTTAATATCTGAGGAAATAATATTTCAACATAAATGCGTATCTTGGCAAATTCTATTTACTTCTCGCTGTCCACAATTTACCAGACAATACATATAATGGCGTGAATATAACTTTTTGGATTTAATGTTGAAATGTAAACTTCTATTTATTTATTGTATGAGTCTTGCCAGTGTACAGTGTTTAAGAGATTGTTAAAATCTTATGACAATATAATTAAAATGAGAACAAGGAAATCACTATTATCAGCATTTGGTATTTATCCTGAGCCGTAGAACCTACCCAATTTGTGATTAGCCATCAGAAAAAAACACTTTGGGTGTTTCTTTTTAAGGAAAAGTTGATTTAGTACAAACCACGCTACCTTTCTCTAAGCACAACGGTCGATACGATTCTACATCATGCTGCTCAGCAAATGAAAATGTTTTACATGATTGCAAGGAATGAGGCTCTGCTTGTCCATCATGGGTCCAGGAACGCTCAAGGACTCTTCTGGACAGACTTGGCAGGTGTGAATGTCTGGGGGACAGCTCAAAAGAAACATTCAAGTAAAAGAAGATGCAGAACCAAATCTTTTCTGATGATTCAAAGACCTCTGCACCTGTTGAGAGTGTGCAGGGAGAAATATTTATTCTTTGGGAGTCATGAGCACTGGCTTGGACCAGTGCTAGAGCAATAATGAAGTCCTGTGTCATCCAACACTTAGGCATGGTTTACTACTATAATCTGGGAGAAAATTAGCAGACATAGTTAAAGTTTTCATGTTCTTTTAGAAGTCGCACATTTCAAAGTCTTTATGGCTTACTTACAAGCTCCATGCAGTGCCATCCAGCCATAAGGGAAAGAAAAAAAAATCCAGGCAGTGTTTTACTCAGTCTTTGAAAGCCTGGCAAACATAAAGCCCTAATGGCTTTACCAAAGGGTGGGATATTTCTCTTCATCCTTGGTTGAAAAATGAAATAAGCTACAGGCAGCAGAGATAATCAGCAAGAAAATATCAGTGAATTTAAATTTACTTGAATTTATTACGCTCCTCAAATTTCCCAGCTCTGTTTAGCAATACATAAAACGACAATTTGCCACGGTTACTGAAATTTGCATTTTTACACTCCATCATCAACACTGGCGCACTGAGGCTAAATTTTAAATACAGTTTCAAAATCCTTCACCTTTTTAATAAGAGTCCATGACTCCTGGAATTTCAATACTCTCTTAGGACCCATTCCGGTAACTGGCAGAGGGGCCGATGGAATAAAAAGGAGGTTGAAAGAGCTAGTGCTCTCAGCAGACACACACAATAGGATGGTGCTTACCCCTCTTCTGCTTGGCTTGCCGATGTCCTTAGGTGAATTGTTATAATTCTTGAAAACTATCACAGACTGAAGTAGTTTTAGGCTATTTTTTTCTTTTCTCCAAGAGAACAAAGCATTCTGCTTTCTGAGAGACTTTGTAAAGACTCCACTATAAAGTATGAATTTTCTGAGGGATAATTCCAGGCGTAGCATAGGGAACACCCTAAAATTAGATACACATTTCTATCTCCACATTCCTGTGATTTGCTGCCTCTGACCCATGACTCTGCCTGGTGCCTGTGATTTGAGTGTATTCTCCCCTCACCTCATTGCCAAACACACTGAACTTCTAACAAAACTACTCTGCTTCCTTTTGGGGAAGAAATTCTTTTTATTATTTAATAATTTAAACATGAAAAACAGTATGTAGCACATATCTAAAGTATAAAGAATAATTACATAAAAGCCTATGGACCTACTCCCCAGATTCAGCAATTAAATACTTAACATAACCTTGAAGCCTTTTTGCGCCTCTCCCTAATCATATTATTTCCCCCCACAAAAGAATTAATATGATTTAAATATAGTGTTACACATTCTCCTGTTTTTCACTGTTGAGTTACTACATATATATTTTAGTTTTGTAGGTTTGTACATTTCATGTAAGTGATAACATGCCATGCATATTCTTCTAACGTCGTGTTTTGTGATGTAGCTATGCTGACTAGTAAAGAGCTAATACCGTATTTTTTACCATCATATAGTATTCTTTTAGATGATTATAAGACATGGTATTTACTCCTTTTTCTATTGATAGTCATTTAGATCATTTCTAGATTTTTTTTGCTATTAAATACAAAATTGCAATGAACATTCTTGATGATGTCACTTAGCATAAATGACAACAGTTTCTCTAAGGTTTTGTAGAGTCAAAGGGTATATTATGTTAATTCACACTGAGCTTTCAAAATTCATGGCCAAAATTCTAGTTTAAAAACTATTAAAATGAAGTGGTATTGAAGTTTTTCAAATGCTTCTGATGCATCTATTGATATGATATTGTGGTGTTCTTACTTTAACATACTGTGTGGGAAATTAGGTAAATAAAATTTCCCTAAAATTGAAGTGGCATTCTTTCTTTCAAAACCCTATTCAAGCTGCTTATGAATCAGTGTTGGAAGTGATATTTTTCTTGAGATTGATATTTTTTCCCAAGTTTAAAACACCTTAACAAAATGGTGTTTAAGGTGTTATATTTTCTTCACAATCTCTCCTCTGTAGTTTATTATTAGTAGTATCTTTGTTCTTATTTCATCATAACCTTTTATAAAAATTATAAGATTGACCTTTTATCTATTTATTTAATTGACATGGAACTAAACAGAGCCATATAAACATATATGTTGAATAATTAATAAACTTTGAAACTGCAGTATAAACTATGTTAATTATAAAATTTTATTCAAAATTATATAGACTGTCCAGCATATAATAAATTTTTTCATGTGGATTTTTCTCAAGATGGTCAGGATACTTCCAAAAAAAGAGAAAAGATAAAAGAACTTTTATATAAAATATATTATTAAAGTTAAGTGAGAAAATACTCTTAAACGATCATTTCTAGATTTCCTCCTGGTTTAGAATAACTTCCAGACCGAGTTAACTAAGTTGAGGGCAGCCGGCTTTAACGAGCGAGGGCTCACCCACATGTATCCCTTAGCTGAGAACTCTGGATTCAGACATTAAACAGTGGAGAAGGAGTTATTCATTGAGTGTAGCGAACAAGTAGAAATATTTACATTATTTGCCCATCATCACACCTTTGGTAGTTTATGCTTATAGATCAGATTTTGCCAGTTACTTAAACTCTCTGTGCTAGTTTTGTGGTTATAAAGTGGGGGGGCAGGGGGAATCAATAGCACTGACTTTTAGTGTTTGAGGATATTCATTCAATTATCATGTGTACGCCTTACAGAACAACTTCCTACATAACATAAATGCAGAGTAAGCATTAGCCATTGTTACCAATGTTGTTGGCAGAGATAGGATTCATTGCATATCTGTTACAGAACAACGGGGGTGGGGGCGAGGGCAATGTACTATTACTGAAAGGAACCCCCCAGGTTCATTATGTCCGCCCCCTTATAGGAAAGACGTCTCTCAATGCCAGAGATTTGTGAAAAGGAAAGGAAATGTTTATTTAATGCTATACAGACTTAAAGTAGTGACCTGATGTCTTCATCAAAATCCCAAAGTCCCTTAAAACACCCACAAGCACACACAGTCCTTCCTTCCCCCTGTGCCCAATCTGGGGTACCATATCTCAGGAAAAGAAATAGAAGTCCATGACTCAGGCAGCCCCCATTTCTTCCCAGTAATCTGTCTCGGCTGGTAGGCCTCCCTCAGTTCTTGGCACCATCAGCTATGTTGCCGGGATCTCTGCTAAAGCCCGGTGGTGGTTCCCCCTACTAAAGTTGCAGGGATCCCCAATCTGGCAAAGCCACAAGGTTCTCTTTCCACTGCCTAAGCCGTGTGGTCCTCTCAACACAATGGCCGTGGGAGGCTCCACTCAGCCAAAACCGCATGGTACTCGTACATATCCACAGCCACGTGGTTCTCCCTCCCAGGGCCACGGGAGTCCCCACTCTGGCAAAGCTGCGTGGTTCTCCCTCCAATGGCTGCCGCATCTGGGTTTAAATCCCTGCACCAATCTTCCTCTGCAGCCCCACTTCCAACTCCTCCCACAATTGGCTACACTTGCCAGCACTCTCATATCCTTCCAGCTTTACTGGGCTGCCATCTTGAGTTTGGGCAGGTGTGGCCCCAGGTCATGGAGCCAATCTTCTCCAAGCTCCCATGTAGGCACTGTAACTTGTGGGACCTGCCCCCCAATTACATCTTGGTGGGGAAGTTACTTCCATCCCCCTGGCTCAGAGCATGGCTACAGCTATTTAACATATCTATGCAACCAGTTAAAGGTATAGATATGTTAAATGACCACACCAGAGGTTAGCTGCAAAGCTGTTGCTATGCAAAACAGCTCTCAACTGCCCTGCTCCATTTGTCCCTTCCCCCAACTCACACTTGTGAGGTGGGAGGCAGTGAGGACATCCTAATATTTCCTGGACACCCTGAGTTCTGGACCCCATTCAAAATCCCTATTTGGGGCCCCCCTCTTTGCTGCACCCTGTAACAGATACAGTACGGGCCTTTCTGAATTACAGCAAATCTGTACTGACCATTTCAAAAACTCTTACTGATGAACAGTGAGAAGAGAAAGTCTGCAGGTTCAGGGTGGCATTCAAACAGATGGATATGGAAATAGCTAATGAAGACATGGCCTGTCTGTACCCCAGTGGCGTACCCTAATAGTCACCCCATTCCTCTCCTACATACACTCGTCACTACCAACTAATCTATGTAACAATTTAAGCTAATTTTGATACTACCAAAACATTCATCACACAAACTTTTCTGCTTCAAGGAAGAAAATTTTAGTATTACCCTAAAAGAAAATCCCACCTTCAAGTACCTAGAATAGTTCCTGGCATTTATTGAATGAATAAAGAAATAAATGGAAGTCAGACTAAATGGAAACCAGCTATTAAATGGTTTTACCAAACACAGAAAGTTTGCAAACAGAGCCCCGCACTGTCAAATAATGTTTAAAAAATGGCACCACTATATTGATTCTGATATTAATAGAAATTCCTACTTCTTCATTTATAATCCGTATGTCTTTTCTCTTCTTGCCTTATTGCACTAAATAACATTTCTGCTAAATGTTAAATAGAAATGGTAGAGTAGGCATCTTTTTCCAATCTTAGGGAGAAGACTTCAGTGTTCTGGTGTTAGGTGTGATAGCAACTGAAGCTTTTCTTTTTTTAGATTCCCTTTGTTAGGTTAAGGAATTGTTAATTTTATGAATTTTATGAGATTTTTAAAAATTATGATTGATTGTTTAATACTTTCAAATGCTTTTTCTTCATCTATTGAGATCACTATCTAGTTTTTCTTCTTTATTTTAGCAAAATGATAAAAGTCTCTGATTAACATTTGAATATTAAACTAATTTGCATTTGTGAGATAAATCACATAGCCATGGGTGGCATTATTTTTATATATTGTTGAATTCAACTTGCTGTTTTATTAATAATTTGTGTTTCTTTTTGTAAATGATTGTATTTATTTTTAGAGAGAGAGGAAGGGGGAAAGGAGAGGGAAAGAAACATTGATGTGAGAGAGAAACTTCAATCGGTTGCCTCTTGTATGCTCTTAGACGGTGAACTGAACCTGCAGTTCCGGTGTGTGCCCTGACCAGGAATCGAACCCTCGACTTTTTGCTTCGTGGGATGATGGCAAACCAACTGAGCCACACTCGTCAGGGTTGTTTCTGCTTTTATGAGGGGTATTAGTATGTGTTTACTTTCCTTATAATGTTTTCTGATTTTGGTATCAGAATAATATTGGTAATAAGTTACTAAATGTTTTCTCTTTGTTTTCTGAAGAAGTCTGCATAGAATCAGTATTATTTCTTCCTTAAATGTTTGGTGTCATCAGGAAAGCAGCTTTAGGCCTGAGGCTTTCTCTGTGGGACCATTTTCAATTAGAATTCAAGTTCTTTAATGTAATTTAGGTTTTGTATTTCTTTGTCAGTTTTAGTAGTTTGTGTCTTTCAAGGAATTTGTCCGTTTTATCTAATTTGTAGAACAATAGACCCTTATTACACATCTTGCCCCTGAAATAAGCACTGACTTCAAATTCCATGTCTTACAAGGTTGACATGCACTGTGATCTCCCAATGACAGACTTATGTCTCCCTAATATGTGCCTCTGTGTAACACCGTCATTCTTCCGGGTACTCCACGACTCTCTTCCTCGTCTATCTTATTCCTATGCATCCTTCAAGACTAGTCTCAATGTTTACCTTCTTGTTAAAGATTCTCTGGCTCCACTCATTCCCAGAATTCCCAGTAACGGTGTCACTACCCCCTCATGTCTCATTTCTTCATTCAATTATTTGTTTAAAATTATTTAGTGAGTATTATATGCTAAACACTATGCTCAATGTTGAGAGTGCAGTAAGGTATCAAATAGATTAGGTCCACATCTTCATTTAACTTTAGCAACCAACCAATTAAAACTAGACCATAAGCAAATGAACAAGAGATGTGCTGCAGAGGAGAAATTTGTACTGAGAATTTGAAGTAATATCAGATCTGAAAATACCAAGTTGGACGAATATTTACGTGCAGGGACAGTATAAACAAAGGATGGACTTGTGCACACTGTCCCTGCCCTTGAATGTGGGAGAAGAAAACTGTGAAGAAGATTTAAAAATGAACTTGAAAAATTAAGCAGGACACTGCCTGAGTAAGTTATTAACATTATTTGCTGACTGGACTTTGGCTTACCTATTTGAAGAAGTGGGAAATGATACATTATATAAGCTATATAAAATTTTTCACACGCTACATGTTATCACAAAGCAAGAATGTGACATCAATAATGACAACATAAAAACATAAAAAGAAGCCCTGGCTGGCGTAGCTCAGTGGATTGAGCGCGGGCTGCGAACCAAAGTGTCACAGGTTCGATTCCCAGCCAGGGTACATGCCTGGGTTGCAGGCCATGACCCCCAGCAACCACACACTGATGTTTCTCTCTCTCTCTCTTTCTCCCTCCCTTCCCTCTCTAAAAATAAAAATAAATAAAATCTTTTAAAAAAACAAAAACATAAAAAGAAGAACGATTTTAGAGAGACACCCATTTCAGACTAATTTACAAATAGTCGGTTTACCTAAAGTATCCCCACATCAGGATAAAAGAGAATTACTCCAAGAAAATGTTTTTTTTTTATCATCTCTTCTGGATGATTTGACTTCTATCATATATAACTACCAGGTATATATAGTCATTTGGCTGTCCCTAAAGCCTGTGTTTCAAATCTTTAGAGGATTTAGGAATTAAATATTGAATAGGGAAAACATAAAGGAATTAAAAAACCAGGACTTATATATCAGATAGGCATGTTAAGTAATATATGGCAAGGAGATCATAACAAATAAGGTAATTCACACAGATCATTATGGTATAACAAAACTGTGAGGTGTTGAGTGATTTTGACATAGTTATTCTTTCTCCATGGGTCTTCTCATGGGCACATTGTTTGCTAAAATAAAATCCTCACTGAATGACTAAATCAATCTCTTATTGTCAAATAGATGTGTCTTAGAAGTAGGTATGTCCTAATTCCTGCAAGGAATTAAAATAGTGAAAAGTTATTTAACATATCTTATACATTACCTTATAATTCAACTTTTGACATAAAATTGAAGGGGTCAATGTGAAATCGAATATGATATTACATTCTCTCTTTTTAAATTATTACAATGTAAATATGTTAGCTCAATTTGGGTGACTGCTTCCTTCCCAGAGACTACATTTTGCTCATTACCATATACAAAGTACGAGTAACTTCTGACACTGTTATACTCATAAAAGATTTTTAAATCTTTTTTAAAATTTGGATGAACTAAACATGTGAAATACTGCTATTTCTCACTCATATTGATCTTTTTGTTCCATTCTAGGTAAGCAGACAATGCTGTTTCTGAACTTCGATTTATCCAGGACTATAGGCCTGGTGCTGCCTGACAGTTAGCAAGTACTTGTGAAATGTGATGCTTCTGGGCCTACGCAGTTAATTCCAGAGCACCTCTCTCTTCTGTCTCATGTTTACGCCAGAGCAACAGAGGTGGCGTAATCCTGATGGTGTAGGACACAGGTTCTGCTGGTCTGAGTCCCCAGAGGTCTTTGTGGAGCAGAGCCGCACACAAACCTCCATGTGACATATAGTGGAACAAAATATTTTTTTTAATTATCTTAAGCCATAGCGATTTGGGATGTGTTTCATTTCAAGAAAGCCAATTTTATCATAACAAATTTATACCTTTCTTCTTAAAAGGTAAAACAGTACTATTTGTATAAATCTAGTGTTTATTCCTCATTGCTTTTCCTTACTGGGAAGCTGTGCAAATGGAAAAAAGTAAAGCCTTAATGAGTTGTATACAAATAACCATCGATTTGTTCTTCAAAGTGCACACTGCCCTACGCAGAATGGATACTACAAAGTGATTTGGCTACAGCAGATACTGAAAAAAGTTTGGAGGAAGAGCATTTGTATATAACAGATGCTCCATAATTTTTCCTTGATTAGTAGAAACTCTGTATCACTGGGGTTTTGCAAATTCACAGACACGTGAATTTGTAACCATCTTGAACCAGGTATGTGTTGCCCTCACATACTTCTGTCCAGATTTAGACAAAGCCTTTAGGATTCTGCCAGAGATTTTTAAATCAATCACTTCAAAGCCCATAAAATAAACATATCGTGACATGCTCCCTCTCAGCTTCTCATTTGACTTTAACCTGAACCTGGAATGGATTTCTGGCTAGTTTGTATTACAGGTGTTTCCCTGCTTCGAGTCAGAAGGACACATCAGTGAACAAGTGGTGGGAGAGGAGACTACGGTGCGTGTGTCCTTCCCATTCTCATTTCGCCACGTGCTCACTCTACTGGGCATATTCCTGTCCGGAGCATACTCCTTTTCAAACCTCATAAGGCTGTGTCTTAAAACATTTGAGGAACAATGAATACAAATTATAGAAACATAAACAATTGTTTCCCTGATACTTAAGCTTCCAGACTCATTATTCAAATGAGGCTAGGTTCCCGTGAGCCACTCAGTATTTTTCGGACTGCTTCAGCAGCTGTCTGCTCTTGTTCTTCTTTCTAAAGGCTCTCACTTCTTAAGCGTATTCCCTCTGTGAATTTGAGAGAGGACAGCATGAGTTGCATCTCCACCCTCAATTGTTCCCTCCTACAGAAAAGGAAGAGCTTACCACATACACTATAACAAGACAAATAAGTAGAATTTGCAGAGTTTCGGTTTTTAAGACAGTTGTCATTGTTTGTTTACATAGTGGTTTCATTGTATATTCTCAATTCTTTTTCTTAAGTGCTTCTTGGTTTTCACTCCCATCTTTTGTCCTTAAAGCTAGACTTTATCCCTCTGCCTGGCAGGTCAGCGGGCTCCTTATTCAACAAAGCTTCAGCAGTTCTGAGGGTACAATTAGAAAGGAACGTGAAACTCACAAAGAGGTATTTCACATGCCAGGGAAAAATTCCAGATGGGTGATGCACATCATATTTTATTTTTGCTCCTCATGGGACAGACTACTTAGGGCACATATTTCTAGTATTTACAAAATTCACCGTATCAGGACACCTTGTAATATGATAAGGGGTGTATCGACAGGTAATTGAAAATAGTTATATTTTTAAAATACATTGATTGAGAAAGTGCTTAGTAATATAAAGTACATTCTTAAAGCAACTAACAGTTATTTTTGTGAGGGGTATTTGATTGATTACATTAAAAGGAAATAACTTTCGGGAAACAAATCAAGATGTACAAAAAGTTCATGTTTTAAAGAAATTGTCTATGTAGCATCTATATTTGTTACTGAATATTAAGTATTTTGACCACAATAGTGAATTTAAAATTATTTTTGTTTTGTTTTGCTTTTATGTGCTCTGTTTAAATTGTTTTCCAGACAAAATATCCTCATTGAAAAGACATTTTAAATAAACAAATCTCTAAGGTATGCTAACTATAAGCTGAACACTGTGTTAGAATATCCTGTATCTTGTCATCATCAAAATTGAACAACTGATCTAGTTACAGCTTCTCTCATTGTCTGCAGTGCTTCCGCATCTCATCTGTAGTCCATGCCGGCCTGGGAGTACCGGTGCCTGCGTGCTCTTTACGACTCTGTCACTAACCCTTGCATCGCTTTGGAGAACTCATTTGAATTTGATTCTCAGTGATACTGTGACACAAGACCCAAAATGAGTTATTTATGGCAAGATATGGCTTTCCTCTCTCTAGTCATTAAAAAATTGGTCACTTGTACATTATCCTTTATGTACCAGGATAAAATTAAACACATAGAAAACAAAATTGGGTTGTGATAACACCTAGCTAGACCTTGACCTCTGACCTATAAACCTAAATAAAGTCACTTGGGATTTAAGCCACAGTCTTTAAATAAGCCATTGCTTTCTCTAGCTCTCCACAATACCACCTGAATTCTATGCCAATAAGTGAAAATGAAGAGGAAGTTTTAGAGACTGCCTTCATAAACAATTAGTCAAAACCAGGTAGCATCATCCAGTTGTCAATCAATATTCCTGCAATACTAATACGCAAGGACACAGTCACAATTATATGAATGTCATTAGCTACACATTATTCATCGGGCTCTGTTATCAGTGTTCCTCAAATTCTTCTGAGGTGACACTATGAAGCAACTGTCATAAACCGTGATCCTCAGAAATGGTGATATTTGTTGCAACTCTATCACTTAACATCAAATGCATTGTTTTGTACAAAGATGTTTGTGATGGCAAGTGCCATTGGGATTAGCAAATCAATACCTTCCTCCTTGATAAGATAAGAGGAAATCACGTGTTTTAGTGGCAAGAGCACTGATGGGAATTCGAAAGCTTTGCTTTCACCCTAGGTCTCATGGCTGGTGTGCTGTTTGGCATTAACATCCAACTTCCCACTGCCTCGGCTTGCCCACGGTTATAATGAGTTTTCCTGTTACACAGCTGCCACCTACTCAACAGCAATGACAGGAGAATATCTATTAATGAATAAACAAGCCAAAGTCACTTAGTAGTTAAAATGCTTTATGAATTTCCTCAGAAATGATACTTTTGACTTAATGACCAAAGTTGCCTCAGAAAAAACAACAAAAATTCAGCTCTTCTCCATCTTGAATCAAGGAATGACCATTTAGCTCCAGCGTTACCTACTGATATATTTTCCACGGACACACTACTCGCAGCCCACTTCTCCCACAGAGAAACCAAACAAAAGGTAAGCATCTGCTCTTCCACGGTGAAATAAAGACATCCACATTAACCAACACACTTGAGGAACCGTAATTGTTCCCAAGGGCTAAGAAACAACAGCTTGCTCTACTAGGAGTCCTGAGGCAGGTGGTGCACAACTCTGTTGCATTTTCACATGGAGTAGGGCTTTATATTGAAAAAACACTGATTAAACATGACATATTAAGAATTTATGCTTTTTGAAAATACAATAAAAGCACAGCTTAGAATTACAATTTTAGTGTAATATAAATGCCATTATAATTTTTAAATATTTTTAATGACATATCGGAATGAAAATTTACATTAGTATAAGCAAGTAAAACTATATGTTAATTATAGTAGAAAGGCCTGAATATACACCAGATGACATATACTCTCACTGTATGAATAAGTCTACACATATATCCAGATCATTGTAAAAGCCAGGTGCCACTAGAAACTGCTTGGAACGTATTAAATCACCCCTAAAATTCTGACTCAAATCCAGGAAATAATAGAAGGTTTAATATAGAGAAGGTCTAACATTTTGAAATATATTACTCTAGTAATACTTAAAAATAACACCAAAGGTATTGAGCCAGAATTTAAAATACATAAATACACTACTTAAGACACTAGATGATAAGTGAAAATCCTGACGCTCTGAATTGGTGTTGTACAGTCTACAGATAAGCATTGTGGATCAGCAAAAGACATGGATTTAGCAAAGCTAGGTTTTCGTGTTGGATGTGATACATAAACTCTGTGATACTAGGTAAGTCAAATTTTCTCTCTTGAGAAATAAGAAAACTAGATAAAATTATCTTTCAGTTCTCTGTAAACTATAATCTCTGATCTTGCATGAACTCCACTTTTCCTTAAGTCACAAGTTTAAACAGTGTGTATTTGATTGTAAAAAGGAAGGTATTCAATACACTCTAAAAATTAATTTTATATATTTTTAATGTTAGAACACTCTCAGATCTTCAAATTATTTAATTACTAAACTAGCAGAATGCTAGCCAATTTGTATAAGAACACATATAAATATTTAAATTAAAATTGGCAAGCATAAATTCATATTTAGAGCAAAGGAATAATGACCCTTTAAATTCTTAAACCTGATAACCAAGCAAATGCCCCCTCTTCAAGTAACAGAAATATTTCACTTAAATAAAAGAGCTGTTAAGAATACTACTAATATATTTAAATGTTCTTCTTTTTCATTTACACCAATTCAAAATTAACCAATTAAAATGTTTATTCAGCAGGTGATTCCGTAAAAGCAAAGCTAACAAACCAGCTGCTACTGAAAACAAAGAGAAGTACAAAAATCAGGAAATGTCTCATCGATGCTGCAGACCCGCTGACACTGGACGAGCGCCTGTGCCCGGATGCTTGATATGCACTTTATATCCACTTAAGTGCTCACAACTCAAAGAGGCAGGCGTTATCGTTGTGTCATTTACACGGACAACACCCCCAAGGCACAGGAACGTTTAGAAACACTCAAGCCCACCCAGCCGCCAAGTGGCAGACCCCGGATTCCAGAGTGCATGCTTAGGACCGCTCCGGGGGCCCTCACCGTAAACATTTGGGAAGGGACACTGAATCTTAGCGCCATGGGAGACGGTCATCAGAAGGAGTTTGTAGGACATTGGGTGCTAGGGTAAGGAGTCTGGATTTGACTGTAATTACTGCATTTTTCCAAGCAGGGAAGGGGTAAAAGAGCATAGTTTTGAAGGGCGCCATCTGGCGGCTGTGCACATTGTACTACAGAAACACTGACAGGAGGCTCCGCTACTGGGATTCCGGAATGGAAACCCAGGGGGAAGAAATGCGTGAGAAGACACTATGGAAATGGAGGGGCTAAGACGCGGCAACTGAGCTTCGGGCCCCTATGAACTGGAGTCAGCGACAGTGCTCCTGACTCCAATTCTCTGTGTATGGCCATTCTCCCTCCCAATAAACTGAGAACTTAAAAAAAAAAGATCAACAATTTTGGATTAGATGCACTTGGAAATGCATGATGCCATCACAAAAAAAAAAAAGAATGTCAGAAAGCACAATGGATTGGGAATGGTAATGGATGAAACTAATGAATTCAATTTGAGGGTTTTTAACACACTCTAAAGGCTCAATTTAATACTACGAAGTGCTGAAGATAAAGTAAGTTCAAACCTCTTAGCAGCAGAGGCAGTTAGTAAGAAAATATCACAAATATTCAAAAACTAAACTGCATATAATGAAAACTGTATTTGGATTTTGCATTATAAAAGGATGAAATGATTGTTCATACAAATAAAATCCATATAAATCTGGGCACTGTCCCAGAAAAGTCATTTGCCATTTTAACATGCTGGAAAAAAATTTGAAATGGATTTTAAATAACAAAACCACCTTGATATTATAAAAACTACTTTTTCACCTGTACCTTCATACATGCCAACCCAAATGATGTGAGAGAAAGTCCTTTAAATACACGCAGAAAAACCTACCTTCCAGTATTTTATCTATGTATATATGCACATGCATGTGTATAGAGTGTATATGTATATATCATATCTACTTTTTATATGTACATACTCACCATATGTGACTATGTCATGCATCACACACACACAGATTTTTCAATATCCAGTATGTTTTCCTGTCTTTTTTGTTGCTAAAAAACTATTATTTTAAAAAATTTGTGTACCTGTCCTGCTATAACTTTTATATTAATCTCTTTAGTATCCTCTTTTTTAATTTCTTTTATGAACAAAATAAAATTTCTTGTCCTTCTCCCTTCCTTCCTCTCCTCCATTATCCTCCTTAGTACACAGTGTTACATTTTTTGGAATGTATCTTTATGTTCCTAAACATGCACAAGCTTTTACTTCTTAATTTGTCAACTCTAATAGTATGTCTTTACTTCAAGTTATTAACTGTGAGGTTTATTCAATACCTGGATTATTATATAATAACTCTTCTCTATTTTTTGTTAGCTGGAGTTTTCAAAGTTGTCAGAACATAACATTCTTTCATTTCATATCAACCTTTGTTTCCTTTGTTCTTACTTTTGTATTAAACATATTGTGTATTAAACAATCTGACTCTGTCTGGTGTCATTTCCCCAGCCATTTCTATTTTAAATGTAACACATCCCCTGGTAGCAGAATCACCCAAAAGCCAGTTTTTCCTTGCTCATGTGTCCAAATTGCTTCGATAACCTTTTGATGTGAAGGCAAGGTTAGTTAATTATAAGATTACTCGCAATTTCCTTCCTTGAGCATCACTAGATACTATTCAATTATGCAACTCTGCATGCTAGTTTCTAAAAGTCTGACATCAATCTCAATTTTTTGTTAACGTGGTCAGAGTCCGAGTATAAAAATATTACACTGGGATGAGTTTTGTTGCTTATTTTACCACTGAAGAAATATTAAGAAAAAGACAACAAAATCAAACACAGGTAGAGAACTGAATTTCTCCAATGTGACAGTGACCAAATACCTTACTCGGGTGACGTGCTAAAATGATAATATATTGTTTAGCAATTATTTGAACTTGTGAACGATGTGAAATATTCAGCTTCCAAAAGGAGTTGGATACTTCACAAAAAGCATGAATAAGTACATGTGTCAATGTACATTTATACTCATCTATAAAGTTTTTTCTTTCATGGCAGAATACTGTTATTTTATTTTATGCTTTAAATGTGAAATTTCCTAAAGAATGAGCAGAGCTGAGAAAGCAATCTTCTGACTCAGCATATTTGTGTTCCCAAGAATCTTATTTAATTAGAAAAATTTTGCTGCAATAGTTCATTTATATTGTTGCAAAGGCTGCACAATGGTTTTTCACTCTCCCCACCCATCAAAAAAAAAAAAACAAACAAACAAACTTGATTACCATGCAAGACAAATATAATGTAAGTTTATTCAAGTCCACTTAAATTTGGAAGTAATTTTTGGTGTATTAGAAATATGTTTTCTGGTTTGCAACTCAGAGAATGAAGATTGGAAATACAATACTCCTTTAAAACTATCCTGCATGTGACTAGAATTTCCAAGTAATCTGTAGGTAACGAAATTTGTTCTATATTTCGCTATGAAAACCTTATCTAAATGTTTCAGAAAAATGTTGTAAATATCTTTGTTAATTGTTTTTTATTACAGTTTTCATTCAACATTATTTGTATCAGTCTCAGGTGTACAGCACAATGGATAGACATTTGTGTAAGTTACAGTGGTCCCTCCCTCCAACAATGCAAGTGCCCACCTGGCGCCATAGACAGTTACTGCAATATTATTAACTGTACAGTTAACACAACAACAGCCTGTCTTTGAATAACAATTGGTGATACTTTCATGAAAAATTTGCTTCCTGTAATACTAATGTCAGCCAGAGTGAGTGTTGTTGGGTATTGGCGGAGGGGGGGCAAGGTGAGAACCTCTACTAGGTGGTGCCATGAAACACACAGGTCTGCACTTCTGGTGAGAGTCACAGTGTAGTTGGTCATTCAGAGTGTTTAGGCTTAGTTGAAACTGGATAATTAATGTCTTGGCAAAGGAATAGAGCATTTCCAATTCAGAATATTCTGGTTAAGGATTCCTCTGAAACTCAGCACACTTACTCTGAATTATATATGGAGTACTATGGAGTACTATGAATTATACTATGGAGTGATCTATAATTTTTATTTTAAATAGTGATTAAGACCAGAAATTTAAATAGCTTCACATATTTTGCCAAGTTTCTGAATTAAAATGAAATGAAAATAAAAATAAATATATGTCACAGAATTGAAGTCCTGCTGGTATAAAAAAAGGAAATATTCCTGGATTTAAATCCTTATATGCCCCTTACTACTTGAGTAACTTAGACATCTTACATAAACTGAGCTTTATCTTTTCTACCTGACTCTTAGAGTTTATTCAATATTAGAGGCACAATACCCAAAATACTATACGGCCTGGAACACAGTAGAAATGAATGAGTAGAGTTTAGTAAATGTTTCCCTAACTAATTCATGGTGGCCTGATATTTTGGAGGAGGATCCTGAACTAATAGGGCATTATCAACTCTAATTGATTCATAATTATAGATTGTCAATGGGATATAAATGAACAACATCAAGGAATTAGATTTTTGTTATCTAATTGCTTTCTTCATTAAAGTAATATATGTTAATTTACTGCTCTAGATGTTTAAGCATAATTATACCCTAGCCTCACTGTTTTGACATTTTAACTTAATTCTATGCTTTGTCTCTTTTTCAGATAGGTATTATAAAGTCAAAACCATATAGTTCATGTTTAAATCATTAAAAGTAGATTAGAGAATACATATCTACAAATTTAGCTTTGACATTTAAAGTTACTTATTAAAACATCATCTTATAAAATATTTTATCCAAAGTAATAAAACCAAAGTACCTGTGAAGAAAAAAATGAATTCAAACATTTTTTTATAAGCACTACAATGCTGATTGTTTCCAAACATAATAAGAACTTTCCTTTTCAGTTGGAGAAGGAAACTTGGAGATATATAGAACAGGAGGCAAATAAACATTTAAAATTCTGGTAAAAATTAGGGAATTTTCTATGTGTAATAAGAATGACAACACACATTAGAAATTTACTTTAAGGTAAAAGATGGAATAACATACATCTGACCTAATGCCAAATAATAATACATTATATTTAACAGTTCTTTGGTTCCTGATATTAGACAGACATTGTGAAATGTTTATATGTTGATATATATCCAATTAGTCCTCACACCAAACCTAAAGTAGTCATAGTATCCCTACTTTAATATGTGAAGTTCACACTTCTAGAATTCTATGGATTTAGACTTGAGTCAATTTATTTTTATTGTGGTAAATATACATAAAATAGTATTTACCATTTAACCATTTTTAACTTCATAATTCAGTGGTATTAAGCACATTCACATTGTTGTATAGCTGTCAACACTACCCATCTTGAGAAATTCTCAAATTTTTGAAGCTCTCTACTCGTTAAACAAGAATTTCTCACTCTACTTTTCCCTCAGGCCCTGTTCACCAATATACTGCTTTCTGTCTAAAGAATTTGACTGTTCTAGGTCCTTCATGTAGAAGGAGAATTATACTATATTTGTCTTTTTGTATATGGGTCATTTCACTTAGTATAATGTCTTCAAGGTTCATCCATGCTCTAACATGTCCAGGGTTCCTTCCTTTTTAAAGCTGAATAATATTTCATCGCATGTACATGCCATTCAGTTTACCCATTCATCTGTTGATGGACATTGGGGTTGTTTCCACACTTAGGCTCTTTGTGAATAATGTTGCTATGAGCATTGGTATACAAATATCTGTTCAAGTCTCTGCTTTCAGTTCTCTTGGGTATATACTTAGAGGTGGAATTGCTGGGTCACCTGGTATGTATATTTAAGTTTTTAAAGAGCCACCCTTCTGTCTTCCACAGCAGCTACACCATTTTACATCATCACCAGCAATCCGCAAGCGTTCCAGTTGAGCACAGAGTAAGCAGAGCTTCAGGCATATGCCGTGAGGGAGGAGGCCAGCACATTCCAGAAGTGAGCATTGAGAAGTAAATAGAAAGCTGTGTGATAAACAAGGTTCCTGACATTCAGGAGGTGCAGGTTAGTTCCAAAGCATTCCAGTCAGAAAAAAAAAATGTGTGGCTAGAGATGGAAATATAGATAAGTCAGGTTTGAGGAGCTGCAAATGGGGATGATCTAAATTGTGTCTGTAAATTTAGGGTGTCCCCTGATATTGTGCTGAGCTACTTAAACTAGGGCTTGGGAATATTCTCCAATTAAATGTAAATTCTGAAAAATTATAGAAATTGGTATTTGACTTGTTCCCTGCATGAAATAAATGCGATGTATAGCAATGTTGAATTTGACACCAGTGTCCTGTATATTTTGTTCCTGCAGTCCAACTCCTCCTCTCATTCTATAAAGCTGTTTAATTGGATGGGGTTTTGTCTCACTAATTTATATGACAATATTTTGGTTTCATGTGTTAGCTTCTCACTGTAGGAATATTTAATTGTATGGCAGATACATTCTTTCCGCCCTTCATATCTAATAGCTTCTCTGTAATCGCGTTATTACATGTCTTCGTCCTTCATGTCTCCAGCCATTTTAGTGTGCTTGTGGTTCAGTTTTCAGTGATGCCAAAAACTATTCCATGTTCATTCCCTCTAAGTTATTTATCTGATAAAAAATGATGTGCATTGTGGTCTCAGTATGTTCCTTAGCACAGGTCCTTGTTAGAAACAAAGAAAATTCAATAATAAAATTAGAATTTCTATACACAACTTCACTGGAAAAATCACATTTATGTAAAATGTTGAAATGGTCTGCTTAAATGAAAGAATGGTGAAACACAATGGTTATTGCCATGCCGGAATACAGAATACGATTTTTCAAAGAGTTCAAAATTTAAACTGTGGAATATATACATGTGTGTTTATTTGGATACCAATTCAGAAAGTTGCTATGTGATTTTTAAAAGTAAGTAGAATAAAATAATACATAGAAGAATAAAAGAGCATGTTGAATGTACAGAGTCACAACTGGTATTCACAAATAAAATCCATCTTGAAATACACCGTTAAATATTGCTGTGTATATTCTGGGGATAAAATTGTGTACTTGAGAGGAGTCTTCAGGAGAAGAATGGGATGTATAACAAAGAAAATGAGAGAGAGGAAAAGAAAGGGAGGAAAGAAGGCAATGTAAAGAAAGATCCAATAAAATAAAGCAATTATTATGTAAAAACTTTAGAACACTGGAGTTAAGGCAAATATTAAAAATTTAGTCAGCTAACTTATCTGTCAACAAGAGAGAGGGGAGGAGGGTATACCTCATCACATGAACTTCCAATTTCAGACCATGGAGTTCAGTTATGCTTCATTTGATTTTGCTCATGCAGTTTCGGAGTTAATAGGGGCCATCGATACGAGTGGTGTAAATTCAGAACTTAAACATGGACTGAAACAATTTTATGAATGACATTGGATTCAAGATGACATTTTACTTAATTTTATACACAACGAGACACATAGAGTATTTTCTAAACACACAGCTGCATGTTTAGAAAATTAAATTGATTGTTTTGATTCTGAATCAGAGACATATGGAAACCAGAGAGAAATCCATGTCAATGATATAAATGGGTATTTTAACTAACTTGATTGGAATGGAAAATTCCGTAATATTTTAGGCACTGTTGTAAAGCTAATTTAACTAAACCTCAGAGTAGAAAGAGATCAATACTAAGCAGACATTGTATATTAGCAGTATGTAGTTACGATTGACCAGATTTATTCTATGTGTTTAGACACAAACACGATAGGGAAAATGATAGGTAGCAACAGGTTTGCATTTTTGCACCCTCTTGAAAACTCTGTCATCACGGCTGTTATTTCCTAAGTTAAAAGATATCTAACTTCCCCAAAAATCATTTCCCTTTTCAATGGAAAACAAGTTATCTTCTTCCAGGCTTTTATTTTAGCAAAACTCAAAATGAATTTGCTGACATGACTGAAAGTTTACCATTCCCTATTCAATTGCTAAATGCATTATGCACACTCCAGGTGAAAATCTCAACAAATAAAATAGGTTTGGACTTCCTGGAGCCCAAGATATTGTTTGGTTTATGGAGAATTTGAGAACAATGTTAGGAATATGGAAATAGCTCCTATGTTTGCCTATCGTACTTTCTATGGCTACAGCACAGACAAAAATAAGGTGCTTGTTAACATAATAATGTTATTCTCAGGACTACATGCATGTCCCCATGGAAACAGGACTATGTACATATTCCAATTCTCAGTCCCACGTACACACACACTTCTTCACATTAAAAAGTAGGAGATCAGAATGAGGGAATCATTTATATAATAGAGCAATTTTAACTTGAAATAACCCTATATCACATTCTTTCACTCAAGTTGCAATGGAAGTAAAGCAATGTTCAATTATAAGGCGTCTCAAAAGGATTAAAAGGGGGCCCTGGCATGTGTGGCTCAATGGATTGAGTACTGGACCATGAACCTAAAGGTCACTGGTTCGATTCCCAGTCTGGGCACATGCCTGGGTTCCTGGCCAGATCCCTCACTGGGGGTAAGAGAGAAGGAACAGATGGATGTATCTGTCACACATTGATGTTTCTCTCTCTCTCTTTCCCCCTTCCTTCCCCTTGCTCCGAAAGTAAAGAAGTAAAATCTTTTTTAAAAGATTTGAAAAGGGAATGAAAACAAAAATAGAAGCTTAGTCATTTTTTTGTTATGCAATAAACGCAATATTTTTTCATAGACTGCATGGATCCACATTATTGGCGCACAGCCTGCAAAGTCGTGGTTGAAAGCACATCTCAAAATTACCATGATTCCTTTCCCTGTAGTGCACACTGTGATGTGCTGCCCAGATGCCCCAGCAAAGAAGGATTTGTTGCCCCATTTGTTGAGTGATCTGCGGGCAGATATCGGCCAGCTGCTTCAGGGATCATCACATCAGCTGGAGACTACCACCTGCTTCCCCAAGATGGCGCCCTTTCTCTCAAGAGTTCACATTAAATGACATGATCTCTCAGAATTTATTACGACCTAGCAGTTCAGCCCAATCAGGGACATCTCTGAAGGGCTTCCTACCACCAAAATTTCCCGTGGAATTATATCTCGGGTCTGCATCACAGTTCAACCACTTCCCCTGTCCAATCCCTACTTCTCTCCCGTCCTTTTCGAGTGCTGATCGCCAGAGGTCTCTTTAATACACGTACTGCATGTAAACTGCTATCCTAGAGCCTGCGTCCCTTTCATTAGGAAACCTGGCAGACATCGATTAAAAAAAATCTTCCTCCTTTATGGTACTTCTCAATAAAAGCTGTGTGCTAAGTTTACTGCAACATAAAGGTCAAGTTTCTATTTTGAAATTCCCAGTATGGAAGTGCCCAGTTTAGTGATCCTGTGCTGTGCTAAAAAAATAACACCTGAACAACTGCTCCTGCCTACCATCAGTACTATGCTTCCCCGGCAAAGAAAAGACAAAGATCATTTTCACAAACAACTAGACATTCGACAAGTTAGATGGGCTACTTTCATTTTGGGGGAACGACACAGTCATTCAAAAACCCAAAGAAGCAGGAAACCATTGGTTTGCAAAAGGATTTGAAAAACAGGGCAATGTGAAAAACAGCAATTTATGTTGAGCAAAATTCTTAGGGAAAAGTAGTTTATTTGCCTTCCTTTAAATGGGGGCTTACGTAAAACAACTATTATAATTTAATTATAATAAACCATTATGATTCTCTTTTGCCTTAAAACTTATCTATTGAGTAAAGCTAGGTTCAATGAATCTTTTAGTTAGGATCAGAGGGAATTCCAATATTTCACAAGAAGAACAATTGTTTTATCAGTGAAACTTTATAATATTTTGAGTCACAAAAAGGTAAAATATACAGGCTTTAAAAAAATTTTTCCCAAATTAAAATAAAAACATTCATAACCTACTATTGGTTGGATTGTATCTCTCCTAAAAAAAAAAAGATAATTTGAAGTCCTAACTCCTAGTACCTCACTTAGAATATGGCCTATTTTGGAAATAGACTCTTCATTACAGAATAATGAAATTAAAATGAGGCCATTGGAGTGGATTCTAATCCAGTAGGACTGTTGTCCCTATGAAGACCAGAATTTTGAGTGCAGTGACAGACATGCACAGAAGAAAAACGGTGTGGAGAGACATCAGAGAGCACCCTGTGAAGGCTACTTCTGCTGCCACCACCCGGGAACAGCCAGGGAGCCCAGCCCTGCTCACAGCTGACCTCCAGCCTTCCAGCCTCCAGACTGTGAGACAGCACATTCCTGTGGTCCCAAGCCATTCTGTTCGAGGCACCCTGTTATAATAGCTATAGGAAACTACTGCATAACACCGAATTTTTAAAAAATTTATTTGGACAATAGTTTTTTTCATTTTTCTGATATTTCCTTGACCACAATGTGTTCAGTGACATGACTTGATGCTGCGTTATCTATGGGAACCCATTTTGTAGGTTTCTGTGGAATTGGTTTCAAATGCCACAGTTTCCATGTTATTGACATTTTATAACGTTCTGTGATATTTTTACAAAAAACATTTTGCTAAGCGGAATTGTCAAACTTTACATAAAAACATGTCCTTGAAGGAAGTTTGGTCCAAAGTCACTTCCAACAACTGCATAGCTCCACTTGTGTTTAAGGAGCTCACCAGCAGGGTAACAGTATTTGGCCCAGTTCTAAGTCACAGCTTCCTTGCAGTTCCTACAGTTGGGTAAAGTAGTCGTAGCATAATGTTAATAAAATGCATTTATTTTTCTCAGACTCCTCTCTTATTTTCACTTTTACAGATCTCCTAACTAGGCATGCTAATGGCTCTGATGATTAGGTTAAAGGATTTTGAGGGAAGAAATTAGAATGATTTACTTTTAAAAGAACCAAGTTCAGGGAACTTGTTCGGAATTTTTTTTTGTTTGTTTATTTTAGGGAGGGAAGGGAGGTGGGGAGGGAAAGAGAGAGAGAGAGAGGGAGGGAAGGAGAGAGAGAGAGAAACATCAATGTGCGGTTGCTGGGGGTTATGGCCTGCAACCCAGGAATGTACCCTAGCTGGGAATCTTACCTGGGACACTTTGGTTCCCAGCCTGCGCTCAATCCACTGAGCTACGCCAGCCAGGGCTGGAATTTTTAATAATGATTAATAACTTTTAAAGACACTTCTCAGGCATTGTTTAAATCCTCAGTAAAGATTGGGATGTCACATAGCGTTAGTTATTTCAAGTTTTTCCTGAGAACCTCCCATACTGTCTTTGCACTGCATCATAATAAAAAAGGAAAATGCAGACTTCCATGGGTCAGAATATCCAGCCACTAAATAAGGGGCACAGAAGAATTTCAGGGAAAAGACACTGAGGTCTTTGTGAGCATGTCTCCAATAATAAACGTTTCTGGCTGGAAATGCTGAAAGTGTCTTAGGAACTGGCTACCCCTCTGCACAAAAGGCTGTCACTCATCAGTAAGAGTAACCACAGTCATTATAAACAACCCAGACACTGCCCTTCACTGAAAACAGTCCAGGAATAGCCCGGGATGTGGACTGACGACATCAGATTCTGATTTTTGAAAATCACTCTGGGTCTAATCATTCACAGTTTGGATGCCACAGGAGCACTCAGACGGAGCTGATGTTCTGAAGACCTCAGGGCGTGTACCCAAGTAACCGTGTGTCAGGAAAATATAGTCCTTCAAGGACAATGTGTCGCCCTCTGACTCACTCACAAGGATATATATTATCCCCAGCATATATATTATGTTTTCATTTTATTTAATTACCATTGTATTATTTTATGTATTAATATGACTTGACCTGTTTACAGTTTCTTGTGCACCATTGATCTTAGAGCCAGGCATGCTCACCAGAGTTCGCTGGGGGTGCTCACTGATGGCCACCACTGAGAATCATCCCAATGACTGCATTTTCGTTGTGATGAAAGTGATTTCCTAGCACTCTCAGGACACCGATAAGTTAACTACATTAATTAGTTTCTGCTCTCAACCTTGACATTTCGCTGATAGCTGGAGGGAACTGCAAGGGCAATATGTGCCTTAGCATGGGTCATGGGAGAAGAATATACTGGAGACAAATTTAATCTTTTAATGATTTGCTTTGAAGAACAAATAATCAGTGACCTCTAGGAGAGGGAGAGGCACAAAGAGAGGAAAAGAGGAAGGGAGAGGGAGGGAGAGAAATAAAGGGGGTGACGAGAGGTGGCTATTAGAATCAATACACTGAAAGCGAAGAAAGAGTGAAATGATATGTAAGTTGGGAAATTCTCAGTAGAGCCAGAAAAATGCGCAAGGTCAGAAAGCAAATCCATCTGGACATTCATTATGTTTCTATATCCATTCTGATGCCTTCAAATTCCTTGCAATTATTAAGGGTGTTCAACATTCTTTCATTAAGTAATTCTTGGCTATTCCCATTCTGTTTATAAATTTCATATTATCAGTAACTCTGCGCTTAATCAGTTTATGAAGGACCTGCTGTTATCAAATAATGTTCTCAGCTATCCACAAGCTTAAAACTCAACAACTTTTTAATGTTCTCTATAGATCAGCTAAAGGATGCCACATTCGACAATGCCTGCAATAGTCAGGGAAACATTCTGATGGGTTAGGTGTGAGTCTTAAGTGAACTGGCATTTTCCAAATGGAGAGAATGGGTAAATAAGGGAGAAGTAGAAGAGAGGAGTTACATAAGTTGTCGTTGAAAGCATGTATTAATACTATGTTTTAGGTAAGAATTTCAGGTCATGGTTTCCTATGTACGGCCTGTATTATCAAGGTACTACCTTGTCTTTCCTGACCTTAATTTTCTCACATAGAAAATAAAGACATGAATTTATTACATTGTTGAAACACATAAAGGGCAACGTGCATAATCATAAAGCATGTAGGGCCTGACATACAGCATTTCCCTGATAATTAGTGAGGTCGAACATCTATTCATATGTCTGTTGGGCATCTGTATGTATTCTTTGGAGAAATGTCTATTCAGGTCATGTGACTTTGTGTTTTTTCTATTTCTTTTTTCTTATTGTTGTCCAAGTACAGTTGTCTCCTTCCCCCTACCACCACTCTCTCCTGCCCTCCCATTCCCACCTCCCACCCTCAATCCTACCCGACTTTGGCTTTGTCCATGGGTCCTTTATACATGGTCCCTGATGACCCTTCCTCTTTTTCCCCCTTATTCTCCTCCCCCCCTTCCCTCTGGTTACTGTCAGTTTGTTCTTTATTTCAATGTCTCTGGTTCTATTTTGTTTGCTTGTTTGCTTTGTTGATCAGGTTCCACTTATAGGTGAGATCACATAGTATTTGCCTTTCACTGCCTGGCTTACTTTACTCAGCATAATGCTCTCCAGTTCCTTCCAAGCTGTTGCAAAAGATAGGAGTTCCTTCTTTCTTTCTGCTGTGTAGTATTCCACTGCATAAATGTACCACAGTTTTTTGATCCACTCATTTATCGATGGGCACTTAGGCTGCTTCCAGTACTTGACTATTGTAACATAGGGGTACATAGGTTCTTTTGAATCGATGTTTCAGGATTCTTAGGGTATAATCCCAGCAGTGGAACTGCTGGGTCAAAAAGCAGTTCCATTTTTAGTTTTTGGAGGCAATTCCACACTGTTTTCCATAGTGGCTGCACCAGTCTGCATTCAGTTAATTAAAAACCACCAATAACAAGTTTTTAATTGAAATTGCTTCTTTTATTATGTTGATTTGTATGTATTTCATATATATTTGGGATACTAACACTTATTAGATATATCATTTGCAAATATGTTCTTCTGTTTAATAGGTTCTTCTATTTTTGCCTTTTTGGTTTGTTTTTCTTTTTGTTTCTGTGGTTTCCTTCACTGTGTAGAAGCTTTTTAGTTTGATGTAGTCCCATTTTTTTTATTGTTGCTTTTGTCACCACTGTCCAAGGATATTAGCCAAAAAGTCATTACTGAGGTTGATGTCAAGAAATTTAACATCTGTGTTGTTTTCTAGGAGTCTTATAGTTTCAGGCCTTACATTAAAGTCTATAAGACATTTTGAGTTTATTTTTATATGGTGTAAGAAAGTGGTCTGGTTTCATTTTTTTTGCATGTATCTGTCCAGTTTTCCAAACACCACATATTGAAGAGACTATCAATTCCTCCATTGTATATTCTTGCCTACTTTGTCATGTAGATTAATTGACTATGTAAGTGTGGATTTACCTCCAGGTCCTCTATTATGTTCCATTGATCTATGTGTCTGTTTTTGTGATAGTAAAACACTGTTTTATTATTATAGCTTTATTGTATAGTTTAAAGTCAGGGAGCATGACATCTCCATCTTTATTCTTTCTCAAGATGGCGTTGGCTGTTTTGGCTGTTTTGCAGTTCCATATAAATTTTAGGATTATTTGTCATAGTTTGATAAGAATGCCATTGGTATTTTGGTAGTGATTGTATTGGATCTGTAGCTTGCTTTATGTAGTATGGATATTTTAATGATTTTAATCTTTCCAATCAATGAGCACAGTATATTCTTCCATTTATATGTGCTCTCTTCAATTTCCTTCTTCAATATCTTATATAGTTTTCATTATACAGATCTTTTGCCTCTTTGGTTAAATTTATTCCTAGGCATTTTATTCTTTTTGATGTAATTATAAATTGATTGTTTTCTTTATTTTTCTGGTAGTTTGTTATGAGTGTATAGAGACAAAACTGATTACTATATATTAATATTTTATCCTACAACTTTACCAAATTTATTTATTTGTTCTATTAGTTTTTTGCTGAAATCTTTAGGGTATTCTATGGATAGTATCATGTCATTTGCAAATAGTGACAGTTTTACTTCTTCCTTTCCACCACAGCTTACTGGCTCCCATAGCTAAGAATGGATTTTCTGCATAATTAAATGTCTTTTATAGGACTTCTATAAGGTTTGCTGAGAGTCAGGGTTACATGCCTTGGATATAGACCCACACTAGTGCCAGGAGCTTCTCCAGCTCTTCTGCCTCATCTCCCTTCTTTCCTTTCTCACTCGATGAAAGAGAAGTAAAGCATGATGGCCGGAGATACCTGGTAGGATGGGAGAGGCCTCAAACTAAAAAAACTGAAAATATAAACAACCTGTTCCAATGGGATAGTTTTAAAACTTAATTTACACTACAAATGAACCAGTCATGGTAATCTTTGGACACTACCATGTGGCTTAAACTTATCCACTCAAATCAGAGCAGACAGTTAGCTTATGGGCAAGCTATGTGTCATTATTATCCTTGTGAACTATGTCTTCTTAGAAGTGTAAGTACAGGTAAGTAGACTTAAATTGACCTTTTATCCTTCTAAGTTGTCAGTTGCATATCAGGGAATAATTTGGATTTGTTTATGAAAACCTCTGAAAAGGGAGGTTTGTTCTATGTCATATTTTAGCTCCAGTACTTAACATTTGACAAGATAGATTTTTTAATATAAAAAAATTGATTGTTGGTGCTAAAAAATGTACACTATGAAGTTAATATCTCTTTATTCCATAAATTATTGTATAAAACTTTAAGTGATTAAATCACCTGATACTGGAATTCAAGTTAATGAATACTCAGTGAGCTGTGATAACCAAAGCTGTGTGTCTTTGGTTATGACTTTGAACATGTAAGTGTAGTTGTGGATACACAAGCATATTGAAGATTACTCTCACAGAGTCACCTGCTGAAAACTCGGTCCAGTGAAGGAGCTAACTAGACATTTAACATACTATCAAATAAACAGTTATTTCTGGAATGTATGGGTGATTGACTATGTTTTCAAGTAATTTAAAAGTTGAATGCAATCTTTTAAATTTCAGAGTAAAAATTAGAATCTTCATCATATAATTTACTCAAACTAAAATTGAGTCATGTTTAGGCCAGGTGTCAGTAAGCAGAAGTGGGTGACTTTATCTTTAGTAACTCCAGATTCCTCATCATACTGTATTTTTGTATTCTTTCCTCAGATCTTCAGTGTTCATCAGCCAGATTCACCAGTATACCTAGGTGTGGCCACTCAAGCTAGCATCCACTCAAGCTGATCAATACCTATGACAAAATACTTGTTAAATAGTTTGAATACCACTATCTTCAGTGTTCCTAGAACCTTCTCCAATGCCTATTTACAAGAGCTATTCATATTAAATATCATGCTGACATCTAAATGAAAGATAAGGTTTATTCTGTTATGTCTCCCATGATGTTTGAGTTTTAATAGAGATCATGCCTTGCCTAAGTCAAAGGGAGCCTCAATCTCTTTGCTCCGTGTTTCCAAAAAGAGACTCACAGCTGGCTATGGCTGGCTCTTGGTTTCTCTTCATGATCCCTGTTCACTGCAGCTTGGAGGAAGAGCATTTAACTCTTCTAATTGGTAGACTTAGGACAGGGAATCAGGTACAGTCACTTGAGTCTTCCTTCTTCTCTAGTTTATGAATCTACTATTCTGTTCAGTTCACTGATATCCACCACTGCACTAGAAATTTGCCTGGGTTATAGAACGGGCTCCATAAGTATTTGTTAAATTAACAACAGAGGGTCTGCTCTGTAAATTCCATGCCACGAGTCAAATATCAGCATGACCATTTGATCAGAGATCTAAGTCCACATTCTATACAGCTTGTAGTATCACATAAATGATTTTATAACCACCTCTCCAACTACAGTACCTTAGAATTCAGACAGGAATGATGACTGTTACTTGTTAGGTGCCTACAGGCCCATAAAACAGAATTGAGAGGAAAATATAATGAGATGGAGCGCAGGCCAACAGAATAGTCTGCTTTGTTTTGTTTTGTTTTAAAGAAAGTGTCTTCAGAAATAGAATGGGTTACTTTGAGTGTATTCAACCTCAGTGGGAGAATTTTAACAGAAAATAGATACTTAAGGGAGAGGATGCTGTCCACATAACCCCAGAAGCAGATGGAGAATTGGTCTAGATACAGCACTCAGTGTTGAGTCACAAAAGCAGACATTTCTTTAGGTGTTTCAAGTACACAGGGATTTAATGCCTAAAAAATTATTGAAAGAGCAAAGGAAGCAAAACCAAGAAGGTAGAAATATCAAAGGAGTAAAAGGGAAAAGGAAATGTTCCTTGGAAATCAGGAATCGCTTTCTAACCCTGGGCCGAACACCGGACCCAGTCCTCTGGCTGCTCTGCAGGCATTGGTGCTGTAGCTGCTCCGACTGCTGCTGAGCAAAAACTCGGACGGTGAATTCCACTCACATTGCTGAAATCCCCACTGATATGTTTGTGACCACGTCAGTTAAAGCTGCTCCTAGAGCCCACTGCCACCAGAGAGACAGAATATAAAGGAAGTTTTGTTCCTCCTCCTCTCTCAGTCTCTGACATGGCTTCCCATTGGCCAAATCCTACTGGAAAGCTGCCAGCAAGGGAGCATGAGGAAATTAGTTCGCACACTTCCAGCTGCCATAGAAAGGGGGGCAAAGGAGAACCAGCAGACAAGTAACTGGGGCACAGAATCATGTATTGTTTAATAAGATTTTTAAAGATCTAAGATGAATTTATTACTAGATAAAAACTACTTACCTTCTTAACCCCTCTAGAAATTACTACATCGGGCAATTAAGGAAATTCAGAATTCAATCATCTGTAGTTATTTATAGTACCAAAATTCTAATTGTTGGAATTATAGTTGTCAATATATAGATAGATAGTATATATATTGTATATAGTACTATACATTGTACTATATATTGTATATAGTGTGTGTGTGTATATATATGTGTGTGTGTATATATAATAGTTTAAACTTTACATGGGGAAAACTAATTAAAGAGTTAAGAAGTGCTAAACCTACCAACTACATTTACAACTCTATTTTGGACTTGTAAAAGAAAAGATTTCTGTGGGGAACTCTGGAAAACCTTCAAGAGATCAAACAACATGCACTTACAGGTGAGTTAGAATTTGGTTATTTTAAGTTACTAAGATAACATAAGCAGAAGAACAGAGTCTAAACCATGTCATAGACAGATGGGAAATATGGAGGAGGAGAAGCAAAATGAGAAGAATCAGCCTCATTCATAGAAGGTTTGAATCTCAGAACAGGGTCAGATTATGGGAGGCATAAAATTATATTTAAGTTCATGGAATCTTACAGGGCAGTAGGAAATATGATGAAATGGGTTCTTCTGAAGTTTACCTTGTAAGAGAAATTTTGTTCCAGTCTGACAAAGGAGGATTACTGAAAAGTCATTATTCACTCTAATCTATAAGTGATGATCTCTCCAGAATATATAGGGAAGTATGTTTTGGAAAGTTCTTAATCTTGCTTGAGATGTCATCCTGAGTGGTGTCTGCAGCAACATTGAATGCACTTGACTTCTCTGACTCCTATTTCATTCATATATATATATATGTATACATATACACATTCCTCTCCCAATTCCATTATAGTAGATAACTGATCAATACTTCTTTGTGGTAATGATATCAAGCGTAGTAACATAGACCACTCTTGTAGTCAACATAGTATAGTGGTTAAGGGAATGGATATTAAAGCCAAATTTTTATAGTGTTTTTTAAAGATATTATTTATTTATTTTTAGAGAGGGAAGGGAGGGAGAAAGAGAGAGAGAGAAACATCAATGTGCAGTTGCTGGGGGTCATGGCCTGCAACCCAGGCATGTGCCCTGACTGGGAATCGAACCTGCAACACTTTGGTTCGCAGCCCGCACTCAATCCACTGAGCTATGCCAGACAGGGCTAAAACAAAATTTTATATTTACTAGGTACCATTATATCCTATGGAAATTCATTTCATTTTGGACCAATGAATTTGTAGAATCTTTTTAATGTATTCACATTGGCTTCCCTGTGACTTCTATCATTACCCAATTCCTGCTCTTAAAGCTACTTAGAAGAGTGTGCTACATTCGTTCATGCATAGGGCAGCCTGTCCCAGACAAGGGGAGAAATAGCCTCTTCCCTTGAAATGCTTCTATTTTTCATGTTATTAATATCATAGTTCCTTTAATATTCTTCATATGATGTATTTCTTAGACTATCATGAAGCAAATTGCTTGCCTTTGGATATATTTGTCTTTACCAGTATCACCCTCAAGCATTCAGGTAACATTTGCATTTTCATCTCCAAATAAGTGCACACTGGGGAACTCTCCACTAGCCAATGGGGCAGATAAAATTGGACAGAGGGGTTCTTCCACTACTTATCAGTCATTTGCTTAAAGTAATATGCCTATGTTTGAAACTGAACCTGTCACCATCAAATTATTTCTTATAGATAATTCCCAAAAGATCTTTACTTGGACTGGTAAAGTGAACGGAGATGATTCCAGAAGGAAGAGAAAGGTACCATATCAGCCCTCCCTATCCTCACCCACTGCCGCCTCCTCTTAATTCAAGTTCAGCAAATTTTCACCTATACAGTTTGAACGCTTATGCTGCTGTGAAATAATATTCACCCAGGTTGAGCACTGCATAGTAATCATGCATTAAAAATTATAATAATATGTATTAATGTAACATAATGCCTTGACATGTTCAAACATTTAATGTTCACATATTTCTATTGTTCTAATAATCCTTCGAATGCTAAATTATTATTTAATAAAACTTTGTTAAAACTTAGAATGAACCAACTCTTTTTGCCTAGACCCTTGTACTTTACATTAGCAAGTTTTTTGTTAATGGACTGTAATCAACATTCTAAAGTAAATACTATAAAAAATAAAATTGTAAAATTTCTGAGAGATAAGCCTTTCCCAATAGTGGAATTGTGGCCCAATATTTTATAAAATTATATATTACTTCAAGGTAATTTAGAGAAAAATATTCTATTACTAGTAGAACCAAACTTCACACTAATGAAGTCATTAGCTAACTTTGTATTATGCTTTAAAACAGGGGGACAGTGTTAGGTGCAGTCCACCTGGTGTGATTTTCTCCCCTCGTGGGCCTTGGACAGCAGCTCATCCTTTCAGGCCTCCAGGTAAACTGTCATGTGTCCCACAGAACAAGATTCAGGGTTCGATTAAACCTGGAGGGTCCACATAACAAGTCATCCCCTTGACCCGTCTTTTCTGCTGATTCAACAATGGAATTTTATGGCCAGTTTCTTGAATAATATATTTGAGCTTGTTTTATGTGTGCCTGTCTTTAGTTGCTGATCCGATAAAACTGAGAACTGACTATTTTGTCTTGTCAAAGTTTGGGAGTTATACATTTTCCTAATTGGATTTGTTGGCTATGGCTCACAAAGATAAAACTTTGTACTCCAGCCACTTTAGGTTTGGAAATTGCTACACCCTGGAAGCAAATTGTATGAGTTAGAAAAAAAGTGCCTGAAGTATATTTACCCGCAGGAATATGAACTTGATGAAAAAGAAACAAGCAAAGAAAATGACACATATAGTCTTTTTCTTAAACCCTAGAATAAAATTACTGAAAATACAGCTGTTTGAGCAGAAAAATAGGTCTTAGCACCTGCTGCCTTCTAAACTTTCTGAGAATGGATTCAGTTTCACAATTAGTTTTTTATCAGAAAGTTATAATTAAGGTTAACTAATTTTCAACATTTAATAATTTTATTAATTGTAAAATATAGCTATAATTATTATATCATTGGCATTCTAGAACTAATTAGTATTCAGACAGGAAATTTTTAAGATACATTAAAGCCTATCAAGAATACTTATAAAATCTTGAAATTTCGTTACAGCAGGCAATTGGAAATGTTTTACTTTTAGAATCTTTATAAGGAGGAAAGTTATCTTCATGATTTCATCCCCAAATGTTATTCTGTAATTCCTAGCTAGACTAGAAAACAAAGATGGTTGACTCCTTTCTCATTTTAGCCTTCCCTCATGCTCTGGGCATTTTGCATATGCTAGCACCTCATTTAACTAAATATTTGTTGCTTTGTTGGAAATTTACTATTTACTTTGGTGTTTGATACACACATCCTTTTGGAAATATAAATCTACCTTATTTAAAATAAATAAAAACAAGTCATTCTCATGTTTGGAAAGCTCTAGGTGTGCCTTGCTGTTGTAGAATGTATTTGTGATACTACCATCCCAAATTAGCACTGTACTCGGCAAACTGAATGATTTGATTCCAAAAAAAATGTGATCCCAAATTAATCTTTCCTGTCCAATTGATAAAAAAATCTCTATAAGTGTTCAGTTGGAGACAGAAATAAATTTCAAGTTATATAAAATGAAAGTTAATGTTTTCTTTAATAAAAATAGTTTTAAAACTTGGCTATTCTCTAAAACCAACATGTATCCCACTTGTATCCCCTACATACATTCTTGAATTTCTTTCGTACAAATTGTACAATATGACATTGCTGCATTAGAAATAAGTAAGTAGATAGGAGAAGAGAAAAAAAAAACATAAAAAGACAGAGAAAGCAGCTCAGCCAAGGTGACACAGCAAGAAACATATTCGTTGTTTACACCTTGGTCCTGTGTGTTTGTCTAGGGACCCATGCTGTGTGCCATATCAAGATTGGGTCCTATTAGAATCAAAAGAACTAGTTAAGTTATATAGAGAATCAGGCGCATTATCACGAAGTGTCGGAATTCACTGCACCTAAGAGTCATTTCATTTGAGAAGGAATAACCCCATAGGTGTACTAATTTCTTCACTTCACAGGTGAAGTCCCGAAGGAAGTTGAGGTACCAGACTAAGCATGCCACATCGCTTTACAAACTTGTGGCAGGGTCTTCAAAGCATATCTTGAGCTTCTGTTTTCCAAATTCTAATCAACACCCACAGGGGATCATTTTTGTTTGAGGAAAAGAAAATGAAAGAGAGTGCTTTGGCAGGATGTGAGGGGAGAGAAGGCAAAAAGAAACACATTCATTCAACAGACAGCTACCGATTCTCATGCTCTGTCTTTTCAAGCCACACTGATCTTAACTGAATTTCAGAACAACATATTTGACTTAAAGGGGGAGAAGATAACCTGCAGAATGTTTGTGGTGCTGAATAAGGCAATGGGAGCCTTTTGTAAGGCCCCAGCACCCAGAATACTGCAGCCACTTCAGAAAAAATAAAAAATCCAACTGCTGGAATTCTACACTTGGAAGTTGGCATTAAAGGTTGTGCTATAGTCCAACGTTTATCTTCTGTAGGGTTGAAAATTAAGATTTCTAGCCCTTCTTTTCCAAAAACAACACAAATGATTGTCCAACATTAGCATCTGCCAGAAAGCTGACAAATGTTGCCTTTGCTTCATTTTCGCAAATTTGGAACAGATTAAAGAGAATTTGGCCTCCAATTGCAAACCTCTTTGTTTTGGCAGTATAAATGAATTGGTAAAAAAGTAGAAGAAGCAATTGCAAAAACAACAACAACAAAAATTTAGGGTTAAAACAAATACTGATGGCAAGCAGTACAATAAAATAGTAAACCTATCAACATTGTAATTCATCATTCTTATTAAAAAATCCAAAGATAGGACAGGTGAAATTTAACTCCAAATATTGGATACACTGTAGGCAAGGCATTTTGAAAACTCCACATAAAAACTCTTCCAAAACAGCCCCCTTCCCTTTTATTCACAGCTCCACTCTCAGCATTAATTCTTTTAAAATGTCAGGGAAATTTTTAAGTTTAAAAATATCTAGTTTTCTTGGAAATAACCAGTTAAGTTACCCTTGGCCATCTGTATTTGGTTAGGTCCATGTGGCAGGTGTCAATTATAGTGACCACAATGCTCCTAATTTTCCAATTCTCTAACTCCTAAGAATAGGAAACTTGTTTAGCTAATATTTTTATCAAAGTTTTTGTCCAAGTTACTTCTAGTACATGGGAAAAAAACTATTTTCTATAATCAAGGCTGCTGGTCGTGAAATTTCCCCTGACTTACCAAGCCATTCTTACATACATAAATTTCCTCATAACCAGACACAACTTTGAGATGTTGTAATATATTTCTGATCATTAAGTTTATCTCATTTATATTAATATCTATTAGCAAAAGAGGAAACAGTATGGTCTTCCGTTTTGGTACCTCCTTTCACATATCCACATAATGTCAGTCCAATTGGTAACGTTCAGCTTTTGCCTCTTGGCTCTCCATGCAAAGTTTATAGCAGAGGACTGAGCCCTGTACACACCAAATCAATTATTACCTTAACAAACAGGTGGCAAACAGAAGGCCCGAGGGCCAAATCCAGCCCTCCACCTTGTTTTAGCCAGCCTGGCACCTTGTTTCTACCCGGCGGCAGCACCGAGCTCTCCCTTCACTGTTAAGGAGTAGCTACACTTACACAGTCCTAAAGTTACATTCGGCCCTTGGAAGGCAACCTCGAGGCTGATGTGGCCCCCAAAGAAAATGAGTTTGACACTCCTGCCTTAATGATACTCTTGCTACATATGCTGCTCATTTGCATTTCCTTTTAAAACAAAGTTTTAATGGTCAAAGTTCTTGACCATTCCAACGATGTTTGGGAAAAAGAGAATCAGGAGGTCATGCCCCTCAGCCTGATGATCTAGCAGCTGTTTCCCCTTGTCCTTGCTGTCCCTGAAGGCTCATATGCTTCCTGTTTGTTATCCTCATGATTCTTCAATTTCATCTGTTTCCATTTCATTGCATTAACTTGTTCAAGGACTATTTTGGAGAACTTCTCTGTTAATATGAAAAAGTTATGCTTAGATTACATTTTTAAAATTTGAGAATGTGCCTGACATCTAAGATATTTTATTTTGGATTTTATGGGATGGTTCAAACAGTGACTACATCGGCAGATGTACAAGACCTGAACTGTGTTCCAGGGTTCAAGTTGCTAAGAGTCTGCAACAGAGTCCAACCAGTGTAGTCTGAACGTATTTTCACTGATTGGATTCGTCAAACTAATACATATGGGTGATGTGAGGGTATTACAGAGAACTAGAGAGGTGAACCCAAGAATTCAAATCCACATTTTTAAACATAGGTCTAGACTTTCTTATAGTAAGTATTGACTGAATGCTCACTTTCAGTTCCTGCGATGACCTTATATAATCTAGCATTTTTCTTCCTCTTTGTAACTGGTAAGCATCTTTAATCATGTTAATTCCCAGTAGGGGAAGATTTACTTCTGTTGCTATCTTGCTGTTTTGCAACTTAAATGGTTTTGTCCGTAAAATTTCTTGTAATTCTTCCATTCTTTAACCTCAAAACATCGTTCAACACAAAGAAATGGTAGTTTTAAACATCAAACTATAGCCCTGGCTGGTGTAGCTCAGTGAATTGAGTATGAGCCTGCAAACCAAGGGGTTGCTGGTTCAATTCCCAGTCAGGGCACATGCCTGGGTTCCAGGCCAGGCTCCCGTGGGCACATGAGAGGCAACTGAACATTGATGTTTCCCTCCCTCTCTTTTTCCTTCCCTTCCCTTCTCTCTAAAAATAAATAAAATCTTTAAAATAATCAAATTATATGTATGAAGGTCATAAAGTGCTATTAAAAAATCAAATGCTGAAATTTTGTGTATGTGAGATATATATATATATATACTGACATGTCAATAAATGGAAGCTGATTTCTCTATTTTAAAAAACACTGAATTTCTAAAGTTTGAAAATAACCCTCAAGAAATATTCCCTTGGAACTGATAAGGAAATAGCCATCCCTCCCACACTAACAAAAGGAAGCAGCAGAAACAGCCAGGACCCTGCTGCAAAGCGAAAATGATGGTTCTCAGCAAGTGAGCCACAGCTGGGCTGCAATATCTATTTTATATGTGGGCGGGGACAATCTTACACGTTTACCTTTTATAAATAAGATCTTGTATTTATCTTTGAAGCTGCATTTTATGTTGAACTAACCAGTAGGCGACTCTACAGTGATTTTTTACTTAGAACGCTTATGATCTTTATTTATAAGAAATGACACTTTTGGTAATTCTTGTCATTTATGGTTGAGGATGTTGGTGAATTATTATTTGATTGGTTAGCATTAAATATTATAAATAATTAGCAGTGTATAGTTTTCTAGAACTAGCAATTTTCTGTTGCAGATCACAAGTTTGTTGTTCCTGAAGAAAAAATGGGTCAGACATAGGCTATATTCACACCTTCTATTGTTTTCAGAATGGGGAACACTTTCTTACAACTTACAATAAAATTATGAGCCCAAGGAACTAAAATTGTGGTATATAGACCAGTTTCTCATCCAGTATATTCAATACATAAAAATATATTTTAAAGGTAAAACCTACATTCAACTACATAGGACAGTGAAGTAGGTGTCCTTATGAGTAATATGTAACAGACATAAATATGATCAAATTAATGCTGGATAGTAGAAATTAATTATAAAATTAAATTAATTTTTACTTTAAATTTGTAAGACGGAAGACAAAATCTCAAATTTGGATTTTGGGAGAATTCCTTGTATATGATAATTTAGACGACTGTGTGTCAACTTCTGGTTTGCACAGAAATCAGTTAACATATGTAAACTCTGAGGCAATATTTCCTTTAGCTCTTTTAAGAGGAATGATGAGAACTCAAAGAGGAACCAGAAGGGAGTGTCGATGGTGATGAAAGAATTATGAACTATATTAAACTCCTGAATTATTTTAAGTAGTAAAGAGCATGATTTCCAAATAAATTACATACCCTATGACCCAATCCACCTATTTTTACTTTAATAGAAGAAAGACAAGTGAGGAAATAATGGGAACAAAAGTTGTGACTGTTCCTATATATAATACTCACGGATTGTATTACAGAGCATGCCCAGAGAGGAAATATTTGTGCCACCTTTGAGGGTTAATTTTAGCGTCAACTTAACTGGGCCACGGGATGCCCAGATATTTAGTCACACATTCTTCTGGGTGTTTCTGTGAGGGTGTTTTTGAATGAGGTTAACATTTAAAGCAATGTTCTGGGTAAAGCAGATTGGCCTCAGTTATGTGGGTAAGCCTCATCTGGTCAGTGAGGATGTGAATAGAACAAAAGACTGACCTCCCCACGCCCCCATTCCTCCCCCGAGTAAGATAAAATTCTCCTGCCTGACAGACTGCTTTCCAACTAGGAGTTTCCACTCCAGCTCTTCCTGGATCTAGAAGGGTCAGCCTCCAAAACCACATGAGCCCATTCTCTCTTCTCCTCTGCCTCTTTCTGTCTCTCTCCATGGGTATACAGATGTAGGTGACGTAGACACGTAGAGAGACAGACATACAGACAGACACAGGTATTCAGGTACAGGTCCATAGGTACAGAGATGGAGCTCTCTTTCTCCGGGGCACCCTGACTAACGCACATCCTAAACCATGCTCTTAAATGCCATTGAGTGCTCACAGCAGCTTTGTAATACTTTGTGTCTCCCTTGCGTAGTCAGTCATTTCAGTTTTCATAACAAGTATTGCAGCTTTATGGCAATTCTTAAGTGTTCGTCTCTACCTCTTCTCTTTACTTTCGGCAGCATCCTATCATGTAGAGCAGGGGTGTCAAACTCATTTTCACCGGGGGGGGCCACATCAGCCTCGTGGTTGCCTTCAAAGGGCCAAAATAATTCTAGGACTGTATAAATGTAACTACTCCTTAATTATGAAGGAGTTGAAATTATATTCGGCCCTTTGAAGGCAACCACGAGGCTGATGTGGCCCCTGGTGAAAATGAGTTTGACACTCCTGATGTAGAGAAAACAAGTGCATGTAATAAGAAATCAAGCAACTTTTTAAATCTCACATTCCTCTGTGATTTCCTCATTTCTTTCCGTTAAAACAGATAAAACCTACTTTTCTCCTGCCCAGGGGTTACCTGCCTCCTAGTGCTCCAATGCAGTTCCTTCTGCTGTGTTGACCTGCGGACGCTATTTGTCACCCTTTCGGTTTCTAAATTCTTCTGTCCTAACTTTTCACAAAATCTAAATGTGTTCCATTCTCTCCTGTCACAGAAATAAAACGAATGAACAAAGAAAAACCCCGTCCCCTTCGGCAGCCCCACACTCTGCCCCGCACTCCGCCCTGCCGGACAGCCGGGCTCTCTGAGGTCCTGTCTGCACTTGTCCTCGGACCCTCCTCCCTCCCGGTACCGACCCACGTGTTGAAAGTACCAAAGTGGGACTCAGGGAAATTGTAAAACTGAAAGGGAAAACCCTCAGCTTCACTGCATTTAGCCACAATTTTAGACTCAGCACATCTGAAAAGAAGCTCTTTATACGTTCGGATTTACTTTCCTTGTTTGGAAGGTAACACTGGACGGGGACTTGCACATGGCGTGCTGGTGGCCCCTTTTACTGTTTGGGGGCGCAGGGCCCATCAGAGGTTCTCAGTTACACTTACCAGACAACTGAGTTGAGAATCAGGGAAATGTGTTTGGATAAATTTTTCAATGGTGCAACCAAAAAACAGAGAGCAATTAAGGAGTTCATTTCCAATACCGTATTTTGCCATGTATAATGCACAGTTTTTTGCACACATTTTTTAGGGAAAAATAAGGATGCACATTATACATGGGTAGTACTAATTCCATATCTATATAAATGTTTTTCATTCTTTTGTTCATCCTTATGCATTAAAAGTGAAACTCGAGAAAGCAATAATGATATCTGTATGCAAAATAATACCCTGGAATACAATAATAGGTTTTGTTTCTATATATAAATAAATAAATAATAGAATTAAAAAATTAAAATGAAAAGTTTTTTCCCTGGACCAAAGTCTGGACCAAAAGGGTGGGTATGTATTGTACATGGCAAAATACTTTTTCTCTTGAAGTTACTTAAAACTTTATTTGCTGAAAGCAAAGAAAATTATAAAATGGATATATATTATACATATATATTTTTAAATTTTGCTGGTATCAAATAAAATGCCTTTTCTAAACATGAGCTCATGATAGCTTTGTCATAAGGAGTGAGCAGATAAACTCTGCTATCTAAAACACTACAGATTTTCTCCTGGTGTCTCAGAGGGATATTTTATACTGGACAAAAATTCCTTGTTGCTTACATTTCATTGCTAAATGTCCACATTCACTCCCATTTCATCCTTACAGACCATATTGCCTCACTGAGGATCACCTTCTAAATGGGAGATAGGAATGGCCAGAAACAATGCGTGATGTGGTTCTGTAGATGCCATCTTTGGGCTTGGGATTATTTATTTTTCAATAGCAGCTTAGACTAGAGCATAGCTCTAATCCTTTTCTGCAATTCAAAATCCAAAGAACCCTGAAAACAACAAGTTTTTTTCTAGTTTTGTTGTCAAAACTCATTTGAAAATACAACTGACCTAGAGTGACATGAGGATAATTATGAACTCTTTAAACCCAATTTAGTGTGAATATTCATTTATATAATTTAGAAATCTTTACAAGTTTGTCTCCAGATGCTGCTTTGACACCTGGATTCTACATGACATATCTAAATTCTGAGCCATATCTGGGCTTAAAGATTTGTATGTAAATACTGACATAATGATGATATGTAACTGGTGCTAGTCTCAGATGTCATGTTATAGAGAAAAACAGCTCAGATCAAGTTAAAAGAAAATTCAAAGAAAGACATTTTGATTGCATGTACAAATAGGGACATATGCAAAATTAAGGCAGTTTTCGTTTAATAGAATTTCAATCAGGAAATGTAGGGAGTCAGAGCAAATTGTTGGCTACCTTCTCTCAGGCTTCTCTGCATGAAGGGAGACACTACTTCCCTTTTTTCAGGAAGTAAAGTTTCTAGCAACTTTAGGGAAAAGTGAAAAAATTGTACAGAGCCAGATTAAAACTTTCTTTCCAATTATGTCAGTAGCTAAAGTTCTGATACTTAGAGAAGAAGTCTTTCTACGTGAGCTCAATACAGAAATGTACTGCATAAAATATCCAATTACTTTGATGGGTTTACATGATCATTCATGAAATGGGTCCTCGGCTTTGTCACGTGTCCGACTGTGGGGAGCGCAGCAGGGGGTGTGAACTGCTAACTGCAGTGTAACCTCCTGGTTAGACTGGAGGAGGAGCAGTACCCCGAGGAGGGTTGGTGATTAGTTAGGGAAACGAGCAGATGTCTACTCTAAGATAACTGATGAAAACAAACAAACAAAACATATACAGCATTCATCAATCACTCTGGCAAAAGAAAGAAAAAGAGAAAACTATTTTTCTTCACATTTCAAGATTCAGATTCTTAAAACTGAATGTAACCTGTCATTAGATTTTAGGCAAAACCAACCTGCTGAGTTCTATTTTCCTCTTTTTAAAATTTCAAATCAGCATTGTTAAGTATTTTATAGTATAACAGAGTCATACTTTATATTCTTGTGATCTTTCTCCACATACACTGATAAATGAACAAGATATCATTTACTATGCTCAGGAGTTCCTTCAAGAAAAAATCATTATCTGTCATGACACTGATAAGGTATTTCATTAATTAATACTTTTAATGGCTTTGAAATATTTCAAGGATATGCATACCCAAAGGATTTAATAAAATTAAATTTGGACCAGTACTTCAATGTGATGATGAATATACTTTCGCTGAAAGAAAAATGAAAAGAAATAGTCCAAAAAACAAATTACATTGGATCATAGTTATTCCTGCTCTTTGTGAACTGAAGAAAATCTGACACAAACATTTCATTTAGTAGAGGATAATTTCATATCAACAATGATATACTATTCCACCATAAAAAGGAATGAACTATTGGTACATACTACAGCATGGATGAACCACAAAAACCTCATGTTAAATGAAAGAAGCTAAGCAAAAAAGGCCAGGCATTGCATTACTCTGTTTATACCACGTGTCCAGAATAGGAACTCCACAGAGGCAGGAAGCAGAAGAGTAAGCGGTACTGCAGGGGAGGAGTATGAGGTACTGTAGGGGAGGAGGGGTGTGAGAAGTGACTGGCTGCGGAATACGCACAGGATTTCCTTGTGGAGTGTCTAAAACGTCCTGAAATTAGGCAGAGGTGAATGCACTGAATGTCACTGAACTGCACATTTTAAAAAGGTTAATTTTGTATTATATTCACTGTACCTCAATTAAAAAAAAAAACAGAAAAAGTATATCCAGAGTCAGATCAATTCTCTTTACCTCCAACTTACCACCCTGGTCCAAGATACTAGCATCTCTCCACTGAAATTATTGCAATAACTTTCTAAGTGGTTTCTCAGTAAGAGTGATACTGCAAAAATACAGGATTAATTCACTCTGGAGTTCAAACTCTTCCAGAAGCTTGCATAAAATTTTCTTTTGTGACTGTCGATGACATTGTGATCATTCTGATCGGCCCCTCTGTTGCTTCTCCGACTTAACCTCTGAACTTTGCCCCTGACCTCAGGCATTCCCTCTCATTTCCTCTACTCCAGACAGAAGGGCAACTCAAAACAACTCAACCTCACACTTGCTGCTTCCTCTGCCTGAAATGCTTTTCCCCCAGATATGCTGTTTGTTCCAGAGTTTCTTCCAGAAATAACTTTTCCGTGACACCTTCTCTGACCACTCGAAGAACAATGGCAACTCCTTGCCTCCTACGGACACTGCCACTTCCCTACTGTGTTCCAAACCCTAGCATTTATTACTGTGTTCTATATATTCACATGTTTGCCTGACATATGTCAGCCCTTCCCCTATAATTAAACTCCAAGCAAGCACAGACTTTTGTCTTCCTTGATCTCTTATGTACACAATAATAATTAAAATTATGTGATTTTTGGAATATTTTGTGATAGGAAAAGAAATACTTAAGGAAACCAGGCTGACTGAACATTAAACTTAGCAAAAATTGCTCAACCTTGTTAAAAAAACAGTAAGACTTTTAATTAAGTTTTAATGTCTGATTTTTAAAATTCTGTGCTGAATCATATTAAACATATCCTCATGTCATTTATATAGTTAATTCCTTCTGTGACTGACAATCCTGTGTTAGAACGGTGCCTGCAGGAAGAGCTGACATAGTACATCTGGTTATAGTTCATTTCCGATTTCTAACTAAATTTACTTTATTGGACTGAATTGTAATGTTAAAAAGAATTACTAAGAATAATAACATGTCCAAAACTGATGAAAACTTAGTATTGATGAACATACAAAATATAAGCTGTATAGACTCCAAGTACGTGCCAAATTAGCATTAGATCAAAAATCTACTGTTGCAAGTTATCTTTTATAATTAAGGGTTATTTTAGTACAACTCTGGGGCCAACTATGGTAGAGATTTGTACAGGAAAGCTACTTTTAATTACAAGCATAATTGGACCCAAAGTAAACAGCATGTGCTCTGGACCTTTTGAACTAGAAGAAAGGGCTTTGAATCTCAGATAAGGAATGACTCACATTCTCAGCTTCTTAAATTACTGCACACATTTTCTAAAGAGCTGGTCATAGAAATCCAAATCAAATGAGCATGACAGATGGCAATGTCTTTGCTCCCTGTAAAATTTATTTGCAATGTGCACGTAACACTACTCTGAATGCCATTAACAGTGCACGGCCATCTCCTATGAGTTCGGGACAGGGAGACGGATTGAAATGCACGAACAATCAAAATCTCATTTGTACCAAATTTATAAACTACTATTTCATGGACTCCTACGTTGCATTAGCCAACATTAAAAAATCTAATATACCGTGTTCCCTTGAGAGGAATGGTACTCGTACAAAAAAGCTTAGGGGAAGAGAACCCGTGAGCCCAGATGCTCTACGCAGTGAGTGATGAGAGTGCAGGCTGCCTGCCTGCTCGCTCCGTCTGAAGGTGCTTGTTTGGATCTCCTCGCCTCATTTCAGCGACCGCACTTCAGCGGCAGGAATACAAATGTGCCGCAGCCTTCCTAATAAAACTAGTTATTAGCCTTCAGAGCAGCATGACACGTACAATAGATTTTGTTTTTCAGTGAAACCACAGCTAAAGGGTTTCGACTTCAAGAAATGGGTTGCCCACGTTCTTCAGTCAATATATTAAAGCTGTTCATATAATTATTCATTCGACATTAGTTTACACTCATCCAAATGTAATTTTCTTTCCTCAGCAATTCAGTAGGGCCTTATAAAATGGCAGTATTGCATGTCTCCATGAGAATTTGACACTTACGTAATCTCTATTTTGCATTTTTCTGAAGACATAAACATTAACTTACAGTTAAGGTATTGAAGCAGAGAAGGCATCAAGGCAGGTAATAAAAATGAAGATAACTCTCTATGATCGAACAATTTACAATATGCAAATACAGCAAAACTGTAAAAAATACATACTTTTACCATCTTTTCTCCCCCTCTTTTTTAGGGGCCAGCACGATCTCACAATATTTTGTTTAACAAAAGCTTTCTCTTACCCCTGGCTCCACCTGAGCTCTTCTTGTTCTTGTCCAAGTTCAAAAGCTAAACAGAGTTGATTGTCAAAATATGAATGCAACTTATCCAAAGACTGAGGAAATTATAAGATACATTTTTGGTTGCAGACTTCCTGTGGTTGCAGTAACTTTGACAAATGTTTAAAGCAACTGACTTTGTATTTATCACAGAACTATTCTGCTCAAAATTTATCTAATACTTGGCCAAGTTTAGAGTGAAGTTTAAAATGCAAAGCTGAGAACAAAGCCTTGTTTGGGATTCCCCTCACACGTGGATGGCAAGTAGGGATTATCTCTTATGTCAATTATAATGCATCGACAAGTAATGGCATTCTGGTGTGCAGGTCCTGAAGTTGTGAAGTCCAATCTAAACTCAGAAGGAAAAAGTGTCTGGACCCTTCGGCCATGTCTGCCAAGAAGAGACGGTACGAGTAGACTTCTGGTTCTAATATCGGAAGTCCAACAAAGGCCATAACTAACTACACTCATGTGTACTGTCCCCTGTATAAAATTGGTGTGTTTCCCTCTTCTCCACCTTCTTCTACTGGGGAATGAATTGATTTCAAAGACATCTTCTTGAATAGATTAAAGTTAGATTAAAAAACAAATCCAAAAGTCATTCTAATTAGTTATTTTGTAAAATCAAGTTGTTACTGAATTCACTTAAGAGTTGAAGCTTACAATATCAGACTGCAGTTAGGAGGGTCACATGTTTTAGTTAATACTCCTGCATGCCTATCATGCTTTTAGTGAGATTTTAATATTCATTACTGAGGGCTTTATGGGCAACAAAAGATTTGAATTGTCCAAACTTTATAGTTTGTTTTCTCCCTTCATTGATCCAAGAAGGCAACTTTTGAGACATGAACAAACTGAACTCTCCACAAGAACATAAACTTGTTGGACAGAAATACCATCTACTTTTCTTTTCCAGAGAATAGTTCTTAGTGCTTAAATGTTAAATTATGAATAATAATAACTGCACATAAAGCCTGAGAGAAAATGTTGCTGAATGTATGTTTATTTATGGACTCAATTTCCACAGTACTTTCTTGTTAAAGGCTTTATAAACATGACCTCAGATTATACCAGTAAAATAATAAATAAGTTAAAGGATTATACACAGGAAAAATATATAGCCCATGACAGTCCAAAATAGAAAACTGTTGGTGAAATTCCATGTGTATTCTAGAACTACGCAATGAATTTGTTAGAAATTTAGAGAGAAGAAGATCCCTACGGAGTTTAAACTCACTTATTTAGACCCAACCAATGAAACGATTAAGACTGAAATTCTGACGGGGATATATCACAGTAATCAGGACAAAGTTCGGGAGCCTTTTCTAGGAGAAGGAATGCATGTAACAGCCACAGAATGAACTCAGAACCAGGCTTCCTGGAGAGTGGACCAGCTGCCTACGCCTTGTGAGGGACGGCTTTTATGAAACTGCCCTTCTGGTACAGGAAACATGCAGAAATGTGTTGAAGCTATTTAATAATTAAATAAAGTAGAAGTAAAGCTTTACACTCTCTTTTAAAGTTTTTTAGGAAACACTTGTATATCCCAAAAAGTTCTAAAATTACTAAAACATAACAATAAGAAAAAGTGTATCAAATTATAGCAATTTGATTTAATGAAAAAAGAAATGTTTTCCTAGCAAGACCCACAACTACAAGGAACTGACTTCTTCCGAAACCTGAATGAGGATCTCCTGGAACCTCGAGAAAAGATGAGGCACCCTTGCCAGCGTCTTCGCTTTAGCTCACTGAAATGTAAGCTGGACTCCGTTAACAGAACTATAAGATATAAGCTGTGTTACCTTAGCTGTCAAATCTGTGGTAACTTGTTATGACAGAAATAGAAAACTAATACCCCTATGACTGAAAAAGATTACATACAAAACTAAACACTGATGTTCTTTAACAGCATACTAAACTTGTTGATGTATATACCTTAAGGTTATATTTATTGAAGGATAAATCTTGAGAGTGTTAATATGCACATAACCAAAATAATAATTTTATTGTATATGTTATAATATTTTTATACAGAATACTAACATATTAATTAGTAATAATGCTTTAATTCAAAATAATGTGAAAAATTTTCAGAAACAAAAAGATTTCTTTACTCTGTATCTTTTTTAACCTAGATATTATCTAAGTAAAGGCCTTTGTAATTTGCTTCAATCTCGAGTTTGCCGTATCTACAAGAAAAGGCCTAACATTTTTTATGACAAGGTATTTACCTATATCTTTAAAATGTTCACAGTTGTGAAGGATACTAGAAATTGTACAGAATAACTGAGATAAATGAAGTGGCTGAATATTCCTTTGATCCAATTAATCTCCAAATTTATATTGTGCGTATAAACTATGACGTTCATATGAATCACTTGCCCTCATTTTAGAAATAAAAAACAAGAGCCGCTATCATTGAAGAATTTGCTGCTTCATAAATACAAATTCAAAGGCCAGCTGACTAAACTATAACTCTAATAAGGAACTAAGTTTATTTTTTTTAAAAATGTTTAAAATTTAATTTATAAAATGTAGGAATAACAAAATGGAGTTATTAATATTTTGATAATGTTTTCATGGCATCAAAATATTTCAGAATTTAAAGGTATCTTAAAGGTCACCAGATACAACTTTTTCCTTGTACAATGCCTGTAAGGGATGGTCTCTAACCACTGACCGAATACCTTTTACAAAGGTCAAATCTACGTACGTATGTACTAAATCATTTTTAAATGGTTGTCATTATTTGAAAGTACCTCCTACAATTGCATTAAAACACTGGCGAATGAGGATTCTTTACTCCTTGGGAAGGTACCTCAGTCAGGTGTTTTGTTTTTTCCCCCACTGTACTAGAGTTTATTCAGTCAAAAAGAATAACAAGGTCTCACTGAGTTCCCCATCTCTTGGGCTCTAGAGATAACTATGATCAACTCACCTCAAGCCAAGATGTACAAAGGTCTAACCAACTTGTTCAGCACTGCCACCCTGTTACCTGTCAGAGCTTCTCTCAGCTTGCCCCAGGTACCACTGCTCCCCCGCCCTCATCAGGGAGCCCATTCCAGTGGGCCCTCTCCTCCTCGCATTGCTGGCTGACGCGGGAAAACCACTCAGGAGCACTGCGGGGCGCTGTGCTCCTGACACCAACACTTTGCTCAGCACCTCGTGGGAGGCAGCTGAGCAGCTGGCAGCAGGAAGGGGGTGGCGAATCAATGATTATTACACATAATAAACCCACCCCTACATACATGTCTCCCCCAAATCTTAGGTTTCTTCTTTTATAATAATAAAGATTTTTTGGTGCCTCAAAATCATTTATCACAATGTACCACCGAAACCAAGTTTCAACCAAAGCCAAATAAGCAACCAATCTGAACTCTCAGCTTCTTAAGCTAATAATTCAAATCCAGTGCACCCAAATTCTCAGGGAGGAGAGGTCTCAGTGCCACACTGGGGCCAGCACAGCTACCCTCAGGAGGGCAGCAATTTATCATCGGTGTTTTACAAAATACAGAACATGTAAGTAATTCATCATATCTTAATTTAGAACACAGGTTTGGACAATCAAGTGTGCCCCTTAAAATGAACAGCAATAAAAATATCCCTTACCCTAAGAAATGTGGTCTTGAGACATGAAGAAAAACTGATAGCGATTGTGCCTGCTTCTTCCAGCATTTCCACATTTTGCCTGTGACGTGAGGACCTGGAAAAAAATAACAAAAAACAAAATGACCCTAAATACATCATCTGTGTTTTTCTGTTAGCACACAGCTGTTCATCTGACCATTTCAGAATTTATTTTTATTAAAACATTTACATAAAAATTATTAAAGTGTACACTGAAAAAGTGGAATTTATGGTATATATGTAATACCTCAAGAAAAGTATTTAATTGATGGTAATTACAAAAATAGTGCATAAAACCTGTGCTACAGCATTTTCCCTTCTGTGAAGGGAAAATAAATTCTGCATTAAGTCTTCAATCTTTGAAGTTACAGAGCACTTAATATGTGCTAGTCACTGTTTTATATGCTTCATTAATAACTCATTTATCTTTATGGAAAATATAAACAGTTCATTAGTTTATTCATTTAACAAATATTTACTGCACGCCTACTATGCACCAAGCAGCAAGCTAACTCATGACAATATACGGTCCTTGTAGAAATGTTAAAAAAAAATCAATATACAAAAAGCTTAAAATTCCAAATACTGAAAGAATAAAATTGATTAGAATAAAGATGAACAGAAGGAAGCCTGATTTAGATGAGGAGTTAATCAGAAAAGTTTTCTTTAAGGAAATGTCATTTAATTTGTGAACTAAAAGCAAAATAAAGAAGTTATTAGCAAACCAAAAATTGGTCATAGGGAGAATGTTTGATTCTTCTAAATATAATTGGCATTTTGCATATGTATAAGTTGCTATCATAAATCAGAGGGTTATTGTCTGCAGTGAGAGATAAACGTGAACAAAAGTGGAATTAGCTGGTTAAGGGTGGGAAAGATGGTAAGACTGTGAAGTTTCATTTAAGTGACCCCAATAATAAAAACATTACTCTCAACACAACTGTTTTTTTTATTTGAAAATTGTGTATGTGCTATGGAACATTTAGAATAATTTTTTCCTAAATAAACAATGTAACTAACACATGCTGTAGAAAAACAGTCTGCAAGCCAGAAAAGTGTGCATTTTTGCTTCACATCTCGTGGCATCATTTTTTCCACTTAAGTATTCACTCAGGACATCACATTACCGACAAAAGCAATGGATCCACCTCTCACTTGTAATCCTTTTGCTGTTTCCTAATAGCTCAGATTTCTGGAGTTTATTGCAGTGTGTTCCACAAAAACGAAAGCGTCACAATAGTTCTTGTTCTTACATTAACTCTTTTAACAGAATTTCTTACAACGTTCATAGCCAGCTAAAAAAGGAGTACATTAATGCCACTTTTTCTACATCATGAATGCCAAGTCTGCAGGCAATGTCTTGATAAGGTAATCTTTACTCTATGAAAATATTATATTTATATACCCTTTTTCTAACATATATTTTATCCAAACATATAGTAAATAGGTTTAGTGAGAAGCCTCAAGTTATTGATTTTGAAGCATATCATAGTGCAATAACATGGATGATTCCTTAGGTTTTCCTGCAGTTTGCACTGAATTACACATATAAAGTTAAAATGTAAACACCACAATGACTTGTTTAAATCTTATGTGATAAATACCAGTGACATTTTATGTATTGTTTATTTGAACTTCCCTCTTAATAGGTAAACATTACTTTTCTTGAAATTCAAAACTTCTCTGCATGACTAGATGCAGGGTTATGCACATAAAGCTGTGGAATTTATTCATGATGATCCTGCCTAAATTATCAGTTTTAGAGCTTTGTTAGGTTACTATAAAATGGCCATTAAAAATCATAAGTAAGGAGAGTAAAGTATTGTTCAAGGTTTTCAAAAGTCCGTGATGTATTTTAAACAATTTGTGCTTCTTTCATATAATTCAATTCTAGATATATGATGAGGGAGTACTCCCCCCAAAATGGAATTTATTTATTAAAAAGCGTGTATTTATTCTCACTGTTTAAATTTCAGTCACCTTCAAAGTACTTTACATTTGATGCAACACACCTATCAGGACATTTTTTTCTACTGCTCAAAACAGTTTTCTAGCTCATCAGTTTTGATGCCTTTTAGTGCTGCTGCCATTTTTTGTTGTTGTTGTTTCAGCTCTTCCACATCAGCAAAACCTTTCCCTTGAAAACCTTTTTTCATGTGGAGAAATAAAAAAAGTCACTCAGAGTGAGACCAGGTGAATAGAGAGGGTGGGGTACCGGGGTCCTGCCATCTTTGGTCAAAAACTGCAGAACACTCAGAGCAGTGTGGGCAGGTGCGCTCGTGACTCACCCAGTATGAAATGAGCAAATGCACTGAAAGAGTCTTCAAAAGAAGTTCACTGAAGCCAAATGGAGCCTCTCAGAACAATGCCAGCTGGCACACTGATACAGATGGCTTCCTAGAACACTCACCCAGTGGGGGAAGCCTGTACTACAAGGGGCCCACCCTCCAGAAGATAATTCCAATTTTTTGTGGGTCCCCCCTCATACAAATATAACATGAGAGCACACTGCTGTATCAGAAAATTTCTGGCACTACCTCCTTCCAACCCCTGCAGCCCTCTTGTCAATGGACTTGGATCATTGGTGAATTTCTTAAGAAATTGTTTACAGGTGTCTGTCATGTACAGCAGGCACAGGGCTGGCTGCTGAACCACTTGATCGCAATTTCAAACTCAGCCTAAGGCTCTTTCAGAACAAATTCTCAAACATGTTAGTAACAATATAAGCTGTCTATGCCCAAGACAGGGCAGCTGTGCATCAGACCAAAGGCTTTATGAAATAATTCATCTGGTATCTCATTTTGCCCCAATTCTACTTATGAAATTAGAACTTATTTCTGAGATCCAGGTTATACCTTCTGTACATTTTCATTAAATAAGTCATTTAGCTTTCCTGAGGTTTCATTTTGGAAACTATCCTACAACCCAATTATATGTATAAGACAAAACATTGAGTTACTCTTGCCAGTACCATTCTGGGAGTCTCCCTTAGGGCTGATGGTTTGTGTCATGGCTGAAGCGTGGCCATTTGCCACAATTCTTCAATTTCACCCATCTATTCATGGGACTGGCTCTACAATATTGCCTGTTCCTCCTCCATTGCCTAGGCTATCAATCTCTTAAGACTTTTAATTACTTCATGTTTCATCTCCATTGTGATATATGAATATCAAATATCCTCATTTGTACTTGTTAGTCTTCCATACTATCTTTCAAACTACCTTTTGACAACATTCCCTGAAAGTAATCCTCTTATCTATTTTTTTCTCTCATAGCTATCATCTAGAGAAAGTATTCCTACTTCTAAAAAGAAAAATGTTTACCCTTAAGTGCCAGTTAATAATAGAGCTCTTCCTTTGTGCACAATTTTCTCTGAGATACATATCAAATCTTAAGTGATATGGTCATAACAGTAGTTAGATGAGAATTTATAGCATTAATTAATATAAACAAAGAGATTATGGATAAAGAATCTAAGTTCTCTTAAGGGTTGAATCTCCCCAAACAAGATTTGTTGAAGTCCTAACCTCCAACACCCTAGAATGTGACCTTATTAGGAAATTGGGTCACTGTAGATATTATTAGTTAAGATGAGGTCATACTTGGAGTAGGATGGGCCCTGAATACAGCATGCCTGGTGTCTCACAAGAAGATGATGTTAAGAAACAGAGACAGGCAGGGAGAACACCTATGATAATGAAGGCAGAGACAGGAAATATGTTAAACCATCAGGTCTGGGGATATAGAAGGAAGGATTCCCCTACAAATTTCAGAGGGAGAATGGCTTTGCAAACAACTTTATTTCAAACTTCTAGCCTCTGAAAATATGAAACATTAAATTTATGTCATTTTAAGCCAACCAGCTTGTGGATTTTTTTATGGCAGCCCTAGGAAACAAATGCACTCTTGTCTCAACCAGAGAAATTAGAAAAAAAGTCCAAAGAGAGTGGAAATAAAAATAAGAACACAACTGAAGGCAATTAGCTTTAAAACAAATATAAATGCAAATTAACAGAGAGCATAGGTAATAGATATTATATATGAAAAATGGGCTGTCATATAAGACTAATGCAGATGGACACACTGCTGGAAGTCTAATATAATATAAAAGAGGGAAGGATTAAAAAATAGACAAAGGAAATAATAAATATCATTTATAAGTAGATTTTTATAAAACAAATAAATACTATGTATAGCTTGATAATTAATCAACTGAGAAAGTCTAGATGTGACATTTAACCTCTATTACAGGTTTTTAAAAATTCTAATATGTAGGATTTTGAAAACTTTAATTTAAGAGTACCTAGAAGAAACATTTATTTTTCGTATTGAATAGTTAGAAATGTTCCCATTAAGTCAATGATTCAACCAATACAAAAGAAATGAGGAAGGTATATTGTAAGGAAAATACAAAGCTGTTTTTGTTTGCAGAGACTATAATAGTCTTCTTAAAATCAAGGCAAATAGCTGGAAATTAAATATCACTAAGAAGAGAGTGCAACGATTTCACTCATTATATGAGTAACAAAATTAATGCATTACTAGACAGTATTCATAACCAATTAAAAATGTAATGAAACAGAAAATATCCCAATCACAAAGCAATATGTTTGTAAAACACAAGTGCTAATCAAACTTAAACTATGTGAGCTATTTTAGGACTAATAATCTAGTAAATATAATAGACAATCCTAAATTAACTAATATTTAACCTATCAGGATGATGGATGGAGAGATACTATATTTTCAATGTGTTGTTTTTCCCTTAAGAAATGTACAGATTCAGTGCAATCTCAACAAAGATTCTTAATGGAAGCTGACAACTGATTTTATAAGTTACGAGAAAGAGAAAGTGAGAAGTGTCAAGGGGAAATTGTCTAACATGTGACAAAGGAGACTATATGAAACTAGAGCCACTAAAAATGTTGATACTGCAGAATAAAAGAAAATAGAAGTGTAGACTTGAATGTGCAGAACATACCTATGCAATCACAGGTCGGTGATTGTCATGGAGGAGAAACGTACTGCAAGCTATTGGTGAAAATATAAACTATTCAGTACATTGTGATGGGGCATCTAAATGTCTAACGATATTGCATATCTATTAGAAAAATATCATACTAAAACTAAAAATAAATTTGTGAGAATCATAGAGGTAAACAAAAAAACCCCATTTTTAAAAATGTGTTCATTATCTTACCAAGAAAGACTTCCATAACAACACTCAAAAATGAAAAAGTTATAGAGTTACATATTTATGTGCACACAAATACAAAAATGTTCCATGACAAAAAATGCCTAAAGAAAATTTAAAATTTTAACATGTAAGTAGAAAGACAGAATTTTTTTAAAAAGGAGGTAGAACTCTAAGCACTGATGTGGAAAGTTCTCTAACATATTGTCAAGATAAGAAAAAGCAAGCAGTGCAACAATAAATACACTTTGTATAAATTTCATGTGTGGATATTTTTTGTTCTCACTTTCTGTGCATAAGACCACTGATAAAGGATCAGAAGGACACATGTTAAATCGCTCACAGAATCTCTCTGTTTTAGAGAGTAAGCATGAGAGTGGGGGGAAAGGAATTGGAAAGGAACTTCCATCTTTGGCTCTGAATTTTAATTCTTTTAAATAATAACTTTATTTTTGAACAGCTTTTTATTGTTGTTCAAGTACAGTTGTCTCCATTTTCCACCCACCACTCTCCCCCACCCAAGCCGTCCCCACCTCCCACCCTTGATCCTGCCCCTTTGCTTTTGCCCCCGTGTCCTTTATAGACAATAACTTTAAAAGAAAGTGGGAATATGGACACATGCTTTAACGTTATATTTCTAACACAGTATTTTCTTAATACTTTACATACTTAGCCTCTTTCAACTTAGAAATTTTTAACCTGATACAAGAATTAATATAAAAATACTTAAGGAGATATCACTTTATTAGTGTAAGCACCTCTTTCATTATTGACTATAAAAATTATTCTCTCAAGACTCTTTGAGGAAACCCCCAGTCCGCTTCTTTATTTAAGGCCAACTTCCAAACCTGAACATGCACAAGCACAAGTATAAAGTAATAGAAAGTAAACCCTACGTGAAAAGCATTAGAAATTACAGATTCAGGGTGTTCTTTTAACACAGTGTTTTGCCAGATAGCTGGTGGCTTTTCGGGTTCAGCTTTTCTGTATTTCTAAAAGCTGAAATGCAATTAGCCTACCTGGATCTCAGTTATATCAGTTATAGCTGCCTAGAATCCTTCATTTTCCCACTGCAGAAATTTGCTGCTCAGTAATGAGCAATAGCTATGCACATGAAATTAAAGAAGTCATTACTTAGAGTTAGATAAATAGTGAAACTAATGAAACTAATTTACAAAAAAGATTCTTTTTAATCTGCTGGTAAGTTATTTGAGATGCCAAACTCAATTTTAAAGCTCAGTGAGAGTGAATTTGAAGAGCTGACCAAAGTCGATTTGTGATTGTTTAGCATATAAATAACTCAAAGGAGAATGTTCCATTTAAGAACATTTCTTAAAATTTATTGGAAATTACTGAGAAATAGCATTCTAGCAGTGACTCAGGGATTCTTCAGTTATAGACAAAAGGATTCCTATAGGCTGGGAATAAGGCTTGCTTTTTTTTTTTAAGATTTTATTTATTTTTAGAGAGGGAAAGGAGGGAGATAGAGAGAGAGAGAGAGAAACATCAATGTGCGGTTGCTGGGGGTCATGGCCTTCCACCCAGGCATGTACCCTGACTGGGAATCAAACCTGGGACACTTTGGTTCCCAGCCCGCGCTCAATCCACTGAGCTACGCCAGCCAGGGAAGGCTTGCTTTTTAAAACTCCTTTGTTTCATCAAATGGGTTAAAAAAGATCTCTAGTCACCTACCACTCCCTCCCTTCATTTCTCAGCTGGACTCTATTTACCTTAAATTTACCATACCTAATTTTAGGCCCTTTGTTCCTCTTTATGTCACTGTATAGATTGAATCGTGTCTCCTAAAAAAGATATATTGAAATCCTAACCCCCCAATAACTCTGAGTGTGACTTTATTTGGAAATAGGGTATTTATGTTGATATTTAAGTTAAAATAACTTCCTTAGGGTGGACTGTAATCCATAGGACTGGCATCTTTATAAAAAGGGGAAATCTGGACACAGAGAAAAAAGATGCAGAGACAGGGAAAAGATGGCCACGTGACTACTAGCATGCACCTAGAAGCCAAGGAAGACCCAGGACTGCCAGCATATACCAAAAGCTGGAAGCTGCAAGGAAGGACTCTCCCCTGAAGCCATCAGAGAGAACCTGTGCTTGTGGACACTTTGTGTTCACACTTACAGCCTCTGGAACTACAAGTCAAAACATTTTTATTGTTTTAAGCCACCCAGCTTTTGGTACTTGCAGGCAACCCTAGGAACTAATACAGCAGTAATCATGAGAAGCTCCAGACTTCCAAGTTACACCTAAACTAATAGCCTCTAATCCCTATAAAAATTCTCCAAATTCACTGTTTTTGCTCCATTACCCACCCCTCTACAAGTGCAGGAAACTTCCCCTCTGTACTCTGTACTTAATGGTTCATTATTAGCAAAATCTCTTATACCCTGAATCTCTTCCCCAAACATTGTGTTGAATTTCTTGATATAACTGAAATCCGCTCTTCTGAAAACAGTGCTTCCCTAGCAGCCCATAAGTTCCCCTCCCACACCTTTGAGTGTTCTGCCTGCCTTATACTTCCATTAGAACTCTGATGTCAGTAGCCGCTGTTACCACATTTCATTTCTACATTATGCACTCATTCTTGGGTCAATCATTCATTTTTCTGTTAGGCTCCTGGTTCCCGGATTTCTGTCTGAACTCCATTTTAACATACATACGTCCAAACGATCCTTCCATCAACTTGGGCTCTTAGTTCCTTGCAATCTCTGTTCCAATGATTTTTTTTATCTGTGCCTTAACCCAGCAACTTCTCTGTATAATCATACTCCAGATCTAGTTATTACTAGCATCTATAACTTCTCTGTTAACTGCAGACCACTTCCTCCTACCTTTTCCGTTTACTTTTTCTAGTATGCCAGCCACTTCTGCCCTAGGACTCCCAACACATGCACCCTCCTATCTCAATGCTGCCTCTCACCCATGTTACCTGCCTTCCTTCCGTATCCAGCACAAAATTCCACGGGAGCCAAGGCATATTCACTCCCTTGCACACAGTCTGAATTCTCTTCTCTGTCCTTTGCTGTCATAGTCACTCGGAGAGAAACACAAACCTTGGGAAAATCAAATTGTTTGCCTATTTGGACTTGCACCATTTTTTGCAAAACGTGGCTGGAGAAGAAGACAAAACTCTGTCTCTGGTTTTCATTTGAATTCATGGCTATTCATTTCAACTGGGTCCATGCAGATTGCTCTCATGTGAGCATGATATACTTCTCTAGTCCAATCACTTTCTATTTCTTCTAGTTGACTATTTCTTACCTCACATAGCTCTTCGAACCGTGAACACCTCCTTCTCCAACTTCTTTCTAAGCTACAAACCTTGTTTGCTGCACCACTGGAAGAAAATTGAAATGACCAGAAGTAAAATTCCATAGAATGCCGCCACCACATAAGCTCTCCGACCAGCATCTGTGTGTGTATGCTCAGCCTTCCTCTTTCTAGAAACTAGCTGTCTTCTGCCTAACGACGGTCCCTTTAAAGGATACTAGATCCTACTCTATCACCTACTTAATGTTCCCCCTGCAGCAACAATTTTTTCTTCCTTCTCAATCAGTCCTATCTATGTATTAATTCCATATTTTTCCTGTCATAAAAAGAAAACAAAATGGCAAAAAGTGCTCTTCACTTCACTTCTGCCTGCCAGTTAATGCACCATCTCTGCTCTCTTTACGGTGGTCTATGCACATCCCCTCTTCCTGCAGTCTCTCTCAGTCTCTCCGGTTGTTAGGGGATGAATTGTGCCCTTCTGAAAATTCATTTATTGAAGTCTTCACTGCCAGTACTTTAGAATGTAACCTGATTTGGAAATAAGGTTGTTATAGATGGAATTAGTTAATACTAGAGTGGAACTGACCCCTAGGCCAATATGACAAGTGTTCATATAAAAACAAGAATTTGATGCCCTGGCTGGCGTAGCTCAGTGGATTGAGCGCGGGCTGCGAACCAAAGTGTCGCAGGTTCGATTCCCAGTCAGGGTACGTGCCTGGGTTGCAGGCCATTGCCCCCAGCAACTGCACCTTGATGTTTCTCTCTCTCTCTCTCTCTCTCTCTCTCTCTTTCTCTCTCTCTCTCTCTTTCTCCCTCCCTTCCCTCTCTACAAATAGATAAAATATTTTTTTAAAAAAAAACAAGAATTTGGGAACAGACATGTGCCACACACACACACACACACACACGCGCACACGCAGAGTATGTACTCAAGATCAGGTAAAGGCTCTTGTTAAAAAGCAGGAAGTGAGTTTATTCACAACTTGACAAATTAGAGAATGCCTGTGCTTCTGGGGAAGTCCTACGAAGCTCAGTCATCCCAAGGTCATGCATCAGTTAAAATTACAGTTGGGAAAATTATTAGATAGCACATGTTTTCCCTGATTGTTAGTAGATGTAATCATCTGCTGTTTGATCTGCCAAATCTCCTCTGAATCCCCTATGTACTATGAAGTGGGGAAGCACACCGGGCAGCAACTGTTCCTCATTTCCCGGAATGCCGGCTTGGCGCGGCCTCTCACTGACATTTATAGCGATCAAAGAAAAATAGGCTTGTGGGGATATAGTTGGAATCCCTCAAATACTTAAATATATAGAGTGAAAGTTATACCACGCACTACTCCAACCTGCACAGCAACTTTTTTAAGACAAAGAAAGAATGACCCAAAAAATACTTGCTTTAAAGTTTCTCACATCATTGTATCAATAACAAAAATGACAGACTAAGCAATAACAACAATAATAGTAGTTGATATATTACTATGTGTCTTCCTTAGTAACAAATGTTTCATACAAATGGTCATGCAATTACAACAATTTTAAGAATGTTCTATCGTTTTATTCAGAACTTGAATGAAACTACATCTATCTTGAGATTAATTTACTCTACCTACATAAATAGCATTTACCCTCTCAAGAAGAAGAAGGAGAATATTAAGAAGAAGAAAGAATAAGAATGAGAATAAAAGAATGAGAATGAGAAGAAGGGGGAGGAGTGGAGAAAGAGGGGGAGGAGGAAGAGAAAAGGAACAACAACAACTACTACTACTGCTGCTACAACGAAGTGGCTGAGCTAGTAACAGCGAAATATTTATTTCAGCTAGCAATGGCATCCCCAGGAATTTTCACATTTGCAATCTGGAAAAGAAAGTCGGTAATTTGTCTTAGTTAATTTAATTTAAATTCAGTTTGGAGGAATAGTCTTTATTATATTTTGGCTTAAATGCACAAGAGGATTGAAATGTCCATGTAAGAAATGTCCAAACATGTGGAAAATTTTTCTGAGCTTATGTGAGCCAAACTAACGACAATTGCCAGCAAACAAAATCTCAATGGATTAAGAAAATGCTCCAGAAAATGGCAGCTTTACCATTTATTTATTTACTTGTTTATTCATTTTTGAGAGAGGGGAAGGAAAGGAAAAAGAGAGACAGAGAGAAACATCCATTGGCTGTCTTCTGTACACACCCCAACTGGGGACCAAACCTGCAAACCAGGCATGTGCCCTGACCAGGAATCAGACTGGCCGCTTTTGGGCTTTCGGGAAGATGCCCAACAAACTGAGCCACAACAATGGGGGTGCCCCAAATTTTGTATATGAGAATCAAAGGGATTAGATGTAAGGGGGTTACATGGAACCCACTGGTGATAGATTAGGGAGGTGGGAGAAAGCAAAGTGCGAAAATCTCTGAGACTGAATAAAGAATAAAATGGATATCTTCTTTTTCCTCAGTCAGTCCCTTTAACATTTCATATAGTAAGGACTTTGTGATGACTAACTCTTTGAACTTGACCTTGTCTGGGAAGCACTTTATCTGCCCTTCCATTTTAAATGATAGCTTTGCTGGATAGAGTAAACTTGGATGTTGGTCCTTGCCTTTCATGACTTTAAATATTTCTTTCCAGCCCCTTCTTGCCTGCAAGGTTTCTTTTGAGAAATCAGCTGATAGTCTTGTAAAATGACAACAAACTCACAAGTATAGACAACTGAACCTAAAACAAAAACAAAGACAAACTAAGCAAACAACCAGAACAGGAATAGGATCACAGGAATGGAGATCACATGGAGGGGTATCAGTGGGCAGGGGGAGGAGGGAGAATGGGGGAAAAGTTACAGGGAATAAGAAGCATAAATGGTAGGTAGGAAATAGATAGGAGGAGGTTAAGAATAACATGGGAAATGGAGAAGCCAAAGAACTTTGTGTATGACCCATGAGCATGAACTAAGGAGGGACAGAATGCAGGTGGGGTGGTGCAGGGCAGGGGTAAGTAAAAGGGAGAAAAAATAGGACAACTGTAATAACATAATCAATAAAGTACATTTAAAAAAAGTGAAACAGACACATACTTCCTTTACATTGCTGGGTGCACAACAGTTCACAATGAACACTTAGAGGGCATAGCCGTGGTATATGGGAAACAAGATAACGGTGAGGGATTCTGTGGCTCTGTGCTCTGGTAGGAGACTGTGCCCTGAGGGGGCTGAAAAATGAAGACAGCACTGACATTCCAAAGGTATGTTAACTTAGATGCAAAAAGACAACAGACAGGCTCAGTTAAGGTAAAGATAGACCTTTGTCAAGGAAGATGCCGGCCTAAGACATGACTACCTGCCATGACTTGCTTTGAGTTAGAAAGTTTTCATTTCAGACCATCCTAGGCCATTCTGTTAGTTTACAGGACAGCCATGCAGGCCTGCCTGAACTTGTCAGGTTTAGTGTGTGGCCCCTTTTTCATCCACAGGAATGATGTAGTGTTTTGGGGAACTGGGCACTGGGAAAGGAGATAGAGGCAGAGATAGATCCCCTTATTTTCTCACTATAAAATCCTCTTTAGTTCCTTCTGTAATCAAAGTAATAGAGTTACCAAAAGATTAGTCTTAAAATAATAGTGATTGTGTGAGGATTATTTGGATAAGATATGGGTTTCAAAAGTATGAAATTTTAAGTTAAATTATAAAATTCAATCAACTATAATGTAAGATATAAGTAAAATTTTTAAATATTTAAATTATGAATATCTAAAAACCTAAGATTATTACAATATTATCATCCTATATCATCACCCTATATCTCATTAAGGAAATCAAAATAAAAATGATTATTGTCCTTTAAAGTTATTTACATTTTTAGTCAATTAAATAAGATGCACTTTATTTGGAAGATATTAAACACCAACATATTCCCATGGCTGTCATATTATAAGCAAAATTCAAAGGTCTCTGAAGTCTTTAGTTAATGAAATTCTAATGGACATTATAAAATAAAAATACAAGATAAGTGAAGGCATAAAAAGAAAGAGAAATGTTATTTAAACTAGGTAACTTTTGAAATAAAAATTTAATTTTAAAAGTAACACAGCCAATAAATTATTATAAAATGATACTGTAAGCAGCTGAGGAAGAAATTTAAGTACTGAAAGGTCAATCTGAAGATATACAAAGAAAGCAGCAAAGGCAGATAAAGAAATAAGTAACGCCAAAATTGGCTAAAAGGGCAAGAGGAGAGAGCATAAAAACCTCTAATCAATATCTACTTAGAGTTCTGAAAGGGCAGAATGAGAGGGCCAGAGAGGCCATATTCTAAGAGTTGATGATAAAGAAATTTTCCAGACTTCATAGAATACATCAATCTTATTCGGAAAGCACGATGATTCCTGAACATGATCATTCAAAATAAACCTCACCTTAATGCTCTCTAGTGAAATTGCAGAACTTCACACATAGGGGATCTACTGACAACGGAGAGGAAAACACCGCCAGTGTAGACATGATGACACTCACAGTTAGCTCATCTACGGGGAAAGGAGAAGCCAGAGGCGTTGGGAAGGTGTCCTTGGTGTTGAGAGGAAACAAACTGTCATCGGAAGTTACAGAGCCACCTAACCTACTATTTAAAAGTGAGGAAAATACAGAGATTTTTAATGAGAATTTTGAAAGATAAAACTACCCTTAGTAATTGTCTCATACAAGGATTTTCTTCAGGAATAAATCGAGCCCTAAAACCATGATTGAAGACACAAAAACAAAGAGTAATAAATACATTGTGAACGGTGGTTATATCCAAACAAGCACAGATTTAATGAAATAATTTTAAAAAATTGACTATCTTTAGAGTTGTTAAAGGAGTTAGAACTGTAATAATGGACAAAAAATAGTAAGAATGGAGGAAAACTGAAAGGTTTGAGCTACCTAAGGTATTGGGGAAGTGGATTAAAGACACTGAATAGTTATTATAATTTTAAGAATTCAAGAAACAAAGGAGTGAATAAGATAGAGGAACACTTCAAAACATTATTCAATAAAAGATAAACCACCATTAAACTATTTTGAGACAAAATGTACATAATTACCAGCTTTCGATGCCTTAGTTTTTAAAAAAATATATAGTAATTACAGTAACAACTAAGACTTATATGGCCCTTACTATGTGCCGACCATGTTTGTAGGCTCTGTACACATGAGAGTATATTGCCTCACTTAACAGTTAATAATTAAAATAGTATTAATTATATTAGCCCATTCAAAAAAATTTAAATCCACTATCTTTCCAGAAAAATATAATTTACTAAAACCATCTCAAGAAAAAAAATGGAAAATCTGAATAAATCCATAAATATTAAATCAACTCAATTTGGGGGGATTGGCAGTAGAAGAACATCTCACTGCAGCATGGCTAACGACTGCACTTGGAGAAAAATAAGGTCATTCTGCTCCATACCCCTAATAAATTTCTGTTCAGTAAATCAGGTGCACATGTGTCAAGTGTGACGGGAAACCGTAAATCCAAACACAGAACGATAACACCTTCTTCGAAGGGACGGAGTCAGGGCTGCCTCGGGCCCTGCAAGCTGCGCTGTGCGTGATCTGGGGACCTCAGTTCAGCCAGACTTCAGGGATGGGTAGTCCACAACCTGGAAAAAACTGTCCCCAGAGGCTTTGGGGAGCAAAACGGTCATGCTTTATTCCAAAAGTATTTTTATAGTGAAATAACTGGAGAGAAATTTTGACGTGGGCACACAGTTGTCAGTCCTAAAATTCTCTATTCTCTTCTACATCCTGATATACAAAATTTGAAATACAGAGATGCACTGTTTCTGTAACAGAAAGGAGTATCTACTACCACCAGTGTTAGAGCTACGACTTTTCATTTCTAAAATCTGTGACACTTTAAATCGAGAACTTTTTAATGTAAATAACACTGTAATACTTTCATTAATAAGACAAATAAAAGAATGATGATTCTTAAACTTTTCTAAGCCATTAATATTATTATTCTATAAATAGTTGGCCTCAATGTGCCCTTATTTAAATTCAAGAGTCTTAACTAGTTAATCTCTTATATTCTATTTAAATCAAACTTCCACAGTTTTATGATTTGCAATTCAATTCTTATGACTTCACTTTAGCTTTACAAACATAGGATTAATTTCTTAAGTAAATAAAAGGGTCTTGAATTACATTAACATTGTATTTTCCTAAGGAATTTTACCAGGCATATAGATTAATTTTGTAAATATCTTACCAATTTAGAAAAAAACACTATTCTTCATGAATTTAATATGACATTTTAGAGGATATCTGAGTCAATGTTTCTGTCATATTCTGAAACTTTAGTATGACATTGTCAATTACAAATTTGTAGTTTTAATACGTTTTCTATTAGGTCATTTTGTTTAACACCAAACATTGTAAATTCTTCTGTACAGAGAGAATAAAAGCCATTTTTTAAAAGTTAACTGAAACATGATTGAAAAAAAAATGTTCTTTTGTCAAACTATAATCTATTGTTTCAGTTAGAGAGAAATGATACCAGTAAAGAGTACGAAGGGACTCCATGAAATTATTATGACAAGCAGAAATGCCAAAACAATAGGATTAAAAAGTGTTGTCTTTCTCCATAAGAATGATGTGCACTCCAAAATAACCTGACATTTTCATGTCCGAACTGCGACGTATTTTAAATGCATCATTCTTGAGTACTATGCAATACAGTCGAGTACTATGTATAGTAAGAGAAAATTAAAATGAGTTTCTTATTAAATAACCTAATGAACATTGGAGTTTTATCCATATTAATGAGCTTTTTGCTGACTTTCCATTGTTCATCCTTCTCTCCTCATAGAAATACAATGGTCTAATGTTTAGTAAAGGTCACTGTAAATTATAGCATGAAGTAAATATAATAAAAAAGGTCACTTTATCTTCATTAAAACCATATTTCAAAGAGTGCAGAAAATGTTATCATAAAGGAATATTGGATATTTTGTGCATTCTTCTAGCTGTTACAGGTGTATAATAAAATGAATAATATAAATAATGTATGAAATAAAAAGAATGTAAAAGAACCCAGCTTTTGTGCCACTAACCTCTCTCATTGGAGACATGGCTTAGGAGCACCCACAGGGGCGAGAGGACTGATGGGGAATAAAAGACATGGATTGTTCTAGACAGGCATGGCTTACGAAGCCTCCTCAGAGGAGCTGATGCAAAGCACACTGGCCCCGGATGAGCCCGCCTGGGCTTTCCCACATGGCAGTGTCAGGGAGGAAGAAACTTACCTCGACCCTCAAGGTTCTTTTGGCTGCTCTAATAATTAAATGGACACGAGACAGGTTAACAAGAGAAAATGACCAAATTTAATTATGTACATATGTATGGGAACCCCACCTACGTGAGAGAGGCAGAGACCCCACATAATAAGGAGGTTCAGAGACGAAATGGGAAATTAAGGTATATGAGACATTCTGAACCAGGGACATTCTGACTAGGGCATTTGGGGCTTCAGAAGGTCATTGAGGAAGAGCACACGGTCAGTTTGCCACCCAGCCAAATAGGTGATAAGTCATTTCTGGTGATAACTCTTATCATGGCCCAGGCTTCTCATTTAAATTCTCCTACATAGATAAGAAGGGAGTGAATGTTTATCTTGAGCCAGCATGGTCTCAGTCCCCTTTGGCTTAAAATAACCTGCATACCAGGGAAGCACATAAAATGCTACATTTTTTATTCCAGGAGAAACATATTGCTCATTTTCTGTTTCAGAACCATGTGGTTTATTATGGCCAATGAGCTGTGAGCATAAGAAATCATATGTCAACTTAATTGCTCCTGAATGACTTAGCTGAAGCACTTATTGCTCCTGAATGACTCCCTTGCCTACTCCTCTGTTCTGCAGGGGAGGACACGGCTCTGTAGTGCAGTTGGTATGAAGAGGAAGCTGTAGACCTTCAGCCTACATCCCTGAGTGATTAAATACAGCAGAGCACTGGAGCTCTGACACACCCTGGCTGTCAGCCACAGCTTGGATAGAAAATGCAATCAAGAAACACTGTATTTTGCCATACATAATGCATGCTTTTTTGCCCAGTTTTGGGGGGGAAAAATAAGGCTGTGCATTACACAGAGGTAGTACTAATTTCATATTTATATAAGTGTTTTTAATTACCCTAGGTATCCTTTGATAGATGATTGGATAAAGAAGATGTGGTACATATATACAATGGAATACTACTCAGCCACAAGAAAAGATGAGATATTGTCATTTGGGGAAAACATGGGTAGATCTTAAGAACATCACACTACATGAAATAAGTCAGACAGACAATGTTAAGAAACATATGATTTCACTTCTATGTGGGATATAAAACTGAAAGCAACAAATGAATAAACAAGAAAACAAACAAACACTCATAGACACAGACAACAGTGTGGTGGTTATCAGAGGGAAGAGAGTTAGGGGGTAGGAATGGGTAAAGGGCATCAAATATATGGTGACTGAAGATGATTTGACTTTGGGTGGTGGGCACACAATATGAAATACCGATGGTATATCTTAGAATTGTACACTTGAAACCTATATAATTGTATTAACCAATGTCACCCCAATAAATGTAATAAAATAAAATAAATTAATTATCTTTTTAAATATTAATGTATTTGTATCTGGACTTGTATGTGGTCCACAGACATGCTCATTGTGAAATTACTAAAAAGCACTGCACTACTGTAGGAAAACCAAGTAGTTTGATATTATACAGGAAGTGTCATAGTCTCTAGGTTTATATCTGATGACAGAGAATATTCATCTGACGCTGCAGTTGAAGTGAAATTTTAATCAAAAGTAGATTTTAAGCCTCTCCATGCCTGAAAAATTAAAAACCTTCATTCTTAGAAACATGTAAAAAGTAGACACAGATCTTTAATATTAAAGTGAAATTTATAGAGAAGATACATCAAAGAAATCCATTAATATTAAGCAAAGAGCCATTTATTAGTTTACTGTCTATGTTAAGAATGAGTCATCCTTAACATGATCAAGATGTAATACCACAAGTGAACTGTGGACAGAAACTGAAAACTCAGGAAAGAGTAAGACAAGACAAAATAAAAACAAGTAATATGTTGTAGAAAATGAAAATCAAGAACTGGACAGTACAGCCAATGATTGGGAAAATTTGACAAATCTGAAAAGAGAAATGTAGACGGAGCCAGAACAAAGACAGTTTTCTTCATAAAAATATCACTACCTAAAATGGTATTGTGCAATGATTTGTTTATGTGCTTATTGTTTTTCTTCCCCAGTAAAATGCAAGCTCCAAGAGTACAGGACTAGAGTTTATTATTTCCACAAATGAATTTTTCAGCTCCTATAACAGTATCTGGCACATAATGTCACTCAATACAACTTTCCAGATTAAATTAAACTAAAAACCATTGTCTTAATGGTTCTCTCTAACCATTAGTGGTAAAAAGGACTTACATGTTTACAATAGACCCGCTGGATCCCTGAGCAATTAAACTTACTGTCTGTAACTGTCGTAAATGTAAAATGTTATAGATGATAAAATAAGTATCATAAAAAGTATATGTGCATATATACACATACATGTACAGGAGTTGTAGGTGTAGGTATATTTTCTGTATTTTGTTGAACTGTCAATATCTCCCATGTGTGCCTGGGTTATTTTTTAAACAAAAAAGGCTGAGGTGCAAGTGTAAAAACAGATTTTCAATATTTTTTCCTGGGCACGTAAAAGGCTACACATTTTCAGAAGGAATGTAATTACTGTTTAAACTCTTCTAGCAATGCTACCTCTTAGTTGAAATAGAAGCCAGCCAACCCAAATTAATAATAATTGTAATACTATTACCACTAATAATAAAATTCTTAGTATTTTTCTAAAACACCAATCTTGTTTTCACGTGAGGGCCTTTAAACTTAATTGTCTACCCCACCTGGAATGCCCATTCTCCGGATCTTTATATGGCTGGCTCCTCCTCAACCTTCAGGTCTATAAATAAATATCTTCTTTCCTGGGAAGTCTTCCCTGATTATCCTGTCCATCACAACACACCCCACCCCGGGCCCAGGTAGGGTCTATTCCAGGACACAACTTTGTGTTCTCTGATGCGTTCAGCACTTTCTCAAATGGTGTTATTTATTTATTTATTTATTTAGCTACCTGGTGATTATTCACCCTTGCCTAGTAGCACAGTGAATAAGGAGCAGGACTCTTATCTGTAACATTTTCTTAGCACCTGAATCCCTAGGAGCAACGCTTGAAAAATAGTAGGCACTCAGTCAATATTTTTAAATGTCACCAAATGGGTAGAGGTATTTAGAGATAAATTCAACCTATGCTTATTATCATCTCATTATTTGGATCTGGAGGGCTCTGACGCCATACTGCCTGAGGTAGGATCCCGACCCAGTACGCGCCATCTCTGCAGCCTTCCGTTTGCTGATGCCCAAACAGGAAAAAAAGACACGTTACTGTATAGAATTATAGAAAGTAGTCGTTGTGGGTGGCAAAGGAGCTCAATATATGTTATTTATCCTTACTATTAGTAACAAAAATGTCAAATGATATTATATATAAATATATGAAGTATTTTTCAGATTATCAGCAAAAGCAAAGGAACTGAGATTACACGATATTTCTATTATTCACTAAAGACATCAGAAATGATACATTCTAAGTTAATTATAAAAGGCAGACCATATGCAGAAAAAAATAAATAAATCTATGATGTCCTTGAATTTAAAAAAAAAAGAAAAAAAGAAAAAAAAACTCAACTGGGACTCCAGCCAAGCATCTAAATACAGCATTTTTATCTGCCGGTGAGATTACACTGTAAAAGCTCAGTAAAGAAAGCAAGATTATGCATATTCAAATGATGCTCCAGTGAAGATAATAAATGAAACATGGACACAAAAACATTCATTGAATGAGACAGGATCACATTTATTTCCACACTTACACAACAACAGAGATTGCTACATAAACTTCCTATAGGTTTTCAGGAGAAAAAAGTCTAAAATTCTGAAAGAAGGCAGAAACAGAATGCACATTATAAAAACTGTCAAATATATTATTTCTAAGTGTTTTTCTGTTTTCTTTTTTAATTAAGAAAACCAGAATGAAATGCAAAATCCTACCAGAAGATAAGTAGGTATTCTGATTCCCTGAAGATATTGGGAATTTGGCTTTGGTAATACTTAACAATAAAAAACAAATTATCATATATATATATATAATTATATATATAAAATGAGTTTTCCAAGTAAAAACTAGATAGTCTATAACAATTTTTTGTTTAACTTTTTGAGTTGTTTTTTGAGCAGAGCATAACAGTAATGAATGTTCAATTTTTTTGTTCCAAAAAAATAGTGTACTACATCGAAGTAAAGGGGTTTGGGTGAAGAGTGTAGTAATAACAACAAAATAATAGCACTTTGATTATGCTGCATATTAAATATACCACACAAATTCCCATCTTTCTGATAGCAACGTAAAATAACTTCTACCAGAAACTGTGCTTTGGTTACACTAGTCTCTTTAGCACTAGGCATTCATTTCTATGCACACACACACACCTGTTGTGAACAGCAAAGCAAATTTAGGTGCACAAATTGGGCAAGAGTAAGTAGGCCAACATCAAAATAAAAGGGTGGTTAAATATCTGTTTGTGTCTGTTCTTACACATAAAAATAGTTCATGACTATTGTAGAAAATTCAAAAGAAAATCACAAAGAAGAAAATAATGGTCAATTCCACCATCATACATGAACTCCAGAAGACTTTGTAATATGCCCCATAAGTCTTTTTCTCTTAAATTATTTTCTGTGATTTATATATGAATAATTTACATAGTTATATAGATTTAAAGCATACAAATAATTAAAGGTATATGGGTGTTCCATAAAATGTATAAATATTATATAACAAAAATGCACATATAAATGTAAAAATATGTGGATTCATTCAGAAATACTGTTATACAGTGTTATACAGCTGAAAAGCTGTTAAAACTTAGGTTTTTCACTTAAAGCTGATAAGCTCCTTTTTAAGTAAATAAATATGCATACCCAAAACATTTTTCTTAACTGCATTAATTTAAATTAATGAATCCCCAAGTGTGAGTCACTTAAACAATAATCCTTTTCCACTTTTAATATAAACTAAGAAAATTCTGGGTACACAACTTGAGTCCTAAGAAATTTTATATTATTTCCTTAGGCTAAATCACCAGTTGTAAAACTGTTTGGATAAAGAAGATGCGTAAGAATGTAAAACTCTTTCCAGAAACGATATTCATATACACACATGTGCATCACTGTCACAGTTTGGGTTCTCGGGAACCTAATGCTGTAATTGAGCTTGGGGTGCAAGATGTTTATTAGGAATCAATACCTGTTGAAGGAACAGAGGCAGCTGGGTTGAATGGAGGAGAATGACTGGCAATGCAGAACCAACATTTATCTTTTCTCAGTGCTTATTCATGTCTTTTGCTCTTTTCCCTTTTGGTATGTTTATTGTATTTCTTTTTAAGAGCTTACCACATATTATAGATATTGAAATTTTCCCTCATTGTATTTTGCAAATAAGTATCTAGGGCCCATTAATATTGTTAACAATACAATCTATTCTTATGCAGTATTAACATATCTTTAACACTGCTTTTATACACCATTATAAAGAAAATTTGAGTATCTTAATTTCAAACTTGCTATTGCTTAGTAAAGAGTATTAGTGATTTTTGCATGTTTTAACTTGTATCTTACTGTTCTTTCAGATTATTTCAAACAGTTTCTGAATTGATTCCGTTGATTTAGCTTCTACCAATTTCAACTATTCTTTTTTTTAAGATTTTATTTATTTATTTTTAGAGAGGGAAGGGAGGGAGAAAGAGAGAGAGAGAGAGAGAGACATCAATGTGTGGTTGCTGGGGGCCATGGCCTGCAACCCAGGCATGTGCCCTGACTGGGAATCGAACCTGCGACACTTTGGTTCGCAGCCGCACTCAATCCACTGAGCTACGCCAGCCAGGGCTAATTTCAACTATTCTTAAACACCAGTTGTTTGATAACACTCAATACTGGTACAGCCTGATCCCGTAATGGAATGAGAGACTGGGGGAGTCCTGCAGGACTGAATTGAGTGTATTTTGCTTTCCTGAAGGTTGTGAATTGTTATTACCAGATGGTGAGATTGAGGCAGATTGTGGTTTCCCAAAATGGCCAGAGCGATACTCCTGAGTCCACACACTCTTCCAGGACTTAGTCACTGAATCTAAGGAACAAAATAAACTAACAAGCAAAATAGAAACAGACTTGTAGGTATAGAGAACAGACTGACAGTTGTCAGAGAAGAGGGGGTAGGGGGTTGGATGACAAAAGGTGAAGGAATTGAGCAAAAAAAATAAAAACTAAAAACCCTCATAGATGCAGACAACAGTATGGTGATTACCAGAGGGAAAGGGGGAAGGGGAAGGCAGAAGAGGATAAAACAGGAGTAAATGGTGATGAAATGGTTTTGGTGGTAAACGCAACAAAATATACAGATGATGTATTATGGAATTGTACACTTGAAACCTATGTAATTTTATTAACCAATGTCACCCCAATAAACTCAATAAAAAAGAAGAAGTGAAGGCAATCTCCCCTCCCTTTGTGTGGGAAACAGAAGGCTGCCTTCACAGACGCAGCACTGGATAAGTGGCTCTAACTTCCAAGGCTGGGTCATACAAGGCGGGTTGATTTTTTCCTGGCTCCTTCACTCTGGATGCTTGACCTTGGAGCTCTTGCAGAAACCCAGCCCACATACAAATGCCACTCATTGGTGTTCTGGCCAAGAGCACTGGTTAAATGGACATTCAAGGAAAAATGTGCTATTTTAATTCTTTTGGTCTTAACTTTGATTTCATCTAATATTATTTATATTCTTTATTTCAGTTCAAATGATTTATGTTTTATCACTAGATATCTGGTTGCTTTTTTAATTTCATGTGGATCTTGCTTACAAAGCATATAATGGATCTTAATTTTTGGCACCACCTAAATACCTCTGTCTCTGATAGGAGAGTCCAACTCACGTTGACTGCCTTGACTGCTATATTTGAGTGTTATTCTCTTATACAACTTTATGTTTTTAGAATTTCATATTTACTTAAAGTTATTACTTTTGCTATATGAATTATATAATTCTGTTGCTATTGGTTTTTAAATAGGGTATATACATATTATTCTATTTTTAATTCTTTTAGAGGTTATATTCAACTTAAAAAACAAATTTGGTTCTCAGTTTCTTTAATTAGCTGTATCAATACAGCTAATTAATATCTAACTTGTACTTACTGGCTCACAAACCAATATAAAATGCAGTAATTAGCTATAACTTGTTGAGTGTTTAACATAAGTAAGCCATACTGCTAAGTATTTTACAAGAAGGGCTCTTGATCATCATAAGAAGCTTAGGAAATATGTATTATTTTATATCCATTTAACTTCAGAGAGATTAAGTAACATGTCAAGGTTATACAGGGATTAAGTGATAATGCTGGGATTCAAATTAACTTGGTCCAACTCCTAACTACAAGTTCTTCACCACCGTATACCATTGCTACACGCTATACTTCTTTACCAGCCCAAGTTCATCTGTTCACTTGGAGAATACCATATCATACATCTAGACTAAGTTCAAACAGACCCCCTCAACCACACGTGTGGGAGCACACACATGCACACACTCACATGAACTTCTCACTGATTTTCCAAACATAATTAATTGCACCATTTTTTGTGCTTCCACATTTCTTGCTGCAGAAATCTGTGAATATATGTCACGATGTTTTCTAAATAGAAATTTTCATGCCTGCTTCTCTAACTGTATGCGGAGCTGGGCTTACTCTGCATTCTCAATGTCTGCCCTGATCATTTGCCCATAACAGGTCATGGGTGAGTCTTATCAAATGAACAAATGAATTGTTGGATGTATTGTCTTGTATAACTGGAAAAACACTTCCCAGACAAGTCTTGAATATGCCTGTGCTATAAAGTAAATATGTTTTATTAGTGTTTAATGCATTTAAGGAAATCCAGATTGAACCAAATTTATATTATTAGTTGTTTAATTCAGAAAGTATAGAAATGTCATAATTTTTCTGTGCTTGGGCAGATTGGTTTTGGCTATGGAACTATGGAAGATATATTAGAATGTACAAAAGTAAAATGAAACACAGTACCAAATATTCTGATTGCCACATTATCAGGATCTTAGTGAATAGGACACTAGCAAAAGCAGTAAGTGTTGGTGATAAAGAAAAAAAATGAGATACCTAATTCTAAAACCTTTATTCCAATTTCACTCACCATTAGCTGCAGAAATGTTGACTCCTCCTGAACGGACGAGGAGTAAAGTCCCTGAGACTGACGGTGCTCTTGGAGGTAGTGGAGGGGGTCAGGGGCAGTTCTATCCAAGTCCCGCTGTCAGAGATTATTTCCAGTCAATACCACAAGTTTTGCTGTGTTAAACCATAATGCTTTTATGTATATTTATAGTGCTTATAATTATATATATACTTTTAGAGAATAAATGACACAAAATCATTCTCATTGAAATTCCTATCTATTAAAGCAAAGTTCTTATTAATGAAACTAAGCTTTGTATAGAAATACAATGAACAATTGAAGAACTGATCATTATTCACTTCAACTTCAGCTATGACTGCATTCAACAGCATTCCAATTTCCATGCCCTAAATACTCCTTAGTAATGAACTGAATTAGGTGTGTTTAAGTTCTTCTGATAGATGATAACCTGCTGAGGAAGAGAATTCCATTGTCTTAAAATACGCATTTTACTTTATTGATATTGGTGTTCTACAGACACGAAGACAGTGGGTCAAATTTTCAAACAGTTTATAATAATTTAAAATTTCACATTTAGCATATGGTCAATGAATTAGCTGAAAGTTTTATATTGTTGCCTTCTTGAAACAAATATTTTATATCTTGCTATGAACATATATAAATCTACTATAAAAATTAGCCTCATTGACAAATGAAAATATTACTAATTTAAATATTTTAAGGTAATTAAAAGTTAAGCAATTGGTAAATAGTAATAAACTATGTTTAGATTTGTTTAAAGTGCAATTGAAGATTATAAATCTTCTCATATACGTAGTTTTACATCTTTGTCCAATATTACTGCCTTTTCTTAAACAAATAGTCTTTTAAAGTTTAGGTAAAACTGAGAAGCTCAAATGCTATTTCTTTAATTTAAATAATAATGTGATGCAAAGCAGTGTTTTCATAAATTTCTTAAAGTTTGTTCATATAATTTCCCAGCATACAAGGCCTGTCCAGAAAGTATCCAGCCGTGTGCTAAGAAAAATGAAGACATTTACTGAAGAAGATACAAGATATAAGAAACATTGCACATAAGACAATGACACCTCAGTCCCCTTCAAAGTAGGCACCTTGGGACCTCACACAGTTCTCCAGATTTCCATCAGCTGCCCCATTGTATTTTCCTAAATTTCATTGATGGTCTGAAATTTCTTCCCTTTCAGAGGTGATTTTAGTTTTGGGAAAAGCCAGAAGTCATAAGGCACCTATCTGGGTTGTTGCAGGGCTGAGTCACCTGAATGATTTGATGTATCACAAAAAATCTCTGCATGAGGCATGATGAATGAGTGGGTGTGTTGTTGTGATGAAGCTGCCAATCACCAGTTTCCCATAGCTGTGTCCTTCTGAATCATCTGAATAATTTCCACAGAAGAGTATTCAAGCTTAACACAAAATTTGATGCAGATTCGTTGCTCTACTTACGTAGTCATTTTGAATGCAACAGCTACACAGTACACATGTTCACTCAATGGCATCTATCATCCCCATTGACTAGTACAGTGAAGTCATCTTTGTTCACACATGCTCATTCTAGTCCACTCTCTTTGGCTTCTAGGTTACATCGATGTCATGCAAACTGTTCTCGTTACATTAACAATGGCTGCACTTGTTCCAGACTAACCTCAATGAACACACACACGCATAAAGACTTTGCAACCTCCCTCAGTACACGATTCCAAGACTTAATTCTTTTATGGTTAAAAAATTTTATTTTTTCTTATAACAAGGTAAAAATTTACACACTTCAATTCATATATTTTCCTCTTATTTATTTTCCAAGGATATAGATCTTTGATACATTAAGACATGGGTTAGATATATTAATAAATACAACTACAAAGGAAGCAAATGTTTTCTTTAATCTTACCCTTTCTCACCTCAGCATCACTCTTTTTTTTTTTTTCTATCCAGGAATTCCCAAAGCCTTTTCCTCATCACCTCACCCACTGACATGAAGCACAGACATCAGCATCCATGTTCTGAGGCCCTACCAGCTCCAAGGGGATATTGTGAGTGCTTCACACACATCTCAAGTGAGCCTCAAAACAACGTTTTGAACTATTCATCAGCTTCCAAATTTAACAGATATGAAGCTCAAAGCATTTTATGTCCAGGGTCATATAGATAATTAGCACATAGTACAACTAATATTTGAACCCTCGCCTCTGTTATTCCAAATCTATGCTTATGACCACTCTACCATGTTCTGAATATCTCCATGTTCTGCATAACTGCACCTCTGTCCCTCTCCTTTTCATAACACTTCTCTCTGAGTTACACATTCTTGTGCTTTCCCTGTGCTAGGATACCAAGAGGCTCCTTCTGATACAGAATTAGCAAATGCTCCGCAAGCGAATTTAATGGAAAAAAATTGGGGCACAATGACATGTTTAGAAAGGAATAACTAAATATACTTGAAATCATAATACAATGTTCATTGTTTAGCATGGTTTCATGTAGGTCGAGGTAACCATAATGCTTCCCTCAAAGATCTATTTCCTCAAATTACCTTGCAAGCCAGACGCTTGAGCCCAAGAATTCAAGGTAGTATCCAAGGCACCAAGAGAGAAGGGCACCAAATTGCAGCAGACGAGAAAGAGCCTGAGGTATAGCCTAAGTAAACTCAAGTTCAGGAGCCCAGCAAACCTAGAAAGGACTTACTGCATGGAACAAGTTGGGGGAAGAGCTTTATCTAACACACCCACAGATACAGAAAGTGTTCTTACTAAAAATGAATATCAAGGGAAAGTAAGTGCCCAAAGCAAATGAGTTGTTAATTTAAGCTAATAAATTAGGGTTGGAAGACAGAAATCATAATTATGAGAACAAAGGAATTATATGTACCCAAAAGTTTTTGAACTTTCCATTTGAGTTTAAGCCTTTAGGAACCCAATCACAAGGTCAGTCAGGCTTACAAATGGGAGATAAAGTGTTTGTACTGCACTGTTACAGTGCTCCACTCCCTATTGAAATAGAATCCTATCAGCTTATGTGTAACATACCATATCAAAATGTAGTGGCTTAAAATAACATACATGTATTATTTCTCACATTCTGCGGGTTCATCCAGGGATTCTTTTGTTCCTGACTGACTCGGCTAAATGGACGAACGTGGCTTCACTCACTGGCTGGGACAGCAAGGTCCTCATTCCATGTTGCCTCTCACTCTCCTTGACTACATGGTGGGAGAAGGGTTCTCAGCAGCCGGAAAGGGTTAGTGACAAGAGTCCTCTGCATGCATTACGTTTGCTAATGTCCCATTAGCCAAAGCAAGTCAGTTGACCAGATTCAAATTCAAGTGGAATAAGCAGCAGAATCACATTGCAAAAGGGTGTATATTGTAGGGATGAGAAACAAGTGTGGTCATTTCAGAAACTAACAAAACTCTCTGGAACAAAAGCAGCGTTCACTTAATTTAAAATATTTTTTCCAATCAGAGGGTTCAGAGTAAGGAACTTAACATAAAGAACACATTTCCATATATTTCCTCAGTTTTGCTGATTTTGCAGGAACCTTCTAACTCAGAACCAGGGTCACCACTTAAACACAAAAACACAAGAAAACCGTAACTATCCAGCTGAGAATTTACATAAATATTTGCCAAATCCCACAGATACTCCACAGTTTCAGAATGGCACCAAACATTAGTATTACTTAGAAATAATTCTAAATCTGCTTACACATATAAATAACTCATATGATCAGTCATGACCAATCATCTCCTCCAGGGCTGGGGTCAATTTATAGTTACTTTTCTGAACTACTTTTCAAAATATACATGCTAATATTTTTAAAGGTCCAAAAGTATTCATGTAATGCCGCTAAGGGTACAGACCATTATGGGATGTTATTGTGTTGGCACACACTCAGTGATGGTAACAACTGTGGCTATCATTCACTCTCAGGATAATTTGTTGAGATCTTGTGTCGTTTGATGACTCAGCAGTGCCTTGCACATCACCAATTACCATCTCAATTATTAGTCTGATGGGGTAGATGCCACGGTTTTAGCATTTGCTTTACATTTGTATGTAAACTGTTCTGCACTGAAGACCTCTAGCATTCTATAAGAAAATCCAATTTGAATAATAGTAGCTTACAAATGCAATTTTTTTACTGCATCACTGAAAGGTAAATAACATCATTTGATTTCAATAAAATAAAGTGACAGAAAAATCTTTGTAAGCAAAAATATAACAATAGAAATACATTAGGGTGGAAATTTATAGGCACAACACAACTCATGCTTTAAGATGCATTATAATGATTGTTAGCTGCTGCAATTGCATTTCTTAAAATGAAAAACAAACTTTATTCACTAAATTCATGACAGAAAGGAATCCTGAAAAATTACCTTTCTTTACAATGTCTAACTCTAGTATGCTTTCAATTAGTTAACGAGTTTGATCAGATCAGGGTTCAGACAATGTACACATAATACATAAAAAACCAATACATGCTAGCCAGAGGGTACTGTTATAGGAGAATGAAATGATTAGGTCTTTAAATTACTACTGTTGTTGAATTTCATTCAATTAAATATAATCTCTAAACACCTCCCATATTTTTAATAATCTCCCTTAATTATTGCAAGCAGCAACGTCAAGGAAGAGTTGCCACACTGAACTGGCCCAGTCCTGTTTTATTCAATGCCTTTTAGGGAGAGGGTATTTCTATCCCTTTCTCAGAATCTGTGTCCTTATTTTAAAATCCTATGCAGTTCCAAGCCAGACATCATATGATCCTAGAATAATTTATGCTGACATGTTCAACCTTTCTCCTCACTAACGTGAACTTGAGGACCTGGAAGATCTCAGCTGAGTCCAAGCTCTATCTCAGGCACGGGGATCTCCTTGGAGGTTGCCAGTGATCCCATTTGCCCAAATGGATCCTGTAGCTATTTCTCCTGTGGAACTGCTGCTGGTCCTCTGGCTGCTCTTCTGGAAACAAAGGATATGTCTCCTGTACTCTGAGGCCCCAAAACTTCCTTCTCGCCACCTCCCTCACACTAGGCTGGAAGGACGCTTTACAGTTTTAGAGAAATATTTCCCCCATTTATATGTATGGTCAGTTTTGTCTATGCCCCAATCTTCTCACATTTGGGGGGTTTAGGAATATTCACAGAGGCCCTCTGTATTCTATGTCGTCCCAAAATTCATTCAAAACAATAAACACAAGTCTGACCTTTTACTTGTATGAAATTCATGGTGGGTGGAAGTGTTAAGGGGAAATACAGGGAGAAAAATATCATGATGCCTCAAAATATTATATCACCCACACACCCACCTTGCAGGGTTGTATTAAGATTTGGAAATAATGTATGCAACATTTCTGGTATATTCTAGAAGTTGACCTAGCTATTACTATCATTATTATTATTATTAAAATAGAACCATGCAAAATTACTCCTTAGATTTTTCAGATCCCTGGAACAGTCATTTAAAAAAAGACTAAAAATTACCCTGAGATATATATGTTTTTGTATGTATCAGGTAGAAGACTTTGAATCCCCAAGGACTAGTGATATAGGCAACTTGATTAAGCAGAGATAAGCTGCTGATGCTTTGAAAATTCAATGAAGATCTAAATCCTAAAGACTACAAATCAACTTTAAAATCTAAACAATGATCAAGGTTGTTGACACATTTCTCCAATAAGCAGTGTTATATTCAGCAAATACGAGAACAAATATCGGAGACTTTCAGGGTATCAAAGATGTTACTTTATTGGCCAAGTTTAACCTGCGCAGGGGCGAACTCTCAAAGTGTCCAGCGACACAGTGCCCACAAGGAGCTGCAAACGAGTGCTGCGCCGAGCGCTCACAGCTAGGTTCTTATATAGGGGTTTTGGCGCGAGCAAGCAAGCAAGCGTTTTACAGAAGCTAATGTGGCAGTTAGCTATTTGCTTACAGAGACCGAGCGCGAACAGGGTAAAATTCAAATTTTTAAAACTAAACAAAGCATTGCTTATTTAGTAGCCCCAGAGGAGAATATTTGCATGACACAGGACGTTTGCTTAACTACATCCTACACTCTGTCTCCCTTGTTAGTTCCTTTTAGCTACAATGCGGTTCCTGTTTACTAAGGTCACATTTAGTTCTTAATTTTCTTGTTCCCAACAAGCAGTTTTCCAACATTTCAATTGATAGTTTCTTAAAACCTTCAATTCTCTCTGGGCTCTTCACTTTTTCAGTGCATAATGGTGTCACCAGATATGTTTCTCACTAACCATTAATGGGACTGGATGTTGTTATTCTGACTCCAATATAAACTGTCTCTGCCTTTCTCTAGTTGTAATTTTTTAATAGAAGATTATGTGTATGAGTCATGACTCTAGAACACAGGTCCAAATACACTCAATTTCTTAAAGGACAAGCAAGAAAGGTCAAGATTATATGATCTTGAGACCATTTGAAAAGGTATTTGAAGAGCATGATGCACTATAAAACAGGAACAGATTATCGAATAAAGGGTTTTATATATTTTTAAAATAAGAGCAAATAGCCCTGACACCAAGGCCATTAGGTGTTTTGACATTATTTAAGGTGAGATAGGTGTATCACCTAAGCGAGGAGGTGACCTTGATGGGCTGCGACAGTGCCCTTGGAGCCACACGTGGAGAAGTGGCCATTTTCAGAAAACATTGTATAAAAAGCCAACTCTTAGGCACCCAGCGTCAGTACAACAGAGGAAGCCTTTAGCCCCTTTAGCATCACTGAACCTCCAACTGCTTCTGAGTCACAATCCTATCCAGATAGTAAAGGGCTTAGAAAAAGAAAGTGGAACAGAACATTGGCCACTCGACCAATCTGAGTCAGGAGGCCAATGAAAAATAAATAAACCCTTTTATTTACTTTAAATCATAGTTAACTATCAGCTAATAATGAGACCCAATGTCCATCATATTCTGATTAAAATGTATTAAGAATTATTTAAATGGAGCAGGGAAGGAGTAAATAACACATGAAAGTGTTTATTCTGAAACTTTTCTCTACCCTTTTGTATAGAATAGATTGGAATAGAGTCGGAGGGAGGGTAGGAGAAGGTTTACACATAAAATGTTGGTAACTGGTCAAAGATAGCAGAAATAAGATCAATAATCTTTTGAAGGATGCCATCTTTTTTAGAGTGCTTACTCTGAGACCAAATACTGGAACAGAGAGAGAGACAGTGCAAACGGGACCGAGGTTATAATACCAAAGACAGGAAAAAGTAGGTGAACTCTAGTTATGTTTTGGGTAGGTGAATTTATGATCGATAGTCTAAGTCTCTGTGTTAGATGACAGAGACAGAGGATTGAAAGATGACCCCTAGTTTCCAGGATAAGTGGCTAGGTACACAAAGGAGCCGTTTTTTCAAATAGGAAGCAATGGGAGATCAGGAGTTTGCATTGAATTTTTTGTAGTTTGATTAAAAATGTGGTTACTAGATATTTCTAGATAGTGCTCAATGGCAAAATTTCAAGTTCAACTTACCTTTAATCACTATTAAGGACTGAATGTTTGTGTCCCCTCAAAATTCCTGTTGATGCCCTTCCCCCACAATGTGATGGTACAAGGAGCAAAAGATTTTGGGGGGTAATCAGGTTTATATGAGGTCATGAAGATGGCACCCCTATGACAGGCTAACAACCCTTATAAGAAAAGGAAGAAACACTAGAACTTCTTTTTGCCACGTCAGGACACAGCAAGAAGGCACCTGTCTGCAAGCCGGGAAAACACTCATCAGAACACAACCACGCTGGCACCTTGAGCTTGCACTTTCCAGCCTCAAGCATTGTGAGAAATAAATGTCTGTTGTTTAAGTCACCTGGTCTATGGTAGTTTCTTGTAGCAGCCCGAGCTAAGACAATCACTTTCTACACACCATCTGTCTGGTAACAAGCCCCAACGCTCTCTGTGTGCATGTAGATCAAGCCTAGACTCTCCTTCTGAGATTTAGCTTTGTTTTTAGGCTTTATAGACATACATTTGAGAATTGTTAGCAGATAGGCAGTAATGAGACTTATAAAAATGAGTAAAAATCACTCTAGGACAGTATAGAGTGAATAAAAAAGGAAGAAACATATTTGAGAAAGAACATGAAACCTAAAAAACAGTACTGGCATCAACAATATGCAGCAGCAGAGCTGACCTGTATTTACTGCTTTTCCTTTCTATGCAAAGACCATTTTCTATGCTGTTTCATTTCATCCCCAGCACTGATCTCTGCACTGATGGCATGTGATATCTGGCACTAATGGCACAAGGTATACCCCAATGTTTGATGAAATATGATGTCTGAAGTTGGCAAAATATCCAAGTCATCGCCTCTATTATTTCCTTTAGATTTGAATAGAGGCACAAAAAAAGAAAGACTGGTAAATATTTGCAAACTATAAAAGTCTTTCATACTTTCTGGAAGTCAGGAATTTTCACATCCATAAAATACCCGAAGGGCAGGCTAAGCAGACATTCAGGTTTATTACCAGGCTTTTCAGGTTTAAATGTCAGGGCTTTGAAACAGCTCCTAATCTCTCCTGAATCAAATAAATGAGTCATAAATATTTGCAAGCCGTTCAAGTGCATACCCTTACTAACACCACACATTCCTTTCACAGAACTATGTATACATTATATTATGCTGGCTAATGATCGGAGAGGGTATTGTGGCCAATTTCCTTTCTCTGCATTCCATCATATTTTTATAGGGTGCTTAATATTTTAAATCCTTTACATGTCTGTCCTTCTCATTAGACTATGAGCTCATTAATGACTGAGAATCTGACTTAACTTGCATATTCAGAGCTTAGGAATGAAGATAAAATATATCACAAACTTAGCAAGTGATGCTTTAGATATTTTTTCGTATTTATAAAAGTATTTTTAAATTATTTTGTCGAGGGTTAAAATAATAATCACCAGTAGGTACATTTCTGAGACCACGATTTATGGTCAAACAGTATAGGTTTTAGAGGCAGATTCAAAGTAACATCTTCACTACATATTAGTTTTCTCCATTTTCACTTCCCTCCTTTTCCATTTCAGATACTGTGGGCCATTATATACCACTTGTGTGCAAAGAACTTCAACTTTATTACATTTTCCTCTGTCCATGGTTACTCACCAGTTAAAAGTTCCCCCAACCCCTAGATAAACCCACCCAGCTCTCCCCATCATGCCAGTGCTCCTGAAGCACACCAGAGAAAAATCAGCCAACTAGGCTCAGGCTTTATCTCTTCATAACGAAAAGCTTCAAATGTGCACTCAAGATTTGCAGGAATTATACAATATTTATCTAGTAAACCTGATGTTCAATTTCCTAATATTATTTTATAGCATCTTCTTTTTCTTCAATCAGAAAAATCATCAGATGCTAAATACTTGATCTTCACATCACAAAATCCATAAGGAACTGGCACATAATGAACTCAATTTTAAGTGACTTAACTCTCTCTCCTCGCAAATGGTTTTCAGAGGGATACGGTAGGAGATGGAAGAAGTCTTCAACTAGAAAATTTTGCCAGCTTCTTCACTCACATCGCCTTCAAAATTTCACACCTGCTAATACCTGCAGACCTTTTGGATGAAATCTTAACTATAAAACAATTGGGCAAAGTTATTTAAGTTAGGTAAGTTGAAACTGCAAGCCTTCAAAGCATGGCCTCCTTAGTCATGGACACAGTCTACTAACTTTGTTTCCTGTCTTGATCTATCCACACCACCCTTGGTGCACTCCAACAGGCCTGATCCATCCATTCACAAAAAAAGCTTACAGGGTACTGAGTGCCAGGTATTGTTAGAGAAGATGGAGCAACAGCAGTGAATAAAAGTATAAAGTCCCCACACTCATGAAGATTACATTTTAGTGAGAGAGCTATACTTGTATTATATAAAAACAAGAGCATGAATTGGGCATGGAGCAATAACTGCTAAGAAGAAGAATGAAGAAAACACGGGAATAAAGAAGGCCATGTCATTGGGACTTCTCTTTTCATAGAGTCAGTAAAGAAGACTTCATCATGAAGTGATATTTGAATGGGATCCTAATCAAAGTGATGGTGCGAGCCATGTATACCTAAGCCAGTGTTGACGGAGGAGGAAAACACACGGGCTGAACTGGTGTGTCAGAGAAACAAAAGAAGGCCAACACGGTAGTAAACAATTAGTCCTGTCAAATAATTCCTGCCCTGGCTGGTGTAGCTCAGTGGATTGAGCACGGGCTGCAAACCAGGCATCGCAGGTTCGATTCCCAGCCAGGGCACATACCTGGGTTGCAGGCCATGGCCCCCAGCAACTGCACATTGATGTTTCTCTCTCTCTCTCTCTCTCTCTCTCTCTCTCTCTCTCCCCGGCTCCCTTCTCTCTCTAAAAATAAATAAATAAAATCTTTAAAGATATATATTAAAAAAATAATTCCTACACAAGCTGCAGAGGAAACAAGGCCACAGGCAGATGTCTTCATTGCCTTTTATTCTAACTCTCCATCTTTTTTCTTACTAGATTTTTTGCTTTTGATCATTTTTCGTATTTCAGTTTATGTTGCAAGACTGTATTCCATCTGCAACATTATAGTCCTTTAAAGCACTAACTCCTAAGAAAACTAAAATTCAATTTACCCTTGAAATCATCCTTCATATGCATAATGTAATATCTGCTTTATTCATATCATGTCAGATAGTAGGCAGTAGCTTTGAGTGCCTGATTGCCATGTTCAGGCTATTTCAAGCAATATCTGAAGACAAATGCACTGAGCAAACCAAGTTAAACTTTATCTGCTGAAATTCTGAAGCTCATTTAATGGCTTATTAGGAAAAATAACCCAACAGATTGAATAAAAAGGCATTTGTATTTTTTCCATTAAAAAGCCCTTATATATTCTGATGGTGATTACACGAAAGCCATTTTTTGAAATGCCAAATACTTCCTTATCAGAATAAGAATGACACAAGATGCACTCTGACATGTGACTTGGAATCACAAAATAAGTCACTAAAGTAAATGAAAAAAGTGAGAGATTTGAAGCAGGTAGGCCTCTTCCTGACTTCTGCCTCATAGGATGGTATGATATAGTGAACTATCAAGAGCACAACATATAGAATACATGCAATAATTTTCTTCATAATTCAGTCACTATGAAATCAGTGATCTGACATCATGTACGGAATTGTCTACCCAATACTAAAGGGCAAACACTATGTAGAAAGATTCAACATGAGTCCATCCCAATGGGTAAACAATTAAAGCTGATTATTATGGCCACTTCCATTTATAATAATATCTACAAGCTTCCAGTAACATTCATCTTACAAAAATAATAGTGTCTCATAGAGAAATGAACAAAACTAGAAAAAATGTCTTAAAGAATACTGAAATTTTCATTTTACATAATTCAAATGACTATCCAAGGAGTTGTAAAATAAATGATCAAAATTTTAAAAGGTATCTACTCTTTGCTCTAATTTTGTACATCATTTTAATTAGTTCTCAAATAGAATCCTAACTAGATAACATAACTAAGTCAATTACTTGCCATGATAATTTGCCAATACCACCTAGCAGAGGCCACTTGCCAACTGAGAGTGTCTGAGTTTGACCTGTGACAGTGCTGAGAAGCTGGGCTTTTGATTTTAATAACCATCCTGTAAGCCATTGACTAAATGCTTTCTGGTTTGTTTTGTAATCTGAAAAGTAACAAAGCCATTATATAGAGTTTAACAATCATCCTTAGGATGTTATAGTTTTTCACTTACGTTTCGATCTATGATCCTTTTGTGTGTGTGTGAGGAGGAGATGATCTGTGTGTAGCTTCATTTTTTGCAAGTGGATGTCTAGTTGTTTGGGCATCATTTATTGAAAAGATTGTCTTCCCTTCATTGTACTGCCATTGCTCCTTTGTCAAAAATCAACCGACTATACTTATGTGGGTCATTTCTGGGCTCTCTAATCCGATACATTGACCTTTTTGTCTATTCTTTTGCCCATTCCACACCATCTTGAGTACTCTACCTTTGGATTATTTTGAAGTTGAATAGTTTCATTCTTCAAAGTTGTTCTTCCTTCTCGATATTGTGTTGGTTATTTTGGATTTCTTCTCTCTTCATATAAACTTTAAAAGCAGTTTGTCAGCATCCATAAAATAACTTGTTGAGATTTGTATTGGGGTTGCATTGAAATTATAGATCAAATTGGGAAAAATTGACATGTTGATAATATTGTTTTTCTACCCATGAACATGGAAAATATCTCCATTTATTTAATTCTTTTATATTATTCATCTAAATATTGTGGTTTTTACATATATACCTTCTATATATTTTACTTCATACTTAAATGTTTTATTTTGGGGTGCACTAATGTAAATGGTACTGTGGGGTTTTATCTAATTTTACTGAGATATAATTGACACATAACATTGTAAAAGTTTAATGTATTTAATATCAGTTGGATATCTTTATGTATTACCAAATGATTACTATCATAGCATTAGCTAACACTTCTAACATACCACATTGTTAAAAAAACATTTAAAATCTATTCTTTGAACAACATTCAAGTATGTAACAGTGTTATTAACTATAATCACAATACTCTGCCATAAGTCCCCAAGATGTACTCATCTTCTAAGTGGATGTTTGTGCTCTTTAAGTAAAATCTCCCTCTTTTCCCTGCCTCTGAGTCCCTGCAAAACCCCATTCTACTCTCTGTTTCTACAAGTTTGGCTTTTTTAGATTTCTGCTTGCAAGGTTATTAATATGGATTCACTTTCTCTAGTAAATACAAGGGGAGACCCAAAACACCCAGAACTTATTTATTTTAAAAAATTGTATATTTATTCTTACTTGTTTAAACTTCCACCTTCAAAGTACTCTGCATTTGATGCAATACACCTATTGAGATGTTTTTTCCACTGCTCAACATAATTTTTGAACTCATTGATTTTGATGACCTTTTAGCACTTATGCTGTTTGTTGTTTCACCTCTTCCACATTGCAAAACATTTCCCTTTGAGGATTTTTTCCATCCGAGGAAACAAACAAACAAACAAACAAAAGTCTCTCAAGGTGAGATCAGGTGAATAAAGAGGGTGGGGTACAGGGGTCATGCTATTTTGGGTCAAAGACCGCTGAACACTCAGCATGGTGTAGGCAGGTGCACTCATAAATTACCCATCATGATATTGGGCAAATATATTGAAAGTCTTTAAAAAAAATTCACTGGAGCCAAACTCAGCCTCTCACAACAATGCCAGCTGGTACATTGATACAGATGGGTTCCTAGAATGCTCAGCAGGAGAAGCCTGTACTACAAGGAGTTTGCCCTCCAGAAGATAATTATGTTTGTTTGGGGTTTTTTTGGTCACCCTTGTATAGGCCTCATCACATTGTCTATTTCCTTATGTAAATTTTGACAAATTATATCTTTCAAAGAATTGATCCTGCTTCCTATTTTTGATACCTTATCAGGGCTTATGGTTATAAAGACACAGGATCAAGGAAGGAAAAAGATCAATAAAAATGATAGCCAAGGAACATGTATAAAGGACCCATGGACCAAAACAACAGGGAGAGGGGCAGGACTAAAAGTGGAAAGTGGGGGGGTAGATAGGGCAGGAGGGTCATGGGGGAAATGAGGATACCTGTAATTGAATAACAAAATTTTTTTGAAAAACTAATAGAAGAGTCATCATGTAGAAACACAAAAAATAATAAACATCCACATGAATTAAATTAATATTTGGGGGATATACATAATTTATAGAGAAAATCTACCTATATATTATTAAAATTCTATTTTAAATAATAAAAATATTAATAATAATAAAATTGTGATGATCCACCCTTTAAATTTTTCACTGCCTAAAGGTCTAGATTATGGAGAGAGAAATGTAATTTTTAAATTCATTTTATGTTCATATATGTTAATGCATTGCTATTGCTAAAATGTTCTATAGTCTACTGACTTTCAGTGATAGCCTACTTTTGTGTAGCATAAATAATTATAGGCAAACCTAGACCAAAAAATAAGTAATATCAGGAAATGGGATATAGAGATACACACTAAAAGCAATAACCTGTCACCTAATACATGGGAAAAAATCCTCATGATTGGTAAAGTCTACATCTCATACGCTTTTCCTTCCCATCCATTTAAAAACACCAGAGGTGATAACAGGATCTTGAGAAGCTATTTGCATTTATTCTCTAGTCATTCTAAACACTGTACTTTTCTATACACCACTGATGAAGAAATACCCTGAAAAAAATTTTAGCAACACTCATAGTCATGAATTCCAAAAAGTAATTGTGTTTTAATCAATGAAACCTGACAAGTTGTGCTTAATCTTCAGTATATAAGCTTCCCCTGCAACTGCATGCTCACTGTCTCATATGCAGAGTACACAGAAAGAGCTTTTCAAGGAGTTATATATTTTGGAAGTGAAGATGATAGACTTTGCCATGATTCTCTGGAAGAGATTGTTTAAATGTCCCTTATTTAGAACTTCGTGGCAACTTGAGTATGTGCATACTAAGCTAGTCACCTATTTTGCATTAGGTCACATAAAAAACCTAAAGTATATTTCCATCTCCGTTCAAGTAGTTCCAGAACCCATGATCAGTTTCTGAAACAAATCAAAAAATAACAATAAATTCTTGAGACTCTATGGTAGTTTTAAAAAATAGTGTTTAAAAATTAGTCCTATTTCTCTGAAGTTGCATTCTTCCAAGTCAGAATTGAACTGCTCTTTAAGTTATGTCGGTTGTTTATTATCACTAAACTCAAATGAATGCCATTTGTAAGAGATGAAACTAGGGCCCAGAGAGATTTCTTCCTTTGCTTTGCTCTCAAAACCAATTTGCTTTTGCTATAGTTCACTTTCAAGAGCACAGGAAATAAGTTTTATGGATTCATGCACTGCTTTATATAGGGCAGCGATCTGAGTACTTGTAGTAAAGATGCTACAAGAAACCCCACACTTGAGAATAACTTCAGTTTACAGAACCTGACTACCTATAATTCTTACAAATTTCACAACATCAGATCCAATTTTCCATACTCAGGCACCGAGTCCTGCTTTAGAAAGAACATCCTTATATCTATATGAAAAATTGTTGCTAAAGATAACTTTTTACCAAGATATGTCTGTGTGATTTTATTGCATATCTAATACTCTTGATTACCCATTATAGACCACTTTTCTGTCGCTTAGTATTCATCAAGATTCCAGTTAAATCACTTTAGAGTTAAGGGCACTGCTAAAGATTTACAAGGTTTATGATTGTTGATAATGCAGATATTATATTCAGTGGCTAAAATTTATCGTCTCAATGAATATTACTAAATATCTTAATTCAGGACAAACTTTGAAAACATCTTGGTGTTTATATTAGATAACACAGAAGAATGAAAATTCTGAAGATTTTGAAATAGAATACCCATGTACATTGCTCATCACACAGGTATACATGTCCTGCCTGGTTTGAAGGCAAAGACAGACGTAATCCTCTACTGAGTGTGGATGGCATTGTAAACTCATACACGGTGTGGTAACAGTCAGGAAAATATTCCCAGCAACGTGATATTAAAATGTGTGTAATCTTCTGGATTAATTATAGGGCTAATAGATGCAAAACATATTTTTGAATGGGAATGGAGATAAAAGTTTTATTTTACCTCAATCCTATTTTCTTTAAAGTTTACTCTTTTTTTCCTGGTAGCAAGTTAAACTCTTCAACCAAAGGTCAATAGCAAACTTGAAAACTGTGAAAATTGATTACACTGTTCTCTATAGAACTCTTTCTTTACAGAGAGTCTAGCACACAGAGAAAAACAGTGAGGCATCTGTTTTTTTTTACCAAACACCTATTCAGAACATTTACTGATATTGACTGTGCCTGGCAGCCACAAAACTGGATACTGCTCACAGGTTACCATTTTCAGTCTCAGTGCATTACTTTATAAAACTAACCAATCCTCTGTATGATTATTCACAAAGAGGTTTTTTTTAAATATTGAGCCTTGTGTTGCAAATGGAGTCTCACTAACATCGTCTTTCTTAAATTTCCATAACAGTATCTACGATCTTATGATATACAGACATAAGCACAGAAACACACAAATATACACTCATACATGTTCACAAAATATTTCACAAAGTAAGAGTACTACCTTCCTAACCGTACTTTGGCCAATGTCCAGAAGAAATTTCTCAAGTGTGGAAAATGAAAATAATATTAGTGGACAACACATATTTTTCAGGAGAAAACAGGAAATCTGTGAACCCCTAAGAAAGCAGGGTTAGAAATTCATTGGTGGTACTAAATATGAATAGCACCACGGTTGAGACATTCCAATGTACAATATGAAGGTGACAAGCATGAACACAATTTTGAAGAGAGAATAATAGAAGAAAGTGTCCCATACAAATAAAACATATTATGTTCTAATAATTAAAAATATGGGACCAGTGGAAGAATCAATGGAAGAATCATTGAATAGTATTGATAAAACCAAAACAAACATGTTGCAAACAAACATGTTGACATAATGTTTCTGTGACCAGGAAAAATGAGTTCTTCTGCAGTGTTGAAAGAAAGGAATTTCAACCAACACGTGTGTAGAAAAGTTTAAATGTGGTGGCAAGATTTTGTGGCAGTTAAAGGAAATAATTCCCCTTTAGGGACACAGACTGCAGGCCAGCTCTAGCAGCAACCATGCTAAAGCTGCTGTTAATCCTCCATATATTTCTCGGTTCTTGGTAATGATCAAGGTGTCATTCAAACCATCCAACCCAACTTCCTGATTCTTCCGAGTCTTGAATTGGGCCAAGCCCCTGACCAATCCCTTTCTGGGACCTACTGGGATTCTGTACCCTCTATCCAATCAGACCATCTTTCCAGATTTTCCTAGGCTAGGCTCTGCCCCTTGATGTCCCAATTTTGGCTCCTGTTGCACATACCCAAAAGTAGAAACACTGCCCCCTCACTCTAGACTTCTGTCCATGTCAAAAGTTCTGTGACATCATCTGGCTTCTACTTCAAGTGGGCCTAACAGAGGAATTTCCACCTCCCACAGAGAATCTGTACCTGCTGGCAGCACTGGAGATTTGAGGTCCATTTAAAGGACTAAATCTCCTCAGTGTCAGTGACCTGGACTGTGTAAATGTGCCTATAAATGCTAGAGCTTCCTAGTAAACTTAATGGAATGCTGTCCTAATATCTGATTCAGCTTTCCAGTTTAGTAAGCCTAATATCTGATTCCCTTTTCTTCCTACCTTATTAACACTCAGCTAAATACCTACACAAACATTTCTAGTTTGGCATTAAATGCCAATGCCAGTAACCTTTCAAAATATGTGTCCTAAGGAAGGTATTAAAAGTGTGAATGAGGGTGTATGTACAACACTGTTAATAGCATTATTAAAAAAAATAAAAAGAATAGAGTTTGCCCTTAAGTATCTTTTAATAAATATAAAAGGAGGCCAGTTTTCTCATAGCTTATAAGGTAAATTAAATGCATTTTGCATGTGCTATATCTCCTTATGTTCAGTGGTCTCTGACCATCTCTCTTTGTCCTAATGCCACACGCTAAATCTAATGATGGACCTGCCAAGTCTTCCTATGCTCTTCTCTGGAGAATCTTGCCTATGCTTGATGATGTACCCTCTATACATCCTCCCTCTTCCTATCTATCTCCAATCTAGTAATGCTTGACAGTTTCATGGGAGGAATGCTAGTTCTTTATTCTCTATGATCTTCTGGAGCAGTTCTTTAAATCCAATGAAGCAATTCGATGAGAATTCAAGCTCTGAACTACCCTCTGTTGCCTTTCAGTCTCAGAAATGTCTCCCAAAATCACCTGTTTCAAATAAGGTTTCAAAGAGCTGGACAGAGACCTCCCAGTCTGCATGGATAGATTTGTACATTAAGGTTTCCTTTTTTGCTTTTCTTTTCCCCCAATGATAGCCAAATGTGCATTTACAATATGGATTGTCTCTTCATCAATGAGACAATGCAACTCAATAGCAATGCCATGAAGAGTAGTAGCCTGCCTTTTAAAATGCAGTTCCAGATCTGTACTAATTATCTCTAGGCATGGACGTTCAGGAACCTTTCAAACCAAATGGCATGCAGCATCGCTGAGATCTGCAGTATATATGGAAAAGACATGCTTCATCTGCATGTTTCATTATATAATTCTATTCTTTTCTTGCCCTTTTCCAATTATAAATAAAAATATTTTATAAATAAAACTGCAACCCTGCACAGTTTAACACTGTACAACTTATTTTCATTTATTTTAAGAATTATAGAGACATGGTAAATGAAGCACCGTTTTAGTTTACTGAGCAGTATACACTGGGGTTATGTTGAAGCCTGATAGAACAGGTGAGTTCAGCTGGCATCTCTTCTCTAAATGTCTTTAACAGACTCATTCTCCTACTCTCCAAGAGATGAAAGGTCTTTTCATACTCCAAAACTCTGATCTAAACTACCAACCTGCTAACTCAGTTAATGACTCCCTTTTTACTTTGTGTTAAAATGAGAGATTTTCCCAAATGATAATTCCTTTAACTTCCAACTCATCTACCTGCATTCCACACACAGATCCTCTGTCCCGCTGTCCTCTGGGTCCCGTCTGTCCCTGACTTCTCAGTAAAATCACTCACCATGCACCCATGCACCCTTCCTCTTGCCCTCTATCAGAAATTTATTTGTCTTTAGTGGCTATTTCTCATTATTCTTCATGCATCATTTTCCATCACAAAAAAATTTTTAAATACATTTTTTTACCTAACTTTCCCATCAACCTTAAACATCTCTAAAGCATTGTCCTTACTCATGGCTCATTTGGTTTCATTCCCCTTATTTCTGGAAGTCAAACTATTAAGGGATAAAAGATTCCAAACATAATGGTGTCCTAGACACTAAGTATTAAAATCTTGGCATGGTACACACCTGCATGGGAGAATATTATCACGTCATTGTTCACATCTTCGATTACGAAATGTAAAACGAATCTCTATTAACGGCTTTTAAGATTTTTACCCCATTCTTTCTTCCCTTTGTATCAGGGAATAATATTCCTTAAGACAGATCCTCAGGCTCCACCAGCACAGAAATACACATGTGTGCATAGAATTAAAGACAGGACAGGGGAGACTGGTTCTGTGGGGAAGGAGGCAGACAGCGCCCTGGGCCACCGGTCCCCGAACAGAGTGTCTTTAACTAACCTGCTCACTCCCATTCAAGAAAAACTACTGAGAATAATCCCACCTCACTGTAAGGATATATAATATAAATGATAAAAATGCTATAAATTATTAAAAATCATATAAATTACATAACTATGTGCGTATTACAGAAAGCACCGTAGATAAACTACCCATACAGCTATGTAATAAAGTGAACATCATTACTGAAATGTTAGGTGTGATACTGTTCTCAATAAAAACCTAAACTGTAACTATTTTCATCCTATAGCATTTATTAAGAATTATAGTACTGTAGAAGATGACATACTGTTTTAATATACCATTTGAATTTTTAATAGCATTTTATTTTAAATAATGGCATCATTAGTTATGAGCATAACAATTAGAATTATGTATAAGAATGTTTTTTAGATAAGTTCTAGTGATGCTGCTTTAAAATTTTACTGAATATACACTAACTTTGTTTTCAGCATTTTCAATAATTTACTAATGATATAATTTTTCAAGTTTGTTCACTCAATAAATTCAAGTACATATGCAACAAAATGCATTTATATGAAATCACACAATAGAAGAAAATTAGGACTGTGACATACGTTGGAAATTGCAATTCTAAACTAATGCAACACATCACAAAACCTCTGTAATTTAAAACACAGGTCACAGTCTTATAGTATGGGGAGAAGGCGAGACACTAGGAATTGTTTTCCTGTATTGCAGGGGTTTTTTTATTATTGCTGTTGTTCAAAAACCATTGTCTCCATTTTCAGCCCACCACAGCCCCCCGCCCCACCCATCCCCACCTCCCACCCTGGAACCTACCCCCTTTGTCTTTGTCCATGTGTCCTTTACACATGTTCCTTGATAGCCCTTCCCCCATTTTCCCCCATTAACTCTCTCCCCTCTCTCCTCTGGTTACTGTATTGCAGTTTTTGATCACTGAAATTTTCTAGATATCTTTATTTCTGAGGTCTTCTTTGTTGATACACAACATAAAAACAATGGGGGATTTCCTTTAATCAAATCGGGATATTTAGTTTAAGTGCATTTAATAAATTCACTTGTACTGAAATATGTTTATCAATTTTGTTAAGGTTTAATTTTATATACAATAAAGTGAATTATTTTGGCATTCAATGAGTGTTAACAATTGTTGTACCTCAGAAACCAATACTTCAATAAAGTTGCAGAATATTTTCCTCATATCCCAAAGCTTCCTCCTGCCTCTTTGCAGTCCCTCTGAACCTCCCCAGTCCTGACCCTAAACACCAAATCTGCCAGCACCCTGATCTTGGACTTCCCAGCCTCCAGAACTGTGAGAAATAAATTCCTGTTGTTTAAACTACCCCATTTATGGTCTTTTGTTACAGTAGCCCCAACTGGCTAAGACACTTTAATATCTACATGTGTTTATGTATTATTCATCAACTTATAAACTCTTGAGGACAGGAACAATTTCTGAATCAATTTAATGTGTGTAGGTTGATTACAGAGAGCTCCTTCTGCTTATATCCCTCATTTCTCCTTTTACTGTAACGCTGTATTTCTTTCTATCATTAAGTAAACACTTTTGATTCTGTGTAAGAACACTTATCCTCTCACTGAGCTTTCTTTGAGCAAGAGACGACTTGTAATTTCAGTGTTCCATAATTGGGAACAATTTTATGGACACATCCTGTGCAATCCATAATCCTTCACTGCCCTAAATTCCGGGGCCTATGTACTCTGACCACAGACAAGTCTAGGTTTCCCTCTCTGCTTTACTCATTACCTAATTACAGTGCTCAACCCCCTTATTACTGGCCCAAGGCTCTCCTGAGAAATGCTGCCTTTATCAACTCAGCCATTCTCTGGCTAATTGCCCTTCTTGCTATTTGGTAACTGTGATTCTTGGCTTCACCTAGGCACTGAATCCACACATGTCCCAAAAACCACCTCGCACAACAGAGTGTGACTCCTCCCACTCTTCCCGTGTTACCTTTCTGGGCAGCCATATCTTCCACACATGTGAAATGTTACGTATGATAAGTATACACATTTTTATTATGAATAATTGGTGGGACACAAAAACGTGTTCTAGTTATTTTTAATTTTGGCACATTATAAATGCCAAGTGGCTTCCAACTCAGCAATTAGGTCATAAAAATTAAATCATGCGCCTTATATTTTCCATCGATTTTGGGGAATTGGGAATATTGAAATTGACATTAGGACAAACAGGGAAGAGGACATGGGAGCAGCCCAATGAAACAATTTATTAACAAGCATCTTGCATGACACTCTCTTCTAATGTTAATTGAAACATCATTTACAAAGAAATATGAAATGAGAGGTCTTATATATTAGAATGAACTTGTTGAGGAGAAAAGACAATGAAATCACACACATAGATGTGTATACATACATATATATGTATACATACATATATGTGTGTGGCTAGATAGATAAGTGAATGGATGGGTGGATGGATGGATGGACGGACGGACAATGAAGCGGAAAAGACGCCTATCTGTCCCTGTCCACCAAAGTGGCTTGAAAATGAACATATTAAGCTTCACAAACCTGAAGTAAAGAAAATGTGTCTGATGAACTCTTGAGATGTGTTGTTGAACTACGTTCCCGCAGGTGAAACGGCTCCACCTACCGAGGCAGTCCGAGCTCGCGTGGGCAGCCCGAGGAGGAGCAACAGAGGGCGTCAGAGAGAACAGACAAACGCTGTCTGCCCTGATCTCCACCTCCTGGTATCCATGTGCGTCAAATGCAGACCCAGCCGTCCTTGTCGGGGAGCCTGGAGGCCACTGCACTTCTAGAGTCAAGTGGGCTAGTTTTTGCACGGGGAGAGGACTGGCCGGGAGGTTGTCAGCAGTAAGACTCGATAAAGTTCTCTGGCGATGGCTATGCAACAGTAAAAACAATCTGTTTTCCTTTGCTGGATTCGAAGAAACTCTCGGATTCCCTTCAACATTTGGACTGCGGACGCCACTCCAGATGGATAATGTCTCTCTCCCCACCAACGGCTCTTGCCGGAGTGTTGTTTGAACAAGGCACATTTGGCTGTGCCTCCTTCTTGGTATGTTTAGTTTTAGGCGCACCCCTATAATTGCACTCACCATATTTTTACTGTAATTATTTTTGTATATGTATAATTATTTTGCATATGTATAGGTAAGAAATTGCAGGGGCTCAGGCAGGGACACCATCTCATTTATTGACTTATTGCTGACACCTAGTGTCTTTTGTACATAGAGTAGAAACCCAATATCTCTGTTAAGTGAATACATAAATAAGGCCTACAGAATACAGGCAAAGGTACCTTTACAGGTAAATATTCATTTATGTACTTTATGCATATTAATGGTTCTGGAGTTGATAATATTCTTGCATTTAGTACTGTTTTTTTAATTTCAAAAAGTTGTTTTTAAATAGCTTAATCCAATATAGTCAGTGCAAATATATATATTTGAAGGATAAAGTTCATATAACTATTATACATTTCCATTTTGAGATTTTATAAGGGTGAGAGACATAATAAAATTTTCGTGCCTTTGCCTACCTGCAAATGCTGGCACATTTAAAATGTTTTAACTTAATTTCATTAGTAAAAACTAAATGAATTGCAGTTTATCACCAGTCTCGAATTTATAGATGTGTGCAAATATTTTTAAAGTTCCAGGAACAAAGTTATAAATTATATAGAAATTTTTAATCATTCTTCATTGTTTAAGAAATTTTGTATATGAATTATTCAAATACATTACTTTTATAATTTGTTATATCTTTCACAATATGGCATTTCCTTATTGGTATGAACAAATACGTGGTATTTTCTACTTTTCCTGCTGCATTCTTTTGCTCAAGATATAATTTCTTATTCCAATTATTTGCTCCTAGAGTAGTTACTATTATTAATGAGTTTCATTATAATACCATAAAGTAAATATAAAACTTTTAATTTTACATATATGAGTCTAACTACATTATAAATATATGTACCAGAATTATGCATTATATAGTGTATGTCTATTATTTCTAAACAATAAACAGGGAAATCATATTAGATGGAAAACAAAATTTATGAAACTCTCTAAGGGGCAAAGTAAATTTCAGATGCAATGCATAGTTAATGTATTTTGAAAGTAATAAAAACTATAGCTGGACAGTGTATTAAGAAAAATGTCCCACTTAATAGTTTTTACTGTGTCAATAAAAAGCAAATTCTTCATCCTTAATTACTTTTCTGGCATTCTAATTCAATATATGATGTTAAATTAGGGGAAATAAATAGTATTAATTACAGAATAATCGTGTATTTTTATTTTTTGTGCACAGTAAGCTTCAAAACCAAAATCGTTTTTTGCTCAGAGTGTTCAACTCCACTCTCCCTAGAGATACGATTGTCTGGCTCAGATAATGTTGTAAACACATAGCATCTTAATAAGCTTGGTTTTTGTTTCAGAAATAAAAATAAAAGTAATCTAAAAAAATAAAACTAAATGTGTTCTTCTCCCAACCTGGATTAGCCCACCCTCTCCTAGCCTCCTTTGGAAATTCTGTTAATATATATTTGTTTCAAGATGCAGCTCACATACTACCTGCTTCCGGAAGCTTTCCCTAAGCTTCCTCCATTTTCCCTCATTTTAGTGCACGCTTCCTCTACATGCCTACATAATTTTAATTGAACTTTAGTTAGCATTCTGCTTTCTTCTTTCAAACACAGTTCATAAATCTCTTTACGATTAGATCACCAATTTCAGAACATTGGGGCCCTCCCATGCTTACCGCACTGTCTTACATAGTTCACACAATGAAGATTTTCTGGATTCCTACTGTTTTCTGTCTTTTCCTATCTGCAGTGATGAGGATAATATACATTGTGCAAATGGCTTTAAGTCATACCTAAGAAAACTAAAACAAAGCTCCTACCTGAGAAATTTATATTTTTCTTGAGAGACAGATTGGGGGAAGAATTAACAATATCATTACAAGGCTTTCATTTAAAAGGAAAATATTATAATGTTAATTACATGTTCATTGAAAGGCCAGCATACTAAACTCTATCCATGACAGGATTAAAACTATAATATCCTTATATGCATATTACACATTTCATAATATAAAATTGCAATCAGATGAGTCACTATACTAGTTGTTGACTTTTCTTGGCTGTTCAAATGTCTTTATAACACAATTTTATAGTAGATTTACACAGTTTACTAGTGTCCAGAAGAGTCTAAGGAGCCATAGAAGCGTACTCTCATAAAGCATTATTTCCACGCTTAATAATTTGGTAATCATTGATTTATTTTAATAAATTATACAGAGATAGCAAGCATTTTTCCCTGACATTCTAGAGACCTCACATTTTTCTGCCTTCAAAACTGTCTCTGATGAGCCAAGTGCTCGTAAAACACAGCTGGCACATGATGGATACAAGACAGTTGTGCCAAATCCCCACCAGTGAGTTCCCAAATTTGACTCTTCCAGATTGAGTACATGCTCTAAATACAAACTATTCTGCTTTTAGTATAAAATGTATGGTATGTGACTAAGGCTTTGTATGAACACCTTGTTATTACATGATTATACTTCAAATACAGTAATTTCAAAACCATAGTCTAATCTCTCACAGGAAAATAATGGAATCCAATTTATCAACTTGAATGCCAAGATAACAACAAAAAATATATCCTCCAAATCACATATCTTTTATAGACAAATAGTTATTAATACCAGAAAAGTTTGAAAGTGAAAAAAAAAGATAGTAATAGGAAAAGTAAACTGGGGATGCTAAACACAACTAAAATACTCCAAGGAAGAATTGCACAAAAGGCCCATCAACTATAACAAATGAGATAACCACCATTTGCAGATATCAAAATTAACTAAAGCTTCTTTATTTGGGACAGAAGTGTGTATAGCATTGCAGATGAAAACAGACTTTGTAATAAAAGACATCAGCTGCCTTTACAGTAATAAATGAACACTTCAGTGTTTTACTATATTGCTGTCTCCCTAAGGTTTGGTATTTTATTTTTCCAAAATTTCTGTCACCAAATACTAGTGTACCAAAATGCATTTGGCAATAGTGGTATATATGCTGCTATTCACTTTACCACCAAAGTGAAGGTGAAATAATCTGGTGAAACTGATGTAGGGCTTTGAGTCAAGGTACCTCAGTGGCTAATTAACTCACAGGTGAAAGGGGAGCAATGAAACATAAATTTCATGGGGATGTAGTGTCAATAAAGTTGTCACATGGCTAAGTGGGTGACATTCTCTTTTAAAAACATACAAAGTCAGTTTCAAAACACGCATCCACAGTCAAGAAAAAGGGCCAGCTAAAGAAGTGGTTTTCCTCACCTCTAAAGTGGGAATTATAAAGCTTATCATCTAGCAGTGTTGAGAAGAATAATGAGCCATCAGAATCTATAAGATTACTTTGTGGTTTTGTTGTTGTTGTTCAAAATAGGTAATGTGGAAACCAATATGAACCCTTTGAAAACACATTCATCTTGGTAGCAGGGTCATAAGGTTGGCTTTAAGCAAAGTCAAACAGAGACCTTCCCATTCAAGACAGAACATTCTATTCAAGACACAACATTTTGGTTACTTGAGGCCTTTGAACTCAAGTTCTAATTCTCAGGCTGGCTTCTGCTTCCCTGTAAACCCTTCTATGCCTCTGTGAGAGCAAAAGCTTTAACCTGCTCCTCCTCAGGGATCCTACTGTTGATCTCTCTCTTTCTCTGCCCTGGCAGGGTTCTCACCAACTGAAGCATTAAGCATTTAGAAATTGTTTCAAGCCACAAACATTTATTAATGGTCACTGTGTACCAGCCGCAGTAGCAAACAAAGCCAACACATGAAGCTTGGAAGCAAATGTAGAGATAGATTTAAACAAATAATTTTTAATGGGATTATTGTGCTCAAACAGCAGTCAAGGGTGCCACATAGTAGGAGCTCCTGCACTGCTGCCTCATACTTTGGGAAATTTCCTAGGCTTTACTTGACCTTCCAACTTGAATACAGTCTATCGATCATCCACCAAAATATTACTTTCCCCTCGCTGAGTTTAGAAATGTATGGGGCAACATTTGGACGACACTATGATTGGGATTTATCTAGTTTGTCATCTGTCATCTGGTGGGAAAATCAAGGAGTAATTTGTACTGTGCCATGCAGAATTTAAAAATGTGTGGAATAATTGGAAGTTTTATACTTGTTAGTGGGAGTATATATCTGTATACATATAAACCACTTTGGAAAATTATTTTCCAGAATTTATTCATCTGAATACACAAAGCCAATGAATGGCTCAGCAGTTTTCCTCCTTAGGCATATGCCTGACTGAAGTTCAAATGTCCATCACCAAAGGAAATGGACAATAATTTGATAGCAGTGTTGTTTATCACTGGCAAAAACTGGGAATAACCCAAAAATCCTTAAAGGATAGAATGAATAACAAGTTGCATTATATTCATACTATTAAATACTGTACAAACATGAGAAAAAGACTATTGCCCAAAGTAACAACATGGATAAATTTCACCAACAAGATATTGAGTGAAAGAAGACAAAAAAGCAAAGGTACCAAGGTATCAACTGAAATTCTACCCCGTAATTTGAAGGGAATAATGTACTGTTAGAATGGCATGATTTGGCAGGCACTATTAACCAAGCGTTCAAACAGCATCATTAGGCATAGAACAGGAAATACAACATGCCAGCTATTAACTGTTCTTGCCAAAACAATTAAAGATGTACGTAACCAAGCCTTTAGACAAAATTTATAATTTACAGGAAATATCATTGATAATAGAATGTTAAAAGACATCATGAGGAAATAATCAGAGAATTCTAGACTCTGAGACATTCTGCAAGATTCATGTCCTAGAGTCTCCTAATATCAGCAATTTGAGAGGAAAAAAGGCAGGGAAATGCTTCTAGAATAAAAGAGATTTAAGATATATAACAATTGCAAAGCAGAAATCTGAATGGGATTATAAACAGGAAAAACTCTAAAACATTATTAGTGTAATCAGAAGCAATTTTAATCTGGAGAATCCAAATTGGGCCAGGAGGGAACAGTTGGTTTTGCCATAACCAATGCACTGAACTACAAAAGCTTGGGGGCATGTCTTTAAAAAAATAAAATAAAACAAACAAAAAGACTGAAGTTGTTAGAGATCAACCCAGGCAGAACCCGAGGGATATAACACTTGAGAGACAGGAAGCGTAAAAAGTGATCAACACATTCGCCTCAGCTTTTTATCTGAGGGCATTTTCCAACTTGCAGCTTAAGGCCGGCACCCATCGAAGTGTCCATCTCACAGGGCCTTGGAGACAAGGCCAAGAGCACAGGAGAGCTGCCAAATGGCCCATGCTTGATGCACGGAAACCCCTTCAAGGTGTTGGTGGACTTGTAAGCAGAACACACACAGGGCGAAACCCTAAGACACCGAGTGGAAAACAGCACCTATGAGGCTGAAGAGCTGCGGGCAGAGAAGTTGGAGTTCAACCCTTATGACGATGGACACATCTTGGCAAATACACGATCCTGAGGATAGAGCCGTGTCCTAATACAATCACCCATGACTTTAGATGGGCGTGTCTTGGACTACGAGCCCCACTTACAACGATCCTGAGAACGCTGTGCATTGCAGAAATGTTTAACTCCCAACCGTTTCACGGTGTAACATCATAAGACAGCACAACTAATTCATTTTCAGAGCTTTAAACGTGACTGTAACTCAAGAAGTATAAATATTATAAAATCATTGATATTGAAACAAACCATCTATTTAAACCTTCTCGCTTTTTACATGAAGGAATTAAAGACCCCAAACTATATAATCACTGGGCCCAAAACCGTAGGCGTAAAGAGAAAACTTGAACTGTGACAGATGTGTGTGATTGCAGGCTCAGGCGATTGCACAGCTGGCCCCACAAGCATAGTATTTTTAGGGCAGAGAGACCATCGAATTCGATCCCTTTCCTTTATGGATGAGCAAACTGGGCTGCAGTGGCTACCAGGTTTTCTTAATGGAGTAAGATTACTCACAGGTTGTCAAATGGAGCTGCTGAAACCCTGAAATTGTTTTCTCTGCTCCCACGTGTAAACGGCGCACTGCCTTAATCGTTGTTCCTTGAGGAATTGTTTTTTTCCAGCAGTAATTATCACTTTTCTATACTTTAAGGCCCAAAGAATAAACCCATAGTTTTGTTTCAAAACAGTTATGTTTGTAACACAACTTTCTAATATCAAAAGAGTAATTCAGTTAACCAAAATTTCCTCATTAAACCAGACACTTTGTACCAGATGCTCTTGTAGGTCCAAGAATGACACAAAAACTGAACCCAGTTTTCATTCTAGAATGGGTCACAGGTGAGCCAAAAGCTAAATAACCTAACTAATTACCAAGCAAAATACTCCTGTACATACATATTGCTAGGTTTAACAAATGCTATGACTAAAACTATAAACCCAAACGTTGAGTGAGACTTCTTTCTAATCTGAATACTATAACAACTAAATAACACTTCATTAAGTGACCTGGCAGGACCTTGGGGGAAGAACATTTCTGTAGCAATTCATATACACTAACAAAACTTGCCAGAGGAGCTATACTGTTTGAGGATTTCTAGTTTGTTTGTATTTTAGAAACTGCTTATTTTTCTATCAACCGTATTTCCATGTTTTAAAAATAGAGGCTTTTCCCACCCTTCAGATGCCCCCCTGCCCCCGCTCCGGGGGGCAGGCTGAGCGCCGCTGTCTTCAGTGGGGAACCGTGAGGTCAGGAGAGGGGACACTTGTGTGCCTTGGGACCCACCTGCAACCTCAAGTTGAGCTGCTGTGATCTCGGGGGCTGGAGCAGTCCGTTCACCCTGAAATTCCTCCTCCGGCACAGCCTTCTCAGCAACGGCCTGATCTTCATTCTCAATATTCCCAGGATCTCGGGAGGAGGGGTCAGGTGTGAGGTCCCTGGGTGCCCCCGCGAGATGAGGCCGTGTGCAGAACTTGACCATCTGGGCCGCCCTTACCACAGCAGGCCTGCCGAGAGCGCTCGCTTGCTGTTGCACGGGATGGCGGTGTCCACAGCGCACAGGGGAGCGTCTCGATCACCAAGAGCGATGCTAGGCAGGTGAACCTAAGATGTCTCTGTGAGAGGCTGGTGGTCAACCCTGGGGCCAGTAACCACCAGAAATCTCGGCTCACCGGAGGCTGCCTGCGTCTGCTTAGTGAGGGTTCCAGGAGGGACGTGGCCGCCGTAGAAGTGGCCCCGGTGGCAGCAGCAAACGTCTGCACAGCCCGCTGGCCAGCATCCCCACAGAACACGGCCCTGCTATCAGCCACATATCACCAGCAACATGACACGAGCTGCCACGACATGAGTTGCCATCAGAATGTCTCCCAGATTTTCTTCAGATTCACCGTGGATGCCATCCCCTTCCCTTTTGTAAGTCTGCTGTTCCGTTTGAATGTCAAGTTCAGTGTCACCTATGTGGATTCCTGCTGGAGGAACTTGAGGACATTAAGGGCTCCGAACACTGTGAAAGTTGCCCTTTAAGTCACGATGGGAACACAGGACGATGCCTTAGGGACCCCTCTCTGCATAGTTTGGAAAGGTAAGTTTTTTTTTCAATTTTAATAATATATTTTATTTAATTAGTATATCTAAAATGTTACCATATTAACATGTGATCAGTATAAAAATTGAGATGTTTTGCATTTTTTTAATTTTATTAAATAGGTTGCAAGTGTGCATCATCCGTGTATGACACTGTGTGCCTGCCCCCCACAGTCAAATCTCCCTCCATTGCCATATGTCTGACCCTCTTCATTGCCCTCTCAACCTCCCTCCCACCCCCCTTCCTTCCTTCCTTCACCACCGTACTGTCGTTTGTATCTATGAGCTTCTGTCTGCTCGTTTGTTGCTTTCAGTTTTCTATCTCACACATGAGTGAAATCATACGGCTCTTGACATTTTCTATCTGACCTGTTGCACTTTGCATGACATTTTCAGGATTCATTCATGGTGTCGCAGGGGGCGGTCTTTTATCTTTTCTTCTGGCTGAGTAGTGTCCCATTGCAGGCATGGGCCACACTGTTACTCAGTCATCTATCAAAGAACACTTGTTTCTGTGACTTGGCCACTATGAGTAATGCTGCACTGAACATAGGAGTATGTGTGTCTTTATGAATAAGTGTTTTCAAATTTTCCAGGTAGATACCCAGAAAAGGGGTTGCTGGGTCATATGGTAACACTATTCTTAATTTTGGGGGGAAAACTGTTTCGTACTGTTTTCCATAGTGGCTGTACCAGTTTACATTCCACCAGCAGTGAATGATGGTTCTCTCCACAGCCTCTCCAACACTGGTTAGTATTTGTCTTCTTGATAATAGCCATTCTAACAGGTGTGAGATGGTACCTCGTTATAGTTTTGATTTGCATTTCCCTAATAGCTAATAAAGCGGAGCATCTTTTCACATATCTCTTAACCGTTGGTATGTCTTCTTGAGAGAAATGTCTGTTCAGATACATTGCCCACTTTAAAATGGGACTGTTTGTTTTGTTGTTCTTGTTGTGGTTGTTGAGATGTGTGAGGTTTCTATACGTTTTGGGTATTAACCTCTTAACCTCATCGGAGGTTTTGTTTGTAAATATCTTCTCCCATTTGGTGGGTTGCCTTTTCTTTTTGTTCATGGTTTCTTTCGCTGTGCAGAAGCTTTGTAGTTTGATTAGTCCCATTCATTTAAATTTGCCAGTTACTTCCCTTGCATGGGGCCTGGGGTCTCTGGGGGCTTGTCGCGCCCACGTACTGCTCTGTGCTCTGCACTGTGGCTGCCAGAACCTCAGCCTGAGTTTGGTGCCTTAAGCCCCAAAGTGTTAACAGCAGCATAAGAGGCAATAAAAGTAGAATATTTAAAAATCACATCAATTTGAAACAAAGACATTTTTTTCTCTGTCTCCTTTCTTTCTTCCTCCCTCTCTCCTTCATACACAGATGCACACACACTCATCATCAACGGTCAAATAAACACAAACAAACATTAAAGGAATGTGAGGAAACTGGTCCCATGAGAAATGCTACACGTTTCATTAAATGAGACTAATGAGAATATCTAAGAATGTGTAGAGGAAATGAAATATTTAAAAACACGATCACCTCTTCTCCTAGTGCTAGAACTATCGCCTAATCAGACTTCCTTTCAAAATCGCCTGTCCTCCAGCTCAGTGTCCACTTCACAGCACTTCTGCCCACTCTAAACTTCAGATGTGATGATGTTTGCATGGTTTGACCTAAAATGTTTGCATCGTTTATTCTCCCCTTTCCACTTCTCTCAAGGAAGGGGCAGGCTTCTGGCAGCTTAGGGCGCCCCACATTTTTCTTCCTCTGATGAACTCTCCCGCTTGAACTCTTTTGATTCACCCTTCTGTGCCCCCGGAGGCTTCATGCCCATTGTGTCTCTAAGGGAACACACGCTCTCCAGCTCCAAGGCCTCCGAAGGTGCTGTCTCCGCTGCCTAAAACACACAGAGGCAAGCACCACCCTTTTAACCAAAAAAACTCAGGCTTGTCCTCTGTTTCTACATGGCCTCAGCCAGTGTCTGGGTTTGGTATTTGTCTCACAGGCTATTTAAAGACCCTTTTGATTTCCACCCCTTTGCTGTGTTATCTTGTTGTTTCTTACCAACTTCTGTGCGCCCACCATTCGTGTAGAGGAGAAAAGTGAACAAGACAGACGAAAACACCCAGCCAAGTGGAGTTGACACTCTAGTGAGGGGAGACAGGGAATACATGAATCATACAGTTGGGAGGCTGTCGGGTGGTAATAAGTTCTACAGAGACCGCTCAGGAAGAACAGTGCCTGGACATTCTAGTTATTATCAGGTGATCCGAAGGGGGCTCAGGGAGACATGACATTTGAGTAGAGAGGAAAGGAAGCAAAGAAGAAAACCATGCAAATGTCTAAGATGCAAATATCCCGGGCTGAGGGGAAAAAGCCCAAGAGGCCTTCCTCTCCCCATTTCCAAAGGGCAACCGGAATGGCAGTGTTGGAGTGCAGGGAAGGAAACCTTTGGAAATGAGACTCTACATCGATTTTCTCACTGCTGATATTTTAGACCCAATATTTCCTTGTAAAGCAATAGCCCAGAGGTTATCTTGGGAATTGTAAGGTATTTAGCAACATCCTTGGTTTCTATCCACTAGATGGGAGTCACATTTGTCCTCCCCGCCGAGTAGTGATCACCAAAAATTGCCACATATCCCAGGGGGCAAGGTCACCCTCAGCTGAAAACTGCTGTGTTAGAGGTAGCAATCAAAAGATTGTTTGTTGCAGGTCACAAATAAAAACTTTGACTTTTCCCTTAAGTAAAAGGGGAGCCACGGCAAGATATCAAATGCAGAATTAGCATGACCGAAGTTCATTTCAGAAAATTATTCTTGACACTGTGTTGAGAAGAGACTGTAGGAGAGCAGGGCAGAAAGGAAGAGCACAGCAGGCCAGGTAGGAGATGACGTCTGTTCAGACCAAGGCATCGGGAGTGGAGGTGATGAGGAGTGATCAGATTCTGGGCAGTCATCAGATTTCCTGGCACGGGATAATGAGTGTGTGCAAAAAACAAAATTCAAGGATGACTACAGTGTTTCTGGCACTCAAAATGAAAAAATTGGATTCTATAAACTGAGATGGGGAAGATTACAAGTGGCACAGGCTTTCAGAATAACAAGAGCAACGGATAAAGTTGAAGCAAATAGTGTGACTGTAGGAATATATCCGCTGATCGACATAGAAATGAGGCCCCGTTGCCTTGGCAGGCAGGCTGACCTGAAAGGGTGTGGCCGTCTCAAAGTCCTAAGTTCAGACTCCTGAACTGGGGGCTTAGCACCCTGGGGAGGACTACTGGGCAGGAAATCATATCCTTTATATTCCATAATCATATCTACTGAAAACTGGACATATTTTGTTTAAACAGCTTGGGAAAAATAATAAAAGGAGGCTACTTTGTATATGAAAAACAAAATGTGGTAACAACTACATAGAGTTTCTTGGTCACTCAGAGAATTTAGACAAGTATAGATAAATGCTTTGAGTTTAAATTTGCAAATGTGCTGATTATGACCTCACTGAATTTTACTGAAACATCATCATTAAACCAAGAGCCAATCTTAGTATATAATTTATGATTCTGCCTCCTTGAAAGGGATCTCAAGGCCCACTGATACACAGTCATGTGCAGCTGAAATAAAGTTCACATTTACATCTCATACACTATATAGACCCGTGGTGACAAAGTTACACCAAACTTCAATCTGACCAAGTATTTACTCTTTATTCCATGTGCACTAACATTTGTGGGGAAATACACATTATGTAATTAAAAACATTTGTTCTTTGTGCAAAGCATATGTCCTTGTGTTAAAAACCTTGTGTTAATGTTATCTGTTAGGCAGATAACATTTTTTGGTTGAAATAAAACAATAAAATTTTAAATTCTGCAGGGGCTTAAATTACTATGCTAAATGAACTCATTATTCTTTTTGACCTGTACAGAGACAAATAAGGAAGTTTGTAAAATACCAATAAAGGCTTCCATCAACACTTTTCAGGAAAAGCCATACGCTACATGGCACTGAGGACATGTCTTAATGAACTTCCAAGGCCCACTGTGCCAATGCTTTTCAATAATATTAGTTGTTGAGATTTCACAATATGCCTGGATATTCAATTGAGCTTATTTAGGACCCCCTCTCCTCAGAACAATGGTCTGTATGCTAATAAGGAATATGTGGAATTGTTTCTGAGAATCTTGTATTCTAATTAGTGCTGTCCTACCCAAAATTTTAAATCAAAATTCAGGTTATGTGACTTTCTGACCACTTTGAAAGTGACATTTTGATGGCCAAGTGTGATACCCAAATCCATTCCTTTTATGAAGAATTTGCACAGTAAAGGAGTCCTAGAGCTTCATTAACTCTCACGGGCATCATCTCCATCACGACGTTTTGGTTCTAAGATCTGAGCTGCTGAGTGTTGACTTCTTCCACGTGGCTTCCTCTCCAACCTGAATGTTAACTGAAGTAGCAATGTCTACAACATACCATTGATTATTTTTTTCTCCCAAAAGATTAGCTTTGTTTTCTAAATTTAAACTCAATACTACCTAGGTAACAACTTAATTCCCAGCACATCTGAAGAATGCTTCCCTTTTGGTATCTGCAATTTTGCTCTCTTTTCTTTAAAATAGCATAGCATTGTGTATTATTCCTTTTTTTCCATTTAATGAAAGAATAAGAAATCATGAAAAGGTGAGTGAATTAAAATCTTCATGTGCCACACATTTAAATGATTTCCGGATTGGAAAACTGACGTTTAATAGTTCTTTATCTGCTACTATGAAGAAAGTAAAAGGAAATCACATTTATTTTTCATCTATTCTATGGTGGTGATCTAGGTGTGTTACATGCCTTACCTTTTAACCCTCTCAGTAAAGCTATAAGATGGCATTATTTTCTTCATTTTGCCAAAGGCAGCAAGGCCAAGTAGCTAGTATATGGAAACTTTCAAATTCAAATAGAATTTGAATTAATGTTTCCTCAGCTCCAAAGCCTGCAATTTTTCAAGGAAATTCAGCATATATATATATATATATATATATATATATATATATATATATACACACACACATATATATGTATATGTATATGTATATTTTTATATATATACATATATATGTATATGTATTTGTATATGTATACACACACACACAAGCTTACTCATTTAAACACACTGCCATGTGACTTTTGTTAGGTATGAGATTAAGGTCCATGTGGTATTGAGGATGAGGATTTGAAAAACACTCTCTGAACTTACATAGCCAGGATATTGAAGTCTTGTAAAAGAAGACCTTAGCTTTCTGAGGAACTTTCATACTGTTTTATACAGTGTGCAATCCCACCAACAGTGCGTATGTGTCCCTTTTTCTACACCCTCGCCAGTGTGTGTTTGTTGATTTATTGATGATAGCCATTCTGACTCTCTAACCACTATGCTGCATACCTGAAACTAATATAAAGTAGTACAGGTCAACAGTGATTAAAAATAAGTAAATAAAAATATTGTTGAGCATTTAATGTAAGATTTTAGCAATGCTCACATTCTTCGTCTAAGTCTATTAAACACATTTAAGAAGGCTGATGGGTTGCCCGGGACTTTCTTTGCACTGTCAGTGCCAGGAACTACAATGTTATCGCCGTAGCTCAATGATGAATGGACAGCAGATCTTTTCAGGGAAATGACTTCTTCAGAGCAATGATTATCGTTGGGATGCAGGCATGTGAGAACCATTGTATTTAAAAATGAAAAAGAAGGTAAAAATGCAGCATGCTAGCATACTTTAGAACTATTCTTTTACGAAGAATGCTTGAGCAACAATAACACTAATAATACCAATATTTTAGTACATTGATAATAATGCTAACATTATTAGTTTACTGTAATTTTATAATAATAGCAGCACTAATGTTCTTAGTACTAGCACATGAATATTAATGATATAACAAGTAGATAGAACTAATTACAAACAGAATCTCAAATGATCTTGAGCTCTAGCTACAGAGATAATATGAAAAATTCTTTTTTTAGAAAAAATTAATTTATTCATAGAATTAATATCTATCCAATGTTATTTTGACTGTTACCATGTTGGGATTAGGGCCTTCAATATGAAGCAACTTCATTTTTAGATGAAAATGAAGATTTTCATTTTAAAGAAAGATTTACCATGAACTGACCTTAAGTTTCTTTGGTCAGGCCATTTTCAAGTCCTCGGAGGGGTCCTAGCATGCTCATGTGTATTTGTACATTTCCCCAATCTCTAGATATATTATATTCAATTAACACCACTGTTGCTTTCTATCCAAACCCATCACTGTCCCGACTCCCACACAAAGAACTACACTCATGCCATAGGGTAGAGAATGTAAGCATTTTGGTACCCGGCTGAGGCAATGCAGTAGTGGTGATGTATCTGGTTTGGGTTTAGTGAACTCAGGACCAACACAGAAGTCTGGCACACAGGACAATTATCTTTTTAATAAAATTCTTTCTCGCTTTCCAGGCACGTTTGGTAAATGTCATGAGAATCACTCTTGTTGATTAAGAACGAAGCAGTAAACAGACAACATACAATTTTCTAATCAGTTTCCCCAAGTTAAAGCTTCCTATTCTCTATATTTTATGGGAAGCAGGAGATTTTTTTTTCAATGAGATAAGCAGTTTCCAGCTGTATGTGAAAAGATGAGTTCAGAATAGGCAAAAATATCAGGTTAGTTGTAGCTTTTCAGAAAGCAAACAAAATCTGAAAAACAATAGAAATATGTATTCAGCTGAGACCTCATAAGAATGATATACTGTTAGTGGTAAAGATATGATAGCTTATAAGAAAGGTATTAATTGTCTTGTGAAATAAATGAGCTTAAACGGTCATTTAGTTTATTACTGGAGTGATCATTTCTTTGACACTAGTTTAACTTTCATGCTCTACTGATACTTGCAAAAGCTTTTATTTTTTCTAGAACACTTTAATGGACCAAAACAATTTCTCATTTTCTCTCTAAAAGTATATTAGCAATAATTCTTGTCTTTAAAAATGAACAGCCAAAAATATATACAATGAATATATATTTTAAACAAGATGTTGACAAGTATATTTTTATTGAAAATCCCATTACATTAATGATTGTATTGAGAAATTCATTTTTGAAAAAGTCATGTATTTGGGAACCTTACCTATTCTTAGCACATTGTAATGTTTATATTTTTTTCAGCTTATCTAGAAATAAAACCAAAAGTTATATCTTATTTTCTAAAATGTCTACTATTCTTAATATAGCTTCTGCTCAAGACTATGTCACTTTTCTACATAAAGCCTACAGATTTCAGTAAGTATACTGAGTTTAGTATTTAAGTTAGTCATTTTACCTACATTTGGATAATGCTTAATGGTTTCTAATGTGTTTTAACATATCATTTCTCTTGATATTACAAATATGTTAGGAGTTATTTCAGTCTGTTATAATGCTATCCTAAAATGACAAAAGCATGATTCTGAGTATTTTCCAGTAATTGTACTATGTTCTGTGATTTCAAATCTTGCCTAAACTGCTAGTAGGTTTGCACACACATTACAAAAATAAATATGACCAAGACTCTTTGGGGTATTTGAATAATTCCAATATTATTTTAATTGGATTTTATTAATTTATTATAAGTAAAGGAGGAGTTCTTACATAAGGGCAGCATTATTATAGACATGTAGGGCCATACTATGGTTAATATATGCAGTTTTTGTAGCTAAGCAGAACCAGTGTGCATTGTCAAAGGAATTATAGGGGTCTGTTTGACTTCAGAGAAGAAGAAGGAAACAGGAGTTCGAAACATTGCCTGAAGGTGTCTTTGTTACCTAAAAGTTCCAAGAGTCACTGAATAGATTATTTCCAAGATACATAAAGAACTTCTTAATTAAAATTGTATTGATGCCGTGTAGCTGTAGAGACAATTAAATACAACACTAGTTTCTGCATGCAGAAACATTTGTCTTGCCAGGAAAGGAACTGAGACATAGAGTCGAGTGAGTGACTCAGCCTCAATGCAGAAACTTTTATCAGAAGACTTTCTGTCTGTTAAGGAAAGTACAATGACTGGCCCCAGACACATGTGTTGGTCTAGCTTCTTTTCGTGTTTTAATTGAACATTCAAAAAGATAGCATAGTAAAACAAATGTGTATTTCTTGCCATGCATTCCCTCTACAAGGAAAGATAAGCTAAATCAGATTACAGAATCAACTGAAATTTGATGCTTTCAACTTGGTGTTATTCATCTGTTCTGTACGGATGCTTTAAAAAAAATCACTGAACTACTAAACTGTACTTTCCCATTTTAAATACAATTACTTTCACATGCTTGCATCCCAATGATGATTATTCCTCTAAAGGAACTGGTTCCACGGAAGAGATCTGATGTCCATTCATCATTCAGCTACGGTGATAACATTGTAGTTACTGGAGCTGACAGTGCAGGATTGCAATAGAAAACTGAAAAGGAAATCCTAGGAAACCCATCAGCCTTCTTAAATGTGTTTGAATGTGTTACACTGAGAATGTATGTATTGCTTTGCAATATATAATATTTTATATCCTTATAACCATACAAAAGTTTAGAAAAAGTGAATTTGTTAGAAGAGCACAAAGACATTGAGACAGATTTTAAAAAGCGTTACAATATCAGTACCAAACGATGCCAGGTGAAGTGAGACAAGGCTACCCAAGAGCAGATATGATCCCAGGGGTGTATTCCGGCATCACAGGGGCAAAATCCAACTCAAGTTAATAACATCTGCACAGGCCCTAAACTCTTCAGAGCGCTGATAGTAGTTGAGCTATTTGAAGACAGAGTTCAAAGAAAGGATTATCCAGAAGAGAGAAGATGAACTTCAGTTAAGTGAGCAAAAGCCTCCTTTCAAGAGTTTATGGCTTCAACATGTGTGCCACAGCGCCGTGAAAAAGTGGGGGAAAGTTATGAGATACTGTTAGAGAAAGACAGTATTCCAAATTGCAGAGTAGGGACCTCCAAAATCTGTTTTCCCATAAAAGCAATTAAAACACTGGTCAGAAATGTCAAAATTAACATTTTCAAAACTCCAAAACTTAACCAAATGCTTTCTGCAACCTGATGAGCATTTATGAAAAAAAAAAAAAACTACATGTCAGTTATAAACAGCAGGGGCCTTATTGCATTTTGACTTGATCTATCCCCTTCCCTCCCATCCCAGCTCCACAATAACCTGGCCAAAGAGCAGCTTTGCAGCCAAGGTAACAATGACAACAAGCAGCCTAGCAGCCCCCAGAGGTGACAGAACTATTTGGACAGAAATATTTGGGCTATAGATAGTCTATAAACTCTGTCAAAGGTGTCAGTTTTTAAAATTTACTTATTTCTAGGTATTTATTTCAACATTTATCAATTTGTAGCATTGGCTTGTGGTTTGTGACATTTAAATCTCAAATGTTCACTCATATTATCAGTGAATATGAGATTATTGATAAATTTGCAATAGTTATTCAGTCTCAGTAAATAAGCTTATTTTAATACTGGCATTCAATAACTATGGAAAATAAGTAAACACTCCTAGAAATGGAAATGAATATTTATAGAACACCTCAAGCTTTTTAGAATACTGATAGATGACTTGTAGAATGTTTGGTCATTAGTATCATCAGTCTTTTGAACATTTAACTGTTCATGATAATGATTTATTTACCAAATTTTTCTTAAAATTATTACTTCCACAAATTGAATAAATGGGAATATATTTACAGCTTGGGATTCCTAACCTGTTTGACAATGGATCTACCATAGTAAGACCATGTAAAATTAGTAACTATATTATTGTAGTATAATGACTACCTTTATACCAATTTCATATAATTCTCAAGCATGTATTCACATGAAACACATATGTGTTTCAAGCACATATTCACATTTTATATAAAATTGAGATTTTCTAGTTTAATATTCATTGAGCTTTCAGAGCACTGCAATTTATTACAGTCAGTTATATATTGGCATTTGCAAGTAAACAAACAACTCTATTAGAATTAATTACACTATTACCTACTTAATTTCATTATTCACTGATGAACATGTATAAGACAGTGCTTCTGTGTGATTTAAAGGCTGATTTTTAAAAAACCTGGTTCCCATTATTTCCAGCATACGTTTACTTATATCAGCAGAAAAGTTGCCCCTAGCCAAGTGTATCAAATACATCGATGCAAGACAAGTCTCAGGTGAAGAAATCATCCCCAATTATAATGGGGATGATTTGCTAACAAATATAATCACAGTTACTTCCAGAGCGCACTGGTGCTCACCTCAAGGCTGCTGTGCGATGCAGCAGCAAAACAAATTGCAGAGACAATTGCAGACCCACCTGTCACATCGACACGAGGATCGATGGCAAAGAGACGAGAATGCCCAGAGTGGACCCTAACAACAGTGCGGGATCCTGTATTCTCTGCACCAAACCCAAACCACGGTGACTATGGGAGTTGGAATTAACAGGTGTCAGGAGAAGCATAGAAGCTTCAACAAAGAGTGCAAAGAAGCGGCTTGGCCTGACCCGGTGTGCTTGCCGCAGAGGACTGGAACTGAAAGGGAAGCTCAGCCCAACTGAGCATAGCCCATCCTCAAGCAAAAGAGAACAAGGAAGGAGCCATATATGTCATGAGCCAAATATTTATTCTCCATTCTTCAAGAAGGAGCTGAAAGGATGGAGAGGGCACCCTGAGCTGCCTTGCACTGGGGGTGGCATTTTACCTGGCCAGCCTTCGCCCTGGAAGCAGTGCCTTCTGGACATGACAGAATGTCTCAGTGACCTCAGGATGCAGCTTAACATTGCTCTTCTACTTACAGTAAATTGACTGGATGAAGTTGGAGACAATAAGTGGAAGTGAAACAGGTTTACTGTTTGAGAACTGGGAGGGGATAATGCTGCTCTTTGTGGGTAATCTATAGAATATTGCTCTGAAAGTATCCAGACTTCAATATTTAATCTCTGATTGTCCTTTCTCCTCCTCCCACACACAACTAGAACCACTAAAACAAGTGTTATGCATGGAAGGACATAATATGAAGTACTAGAGGTAGCTCTTATTGGAGGATGAATAAGAATTATACTAGTACTATGGTTTTGGAAAGCAAGTTTGGTCATTAGGGTTAGAAAAGGTGTTATTCCCAATCATCAAACAAAATGAAATGCCATTTTAATTTCACTTAAATATTTATGGGTTCTTATATGCTCTCACATTTTGTGTTCTTTGCTGGTGCTAAGACTTGCTATTGTTTTTCCCTTTGGAACATGAAGATAAAGGTGTTACATTGTGCTGTGTGATGTGGAAGACAGTATTTTCATGTTCTGGTCCCTACCCCACTCCTGCTCTTGTTGCCAGACTGGGGAGTCAACCAGGTCTGCAGAAGCTGTTACTTATGTTGCCATCATTTTGGGGATGATTTCATGATGGAAGGGGATACACCTCAGGCCTATAGAAATATTATGTAACAGAACATTTAAAATTAACATGAATTAATGTCTCTAAATTCTCTTGATCTCACATTATGGAGCCTCACACCATCTGTGCTATCACTCTGGATATACTCCAGCCAATTTTGGTTATGTATCTGGTACCCCAAACCTCTGTCCTATGATATAGTGGAATTTATGTGCTGCAGTAGAACTGTAATGCTGAGAATGAAAAATTAGATTTACTTTCTCCCTCCCCCTCCTTCTTTAGCCAAAAGTCCTACTTATTTCTGTTCTAAATTCCAAGTACAACAGTGCAACTTTTCAATTAGCTAAAAAGTGCAGTTATGAGACATTGTGATAGTATCAGTGACTAATTGGAAAGTAAAGCAGACTTACCTCCATCCCAATCACATTCATGAGATGTTATGCATTTGCCCTATTGAGCCATAAACCAATATCTAGGAGGTTACTGTATTAATTGGTCTATGAAACCATTTCAATTCCAATCTTGACATTTTGATTTTATGTGAGGAGATACAAAAAGGTACTGGGGTATAGAAATAGTCAGAAATAAAGTATTCACTTGAACAGGACATCAGAATGATTTACAGAAAACTACATTTAAACAGGGAGGCAAGAGGCACTGAAAGCAGGGTGAGACGAGAGTGTACAAAATTCACTTGTCTAATACTGGGAGAGTCCATCATCTCTCAAATCATTTTACCAATGTCTTCTACAAGATAACTGGGTGTTGTGTTTCTGAAATGAATTTGTACCACTGCTGTGATTATACAGAGATTTTTTGAAAAGCAATCTGCAGATCTTATTACGGTAATTCATTAGGAATGAAAGGATATATTTTTAAAAATTACTGCCCTGACTTTACCAAATAACAAAGCAGTAGGTAAGAATAATCTCTCCGCCTATCATTTCCCCATTGCTCCTAATAGCATCGTCTAGCTTTTCAAGCTGTTTGACAAACAAACAATATCGCAGTTTCTCGGTGAGGCGGCAGAGATAATATTCAGAACGAATGAATTTTCTAACCCTCACAGCAATACACTCAGTAGAAAATCATTAGATTCTAAAGTCATATGTTAGTTTGCAATGATTCCAAGGTTATAGAAACTTTGTAAGAGTCGAATAAATGACTTCAACCAATTATAGCCTTGCAAATAACTTTTAAATAATGGCTTTGCATTTGCATTCTGAAGTTTTAAATAATTGCTATAATAAAATTGGACTATAAGTACAATCCATATTTCCTTCCTTCTAAAAAGCTAATGCGGTCTCTGTGAAAGTTTTTCTATAAACTCCAAATTCAAAATGCCTGCCCAAGAAAAATATAAGCCTCTTCTACTGTCATGAGCGAAATCAATGAACTACAGCGTACACTGTCGCATTGACAAGTTCAAATTAACTGCTTATTCTGATTTGTCAGAAGAGGTGAGCCTATACGAGGAGTGTGAAATGACATCGATTTTATTGACAGAAACATTTCACCTGCCAGTTTACTAGCTTCCTTACCTAGCATGCATCAAAAGGAGGCCAGGGATCTTTAATATTGAAGATTTCATTACACAACTCTAACACGCTTTTCTGGGTTTTTATTTGTTTTCAAGAAAATGCTGCTTAGCATAAAAATCATCTGAAATATCCAGTCGCTGAATATACCAGGGTAGGCACTATCTTTTTGGATTAGGAGAAAAGTACTGAAAGAAACATCAAAAAAAAATTAGGAACAACTAGATATACCCATAGTTTTCAAACAATTCAGAAAAACTAGCCTAGCTTCCTTTTACCAAATCTTTGCATTATAAAACTTCACTTGGTGAATTAATTAATACCTTAAGATGAGAAGGAATCATTCAAATTAGTTTCAAAAAGTTGTATTCTTCTTGATTTCCTATTGAAAATTTTTATTGAGATAAACATATATTCAGACTAAAAGAACTTTCCTAAGTGAACATTTCCTGAGGAATACACACTACTTCAATTATGGATGTTAAAATGGTGCATCGGAAACAGCCCCATCTCTTATTTTCATAGATGTTTGGCTCTGAAGTACTGGGAAATATATACAGATAGTGCGGGTGGGATGGAGGTGGAGAGGGACTAATCTATGGTGAGGGAAGATGGTTTGACTTTGGGTGGTGGACACGCAGTACAACATACAGATCTTGTGCCGTAGAAATGTACACTTGAAACCTGCGTACATTTAAGTGACACTTAACCAATGTCACTCCAATAAATTTAATTTAAAACTCAAGTGGAACAAAAAAATATTCTTCCTTCATTTCAGGTTTTCTATTTCAGAGAATAATCTCAGGGAAAAGAATGTAGAGAATGAGCTTTACAGTTTCTTTTTGCAAAGCCTAGAGTTTCTAACTAGACCAACCTGTCAGGGCTCCAAAGGTCAAAATAAGGCGGTGTGTTCTCAGGACACCGCTCAAGTCCCTTCCTTTAGACAAACACAAACACTCTTTGCCTGACTCGGCTTAGCCCTTTGTCCAGCAGTCTCTGAAGTGGAGAACAAGCCAGGAGCTTGTTAGTAACAAACTCTGCTTAACTGTTCACTAACACTTCTAATGAGCCCGGGACCCCAAATGCCAAAAATCATTCTGCAGAAATCATCATTTAGCCTGAGAGCAAAACTTTACCATGGTGAGCTGATAAAATAATGAAAAATCTGAAGCAAAATTTAAAGATTGTGTGCTCACGTTCTTCAGCGGAAGTTCTACACACTCAGATAAAGACACACTTATTCTTTAGTAAAAACATAAAGAATTGGATTTCCTATTAAAAACATAAAGCAACCTGGCTGGCGTAGCTCAGTGGATTGAGCACGGGCTGGGAACCAAAGTGTCCCAGGTTCGATTCCCAGCCAGGGTACATTCCTGGGTTGCAGGCCATAGCCCCCAGCAACCGCACATTGATGATTCTCTCTCTCTCTCTCTCTCTATCTCCCTCCCTTCCCTCTCTAAAAAAAATAAATAAATAAAATATTAAAAAAAAAACATAAAGCATATTTGTTAAAAACACAAACTTCGAAGTTCAGAGCTGACTTCTCCGATCTAGCTCTCATTTTATAAATAACTTTAAAGATCAGAGAGTTAAAATGATTGCCCAAAGGCACCCCAAACTTCAGAAAACAGTGCCACATAATCCAGCTCTCCTGACACTTTGTTAACTGTACGTCTGTGCTCTGCAGTTACCAAGGTGTGGCCGTGGCAGTCTTCGCAAAATACTATGAGGAAAAAATGGCTTGAAGCAGCAATTTATGTTGAGGCAGCTGGGAAATGTCTTGAGTCAAAAGAGGAAATCTTTTTATTAACTGACAGTTTTAAAGAATAAAGTGACCAGCAGTCTAGAAAATTAGCCTCTTTTTCTGAAGTCACCAGTTTAATTTTCTTCTGAACTTTGGCTGTGGGATTATCAATGGAACAATGATTAAACAGTGAAGATTTTTTATTAACTTGCTGCTTTCAGATGTCCCCAAGTTGGCATAAATTTAAAATAGATCCCTTTTGCTTCTTTTCCTGTGTTATCACTTATTAAGAACAAATAAAGTACTGAAAAATTAAATTGTTTCTCCCACAGCTTCGGGCTTGAAATGAATTTGTTCTCATATAAAAACACAGTAAAATTGAATCCTGTAAGTACAAAAAATTTTCATTGTTATTATGTCTTTCTGAAGAGAATGCTGGTGTAGAGACCTCCCGTTGTCACTTCAGGGTCTTAGAACCACAAAGTATTAGGTGGTCTAAGATGGGTCAGTTTCTAGAGAATTCACTAAGTCTGACTCAAGCGCTATGAGCCTTTTCTGACTCACAGGACTTTCATTGGACAAAGTCACCATTTCAGTAGTTTCATTAACTAGACTCTTCGTAGTCAGCTTGGAGTGTGTTCTCAATCATGCCACCTTCTATCAAAGCTAGATATTCGGTAAAAGAATCTAAATGTCTCATCCTGGGTCTGTGCGTGAAACATAAAAATGTTCCAAAATTATTAATTTAGATAATCATCTTCAAAGCAAAGCTACTCAAAGATAGGTCGATTGAGTTATTATTGCAGCTAAAGTACCATGAGAAAAATGAATAAAATTGGACACAGTTATAAATCTTATGTTTTCCTAGTATGTTAAAATCTGCATTGTTTGTGACAATATGTAAAAGTGTTTCCCTTCTCATCTATGTTATAGAACTACATATGCCATTCACTATTTTTCCAAATATAATTTGTAGTTATTTTTCCAGGTTCTTGTATATTTGTGGCATATTAGTTATTCCCTGTTTTTGATGACTTTCTTCAGGATCATATGGTCTAAATTGTATCTGAGGGAAAAACAGACTCTGATATGTCCTCTATATTTTCTGTTTGTTTGACTAAGAGATATTCCTCCTAAGGTTGTAATTGTTTGGGTAATAACTCACTAGGTTTTCTGGGGGGGCTGGGAAATTTTAGAATTCTGTGTTCAAATAATTATATTACTAAAAAAATTAAATAGAGCAAGCACACAGGTATATATTAGAAAAGTAACAAATTAATATAGTAATCTGAAGTTTTGCTGCAGGTTAAACTTCTGTACATAGCCCTGGCTGGTGTGGCTCAGTGGACTGAGTTCCGGCCTACGAACCAAACGATCGCTGGTTCAATTCCCATTCAGGGCAGGAGCCTGGGTTACAGGCCAGGTCCCCAGCAGAGGGAATGAGAGAGGCAGCCACACATTCATGTTTCTTTCCCTCTCTCTCTCCCTCCCTGGCCCTCTCTCTAAAAATAAATTTTAAAAATATTTTTAAAAAGCAAATAAAGGTCGGTATGTATATAAATAATGCCCAAATGTTTATAGCTTCAATTTAAATAACTGCAAAATTTATCATTTTGTTGACATTTGCACATTAACTGAGGATTTATATTGTTGAACAGGAATATTAGCCCACAAAACCCAGACCTACTTAACTTCACAAAAATCAACACCTAAACTAAACGTTGAGGGTAGTAAATTTTCTTAATGGATATCAACATTCTATGGCAGTAAAAGTAAATTTCCACTCCAAATTACATTTGGCATGTATCTTCTTCATATTCTTTGCAGGGAGCATTCATCATGTTTTGATTTCTGAAATAGATTCAAAACAGAATCATTACAGCGCAATCTAGCATAAACAACATAGAATACTAAGTTGTAAGTATTTGGATCATTCTAGCATGCCTTAAATAATATGGAACCTAAGCAGTATCTGAAAGTGTGTTATTTTCTCTCAAAGATAATGCATAAAATATAATAGTAATGTTTATAATTATAACAATGCCTATCACTTACATATTCATCACTTTGCCCAGATACTGTATTAGACTATTTACATATGTTAAACCATTTAACTTCATATCCCATTCTTACTACATTTTACAGATGTGGTACCTGAAGTACAAACTGATTAAATGTTTTTCACTCAAGGCCACATGTCAGGTTTCAGACTATGGTGGAATATTACTAGAATCCAAGCCCTGGAAATAAAGGTTTAACTATTTTTCATGGATAGTAAAAGACTAAACAAAGAAACCAAAAATACTACCTACTATTTCAGCTTAAAAGCAATTATATAGAACAAAAGTTTATTTACTTATGACAGTATAATTCCTAAAAGACAATCCAGATTCTTCCCTGTTGATTAACTTAATACTCTCCCAGTCCATCAGCTTTTGAGATGTTTCAGTCACGCACAGCAAAAATGTCATTTTGTAGAAATGTTCCTTTTAAAAAATCTGTTTAAGTAGACCAGAAATACTCTCTGTTTGAAGAGCCTTGGATGATGCTCGGCTGAAGCTGCCACGTGAAATAATAAGGATGCCTGCGCTCGACTCCTGATTTGCAATATTGTGAGACATTTAAACTCCAAGGACCTCATTTCTTCCTTTATAAATTCCTTGAGTTGAACGGGATGACCTTCAACGTCCTTGTCACCAACTTGAATTTGTGATAGCTTTGTGGAATAGCAAATTTGTGTGCATTTGCCCCCAGTCAAGACAGTGACACCCGCAGGGAACTATTGGCAGAATAAGGACAGCCTCACCACCTTACCAGCACAGCAGTAGGCCTGGAGCTCCCCCAACATGCCACATTTCTGGTTTACCTGGTAAAGCACCCCAGTGGCTGTAACACCCACTGTTCCGTGTTACTTTGTTTCTACTCTGTGCTTTGTGCTTGTCACTGGGAGCTTCTTGCCCCGACCTGTCCCTACCTTTGAAATTTAATTTCACTTTCTTCCATCTCTTGTGTGAACTCACTTTTTGTAAACCCCTGGCCTGGATTAACTATTCTATTTTCTATTTTTTTTTCATGATCCACAGCTACTATTTTCTTCAAACTTCAATGGGAATTTTGGAAAACAACTTTTCTTCAATAATTATTTTCCTTATTTTATGAAGGCCCTACATGTTTTTAACCATTTTTTTCATATCTCTAAGTAGGATTAATTTAATAACTTAGCTAGAGACCAGATTTTAAAGATGATAACTTTTCAGGTGGATTGGACATAAAGACAGACAGGTTTGCCATCCTCAAAGTTCGCATGTGGCATTAGAATTTTACGTCACTCCAACTTTTCCTGGGAGAAGGGAAGCTGAGGATAACCAATACTGAACATGACGAGAGAGTGTTTGTCCTCTTCCATTTAAATACATTCTAATTTATGAGAAGGGAAGGAGAGATTTTTCATGTCTTTCATCTGAAGTAGGGCAGCCTTCCTCGTTTCCCTAATTGCACTAAAAAACTCAAGATGAATGTTTACAAAAATCAACATGACTGATTTGCTTTTTCTCACACAAAGGGAGCTTATTTAGTGCCCAGAAGCAATTTGTGTGTAATGTGGTAGAGATGCTGCTTCTTCAGATGAGTTCTTTAATGAGCCTTTGTCTCACAACCTAATCGCGCTTTTCATTTTATTCCCCGAGATGTTCTTGTTGATGTCTTTTGTGTGGACTGCTAGGGACATGTCTCCCTGCAGACATTCTAACGTGGCCCACCTTAAGTAATAAAAGAAAAAAGGGAGCATTATTTTAAGGGCCTCTTAAATATTGAATAATTTGTTTTTAAGAATAAGTCTTAGTCATTATCGATTTTTGCAATTTCACGCAATTTTCCTAAAATTGCACTATCAGTGCAATAGTGTGTCTTTATTTGTTCTTAACCATGCTACTACAGATCGCTTATGAGGTTTAAGTATACTTTAACCTCAGTTTGCTTGTAGGTAGCTACATATTGTTATATACAGTTGACTTATAGAGAGTTTAGTATTCAAATACCTAAGATAAATTTTCTGTAGTCAGGGGATATGTGTTTGGTACTACTAAGGTTTGGGGGAGATGCAGTGAGAAATAAATGCTGCCAGAAAGAAATACTTCAGTATTTATTGACAGTTTTCAATAAAATAAATTCAAAAAAAAAGGATGCTTCATACCAATGTCTGAAGTGCAGACAGAATCTGCTTTTATTTCTTTATATCAGGCGATCATTTCCCTGTGTTGCACTTACTTAAGCTGTTATTATCTCATTAAATATGCCTGTTGAACTTTTCATTTTTTGAAAAATGTTGTTCTCCCAACCACAGTAAATGTGAGAAGGAGAAATCAAATACCACTTTTTAGGAAATACAAGATGTGTGTATGTGTTGACTTTTTATACTTAAGGAAATAAGGAGAAATGTTAAATAATTTATATTTATGTAACTCATTTAAATCAGTTTCAAGTGTCTCCTTATTGCAAATATAATCAGCTCATTATAGGATCTTGACTCTTAAGAATATATAGCTTCATTGCTTCTCACAATACTATCATTCTGACCCAACCCCAAACATTTCCTGCTGGGTAGGCCTCTTAATATCTTGGACCATACACAATTCTTTGGGAATTTTTTTTCTTTTTATTTTTTCATTTACTAGAGCAAACTCTTTAGTTGGGAAGCCTAAGATAAGTTGAATTTTAATTTTATTTGGTTATCCACTCATCACATCCCCTATGACCCTCTTCAACACATTAATAAACTCAGAAAATCCTGCCAAGTCCCACCCCCTTCCAAACATAAAGTTAAAAGAAGTATTGGGCAATATGAAGAATATCAAGAGGCTAGGAAATGGAAAGTTGCAAAATAATTGTATGATTTGTCTTTTGTTTTGCTTTGTTTTCCAGTACCTTTTTACAATGTTCTCAGCTAGAATCATAATAGATTCCGTGGAAGAACCATATCACTTCTTACAGTATATTTCAGTGCCAAAAGAACATTGCCAAAATTATACTGAAACTGTAGACCCCTTTCCCAGATAAATAAGTAAGTAAAGATATTTCAGCAACTATAAAACAAACACTACTGTATCAGTCGGGGATCTCGGTGGTAGGCAACACTTACAAATCTTTGCCCATATGCATAGGGAAGTTGTTTACTTAAAACCTATGTAACCCAGGCACCAGATACCCCTATTCTCTTAACACAGAATCACAAATGACCTAGGCCCAGCCAATCGGCTATAACTGCCCAAGACTGAATCTCTCAGAAATAATACAACTGCAGAGGCGTTGAAACCATCCAGGCCAGTCATGGCTGATCGGGAACCCCACAGCAGCGATGCTGGGGAACACAGAAGGGGCTTCCAGGGGCGGAAGCTCTACTACCTGCTTCCCGAAGCTCCCCCTGGTTTCTGAGCCCGATGAGCTGATCTCCCCACACATTACATGAGGGCCAAATACGCACTCAGTCAACTCCTTCTCTATATAAACGGTCAAAACTTTATTTATGTAACTCACAATCAAGGTCCCTGATGGACACAGTGGTGCTGGTGTTTTGGTTTTAGGAGACGTTAACATCTCCATAAACTCTTATTTTACCTCCAAATATTGTAGCTTTAAAATACACTTTGGCAATGTTGTTGTGGCACTAAAATGGCTCTTTTCTGGAATCTGTAATAATTCTATTTAAGTCTCTTTGAAAACTCCAGTACCCATTACATCAATGAATATTAACATTCCTATCTACAAACTACTCCTTTCTTAAAAGTTTTACAAATGCATCCTCTTTTGTCAAGTACAGACACCAGATAAAGAATCTTGCTGGCATGAAAAGTTTTCTGATGCTTTAATAAGCTCTACTTCTACCATGCACTAACCTAAAACTAAAGGCAAATGTTTTTTGTTTAGAACTAAAATAGTTTTTGGGCTATTTCCAGGAGTGCTCTGAAGAGTTACTCTACTTCCCAAAAATTCAGGTGGAACAATGGAAGCCATTTGATATTAGACGCACTTTATAACTTAAGTCCCAGACACAACATCCAAAGCCACTGAGATTCTCTCCACTCTGACACTGTTAAAATAAAGGTTAAAACATTATCGTTAGAGAGTCCTCAGGGTGTGTGTGTTGTTTAATAAAATTACACCTAAAATGTATTTTTAAATAAATCATCCCATTTCGGGGACATGAGAAGTAGGTAGTATGATGATAACACGAGATCGGAAATGAGAACTGGTTTTGAGTCATGGCCGAGCCACTTCCTAGCTGCATTACTATGGCTCAGCCGTGGTTCCCTCACAGCCTATTTCATCTGCTGGCCACACCAATCTCACTGATTTGTGTGAGCTTTAATGACACAGTGCATACGCAACACTCTGATCTCTACCACGTCACACTGATACTAGCTATCACTATGGTCTGAAACTTGTAAAACTGGGAATACTCTATTAATAGTGCAGTATTCCATTATGATCATGGAAGACACGTCTTATTCATATTGTCCTCTTTTCTGAGTCTCAAAGGATAGTTGTTAAGAGGAGGTACAATACAAATGAAGAAGGAATTCATGAAATGGAACATAAACCCAAAGAAAAAGGAAGAAAATACAAAAAGATCACATATAAATGATATAGTGAGAAAATCTAACCTCCATATAAATATTCGTTAATTCCATAATTTCTTTTCACATGTTATTCCATATTTTAGAACATTGCCAAGAAGCAATGTTCTAAAATTTGGAAAGAAGCCACAGGAAAAACAGAAATAAGTGGCGTTTTGTGTGTTTGTTAGTTTTTTAACTTCTCAAAGCAGTTGGAGAGCCAAACACTCTCTCTGAGCTCAAATGAATGGTTAGGTACCCTACCCATAACCATTCCTTTAGACTAGAGATGGGAAATCGGGCAATGGAAGAGATGAAAATGAATGTGATTTATCTTTATAGAATGCCATATTATTATCACATGGGAGTAAGTAATAAAATATAATCTGTTCTCCCCAACGAAGAGTTGGCTCCAATAACACAGAGCCAGAATTCGGGTTCAGATCAGGAAGAAACTTCTAAGGCATCTACCACTGGAAGAAGCACAAAGCATTTTAACAAAAGATGAAAACTTGAAAGTAGGATGCAAAATGTGTGTAAGTAAGACTCAGCTTGAGTGTTTAGTTAAATTGTAACTACTTGAGAAAGGAATCAGATTGCCCTTTGAGTTCTGATCATTTTCCATCACCTTAGAGAAGAAAAATGTAGAGACAAAAAGTGAACGATTTTCCAATAGTGGAAAGGGCAGCTGTCCTTTAAAAAACAATAATGGAGACTCCCTGCCGACTGCCAATTGTTAGTTACGTAATTACCTTGTCTTCTAAATGCATAGATTTTTCTATAAAATGTGATATGTACACCAAAAAAGAGCACATATTTAAAGCTATGCCTGAAATAATGTCATCTCTTAGAAAATTTTCATTAAACGCACAACTTTCTACAGTGTCTGTATGATGAGCTTCTTCCTAGACTTTTTTTTTTTGCTTTCAGATTTTCAGTGCCCCTTCCAATCAGGCATCCTTTCCTTACCTGTTCAAGGCATGCATGGAATCTAAATAAGCTTAAAATAAGAGAATTACATATACAGGACACGTGAAGATAGAAAGGTAACCTTGAAATAAACTTAATTCCACTGTATTAAAGTTGGTGATTTTTTAATTTGCGAACACAGCCTAAATATCTTAAACATAATTTTCCTGCAAACAACTAGTTCACACCTGTTGCAGAGCCTAGAGAAAGGTTTCGGTCCTCTGAGGCTGTGGGAACCACACAGTGAGTGAGATAGATATGCACTTACCGGGCTAACGAGTTCACCCTCAAACTCTGAATACTCAACTGAAGTAAATCACCAGGCAACTACACCAGCAGCCACAGGGAGGAAGTAAAACATTTAATAAAGTGCAAGCCAAAGAAATATTGCGCACTACCAAAACCCCCTATTTCATTGCCTCGAAGACCTCACCAGGTATAAAATACACTCATATCTGATAGTCCACCAACAATTTTTTTAAACACTGGCAATTCGTATACAGCACACCAGTGATTCCAAGATGCATCCTGATTTCAGAGATAATAAATGTGGGAAAATGTGTATCTTGAATTAAAAGGTGGCATTTTTATTTTATTTATTGGCTTTTACTTTTGCCTGTTGAAACAAAGGGAGGTCTCAGTCTCAGTCCTAGAATTTCTGATACTTTAAAAATTTATTTAAGCATTTGACTAGATAAATGCAGACATAGAATCCCAGAGAGCATCTTAGTCTGACATCAGCACTGTGGCACTGAAGATATAGCAGTTATAAACATCTTTGCCCTTTGCCTTTTGCCCTTTGGGAGTGCGTGTGTGTGAGTGTGTGCCTGTGTGCAGGTGTGTTGACTGGTTCTAATTCCCCTGTTTAATTCTGTCAGTGACCTTTCCTCTTCTTTGTGCCCCTGTGACAACTTTAACTCTTGTCATTTGTGCTAATTATTTCTCTCTCTTAGGACCACTTTTGTCTATTGTCTTTACTTACAGTCTCTTCACACTCTACTGATCATATTTTCTGATTAACATTTGAAAGAAAAAGAAAAAATAAAATTTACCAAAAGAAGCTGGAATATTCCCAGCCATGCATTTGCTTGTGGAAATCTGAATGAAGGAATTATCTTGTCTATTTCATTAAGTTCTAGTAATACCACATATCAAGATTTAGACTCCATTACTCCACCGATTACAGCCACCAAACCTGTGCTCTCACAAAAACATATTTGTCATATTTATTGATCAGCCACGATTTTCAGACACATTCACATCTCCTTTGCTAATAAGAGGGATAAAATACTCTATTAAAAGCATCAAGGACACTGGTCTCCATTTAACTACAGCAATTATCTTATTGCAGAGCATTTCTAAAGAATAAATTGTGCTTATTGTTCATAGAAATAACCTAAGACAATCATTTACTGTAGTCAGTGGCAGCTTTACTGATTTTTTTTACAAGCAAGCAAAATATAACCAGAGACAGCGAAATGAGGAAGTTTTAGAATTACCAGGTAGGAGAGGCTTGCAGTGACTCTTCTGCAGAGTATGGGGACTTTTTCTGAATCTGCCTCTCCAAGCATCTTTACCTAAGACTGAGCAACTACTAGTTTTATAGCAAACAATTAGAAGTCAGGGGTTTAGCTGATGGAGATCCCAGGGAAGAAGAGGACAGCCCGAAGTGCACCTTGTTGCTTACCAGGCTCAAGATTGTGCGCGGTAAACAAAATACATGCTCAGACCATCATCCCCGAGGTAGCACCGGCAGTGCATTTATGCAGAACCTGTAGAGTCCGATGTGCTGCTATGAAGTGCACATCCCATTAAATTCAGATAAAAGGGAGTGATATAGTTCCAGGGGGGAAGATGTCGTCTTCGAGACAAATGTTCTCTAACATACTTTAAAGTCAAAATGATTAAGTACAAGACTTTGTTTCTAAAACTTCCATTCTTATTTATTTTTACTTTGAAGTGCCATTTCAGTACCCAAAGATCTATATTTTCATTTTTACTTGCAATTTAAAATTCATCAATTATAGAGGTCTATAAGGCAACACAAAAGTAGTTTGATCGTGAATAACAGCATTAAATATATGGATACATATGTTATTTCTAGGTTATATTAATAATGATAAATTTTACATCACATTGATTTTTTACCTCCATGCAGCAGAAACAACATTATAAATCATGACTCCATTGTTGCTTCTGGGTGTAAGCTATGCACAGTGGGAAAAAACTAGACATTCTGCATGTGGGAGATTGTAAGGAAGAAGCTATTCACAGATTAAATGTAACACACAGCTCTAGTCACTGCTCTTTATAAACATGAAGATACTCATTTTAACTACTTGTGATGCTAAGTAATCTGGTAACATGATGATTACAATTTTTAATTTCCCTTTTGTCTGTTTTTTTATTGATGTAACATTGGTTTATAACATTACATAAGCTTCAGGGATACAGCATTATAATTCAACATCCATATATATTGCAAAGGACTCACCACGAAAGGTCTAGTTTCTGTGCATCACCATACAGCTGACCCTCTTTATCCAGTTTCCCCTCCTCCCCTCCCCAACTCATCTGGTACCCACCAACCTGTCATATGCATCCTAGAGTCCATTTTTTGTTTTCATTTTTGTCATCGTCCATGTTTTATATTCCACATGAGTGAAATCGTACAGCATTTGTCTTTCCCCACCTGATTTAGTTCAGTTAGCACAATACCCTCAAGGTGCATCCATGTTGTCTCAAATGGCAAGATTTCATCTTTTTATGACAGTAGTATCCAATGTATACAAATACCACTTCTTCTTCCTCTATTTACCCATCAGAAGGCACGTAGGTTGTTTCTGTATCTTGGCTATTGTAAATAATGCTGCTATAAACTGAGGGGTGCTTATATTTTTCAAATTAGTGTTTTTAATTAAATTTATTGGGGTGACATTAGTTAATAAAATTACATAGCTTTCAAGTGTGCAGTTCTAAAATTAGTATTTTTGTATTCTTCAGATAAATACCCAGAAGTGGAATAGCCAGATCGTATGACAGTTCTATTCTTAGTTTTTGAGAAATCTTCAGTGTTTTCCGTAGTGGCTACCCACCAATGGTTACAAGTGTTCCATCTTCTTCACATCCTCTCCAACACTTGTTACTGGATTATATGGTATGAGTATGTTTAACTTTGTAAGAAACTGCTGAAGTGTCTTCCAAAGTGGCTGTCCCATTTTTACCTTCCACTAGCAATGAATGAGAGTTGTTGTTGGTCCACCTCCTTGTCAGCACTTGGTATTGCCACTGTTCCAAGCTTTGGCCATTTTAATAGATATGTCATGGTATCTCACTGAAATTAAAATTTGGGGAAATTCTCATCCATTATTACTTCAAATATTTCTCCTCTCTTTTTTCCTTTTTCTTACGGTCTTTCCACTATACATACGTTATTTCTTTTGTAGTTTTCTCACAGTCCTTCTAAATTTTTGCTGTCTTTATTCTCTTTGCTTTTCATTGGTATTTTCTATTGAGATATCCTCCAGCTCAGAGATTCTTTCCTCAACCATGCCCAATCTAGTAATAAGCCCATCGAAGATGTTTTTCATTTGCATTGCCATGGTTTTGATCTCTAGCATTTCCCTTTAGTTCATTCTTAGGATTTTCATCTCTCTGCTTATTTGCATGCTGTTTATTTTATCTGCTCCAGCCTTTATAAAGTATATTAATCATAGTCACTTTAAATTTTCCATCTGGTAATTCTAATATCCCTGCTGTCTGGTTCCGATGCCTGCTTTGTGTCTTCAAATTGTTGGAGGCATTTTCCTTTTGGTATGCCTTGTCATTTTTCTCGACAGTCAGACAAAATGTACTGTGTGAAAGAACCGCTGCTAATAGGACTTCAGTTGTGTAGCAGTGAAGTGCTGGGGGTGGAGGGGGAGCATTCTGTCGCCATGTGATTATGTCTCGGTTTCTCGATGAGTCTTTGCATCTAAACTGTAAATTTCACAGTGTTTCTCTGTCATTTTCCTCCCCCTCCCACACCCCGACACATACTCACACACACCCTGTTACATGGGACTGGGTGGCTAGGAAGGGCTGGAGTTGGGTACTTTCTTTCTCCCAATTCAATCAGCTTCTCATTATATCTCTGCCGGCTGGGTTCTGGCTAATTAGTGTCTCCTGAGGGCAGGCCTTGCTAAGAATCACAGAATACTCTGGCATACTTCAAAATGGTTCCTTCTCCTTTTTCCCTGTCAAAAGCATGAGGTTGGTTGATTGGTTTGTTTTTCCTGATATTAACTGTGAAATCATGGAGGTAAATCTCACAGAATTGTGGGATCCTCCCTATGACTGAGTTTGCTTAGAACTTTGAACTCTCGAAGTTGCCCACACTGAGTCTTCTGCAGCTTGGGTTTCCCAACTCTGGCACCAGCTCCCGTGGTGGTTCTCGCCTTTGAGACCGTGCTCTGGTGAGCCGCCATGACTCCCTGTGTTCACCTGCCTGTCTCTCCAGTTCTATGGGCAGCAGTTGGCTTGGACCCCCACCTCTTGTGCAGATCCTAGAAGAGCTGTTGATGTTTCAGGCTGTTCAGCTTTTTACTTGTTAGCACCAAGGCGCAAATTCAAAACTCCCCATGGATGGAACTATGATAAAGACCAAATGTCTCACTGAATTTTTACATTGTTGGTATTGTTTTAGGTGTTTTTTCTGGGGGTGGGGGGTTTTTTGCCTTTTTTATCATCACTATTATTTCCTATTGTTTCAGAAAATTTAGCTGATATAATGAAATTACAAAAGTCATAAAGGAAGAAGTAAATTAGTAATTTGTACAAATTGTATATTGTTTACGTATAAAAAGAACATATTTCTGAAATTTCAATTTCTAAAATTTTCTTCTGAATTTTAGTTTATAGACCTTTGAATTTACAGTCAGTATTCAGTATATTGCCCTCTGTAGGTACCCAATGATGTGCATGACTAAATATTCAGAACCCATGAATATGTTAAGTTTAAATGTCAAAGCAGAAGTAAGGTAGAAGATATAATTAAATTTGCTAACTGACCTCGAAATGGGGAGATTATACTGGATCAACTGGGTAGTCCCAATGTAACTCCAAAGGTCATACAAGTGAAAAAAAAAAGGCAGGAAAGAGAGACTCAGAGAAATGAGAAATGACAGCATGACAAGGACTTGGCTGTATGCTGGCTTTGGTGATGGAGAAAGGGGGCCATGAGCCAAAAACTGCAGGCAGCCTCTGGAAGATGGAAAAGTCAAGAACCAGATTTTTCCATAGAGCCTCCAGGAAAAAAATAACAGCTCTGCCAACAACCTGGTTTTAGGCCAGTGAGACTCATTTCAGACTCATGACCTCCAGAACCGTAAGATAATCAATGTGTGTTTCTTTAAACCTGTCAGTTTGCGGCATTTTATTACTGTAGCAATAGAAAATGAGTATAACCTCTTCACTTTGCCTTGTATAATGTTCCTTTATGTTATAATATAATATTTTCCTTCACGCTTATCCTCAAATAAGTAAAAACCTACCCAGACATGAGTTTTGTCAAAATGGACAGCATGTGACCACCAGTCTCCCTCTATAAGAACTTGGGTGTTTTTTCACTCTCTTTCTTGGATGTAGAATTGAAAATAATGGTTTTTATTACAGTTTTCCAACAGCCACTCATGTTTATAAAGAATATTTCTTCCTAGCATTTAGTAAATACTCTGAACTTTGTGAAAAATTAAATTCCTCTCTCTGTCTGCTACCAGAATTCTTCCTGTATTTACTGAGTTTTGTGGAATTAATTATGTAGATAAAGTATGCCTATATAGTTATAATTTGTCACTTCCACACGTATTATTTTTGGTAGCTATATTCACCTGATGAATCTAGAATGTGATGTGTGGGGTTGGAGACCCAATAAGTAATTTGTTTTTGATGTGGAAGAATAGCTAGTCTGTTTTTTGTCTGCTATTGACTTTGAATTTTTAGATAAGGTGTGGACAGCAAAGAGAGACAAAGTCAATTTCTACCTACTTTAATGTTGGCTTAGCATTCCTAACCTACCCATTTTTTTTTCAAATTAAATTTACTGGGGTGACATTGGTTAATAACATTCTATGAGTTTCAAGTATACATCCGTTTCATTCTATTGGCATTGGAGTTAATGGAAATTTTCCTCCATACCATTTGAACCAAGAAGTCTGCCTTCAATTCTCAGCAAACAATTCTTCTGGCAGTGGTTTCGTGACCTTATGTCTGCTTATTTCATTACGAGACAAATTTGTGCTGTCCTTTTGAAATCACCTCCTAATAAAGAAACCAAGCACTACAACCAGCCCACAGTGGCAAAACACTGATGAAGCAGCAGTGTCCTTGAAATTGGTGAATTCCCAAAGTGAAAAGAACCCCACTTTGTCCTCGTCAAGGTCCTTTGCCCATGTTGATGAACACCTCACCAAAATATCCAGAATAATGGCAGAAGTGAAGTCATCTATGGAGTTTGTTTAAATGCTAATAGATAAGAAACTTCAATTAATTATTTTTTAGCTTACCAGTCTGCCATTTCCAGACTCAAAGCCAGCAGAAATGATTGAAATGGTCTATATCCAGCTCAAATATCTCAAAAGATGTCGGGTCTTGTAGGGATATGGCTAAGAAGATGCTAATCTAAGGGTGGACTCTGTGAACATAAATCCAGGGAACTAACTGATCAGGGAATGAAAGATTAGCCAGAGGTAAATGTGCATACAAAATATCTACCCATCTAGGTAGATATCAAGCAGAAGGGTCTTAACAACTGGCAGTTACAGAACCTTAGAGAGGCAGGTTCTTAGCAACAGAAAGTGGGGGTACCAGCATGGGGAACTAGGTAACCATTGTGGAGATCAGGAACCAAGAGAACAAACCACCACAACTTGACCTCCAGGGAGCAGTTTTCTGGGTTCAAAATTGTTCCAGATTGACAGACTGGCCTGTATTTGAAGGTGGAGGCTAATTTGGCATTTAAGGAAATAGGGGTGTCAGTAGCCAGAAAGTCAATAAGAACCCTCACCTTTCAACTCATAACCACCTTTACGGAATGAGTACATAATGCATTTCCAGATTCTCACATTCAAGTACTGCCTTTCTAACACATACCCCGGTGGATAAGAGGGGGCATTGTACTGGTGTTCCTATTGCTCCGCAAAGCTGATGCCAAGCCTTGAATTCTGCTGGGCCATGAGGTGTCGAGAAAAGAATGCTTCTTTATGCACTCTTTGCAGTCTCCAGCAACTGCAGACCCCACTGCATGAAGCTGCACTGCCACTCTCCAGGCCTGCATGATGACTGCCCTTCTACAGGCACCTCTCACTTCATCCCCTCTCCCTGAGACCCACTTGCTAGTGAGATGTGCGTGTCTGCCATTTCACTGTCAGTCTTACGTGAGGGCACCTCACTCTTCGCTCATTCGCCTCCTGTCCTCTCAGCACTAGCTCATCCCTTCTTCCCCTGAATGAGCTTCCATCTGCTAGAAATTGGTGGGGATATGTCTTCTGAAGGGTTAGAAACATATATTTGGACCTTGTCATGAGAAAATTTATTCAATGCCTGTGCTATTTAGGGTCCTTCACAAACTGATTCCGGCTAGCTCGATGATTTCTTAAAGGAAATGTATATTTTTTTAAGATTTTATATATTTATTTTTAGACAGAGGGAAAGGGAGGGAGAAAGGGAGGAAGAGAAACATTACTCTGTGGTTGCCTCTCATGTGCCCCCTACTGGGGACACAGCCAGCAACCCAGGCATGTGCCCTGACTGGGAATCAAACCGGCAACCTTCTGGTTCATAGGCCAGTAGTCAATCAATTGAGCCACACCAGCCAGGGCCAGAAATGTATTTTAAAAGATACTCAGAAGCTTACAATATCAAAGGAAACATTAATAAAACAACTAGGCCTTAGGGAAAAAAAACTAGGTTTATGGAAAAACTGAAATTCATGAGTTCTACAGTTAACTAGTTGTCAGAATGGTTAAACACTAACAGATTGATCTTCTGATTTTCTGTTTGTCATGCACATTCCTAGGAGGATGTCTGGTGGGTCCAGAAGAGACCACATTCTCACCTGTGGCTCAGCCTGGGAGGCGGGGGCCACGGCAGGTGATTCCAGGAACGTGCTCGTTGCAGCTCCGCTGCCTGACCCACTAGTTCATGAAGCCAGTGTTCAGAAGTGACTGTTTCATTTCAATAGTCTAAACAACCAGTTTGTTTTAATGAAGATTCACATTTGTAAACAATTTTTAAGATCCTGTATTTCTGTTCTTTCTGTTTGTGTAATTCTTTTCAAAGTCTTCTATGTTTCTGTTTGTATTTGAACAGTTATTATCTCTAAGACTCTAGGATATTCTTTGGGAATTCCTGTCTCACCAGAAACACTACCTGAATGAAACTGCCTCTGAGCTGGACCACATATCCATTCTTCTCATCCTCTTTTTTCTAACCTAGATATTGATCTGTGTCACAGTGTTACTGAGCATGTTCATTAATATTTAATTATTTTACATGATTTCAAGCATTGAGACAGCTTTATGGTTTACTAATTCATTCCTTTGTCAGTCTTGTGGCCAAATGTTCAATAACCAGCCTCGAGAGGGACAAAAGAAATGAAAAAAAGGAAAATAAGTAAGGAAAGAACACAGAAGTTAGAAGGAGCGTGAAAAATATTACTTTATCACTGATAAAACCAGGTTGTAGAATATAGTGTGACCTGTGGTCAGAATCAAGGTTCCAGCCCTGGCTGGTGTAGCTCAGTGGATTGAGCACAGGCTGCGAACTGAAGAGTTGCCGGTTCAATTCCCAGTCAGGGCACACGCCTGGGTTGTGGGCCAGGTCCCCAGTGGGGAGTGCATGAGAGGCAACCACACACTGATGCTTCTTTCCCTCTCTTTCTCCTTCCCTTCCCCTCTCTCTAAAAATAAATAAATAAATAAAATCTTTTTTTAATTTATTTACGATTTTTTTTATTTACTTACTTTTTAGAGAGGGAAGGGTGGGGGGAGAGAGAGAGAGAGAGAGAGAGAGACATCAATGTGCGGTTGCTGGGGGTTATGGCCTGCAACCCAGGCATGTACCCTAGCTGGGAATCAAACCTGCGACACTTTGGTTCGCAGCCCACGCTCAATCCACTGAGCTACACCAGCCAGGGCTAATAAAATCTTTTTTTTAAAAACGCTTACTAATCATTTGTCCCCACGATGAAATTTACCCTGGGTTCACCAACAGAGTACCTGCATAATGGTGTGTTATCTCCTTGAGGAGAAAGAGCTGCCGCCTCAGCAAGCTTACAGGAGCAGGTAGTGGAGAATATTGGGTACTATAGACAAGCTGTTCCATAATGAAAAAAACAAGCACCCCTATATTCATTGCAACATTTTTTACAATTGCCAAGATTTGGAGGCAGCCCGAGTGCCCATCAGTAGATGAGTGGGTAAAAAAGCTGCGGCGCATGTACACAATGGAATACTACTCAGCCTTTAAAAAGAAGGAGATCTTACCCTTGGCAACAGCATGGATGGACCTGGAGAGTATTATGCTAAGCAAAATAAACCAGTCAGAAAAACACAGGTACCATGTGATTTTACTTATATGTAGAAATTAATGAACACAATAAACTAACAGACAAAACAGACAGACTTATAGACATAGAGTCTATAAGAGTCTGCCATCTGTCAGAGACGGTGCAGTTGGGGGCTGGGTGAAAGGGTGAAAAAGGTGAAAGGACTAAGAAAAAAAAATCCTCACAGACACAGATAACAGTATGGTGATTACGAGAGGGAAAGAGGGGTGGGAAGAGGTAGAAGAGGGTAAGGCGGGGCGGGTAGGGTAAGTGGTGATGGAAGGAGACTTGACCTGGCATGGTGAACACACAGTACAACATGCGGATGGTGTATTACTGTACACCTGAAACCTACATCATTTTATTAAGCATTGCCACCCAAGTTTTTAAAAAGTCTGTGTCATGTATGTGTACACCAGACCCTTTCCTTAATTTTAAGTTGTCAGGTGAAGTGTAGAACCTGCTTTCCAAGGCCCACAAATAGTGGGAATTGCTATTTTAGGGTCCAGATAGAAACTCATGGAAAACAAAAAGATTTTTGCTACCAACCACAAGGAAGAGTCTCGACAGTACCTCATTTCCAGCATTAAGGTTTTTCAGCTTCTGCACAGACTCAAACAAGTAATCGTTAGAGCCAAGAGAGATTCCTGTAAAGCCTTACAATGCTCTGGTATGTTGGATTAAGAAGCACAAACACCGAAACTCCCTTCTGTCATAAATCTGTAAAAGGATTCAGCTAACTCGGGAGCGGAGTGAACAGGTCAGAGGCGATCCACAAATCTTCTGATGATATCTCAACAAAAAAATTTGGGCCCGATGAAAATCTTTTTCCTTTCAAAGAGAAGTGAGTATTTATATATAAAAAAAAACAAGCCATGACAAGGAGTCAGAGTAAAGAGCAGATTTATGAAAATGTTTTCACATAAAATACGAAGAAACTGAAAGAAATGTCAGCTTGCTCTCCTTCCGTAAGATGCAGAAGACATGCTGTCTTTGAGACAGGAGGAGAAGAGCATGCACAGGAATAAAACATTTATTTAAAAGAGTGCAAACAGTAAAGTTACTTTTACAGTGATTTATAAACCCAATTCTCTTGGCAGCTGTGTGAAAAGGAACGTTACTTCTCTCCCAGACTCGCAGATGCAGAAACTGAGGAACAGGCCTGGGGATGTTGTCCCAGATTGTACAAGGCGAGCTGGAAGAACTGGGACTGGGACCCCGAGACGGAGGCTCCAAAGGTCACGCACTGAACACCAGGGCATTTTTTCCATCAGGGAAATGCAAATGCAGACGGAGTCGATTCCAGAGCCGAGGCTCCTAGAGGAGGATTTCCAAAGAAGCTGAAACATCCAAAGCAAAATTAAAATCCTCATTACAGTTAGATTAGAACTGAAACTCCAGAAAACTAAGGACATACTAATCCTCTCTCGCTTTTGTTTAAGTGTTTTTAAGTGCCAAACATTGTCCAATATGCTTTTATTAATTTATGAAGTCCTCACAATAGCATGACAAGATCGATATTACTATTATCCTCATTTTACAGTTGAGGAATCAAAGCAACGTAGAGAATAAGTAAATTGCCAAAGACCACATAGGTATTAAATGGTACAATTTGAATCAAAGCAGGTTTATTTATTTCAGTATGTTGCATAAGCTAACTGAAATATTAACATCATTGAATTTCTGGAATTTGGCAGGCAAGAATTCCCCTTATTTTTTGATTAATTGTGAGTTGAGTTTACTTAATTTTCTCAACGTATTTTGTATTCCAATTATATTCTTTTTAGTTTATTTTTATATCATTTTGACTTATTACTATAAATCATAGTCTCAAGGAAAACACGCTTACAGAAGAATATATTTACAAATTGAATATTCTTTAAAGTCAAACTATTCAGAACCATTTATTGTCTGGTGAGTTCTGTCAGAATTTTACCTGCTTTTTAGCATAATAATGTAATAAATGAATAATTGATGGCCAAATTTTCTGGGATTTTGGATCCACTTAGCAACAGACCAGTTTTAGTTAGCACACTGCTATAGTTATTTTCCATCATCAAAGCATCCAAGTCTGTTTGGCCCCCAAGGACTTGCTCAGCTCTTTTTGTGGGGAGCAGCCTGGGGGGCAGGAGGGACATTTTATTTATTTTCTGTGTTATTTAGAGACTGTGATTATTGAGAAATACCAAAAATTATCCAATTTGTAGAAAAGTAGATCACTTTAAATGGAGATTCCCTCGGATACTGTTCTGTGAAAAACCACCAACATTTGTCCGCCTCACACAGACAGATCCAACACCTTCCAGAGCTTTCCAGGCAAGGCCATTTTTGAAAACAAGAAGCCCAATCATTCTTATTCAAAGATACTTTCCTAAAGAATTTGTGTTCCTTCTTGCATTGTTTATAGTTTCAGAAAATCACTTACATTTTTATCGAAGTATTGTTAAAAATTAACATTTGTTGCATGTCTTCTTGTGGATAAAGAGTATCTGTTTCAAAACAAAACAAAAAATTTGTAGAAAGTAGAACTAAGTGAAAACAATGGGAACCTTTTTATGCTTCAGGTATTTATCTAAAAGACTTTCCTAATGTTTATCTCTTTTATTTAGCAAAATCTTCCTAAAAATTTAGAAGTATATCTGGTCTTCCAGATGACATGGAATTATCTTACTTAAAATTAATTTGCCTAAATTAATTTGCTTAAAACATAATTATTTGCCTAAAATTAATACAGACAGATGACAGAACACAACTGTTCTTTTTCCCTGTTCAGGAATCAAGTACGCGTTCACCGCCTCACTCAGAATGTCCAGGCTGGTTCTTGTTTGTAGTGCTGGCATACAGAATATTAGAATAAATCTCAAATATCATATTTATCTCTGAGAACCAAAGGAGATAGTTGATCATAGAAATCATATGTAGTTTTGTCCTTAATTAACGTAATCCTTTCTTAACTATTTAATTCCCCTTTTCAGGAGGGGGATATTTCACTTATGACTCAATGTTGTAGCATTCTGAAGTAATCCTACAGCATCTCTCTGCATAATTAATTACTCACCCGAGGAATTTCCTCCACCCCACATACTGTTGTTTGCCACTGCGACAGTATCGTGGTCACACGTGACAGGAAAATCTTCTGCAGCGATCACAGAAATGACAGCACAACCCACCACGGAGAGGAGAATTTTATGCTCCCTCAACCCTCGTGTCACCTTCCAATTATTAGTACATGTTATACGCTCTTCACATTCCTTTCAATGTTTAATTTATACTCTAGCCCTTTCAAACTCTTGAATAAAAATTGTGTTGCTGTTTTGCCTTCTGCACTGGGTTTGATTTCCACTAAAGTTCCATTAGCAGGAGGCGAGCCTCAGAATGGCTTTGCAAGTAGCTTTGTGAAAGCTAACTTTTCAACAGAGAGAATCTCCCCGGGGATATCACTGAGACACAGAAACTTTAATAGCATTTTGTTTTCCTCAGCACATCTCCAGATTTTAACGTGCCTGAACTTAATGCACTAGAAACAAGCATACGCTGGCTTACCTAAAATCCCTCCTTGTGCCTAAAAAATCTACCACGAAAATACTCGTTACTTGGTATATTTATATAGAAAGAGAAAAACTAAAAACAATGAACAAAGAACACAATCACGGCATAATCTACAAAAGTGGAAAGATATTGCTGCTTTATGGTAAATAACAGGTCATGAATATTTCTGAACATTTATTATTTTTCCCCTTAGTTTGCCTCTGCACATCAAATTTTATCATCATACATGGTATGTCAAAATGAAATATAGTATTACTGAATTTATAATAATCATAATCCATTTACAAAAATGTATCACTCAAGGAAAAGTTAATTTAAATATCTCATAACCTAAAATTTCAGTAACAATAATCATGAATGGTTAGTAATAACAACTCTTATTGCAAACAATGTTAGACATTCTTCTTTATCAAATCTATTCATTGCATCCGTGCTTATGTAAAATAAACATTCTCTGAAAGTCTTCATAATACAAGCTGAAAAAAAACTAAATTTCTTTTTTTCTTTTCAGTACAGCTAGACTTCAAGAGCATTCTCAAACTGAAGTGTCATTTGGGCACAAGTATAAATTGGCACAAATAAATAACATCTTTAACTTGCTATGTCATTTGGTATTAGAACAATTTTATTTAGCCTTTGAGGAAAATAACTTGCTTTATTTTTAATTTATGACTTATTTTTCATTTATGATTTGCAGCAGAAATTTACCTAAAGTTTCTGCTTTTTCACAGTCTGCTTCTGAATCCCAGCAATATAGCATGCGCTCTGCCAGACACTTTTAAAGGACAGAAAACACAACGAGACATAATCCTCTTCTCAAGTAACTCACAGTCTTCTGAGGGTGGCAATAAAACCTCATACAACAGAAGACAGATTCGATGTACTATATTTTGAGAACCATATAATCTTTTCACATAAGATAGCAGACTGAGCAAATATAAGCTCCTGCTCTCCTCCATTTTCAGTTTAAATAAAAATAGTGGTATAGCAGAATTGTATGCACTAGAATGCTACACAACAGTAAAGACAGAAAAACAGCAAAAATGAGACTTACAGGCACTATTTTGAGTAAAAGAAGTCAGTTACAAAGTCTTATGTAACCTATGATTTCATTTATACAAAAGGAGATAAAATTAGTCTATAGTGATAGAAGTGAGAAAATAGGTCACCTCTTGAGGAGAAGAAGGCAACAGTTGGGAAGTAGCATAAGAGAACACGTCAGGGTAGTAGAGTTATACAGGTAGAGGCATATGTAAAAGTTCACTGAAATATAAATTTATGACTAGTATACAAGGTCTGTCCAGAAGGAATCCAGCCATGTAACATGAATAATAGAGACATTTATTGAAGAAGATACAAGAAACATTATACATAAGACAATGACACCTCAGTCCCCTTCAATGCAGGCACCTTGGGACCCCACACAGTTCTCCCAATCGCCACCAGCCGCCCCGTCATATTTTCCTGAATCTCATTGACAGTCTGAAATCTTTTCCCTTTCAAATGTGATTTTAGTTTTGGGAAAAGCCAGAAGTCTAAGGGCGCCTTAGGAGGAGCTGAATCACCAGGGTGATTGGATGTTTCACCAAAAATCTCTGCACAAGATGTGATGCATGAGTGGGCATGTTGTTATGATGAAACAGCTAATCACCAGTTGCCCGTAGCTAGGAACTCCTAAATCATCTGAATAGTTTCTGTGAAGGAAGGTTCAGTCTTAACCCAAAATCTGATGCAGACTTGTTGTTCTGCTTGCTCAGTAATTTTGAATGCAGTGGCCACACAACACACATGCTCACTCAACAAAGTCTACCACCCCCGCTGACTAGTACAGTGAAGGCATCATTGTTCACACATGTGCATTCCAGTCCATGCCTCCTTAGCTGCCAGGTAACATCAATGTCATGCAAACTGTTTTCATTATATTAACAATGGCTGGACTTTTTCTGAACAGACCTCGGTATTTGTACCTAGTATCCTTTATGTCCTCTCCTATATGTGTGTTATGCCTCAATGAAGAGTAAAGAGTAAAATGTTATACAATAGAATTCTAGTTTAATTTTATTATGATCTAAGAATATACTTTGTACAAGCAGACCTCATTTTACTGCACTTCGCTTTATAGTGCTGCACAGATGCTGCATTTTTTAACAAATTAAAGGCAAGACCCTCCACCGGCCAAAAGACCGAATTGCTTTACTATGGTGCTTTTTTGAGGGGTTCTGAAGCTGAACCCACAGTATCTTTGAGTTTTGCCTCTGCATTCTTAAATTTGTTAAGGCTTGATTTATAGCCAAGACTTTAGAGAAACAACGGCCAACAAAAGCATTAGATTCCTTCAGAATTTCCCCCCTTAGTATTCTTCTAATGCCCCATTTCCACTTTGTTTGCTGTGCTATATTCTTCCTAGTGGAATGTTTTTTTGATACCACTCAATGCATTATCTATATATTCGTTCTCAGAATTTTTTGATGCCCTTCAGTATTAGGAGTGGTTTCAGCCAGTACTTAGTAGCAATTTTGCTTTTCTCTCTTAAGTGGTTTTTAACAAACAACTCAGGCACTTTTGAGTCAAACTGAAGAACTTCCCAGAATAGTCCTATTCAACTTCTGAAAATTCCTGTAATCTACAGATGTACTGATTACAGACACTTCAAATACCTGGGCAAAGGGATAACAGATATCTAGTGAAAATAACTGTGCTACCACCCTTAATAAGATATAGTTCTGCTAAAGCCCCCTCAAGTTCAGATTTGTTCCTGGTGTCTTTATGGATTAGGCCAATAGGATTAATGAAGAAATATGATTCCACCAAAACCCTAATAACCTTGCTAGTGTCTCAGCTTCTTGCCTATCATCAGTGTATAGGAGGGCTATTAATTTGTTTCTCCCTGTAGAACTTCCTCTGGTTGTTTCAGTTCATGGGATTCTTAGGAATTTCACAGCTTGGGCTGGACCTTGAATTTTAGCTGGACTTATCAGCCAACCTCTGTTTTTCATCCGGGTGACTCAAATCCTTAATTCATCCTGATCGTCTCTCTCTAAAGAAGTGATTATCATAATATCATCACTGCAGCACACCCACTGTTAGTGATTTTTAATTTCAGTATCTCGTGACCCTAAGAAGACCACTTCAATAGGTCGCTTCCTCCAAACAGTTGCAAAACATCAAAGACCCTTTCCTTTGGATATTTCACTTTTAGGGACTTTTTTTCCCTTAATTCTTAGAAATTTACCTTGACTACTTTTTCTTTCTCCCTCAAAAACTGTTTTCTGGATGTTTGTCCCTCCTATATTCTCCATGTATATCAACTGTTCTTTCATATTGGCTTTCTTCTAGAAAATTATCTCAGTATGGTTGATGAATTCACTCTTCAGCTATATCCATTCTTTTAATCAACCCATCTATTATTTTTCCATTTCAAATAACATTTTCACAACTAATATTTCCACTGGATTATTTTTATCACATCTTGTTCCCTATTGGTAATATCTTCCCTTGTCCCTGTCTACATATTTACTGTTTATTTCAAATTCTGACCACTAGTATATTGACCAACTTGTAGTTTTCAATTTAAAGAAAGTATATCTTATTATTGTAGCTGTTAGTATTGTTAACAGTACTATTTTGGCTTCTCCCTAAAGGGACGGGTTACCTGTTAATATGAGTGGGAGAGGGGCAGAAGAAAGAGCCGTGATTGGTGATCTGAAGTCAAGTGTGGATGAGGGGATGGGCATTCAGTGAAGAGCTCAACTTATGGTAGCCAGAATTAACCCCTCCCATTGGGCTTCACTACATCAAGTAGCTTTCCAGACCCATGATCTATGTTCAAACACCATGGAAATGGCATCTCTCTAGATTGTCTCCCATCACGATGCCCGGGAAGTATGGAGGGGAATGGCTGGTTACAGTGCAATTTCCACAATTCTACATCCTATCAAGGTATTTCCTCACCTTGATTTTATCCCAAGGAAAATGTCCATTGGAGGTTCTGGTCTTCAGACGTTTGGATGACCATTGCCCGTTTCTGCAACAAGAGAAGACAAGGGGGAAGCAAAGACACTGTTTAAGCTGCTCTTTTCTGATGTGTGCTGCAACGGCTGAGCCCACAGCCCTTCGCTGCCATATGCATTCATCTACCTGCTGTGCCACACACCACTTCAAAGTAACCTTCTTTTTTCCTAGGAGTTCCTCATATTTTTATGAGGCCATATTGTGTTTTCCTCAATAGCCTCCCTAGGGTTGACTTGCTGGAGGGAGGCAACAGCTTGTGCTAATTTGCAGTCTTGGCATAAGTTGGAAACTCCTACAGGCAGGTCTATGCACAGAAAACAAAAGACAACATTGCTGCAATAGGGTCAGAGTACACTATAGGATAGTCTTTTGAGATGTATAAGGTCGGAATTCTGGAAAGAATCTCAAACATCTAATTCTCCATTTCACTGGCCTGCTGGAACACATTTCAGCTGTTAATTCATTTAACAGCATGCTCTCAAGTGAATGGTCCAGCTAGTTTAAGGTGTAGGAAAAAAACGGAAGGAAAGTTTTGTAGTTTAAATTAATTTAAATTTTTAATTAAAACTTATTTGGAAATTAGAAATTATATCAAATACTAATATAAAGCAAGCTTACTTAATTCCAGGTACACTTAAAACTGGAGCTCTATTGTAACATTCTAACAAAGGTACCTAAATGCTACTTTGAGCTGTGACAGGTACTTGAAGAAAACTGTCTCTAGCTCTTCAAATATAATTTGTGTTGTAGTCGCTTGAATCCACAGTTCTGAAACACCATAATGTAACCTGACAAGGAAAAAATTCTGAGATGTTCCAAATTAAATTACAGCAGCCAGAGGGCGAGAAAAAGAGACACAACATTTAGCTCATTCATAGCGGTGGACCAGCTCTGACAAAAGACTGCTCGCCTTCCTGTACATCCCGGTGTCTGTTCCTGCGAAGACCCAGAGGAGAGAACAGCCAGGTGCCATAGAAGCCCAGAGCCTCCACTTCTCACCTACACCTGAACTTTCCCATCTGCTGCCCGCAGCTAACCCACGGGAGCGGATGCTTCTTCCCTGTGGACTGGGGTGCCTGTCCTGGAGCTGGCCCTGCCTCACCTCCTCCCATTGCTTTGTCTGTAGCTAATGGATACCCTTTCAGAAGGGCTTACATCATTCTGTTTGGTGTATATAAAAATGTACACAAAACTCTGGGACGATCGACAGATTTGTCCTCTCCTACCCAGCCTTGCTGCTGGTGATTTAGACTCCATACTCCACAACCAGGCTTTTTTTTTTTTATGTTTTGACAAAACATGCAGCAATCAAAAGAGAATTTTTTAAAAATCAGCATTATTTTATATGGTAAATTTTTAGAAATTAATATATTGTACATTCAAATTTACCATACACATTCTATTTGACCCTAAAGTCCTATTATTGTGCTATTTGCAGAGAATGTGTGAATGTTCAAACTGAATTTACACATAAAGAAATCTCCTAAAGGACTGTCTGGTTTTGGAGATCCATTATTAAACAGGGACATCTCTGCTGCTCCTGGCCCTGAACAGCCAATCACAACAGAGCTACTGAAAAACCACTGGATGAGCCAGTAAGGCATGAAACCACTACAACTTCACCATAGCTGGACCCTACGCTAGGTTGCCCCTTCGATTACATGGATTTCACTTGACATGAGTCACTTCCAGGCAGAATGTAGAAGAGTGTACTCAATGTTTCTTCTCCCTCGATCACCTCTCTGCCACAAGGGCAGCACCAGCCCATATGGAGCTGTGTATCAGCCTGAGCTCTGGACTCAAGACGCTGAGGATCTGAGTGCCAGCTGATCTCTAATAGGCACATAATATACCGGCAACAATCTGTTGACCTATTTTCAGGTTTCTGTTTCTGCAACATAATTAAGCCTTAGTTGCATAATCAAATGTGTACTTAAAAGGCTGAGGGGGAACAAAAGACGGGGAAAAAATTAAAAAATGTTGTCAATAACTAGGTCTGGTATGTTGAAAAGGTGGCAGATGGGGAATTATTTCACGTTTTGTTTCTCTACACTTAAGTCCCCCAAAATCTATTTAAACACTGGAATCAAATCAATAGTTTAGAAATACTATGAAATCAAATATCTCTAATATATTCATACCTTGACGTTCTGATTCTAGCCCATTACAGACAACCAGAGATCTCCTTTGAGAAACAATGCATCTTAACCCTTCTCTGTAGACAGATTGAATTGCTTTAACCCTAGAACCTTGGAAGTGCAGACCAGTCTGTGGGCAATCGAGCGGAGGAAGAAAGAAGTGTGCCACAACCTGAAGCCCCGATGCCCAGTTTTGGGGCCACAGGAATTCTCACAGGTGGAATCAAAATGTCTAGTAATTGGTATTATGCTAGCGATTCCTTCTGTGACGTAATTTTTCGCTGGAACTTCAACATCACTAACTTATTTTGAAGGGGGAACCTTACTTCAGAGTACCACGTGGACTAACAGAATATGCCCCACGGCAGGTTCAGCCAGAAACCGAGCTCATGACTCTGTCTACTCCCCTACGCCGCGGCACTTCCATTCCTTAATGGCTTCTGCATCAGCCCCCAGCAACAGGGGCCTGCTGCTCGCTGACCCAGTTCTGTCAAGGTCATATGGCCAAAGACAGCCTCTCTCCTAACTGGCTTTGCTTATTTTACTCCTAAGCTTTACATTTCTGTATTGACTTAATTTGTCTTCACTAGTAAACATTAGAAGCTCAAAAACACAAAGACAAACAGCAACTTATAAATTTTATAAGGATTCATAAATGCCATGTCTCAAAGGAGTAATATGCATGTAAATATTTTGAATTTTTAAATTCTAACTTTTCCCTTTATTAGAATGAGATAATCAATCATAACACTATTTCTTAATAAATTTGTCAGTACCCAGAAATTTATCCTAAGAAAAGTTGATTTAAGCAAACATTTTAACATAAGTATTTACTAAAACATTATGTGTAAAAGCTAATAATTAGAAGCAAAATGATCAAACACTAAATTGTTATTGTTTCAATAATTAAAAAGTATGTTCTTCAAAGAGGTTTTAAACAATAATAAACACACATGATATAATGTTAAATGGAAAAAAAATAATCCAAAACCATAGATACATATAAATATAGATGTAAATTTCAAATTTAATCATTTTAATAATAAAACAGTATAGAAACTAACCCAAAACCTAGGATGGTAGAATTAGGAATTACATTTCACTTTTTTATAGTATACTTAATGTTTATTTGCTTTTTTTATTATTTTATTGTTATTCAAGTACAGTTGTCTCCATTTTACCCCTACCACTCCCCCCCATTTGCATTTTACAGGAAAATACATCCTTGGCTGCAGTCTCAGTAGGTGGGAGTGTGGTCCTGTATAACAAAATGTTGTGAGCCCCCAGTCAGGGCCCATACATAGGTTGCGGTTTCGATCCCCAGAGGGATCGAAAGCAAATAAACATTAAGTATGCCTCCTGTGTACAGGAGGCAACTGATCAATGTTTCTCTCTCACATCAATATTTCTCTCCCTCTCTCTTTTTTTTGTTGTTGTTCAAGTACACTTGTCTCCACTTTCCTCCCACAACTCCCCCCACCCCAGCCTTTTTGCCTTAGTTCTACTTTTTTTTACATTTTCAAAAATTTTAACAAAGGAACACATCACTTTCATAATTGAAGACAAACAAATACTGTGAAAGGGATCTCTACAATATACACAAAATTCATTTTTTATAAGGCAAACACAATTCAGCTGATTTTAATTATTCTGGGAAATAAATCTGGCTAATCTGCTCTATTATGTAGTTGGGATAAAACTCCTAAAGCTCTTCCTTGGCAACATTGCAAAATCCCAGCATTAAAACAAGCAAAAAAAAAATGTTTTTATTCATAGTGCTCAGATTGTGCAGCATAGAGATTAAATCACTTGATCCCAGGAAACTGGATGTTACTTATGAGTAGGAAGACAGCTCTGGCCTCCTAGTCTCTAGTTTAACTTCTTTCCTTGTTAAAGAAACCACATGTTCAGTGTTCACATCACTGTACTTCATGCCAGACATTTAGCTCCAAGAAGTGGTGAAAATTGAAACTAGAACTTACTTTTCAATCTCATATACTTTACCATGAGGCAACTTAAAATTTTCCTTGACCTTGTAATTGAACTTAATGGCCAGACACGTGTACTAATGTAAGAGACAGAGTAATTAAAATATATTTATTAGGCTCTAAGTGACCTTTTTTACTAGTACTATACCAAGTGTTATAGAACACCATGTAATCTTATGTGAAGCCCTTGGGATTTCAGTGTTTTTACCTAAGATAGGTTTAAAATTTAATATTTTATGAATAAAAGATATATTTACAGTACCATCGATTAATAATAACATCCTTTGATATAACTATTTCTTCTTGAAAACATCACTTCTTGAATCACTATATAATTTTCATTTTTAATTTTAATATATTTAATGGTTTTATTTTCCAATTTTGTTTTTATTTTGTTCCTTTCAATTTGTATGTCTTCGGATTTTCTGTATATGTAATAGCAAAGACTGTCAACCTCAGCCGCAGACTTAGGGAATTTTCTCTAAGCTTATTAATGTGGTAAGTTGCATTGACAGGTTTTCCTAATGCTCAACAATTCTTGCACTCCTGGGATAACTCTTAATTGATCAGTAATACATTTTAAATACCTAGTAATATTAGTAAATATCTTATTTAGAAACTTCTCATTTAATTTATAAGTGAGAAAGGAAAAAAATTTATTTACTTATTTTTAGTGTCCAGTTTGCACATCAAAAGTATAAAGTTCATAAAGTAATCTGGGTGGAGTCCTCTCTTTTGTGCTTTAATGGAATAACTTTTTAAATATAGGAAACATATTTTGTTATGGACTAATTATCGCCTGACGACCCCCATTCACATGTTAAAGCCCTAACCCCTAATGTGCCGGACTGTATGAGAAGACGGGATCTTCAAAGAGGTGATTGAGATCGGATGAGGCCCTGGGGCTGGAGCAGTGCTCCTCCCATAGGGCTGGTGTCCTTGTAAGAGGAAAAAAGGAGAAGAGAAGAGGAAGGCACACAGGGGCGCGTGGGAGCACACACAGAGCGAAGGCCAAAGGCTGTGTAGCAATGCAAAGAGAAAAGACTGATCATTTGCAAGCCCATGAGAGACGCCTGAGAAAAACCAAACTTGTCAAGATCTTGATCTTGGACTCCAGCCTCTAGAATTATGACAAATAAAGTTCTGTTCTTAAAACACCTAGTCTGTGGTATTTTGTTACGGCAGCCATAGCAAAACTAATGCAGATAGTCCTTGAACATTTGGTAGAAATGACCTGTAATACCATTTTGGCTCCTGCATTTCTGGAGGAAGGGCTTATAGTGATTTTAATGTATTGGTATGTTCAAAGTTTTTATTCTTGCATATTTGGGACATTTCGTATTTTTTCTAGAAATCTATCTATTTCAACTCATTTCAATAATTTCTAGAGATATATCTATCTCACTGGAATTTCACTGGTATATACTTGTATACAATATGATTTTATTATTTTTATCTACAATTCTGTAATAATTTCCCCTAATTCAATCTATGGTACATTGTCCTCTTCCTAAAACACTCTTCCCCTAGGTGTCTACGTGACTCACTCTCTCACTTCCTTCAGCTGTTTACTCAAACTCCCTCATTGTGCCCTTGTGGGATCGTCCTATTTAGAATTACATCCGTTAGCGAGCACTCCCTCCCACTCGCTGCTTTACATTCATCATCCTCTACTACACTGCAGAGTTTTCTTACATTTATTTTGAACTGTATTTGGTTTTGCTTACTCGAATTCAAGTTGCCAGAGGTCATGCAGTTTGGTAAGTTATTTTTGTTCCCTAATACTACATACTCAACAAACTGAAGTGTCTGGCACGGTGTATGTGCTCAATAGGGAATTGTTGGAATAAACGAATGAACGTCTGAACCCTCCTTTTTGTGTATTTGCATCTTCTCTCTTATTTTCCTCAACTAGTCCATCCGTGAGTGTGTCCATTAGATGAATCTTTCAAGGAACCAGCAATTAGTTCTTATTTAACAAGAACTTTTTATTGTTCTTATTTAATAGTTAATTTCTTACTTTCATCGCTGCCTGTTTGGTAAGAGGAAGGTCCTGTTCTACCCTCCTTGCCCAAAAGTCAAAGTTGAATATATATTTACTATTCGTAGCCCTTTTGTTTTCATTAACACCATTGCAGAGGAGGGGTGTAGTAAATCTTTTTCCTCCACTCATGAGTAGGAAAACACCTACTCACCACAGGTTTTCATGCTGGGGGGCCTGTAAATCATAATGACAAAAGATTAATAAGAGAAAGACAAATGGAAGTCTATTAACACGTGCATGCATACGCATGGGAATAATCAATGATGAGTGACTTAAACGGGTGGTTAGAACTTGGGCTTGTATAAGCATCTTAACAACAAATTTTTCGAGAAATAACAAGACATAAAAGGGAGTTTGATCTAGGGCAGCAAACTGTGAGACGGCAAATATATGGAGGAACTAATGGTAGATGAGGGCAAGTTATAACAAGGTTTGTTTACAGATTCTCCGGGTGCCGCAGTACCCTCTCTGGGCTAATAAGGGTCTGTGGCTGTCTCTGGAAAAGATGAAAGACGGGACACCTTTCCAAATTTACATCCTGCTGTGGGCATGCAGAGAGAGGCAGAGAGCTTCCCTTCTGTTTATTCACCATTGCCTTCTGCTCCAAATAACCCTTATACCAAAGTAGCATATGGGGGGGCATATTCTGTTCTCTCTCACTGTGGTAAGCACCATCTCTTAATAACCCAAGATACTAAATGCTCTTTGCATCATCCTGAACTTCATTTTAGCTGTCAATCTATTACAAAAGATATCATTTTCCATATCTTTGAAATTAAGGGTTGAGGTGCAGAAGTGTAAACCATGCAGTAAAGTGTAAAATAGTGTCTTAAAGAACTGTGCTTCTGTGTTCTGATTCCCAGTTGTCATTATTGTTCTTCCTTCTTTGCTAAATGACTGTTCACAGAGGGGCATGCAGTGAGTTCACAGCTCCAATCCGCCTTGCACTTAAGCCTTCTCCTTTCAAATTGACGTAATGGGGTTGAACTCATCTTACTACATTTAATTATTTAACTATAGCTTTTCACCTTATAGTTATAAAAAGTCATGCCCTGGCTGGTATGACTTAATGGATTGAGTGCCAGCCTGTGAACCAAAGAGTCACCAGTTTGATTCCCAGTCAGGGCACATGCCTGGGTCACAGGCCAGGTCCCCAATAGGAGGCATACAAGAGGCAACCACACATTGATGGTTCTCTCCCTCCTTTTCTCCCTCTCTTCCCCTTTGTCTAAAAATAAATAAATGATCTTTTTAAAAAAATAAATAAAAAGCAAAATGTTAAATTTGGGTACTTATAGGAATAATTGAAGTTATGTCATTAAAAAAGTAATGATTGTTGATGACATGGTATTTACATGGTTAATATGGACTTCTTACTTCAAGATCTATCCCCTTACACACTGCTATATTGCCATAAATGAGCCCTAGAGCCGAATGTTATACTGATGGAGTGAAACTTTGCATTCTGATCAATGTTAAACTCTTCATTTGAATATCTTTTATAAATCATGTATATTTGCTGCCATAGCAGTAATTAACTAAGCTTTATGCTGAGTTCTCATCTTTTTTCTTTAATCAAAATGTACTCGTTTTATGGTTGTATGATGCAGAATATAAACTATGTCTATTGACAGCTAATTTCACGAGTAGACTGTTATTTTAAAACTTTGTAGTATAGAGTAAAGCAAAATATGTCTTGCAGAAGAGCAGCCAATAAAGCTGCCTTAAGCATAAACATGAAGAAAAAACCTTATGTACTATTTATTTTAAGCATATTAGCTGTTGTATGCTGGTAAAAATCTATAGAGTTTATTTTCTTCATGTGACAGATTACATTAACTGAATTTTCTCCAGGGAAGGTAGGATATAAGCAAGGTATAGAAAGATGATTTTAGGTTTAAATAAGACCTCTTTGGATCACGATTAGAGCATTAAACTACCTGTGTTTCCTCTGATTTTGAACCACAGCAAATGATTTACCTTATATAAGCATATGGCTGAACATACAAAGTATAAAAGTGAATTACCGTAGAAAATTAAATCTGAGCCCATGCACTTGTAAATTCATGTTGCATGTAGATCACACAATTTTCTCACCAGAAGTGAATGTAGAATATAATTAACTAATCCCTTAATTTTAAAGTTATGGAAAATGCTGGAAAAGTGACCAAAGCAAAATTACATCAGGAAGAATCCATTTTCTGGAGATTAAGAGAATGGAATTTTCAGCGCAGGTTCCACTATTTAATGTTGGGATCCCCTGGGGAAGCTACTCCTCTAAGTTTCTACATTAGTTTGAAAAAACATAGGTGTGATTCAGTGACTACAAAGAGAAAATGAATGGCAGACACTCTTTTTAAATGCATTTACGCATCGTATGGGTGAACTCATTTAATTTTTATAACAATCTTGCGAAGTAGATAGTACTAACTTCCCCATTGTTCAGAGGAAGGACTGATGCATGGCGATGGACTTTCCCGAGATAACACGGCTGGTAGGACTCAAACCAGGCTGTCTGAATTTGACCCCTGGCTCTTAGCCACTGTGTATGATAATACAGCCTATAGGTTAGTGAAGTGTCTTATTAAAGAAAAACCAATATTCCAGGTATATGTATTTTAGCTGTGACTTCTGTTCCGTCCTTTAAACTATAGCCATTTCATCTCTAGGACTGTCATACTCTCCTTGCATTCTGGCCTTCATTAATTTCATTTTCCAAGCATTGATCTCTCAGCTTATCCAACAAAATTAAGTGATCATTCTTTGCCATCTTAGCATTTTTCGCCACCACCATGACCTTCTCCCCTTGTAAAGCCACCTTCCTTTCTGCTGGGAAAACTACAAAATTATAATGTTGAACACAGGAACCTCAGGTCACAAGGTAATCAAGTAACCTGAATTCTAAAGAATGAACAGGAGTGCACGTATCTCTGTGAGTAAACGTTTTCAGATTTTTCAGATAAATACACAGAAGAGAGATTGCTGGGTCATAAGGTAATTCTGTTAATTTTCTGAGGAACTGCCATATTGTTTTCCAGAGTGTCTGTGCCAGTTGACATTCCCACGAGCAGTGAATGAGGGTTCCTTTTTCTCCACGACCTCTCCAACGCTTGTAATTATTACCTGTCTTGTTGGTGACAGCCATTCTAACAGGCATGAGGTGGTACCTCACTGTAGTTTTGGTTTGCATTTGCCTAATTGCCAATGAAGTTAAACATCTTTTCATAGATCTGTTGGCCATTGATTTGTCTTCTTTGAAAAGGTGCCTGTTCAGGTCCTCTGCCCATTTTTAAATTGGATCTTTTGTTTGTTTGGTGTTTACTTGGATGAGTTCTTTATATATTTCGAATATTAACCTCTTACTGGAGCTTCCGTTTGCACATACGATCTCCCTCCGCTCAGGAAAAAAGTACCTCTGTAGTCCCAGTTCTCAGGGTGCAGATGATGTGCTCTGCTACCGAAAGGGAAGGGCGAGGGGTGAGGAGCTCTGCGAGGTTCCAGGAAGGTGGCCGGGCTCCGTGCCTTTGTTTCTCCGTCTGGAACACTGATTGCTGACACTTGAGGCCTCACCTGTGTCCTTGTGCTTTGTGCCTGCCCAGGTCACTGTGCCCAGCGCAGCTCGTTCACCCACTCATGCTCACCAAAGCTCTGTGCTCCTCCTGCCTGAAGGGTGTGCCTGCCACAGCCTGATTCCTCCCCTCTCCGGGCTGAGCCCCGAAGCAAGCCCCAGGCTGCAGGGTCCGGTCTCAGCTCTTCCCCCTTCCTGCCTCCCCAGTTCGCTCCCACGGGCCTACCTTGAAATATTTCAATGCACAGATCTCTTAGACATGTATGTGCATGAGCAGAGAATTTTTTGTTGGATTTTAACTGCTCAAAATGTTGAAACATCAAGGGGAGAGGCCAAGGGGCTCTCTCACACCACCATTGCTCTGATGTCACTCGAAGAGTGGTTTTTCTTGATTTACTAAGGTCTGTGATAATGTTTTCATTTAAAACCTTTTTTATTGTTATGAACAATTCTTTTCGATCTGGTTTATTAGTTTTGGCCTATAGTCCTGATAGTATTCCACTGTTTGTAGAGTGTTATTTTTATTTTACTATTTCCATTTTAAATTTGCTTTGTCATTTTCTGTAGCTATTAGGAAAGTAATGCATCTCTTTTACATTTGAAAAAAAAACAAGGAATTTACTTGTCTATATGTTAATTATCTTGAAGCCTAAAGGAGAGGAGATAGATACATTAAATTAAAACTCCACTGCCTAAGCAATGAAACGCAGAAACTCATCTAGCTGGCACCCATGAACCCCAGACTGGATACTGCTTTTTGCCTTCAATTAGTGAGGTGATGGATGGTGGCATTTCACAGGCAATGATGAGCAACTTATGAAGTCTGGATATCTGCAAGTAATCTCTATCTACAAATAACCCTCCAAACCTTATTGCAAAGATAAAAATCTGACAACTGAATTTTTTTTCAACATAGATCAGAATTTATATTCTTTTTTTCTCCATTCAAAGACTTTAAGAACAGTTTCAGCCTCTAGTTATATCATAAAAGTTCTCAAATTACTATGACTTAGAACCCTCCATTTCAAATACATGATCAACCAAATCTTTTCTTGGAAACCCTTCTCGCTAGGTCCTCAGTCCAGGACTATTTTCACAGCTAAGACGTTTGCCGTTTTCTGGCAAAGGTCATGCACTCTGGGTCCTAGCCATCGCCACTTATCTCTGGTCGTGTGGAACCCAGCTGGTTTGGAGCTTCAGCATACAGTTTACCGCTCTGCATCTTTCATTCACTTTAGTTCACTTAATGTTCACCATGGTGTTTCTTCTTAAAAATTGTCTTATCTATCGGTCCCTTCTCCATTGAAGGAGGGAGCACAGTGGATTCAGGTACATATTCAGTTTCTAGACCATGTACCACAGGGTATTTTTGTAGTCTCAGTGGGGGAAATGAAGTAAAATTTTAACTCCCAAACATATACTGAAGTTACTCCATATGGATAGAGACTGTGTCCACAGTCTAGTAATGGAGGAAATATTACACGCAGGAAATGAAGCAAGAGCTGGTTCTCAGTACTGCAATATGCACTCGGTGTCTCGTGCAAGACTTTAGAAAAGAAAGACAAACATTTTTGTTTGTCTCATTATTTTAGTAAATCTTTAACTTTGTTGGTCTGCATCTTGCTGCTTGGTTCATTGCAAAAAGGGGGAAAAAATGGCCCCTTCAAAGCTCACGTGTTAACACAAAGCTCATTCATCCAGAAGTAGTGATGTAATGAGTGCCTGGGGACGAGCTATCCGGAAATGCACAGATATTACATTTACTCCTTTTTAAAGATAATTCAGATCTACTTGATATAATTGGGAGAGAAAAGTATGAAGAGGCTTTGAAATTCTGTCAGTAAGATAAATGGTTTAAGCAAAGATCAATTAGGAGCCATCTAGAGTACTTAGTGCTCCAAACAGTTGTCTGAGAACAGGCAAGTACATAGAATGAAGCTATGAAATCCACCAGGAACAATACAGTAGGTTGGCAAAGACAAGCAAGCCAATGCTGAGAAAAGCTGAATAGTTTTACTAGTGACAGAATATCTAATCAAACTATACAATTCTCTTTCCCTTCGAACACTTTTTCTGGCTACCTTTTTCTGTTAATATGGGCTCAAGAGCAGGTAGGCATCCACCTAGGGAAAGGATGAGAATATCTTTAAACGAGTGATGTGAGGGGGAAGTGTACATGCGTGGTTTGGAAAAACAGTTTGAACTACTATTTTAGAAATATGAAATAAAAAATCAAAGTTCTACTAAACATTTCAGATAGTTGAGAATATATAAAATATAGAATTATAAAAATTATTACCAATCAGTGAGATACCCCTACACAACTATTTGACTGTCTAAAATCCAAAACACTAAGAACACCAAAGGCTGATGAAGACATGGAGCCATAGGAACTCCCACTCACTGCTGGTGGCAACACCAAATGGTACTCACTTTAGAAGACAGTCTGGCAGATTCTTACTAAACTAAATATGCTCTAACCATAAAATCCAGTGTTGGGAACCGCCCTGACTGGTATCAGAAGCTGTAACCCCCACCTAGGCTAAGGCTAAGGGAACGCCCTTGGAACCGTAAGCCAGCAAGGAGACAAAAGCTTATCTTCCTGGCAGGAATGCTACTTCTGCTGCTTTATTCATGACTGAACCCCAAAAAGCTTGGTCAGTTAGCCAAAGACGAGTAAGATTCCCCACGGGGGGAACGACCTAAGACAGGCACGATCACTTTGGGAGGCCCCCAAAAGAAGGACTTGGGGGGCTGCAGCAAAAGGGGGTGATGGACCCTCGCTCCTCAGCTTTGACATAGCCTGAGTTCTCAGCGTCTGAGAGAAAACCTCCTTGTCTCCCAGTTGCCGTAGTTCCCTTGCCCCACCTAAGCCTGAAACAATGACAGGGTGGTGCAGCTCGGTACTGAGAAGTGCGGATTCCCCAGGGTGATCAGGCCTAAGAAAGAACATGTAAATTACTGTGAAACCTTCTTTGTTTAGAATGCTCTCAGTTGAATGAGAAGGGTCTTAGGAGGAAGTTATTTTGTTCCTCAGTCTTACAGCTCTTTGACCCCCCAACTCAATAGACGGGCAGAGTTCTTTGTTTTCTATGGTTCCTTACTTCCCCCTAATGAGTACTGTACTTTACCTGAATTATTATGCAGAATGAGCCCAATAAAAGCAGGTATGGACTGTAAATCGGCATGCTCACCACTGGGGGGGTGGCCATTTCGTCCCTACTTCCCCACAGAAACTAGTTTGTCTCTGTGCATGTGTTGTTTTTTCTCACGTGTTTATCGTCGAGCCATCCACAGCGTTCCGTGGTCACTGCTGGCCGGTGACCCACGCGCAACAATCCAGTAATTGTGTTTCTTTGTAGTTACCCAAAAGAGCTGAAAAATTATAGTCACACAGAAACTTGCCCATGTATAGCAGCTTTTTATATAATTGTCCAAGCTTGGATGCAACCAAGTTATCTTTTTCAGTAGGTGAGCGGAAAACTGTGGTATGTCCAAGCAGTGGAATATTACTCAGCACTGAAAAGAAATGACCTGTCAAGCCATGAAAAGATGTGGGGGGAACTGAAATTCAGAATACTAAATGAAAGAAGCCAATCTGAAAAGGCTACATACTGTACGATTCTATATACATTAGAGAAAAGGCACAGCTATGAAGGCAGTAAAAAGATCAGAGGTTAGTTAGTGGAAGGGGCAAAGATAAATAAATGGAGCACAGACATTTTTAGAGCAGTGAAATACTCTGTATGATGTTCTAATGGATGCGTTTCATTGTATGTTTGTTCAAACCCAGAGAACGTACAATACCAAGAGTAAACCCCACTGTAAACTATGGGCTCTGGGTAATAATTCTATGTCAATGTAGGTTCATCAGCTGTAACACATATGTACTGTGGTGGGGGATCTTGATCATGGGGAGGCTGTGCATGTGTGGGGCAGGGAGTATAGAGGAAATCACCATACTTTCCTCCTCATTTTGCTGCGAACCTAAAACTGCTCTGAAATCTTGATTTAAAAATTATTTTTACCATTTTTAAAATATTAAAATGATAATTCACTACATAAAATAAAATGATGCATTAAATAACCATGCGCCAATACAAAGGAAGAAGCCTAGTATGTGTGTGTGTGTGTGTGCACAAGCATGCACACACACAAAGCACAGTGGTCAGTGTTCTGCCTGCCTGAGGCAGAGCAGGCACTATTCACCTGCCACTGCTCAGGTGTCTAATCAACTTGTAGCGATTTACACACCAAGGTTCACTGGAGAAATTATAATGCCCTCTAACTCCAAACTAGTTGTCCTTTTCTTTATTGAGTTATGCAAAGAGTTAAATTGCTCATGGCCATCATTTCAGGTCATATTCTGATTACTGAGTAAGTCCATTGTCTTACTTTACATTATTATGTATTCCCTTTTATTCCCATACTCCAATACTATCCCTATATAACATCTATTGTAAGTTGTTCAATCAGTATATTTTTTGGATATGTTGTTCCAAGTGTATATGACTGTTTGGTGGACATGTAATCCACAGCCCTACCAAAGTATAAAACACTTCAGTCACACTAGAATGTTAACCCATGGTTTCTGTCTGTCAGTATAATGTCTGAGCTGTTCATCTGTGTTGTAAGTATTATCAGTAGTTCCTCCTTTTAAATTTTGTTCTGGTGAGAACACTTCACATGAGACGTAGCCCTCCACAAACCTGTAAGTGTAAAATACATTGTAGTCAACTATAGATACAGTGTTGTTTCCATCTCTCTAAAGCTAATTCATCTTTCTTAACTAAACCTTTATGCCCCCTGATTAGTAACCCCCATTTCTCCCACCTTCCAGCTGCCAGTAACCACCACTCAATTCTTTGGTTCTACAAATTTGATGTTTTTAGATATTTTATTTAAGGGGAGTCATGCAGAATCTGTCTTTCTGTGCTGTCTTATTTCACTAAGCACAGTGTCCTCAAGTTTCAAGTTTCATCCATGTTGTCACATATTACAGAATATCCTTCTATTTTCAGAAAGTGTGTATATATCCCATTTTCTTTATGCATTCATCCATCAATAGATATTTAGGTTGTTTCCACATCTTGCCTATCACAAATAATGGTGCAATGAACATGAGAGTGCCAATACCTCGTTGAGATCCTGATTTAAACTGGGGGGAGGAGGTTTGAGAATGCCAGATCATATTTTTACACTATTTTTAATTTTTTGAGGCCTCCTCTATTCTGCTGTCAGTAGCATCTGCCCCATTTTGCTTCCCCACCAACAATTTCTCCACAGCCTCACCTGCTGTTCAGTCTTCTGTTTTTTTGATAATAACCATCTTGGCGGGTGTGGGGTGATGTCTCATTGCGGCTGTGATTTGCATTTTCCTGATGATGATGACTCAGCGTGTTTCCATATACTTGTCAGCTATATTATGTACTCTTTGGATAATTGTCTATTCAGGTCTTTTGACCATTGTTAACTGGATTATTAGTTTTTTCCTATTCAATAAAAGGAGTTCCTTATACATTTTGAAGATTAACCCCTTGTCAGATAATAACTTTTGCCAATATTTTCTCCCATTCCATAGGTTGCTTTTTATCCTGTTGATTATTTTCTTTGCTGTACAGAAGCTTTGAGGTGTGATGTAGTCCCAAACGTTTATTTTTTGTTTCGGTTGCCTGCATTTTTGGTTCCTTATCCATGAAATGATTGGCAAGCCCAATGTCATGAATCTTTCCCCCTGTATTTTCTTCTAGGAGTTTTACATTTGGGGATTTTTTTAAATGTCTAATTCATTTTGAGTTGATCGTTGTGTACAGTTTAAGATAAGGGTCCATTCCATGCTCCAAATGCTATCCTCTACTATAAGGTCACATTCTATTGTATCATCTTCTTTTATTGATTCCAGCATGTATATCCATTTTTTTGCTGATACCTGGGCTCCTTCCATATGAGTAAATCATCTATGTAAATTTTTGTATAAAATTTCTGTGATAATGTTATTTTGTATCCCTTGGATAAGTACTTAGAAGAGGAACTGCTGGGTAGTATGATTGTGTGCATTTGATATTATTTAAAAATCACTAAAAATATTTAAGTTTTCTGATATTTTATACTCCCAGTAGAAAAGTATGAGAATCACTCTACTTCCAGTTAATGATGACAGTTGGCATTATCAGTCTTTTTTGATTGGTGTACATTGACATACAATATCCTATTAGTTTTAGGTGTATGCCATAGTGATTCAACATTTATATGCATCAGAAAATTATCCCTATGATAAGTCTAGGTACCTTCTTCCTAAGTATCATTTTCTTATTTTGAGGTCACCCCTTAACTGTAGAATTATTTCAGATTTGACTATATGATTAGTGGTTGAACATTCTTAAAATAAAGTATCTTAAAATATTCCTCCAAAAACCTACTTCAAATTCCTGTGAAATGTCATTTTTATATATCTCCCCAAGTAAATTTATTCCATTTTTTCTGAGACAAATATTGTACCTTTCCATGTTTTTACGACCACTTAGATTTATTTTGTGTCTTTTCTCTAAAGAATTCATGTCATTACTCTTGCAGATTTAACTAAAAATAAGACCCACTAATAATTGGATGCAATAAGATATAGTCTATTTTATTTTTCTTTTTATATACTAGTTAGAGTTTTGAATTTTTCATCCAGCCAAATCCTGCCTGGCTGCCTCTTTGGTTGTAAATCAGACCCTTTCAGATCCAGCATTGCTCTGATGAGGCCTTGAGAGCACTCACAGTTATATTACTTACAGAATTGCACTCCAGTGTAATGTCAGAACGAGACACCGCGAAGTGCGCCATAATTTACCATAAAGAAATAACTCCAGCAATAAACCGTATTTAGTGTTAGGAAGGAGGAGAATAACAGGACAAACTAAATAAACATCATCACCACACAGCACATTAGATGACATTTTTACAGCAATGTATAAAAATGACTTTGCAGGGTCCTGATGGGGACTCACAGCCGAAGTTTCTTCTGTGAGCATAAAATCATCTTGCTGTCATAAAAATCTGTTGCACGTCTCAGGAAAGTTGCTTTTTGAGAAATAATGTAGAGATGCTCTCGACTTACGATGGGGTTACATCCCGATAAGCCCATTGTGAGTCGAAAATATCATCTCGAAAATGTACTTAGTGCATCTAACCTACTGAACATCTAGCTTAACTTAGCTGCTTTAAGTGTTCTCAGAGCACTTACCTCCCCTCGCGGAGCAAAATCTTCTTGCTGCTGCTGTTCAGCATTATGAGATGATGCCACAACATGTGTTGCCAGCCCGGAGAGCTCAACATCAAAATGTGAAGTCCTGTTTCTACTCAGTGCATATATCACTTTCACACCCTTGTAAAACTCAAAAAATGTGAAGTTAAACCTTCCTAAGTTAAAGACCTTCTGTATGTAATCTGTTCTCACATGAATGTAAATATTTTTAGTTAAAACCCAATAAAAACAAATCACAATCAATAATGGAATCGATTAATGAGTGATAAATTAAATTATTAATTAAATTGTTTGCAGAACAATTTTATTAAGTCCTTATAACATTCAGATTTATATGATTAAATGCATGGAGGTAGAAGAATTAAAGTGTAATTTAATAATCTATAAATAAAGATAAGCAGGGAAAATAAATATCCAACATAAATTTTGTCAGTGAAAACAAAGGACAAAACAACTCTTTTACAGAGTAATCTTCATGATCAGATATATATAAGATTATAATACTAGATATATATAGTACACAGAAGAAATAAATATATTTAAATGCATCACCAAGCTACAAAGGTAGTGAAAAAACTACAGAAGACTAAAAGGAAATGGAAGTAAAAATTAAGAAGCAAAGTAAGTGTGTCAGATTCAGCTTTTATTCTGTAAACTTCTGCCAAATTGTGAGATGCATTGAACTTTCCCCTCTCCTTTGGACGGCATGAGCTAGAAAAAAATAAGATTCTAATACGTCATGAGTGGTCAAATATGACTTGTCTGATGAATTTGGCACCCGAAGACCACGCTTTTACTAAGAGAATGACTGAAAGATAAACCCATTATGACTTGGAGTGGATGCTGATTGGAGGTGAGATGGCCATGAAACAGATCATTTCAGAAACGGTGTCCCAACAGTTCAGAAATAACTGAAGTGAAGAAGAATGAAGGCTAGTACAGGCTCATACATGACTCCCATAGGGGCTAGTGAGGGGCGTGGTCGGGGGGGGGAGGAACGCTGGACAGAAGTAGCCATGAGAAGCAACTTTGATACCTACTCCCCCTCCCCCCTCCATTGCACTCAAGATACTGAAGGAAAAGAGCCATCACTTCTAGTATTGCAGGAGAAAGGGTAGAATCAAAGGACAATCTGACTTCAATTCAAGAAAGAACGTACAAGGAACTTTTGGAGATAAGGCCTAAGATACATGGCTTCTGGCTAATTGTTAGTCATGAGTTCCAGAGAACGCAAGGAAAATTTGAGAGATTAGGGAACTGTGGGAGATTTGATCAGAGACACATAGGCATGAACTTCTGGGTGAGGTAGGATGGGGGATAGAGAGGAGTCTGCAGCTTCTTGTAAGATTTAACTTATATAAGCATGAAAGGCAAGCTGGAGTATGGGTGATCTCCTGGGCAGGATAGATATACTCTACTTCTCGAGACCTGGTAGGCCCTGGAACAGGACAGGGCGTTGTATACCTCTGGGCCTGCACACATGCCGTCCTGTCTACAGAGAACGATTTTCACTGTCATCCTTCCAGAAAGGCCATTCCTCGTCTAGTGTGACCTTTTCACCATTAGTCTCTGACAGAAAACAATATTTCTTCAGAATAATCACCAAAGCGATAATTTCTGGTTTACATGTTTACCTGTTTTTGTCTCTCCCACTACAGCATAAGCTCCAAAGTGGCAGGAAAATGACATGTTTGGCTCATTAATGTAGTGTCAGCAGTTAGCACAGTCCATACACAGCACATGATAGGCACTCAGATTGCCAGCTGAGAGTTTTTGGTTTTGTGATGGGGTAACACAGCACTACTGAAGGACAAATGTGGCTGGGGAAAGAAAGACAGGGAGTTTTATAGGGGTCTCATTATGAGTTTGGGGTCTGTCTAACGCCTTGACTTGCATTAAGAATCTCACCTTATGAAACAGATCTAAAAAGTAAATTCAGATATTGGAATCATCCGACTCTCTGATACAGTGAAAGCTGTGGGAATAGACGAAGAAATAGAAGGATATAATAATACAGAAATAAAAAACGAAGAGACACAAAGTGAAGAAAGACATTTCTGAGGAGATGAAATGTAATCAGGTAGGAGTAGAACTACAGCCAAAGAATTACGTGTTTCAAGAAGAAAGATACAGTAATGCTGTCACGTGGGAGCAGGAGAGGAGGGGGAAATGGCCCCCGGATTTTTACAATCCAGCGGTTGTTAGTGGCTTTAGAGAATCAGCACTTTCATGGCACTGTGGGAGTGGCAGCCTAATTTTAGAGAGTCATGCAATAAAGGGAAGGTCAGGACATAAAAAGGGTAAATAAAACCACTCTTTCAAGGTGATCGACTGTGTAGTGAATAAGAAAATAAAGGCAGCAAGAAGAATGGTGCTCAAGGACAAAAAGGTGTGTTCTTGTCTTTTGTTTTTAGATCCAATAGACTTGTAATGTGTATCAGAGAAGGTAGTGATTTTCAACTGGTGTGCCTCAAGAATTTTTAAAACATGCAATACCTGACTATTTAGTCACGGGCACTGACCTCTTTTCTTTTAGATTGTCATATAAAGAAAAATGACAAGAGTTAACATAACAATAGCCATCTTTGTGAATGAATCAAAATTATTCCTATTTTTTGTCATAACAGCAAACACTATAATATATTTTTGTTGTTCCACAGAATTGCTGAATTTTATTAATTAACTTATGTGTGCCATGAGATGAAAGCAGCTGAAAATTGTTGAGCTATGGGGAAGGGCCACTGGCAAGGAAAACTTAGAAAATATAAAGGAAATAAGGGATCATTGAAGGATTATTGTCTGCAACCTTGAGAAGAGAGTTGAATGAATATTCATGAGTATAAGTAAATGTAGTAAATGTGTAGGGGGCATCAGATATTAGGAGCAAAGGCATCTATCTCATCTTTGTGGGGGCTTACACTGTTTAAGAACGTTAAAAGAATGTTAAAAGAATGATGGACATTTAAAAGAATTTATATCAGAAAGAGAGAAGGACTTAGGATAGAAAAAGTAAGCAAAATGATCTCTCCAAAGCACCGAGGCCCCTTGAAGACGGAGACCACCAACTTGTAACAGCACAAAACGGCACAAAAATGCATGCCTATGTATGCTCCCTCTCACCGTTCAGTCCGCTGAGGTAAAAAGTAGCACACAGAAATGAAGAAAGAGTTAATCTTGGATTGCAAGTCTGTTAGGCAAAGGTAGAAGAGTCATTTGAGGAAGCAGAGATAAAGGAGACTGCTTTTATAAAGATTTTTTCAAAGAGCTAATAATATAATTTAATGGAATTTGTCAAAAAATGAAGAGTTAAAGGGAAAACATACAACAAGCAGGTTTTAGAGGAAAGATAAAGGCCTGCTTGGATTTGCTAGTTTTCAAATGTCTATTATACATGCGAGTCAAATACATGATTGGACACAGAAGTCTGACTTAAAAAGAGAAACGGGCTGTGGTATCCATGTGGATTTGTCAGCGTTGGCATTAAAGAAGGCCAGAATGATGTGATCACCCAGGGGCCAGCACAGCTAATGAGGAAAGAGAACCAAAGACTGACCCTCGGGGCCCTGGAGCACCGAGAGCTGGGAGCCATGAGGAAGGCTCAGACAAGGAGAACGAAGAGTGTGGTGTATGAACTCTAAGGAGAGCCCCAAGGTTCCTTCTCCCTGGTGTACGTGGCCTGCAGGACCCAGCCCCCTTGACTGCAGCGGGGGCTTGGATATGATGGAGCTTTACTCCCAGGGTTAGGTTTTATCACATGGCAAAGGCAAAGGGAGTGAGCAGATGTAATTAAGGCCTCTAATTGGTAAACTGAGAGTTAATGGATGACATAGGCCGAGCCTAATCTAGCCAGCACTTTAGTAGGAGGTCCAGGCCACCTCTGGAGGAAAACTATATTCAGGAAGAGACTGAAACTGAGAGTTCCCTACTAGCCTTGGGTAGAGAGGGGGTTGTTGTAAGAGGGCCACATAACAAGGACCTGAAAACAACCATAAGAGTGAGAGCAAACCCAGGCTGAGAACCAGCAAGCGTATGGGGACCTCAGTCACAGAGCCACGAGGGAGGAGTTCTGCCCACACGAATGAGTGTGCAAGCAAGTGTGTCCCCAGTCCACCCTCCAGATGAGGATGCAGCCCAACCAACATTGTAGATTCAGCTTCCAGACACCCTCAGCTAGGTTTCTGATCTACAGAAATTGAAAGGTAATAAATGTGTGCTATTTTAAGCCACTAAATTTGCAGTGATTTGTTATGTAGCAGTGGGGAAATAATACAGGAAGTGATCGATGAGTAGGAGAAAATAACGAGCAAGAGTTGTTCTGGAAGCCAGATGATTAAAGAGGGGAGAGTAAGGGACTGCGTTAAATGCTCCTGACAAAGGCAACGTGTCAGACCGGGGTACTGGTTATCGAATTGACTAAAGAGGGAATTCTGGAATGATAGTATAATTCAAGAAAAAGTTTGTGGACAAACCAAAGAAGTGAGTGACATTCATGGGAGACAAAAGTGTGAGGGTTACCAAAGTCAATAAATGGCTAAAATTAAATTGTCAAATCTAGCACTCGGCATGTGGGTACACGTGTGTAAGCATGTCCATGGGGTGTGGGCATTTCGGACCAAATGTCTGAATGTGGTGCTTTGGGTGTCTGCCTGTCATTCAGAGCATTGTCTCATCTTCAATTCCTACCTAAACTCATGAATAATTAAAAGGACCTTCTTACCCTGCGGTATTCCCAAAATGACATAAAAAATGGGGGGAATCTGACCAAAACATCCACAAATGAGAGTTGTCACTATAGTTAATACTTGGTGTGTTCTACACCAAAGGGGTGAATCTTGGTGTGTTCCCAAATGGGGGGAATCTGATAAAACATCCACAAATGAGAGTTGTCACTATAGTTAATACTTGGTGTGTTCTACAAATTTCTCCCAACACACACATCACACCTGTAAGCTCTTCTATCATTATCAACTTTAATTTTTCTATAGAGGAACTATATGCACAGTATCAATTTATAGGATAGAAAATAACTTGCAGAGGAATAGAAAAATGTCTGTCTCTTCAAATTAAGGAGTACTGCATTATATGTGTGTGCTACATTCAATTAATTGGACATTTATCATACAGCAAGTTTCACACACACACAGACATACAAAACAAAAGCATCAAGATTTATTACCAACCAGACAATAAACTGCATTAAAGGAGCTAAAGAAATGTGTCATTCTGTCATTACTAACAGGGTTGATGCTAATGCATTTGTTTTCCGAAGCAAAAATAGTTTATTGTCAAGACTGGAGAAAAAACTCAGAGTAAAGCCAATAACTCTTTTACTCTTCTTGAGTTGATTTCTTTTGAAGATTAATAAAAGTGTAGAGATATTGACTTTATCCTCTAATAATCATCCCTTCTGCAGTGTTTCAGAACGTCATCACAACTGCAGGAAAGAAGAGTAAGAACAAGTTAAATGCTCTGTATGCCCATTTCTGTAGCACCAGTAGTAACTATTTCTGATTGTGTGCCTACATTTACACAGCAGTCATTTACATTTTCAGCATTGCTGGAATCGTTCTTTTAGTATAAGAAGGCGATACCAGTGAGTTTCAGAACGGCTATGCCTTAATATGAGTGTACTCAAGAAGAGCAAAATATCAAATCCACGGAAATCTGGTGTTCAATCTAGAAAGAGAAGCAAATGTTATCTTTGTTCTGAGAACTGTTTCTCACATCAAATTGGGTTCCCTAGAAAATAGTGAAACTCATTTTTGGAGATCTATTCCTGTGAATCAGTAAAGCACATGCCTCTTCTTGTCATCACGGAAGATGTAGACAACATTTCTATGAGTTGCCAGGCCATGGAGAGAAGACACCAGTGGAGGAGAAGTTATACTAAAGTGAATACCCCCAATCTCTTCTTCAGTGTTCACTATTGCAAAGAGGAAGTTTGCACTAGTAGCACAATAAATACATTTCATTAGAGTTTATGTAAAGCAAACTATTTCTTTTTTTTTTAATGATTGTCATCTGGCCTTGGGAAAACATAACAGTTTTCATCTTGCTGTTGGCTGGCACAGAGAAAAAGTGTTGGTATGGGTTAACTTAGTCTCATAGTAAGTGGGAAAAATACCTTTTTTTCTCCTTGAATGCTAAGATTAATACTATACATGTTCATAATACATAAGATGATATAAGAATAGTATTATAAGAATAGTTTTGGCTTTTGATGCAGTAGATTATGTCAGTGAAATTGAGAAGATTTAGAGAAAAAGATCCTTTGTCACTGAAGAACCATTTGTAGGCAACGGTATCAGCCATGCTTCCACCAGAGAGAGAGGCAGAGATCAGCCGTCTTACTAGACCGTGGGGCTGGGAGTTACCAAACCTGTGTGGAGGACCAGCGCTCGGGCAGGAGCTGAGGCTGGGGTCTGCACAACCAGCGGTTTCTCCTTCCTCCGGAAACCTCCGTCTCCTAAGGTCTTTCAACAGATCGGATGAGGTTCACCCAGACTGTCGAGGATAACATCCTTTACCAAATATCAGCTGATCATAGGTGTTACCCACCCCTATAAAATGCCTTCACAACAACAGTGCTTAAATTGAATCACTGGGCACTGTAGCCTAGCCCTGCTGACACACAAGATGGACCATCACAGCAGCCAGCACTGGTACAAGGCACTGTGCTAGCAGAAGGAAGTGTAGGCTGGACAAGCCCTCCAGGGTCTGAGAATCTAGTGGAGAGAATCATGTTTAGAACAGGACAGAATAAAATGTATTAGAAAAATGCATAGGCATCTGTCATTTCAAATCAGATTGGAATGTAAGGTGTAATATAAAACTATCATATGCCTAGTACAAAAATAACGCACAGAGGAAAAATATTCTGAATAGCACCTCTGACACATTCAATTGGTACCTGATAAAAGAAGCATCACCGACCAATCCAAAATGGGTAAGATTATTAAAGAAGCTGTGCTGGAAAAATTGGGTCCCTGGGAAAAAAGCTAGTTTGACTCTGTTAAGCAAAATAGAGGTTCATGTTGTAGTAAATATGCGTTTATTTAAGCAAAAAGAATTGCCACCTGGAGACACAGATTCAGGTAGTAAACCCAAACTGAGCTCTGAAAAAAATAAAGAGAGGCTGGGTTTATAAAGGCAAACATCAGACGATGTAACTCTTTCATGCAAATGAAGGGTTGCTAGCTAGATTAACAGGGATTGGTTGGTTCCAATATGCAAACAAGAGAGACAGTAAGTAACTACAAGGAAGGAAGTAAAGTCTGTATGTGTCCATGTAGCAGTTGATCCAGGATGTTTATGGCTCAGCCTTGAGATTAACAGTTTTTGCAACTCAGTAGCAGCTCTGAAAACAGGTAGAAGATGTACATACCCCATTTCCTCTGTGCCCTCCTGACTCTATTTAAAGTGACACTTTTAGCCATGCTTATTCTATTTTATTCTCTCCATTATCAACTCTATACCCCAAATTTGATTGGAAGTGTTTTGAAAAGCCTGTGAAATGTGAAAATCCTGATAAAATGGTCAAGCAGGCAAACCCCCCATACAAAACCAAGTCTTCACCACCACCACTACAGATGTTCAATAAAAGGAACAACATAAAAATAAATAAAAGCCTGACTCACTACTGAAAATTAGCAGGGTTGCTCTGCATTCCCACAAACATCAAGGAATCGTTGCTGCAAAAGCACATAAGGGGTCGGAATGAAAGAGGCAATGAGTCCACAACAGCTAAGTAACAAAGGCTCCTCCCAAAGCCACATACCAAGAAACACTAAGACGGGATTCCAAAGCCCTCTATTTCAGAAGGTTGAAAGCATCCAGTGGAAGGGCACTTAATAATGAGCAAGAAGAAAGCAACTATGGTATATTATTTAGGGCTTCCTCCTTTCCTGGGTCCCTGCAGCAAAGATGTCACAGACTCGCCTAACAAGTACATGAGGGAAAACAAAGAAGAGAAGTGATAAATTGGATACAGAAGAGCTGTTAGAAGGTTTAAAGAATATTTTGTGAAACTCTAAGCTAACATATTAAGAAATATATATCAGATGATTGAATTTTCTAACCCAAATGGTTCGACACTAACCCGATAGCATGAAAAAGAACCGAGGTTGACAAAAAATGTTAATTCCAAGAAGTGCATAAAACCTAGACAGTTTTAAGTAGAAATATTTTCCCAGAGCTTAGAAATAGAAGAAAAATGCCTCAATTAATTTTTAAATAGTTTTTGGGACCAGAAAAAATGGTCCATTATCAAAATCTATATTTAACTTTGCCAGGATTTTCTAGATAATTCTATAAGACAAGATAAATACAGAGAAGTAATTTTTTTTGTTTGTTTGATGTCAATCACTTTACTTGAAAATTCAATTAGTGACTTAACATTATGATTCTTTTCTTACAAAGGGTAACCGATGAGGCCTAGAGCGGCCACCACACCTGCTAAAGCAACCGCAGTGACCACTGTTTTAAATCCCACTAATTTTGCAAGCAAAAGAGGATACAGTAGTCCCACCTTATCTACGGCTTCATTTCCCACTTTTTAAATTACCCACAGTCGACCAGAGTTCAAAAATAGTCAATGGAAAGTTCCAGAAAAAAAAAGCATGTTTTAAATTTAGGGCTGCTCTGAGTAGGGTGAGGAAATCTCAAGTGACCCCACCTAAGCACCTCCCAAAGGCCCTACCTCCAAATACCGTCCTTCATACTGGGGGTTCGTGTTCCACACGTAAATGTCTAAAATTGTCTAAAATTGTTAATACCTGCTGTCGTCATGGTTTCAGCTAGACGTACATTCCCAGAAGCTGTTGGTGGGAATGTGAACTGGGAAACTGTCAGAAAGCAGGTTGGCCGTCTGTCTCTGGAGAGTCGACTGGGCATCCTTTTTGTTACAGCAAATCCCTTTCTAGGAATGTACCTTAAGACAACAATAATAAACGAGATGAAAGATTTTCATAAGAGAACACTCCTGTAATGGTATTTATAATAGCAAAGATATAAAAGTTAAAATGTCCAACAAAAGAGATAAGGTGAATATGATTATAATGGAGACCAATACTGGAATAATAATCAATTCTTAAAAGTAACCTTTATGTACAGTATTTGACAAACTTCTCTAATGACTTTTTTAAGAAAGAGAGAAGAAAGGAGAGAGAGAGAAACATCAATTTGTTGTCCCTCTTTTTTATGCATTCACTGGTGGATTCTTATATGTGCCCTGACCGGGAATCAAACCCACAGCCTCGGCGTGTTGGGACAACACTCTGCCAGCTGAGCCCCCGGCCAGCGCTCCAATGACACTTCTTAGATAAAAATGAAACTAGGATATGGCATTCCTTTTGAAACACTGGGATCCAAATTGTGACTGAGTAGTAAATTGCACATGAAAACACTTGAAAATGATAAGAGTATTTATCCCAGAGTGATAAAACTATAAAGCAACTTGCATTTTTGTAATACCATTTTTGGTAGTTTCATATTTTTTACAAGGAAGATGTTTTACTTTAATAAATCAGAAAATCAATGATACAATCAGAATTATTAATATTAAGATGAATTTTTCTTCAAAACTCAAAACTTGAGAATGCAGCAGGTTGTTGGGAAAAAATTGAATCTTCATTTTCTCAGCGCTTATCTGATTTCTAATAGCTACTTGTTTATTTCTCTTTGTCTCGCTTCTCTTTTTACTCAACAAGATTTTAATTCAGTATCTCAATAATTTTGAAAAATGTTTCATTTTTTTAAAAATGCCCTTTTTTATCCTAAGCTTCCTTTGGTTGATATTTTTTTAATCAGTCCAAAACCCTGCTCACGTGCATAATGGCACACTCTTTATCTTCTCTTTGAATCCCAGTAACAAAAAATTAACTTTTTACATGTATGCTGATTTTTTATAATAAATAAGTCAGTGACTTCAAATTTTGGTTTTACCAAGTGGAATCATGAAGAAGAAAATTAAAGGAGAAAAGTTGTTTTAGTTGGTATGAAAAATGCAGTGTCTGGTACAAATAACACTGCTTTTTTATTACAAAATCTTTTATTACAAAATCATAAGCATGTAATTCTGTATTGTAACAACATCACACTCAAGCACACTATATGACTTGTTAGGTGAAATGTTCAAATTAAAAGTATAAATTATTACACCCATATCATTACCCTACCAATCACACTCAAGCAGGTCTTACTTCCGCCAGACCCTGTATATTTTAATAATCAGAACTCCATAGCAATCAGCCTATGGAGTCCTGTAGCTAACCTCTGATAAAGGTACTAGTATTAGCTTCAGTGTAGAGGTGAGGGATCTGAAATATGTAAACAGAGGGTTTACACATTTGCTCTTGTTTGCTCAGCAGTAAGGGGTCGTGCTGGAACTCAGTTGTAGCCAACTTTGCCCCCACGTCTCCACATTTGGCCACCACACAAGGCTCTCGTCACACCAAAACCAGCGATGGAATCTCCCATAAGTCTTCAAGAACTGAGCCTTTGGGAACAAAAGAAAGTTGCATCCTCCTTTATTACAGCTAAAGGAAATAAATTGCTCACATGTTGATACCATCAAAGAGAGTCTCTAGCTTTTACTTTGAGTGGATTTGCTGTGGTACATTAGATAACTTTGCCAGAATTCAATAAAGGGAACGGCAGAGGGAATATCAGATTCAGAATTCACATAGTTTGGTCAGTGGCAAGAACAATAATAAAACATTTTATCACCTTAAGATGTGAATACTCTATCACATCAAGATATGCATTCATGACAGAGTGTGTGTGTGTGTGCCTGGAGACGCTGTGTATCTGTCTGCTGAAGTAGGAATCCGTCATCCAGCTTCACTCTCAGACTTGCAAAGATGCTCTAGGCAAAGGGTGCCGTTTCAATTGATGTGCTTGTTACTTTATAACAGCATATTTCTGTGCATTGCCCAATCTTTTGGAATTAAGATAGAACACAGTGCAAAAAAGATACAATACTCAGTAAAATGTCCATAAAATCGTCCAGCTGCACCGCAAGCTGCTTTTATGATTCTCAAAAAACAACATCAGATTCACTGGAGCAATGAAACAGTTGCACTCACACAACTGCCATTTGTTGAGGTGAGGTAAGTGATCCTTCAGACTCACAGAGCAACGTGTCACAAGTCACAAGTCAGCGTAGAGCTGTGCCTGGGTGTGTCCGCACACCGGCCACAGGTTGGCCTGATCATTAGAACCTGGCTGTTGTGCTGGGTGATGCTCAGACCAAGTCATTGCAAAAACAGCCATTTCTGGCAACTCTGACCAGTCCTCCTAAGCATATGCCTAGTGATTTCTCTTTCATTGCAAGGGGCTTAAAATAAGCCATTTCTCTGGCATTTGGGGTGTCCAGGCCATTTCTTAAAGTGCCATGGCATCAGGCTCTCAGAAGTCCTCATATGCCCTTGATAGTCTATTTAGAGTTTGACTGAAATCTAATGATGTTTTACATAGGACTGAGTGACAAGCTCTCATGTGGTTTGGAAAGATGCCAGCAGATCTCTCGGACCACGTCCCATGGATGATGTTGATGTTCTCAGGACAGTTTTACCGTTAGACCCTGGACCTGGTAGCTACCAACTACTCATTTCACAGTGGCCGAGAAGAAAATTTTAAGACCCAGAAAAAAATGGACTCTGAAATATGAAAATAACTAAAATGAAATATTTTAAATTATATAATTTCTGCAAACATAGCATGTCCTCCTGTGATCTTCAACTTGATTATTAATTATACATGAATTACATTTAATTAGTGGTATTGACATATTTTGAATGAAATACAGCATTACAACTGTCCTCAAAATTTGAAAGTGGCTGGTTACCTAAGCCCTACTTTTATTAATTGTAGGCTTATCACGATTCTATACTGTGCTTCTCCAGATGTTAAAATTTACGAGATCATTTAACAAAAGTAATGTAAATCATCAAGGCCTGTAGAAGACATAACTAGTTTAGGTTAAAAATTAACCACTAAACCTGGTCCCTAAAACCAGTTGAACAAAGACAATGAGAATAAAATACTTTTTTGAATATTCTACTACCCAGCTAAAACATTTTATTGGATGCTGAACCCTACACGGGATTTTTATAGCTCCCCAGCCAGAAACACAACTCTTTTTTTCAATACTCACCTCCATGGTCCTCAACCTCACCTGCACATCAGAATCACATACTGGATTTTTAAAATTGTACATGCCCAGGCCTTGCCCAACACCTTTAAATCAGAATCACAGAGGTAGACTCGGGCATTTACTTACATTCTAAAAAGAATTCACAGGTGATTCTGATGTGCTGCCACTGTGGAAAATGAATAACCTAGCAAGTCAGAATCGCCACGTTTCACTGGTGACTTACCACCCAAATGAACTTCATCGATGTGGGTCGCACTGCTGTAACCAGGCACTGTGTCAAATTATGTCATGTTTTCAAGTGCCACGGCCGTTTTTGTTGCTGCCGTGTTTTAAATGGACTGTTCTCCCCACACCATCAACTGAAAGCAGTATTTTCTGTGAGTCTATGAGATACATCGGTTTCTCACAGAGACTGTACCTCCCCCCAGCAGAGTAAAGAGCCACTGTTTTACTTCTTTGTTGCTGACAAGGCATCCTCAGACAGACGATTTATCTTCCCTGATAGTTGGGGATAGGAGAAGCAAAAGCCTTTCTCCCCACTGAGCCATCAAACCCAAACAAAAAAAATAATTAACTCATCTAATTTCTAAAACAAGAACACATGTAATAAGAAATGGCTGAGATCATAGAATAAAAATGTGGCCTGTTAAAAGGTACATATAGCGCTTTGACCATATTGACTGGAGTCTATTCTCTTATGTTCTACAACCTTGGGTGTTTTCTCTTAATTATCATATTCTGTAAGAATGCTTACCGAGATACAAAAATAACCTTTCTCCAAATTCTAGCACCAAAGTAATGAGGTACTTAAAGAAAAGGAAAATGGTAAGCTGAGAGATTTGTGTTCCTACTAACAGCCTAGCACTGCCAAAATAATAATTTGAAAAGTTTGTGGGGGGTTTTTTTTAAATCTTCTGTTCTAGGTCCAAGGGCTGCTATAACAAAGAACTCCAAACAGGGTGGCTTAAAACAACAGAAAATTAGTCTCTCACATTTCTGAAAACCAGAAACCCAACATCAAAGGGTCAGCAGGTTGGCGTCTTCTGGGTGCTTTGAGCAGGAATCTGGCCTAGGCCCCTCTCCCAGCACCTGGGCCTTGCTGCCAGTCCTTGGCATTCCTTAGCTTGCAGGTTCATCACCTTGAACTTGGCCTTGGTCTCACATGACCTTCCCCCTGGGTGTGTCTCTGTGCCCCCGTCGTCCTTTCTTAGAAACCCACCAGTCACTGGATGCAGGGCCCACCGTAATCCAGGTGACTAACCACATATTGTATCTGAAAAGAGCCAATTCCCAAATTAGGTCACATGCACAGGCTCGGAGGTTAGGACTTAAACATACCTTTTTGGAGACACAATCCAGTCCACAGCACATCCCTTCATTAGTTACACAGTTTCAAAAGAAATCTATAATAAACACCAGATTTTCTAAATCCAGAATACACTCATTGCATGATTTTGTGCTTTCAGAGCTATAAGCAGGCTGGATTTTTCTTCTTTTTGGTTCTCAATGTTATAAATGTTAATGAACCCCAGTCCAGGAAATGGCTTATTTTAAATTTGTCTTGAAAAGCAAGAAGGAAATTCTATGAGTGTCCTTGTTTCAAGCCTCAGGCCTCCATTCTACTGTCTACATATAATGTATATAATATGCACACATACATGTATACACACACACATACATACACACATGTTTGGTTTCTGTCTTTCTTTTCACCTTTATTCCCTTATACTGTAGTATCCTCACTTCTCCACGTGTTCTTGCAATACTAAATGTTCTCAAACTACCAGGAAGCCTGGGGAATCGCTGGCCATAAGCTTAGTCATCTTCAATGGAGGCAGCCAAAATGGAAGATTTGACAGGGTCTCGTTTAACCGACACTCCATTACCTGGAAGCTTTTATATTCGGCAACTGTAAGTAGGACACGCATAACTCCGCCAGCTTTACTCATGGAAGTAGCCCTACTTCCTTTCAACAGAGTGACCTCAGGCCCGCTGGTGTGAATTAGCGTCTGACTGCACCAGGCAGGTGGACGACGCCAGGTGAGCCTGCACCTCCTTTAACTCTCACGGTATCGGCTTAGGTAGAAGCAATGCTATCAGAAAAAATACGGTTTTATTCAATATTGTTAATATAAAATAAAATGGAGATCATTTTGTTTTTAGCCATATCATTGACCAATCAATTCAGAATTTCTTAGATATTTTAATCATTCGTTACTTAGTTTTATTCTGCACAATTGCATGAATGACTTAATAATAATGTATGAATATTGGTTCATTAATTGTAACAAATGTATTATACTATTGTAAGATGTTAATAATAGGAAAAATTGAGTGTGGAATATATGAGAACCTTCTGTACTAACTTCTCAACTTTTCTGTAAATCTAAAACTGTTCTAAAAAATAAAGTCCCTTATAAAAATGTCCCAAATTGCTCCACTTGGAAAAAAGAAACAAGTGCAGACATAAAATCCATTCACCCATATTCAATAGAACATCAGTTGTGATATAGCGAGTTTTCCTTGGCCATTTGAAAACAGAATATGTGGCTATTCTTTATCCATGGATATTCTTTCTTCTTCTAACAATCTAACAATGAAAATATGTTTTATTTTGTTTTTAATATATTTTACTGATTATGCCATTACAGTTATACCATTTCCCCCCTTCACTCCCCTCCACCCTGTACACCCTCTCCCACCCACATTCCCCCCTTTAGTTCATGTCCATGTGTCATAAGTTCTTTATTTTCCAAATTTCCCGTAACTATTCTTGCCCTCCCCCTTGTCTATTTTCTACCTACTATCCATGCTACTTATTCTCTATACCTTTTCCCCCTCTCTTCTCTTCCCACTCCCCTGTTGCTAACCCTCCATGTGATCTCCATTTCTGTGGTTCTGTTCCTGTTCTAGTTGTTTGCTTAGTTTGCTTTTGGTTTTGTTTTAGGTGTGGTTGTTAATAACTGTGAGTTTGCTATCTTTTTACTGTTCATATTTTTTATCTTCTTTTTCTTAGATAAGTCCCCTTAACATTTCATATGAGAAAACCTGTTAAATTATATTTTGAACATACAACTAGCTGAGGGAGATACATAAAAAATCAGAAATTATCCAGGAGATATAGATTAGTAGGTTGGTAATCTAGGTATAGATTAATCTAGATTAGTAGTTTCTGCTATTACTCTATGTCTATTGATTGACAGGCCTCCTAAAAATAATGTTCATTCTCCCCTTATGCCATTTGGGCCTCACTCAACTTCCACCTGAGGAGGCTGTCAAACCATAAAGCAAGTCAATCGTATTGCACCTAAGTTGGAATAGATATCTATTTTACTTAAGTAAAAAGACATTTGTTGAAATAACAACATTGTCACTAAAGATAATATTGAGATGCCTTAGGGAGGCTGCCCACCTTTTTTTTCATGTAAAAATCTGTGTGGAGATATAAAAAAACTAAAGAAAGTGCACAAATAATAAAGTTCAGCTCAGTTGGTTCTTGCGAAGTAAATTCATTCATGAAATAAGCACCTAAGAAACTGAGTGTAAGCAGAGCAAGCCCCAGCACCCGGGTCCAGACAGAAGGCCCAACGGTAACCACAGTCTCAAGTTCTAACAAAATCCGTTAGTTTGGTCTGGTTTTTGAACTACATGTAAATGAAATCATACTGTATTCTTCTGTTTATGGGTTCTTTATCTTGCATTATGGGTCAGCTTTATCCATGTTTTTCATTATTGTTGTTGATCTGTATTCCATCATCTGAATATGTTAACAACTTATGTATCCAGTCTACGGGGCATTTGGATTGTTTCCAGTGGGACTGTTAGGATTACTATTGCTGTGAAGATACTTATAATTGCCTGCTACACTCTTCTTGGCCTTGTTCATTTCTGCAGACCTGCAGTGATACCACTCAGGAAGGGCTATGACTGCATCTTTCTCCATCTAGCCTGTAAGTGATGATACTGGTTCTCTAACTGTAGGCAAGCGAAGAAGATGGATGGTGGTACTGAAGACAGTAGTGGAATAGACTTCAGGCAGCACAGAAAGCTTACCATTAGCAGGTGCCAATACAGCATTGATTAGTGGAACAAGTGAGCATTCAGCATTAAAACCAAAGAGTCCTGAGCAAAGACAAATTCCTGTTCTTTGATGTTTTACCAAGCTATTGCTGCAAAATCTCTTTGGTCTAATAACTAGGCCCATTTCATTTGTTCCAAAGACCATTTTCAAGAGGAATGGGGAGGGGGGTTCCATTTCATCCCAGGTACTAAAAACAGTGGGTTCCAAGTGTTATGTGTGTGTCTCTGTGTGTTTATCCAAATGCTGACCTCTGAAGCCGAATCTTGTAGATTGCTGCATAATGCAGTTGGTCCAATATCTTAATATCAGATAGTGAAAAAGAGTCATAAAAAACAAACCAATAAAAAATGTTCTAAGGCTTCTCATACTATTATTTCCTCTGTCCCCTGCCCTTGACCATGTTCGACCTCTGAATTTCACGGAACCTTGTCCCAAAAGAGAGACAGGTCTAGGCTCATTTTATATATTCATTGCAAGAAGTCCTGAAAGAAAGAAATAATCCTGGGAGGAAGAGTATGCAAAAGGAGACATATCTCTTAAAAAGATGAGGCACAAACATGAAAAATCCCCTAAGATAATGGCCTCGATGTGTATCACGCATTACGATAAATAGTTTGTATCATGGTGCCAGAGAGAAAGGGGCCAAGATAGTGCACCAAATGTCACTATAATGAGCAGGTTTGGGCTCTATGAATTCTTATAGAAACAGTTCTGTGAGCTAGGTTTACATGTGTGACTCATAAAGTACTTTGTGTAATTCAAAGATATTAAGGAAATTCTTAGAATCTCCAAAGCAGGATACTGTCTTTTCCCAGTATTTCCATCAACCCCAAGTTACCACAATGAAGAGAGAGAGTCTCGATGTCAGTTAAACAAATGCTTCACACTGTGTATCTCATTCCTAGTCACTCTTGTGGATGTGGTCAGCCGTCCAGTTATTGGGTGTCTTCCAAATGTTTCCTGATTCCATAATTTCCATTCTTGAGGCTCTAAACTATTTTGACAGAAACAATTCTGTAACTAAGCCCACAGAAAAAATAGTAAAATAACCCCAGAAAAAAATGGGTATGTTTTAGTGTCGGGTATGAACAACAAACAATATGTGAACATAAGCAAACCGTTAGGGGAAATCTCCATCTTTTCTGATCTTCCCGTGTGGATGTAACTGGCACAGAAAATGCATGCTCTGTGCCTTTGCGGACGTAATGCATCAAGTGGATGAGCAGTGTATATCACCAGATGCCACAGCCTTTGGAGATGCATGAAACAATAGCACAAGTCCCTGAAAATTTTAAAAATAGGAGCACTGTGAGTCTATGAAAACCGTGGGGAATTAACAGTATCTACCAAGGCAATTTGTACTTTCTCCAGGTTATGATGTGGAGGGATTTAAGGGAGGTACGTTTCATATGCTTCTTCTATAAGGTTGGTTAACACAGAGGTCAGGGTGTTTACAGCATTTCATGTTCGCGGAACTATTGATTGCAGACATTTAAATGCCACAGGGAGAATAAAAGTGTCTATGTTACATGTTTGGTAACAAGCATTACAGATAAAAGGTCAGTGGTCTATATTTTGGTGAGGAGCCTATAAGCCCAAGCTTTTAGAAATAATGGCATGTGCCTATCTTCTCCAAAACTGATAGTGTGGGGATGAGAAGGGGTCCCAGCTGGAGAGGCCAAGGAGGAGTGGATAAGCTGCAGCACCACACTGGGAAGTTAGATCATGTAACAGCGCAACTCATTCTATAGCTCCAGAGGACCGTGCGTTCTAACCGCAAGTCCAGATGACTCACCCAGGGTCTTAGTACCTGCTGTCTTCTGGAGTGCCTGAGACTGTACTAAGAAACCATGAAATCTCCATTCCGCAAATGGTTCTCCATTTAAGGAGAAGAAACAAGCAATTACCAATGACACGCAACTCCAATGACAAAAAGATCAATAAAGAAAATGTACACAACAATTTAAATGCTCAGGGTATCTATTGGTAACATGATGCGGAGATTGAAAATGGTCGTTAGGGAACTCCTGGGCTAACTCTGACATTGGCACAGGGGCCTAAACACTGTTGCTCTCAAGTCCCCACCGAAATGATTAAAGAAAAACAAAATCAAGAAGAAATTGCAACAATACTGAATACAAAGGCAAGACGACTTTCCCGTGCCACAATCTTTAAGGAAGCGTCACCTGATATCTGAAAGACCCAGTAAATTAATTCTTTGAACAACTCAAACTTAAAGTATGCATCCTGGGAGGACGAGATGAATATAGAACAGAGAGAGAACATTTCACAACCCTTTTTGGCAACCACGGTACCCGGAGGAACATACAGACGCACAGAATGAAAAGAGGACCAATGGCCAGTAGTACCTGGAGGGGAGCAGACAGCATGCCACCCTCCCCTCACCCAACCCCAAAAACACCTAGAATAGAGGCTGTGTGAAGGGTTAGCAATGGAGCGCTGCCCCTGCCGAAGAAGCATCACGGGTGCAGAGAAGAAACTGTGCTGAAATAAAGTCCTTGCATTCAGAATGCCCTTTTGGAGCTGCTGGGTCTCAGAGCTGATGATGTCACCTTTCTGAACAAGTTCTTCCATAACACCCGCTGATGCAGACCCCGGCTCGTGGGGCCCACGTCATTGTGGATGAACATGAGACAAGCACATGGATTACCGAGTCTGGTGGAGGAAAAGGGATGGCATGGTTTTTCTCTCAAGGGGGGCAAAACCCTTGGCCCTTGCTCCAATGAGCTTTTATTGTCTTACTGGGCACGTTACAAGAAGGTCCTCATTAACTATGCACAGGCCCGCTTTAGGTGGTTACCTTATACAGAAAACAAAGGAGAGGATGCTGGTAATCACCTCACAGAAGTGAGATATTTGCAAATGAAAAGGCGAAAGTAGTTGGACCAGTTACACTCATCCTTGGAAGGTTTAGCTTGGATTTTAGGAAGTTGCTTTGCAGTAAATGTCTTCAATTCAGGTTGAGGGAGTTTTAGCAAAAAGCAAGACTCACAGTGGCCTAAGTACATTGCAGGCCTGATTCCCTACGGGAAAACCTATCCGTGGGCGTGGGTCCTGTGCGTCTCCCAGTGGGAGCTGAGCCCATGCCATGCAGAGTGGCCTCCCACAACCTGCCAGAAAAGAATTTTATTAACATCCTTGAGGACGGTGAGAAGATGCAAAATGAAGTTTCTCACTGTGTTTGTAATGCCTACCATGTTGGGTTGATATATTAACAAAATCCAACATTAGGCCTGGATATTTATTGAGCAAAGTTAAAGAAGTAAAATACATAGCCTGTTATTGATATTACTAGGAAAACAAAGCTAAATAATGGCTGAATAAGGCAAAGAAAAATAAAAATTTAGAATGTCATAGGAAGCAGCAGCATTATAGAAGTAGAAACACTGCAGAAGATTTAACCCAAAATTGAAATTAATCACTTTGGCCAGACTGAAGGCAGCTGCCCAGGGGCAAACAAGGTGCACCAGGGGCCTGAGCCAGCTCCACCACGTGACCGACGTGGAGGACCTTCAGTGGTCCCCGGCCGATGACAGCAAGGACTGGACACAAAGCATCAATACTGTTGAGAGCCACAAGGACAGAAAGGGTTCTCTGGTGCAGCACAGCCAGCTCACTGTCACCACAGAGAACCCCAAGAATGTTTTCTCAGCACCCAAGACTTTAGGGAAATTCAGGACCTGAGCAAGGGGTGCTCCTGCTGCTGACGGACCTGGAGTGCTCCCGGACGGGCTGACGCATGAGCACTCCTGCAGTGACAGTGCAGACACTCGTGACATGACCCTCAAAGCAGCTGCTTCGGGAGCACACAGGGGCTCCCCGATGAGCTGGCCAAGCAGCTGTGGATGGTGACACAGAGGTGCTGGCTCACTGCCCACCATGACCCCACCTTGCTGGTATCAGTTGTCAGGAGCATTGAAAGGGAAGAAAATATTGATAGGCACATATTTGACTGAAAAAATCAAACTGGCTTTGCTCCTCGGGGAGGGCCAAGAATGGGAAGGAGAAGATGCTTCCCATCTTGGACAGAACCGTAAATACCAAAACCAAGAGCGGGCACGTGGACACCAGGAAGTCCAACAAGATGTGCTCATTTGCCACCTAGAAGTCATAAGGAAGTACATCATAGACGGCCTCATTGTTGCCCAAAAACCTGATGGTTCCATGTTTTCCTCCCCATTATGAGATTTTCAGGAATCTTCTGAACATGCACCACCAGGCCCTGACCACGCAGATGCAGGAGCTTGCATCGGAAGACCTGGAAGCAAATGAGATTGTGAGCCTGCTGACGTGGGTCTTAAACACCTGCCCCAGCACAGAGCTGCTGGGAAATGTGGAGCTGGCCCTGGAGGTGGCTGTCAGCGCCCGGGGGCCATCGCTTTCTCCAGGTGTGGACGCTGAGCTGCTGGACATGTACGTGTCAACTCTCACTTCAAGCAGCGCTACCTGGCTGTGGAAAGCTCTAGAAGGGTAAGAAAGACCAGATAAGAGAGACTAAACCTGAAGCCTACGAAGATGGGTGCCACCCAATGATACTCCTGACCATCATCTTCCAGATGTTCAACCAGAATCTTCAAGTAGCTGCTCAGGTAAGTGAAGATCTGAGAATAAAGATCCTACTTTTGTGTCTTCAGCAAATGAATTCTTTCTTAAGTAGATACGGAGATGAAGCTCAGTTGTATGAAGAGGAGCACAGGAGAAACTGGTGGTACCCGCACTGCTACTTCCAACACGATCACCACCATCAGCAACTGCCAGACCTTCACAGAGTCCACAGTCAGTTTAAAGGGGATGTGTTTTTAAAAAGAAGGGAAAGAAGGCGTGTCTCTGAGCCCACCGAGCATGGATGGGACTCTGGGTGCCATCTCGAGGCAGGGCTGCAGCCACGGCTGGGGGGAGGGTCTTCGTGGGCCTGAAGGGGGGCACTCGGGGTGCATGGAGCTGAGTGTGCACTTGCCTCACCCTCAGTCACAGCAGGGGCACGGTGGCTTCTCTGTGACACGGTTTGCTCTGTGTGGTGTAGGCCCAAGGTTTGGTGCTTCTGCTGCACAGCTGAATAGAGACTCCCAGTAAATACCAGTGTAACTACCGAAATGTGCTGAAATGGGACAAAGATGAAAACTATAAGACACAATATGATAGATATAGAGGACAAAAAGGTAGTTCTTTGACATTTCTGAAAAAGAGACCCCTGGGCAGTCTTGGTGAGAATATAAATTAGTACAACCCCTATGGAAAACAGTATGGAGTTTCCTCCAAAAAATTAAAAATAAAACTACTATATGATCTAGAAGTCCCATGTCTGAGTAAATATCCAAAGAAAATAAATTTTCTATCTTGAAGAGAGGTCTGTATTCCCATATTTATTGCAGCATTATTCACAATGGCCAAGACATGGAAACCACCTAAGTGTCCGTCAATGGGTAAAATGAATAAAGAAAAGTATGTACATATTTATCTCACATTTTATATACACATACCGTGGAATACTATTCAGCTACAAAAGGATGAAATCTTGCAATTGAACATGGATAAACTTTGAAGGCATTATGCCAAGTGAAATAAGTCAGACAAAGAATGATAAACACTGCATGATACCACTGACACATGGAATCTAAAAAAGCAGATCCTGGAAGCAGAGTCAAGTGGTGGTTGCCAGGAGCTTGGGGTAGAGAAAATGAGGTTTTTCTAAAGGCACAAACCCCCAGTAATAAGATGAGTTAAGTTCTGGGGTCTAGTGTCTACCAGAACTATGTACTGGTGGCTACAGTTAACGGCACTGTATATTATACACTTGAAAGCTGCTGAGAGTAGATCTTAAATATCTCTACCACACACACACACACACACACACACACAAATAATTGTGTGAGGTGATGGAAGCGTTAACTAAGCCTACTGCGGTAATCATTTCACCATATATACGAGTACCAAATCATCACATTGCATACCACTGTATACCATGAATTTATATTTTATTATATCTCAATAATAAACCCCACAGCTAAAAAAATGAACATAAAAACAACACCTACAGGCAAATTCCCAAAGGGGAAAAAAGCCATGTGACCATTTGTTTAGAGATTTCTAAAATCCTAGTTTCATCATCTCTACCTGTAGTATAAGAAAAGGAGAACAAACTTTCAATCTGTGTATCCAGAATTTTCCACAGAACTTTTGTAATTTCTTCTCCTCTTAGAGACAGAAATGTAACAGTCAAGTGATTATGCTTAGGTTACATACTGAACGTGTTTTGCTTTAAAATGTATAGTAAATTAATTCACATTTTGTACTGATCAGTAAGACATGGCCGGAAGAATATGAGACGTAGTGAAAACAGTGGAGCCAATTAGATTCTCCACTCACCTGGTAACACTAAAGACATGAGCCAATGAGAAGACCCGATGTCCAATGTAAGAGGCATGGCAGAAAGAGACTCATCCCAAAACAGCCAGCCTGTTCTGACAGGGGCCAGGGTAAGGCCGGCAGCAGAAGGAGGCTGAGGATAGAGCTGCTAAAATATAACAGGGTCTGGCAGAAGTGACGCCTGCTTGAGTGTGGTTGGTGGGGTAATAACACAGGTGTCATAATTTGCTGTTTTAATATGAACATTTCACCTAAAATGTCATATGGTGTGCCTGAGTGTGACATTGTTATGTTACAGAATTGCATGCTTATGAGTTTGTGATAAAAGGGGTAGGGGGGGGGGCCTGTGTATCTTCAGAGGCGGTTAGGAGAGCCAACCTAATGATTTCTGCATGAGAACTCCCTGAGACCTGACTCTCCAGCTTAACCCTTTGCCCGCCGCACTCAAGGAAAAGTGCGGAGTGTGGAGCAGAGGGTCGGGTGGGAGAGTGGGGAAATGGGTAATCAGAGGGACTAGGGTTATCCTTTTAGTCTTTCTCCGGTTCTCCAGTGAACAAATGTGATGTTTCTGCTCAGGAAAAAAGTGAGTTTTTTAAGAAATGGTGATTGTAGGTAATACGTAACATGGGCCATGTTCACGATACAAGTGCCAATGCGGCTTACACAACTGTACAAATTCTCCTCATAAATGTGAGGAACCAAAGGCATGGGAAGGAAAATTAACAATGATATTATATGAACAGTAAGATTATGAATTTCTGTTCAACCTAATGTCTACATATTCCAAAATATGGTTACATAGTTAAATCATATTTAAAAAATATTTTAAACGTAATTTGTGTTCGATCATTATGCCTTAAATGAAAACTAATGGCATCTGGGATTTATGTATCCTAACAGCATCATTAATTGCAGCCTTTAAGCAGAGCACAGGGTGGCCAACGAATCTTATTACATATTATAACTATTTTTTTTAATTTAGTGCATTAAAAAATAATTAGATAAAGCTGAAGTTTAAGCCATAAACCATGTGTAACAGTAACCACTGACTGACTGCTGGCACCACCAGAATTTCGCATGTGGCCAATCTTTATTCCAATGAACTCCATTTCTCAGCTAATCGTGGACGACTCTGTCACCCGTGGGTTGCAACTAATGCAGTCAAGCAAACACAAGTTCTTCAGGATCTGGTAAAACCCACACAGAGACTCTTATGAAAATTTAGCGTTCCTTGCTGGGAGGAAAATCCACAAGGCCAGAGAATCTTAACTCCTGCAACTGTTGTTCTTCAGAGCATTTCAAGAGCCCCTCGTCAGGGAAGTTAAACTTGATCCTGCTTTTGATTTAGAATAAGCTCTTTTCATGGAACTGTCACTTCCGGGCACTCCAAGCCCGGGCACATGATGAGCTGTGACCTGACAGAAGCTGTAATCAGAGGCAAAGCGACTGGTGATAAACTATGAGGTTCCATGGGTTTTGATATAAATCAATAGAGAAATTTCATCTCTATTCAGTTAAAGCATTTATAGCTTTGTTGTCTTACAAACTGTAAGGAAATACAAACTGTGTGAAAACAGAAGCAGAGTCAGAATCTGCTGCTGTAATTCCTAAAATTTCTACTTTCTTAATGCTGCTTCAGCCAACCCGTCTGGTCCCCATATTTGAAAACACCGTTACTAGCTCAAAGTACCTCTCCTTAACCCTACCCTGAGAACAGGGGTAGAATCCCATCGTATTGGCAATTAAGAACTCACAACTGCCCCCTTCTCCAGAAATCGCCCTCCCGTGGTAGGAGCTGCCTGGTCCTCCCCACCACCTCCCCAGCCACAGCTCCTAGCGAATAACTGAATGATTCTGGAGTTCAAAGGGACAACCACATTATCTTTTGTGCAGTTAACATCCCAGAGCTTCCCACGCCCCACACCACACACCTCTGCCTCCCCACCCTGCAGCAACCACCGCTGCCTCCATGTATCAGACCAGGCCAGGCTTCATCTAAGGCTACAGACTTTGGGGCTCTTTCTCCACCCCTTCCTCCCTCTCCCCATTTTCCTGCTTCCCTTCCTTCCTTAAGGTTTTCCCCCAATAGTACTTTCTCAGTAAGTCACAGGCACCCAAACTCCTGTTTCAGGCTCTGCTGCCTGTAAGTCATGGTATTAGGTCAGCAAAGGGACGTTGTCTTCCCAGGCACGTGTGACAATGCTTAGTTGATAAGCATGACCTTAATTTGGGGGGTGATGTCATGGCAACAAGGTGCAGCTCATATTCTTGAACCTAGCTGACTTGGATCTCATTTCTGTATCCAGCGATTCTGAAATTAGTTGTGGGGGGAAGAATATCCTCTCTGCCTTCCAAATCTCTCTCTCCTTCATAAAAACAAATGACCAAAAATACAGAATGCCTTTTAATGCCCCCGTGTGAGCTGTAATACCTTGCCCTTCCTCACGTTCCTGCGACTCCTAAATCATTGAACATATGTGGGAGAACCTGTTTTGACTGGCTTTAATTCCTGCTAAAGAGAACTTTAATTTCCATTTCAGTCACTAGGGAAAAAATTCAGAGGGCACCTTCTCTGTACCAGGCCACAGGGAATAAAGCGATGAACACAACAAACAAAGTCCTTATTTTCATGAAGCTTACATTCTAACTGTAGAGCACCAAATAGAAAAATACAGATAATAGCAATGTCCAGAAAGAGTATATTCAGCTTTTCCTCTAAACTTTAATAGCACATTCAAAGAACATCTTTCCCTCCATACATTGCATTCTAGGCCAAAGAGCTTACCAGCCACTGATGTGTTTTAATAAAGTATGAATTAATCACATGATATCATTCCAATGAGGTAATTTCTCAATTGTGATAAGTTGGAAGAACTGTTTCAGAGCAGAAACTTGGTGTACCCAGTCATTCCATTGCCCAATGGTTTGCATACCGATTGTGCTTTGTGAGCATCACAGTGTCCAACTCAGCCTTTCATTCACAATATGCATGGCGAGGGTGTTTCCTGCGTGCGGCTGCGGTCACCGCCTCTGCGGGAACTAAGACGCTCACTGGTCCATGCTGATCGGGTGGGCAGGAGGAAGCACACTGCTCCAGCTGCAGGAGGGAGTGTGACCAGCACCCGACGGTGCCCTGCTGGAGGGAGGTATCGTGTGTCCTTAGCACAGAGGGTGTGAAATAAAAGCCTGTGGAATGAAATAACAAGTCCACACTTAGACCCACGTAGTAAAAGCCAGCAAATGTCCCTGTTGTTCCCTATGGTTCTGAGGAAATACTTCAGGTAATCTCAGACAGACGTTTCCCCATTGACAAAGAAAATTGCTTTCAACTGGAGGCATTTGAGAAATCGTTTTTTTAACTTTACCTAGTACATGAATGATTATTGAGTGATGTTTCAGATTAATAGGTCATGTTCGGTATAGCTGTAGAAATGAATATTGTGTGAAGTAGCTAAGGTCTAAAAAGTAGCAGAAATTGTCTAATATAATAATCGTTTTCAGGGTCATTTTTAGTAGTAACATTCTGTTCCTCACATCTCCCAATACAGGTATTGACAAAGAGTGTATTAGTTAGTCCATTTATCTACTCCTTTTCATTGTCGAAGTGAAAATTGACTCTGAATAAGTGGTCCCATTGATTTTCTAGGTAGCTTGCTTTCTTGACTATTTAATTATGTCCTATAGTTTGCTTTTGAGGACTTTGCAAGATATTACTCAAATTCTCCTTTAGTCCAACTTGTTTTTCCTTGACCTTTCATACTTTGTAGATATTTCTGTTGCTTTTACATAAACCAATGTTTCAGCTTCAAAGGTGTCTTTTTTCTTGCAGTAGCTGCTTTGCCTTCTCCCATTACTCATATTATGAAAAGTAAGTGATACACTTCATATGTACTTATTACTCTTATACTTAACAAATAGCATCATTATTTTGGCAATAATTATTAAAATGTAAATTTTTTCATCAAACGTGCATATGTCACCAGGTAGGAAAGTGGAGTGATACAATGAAACCAAGATTAAGTGTCACTGCGCGAGTCTGGATCTCAGACTCAACAGATGAATTCAATGCCTTGTGTTTATGTGTCAAAGAGTAATTGTTTACGTACACAAGAGAAAGATATAAAAGATAGCCAAAGTTTCATTGAAAAAAGTAAATAGAAGATTTAACTGTGAATTAAGTGGAATCAATATAGAACATCTTATACCTACCTGGCAGGGGAGATACCACGATCACGAAGGTGGTTTTCCCAGGGCGAGGCTTATCCATTGCCCTCTGGACGTGCTGACCCCTGCGATTTCCCCGAAGGTGGGAAACTCGATGCAGAATTTGTGGTAGTGGGGACTGCGTTTGCGCTCTTCCCTAGGGGGAAAAAAATATATGTATAGGACACCTTAGGAATTAGATCCGGTCTTAGCTGTGCTCATAGAAGCCACGTGAAATCACAGTTTGACTAGAGCCTAATGTTTCTCAATGTCTGTTCGGGAATATTTCTCATCTAGAAACTTTTATTTTAATCACCAGCAATTTGTTACAAGCTCAATGCTTGATCAACTTGAGCCACTAAACTGTGTACTGGAACAATTGGAGCTACTTAAGAGTGAGATAAAGTGCTCCACTGAGGAAATCCAAAGAATGAGAATAAGAGAACAAGCAGAAAACGTAGAAAATGAGGTGAAAAAGCAGAGCTGAGCAAAAGGTAATAAATACTTCCTAATCAAATACAATGAAATGCTTTCTATTTTCCAGGGGTACATCATGTGCCAGCAAACGAATGACAGTAGCAAGCCAATGAACTAAGTGCATGTATCCATAATTCACAAATAACTAAGTGGATATCTGCATTTATCTTCTCTCCCACTGCCTGGACTAGATTCATCATTGCAAGTGTATGGATTGTTACTGTTTGCATAACTGCCCCGATGCATGAAATGCTGCATGGTTAGCACAGAAGTAGACCCTAATGACACATTTCAACATTGTATCATGACTATTAGGGAAATGGTATGCTATCAATATTTATTTTATTTCTTTTTTAGAAAGTTAGACTTCTTGCCTTGGCTGGTATGGCTCAGTGGATTAAGCACCAGCGTGCAAGCCAAAGGGTCACCAGTTTGATTCCCAGTCAGGGCACAAGCCTGGGTGGTAGGCCAGGCCCCCAGTAGGGTATGTACAAGAGGCAACCACATATTGATATTTCTCTCCTTCTCTTTCTCTCTCCCTGCCCCTCTCTCTAAAAATAAAAATAAATTAAATAATCTTAAAAAAAGAAAGTTAGACTTTTATAATATGTGTTTCAGTGAACATGTTAACAATGACATTTTTAAATTCCATATAATTTTTTTTCCATTTCAAGAGGTATAGACAACTTCCCCCAGAAAAGGGTTCCCCCACCTTCTGAAGAATATATCAAATACATTTTATGTTTGGGGTGTTTTTATATCATGACTCCACTAACATCTACCCAACAACTAACAAATGACTCCTCAGTTTCCTGTGATCACCTATTTAGCATTTTATTTCTCGAAATGCAATAAATCTTACAGTCATAATAATTAAACTTAATGTCTTTCCTTATATTCCTTATCCTTCTCCAAGTCCTCTCAGCCCAGCCATGCTCTAATTAAGAACTGGGGGGCAAAAGCAGGCATTTTGGCAAGTTGCTTTTCAATACTTGTTAACATTGTTTCCCTCAAAGAAAAAAAAAGCAAGCTATAGAAAGTTTTTTTTCTGGGATTCTTACTTTCTCTGCTCTAATAACAGGACTAGTTCAAAGACATGGTACAATATCAAAATCAATATTATAATAATAAGACTCATTTTTTTAAATTACTGAACATTAGAATATAAATGCTCCTCAACAGATAATGGAGGAGCTACACCTGATAAACCCATCCTAAGTTGAAAATAACTTCAGTGGAGAAGGCATGTAATACATCGAACCTACTGATCATCATAGCTTAGCCTCACCTTCCTTTAACGTGCTCAGGACACTCCTGTTAACCTCCAGTTGGGCAAAACCATCTAACATAAAGCCTGCTTTGTAATACAGTGTTGAATGTCTCCTGCAGTTTATTATGCATGTCACTTTTACATCATCCTAAAGTTGAAAAATCATTGTCAAACTGTCGTGAGTCAGGGACCATCTGTATAATTGAATGGCATAAGAACTGCGTGTAGTCTCAGCATAAAGGCCCAGCAGATGGTGGGAAAATCCAGGTTGGGAAGGAAGACAGGCTCCATCAAGCCCGGAAGGAAGCATGTGACGTACTGGATACATGTATTCCACATACATAAAGCCATGATTTCACTTCCTAGAAATATGTTGTCTTTCCATTATCATCTTTTCTTCCCCCAAAAGGAAACGTAAAAACCCAAAATGCTATCTCTGTTAAGCATTCAAATCATCCCCAATGCCCATAAATACACAGCTAGATATACCCAATGTTTGACACATACATAAAATTGGCTCAAGAGAGAATAGATGAGAAAGATCATGACTATAATTTAAATGTTAAACTAGGTCAATCCAGAGAATAATAAAACAGATGTGGTTCCTCACAGAATTATTGGAAAACATTTCTCTGTGATGCTGCGATCTCAAATGGGGGAGAACTATAGTGAGAAATACGGCGATTACATCTCCTGCTGGACACCATAGGGCGCCATGATCACGCCCTCCCCTGAAATATACGGAGCCTTTTCGTGAGGGCCCCCACGACCTCAGGACCCATGAGAAAACTTTTCTGGGATCTCTGTACAAGAAACAATTCTTACTTTCATTGTTATCTTACAGACACAATGATTCTTTCAACTGCTTGTTTCTCTGTCTGCTCCAGACACGGGAACGTCCAAGCCTAAGTACCAATCCTCTTTTACAAGTGGACATGAACTTCTGTCACGCTTTTGTCCGCTAATCTTCCACTTCATTTGAGTGTTACTGTATTACTTCTCCCCTCATACCGCATGTATGTCTGAAAGACAACTCAAATTCTGTCTCTTTTTAAAACGTATGAATCAAAGGACATACATATAAAAAATAAATGGTACATTTGGATGTTTTTAAAAGAGAACCTTTGTAATTCTTTAAAAGATAGGAGCATTCCCTAGTCCTGCTCTCCACGGGAATGTTTATCATACAGTTTTTTTTTTAATATTTTATTTATTTATTTTTAGAGAGGGAAGGGAGGGAGATAGAGAGAGAGAGAGAGAAACATCAATGTGCGGTTGCTAGGGGTTATGGCCTGCAACCCAGGAATGTACCCTGACTGGGAATCGAACCTGGGACACTTTGGTTCCCAGCCCGCGCTCAATCCACTGAGCTACGCCAGCCAGGGCTTTATCGTACAGTTTTATAAGCAAAGTTTGTTTAGCGATACGAAAGAAAGTATGTTATCAAGACAACTTTATAGAAAGTGAGAATCTAGTTCTTTATAACTTTTTTGTTTTAATCTTTGATCAACAGTTAAATATAGCCTTACTTTCAGGCTACCATACTTGCTTGAAGTTTTTCCTACCGTAATAATTGCACATTCTTAATCTCTCCCCTTTTCCTGAACTCATTTTTGGAGGTCTCAGCCTTTTGTCTCTTTCCCATCTACTCCTCCCTGCCTTGCACTCACACTGGTCTTACAGCCGTGAGTACCATCGATATGCTGGCAAATCCTCCGTCTGTACTTCCAGCCTAGACCACTCCTTTGACTCGTATATTCAACTGACTGCTGTGCATCTCCATTTGGATACCTAATAAGTATTTCAAACTCAGTTTTTCTAAAACCAAAGTCATGATGGTCCTCTCCAAATATGCTGCACCTGTGGCCTTCCCTATGTGAGCTGTTGACAACTTGTTCAATCCTACCAGTTGCTCAGGCCAAAGCTCTGTAGTTATTTGATTCCTATCTTTCTCTCCCACTCTGCACATACCCCATCAAGATATTAAGATAATTCCAAGACTCAATCAAGTCTTACCACTTTTCGCCACTATGCAAGTCACCTACGGTTCATGGCCCTAGATCTTCTTGCTTCCAGCCCAGCCTCCCCACAGCCTCGTCTTCACGGGAAAGCCAGAGGGAGCCTTTTACAATACAAGTGAAGTCATATTACTTCTTCGTTTCAAACTGTACAGTGGTGATTCCCCACTTCGTCTGTAATAAATCTGAAGTTGTAACAAACAATGTTACAAAAGACTCCGCAAGTTCCAGCCCCTCCATTGCTTCTCTGCCTTCTCTACTTCCCCCTCCCTAGCCCTGTCCCGCCCCACTGGCCGCCTGGCTGTGCAGACACCCCCATGACCTCAGGGCCCGTGTTTACAGCTGTTTCTCTCTACCTGGACTGCTCTTTCCCCAAATATTTCTTAGCAGTTCCCTCGTCCTCTTTAAGTCATATCATCTTCACAAAGTTTCTCTACTCGATGACAACCTGTTTATCCCTGTATCCTTCCGACCTCCTCCCACCTATCTTTCGGATCTTTGAATTCCTTTTATTCTGCTCATTTTAATTTTTCCATAGCACATATCACATTGCGACATAAAATGTAATCCATTTATATGTTATGTTTATTGTTTCTCTCTGTTTCCCATCACTGGAATGGAATGTCCGGAAGGATAAGAACCTTTGTTTTGGGCTTTGATGTGCTCCGAGCGCCTAGAACAGAACTCAAAACATAGTCCAATTCTGGACTGAATTGATAAAGGTGCATAATAGGATTAAGGAATTACAATCCTGTGAAAGTTTAACAAAATGTACTAATGAAACCAAACAATGCAGCTTTGAACGTCTTTATATCTGTCTCCTCATGGGGCTATATGAACATTTCTTGGGCATAGGTGCCTTTTTTAAATTATAAATGCATGATTAATGTTAGATATATCTGCTTCCACTTTTGTTATCATTTTTTCTTTAATTTTTAGGAATAAAAATGTTAAAACGTTTCCCTAAGGATTCTTACCATACATTTTTAAAACACAAGTTTTTAACACTGTAACTTATTACAACATACCAACTTCACCTCACTGTGAATGGCAGCCAAGATGGAGGAACCTAACCCTCAAAGGACTTTATTCAATGTTTTTGGCCAAACTGCAGTTCACAACCCACAACCTTAAGAACTTAATGGTTACCCAAGCAAATTTCCTTCTGAGGCACAAGAACAAAATGGTATAGGTCTGTTTATGGAAATTTTTCAATACTCTTCATAACAGAGTGATTATGTATAATTAAAAGAAAAATCTGAAATATATGCTCAGTATCTGAAATCAGAACAGGAAAAAATGCCCTGTGTTCTCACTTGAATCCACAGGTACTTCACTTTCTGCATGAAATAAAAGCCATAATTTTATTTTCAATTTGCTACCTTTTTGAAAGCTATGAATAAATATGATTAAAACTGTCAGACATCCCTAAATTGAAATACGAATCGTGAACCCAAATCAAGAGCCTTTCATTTTCTGCCTTAATGAAGGGGAACACCAGCAGGTAAAACAATGAATAATACATGCACATAAATCCATTCACATACATACTGATCAGTATTGACACATTCTTTTCAATGTCTTTCATACCCATTCTTTCCATTCTATTCTCCTGCCGCTGCCCCCTGCAGGTCTGGCTCGCATCACTTTCTACCAGTTTCAATACAATTACGCCTTCTCTTTCTCCTTGCAGACTTCAGGCTTCCCGCCTCTTTAATTCGGACAGTCTTCTCAAGTATTATTTATACATGTAAATACCTACAATGAAAAACATTATCTTTGGCTCTCAGAGTCCTCTAAGGATCAAGCCCCAACATACGTCTTCAAACTTCCTTCCTGTTGTCCTGTTGGTGTTACCATAGAATTCAACTCCAATCAGGGCGGGTCCTTTTATAACAGGGTCCATGCCAACATCCACAAGGACGATGACAGGCCCATGTGGTACCCTGGCTAGGGTCCCCGCACTGCGTTGAGATGCCCTCCACACCCCACCTCCACTGCCTTCTACGAGCTCAGATCCCACACTCAGGACCTGGCTGAGCTTCCTGGAAAACCCTTTCATCTCCCAGACCACCGTCCTTCAGAAAATATGCAATGTCAGCCAACATTTAATACGGCCTCTTCCCAAAATGTAACACATGCAGGTTCATGCAGGTTTCTGACTACCCGTGCCATGGGTTTTTGAAAGCGTTATGACTGCAATATAAAAATTTTAATGAGTTTTCTACAAGTTAGGTGTTTTGAGGTCTTATCTGGCAGCCTGACTCTCAGAGTTAAATAATTCTTTTAGTCTATTTCAACACTGAATGCATTAAATGACATTAATGCATCAAAGATAAACCAATTTCAGCTTGCACAATTAAGCAAGTGCTACCAAAGATTCCTCTGAGTCTTGTTTGTATTTGTATCATGTGACTGGTATATATATTAGGCACCTGCAAAATAATGTTACCAAAGAAGGTATGTTTCATCTGATGGTACAAAGGGGAGAACTCCTAAGAGAAGTCAGTGCTTAAAACCAGGGAGGCTCAATACTTGTATCATAAATATAGCAGAAGACAATTAAAGTCACTTCCACCCAATTGAAAAATGTCATGATTGTTAGTTAAACGTGTCTTTGAATTTGGACAAAATACGTAGAATAGTCAAAGCTGGACATTAGCTAGTTCTGCCCACATTTTTGATTGGGGTGTATAGTCCATGGGCAGTGTCCTGCTGTTTCCATCCACACTCCCGACTGGCATGTGCAGCAAACACTGTTACACCCAGCACCATCTGCACCCATCGCAGTCTTCTTTATTAACACAACTCCAGTTTTGTTGAGATGGCAACATGCTCAGGAAGGAGGGAAGCTTCCGGTGGTTAATCATGACTGGCCCCAGCCTGTCACAGTACTCCCTTCCATTCCCCTCCCCAGACCGTGTCAGAGAATGGTTTGGCAGGAGGCGGAATACCTAATGCTGAGCAGTGAGGTGCAAAGGGAAGCCTTCTGGAACCTCCTGGGGCAAAATTTCTACCCTATAAAAAAGAAAGATGCAAAGCCCTGATACCACTGAGCATAAAATCAGCCCTGGAACTACCTGTCTCTGAACTTCTTTTCGTGTGAGATTCTAAGCCTCCATTACCAAAGCTGCATTTAGCATGATGGTCCAGTTGTACTCTAATTCATGCATCTTACTTGACTTGCTTGCCTACCTGCAAGGCCATTGTAATAAGTGTGTGCATTTTACTGTATCCCAGCATTGACATTTGCGTAGTTTTTCTTCATCGTTACCTGATTTTCTTTACTTTCATTTGGAAATTATTTTAGTGTAAGTTACACTGATTTAGATGAAAATGTAACAATTAGGAGATAAAATATACGTTGGAAATTTTTTATGTCTAAATTGTAGCGACAACCACCACCACTTAATTAAGGTGGACTAAGCTGTCCCTGTGAGTGAGAAATCTAGCAAATGCCCTGCTTATGCACATTCAGGTAGTTCAGGTGTCAGAAATAAAGGCGTGCTTTCTGCGAAGCACGTGCGCAAATCCCTGCGAGCACACAATTTCCTTCTCTGAAATCCGAAGCATCCTTACCTCCTGCAGATACTGAGAAAACTGACAAATAGCTTCTGACAAATAGGCAACTATTCTGCAGCAACATGACACTGGGAAACATCTACTGCGGCAAATAGCATTTTATATTGAAGAAAATACACTGCGTTTTCACATTGCGGGTCAAGCTTATATACTTCATGATCTCACATTTGAGGAAAAGCTTTTCTCTTCCTTTTTCCTTTATAATACCCTGGTAACAACCTCAATCAGAAATCCAAGGGGTAACTAAACGATATGCAGTGGCAGTTTTAAATTAGAAAATTGTCCCCTGGGTGGCCCTTTTACTGTGACTGTGCACTTCAGTTTGAAGGGACAGCAGTGGTCACAGAAGATGTGCCGCAGACTCCGTAAGGGGCCCACACTCTGGAAACAGGAAGGAGAATACAAGGTCATTCAAACATGAAATAATAATGTTACAGGTCTATCAGTGGGGAAACCACTACCTATTTGAGGGGTAAGGTAATTCCGCTTTGACTCCAAATAGATAAAATTGTTGCCTAAAATCCGTGAAGCATAATTTAACAAAAAAAAAAAAACAAAAACAAACAATGCCTAAAGGAAGATTAGCTCCTGAAGGGAAAACCCACTGTGCAGTCAGCAGACTCCTCGTGCTGGACGGCAGCCACCAGGCAGCAGGGAGCTGGGGTTCAGATCCAAAGGACCGGAGCAAACACTCACAGGTAGGGCCCAGGCTGGCCTCTGTCACTTCGGTATACAACTTGAGAGTTTCAAAACCCAGTGACCCAGCAGAGACTTAATAAGAACTGAAGCACTAGGTTTGAGCCCTGAGGCTTGTATAACGTTTGTGTTACTGTCGCAATAAGCCCCTCGCACCAATACAAAAACAGTAAACATCCATTAAATTCTTTGCAGCAACTGCCCACTTCTTCAAAGGGGATTTCACTTTTATCTTGAACAGATGGCGAGCCTATCGCAGTGCGTTCTTTATGGCCAAGCATAATAAACATTGTCTGGTTTAATCATTCCAAAACCAATTAAAACCTCGACATTTACTTTAGTAAAACATAGCTACAATAAGAAAGTAAACATGGACAAACACAGTCAATTTATTGCCCCATCTCTTGAGAAAAATTTGAGATAGGACAACGGGTTAATAGAAGAAATAACTTACCTCTCTTTAGCTGTGCATTTCCACTTCAGCTCGCGATTAAAGGGCCATTGGCCAGCGATGTAAGAGTTCCTTTCTCAAATCTGCACTGAAATTCTCTAATGATAAGCCACAATACACACACAACAAAGCACTAATTTTAAAACCAAGATTTCTATCACAGAACATAAAAGAATAGAGCTAATGTTACTCCAGCACAAGTCTGAGTTTGTTACCTTGTAGCTACTCAGAGCCTAGACACTGAAAACTTCCTGCGTCTCAGACACTGCAACATGTGACTGCCATACATTATTTCATTTCGTCTTCTTAACAGCCTATCACGAAGGCACTAATTATCATACCATTTTACAGATCAAGAAACTGTCTTCCTGAGGTTAAGCAACGTTCCCAAATCACACAGTAGTATACGGAAGAGCCAGGCCTTGTGTCCACGAGCTTTGATTTCAGAAGACTGAAAGCTAGAAACTACTACACTTTATTTCCTCTCTAAGAGGGAATGAGTTCTCAAGCCCTTTTAGAGAAACAAAATTAAAGAGAAAGCTCTTTAAACCTAAGTAGTGCAAGAACCAATTATTTTTATGCACTGCACCAAACAACTGAAATACTAATCACACATCATTCTCATTTCTTCACTAAGGCATAATGAGAAAGTCTTTCTAATTCAAATTATTATGTATGCTTAAAAGAAATAAAATGACTTTATGCATATTCTGTAATTCAGATTAGTTAAAAATATGGATTTTAAATATTCATATTTCAGGTTTTTCATACATCCTATAAAATATGAATTTGAAATAGTACAAATGTTGCATTAAAATGCAAATGAGAATCTAATATATCTGAAATTCATCACCAGAATGCATGTATTATTGATATATGACCTAACTAGCCAGGATTCTAGGTTCTTGACAAAGCATTTACAGGCATGGCCCCAACTGGGACACGGGACTTTCAGTGTTGAAATTGCAGAAGGCCCAGGCAAACAGCAATAAGTTGGTTATCCTAAGTCTGAAAGAGCATCAAGTACCATGGAAAACCACTGTCCAGCCAAGTTGCAAATATCTGGAAAAACATCCTTAAGATGTGATTCAATGATAGGAAAAAAATGCATGTGAAATTCTATACTGTCTTGTGAAACTGGGTGATTATAACAGTTCCTGTTTAACGAGGCCCCAAATTTTTCCTAGAGATAGAAAATAACTAAAAAAAACCAGACAGACAAACAAACAAATAAAAAACCTATTTGGTCCAGGACCATTCTCCTAGTGTGAAATACATACATATTTTTAGAACATTTGAATGGTCCAATACAATGAAATCTCTCAACTCAGCTTCGCTTGCCCTGAGAGGTTGAGGCACCACCCAAAGTTATCATCCGTCTGTGCAGCTGTAACTGGCACATCCAATATTTACTACTTTAACATATATTTTATGCATATTCTGATTAAGGGGATGATAACTACAAATTCATCAAATTTATGATATCTTGCTGAAATTATCTCACTACGGTGCATCCCAGGAAATGTTCTGCCATGCATAGCCCAAATGGCTATGTTTATGTTTTATTGCTGGTACTTACTAGATGGTAGCAAAGACATTTCAATTAAGTCAAGGCTGAATCTAACAGGTTTCGCTCTTTCATGGCCACAGCAAATGAAACTAAGTTTGGACTCAGCCCTCTCATGAATTTGTTCCAGTGACAACAAACTAAATGAGGCAAGCAAATTAATTAATTTAATTTAGTTGCTGTTGGCTCATTATCAAGTTCATCACAACTAAAAGAGAAATAATTTAAAATGCAAAAAGAAATTGCCTTTTTAGTTGTGGCATGGATCTTAGTAAGATAATATTAAGTGGGGGACATCCCAAAATATTACATTCAGCATAATACCTTCCTAGAAAGTTAAAGTCCACTGATAAAAACCATACTTTTAAAGGGATACATACGAATCTATGAAGCCATAAAAGGAGAAAGTAAAGAAATAGTTCTCGCAGAAATTGGTAACTCTTATCCCAGGTGGTTGGGAGAAGAGAACCATGTGTTTAGTTTAGGGTTCTGTATCCATACAGCCTATTACATATTTTACGTGAAAATAAATAATATATAAAGGAAGCCAAGCCAAGAGAGTGTGCCATTTCCCCAATTCTGAGCTTTAAAAATTTTTTTAAATAAAACATAGGTAAAAACTGTTCTCCATACTACATTCACATGAGAAAGGAATAAATGGTAACTGTAACCTAGATTACGTAGATTGAAAAATATTACTTAGAAGTGTCAAAATGATAGATAACCTGAGTAAAAATTCTGATGCATTGATCAGAGGATGTACCAATAAAGTGAAACTACTTTTTAAAATAATAATAATAATACATAGGCTTCTCACTCTACTTAAATTCTAACTACTAAAGTCAGAGGCAACAGGTAGAAGGTGCAAGTTAATCTTCCTCTCACCATTGTTTCCTTCTCCATTTCAGCCTACATATCTCGGATGCGTTCTCTCGGGATTTCAGAGCTTCGTATTGTCCACAGAACCAAGACCAGGGCAGGAGCCCCTAGTGCAGGCTGGGTCTGCCTTCTCCCTTCTCTCACCGCCTCCCTCTCTGAAACCCACACGGCTGCTTGCCCTGGGCCTGCGGGTGCCTGGGCCTGCGGGCCTCCCTGTCCGTCAGCATCTCCTCCTTCCCCACCAGGTCCTGCCTGCACCAGGGCCGCCACATCCACCAGTTACTGTCTGACTCTGCCTCCCTCCTGTGCCCCAGAGCACAGTGTGTGTACCTTCGTAATGGAATTTACCAAATAATACACTGAGTTGTTTTTATTTTTGCATTGCCGATCTCGCAACATTGTAGTAGCTCTATCAGTGAGGTAATAAACAGTTTTGGAAGGAAAAAAATGGCCAAAGCGTATGCTATGCCTTCATAAAGGTTACAGTATGGAATTACTTACATTCCTGTCTCACTTGTCCCACTGGATAATAAGAGACCGTACCAGTAGATTTTACCTTTGTGTGTTTTCTAGTACTTACCACAAGGAAGGTAATTAACTAATATTACCTTTAAATCGACCCATGTCTTCTTTTTAACTTCAGACCCCGCCGACCTCCTCACAGAGACGTCCATGTCATCCCACATGTTGTATCCTTCCTATGACCACGTCTGAACAGACACGAGTCCTTTTGTGAGTCTCTCTAATCTCCCCACTGTAATATCTGTGAAGAAAAAATTCACATCCACCAAAAACTAACATTCTACCTGCAAAATTTGGAAGTTTTCAGCTAGCGGCAGGAATGCAGAGCTGAAATAAGGCTCGCCATCTTCGGTGATGCTTGCTCTCTGTTTCAGGGGAGAGCACCAGGCTGCCCCTCTGGTTGGAGGCTGCTTTCTCCGCTGGCCGGAGGCTTGCCTGCATTTGTAGCTCTCTTTGTACCTGGATGGCCAGGAATTCAAAATGCAGGGGCCACTGAGCCTGTGCCTATGGGTTTTCATCCCTGGTTGTTTTAAAAAAAAAGTGTAGCAAATCATGCTGTGGTCATATACCCAAAACTCACAGTCTTTCATTCATTATTATGGGTAAGACTTTAGCTGTACATCACTTCAAAATATCTCAAAATAAATAACCACTGTTTAAGAGAAGTACATCTCTTCAGTCTACATCAAGTATAGATAGACAGCGGATGGACACATGTAACTTCTCCAGGGCTGATCACATCCACCCTACAATCAAATCAAAATTGAGAAGAGGATTCTCATGGCTCAAGAAAGGAACTGAATCAGCTCCTGTATCACCCACAAGATCTATTTTCCCTATGTGTACATGAACTCCAATTAACATAAAGGTTTGCACCAGCTGAAAATAAATAAATTCTGAAACTCCATTGCAGCTATGAGTGGCCATGCGACACAGTTCTTATCAAGGAAACAGAAATGTCCTGAGCAGACCTTTCACCGAGATGCTGTTTTTCTAAAGTAAAGGGGAAAAAACATTAGGACACCCAACTTTTTCTCCTTGTCCTTCCCTTCTTCAAGATGTGCATTAAATAGATTATATATTATACACACACCCACACACATATGTACTGCCTAGAGTCGGTACACAGTTGGTATAGCCACTTTCTGACCGTAAGAATAAAGGCCACTCGAGGACTGCAGGTTCAGAAGCTAGAAGAAGCCGAGCCACTTCTTCGCATTGACTCTGAACGCCTCGTCCTAGACTCTATGTGGTTAAGCCATTGTGGTGCTTTCTCCTACTTCAGCCTAATGCAATTCTGATGCCACATCCCTGCTTATTGGCCATTCCAAGATGGATTCACTTCCTGTTCAAAGAATAAATAAAAAACACAAAGTGTGGAGATTAGAAAATTTTTCTTTAACATAAAAGGACATAGCTTCAAGAATGCATTATTTTTTTAAATTCTTTTATTGTTGTTATTTTAAGAGATACTATTGGAAATGAGATTTTGGAAACATTGTGTTGTGTTCTCAGTAAAATTCGAAGCATAGATAGACCTTTGAAAGAGGAGTTGAAAGAGGAAAGGATAAAACAACACGCTGACAGGAAGAAAAACTTGACTAGGAGTTGAGTTGAAATAAAAAGGAAACAAATTAAAAGAAAATGGTGAAATTAATATCTTCATAAGGTTAGAATCCCTGATTAGATTCACTGGAGAACAAAGCCAGTGTAGCTGAGAAGGGAAAAGTAATGTGTAGGACAACTCTAAGCAGCTGCCTTGAAGGAGGAAAAACAAAGAGAGATTAAAATCATGAGAGAACAATAAGCAGGTGTAGTTGATGGAAAAATGACGTGCAACATAATGTGTGCTCTTAAAGAAAAAACCATTTTAACAGAAACTTAATAAATCTGAGATATGGTAAGAAAATGTATTCCTGTACAAAAGAAAGGCTTGCGTCTACAGATGGACAAGTCTCAGTGATTAACAGGCAGTGTTAATAAGGAGGAAAATCTGAACTGATCCTGGGGAGACTCCTAATTTTAAGAGAGGAGAAAATACCAAAGATTTACTTCTTAACTGGATAGAAAAAATTGCCTGCAAAAGAAAAAAACATGAGACTAACCTTAGAACCTTCTGTAACAATAAATACCAGGAAGCGATGGGCCAACATCCATAGTTTTCAGTGGTAAAATTTATTAACCAAGAGCTTCACGTGTATGATATTTCTTATATGTCAAGATCTGAGAAATACCTTATTAGATATGCAAGAATTCAAATACATGTCAATTATATTTTTGGATATAAAAGATGTAAACATCAAATCCAACCACCCAAAAGATTAATGAAAATTTAAGAATTTGATAATAAAGACACTAGAAATATATTCTAATTAAATAATGATTATATGCACAAAAGTATTACTATATACATATTCACAATGGTATTATTTATAGTGGGTAAAAATTGGAAACACCGCATGATCAGATTTGAAAAATGTGTGAGATGGAAATGATGGACTAAGAGGTAGCTCTTTAAAAGAACACATTCAAATATAGTGAAAATAGGACATCATGGCAATAGATTGATAGATGAAATAATTACAAAATATACATGCAGAATGATCTTGCTTTAATGTGCATAGACATATAAAAATGTTGAATAGAACAAAATGCTTACTCCGATTTAATGTATGCAGATTTTTATTTTCTTCAATTTTTTTCTGCATTTTACCTAATAAGTGAAAAACAAATTATATTTTTAGTCACCTCTCCCTTTCTTCCTTTTGGGTGAATTTATAGCAGGTAAGTTCTAGTGTCCTGTGGTTTTGGAATCTTCTATATGTAGTCTGCAGTAATGTTTGGGCGTTCAGATAAGAGTTTATGACATCAGATTACTTATTAGGGGAAATGACAATGTTCTCACTTGTTTTATTGCAACTGACAGTCTTCATAAATCAACCTTGCCACTTTGCCTCTGACAAGAAAATACTGGACGAGTTATGTTTTTATAACTTTCTTTAAACACCGTGCCACTCCAGAATCTGAGCACATTCAGTAGAACTTTTTGTTTACAGTATAAAACGGTAAGTGTCTTGGCTGCAGTCTTGCCTTTTATCACATCACTCTGGCTTTCCGGTTTTGCTGAGTTTCACTTGGCTGATTGATACATTTTGCCTAATATAGGTTGCTTTTAAAGAATGTATATAGAATCATAAACGTTTTACAGGAATCATTGCACTTTTCTATAGTAAACAGAGCTAGCTATAGGCTTAACTAGAGAAAAATGTCATTTTATTTTGTAGCTGTTTTCCAGAGTGAAGGAGATTTTCCTGGCAAAGCTCACACACAGCACTAGCCTTTGGCAGTGAACTGGGGAGATGAGACTGTCAGCACAAAGAAATATAGGAACTCGAAAAAATGGATTGTTTATGTTATTATCTGGAGGTTAGTTTATGGGCTCCTGAATGCCTAACTCCCCCTGGACACACAGAAATTCACAATGAAAGCCTCCAGCAAATGCAGGTAGATCTGATTCTTGGTTCCACCTCTGCTTCGCCATTGGCTGTGGAATTTGCCCAGGAGCCAGCCATGCATCCCTCCACTAAACCCAAGATGAAGCATCCAGAGTTTGACGTTCTAATTCCTGCTCTGCCGGAAGCTTGCCGGCAATCTCTGATAAGGCACTTATCTGCTCTGTGCCTAAAGCAACCTACACAGCGAGAATAATATTTTGATCCCAACTCTCTAGGATGCTGTGATGGCAAACCAATAAATAATTTTGAAGCTAAGAGTAACATAGATGTGCTTGGAGTTATGAGTATATTCAAGTAAACTCTTTAAAAATCTCATAGGTATCATGACTTGTTCATGCCCAGTTCCCCACTGTGAAAATGAGGAGGAAGCTAAACTAAATGTTAATATTCTAGACCCACAAATCTCTACAGGCATCTAGCATAAAACAAGTTATCTCACTTCATCCATGGGTAAGCTTTCTTATTCTTTGATTAGATATGATCATTTTATTTTTATAAAATTTATCAAACTTACGTTTGTGTTATTTTGTAATTTTCCTAATATCCATTTTTGCTGCAGTCACCTGAACTTGAATAAGGCAATGATCAATTTTATGTATCTCTATAACTCTTTTATTCCTGATCAGTTACCCCAATCAATAGCTATATTGGTGTAGTTTTTCTTTTTTTTAAAGATTTTATTTATTTATTTTTAAATAGAAAAGGGGGAGGGAGAAAGAGAGTGAGAAACATCAACGTGTGGCTGCCTCTCACATGCCCCCTACTGGAGACATGGCCCACAACCCAAGCACGTGGTGCCCTAGACTGGGAATCAAACCGATGACCCTCTGATTCACAGGCTGACACTCAACCACTGGAGGTCACATATCATTGAAAATATATTTTCTCCCATATATTTTCCTTTAGTTTCTGATAAAATTATAGTGTGCCATACATTATATTATTGAAATAAAACAGCAGATACTATATGCTAAAAAATTAAGTTACATAAACATAAAATCAAAATGCTGTATTTTTATTACAAGCAGCATAGTATTGCGGGTTCTCAATTTCTTGTTCTGAAATTGGGGGTAATAAGAATAATTATGAAGATAACAATCTAATCTTTCAAAATTATTATGACAGTATCTGGCACCTAATAAGTAATCAATAAATGTTATCAACTACTGTTATTCTATTAAATAATACATATCAGCTTTTTAAAATTAAATTTATTAGGATAATGTTAGGATAGTTCATTACATTATGCAACTTCCAGGTGTACAATTTTATAATACATCATTTGCATATTGCATTGTGGGCTCACCACCCAAACTCTAGTCTCCCCCTGTCACCATGTATTTGATCTCCTTTACCCTCATCCTTCCCCCACCTCCTTCCTCCAGGTGATCACCTTACTCTTGTCTGTGTCTATGAGTTTGCTTCTTTGGTTTGTTCATTTCTGTTTTATATGCCAAATACGGGTTAAAAGCATATGATTCTTGTCCTTTTCCTCCTGACTTATTTCACTTAGCACAATACTCTCAAGATCCATCCATGTTGTCACAAATGGCAATATTTCATTTTTTGGGTGGCTGCATAGTATTCCATCATTCATATATATATATCACCGTCTTTATCTAATTGTTCATTGAAGGAAACTTAGGTTGTCTCCATTTGTTGGCTAATGTGAATAATGTTGCAGGTGGACCTTCATCTCAGAGTGGTTTTTGTGAATCTGACCCCAAAGGCAGGGGAAGTAAAAGCAAAAATAAGTGAGTGGACTACATTGAACTAAAAAGCTTCTGCACAGCAAAAGAAACCATCAACAAGACTAGAAGGCAACCAACCAAATGGGAAAAGATGTTTGCAAATGATCCCTCCAACAAGGGGACTAACATCCAAAATATATTTAAAATATATATAACTCAACAATCAAAAATCAAGCAACTCAATTTCAAAAATGGGCAGAGGCCCTTAACAGAAAATTTTCCCAAAGAAACAGATGGTTAACCGATATGTGAAAATATATAAGGGAAATGAAACTCAATGTTCTTTTTATGCAGACACACTATATAATGGGGTTACAATGACCTCAAATACATTTTTCTTGCCTATTGGAAATTTGTGTCTGGGTTTGCCTGCCACTGTGCCTGGCATGTTAATAAATAATCAACACTCAGTGCCTATTAGTATTTGTATTAATCCTAATATTTAAAAAGATATCATAAACTGCCTTGTATTGTCTGCCACATGCTAAATTATAGATAAGTGGATAAGGTGACATGTAGATAGTTATTTGAGGAAGACTTTGTGGCAGAATTAAATCTGAGTTCTACCTAAATTAATAGGTATGAAGGATTCTATGCATTTTGTGGTGCTATACTATACTATGTTGTATCATACTGTATAATATATATATCAGTATGTGTTCATGGCAGAAGGAACACTACAGACATATATATAACATAGGACTATTAACCACTGCAACCTCAGGGGAGGGAGGAGTGTAGCAAAGAAGCAATTCTTCTTTGTAGACTTCTATGGTATTTTCTCACTATATGAAACATGCAATTCATTTTTATTTTAAATTCCAAACAAAATAAGAAAGAACAGTTCATTGAAGTTTAAAGGGGGTGAGGAGGAGGAAAAAATGAAAAGTCAATTAGGGAATTAAATGCTATCCAACAAACAGAGAAAAAAATCTCTACAATGAGTTATTTGCACTTTGGACGAACTCGTGGACACCAGGAAAGCAATAAAACAAGACATCCGAGATGAAAGGATACAGACAACAGAATAAAGATTGCAGAGCCGAAAAGACACACTGGGGACCACAACAACACTATTACAGAAACAGTGAATGCGTTTGAAAATAGCACAGAAACAGACTGTGTAGGCCAAGTATTGAATGAGAGCCTAAATGACCACAGAATAAAACAAAGAGATTACAAATTCCTACAAGAGAGTTAATAGATATATCAGACAGATAATGACCCAGCAAAAGAAAATCAATTGTTGTGCATTCTAAAGAAATACTGTATTCTGCCCTATAAATGGAAGAAGGGGAAACAGTTCCTTTGTATATGAAAGAAAAAATTCATGAGGTGGAAAGAAGAACATGCATCTGCTGATAAAAGGAGTCAAATATGCTTAGAAAAATAAAAATAAATATCAAAGAGAATCCTCAAAATGGAGACATATACTGGAAAGTTTACTGAATTTAATGAATGGAAAGTCTGTTCGACAGGAATACAGCCAGGAAAAGCAAGCAAAAAGGGAAGGAAGGAGAGAGGGAATGATGGAGGAAAAGAAGGAAAGAGGGAAGGGAGGAGTGAGGGGAGGAGAAGGAAGGAAGCCAGGCAGGGAAATGGGTGGTACTCGATAGGCAGAAGTTTGTAAGAACTTGAGAGTGAGTAGTTTCCACTGTTGTCACCCTTTCTACTGGCTCTCCTTCAAAACCTGCCTTAGCGAGTTGCAAAGCCTATCATATCACACTTGCCCAGTGTGATCAGCCAGGTGAAATATAGGCATTTGTATTTCAACTGTGGATGAACCATTGATAAGTTTAAATCATTGTAGGGGAAAGGCAATGGGGAAATACCAGACAGCAAGGAGTTAATGGAGAAAATATTTCAGAGATTTAAGAAGTCAGAAATCACACCAGATAGATAGCTAACACTAATCCTTCTCAAAAGAAAAATCAATATTAAAATTTTTTCTTTAATATACTCTGTCCTTTCCCATCCATCTACTTTTTGAGACCTGAACCAGAAACTTCGTCAAAAAGCTAAAAAAGTATTGTAGCTCTGATCAAGGAAGAGTGTTTATAGTTTTCAAATAAAAAGGCTTTATATCCTCTGATCCTTAAAATTGGAGAAGATCCTGAAAGTTAAATATCATCTCAAAGCAAATAAAAGCAAAGAAACATCTTTGACAGATCCTAATTCTCTTATTAAATTTCTGCATCACTTGACTTACCTGGATCTCCTTCCAGCATTATTCGTATTCGGCCTCACATGTCACGTGACAACATAAATGAATATAAATGCTATGCCATTTTTACCTGTGGGGCATTGCTGCCAAGTTTAACTTGGCTGAGACTTGAGCTGGGGACCAAAAAGAGGGTTAAAATCATGGGCCCAGAACTTCTCTTGAAAGCTTCAGGAAGCAAGGACTTCTATTTGGAAGTACAATTAAGTGGTGGAGAAAGCTGTCTAAATGTAAGTGGCAAATGAACTCCGATCAGAGAACTTAGTACGGAACGAAGGCAAAGACGTTTGCAGAGCCAGGACAGACTGCCGTACACTGCCTCAGTTCTCTTCTGCCATATGGTTAGTTAAGAGTAAGACTGTTTTCAAAGTTCTGACTTTCATAGATTCAGTGGAATGCAAACAGATGATAAATAAGGAGAGAGAATTTTTTTAAAAAACTGAAATGCCATTGACAAAAGACCAGGGATAATTGAACCGAATTGTATCCTAGACATAAATCTCCATTCTGAATAATACAATTGTTATAAACATTGTATTGGCATCACAATATTATGGAAATAATATTTTGGGATAATATTGTGTCATCAGCACATGCTAAAACCAACGCCCTTCCAACAAATGAGATTATTTAAAGTAGAACTTAAACCAGTTCTATCAAGCAAGAAATAATAGAAACACATTGATCTGAACAAACTATGATTATCTATATACAGAGTGCAAACTGTGATTATCTATATCAGAGTGCAATGACAGTAATTCTAGGTCGTGTCTTGGCCCTATGAAAATTTGTCGCCTGTGATATTGAATTTTGCATTTGACTCTCAAAGGTCAGGAGAATAGCGGGAAAGCTATAGTTCTGGTTTATTTGTAAATCATTTTGTATTCATGGAGCTACTGCTTCCTTGCTAAAAGAACTGTCTAGAAACCAGATAGAAATGTCTCTGAATTGAATAAGTTCCAGAAGGGCAGTGATCTGCACAGTGACCAAACATTTCAGGACTTTGACATGTATATCCATGTTAGTGAGATTAAGACACTTCCCAAGTTCTGCATTTTTGTAGATTCAGAGATGCTATCATCAGCCACGGATCCCTTTATGACATCAGTTAAACTAATAGCAAAACTGTTTTTATAGAGATGCAATAAAATCATATACTATTTTTCTTATTGCCTATCTCCAGAAATTCTGTATAGATCAAGTACTCCCTGACACAGTTATATAGTACTATTCTTTCCTTCCTCATCACATGTTAATACACACAAAAACATACACAAACAGTATAGAACTTAGGAATTTGCAATCATTCCCATGGACATAGCTAGACTTCGTCACCAGTGCTAATGGCATTTTCTTCGTAACCTCAGTTTAAAGATTCCCATTCTTTGACCACCACCTTGAGTCTTTCTAGCTCACTTCCTCTTGCACCTCAATTCCAATAATCCTTAGCCCCCACCAGGACCTCTAATGCATTATCACCTCCATCTTTTACTTCTGGACAACCCTGACATCCCACTTCCCCCCCTTACCCAGTTGAAATCCCATAAATGATAACCACACCACTGCATACACCCTCAGTGTTCTCTTTCATCCGTCTCCGTCTTGTAATTGCCAGACCATGAAAACCAAAACAAAGCAAACAAGCAAATCTGCAGGTATTAAGTATTCAAGTTCGCCAGACAGCGTTGGCAGATTAAAGGGTCCAAATGAGAACCATCTGTGTTCTGTAATAAAGGACTTAATGTAATAAGCAGCTCTTTCCATCAAGGCCACACTCATGGCAACAAAAGAGAGAATCCAGACCACTCTCGGTTTGGGTGTTTTAAAGCTTCTTCCTTGAGATTAAAGGACATCAACAATTTCTTAGAGATTTGTAACAAGAAAAATAATGCCTACTCTGTGCACGTGGCCTTCACGTACTGCTACATACACATAAAACTACAATAATTTTATATTGTACTTTTTTTTTAAAAAGAGATTCAGTCATTCTTAACATATCCTTTTAGGTCTCTGGAAATCTCTAATACAAAAAATAAAAGATCTCAAAATAGTTTTATATTTATAATTGGATTGGAACAAATAATCCTGTTTATTATGAGTTTGTCACTGCTCGAGTGTTTCACATGTGTCATTATTTTTAAACCTTTGTAGTAATCTTGTGAGACAAACTCACTAGGATCCTCTAACCTTTGGGGTGCAGGCAGGGAACCCACCACTCTGTGAACCGAATTCTGCCCAGGCATTCTTTCTCTTACCCGACATATTACCTAGTCTTTCTTGGATGTATTTTTAGTCCAAATCAGTGCAGCAATTTTAAATTTAAGTGAGTATTTACCTCCCTTAATTACTGCATTTTTTAAATTAAAGGTCAAAGTCGATTGAAATGAGCCAAGACCAACAAAAGATAGTGGTAAGAATGAGATGACAACCCAGCTCTGAAGTCTCTCCTCCATTGCTCAGCCACTGCACTTATTCTGCTTCCGACTGAAAAGTAGTACATCTCTAGGTAATCTTGTAAATGACTTCCAGTCAGCGAAGTATATTCTATGGCTTCCACAGACGTGTGACACGGATTGTAAGTAAGATTTGTGAAACATCAAGGGGCATTAGATCCTCACATTTCAAAGGAAGATTTGCATTCCACAAGGCTGCTGGAGAGAGCCTTAAGCCAAATCTCATGGCCTGTCCGCTGCAGCATCAACATAGACAGCGAGCTCCAGAGAAGGTTCCCAGCCCAGCAGCCAGTCAACTTCCTAACCGCCTGAACTCACACTCCGGTCACTTCAACTGCGAGGAAGGAAGCCAAGATCGAAATAAAATTGTTCCAATGGAAATACTATTAATAATAGCTTTATTTTTAACATTTGCTAGGTGCAAGTCACATACTAATCACCCAGTGTTCATTTATTCAACAAATATTAATCAGGATTGAATGAAATACCTTTATTTTATTTAATTTTATTTTATTTTAAGTAATTTTAATGTGAGACTCGGCAGCTAGTCCCCCTTAGTCATGACGTCAGTCTTAACCGTGTTTAACTAAATGAGCTTTGCCACAATATTTCAATTCTCCTGTGTAAAATGGGATACAATCCTACCTCACAGATTGTGATAATTACCAGTGGGTGCACGTAAAGCCCTTGAAAGAGTGCCTGTCACAGTTCTCAATAAATGTAGACGTTATTGTGCACGACAGCTGCATTGTACACGATCTCTGGGTCCCAGAGGTGGGAGGGTGACCAAGAAGACGTCACAGGTGCCTTACTCTGGTGAGGCTTGCATTCCTATGGAGAGAAAAAGATAAAGAGAAGAGTAAAATTTCAAAAGCTAACTTTATAGCAGAAGAAAACAAATGTGGTGTTGAGATTGGCAGCAGATAGGAGAGGACCGTTGAGATCAAGGAGTAAGGAAACCCACTAAGTGGAGGAAGCAGTGCGATGGACTTGGGAATGACATTGAGCCACCCATACCATGAACTGGGGGAAACCATTCCAGGCCAAAGGGACAGTGAGTGCAAAAGCCCAGAGAAGATGAAGTAGAGGAGGAGACATCTCTCAAGTCCTTGCCAACCATGAAAAGGAGTTTAGATTTTCTTCCAAGGGCAAAAGGAAAATGTCAAATGATTTTAAGGGAGAGGGGAGCATAAGCTCATTCAGTTGTTTGCTTCAGATCACTTTGGCTTCTGTGTGACAGGAACAGAAATGAGATAACCAAGACAGGGAGGAAGAGCAATAGGAAACTACTGCAAGGTTCCGGGCAAGAAATGACAGGCAGGAGGGATACGATAATGGCAGCAGATATGAAAACAAGTAAGATCACAGTATGACGTGGAGGTGAAAATAAGAATAAATAATAACAGTAAGAAACCTGTGACATAGGTACAGTGGTTATCCTAAACTTATAAAGAAACTAAAGCTTACAAAATTTAAAAACTTAGCCCAAGAAAAGCTAGGGTTCCAGCACAGAAATGTCTGACTCTGCTATTCAGATGTTAGGATAAGAAGTGTGCTTGTTTGAAAAATTAGCCTTCACCTCAATGCTTCCTGAGCCAGCTTGTCGAGGATCAAACTCATCACCATAAACTCCAGGTATGCACCTGTTGCGTATTTGCTATATGAAGTATTGTCAGTTTTGTTTCATTTAAGTCTTGTTAATTGTCAAAGTCTTTTTTTTCCTTCCTGTCTTTCCTTTAGTCTCTTAAATCCAGCTCTGAGATAAAGCACTGCAGGATAATTTGTGCTTATTTGGATAACTCGGAGTGAAACTTTTTTTAAATTTATTTTAATTATTGTTGCAGTACAATTTTCTATCTTTTACTCCCATCCCAACCCACCCACCCAGCCCTCCCCTCCTCCCACCCATTTCCACCCGCCCCTAGTTTTTATCCATGTGTCCTTTATACTCGTTCCTGTAAACCCTTCCCCCTTACCCCCTGAAATTCCCTCCCCTCTCCCCTCTGAACTCTGTCAGTCTGTTCTTTACTTCAGTGTCTTTGGTTATATTTTGCTTGTTTCTTTGTTTTGTTGTTTAGGTTCCTGTTAAAGGTGAAATCATATGGTACTTGTCTTTCACTGCCTGGCTTATTTTGCTTAGCATAATATATTTTTGTTGCCATGTGCTCCAAAAGGTGGATTGCTTTCTGAGACGTGGGAGCTCCCAGTTGAGGAAGGGAAATTGAACACTTATTTATCTCTAGCCCTGCTTACCCTAAAGAGGGGATCAGACTTACAGTATTACTGTTTTGCCATTTGCCAACCATAACCTGAAGCAGAATTTTTGTTGCAAAAGAAAATTTTTTAAAAAGCTTTCCAAAGGGAAGATATCGGTGCTGCAGACATTTCTAGTCTCTCTAGGAAAACATCAGCTGTCAGAATTTGGCACTGCACCTCCCTGAACACACCCTCAGCTCCCAAAATCTTTTGACCTATATGGTTGTCCACTGTTGGATTCGTTAATAAAGGAAACTAATTGAAGTTTATTGGGCTGATTCTCTATGATCAGCACAGGACAGAGATTTTTCTGGAATATATTAAGATAGGGAATGTCATCTGATAGTTTCTTTCCAAATACACTGGAAACCATGAGTTTTAAGGTTTTTTACTTTAATTAGGAGAAGGAGTACTATGGTACAACAACATGGGAGAGTTTATTAAATGGTAAAAGGTTCAAAATGAGGAAAGCGGGGGGTGGGTGTGGGGATAAGTTCCCTTTAGTAAAAAGTGTTGTGGTAACAAACAACTCATTCTGAAAAACCTTGAATGCAATTTCACTTCTCTTTTGTTTAAAGAAAAAAAACCCAAAGATAATGTTATTAGAAGGCAGTTCTTAAAGCTAACAACATTTTGTGTTAGCGAAACATTTGTAGAAGGAAGTTGACAAAAGGAAACGGAACAGAGAGTGTGAAATTTTCATAGATATTCACAATCTACATGTTAACTTTACTAGGGACCCTCAATTTTCCCACTTTCCTTTCCTCTTCATTTCCTGAGTCAAGAGGAGGTTGCAGTGTATGGAAGTTAGGAAAAGTACGGTTATAAAAGAACATGGAAACAGAATTGAGACTAAAATTATAGGCAGTGGTGAACTATACTTAATAGTCAGAAATGAGCACATAACACTATATATGATATAATGAACTTCCTAAATGTTGGTATTGGAATGGAGGCACATTTGTTTCCATGCATTCTTAAATCCACCATGAAGTCCCAGAGAGTTTAATTGATGACTCCACTAAAAGCCATGTTTAACTTACTCATCTCAGTGTTCTCGATGAATTTGATAAGACTTGGCGACTATTACAATTATTAAAGGATCCTAAATAACATGGGTCAGTGACAAAGCTTACCTGCAGCTTTGGGATGTTGCCATTTCAATTACGAATTTCTTTCAATGCTTCACGTTAGAGGCTCTGTTTATATAAGTGGCTCATAAATAATTATCCAAAGCTCATCATAAAGGCAACAGCAGTAAGTGTGGAACATTGTAGCATACACATTCTGGTCCCCTGTTTGGGATATGAAAATGAGGAGACAGGATTAGAAAGGGGACAAAATTCTCTCATCTCCCATTCCTGCTACTTCTATTGCCACCATTACAATTAATAGCCAGCTGGTCACCTCCATATCTGGTAAATGTTTAACAACCTGCTCTCCCAAAATAAAACAGCCTTGGTTTGTAGCACTTGACAATTGCTTGGTGAAAATACTCCCAACATAGCCACTTTCAAGCTCCCAACATTATGTCACAGCACGCAGAGCTGGGAAGAGATGCGCACGATCAGCTCCAGTCAACCATTGGGCACCCCACTCCAACATACCATCAGCAGTGTCCTCTTTGGACGGCAACAGGGAGGGTGAGAATGAGAAGGCCACATTGTTAATGTCCACCATGCTTGCTGTTATAATTGGCCACAATTCTTACATAAAAGCCACATGTATGTCTTACGGAATGCAAGCTTTCACCACCAGATGATGCCAGAATGCTGTAAGTAGTATAAATGACGTGGTTGGTACATACTTAAAGAAGTTCATAGAAATAGAAACTCATTTCAATAGCTCTTATTTATATTTGCATCTTTTTGCATTTTGGGGGGGCCTGGCATAAATTATCTAGTCTGAACAAATATTGCTATGTTAATGAGATTAAGATAGACTATGTTTTCCCTATCATCCTGACTTCTTGATTTGAAGTGAGGTTTTGGTTTACCATAATATAGTTAACACATGAATGCAAAAGATCATGTAACAGAACACTCTGTGATAATAATCAGTAAAAAATCATTATAGATTATTTGACTTCTTATAAAAAATATAACTGTCATGCAAAACTTGACCACATCTGAAACTTCCCCTAGCACCCCTCACCTAATGCTTTGACAGGTCTCCTGACTGTGGAAGCAGGGGACCGTACTCCTGAACAAAGCCGAGATACTGCGACCTTCCGCCAGCTCGTGTTCAGTTACTACCGAGGGTCACGCTGTGTCTCCTCCAGGAGCAGGGACTTCTCTTTATGTGACTCGGAGATCAATTTCCTACACAGAATGGAGAAGTGAGATTATTCACGAAAGCATACTGACTACAGTGCTTACCCTATCTGAAAATATGTTCCTCCCTTGGTTTAAAAAGTAAAAGGCAACGTAAATTCATTTTTATAAAGTGATAACACTCTTTGTGACATTTTAATAATTCTAATTCTAGCATCTTAAGTAATGTAATCAATGAAGATAAATTTATCACCTGTGGTTTAGTGAATCTCTTAGATCTCCCTTTCAGTGTGGTAGCCACTAACAACATGTAGCTATTTAAACTTAAATAAGCTGAAATTAAATAAAATATAAAATTTATTTCCCAGGCACATTAACCACATTTCAAGTGCTTAATGCCCACATATGGTTGGTGGCTACCATGTTGGACAGTGCAGATACAGAACATGTCTATCACTGCTGACAGTTGTATTAGACAAGATTAAATAAGATACCTTGGTCTTATTACACAAGCAAACCAGAAAATAGAAGGAAGAGAAAAAATAGAAATTGCCCTTTGCCTTAACCAATTACTGTATTCTCAAATAAATTATTTTCCCTACCAGCATCTTTTGAATAGTCAGGCCTTAGAAGCATCTTAATCTGGAACTCAATATCTTTGAGCAAATATGCAATTCTTTCTTTCATATATAATTCTAATGGAGAAAACATTTATTGAGTCATGTTCACATAACTCCCAACATAATTCCCAAGCACCCCATGTGCCAGTGGGAAAAATAAGGTTCTGGCTGCCCAGAACTGATTCCTCATTCTTATTTTGCCATCCCCTTGACCCTGTGATAATAGAAATCTTCACAGCCAGCAATATTGTGTTCCTGAGGAGAAAACAGCCCAAGTGCACCCCAGTCCCTTGTCAGCCCAGATGTGTCTCCACTGAACCCTGACTCTCTCCAGCTGGACGGTAAACTCCGTTCAGAGGGCCTGCTCTCATGGGCCCACGGATGAAGCAGAATTTTCCACCTTTGGCAGGCAAGAGCTAAGTAATATCCTTGAGTATGAAAAATACCCTCGAAAGAAAAAGTTTCAAAATTCAAACTTGAAACCAGCAGTCTCTGAATCAAATTGTGTGGACCCTCAGATGCATTCATTTCTAACTCATGCAGCTACAACTCCATCCTTGGCCATAACCGGTACCCTTTCAATATAGCAGTTATTACAGTGGTAAAAAATATCAGCAGAACCAACGCTATGGTGGCTAAAACATAATGGTTTGTAATCACGTATCTATCTGCCTGTCAGAAGTCCATTATCTCGTGGAACAATGATAGAACATAGATTAGATGGCAAAAGAAGAAAAAAAAAATCCTTCCACGCACCTGCCTGATTGCTCTAGATAAGCTCAGGAAGCAGAAAACAACAGCAGCTTATCTTGACACATAAGATTAGAAAAACCACATTTCCAAAATCTACACTGCAAAATAGGTACCACTGGCCGATCTAACATATCCCTGTCTGCACTGTGCATCGGTTCTTCCTTTCCTGGGGTTATTCCACTACCACCCTCATTCTTACCCTCCTTCTGCCCGGCCCCTGCTGGCCCTCGTCTGGATTCTGTGCAGCCCGCGGCCAGGATCTGACTGCGCCCGGTCACCCTGTGATCTCCCAACATGATCTTTCTCCGAGCCTCAAATTACTGCGACTGTACTGCCCGTTTTTAAAAATAGGAATTGGAGAGAATTTCACAGTATTCCGTACCTTACTTTGTTCTCACTGGGAGAAGATACAGGGGGGTTGAATCAATACAAGATAAACTTATTTTCTCCTCATTTAAAAGATTCTTTTTGTTTGAACTACGGTGTCTGACATTTCTTAGTTCTTATTCTGATTTCCTTTTCTGGTTTGAATCTGTGTGTTCTCTTTTGATTAATTGAGCAAAACACTTTTCAAGGGACACCCAAAGTGCAGTATTAATTTTATATCCTTTCATTTGTTTTCACTGCAGAAATCATGAGCACATATCATAGGGTAAATGTTAACAAATGAAGTCTATTTGCTCACTGGATACTGTTTACCTGGGCAATCTGGGTGCCATTCATTTGTCTACGAGCAGTTTCCACGCTGGCAGTGGCATGAGCGTCTTTCACTGAGAGAGAAGGGGACATTCTATGGCCCATCAGTTTCCGGTTATTCTAACCTCCACTGGAGTCATGGAAGAACTATGAACAACTTTTATTTCTTCTATTGGTTCTTTAATCTGTAGAGTTTAACTGAGGGGAAAAGGTACCTTTTTCTCATTAATCATTGCAAGGTAAGGAATCATTTCATTGCTATGGGAGAGATGGGCAATATGCCCATCTCCAAGTGGAAGATGTTAAGCTGGCCCATTTTCTCATAAGATGTATGTTTCTGCATCTTCAGCCAATATTACTTAGTCTGCTGAAATACATTAAAAAGCAGGACGATAAATAGACCCACCTAGCTATGGCCATTTTGAGGTAGAGGGTTGAACTATAAGGCAGGCACAAGAGAGAGTTCCGTGCCCGCTTATAGTATAATAAATAACTTCAAAAATAGACACATTGAAAATAAAATCTTAAAATAAACCAGAAGGCTAGAAATATAAAACACTAAATGGTCAAATTGAAATAGGAGTCTCGCTTCACTTAGCGGCCACACCTGAGGAACAGTAAAGCAATCACAAAAGGCGCAGGAATGCTGGGTGAGACAGGCCTCTAAATAAATGTAATGCAGCATTTGTTTTGCAAATATTTAAAATCCCAGTTTAATAGAACACAAAGAAAAATGGCTTCCTTGTAGGAATGCTGGCCTTAAATTTGCCATTTTGTTAAAAATTAAAAAGATGAGGAATCAAATCATAATGTATCTGTGGATAGATGGTAAACTCTCTAAGAGTGTGTGTGTGTGTGTGTGTGTGTGTGTGTGTTATTCACTGACGACAGACATATGCCCGGCATTTAGGAGGTGTACAATAAATATTTATTTAATGGAGTCGATAATGGGAGTTCTGTACATGATCTCACCTGACCCAACAGTCTTGAAGAACAGACACCAGTCGCATGCTTTAGCCTCAAGGTGGTGGCTATGAAGGACAGCACCTCAGGTGGTGTCACAGAAACGGAGCCAGAAACCAGAGGGAGCGTTTTTGGTGAAAGAGGCAGTGATAGGTGGGTGCCAATGCTCAGCCCCGCATAGACACCAAATCAACACTCATTGAATGGTGAGACCTTCCCTAATGATTCAGCCTCACTTCACGCAGCCTCCTTCCATTTGCTATCACAGTAATATTGTATTTTCTTCATAGTTCTCACCAGAAGAAGAGGTTAAGTTAGCCAGCTATGCATTTACTTGTTTATTATTTCTCTCACTCCACCACAATGTAAACTCCGTAAATAAAGACTCCTTGTCTGTCTTAGTCCCTAAAGAAGGGAACATCTGGTCATCGGTAGACACTCTGCAACATTAGGATGAACAAGTGAACCACCCAACGAACCATCCTGACTGAAATGACTTGTCTGAATTATCTTTCTTCAATTATTCTCTCTCTTTGGCATACATTACTTAGGTAGTACCACTGTTTATCTGTTTTAGTTTGAGTGTGCACTGCTTTTTTCTTCCCCTATAGCGTTTCTTTATCCTCACCTAAGGACATGCTAATTGATTCTAGAGAGTGGGGAAGGAAGGGAGAAAGAGAAAGAGAAACACTGATGTGAGAAGGAAACATTGATCGGCTTCCTCCTGCACATGCCCCAAATGGGGACCGAACCTGCAACCCAGGCATGTGCACAGGCAGAGAATCGAACCCATGATCTTTAGATTTATGGGACAATGCCCCAACCAACCAAACCACTCCGACCCTGGCTCTTCCCTGTAATGGCAACCTAACTCCTCCTTGAGGCAGTGAGAAGCTGTCAGGAAACCTAGCAGGACCACAATAGAGTCCAAGAATAAAGAACCATGGTTTTGACGACTTAAACTCTCTCTTCTCATATCAAGAGGAATGGTCTTCATGCCTTGTATTCATCTTTGTATTTTTTCTCTTGCCATCAGAGAGGGGAGACCGCAGGAGCCAAGAGGAAAGAAACAAGGGGGCTAGCAGACCTGCTTCCAATCTAAGCCTTAAACTGAGGAGGAAAATGATCTTTGTGGCTTACACTCTCTTCAGTCACCAGAATAAGAAACGACGCAGGGTCCCCATGAGTAACAGTACGCACATGCACCGTGATTGCTCTTTGTGTCACAACTATTTTGGGCAACTAGATGACAATAAGCAGCTGGTCGGTTGCTCACATCCCTGAGCTACCCATGCCCCCACCAAAACTAATAGCATAAATGTGGGGGCGAGGAAAGGGGGCCTCCGAGGGGGAAGGAGACAGGGTCACACAGGCCTGCCACCCAGGAACCACTGTTTCCACTCCTGTGTCACCTCCCTGAGAATCTGGAAATTTAATAAAAGCTCTAAAGATATTATGAAAACAACTTGATTATCACTTCTTCTTTAGTTGAGAGGTAACTTAAATGACTCTTCCTAAGACAATCAGGCAGTGCAAAAGAGGTAAACGAGCCTTAAGTTTAAAATAATGGGCAAGTCCTATTACCACCCCGACTCCTTCATTAGCCATCTTCACTCCTTGCTCCTTTTTCTCCTCCCAGGCAATTTCCTGGAAATATTGAAAAGTCGTTGTGCTCATTTTATTCAATATGGCAGGAGCCTTAAATCTTGACTAAAACTAGTCATTATAAATTCAAGGGAAGATTTGTAATACATTTTATAAAAACCTGGCGATGTCTCCTCATTCTTGTCACTTAAAGAGTTATTTGTCCAGCCCCTGCTGCTTTCTGAGACGGTTAGATCTCTAATACAAGTAATGTCTTTTCCTCTTCAGTTCCCCGTGCTCCCTCCCCACGCCAGCAGTCCGGCACTTTTCTTAACACTTGGGGATGGATTTACTAGTTTTCCCCCAATCGTTACTGTTTTTTCTTTCATTTCTGCGTTTCTTCTCTTCTCACATTGTGAAAAACATGCTTTTGGACCTACCTGTTGTGCTTTGGTGAGAATTATTTCTTTAAAAGCAAGAACACTATCTTAGCTATCTTTGTATCTCCAGCAAAGCATGGTCTATATACTAAAAAAAAAAAAAGCAAGGGTTAAAATGCAGCAATTATACCCTCTGTTTGCTCTACTTATCCCCAATAGTTTCGTGTTTGTGATAATTAGATTGGCATTGAAAATGGAAATTGAAGAGAAGCTTCAGGCTACTAATCGACATCGTCCCATTATTGGACATGAGCGGTAGCAGGTCTGGGCTAGATCTGAAGGAATTAACCCAACACCGTGACCAAGTTCATCTTCAATCCCATTATCCTTAAATGGCGCTCCGTGTCCTTGGAAATTCTAATCACCTAGAAAGCTGCTGCTGATATCCTAGAGTGGACTGGGTGAAATTATTATCCTCTAGTTTTTGTTCTCCGAGTACCTGATACTCTCGGAGCAATAACTCCTCATATGTTTTTCTTCCCCTCCAAGTCGAAAGTGGTAAAACCTCTGAATGGATGACTCAAAGACTGGTCATGGAGCAATGTCAGTAAATACAGTAATCTCCTGAGTTTGTCAAGGTGAAAAATTGGTCCCTTCTGGGCAACCCACACAGCCTCTCTCTGTCATCATTTTGCCCAGAGAAAAAGAGAATGAGAGCTTGGTGCAAGATGGGTTCTGGATTCTGATATATAGGCTCAAAATTTCAGGGGCTCTATTTAGTTTTGGCAGGGAAAAGTTCTCAACTGTAAAATTTATTTGACAATGGCATGTAATCTAAAAAAAAATTATGGTGTTTCAGCCAGGATTCTACATTTTTCAATGCAGTGGGCTCTCCAAGGGCTGCTACCACGGTGCAAAGAAATAGCCTCTTAGAGAAGAATCCTGTGATTCTATAACTATGCTCACCCAGGATGAAGAGTGTCTTAACACTGAGGATTTTCAGAGAGTGAAATAAGCCATTGGAAAAATGAAGAATATCCTTCTGGAGGTTTAAACACAAAAAGATTTTTTAATTTTATTTTTAATTGTATATTTTTTCTTTTTTCACATTTTTTATTGTTGTTCAAGTACAGTTATCTCCATTTCCCCCCACGACTCCCCCCACCCCAGCCATCCCCACTTCCCACCCTTGACCCTGCCCCCCTTTGGTTTTGTCCACGTGTCCTTCATGCATGTTCCTGAAAACCCTTCCCCCTTCCACCCCCCATTATCCCCTCCCACCTCCCTTCTGGGTACTGTCAGTTTGTTCTTCATTGAAATGAAGAACAAAGGATTTATTCTTGAATCCAAAACTGGTTTTTGTTTTAAGTAATTGCAGTGTTCAAAAACACAGTCCTGCACACAGGCCCCTGTGGAACCAAGAACATCGTTAACACTTGTACCCACAGAATACCTGGCGCCAAGCAACCAGTCCCACAGTGAAGGGCTTGCCCTTTCTGGGTCCACTGTCTAGGCAGAATGGCACTAGCTGAATATTGCAGAGGCAATTTTACAGTTTGAATTATAAATCAGTTTTAAATTTGGAGTTCAAAAACGTTTGGGAGGAGCATTCATCACCACCATATATGACTACTACCATTTTTCTGCATTAGTTTTTGAGGTTGCTGTTCTCTTTTGTACGCACACAACATACATTGCCCTTCTCAAAGTCTGTCATGGTCACATTTTACACAAAGGCATGAAACAGCCCCGATCCCTTGGTGGACCACAAGTGAATCAATCCAGCTCTCCCAGAGAGCTGGGATCTTTTCATCCCCAAAGTTACTCGTCAGTTGGAAAGAACCACCCTGGAGAGAAAGGACTCTCATTCAAATGCCAGCAGCATGGGAAGCACTTTTACCATTATGTCAAGTAAATTGTTTCAGTAAAACCCTCACAAAGGAGGTGGCTTTCTGTGCTTGTACAGGGAAAAGTGCCGGGAATGGATAAATAAGTCAGCCAATCCCAAATTGCCTTACTGTGTGATCTCATCCACTCACCTCCACAGAAGAGTCTACTCACCCCGCTTCCTCCTGCCCTCCCCTCCTGCCCACTGCATCCCCTTGGGGAGGAAGAGGTGAGAGGACAAGTTTCAGTTCCCTCTGACACCTCCTCAGAGCCTGCTCCAGCGCTGACCAGGATGCTTCAACCGTTACTCGGGGTCAGCTGCTGGGCCTCATGTTGGGGCAATATTGAAATATTCTGCCGACCAGCTTTTTTTTAAAATAGTATTTTTAGGAGTCAGTGGCGATGTTTGGAACAGATTCTACAAGGCATGGAATATGCACAGAAAAGTCATTTTCTCCTCTAGAGGTTTAATAGTTCCACAAATGACTTTACATCAGTAAGAAGTTTCCCTTTCTTGGTGTTCTCCCCATCTCCACGTATAACTGAGTTAATGAATGTTCCTCGCTTGCAGCTATCTTTCCAAAAGCAGGCATCGAACGGGGGAATATTCATCGGTAAAACAGTAAGTAAGGGAACAAGCCCATCTATTGAGGACTCAGTGATGGGTTCAGGATGGCTGGCGAACAAGAGAAGCAGTCAGGGCTGGGGGCCATTATGATGACTATTAATAGAGGAAAGGTTAGCTGTAATAGCTCTTGGATCATTTTTTGGTCTATAGCCCACAAACTCCATCCATTAAAAATTCTAAGAACTGTGATGCAATTGAGCATGCAGTGGATTATTTTTTAGCACACAGAGTTGCAGGGCATGGTTCTGAGCCACTCTTCTGACATTCGAAAAAGTTTTTAAAAATCTAAATTAGAAAATATTATTGCAAAGTACTGACTCATGTACAGTATTCTCTGAATCCAAATGATCCCAAAGCATGTCATAAAACAGTTAAATGAGTATAAAAATTTATGTAGGAAGACAGATTGAAATCTCCTCACTATAAAAGGGAAAATGAGTCGTTCCCCCGAGGGTAAGCCAGCATCCTGGTGCATTTTTCAAACGCTGTAAAGTTAATTTCCAGTCCAAGTTGTCTCCAAACACACCAGTCACGGTAGCAGTGCTGCAGACGAGCAAGAACAGGACGGGTGCACGAGACCAGAGGCTCAAGTCTTGTCCTCGTGACCTAGAACTGACTTTGAAGCAGTCAATTCCCGCGATATCACACCCTTCACTTCCTGGGCTCTCTATTTCCTCTGTCCCCTTGGGACATGTTCAGACCCATCCTGCCTTCGTTTTCTGTACTAGTTCCTTAGATTCTCTCATCCATCCCTTTGTTCACCCTCTGTCAATACCCCCAAATCCCTTGAGTCATTGTTTTTCCTTCCACCTAAGTTTCCAGTCGTTGCTAAATTAATGAGCCACTCTAGAATCAGGCTAGTGACCACTTGAAGCACAAATGCTTCGATGTTGTCAAGTCCTTGCATCGTCCCTGTGCACAGTCCATTATAGCCGATCCAGAAATTGTTTATTTTTATGCACACTGAAAGTGACCTATATGCATTTTTAGCGTCACTGTTCTCTTTGGTTGGCAGCTGAGAAAAGTATATTTTCTTGTCTTTCTGGGCGATCATGACCATGCTCATTTGATTTTGGTGACTAATAAATTCATAAAGCTAACACTCTTAAAACAAATACACCTGAGGATCTTCCAAGCACCTTCGAACATGATAAAGTGTAGGAGATAGACCCCCTCACGTCTAACAACTCCGGCTAAGGGTGGCCCGCACGTCACACATTCAGAGAGCTCTTGTGCTCGGTGACTTGGGATTTCTCTGGCAGATTCAGCCAAACCTTGCCACATTGAAGTGAGACCCCAAAAGGCCGTAACTCCTCCACAAGAAGTGGGGATGCCGACAACCATAAATCAACAACATAAAACGGGAGAAAGGACAGTGGAGTCTGTGCTCATGCAAGGCAGAAGCAGAAAAGGGTTGACTGGCACCAAGGAGATTATCCCTGATTTTTCAATACAGCAGGCAAATGGATCTTGCAGAGAAATACGCTATCAACTTTATCCTTACAACCCTGATGGTGACTTTAATCCTGACCTTGAAATGGCTTCTCTGTAACACACAAAGCCTTTTTGAAGTGACATTGTACCCACAAAATACAGTGAAACAATTTATCTAGTGATGAACTTCTATCTGGGTCAGACAATTTAGTGCTTCATCTACATCTTGTGCCACTTAATCCTCACAAAAATATGACGAGGTTACTACTCACATCCATGTTTTACAGGGAGGGAAGCTGAGGTTTGGTGTAAAATCAGGTCTATCTGATATCAGGGCCAACCTCCTCTGCCCCCCTTGACTAGACTGCACCCCATGACTTGGGGTTCTTCCATCTGGCTTCCTGACAGTAAACAGCCAGGGCATTTGACATGTACTGATAATTATAAAAAGCACATGCTAATAATAGTGCAGGGCAAATGACAGCAGGTAATTGATTGCATTCAGGCCATAAGAAAAAGAAAAGCAAACTTCACAGCAAGTTCTAGCCTTTCCTACACACAACGCAGGCCATTGGCTATGGAAAGACATTTAAGGACACCTTAAAACTTCCTCCATTCGGCTATTACAGACTTTCTCACCAGTCTCCTTTAGAACTGGGAATTCTTCCCCTTCCCCTCCTTCACTAAGGACACATATACCTTTGTCGGACCAAATGTTACATTTTCTAGGGAAATGAACACATTAGCTAACAAAATGAAGGAATTCCTTCATGCACTAGTACCTCCTTTCAGCTACGAGAAGCACATCTAAGTATTAAGATTTCTGAAAAAGAGGATTTTCCACTCCCAATTTTTCAAGTCTCCTATGTGTCCCCAGTGCCCGTGCCAAGGCCACCTTGTTATTTGAAAGTTAGACCCACTGTTATTTCCAGTCATCTTATTCTCTGCAGCACTCAGCACTGTTGACCCCTTCCTCCATTTGGAATCTTCCCTCTCCTTGATACCAGGACATTGCGCTCTCCTTGTCTCCTATTTATCTGCCCCTTTCTCCCAGTCCCTTCCCAAGCGGCTCCTCCTTCACTCACCATCCGGGGTCAGAGTTCCTTGGGACTCTGTCCAGTGTCCTTCTCTTCTCTGCGTGTTGGATCTGGGCCATCTCATCCACTTACAGAGTTTCGGTTGCTGTATTGACACGGGCAACCCTGATATCTCTATTTTAGCTCTGAATTTTATCCAGAACTTCAGATCTGTATATCAAAATGTCTACCAGATCCCTTAGATATCCCGTAGATATCTTGAGTTCCACAAGTCCCCAAATTCAATTATTATTTTCTATCACCAAAATGTATTCATCTGCTGGCATTTTGTATCTTGGCAAATGGTCTGCCATCTACCCAGCTGTCAAAGGCAAAACCTGGGTATCATAGCCCTTGTCACTCTTCTTAATTGTTCACATCCAAACCACCACCATGTGCTGTGTAACTGCCTCTTAAATATCACTACTACTAATATCTAAATTCTACTATTCTCTGTCCTCACTATCAGCAACTTAATGTAAGACACCATCTCTCCTAAAGAATGCTGTAAGCAATTGCATCCGAGATCCACATGCTACTTGGTCTCCTCAGTCTACTCTTGAGAAAACCATGTAATTTGTCCTCAAAAATCAAACTTTATGATTGAAAGGGGCCACTACTGATATTTACAGCAGGACAATAAGCAAAAATTCTGGAAAACCAGGACACAGAGTTGCACCATCAGACTACAGTTAGAGAGACGCCTTTCTAAAGCACACCCCTCAGTGGGCCGTGTCTCTGCTTATAAGGTACCTATGGCTTCCCATCGCCTTCAGGAAGGTCAGCATTCTTAGCAAGGCTCTTCTTCATAGTCTAGCACATCATCTGGGCTCCCAGGCCCCCTCTCCACCTTTACCTTTGCACACCAGACTTCCACTCCACTTCCAATTCCCCCAGATGTACATGCTTTCTCTTGACCCTAGAATGTTCTTGTGCTCTTCAGCCTTCCCAGAAGGCTCTCTGTCTATTTCTGTGTTACCAAATTTCTATAAAGCCTCCAACTGTGAGATTAGATGCTACGTCCATGAAAATTTCTCCTAACCCCTCAGACCTGGCTAGTGTGTCCCCTGGCATGCTGCCAACATACCCACTACTCCTCTCTGTCCATGTTGAAGTGTAATTGCTTAATTTCCCACATTATTGACCCCGAGATCATGCTAATACCAAAAGTTTCCTATCCAAGAGCAGAAAAGTAATTTGGGGGTAAGGTGGGTGGAAGATGTATCTTGAAGCTACATTTAATTAGTGTGTATGCTATTTTTACCTATATTTACTGCTTATTTGGTATGCATTTGGAAGGGTTAACAAATGCAGTGTGTAGAGAAGGCCTAAAATTTCTCCTAAGCCACCTGTTAGTCTTACTAATGCACTAAACCAGTGGTCTGAAGATATTTTTCACCGAAATCTCTATCAGTAAATAATAGGAGTATATACCCTCAATGCATGTATATTTTATAATTTATAAATTGCCCACATGGTCTATTGTACTAATATATGGTGTCCCTTCTAAACATCCTCAGAAACAGAAATTAGAACTTTTTTAAAAGGTAAATAGTGGTTCTAAATTTTTCTACACCCCAGTTGATCATCCATTGATTCCCTTTGAAAGATCGTTTTTTATTTTTTAAAAGATTTAATTATTTTTACTGAGAAGGGAAGGGAGGAAGAAAGAGAAACATCAATGAGCTGCCTCTCGTGCGCCCCATCTGGGGACTGGCCCTCAACCCAGGCATGTGCCCTGACTTGGTATCGAACTAGTGACCGTTTGGTTCACTAGGCCGGTGCTCAGTCCACTGAGCCACACTGGTCAGAGCTTAAAGGTCATTTTTTTAAATGGCTTTGAAGGTAAGAACTGTAGTGGGCCTAGAGCAGAGCCTGGTACATGGAAAGTATCAATATTTATTGAGTGATTAAAAGATAGAAAGATTGGGCTAAGGAATGAACTAATTGACAGGATGAGATTTGATCCCTAACAGGATTTTTTGGTATTCTATGGACAGCAAGCAGGTACTGTGGTGAGAAGGAGAAAGACTTAGCTGGGAAAATGTTAGGAAAAATATAACCAAATGGAGAGGTAAAAGATCATTGAAGAGAAAGATAATCTGATCCACAGAGTAACCCCGGATTTGTATAATATATAGTTACCAATTATAACAACAAAAACGTTATATTGATTAGTTCATTTGAAAGCAGAAGCATTCGGAAGCCAAGATGCAAGTAAACAGAATCCCTAGTAGCTGTAACGTACCTGTTACCGCTGTGTCAGAGACTCAGATTAAATTCTGCCACTTGAAGATGAAGACAGCAGAAAAAGGGAAGACACACCTTTTGTGACTTCCTACTTTGTGTCTGTCACTCTTCTGGGTGTTTCACAGGTTTTGTACCACTGAGAGCCTTCAACACGCAAGATGTACGCAAGTTACAAATTTGAGTAAGCATTTTTCCTGCCCTCAGGGCCTTTGCAGTCCAGCTCCAGAGAGGCAGTAAGATAAGTCTGCAAATAAATACAAACCAAAGGAAAACGCTGCTATAGCATGGCACCAGAAATTTTTGATTTCTTATGATAGTTCTGATGTTATATGAATTTATTATTTTCAAAGACAATGCATATAATATACAACTAAAAGTTGTTTCATCTAAAAAATGTTTACAAGAGTTTTCTCCTCAAATAAATTAATGATTTAGAAAGAAATGTCACTTAATAGAATCAGGTTACCCAATTTTGGTTGTTAAAAAAAGCATAGCTCACCTATAATCATCTTCCAGAGGGTTCTTTTTAGGAGCAAATGAAAATTTCTCACAGCTGGAGCTGGAGTTTATTCAGGATAGAAAAGAGAGCTTCTCTCCTCTCTTAGTTGGTAGGAATTGTGGCTTGGATCCTCCCCACAGAGCAGTGGGGGAACGGAGCGGGACACCATCCCTGAAGGTAGCGGTGGGTCCCCCATCGGAGACCTTCCAGTTGATTTAAAACAGTGGACAAGAGACAGAAGCGGAGTTCTGCAGTGACCACTTTGAGCTTTGACTTTTCCTCTTCCTGAAGCCAGTGAAAACCTAGCCAAGGAGAGGAAGGAAAAGAGGAGAATCCCAGAACATTCACAAGGTAATGTGAAATGTTCTCCACCCAGTAAAATTTCCCAAAGACATGAACAAAGAGGCATTGCCCTCCAAGACAGAAAGACAAATGCAGTGCATAAGCAAGCCTTTCATCATTTCCTTTTATTCCTAAGCAAGTTGTGGTTAAGCTTTGTAAAATGAATGTAAGCATTTTCAATGGCTCAAAAGTGTAGCATTATTAATATGATTTGGGAGAGAGAGAGATAAGAAGAGGTTGATTTTTGTAAGTGAAATTGATGAATATATGTGTGAATATCCTTCCATTTCATGTATTTTCCTTAAGATTTCTATCTTAAGTGGTCTTTAGACCTGTATTTCTTCCCACCAGAATTACAGCACCACTGATGTCAGAGAAAAATAACCCATTCGTCTGGCCAGACAATGGCAAAGAAAGGTCTCAAAAGCACACTGAGAAAGATAGGCAAGGTGTATTGTAGGTCAGAAGTCAACCAGGAAATGTTTCTTCTTTGTATTCACTTCCCTCCGCAATAATAGCATCAAATTGCACAGGCTATGCAAACAGCACGGTGCCACTGCGTTCCTTAGGAGAAAGGAGTGGACCTCACAGAGTCTGGTCACACTGCGCGCGTGGGAGATTGTGTGAGTTACAAGAAAGCATCCAGGGTCACAGTCCAACACGAGCCTCGTAGCGTGAATTCTGATGCTTTGATTCAGGAGCATTTGGCTGTGTTCTTCGGAGTGGTAGAAATGAAAGTCGTGTATTTCTACTCTTTCCTGAAACTTTGCAACAAGGTGCTGGCGTGACCTGGAAGCTAGAGTATCTAATCAGTTTGATTTCCTCTCTCGGGAAGAATGCTTCAGATTTTCATAAGAACATTTGACTTCAGATTTATTCTACTAATTTTAACAGCTTTACAATACAGTAAATTTGAAGTGTACAATTCGGTGACCTGGTACACGTCCTGAGGTATGCACGCATCACCACCATCCCGTTTTCAAGCACTGCCACCAACCCAGTGCAAACCTCCTGCACGTTCGGCCGCGGCCTTATTCCCACTCCGACTCCAGACAGCCATTAATCTACTTTCTGTCACTGTGCATTTACCTTTTCTGGACTATTCCATTAAATGGGATTATAGAGTATATGATCTTTTTGTGCGTCTGGCTTCTTCCACAAAACATAATCTTTTTGACCTTCCTCCATGCTGCAGCATATATCAGTACTACTGTTCCTTTCGATTGTCCAATAGTGTTCCTTTGTATGAACATGTGACTTTTTTGTTTACTCACCAGACGATGGACATTTGGATTGTTTCCATTTTTGGCTAGTATGAATTGGAGCTGCTTATGGACATTTACATGCCAGTCTTTGTGGATATATGATTTCATTTCTCTTGGCTAAGATAACTAGGAATGAATGCTGGGTCATATGGTATATTTATGTTTAACATGCTTTAAAAACTGTTTTACAAAGTGGCTGCACCATCAGTCAATCTAATTTTAAGTTTCTTGTGCACGAGGCAAAGACCCATCACTGTGCTTTGAACCAATCTGGGTTTCCTAACCCAAGTGGATTCTAACCCTCTGCCAGCTCATACCAGTTAATGCACTCCCATTAGCCCATCAATTTCTATTATCCTATGTATCAGAAAAGTGATATAATTTGGTAAAATTAAATGCTAGTTATCTGGAAGCATCAAGAAATTCAAATACAAATGAGCCATTTGAAGTTCCCTTCCTTGTTAAAAAAAAAAAAAAAGTCCACTTGGAAAACGTCAGGAACATTCAGGACCCGGTCACCTGGACTGTTTGACTGTGAAGGGCTCCATCAAAACGGCGAGGACAGGAAGACTCATGAGAAGCAATGGCGTCGCGATGAGGGACCAGCCTTCAGCAAGTCATCTCTGCAGAGAGACGGGAGGAGGTCCTCAGCTGCAGTCTTTGGAGTCGGGTGACACTTCAGTGAAAAGCAGTAGTTTCTGTGAGGCTGCTGCTCGGGTAGCCCGTGAAGGATGAAGGAAAGAGGAAACAAATGCTGGCCGTAGATAAACACGTCTTTTCTCCTTGAGTGAATTCTGCATTGTTGATCTCAAAGAGTCGAGATACAACCAGGACTTGAAACCAGAGACTTAACACCAGGACTGAATCATTCCGCTTTTCACAAGGAGGAGTAAAAATCTAAATTTCACTTTTTTTTTCATGAAAATCCACATTCAATGGAAGAGCCACGCCTCCCCCTAGTGGATAATTCAAGAATTCGGCTTTTCACAGTCTAATTTGGGATTTACAGTCAGGTACCTGAACAGATAGAAAGAAATACAAGAGAAATGCGGGTCGTTAGTTCTTATTCACATGTGAAGCCCGTCAAACTTGAAAAGACATCTGCAATCTTTCGGGGAGACAGGGAAAGGGCAGGGTCACCATTAATATATTTACAAGCGAATGTAGGCAGTAGGTGAAAGTGAAAGAAAGCAAACTTTCGGAAGTGTGGAGAGCTGCTGAATGATTACAAACGTGTCCGTGTCCAGGCACCAGGGGCTGTGTATTGCACCCCTCCCCGCCCTGTGCGCGTGCGTGTGCGGGGTGCACGCGTCCCGCGTGTTTCTCTCCACAGCCCTGGGACAGGCCCGGCTTTCCAGGGTTGTATCCAAAAACATGAGTGCACTTCTGAGCATGTCATTTCCAAAGACAGTTATAGAATTCTTATAACTTTTTACACTTTAATTTTTAATTTTACAGTTTATGCTGTTGCTGTACTCTATTTATTAGAACCTCAGTGTACCTGTGGAGAAAATAAACAAAAAAATATGCTAATTTTTGAGGTGTCACCATGTTTTACATACTGGCAAGAATTTTATATATATTAAGTTCTTTGGAGGTACATACTTTTTATTTAGTCATTTTTTAGATGGTAACTTGCTGTTTATTGTATTTTTAAATGTTTTTATATTGTATTTTTTCCATTAACATTGAGTCCCCTTATATCCACCTCTCTGCCCACAATGACCACCCTGTTGTCTGTGTCCATGAGTCCTGTTTTTCTTTTTTGCTAAATCCCTCCACCCTCTAACCTTCCCCCTCCCTTAGCTGTTATCCTACTTTCTGTGTCTCTATTTTGCTTGTTAGTTCAGTTTGTTCATTAGATTCCACATATGAGTGAAATCATATGGTATTTGTCTTTCCCTGACTGGCTTATTTCACTTATGTTCTCCAGGTCCATCCATGGTATCACAAAGGATAACATTTTCTCTTTTTTATGGCTCAGTAGTATTCCTTTGTGTAAATGTCCCATGGTTGTTTTATCCACTCATCTATTCATGGGCACTTGGGCTGCTTCCACATCTTGGCCATTGTAAATAACTCTGCAATGAACATAGGGGTGCCTATGTTCTTTCGAATTATTGTTTTGGGTTCTTTCAATATATTCCCAGAAGTGGGAATGCTGGGCCAAAAGGCAGATCCATTTTTAATTTTTTGAGGTAGCTCCATACTGCTTTCCACAGTGGCTGCACCAATCTGCATGCCCACCAACAGTGCAAAAAAGTTTCCCTTTCTCCACATCCTCACCGACACTTCTTGTTGATTTGTCCATGATAAGCATGCTGACAGGTGTGAGATGATACCTCACTGTGGTTTTAATTTGCATTTCTCTGATGATTAGTGATTTTGAGCATCTTTTCCTATGTCTATTGGCCCTCTGTGTGTCCTCTTTGGAGCAGTGTCTATTCAGGTCCTTTGCCCATTTTTTAATTGGGTTATTTGTTTTGGTATTAAGTTTTGTAAGTTGTTCTTTATAAATTTTGGATATTAAACCCTTATCAGATGTACTGGCAAATATGTTCTCCCATTCTGTGGGTTGTCTTTTCATTTCATTGATGTTTTCCTTTGCTGTGCAAAAACATTTTAGTTTGATGTGATCCCATTTGTTTATTTTTTTCTTTTGTTTCCCTTACCTGGGGAGATATATCTGATAAAATATTGCTACAAGCAATGTCTGAGATTTTTCTGCCTATGTTTTCTTCTAGGATTTTTATGGTCTCAGGTCTGACATTTAAGTCTTTAATACATTTTGAATTTATTTTTATGTGTGATATAAGAAGGTGGTCTAGTTTCATTTTTGTGGATGTATCCTCCAATTTTCCCAATGCCATTTACTGAATAAATTATCTTTAGCCCAATCATATGTGCTTGCTTCCTCTGTTGAATATTAATTGACTGTAAAGGTGTGGGTTTATGTCTGGGCTCTCTGTTCTGTTCCATTGATCTGTGTGTCTGTTTTGTGCCAGTACCATGCTGTTGTGATCACTGTGGCCTTATAGTATAGTTTCATATTGGGCAGCATGACTCCTCCAACTTTGTTATTCTTTCTCAGAATCACTGTTACTATGTGAGGTTTTTGTGGTTCCATATGAATTTTTTAAGTATTTGTTCTAATTCTGTGAAATATGTCATTGGAATCTTGATAGGAATTGTGTTGACTCTAGAGATTGCTTTGGTAGTATGAACATTTTAATATGCAACTTCTTATTCATGAACACAGTATATGCTTTTACTTATTTGTATCTCCTTCAATTTCTTTCTTCAGTGTCTATAATTTTCCAAGTACAAGTCTCTTACATCCTTGGTTAGGTTTTTGCTAGATACTTTATTCTTTTTGTAGCAACTGTGAATGGGAGTGTTTTCTTAATTTCCCTTTCTGTTAGCTCAATATTGGCATATAATAATGCAACTGATTTCTTGATATTAATTTTGTATCCTCCTACTTTGCTGAATTCATCTATCAATTCTAGTAGTTTCCTGGATGAATCTTTGGGGTTCTCTATGTACAGCATCATGTCGTCTGCAAATAATGACAGTTTTACTTCTTCCTTTCCAATTTGGATGCCCTTTATTTCTTCTTCTTGTCTGATTGCTGTGGCTAGGACTTCCAGTACCATGCTGAATAAGAGGTGAAAGTGGACATCCCTGTCTTGAATGCTCGTAGTTTTTGCCCATTGAGTATGATGCTAGCAGTGAGTTTGTCCTGTTTGTCCTATGTTATGTTTAGGTATGTTCCTTCTATTCCCACTTGCTGAGAGTTTTTATTATAAATTGGTGCTGGGTTTTATCAAATGCTTTTTCTGTATCTATTGATATAGTCACATGGTGTTTATCCTTCATTTTGTTTTTGTGGTGAGTCTTATTTTTTTATTTGCAAATGTTGTATCACCCTTGCATTCCCAGAAGAAATCCCACTTGATCGTGACATCTGATCTTTTTGGTGCATTCCTGTATTCAGTTTGCTAATATTTTCTTGAGGATTTTAGCATCTATGTTCATCAAGGATATTGGCCTATAATTTTTTTTGTAGTGTCTTCATCTGGTTTTGGAATTAGGATAATGCTGGCCTCAGAAAATGAGTTTGGGAGCCTTCCCTCTTCTTGAATTTTTTGAAATAGGTTGTGAAGCGGGGGGTGTTAGTTCTTTTTGGAATGTTTGGTGAAACTCACCTGTGAAGCCACCTGGTTCAGGACTTCCATTTGTTGGGGGTTTTCCCGATTATTGTTTCAATTTCACTAGGTGTAATCTGTCTATTCAGGTATATATTATTTTATATAGTTCCCGAAACAACCCTAAGCTTCCTCCCTTTTGCAGATGAAGGAACTAGGTCTTTAAATCAACTGCCCGGAAGTGGCAGAACTGGCATTTGTGCCAGGAAGTCAACCTTCAGAGATCATGTGCTTAATCTCTCAGAAAAACAGAAACAAAGTCAATAAAATATAAAATAAATGCACATTTCTCAATGCTTTTAAGGAGAAGTGTGCATTCTTCCTCATTTAAATGTATGTGGTAATTTTAAAGTAATTGCTAACACCCCAATTCAGTGTTAGAAGAATCACTGAAGTGACAAGCAGAAATCCTGGGCTCTAACTTAGTCCCTACCTTCACTTCCCCTTTGACCTTGAACCATTCATTTACCTTTGTAATGAAACTATTTGCCTCTTTTCCTGCTGTTCCTGGTATTGAGGCCATAAGGTAATGTATTCAAGTCAATGGCGTGTAGTAGGGTCATCTCTAAAGTGGATCAATGTTGTTATGCCCACTGCAAGGAAGTTATAATGGGATAGAAAATATGAGTTCAAACCTCCATTTATAGGAGAAATGCACTGGAGAAAGCATGAGGATCTTTTAATGCAACATCTCTGGGGGCCTCCTTTCCTGTACTGTATAACAAAGCTGCCTGGGACTCAGTGTTTCCTCACAGGAGCGCTATCAGCCTTTGGTGAGACAGTTCCTGGCTGTGCCGGATTATCCCATGATTGGAGGTTAGCATCTTTGGCCCCCACCTTTGAAAGGCTAGTGCAGCCCTGCCTCTCCCAAACTCACCCTTAGCGGACGTGGTACAACCTCCCGATGAAACCTGTGGCAAAGTTCTTTCGGACCCTGGAATCTTTGTCTCTCACTTTGCCCAAGTGTATCAAATACAAAGAGATGTCGCTGAAGACAGACGACACAGCATGTACACTTGAGTTAACCCGTGAACAGGCGTGTACGATGGCTTTGGGAGTCACTGTGCTCAGCAAGGAAGGCAGGATCCAAAGCCAAGAAGAGCATGTGAAATGTGTGGCAGTGGTTCCTCATTTTAGTCTCACTTCTGGCTTTTTGCAGATTTAGAAGCTGGCATTCAAAATATGGAGCTATGATTCTTGGTCCTCAACATGAAATGGCAATTGGTCGGACACAAGAAAGTGCAAAATAGGATTTATAGCCAAAGCAGGTGTGGGTTGGGGTGTGCACAGAGGCTGTGTGTGTGGGTACAGAGCGAGAGAGTTCACAGATACCCTCAGTTGCAAAAAAAAATAAATAAAATGCTTCTCTTGTTTTTCTGAAACTCAGCTATAATTTCAATACCTGCTCCACACAATAACAGAAACACGATCTAATTACTAACAATAGACACCAGGGTTTTCCCGGTCATTTTTAATTTAGGCTCATTGTCCCCCACCCCTTCACCACTTCTCTGTTGAGGGCAGAGTCTAATAATAGCAACAGCAGCAACAACAATAAAAATAGCACCTAAGTTTGTGGAGCACTTACATTGTAATTCCTCTCTCCACCTCTCCCTGCCCTTCTATCAGGATAAATGCATCTGCATTTTTAATAAATGTTATAAATGGAATTATACAGTGCATACTCTTTTTGCTTGGCTTCCTTCCTTCGCTTAATGTAATCATTTTGAGATGCTTACATATTGTTTGCCAGTGTCAGTAATTCATTCCTTTTCATTGTACGCATATACTTCTATTTTCTACCCATTCAACAGTTAATGGCAATGTTGGTCATTTCCCATGTGTAGCCATCACAAATACAGCCCCTATTAATATTCATGCACAAACCTCTTTGTGGACACGTACTCCCACCTGTCATTGTACTGGGACACAGCCATGCCCACTCATCCACACATTGTCTGTGGACAGCGTCTTCGTGGCAGAATTCAGCAGGTGCAAAAGAGACATAATGACCAGCAAAACCTAAAATATTTTTACCACCTGGCTCACTAAGAAAAAGTCTGCCAAATCCAGATTTGTAGTAATAACTTATTATTACAATGTTAATTTTGTCACAAAAATCCTGAGAGCAAAGATGAAGTTATTTCAATTTTTCTGAAAAAAAATGGCGACTTGTAAATTATTAATACACGTTAGCTCATAAAAGTTGGTTTATATTTCATTCTGTTTCTAGGAAATCTAATGTATCCATTTTTTACAATTTTTTATATAATTGTATTCTGTAAAACATACTTACAAATACGACTGCCCATTATATCTTTCTTGTCTGATTTCAGCAATCTCGTGAATCCTGGACCAGTTGTAATATTTTGATTGATCAGAAGAGGGCGCGCTTGATTCAACACAATTGTATATTACACGAGCAGCTCGGTTCTTGTCTGGCAAAGGTCAAGCATGCTTGGAGGAAACTTAAGAGGAATTACCCGGGAGCAGGTTTTCTATTGTCGTGTCAGGAATAAAAGAGACTAGAAAAACACAAGATGACTGGTCTATTATATCATTTAAGTGACAGTAATGTTTCTACCTGAGAAGAAAATTGTTCCTCGACTCTTATCTGTTCTCATCTCAGCATTGGTTTGCAGGGGCCCTGAATATCTCCAACAGGAGACAGCAACAATTTGGCGACAGAAAACAGAATTTTCTTCCACCGAGATGATGCGGCACATGTTGTGACGGTGGCCGCCCCCGCCCCGCCCCCCCCCCTTCGCATTGTTGCCTCTCTCTGTGTACCGATGCCCTGAGTTTGAGAGAGCCATTGTCCATTGTAAGAAAATATAAAAGAAGATCCTTAGAAGTTCAGATTTCTGCAGAGGCTCTCTGGGTTTTTTGATCAACACAGAGGCTGTCTGAAAAGTGAAACATTTCCGAGGAGAATGTGCTGCCGGAGCAAAGAATGCTCGGAAAACCCACCCACCAGCAGGCCGGACAAAGGGTGCGGGCTGGGGCCTCCTCTTTGAAAGACCTGATTAATGTGAGGTCTGGTTACCTGCTTTATCACTGTTTTGTTATGAGCGAGAGGTTTCAGCATTCTTGATTTGTCTTGGGGATGGGAAAGGGGAAGGCAAACTGGCCCCGCGGGGGTCTAAGGGCCCGGCAGATCCATTTGCCCTCAGCGACAAACAACAGGCACAAAAGACGCAGGTTGCTCTACACATTCATCCTGAACGCATTTCCTTAAAAAGCGGCCACAGCCCAGAGGCACTCCTCGCTCAGCCACTTATCTTGAAAAATAAGGTGTAGGCTCTGGTGATTGCTAAAAATAAAAGTTATGCATTATGTTAAAGCAAAAATAGACTCCAAGAACAGAAGAAGAAAAATAATGTTTTAGGAAGTAGTGGGGGAAGTAAGGAACACTTGAGAAAATATGAAATTAGTTAATGATTTTGCAGTTCCTGTTCCTGTTAACCTCTTTGTTACTACGTTATTCCAAAGCACGTTTAGCTTAAAGGTCTCTAGGCATTATCTTTTCGTAATATGTTCAATTTTAAAATTGATTTCAAGACACTTCTTCATATCAACTCTAAAGCTGGAATGCATATAGCATGCTCTGAAGATTGGGAGGTTTTTAGATGAGAAGCAGACTGTGCAGTGACATTTTTACAATGTTTTACCTCTGGCTCCCTGAAATATATGTCTTAAGAAAATATTATGAGACACATGCCACAGTGAATGGCAAATGTCCAAAACATACTGTCAGGGGATGAATGGAAAGAGGTATAAAGAGATGCTTATGCTGGGTTAGTGTTTCATGAATATTGTTTAGCGAAGACTACTATTTAACAAAGCCTGGTACTTGTATTAGCTAGCCACAGACAACCATGTGAAAGATATAATTGGGTTGTTAATTAAGTGGAAAAGTACCCCATAACAAGTAAATAAATGACACTTTCTATGAAAATGTATGGTATCCGAGCCATATATTTATTCCACAAATTCTAACTGGGAGTCATTATGATAGTAAAGTATTCTTGGGTTTGATCACATTTGTTTTGTCTTTTTTTTTATTTGATTTTCAAGGGAAGGGAAGGAAGAGAGAGAAACGTCAATTTGTTGTTCCACATATTTATGCATTCACTCTTTGATTCTTGTTTGTTTTTTTCAATATTTTATTTATTTATTTTTAGAGAGAGGGGAAGGGAAGGAAAGAGAGGGAGATAAACAGCAAAATGTGGTTGCCTCTGACACACTCCCCACCTGGGACCTGGCCCGCAACCCGGGCATGTGCCCTGACTGGGAATCCAACCAGCAGTCCTTTGGTTCACAGGCCAGCACTCAATCCACTGAGCCACACCAGCCAGGGCCACTGGTTGATTCTTATATGTGCCCTGAACAGGGATTGAACTCGAAACATTGATTTATCAGAACAGCGTTCCAACCAACTGAGCTACCTGGCCAGGGCTTGTCTGCCTTTTTATTAGCCTTTTGAACTCACATCTGATATAATTCGGCCTAGTCTTTTCCTCCTTGATATGGCTAGACTTTGACATATGTAAAAGAAAAGTGATTTAAAACACACATGTATATGCATACTTCTGTTTATGTATATTTACATATGTACATACAACTTTTTGTTATAGAAGATTAATTCTTGGTTGAACATGTTAGCTTAGTGGTTGAATAATAAATAGTTTCTGCTTCTTTTACATTATTTACTGCCTCTGAGAACCACAACACTTGCATAACTATATTGTTGTCACACCAGGTTGTAAGCTTATTACAAGATACAAGTCTTCCTGATTTTTATATTCCCCAAACCCAGTACAGCTCCTCACATAAAAGTCTGCTTTCAAAACAATGCTTGCCAAATTTTTTAATTATTGCACAGTTTCCATCAATATTTTTTAAAGGGAGGTATAAATAAAGTTCCATCCTCCCAAAGTACACAGTTCTCCTGCTTTTCATACCACCTGATAAGCCTGTTGCTACCTCCATGGAAGGCATTTGTTCAAGCAAGGGAAATCCTGTCCATTTAAATCTTGCAACAAGAATTACTGTCTCCTGAGGAGTAAAATTTATAAAATCAAAAAAAGTGAAAAGAAATAAATGAGCAAATACTTATTCTAATGAGATTAAGTGGCCATGCTGGTTGGCCTTGAGTAATCGAGTGGAGGCCCATGACTTGGGAGTCAGAGGGAGATGGGTTCAAATCCTCCCCCTGCCTGACCTTGACCAAGAAATTGATTTCTTTGAGACTCAATTTCCTTGTGTGAAAATCAACGATAATAATATCTCTCTCAATTTCCTGAGGCTCCTTGGAAATACCACGGCCCTTCTTCCTTCTATACGGAAGCCAGCCATCAGGAGTGCTTGTCACTGGGCCAGACTTCCAAGTCTTAAAAAGTTAGAAATCATTACCTGTGGCAAAGACTCGCTCTCACAGCCTTAGGTGTCTCCTTTCCTCAGACATCCCTAGGACTGACCCACAGAAGGCAAGCGCTCCCTCAGTTTTACTTTTATTCCATTAGTTGGCACACACTCCTCTGTGGCAGGGACTATATGAAGCACTTCACTAACAATCACCAATTTAATCCTAGGAGCTCAAGGCCGGCCTGTGAAATATGACCTGGGCCGTGCTCTACCTAATAATCTCTTCTTCGTTGTTAAATAATTCAGCGTGCATTCCTGAAATAAACGTTGAGCAATGGCAGGAATAGTTCACTGTGGGGGAAAAGCTTTCGGTGCACCGTAGAGAATGGGATGGGAATATTTAAGAAGACCGTCCGGAATTTTCTTTTAGGAGAAGACAAAAGACGGATCTTGCCCCTCAGCACAGCCACGAGATTGTCAGAGGACGTTTCCTGTCAGCGAGGCCAGATCCCAGAGAGGAATCCAGATGTCTCTCTGCAAAACCAAATACCATTTGCATCCCTTTCATTTTTACTGGACCTTTGAAGTATCGTAAATAGGGATCCAACCAGCCCAAGTAAATTACCTGAGGACTGAAACATTTTTGACATAAGTCTTAAGAACAGAGCAACATATTTCTCTGTCTCCTTCAGAACCCTGGCTTTGTTTCATCTCAGAGCCCTGAATGACAGACAGAAATGATGATGGACTGATTGGACAGCCAGCCTCACTCCCCTGGTGCCAAACGCAGAGCAGAGGAGCCCAGGCTGCTGCTTTCTGGCATCGCCGGCTCTGACCTGCATGTATGTCTAATCACTTGGTTGCACGGGAAGTGCTGTGTTAGGATATTTTAATATTAGAGTAACCCGGTGATTATGACAGCAGCAGACCCTCCTGATTGGACGCCAGCTGTGTAAACCTGGGCGAGTTGCGTCCCCTCTCTTTGCCTCAGTTTCCTCTGCTGTAAAATAATGATAATAGAACCCATTGCATAGGTGTGTTGTAAAGATTAAATGAGTCCACGCGCCTACAGCACCTAACGCGGTTGTAATGCATTAGTGAATACTCCATAATAACAGCCATTCATGTCACTGTTCTCCCAGGCTATTCTTGGAGATGGAGCTAAAGCTCTCGTTTTAGCACTGTTTCCCAGACTGTGTTCTGAATCCCATATCATGCCTCGAGCTCAGTGAACAGGAGTCCTCTTCTAAAATAAACTTGGAAAATACTGTATTTGCTTTGGAAATTCAAAATGCACTGAAACCCGTGACAGACTTCCAGAGGCCTGCAATTGAAACATCTGTTTAATTTTTGTTTAACCTTACAAATTTCACATGCATAAGACCACTTGACCCTTTCGTTCCAAACTCACTTTGAATTTTCGTTAGTTCGTCTTTTGCACTCTTCATTGTCCTCAAATTCTCTTTCCATTCCACCCCTCTTTAACATACATGAAATAGTTTCAAAGGTGTTTAGCTCATATGCACAGAGGTATAGTTAAGTCTCTTGAGATGAAGAGATGGTCCTGGATGATCTGGGGGGCGGGGTGAGGGGCCTAAATCCAACTACAACCGTCCTTACAAGAGAAAGTAGAGGGAGATCTGAGATTACCAGGAGAGAAGACACAGACACAAGAGGAAGGGACCATGTGAGCACAGAAGCAGAGAAAAGATGCAGGCGGTCACAAGCCAAGAAATGCTGGCAGCGGGAAGCTGGAAGAGGCAAAAATGGGTCCTCCCCGAGAACCTCCCAAGGGGACGGGCCGGCTGACACCCTGATTTCAGACATCTAGCTCCCGGAACCCTGAGAGAGTAAGTTTTTGTTGTTCTAAACCACTAAGTATGGCAGCCCTAAAGTTCCCAGTTTCACCATTTACAAAACAAGGTGGATAAAAGCCCAGCCTGGCCTGCCATTGTCACGAGAGTGTCGTGAGGACCAAGTATAATGATACACGTGGAAACTCCGCCACAATTTAAAGTGCTCATATCAACCTGACGTCATTTTTACTGTTGTTACGTGGAATACGTGATTACCTTTTCTCCAACTGAAACAAGGATCCCAACTTTTGTTTGCTTGGCAATGTCTCTGCTTTACCTTCTTCTTTTCTTCTTTCTGTACTTTTCTTTTCTTTCCTTTCCTTTTGTTCTATGAGAACTACACCCAGGACCCTCATCTCCCATTCAGTACCCCGTGAGTACGACAAGCCTGAGCTGTGTCCCACTCACTTCCTGCCTGCAGAGGACATGGTCCCAGAACTGATCTGAAGAAGAACAGTTTTACTTCCAAAACAAAGCAAAGCTTAGATCAGTATAATGCTTCCTTGAACTGAAACAAATCCACCGAGATAATGGAGAAAATATTATAATGAATTAAGGATGATTTATCTACATTGCAAAGGAGTAGCTGGAGCTGTGAAGCTACTTGCTGCAGAGATATTTAGCATTATATTGCAATTTTAATAAAAGGTGTACTGGACACATTTTAATGACATCCGCCTCTTTGGGTTTTCAAAATAATCATGTTAGCTTTCCTCAGACTTTTCCCTGAGAACCACAGGAGCTCAAACGACAAGAACTGCGCCTTTTAAAACCAACCAGCTGCAACCAGAGACGCTGCCTCCCGTCCAGGGCGGCACCTGAGAGCCTTCCTTTGTTAGACTGGCTTCCTTACCTGCCTCAAGAAAAGAAGCTGGGAGATGGCACATCTGTCAAGAAGCGCATTGAAAGGGCCAACTTTGATACTCTCACTTTCTTTTTGAAACTGTGTCTTTTTCCTATTCATTCAGCAATTGCCTTTACCTACTCCCAGCAGTGATCGAATTTCCCTTTCCTTTTAAAGGAAGAAGTTCCTTCATTTGATAGAATCTCAGCCCGACTGAGTATTTAGCTCAGAGCAGCAAGCAATGTGGGTCTTTTCCTGTGGCACTTACATTTGTTTCTAAAAACTGACTCTTCTTTCAAGTCATCCTACATGGTATTGAAAATTCAATACATTTATAGGGAACTTTTATGAAACTAAGGAGGATTTCCATTTCAACTCTTCATTTTATTACCACACTCTCTCTTCACAATTTCCATGACCTTCTAAAAGTGTTGACAAGACTTTTCCCCTAAATTTTTTAAGTGGGTGTTCTGGGAGAATAGTGGGTGTTTTTTTTCAACATTGTTGTGCCTTGATCAACACAGATCTCAATGTACTCCACATGTCCCCACTTCCGCTTTTTAGGTAAGTAAGTGACCTTGTTCCAAATCCGTGGTTTGCAAAGGTAACTACGCTGACTGTGCATCCTGTTGGCGTGTAATCATAACAGGAGACGAATGGAGGAAAGATTTCCATTGGCATGGGATATTAGTCTAACCAATTCCCACCACTAGGGAAAACCAACATTTTATATCTTATACTATATCGATCTTACAAATTATTTAACACCAAATATGCATCAGGCATGTTTCTAGGAAATTAGAGTATATCAGTAAATTAAAGTAACCCAAATCCCTGCTTTCAAAGAGCTTACATTCCAGTGAGCAATAGTAATTAACTCTTATTATTAATCAAGTACTATTTTTAGTATTTTATGTATGTATGTATGTGTATGTGTATATGCATATGCATATATATATGTATATGAGGGGGAACCCAACAAAACCTGGAATTACCTTCTGGAGGGTGGGCCCCTGTAGTACAGGATTTCCCCCATTAGGTGAGTGTTCTAGGAACCCATCTGTCAGTGTACCAGATGGCGTTGTTGTGAGAGGCTGCATTCAGCTTCAGTGGATTTTTTTAAGACTCTTTCCACACATTTGTGCATTTCATGATGGGTGATTTATGAGCACACCTGCCCACACTGTGCTGAGTGTCCAGCAGTCTTTGACCAAAAACAGCACAATCCTGTGCCCCAATCTCCTTATTCACCCAATCTCACCCCGAGCACCTTTTTTTGTTTCCCCAGATGAAAAAAGTCCTCAAAGGGAAATGTTTTGTTGATGTGGAAGAGCTGAAACAAAAAACAGCAGAAGCTCTAAACGACATCAAAAACTGTTTTTGAGCAGTGGGAAAAAATAGCTTGATAGGTGTATTCCATCAAATGGAGAGTACTTTAAAGTTGACTGAAGTTTAAACATGTAAAAATAAGTACACAATGTTTCATAAATAAATTCCATTTTGGAGGGGGGGTCCTTTCTCATATTAATTCATTTAATCCTCAGAACCTTATGAGATTGTTATAATTAGGATCCCCATTTAAAATAAAATTGCGGCCAAAAGAGTTAAATATTGACTTGCCCAGAGTCATAAAAAAAGTCCATCTTGGCTTTAACCTTCAAAACATGGTAGAAGCTCAATCCATAGTTCAGTGCTCAATAAAACCTGATGAATGAACTCATCTTTGTGTACTGGTGCTGGAAATCTTAGTCCACTTGGGCTGCTGTGGCGAAATCCCACGGGACCTGATTACTTCCTGTCTCCCAGTACTGCCACCTAGTGCTGCCTTGTTAGATTGCAACACATGAATTTGGGCAGGTACCGTCAGACCCCAGCCAAGGACTTTTGTTATGCAGCTTCCGTTTACAACCAAAGCAACTAAAGTGGTTGATATGACAGTGATAACCTCTTGATTTAAAAATTATAAAAGGAATATAAAAATTAATACTTCAGTCCTATAAGAAAAGTGCAATGGATGGTAGCTTTATTATTAAACTGCTGCTTTTAGTAATAAAAGTCATTTTAGCACTTACCACAGTTAATAACCTTATCTACATTTTATTATTATGTGACAAATGTTTCGCTATAGCCACTCTCCTGCATTTAGATGTGCCCTCTACAACAGCAAAGACTTACCACAATTGTACGATGCCTCATATATCAGAAATTTATTATTTTAGCATTTATCTCTAGGTTGCTTTGTGAGCATGGCGAAGATATTGATTTTAATCTATACTAGCCAGATATTTGCATATTAATTTGCTATGATAATTAGGCCCAACAAGAATCCCTTATTAGACAACGTACCAAGACAATTTAACGAGAGAAGAATAGTCTTTTCGACAAGTGGTTCTGAGACAATTGGCTGCCCTCACACAGACGGATGCATCTGAACCTTCACCTCACACCATACACAAAATGTTACTTGAAATATATCACAGATCTAAGAGCTAAAACTATTAAATTCTTAGAATAAAACATAGAAACAAATTTCAATGATTTTGGATCATGTAACTTCTTTCACCACCTTGAACACATGGAGGAAAAAAGATTACCACATGAGAATTCACCAACAATCAGAACTTTTGCGTTTTGCAATATACCATCAAGAAAGTAAAAAGACAAGCCGTGGACTAGAAAACAAATGTTTGAAATACCCCGTAAGGACTTGTCTCTAGAATATATAAAGAACTCTTACAACTCAGTAATGAAGAAGTCAAACAACCCAATTAAAAATTGGCTGAAAATATCTGACTAGATATTTCAACAAAAGAGATGCAGGAGCGGCGAACACACACACACACGTACACACACACACACACGGGAGACACTCCCCGTCAGCAGGCATTGCTGCTGCGCGTGAAGACCAGGAGAGCTGCTTCACACCTCCTGGGAGGGCAGCGATCCAAAAGGCAGACACTGCCAAGTGCAGGCAGGGACCGGGGAGACGGGCAGGAGTCCTCCTAATGGGGGGAGTATGAGGTGTCGCAGCCACTTGCGGAATAACACTCCGCCAACCTCTGCCAACTAGATGAATTGCATTCCCTACTCTTTTTTTTTTTTTAAGATTTTTTTTATTTATTTTATTTTTAGGTAGGGAAGGAAGGAAGATAGAGAGAGACAGGGAGGGAGGGAGGGAGAGAAACATCAATGTGCGGTTGCTGGGGGCTGTGGCCTGCAACCCAGGCATGCACCCTGACTGGGAATCAAACCTGGGACACTTTGGTTCCCAGCCCGTGCTCAATCCACTGAGCTACGCCAGCCAGGGCTGCATTCCCTACTCTTTATATCAGAACCAGCAAGTAAAAGCCAAATATTTTACCTTCCCTTATTCCATGGCCCATGACAGGCAGCATTAATCAATCACTTAGCTCTTCCCCCATCGAACCTACCCGCACCATCATTTTCTCATCAGAGAATGCTATGCAAATGTTCCTATTTGTCATCTCATGTTACTTTGACTCCTTTTAGACCTCCCGTCATTGGTCCCCTCCTTTTATGACAATATTACCATATCTTATGTTACATAGGTTACATATTAATCTTACCTTGGAGCTTTAAGTGTTTGTTTTATTGGGGGTGGGGAGAGATTTCTTGCCTATACCCTGAAATTGGACCACAAAAACCATCATATATTGGACCTGGCCATTAATCTTGTCTTCTATAAAAATCATATCCTGTACTAAATTATAAGCTTATTTTATATTTTAACCAAATATTAATTTATTTCTTAGTCAAGTATAATGTTAGAAACCTAAAAAAGTTTGTCATTTAAAAATTATAAGAAAATAAACCATAACATCCATGTTTTAACTATTTGCAATAATTCCTGGGGTAATTTTTATTATTTTATAAGGCATGTACAGTGTGTATAATCATCTAAATTTTGGATTATCCAGGAAAGGTAAAAAATATATATAGCCTTAAAAAAATCCTGATACTATATCTCCCTCCTTCTGACTTCTTTCTACAATAAAATTTTTATACAGTAAATAATATTCATTTTTCTTTTGATAAGTTGGTTCAGCCACATCAGCCTCCGACCGAACACCACTGCCTTTGGCGAGCCGTGGCCTAAGTCTGCTCTCCATTGTGAAGGGGAACTCAGAGCTGCAACATTAATCCTCTCCTTCCTTCCAGCTCCTGACCTCTTGTGCCAAGGTTATAATTATCACTGAATCTCACACCGATATCTCACAGGAACATATTTCTTTCATTTCATCTTCAACCTAAAGAGAACTCGTAGCTTTGCGATCACCTGCTGGCTTCTTTGTTTCCAAATGCCTTAAATCTCACACTATATCCTCCACGGCTAAGTACAAAACCATGTAAGGCAGACCGAATTTCCTGGAACGATTTTAAATGCTGTTGGACTCCGCAATATTGTAAGTCAAATTGGCCTAATGCTATATAATACACTGCTAGAGTAATAGAAAGCGAGATAAAAGTCTTCATTAAGGATCAAATAACTATTATCTTAACCACTTGGAGTGTTCTTTTGAGATGCACTTAATACACTTGTATCTGTTGATAAGAGTAATCTTGGATTATACAAAACAAAAAATAGTGATCGGCCCTGTTCAGATGATACCTCAGGCACCTGCTGCCCACAGAGAGCACAAACACTCGGGAAGAACTGAATCTGCGATCTGGCTGGCTGGACCCGAATCACATCTCACAGGGCACTCCATGCCATTAGCTGCCACCTTGGTGAAATATTCTCTCTGCACAGTTTGTTGTGGTGCTCTGCCTCCCCCTGGGTCGTTTATATCAGCATGACAAAATACGCAATTAGACCCCTCTATCTTAGTGTAGTTCTTTTGACAAGAAACAACACTGTGAACCTGTGTGTTAACAAGAACAGGTGATAAAGGGGGTCAAATAGCTAATCACAGCCACCCGTATCAGAGAGTTACTTGAAACAGAAATCTAAAAGCCAGCTATTAAGCTGAAGCCCCAGGGAGTGGAGTTTGCTCTTCTAACTCCTGATGTGTTCTCCTCTTTCTGGTCTGACTCTTTCTATACAGCTTGGCAGCCCATTAGAGCAAAAAATTCTTTAGTCAGTGAGGCAATAAAGTTGAATAATTGCTACCTTGAGTCTTTCTCAAAGTCATTTGAAAGATGACCATTGTAAGGTAGGTTTACCTCTGGTAAATGATCTGTTAAAGAGCAACCTGCAGAACAGCCGGACTCGCTGGGCCACGTCGCTGGGGGTGGCAGGGAAGTGGCAAGTGAATTGCTTAAAAATCAGCCACTGCTCAGTGGTGAGGGCTCTGCTGAACCTTGGGAAGCAATATGCTTCGGCTGGCACTGCTGCGAACATTTACTCTCGAATGTGGGATTGCCCATCGCTTTCCATGAGCTCATGACACGATTGCTTTTATAGGCAAAGAAGATCATCTCGGCTCTCAGAACCAAGTATGCTTAACACAGGGAACACGGGAACAAAGACCGTGGGAGACTGCAGACTGAGAAAAGGTGCAGCCCCACCCTAAAGTCACTTCAAAGCTAATAGAGCAGAGGGAAGAATAAATAATTTTAACCATAGAAACACGCAGGGAGGTGTACAGTTTGCAGAGGGTGCTCCATGTACAATTTCTTAAGCGCTGCCATTTGCTACCTGTGTGATCGTTGTTCATTTGCCTAATCTCTCCCTGCCTTTCTTTTTCCAGTTGCAAAATTAGAGTAATACTCTCTAATCCATTGTAAAGACTGAGAGACTACCCCCCCAAAAAATTAAAAAGCTTGGTACATGGTAGGTACTTGATAAATGTTGGCTTCAAAAATATTTTAATAAAACATAAATAGCAGAAGAACAAAAACATACTGAGATGCTTACACAGCTTCCTGGAATTGGAAATTAATATAATGGAACTGATGGACCGTTTAAGTGAAGAGAGCAATGTGCGGCTGAGAAGACGTTAATTGATGAATATGGTCTGATGAGGAAAAAGAGCAAGATTTTTGAGGGGAGCAGAGGGGGAAAGCATTTTAATAAAGACGAGAACAAAGAGTTGTTAAACTGCCAAGTCACAGTACAATGAAACCATTAAAAAGAGTTTAATCTGATTAAATGACAATTACAGATTAATATGATCAATCCTAGAAATCAGAAGATCTTATTCTGATATTAACTATTCCATGGATAAAATACAGAAATTGAACTAGAAATTATCCAAAACCCCTTCCAGATTTACTTTATGATTCTAAGATATTCTTAATAAGAATTCTTATCATAGTACTCCTTTAATCAGGAATTTAGAAAGTTGCACTAAATAGGTTAAAACTGCATCATTTTCAAGGCTTACTTCAATAAATTCATCTGTGATCTCTCCTTTAATTATACAACTTCATACATTTGCCCAAGTCAAATACTTCAGAATTATATTTAACACCTCTGGTTAATTTTCATTCTCACATTTTATTGGTCAATTCCTATTGACTACACCCATAAATTTCAGTACAAAACTTTGTTCTTTCTAGCCAGATAAAGTCCTTCTCCTTCTTTTAACTCCTCTTAATTCAATTTACATTTTATTGCTCAATGCCTACGGAGGTCAGCTTCCAAGTGTGGTAAATCACGACACCACCAGGCTGAGCAGAGCATTAATGGAAAGCAGGCCAAATTCAAGTGGCTCATCCTTGTGTTCATGGCTGATATAAATCAACATGGAAAAAAATGTAAAAAAGCAATCCATATAATGTTGTCACCCGTCGGAAAACAAAATGTATATTTAGCTGCCACAATTTTTATTTCTACATTGAACACAATATTTTCTTATCCAAAAGGATTATCATCTTTTTCCCCAAGTACTTTGCAGCATATCTGCATCAAGAGGAGCATTTCAATGATTAATTCTGCTACAATGCTGGGAAATTTGAAAATCTGTTATTTATAGTTCAGACCAAACAGATTGCATCCTGTATCTCCCCAAGAACTTGAACTTCCAAGCGATAACATGACTTAGCCCCATTGACTGAACTTGCTTCCTTGATCCTCTTAAAAATTAATGCTTATCTGGTAGTTACCTTCTCCAATTATTCAGGTTTAAATTTGGGGGGTGATCTTTGAATTCTTTCTTTCTCTCCCACCGAGCCCAGTTTCCAAGTCCTGTAGAAGTTGGACTTCTACCCCCAAAGTTGTTCGCACCATCTGTTCCTTTATGTCACCTACATCGGAAACTTAGGTCAGGACTCCTTAACACATGTGAAGCCTCTTCTCTCCTCAGTGTCATCGCACACTTTCCCTGCATGACTTACCCGAAAGCACAGACCAAATCGTGAGACTCTTTGATCCAAAATAAGATGTGACTTCCCCATGCCTTTTCAAGGGAAGTGTAGTAAATGGTGGAGGAGGAACACGAATGGCATCAGAAAAGCCAAGTTCAAATCCCAACGGTGTAATTTAATCATTCTATTTCTTGGACAAGTTATAATTCAAAAGGAAATGAATACAAATGAAAGTATTCTGTGAAGTCTTTGAAGTGATGGTGAATCATCAGGCTATTGATTATACAGCAGGCCCTCAAATAACAGCTGCTTCTCTCAACGTTGTTTCATTAAAATGTTGATGAGATGCCATAGGAATGTAGCTGTTGTTTACATCCATTAGTCCATGGTGAAACTGGCTTCATTATACGTGGCTTCCCTTCAAGTGGGAAAACCTATTGACAACATTAAGGGGGGACTTACTCTATAAGTAAATGCTAACACATCCGCTTGCTGCGTGGCAGGCCTTGTCCTAGGTACTGGGAATTTACGGCCTTGAAAAGAGACAAAAGTCCCTTCCATCGTGGGTTTTATATTATAGTGGAGGGAGAAACAATAAACATGATAAACACCCTAAGTAACCAACATGATAAATAATGATATTCTCAGATGTGTTGGAAGGTGGCAAGTACTACGGAGGGAAGTAAAGCAAGGTCAGAGGAGTTTGGAGTGCCCTGGTCCAGGCAGGCCTCCCGGAGAGGGCTGGAGGAGAGAGGGAGGAGCCTGCAGACGGAGAGTGAGGGGAGGAGGTAAGCGTCAGGTCACAGCGGGCTGGCATGGAGGTGCAGTCTGGGACAGGGCGTGGAGTGCCGTAGGAGCCGTGGGAGCCGTGGAAGGCCCTGGGCATTTACACTGAGGGCAACACAGAACCATCGGAGGCTTATCAGCAGGTGTGACCTGGTCCGTCATGCATCTGTAAAAGGCCACAGTGGTGGCTCTATTGGAACTAAACTCGAATGGATCACGGTCAAAGCACGGAGACGGGGAGGAGGTTATTGCCGTCACCCAGGTGAAAGACGATGATAGCCTGGAACAAAGTGGTAGTAAGTAGGAAGTGGGAAGAGTTGGTTTTATTCTTAAAATATTTTGGAAGTAGATCCAAAGGCTTTCCTCAAGGGTGTATGTGGGGTGTGAAAATAAGTGAGGCCAGAGTAATTGCAAAACTGGAGTTGTATCAACTGAAGCCCCCCAGCTCAGTTCTCCAGCTGGGCAACTCTGCAGGGGTGGAGGTCGGGAGTCCAGCGCTGGGCCGCTTAAGCTGGGGGTGCGCGAAAGACATGCACATGGAAATGTGAATACTAGGGACCTTATATAAATCCCCTTATTTGAGAGGATTCTCATAACAACTGCATTGATGCATTATTTTTACCCAGATGCGAATTAACATGCCCCAGATCACCAAACTAATGAAAGGAGAAGCTGGAATTTGAACCCCATTCTCTCTGTCCAAAATCTGTGCTCATTACTAATAAATAGGAAAATGATACTAAAGTGTCATGTTTCTTAGAATGCATTTATTACCTGACCCAAAACTGGCCAGCTATTAAAATCTGACAGTAGCTAAATTGCAGTGCATTTCAAAAATGCATCTGACCACCACCCAAGAGAGCAAAGATCCAGAACTCACCACGCTGTGCCCCAAAGGCGCCGCAAGAAACCCAAATTGGGCATCAGGCCAGCTTTAAGCTTTCAGCTTTTTAATTTCCAAAGGTTATTATTTCAATTTTAAGTAGCTTATGTGATTTACCTTCCCAGGTCAGACCAAAAAGTCAGCCGTGATTTGGAGAAAGACCCTACCATTGTGTTCAGAGACATTTTATATTGGCAGGAAGTAACCGTTTATGCAATTATTTTGTGTAATCCTTCCATTCTTATTGGTATAAGCCAGAGAAATATATATATGTATATACATATATAAAATGATCATGTTTCTTAGTGTGAGGCTGGACACAATGCTATCCTGTTGCTGATCCCTTCTTTCCGCTGAAATGTAATTATGCCACTGAGGCACCTACAACTGAGGGACAATAATTTTCTTTCAATGAATCAAGAAGCTTGAGATAGGGAGACGTTTTCATTACTTTTCCATTTGATTTCTCTGGGACTCAATTTATCCCTGCAATATTATCTATTTATAAAACCAACCCAAAATGCAACTACATTCCTTTAATAACTGAGAACTGGCCTTATTTTATTCATTGTTGTAGTGACCATTTAATTTTGTCTTTCTTCCTAGTTGACCTTGAATTGCCAATAAAAATTGTTAGCTCTTGAATAAGAAAACGAAAAAGCATATTGCTTCTTCCGTATTCCACGTAATTAGATTAGTATTTTTCTGAAAAGCTAATTAAAAAAAAATTAGTAGAACTGATGAGTCAAAACAAGGATTAGAAATTTTGGGACTCATATAAATGACATAATTTATACTTGAACAGTATTTTGTTATCTTAGTGTTTATATCATATCTATCTGCAATACTGATAAACATGCAGTCCTAAGGATACCAGTTCTCTTTCCGCAGGTGTGCCATCCTCAGGTGCCAGGTGACTCCCAACCTGTGGCTGTCTTCAATGATTAAGGACTTAGAGATGTATTAGTCAGGGTTATCCAGAGAAACAGAACCAATAAGATACTATGTATATATGTATATCTATAGATATCTATGTGTATATTTAGATATCTATATGTGTGTCTATGTGTACACATTTATATGTAGAGATATCTACATCTCTCTGTATTTATTGAGAGAGAATGAGAGAGATTAAGGAATTGGCTCATGCAGTTGTTGTAGCAGTTGGGGGGAATGGAGCAAGTCTGAAATTTGCCAGGCAACCTGGCAGGCTGGAGACCCTGGGAAGAGCTGAGTCCAAAGCCCATCTCCTGACAGAGTTCCTTCTTCCTCAGAGAACCTCCTTCTTTTTTTCTTTAGGCCTTCGACTGATTGGATGAGACCCATCGACAGTAGGGAGGGTATTCTGCTTTACTCAAAATCTATTGACTTAAATGTTAATGTCTCTAAAAGGCCTTCACAGAGATATCTAGGCTGGTGTTTGACCAAACAGCAGGATTCCATTGCCTAGCTAAGTTGACATGTACCACTAGCCATTGTGGGGAGTTTGGAAAACTTCAAGATACAAGCAGAAATTCTGTAGATGGTGGCTAGGTGCCATAAACAAGTGTAAGCTCTTGTTAGATGAGTAGAAGAAAAACAACAAGTTCTAATGACTTTCAGTTTAGTTAATACGAGTGGTATTGCCTAGGCCAGTAGATCTGAAAATGAATGTGGTCCTGGGACCAGAAACACCATCATCTCGGGCCCTCATCTCGGACCTACGGAATCAGAAACGTAAGGGCGCAGCCCGGGAATCTGGGGTTTAACAAACCCACTGGGTAATTCTGATGCTGAAGTATGAAGAGCCAGTAAATTAGACTAGACCATTTCATCCCTACAGAACTCACACATATTATTTCTCCAAGGGGAAAAGTTATTTTTATGTTGATACTGGTCAATGTACTTAGACAGTGTTCTCTCATTCACCAACAATTACTTCTGGAATGTCTATGCTGGGCCAGGCTCTGTGCTATTGTGAAGGTTTTCTGGCATAACAAGGGGGCGGCAAGCCGAGAGAGGCAGAGGTGAGGCTGTCAAGATAGATCTGGGCCAGCTTGTACCACGTCAGATTTTATTTGCCATGTTATGGTCTGTTTGTACGTTTATTTGTATGGATGTTGACAACATACCAGCTTCTTAAAAACAGAAGTTCAATTATAAAAAAAATAATTCTAATAGCAACACGAAGAGACAGGGTAACTGGGAAATGATAGCACTGCCAATTAGAGGAGGAACTGGGAAGCAAATAAGAGTCCAGACAAGAAGGGAAGAGAGAATGATGGCTGTAGAAATAGGCTGGATGGGAACAAGCGATTGCGTGAATGAGAAGTGTGAGGAAGAGAACAGAGGACGACGCTGATGTTCATCTTAGTGGGCTGGTGACACTCACGCACACAGACAATGAGAGAGAAATGCTGACCCCAAAGTGGAAGGTGATTTGGATATGAAAGGGAAAAATGGAAGTGAAAAATAAACGTCAGCATAAGTAATAGCTCTGGGATTCTTCCATGCAGAGATTGTAGTCAAAGCCACGGGAGCAGATAAAATTGCACAGGTTAAAGTCTATAAACCGTGATTTTCTTTTTTGTTGTTGATTTTTTTAGTGTTGTTCAATTACAGTTGTCCTGACCTTTCCCCCTGACTTTCAACCGACCTACCCGGTGGGGAGAGGGACAGAGGCCCTGGTTTTCCTCCGTGCTGTATTTGTGAAGGTGTTATCCCATACACCCGACATGCGTGGAAGCAAGAGTTTGACAAGACCTTGGCCGAGGAGATGCTAGGTTGCTGCCTGAGCTAATGCACAGATGAAGGAAACAAAAAGCAGGGAACAGTAAGGCAGAATCCTATAAAGGACCAACAATTCCAGGAGACGTAGAGGAAGAGAAAGCAAGAGAAGAGGCTAATTGTCTCATAACTTATTCTATTAACACACTAATAATTTACATTTTTACAATAGGCTCTCCAACGTACAGAAATTGTTTTCTCTGGAAGAATAATACTGAAAACAAATGAGCCTCTGGTAACTAAATATTTTAAAAATAAAGTACTGTTTGGTCTTACAATCGAGAACATCCTGTAAGGAGTATTTCAAGAAAAGTTTACAGGAACACATGGAAGGATGTTCTTGATTGTTAAGATTCAAACGTTCTAGGTGCCAGTACACAACACTGCCCTCCTAACAGGAGTCATTTGTATCTCACCATAACAAAGGGAACCGCTCTGCTGTCCTTCCCAGAGTGGTAATGAGGTTAAGAAAGAGGCCTCTGAAGAGAATTAGAAGCACAGCCAAATCTCAGAGATTCCTCAAGTTTTCGTCAACGATTTTTAAATAGTAGACTGTGAAAAGGCGTATGCTGGTTCCAACTGCTCCGTGATCGGTGTACATATGGTTGGACAGTCTGAGAATGGAGTAGAACAAAAGAAACTGGGACTTCTCTGAAAAATTATTCTTGGTTAAGTTCTGCACCCAGCTGTGGAATAAGGGAGACAGATGAACTGGCTGGTGTTAAAACAGAAGGTGGTAAGAACCACAGGCAGGCAAACCAGGAGGAAATATAACATAATAACACCTGAGTAACAGTATGGAAAGCAATAGTAAGTAAGTCCTCAGCTAAAAATAAAGTTAAGAGTTCAATTTTTACAAACTCTTTTTGACTGCTTCAACATTTTTATTTTAACAAGAATCTTAGCCCTGGCTGGTGTGGGTGGATTGAGCGTGGGCCTGCAAACCAAAAGGTTGCAGGTTAGATTCCCAGTCTGGGCACATGCCTGTGTTGTGGGCCAGGCCCCCAGTAGGGGGCGTGCAAGAGGCAACCACACATTGATGTTTCTCTCCCTCTTTCCCTCCCTTTCTCCGCTCTCTAAAAATAAATAAATAAAATCTTTTTTAAAAAAGAATCTTATGAAAAGTAAAGAAAAATGTAATATTTTAAAAGAGACAAGGTATATTATTCTCCTAGAAGTTCTGTAAGATCATTCTGTAAGATCGTTCTGTAAGATTGTTCTGTAAAATCATGGCACATGGACCAGGGTGTATGTGGGTATATATATCTGTATTTAGATACGTAGATATGTCATCTCTATATCTAGATCAATAGATGATAAATATAAGTAGTTGGATAGATAGATAAATGGACAGACATAATCAGGTGTCAAATTACAACAAAACCAATTACAAATTTTAAGCACTATTTGTTCAATGTTGGCTCATCTCTCTGACTTGACACACATGAAAAAGAAAAAAAAAATGCTAAACAGAAGGTTGGATCTGTACGAAGCATTAAGTTTGTAATTACACCATGATAAAACTAACTTCAGTCTGTCAGTAATTTATACAGGTATTCCACAGCACTTATGATGAAGCAACTTAAGTCATTTTGTCTTATTTTTAGCTATACTCAGTATGTAAACCAAGGTTATAAATAATGTAAGAGATAAGGAGATAATGGTAGGAAAGTATATAGAAGCATCTACTGGCAAAACTGATCAAAACAATTCTTAATTATTTATTAAAACAAGAATATCTATACACCATGTCTACTGTCCCTAAAAGTCAGACTATAAATTTAGGTGGCTTATGAAAATTTTTTTATTTGTCTAAATTTTTTCATATAGACTTTTCTTCCTCCCAACCATCCCAAATTAATAAGGTTTTATAATTAATCACACTGCAAATATATAACATTATTCTGTTTTTAGTCTTGGCATGGAGTATATGGTGATGTAAATATTATTATATCTATTTGTAATTTATGATTACTCAAACTCTTATGTCAGGGACACACAAAACAATGAAAAAGTGTGATCAGTTCTGACTTACGCATGAAATATTCTGTATTAAATTATTTTTACATGGAGCAACCTACATAGAAACTAAGAGATCTTTGAGCTATTAAAGAAAGTTTTTTCTTTCATAATTGTTCAAGAATTTGGGGTTCTACATTTTAATGACCTTCCAATTATTTTTAGTATAATGAGAATATGAATATAATTTTAGAATCCTAAAAAGAAACATATAATTATATAAGCAAGGAAAGAATATACTCAATAACAAGATTAACATTTAGAATTAAACTATAGTTAAAACCGTGTCTTTGCAGGATAAACAATTTTTATCTCTTAATTTTCATTTATGCCATCAACAACACAAAATCTTCCTGATTTTCTTTGGTCTTGCATTCAGAAAAAAAAATTATTTTTATATTGTAATCTTTAATAAAAATATATTATGCCAAAACATAAAGGTGTTTAAAATACACAGCAATACTCTTTGACTAAAATGAAAATAGTTATTGTGTCTACTACACAACATATAGTTTATTTGCCACATTTTCTGAACCAAGTCTCCAGTGAGGAACAAACATCTAGGATTACCATTAAACATGGATATGTTTTGAAAGAGGCTAATCTTACTTGAGTCAAATTAAATAGGGTTAGACATGAAAGTCCGCATGAATAGTCTATTTCCTGTTCCGTCTCAGCAAAGTAGCTGCCTAGAGAGGCTCTGCGCCTACAGCTGTCATCTTCCCCGGCGCTGCACTGATGAAGGAGTCTTTTGTTCTACTGATAAGTGATACATTGTGCACCGCTCAGGTGCCCAGAACAAAAGTGGGGGGCGCACAATGAGCCTCTCTCCAGTCAGTTTTAAGAAGATGAAGAATAAAAGTAAAACTAGCTTCACCTGAGATGTGTTTCTTTCAATGAAACTTTTCCTTGCCCATTCTAAAGAAAAATATCATTTTGTCTGTTTTTAAAAGCTTACTCTATAGTTTGCTCCTCCCCCCCCCACCCCACCCCACCCATTCTGGGACAAAAGCAGCAGGAACAGAAGGCCTTTTTTTTTTTTTTATTAAATGCTTAGGTTGGGTGAATTGCTGGCTTTCTGAAAGGGATTGTTGGAATGACTTTAAGATAAGTTGCCTCAATGTGTCTAAACAATCAGACACAGTCCTTTAAATAACCGTTGATTCTATTTAGTTATCAACGTAGAGAAGGTTTTTAAATTTTTCTATATATCCATAAACTCACCTAAAATATTTTACTCAACGTATTTCTGAAAGTAAAAACAAAAAATCACATAATTAAACAAGTCACTTAATAAATATGAGTGAAAAATATAAATAATGTATAATAAATAAAACCCTACAGGAATTCTTTTAAAATCAGTGAAGTATATCTCATTTGTTTAATGAAACTGTGTCTTATGTTTAAAGAAAGTGTTGGTATTGTTCCAGAGATACTTGCAAACCGCACTGACAAGCACTGGGCGGAGTGGGGGAGGGGGAGGAATCCTCCTTGTTCTTCCGCTCTCCATCCAATCAGCACGTGAAGATGCCGCGCAAGGACGTGCTGCTAGACCTAAATGGAGGGAGCAGGTTCCAGCCAGGACAAGCCACACGGGTCATCTGTGGCTGGACGAGCTCACTTCAGCAAGAAGTGAACACTGGTACCAACTGCAGGAGTCAGTGCTGTTGAGATGTCAGTCACCGTTTTTCTCATCCACACTCCATGTCAGGTTATTATCTTTTTAAAATTTACAGCTTCGTGGTCGTTGTGATCACTAACATCAGTAAAGAAAGGTTTATCATATAGCATTTTGAAGCTGAGTAAAACTGCAAACTTTTTTTTGCGTAATGAAGAAAAGGCTCTCCAACGTGTGGCCGGATGGAATGTGTTTCCACGGTTCTTTAGCCTTCGCATGCACCGCTAGCCTTGTTTACTGTGTTATAAAGTCTATTAAACACACACATACATTTTATGCACAGTGTAAATGTGTATGAAATGTTTTATACATGTTATATATAAGTGGCTGGAGGGCAGAATTTACGCCTGTTTTTATTAACCTGCAAATATCCAGAGCCTGGAACAAGGCCTGGCAGACAGTGGTACGATATTTGCTTTACTTATTTTTCTTTTTTCTTTTATTTATTCCAGAGAGAGGGAAAGGGAGGAGAAGGAGAGGGAGAGAAATATCAATGTGAGAAAGAAACATGAATTGATTGCCTCTCATATGCACCCCAACTGGGCACCAAACCCACAACCTAGGCATGTGCCCTGACTGGGGATGGAACCCGTGACCTTCTGGTTTGTGGGATGAGGCCCAGCTAACTGAGCCGCACTGCCTAGGGCAACATTTGCTTTATTAATTGGCAATGAAATGGTAGTACAAATCTTGAAGTTATGGACAAGATTCTATAACTTCTGCCCTGCCAAATTCTGAAAATTAGAAGTAATTTTATTTATTATTTTTCTAAATATTACCAAAAACATATTAAATATTCCTCATTTTCTTGCATTTGACTCTAAATTCTCCAATAAATTAGGCATATCACAGCAAGGTAATATTTTTGGCGTCTCTTAAAGAATTCATCCTTCTAGAGATCCAGAGAATTAAAGGAATGAGAATTCTAAAATGTTCAACACTTCTTTTATTACAGCTTACCAACATAAATTTAAATAATGAATCTATTCATACATCAACGCATTAAGTGAATAATGCCCTTATTCATTTTTGATAGCCCTGAGAATGTCAAAATCAAAAAGTTCCAATCTACTCAGTGTTGCTTTAAGTTTGTGCAATAGAGAAGGAAAAGAAACAAAGAAAAGCAAGTTCTTTCTATTTACTCTCATGTTTACTGGGACTGTCAAGGTCAAATGATCGTCAATGTGTCAAATTCAAATAATAACAAGTTGGGATTTTCTTAGACAACTTTATTTCTCTTGGTAATTCAAAGGCCACAGCTGCCCTTTAGGGTTATTTTTGGAAACTCGGAAGTGACCCTGGATGAACCACCTCTTTCAAATCCTTTTGTCAAGTTACATACTATGTAAAAGAAAGCATATTGCATGATAACATGCCCCTGTAACAGAAATAAAATCCAAAATCTATATGGAAGACCTTTGAGCAACCCAGCAGGCTCTCAATAAACAAGAAACTCAAGAATGAAATCTTGGAAATAGGTAGATCAGAAAGCAAATTCTAAATTTCATAGTTATCTTGTGTATTTTAGGTAAGGTATACGTACATGGGGGAGCGAGAGGAGAGAGACAGAGAAACAGAGAGAGAAGTCTGACTGAGGAAAGGATTTTTTTGTCAGTTTCTACAAAAGCATTGTTTACTTTTTACTCCTGTAATTTTATATGTGTAGCTAAAAGTTCATAATTTATTTGTTAAGAAACACACCACCAAATTAAAAAGTCACGTTGAAAAACGCATTTCCACACATCACCAGCTTGAGCCATGTTCTGTTCTTGTGTTCTAGTTACTTCTAACTCCACCACCTTGGGGTCCCCTACCTCATTTTCATACCCATACGTATAGGAAACCAAACTATCCTCAACGGTGCTCTTCTTGTGGGAAAGACACTGCACAAAAGCAAGGACTGCTTCTTACTTTTCCTCAAGAAATGGGGCAAGAAAATCTGTAGGCGGGCAGACTGGCGGGTGGTAAACCTCCACTTAATGCCTCTGCATTTCAGTTTTCTGTTCTGTAAAATAATAAGGACACCAAACAATGCACGGTTTTCAGGATGACATGAGATGCAACATGGAAGTGTAGTTTATAAATTCTGAGGCATTGCTTGAATATTTTATACAATAGTAAAGCTTTATTAACACATTCTAGAGAATCTATCAGTCATATTTTCCTCAAGTATTCAATCAGATATATTTTTCATTTGTTTCAATGAACCAGCACTGCTAAAATGTATTTTAGAAATCTTTTTTAAACAAGTTTATGTATTTATTTTTAGAGAGAGGGGAAGTGAGGGAGAAAGACAGGGAGAGAAACATCAATGTGTGATTGCCTCTCGCGTGCCCCCTTCTGGGAACCTGACCTGGCCCACAACCCAGGCATGTGCCCTGACTGGGAATCGAGCCGGTGACCCTTTGGTTTGCATGCTGGTGCTCAATCCACTGAGCCACATGAGCCAGAGTAGAAATCTTCTTTTAAAATCCTTTAGTATGATTATGATCCTCATGAGAATACCAATCTTCTTAGATTTTAACAAGATAGTTTCACCGAACTTAATCATCAACATTAACTCTCAAAATTTGAGACATTCCTATTAGGTATACTTAGGCTTAAATTTAAAACTTTATTTTTAAGGAGAGTGCTTAGATAATGATAGCACTTATTTAAATTCCAAATTCTAGCTACTTTTATATGCAAATGTCACATTGTTATAATGTATTAAATATTTTATCATTTTCTTTCTTTCCACCAAGAGGACAGGGGAAAATATTTTTAAATCAAATATAGCTTTTGCTGAAGAATTGCAGGCAACAGTGTGGTGATAGCCAGAGGGAAAGGGGAGTGGGTAGGAGGCGGAGGTGGGCAGAGTGGAGGAGGGGGCGCCTGAAGGAGACTTGCTCAGGGGTGATGGACAGATGGCGCAGTGGGGAGATGATGTTTTGTTGAGTTGTGCACTTGAGACCTGCATGGTTTTGTGAACCCATGTCACCCCAATAAGCTCAATTAAGAAAAAAAGAACTCTCTTCTATACAAAAGCCCACTCAATAAGGACACATATTAAGACTGGGGATGGCAATCTTTTCTTCATTCAATCAAGTAGTCAGTCAAGAAATATTTCTTCAGTCCCTATTGAGAACACAAGTCCCGCTGTAACTGTACTCAAAGTCTAATAGAAGAGACAAAGTAATGTCAGTGAAAAACTAAAACAGGAAAAGATAAGAAAGAGCAGTGTACTGTGCAGAAAGCTAGGTTTATAGCAAGTACTATTTATTAGCCGTTACATGGAGGTCATATGACAGAAGCTTTTGAAAGAGCAGCCTTACAGCAAGAATGGAAGTAAACCTACAAACCTTAGAGGCTTATTTGCAAATTCAACTCTAAGCTTTAGCTGCTGCACGCCTAGCCCACACATGCCAGAAGGATTTCAGCCCACTGTCCTTCAGCTCAATGTCCGTGAGCCGGGAAACACCCACCGAGTGCTGGATGCTGTCCTCGGAAGTGGAAACTGGTTTAGAACAGTCAGACACAGTCTCTTCCTGTGTAGCTCAGGGTAGAGCTGAAAAGACAGATCTTAAACAAACTATTTCAACACAGTTATGTCATTTAAACTGTGCAAAGTGGTAGAAACGGATAGAAGATGCTCTGGAAGTAAGTAACAGAGAATGATCAGATTTCAATAATCATCTCTTTTTATTTGAAAAAAATATATAGACTGTTTAGGTTTTAGAAAAATCAAGTTACCAAAACCAAATGTGAAGAAAATACTGGGAAAGAACTAGAGAAAAGGAATCCCACTCAGAAATGAAGATTAAATTACAAAGAGCACAGGTGAGACTTGATACCATAGTAAAAGGTACAGGAAGCATGCAAGAAAAAAAGGAGAGAAAAGAGACTATAAAGTGATATGACAGAAAAAAAGAAGATCTAACATGTATTTAATTGGTACCCCATAAAGGTAATGTAAATAAATCAACAAATAATATAATAGTATAAATATTTGAGAAAACCTGGTTTGGACAAGAGGAACACCTGAACCCAGACTGGTATGGATTTTGCTCCCACAGGTGACTCTGAAAGAACAGAATTTCTAGAAGGAGATTTCTGGATTGGTTCTGGGTTTTCTAGAATTTGTTGTCTAACCTGATTAGATTCCAAAGTACTGATACATTTTTTTTCCAGTGATAAAGAGGGCACTGGTAGTCCGTAGCTTGGTGTGGCATTGGAAACATGTGAACTGTCACGAGTGGATCTTCCTCACCCAATATTTACAGCAAGCAGGGTTCCGGGTGACCATGCATTTGCTCCCTTAATTTTGGAACATTTCAGTCAAACTAAGGAATAGGATGACGTTGACCAATTGTTCCTCGTTGTGCTGGGGAGCACAGACAAAGAAGATGATGTGCTCAGAGTTTACAATTTACAGTTCAAACTGCAATATTGTTACAGGTGAATGGGGAATAAACGGTCTTTTCAATAAATGTAACAAGGTCAGTTGGACAGCCACATAGGAAAAGAAACTTCAATACCCTAAACCCCTGTGTCACTGAGGCGAACTGCAAAAAATGACCCTAAATTTCTCCTGTCCCTTTAAGCACACCGCCTTTGCTCCCCTGACATTTGGTGACTTATTTAGCCAAAGAGACATTAACAGCTGTGATGCAAGCAGAGGCTTGAAGCACTCGCACATTTAGACTCGCCCTCGTTTGTTGCTGGAAACCCGAAAACCGTCCCGAGATGAAGCCTGGACGGCCTGCTGGAGATGGGAGACGGGGTGAGGGCGGCCCCACCAACTCCGCCATCCCCAGCAGCTGTGGAATGGTGAGCCAAGGGAAAAGGTTGCTGCTTTAAGCTACTACATTTTGGGGTGGTTTGTTACACAACAAAAGCTACCTGCTACAGTTCCGCTATCAAAATTAACTATTCCCTTTCTAAAAATAAAGAAGCTGTGGTCAAGTAACGTACAGCAGGGTGACTCCAGTGAATAAGGCTGTATTATCGCCCATGTGAAAGTGTCTGACAGTAGGTCTTTAAAGTTCTCACCTCAAGAAAAACATTTGTAACTTTGTGTGGTGACAGGTGTTAACTAGATTTATGGTGGTAATCATTTTGCAATTTATACAAAAATCATATCATTTTGTTGTATACCTGAAACTAATATAATGCCACATATCAATTATACCTCAATTAAAAAATTAATCCCAGATGGATTATAGATCTAAAAGTGAATAGTAAATCACTAAAGCTTCTAGAAGAGCACATGGTCCAATCGAAATGTCTGTGATAATGTAAATGTTCTCTATTTGCTTTGTCCAACAGGGTAGCCATTAAGTCACCTGTAGCTATGAAGATCTTGAAATATGGCAAGCGAAATGGAGGGACTGATTTTTTAATTTAATATCATCTCATGTTAATTCACCTAAGTTTAAATAGCTACATGTAGCTAGTTGCTATAGTATTTGACAGTGTAGTTCTGAAAGAAAACAATAATTCTTATCTTCAGGAACTTTGGATTAAATAAATCTATAAACAGGATAAAGAAAAGCAGTAGCTATGTTGGAAAACATTGAATAGCCAGTCCACATAAAAATTAAGATTTTTATTTGTCAAAAGATGTCATTAAGAATGCAAACAAACCACTATAATGTGAGAGAATATAATTAAAACACATATAACTGACAAATGACTCATATCAAAAGTATATAAAGAACTAGTACAAAAAAATTAGGGAAAAGTCCCATAGCTAGTTGTTAGCTAATTAGCTAACAACAGTTAGTGAACAGTTACTTAAAAAGGAAGATATCCAAATGTCCAATAAACACTGGAGAAGACACCTGCTCTCATTAGGCAGAAGGGAGATGAAAATCAAACCACTGTGAGATGCCACTGAAGGCCCACGTAGAATGGCTACAATTAAAGGGCAAGCACCAACAAGGTGCGTTTAGAAATCCTATGCATTGCTGATGTGAGTATAAAGTGGTAAAATTACTTTGGAAAGCTATGTAGCAGCATCTAGTAAAGTTTAAAATAAACATATCAAACAACCCAGCAAGTCTGTTTCTAGGTAAATAGAAACATGGATATATGTGCATCAAAAGATGTGTGCAGGGATTAGCAAAAGTCGGTTTACAGTTGTGAGTATGTAAAACAGAGTGTATTCTTATATTACTATTTATTTATTCCTTTATTATTTTCCATATGAACCATTATAAACCTACTTTTGCCCACTCCTGTATGAGAATGTTCACAGCAGCAATATTTTTAATAGCCAAAACTAGAATAACACAAATATTCAACCACAGAATAGATATATTTATAAAATAAAATATTATTATATATAATGTAGTTGTAGAAAAAGATGAGGTGTCATGTACAGAAATGATGAGATCTCTATGATATATTAATGTAAGAAAGAAGCAAAATCAATAACAAAATATAGGTAATAAAGGGGGGAAATCAGAATATCAAATTGTCTTTATTTGGCATAATTTATTATCTACAGGGGTACATGAAGAAAAAACTGGGAGCTGACCTTCCTTTGTGTACTTTTAATATTGTTTTGATGTTTGAAGCATTAAATTCATTACCTATTCAAAACTTAAATTAAAATAACAAATTCTGTACTTGAACAATGATTAAAATAAAATTAAAAAAATAAAGTTTAATGGGAATTTAAAAAAATAACAAATTCAATAGTGTAAGACTATAATTATAATTCCCCCTTTCCATGCAATCCTAATACTCAGAGGTAAAGATTATAGTCTGGTGACTATGGTTCCTGATCTTTTTGTAAGTATTCACATACAAATATGTCATATTAGTCAGCTATTGCCGCAATCATGCTGCATAATAAATGACCTCAAAAATCAGTGGCTCAGAACATTTCTTTTTATCAGGCAGGCTATTATGAGGCAGCCAGGGCAACTCTGCTTCAAGCAGTTTAGGTTTAGGTCAGTTTAGGTTTATCCCAAGGGTTTCTCCTCTGGGACTACCAGCTACGAGGATTTGATTTTCCCCGTGGCTGAGAGCGGACATGTAAAAGACTGGATGAAACCACACAAGCACATGTAAAGCTTCCATTCACACCTTGCACTTTAACATTCCATTAATCCAGATGAGCTTTATTTCTATGGCCAAGCAAGACAACAGGCTGTAATGTACAGGCAGAAATAACTATAGGAATTCAGCATATGACACTGTCAGCATATCATACAAAAAGGGATATTGAAATCAACTCTGCTACAGAGATGGAGGGATGAGCTGGGAAAAGTAAAGTGATCTCCTATACATATGTATGTACATACAAAAATATATAATTTTGATTTGTTTGGATTGTTTGACTTTGTTTAATATTTTAATATCATCTTATTAGATATATTACCTTGAAACTTGTTTTCTTCAAAACTTAATGTATTCTCAAAAGTTCTCCACGAGGCCCTGGCTGGGTAGCTCAGTTGGTTAGAGCATCATCCCAACACAACAAGGTTGCAGGTTTGACCCCTAGTCAGGGCACATACAAAAATCAAACAATGAATGCATAAACAAGTGGAACAACAAGTTGATGTTCTTCTCTCTCCCTTCCTTTCTCTCTCTAAAAATAAATTTTTTAATTAATAAAATTTTCCATGATAATAAATATAATCCTAGTTCAACACTCTAACTGCTGCATAATTTCCAAATGTGGCCACAGTGTCCCCATCCATTCTCCCACTGATGAGCACTCAGGCTGCGCCCTGTCTTGCCCCACTGCAAACACTGATGCAATGACTCTCTCTATATCTAAGTCTTTATGTGTTATAAAATTTATCACACATTTTCCTCTAAAATGTGCACAGCAGAAATAAGCAATCATCTGATAACATCCTTTGGAAGGAAGCTACAACTGCTTACTATGTTTACCTGCAGGGCCTGATATGGAGAAAGTATCGAGTGAAGAACGATTTAATGTTCAAAAATAGACTAAAATCTATCTGATTTATTTCACTTAGCACCCCCTAGATCCATCCATGTTGCTGCAAATGGCAACACTTCATTCCTTTTGTGGTTGAGTAATATCCCATTTTATATATGTACCACATCTTCTATGTCCAATCATCTGTTGATGGATCCTTTACTTACTTCCTCACCTTGGCTGTCATAAATAATGCTGCAATGAACATAGGGATGCATACATCTTTCCGAATTAGTGATTCGGATTTCTTCCGCCTTGTAAGCTATATACTGGTCTAACCACTTTGCTGTACACCTGAAAACGATATAACATTGAATGTCAACTGTATTTTTTTAAATTCAAGGCAAAAGAAATTAAATCTATTAGAATTAGAAATAAAATATAAAACAAAAAAGACTAAAATCATAGAAAAAAACTTAAAGATGGTTTGTTTCTCTTTTGCATCAGTTACCATCACTCTTTACTTTATATATCAGTACCATGGCGACTACTAGATTTTGAGCTATTGTGTCTTATTTGTTTTATCAAACTAGCAACAAACCAAAGAACAGAATTTTAATTGTTTTCCTAGAAAATCTTACTCCTAATCCCCTGTACTCTGCCCAGTTTTCCTTCTCTGACAACACCTATCACCTCTCCCCATACTATGTGATTTACGACATAACTTACGTGTCTATTATGTTCTTTATTCTGCATTTTCTCAACTTAATCATGTTCCACAAAACTAGACATTTTTTTCATAGTGTATAATCCAAAAACCTCAACAAGTGCACTGAATTGATGAAATCTTTAAAACAACTACCCTGGTATATTTATAAAATACACAATTTCTAATAAAGTCCTCAAAATATTTTGGAGAATGTATAAATTAGATGCAATACCATTTTAAAATCTAGCTTTCCCTCTCCTTGCTCCTGTAGTGAAAATAGTTGCTTAAGGCCATTTTTCAATGAAATCAAGTTATTTTGTTCTATAGAGTATATTCCAGAATGGAATCTTAGTACATGTACCTGATAGTCCATGAGACCTAAAAGGAAAAGATATGCAAATGGAATTATGGAATATTTGTCTGCTAAGTAAGAATTATTCAGCCCAGCTCTTTATAGCATTCACAAAAGATAAACAATCTCTTTCCCCCCTGCGAGTTTTACTTAGGTGGAAACAGCTATTTTTTCCTTCTAAACCCAAAAAATGTATGTTTGGCATGATAATTCATTTTCAAAGAATCACTCGGTTTTATAGATCACTTTTTTCACACAATGTTTTAAAAATAGCTTGGTATGTCTCGCAGAGAATACTTAGTTACTTATCTATAAGAGTTCACTAAAATTTCCTTGTTAGAATTCACAGAAATTAAGCATTTTTGTTAAATTAAAAAACAAGCTTTATTTTTTGAGAAATTGGCAAACATTTTAACAACAGATTCACCTAAAAGACCCACAATATATAAATATTAAAAAACAACTATCCTGAAACCAATGAAAATGCTGTCATTTCTGACCCTGCAACCATAGTAATTTATGACAGATTCACTATTTTTCATTTTAAATAAGTTCTAAAACTCTTTGAGATCTTTTTTGTGGATTCCATGATATCTTTGTAAGATAAAATGGGGTACAATAATGCTATTAAAATCAAGATGTCTATCTAAAAGCAAACTCTTGATAAGACTTTCCACCAAGGCTGTCCTTCTCCCTTTCAATGTTAACATTTTTAAAATCTTGTTTTTCACAAGTGAGTCATTCAAGGGAAGGCCTCAATAACAAACTGAAAATCCCATGATGTCAACAGTTGGAGAACTCCACATTCAGTGTAATCACTTTCAAAACAATGCAGACACTTTCTAATTTATAAAATGCATGTTTTAAAACCCCCCTATTAAACATTAAAGTTGGTATATGAACTTTTTTAGTTATTTTAAGTATTTTTCCCACAAGTGAAATACTTTTAAGTATATGCCACTTAATATACTTTATCACTCTCTGATGACAGGGATCATTAATGTAATTATTTTAAAGAGGATTTTTTAATAGACCACTTTCAGGATAGATTATGCTTAATATAATTATTCCTAATTTCCATATTGTTAAAAACAATTCTTTAGAAGAGATGCTCAAGTTATATATATTTAAAAATTTATACAGAATAAGTTAGTAGTGCTTTTTATCAAAGATAATTAATAAATAGAATACTAGCAAACTAGATGCCACTAGTATTACTTAGAATAAATTGTTTATTAAGAGAAAATAAGGATGTATTTTTTGTCTCTGAATTGATTCTTCAACTGAAAAATCCAAGCCCAGGGGCCAATTTTATGGAATCCATTTGTTTCTGTAAAGTAAGACTATGATGCCCCACCCTCCCCAAAAAAATAGAAAACATACTGAACAACCTCACCTCTGTATCCAAAGGCTGTGACCTGATTGATTTCTGGGCATCATGCCCCTTGTCTAGTCATTCAAAGAGATGAGTCAGTGCTCCCTGGGCTTCCTCTGGCTGGCTCTGCTCAGAGATCCAAACCATCCATCTCCTGCAGATATCCTCAGTGACATCCTCACTTCAAGTAAAAGGCCGGGCTCCTGCAACCTGATGGTGAGGACCTGGAGGACAAAGCAGTGTCATCCCAGTTCATCATTTTACTTCACCTTGAGCTGCTTCCCAGGGACTCCCCACCCACGCTATGTACCATTTGGTAACTACCGTCACTCACAGGTCATTGGCTGCTCCCTGCTCTCAGGAATGACAGTATTTATCTCCCACATAGAAGAAGAAGAGGTCCTGCAATGAGGTGGATTCTGCCTTCTGCTGCTTTTCATTGCACAAGAAACAGGCCAAAAAAATTGTAAAAGGGCTGTGTCTGATGTTAACCTTTCTACTCTAATTCACCTCAGAACTCCCTCTTTTCCTTGAAAACTATAGTTTCCAGAAAAATCTAGGATCCATATGCATCACTTAAGGGGCAAGGAGACATCACTGATGATTGAACGAAACTGAGGCAATTGTGATCATCAATTAGCAGATGTGCAGTAAAATGCTGAAAAGGTGACGACTGTATTCACGGGGGCACATTATTTCTTTAGTGTGTGTGTGCATGTGTGTCCAGGCACACACAGTTTACCAAGTGCCTATAACATTCCAGGTACTATATGAGGCATATCTTTCAGAATCTCTTTGAATTCTCACAGAACTCTGTGAAGCAAATATCATTATCTTCTTTTTGCAGATAAATAAAAACTGAAGTAGGAAGAGGTGACATCATTCACTGAAATCACACATAGAGTAAAGCACTCCGTCCACCATTCTCCCTTGGCCTCCCTGATTTCAGAGCTTGTACTCCTGCTATTCAACGATCTTTCCTCCTTGCAGCTTTCTTACAGCTTCACGCATCCTTTCAAACACAGTCCAATTCTTTCTCTTAAACCATCTCCCACAGTCCCTCTCAATCAGAAGTGAACTTTCCAGCCATACGTCCCCCTAGCATTTTGGTTTGCTTGGCCATTAACAGTATGTACAGCCACCCTCCTAATGTTAGAGTGGGCCATGCACGTCTCCACGTCACCCTAGACTGAGTTGCTTGATGGCACCATCTATGCCCCACATTTACATCACCAACAAGCTTAACACCATGAGCCCCAAGGCTCTGTGTTGGGTTTAGATGAATCTCATAGCAACACACACAGAAGCACCTGAGTAGCCTCCTCTGAAAGTCAGAGCGGCTGTCTTCACGACGGGCACGTACTAGGTCCTTCCGGCAAGTCTGTGGGAGGCTGGTAGACCAAAACACCCCTGCGTTCTGGGGTGTTTTTATAGTCCCAAAATATTTATAGTCCCAACATTTGTAGCCCCAAAACAGTTTTAACAATATTCAGCAAACAATTCAAATATTAGTTTCATATTGGTAGCAGGTCAACAATGTACACACTTATTTAAAGTTTAATTTAATTATCATTTTTGCTTTGTACACACACCACCAAAGGAAGTGGCAGCTTCCAAACTAGACCCACTTGAGTACTAGTTTGCAAGTTAGACCTACTTGAATTCCAATCCTGGCTCTGCCATTATCAGCTGTGTGACCTTGGGCAAACTGCTTTATAATTTTCTCATCTGCAACAAGGACAAAATGGCACCTAACTTGCTAATGTCATGGTGAAGAATAAATGTGATAATGTATGCAAACCATGAGATGCAATGCCTGTTCATAACTATAATGGGGAGAGAATTAAAATGAAGTACCCTTTGTAGTGCGATTTGTGATTTATAGTGTGATTTATATAATGAAGAAGTTGAAAAGATTTGATACTCAACCATCATTGTCTTTCCTGAAAAAAATTTTCCTGGTTATCAGGAAGCTCCAGATTAGTCATAAAACGGCTGTCTGTTCTTATATTTCTATTTTTCTAGGGAGACTGTTTGTCCTTGGAAGTCGAATTGAAGCAAGTCAGAACTACCCATTTTTCTTAAATCAGGGCCCATCACTCATCACATCAGAAAATGGATCATGAATACATGGAATGACATGGCTAAGGATCTTGCTTCGGTATTCAGCGAAGGGTCCCAGGGGGATATTTCCCCTGAGCTAGTTAGTGTTGGAACCATGTGAAAACATTGTATTCCTTATTACATTATTATGAGTTTTTGAAATAAAAAAAACAACACAGAATATTCTCCACATGTTGGATTATATATTAAACAATATACATAATAGGGTTGTAAGAGGATAATCTAAATAAAACAGCACTATAACAAAGTGCAGTAGATTTTAATTTTTAATCTCTTCTTTTAGTTGTTACAAATCAGTACAGAACCATCCTTCTTGATTGACAGCAGGAGTGGCTTAAAGGTTGTTTTGTCCCTCTCCATGATGGGACACAATTGTCCCACAGGCACCTCAAAGGCATGCAGTCCGACACCAGGATGGAGTCCTGAGCAGCGGAGAGCAGCAGGACTCCAGCCTGCACCCACCTGTCCAGCCTGCACAGGGCCACTCAGGAGACCACGTGGCTTCACAGATTCAGTCACATGGTGCCCTGGGAGTCAGACAGCCCCAGACCGAAGCACGGAAGGCGACAGAATGTCAGATTCATTCAGTCCTCTGGGCCATACGGCACAGGTCCTATCGACAAATCCCTGTACAGGCTTAAAGGTGATGATGTTGAAAATTGCAGAAACTCTGCAAAGACCGTGAATCAGTCTGCCTTCCCAGTAGATGTCTGTGGTGACTGGGGACGTTTTATCTAAACATATGTAGTCTGCCACCTACTGTACCTTTTTATTCCTGTGCCTCTTCAAGGTTTCTTTCCTTTAAGGATCCCTATCAAAATATCTGTCCATTAAAACTCTAACAAGCAAAACAGATTCATAAATGAACAACAGATGACAGGTAGTGAGGGGATGGAGGTTAGGAGGTAGAGAGATTGAGCAAAAAGGAAAACGGACTCATGGACATGGACGACAGGGTGGTGACTGCTGGGGGGAGGGGGTGTAAGGGGACTAAATGGTAATGAAAACAATATAATAAGATTATTTTAAATATATTTTATATATATATATAATCTTTCCATTAAAACTGTCAACACCTCAGGCTGCATCTCAGGATCCCTCCGGGAATGACCCAGGTATCAGTGTTTTTCTCAACTTCCAAAATGCCATCAAGGTTGAGAACCACTCATCTCAGCTCATGGTTGTCATTTCTTCATTCCATGATTCATTTAGGGTTAAATATGGGACCCAGTGTGCTGCTGGGAAGGCTTTCTTTACTGCTTCAAATGTTTAAAAAAGAAAAGGTGTGTCTACTTTTTTCCTCTGGGCTTTGTTGACATGAATCTGCTGCACATCTTGTGACCATGACAGAAACTGGCTTAAAGGGTGAGGGTGATTTTGAAGATATCAAAGAAAAGAAAGCACTTGAGTCCTTGATGACATCTTCGAACCCCTGTATTATCTACCCTAGAGCCTGACCCACCTCTGTGTCTTCTGTAGAATGGAAGAAATAAACTATCCCATTGCTTAAGATAGAGGGATGGATGGGGGGAGAGAGAGAGAGAGGGAGGGGGGAAGGGGAGGGAGAGGAGGGAAGGAAGGAAGGAAGGAAGGAAGGAAGGAAGGAAGGAAGGAAGGAAATCTACTTCCAGAAAAGGTTTAGGAGTGGCCTTTTAACTCACTATCCAAACATATCTTAATTATCAGTTCATAACCAAACAGAGATTAGTAAAAAGCCAGCAGAAGTATGAATGACATTCACAATGGAGTTTCCCTGAACAGAAATTGGAGAGTGGGTCAAGGCGTATGGGAAACTGGAAATCCAAGAGATACCAGAGGAGTGCCGGTGAGTAGCCGAGTGTCACTGACGGACTGCTTTCTCCACATTCTGCATGTGGCATAAAACTCAGGCGACCAAGGGGCTGCTGATCTGCACTTGCACTAGGGGGGTTGCTAAGAATTAAGAAAGAAAATCCTGCACAATTATGTAACATACAAGGTTAAATGTGAAGTGATAAACGTTTTTTAATAAAACCATTATTATATTAATCTAAAAAACCCTCAGAATTTAGGTTAAATACTCTCTAACATGACTTTCCTTTTTAAGTATATTTGAAAAGATCCTCCTCTGTTTATATTTTGTTACGTTAAGGAACTGTCAAAAATCCTTATGTGCATGTCTGTTATGATGAGTTACCTCATTGCAAAATGCATTTCGAGGTAAGAAAAGCTCTCTGAAATGTGGTTTTATACAGTAAAGTAATCTATTCCCATGGAGGAAGCCCTGGATATCTCAAAATATCTTTCGGCCACCCATGAACACCTCAGCATCCCTGCCTAGTAGAAAAGGCTCATAAGTATTTATCAAACTAAATCTCAATTTTCCTTAAGTAATTTTTCCTTTCATGGATGTAAACTGACTCTGAAGACAAAAAAAAAAAAGAAAAACAAATACAGACCCTCACTTCTTATTCCAAAATGTATTGTCAACTCCTATACATTTCTGCCTATCACGTTAAGATCAAGAAAGTGAATGTTAGGGGTTAGTTAACTGTCAACAGTGTTGATTCGGGTCCCGTTTATGGACCCTGGTTTTCAAATAGGGAGTATCACATGCGAACGTTAACTGGGAAGGTGAAAACAAATCCCTATTCTCGGCTTTCTTCTTTTATGCCTCCTTTATTTTTTCATTCTTTGTTGGGCCCCCTTTATTCTTACTCTTTCTTTACCCCGGGCTGACCTTGTCCGTCCCTTCATCTGATTTCTCTATTGAGTGTCTCCCATCTCCTCTTTCTACACTCTCCTTTTCAAGTCACTTCGTTGTGGTTTTTTTTTTAAGACTCTCTTCTCTGAAGCCATCCTGTGCCTCTCCAACTCTGCCTTTGTCCCCCGCACCCCCCCCAACACACACACCACCACGTGGTCACTGCCTTCTCGCGTTACCGCCTCACTCGAGCACGTGAGGCCGGCCGAGGCTGGCCTGCTGGAGAGACGCGTCGTACGACCTGAAGACAGCCTTACCTTCGCCTACTCTTGCCTATCAAAGAAATAGTTCACGTGTGCATAGAGGCAGCTGACCCTGGACCTCCAGTGACTTCATGCACCAACCTTCCAAAAACGTCACCTAATGAGGGCCTTGTCTTTGCTGTGGAACCAAATGCTTTTGTGCTGTGTCTGGGATGTATCGCTCATGAGTACCACTTCGTATGAGTGGGACTCCATCTGCCACATGTGACTACCTAATTCGGGATTTAGAAAATTCCTGGGGACGACGTTTAAAAAGAAGAACACAAAAACATCTGAATAATAAGATGAAAAGAAAGGTTAGGATAATTACAGACTGGACAGCGAACAGAGCTGTAACGAATTACCCTGGAATCCTGCTAGATGGAGCTAGAGCATGCGTGTGGAGAACCGGTCTGGGACAGTTGCTGGATGGAAAGTTCTAGTCAAACGGATGTTTCAGGTTTTTTAGAGTATAGGACTCTGTTAGGAGTAAAAAGGAAGATCATAATTACAATTTTCTTTTTTATTAACTTATTGGGGTGACATTGGTTAACAAGATCTTGTAAGTTTCAAGGATGCATTTCTGTGGTCTGTATATTGCACTGGATCTGTATATTGCACTGTGTGCCCACCACCTAAAGCCAAAGCATCATCAGCCACCACATATTAGGCATCTCTTATGCCCCACCCCTCTTTTGAGAATGATATTTTGCATCTTTAAAAGGGAAGAGATATCCATTAATATTTAGTACATATATCCTTTGACCTTGAAGTGGGACCATCAATATTCACATTCAGAAGTGTTATCATTTTGAAATCCTGTATTTAAGCCTTGTTCATTAATTAATCGTATCAAAGCTTTGCATGTATTTGTGGCATTCTTCAGCAGAGAGAACTTCTTTAAAAATCCCAAGGATCTTGGGATTTACAGCATTCTGCCAGAAGCTTCTCTTTGATCAAAACTGGCAGTTACCCAGCTGATTTCTCAAGACATGTTTCTCTCTTTCCAAATTATACAAATTCAAATAGAGCCATTGCACACACATCATTCAACTTTCCATTGCACACATTTAGCCAAGTACTAACTACTCGATAGCTAACTTTTTGTAACACGTTATTATTCCATTTTAATTGTTGATTTCATTTAATTGTTTACAACTTTTCAGATACTTTGAAGTTGAAGGTAGGCCACTTTCATCAGCAAACCCACTAAAGAGGTGATTCCTCTCTGCTACTCTCTTCTCGGTGACATTAATTGAAATGATTACAGGCAAACTACTAAACAAAGAAATGAATAGATTTTAGTCATCTGTTTGTCGTATTTAGAATTAGTGGTTAGTGTTCTTATGTTTCGTGTTTTCCTTTTTTCAGAAAAGGTTTTCAGATTTTTCAGAAGGAAATGTTTTTACATTCTCTTTTATGGAATATGATGTAGACAGATAGCTATCACTGCCTCCCATTTCTGCTTGTAGAATCCGAGTAAGGACGACCTAATTACCATTGGTATTTAGCATTTGAACACCTCCACTGTAGAATTAAACAATAGAATAAATGTCTATGTCTATATACACATATCCGTGCCCAGGTCCAGAGTAACAACTACTTCACATTTATCTAAGAAAAAGAGTAAAATTAAAATACCTGTCATCTATAACATGCAGACTCCAATTTTGTTTTTCAGAACCCGAGGGAATCCCCGAAGTGCCACACATTGTCAATGCCACATTGCAGTCGCTGTTGAAGCTTAATCTTCTTGCCTTTATTTTTTTCTAAATATATTTTATTGATTATGCTATTACCATTGTCCCATTACCCCCCCCTTCATTCCCCTCCACCCTGCCCACCCTCTCCCACCCACAACAGGTATCCCACCATAGAAGGGAAGAGACAGCAACACACACTTTTCCCCTGACCTTTCCCACGGAACTTGCCTGCAGCCAACACTGAGCCTGTGTGTGCTCCAAGCACCAGACCTGCATGCTCACATAAATACCGGCAGCCAGCCGCCTCCTGCCAGTCCTAACTTCTCCGTGGCATCTTTTCCTCGCTCACTCATTGCACGTTTACTCAGCACCCGCCTTGAGCCCGGCACTGTGCTAGGCAATGAGAATTCAAAATGAATCACGAGCAGTGCTTCCCTGGCCTCTAGAAAGTCACAGTTTAAGTTGTGAGGCAGGTTCTCAAACAGATGACTGGAACCCAGTTAGGTAAATGTCGCAATGGAGGTGCACACAGTGTGTGAACAAGGGCGGAGAGTTTAAACACGGTGGGCTTCCTGGAAGAGACGAAGCCTGGTATAAGTCCTAAGCAAAGACTGTGCGTTAAGCAGGTAGTAATTGCAGGCCCAATGAAACCCTCATTGTCTTGTAAGATCCTGGAGAAGGAAAAGTGCGAAGACCGTGGGAAAAGAGAAGTATCGAAAGAAAGCAGCTCTGTAATACAGAGGGGTATGAAAAAGTCAAAAATGTTAAATGCCAAGTAAAAAATGTAAACCAAAACACGTGCATCACTGTTGTAAAATAAGAGCCGCGTCTGCACCACTAGCATTCAGCTTGGCTTAGCACAATGTCATGAAGTGGAAGGACTTCATTATTGTTACTATATTGTTAATAGTGTGTGCTTATATTATTCTCTGTTGAAAATTTAGTGAAACAAATACCTTTTAAAAAATAAAACAGTCTAGTTATACTCGACCAAGGCAGGAAGATGCAAATGATTTCCTCACATCAGATCGTTCCAAAATAAGTTTAAAAATACAATCGGGCCGCTTTCTAGTAGTTTCCTCTTGTTCCCACAACTGCTATAAGATGAATGAGAGTGTACAGATCTAAAGTGCTTTCCTCTTAGACTGAAATGTGTCCTTATGCTGTAGAAATCTCTTATGGAGAGAAAGCAGAGCTGTCTGTGAGAAGAAAAGACCTGTGTTTCAGGCCAGACAGTTTATCTGATTAAGGAAAGAGAAGAAGGTTTACAGTCAGAGATTAATTCTCCAGCACCACACAGTAAGCTCTCCAAACAAGGTTCGTGTCACTCCAAACTTCATTCATGGCAGTTGAGAAGACTTTTCAGTTTCTGCTGGTGAGACTGCTTCTTGGTGGCAGTTGTTTGGCCCCAGCTCTTGCAAAATTCCATGAACAAAGAGCGAGTCAAACATCCCTACTGCTAGTGCCAGATGAACTCCACAGTCTCATGAGCAGCTCTGCCCACAATATACGTGTAATTGGAAGCTGATTTACTAAAGGAAATAAAGCTATAGATTTTACAATAAACATATACACCATCTTTAGTAAGGTTCCTCTTTAAAATACATATAAAAATTAAACAATACAAAGTTTTAATGCTAATGAATTAAGCTGATAGGAAGTGTAATTTCCTAAAGAAAATAATCACTCCAAGAGGTGATAGGGGAATAAGAATTAGTTTATATTGGATACAAAGCTGGTCATCTGTATAGTAGGTGAAACAGGTGTCTAAGAGTTTTCCCTGTTAGGTTTGAAAAAAAAAACCAGAAGTCAGAAATAGAATGTTGCTATATTATGTCTTTTACATATGAACATTATTATCTCTTGCCTACAAACATTAAAGATATTTAAGAAGTTAGAGCAAAGACCACCATAAAGAAAATGATTCCTATATTATAACAATACTGAAGAGTTATTTTATCTTTATCTCAGCAATAACATGTGAAGACTATTTTCAAACATATAATGTTTCTCCTAAATTGCCTTCTTTTTTTTTAGTGTGGGGATTTTTTTTTATGTAACTAAGCTGGGATTGAATCGTTATCAAAGCAGAGACTGTAGTTCATCAGCTTAGCCACCACACCAACCACAGCCATTCCCACTGGGTGAACTGAAGTACTAATTAAGCCTCAAACGAGAGTTAGGGCATCAGTTGTGTTAACATATCTGACTTTGCCTTTTGGTGTGTGTATCAGTGACAGAAGATGATTTATGACCACTTTGTTCACACTTTATAAATAAGGGTTTCATCAATGCGTAGTTAGAAAGACACTGAAATAAAATTTATCTTGCCTTCTAGCTAATTCCAACAATTCCTTGTTCTATCACCAAGAGACTTAGCCGTGACCATTCCCCTCTGCCCACCCATCTGCCCACCCAGTTAGTTCAGCCATGTGCCTGCTTCCCAAATAATTTTCCTAGATTTGACTCATGGTTCTCCATCTTACTGCTTGTAGGACCATAAGTCAGGTATTTACTGTGAGCATAAAAGATGAGCAGTGAGTGGTAGTGTCTTTTGTACAAGAGTATTATGAGAGGGGCAGGTAAATTATTTAGCACAAATGTCTTATAGTAAAATATTTAATATTGGTTTATAATGTTAATTATTGACTCCATTATCTACATTGAGATAACAAATGAGTTTCTATTGGTATGGTTTTAAAGATAATTTACCCTATATCAGATTTCTAATACCCTTGTTTTAAATTTGTCTAACCAAATCCCCCTTAAATAGCTTTGCTATTAAAAATTGTTCAGTGAGATGTTTAATGAAAGCCTGACAGTACCCTCCAGGAAAAGTCCTTTAGTAGATACACAAAAGATAAAGAAAAAGGGTGAAACTGTTTGCTCTGCTCTCATATGCCCTGGCCCAAGTATACAATCAAGTTTACTGTTTTTGTCCATTCTTCCTTTAAGTTTGTTTGTTTAGCCGGTTAATTCTTGGTTGGAGTTAGCTTTTGATTCATGGCTGGAGACTGAGGAAATCGCTAATTTACACAATTGGATTATCAACAGGCAGGAAAATTGAGCGTGCCCAGGTTGGTGAGGTGACCCATAACCGCCCTGATTCACAGACTCGGGAGTTGACCGCAAAGATGGCTGTGTTTACAGCAAATGGCACCAGATGTTGAACCTGGGTCCATGAGTTTTGGCTAAGAAAAAGTTCAGAGTCGACACTCCAGTACAAGGACAAGTTTATCTGGAAGTCGCAGAGGTAGAAGAAGGGGACCGAAGAAGAAGGGAGCCAGCTGGGCTCCATGGACACAGGAAACAATTACAGAGGCGAAGGAAGGGCCCTTCGAGCCTAGGAGAAAGAAAGGCGAAGAAAACACACCTGGGGGCAGGAGAGTAGGAGAGGTGAGGGGTGTGTGAGAGAGAGAGAGAGAGAGAGAGAGAGAGAGAGAGAGAGAGGACACCCGCCCCACTCCCACTGGGTCCATATCTTCAGGGCTTTTATGTAGAGGTCTCAGGGGACGGTCTCCACAGAATATTCCTCAGTGTTCCCAGTGTGGCTCCTCAGGGTCATGGTCTTCTCTGATTGCTGAGCTTCAGGGCAGGAGCTCATCAGCCATTGAAGCTGATGTCAGCCAGGACGTCACCACCTGGCCTGGCTGGTTTCCTGGGACTGGAGCGGAAACACAACTGAGACCTAGATGTGTAAATTAGGGATGGTTCGGACCACAGGGCTAGTGACGTGAAAGGTCAGGGAGTCTAAACCGCATGTCCAGTTCTATGCTAGAGGAGGAAAATCACCCGGGGTGCGGGAGGCCCACCTTACAATTGTCTGTTGCTAGGTACATGGGCTTTCCACCCTGGTGACCTTTCTGGTACCTGGCTTATTGTTCCTGCTCTGCTCCTGGCTGTCTCGCTGCCTACTATGTCAGCTGTAAGGATGCAAGTGAGCATTTTGGAAAGTATATATATCTGGGGGTAAAAGGGGCAGTTGGGCTCCCACAGAGCATCGGCAGTTCTAATCAATCTGATCAAGATTTCAAAAAACAAAAACTATGAATGACCTGAGGATTACTCACAAAATACCAAGTAATTATAATCCCAATTATATCCAATGAGCCATCATCTATACAATTGTAATTATAACCCAGTGGGCTATAATCTACAATGCTTCATATTTAACCTTATAGTTTAGCTTGACTCCTTGGCCCCCCAAGAAGAATCTGAGAAGAGAGTTTGCATGGGGGTGGTTTCTGCGGGGTTGGAGGGCCAGGGAACTGGAGTAGGGGGACCAGAAAGAATCGTCAGGAAAGAAGTAAATCCAGTTCAAGGCTGAGGCGTTGCTGCGAGTTGCTGCCATGACAACGAGGTCTCAGTTCCACAGGGAACGAACGGGGTTGCCAGATTTAGCAAAGAAAACTACACAGCACCCAGGTGAAACTGGATGTCGGATAAACAATGCAGACTTTTCAGTAGAAGTCTGTTTTATGCAATATATGGTATATACTTTTATTTTAAGAAAGATACTGGTTGTTTATCTGACATTCACCTTTACATGGAATCTTGTCTTTTACCTGGCAACCATACCTGGGAACTCTCTGAGCCACTGGGTACGATGTGCCTCAGATTATTGGCCCTGAGACATGAAGAAGAGTATTTATCACCTGGCTCCCAACCCCACTGGTTAAAGTTTGCAGGGGTGGAATGGGGAACCTGCGCGAGCAGAAAGCACATTAGCGATGCCACTGAAGCCAGGTGCCCTCCGGCTAAGCTGCACACTGCTGGTTGCTACAGCAACAGCCAGCAAAAATGTGAGCCACTATAATATCTGTGAGCCTATAAAAGCTGTCTAACCTGCCCTACATTGAAATTGCAGAGGGAAATTTTTGCATTTGGGGTGGGTGGGCAGGCATATGCCCTAAATTTGCTGCCACCTCTGTCACCTCTCTCCACTCCAGTGACAGATGGAAAAAGCCTATTTCCCTTTTGATTGACACCAGCACCACGAACTAACTGTAAGACAAACAAGGCATTTCATCTCTCCTTCAACCTCAGGAAAAGGTGAGTTCAACAAGGGCACACCAGGAAAAGCCTCGCAATTTCAGACAGTTTTTCTGAGCAAATAACAAGCTCCCTATCAGCCACCGGTAGGAAATGGGCGCCACTTCCTATCATGTGTTCACTGTGAATCAGTATGGCAAGCAAATGAGATTCTCTCTAGATCACGGGTGAATAAGAGCAACCTGGATACTCAGCCTCTCCCAGGAGAGGTCACGCCATTCCAGGGAAGAGCTTCTAACCACCAAACAAGAATTCCAAAGGGAAGATCCCCCCTAACCTGACCCCCAGGAGCGAATCCCACATAAGTGAGCAGAGGGGAGTTCTGCCTGGGGGAGGGGGAGAGGTCGGAACACGATACACAGCATGTATGAAGACAACCAGCACCCTCTTTCCTAACGAACAGAACCGAGTTGGAGATCCTCATCCTTCGACCTTCGCCAAGAGCTTGTGGGTTTTCTTATTTCCACTTGATTTCAAACTGTTAGTAATTCTCAGAAGAAAATAGCACACGTAGCCTGTATTTCAAGCAAGGATTTATCTTTTTTGAACTATTTATATCTATTGACCTTTGAAATATTCCAGATTTAATATCAGTTGAGTTATTTGCAAAACTTTAAAGCAGTGTCATTTGCTTATTATAAATACTTACATGGCCTAACCTGGGGTGGGGGTGCCGGGGGAGGCGGTGAAGGGAAAGGAAGAAAGAGTATATTCAGCATCCTTAGAGACTAGATTTACTTGCCACATTGGGCACCCATGAGCTCTGTCTTTCTCATAATATATCATAATAACAAGTAATTTTGTAAATAACAATAGCACAGTGAATTTCAACCTGAAACACTGGTAATCCAAGCACATTGGTAGAAAAATTATACTCTCAGACATGACCTCCCCACAGTACAGTGGAGTTGCGTGTAACATTATCATCCTGGCTACTCTCATTCTTTTATTTCCAAGGTGTTGTTCACCTGCGAGTTCATTTTCCTCTTCTCCAGATATGAGGGTGTTTAGCCCGTCTCTGCGGCCTCCGTTGGGGGTGCGATTCCCACGAGTGGGTGTGTTTACACAAGCCGAGGCCTGCCAAGCACCAAGAAGGGTCTCCCTCTTGCAACTCTGTCACCGTCAATAGTCTCCTGAGCTTACTCTGTGTATAGTTAGCCACCTGCAATGTCGGGAAAAATCCCATGGGCGGTTAAGCCTATCAGCACCTCACTTAAGCAAGGAGCGTGGAAAGGTGCCGGGAGTCGTGAGGGTCCAGATCAGAAGGGACACGTTTCCGGGCCCGGGGAAAGAATCCCACGGGTAATGAACGCTGCGTGTGCTGAACAGCGCCTTTCCTCTGGGGCGCCCGCCACTCGACTTACCACTGTGCTCCAACTGTTTCCTCACCGCAGAGAACTCACACAGAGTGGGCACCGAAATCGGTCAGCGTTATTTCCAGTGTCAGGGGCTTTTCCAATTATTCTACAATGTAGGTGTCCGTTGGGCCAGAGAGCAAGGAGGTAGGCATGCCCGAGGTCACGCTGTTTCTGTTTCTGTCCTTAGACCCCCAAAGGGAAAATGGGCAATAAAGCAATCCTATTCATGAGTTTTATTTACTGAAAAGGAAAGCTTATGCTTTTCTGTCTGCTGCCACTCACATTGCCTCCTACTTACCACTCCTCATCATCTGCACTCAAAGGAACATCACAGATCGACTCCTCTAGTTGTACAGGGGAGGGGGCAGACAGAGAGCTCCCTTACAGTTACCAGTTACTAGTGAAGCTAGGACTGGGCTGTGAATCCTGAACCTAAAGTTGGCCTTGAACCCCCTTCCTTCCACCTGTCCCTAGGGTTTCCTTCTGTTCCATTGTGTCCATGTCACTTGCCGCCCATGTTCCACCCGTGATGGGAGGAATTCTGGAATTTGACAGAAGGCCCTTCTGCCCATGTAGGTCTGTCTAATGGACTATTCGTGCACTCTAAGGATTTTTAACACCTGCCTGGGTTTTCAAAGGAAAGACATCCCTTAATGTCCTTCTGAATGACTGTTTTTCTTTAACCAAACCCTGGGTATGGATCGACTGAATTCCATGAATATTGTACTTCTGAGTCTGTTCCTAAAGGTAAGGTATTTTCACATTGATCTTTGGCTGTTTTTTGCAATATATACTGTGTTTACCTGTTAAAGTCACATATTCATTTATGCAAAAAAAATGTTTTTAACTCTAACCGTTTCTCTTCCCCGTCCTCACGTTTCCACATAGTAGAAAAACAGACTTAGCCAGTTCTGGCTAAATTCAGTCATTTCTGGATAAACAGAGTTAGTTTGGGGTTTTTTTTTTCTGCCCAATCTTTCTTTCCAGTATAGTGTATATTTTTATGGTCTCTGTTTAGGTGTTTGACCCCAAATTGGGGCAGAAATTTGGTCATAAATTACCTTGGGCCATCCTGATAGTTTTCACTCTTCTGTGCTGGCTGTTACTGATTGTGGTGACTGAGTAGGATAGTTGAATTAATGAGCTTGCAGGGGAAGCTGTTTATTGTCCTACGTAAGGTCATTGGAGGCTCAGGTAGAGAGGAAGAGAGTACGACCTGAGATGAGGGCCCCAGGCTGAGGCCATGCCTTTAGCTATGTTGTCTGTGCCAGGCAGGATGAGGCAGAGCCTGAGAGCGAAAGAAAGCCTGTGACACAGATTCCAGAGTTTTCAGTGAGCAAGGGAAAGTGAGCTATCGCACTCTTTAAGGGCCCTAAAGATGGCCTCAGGGCTGCTTCCTTCTGTGGACAGAAGAAACACCCAAACTTGTGAAGAACTTTTATAAGTTGAGCCAAACTGTCGATGATTGCCAGGAAGCAACATCTCGAAGGATTGAGAAAATGTTCCGAAGAATGGCAGTTTTGCAGCTTATTTTACCCATTACACTATATGTAGAGATTCTAGGAAGCTCATTGGTGGTAGATTAGGAAGGCAAGAAAAAGCAAAGTGGGGAAATCTCTGAGACTGGATGCAAAGTCAAACGGAGAGACAAATACTTCTCTTCCACCTGTGGTTATAGGTAGTTACCAGTGACCATTAACAGCCCATAGAGATGGCGTTTGGGAACAAGGTAACAATGAGGGGTTCTGTGGACTTGTGCCCGGGTGCAGGGTGTGTGCCCTGAGGGGTCTGGAAAACGGGATTACTCTGACTTTGAATCTAAGATAACAGGGTATGTTATCTTAGATTCAAAAAGACAACAAGCTTACAGTAAAGATTGATCTTTGTCAAGGGAGCTGCAAGCCTAGGGTATGACTACTGCCTTGACTTGCTTTTAGTTAGGGAGTTTTGTGTTCAGACTCTCCTACGTGGTTACTTTCAGTCACTGAGTTTGTGAGGCCACCATGCGGATCCCCCCTGAGCTTGTCAGGTTTAGCAGATGGCCCCTTTTCCTCCATACTTCTGTGATTTCAACGCAACAAATCAAACTAAGACCATTCTAACCTTTAATTTAATAAATGCCAAGTCTTCATATTCCCACAGCTCTACACTCTTTGGCCTAGATATGTTTATACCTTGAGAGAAACTACGAAGGTGGAAATAAGAAAACTTCCTTTTTAAAGAAGAGCCGTGTCTACTGAATGGCTCATACTTTGTTAATTCTTCTAGAACAAACGATCTTTGTTAACATGTCAATCACTTTAATGCCTTCACATCCAAGGTGCTGGACGCATTGTATTCCCTAGGAAGAACTTCCTGACCAAACCCTAACGATTAAGGAATAAAAAAATTAAGAAATATCTAAAAATCCTTAGTAAAATAGTATTGACCTTGGTTTGGGATGGAATTAATGCAATCACTGCCTGAGTACAAATCTAGGAATGGGAGAGGAAGAAAGAAGGGAAAACCAAAATGTTTACATTCTGAGATGGTGGGCATCAAATATGAATGGGTTTCCGTGCTTGATTAAGCAAAATGCTGATCCTGCTGCTAAGAATGTTGGATGTGTTCTCTGTACATCCAACTCTAATCTAATCTTATCCAATCCAGAATCATAAATACAGTCTGCCAAATGTATTTGAGGTCATCACAAAGCCTGTGGGACTGATGGATCTCAGGGCTGAACTAGACAAAAACGGTGTTTTCAAGCTGAGATAATTTTACGTCTCAAGCAGAGGAGAGAAGAGTCCTTTGGCAGTAGACTGTCCTAATTAGTGTTATCTGACCAAACAAAACCTGATAAATTTAGACCAAATGACACAGAATGTAAATGAATAGGAAGACTCCAATCCTGGTCCCCAAAACAGCACTTGCTCTTGACTCGCCAGCAGTACCTGATAAAGTGTGTGCACCAAAACCAGTCACTCATCGTCTCTTCTGTTTACCAGGTGTTGGTGAGTGCTTGTCTGCTCTGTCCTTAAACAAAGATTCCTTAAAATCTTCTAAATGCGTAATTTACTTCCTATAATTAAATTCCAATTTGGTATACGTTTTCCAGGGTTTCCAAAATACAGAAACTTGAAAAAATGAGCAACAGTTACTTCAACAAACCTGATTGAATGTTGCAAAATGGTTTCAAGGTTTGCTAGGCTAAAAGGTCCTAGAACTGGTTATGGCTTTAATAGGAGATCAAAATCAAAGCAAATAAAAGACTTCCAGTACACTGCTGGTAAGAACTGAAATGATCAACCACTTGGCAAAACCATTGGAAATTTCTCTAAAAATATGTCTCCTATATGATCTAGTCATTCCATTCCTAGATATTTACCAAAGAGAGATAAAAACATGTGTTTCATGAAAAAAACTTATACACAGATGTTCATGGAAGTTCTATTCGCAGCAGGCAAAACTAAAAATTATCAAAATGTCCTTCAACAGATACATGGATAAACAAACTATGGCATGCCCATACAATGGCATACTATTTAGCTATAAAAAAGAGTGAACTATTGATACATACTGTAGCATGGATGTCTCTCAAAGTAATGAAGCAGAGTAAAAGAAAGAAATCACCTAAAAAAGATTAGCTATTGTTTGCTTCCATGTATATAGAATTCCAGGAAAGGAAAACTAATGTATAATGACCAGGGTTGTCTCGAAGGTAGTGAGGGAATGAACGAGAACAAAGAAGGTGAGAGGGCGGGATTACCAAGGGGCTCAAGGAAACTTTGGGCAGTGATGGCTAAGTTCATCAGCTTGAATGTGAGTGAGAATCACATGGGTGTTTCCATATCAAAATATGTCGCATTGTGCACTTTAAATATGTGCACTTTTATACATCAATTATACTTACTAAAGTTGTTTAAAAATAGAGAGTTTGCAAGAAAGTAGGCATACTATTTAAAATGATGATATTTCTTATTAAAAGAAAAGTCTCTTAGTGTAAAGAAGATAATAAAATAGATACTTGTAGAGACCTAATTTGGTTATCAGATTCCAAGAGTTTTGTTTTCTGTGCACTGACTTAAGCACACATTAATTATACTTTATGTCCTAACACTTCCCAGTATTTTATGGTTTAAACAACCAAATGTGTAAATAATTAAAAGGCTTCATTTAAAGGTGCTTCTTTTTACCTAACACTGCATTTTAAATAATTTGAGATAATGTAAAAAGTGATAAAAAATTAGAAGTTAGATCTTTATTGTCACACTAAATATACCAAATGTAAGCTGTAACCACCTCCAGCCTTATTAACCCATTTTTCACATCATCCAAGAACAGCAGATGAGAAACTAAAATCAAGGAAGTAATATGAAATGCATAGAATCAAGCCAATGGTATAGTCAGAAACCAGAACACCAATGGAAATCAAGGAACACAAATTCTGGAATAAGAATGAGGGCCATGACTCTCCTAACTTGAGAGTTTAGCAAGAGAGTTTAGCATAGTCAGTCTGCAGAAAAGTGGAGTAAGACAGGTAATCAAGAGAGCAATGAGATAGAGATGAAGTGATAATAAGTAGATATGTGTGAGTAGGTGTTGGATCTAGAGTTAGGAGCAAGGGGTTTTTCTACCTGGCTCTCAGCCCTCTGTCCTCTCTAGCTTCCAGTTTCCCCTTTGATGAGAGTATCTACTCCCAGGGTTTCAGTTACTGCCTCTAATCTTATGACCCTTAATTGATAGTTACAGTCCTCACCACTCACTTAAACCTAAATTCTCTCTTCTCATTCTCTCTTCTCTCTATTCTCCAATCACACATTTCAACTTAATAGGTTTGAATCCAAATTCATCATCTTTCTTCCTAAGTCAAGTCAGTGGTCCTACAGTTTTCATTAACAACCTGTAATTTCATTCCCCAGAGTTGATCTGTAAAAATGATTACATTTTATCAATTTTTTGTTAGAAAATAATTTTCATATTGGACTTGTGCCTTTTATTTTCATGTCCATCAACCTTAGCAAGGCCTGAATTCCTCTGCTTCGTCACGCACATGGGAACAGTGAGGCTTTAGATCAGAGATAACATGAGCAACAGAAGAGTAGAGATGAAAATTATACAAATTGTGGAAAGTAGGGAATGTTTTCTACTTTCCAATGAGGACTCTGACACAGATGTGGCTCAAGACACATCTATTCCGAAAAGGCTTCCTTTTAAACAAGAATCATTAGAGAGGGACTTAAGATGATCACATGCTCAGGTGTGGCCTGACTCATTTTGAAGGTCAGTATTTGACCAGGCAACAAAGAACAACACCTCAGTCCTACTTAAAATAGCGGCAGAGTGGTAACCAGTTTTTGACCTGTGTGTACTCTTTACCCAAGTTAATCTGTAATGTAAATTTCTACAACATTTGATAAGATGAAAATATTATTGAAATTTAATCTCTAAAAGGTATGTATTATTTTAAAATTAAAAATTTAGAAACACAAACTGTTTTTAGACCATCTTATTTTATTAAGATGTTTTTAAAAATAAAAGATATTAAATATTTTTTTGAGGAGGGCTGAAGGAAAGATTATTAGGAAGTGGGTTTTTTTATTAAAAAGTATGAGAAGAATGGAATAAAGAGAGGAAACTACAATCATAGAAATTTCTGGTTGTTGGCTTAAGAACTTGAACTGTATTCTGTTAGTACAGACACATTAAATCTGTTTGAACAGAGGACACATCAAAATTGTTAATTTTAAAAAAGATTTACATTCTAAAAAGATTTTGAATATATTTATAAAAGACTGACATGACCTGGAACAGAGTGAAACAGGGAAAATGTCTGCAGGCAGGGAGCTGAGGTGGAAGGTTGTCACCTCCTGCAGGTGGGCAGTGACTGACCTCGAACAAAGGTGGAAGCAGTGTGAGTGACAAGGGAGATATGATCTTGAACGGTGTCACAAAGGAAAACAAAGTAACAGATTTAATCAGCTACTGTGGTTGGCATGATTAAAAGATAAGTGGGAAAGAAGGAGGATGCTGAGATACAGGAGAATGGCAGTAAGAGTGAGGGCATTTGGGACTGCTCAAAGGAAACTGATTTGTGGAGAAGGAGGATGATGATAATATTTTAGAGATACTGCATCTGAAGTCTGAGTAATATATGCACACCATCCCACAGAAAGATGGAAATAAAAGTATGTGACTCCAAACAAGGGTCAGTGTTCAACAGACGGATGTGGGAAGTATCTGTATGTCTGTGTAAACATTCCATAACCAAAGAGATGTCAGTAGGCTTGGGTTGGGAAAAGGAAGAATAGGGTCCAGTCAAGACTTGGAGAGTTCTTTTATACCAGTATTTTTCTTTCAGTATTCATCATTGCCATCGCATTTAACATGGTATTTTAAAATCACACTCAAATACATAGCCTGCCTTTTAAAGAATACTTACTAACTTATGTGATGACAAGGAGTAATTATGTTGAAATGTCTTCATTTTCCAGCAATGATTATTTGCTCACTTTGAGCTCTGAAATAACGTGCACTAAAATAGGAGTCGGGAATCTTCTCCATCCTCCAGTTGCATCCCTCACCTGCAAATACAAACTCAACTGTTTCTGGCCTTTAAAAGCAGGTGCCAGTAAAGAGCCTCTGGCCGTCTCCTTCCTGAAATTATCTCCATTTTCAGATCTCCCGCACTTGTTTTCAAGGAGGCACTTCCTCTGCACTAAAGCCACCGACCCCATCCTCCTCCACTCTTCCATTGTTCGGTCAGTTCCCCCACCTGACAGTGCAGGTTATCTCTCCTAAGAGGAAGGTTCTTATCTCTTCTCCATTTGTTTTTGAAATTAACCAAAATCCCCTTATCTTCTTTTTATTACTTTGTTTGTTGAAACTCCCATAATTCCTCTGGACCTGGTAAGGACTAAGAGGATCTTGGTTTGCTCAAAGAGCTGAGTTAGCTGTGCACAGAAATCTGTATAACTAAGAGCATTTGGTTAAAATAGAAAGCATTTGTGTTTCTCCGCTTCTACCATATAAAGAGCATCGCTGTGTTTTGTTTTCATCATCTATAAAAGACTATAAAAGTGCCTACAAATTTCACTTCCGTGCTGCCTAGCAAAATGTGATGGGAAGGATAGACACAAAAGAATAACTCCAGAAAGGAAGCTACTATATAAACCTATAGGTATATGTATGTACATATGTAAGCATGCATGTGCATATTTGTATATAATATATTAATGTATAAGCAGGGTGGGGCAAAAGTAAGTTTACTGCTGTTCATATGGAAAATAAAATAGTAATGAATAAAAATAATACAAGAATAAACAGTGTTATACAACTGTAAACCTACTTTTCCCCCATGTTATATAATATACACATTATTATATGTATTGATATGCATAATGTGTTATATATTAATATTTATAATGCATTATATGTATATATTTCATATAGTTTTTAAAGTCAGAGAATCTATTGCCTCTAAACTCTGAAAAATATGAAGTACCCACTAAGCATGTGGGAAAAAATCACCAATTCTTATGAAAATGTGCAGTCTACTGAATAAAAACAATTTTACGTGAATAAGTAGCATGGCTATAGAAAAGAGAGTAAAGCTCCATCACCACATTATCTCCAGATTCTGGTCAAAATCTCTTCCTGAGGACTTGACATTCAATTAGGTACGCCTGTATTCTCCTAATTACAGTGATCTTATAATTTCTCAACATATGTTATTGACATTGAAAGGGGATGTTATTAGCAACTACTTCCAGGAAACAAGCATAGACTGGGGCTGTCCTGTGCAAATCAACCTATGGCCATTGTTAAAGGTTGAACTGTGTTTCGTCTACCTGCCCTGCCCCACCCCCACATTAAAGTCCTGACTCAGTATCTCAGAAGGTGACCTTATTTGCAGATGGGATCTTCACAGAGATAGTCAAATTAAAATGAGTTCATTAGGGTGGGCCCTAATCCAACATGACTAATATTCTTATAATAAGGGGGAATTTGGAAACAGACGTGCTTTGTGTGTGAACCTGAAGATCGCCATTTATGAGGCAAGGAGAAAGAACCAGAATAGTTTCTTCTTCACGACCCTTGGAAGGAACCAACCCTGCCAACATCTTGACTTTGGACTTCTAGACTCCAGAACTGTGAGACCATAAATTTATGCTGTCTAAGCCACCCAATTTGTGGTACTTTCTAATGGGAGCCCTAGCAAATTAATACAGTCCATTTACTAGTAAATCTCTTTGTGTTATTGTTGTTGCTAGTGTGATTAATTTTGATCGCTTGTAACCAAAAGACTTCAAGACTCCAGGAATCCAGTGCAAACAAGGAAAGAAGGCATTGTCCAGATCCCTTCAGACAGCAAAGTCCAGGCAAAAGGAAGCTGTACCCTCACTCAAGGAAGCAGGGTATGAACCGGCAGTAGTGTAATGTTTCAAATCCCCCTTTGCTTTTTCAGGAATCTATCAAGGTTGGAAAGTCAGCAATAGCCAGAATGCCTTCAGATTAGGATCCAAGAAGTTAATCTCTTCTTCCCTCCACTGTGAGACTTGCTTTGAAGCAAAAGAACTCAATCTTTCACTTTGGCCTCAGGCATATGACTTGCTTTGGCCAATGGGATCTCAGCAGGAGGGATGCAAAATGGGATTGGAAATGCGTAAGAGCTACTGAACTTGCCCTCTTGCACCTGGTCCTTCAAGTCAACTGAGTGGTTTATCCTTGAGTGGTTTGGACCACCTTGGACCATACAATGAATACACCTGCAGTAGACAAAAAAGGGTTGAATTTAGACAGGATGGCATATGAAAATACAACAATTGTGTGAATAAAGGCTCTGAGCACATATCAAGCACCACCTGTACCAGGAGAGAAAGGAATTGCACCAAGGAAAGTAGGAATCAGTGCTAGCTGCTGGGAGTGTGTCCAGGAAACACCCTCACAGCACTTTCTAGGTGTGCTCCTATTTTACAAGATTTAAAAATTATTTGATGTGAAGGATTGCCCTTTCTTCTGACTATTATATTCTGAGATTGCTAAGTATGAAACCTCTTCAACTCTACGTTTTAAATTACTCCAGCTCTCCTGCCATGCCTAAGAAAGGTGCAAACTCGTTTTTCCCCCATGGCAAATCCGCACGGCCCACTCAAGCTATGTCTCCACACCTCATAGCCAATCAGTTTGCAGAGTTCAGTGTGGATTGCCACATAATCAATTAACTTCACTCTACGAATCATTAGAGGTGGTGAAGATAACCACAATGAAATCATGAGTGATAGGTACCAGAGCTCTTAGCTCACTCTCTGATGAGACAGTGTGAGAATCTTAAAGCATCATTTAAAAAAAAAAAAAAGAAAGAAAGAAAAAGCCCTGGCTGGCGTAGCTCAGTGGACTGAGCACAGGCTGCGAACCAAAGCATCACAGGTTCAATTCCCAGTCAAGGCACAAGCATGGGTTGCAGGCCACAGCCCCCAGCAACCACACATTGATGTTTCTCTCTATCTCTCTTTCTCCCTCCCTTCCCTCTGTAAAAATAAATAAATAAAATCTTTAAAAAAAAAAGAAACAAATTCTCAGGTGAGGATTAAAAATAAATAAATAAATAAATAAATAAAAATTTAAAAACCACCTTGAATTTAATCACCTAGAAAAATGAGCATGTGTGTCTTGTTGGAGTTAAATTCATAATTTCAAAATTACTGTACATTTTTATTTTTCTCTCTATTTAGCCTTGTTTAGTGCTTTAAACTTAGTAGGTAAAACATTTTGTAACTCTACCAAGAAAAAAAGTCGTCTTTTATTACACTCGACCTGATGCTGGATCTTCAAAGAGGGCTCACGGCAGCCCTTGCAAAGCACGCTCTGCAGGCAGAGGGGTGTGGGTGGGTGTCTATAAACATGCCTCTACGCTCCTCTTTGAAATTATACTCGTAAAAGTTATTACACAGGAAATCCCCGTGCATGACTAATACCTCAATTACATAAATACCCCACACACTGTAGGAAACCCAGAAGCAACAACAAGGGAAAACAGCCAACTGACCTCCTCTCAGCTTCTGAGACAGGCAACTAAAGACATTCATTAATCATTACCCACTGAACAGTGATGAATGATTATTTGTCTTATTACTTAACATAATGAGAAAATAAGAACCACTGTCAAGTTCCTTTTCATTACAATGCCACATATCACAGATTTGGCAAGACTGGTGGGGAGAGGCACGCTGTTTTACTGTATCACCATAATTAAGAACAACTAAAATATTAGGTCTGGGTAATTGACATGAATTTCTGCAGAGATTTAATTACTCCTTGGGTGACATATCTTCATTTTGCTATATTTTTGATAAAGAAATAATTAGGTAGTGTAATCATTATCCTTTTGTTTTAGTTTTGAGGATATATGTAAGGGAGATTGCATATATCCTCAAGAGATTACTCTTACTCTGTAAGAGACAGAATAAGAAACTAAGACTGGAAGGACTGAGAAGTGTACAGACTTCAGAAGTATCTAGAAGGGATGTATTTAAGAAGATAGGTAGGTATCTGTAAATGAATAGATCCCAGGTACCAGAAGCAGAACTTACACAACAGATCAGAAATTACGTTTGAAATTAAGTACCACACAGATGTCAGCAATGAGAGGTGAAACTATTTATATCAGTGCTTCTCAAACTTAAATGTGCATACATGTGCCCTGGGAATGTTATTGGAATTATAAGATTATAAAAATCAATTTCAATAGTCCTGACGTGGGATCTGCAATTCTGCATCTAACAGGTTCATAGGTAATGTCAGTGTTGATAGTCCATATGCTGCACTTTGCACACCAGAAATTTAGTCTTCGCAGAAACAGGGGCATCAGTGAGTTAGGAAGGCTGTCTAATGGTTGCAAAGCAAGGGTTCCAGTCTCATAAGGTCACTGGTGCCTTACGCCTCAGCCATGACGTTTGCTATAGCGGTTTCCTACCAACATGGCAATAAATCCCAGAAGGTACAGAGCCCAAGGCCCATAAATGGAAGTAGGTGAGAGGGGAAAAGTAAGTAAAACAGACTGTAGGGGTAAAGTGAGGGTAAATGACCACATCATCCAAGTGTGAAATCCAACAGTGTATTTCGTTAACGTCTCTCTTCTGATTTGAATGGGACCACAACAGTTCAGTGTATCTTTAATACGTGTTATAGAAAAATCTTTGGGAACCTTCATGGATTTACTTAACTCAGGATAATTAAGGATATCTCCACAGACGGAGTATTATATGGACAGTTTAACAAAGTATAGGAGAACCTAGTGATCTGGGAGTCATATTGCTGGAGCTTTAATTCTGGCCAGCATTCATCAGCTGTGTAATATAAATCAGGTTCCCTAACTTCACCGGGTCTCAGATTCCCCTCCTACCGAATGGGGGATGATAAGAATATTTGCCTCATAGAAGGACGGTGGTGACTGAGTGAAAGCCCACAAAGGTCTGAGAAGGAAACAGTATGTGCTGTGATGGTCAGATCTAGCCGTGGTATTTCTCCAGGCACCTCTGTAGCAATGCGCGGTTAAAGAGCGCTGGTCTGCTGTGACCTACCTCTCGGCCAGGTAAGTACTCCCCAGAAACTTCTGACCTGCCTCCAGCCTGGTCCCTCACACCTATGAGCTTAGGGATACAATGTCCCGGCCCCAGTATATTTGCACTACTTGGTACTTTCTTTATATACCTTCAAGGCTGTTTTCTTTTGGGGGGATGGGGCAGAGGGGGTGTCAGGAATCTATTCTTGCTCTCCAGTCATTATCTCTTTTCACCATTTCCAGTCTTAGTTATGTCTCTTTTCCACAATTATTAGCATCTTTTCTGTAACTTTCTCGATGTTAGTGTCCTGTATTTGGAAACATATGAGTTAAGATTATTTACGATTTTATCAAACTATAATTTAAGGAGTAAGATTCAGGGGTATACACTCTAGTGCATGTAATTTGTGGGTTTCTCTTCCTATCCATTCATTTAGCAATTACATACCAGACCCAAACTCTAATGAATCTTCACATAACTCCTCTTGTATTTGCCTCTTTCTTTTGGGGCACCACCTTCCCTCTGCACTCCTCGGTCCTCACGTCCTGAGTTGTAGATAAATACAGTCATCGTCTCTCATCTCTAATCATCCCTACTCCAGGCTCTCCTGGGACCGCTGCTTTATTAATCTTCCTACGGTACTGCTTTCTGTCTAGTTTCTACTCTTCTCGAGAGTCTTGTCTCCCACATCAAGCCTAAAGTCTTTTGTCCACCGTAGTCTAACCTATCTATTTGACCTATCTGTATCTTACCTATCTTTTTCAACTCGACACCTACCATGCTGTCCTTAGTTGTCATTATCCTTTGCTTTGTTTGCCATCTTTTTCATTTGACTCTAATGACCATGAGGCATTCCCAAAGACATGCATGAGGTGACTTCCATGAACTTGACTGGCAGTTGACTGGAGTGCACCCATTAAGAGAAGAAAAACAGAAAGGGCTCTAAAATACATTTGCTCATATCTTTCCCTCAAAATTATGATTTCAGCCCAAGATTTACACCAAAGTGACATGTACCAGAGTGTGTCATATTTTAGAACGAAGTTCTCATATTAGAAATGAGTCCTGTGATTGACATATTGTCCATTGTTTGACCACAGGTCAACATATCTGAGCTGAACACGATCCCCACACCCTGCCCAAGATCATATTACTAGGCTACACGTGGGTACATAAAGCTGTCGGACTGTTATTTTAGAAGATGTGCAAGGAAGAACGTGATGACATGGGTCATCTGCTGCCAGGAATATGGCTTCATGGCATGATATGACTGTTTAATGGTCCATTGATAGTTCCTCAGGACACCCGAGGTGTTCAAAGCCGTAGCCACCCAGGGTGTGTAAATTAACAGCAGTCAAACTACATAGCTTTAAGTAGCTACTTTCAAAGTTTGTTTTTCAAAAATCAAAACTAAGTTTAATATGATAATTCAAATTCCAGTTACAGGGAAAAATTATAAAGATGGAAAAGATGTAGCAAAAAATAATTCTCTATTACTCTTGTATTAATAAAGAAGCATGATATGGAATTTATATTCTCCTCTTTTAAAATAGTGACATTGTTTACAACATTTGCTTCCTGTTGAATTGCCATGATTAGGAAGTATATGACTATTTGAAAGCAAATCACTCCCATTATTACTTTCTTAAAAATTAGTAACCAAGGACTTATTCCTCAGAGGAAGTGATACATAGATAGATAGATAGATAGATGAAATAGGTAGACAGATAAATGGATAGATAGATGAATAGGTAGATAGATGTATTATTTTATGGGATTTTTCTGTTCATACACACTTTTTATGTCCACGCTTCATAGACAATGCTTATCAATTATACTTGACATAAATATACTATTAAATAAAAAGTAATATCAATAGAGTTTTCTAATTATAAAATCAGAAATAGTAAAATAACACTGGGATAGAACTGGTGATACAGTCATCCTACTTCTTAATAGAGTACTAAAGAAACAGTTTGGAGGGGGTAGAAGGGAGGGATGGGGAGAAAATACAGACAACTGTAATTGAACAAAATAAAATAAATTTAAAAAACAAATAAAAACACAAAAAAAGTACTGAAGAAACAGAAAAAAAATCAGAACAGCATTGAAAGCAAGAAGCTAAAGTCAAGTCATCACCAGAGCGTAGATCTCCCCAAACTTCCCACTGATGAACCGGATCAGATTTTCAAGCAGCAGCTGTAGCTTGGCCACTTTTCCCTGAGAAAGAGAGAAACCTATTGGTGGGAAACAAGCCAATGGTCTCACGCCACAACCACACTCTTCTGCTCCCGTGGCCTCCTGTACGTCACCCACTGTTTTGTGGACTCCCCCACAGAACTGTGATTCCTGGTTTATTCCTATAATCTGTCTTTTCTGTTCTTCTGATTTTCTATGACATATAAAATTAAGAACAACATAAGAAGAAAAGGAAAATTAGGGTGTTTATATAGAGACCAGACAAGTGGCAACCACTGTTGATACCATGAGAGCAGCTACTCAGTCATCAAATATTGATTAAGTCCCTATAGTGCATAGATGTATGTGATGTTTATAGATTAAGTGGCGTGTTTATAATTGGCCAGTTGTCTGTTTTTTTACTCACTGGCTCAAAAATAAAATAAAGGCATTTCAGATGTTACCATTTTTTCATAACATAAATTTTTCAAAGCATAACATTTAAAATTTTTCATAATGTTGCATTCATAATCATTATATATTTTACACTCTTTTGAAAACTCCAGTGGCATGTCCTCTAAGAGTTTGTTTTCTAAAGAATAACACTAGTACTTGATAGCATCTACTCTGTTTGGGTCTTATGTGGTCCTTGATATAAAAAGAAAAACTCTAAATATTTGTGGTTGACGTTCCTGCCAAAATGCAGCTTTTCTAAGAAGGCCCCAACCACTAATCTACAGTTTAGGATTAACCTCTACGGTCAAATAATAGTGATGCTAAGTGTCCCTTCGAGTGGTAAAGATTAGTACTCCAGACGAGAGATTACAGAGGAATTTAAAGCTCAAAAATTAGCACTGAAATCTAAAGTTAAGGGAGACTTTCCCTGACTGTGAAGAACTGGGCAGAGGTTCAGAACTGGAGCATGCTTGAAGAGCCACTGTTTCTTTTTGAAGTGGGCATGCAGCAACATCTCTTAGTGAGCAGGCTTTCTGAGGGGCTCGGATTATTCTCCTACCTGAGGTATACGTTTAGGAGTAGAAAAGGGCATTACTTTGGTAAAAGGGAAAAATATCATGGTAAATGAAGATTATATAAAAATAACATCAAATAACACTTAGTGTTAATATAACATTTAGTATAATTCTAAAGGGTCTAATCTTGTCAGAAAGGGGATGGCATGCCCTCAAGTATAAACCTGAACACTCATTTCTTCACCATTTTGGGGATCCGAGAGATCTGCATTCAAATTCACTTTAGCCAAGAAAAACTATATATTTCATTTCTTCTGTATTATATGGGAATGTTTGGTTCATTTATTTATCCAGAAACTATGAAACAGATTGCTTCTGTGTGTCAGACAGCATGATGGTTGCAGCTGAAAGAAAAGAAGGGAAGATGCAAAGATGCAAAGACATGCTCCTGATCCTTGAGGACCCTAGACCGTTGGGGAAGGTGGACACTTAGACTAGGGAAGAGCGTCTCATCATCCCACACAATGTCAGAGATGTCTCTACAGAGATATACAGTTTGATCTAGATTTAAAGAAAAAAAATTACCAGGAATTAACTATAGGCAAGAGGGGAATATGAATTGAGAACTGTCTTCTAACAGGAAAGAAAATTACAGAACATTCTCTTACTACTTTTTACTTGATGATCAGGAAACAATTTTTGAGGGGATATTTGAGACTGTGTAACTAGCCTCTTCATCACACCTTTACCCACTAGCTTTAGCGCGCCCTGATGATTTTGCCAGATTAGCAGTGATCCTATGATTGTTTAATTCCTTTGACATTTCTTAGCTGGTCTTCTAACCATAAAGAAAAGTTTTCTTTTCTTCTTTATTTATTCATTGGTTGTTTATTTATTTAAAGTATCCATAGATTATTATTTTATTCTCTAAATATCTTGTTTCTATCATTATTTATTTTGATGTTCAAATTGTCCCAGATTTGGCCCATGTCCTTTTGACATGTCCTTGTTACTTTTTGAAGACATCCTTGCCATCTGGCACAAAAAGATGCCCGTGTGCTAGATGGAAATTCCCCCACTTAGCCCAGTGGCTAACATCAGATTTAGTGCCGAGAAACTTGAAGCATTCTCACTAAGATCAAGAACCAGGCACGGATGCCTCCTCCCATCATGCCTAGTCGACATTGTACTGGAACTACTGGCTAATGCTATGCAGCAGAAAAAGGAAACAAATGCTATATACATATCAGAAAGGAAGAAATAAAACTGTCATTGCAGATGACACAGTCATCTATGCAGAAAATAAAAATCAATAACAGCAACAAAAAATTGCATCCTGGAACTAACAAGGGAGTATAGCAAGGGAGCAGGATAGAAGGTTACTATACAAAAGTTCATTGTTTTCCCATATAGTCACACTGACCAACAGGAATTTGAATGCTATTTACATTAGCACCCCAGAAATAAAATATTTAGTCATAAATCTAACAAAATATATATAAGATCTATAGAAGGAAAACTACAAAACTCTGATGAAAGAAATCAAAGAACTAAGTAAGTGGAGAGGCTGTCCAAGTACATGGATAGAAGGCTCAATATTGTCACAGTGTCAGTTCCTCCCAACACGATATATAGTCAACACAATCCCAATATAATCTCATTCAGTTATTTTGTGTGTTTTGATAGATTGAATTGAAACCTTGTATGAAGAAGCAGAAGACCCAGACTAGCCAACATAATACTGGAGAAGAACAAAATGAGAGGACTGGCTCCTTTCAGAAAATTTTACCTTTTGCACCAGCGTGGAGGGACCTGGAGCAGATTACACTAAGTGAAATAAGCCAGTCAGAGAAAGACAAGTGCCAAATGATTGCACTCATCTGTGGAATCTAATGGACAAACTGAACCAACAAAGTAGAAGCAGACTCATAGATACGGAGAGTAAACTAACAGCTGTCAGGGAGAGGGGTTGGGAGGGCTGGGTAGAAAAGGTGAAGGGATTAAGAAAAAAGAGGAAAAAACAGACGCAGATAACAGTATGAGTAAATGGAGATTAAATGGTGAAAGAAGGAGACTTGACTTTGGGTGGTGAATGCACGATTCAATACACAGATGGTGCACCACAGAACTGTGTACTTGAAGCCTGTATAACTTTTTAACAAATGTCACCCCAATAAATTCAATAAAAAGGATGAAATTAAATAAAAATAAAGTTAGAGGACTGAGAATTCTTGACTATAAGGCTTACTAAAGGTTACAGCACTTAAGACACTGCGGTATTGGTGGAAGAATAGACAGATGGATCAATGGAAGAGGACCAGAGGTCCTAGAATAGACCTATATAAATATAGCCAACTGATCACTGATCAAGAAGCAAACATAATATGATGGAGTGAAGACAGTCTATTTTAATCAATGATGCAGGAATAACAGAACATTCACATGAAAAAAAATAAAATGTAGCTAGACACAGACCTTATATACCAGTACCACAATAAAATGTAAACTTTTTATCCACAAAAAAAAATCCTTTATTATCCTTTGTGTGTATAACAGCTGTGATTTTATTAATAAAAATGAAACTACCTCTATAAAATACTCTTTTGAACCTATACTAACCTGTTCAACAATTATGATTGTTATTGCCAATCACATTCCACAGGTGAGGAAATAGAGGCAGAGATCTGTAACCCAAAATACTGGGCAGCTTAGCAACATGCTCAACTGTATCACGTTATACCATTTTTTACCTGAAGGGTTAGGTGTGACTTAATCAAATATGACTTCCAATATATTGTGTTTGTTACTTAGTGTATATATAATATAGTTAGTATTTAAATGTTATAAAAAGAATGAAAAGAATTAGAAAATAATTTTAATTTAATTGCCCTAAGATTAGCAGAATGTGAGAACAAAATCCAGTACCATTAACATACCAATGATGTGAATAGAATTCTCTAACTATAGAAGCTGTATGAGTATGTCAACCGAAAAAACAGAGTGCGTGCAAGAGATGGACAGCTCTCACGTGGTTACTGCCGGGTCATGGTTAACGTGCAGGCCCTGCTCTCAGGAAAGGACCTGGCCTTCTGCAAAGCTCCGGGGAAGCCTCCTCAGCCCAGCGCTTAGGACGAAGCAGAATCCATACACGGCCGTGGCTGTCTGCCCTCGGAGTGTGACTGTTGCCATGACAAATTAGGACATCATCTACTCAAAATGTGATTTAGTAAAAGTCACATAAAATGTAAAGATTATACCAACAGTTTCTAAAATGATAACATCATTTTCAATAAATTGGGTTCAAGTATTTTAGAAATTATTTGAGAGATTTGATATGTTTGAATTCTACTTAAATCACTTGGTGAGTAGTATTACATTTCAATTTATTTAGAGAAAATGGTAATGCATTTGAAGTATTGATCTATATAATAATTTATATCATCCTAATTATTAAATCTATTGCATGTTAATCCTAGATCCAACTATAAAGTTAATTAGACATGAAATAAAATAAAGAACTCAAAAGGTTACACTTCACCACTCCTTTTTCCAGTTGCTGTTTAAGAAACAATAACAATCACAATAAAATGACCAAATCCTTGAGGTTTCAGTATAATCCACTTAACTCCTTTTCCCCATGAAATTTCCCTTTAAGTGTCATGATGCAATAAACCATTTTTTAGTCTTATGTAACCACATGTAATGCCAAGTACATATATTCTAGAAACCTGAGGAGGATCTCAAATAAAAATTTAGCAGCATGTAGGAAACTTCGAAGCCATACAAGCTTATAAGTAAATGTATTTTAGTATGCAAAAGAACTTTCTTGAATTTTAAAATATATAGTATGTATATTTTAAGCAAAGAATTATTAAAATTCCTGAGGAGGTTAAATAAATGTTCCCTTTTATACTTTCCATTCTAAGTATTAGTTTATGTGTAGCAAACCCTTTAATCCACATTAAACCTTTGGGCTTATTAACAAGTGACAATATTTTAAAAGTATCATTTTTTACAAGAGATAGGAAAATGAGATGATCGCTTTGCAAATCTGTTCACTGAAGGAGACGGTGCTGCTCCATATGCAAAAATACGGTAGCCGTGGCCAGACATCACTTCCTACAAAAGGCTTCAATGAGGTTTGAACGTGCCTCACTTTGAGATTGGTTGGTTATTTTCTCCAGCTCTACTACACACATACATGCACATGCACACGCACATGCATACACATACACAAGTGCACACGCCACAAATTAAAGTGAGGAACTCCTTGCCATTTCTCTCAGAAAAGTATCCTTTGGGCTTCATGGGTTTAGACCATAAACTTTACATTCATTCTTTCATTTAATCTGCACATCTTTATTTGCTAGATACTATTATTGTGTTCATTTTACTGATCATTAATCTAAAGTTGAAAGAGGTGAGGTGCATTGGGAAGGAAAGCTAACACAGAGTTGGTCGAAGAGCTGGTAAGACTTGACTGGGATGATAAAGCTCCAACTCTGCACTAGGCAATACCGCCTCCAAACCCTGAGTTCAAAGTGCTTTACGCTGTATAAAGCACTTTCACAGATTATTTGTATGTAATCTTCACAATCTCCTCTCAAAGAGGCACGCACATTTCACGTTATACATAGAGCCAAGACTCAAACTCACGCCTGCAGCTGCCTTTATGGCAGCACAAGTTAGGAGAGATAACTTGTCGTGTAAACACCATTTCTTTGACTAGCAGCTAAAATCATTTGTATTTCTAAACAACAGTCAAAGGTAAAAAAAGGTTACTGTAGTACTTGTCATGCACACTTGAATATACCTAAAATATGGAAATGCTTTTATTAATTTTCCAAGTATTTTTTTAATTTAGCCTATCTGTCTTCTTGACATGAAATATTCTATGGTAAAAGGGGAAATGTTTATTTTTTTTCTATTTAGTCATTAAAAATTATCACTCTTTTGATAGTGATGATCATTTTCAAGATGGAAGATTTTAATAGACATGTCAATAATGGAAAAGTTAAAGTAAGAAAAATATAGCAACATTTCAAGTTTTACTTTTCATTAGAATTTTAAATATTCTTAGTAGGTCATTCATTAATTGACAGATTTTGCTTTCTGTTTTTTAATTTTTGTAACAGAAATGAGCTGACAGAATTGAGAATATTCCATTAGCGTAATTCGTGGATCTAATTGCTGAAATCATCTTTTCAAAGCCATTTGGGATGGATTTGCAGAGCACTCAGCACTTCCCTGAGAACTGTCCTGCTGAGTCCAATGCTTAAAGTTTAATTAACCAGCAGAATCCTATTATGTATTAAATATACCAAGATGACATTTATATTATGGGTATTCCTGCAACACGGGCATTTGAAAACCAAAGAGTTTTTCCTTTCATTTTATCATGAATTTAATTGTTTTTTTCTTGAGAAAGTAGTTTCCTCAGATGCATCTTTAACTTGCACAATGTGCTTGGCAAAAAAATATAATAATAAACATGCAGAATTGAAATATTTTGTATACTGTACAATTATGCTTTACATGTTCTTTATTAAATATTCTATTTTAATGAGTACATAAATATTAATAAGGCTGTTTACCAAAAACTAGGTATGCTGTACCTGTAGAAGAGTAAGGAATTTTCAAGCATACTTTTGACTCCTTGTGATTTTTGCATGATCTGACCTGAGAAATGAGCCCATGGTAAGCTGTGGCACCATGGGATTCAAATTTTTGTTAAGACCAAATTCCAGTTTTAAAACATCGACATTTATTATGAAGAGCCTAGGTTTCTTCATAAACATTCAAATTAAATGATATGCAAATATATAACCCATTTATACTATCTACTAGGTCACTTTGGGTACAGAAGAATTAAATGTCATATATCCAAAAAATTATATGCAATTCTTCCTTTCAATTCAAAAAAAAACACTGAAAAGCTGACTATGCCTTTGGATCCTCCTCTTTTGTTCTCTGTGTTTCCTGTTTGTCCCAAGAATGTGATTGAAGCTACTGAGGGAGTTTAACATCGTTAACCTTTAAGGGAATCCTAAAAGCACTCCGGGCCCTCCTCGCCAGCACGTACACCGCAATGATGTGGGACACACTAGCGTCTAGAGCACATCTGATTCCCAGCCCACAGCCTCTTACTCTTAAGCTTTAACAGTCTCAGAACTTGCAAAGAAAACAATATAAAAGCACCTCGTAGATTAACAGACCATTACTAGTCCTCGACACTTCAGCAGATGAAACCTCCTTGATCCCAGACTATAAAAACGCCTTCTGGAGGCTATTGAGCCCCGCTTTGATTCTCGGCCCAAGTCTTAATTTTCTCACAGTGCTGAAGCTCTGTATTTCATTAGAGGCATCGCTTAAATCCCTGTGTGCCCCTACTTGTTTCCGTGGGGTTTCTTTCCTGCAGATTCATCTGTGCTTATTTTAAAGGTGAACTAATAAATACCAAAATATACTTTTAAAACCTGTTGATAATGAAGACTGGGCCAGGTTGGTTGGTTGGTTGGTTTTTAGACAGGACCCAAAGGTTACCAGCCTGAACTTTTCTCATTCCAACCTGATAATCGCTTCCTGTGACGTCCTCAGGTTAAAAGCACACCTCTTAGGGTTAGGTCCAGGTTTTGTTCCACAGCCATCTAAGTTTTTCTTGCACTTTCTTTCTCAACTAAATGTATAGAATCTCCAATAGCAAGTACTGAAAGTCACAAGAACCTTTCCATTCCACACATCATAAACAATATTACCAACAAGAATCGGGGTCTGCAGTTGCCCTACAAGGCAAAATATGAAAACCTGAATCATAGAACAAGCCCAACCCTTGATGTGCTGAATGTTGAGTCTGTATTCAAGCTGTTAGTGTGATCTGGAAATGGACAGGTGCTGTTCAAAGGGTGCAGACTTCCAGGTATAGGATGAGCGAGTTCGGGGACCTAATGCACGGCATAGTCTTTAGAGTTAACATGCTTGAAAGTTGCTAAGAAAGTAGATCTTAAATGTTCTTACCACAAAAAAGAAACGGTAATTATGCGATGTGATGGAGGTGTTAGTTAACATTATGACAGTAATCATCATTTTGTGATATATAAGAATATCAAATCAACACATTGTATACCTTTAATTTATATAATCTTACATGTCAATTATATCTCAATAAAGCTAAAAATAAATTGCGAAGGATGGGACTGGAATCTGATATTAAAAGAGACTTAAGAGCTATTTGAATTAATCACAATTTGTTAAACTTGAGTCACATAAAGAAATTATAAATATGAAAAGATATGATCTGTTTGGTATATCTAGCCAACACTTTAACAATGGTTACATAGTAGGTGAAGGCATTATTGTTTTATACATAACTTTAAACAACCACTTATTTAATATATAACAGTATTCTTTAACATGTTGTTTTTATCGATGCTCAAGTATCCTGAACATCTGAGAAGAGAAAAAGTAATATTTCCAAAAGAAGTGTTGAAGAATAGTCTAAAAGAGAAAAGTTATCTCAAAAACTCAAAATTCAACTACCTTCCAAAAACGTATGAGCATGCAATGTTCTTTAAGGTTTACTTGCCTGTGAAAATCAAATTATAGTTTGTTTAATGATATAAAGATAGCACAGATGCAAGTGGGGCAGCATGCATAGAGCTCATGCATCTGGCATCTGGCTTAGCAGTTACACAGTAGAACACACTAGAGGCTCGGCACCTTTGTATTTTAATGACATCGAATTCATTAATAGGAGTTTAAACACGAACTGTGTAACAAAGAAATAACTCAGCTAAATAGCTATGAGGCGGGACCCCCAAAGAAACAGAATTATCTTCTGGAAGGCAGGCCTCTTGTAGGATAGGCTTGCCCTGCTCTGTCAGTGTTCCAGGAACCCATTTATGTCAGTGTACCAGCTGGCATTGTTGTAAGAGGCTGCATTTGGCTTCAGTAAATTTTTTTTAAGACTCTTTCAACGTGTTCGCCCAGTTCATGATGGGTGATTTATGAGCACACCACACCTGCCCACACCAGAGTTGAGCGTTCAGCAGTTTTTGACCAAAAATGGCATGACCCCTGTGCCTCACCCTCCCTATTCACCTGATCTCACCTCAAGCAACATTTTTTTGTTTGTTTGTTTCCCTGGATGAAAAAAGTGTTCAAAGGGAAACCTTTTGTTGATATGGAAGAGGTGAAACAAAAAACAGCAGAAGCACTAAAAGATATTAAAGTTGATGAGTTTAAAAACTGTTTAGAGCAGCAGATAAAAGTCTCAATAGGTGTATTGCATCAAATGGAAAGCACTTTGAAGGTGATTGAAATTTAAACATGTAAGAATAGATACATGGTTTTGCATGAATAAATTCTGAGGGATTTTTGGATATACCCTTGTATAACAAGCTGAGTCAGCCCAAAACAATTATTAATATTAGAAAGGCATGCTTACCAGGGTGACCTGGATTAAGGCGTTACATGTCATTTTTGATAGCAGTTACTATTTTTGTAACATTTATGTTAATCAATTGGCCTATTGTCATAGAATTGGTAACCATACTAGTAAGGCTGTAAAAACAAAATGGGAAAATAATTCAGGATACAACGTAAGCTCCAATTAGGAGGAGATGCTGTATTAAATTAGAAGCAGGAACCAAATGCTTATTGACCCTTTATTGCACACAAGATACAATGCTTCTCAGTTCACACCTGTTAACTCGCTTGAGCTCATCAATACACCTTTGAATTAGGTTTTTCTCCAGACTCTTCTGACCCACTAAAAAGGCAAGGGGAAATGCTTGGAAGACTGATGAAAACAAAATAACTACACGATTCACAAAAAGACGCACCACGCAGCGACATGGACCACAGAAAATACAAGGGCAGCATTTTTTCAGCCGGCAAAAGTCTGCCCAAACGTACACACATGGTAGCTGCCAGGCTGGCTGACTCCAGAGCAAGGGGGATGTTCAAGTGACACAGGTGACAAGAGCAGCAGGAAGGGGCAGCTTTCATGCCTCTTTTCTCTTTCTAATGTCATCTTTTTCCATGGTAAATTCCAGATACAGTAAAACTTCAACAGCCGCACTAAAATCCTTAATTAATTGGTCTTACTTTCCCTACAGTTTTGGAAGACAGTGGCCAATCACACACACATGACAAAATTCATGTTTGTTTTGGTTAAACAAGTGAACAAAACTTTAACAATATATTCTGGCCTCTGTATACATTTAACCTCAAAATCTGTGAATGCTTTACATGCAAATTATGCAGTAAAATGGTCTAAAGCGTACAGCTAGCATACACCAGGTGCAGCCCAGTTCCTGGGGTCCTGGTGCAGGTCCAATTTAGGACCCTGGCCCCTCCACCTGCTCGTGAAATTATTCGGCTTCAATGTATGCATCGCTGTGAAGTGGGAATAATAATGACAGCATCTACTCCCCATGGTCATTGGGATCATTGAGAGAAACTGTCCATGCCAAGCACACAGGAAATGTGCATTGTAATGTCAGCAACTCAGCTTTTTATTTTAACTCTTTTAAAGCAAGTGTGTGTCTGTATGTGTGTGTGTGTGTGTGTGTGTGAGAGAGAGAGAGAGAGAGGGAAATCTTTTGTGTGTAATAAACACAACCAACCTAACACAGATTTTGTGGATGAATGTACTCTAACCTGAAACCAACACCCTATTACGTACTTCTTTTTTTGTAACATTTTTTTCTTTACTGAAAAGCATATGTTTTGGTGGAAAGAGAAGCTGTTTGAGAACTAGATGTGTCTGGGTTTGAATTTCATTAGTCATTTATTGGCTTGGTGACTACAAGTCACTGAAAACTTTTTCCACTTTCAGTTTTCTTTTACTTTGACTAATCTTTGGTATCAAGGTGAAAGGAGCTAATTGACACAAAGTAGGTACAAAATAAGTAGCAGCTCTTATCATTATTATAATGTATATGGTTATTCAACATTTATAGATAAGTTTTTATGAGTACTAAAATTAAATATTTTTATGAGAGTACTAAATATGTAATTTTAGTACTCTCATAAAGAGTACTAAATTTTTATCATAGACAAGGTTTAACATTAGAAACATGTAAAGGATATTTGTTAGTCCTTTAATAAAAGTCTTCACCTTACAGCCAATTTCAGCCACTTCAAAGATAAGTGAACCCTGGCTGGTGTGGCTCCATTGGTTGGCGCATTGTCCTGCAAAGCGAAAGATCGCCGTTCCGTTCCCAGAAAGGGCACATGCCTGGGTTATGGGTGCGGAACCCTGAACAAGAGGCAACCAAATGATGCTTCTCTGACATCCATATTCCTCTCTCTCTTTCTCTTCTTTTCTCTCTGAAATCAATATATATATATATTATATATAATATGTATTTTTTAAAATTTAAAGAAAAATGAATTTAATTAACTGGGGATGCAAAGTTTGCCAAATTTCTGACATTTGTTGAGCCACATGGCCTCTTGCGTCAGAAAGAAATGTCAGCTGATTAGAAGGAAGACACGTGTGATACTAAGATATGTAGGAAAATTAGCATTGTTACAGGTCGACACCGTGGAGCCCTGGCAACATTCCTTGATATTTTTATCATGAGACGCAAAGGTAAGAATTACTTTCCCATTTGAATCACTCTCAGACCTGGTTAACTGACCTGGTGCTACATACGTCTTCATTTAAGGTGACATCGTGTGATTAAAAAAACACAGTACAATTATAGTTTGAACCCACAGGATCTAAACAAATCAAAGTGTCTTAAAGGTGGTGTACTTGCTAACCAGGCCAAAGCATTCGCTTTGCTCAAGAACTCTTGGCTAAATGCTAGAAAGATCTAGTGTTCTAGTTAATGTTTATTTTTTCAAATAAGGATAAACTGTATCTGTCTGTTTTTATGGTCAAGTTAAGACAATACTCTTGTCTTATAAGTTTGATGGGTAAAGACACACCAATCTTTGCAGCTTTAAAACCAGTAAAAAAAAATAATAATCTGTTTTATGCTTCTAAGACTAGACAACAAAGTCTGAGAGGTTTTTCCCGTCAGATTTACTGATGTCCCCCCCGACACACGCGCGTGCCAAACTATCAAACAGAATGATGACGCTGATGTTCAACACCTGCGCTTCTAGAGCTGCCAACAAAGACAGACACAGCCTTCTGCTACCTCCACACCTGCTGGATGGGTGGGTGACTTTAACTTCTTCTGTCTTTGTGGATCCCCACACGACCGAGGTGGAAAAGTACGCTCTTCAAAGGCTGACACCCAGAGAGTGGGCAGACAAGACCGCTCCACAGGATAAGGTTTAAATGCTTCGTTAGAGAATCTACCTGGCAGCGTGCTTGGAAGGAAAAAATGATTCATTTGCTCCTAATGAAAATGAGGTGTGTGGGGAGGGGTGGGGAGAGTGGGTTTCTCAACACACCAGAAGATAAATTATTTCAAGCAAACTCATGACATCTCATAGAATTTATGGTAGCCAATCTTTTCTTTATTCCTAGAAAATGTATCAAGTGTAAAAACATCACATACATATATCTGAAAGACATATTTTTGAAAACACTTAGTTATCTCACAAATACCAGAGATGTAACTTTTAGACTTTAAACATTTGCATACTTAATTAATTTAATGCTATACGCATTCATATTACTTATTTTTATAATGGTATATAATTGTTTTAATCTAATTTTTTGAAACAGAGTTTGTAAGTAGATGAACATGAAGAAATGAACAAATATAGCATGGGTTTGGGGAAATGTTTAATTAACTCAACTACTTATTACAGTAAATATAAAAATTCTAATAATTGTGTAACTTGAAGTATCACATTATTGAAAACCCGGAAGATTTCACTCCACAGCACCACTTAAAAATGGCAGTGTAAGCAAAAGGTCATAAAGTGTCAGGACATTGTGGATGTTAAAGCAATTAGGACTTAAACACATTTAACAGTATTATCAAACACTGTGTTAAATGCCTGTGTAATCAAACAGCAAGATCATTTAAGTATCTTAATTTATAAAATAATAATTTTGAATTACCATATATATCTAAATAGATTTTACAAAATTATTGACAAGTTTTAATAGTTAATGGTTTGGATGCACAGAAATAATTCTTTCCACTGATAAAAAATAGGAATATTCAAGTACACCATTCTCACTCCTAACACTGCAATTTGTTTCCAGACTTGAGGGGCAAATGCAGAGGTTGTGAGTAAATCCCTATTCAATGTGGGCAGGAGCAGAACCCCTTTGGAGTTGCTGGGAGATGAAGGAATAAACAACTTCCTTTCCTCAACACAGAACAGATTTGTGTGTGAAACTACCACCTACCCAAATGCTATTCCAAGCTCTGGGGTTCTTTCCAAAAGTTATGAATGGGTATTTTCTCTTCCATTTTAATAAAGTGATTCAGCCATTGGCCCAATATCACCATCCCAGAGAAGAAGTCCGCGCAGCGAACCAGCCATCACCGGAACCGCCCCTATGTCAGTGGCCGTCCTTTGAACCCATGCGTGACCTTTGGCCGTAGTTAAAATTCAGTTGGATTATCTGCTCCTATAAATGAAGCTCAAAAGTGCTGACAGTGTGTGGATAAGGTTCGAGCAAGTTAATAGGTTTTAGTGTCTGAAACTTTTGATAATCTGGCTTTAAGTGTCATGGGTCTTTCAAGGTGGATTCCATCTGTCCCATAAAGTTATGTATTGAAACATAATGCATCCCTTTGATCTCCTTTGTGAAAACCCTATGAAGTCAACAGAATGCCCCTGTGGACTCAACAGCCAGATCCCCAACCTGTTGACATGAGAGATTCTCACACTTGTAAGTGTTAGTAAACAGTAAGTGAGCTACATGTTGAAAGCTTCTCCGTGAAAAGAGTCAGGGATGGGCTGAGTCTTGCCACGGGTACAGGCCGTCCCGCTGATACTTTGTACCAAAATAACACAAAAGAGCACAGCTCGAGCTAGGAGGAAGCCTATGAAGTCCATTTATATAAATTTCCAGTTCCCCCTAGTAAAGCATTTAGTTTTAAAAGCATCATATAGTTTATTTCCAAAACACTTACATCAGGGGGTGAAAATATCCCCACAATATAAGTGCATGCCATGGTAAAGAACACAAATAAGGTATGTTTGTGTGTTTCACTTGTGTACACGTGTTTATATTTGCATTGATTTTTGTTTATAATGATATGTCTACGCATGTTCACGTATATTGTACGCTCAGGACTGGTGCCCAGAGGCAACAGCGTGCAGCGCAAATGATGCCAACTTTTGGAAAACTCCAGGTCCAAGTATTGGCTACTACTGCCAAGTAACCTTGAGCATTTTTCCTCTTTTTTTTAAAGATTTTATTCATTTATTTTTAGAGAGGGAAGGGAGGGAGAAAGAGAGAGAGAGAGAGAGAAACATCAATGTTTCTCTGGGGTTGCTGGGGGCCATGGCCTGCAACCCAGGCATGTGCCCTGACTGGGAATCGAACCTGCAGTGCTTTGGTTCGCAGCCCGCGCTCAATCCACTGAGCTACGCCAGCCAGGGCTACCTTGAGCATTTTTGCCTTCTCTGAAAACGAATAAATAATACCTCCTCCGCTGATTTGGGAATTGAGACCAGCTATGTTAAGGACCTGTTAAATAGTAGCAATAACCAAATACTATTTCTCTTTTCTTTCCCCATATCAACATCATAACCAGACTGAAGTCCTAGTTTCTAGTCCAGTTTTAGAATCTGTTCAGTCTGCTGCTTCAGCACTAACACCTGTCCTGAAGTTCTTGAGCCCCTGAACCTTGGTTCAGTAGCTGTTAGAAGGGCAAGGAGACGGGGTCTGTCAACAGCCAGGTCAGGCGTCCACTCCTCTGTGGAAACTCCTACAGTGCTGGTGGGCAGCAAGGATTCATTGTTCTTTTCTCTGCTGTCCCAAATCTTGGCTCGTGGTAATATCAAAGTACCTATTAATTGCATTATAATTAGTTCTTGTCCTGTCTGCTCCCTCCTAGAGAAATTGCATTTCATGAGGTCGGCAGCTGGGCCTTAGTTGTCTTGGGACCCCCAGCATGCAGCCCAGAGCCTGGCAGAGAGCAAACACACAGGAGAAAGGCGCAGGGAAGTAGGAAAGGAAGCCAGAAGTAATATTTGCTTACTTTCATACATTGTGTCCTTGATCGCCTGCTCAGCAATGAATAAAGCTTAAAAATAAATAAACAGGAGTCATTCACAGGAAAAATCAATGAGCTTTAAGTTCTTTCCAATCTTGGGAATATGATTCTACATTATTTCAGCATCTCACTCTTTATCTGCCTCAAAGATCTGCTAATTTCCTAACACCATCTAGCCAAGCTATAACAGATGGCTCTGCAAGCCACACTGAATTTTTGTGAGAGACCCAACAAATGTCCTCTCCAGTGACATATGTGGGCACATATTAGCAATGCTAGATGCTTCAAGCTTGCAAACAGTCCTAACTGAGGAGAGGTACATGCCATGTGAATTTATGTAAACACATAAGCCTTTTATGTAATTCAAAGTTTGTACTTATGTATAGCTGCCCATTTATAAATGTACTCCCTTTTCTCAGTTAGCCAGCCTTATTCAGCTTCCTTGCTGGGTACAACTTTTTTCTAGGCATTTTCGTTTATACATCCATGCACACAAGCCTCCGTACTGGAGTTTAAAGCCAGAAAGGAGAGGGTGCTTCCCTGCTTCTCTCTTAGGACACAGAGACACACACCCAGGCACACACACCGCCTGTGCACACACATATGCACGAGAGCCACTTTCTCCCAACCACCTCCTGCGGTGATGGCCACTAACGTGATCTGCCTAAAGCTCACATGTGAACATTTCACTTCCCCACCGGAAATTCTGTATCACCAGAAATAACGCCTAGAATAAGTCTACACTAACTTTAACCAAACTGTCTCCCGCTCATCAAATATACTTACTTGCATTCTTATTCCTCCTCAAATACCATTTCCATATTCAAAAATGCCATTTTAAGGCTTCGCTTATGTAAAAAAGTTATTTCCTTTCCTCTTGCTATAAGTCCATTGTCAACTTCACTGGAAGATGTTTCAAGCTGACACTTCTCCCCTCAACCACCGAAGAGCTGGGCTCCCACTCACCCTGCCCCAGGACACGCTGTGTGGATGGACAGACCGTGTCTCATAACAACACATGTGATTTGTTACATAAACGATTGCCTCACAGGGTTGTACGCTGCCTGAAAATAAAAACCGAGTTGTGTTCATCCATTGTATACTCAGTCCCTGGGATGCTGCCGGTGCTTAATTCTTTAAACAGCTCACTAAATAGATATTGTCCATGAAAGATTCAGAGTAACTTTGTGTAAACACACATGAGATTACAAAGTTTAAACAAAACACCAGAAAGTGAGTTGAAAGCTTGGGGGTCAGGACTGAGGAGGTTAGCGGATCAGAGTGGGCTTCATCCGTGCAAAAGGATGCTTGAAAGGAGGTCAGGTTACTTTTATAAGTAGGATCAGGTCAGTTTGGAACCTTTCCCTGCCCCCTGCCTAACCGAGAAGTCCTGGAGAGTTCCAGTTACTACAAGAGCACCCATGGCACACATTACAATGGGACACATTTTTATCGTCACAGCAATAGTCAAATGTCACACTCAGGGCTGGAAGACAGTGAAAGAAGCGCAGGAGGAGAAGATAAACGGTTGTCCCGTGACTGCGGTCTCTGGGCTGTGGCTGGCCATGCCACACAAGCACAGCCTCCCTGACCCTCTGGAGAACCCGAGCAGTGGCTTTTAGAGCCCTGAGTGCCCTGTGACGTACAGGAACAAATGTCAGCTTGTCAACCGTGCATCCTCTCCTTCTCTACCCAAGACATACTTTCTGGGTCTGGGCACATGCTATGAATCTTCATCAGTCAGCTTCAGAATGATAAGACTAAAGAATTCCGTAGATTGTTATTTTGTCACAGGTTGGATTGAGCAGAGGTTTGTCCTTCTTGCCTCCCCAGAAACTGATCAGCTAGACTAGAAGGGAAGTTAAAGAAAGAGAGAGAGAAGTCCAGGTAGCCAGCACATGAGCAGGGCTGATTGGTTACTCCTAAGACTTTGCATGTTTGGAGAGTGATGGAAAAAATAGGCATGTGACAAACAGGGCCAGTCAAAGAGTACTCCCAGCATGGGATGTCGAGTGCGAAGTCCAGCATGCACTAACAGTATTGCTAACTGAAGGGTCCCAAGTGGATTAGCCTGCTAACAGTGCAATTCTGCATTATTCATTCCATCTATTCCTTTTTTCATGAGTTTCCTAAGTTCTCATGCTTCCTAACTTTAATTTTTTTTTACTGCTTGCAAAGGCCTATAGGACAGCCGTCATCTCTAGCTGTCTTGCACTCCCGCTAAGGAAAAGTCCCATCTCTCTGTGCGTGGTCACTGTGAGGGATGTGGCCTACAAATACCTGGAAACTGGGAGACACTGTGCATCCCATTGCTCAGCCACCTCATCTCTCCCATGAAAGAAGGGAAGCCCATGGAAGCTGAGTTACTTGTTTTAGATCAGTATATGCATTAAATAGGGTGGAAGTTCAGCCTTAACCTATCACTTGCATGACCCCTCCTTGATAGTTCTGTGGGCATGACCAAATGAGCAATATTCTTATGGTCAAGATTCGCTTTAGTGTTCTAAATTGTTGTAAGCAAAGAACCGCGTCTCTAGTTCACTTTGAATGTGTTCAAGCCCTCATTACTTCACATCTCTACTATTTTCTGACACAGAGTGTGGCAATGAGAAAATTAGGGAAATCAGATTTGAACCTAAGCTGTGTTCATCACTGGGATTCCGACATGTCTAGCTATACTAAATTGTTACACTAAATAGTCTGGACTGTTTTTCTGTAAAATGGTTTGAATAAATTAGTACTTCACATTCCAAATACGAAGTACTAACAACAGGATAAGGTACAACTCAATTTCTACAAGCATAGTTAAAACTTTTCAGTCACTTAGAGAAATGTTTCACCCACACATATGACAGGCAGATTATTATAATTCTGGAGTTCAGACCGCAGGCAGGAGACAGGCGAAGAGTGATGAGGGTGAGAACAGAACCAAACTTCAGGCATTTAAGTAGACACAATGAATTGCAAGGGAAGAAGGATCCCTAGGGCAAAACTTCAGCCTTGTGGCTCTGCAGCGGAAAGAGACACAAACCTCCTTGTTTGTCGTACTATGAGAACTACAATCAAAATCTCAAATGATTTGGAATTATATCCAGATTTTTCCACAGTAAATTCATTTGTAGATAGTTGATAAAAATATTTGAAAGAGATTTATGAAAATGCATTGAAATAGCCCTTGCAGTATAAGTTTTGTTTTAGCTGAGATGTTGATTTTCTCCTTGGTATCAGATGCCATTCCAATGGCCAAGCACTGCAAGTTAGAGGAGTTCCTGTTAAACTGATGTTTAAGAATAAACAAGCCAACAGTCTTAACATGAACATTGCAGATTGTCATAATAAAAAATAATAGCATGGTCTTGTGGTCTATCAAATAAAGATGACTTTTTAAGATCTCAATTCTTATTTTTAAAAAAGAAAATTCACAATGTATGTTCTGTATATACACAGTTTAAGTAAGAAAAAAAACTAAAAAGAGGAAACTCTGTTCTTAGCAATCATAAAGAACAAGGTAGAGAAGCAACTTCCTGGAGGAAGAAAAATATATGAACGGAAGGCAAATTAGATTAGAAAACCAATACTCTGCAGATCATCTTCTAGTCCTCAGGAAACCCTTATGTAAACATAGCATGCATAAATGGACAGATAGTGGATCCACAATATGATATTTATATGATATTCATATGATCTTTTAAGTTATGAGGGGTCTTCATTTAGTTGTCTCGGAATGATGTTAGGTAATCAGTCAAGGTCATCGGGTTTCTAGGCCTCAACATTTCCATTTGTCACAGGTCCTTAAAGCCTAACCGTGCCTACAGCCCTAGGAGATACTTCACGCAAAGGTGGTTTTGAATAAAATCTATTGTTGTTCGCTCCCTCAAAAATTCCAGCCCCAGGGAAGCCGTCCTTGAATCCCAGATGCGAAGAACAGAATATTGTCCTTCACTTTCATGCTCTCAAGCCTCTTGCAAAATTTTCCCTTTAAGCTCCATTTTATGATTTTTTTAAAAATTAGACATGTTTCAGGTCAGGATAAGGTCAAACCAGAGGTCTATTTTGTAAATAAAAGTGTGACCCTTACTTAAAATAATTTGTTTCATTTTCCTGTGCAAATGTTATTTGAAGTAAAGGAAATACATTTGTAATTGATATAATCTTTTCCTCTGCATCAGCTTTGTGCATGACATGATCTCAGACCTCAGGAGACCTGTGTGCATGCTTCTACCACATGCATTAGGGACCTGGGTCAAAATTTACTAGTGACAGGTCTCCTCAGGTCTATGACGGTTAGGAGATGCCCTTGAAGAAAGAGCTATGGCAACAGCAGAAGAAAAGCAAATTTCTGTAATTTATATTTACCTCATTAGATGGCAGCACAACCTTCAAAACGAAAGTCTAACACTTTGGTGAGGAATAGACCTCTTAGAACTTGTAAAGGAGAATTAAATGTACTGAAAATAAGTCTTCTGTGAGCTGACTCTAGTGTATCCTGAAGGCATCCATCTGAACTCAGTGGTTTTTGAAGCTAGATTTAACATCAGGCCAAGTCACATTCATGTTCATTAATTTAAAAAAAATGTATTGAGCACCTACTAAGTGACAGGAACTATTCTATGCTTTAAATTATCCATGTTCTAGTTCCTTCAGTTACACATTTGAACAAAAGAAAGATCTCTGCCTGCCTGGGGTTACATTCCAAAAAAGGGCGGAAGACATGGGCTGGGAATGGAAGTGATACATTAGTAGATTACCTAGTGTGTTAGAAAATTGTTATGAATGCCTGTGGAAAAATAATGTGGAGCAGGGCAAAGAGAGAGTCAAGAGTTCTGGTATAAGAGGTGAAATGTAACATTAATTAGGAAGATCAATGTAGGTCTCGTTAAGAAAATGACATTGAGACAAGATTGGAGAGAGATGAGGAAATCTGTCATGTAGAGAACTGGAAGAGAGTTTTGAGCAGAGGAAATAGCCAATACCAAAGGCTAGAGTATTGCTGAAACTGAGTGAAAATCTGTAAAGGAATAAGAAATTAGATCAGAGAGATGCACATGGGGAGAGAAGGAGCAGGTAATAGAAGGCCTGGTCACTTATTATGAGAACTTTGGCTTTCATGGAGCAACATGGGGACATGTTGCAAGACAGTGAACAGAGAAGTGATGCAGCCTGAGTAAGATTTCAACAGCATCACTGTGGCTGCTGCACTGAGAATAAACAGTGCGGCCAGGAGTGCGGGCAAATGTGAAAACAGGGACACGAGTTAGGAGACCGGTGCCCCATCCATGTGCAAAGTGACAGTGGCTGAGACCAGAACCATCACACTAGAGGAGGAGAGGAGCTGTCGGGTTTTAGGTATGGTTTGAAGGTAGACCTGGCAGGATTCTGCACAGGTTGGATGGAAGGTGTGAGAAAGTACAGGCAGTCAAAAATGAATCCAAGGTTTTTAGCCTGAGTAACTGGAAGGATGGAGCTGTCACTACAGGAGAAGGCAGAGGCTATGAGTAACATGCATTTTATGGGGGAAAGTCATTCCAAACACGTTGAGCTTAATATTGAAAAGGGAATACAGCATTGTATTGCATAGCATTGAATAGTCAATACTGAGTTGCCTATCGTATTAGTCTGGAGTTCAGAGGGGAAGATCCAGGCTAGATCCACATGATTAGGAGTCACAAGCATAAATGGAATATTGAAATCCATAACACTGGATGAGATCATTAAGAGAGTGAGTGCAAAGAAAGAAGAGAATTAAGATCTGCACACAGCGGGGTACTCTAAAATTAAGAAGTTGGGGAGGAGCCTACCCTCCAAAGAGACTAAGGAGGAAGAATGAGTAAGATTGGAGGAAACCCAAGCAGGCAGGGTGTACTGATGTCAATGCAAGAAAAAAAACTGTGCTGTTAACTGGCGAGAGAAGTGGAGAAGAGAATTTGTTGGTTTGGTTTTTAAGAAGAGGAAATAGAGGTTTTTAAATAGAGGAAATATGCAGTATGCTTGCATGCCAGCTACAATGATTCAGTAGAGAGAAAAAGATAATGATGCGGGAGAAAGAGAGGAGAATTCCTGGAGCAATGTGGAAAGTTCAAAGGGCAGGAGAGTCAAATATGTCGGCCACGATGCTCCCGGTGGTGGGGCAGGGCGGGGCGGGGGGGAGCAGTGTTATTGCCTGGCACTAGAAGACAGTTGGGATTAGTGCTCAGGATTCTCAAAGCGAGACTGACAAGTATCTTTCTCTGGAATAATAGAATAACAGAATTAAGAATAAAAAGTTATCTGGGTCATTCTACACTGTGGAAAGGATTACAAAGAAACTTCATAGTGGGGGAAAAAAGATAACCTGTTAATATTTTTAAAAAACATTCCTTGGAACTCACAGCACCTCTTGGAGATGCATCCTAGCATCTTACCCTTTAAAAAGTTACTCCTTTTTTTTTCTTTGCCCACTAGGCACCCACTGCATTAGGTGCAGGGAAAACATGGGTGGAATAAAACATTGTCCGTATCCTTAGGGAGCGAACTGTTTAATGATGTAGACAAATACGTACGTAGCTCGCTTCAGAACAGAAAGATATGTGCTGAAGTTGAGGCATCAGTAAAATGTGGGTCCCTCAAGAAGCCAGGGAGTGTTTCACAGACAAAATGGCATTTCATCAGGGACTTGAAAACTGAGTTTATTTGGCAAGAAAGAAAAAAGTGACATTTTTCAAGCAGAAGTTAAAAAATACAAAGATACTAAGAACTTTCTTATTTTAAAAAAAAGCTTTTCCAGGAAACCAAGTAATTTTTATATACCTGTGTCTTCGATGTGTAAAAGGCAGAGGGAACTTTTTTTAAAATTCTTGTTCAACCCTGCACTCCTTGCACATTTAGCTGACTCCAGCTGTATCCATGCAGTGTGCACGGTGCTAGAGTTAAAACAGAAATGGTGATAAAAAGTGCTATTCAGTGTCTGTTACTGGAGACAGGGTAACTCCTGGGTAAAATGAAGTCAGGCTACCTATGTCTGAACCCCACTTACACTGTTTACTAATCATGATGCCCGCGGAGAAGTTCACGGCCCTGCTTGGGCCTCCGTTCTCTGGTCTGGAAAAGAGAGTAATGTAACAGTCACCACACAAGTTCGATGTGCAGAATAAATGAGATATTCCACGTTCAGTGCTCATCTCTGCACCTGCTAAGCATTAATAGTGGTATGTGCTGCTGATGTTTCACCTGAATCACCCTTTTCATGTGAACAACACTCCTGTGGCAGAAGCGTTAACACCATTCTCACTTTATATACTAAAGAACTGAGGTTCATGAAGAAGTTTCACAGCCAAGACGATACATTCTGTTAAGCGATGAAACCAGGAAAAGGAACTTTCTGTCTAGTGACAGGAGCAGAGAAGGTCAAGAGATGCTTTTATGTAGTGCAGTGAGGAGCACAATGTAGATAAACATGGGCTATGGAAGAAGTCAAGAGAAAAACTCTGAGCTAGAAGGGAGGGGTCCAGGGAGGGTTTCCTGCAAGAGTCATAGGGGAGCTAAGTCGCTCAAGGATGAGCTCGTTGAGGAAAGGAAGGAAGGCATAACCTCTCCTTAGAAGTATCTGGATTCAATGAATTGTCAACAATGAATCTGCATGATCTGAAGGCCATGAATAAATTTAGTCTTGGAAATGTCACTCCAGAAACAACCTGGAGAATAAATAATTTGCAAAGGGGAGACGGAAGATAAAGAGGCTGATGAATTGCTGTATGTAAGAGATGCAAAGGTCCTACAATGAGACTAAAGCAACAGCGATGGAGTCATTTCCCCGGTGGAGCTGCCTCTGCTTTTGTCCGCACAGAACTCCAAATCCTCATCCTGTCTCCAGTGCCCCTTCCAATCACCTGACTTTCCGAGCCTGCAAAGGTAAAAACCAAATAACTGAGGATGTAAAAACAAGCACAGGACGCCAGCGAGTCAGGGGGGCTTGGTACCACCCCCCAAACTTCCTCTACTGCAGCCTTTCCTGCTTATTGCACCGGGCCCTGGGGCCTACCCTCTTGCAGAGTTGCCCACACACCTGGTTCAAGATGTCAAAACTAATGCTCTCTTCTGGGTGTGGGTTAATTAATAACCATAGCCATGACTGCTAGGTTGTGCTCATGTCCATGGTCAGGCAAAGCTTTCTTAACAGCTCATTACCTTGATACTGCATGGAAAGGGTCAAGATGTTGAAAGAGGAAAACGGAAATAGCAACATGCTCACATTTGTACCCTTTATCAGTATGACTATTTTAAACACAGCCTCCTACGTGAATGATATTGCAATGCTTGCAAGCGTAAATAATGACACATGTGGCATCTCCTATAGCCCAAAAGTGTCTCCCTACTGTCCACAGGCCTACTAGTTTTTTAATAAAATTTCCCCCACCTTGAGTTATATCTACGCCATATTTAGGCCTTGTATGTTCTGTGTATTTTCTCTTGACTGCTGGCCTACAGCCTTTCTGCTGAAATAAACACCTAAAAGGCAGAATTTTTGCTCCTTTATTCCTTTTTCTTTCTCCATATGTCCCTCTTTAGTGATCTCAGAGGTTTTTTGCTTGTCTATTTCCCCTGGTTAACAGCACCAAGTAACTAATACTTGGTGTGTAATTTATTAGCATTGATATATAAAAAAACTTCAAAGACGTTTTACAAGCAAACAGTCCCCTCGATGTAAATTATTTGTTAAAGCATTATAATCCACACTTGTTATAAGACTGGCCACGCCATGCATTATTTGGGACACACGGGGGAATGAGAGCGCGCCTTTGATGGGACTGAAGCTGTTTGGGCCCACTGGCTCCGCCTCCTCCCCACCTCCCCGTCCTCACGTTACTCCCAGGGAGTGCCCCATCGTTTTCCATTGCATTGTTGCAACAGGAGATGTGGAATAACCTACTTGCATGGAAGGATGGCTGGTCGGATTTTTCAGACAGCCTGTGTTACTCGGGAATTTTAGGTTGCCCCACAGGATCTGGTAACCCAAAGAAGGCTTGGATTTCCTTGACCGTTCCGGTCTGGGACAAGTTGAATCTCTGAATTGATGACTTTCTAGGGTTAGAACAATAGAGTTTCTCCAGGAGGTTAACACTCCTCCCCTTTTTACTACCTTTCCCATCCGTATCCTAGTTTCAATTGCTCGTCTTTCAGTTTTGTTTTCTGTCTGTGCTCTCTCAGGCTCCTTGCAAGAAGTTGCCTCTGTGCGAGGCGCGTGTTTGGACAAACCGAAGGTGGTCCGCCCAACAAGTCGTTCGCCTTGCATAGAGCTCTGTTAGGATGTTGTAATGGAAGGCACTAGTCCATCGTTCTGTCTTTGATGGCTTCTTAATTGACAAGGCAATAATTCAACCTGTAATCACCGCATTTCATCACTACACAAAACATTCCTTGACGTTGGTACTCAGGCTAATTTCTTTCTCAAATGTGCCTTTAAAATAGCGAAACAGCTTGCGGGGTCTAGCAGTATGCACGTAAAATGTCCTTGTTTTGACTTTCAAGGTTTTTCAAAATAAGTTCCTTTGTTTCCTGAGTTTCTGATGAAAAATATATGAAGAATTTGAAATCTTATATGTAAAAGGATTCTCCAGAAACTTTTGTGATTTGAAGGGCACTGGAATTTTTATGTCAGGCCAAATTAATTTTAGATTTGAGATCATCATCGAGGTGTCTCTGAGAATGGAATAGCACATAGAATGGTGATATCAACTTAAATATGTGCCTAAAAAATACAACTAAACAGCAGCCTACCATCTCCTCTAAGGTTTGTTTTATTGCAGAAGCTGTAACTTTTTCTTTGCTGATTTAACATCTAGCAATTACAGTAATTATACTCCTTAAGGGAAATGTGGAAAACAGAGTAAAATAAAATAAGGACTAAAGAGAAAATATTGATTACTTCTAACTGATCGATATTGTCTTTTGAAAGAGGAGTAATATGCCTGGCTAAAATTTGGGATCTCATTAACAAAGGAGAAGAATAACTTGGAGTCTCTTTTTACAGTACACAAACAAGTAAAAAGTTTATCATAATTCAGTATGATGACAATTAAAATCACTATATTAAAGGCTTACCATGCCACAGACTCTAATCGGGATAATTTGTAGACATAACATCATTTAATCCTCAAAACAACCCCTGAGATGATGAACTAGTTTCCTTTGGCCTGCTGTAACAAAGTGCCACAAAAACAATAGAAAAACATTTTTGAAGCAGTTTTCTATCCTCTACCCACCAGTGAGCTGTTCAGCGACATCCACTGTCTCTGAATTTTCTATCACCGTGAGTCGATGAGACTCGGGAGCAGTTCTGTGCTGCAGCTGCATGCAGTCTGAAGAGTGATGATTTTGATGATTCACACACCGTTTCTTCCCAGGCTGGCCACTGTTATTTTCCAGGTGACTTTTCCTGGTATTTTAAATCACTTTTAACTTTCTATTTCATTATGAAATGCTCCGTTATGAATTTATATCTGAAAGTGTATCTACCATTTCAATTTTTCTCTTTGAATTAAAAAAAACCTTCAGGCTAATACAAATCTTTGATACAAAGAAAACCTTAAGGACAGACTTAGTTGTAAATGTAAATCTCTTTATCAGTAGGTATGGATCATGTATTGTGTAGCATATGTGGTGTGGGTTTTTTAAATAATTTACCTTATATTTCTATAGGTTTGTCTTTGTCATGATTCTCTCTCTGAATATCTTCCTTATTCTTTGACCTCAATTCCTCAGTTTCTTTTGCTAAATGTTTCTGCAGCTTTTTGTTCCTTGCAGTTTCTGTACCTTTTTAATATTAGTATTTCCCTGAACTTCATCCTTGACCCACTCTCCATTTCACCTTTCATTATTAAGAAATCTAAGCCTCACTTATAAGCCCATGATTCCCAAATCTCTGTTCCTTTCCTGGAAAGTTCATCTACATTCCAGTCTTTATTTCCACATTCTTACTGAGTCCTCCATTAGCACGCCCCATAGGCATCAGTTCAACATCTCCCAAAATACTCAAATCCAATCATCCTGGCCACTTCCCAGTGAAGCCTCCCGTTCTAGTCACTGTGTCAATTAAGGCACCACTGTTGACTGTGCATGTGAGTCATTCTTGGTCTTCCCTATTTCTACCCCCCACATCTCACTTCCCCCAAACACCCTCCATTGTGCTACCAAAATTCCTCCAACTATTTGTGCAAGATTAAAAATGGACACAAATTGTGTGCCAGTCCTCTCACCTGAACTGGATTTGGCCTTGCACTTTCATTTGGCCAGTTGTACATTAGCAAATGCGACATAGATTAGGGGCTTAATAAGCATTCGTATTTTGAGACTTGTCCTCCTGGAGCTCTGCCCTGAGACACAACGATGTAACGAAGGCAGTCTTGCCTCGAGGAGAGAGGCCATGAGGGAGCGGGAGAGACGCCTTAGCCCACTGTCAGCACCAACACCCGGGCAGATGAGTGGGTCCACCCTGAGCCATGCAGGGTTTCCAGCCGTGATCAGGTGGCAGCCACAAGAATGTCCCCCCACAAGACCAGAAATGAAACCATCCCGCCAGCCCCTATACTGGTCACAACACAGGGAGATGACGTGCTGCAGCCACTCAGTTTGAGGTGGCTCAGCAGGCAGCAGTGACGAACGGAAACATTACTCCCTCCTCTCCGTGTTGATGGCTCCACCTAAGTCTCTCCTGGAGTTTGGAAGTTGCAAGACAACTAATCTCCCTAATTCCTATATGTCCCATCCCAATTTATCTAGAACCACTACCTTTATTACATTCACATAGAATCATATCCTTCCTATATTTAGAAGCTTTCAATAATCACATAGCTTGAATCACTGTGAAACTCCTTAGTATCTTTAATCTTTAATGGCCTCCTATTCTCTCTCCAACTTACTATTCCAGCTTCATTTCCCACCACAGCCACCTTCATGTACTCTTATAGGACATTTCACATGTGTTTTTTGCAGTACTTCTCATCTACTTACATGATTTCATATATTCAAGCATTTGTTCCACCATCTGTAGTAACCCAGGTGACCACAGTGCCTAAACCACAATAGGTATTCAAGTATTGCTTGTCGAGTCAATGTTTCACCATGGTCAGACACTTGGTTTTGCTTTCTTTCACTTACATTTGAATCTTGAAAGCAGAGCTGTTCTGTGTCCATTTTACTGATGAGAAAACAAGTTCAAAAAAGTGCCCAGGTCCTGGAATACTAGAGCCTTTAATCAACACGTGATTATCTGCTTCCTAGCAGAGATCATTTCACCCTAATTGCACACTCTACATCTTCAAAAACATGAGGCATTCACATATTTTCAAAAAGAAAATTTAAATATTCTATCAAAATCAGGCTCTGTGGCAGTGTTGTGTAATTTTATATGATATTCTTTGATTCTATGTTCTAAATATACAGCGGATTCCATTCCTTTAGTCTTAATGCAAAGTTGTATAGTAAAAAAAGGCAAAAAAAACTTTTAATTAATGCTACTTATTAGGGTCAGCTTTCAAATAACCCAATTCCCTCCCCCAGTATTGTCAGGGAATGCTTATCATTTTAGTAGGGTTGGCCTGGTAAAATCAACATATTTAATCTTCATGTGTAATAGTTGGATGAGTGCCAATAGAATCAAAAAGGCAGGTCTGAGCAAGGGAGGAGAGAGGCAAGTGTAGGCGAGCACAGGGTAAAACATCCCTTCAACAGAGGCAGCAGAAAGTGTGTCCTATTCTGTAGGGAATGAACAATTCTAACGGATTAGGTAAGTCATTGTTTCTCCCACTTACTCTATGGTGACCTGGGACACAATCTTAAATTCTCTGTCTTAACTTGTTCGAAAAATAAGAGTAATTGTGCCTCATGAGGTTGTTGGAGGCTTAGCTGAAATAGTATACAGACGGATGTCGCGCAGTGCTTGGCGTACAGCAAGAGAGCACTACCTGCCTTCCTCTGTAGATGGCCCTTCTCTTCCACTTGACCTGGGGTACCTCGACACTTTCACTTTGTTCTCTCTGCTGTCTACTCGCCAGGAACCCCAAAGTTACATCTCTAGCCCAGGCTTCCAGACCCAGCTGCTGAATTGCTTGCTTGACCTATTCCTTTGATCAGCTCACTGGCATCACAAACCTAACAATTCCAGAACTGAAGTCTTGTTTTTCTCCCAAGATTGTTTCTCCTCCACACTCACATCATTTTAATGATACTATCATCCCCCACTGACCCACTCATTTGCTCAGGCCAAAAATCTGGGCACATCTTGACATGTTTTTCTCCTATCGCCACATTTAATATATTACTAAGACTCTGATTCTAACCTCAAAATACCCTACATTTATCCATTCCTCTCCATTTTCATTGCCAACACCTCAGTCCAAGGCATTCTAACTCTCACCTAGACTAATACCATTGTCTCCTAACAATGTGTCTCTCCCTCCACTCTCGCCCCAAATGCAGGGTGATGTCCGTATTGTAACCAGTGTTACCGTTTAGAGATATAGATGAAATGATGTCCCTCTGCTATTCAACTGCAATCTTTTTGTGACCTCCTATTATACCAAAATAAGATTCAAACAACTCAGCGTGGCCCGAAGGCCCCGCCTTGCGGATGTGGATGTGGTCCATCCGTGCCAGTCTCTTCACTCTCCTCTCAGGCTCTGCTTGTCCTAACTGTACCGCGGCCATCTTGGCCTTCTAGTTCCTTGCATTCTCTTTTCCAGCTCCACGACCCTCTCCGAGCTGTTCCTCGGACCGCCTGTACCGCTGTCCATGCACACCCTGCCCCCCACACATGACCTGCACAAATTCTTTGTCTGACTCCTACTCATCCTCCAGAAAGACTTTTTAGGATTGTCTCAGCTAAAGGCAATGACCTGTGCTCTTTCTTACAGCACCTTATTCTCTTCATCATAGCACATGTCACATTTTATAATTTTAAAATTTATTTTAATTTTACAAACAAACAACAAAGGTGTCATTGTTAACATTTATTTCATACGTTTGCTTCCTGGTAGATAGGATGTGTGATTGAGAGTATTTGTTAATTTTCCTACCTGTGTATATTTTTACTGGCTGCTTGGGACCCATCTCCCATTCTTGGAACTGCTGTAAGCAAATACAAATACACAAACACAAGTATGCAAAGTTTCTTTAAAACCCTGAGGAACTAATTAAACTCTAAAATTTGTGCATATTACGATGGGATTCTAAATACCATTTTAACTCAACAAAATCCAGTCCTTGCTAAAAGTGATTTCATTCTTGCAAAATGTTGGATCCAAGAAAGGAGAGGAAATATAAATTCAGTAACATCAAGCTTCAAAATTTACTCTCAATAATGAGTGAGAAATCTCCAATCCAATGAAATCTAGTTTACTTTGATATGTATATACCAATAAATTACCTATATGTCTTTACGGACTCTCTCTTGTCCTTGATTTTAACTTATTAGAATGCTTCAATTGCTCTATGTCAATTATTTTGAGGGAAAAATATCAGTAACATTTTGTCTTTAACATTTCAAATAGGAAATCCCCATTAGTATAATAAATAATGTATTTGTCAGGGAACTGGCAAGCCATCTTAATCAGAAAACTTCCTGGCTGACAATCACACAAAACTGAGACCACAAAGCATATCTTAAATGTTTCAGCACTTGGATTTTCCTAAATACTTCTTTTAAGTTCTTTCTGAACAACTTGCACAAAGATCAAAACATGCTAATTTCATCAGTGCTGCCCAAAATCATAAAAGAAACTTATAAACGCATATGGATACATTTGCTAACTTGTAAACAACAAACTGTTTTGTGGCCTTATTGAAGAGAGTCAGTGTGATAAAAGATTCTCCTTACTTGCAAAATGGAGAGATTGAAGATGAGAGCTAAGATAGCTTCAAACTATAAAAATTCTAATTTTTTTGCTCTTAGACTGAACAAATAGTCCATATTTTCCTCTTCTCATAAGGTAAGGTAATAGCATCTATGTTTTGCCATTTCTATACTTCTACTTTATATTTATTACTGTGTAGTGTATTGAACTGATACACTGAAGATCTGGGTTCTTCTTGCCCCTCTGAGAAGTAGAAATATAAAAGAGTAACTCATTATAAGTTCTTGGTTTGAATAAAGAGCTAATTTGGAGGATTTTCTGCCACCCTTTTACTCTCTATATACTCTTCTCTGCTATTAAACACACATACACATCACCATCACTACCACCAACACCCACCACCACCACCACCACCACCACCACCACCAACACCACTACCATCACCATTACCACCCTCACCACCACTGCCACCATCACCACTGCCACTACCATCACAATCAATCACCACCACCACCAGCACCACTAGCACCACCACCACCACCATCACCAGGATGTTTGTTATGGTTATAACCATTTCTGAAGTGTTGAGGGCAACAGAGAGCATCCTCAGGAACCACTGAGTAGAAAAGCCTTCCCTAGAACCTCTTTCAGGCATCTCCCCTGACAGTGCAGCTGGAGCTGCTGCACTGTGAAGGCATTTTGCTCAGATTCTTGTTCACAGTCCTTGGAAGTGGTGCTTAAAAAAGTAAGAGAGCTAAAATTGAACCAAAGCAAAGTTGCCACCAAGCAAGCAAGAGATTCCAGGACTGCCTATGGTCAGGTTCAAACTGTACCTTGCCACTTGAGCTAATAGACCCTCTTGTATTACAGGGTTCAGGGTTCGGGTTCAGGGGTGGGAAACGGCACTATGTGGATGTATGAGAAGTCACACTGGAACAATCACAATATAGGCTCCTGGGATACTGGAGCAAGGACATACGGTTTACAATAGAGAATACATTGCAATAGAGAATACATTGCAATAGAGAATAGAGAGTCCTTTGAATAGCAACTCTTACCATGGCACTGAGCCTTGGTACAAGTCAAAAGTCTGACTGTGAGATACTAAGTGACCATATGGCTAGAATTTCCCACATGAGCAGACTTCTGCCTGACTCATCAGTTCAGATAGCCCAGGCTCCTTTCATCCCCCGTGGCTGCACCAACACCTCTTCCTCAGCTCACTCCCATGGTCCAGAAGAGGCATGTGTGAGGACTAGCTGATGCAGCATGAAACTGCCCACGTTTGGTTTACAGGCGAGTATGTAGATGTATATCTATGGTATGTAGGTGCAAAAAACGAAAGTCTAACTCAGGGAAAATCTTCCAGTTTGGCAGAATTTGTGACAGTGCACCTGGTCATCTACTTTGCATGTAAAAGAAGTGGCCTGAGATTAGAACATGTAAGGATTTATAGGTAGTCTGGTTGGTTGATCAAAATCCTAGAAGAAGAAAGATTAAGTTTCGGGACAAAGATGCCTGGCAGAAGGGAATATATATGAATAAATGGAAGTGTGTATGAAGCATGAAGATCTTTGTATTAAGTTAATACCAATCCAACAGCCCTCACCGTGGAAGAACTACTAAACAACCAAGTAGATAGAAGAGCTAAACCAGTTGATGACAGCCAGCTGTCGTTGGCCATTCAAATGCTGGAACAGTGGACATTAAAAAGCAGAAATGATGGCAGAGATAGAAGTTAAGCATCAGCCCAGCACTTTCCATATTGAATCTAGCTACGACTACCTCTGAATGTCCAACTGCCATCAATGGAGAACAATGCTGCGCCCATACATGGTACCATTTCTCAAGGAGACTATATACGTTATGGCAAGTTGTCTACCCTGAGACCCTTCTACCCTGAGAATTCCTGTGATTGAATCAGATAGGATAGCCTTTCTGGGTACAAACTGCCTTCAGTGCCTACAACGTGTCAGCCAGTATCACTATCCAGGGGTTTGTTCTACCTGCACAGGATTTTAGTACAGCAGAGTAGGCATGAGAGTAAGCCCAAGATGAAGGCATACATCAGTCATATCGTGTTCATGAAAATGTGGATCTAAGCAGTGATTGGTGGATGGTTATGGAGATGGGGATTCACTGTCTACACACCTTTGCGAGGAAGGGTTTACGGCTCCAAATGCCCAGGTGCTGTCAGCCCCTTGAGGAATCACCTCAGCTGCTAAGAAGCACACTCCCTGTGGAGGTGCACGTCCAGCAACCGATCCAAGCATCAGTAGGAAGTTTCAGCCAACTCATCCCGATGAGTTAGGACCCTTTTAGCTCCAGAGCTCAATCCAAATGGCCAAGTCCAACATCACATATGCATCAGAGCTCAACTTCCCCCGCCCAACCTTACTTCCTTGCCTTTTCTTCCACAGGTGCTCATCCCAAGGGCATGGCCCCGTAAACATCTATCCTCTAAGCTCCACTAACGTAAGGTTCCCAGAGTAGTCAGTCATAGAAAGAGAATGTAGAGTAGTCGCTGCCAGGAGCTGGGAGGAGGGGGGAATGGGGTTAGTGTTTATTGGGTCAGAGTTTCGGTTGAGGAAGATGAAAAAGTTCTGGAGAGAAATGATGGTGACGGCTGCACAGCAATGTCAGTGTACTTAATGCCATAGAACTGTGCACTTCCCATGTTTTAAGAAGGTAAATTTTATGTATATTTTAACACCATAAGATGAGAGGTAGTGAATACTATATGTGAAGGGGGAATTTGGGAACCTCCTTGAAACGAATGCTTTGTTTCTGTTGCAGAAGGCATGCGAACCAGGGTGAGCTGATTTGCAAGGAGTGGTGGGACAACCTGGGCCACGGAAAACTGAGAAGCAGGGGGTCCAGCAGGTTAGATGCGAAAAGCTTGCAATAGCTACTGTCCTGAACAATGGGATAGGTGAGCCCCAAGACCCAGGTGATTACCTTTATGCTGAGGTGCAAACTAATGGGCATCTTAGGTCTCTTCCAAAGCGTTCTGTTGCTACCTCCCAAGAGCTTTTCACGGAAGCTTGAATTTCGTGGGAAGTTGCAGGAGAACTGGCTAATGGGAGGATTTGGATTCGGACGGGGCCTGCTGTCTGTGCGGCAACTTCTCTGTGGGCTGAGACAAAGGGTCCTTAGATTTGGGATGACGTCCCCCAGTCCATAGAAGGAATGCTGGCAAGGTGCTAAGATTCAGCGGAGATCAATAGGACACAAGAATCAGCTCAACTGGCTGGCACTGCGGCCATAGCAACAACCTTGGCAAGCCCTCCACACCAATAGCAACAAGCCACTTCAGAATCACCGGGAGCTGAGCCAAGAGAGGGAACACTGAGACAAGGACTTTGTAAAGCTTAAGGATAAACACCCTGCACATGAAAAACAAAGAACAACTTCCAAAGTATTTCCTTTGATTTCTTCTGATCTCCCTTAATTTCAGAAGCCAGGCCCTAAAGTCTCAAGCTCAGGCCCAGTCTTTCAAAGGGAAGGACAAATTGCCCCAAAGTCCTCAACCTGCAGGCAGGTCCGTAAAACGTTAGATCTGCCTGGAAATACCCATTTGGAACAAAGGATAATGTTCAAGAATCTTAGGGATCAAAAATAACATTAATTCTGGGACATTAGACTCTAAGCAGGGAAATTATTTTGATTACTGAAGGATATGGAGAAAAAAGTAGCTGATGTTGCTGGGTTTTGATCACTGCTGGGTGCAGAGGACCAGAGAAGGTTTCCTGCAGTGGTATCTCCTTTCCCTGACTGTGTCATTGCAAGTGATTCATTGCAATTCTAGCATGGAAAGAGCCTTCAGAAGGTTAAAGAGTAGGACCCAACAATTGGGCATGACAGCAGGGAGCCTCTAGTACAACCGCATATCACAATAGCAAATATGAAATAGCACCAAGGTGCAGCAGGAGTCTACCCAATTACATAGTAAGGATGTTGAAGAAACTGGGAACAACCCCATATACCATTTACTCCCTTAACTCCCTGGTTCGACTAATCTGAGATAGAGATGAACATTAAATCAATGTTTTAGTAATCCGTGGTCACTGATGGAGCAAACACATTCTTTTAGATCCCTGTTAACTTTGGTCACCAATCTATTTTGCCTTCATTTGGACAGAATTGTGTCTTTATTGTCCTACCATAGGGATAAATTCTCAAGCACTAATAAAAGTAGGAATTACTTTATTCTGAAGATTAGTAAACCATCTTTACTGTTTTTTACATGCATAAAACCAAAGGTTTTGAGTTGACACATTTTTCTCTCTCTTACCCTGAACACACTCAGGTGAACACACACAACACACACATGTTCCCACATAGCTTTACCAAAGTTGCATGTTAAACTCCTGTGCTCACCCCACATGCCACCACTAATTTACTTAAGCATTTAGAGGGTGAGCAAATAGGAGTAGCTTCAGAGCATTCAGACAACAGCCAGTCTTGCTATTCAAAGTGTGGTCCATGGCCTAGCAGCATCAAGCATCACCTTGAACATTGTTTAGAAATGTGAAATCTCATCTCCCTCACCACGGTGCCCCCTCGCCTATGTTTCCTTTAATGAGATCCTTCAGGTGATTTTGTGGGCACTTTAAAGTTTGAGAAACACTGCTCTAGACTAGTGGTTCTCAAAGTGTGGTCCCCGGGCCAGCTGCATCACTATTCCCTGGAAACGTGTTAAAAATGCAAAATCAGGGGTCGAGGGAGGTAGGGGAGGTTAAAGGGTAGATAAATGGGAATAGAAGGAAACTTGACTTGGGATGTTGAACACACAACACAATGTACAAATTATGTCCTATAGACCTGTACTCCCGAAACCCATATAATTTAATTAACCAATGTCATCCTGATACATTTAATTTTTTTTTAAAAAAAGCAGAATTTTAGGTCTTACCCCAGACATGAACACAAGAAACTCTGCTGGGGCCCAGCAATCTGTGTTTTCCCAGGTTGGGAACTGGTGGCAGCTGCCACAGTTATCATTACCACAGCCCCACAATGATTGCTCATCTCAGGGTAGTGGTGACATTGACAACCATGGGACAGAAGACAATAAACCTCAGACAGGGGACCTACAGGGTTTGTATCTGCATAGCTTCCTCAACTCCTCTGCCAACTGACCACCGAGTTCCAGCCACAAAGCCCTTCCTCACCATCAGGCCTCCAGACACACCGTGTCCTCTTCCTGCAAGGCTCTCATTCTCTCCTCTTCACCTGGCTGGCTCGTTGTTATTGTTTGGGGCCCATCAAAAATATCACGTCTCCAGAGAAATCTTCCCTGACTCATCCCATCAAAATGTGTTCTCTTTTTCCTGTGTCTGAACCTTGTTTTCCTCACAGAGCATGTCACAGTTCACAACTACAGGATGGGCTAGGTGGTTTACCATCTGCTTCCCTGCTAGACGTTAAGCTCCGTGATGCAGGGCCCACCTCTCTCTTGATCACCAAGTTGCACCAAAGAGTGTCTTCTGTATAGCAGGCTATAATGGGCATTTCCTGGATAAAAGACTAACTAGGAGATAGAATGGAAAAGATACCAGACTCAGACAAGTAGATGGAGCCTTACCATTGTTACGGTGGTGGCACTAAGACTCATTCTTTCTGTGATCATAAAGGGTAAAAGAAATGGTCTTTTCACACCAAATCAAAAAATAATGTGTGAGCTGCCCATAGTGTTTGATGATTTTCAACATTAGACATTCTCTAAGTACTGGAGGTTTTCTCTAGGAAAGTTAAAATTTTGTCATTGAAAAAATTGTGTTATACTAGTAGAATAACTTTGACCTGAAAAGGAATGAAGCCAAAACATAATATAAAAATGTTTAATTCCCTTTTGAATGTGTGTTGAATTCAATACAAATTGATAAAGCATTTTTCTAGGTCAAAGGAACCGATGTTACACTTAGAAGGCAATTGACTGCAAAAAATATAATCTATGCTATACTTTATTTTTAAAAAGAAACTCAAGATCTTATTCTATCTTTAATTATTTTAATAAAGATGTCTTCTTTACAGACAAAGACACCACAACAAAATAATGGCACTATAAAGGGACTTTTGTTGTTTTTTTTTCTCTTTGTAACATCTTCATATAGCAGTAAAAAATAAACTCTTCAATAAATAAATATATAATAAATATTTGCAAATTGAGAGTGTATAAATAGGTCCATCCTTTAAAAAAAATGTCCCGTCTTGGTGTGGCATGTTTCATGGTCCACATTTCACCCAGGTTTTTTATACAGAATGCCATAACCTGCAATATCCTTCAAGGTCCTTACTGTAGATGAGCAGTAATCCTGGCCATCTGTGTTGGTCCATTTCTTCAACATGAAGCATCTGTTTTTAACGTCACTTTTAAAGTAAACATATTCCAGAGAGGTGAAGCACCAGAGCAGCAAACTAGGTGAGGTTCCCATCATCCACAGTGTAACAGGTTTTCCGCTTCCATCTATGGGTAAGGACCAAGCCAGTGCCTCTAGGAGAACCTAATCCACTGATAAAGAGAGATCTTAATCTACAGCAAGTCCAAATATGTTTGTTTGTTTGTTTGATTTCAATATTCTTTCCAAATTCAGTCTCCCAGTGGAAAATAGGCTCTGTACCATTCTGAATGTCTTCCTGGGTTATTATTTTACCGTGGGAACTTTCATAAGAAAGAATGGTTGTAGTTTGGTTCTTCAGTAAAGAAACTATCGCACTTCAAGTGTATATCAGGATGTCCTTATACAATGCAGGCACTCTTTCTGGATCCACGGGTCTGGGCAGGAAATGCGTAAATTTCTGATGTCTTTTAGACCTGGCGCCATCCCTTGGGGTTCCATCTTTATTAAGTGCCACAAAGTATCTGCGGCCGGTGTCTCCATGTTTATATATGTTGGATGAGTAGGTATTATACCAGTTCTCTTCAAATTGCTCCCTAAAGATGCATTCAGAAGTCAGTTTCTCCTAAAAGAGAGAAGATAACTATCATTTAAAAAAAAAGCCTTTGAGAGAATTTTTTTAGAAAAATCTCAACTTTGTCTTTTGATTTCTTTGCCTATAATTATATCCTTGGCAAGAAAGGAGAAAGATTAAATTGTTTTTACTTTATTTTGCTTTCAATTATTATGTATCTGGAATTTTTTCTCCCAGCAGTTCAGTTCAAGGAACTTTGTTTAATGTCAATTCTCAATTTTATTTTCAAATATTTAAACAATATTCTGAACTTGCTCATGTTCCATTTTATTTCCTTTCTACTACACCACCACCAGACAGGCCTGCAGTTTATCTTGTTCCATCATTAGATGCCAAAGTTCTGTGCAGAAAGTTTCTACTACATCAAGATGTTGCTAACATCCAATACCTAATGTAAATCATCATTTCAAACCATGTATCTTCACTTTATACATTTATTAATTGTTTGATGATACATTCCCCATGACTACCTTTGATCTGGAAGCTATTACTTGGTAAACGTGTCATAAAAGCTCAGTGATTTCTTGTCTCTTCAAAATGGACTGTATATTATTCTAAGGGATGGACCGCAGTTAATTTTTTTTTAATCCAACATGTAGATGAAGAAGGAAAATTATGTGCATGTTTTTCTCCATCAATTGTAATGCTACACTTAGGATGATGACACAATGTAGTATTTCTCTTTCTTCTGAGCTGACAGAAAGTCTGGAAGGGTCAAGGCTTATCCTTACCAAGGACAGATATTAAATGGAACACCACTTACTGAGATACTATAACCAATTTTTCTCCGTATATATTGAGATTCTAACTGTATATTGTGGTCTCAGTTGATATTTTAAGGAAAACAAGGTACCAGCCAGGGCCATCAGCTAAATCACAAAAAGTAAATTGCTTTGGAAAATTGTTAGAGACTTTGACTTTGTGAAGGGATTTCATGTGAGCAAATGGGTGAGAGAATGGCACACAATTACACTTTACCAATTTTCTTAAAATTGTATCAGCAATTGTGAACAAATAAAAAATATTACCAGTGAAAGAGAAAAATCTGTATTTTGCTGCAGATTGAGTTTTATGTTATCCTGTTTCTCTAATTCTTGGGTTGTTCTAAAAAATACTTCTCATATTGGTAAAATGTTAACCTGAAAAGTTTCCTTTAAGCCCCATATTTAAAAACATTTATAGTAGACCCACAAATGCACAATGCAACTCCGAATGAGCTCATGGCTGTTATAATTATCAAGACTGCATATGTGGTCAAACTAGTGTGGTTGCCATTATCTGTTGCATCTTATGGTAATCTAAGATTTCGTTCATTCACTTCCTGTGTACAAAGATCAGCAAGTAAGTGATATGTACTTGGCTATTGAAGACAATGAGTAGAGAAAGTTTACATTAAATGAATGTAAAGGTGAAGAGAATCTAACATGGCAGAAAGAAAATGCTCTCATTTTCTCTATCTCTGGTAGGAGTGATCAAAATATGAAGTAAAGCAGAAAGACCCAAGATAACAGCCAGGGGAAAGTAGTGAGCCATAAGCATTATGCTTTTAGGGTTTAGAAAATAAAACTGAGATAATGTACTATCTCCCAGACACATAGAAACATATCGTGATATGTGTTTAATTTGTACATGAGCATTTTGTGTATATTTCCTCAGAAATGCATTATTAGTAGATACAAAATGGATAGTCATTGTTTTACGAATTACATAATGTTTTAAAAATACATACTGATCCATAGAGTTCTCCTTTGTCATTCATTCCCAGGTAAAGGCCGCTGTCCACACCTCGGATACTGACCAGTCCCACTGCCACACTGATGAATTCCAGGATACCTAAATTTATAAACAAAATAATGATTTGTATTTATTAATGAAAATCTTCCAAGCAGCAGTATACCAACATTGCTACATATAATGATGTGTGTGAAAGTCCTTTGTAAACTAAAAAGTGCAATTGTCTTATTATGTACAATTGTCTTATTATGAAGATTCTCCTACTTGATAGGTGGGAAAACAACTAGAGAGGAAAAATGCTCATCATGGTACACTGATAAGGGTATGAAACCTTAAACCAGGCTGACCTGGGTTTGAATTTGAACTATGCAAGTCATTTGAACTTGAGTTTCCTCATAGGCAAATCGGGTGAAATGCCTCCCTATAGGAGCAAGGTAAGGACAAACACACACCTTTAGGCATTTACAAATGGGAGCTATTATTATCATACGTTAGTATATAATAAAGGTGTTCCTAGTTGACTGTGATTTCACTAGTTAATTATAATCATGTTTTATTAATTATTCTTCCATGCAGTTTTTTTGCTCACTATGAATCAAGTCCATCTCTTTGTAGCTGCAAGCAATATATCTTATATGGGTACATTAGTATTTTATAGTTTATAAGAGTCTTCTATTTACATTTTTCATCTGGTCCTGAAAAACAGGCCCCTAACATAGGTCTGGAGATATTATTATTGCTATTTACATACAAAGAAACATTTGAAGAAGCTGAGGCTCAGAAGGCTTACTGATTTGCCTAAGGTCATGACATTTGTAACTCACAGAACCCATAGCTGAACCCGCACTTCTGAGCTCTGATCCAAAGTGTCTACTTCAGGACACTGTTTCTTGAAGACAAGACAGTAGTTTCAAAACCTTATAGATTATATAATATGCTGTTTTCTGTCACCGGATTTTTTAAAGTAAATTTTATAATTCAAAGACACAAAAGAACTTTGTAATTCATTTAATGTGGTAGCCAAATGCCAAGAATTTAGCATGAAAATCGATTTTTCTATCAATAACTTTCTAGAATTATGTTCATTCATCAGAAAGTAAACTAAAACTCTCCACCTAGTACACTAAAATACCATACAAAAAAAAAAAGGAAAGCCTTAATGCTTACCTCTGCAACACTCCCTTTCTAACCTTTGGAGTAATGTTTTTGTCTTGTTCTTCCCCTTAGACTCTGCTGGAAAAGTATATAGACATACTTGCTGTACTTGGAACTTCCTTCCTCAATAGCTTGCTTCCTTCGCCCCTTCACCCCCTCTTAAGCTCTACAAACAGTATAAACGTGCACCATTTAACCTGACTCTTGCTTTTAAGTTATTTCTTGATTTATTGTGCAAGTTTCTATTTGGACACGTGATGTTCCCAAGTCCAAGGGAAAGTACAAAATCTAGCTATTTGCTAATACGAAGGGCTCTGTTCTGTCCAGAGCCTAATTAATTCTTTGGCAGAAATGTAGATTCTTAAGCTCCAAATGTAGATGCTTAAGAACTCAAATGAGCTCTTTCAAACTATTAGAAGATCGCATAGAACACTAGAGCTATCAAGGATCTGAGAGCAACAATACACTACTAAATAGTCCCTAAGTGGCTTGAAAGAGTCAGTGTCCCTAACCGAGAGCCTAAGGCAGAGAGAAGATAAGATATAGCAGGAAGATGAGGACTTTTTAGGATGGCCATTATAATGATAAATATGGAGGTAGGAAGTAAACAGCAATTAAATTTACTGCCAAGCTCATCAGTGAATAATTCATATTAGAAATAAAAATATCAGGCACATCATGATTGGTAGAAGTAGCTGTATTAATGGAATTTCATCCAGGATATACTTACAAATGTATAATTACTTGAAGTTGTATTGAATGTTAAATTCAAATTGAAAAGGATACTATGGCTCACATGTAACTTAATTCTCTTTAAGGATCTGATTTACATTAAGATGCTCCTGTCTTTCAAAGAACAGGAACTGATTAACTGATTAGGATGTATAATAGAACCAGTTTTCAAGTACAAGGAAATATGGTTCATTTGCATATAGACTAATTATATAATAGATCTTATAAAGTATTTATTTTTCCTGTACAACTAAAATCACCCATACTTTCATTTTCATCTTATGATAATGCTTTTTTTTAAAAAGTAGCTGTAGAAAGACAAAAAATACATATATTCTTAGAATAATTATATTCAATACTTCAACTTTAATAAATAACATCTAAAACTTCATATATAACCAGGTATAAATAATTTTGCCATGGCTTATAGGGTTGATGGGAAAAGGGTTATGTGTTTTTATGTTCTCCTTAAGGATTTTAGCCACACTTTTTAATTCTGATCCTTTTTCTCCTCAAGGAAATAGTATACCACATAGTAATTTGTAATCATTTGATTCTTAAATGAGATTTGACAAGTCTTTCTTATTTATAATATGAGGTGGCAACTAAGCTAATTCCTTCACAAAGAGTAGACATGAAAAACTTTCCTTAAGAGGTAATCACAGATTTTAGATAGATTTTCTAATGCCCAGTGTCCCATAAAAAGACTTGGAGGTACTTTGTCTTTCTGGTATCATTTTCAAAGCCAGCCTTCTTAAAAATCATAATAAACAGGTGAGTCAACCCACAATGCAACCACATCAGACAAATCTATGGAGAAGAGGGGAGAATAAAGGGGAAGCCTTTAAAGAACTATGTTTGATCTCAGGCTAAGCTTTTTTTTTTTTTTAAGTAATGACTCCATGTTTATGTATTAGGTGAAGTCTTCCTACTGTACTACTGTGCAGAGAAACTCTATTAGAAACACAGAGCTAACTCTGATAGGAAATTATTTTAACCTCACTGGGACCTTTCTGTCCATTGATGTGGTTTTGAAAATTTCAAATCCAGCATTCTGAACGTTTTATTTAATTAGGGCCAAATCAGCATAAGTTATCAAACATGTCAATTCACTTTAGCATCTGCAAAAGCCAACCTTAAGGTTTTCCAAAATTCTTTTTTAATGACACAGAAATTAATATAAAACAGGTAATTTCATAATTAGTCACTGAAACACTAGGAAAGAAGGCAAACAGAGAAAGAAGCTTATAATATTGTACATGTTAAACATAAACTTTCTTCTTACCTACACTCCTTTGCAGTGAATGATGATGATGTCTGAGCTATCAGAGGCCCCTAGGATGCACTGTAATGCATTGCAGAGTATGCGCACTCCTTTCGGCTGCCAGACTAACCTGGGTTATCTTGTCTTTGTGCGACACTAAATATTTTGTTTTGATATGTAGCCTCCCACCATTGAGTGACAAACCAGCCCAAAATCAGTCTCAGTCATATTTCGGCAAGGACTAAATAATGACACAAAATTTTAGCAAAAAAAAAAAGTTCTCATAAGATAGTAACTCTGATATGCAATCTTCCCTTCTTAAGGATTGGATTGAAATACCAGTTTAATGAGTGTTATCAAGTCTACAAATATTTACTGATCTCTCCTCATAGAGCCAGTCTTATAAAGAGACACAAAGTGGAAGAAGCCTCTCTTGTCTTGGGGAGATTACAGTTGAATTTCAAGTGTCTTAAAAGCAGAATTTCCAAGACTACATTTTCACAGGGGGAAGGAAGCCTGAGTATTTCCTAAGCTTAACGCTCACCTGCTCTACTAATAGGCCTTAACCCGTTTGTGTCCATTTCTAAATCTTCCGGTAGCTGGAGGATTTCTCTGTCATGAATGAAGGGCAGTAATTATTTAAGGCGAGACAACTGAGCCACCTGGTGTCAGCAAAGTTCTTTAGAATCAGAATCTCAGCCTCTTTAATTTAGAAACCACTTTCCAAGAGTGACCCAAGGTTGGCCACTAGGTCATGACACTCTTGAGTCATCGTCAATGGGAATTTGGCAAAGATCAGTGGAAGCTGCAAACATATGGGTTTTACAAAGTTAATTTTCTAAGCCTTTGAGTGCTACCAAATGACCACCACATGCTCATTCCTACATCTAGAGTGACAAACGCCACTCAACCCAAGATTTACACTTCTCCAAAGTTTTAATGAGTACTCGAAGCCAAAGAGGAATGAGGGTAAAACAAGGAGATGAGGACAAGATAAGAGAAGGCCATTTAGAGATGAAATTCTCAAAGAATCCCACAGTGCTGGGGAAGGGAAGGGAAACCCGACACCACGTTGAGCCCTTTCACGTTGCTGCTGACAAGTAAATGGTGTCTTTATTTCAAAAAAAAAAAAAAAAAGAGCCATCAGTGAATCTCTCCAATGGTGTCCCAGGTTTGATGATCAAACATCCTTTCAGAATGCTAGGCAATTAGCTCTAATATGATGAAAACTTCTGCAGTGGAGGAAAGAAAGATACTGGGATGCCAGAACCGGAAAGCGTCTTAAAGCGACCACCTGCCTAACGCCGTCATTGTGCAGTCAGGAAAACCAAGGCTCAGACTGGCGAGGGCGTTTGCTCACTACACAGCTAGTTAGCAGTCCGAGACCTTACGGTTTCCCCGTCCAGGGTCTTAACAATCATTCGCTTGTTTCTTTCCTTTAACCCCTTCTGTTCCCAGGCGCTGCTGGAGGTATTCTGAAACCTGTCCCTGGGTGTTCCCACCCATATCTTCTTTCGCTTCCCCATTTCCTCTTGCGTGCGGTCAACACCCAGATCTTTGCTTTCGGGTTTCACAATTTCTAGAAGAGTTTGGCTGAAGGACTGGGCATGCTCAGTAGCCAGGTAGGCGCTGGCGCTCCCTCGCTCTCTCTCCTCCCCACCCCCCCCCCCACCCATAGGACTTTAAGGGCGTACAGGACTGCTGCCAGGTGAGCCTGACAGTGGCGACGGTGCCCACGGAAAGTTCATCTGTTACCTCTTCAGGTGCTCACTTCACTGCCCCAGGTGGACACGTAAGCGCCCGCATCCCACGCAGGAGCGAGCCTCTGAGCAGTAGCCCTGAACGCATGATCAACTGCGTAACTGTGGGGCATGTTTGAAGAAGCGGGATGCTGCTTCCTGGTATTAATTTTTGTTGATTTAAAAAAACAAACAACAACAACAACAGCAACAAAAAAACGGTAGACGGTCCTGGGGAAAACCTGAGAGGAAGTAGGAGGAAATAATTTGGGGATTTTTTATAACAAAAACAAAACAAATTTAAAAACCTGCCTGAGAGGTAAGTAGTGCTAGCCAGATCCCAGGCTGCAGGAAGGGCTGGGAAGCCCAGTGCGTGCGGAGCCCCCACCCTCTCTCCTCCCGCCCCCAGCGTCCGGAGCAGCGCACCTAAACTCGGGGAGAGGACGGGTCCTCGGGTTCGCTGCGCTGGCTCCCTTCAGCCCCCGCCTCCCAGCCCGCACCTGGCACTGGAAGGGTCCGGGGGCTCGGCTCCGCGCGCAGCCCTGTCTCCCAACACAGGCGAGGAGGGAGGCGGGCGAGATGGAGAGGAGCCAGGGTGGGGGCGCGGGTACGTACCGAAGAGGCTGTGGTCCTGCCGCGTGCCCTGCACCGTGCCGTCCGGCAGGATCTGCAGGTGGAAGCCGGTGCGGCAGTAGAGCTGCCGGCGACGCAGGATGCCGTGCAGGTGCGCCAGCTCCGCGGCCCCCGGCCCACTGCGGGCGCCCCGCTCCGCCGCGCCCCGGCGCTCGCCCAGCAGAGGTGGCCGCTCCCCGGCAGGAGGCAGCAGGAAGTGCGAGCCCACCTGCTGGCCCAAGCCCTCCAGGCCGCCCAGAAAGCCCCCGACTTCGGTTAAAGGAGCCATGGTGGGGCCAGAGGGAGAGGCGGAGTATCCGGAAAACAAAAGACCCCCAATAAAAAGTGTAGCGGGGATGGGGAGGTGAATGAAGAAAAATTACAGCGAAACAAGTGCAAAAAGTTAAGGCCCGGTTACTCCCGTGAGGTCGCTGAACGGACTTTGCACTGAGATAGCCGGGAAGCTCTCACTGTCTTGGAGCGATCTTCTCTCCTTGGGTAGGTGGGAGCCGGCTGCTGGCTTTGCAGAAACATCTATAGCTGCGGCTGCCAATACTGGGACAGGGGGCTGGGGGCTGGGGCTCCCACTCCGCAAACTGATCAGATCAGTCCTGTGTACATACACACCGAGTATATAAGCAGGTCCTCTTGACATATGCTAATCAAGTCCTTTCATGCGCGCTGGGGAGGTTCTGTTTGAAATCTTAAACCGGCCTGCTCTCAACACGTTTTTGCTCTTCGGAAGTGACCAAAAGGGGCCCTTGACGGTTCTCTATCCGTGCAGTCGCAAAAATCATTCCCACACTTGGCCAAAGCTGGCCGGCAACTTCGGAAAGGCGCAGTCAAGGCCCCTCTTTGCGGTTGTCTTTGGAACAACCTTGATGCTGCTCGGCTGCTGCTGTGCAACCGCCTTTGATGTGAGCTCCTTTGCAGTGATAGATGGCTGCTAAAAGGAGCCCGGCTTGGCAGGTATATAGAAGGGGAAGTGGGGAGGGAGGGGAGACTGGAAGGGGGATGGGTAGGAAAGGAAAAGGAGAGAAGAGGAGGAGAATTGGACTTCTTGGGAGCTGCTGGGAGCCTGCAGTGGACAGGTGCAAAGAAAGGTAAGAGAGGGAAAGGAAAAAAGGGCGTTACCTGAGGCTTAGACCTGCCCAGACACACATGAAAGGAAAATCAAAGCTTTTGACAGTTTAACTCGCTAATTTTAAAACACTAATAAAATGTAGAAGCATTACTCTTTCCTTTTATCATTTAGATGGGGGATTTTCTTTACATAATCAGGGTTAGGTTAGAAAAACACATACCCCCCCTTCCCAGGTTCTCTTTAATGTTTATCGTTACTCAGCACACGATACAACCGAGATTGTCTTCTATCTAATGTATATAAAGGTTTTGAATTGTGTGCTAAGGTCATGCACTTTTAATCAATATAATAATATAATATAATGTAATCCTGAATCTAGGGATTGAGAGTAAATCCAAATAGGCTGCAAAGAGATAGTTTTCGCTCTCACACTCGCCCAAATGGAAAATGAATGTCTCTAAGATTGGCATAAATGAGTGACCTCTGGGGACCCCGGTCCAACCTAAGAACACTTTCCTTCTTGGTTGCATTTTCTTTAAGATTAGATTTTGGGGGTTCACTTCCCATCATAAAAACAACTAATGGAAAGTGGTGTTAATTCTTGATGTGTTTTGAGACAATTGAAAAGTTACTGGTAAAAAATATTGTGAGAGTGTCCTATATGTATTTGCAAAATAAAGTCATTGAAGTGAAGGAGTTGGATACATGTCCATTTGAACTTACACGCTTTGGTTTTGGGCCACTAGTTAAATGTAAGCTGTTTCCATTAAAGCTTTTTTCAGTGGTAGAAGAATTGAGAATCAATCATTTGGCAAATTTATGCTCTCCCTGAGCAAAAACTTTTAGGGAATCACTAAAGATTAGTTTTTCAGTCTTGTTTCATGGTCTACTCAGCAAAAGCCTAAACCTGGGAGCACAAATCCGTGTGACTGCTTTATTTTATTTGCTCTAAGGGTTTTGTTTTATTTTTTGCTAATTAGTTGGCAGGTGCTTTAAAGTAGGTAAAGTTACACCTTTTCATCACGAGGGCCCTAAGTACTGACCCTTGTGCAGCCAAGTTATAAAAGCATCCTTAAAATGAGTGATTTACTGTTGATAGATATGAAATAAAACAAAAACACTGGCTAAAAACAATAAACAGATAAATCACTTTAGAAATGTACACTGCTAAGTCTGTTTTAAAGGTTGTACCAGGTAAATGTCACATTATTCCACCTTTCAAATAACTGCAGTCTGTCTTGTGGTAGGACCCCCAAATCCACCATAATCAAGATTTCAAAGCACATCTGTGTAAACATTATCACATCAGTGTAAAACATCAACCAATGAGCTTTTACTTTGAACCAAATCTTCTTAATTGCAGTGTTAAATCAAAGAAAGTTAGATCAAAGTTGTGTGAATCTCATAGAGGGATAACTAAAATAGCCAGTACATGCATTGATCACTTTTAAAGAAGAGATACTTAAAGGTTTAAAACAAAGATCAAGTACCTTTTAATGAGGTTTGTTTCAAGGTCTAAGTTCTGTACAGCATTTAATGCTATTAATTATTCCACAATAGATATACAGCATCGTCACCTGTTCCTTGAGGGACCAGCTTGGTACAAAAATTAAATATTTTAATTCTATAAAATATTCCCCCACGCTTTAAGTCTTGCTGTGTGATTTATACCTCTAAGACTGTTTAAGTCTCTTATGTTACTTATATATACAAAAATATGGGGACATTTCACACATAGTCGCCCCAGCCCAAATACTTTAATAATAAAACTACCTTCTCTTTAGAATTGCCCTGGATTCTAGTTCAGGCTTCAGTTCCACATCCCAGGACCATGTCCTCAAACTCTCCATGTGCCTCGGCTGCCTCTTTTAGAAAATAAGTACAATGTGACTCCTGCCTAGCTCACTATATCTACGGTTGCTATGAGATTTAAATGTAAAAATATTTAGGAACATGTTTTTAAAACTAAAAAGTTTTTCATTCGTATAAGATGCTAGACACCTTCAGTTGCTGGAAAAATTTCTGCTTTCTCATTTAACAAATGTAATTTATTTGAAATACAAAATAAATCTTTTTTTCCCCAAACCAAACCTTTAATGTGTAAGTTTTGAATGGTGCTTAATGCCATTTTATAAAGGGCCAGAATAGAAACAAAAAGATAAGGATTTCTTTTGTTTGCACTAGTCATGTGACAGGAAAAGATAACAGTAAAGATTTTTTTGCTCACACTGTGATGATATCATGGGAAGTTAAATAATTTTGAAGAGTGTTTTACAAGAGTGCATTATTCAACTTTTAAGTATACACTGCAATCTAATCAACTCTCCCTATACTTCCTAGAGACCACACTTGCCTTGCTGTTCTACAAATATGTGGTACAATTTCCACTTCCACAAATGTAGTTACAGTTTTCCAGACCATAAAATTTCTTTGTAGCTTTGCAGCAAGCATATTGTCATGAATCTTTGTTTTTACACATAAACCAGATGCCTTTTGATACTTCTACATGTGTTTGTTTAACTTGAAAAAAAAGAGCTGATTTAAAAGTCATGACTTACACTCCCCAATAAAATAAAAATACATTTGCCTACATTACTTTTATTTGCAACAACATAAATTTCCACACGTAGAAACAAAATATTGGCAACAACATAAATTTCCACACGTAGAAAACTGATTGAATATGTTATGATATGTTCACACCGTGGAGCATTATACAGCTGGGAAAAATGTTGGAGATCTCTATAAACCAATATGGAGTATTTCCAGGTTATATTATTAAGTGAGAAGAGCAAAGCTTCAGCATACTTTATATGTCATGCATTACCTTTCCTGTAAAAAAGGAAAGAAAATAATAAAATCCTATGTGTGTATACTTATTTTTTTTCCTGAGAATAAACATGGAATGGAAAAACCAGAAACTAATGAAATTGGTTACCTGGGGTGAACATAAGGAAAAGAGAGTGTGACACTTCTGTGAGAATAACTTTTAATGGAGCGTAGGCTTTTTGAGAAATCTAAATATTATAGATTGTTTAAAAGTAAAATAAAATAAACAAGAATGAGGGGGAAACGGAATGAAGGCAGAAACAACTTCACTGAATTCAAATGAGTAACACAACCACATAGAAGGAAATAATATTGTTTTGAAAAACTAACTTTTAAATACAGTTTATTGACTATATAATTAAGGTCTAAAGACCAAAAGAAACATAAACAAATATTGAACTTCAGTTACAAAGACTGTTTTTCTCTATGGTAGGGGTTAGACTATTGTATTGTAAGATTGAACCAATGAGTGAATGTACTGACAATAATGAAGAGCTATGTGTTTCACTGTTAGAGAATGGAGTTACAAACATAAAAACAGAAAAGAGGAGAATGAATACTGTAGTGCTGAGTTAAAATTGTAGTTATCAGTATTAACACAAGTGTGTGTGTGTGTAGGTGTGTGTTTATCTTAGCTCTGTCTAGTAAAGGGGCCTAGAAGCAGGGCTACCCTGGAGACGACTGAACACACCTAGTTCCTAGATCTTTAGTTTCTCAATTCAAACTACCTACCTCTAAAAGGACCCATGGTTCCTGGAAAATATCTGGTTTTGGGACTCGGGCATCTTTTTCTTCTTAAGGCTATTTTTTTAGGGCAGCTTTTGGTTCACAGCAAATAAGAAGATACACACTTGCCTAGCTTCCCCCACTACCAACATTCCCTACCTGGGTGGCGCATTTGTCACAATTAATGAACCTACGCTAACCCATCATCACCCAAAGTGCATAGTTAACATTAGGGTGGACTCTTGGTGCTGTGTGTTCCAGGGGTTCTGACGGATATACAGGGCCTGGAAGAAGTAAGGCCTGCTTGAATGTGGTCGGTGGGTGTACTTATTTCTAGTTTTAATTTGAACATTTCACCTAAAATGTCATATGGTGTGCTTGAGTGTGATGTTGTTATGCTACAGAATTACATGCTTATGACTTTGTAATAAAAAAAGGGGGCATTATTGGTGCTGGACCCTGTATAATGACAGGTATCCATCATTACAGTATTGTACAGAGTATTTCCAATGCAATAAAAATCCTCCGTGTCCTGCCTATTTATTCATCCTTCCCCCCACGCATCCCCTGGCAACCTCTGATCTTCTTACTGTCTCCATAGTTTTACCTTTTCCAGAATGTCGCATAGTTGGAATAATATAGTATATTGCTTTTTCTGATTGCTTTCTTTCACTTAGTAATATGCATTTAAGTCTTCTTCATGCCTTTCCATGGCTGGCTAGCTCATCACTTTTAGCACTGAATGGTATTCTACTCTCCGGATTTACTCCAGTTTATTTAGTCATCTACCAAAGGATATATTGATTGCTTCCAAGTTTTAGTAATTATGAATAAAACTCCTAGATATCCATGTGTAGGTTTTTGTGTGGACATAGTTTTCAGCTCTTTTGGGTCAATACCAAGCAGTGTGATTACTAGCTTGTATGGTAAGTGTGTATGTAATTTTGTAAGAAACTGACAAATTATCTTCCAAAGTGGTTGTACCATTTTGCACCCACACCAATAGTGAATGAGAGTACCCATAGCTCCACATCCTCACCAGCATTTGTGACTGGGGGTTTTGGTGTTGTGGTGTTGTATTTTGGTGTTGTGGTGTTTTGGATTTTGACCAATGAACATGTGTGAAAACTATCTCATTTTTTAAATTTGTAATTCCCTAATAACATATAATGTGGGCATCTCTTCATTTTCTTATTTGCCACTTAGATATCTTCTTTGGTGAAGCATCTGTAGCAATCTTTGGCCCAGATCTTTAAATGGGTCGTTTGCTTTCTCTTTGTTGAATTTTGAGTTATTTGTCTATTTTGGAAACAGTCCTTTATCAGATGTGTCTTTTGCAAATATTTGTGCCCAGCCTATGGCTTGTCTTCTCACTCTCCCAACATTGTCTTTGGCAGAACTGAAGGTTTTAATATTAACGAAGTTCTAGCTTAGCAAATTATATGCAGAATGGGACAAAAACAGGTTTACAGTTGTATATGAACCTCAAGAGTTTATTCTTCTATTATTTACTAACTGTTATATTATTTTTCCTTGTGAACAACTGTAAACCTACTTTTGCCCCACCCTGCATCTCATGGGTCGTGCCTTTGGTGTGATATCTAAGAAGTCCCCACCCTGCCCAAGGTCATCTAGGTTTTCTCCTGTGTTATCATTTAGGAGTTTTGTAGTTTTGCATTTCACATTTAGGTGTCTGTTCCATTTTGAGTTAATTTTTGTGAAGATGTAAGATCTGTGTCTCTAGACTCCTTCTTTTTTTTGGCATGAGGATGTCCTATTTTTCCAGCACCATTTATTAAAAAGATATCCTGTTTTTGCTCCATGGGCCATTGATACTTTGTCAATGATCAGCTGACGATGTTTATGTGGATCTACGTCTAGGTTCTCTATTCTCTTCCATTGATTTATGTGTCTGTTCTTTCACCAATACCGTAGTGTCTTGATGTTGTAGCTTAATAGTAATTCTTATGGGTAAGTATTGTCAGTCCTCTACCTTTGTTCTTCTCCTTCAATATTGTGTTGGCCCAGTCTGGGTTTTTCACCTCTCCATATCAACTTACACTCAGTTTCTCAATTGCCATAAACAACTTCCATCAAAATAAATAATGATGGGAGAAGAGATTCATAAAATAAAATAATAACCTATGAGTGCAACTGTTCAAATAAATAAACAACTGAACAAATAAATAAAAAATAAAGGAGACAGAAACACTTTTCCTTAATGGTAGAATACCCACTAATCAATACTGAAAAGAATGATGGAATTAGAAAGTGATGATTTGCTTCTATCCTAGGATCATTGCTAATTCAGCAAAATCGTCATGCATGCTAAAACAATTGGGTAAAAGTTTAATGAAGAAGAGGCAATTTACACAGTCCCCAGTATCCCCTCACAAATGGTTTCTTAATCACCAAGAGAAAATGATAACTTTACAGTGGATTAACGCCAGTAATACTATCTTAACCAAATAACATAAATGATGATAATGGGACAAACCAGGTGTCTCTTGATACCCTGGAAGGATGCAATGTCAGTTTTTTGTGTTCCTGTCAAAAATGTGTAACCTCAACACAATCATTAAATATTAGCCTACCCCAATTGAGGGACATTCTTCAAAACAACTTGTCCATACTCTTCCAAACTGTCAAAGCCAAGAAAGAAGAAAGAAGATTAAGGAACTCTTCCAGATTAAAAGAAACTTAAGAAACATAAAAACTAAATGTGATGTATGATCCTGATATGAAGGCTGAACCTGAAAAAAAACATAAGGGACATTATTGAAACAAGTGTCAAAATCTTAGTATGTAATATGAACCATGAATTAAATAATAGTTTTGTGTCTGTTAAATTTCCTAATTTTGAGCATTTTACTATGAATAAATAAGAAAAACTCTTAGGAAATATAAAATAAAACTTTGTGGATAAAAATGCATGATGTCTACAAAATTATCCTCAAATGGTTAAGAAAAATGTATACACGGCTATATACAGAAAAAGAGGATAGACGATAAAGTAGATGGAGCATTTGAAATGTATGTCAAGATTTAAAGAATGTGAGGAAAGGGTATGTAGAACTCTTTGTACTATTCTTGTAACTTTTCCCTAAGTATAAAATTAGATCAAAATATAAATTTTTAATGTAAAATTTGAAAGGTCACAACTTAGATATTGGAAGCTTTAATTATAGGAGAGAAAATCTGAATTCAACAACTATTATGTAAGGTAGATGAGATAAATCAGAATTCCTGAATTTGAGCTCAGCATTTGCACAGACTTCCAGTCTGCACAAACCTGGGCCAGAATAGGTTGTGTACGCGTATTCTCTGTGGACAGGATGAACAGATGTGGAGAACTGAACAGTAATTGAGCATGAACACAGATAGTTTGGGGGACCCAAATCAGGCAGAATGAAAATTTGACACAAATTGAACATTGTTGTTGCTACCTTCTTATTTCAAAAATGTCAACTACTGGAATCCAGCCCAAGTCCTCACTGTACCCACCACAAGGAGGAAGAAGAATTATAAACAACACATACTTTGATTTTTGCCTTGTATTGTTTTCTTTCCCTATTCACCTTACTAAACATAATAGTTATGAGACCTTGAGAAAATTACATACCTCCCTGGAGCTCAGATTTCCATATAAAACTGGGATAATGAAGTACGTTACGTTCAACTTGCCCAAGTGTTGTAGGAATCATAAATAAATGTGCATGAAAATCCATTAGTGCTCTAGCATGTAAGATATTATTTTGCTGACAGTAATCATTCTCAGTTTTCCCTGGGTTTTAGGCTATTTAAAATTCTACTCACTCTGTAGTGAGAAATGTTAGTAAGGGAAGCCAAGTCAAACATTTGTCAGGTGAGTACCAGCTTGGAGCCCGTACCAGCTATGTGAGTGACATGTTGCAAGTCACCTGCAATTGGCCATGAGGTCAGGTTAGAGAAGATAAGACAAACATTAACCACATTTAACTGTAGATTTTAAGAATGGGCATCAAGAATACAGTTCATAATAGCACAGTTATTGAAATGTGTGTGGAGAGTAGCCTGGTTTGAATGCTGTCCTAAGGAGAAGCTAGTTCACTGGTCCTCCTGCTGGAATGCATGCCCCATGAGGGCAGGAGTCTGTGTGCATTTTGTTCACTAATGTCTATCGAGCACCGACAATAGACTGGCATGTTTTTACACTTGATAAATATTGTTGGTTGATTGACATACACTTAAAGACTTTTTCAGAAACCTGAAGTGTTGTACTTTCTTTGATTTTTTAAAGATTTTATTTATTTACTTTTAGAAAGAGGAGAAGAGAGGGAGAAAGAGAAGGACAGAAACAGCAATGTGTGATTGCCTCTTGCACGCCCCCTACTGGGGACCTGGCCTGAAACCCAAGCATGTGCCCTAGACTGGGAATTGAACCAGCAATTCTTTGGTCCACAGGCTGGCACTCAGTCCACTGAGCCACACCAGCCAGGGCTTGATTTTTTAATTTATTTTTATATTTCCCCTACCTAAAAATTGTTCTGAGTCACAGAATATATATTCAAAGGCTTAAATTTAACTTGACTGTTAAGAAACACAGGCACACTAGGAAAAACATCCTTCATCTTAAGAAATAAGAACCCCTGGGTGTAAAAGCCATACTCCAAGAGGAAGGACAGTCATGGGGGTCAGCCACTAGAGGACGGTGTGGGCACACACGCTGCCAGACCCTCCAGAATGCCAAGAGGGACCTTGACAGACAGGCAGGAATGCTGCCAGGTTTCACTTCTCCAGCTTGTAGCCATGGGTAAGTCCCTCATGCAAAGTTTCACTCCCCCAAATAAAAACAGAATGAGCGCACAACCATAAAGAGTAGGTCATTGGCAGAGATGAAAGTCAGAAAAACTGTGTAAATGTCAATAGTCTTAAGAAGAATAAGATGCAGCTCAGCTGTTTTGTCAGCTGTCAGGACACCGTGAAAGTGTTGACACTGAATATATTTGACTCCAGCAATTCCTGCGAAGTAGGCTATAAGTTTCTAGCTGGCAATGAAATCGTGAAATGAGCTCAAGCACTAGGAGCTTGAGTCAAGCACATGAAATAGCAAGGGGTTGGGTTCAGAGTCATTTCTTGTCATGCAAACCAAATAAAAGGTAAGTTCTTTGAGAATTGTATCACCTATAAAGCTGCATGTACCAGAATCTGCAACAAAAAGACGTGATCACAACAGCAAATATCCGCTCTGTGGGTTGTTCACAATAAGAGAAGAAGCTTTCAGAAAGCAACCTTTCATGAGTGAGAGTTCAGTAAATTCAGACCCACTATTATTTCTTCAATGTTATCAATATAATGAAACATAAATATTTCTAAATGAGCTAAAACTATTGAAAATATTTTTTCAGGGCAATCTTTTTTTTAAGATTTTATTTTTAGGGAGAGGGGAAGGGAGGGAGAGAAACATCAACGTGTGAGAGTTACATTGATCGGTCGCCTCTTGCATACCCCAAGCTGGGGACCTGGACCACAAGCCAAGCATGTGCCCTTACTGAGAATCAAACCGGCAACCTTTTGGTTTGGAGGCTGGCACTCAGTCCACTAAGCCATTCCAGCCAGAGCAGAGCAATCGTTTGAATCTAGCAATTCATTGGCTTGGGTTTCTGAATTTTGAGCAATAATTCAATCTACATCTTTATTATTCTGAAGAAAGAACTTCTACTCATGGTAAATTCATGTGGATTCTCAGGCATTTTATAAAAACAAATATTTGACTTTCATTCAAAAAAATGTAAGTTTTTACTGTAAAACAGGTACTGTCTGTATTTAAAAAAGCAAAACACAATCTCCACCTTCCTGCCACTTACAGTCTAGTTGGTGGATACAAACAAGTAGAAGAGAACATTATAGTGGTCATACTATGATGGGGAAGTTCAAAGTAGTTTATGGGAAGCAGGTCGCAGGGTAGACTAGCCAGCCTCGCAATGGTGTGAGCACTTCAGAAGGAGTTCCATCTAAGCAGAGCCCCATGAGGGAGCCCCAGGGAAGAGAGGGAGGGCGGACAACAACTGGATGGGAAATAGCTCCTGGGAGGGCACCGTCCATTCAGTTTCCTCTTCTCTGTGACCCAGGTCTTGGACTGGATGACCTCTATGGTCCCATTCAACCTAACATTTCATAATGTTTTATCTGAATTTCCAGGTAAAATTTCATTGGAAAATAGAATTCAGTAACTTTGCTCTATAAACTAAGTTCACAAACCTCTGTCTTCAAATTATTTAAATTCTTCTTCCCTTAAAATCAGAGCTTTAATGAAGATGAGGAAGGTTCTAATTATAATATTCAAATATTGATATTTTGTCAAAGTAACTATGCAAAAAAGCCCTAGCTGGCATAGCTCAGTGGATTGAGTGCGGGCTGCGAACCAAAGCATCGTAGGTTCGATTCCCAGTCAGGGCACATGCCTGGGTTGCAGGCCATAGCCCCCAGCAACCACACATTGATGTTTCGCTCTCTCTCTTTCTTCCTCCCTTCCCTCTCTAAAAATAAATAAATAAAATGTTTAAAAGAATAACTATGCAAAAAAGATGCATTTGTATATACATGAACTTCCAATGTCTGAAATTATGGAAATGCTATATAATTTTTAATTTTTGACTTATAGCATATGTTAAACTGTCTTTCAAAGTATGTGTTGTTTTGTGTGTTTTTTTACCAATTTCACATAAAAGCCCAAATAAATTTCGATACAAGCCACCAGGTAGTGGTCAGTCATCGCCTTTAAGACCTCTGTCCCGAAGCTCTAGCTACACATCCTGCCTCGTGGCCTCTTCTAGTTGAATGCCAGGTCAATCCTTCAAAGTTGTCGGAGAAAGGTTATAAGAAAATTTAAGCCCTGGCTGGTGTAGCTCAGTGGATTGAGCGCAGGCTGCGAACCAAAGTGTCGCAGGTTCGACTCCCAGTCAGGGTACATGCCTGGGTTGCAGGCCACGACCCCCAGTAACCGCACATTCATGTTTCTCTCTCTCTCTCTCTCTCTCTTTCTCCCTCCCTTCCCTCTCTAAAACTAAATAAATAAAATCTTAAAAAAAAAGAAAATTTAGTTTTCATCTGCAGACTGGAAGTAAGAACAAGAGCACACCATGTTCCAAACTTCACTTCTCATTTGTTTCCATTTTTAAAAGACTTAAAATAATGAATTACTCTATGTAATGTGTAGCTCCTCCTTCTCATTCAGTTTCTTTTCCATCTGAGAAAGCACCTGGTTTGGATAATGATCTTGAGTTTCATCTATTAGTTTCATCATTGTTTGGTGCTCTTCTTTATTTAAAAATCACTTTAGGGACAAAGTCTTCACAGGCACATACGTGTTTCATTAATAAGTCCATGTAATGTTTTTAGCCAGAGCCAAGAGTTCAATGATTAATTCTAGATGTAGAACTCAAGGCTCCAGTACGTAGGCTGTGACCACAGCATAGGCCCCGAAACAAACACTACACACGACACAACCCTCATCAAATCTGGTTTCGTCGTAAAACACCGCCAGGATGAAGGCACCGACTTCCTTATTCTGGAGTCATTTGTTCAAGGAGACCCACGCACCTGCATGGTGACGTTAGAGTAGCTCGTTTAGTGGTTTTTTTTTATAAAGTCTTATCACCAGTGAAAGGTTCACTTCATCCCCCTTGATGTGGTGCCCTGAGGTTTCCAGGTTCCTGAACATAAGATTGGAGACAATCCTGAAAAAATTGCCACCACTTCATAAGTGCATGAGTTCTGATATGCTCCAGTTGCCAAGGAATTTATGAAAACCCATGCTTTCAGCCTTTTCATTTTTAGATAAATCTCTAGTGTTTCAGGTAAACTGATTTATTTTAGCAGGAAAGGACACTGCATAGTGATCTAAATCACTTGATTACCACATTGCCTTAAGAATGACTAACTTTCTGTAGACAAAATATAAATTGTAACTGTAATAAAGGTAAGCATTATTTAGATGCATTATATCATTGTATTGTAAATTTGAGATAATATATTTTAATCAAACTTAAAAATGAACATTGGCATAAAGGAACACTTAATTACCTGGCAATAGCAAATGAGATCTGGGCCCCAGTGGTTGTCAGCTGGTAAGTGCACAGTGTTTTAACTGGATCTCTGTAAACTCAGCAAGTCTGCACCTGACTCTGCATAGTCAGTTATTTCTGTTCATGCCTGAGATGACTTGTTTTTTAGCTCTAAGTCTTTGGAAACACAAATATAATTATTTGGAAAGAGTAAAAGTAATTTCATAGAGATATCTGTATATGGGTGGATTGAAACCAACTAACCATCCCAGGAAGGGAAGGGAGGTTGTTAAACCCCTTCGTGACTAAAAGGTAGGTACATTTTTGCCATTTGTGGCTAAAGATTTCTTTTGACTGTTACCACTAAAGACTTCCCCCCTTCCCCGCCCCCAACAAACACAGAAAAAAAAAACTTTAAAAGGTTAAAAATTTTTCAGACCAAGCTATTACTAAATTCTTTTGTAGTTTTACATTGTAAATACAACATGTTCACATGCATGTTACAGAAACATTTAAATATTTTTAATTTACCTGTTCCTACAGTTATTTATACTGTCTTCTCTTATTGAAGAGTTGCAAAAATAAAACAAAAACAAAAGCTGGTGGTTCTATAATGCAGCTCAGTGCAATCTGATAGCCTGCCCTTAGCTCTTACCAGACATATTCACCCTCCAAGGCCCTTTTTCCCATGCATTCTGGCCTGACAGGAGAATTTGCTCAGTGTTCTGGGCTACCAATACCAACCAATTGGAGCTGGCAAGAAAGGAAACTGGTGTGCCATCCCGCTAAGCTGCTGCATGTATGTACACCGACCTACCTTATGTTCTGCTGGATTTCTCTAATGGCTCCCTCCTGGTGCTGAGCTTTCCATCTGTTCTGAAGCCTGCCCTTCTGTTTGGTTATCTGCCCTTAAAGCAATTTCCCATCCAACACCTGACAATCTGGGGTTACAGCCAGACACAAGGGCATACACTGGTCTACTAGGCCTTACTACCAGGTACCCACTGGGTCTGTCCATATGGACACTTCATTTCACAGGAGACAGTACTAAAAGTCAGAGAAGGTAACATACCAGGTGGTTGCTTAAAATACCAAGTTATTTTTGGTTTTTCCTTAGTAAATAAGGAAAATCACTAATGAGCATCTGCTTAAGGGTTTTCTGGCACCAAAAGACTTTTGTTAAGATGCTCCTTGAGTTAAATCTCTTTAAGTTATATCAAGATCATCTACCTTTTCCATGAGTTTCCAAATCTTCGATTTTTTTTGCTCTTATCTCAACTCTTCACAAATTCTGTACATTCCTCCTAAGTTGTACCACTCAAAACTGAGCAATTTCTCTAGTAAATAAGAGCATTAGGGATAAATGCTCTTATTTATAAGAGCATTAGGAAGAAAAATATCTTTTATTTTATATAAGCTCTTTATTGAAATATATATTAAAAGGATATACAAATAGTAAGTGGACAGCTCTTTGAATTTTCCCAGAGTGAATACACGTATCTAATGGGCGCTCAGATCAAGAAACAAAACACGAACAGAACTCCAGGACCCCCTTTTTTCCCTCTTTCGGTCACCCTCTGCCCAAGGAAACCACTATACTTCTGAGCATAAACATAAATACAAATGTGGTTTTGATATTCTAAATAGAACAATATAATTGGTTCTTTCATGTTTGCTTTCTTTTTCTCAACTTCCTGGCTGCAAAGTTTATCCATATGACTACATGTAGTTGCATTTCAGTAATTTTCATTGCTATGCAGTATTCAACTATATAAATGTACCAAATGTTTTTAAAAAGATATCCAGGCCACCATAGATGCACAAGTGAATAATATCTAGTTTGGGGCCAATTACAAATGTGTCTTTTGGAGTGCATAAAGTAATCATTTTTGATGAGTATTTCACCTAGGAGTGACATTGGTGGGTCATAGGGTATGCTTATGTTCAACTCTTGCAGTTACATTTTTGGGAAGATTATTTGTTTTTCTACTCTAGTGCCATTCTTGTGTGATGGATGATTATTGTATTCCTCTGAGGCCATTCTCCAGCAGAAAACAGCTTTTAACGAGCACAGATGCTTGCATCACTGTCGGCAGGAAAACGAGGCTCTACCCATCAAGAAAGGGCTCACTTAGTTGTAGAAAGGAAGATTTGCTAGTAGCAAGTCTGAGTTGCTGCTCCTTGTTTCCGAAATAGGATAAGAAGTTCTTGCCGCTAAATGGAGGGTGAAGACATCCACAAGAATTAAACAGTGAGACACTGTCAGTAAAGGCCCTGGAAATTGTATAAAATCAGACATTGTTTAAGTCAGACTGGGTAGTTGTGATTGTCAAAAAGATTGTTACTGGTGTTGAAGTCAGATAGATAAATGTGCACAACTGGCAACTTGCTTGTTGTTACCAGTGAGGTTGGTAAGAACAAGGAGGGAGCTGTCAAGGTCAAGTCACTGACCTTCGGCCATGGATCAAGCTGGAACTCCTGAGAGGACCAGGAGAACCTGGTGGAAGCCTGTTGCTTTAAGGTTCTAAGCCCAGCAGGATCATGCTGAATTATATGTGTAAGGTTGGTTTCAAATAGCAAAATCACAAAATTTATTCCTGACGCAACCCTTCTCCGTGACCACACTCTGTGTAACCTTTCCCTGCCAAAGCCTCACTTTCTCCTTCTGGCCTTCCATTTGCACTAGCTCCATTTCCAGACGCGCTGCTGGGTCTACCGTCTCCTGGTCTCCTACGGTGTCTGATGAGCTACTTCATATTTGTCATCTCCTGATTGGCCATTTCTATCTTGCCCCCCTCCCACATACACAATAATAATAAATTCCCTTCTTCATTTAATAGGCCCTACTATGTGCCAGGAATGTGTCTAAACACTAAATGGCTCTGACTCCTTGGAGCTTAGACACACCTTAGTTTGACTGAGGGAGAAGGGCAGGGTGCAAACCACTATCGGTCTGTCTTTGGGAGAACGAGGCAGTCAGAACAGAAGGCAGACCCTCAGCGCCTTGAGTAAGTTGGTTTCCATAGCCCTGGATGCTGGGTATTGAGTTCCAGACTCCTAGCATCTAACACTCTGAAGAGATCGAGAAAAGGCCATGACCACACAGAACACACCTTCCCCACCACTTTCTCCTTTGATTTTGCCAATTGTCCCCCGAGGCTACCAGCACTGAAAATGAGGACAGTGTTTATGACAACTTTCCCAAGAAAGAAGGGGCTTCCTGCACCCTTGCTCCCTGGCTGGTAGCCTCCCTCTGCCAGAATTAAGTGCACCAGGGGTAGGATCCTCGTGTGTCCTGATGTAGGGTGTCAGATAGAAATGCTTGTCTTTCAGCTTGTCGAGACTTCGGTGCTCAGAGACTAACACAAGATAAACAACATGCTTTAATAGATGGGGTTTTTTTGTTGTTTGTTTTAAACAATCCATTTCTGCCTACACATGGCACACACCCCACTTACATTTCCCATTTTCAAAATGTAGAAGTCACTCGTGTATTTGCAATTTAAGGAGGAATGGTTAAAAAATTCAGTCACAGGATGAAGTGTTAATTGGACAGAATAAAACAGTTATAGGTCCTGAGGAGGGAAACGCCATGTGAAAGACACTATGAAGTATCTGTACACAGTTTCCTGATAGGCTTGGAGTATTTTGGCTCGTGAGGACCACGGGTTCAGAAGGTGATCACCTATTCCATTCCATTACTTTATAGGAAATTATGGCCTCCAAAACATTGTAAGTTTCTACAGTCAAGATGTAGCAAAATCATGAGTCCAGATTTTTCCGTCGAGTTTATCGCTCTGCCCACTGATAGGTGTGCTTTCCTGAAAAACCCTCTTTGGCTTATTGCTTGCTGTTGTAAACATTTTTAAATGTTTCAGAGCTGTTCGTTTTACTGAGACCGTAGTGAACATAAGTGAATATTTTTTTCAAGATGTGGACTCTCACTGGTAGGGACATTTGGGGGATATTATTAATATTCAGTGGAATCGACATAAAAGATGAAGGAAATTGGGCTAAATCTATATTGGTCCGGCAATATTATCTGTAATTTCAGAAGTTTCCAAATTCCTTCCATGTTTCCTTATGATTTTTCCCCCTAAGAATGAAACTCAGACAAATATACAGGTAATAAAGAAATCTGGTTATTTTTATGTAGTTACAATCACAGAGCATCAAAGGTAAAAAGAAAACAACAGCTATACTTCAGGAAATTTGATTTTTACAGGAAAGGTACTGTGGAACGTTCTAGTTGGAATAACCCTTGCCCATGGAATTTTCTGAGTACTCGACAAACTTACCCCAGGATCTCTCACAGAAGGACACGGGTATCTAGCCAGAAAAATAGTTTCAGTAGCTATATTAAATTTATTAAAACTAGAAATCATATATATATGAAGTCATCTTAGATGGAACATTTCTGTCCTTTTCCTTGTAATCGGATATTATTGTATTACACCCCTAATTCTCTTTAGAGCTACTCGGCTTTTAGTATGTAACCAATTAAAATTCATTAGTCTGTCATGCCCTGGCTGGCATAACTCAGTGGATTGAGCGCGGGCTGCGAACCAAAGTGTCGCAGGTTCAATTCCCAGTCAGGGCACATGCCTGGGTTGCAGGCCACGGCCCCCAGCAACTGCACATTGATGTTTCTCTCTCTCTTTCTCCCTCCCTTCCCTCTCTGAAAATAAATAAAATCTTTAAAAAATAAAAAATAAAATTCATTAGTGTGTCCAAGAATTCTGCCATAGGTCATGTTGGAAATTTATTAGAAAAATCTGGAAATTGTGCTCAAAAGCAGAAGAGCTGTGTTATATATTGAGAGACTAAATGCTTTGGATACTGAAGTTTCCCAGAATTCAAAGGAGGCAGAAATTAAAGGAATCTTGGTGATAAAGCAAGGAGCCACTATTGACTTTTCCTTACAGCATTAGTTATGTAAAACCAACAGGCTGAAAGGGAAAGAAATAGAGACGGCTTCCTAAAGTGGACACATTTTGTTCATATGTTATAGGTTTTTCTGTGCATCACTTTGTGTCTTCAAGAAAGAAAACGTCCATGAACCTCTATTAAAACAAGAAGTGACTAAGGCATGTCTGATAGATTCCTATAGGCAACTGGTAAGCTAAGAATGGGAAGAGCAGGATCTGGCCTAGAAAACCTCGTTTCGTTTGCTTCTGCAAAACCCTGATCTTCACACTAACTGCCAGATCCCACTGACCTCATGGCTGGGGACTGCAGCCCCGTTGAGGCTCCTGGGTTTATTGTCTGCACCCCTAGACTCAGAATATTTTAGGGGCTCCAGGCACCACTCCGCGAAGCTAGCATAACTGTTACCAAAACTGGGGCAGAGGTGGAAAACGGTAACAACGTTACATGTACTTTCTCCTAAAAGTGATACGATCGTGTAACAAACTACAGTAGTAACAACAGTAAAGATGGCACAATACACATTGATTCATTTTATATTGAAACCAACAGCAGCTTCCCTCCACAATTAGGGGTAACTTTCAAGACAGTTCTGATTGGTTGAATTAAGGGACCGCAGGTATGGTTTTTTGTTTTGTTTTGTTTTAATATTAATGGTAACTAAAACACAGCATTCAAAAGTCCAGAAGCTTTCATCCTATAGTCAAAACATCCCTGCACTTAACTTGCCATTTTTATGACTTGAGCCAACTTTTAATGCCTCATTTTTGTTGGGCTCTTCAAGATACAATTGCAGATGATTAGTGACCCTGTGTCACAACATCAGAAAGACCGTTAGGGGACTTGACTTTCTCAGCGGGGCCCCAGGCCCAGCGGTGGCGGAGCGCGGCCCCGACACCCCCGCAGACCGGGGTGCGTCTGCGCCCCGCGGACCCAGCCCAGCCTGCGGCGCCCGGCGCCCGCTGTCAGGTGTCGCCGCGGGCAAGCGCTGTTATTTCTGCGGGCGGGACTGGCGGGGGTGCGGGGTGACATAGCAGCCGCCTTCTCCTCCAGGTTCTTGGCGGCTGAAGACCGGGCCTCCCGCGCTGACAGCGGGCCCCGGGGGACCCCGGGCCACGCTTGCACGAGGGTCGCCCCGGCACCCGCGCGAGCCCCGCGCGCCGACTTCTCGCGAGGTTTCCCCACCCCCTCACCCGCCCCTCCGGGCTCCCGAGCAGGCTGCGCCCGCTATGGCTGCGCTGAGGAGGCTCTTCTGGCCGCCGCCTCGGCTCCCGCCTACTCCCTCTCCGCACCACCCGCTCCCCGGGCCTTGGGGGCGCCCTGTGAGCACAGCCGCCGGCCCTCCCGGCCGGCCCACCTCCGGCCGCGAGGAGGAGGAGGAGGCGGCTGTGGCTGGGGCGGCGCGGAGGCGGCGGCGGCGCTGGGGGGAGCTGAGCATCGCGGCGGCCGCCGGCGGGAGTCTGGTCGGCCTCGTGTGCTACCAGCTGTACGGGGACCCCAGGCCCGACTCCACGCGGGCGCCCACCCCCGGGCGCCCCTCCGAGAGCGCGGACGCGGAGCTGGAGGACGCGCCCCGCGGACGGGGGCTGCTCCCCATCCCGGTCGCCGCTGCCAAGGAGACGGTAGGTGCGCGTGCGCGCGCGCGCGCCGCTCTTACCCGCAGGTGACGTCCGAGGGCTGGGCCGACAGGTGTTGGCGCCACCTGGGTGCGGGGCGGTGCGGGGCGACAGCCACTCGCGGTGTGACCGTGGCCGTGAGCCCCCGTGACGTCGGAGGCTGTCGCAGTGTGAGCCCGGCGGCCGCGGGTGGGGACCTCCGGGGACCGAGACCGAGACCGAGACCTCGGCCCAGCGGCCTCGGGTGTGTGTGCGCCCAGATGCTGGGAAGACGGATGATGCTATCAGGATGTGTGAGAACCTCAAAGGTCGCTGCTACCACCTATCAACGGACAGCCCAGACCAGAACAGAGCAAAACAAAAGCCCAAGGAAGAAGTCAAGGGCATGACAGGCAGAAAGTGGAGGGTTGCATTTGTTGCAGGAAAGATCTCCCGAGCCGAGCTGGGCAGCAGCAGATGATCCAGGAGGTGGTGTCAGGTCCCAAAAGACGTTAATGTATGGAAGTGTATTAGTCATAACTGTGTGGCCTCCGTAGTATTATAGGTCAGGAAGAATAAAGATATCAGATTGGAGAAGAAAAAGAAAAAAAAAACTGTTCAAAAAGATTATATCCCACCCACCCCCAAAAGCAGAATCTCTTAAGTAAGGGACAAGTGAGAAAGAAGGTGGATAGGACAGCAAAAGCAGGAAACTGAGTGAGGCTAACTGCCACAGAGGAAGTTCAGATGAAAATGTTCAAATATCATTATGTCCTTCACATAAGGTAAACATGAGTATAAATAAGGCAAGACTAAGTCCTTTTGTTACAGCAATATATTTAGTAGTCACGTAAATGACCAGGAAAATCGCCTAGGGATATTTTCCCTGCAAGACTAGAAGCGTGTGAAAGGCTTAGAGGACAATAATTTAGAAAAGAGGCAACTATTCTATTTTAACTTTAATAAAATGTATGTACTCTTTATTCTTTGCCCAGATGGACAGTAGTGATCTGATGCTGTCAGTGCCTCATTTCTTTGGGTGGAGGTTGTTGATGCATTTAGGTCAGGGAATCTACTTTGTGGACTTTCCAGCAGCAAATTACATTAAGTACTTTTCTACAATGAATACTTAAAATCCTAGCAAATGCCTTCAACCTCTGTGCCCCCAACCCTCACACACGTATGTACATACATTAAACTTGTGGCCTGATTTATTGACCGAGACGGAACTTCTAACCAACCACAGTTGGTTTGGGGGCAGAATAGGAACATAGGAAACAACCAAATAATAGTGTTTTATTTTCTTCTTTTTAAAAAGTTAGTTTACTTTTAAAGTTGAGAGACAGTCTCCTGCAGTTTTTAAAAGACACACTCAGAATGCCCAGACTCTGGCTCCACCACTCACCGATTGTATCTGATTGTATCCGTACTTAACCTCCCAATGCCTGTTTCCTCACCCGTACAAGGAGATTGATAGTGTCTTCCTTGTAGAGTTAGGAGAATTAAATGAGATAATATATTTTTAAAAAGAATGGTACCCTGGCATGTAGTGAGCACTCAATCAATTTGTTTTACTTGTTTCATTCATTTATGTACTTACGGATCTATTCACTTACATTATTATTGCTTATTTACGAAAATACCTGTACATAGTTTTAGAAGTCAGCTAATATTAAAGTCCCGTGTCTTACCCTTTCCAAGTCTCCAGTTATACATTCTGATCATTGTTTCTTTTGTATTTGACCTTTTTCTTCCTCTGAAAACTTCTCTTTATAATCTCTTTAAGAGAGCCTGAAAGAGACAATCTCAGAAGGGATCACCTTCTCTTTATCCCTGGTGTTTGAAAACTTCACAATGATGAGCATTGGTGTGGGCATTTTTTCATTTACCGTGCTAGGTACCAGAGGGCCCTTTCTGTATGGAAATTCATGTCTGAAATTTCTGTATTCTTTTCTTGTATTATTTCTTTGACAATTTTCTCTTCTCTTTCTCTGTTTTCTTTTTCTGAAACCTCTTTTAGTCTGGTGACATCACCTGACAGATCCTAATCTAATTCCAATTTTTCTTATATACAAGCTACTTAATCTTTTTGTTGGTTTGTTTTTATGGCAGGTATCTTTATCTTCAGAGATGACTTTATCTTCTAACTTTTCTATTGAATGTTTTATATCTCAGTTATCCAAATTTTTTTAAATTCCAAGAACTCTTCTGTGTTCTGTGCTGTTTGGTGTTACAATATTCTGTTTTGTTTTATGGCTACTCCATTTCTCTTTTTACTATAAGGATATGAATTACAGTTTTGCTTTTAAATTGCCTTCTGCTCCGTGCATTGTGTTTTTTTTTTTTTCCAAAACGGCCTTGAACGTTTTTTATGTTTGATTTTCTATGCTTTTATTTTCATTTTGGAGGTTTTCCCCACATATCTGTGGTTGTTGCCTATCTCTATTTGAGAGCACTCCGAAGCTGTTTGTACAGGAGTGTTGCTTGTGTGTGTGTGTGTGTGTGTGTGTGTGAGAGAGAGAGAGAGAGAGAGAGAGAGAGAGAGAGAAAGAGATCTGGGCTTTTCCTGAGAGTAGCATCCAAATTTGAATATTTTATAAATCTTTTTCTTTGTTGTCATTGAGCTTCTCCCAAGAAGGAGAGGTGGGAGGCACGGCCATCTGTACAGAGGCATACATGCAGAAGAGTGTGGGAACTGGTGTTGGGAGAGTGTCCAGTGACGTATTGTACTTGCATATTGTTTTCTGATCCTCTGTTTCCAGCCCTACAGCTCTCTCTGCCAGCACAGGTCCTTGTGTTCCGAAGGCCTTCTCCTCTCTGAGCTCTGTCGCCCAAATTAGCTCACCTCCATCTGTATCCTTCACAGCACCCAGGCTGTGCCGCTGCTCCCTCGGTCGATTATCACCCCTCCGTCGCTTCAGGTTTATGAGAATTTGATGAATGCTCTTGAGTGTTTTGGTCTCCTCTCCTTTTCTCTTTCTTAGTTCTTGTATGTTTATACTTTTTTTTTTTAGAAAATCCATTGTGATTTTAATGTGGTTTTGGGAGGAACAGGTTGAGAGAAACTCATAAGGTCCATCTGCCATTTTTCAGAAATATTTTAAACCTGTGTTGCCCCTTCATTTATTAGGCTTATTTGATTTTCCTGAAGTGGTAGAAATGATTTCTTTTGATGTTTAAAACTATTACTAAGAACCCTTGATTTATTAAAGCCTCTTTTAAGTGAGCAGCATATCATATTGAACGTAGCCTAGCATATAAACTAGCCTGTGTGTGTGATGAGACTAAGTTAACCGATAGCAGCGTGCAGCACTGACCTACAGACACGCAGGTCTGTTACCATAGCCTGGAAGGTTTTCACTTCAGAGACATTGCCCGTCATCTTCCAGAGGCCTTCCTGGCTCTGTCGTATACTTCCAGATGAGAGCTTTGTGCAGCTATTTGGAAACTGTCTGTCTTCTCTGCTTGTCTCAGCCCTTTAGGGAGAGGTGTTGTGTTGGTTTTGACCACCTTTGCATCATCTGATCATTGCCTGGTCTGGGGCGTGGCCTTGATAAATACTGTCAAATTGATGAACTTATACTAAGTAGTTGTGTGGGACATGCACATTGAAAAGGCACAACAATATTCTGTGAAAATTAATGGTTTTAATATTTTGTTTAGCTAACGTAGTTATTTTCAGCATTAGAATTGGGAAAACTTCAGTTAAGGTCAAAATTCCAGGCTTTGGGAAGCCAAATCACATGACACTGTGTTTATTTTAATTGTGCAAGTTTGGCTTGCCAACTTTTTTTTTGTAAGCATGACCTTGAATGTTATTAATATTATAAGGAAATGTTGAAAAGATTCTGTTTAGAACTTTACAGTTTTAGTCTTCAAGTATTATTTTTATTTGTGGAAAAAATTTTTGTCCTGTAACTGCCTTTTTGTTTCAGGTCCAGAATTAATCTTCTAGACTGCTTAACACACTTTAATCCACTGTTTTACTTATTATATAGACCACATGATATTTTTTTAAGTATTTTCTTTTTCTTTTTTTAATATTTTATTTATTTTTTTTAGAGAGGGAAGGGAGGGAGATAGAGAAACATCAATGTGCGGTTGCTAGGGGCCGTGGCCTGCAACCCAGACATATACTCTGACTGGGAATCAAACCTGCGACACTTTGGTTTGCAGCCCGCGCTCAATCCACTGAGCTACGCCAGCCAGGGCTTCACATGATATATTTTATGATTCGTTTATCTGAAGAAGCTTTTAGCAACTTAATTTAGTTTTACTCTCAGGTGAAAAACAGAATAATATTTGTATTTCTTTTGCATATTTCTGTAATACCTGCCAATAATCATGCATTTTAAGCTTCTTTCACTTTATATCTTTTCCAGCTTCTTTTTTAAGGTAGCACATTTTGAGACATGAGGTTATACTTATTCTTTGCAGAATATTGAAGATATGCTAGATGTGTAAATATAGAAAAGTCCTAATTTTTATAGAGTGAGGAAAGTGACATAGATGTGAGACTGAAGATAGGCGAACTCTGTGTAGAATAACATTGTTGTACAAGAAGCTAAACTAGGTGATCCTCTTTGGCCTGACCAAGGTGTAGATTCACATACAACAATTTGAGTGTAGAGTTTTTTCCAAGTAAATCACAGAATAAAATTTGGATGAATTTGGAAATAATATTCCTTTTTTTGGTTATACAAAACCAGGAATTATAGAAATGCATGCATTTCTGGGTTGCAATGAAAGCTAGCTGCAGCATTTTATGGATATCTTTTTATTCAGATTCCACAGAAGGAATCTGGAAATGAAACTGTTATGACCTTGAACCTAAATTTTAAAAAATTCTCCTCTGTAATTCTCCTCTGAGACTTAGAAATGGTCAAATAATGCATAGCGATCAGTTTGAATGAAGGTATAAAACAGGTTTTCCCCCCTTGGTCTACGTAATTTCCACATTAAAAAAGTAAGTAAAAACACTGAATTGTATTTTGAATTGGAATTCAGGTAATAGTAGTTGGGTTTAATGTAACTTGCTAATTGAGTGTCATGTTCTCACATATAATTCTGTTTATATAATTTTGGGCTGGACTGTTTATGAGTACTAAGTGTAGTGGCACTGTTATTGATTGAATATATAATTTATCTTTAGTAATTTTTGAAAATGAATGCTACTTTTAACTTAATGATTAAAGAAGACACTTTGGGATTATTAAAACAATTACATTAACCCTAAATGGATGAAACTTCTTTGAAGGAAGTTTCATTTATCCCCCTTTAGCACAAAAGCTTTGTATTTATAGATTTTAATAAATTCTTTTTTAGTGACAAAATGAATGAATTCTTCATCCAGAAATAAATTGTAATATTTTTATTATTATAGTTCTTTAGCAATCTTGCTTTTACAAAATCATCTCATCCATGTTTTAAAGGGAAGTGACAGTGCAGCAGTGAGCAGTTGCTGGGTTGGAAAGAGATTTGGGAGGTAGGATCAACAGGATTGTTGTTATTGCTTAGATTTCAGGGAGAGGGAGATGGAAGAGTCTAGGATGATATTCAGATTTTCGTCTTGGGCTGCTGGGTGGATCGTGCAGCAGTGCACTGAGACTGGGCCCTCAGAGAATCAAGTTGGAGGTTAGTGGGCATGGATGGTGTTTTTTCAGTTTGCGCAATGGATCAAGGTGTCTTTTGAACAGCTGAAGTGAATTCCAGGTGGATACATAGGTCAGAAGCTCAGAAGAGAGATCTGTACTATAGGAATAGACTTGGGAAAACATCAACTGTTAAAAGTCATGGAATGGATGCCATTGTTCAGAATATGTAAAACAACAAGAGAAAGGCACCTAAGAAGAGAGCCCTGGTCAGCATCAGTGATTTAAAAGACTGGCAGAGGAATGGACCGCTGTAAAAAGCTGAGAAAGTAAAAAGAAAGAAAGGCACAAGAAAGCCAGGAGAGTCATGGAAGCCAACAAAAGTTGGTACATCAGACATGAAGCAGTCAGTTACAGTGACCACTGCCAGAGGAGGGGAACTGAGATAAGAAATAAAAAGGGTTGAGTTTAGCTGTGAGGAGACCGTGGTGATCTTGATGAGATCTTGGAAGTGATGATCAGATAGTGGGGTGCGTGGGGAGTAAAGAAAAGAAAACTTGAGGCAGACAAGATAAGATGACAGCCTTTCATGAATTTGGCCATGAAGGGGAGGAGACAGGGCTGTAGCTTAGGGGACATAGAACCGATTCATTCATTCCCTCCTTCCATCCTTCCTTCTAGATGAAAGACCCTCACATATGTTTAAGTGCTAAAAGAATGAAGAGGAACACTAAGCCCAAAGGAAAGAGGATTATTTATTTGTCAAGGACCCAGGTGGAGATGGGAGATGAAAGTGAAAGCACAGGGAAGGGGTTAATTTTAGAAAATGGGAGCAATGCCATTTTCAGCCTAATAGGAGGAAGGATGGGAGGAAGCAGACAGTGTACATTCTTACTGATAACTAGTTGAAGGAGTTCTTGCCTGATGGTGTTTATTTTCTCTGTGAACTAGAGAGAAGATAATAGAAATTTGTGGAGATTTAGGGGAGAGTGGAGAATTGAAATAGCTATTAAAAATTTAAAAACCATGAGATCTTTTAATTTGCTTCTATTTTGTATTTTCAGGATTAAATATGAGTTTTTAAATGATAAAGTGAATTTTTAGCTTGCTCATAAAATGTAATTTGTCAATGAATATTTTTACATGGTCACAACTTTTGCTGTTCAAATTCTTGTTTATATTATACCTCTTTTTGAGATGTGTAAACCTTGGTAATATGATCCAATTAGTACTTTTTTTTTTACCCATGATGTAATATTTAACTTATACAGGAAATACACCAGACTTATACTACAGATTTTACTCTTTTGTTAAAACTTGATAGGCAAGTTTAAACTGGAGAATGTTAGTTCTCACTGATCTTTTGTAACTGTTGTGCCTAACACTGAGAATTTGAGTAATTTTATTTTGTGTTGTGTAATCACTTTTGTGTTGGAGAAAAGTGTATTTTAAAAAATCAAACAAGTTCTATTTATGGCATTATTTATCTAGCATGTAAGACAATGCCTAATCATTTGTGTACCACACAGAATTTTCTGAATATATTACTTTTTCACCTTCCACTTTCTGTAACCCTTACTCCTTTATTTTCTCATGTGTTTTTGGATTATATAAACTAAGTAAATGTGGAACTTTAGAGCTATCATTTAATTGACTAGCATCACGAATGTTTGCTCATTAAAGAATTGTGTTTTTCTAAATTGGGAAAGTAGAATATTCATTTTCTCCTTGTTCCTCCATTCACTAAATTGCCTTTTAACCATTTTAATAATCAACTCTGCCCTCAGAATTTAGACATAGGGAGTGTATATAAAAGAATTTCATATAATTCCATTTTTTTTTCTGCTTTCTGATATGGATGATATTTATCCAATTGATGCTGTAAGTATTGACTAGGTAAAATATTTGGATTATCTCTTTCTCTGGAAGGAATATAATGTATTGTCCAAACTGCTTGCAGCAATTCAAAGAGTATTTTCTGATAGGCTTCACATGGTATCAGAAAGGCTCTCGTAGATTACGTCCAGTTTAAGCCAGCTCCAGCCTGGTACTTCTGTTCAAACAGGATCACTTAAACTTCTTACAACCACTTTAAAGTTATTTTCTAATAACTTTCTAAATCTAAAGATGGAACATGATTACTAATTCTCTGTAACCATACAAGCACATTTACACATTGTTCCAGGAGGTGAAGCAAGGGTTTGAGATGTCACTGCCATCAAGATCATGATGGAATAATAAGGACAGCAGGAGGCAGCTTTCGAATGGAGGGCTCGTGGTGAAGGGAGATCAGTGTGACTTGAACTTCCACCATTCACTCTCGCTTCTCACATGGCTTCCTCGAGACTGTTTCCTGTCCTAGTAAGTAGGTCACAGCAGGATTTTATGTCCTCATTGTGTGAATACAGCCTCAGGACCCGCCTGGTCCAGCGCTGTGCAGATGTTCTAACACACATGCCTGTCGTGTTCTCTTCTGGTCTGCCGCCCTGGTGAGTCCCTGGTCATTGTTAAACTCAGGGAGGAGTTTTGATTCAAGTCTTTTATGACACAGACTTAAAGGCAAGACACCCTATTTAGGGAGTAAAGTTAGAGTCTATACTTCATATTGGATCAGTATTCTAAATATTATCCTGACTACTCTTCAGATGTAACTGAAGAGGCACTTAGTAATCTGGAAGATACTTTTGAGGAAACCACAAAGAATGTAATATAGGAAATGGCAGATGTTAAGGAGAGTCTATGAGACATGGAAATTAGACTGAGAGGGTCTAAAATTCATCTGTTAGGGATTCCAGACTAGGAGAGTAGAGAGAATGAGAGAGGCAGTGCACTGGGCAGTAATGGCCGAACAGTTCTCAGAGAGGAGCAAAGACATTAGTCCTCAGATTTGGGAAATGTAAACAGTCCTGAACAGGATAAATAAAAATAAATCTGTATGTAGTCAGATTATTGTGAAACTGTCGAATCAAAGACAGAGCAGAATCCCTCAAAGGGATAGGTGTTGGCCTGACTGAAGACTAATCTGTGGTAATGGATAGAAGGCAGAAAGTAATAGACTGTATCTTCAAAAGGCTGAGAGAAAATAACTACCAAAATAGATTTCTATACCTAAGAAAATTATAATTTAGGAATAAGAACAAAATAAATTTATTTTCCTAAGTTTGAGAGAGTTTACCAGTGTTAGACCATCATTAAAAGAACTATCAAAAGGTAAACTATAGAGAGTATCAGGAAGAAATGAACCTAAAAAGAAGGGGGAAATTCAAGAAGCAATGGTGAATGAAGAAATTGGTAAAAATGGACTAGTTTTTAAACAGTAACTATATGTTACAACAATATTACTATTTTGAAAGGAGTTAAAATAAGGTGGTTTTCAAGTGTTGAACAACAATGATATGCAAGACAGTAGGGCTTGGGTAGAGTTAGAATGCTATGAGGGAAACAAAAATACATGCCTACTTCATTACACAATAATCCACGTGTATTAGAGTTTTAAATGTGATAAGTGAAACTTTAAGATATTTAGAGGAATATATATGAAAATAAAATTTTGACCCTAAAGGGGGGATTTTCAAAACAAGACAAAAGTACAATCTAGAATGGTAGACACTGCTACATTTCACTTTATTACAACAAAAATATCTAATAAAACACAAAGAAGTCTTGGAATGGAAGAAGATACTTATACATTATAGCACTTTTAAGGAATAAGTATCTACAATATATCACGATGATCTACAAATCAATAATAAAAAAGACAAATAATAGAAAAATGGACAAAGGGTCTAAACAGGCAATTCAAAGGAAATATATTGAAAAGACCAATAAATAGACCAATAAACAAATATATTGAAAAGACCAATAAAAAGATGCTCAACCTTTCTAATTATAGGGAAATACTATTGTAACCACAGTAAAGCACCATTTCTTACTAATTGTATTGGTAAATTTGTAAATAATGATAATAATATGGGCGATGACGTGGAATAACAAAATTCTTATATTCTCGGGGTAGGGGTACAAATCTTTAGAAAATAGATTGACATTATGTGTTAAATTGAAGGTTCCTGTGCCTCATCACTCTGAAATCCTATCTGGATATATACCCTTGAGAAACTGAACCATGTGCTCATTTAGCAGCCCTTTTCCATGTCCCTGATACCTCGATTTCTCATCCCACTAAAGCTATTCCAAAGTCCTGCATTCCCCTGTGCCTGAAGCACACCTCACCTATCTCAAGCAAATGACCTCCGTTTTGAATTTGATAGTAAATTCATAATATGTAAAAGCTAGATTAGACCATCAAAGAAGTAAATTATAAAGTAAGAGAAGAGGGCCAAGCACTGGCCACAGGACGCTGTGTAGATGAGAAGTATCAGCAGTAGTATTGAAAAGGAACTGCCAGAGGAGTCGGACAAAAGCCAGGACAGTGTGACCTTGGAAACTGAGAAAAATTATTTCAAGGAGAGGAGAGTTATCAACAGCGTCAAATGCTGTGAGATGAAAACTGAGAATTGACCTTTGGGTTTAGAAACAAGGAGGTCATGGATGACCTTGACAAGCAGCTTCAGCGGAGGGGTAGAGGAGGGAACCTGCTGAAGTAGAGGAAATCAGAGACAGGAAATGTAGGCAGCTCTCCGCAGTAGCTTGTACAGAGCGGGAGAGGAATGGTGTGGAAACCCCTATCATGTAAGCTACTGTTACAATACAGGGGACACTTTAAAATCATAAACGATCAGTTACTCTCTTTTTTTCTGTTTTACTACTTTCTCTTTCTATTTGATCTCAACCAGGAAAGTACTATCAGCTGAACTTCAGCCACATGTATTTCCACATAGAAGCATTTACTAAGCATCAGGACATTTCACCTACAATACTTAGGGATTTTCCTGCACTGGGAATTTGATGTTTAACCTTTCGACCACCCAGCAAGCAAAGAAACTGTTACTCCTTTTATCTTCATAGAAGCTTTTAAATAAGCCTGAAGCCATTTGACAAAGCCAAGTAAAATACTTCCATGAACATTTTGTTGGCTAGAGTAAAAAATAGATGTGAATAAAATCTCATGTGCATCTCTCTCATAAGATTTTTGCCCACAAAATATAAAATAAAAATCCTTTTTTGTGTTTTACAAAATGTTGGCACAGTTGCCAATATCTGGGTGTAAAATTCTAAACTTCCTGCATGTAATCAAGTAAAATTTCATTTTTTACTTAAAAAAATTAGTATTGATTTAATACAAAACAAATGCTTTTAACAATTAACTAGCAAGGATGAGTAATCGAAATAATTTTGGTTGATACAAATGGTGTGAAATAATTTTGGTTGATACAAATGATGTTTATTTTTCCTTCTTCCATTTTTCATTTTCACGTCTCTGCTTCTTGGCTGCTAAGAGGTAATGCATTATACAGTGTTTAGATAATTGATATAATTGTTTCAAGTTACCTCTTTAGGGTATTATCAGCTTGTAGGAATCAGTTTCTCTAATTGTCAAGTTGAGAATCCTTTATCTGGCATTTAATCTTGCCTCCCTGGGAAAACCAGACCTTACCACAGAGTAAATTTTCAAATTGCTGACCTGAAGTAACGTGACACTGTCCCTTGGCAGTGAACCTCTGCTTTCTGTTATTCTTAGGAAGGATAATGATTTACTCTGTTGCCTGACGGCCCTAGTTTCACTACCTTAAGCAGTGACATCTAAGTGCTAGTGACAGAGGTCTTGAGTTTAGAAATTTCAGAGAATGTGACTTCATTGAGACATATTTTTACTTCCTTTGGAAAGATGAGATAATTTTTAAAAAAGTAACTTTTATAATTTCTACCACTTCTTAAGCCACTGATCTAGCATGATTTAGAAGATTTAAAACGTATCTGAAATGGATCCTTACCTACCATATTTTTCAGACCATAAGGCACACCTAGGTTTCAGAGGAGGAAAATAGGAAAAAAGGTTTTGGAGCAAGAAATGTGGTAAAATGTTTAATAACATAAATGACATAACATTTCACCAATGTAAATGTAAGAGCTCAACAGCAGCATTAACAACCATTATTCCTCCCAAATTTGCGGGGGGGGGATGCATCATATAGTCTGAAAAGTATGGTATTTTTAAGACTAAATGTGTGTGTTACTTTACAGCTGCATTTAAAATTTTTATTTCCATGAAATTCTCCATTTTTATAAGGGAAACTGAGGTTAAAGAATTATAATGTAACACAAAATTTCTTAGTAAAACAGAAAAGGTAGAGATTTCTGGAGCTAGAAAGAAGATTCTCAAAACATTTGTTTAGCAAGCTTGAAAAGAATGTTAATTCCCATAAAATAATTTCCTAGAAGGAGTAAACTGAAAAGGTAAATTTAAATTCTCTTGTACTTTTAGACTTCTGAGATTTCATTTTCCTACGGTGCGACCTTGCATTTCCAGCGAATGTGGTTTATGTGCCAGCTCTTAGACCCATGCCTGGGTAGTTTTCAGTAGCAGCTTTGCAAGATACTTTTGATATGAAAAATTCCATTTTCTCCATGAAATTTGCCACATCTGAAAATATTGCAGTAATACCTTACCTTAAACTTAGGATGTCTGTATTTTCCTGTCCTGTGAAACACCATAAAAATATTAACATATCTAGTTAGGATATGCCCACATGAAGCCAAGAAATTATCATTGCATTACATTTAATAAGTAATATTTGTCAAAAATCACACCATTTATAGTTTCATTATTTTGAAGTTTGATGATGCTTTATTTTCAGGGTGAATTTTACTATATTAATGAAAGAAATGAACTTGTTAGAATTTAAAACTTAAGTTTATGCCCTGGCTGGTGTGGATCAGTGGATTGAGTGCCGGCCTATGAACCAAGGGGTCACCAGTTTGATTCCCAATCAGGGCACATGTCTGGGTTGTGGGCTGGGTCCCCAGTGGGGGGTGTGCAAGAGGCAACCACACATTGATGTTTCCCTCTCTTTCTCCCTCTCTTCCCCTCTGTCTAAAAATAAATAAATAAATAAATAAATAATCTTTTTAAAAAACCCTTAAGTTTATATATATGAATTTTAGGGTAATTTTATATATTATTTGTTACTTAAATTTTAGAGGTTTTAGTTAATTTATTTGGAAATTTTAAGTATAGTGATCTGTCACCAAGTTTAATTTAGGAACAACTCAGTTTTAAATCATAGATCAAAAATTTAAAGGTCATCATCATTTTACCTATAGATAGTTCAGTTCTGTTTTTGTAAATTCAACTATTGGCTACTATCGGGCAATAATTACTTTCACCTCCCGTGGATGCTGTGGGTAGGTCTGTGAGGCAGAGCACAGTCTGTTAACACTCAGCGCCTCTCAGCATTCCAGGATGGAGGACCAGACCCAGCGTGTCTTAATCTCACTGCAGTGTTTTGTGACGAGGTTGGAGCTACAAATGCATTTTGCCAAATTTGGAAAAATAAAGCTGAGAAAGTGCAACTGCAGATATTAAATTTCAAGTGACTAGGGGCTGTGTTTACGACTTTGGAAAGAAATACAATATGCAGAGGATAAAATGTGTGGATGTGTCGATCTAAGTGAATCACAGTAGTTTAGTATTTCCTGAAAAATTAATAAAGGTGATTTAGAAGTCTTATTTCCCGAGAGGCTACGGATGTGGTTTGTTTTGGAAGTGTATCTCTCCAAGTTTTTGTTAAACATGCTATATAAAATTGTAGTGTTTTTCTCCCTAGTCCTTTTTATTCCATCAGTCCTTGATGTTGTCATCAGAAGTTGGTGTGACATCAGCTGCAAGCTGTTCACCACAGTCTCTTCTCTTCCCCCATAATAGTTAGGGCTGTGGATGCCCTGTTCTCTGTTATCCCTTGCACTTAACAGTGGCCATGTGACTAACTCCTTTTCAATTGAATGAAAAGAAAAGTGATTTGTACCACTTCTAGGCCTGGCCTATAAACGCTTCTCTTGTGCGCTTCCTCCATGCTACCCCCACCCCCACCCCCACCAAGTGATAGTCTTCATCACCCCGTGTCCCCAAATGACTGTGTGAAATGAAGCTCCCTGATCCCTCTCCAGCTCCCGCCCGCCCCCACGCCAGGGCCCCCCCGCCCCAGCCATTCCCCCACCCCAATCCAGCAGGTCCTCTCTGGACCTCTATGAGAGAAAAACAAACATACTTCTGTTGTGTTTGAGCCATTACATTTGAGGAATTTAGTCTACCCTATTTAACATAGTAGATAGAGGAGGGATTAATTGGTGACAGCCTTGAGTCCTTGAGTATTGAGAAGGGAAATAACTGTTTTTTAAATTTTGTATTAAATTTTTTAAAATTTTGTATTCAAAATGTTTCTATTCAATATTGTCAACATACAGTATTGTGTTAGTTTCAGTAGTACAACCTAGTGATTCAACATCATTATAGACAATACCTTACAGTAGGACAACCACACTAAGTCTAGTAACCATCTGTCACCATGCAAAGTTATCCCAGTATTATTTTTTCAACTTTTTTTAATTGTTGTTCAAGTACAGTTTTCTGTCTTTTACTCCCATCCCAGCCCAGCGCCCCAGCCCTTCCCACCTCCCTCCCATTTCTACCCACCCTAGTTTTTGTCCATGTGTCCTTTATATTTGTTCCTATAAACCCTTCCCCTTTTCCCCTGAAATCCCTCCCCTCTCCCCTCTGGTCACTGTCAGCCTGTTCTGTTATCCCAGTATTATTGACTGTGACCCCCTTCACCTCCAGTACATTGGGTTTTTCCCACACTGGGAATTTATGTTTAACCTTTCAACCACCCAGCAGGCAAAGAAACGGTTACTCTTTTTATCTTCACAGAAGCTTTCAAATAATCCTGAAGCCATTTGAGAAAGAGAAGTATAATACATCCTTGAACATCTTTTTGTCTAGAGTGATAATAGATATTAAAAGAATCTCACGTGCATCTCTCTCATAAGATTTTTGCCCACAAAATATAAAATAAAAATCCTTCTTAATGTTTTATAAAATGTTGGTACAGTTGCCAAGACCATCCCCTTACCCACCTCACCTCTCCTTTGGCAACCATCAGCTGGTACTCTGTTTCTATGAGTCTGTTTTTGTTTTGTGTGTTCATTTGTTTTTTGAGATTATACATATAAATGTAATTATGTGGTATTTGTCCTTCTCTTATTTCACTTAGCATAATACCCTCTAGGTCCATCCATATTATCACAAATGGCAGAATTTCATTATTTTTTATTGCGGAATAATATTACATTGTATATGTATATACATATATACACATATATATATGTAATGATATATATTATATCTTCTTTATCCATTCATCTAATGATAAAGGAAAATGATTGTTTCTTAAAAAAAATTTTTAAAGATTTTACTTATTTATTTTTAGAGAGAGGGGAAGGGAGGGAAAAAGAGAGGGAGAGAAACATCAATGTGTGGTTGCCTCTCACATGCCCCCTACTGGGGATCTGGCCCACAACACAGGCATATACCCTGACTGGGAATTGAACCAGCAACCCTTTGATTTGCTGGCTGGTGCTTAATCCACTGAGCCACACCAGCCAGGGCTTTGATGAAGGTGAACTAACTTTGTCAGCAGGTTGATATCCTGTATTCTCCTATTAGGAGAGTTCAGCTGACCACCCACCTGTAGGTTCAACCTCACCGTAGACACTAAGACCAATAGGAAACTACATGGAGCTTCATGTTAATGGGCAATTGGCCACTTTTGACATTGTTAATGTAACTGATCCTATGATTTAGCCCCAGTCTATGGATTCCTATCTTATTTCTCAGTGATTTTGTGCAGTATCCAATGGACTACATTTCTTCTTCCTGGACTCGGATTCCTCTCGAACTGGTCTACTCATCTCTTCTTTGAATAATGGATTTCAGCCAGTTTGCCTGCTTCTTGAAGCTCTGTGTAGCACCTGTGTCCCTAGCTGAGATCCACAGTCTGAATCTTGTACTTGGTTCAGGTAATGCCAAATAAATCATATGCTGCATCTCCGGTACCTTTCTGTTCTGGTTCTTGTGCTCTCCACTGCTGTCCCTCCTGCAGTCTTCCATGTAGCCAAAAGGGTAATCTACCAAATTTGAGGCTCCTTCAAATCATATTTGTGTCTGTCTTTTTCTCCAACAATAACCAAGGACCTTCTTCTATGCTGTAACTCCCAGTCTTAATTCAAATTGGGAAAGCTGTATGTATTCTACTCTTTCTGGCTTTCCTTAATTCATATGCTTATAAAATTCTCACCAGTTTGCTGTGCATTTGTTTTTGTTATTCCTGTAGTCAAAGGTTAGAAGAATTTGTGAATTTCATTAATGTTTTTGGAAAGATATTAGAGAAGCAAAAATTACTCTTTATTGTTAAAAACAATTGGTAATGTATAACTGGAAGAAGACAACTGAAATAATATGTAGCTAGTAACATTGTTAATTACTTAAAATTTGAAGTACATAGAGCTCTTTTTAAAATCTAAATAGGAAAAAAGGAAAAATCAAAGTCCAGTTTTTATGTGTTGCAATCACTTGGGAGGAATGCCTGAGAATTGAGGGCCAAATTTCAAGACTTAAGCCACAAGTTACTTTTGCCTATGTTCTTGCTTAAGAAGAGATTCATTTTATTGGAATTTTTACTCTGTTAGCATAATAAACAGACAAACTGAGAAATAAAATCTATAAACTTTATTACGATATCTTACCTTAAACAATTGCCAACATTAATTTTGAAGATATGCTTAGACAACTTTAAAAAAGATACATATAAGTTATGTGGTCTCTTTCTCACTAAAGCTTTAGATTCTCTCTGATTCTCTCTGTCTAAAGTCCAACTTGGAATTAGAAGCCTCTCCTCTGGTTGTCCTTAGCTGTCACCTGATCCAGACTCAGTGTCTCTTTGCCTCTTTGTTACTCAGTTGCCAATTTTTTTTCAGCCATAACCATTCATTTATCCATGCAGTAAACATTTACTGAGCCTCTTAGATATGCCAGGCACTTTTAGTCACTGGTTAAGTTCTTAGAAAGTAAAAAATATTGCCCCTGTCAAGAAATTCATGTTTAATTGGCAGGACAGATATGTAAACAGGTAAAAATACAACCCAATTTGAAAATGAGGGCAAGGAGAGCCAGTGATATGATAGGGATATATGAAGGAAATAACCAGGATTTATCCAAAGTACAGTGTTAGCTCTCAGGGAAGGGGTGTTGTAAAAATCTAAGATATGTTACTAGGAAAGATGTGATTAATTAGGATTGATTTGGAGCAGTATTTTATTCAGCCAAGAGCGCATGGCGTCAGGAGTTCCCTGGCAGGCAGGCTTCCTGTGAGCCTGAGTGGGAGAACCACGTAGCCCATTTGGTGCAGAGCAGAGACTCATCTCCTTGACAAATAGCTGCTTGAGGTGTCAGGGCTCACCTCTAGAGAACTGAAAAGTTAATCAGAGAACTAAAGTTGATCTAAAATATTGTTGGAGCTGACCATAACTCAGACACCATTATGTTTTCCAGAGCTCAACCAGGCACAGGGTGAACTTAGACTCATCCTTGTTTTTATCAACAAATTAGGGCTAGACTTTGGTTAGGATTAGCCTAGTTGGTTTCATGAAGTTCTAGCAGTAGACGACCATTGGACATGTTGATAACTAGCAGATCTCTGTAGCAGAGAGGCTAGAATGAAGCATCAAGGGGACCTCATAAATAGCACCTTAACACCGAGCACTGGAGTGGGTAGGTAAGCATGCACTGTAGTTTCAGGGGAAAGGTCTCAGGCACAGGCCAACAGATGGGAACCAGGATACTGAAACTGGGAAATTATGGATGGGTTCTGATGATAGGAATGAAATCAGGAGTTCAGTTCCTGGTCCCAGAACAGGACAGACACCACTACCTAAATCTGTGGCCTCAAAGTCTCTGGTTACCTCCAGTTTGGGATAGGATTGGTTCTAGAGATGGATGTGAAGCAAGTATCTCTAATAGTACTTATGTAGCTTCAACCACAGATGCTTATAGGAAGTGGAAGTCAAGGACACTATTTCAGAGTCTGAGTTCTTACAATATAGACTCTGGTTCTTATAAAAACCAGGGAAAACATGAATTCAAGGAACAGATAACATTATATTCACCCTCTAAGAATTTTTAATGAGAGCAAATTTTTAACATTGATAATTTTTTATGGTTTCTTTTTTATATTTTATATTTAATCTTTATTGTATTTTTTCCATTACCCTTTAGTCCCCTTATACCTCCTCCCCCCAGCAATCACCACCCTGTTGTCCACGTCCATGAGTCCTTTTTTTCCTCTTCGCTCATCCCTCCACTCCCTACCTGCCCCCCACCACAAGCTGTCATCCTGTTCTCCATCTATGCGTCTGTCCCCATTTTCCTGGTTAGTTCAGCTTGTTCATTAAATTCCACATATGAGTGAAATCATATGGTCCTTGTCTTTCTCTGAAGCTCTACTCCCTGGTTTGATGTGCTCTTCATTGCTTAACAAAAAATTATTTCAGCCTTCCTTCATTTAAGAGCTTCCTCTGTGGGTCTGCTGATAATAAGAAAAACAAACAAAAAAAAAGACAAGGCACAAGTACACGCAGAGAAAGGGTTTCGCCTAATATTGGGCCATTGGAAAGAGGCGTTTCCAGAAAAGATGGAGCGTGGAGACTCTGTACTGAGTTCACCGCGTTGGAGCAGCTGCGCAGCTCCAGCTCCCTCTGCTCTCCTCCCCGCCAGCTCTCTACTGAGGCCATTCTCTTTGCAGCAGCCGTTGTAAGCCAGAGGGTTTTCTCGCTGATATTTCTTACAAATTTAAAGGCTGTCACTTTCTTAAATTCCCCCCAAAAGTGTTTTTTTAATTTGGCTGACAACCTATGTAAATTAGATTTGTTCTTAGTGAACATGACCTCTATAACTTCTGTCTGTCTCTTCCCTGTGGTTCACAAATGATCTACTTGCACTTGATTGCTTTTGGAAGGCTTATTTTTTAAGCACACAGTCCTGGATTGATAGTAATAACTTTCATTTTAGCAAGCACATGGATATAATTCAGGGGTTTTGTTGTGTTTTTTGTTTTTTGTTTTTTGGCTTTCAGGTTGACTTTCCAATTTACTTTAAATACCTTATACTTACTGTTGAGTTTTTACTATATTGGGAACTTGTGATGCAAAAAGTATCATTCACTGAGACAGTATATATTATTTTTAAACTTTTTCTTTAATTGTATTTTCCCATTACAATGAATCCCCCTATACCCTCTTCCACCTCCACCCACCGCCTCCCCCTCCTCAATCACCACACCTCTCTATGTCCATGAGTTCTTTCTCTTCTTTACTCGATCCCTCCACCCTCCCAAACTGCCCCCAGAGCTGGCAGCTTGCTTGTTAGTTCAGATTGTTCATTAGATTCCACATGAGTGAAATCATGTGGTATTTGTCTTTCTTTAAAACAGTATATATTGTTGAAAGATGTTTAGGTTAATTTTAGGTTTTAGAAATTAAAAGATTTGGTGGACTTAGATAAACAAAAAAGGTATTAACGTAGATCAGCCAGTGAATATAGGAATACTTAACCCGCTCCTTGTAATGTAAAGATTGTGCCCAGAGATGCATGCCAGTGTCCTCTAGGGGAATGGCTGTGTCTGTCTGTATTTTGTGAAGCGTCAGAACATTAACATGATACAAGGTCGTTGTCTTGTGTGGGTAAGCAAGACTGTCAAGAGGTTTACAAGAGGACTAGTAAACTGGTATGAATACCATTTTCCACCTTTACTTACTGATTGTTGTTTCTGAATGTTCATAACATTGATGTGAGAACTTAAGAAGGTTTAGATTTTTCAAACTTTGAAAAATACAGAAGCAAAGTTGAATCTTTTAAAGGCTGGAGTTCCTTCTGACACTTGGTAGCCTACTGACCTGGCACTGCCCCTTTCCGCAGAGGTTCCAGTGGCTCAGGTCAGAATCCGCAGCTACAGTTCATGCACTGCAGCTGCGCGTCAGCCTCCTAAACACTGTAGAGTTTAAGGTGGTCAGACCTGTTCCACAGTAAAATAAATAAATGAAGAAAGTTCTTTACCTGTGCATTTACGTCAGTAGTTCAGAAAATTGTCTGTTTGTAAACTATAGAGAAAGACTCAGGTGGATTTTGGAAAGGCTTGCAAGTAGTCAGAAGTGATTAAACAAGCTTACTTATTCATATTTTTCCCCTAATGGCTTTTGATAAAGTAATCTTCCAATCTACTAATTACTTTATAACTGATTCATTTGTATATAGTAGGCATGCATTAGTTCATTAGTTGAAATTCATCTTGGAAACTAAAAATAATTCAAAGATAATGTACATAATAGAGTTTCATCTAGTGTTTTGAGCTTTTGGGGGGATTTTTGTTTTGCTTCTATTTTCCCAACATATTTTAACTGGGGTCTCTATTTATGTTTCTATTCTAGCAAAAAGGCAAAGAAACAAGAGAGCCAAATGATCTCTAAGGACAGTTTTAACTATAAGCTCATTTATTTTCAGTGATCAAAGGAGACTAGATAAATACCCATTCCTGATTTAAGGTAGAAGATAATTATCAAAGCCAAGAGCAAACACTGCATTTAATGGCAATTCATTAGAAGCATTCTCTTCAAAACATGGAACAAGAATGCTTAATATCACTGATACTATTCAACATCATTTTTAGAGACATAGACCTTTAGTAATTAGGGCAATGAAAATGAGGCATAAATATTAAAAAGGATAAGTAATACATCTGTGACTATTTTGAAAGAACTTATGATTCTCCACTTAGAAAATCTAAGAAAAAGTTATTAAAATTAATGAAGGGATGTAGTAAGGTTAGTTGAATACAAAGCAAATATATTGGGTTGGCCAAAAAGCCTGTATGATTTTTTTTCCATAAAATAAAAGACATTTTTTCATTTTTACCAATAACTTTATTGATTTTGATATTTTGAGTATATTGGCTATCTGTTATATGGTATAACATTGATTGTTTTTAATTAATGTCTCAGTTTGATTGCTCTCAACTTCAGCTGGTCTACCTGACCGTGGAGCATCATCCAGTGAGAAGTCTCCAGCACGAAACTTTGCAAATCGCTTTTGACACATTCGATCAGTCACAGCACCTTCTCCACACGATGCACAAATCTTTTTTTGCATTTCAGTTGTGTTTTAATTTTCTTGAAATAAGATAGCATAATATACTGAAAATGTTGGGTATTTTCTTCCATCTTCAATATTAAAATGGTTACACTAAAATTCAACAGTTTTGGTAAGTTTTTTTTTAATATATGCTGATATTACAGCTGTCACAATACAATCTAACAAAATTGTTTTGAATGAAGTTAAAGACAACTAAGTACTACTAGAGCCATCATACAGGGAAACCCAAACAAACCTTTTGGCCAGCCCAGTACTAAAATCAATAGCTTTCTCATTCCTATGAAATAACCAATTGAAATGTAATAGGGGTTAAATGTTCCATTCCCAAGTCACTGTTACATAGAAACTATACCATAGATGAGTGAATCTACCAAAAATATTTAAAACTTAGGTGAAGAACACTGGAAAACTTTACTGAGTGACATAGATCAGGAAATTTAACCTGAAAGCCAAAAAAAAAAAAAAAAAAACCCAACCCTGATTTATATCCATGTAATTGCTAAAATGAAAGTTATTATTATCAATCCAGTATCGTGTACTTAAAAATAGACATTCACATTTTAGTTGGGAAAAATCAAGTGCCCCTAAATTTTTCCAAAACTCAATGTCATCCCAAACAAACCATCAGGAAGATTTTTAAAATTTGACACATTGAATTTAAAGTTTACTTTGGAGAGAAAATTACATATCATTCACCATGAATATTTTAAAAAGATGATCAATAAGATAGGGTTTTGCTTTACTAAAGGCAAAACTGTGACCAAAAGCTGTGGTAATAAACCACTATGATGTATTGGTAGGAGGAGACAAATGAGTCAGTGAAGGGAATAGCGAATACACAAACCTGCCCAAGTACTGATTTCCCGTGATGCTCTTCATCCTATCCCGTTCTCCACCTGATAAGCCTGATTCTCCTCCTAGATCTAGGATCTGTTCGAGGATCAGGCCAGTCTAAGGGACTCACGGGAAAACTGGCTGTCACTTTCTGCCAGTCCATGTCTCCCGTCAGCAGGGCTGGTGTGTGTCACTGCACCATGTGACATGTCACACCGAAGGGGGCAGAGCCAGTGGAGGAAGCACCACCTGCTGCAGCAGGACGCCCTGCGAAGCGCCCAGGCCTGGGTTATCTCTCTTGTCATAAGTCATATTTTTCCCTTCCAGGATATGTATGTGTTTTTTAATCTGGGGAACACTCCATTTCCAAATTCCCCCCCAGACCTTCTTTTTAAGGTGACGCTGTTGACTTGTGGGCTTCACCAAAGAGCGCTATTATCAAAAATGATGGTAACTTTTGCTGATGTAACAGTGGACAGAACTCATGCAGTAGAGTTTTAATGATTACCTTTAATTCTCTGTGGTAGATTTCTTCTGACACCCATGCTCCAGTAGTTAAAGAATACAAAATTACTCTATATTCTGCCTTTCTTCTCTTTCTCTCAGTATAGGGTGGATTAGAGGCAAAAATCATAATTAGGTCATTACTGTAAAATTTTAGGGAAGACGGGTGTTTGGAAAAAGGTAGTGGCAGTGGGTGGATTTGAGAAATTAGAGTGAAACCAACAGGATTTGCTGATTGATTGTTAGTGGAAGTGAAGGAGAAAGGAGTTGGAAGCATCAGCTCTAGAAGGGGGATCAAAGGGCAGGGGCCCGCAGGTTCTGCGTGCTGGGGCAAACGGTAACTGCGCTTAAGGAAGAAGAGTTTGGTGAGAAAGCACAGGCACCTCGCGGGCAGTAATGGCAGTGCCGGCAGTAGAAGTCACAGATCAAGTCCACGTTAGTTCATAGCAAACACAAGACATGATAGGCAGAAACTGTGGTTCGGGATGTTAGACTAAGGCATGGCTTCAGATTGTGGTACAAAAACATCTTTACAGTGAGTGGTCCTCCAGGAAATCCACTGGAGAAGAGTGAGTGACCTGGGGCCACCTAGGCCTAAGGAAATGGCCTGGCAAGAAGAAAGCCGGAAAGTGATTTGTGATCGCAGGCAAGATTGGGTTCCCTGCCCTGGGAGGAAGAAGAAACCCCTGGGGTCCTTGTGTAGAGGGAACTGAAGAAGCTAGGCTGATCCCTGAGGAGTGTTCAGGGAGATTATTGCCCGTCCTTGACATTGGTGTGCATTGTCTGACTTTGCACCCCTGGCAGAGCAAAACGATTTCATAGCGCCCCGGATTGCCTGAGCGCTGTTCCTGGTGCACTGCCAAGCTGCTTGTTGTCTCTGGCCTGGTTGCTCTCTCTCTCTAAAGCACTGGTTCCTCTGTGCCGTCGTTACACTGAAGAGTCTCCCTAAAGCCATTTGTTTTCTGCCAGATTAAATTCCAGTGCTTTACTCTGTCATTCAGAAATTGTTGTCAGTGATCCACCCTTTTCTGTGAATGCAAATCCTACATTTCAGGAAGAGCATTACTATCTTTCAAACATGCTGTGTAAACCTGGAATGTTCATATATTTTCCTGACATTGAAATTTGTATTTTCTTCTTTCTGAATTTGTTCAAGGCTGGTCACTATAACATTGTTTTATAAAAGTAAAATACCATGAATCACCCAAATATTCAACTGTTTGGATTTATTAATTTTGTTATGCTGTAAGCATTTACTATGAAGTAGTATACAATGATTAAAAATGCTCTATTAAACTATTTGGTGACTTGGAAAACGGCCTTGATATATTATTAAGTAAAAAAGACCAGAATACTGAATAGTGATAGTATAACCCAATTTTTTTTGCAAAAATCCCCCACAAAAATTATACCTATAATTTTCTAAAGTTGTCTTCTAAATTATATACAATAATTATGTGTTAATTTTATAATCAGGAAAATAATCCTTTTTTAAAAAATTAATTTGTTATCATTAGTTTAGAAAGAAAATAAATAACAAAAATTATTTATCTATAGAGAAAGGTCTTTAAATTAAGGAAAACAAGAGACTTCCTTCCCCTCATACACATACTCCTTCTAATTCTGTTCCTCTCAACCCTAGGTAGAATTCAGAATGATTATTGGTAGTAAGTATAATACAGTCACCTTGAGTTAGCAACTTTAGGTCTAATCTAAGCACCTCTACTAAATGGTTTCCTTAGCGGTATCCATGAATAGCCTATCAAGGTTTCACTTTTTAAAGAAAATTAATAAGCTGCAATGAATAGACTTCTAATTAAATAAACAAGCCTCTACAGAGAGTGAATAGTAGGCATTCATCCTGTGTTAGTGTTCCCTCTAAAGCTGCGATTTTCAACCAGTGTGCCGCCCGATGTTTAAAACACGCAACACCTGACTGTTTAGTCAGGGGCACTGACCCCTTTTCTCTTAGATTGTCAAATAAAAAAAATGACAACAGCCAACACAACAATAGCTTCTTGTGTGAATGAATCAAAATTATACCTATTTTTATGGTCCAATTGGCAAAAAAAAATTTTTTTGGTGTGCTGCAGAATTTAGGTAATTTGTTTATGTGTGCCATGAGATGAAAAAGGTTGAAAATCACTGCCCTAGAGAAACTGCTAGCTCAGAAATTTAATGTTTTCTTAGACTGAAACTGAAGAAATAAATCACAGGTTCTTCAAAGTTCCAGTTTCAAAACTTCAGGCCCTTAACAATATTCATTGTGGGATCTTTGGAATATTAATTCATTGTATTCATATGGATTATTTATTTATAAAAGTATTAAGTTCTTTAGACGACAGTATTTTCAAATTTTCACTTACTCTGTTAATTCACTTTTAACACAATCGAAAGCATTTCTATTCTAAAAGGAGGCATTCTTTCGCATAGTTCCAATGACTCGCCTTCCTAACTCCAGGTGGGCGTGGGCAGAGCGGACTCGGAAGACCTGGACCTGTGCGCCACGTCTCGGGAGAGGCGGTTCCGTCAGTTTGCCTCCGTGGAGTGCGAGGGCCAGCTGTTCATGACTCCGCAGGACTTCATTCTGGCTGTTACAACCGATGAGCCCAAATGTGAGTGTGCTTTCTTAATTATCTTAATAATGTCATAAGGTTTTTTCTTATCTCCAGTGTACAGCAGTATGTTTTTCAGAAGAACTAACCAAATAATGTGGTATTTTGAAAGATATTATGCTATAACATTTTATCAGACTAATAGTTTATAATACAAATAAATGTTAATTGAGATCCCTTCTAGAACTAAATTGATTACCCTCGTATAGCTTCAAATTGATTACTCTCATATAGCTTCAAATATTATTTTAGTTTTAGTTTCAAAATATGTATTATTAAAAAAATTAGACATACATAAAAATATTAAAAATAAAATAAACATTAATGTATAGCTTTAAGAAATAAAATTCATTCAGTAGAATTGAAGTCCCTCTTCATCCAAGTTATATTTATATATGCAGTAACTTCACATTAAATAAGTTTAGAAAATCAGAAAATCCTTTGAAGAACAATCTTAATGGCTCTTTAGTCTTCATGAGAAAAAGCTAATAATATTGAACATGGTGACATATCCGGCAGAATGAATATGCCTTTTGTGAATAATTTACCCTGGAGATCTCATAAACCCTACAAAACTCAAGAGTGTGTCTAACTTCCTCTTTTGATAAATAGCTTCTGAACATTGCATAAGAGCATGTGCATGTACTTTTGTGCCATTTATTTCTCTCCTTACTGCTATCATTAAAAGCAGCAGAATAATAAATATTATTCACATTGTTCTGCTCGTTATGAAAAGGAGGATGTCTTTAAATGTGAATGTATACAGTACCATAATTAAGGTTAAATTCTGAATTCTACTTTGTAGACATACGATTTTAACCACTTGATTATACGTTTCTATAAATAACCTTGGGTAAAGAAAGGATGCTGCTGTTCCATAAAGAAGAAATCTATCTGCCTAGAAATCAGTTTGCTAAATATTAGAACATACTCCCTTTTGATCTTAAGATGATTCATTGTTTAAAAAAGAGAATGTTGGATAGCAAAGGACATGCCTATCTTAGAATCTTGAATTTGATAGGTTGTTTACATTAATTATGGTTAATTTCACAGAAATAACCACGTTGCCATGTAGGAATATTTCTGGTTGTCATTACTGTAATGTAGCAAAAATACTTAATATTGACCAGTTTCTAATTCAGCTGTATGAGAGGACTTAATCCTATAGAAACCTGGAGATAATTCTTGGGCAGTCATTAGATATTCACAGTGTTCAAATATGAGCAAAGGAAACAGCCGTATGACTCACACTTATTCCAATATTATAAGATTTATAGCTTTTGAGATCTTCAGGAATGTGAAGTGGAATCAGAAAAAGAAAGTGATCCCTGGTGTCTTACTCAACCATGACATCATTAGGGGAGAAGAATGAAAATGGGACGCAACTCTCTAGCTCTCATTGCTTGCTCTCGGCTTCGCCTCTTTTTCCTGTGTCCCCACCTTTCCCATGTACCCTAGAGGGACCTGACTTTTGAATCATCATCAGAGATACTAATACAGTAGAGATCATGGTAACACCTTAAAATTATAATTTCTCTATGTTAATATTTTATATTCTAGTATGAACATTGAATAAATATCATTATTTGTGTTTTTAAGACCATAGATGTTTGACATGAAGTGAATTCACTTACTTCATAAATCCAGAAATCCTCAAAGTAAGATAATGATTATGGAAAAATGTGTTTTGTATTCAATTTATTTATTATGAATAGTTTGTAGTATGTGAAACAAATATATACCATAAATAAAATATCTTGGATCCAAATCTTGAGGTTAAAGAAACTTTGCCTTTTAGATATGAAAGCTTGGTGTTATAAGTTACCAATTTTGAGTTATCTAATTCTTATATATTTGTTTATTATAGTTGTTAAAACGTGGAAGTCATTTTCCAAACAGGTAAGTTAAAGCTCTTGGTGTGCATACTCTCTCACTGTCTTTCTGTCTTTCTCTCTCTTTTCATGCACATACACACACACACACATATAATGCGCTATCAGTTTTTTTCTGGACATTAAATCGCATCCAAGAGCGATTTGAATATGCGTATCAGTGGTAACTCTGGTGTGTGAATGTAAATTGGTATACCCACTTTGGAAAACAGTTTGGCAGTATCTACTAAGGCTGAAGATCCACATGTCCAGTACCTATCAGTTATACCCCTGGGTTTAAGTTTTACGACAGTGGATGCATCTGTACCTGATAAAGTAAGCTTGAATATGCCCTATGATCCAGTGATTTCATACCAGTGTGCATAAGCAAAGATACATTCACATATGCAGGACAGGTTCATAGGAATATCCATAGGTTGTTCATGGTGGCCAAAGAGACTGTGATACAATAGCAATAGTAGAACTGATAAATGAGTTTTGATGTAGTTTTTCCGACTGACTTATTTCACTTAGCTTTAATATTCTCAAGGTGCATTCATGTTGTTGAAAGTGGCAGCGTTTCACCTTTTCTGATGGCTGAGAGTATTCCATTGTGTGTATGTGCCACATCTTTATCCAGTCCTCTACTGAAGGACACCTGAGCTGTTTCCATGTCTTGGCCACTGTGTATAATGCTGCACTGAACATGGGGGTGCATATATCTTTGTGAGTAGACGTTTTTAAATTTTTTAGGTAGGTACCCAGAAGAGGAGTTGCTGGGTCATATGATAACTCTATTCTTAAATTTTGAGGAACCTTCATACTATTTTCCACAGTGGCTGCACCAGTTTACATTCCCACCAGCACTGAATGAGGGTTCCTTTCTCTCCACAACCTCTCCAACACTTGTTATTACTTGTTTTGTTCATAATGGCCATTCCAACAGGTGTGATATAGCATCTCATTGTAGTTTTGATTTGCATTTCCCTAGTAGCTAGTGAAGGTGGGTATCTTTTCATTTATCTGTTTGCCATTTGTATGTCTTCTTAGGAGAAGTGTCTGTTCAGGTCCTCTGTCCATTTTTAATTGGAGTGTTTGTTTGGTGTTAAGCATATGAGTTCTTTATATATTTTGGATATTAACTTCTTGTCAGAGCTGTCATTTGCTCTGCCCATCTCCCATTCAATTGGTTGCCTTTTTGCTCTGCCCATCTCCCATTCAATTGGTTGCCTTTTTGTTTTCTTGGTGGTTTCTTTTGCAGTGAAGATGCTTTTTTAGTTTGATATAGTCCCATTCATTTATTTTTGTCTTTACTTCCCTTGCCTTTGGAGTCAAGTTTATAAAATCTTTTCTGAGTCCAATATCTATGAGTTTAGAATCTATGTTTTCTTCTATGTAATGTATTGTTTCAGGTCTTATATTTAGGTCTTTGATCCATTTTGAGTTAATATTTGTATATGGGGGTAAATAGTAGTCTAGTTTCATTCTTTTTGAGTGGCTTTCCAATATTCACATCACCATTTATTGAAGAGGTTAGCTTTTCTCCATTGTATATTTTTAACTCCTATCTTGAAAATTATTTTCACATATACTGTGGGTTTATTTCTGTACTCTCAATTCTGCTCCATTGGTCTGTGTGTCTGGGTTTTTTTTTCCTCCTGCCTGTACCATACTGTTTTGATTATCATCACTTTGTGGTATAACTTGAAGTCAGGGAGTGTGATACCTGCTGCTTCACCCCTCATCCCGCCCTCCTGTTTAGGATTGCTTTGGCTACTCAGGGTCTTTTGTAATTGCATACAAATCTGATGATTTTCTTCTATTTTTTTAAATGTCATTGGGATTTTGGTGGGGATTGCATTAGATCTGTATATTGCTTTGGGTAATAGGGACATTTTATCTAGATTAATTCTTCCAATGCATGAACATGGACCATCTTTCCATTTCATTGTATTTTTTTCAATCTCTTTTAATAATACCTTGTGGTTTTCAGCATATAGGTCTTCCGCGTCCTTTGTTAACTTTATTCCTAGGTGCTTGATTGTTTTTGTTGCAATTGCAAAAGGAATTAAAAATTTTTGTTTTCCTGAAATGTCATTGCTAGTATATAGGAACATGGTGGATTTTTGTGCATTCAACGTAATACTGGAAGTTCTAGCCAGAGCAGTCAGGCAAGAGAAAGAAACCAAGGCATTCAAATCAGGAATGAAGAAATAAAAGTGTCACTTTTTGCAGATGGCATGATTCTTTATGTAAAAGACCCTAAAGACTCCACCAGAGTAATTAGAAGCAATAAACAAATACAGTAAAGTTGCATGATTTAATAACATATTTAAAAAGACATAAGTAAACAGAGAAATATATTATGTTCATGGATGATTCACTTGGAAGAATAAGGACCCCAGATTTTCAAAACAATTCTGAAAAGGAAGAAAAGAAAAAAAGTAAGAAAACATTTGGGCCTATGTCATGTTAAGATTAATAACAAAGGTGTTTGTGTGTGTGTATGTGTGTGTGTGTGTGTGTGTGTAAAGGCTCTGTATAATAATTAAAGTAGTATTGTTATTATTGCAATACTTTTAATTAGATCAACATAATAGACTATACCATCCAGAAATAGATATAGGCGTGTATGGGAAGATCTATAAATCACTGGAGAAATGATTGACCTGCAGGTATTGAAACAATAGTCTTTCTTACATTTGGGCAAATAAAATTAGGTCTCAAACTGACCACCATATACAAAAGCAGATTTCAGGTGGATTAAGTTCTTAATTTTGAGAAACAAAAATTCTGATATAAGCAAAATGAGGAGCTTGGGAAGTTTTTATTAGACAAAGACATATAAAGAAAAACTCAAAGGAAATTACTGGTAAATTTTACAAAGTTAAATATCAAAAACTTTGTCATTCTAAAAGATAGTATCAACAGTGTTCAAAGATGTATGACAAATGAGAGAATATGCTTGCTGCATTTTAACAGTAAGTCTAAAGTGTCTTGTAAGTCATACAGAACTACTCTAAGTCCATATAGAAAAGAAAATCTTCTCAATAAGAAAAAAGGGGACAAACACGGTTAGAATGGCTGGGGTGTTTGTGTGTGTGTGTGTGTGTGTGTGTGTGTGTGTGTGTAAAGGCTCTGTATCACTAGTAATCAGGGATATGCACATTAAACCAGATATGATGCTATTTCACAACCATCAGATTCTCAACTTCCAGAAATCTAACAATACCAGTACTTAGTATGGACAAGAAGAGAAGGACCCAGGTGAGACTGTAAATTGGTATATTCACTTCGGAGAGAAATTTGACTATCTAGTAAAGTTGAAAATGCATATTAAAAATTCTACTTCTAGGTGTGTGTACTAGGTAAACATTTGTGTGTTTATACCAGGAGTCCTGTACATATTTCCTGTAATAGCAGAAAAAAATTAGAAACATTAGTGTCTGTCAGTAGAGAAATGAGTGAAAGAACTGTGAAATAGGTATATCGAGGACAAATACAGTAATACAAAGCTAAAATGAATAAATAACATAGAGCTACTTATGTTATCAACATGAACAGACTGAGCTAACGGTAAGGTTGCGTAAAACAGCAAGTTGCAGAATAATGTAGACCAGTTGTTCTTTAAAGTGCAAAGACCTTTTTAGGCACCCATAAGGTCAAAGCCATTTCCGTAACAATACTGAGTAGATGCCTGTTTTCTTTCTCTCATCCTGTGGTGAGGCAGCATGATCAGTGATGACACTGTCACTCTGACAGCTTACAGAACATGCATTTGTATGTTCTTGTGTTCTAAGACTTTATCGTTTCCATTTCCACATGCATTAATATAAAGTTACATTTCAGAACTGCCAATATAGATAACTGCTGTGTAACTATGAAAATGAAAATGAATAGTATTTGGCAGGAAAATATGCCCATATATTAGATGCAAAGAGTGAGTTACTGAATAGTATGTACAAAATGATTTACTAATTGTCACAACAATAACAAAATACTATGTAAATATGCCTGAGAGAATTAAACTAAAAGGGTATTAAATTTTTGTGGCTTATCCATGGATTACAATAAATTTTTTTCTGTACTTACTAATTTCCATATATTATATATATTAACTGTACTCTAAACAAAATTGTGTACATTTAAGAAAATTGTATAAATCCTTTAAAAGGCAACTATAATTCTAGGTAACTGAATTCAGTCCAGCAAATATTTATTTGGTACCTGTTTGCAGTACTGCAATATAATTCTGACAGTACCACCAGAGTTATTGTCAGACTCCACCCACGTGTTTAAGGATCCAGTCCCCAACAAGACTGCTTTCCTTTCAGATGCCAGCTGCAAGCTCAAGAGTCCCAGGCCACCCATACTTCTGACAAGTGGCCACAAACCCAGGCGGTGCCCCCCAACTCACCTCAAGTTTTAATAATTTGCTAGACTGACTCATAGAACTCAGGAGCCTTCTACACTCAAAGTTACAGTTTATAATTATAAGGGACACAAATAAGGACCAGCCAAATGATGACACACATAGGGTAAGGTTACAGGAGGGCTCCAGGCACAGAACTTCTGTGCTCTCCCCATGGTACCAGGTGTGTCACCCTCCCTCCTGGCACATCTGCATAGCCCCCAACCTGAAAGCTCCACTGAGCTTGGCGTCAGGGGTTTTCACTGGGGGTTTCACTGCATGGGTCTGATTGACTGGGTCATTGGCCACGTGATTGACGTCAGGCTCCAGTCCCTGTCCTCTTGCCTCCCCAAAGACTGGGCTAGATCAGAGCCCCAGCACTCTGACCACAGGGTGTTCTTTCTGCTTCTCAGCCCCCACCCTGAGTCATCTCCTTAGCATAAGCTCAGGTGTGATGGAGGATACAGAGTCTCCCTCCCAGGAACCTGGACAAAGACTAATCAGCTTCTTTATTATACAGCATGACTGTGTATAAAGGACTCTGATAGGCACTGGAGTGGGGAGGGAGATTCCCAGCCTGAATGGAAATGGGGATTTTACTAAAACTGAACATTCCTTAGATTTAACAAAAGACAAAGAGGATGAGTGTGTCAGTTGGATGATCTAGATCAGAAGAAACTAAATTATTACTAAAATAAACTGCCTAGAATCAGTAAGGATCTGGCCAGTCATTTACTAGTTGTGTGACCTTGGGTTATTTATGCTTTTTAAGACTCAATAAAATATGCAAAATGAGAATTGTCTTTTAGAATTAAATGAGATATTGTAATAGCCCATGGCCAACCACATTGAGAGTACTTGATGAAAGGTAACTAAGTTTAAGATGAATACATATAAACAGTTAAAGTGAAAAAGAAATTAATATTTATATAGTAGAAATGATAAAAATTAAAGTGTATAACACACATTCAAAATATTTTTAATCTCTTGCTATAACAGAAATACTTATGAGTTTAGTATTGTTCAAACAGTAAATATCCCAGCTTCTCATCGTTATTCATAGCTGAATTTTCACCTCTCTGCTGTGCTACCCATAACCTGCTGGCATCTGTTACCTGCAGTGCAGGGATAACACTGTGAAGGAAACGAAAGCCAGGATTGACAGATGGGTTTCAGGGTGTCCATAAATCCCCTAAAAATACCTCTTCTGCCGTTGGCACCCAGGGCTTCCTTATTTGCATGCCAACTCCACTTTGTAAAGAAAGATGGCTTATAAATGCTACAGCATGTTTTTAGGTACAAGTACCTCAGGAAGGGTTTGTTTCAAGTGCTTCTGAATATCAATGTACATAAAAGTCTGGATATCTTGTTAAAAACACAGATTCTGATTTAGTAGGTGTGGGATAGGAACTGAGATTCTGTATTTCTAACAACCTCCCAGGCAGCAATGCTCAGGCTATTGGGTAACCAGACTTTGGCAAGAATCAGATCTGGAAATAGAAGTAGTTTCTAGTGTTTCTTTTTCAGTGTGCTACCTAGCAAACTAATTTTTTAAATAGATACAAATCCTTTTATTTCTTTTTTTTAACAATTTATTTATTTTTAGAGAGAGGGAAAGGGAAGGAGAAAGAGAAGGAGAGAACCATCAATGTGTGGTTGCCTCTCATGTGCCCCCTACTAGGAACCTGGCCCACAACCCAGGCATGTGCCCTAACTGGGAATCGAACCAGTGACCCTTTGGTTCACAGGCTGGCACTCAGTCCACTGAGCCACACCAGACAGGACTTAATTTTTGTATTTCAAATTATTTCAATTTATTTCACCAAATTCTTTAATAATTTTTCTTCACATTTAACCAAATTATAGTTCTCACTTAGTTATTTTCAATACAACATATATAATCAAAATTGTTTTAGTATCTAAAGAATAGTTCAAATGTTTAAATTTTCCAAAATAGTTTCCCCCTACCACCAGCTGTGATAGTTTGATTAAGAACAAAACCCAATTAATCAACAATTGAAGTCTGTATTCTTTACTGAATATTTAAGTTAAAATTAGGAAAAAGAACTGAAAATGTCCATAATAACTCAATGTCCCTGTCCTCCCATTTCATGTAATGTCACAATTCTTTGAGTCACTATTAAAATATTACTCATTCCTTCCCGATACAATCCTTTGTCCATTTATTTCTTCCACCACAAAGCCCCCTAAATCCAAAAGGGCCACAGCGAGCCGACAGTGTGTGAGGCCACGGGGTCTTCTCTGACCTTCATTAGGGAACCTGCTTTTTCCAGTGACTTTCACAAAACTGTCTTCTTCTAACTGGCTCCACAACTTAAACTAAACTCACTGTTTTATCTTCATTTGGTTATCATTTGCTACCAGGTATAGCATCTTTATCATTTATTTTATGTTTGGACTATGGGCAAATACTGGGCTTTGTGGGTGGAGAACAGGATAAATACAGCCATGTCTCAGGTCTTCTAAGTGAATTTTTTTGGATAGGAATTCAAATATTTTTTATCTCTTTTATAATTAATTTACCTATAATCAGCATTATGTCACCTTATGCTATAGGAATTAAATCAAATGCTCTCAGAAACACCACCCATTTGGAAAGGATCATCAAAGCTATTTCGAAATCTTAAAGAAAGAGGTAAGTTGATTATTACCTTTAGTGCTTAAGCACTTTAATATTGATATAATATTACTTATACTAATATATACAGATTTTCTTCATATTTAAAATAATTTTACAACTATGTGTGTGTAAAGAAAAAGCTGAGGAGAATAACACAAAAATGTTAACAATGATTGTTTCTACGTGGTAGGATTAAGGGTGTTTTTTATTTTACTTTTTATATGTGTTATTTGCATCTTCCAAAATTTTTACAACAAAATGAACTTTTATAGGTGAAAAACATTTTTAACCACATTGAGAAGTATAGGCTATATTTACCTATAGAAAACATTTTTCAAAAGCACTAATCTCTAAATCTGTTTTACTTCCAGGAATTATAGGTTTTCTTAAATTTAATCAATATGAAAAACTTATTGGATCTGTCATTGGTTACCCAATTTGAACCTATTTCTTTTAAATACAACTCTTACTACAAAATTCACTTCTCTCAGTTTACTATATTATCCATATCTGTGTATCTAACTTGACTCACTAATTCATACATACAGTCAAATTATATAGCTTTTATTGCAGTTTTCCTTTACAGTGTACTTTTTGTACAAATTTATAGCAAAAACTAATAAAATATTTAGAATTAGTTTAATCTTAAAAAGGAATGTTTCTTTGAGATAATTTTATATATTTAACTATAAGAATGATATGAAATAAAAATATTAAAGAAATTATATAAAGTTACCTTTTTCTTTTTCATCAGTTTTAACCATAGTAATTTGAAAATGTTTTACTCTCACATAAAGACAAATGGTTTGAAGGAGCAGTTATAATCCATATATTTTATGTAAGTAGAATTTTAAAAATTGCTTCCACCTGGTTCTCATGGAATCTGAAAGGAGAGGACACTTTATCTTTTACTTTAAGCTTTTCATAACTTAGGGCTTTAAAATCTGCAAAATTGGTGCCAAGGATCTTTAAAGGTCTTAGCCATCTTCCCTGGAAGGTGTCTGAAAGAGTGCCATTGGCGTCTCTGGGTGGGTGGCAGCATCAGGACCCGTGTCCCACTGAGCCAGTTCGAGCCGCAGCCCCACGGAACTGCAGACACAGACCCCGTTTCCGGGTCCCATTCCCCCCCCACACCCCCGCATTTATGCTTGCTTTCTTTTTTGTTTGTTTGGCTTTTTGTGGGTTTTTTGAGGGATCCCTGTGAAATCTAGGCATTGTATCTGTATATACATTGACCGTTCCAGAATCTTTCTCCCATAACATGCGTGGCAGTCAACCAGAACTGTGTCTATAGGTCGCAATGTCCTAGTACAAACAGAAGGAGGGAATGCTTTCAGGGCCTCCTGGCTCATCCCCCTCGTGACTTCTGACAAACCGCCTGACAGCGACTCCTCTTCTCTTTGTTCTGTGACAAAGAGGCCAGCCTCCAAGAACGCCAGGTAGAAGGGAGGTGTAAAGTTCACAGTACGATTATGTACGGGTTCTTTGTACCCTTTTAGCAACCATCAGGACTGATATCTGGAGAAGTGCTATTGGCTTATTCCCAATTATAATTTTCTCTGGATCTACCTGGAAAGTGAATTAACACATTAATTCTACTCCTGAGTATTATAGTCCAAAAACAAGAATGTGAGTAACAATTCATATTTTTATTTACTCCAAATCAACTCCTTTTAAAGTTTTTGATTCTGGCATTACAGAGAACTCAACTTGTTGTGTGTGTGTGTGTCTGTGTGTAAAGTAAGTACAAACTGTTTAATGAAAATAAAAACTTCTTAGATTATACTTAATAGAAGCATTAATTTTATCAATGATAATGATATCTTGAAAGCAGGATAACTACAGAGTTTGGTTTTTTTAATGCAATGCAGAAATCAAAATTCTAAAGAAGAGTGTCTAAATGTTTAATTCAACTGTTACTAAGAATTAAGTACTTTACAATTTTAACTACTTCCAACCTTTTTATTTTATGTTTGATTCATATACTGAAAACTAGCAGCAAATTTAAAAGCTACAGCTATTAATAAACATTATAATTTTGATTTTTATTGCCAATACTACATATATCCAAAAGCATTAATGAGAATTTTATATGGGTTTCTATAGAAACATGTGAAACAATGAAAGTAAAATTAATTTTGTTGCTTTTTTTGCTATGATTTTATAATAAGTTTGGTCTCATTTAAAACAATACCATCTTCTTTAAAACCGTAAGTTCTTTATTAGTATTACTTATTGCTATTGTAAGAATATTTTACTTGATAAATATGAAGAAAAAGTATTTTTTATATAGCATAACTGGCACTGTTTTTCTTCTAGGTGTGATTTCTTACACAGAATATCTTTTTCTTTTGTGTATTTTAACAAGTAAGTGTACTCACTAAATGTATTTCTGAATGTAATTTTTTTAATTAGAATTTTAGAAAACAAACCTTTCTTAGATTCTCTTTCTATTGAAAATCACTTTAGGTCTGTCCATGCTTTTTGCAAAATTTATGTCTAAATGACCACAGAAAATGCTAAGTGTGGCATATCATGTCAAAATCATAAATATTACTATGGCTCACAGTATAGTAGGAAAATGCTCATAAACGATAAATTTAATATCATATATCAATCCCTGTGGGTTCATCAGCATGAGAGCCTAAAGGTGAGGACATACAATGATTTGTAAATTTCTTGCTACCCTCATTTAAATCACATTTTCTGTAAAATTAGTGTGAAAGAATGACTCTTTTAACTAGTAAGTTTGTCGGAATACCCATCATACATCCTCAAACAGCTTCATTTTTCTCTTCCTCTGATATGCAGCAATTCTTATGAACTATGTGAAGGGTTTACTGAGGTTTTTAGTTAAATTTCATTGCATCTAATGGTGGAGTAGCTACACTCCAGCTGCCTGACCTTTCCGTTCCCTTATTCCCACCTCGGAAATGTGGACCTCCTGCTCCCTCTGGCATCGGTGCTTGCCTTCCACATCCTCATGCTCGTAAACATCACTCAGGTTTCCTTCGACATGTGAAGACGCAGGGAATCCTTCCTTGACCATCCTGTCTAAAATAGCTCCCTCTCTCGTCTCCTCCTTTGTATCCCTTTACGGTGTTCTGTTTTCTTCAGTGCTTAAACTACATGAAAGCATTTATTTATTTATTGGTTTACATGTTCTTGTCTGTCTCTCCACATTTGAATGCAAGGTCCTTGATGGTAAAGATTTTATCTTTTTTGTCCATTTCTGTATCAAGAACAGTGTTTGACATATGTTAGCCTCTCAAAACATAGTTGGGGAATGAATGAAGAACGGCATGAATGAAAGAATATCGGTAGTGGAATTCCCCATTGTGGGGATTTGTGGAGACAGATATTTGGAAACAAGAACTGTGATGATTTGAGTCCTTTCAATGATGAATGATGCTACCACAAAAATTAGAGGGGATACCGGAGTATCTCAGAGACTTGTTAAAAAGTTATTTTTTTTTAGCCAGGATAACTTTGGATGCAAAATTCCAAGTTATAAATACCTAAACCAGTAGGTGATAGGTGAGTCTGAAACAGAACTGGCTAAGGAAGTCATGGGTCGAGGTAGGGTCGAGTGGAGTGTGAGGGTGTTGGAGAGAACGAACACACAGGGTGGCCTTTGCCTGCTCTGGAAGGGGAAGGACGTGGGGATGCTGTGGCTCCACTTCAGAGTCCAGGGTCCCTCTTAGAAACTTCTGAGAGTTTGAATTTTAAAATTATGGATGTCATTTAGTTTAAAACCAAAAAAAAAAATGTGCAAAGAGGATAGGCAAGATGTAGGTTAGATAATTTGTGTTACTTGTCTATAGTTTTCTCCTCTTAATTTTTTATTAGTTTAACTTTATTTTTCCTTCCAAACAAGGCTTGTAAGGACTTCTTATCTACATATATTTTCATGAACTTTCTAAAGCCTAAAACTGAGTTGTCAGAGGTGGTGTAACTTTTTCTTTGTTTCTCAAATGAATAATAATGAAAATAAGTTTAGATTCCTAACATACATGCAAGAAATGAACTTGCATACAAGATGGGCTTCTGTTTCCTTTATTTGCAGAGACAGCTATTACCAGTTAAGAGAGTGGGTCTGTACGCTTCCCTTTTGCTAGGTTCTAGATGTCACAACAGTCAGTGGCAAGTGTGCGTGTGGGAGGTCCCTTTCTGAACTTTTTGCCAATCATCCCAAAAGAGGTCAAACGTGTTGAGAAAGATGTGGACACCAAGCTCCTCCTCCTCTAATGACATGTTCAGGTTTTCCGGTGGCCAAGGTTTCTTCTTTATGCTTTAGAAGTAGAAAGAGAAAAAAGATTGAACCTCATTGTAGGGTTCGTAAAATTAAAGCAGTTCATAATGAGTGAAAGTCTGTCCTTTTCAGAAAAGTAATTGTTCCTTGTATTTTGGGGAGAATTAGGAATTAATTATTTAAGCCTCTTATTTTATATTTCTATTTCTGAAAACTCTAAAAGTTTAAACCCAAATATGTAATCTCCTGTGTGTGATATTTATTTTGATAGGTCATTTCCATTATAATTTTCCCCAGAATTTGGACTAGTTCCTTGTGCCATATTTGTTTTTGGAAAAAAAGTAGTCAAATTTTACTGTCAGTGCTATGCAACAAGTATCTCATAGTGTTTTTAAAGTATATTATCCATTCTGCTACTAAGTATGCTAATATATGAAACACAAATGTGCATACTTATGTACAGCTTTTATTATATTTTATAGTAACATGTTGCTTTCAATTTGTTGGTTAAGGAAGATATCTCTGTACCAAATATAAGTATCTGTTTACAGAGGGACTTTGTACTTTAAAATCATTTCCTGTTTCATACATACTTTTCTGTTTTTTCTGGCAGAGCCGCATGCAGGTTTTAGAATAGCTTTCAACATGTTCGACACCGATGGCAATGAGATGGTAGATAAAAAGGAGTTTTTGGTGGTATGTATATTATGTGCTGAGTTTTGTCAATAATTCACTGTTGCTTCTATTTTTATGTTTTTGCATTATTTTAAATAGTGTTGTAGAATGAAGTGAAAATGTTATGCTTTCACCTTAATTTAATGAAGAAGTGTATGCTCATGTACTTGAAATAATTTTTGCATTGTAAAAATATAAATTACATTTAGTGTATAAAGATGATTATAGTTGATTACACATTTTCTGGAAGTTTGAAATGTGTCCAGGATTTTCTGTTGAGTGGCTGACGTGCGCCCTGAGGTGCTACAGGTGCCCAGTCAGCCCTCCGTCCCCACCCTGCCAGCCACCCAGTCACAGCTGTGTGGCAGGAACACCTCTCTCCCTTCTCTCTCTGGGGTTCTGGTTGTCGCTCCTCCTGCTCACTTTCACCCATTCCTGCCTGCACCCCAGTCTTGTCCCCATTTTCCTGTTCTCTTCCCCTGGCTTTGACCCAAGGCTGCTCTAAAGTGGGAGGGGTAGGATTGCTTGTAGGTGTTTGTCCTTTGATCTTGCTCATCTGACTGGGCCAGCATTGGTGCTGGTCTGGTGACCTGGTTTGTCTTACCACCCCCACCCTGCCTTCCAGAATTTTGCAGTCTCTTTTTACCCATATACTTCTGTACCTCCTTCTGTGGCAAAATGTCTGTTCCATATTTTTCTCCAGAAGGTGGGCTCAAACCCAGAGACCCTGGGTCCTACTCCAGTGTTCTGTACACCCCAGCAGGCTTCACCTCTTTTGTGTGTGTGCCACAAGCTCCGTGTCTCTGTGTCTTAGAGATCACATATTGCCGTAATTTTGTATATTTCACGTGACCGTGGGTTGCTAATGCCAAAGGATGTATTCTCTTTGTCTCAGGGAAAAAATTGACATTAGAAAAAATATATATAATACTTTAATGTTATGTATAGATGAAACCAGTTATTTCCTTTGTTTTAAGACTGCACCTAGTTGGTGTAAGGTGGTGGGTAGGTGCCCTGAAACTCTTGCTTGGTACTTGATTCTTCAGTGGTTTCCTTTTTAGCTTCAAGAGATATTCAGGAAAAAAAATGAAAAGAGAGAAGCTAAAGGAGATGAAGAAAAGCGTGCAATGCTGGTAAGAATAATTTATAGTTTTTGGTGAATTTTCCAGATAAGAATCATTCATATTGAGAACAATTAAATCTGTAAGTTTAGAGCGGTCCCTTTCTTGAAAAGTTTTTAAAGCTCTTATGTAGAAAAATTGCTTCAGTATTGATATGCATCAATATCAATATTTATATCAAATATTGATATTAAATATCTGTATCCATAATTACATTCATGAAATCATTTTATTCATAGTGTTGTTATCCGTGAGATTTGAAGGGTGTATCATATTATAGATTAATATAGATCATTATGCATATAAAAATTTAAAGGTGAATTGCAAAGATTAATTACATATAAGAGTGAATTTAGTGGTGCTGTAACAATATGAATGTTGAAGCAAAAACAAGGAAATAATTTTTTTTGCATTCTTAGAAGTATGTATTATAGACTCTTCTGGGATGATGTTTTTTCATCTTACTCTGAAGGTGGATTTAAGCAGCATTTCACTCCATTTTCCTACCAGTTTTCTTTTGCTTGCCCCAGGTATTTAAACCTGAAACATCCCAGGTTCACATAATAAAAGATAACAGTTCTGAGACCTTCCTGTCAGGCTCTATACTAGATGCTTTGCATGCATTTTCTCATTTAATCTACCCAGCGATTCTCCTGTTACCTATGATTACAGATGTGGAAGTTGATAGTTGGAAAGGTTAAATATCTTGTCCAAAATTATGTAACTATTAAGTTACAAAGCCAAGATTTGAGCCCATGGCTTGCTAGCCCCAAAATCTACACTCTTACCCACTGTGGCATATTTCTTCATCTAGTACTTAAATAGCAGAAACACAGTGAAGTTTGTCGGCATGTAAATGATAATTGTTTCATTTGCAAATCAGTGATTTGTATTGGTCTACCAGGAATTCAAATAACTAACTTCCGGGAGTTACAACATTTTTTTTCCTCATTGTTATAAACATATATATTAGGTTTTTTAAAAACATGGATTATCTGTAGAGGATGGGTGCCATATTCAATCCCAACAGATGTATAAGTGTGTATTCATATTTATATTAAGAAAAGCAGGTTATCAGGGTTATACAATACATGTTATTTCATGGGATATTGACTATGATATATCAGTGTTTGTTGAACTACCCCCAATATACTAATTGACAAAGCTTATGGAAGGCACTCAAAAAAAATCAAAAGACTTGATTATGAGTATTAAAAGGGTATTGAGAGTTCTCTAATTCAGGTCTTATTTTCAAATTGTAATCAATAAATTCTATGTGATTTAGCCCCATAAATGCAATTCTTAGGTTATTAGCAAATAACACTAGAAAATTAAATACCTTCATAAGTTTTATTTCCTGTAGATGATTTAATATATTCAACAAGTAAACAATTATTTTAATTTTCATAGGTTAACAGCTATATTGACTGGGTAGACAAGTTGTTAATAAAATATCACTTGGGAGGTTGAATTATATTAATTAATCTTGATGTACCTTAATGATAAAGTAGATTGTATTTTAGTGGATAGAAATTTAACTTTTATTTATTTGTTTATTTATACTACTTCCAGAAAGGACTTATGGATCTTCCAGTAAAAGTACAATAAATTCTATTCTAATCATTAACATTTACTAAAATATGTAAGTCAAGTAACAAAGGGAGAGAGGAAAGGGAGAAATAATAGCAGACAACCTACACTGGAAAAACCTACAGAGTCAGCACAAAACTTGGCTCTGAACTTCATTGTAGCCCAAGTAAAGTAAGTTGAATTCTAATTAAATATGAACTGTCTGTAATAGTGACGTAAGAAAACCTCATTAACTTTGGATGATTTAGGGAAAGTCTGCCTCAATTATGACATCTAAATTATGTAAGCATACCCCAAAGTCTATTATTTTATATGCCCAATGCTCAATGAAGCTTTTCCTGGCAGTTATATGGGGAAGAAGACTTGTTTTAAAGAACAAATAAACAGAGAACTGTACTCGAAAAACAATTAAAATAAAAATTTTTTAAAAACCTGCAAGTAATAAAATTAAAAAAATAAAGAACAAATAAAAAAACTTAGAAGTAATATATAACTTGTTTCTATGGGAAAGAATGCTCACTAAAATTATTGATCTCCACAGGGACCTCCCACGAATTTATCTGACATAGTTTACTTAGTGCTCCTGAAATCTCATTTACTTAATTTAATGGTCAGACTACTTCTCAAAACGGTGTTAGCATTCTAGGATAACACAGCTCTCTACAAATATGTGTTACTATGTGTAATGATAAAGTCAATTAGTGGTAGCTTATTGTTAATAGCCATCACTTTTAAATAATGCAGATGTGAACTGATGAGACTTTTGAGCTTCAAAGCCATTAAAATGTACAGTGAAAATATATGGGTTATATGAGAGAGACAGTGCACAGGCTCAGGAGCCGGATTTTCAGGGTTCCAATATTAGCTTGACCCTTCATTACCTGGGTGATCTTGAAAAAGGTCCTTAACATCTCTGGGGCTCAGTTTCTTCATTTTCACGGAGGAGAGGATGGGAGTAATGATCACGTGTGATTGCTGAGCTGAAATGTGTAGCCACTTAACAGTGTGTGCAATACAGTAAACACGCAAAGAGGAATGAGTAGAACCATGTAGCTACTTGAACCAAATATTTATTTACATACCGAAGTCAAAATTAAATCAAAACTAAATTTTAAAATATTTACATGCCAGACAAAACTAACTCTGCTTCTGTGCTACGACCATTATAAATGGTCCCTTTTGCTCAGTCGTCATGTTTCCCCCAGGTAAGTACCATGCCTGCTGTGCAGATAAATCACAGTCTTAGAGATGCGTTAACTTGTGTAAGGACGTGGCACTAACACGAGCAGAGCAAGAGTCCACCGCAGGTCTCTTATTCCATTTCCACTGCCGTGCTGCCCCTCTGGATTTCCCCCACCCCACAGAGAATTGCTGAGGTGTATTGAAATAAAATCATAAACTTTGGAGGAACATGTTTTGCTCAAAGCAGTAGGTCTGTCGTAAAGTTACAATAAAAATGGTTGAAACGAGCACAAATTCATTTAATGTTTAATTAATGAGATTTGAAAAACTTTGCTACTCATCTTTAACATTTACCTCACTTGTATGTGTGCTCTATATATAGAATGTAGCATAATGATTTGCCCTTCCTAATTGATTATTTTGTCGTCTTTTTCTTTTTTTCTTTGCCTATACTTGGGTTCATTCTGAAATGTGACACTTCATTTGGCCCTTTGTGCTCTGTGTCAGCGTCTTCAACTGTATGGATACCATTCACCTACTAATAGTGTATGTACAATACTTTCAATGTTCTTTATGTGAATAGCCCTCCCCTGTTATACCTGATCATGTAACTTTGTTGTATAAAGCTGTACCTGCTACTGAAAATGTTTAAGAACTTCCTGGATATAACAGGATACAACCAAGCCAAAATTTTTTGTCTCCTTCCTAGATTTATGAGAAGACTAAAATTTACAGAGTAATTATATATCTTTAACTTTAAATTAAAGTAAAGCTGAGTGAGCAGCAACCAAAACCTCTGGTAGAACAATTGAAATTGTGTAATTTTCATCAGTATTCGAGGAGTTAAATACAAAGTGTGGAGCAGATTTTCAGCCCCTGCGCCGGCAGAACACAGGTGTTTGAAGAACTAGATCTGCCTGTCTGATATACATTCTCTTCTCAGTTCTAACAGAGAGGTATGGTAATGGATAGCCTTTTCTTAGTTTTCAGTACTTCTTCCCAATGTGTTTCTAAAACCTTTGATGCCTGCCTACTGCCTATGGTGTATACACAAGTCTGGTATAAGGTGATATTTGATAGCTTAATATATCATGTTATTTCTCAAAGAGGATTATAATAGTCAGACTCTTCTTTTCCTGACAAAGTTGGGAGTTTGGTAAATGATCTTTCAAATGTACTCTTCTTATGCTAAGCTTTCTCCTTCTTTCCTCTCTGCTGGAAAGTTGAGCTTGTTGGGTAGCCTAGCTACTAAACAACAAAGAGTAGGCTGGGCCCCTTTTGAATGTAAACACGCACAATTCATTTAATTTTCCCAAGGTTAGAAAGATCCCTCAAATGATACAAATTCCACCTGAGAGAAGGCCTTGAATTCTGGTAACTGACTCACCTGCTAAAGGTGTCAGTTAGTGTGCAGCTCTGTAAGTAGCTGTGCTGCCTCAGGTATTGACTAATCAAAAGTCCAGGCTCCATTCTAGATGTGCATATCCTGGAGGCTGATTCGGCATAGAATAAACCTGCGATATCTTGCCAAAGTCACAGGGATGGACCTAGAATGAGCTGGTGGAGAACAGGCCAAGTCCATAGGACCCATATGACGGACTAGTTATTTTGATCCCTTACAGTGTAACTTAAAATATTTTTCTACAAAATTGACTTCTGTTTGTCATTAAATATGGTTTGCCATTTTCTTAAAATTTTAAAAAGCTTCCTCTTAATCATTTAAAAAATTTATAAGAATATGAAAGAAAAATCTTATAGATTATAACGCTATCTGCCTTGTGAATGCTAATAAATGTTAATACTTACAACTTCATTATTTATTTTTCTAATCAAATATGTCATTGCATGAGCCATTTTCCAGCTGTGGCAATTTGTAGTTTTCCTTTAAACTCATAAATAATTTTCAAAAAATGGAGGAAAACAAGGAAAATTTATTTAAATTTAGAAAAAATTCAAACAGCCAGAAAATTTGTATGAAATATCATTGGCATGTTTGTGGCACAAGTATATTAGTATAATGTTATGAATTAACTGGTCATTATCTACTAGTTTACAGAGCTCTAGATCAACTGGAGGATAAAGTATTTAATGTGAGTACAGTTCATGGAGCTGAATATAACTTGAGCTTCTACTTTTACGAAGAAGTCCCTCGGTAAAAGCAGAGGCTCTCTTGACTTTTACTACAGAGATCGAGATTCTGTGTCCTCTGTGGTAACCTGTTCCAGAATGTAATCACTGCTGCACTAGATTCTGCCTGTGTTCAGTCAGATTATTGTTTTTGCTCTATTTCTTGCTTCAGTATTCGTGAAACATTACCGTACAACCTTTTCTGTTTCAAACAACCCTGATTATTTTCATATTTCTCATATAGCCAGCCAGCTCTTGATTGTCTTACCACTATATTGAAAAGAAATATTAAGAAATCAAAAGACTAAATAATGCAAAAGTCAGGTATATTTGATTTTGGCATGCCCTATGTGACTTTTTAAAGTATTTAAAGATTATCTGAATTACCCTATTTCCACTGTGGTCAGAAAATGTACTGTTTTTATACAATTTTTTGACATGTATTGAGACTTCTTTTAGGGACTAAAAGAATGTCAATATTTATAAATGATCTATGTTTGAAAAACTGTGTATTTTCTAATTTGGGGTACAGGGTTATATTTTTAAGATTCTATCTTAAAACACACACATATATATTAGATCAAACATGTTAATTATGTGTTTCAAGTCTCTATCATTATTAATGTTTTTGTCTGTTTGATCTGACCTGTCATAAGTGTGTTAAATTATACATTACAATGATATAGTTGTCAATTTCTACTTATAATCCTCACTTTTTATTTTACATATTTTAGAACATTGTTATTTTCTATCGAAGAATATAAATTACTTGTATCTTTATAGTGAATTGAGTCTTGTATTATATACTATCCCTAGATATCTAGACGTGTTTTTACACTGTTCAAGGATAAAATGGGCCACCTCAGTAGCTTCTGAGGCTAACGCATCTCTGTCACCACAGTTACTGTAGCAAACCTGGTTTCCCTCTCTTCTGCAGTGTCATGCAGAGTTAGTGATCAGGTTTGCATGGCGTGTTTTCATTTTAAAGTCTGTTTTGTTGTTAGAATAAATTTACTACCTTTATTTGTATTTTTTTACAAATCAAGTGTTTTATTTTATTTTCCATTACCATTTATCTCCCTTATTACCCCATCCCCTACCTTTATTTTTATTGTTTTGTTTTTTTATTTTCTACTTTTTCCTCTAGTGATGATGAAGCTTTTCCTGATTTTTAAAATATATTTTAGTTCATAAATTTACTGCAAATAAAATAACTAATAAGAGTATAACCACCATATAGGTCAAAAATAAACAGTTCCGTTCCCCAGAAAGCCCCTCACACATCTCTCCAACCACAGTCTTCTCCTCTTCCCCCGAAGATGACTACAGTCATAACTTCTGTGTAAGTCACTCCTTTGCTTTGTAGTTTTACCACCTACTTATGCACCATAAGTAATATAATACAGTCTTCCCCATTTTGAAACTCTGATAAGTGGGATCATATCATATGAGTTTCTCCTTGTTTTGCTTCTTTGACTCAACACATGGTTGACAAGTCCCTAATCTTCGTTGTATCTGACCCCAGTTCATACACTTTCACTGCTGTGTGCAGCAGTTCTCAGACACTTTGTCTTCAGAGCCCCTTTCCATTGTTGAAAATTATCGAGGACCCAAAGGAACTTCTGTTTATGTTGGTTATGTCTGTCTATATTTATTATATTAGAACTTGAAACTGAGAAATTTAGAAATATTTATTAGTCCATTTTTAAATAAAAAACACACATTAACAAATGTTTTATGGAAAATAACTCCAAAAAGGTAGTGAGGACAATGGTATATTACATCTTTGCAAATCCCTTTAATGTACTGGCTTCATAGAAGGCAGCTGGTTTCTCACAGCTGCTTCTGCATTCCGTCTGTTGCAGAGTATTTTGGCAACAAACACGATCAGTGGTTTCTCTTGGAGTGGCAGGCTCACTCGGTTCACTTTCAAAAAACAGGTCTGCCAGACCCCAATGTCTGAACAGCCATATTGGTCTGTGAGCTTTTCTTTCAAGTAAATATGGTTGTTCATGAAAGAAGTGACTACTTCTCTTTTTAGCACAAACCATCACACAAATGTTTTTTCTGAAGACAACCACATTACTTCAGTAGGCAGAAGTGTGTGCTTCCCATTTTATCACACCGAACACTGAAAAGACGTGTGCTCAAAGGTCAGTTCAACAAAATTGTAAGTTTACTCTTCAGCAAGTACACCATAAGTGAAAGTTGTTTTTTTTTTTTTTTTAATGTGAGTAGGGGGAACTGAAGAGCGTGATCGCTTTGGTCTTTGGTGCTCCTGCTGTCCATATACTAAGGCTTCAGAACTTTTACCCACTGCTGCTTTTGCAACATCATTGCGAGAGTCAACACGGTACCAAGGGCAAAGTGCTATCTTCAAGATGCTTTGCAGGAGACACCTGTTTTATATTTTGTCCAGCTTTTTCCATTATTCTCAGTGAGAAGACTGGTGCTATCTCCAGCCTGTCATTTATAAAAGCCTCATACATCCTTTCCAACCTCTCTCTTTCCTTATATTTTTCAACCTCTCTCTTTATATTTCCTCTCCATGACTACTATTAAGATTTTGTTTACCTTTATTAAAAGTATATTTTGTGTATTTTATTGGTTCCTTTTATCTGTTCTAATTGGAAAATTCAGTTAATTTACGTTACTGTGATTATGAATTTATTTGGATTCATTTAAGACATTCTAAATAGTTTTTTTCTTTCTTCCTTTTTTTTCTCTGTATTCATTTAGAAAACATTCCATTCTATTTCCTCTATATTCTTGAAACTTGAATAAGTGTACTTAAAGTAATACAGTCTTAGATTAGGCCATATCCTTACTCTCTTCCTTAAAAATAGATTCTTAAAGTGCTGTAATTTCTTTCATTCCCCTCCCTGCATGAGTACTCACCATTGCACAATGTTTGTCTTTGTCTTTTTTTTAAACACCACAAATTAGACTTATTAAATATATACCATCAGTATTTGTTTAGGATTGCTTACATATTTGCCATTTCTTACTCATTAATTCCCTCTTTAATCTCACCCATTCTTATATCCTAAAGTGAGGGTCTTTTGGTAAATTTTTCAAAACCCTCTTTCCGGAAATAGCTTTACTTTGCCCTTATTTTCCCCAAGTTTTATTAAAATATAATTGACATGTAACATTGTATTAGTTTAAGGCAAAATATATAATTTGATATCTGTATAGATAGCAATAAATTTACTTAACATCCATCACCTCACATGGTTACAAATGTTTTTTTCTTGTGATAAGAACTTTTAAGATCTCTTTTAGTGAATTCCAGTATACACTACAGTATTGTTAACTGTTGTCACCATGCTGTACAGTATGTTATTTATCTTGTACCTGGGAGTTTCTACTTTTCAACCACCTTCACTCACTCACCCACCCCTGCCCTGCCGCCTGCCTCTGGCAACCACTACTCTGTTCTGTTTCTGTGACTTCACTGTTTTCTTTTCAACTTCTTTTTGATGGAGGTATGATTGACACAAAACATTATGTTAGTTTCAGGTGCACAACATAAGGATTCAATATGTCTATATATGCCTTTATTTTGAAAGATAATTTCACTCGATATATTATTGTAGGTTGATACTTATTCTCAGCAAATTATATCATTTCAGGCTTCTGGTTTCTTTTGTTGAATTTGAAGTCAGTTCTGAGTCTAATTAGTGTTCTTTTTTAGATGAGCTGTTTTCTGACTACTTTTAAGATTTTGTTTGCCTTCAGTATTCTACAGTTTTACTAATAGTATATCTCTGTTTGCTCTTATCTGTCATGAAATTTATTGTGCTTTTCAAATATGATTGTTTATATTAATTATTGAATATTTAGTGCAAATATCTCTCTGAATATTATCTCTTCCCATTTCTCTATTATTACTTTCTGAAGCTTTCACAAATATTCATGCTCTCTTCTGTGTCTCTAAACTTGAATTTAATAATTTGCCATATTTTATCTTTTCACATTGTATTCAGTATAATTTATTCATATTATCTTCCAGTTTACTAATTCTCTCTCCAACCATATATATGATATGATATTGAATTTTAGTGGTTCCAATTTTCATTTCCAGACATTTTATTTGGTTCTTTTTCTAATCAGCCTAATACTTTTTTGGTAGTCTGTTTTTGGTAGTCTGAAAAATCCTTTCAAAAACAGCTTCATTTTTATAAATTTAATAAGTTTATTTTGTATTCTATATCTAATAATTTGAATATCTGAAGTCTGCAGGTCTAGCTCTATTGCTTGTTTCTTCTAGTTCTCATTGATGGTAGCTTATATTATTTTACATTTAGTAATTTTGTATTGTGAGCACATATTTGTTGGAGTGCTTCTGCGTAGATTCTTTAAGGACTCTGTTAAGGGTGTATTTTCCCTGTGAAGGTTTTCTGTGTGTGGATATTTATGTGTGTTTCTGTTTCTGTTATATACTGGGGAAAACTGCCGTTCCATTAAGTTTAAGTTACAATTCTCAGATTGTAGTTATTTCAGTCCACGGTTGTCATAGTGGCACAGATGACAAAGTCTTATGTTCTTCTCTGTGCATTTTTAAATATCACTAAGGTAAAGACACTTTACTGTCTGATTCTATGGGCTGCTATTTTGGTTGTTTATTTTTTTCACAGTTTGCCCAATCTCTGAATATAACCATTCTCAGACCCTAACTGTATTTAGGGTCTGGACAGGATATATTCCCATCTCTAAATCAGTCTTCTTTTTCTTCTAACTCTTTTCATCTTTCCTTTTATCTTAATTTTCTTCCTTCTCTTATTTCCTTCCTCTTTCCCTCTGTCAGTCCATTTGGGATGCTCTAACCAACTACCATAAACTGGATGGCTTATAAAGAACAAACATTTCTCACAGCTTTGGAAGCTGGGAACTCAAAGATCATGGAACCAGCAGATTCAGTGTGGTGGCTGATGAGGGCCTGCTTCCTGGTTCGGAGACGGCACCTTCTTGCTGTGTCTTCACATGGTTGGAAAGGGGCAAAAGAGCCTCTTGGGCCTCTTTTATAAAAGTTAATCCCATTCATGAAGGCTCTACTTTCATGACGCAATCACCTTGCAAAGGCCCCACCTTGTCCTAATACCATGACCTTGAGGGTTAGGGTTTCAACATACAAATTTTTCAGACCATGGCTTGCCCTTTCCTCCCTCTCTACACAGGTCCCCCCCTTCCTCCCTTCCTTGTTTCCTTCCTTGCCTCCCACCTTCTCTCCTTCCTTCCGTCCTTCCTCCCTTCCATCATAAATGCCATGGAATGCCTTGCATAGAAGCATGCTTTGGCTCAGCCAGTCATTAGGAATTCTTTACTCAAACTGCAAAGTTTAAGGAAGTTCTACTAACAACAAGTTCTAAACTTAGCCTGAAAATTTATCAGGCTTACAGAATACAGTACATTTGTGACATCATTTTGCTTGTACCATTCATTTTACAGTTCTTCTGAACTATCTACATCTTTTTCCTCTTTGAATGAAGGTCCACACCTACCTGACACGTTGGCAGGGAGACCTAAAGCTCACAGAGTCATCAAAGACACTAAGAAGACTGAAGGAAGTCCTTGCCAATTTTTCTACATATCATAACATTTCCTAGCCATCCCATTACTCAGCCGTATTTGGACATGTTCCCCTGTCAGTCTTTCCATAGCCTGCATGCGCATGTTCTGATTTTGTATTTGCTTTGCATGCCTTGCTATTAAAGTCTATCCTGATTTGTATGGCTACCTTAAATTTATTTTAAACACCCTTTTTTTTATATAATCTTAATTTCATTTTCTGATTTTCTTTTTTTTAAAGATTTATTTATTTATTTATTTTTAGAGAGGGAAGGGAGGGAGAAAGAGAGAGAGAAACATCAATGTGTGGTTGCTGGGGGCCGTGGCCTGCAACCCAGGCTTGTGCCCTGACTGGGAATCAAACCTGTGATGCTTTGGTTTGCAGCCCACGCTCAATCCACTGAGCTACACCAGCCAGGGCATCCTATTATATTTGTCTGGTATTAAAAATTTCTACTAGTTTTTTGCCTTGGCTTGTGCGGCTCAGTGGATTGAGTGCTGGCCTGTGAAGCAAGGGGTCATTGGTTCGATTCCCAGTCAGGCCACATGCCTGGGTTGCGGGCCAGGTCCTCAGTAGGGGATGCTCGAGAGGCAACCACTCATTGATGTTTCTCTCCCTCTCTTTCTCCTTCCTTTCACCTCTAAAAAAATGAATAAATGAAATCTTTTTTAAAAAGATTCCTGCTAGTTTTGCATGTTCTGAAATTTTACTCTTAATTATATCATCGAAGTCATTAATTAAATAATTAAGTACTGGCTTTTGGACAGGCACACATAATAGGAATCTGTGTGCCAGAAAGTCACTGATGTATTAACTATATTATCTTGTAAGTCGTAAATCATATATTTACTTAAGGCAAGGTGTGACAGTAGTAGCTGTGAGAATACTGTCCCTTCTGTGAGAACTGACATAATTTAAAACACTCTTTAGGATAATTGCAGCAATTCAGTTATATATTCTAGCATAATTTAATCTTTGGAGCTAAATAAAAAGTGGGAAAGCTTTCTGTAAGAGAAGGCTATTACGATGTTATGATCTAAATAACTTATTTTATTTTAAAAAGTTATATATTATCCTGATAGATAAATACAAAAAGAAGAAAATAAAAAAGTATTTTAACGGCACCATTCAGAGGTAATCAGTATATAGGAGTATATTGACCTCTTTTCTATACACAGAAAATGTATTTTTATAGAGAATCATGTCACTAAGGTTTACAAAACTAATTGTATCCCTTAATAAGTTCTAAATAATTTTTCTGATGTCATCAGTGTTTGTGTGTGTGCTCATGCATGTGCATGCATGTGCACGTGTGTGTGATTGGCGGGGACAGGTGTTTGGCAATAGGGAAGAGGCATGGCTTCACAAAGCGCATCATTCCTGTCACCCTCCTAATAGCAGCATAGTCAGCCTCATTTTCTAGCTTGACAGATTTGATAATCCCTTTGTTTTGCATGTACTAACCTTCTAATACAATTTAAAATTTTATCCATGTTTAAAATATTTAGATAATACTTGCAGAGTATTTCATCTAGCTATCATTTATTGAGGTTCCACCATTCCTGTCTAAGAGAAAATGAACTATGTTAGTTCTGTATTCAGCTTATTTTACTTATTTAGCTTATAACTGTTAGTTTAAGCTTATTTAGTTATAAAAAGGGGTAATGAGTGGATTCTCTGTCATATTGTTACATTTACACTTATAGTAATAAATATGTCTGTGTTATATGATTCCTGTTAAATAATACTATATTAACATATTTAAAGATATTATTAAAATATGGGCAATAGGCAGTGCTTTCTAGTTAATAATGCACTGAAACTTAGGTGGTTGAAATAATTCTCAGATGCATTATAATTTTTAGTGGCATCGGACTTTTAATAACACACACAAAAATCAAAGTTTTTGCAGAATCAGCTACGCACTCCTAAGTGTATCGTGCAGTGCTTTTTTCCCACAATAAGTGAAAGAACCTGTGCAATCTTCCTGATAAATCCTTACAGAAACTTGCATTTAATTTTTTTGAGGCTCTATGAACTTGTAAGTTTAAGTTATCAGGTTTAGAGACTCTGTAAACTCTTGAGTGTATAGTTCTGCATTTTCATATGAAGATTAGAGCACTTCTTCACCTTGATATCACTTTCTTCAGACTAGTCAACGACTGAGGTAGAAGCTAGAGTTCTGTCCTTGTAAGAGATTAGAAAGTACCTTATCTGTTCACAAAAGACACACCTATCAAATCCCTGAGTAGCTTTGAGTAGTTTGATTTAAATTGGCTTATTTTGTTTGACAAGTTTTGGATTAATTTAAAGTTTGTTTCTCTAAAGTGTGGATATGGTTGTTTTGACTCTTGGATGCACTAACACAATGTGTGCTAGCCAGCAATAATTCATTTTAATTGAATCATGAATTTTATTGGTTTTTACAAAATTCCCCAGATATCCTGCAAATGAATTTACTTCACATAAAGTGTGAATAAAGTTTTTATTTTACCCCATCGTAGAAGTTACACATGTTTCAGTAGAAGTGCATAGGGGAGGGGCTGAAGAATATGATTCTTTTTGACAAAGCCAGAAAGCACTTAGAAATACTGGTTATACGCTATTACACCTTTGAAAATACGCTGGCTTTACCAGCCATGCCATATGATACTGTTGTGTGCAACGGCAAACAAAAAAGGTAAGCTAATGTGTTTTCTTTTCAAGGTTGGCTAGAAGAGACTCAAAGTGTATAAATGATCGTTCTTCGTGACTATTCCTTAGATTTCAGTTGTGCTTCTTAAAACTTCTGCAGGTACTTAAAACAGATGCTGAGGAACTTGTGTCCAGAAGCTACTGGGACACGCTGAGACGGAACACAAGCCAAGCGCTCTTTCCAGACCTCGCAGAGGTACAGCCAAACGCTGTTGGCCGTTTTGTGAATCTTGTCTGCGCTTCATTTTAGAGTCATAATGATGGAACAAACATTATGTTTTATAATTCTCCTTTTCTCCAGCAAAGCAAGGGTATTTATCTATAAATGGTCTATTGGAATATAACGGCTGTGCTGGCAGAGACTGCAAAATTGCCTACAAATGGTCTGCGTTAAAACAACTTGCTTGTTGTAGAAAACATGACTTTCCAAATTAATTTGAAAAGAAGTTATTTTTTACTTAAGGATCACTTTCAGAAAATTTGAAAATACTATTTTGTAGTTTCACAGGTTTTTCTAACCTTTAGCTTGCAATATTACGTGAAATGCTGAAACTTTTAACTTCGTAAAAGATAGCTGATGCTTTAGAGTTATGGCAGACTTAAACGATTAATTTCCCTCACGTCTTTAACAGGGTGGCTTGCGAAGGGCAGGGTATGAAGCAGGTGTGGTAGGAACTGTCAATCCAGGAAGGGAAGAATATTTCATCTTGACATTGTTTAGGGTTGTCAGTGTGTGGAAAATAAAGAGCAGACTGACCGTTACCCATGCTGCTTTGAACTGGATGGAGACGCACACCTTATCGCTGCACGGAGACAGCTCCCACCACCCCACTCTGATTATGCTGCTCCCAGTAGGGCTCTGTCATTGTAAAAGACAGGCTGTGTTCTGTAGCCTAAACACTACTGCGTGTTTTCTGTTAAGAATTTTTAAGAACTTTTAGAGAAGGCTGTCAGTCTTACCACAAAGAACTTTTCAGTAAATAGTAAAAGATATACACAAGGTTTGTCCAGGAGGTAACAAGCCATGCAATATGAAAAATACAGACATTTATTGAAAATGTAAGGTACAAGAAACATCAGACTATGATGCCTCAGTCCCCTTCAAAGTGGGCACCTTGGGACCTCACACAGTTCTCCCAATTGCCGTCAGCTGCCTGTTGTATTTTCCTGAATCTCATTGATGGCCTGAAATCTTTTCCCTTTCAAAGGTGATTTTACTTGGGCCATTTTTTTTTCGGTCTTGCCACTCCTGCTACATGGTGAGGGGTGGAGCCGTAGGTGTTCACCAGGCAGGGTAACCCGCATCACTGCGTTGTGATGCTGTATGTGGGGGAGGGGTCCCAGAGGGAACAGTGGTGCTTGCTCCGCTCTCTGCCGGATCAAAGCTCCAGAAAAAATACAACTAAGCCACAAAGAGATAGCCAACCTATCAGATGCACAGTTCAAAACACTGGTGATCAGGATGCTCACAGAATTGGTTGAATTTGGTCGCAAATTACATGAAAAAATGTAGGCTATGCTAAGTGAAATAAAGGAAAATGCCAGTAGTGATGGAAAATCACCAATAGTGATGGAAAGGAAACTGGGACTCAAATCAACGGTGTAAACCAGAAGCAAGAAAGAAACATTCAAGCAGAAAAGAATGAAGAAACAAGAATTCAAAAAAAAAAAAATGAGGAGAGGCTCAGGAACCTCCAGGACATCTTTAAACATTCCAACATGGAGAAGAGGAAGAACAAGAAATTGAAAAATTATTTGAACAAATAATGAAGGAGAACTTCCCCAGTCTGGCAAAGGCAGTAGACTTCCAGGAAGCCCAGGAAGCTCAGAAAGTCCCGAAGAATTGGGATCCAAGGAGGAACACACCAAGGCACATCATAATTACATTACCCAAGATTAAAAATAAGGAGAGAATCTTAGAAGCAGCAAGAGATAAGGAGACAATTACCTACAAAGGAGTTCCCATAAGACTGTCAGCTGATTTCTCAAAAGAGACCTTACAGGCAAGAAGGGGCTGGAAAGAAGTATTCCAAGTCATGAAAGGCAAGGACCTACATCCAAGATTGCTCTATCCAACAAAGCTTTCACTTAGAATGGAAGGGCAGATAAAGTGCTTCTCAGATAAGGTCAAGTTAAAGGAGTTCATCATCACCAATCCCTTATTTTATGAAATGTTAAAGGGATTTATCTAAGAAAAAGAAGATAAAAAATATGAACAGCAAAATGACAACAAACTTACAGATATTAACAACCACACCTAAAACAAAAACAAAAGCAAACTAAGCAAACAACTAGAACAGGAACAGACCCACAGAAATGGAGATCATATGGAGGGTTATCAACAGGGGAGTGGGAGAGGAAGAAAAGGGGAAAAAGTACAGAAAATAAGTAGCATAGATGGTAGGTAGAAAATAAACAAGGGGAGGTTAAGAATAGTATAGGAAATGTAGAAGCCAAAGAACTTACATGTTTGACCCATGGACATAAACTAAAGGTGGTGGGGGGGATGTGGGTGTGAGAGTGTGTGCAGGGTGGAGGGGAATAAAGGGGGGAAACTGGGACAACTGTAATAGCATAGTCAATAAAATATATATATTTTTTAAAAGTGATTTTGGTTTTGGAAAAAGCCAGAAGTCCCAGGGTGCCAAATCTGGGCTCTAGGGGAGCTGAGTCGCCTAGGTGATTTGATGTTTCACCAAAAAACCCTGCACAAGACAATGTGATGCATAAGCAGGCACATTGTCATGATGAAGCTATCACTCACCAGTTGCCCATAGCTGTGGCCTTCTGGATCATCCCAGTAGTTTCAGCACAGGAATTTTCAAGCTTAATGCAAAATTTGATGCAGATTCATTGCTCTCCTCATTCAGTCATTTTTAATGTGATGGCCACAGTACGCACGCTCACTCAATGGCATCTACTGCCTCCACTGACTAGTACAATAAAGTTGTCATTGTTTACACGTGCACATTCCTGTCCACACTCCTTGGCTGCCAGGTAATATTGATGTCACACAAACCATCCTTGTTGTATTAACAATGGCTGGACTTTTTCTGGACAGACCTTGTGTTGTTACTAGCTTTTTCTTGATAGAGTTGGCCTCCCATTTAATTTTTAAAGTTTAATGTTTAGCCCTGGCTGGTGTGGCTCAGTGGATTGAGCACCAGCCTGCAAACCAAAGGGTCACCAGTTCGATTCCCAGTCAGAGCACATGCCTGGTTTGCAGGCCAGGTCTTGAGTTGGGGGTGCACAAGAGACAACCACATATTGATGTTTATCTCCCTCTCTTTCTCCTTCCCTTACTCTCTGTCTAAAAATAAATAAAGAAAATCTTTTTTTTAAGTTAAAAAGAAGAAATACTGTTTAAAAAATAAACTTTGACGTTTAAAAGTTACACCTAAAAATATCTAGAGACGTAAATTAGAGCAGGTGTAATATCTGTTACTTATATATACAGTGTTAATTGATACCTCTAGGGCAAACACAGAAATGTTCATTTTTTGTCAGTTGTGCTCAATTTAAAAAATCCCCAAATCAGCTTTCCCTGTCTCTAATCTGCCTTTGACATATCAATATGATATAATTATAATGAGCAATTACTTTTTTAAGATTACCTTTTAAATTTGAACTATTTTTGGGCATGAAGTAGTGATAGGTGTTCCATGTACAGACATTTTAGAAGTCCGTAATTCTGTAATCATGTATGCAGGCACATACTGGAAGTGCTTAATTCTGGAACCATCTGTGCAGGCACAGAGTAAAGGCACCACTGTGCGCCTTTGCTTCTCGGTGCCTGAAAGTGAGGACAGCTCGTGATACCAGCCCTGGGGTCCCCGTGTGCTGCTGTGGCCTGGCTTCCGGTTATGTCCTGTCCCCAGTGTCTCTCCGCACACTAGACTGTCCACCTCTCAGCCTGCAGCCCATCTTTAATCTCGGTTAGCTCTGCTAGAAGCTCGCACAGTTGCACACAATCTGTTAATGAGATGTTGAGTTTAATTTAAATCCTGGCCGGTTTAATATCAGAAGACCAGTCAGCTCTTCCATATACCTAGAGATTATAAATGATTAGAAGATACTTTGAAGATGTTTAGCACGCTGTCAGGGCACGCTGGAGCTAGCTTTTTTGGCTTCCCACAGCTAATTCTGTACATTTCTTCCCAACTTGCCATTCTGTTAAATCCCTTTGGTCCCTTGAAAGTGTGCATGATAAGAGTATTAATATCATAGAAATTGGCAAACACTACAAATCAGCCGTCTTTTCCAGGAAAGCCAGTTTACTAGCACACTATTGGCTGTGGTCAATCCACACTATAATCATAAGCTGCTAAATTAATTGATGAATTGAATTGATTCAAACATCATGAAACTAAATCTGATGGGGAAGAGAAAATAGAAAACAAAAAGAAGAAAAGAAAATAAAACTTATATTGTATTTCAAAGAAAATAATTATTTGGGAATTATCTTTGCTTCCAACCCCCCTCCCATGAGAGAGGGTAATTGAGAATTAACTAAGTTAGGTTACAACTCATTCTAACTCCGTATAGATTATGACTAATGCCAGTGTAACATCGAATTGTTTCAGTATTTCAGGATTCAAATTGGTTCAGAAAGAAAGTTTATAAATCTATTTGTATTTTGTTACTTACATATTTAAAAATGTAAATATTGAGATAAGCATTTTTCTTTAAATATTGTAGGTAAATTTGAGATTAGCCTTTCATATTCTTATTCCAGAGCTTTTGTGTCACAGCCAGCATCAATTTCTAACCAAAATAGTATAAATTTATGGTATAATAATAAGCCTCTCTCAAATAGTTGTTGAATACAATCTGACCACTAGAATTATAAAAACTATTCTGAGTTTTATAGGTAAACTAAAAATTTTTTGTTTGCTTTAAACTTTACTTGTCCTTAATAAATTCCAGTAAATCATTCAGAACCTGTGCCAACAAATCGAGTTTGACGATTTCTTCCAGCCCTTGAATACAGCTTGATAAGGTCATCACATTGTAATAAAGAAAAATGTGTTGAAAGAATATCCTTAAAACCCTTTAATAGTTTGACAAATTTTTATTTCATGCATACTTACTAATTCATTGCATTTTCTGATGAAATTCACAGTAAATTTAAATGAAAACAGTTAGATAATGGCCTTTCATGTAAATGACCCACAGGTTCTTTTGTGGCAGTTTCTTGCTTTGTTATGAAAACACCTGAATTCATTTTATTTTAACAATGAGCACCAGAATCAAAGGGATAAAGTCTCTATTTTTGTCCCGAGCCTCCTGTGATGTAAGTTATATAACACTGTCGGTCGGGACACCAGGGGCTCTGGTGTGGTTTTCAGTGACTCCCAGCAGCCCTCTGTTCACTGAGGGGGGGGCACGTTTTCACCAATTCCATTTTCTGATTTTTTTCCTCCAATGTCAAACTTTTACTTATGCCTCTGTGGGTCTGGATTATCTGGATAAGTGCAACCCAAGTCTAATAAGATTTTGATGATGAAAGACTGTAAATGAAGATCTGCTCTGCTCAGTGGGCCTGAGAAAAACTGGCTGAATGAGGTCATTATTTAAACCCGTGTAAAACAAAGCCAGCTTATTTCAGTGTATTATGTCTTGAGGGAAAGCACATCACTAGAGAAGGCATTCATAGTTTTGTTATCTGAGTTCACTAAGTTTTGGTATTCCTGTAACCTCTCATTTTAAGGCTCCCCCAGCCCAGACCTACATAACATACATGTGTGCTTTTAATAACAAAAATGTAAAAGTGTACCATGTAAAAATCTTTTTTTATTTTTTGGCAGTAAGCTTCAGTGTTATTATCTTTTCTATCTTGTCTGGCCCTTTTTTAATTTCTTGAAATACACTGATTTGGCCAAAATAGTAAAAGCTCATATTTATGGGACATGCACAACATGCCCGTTTCGGTGCTGAATGGTTTGCACGCGTTACGGAATGCTCACAGCTGCCCTCCATAGCAGCAGGTACTGCTGTTCTTCCTGAGGACGATCACATCATCAGAGACAGTCACTTCCCCAAGGTCGCTTAGCTAATGATGGAAAGCCAGAATTCTGGCTCTTGGGCTTATCATATTTGTTCACCACACTACGCTTATTTGTGAAATAAGCAACTTTTTCTAAAACACCATCCCTTCCCTTATCTATTCTGTCCTTCCCCCACATTCCACTCCTCTAGCTTCTAGATGGATCCCCCAGTTCCTCATGCTGAAAACATAGTATGTGACACCTGATTTCCTGGCTGTGTCATTTTCCCCCTAGCAAGCAGATCTTCAGAGAAGTTGGTTTTATTATAGGGAACTTCTTGGTTATTGCAACTTCTGAGAATACTTAGGACTTGTCAACAAACTAAACTAAGAAATAGTAGAGATCTTCTAAATCTTAACCAATTGTAAGGAGGTTATACACCAGAGATTATTTTAAAAACTTAAACTAAATTATTTAAATATAAATAGGCTAGATGATTACTAAGAATTCCAACAGTTTTAGATAATTTAAAGCAGAAGATGTCCTACATATTGGCATTTTTAAGAGAGATGTGAGTAATCAATGTAGTAGAGAGATCACTTTAGAAAAAGTGTCATGGATTTAAAGAGGAAATGTAGGAGGGGAAAAGACCACCATACTAGTTAAAATAATATTTGGTTTAGTGAGAAATGAAATAAAGATCCCATAAAGGTTATGAAAGATAAAATAGCTGTCTTCATGGAAGATTGGAAAGAGGGCTGTGAGGAATCAAAAGATACCATCTGATTTCACTCGTGGAATCTAATGAACAAACCGCAAACAAGTGAGATCAAGTTGATCTCTATAGAGATCAACTCATAGAGAGAAGGATGACAGCTAAGGTGGAGGGAGGTCAGGGTGTGGAGGGACTGAGCAAAAAGGAAAAAGGACTCGTGGACACAGACAACAGCATGGTGATTGCAGTGCAAGGAGGGGGGCATAAGGGTGCTAAGTGGTAATGGAAAAAATACAATAAAAAATTTTTTAATGTAAAACAAAGCTACCAAAATTTAGAGTATGGGAGAGGGGGAAACAACTGATCCTTTATAGAGAAGTATATGCTTTCTATTTCTTATGTTTTTTTATGGAGTACTTATTGTTAGAATTCTGGCCAAGAAGTAATACAGTTCATATATGTCCCTTTTAATAAAGTGATAGTTATTATTTGACCTCTTAATTTTCTTGTATTTCCAGGAGAATATATTAGAGGGGTAAAATTATGTGAAATTTATCATTTTTTACCTGAGTTTTTAAGATAGAAATGAGTTGATGGCCAAATGAAGAAGGGAGGGAAGAAAAAGAAGGAATGGAAAAGACAGGGAGGGAGGGTGGTAGGAAGGGAAAAGAAAGGAAAAACCTATAAAGCTACATAAAAAGACTGAATGAAGATTTCCCATAGGTCATTGAACTTTATAAGGACTCTAATTGACCTATTTTAAGAATATACTTGTTGGAACTTAGTTTATCAAGTTGAGTGGGAAAGGAAAAACCCTCTGGAATTTTTCAAAAAATAATGTAAGACTTTAAAAAAAAAGCCATTATAGATGATGTAAATGCCAAAGTAATACTACTGTCGTTTCTCTTTCAAAATGTAAGTTCCATAAATGTGGACTACAATAAAACCCTCATGTTGGAGGGGGTGACTTTGTAGAGCTTGAGACCATTCCTTTGTCAGTCTGTATGCTCAATAAATCTGAAGAATGTGCCTCTTTCAGACATCTTAAAAAAATATTTTCAAGTTGTATAAGAAAATCTATACTATACATTGCTTAAGTAAAAATGAAATAGATGATTACTAAAGGAGTTTAACTATTTTAGATAATTTAAAATATAGATACCCTATATGCATCATTTGAGGTAGAAAACTTCCTAAAGTATATAATCATATTTTTAAAAAATTTTTGAGGATAAAGGTAGATTTTATTCATCTAACTTCAAACTTCATTTTAACTGTAATGGCATTTATTAATACAGCCTTATGCTTTTCATTCTAATAGTATATTTGTATTTTAGATACTTATGTGTTGATAACATTCTTTGGGGATATCAGGTATCCCTATCCTGTTCATTTATTGCAGCTAACCTTTAAATTGTAATTTTTTTAAAGCGTGCTGATGACATTACGAGTTTAGTAACAGATACTACACTTCTTGTACACTTTTTTGGAAAAAAAGGAAGAGCTGAGCTGAACTTTGAAGATTTTTATAGGTGAGCTTAATTTTTGTATTTGCATTGGAGAAAATGTTAACATGCTAACGTCAGAAAGGTCTTTAGAATCGTCTAGTGCAGTGATACCTCTTTGCTGTTTCCATCCACCTTAACAACCGTCCACTTCTAGCGGTACCTGTAGGCCAGTGGTTTTATTGCTCAGGCTAATAGGAAGGTACTGACGGATAAAGAATGTCTGGACGTCTGGATCGTTACTTCCTGTGAATTCAGAAGCCCCGCAGCAGACACTGGACACTGCACGCCGACTGCTGTAAGTGTCCTCCCGACTCTGCAGGGTGCTGTGGTGACGCCCCGCTGACAGGCGAAGATGCCAGAGGCCCGAGAGGCTGAGCACCATCTGTCTCCTTCTCTCTGCATTCATCTGATTCACTCTCTGTGTGTTTCTGTCGTAGGTTCATGGATAACCTTCAAACAGAAGTTCTAGAAATAGAGTTCCTTTCCTACTCTAATGGGATGAATACTATCAGTGAAGAAGATTTTGCTCATATTCTTTTACGATACACAAATGTGGAAAATACGTCAGTATTTTTGGAGAATGTGCGCTACAGTATACCTGAAGAAAAGGTATCTAATCCCCCATATTTATTTCGTTACATATTTCATTATCTTGTTATTTTACAGGTTTATAAAATATATTGTCCTTTGTCCTTTTGCCCATCTGTGGATTAATAGATACTTTGGATATACTTCATTTCTTCCTATGTATTCTAAGCATTCTGGCTAAATTTTAAAAATTCATTAATTTAAAATTCTGGATAGATATTCATATTTTCCTCAGGTATACTAAAAACCATTAAGGTTATTGTTTTATTCAGATTATGAATATCATTTTTCTGGAGAATTCTGCCTAGCTGTATGCTTTGACTTCTACGTAAACATCAGCTCATACAAAGCAGTTTATGTTGACATCACTTCAGTCACACTTGATTCATTTCTGTAATATTCTCGGTAAAAGGCCATTTGAAGATGGCCAGTGATGAGTGAGTGATCTTATCAGCAGTTGAAGTGAGGTCTTTCAAAGCGTTTGGATGGCATGAATGGTTAAGAACCTGGAACAACTGACTGTCTATTTGTCTGGCCGCAAGTGTTTTGTCGGCAGTTCTGAGCAGTCATGCATTATCTAGTGGTCTTTGAATGCATCGTTGCAACCAAATAGAACTGGTGTTACGAGTACCCTTCAAGCATGGGATGTTTGGGATATATTGCCTTCTGTGTGTGTTTGTACAAGGATCAAGTTCATCTGTCCAAGAAAAACTTGCAAATAGCTTGGCTTTGTTTAAAATGGCTACACGGTGACAGCGCTAACAATTCTTCATGTCCCCTAAGGAATGAGATAAAAGGACCTGCTGCATTTGGCCATTAATTTTACATCACCCCGTGATTAGAAGTCTTTTATCTGTATTACATGTTGAGCTGAATTTTTCTGATTCATAAACACTTCCCTAATAAAAAAGTATTGGAAGTTGAACTATGTCAAACTATTAGGGTATTTTTAGGACCTTAAAGAATCTGCCTTTTTTATTCTTTCATCTTATAGAAACTTACAGAAATCTATAACTCAAAAAGTTTAATTCCAGGGTGAAAAGTGTATGAGACCTCTTTGTGTTATTTTTGGAACTATTTTTCACATTTAAAATTGTTTCAAAATAAAACTTTTAGGTTCAATTCAGCTTCTTTCTTATTTTTTAATTTTTTTATTGTTGTTCAATTACAGTTGTCCTTGTTTCCCCCGTTACTCCCCCCTGTCCTACCCACCCCCCACCCCCTGCATTCAGTCCTCTCCCTCCTCAGTGTCTCTGTCCATGGGTCCTTCATACGTGTTCCTTGATGACCCTTCCCCTTCTTTGCCCCATTACCCCCTCCTCCTTGCCCTCTGGTCACTGTCAGTTTGTTCTTTATTTCCATGTCTTTAGTTCCTTTTTGCTCATGTGTATGTTTTGTTCATTAGGTTCCACTTTAGGTGAGAACATATGGTATTTGTCTTTCACTGACTGGCTTATTTCACTTAGCGTAATACTCTCCAGAGTTCCTTCTTATTTGGAGTTTAGTACATACAGAATTCTTGGTTGACAAATTTTTTCTTTCAGCAACTGAAGTATCCTACTCAGTTCTGGCCTCCATGGTTTCTGATGAGAAATCAGCTGTTAGTCTGATTGGGGATCCTATTTATGTGAAGACTCACTTTTTTCCTACTGCTTTTAAGATTATCTTTGGCTTTGGCTTTTGACAATTTGAGTACAATGTATTATCATGTGGGTCTTCTTCATTTTTTGTATTTGGGGTTTGTTGAGTTTCTTGGATTTGTAAAATGACATATGTCATCACATTTGTGAGGTTTTCAACCATTAGTTAGCTAACTGTTCCTCCTGCCTCTTTCTCTCTTTTCCTTCTGGAAGTCCAATAGCACATATACAACTTAGTACATTGATGGTATCCCCAGGGCCCTTAGGATCTGTTCACTTTTCTTCCTTCTTTCTTCTCCTCGTGCTGAGTAATTTCAGTTTTCCTAATTTAAGTTCAGTGTTTCTTTCGTTTGCTGGCTCAGATCTGCTTTTGAATGTCTCTAGCCAGTTTTTCATCTCAGTTATTGTGCTTTTCAGCTCCAGAATTTTTTTTGTTTCTTGTTTTACAGTTTCTTTTTCTTTATTTTATTCATACATAGTTCTCCGGATTTCCTTTAGTTCTTTGCCCATGATGGTTTCCTTTAGCTCTTTTGAGGATATTTAAAGCAGTGTATTTAAAGTTTTTGTTTTTCAGTCCAGTCTGGGCTTCCTCAGAGTTGATTTCTATTGACTTATTTTTTCCTGCGAATATTTCTGATCCTTTGTATGTATCGTAATTTTTGCTAAAAACAAAACATTTTGAATGTTATAGTGTAGTAACCCTGGAAATCAGATTCTCCCTGCAGTTGTTCATTTGTATTCTCTGTCATGTGCAGTCACTAAAGGTTCTGTTCCGTTATCTTAGTGCTTAACCAGAGAACGGATAGAGATTTCCTCAAATGCCCAGAAGCAGAAAGAAAAAAATATAGTACTCTTCCTGAAATTATTGACATTTTTGTTTACACTTTGCTTAAAAATGTTTCATCCTCCTGGTTTTCACTTTTACCAGCACTGACACGACACCCTGGCACTGACACTGGTGCTGGCAGCTGGTCGCAGCGTGAACTGATTCAGGAGCAGAGCGGTGGCCAGGCTCCCAGCACAAGTCTCCCACCTCTGCACCAACCCCTCCTCCTGGTCCCGCCTCCCTCACTGGCTTCCCCTCTGGGAAACGGGACAGGTGGGACTGAGCCAGAAAGCAGAATTCAGGTTTGGAATAGCCAATCCTGAGTATAAATAAAGAGAAAAAAATATGAAAAGAAAAGACACTGAGGATTTTCCTTGCAGATAAAGAGGGATTGTAATTGAAGTGGAACTAATGTATACCAAGATTTGGTCTTATTATTTTGATAAGAAATTGATAATAAATACTATCTTGACAATAATCACTTAGTACTTGGCTTATATGAAATCAGACTCCCTGTGCCCCTCTATTCAGGTTGGAAATTGGTAAGTCTACATGAGCTCTGGGCCCTCTGCTCTTTTCAGTATACTCTTCCTTTCAGTTACTGATTTTACTGGGAATGCGTTTATTAAATATAGCTCTTCATGGCCACGTTTGTATTATCTGAGGTATGTGGTGTTAGTTTAAATAAGTTTCCTGTTTAAGTCAAGTAATAGTAGTGGCAGTGATGGCCATTCATGTAAATGGTGTTCCAGAGCCCTTCCTGCGACCCACACAGGCCCCGGGGTGGGCCTCCCAGGGTGGGCCTCCCGGAGTGGCAGCCGTGCAGCCGCTGGCCCCCCTGCTGTCCCGGCATTTCCCCCCCCCCAAGCGGAGACAAGGGAACATGCTCTGCTGTCGGCTGATTTTGACTTTGCTTTGTCATTCATTGTAAAGACATTAATAACCACAATATGATGCTGAATTATACTTAAGGAGTACATGTACAGGGGACATTATTTTAGGTGTTTTTTTTACTTTTTTTCCTTTGTCATCACATTTACTTGGAGGATTTAAACAATTCAGGCCTGAAATACAGAGTTTTCAAAATTGAAGATTTTTTATCCATTTTTATTGTAGCAATTTTTTTGGAACTTCACGTTGATATGACAGTATTTTTTAAGTATTCTCGCCTAGTGTTGCCGACAGTAGCATCGCTGTGCAATAGGAAAAAATCTGAGTGGACTTTACACTCCATTGGAGAAAGGTTCCGAATGTGCCCTGGAAATGTTTACTTGCAAGATATATTGCACATGTTTAATCTATTTATTTTAGTAAGTGTAGATAACTTATTTTAATAAATTTGGCAGTACTAAAATGTACTTATATTCTCACAATACAGGGCATCACATTTGATGAATTCAGGTCATTTTTCCAATTTCTGAACAACCTAGAAGATTTTGCCATAGCCCTGAATATGTATAACTTTGCAAGTCGTTCCATAGGGCAAGGTAAGTAACAACCATTTTTAAAAATTAGCAGCAAAAACTAATCCTACATTGTCCTGAGGGCTTTGACAGCAAATTAATTAGATATATCATATTAGCCATCGACTTGCCTGAAAGTTTGCTGTGTACGTCAATGGGAAATCTGTTTTCCCTAAGCAGCGTTTAGGGAAATGTGCTAGACTTGTATATTAACAGTGCAATATACAGATGACGTATCACAGACTTGTACGCCCGAAACCTATATGATCTTATTAACCAATGTCACCCCAATAAATTCAGTAAATAAAATATAAAAATAAAATTTATTATCACCCTTCATCTCACATTATGGGGAAAAGTTAAAGATGTTTGTAAAAGTTCAAAGAGAGCAAACCTCATGGCCACTCAGTCGCATTGAAGGATGTGTGTCTTCTGACAGAAAAGCCAGCTGGTCGTGCCTCAGGCGTCCTTGTGGGATGATGCGCATATAACCCGCAGTCCCTGGCTCGGAAACCTGAATTTTGTCAACAGAGTCCCCTCTTAGCTATGGACTTACATTAGCCGCATTTTAAGAGCAGTATATAAAATCGAATGTTGATTTTGCTCACTGTGTGAAGACACACAGTGGTCATAGAACTCAGTGTTAACCTCAGGACCAGCCCTGTCCTCCCCTGTAGGTAGACTGACAAGTCAAGTCCTTCGTCTAGGGTTCCGTGGCTGCGACTGCTTCCCCCCCTCCCCCAGGGCGGTGTCCTTTTTAGACACTCACGCCACGTGAGGACTTTCTGCTCACGTCTGTGAGGTCATGTGACCTGTGTCTGCCATCACCTCATAAACGCCATTTCCCAAATGTCACCTGAGGGGACAGTCTTGTCGTTTTATTGCCAAGTTCTGGGGAGAAGCCCAGCTGCAGCCCCTAAATCCTAATGTTGGTTCTCTTCCCAAAGCACCGAGACTGAATCCCTCACATGGCTTCATTCGTTTACTCATTGAGGAAGAGAGACCTGAAAATTTGTCTTACTTCACCCTTTGCCCAGTCTAGATTTTCAAACAGAGCGTCTTCTCAACTCAACCCACTTTACTGTTTTAAAACCCAAACCTTTGGGAACGCTGCCTTCCCAGACCAGCGTTCACTACCACGGTAAACCTACCGACCAACCACAAAGGAAAAGAAGTCTGCTTGCCTGGTTCAGAGTGGACAGTGGTTCTTCCACTTTGTGCAAGTGGGGAATGGGAAAAACCAATTGTGTCCTAGGACCTTGAAGGTACTAGGAATATATCTGTCTCTTCCTCTCCTATTGTTACTACTGGCACACTAATCCAGATCTGGTATTCCTGCCAAAGCCCACCTTCTTCTCCAGTATTTCCTAGGCAACTCACAGAGTAATCTTTCTAGAACACAGATTAACCTTTCTGTGGCATGGCTGCTGTGGAAAAGTCTTCAGCTCCCAGCTGCCTGCTGCAGGATGCACAGGTTCCTCTCCGCAGTCCCTGCACAGAGCAGCTCCAGCTCCTCTGTGTCCAGGCTGCTCGTTGTTATCTGAATGTGCGTCATCTACCTCCCACCCCCTCCACGCCTTTGCTCATGTCATCCCCTCCTCTGTCATCACCTCCTCTGTCATTTCTCTCACCCACAAGCTGAAGTCTTCTGTCCTTCAGGGCTCAGCTCACATACAAAGTTGCAGCCTTTCCTGATCACTGGGGTTCTCTCTCCTTTCCCTACCCCACACCACCCACTGGGTGATCGCTCATTTCCAGATCTTCGTAGCACTTCGTTGGTACGCTAGCGTGGTCCTTTGTAATGATTATTTGGGCGATGAGTCCTGTCTCATCTCCCGTCAGGACTGTCAGTTTCTGGAGAACTTACTTATCTTAATAACCTCTAAAATATCTGTTGCTGATAGTAGGTGCTCATTAAATATTCATTGACTATGATTGCATTATTAAACTAAGATAAACCTATTCTTGGCTCTTTAAATTAAAACTGCAAATGATTTTTGTTCCCTAAAAGATGACATGATTAATGAAAAGTCATGTTGCATAAGATCATGACTGTATTTATTAAAAAACTTCTTCTATAACCTTTCTAGTAATTAAGGCATATTATAAAAATAATGTCAATGACTTACTCCTTTTCTGTAACATTTATCCAGATGAATTTAAGCGTGCTGTCTATGTAGCTACTGGCCTCAAACTTTCACCACACTTAGTGAACACAGTCTTCAAGATTTTTGACGTTGACAAAGATGATCAACTAAGCTATAAAGAATTTATTGGAATTATGAAAGACAGACTCCATAGAGGATTCCGGGTAAACCTATAAATTTTAAGTCTATTGATACTGTTTTTTTAAACTGAAAGAAAAAAAAATCCATCTAAGTTTCAGAAACAATTTATATAAATTTTTAAGGATATAAACATGAAATGTTATATTTGAAAAGAAAAATGTAAGGCCCTACCTACTTTCAAAAATAAGGTGAAGTGATAAAATGTAATGCTTTTTTGAAATATAAAATCAATATGAATTTTATTAACACTTTCATATTCAAGTAGTTTAATGTCTTCATCCCAATTTGTGGAGGGAAGTATTACCAAATATTTTTGATTAATCCATTCTGCACACTGGCTTTGAAACTTATTAGTATACAAGGAAATATCACTGTTTCTCATTTTATATGATGTGGGTTTCCACTGGGCAACTTGAGGTACTTAAAGTCACGGCGTACTCAGTACTTTCTTTTTTGTCTGTTGAACCATGCATTCTGTTAACAGCTTACACTGTAAAGTAATTATGAGGAACTCAGTGATTTTTTTCTCAGAAATATGTTTTAAAGAATGCAATGTAGTGTGAGTCAATAAATGTTTACATATCTAACATATTTGTGGATGGTGTCACAAATGGAAAAAGAAAAAAAATTCTATTAACAGCTAGAATGTGCAGTCTTCCCTCTTTAGTAAGAATACCCCTACGCATTATACATTTAAAAAGAAAAGAAGTTATATATATAAAAAGTCAGTATTCATCTTGGACAGTGCTTTTAAAGATCTTTAATGATTTTTTAAAATCCAAGCAGTCTTGGTAAAGATACTGTGTACTGAACTGCCCCCTAGTGGTTAGTTGTTAACATTTGCGATGATGGCTCCAATACCTGAAAGGGCATACGGTGAAAATCGTCTGTTCCCCAAAATGTTCCTCTGAACATTTTCTCTTCCTCTGAAATGTTCCTCAGACATCTTAGGGTAGCAAGGTCAAGTTAAGATATAAACTATGCTGTAACTTCTGACTGTATTTCTCACTTAGGTGTTGTATGGTTTTTTTTCCCTGTATTTAGTGCATACCTGTAGTCCCACAAATTCTATTTACATTTGCATTTTTAATCCTCTCTCCCACAGGGTTATAAAACAGTTCAGAAATATCCCACTTTCAAGTCCTGTCTGAAGAAGGAACTGCACAGCAGATAAGTATGTTAGCTTCTCTGTCTAAAATTGCTCAGTAGCAGTAAAGAAAGGGCCATAACCTGTTTTTCTGCTCTGATATTTAGGAAATAGCTGAGAGAAATACAATTCATATTTAATTTTTAGGTCACTAATTCAATTTAAGAATTACTTTTTAAATGATTTTATTTTAGACCCGTAATTCAGTTCAAGAACTAGTCGTTATAACAGCACTACTTTGTCACTGGTAAGGCGTGATCTAAAAATAAACCGGGTAAAATACGCATCCACCTGGAATTCTCCTGAAATGTCTTGATTGAGAATTATTCTGTTTAACCTTCAGCTCTGTATCCAGGTAGATACAAAATAATCACACCAGACTGGGCTTTTATAATCTAGGATCAGTAACATCAAGGAATATTTATTACCATTTTTTAGGATTATGATCCCAAACGTCTGCTACAGTAATGGCACCTGATGATTTCAGTGCTATTTCATGTGCGTGACTCTGTATGGGGTGGGGTGCTCTTCCCCGTGCAGAACCCCGTTTCACCTTCACAGGTGTCCCACTTAACAGCCCAGAGAGGAGAGGCCTAAAGAGCCATTTGCCCAGCATGCTCTAGTAAGTCACAAACTCGGGTCTGAGCATCCTTCTGTCTGATGGCAGAGCCACCTTCTCTATTATTTTTTAAACTGTCACTGTAGAACAGCATCAGTGAGGAAGAAACAGGAGACCCGTTCAGTTCGTATCAACCCAGAGAAGTGTCTCAGACTTGATGCTCATCTCCAAAATGAGGGTTTCGTTCTCCTTTTCTCTTCTAAAAGTCAACTGCACCTGTAACATTTTGGTCAGTTGTGGGTTCCAATTAGTTCTCTATTTGCAGGTTTCATTCATTCATACATGTTTGCAAATGTATATTTCTTGCTGTTTTTCTCAAGCTTGAAATATTTATATTTGTATATAGCAGTATTGCCAAAGAGACTCCAAAGGATATCAATGCATATTATTCTTTAAAAAAAGTTTCATCAAATAAGTTACAGAAATACAATAAACATAGTTAAAGAGGTTCCTTCCCCCTTAGAACTTACAGGATCTTATTATGCTACCATGCATTTGTCTCTCTAAAAGAAAACAGCAGTATTCCATATTTTGCAAAGTAGCTTTGAGACCTAGCGTTTTGTGGAACCCATCTCGGGAGATGCTAGTCTAAAATGCTGAGTGGCAAGTGGGTTTATGTATTTACATAAGGTGGTAACTATTTTGATTGAGCAAACAAAAGGTCTTCCTAATCTCTGTTTTAAAGAACTTGATACTGCCCTGTAAGGAATTTACATATTAAAAAAAGTAGGACCTTACAATTTGTATGTTCACGCCAGTACTGTTGCCAACTAACTTGTCCTACTGTCACACCAACACTATTGATTGTCTGCAGTAGCACAGAGAACCATAGACTAAAATGACTACATTTATCATAGACCTTTATCAGACTGATGGTTAGACAAGTTACTAAACAAAGCACTGAACTTTTAAATTGAAGGGAATATTTTATAATTTAGTCTTTTATCCTTATATTTTCTGTTGGGTATTTTACCTTACTGTTTCATATTATTATCAGAGTAATATTTGATTAATGCCATCACCTGAATTTCATTCTAAATAAATACTGCTTTTATATGTATATTTTTGAATTAGGTACCTGTAAAGCAAAGTTTAAAGGATTATCTACATGACAAATGCAAGAAGCCAAAATTTCAGAGAACAGAAGCAGGTCTGAGGTCAGAACTTGCAAAAATGCAGGAAAAGGTGAAATGCTAATTACAATCTTTTCTTGAACTGAATTCTTGAACATAAGACAGATAAAATGCATCTTCTTACTAACTACAAAGGTTATGTGTTACCAGGTTAAGCTTTTGCCTCGATTTACTGAACTCTGCACTTTTTCATTCCTTTCAGAAGTATATAGATACTTCCAATGACTATGTAAGAATGTATTTTAAATATTTACATAATAAATATGTATTAGAAATTTGTCTAATTTCAAAATAACATATGACTCCTGGAATCTAGATCACTTAAAAATGAACAATGACATATTTTCTTGGTTTTAGACTGTGAACTTATTTTAAGAAAATAAAGGGTCTTAGAATTGTTGATAAATCCCTATTATTTATTTTTAGTTACATTGAACGTGTTTTGAAAAACTAATAGAAGATACTATACAATATGATGGTTTACACTGTACTTTTAACTTTTAAAAGTACTTAATATACATTGTTTGAATCACATAAAGTTTTTTAAAAGTTTTTATTTATCAAAGTCAACAGAGAATGTCTGGTATTCTTTTATGTATACAGTAAAGAAATTGAATGTAGATATTTTTTGTTCAAAAACCAGTCATGCACTGATGGTGGAATGGCGGTGATTGTGGCAGGAGCCTCTGTCATTGTCCCTGTTTAACATGGCGCCGCTCCTGACGGCAGGTGGCGCGTGTTAGTGACGCTATGAGAACAGCATCACACAGGTCCGCAGCTCACTGCGCATCGTTCGCAGTGTCTGCAGCATCAGGCTGAGTACCGTGAGAGACTGATACGAAGTGGTTTAAAGACTTAGGCAAATATTAGATAGAAGCTAACATTTTGTTTCTTGCAAAAGGACCACCTGCAAAAGTAATGCCAAATAGTAATAATGAATAATTTAATATAATTCATTACTTCAAAATAATAAAAGAGAAAAGAAAAACTTTCTATTAAAAAGTAATAAAGTTAGATTCTCACTTGGAGGAAAATTTGGTAGTACTTAATGGAAATTTGTTCAGTTAAAAAGTTTCATTTATAAAGCGATATTGTACAAAGGTAGAACAATGAATTTAAATTAATATGTGAATGTATTATATGAAGATAGGTTCATTTATCTTCTTTTCCAAGATGTATTTAATGTACAGTGCATACACTCCAGCTATTACCTTGCTTTTGCTTATCAAAATAAGAAATTCTGACTTTGTTTTTATAAGTTATTAAATGTGAAATTGATAGCTGTGCATCAGCCTATTTATAAAAGTAATGTTATTTCCAAGAAAAATGTTATTAGCATTTACTATGTATTTGACTTTTTACATTCTTTATCTGATATTATTTATTACATTGGTATAGAAATATGATTCATAAATTTGAGGATTCTGTATAGTATAAGTAGTTCATCTGCTTTCAAGGTTGATTCAGTCCATTGATATGAAAATGCCTGTCCGTTCATCTAACACACCCAGGTCTGTTCACCTTACCGGAAGGTCCTCAACATTACTTGCTCTCTAAAACAACGGAGAAAATGTAATCTGCTTTCATCTTTGATTGTAAACTATCTTGCATACATGGAAAAGTTGTCATTTAGAACAGTCCTATAAATGTACATTAAAAACTAAGCTCATTAAAATTATATATAATTCTGCTATTCTCTCAAGAAATACTATGTATGCAATCTTTATTCTTTATTATGTATCAGAGTGAATGTCCATTCATCTCTCTATAAGACTACAGCATAATATGAAAACAGGAAAAAGTGAAATATTCTAGTCAATTGAAGTGAAAAAGAGTAGTAAATTACCATGATTCCCTACATATTATCACTTACAAACTTTACCCTCTCGTTAAAATGAGAGATTAAAAAAACTCATTGTATTGTTGTTTACATCAATTGAAAAAATTTTAAATGCTTTGAAAATAGTAATGTACTAAACACATGTATGCTGTTATTTATAGTATTTCCTTCTACAAATTGTTCTTTGGACAGATGACACTATACATAAAATTTTAGTATCATACTCTTTACAGAGAGCCTACATGATGAAAGGTTTGTGGTACTTCTCAGAATCATTTAATAGTAAGAAATTCATTTAACATGAGTTCCAGTTTATTGTTTTTATTATAAAATATAATTGTAACACAACCTTACATTCTTACATTATCTTAAAATAAATATAACTGCTCTTGAATCAAGCAACGTAGTACTTTGCCTTAATGTATATCTGTTGACCTCTGAACAAGGTCAACTCCAGACTTTGGCACTGTGTGTTGGTTACCACACCTCCGTCGATCCCATACCCTCTGCTGTAAAAGTGCATGCCAAGGAAATCAGTCTCAGCATTTCCGCAGGCAAATCAATCACAGAGCCAGAAAGCCTCCCAGAGTGTGTAATGGGCATTGATGTTTGGAGAATGTGTCCATTGGTACTGAGAAGCATTTGCAAAGTTTACAAGTGAATTAATAGGGTATCAGCTTTGCTTTACAGAACTGACTGCTCTAATGGCTTAACATAATTAAACCGATACTGGCAGCAGCCCCCTTTGTACTAACGTTGGTTATTTTGTAGGCATCATCTCGTGTAGGTGACTCAGTAATTTACCAGTTTTCAAAATACACTAATCATCCTACTTTTTATAACCATACAATTGATTAACATTTTTACATACGGCTTTTACTTCCAAAGGATGTAAAAATATGAATTACGTAATATTCAGTAGGTATAAAATAAAAAAATTTAAGTGATAAGAAAGCATACTGGTATTTTCTCTTTTTTTATTAGTAGCTCCTAAAATAATGGTATGTCTTGCAGTCAGTCACACCTTAAATTCTGTGAGATATTGTTAAGATGAAAATCACTGCAAAGATGTAACTCTTTACAATTTTATATCTTTACATCACAGTATTTTTGGCACACATCTTAAACTGAGGAATATCTATAGTTATGACTATAAGCACATTCATATACAGTGCTCGTGGAAAGTAAGATTGTTATTATAACAGCGTTCTGGAAAAGGTAAATTTTGTCCAGCGTTGTAAAGGAAGAGAAGGATATATATGTGTATGGGAACTAGAGTGGAGAACGTGAGAAGAGGATGGAGAAGGGATCTGAGTGGGCACAGATTCTTAGAATGGGGACTGACGAGCGAGTTTTCAGAGAACTGAGTTTTAAACGGTGCGACAAAGCAGCAGTGTCCGTCCGCGCTTTCCCCTGCCGGGCTGAGAAGACGACACCATTGGTGCCGGTGTGGGGCAGCTGCCAGGGAAGCCACGCATTTGGATGCCACATGTCTGGAGGGAGATAGAGAAATATCTCAAAGTTTTGACCCAGAATTTTACTTCTGGGATTGTAATATTCCAATACAGTGTATTTATAAATGTGCACATCAAAAATATGCCTGCACAAGGGGATGGTATGTAACTGTGAGTCCATTGATCATGCTGGTGTGAGACGGTGTACGAGATGTTTTTATGGGAACACAGCACGATATGGAAGAGCTGGTGATACGCTTCCGTCTGCATTCAAAACACACTTTCATTGCAAAGAATTATATTTTAATATATCGTTATCAAAGTTACATGCACAATTTGTTAAAAGTCAGAGTTCTGAAGGGTTTAAATAAAATATTGCATTCCTCTTTCCTCATTTCTGCTTCTCAGAAATCTTTCAGCAGTATCCTTCATTACCTGCCTTCGTATTTCAAGATAAGATGCCTGTACCAACATTGCTCGATTGCTCTCACCTTTAGTGTGTCACCTGCTGACTTCCTACAATGGAAGAGGGTGATTCGGGGCTACTATGCAGCCGCCTTCAAGACACACACACCTTTCCCTCCTCCCCTCCTTTCAGTATAGTTAAGCTTAATTTCAGTTCCATGAATCATTACATCATCATCAATGACTGTATTTCCTTTAACATCTTAAACATCTTCTTATATTCCCTAGAGATAATAATTTTCTTTTTAGTTTGCTTAATTTTTCTGTAGCTCTCATTTATTCATCATTATCGCATCCCCAGACTCATCTCCATAACTAAACATATATTGTTGATACATTGTAACATATCGACTAATATGTGAATTTTTATCACAATTTCAGAAATGCCTCCTGGAGCTCTCCATCTCACTGTCCCATCCCAAATGGTGGCGCTCTCGTCCTAATGCGGACCTGCCATCCCGGGATCTCCCTGCCATCACTTTTGCCCTCCTCTTCTCCCAGGTCTTTCCCTTTTCATTTTTTTTAAGTGAAGCTCAACCCTACATATTTCCTGAGAAATAAATGTTAGAGGTCTCGTATGCCAAAAATGCCTTTATCCTACTCCTCCGCTTGGGTAACAGTTTTGAACTTCGAACTTTCAAAACATTGTCCCATTGTTTTCCAGCTTTTAGTGTTGTTCTCAAAAAATCATGTGCCATTCTAATTCCTGACCTGTTTTTTTTTCTTTTCAGGAAACTCGTAGCATCTACTATTGTAAAAGTTCAAGTTAATATAACTTGGTAAAGGTCTTCTACTCAACAATTCTATTGGGCACTCAGTAGTCTTTTGAGTCTGAAAAAAATGCAGCATTTAGTTTTGTTGAAAAAAAAGGTAATTATTTCTTTGAAAACTTCCTCTTTTTTCTGTTTTCCCTGTCCAGTTTTTCTTGATCTCCCATTTCAGGTTTTCCCTGCATTCTGAAAGTAGAGCATCCCTGTAAACCTTTTGATAGCTGAAAGGGCATAAAGCAAAGAGTAATGTTGCTTTTTCTGAAACTTCACGTTGTCACTTCACTTTTATGAAAGACCTACATTAGTACCTGTTTTCACCAGCCAAAACCAATCCTAAGAGAATTTTCACCTAAAAAGGAAGCCATTACTGTACTAACAGGGGTCTTCCGTAGAAGCAAAGTGGTGTAACACGAACTTTGGGAAGTGGGGGATGCTTGGAATCACACACTGAATCTCCTATACTCGTTCTTGTAATTTTTCTTCTCTTTTCTTCTTAGTGTTCTTCTTCTTGTCTTTTTAAAAGAATTCTTGAGATTTCTTGAGAACCTTTTTACCTTTTACCAATTGAGTTTTTATTTATTCCATCATACTTTTACATTTTTTCTCTGAATTAACCTTTTATCTCTTTTTTTTTCTTTAGTATATTCAGTAGCTTTTTTTATTCTCCTCTGATTATTAACTTTAGCATCTTTGATGTCTCCTTCAGCTTCGTTCATAGCCTTATTCCTTTTTACTGTTTCTCTTTCGGGTATCTCACATTACATGCTTTCCTCATACCATATATCTGGTCATTTTCACTATATGTTCACTTTTTAAAAGAGCACATTGGAAATTCTATGTGCATAGAATGAACTTTCGACTGATGGGTTTCATTTCCTGTGAGAGATCTTAACTAGTAATAATGATAGATCTTTTCTCCTTGGTCAGATTTCTGCTGCCTGGCGATTCAAACTTTAGCTGCTATTTGGTACCCAAGGCCCTTTGCAGCTGGAGCCATAGGTATACTTAGCGAAGGGAGCTATGAGTGTGTATGTTGAAAGAGCTGTTATTGCACTGTTTTGATTGTTTTCACCTCTTTGTTTACTTTTTCAAGAAAAGCACATTTTTTTTCAAAACTTAGGATCTCAGTCTGAAAAACGTGGAAATAAATCATGAAGGTCATGTGTGGGGTGGATTTATTCTCCAAATCGAGTTGGGTTACTTCTTGAAGCAGATGTAGTTTTAAGACCACTGAAAGTCTGAGGGTGATTGTGAATTTATGGAACTATTGCCTGGTGTAAGCTTGGATAGGAGGGTTAGGAGAGGGATGAAGTGACTGATCAAGGACCGTCAGTGGAAATAAGATACGGGATTTAAAAAGTTAAAGATAACAGCCATACTCTCTCACAGAACACTCTGGTGACATTTACCATAAGAGACAACTGTACTTGATTATCAGTCTGATTCAGTATGTCATTTCCTACTGCCTGTTTTCAAGGATGAAACAAGCAGATTAGTGTACTAACAGATCTTAAATGGAGGTAAAAGGAGAGTTTAGGACAGAATGAAAAGCAGTTAGTAAAGATATTTACAGTCTGTGGTATATATACTGCTTTACTCTTTGCAAGGTCTAGGTGCCATAAGAGTTAAAAGTTCAAGCTGAAAAATGTACAAAAAAAAAAACCCTCTGAAAATCTATACTATTTAATGTCATTGCTCTTTGGTGCTAAGAGGTTCTCAAGAAGGTGAGTATCTTATATACCATTTGTGCTGTAATATTTAATTACAATGAGTGTACAGAAGATTAGCTGTCTCAAAGATTCTTTTGAAATCAGATTGCACATCAAAACTGCATTGTGCCCAGCTCAGTAAGCAAATTCGAGAAAGAAGAGAAGGTGATGTCAAGACTTATTGCAAAATGAGCAAATAAAGGAGCAGGATTTGCTTGATGTTCAGCCTATTAAAGCATGAACAAATGTTAGCCTTTGTTTGTCAACTTAAATATGTTTTCCTAAAATTTTGAAGACTCAGTCCATGCAGGGTGCCCTTTAGCCAGGACAGTATTTGTACGTGAGGAATAAAATCAGCAACATGAAAATGCTTAATAGCTTCTACCAGTAGTTCAGTTTCTCATCGTGATTAATTACCACATATGTATGTCCACTAGTAATTCAGATACAGGTATTTTTTAACCTTTTTTGTTATTTTTCTGATCATGAAATTAATACATATTTTTGCTTCCTGATACTCAAGGTTTTAAAAGCTCAGAGGTTAATTTACCTTCTCCTCCAAATTAGCTAGATACCCAAACACAACATATACTGAAGCATTTCTAGTTTCCAGGGGTTTCTCCCTTAAGAAAGAAAAGGTAAAAATAAAATTTAAAATTTCTAATACCCAAGTAGTCAGGGTTGAAGACCAGGTAGGTTCAGGAACCTGAATTGGGTGGGCTTGCTGGAAATAACCAGGAACATAGGTGAGGCTCTTAGGCCAGAGCAACAGAGTTCATAGGTGTGTGAGTTAACAGGTGTTCAGTGTGAGTGTGAGCATGTGTGTATATACATACATATATGTGTAAATGTGTGTGTATATATACACATCATATATATATATATGGGGAGAGAGAGAGAGATTGATCGATTTATTATAAGAAGTGGCTCACGAGATTATGGAAGCTGGCTAGTTCCCAGCTCTGCAGGGGAGCCAGCAAGCTGGAGACACAAGAGAGCTGGTGGTACAGTTCCAGTCTGAGTCTGCCGTCCTGAGGAAAGAGAGCGGGTGGTTTACTTCCCATCTGGAGGCTGGCACACTGCGTACCAAGAAGACAGTGTTTCCGTTCAAAGAAGGCAGGAGGAATTTTATCCTTACTTGGTGGAGAGTCAGCCTTACCTTACTGTTCTGTTCAGGCCTTCCACTGATTGGATATGGTCACCCATGTTAGAGCCATCTGCTTTACTCAGCCTACAGATGCAAATGTTAGTCTCACCCAAAATTCCCGCACAGAGCACCCTGATATTTACCCAAATATCTGGGTACTCCATGGCCCAGTCAGGATGTCACAAAAAATGAATCATCACTGTAGCTTTGTACTATTTTCATCCCATGCAGGAGTAGTTATTCCAGTTAGTCTCACGATCTATGCCTTTTTATCATCTAGGTCATACTACTGCTCAGAAGGTCTTTTCTAGATCCTACATACCATTGTTCCTTTTAAGAATGGAAATTTTTCGCATTAGGTTTTCTATCTGATTATTATTGATGTATAGAAAAGTAGTTGATTTATTCAACAACTTAACTGAACTCTTAAGTTGTTCGGATATTTTTTCAGTTGATTCTCTTGAGTTTTGGGTGGACAGTCATATGCAAATGAAAGTAAATGTGTCCCTGCCATTACTATGGTATTGCTCTTATTTCTGCTTCCTGTGTTACTGCATTGGTCACAGCTTCCAGAACAATGTACAATAGCAGTGACAGCAAACATTTTCTGGTTTCCTGTTTTAATAGGATTATCTCCATTTCAAATTGAGCATAATGTTTTGATATTGATGTAAGGCAAACACTTTATCTTGTTAAGAAAGCATTCTTTACTTCCTGGACTTGGAAGAGTCTGGAAGAACGAATGGGCGTTGAATCATCTCAGATGCCTTTTCCACTTCCAGTGACATGATGATACATTTCCCCAACCTCACCTCCAGGTGTGATGTATCTTCCCTATAGGCTTCTTAATATTACATTCTTCTACATTAGTATAATAAACACTGGTCACGACAGCACATTTCCTTCATTTCGTGGTCTTAGGTAAGTTGACTTCTCTGAATCAGGTTTCTCATCTCTAAACTGGGACTAAAAATTGCATTTTTCCCATGTTACAGGGATTAGATAATTCACATAAATTTACGTAAATGCCTCGCATAATGTCTGGCACATAGAGTTCAACTATTATTATTATTATTACCCAAGGGCTTGAATACAATTAAGTACAGAAAATTGTATTTCCTGTAAGATTTTCTATATTCATGAGTGAGATGTTCCTCATATTTTCTTAAAGAAAATATTTTTAAATTGTTATGTAGGAATCATGGGAAGGAACAATAAAAAGTCATTTTTTTCATGATCTTATTTTAGAACTGCGTTGTTTGTTTACATTCACCTCCTTGAGGGTCAAGTATTGACTCCTCCTCAAAATTCCCGGGGGGCAGGGGACCGGGCCTCGGGGGTCACGTGACCAGGGCGGTTGCGCAAAGCCCGGCATCAGAAGGGCCCCATGCTGTCGGGCCTGGTTAGTATTTGGACGGCAGGAGGCCCGTGTGCTTCTGGTTTAATGTTCAGCAGTCACCATCTTACAAGTCGTCATAGTAATATCGATGAAGTTCTGTAACTGAAGTCAGTGGTTCGGCGGGGCTTGCGCTTGGCGCCTGTGCTCACACACAGTTCTCCACTCCCTCGGAGGGGGTTCTCCGCCACCCTCTCCTTGGCCCAGTCTCACCCTCCGCACCCACGCCCAGTGGCTGCCTCCTCTCTTCACCCACCTTGAAGGGCCTGGGTGCAGTTATGGCTAGGAATGTGGAAGGGTCCAGAACCACAGAGACCGAGGAACACGGAGGCCCTCCTGCCCTAGGCTGGCACTGCACGCCGCACCAGCGGACAGCCAGCCCGGGGCCCCAACCAGCTGCACGCCTCTCCTAAGCCCCGTCCTTAGGGCTTTCTAGTGAGGAGGTTGCAATGCCCCTGGGAGTGGCCTGTCCACTGCGGGTGGGGGCATCAGGCCCCTGGGGAGCAGAGACGTCTGACCGGCCTTCCCCAGGGTTCACCCGGGGATGGTTCATCTGTCCGACAGGGGGCACGGGAGAGAGCCTGGCAGCTGTCGGGCCTGAGCACGTGGCTCCTGAGTCCTGACTCCTGAGTCACGAGATGGGGCCCAGCGCACCGGTGAGGGCCCACCCCCACGCTGAAAGGGTCCCCCAGCTTAAAGCAGTACACCTCGGCTTGCTTCATGCTGGGTGAGATCTCTCCCTCCTCCCCACCGTCAAGAACCTGACTTGTGTAGCCTCTTCTGACCGGCTGGAAGCACTCAGCAGCTGTACAAGACTTACGAAGTCTGTATTCTCAACTGATGCCACTTTTGAGTTAAATGCTCTGATGTTTGCATGTATGTAAAACTGACACTGCACAATATAAAGATGAATGGTAAAGTGCTCATTTAAATTTTTAAGTTTTTACTTTAAATGACATCAAATAGCAAATTAAAAAATTGTGACAGGTTGAGAGAACCAGGGAAGTAAGAAAAAAGCTTTATATTTTAATATCTTAACATTTTTCCTATGTTTTTTTTTTTAACAAAGAGGCCTGTGTTTTCCTTCTGCACTAAGTTCCAAAAACTCCGTGGCCAATCCCTCCCCGGGAAGTGGTGATGGGGCCAGTGCGCAAGGGTGTCTGCGGGTTTGGTGGGATGTAGGATGGTTAAAACCAGGTGAAGGAAACAGGGATAGTTCATGTTATTTGGAAGTGGATATGGATTTTCCAAAAATTATAATGGAGACAATGGGTTTTGTATTAGAAAGCTAAGAGAAAGGAATATTAAGGAGATAACTATGCTGCCTGCAACAAACAAAATTGCATTAGGCTCTAGGAGGTGCATTTGATGTCTAGGGAGCCGTTATGATGAATTACATTTTTAAGTTTCATCAATATGATTAAGGAACTTAACCAAATACCAAATGGGTTTGGTACTTAAGAAAATAAAGATACAAAGTTAACCTTATAACCTCAGTAGAAATCAAATTTATAAAGAACATAGTAAGATGCTATAACATTTTTTTTTACATAAAGCAGAAGCTATTTAGGTAAAGTTGGGGGTTTGAAGGACACGGAACATACTGTTACGACACAGCCAAGGACAACCAGCAAATGGCTGCGATAAGACAGCCTCATCTTGGGACAAACTAGGGAAGGGAATGATAAATGACAGCTGCAAAGAAAAAAAAATACAAGAACTAGCAACTAATGATGCCAGCTTTGTCTTTAATTTACCTAATGCTGGAAAGAATGGGGGTCACCTCGCACTGCAATAGTGAAGAGACACATCATCGCCTCCAAACACAGAAGAATGAGGAGCGCTTCTCTAAGAGCGGCTTGGCACACGCTGGGCCTTAGTGGTTACTGCCTCATCCGAGGTCTCCTACAGGCATTTTCCTTCAGGATGACCACGTGGTTGATGAGCGCTTTTCAGAAAGCAGTCGTCTGAGGGTCTCTGTACTTGAGATCCTGAAACCAATTTCTCATTAAGGTGATTCGTGAAATTTTTCAATTAGATTTCTATGGTATTTTTTAAAAAATCAATTTGGCTTCTACCTTTCAACTAAGTGAATGAGTCAGTGTATCCTTCAGACAGGTGAGGACTTGCATAATTATAAAGTTGAATGATCCTTGGGTGGATTTGAGAAAATGGGCAAAGACAAAAATGCAAAATCCAAGAACACATAATGGTTTCAAAAAAAGATACATTGGAAAATACGCACAAACAGGTGAAACCTATTCGGTCCATCCATTCAGAACAGCACAGGTAAGCACGGGCTCTCAAGGCAGACTTCCTGGGCTCGAACCTGGGCTCTGACTCTCTTTCCCACTGCAGTTAAGCAAGGTTCTTCCATCTTCTGGGCCTCAGCTTCTTCCTGTGTAGGAGGAGGTAAGGGCAGCAGCTGGGTCTTAGGGCGGTTATGAGAATTAAATGTTAAATTGCCTGCAAAACACTGAGTTTAGCAAATAATAAATGTTAGTTATTATTATTCCTAAAATAATATCCCTATTTATTTAGAATCAGCTTATTTGTCATCGTGTTCATCAGCCTGACCTTGATGATTAAGACAAAGTTAAATTCATTCTTGGGCTATTGAAAACTATGAAATGGTATTTATTATTATTAAAGTGGAATAAAAATAGGGAAACAAAAATTTTTTTTTTCAAAAATGTCTTTTGGTAAATATTACCAAATACTTAAACGTGCCCTGTACACATTTCCTATTTTAAATGCCACCATCCTTGTCTGTGGAATTCTCAGGCACCTACTTAACTTTACTGAATATTTTATGCTGTGCATGTGATAGAGTCCGTGGACCTAGAACTATTTCTGTCTACTAGTTTGCCTTGTTCCTAAAAACAGAGAACAGAAATGCCTATGGCAAAAAAAAAAAAAATCCACCTTTCTGTCAGCTCCTTCTGCTGATGCTGATATTTCAAGGATTCCAAATTATATATTCACATAATTTGCATTTTCCCACTCTTAGTTTTAAAAAAAACCATTAAGTTAAAAACTAAAATACATTGCCTTTTACAGCAGAAAATTGCTCTATTGCTCAAAGCTAATTTAAAATAAAATCCAGTCATCCTGACAAACATATTTTAATTAGACCTTCAGATCTGTAGTCACTCATATTCCCACACAACACCTTTTTAAATTTTTTAAGTGTGATATTTTCCTTTAAGGAGTGGGAATAAAGCTGTATTCTTGTTGAAAAGCATTGTGCCTGGGATGTGGTGAATGAATATGAATAAATAAGTGAATGAACAAAGGAAGGCATATGAAGTCTGAAGGGCAGACGTAATCTTTGCCCGGCCTTTACTTTATCCTCTGCACATTTCCTGAAGTATGTCTCTGCCTTTGAATACTAAAATGAATAGATACTGTTAGTCACATAATCGGGAGCTTGCTAGTAAAATACATGTCCCAACAGCTAAAATACTTCAGCCTTAATGAAGTGCATTTGCTTTCTGTGATAGTCAATGCTGATAGTGATGAACATATATTCATCCTGTGTGTTATGCATGTAGAATGCTTAGTACAGCATACATATATCTCTATGCTACATATGCATAGCTTTTCTATATATGCTGGGCACTAGGCTAAGCATTTTAAAGATGCTCCGTAACTTAATGGGATCACAAATCAATAAGCCTACTGTAAACTGAAATTATCATTAAGTTGAAAATGCATTTAATACGCCTAACCTACCAAATATCATAGCTGAGCCTAGGCTACCTTAAATGTGCTCAGAACACAATATTTGGAGGACTCTGGTGACACAGTGCACAGCGAGTACCAGCTGTTAACCCTCGTGGTCGCACAGCCGGCTTGGAGCTGTGGTTTGGATGGCCCAGGAAAAGATCCATGTTCAGAATTTGAAGTACAGTTCCTATTGATCGTGTATCACTTTCATGCCATTGTAAAGTCAAAAAATCATAAGTTGAATCATTGTAGGACAGGGACTCTCTGTACATAATCTCATCAATATCCTCAACAGTCCTATGAGATAGCAGATAACATTCTATTTCCCAGCTTCCATCTTAAAAGAAGTTTCGTAATGCCCCTGAAGTCAAATAGCTGATAAGCATAAAACCGAGGCTGAGACCCAAGTTAGCCTAACTTCTGAGCCAGTCTCTTAGAAGCTACGATCAATTGCTCACTGCGAGACAAGGACGCTAGGAGGTGGGCGGAGGCTGGCTCACCTACCTCCTGGTGGAGGGTGAGGGACAGGCTGCGGTGAGGTGGCAGTGTGGGCTTCTGAGCAGACTGAACAGAGGTCGTGGCCAACTAGGCATGAAGGAAGAGGTAGAATATTAAGACAGAAAACTGAGTGGAAGGAACACTGAGATACTGGCCTACGTTAAGGGTCATGTAACTTAACCTCCGAACCAGGACGCTTGAAAGTGAATGGAAACTCTATGTGGAATCATGTGAGGATGATACCACAAACTGAGCCTGTCCAGGGTAAGCGAGGACACGTGGGCACCTTTCCCTGGTTCCTCTCTTGCTAACTTTTCTCTTTGATTCCTTCTTGTTTTTCCTCTCTTATTTTCTCTCTTCTTTCCCTCTGCGTTCTCCCTGTGTCTCTCACTGGCTCTTTCTTGTACCTTAAATAGCAACAACTGGCCACAAACGCCTGGAATTGGGATCACTAAGTGCCTCGTATTTAAACTTATTTATAAAAATGCTACAATACTATATTTCCTTTGCTGCTATATTAGTTATTATTGCATAACAAAGGGACCCAAAATGCAGTGGCCTGAGAAAACATTTATTATCTCAGATAATTTCTGAGACTCCAGAATTCAGGGACAGCTTAGCTAGGCTGTCCACCACCAGTTGCGCTTCATTCTACTCATTAGGAGCCAGTCACTGAGTTCAGTCCGTGCTCAAGGGGTGGAAAATGAGCCTCCACTTTTTGCAAGGAGGCATAGGAAGGAGTTCATGGACATATTTAAAATCAGTACTTTTGAATATTTTTTTCAAACTTTGATTCTTTGGTTTAATTTTATTTCTGGGAACTGATCTAAATGAAGTAAGATATGAGGAAATGCTACGAGCTAAGCTATTTGTGGTATGATGTATCAGTGAAAACATTAGAAAAAACACCTAAATATCTAGTGATAGAGTAACAGTTTAATGAATTGTAGTACTTCTATGGAACACAATATTATGCAATATTTAAAATTATTCTAAACTGGTAGAGTAACATGAGAAACATTTATGTTGAAATATTTATGAGAGAACTCAAAATTGTACATTGAAAAAATATGCGCAAAAAAAAACACACAGTCCAGATGGGAACATACTGAAATAACAATGGGTGTGCTAATTTGTGAAATCATGCGCAGTTTTTGTCTTTCTCCGTTTCCAAAATTTCTGTTATGTATTGTTCTGTGATGTATAATTCTGTTATGATTTTTTATTTGAAAAGAAGTAATTAAAGATAATACTGACTTTCAAAATAGGGATTCAGTAGGCATTTATGTCATTTTTTTCCTGTGGAGCAAAAAATAGACTGCTCAGATTTACAGATAGGCTTGTTAGGGATGATATTAGTGACAGAAGAGGCAGGGAAGCTATGACACATCCAGAAGTGGTACTTGAGAAGAATTTCATCAAAGGAAGCCCCAGTGTACGGCCGAGTCCCCTAGGGAGGTAGGTGCTCACTCAGCCCCGGGTTGAGGAGGCTGAAGGAGAAAGTAGCGGGAGCCCACAGAAGCGGGGGTCTACGTGCAGCTCGGGGAGGTGAAGCAAACACTCCCATGGTATTCCCTGGCCCTCCAGACCACCGCCCGCCTCCCACCTCCCACCTCCCACCTCCCAGTCACTGACCAACCGGATTCCAGAGTGCCAGGGAGTCCCTTGCAATAGATCTTAAAAGGTGAGCCTTGCATAACACAAAGCAGGGCAGAGGATGGATTTCGAAGGGCAAATGGAAATTTCTAGCATGAAGGATTTGTTAAAATGTTGGGGGATGCTGTGCTTTGGTGAGAAGATTCCAAAGGTCTTGCATATAATGCATATGCACCTTTACACTAAAAATCAACATCAGCGATGTTTGAAGAATACACATTTCGACATCAAACTGTTCATATAAACGTGCAGATATCATCTTACTTAGTGAGGGACATTTTCACTTTTAGACACGAACAGACGGCCTGCATTTCAGATCACGGCAATTCAAACTGGTTCTGGCATCTGAGTGTACGTACCTCACACCTTGTTTTATGTGAGTATTAACAGTGCACACACCAGCTGGGTGTTTGTGACATCCACAGCAGAGAGCCTCCTAACAAAGCTATTCCCATTCAAGTAAAAGATGTAAAAGTGGATGTTTTGTTTTTAGCTGGAGGGTGAACTTCACTGAGGCATGCTCCTGTCTGGTTTGATTTGGGTTTTCTGCTCACCATGTACCTAACCATGACCTATCATAATACCTCCAACACGGGAAATCATCAAAATTTGTAAATGAGTGAGCAAATGGATTTATTAAGGGACTTTCATATGTGGCTTTCCCAATTTATTTGTTGAGGAAACAAGAAACATCCCAAGACATGCCAGAGAATTTAAGTAACTTGTGGCAGGTCAGAGAGCTAGTAAGTGGGAGAGCTGGAATTCACATCCAGGTATTTCAGCTGCAACTGAATTCACCCCCAGATGAAAACCGAGCTCTCTGATGCTGGTACTTTAGTTATATTTCTAAATATCTAGCCTGAAATATGGCCATGGTCTCACCATGCAAAGGGGGTAAAACCTTAATCTTGTCTTCAGTGTCTCTGGAAGTCAATGTAATGCTCTTCCAAACGAGCATGTTTTATTCTATCATTTGACATAAATGCACTCTTTCTCCTTCTGAGTGAACATTGTGGTGAGATAATACCACATCCCACTGTGTTTCAGAAGGAAGCGTCTGTGCCGGGATTGAGCCTAACCGTGGTTGTCGCAAAGGTGGTACCTCTAACGTGGATTCTGAGTCCTCAGCCACCGGACGCAGTGCTAGAAAAACACCAGCTCCCACTGTCTCACAGTCCAGATCCAGAGGTTACTGACATTCCACCGCCAACCTAGCATTTCGTAGCGTGACCGGTTAGCAGAGAGACTGAAATATGAGTAAATGGAGATAGGTTTTGTCAACCAGCAGAAAAAAGAAAAGGAGGAATTCACAATCTGGAGTATCCAGATATCACTTGAAAATAATTATAGATTCCAAGACTCGGAGGTAGAAGATATAATTTACCCTGAATTAATTCCAGCTGTTGGAAGACTCCCTGATGGTTAAAATCTTTTTCTACTACAAATCTGAAGCCAACATGCCCTTTTTGTTAAATGTCATCATTAAATATTTATTTTTCATTTTGCCTGTTCTTTTTCAAGAACTGAGAAAACCCTGGTTAGTCCTTTTCCCTTTTATAATATAAATTGAAGTGTGACCTTGAGCTCCAAGCGACAGTTGAAGTCTTTGACAGCACTTGGAAATACTTATTAATATTAAGCATTAATTTTTTTCAGGAGTGTGTGTCTAGAACCAGAATGTGGGTGTGTACAGACCACTGGGCAAGACACATTAATCCCACACCCCTCCCCCATCATATGCCATACAGGAAACCCAGCATGATTAAGTAGCCTACAGCTTGAGAGACGGACCTGAATATAAGCCATTATGTGGCCCCTCCCACCCCAGTGATTATTTGATCGACCAACAGAACAAAAGGGGTCCTCATGGCCACCGGATAAAGACAGACGATTCTGCATTTCAAGGCTAGACTTTTCCAGGAATAATGCTTTACCTTCAAGCACTGCTGGCTGAACAGCTGCATCTAAGTCTTGGCTTCATGTGTAGCAGTTTGAGTCCAGTGGTCTGCTAAGCTTCTCCGTGCATATCCTTTGAAAGCGATCATTTGCACACAAACTTCAGGCTGAAGAATCTATGATGTTACCTCTATCCTCCTGCTTTCACCCAACTGGCTCCTCCTTAGACTCGTGTCTTCAAAGGGAGAAAGCACCTAACACTACAAACCTAAACATGTGTTCCTCTTCCTATCACCTCTCATTTTTTGTCTCTGCAAAACAGGATATAATTAAGAGAGGAGACTTTTTGGTGTCTGTCATTTATAAATATAGAGCATGCCTCATGAATACATGGACAAGATAAAATGCCCAGTTGGTCCGGTCCACTGGAACTTTTTGTGGTGATGGCATGTTCCCACACAGCCACTACCAGCCACCTGTGTCTATGAGCACTTGAAATGTGGCTACTGCAATTAAGGAAATTGAATTTTTAAAAAAGATTTTATTAATTTATTTTTAGAGGGGAAGAGAGGGAGAAAGAGAAGGAAGCATCAATGTGTCGTTGCCTCTTGAGCGCCCCCTGCTGGGGACCTGGCCCACAACCCAGGCATGTGCCCTGACTGGGAATCAACCAGCTACCCTTTGGTTCATAAGCTGACGCTCAGTCCACTGAGCCACACCAGCCAGGGCAGGAAACTGAATTTTTAATTTTACTTTCTTTTCGTTAATTTTGATTACATTTGAATAGCCTCATGTGGCTCTTAGCAACTTACTGCTCTCTGCAGGTCTAGAGAACATGGCTCCTCCACCACCATTTCCTGTATCCTATTTCTCCTAGTGCCTCCATCTCTGGGAGCTGACACTGATTTTTTAAGAAACGGGACACAGAATGAAATTAAACCTGTCCCAGTCAATGTGCTTGGCTGCTGCACACAATCGATGCTAGCTGACTTACACACAAAGACAAAAATGGTTTTGCAAGTATATAAGCCCCCCGCCCCCAGAACCGACAGGGAGTCTGCAGACTCGAGCCTGACCTGACACGGATAAATCTGATGCTCAGCCAAGATCTGGCATCAAGAACAGTCCACCCAGGATGCCAGCGCTGGCCTTGACAACACTGGACGCTTGCCACCGCACTGCAGGACTCCACTGCCCTTGGCCACTCTCTGCTCTCCGCTGACCTCTCATTCCACAACGGCCACTTCTAATAGCCTAATCGAACCCGCGTGCCGCTGTGCCGCCCCTGAGAGAACGCGCCGGTCATGCGGGGGGCTACCTGCTCGCCTTGTGGGTTCTGCAGACCCTTCCTTCTCCCCACGTCTGCACAGGGGAAGAAGGTAGTGTAGGCAAAAGCATTCATTTAAAGGAAAAATTCCAGTTCTATCTCTAAAGAGATTAACTCTAATACAAACTGTAAAGAAGTGGGAGCAGAATCAGAGCCATTTGCTAACTAGAAAAATGCTCTCTTAATTCTTTTCAACTTTCTGAATATGGTTTTATTAATCATTAGCTCTTGAATTATAACATAACATTATACAATTATAATTATAATTAGTTATAATTATGTAGCATTCGTCACAAAGTTATAAATCATAATTTCTAATTGGCTTGGTTAAGCGAAGGGCTGACGCTATTGAAATCTCTTTGAAAACGCGGCAGGAGAGCTGGACTGACTGGTGCGCACCTGCCACCTAGTGGCCAGAAGGTTTGTCAGAGACAGCTTTTCCCATTTTAGCCATTTTCCCAATGTTTTCAGCCAATGAACCCTACGTTCCTTAGGCCTCTGCACTGTACTCTATTCCCCTCTAGGTTAATGGAAAACCAGAAATCTCGAAGAGGCGAGGAGTATCTTACTGCTACATTTCCCCCCACGTTCCCTAAACCAAGGTCCCTCTTCTAAGGCTGCTTTTATTTTACCTGTGTCTGGAAACGTGTGGCCTGGGCATGTTAGTATTCTCCCACGGAGACTACCTTGGCGGCCACTATTGGGAAAGTGCAGGTAATGGTGGAGTCCCTGATATGGGCTGCTGACTTCCAAAGGGATTCCCTACCCCGCAAAGGAGGGAGCGCTTTAAGAAAACAGTGAAAGAAGACCTGTCCGTGTTTTCACAGACCACGCCAGTAAGAATGGGAGCGCTGCAAGTGGAAGAGCAGACCCAGCCCTCAGCTTCATCCCTTCCAATCCTCGTACAATTCGAAGGCAGCTATTGTCAAGTGCCATACATACCCTGAGAGCGAAATCAACACAATTTATCACACATCCGAGACTAATAAAACTGACCTTGTAGTCAAGGATGCAATGCTTCCCTTTAAGAATGCTTTCTTTTTTCTTTCCTTTTCTCTTCTCTTCTCTTTTCTTTTCTTTTTTTTCTTTTCTTTCCCCCCTCCCCTGGCCCCGAGAGCAGGTTCAAAAGAAAGCAACTATGGAACGAGTGACCTGAGACAGTGTGTGTGTGTGGCAGATGGTCTGGCTGAAAGGAGGAGATGAGGTTGGTGCAGGCAATAGGACTGGAGGAGGTCTGTGCTCCCTGCAGATAGGCTGGGTTCCTGGGCTTGGCTCACCTGCTGTTCTCGATTCAGACCATGAAAGGGAGTAAGTGAAAAACTAACCTGGATCTGGAAGTCAAAGGGAAACTGGGAGTATTCATCTTGATGACAAGATACATGTGAGGTTCAGGGACTGCAGTGCCTGGGGGAGGGGGCAGGGGCTGGTTCAAAGTCCAGCTTGGCTGGAGGGAGAGAAGGATGGAGTTTCCTTCATGGGAGCTGGGATGGATAACAGGGTTTTTTAAATTTTCAGAGGTGAATGACTTTGATAATTTACTGAGTGGGTGGAGCACCCAGGCAGAGGCCTGTAAGGATGGAATTGCGGCTCTTAGGGCCAAGGAGGGCCAGGTGGGGGGGGTTCTCTCTCCTCTTCCCCGATGCTCCCTTCACCCTCCCACACGCCAGGGTGCCCCCTTTCTCTGCTTAGTGCTGCCCTCTCCTTCCATGTCTGTGGCTGACTCTCTTTTCCATAAAAGGTTGTAGCAGTTTCACCAAATTATTACACAAAAGTCACAATTTGTTGTGATTTCTGAACCTCTGAAGTTGGTGCATGAACCTGTACTTCTCTCTGAGTCTCGAGTGAAGTTGCTTTGTAGTTGTCTATGACTTCCAAATTGCTTTCCTGTTGATACACAGCTCTAAGTAATAATTTCAAAAAGTCAATGGCTCTCCATTCCTACAAATTAAAGTTACTTTTCCATTCTCATCAAAGTCTAGTATTTAGAGACTGGCTACTCACCAAAAAGCTAACATGTGTACACCCATACCATGTCTGTCTAATCAGTGACCATGCAGAGAAAAACCCTATCATTGTGTGGCTTTTGAGACAATTCTTCCTGAGTTCGACTTAAAAAAAAAAATGAGATACCCTTGGAGAACTCAGTAACACCAGCACTCTTAAAATGGTTAAAAATAGGTTGCAATTATTCCACAAATATTTATAATACGTATGAACAATTCAATAACATTTTACATACCTAATAAAAAACATGTAGCCCCCTGCAAAAATGTTACACCTGCATATTCTCCCCAAAGGGTAAAGAATGTGAACACCGTGGAGAATGTCACTGCTTTCTGACCTCAAGACCCGGTCAGGCCATGAGGTCAGGCCATGAGGTCAGGCCACGAGGAAGGAGAAAGGCAGCGGGGCGCCCGCCCGCCCGCAGCATCCACCACCTAGAGAGGCGCAGCTTGCGCTCCTTCCACTCCGGGCAACGGGAGCCCTTCCTGTCCATCCCGTAATAGTCTCGAGTGGCCTTCAACCACAGATTTGCTCGTCCCTGCGAGGGTATTTCAGTCCTGGCAGGGACTTTTATTTCTTGGTTTTAGTCTTTCCTGATTGGGAATATAAGGTTTTCATCCACAGGAAGGTATGTGTTTACACTCATGTACCCCGAAGGGCATCCGGTATCGGCTAAAAGGCACTCACAAACAAAATGAAGCGATTCATTGAGACACAAACTTTCTCATCTCGATTACTTCAAGTCCCACAGAAACTTGACTGGCGTTTTCCATACACTTTTTTAAACAGAAGCACAGAGATTTGGGATGTGTGTGTAATACAGTAGCTATTTCAGGAGAGATTAGCTTGCTGTTTAATCCAGTCACGGAAAAGATAATCGCAAACACATAAGAGCTTAGATTTCTTCCACTAAATTGATGCAAAACAGTATTTCTTAAATTCTACTTTATTTTTTCATCCCCCATATGAATGCGGTAATTGCATTCACTATGGTGGCTGTGTGTTGTAAATATATACATATCCATTGATGTTAAGTAAAATTGTGCCCATTATACATGGTAAATATGTAAATAATTCAGACACGCTGCGTTCACTGGAACGTTTCGTGAGGAATCAGGTGCATTCATAATCACATGAAGGAAAAAAGAAAAGAAAACGTCAGGAGCATTTGTATTTTTCCCGTTTCACCCACCCAAAACCCTGGGCTTTGGTCTAATTCCAGTGTCCCTTCAGGGTCCCTTCCAGGATTCCCAACAAGCACTTGAGCGCCAGCTCTGCGCTGGGCTCAGCACCGCGCAAGGTCGGGCCGGGAAGGGGACGCGGAGGAGCCCCCGACCCTCGGAAGGGGGCGCTGGGAACTCCTACAACCACGAAATAACTTCGTTGAAGAGTTCACACTCTCAGAGCAAATTATTTGTGTTTTTTAACTCCGATGGTCCCTGGATTCTCAACCAAAAGTGCTTCTTCCTCGGTCCCCAGACTCTTCCAGGCCGGACGGCCCCGCACCCCCCTTCGTGGCGCAGTCGCACCCCGAAACGCCCGGGAGTGGGGCAGCCTTCTCGCCCAAGTCCCGCAGTTTCGGGGGACGCGGAGGTAGCCCCGCCCTTGCCGCCCACGCCTGTTCTCCCGCAGCCACAAGTGGAAGCGACAGTTTTGCAAACCCGTGGACCTCGGCTTTGGCGCCCAGAGACTTTCCAGCGGCGCTTTCCCGGGGGTCTGCTCTGCACCTGCGCTCGCCCGCCGCCCGCGGTGCGGGGGGGCCGCCCCGCCTCCAACCCGACACGCCTCCCACCTGCCCCGCGGGCCCGCCTCCAGCCCTCCCCGGGTCCCGGGTCCCGGGTCCCGAGTCCCGGCGGAGGTGCGCAGCCCGGTGGCGCCCCGAGCGCCCCGAGAGCGGGCCGCGGGCTCCGCGGCGGCCGCGCGGGGGGGGGGGGTGCGGCGGGCGAGAGGGGCGGGGCGCGGGCTCCCGCCGCCGCCCGCAGCCGCCCGCCCTCCTCGCGCAGCCAGCGCTCCGCCGGGCTGAGGACCCGGGAGTCCGCGGCGCCGGCTCGGGGCTGCGGGATGGGGAGTTAGCGCCACGGCGGCCGCAGTGGCCGCAGCGCAGCCGGCCGCCGCCGCCGCCGCCGCCGCCGGGCCGGTCCCGCCGGGGACGCCGGGCGCGGCCAGCCCGCCCCGGAGCCAGGCCCGCGGGCGGCGGCCGCGGAGCCGGGCAGGTGGATGCTGCTGGAAGATGGCGCCCTCGGGCCCGGGCAGCGTCAGGCGGCGGTGCCGGCGGGTGCTGTACTGGATCCCGGTGGTGTTCATCAGCCTCCTGCTCGGCTGGTCCTACTACGCCTACGCCATCCAGCTGTGCATCGGTGAGTGCGCCCCGCGGCCGCCGCGCTCGGCCTGGACCCCCGCGCCGCGCCCGCGCCGGTCCCGGGACGCGCGGACCCCGGGCGCCCCGCCCCGGAGACCCCCGGCGCCCCGACTGGCTGCCTGCGCGCCGGCCCCGCGGCCGGACACGGCCCGGGGAGCCCCCTTCCCCTCGCAACTCTCCGGTGAGGGAGCCGCCTCCACCCCAGCAAACACGCAGCCCCGACACCCCCTTCGCCCCCCGCGGGCCGCGGTCGGCGCGGCCACACCCCCCGCCGCAGCCGGACGGCGCCCGGGGACCCGAGTTCGCGGCGGTCGGCGGCCTCCGCCGGGTGCGCCCGGGAGGCTGGGCCCGGGACCCGAGCCGCACCGCAGCCGCGCAGGCGGCGGTGCCTGGGCCTGGTTGTCACAGCTGCCCCTGGCTGGGTGTCCTTCATCTACTTTTGAAAAATTGGTGGCAGCGCTCGGGGCGTTTTTGCCGCCTTTAGGATTGGAGGGTTGCCAGTTGGACACTTTGTGCCTGCGAGGAGATAGGGGCGGGGGAGCTGCTAGAAAGTGGTCGAAGACACGGGCACGATTTCGACGTTAATAGCAAACAAACCAGAAGAAAAGAGGTGGACAGCCGAGGTTTTTCTATCCAGAAAGCCAAGTGGCTCAAGTCCAAAGTGCTGGTCTCCTGAATGGTTGGGGAAGGTACTTTCTATGCTGAAGACTGCAAACATAAATAAGTAAATAAACAAATAAAGTTGGTTGTGCACAGGGAGGGAGTGTGATCACGTCCCTTCAGGTAGGCAGGCAGAGATTTTGTGAAAGCTGATCTCTGTTGTCGGCCCGTGGCTTGTGAATGCTTCTAAGAAAACGCCTGTTTCTCTGTCTAGCCAGCACAGACTAGCCTTAGGTGGGGCCAGGAGGAAGGTTAAATGATGGCCTGTTTAGTGGAAGCTGCTCTGCATAAGCCCTCTCAGAGTTTCAGGATTGAGGCATCTCACCTCAATCCTGAGGTCGTAGAGGTCAGAGTAATCCACAAAAAATAACGACTGACATAACTTTTAAGAGAATGGGGAACTAACTTCCCCATTTGTGTAGTTTAAAAAGTCGACATTATTCCTTTGTTTATTGAATTTAGAAGTATTTCAGAACCAAAGTGAGTCTTTTTTTTTTAAGATTTTATTTATTTATTTTTAGGGAGGGAAGGGAGAGAGAGAGAGAGAGAGAGAGAGAGAGAGAAACATCAATGTGCAGTTGCTGGGGGTTATGGCCTGCAACACAGGAATGTACCCTACCTGGGAATCGAACCTGGGACACTTTGGTTCCCAGCCCGTGCTCAATCCACTGAGCTACGCCAGCCAGGGTGAGTCTTTTTTTTTTTTTTTTTTTTAACAGGGAGGGGTTGGGTTGTACTGAAATCGTGAAGACAGTGCATCTTAATATATTAGTCACGTGAAATGTACAGGAAGAAAGTTTTCAGAAACATGTTTGATTTTGGTATTAACTGTTACTAGTAAAATAGCTTGCTTTATTGAGATATTCTGTCTGTGTTATATAACAATTGGAAGCCTTTGTAGTATCCCGTCCCTTTCCCTCATAAAAGCAGTGGGCAGTTTCAGTTCATGTAACTGTGCAAAAGAAGGGAGTAACCGAAGACGCTGGTTATCAACACAGGCAGCTTATTCTCCTGCATCGCCACGTTAAGCTAAGAAGCTTAGCTTGATACCACGTCTCTCACCCATCAGGAGGAAGCCCAGAAAGGCACGGAGGGACAGTTTTTCTGTCCTTACAGCTTCCCCTGCCCCCGGCTGAGATGCACATGTAACAGTCAGGGGATGGGGTGGGACTCACTGGAAACTCGCTGTTATATTTGAAGGATTTTTTTTATGTGTGGGGCGGGCAAAAGTGGGCTTACAGTTGTATGTGAAACACAAAATTGATTCTCATGTTACTGTTTTCATGACCTGTATGTCTGCTTCCATACGAACAACTGTAAACCCCCCTTTGCCTCACCCTGTATATTTTATATACGTTTAAGATAAACCTAAAGTGCCCATGAAATCTTCATGCCTATTTTAGTCAGTGGAGATTTGACTGAGAGGGAGAATACCTCGTTCGGAATTGCCTAAGCGGCACGGCCTATTACTGAACCCTCACCTGGCGATCAGAAATGAAGTCTTACACGACTTCTCATTACTGCCTGCCTAGCCTGGCACAACGCCTGTCACGTCAAAGGCAATCCATAAATGGCTTTGAATAAAGCAATACATGATTCAGAGGCAGTATCTCCAAGGCTGTCAGAAAGTAGTTTTTGTATTTTTATTGCTGTAGAAACACATAGTAAAGTAACTGTATGAAAGATCCAGATGGCAGAGTCTCGAAGACAGAATAAGTTGAACATGAGCTTGATTCTAGAGACGATGGCAGTTTAGGAGAGGTGAGCTCTGAAAGCTTGGGCAGGTTTGGGTGGGTAGGACGTGGACATGAACTGTACAGTTTCTTTACAGACTCTGGGGAAGATGGCGACTGCTGTGGCAGACACCCCAAACCAGCCTCCTCTCCTCTTCACAAACAAAGCAAATGCCAGCGCCAGCCTTTCCTACCCACCCACCCCACCCCCAGCAGGAATCACATCTCAGACTGCCTCGCCCTTGTGGATTTTTTTTTCTCTTGGAAGTTGCTATTTATAGTCATATCTTCCATAGTTCACCTATAAAACGTTGGCCAGGGTTGGGACCAGAGAGTAGAGGTTTGGGGGCTGGGAACTGGACTGGGTAAAAAAGAATAGAATAATCGGAGTGATTTGCCCTGGTCCTCCTCCTGCATCTGCTGTCAGCTGGGATGACCCTGACTATAAATTACCCTGTGCCCTTTGCTGAGTGAACTGCAATTTAGGAGTAGTGCTTATCCTTGGTATCCTTGGAAACTGGAGATAATGATTCTCATTACAGTTAGTTTCTATATTTAACAACGTGGATGTGTGTGGCCCTCTGGGCACTTTGTCAGTTAGCATGATGTTTGCTTAGTGTTTGTATTTTATAAAAATAAACTCATATTTCTTCTTGAAATACATGTATGTAAAAACTAGAGGGGAGGTACATACATTGTATGAAGGTCAAGTGTTTGGGGTCAGTTGCCTTCCTGTTCTACCAGAGAAAAGCTCCAATAGGACTGCTGATACTTGCAAGCGTTCAGAACATGTTTGTCTAGTGTGTTGGTTAACTGGGCTTCTTTATTCATATTATTTCCTGCCCCCCTCCCTCTGTTCTCCCTCCTACTGCTCTCTCAACCCCAGCTGCTTTTGTCTTAAAGTCTTTTGATTCCTTTAATTATTGGGTAGCTTGTGCTCCGTCAAGTGAGATAGATACATTCAGAGGGCAGCACTTGGAAGCTGGTGCTGGGGGCTGCAGCATTGGAGGGAGCGGAGGCAGCCCGCAGCCTCAGGCACGCCTGGGGCCACAGACAGGCTGGACGCGGTTTGTTTGGGCCGCAGATCCGCTATGGGAGACAGTGAGTTGACTTCACTCGTGGAAGAAGGGAACCGGAGTTTTCCCTTTTAACTGCTAACATTTAAATTTGTTTTAACTGTTTTAAAGAAATCTTTTTATTTTGTCATACTTTCGAATTTACAGAGAAGTTTCAAGAATAGTACGAGAAACCTCCACACACACGCCCCCTCACTTAACCATGCCTCATTTTCTCTTGCGCTTGCTTCAGTCTTGTGTTGTTCTGTTCAGTGACGTGCTGTCCGAGCTGGGAGCCTGTGGGCAGTAGGCCGTTCACCATGTAGCCTTGGTGTGTAGTAGGCCGTCCCATCTAGGTTTGGGTAGGTAAAAACTCGAAGACGTGTGCACAATGACAGAGCTGCCTAACGTTGCATTTCTCAGAAGGTATCCCCTTCACTAAGCAGCCCGGGACTGCTCGACTCTGCTGTTGCAGCGGAAAAGCAGCCTCAGACGACCCTGGAACAAATAGCTGTGCCTGGGTCCCAGTGAAACTTGACCCACAGACGCAGCTAGCAGAACCGGACTTGGCCCTGGGGCAGGAGAGTGCTGACTTCGGAGTGTGTTAGTTAGATAGAGGTCAGCCCACTGGAACCGTGGGGATTTATTTACTCACAGTTTGGCAGTCTTTATTAAGAACCCTCTCAGATAACTGCAGCGTCCTATCTTCCACAGTGATTACTGACGATGTCCAAGAATTGCAAGAGTTAGTCTGCATACTTGGGGATCAGTTGGGAGATGCACAATCCTGCTTTCCTTTTTAAAGAAACAAATATCCCTAGGACAAAATATGTAAAACCTCCTACCTGGGTACTGTTAAGCTCTGATCTATAGTTAATCCAAGGCCAGTGCAAGCTCAAGGATGGGGACTGAGGGGGGCTCTAAGTTGCCTTTTATCATGAAGTGTATTTGAGCCGTTCAGAGAAAGTGGTGTGTTGTTGGTGTTGGTGGAGTATTGTTTACACAATTATGCAGGACGTTGAAACTCTTTAAAGAAAACGAGACAGGTTGCTTTAAGAATACAGATTACTATCTATAATTATTAAAATAGTCTTAAATGAGATGAGGGCACATACATAGAAAACCAATGCATATAAAACGTTTACTGTCTAAAACACTAAGAATTTTTTCTTATTGACTTTAATGGTGCAAAGTATATTACTTCTGTGACTTTTCTTGATATTGTCAAATATTTAAAAACTTTAAAGTCTGTGAGCATAGCTTCAAATTTAACATTCAAATGTATAAAATATGAGATGCTCCATATTCTTGGTCTGTGCAGCCATTTGATTTTAATATAAATGGTCCCTGGGAAAGTAGAAGAAAAAAGGGCTGCTTAATACTATCTTGGTTCCATTTAGTGTGTCAGAAAATTCTCTCTCTCTCTCTATATATATATATGATAATTCAGCATTATTGTCTGTTGTTAAATCCTGTTAGAGATAGTACATGCAAAACAATTACCACAGTGCTAAGCGCATAGACGTGCTTAATAAATGTTGAATGAATTAACCTCTTTGGTTTTGGGGTAGCATTCAGTCCATTTTTTCCTCTGAAAACATGCAATCGCACAAAGCTAATAGGTGAGAGAATAGGATCGAGCTCTCAAAACTCAATTTAAACTAAGGTTTGCTCTGAAAAAAAAAGTTTGCTTTCACGTGCTTCCCGAGATTGTCATCCATGCCGTTAAATGAAGTCCTTGCTCGGGTGTGTCTGGTAATGAACAGAAGCTGATCTGAAGGTGCAGTGTCTTAAATCAAGATGGTTAGTCGTCTGGAGGGAAGGCGCGCTTCCACAAGGTTAGAGAAAGGTTAGCCTCGGAAGGGTTGGGGTGGGATTCATTCAGAAGCATTTACTGAACCCCTGTGCCAGGCACTTTCGTCCACAGCGGTGTTTTAGAGAACTGAATAGAGGTCTTTGACTAATTGCCAAGAAAAAAAATTGCTTCTGGGGAGAAAAAAGACAAAAGCTACCTTACCAAGCAAACAACAACAGTAATACCAACAAAACCCGAAACCTCCTGTCGGACTTGGGCCTGAGGAGAGGGGTCGTCACCTTTCGGAATGCCACTACCATCGCAGAGCAGCAGGAAAGGAAAGTAGAAAACAGAACACTCCACTCCAAGGAGCCTGTGAACTGGTTGCTGGACCAACATTTAAAAAAAAAGAAAATCAATAAAGCAGGTAAAAGGAGCTGATGGCGAGCACTTCCGTAGTATTGAATTTCTAAATGTATTATAAATCTTACCACATATGAATATCTCAGAGCAAGGTTGTGACCAGCAGCTTTTGCCCCTCCTACCAAGCAGGTGGCTGATTCAGCTCCCTCGTTTCTTGGGGGACTTTTACTGTGCTCTCTGCTGGGGGCCCGGACCTAGTGGGTGAAGCTGAGCGGGGTGCAGAGAACTTCCTGAAACAACCCCGTGAATCCGTGGGGAGGCTGGAGAACTAGCTTACAAAAGGGGCAGAAGCCAAGAGGAGGTGGATGAAGCTGGGCTGATGTTACTCGGGGGGCGTGGCCCTGGTCACCTGCCCGCAGAGCCCTGAGGCAGCCCCTGGTCCCTGTGGTCTGGTCCCCATGTCCAAGCACCAGCGCTCAGCAGCAGCAGGCGTGTGATCTCTGTGGTAGAAAAAAAGTGCCAGGAAGGAAAAAAAAACCAGATCAGTGCGTTTCAGAGATTAGGATGGATGGGGCTCTGGATGAGAAGATCCTCATTCATTTTGCATGTGTTTGTTTCACTTGCTTTTATTGGTGGGAAATGTGTGGTTTTTCTTCTCGGAAAAATGAAATCATGACTTGTCGTTTTAGCCTTTATACCGATGATTTCATATACTTTGAGTGTGATATCGCCTCTCTCAGCCTTCGCTTCCCTAGGAAGTGGTGAGTTCATGGGTCCCCCGAGACGCCAGCACTGTTTGTGATGACGGTACAAATACTGTCTTTTGGAGCATGGAAAACGATAGATTAGAACATGGCATAGACGCTTAATGCTCTCTGCTGGGAAACCAGTTTTCCAGAGATTATTGAGAAAGACAGCATTCATATTATGTGGAACCCTATGACTTTATATCAGCATTTAGGTGTATCACAGAGTATAACATAGTTGGGTTAATGTTCTTAATAGTCCATTAGAAAGTCGTCGAAATGTTTTTGCTAATTCCTTTAAGCGTAATGTGATTATAAGATCTTAATTGTTATCTCAGTCAAATGCTGAGAGTGGAGGGGAGGGCACTGGCTGGGCAGGGAGGGAGTGGGGTGGGGGGAGGAGGCGCGGGAGGAGGTACGTGCGTGACCTGATTTCTTGAGAAGCATATGGTACCGATGAAGTCACCAGCTATGATTGCCTGAAATTCTTCCTTTAAAAATGATGTCACATTTTGAGACACTTGTATAGCATTTTTCCCAACTTGACTTTTCAGCTGACTATGCCTTTAAAAAAATGTTTTATTTATTTTTAGAGAGAGGAGAAGAGAGAGAGAAAGAGAGGGAGAGAAACATCGATGTGAGAGGAAAATATCCATGGGTCGTCTCGGAATGTGCCCCAACCGGGGACTGAACCTGCAACCTGTGCCTTTTGAATTCAGTCCTAAATATTAGTGCCGGCAAGGTTACAAAATCTGTTTTTATTTGGGAGGCACTCGGGCAGAAAATATGCTGCACTTACTATGTTAGTTCTCTTCGATCATTTTAGATATGTTGCTGATCACATTTTGAGGATGCAAATGAAGGACAAGCGCTTTTATAAAGATGGCTGAGTTTTATTTCCTTGCCAGTATTTCTCCATAATATCCTGAAACTCCTGCTCCTGTGGAGTGTAAATTAAGCATTCCCGCGATACGTAAATTAACTTGAGCTCGTTGTATTATTTCACTAGCGTTGCAGCTGTCAGGAGTAGTGCCTTACCAAAGCAAATACCGAGCCACAGTCAAGAAACCTTTTTCTCTAAGTCCTTTAAAATCAAATACCCAGAAAGTACAGTAGTTTCAAGGCAGTTTATCTTGGCGTTCATCTTATAATAGATGGAAACCTCGTAGGAAGCTGTTCATGCCCGTAGGAAGCTGTTCAAGGCTGGTGTGGCTCAATGGACTGAGTGCTGGCCTGTGAACCTAAGCATTGCAGGTTGGATTCCCAGTCAGGGCACAGGCCTGGGGTGCAGGCCAGGTCCCCAGTAGGGGGCATGTGAAAGGCAACCACACACTGATGTTTCTCTTCCTCTCTTTCTCCCTCCCTTCCCCTCTCTAAAAATAAATAAATAAAATCTTTTTTAGAAAAGCAGTTCATGCATTTCCAAGAACTTTATAGATTTGTCTGATTATAATTCCGTGAAATTTGACAAACTGGAATGCCTTGTCATGCTACTCTATTTTATTATATGCAGATAACATTGAATTTCTGTTTCTGGGTTATTGCATCATTGAAAAAAGGGTTTTTTGCCATATTTCAAGGATATGTTTAGAATGAGGTGTCTTAAAGTCAGCTGGATGTGTGTCCCTGATCTTTTGGGGGCCCAAGAGTGGTTTTAGGCAGGCCGGTGAATCTGCAGCATGTCCTTGCACCAGATCTGCAGGGACATGCGAGACGGTGTGACTTGGAATGCGGTGTCTACGATGCTCAGAGCGCTCACAGCGGGAGGACTTCGGCGGGAAGGCAGCCTGCTCCCAAACAGCCGATAGCAGATGTTCGATGTTGAGCTGCAGGAGAGGCATCTGATACCGTGTGTGGGAAAGTAAAAGGTTTCCATTTATGAGCCTTAGACTGAAAGTCAAGCTGAAATTGCGGAGGTGGACTCGTGATCCCATTTATTACTGAGTGGACAGCTACGTGTGCGGTGTTTTGGGAAGAAAGCCAGTGAGGGATTTATCTCCTGAACTGTGACTAGTGATTATCAAGGGCATCTCCAAGGAGGTCAGTTCATGTGAAAGGATGAAGGGCAAGGACCAGTTTGACTTCATCAAGGGTTTAGTTGTAGAATATTTTAAATGAAATGCAGCTTACTCTAGGACTGGGACATACTTAAAAGCTAAGGTCCATAGAACTAAGAGCAGTGTGTCCTCTGGAAGGGGGTAGAGGGTAGGGATTCACTGTAGGCCCCCACACTCGCATATTACAAATAATTACGAAAGCCAAGATCTGAGTGCATTTGTACCATCTGTAGTTTATTGAATACTCTTAATGTTTCCATTCACTCAAAAATATGTATTAACGACTCTTGGAGTTTACACTTTCGTTAGGGGCTGGAAGAACAAAGAGGAAACGTAAGTAAGTAGCTTACGTGATTTGTCCGAGGGTCATCAGTGCCACCACACAAAGCAGCAGCAAGGCAAGGGCTGGGAATGCCAGGGAAAGGGTTAAATGGTAAATATGGTGGTGGCCAGGAGGGGAGGTCACGAAATTGGAGCAATGACCTGCAGATGCCCTGGGATGAATTCAATCCTAAATATTAGTGCCTGAAAGGTTACAAAATCTGTTTTTATTTGGGAGGCACTCGGGCAGAAAATATGCTGCACTTACTATGTTAGTTCTCTTAGATCATTTTAGATATGTTGTTGAAGACTCCACAATGGCAGTGGGAAGAAATGCATCTCAGGCAGAGGGGGGGCAGGGAGTTTGAAAACCCAGAGGCAAGAGTCAGCCCAGGCATGGGCGGTGGAATGTGAGAGCTCCTTGGCTGGAAGCGGAGTGAGCAAGGGGAAGGGAGGTGGGCGACAAGGTCAGACAGTGCAGGTACAAAAGGGACTTGTACTTGGAGTGAAATGAAGGTCCATCGGCCGGGTGTTGAGGAGCACAGTCATGAGCTACAGGACTGATGCTTCAAAAGGTCGCGCTGGCTGCTGTGGCACCAAGGCTGCCTCTTGGGTCCAGCTGGGCGACGGTGGCGAGGCACACGGTGGGGCTGGGCCTTGGGAATGGTGAGGGTGCTCGGAGTCCGGGTGTGGCGGTGAAGCGGAGACAGCAGAATTTCCGGACAGACAAGTGAGCTGTGAGAGAAGCGGCGGAGCCCAGACGGTGCCAGCGTTTTGGCCGAACAACCGGAGGAACGGAGATCAGCCCAGAGGCCGAGCTGCAGGTAAACGGAGCTGAGCAGACGTGGGGTGACCCGAGGCCAGTGGCGGGTTGTGTTGGCCTTGACCGAGAGATGCCGAACAAGCAGTCGCAGGTGTGAGTCTGGCATTGGGGAGAGAGTCTGAACCAGAGGAATGAATTTCGGAGTCTTCAGCATATCAATGGGTTCGAAGAGTTGACACTGGACACATTTGTTCTACCGAGGGAGTAAACATGAATTAAGCAGAGACCAGGCCGTGCGATTGAGAGATTGAGAGAGAGCTCGGGAGAGTTGAGATGCATGGGAACCAGCAAAGAAGCGTGGAGATGTGCGGGGAACCCGAGAGCCTGCGGGGTCCTGGAGCCTGCGAGGGGAGGGCAGCAGGGAGGAGGGAGGAACCAGCCTCAACAAACACAGTCTCACCTTATTGCAAGTGCAATAAGGACTGAGCATTTACCGATGTGGCCATTGAACTCCTGTTTTGAATCTACACTCTAAAGACCCAGAATTTAATTTACCCCCCCACACACACACAAAATACCCCCACAAGGACCAGGTTATGAATTCCTAGGATATCCAAATTCATTCAATCCAAGTTTAAAAGGCTTCTTGGCTCTATTAGGCAGGCTTCCTTTTCTTCTGATCTGAAGATAACCTACAGGAAACTGCAGGAGCGCAGTGACCGGCCTGGCCGGCGGCGGCGCTGTAGCCCAGGTGCAGGGCGCGCGTTCAGTTCACCCTCTTACTGCAAGGGGCGAGCGCCGGCTTACTGGGCTTGCTTACTGGAGCCTTCCCTGAACCAGAAGACGTTCCAGCCTCCAAGAACGTGACCTTTTATCCGCTTTAGTTTTACGTTATTTGGTCACTCGGATGGTCATAAATAAGCTTGTAATACTTCTCTAGCTTCACATCATTACGGGCGGAATTGTGACCCCGCCCCCCAAATTCATATGTCGAAGCCCTGGTCCTCAGCACCTGAGAATGTGACCGCATTTGGGCCGCAGCAGCGGTTTTAAACATTGGTCATCCCAGGACACACGTAAACTAATTAGTAAATACTGCGGTAACCAAAAAATATATATTTTTGCCAATGTGACCCCAGAATAGGTGTAAGTCTGATTGATTCACACTGGATGCCTGTTGTTTTGTTGGTGGGTTTTTTGTTTGCTTTTTTGTTTGTGACAGTCTAAGGAGAGAGAGGCCAGTGCCCCTGACTAGATGATCAGGTATTACACATCTTAAAAATTCTTGTGGCACACCTGTGTGCCATGGCACAACGGTTGAAAATCTCTGCAATAGACCTTTATAAAGATAGTTAAGTTCAAATTAGGTCTTCAAGATGAGCCCTCATCTCATGTGATTTGAGAAATTTGGTGCAGACACATAGAGATGGAAGACGAAGTGAAGAAACCCGCAGAAGATGGTCGTCGTCATCCACACAAGCCAGGAGGAGAGGCCTCCAGAGAAACCACGCCTGCTACCGTCTTGATCTTGGATTCCCGGCCTCCGGAACTGTGAGAAAATGCCCAATACAGAACTATTGTTTAAACCTCCCAGGCTATGGTGCCTCGTTATGGCAGCCTTAGCAAACTAAGGCACAAATGTAACAATCAAATGTCTTTTTCTCAAAAGTTCTAAACATGGGAATACAATCACCTGTAATAAGGAATTAGGTGACAGAATTAATTCTAGAAGTCCTTTGAAGGTTAAAAGAATAATTTAGAGTATAAAATATTTGCCCCGATATACTTATAAAATAATCAATTAAAAAAAAGAGCTATGACCTGGTGCACACAGTCTAAAATTCAACAGCAGTTTCTGAGTAACCAGAGCACTGATACTCACTGGTAGAGACTTTGCAACATGCCAGCAAGGAAGCGTGTTAACAGGCACTGGGTGAACGTGAGCTGGTGGGAGAGTGGGAGATGCTTCCCTGGGTCTGTGGCTGCATCAGTAACCCCTGGTCTTAATCGTGAGCTAGATTCTTGTCCACAGCACAGGGACTGAACACAGTTCCTGAATGAACTGAAAGGTATTTGTGTTGCTTGCAGATTTGTGTAAGCGAAATGGTTTTAGGAAATGAAAGCAAAGAGCATTAATTAGGGGAGAGAGCCAGACAGGAAACCTGAGAAGCAGCTCACACACCCAGCAGAGGAAGAGATTCAGTCCAAATGCCTATTGATGACTCTCTCTCCAATTCTGTACACATTTTTTGTACTTCCCACTTACATTAATGAATACGCCTAGTATGTAATCAGGTGGCATTGGTATAGTGTTGCACTATTCTGCTATACTGTGTCTTCTAGCAGGGGTGGTGCGTGTCTCTCATCTGTGGGCTGTCAGCGTATGATTTGCTTTAGCTGCAGCTGAACGTACGTACAGTCACTGCCGGCTCGCCTGTGCTAGTGCAGTAGGGAAACGCAGTGCAGGGCACGGGGCTGACTTGCCGCATGCTGCAGTTCAAGCTGAGATCAGAGACTGTGCACACGAGAAGTTTACCCCGTGAATATATGACTGTGAAGTTATAAAAGGCAATAGTGCTTCCCAGTGACCCAGTACCGAAGGGCGAGCCACGAATAGCTGCATCCCCTTGCGTGTGTTAAGAGGTACTGTGCCCCAGCGCTGTACTGCAGTAACTAACCCTGGTGCCAGTGTCATTTCAGATCGTTTAATTCGTCCCTTCCAGTGTGCCACTGTAACTTTTATAGTGACGAGCATCATAAACACCAAGATTGGGACCACCACTTTATGCAGTTTCTGGAGGACTGCGTAAGTGCCACACAATTTACATGAATTCAGAGATGCCGGTTTAATTTTTGCATGCGCTCTGTGTGCTCTGTTGTATACCCTCCAGCCATGTAGTCCTCAGCACGCAGCTGCCAACCCTGGGAGGTAGTTTTAGAAGGCTGTCTGTTTCCTTGGAGAAGCAAACGAGAAGCATTAGTTTCTCTGTGTAGCAAATCAGACAGCTAATGTTCTGTAGTGAATAAAAGTACTCTCCGTATTTCCTCTGTGATAATTCCGAGTATACCAAGATAACAAGAGATTGATCTACGGATGATTAAAAAATACAGTACAAAAATTGTTTCCGTCTGATCTTATATAATTTTAAGTGCCACACTCACCAAACTACAAATGGGATTTTGATTGCTCCCAATAAGTAAATACTTACTTACATACATAAGAAAGATACTTAGTTACATTGGACAAGGTCATCATCAGGGCCCTTCGATTCTAAAGGCTTGGTTCTGACTAAGGAGGAGAATGTGTTCAGGACCTAAAACCCCAGTCCAGCCCTTCCCTGGTGGTAGAAAGCCACAATGCAGGAGCCAGGTACAACCGCACGGAGGGTGTAGTGTCCTCCGCAGACTTGCATGGTTTAGAGCAGTCAAGGCCCCAGGGCATCTGGAATTGGAATGAAGGGGGTTCGATCTGCAAAGGTTCAGGCCTTGTAGGGACGTGAACTGAGCCTTAGCTATGTGCGGAAGTGGGAGAACCCCCCCAACTCTAACAGGAAGGCACCCCCACCTGCACTGACACACACAGCTTGCCAGCACTGGGAACCTCTTCTGTTTTAATTTGGGGGATACGAGGATTCCATTGAGTACGCTTTGAAATGAGGGCACTCAGAGCAAGCACCAGCCGGAGATCAGATTTCCTTACTTAACCGCACCGCTTAGTCCAGTCGGGGATTCAGGAATCGCCTCTCTCTTTGCCAGCGGGAGAGCGGCCTTGAGTTTTCAGAGCCACAGTCATAGGACGAAGTCCTCTTTTCCCTTTCAAAGCTGATAAATGGAAAGAGCCTATACACATCCCTGCTGATGAAGCACATTCAGTGAATGCATTCTCAGCCTTCCGTTGGGTGAATTAGATTTCACACTGCCCATTTCTGTAGAGGAGAGCTCCTTAGATACTCAGGGCAATGTTTGGTCAGCTTGCTAAAGAATTTAGTGAGAGAGACAGAGACAGAGAGAGAGAGAGAGAGAGAGAGAGAGAGAGAGAGAACACTTCTAACTTGGAAGATGCGACCATGGTAAGAATCGCAGATGACCATTCCAGGACCTGGGACGGGCGGCGGGGAGGTGTTCTGTCTCCCTTTGCTGCCCATATTTGCAAGTGGGGACTATACCTTCACAGCAGTGCATCTCAGAATGCTCATTACCAGCCTCAAGAATGTTCTTCCTTTCCCTCTGTTGGTGAGGAGTGAGGTCAGGCACCCCTGCCCGTTTCCTGATCTCCCTCCCTACGTCACCGTCACACACCGGTCCTGGGAACCCCAGGCTCTGTTCTTGACCCCAGTTCTAGAGCCGAGAGCTCAGGATGGCCCAGTTCTAAGTACTGCCCCGGAGTATGACCAGTGGTTGAACTATTTGTGTCCAAAATCGGTAAAGCGACCTGTTTCCAGGTTATGTGTAAGTTGGTTGGTTGGCGGAGGAGGGGGCGTGGCACAACGAGGACCTCCAGGGGCCCCCTGGGCAGAAGGCACCGGCAGGGACGTGGGCATTCAGTGCAGTCCAGGATGGAGGGGCCACCCAAGACGGAACAGCTGCCCAGGACCAAGAAGCCAGCGGGGTACTCAGCAGGGGGATGCCCAATGGGGCAGACCCTGGGAGGTGAAGTGGATGCTTTGAAAGAGTTTTGGAGTCAGGCAGACTTCTGTTTAGATCGTGACTCCATGTGGTGTGACCTGAGTGGCATTCATTAGAAACGTTATTCATTCTACCTCTGTGAGACAGTCCTCCCAACCCTGAAAATGGCGGTCGGGGGTCATTGCTGGAGACTTGGGGGTGGGGTGAGTGCCAGTTCCTCTCGCCCAGTGGGTGGGGGGGGGGGGCGGGAGAAGGAGGGTAGCTCCTCTATCCCCTTTGTTGGGAAGGAAATGAGCTGGCTTGTTGCAAGCTTGACACAAAGTAGCAAATTTTTGTGATGCTGTTAATTTATAATTTTGTCATATTGTGTCATATTGTGTATTGTGTGTTAGAAAAGCTTTTGATGGCTACCTAATATGGAAGCCTAACCACCTGATAACAAATGACTTGCACAGCCTTTTGGACAATAACCTGTAGAAAAAGACTTCCTGTATCTTGGTTTATGTCATCTGACTTCCTCTGGTTCATTTTCATCTTTGGTGTTCCATTGTGTCCTTCTTCAAGAAAAGGTCTGCGCTAATTCCTCTACCATTTTCCATGGTTGTTTGGCTATTTCTAGTGCGCAGTTTAGGTTAGTACAGTTGGATAGGTACAAATTTGGGGGTGAATGTGGGGGCTGTGCATCACACCACCTGGAAAGTACTGCTTCTCCCCGGGTTACACAGCCCGCCCCCCCCACATGGAGAGTCTGATGCCCGTCAGGCCCTGTGGGAGCCTGGCCAAGTCGTGGTGGGTGTGTGAGGGCCGGGGGTGGGCAGTGGAGAGCACAGGAGCTCTGGGAGGAGCAGGAATACAAAATGCACTTTAGAAACTAACTGGTTTATTGTTTTCTTGTCGTGGTAATTTGCCCACATTGTAATTCCCCTGCATTTTTCTGCTTACTCACACTCAGAAGGTCTTCCAGCAATTTATTCCCTTCAACCTGACACTTCACTCTCCGGAAAACTGTAGCACAGCTGAGAGCTGGAAATGCAGGGCGGCGTATCTCTTTCTCCAGATGGCGTGAATGCACTAAGGCCTAGAAGCAAGGTCAGCCTGTCTGCAGATTCATGAGCAGAAGGCTGAGCGAAGAGAAGTGATCTTGGAGAGCTAAGGAGGCGCCAGAGCACGTTCGGCCGCTGAGGCCTTAAGTCAGGAGATCGCACTTGCTTGTCAACTCAGTGCAGAGCTGTGGGAGGGCATTTCGTCTGATGACATCAAGTTACTTTTCAAAGAGATCATGCTTTCTTGCTGCAGAACGAGTTTGCAAGGACGCGCGTGGGGACCCCATGAGGAATGTGGACTGCCTGGCGCCACATTTGTGCTTCAGACCGGCAGGAATGTGAGACCCGGCTTTTGCAGTGACCGACGGAGCCCAGATTGGAAGCCGTGTGTTTGCAGGCCAAGCTCGGCGCAACGAAGCTGTTGACGTGAGAAACGTCCAGGCCTGTAGAGAAGTTTTATGAGTTTATTTGAGCCGAACGAGTGATTGAGAAAATGCTCCAGAAGATGGCGGTTTCACCACTTACCCTTCAGAATCAAAAGGGAAGACCTGAGAGGGTTACAGGGAATCCACGGGTGATAAGTTTAGGGAGGTGGGAGGAAACCAAGCAGGGAAATCTCGGAGGCTGGATAAAGAGTGAAATGGATAGACACACACTCTTACGTCGGCGGGTCCTGGATAGTTAATAATTACCATTTACAGCACGTAGAGATGGTATGTGGGGGACAGGGGAACACTGGGGGGTTCTGGGCCTTGCGCTCTGCTGCATGGGTGTGCCCTGAGGGTGTGGGAAAGGGGTAACTCTGACTTTCCAAAGGTGGGTTGTCCAGATGCACAAAGATGACAGACAGGCTCAGTTAAAGTAAAGACTGACCTTCGTCAGGGAGATGCCGGCCTAGGACATGACTACCTGCCATGACGCGCTTTTACGTAGGCAGTTTCCATTTCAGACCCTCCTAGGCCGTTTACTGTAGGTGTCTGAGTTTGTGAGGCCGCCAGGCAGGCCTCTGCTGAGCTCGTCAGGGTTGGTATGTGGCCCCGTTTTCACCCACAGAGCCTTCCCCTTGCTCTTTGTTTCTGCTCTGAAGCGACTTCTCTGCCCTTGACAAAGTTTCGACAGACCCACCGATAAATGTATTTGTAGAATGACTTTTGCCCTAGGTTTTTAAGTCACTTTTTTTTAATACCTCACAGTAAGACTGGAGATAATTTTAGAGCCAGAGGAACCTTTAAGGTAAAGTGCAAATTTTGTTTAAAAATAAAATTGAAGCATAGGGCAACTGAATATCACGATCAAGGTCACACGTGCTGGGAAGACTGGATCGGAGTCCAGGTCTCCTACCACCCAGCTGAACGCAGGTGCAGAGGGTCCAGGGAGGGGCCATGGTAGCTTGTTTAAGGAGCGAGAAAGCCCAGCCCTGCTGAAGCATCATGCACAAGAGGAGGGGAGGGTGAGGCCGTGAGTGAGGAAGGCAGCACCGCAATTGTCAGTAAAATCATAGTGGCACGTGGGCACTGCAGAGGGGAACTCTGCTGACAGAGGCTTGAAAATGTCAGTGGGTCTGTTGTAAAGGAAATGAATTCAGAAGTATCTGTGAGGAAGAACAGGGTACGGTTAGAACTGGCCTGGAAATATCCATTTGAATAATACATTTTTCTCAGGTCTGTCGTTAAAACAGCCTGGCAGCAATGTCACCAGTATGCATGGGGACGATTCCTAGCGTGCCCTCTCGCCGCCCAAGTTGTGATCTCCACACACTAAAAACGGAACTAGAGCTTCTTGGAAAGTCGCTGGAAGGACAAAGGAGCGTGCTTCCAGGGGTGCCCACGGGCCAGGCCAGTCCAGGAATTCCTGGCACGGTGACAGGGCGTTTGGAAAAGAGCTCATCTCGCTCCCATTCGGGTGAGCTGAGAACCGAGAAGTCATGGGCGTGAGAGTGAGGGTGACCGTGACAGCAGGGGCGTGCTCAGGGTGAGGGACCAGGCCTTGGTCCGGAAAGTGGTGGGGGGCCAAAGGGGAGAGACGGTGCATTTGAGTGGCTGTTAGCCGTTTCCTGTGGGAGGGTCAGGGAAGTGAAGGCTCAGCAAAGGGGAGATTTTGTTGGGACAGGAGGAGGTCACGCATATTTGTGCTGTTACAGTTGTTTTTTTCCCTTAATCTTCTGAATCCAAACTGCTTCTGTGATTCACTGGAACTGTTTATTTTCTATTTTTCAATAACAGTTGGCATTCCGTGTTATTTTGTATTAGTTAGGTGAACAGCATAGTGGTTAGACAGTCATCTAGTTCACACAGTGACCCCCCCCAATATTTCTAGTACCCACCTGTCATCACACGCAGCTATTACAGTATGGGGTGGGGCAAGAGGAGGTTCACAGTTGTTCCTATGGAAAATAATAGATCACTAATGCCTAATAACACAAGGACACACCCGTGTTTCGTGCGCTCACAGCTGTAAACCTGCCTTTGCCCGCCCCGTGTCCTGACCGCCTTCCCTGAGCTGCACTGGGCCTCCCGTGGCTGCTTCGCAACCACCAGTGTGTCCTTCCGAATCTCTTCATTGAGACTGTTTTCAGAGCCGTGCTTTTCTCCATCACTTTAACTGCCAACGAAAACGATTCCTCCTACCCTTGGAGCTCTTCACAGGACGGAGCTTCATGGTCCTTATGTCTTCAACAGTGTAACAGCAGAGTGTGGTCAGTGCATGTTTTCCAGTAAATGTGTTAAAGACAGGCAGAGAGAAAACAGAACCAGGCTATGAAGGTACCTTCCGATTCAGCCATTGGAACCCCGTCTTTGTTGTCGGTATTCTCCATCGTCAGACTGCGTGCGTGGGGCTGAGGTGTATCTGTGCCGCACTGAGTTTGGAGAGAGCGTAGTGATTTTAGGATTTACATAGAGGAGTTGCCACATATATGCAATATAGGTACATTATTCTCCAAAGAGGGAGCTGGAATTTGGAGGTAAGAAAAAGAAAATTCCAATTAAGAAAAGAAAGAAAAAGAAGGCCGCCGTATACATTTGCAGTGAAAGCACCAAACTGTTCTAGCAACAGTTATGTAACTGTGCTTTGCTAATTTAAGGGATAAGTACATTTTTTAAGTCTACTATGAAGGCCTATTTTAGTATCTGAACTTTTGGATTTTGAAAGTACCGCTGACTAAAATTTAAACTAGATTTAACAGTTTACTGGGCTACTACTTATCAATGGATGCATTTCTTTAACAACAAACTCACTGCATAATCACCAAAGCTAAATTTTTAAAGATTAGTTGGTAAAAATATGGGACTAGAATAATTTTTTAGATGATCTATGTTTTTAATCAAGGTTGAATTTTAATCAATCTAGATGAAATCCGCTCTGATATTTTTATCTAGCACCGTTAGCAATCATATGGATGTATAAATAAACTTCATCTGGGTAAGATTATTTGTAGTCAGGTTTTGAGAGTATGCCAAAGGATAACATTATTGTTTTCTCTCTAACAGACACTTAAAACATACTGTCATTAATTTTCTAGATATAATTTCAATTGATTAATTGATGATAAATAATAAAGTTGTCTTGAGAACTGATATCAAAAAATTAAATACATATCTTCTTAGTAGATTTACAAAATAAAACAATTATAGATTCAGGGTCTGATGACTAAATATTTGTGTGAACTTGGCCTGGCTGTGGCAGCCGGTGGTTTTATTAAACACCACTGTAGTTACAACAAGAAGTGATTTTTTTAATAGGTAATTAACATTTAAATCAACAGATACCGAGTTAAGCAGGTCACCTTCCACAATCTGGGTGGGCCTCATCTAATCAGTCGAAGGCCTTACCAGCAAAGACTGAGATTCCCTGAAGAAGAGGAATCCCACCTCTAGACTGCCTTCAGACCCAGGACCCCAGCATTAGCTCTGCCCTGGGTCTGCCCAGCTCTGCCACTGTGGTACAGAAATAGCCACGTAAACAGATGGGTGTGTCTGTGTGCCAATACAAGTTTATTTACAGAAACAGTGGCTGGCTGTATTTGGACCAAGGTGTGTGGTTTGCTGACCCCTGGATTAAATGATTGCTTGCTAATGCATGCAAAAAAGAGATAAGGAGGGGATGTGCATTTTAAAGGAAGTTTATTTCCAGCCAAGTTGGATCAAGAAACAGTTTGTCATCCTTTTGTATTTTAGTGGTTATTAGTTACTAATAATAATCAGCAGTTATTAATATTCTCACTCTTCAACTTTGGTTTTACTGGTTTTATTTTCATACAGGATTTCTTAAAGATCAACACGACAATAGAAATGTCGCTCGTGATCATTCTGTACCAGTTCAGCCTTTTTTTGCTAATGCCCCGCTGCTTCTTACAGAAATGACTCATGAGGGCGGAGGAGGCTAGGCGCACAGTGGAGCCAGGAAACAGCTGGCAACCCAACGACCAGACTTGCTGTGTCTGCAACGGCTCCAGATTCCAAATGTAACCCTTAAAGGCTTCATTTGCTCTTGGCAAACAGAAGCACCCTCCGTGGTAACTCTGGTAATAGTTCCCTGTTCCCACTCCCTCTTTCTCTTACACTGTCCGTGCTGTGGAAGTGCTGCAGGTCCTTAGGACCTTAACCAGCCAGGAACCTGGTTTCCTCATGGCACTGTAACTAATCAGGGAACCGTTTTAGGCTCTGGAAGTATATTGGGAGGTTAGAAATCTTTAAATCTTAAAATGTTATCATTGTAGGCCATGGACCAGAAAGAAATTAGGCTAATCCAAAATAAAATCAGATAAAAATCTTTTGAAGTGAAAATTAAAATAGTGACCCTCAGTGTTATTCTTGTATGTATGCAGATGATCACTGGATGTATAAATAGTAACTATTTCAGGTAATAATGCCATACTCTTATCCCCAAGAGTAAATTGCAACCTTTTCTTAAAGAGCTACTTAACAACAAATATATCTGCATTTCAGAATAACATTGTATTTGATGTGTTTTTATCATAAGAAAGGAAATGTTGAAATGGACACTTCTGCTAAATGAAGATTACAAGGCAAATCACCGAATACTGCTTAGAAGTACCTGTTTGAGAGCATTAATGTCCTCAGTATCACAGAAGTGGAGACTATGTGTCTGTTAGTGAACTAGGTCAATTAGAAAATTTTGACACTGTTACTTAATCGATGATAAGCCATAAGATCTTACTAGTAGATGTTAAATCACTTGAAAGTATTTATATAAACCTTGCTTGCAACATATGCAACAGCCATGGATTACTGTCCAGAATACATAAAAGGCTCTCAGGAAGAGACACAAACTAATGGGAAAGTGGCAATGCACTCAGAAAAGATAGAAAAACCAATCATTGCATTTTAAAAATAACTAACCTTTGCCAGTAATCAGGGAAAGCAATACTAAAACAGATTTTTATTTTTACCTAAGGTATTGACAAAAGTTAAAGATCTATTTTATGTTTATTAGGAAACTGGACAAGCTCAGCATCTTTCTGGGAGTGTAACTGATACAGCCTCTTCAAACTTCACATTTTACTCTGTAAATGTTACCGGAATTATTTACCATAAACATGCATCCATGCCCGTTAGAGAAAAAACAAGCTGTGGAGAGAAGAAATAGCCTTGAAAGTGATCTCTTTCCCTATCAGCCAGCCTGGTAGTGGTCCAGATCAAAAAGATTCATACCACCTGTACTTTTTCTGTTGTGTTACTTTCTTCAGTTCTGACAGCTAGAGCCATGGGTTGGCAAATACATTTCTTTAAGACACCAGCACCTCCAGAATGGAATGGTCCTTAAGGGTCCTTCATACATAAATGTGCATATGCCATCACATTGTTTTTCCAACTCCTGAGATGAGCTCCCCTGAAGGAGTGGACATGCTGATCCAGGGGAGAGCTGTCGTCAGTTCGGGGCACTTTTGAAGCCTGGGAAGGCACTGCCTAGAGAGAAACGCACGCAGGGAGCACGCAGGGAGGGGGAGCGTCAGCCGTGGCAGACGCGCTGGCCTAGGGCCCTCCCAGTGCCCCCAGCTCTCCCCCCGCCCCGGGACTCCCTGACAAAGTGAACTCTTACCTCCACGCTCTGATTTGTAAGCAAACGAGCAGAACGGGCCGGTTGTATGTCAGAGATTATCTGTGTTTGCCAGTCCCGTTCCGGGGATCAGAAATGTTCAAGGAAACTGAGAGCTTAGGAAGGAGCCCCGTCAAGGCCAGTGAGAAACCTGGAAGTCGTGTGGCTATAAGAGAACTTTTTTAAGGGCTCACAACTTGAAGTATGTGAAAGTCGTTTAGATTTTCTGTTTATCGCTGCAGGTCGGAAGCGTAGAAACCATAGGTAGAAGCCACCAGGAGGCTAATTTCAGCTCACAACAATCTTGTGATCCTTCTCAGAGCAATCTAATACTGGAACGGGCTGCTCTCCAAAGCCGTGGGCTCCTGCTGGCTCTGGAGATGCTCAGACTGGTATTCAGTAGCTCTCTTGGAAAGGAGGTTGGTCGGATCAGGTGTTCTCAAAAATCTCTCACAACATCGTGCTCTGCTTCCACTGCTTCTTAAGGCAATGAAATCACATCTCCCGGGACTAAGGCCTGGAACACTGTCCCCCTTACAAAAGCCCAATAGGAACAGAAACACGTAAGTGAGCCAAGTCAGATCTCCTTTTGTTACAACCAGGATAGACCAGAACTTCCAAAAGACCCTAGCACAAGTGGAGGAAGTCCACGTGAGAAACACAGCCAGTAGACAGTGCAGATGCTAAGAAAACCACCTGCATTGCTGAATTCAGCTTCTTGTCCCTGCGTGTTCCATTCCGTGGTCCTTGTGCTGACCGACCTGCCACCCTGGGATGTTTACCACAGCCCCTGAGGGGTGGCCGTCTCTCTGGCACGTCGCCCAGGCCCCTCGTTACCTGCAGGGAGCAGTTAACCATCGGGCACAAGACTGTGTGCTGGTAGAAATTGGAAAAGGAGTGTGTGGTGTGGACACAACATTTTTTTTTCACCATGGAGTGCTAACTAGGTGATTGCCTTCTTGCAAACAGCAAGAAATGTCTCTGGAAATGGAGTGACCGGGAGAACAGTGCTGTTATCTGAGCTCTGTAGTTGGAAGGGAGAGCGTGAGACCCATCATTACTGTGGCAGTGAGACCCAAGGGGCCAGCCTGACAGTTTCGCGGACCTGCCCGTGGAGACGCGGCTGGGTGTGTCTGTCTTACCCCTCTTTACCCCCCACGGTGCTCGCCTCTCCTCCAAATGAAGTCGGACAGATACTTAAAGAACGTTGGTTTGCAGGGGGGTCCAACCATTTACCTGCTGCGCCCTGGGTCTCTGTTTGGCCCCGTGTTTGCCCTGTGTCTCCTGTAACCTATTTCCTGTCTCTTTTTTTTTCTGTTCATTTCTATAGTGTCCATGGAAAACATTGGAGAACAAGGTAAAGCATATTATATTATTGTTTTAGATATAAAATCTTAAAAACGTTTTTAAGAAAACAAATAGAATTCACTTGGGTCTGGCTAGGATAAAGAAGCTGTTCTTTAAGAGTGTGGGGACAAGCTGGGGTTAAAGAAATTCTAGGCTCTTGGTTCCCGGACTGGATTCTGCCAGACAGCTGGCAAAGACTCCACCCCGAAACAGCCACAGTTGTGCCAAAGACTCGCGTGGCTTCAAGATACGGGAATATCAGTAATTTCCTGTTTCAGCTCAGAGTATTGTCCATGCCTGTGTCACCTTCAAAATCCACGGGAAAGATCATTGGCTCTACATATCTCACACTGATTTAAGTGCCTTAGTGGATAATTTAATCTTTTAATGATTCTACAAATAGGAGTATCATTTTTTAAAAAGTTACAATTGCTACTCATGTTTAAAATATCAAATATGCTGTGTTTTAAATTAGCATATTTTACTCAACTGTATCTTACAGAATTGTTATCTATTAATGTATACCCCAGAATTAATCATTATCACCATTTACAGGATTAATATTTTATATTCTCATAGTACTTCAAGAATAAAACACCGAAGTGTGTTCATATATATATATATAAATATTATATAAATATATATATATATTACCTGAAAAAAGTATCAGAACACTTTTCTTAACAGTCATCCCATGCGATAAATGAGACACTGGAAGTTCCACTGGAAGAAATCTCTCTCTATCCAGATGGTTCTCTGTGTAAACTTGTTGTCACTAAAACAGTGATGGCCACCAGCTTTGACTAGAGCTGAGCAAGTAAGCAAACAGCTTCTCAAGCAGGAACTGCTTTTGCCGTTCTTGGCACATGAAGTGGAGTTCTTCAAGCCTGAACGCTTTGACGTTTGGTTAATGCTGCGCCTGTGAGTTAGAGGTGCAGGCACACCTGCCCCCTTTCACAGGTTAGGGAAGGCCCCTGGGAGCCATTTTGCTGATAGGTGGGCCTGCCTGCAGGTGGGTGGGCTCTAATCGGGCCATAGACCTAATTAATTATGCATTACTAGGTTTTTTCAGTTTCTTGCTTTAGGTGTGAAAATTCATTCATTAGGTTGTGCCTATTCTAGTATGATACAAATGAACTTATTGACAATAATAAAAACTGGTAGTAAAATTTCAAAATAGATTGCATTCGTTATAGTTGGTAGCTTTGGCATTTCAGAAGGAGCAGATCGCTTGTGAACGCCAGTCTGCATGTGACAGTGACAGTCACGTTTCTCTCGCTCTAGTCGTGTGCCTGATCGCGTATCATCTGCTTTTTGCGATGTTCGTCTGGTCGTACTGGAAAACCATCTTCACGCTACCAATGAATCCTTCCAAGGAAGTAAGTTAAAATATTACTAGTCATCCTGAAGTTAGAAATCAATTATACTAACGTCTTGGAGAATGAATTTTATGTCTTTTTTATTAATGTCGTAAACTTACCGAGTGGTAATAATTTTTAATATTGATGTCTTAGTAAATAGTTGAATTTTCATTTGGTAAATATGGTTTTTGCACTGAATGACCGTTATATTTCCAATTTTAAAACTGCTATGTGTTGTATTTCTACTTTAGACATCAGGATAGGTGGAGGGATGGATGGATGGATGGATGAACAGATAGATAGAGCTGAAGGTAGACATGCTTCTATTATAATTATCATCCTAATGGTGTTAGTTGGCTATTAGCCACCAAACAACAACAACAAAGTAATTAATTATACTAATCTATACATTCAAAGTCTGTAGCTAGGCCACAGCTGCCGGGGATCCAGGCTTCTGTTTTCTTGCTCTGACACATGTAGTCTTCATTCCCAAGGTGACCTCTTGGCCTAAGACGGCTGCTCTGGTTCCAGCCATCATGTCTACATTCCAGCCAACAGGCCAGAAAAAGTAGGAAAAAGGAGTAAAAGTAAATATCCTTCTCTATAAGGACACTTTTTAGAAGTTGCTGATGCCATTTCCACTTATATTTGGAGCTTAGTTATATGGCCATAATCTATTTGCGCAGAAGGCTGGGAGTGTAGTCTTTATTCTTCATGGCCATATGGGCTGTGTTAGAAGCAGGAGAGAATGCATGTTGAGGGTCAATAGCTGTCTCAGCCACAGAAGCTTTTAAGTAAAGTGATAGGATACGAATTTCAAAAAGATCATTCCAGCTATTTGTTCCTGGGCCTTTAACCTGGGTTAAATCTTGCAGCAAAGGACTGTATCTTCCTCGTTTTTATGTCCTTGTCCCTTGGGTCAGTACATGTTTGTTGAGTAGAAATAAACCCTGCCCCAGTAACAATAATGTGGTTTCAGTAGGTGAGCCTTAAAAAAAAAAAAGAAAGAGTCTGGGCGGCACTGTAAACTGTTCCCTGAAGTGACCTATTTGCGTGCAGCTGCCGTCCTAAGGCCAGTCAGTGTGCCATGTGGCCTGGGACAGGATATGAGACCAAAGCCACAGCCCTTGTGCAGAGTGAACAGTATGCTTGGCCTAGAATGTGTGAACTCTGGCTTTCCCCTACTATCTGCTTGTTTTTCTTTTCATACCTCTCTCTCTCCTCCCCATCCTATCCCCCTCTTTTCTGGCGTCTCTCAGCCCTATTCCGGCCGTAGTTGCAGGTTTGAAGGAAAGTGCTGACTTCTGTCGCAGGTGATCTCATCCACTGTGCTGACGATTGCGACCTTACCGATGACCTCTGTGTTGAAAATTTCCAAATGTGTTTCTCCTTCTGACCTCTCCCTTCATGTTCAACCTTATATCTCCCTGCCAAACAGAGCTTCTTGATCATTCCACCGACATCTCCAGTATAACACATCAAAAACTGAATTCACCACCCTCTCCTTCCCCACACGGTGACTCACCCGTGTCTCAGACCGGTGAGTGCCCCTGACGTTCACCTCACCATCCGAGCCAGCAGCTCGGCAGCCATGCCCGGGTCTTCCAGCTTCCTCACCCCTCTGCCAGCATCCAAATTCTGTGGATGTTTTCACTTCGTAATGTTTCCTTTTTTGTTTCAACTCCTTCTTTCCTGGTCATTCACTTACTCATTTTTAATTATTTTTTTAATTTAAAAAAATGTCTTTTTAATTTATTGAATTTAGAGAGATAGAAATAGCTACCTGTTGTTCCACCCATCCCATGCATTCGTTGGTTGACTCTTGTATGTGGCCTGACCAGGGATTGAACCCACAACCTTGGTGCATCAGGACAGTGCTCTAACCAGCCGAGTTAGCCCACTCAGGGTCTCAGTCATCTCGTTTGTCCGAAACATCACAGTCTCTTCCTGTCTGGTGTCACTGTTTTCAGTCTTGCCTGTGCTCCCTTCCCAGAACCCTGCCAGAATTCATCCTCCCGCTCACAGCTGAAGTGACCCATCTGAAAACAAACGTGATGCCGTCGCTCTGCTGCTCGTATCTGCTCAGTGACCCCACACATCCCGCCGGGTGAAGGCCAGGCTCCGTATTCTGACAGCAGCTACTCTTGTCCAAGTCTCTGAGTTCCCGCTTGACACTCTAGTCTTTAGGTGCCATTTCCTGTCTGCATCGTGCCATTCTTTTCTTTCTAGAGTATCCCTGCCTCCTTTGTCATTCAGGTAATTCAGTTTTCATTTGTGCTGGTTCCTCATTATCTCCTAAGCCTCTAGAGAAGTATTGGATTATCCCAGGGCTCAGTCTCTGGGCCTCTCTTTTACTTATCTACATACCTCACGACTTTCTATGTCGCCTCATTCATTGCTATAGCTTTCAAATTAATATCAGTAGTCTGGTCCTGCCTTCGAAACCCCGGACTAGTTTACTGCCACCTATTTGGCATCTAATAGGAATTTCAAAGTCAACATACCTGAAAATAACCTTCTGATTTCCTACGCACTCCCCTAATTCCCCCCGCACCTCGTTTCCAAAATCATCCTGTCTTGGTAATGGCGGCTCCGTTCGTCCAGTTTTTCGGAAAACCCTGGAGTCATCCTTGGCTGCTCTCCTCTCAGACCGGCAGCCAGTCCATCCGCAGCCTCTGAGACCAGACCCGCGCGGGCCCTCCGCCCGAGCCCGTGCCCCTAACCCTCCCGCTCCTTCCTCTGGCCACGCCCCCACCCTCTCTCCCTGGTACATCCCAGCCGCGTCAGCAGGTTTCCTTGCTTTCGGACTTGCCCTCTTCCACACGTTTTCCACACAGTAGCCAGAGTCAGTCTTTCGGAAACAAGACAGGTCATGCTATATTCCTCTTCTTCCCAGGACTTCCCTGAGATTCGTGAGCCCGCCCAGAGTAGAAGCCTGGCTTCCCACTGCGGCCCAGCAGGGTGCTAGGGGTGGGGTCTCCGCCCCACCTTTCTCTTTCCTGCGCTTCAGCCCCATGGGCCTCCTTGCCGTTCCATCTGCAGGCCACGCATGTCTCTTGGAACCTGCTATTTCTCCTTGACCCGGAGCACTCTTCACCTGTATGGTCACCAGGTCCCTCACTGTCTTCCTAATGCTATGTCTAGGTTCAAGTGGTGCCTTGTCTTTGAGGTTTTCCGTAACCACTCTGTAAAACAGCAAAACCCTGCTTCCCCCCAGCATTCCCTGTAAACCGGACCTTAAATGCTATTTTCCTCTGTAGCATATCACCCTGTAACACTTTTCATCCTCGTTTCTATAGTATCCCTAGAACATAAGCCCGAAAATGGCACGAGCTTTATCTCTTTTGTTCACTAATCCATCGCCAGTATCAAAGCCCTGTCTCACCCGTGAAAGGTAATCAGTAAATACTTGTTAAATGATTGAAACTAGAGAAGAAGTTAGGTGTACAGGTTGTGTTTGTAGCTTTGGCAGGAAGTTGAGATGACTTCTGATTTCTCCCCCAAATGAGGTGTGCGGTGATCGGCTGAGAATGGTGAGGGAGTCAGGCTGAGTGAGGCTTGGAGGAGCAGAGACGGTTTGGACTAGTGGTTGGATAAGGCGGAAAACATGAAATGGTTCAAAACGCAGGAGCAGCGACACCATGCTGACGGCGCCGTGGAGGTGGTCGGGGAAGCCGCAGCAGTGCCAGGCTTCCCTGGGCGGTTTTTCCGCAAAACACATATTTACTTTGTTTGAGTCATAGAGCTGTGGGAGATGGACATTATTTATTACCATATTGTAGATGTAGCAACAGGCCCTGAACCTCAGCTGACTGTCCCAAGGCATCGAGTGCTCGTGGGTGGCACAGCGAATGCTGGCATTACACCAAAGCTCTGTGGGCCATCGAGGCTCCAGTCTTGTCACCGTGTCACAGACAGTGGACACGTTCAGTGGTGGGTGTGCTCAGGACATCCATTGGAGCATGGAGAAAAATAGCAACACTTCTATATAATATGGTATCCTTGTAATGTTTCTGTTTAAAATTTCACATCTAAGGCATATAACATATTCACTAATAGTGCACACACACGTACATATGCATATCCTGGCAGTTTTGATCTCAAATTATTTTTAACTGATATGAATACAGGATCAAAAGATTTTTGGAGACCCTTGTTGTAAAAGAAAGAGCCTTCACTTGCTGGTGAAGAATATTAAGTTATCCCATTAATAAAATGCAAGATCTTGGGCTACTTTTCTTAATTGATTAGCAGCCGGAAACTCCTTACCTGTCAAATGAGGGCCCTGGACTTAAGTTGACAAGAAAATGCTCTCATGTGCTAAAAATCTTTGAAAAATGAGACTAAAAGAGTAGGAGAAAGGTAGTAAAAATATAATATTTATATTTTTCACACTATTGAGATAATGTCAGAGATTTGGAACACATAAATTAAAATGTACTTTTTTCATAGCCAGTTGTTAAATTGTTTTTCTCAATTTGTAAGATTTTTTCCCAATATAAAAGTAATATAACCATCCTAAATTATGTTTAGAAAATGAAGACTAGGCAAAAGAAAAACATCCCAAAACACTAATTCATTTTGCATTCTGGATTTTTTTTCTAGCTACTTTTTTCACATAATAGTTCATCGTTGGCTTATTTTCATTTTTAATAATAGCATAATATTCTCACTGAAATGTAAACATTGCCTCAGTCACATCCCATCTTGAGTTTTCAGACTGATCCCAACTTTTCATATTGCAAATAATATCGTTAACATGTTTGTACACAGAGCATTACCCATTTAGGGATTGTTTTCTGAATATGAGTTCTCATAGGCATAATCGCTAGATCAAGAAAATTTAACTCACTTGCCAAATTATTTCCCTAAAGGATTTATATATAATGCTTTTAGATTCATCGCACCCTTGGCATTGCATGTTATTAAAAAAAAACTGTTGCCAACTGCATAGGCAAAGAAAAAGCTCTGTTTTAACTTGCACATTTTAGCTACTTGTGAGGTTATAGGTTTGTTGTTGTTCTAAGTGAAAGACAACTAGGAAAAGAAAATATAGTTCTGTGAGTTTTCTGTTTCTTTGTTATCAGATTCTAGTTTTTTTCTTAATTGGTATGTCCTTTTAACATTGTACTTTTTTAATCTGAAAACTGTATGCGAGCCCAGATCTTGGTTCCTAATACGGTTCTCCAGTAAAAGGAACAAGGGTTCCTTGGAGAAAGAGCCGATTCTAGAACCTGAACAAGAAACGTTCCCTGTGAGCCAGGAGCGTCCTATGGTCTCAGGAAGTAAGGAAGTGCAAATAGACTTTTAAGACTGTTTTTTTCTTTTGCAATTATCATATCGGAGCCCAAACAAATTTACATTTTTCTCAAATAAATATTTTTTAATTGGTTGGAAGTATAAGAAGTAAAAGCCGTGACTAGTCCATTTTGAGTGCTGGAAGAGAATTCAGGGATTAATTATCCCTATGTTAAAACTCAGATGAGAAAACATACATGATAGATTTGTTTCAAATTTTGTTCCTACTGAGCTCCAATTGAAAAATTCATCCACTGAGCCAAATTTATTTTGCCATTTTATCTATTAATATAACTAATATTTGGATAGAAATCTAGTTTATAAAGTACTTTTACATACTGTGTTCTTCTTGAGTTTTACAAATATCTGAAGAAGTGAGTATTATTACTATTATTATTATTATATTTTCTAGATGCATAAGCTAATAAACTATGAGGCTAACAGACTCGCCCAGATGTCAGACCTTATTACCTCTCTGAATTTACATCCTGTACACCACTAATATTTTATAAATGCCTTTTTCTGGGTTAGTAGATCAATATGTTATCATTTCTTTGAAAACACTGATTAAAATTTAAATCTGTTCCACAGTTCCATCTCTCTTATGCAGAGAAAGAGTTGCTGGAGAGAGAGCCGAGGGGAGAAGCCCATCAGGAAGTCCTTAGGCGAGCCGCCAAAGATCTCCCCATCTGCACCAGGACCATGTCTGGAGGTAGACGTCGATAATCAGTGCTTTGCATAATAGCTCGTGATGACTGTGAGATCACATCTCTGTACTTGAAACTGTCAAGCCCTCACTAAAAAACACTGTGCTGTACCTCCGGGAGCTAGGCAGTCTTTACTGCACAGCTCCATGAAACACAGTGGAAACACGAATGGCATGTGGCTCAGGGATCTTAGCCAAATCACAACTGGCCCAGTTCTGTTCTGCCTACTTGGTGGGGAATGACTGAAATCTTGATTTGTAGTAGTATTCATTTTTAATGTTTTAATTGTAGACCTTCCTATTCTTGTTTAATTTAAAGGAGCAATAGCTACAATGAACATAACATTGATCACTTAAATGCCTTTACAGTAATTATACACATTATATAAAACATATTGGTATAATTTTTCATCTTTTAAATTTATGGTAGTTTTTTAATAAATGCAACTCAAATAGCAAATCTCTTCTACTTGGGTCAGATTTTTAAGGTAACTTACCAGTGATCTAATTAAAAAATTGTCTTGAAAATAGGACACATGGGCCGTTGACCCTTGCCTACCAAGTTGCGTCCAGTGTGTGGCTCGAGACCTGGGCTGCTCGTTTTGGTGGCCACCAGCCCCCCATGGGTGTTGAGCACTTAAACTGCAGCCAGTTAAACTGAGCTGTGCTTTAAGGATAAAATGCACAATCGATTTCACAGACTTAATTTGAAGAAAAGGATGTAAAATATCTCACTACTATTTTATATTTATATTTGTCTCTAACTCCCCTTAAAATCATTATTGAACCTAAGTCAGGTACAACTTTTTCCTCTTTGTTTTCACTGTTTCTCAATGAACAAGTGCCAATTGTCTGATTTATGTCACTGGTTCTATCGCACAAAGACAGCGATGTGCTCATGTATAAGTTCATGTAAAAGTTCCTGTATATTTACCCTGTGTAAACCTAAACAGACACTGGGGAAGTGTAAGCCCCCTGTAAAGGAACTACTGCCCCGGTTTCCAGAACTAGTGACTGACAGTGAGGTGCCGGGCACGCACACCACGTGTACTCATTTCTAGTGCCATTCTTCAGTGTGCCGCCCTTGGCACACTGGATTAAGAGAAAGGGCTGAAGCGTAAGTCACACCAGGACAAATGTGAATATGCATTAATAATAACAGCTGCACATCGGATTGGTAAGTCACCTCCTTGTGTAGGTTACACAACGTTAAGGCTGTCATCTCTTGTTCTCTCAGGTCCTGTATGCCCATCTCAGGGGATGAACTTACGATTCCCAGTATTTGTGACAGTTGGGAACAGAGTCTGGATGTCCTAACATAAACTTTATATCTTCTGTGCAGAAATTCTGGGTGCCTGCTAAAATCAGTATTAACTGATTACAGGCATTGACTAAATGAAAGTGCACAAAGTATAAGAGATAGACTACAAGGCCGGTGGGTCTGATCCCGTCCTAGAATACGTAGAATGGAAAGGTGAGCGTGTCTGAGAAGTGAACAGTCACGGTCACACCCAGGCAGGAATGTGAGGGGGTCTTCCTTACTCACCCCCCCAGCCACAGCTGCTGTGACCCTGGTGTTCTCTGGATAACTTCCCAGGAAAGTCTGTGGCTGAAGCAACCAAAAGGTTCAGTTGCATTCACACACTGTGTAGAGAATTGAAGAAAGCGGGTGATAACATAAGTTAGGATTTTACCATCCAATCTAAATCCACAGTACTTCCTCTAAACCTGAGAGAGAAAGAGGCCAGCTGCCCGCGCTAAACTGCCTGCTGGACACAGAGGGACAATGCAGCCCCCTGCAGACCGGGCTGTGGGGCGCACGTGCCGCAGGGCGGTGAGCAGGCTGCTCGCACAGCAGTGTGGCGACTGCCAGGCAGGACGGGCATGGGCGCAGGTGGCGTGGGTGCAGGTGGAGGTGGACGGTGAAGGGGAATACGTGATCATGGGAAAAATAGAATAAAAATAATGTAAAACAAAAGGTCCACTCATCTTCTCTTTGTTCTGTGCATTCTTCTAATCCACCCTCCTCCTGCTTTCTAACAGGGCCCTTCAAACTTTATTACTTTTTATTTTCATTAATGAGGACTATTTACATTTTTAGCGCTCTTCTTGCCCTTGATCTTTTTCTACCAAAGAAAAAATATATAGTTTTTGACTAGGAAGGTAACAATTAGAGGAGACGTAATTAGTTTACCATCGTATATAGATGTCGATAATGTTTGCTTTTCAACATTTACCAGCACAGTTTTAAATTATGTAAATAAGATATGAATGAGTTCTTTAAAAATTCAAGCAAGACAGTTAAAATAAAATTCCTCCTTGGCTATAAAGAATTTTTAAATGATCATCAGATTGTTGATTTTAAGTGACACTGGATGATTTTAATTGGATATAATATGGTACACAGAGTATTTTTTATCAAAAGACTAAATTTCTGTTTATAAAAGGCTATAAAGGAAAAACTTATTTCTGTGTTGTTTTGATTTCCTGTGAGTTATTGCCCACTTTGATTTGAAAGTTTTTTTCCGAGTGTGGTTTAAAGTAGAGACGCTCACCACCCAGAGAGAATCCAGCATTGCCCACCACACGTCACCTGGAAGTTTTGTGACTTTCGACCGTGCTGCCCACTATGGAGCTGCTGTCCTTGGTGGCGACTAAGCACTTAAAATGTAACTCTGCCAAGTACATAAGAGGTTTCAAGGAGTTGGTATTAAAAAAAACCCCCATAAAGTATGTTATTGATATTTTTATATTGATTATATCTTTTAAAAATTTTTTAAAGTTTATTTTTAAAGGGAGGGAGAAAGAGAGGGAGAGAAACATTAATGTGTGGCTGCCTCTCACGTGCCCACTACTGGGGACCTGGCCTGCAACCCAGGCATGCGCCCTGACTGGGAATCAAACCCGTGACCCTTTGGTATGCAGGCTGGCGCTCAATCCACTGAGCCACACCAGCCAATGCTGTATTGATTATATCTTCTAATACTTTGGATATTTAGTTGCTTGCTTGTTTGTTTTGTTGATTAGATTCCACTTATAAAAAATTAGTTTAGAAGAGTTTTTATTCAGGAGAATTTCCATGAAATAATTTTATAACCAAAGTAGTTCTTTGAAGATAGCTCCTAGGGGATTTAACATTCCACATGGGGGTCACATTGTCTGTCTCTGGACAACACTGCCTTCCACTTCAGTACTTCGCAGGAGCCAGTGGGACCTTGTAGCATCGTTGGACTTTTTCACACAGAAGCTGAGCAGCAAGGCCATGCTGTTCGCTGAAAAAGGGAGTTGGGAGGGGTGGTCAGGAACTCACTTCAGTGTTGAAGACGGCTCTGTTTAGGCCTGTTGTCTAAGAAGAGCTCATTGTATTCTTAGTATAAAGCAGCTGTTTCCTTTCCCAGAGATGTTAGCTAATGTAACTCTGGTCATTATTTACTGCCAGTGTTTTCCAAATTTTAAATTAGTAAGTTTGGTTTTACTGGTCCTACGGGAGTGCCCACTTAATAGCTGCTTTCCTATGATTTTGGTAGCCTGCTTGCATCCTGTCAAGATGCCTGGGACTGAAAGAGCTTCTCCAGATCAGTCATTCATAATTGTCTTGGTATCTGATTTAGAGCACAGAGGATCAGCTCTTCAGGGACAAGGACTGAAATTCTTACTGGAAGTACTTCTAATACTCCTGAGCTTGTACCCAACCCAACAGAGATGTGCGATCTTTCCCTACTTAAGCCACTAAGAGAGTTTATTCACAAATTTCTAAAATGTGTTTCGCATAAAATGTCTAAAACGTGGTTGTGTCCTCTCCCAGTTATCCTGGCAGGGTACAAGAAAGAATTCATTTAGTTGAGAGAGACATTCTGTTTACTTGGATGGAAACGGACATATTTACATCCTTGGTGAGCCTCACCATAACCCCTGACAGTTGCAGGTCCCTAGAAAAATTTCCCCGAAGGATTCTCTGTCCGTGGGAAACCTCTCCAGAGATCTGAAACTGTCGGCAAGTTACTCCGTTTAAGTGTTTCACCACCTCATTTTCACCAAGTTTAAATGGGGTATGCTTTCCGGAATTTAAGTTTGAATAGACGGTAAGAGCCATTTAGTTGCATGTTCCACTCACTGTTCCGTCGAAGGCTAAGTGGGTCTTCTCATCCCCAGCAATCCGCTACTGCGACAGATGCCAGCTCATCAAACCAGATCGCTGCCACCACTGCTCCGTCTGTGACAAGTACGAAAATCCGTTATTTCTAACACGGTTACATGCTGGTGATCTTTTTATTGAATGCACTTCTTTTCTCACAGTTTTCCAGATTATTTCCTTTTCTCCCTTGTTTAGGAAATAGAACTGGCACAATCACTTGCATTAATAACAAGTGTGGTTTAGGGCCAAAACGAGTCACCCCTGTTCCCCTGATTCACAGTGACATGAATGAAGTGCAGGAGTTTTGGCAGCTCAGACTTGACTAGTTTGATTTTGTAAATATTTCTTTCGTGACTCCCATCTTTATAAAGATACCTCACTTGACTGCATGACAGTCAGATGTTATAACATGCTGTAGCCACAAGCATCGTGCTACTTGGCTTAGGGATTGCTATTAAAGGACAAGTTTTATCCAGACTTTCTGTAAATCTGTTGACACTTTGCATTTTCATTAGCATAAGGCAATTGTATCTTAACACATTGCATTGTTTTTAGATGTTAAAACGTGCATGTTTGAATTGAAAGTTCTCTTATTGTATCATAACTGGAACTGGCTATGTATTTTAAAGGAGGACTTTTGCTACTATTCAACTTTTAGATAAATAAATAATTTTGTAATATTTTACTTATTACAACTCCTTTGAAATAACTTGTAAGTCTATTTTTATGTTTTATTGGGGCTACATTTTTATGGGGTGTTGAGTTTTGTGTCTGTGTGGGTTTTTTTTAGATGTATTTTGAAGATGGATCATCATTGCCCATGGTGAGTCTGGCTATGTGCTTCCACAAGTCAGTAAACGGAATCACTTCTCTATTTGAACCTTTTTATGAGTGAAATCTTGCCTTAGCTGATGTCAGAGGTACTTTCATATTTAATTCCTGGCATTTGTTTAATTAGTTCAGAAGAGTTTTTATTCAGGGGAATTTCCGTGAAATAATTTTATAACCAATAACTTAATTTAAAAGTTAATTTCTCATGTTTGCTCAGAATGAATGGTTTTCTTCGTATGCACATGCGTTAACATAGAAATTCTAAAATACTCCCCAGAAATTATGCCTGAATGTACACATAAACACAGTACCTCATTGGAAGTTTCTAATTATTAATTCATCTAAAACTTTAACAATTTATTTTACGTAAAACTTGGCATTTACAGGTAGAGTAGCAAACATGAAAATATACATGTGTTGAAATAAGGGTTTCCACTTAGAATGTGTTAATGTTTTTTAAAAGTTTATTTTTTCCATTCTATTCTTTTTTTCTTTTTTTTAATTATTGTTCAAGTACAGTTGTCTCCATTTTCCCCTCACCAGTCACCCCCACCCCACCCACCCGCACCTCCCACCCTTGTTCCTACCCCCTTTGGCTTTGTCCATGTGTCCTTTATACATGTTCCTTGACAACCCTTCCCCCATTCCCCCCCCCCCCGCCCGTGATCCTCCTCTCCCCTCCCCTCTGGTTACTGTCAGTTTGTTCTTTATTTCAATGCCTCTGCTTATATTTTGCTTGCTTGTTTGTCATTGATTAGGTCCCACTTATAAAAAAGTATTTCTGAGTCATGAAATTAGGTGACTTAATGGAGGATTCTTTGAAAGATCTGATTAACCGAGGAAGGTGGATTTTTCTACCTTTCCCTGTAATTCCTCATCCCAGTGTGCACGTGCCTTTGGCAGTCACTCTGAGGATGTCAGCCGGTTGGAGCTGGACATGAAGCATGAGTGTGCCCCAGCCTGTCTTCTTTCTGGGGTGGCACTTGGGAAAGTGACACCAGCTGTAGGTTGAAACGTTCAGGGTCTGGCACAAATAACACCCCTATTTTTTTATCACAAAATCTTTTATTACAAAATCATAAGCATGTAATTCTGTAACATAACAGTATCACACTTAAGCACACCATATGACATTTTAGGTGAACGGTTCAAATTAAAATGATAAATTATCACACCCACGTTATTATCCTGCCCACCACACTGAAGCAGGTGTTACTTCTGCTGGATGCTGTACACATACAGGGAGTGATTATCTTAGTTGCAGGGAACCATGGGCAATGTCAGGTTTGCTGTCTTAACTACACCCTCTCCAGGACACCCTTTCCTTTCGTCCGGGTACATTTTCTCTTTTAACACGGCAAGGCCCCCTAACGGCCATGACAATGGTCTTCTCAAAAAGCATCTCGGTAATGCACCTCCATTTGGTATTCATTTGCATGGTATCCATTCTTTTGCTTTCCTCTTTCTTTCATCCACTGCATTCATTCTGTTCAAATTCTCATCAAGTAACCTCCCCCATATCTTTAATTATAAGTAGCCTGCATCCTCCTTTCATTCCTCTGTTGACCCTTCCACAGCACATGCTGTCAGTGTCGCCCTGTCCCCCACCCCCATATCCCCACGACCCGCCTGTGAGTCCACTGCACCCGCAGGGGCAGTTCCCATGCCTGCTGACAGCTCCCCACCGGAGACACCTCCGGTTCTTCGCTGCTCTGCCTGAGGCCCCTCTTCCACCTGGGGAGGTTTGCTCCGCTCCTAAGTGCCAGGGAGGGCCTTAATGCTCCGAGAGGCGGCTCTCAACCAGTGGGCACCTGGTTCGGGACACACGCTGCTCTCAGTTCTCTCCCTTCCTCATTTCAAATCACCTGCATTCGGGCTCTTGTCTCAGCGTCTGTTTTAGGAGGAACACACCCTCCTTTCTGGATAGAGGTGTGTTCCAGGTAGAATTTAGCTGGGTGGTCAAGAAATCAGGGGCACGGAGTTGACTCTGATTTGTGTAATAAAATCAGACTGGGACGAGGCGGAAACAGTAGTGGTCGATCCCAAATTAGTCCATACCTACACAGCTTGCCATGTCCTTGACATAGTCACAAAAATTACACACAGAGAAAATACTAACTCACTACCTTACTAATAGCCTCTTTTCTAAACCTGCAATTAATTGGACTTTGTAAGAAACTGAGAGAAAAATTTGACAATCTTTCTAATTTTGGCAGACCCTGTTAAGCAAGTGAGGGGGAACAGATAGGAGACTCCAGAGTTTTTAAAGTGGGTTCAGATCGCATACTTACATACTGGGGTCAGATTGCTTCCCAGTCATGTATTGCCAATACTGTTTTCAAGCCCAGGTTGGTTGAATCCATGCATGCTGAACCTGGAGGCACGGAAGGCTGACTGTAATTATTGAACAAAAATCTGTGCATAAATGGACTCGTGCAGTCCAAACCTCTGTAGTTCAGTGGTCAACTGTAGAGTTACATGGTTTATGAGTAATTAAAGCAGTGTTGCATATCAAATTTTAAAAATCTAAACACAGAATTTCTCTGCAATGAAGCAGATTTTTGAAAATGTTTGTATGTGTGAAGAAATCTTACAAGTCAGGCTTAAGAAACACCAATACATTTTAAGTGCTGGAAAACTACATGCTCTGTTAAGGTAGAACGTATGTATACCTGTGTTGAAAATGTGAAACTTATTGAAAATGTTTTTGTTTTGTCAACAGGGTGAACAATTGTGTCGGATTTTCAAATTATAAATTTTTCCTTCTTTTCTTGGCTTATTCCCTGCTGTACTGCCTTTTTATTGCTGCTACAGATTTACAGTATTTTATCAAATTTTGGACAGTAAGTCATTATCTTGTTGACCTTTTAGGTATACAACAATATACAATGTACTTTTGCATTAGTGAATTATTTCGGACACTGATTTTATAGAATTGAGCTCATTTCTAGTCAGTCCTCAGTATTTGCAGATTCCGTGCTTATGAATTTGCCGTCTTGCTGCAGTTTCTCTGTGACCCCCAAATCAACACTCACAGAGCTCGCGTGGCCATTTGCAGACGTGCACAGAGCGGCCGAGAATGTGCGTGGCCCATTGTCAGTTGAGATCAGACCAGGAGACTGTCTTCTTGTTTCAACTCTCATGTTGTTACCCAAGTGTGCTTTTCAGTCTATTTATTGCCTTTTTTTTGCATTTTTGTGCTTTTTGTTGGTTATTTCTCTGCTTAAAATGGGGCTGAGAGCACTGTCTAGTGTTTCTGAGCACCAGCCTGTTGTGCTTTATGGAGAAAATAGGTGCGTTGGCTGAGCTTCCCTCAAGCGTGAGTTAACAGTGATGTTGGGTGTGAGTTCTGTGTTGATGAATCAACAATAAATATTGAGTAAGTTGTCAGTAAGGTGTCGTTAAGCACAAGCACCCCCAAAGCAGGCTATGTACTGATCAGTTGACAAAAATGTTGTGACCGAAGGCTCACTGGGACCAAACCCCGTATTTTCCCTGGGATGAATCCAGTGTTCACGGCAACTTTATAGAACACAACCATTGAGAATAGCAAGAATGGACTACATAAGATTTTTTTTAGTATTTAAAAATAGAAGTGTTTTCTTTATGTTGTAAAAAGATTACTTTTTACACTATTATGCCTATAATGTCCCAAATTTTTATTAGGTATTACTTGATTAGGCTTTAATGAACTCATTTGTTTTTCTGCACTATTTATTTTAAATGTAAGCAAAACAAAGTTAAAATTGAGTATTTGAAATATCCAAAGATACCTGTGAGTACCAAACAATGGTAAAACTCTTATCCTTTGCCAGAATTGCAAAATTATTCATTATTATGGTAAGATTTTCTCAATTGCTAGATCATTTGTGTGGGGTTTTAAGCACATTCGATACTAAAGGTTTATTGAACACCTACTATGTGCCAGGCACATGGCTAAGCACTAGGAATACACAGGTGTGTGGACATGCTCCGAGCATTCGAGCCCACTTCCCCTGTCCAGCTTGGAGAAGGGCCCCTAGTGCACGTCTGAGAAAGTGTCACCCTGCTGCTCCGCCACCCTGGGAATGGGTCCAGCTCCAACCACACTGTCTTTCTAAGGAAATGACCAGAGTTTGCACTGTGAGGACTCTGCTGTCAAAAGCTGGCAGTGAGATCCTGTGATCTGTGTCAGTCTGACAGACGCTACAGGGCACTGAGACGGTGTGACCTTCTGTGAGAAGGAGACACCTCCCAGTGGCTCCGGAGCTTCCCTGACTGCCCATCGCCCCCAGCCTGCCATTCCAGACTGAGCCCAGGTCTCCTTGGACAAAACCTGCGATGGCAGTCTGACTGGCATTGCTCGGAGATGGCCTGTCCTATCCCATCGGTATCGTAAGGCGTGTTTTAGACAGGCGTTACGCTCCAGTGTTCCTCCTTCCTGTGATGCTGCTGTTTACAAAACAAGCTGAGCGTTGCTGTGGGCGTGGTGGTCTGTGTGTTCTCGATGCCGTTGTTCGTGGTGAAGTAAAACATCAGCGCATGTAGTAGCTAATTTGTGCCAATTCACCTTCATTTTATGGCTAAATATAAAACTAGTTGTTAGTATCTGTAGTATGTTAGCAAAACCTGTTCAAGTAGGAAATTCAAAAGTATACTTTATAGTTCCTTTTATCTTGTTTTCTTCTGTTATAGTTTACACACACACTACCAGTTTTTCTAGGATTTGGTTATGCCAAACAAAATAAATACCCCAGGTTTGAATATCTTTTCCACATATATCTATATTCCAGTAAAAATTTAATCTGATGCTATATATTTTTTTTCTCAAAGTTTTAGCTTAAAGCCATGTATCTTTCTCCATGCCTAAATTTAAGAAAAATTTTAAGCAAAAAAAAATCTTACTTATAAAAGTAGGGGAATACTTATCCCTTTGACAAAACATTTCATTTTCTTCCTTTCTTTGTAGAATGGTCTACCTGATACTCAAGCCAAGTTCCATATTATGTTTTTATTCTTTGCTGCAGCTATGTTTTCTGTCAGCTTGTCTTCTCTGTTTGGCTATCATTGTTGGCTAGTCAGCAAAAATAAGTCTACATTAGGTGAGTATCCAATCATTGCAGTTAAAAGAACTTTGAATACATAAAAAGATATTCATCAAACATCGCCATTTGATTAAATGCCAGCCTGTCCTAAAGTGGTAAAAATCGTTCTTACTCCACACGTTGTTTTGTGAGATGTGACTTAGACACAGGTTTACTTATTAATATATTTATTGACTGTCCATTGTATGTAAAGCATTCTGTATATTTAGTGGTGAGCAAAAGCAAAACAGCCTAGTGAGGGACATAGAAAATCATCACGCAAACATAAAAGTAACGACAGGACGCACAGTGCTGTGAAGGAAACAAATAGGATGCTGAGGGACCAGTCACTCACCTGTTTAGATGAGTGGCCAGGGAAAGGCTCACCACAATGAAACATATTTAACCTAAGAAATCAGTCACGGAAAGAGCTAGAGCATTTCAGGCAGAGAAAACAGTACGTCCAAAAGCCTAATGGAGACGGGGTGCTGAATACATTTAATGAGACTGGTTCAAGACTAGGAGACTGAAACTGCAAAGCATTGCTGAGAGACACTAAAGAAGACCTAAGTAAATGGTAAGATTCCCATGTTCATGGGTCAGAAAACTTAGCATTGTTAAGGTGGCAATACTTTATTTTCAGGTTCAGTACAACTCCTATTGCAATCTGAAAAGCCTTTCCTGCAGAAATAGAAAAGCTGATCCTCATATTCTCAGGGAATTTCAGGGGCCCCAAATAGGGAAAACAATATACACACAAAAGAAAGTTCCTACTGTTTTCAGAACTTGCTAAAAATCAAAGTGATTAAAACCGTGTAAGTGTATGTGATTAAAAGGACATAAGGAGAGAGATATCAACCAATGGAATAGAACTGAGAGTCCAGAACTAAACTTACATATTTCCGGACAATTGATTATCAACAAGGGTAGCAAGACCATTCAATGGGGAAAGAAGAGATCTTTAACAAATGATGCTGGGAGAAAAAGGACGAAATTGGTCCCCTACCTCATGCCAAATACAATGATGAATTCAAAATGGTTCAATGGCCTAAATGGGAGATCTAAAACTGTAAACTCTTAGAAGAAAACACAGGGATAAATCTTCAGGACCTCAAATGTAGTCATGACTTCTAAGATATAAGACCAAAAGCATAAGCAACAAAAGAAAAAAGATTAAATTAGACACTATCAAAACTAACAATGTTTGTACATGAAAGGACATTATCAAAAAAGCAAGAAGCTAGCCTGAAGAATGAGAGTCACATTTGCAAATCATATATCTAGTAAGGGCCAAGGAATACAGAATAGAGCAATAACTCTTACAACTCAACAACAAAAAGACAAACAGCCCACTTTGAAAATTGGCGAAGGATTTGAATAGACATTTAAAAAGACATTTCTCTAAAGAAAATGCACAAATGGACAGCAAACACATGAAAACATGCTCAGTATCATTAGTTACTAGGGAAACAAAAATAAAAACGGCGAGGCACCACTTCCTACCCACCAGGATGGCTTGTATCAAAAAGCGAAAAACAAGTCGTGATGAGGATGTAGAGGATCTGAAACCTTCACGTATTGCTGGTGGGAAAACAGTTGTGTGAACACTGTGGAAAATGTGGCAGTTCCTCAAAATGGAAAACAGAGAGTTACCATGTGACCCAGCAGTTCCACTCTCAGGTATGCACCCAGAAGGACTGAGAACAGGGACTTGAGAGACATTCGTACATCAGCGTTCATAGCAGCACTGTTTACGTTAGCCAAAAGGTGGAAACAATCCAAATGCCCATCAAATGGATGGAAAAAATACGATGTATATGAATATTACTCAGCCATAAAGAATGAAGTACTGAAATATGCTGTAACATGTAACTGCCTCATGAGGATAGGGGTTCTTTTGGGGTGGTGAAACATTTTTGGAACTTAATGTAAGTGGTAGTTGCACAAAATTGAGAATGTACAAAAAGCCACTGAATTGTTCACTTGAAAGTGCCTAATTTCGTGTTCCGTGAATTTCACCTCAATTTTTAAAGAAGCATTATAGGAAAAGCCAGCAGTGTTTGAGACGCCATCCACGTGGTAGGAGCATAGAAAGCTAAGAACAGAAAATACACTATGACGTTTGATGAGTAAGCAGGGACTAAGCTACATCGAGTCTTCTAGACCAAGGTTAGGAGTTTGGGCATCCATCCAAAACTTGTAAACCCTTATGATCTCAAAGGACACTTCAAACCTTGAGATTCCATTATTATAACTGTCAGTGAAGATTCCTATAGTCAAAGAATGATCATTTTTAATATTCAGGTGAAGTCTTAATATCGCAGCCACTATCAGGGTGAAAATTGGTGTTATAATTTTTAAACAAAGTGTCTTACTTCATAATATAGGTTGGGCAACTCAATTTTAATTCATCCTAAGTAAATTGTTTCTAGAAGCTTTTAACTTCTAAAATTTGTTGATTGAACTTGTAAAACTGAAAGGACTTCCCCTGGACAATATGGTCCTCTAATTATAACATTTCTTATGTAAATCTGTGTAACCTAGGGTGGCAAATATTAAGGATCTTGCAAATTGCCACATTTTCTCATAGCACCTTGACTCTGCTAGTTCAGGGTTTTAGTTTTTAAATAATGGGCAGAACTCACTACACTTATATGTTCATTCATATTCAGAAAGTAAAATTTTGGATTGTTGCATCTGAGAAGAAAAGGTTGCATTACAGGAGGAACATTGATACATGTGTTCAGGTCTCCCTCTGATGTTTATTTCTGCGTGACCTTGGGCAAGTCCTGCAGCCTCTCTGCCCTCAGCTTCCGTCTGCCGAGTGGGCGGAACCACATCCAGTGGAGGATTCTGCACTGGATCTTGGTTTGGACAAACAGGCTTTAAAGTATATTTTGGTTAGCTGGAAAAAAGGTATTACTGGGATGAGATAAAATTTTAAAGAGATTAGAACATGGAGCTTAGGGACTGTAAAATGCAGGTTGTAGAATTAGCTAAAACATAGTCTCACTTTGGCTAAAAAACTGTGTAGATTTGTATATATCTTCATCCATCCATCCATCCATCCACCCATCTATCAACAAAAGATTTAGAAGACATGAAGTTTTCACTTCTTTACACGTTTGTATTTTCTAATTTTCAGCAACACACATGTGCTGTTATAATCATTAATAGGTTTCTTAAAAAGAAAATAAATGTAATTATTTGGTTATTTTAAAACAGAACAGACCATCCATATTGCTGGGCTGTTGGTAGGCACATTAGTACTCACAAGCGGCCAACCATTGATTTTCAAGTTTCTTTGTTTAATTTGGTCATTTCTGAACTTACCGGCTACTAACTGATATGTTCTCCCCTCATGTGAGTACTCTGCTATCTCTCATAGAGGCATTTAGAAGCCCAGTATTTCGACACGGAACAGATAAGAATGGATTCAGCTTGGGTTTCAGTAAAAATATGCGACAAGTTTTTGGTGATGAGAAGAAGTACTGGTTGCTACCCATTTTTTCAAGGTATTTCGTTGGGAACATTTTCGGGTTTTAAACTAATGAAAGTGAATCAACAAAGGAACTCCATTATTCCGGGTGGGAACTCTTCTTTTTTAAAGTATTATTTTATGATTCACTGTTATGTCAGTGTGGAAGTCAGTTAACTCCTCATCTCCTTAAGCACTGTGCTGAAACCACTGTCTGATACACACGTTGGCCATAGTATTACTGTGTTCTGCTCGGACATCAGCACTTTGTAACAATTCACTCCGCTGTCCTTCTCACTGTCCAACTGTGCGTCTTCATTTTCCTTACAGTCTAGGCGACGGATGCTCCTTCCCGACTTGCCTTGTTAACCAGGATCCTGAACAGCCGTCTCCTCCCGCAGGGCTGAACTCAGCATCCAAAAAGTAATCCCGTATTTTTTTTTTTCTATTTCACTTTTGAATAGTATATTCTGTTCTCGTGTATCCTCGGGTTACATATTTCTTTGAAAACTTAAGAACGTAAGATAATTTATAAATTCATTTTCAAGTGGTTTCCACTTGAAAATGAATTTTCAATTGCCATGAGAGGAAACCAATTGGCCACCCCACCCCTAGAGGGAGCAGTGGACAGACCAGGCTCTCTCAGTTAGTGAGGAGCCCATTTCAATGTGTTTCACGGAGACAGTCAAAGGTAGCAGAGTCTTACTGGGTCACATCCTCTGAGTTTTAGCTTGAAAACTCCACAGAGCTCAATGTTCATGGTTTTTCTTATACCTTGGTGCAGAGAAATCTAGTTTTAATAAGTTGTTTGTTAGGTTTTCATAGCTTTTATAAACTTTAACAGTAGTTTTCTATAATGTTTTTTTATCTTTATTAAGTGTTTTTTGTAGTTTAAGACTATTTGGGTTTTCGAGATAATCTTTCTCCGACTAAGTGTGCCTGCCATGGGTATCGAGAGAGACCCCAGTTCTGGCATCGTTACCCAGAGAGGGGATTGTGAAGTAACCAGCCTTTTCCTCCTTCCCTGTAAATGCTGGGATTGGATTTTGACAGATAACGTCTCTGCTACAGAAGTTTGTAATGTCCCCTTGTTAGCTCTTATAAAATATCTATGGTTAATTCTGTATCTCCTCTGTGCCCCCAAGTTGCCCAAGTAGCTGTGTATCTACTCAACCTTCCCCTTAAATGTCGAAAAGCCATCGCCAGTGGAACAGGTGCAAAGCAGTCCTCTGGATTCCAGGCTCCCACACCCTCACGCCCACACCAGACCCCATTCTCCTCCACCTGTGAATCAGTGTTCATGACCTCCATTGTCCCAGGTGCTCAGGCCAGAAACCCTGGGGTCCTTTTAGGTTCCTGTCTTGCAGTTGGTTTATTTACTCTGTTTGCAAGCCCTGTCCTGATTCACCCTGGGAATCTCTCCGCATCGTTTCTCAGAGGAATTGTTTCACTTCCTGATCTTCCTGATTCCGTGTTTGCCCCACTCCAGGGTATTCACCCTGAAGAAGTCAGTGTGATCCTTTTAAAACATACATCAGATTTTGTCATTCTTCTGCTCAAAAAACCCCATTGATTTCGGTGGGGGGGCTCCGCTCGCCGGGCGCCCCCAGCCTCCATAGATGAGAATAAGTCTACCAAGACATGATCTGCTTGGGGAGGAAAGGTGGCAGATCTCTCAAAGGAGAAGGGCCAGGAGCCTGTTCCTCAGTGGGCTTTTATTGGTTTCATTTGCACAGGAATTCAGGTAAAGCTCATTAATCATTGCCAGGCAGTAAAGATCAAACAATAGATAACAAAGAACTCTGAGGGCCTATTTTGAGTCAGGGTCAGATAGCTAAAGAACAATAAAGCTTTGAGGAACAAACTCACTTCTTGCTTGGACCCTTATCATTTAATTGAGAGCATTTTAAACAAAGCAGGTTTCACAGGATTTTACATATTCTTTCTTAGGCCCGATTACCCAGGGAACCCACCCTTTCCAGCACAGGGCTGCATCACCCTCTGTCATTGTTTCAGGCTTAAGTCAGGCAGGGGAAATAAGGCAGCCAAGAGATTAGGAGACTTCTTGCAGACAGAATGAGGACTCAGGCTTTGTCAAAGCTGAGGGGCGAGGGTCCATTACTCACTTTTGCTGTAGCCCCCCAAGTCCTCCCTTGGGGGCCTCCCACGTGATCCTGCCTGTCTTAGGTTGCTCCCCCCTTTGGGGAATCTTACTCGTCATTGGCTAACTGATCAAGCATTGGGGACGAGTTATAGATGAAGTAAAAGGAGCAGAAGCGGTGCTCCTGCCAGGGAGGTAAGCTTTTGTCTCCTCAGTGGCTTCTGGTCCCAAGGTCGCTCCCTCAGCCTTAGCCTTGGCGGCGGTTACAGCTTCTGAAACCAGGCAGGGTGGTTCCCAACAGATTTCCCATCTTACTCATCATAAGGACTAATGAGTGTCCTCACCTTGTCCAATCAAATCTGTATGCTGTACCTGGCATATGGCCTCTTTTCAGAGAATAATAGGAATCAGAGTAAAAAAGATTTTTCATATGAATAGGAAATGATATTTTTTAAAGATTTACCTTCAGAATTTTAATAAGGGTATGATAAAGCTGTCTAAAATTGAAGTATTTTCAAATTTTAGATATGAGGCAATTACTGAGGTGCAAAAGCATACCCTGTAAAAAGTAACAGTTAACAGACAACTGAAATATGTGAAATTATTCTTGGAAGCATTTTAAGTAGTTTTTTCTTTTGAATGTTATTATAGTTAGTACTTTGGGGTGTTCTAAAATAACAGTTTCTATGCCAATAATTTTTTCTATCTGATTGAAATGTTTGAATTTTTATGTTATTTTAATTTATGTATATACTTTATTTTTTCATACCATCCAATGTGTTGATATGTGACATGCCTGCTTACATTTTAAAACTTAAGTTCTTCTTTTAAGACTTCATTTTCCCAAATGAAACACCAGGTTTGTAAGACCTGTTCATGTCAGATGCTCTCAACATTCCTGCGAGACGATGCTCAAATGCATTGTTTCTGTCTTGTAGAAGGTAGGGAATTCTGTGTTCAAGACCAGGTAGGCCACTTTAGAAAACGTTGGGCCACTTTTCCCTCACACTTGCCTTTCTACCGTTACCTTCCTATTTTTTTTCCATATCCACATACCACTTAAAAATAATGTTTCTTTAATATGAGTATATTTATTTAAACTAGCATGGAGATTTATTTTTAAACCAAATTTCATATCACCATCATAAATGAGAAACTAGTATAATTTGTTGGATGTAGACTATAAGTTAAAGTAAAATTGATAGTAAAATGCTATTAGGTCTAACCAGATTCCCTTACCTGCTAAAAAGTCTGAGGCTGAGGCCGAGTCTGTGTGTTAAAAATGGAGGTTTGCCAGAGGTAAAGAGTGTGATCTTGTTACAGTCAGAGGAATGAAAGGGGACCGAGGAGAGAACGCTTTTCTCACCGTGAGTCCGCGAGATCGAATTGTTCCTGAATTCCCCCAATTCTCTTCCGTAACTGCCACTGCGCAGTTGTCTCGGTTTGAGTCCTGTACTCTGAGAAGCACTCACCTCGATAGTGTCAAGAGTTAATGTAATGACTGTGATGATGGTTGTTGTCCTTCAGTCCTGAAAACCACCAGTTTCCTGCAAAGCCCTTGAGAGAGTCCCAGAGCCACCTGCTCACCGACTCTCAGTCCTGGACGGAGAGCAGCGCCAACCCGGGAAAAGACAAAGCTGGTAAGGGTGCGCCGGTTTGGCTTTTTCGATGTGTATCATCTTTGAAAGGTTAAAGTAGTGAAAAAAAAAGTCCATTGTATTACCTATAGGAAGTTTCTTGGAGTCAGACTTCCAGTGTACATTTAGAATTATTTTCAGAACTTCTGCTGGTGAAGCACTTTGATTAATGTCTCTTAGTTCTGGAAAACCATTTTGTGAAAGATAGATCTTCATTGTTTGGGGGTGTTTTTTGTTTGTTTTAAAACTAAATTTTTATTACTGCATATTAAATGACAGAAATAAACTCACAGGACAGTTTTTTAAAAAAAGGAAAAATGTGATTAATTCAGACAAAAGATTAAAAAATATCTGCTGTAAAGGACCAAATTACACAGTGCTGTTACCCTAAGACTTCTATCCAGTTAAAAATGCAGAACTGATTGTATAATTACACAATGTCAGCTACCTATAATTTGTTCATATTTCTCTTGTTACTGTTGATCTTAATCTTTTGATCACTTCTTTATCGGTAGAGAACAAGCAAGGCTTTGAAGTCAGACAGACCTGATTTTAAATCTTAATTTGGGCATCTAATTAATATGTGATATTTGTTAAGTTACCTAACATCATAGACTTAGCTTTCTTACCTTGAAAATACTACTCGTTTCTTAGGGTTGGGAAGGTGTAAGTTAAATATGTGTGGTGTCCCTTTAAATAAGTACAAAACCAATATATCCACCATTGCGACAGTGTTACCCAGAAAATCACCAGGTTGACTGAATTCCTGAATTCTCTTTCATTTCTAGTCTTTTCCTAAAACTCTCCCCTAAGTGCTGCCTGGCTTTGGCTCACAGCACTTTACTCACTGGGTTATCGGAAATCACTCCGGTATGGTGAAAAACAAACACACGGTCCTGATTAAAAATTCTAAGGCAGATTTGGGATCTAATTTAATATATAATCAGTCATATTCTCCTAAAATATTGCTTTCTTTAAAAGGTCTTTTCCTTAAACAGTACACAGGGTGGGGGGAAGTAGGTTTACAGTTATTTGTGTGGAAAATAATACAATAATTAATGCATAGTAATATGAGAACAAACTGTTCTACGTAGTCACAACTGTAAGCCTACTTTCGCCCCTCCTCCGTATGGTCACAGAATATCCCCATCATTTCAGTGTTCATAATTCGGTCTCTCTTCACCTTCACACGTGCCATTCCATTTCCCAGTCTATGGGGAGGACTGAGCATTACCTGAGCAAGAAATTGATGACACCTAGTTGCACTTTGAATCCATAGTTTCCTTAGAGGTGAAGAGGACAGATAAATAGTTGGGGGTCGGTTTTGGGGCAGGGGCTGGAGACACAAAGAGCTCTGTCTTTCAGAGAGGACTCTTGTCTCCTCCTGTAGTTCTGTGTTAACATATAGATGATTTCCTGGTTTTTAATGTGCTGTTAACTATTTGGCATGCTCGATTAGTGTTTTTGTTACGTTGCTGGGTGAAAGAGAAAATGAAGTTCAGAGGACGATGTAAGAGAAGAGGACCATGAGAAGGAGGAGATGGGAAAGGGCTCCAAGGTCAGCCTGGCTGGAGTGACTAGGTCGACGGAGAACTAGGAGACGATGGTTTATGATGTTCTGAGGAGTGCCAGGTTCAATGCGTCTCTCACTTTTCTGTTCTTCCTTGAAGGGATGAGCAATCCTGCACTGACCATGGAGAATGAGACGTAACTCTCCAAACAAAATCAGTTCATGTTTCTGAAAGTGAGTGACGTTTTTCCTTTATTGTTATGTTTTACATTTTAACACTTTTCTCTTAGGGCACATTGTTTCCATAAACATTATTATTCATTTCTGCATGATTCAAATTAAAAGATGTCTTAGCTGACCCTGGGGAGTGCAGTAATCAAGCTGGAGACTTCTAGACGTGGACGGAGCTTCAGCATTAGCAAGTATTTAGGTTAACCTGATAAAACTAAATCTACATAGATGAACAAAATTCATTTTTATAGTAATACAGTAAATGGCAAGGGGGAATCCTAGAATATTGAAGTTTACATGGCAATTCTCTTGCCATTTTGCCGGACTGTACAGATTTTTGCAAATTTTTTCTATCCTTCAGGATACACAGTGGTCATGTCCTTGACCCTCCATTAGCAGGATCTCACCAAGTCTAAGCACAGATAATTACACCCAATTAGCGTAAACCTTTTCATTCCTATTTTTGGTAACAGTAGGACCCCACTCTTAAAATAATAGGTGTTCCAAACCACTTTATTTAAACCATAATTTTAAAAATCAGTACTTCAAAATCAGTTTTTTAAATATATAACCTATTTATAAGCCTGCTGTCAATAGAAAAAAAATATAATAAAGAGTCCCTTTGGAGCAGAGCCACGAGCATCTAGACAAATACACACAAATGAACACGAATACAGAGGGTGGAACATTACAGTTATCCAGACAAGTCTGTTCACTTCTGTCTGGAGCACTAACGTCTAAGAGAAGCGAGACAGTAGCATCTAAAACAAAATCATTTGTGTACAAATACTTAATGGGTGTCTGAGGTTTTTAGTAATATTTGTGTGTCCTTTTTTTAACCCACTTTAATCCTCAAAACATTTTTTTTAATTGTAATTTTTTACATTACCGTATTTATCCACCTTATACCTACTTTACGGCCCTCTCCCTCATCCCCAGTGCCACAGTCACAACTCTGAATTCTGTCCTGTTTGCTCAGTCCTTCCCCCGCCCATCCCGCCCCCCCACCCTGCCCAGAGCTGTCAGTCTGCTCTCTACCTACGAGTCTGTCTCTGTTTTGTTTTGTAGTTCAGTTTGTTCAATAGAGTCCACATGAGTGCAATCATGTGGTGTGGTAAGGGGCTTGTTTCACTGAGCATAATGCTCTCCAAGTCCATCCATGCTGCCACAAAGGGTAAAATTTTCTTATTGCCGAGTACTATTCCATTCTGTGGCTGTCCCATAGCTGTCTTATCCACTCATCTACTGAGGGACACTTGGGCTGCAGTCAACAAACAATGAGCGCTGGCGAGAATGTCGAGAAGGGGGAACCTTCTGCACTGCGGGGGAATGCAGACTGGTGCAGCCACTGTGGAAAGCAGTATGGCAATACCTCAAAAAAAAATTAAATCTTTTAAAATTTGTTTCATTGTGTTTTCATGAGTAGCTTTTTAATAACAGCAAACTACTGATCTGGCCATTTGAGCAGGGACTGTTTTGGTTTTGGATGACTGCATGAGCTGGTGTGGTAGATCTGCTTAATTATAACTGTGGTTAGGGTAGTGAGAAATGTGATCATCTTAATATAGTCAAATAGCAAAGGGACGATATCAAATTTCTGAAAATAATTCTGAAAATGTAGCTGTGAAAAACAAATATGAATCACTAACCAATACCACAAATAAATATTTCATAGAACATAGATCTGTAAAGCATGTAAAGTTTCACAGGATTTTTTTTAGGACTTTGAATTATTAGTGATAATCATCACTGTTTGTGAGGTCACATGTTCAGTGTTTTACAAGTTCACATAGTAATGTCATGTCATGTAGATGTCCCGGTGTTTTGTTTGGTTTTTTAAAGGAAGCCTTCTTTTCTTAAGATTTTATTTACTTATTTTTAGAGGGAAGGGAGGGAGAAAGAGAGAGAGAAACATCAATGTGCAGTTGCTGGGAGCCGTGGCCTGCAACCCAGGCATGTGCCCTGACTGGGAATCGAACCTGCGACACTTTGGTTCGCAGCCCGCACTCAATCCACTGAGCTATGCCAGCCAGGGCCATCCCAGTGTTTTGACACAAGACCAATGTTGCATTTGTTCAGCATTATTCTCAACACTTTGCACTATGCCAGGCACAGAACAGGTTCTAAGTAAACATTTCTTTTGGAAGCAGTGATAAAATAACATTGTTAAAATTTTAAATCTCACAAAACTTTGATGTTATTACATTTGAATATGAGAGATTAATGGTCATAATAACCAAATGACAGCACAAATGAGCTTCTTTGACATTGTTTTAAAAAGTGATTTTCTGATGTAATGTTTTTCATTCTGTTGATATAACTAGTGACAGAAAAATATTTCTTTAAGAAGATTGAATTTTCCTAAGGTAGCTAATATTCCAAATAATTGTAAAAAGTTTTTAATCATTTTTCTGCTTTACATCTCAGACTTAGCAATTAATTGAATGCATTTATATTGAACATTACCTAATGTTGATATGCTTAATTTATATTACTGAATGATATCTTCATGTTGTTCTCTTTTTGAACTACATTAGTAAATGACTTGTGGCCTTTCATGCTGAGAAATGAAATATTTCTGAGCATAGGTCCCAGATACTTACGTGCCTAGACCCACAGTGGTGCTCCAGTGTAGATTAAATTTAGCCTATCCCACCTTCCCTCTTATAAATTATAGACAAAGAAAGCTGTGCTTCTGTGCATTTGATATTTTAAACTTATTTCCCCTTTCTAATGCCCTTGTCACTCCTAAATGCCTAGTGACCTCAGACCAGTGCAGGATGAGTATCATGGAAGAACTCTGCCACTCCAGCTGGGGTCCCACACCAGTCTCACTGGCCTCACCTGAGAGCTTAATAGAAATGCAGAATTTTGGACCTTACTCTAGTCCGACTGAACCAGAAACCGCATCTTCTGCATTCTGACAAGGAGATCCTCTGGTCTGTGTGTATGCACATTCTAGTTTGAGAAGCATTGATGTGCAGGTCTATATTCAAGAACACATCTACTGAGCCTTCTAGTGTAGAAAACATTTGATTTCGAACAAGGGATGTTATTGCAACAAACAGATGAGGTGTTTGTGGAATGCATGAGTTGGTCATTTGCAGTTCTTTTTAAATAGTTAACACGACAGTTTCCTGCTTTCTGTCTTTCATGTCAAGGTATCAGTGCTGCAGGTGGACGGAAGAGGCTTCCCACGGGCACCACTGGCTGATCCGATCGTCCCCATTGCCCTTGGGCTGGACACGCAGGACGTGAATGGATGAGTTCTCTCCACGCTGTTGCTTGAAACATCACATTTTTAATTCAAGATGCAGACTGTTTCAATTAACGCAGATTCCTGTTAAATGTTAAAAATGATTATGGTTTATGAATCAAGGACAAAAATATAATCTGTCATAAAAACTGAGCATATTCATGGGCCAGTTTTCACCCAAATAATTGGGTAGCATAATTTGTCACAATTCTGATCCAGGAAGTTAAGATGAAGGTACTGAGATTTAAAAGATTTCCAGTCACATTATGATTGTAAGATATATTCATAAAACCTGTTACTTACCTATGAAAAGGTGGAGGTGGCCAGACTTCTTTATTTATTCCTTCTGATGCGAATCTATCTTCAGACTGAGTGAATTCATTACAAACTCCAAATGACCTACAGTTGATGATCTCCATTTTTTGCTAGACTTTAATCTAATTCTAGCTTTTGTTCCCTGCTAGAAAATAAGTATGATCATTGAAGCTTGAGCTCACTGATAAGCAACTGGCTAGAAAATTTTGTCAGAATCAATACACTTCTATTGTATCTGAAATATACAGGGTCCAGCAGAAGTAAGGCCTGCTTGAGTGTGGTTGGTAGGGTAAGAATATGGGTGTAATAATGTATGGTTTTAATTTGAACATATCACCTAAAATGTCATATGGTATGCTTGAGTGTGATTGTAATGTTACAGAATTAAATGCTTATGGTTTTATAAAAAAAGATTTTGTAATAAAAAAGGAGCATTATTTGTGCTGGACCCTGTATTTTTCATCTCTTCTAATCTTCATAAATTGGGGGAAAATCTGTAACAACTACAAAAATCGGTTTATTTTGTGATATTCTTTAGCCAGTTTGGCTTTTATAACTTATTTTTATTTTTTTTCCTTTGATTGAACATAGCGGAAATACTGAATTTCAGTTAAGAATTCCTGATGGGTCCATAGATTAATCCTCCATTATATTACTTCTGTGTCTTCTCATCAAAGTTATGACAGTTAAACTATATAGTTCCTCATACTAAGATTAATGATGCAATTCATAAAAAATTATATACTTTTTTGGGAAATTTTGTTCAACATAACGGGGTGCTGTTTGGAAGTTGAGTTTCAGATAAAGTGGTGTGTTTGTTGATGCCAAAATGTCAGGCTTCAGTAAATATACTAAAAAGCTCTTGTGCCTTGTATGCACTATTTAAAAAAAGTGTTATTTACTCTTTTTTAGTTTGTTGGAGTATAAGTGTTGTAAATGCTCATGATTAGAATAAGCTGTGGACTTTTTGTTTCTGGGTACTGATATTCCAAACTTAAAGCAGATTAGATATTAAAACTACATAGCTAAAGAACTGGTATTTAATCAAAGAGAAAATGGTATTAAACTTTTCAAAATCTGAGAGAAAAATTCAACCCAGAACAGAAGGCCAGAGGATAATGGAGTAATAAGAAATCCTTGCAATTACTCCTCCTTACTAAAAATACAAAATGTTTTATATTCAATGAATTAATGGAAGAACCAATATCAGCCCAGTCCATTTTATAGATCATTTAAGAGCAATTAATTTGAACAGTAGGATAGCAGGGGTTTGTTTTTTTCCCCAAACATTTTTAAAGCTAAATATTTTAATCTGACAATCGGTTTCAAGAGATTCCATAAGGAGTGTTTTTACTTTTAACTTAAAGCATTTTGGGGTCATCACTTTCCATTACCTGAAGTGCCAGGCTGGGACCTGCAGATACTGCTGGGAGTCGGAGGGGCAGCAGCAGCACCACGTGATGTGCTAGGAATTACATGCAGCCAGGTGTTGTTCAAAGCACAGGAAGCACTACAGTTGTTTCTAGGGGCTCAGGATGGTGAGTGTTCCCTCTTGTCACACTAACTAGAAGCAGGGGGAAAGAGATTTTTATTCTTTACCTTGCTAGAGTACTGTTAATTCTTTCCCCCGTTAGGTCTTTCGTGTAATTATTGAAATACGTAAGTCAATACACACTAGATTCAGATTTGAAAACATTTTTAAAAATAAAATATTTTCATTAAGTTGTAATGGTTCCCTTTTTGTTTCATCCAGTGGATAATCTTGGTTGGCTTTTTTGTTCCGTTGCGGGGTTATAATTTTGGGAGACGGCGTATCCCATTAGGTATGCAGTATCAATGAATTTTACTTGGGTGAATAAAGCAACATCAAATAGACCTAAATTTTGTACAGACTTATAAAATGCACCTATTAGTTAACTATTTGCCATTGTTAGTGAAAGAGGGTTTGTTTTTTCAGAGGAAAAGGAAAACTGCATCTAAATGCAGTGACGAGACACCCGGGGAAGTGCTGATCCACACATGCCCTCCTGTCACACGTAATAAAGTCTGGCTGCCCACCCTCAGTCGTTGTCTGTATGGCGTTGCCCGCACACTGGCGGTCTGAACCGCTCTGCAGGTACACTTTCCCTAATAGTCTACCAGAGCTAGCTGCTCCCGGCAAAATTCACAGGTTTTTCTTGAGAAGAAGTGTATGACAGGATGGGGTCACCACTCATCAGTAAATGATTCTGAGGACACTGGAAATGGGCGGTAAACTCGAGCACACTGTCATCAACAGGCAAGTATTGGAAATATGGCCAATGTTCCACAAAACTATCTTCACTAGGAAAATCTAATACAGAGGGTTTGTAAACCACATTCATAAAAATTTGAAGTAGTAATTATGTGACTCAGGCTCAAAAGAACCCATGAAAAAATGGGTAACCCCGTTATATTATAAGCTAGCAAATTTTTCCTATATCGATATGCATGTAAACTTGCTGAGCTGATTCTTAAGTTATACAGTATACTTTAGTATACACACATTATCAAGTATTTACTTGTAAAAGGGATAGTTCTAGTAGCATGAATTTTTTTAAAAAAACCCACAAACATATATGAACCACGTAAATGGTAAATATAGTAAGATCACTTGCCTGTAAACCAGAAGGGATTCAGTATAACTGCCATCTACCCGGAGACTGCACATTAAATCTAACGTTTTGTCCACAGCGGCACATCTGGACAATGGCTTTGCACAAATGATGTCTCTAGGTAAGATCCTTCTGTAGAAAGCTTTCCCACTCCTTTTCCACATACTTGGCCAGTTCTGAACATTTCCTCTCACATGTGGAAACAGACCACATACACCTTGCTCTTCTTTTACACTGGTAGCACTAGAACTTTTTTAAACCTCATCTTGGTAAAAATTCAGATTCTAACTCTCATTGACACTTCAGCAATTTTTTCATGTCACTTATTAAAAGGATTCAACACATGCTGACATTAAAGTTTTTGATTTTAAAATTAAGCAGTCTGTTCCCTCACTGTATTCCCTTTGGAAATTACCAAAAAACCCGATTTTTTCACAGAACACAAGAAATCGTGTTATACTTCATAAAGGTCCAGGCCATGCGTGCACTTACCTTTTCTCTTTGCCGTGATGAATTTGTTGTTCTTTTATAGGGTTGTATCCAGTGGCCATCAATGAAGGGATGACTTGAAGTAGGCTTGTTTCAAAGGAACTGCTGTGGATCAAAGTTAGGATGTATCCGTCTCCCAACACAGCAGGAGGCTCTGGAATGGGTTTTTTCTATCCTCAAACAAAAGAGGATGTAAGTATAGGTGCTCTGCCATAATCAAGCTGTGTTAACTTAGAGCTCAATCTCTGACACCCTGCAAATTGTTCTTATACCAACAAAAAGATTAAGTATGAGTCTGGGCATGGCCAATAGACTTGAAATCACATGCAGCCTTTTCTCACTGAAGTGATGGGAAAAACAAAACTGGTGACAAATGCCCAGTGGTAGATCTTTGATGTTCTTGTTCATGGCCAGCAGTCAGTATTTCGGTATTTCGTTTGCAGTTTGCAGTTTGCAGGGGTGGGGGTGGGGTGGGGCCAGGGGTGGCTAAGATTACTCATCTTGACTTATTTCTGAGTAGTAATTAAACCAAAGGGGGCCTTTTGATAAGTGACTTTAAATTCTGGTTAAGCTACATAAAGGAGCTCACTGCTCATCAAGGACAGACAGTACTATTTCATGATTTATGTTACATCTTCCGGGGAAGGTTTAACAGTGTACAGAGCTCAATCCTGACCTCAATTTATTACTATTTAATTGTTCTGACAGACAAAGGTGCTTAATTACATTGAGAGAAAATCATGATTTGTCAAAGTAGAATTGTGCTGATGCTGAATTAAAGAACTAGTACCATAGAAAGCTCCAGGTTTTTTTTTTTTAATTCAGCTATGAAAGTAAGGCTATTATTGCCAGAGTTCAGATTTCATGTCTTTTTCTATTACTATGTGCAGTCGTATTAAAAGCATCTTAAATGGGCTAATCAAACATTTGTGTGTATTAAAGAAAACCTTAACTAGTCCTAGGACATAACTAGTCCTAGTATAACATGCAAATACACTTTAAAGCTCTTTAGAAACTACACCTGGCAGGAAGCAGATGATGGGGAGGACTCCCAGAAGCCATAAGCAGCAACTGAAGGAAAGTCTGCATACGTAGATAGAGTGGAATCATGATTTTATTGACTTTCTACATGATCTTTGCAGTAATACGACACCAGCTAACAATGAACAATGTTAATTGCTGTTCAGAAGAAAACAAAGGTGTACGACACAAGTGAAATGGGTGCCTGCCAAACCCACACACCTTAGTACATTTTCATGAGTTTTTAGACGTAACCAACTACTTTCTGCCCCACGCGTGCTTTCACCACCATCAGGCGTGTCGCATCGGGGTGGACTCCACTTGAGGCTGCACTGAGTGGCCAGCTCCTCACCTTCTCCGAAAGTCACACCTGTCGTTGTTCTACAAAGACCATTAATACAACGGAAGTCGGTCCTTCGGTCACCTCAAACTAGGCGCTGGTTTCCCGGATAAGAGCTGGACACTACTGACTCATTGGGGGCCAGAGAAAAACACTGGAAATTATGTGTCTGGTTTTAGAATTAACTGCTGATTTTGTGACCAGTGGCCTCTCTCTTCAAGCAACTGTTCTCACCGAAAAGCTGAGGTTTCCTTCTCTCTGCACACCTTTCTCTGGGCTACCGCCCTGAAGCAATGAGGGGCGCCTCGCCATCAGTCAGCGCCTTTGCTCGGCCACCTGGTGGGCCCCCCGGAAGCACCCTCTGGTGGCGGCCGCATTTCCATTTTTGTTAGTGTGAAGAAATGCTGTGATGAGTTATTCCGTTTTAAAATTTCTAGTTCTCTTAAATGCTGCTTTCCCGTGAGCTAGGAATACTGTGATGACGCTTTGGCCCGGTTATGTCAACATACGTTGTGTTCTTTAGCGTATCATTTGATAAGATAATGCCTATTTCAACGTGCCTTAAAAGCACACCATCCTTTTCTTAAGACACGATGGGTCTGAACTGGTAACAGAAAGAACAGTAAAATACTGTAAGGTCCTGCACCCACATCGCTGATTTGGGAGCATACCGCGGGGAAATGGGAAATGAAGACCCGGCCACAGGCAGTGTCTGCAGCAGCTACTCCACTCCCCACCGCAGTGCGGCCCGCGGACACAGAACATGAGTGAGGGGGGCTATACTCCAACAACACTGTACTGAGGGGCACTGAAGTTTAAATTTCATATACTTTTCACATCATAAAATATTTTCTTCCCAACAGTTTTTAAACTGTAAAAACCATTCTCGCCGACCGGCCACACGGAACAAGTGTTAGGCTGGTTTGGGCCTGCAGGCCTTGGTTGCTGGCCCTTGCTCTGGCAGGTTTAACAGAGAATGGTGGGCCCAGAATTAATGGCTCGGGAACACCAGAAACGCTCAGCCCAGTGTCTCTTATCCACAAGCCAGACTGAGTCAAGGTTATAATGTTCCTCTTATCGAAGTTATAAAATATTATATTGCTTAGAGACAGAAACCAAAATTGATACAAACTATGAAATTCAGCAACTACGTGGCTATTCAGAAGGCAATCTTTATCATTCTTTTCTTTTTTGAGGTGATGATCAAAATAAAAGGACACCAATTCCGTATCTGCTATACTGCATCAGCTTTAAAAAGAAGTCACATTAAGTTACTCCAAGTGCATTTACTTTGTACATCTTTCAGAATAAACGCATCCCTGCAGAGACAATCAATTCTCAAGACCCAGCTGAGGTATTCGTGAAGAATAAGCCAACACTGTTGAAATGCAGAAGGCTCACACTGATTTTCCAGTAATTAGTGATAGTTAATGAAGTTACCGAGTTCTGTTCAGTTGCCCAAACCTTTAGAAAAAATAATCCTCCAAATAAATATTTCCAAAACAAAATTACCAGTCATCAACATATATATGAAAACATTTCTGAAGCCTTTATTTACAAAAGCTTTAAAAACAAATAATAGCCTCTGTTTTGCAAATGATGTTTTGTTTAAAAAGGACCACCCAGTTACAGCACTGTAACATCATGAATAACGAATGTACAAGAACAAACCAATCTGGCTAACATTTGGAGATTTGCTAATATTACTGATTGAAGTGCAGGTAACATACATCATAACTTGTAGTCCATAATTTCTGGGTAGAATTAATGATTTCCAAAATGTCTTCCTACACATGCTCTGGTCTAGTCACATATTCTGTATGGCTAAATATTTCACAGTCTCTTTTGTCGATATATATAAAATAGATTGCAAAGATATACACAAAAAATAAACAAACATTACACTCCTCAGGTAATTTTAATAGCTATATATTAGCCGTGTGTATATTATATAAACATACACAAAGCTAACACATATATTTTTGTATTTTATTGTTGTGCACCAAATCTCTCCATTCTTTATCTTTGTCACAACTATGCAAGCACGATTTTTTTGTCTCCTAATTTAATTTGGTACAAAATATACCTAAAGATTTGCTATCTTTGGACTTTAATGAAATTGATTTGTGGAATCAACAACAAGAGCTCGTAAGTATGGCTATAAAATTTTAAAAAATTTAAAATAAGGGTGAACACTGATGGAAGAAGAAGAAGCAGATAAGGGAAGTGTGCTATCATAAAACTGCAGCTTCGACATCTTGGGAGACCAGTTTCCCGGCAGACAATAAACACCCGATCACAAACGAGGGATTTTCCTGAAGGTGGAAAGCAGGTGTGAAAAGCTCTCCAGTCCCTGGGCAGCCGCACGTGCCAATGAGAAACTGACAGGCACCAGAGGTGCTTGGAAGATTAAACAATACGTACAGAAACAGCAGTTGTTAAGCTCCTCAGTAGTTTTTGTCTTTTTTTTGCAGTCTTGTAGAATCAACCATTTGCACAATGCATGTGCTATATTTCACGGGTCAAAAACAAGTAAATACTTTATAAGTTGGCAGATGGCCATTTTTCCAGCTAAGAGCAAGAAAATTTTCTGCTAAAACAGAGGATCTGAGTCAGAATCACTCTCTAAAGTGCAAAATTGATGGTCCACAATCTCAAATAGCTAAAACTCTTCAGAATGGAAGGGAGACATGAAACAGGGAAATAAATTACAGTCAGTGCTAGTTAATTTAGAAAAGGGGGAACACAAGCCAAGCTCAAGTCGGTCAAGTTTATATGATGCAGCTTTCCCACTGTCACACACGCCTGCGAACACGTATATTAAGGCCAAATTTAACCTGAATGCTTTTCTAGTTAGGCTCTGAAATAGGATGGTCACACTTAGTACTGAAAGACAAAAACTAAAACGGGATACGAAAGGAAAAAAAGTACTGTCTGTTGTTCGAGAGATTCAACCAGAGATAAAACCTATATACAAGCATGTGTGTCGCTCAAATAAAATAAAAATAAAAGGACTATATTTCATGTCATGACTGCTTGTTGGCTTCCTCTTCATATGCATTCCCTGTGCCATTCTGTACATAGGATGAACCAGAACCAAGGCCATACAAATGACCACAATATTTGGCATCATCAATATGATCTTCAAAGAACATCTAAAAAGGAATTTTGGAAAAAAAAAAAAAAGATAATTTTAACCAGAAGGTACCACTGGTAATGTATATTTCAGCAACGAAAGTACTGCCTGCGCATTAGCTACAATGACAGCTCTTTTCTATGGAGCTCCTTCCAGTTCAGGAAGGCCGAGCTCCTCAGCAGTACAGAGCTCAGGCAACCAGAGAGAGACTACAAAAAATTGCATACACACATCTTTCCTTTTAATATTTAGACCACTTTTACAAGAATCTGTAACCATGGAAAAAGGGCAGACATTTTCACTCCATTAATTTAACAGTACTCGTGAGTTAAGGATGCATGAAAACAGCCAACGGTGGTGGGGGGTGGGGGCAGTTTAGGTAAGCGGCCTTGAGTCTTCGTGCAAGGCTAAGTTGGCTGAAACAGTCAAAGCCTAAACATGTTCTGGCAGTAAAATCTGAACGCTCACACTCGGTTACTATCCTTGAAGAAGCCAAGACAAATAAAGGTAACAAATCAGTAGCAGAGAACCCAGCATTAACTGAACCATTAGGGTATGTTTAAAATGCAAAACTGAAACTCCAACAGGTTATTTAATTCGCTACTGCAGGACTGCACAGAAGTACAAAACATGGGAACTATTTGCTTTCGTGAACAGAGTCCAAATCACTTCTGAATCAACACTACTTGGCCAAACAGCTAGTATACTTTCTATTATTAATACATTTGTACAAAGTCTTAAACTTCCAAACGATTTCTTAGTCAATTCTTTACTAAGAGGATATACTCAAAAGAATTTAGTAAATATTTCCCCAAAAGGAGTACTTTCTTTGTTAGCCAAAGTCCATTGTATTTAGTTTTTGTACAAAAAAATGTTTTTCTTTGCATTTTACCTATAAGCAAAGCTCCAATTAAATTGTTTTTCCATACCTAACTTCTCTACGTTTGAAGAATTTATCTCTGCCTTTTATCACTTAAGGAGGGTCTGCTCAATACAATTTCTGATTCAATTACTACTTCAAATCTTATTGAACCCCTTTGGAATTCAAAAGCCCCTTGGTAAGACTCCATCTACTAAAAAGCAGGAGTCGTACTCTACACATCCTCACAGTACTGAAGAAGGGAAGGAGCAAGTAACACTTTTACCAGCGCTGTAGTGCCCAAGGTACCACAAAGCCAGAGGAAACAACATAAGGATGGACTCCCTGAACTGACAGGAGCAGCACTGATACAGTCTATGGAGAGAGGTCTGCAGTTCTCCCACTAGCAACGTACATGACTTTGGATAAAACTCACTAGCCTCTGGCCTCAGTTTTCTAACCTAAGAACAGTATGTTTGGACATACATGACTTCTAAGGTACTTTAAGTATTTTAGTCTTCAAAGAACTTTTTGTTTCATTTCCTTCTGAACTATATTTCAAGACAACTTCCTTTTAAATACTTTCATTCAAGTGCAGTAAATATGACCTATATGGTACCCTAATGATATCTTTACTTATTGCCCCAAAACTTTGCCATGAGATTTTTAATGTTCTCAACCTAGCAACTGAGAAAAAGGCACAGATGTCTTCATACTTCTCTCATTTTGAAAAAGGCCATTCCTGTGAGCAATGAATCAGATCCTGCCTGATGCTGCGGTCCTATTCGTTCCAGCTCTAACTGTTCGGCAACTTCCTGTAAACCACCCTAGAAGACAGAAAAATTGCCTGTCAAAAGAGAGAAACATTGCAATGCCTGAATTTACAAGTTACACAACTCAGACAATGACTAAAATATAAAAGAAACTTTCTGAATGTACAGGTGGACCTTATGGAGACTGGAAAACACTACAGAATGAGAATTGCAAATGTACTGTTGAAAGTGGGTGGAGTTTGTAAGTTAATAGAAAATTAGATCTTGATTGGGCAAATTTATTTGTATCATATGCTTTAAGGTATGTGATAGCAAATAACTTTCTTAAAGGCATGGGGGAAGCCAAGCAGGTAGGTACAAAGTGACAGATATTCAATTAAATATTTTAGTCAGGAGTATTTTCATGGTACCTACAGGGTAACATTATCGAGTGCACGCACAGTCCGTCCATCCACTGAACAATTAGTGTAAAACTGACTGCAGGGAGTTACTTTCCCTCTTTCTTAAGTTTCTCAGTAATCTATCTCGAAATAGTTTCATCTAAATAATTTGTGTAGAACAAGGGCTATTACAACTAATCAAATCTTAAGAATTCACCAAGTGCTCAACTATGGTTTTGCTGGTTAAAAAGAAAAAGTATGTTTTTATACTTCCTTCCTTAGAAGGGTCTGCTTAGATCAATGACAGGATTAAAAAAGAAAGATGGTGAGAGTGAAAGGAAGGAAGAGAAAAGAATAAAAGAGTAGATGAAGGCAGGGCAAAAGGGAGGATGGCGAGGGGGGAATAACAACAACAACAATGGGGGACAATGGGAGAAGAGGACGTACAGAAAGCAAAGCAAGACCAGGAAGAAAAACCAGAACAAATACCAAGACATTCCTCTTTAACCTGTTAGGGCCTCTGCGAGCAAACCAGCCCTTCCGCTTATCAGGCTTCAAACAGCGCTGTGCACAGCAGCTGCTTCTGTGCTAAAAATAGCATGAGGCTTAGGTGTCACTTACAGCTGCTTAGAACGGAAGTGGGTCATTCAGTATGCTGAACTAGAGGTCAAAAGGCACCTTTACCATGAGCCTAAATTTTATCACACCAGGATATACTTAGAATATCTGATATACTTAGAAATTTTCCAAAAACATACATATCGAGGAGTAATTTGGTTCTCTGCTTCCAAAAACTGTCATTATACCAGTATCAACTTTAAAAAGCATCTCCAAAGCTACACTAAAACATTCAGGTCTTGGATTCTCAGCAGGTAATCCTTTCAGGGTGTGGACGGATATTCTAGAGCAGTAAGAATATGCTACTGAAAGTTCACTTGAGTCACAGCTAAAAGTCTGCTAAAATTGTACAGAATTCTTCTGCTCTTAGGTGCTATGAACATTAAGTAATCTTTCCTAAAACTTTCCCAAAAGATTCTTAGGATTTTCAGCTCATCTATCAAAGCAAAGTTTCCTATCCAATTCTTGAGATCTTTCTGCTTAAAGGTAACATTCTCAAAATTTTTACTGTCTCCTAAAATAACTATTTGTACTTTAAAATCCAGTGAGGAGAAAACTTGATCAACCTTGATGTAGGTTCTATGAAACAAGCATTTCACCTAATTTCCTTTTCTGTCGCAGCTCCAACACAAACACACCTGAGACAATAAAACCACTGTGTTCCTCTGGAGCCTGTGCCATCACAGGTGAACTCATTCTCAAGTTAAAGGGGCACTTTTCCTTAATGAAGAAACTTCTCAAAAACAATGTTCAAAAGCAACAAATTATTACATATATTAAACAATGTCAGAACGTAAATCACTGTCCAGGTAGGACTTTTATTTACTCTAAGACTCATCACTAAAAGGCCAACAGTTTTGGGCTGGGGAGGGGAAGTGTCTCCAGCCTTGTAATTTGAGCCCCGAGCATGACCCCAGGACTAGACCCAGCAAAACAATCTCTGGGGAAGATCAGCTGAAGGAGAAACTTGCACACTACCGACTGTGCGTGCACACTGCTGGCCACTCTGGAGTCTGTCTTGCACGGACAGACTATGTGCGTGTTGGGAGAGTGAAGACTTGGACTTTTGTGCACGAGAGCCTCAGTTCCTGTGCTGGTTTATCATTTTCAATCTGGCAAGCAATGACAAAAATCTTATCCTTGGTTTGAACTTGACCAAAAACATATTCTGCCAGTATATATTAAAACTTTGTAAAATAATTTCCTAGAAAGCATTATTTATGCAAGAAAAAGAATCAATGACCAGATAATATAACTGTACTTAATATAAAGTCAAAAATATGGTCTGAATCAATATCCCAGCTTAGGACCCTACATGTCAATCATTCAGTCTCAACAGATAAAGCCACTGGAAACCTTACTTTGAGATTTTTGCAGCTCTTCATGAGGTACTTCACATCATAAATGACAGGAAAAAACAATCGAAGGATCTCAAAGAAGTCAAGTTCTTCTTCAGGCAAGTTAGAATTGGTCAGGATTTTGATTAAGTAGCCAAAGTCATAACCACTACAAAAGGGTTAAAAGAATACAGAAGAAGGACTGTAAGTACCACAGAGATGAAAAACCTTTCTGGTACAAATTTTAAGCGAGTCACACTGTAGGTAAAAAAGGAATCAACAAAAAAAAATAAATAAATAAAAGCACAAAAACAGAAGGTAAACATTCACGATTATAATGGAAAATGCCATCTTACACAGACGCTGTCACTCCATCCCTCAGGTATCAATCCGCAAACCTCTAGCACCACCCCAAGCCTGTGTCACTAAACTGCTATTTTGCTGACCTCTGCATAGAGAAGTAGATGCCTAAAAAATTTAAATAACTATGGAAATGAAGAAATAACAATGAATGCAAAGTTGGCCAAAACATCAAAAGGTAGCAAGAGAAACAGCATTTGGAGGCAAAAATAATGCAAATCTTCCCATCTTTTACAAATAACAGAAGTCACATACATCAACAATCGAAAGAGTTAAATTCCCTACCAAGGCATACTCACTTCCTTTAACTGACTTTATTAGTAAGCACCCTCTTCTCTCCAAATTCTGTGCCTGTCTCATGACGGCTCCCCAGGGGACACTAACGGGGATGCTGCACATGAAGTGAGCGAAGGCGGCAAGGCCAAGAACTAGCTAGAGAGCAAACTATGAAGCCCCTCTCAAACCGAGGTCTCCCACACCTGTCGCCCGGCTTTTCCCACAGCTTCACTGCTCCCTACCCGCCTGTGCCACAGTCACACCCCCTTTCCTGTCCACCTTTCCGCCAAGGGCCCCTCACAGGTGCCTTCCCTGGAGAGCCCAGCTCCCAGAGTTCTTACACGAGCTGTTTCCTTGTACTAGCCTTCAAAATGCGGGTGTTGTATTCTCTGCTAGCTTAAAGGGCAGAAATCGTTTTTAAAAAATATTTTTTCTTTATTGCACATGGTTGGTACGCAACATTTGATGAGATATATTAACTTATCTTCTGGGGAAGATACAAAATAAAATTTCCATTTAAATTCAGAATTTTACCTCTACTGGGGCCTTGGGTGGGGGTAGGTGGAGGTGGAAGAGAGTATAGGAGAGATAAATGGTAATAGAATACAGTAAAAACATATAAGGAATTTTACTTATCTAAAAGAGAAAAAAACGCTTTAGCACTACAAACTACTAGAAACATCAAGGCATACACAGGAAACAGCAGAAACCGTGAGATTTCTGGTGACTGGCAAGACAGTGCTCGGCTGTCGACCTACAGTGTAAGTCGGTGCAGCACCTGCTTACTGCTAGTGCAAGTGAGATTATATTGGAGTTTAGGATTTGCAGATTTCTTAAGTTAGTATTTACCTTCTAGAGATAGATTATAGTATGAAGAAAATATTTAATGACATTTTCTAGAATAAAATCTTAACATACGGTGAGAAGTATTCAAATATAGGAGTCTGACCTAGACTAAACTCTAAGATGACATGGACCCTTTCTGTTTTTGTTCATCTTACTATCCCCAATGCGTAGTATACAGCATTTCTTTATAATATTTTCTGAATGCAAAACCATGTAATATATAGTACAAGGGCAGGACAATTCTTTCCCATTCTTTTCTATCCTTCTGATTCGGAAAGTAAAAAAAAAAAGAACTCAACATTCCTCAAATTAACAGAGACCTAAATCTTGTTTCCTGAGATACAGGCTCGAGTGGAGGGGAAGAAAAGGTGACAGGTGAGAATGAGTACGCTCAGCATCTCCAACCCAGAAACCACTGATCAGCAACGCATCTGAGTTCACAACACAGCACGCAGTGCTTCATTCCAATCATTCCACGGGTCAGAGCTGAAAATGGTAAAGTATGTAGGAGACTCTTATTTAAGGGGAGGGGGAGTGAAGAGGACCAAGTGTAAGAAGATTAACACCCGCATAAAACAACACTTAAAAAAGGCCAAACAAAATCATAACCAAAGCCACTTTTAGTCCCTAGGATGCCAGTTTAATTTGGTTTACTTAAATAGGCCTTCTCTTTCTCTTATGCAAAGTCTGTTTTTACAAATGAAACTAATGTCTTTACTAGAAACTCTCCTCAACGATCTAGTTTTACTTTATAATAACAAATAATTTAAAATATGCTTTCTGAGGATTTACTGCGAGTAAAGCACTGGTTTAAATGCTATTACTGATCTGTCCAACACACCAACCCCTAGCATTTTCTTTGCCCCCCCCCCCCAGCCCAGCACTTACTGCCATCCAACATACCATAATACAAATGTCATCATTTAGAAAAATCGTGTGCCTACTCCCACCAAAAGGTCAAGTCCATTAGGAAAAGGATTTTAGGGGTTTTTTCTTGGTTAATCTCTTAATCCCTAGAATTTTCCAATAGCACAAGGCATATGGTAGATAGTATTTCTTAATGAATGAAGGGTTTCATTTAGGCTGAGCAATACTAAATTACCGTAGGTAACAGATTCCAAATGGCATTGCTGCACGTAAGCCCAGGCCCATCTTCCCAGCCTGCACCCTTTCCACTCTGCAGTGCCGTCTCCCTCGCGGGCTAAAAATGGATCCCGTAGTATTAGCCTTCAAGTAGACCAACATTAGTCTCATAAGAGTTAGGAGACTGCTGCATGGCGGCTGATCCTTCTAGCACTGGGCCTGAACGTACCGGAACAGTGACCCAGGCCGAGTGTGAAGCAGCCAGGAGAGGGTAACACATATGCCGTTTTCTTTTTTTGTCTACCTTTTCCCATTTATTTATCTTTATTTTATTGAAGCATTTCACTCAAAACTGTCGCAGTGTGAGGCTTTGTGTGGCAAAAACACACTTGCCATTTTCAATGCAATCTTTTTACCTATGAAATGATAACCATTTGACCCCTTCACAGAGGACCACTCCCGAAGTCATTAGAAGTTCTGCAAAGTACTGGGTCTCAATTCCTTCCTCTTCATGCTTTTTAAACTGGATACCAGATGTTGTCAGTAGCTCTATAGAGTCTTGGGCATACATGTCTTCCCTGGCAGAAGAAGAAGAAACACAACATTCAGAAGTGCCATACTTCAAACTGTTCTTCTCAACTTATATCCACAACTACAATGCCACAGACAAGACAGAGGATTGGCCAGGGTCCAGCTGTTTCAATGTTTCTCATATATGGAAAGAAAATACAATTTAAGTATAAAGGCCATTACTTCAGAAAAGTATGCACACGTTAAATAACCATACCAAATAGTTGAAAGGTGAGATTTTAATCTGGACTATGAACTCAATTTCATTAGTCTTTCAAAATTAAACAAATTTAACTGGGTTTGTAAGAAAGGGTCTTAAGAAAGTGCTAAATACTGTATAACTTGGAATGAATTCCATGCATTGTATACCTGTAATTAGAAAGAGAAAGCTGGGCACCCTCCAACTTTGATAAGAATATGCACCGCATGGTAAGGGAAACTCCCTAATTGTTATGACTCAATTCTGTAAATCAACAGACTGTCCCTTCTCCATGGTGCCCATTGCAAGTTCTGAAATCATTCCACCCTGCCTTCCTAAAAAATCCTAGCAAATGTAGGAAAACATTAAAATACGCTAATCTCAAATAAGTAGCCTTATTATTGTTTACTTATTAAATTGCTGTGGGTGCCAGGGCTAGCTCCCTGACAAAATCAATCTGTTCAGAACAGCAACCAACTGTGATGTGATCACCCCTAATGCTAATCAGCTACTGAAGTTTATGATGACAAAACACCCAGTTGTGATGACTGAACAGAAATGAAAGCCATGTACAAATCTCGAAAAAAATTTTTCCAAAAAAGCAAAGTCCAACACTGTCCATCTTAAATAATATCCTAAAGTCATAAACAAACTCAACTAGGGAAGCTAAGTTCAGTAAATGCACTGAAATTACCTCTACCTACAACTGCAAATGGAGCCTGCCACACAAACTCGCGTTTTTAAACATGCAGGTCAGAGGTTCTACAATTCAGGAACACGCTCCAAACTCCGTGCACACCTGGCTCACCACCACTTTTACTTTTTAAACATTACGCTGAAAATCCTGAGGAAGAGGTAAGTAAACTGCAATACAGACTGTTCCAAGTACGCAGTTCCTCAACTGAACATTTAACGAACTCAAACTGGTAAGAACACCAACGTGCTCCCCAGTCTGCAAAGGCTGTGAAGGCTGTGAACAGCCTGCAACCCCCAGACCGGCAGCTCTTCCACACCCTTCAACTGCCTGTGCATTACCTGTAAAGCAAGAACACAAGCCATCTTTGTCCCTTCTACTTATGGTCCTGGCCCTCTCCTGTGCACGGCCACTCTCCCTAAAGGCAGTCTTCCTTTCTGTTTCCCCAGAAGCCACAATCCCCTTATCTCTGTAATCACCAAACTGAAGACTCTCTAAGGGATTCACTCTCATCCCTTTTGCCCTATCAGTGGAATCCTGCCCCTGGCTTTTTCTTCTTCTTTGCAGCTCATCAGTACCCCACTTCAATTTTCACGGACATCTCACCCCAGATTCAGTTTGGAGATGATGTTCACAAACCCATCAGTTTCCAGTCGTTCTAACTCTTGGACTTTGGAAACAGGGAACAGAGAGAAGAGGTGTGGGAACACTGAGTCACAATGACCGTGACCACCTTTCCTCAGTTCTCTATCCCTGGTGCCCAGCCCAGCCGCTGACACGTTCATTCCTGGCACGTAATGAAGAGTGAATGTCCATCTTTCTTCTAAATATCCAACGTTGTGTTCAAAGCCCTCTGTCTCCACACTAGGTAACACCAGCTTTACCCTCCAACTGACCTTTTCTACCTAAATTGTATTTTTCACGATATCCTTCCCCTTAAACATCTCCCAAAACGTTAACACTAGTAGAAATGGTAGAGCAAATACACAGCAGCCCTCTCCATAAAAGAAAAACGTCTTTCACAGACTGTAATAATAAAGCGGTTGCTCTTAGGACAAAGATGTTTCTAGACAAGAAAAATGTCAATTTTACCAAAACTGAGACACTGATGGGTCACCTCCTACTTATGTCCTGAGAGCACAACAGCATTTTAGTTAAAAACAATGGTCTAATAATGACCAGTTTAGAAAAAAGTAGCATGGAACAAATGAAATGATAAAGAAGTTAATTTTAAAAGACATTCTTTTGGGAAAAGGATAAAAGCCATTTTCTGTATTTCAGAGCTATGGTACTTACAGAAGGTTATCATCAGTTTGAATAGAGACAAGTATTTTTTTTGCTCTCACAAGGTACTAGGAAGTACTTCCTTAAATCCAACAGAGTAAAACAGGGAGTCAGGCTACACAGAATGCAATTGTAAGCCGTACTATTGCAACGCTGACAACACTGCCCTGTAAAGCTATCAGTCCTCTTTTCTTTACATCGTAAATGCTACAGATCACAGTACTCTGCAGAGAACAGGGCGTTCGTGCACGGGCACCACCACCGTCCACGTCCCCTCTTCCTGTTTCTCAGGTCAATGTAACACCACACAAGTACACAACGTCAAACAGGACACTGCAATGCTGCAACGGAACTCTGCACGTACTGAACGTTTCCCCAACTTACAGCCGGTTTGTGAACAGCCCTTGCCCCACACAATCTACGTTTCCCTAAGCTATCAAGACTACTCTTACCCATGAGAGAGAAGGGTTACAAGGAAGGAAACTGAGTTTCGACCCAGGGCTTGAGTTAGAATTCAGATTTTGGAAGACAATCTGCCCGATTCTGAACTGTTTCTCAAAGAAACACCAGGTTAAAGGACACTATTACTTCTGCTACATGTTGTAAGACGTTTTGTGAGCTGACCTGAGAATGTAACCATTATATAACATTGCTCTGAAAGGAACATGCACCCAAGTTTCCAAGAAATACCTTATCACCTTTGACATACAATCTTCTCATAAACTGGAATATGACTGTTACAAAAATCTCTTCACATGAAGCATAACTATTAAAGTGAAACTAATGTTCTAATTATTTTTTTCTATTAAGAAGTATTTTCAACACCCAAGTTTTCCGAATTACAAAACCATGGCAGTCATACTTTTCATGTAATGTTTCTAAAATTCAAAGCACATGAATTTAAGAGTGTTCTTTATTCAATTTTTTTCTCTTATAATAAAAAGAAGAAATCTAACCTTTGAAACTAGGTTTTAATTATTTTCAGGATAATTATACTATATTTTCAGTTAGAATTTCATTCACTATACTTGAGGAAATCAATTCCAAATTAAACTAAAAAAAAAGTTTGAATTATATTTATTTCCCACTTACGTCAAATTAAATTTAAAATTAAACTGCCAAGTTGAAGTTCCTGGAGGGTATTCTCCTTGCTCATTCATAAATGTCAGTCCTAGCTGAATTATCTTTAACAAGTCTACATTACACCGCAATAGTTGATACTGATAGTCAGCATTGCTCCTGAATTCTCCAATAGGTCTTGCAACCACACCTGGAAACTCGGTGTCCTGTAAAATAGTTTTAAAATTCATTATTTACTAAAAACCACAGTCCACAAATTCCTAGAATAAATAACCAATTTTTGGTACAAATCAAACAATCCTATTATAGATAATATTCTACACATATTCCATTACAAAGTACCTTTTAACGAAGAAGAGCATTGCTTTTTGGAACCATAAAACAAAACTCTACAAACCTAATGAGTTTTTCTAGCTTTAAATACTGTATCAGTAAAAAATTACTATGTATAAGATACACCTGATAAATGCAACCAAGTACTCTATTCCCAAAAAAGAGGAAAAAATCGTAAGTTGATATTTCTCAAGGGGTATGTAAAACTATTCTAATGTTAAAATCAATAAAGAACTGGTCAAAAAGAATGGAAAAATGCACCCTACTTTCCAATCACTTTTCTCAGGCAAGGTTTACCCAAACATCAAGCCCTCCTACTCTCTTCAGCTAAAAGAGCACTCTCTCTGTACTCCAGAGAAACCCTGTCTCCGAAACCGCACCCCAGCCAATCACTGCTGTACAACGTCATCGCCTCTCTACCGCGGTCACTCCTTTTCATCTGTGAAATAAGTGATCACTAGCAGTTTTTACTGGATTAAAAATTTAAATTCTAACTATGAGTAAGTACATCTTTATTATTAAATTGAACATTATCTATGTACACTCAAATATTCATATTTTAACGAATCAACTTGTCCTTCTCTATAGAAGCATATTTACTTGTATTAAAAATAATGAGAAAATGATATATTAGTTTAGCATTAAAGTTCAAATTAGGAAGCCAAAAGCAATGTCTAAATACCAACTCACTATAAACAGTAAAGACTTTAAAACTTCTTTAGATTCATTCAGTCCAACTCAATAACCACTGGATGCTATGTGTTATGCTAGGTGCTTCACAAAGCTAATTATCTAGAAAATAGTACAGAAGCTATGACAGATGTACAAGATACAGTAGTAAAAAAGCAAAATAGTTAACTAACAGTCTAGGCAGATTGAATAGTACATGCAAAAGCAGAGATGCTTAACAGCAGTGTGTTCAAGGAACTCTACTGATAATTTATAAATAAATAAGTAAGTAAATACCAAACAAAACACTGCAGATCAACAATGTTTCACTGGGAGAGCTGATATATTTTCTTGTTTGAGAAAGACATCCAGACGCCTCCTAGCTTATGGGAGCCCATCTGGAATTATGAGTTGGGCCCAAGTCCTGCGAGAAGCTGACCTGGCACTCTCAGCCAGGTCCTGATGTTCTTCTGGTGAACACACAAACAGTGTCACACTTCAACATCACACAAGGCCGCTCTGTAATCATGACTGCGCACAGACAAAATCACAAACACTGTCCAAACCACGAAAATGCCCAACATCCTTCTTTCTTGGTTAATGACTGACTTGTTGCTGCTCTATAGCTTTGGGCTTACTCTTGTTTTCTCTCATTCTATCGTAGTTAAGACTCACTAAGATACCCTATCCTAGAATTACCCAAGCTTCCCGATAACATCCAACCCAGAGCAAAGCCCTGTTTCCTTAATTCCTAGCTAAAACCACCTGACACAACATTCCATAATGGCCTGCATTTTCCCTCACCCCAGTGCGTAATAAACCCAACTTGTCACATTATAGGTGTGTTCCCAGTGACCCCTGGTTAGAGGACACAGACAAAATTTTCTTTGAATAAATTAATCCCTAAAAGAAAACAAAAATCAACCATATGGGTTGAATTCGAGACTCTCAAAATCCCCCTTCCCCTTTTAATAAGCAGCATTTTAAGGATATTTGATCATAGGCGTACCATAGCAACGTAATTATATTTTCGAATAACCTGACGAATTTTCTTCATCTCTTCATCCAGGTTGCAAGCCCAAACTTCACAGATTCTTTGGCTATGATCTACCGTTGCTGCTGGCATAGTGAGGGCACAAGGAGTCTAGCTGCCAAGCATCAAAATGTTATACTTGATTGAAGATTCTGTTTCATAAAATACTTTATCCTTTATTTGTGTACCTGTGAAAATAAAAACCAAAATAAAATCCAGCTATACCAGAAACCAGACCTATAGAATAACTGAATTGATAGAAACCAAAGGGATTATTTATTCAAAGTCCTTGATTCATGAGAAAATCAAAGTTTAGGAAGTGACAGCTAATCAGTAGGAAAAAAAGGACTCCTGGTTCTGATATCAGGTATGTCAAAACACTGTGTTTTACATGTACATACTAATCACTTCTCACTAATTAAAGACTGCTCCGAATTCCAGCTCACTCTTTGAATAAAAATTGGTAAACACAGCCATTTTCAGACAAAAACAGCGAAATACCAATACCCATGTGAGATCAGATATTGCGAGGACAGAAGTACTGCTTGCTTTTATTCCTTATTAACAGAGCATTCAAAATCTGATTTTAAAAATCTCCTTTACTGACATTTATGTAAGCCTGATTGGAGGGGACAAAACTAAACCAAGTTAAAAAAAAACTTTCTGAGCAGTAAGTTACAGACACAGAGATTGTCTGAATGTCAACAAATGCAGGAAGGAGAAAGAAGACATTTCTGATGATTTCTTTCTAATTTCCTAAAAATCAGAGCAGTTTCCCTGGTTACCAAGCACACATCTCACGTTTCTGGACTATATAAATTGGTTTCATGGTATAAAACAGGAAAGACCAGTATTTTGATTCTTGAACAGGGAAATGCTCCTTCACTTTTCACAGTTTGAAAAAGAAGCATAACAAAGGGGGAAAAAAGATACTACGAACTCCCCGCAACCCTTGTAAACTCAGCAGTCCCGCATGTAACCCACTACTCTGAGAACAGAAACCGAAGATCCAGGAGATCCCTCCTCATAACCTTCCCCGCTGTGCTACACACACACTTTGCAAACACCCTGCAGCAGAGCATTGCCTTTCTCTACCTCTTTCTGCTGCAATTCCAAAAGCCAATAGGCATCAGAGACCTCAGTACTTCAGGTAGCATCTCCGTACTGCAGGCTCCCGAAGAAACGAGTGAGCAGTACAGAAACATTCAAGCCATAGCTAACTCTCTCCCCTGGCAGAGAGCCAGTGTGAAGGTGCTGATAACCACTACAGGAGCCAGATTGACTCCCGAGCACTGCTGCGTGGAGGAATACGAGGAGCGGAGGATCTAGGCCACCGCCCTCTACTCCCAATTTTCGTCCCACCTCACCGAAGCCCCAGGTACAAAGCCTTTACGTCATCACTCCGCGCCACCCCCCCGACAAACCCCAAGCCCCAGTTTCCACCCCCCGCTCCCCCCCCCAGACCCGCCACCCAGCTCCTAGCTTCACCAGCCGCGCTCCTGCAGGCGCCATCGCGCACTCTCTCAGGTTCGCTGTCCCCACCCCCTTTCCACTTCCCCAGCCGCCCCTCCCCCCGCAGTCTGCGGCAGACGCAGGATCTACTTGTGTCGCTGAGCTCGCGCTTCTCCTCCTCCTCCTCGCCATAGAGACAGCACCCAGCGGCGGTGGCGGGAGCGGCGGCGGCAGCGGACGCCCCATAGACACCTCTCGCCCAGCAAGGGGGGAAGGGGAGCCGGAGCTGCGCCGCACCGTGCTGCGCCGTCGCTGCTCGTACGTCCAGGAGGGGGCTCTCGCTGATGACGCGTCACGCAGAGGGGCGGGGCACGCAGGTGGCGGAAGCTGGGGTTGGTAAAACGCTGGGCGGTGAGGCTGCCCGACTGCCCGGTTTGGCGTCTGGGCCTTGCAGGTAGAGGGGCGGCCCGTGCCAAGCCGCGGGTCCCCTCTCTCCGGCTACCCCCAGTTATGTCCCCCAGGACCCGAGGACCCCCAGCCGGGCTCGCTTAGAGAAGACGCAGCCGCCCAGCATTTGGGTCCCTTGCAAGGTCGGCCGCTGGAGAACCGCCGGGCTGAGCGGCCGGGAGAAGCAGGCCACAACCGTCGTCCAGGGCCTCGGCCCGGGGACCCGTGGAGGATGAGCTGGCTCTTCCCCCTAACCAAGAGCGCCTCCTCCTCCGCGGCTGGGTCCCCCGGCGGCCTCACCAGCCTGCAACAGCAGAAGCAGCGCTTGATCGAGTCCCTCCGGAGCTCCCACTCCAGGTGACTGCTCGCTCCCTCTACGATCCTCGCAAAGAGCGGGGCGGGAAGGCGGGCTGGTGGTAGTCCCAGTCGCAGCTCCCGAGACCGGCTCCCCTACCTGCTTCATTTGGTTACACTGTCCTGGATCTCCACGATCTTTCTCTCGTCTCCCACCCAAGTTCAGGATATCCCTCCGGACCCTCCGCACCCTCTCTTGCCCCACTCAGCTCTTACAGATCTGACTCGTTCATCCGCCCTGACACACGCTGCTGATAGTAATCTGTCTCTTAGTCTTTATCCAGTATCCTTCTCCATGCCCTGCTTCTTCGCTATCCTTTCCCTTTGGACACCTGATTGTCGCTTTGGCCAAATTGTTAAAATAACGTACTTGGTTAGAAAGAATTGTGAAGAGTAATACCCAAGTTTCAAAAGAGTGGAAGATTTGGGGTGGGAGGAACTGTTGCAACATCAAAGGAAAGGCAAGCTACAGTTTTCATCAGCGAATTCTCTGGGAGTGGCAGCGTCAATCCTCTTAAGTCTCTAGGTTAAGGTTGACCCTGTTCCAACAGCCTTCCCTCTCTGGCAACTACCCGTCTCTGTACTTTCTCACTGTTACTCTTGTTCCCACACTCGGGAATTGTCTTATATTCATCCTGATTGTTCTGTTGTCTTCCTGTGAGGCTTTCATTTTCATCCTGGTCAGATTAGAAATATTTTGCAATTCAAATGATTTCAGCTGTTTTGCTTGTTTGTTGCTCCTTTTATATTGAAAATATATGTGGCCTCTAATGGTTTTCAAAAATTAGTGCTGCCGCTTTATGTTATAGTATGAATTATGCAAGTATATTTCCTTAACAGTGCCACGGCGTATAATCTAAAGTAAAGATGTTAACATCCTTCAACCCTAACCTTTTTAAAATAATAAGTCCCATTGAAAAACTATTAGGGGCCATTCTATCTGTTACTCTGTTTTCCAAGCAAGTAAATTATGGTGTAGGATCGTTTTAAATTAAATAGATTGTTAAGAGAAATATTCACCACAAAATCAGCTTGGCTAAAATGAGGCCTATTGCTAATTGAACTTCAGATGTTTCTTGGTTCTTTGCCTTAATTGTTCTGCTTGTTCAGAACTTTCAAAAGGTGAAAATTTGTGATATTTAACTGGGAGTGGTGTGCTATTTGACCTAATGGTGGCTTTCTTTTTGGACTCATAGAATTCTTTTAAGTCTTTTTTCTAAAAAGTGTTCTGTACTAACCTGTAAGAGCTTCTCTTACAAGATATGCTTATAAAACAAGACAACTGACTTTTAACAAACATAACAAAAGTCTGTCCAGTTAGAAAGTGTCACCTTATAAGACTATTTATATACTAAACTAGTACTACTGTTACCAAAGTACTTTTTAGAACCACACTTTTGGAATTCATTGCTTTTGCGCCTTTAGTATATTCTGTTAAATATTCTCACTGCTGGCAAATTTTTATTCTTCAAGGTTGGAGTTGAATTTTTGAAATACTCCAAAGTCTCTTGCTGCTAGGGCTGGTAAATACAGGAAGTGATTGATCTGAAATGTATTTTTTGCGGAGGGGGGGCAAAAACGGTGAGATTCTAAAACTGTAATTATTTTTTTTATAAAGTCAAAGTTATTTTCCTTTTTTTAAAAGATTTTATTTATTTATTTTTAGAGAGGGAAGGGAGGGAGGGGGAGAGAGACAGACAGACAGACAGACATCAATGTGTTGTTGCTGGGGGTCATGGCCTGCAACCCAGGCATGTACCCTGACTGGGAATCGAACCTGCGACACTGGTTCGCAGCCTGCACTCAATCCACTGAGCTACGCCAGCCAGGGCTCATAATTATTAATCTAAGTAGTTGTGGAGTTGGTTTAAGAGGATTAGTAAATACTCTTAAGTCAAATGTAGAAACGGTCCATTTTATTTATTTTTTGAGCCAGAAATTATGGACGTATACTTGGGCATGAGACATTGTTTACATGTTTTGTAATGCCATACACATCGAAGTACTCTTTGTTCCTGCAAGTTCTTTTATAAGATACTTGGTTTTACTTTATTGAAATTTTACACATTTAGAAACTAAACTTGGATAATTAGGAGGCAATTAAATAGGTCATGTACTTTCTGTTTGCAAAGAATGGTATAATTCCAGGAAAAGTGACATCCTCCTATTTTTGTTGTTTGCCTTTTTACTCATGACATATAGTTGCAAGGCAGCTAGTAAAAATGATCTGTCTGTGCAGCATACTACAGCTTAAGATGTTTGTGTAGACAGACACTGTGACTGGTTAGTCTGAAGGGGCCTGTGCAAAAGTTGCCACATTTTGAATGGTATTTTAATGAATAATACAAAACTTCCTGTTAAACTGCCCACCTCATTTTTCATACCTATCTTTTCACCAAATGGAGGGTCAACAGCTCTTCCCGACAGTGAAAGTATCTGACTGATTTTTTTCTGCCTTCCTTCAGAACCCCCCACCCCCATTCTCTCATCTGCCTTCCAACTCTTAATCATCTTTTAACTCTTCATAATTCAGAAAAAATTATTGTAGGGAAGATCCTGTTTCTCTGTGGGTGTAAACTTTTTTTGTTACCATATTCTTCCTCATCTCCCTCAGGCCTCTCCTAAAGGTTAGGTGAGTTTTATGTGTATTTCCTCATCTAAGTCTTACTGATTCAGGCAGGCAGATGGGAAACTATTTAACCAAAGCATAGTAACATGTTCTGCCGTGAAAATGGAAATTGAAAGTTATGTAGACTGGGCTCAACTAATATATTCCACCGCTGAGTAACAATCACCCAGTGATGGTCTTACCACAGGCAATTCCCAGCCTCTGGGCAGGGGTAGAACCACTCTGCTGTTCTTCCCACTCTCTAAAGAAGCTCCCTGGAAGGCACGCTGTTGTGTTCCCCCAGCCCCGCCCCCCAAACCCACGTTGTCCCTGGCTTCTTGGAAGAACACCTGTTTTTGTCTGGGTTCCCTATCTGCAAGGCCCGGTACTTACTGGAGGCTGTGCTCTTTCAACCCCAGTAAGTAAATAAGGGTTGTTTATGCCCTGACGATGCTGTCATTCCTCCGGCTAGTCATTGTGAAAGTGGGAGCTGGAGCAGAAGTCTGCTGGGGAGCGGGCTGTTCACAGCGTTTCCTCAGTAACAGAGATGTCCAAAATGAAATGCCTCTTATGTTTCGGATATTGCACTGTTACCTGGCACATCTCAAACTGCTTGGATCAGGGAAGGAAGACAGGCTAACTACTAAATGTGGCAGAGTAGGAAGCCATGATGTCCGTGATAATATTGTGATGCTGAATGACCCAGTTCTGGGAACTTCCTGCCTCGGGACTTCTCCCTGTATGAGATTAATAACCTCTTACTGTGTAAGCCACGTTCAGCCTGATTTTTCAACTGCTGTACAGTAGTTGAAAATATCCCAAGTGATACCCACTAATCCCAGTATTTAAAGGCTCTTCAGGAGTGAAGCTGTTAAGTGTTTGCCTCCATTTTACCTGCAATCAGAAAATACTAAAAACTGATGGTCCTTAACGGTCACCATTCTATCCTAATTTCTCCTCTTTCAATATCTGAAGTTAATTATCTCGCTTTATTTTTATTTTATTTCCTTAGTTCTAAAACCATAGCTATGTTGTAAATGGTAATTATTACCTGTAATTAAATATGTAAATTCAAAGTTATATAAGTGGTAATCATTTTTATTACCTTTTGCTTTGGGATATCAGCTATCTCAAGTGAAGGACTTCTGCATTCATTTTAACAATCAAATACATAGTGATTCTGGTGCTACTTTCATTTTCATTAAGAAAATCTAATTCAGGAATTACACTTACCAGAATTGCTTTTTCTTTTTTCTTTTTCCTTCCACTGGTATGACTAATAGTTTTAATGGAAGAAGCCCTGTACCTAAAGTCAGGAGACACTGATGTGTCATTAACTGGCAGTGCAAACTTGGATGTTCACATAACCCATAACCTTAGTGAGAGGACTGACTGTTTGAATTCTTACTGCCCTGACAACTTCAAAAGTCTGCTGGTTCCTAGAGTCTCTTGATGTGAACATTCTATTAGAGATAAAAGACAATCAATTGGAGCAACATAAGTGGAAGTAAGCAAAAATTATTGACCTGGGAAAAGCAGCTTGACTTCAGGTGAATGAAAACTTTGTAACCAGACTGTCACGGATTCCAGTTCTGGCTCGAACATATACTATGTTCCAGCAATAGGACCACTTGGCAAGCTACTCAACTTTTCTGAGCCTCCTTCTATAGAATTTAGGAATCGTGATTCCTGTCATGCAGGACAAGTGATACTTAATATGTGTAATCAGGTGTTACTGTGTCTGGCACATAGTAAGCAAATGACAAATTACATTCCTTTCCCCACTGCATAGAATCAGTGTGCCCATAACCTTTGCCTCTTAGCCTGCATGCTCATTGCCTCTTAGCCCTAGCTTGTTGGTCAGGAATCCTTCACAAGTCTACCTATAGCTCATGTGTCTCTGGCAGGACTACTTGTGACTTTCCATCCAGAAAACAAGTCCCTTCCAGAGAGTTTCTACACAAAGGCAATGTGCCCCTTCTAAAGAATGTGAAATATAGCACACATAAAGAATCTAGAATATCATTTGGCACATGGTAGATAGTACATTGCAGTTATTTTTAGTTTATATTTTTAAAACACTAGTGCCAATCTTCATAGTCTTTAAAAGTTGTTTAGAGATTTTCTTTTGCTGCAAATCCCTGAGTACCATTGTCAACATTTATAATTTGAGATTTTTTTTCATTCAAGTTTCCAAACTTCCAATTTTTTTTAAAGTCTTTACTGTATAGAGCAATTTCAGATTCACAGCAAAATTGAGCAGCAGGTACAGAGATGCCGATATGGCCCTTCCCCTCTCCAACATTTCTTTTAAACTAGAAAGATCTGGAAAGATTTGGCAGCTGTTTCCACATAGCAACATTAGCCTAGAGCTGAAGAGGAGCTGTTCCTTTTATGGGCGGGCAGCCTCTTCTCCCTGTTACCAGTCTGCAGTCAGCTCCCTGCTGTACTGCAAGCAGCTGCCTTCATTCACGTGCATTAGTTCATTCACGTGCATTAGCTGACCGCTATAGGTATCTGAGATTAAAACTTCCTCATGGAAGGAAGTCTCCTTGTTGCAATAAAAAGATCCAAGAATCTGCTATGCCTTAGCCTATTGAAGCTATAGAAATCTACAAAATGTCAACATTTTGACTCTAAAAGTGGATATTGAGCTCATAGAAAACTTTAAAATTATATATACCAAACGGTCCTGTTATTAAGTGACTGTTTTAATTTGTTAAGTCCTGTTTTGATTTGATACATTAAATCATATAGTCCATTTATAACCAGTGATTAAAAGTTATAATTGTGGAGTATATAACACAATAAAGCATGCTACCATTTAAGAAAAAAGTTTCCTAAATAGTATCTCAACAGCTCCAGTGCTCTCTAGCTAATTTCCCCTTCGTGGTCTCAGTCAGTACCTACCTTTAAAAAAAAAAGTTACCATATAGGCAGTCATTTCTCCATTGCTAGTGAACTCCAGCCACAGCTTCCTCTCCCCTGCTGCCTGTTAATAATGCCTTCTACAGAAATCGGAAACAATCTAAATTTCTAAAAGTAGACAATAGGTTGAACAATATACTAGACTGTTATGCTAATAATATTTTTAAAAATTTTAAAAAGATACTGTAAAATTACACTTACTGATTTAGAAAGGTAATTACAATAAATTACTGTGGGAAAGGAGCAAGTCACCAAACTGTATATGTGGTAGAATTATATTTTTGTTTTAAATAAGACTGTGAATACAGAAAGATGATTAGAAGGTTGTATACCAATGTGTTGGCAGTGGTTACTTTGGGGATATGAGATCCTGAATGACATTTATATTCTTGTGGGTGAAAAAGGGGTTCTATGAAACTAACCCCACAGGGTAGTCTGATCATAAATCCCTAACTGGACAGGTCATCATATGTAGTCATGCCCTGGACCTATATAACTGTTTAGTAAAAGGCTTATCTTTGCCTTAAGCAAGACCTATCCATTATTTTCATATTTGAGGTTAACACACCTTTGAAATAAGTATAACCCCCCTCAAGAGAGCACATAACCTTAACTGTCTGTAATCCAGTCCCCACCTGGCTTTCTCCCACTTCCGTGTAATCTCCCTTGTGTTCCCTCCTTAATTTCAAATGCATAAGTCAAGCTACAAAACTGTCATGTCCCAGCATCTGAGATCTTGCTTTCCAGTAACTGCCATCAGTCTGTGCTCAAGTAAGTTCTTACAACATTTTGTGAAGGTTTGGGCATTTCTCATGTTGACATTCTCTTTGCTTGTTCTTTTTCAATGAGACTGAATTCTTTTAAAAGTAAGTTTTTTAAAAGTTATTAAAAATAGCAAGAACTTCAAAATCACATTTGTGATGAATATTAAGGGAATGATTCTTGGATTACATAAGTAGAACAAATATCTCCATTTTGTCTAATGCAGCTAATATAGGGGAGGACAAAGTTTTCCTAGACACTTAGAGACTCTGGCTGGGTCTGAAAATTAAACTGACAGATTCACAAGAGAAAAGCACACAGATTTTTGTCATGTAAATTATACCTGACACAGGAACCTTCAGAAGGAAGCGAAGACCCAGAGAAACAAACTTGAGGATGTTAGGCCAGCTTTGTTGAGGGGAGAGGGTGGCGGAGGAATATGATGGTGAGTTAGGGTGTTAGTAAAAACGGTGTCGATGACACGGTATTCGTGCAATTGAGGATGCTGTCAGTATCCCTGTCCAGACCTGATCCCCAGAGAGAAGCGTTCATAAAATTTTTGTTAAATTCCAATGTTGGCTCTCATCTTGAGTCTCTTGTTACTTGTTTCTTCTCTTTGGTCGTGGCCCCATTCGGTGGATGTCAGGGGAGAAAGCTTATCAACATCTACAATTTCTCTAAAACTCTGTCTCAACACTTTTGAACCTTTCATACTACCTAAAATTTATATATTGTAGAGGCTAGGTTTTTATCAAAAGGCCAAAAAATGTAGTAGTTCAAAAAATGAAGAAAAGGAGGTTTTCTACAGCTATTAGTTGAAGCAACCAAAACAACAAAAAGTTACTAATGTTAAATGCTAGACCTCTTTAAAGGTATTCATTCTTGAATAAGTTTATGTCCATTTGAATATTAAACTTTCAATCATGACTCATTAATACTATTTACCATTTTTCCCTTTGGAAATGTTATGAATGTTGGTTAGAACTCCATGGGAGCCTCCCCATATTTGGTTGGCAAATTATAATTGTAATAATGTGTGCCTTCTAATTAATAAAATAAAATTCTGAGTGTAGAATGTTAAAATATAAGGGACTTAGAGTAATTGGCAATTATGTTTAGCTGCTAGTAACAAAGACCCCCAAAACAGTGACTTACTCACAATAAGAGTTTTTCTCCCACAGGAAAAGAAACTCAGTTTAACATTTCCAAGTCATCAAGGACCACGCTGCTTCTTTCTGTCTGCTCAGTTCCCCTGGTGCCTGCCTTCGTTCTCAGGGCCACCGGTGCCTCCATAGAGCCTCGGTCTGAGGTCCAGCTGTCAGGTCCAGGAAGGAAGGGCAAATAGACCCTCACCAGATTCTCGTTCCCCTTTAAGGTGCTCTTCTGGAAATTCTAGTTCCCAGCTTCAGCTTTTCTCTATCTTATCGGCTGGCACTTAAGTCTATGGCAACAACCAGCTGCAAGAAAGACTAGAGCATTGCTGTTCAGAATAAAAGCGGGCCTGTCTTTGGAAGAAGGGGGGTAATCTGGTCTTGGAAATAGCCAGCAGTCTCCATCCTGAGACCGCGGGAGACTGCTCATCCAGACTTTTAAGTACAGCTGGCTGGCGTCAGGGTCGTAGTCAGAACCCGGATGTCGTGCTGACCTGTGTTAACCAGAGGGTTCACGATTGCTTCTGCTAATAATGAATTGGAGAAAGTGACAGTAAGTCAGCCCAACAAGGGTTATTCTTGGCCTCTTTGCTCTTTGCCTCAACATCTGTCCCTCCACCCCACACTCACGCAGCTGGGTGTTTCAGAATATTATCACCTCTTATTTGATAAACCTTTCTGTGATCATTTTCCCCTCAAAATACAAGTTATATGGGCCATCTAGAGTCTGATTCAAGTTAAGAACAGTTTTGGTAGTCTCTAAAAGCATTTAACATTTGTCTTCAGTATGAATGGCTTCATAACCTCAGGTGCATTTCCTCCCACAGTATAGCTGAGATTCAGAAAGATGTGGAATACAGGTTGCCCTTCACCGTCAACAACCTGACAATAAACATTAATATGTGAGTAGAGTTGTACCCTGTTGTTCTATGTGACATGACTAAAAAACGTGTTTTTGTTGTTTTGTTTCTTAGTTATTGTTAGAAATAAGCTCTTTAAAGTGAACCTTTTTAACTATAATTTATCAAAGTTACATAATATTGTGAAATGAACATTTTGTGTATTGCTGTAAGAAAGAACTATAAAAGAGGAAATGCGATAAACAGGTGTAATAATACTTGTTAATACTGTGATCAGTTTCATTAATTTGTACTAAAGTCCTAGCTGGAGGTAGGCTGAAAGAGTAAGAATAATAATAACAATCGATGAAAGGGATCATGCATGGAAAACCATTCGAGGTATATTCAGCTTTACATGTGAAGGAATTTAAAATATACTGGTTTTCAGAAACATGAGCTGCGTCAGTCAGAATGTTCAAGGCTGAATTTGATCTACTGGTTACTGTTAAAGAAAAAACAACTGCAAGTTAAAAATACAATTACGAGGTTACTAAGTTATAAAGAGGAGAGTTGGACAGAGTGATTGCTGAAGTTCCCATTCAACCGTAAGTGCAGTTACTAGTCTTCAGTCTGAAAGAATTGCCTTCTGACCGCAGATGGCATCGGGTGGCAGCCTTTTAGAGCCAGGGGTGGGGTGAGGCGAGGAGGCGCCTGCCCGGGAGGCAGGAACCATGGCTCATCCCTCTCCACGTCCTCATTGCTGAGCATGGGGTCTCACACCGGGCCTTTCTAAGGCCTGGAGGAGTGAGTGGACGAAAGCACGACTGTGTATCAGTGCCAAGCATTGTGCTGTGTTGTCTTCACACATAGCAGCTTTTTGAGTCCTCACAGTAGCAGATGAGGGCAAATTGTAGACACGTAAGTAGTGATCGCATAGCCAGGACACAAATCCAGATTGGTTGGGCCCCCAGGGCCGTTCATTGCCTTTTTTACCAAAACTTTTTTACTACTCAACTCCATGAGTTAAGTAGTTGTATTTCTGTTCAAATGTCCTATGTGCAGCTTAGTAAGAGAAGCCATCGAGGACCCAGCTTTCTTCTTCACATTGTGCCAATAAATAGTTTTCTGGGCCACCAGGGGAACAGAGGGGCCATTTAAAGGGACATATTCTTCCGAGTTTTAGAGATTTGGAAAACAGTTTCAGAGCCCCTAAAATCCCATTTTTTAAGACTTCGCTCCCTAATCTTAAATTTGTAATTGTTCAAAAAAGGATTTTCACTTTTCGTGTTGAAATCTACTGTTTTATTTTAAACCATGTGATTGACCTCAAAATCGGGAGAGATGTGTTCATTGGGACGTTTGGAAAAGAGCCATAAAGATGTAAGGCATTATGACAACTACAGTGTTTCGTTTCTAGTACTTTCCATTTACTCTTTAAAAATTCAATAGATAGTGAAATAATTTTTGGCAGCCTTTCAAAAGTAGGCAAACCACAGGTAAAAAAATAATATGGCCAGACCTGTGGTCCAGTAATGAAGCAGGTGGGTTAACATGGCCCATCTGCTACAAAAAATGCCTGCTCTGATTTGCAGTGGAGATTTGTGTAGTTTGGTGCATTGTATGTGAAAGCAGTTAACAGTCACAGTGTGACACACATTCTATAATTCAGGGTATCCGTATTTCACATTAAGAAGGTTTTACTCTATGGAATTACTTGTATATCCTTTTGCGTATTTTCAGTCATCTCAACAACCATAATAGAGCACTTATTAATGAGTAATTAATCCAAATGAACGTATGAAAATTTAATTTGCTTTAGCTAACTTTGTTTTAGGATTTTTACTATATAATGTAACATTTGTTGTCTTTGTTTTTGTTTTTCATCTGTTCTACCTTTACCAGATTGCTTCCTCCACAATTTCCTCAGGAAAAACCAGTGATCAGTGTTTATCCACCAATACGACATCATTTAATGGATAAACAAGGAGTATATGTTACCTCTCCATTAGTAAACAATGTATGTTTATGGTATATTTATTAACAGGTGTATTACTTTTCTACTAACTATTTTAGAAATCTAAAATGCACTTAAAATCTCATTCTGGAATCAGTGATTTAAAAAAAGTTTCCACTGTGACAGTACCAACTCGGAGGTGGTTTTTCAGTGGTGCAGACCTGTTGGTCTTAGAACTTCGGTTCCCAGTAGGTCGTCCCTAGTTGTTCGGAAGAAGTGATAAAACTCAGATGTGAACCGAAGTTCTCAGGATACACGTGTGATTGATTAGCGTGAGGGACGTAACAATGTACTCTCAGTATTTACCTTTGAACCTTCCAATTATTATAAATAGTGAAGTGTGGGAATGTTTCAGCTCCATCATTGATTAAATAGACTTTTAACCTGATTTATGGTATTGATTTTATCAGAAAAAATTGTAAGTTGTGGATTGCTAATATGTTTACTCGACACAACATCCTTTGCTTTTTATTTAATTCTGTACTTGCAAAAATGGATTTAATACTAAGTTTTAGAGTGAAGTCATGCTAATGAGACCCTGTCATCTTTTTCTGAAAGTGATTTTGATCATCCCATATTGCGGTTGTTTTCAGTTTACAATGCACTCAGATCTCGGGAAAATCATTCAGAGTCTGCTGGATGAGTTTTGGAAGAATCCTCCAGTTTTAGCTCCTACTTCAACAGCATTTCCATAGTAAGTATGTTTATAACAAATGTTTGTATATCTTTAGTTTAATCAAATTAATCAGAATGTAGTTTAAAATCCACATAATGTTAAAAAACACTTCTGTTTTCTACATCCCCATCATCACAAAAACATATTTATACTTTTCAGAGGCAACGTTGTTCTTCTTTTATCTGCTTCTCTGATATTTACCTTCATCTTAATCAATAATATATATATATATACTGCTGTCTCTTTATCCTATTATTTTAGATATTACCTGTTGACTTCCTTTTGTGATTAATGAGGGCTTTAGTAATAGTTATCTTTCACAAACCTTCCTTTCTCCTTATCCTCTCAGTGAAATTATATCATGATTTTCACTTACATTTATTTTTGGTGTTTTTATTACTTTGACTCTACAAATTTACTGTTTCTGAACCAAATACTTTATTTTAATTAACATTTCCCTGTTACAGCGTTTTGCTCTTTCTGGAGTTAATTTTAGTTGCATTTTCCACTGGTTTTGTTTTCTTAGATCTTTTTCAGTTTTCCTGCCTAACAGTCTTTTACACTCTCCTGAGGGTACATCTGGCTTTCACCTCTGGTTGGCCGCAAAGCCACTCCCATGTTTTAGAATTTTTTTTTTTTTTCATAGAGGCATTCCACTTCCAGGTGCTAAAATCTTTTCTTGTTACTAAGGCTTTGTAACAAATTAGCCACAAAATTATGGACACAATGAAAATAATAAATATGTTTGTTGTTCTCTCTAATCTTCAGTTCAGGAAGGGGGCATCAGAGCAAGCCCTTGCCTCCTCTGCTTATTGTGAGTGGGCCCTTATCAGAGGCCTTGGCTGCCCATGTCAGCTGGGGTGACTAGACGTGGTCACTGTGTCCTGGGCTTTCTCATAGCGTAGTGGCTGGTTTTCTAGCGTGAGCATCCTGGGAGACACCTATGAGAAAGTCATAATGAAGTAGTTGCGTGAAGTCTTTCACTTCTGCTTACATTTGATTTTCTGGGACAATTGCAAAATCTCAGCCAAGTTCAAGGGGAGGAAAACAGGCTTTTCCTCATGATAGTGGTGGAGTGAAAGATAGTGGTGAGTGGTTCTGCAAGAGCAGATGGGACCCGTAATAATGCTGCGAACATTTCTATAAGATACAACATGGACATTTGGAGGCCTGTACGTTTTGAGACATTTTTGGAAATCTGTAAATACTTAGTAATTGGTACAGGTCAGTATCTAAGTTGATGTGGTTTCCCACTCAGAACTGTTTACATATAGCTGTTGGTGCTAAGATGTCCAGTGCCATTTAGATTTCTGATCTTTGTAGCATGTTTTTGTCTGTAATGTTCTGGAGCTGCATGGCGGTGCAACGTCGTGTTTTTTTCTTTCTTTCCAGAATACTTCTTGAATTTTTTGCCCAGTCCTCCTATTTAACTTTAAAGAACTTTTTCCTGCTCACAAGTCAAGGCATCTTCAAAAATGCCTGGACATCTGCATAGCTAGATCATCAGGTCCACTGGCCACACCAGCCCCAGCCCTCATCTTCGCCTCTTGTGTCTGTGTCCGAGAGTCATGGGCCTCCCTCATATTTTTGTTCACTTTATCTTTTCATTTTCAAAAAAAATATGGAACGCTTCACAACTTGCTCATCATCCTTGCGCAGGAGCCGTGCGAATCTTCTCTGTATTATTCCAGTTTTAGCGTCTGTGCTGCCAGAGCGCGCACTCGCGAGTATTCTTCATCTAAAAACTGCATCTCCTGTCTTCTCTCAGGATGGGGCTGGATATTAACACATTCACTTTATCTGAAAGTGGAAGCCAGCAGGGTTACTTGTTGTTCCAAATAAGTTCTACAATAAAGTGCACGTTACTGAAAAGCAGGTTTGATACATCTATGCTACAAGGTCAAAATAAAGCAAATTGGTTCAGAAATATTGAGAGTAATTCAAGGATAAGTGCAGATATTTTCTCATGCTGATCATATTGTTTTAAATAACTTATGTTATATCTACATATATATCACTTATATATCTATAGATAAAAGTAAATTTTTAAGATAAAGATGAGAGCCTCTTTGAAATAAACAAGCTCATTAGAAAACATTTTAACTTAATTTTTTAATATAATATAGTCATTTAGAGTAAAATTTAGAATGTATAAAGGAGTATGAGGTAAAAAGTCACCCTGCCACTTTTATTTCCCTTGCAACTTAGTTCTCCTTCTCATTGGTGTCCAAAGTTGTTTGTTTGGCTGTGAATGTATAGAATTCATGCGAACATGAATAGCAGTCAAAATATAGAGAGATTTCATGCATATATAAAGAAATACATTCGTGCAGTATTTTATTCCCTCACTTTTTGCACAAATGGTAACATGCCTCCCCCCCCCCACCACCACCACCACACACACACCTGCACCCACTAAATGGTCTGGTTTGGAGAGCTTTCCATGTCGGTAACCTATAAAGCACTTCTTCATGGCTTCAGAACCTTCAGCTTATGCAGATATATACAGTCCTGTGCAACACACGCTTCAGTTGCCCTGGCCACTAGATCCAGGTGATTGGAGGTGTCCCCTCGGAGACAGTCTCAAAAGTCAGGCTCCAGATGAATGTGGAAGCTGCTTTCTGGGACTTGGAGGGGGCTGTGCAGAGGCAAGGGGAACGTGCAAAGACGGCAGCCGCCAGCTGTGGTCCCCGACAGCACCTTTGTCGGCCTCTGGAAGCGCACCAGACCTGGAACCTGCCCGCCAGGCCAAAGCTCCTGCACAAGCAGGCAGGCCTCTTTCATAGAAAGACGCGGCGGGGAGGGGGGGTTCTTTCTGCTGTCTGCACAGGGCCACAGGGATGGTAGTCTGCCAAGACCCATCTCTGTGACCGTGGCCGTCCCACTGGGCCCAGGACCCCCAGCTCCTCTGGCCCCCAGAGCCAGGCAGTCAGAGGGCGTCTCCTGAGCAGCAGTCACAAAAACAGGGTATACCAGATGCGAGCCCTTGAAAAGCTGTTTCTCAGTTTGCTGTAGCCTGGGGAGCTCGTGGACGCGAGTCCCACTGGTTTTCACAGCTGGTGACCAGGGGGCTCGTCTTTCAGGGCTGGTCTTAAAAGCTGAGCCCAGTGTAGGGTTCCCACCCTTTGCTCCTCGGGGAGAAATTGTGGGTTTTGAGTTCCCTGCCCATTGCAGGTCGCCCTGCCGCGGGGCGATTTATGGCGAGATCGTAGCTCATCCTCTCCTGCCCACTTCAGTGTGTGCTTTTTCTTAGTCACCTGGGGTGTAGCTGTCGCTGAGCTAGCTTTTAGGGTTTCTTTCAGAGGAAATTGTTCCGCTTGGAGCTCGAAGATTCAGTGTGTTCAGGATCTTCCTACATCACCATCTTGAACTAAAACCCGTATTATTATCTTACAAAAATAAACATTGTTTTCTGATTAAATCCCAAGTACATACTTCCGTACTTCTTTTTCCAGCAATCACTTGTTTTATGTGTGCATCTTGTTTTTTCTATTGTAACATTTTTAGCAGCTCATCTGTGCATTTACGTGCCCTTCAGAAGTTTTAGAAAGTCATTCTGAACTTTCGATCATGTTGGGTCACCCTCCACTTGAGTAAATTTTCAGGATTAAATGTTACCATTCTCTCTGTGAAAACATCAGTTGATACCAGTGGAATTTGCAAAGTTGAATTGTATGTTTCTAAAACATGTTTCTTTTTCATGGAAACCAAAAATTGGGGGTGGTTCATAATTTATCAATTTATATAATATTTTACTTGGTTATATAACTAGTGTTACCTGGTATAAAAGTATTCCATCTATAACTTATGACCATTGTTAGAACAATTTAGGAATAATTTTACAAATTTACCCCTAAACTCTAATCTGATGTTTCTCTTTATCTTTAGCCTATACAGTAACCCAGGTGGGATGCCTCCTTATGCCTCTCAGGGTTTTCCATTTCTTCCTCCGTATCCCCCACAAGAAGCTAACAGGACTGTCAGCTCTTTATCTGTTGCTGACACCGTTTCTTCATCAACGACAAGTCATACAGCAGCCAAACCTGCGGCTCCTTCATTTGGCGTACTTTCGAATCTGCCGTTACCCGTTCCTACCACAGACACTGCAGCACAGGTTGGTGTCTTCAGTTAGCTAAAGTCTGTACCTTTGAGACACTAATTTAATTAACAAACATTTATTATATGTCTCCTTGTGCCAGCCACTAAGTTAGGCACAAAAGATTATTTAATCACATTTTCAACTCAGTTAACAAAGTCAGCAAGTCACCAACATATAATGAAATAATTATAAATAAGAAACATCCAATAGAGTAGAAGACATGGTCTGGAGTTATGGTGAAGATGCATTTAAAGGAATGGTCAGTGCCCCCAGGGACCAAGGTAGAAGAAGGGAAAATGTGAGACCCTGCCCAGTGCAGATATTAGGTGCTCGGTTAAAATGAGGCAGATGAAAGTGAATGAATTTATGTTCTGATACATGGTAATGGATTTGCCAGAATGACAAGTGGTTACATAAAGCATTATAACCTCTGTGAAGAGGCAGCAGCATTAACAAAGGCATGGAGGCATAAACTGGACCATGTGTTTGTAAAACTGCCTATAAAAAGATCTCTGGTGTTCTGTCATGTAGGCCTTAGCAAAGGCTCAAGAAACCATCCAATCCTGTAGGAGAAGCAGATTGTAGAGTAGCAACAGCATACTGATTGCTCAAGTGTCCCATTAGTGTAAAATGTTGTGTGGTCCCTAATTAAGCTGGTAACTTGTCATGTGGGATGTTACTGGGGTGAAGACTGATATTTAGCATTTAATATAAAAAGGGATTTAAAACCTTCATTTTTAACCCTTAGTGAATATCACCCAACTTTAGTGTTTGTGGTAATTTAGAATATAGACCCAAATGGACGTTGCTTTCCAAAATCATTCGTCATCGTATTAATAAATATTATGCACAAACTACAGTTAGAAGCATAAACAAAATGACAGAGAACTTTTCATGAGTCTTCAGTTTTAAAGTCTGATACTTTTAAAGATTTTGTTTATTTTTAGGTAAAGGGGAAGGGAGAAAGGAGAAAAACATCAATTGGTTGCCTGTGTTCCCAACTCGGGACCTCGCCTGCAACCCAAGCATGTGCCCTGACTGGGTATTGAACTGGCAACCTTTTGGTTCACAGGCTAGTGCTCAGTCCACTGAGCCACACCAGCCGGGGCATTAGTCTTCAGTTTTAAAGTCATCTATATTTAAATGATGGATACGCTATTACTTATCTACCCTACTGTCCCATTGAGCTTAGTTTTATAATTCTGTAGACTTTGTCAGCTTAGTGTTCTTTGATACGTAATTCTTTTCATTTAAGAGAAATGTATTAATATATTTCAATGAAATCCACAGATAATTTGCCACACTTGTCACAGAGAGACTTGAGATTTATATTACAGCCTGTACTGGCCCAAGAGACTGAACAGGGTACTCACGTGACCCCTACCCCCTGCCCCCCCCAAAAAGCCAGTAACTCAATATCTATAAAGGTACACTGAAAAAAAAATACAGTAAAGAAAGCAGGCAGAGTGAAGAGTAAGAGCAGTGTACAGTGTGAAGATGAAGATGTGATGATGAAAACAGAATCAGTCGAAAAGATGGCTGAAATTCAATACCATTTCAAACTCTCTCTAGATAAACCAAAATGGTTTCGGTTACAAGATGCCAGATGTCCCTGATGCATTTCCAGAGCTCTCAGAACTAAGGTAAAAAACTCGGAGAATAACATTGATATTCACTGTCTCTTTTATTTGTGAGTACAAACCAGATCTTCATATTAATCTATCAGTTTTATGTCTTACAGGTTGTATTTATTGACTGACTAGTATTTGTCCAGGGACTTTCTAGGGGCCGGGAATGATATAATAATTACTAGGATGACGATGCCCTTTATCTTGTGCGGCTTACAGTCTTGTGAAAATTATTTCTTAGTACATTATCCCTTGAGATTTCAAAAAATATCTTGCCCTGCTTTAAACCTTTCCACTGTTCCATTAGTAGACAGACATTTGTACATAGAGAAATGGATTAAAGTTCTCATAAAGTAATAGGAAGTTGATTTTATACAGCCAAATTTTATTCAGTTTTATGGGAAATAAGTCTGTAGTATTCAAGTTTAAGGTTCCACAATTTTTGTGGAATACATCTCTTAGATGGCCCATGAAAAAAACATGTGTTGTGGCCACTCAGCTTTGGGAAACATTGCATCTTTTCCATCCCCATTGAAAGTTCACAGTACTCGTAAAGCTCTTCTTAATGAGACTACCAAATTCAATTTAAAAAATTTTACAGTTCTTTTTGTCTTTTTAAAAATTATATTTTTCTGGTTATTCTATTATAGTTGTCCCAATTTTCCCCCTTTTGCCCCTCCACCCCGCAGCCCCCACTCCCTCGGGCAGTCCCCACACTTTCATTCATGTCCACTGGCCGTTCGTGTAAGTGCTTCGGCTCCTCCGTTCCCTGTGCCGTGCTTTACACCCCATGGCCGTGCTGTGGCTGCCTGCCTGTACTTCTCAGTCCCTCACCTCTTCACCCCTTCTCCCTCAAATCCCCCTCCCACCTGGCAACCGTCAAGGCTTTCTCCGTATCCATGATTCCGTCTCTGTTCTTCTTTGCTTAGTTTGTTTTTTTAGATGAAATTGTTGATAAATACGTATTTATTGCCATTTTATTGTTCATAGTTTATGTTCTGTTTCTTAAATAAGTCCCTGCAACATTTCATATGATAATGGTTTGGTGACGATGAACTCCTTTAGTTTTTCCTTGTCTGGGAAGCCCTTGACCCGCCAGCCCTGGGGCTCCGTGTGGGGCGAGCTCAGAAACAGAACAGTGGCCTTTGCCCTCACTCTGTCTGGGAGAAAGCTGTCCCCACGATCTCCTCTTGATGCCAGACACTTGTTCCTTCCCTGACACTGGTGCCTTGCAGGCTGCTGCCCTGTTACTGGAGCTCACAGGGAGTGAGTCTGAGTAAGTCTGTGTGCGGGTTCTTTAAGAGGAACTACTTGGGACTCCAGAAGTTTCTTCCAGCGACTCGATGCCCGCTGGTTTTTGCAGCCAGAAGTTATGGGGACTTATTTCCTGAGACTGGGACCCTGGGCTGAGGGGCCTGGTGTGGGGCTGGGACTCCTTGCTCCCGAGATGTCCCTCCTGATTTTTATCCACCACACGTGGGTGTGGGACCAGGCTGTTCCATGTCTCCTCTTCTCCTACCAGCCTGAATGGATGTGGTTTCTTTATTTCTGTAGTTGTCGGACTTATGTTTAACCCGAGTTTTCATGATTCTGAGTGATGGTGGTTCTGTAGTTTAGTTGTAATTTTTACATGGTTGCATGAGGCGGTGAGCTCTGATTGCTATGCTGCCATGTTGACCGAAAGTCTCTTTTTGACTTTGAAATACATCCCGTCAGGGTTGTACAGCCAAATACCCATGAGAAATATTATAGTTAAAAAAAGACGTTTAGCTTTATTTGACCTGGTGTTCTACTGTCATTTTAAGGAAATAGTGGCTTACTTTCTGCTAATCATAAATTAATGAATGTTTACAGTATATGTGACATACATGTTAAGGGTTTATAGGCATTGTAATGCTTGCTACAACTCCATGAAGTAGCTAGTATTGCTGTCATGTGATAAAGGATTCTTTTTTTCTTCCTTCCTTTTTTGAAAAACTACTACAAAAATGTCAAAAATACAAAAAGGTGAACCTCTTTGCATGACTTGCTTCATATACCCTTCCTCCAGCTTCACTTTTAGGAAGTATGGCTATGGGTCATGATTATTTTAAACAAAATATCCAATATGTCATTTTTACCCACAAGTTCTTCATTAAATTTCTGATACCAGATAAGGACTTTTTCTTTATCATACTCCAATCCAATCTACATCATAATCATGCCTAACAAAATTAATGATAATTCTTTAATATTAATCTTATTTCCTCAGGGTCTTAATAATCAAATCTTTTTGTGGTAGTTTATTTGAATAAGGATTCAAAACAAGGTGTATTTATTGCATTTGCATACTGTATCTCTTACTAAGTTTCTTTTAATGGTGTACCATTTTTCCCCATCTCTTAATACACACACACATCCCTACACACATTTATATACACATATACATATACACGTAAACGTAAATGCATTACTATAAGTTGCACACATATTACTATGTATTTATTGAAGAATTGGTATTTTTCGTGTGGGATCTCCCATATCCTGTTTCCGCCTGATTGCATTCTTGTGGTGCCATTGAAGACCTTTCTCTATTTCCCATATTTCCTTCTGTTGGTGGCTATATCTAAAGTTTTGATTAGAGTTAGATTCAGTTTTTATCAAACTGTGTTGTATACCATAAACTTACACAATGTTACATGTCAGTTATCTCAGTAAAGCTGAAAAAAAAGGTTTAGGTTGAAATCTTTTGGCAAGTTTCCTAACATCACAATTAGTGCCTGCTGCCCTATATATTACTTAAGGCCGCAGTGACATCCAGTTGTCCTCCTTTTAAGGACATTAAGGTAGGACCAAGTTGACAGCACCTGAAATCATGCTTATCCAGTATTTCATTAAGGGTTGCAAATGCGACTTCCTACTGCCAGAATTCTATGAAGAACTTTCCTAAATCAGCTGTTTAGTTTTATTGAAATGTAATACAGGAAAGAGGAGATAAATGCTTGATTTTTTTTCCACTGTTATCAATTTTCACAATAGGAGTTGATGCATAAGCACTCTCCAAAGGTTCTGATAGTCAACAGTTATTTGTTTGTTTTTATAGTTGTTCTTGTGTTACTAAGAACGCATACATTTTAAAAAGTATGTTCGATTGCTTCAATCCATTGCTATCATCATTCTTTTTGGTAAAAGTCCTGTCTTTAATCAATAGGAAATTCTTTAAGTTGGCTTCTGTATCTTTCTGGCAAAACATAGTTTCCATGGGCTCACTATGAACATTTCTTTTCCCTGACCTGAAGTCAGCCATTTCTCTGAAAGCTACTAACTCTTCTTCAAAATGACAATATCAGCCAAAGATGCCAGAATGACTCTTGCACTTTCTTTGGGAAATCAGTCCGGTAGAAGGGTGCCTGGAGCAGTTGGCCGAAGCCAGAGCATGCTCTCAGTGGAAGAGAGAGTCTCAAAGAAAGGATGAGGAGACTCCAGAGGAGGAGGAGACTCCCGAGGAGGAGGATCAGAGGGAACAAGGTCTGATTCCGTAGCCCGGAGCATGCCGATGCAGCTCACTGGAATAGTTCCTCAGGACCTCTCTTACGGACTGCGGGCCACTGTGTTGCCAATTTTTCTGCAGTTCGAAGACTGTGGTTTTAATGGCAAACTCTAAATTAAATCAATGTAAGTTCTCTGCAGTCTTAGTTTTTGAGCTGTGCTTGTAGGAACTCAGTAAATGTTTGTCGGAATCATTTATTCATTCAGACACTCGTTTATATGTTCAATACATGTAAACTGAATGTCAAAACACATCAATACCAGTATTATTACTGTGAATACCAAATGCAGGATAAGATTTTGATGATTTGTTTTTGTTTTTCCACTTCTTTTGTCTTTAGGTTATACCACACCAGAGATATATAGCCAAGTACTATTTTTTAAAGTCTCTTCAAATAATATTTTTCAGGATGATTATGTAACAAGAGAAAAAAGTTTACTTTGAATTTTAGAGATAACTTTTTTCTTTAATCTTGATTTTTAATCATATATTGCTTTTATATGGATTTGCAGTCAAAACTAAAAGATACGTTCAGAAAAGTTTAGATTCCATTCTTACCCCGCTGCCTCTTTAACCCTGTGGATACTGATTTTTGATTTGCTTTAGGCTTCTAAGCTTAAATATGTAACACATATACATATCTTTTATTGTGACAGCCACATAGGCTGAATTTGGGAGGTTGAGCCCTGGCCAGTGTGGCTCATCTGGTTGGATCGTCATCCTGTAGACTGAAAGGCAGGGGTTTGATTCCCAGTTAGGGCATGTATCCAGGTTCAGGCTGCGGGTTCAGTCCCCCTTGGGGCACATATGAGAGTCAGCCAATTGATATTTCTCTCACATCCATGTTTCCTCTCTCTCTCTCTGTCTCCCTGTCTCCCCTCCTCCCCCTGCTCCCTCTCGCCCCACTCCCTCTCTCTTTATCTTCCTTCCTCAATAAAAGCAATAAAAAAATGACTTTGGGCAAGGATAAAGAAGCTTGGAGTTTGGTACGGCTGTTCATGCACCCTAGTCTTCATAGTCCCACAGCGATTTGACACCACATTCAGACTGCTTTATGTTCCGTGATACTTTATTTGTTTTTAAGGTTATAATTTCACTTGTGTGAATGCATACTTCAAAAATTATTTTGAACCCTATCAACTAAAGAAAAGTGGAAAGTCATGGGTACTTTTCATAACGCAGAGGAGCGAGATGACTGGCGCTCACTGACACTTTTCTGCTCTGTTCCCAGTGTGTCGCAGCTTACAGACATGAACGAGCAGGAGGAGATACTGCTGGAGCAGTTCCTGACTTTGCCTCAACTGAAGCAAATCATCAGTGACAAGGACAACTTAGTAAAAAGTATTGAGGAGCTAGCAAGTACGTCTTCCCTTGTTTCTTAAATTTCTTAAGAAAAATGTGATTTTTACCTAGAGATAAAACAAATTTATCTTACAGGAAAAAATTTGCTTTTGGAGCCCAGCTTGGAAGCCAAAAGGCAAACTGTTTTAGATAAGGTGAGTTCTCATTTTGAAGAAATTCATGTGATTTAAAAATGGAAGAAAACAGCATATGTATTTTCTCTTTTAGTATGAATTACTTACACAAATGAAATCAGCTTTTGAAAAGAAGATGCAGAGACAGCATGAACTCAGTGAGGTAAGGCTGGGTAGCTCCTCCCCTTTACCGTAAGCATTTTCACTCTGAGTGTGTGTGAGCCACGTTCTTACTTTCGTTTTTCTCAGAAAGCATGTATTAGGAGTCTGACTTTATAAGGCGTGATAACTTGAAATGCTGATGAACAGCTCCCAATTATGAGGCATTATAAGTCATTTGTGCTCATGTAAGAGCTTATTTGGTTCCCAAACAGAAAAGTGTTAAAAGCCCCTTAAATAATTTTTCAGGGAAAGTTATTATAAAGCTGGTTTAACTCTTGGAATAAAATGTAACAACAAAAAAGCTTTAACTTTAGACTCACTTGTAAACTTCTGTATAGATACCTTAGAAGAAAAGTCAGCAAATAGAAAAATACATAAATGTATTTCACCATAAGCAGTAAATTTTGTGCTAGAAGTCTGGTTATATGAAAAACCAAAAGCATTTTTAAAACTTCACTCAGTTTTGAAAAACTAAATCTGTAAAAATAAGAGAATATAGGATGTTATCTGTATGTTGTATCAGTAACATAGTTAACAATATTGTATTTCCTTTAAAATCACCGTTTCTAGAAGGTAAATCCAATGTAATAAAACACAAAGCAGAAATAAAACAACAGCAGAAAATGATGGTAAAGGAGAATATAAATTTATAATGGATATCAGATGTGGTCATCCTTTAGAATTAAATATAGCTAACATTGAGCAATTATTATGTGTTTTGCATTGCACTACGCAGTTGACATACTGTCCATTATTTCCCCCAAACCTCTGAGGTGCAGGCATTACTGTTTTTCTGTTTTACAGGTAAACTGAGGAGAGGGTTAATAAATAACTTCCCTGAGTTCTGATAAATAGGAAGTATGAGTCAGGAATCAAACCTCCCTCCCTCAGTCTTAGCCAGGAGCTCGGAGCAGCCAGCTGCAGTCCTCCTGGTCTCACGTTTGAGCTTGCTAGATGCTGAAGGAGCTCTTCCCGACAGTCGGCACCATGCCTTGTCCAGACTCTTAGTGAAGTTAGGAAACTTTGCCGAGTAGCCTGAAAGAAGACTTGAGTAAATGAAGCAACATGGAATATTCATGGGCTGAAAGCTTTAATATTATAAAGACTGCATTCTCTCCAAAATAACCTAAAAATTTAATATGCTTACAATAAAAAAGTCCCAAGAGTATTTTTTTTAAAAAATTTGACTGATTTATTCTAAAGTTTATTGGAAACACTAAGTGGGTAAGCGTAGTCAGGAGAGCTTGAACAGAAAGGAACAGTGAGGATGACCTCCCCTGCCCAGCACCAAAGTATGCAGAAACAGGGCACCGTTTAAACAGTAGAGCAGCTTTGTGCGAAGAGAGAAATAGTTCTGTGAAACAGACTCGTGGGTATATGTGAAATTCGGAGCAGCTGAGGATTTAGTGAATATAACTGGCCACCCGTTTAGGAAGAAGATTCCTACATCATACCATCACAGTAACATGTGCTGGGGGGTGTCCAGCCTGCGGCCTGCAGGCCACGTGCGGCCCGACAAAAAACCTTCAGGTCGCTTAACACCTTTTTTTTGCATCAGTTTTCATTAGTGTTTGTGTATTGAATGTGTGGCCCAAGACAGCTCTTCCAGTGTGGCCCAGAGACACCAAAAGGTTGGACACCTGTGCTAGTATTTAATTAGAAACCATACAATTGTGAAAGGCAACTGTCTTCTAGGATTTTTTTAAAGATTTAGTAGGAAAAACCCTTTGTAGGCATGATGTAATAGGCAGGAGCATAAAAGAAAGAATGTGTTTAAAAGTTTATATAAATTTAAAACTTGTATTGAAGATCATAAAGTCAAAACTGAAGAAAAGGGAACAAGTACGTCTCATGTATATGACACATATTAATGTCAATGGTTCATAAATATCCCTTACAAATAGGAAAAAGAACAGGAAACTCACAAAAGGAGAAATATGAATGTCCAATAGGTGTTTTGATGTAACAGTTATTCTGCCTCCTGGACCACTTACATAAAAATTACTTGAAGTGATTCTTGAAATGCTTAAAAAAATAAAATAAAATAAAATAAAATAAAATAAAAAAACATGGTTCCTAAGCTCTTCTCTAGACTTTGGCAGATGAGGAATCTTCTACACTCTGAAGTGTGGAAACCACTTCACCAGACCCCTGATGCCAGGAGTCCAGGAACTTGTCCCGCTTTGTTCCCCCACTAGACCCAGCACCTGGTCCAGTGCTTGACACGTAGTGCACGCTCAATAAATAGTGTAAGGAACAAGTGAAGTAAGCATTTAAAAAAGATGCTCAACCTTCTGATGATAATAAGCAAAATTACAGCATCTGTGTGAGCCAAACTTGTAAAGGTAGATAACCATTGTTGGCAAGAGTGCTAAGAAAACAGTGCCTTCTTGTATGTTCCTGTGCGTGATGTATGATGATGAGTCTACTACCTTACGCCCACTGCGGTGACTAGTATTAAAAATAGATTTAGTTCCTACACTTAGTTCTTGGATTCATTAAGAGTTAACTTTTGCACGAGGTAAGGTAGGGGTTCAGCTTCATTCTGCGTGTGGATCCCCAGTTTACCCAGTACCAGTAGTTTCAAGGACTGGTTCAGCGGGCTGTCCTTCCCTGCTGAACGGCCTTGGCACACATTATGAAAATATTCGGCCATGTATCTGAACGGCTATTGCTTTGTCTTTCCATTTTTTATTGTCCTCTTCAATTTCTTTCAGCAGTGTTTTGTAGTTTCACCCCTTCAATTAAATTCAATCCTATGGCTTTTGTCATAGTTTGTCCAGCCCACATTCAAGGGGCGGAACATTACCTGAGGGCAGGAAGTACCAGGAGTTGGGGTTCACTGGGGATTGCCCTAGGGGGTGCCTGCCACAGTGATCTGAATACTGAATTCCGAGGAAGGACATTGATTTGCCCAGTGTCTTTCATTTCACAGTTTGCAGCCCGTGGGTCGAGTTCTCTTGTGTTGGGCACCCGCCTGGATCCAGAAGCAGAGGGCCTGGCGGTGGCAGGTTTGCTCAGAAGGAGCCTGTGGCACACACAGTAGACTGCTTCTCCCTGTCTCTGCCTCGGTTCTCCCTCTCTGAGGACTTCCTGATCGTCATGAACTAATACAGCACCTGGGTTTTTTTTTTTCAGAGCTGTAGTGCGAGTGCCCTACAGGCAAGATTAAAAGTAGCTGCACACGAAGCTGAGGAAGAATCTGATAACATTGCTGAAGATTTCTTGGAGGGAAAAACTGAAGTGGATGATTTTCTGAGTAGCTTCATGGAAAAGAGAACAGTATGTAACACTCTTCAGTTGAGGACGAGTGGCAGCGTAATATCAAATTAAGTATATTCATGAGTAAAGCAATGTCAGCACGTTACTGAGGTGCAGTTTTGAGTGCCATGAAAAGAAACTGAAGAGCCTCTATTGAGAAGGATAGCAGCATCCTGCTGTCACTTTAAATCTGCTTGTTGTGAGTACACAAGCAGGTAAATCAAATAACAGTTCTGTTTCAGAACCGCTAGTGTCTGTGTCATTCTGTAGTAAAGGTGGTAGATCGGCGCAAGTGTAGTCTTCATAGTTGTAGTGTGCTCCTGAACAGCCTGTTTCACGAGTTACTTTAAGAGAGAATGTGTTACAGAGATTAATTTTTTTTAAATATTATTAAGAACATTCTGGAATAGTTTCTGTTTGATGATTATTTCCATTATATTTAAGTAAAAATCAAAAAGTCTGCTTAGCAATATTGTGCCCTTTGATGGGGTTCTACATATTTACCTAATTCCTCTGAAACCTCGCCTTTTAGCCCTGGCCAGTGTGGCTGAAATGGTTAGAGGAGAGTCCTGTAACTGACAGTTTGTGGTTTCAATTCCTGGTTAAGGCATAATGCCTAGCTTGCAAGTTCGATTCCTGGTCCGGGCTCCTATGGGAGGCAACCAATCAATGCTTCTCTCTTGCATCGATGTTTCTCTCCCTTTCTCCCTCCCTCTCTTTCTAGAAGCAGGGGGAAAATGTCCTCAGTGAGGGTTAATAATAATAATAATAATAATAATAATAAATAAAAATAACCTTTTGTCACGAAACTTGTAAAACATATGTGCTGTGTATATACATGCCTATTTTGTTCAGGACGGTGGGGCAGGTTTTGTTATCCTCAGTTTCCATGGGAGAAAGTGGAAGCTCAGGGACATTAACAACTATGGTTACAGCATCAGTGTAAGTGGCATTTATATTTCATCTGTTGTTCTTCGGTACCATATAACTGTACCTTGGAGTTTTTATTTGTTAACTTCCCTAGTTAACAATATTAGGATTTATGTTCGTGTTTTTAAAACACAGATATTTGATATTACATAGTCAGAACTAATATAAAGCATCAGTTTGTTTTATATTCTGGAAGTTTATAGGTAAATGTTTTTTGCCAAAATTATTTTTTAGCTCTTAAATTCTGAACTGCCTTAAACATTCAAAACTTAAGTGTAAATAGGTTAAAAGAGTCTTACTTAGAATTCTTTCATAATGTAGCAAGTAGTAGGCAAGTTGTTGGAGAAGTGACTGGTGTTTGAAATGATTTGTCTCCTAGATTTGCCACTGCAGAAGAGCCAAGGAAGAGAAGCTTCAGCAGGTGATAGCGGTGCACAGCCAGTTCCATGCTCCGTTGTAGGTGAGTCGTATTCCAGACGGTGCGAGTCTCCAGGCTGTTGCGTGGCTGCCCTTTGATGTAATCACAGGAGCCTGTCCCACCAGCTTTAAGTGTCATGTTGTCATTAGGGCTCTTACGCTATGTAACATGTAGCATATTTTCCCTTATGTATTAAGCATAATGTTAGATTATAAGCATATAGCCAGTAGAAACTTTTAGGATATTTTCTTAGTATGATGTTGGCTTAAATGAAAGTTTTTTGCGAGCATCGATAGCTATTATGTATTGTAAACTATAATTAGTCCCTTGCTCTCAGCTTTGTGGCATATACCATGTCCTCAGTAGTCTTGTTTGTCATTTCTTCCTTTAAAATGAACTTCCGGCCTGTCTCTCTTCCATCTCACACCAGGATCATGCCAGTGACGCCCTTGCCAGTGCCCTGGCCTCGGCGTTCCTCCCTCTTGCACAGCACTGGCAGGCTCACCTGCCCGCAGCAGCACCACCGGATGCTCTGGTCTCTCCGCTCTAGAACCTGTGCCGGCCGCCTACGATGACAGCAGCAGCACCGTGTTTTTCCCTCTGGTTTTAAAGTCTGCTGTAATCTGACACATACTTGAGATTATCTGGTTTAATTTTCCATATCTTCCCTTATGTTGTCTCACGTGTCACGTTCTTTTGTCTGCACCATGTTTCTGTTCATGGCTTTTCTTGATCTCCAGACAGCCTTCCCTTCCCTCTCCATCCGCCTCGTCCAGGGAGTGATTCGGCTGTAAGGACTGATTCCCACCCCAGCGAGTTTTAAATAAAAAGCCGTGTCACTGGGTAACACTGGGATACAGAACCGAGCCAAGTACAAGAAGTGGAGCTCAGCCACCCGAGAGGAAACACCACCAGAGGCTACAGCAGTCAGGGCTGCTTCTGTCTCTCTCACCCTTTCCAAGACGGCTGGTTTCTCAGCTCTGCATCCGCTTTTTCCTCTTCGGAGAGCCTTTCTGTACCACACTGCACAGGCTTCAGCCACTGCTGCCCACAGCCTGATCCTAACAGTCAGGCAGCCGCTGGGGGCCGACAAGGGGCTCGCCGCAAGTCCCTGGGAGGGCACTGGCCCCGGCTGGGGGTGTCCGTCCTGACTCAGCAGTTTGGCTTGGAGATGGGTGTCACTGGTCCTCTGCCCACTGGACTGGGCTGAAGGAGTGGACTTTGAGAAGGGAGCACGAGAAGGTCCCTAAAAGGGGGAGCAGACTACAGGGAAGGAGATAACAGGCGTTTCTGTCCCCAGCTCGTCTGCCCCTTCTCTCATTCTTGCTGTGTTTGCGATTAGTGCCAATGTTGAACTGTTTTACATCTTGCTTTACAAATCATACTGTCAGTCCCTGAGGGTACGGGCTGACTTGTAATATCCAGTGTGTGTGTCTCACAGGTCGAGAAGAAAGTGGGCACTGAGCAATTGCTTGTTCATAGGAACATGCTGGAATCCTTCCCCCACCTCTTTTCCCTCATGGTCAAGTTATCTTTTTCTAGGTCACTCTTAACGGGAAGAGGATGGAAAGGGATGCAAATTTATTGTCTTAAATTAACTCTTAGGCGTTTTTTAATTTTCTTTTCTTTCCAGATTTTCCTGAGAACATGAACTGCCAAGAGAGGAATGGGACACATAACTGAGCACATTTCTATTTGTGATTTGCAAATTGGCATTCATCATAGCAGCTGAATTCATAGACTCACTATATAGATTGTATACAGAACTGAGACTGATTTTGTACAGATCAGAATGATTGCTATCATCTTGACTTTGAGAAATTTTTCTGCACTATTTGCACTAAAAATGTTTATTTATTATGGATAAATCCTATCATATTTAAGTTCCACTGCTGTTCCTCTCTTATTGATTAAATAATTCTGCATGTAATTTAGCTAGTTTTCATATTTTATAAAATTACTTCATTTAAATTTGTATTTTTAATTTGAATCTGCCTCATTTCTTTATCAGAAATGGTCTGTTTCCTCTCAACTTTTTATGAAAAAAATCACTTTTCAGACTGTAGACTCTATTTTTTTCTCATTCTTTCTGGATAACCAAACTTTCAAAAACAATATCTTTTAGATATTCCTAGTGTCAGTAAACATTAAACCTGCCAATGTGCCATCTCAAAAAAGTAACTTTTAATACATACAATAAATCAAAAGAATAAACCAGCTGCTTTTATACCTTGTTTTATTTTTAAAATTAAAAATGCATTTAAGAAGCAATACAGGCAAATAAATATTTCACCTACTAGAAAAAAAATTGCCATTCACTTAAATTAGTCCAACATAAACTTTCATGCTAATTTTTTAATATAAAGTATGCGATGTGGTCGGATAAGGATAGGCTGTCTAAATTACTAATGTTAAAGTTAAAAAATCATCTTTGTTAATGAATAGTTAATCTGGACCTAAAAAAAATCAATGAAATTTTCTGACCTTTATTGTGTTAGCTTTTCATCAGAGAAAAGCTATACTAATAAATAAAATTAGTATTTAACATTTAGAAAGTTAGATTTTAATTAGATTTTCCATTTATCCTCTACTATGTTCAGCAGCTTGCTTCTATTCCATATTACAGAGTGCACACATTTTATGGGTAACTGTGAAAGGCTAAGTAAGGAGAGAATGGTGAACTGTATACCTGAGGCTTGGTACCGTGGTGTTTACGTCACAGAACCACCTAGCGCGTCCCTTTGTTTGACTTTCATCCCAATGTGATCGCCATCTCACACACCAGCACACAGCACCGTTTGTCTTCATGTCTCTGTTCACCTGTAACATGTGTTTGGCAATAGAGCTTTAGGAGAAACGAAATCATTTTCGTAGACTTGAGGTATACTGAATAGTATATATACTATTGCTCTGTGCTTATGGAGGGCAAGTGTTCACATGGAGCGTAAAGGTGTACTTTGGGTGAAGCAGTTCTCTTTCATTAATCGCCCGTCTTCCTCACGCTGTGCTAAGGGGGTGCCGTTTGATCCTCAAAATGACCAGACGAGGAAGGCAGAATAACTACTCTGGACTTCTATTTTTTTTTTTAATAAAAGATTTTATCTATTTTTTAGAGAGAGAGGAAGGGAAGGAGAGAGGGAGAGAAATATCAGTATGTGGTTGCCTCTTGCATGTCCCCTTTTGGGGACCTGGCCCACAATCCAGGCATGTGCCCTAACAGGGAATTGAACCGACAACCCTTCGGTTCGCAGCCTGTGCTCAGTCCACTGAGCCACACCAGCCAGGGCCTACTCTGGATTTCTAGATGAGCGAGGTAAGTATCTCAAGTCCGTGACAGAGTCTTCTGGGTACTCAGGAACTTTCCTTGCCGCACCAAGCAGAGAGTCAGCCCTCCCTGCAGTCACTGCAGTGGACGGAGGATACAACAGACCGTACCTGCAGACAGGTAGCTTTCCTATAAACCAGGGAGATCCTAGAACAAGACACCAGAGGTCCAGAGCCATTCTGAAAGGACATCAGTGCATTTATTTGATCTACTAATTTTATTAAGTACCTACTTCAGTGAGGCAGGTATATATAGTATTGTGGAAATAGTATGTAACTGTAGGTTTAAGTGCTTTATCTCTCAGCAAAAAGAAATTTTTTTTTGTATAGTCTCTTCAATCACATAAATAATTTGTTTCAATGTTTTCTCCTTTAAACTTGAACTATTTCAGTTTTATTCTGTACTGGTTAACATAGCTTGGTTTCTCCTTCCAAAATTAATTGATTGGATAACCTCCGTACAACCCAGTTATTAAGGAGAGGAGTTTTGATTGTCACTGTCTGCCCTTAACAGACAGACACATCAGTTCAGATACAGGTTATGTCGGTCACCCAAGATGAGAAAGGTCTGCATTTGACTATGCATGAATTTTGGTTCTGTTATTACAACAGGAATTAAGGGACTTTTCTTATAAGTTTATATCTACATTGTTTTCTTGTAAGTGGCCATGCTGGAGAGGCAGTGCGAGAGAGGGGGCAGTGCCTGATGAGGCAGAGATTCTGATTCTGCTTTAACGTGTAATGAAGTCGGAATGGTGGAGGCTTAGGAGTTACTAGATTATTCCAAGTGGAGATTGTCATGGGTAGACATGTAAACGCTCATATATCAAAATAGGAGGAAGTTCTCTAAATAAAATGAAATACTTAAATGAGATACATTTCAAAGTTGGAACATTTTCTAGGAATAAACTAGGAAATTCATATTGGAATAGAGAGGTAAGTTTGACCGTAATTTATATGCTTACATTAAAGGACAGCTCCGATTAATTTCCAAGGAAAGAAACTGATTGTGTGCTTTTAAAGAACAGAAATGTGTGTCAGAGTTTTCCTTCTCTTCATCTCTTGTGTTCTAAAAATGTTCCTTTTTCAATTGCTGGATTATGATCAAAATTCTTACCTACTTCATATCACTGAATTTACCTGAATATAATGAAATACTAAGTCATTTGAGTTAAGTAATTTGCCTTGGCTAGTTTTACATTGGTTTATCCCCTATGTTTCAGACTGACAGCCCTGAGTAAAACACTTCCTGATTGATGTTTGATTTGAAACAAGAATGTACTGTTAGAGATTTTAGTCTCATCAGATTGGCTGTATTCTTTCAAGTCCCTGTGAAAGCACAGCAACGTTTAACAAGCAATAAATGTAACCTTTTACATAAATTTCAGTATTAGGTTTACTCTTAATAGGTAGTCTGAATGAATATATATGTAAATTATGTTTTGTAAGATGTTTGAAAATCTGAAAAACAGTTTGATGTGAGAAACATCACATTAAAGAATTAAATTTTAAAAGATCAAATATTTATCCTATTTATTTTTCAAAATAAATGCATAGCTCTGTCTGGTAGATTTATGGTGTCGTTCTTTAAAAATGTATTATTATGTATATACTTTTGTAGATGGACACTGCCAAATGGAAGAAATTAAAGTCAGTCCTCAGTACTTGGCAAAGAGGCTTCTAGGAGTTGATAACTACAGGAAACGCATGAAGTCAGCTATGTTTTGATAATGCAAAAGCCATTACCACTGCATCCTAAGTATTTACCATTCACAAGGTATTCCCTACTCCATACAATGTATTGCAGAAAAAGAATAAACATTCCCTGTACTTCATTTGGAACTGCTCAGTAGAGCATGCTCATATTTTGAATTCTAAAACAATTATACTTGCTTTATTTACATGGACAGAGTATTTTATATTAGAAGTTTCTAACATATTAAAGTTCTATTTTTTCAGCATAATTAACATAAGTACAATTACTCTTGTGTTATTTCATATATATATGTACACACATTGCTACACTCCCTCCAAATCTTTCATACTAAAGATTTCAGCAGGGAGAGGACCAAAAAAAATTTGTTTTCAGCATTGTAGCTCTCCTGCCCTTTCATTTTCCCCAGTTTTATTGAGATATAATTGACATGCATCACTGTATAACTTTAAGGTACACACAGCCTAATAGTTTGACTTACATATATTGTGATTACCGCATTAAGTTTGTTTATCATCTGTCATCATAGACACAATAAAAAGAGAAAGTAAAAAAAGAAGAAGATTGCTTCCCTTGTGATGAGAATTCTCAGGATTTACTCTGTTAACAACTTCCACACACATCATACAGTGGTGTTCACTGTGGCCCCCATGCTGTATATCACATCCCTGGTACTCACTTGTCTTGTAACTGGGAGTCCGTGCCTTCTGGCCACCTTTCTCCAATGCCTTCTCCCCCAACCCCCACCACAAATTTGGGGGGCGGGGGTTCCTTTTAAATTCACATCTGAGGTCATACAGTATTTAGTGTTTGTCTTTCTCTGATATATTTCATTCAGTGTACTCAAGGTCCATCCACGCTGTCACAAATGACAGTATTTCCTCTTTCTATGTCTGAGGAGTATTTCATTGTGTGTGTATATATATAAAATATACTATAGCTTTACACTTCCATCTGTCGTTGGACCTTAGGTTTTTTCCACGTCTTGGATACTGTAAGTAAAGCTGCTGTGAACGTGGGGTGCTGCAGGTACCTTTTTGAATTTAGTGTTTTTGTTCCCTTTGAACATGTACCCAAGACGGAGCTGCGGGATCATAGGGATCCAACACCTCTATTTCTAAGTTTTAGTTTTTTGAGGATTCTAGTTTTAATATTTTGAAGATTTTCCATACTGCTTTTCCATAGTGGCTGTACCAGTTTATATTCTCATCACTAGTGCACAGGGTTCCCTTTCCTCCACATCCTTGCTAACATTTACTTCATGTCTTTTTGATGACCTCTGTCCTAATAGATGTGAGTTGGTATCATGTGTATCAACAGTTTCGATTTGCACTTCCCTAATGCCTCGTGGTGTTGAGCATCATTTCATGTAACTGTTAGCCTTCCACATATCTTACTTGGAAAAATGGCTGCTAAGGGTTTTGCCCCTTTTTTAATTAGATTACTTGGTTTTTGGCTATTGAATAGCATGAGTTTAGTATATATTTTGGATATTAACTTCTTATGGCTTGCATAAACTTCTTCCCATTTGATAGGTTGTCTTTTCATTCTGTTGTCTTCTGCTCTGCAGAAGCTTTTCAGTTTGATGCAGCCCTACTTGATAATTTTTGCTTTTGTTGCTGTTTTAGGTGTCATATCCAAAAACTCATTGCCAAGACTAATCTTGGGGAGCCTTGTTTCCATGATTTAATGCCAGCACCATACTGTTTGGATTACTGTAGCTCTAGGGTAAAACTTAGAATCAGACAGTGTGATTCAGAACAAGTGTGTTGCCTCCTTTGTTCTTTCTTGGGATCACTCTGGCAATTTGGGGCCTTTTGTGGTTCTACATAAGTTTTAGATTGTTTTTCCTACTATAAAAAAAGTCATTGGAATCTTGATAGAGAATTGCATTGAATGTACAGATGCCTTTGGTAATATGGACATTTTAACAATATTATTTCTTTCAATCAATGAATATTTATTTGTAATTTGTACTGTCTTCGATTTCTTTCATCTGTACTTTAGTTTCAGAGAAAAAAATCTTTAGTGTCCTTGGTTAAGTTTATTTCTAAGTATTTATTTTGATGCAGTTGTAAATGAGATTGTTTTTCTTTTTCAGCTAAGTCTTTGGTAGTGTATAGCAATGCTACTGATTTTTCTATGTTAATTCTGTGTCCTGCAGTTTTACTGAATTTTACTGAATTAGGTCTAACAGGGTGGTTTTGGGGGGTGGTTTTTTTGGTTAAGTTGTCAGTGCTTTTTCTGTGTATAAAATTGAGTCATCTGCAAATAGAGACAGTTTTCCTTTTTCTCAGTTTTGATGGTTTTTATTACTTTTCCTGTGTGAAAGCTCTGTGGAGAACTCCAGCACTGTGGTTGACTGTGAGTGAGTTTGAGCACCCTTGTCTTATGTTTCATCTTCAAGGAAAAGCTTTAACCCTCTCACTCTGGAGCGTAGTGGCTGTGGGCTCATCGTAAGGCCTGTGTTAGCTTGTGGCACATCCCTTCCAGCCTGATTCGCTGAGAGTTTTTAATTGTGGACGGATGTTGAGTCTTGTCAAATGCTTTTTTGTGTCTTTGAGATGCTATGATTTTTTTGTTTTATTTGACTAAGTGACATATCATATTGACTGATTTGTGTATGAACCGTCCTTGCATCCCAGGTATAAATCCCACTTGATCCTGGTGAATGAATCGTGTTGTGCGCTGCTGAACTGGGTTTACTAGTACTTTATTAAGAATTTTTGCATCTATATTCATCAGGGATATTGGCCTGTAGTTTTTTTTGTTGTTGTTGTTTTGGTGTTTTTTTTCTGGTAGTGTCTTTCTCTGTCTTTGGTATCAGAATAAGGCCTCATAAAATTTGATAGTGTTTGATAGTGTTCTTCCTCTTTAATTTTTTTGGAAGACTTTGAGAGGGATTGATATTAATTTTTCATTAAATGTTGGCTAGAAATTCACCACTGGAGCCATCTGGTCCTGGGCTTATCACCATTTACTAGTAGTTATTCTATTCAGACATTCTCTTTCTTCACTTAGTCTTGGCAGTTTGTTTCCTAAAAATTTTCCCGTTTCTTCCAGGTGGCTCAGTTTATTGGCATGCGGTTTTGACCCAAGCCAGCCCGTACCCCAAGTTCACTGGCTGAACCGGACCGCTGGCTTGGCCCTGAGAGCAGTCAGCTGTGCCGACACACCTCTCAGCCCAAGAGTTGCTGGATAACACAAATTCCAGCTGTTCTCACCTGCCCTTCTTGTCAGATGGGGCCAAGGGCCGGCTCTCTGCAGTGGGTGGGGCTGTCTTCCTGGCTCCTGCCTGGGCAGGACAGGTAGGGTCCATTGCAGGCAACTCCAGAATTTTCCCAAACAGACTTTCTGGTCCGGAGGGACCAGGAGCCTTGATCTGCAGCAGGCGGGGGTAGGGCTCAGCTCTCGCACCCAGGCAGGTGTAGACCAGCCCCTGGGGCAAAACTGCTCCTTTGGGAGCCGGAATTCCCCCATCACCCTGTGCCACTGACCTGACTGTGCAGAGGAGAGCAGCTGCTGGTTGGGGCTGCCTCGGGTTCTGAAGGCGGGAATTCTCCTCCAACACCCAGGTGCTGATCACTGGAAGCCCCTCCCCACTCCTCGGTCTCAGTCAGACTCCAGTGGTGCAGCCCACGGATTCCCCTGTGATCCCTGTGGGGCCAAACCAGAGCAGGGGTCCCCGCTAACCACCCCCCAGACCAGGGAGGTTGGATGTTGCCCCTGGACACTCCGTGCCCCCTGGAGGGACGGGGGGCTCAGGGGAGCCCTCGGCGTGGGGCCATGCCCGTGGTGGGGAGGGGCAGCGCGGTCAGCATGCAGCCGCTGCTCTTACCCTTCCGGTGCAGTCGTCCTGGTCTCTGCGGTGCAGGGGGAGCCTCAGCCTCAGCCTCACTCTCGAGCGCTGGGACTCCCTCAGAGGTACCTGCCCGTAAATAGCTGTTAGCTCTTCTCCTGAAGGGGGTGGAGTCAGGAGTGACCTATGTTGCCATCTGGGGGACATCACTCCTCTCTGCCTTCTCTTTCTTTTGTTCCTGTTTCAGCAAAATTTAATATATTATCCTATTTTTAAAATTTACACATTCAAAATACTGATGTAGATTACACATAATGATTGAAAACTGTACAGCGTGAATGTTATTCTTCTCTGCCCAACAATGCGATTTTTCTTCACTAAGTTTCTTCAGATCAAAAATTTAAATCACCCAGTAAAGTCCCATTTTTTATCAACAGACAAGGGAATGATTCTGCTTTAAACGTGCATTTCAGTGAAACATAAAAAGTTTCCAGAACTAATTCAGCAGTCAATGGTCATGAGATGTAACAGTGTTACCTAAACCGTATGAACCAGTTACAATTTCTGAAATAACAGGTGACAGAACCGGTTAAGGGAAATGCCAGCCGGATGCTCTCGACCTGACTTGGGATTTCCCTCCTTGAAATGCTGCTTGTTTACAATGTTCCCCTTCAGGGGTCAGGCCGGTGGTCGGGCGGCACTGGTGGTGTGGTCTCTGGAACAGTAATCAAGGCTTGTTAACACAGCTGATACGATGTGAATTCATATTTAAGAACCAGAGAGTAAATGTTGCTTCTATTTTATTAGGTATCAGCCCCATCTTAGAGGAAAAGGTGAGTTATAAGTTCTAGCATTTTGAAATGGTGAGGAGGAGAGGAAGAGATTCCAGAAAAAGGCAACAAAATTATAACAATTCAAACTATATTTGAATTGGAAAAGTTACAGCAATCATGAAACCTGGAAGAGAAGCTTAAGCAGTTAACAAAACTCCTCAGTAACAGAAATATATCTATGAACCAAAAAAGGGTACATCTCAACAGCGTCCTCTGTTACTGGAAATATTTCTGACAGAGGGAGGAAGATAACATCAGATGCTCCAGGAAACAGCATACGTGTCAGGAAGTGAACTGGGGGGGGAGGCGGTCGATGGTCACAGGAGTGCGGGCAAGGGGCCAGGGCGCTTGCTGAGCTGAGCAGACGCACGTGGTGACGGCAGGTTTGTGCTGGTGACCTCCGGGGCCGGTAGAGGTCATCGCTGTGCAGTGAGTGCAGCTTTCATAGTCTAGAATGATTTTTAAAAGGGGATCATGTCCTTACTATGGCTACTTGCTGTTCTTCAACATCTAAAGAAACTAAATTGGACTCCCCCCCCCTTTTCGTTTTTGCTATATTTTCTACTTCTCGATGACATGAATCATGTCTTGTTATTTTTCACCTTCCATTGCACCGTTCCCTTATTTTTGGAAAGTGCCTTTTGCATTGTCCCGTGTTTTGGACCCGCAGACGGAGGCCTCAGGCCGTGAGAAACACGGCCTCGTCGGAATCGCGGTCCTTGCCGCTGTCCTCGCTGGGCGCGCACTCGCCGCCGCTGGGCGAGCGGCAGCTCAGGTCCTCCACCCCGGACTCCTGGTCGCTGTTGGCCGACAGGTCCGGGTCCGAGCTCTTCAAGTTGTCCTGGGTGAGAATCAGAGCGGAGTCCTCGTCGCCCTGCGAAGGGCTCCTGGACGGAAAGGATTTGGCGTTCCCGCTGTAGTCCTGGGGGGTGTTGGCGGTGCTGGGGGCGGAGGTGGAAAACCCGGAGTGTCTGCTGGCCTCGCGCGGCTCGCTCCTCGCACCCGCGCGGTGTAACTGGGCCTTCTGGATCTTCTCCAGCCTCTGAAAGGGAAGTCACAACTTCAGGGGGAAATCGTAAAGACTGTGTCTTTTTCACATATGCATGCCGTACTATTGATTACTTTCCAGTTGGGTATATGGTAAGAACATGGGATTTAGATGGAATTGGGTTCCATTGTGAATTTTGTGACCTGAGACAAAATAATCTGTTTCTGTGAAGCTTGTTTTCTTCCTCTCTAAGGATGGTAAAACCTGCCTGAGCATAGGGTTTCTGTGAAATGCAAAAATAACAACATAGGTAAAGCGTCTGGTAATCAGTAGTCATCCTTCTTTCCATACCTACATGGTTTTACGTAGTGATTTTCATCCTGTGAGCTCAAAATCCATATTTTTAAAATCAGGAATAAGGTGGTATTTCATATTTTAAACAGATATAAGTCACTTACCATAAAACTCACTGTTTTTCAAGTGTGCAAGGTTTTTAGTATATTCACGGGGTTATACAACAATTCACCACTATCTAATTCCAAAAGGTTTTAATCCTCGAAGAAAACCCCACTCCCATTAGCAATCACACCCCACTCCCCTCTCCCCACAGTCCCTGGCAGTCCCTTGCCCACTTTCTATCTTCATGAATGTACCTAGACTGGATGTTTCATACAAGTGGAATCATACAACGTGTGGTCTTTTGTGTCTGGGTCTTCCCTTAGCTTATGTTATGTGCAAAGTACTGTGCTGGGCAATATGAGGAACAGAGGTCCAGAGGGGCCGAGTTCATGTGATGCAGGAATTTGGAAGCGGCCACCATTATTCCAGAGGGTGGGGTGCCGCTGTTCGAGGGAAGAGATCAGAGTCAGGCTCAGGGAGGGAGGAGGCTCTGGCAGGCCTGAAGGCACTGAACTTGGGCGTGCTGGGGCTGGTTGGAGCTTTCTAGCTGGAGGGACAGCGAGAAGAAAAAGGGAGCAAGGCTGTGTGTGAGAAGTAGAGAATGGTGAGCTGGGAGCGAGGGGAGCCGTGGAGAAGAGAGTGTAAGGGGAAGGTTAGACCGGAGTGTGGGAGAATCTCACGTGCCAGGCTGAGAGCGCATTTTGTCTTCGTTACAAGGGAAAAGAAGTGAGAGGCTTTCATTACAGCACTTCTAAATAGTTGTTGTTTTTTTCATTAGTAGTATTTTAACCCAAAGGATACTGGAATAGATTCATGGAATTCTCAGTTTTTCATAAAGCTTGGCTATCTTTAGGAAGAATAAATAAAACTGGCCCTTCGATGGCATGAGTGAACTTTACATGGCAAAGCGTTTATCTCAGCTCTGGAATGCTCAAGACCTAACTAGTGCCTCCTGTTAGTTCTCTCTCTGTGTTCTTTAATTCAGGGTCTCCCAGCCCTGGTGACAATTCACGGCCGTGGCACTCGAAACATTCTCCATCAGAATCTTGAGGCTTAAAGCCCAGGCACCTGGATTTTTTTATATTGTTATATAATTATTCTTAAAAGTGAAGAATAGCCCTGGCTGGCGTAGCTCAGTGGATTGAGCTCGGGCTGTGAACCAAAGCATCGCAGGTTCAATTCCCAGTCAGGGCACATGCCTGGGTTGCAGGCCACGGCCCCCAGTAATTGCACATTGATGTTTTTTCTCTCTCTCTCTTTCTCCTTCCCTTCCCTCTAAAAATAAATAAAATTTTTTTTAAAAAGTGAAGAATAAATTTTTACTGTAAGAACATATATCTGATTTTGGCCTCCACTTTGAATACCATAGCTTTCATGAATTCTCCGGACAAAATCCAGTACTCCCGAGTATCTAACGAAGGAACCCGGACCTGCTGTCGGAACAGCCGGGTCTGGAATGCATCCAGAGATGCTTAGGTTTGGGCTTCGGGTGTCCAGGGGCTCTCGCCTGGCGGGGCTGTGTTTCCGGTTACCCACCGGCTGAAAACACGAGCTGTTTCTGGTGCTCCAGCTCACACACCCCGGTCCTGGCAGGCTTCCACGGAGCAGGGACCGTCAAGAAACGAGCACAGAAAATAAAAGATGAACAAGAGCAAGTGGGTCTTACTTCTTCCAGGGCCTCGAGTTCCTCCTCCAGCTGCTGGCTCTCCTCCTTCACCGCCAGGAGGTAGTCCGTGACCGACTGGCGTGGCTGCAGCCCCTTCTCGAAGCGGTTGTACATCCCACTCCAGAACCTGGGTGGGGGTGGGGGAGGGCGCCATGACGCACTGTGTGCGTCGCGTCCTCGGGCCTCCTCAGGTGGCTTTAATTCCTCCGTCCCACGGACCTGACTGTACCCAAACGCCAATTCCAGGCTCAAAAAAGCCACTAACTTAAGGTAGTAACTGCATGTTGATGTCTTCTTGTGTTAATAGACTTCTTTTGGGGACAGTAAATTCATGAATTTGTATATATGGTACTGAATCAGAAGGCCTATAATTTCTAAAATTGAAATACTTCGTGTTACTAGTTTCTTTTTTCCTGTTTTTTTATTTTTAATAAAATGGCTGTTTTCAAGAAAATGTGTTAAATTAATGATTGTATTAACACTTATAATCTTTAAGCTGCAAAAGGAATCTTAAATTTGAAGATTTTAGCTTGTTTTTAGCACAGCCACCAAAAATTAACATTTGCATTTGCAATGAATCCTCCTTTTTTGCCTTACACAATAATACAAACTGGAATGCAAATGAGAATAAAAGTATTATCATAGGGATATTCCTAGATCCACACTTTACTTAGAAAAGTACTTTGAGGGCAGAGATAGAATCATCAGTCTATCCACAGTTCCAAGAACAGTGTTTGATCCTCCAAAATATATTTGTTGGCTGGCTACTAATAAGAAATTAATTACAGGACAATTGTTTGCAGTATGTCAACAGCTTTCAAAGCTACTGTTTTGCACAAAATATGGAGGCATTTTTTTAGTATGATGGAATTAACATTTCACTATAAAATTCTGGGGAAATGATTAACTTGAGATCATTAAAAACAAAAACAAATCAAGGAAGAAATCTATAGAGGAAGAAAAGCTTTAAAATGAGTGTTGAGCGTAAGGAGGGAGAAGGAATGTGGTGCCTCAGTTTATTCTGTACGTTTTCGTGCGGACCCCAGAGTCACGCTTCTGTATCCCACAAGCCCGGAGCAGAAGGCAAAGCACAAAATATACATGCTGGGTTCACACCTAGTAGAATCTGTAGGATGCCACCCTCCTCGCCTCATCCCAATATATACAGTCTTAGATAACTTATTTCCACGTGGAAATATTTCTACTCGGACTTGATTCAGCAGAGAAAGGGAGTAAACCAGGTCGTGACCACTAAACCTGTGAGTTCACGTTCACTTACAAGACACTTGCTTTATTCCGTCCATCTCTCCTTCCCTCCTTCCCCTCTCCTTCCCCACTCCTTCCCCTCTCCTTCCCCCCTCCTTCCCCTCTCCTTCCCCCCTCCTTCCCACCCTCTCTGTCACTATTAAATTGGAACTGACATTTTAAGACATCATTATTACAGAACATCACTTCTAAGATAGTTCCCTACTTAGGGGGAAAGTCAAGGGAGAGAAGACATCAGGGCAGATACTTATCATCCTCCTCTGGTGTATTTTGTGTCCAAAACTGCCTCAAGCCCAGAGTTTCCTATCCTCTGGCCTCCAGCAGGAATCAGTGCTGGGATCCAAGGTCACAACCACAGCCAGCAGGGTCTCAGGGGCTTACGTACTTGTACGTGAAGTTGCATGGCGCTGCGGGGAGGCGGAGGGCTCCCTGGGCCTGGCTGTGGTCGGCTCTGAAGAGGGGGTTCGCATAGTCGGCCCGGTTCTTCCACAGGTGAGCCCACAGAGAGTACGTTCGTTCCTGAATCCTGTGGCAAAGAAAGGAGGCCTGAAAAGGACCCGTCTTGGTTCTCAGAATATGTGATAGTAAAGCTGGAAAGGGACCAGTCATTGTTATCTGACCACCCTGTTGTGTGTGTGTGTTCACGGTGCAGCAGGAGAACGCGGACCTCAGCTCCTCTGTGCGCTGTGTTGGCTTCAGCAAGGCGCTGCTTCCTCCGGGGGTGCAGAAGACAACTGCTGTGTCATTTTGTTTTTATCCCCAAATAGTCACTAAATTTTGACTATTCGCCAGGTACTATTTAGGTGCTTCGTATGTTTTCTCATTTGATCCTCAGTGACTTCCTGTGAGATGTGTCTATTTTCAAGGTCAGGAAACTGAGGCTGCGGGAGATTGAACGGTTTCCTGAAGTCGCAGAGCTAGTGAGTGGGAGAGCGGGGATTCAAACCCACGCCAGCACCGCTAGACTGGCTGGTCTGTCGCTACAAAGCTCAGCTATCTAGGAGAACGGGTGAGCTCCAAGGATGCCCTCCGCTACTTTTAAATCATTTCCATTTATCAGTAATCGTACATGAAGTTCCCCAGAGTAAACAGACTACTATCCACTAGGGAAGTCATTTTCTCTCTTTTCAGACATTATAAAACTAGTGGAGTCCATTTTATTTCAACTGACCATTTCCAACATTAAATGTGACATTCTAAACTACGGTTAAAAATCATCTTCATTTTATGAAAACTTCAAAACTTCTTCCACCTGCAGTTCATAAATCACCTGGCTGTTTTTTAAGTTTTTTATTTTATTTTAGAGTCCACATTTCATCTACATTTCCCCTCCAAACACAGGCAATGCAGTTTTAATCTGAATAAAAGTGGGACCTGAGTTTTAAATTTGCTTTCTTTCCCAGTTGTATTTACAACTCTTACGAGAATATGCATGTGTCCACTAAAGACAGCTTTTTCCTTTTAAATGCAAAAGTCACTTTCTTTGACTCAAGAAGTTTCACTGTCACAGTGTCAGGTGTACCAGCCTGTCTGCAGGTGCCAGGGAGAAACAGGCGGGGTGGGGGGATGAACTGGCCCCTGTCTGTCGGTTGATTCGTTTATGAAATGGTGTCAGGAGAAAGAGAAAAACTTGAATCTGTCAGTCTAGGTGTGTGGCTAAAGTAAAGTCTTCAAACTGATGAAAGGCCATCTGAAGTCCCCAGTCACCAAATTATTTTAGAAAGAAATTAACTGGCAGAACACTCACTTGAGTTCTCGTCTCTCCTTTTGGCTGTTACACAGGAAGTTTCCAAACTGGCAGGAGTAGATGTGATGTTGGATGTGAGTCAGGAACCGCTCGTTGAACTCAAAGGCACAGGGGAATTGTCCCATTAACTGCCAGACACACTCAATGAACTGGTCGATCACCGGAGAGATCTCCTTGGGATCCCCATCGAGATTGCCATATCTGTAAAATAAAGTGTTAGAAGAGTTTTACGCCCTGTTTGTTTTTAAATGAGAAAGCTATAAATGCAAAAACAACCATAAAGCAACCCTAGTCCCTAGGTCAATCTGATAAATCCAAAACGCAAAGACTGGGAAAAATATAACTTTTAAAATTCCAATTTCGAGAGAAACTTCGCAGCGAAGGTTTGAGTAAAGAAGGGACATGTCCATGTTGTAGCCACAAAAGGAAGTGTTGGTGCTGGAGATGAAGTTAAAGGAAACTTCCCATGGAGAAAGAGCATTCTTTAATTCAAACTGTAAAAGCATATTAGAACTTTGGAAATACGAGTAAGTCTTCCACTTTATTTTCGTTGGTGTCTAGTGGGAGAATGTGAAGAAACACTGAAGCAACTTAAGAGCTTTTCGCTTGTGTGTTTCTTGGGGTGCGTCCCCCCACCCCAAGGATAAGTAAGAAAGACAACTTGAAGAATTGTGGTTTCCTTTCCCAAGTTTCTAGGAATATTTCTATTTCTAGAACAGTATTAAACTTGTCATATAATTTATTTCCAGGTGACCGCAGATTATAATACACCTTTAAATCTCTCATATCTTTGTTTTTCAAAAGCACATCAGAAGATCTTGAAAAAGTACTTTCAAGAGAATCAGAATTTAAATGAAGACTGCCTAGGCCCTTACACTGTTTTATTGATTTTAGAAAGAATACAAAACGGGTACCTTAGGGGCCATCAAGTATAACATAACAGAGAACCTCACCTCAAATGATAGATAATCAACTGGAGGAACAGAAATGAGCAAGGCTCTGTTTTAGGAGCTTCTCCAAGAGTGGAAACATTAGAAGTGTCTCACAGGTTTCGGTTCTACCCACCTAACAAATGGTAGCTGTAAAAAGGGTTGCTTATTATACTCCTGCCTCATACAACAGTCATCCAACTAGTCTCCAGCCACTTCCATAGTCCTTCTCTCTACAGGTATGTCCTTTATTATGGAGATTCTAACTGCCGAGCAGACATAGTCAGTAGCACCCCAAATCTGAAAGTAACTGATCTTGAGAAGGTTACTCAGTTGTCTGGGGGTTTTAATTCTCTCATTTGTAAAATAGAAACATTGTAAAATTTTTAAAAAATTATCAGAAAACCCTGGCTGGCATAGCTCAGTGGATTGAGCATGGGCTGGGAACCAAAGCATTGCAGGTTCGATTCCCAGTCAGGGCACATGCCTGGGTTGCAGGCCACGCCCCCAGCAACCTCACATTGATATTTCTCTCTCTCTCTCTCCCTCCCTTCCCTCTCTAAAAATAAATAAATAAAATCTTTTTAAAAATTATCAAAAAGAAAGAGAAACAAACTGTGGTTTCCTGAAAAAGTGATCATAAAACTAGACTTCCACAAAAAGCACAGGATAGATTCTAAATACAAAAACTGCAAAAACAGACATGGGCAATTCTGCAAACTTCAAGTTGATTTCAGGAGAACACAATGAAATGGTCAAAAATATCTATCAAAATATCTAAATTTTTAGCATGCTGCCTAAGCTCCAGCACCAAAGGACTTGAGTGCGCCAGCTGCAGCACTGATCATGTGCAGAGCAGAGAGCACAGGTGGGGCGTTCTCATCAATGACGGAATGATGCTGGTGTCTCCAAAGACAGTGGCTTCGGTTAGTGAGAGCCTGGTAGACGGCCAGGCAAGGAGTTGGGCTCGTTACCTGCATACACGTGTGCACTTCCTAACAACCCTTGCTGTAACCCAGGGAGATGAAAGGTGGTCCCATTTCACAGATGGGAGGCAGTGCTCGGAGGGGACAGATGCCCAAGGTCCAAACAGCTAGTGAATGCCACAGACGGGAACTGGAGCTGGAGCTGGATCTGCGTGGCTCCAGAGCCCCGGCCAATCTCACATGTCAGCTCTGACTCAAATGCCTCCGGACAACCCAACGTGACTCCCTTTGTGAGAGATCAGAGAAAACTGTTCCACAGGCATCTCACAACTGGCAGCTTAAAGTGAATGAATGTTTGCACTTCAAAAATGGTGTGATTTAGCAAATTTTTAAACATTAATTCTTACCACAAGTACTCAGAACTTCATTTATCTGTGATGCAACATAGACAACAACATTTTAACTTTCTGATTAAGACATGCAAAGACACTTTTTAAAAATGAAACTATTTCCCCCAATTAATTGAGAACAGATGTTTTTTTTAATCCTCAACTTTCAAAACAATAGATTTTAAAAATATTTACCTGTGATTAAACTTATGACCAAAGGAAATCCAGTCCTTTTCAATTAATACCTACATAAGAAAGAATATAAGTATCACGGAAGGAAGCAAACCAGAAAAATAAGAGACCACAACCAATGATGCTGAAGAATTCAGAGGTCCTTGGAGCAGGGGTCACCGTCCTCGGGTAACCTCACTCCTTATCCACCAGTACAGACATGTCTACGGGAACAGGAAGGTTGGAGTTCATCCACAGGAAGAATGGGAATGGGTGTATGCAAATGTTAACTACCACCCACTGAGTGCCTCCTATGAGGCCCTATTCTTACACAGCTCATTTCATTGCAGGAGGGGCATTATCAGTCTCACTTCACAGAAGGGAAAACTGAATAGGTCAGATCCTGCTTACATCCTCGCCCAAGAACCACACTGCTAGGAAGTGGTTTCCACCCTATAACCTGGCTCTGCACCAAAGCCTCTCTCTTAACCAACACATCCTGCTGCCCCAGTATAATATTCAATACCAACCCTTTTACAAGAAACATTAGGAATTTTTTTGGTGAACTTCAGAAGAATTATAAAACAATGAGGGTATATTAGGGGTTTCAGCCCTGCTTTGGAGTTAGGGGTGACAGGGGTTTATCACTTCAAATTGCCTTGACTTAAACCACACACACACACACACACACACACACACACACACACACACACACAGAAACCCATCAATGTCACCAATGCTCTTAATTGGCCAGAGGTTTCCCCTTAAAAAAAATGGGGCTGAAGTTTGCCCTCGACCACCCGCAAATGCAGTGGGGCAGAATCTGAAAGAGCCAGTCGCAGTAAAGGACAGTGTGTGCAGGAGACAGGCCCCGTGGTGGCCGTGTGACTCTGAATCCCTCCACCGTCCAGATGCGAATGCAGGGATCCAGCCCTCCTGACCTCTGCCCTGGGAAGGTCTGAAACGGGAGCGGCCTCTGGAGTCTCCGCTGTCGCAGGTCATTGGAAGTTCTCGGACACCTTGGAAAGGAGAAAGCCCGAGAGGACCCCTGCCTCTTCGCTCTTGTCCCCCGGTGCCAGCCGGGACTAGTTGATGAAGAAGATCTTCCCGCAGATACCCCAGCGGGCTCATCTACCATCAGGACCCACCCCCAGCATGGAGAAGGGACCCACTGAAGCACTTCCCACCAAATCGTGGTTCAAGAGGCAGGAACCAGGGGTCTCTCAACTGCCGGGGAGCCCTGCAGTCATTTTAAGAAAGTGGTTCAGCCTGGCCACAGCTTCGCCGTCCCAGACAACTGTGCAAATACTCTGCAGGTGAAAGCAGCACACTACGGTTCGACAGTTGAAAGGGGCGAGAGTGAAGAGGATGTACTCCTAATTTCAGCAAAGACCACAACAACATGGAAAATTTTAATGTTGTCACCCAGCGTTGTAAGGGACTACTTAAAACCTAAGAGCAGTAAGTGAAAACAGGTTTCCCTCTCAAACACTTTTTTGCATACTCAATATAGAAAGTTTTGTGGGCAAATTTTTGGGGGAAAGTATTTCCTATATTCATATCAAACTTGAGATGCCTATGATCAAATGCTGTGTAAAACTCACTATTTTATTAACCACCGAATAGATTTTATATTTGCCTCCAAATTCACATGAAATAGTATTAGTTTTTATTGATTCCAACATCTCAGAAATTCAGTCCTTTACTCCAAGCCTATGCCAGTTTTTTCCCCTTAATTCGTGTTGTTGAGCTAAGAGAAAAATAATGCTGATGAGGAAAAAAAAGCAAGTTGCCAATGGCTGCGAAGAGACAGGCCGGTGGCCTCCAGCGCCCGCGTGGGGAAGGGGCCCCACAGCCACACTCACCATAAAGCCCTTCAGGGTCCGGTAGTGTGGGTCCAGCAGGAGGCTGGCCACCGAGCACACCTGCGCAGTCCGGTCCCAGCCGTCGGAACAGTGGACAAGCACGCTTGCCCCTTCCTCTGCCACGGCCTGAAAAACAGGATCCGCAAAGAGTCAGCACGGAACAGCTACAAACACGAAACATTCCATCAGAACTAGGTTTGTGCTGTACCCGCAGAGACCAGAATACGTGTGTCCACCTAACTAGGGCACAGCTTTTCCTTCCCACATCCGGAAGCCACCCCTGTCACCACCTTGGCTAAGCCAATGTGCTACGTGATGTGCCCAAGCTGTGCAGACGTGTCTACGGGATGTGTCTCCTAGCCCACCTTCAACCCCTCGCCTCCTCTCTGGGCTCCCACCTGAAGCCTTTCCACTATGGGAAATTCTGGATCTACTGCTGGCCTCAGCCATTGTCAAAAACAAAAGACAAAAATCATAAATTGTGAAACGGCAATTAGAGATAAAAAGGATTAAGAGCCAAGTGATGGTCCAAGGCTGGGGAAAGAGGGCAAAAGATAAACGAGAGCAGCAAGTGCCTGCTAAGAAAAGAACTTCTGGCTGCTGCCGCAAATGCACATGCAAAATTTCAGCTGAGCATCTTGATGGGAAACATGTGGGGAAACGGAGATTTTGTCAGAGCGCTCGTCACTACCTGAGCTTCTACTGTCACTCATCTTCGGCCTCCCGCAGCAGAGAGTGAGCTCTGTGCGAGAAGAGGCTGGCTTACTCCGCACTGCATCCTCAGCACTCAGAAAAGTGTGGTGGACTAAATAAACACGTGTTGAACAAATGAATCATCTAATAAAGAAGTGTACACCATGTCATAAGAAAAGACATAGTTGTCTTTACGTATTGAACCTAAGGGGAATTGATAATAAAAATAAAAACCACCAAGCAACCAAATAGACAATGCATCCAAAAACAGTTTCTATGAAAAGAAAGTTGCAGCGAGATTCCTCCTCTGGCAAAAGGGAACCTGCCCGCCCCCCCCCCGCCCCGGGTTCTGGGATGTGGCTTTTGCTTGTGCCACCGTTCACAAGGAGGATTGTTCACTAAGACGAAAGCCTCAGGCTTCCGTCACTGGAGTGACTCACATCCGCATGTATGCTCCCATAGAAAATTCTTTCCTCCGTCGAGGGCCGTGCCTAACTGCAGAGTGTTCTGTGTATATTTTACCACTTGCCCACTGTGCTGACATACTACCAGCTGAGCACCGGCCTCTCGTTTGCAACATCCCATCTTCCGAGGGCGAACTTGATGGAGGTCTGCAACATACTCCCCAGCCCGTGCGGCACCGCCCAGCACAGGACAGCCGACGAGGAGGAGACGGGACCTCCACTCCGAAGTCGGAGCGTGCCGGTGGTCCACTCCTTCCCGTGTTTTCCCTGCCATCCCGTACCTTGGCGATGAAGATTCCCGCGTCCATGATGGCTTTGATGTGCCTCAACCAGCCCGAGTTCTCCAGTCCCCACAGGAAGTCACTCATGGAGGGAGATTTCAGTTCGCACACTGCAAGAGAAATCATGAGAGCCGAATAAAGACAACCTCGTTTTACATGTGATCCCAGCTGCAGGTGGCTTGTTAGTGAGTCCTTCACTCTAGTATTTTCTGGAAGACTTACATCTGGACAAGTGCCCAAGCTTTCTACACTTGATTCTATTCCACCATTTCAAGTAAGGCTCCTATGTGCTTTGGTTGTGGGGACTGCTGCATCTGTTTAGGTGTGTTGTATTTGTAAAGTTTAAACCCCAGCATTAATGAAAAGCACCGAAGGTTACCACGGTAACGGTCCAGCCGAGAAGATCTATTTACCCATTCAGTACCGCAGACGGGCTACTAAGGAGCGTGAGCTGAGAGTGCTGTGGAGGGGAAACAGCCACACAACAGACTCCAGTGCTTTCCCGACCAGAACGATCACACGGCCACGGGAGGTTGGGGTCACTGTGCAAACACAAGGCCGCCCTAGAAGTCTGAAACAGGAATGCTCGAACGCCTCTTGCCAGCGCCTCCACCCGCTGGGAGTGAAGTGCGTGAGCTCAGAAATGAGACCGTGGGCTTCGGAGCTGCTCCTAGGGCCTCAAGTTAGGGGCTTTCTTTTCCACTGAAAATGAAGAGAACCTAGATTCCCAAACATTTCTGTGTTTCTATGACTAAGGTGGGTGTGTAAACACCTGCACAACAGTAACAAGAAACTTAATCTCGGAAGCTTATCGTTTAGTGACCACAAAGCACGAAAAAGCTTCAGAACCAGGGTTCTGACTATGTACCACAAACAGTACATTCCAAATATATGTGTATGCATTTTATACCTATAAAACCCTCTGAGGAATCTTATAAGCCAGCCAATTAAAATTAAGTTCCATGGAATTTTGTCTAAGTGTATTTTATTGCCCTCTGAGATGCAGGGAGTAGGGACTCTTATTTCCCACCCTCAACCCTGTCGGTAATTAAAAATCGTGCGTCTTAAGTCCTCTTCCAACACTAAACTCCCAGAATCAACTCAGCTAACTCGCCCAAGCTTCGTGCATTGGGAATACGTAGTGTGCGTTAGTGACCATACTTAGTCTCTCGGATGCCCTTCCCTAAAATACGCAGATAACAGGGTTCATGCACACTTCCTGCAACACAGTCACCACCCCAAAAAAGGGCAAGGACTACATTCTGAGTCACAGACGACAGCAGTGATGATGAAGGAAATGACACCGACATTCCCAGCCCAAGGCGGCACTTAAGAAAACCACGTTAAGAATGTGTCTAGGCAAGAGTCCAAATGCTTCCCTGCAAACACCCGCCCTGAGCGGGAAGCACAGCGCAGTGACCCAGGGAGAGTCGGATAACGGAGTTGTCTCTGGCACAGCTCCGGCTCACGGCACCGTCCCTCTGTCCGAGGTGACAGTGCTGCCCCTTCCCACCGTGGCCGGCGGGCGGGCGGGCAAGCCCTGTCCTTATCAGGCAAAGAACAAGCCAGCCAGCCCAGGGAAGGATGCTGGGCTGCAGCCCAAGGACGAGCAGACAGCCTGAGGCGCGGACTCCGCCGCTCCATTGCTCAGCCCTGTGCGTGCCCAAGGCACTCAGCAGCAGCAGGTGGAGTGTTTCCAAGAAACCAATTAAACACATAAAAAAAATTAAACAATAATGTAACAGCCACTCAGACTGGCCGCAATTGCTTCAGATGAAAGAAAAAAGAAAGAGAAAGAAGAAAGGCAAGTGAAAGAAAAAGACATTACTAATAAATTCCATGTTTCCACGCCATCTTGCTGCTTCAAGTTTGTTAACACTCCCAAGCAGGTTACTGCCCCTTCACTGTTTAGGCCCTAGCTGTGTGAGCTCGGACAAGTTACTTGGCCTCTCTGTGCCTCAGTGTCTTCGGCTGTAAAGCAGGGATAATAAAAGCTCCTATATCAAAGGGTGGTTTTATATGCTAGCCCTCATTACTATTGGTATCTTCAAGTAATTTTCTGTTGTTTTTATATATATTAATTTAACTATATCACACCATACAGCCTTTGGCAACTTGGGTTTTTTGCATTCAAGGTTTTGTTTTTGAGACATCCATATGATGTAATTTCATTCGTTTAACAACCGTGTAATATTTCTCTCCAGGAACATAGATTATTGGCCGTCCCTCTACTGCTGGGAGCTGTTTCCGCTTTTTCCATATTTACTAACAGGGCAACAAAAACCATCTGTCTGCAATGTCCTGTGGCAAATTCCCTGTACACACACGCGCTTCTGTCACTGAAATGGGCTGGTTCATAGGGTCCCTGCGTCTTCCCCTCTGCCCACTGTCCACCACTTGCCAAAGGGGCTGCTCCAGTTCACATCCGCCCCCGCAGCGCAGGCAAATCCCTCCCCCCCACATCCTACCTAACACCTGGTATCGCTGATGCTTTCAGTTTTCCCCCTCTTATTTCTCTAAGGATATCTGTGCCAGTTTGGGATTTGTTTTCCTTTCTTCTACTCTCTGAACGCATCTGTTATTCTCAAGATTCCTTATGTTTGCTTGTCTGTGCTCATGCATGCACGTGGTCTTTGTCCTCCATCGCGGGCTTTCCTCACATCTCTGCTCATCGGGTGCTCTCACAGGTGACTATGAGGCCCCAGCAGGTGGCGGAAGGTGCTGCATGCACAAACAGGCTTTCTTAGGCTGGGGAGAGGCAGGGGGATTTGGCCAGTCTGACCCCCAGGTCTGAGAGTCCTTTCTCCTGAATGGTTGGAGGACCCAGGCAACGTTTACTTGCTCCTTGCTCCCTGTGGGCTGGTAGTCCCTGTCCGCCTCTTCCAGCTTCGCTGGTCTCGCTGAGCCTCTCCCGCCCTCCTTTCCAGGAACTTCGTCACTCTCTTCTCCTGCGAGCTTGGGGGAAGAGCCTCCACGAGGCACGCAGGTGGGGAGGAGTCTAAGGGACACTCAGCCGGGCCTCCCGCTCAGAGCACCTGCTGCCTCTTGCGCCAGATCCTGCCGCAGCCCTGCAGGTCCACTGGGGATGCGTTGGGCTTTCTCACCTGTCCTCACGCATCAGCTTCTGTCACCTGCTGGCTAGTTCTTAGTCAATACTCATCCACCTGTTCCCAGCTTTAAATTTTTTGTTGCAGGCACCTCTTCTCCCATTCTCTTGCTCTTTTGTATTTTGGCTTTTTTTTTTTCCCACTTCATTACCATGTGGTGGGGGCAGGGGGATGCATCAGCATGTCGCTGACACACAGACAAGAGATCAGGTCTGGGGACTTGTGCGGGGCAGGAGTGGGAACGGAGACCCCCTGCGTCAAACTGAGCCTCTTAAACAAAGGCACCCGTGGCTTCTCGGCCCCCGGGGCACGCACTCCAGAGTCGGGTCCTCCAGCGCTCACGGTCCAGCTCGGCCCCTGCCCAACACCGCACCCCAGGCCAGGCCCTGAACCCCGATTTCCTCCAGAGTCAAATGGGGATAAAGCACCTTCCTCCAACAGTTGCTGATGGGGGAAATGAGAGGACACATACAAACTGTGCTGGCACACAGCAGAATGTGAAACATGGTCGCTCAGCTTCACATTTTATTATGATTTGACCTTCCAGCACGGCTTCTGTCCCGAGAGGCGGGAGGTGTCAGACTCACTCGAACCCGTGAAAGCCGAGGCGCCGGGCAGTTAAAACACATGGTGGTCACGGGCTGGAGAGCACAAGTCTTCTGACAGACGAGGCTACCGCGTTGGCCACCACGCCGTGGCAACGCCGATGGACTTGACTAGAAACGACAACAAAACTTGAAGAGTGCTTACCAGATGCCAGACACTCTTCCCAGTGCTATGTATATATGAATGACATCTTTTCTTCCTTTTTTCCTGGAGAAACATCAATATGTGGTTGCCTCTCATGCATCCCCTCCTGGGGACCTGGCCCGAAACCCAGGCATTTGTCCTGACTGGGAATCGAACTGACAACCCTTTGGTCCGCAGGCTGGCGCTCCGTCCACCGAGCCACACCAGCCAGGGCTCATATATAACATCTTCTTAATCTTCCTCACAATCCCATGAAGAAGGTGCTATTATTACCCTCACAGTGTAAGAGCAGAAACCAGTGCGAAGAGAAGCAGCCAGTACAAGGCCACACATGAGCGGCAGCGAGACTGGGGTCTGGTCCGGCTCCAGAGTTCGTGCTGTTCGGCCATGCCTCTCGGGCTCAGGTGTGTCGTCCTCGTGATTCCCACGTGGGCCCATCCAAACACTCCCTGACTCCCCCCACTGCCAGCTTCAAGGCTGTGCGTTTTATCGCTTTATCACCAGAACTGCACAGTCCAAGGAGCACCTGAGGTGCGGTAAGTCTGAAGTGAGATGAAGGATACCTCAAATTTCAGACTCAGCATGAAAAAAAAACAGAATGTAGAACGTCTCACCGATAGATTTTTTGTTTTTGTTTTTAAATACTGGTTACACATTGGAGCCATATAATTTTGGATATACCGGGTTAAATACAGTGTATTATTAATTCACCCACTTCTTTGGACTTTATTTACTGTGGCCACTAAGAAATTTAAAGTCACCAAGGGTGCCCGCACTTGTGAGTTCCATAATTCCACGGGGCGGCCCGATTTAGATTGCTCCAGGAAGACCAGCCCGATGAGTCTTCAGACCTTCGGGCACACGTCCCCCTACACGTCCCCTACCCTCTCGGGCACCCTGGAATACTGTGTCACAGGATGAAGGTGTGGGAAAGGGTGCACTTGTCTTTTGTAAGGTGGTGAGGGGGTGATTAGGAAGGGGAGGGGCCAAGGACAGCTGGCTCCTGGACTGAGGCGCATGCTCAGGCAGGTTGCCATTCAGGGAGGAATTGACTAGAAGTCCGTGCTCCCGCAGCAGATTCCCAAAAGGCCATGGGTCCAGATCTGCCTCTGCTGTGTCCCTGAGGGGCTGGACCCCAAAGTCCTGGACCCCAAAGTCCAGGACTTTGGGTCAGGGCGAGTGCACGCAGGCTGAAGACAGACCTCGGAATCTACCAACCTCCAGTTAACACTATGCAACCCGGACTTCCCAGCTGCTGGGGATCTACGGCCCAGCAGTACCGCAGGGACCCTCTGAGGGGCAGGCTCGCCCCTGCCTGTGCACACAGCCCAGCGGGAGGCCCGAGAAGTTCCAGCACCTTCTGTGAGCTCTGGCCACTCCCTGGGTGCCTGCTGTTTGGTCTTTCAGCATAACCCCAAGCCTTGACCCAAAGTCCTGGACTTAATCCTAAAGTATATACATTCCACCACGTACAGTCCACCAGGACCCCAAGGACTCCTTCCAACCCTCCAAGGAGAAGGCTCTCTTGCAAACAGTCTTGTTTCACTAAATCAGCCACACTTTCCAGTTGTTATGGTAGGGCTTAGGGTGAGTCGGCATTCTCGTTTATTTCAAAAAAGGCTGGGGAGCCAGAGGGATAGCTTGGCATCTACACTCTTAGCCCAAGAACAAATGATCCTGTTCACCTTTCCTTCCCCACAAGGCAGGGAAACGACAGCAAGTTATAAATAAAGACACCACAGGCTTGCCGCCTAGCCCAGAGGCGGCTGGGCCAAAGGCAGGACAGGAACTGTGGCTCAGAGAACAGGCCCCGAGATGTCCCGCTGCCAGGGACCCTGTTCCAGCGCGCCGTGCGGCACGGGACGAGCCGGTCCCTGTCTTCCCACGCTGGGAGTGGCTCCGTGAGCAGCCTGCCTGCTTTCAGGAACACGAACACTGTGGACACGAAGTACCAGAACCTCCCCAGGCTCCCAAGCCAGGCCGCCGCAGAGGGCGCCCCCACCCCAGGTAGGTGTGGAGCGGGGTGTGAAAACCAAACAGCTCCACAGATGATTGACACCAGGGGCAGAAGGGGGCACCCTGGGGACTGGAACAGTTAGTGCCCAAGTGTTTACACATAAAACTGGCGGGTTTGTTTGGATAAACTCGGGATAAGGCAGAAATACTGATTTGTTCACTCCTGTTGCCAAACCCGAACCAATATTTACAAACGGTTTTGCTGAACGAAGTGCGTTTCGGCGGACATCAGAGGCTGCGCCGCCCAGTGCAGAGAGCCGTGCTAACCGCCCAGGAGCTGACCGCCCAGGCCCGATAGCACTGGTTTTACAGAACGGGACGACTGATCCCTTGAATATATCTATAAATAGCACTAAAATATATATAAATATAACTAAGGAAACTGAGGAAATGTAAAATTCACTTGCAAGAAATAAACCTCAGGTGGTCCTCCTTAGGTATTTCCTGTACTCATGTCACTCCTTCCCGTGTGGGTGTTGGGTGGGTGACAGACGGGTGCAGGGACCATCTCTGTTTGAACCCTGGGGGCTTTTTGGGGTCTTCCTTGACCCCTAAGCGCTGAAGTTGAAATGTGCAAGGCCCTCCCTTCATTCCCAGACCAGACGCCCAGCTGAGCTCTGCTGAGGGAAGATCTGTCCCTTCCACATTTTGGAATCAAGCCTCATGCAATGGTCTACAAAGAACTGGCCACATGATAATAATCTCCCCTCAGTGAACGCCCTAGCAGGCAAACCATTCAAAGAGTGCTTAGTCACGGCCCGAACACTGGAAGTGCTGGGTGGCCAAGCCTGTGTCCTGCCCCGCCCTCTCCAGGCCCGCCCCGGAGACAGAGAAGAGCACTTCGAGCCCGTGGTGAATGGTGTTCAGTTCATTAACATCAGTGGCGCTCTGGTCCCCATGCTTCCCAGCCGACATGGACCCCTCCACAGAGGACTGCCCCTTACCAGGAGACACCTGCATGTCAGCTGCTCCACAGGGCACCTGCGAGGGTGGCAGCCACCCTTTACAACAGTGCCACCTTCGTTCAGAATACTATTTTCTGTCATCTCTACACAATCATGCCACGAAGGCAGTTTTTGCATAACCTTGCTTTCTTTTGAAGAACTTGATAATATAAGATGGTGAGGTGCAATAGGCCCAAATTCTGTATGCTCCCATCTGCAGCAGATACAACCATCTCAATGTATACAGGAGGGAAGGGTGCAGACGAGGGTGGCCCGGCCAGCACACGGTGACAGCAATCTGGCTCCCCAGACTCCAATGTCCATATTAGTGTCAGTGGAAATGGAGTCAGTACACCAAGCAAGCCAGGGTGAACACGGACTCAGCTGAAGGCAGCCGGGCTTAAGGAATGATAAGGTCTGAACGGGAAACTTAAAGCAAGCAAAAAGAGGACATCCAGACTGGGAGAAAGTGTTGAGAGTCCAGGGAGTCGGGTGGGTACAAAACATCCATGGCAGCCACTGGAGAGAAGGCCCAGGAATCATGGAAGATTAAGATGTTGGCAGCGGCTACTTGGCGTGGGGCAAGGAGCAGCTCTCGCAGAGGGCACAGCGGGAGCAGCAGGTGGGGGCTCCTTCCTCGCTCACATCATCAGCTGGAAGGCTGCCAGGTCAACACACTCGCCAAATCTCAGGTTCTGTTGTCACTGGCAAACAAGTCCTAAATTGCTAAATCCCGAGCATCGCCTTCTGGAAGAACAGCTCACCTTGTCACTAAGATTGATCACGTCTATCTTTAGTTACAAGGGACACACTTTCTCCTACAAGCACTCCTTTCGTGAATGTCCCAGCTATCCAAAACTAGCCGTCATGGTTAACAAAACATAAAACAATCATTCGGAGGGTGTACATTTTCACATTAATCTTTGAATGGTCTCAGCGGACATCAAGATAAAGCAGAATTGGAATAAAAATAGCCAGCTTTCTCATTCAGTCACTTTGTTGCCTCTTGTCCCCTCCTCTGATATCCAGCTAAAACAGTCAACCGCCCCACTGGCCCTCCGTGGTGTCACTCATTAGCAAGCACCGCCTTCTTTTCCCCTGCCCTGATCATTGCTCTATGTCAAACCCAGTTACCTCACTTTGCATGAATGAATGTAGCAGTTTTCTACCCAATGCCTAGTCTACAGACTCTCAGGAACCGTTCGAGAGGATCAGATGAATGTCTGGAATAACTAGAGTAGCTCCTAGTTACTCTGCTCTCCCTATAAGCAGGGATTGTGCCTGGAACTGCACATGAATTATCTACCACACGGGGTGTTCCTCACTCCCCATTTTCGGGCTGGAAAGCATGGTTTAAAGAGATTTACTAAGTCATCCATGGTTACACAGCCAGTGAACAGTCGAGCTGGAATCTGTCCACAGCACACGCACCAAAAGGGTCACGCTCTTTCCTCTGTCCCTTGGTGCTTCAGATATTACGGTCGTAATTTGCTGATAACATCCAGCCCCTGTCAGCCACGTGCTACATCTCCTTACAATAACACAGAGAGCAAAGTGCACACTATCCGTTCATTTCTTTCCTAGAAAAACCACGAATTGGTAACTTTCCTATTAAAAAAACCAGTGAAGGCTGGTAGGAGAGACCCGTTGATCTAGCAGAACACACAGTAAAAAAGCCTTATAACTGTTATTGGTCTGTGAAGCTACCCAGGTCCACTCAAAAGGATAAGTGGGTTTTCTGCATGGACACCCATGCCACGTGGCCAAAGTGTCAGGGCAATGACCAGATTTTCAGCCAAGTCTCATTGGCTGACTCATCTAACAGGTCAGTGATCCGAGGGAATCAACAATGGCAAAAAGTCAAAATATAGAGAACTCGAAAAAGATCAACCTGTAGATAGCCTTTTTATTAGCTCATGTGCAGTAGAATCTCATAGTACACATTTGTAGACAATGTGATAGGAAAAACTTTAAAATGACAAACTTAAATAGGAATTTCCTGTAACGGGTTGAACTCCTCCATTTCTTCCTGGTGGAATGCGCCGTCACCTCACACAGACGAGAGGAGGGAGAGAGTACCAGACAGAAAAGGTACGTGAACTGACAGCCACACCTGAGCGAGCTCTCCGAGCAGAGAGAAATACGGCATGGAAACCTTGCAGCTGGTTGTGCGAGGGACTGTTCCCTTCCGGACCTTGTTGCATCCAAGACACCTTGGCAGGGAGACCAGAGCAAGGAGCTGGAGGACCATCCCACCCCCCTACCGGGGAGCCCCCCTCGACAGACTCGAGGCTGTCTGCCTCCTGCTACCCGTTCCACATCCAATGAACGTTCTGGACAGTCAGGGCTCAGACCCTGCACACAGAAGCACAGATCAGACAGGACCGCTGGGGCCGCAGACTTTCTCCAAGGCCAGTGCCCACAATCCCAGGGGACAGGAAAAAAGTGGCTCCAGTTTGGGGCCTGCTAAAGGATTGCAATCTGTCCACCGGATCTGCCTGCCCCCTTCTCTGCAGGACTGCCCACGTCGCCGAACAGACACTGGGCTTTTGTGCTTGAGCTGGGGGGCCACTCCCCTCTGATCGCCTGCAGGCTGAGGACTGTGTCTCTGCAGAACAGTGTGGGGAGGAAATGCCCCCCACCCCCGCCGCCGGGCCTGCCTCATGGTTTATTTCATTAGTTTTCATGAGCTTGTTGTGCCGAGTGGATGCGGACCGTGTCACCGGGCAAGCACTTCCATGCCTCGGACATTGTGCGTCTTAATTCCTTAATAAAGGAATTAAGGAGAACCGCCCGGAAGAAGGCCCGGGGCCCACCCAATAGTTGCCTGGCTGAATTAACGTACAGCCCACGCACTCATCCGTCGTATTCAGTGCTCATCGTACAGAACAGCACTGCTTCCCAAGAGAAAGCATAAAGCATCTCCCGTGGGAAGCACTTTACGGTTTGCAAGGAAACTTTCTAGTGAGGCTGTGGGTTGGACAGAGTTGACATATGGCTTCCCTCGTCTTACAAACACGGGAAGTGACATTTGTTTACGCTCACGCAGAGACCAAGGCGAGAACCCAAACGCAGATTCAGACACTTAGATCAACGAGCCTTCACCCAGCCCCTACCCAGCAAGTTCGCACAGCCTGAGAGTAAAGAACGTGGCGTCTGGATTCATACTGATCAGGTAAAAATCCTGCCTCTACCGCTTATTGTTGTGAGCTTGCACAAGTTTCTTAGCCCCTCTGCCTCAGTTTCCTCATCTGTAAAATGGGAACATTAAGACTAGCTACACCGTGATTGCAATGAAGACTGGAAAAATATATCTGAAAACATTAAACAGTGTTTATGTTGATGAGATGATAAAGACATCTTAAAATATTAGGACAGATTAACCACTAGATCACTCTGTTACTGCGACATTACCACGCAGGGCAGTCGTTTCCGAACCTGTACCACATCCAAACAGCGAGTCAGCGAGGACCACCGGAACACGATGGGAGGTCCTAGGCTCAGATTCCGGTCCGTCATGTCCTATTGGGAAGGAGGTGTCAGTGTCACACACCAGACTCTGTGCCCAGAGAGAGGCAGCCGGGAAGAAGTAACCTGCCGTGTGCGGACAGCGTGTGGGCGTCCGCAGCCTCCAGGAACTACAGGTGGCCCCCAGCCGACAGCCGCCAAAGCTCAGGGCCCTCGGCTGCATTCTGCCAGCGTCCCGAACGGGCCTGGAAGCAGATGCCTCCCCGTCCGAGCATCCAGATGACAACGCCGCCCGGGCGACACCTTCACGGCAGCCAGGTGAGGCCCTGGGCAGAGGGCCCCTGGGCTCGCATGTCCACAGGAGACATGCCTGACTCCCAGAGGCTGGGAGGCAACATGTACTTTTTTTAATGTGTGTTACACCAACCACAGAGAATATTTTATAAATAAAGGAGGGAAAAGGAAAGCATGGCCCAGTCATCCTTCCGTGCTAATTCCGTTATTTTCCTGGGCTTTCTCTCCCAGTCTTTCTTCATAAACATGACTTACCGGATAGGAAATCACAGTACTTGTACCATTTCAACCTGAATTTTTCACTTACATCATAGGCATGTTAGAATATATACATGTTAGAATATATACATGTATCTTCACATTTATAATGTCTAACGGATGTAAAATTTTCTATCAAGAGATGGAGCAAAATTATCTCATCAGTTTACTATTATTGGACATTCCTGTGGCTCCCAAAATTCTACTATTATAAATAAAGTACTACCATCAAAATAGGCATGTTGTGTCTTTCTATTTTAAAACAATATTTTGGATCCGTCCCTCAGGGGTAATAATCTGGTAAAAATATACCATGTTTCTCTAAACAAAATATGTTTCTTTAAGCCAATTCACGATATCAGATATATTTGAAGTTTTATCACATTCTTTTCAGTATTAGACATTGTACTTTTTAAAACTAAGTAGAAAATGATATCTTGAAGTTTCAATTTCCATTTTTTAAATGACCTGAGCAAGTTTAAATGTTTCCCTATGCGTTTATTTGTTTCAACTTACTGCTTCCTCTTTTCGAAATGGTCTTAAACTGAGTTGTGTCACTTCTCTGAGACTCGGTTTCTTCACGTGTGAAGTGCAGACACTGCCTCCCACTGCACATTATGGTTGTGCAAATCAAACACAACCCTGTAAGTGAAAACAGCAGCACACCTGGCACACAGCGGTGGCTCAAGTTCAGTTCGATGAGTGAGTCAGTGCATACGCGGTCAGTTACAGACAGCAACACGGTGGCCAACAACGTGAGCCGGATGCTCATGCAGGATCCAGGTAGGAAGCTCGGGGGGCGGGGGGAGAAGTGCAGTTGTCTAGGCAACCCCCCAAGATGGAGCGTGTGGACTGAAAAAGGAGGACGATGCCACAGTCCTTACGTCTTTCCCGCAAACACCTGCCTGCCTTGAAAACAGCGTTACAAAGAGGCATGGAGAGTAGCACCATGCCCACGAGGTGAGATGTGGAATAATTCTATGCACAGCCCGCCCTCCCTCTCGGCGACTTCCTCCTGACACCGAGGACGCCCTAGGAGAGGTTTATCCACATCCGGTGATAATGACTTTCTCAGCCTTGGAAAGAGCCCGTTCCAGGCTCTCCTACTGACTGTTCTGAGAAAGAAAGAAAAAAGGATAGGGCATCCTTTTTTTTTCCTCTTTTATTTTAAGGGGAAAACCATGTACAAGATGAAAAGGAGGCTAGTGCAGAAAGTACTCAATAAATTACAAACTTTCTGCATTCCTAGAAGGCATCGTTAACATTTCATTGGGGGGTATCAATGCCACAAAACTGTTTGGTTTAGAGCTCCTAAGTCCAACGTCAGATGCACCCAGCTCCAGGAAGGACTCGTGCAGCGTGCAGGACACACACTTGGCCGTGGACTTCAGCGTCTGATGCAAGAGCCCACAGCCCCTGCTCACAGACAGGGCTACATGCAGCCAGGATTACTCTCCGTCACTCAGAGTCGATTCTGATAATACCAATAACAGTGGCGGGAAAGAAGTGAAGAAGATAATCGTGAGTGAAACGCACTGTTTCTCTTCCTACCGAGGGACCGGCGGCAAAAGCTCTGGGTGCCAAGGACAGCACTGGGAGAAGGAACGGCCTGGAAGCTGGCCCTGATTGCGTCACCTCATCAGCCGAGGCTGTGCGGTGGTTTATCATTTACTCGGCCAAAACAGATAGTCAAACATTCGTCAAGTCCCCTGAAAGGCATCCAGGGAGATGTCCTTGCCCACTGCGGTGACACAAAGCTGGAAACGCAATGCAGCGCTGCGGTCCCTGATGAAACCGAGACGAGACCGGCCTCCAGAACTCGGTCAGCACGCACGTCCTGCAGAGGTAAAGAGTCAGACCCTGCGCGCAGGGGCAGGAGAGACGGTTCCTAATCAGAAACCACATAAATGCTCATTCAAAAAGGACAGCCCAAGTGATGTGTTAGAGGCACTCTGAGGAACTACTTTCTGCAGAGAAGAAAATATGAGTTCTCCAAAGTCGGCTGATTAAATGACTAAGTGAAAACTATAAAGAATCACAGCCTCAGTGATTCTGACAATGATGAACACTCGTCACAGTAAAGTGAGACAACCCTCTCAATGGCGGGACCAAGCAAGGCCAAGTTTTTTGCACCTTAAAGCGCAGGGACAGCCGAACTGCCTGTGACCACCTCCAGAGAGCTGAGAAGCACCAACAGTGACGCCCAGGCATTGTCACTGTGATCTGACACGGGGCGAATTTCCCGTGGGAGTCAGACGCAGGCGGCTGTGGGGCCATGCTGTTTTCAGATGCAGGAAGAGATTTCTGCTAGCTGTTCAAATGCTCTGTGTTACAGTGTTTGCAACCAGGAGCATCAAACTGTAGATTCACAGCTGGCAGGAAGGGCCCATGGAAATCGTGAGTCCAACCCTCTCCTGTGACAGCAGGTAACAGGGCCCCAGGGAAGGGAGCTGAGGGTCTGAAGTTTCCCAGTGACTGAGGTGCTGCAAGGAGTCCAGGAGAGAGGATGGAACTTAGGCCTGTCTGCGTCACTCCACAAGTCTGCCCAGCCCCATCATTGAGCTCTCACTGTACCCCATTGCTCTGGTGAAGCAGAGAACCACCTAAGTTACTGGGAGCAGATGTGTACCCTGGAAAACACTCATCAGCGCTATCTTTGTCCCTCTTCATTCCAGACCGACCCCACGTGCCCTGTCCAGACAGCCACTGCCCTGGCACTCAGGGCCCCCTCTCCCCCAAGGGCAAGTGCAGCCTATGCAGTCTCCCCAGGTCCCCAGGACACAAATCCTCCTCTTTCTCTTCCGATCCAGTCCCCATGAGCACCAGGAGTGGTGGCCTGTGGCAACAGACTCCTTCCCGGGCCTTTACAATCACGAAGAGCACAAGCAAGTAAGAGTCAATCAAGCCGGCTTTGCATGAAATGCAAAATCTCTGCTAATCAGTTTATGGCTTGTCTGGCCCCGTGAATGATTCTTTTATGTCCCATAATCCATCACTGTCACTTCCTTTACTGTACGGCGGTCTCTGAGCGTTCCGGGTGCATGTGGCTGTGGGTGAGTGGTGGAGGGGGGCGGTTCAGCTGGGGGAGCAGCACCGGGGTGCTGCTGTTTAGCCACTGGGATGCGGTTTATGGACCTCATCTCCCTACAAGAGCAGTGGGCTGTTGCTTTAACGGTCGGGTTGCTTTACGTGAATCAAGCTAATGTTAGGAGGGAGGAAAAAATATCCCCGTGTGCTTCTCTCTTAGATGTTAAGTACCACCGGAAAATGCCGGACTGCTAACCAAGTCACAGTGGCACAAAAAAATACGAGAAAGGCCGTTACATGTTTCAAGGGTCACCACAATATGACATTCTTCCCAACTTATCCTACCTATGTAAACGGCATTGTTGTAAAAACACAATTTTAACATCAAAAGGCTATCGTATCTCACTTTGGCATGCAAACGGTTCACGGCGTAGTTTTAATGCTGAGCACAGGAAATGGGATACCTTCCAGCATCTTCTGCAGACTGTTCCTCATGACATGGATGTTCTCTATCCCGATGAACTGGAACTTGATGTTGGAGTAATTGTCTTCGTTCTCGTAGCCTTTCCCGGCAGCACGGTTGGCCATGGCGTTGAGCTGCAGCGGTCGGCAAAACAGAACAGTCACCGATTGTATCCAGCACCAGAACACTTCCTGCCTATCCCTAAAAACATCCAAGGTCACGTGCAGAAAGGTAACATTTCACACCACAGCAGCACTGTGCTGAGCGGCGTAGTTCCAGACACACGCGCTGAGCTCGTGTGTTCAGCAACAGGAATCTGTTGACCTGGAGCACATTTCCTGATCTGGGGAGAACCATCCTATGGATAAACCCTTTGGAGACGCCTCGCACTGTTAGTTCCCCGTCACAGGTGACAAAATATGACAGAGCCGACATGCCCCAGTTCAGTACCACACATTACAACCCACAGGCTGGCAGAGAAGCCTCAGCAGCTGTCAATGTGAAGCTCTGTGGGTCAAATTACCACACTTTCCTGGATCATGCTGCCCTTGCGCACATCAGAAAGAAAGGAATGAATGCATCCCTCCCATTCGCCTACAAGAATCCCGCAGACATGCAGCGAGACCTTGAGCAGGAAGCACTGAACACCACGAGGAGAGGGCGTCAGACGCCAGGCCTCCAAAGGCATGTCCTCCAGCCCCTTATTTCAGTCGGGAGACCTGATCCTAGGAAGGCTGTGGTCGCTTTCATTCCCATAATTTTGTACCTGAGAAGTGGGGGTTTCCTAGTGCAAACTGGGCTCAACGATGATGGATTTTGCGGAAATGTATTAAATACAGACTTTGGCCCTAGTCTCGTGTAACTAAAATCAAGACGGGGACAAGACTGGCCTTAGCTCGGAAGTACACAGATTTTTAGAATACTCGCTGTTGGGCGGAGGGGCCACAATGCCGTGTTCTACCCCATCTAGCACACGGCGTTTACTGGCCATTCTCCTCCGCTGCCCACAAAGCTCAGGGGGTTGTCCTGGGCCGAGAACTGACCGCAGGGCCTGGCCACCAGAAAAAAGCATCTGCTTTTAGGACCTTAATGCAGTACTGAGAGGATATTAATAAATACTTCTCAAATAGCTCACTGTAAAAAGCCAAGTTAAAAAGGTACATATTCTTTGACCCATATCTCCTTGTGAGAATTTGACTCAATTAAAAGTACCAACGCACAGAAGATAGACGCCCAAGAATGTTTATCGCAAATTACTTGTATAACGGTAAAAAGCTGAAAACCTATGAGTATCTCCACAGGGCAGGGGCTGGATGAATTATTGTAAATTCATGCCCTGACTACTAACAGGACCGAGGAAAATGTAAATTATCTATCTAATCTGTCTATTGACACAGACAGACAGACTTGAATTGGCCCACGACATGTGAAGTGAAAAGGCTAAGCCACAAAATAATATTCTACAATTACCCTACCTTTTGTAAAACAAACCAACCTACAGACAAGTGTTTACGTCTAGGCGTGTTTGAGTGAGCACAGTAAGAATATCTGAAGCCTACAGCAATCTGGCAAAAGCGCCACCAGAACAAGAGAGGCGGCAAGTGACAGGGGGCACTGTCAGAACCACTTCAGAGTCTCCTGTGTTCCTTGTTACACAGAAGATACATTAGGTTTGTAATACAAATAACAGAAGTGAAACATTAGCCAAACAGCCACAAAGGGCCCGCTCCATGATTCAGCTCATGTGAGGTCAGCTGGGCCACATTAGCCCTTCACACTTCTTTCCAGTTTATACAAGATTGTCTCCTTTCTCCCGGGCAGGCGTGGCTCAGTGGATTGGGTGCCAGCCTGCGAACCAAAGGCTCATGGGTTTGATTCCCAGTCAGGGCACATGCCTGGGTTACAGGCCAGGTGCCCAGTAGAGGGTACAGGAGAGGCAACCACATATTGATGTTTCTCTCCCTCTTTCTCCCTCCCCTCTCTCTAAAAATAAAAAAAATAAAAGATCTGGCCTTAATCAAGAAAAGATATTAAAATAATGTTATTTTAAGACAACTTACATTCATGCCTTATAATTTTTTAATATTTTAAGGGGAAAAACTTTCTACAATTACCTTTAGACATTGTTGTTAAGAAATTTACTACTATAAACTATTACTGCTTTGTATAATTATTTTTCAAAACTATTGGCTTCTCATGTACAACAAGCTCATAAAATAGGATAATTATTGGGATCAGTGTAAGCATCCTCCTGCTACATGAACCTTAGCTTTATTCTCTCTCGAATAATTCAGGTTAAGCCTACTTGCCCGCAGAGATACACTTTTTAAACAGCGCAATGAATAAAACCAAAATATTGTTATCTGTAGTTACGAGTCTGTCAACATCTTGACCTAGTCGATGACTTACAACCCCGGGAGATTTTATTGGTAGCCTTCTTCAAAAACCAAGCAGCAGCACAAGATGGCCTCTTGAAAGTCAGTGGTGCTTCTCACAGTGACCACAGGGTGGCACTATTTCACCTCCCGTCGGAAGTGCACTGTCTCCAGGTTTCCACGCAGTGCACAGGACCTAACATGGTAATGTGGTGAAAGCTGAACCCTCAAAGCAGGAAATACAGCTTTAAAATGAGTAAATATTCAAGAAGCTATGCCAGACCTAATACATATATAATAAATCATATATTCATTACATATTATATAATTGTATATGACATTATGTATTCATTATATAATATGTAAATGATATGTTATGTAATTGGCCCAGCACAAATAATGCCCCTTTTTTATTACAAAAGTGCAAACATGTAGTCCTGTAACATAACAATGTCACACTCAAGCACATCATCTTAGATAAAGTGTTCAAATGACAACTATAAATTATTACACCCACATTATTACCCACCAACCACACTCAAGCAAGGCTTACTCCTGCCAGACCCTGTATACATCCGGGCAAAGCATCCCTCGTATAACAGAACACCATTAGTCAATCCAATTTGGTCCCCTGTTCCTTTGGCTGAGAACTTCATTTCATAACCAAAGGAAATTAGCTATTGACTCCAACTCCTAAAAATCCCCCAGTAGATAAAACAATGGATATAACTACATACAGTAGTTTCAATTTATGCTTAAGAAACACAACAGACAAATGAAAAGTGGAACTGGAAAAAAGTGCCCTATTTCTGCCCGAAGATCGCTCTGCGGTTTGATAATCTCAGCACCTTTGGGTTTAGAAAAGCTCATAAATGGAACAAAAGGACCCTCCTCATTCCTCAACAAACACCTGAATGAATACCATTCAGTGTGCCAGGCCGGGTGGAGGGGGGGCGGTTCATGGAAGAAGGAGGACCTGAGATGGACTGTATCTGGAAGGAGGGCGAGAAAGGCAAGGGTATTCCAGATCAAACAGTGGGGACGAGAGAAGGTGGGGGCCAAGTCAAAGGAGCAGCAGGTGGGTGGCACTGAACCCACCAGTGACAGTGGGTGGGAGGGGCAAGCGTGGCAGCAACAGCAAGGGAAGCAGCTGCGAAACATTCAGAGACCTCTGCACACAGGCCCGCTCGGGACGTTTGGACTTTATCTGCGGCCCTGGGGACCAACCGAAGGATTCTAAGGGTCCTAATGTCCATGAGGCATTAGGACGGGGTCAAGGATGCAAGCTGCCCTGGGAGCTTGTCAGCCTTGATTACATCCTTGACCTGGCTCCGGACAGGCGCTCCGTGAAGTTTTATTGACTGGCTAAGCCCCAAATAAATAGCTGAATCATGGAATGACGTTGAGAGGTGAATAGTCTAAAAATGTAAGAAATAGGGTTGGATTCTTCCCCTAACCCTACACCAATCAAACATATCGAAACCATAAACACTTAGTCAGCAATCCTCCTGATATCAAGCTAAAGGTCAGCCTGGGCACTCTCCTAGTCTTGGAGTCTCAGATTTCAGCAGGGGACATTCTCTACCTGAGTAATAACAGGACCTGGGTTTATGAGGCTGGGAAATGAGACTGCAGTTGCCCTTGGCAGGAGGAGGGTCGGGCCACATCCTAGCACAGGGTGTCAGATGACCATCCTTTTCCCTCCCTCCCTCCATAATGGCTGAACGGAAGAACCTTAAATTGCAATGTGAGCATGGAAGTATAAGATGATTTTATTTCTTGCAACTACTGTCCATACCTGTGCTAGTCAAAACCCTCCGTTCCTGCCCCCTATGGTCATCTTAAGCAGAATGAATCGCTTTCGAATTTGACGCAGGTAGGAAATCCCGATCCAGTTCACTTTAAAATTCCAGTCCCACATAGGCTGCAAAATTATCTTTCCCTCATTACAGGCCATTTGGACTGGTGAGGGGCTCCTCCTTTCCTTCTTTCTTCTAGGCTCCCTGTCCCAGGAAAGGGGGCGTTACAGAGGGGGGATGAGAGAAGGGGTCAGTCTATCTTTGCCAAGCTGGACAGGACTGCGATTCTCTCTCCATGGGCAGTGACTGCTCTTCTGGTTGACACTCCCTGACCGCCCCTGCCCTCCCTGACGTTAGAGTCCAAATGCCAAACCTCTGAGGGCTCCTGGGGGCAGGAGGTGCACCACAGTTCACTGACACGGGCAATCCACGCTGACGTGGGCCTCTTCCAACCCCCTCAGACTCCCTCCCCCACATACAACCCACGGTCACATGTACTGTGGGTTGTACACAGTGAGCCTCCCCTGGGCAAGCCCTCCTGGGAGGGGTACCGGCAGGATGGCCCACGCCCTACTTCCGTCCTCGGGGTCCACCTGGCCCCAGGAAATCCCTCCATCCTCGTCCTGCCGACCAGGAGGAGAGCAGAGTGTTCTGCCAACGTCTCTCTCCAATTCCCTCCCCTTGCTCACTGCCATGGTGGCCATCGGCGAGCATGCTGCACACCCCTCTGGGGTCCCAGCTTCTCCTCTTTGGGCACCCCAAGCTCTACACCGGACTCTCCTAGATGCCCCCTCACATGACCAGTGGATAGAAACCACCTCATTATTGATTCCAGAGAAATGGGAAAACTTCCCATGCGACCTCCTATTACACAACTGGAATATTGCTTAGGCAGTGAAATGAGAAGTGATAACCACAGAGCTGTCTTTGGAGGGGCAAAGGCCACGGGCTAAGGCCAAGGAGCCCACCTGACCTCACCCCTTCTCCTTACAGCTCCGCACTTCCCCCCAGGGCGCTGGCGTCAGAGCACAGCTCAGGACCCTCGTCCTCTGGCCTTGGCCTGAGTTGGGATGAGCTTCTGTCTGGTTCTCGAGCTCTGAGCCTCCAGCTTCCCTGGGTATGTGCTCAGAGCCTGACAGTGGACACAGGGCTTCCTGGGAGGGTTTTGTCAACAGACAGCACCGTGTTCAAACACAAGGAGCCCGGCTTTGACGTCAGCAAGGCCTGGGTCCGAACCTGGGGTCCGCCTTGAACGGTGTGACCCTGGGTGAATCATTGAACCTTCCTAACACCTTATCCGTAAGAGCAACCCCTACTGTGCAAGAGTATGATAAGAATCCAGTGAGAAGGTGCCTGGCATTTTTACAAGCTCGGCAAAGTCCCAGAACAAATTCATGATAAAGCCGCGATCCAAGTTGAGATAAAAGGATTCTCTCTCATGTTGCAATCCACAACCGTGGCATCAGCACTGTTTCATATCTTCCCAATGCACCGAATCCTCAAGTGACACATGACCTCAAGAGTTCGGCTTGGTCGAATGGGTATTCAACACCTGCTGAGGGCCCCGCTGCCTCGGCCCACCCCTCCCCCACCCCAGATTCTCACGTCAGCAAGCAGTTCAGAAGGCTTTCCTCTGAACAGGGCAGTACCTGGGGGCGAGCCTGGCTCAGAGGACAAGAATGGCCTTTGGCTGTCTCCTAGCCCTTTCTCTTCCTAACGAAGACAGTGCGCAGACCTGGGCACTGTCCCCTTGGCGGCCGCTCACCACCTGTCACAAACACGGGCTCAGTCTCCGGGCTACCGAGGAAGCTGAGCGCACCCCGGAGCAGAGGCCAGCAGACAGGACCTTCCAAAGCATGACAGCTCCCAGCAAACAGTTTCACACTCACGCGAAGTGCGCCTGTGTATTCTGGGTAAACACGAGGCTCGGGCCGACGTGTACGCGACACCAATTTTCTTTAATGGATCAGCACGAAACTTCTTATCGCTGAGGGTAAACACACTTAGTGCTAAATATACCCTTCCCACCTCATCCTTTGGATTAATTTATTTTGAATCTGGCATATGCCTGGCTCGACAGCTGCCACATTTCCCAGAAGGTTTACATAACATAGTACACACTTGGCTCGCCGGCCCTTAAATGAGTAGGCGAATCTGTTTGCCTTCATTTAAATCTGGGAAAACAGGAGAGGGGGGCGGCATCCGCACTCAGTGACGCCCCTGCCTCCCTTCCTTTTCTTCCCTTAGCGTGTCCTCAGCATAGGTGTCTGAGAAGCGGGCCCCCGGGAGGTCTCTCAGAACAGCTGCACTTGACTTTCACGGAAAATGCAGCGAAGAGGAGGGAAAGCGGCCAAGGTGAGAGGGAAGCGGTGAGAGCATAATGAGCCAGCAAGAAAAGCACACAGTGAAAGGGAACAGTCAAGTTCAGGGTTTCTGGCCTCTTGGGGTGACAATCTTCAAGCAGAGAATCTGTCCTGTTCCCGTCTGAAGCTCACACCTACATGCCGTGCTGGGAGAACCTAACTGGGAAGAAGGAACACTTTCCGTAGAACCTGCTGGAACGTGGTCTCGCTGCAACACCTGTTTTATCCCCGACCGTCCTCACGGCCCCACCCACACCTGTCCCTCAGCTGCACTCCCACCAGAAGCGGAGGGAACTGTTCGGAGGCCAAGGGTATGGGTGAGGCACTGTTTCTCACCAGGAAAACATCAAATTAAGTGATGCAGACCATGAGTCACAACACTTGGTGACAGGAGACCCAAGGAAGCCATGAGAATCGCGAAGGACCAGGGTCTGAGCGTCTACACAGGGGACACAATCCAGTTCTCATAATTTTTCATAATGCCCACAAGTACAGACTCTGTAATCACCTATTCTTAACATCAGTGCATACTTTTAAATGATGGGATGTTGGTCATATTTCCTCTAGTCTGTTCTAATCCCACGTCTTACACACTTATGTTCTTTTATAAAACAGCTTCATGGACATGTCATTCACACCACAGACAACTCATCTATTTAGGGTCCCACTCAGTGGTGTCTGGCATATTCACGGAGTTGTGTGACCATCAGCACAGCTACTTTTAGAACATTTTAATCACCCCAAAAAGAAGCACTCCACCCTTGAGCCATCACCCTCAGGTTCGTCCTGTGCTCCTCCCGGCCCTGCGCAACGACCAATCTGCCTTCTGTCACCCTAGATGTGTCTGTTCTGAATGCTTCATAGAAATGGAATCACACACTGTGTGTCCGCTGTGACTGCCTTCTTCCCCTTGGGATGGCATTTTCAAGGTTTGTCCACCTTGTAGCACGTTTCAGTACGTCTTCCTTTTTCATGGCCACATAATATTGCATCGAATGGCTAGACGACCTTTCGTGAGTTTGTTCGCAGTTGGTGAACATTCGATTGTCTCTGCTTTGGGGCAATCATTAATCATGACCGCACATTCACACGCACGTTTTTGTGTGGGCATACGTTTTCATTTCTCCTGAGTCAGGAGTGGAACTGCTGAGTCTGGGGACTATGTTTAACATTTAGGGCCTTGTGCTCTTTTAACCTTTTTATGACAAACGTGTTCAAACTGCAATTCATAAAGTAAAGGCTTCTTACAATCCTCCCTTCACCCCATGGGAAAAACCACTATTCCAAGTTTAGTATATACACCCTCCATTTTTTCTCAGTGCATGGTTTTTCTAATATAACTGTTACATAGATGGGATTGCATTACACATGTTCTCCCATTTCTCATGCTTGTTGCTCAACAGTACACGGTGAACACCGCTCCACACCCTTCTGGAGATACAGCTGCGTGTGTCTCTCTCTCATTGGTCACGGGGCCTGGGTGTCTGCATTGTTGGCAAGAAATGACAATGCCAAATATGTGGACTAAAGGCCACTTCGATCTGTAGATTCATTCCATGCACTCGTATGTGACTTTTGTTTCCATGTATTCACGGCAGGTCCCTCTGAGGACTCCATTACTGATTGGCTTAAAAAACATGGGTCTAAGCAGTGAAGCTGGAAATTATACTGGGCCCAATGCTAACTAGGGTTAACACATAAAGCTGAGTGGGAGGTAAGTGTGGATGGGTTTGGCTCACCCCTTGAGGACTAGATCTATTACTTCCTGTTTGTTGTTTTATTAAATGGTGAGATATGAATACCTGCATAATTATAAAATAATATTTTCAAATGAGAGACAAACAGAAAGTTCTCCATCTCCCCAAAACCTCCCTTCTCCATGACAATTTTAATAGATTGGTGTTTATCCTTCTGGGTGTTCTTCTACTTCAACAGAAACTTTTACATATCTGTAGTTTTGTCTTTGTCTCCTTTTCACGTAAACACAATACTAGACATATTATTTTGTGGCTTTTCCGAACCTCACATTACATTTTATAAATCTTTCAGCGACAAAAGAGCATTTGCAAGTTGAATTGGCAATAATCGTACAGCCGAACACCTCATCAAAATGAACCGCAGGAGGTCCGCAGGACATTTCCTGTTGTCGGAGAAAAGGTCATTTTAGAAACACACCAAAAAGTAACGTGGCATATTCGGGAGAGCCATGTTTAAAACTAAATGACACACACTTGACGTTCTGCACGGTGTCTCCCCAGTCCCCCGGTGCCGGGAGCCGGGGAGCGTGGGAAGCGCCTGGAGCTCCGGGGGCCCAGGCAGCAGCCCCGCAGCGCGGCCAGGCGCTGACTGTGCACAGGGCAAGGGCCCCTCCGCAGCAGACGAGGCAACCTGAGCGCTGGCCGCAGTCCGAGCCCTCTCTCCCCGCCCGACTCCCGACTCGGAGCTGCAAAGGCGTGGGTTCGTCTGAATGGTGACACTTACTTTAGGCCGGGTGTCAACCACGTAAATGAAGTCGCTCCCTGGATTGGCTTTCCTGATGGCCTGGAGCATCTGCTCGTCCTCCAGGCACCGGGCACTGAAGCCGGACAGGGGCTGGCTGCTCCGGCAGATGGAGGCCTGCGGGGAGAGGCGGGGGCGACACCGCGGCGTCAGACAACCGTGCAACTGGACCGGGCGGGACCCGCTAGGCTGGCCGCACAACAGGGGGCCCCTTGGTGCCTGCGTGCACTCCCTCTACACGGGCAGGCAGGCCAAACGGTTTCTGTGTGAGAAATCGGAATCTTTGGGTCGGCCCCACATCAGGATGTTTAAAGCCATTTCAATAACCTACTCTCCTTCCCACTGGTGTCGATTCACTTTTCTGCTGAGGGGAGAAACATAAAATAAATACCTCCGTTCCTAAAATGTACAGCACAGTACTAATGGCAAGATGAGTACAAAGTACTTTGGAGTGCTTTCCATCAGTTTTTACTAGGCCGCTTACAAACGTCACAAACACCCCGAACCAGTTCTAACCCTAAGGGAGGGACTTCCCACTGGCACCGAGGCACAGCCTCGGCTGACCCACGGCTGTGAGAGGCAGGGGGTCCTCCGACTCAGCCTGCTCTCTGTCCGGCTCTTCCCTGCTCCGCAATTCTACAAGTACCCGGCATCGTTAGACAATACACCCAGTAGCATAAACGTTTGCCCTGGTTATCAATAGGCAAGTATAGATACAACCTCACAGCTAAAAATATATATATACTTTGGGGCAAAGTACCTTTTATGGATCTAGATTTTATTGTAATGTTTAGATTGCACTCACATCACCAAGTGCAGTCCATAGAGGCAGGGGTCAAAGAGTCTGCACTGAGCCCGTGAGCCCGTGTGCAGGAGGGTGGAGGCGGCGACGGACTGTGAGCGGGAGGAAAAGAGCCCCCTCGCTCTGGGCAGGCTCAGCAGGGGGCGCTCTCGCTGAAGTCGGTCCTGGCAGAGCCTGCTCAGGGTGCCTGCGCGGCAGGGCTCTCTCCAGGAAAAGGTGTCCCGGCTCTGAGTCCAAGCACAGCTTAACTGTCCCCAAAGCTCCATTCAGGGCACGTTAGGTAGGGTTTCAGTTTCTCCATAAAGAGGTGAGCTTTGGCACTCTACGTGGGAGAAGGCGGGGATGTTGCTCCCAAACTAGACCATCCTTCGGCTGAGGATCTTGGGGCAGGACCAAGCAGCACAGAACAGCTGGTCACGTAGCTGTGGCTGGGCAGCTGTCTGCGGGTGCGGGTGGCGGTGCCACTCTGTAACGGGGAGGGGAGGTGGCGGGAGTGGCTCCAGGAACTCTGAGCTGCAGCCAGGGGCCGGGTGCAGGGGGGCAGTGCAGGGGAGAGTGGGAAGGAAGCGAAGGGCCAGCCAGCAGACTTGCCCCAGGCTTGTTTAATTCCTGGAGTGGTTGGCAGCAAAAGCCCAACTGCCCATGACAAGGGGAAAGAGACCCGAGGGCCTGAACCTGGATGAGAGGACAGCCAGCTCGAAGCCAGGCCAGGAGAAAGGTGAACGGAGGGACCAAAGGGGGTTGGGGCACAGGAGGCAAGCCTACGTCCCTTGGATGGAAAGCGAGTCCCCACACGTGGCTCCCATGGTGCTTGGTCTGGGGGCCTGTTTCTTCTCATCTCTAGAGGGGTCAGAATGGGGCGGGGGGCACGTGTGCACACTAAGTGTTTGCCTGGGTACTCGGGCCACTTAGCAATGCTGAGACACACACCTCTGCTTTACACCTTGTGAGAAGAGCTGGAGCTTGAAGTACCATCTGCCTTCAGTGATTGAAAGACAGGAATTCAACTGTTTTTTTCTTTAAGATTTTATTTATTTATTTTTAGAGAGGGAAGGGAGGGAGAAAGAGAGAGAGAGAAACATCAATATGTGGTTGCTGGGGGTCATGGCCTGCAACCCAGACATGTACCCTGACTGGGAATCGAACCTGTGACACTTTGGTTCGCAGCCCGTGCTCAATCCACTGAGCTACGCCAGCCAGGAAATTCAACTGTTTTAAGTGAGAACTGAAGGGGTTCATTTCCAGGCCTGGACATCAAAAGAAGACCATATGAAGACTAGCACACAGGGCCTCGGTGGAGCCACGAGGGTCCAAGGCGTGCGACAAAAAATCAGGGCTCTGTGGACTCACTGCTGAACCTCCATCCTATTCTGAGACGTGACGCACTCGCTCTTTGTGATCCTCACAGAGGAAGACAGAAAACCCTTTCTCAAGAATACTGAGACAGAAAAACACCCAGCAGGACAGGCACTGTACTCACTCTGTAAATACCCAGCGCATCCCTACCTCTTCACAATAGAAGAACAAGAGGTGCCTCTCTCTTACCTCGTTATCAATGGGAGCTGCAAAAAGGGGGAATGCCACTGGCATCCTAATTTCAAGTACAACATCATGACATTCCTTATTCATTCCATCAGGGTTTTTTTTGTTTTGTTTTAATTTTTGTTTAAGGAGATTTACACCTTCCTTTGCCTGCACCATTGCTCCTGGTCTGGGTAGGTTGAAATATAGTTGGAGTCAAATAATACAAACATTAATAGAATGCTTGCCTCCTTTAGACCATGCCAGAGCAGTGAGAGTAACTAAAAATAAGACAATTTATAGCCTTTCAAGCCACAGCACTTACAAAGCTAAGTGAGTATTTGCCTTTTAAGAGAGCAACACAGAAGGCTGCCGCTCCCTCCGGCATCGCTGGAGGCACCTTCGAAAGCCTCTTTTTAGAATCTGGCACAGACCCTGCCCTACTCCTGCCTGGCTCACCGGTGCGTGCGTGCCGTGCACACTCACGTGCCTGCTGCAACTGTGCGCAGCCTCGGTTTTGAATCCAGAGCTGCATTGTCTAGGAGAAGAGCCAAACTTCCACATCTGCCTGAGGCCAAACAGCTTCTGAAGTGGGTGGCAAAGACCACTGGTGTCTTCCCAAGTTTGTTTCCTCCTCCTCCAGACATGGAACCACAGTTCTTAGCTGTTCATATGGTTACCCATAAAACCGTATTCTCTCACCCGTCCTGTGCAGTTCCGACCAATAGATGAGAGCAGAAGTGTTGGGCGACAGTTTCAGAAACCGTCCCCAGGAAGTTATGAGTGTACCACGTGGAAGTGATAGCTGGGACTAAACTCGTCGCTTATGCCACTGGATGCCCTCATCCAACCCCAGGGTAGCCGACGAGACAGGGGCCGGGGGCTCCGGTCCCCGACAGGTGAGCGGTGGAGAGCCAGGGCGCCAGGCCCAGACTGCCCACCTGCGCAGTTTTATGTGCGAGAGAGTCAAGTTCTACCCTGTTTTGACCACTGTTCCTCGGTTAGTGGCAGACAAACCGAATTCTAGCATTCACAAATAATATTAAAAAAATAAACCCACTCTCCCAAAACAAAGATTTCTTATGCGGAGGATACTCCAAAAGTGTGCCATTAAAAAAAAGAAGAAGGTGGTTCCGTGGATGGGGGGCGTGGCTTTGCAAAAATCGGTGCCGCCAAGGATCTGTGGGAACAAGCACAGCGCCTCCCCAGCGCTCACTGGGATGATCAAGTTTAGGTAGTTTCCCACTCGACCCCCTCCCTTGATTGTCAGGTCAACACGGAAGGTCAACTTCGCCACGAGCGAAGAAGGTTCCAGCGAGGCTGCGCTGCTTCACGCCACACGCGGCCACAACCGCCTGCCTCCGAGGAGCACGCCCGCACACGCGCCGGGCAGAAGGCCGCTAGGAAGGTCTGCCGCTGATAACGCCCGGAGAGCGACGCCCAGAACAAAAGCACGCCTCGGGACTTACGTGGTTCTCTTTGCAGTAGTAAGAGAGGGCAGGAAACCGCCGTCTGCTCCGGAATTTGGAACTCCCCACGATGATGTGTGCGGTGGCGGGTCTCGGAACGTACAGTTCGGTAGGGTAAGAATCACAGAGCTGTCGCGGAAAATACAAAGGGGTTTTTAGGCAATCCAGTGAGGCTGTGCGAACGGCCACCAGCAGTTTTGTGCACCAGACTTATAGGCTGCGTGTTTACGTTTTCTGAACCAAGTTACAAGGAGGCTGTTTCGAGGAAACCCACAGCCACTTCGAAGGAAGGAAGGGCTGCTGGTTCTGGGAAATCAGAGTGAAGGAAGAGAGATACGAGTCAGCATCCTGCCTCCCGCACTGTCCCTTCCACAGGCTCGTGGTGGGAGGCGAGACAGTGACACATGAGTTCTTTCATCAAAAAGGGACAACGTGCAATTCTGCATCCTGGCAGCTGAGAAAACCTTAGCTGCCTGTTTTGAATGAAAGACAGCCTAACTCTGGGAGACAGCTTCCTGAAATGCAAGCGCCAGCAGTGAAGTCCCCAGGTCCCCTTTCTGGCCCTCGCTTACACACCGTGCAGCCCTGCCTCTGAGCCCTCTCTGGGTCCTCCTTCCCTCGACCCCCCCAAATCTCATCCATTCTGCAAGGGCCAACCAACGCTGTTCCTCCTCCTTCAGAAAGCCTGCCCTCTGAGCTTCCAGCTCTTGTGAATTTCTGGCTCTGACTTCCTACCGCACCGTATAACAGCTTTATTTTTGTTTCTTAGGTGTCGATTTTATAAGTGGTAGAAAATGATTTGCTTTCTCCGTGCAGCCCTGACAGTGACTCCCAAAGGGGCAGCTGGCACCTTCAAATGACCTTGCAGTTTAGTCGGACATCAGCCATCTAGAATCTGGCCCTGACGTGCCAACTTTATGACCTTCAGGAAGTCACACCACACTGACCGTTCTGGTTCTCTGAAGCTGACAAGGAACAGAAATGTTATCCCACAGAGTTGGTATAAGGACCAAATCAGGTAACACCCATGAGAAAGGACTTCGTAAACCTTCAGATCTGATGGAAGTGTTAGCGGTGGCAGCAGCAACGGCAGCAGCAACGGCAGCTGATTTGCCGCAGGCACATATTTTGCTCAGAGGTCGGCCAACCAGTCTTTCTGCAATGCGAAGATGCCTTAGCCGGCTGGTCCCTGGGCTTCCCTAAGGCAACTGGATATTTCCTGGAAGTCAAGCATCTTCTTGGGTGTTTCAAGAGGAGTCCTTGAGCAAGTATAGCAAAGGGGGGGGGGTAAATAATATTTTATCTGCATGTCCCCGGCCCTCATCACTTGCCCCATTCCCACTCCCAATCTGGAAAGATGGGACTGAAGGGAATAAAACTGCCCCCTCCCCACCCACTGCTGCCAAGTGAGGTCCTTGCCTGCAGAGCTCATACCTCGGTCCGTGGTGCTGCCTGCCCTTTCCTGCCCACACTGTCTCTGTCACCAGATTGGCAAACAACATTGAGCAGGACAAACTAAAAGAGCCTGAGGCATTATTTCAGCATTTGGTCAAAGACACATTTGGTCAAAGACATTTTAGGGAAGATGACCAGACTTCACCATGGGCTCTGGCACTGAAGCTATGGAGGAAAATCCCCTTCCAAGAACAAATGGCCCAGCCCATTTGGGCCCAGAGAGCTTTTACTGGAATCCCGGCCACAAGACACCAGGCTCCCTTCCCCATGCCCTGGTGTCGGCCCCTCCCTGAGCCGGTCAGCGAGGACCTTACTACACAGACCACACCTGCTTATCTGAGGTTCAAGAGACATGTAGTCATTCCATCAGATGAATAACATTTTCTTAAAATAACAGTTTTAAAAAGGAAATTGGTAGGTTTTCAGTAAGTTGGGGATTACCTACTTTCTTCCTCACAACACTAAGGAATCGCAGTTATTTATGGTTAAGTGAAATAAAAGTAAGGAAATAATAAGAGAGATGCCGCAACATGCTTATTACATACAGCCTTTCTCAGTAGCAAGAGGTGAGCTGGGAACTCTGGAGCTTCTGCCAGGTCCTCTAATGGCTCCCCAAGGCCACAAAATGCTTAACTTGGCCCAGGCCACAGCCCTTAAGAGGACCATTTCTGGGGTGGCACGAAGAGACAAGGTAGACCACCCAGAGGCCACTCCCCTTGATACTCTCAGCCCTGCCCTACTTAGGAACCCGATCGGTGTCTATCCACTCAGGGTCTAATAGTTCCTGGGCTCCCTCTCTCCACAGAGTGGGGAAAGGAAGACCTTTGAGGTCTGCAAGTGCAAGGACCAAGAGCACAACAGCCCAAGGCCAGACAACAGCTTCATGGCCTCGCCTCCAGGAATGCAACAACACCAGTTCCAGGGATTCCTGCTTCCTCAGGGCCCTGAGTCTAGGGGGAAAGACTCCAAGGGCCAGAGTTTGAACACGTGGCACTTGGATAAGCATTTGCATGGGAAGCTCTAACAGGCTGAAACACCTTTGGAAAAAAGTCAGACTCGCGGTGCCAGCAAACTCGGGTTTCGAGATACAGCTTCCTAACTAAGCTGGAAAAAAGCAAATTCATCTTGCTGCCATGAAAGTAGATAGTGCTTGCAAATGGAAATGAAAACAACAAGCTGGATAACAGTGACTACCGTCGTCATTTTGGCAACAAGCTCACACAGTTATAGTCAAAATTCTGACCGTGAAGAATGAACAGCACAGTACAATTTATGCCACCAACTTGTGAAATGACAATGCAGCTCCCAAAATTTCGTCTGGGTTGGAAAATCACACACAAAAATTAGGAGGGAATATGAGACGTGCAGACAAGTGGAAAATGCTTTTGTTTGGAATTTTCTTTACACAGACTGCCTTAGCAATGAAAGTACATTAAGGTAAAATGCTTTCTTTCTGCATATTTTTATTAATAAGTACAAAAGCAAGCTGCATTGTCCTCCACTAAGTTATTTAGCATGCCTGGAATGCCTGCATGTCTTGGTTGACCTCACCAAGATGAATCCTTTTTGGTAATTCTTTCGCTCACATAACAAGTTTTACCGAATACTTATTATGTGCCAGGCATTATGGTAGGTGCTAGGACAGTAAGAAATATAAGAGTTGTTGACCTCAAGGCCTGATCTTGTAGTAAATGTATTTCCCATTGCACAGCAAGAGCCATCTGAGATGCCATCCAAGGCATCTTAATCAGATCTCCGTGTTTGCTGAGGACCAATCCCTCAATGGAACCCTTAGAGCTAAGAGCTAGTTGTCAGGAGCTGCGATGTATCTACAGAGATAACTTTGTTCTTCCTCACTTAGAACGGAAAATTTATTTCAAGGAAATTGTGATGTGATGGGGAGATGGAGGAGAGTATGAGCAGCATAAAAATGATTTACATATAGATAAAATCAGACATAGCACATAAAATATAGCTATAGAGAACTAAACACGATTTGTAAAAATTACTGGCTTGGATTACACTTTCAATTTTATTCCAAGGAAAATCAATTAAAATTTTAACCTAGCAACGAATGTCAGTTGTGTTATTTAAACAAAGACAACTTCAGGAGTTAGCTTCAGAAGAAAATCCTACCTGAGAGAGTTAGACTACCGTTCACATGTCTTATAAACTGGGTCACTAGTAACGATCACGAAAGTGATGAGGAACAGAAAATGGCAGAACGGGCTCTGGAACCTGTGTTTGAACTCTGTGTGGTATCTTTCCCACCACGGACAAGAGCTTCCTCTCCATCAGAGGACTCCGCCAGCTCCTCTCACCTCAAAGAACTCATGAGAAGGAAGAACTGACTCTCGTAAAAGAAGAAAGAAAAAAGTAAACACCATCTCTACCACGAGGTTTAAAGCCAAAGTCATAACCTGCTGAACAGAGAATTAGTCAAAGCTTTCTGAAAGAACCAACTTTTTTTTTAATTAATATTTTATTTATTTATTTTTAGAGAGGGAAGGGAGGGAGGGAGGGAGGGAGAGAGAGAGAGAGAGAGAGAGAGAGAGAGAAACATCAATGTGCAGTTGCTGGGGGTTATGGCCTGCAACCCAGGAATGTACCCTGGCTGGGAATCGAACCTGGGACACTTTGGTTCCCAGCCTGCGCTCAATCCACTGAGCTACGCCAGCCAGGGCTGAAAGAACCAACTTTTAAAACTATTTCTAAATTGGTTGTAAATAAGGGCACATCATCCTTTTCCCTACTTCAATGACAGTTGTATAATCAGAAAATTCCCTGGGTTTTCACCTTTTCTGTTCCAACACAATCTGTGCATTGTTAGCTCGGGTTCGCCGTGTGTTACTTTGGAAAAGAAATGCCAAGTAACTCATGTTTTGCAACCTCCACCGTGTGGAGCTTCAGTGACTAAATGTGAGTCATGTTCGTGGTCTAGTTCCAGGAGAAGAAAATCTCATTTGAGAATAGGAAGAACCTGTGTTCCCAAGAAAATATTATTCCACAAAATTTTCTTCCTTACCCAAGGGGTGTGTCATATTAAAAAAAATAAGGACATTCAGTTCCTATTTTCTTTGCTAACCTCGGGTTTTCCTTCCTGTCATTGTAAGGCTAAAAATTCACTGCAGAGTTTGGCTTCAGCGTGAGAACCAACTATCTGGTTACACTAACCAGATAGTTTACACTGATTGAGAAGGCCCCAATGGCTACTTACAGTGTGAGGTTATGGTTGTTAGACTTTACTATAACTATGAAGAAAACTCAGTGTCATGGAAGCATCCACTGTATCCCAACTAATCTATCAATTCGAGATACTCAGAATAACGTAGAAGGACCTGACCAGTGAGACTTATTACAAAGCTGTAACACCCATGATTAGTAAAAATGTAATTACTGAAAGTTTAGTGTCAAATTGTACTGTTAGCAAAAACACCAGACATTTTTTAAAGACAATATACTAAAACATGAACAAAATAGAAAAGATAGACAGTGCAAAACTCCTGACCGTCAGCCCTGACCAGCGTGGCTCAGTGGGTCGGATGCTGTCCTGTAGGCAGGTCAGCCGGCACTGGCCTGGGTCGCAGTCCAGGTGCCCGGTTGGGGGCATGCAAGAGGCAACTGATCCATGTTTCTCTCACACATTGATATGTATCCCCCTCTATTTCTCCCTCCCTACCCCTCTCTCTAAAGATAATAAAATCTTTAAAAAAACAACGAAAACAACTGACGATCAAAAGACACCCTAGGAACAGGACAGAAATCTCTTGTCAGAAGAGATACTTGCAACAGCCATACGTGATAACAGGCTATTCTTTAGAATTTATCAGGACCTTCTACCAATCCATAAGAAAAAGACAACCGTCTAGAAAAAAGGGGTCAAAAATGTGAACAGGCCGGTCACAGGAGAGTCAAGGCAAATAGCCAAGAGTTACAAGCGCAGCCGGGCTAGGAATGAAGGGGACGCAAGCGAAGCCGCCCCGAGACCCGTCTCACAGCGAACAGCCTGGCGTGCTTTCCAATTCAACCAGGGGATCGGTTCATAAACTCACGTGGTTATACAGCACGAGTCATCTAAATGTCTAACAACTGGGAATACTTAAGTATATTATGGGACATTCATTTCCTAAAATGTTACATGGTCTTTTAGCTGACTGGCATGCACACTGTGCAGCAATGGAGAAAACCCTTATGGGCGGATGAAGAACATAATCAAGACTCAAAGTACGTGACTGGAAATGGTCGATCCACAGGAGATAAGATATAAATGGTCAATCAGCACATATAAGGCTACAAATCAAAAAAATCAAAGCGTTCATGTTAAAATTAAGTGAGAAATCACTTGTCTCACTATCTAGCTGTCAAGCATTCTCGTACACAACTGCCGAGAGCTCGTGTAACCTGCTACAACCTTGCCACGGTGCTCTTGGCAATATGCCCCGAAGTTTGTTTAAACCTTTTGATCTAGAAATTCTACCTGTAGGAAGCTCTTTTTCAAAATGGTGAAGGTATAGTTATTAGAATGTTCTTACTATGTTATTTAAAATAATAATAAATAATAATCTAAATGTCTAAAAATTGCAAATAGGTAGACTGACATAGTCATATAATATAATATTATATAATGTTTTGAACAGTATAAAATATATTATTGGCAGAATAATACAGTCTATAATATGGCTTCATTTTTGTTATATTTAAATATATATATTTAGTATATAATATATAAATATATATATATTTAAATGGTTCCTTTCCTCTACATTTTCCAATTTTAAACAATGCAATACATTACTTCTATAAAATTTATTAAATTATGCAGACGAGAGAAACATTTGAAGGAACATTTAAAACTTCATAGAAGAATGTTAAGGCGAGAGGATGGTAGGCATGTTTTCCTTTTTCTCTTTTTTTTGCAAATTCTCCGCCATGTTCTTACATTACTTTTATTGCTTAATGTATTTTTTAAGTGAAGAGGGAGACCACCACTGACTTGCAAGCCCACCATTGGAGAGAATGTGGGGTCAACCCCACCGCCCCTGCTTCCCTTCCTCTCCATGTTCCTTTCTGCGAGGGTAGACACATGTCTCCACATCTCCCTGGGGAAGCCTCTCGGGGACCTTGTGTACCAATCAAGAATTCAGGCACTACAGAGCAGGGCTGGTGCCAAACTGCCATCAGTGTCTCTGTGACTTCCCCGCTAATCACTCGCTGGGCTATAAAAAGACTCGGTGGGAGAACAGGGCCTGGCCGGCTGTCCCGCCAAAAGCTCGGCCATGAGGTCTGCCCTGGGCCTGTCTGTGTTTCCATTCCCTCACTCGTTAGAGGGCAAGTGTGCAGGGGACAGTCTCCCAGGTTCCCCTGTTCAAACCTTCTGCTTCTAGGAGCAGGTAGGAACTACAGCCAGCAAGAACCAAGAAGGACATAGAAATCCGCCTATCTGTATTTATATGGAGCTACAAGAACTAAAGGAGGTCAAGCAGGAGTCAGGCTAAGCTACGTGAAAGCATGGTTGCATTGGGATTAAGGACCTGGCTTTCACTAAGTGAAATGCCTGCACTCACTCTGTAGTCTCTATTCACATCACTGAGCTGCCAATAGTCATTAGGGAGGCCCATGCGCTTGTACTCTTCACCCAGGTCGATCAGCGTCCAGCCTCGCTCTCTTTCTTCTTTATCCAGCTTGGGGTTGAAGGAAAAGCAGTACAACTCTTCGTATTTAACTGCAAGAAAAGAGAGAATGAAGCTTAATCAAGTTCAGCCAAAGCCAGAGCCAAATCTATTCAAAGCACCTCTGTCCGGGCTGGAGTGCAGGGACAGGCCGGCCCAGCGCCTCGCCCCTGGGAACCCAGGAGCACCCCATCTCTGCGGGTGGGGTCGCCTACCTCCTCCCAGCTGTGACAGGAAGACCTGGGACAACTAGACTCAACTTTTCAAGAGCTTCTTTCATTTTAGAAACAAGGTCTTCTCCATCTTGTGCTTTTTTTTTTAAGTTGCTTTTGAAAGCAAATATATTTTCCAGACCACACAAAATTTAAAGCAGAAATATGAATTAAGAAGGCTTGCATTCATCAGACATCAAGTTTATGACTCCTGAGCCTGGGTTTGGTCAGGCCTCTGGGAGGTGGCAGGAGCCCAGGCCCGAGCCACATTTTGATGCTCACAGTATTAAAAAAAAAGTTGAAAAAAATCTGTAGAATATATTTATACGTTTGCACTGAAAACATTTGAACTTTTTACGACCACATAAATGTCACAGTTGTGCTGCTCATGCAGTATTTATGGGAGTCATAAAAAAAACAATCCCCAGTGCGTGGCACCCTGGTCAAGAGGGGGAAGTTGAAGGATACAGAGCGGAAGTCTTCTGTCCGTTCTGCCAGGATATCTTTGCCTGTGATGCCCGTGAGGCCGGATGCACAACCCCACCCTCGCCAATAAGATCTGGGATTTGGTTCCCTGGCTCGTGGTTTCCTGTGTTGCAGGCAGCATCTAGTCTGGGGCTGTCTGTCCAACAGGAATATAAGCAAACGTGCTTGCCATTTACAACAGCCTTGTAGCCACCGTAAAAAGCTAATAAGAAACAATGAAAATTATTTTACTAATGTATTTAACTCAATAGATCCAAGATATTATTTCAACATGTACATAATATAAAACTTGTTGATACATCGTATATTTTCTTTTGTGTTGTCTTTGAAGTTCCACGTGCCTTTCACTCTTACCAGCTCATCTTAGTTCACGCTCCAACAGCTGCAGGCGGCCAGTGGCTACCCTCCTGGACAGTGTACATCTAAGCCCTTCTGGTGATTGTAAATCACGGCTGATAGCTTGCCAAACCTTTGTTTCAGTCTAGATTTGTGCTAATTAAATGTATTAACTCATCCAGCAGGCACCATGAAGGGCCTCGTTGGATAGGCAGAAACCTGAGGCATAGGGTGGTTGAGGAACGTTCCAGGGTCACTCAGCAAGTCCCCAGGGAGTCTGGATGTAAATGAGGTGACCTGGCTGTTCAGTACACGGCCCTAATGCCCCACACACTGCTCCTCCAAGGCAGAGCCTGCTCTCATCCGCCCAGATGGGCCACTTTTGTATCTCTTCTCTCCTCGCTCCATATCCTGACTCCTCCTGTTTTTCTCCAATAGATTTCTTTGCCCTCTCAGTTTTCTCGGGTCCCACATTTATTCCTTGATCTGCCGAAGCATCAGTGTGGACAGTTTAATGCTCCCGAAGGCCCTGCACCTGGGGACCCTGTGGAGAAGCTGCAGTGGCACACAGGCAGCCAGAGACCAAAGCTCCCCTTCCAGTGCAGTGCGATTGCTGCCGAGACAGCGCATTGACAGGGGAGAAGAAGATAAGGATCACATCTGCAGTACCAAACTTCTTCATCGGCCACGTACTTTTTTTTTTGTAGAAATGAAGTTCAAAGACTGAGGTGTGTCAATGAGATAAGCTACGTTCCATTTCATTCTCTCTGATGCCATATTTCCAAACTTCAAAATTTGGAATATCGGTGATTTCAGCAGAAGAGAACACACACACACAACACACACAGGCACGTGCACACACAAACACCGAGCAGACACCTTCGGTAAGAAGCGTTCCTTGTACCCTCTGCTAGTGGGCAGACCGCATGCGAGACTGAGATGCTGTTCTGGGAACAGCTGTCTTCACGCTGGCACATCTTTTCCAGCTCTATGTACCATTTTCATGAGTCAGGCTCCCGACAGCATCCTGTTAACCGCAAATGCAATTTGTCTAAGATGCCAAAAGAATCTCTTGAGAAAGCTTCAGTTCCACGAATGAGAGGAGAGCTCACGAATACGGAGTGATAACGGAAGTTAAGTTCCCTCAGTTAAATCTTTACAAATGGGTTTAACGGTAGAAGAAAAAATATAACCTGGCTACTGGGATTTTTCTATGCATGGGCTCCTGCTGGTGGTCACCGGGAAGAGGCAAGAAGACTGGACATAAATTAAAGCAAGAATAATCTGTAACAGGCATAAAGAAGGTCACTCTTGAATTGGGAGACATTAGAAGGGACTTCCACTGGAACTGTGAAATTTTTGCTTTCAGTTGTTTTTAAGGACAGGGGCGATCAACCATACCTCCAGCCCTCTTTAAGTGAAACTCTACATGAGGGTGGAGAAACTGACACTCCTGTCAGCGAAGTACAGTCTTGTCGATGTGGGCGAGCTTCCTACTGAGAGGCCGGCCCAGCAGAAGGCTTCAGCTGAGGATCAGAGAAATTAAAATACCATTAACACAGTCATAAATTTTACTGAATATTTTGTTTTTACAATAGTCTGTTCCCCTCCCCTCATTCTCCTGCAAAATACCTAGCAGAATGTTTAGTCAGGGGTGGGAAAGTAAGTTAAAAACAAGAGTAAGGTTGGAGAAATCTCTAGTCTTTACAGAATCTGAACTTTGACAAAATATCTGCTTGAGGAAGGTCAAATCCCTGATTTGTCACCACTCTCAAAACAGACGTGTTAAATACTCCACCGGATTTTCACATCACCAAGTCCGGACATCACCCCCAACATCAAACATGTAAGCTGTCAGTGACGGACAGGTCCCAAGAGGAGGTGCACTGACAGCCACACCCCCAGGGCCTGGCCACACCCCCAGGGCCAGGCCACACCCCCAGGGCCTAATTACTAGGAGGACAGGGGAGCTCCTCCAACAAGAAGCAAAAAATACTCAACAGGCCTTAGACTAGGGAAGTAAACCGAATGCACATCTCTAACTAAATTTTGTTTTCAGAAAAAGTGAAGTGTAAGTTATTCCAGTATTTACTTTATTGACCTATTTAGTAAATCATATCATTGTTAAACAAAGGCTGGAAGGTTTTGCCAATTCAGAAAAAAAAAATGACAATTTCTGAAATACCACATTCAATTCAGAATGAGTAGCACTTTGGCTATGTTTCTAGAAAAGCCAGATCAGTGTCTCGGGACTAAGTAGACAGCAGGAGCCGGCCCCAAGCATGGAGTGCTGACTGGTGTTGTTCTACCCACATCGTAGCCCATCACTCCTCACTAACACAGGGAGCCTGCGTCCCTGCCACCCGGTCAGTGCCTGTGGCTCTCCTCAGCTCCTTCGCTGCAGGTAACCCCGCCTCCTACTTCCTGGACAAGATGCAGCCATGGAGGCAAAGCTCTTTCAGCTTTTACCCCATGGAGAGGGAACTCTTTCATCTTGGAAGCACCAAGCCCACACACGGCCCTGTCTGAGCACCCAGCCTCTGCTTCTTCCCTCCCCAGGGAAGGGAAGGGTGTTCATGCCACAGAGGCGAGAGCTGGGGGTAAAACAAAGCACTCAGGGAGGAAAGAGAAATAACCAAGTTTGCTTCCCAGGTATCCAGCTAAAGGTGATGAAAACAATATTTGGGTGGGGAGGGGGGCATTTCCTCTTTCTATAGACCACCTAAGAGGGAAAAAGTAATTTAATATTAAAATAAAAAAACATTTTAAAAATAAAAAACCCTTGTAACAACTAATGTAGATATTAAATAAAACAATTATATTATTGGTGGTTTCCCTTACGCAAGTTTTAAAAAATTGAAAGGAATAACAAATGTGAATGAGCATTAGGGGACTGGGAAGGGTGGGGGAGGGAAGGGAAAAGTCGTGAGGAAGACACAGAAACGTGGGAGTTTCGGAACCAAAGTAAGCACTGAAAGCTAAATTGCTCTAAATGGCCTGCTTAATTTGGGCAACTTAAAATAAATGGACTTGAAACCCATTTACAAGGAGGGGGAAGAAGATAACACAGCTATCATTGGATTTCGCATACTTAAAATACAGCTAGTGAGACCATTCCTGCATATTCTTGACAAACCAGTGTAGAAATGAAGCATCAGGATGGCAGAAGCTAACCCTTGGGGGAAAAAAGCTAGTGGACGTAGAGGTGAGTATCATCGGTAAGAAGGAAGTTACCGCTGTAAAAACTGCTGCAGCTGCAGTGACTTAAAGACAGTAAAAAATTACATAGAGCAAATGATATTATATTAATTCTGAGATTTTAAAAATCGTAATGAATAGCAGACGAATTGGGGACTAAGGGGAACTGAAAAATAGCTTAGTAAAAATGGGAACATAAAAGAGACAGTTTAAGTGTTAAAAGGTTCACAAACACTGCAGGAGGAAAGATGATTGATAGAAAAATAAACTGCAGGAAGCAAACTGGAGGAGAAAAGAAAGAACATGGGAAAAATGGAAGCCCTCTTAGCACTAGGGGTCTTTTAATCAGGAGAATATATTTCCTAATTAGTACTTTGGGTCTATGGGGTTCACTTATTTTCTCATTTGGGCCATACTGTTATTTCACCCTAAGCTATTTCTTCACTGAGAATTAAGGAGCTTACTGAATTGGGCTACATTATTATTTTTTTTACTGGGATCTTTACAGTTCATGACCAAACTCTGACCAATCTTAACTCATACAAAAGGCAACCGAATAAAATCTTGCCAATTATTTTAGTCATTTGATTTACCCTTCTCCCAGAAATCCTACTTCAGGGAAGAGAGAATTGTGAGACCTTTGAAAAAAATATCTGCTTTGGAAGCCTTGACTTAAACGGACTCTCAAATGGTTTTTCTTTTGTAATTAAAAAAAGCACATCATCTTCTACAAGACCTTGGGGTTAGCTGTGTCCATACGGGAAACCAAAAATATGTCATTTGTGTTGGTGACTAAGCATTGTACCACTAGAATTCAAAGTATACTACACACACACACACACACACACACACACACACACAGCGCGTTCTTTGATCTCTGGCTACCTCTAACACCTGACTCTCAACATTTCATCTTTAAGAAAAAGTGTGTATTTTCAAAGTCAGGGGAAGACCGATTCTCCTCCTTGGGGACCCCTGGCAATGGCCGTCCTGGTGCTCACTGTCAGCAGGCGCCACAGCCCTCCCTGGCTCTGTGATCTCCCAGCCGCTCAGCCCTTTCCCAGGTCCCCAGGCTATTCCTAAATCCCATTAATCTTTTCAGAGCCCATGTATCATCCAGAGAGCCTCCATTAATCAGCGACGCAGAAACTGCTGGCCCACAATCGTCCCCGAGTTCTCAGCTGCACACAACCAAATGTGCACCTTCCCAGGCCTCTGTTCCAATTATAGTGCCGTCTGCAAGAAGTTCAGCAGCGTTTCTGGCTAACTCTGCAGTTCTCTTCTACGCCGTAAGACAAAAAAGCTTCAACCAGCTGCCTTCGAAGAGGAGCAAATAAAGTCAACACTGGCAGACTCCAACAGCTCCCTGGCATCATTTCCATGACCTAACTTTAGCCCGTAGCTGTCCACAGATGAGATGGCCAGAGCATAAGAACCCAAGGACTCAACCCAATGCCGTGAAGAGTTTATCCCGAATCACAAAGCATTTAGCAAAGCAACTATGTGCTCATCCATATCCTATTTCCTTACTCATGACTTCTGGGGAACACTACCATGAATATGACTTTTATGTAAGTGACCTCTTCTCACTGTATTCTCCCAAGAAACTTAAAAGTGTATTTCTTTTAAGAAAAAGAACCCCGCAGTTCACACAAGCCATGTGGGGAGACAATAAATGTTTCTGTAGAAGGGCGCATTGGGCTAGAAATCTGAGGACCCAGGACAGTAACTGAGAGCCATGGTCCTCAAACCCACCACACCTTCCTCCCAGGACACCCCAGGAGGTGCTGTTTAGGGGATCCAACAGCCCCGTACTTTGACTAGTCACTAATGCGAACAAAGGTCTGGTTGCACCAACCTTGGGAAACATCAGCTACAATCGAAAGCAACAGAAACCAGACCTTGGAAGCCCCAAGATGGGGAAGACTGCATTAGAATCGTTGGATACCAACGTTTCCCCTATGGAACAATTTATCCGCTTGGTCTTAGGCCTCCATTAAGGTCACGTGATTATCACAGGATCAGAAAGGCATGATTTTAAAATGATTTCATCCTGAAAGGCAAACAAACATGCTTCTCACCCCCCGAGATAAAGAAAATACTAAAAATAAGGAAAGTGGTTCATGAGAGACAGTTTAGGGAGAGGAACGCTGTTATTCGGGTTTTTGGCCTCCTCTGGGGCCTGGGAGAGCATAGGATTCCTACAATACTCTATGATTCTCAAGCATGATACAAACTTCTTGAACATGATTTGTGGATTGCTTGGGAGTGAGTCCGTGTGAAACGCCAGACGCCTCTGCCTTACCTGGCCTTGCAAGGCGTATCAGAGAGATGTACACATCATGGCAGTCCCTCTCCTGTGGTATGACGAGTTGTAAGAGCTGAAAGTTCTTGCAGCGAATAAGCAGATGGCATCCGGTAGCTGTCGTCGCCTGCTTCTCAATGGTGGCAATCTGGCTGTGGAGAATCTACAACCAAAAGTTGAGGTGCATAAGCTCGGCACAGATAACTGATGACTGTGACAGGGAGTGACCCAGAGCTCTGAGCCACACAGAGGGACAGGCAACACTGCCCACCCTCCAGCCAGCTCCCCACCTGCGCTCAGATAACAAGAACTGAGATGTTTGGGGGAAGAACCAATGGTTTAATTTTATCATTTTACTTTTCTTTTTTTAAAAGATTTTATTTTTATTTTATTTTTTAGAGAAAGGGGAAGGGAGGGAGAAAGAGAGGAAGAGAAACATCATTGTGGTTGCCTTTCGAATGCCCCCTACTGGGAACCTGGTCCACAACCCAGGCATGTGCCCTGACTGGGAATTGAACCAGTGACTCTTTGGTTTGCAGGCCAGCATTCAAACTACTGAGTCACACCAGCCAGGGCTCATTTTACTTTCTAATGCTGAGCTTTCTGATATCCAAGCTCCTTATCTGAAGCCAACTGTTCAGCATGCCATTTTGTACAAGTCCAGGTAAGGGAACATTTTGGTTGTCCAATGTTGATTGCGGTTCATGGCTAAAATTACACAAGGTCATGAGAAGTTAGTAAAATAAACCTTGCAATCAACAAAAGCTAGAGATGACTCCGCTGGGAGGGGCCACCCTGCTCCTGAATTCCACATGGAATGCTCAAGTTCAACAGCAACTTGTGCTTGTTTTCTAAGCTGTTGGGGGTCAGGCCAGCTGCAGAGGAGATTTATTTTAAAGGAAATCATGCTGAAGGGCATCTTTGTTGTTTCAGGAGGGTCTCCGTTTAGTCCTGAGTGATGGCGTCTCATTCTTTAAATTCCTCTCCAGTAAGTAGGACCTGCCATCTTCTGCTGAAAACGTGGCAATGTCTATGGAGTACAGAAAGGGCCAAATCTACAATTCAGGGAGTCTGGCAGTGGTCATTACATCATGGTGAGTTGGTTATATAAAATAAGAAATACCCAGTGGTCTCATTATTAAGGAGCAGAAACACCTGATGCTAGGACTCTTCCCTAGCTTTCCTTTACTTTTTTTTTGTTTTTTAAATTATCAGAAAAGTGGAGATAACAGGATGAAATGACTGTATCTGGCATTTTTTAATCTCTAATCAAAAGCTGTGACAAGACCCACCTGTATCTCTGGCTCTTTCTAGGTCTATCTTTGAGGATGGCCAAATAATTAGTGTTTAAGATGAGTAAGAAGATGTGGGTTTGACTCTGTGCAGAAAAGGGCAAAGATCGCATTCCCAAAGCAGCTCTCGGAATACCCAGACACCGAGAGCCCACCTGCCTCAGCCCGGAGGCAAACCAAACACTGGAGAACCAGACTTCACGTCAAACAATGTAGAGTCCAAAAGAAGGAATGCATACCCACGTTTCTTTTCTTGTGTCAGGAGCATTTTCCACGAATATGACATGAGTAGCCGTCAAATACAAAGTACCTAGGGCTGCTTTTTTAGACGATATTCGATCTACCAAGCGGACATTTTCGACCTGGGAGAAAGAATTTGACACAGCTACAGTTAAAGCATAGAGGTAGTCAAAAAATAAACAACAGGTAGGCAGTCCTGTACTTCATCCAAAATACAATTTTGAAAATTCTCCCAATAAGAAAAACCGAAATTTGCCCCTTACATTACTTAGATCACACACCATAAATCTGCAGACCAAAAGACAAAAAATTCACCAATTACTTAAATATAATTGTAAATGCACTGCAAAAGATTTACAGACCTTATTCGTTAGGGTTACCTTTTCTGTGTTTTAACTAAGTCAGAGTTGTCATTTCATTGTTATTATATAATTCTAGTTTAAGGCAGGAAATGTGTGTGTCACAGTTCTGAGTTTACACAATAACTGTGTATAAATTACTTTCTATGAAAAGGGAAATTGTTATTTCCTTTTTATTTTTTACTGTAAGTGTTTATTAAACACTTTCCTATGTGTTTCTCAGTTGTAGGAATTGTCTTAAGACAGGAAATATATATATACACATCTGGGAGCAAAAATTATCAAAGAAACGTTCTGCATGGTTACAAGGGAAACTCCCCAAACTAAGATTCTTACATTCATCTATAATAAAATATGTCTGACACATGGAATTCTTACCACTGAGCTAATTTGACTGTTAGGAGCAATTCTTGGAAACCTTTTTTATCGAGCATGCATTTCTTACACGCAGAGCAATGTCAAGGACATGTTCATTGGAATCATTCCAACATGAAATGCAATAGAAGTGACAAGACAAGCTCTATGGGACAAGTGGAAACTGAAGACAGACAGCGGCTCCACCCTCATTTTTCAGGTCAGGGTGGTTCTTTGCTTCCATGAGACAGCTAGGGACTAACGAATCGTATTTGCTCCATCTTTTAGCCCAGTGGAGAAGCTGTGGTCCTGATAGAACTGGAGAGCCCAAGGCTCCTCAACTGCTCCAGGGGACACCCGGGGGCGGGGGGATCTGACCTACTGAACACCGCGCAGGACAAGTCCAAGGGCAAACAGCACCCAAGACACCCACTGCTTCCCTCTCCTCTGAGCTCTTAGAACTGAACCAGCCTTCCGGATCCCATCCCACTTCTTCCTCATTTCCAGGGATCTAATGAGGTGTATAAAGAGTTAGGTATTTGAGACACTGTCTTTACCCCAGGGTGGTTACATACTTCCTGAGGCCTTGTGAATGGCTATGATTCATAAAGATGTTCATTGAAGAACCTATCATCTTATTGTTTTAAAAAGTATTTATTTTGTTACTGATATCCTCCACTTTCTTTTATATGGATGATTGTCCCTGTGTCTCTTTCATGAATGGTCTTCATATCACTGGACTTCCCTACTAGGTGGTCATCATTTCTCATACATTTATCAGAACAGTTTCTACAGTAAGGATAGTAGCATATGGCCTACTTCTTATGAGTTTTTGTGTCTTTAACAAGCTTTTTTAGTGGTTCCACTAATTTTTTCAGTGAAGTTACTTGGATCTTCTGAGTAGAGAGGAATATTTTCTGTAATGATTTGCCACTTTCTTTCCAGTATTTATACCTCTTTTGCCCTGTGTTTAATGACATGACCTAGAAGCTTCAAAGTGACAGTCACAGTCACACTTGTGTTGTTTTTTGTTTGTTTTTTCAATAACAGCTTTATTGCGATATGACTCATATTCCATACAATCCATGCACTTAAAGTACACTATTCAATGGTTTTAAATATGTTCACAGAGTTGTACGTATTATGATTGTGCAACCATTGTCACAATCGATGTTGAAGCATGGTCTTCATCCCACGAGACAGAAGACCTGTACCCACAGCAGCCTCCTCCAGCCACCCCAGCTCTAGGCAATCATCACTCTAAGTCCTGCCTCTGTGGATCTGCCTGTTCTGGGCATTTCATGTAAACGGGATGTGTCATACTTTGTGACGGGCTTCCTTAACTTAGCATCATGTTCTCAATCTATGTTTAAGCGGAAGTCATCCAGTTTTAGAATGTATCACTACTTCATTTCTTTTTATTGATGAGTAATAGTCCATCATATGGATATACCACATTTTATTTACCCATTTGGCAGTTGATAGACATTTGGGTTGCTTCCACTTTTCAGCTATTGTGAATATTGTTGCTATGCAAATTCTTGGACAAGTGTCTGTGAGGATACATGCTTTCTTTCTCTTGGATATATACATATATCTCAAGATCTGTCCAGAAAAATCCAGCCATTATTAATATAACAAGAATAGCTTGCACAATATAGATGTAACCTGGCAGCCAAGGAGAGTATACTGGAATGTACATATGTGAACAATGACACCTTCACTGTACTAGTCAGTGGAGGCGTTAGATGCCGTTGAGTGAGCATGTTGCATTAAGCTTGAACATTCCTCCATGGAAACTATTCAAATGATTCAGAAGGCCACAGCTATGGGTAAACGGTGATTGGCAGCTTCATCACGACAATGCACCTGCTCTTGTATCACATCTCATACAGAGTTTTTTGGTGAAACATCAAATCACCCAAGTGACTCAGCACCCATGCAGCCCAGATTTAGGACCTTGTGACTTCTGGATTTTTCCCCAAACTAAAATCACATTTGAAAGGGAGAGATTTCAGACCATTAGTGTGATTCAGGAAACTTCAATGGAGCAGCTGATGGCAACTGGGAGAACTGTGTGAGGTCCCAAGGTCATTTTAACATCTATTTTATTTACAAATTATCTTCTAATTGCTACTTCTCAAATTCTTATAATGTTTTAATTTTCATCTGTGGGTAAATCTCTCTCTTCATGCCTTCTCTCATTGTTCTTATTTTTTTGTGGTTAGATAGGCAAAAGTTTTTCTTCAAAGAAACAGGTCTTGGATTTATTAACTTAATCATTTTTTTCTCTCCTAATTGCTAATTTCTGCGTGTGCTTGTTAATGCATGACTTACCTTTCTTCCCTCGGGGATATCATGAATTTTTTTGTTTTTGCTCCTTTCCAAATTTTCAGGTTTCATAGTCAGCTCATTAAGTTTTATTCTTTTTGTTTAATGACAAAAATTTCAGTCCAATCATTTTCCTCCAAATAAATCTTTGGCTGCATGTTTTATTATTCTTACTTTCTAGATAGACCATAACTGGTGTTTTTATTTCTTCTTTGACCTAAGAGTTTTTAAGGAGAATATTTTTCAATTCCCACATGATTGGATTATTTTATTTAAACATTTGTCATTAAACATTCTATTTTAAACTAGCTGCAACAAAGATATTATGGAAGAGAGTTGTGGGAAGAGAGAAGGAAGGGGATATATTATTTTTGGAACATTTCTATGGGAAAAAACTAATTTGCATGCTAAAATGTGCCTAACTAAATTAAGCAGAGGTCCAGGGGTGATATGCCAGTTAACAACATCTAAAAATGAAAATCAAGTAATTTCCCTGGTACTTAGACTAATGAAACAAAGTTTTATTGAGACAATCACATTGAACATGAGTTACTATTTTGAGACAAAAATATTTAGTATGAATTATTCTCCCTACGGAAGTGAAGGAAGTAGCTGTGCTACTTAGCTTATTTTTAGAAAACCTCAGTAGAACCGAGCAAGGATTGCAGATGGTCATCAATTAGAATACTTAATGAGATTTTTTTCCATGTTTTCATGTTCACTTTGGAGGCTGCTGCAGGAATATTACATTTCAAAAGTTGGAACTGGTTTTTACAGGTCCCACAGCTGTCAAGAGCAATTTGGAACTAGGGAGAAGAATAAAGAAACAAAAAGCAAATAGGGAAACACCAACCGCGTGATTTCCCAGTGCTGTGAAATGACCAAAGAAATGGGTGATGTGATTTAAAATTCAGTTGTTTGAGAAATTCTGTGAAGACCAGGAGCCCTGCTCACTCACACCACGTGGTTTGCACGAAGGTAGACAGAGCTTTCTTGAGAGCCAGTCAACTCAAGAGAAAATGCAATAAATCTCAAGAATTTTGCCACCATCTTGGAGACTCACGGACTCACTATTGCTGCCTCATTGCTCAGTTAACTTAATTCTCTTGCACCGACACATATAATAACCTATATGGTAATAAAGCCTCTTTCTAACTTGAAGAGAGATGACTCTTAGGAAACCACCAGTTTCCCTAGACAAAGTTATTCCCTAGACACAGTTCATTTGCATGCTCCTAGGAACACCTAGTAACCTAGTATGTCTGAAGATGCTTAAGACATACTAAGTAATGATGCTCTGCAAATGGCAGCTCATCTATGCAAATCATATTACAATATATCATTAGTTCTTGGGTGTACACTTTTTATCTTCTGACACTTCTGAAAATGCAGCACATTTATTAATTTTCTGAAAAATTAATCTTATGATGAATGTGGTAAGAAGCCATTGTGCCATTGAAGGGGCAGGGCTCTTGTCTTTCTTTGCGGTACGTAAAATCTCAGCGCATCTTAAAATCACTGATGCTCTAGCTTTGCTGAAGTGCAGTTAAGTTTGTAGTCATTGACATATAAATGGTATCTGAAGCCATGAGACCCAAAGAGGTTACTTAGGGAAAGCCTGTAAAGGGAGAAGAGATCTGAGAAAATGCAACATTTAGAGGTTGGATGAAAGAGAAGGATTCAGAAAAGCCAACTAGGAAGGAATGGCCAGCTAGGAGAAAAATCAGGGGAGCACGATGTCAAGGGAGCATGTGCAGAAGCAACGACCTATGAGAAGAGTGTTTGTGTCCAGCACTGCTGAGAGATCAAATAAGGCAAGGCCTGTACGATAGACATGGAGCTCCATAACATGGAAGACGTGGAGACCCTAGCAGGTGTGGTCCCGGGAGCGCAGGCTTCAGAAGCCATCACACAGCGGCCGGAGCGATGAGCTCACAGGAGCGGAGAAAGGAGAGGTCCCAGCCCTTGCGGAAGTGAGGGCAGACTGGGTGGAAGCCAGAGGGGCACGGTCTGGCCTCTCAGACTCCATCCCAAAGCAGCCAACAGCCAAAGCACGCAAAGAGCTTTCCAGAAGCAACTGGCATGTCAAGACATTTCCAAGAAAGAAGCCTATTAATGATACTGGTGAGAGGGGGCATCTGCAGTTGAGAGGCACGCAGGAGAAAAAGTAACTCCCATGAGGAGTAACTTGTGAGGGATGTTTTAAAGGATTATGTTAGAGGACTACCGGGCAAGGATTTGTCCTGCTTATGCTGAGGTCTTCCTGATCCTAAGAAGCTTTCTTTTCCGGCTTAAAAACTGGTCTTTTTTTTTTTAAAAAAATTGAGGTATATACTGATCTATATAATGTTTTAAAATTCAGAAATATAGAAGGAAGGAGAGAAAATCATCCCTAGTCTCAAAATTCAAACATACATCTTTTGGTGCATTTTAGAAAATATCTATCAACCTCATTTGAAGCATTGTTGGATTGGGTAGTGAAGGGCTGGGGTGGTAATCCAGGGGTGGGGAGGAAGCATCTAATCTCGGCTTTTTGCTTTATGAACCTGCCCTTGGCCCCGGATCTTCAGAGGATTGGGCTTTGTCCCATAATGCATTGATGGGGTGGGGAGGGCTGTGCAATTAAGTAAGGGGCAGGTTCTAATTCTGCACAGCAGTGTCATGGCACAGAGATGTAAACATGTTTGCTGAAACACTCTCTATCCTGAGCAAATCCAGTGAAGGCGGAAGATCAGGCCAAAGGCGAAAATGCAAACCTCCAGGGGAGTTGGCAGAAACTCTGGGGGGAGGTTTGGACTTGCCAAGGGGATACAATGGGGGTGTTCTAAATAACTTTACCGATATCTTGTGGATCAGGCTGATCCCAGTTGTCACTGGCTGATGTAAAAATCATCAATAGTAATAATAAAAGCAATAACCAATATATAGAGAGCACTGACTCAACGCTAGACACTGCACTGCCGCTTTGCATATCTGACCTCAGTGAATCCCCTCAGTAACCCCAGGAGTTAAGATCTCGCACAGTCCCCTTGTCAGTTGTGTTTAGAGGCCTGACAGGTTTCCCCAGCTGGTAGGGAAGGTCTGTCTAACCCCAAAGTTCAAGCTCACCAAGGCAGTGAGCACTGCTGAATACTATTGAGGTCAATGTAGCCCTGTTATTCAAAATCCATATGCTTAGGATAATCAGTGAACAATTATCTTAAGCAACTTTATACATGAAATAAGAACCCGCAAATAGAGTGCTTTAAGACAAAAGTACACTGTAAAACTACATTCACAAAGCCCTGTCAGACTACGCTTTGAGATAAACCCAAAGGCAGAAAGCCTGGGAATGGGCCACAAGAGCCCAAACGCTGGCCAAGGAGGCGGTCAGAAATCTCAGGACTGAGAAAAGCTAGAACACCAAGCATCCAGTTCAACGAAACACCCATGTGCTGCACCACATCGGGTTCTGAGAAAAAGAAAAGGGAGAAAACGATCGAGTCCGTCTCTCCTCAAAAATCGTACAGACTCCACAGAAAACACTGTGCCCCGGTTTAATGGCCTTTTCATTCCATCCCTGCTTGGCTGGGGTTAGATAGAGAGAAAGGGAAGGAAAGAAAGGAAGGAAGGAGGGAAAGAAGGAGGGAGGGAGGGAGGGAGGGAGGGAGGGAGGGAGGTTGGTTACATGAATTTTTCTAGGCCAAACTGAAAAGCTTCAGCGAAAACACCAGACCCCACAAGGTAATGCCAGGCCTGAAATAGGACACCCGACTGGGGATCACAAGCCCAGTTCAGTCCTTCCCTCGCCGCCTGGCATCAGGAGGACCCTGTAAATCACTGCGAGACAGAGCCTCTCGGCAACTCCCCATCGCGCCACTGACTAATTGCAAGCTCCATAGAATAGGGGCCTTTGTACCCGGCAGGCCAAACACTGGACTGATGAACATATTGGGTTCCAGAAGCAACCTAGATGTTCTGGGAAAGTAAAGCTGTTCTGCAGCACAAGAAGCCCCAAAGTGCAGGGGAGGGTTACTTGTCTTGAAAAGGACAGAAGAGAAATGTACGGCCCTGGTTTTCCTTGGGCCAAAGACGCTCAATACCATACAAATTAGGCTGTAGGTCACTGCCATCGGGGGGGAAGAGATCCAGAGGTTGTTGAACAGGGAAAAATCAAAATGTCTGCAGCAGCCAAAACCTAAAACGAATTTATGTTCCAATCTAAGAAAAGCAGCTAGATAAATAGTTTGTCATGCTAAATTTGGTATCGTGACATTTCCTAACTCTACCAACATGAAGAGTAAAGCATTTGTCTCTGAGTCAGGAGGCCTGGGCTCTGGTTCTGGTTCTGAGTTTGAAACGGACCTGCTGGGCACAGGCGGTTGAGTTGCTGTCTCTGGGTTTTGACTTCTACAGAGGACCTGACAGGTATTTAATGCCTGTCTCCAGCCTCACAGGCCACAGCTCTAACCCAGTAGTGCCATGCAGAAAAGCTAGAAGGCACACAAAAACAGCAACAGTGAAAAGACACACGATAATGGCTCCATATTAAACCCTGCAGAAATTCAGCCTCTCAGTAATGTGGTTGGCCAACAAAACGCTGGTGATTTCCTAAGGACAAGAAGCACCAGCCTCAGCCCAAACAGGTGCTGCACAGGTCACTTGGACAGGCTCAGAGGCTGTGCTGAACCCCACGTTCAAGGCCCGAAGGGGGAAGAGGCCCATGCCCACCCAAGCGCAGCACTTAACGTGTGAAAGAATTTTGGTTGCCCTTCTTTTTTTTTTAAGATTTTATTTATTTATTTTTAGAGAGGGAAGGGAGGGAGAAAGAGAGAGAGAGAAACATCAATGTGCGGTTGCTGGCGGCTGTGGCCTGCAACCCTGGCATGTGCCCCAACTGGGAATCGAACCTGAGATGCTTTGGTTTGCAGCCCGCGCTCAGTCCACTGAGCTACACCAGCCAGGGCTCATGGTTGCCCTTCTTTAACAAAGGACATCAGACTGGATCTTTTAAAAAGTATTATAGTTAATCTTAATACTCATAGAATTCTCTAAAATAAAATTTAAAAAGAATTATGCAAAATATACGTTTATATCAGAATGCCAACCTGACTTCTGAAACGATAATATTTTAAAATCTACCTATCTAGCTACCCATCTCTTTTTTTCTACAGCCTAATGATGATATTCAAGCGACATGGCATATGGACCAATCTGGCTTCCTAGTGCCCACCCAGGGAATTTCCACACCACCAGTCAGAAAGCAGCTCAGTGACAAGGCGGACTGGTGCAGAGACCAAACTGGAGACCACCACACTAATGAGGAGCTAAAAGTGAAGGCAGAGTTCATCTTCCTAAAATGTGCAATTGTAAGCAGGACACATGAGCCACAAAATGTGTACAATACAAAAAACGTGCGTGAGCACGTACGGCAGTTTCAAATGCACGATAATGAATGTCCGTCCATTAGACTTTGCGCTGCGGTAGCCCAGGGATTAGGAAACCGAGGTGAAGGCTGCACAGCTGGGCCTGGAAGCTCCCAGGGAGGGAAGCTGCCCTTCCGCATCTAGGGTCTTGGGTGCGCAGGCTCTTCTGACCTAAAGCAGTGCCCAACCCCCGCCCCCGCACTAGCTAACTGTTGAGAGTCACGATCTGGCCAACCCAGGCCTAAGTTTCCAGAAAAGCTGACAGCAAAGAAGGAAGCACAACTGTGGCAGATTCCTTTCACCTAACGTCTCCCTTGAGCAGAAGGGCCAGAAGAAGGAAGGGTAATAGTAATAACAATACTCGCTGCCTTTTACTGAGCAACTACTGCATGTCAGGTATTGTGCTAAGTGTTGTCCATACACTATTTGTAACCCTCGCTGAGAGGGAGACATGGTTAGCCCGTTTTACAAATGATAAAATAGAAGGGCGTGAGGCGTACATGACTGCCTAAAGTCCCACAGCTAGACCTCTCCTGTACTTGACCTCTTCAGCCCAGGCCTAATACTGCAGAGTAAGGAAAGGCAATGGCTCAAAAGCCTATCCTCCCTTTCCCCTAAAATGTCAATTAGAGAGGGATATGGTTGACAAGGAAAAAGCTCTGGCTGAAGCCAAAGCCTTAATAACTCAGCACACAGCAGCTCCGTGAGGCATTTGAACCCCCTGCTTGCTCAGACCCCCAGGGTAGCAGGGAGGCCTGAGGAGCCTGGATACCTGGGTGGTCCCAGGACTAGCTGGCCAGCGTCCTGAGATGGGCACCAGTGTGTTGCAGGTCAGAAGGTGCAGTGACCCACACGCAGCATGGGGATAAGAGCTTCAGGAGTCAAGTTGCACTTGTGACCAGCCATGCATTAATTATAGAAACAGCCACCCTATTAGAAATGCGAAATGGTTTTATTTATGCTAGGTTGCTGCGTTGCTAAGATGTTTTAAGTTTGAATCCACCCACCCACGAGTACCTGCATATGTTAGAAAAAAAGCACACATCTCAGAAGTTAGTAACAAACAGTAGTCACTGATAAATTCTCAGCAAAGACTTCAGAGATTTAATTTTTGTCCCTAGTGCATGATCAGCTGGTGTCTGCACCTTCATTTCCCCTGTTAAAGTAGTAACCACGACAGAGTATTCAACAAACATGGACTATGCACTTGTAGTTGCAAAGTACATTGACACAGAAGAAAAAGCAAAAGAATAAAAAGTTAAAAATCCTTCAGAATATTAGAATTGTTATAATCTGTTATGCTAGCAGAAAAAAAATTTGATTTTTCAGTTTAAAAGAAGCACTTTCAGTTCTGTACGGTATATTTGAAAGTTGCTAAGAGAGGTCTTAAAAGTTCTCATCTAAAGAGAGAAAAATTTACTGTGTAAAGTGATAGATATTTACTGAATTTATTATAATAATTATTTTGCAATATATACATATATCAAATCATTATTTTGTACATACATTAAACTTACATATTTCAATAAAAATGGGAAAGTAAAATGATATTGTAAAATGTTACATAATAAACTTGCTTGCAAAAAATAAAAATAAAAGTAATTAAAAGAAGCAGTTTTCCTTATTTACATAAAATTGCTTAAAAAAATAGAAGATGGTAGTCATGAAGCTTCAGGAATTTTCTACTCCAGCTATTTGGTACAAAAATCAGGAAGACCAATCCTCCCAAAAGCCAGATTTCATCTGCTTAAAACTGTAAAACCAATGAAAGTATTTTCCCAGGACCATTTATTCAGAGGTCAGATATTGAAGGAAGGGCAAAAATCACAAAGCACCCTCCAAAAAAATACAAGACACGCAACCAAAAGAAATATAAGATTCTGTCCTTCATAAAACCCATAAAAGATCTCTGCTATAACGCAGAGACAAATACTCATGGGATATGCACATGGGACTGCATGGAAATAATCCTATTTTCAAGCTGCCTGAAAAAGTAATTCTCTTAAAAATGTATTCTGCCATCAAGCTAAATTATTTTTTAAATGCAAGGTACTTATGAAAGAACCCTGTGAAAATTGAATTGCTGCCATCCACCAGTTTGAACCTGTTTAACTTAATTAGTTTATTAATTAATGTTATTAATTTGTTGAGTGTCTACTCGGTACCCAGAATGTTTATCAAAAGGCTCCTGACTAGTCTCAGTGCCTGCAGATTATCTGACGCCACCAATCTCTGTCAGGGCTCTTCCAGGGGCCAGAGAGAGAAATCTCAGCCTCACGTGGCCGAAGCCACAGCGGGTTTTCTGGAGTACACATCCATAAATGTCAGCGGTGGGGCCGGCGTCGGACTGGCCTGGGGTCCAGTGCACCCACCTCCTCACCCTGGCCTCTCAGTCCGGCGCCCACTAGCCTCCACTGGCTCTCAGCTCGCCATGGTTCTGGCAACCAGCCTCCCCTCCTACCACGTCCGTGCCCCGCGGGATGGCGGCAGCACCCGCTGCTTCCCCCATGCCCAAGCAAAGTCTGGCTGAGTTTCACTGGGTCACATGCTTACCCTTACACAAGTTGGTGTGGTCACGGGAGTGACATGATGAGCAGGCGGACTGAGGCACAAGCCACACACCAAAAACACATGGACTGAAAGCAGAGCAGGCGTGACCCCTCAGAGAGGCCAGGGAGGATGGAGGGTGGCAGCCAACGCCCAGCACACCATCACGCAAGTGGTCATCCCCCCGCACCTTTATCACAGCACTCCCTCGTCAAAGCCTCGATGGCTTCCATAACCAGGTCCCACCCTACGCTGTTGGCAGGTGCCCTTTAACACTGCGAACCATCACCAGTACCCTATGACAGGTTCCATTCCCCAAAGATCCATCCATCCACAGGAACGTATACCTAGGAAGATAATCCTGCCTTCTCTTTCTTCCTCCATCAACACCCACTTGGCCTCGAGAGCCCGCACCTTCCATTTGACCTCCCCAAGCACCAGCTTTTCTCTGGACAAAGCCGGCGCCAGCCTGGATAACTGCAGCTGGAGGACCTGAGACCTGGAGAGACTAAAACAAAGCTTGGAACAGACTCATAACCCAAGGGGTTTAGACACACCCGGGGTAGACATTGGCAGAAGAGCTCGTCCTAGTAATCTTGATCTGACGTTTACAGATCAGGTGGAAGGGAAGGATGGGCTCCTTCAGGCTCTCCGGTTACGCTGGCTGCACAAAAGGACGATGAAAATGAGCAAAGATTCTGAAATTGTATGCGTGTAAGAGGGATATTTAGTGTATCAGCTTCCAAAGTAAAGAATCTACATATTTCCCAATTTGCTGGAAAATCACAGTCCTTTCTCCACCCAGAAAATAGGGTACCTGATGCCCAAGTTTCTATAAATGTTTCAGCCATCTACAAACCTCCAAATAACTCCAATAACTAAGGTTGTACTCTGTGGAAAAATGTAAGCTTTGTGAAATCTGCTTTTAAGAGAAGAAAGAGATCAAATTTCTTATATGGATAAGGATATTTTTATCCAGTTTAGGTCAAGGTGAAGAAAATATCTTGATGACCCAGCTAGTCTTGAATGCCTATAAATGGTTAGGTTGTTGAGTTCCACCTACCTGTGTGATTGTTAAAACAGGAGATTGGACTGGCATTTAACTAAACTTTAAAAGTCCCGAGAGGAATAATAAAGCTAAAATAGTTAGTGACACAGAGAAATAGCCAGTCAAGAAATGCAAGTGCTAGGGATTCTTGGAAAAGGCAGAGAAGAGAAAAGAGAGCCCGTTTTTGCCCCGAGGACTCTATAAACATCATGCCAGCAGCCAACTGTCATAAATAAAGAGCAAGCCACTTGAGAGTTTTGCGCAGGGCCCCCATAATTTATTTTGGTAGGGTGACCCTGGATGTGTAGGCTTCAAAGAACATGCGCTCTTGAACAAGAGGACAATCCCAGGATTTATTTCAACACCACCTTAAAATAACCTTGACCAAAAATACCATTTCCAACAAGCACAAATAAGAGAAAAAGGAAAAAAAGATGCCAGGAGGAGAATAAATGGAGAGCAGATGCTGGGCCCATTGTAACCTGGAGAATAGACGCATGGAGTGACCGCCCTTTTCAAGATAGCTGGTTTGACGAACTACAGAAATGATCCCTGAAAGTGGAGTCTTTCAAGATAGCTGGTTTAAGGACAATAGTCATTCAAAAGAATAAGTATGGAAGAGTGAGCCCTTGCTAGGAAGCAATATAGAAAGTCAAAGCTTACGTTATTGTGATGACTCCCCTGTAAAAATGTTTCTCACAGTCTAAAACGCTTCTGAAGTTGACATATTTTTGACAGAGGCATTCACAGTGAAGTCTAAATCGGCTACTTATATAGCACTTTGGGAACTATAAGAAAACATCTTTCCAAGGCCAGGTTGTGCCAAATGGGACTTGCAGCTGGCCCAAAGAGAAGGGGCAGCCTGGACACAGAGAGAACCAAGTCACACACACCCCCCCCCCACCTCCCATCTTCTGGCAAGCCTCAGTGCCAGAGGACGGAGGGGTACAGCCTGACCACGCAGGGCCAGGCCTGGCTCCAGCTCATTTACACATTCCCATGCCTCACCCCTGGGCTCCAGGCCTCCAAGGATGGACTCCATAATTGGCACCACATTTTTTTCCTTCTCCTCCTGCAGGACAGCCCTCTGGAGCCCATCAGGGAGTCCCCTTCTGGGAAATGAGGATGCAGCAGACACAGGGACGGGAAGCTTCTTCTGGGGCTCCATAGGACAGGCTGCACTACTGCCCTGTCACCAAGGGCCCTGAGTTACCAAGGACACTGAGGACCCCACTCAGCCAGCACAGACAGCATGCTCCCTCCGGCCTAACACCCAGGACCTGCCTCCTTCATTCCCCCCTTCTTCTGCCACCCCCGTCCACAGCGGTCATTCTCTACCTTTCGGACTGCTGTGGCCCCTCAGGTCATTACCATCTCCTTCCCACTTACCCTGCACTGCCCACGACATGCTGTTTACTGTACCACTCTAATTGTTTCCAAGAACATACAGCATGGGGCAGAGGCTTACAATTGTGACTATGTGAAACACAGCTTATTCTTGCATTATTATTTATTATTCATTGTATTATGTTCCATACAAACAACTCTAAAATTACCTTTTCCCCAGCCTCCCTATATACTTTCAGGGAAGGCACCAAGTTTTTTTTTTCTCCCCTAATATTCCCTGCAGCACCATGAAGAATGCTAGGCCCACACTTACATTAGAACTGACAGCAGAAGAAGGAAATAGGACACAGAGTCCTTGGCTTGCTGGCCTCCTGAAACAACAGACCAGCACAGAGACTTTAGAGCAATGTACAGCCTTCAACTCTAGGATCTATAAGGACAGGCACTGTGTCTTTTGTTTTCCACATTTGTATCCTAATGCCTAGCACATGTGTGTGCTGAAGTATTTGTCCAGTGAATGAAAATGAACACCACTATGGTGAAAACAAAGCACATGAGGGCATTTAGGTAGAACCAGATACAATGAACTGGGAATGCTTTTTTTTTTTAATTTTAATTTTCAGACAAGAAGGTTAGGAATATTCAATTGTGGAAGATGTTGCAAGTACAAGAACCAGAGGTGAAAAAAAAAAGGATTTTCATCTGCAAACGTGAAAGCTAAAATGGAACTAACACTTCTGCTTTTTTCCACAGCTGGGGCATAGTACACAGTTGTGGTTGAACGAGCAATCTGCAAAACCTGATGTGAACACAGCCAACAGGTAAAAATAAAACTGCACCATTAAACAAGATCAGAGGTTGTGTGTGTGTGTGTGTGTGTGTGTGTGTGTTAAATCCAATTAGTCTTCACGCTTGGTGAAGGTTCCCCAGTTGGTGTGGAATCTGAGAAGTCCTGAGAAAGTTTGTTTACCTTTGCTCCAGGTCATGTGCTCCTGGTGTGGCTGCTGCATATAAATACATAGTTCAGAACATTCTTTATTTGGAAATCCGAGACTCTTAAGACACCAGTGTCCTGCCAGTGAAGGGTACACAGTGGAGCTGAACTTGAGTTACTGTGCGGAACGTTTTTGCAGGATGCCTGTTGCAATATGTTTCATGAGATTCCTTGGGATTAAAGTTTTGGTGATGAGGTTTTTAACTTTAAAGCAAAACTAAAATTGTGGGCTGGGACCGCATTCAAATATAATATTTGTATTGAAAGCCGTGCTTATATATTCTTGCAAAGTGCTCTTGAATTAACAAAATATTATGTAATAAAATAAGAGGGGGAAAAAAAGAATAAGAGCCAAGGCTGAATGAAGATGCCGAGGCTTGGACACAGTGTCATATTAAACCATGTCCCTGGTTCCTTCACTTAAGGCGTATTCACTGTGGACCTCTCGTCTGCCAGGCTTGCTGTTCTGGGTGCTGGGGGTACAGCTGCGGACATGACGACATCAGCTCACCTGCCCTCTGCCTGGCGAGGGGCGGTCAGGGGACAGGCAACAAACAAAGACACACGTGCCAAAAGGTGCCAGGAAGGAAATGAAAGTAGGATAAGCAGTCCAGTGCGGAGGGGCATCGGCATGTCCAGGGAAGTCTCCTCTCATAAAACGACTGGATCTTTTCATAGAGAACCAACGTCACTGAGAGCCAGCCATGGGGAACCCTGGGAAAGGAGCCTTCCAGGCAAAGGAAACCACACACGAAACACCCTGGCCCAGGACTGCTTTGACAAGTTCAAGGGTCTACAAGGAGGTGGGGTGTGTGACGACTGTGTGGGAGGGGGGACAGCATAGGAGACGAGGTGTCACCGGGAGCCACAACAGTCCGGAGGGCCTTCCAGGACCATGTTAGGACTCGGGCTTTCTCTCTGCACAGGGTGGGAAGTGAGCATCCGATTTCCAGGGGAAGGGTGGCAGGGTCCAGCAAACACATATTCTAATGGAGACCTTTTAAGGTCTTGGCTTACAGTGAAAAAAATATATATACAGGGTGGGGCAAAAGGTTTATAGTTGTTCGTATGGAAAATAGTATAATAATTAATAAATAATAAAATAAGAGCAAACTGTTTCACACACCCACAAATGTGAGTGTATATAGTGTTCTAAACAATCGCAGCATTATGTTTTATTAAGTCTTTTCTACAATGTAAGTTCCATGAAACTAGAAACACCGTCTTGTTCACCACTGGGTGTCCAGGGCCTAAAACAGTACTTGGTATATAGGAAGCATGCAAAGAACATTTGCTGAAGGTACAGGTAAATGAATAAACACACGAATGGTGTCTTTGAATCAACCCACTTAGCTCAGGAAGGCAGAATCCCTTTCTTAAGCCACCACTGCTGGAGCCGGCTGGGCAGCTCACTGCAGGGTGGAAGTCAATGGTGCCCGCCACATTCCCAGCGCCTTGGGCTCCGCCGCGGGCCCTAGGAAGGAAACTTTCTTTCATAGCTGGGCAATAAATTTATTTCTCCGGGAATCTCTGATAAACAGTGTTCTACTAAATGAAAAAGAGGAGAAAAGTAAACACTCAATTTTTATAAAGTTGTCATAGCCTGCCACAAAATTTTAAGTGGGGGGTTATTTTTAGACTATTTTAAATGGCTGTGGGAGGAGGGGTTGGGCTCATGTCCTGGGAAGTACTTCTACTCCCAAAGGCTCCAACTAGCTGTCCAGCAGGGGAAAGGGCACTAGAAAAAAATAGTTGAGACTGTTCCTGGCCCAAGAAATATGGGACAAAATGAGCTTCTTGGACTCCCTCTGAGTGAAACATAAGAACACAAAACTGAACCATCACATGGAACGAAGCCATGGAGCCCTGGGTGTTTGGTCAAGAGGTTTAATTTCATGCATACTTCACAGCTTGTCCAGTTCAGAATGGAAAAACCAATAAAATCGGGATGAGAAAATGTATGTCCATCTGTTCTGAGAAAACGAGCATTCCAGACACCACTTTGCTTGGGGATGTGGGCCAGCGGCGATGACCAGTCCCAACCAGCTAATGATACAAGATGGAAGGGGAATGTTGAAACTTTCTACTAAGTAAATGAAGTGGACATACACAGGAGGTCACAGTTTAATATCTTTGTCATTCCTCACTGATGTTTCAAGGTGTATAATCCCTTCATTGTATCCCTGAGAAGCTTTGAATGGTGGCACAAATGTTACCATGTCACAGTTGGTAATGTGATATGTACACATTACCAACTATTAAAATGGAAAAAAGATATAAATATATAATTCAGAAAAGTAACAAAATGGTCGATAAAGATATCTTGGAAAACACATCAACCTCACTACTAATAAAAAATATGATAAAATAACAAGATGTTATTCCTCCCTTAAGTTAGCAAATATTTTTTAAAATAACAAAGCAATGGTACAATGGCACTACACCATGTTTCTAAAACATTTTGGAAACCCATTTGGCACCACAAATCAACCATGAAATTGTTCATCTCTGGGATACAACGATTCCATTTTAAGCTCCATCCTAAGGGAGTGATTGCACATGTAGATTAGAATTAATAAAAAAGGTTATTCATCATAACATTGCTGTAATAGCCTTCTGGGGAAGTGCTTAATTTGATAATGACATTGCCATAGGATTAAAAAATCAGTCTTCTAAAACCATGTTTAAAAAGATTACAAGATAGTAAAGTTAAAGTTATAGTAAGTTAAAAGGAGTATACTATGAAACAGAACTGGATGATCCTAAGTTTCTGAACAAACAAAAAGTTTGAGTATTCATGCGATGAAAATAATGACTAAAGAAGTATACTAAGATAGTAACAGTGGCTAATTTCTATGTTGACTCTAATATAGAATCAAAAGTAATGTACTTTTAGAACCTAAGAATAACTTGTTAAAAGGAGAGAGAGAAAGAGCTTAGTGCAGATGACATAATGATGGAGAAAGACATGGAGAAAGCGAATCTTCTCATGACTCTGCTGAGCTCTCTCCCTCACAGAAAGAACTTGCAAATGAGATCCCTATTTTCAAGTGGATGATATGGAATTTTTGTAATTGTACGTTGCTGAGCTTGGTGTGAATTCTAAGCAAGATTCTAAAATGGGTTCTTTCATGGAATTTTGTATGAACCTAGAAAAAGAAGCCATCAATCAGAAGGAAGATCAATGGTTCACTCAGACATCCCTGCAGACGACTTAATTTCTCTGAATGAGCTCGTTGAGGAGGTGATACAGGACGAGTTCATCAAATGGTAGATGACATCACACTGAGAGAATGAGTACATCTGTTATCAGAATCAGAATCGTGGGAGATGCGGGACAGTGGCTTCAATCACTAGGAAGTCACATCTGCCTAATTTCTCCCTTAGTTAAGATCTTGGATGAGGTAATAGAGGGCAAGTTCATCAGTGAATGGTCCCAAACTGAGAGGAATAGCAGATGTGCATCAGGATCTACAAACAAAGTCAGGAATTAAGCATTAAGCTAAACCCAATGAAATAATATCCAGCAAAGATAAGTGCAAGACACCATCATTTAAGGAAATAGTAGAGGAGACGGCTTCACAGCACCATGTACGGAGACAACTCTGGGGTTCTCTTCCACAGTAAGCTCACCCAAAGGCCACTAAGCTGGAACTCAAGGATATATGCAATTTAAAAAAGAGTTATCAAATATTACTCTCTCCAAATTCAACCAAAACTAAAGTAATCATAAGTTCTTATAACTCACTGAGTAAGCAGGATGGTAAAGGGGCTTAAAACCACGGCGCTGGGTGGTGGCCAGAACAGGAGCAACTGAGCTAACGACCCAGGTAGGAGCAAAGGGTTGGGGAGATGGCCGCATCAAAGGAAACATGTGAAGGGCCATTTCCTGGAACGAGGGCTGATGTATGGGCAATATCCCCAAGGACCGAGCTAGACTCAGTTACTAAAAACTACAGCGAGACACATTTTGACTAAATACAAGAAAAACTTTGTCATCGTGAGAGCTGCCCGTGGTTATTACGGATCCCCAGGGGACACAGCGAGCTCCCTGCATCAGAAGTGTGAATCTCAGGGTAGCGGGGCACTTGGCTGAGATGAAATTCAAACAGAATTCTAGTCCGTTCTCCCCTCGGATGCCAGAAATGTCTCCGTGTCTTCTCTGACGAGTCACCCAGACTCTGCTTCGACACCGCTCTGCTTTCATAGGTGAACTAATTTCTCTTATACAAACACGTGGAATTGTGGGAAAGAAATTCTCTATTTTGAGCTAAGATCTTCGCCTCTGCTCTTTGGGACTATAAAAATTTCACCTAAACCTGGGCCATATGAGAGGCTTTCAAATACGGAGAGATAGCCTGTAATAAGAATGCTTATGAGACCTTTCCTACTCTCAGTCATTCTCCTCTGAGAAGAATACATGAAGAAAATGGTACCAGGGACAGTCACAGGGGCACAAAGCCCAAATCCCTAATAGCAGAGACCCATGAAACAAACTGTAGTCACATGAATAATATGTAATCTTTACAACAATGAATGGGTGGATGACATCTACATGGGAATTGTAGATGAACAGGTGTGGACCGGCTGCAAATAGGTTCTGGGTTTCTGTGGGGAGCGATGAAAATGTTCCGAAATGGACAGTGATGACAGTGGCACGACATGGCAAATGTGCGAAAGAACGCTGAAATGTACGCTTTAAAATGACTGAAATAGTAACTGTTGTTCGAATTCTATCTCGTTCAAACTATCTATCATCACAAAATACATGTCATTATATCTCTACATATGTTACCTTATATACTGACACTCACAAGTACTTGACACTAGTTTCACTAGAAGACTCACAATGCCACAATTAGTCGTGGGTACAGTGCCCAGGAGGCCTGGATTACTAAAGCAAATACTAAAAACTGAAGAGCTGAAATCAAGAATTATTCATCCCTTCTATCATTCAAATACTAATTTGCTCAGCGTGTGCTTACTGGGTGCCAGCAGCTGGGTTAGGTGCTGTGCATCCAGGGGTGGGTCCTCGCCTTCACAGGGCTCCTGGTTTAGCAGGGGAGCTTGACAGGAAACAAATCATCGCTCAGATAAATACAAAACTTGTAACTGGGAGCAGGGCGGGAAACACTGGGTTCCGGGGTGGAATGTAACGGGCAGATCTGATTTAGATGAGGAATTGGGCAGGAGCCTCTTGGAGGGAATTATATTCAGTCTCCAAGACGAGAGAGTGAGCGAGGCGAAGAGTGAGGCTAGCCTATTTTATGATGAAAGGTTCCAAGGCCGGAAAGAACCTGATGCATTTGAGAAGCCCACAGGGCCAGTGGTGACCAGTGGGTAGTAAACAATAAGACTCACGGAATGAGGTGGGAAAGGAAAACAGGGTCCATCCACACAAGGCCTCACGGGCTACTCTGGGGTTCTCACTTCGTGTCCTGGGTGCAAAGGGAAGCCACCCAAGAATCTGGGCAGGGAAGTATAACGTGACCAACTTGGGCCACGCAGCACACCCAGGCTCCCATGTGGAGACGGGAGCAGAAAAGAGCAAAGAACGAACTAGGAGACCAGTTAGGAGCTGAGTAGTAGCTCAGACGGGGATGGGGTGGAAAGAAGGGAAGACATCTTCAAGATCTGCTTTGAAAGGTCATCATATATTCTAGTTTACAACTCAGATTTACACATTTGAAAAAAAAATTGTCTTCCACAAAGACCACAGCATGAAAAATAGAGATTTACTCAGCCAGGATCCTTAGACCCATCAGCATCATGCCCAATACCAAACCAAATTCTGCAAACCTGTCAAGCTACTTCTAAGAGCTCCGAAGCCTTTTCTTCATGACTAAGTAGTACTTGAACCCAAATTATCCCTGCAGGGTATCTTCTCATCAGCAAGTTTTCAGAGTGGTACAGAAAGCCAGACAATGAGGGAGAAACCCCAAATCTCACTGTGATGAGTCCAGTGAATGCTTGGTGTCCTCACTTCAACCCAGCTGCCAACTAGTTTGTCTGGGGAACATTTACAGAGGAACCATTCTGGGAGAGAAATACGCTGCTTAGCATACGCTCTGTTAGAGCCTTCAGTTGAACACACACACCCAAGAAGAAACACGTTCCAGATTATTCATGTGTACCTGTCTCCTTAAGGGGAACTTCTGAGATGAAAGCGGAACACAGGAGGCTGTGATGGAGGGTGCAGACCTTACAAAGAGGGAAGGAATGACTTCCACAGAATAGGAAAGCAACTGTACATTGTACATGCACGCATTTCTTTTCCTCTTAGAAGAAACCCCTGCTGCCCACATGGTAAAATCACTTCAAACCCAGACCGGGTCAGATAAACAACTCTGTGTATCCTCCTTATCATCCACCCAAGACATGAAATCATGGGGCTTAAGGCCAGCTACCTGTTCACTACTCCCAAATGTAATGGAAGCACAGAATACAGATGGATATGACCATCAAGAATTATGTTCTGCAACACATACTCTGTAAGTATTGCTGTTCTCGTTTTCATTCATATAGTGAAAATTCACTTAGAATGTAAAGTGAAAAGAGAGTTTGTTCAGCCTCAAGGAGTCACTTTGTCACTTCTATCTCTATCACTCTGAGGTTCCCAGCGTCTCTGAGGCTGTAACTGATGTCCTGCAGTCCATCACGTCTACCCAACTGCCTGACAGCTGTCGCCGACGCCCTCCATCCTCCTTGACTCCTTACATGTCCAGACTCAGCCTGTCTGAGAAGGCTTCCCTGACCCTTTCCAGCAGAGCTCGTCTTCCACCCGTTCCCCCTCCTTGCCCTCTGTCCCCTGTACGTGTGTCTGCCAGATTTACAGCTGCCTTCTCTTCCAGACAGGGAGCTCACTGGCGCCTCTTGCTCCCGAGTCCCAGCACACAGAGTCTGGTGTACAGACGGCCTGCACACGCTTGTGGGATGAAATGAACGAATACAGGAATCAGGCCCGCCCAACTGCTGCGGTTGTTTACTTGTTTCCACTGGCATTATCCTTAATGTCAAGGACCCGCAATTCAATGACATTTCAGACAATTCTCCATTTTCTCCATTTCTTTGTCTTTCCCGATAGAAAGGAGAGCTGATCTGAAGCACCGAACTGCTTGGAAGGTGTTCAGGAAAACCAGTTCCGAGAATCAGGGAGAATATTGCTTGCTGCTCACATTCACACACATAGCTTCGTACAGAGTGAGTGTGAAGATGGACTAGAAAAGGCTGTTACTCCCCAAATCCGTATTCCGTAGGGAAATGGCACCCAGTGCCGAGTCGCGCTCTCACTCTTGCTATCGACATGCACAGCAGACCTCGTCCTCAGAAAGGGCCCGTCCATCATGGCAGAGAAAGGACGCCATTGGCAAGGGCAGGGAGAACCCACGAGTTAAGTTCGTCATTCTGGAATAAATTATTTAGCACCACTTAAACCCTGAAAGCTTTGAGCCACCCTCTCCTGCGGTTTATGGCACTCTCTTCTACATTTACAATTTCCTGATTATGAAGCAACAATTTAATTCCATCCTGCAAAATCAATATAATTTAAATTTACTTTGGAACTGACCGTCGCTGGCAGATGAAAATGTTTATTTTCCCACTGACCTTATTTACAGGTAACTGTAAAGCCACTTTGACGAAGAGGTGCATAGGAACCATTCCAGAATTCACAAACGAACTCTTCCTGCTGGACTTCCAAAGACCAGGAAGCAGCAGATCCCTTGAGATGAGGGGGATCCCTGGGGCCCCCCAAGTGCTGACCGCTCAGACCCAGCCTTGACTTACCTGTCAGGGGCCTCGGTTTTGAACCTGAAATCACGCTGGAAAGGAACTCGGCTGCGGTGGCAGTAACAAGAGCTAGCCAATAGGCTTTGAAAGTCAACTCTTTCACTCCTTTACAGTTTTCATGAGGGATGTGGTCCATCTCTTAAAACATCTCTAAGCTTTACTGCTCGTCCACTCTGAGGGGCAGCAGCCAACGTTCCCAGGGTTGTTTAACTGAAACGGATCAGGGATCCGTCGCTTCCACTGAGTGACCAAAGCTGGTGTTCAAAACACACCAGTGGACGAATCTATAAGCTGCACCCTTCTCCCCAATGAATGAAACAGGCTGGAAAAGGCAAGAAGACGGAAGGACTGGTCATATCGAACCTGCAGGGAATATTGATCATCCATCCGCCCTGTGTAAGGGCCTGAGCAGCTGATAGCCTGAGGGTGGGGAAGGCGGAGGGCTAGCCGGGGTGGGGGTGGGGGGTGGTTTGAACCTTTAGATTCAACAGCTTTTCGAATGCATTCGATCCACCTGTACATAACTCAATTTCCTGCATCTTTCATTAAGAAGTCTTCTCTCTCAAGTGCTCAGCACAGCCACCAGAAAAATTAAATAAGTAAGTAAATAAATAGATAAATATATAAGGCAGCCGCAACCCCGAGCGGGATCAGAAAAGAGCATTTATCAGCAGACCAGCAACCCCATTGCTCAACAGACAATTGGGTTCCCCTCCTGTCCATCCCTATGTCCACTGCGCACCCCCAAGGACGAGAGGTTAGACGCAGCATCAGCCAAGGCTGGGCCTGTGAGGCAGTAAGTAAGAGAAGGATGAAGCTCGCAGGGCACCGGGAGATGCTCAGGGGACTGCCGCCTCCCCCTCCCTGGACCGCGGTGCTGACTCCGCCAGCGCCCCGCAAGGAAGCTAGGCCTCCGGCCAGCTCAGCATCCCTGCTCCCGCTGGCTCCTCCGCCCGCGCGCCGGCCACCAACCTTGGGCGTGCGGATGTGCTCCATGGGGGCCGGCGCCTGCAAGATCCTGAGTGGACGCGGCCTCACGCACCTACGTGCATCTACACCGCGGCGGGAGGGGCGCGGGGAGGGGGCTTCGCGCCCGGGAACCCGCGGCTGCGGGGCTTGGCTCCGCCTTCAGGTGCGGCAGCACCCGGCGCCCGCGCGGCCCTAGAGCGTGTGTCTCCGCGCTCCTGCCACCTGCCGGGTCTGCTACCTGCTCAGTCTGCCGTTGCCCCGCCTCCTCCCTGGCTGGGGTTTGCTAGAGCCGGAGCCCGTCCCTCCTTTTTAAGAGGAGCAGCCAGCGTAATACTGCGGGGCTACTGTTCCCCAAGACACAATGGGGGCCTTGTGTTGGGCGTGGCTTCTTGGAGGAGAGACGGGGAATACGCTGCTCCACGGGCCCACGGACTTCCTTCCGGAGAGTCCCGGGGTGCGTGGGACTCAGGGTAGACCCCCCAAAAGGTTGCCACTAGTACTCCGGGTCCAGCCCAGCCTAGTGGGCTCCGTCTGTGTATTTCAGCACGCGAGCAGCCAGGGTAGCTTTTGGAATGAGGATGGAAATAGCAGCAGCAGTGTTGGAACCCTAGGAGGTGATCGAGTAAGTCAAGCGTCTCTCATCAACCTGCGACAGCACTGTTGGGAGACACGCTTTTCCTTGGCACCGCGTTGGCTGCTTCTCTGACATCTCCTCTTTCCTATACCTGACCTGGAAGACGCGGAGACAGGGCATCCATCATAAGGTATCGTTTTTTCCACTTACGGTATTAACAACAGTTGCCATTGTGAGTGTTAAGCCATCGGGAAAAGCCAAAGAGAAGATATGCCTCCACCACCCCCCACACCGTTTTTCTTGAAGGCCTGTGTATACAACCCTCCGCCATAACTAAAATTTCACACCACTGCACATAGTTCTGAGATAATACCTATTCAACTTTTTCCTGGCTCTTCCGCACCTCTCTTTCCAACTAGATTGTACATTCTTTGTAGAGACTTTTAAACCTCTTTTGTGTCCAATGCCTGTGAGGCACATTGCAGCCTTCCAAACAACTTTTTATTTAATCAACACAGGGTTATGTTTATTTTTAAATTTCCAGTTTTCCTTCAAGTCTTCTTTATAGTTTCATCTGGGAAGCAATTAGGACAAGTACTATCAACCCACATTTGCACAGGAGAGGATTGCCCCAGGGCTACAATTTCTTCTGTACCACAAAGAACACGGGGGACAGAGGCAGGGGCACTTGGGTATCAATCAGCTCAACCCCGACTTCAGTCTCCTCATTAACAGTGAGGATGGGCTCAAAGGTAGCTTCTGTCTCCACATTCCAAAGGTACTGGGAATCCTGTATCCGTTTGGGGGGATCCATTTTGAGTGATTTAATGATCTTGGAATTCTGTGCTTTTGGGGCTCTCTGTCCTCCTACCAGTGACTAATCAAGGGTTTACTTGGTGAGTAACTTTTGCAAATATTTCTAACCTGTTGCACACTAGCAAATGTTTTTATTTAAAGCACCCAAAACACTAATTGGTAGGTAAAAAGATGTAAATCCAAAAATGTGAAGAGCCTAATGCAAAGAAAAAATTTCCTGATTAATTCAAAACTACAGCTTTCACAAATCACAGCCATAAAATTGACGTTAGCTTAAAATGAGTCAAGGATTGTATTCACATGATTAGGATAAGTTGATGTACAGCAAACTAGAAAAAAAGCAACAGAGAAAGGGGTCTCTGTAAGCAAACCTTTCATTTTGATCTAACCGTCTTCTGAGGAACCAACCCTTCTTGACTTGTCCCTCAGCTGCAGCCCTATCCAGGCCGTGAAATCACAAACCGTGATGACCTCTGACAGCCACCTGCACTTTCTGGCACTTACGCTGCCTGAGATCCCCCAAGTGTCACTGCTTCTCCGCACCACTACCCAGTGGGGCAGAGAAACTGAACCAAACAACAGGACTTGGAGAGCAGTGAAGTGGGAGGGGCTCGCGCACAAGGGCGTGGCTGGCTGTGTCGGCCCTAAGTAGGGTGAAAAGCAAAACACGCCATCATTTACGTTTATATTAGTTGGCTGGTGGTCACGAGCAAGGTACGATGGCAGATGCTGGGCGGTTGAAGGGAGACCCAGCGGAGAAGGATCCTCAGCTCAGTAACGGTGACGTGGACAACGCCAAGGAGAGGAAAAGCGAGGGAGCTCAGAGGGCAGCCGAGTATGCGGAAATGCCCAAAGCAGCCTCAGGGGGATTAGTCTACTTCCTACATGTTCTGCATTAACTCTACAGAAAAATAATTGACAGTCTTGACATGATTCACTCTGGAAATTTGACATTGGGTCTGGCATGAACCGCAGGTCATTTGGATGGATGTTGCCCCCCTGAGACTTCACAGAGCAGAGAGCTCTGCATCTGACCCCAGAACCACGACGTGAGGCAGGGAGAAAAAAAAACGTATTCTTCTAACACTACCTAACTTGCAGATGGAGGCACACCCAGGTTTACACTGTATCAACCTTTGCCTAGTATTTGTGAATCCTGGATGAAAAATAAGTGTATCTCCACAAAACTATTTTCACCATCAAGCAAATAGTAGACAATAGGGTGAAGACCTAGTTACCTGCGTATTCATCAAACAACTTCCCTTGCCAAGGAACATCACAATTGTTGCCTTTTTTCATCAGTGTGAGGTTCCAGTGATTTCCACCTTCGTGAAGATGGTAGGCATGGCTCCACATGTCAGTACTGAACTCTGTTCTTCACAGGCACGCAGGGGCCTATACCCTTTGATCCTATCACTCTTGGGTGGGGCCGTGTGACTAGTTCTGGACAATCGACTTGTAATTTTTGGGCCAGAGCTTTGCAAAATCTGCATGACCCTTTAGCTTTCTCCTCCCTGCTCTTGATATTTGGAGGACACCTAATCAGCTCATAAAGAGAATAATGATGATGCATTTACTCTAATTACATGACTTGACTATGGCCCCACCCTACTCAGCATTAGACTGAAGTGAATGAAGAGAGAAGGAGACTGTTTCGTTGAGTCGTTCTTTGGAAGGGAGCTACTCCAAGGAGTCACAGAAGATTTCTTTTAGTGAAAAGAACTACTCTTTGTGCTGGCTGCTGCATGCAAACCACTGAGAGTTGGAGGTTAAGTTTTGTGCCCAGCCTAGCCTCATCTGACTTTATAACGAAGGGGAACCTGAGCGAGTCAAAACACTAACACAGTCCCTGCTTCTGTGTTTCTGATCTTTCAGAAGAAGTTCTTAATGTCGTTAAAAAGCTCTACACACTCATGCCATATAACAAGTCCTAATCTACTTTAGTGCCTGTTGCCAAATTTTTCTGGAGAACATCTTGCTAAGAAAATTTTTATCACACAGATCTTCTAGTTGTAAATAAATTGCCATAGGAATTTTTAAATAAAAACTAGATATTAACTGGGAACTTTCCCAAAATCCTGTGATCTTCAGTGGCCTGAGGAGATTTGGATGCTTATCAAAAAACTTGCAAGACTTTTTCCGGAATACTTACATCTCTCTGGAGGCAACTAAAACTTCTGCTCTGGCAGGGAAGCCAGAAATGCTTCCTCAGTGGGCAGTATCGCTAATGATGACAAACTCACTCAAGTCCAACTCCGCGCTCTGAAACCCCAGTGGTCCCTGTGCTGTGCTGGGGGGCACACTTCTCCGAACAAGCCCACTCTCAGCTAGAGGCCTGTTAGCTACCCAATAGGATGCGGTTAGAGCTGCATGTGGGATTCTGCCTGGAGGGAAAAATAGCATCCTCACCTTCGGGATTTTCATAAACGGGTTGATGCAGACTATTGATGTCTGCTTTGGCCCAGCCCTTTGCCAGATGCACCAAAAGAGAACCCCTGGACAGCAGGCAGGCAGCCCTTTTTCTATAAACCAAGAGGGAGACTCCGGGCCGGAATAAATAGAGCACTTAGGCTGTGAGCAGGCGAGGCTTTGAAATAGTCTCTTACACGTTGATTCTCCCTCTGAGGAGACGCCTCACCCAAGCCCAGTTTCTGTGCTCAGACCGCTTGTCATGTTAATTGCCTTTGACTGCCATCCCTTCGACCATCACTTGTACACCCATAATTCCCATATTAATTCTCCTGGTCCCGAATTCTCGCTCTGGCTCATGTATTGTGTTTCCATCTACCTGCTGAGTGCCTCCACCTGGGTGTCCCATCAATGCCACGAAACCGGTTGAGCGCCTGGGCTCTGGAGGCAGACAGGCCTGTATGCACATCGCAGCTCTTGCGCGTGTTAGCTGTGTGACCCTGAGCACGTTTTTAAACCACTCTCGGCCTCGGGTTTCTCACCTATAAGTGGGGGTAATGACAAGATCTGTAATGCTTTGTTTCTCAAGCTGAAAAGTAGGTGTTTCTAATGTGAATTTTTTTATATTATTCCCTACCTTTTTGTATGTGCCTGAGGTAGTTCAAAATAAAAAATAGAATTGATAGCAAAAAATGGGGGATGATTACTCCTTCTTCTTAGCATGGACGTGACAATTCAGTCAGATGAAACGTTTAACGTGTGTCGTGGTGAATATTTATTGAGTGTGGCAAGCACGGGGCATTAATGTCTGAACCAGAACAATCCCCACCCTTGCCCTCAAGGTGCTTCATACCAGCTATTATTACAATCATTGCCTTCTACCCACTACCAGATGCTCCTCTTGACTTCACTGTTTCTTCTGTTGATCTCAATCACTCAAGTTCAAGACCTTGGAGTTTGTCTCTTACCCGTCCACAGCATTTCTTCAACTGGCCCTTCCCTTCCTTCTTCACGGTCTTTACTCAGGTTCAAATCCTCAGTGCTTCCACTTGGCTGGAATATTAGCCTCTGCTGCCAGACCAACCTTCATAAAAAGCAACTCTAACCATATCACCCTCCAGCTTAAAAACCATCGGCAATTTCCAGTTGCCTTCGGAATGAAGTACCATTCTCTTATTCTGTCCTGTAAGGCCCAGCCACATCCTCCCACTCCCTTTTACAAACTCAGCAAAGTCAGTCACCGGCACTTCCTAGGTGCTCCATATTATTTGGCGAATGTATCGATTAGTTAACCAATCGCTTTCTGTAGCCTGCATTTGCACATCTCTCTCTCTCTCTTTGTTCACCCTGTTCCCATCGATCAAATCCTTTGAGGGTCATTTCACATTTCAAAATGTGCTTCAACATTCCCTCCAGATGGCACTCTTCCAAAATAACTGTCTCTTCATTCCAAGAAGCAGAGATCATCAGAGCAGTGTATTTTCATCTGGAAGTGTAATTTTATGTGGCTGTCATAACTTGTCCACAGGGGCTTTGATGAGTCCACAGTCCCAAGACAACCACGCTGGGCCACTCCTTGGACAACAGTGTGCTGATTAGACCAGCCGAGCAGAGAGTAGCAGGAGCCCGCGATGCCCAAGCAGGGCACACAGATCACAGGGCGGGAGATGCATTCTGGGAAAATTCAGGGTCCTGCCACCTCAGTGAATCCATGGTCGTTTGGAACATGTTGAAATGGCTTCTCAAGTGTGAAAGGCAAGTTTCTTCCATTTTCCCCCAACCACTTTGTGTTCTGACCTGTCGTGAAGTGAGCCATAAGGGCTACCAGCTCTGAGCGGGATCTCGCAAGAAAAGGCTCGGCATCTGATAGGACTTGTAGTGGAAACGGATCAGCTGCGGTGGCCTTTTGACCCCGGCAGATCCAAATATGCTCAGGGAGCTGCAGCAGACAGGGCTGTGGCGTGGCGCCTCCGGTGAGCTGCAGCTGAAGAAACAGAGCTGGTGACTGGCATGGCCCACCACTAGCCCAGCAGTGCTTGTGTGCTCATTTTTCTAACTTAAACAAGTTTTGGGGGGGTTGTTTTTTTTATAAAGATTTTATTCATTTATTTTTAGAGAGGGAAGGGAGGGAGAAAGAGAGAGAAACATCAATGTGCAGTTGCTGGGGGCTGTGGCCTGCAACCCAGGCATGTGCCCTGACTGGGAATTGAACCTGCGACACTTTGGTTCACAGTCCGTGCTCAATCCACTGAGCTACGCCAGCCAGGGCTAACTTAAACAAGTTAAGTTAATTGTGATAAAATACACATAGAATGAAATTTGCCATTTTAGTGATTTTAGGTGTATCGTTCAGTGGTTCTCACAACAAATTTTCAAGCCAAAAAGCTAGATACAAAACTATATATACACTAAGATCGGAATTCCATTTCAAAGAGAGTGTGTGCACATGTGTGTATACACATGGAAGTGAAGACACAGAAAGTAGAAGAAAGAAATGTACAGATGTAACAATTACACCTGGGTGGTGCGTTTATGGGAGGTTGTCATTTTCTTCACATTTCATTTTTATACTTTATAAATATTTGTGTTGCTTATTTTAATGATTAAAAAGAATATATATTTTAGAAGGTCTTTTCAACAGGAAAAAGTCATAATCTATAATCATGACAATGTCATGTGGCAAAGAGAGCACATTTGTGGAAGATACAGTTTATTTAGTTGTTTTTTTTAAAGCATAAATTGGATCCTCCCTACATTTCAATTCAAAGATAGTCTTTCTGAGAAGCAATCCCTTTTCAAGGACAGAATCAGGCTTATTTTCCATGAGGAAACCATACAAACAAATATCCCAAACGGACAACAATAGCAGGGAAAAGGTGAGAGGAGGGTGCTCCCTCCTGAGTTGTCGGGATCTTGGCTGTTCTCACAAGCAAAAAAACAAACAAAAAAACCGACAAAGACTTCTCTGTGAGGTTTAGTCAGGTTTGGAAGAATGTGCCGTGGTGCTTTAAAGCCAATGTTCTAGAAAATTACGTAATTGATCTTTAACTTTTTGTAAAAATCTGAAATGCATCTTCAAGGTTTAGGTAATGGAATGAGAAAATAGAATTTATATCATTCATAAAATCTTACCTTAATCTCTCTTTTTTATTTACACGTGGATACTAAGTACTGGCAAAATGCAAAAGATTGTGGATCTTGTAGCCAGGACAATTTGAGGTTTCTAATAAGCAGATGTAAGAGTGGTTCTTCTGTTACCTTTGGGTTTCTTGTGGAGATAATGACTAAGTTTGAATGCTGGCTGTGCAAGAAAATTCTTCTTTCTTTTCTTTGGCAGAGAGACTCCTTTGGTAAACAAAAGCAGCGAACAAGGTTTGTTCAAAATGGTGAGCTAACAAGGATCTGATCTGGACCTAACTTGTCGAGAACCACCTGTGTTTGCCTGGGGACTTGGCTGCCGTTCATGACTGTGTTGCGCTGAGAAGACATGCTCAGCGTGCACACAGCACGAAACAGGAATCCCATTATTGGCGTGTAGGACAAACCAAGTTTCTTTTCAGTGTTCTGCTCCTGATTATGCTACTATTTTGCAGGGAGTCGCCACAGATAATCACAAATTTATCAATGAATTGTAGTGTAGAAACCAAGAGGTAAGCAGGCTGTCTAGTACTCAGATTTCACAAATGATAACTAAACTTCTGGGCCCTTCCTCAGGAGGTAATGCAAATAGTGGTACTAATTGTGCTGCTATGCATACCATGTCAAACTCCATTGTTACCGTTAGGTCTACATCGAAATACATGGGGTCTTTCTCAACCTTGCCTTTTCAGGGACAGACCTCCTGCCTTCACTCTAGAAGCAGAAGGAGTGGCCTGGGCAGGCTTAAGTGATGGGGATGTCTACAGAGGTGACTTCCTTGCAAGACCAATGTCTCAACTCTTTCTCCTTTAGGCTGTTAAAGAGCACTTAGAAGTCTTTATGAAATAATATTCTACCAAGATAGAGGATTACATGTATATAACTATAGCTGTGACTATTTTTGCAGCCATTTATAGACTGTATCTCAACCAAAATAATGTGTCAACAAAAGATCCACCTCTAGGTTGTCCTTGAATTCTGCGATAATATTTGTTAGTAATTTGTTTATTCATTTTGGACTTGGGAACAGCAAGCACAGAAGATTTTTAAGGAAATTCATAGGAGAAAAAAAGTTAAATAGAAATAACTCTATTAACTTTTTCTGAAAATAGAAAAAGCTGATTGATTATATTCTATGCTAACTGGTGGTATCCTGGTCCAACTGTTGATAGCATCGTCTATATTCTAAAAGATTGGAATTAGAGAAAAAGAGACAGGAGGGAGGGTAGAGGCTGACTCAGCAAAGACCCTCTACTCAGTGGCCCACCTTTGTGTGTCCAGGACCCCTGAAAACCAAAGCAGGACAACAGACTGGAGAACCGGGCTTCCATTACTAGAAAGGTTAAAAATATTACAAAATCCCTCAGAGTGGTGGAAAGGGGTATTATTTATCTTTTTGCAGGATGCATAATGCATGCACTAGAGACAAAAAGTAACTTTTCAAAGTAATTTTTTTATCTCAATTGTTTGCTTGGTTCACTTGAAGTGGTGTTCTCATGAAACAAAAGCAGCTTGTTTTAAACACGCGGAGAAGCTCGCTGGAAAAGCCGTTGCTAGGAATGAGCAGCAGAACGTGACGACACTCACCGACTGCACTGAAACATCCGTGGAGGGAGAGCCGAACACTGGACTGCTCTGTGCTTCGCAAGCAGAGGCTGCTGTGAGCCACACCACTGCCATGACTTCGGGAACCTACCCGGGCGTCTGGGTCTCTGGAGTGTTCTCCGGGACGGGTCCCAGTCCTTATCGTACAGCTTTTCCATTTCCATCATTCAAATGCTTTAAGTACCAGTCATGAGCTTCAACAATCTTGTTTTAGCCTTTTGGACTTTTTTTCTCTCCCCTCACAATGTAATACACACTTGACAGACTTAAGTTCAAAAGTACGTGGCTGCAACTAAAGCTAAACTGGTTATTTACATCAGCTACCGTGGTAGCACCAGTGTTATTTCTCTCTCCCTTGTTATTTAAAATAATGGCAAAATGCAATAAAATATTCAACAACGATTCGAGTAATTGTCCAAACACTTCTGGACAAACCAAGAAAGCAGCAGGGTTTAAAGCTGTGTCAACTGGTCAGCAGGGTCACCACCCGACACCGCTAATTGGGTGTCATCAGTTGATAATTAAAAGTTCCAAGTCTGCAAATTGAGCCCATTATTACGAAATATAGAAAAAGGCAGGTTGGTTAAAGTCGTGTAGGTTTTTTGTAATTCAAGCTATTGCCTTTATTCCTTCTCCATCTTTCCAGCAACAAAGTGTACTTTTTTCCGCCAAGGAATAAAACTTAAGGGCAAACTTTCCATCAGAATATTTTGGAAAGTGAATCATTCTTCAATAGAATTGATCTGTCGATGGAAGACATAAAATGTGTGTGTGCGCACACAGAGCGCTCGCTGCACTGGGAGGGTCAGTTCCCACAAACCCCCTGGTAGACAAGTGGTACGCGCTGCAGAGACGCGTATAACACTTTCCTCACGTGGTCTCCTCTGGAACACAGTGGGGGGCGCTACCTGGGAAAATCACTTTATCTTAATCTTTTGGCGCTTAAAAGAAAAAGAGAGTTTTCATTTATCATTGGAAACTCTAAAGTCAATTATGCTTACCTTGAGTGTTTTGTGTTGTTTAATTATTTTTGTTTCATTCCGTTTTGTCTCATTTCACCTTAGTGAGAGGCATGATAAAGCAACACGACAGAGCACGGGGCTCAGGGGCCAGGCTGCCTGGGCTGGAATTCAGACTTGCTGGCGATATAAGCCGGGGGTGAGCTTAGCCTCCCTGGGCACCCGCCTCCTCATTTGTGAAGCGGGAACTAGACGTGGGTGATTAGTGATCAGGGAGCAGGGAATTGGGAGTCGCTAGTCCAGGGCCTGTGACATGTTACAAGCCCTCACCTACGCGTCTCCTGGGCCCAGCTCTCCTGCACTTCATTTCTCTTTCCTAGCTCAAAATCGGCAGAAGTGAGGACACAGCGTTTCTCCTTGCTGCGCACTGGAGTGGCTTGCTGGCACCTCCGGAGTGACCGTTCCGAAGGGCCGGAGCCCTGCTGGGTTTCCCACAGACGCGGGGAGTTCGCCTGTCTTCCCAAGCCGGGGTCACATTTTTCTCAGCCGTCCACAGAGCAGCCCCGCTGGAGGCCCGAGTCTGCAGAATTTCTCATGAAGCCCCTTACCGTTCGGGGCTCACCCTTGTTTCCACTGGGGCTCACCCCTGTCTGATTAACCAGACGCGGAGCAAGCTCTCTCGTCCCGCTTCCCACTCTCCTCGTCTCTGGAGGAAACAAAAGCAAAGCCTCTTATCTCAGTGGTTAGCTCTGTGTGTCCGCCTGACTAGGCTAAGGTGCCCGGGAGTTGGGCGTAAGGCCAGTCTGGATGCTGCTGTGAAAGCATTTTTTTAAAGATAGGATTAACATGGAAATCCTTCGAGTAAAGCATATCACCCTCCATAAGGTGGGTGAGCCCTATGAAGCGCTCGAGAGAAAAGACTGAGGTCCCTGATGGAAGGGATTCGGCCTCCAGGTTATCTCTGGACTCAAGGCCACAACATCAAGTCCTGCTGGAACCCAGAGTCTGCCAGCCTGTTCGACTTGCCAGTCCCTGCAGCTGCATAAGCCAACTCCTTAAAATCCATCAGTCTGGATCTAAATAAGAACAGTAGCTAGATATACATAGGACAGATATATAGAAAATATATAGAATATCCTAATAGGATATTCAATAATAGAATACATATAAGATAATAGGATAATAAGATATAGAAATATATATATATCTTAAGTCTCCTATATATGCATATATCATATGATTGAGATAGATAGATAGATAGATAGATCTTGTCAGTTGTGTTCTCAGGAGAACTCTGACTAATGTCTTATCCTATCCTCTTTCAGGAAGCCCAAAAGTACTCAGTTATAGCAATTCAAACAAACAGATGCCCCAAGGCATCACCTGCTTGCAAGGTCAGCAACCAGACATTGACTGATTACTCTCCTGAGCAGCCCCACTTTATAGCCCATAGGTAATAATTTATCAGGGATGCAAGGCGGTGTCGGATATCAGCCTCAGCTTCTCTCCTCTAGGACTCTAAGCAAGTGTTGCTAACCCCTCGGGGGGCTGGTCTCCTCCCATGTTGTTCTTTCCCCAGCCAGCTGGCATGCGGGTATCTTCAAGAACATTCCTACCACCACGCTTTCTATTTCTACTACTACTATAATTAGCTAACATTTATTGACCATTTCTCCTTTCACTCGGATGCCTATCAGCTGGGGTGCACTCACTCGCTGAGATGAAATTAGCTGGAATCCTCGGTCCGTGCCCCGTGAAAGCCCGCATTTCTGCAGGTGCTTGCAAGAGAAGGAGAGACAGCGCCGGCTCCAGGGCCCTGTTGCCCCGTCTCCTCACGTCCAAAGCAGGAATGGCAGGTGCTTTGCGTGAAAGTGCTTTGATCTTTCCCGTACGCTGCACAGGTATGCAGAATTAGAACTTTCTTCATTTATCCAAACTGAACTAAATTTTGAATCCACCTTTTTGATGGGCGGTGACGAAAGTAATCTTCCAAGTACCTAAGACGCTATGTAATCTTAGACTTTACCACTCAGATTTTTTTCTCTATTTCTATCTCCGATCAAGTGTTTGAGACTACATAGACACTACTGAGGATTTTCTAGAAATTTTGGGCTTGTTTATGTCACATTACACAGCACTGTACAACCTATCTAAAAACACATATTTAATCATATTTGAAATAGTAACAGAAGTTTTCTGTCTTTACATTTCCCTCTACCATTATCTTTCCTCCCATGAGTTGGAGCAGCTATAACATCTTTGTATGCTCTTAAGAGAAGTATAAGCTAGAACCAAAAAGCCTCTGAGTAGCAGAGAATTGGTGTGAGAGCCACAACACCTAAAGAAAACAAATGTTTTCCGAATTCCACACACTTACTTTAACGATCACCAGTCACAGCCTCGAGGAAGAAGACGTAATGTTTACCCTCAAACAACACATGGGGAGGAGAATGAGGAAGAGCCCCTTTCCCGCCACACATGAAGCAGATAAAAGACTTTTGTTGGTTCCCCTGCCAGAGAGCCTCAAAGAGAAGAAGAAAGAAAGAAAGGAAGGAAGGAAAGGAAGGAAGGAAGGAAGGAAGGAAGGAAGGAAGGAAGGAAGGAAGGAAGGAAGGAAGGAAGGAAGGAAGGAAGGAAAGGGAAGGAAGGAAGGAAGGAAGGAAGGAAGGAAGGAAGAAAGAAAGATAGAAAGAAAAAGAAAGAAAGAAAGAAAGAAAGAAAGAAAGAAAGAAAGAAAGAAAGAAAGAAAGAAAGAAAGAAAGAAAGAAAGAAAAAGAAAGGAGACTGTGAGTGTTTCTGTCCCCCCGCCCCACTCCTGGCCTTGGCTGAGCCCGGGTGGGGAAGGCGACTGGGAGTCCAGGGTGAGTTTAGGGGGCCCACAGCAGGAAAGGACTGGGCCTGCCTTCTCAGGACATAGCCTGGGAAGATGGCGATTCTTCACAGCATCTCCCTGTACATCCTGGAACCAACAAATCTCAGAGGTACCCAGATATCTGGCCCCAGGGCAGCCCAGGGTGTACGGGGACTGGAAGAAAGTTACTGTGCCTCTGAGAGAGGGTGGAGCCGGCACCCAGACCACTGGATCAGAGGAAGCTGGGGTCTGTGCCCCAGTGAGCAGCCCCAGAGTGGCCTGCATGGGACAGATGATCAGGAGGGTTACCAGGGGGGCCGAGGCATTTCAGCACAGGTGGCAGGATGTGCGGGTGCAGAGGCAGTGGGATGCCTGCAGCTCAGCAGCTGCCAGAGGCAGACACAGGATAACTGAGGACCAGAGGCCTCCTCATCCCCACATCTGGGTGGCAGTTAGAAATCTTCTCCTTCTGGAACTCATGTCACCTCCTGAACAGAAAGGAGGAAAGACTTGATGGAGAATAGGAAATGACTGAGAAGACAACCATCAGACCCTTAGAGTTTCAAACCACAAGTACTTGAGCTAACCTTGAATCGGGAGATTACTTTTGTCACTACCCATTCGAAAGGTGGACTCAAAATTTAGTTCAATTACAGATACATGAAGGGAGTTCCAATTCTGCATACCTGAGCAGTGTATGGGAAAGATGATGACATTTTCACCCAGAGCCTCTGGCATCCTGTTTCAAAATGCCATTGGCTAGTCCGCCCCGTTGCTCACTGGCCTGCCCCTAGCCTCCTTTCTGGTCACTGACTCTGCCCCAGGCACTTCTCTGCTCCCTTCAGCAAAATCGCCTGGGGAGCTCCACATGCCATGTCTGCAACAAGCTGGCCAAGTGAACAGCCCCCAGCTCCTGCTCGCTTCACACACCAACCAGCAAAGCCTTGGGCAACTCAGAGTGCCTTTCTGTTGAACAGAATCTGTCCTTAGACGCCACTGAGGCTTACAAAGGGCAAGCAAGGGTGCCAGTCCCTCGATGCACTTCAGCCTCCCAACAACATGCAAGAAAGAAAACTGATAGGGTCTCAAAAGAACACGGAGAGACAGAAAGGGTCAGAAACTTCATGGGCAGTCCTCGGATCCCGGCCTCCTAATCCCCAAGCCCTACACGATCGGCCACCGCATTGGGAAACTTCTAGCCTTTGGGTCTGTGCTTGCTCAGCATCCTAGAGGAGTAAGTCTTGATTCCACTTCTTCCAAAGGCTTGGATTTCTTCCAGTCAGCCCCACCTGGTTTCCTTGTTCATGAAAAGGCGGATGGCCGACTGGCCGCGTCTCCCCAGCTGCAGAGCTCCTTATCTGCCTTCTCGCTTTGGCAATGTTCTCGATGGTGTAATCCCTGGGGGAATCTTGTTAATTCCCCTTTGATGAGAATAGTCATTTCCTGCCCCAAGTTTCAACTGAAATTTGATCGCGAGCATTTCCGGTACACACGTCTCTGGGAGCGGTAGCTGCGGGGAGCAGTAGACAATGCCGTGTGATCTCACTTATATTTGGGATCAAAAACATTCTAGTCGTAGAAACCGAGAGTAGCTGCCAGGCTCTGAGGGGTGGAAGAAATGGGGAGATGCTGGCCAAGGGTACCAACTTCTGGGCATAGGATGAGCAAGTTCTGGGTTCTGAGGTTCCACACGGTGACTATGGTTAACAAGGCTGGGTTGCGTACTCAAAAGTTGCTGCGAGAGTACAGCGTTCTCGACACGACAGCAACAAAACGGTGACTATGTGACGTGACGGATGCGTTAACTGACCTGCTGTCGTAAACATTTAGAAATACATATGTATCAAATCATCGCGTTGAACACAAACTCACACCATCTTGGCTGTCAATCTGTTTCCATAAAGCTGGAAAAAACTTTGAAAATGAATAATAGGCAAAAAATTTGAACAGGCACTTCACCAAAAAATGATGTATGAATGGCAAAGAAGCACGGGAAAACATGGTCAGCATGCTTAGTCCAAAGGGCACTACAAACTGGAGACGAAGAAAATTGAAAAGATGAACCACACTGCGTGTTAGCGAAGACGTTGAGCAATTGGAACTCTCACGTACCGCTGACGGGTGTGTAACATGGTGCAAACTCTTTGAGTTTTGCAGTTTCTTAAATAGTTAAACATAGAGCTTCTCTTTGGCTCAGCTGTTTCACTGCTAGGTAATTATCCAAAAAAATAAAATAGTTCAAAACTGGAAACAATCCAAATGTCCATTACTAGACAAATAGATATACAAAATGGATATAAAAAATACAATATTCAATTGTACCCATCCAATTGAATACTACTTGGGAATATAAAAGATGCATTGACTCATGCCACATGGGTGAATGTCAAAATCCTTCTGTTGAACGAGAGAAGCCAGACCCTCCCCCTTCCCCACACAAAAACAGTACATACTGTGTAATTCTATTTGTGTAAAATTCTAGAAAATGCAAACTGAGTGATAATGACAAAGCAGATCAGTGGTTGCTTGAGGATAGGGGTGTGGGGGCGTAATTTGTCCAGCGTGGAGAGGAACGGAGTAAGGGATTACAAAGGACATGTGTTGTCTTGACTGTAGGGATATTTTCATATCCATTAAAACCTACTAAGTTATATAATTAAAACATGGATGTGTTGTGTGTCAATTACATCTCAGTAAAGCTCTTATACAAAAAACTTTTTAATGGTATTAATTTATTCAATTAAGGAAAACATGAATTATTTCTAGATCCTATATTTTACAATAAAAAATGAAATTATTTTTGAAAATGCTTCAAGCAGTTGTTTTATAGGAACATGTGTACACCCGAATAGTTTGCCTGAAGAAGTAACACTACACAGTAAGCTCTCTAAAAGGCGAATTTGTGGGAACACACGACCCGATGTCGTGCAGTGTACCCTGGTGTTTTATGCTGGGTGCCACAGGCCCTGTCTCTGGGGACTCAGGTTTGTCCGCGCCGGAGAGATGAACCCTAAGGAAAAGCCCACTCAGGAGAAGCTGGGGCTGGCAGCATGGGCCGTTGGGATGGGGCACGTGTTGGCTCAGGGCTGGCAACAGCAATGGGCCTCAGCAATCTCTGCTCCAGGTTCCTGGGGGCTGACGGCGCTCCTCCGCCAGCCCTCAGCTGCCCCCACGCAGAGCAGAGCCAGGGGACTGTCTGCCAAACCTTTGTTCGCTTGGCTCTTCTCACTCACCTGCGGGAAGGCAGCCACAAAGCCCCGTTCTGGGGAATGAACCGGCCGTAATTCAGAGAGGCCTCGGGTGTTCATCCCTGGAGAGGCCAAGAGGAGCCAAGGGAACCGAGGTGTGTGCTGATTTTTGTCTTTCGGCCAATTTCAAAAAAAACTCAGTGTACTGGAATCAGTGATACTGTCTTGTAAAGTAACTTCAGAGTTGCTAAGAGACTAGATCTTACCTGTTTTCACCACAAAAAAGAAATGAGAGTTGTGTCATATGATAGAGGCGTTAACTAAAGGTATGGTGGTCATCATATTGCAATATGTGAGTGTATTAAATCAACACATTGCCCGCTTTGAATGTATACAGTGTTATATAAAAATTATCTATCAACCCAAAAGAGAGAAAGAGAGATTCAACGTGGTAGCTGCATTGGCCATGGTGGCAGTGAGAAGGGCCACTGTGTACCTGTGTCCCCAGCAGCAGTGACAGGAACCCATTCCTTTGGCTCCAACCCAACTTGCACAGGAGGGCTGGCTGCAGCGAGCCGCGCAGGCCCGTGACCGAGATGATGTGAAGAGGGCGCCTTCTGCTCCGGGAGGGGAGGGAGCTGCCCAAATACTGACTGCGGGCCGGAGAGCGATGTTCTGAACTCTGGCCACGAAGGACTCGAATGTCACACTGGGACGGGACAGTTAACAATAGCCACCGAAGAGCATCCAGCCAACCTCGTGAAACTGGGAGTCATCGCCCTGGCCAGTGTGTTTCAGCTGGTTGGAGTGTCGTCCTGTACATGGAAAGGTTGGGGGTTTGATTCCAGGTCAGGGAACATGCCTCGGTTGTGGGTTTGAGCCCAGGGCGGGGCATGTAGGGGAACCTACTGATCAACGTTTCTCACATCCATGTTTCTCTTTCTCTCTCTCTCTACCTTCTTCTCTCTCTAAAATTAATAAACATTAAAAAATGGGAGTCACCTTAGATATTAGGAAGATAAAGGTAAAGAATTGTGAGGCTTTTTTTTTGGCCCCCTAAGAATTTACTTTTACCTGTCTAAATGAGTTATCTTACATGAGAAATTGGTCTGTGATAAAATTCTAGAAATAAGAGTAATGGTTTAAAGCACTGTAGCCCAGTAGAATGTCCTACCACAAGGGCATACTCTTCATTGGCCCTGTCTAACATGTTAGCCACTCACGTCCACTGGGCACTGGAAATGTGAGCTACAGCATTTCTAACTTTATTTAATTTAAATGTGTATTTGAACAGTGACATGTGGCTGATGGCTATGGTGCAGAATAGTTTTTCCTGTCTGAACCAGTCTGCATTTTAGGTGGAGGTATATAACATCGCCCTGTCTGAGTGAAGTTTAAGAAATTAAACTGCTACAAAGAAAAAGCACCAGTACTTTTGTATTCTGTGTTAGAGAGCTTCTCAAAGCTGGCACGTTTGTTTCTTCTTCCTACTGTGTTTTTAGTCAATACTGAAAGACACATTTGAACAGGACAGCATAGATGCGCTTTTCCTTTTTTAAGGGAAACCCACTAATTTCATTAAGTTAAACATTCGTTTCTAACAATTTCTATGTAGGGAGCAAGGAAGTTGTAGCAGACGTATGTCCCTTTGCTCCTCAGCCTCTGTTCACATTCGTCCCTGTAACAGGTCGACGGTTTGTTGGTTTCTCTGAGTATCCACACACCCGCACCCCTTCACCCTGCTCCATCACACACGTGGAGATGGTGGGGGGACTTAGTTGTGTTTGAGAACGTTCTTGCCATCCAGTCAGAAGCAAGGAAGTAGAAGGAGACATTTGCAAGGACAGTAGAGTGACAGGCCGCTGGGGTCCCCAGGACTGCTCAGAAATGGGCGTGGTTTGAACCTGGAGGGTCGATGTGGCACCTGAGGAAAGGAAGGCAGAACCCAGAAACAGAGGGAAGCTGAGTCTAATGATGATGTGCGAACCCCACATCCAGTCACAGACGAAACCTGCCCTGGAGGTTTAAGAATAACCGCTTTAACAAGGCATGCTCCATGCATCATCTAGGTCACCTGAAGGGTACAGTTCAGTGGTTTTAGTGCATTCACAGAGCTGTGTAACCATCACCACAATCCATTTCAGAACGTTTTCATCCCCCACAAACCCTATCCCCACCGGCAATTGCGCCCCTTCCTCTTCTCACCCCAATCAATCTTGGGCAACTACTAATCTGCTTTCGGTCTCTATTAATTTGCATATTCAGGGCATTTCATATGTAAGTGTTCTCACACATACACACATACAGCTTTATGTGACTGGCTTTTTTCACATAACATCATGTTTTCAAGCTGTATCTAGATTTCAGCATGTATCAGTACCTTATTCCTTTTTATTGCCAAATACAAAAATATTTAAACATACTTTTCATTTTGGCATAATTTTAGCTTTACAGAAAAGTTCCAAAGATGGTATACTTACCCTTCTCCGAGTTTCCCCTAATAGAGTAAGTTTAGTTTAACTTACTCTATAGCATGGTACCTTTTAACAAATAACACCATTAACTAAATGGCAGACTTTATTTTGATCTTTCTCTCCTTTTCTTTTACAAAATGCTTTTTTTTGTTTGTTTCAAGATGGCAAATTGCATTTAGTTATCACATCTCCTTAGTCTTGACCTTGAAACTTTTTTGAAGAGTATAGATCAGATATCTCGCAGAGCTTCTCGAAATTTGGGTAACTCATGGTTTCTCTTATTTCTTTTTCATGATCACACTGAAGTCGAGGTGTTTTTGGTGACGACACCACAGAGGGGCGGAGCCGCTTTCTCCCCGTGCGTGTCATGGGGTGGGTGGCATCCACACAGGGAGGCCAGCCTTGGTCACCTGGCTCAGGTGTTGTCCACCAAGTGCCTCCTCTGTAAGGTTATTACTGTCCCTTTGCATTCTCTATTTTTTAGAAAGGAGTTGCTACATTCATCCCACACTCAAGGTAGGGGAATTAAGCTCTACTTTCTCAAGGGAGGACTGTTTGCATATATTATTTGGCCTTCTTATGTAAGGAAGCCCTTTTCCCTTCTCATTCATTCATGTATTTGCTTATTTATTTAGTCACTTCTTTACACCAGTGTGTTTGCATTGGTAATTCAACACCGTCGTTATCTGTTTGGCTGCTCAAATTGTTCCAGGTGTGTCCAGAGGGAGCTTCTTCAGGATGGGGCCTGTGTCCTTTGATATGCCCCCTCCCTTTTCGCTCCTCCTCCTGTCTCCTCCTCCTCTCTGTCTCTCCTCCAGTTCCGTGTTCTTCTGGTGTTGGGGCAGGGCAAACACACTTTGAACAAGGAGTGTCCTGTAGCGCGGGTCTGCCTCTTTCTTCCTTCTCTCCTGGCTCTCCGTGCACAGAGGCCAGTTTCACACTTCACCCGAGAACCCCTCAGTTCCTGGGCCAATGCTAGGCAATCCAGCTCAAAATAGGCTCTCTAACTTAAATTTCCGTGCTGTGTCCTTCCTGCTAGGTTATTGCTAAGGCCATCATGTGAGTGGGGATACTGACGTATTGACATCACGTAGATCACTGGGCTTGTTCAGACAGAGGCTCATGCCTGGTTCAAGACAGGGAGGGGGTCCTGAGTTCAGAGCAATGGCACATACCGCTCTTGTCATCACGCCGTTAGCCATAAATCTATGACAGTGGGAATGCTATGAAAGAGATGGAAAATATAAACATGTAGGGTTTTTTTAAAGTCCCAAAGTATTTCAATGTCTCCTCCTCCTCCTTCTTCTGTTAGCCAAATAAAAAATTTCAAATTATTAATTTATAGACATAATCAACTCATCACTAAGGGCTGAATATTTTTGCATTGAATTGACTTGGGGTTTGCCACCAGGCTTCATGACAAACCTAGAGAAAAGACACAGGGTCTATGTTAGTTCATTACACAGGGTAGCTGCCTGGTAAATGATTGTTGAATTGACGAATTACTTAAGTACCAAATATTTACTGAACTAAATTCTGCAGAGGCTCCAAGAAGAAAAGGTCTCTGTCCTCAAGAAGCAGTGTCCTTGTTCAGGGCACTAGGCCCAAACATCTGCTCATCCCAAGAGTCAACAATCCAAGGGTTCAGGACGAGAAGGAAAGAGCTGGCGTGCAATCACTTACTGGTGAAGTGGTGGCTAATAGTGAACACTTTCTGAGCAGAAAGCAATTATTCAAGGAGAGGTGATCGAGGGCATATTTTGTGTGAAAGATGGTTTGAATTCCATCCTACATGTTGACTAAACTTTGGGTGGATAAAGGTATTGGGGAAGGCTGCTACGAAAGACATGATGACGGGGACATGCAAAAACTTCCTGTCTCAAAGCCTGTTGTTTCTCCATTAAAGATAAAGTGCAAGGACATTGGAGTAAAGTTATTTGTGTCAGAGCAATCAGTGGTCTTTAATTATTGATCTCAAAGAAGCAAAATGTCTCAAGTACCGTCTAGGACTTTGGAGACTATAATAAAAGAAATTAGCTAAAATTCATGTTCCAAAAGAAAACAGATAATTGCTCTATTCTGATATTTTTAGCTACTTTTGAAACTATAAAGAACTATAATTTGGAAAATTTATTGTCCTGGAGTTTAAATGTAAAGTTTAGCTACAGTCTTGGAGTTTATGAGTTCAAGTTCAATTATTTAAATAATGAATGGATTCACTTATTCTTCATGAATATGAATGCTCATAGTCATTTTAAATGTGATTTTTTTAAATCCCAAGTGTTTTTGTCTTTTATAAGCCACATTATTTTTTTCAACTTCTACGTTTTTCAATTGAGATTATGTGCTATGTAGGGAATAGTTTTCTCTTTATTTCTCTCTCATTCATTAGCATCATATCATTCCTCTCATCCCAGTAAACTGGAGGTTCCGTTTGGTGTCTGAAGTCTGCAAAGAACCTTTATACAAGGCAATCCCACCCAGAACCCGGAAGCTAAGTTTCCTGCGTGTCTGTGTGTTGGTAAACAATAGCTGTTTGGTTCTTAGAAGTAGTTTACCTGGCTTTGAAATGCACACTTTATGTCGAAGAATTAGACCAGCACAAAAACTTTTCATTCACGGAGGAAGTCTAGTAAAACAAAGGGAAAAGGAACGTATCTGCCAGTGGAGGACAGATCCTCAGCTCTTTTTCCCATGTAGCACCAGAGGCACATGTCAACGTGTACTAAGACCAGAAGAAAACAAAATCTCTTAGGGTATTTTTCTTTTCTTTCTTCCCTTTTTTTTTTTACTGTTAATATAGCTTGTGTGAGGCAGCTGCAAATCTTCACTTTCATGGAAACAATCCCATACCCTTGTTCACCCCAAAGAGTTATTTTCTTCCAACCAAGAACAGATTTTTTTTCCTTTCACAGGATCACAGAATCTTGAAAGTTAGAGACCATTTCACCTAATTTTATTAAATAAGTGAACAGACCAGGGTAATGCAGGAAAATAATGGGCGGATCCACCCACATTCCACCCACATTCTCCCACCCCTGTACTTGCTTACTAGCTCACCGCACTCCTGCAGCATTACATGGGGTAAAAGATCTGGTGGTCATAGTGGTCCAGGTCTCGACCCTTGCAGTTTCCCTTGCCTGGAACGACCAGCCCCTTTCTCAGCCCCTGAGCATGCCCACTCATCCTCCCAGACCCAATATTCAAAGGTCACATCGTCCATGGAGACTTTCTCATTGTTCTTAAGCAAGTTCTGTCTTCTGACCCTTGTGTTTTCCTTGAGTTCCCTGTTGATACCTCTGTCCTGACATTGCCACAGGGCATTACAATAATCCGTTGCATGTTCAGACTCTCATCGAACCATGAGCGACTCCGTTTCAATTTTTAATTTTTATATATCCATTGCCTAGCATAGTACTTGCCACACAAAAAGATAATTACTAGCTAGTCATTCAATGATTGGCATGCAGCTCTCCTCACTTCTAATAGGTTGGTTACACATTCTCGATCTGTTTCTTATCCAATGGAGACCATGACTTCGATGATGATTCCAAGCCCCACGCCTTTCGGATAATAAATTAAATTAGTATGGTTGCTTGTTTTTAAGCTTCTTTGATATGTTTGTTGGATGAATTATGAACCACAAACTACTATCCATTAAGTTGAAGGAGGATAGAGTCATTCAGACGTCTCCATAGAAAAATTAATCACTGGACTGAGCCAATTTAAAGTAAAAGTTTGATAAGTTTTTGCCTTTTTCTAGGAAGTTGCTTCCTCCTTTATTCACTAGATAGGATTAGGCTTTGTAATCGAGTTTTGTAATTTCCTCAGGCATGGCTTGGGAAATCTTCCTTCACTTGTGAGGTCTCTCCCCAAGTAGTTTAGGAACTAAGAAAGATAGTAAGAACTATACACATATGTTTCTAAAACACCGCCTACCATAAGATGTCAAAAATTTTTTTCTAGATTTTATTTATTTATTTTTAGAGAGGGAGAAAGAGAGAGAGAAAGAAACATTAATGTGTGGTTGCTGGGGGTCATGGCCTGCAACCTAGGCATGTACCCTGACTGGGAATCGAACCTGCGACACTAGATGTCAACATGTTTTAACTTAATTTTTTATTCAGTCAGCTCTTACCTTCCGGTCCAGTGGCAAAGGGGTAATTATTTACTCGGAACTCTGGCTGCCTCCCTGGTGAGTCATCGCCACTGCGACCTGAGGCCCCGACGCCGGGTCTCTGAGTATTCCCTCCCTCTCTGCGTTGGTTCTATAGGTTTATTTAAAGTGAGCCAAACGGGTGTGCACATTTCAGCTCCGAAAGGGGAACTCATTAGGAGCGTTGGACACAACTTTTGGATACAAATCAAAGGCTACACAAAGCTTGGTGCAAGCAAATTCTGTAAGTACACACGGAGCCAAAAATAAATGCTGTGTGCTGGCGGAGGCTCAAGCCTCGGAAGCCAGGCTTTGAAACTTCTGCTGAAGCTTCCAACAGTCCCTGTCAACTGACAATATTAGTATTTGCACTTCGTTACAGTACCAAGTAGCTGTTCTCTGGAGAGAAACACAGGCATTCTAAATGTTATTCTTAACTACTTTTTCCTCCATGAAGCCAGTTGGTATATTTGTTTTTTAGATATAGAAAATACCGTCTTTAAAATTTGCCTCAAAATTTCCTATAGAGAGTGTTACTAAAGGGAAACTCATATCTCCTCATAGACACACCGAAACCTAAAGAGATTGTATCACTTGTATATCCCTGCCTCTGGACCCCAGAGTGTTTTGTCCTCTTCCTTATTTTCACAAAGAAACAAACAGATATTTGTGTGTGTATGTGTGCTTTGCATATATGTATATATTCATGTATGTATACACACATGTATATATGTACAAATATATATGTGGAGAGAGATCTATTAAAATTATATTTTAATTAATTTATGCATAGATCTTATTGACTACTGAAGGCCTATTATAAAAGCTATGGAAATAATCTTCTAATCATAACAAATAATAACATGAAGTATGTGTTTTCATTCTGCATCCCAATCATACCCACACATTTCATTGCACCTGGAAACAAAAGTGGAGGCATTTATTGGGAAAAAAATATATATCTTTTCCACATATATACATATAATTCCTGGCCAGAGCAAGAAGTTACTGAAAAATCTCATGAGAGCCTTTGTTGACGCCAAGCCAGGCCAGTCTGGTGGGTTCCAGATGTTTATGAGCTTATTGCAAACTTTGTATTGTTATCTGAACCCCGACGCTTGCCATTATTTCATCCTTCCCCTGTCCGCACCTAAAGATTTGAGGTGATGAGTCTTTACGCCTTGAACTTAAAGCGGGGAACCCAAACCACCCATTACCCTGGCAACACTCTTAACCAAAACACTCCCATCTTTGTCCTCACCTTGCCCTTAAACCAACAAAACCACCAGATTACCCACCCCCTGCAACTCAATTTTCAAAATGTAAGTCTAGTTTTCAAATATTATGTAGCTATGAATCCAGCTCTTCGGGGAACTGGTTTTATGATCAGAACACTGATCCCCTTTGTCTTCAAAACCCCAGCAGCCGAGCTCTGCATCACCCACATCACCCCCCGCCCAGCCTCTGCTGCCCCCTCCCTTACCCCGAACTGCCGCCATGTGGACTGCCAAGAAATATTTTCCAAGTGTATATGTACGTACAGGGGTCTTGAGAATAAAAGAGAAAGTCTTCAACAGGAGCTGTTCTCTGGGTAGATTTAAATACAATGCAAGGCAAACAGATGGGAAAACAATGCCTGGAGAAAGACCAGCATCTGGCAATTGGCACGAGCTGGTCCTCTTCCTTGGACGACAATGACGTGCCGTGACTGGATATGGCCACAGCTTCCTCTTCCTCTGTGAGGTCACAGTCACAGTCAGTGAGGCCCGGGCCCGCGTGTATGTGTAGAAGCTTGTCTACTGTCAGGTGGTTCTGTTCCAAGAGGAGGTTCACTTTAAATCTAAATTTGTTTTCACGCCCTGATTTCCATACTCAAGGCCACTGAATGTGCATCATTTAGCAAAGCTTTTAAGGACATCTGTGTTAGATTTTTTTCTTTATCTTTACCGTTGACACTATTACAAATGCCCCCGTTTCCCACCCCGCCGCTGCTCCCCGCTTTCTCTGGCCATCACCACACTGTTGTCTGCGTCTAAGGCTTATGCGCATATGTTCTTTGGCTAATCCCTTCCCCTTCTTTCATCCAGTCCCTCCCTGCAGCTGCCAGTCTGTTCCACGGTGTCCCTGCCTCTGTTTCTCTTTTGTTCGTAGGGGGAAAAATCGGCAATCATCTATCCACAACCCGGTTTCCTGGGGGACAAATTCTAGGGGAAGAAGAATTGCTTTATAAGACCAAAACCTCACCTTGTATTATCAAAAAAACAAATGATGCACCACATTAATAATATTTATTAAATAAAATATGTATCATCATTTTCAGAAATGGTCATCTTGCAACGACCACAGACTAGTAACAAGTCATAGTTCAGTCCAATCTTGGTGGCAAAGATAATAGTTTTAGATAGGATCAGTGGACAGCAACTGTATTTTTGGTCCCACAACCAGTGATTTCCCCAAAATTGAGGTCCTTTCACCCCTCGGACAGCTATTTTAAGATGCTGCAGATTACTTTTGATCTTGTTATGTGTTCTTCATGACTCTTGCCATGTGAGGTTGAGAAAAACCACATGAAAGACCAGTTCCTTTCATAAGTGCGACGTCTCCCTTTCCAGACACGTCTAGTAGAATCGTCTGAACTCTCGAGTGGGTGCAGCCTGCTTCCCAGCAGTGGGGGCAGCAGCGGCACCGGGTGATGCAGAGAAGGGAGAGGAGGCCAGGACAGCCAGCCCTGACTGCGTCTCCCTGACTAGCGCTTACGACATTCACGGCTTTGGAATGTCAGGATCAGGAGAAAAGTTCAGATATACTTTCAAAAGGAAATTCTAAGATTAGAAAGTATTCTAAGAAAGGGGAAAGCTGTGTTCAACTCACTGTGTAAGGTTTACAGGCAGATAAAAAGTAAAGTTACTTGCTGTTTTTTTAGTTTTATTGAGGTGTAATGTACATACCACACCTTATAAGCTTAAGGTGCATGGTACAATGTCATACATGTCTTGTGAGATGATTACCACAACATGTGTAGTTAACAACAGGCACCTCACAGAGTCACCAAATTTTTTTTCCTTTGTTATGAGAACTTTTAGAATCTACTCCCTTAGCAGCTTGCAAATACACCCTATGGCAGGGTTAACGTCAGATGGACCTAGAGGGCATTGTGCTACGTAAAATAAGTCAGACAGAGAAAGACAACTGTGTGATCTCACTCATCTGTGGAATCTTAAAAAAACCCACCCAAACCGCAAACTCATAGAAGAAGATGTTGGATTTGTGGTTGTGGTTTTGAGGAGTCAGGGGCGGAGAGGGTGGGAACTGAGTGAAAGTGGTCAAAAGATACAAACCTCTAGTCGTAAGGTCAACACATACTGAGGAAGTTGCTTAAGTTTTGCGGTGACTCAGTTTTGCCCTTTCTTCTCCGTCTCATTTCACTAGGGCTTTAAGTCAGAGACCGCTTTGTGAAATGCGACCATAGGCAAGACCTAGAACTAAACAAAAACATAAATACAAACCATTTCAGTAACATCTGTTCCCAGATATCTGAACCTGAGTGGCCCTGCAAAGCTCAGTCGGGGGTGGGCACCCAAAGGTGCTGTTCACATTGCCGCACAGGAAGGGAGCCAGCCTGTCCTCAGGGAGCATCCTGGTGCTCAAGGTGGAGGAGGCTGAGCTCTGGGGGCGGCTGACAGCCAATCAGGTGGGAGGAAGGAAGGGCTGCAGCCTGTGGAGGGAATTAATGAGTAAACAGGAAGAAGATGAAATGTCAGAGGAGGTTGGGTGCAGGGACCAGGCGCAGTGTGCAGAGAATAGCAACAAACTTTGAAATGAGTTGCAGTGCCTCTGGAGCAGGAGAAAGAGAATCCGTGAAGTGCGGAAGCTCAGAGGAGGGTGAGGGAGACAGGGTGCTGGGTTCGCACAGCGATGCAGGTCGGGTGGTAGTGGCTGAGCCGCAGGAGCGAGAGTCACGATTTGAGTGTGTGTTCTTTATTTCCCAGAAGCTCTGGGTCCAAAGGTGTTAGGAACAACAGGTGAAATGCCGTTGGGCCAAGGAACCGAGGACCTGTGGGCTTTGGCTTTCAGGCTGTATTATCAGAGCCACAAAGTCCTAGACCCCTTTCTAATTTCTGTTCCGTGCCACCTGCCACCTCTGATCTGAGTCCTCAAAGATGCAGGATGGAAAGAACACGGAGCCCCACCTGCCAAGGACGTTGCTGTTTGCAGGGTTTGGATCTAAGCTGTTGGTGGGGAGGGAGGAAGCTTGTTTAAAATATAACCTGATCCAATGACCCCTTGTCAATAGGTCTGGGCTAAGAATCCAGAAATCTGTACATATAGCCAGCATTCTAGGCCATTCCGATCAGAGCTGGCAGCTAGCCAGCCCATGTGCAACGAGGTGCCAGTTAGAACGAGGCACTTGGGCTGGGTGGAGCGATTTGAAAAGCCCTCCTCGCCCAGGTCCCACATGCTCCTGCCAGTCAGCGCTTCCCAGAAAGCTGGCGGCAGGGCAGCCCTGGCTCCTGCCCCCTCGCTCGGCTGGGCTGGGCCAGGTGCAATCTCCACAGCCTCCTTCAGAGCCCCCGTTCTTTCAGGGAGGTCCTTGAAGCTCGATGTGCAAAACCTGCTTTAATTCAACATTTCCCAAACTGCCCTGATGGGAACAACGTTCTGGTAACGTTTTAAAAGGAGAAATCTTGGTTATTAAATTGATATTAAATTGATCTTAAATTTAAATTGATATTAGAGAGACAGAGAGGGTAAGAGAGAGAAACATTGATATGTCGTTCCACTTTTTTATGCAGTCATTGGTTGATTCTTCCATGTGCCCTGACTGGGGATTGAACCCACAACCTTGGTATATCAGGCCAATGCTCTAACCAACAGAGCCACCCAGCCAGGGCTTACTTTATTTTTTTTTAAAGATTCTATTTTATTCTTTAGAGAGGGGAAGGGAGAGAGAAAAGGAGGGAGAGTAACATGAATGTGTGGTTGCCTCTTGCACTCTCTCTATTGGGGACCTGGCCCACAGCCCAGGTACGTGCCCTGACTGGGAATTGAAGGAGTGACACTTTGATTTGCAGTCTGGCGCTCAATCCGCTGAGCCACACTAGCCAGGGCTAATTTCATTTTTTAACTCAAAATAAAATTTCCTACCCTCCCAAGTTCTAGAACATTTATCGCATTAAGCAGGTTCCAATGCATCGCGTTCAGAGAGCACGTTGGCTCTGGATCCTTAGTGGGAGGGGGAGAGGCGCCAAGTTGCACTAGTCACGCCCGTCTGCTTTTAAGTGTGGCCTGGGACCAGCCCGATGTCAGAGGGAAGACAGTCTCACCTCCTTTCTGGTTTGCATGGCCCAGAATTCAGTTCAGCCCTGTTAACCATCACAAGTCAGCTATGCTATAGCTAATTCATGCCATGTGAACTGGTCTGGGCCCCTAATGGTCACTCACTACATTGTTTCTGAATCTAAATCACTGTCAACAGAATTGCAAAGGACCCTTGGACACTGCTGGTGGGAATGCGAAATGCTACAGCCAGTGTGAAAACTGTATAGAGGTTCCTGTTGTGATATGTCTGAAAAACACAAGAACTGATTTCTCCCTACTTCATAAAACTTAAATGTGATTTGAAAGTATCTATCACAGGTGTCTGCAGCTAAGACCAGGAAAATCCGCTGGGTGTTGTGAATCCCAGTATCTGCCTGGAAACAAGCCAGGTGACCAGGAGACGGTGGCTGGCAGTGAAGGGACTGGCAGTGTTCTCCTCTTCCTCCACAGCACGCTGTGACGCATAAACACACATTCATGTGTGCGAGTGTTTAATGCTGCTCTCCCATCAGACCTGAATCCCCAAGAGAACATGGGCATGTCCCTTTCTTCACTCCAGTGTCCGAGTTAGCTAACAGATGGTCAGGTTCATAGTTGGTATCCGATGGGTTTATACTTAGAAACAATAAACGTGATGGCATAGGTAGATAGGAAGGGCTTTGGGCTGTTGAGTAGAGAGGATAAAATTAATGTTTATGAGAATCAATTATGTGTCAGGAACTGTGTATGCTTTTTAACTTAATTCGTGTTACAGTCCTCAATCTAGCTAACACAGTTGCATGTGAAATAACCAAACCGAACGTCAGAGAGGCTGAGCCGTTCACCCAGTTACACAGTTCATTTTGGAACCCAGGTCTGTCTGACCTTAAATACTTTGTTGTTTTCTACACCTCACTGCCACTGTAAGCCCTGCTGGGAGGGAAGGATTTAATGATAAAACCTCCTTTAGAAGGGACTAGAAACTGATTGTGGGGTCCTCTATGGAATAAACTTAACGGAGAAAAGAGACCAAGTAGGAATTATGTACCTGACGAAGCCCTTGCCCGAAAGGTCCACATAGTGCTGCCTGAGTTGGGGCCACGCTGCAGCTGCCACCAGCTGGGTGAAGAAGTGACAGACAAGCCTCTGGTCGTAGCAGCACTGTCTGTGAGGGAGCACCTTCTCTCGAGTTGGCATGGAGTGTTAGCATCAGTGTTACTTACTGATGCCACAGTGAAAATATCCAGTGGGGTTTTTTTTTTTTTTTTGCTGGTAACTCTCCTGAATCTTATCTTGATTATAAAACAACTTTCAAAGGCCATCTGAAGAATTTTTTATGATACGATGACCTGAACAGTTAAAATACTTGAAATCTGCAAAACCCAATATCAGATTCACTGTTATACCTCTATGTTACCCCCAAGCAGAGCTACTTAGAATAAATTAATTGCAGGATGTTGAGGAAGAAGGGACAAAGGACAGAGTCCTAGTCACCTGGGCAGGACCGGTCATATCTTTTGTGCCACGTGTCATGCTCGATGTGGGAATGAATGAAGGTTGAAGATCACAGGCTCTATCCTCACGGAGCTAATGCTTTCAGCAGTTACAACCAATAACCAAACTCTGACCAAAGTCACTAAGTAAAAGCCTAACAAATAACTGGAAATGAGAATCACTTAATTCCATAGCCAACAGCATCATTGTTACTTGAAGAATTAGAGAGAAAAGTAATCGAATACATTGTGTTCCTTGAGGAGAGAACAGAAGTCTCTTTGCAGGCCGCATTCCTTCCACTTCCCTCGGAAAACAATGGAAGCAAAACAGCGATGGGCAGAAGGGAGAGTGAGGATTGATTTGGCTGACCCTTTGGTACTGCTTGTCCATTTCCAAGAGAGAGCACAATGATGTGTATAAAGCCACACGAGCTCAGTGGAATTCCTCAGATAGCTTAAAAATAATTATATAGTTAAGTACAATTTCACAAGAGTAAACATAGTTTAGAAACTGCTCAGACTTCAAGAAGCTCCTGTGACGACATTGGGATGAGTTCAGTATAATGACTCTGACACACGGATTCAGTGCTGGGAGAACTGGAAAGCCACATGCCAAAGAATGAAACTACATTACATTTGTTCCCGTGTACAAACATTAATTCAAAGTGAATCAAAGACCTAAATGTAAGATCTGAAACAATGAACCACGTGGAAGAAAACATAGGTACTGAATTTATGAAACTTGGTCTTAGAGCAGATTTTATGAATTTGACCCCAAAGGTAAGAGAAGTATGGATAAAAATAAATGAATGGGACTATCTCAAACTGAAAAAGCTTCTGCACAGCAAAAGAAACCACCAATAAACAAAAAGGCAACCAACTAAATGGAAGATGGTTGACAAATAACAATTCCAGCAAGGGGTTAATATACAAAATATATAAGGAACTCACAAAACTCAACACCAAACAATCCCATTAAAATATAAGCAGAGGACCTGAACACACGCCTCCCCCAAGAAGATGTACAAACGGACAATAGATACAGGAAGACATGTTCAACTTCGCTAGCTATTAAGGAAATGCAAATCAAAACTACAATGAGACACAACCTCCCACCTGCTGGAATGGCCATTATCAACAAAGCAAGTAATAACAAGTGTTAGAGAGGTTGTGGGGGAAAAGGGCCTCTCATTCCCTGCTGGTGGGAATGTAAACCGGTACAGACACTATGGAAAACAATATGGAGGTTCTTCAAAACATCAAGAACAGTTACCATATGACCCTGCAACCGCTCTTCTTCATGGCAGCACTATTCTTGGTGCTGCATGGAGATGACCAAAGGGTCCTTTGATGGAGGATTGGGTAAAGAAGATGCGGTTCATATATACCGTAGAATACTACTCCACCATAAGAAAAGGTGAAACACTGCCATTTGCGACAACACGGACAGACTTTGAGAATATTATGCTAGGCAAAAATAAGTCAGTCAGAAAAAGCCAAGAACCATAAGATTTCACTCATTTGTGGCATATACAACTGAAACTCATGGACACAGACAAAGGGGGTGGGTTCACGTATACGGTGACAAAAGATGACTTGACTTTGGGTGATGGGCATGCAATGCCATACACAGATGATGTACGACAGAAATGTACACTTGAAATGTATATGATCTTATTAAGTAATGTCACTCCAATAAATTTGTTTTTTTTTAAAGAAACACATGGATTTCATTTGCTCTGTAATCCACATGAGCTTAAAAATCAAGAGGAGTAGTGGTTTGCAAATGTGTTCTAGGAAAATCTTGGTACAGTTTTCCTTTCAGCTACCTCCAGTGAAATTCTTTTCATTTGTATCCTTAATTAACTCTAGCAAAAACTTGGCACAGTGCCGACTTTTACCTTTTACTATTTTAATGTCTCATTTGAGAATATCCCTTGTTTAGTGACCTCAGGCTTTATAGGTGAGCTTTGCATTGCTTATGATTTTCTATTGAATACATAAAACCAAAAAAAAAAGAATCCTACATTCAGTCTTACTAATTTAAGTGGAAGTAAAGTTGACTATATCTGTTTTCTTTAAGGGTTATAAAGGCAGAGGAAAATAAAATGTTATTTATGTAAAATCAGCTATTGTGTTTGAAATGAGGAGGATCAAGAATGTGATCTTGCCATATTATCCCTAGGTTGGCTGTTGAGTTTCATAGCTGAGTTTTTTCTGTACATTGATTTGATTACCTTCAATTGAAAACACTTGGAAAGTAGACTGTGTACATTTTATCTGTTTGCATGGTGTTTAAAAAGATCTGTATTTCTCTGTGAACTCGGTGATGATCCATGACATCGCATTAAGAGAATTTTCAAAACATTAAGTCAGTCAGAGAAAGACAAATAGCATATAATTTTATGTACATGTGGGATCTCAAGAACAGAATAAACAAACAAACAAGACAGAAACAGACCCGTAGATACAAAAAGTAGACCAATGGTTGCCAGAGGGAAGGGGTGGTGGGGGACTAGGTGAAAAAAGTGAAGGGATTCAGAAGTACAAAATACTCTGAAGATGTAAAGTACAGCCTAGGGAATATAATCAATAATATTGCAATAACCGTGTATGGTGCCAGGTGGGTGCTAGAAATATTGTAATTCATATGATTGTCTAACCACTATGCTGCATACCTGGAACTAATACAAAATAATATTGAATGCCAACTATAATTAAAAAATAAAATAAGAAAATTTTCAAAGAATTGTAAGGCCTCACACTTATTGAAAAAAGCTCAAAGCCCCAATAACTCGTTATTCCTTTATGACAAAGTCGAATTTTTATGAAGTGCCAGGTATAAAATCGTCTGCGGTTCAAAGTTGCATAACATTACCTTTTTTAATTAAGTAACATTTTATTTGTACTCAACAGAAAAAATTGCCTGTGGATGTATCCTCTGTTCTTTTCAGAAAGATCTACTCTTGTCCCGGAGAGGTGCAGGGCTGCAGTGTATATGGTACAGGGAGCATACCAGCCAGTGGATACTGGCAGCCTATTTTTCACAGAGGGGTTTGCCCAAGAGCCAAAGCTTGAACAAAGTTATCACAAAAATTGCCTAACAGTCAGCTCATCAGCTGGTTTTTGACACCTACGTCAGTCAACACCAGAGAGAAAGCAGTGATTGCAGCTCCCAGCCACACCCCCGCACACACCCCCTGCTGTCCGTGACCACAGGGCAGCCAGCTGGGGCACCCAGCCAAACAATCTGGCCTTACTTTTCTTTCCCCCTAACGCCTGTGTAGAGCTTTGCCTTTCGTATCACACTCTCTTTACCCTCACCTTACCATAGACACCTAACCTAACCTTTCCTAACCATTCAGAAGCCATCTTTTCAATCTCCCAGGGAAAACATAAAGCAGTATATTAGACATGGATAAAACAATGTTAGGAAATTTGTCTTTTCTAATACTGTACCCCATGTACTTAGTCTTCTGAGTCTGTGCAGACCTGGGACACACTTTGTCTTGTTGACGAGAGCTTCTGACCAGTGCCCAGTCAGCGTCCTGTTTGCCTCCCCACCTACATGTCCACTCCTATCTCTGTTTGAAATCACGGGGTTAAAGGACAAGCTGTCCTCAGGATTGAAATCCTATATTTGCCCAGCGGTGAAGCACATTCAAGGCGGATACTGCGCTCCTGCCAACCGCTTCCACCTTGACCCACTGGACACCTGTCCCCTTCGTTACACAAGCAGTGATGCATGAGTGACGGGCCTCGCCTGGCGTTTACCTTCTTCCCTGGAGTCGAGACATCTGGCCGCCTGGGGGGGTGCACAGAGCTTTCCTCCCTTACATACAGGCGAGGTCGCAGGGCTTGCCTGGGGAAAAACAGTGGAGGAATCGTGACTTCCAGCTTGAGCTTTCTTCCTGAGCTCCCCCACCACCCAGTGAGGTGGAGGGCCTGGGGTTAAACAACCCGGGTCTCTCTCTCCTTCTGTGCAGGATGAAATAGTTGCACCAGTTCACGCCAGAAGCCCGCTTCAGCTTTGCTTTCCATTCCCCTGCGACAGCAGCACGGGGGAGTTACCAGTGGACAGGGTGGCCACGCAGCAGGAACACGGGTCCCAGGTTCCGTACTGTCCTGTGACGCCTGAGGTTGCTGCTTGCCTCATTTGGGGGAGGTGATAGCAGAACCATAGCGTAAAAATAATCTTAGCAAGTTGTCTAATCCAAGCACCTTATCCGATCACGTAGGCACAGGCTTGTAAGAGTGTTGAAAATGTGGAGAATTTCATTTGTTTTCTCACCGGTGAAGGTCAGGGGGAGAAGATGGGCCAAAGAAGCATGTGTGGAGTTTTCTCCTCTCTGTGATTACATTTCTTTTTGGAACCAATCACAAAACTGGATGGACTGTCCAAGAATGATGTATTAAAGAATAAAATAATCAAACGTCTAATTCCAAGTTGTAAGTGTAAAAGAGAGCACGACACACAGGCATAAATACATCCTATCAACCAGTGTGTGCTGGGACAAATGACTCTGAAGGCTGCTCTCAGTAGCTAAAGACAGAAGTAAATAAGGAAGATATTAAAGAATATTTGGAAACTTCTTGGTTAGACTAGCGACCCTGTCACTGTAGTCCCAGGACAAATATTTATTGTGGAGCACTGTCAAAGGGTGGCAGAAAGCCGTGGAAGCTCTTATATCATCAAAAGAAAAAGGTCACTGACCCCCTCTGCTGAACACGAACAAGCACAGAGTGATACCTTCTAGTACAAAATTAATTAGTTTTGTTGCTAAACATGGAGAAGAGAACAAAATACAAACATATTTAAGACCATACTCCTTAGAGAAAAACAAGTAAGCTTCACAAACACCTCAACAAGTTTGGCAAACCAACTATAAAGTTGAACACAAATATTACGTTCCGAGAGAAAACAGAGTTAGCTCCTCCCAAACTCATTTTACTAAATGATGGAGGTGAATGGCAATATCACAAAGGCACTGTGTCTTATCCAAGGGTTGGGTTAGCACAGGCAGCACAGAAGGCCAAGGCCAAGTTTCCCCATTGAAAGTCTCAGGGTTGGCAGTCACCACATAAGGGACAAACTGTCTCTGAGTAAAACAAAATCGGGTTTTCTTCCAATGTTGGAACCGATCAGCACTCCTTTGGCTGACACTGGAGGAGTTCCATGGATTGCATTAGGGACCTTGATGTACGAAACATACAGACCTTTAGACGACAGGGTCATATATACTTGGTGTCGTGGGATTAGAGACCCATGGGATCGGAGAACAATGAGGAATGGAGAACAGATTCTCATGCTCAATTTGAGGAATAAATGCACTCAGTAGAAGAGCAGGTGGAACTGTACTATTCTCTCTCTCTCTCTCTCGCTCTCGCTCTATATAATTGAATACACCTGAATTAAATGAGCAACGAATGCTACACTTTTGCATCAATGTGTTTCAAAATGAGAGAGCAACTCTGTGCATTTCTTCGTCGCTAGCATATTTTACTTTCCACCTAAACAACTGATGTGGAGTTCTTGACAGATACACAAGGAAAATGTGTTTCACAAGGTTGAAGAAGATAATACTGCAGTTAAAGACTTTTGTGAACTAGATATTAGTGAGATTACTATTGATACTAGGAATGTGTGCAGCGAATTAAAAAAAAATAGCACCTGAATGCTACCCACTGGTTTATTTACAAAGGACAGTTGGTGATGTAAAAATGTGCCTTCTAATCTTGATCGTCTTGCTGTTTGCAATGATAATAAGTTCCTCAAGTACCTTATCCCAGGGACATATTCAGGACCCGAGTGGAGAGAATCTCTCTCCCTTTCCCCCACCCACTTCTTCATGTGAATCTACTGCAATGGTCCCTGTCTTGGCGTTGTGTGGGGGAGGGTGGGAAAAGGAGGAGGCAGGGAGGAAACACAGCTGTCCAGGTGTGGGCAGGCTAAGTTCAGACTGTAAGGGAGAGTTAGGACCTAAGTATTTATCAATTCAGTTACGATAAAGCAGAGCCATTTGGCCCCGAATTTCTGTGTCTATGTCTTGATTATCTCAGAACTGAGAGGGAAGAGAAATGAAATTAATTCTGAAGCCCAAGTATTCAATACAGGATGCATTCATTGTCCAAGAAACCTTGAAAACGTCCTAGCACAGCTCGCAGTGGGTTATCAAAATATCATAGGGTAATGAGGTTCTTGGGTTAGCTATGTAGCCTTTGGCAATTGCCAGTGAATGACTGGTTTTGTAACTAATATATTACAAAGTCTCAACTCACTAGAATAGACAGAATAACAATTTCCTCAACTGTATTTGTTAACCCATCTCCTTTCTGCCTGAGTAATGCAATTTCCTCTCAGTTCAATTCTATAGCTTTTCAAGAACTTTGATATTAGATTGGTCCCATTTTGGTTCTTGGAGCCCTGGTCCAGGTCTTTATTTCTTTATCAGCTTTATTGGGGTATTATTGGCAGACACTGACCTGCACGTGTTTAAAGCGTGTGATTGGATACATTTTGACATGAATAAACATAGTGAACCTATCGCTGCAATCCAGGTAAGGAGCATGTCTGTCACTCCCCAGAGTTTCTCCCACCCCTTCCCACTTCCTCCTCCCCTTACAGACATGCAGTCATTTTGTGTGTGCATCTGTCTTCTTTCACTCCGTGTGAATATTTTGAGATTTATCTGTGTCGTTACATGTATCAGTAATCCATTTCTTTTTCTTGTTGCATTGTATTCACTTATATGGTTATAGCACAATTTGTAAATCCATTCGCCTGTTGGTGGACATTTGAGTTGTTTCCAGTTTGGGTTCCTACAAATAAAACTGCTATGAAAATTTGCATATGAGTTTTTACATGGGCACATGCTTTTGCTTCTTCTGCATAAATACCCAGGAGTGCGATCGCTGGGGCATATGGGAGGTGTATGCTTAATGTTTAAAAAAGACGTCGAACTATTTTCCAAAGTAGTTATACAATCCCATCAAAAGGGAAGGAGAGTTCCAGCCCTTACAGGTCCTTGCTAGTCAGTCTGTTAATTTTAGTCATTGTAATAGAAGTGCAATGATATCTCACTTTGGTTTTAATTGGTACTTCCCCAATGTCTAATAATGTTGAGTATCTTTTTATGGGCTTCTTTGAGTGTCGTGAAAAGCATCATTTTATATATTTCATCTGTTGTTGTTGGTTTCAGGTTTCGTTTTGTTTTGTTTTGTTTTTTTGATAGTTTCAGGAGAGAATATAAATCTGATCTGGTGACTCCATCTTGCTCTAAGCCCCCGTCCAGTGCATTTTAAAACTGTAATCTCACACCAAGTTCAACGCTAGTCCCTTTTCTTCACCCCAGCATAGACCAGAGAGTCTGCGGAGCAGACAGAGGCGTGAGATGACTTGCACCCTTTCCCCTCAGGGGGATGGATGGATGTCTCGTTACTGAATTCCACGAGGCCACAGTTCTTTTCTGCAGAGGACGGTAACTGCTGTCCTAGCTCACGGTCGTGTGTATGTGGCTGAGGCACCTTTCTTAGTCATCGGGAGCCCCTTTCAAGGCTGCTCCCGGCTTCCAACCAGCTGGTAGCTTCACATCAAGCTGCTCTGCCGTGTCCTCCTCTTCGTTCCCAAGGCTGCCGTGCCCCGACCTGCCCTGCAAGGCCCGCAGTCTGGTCAGTGGGCAAAGCGGGATCCAGGCCTCTGCTTTGCTCAAATGAAGACCTCAGCCAGGATTCTCTGAAAGTTCAGCCCCCCCCCCCCGGCCCCGCCGCGAGCAGAGGGCCCACGCCCACGGCCCTCCTCTCTTCTCAGCTCCCCAGATCTGCTGACCAGCTATAGGTCAAACAGCAAAATTAAATGCGAATCTCTCCTTCCGATCTTTCGAGATAATTGTCTTGGGGGAACTCCCATCCTTGGAGTTAGAGAAAGATGGGAATAACTTCTTTCCTTGAATACCCCATTCTCCCAAAGCCCACAAAACTCATCAGGACCTTTCCTGCCTGGGAGAGGGGGTGCAAGCCCCAACCGCTGGTGTCCCTGAACTTAGAACATGGGATACTGAGCCCCCTTTTCCCTCAGTCTTGGACCTTATTAGAATTACGGGGGGACAGGAAAAACCCCACTTAACATCTATGGACCTGGCATACCTGCGGCATCTGGAAATTCCAGGCATGTGGCTGATTTCATAGCCATGAGTCCTAGTAAATTCTGACATGGGAACTATCAGGGAGAATTTTAGTTACAGCTGAGGCAGGTGTTAGATTTTGAGTAAAATAGTAGTCTAGTTATATGGACATTTTAAGACATTGGTGAATTGGAGGACGCTTGACTCTTGCTGCCTATTTATTAGCAAGGAAAGTGCATCAGGACTTTAAACTTCAAAGGTATTTAATTAAAAAAAGAAAAGGCACTTTGTTTGCCATGAGGAGGAGAGCATTTATGTCTGAAGTTTGAGGTCCTATTTCCCCCACTCCAGTCCCTTTTTCTTTATATTTTTCTGCTTTCCATCCAGTTCCATTTCTAGAAGTGTGGGGGGTGGTCAGCCTCTCGGTTTTCCGTGCCTCCTGTAACCACCCAGCACGTGGTCTCACCAGGCCCCGGTGTGTTAGGTCCGTAAGCTCTGATCAGAGCCACAGATTCCGGGACCAAAACTGTGGGTTCAACCAAAAATGAGGGATGGACTTTAACCACAAATAAAAAAACATTTGCCATCTTTTAGGGATGAAAAGAGAATCATCTCAATTAATTGAAACCCGGAGACAACAAAGAGTTGTTAAAAATAAAATATAAAACTTGTTTGGACAACTTGGCCTCTAGAAACCAAGTTGATTTATAGTCTGCTTGAATTAAAAATAGGTTTAAAAATAGGTCTTAATCTTTAGATCAATACAGAAGCTATGATATAATTAAAGAAAAACAATGGAAGTTAAGTTCAATTATAGTATGTAGTTTCCAATATTCTTTTTCTGATTTTATTTTGTAGAAACATGTTAATTATACAAATTCAAAAATATCCAAAGATCATTAAATTCCCCTAGGTATTCATCATCTAGAAATAACAATAGCTAAAATTAAATAGTCAAAAGTAAGTATAATTTCAACCATCTGTCTCTGCTGAAGGAAGCAAGGAAGAAAAGAGGAGAGAAAGCTGTTTAAAAAGATTGGAACATGGTGTACATGTTATTTTTAAATTAACTTTAATTCAACTAAAGAAAAAGTTACCAAAGTAAAACTGACAGAATTGGTAAATTTGAACATAATACACCCTTATTGCAAAATATGTTTCTTAAAAAACTCTCTGAAATTAAAAAAGTAAAATATTTAAGAAGTGAGGATAATATTTAACATTAGAATATCATTATGATATTCTTAAAAGCTTCAGAGAACTTACTTCTTGCATATTTATTATTATTTATTTTTATTTAAATACCTTTAGATACTGTCCAAGAGCTAAAAAAGACTCTGGAAGCTTTAGTCAGAATAAATAATAAAGATTTATTCCGGGATCTTGGCATTTACAAACCAGAAACACAACTAAGCGAAAACCCAGAAGCATTTTGAAGAAGGGAAGAAAGCTGAAACTTCTTACAGTGGGAAGTATGTTCTTGAGAATAACCAGTCCTGCATTCTTAGCCCGAGGATTGGTCCAGGACGGTGACCAGTCAGAAGCCCGTCAGTCAGGGTAATGGATGAGGTGCCCTGGGTGCGTGAGTCCTTCGGGGATAATCAGAGGAGTATCTGGAGGTCTAGTGTGTGTCTAGAAAGTGACACACAGGGAGCTGATGTATATCCAGGGATTGATGCAGGGCTGGAAAGTTCAAAAATTTAAGTTCCCAGGCTAGTTCGAACAAAAATAGAATCGCTTCCTCACATCTCAACCTTCCTAATGTTGATAATTTTAGCAGCTCGGTTCAAGTGACTGCATTTCATGTATTCCTTCTCTTCGCTCCTTCCTCCATACCTGCAGGTAACTTTAGGACCTCATTATGAAAAATGATAAAATGAGCATTTACCTTTATATGCCTGTGTTTTCACAGCCCCTCATCCTGGGTTTTTGTTTGTTTGTTTACTTGTGAGAGGAAAAACCAAGGAGTGTTTCATTCCCTTTTTTCATTCCCATCCCCTCCGTTCCTCTCCTTTGGCATCAGTCAGCTTGTTCTGCATCTATGGGCCTATTTCTGTTTTGTTTATTCATTTGTCTTCTTTCTCTAGAGTCCACATGTAAATGAGATCATATGGCATTGTCTTTCTATTTCTAACTTATTTCACTTGGCCTGATACCCTTAGGACATCCATGTTGTTACAGATTACAAGAGTTTGTAATTCTTTTTTCATTGCTCAATGTATGTGTATTTGTATATATGCAATGTAACGCATATCCATCTTTTTTATCAACTCATCTATCAATAGACAACTGGGTTGCTTCCGTGCATTGGGTATGACTGGTAATGCTGCGATGAACATGAGGGTGCATCATCTTTCAAAACAATGTTTTTATTTTCTTCAGGTAAATGCCCAGAAGTGAAATTGCTGGATCATATGGAAGCTCTATTCTTTAATTTTTTGAGGACTCTCCATTCTGTTTTCCACAGAAGATCCCCTGTACTAATTTAAAAGCCACCAAAGGTGCGTGAGGGTTCCCTTTACCTCCATCCTCACCAGCACTTGTTATTTGTTGATTTACTGGTGATAGCCATTCTGACAGTTGTGAGGTGATATCTCATTGTGGTTTTAAGTTGCATTTGTTTGATGATTTGTGATGTTGAGCCACCTGTATGCCCTTTTTGAAGAAGCATCTATCCAGGTCCTCTGCGTATTTTTTAATTGGATTGTTTGGATTTTTGTTTTTGTTTGTTTATTTGGTGTTGTGTGAGTTCTTTACATATTTTGAACATTAATCCTTATAAACAGATGCATCAATTTGCTAATGTCTTCTCCACTTGATAGGTTCTCTTTTTGATTTTGTGATGGTGTCCTTTGCTGTGTAAAAACTTTTTAGTTTGACATAGTCCTATTTGTCTATTTCTCCTTGCCCAAAGAGACATACCCAAGAAAATATTACTAAGAGCAATGTCAAAGAGTTCACTGCCTATGTTTTCTTCTGGAAGTTTTAAGGTTTCAGGTTTAACGCTTAAGTCTGTAATCCATTTTGAGTTTATTTTTTATAGATGGTATAAAAAGTGGTCCAATTTCCTTTTTCTATTCTTTCCAGTCCTCCCAACACCACTTCTTGTACACTAGCTTTAAAAATCCATATAAAATACATATTTACAAATCTATACATACAGACAGGCACTGCAAATTTGAGTAGTTAAAAGGACAATTGTTTGCTGTTTGAGAATTGTACCTATGTGGAACAGCTTACTTAGCCCTTGAATCCTCGGACGGCTGCTGTGCAGGCTGCACAAATTGTGCTCTGCACACGGCCGTCCTCAGGAACGGCACCTTCTGGGATTCTGTGGAGTACAATCAGCCCAACCTTCTGGGTGTACAACACGCAGCTGTGACATGAACGGCGACCCCCTTAGATATTACATACTGACAAACTTTCTTAAATACAACATTCTGTCAAATTGAACATTCTCCCAAATAAAAGAGCAAATGTTAAATTGTGGCTGTTGAAGCTACTTTTATTCGGTGCAGTCTCTATCGTCCTGAGTGGCTTTATCTAATGTATTCATTGACTCGTATTTTAAACCAGTATTCTCTCGGATTCTACACGCGCCGCAAAGTCTAATCTCATTGGAGCTAGATAAAGGGGCACTGTCAAGTTCGATTTAGCCAAGATTACCTCCTCCACAATGCTTCAAAGGTTTTATTCACATAATTCACACTGGAGGATTAGACTTAGTGTTCAGTTTAAAAAAAGATTACTCTGCTAGTCTGATGATCATGCACAATTTTATTGCTAATAAACTCTTTCGAATAACTTCTCACACCAACAAGTACAATTTCTCATGGGAAATGTGCTTATGTAATTTTTTGGAAGAAATTTATACTAAACTTTGTTTAAAAAACAACAAATAAGACAGCACCTTGGAGGGAAACCATACTAGAATGTACAGACTATTTAGTATCTACTAAGTCTGTATTATATGGGATTTTAAAAAATGTGAACAAGTGATTTTAATTGGCAGCATAATTATATGATTATATGAGTCGTCTTTAGAGCAGAGGGTGGAATTCTGCAGCCCTGAGGCTCATCAGCCTGCATTTGTGTGTTGTCTACCTGACTCTGTTGTTTTTAAATGTTTGTATTTGAATGCGTTCTCAGTTCCATAGCCTCCTTCTCCCTACCTCACTGTCATCTGATGCCCAACTAAATTCAGTTGGCGTTACCTGCCTGGCCTTGCAGGAAGCTGAGGTGGTAGCTTTGGGACTGGGGTCCATTCTTAGATGCATGTAATAACAAAGGCGAACTAATTTTATCTACTTTTGATAATGATCACACACCTACATAGGCTGTAATGTGACTGATAGTTTAAAATTAATGTGCTGTAGTTTCGAGATTTTTCTCTCCTCTTCTGTGGTCCATCTGCTAGTTATTGTTCGCACGGAGGACCCCTGAACTGTAAGAGCGCAGAAAGGACAGCTGGCTGAAGTCTTGTTGGTCACTGAGCAGGTCGCGCCTGGCCTCCCTGAGGCTGGCCCACAGAGCCACACCACACATGCCACACTGCGGAAGGACTGCTTTGACAATTCGAGCTGGTTTAAAACAATCAGTTTTTTTTAAACCTTAGTTTATTTGTTCCATGCAAGATTAAAGATAATGCTGCATTACATGGTTTCTGTCTACGACCTCAGCATTAAGAGTTAGAGTTTTCACTCTAAAGTGTATTTGGAAGAGAACTTTACACTGACGGGGGTGTGAACTGAGGCGGAACCCTGTGTAGTGACTGGCCTTGTTCACGGTGGTTTTGCTTCTCTATCTCCTCCCAATGTTTGGGAAAAGTTCAAGTAAGCACTAGTGTCCTGCAGGCGAAAATGCAACTGGTGACTTTTTACTCAAAATCATACAGTTAGTTAAGTTAGTGACAGTAGGATTAATTTGTGCTTTTTACTGCACATCATATATTTTTATCTCATGATCTCTTCCTCAGAATTACATTTTGGGAAAGAGCAAAACGAAAACCTCAGCAGAACTGGAGCACCTTCCAGATGAGATCCTACTCAGGGTTAGCCTGGCTATAAAAACTCTTTCTCCAGTTCCAAGAAAAAGCACCAAAGGGCAAGTTTCCTTTAAAGCTTCTGGGAAAAAAATGCACCGTGGCCCTGAACAGTGCAGCCTGGCTTGACAGCCCAGACTAGGGAACAAGCCGCACAAGCGCTTCTCCTCTTCCATAAAACGGAGGGCCAGCCCTGAGCCTAGCCTGAGCAAGCCGGCACCGGCACCGGCCTGTTCTGCAGAAGTGAGCTGGGCCAGGCTGCTCATCAGTAACACAGACTCTGCCTCCCTGTGGAGGACACGACAGGGGGGAAAGGCCGCCTACTTTGCTGAGAGGCATCCATTTGTGCCAGTACAAATAAAGAGGTAAAACGGTGAGGACTTTTAAGATATACTCTCTGAAGCATGCATCCCCTGAGGTCTGCAGAACACATCGCCGGCTCAGAGAGCTTTTCAAGGGATGGGTCTTGGGAGCCTCAGCCAGACAGGTAAAGACATCAAAGTCAGGGCCAGCAAGGGACCAGCTCTCCCTCTCCCTCCCCTCGCCCCTCCCCAGCGCTGAATTTCCTTTTCATTGTTTGATCTGAAAGAATTAGTTTTTGATCAGAGGTGCTAGACAGGAGCACTTTCCATGCGAGTATTTGGAGACCCAAGTTTTGCAACTTGGAATTCACAGTGCAGTGGAAGAAGTTGCTGCTGAGTGGAAATTGGAATTTCGATATTCTTTAAGACTTGCACAAGTGCTTTTGGGTGGGTGATTCTACTCTGGCCAACTACAAATATGTGTGTAAGTGGAACGATCTGGAAGGTTGCAGTTCAGTGTCTTAAAAGCTCAAATCTGCTGCCTATCTTTTCACCATTGTGTCCGCATTCCTTTGGGACTTGGTGGCTTCTTCAGCATGGAATCCCTTTACTACCAGAACTTGACGTGGAACCTGCTCCTCCAAATTACTCATCTTGGGGTTTCACTCCATTCTGCTGCTATCCCTTAGCTGACAGCCCTTGAGAACAAGAATGGGACTTAGATGACGAGCGTGTCTTTAGCGGGGCTGGGGGAAGTCCCCAAAGGAAGTGATAGGGAACTCTTGGTTCCAATGAAGAGATAAGTCTACTTTTAGGTAAGACTTCTTCTATTTCCACTTTTTAGAATTAAAATATCCCTCCTTTATTTGATCGAAGGTGTGACATCCTTCCTCCTTACAGTATCCAGTGACATATTTTATAAATGGAAGGTAGATGAATTTGATGTGAAGAAATGTGACCCCCTTAGGACATCTCAAAACCAAGGCTAAGGGGGAAAAATGTGAAACCAGCACTATGGTGGCCAGAGAGAGCAACCCATCCCTTCTAAACACGACTACACTGTCTCTGTTGTTTTGTCATGGCAATGGCGTGGGCAGGAGCCCAGTGGCTAGAAGTGAAAAACAAAATCAGAGCCCAGACCATGAGTAAGTAAGGCGGACCAACCACCCAGCTTCCCTGTGACTAAATGGTTTCCTAGGACATGGGACTTTCAGTGCTAAAACGGGGACGGTCCTGGGGAAATCAGGATGGTTAGTCAACCTCGGTGGGAGGCAAGGGAAATCACCGCTGAGTTCTGTGGGTGGGACTCTCCATTCAAAGTTTTGTCCCATTAAGGCAAACGCTTCCTCGGTGAAACACCACGCGGCGCCCTTGTGCGGGCATGCACGTTCAACGCACACTTTCCAGAAGCTTGGTCAGGAGCAGGCAAAGGTCTGGCTGGCACCATGGGTGTGCCTTGATTTTCTAGCTACATGATTTTAATTGTACTAAGTCTTTGAAATTCAGTGTGGTTTTACTCCAGCACATCTCAATGTGGACTAGCCACAGCTCACATGCTCACAAGCCGCACGGGACCGGTGGCTACTGTATCAAACAATTCAGGTCCCAAAGAACAGTTGAGAACAAGTACTGAGGCAGTTGATGGAGACTTTACATGGTCAAAGGAATTTAGTTTGAACCTATAATCGATGAGAAGATACCATGAGTTTTTTTAGAAAACTACAATAACTTGTCTTAACATGATGAGGATAGAGGTTAGGGAGATGAATCTGTAGAAATCAAGAGAAAAGATTGTTTCTGTGATGAAGCATAAAGGAGGAATAGTCTCAGAACCTTGCGACTGGTGGAATATAGAAAAGTAAAGGAGAACAAGAAGTGAACAGTCACTCGAGGACCTGGAGTCCCAGGAAAACAGAAGGAAGTTGAAGAGAGATACCAGGCTAAGGAAGAGGTGGATTTGTTTTCAACCGTGTATTTCCAGGTGCTGGCACGCCGGCCGTGTCTTTTGGAGCAAGAATGAAAGATGAAACCGGGCAAAGTAGCTTTGGGGATGGATGCTGTCAAGCCGATTGTGAGCATGAATGGAGATGAGAAGGACTCAAGAATGTAATTGTATGAGTTCCACGGTTACCAAAGCAGGACAAAAAGGTACCAGGATGGTGGGAAGAAAACGAAGAGGTCGTCAGAGCCCCAGAGGGACAGGATTTCAAGACAGAAAGGGACAGAACGCAGGAAAGAATTAGAGGTGGGTAAGAACTAAGAAAAACCCAGGGACATGATTAGGAAGCACTCTCTAGAGTGCTTAAAACCTTGGTGACGACTAAACAAAAGAAAATAAGGATTTACATCAGCTGAGCTCTTTCTGACCACCCCCCAAGTTCGCAATCCTTAGAGCAACAGACTGGCCCAAGATGTTTGCATTGAGAAGGCCGACTTGGAGCCAATACCGGCCCAGCAGGCATCCTGGCAGAAGGAAATAGAGACCAGCACAGGGTGGGTGGAGATCTGAGCGATTCTTGATTAATAGCCAAGGTAATGAAAACCCAAAAACAAGCAAAGTGAAGGGTGCAGGGGATTTCATGGGGTGCAGGACTGAAAACCATGGCAAAACCATCATTTGGTCTTAGTTAAAAGACAGGCAGAAAAAAATTAAAGATAATTTGTCATTGTAAGGACTTACTGCATTTTTCCAACCACTTTTTCTATCTTTTACTGCTTCGCTTGAAGGATGGGCAGATACGGAATGTATCCACTGCAAAGTTGCCTTCAATTTGTACATGTTTTTGATAAGGGGAGGGGAGAACCGTGGCCTGAAAACCCTGGAAATTCTAGTGGCCTGAACTCCAGCCCAGTCCTTTCTGTCTTTCAGGCTTTTTCAGTTACAACGCAAGCGTCAGTATCCAGTATCCAACAATTTAAAACAAAGATTGGGATTTTCGCTTTGCCTTTGTTGAAATGGCTTGGGGATCATGGAGTCAAACCTAGAACTAGAGAGAATGGACAGGAGCTTTTTGCTTTGGGTCGTATCTGGTAAGTGCAGTAGTACAGGATGTGAAAGTTATTTGGCTACGCAAGTGTTTGGAAATTCCCTGCAATTTCCTTACACCTTCAGACAAGCATAAGGGCTTCTGAAATCTTGGGAAGATTGCTCCCGCTAAAATGACTAAGTTTTGATTTCTGTTTCATGCCTAAGGATTCCAGAAGCATAATAGTGAAAATTGATGGAGGAACTTCAGAGAAGGGGAGGTGTAGCACCTTGGGGGAGGGCATGACTCAGCCAGGAAGATGCTAACTAGTCCCACTCTGAGCAGCGGGAACAGTGTGAACGGAAATGTGAGTGAAGATGAAGTCAAAGTAACTTAATGCACTTCAAATATTTTGTCTCTAAATCGTCTGTTCTGCTGCCATAGCCTAGTTTAGAGGCTCATACTAGATCTGTGGACATTCTATTCTTTCTTCATCAAAACACATTCTAAACATTGAGAGAACCAAAGATCACATGAGGGATTCGGTTAATCAATCATTTCAAACAGGAAAGGGATTATGTAAATCAAAGACTCCGGCAGGTCCAGATACCATCAAACTTTGAGCTGGTGAAAAAGGACTTACTAACTTTTCCTTAGACAGGAAATAGTTTTTATTATTTACCCAAACGAACACAATGTGCCTTTGCTTCAGGAAGTACCCAATTCCAACGGGCGGATTACTAGACAGACTCAGAGATAGGTACTCTGACTGAACTTTCAGTTTCTAAATGCCAAATAGCGTATCCCAAGATCATTAGGTTCCCCCCTAATCACAAGCTGTCCCTTCAGGGTGTTTATTTATTTATTTCTATTTTGGGGAGTGAGCCCGGAACCCCAGGCACTTACTGGGGTTCAGACTTGAACCCCACTTTGTGGGCATACAGCCAGTCTCTCCTGACCTTTTTTTAAAAAAAGGTTTTATTTATTTATTTTAGAGAGCAGAAGGGAGGGAAGAAGAAGAGAGAGAAACATCAATGTGTGGTTGCCTCTGGAGAACCCCCAAGGAGAGACCTGGCCTGCCACCCAGGCATGGGCCGCAGACGGGAATTGAACCAGTGATCCTTCAGTTCGCAGGACGGTGCTCAATCCACTGAGCCACACCAGCCAGGGCTCCTGTGGGGTGTTTAAATACAAACACGTGAGGGAATAAATAATCTCTTAAACTTAAAAAAGAGCAAGCTCCATTTGAAAAACACACGCGCACAATTTTAGATCGGATCCCTTCGCCCTCAGAAATGAGATCCAGTGCACCGAGACTGCTGGGCGGTGCCTCGCAGGCGTCGTGGCATTGGGTGACTTTGGTGCTGGGGGCGCGGTGCCGTTTCCCTCCGTCCTTGACGGTTCTCTGCACAGGGGATCTGGGTTACACGGTAAAAATAAGCTGAGACGGACAGAGTCTCCTCCGTCACACAGGACACCCACTAGAACAGATGACGCTCTCGTAGCCTCGGGGCGATTTCCACTCCCATTCTTTAATGCGGGGTGTGGGGGTGGAGGGTGGATGGCTTCCCACGTACAGGAACTTCAGAAATAGGCACTGGGATGTGGTGCCTGTAGCATTTCCGGAGGTGAAATCTCAAATCTTCAGTCAGATTCGCTTGGGCACACACGTCTTCAAGAATGATTTAGCGCATGACATTAAAAATGTATGTGGGATGCCCCGGTATGACTGGACCTTAGCCAAAGTTAATAGTATGACTGGTGAATGAATAAAAAGACGTTTACCAAAATTTTCAACAAAGTAAGGTAAAACGCTCTATCAAACAAAACTAATAATATACACGCATTGCCTCCTTTCGGGTGAAAATTAACGTAGGTTTGCAATGTCGCTTTCCGCTTATCAGAGACTCCTGAAGTGGACCGTAGCCTGGATGAGAACCCTTGATTGCGTGAGCTCCCTGGGTTTCGTGGAAGGAGCAAACGTCATTTTCTCAGAGCCCCCCCCCCCCGCCCCCCAGATAAGCATGACTGCCCATGTGCATTGTTGGAGCTGCACAATAGCAACTGCTCCATTTTTACAAACCTCCATGGTTTTCGAAGATGGAGCGGTCCTCCTTCACAAAGCACACCCACTTGGGCGTCTACTGTCATTGTCCTGATCACACTAGTATCAGTGTTTTCTTATTTACAAGTTCTTCTGAAAATGAAAATAAAGGTGAGATGGCTGGGGTTGCGGGGGGGCGGGGAGTGGTGGGCGGCACACGCAGACAACCGTAACTGAACAACCATAACATAATTTAAAACAAAACAAAAAAAGAAAGAAAATAACGGCAGAACAGAAAGTCCCACTGGGAAGACCGCGGCTGAGGAGCAGCTTCGGCAAGGCCCCAGGGTGGGTGGGGACTTCCGCCGAGAGCCAGGAATCCCGGACCACTCGGCTTTAGCTCCCGGCGGGGCCTGGGGTCCCCGGCCCATCCGAGCGTCCCCACCCGCCCGTCCCCAGGCCAGCGCCGGCTCGCGAGTGTCCCCACCGCGGGGCCCCGAGCGCCGGCGCCAGGACGCCGCCTACCGCCCGGACTGGCGGGACTGGGAGCGGGCGCGCGTGGGGGTGGCGAGCGCGGGGGCGGGGAGGGGAGGGGGCGGTGCCGCCCGGCCCCACGCCCGGCCCCGCGCCCCGCCCCCGGAGAGGCTACACAGAGGGGCGCCCACGTGCCCTGGCCGCCTTTTGCAGCGCTGCAGCCGGGACGCTCCTCTCCGCGCGGTCCAGCCAGGCGGCGGTCGGTGCTCCAGCCTCTCCAGCCGCGGGACGCGACCCTCTCCAGCCGCGCACCCTCCACCGCCCACTAAGCGCGGCCCCGCAGCTGCCCCAGTAAGTGGCCAAGTCCCCGGCCTCGCGCAGGGGCCGCGGGCGAGGAGAGGGCCCAGGCACCGGGGCAGGGGTGGAAGGGCTGGGGCAGGGGCGTCGAGGGCTCACGTCCAGCTGCGCGCCGCTGCCCGGTGGCCGCGCTCCGGCGACGAGGAGACGGGAGTCCGGGGGCTGCGGGACCCGGCTGCCGCCGTGAACCCTGGTCCGTAGGGACGCGCTCTGGGCAGCGCTTCTCCCCGTCGGGCGCCCGAGGCGTCGGGGTCTGGGCGGGCGTGCCAGTCGCGGGGGCTGGTGAACAGCCTGGTGTGACGACTCCGCGAGGGCCCTGTTGCCACTGTTGTCTCGAGGGTCCCCAGGCACCGCTCTCCCGGAGAGCAGATCGGGCCTCCCCACTTTCTGAACACCGATGGGTCCCCGAAGCCGCCTTCTACGGCTTCTGCCACCTTGGGGTTCTCAGGTTAGATGTGAAACACCGCTTGGAGCTTTGGAAGCCTTTTCCCATCTTAGACCTGCCCAGGACTGGCAGGACAGATAAGGTGGCCGGCCGGTCGTGCTGCGGTGTTTGAGATATTTTTAAAGTAAATGGGTTAGCAGTTTTAAATCTGTTTGAGATGGGCTATAGTTTTGAAAGCTTATTTCATGCAGTCTTCAGCCTTGAACTCGAAATGCCATTCCTGGTGCTTAGGGAATCACGAGGCTCATTGCCAGGGTAATGTCCCTCCCGAGAACCTGACCACCTCTGTGGATGCGACCTCCAATCCGTGTGGAGTAACAAACGCAGAGTTTGTGCCACAGAGGTACTGAAAAGAAATAGCTCACCAGTCCTCTGTATGGAAACACTACCTAGATCTCGAGTTAGAATTGTTCAAACTTTCACGTATCTATGCAGACCTGCCTAAAAAAGCATTCAGGTGGCAAGACTTCCAGGACTTAACGTGGGGATGTGCTCAGATGCTGTTGCAGTAGAGCTCTCTGAAGTTGTGGCTGGGGGTCTAGCACGTGAATTTAGAGTGTAGGGGTTCTCTGACTGGGTGCTTTCTCATTCTTGCCCCAGCCGGTCTTTAAAACTTCAGTCGCCTTCCCCTCCCTCCCCCAAGAACTAATAAGAATTATATCCTCAGCAAATTGCAAACATTTCTATTTATGGTCTGTTTCTAGGGGATGTACAGGGTAAGAATATTCATGGTATACCTTCTCATGGATGGCTTTTCCTCTTTCGTCATGCTAAATCCTTTTTTCCCCTTCAATTACACTACAGCTTAACACAAAGTGATTTCTCAGTGCAGAAGGGCATAAGCACTTTTTATTTCTCCTTTTACCAAAAGGTTGCCAATCTGCTGCTCTGGATGGACTCTGGGAGGCCACGTCATGTGTTAGGATTCTCACAGTGTCTCCCTTGCCCCTCCCGAGTTTTCCTCTGTGCCTTGATTAGGGAATGCCATTTATCTCAAGGCATCTTAATCTTCCAGGGTTTGCCAGGACCTTGGAGACCAGGATAAAATCCAGGTGGTATCTGTGAGGACTCAGTTTGCGGACTCCTTGGCTTTTGTGGACATCAGCAAAGCCCTTTATCACTCACTGTCAGGAGCCAGTACGGGTGGAGGCTGGAAGGGGAGACCTGGTAGCTGTCGGAGTTTAAAAAGTCCAAAACAGTCTGGAGTTTTCCGTCTTGTGGTCTCTTCTGTTTTTGCCATGTGAGCTCATGGGCCTGCAGAATTGCACCGCTCAGGGTTCTCGCTTTGCACGGCGCACCGGCTGACCTTTGCAGGGAGAGCGCCTGGTCCCCTTCCTGGACCGCCCAGCCGTGGTCCTCATCTCCTGCTTCCTTGCCCAGGTTACCTCTGCTCCGCCCGGCTCCTCTGGCCGGACCTGGGGCCCCCATCTGTGGCCATTTCGTCTTCTTACAGCCCCCCTTTTCAAATGGGCTTTCCCTTCGAGTTTTCCTTTGGTGACTTCTCAACCTAGTTTCTGTCTTCCCTGCTGTTCTGTTATCTTTGCTTGCTGCTTCACATCTGCGCTATCCAGAAATGCATGTATTTTTTTGAAGTGTTCAAAGCCACCTGCTGGTTTTATTTGGGTGTCCTTCAGTGGCCCAACTTTCAGCACGGAACCTTGAAAACACCCTGATGCTGCTATTTATTTCCCCAAACGTGACATGAACTCCTGGATTTGAAGGACGGGCTCCTTACTTCCTGGATGTTAGAACAAAAGCAGTATTTCTGAGGTGTGCCTGTGCTAAAAACCTCAGCTAACCTTCTGATTTCAATTATGCCACACTCCTTGTCTACGTGGTTTTGAAGACCTAAGTGGTTGACTCATTTCCACAACTTCAATCTGAATATTCAAAACCATGTAGGTAAAGCCATGGCCTTAAATAATTAAAAAAAAAGGAATTGTTCTTTTCATTGTCTTCTGCTTTAATAACTTTTCATTCTTCCGCGTAACACAGTGTGTGGCCCCCAATACATTCTCTGTATGTCTTCATTTTGACTGAATGCCACTGGTGTCAGTCATTTGAGAAAGGGCGTTACGTCTGTCTTCAAGTATCTGCTTTGTCTTTGAAAATCAGTGTGTCCCCCACTCTGTACCAGACGCTGCACCGCCAAAAGGAACATGCAGCCTCACGTTTAGAGGGATGCCACACTTACTTTTACAGTCTGTAAACCTTCCACTGAGGGACTTTAAGAGTAGTTTTTACTTTGTTATAATTTTACATGAAGTAACAACACCTGTAAACAGATGGCTTCAGTCCTGCCTACCCCAGAAGACAAGTAAGGAGCACACTCATCCGTGACTTAACAATGGGCATACGTTCTGAAAAATGCAATGTTCGGCGATTTCGTTGTTGTGCGGACATCACAGGGTGCACTCACGCCATCCTGGGTGGTGTCGGCTGCCACACAGCCACACGCCTAGACCGCGTGGTGTAGTCTGCAGCAGGCTGCCGATCACAACTACCTGAGATTAAATCATGATTAAATCCGAGAAGATGATCCAGAGACAAGATAAGAGGCTGCTGCCAGTGTAACAAGGCATACTGCTTGCAGGCATATTTTTTTTATAAGTAGAAAGAGTACACTCTAGAATAATGACAAAAGTATAATATAATAAATATACAAACCAGTAACCTAGTTGTTTATTGCCTATTTCAAGTATTCTGCACTGCACATAATTGTATGTGCTGCTCTTCTGTGCGACTGGTAGCACAGCACCAGCACCGGCACAAACACGTAAGTAATGTGTTGTGCCCTGACCTTAGGACGGCTGTGCGGTCGCGAGGCGATAGGAATCTTTCAGCTCCCCCGGAATCCCACGGGACCGCCCTGTAGATGCCGCCCATGGTCCGTCTTTGACCGAAACGTCGTTAAACAACACATGCCTGTGCAGAAGGTGACTGTTTTCCCACGAAAGATGAAAATGACTATGTATGAAGATGGCCACTTACTATTCCAGCATCAAAAGCACACGTGCTTGGCGCTTTTGTTTCAGTGGTGGTGCCAGATTTGTCTGGGTGCTTCTCATGTTTCCCTGTGGTTGCCTTTCTGGCTGTGGACGTGTGGTTGGTGCCACTGGCCAAACCAAGCCAACAGCTGAGGGTTCGCTTCCACTGGGCTCTAACTAGTTTACCAGGCTCCAACCAGCTGAGTTAAGATAATCAGAGCATGATTTGCCTGTTAACTTTTCTTGTCCAACTTGGTAAACATAACTGTTACACATTAACCTGTGGAAGCAAGCAGTGGACGATTGTTTTTCAGGTGGGTCTGGGACTCCTTTAAAGTTGCAGTGTTTCTGAGAATAGCTTCTCCTGCCATTAGTGAACCTCCTCATTGGTAAGTACCCTTGGTGTTGACTTTGAAGATTTTAGTGAGTGTGGTTTGTGTTGGAAGGCTGGTTTCCAGTGTGTGGGTCACGTCTCCTCCATTCTTATTTAGGCTGCCACTTCAGCTCTGTCTCCTCCCGGAACTCTGCGGTTCTCTGTTTTGCTGGATGGGCACAGACATAATAGGTTGTGGGGAATCTTGGGGTTTCTTGCATCCAAGATGCAATCATCAAGCTAGAGTGTCCTATGTGATAATGTAGTGTGGCCAATGTCTTGTATCTAATTTTATGCCATCTCCCCACCCCACCGCAGAAGAAGGAGATAAATCAGAAAGCAGAACCCACACCACACACACCCATCCCAGTACTCCACACTCGCCCCACTCCTTACAACGTGAGCCTCACCTCGAGTTGGGCAATGAGGTGGGCAACACAAGAACATTTCATAACCTTTTTTCCAGGAGTTAAGGTGTGGGGGGAGAGACTCTTCTCTACTCATTTTTGGAATATTTTGCAAACAATACACAACAAAGAATTTTTATGGCCCTTGTTGATTCTTGCTAGTTTTCCCCAAGGTTGTGGGGGAAATTCTTTTCTTTCCTTAACCCACTTGGGTTTCATCAAGGCAACCTAAGTCTTCATACAGTTCAAACCTACTGTAGTGCTGTGTGCGTGGCCAAAGCCCACTTTCTTCCAATGGAGAGCAAGTGGTCACAGTGGGTGAAGCTCGGTATCAGTAGGAGGCTGAACAATGTTGTGATTTAGTTCGATGTTCTCTTATTCTTCTTATTATATATCTTCTTATTCTACTTTTGCCCATTTTTTCTTTTCTTTCTTTTTTTTGGTCAGATTTTAAGATCATTGGATCTGTTGCACTTTTTTTTTAAAAAAAGATGATTGTTCCTTAAAAAAGGCAAGTAATAATATAAAGCTTAAAGCTCGCCTTTTATGTATTCATTTCCTGTGTTGGCACAAAGACGTGAGTTGGTATCTCGACCACAGTTAGTATAGATAAAGGTTGCCATGTGCGGTGTTTTTCTTGCCTTGGCTCCAGGTGCTGAGCTGTCATGCTGGTACATGGAGACCGTGGTGCTCATCATTAGTGAGTGGAATGAACCGTTACTGTGCATTGAACCCCAAGGGAAAAATGAGGTCTCTTTCCATGTTCAGCCTTATTTCTTTACGTTCTTAATCTGAACTTGGGGCAGATTTTTCAGAATGCAATTCAATTTGTACTTTTAAAAAACCACACTAAAGTCTCTAGAACTTGAAATAACATTAGAGTGCTGCTGCTGGAGGCGGGACATCGCCTCTGTATCACAAGCAATGTGTGTTTTCCCAAAACATGTGAGTGACATGTCCCTCCTTCCCCACATTCATGCTGTCTGGTTCCTGAAAGAAGGCATCTCTTTGGTGGAAACAACTGGATTTGATTTTTGTGAAACTAATACGCAAAAATGTACAGTATTTAGCAACTGTATGAGCATCCAAATTAGTGAATACTGTTTGCAATATTGGGATTCCCTTGGAATAGGGAATATGACTTTGGAAATTTGATTCTAAAAATATCCTCCGAGGTGTTCTATTTGGAGACTTCCCTGATCAGCAGTTAGCGAATACGTTTGGGTGAGCATGTGTTGTAGATTTCTAAGGCTCAGACCAGAGTCTGTAGAGAAGCAAAGAATGAGTAACTTGGTCTCAGTTCCCTGGGCGTTGACCACCCAGGGAAGGCGCCGACAACACACACATGGTGGGAAGAGAACGCTAATGACCCCATCGCATGATACAGAGAGCCGAAGGTATCAGGAGGAGAGAACACTCCACTGTAAGGTTTTCTTCTTTAGGTGATATGTCCCCAACATGAACGGAGCGGCCAGTCAGTTTGGGTACTGTCAACACCATACGGTCCCTGTCATCGCTATTAAAAACCACTGCTTTTTTCCCTCTTGTTGCTCTTTCGTAAACCTGGGGTCACTTGGACTTCAGTTCTGGCTGAGCAGTTGCTCATCAGAATTTGCATTTTGGAGAGCAGTGATACTTATTAATACTTTGGCAAAGTTGCTCATTGTTTATTACCCTGGGCCTCTAAAAACTGTGACAGTTAACTGAAAATCCAAACTATTCTGAAAGGTCTTAGAGAGCAAAGTTAAAGCATACTCAGAGATTATATTTTAGGTGGAAAATGTTATTTAAAGAAGTTCTGGGGTGAGTTTGTTTCTAACAGGTACAATGTACACTGTGCAATGTTATTGTTTAATGGACCTTAGGTGCTCGGAACTCCATTAATCGTAATTCTTTATTTGCAACACACTCCTGTCATTCCATGATTGGTTACTGTATGATCAATAAATATGATTAATTTTAGGTTCTTGGGTTGAGTGGTAGATGGATACTGACTGTATTATTATTTTATAGTAGCCTATGAGTAAATTGAATTTTAAGTAAATTGCTTCTGACTAAATTAGTGAATAAAAAAATTTCACAAATGCCTCCTCTGTGTTTTTCCTTCAAGTAGAGAACACCTATATTGAACAAAATTTCCCCCTTTTCCTCAGAAGAACAGACATTGCTTTACAGTGATTTTTTTTTTTTTTGCTTTCTGAAATCCCCTTTAGGCTGGCATACCTTTCCAGACCCCCACAATAGCACGAATTGTGATCTTTTCGCTGGTGGAGGATCTTGCCTTCAATTTGTAAAAAATGCAGTATCCATGGAGCGCCGTAAAGCAAACGGCAGTAAAATGAGGCGGTCCCGTACGCCCTTCCATGATGTGCCTTCCTGGTCTCCTGAGGCAAAGGGTTCTTATATTTTTGCATGGGCTTGTGAGTCCACAGGACGTTTGCAACTCACTAGTCCTGATAAAATTTAAGTGAAAGTTACCTAATAGTTTGTACCAACTTAGGTTTGAATTCCTCTGGGAAAAGCCCGTGTTTAAAAAATTCAGGCTACTCCTCATAGACCCCTTTATCGGCTTTGGTGATCATATTAAGCAACACAATTTTATACGTGTGTTCGAATCCAACAGCAAGTTGTATCTGGCTTTGCTAATTCTGTGTAACATGAGCGATTGTTTCAGAGACATTTTCGTGAGGCCTAGAAGGCGCCTTCGGTGAGTTTCGACACCCCATCCTGAGGCATCTTTAACATTCAGGAATGTTTGGGCCACTGGAGGAATTTACCTTTGTTCCAGGGCAGCCAGTGCAAGAAAAGGAAGCCACCTTGGCTATGATGAATCAGGCCAAGTTGAGATTGCTATTTCAGCATTTAGTTTTGAGATGTTGCAGTGATTGGACTTTTATGAAGGAGCTGACAGGAGGAGTAATGAATTTCATCTAAGTCCAAGACCTGCTGAGAGTTTAGTGTGTTCATGACCTGGAATCAAAGTGGCACTGCTCAGTGTTTCGGTGAGTCCCAGCTTGGAGTGCGTGCTGAGCACCAGCTCTGTGCGTGTGTGAGGGTGTGCCAGGTGGTGAAGGAGATGCTTCCGTGGACCACAGGCCAGGCTCTGTTGAGCTTCATGGTGTTCAGAGTTACTTTCCTATCAAATCCTTTTCACTTGGGCTTGTTAGTCTATGAATCTACTGTAACACATTAGGGGGAGAGTCAAAGGTCATATTCCTTTTAGAATCATACTGATACAACATGAGATCCACGCTGCTTGAGCAGTCTCTGAAATTTCACGGTGCAACTCTTAAAAGATGGGGCAAGTGAATCAAGTGGGAGAATGAAAGAGTCAGGTCAAAAAGAAGAGATTGCATTGACTTACTGTTTTATAAGTTTCATACAGTTTTCATCAACTGCATTTGAACTAATGGTACTTACAGCTCTTTGACACACATAGGAGGAACGCCTCCTTTTATAGTCTGATATTCTCTCCATTCTGAGTATGTTCCTGCTTCAGTGGAAGGAAGAAGATCCTCGCATTTCCATATAAGATGCCCCACCCCAATAATTTGTGTAGGAGTTCTGGGAGTTCACAAACACTCTGGATTCCAACCAGTGGAAACCTAGGGTTTCAGGAACCCAGGATGCGACCCCTGCAGTTCAGAAGCCACTCCGTCGCCTGGGAAACCTATCTTAGGAGAGAACCCTTTGGGGCAGGGCAAGGCCGTCGTGGTCGTACCCTTTCTGTCTTGCTGATGTAAGGCTGCTCATGGCCTCCACAGAGGAGCAGAGAGTCGGCTCGGAAGCCGTGTGACTGTGGGGAGCTGGGAGTTAAAAAGCTTTGACAATGACCCAGTGATGACCTTCCCTTTTGTGCGATGGCGGGAGCATTTCCCTGGCCTCAAAGGAACTCTCTGGACTTTAGTTGTTTCCCATGTCACCACCCTTGTGTCCTCCAAATTCTCAGGTTCGTGAGTTTCTCTGTCTCCCTGTGGGCCAGGAAATAGTTTCATTCAAAGTTCTGCTGAGATCATTTTAATTAAGGAGTTATAAATACATACATCAATGGGAAGGAAAAGAAATGGTGGGTAAGACTAGTCAGTGCCCTCTTTTCTTACCTAAAATTGGAGCATCTTTAGAGTGACATTTGAAATCCAGCCTTGCAGCTCATTGGCAGTCTGATGTGGATCTTCTGGAGCATCGCTGCGGAGTGCGGTCGGTTTTGAAACTATAAGAGAACCTACAGCTTTTCTTTCTTTCTTGTCATGTTGATGTAATAATGTGCCTAATGAATAACAGGCACAGCAAGTCATTTAGAAGTTAATTTCTCTACTGAAATTCTTATCTTTTGCAAGACTTGCTTTGTAAGTGGTTAAGATTTGTAATGCTTTGTTGCAAAACAAAGCCCTCTATAAATGCATTGCATTTGTCACACTGTGGCTGCGTAGGTGGAGTTGGGCTTGTGTGTGCCGCACTCATCGAGAAAACGGCACACAGCACATTTACATGCCATTGAGAAACAAGAGTGGGTGCTGGTGACATTTGTAGTATTATAGCTTGGACAACATATCCTGGGCTGATCCTGTCTTAAGCTCTCTGGAAACTTAGAATGTCACCTTTAAAGTGAAATCACTTTTTTCATTAGATGGTAATACATGAATGAGAGCTTAGCATCCTGGAAATGTGGTTATACCACTGTAAAAATGGTGAGACACTGTGTGATAGCTGGTTTCATATCCCTTACTCTAAACTTAATGATGAGCCATGGCTGGTGTGGCTCAGTGGATTGAGCGCCAGCCTGTGAACCAAAGTGTCGCCAGTTCGATTCCCAGGCAGGGCACATGCCTGTGTCACTGACCAGTCCCCCAGTGGTGGTATGCACGAGTGGCAACCACACATTGATATGAGTTCCTCTCCCTCTCTTTCTCGCTTCCTGCCTCTCTCTGTAAAAATAAGTAAATAAAATCTTAAAAAAAATAAACTTAACAATGCATTGCAATGTCTTGTGGACAATTCCTGAAGCTTTGGAAGGTTCATCTCCAGACAGAGGCTGGGGACAGGTACTGAGTGGCTGGCACAATGTGTATGCCAGGCACAGTGCTGGGTGGATTTGGAAGGGAAGCAGGCTTCTGAGAATGACATTTTAGAGTTCTCCTCTAAGATTAAGAAACAGATCTTAAGAGGTGTAACTCATCTGAGGTCAGGCAGCCGGGGCAGACAGAGTGAAGGCCTGGTGTCAGGCACTTTGCCTTAACAAGGGCACTGATTCACACGTGGCCATTCTGCTGTTTTTGAAACCACTGTAATATACTAATTATGGGGCAGGAATCTCATAAATGGGGATACGAGTGCAATTTTAACCGAAAAGTTGCTAGAATTTAATATATTTTGGAAATTAACATTTGAATAAGACACTAGCACAGGACATTCGTATGAGGTTAATTTTTTAGAGCAGCATTTTTTAGAGCAGCGTCCACCCCCCCTCCGTCAAAATGGAAAAGTGTAATCTTAACCTAAAGTGAAGACTGTACATGTGGGTTCCGAGCCATCTACAGTCATTAGGGTTTAAATCTCCTAAGTGGTGCTTTTAAGCAGGTGAGTTCTGTTTGGAATGCGATTGTGCTCTCTTCTTTAGAAGGCTGTTTGAGTTTTTATTTTTTCTGGTTATCGTAGGTAGCAGATGGTTTGCACTTAGCTCAGTGAACCGAACAAAAAAAAGAGCAGACTTTGCATAAAATTTCTGTTGATCGCGCATTTTGTCTCGCCGAGGCGGATCATATGAACTCTCTGAATAATGAATAACATATTTACATTATTCTGGTCTTTTCTGCTACAGAGTACAAAAAATTGTGAGGACAAACAACCTAATATTGTCACTCTAAACCTTATGATGAATTCAAGTATTGCCCTATTGTTACTGCATTGCTAACTCTAGCTGTGCCACATTCCCCGACCACATCGAAAACTGATAAATTGTTCCGGTGACTCTGAACCCCGAAGGCACCAATTTTTCTACCAAACTACTGGAAATATTATTAAATTGATTTTTATAAGGATTTTGAGCCTTAAGCAAAGCCTGAAGAACCCACATTATTTCTCTAGTCCCAAATTTGAAAGTATGTAGTACAGTTGTGATATAAAATTCCGCTTTCTGTTGATGACCCATCATCACCAGCCTGTTCACAGCTGTTGGTTACCTTTTGTGGGCAGTGATGAAAGGTGGAGGTGACAGTTGCAGAAGACAGGCAGGACGGTGTCACTAGAGTAGAGGTAGCTTGACTAATGATGAGCGCAGACACCAGCTGCAGTTGTTGGTACCAATGGTAATTTCAAGGTCAATTGAAAGACTCTTCTGTTTTAAGAATGGGCCTGTACTTCATCACACATAATTTAATGCATTATATTTCAGACCAGAGGTCTCAATAAAGTTAAACTATGTAATTTCACTTCTGACTCTGTATGCATGAGTCACAAATTCCATTTCCAGGAATTTGAAGAAAAGTGCTCTGTTAATTGAGCTAAGCGTAATGTCTCCTGAGTGAGGTAAAAGGAGAGAAAAGCACGCAAGAAATCTTTATTCCTTTTTTTGCCTTCAAAAAATGATCTATGTAAAATAATGTTTAAGGAGGAGAAAGTAATTTTGCTGTGGTGTCCACTTGAATGAAACTTCTACAGAGATTATTTCCTGAATTGAATTTTCCACATCTTTAAAAGCATAATGGTCAAAATGGATAGTTTTAGTGAATCATGGGATTCTAGGCTCAGAAGAAGCTTACGTGCTCCTGTCCTGTTCCAGAAGAAAAATAGCGAGCAGCCCTTTCTCATTTATGACTCCCTAGGGTTTCCCACCAAGAACCCATCTCTTCACACCTGGTCGGCCTCTGCTCACAGATGTTAGAGACCCTGATACGGAGCTGGGGTGTGCCTGGGGGTAGTAGCCACTGGCGGCTGTTTAAGATAATTCAGCTCATAAGTGACAATATTTGCATCTGGCTCCAGGGCCTCTTCCTCCCTCTGCCTCCTCCCCTCTCATTTTTCTTCTACTTGGAAGTGCAAATGCACAAACTACCCAGTTGCACCTGAACCTAGCCCTCACCAGAGACGCAGCTATCCGTGGCGGACGGCTTAGGTGGAGCAAGGGAAGTAAGGCAGCCAAGAGATTAGGAGATTTTCTTGCAGACAATGAGGACTCAGACTTTGTCAAAGGCCGAGGGGCGAGGGTCCATCGCCCCCTTTTGCTGTAGCCCCCAAAGTCCTTCCTTGGGGGCCTCCCACGTGATTGTGCCTGTCTTAGGTCATTTCCCCCTTGGGGAATCTTACCCGTCATTGGCCAACCGACCAAGCATTAGGGGCCAGGCAGGGTGAAGTAGATGGAGCAAAAGCGGTGCTCCTGCCAGGGAGATAAGCTTTGTCTCCTTGGTGGCTTACAGTCCAAAGTCATTCCCTCAGCCTTAGCCTTGGCAGGGGTTACAGCTTCTGATACCAGGCAGGGCGGTTCCTAACAGAGTAGCCCTTGTGGTTCCTCTAAAAATGGGCCAATCTTGTGCTTTCTTGAGATGCTAGCCTCTGTGTTAGTCATCGCACTTAGTTCTTGCTTTTCTGAGTGACTTTTAAATGGAGCTAGAAAATGCTCTGCTCATAATTTAAATTCGAGTAGTATATTTATAGCTTACAAATGCCTATTATTATCAGTGATCACATTCGTTGTTGTAAAAATCGTTCACAGGATAGATTCAGTGAATTAGGTGTGTCCTCAGTAATATCTGTCTCTAAAGCATTAATCATGTATCTATTTAAAAAACTATCACACTTAAAAAACATCTGGCAGAACATAATTTAGTCCAGTGTTTTAAAGGGTAATAACCATTTTATAAAACCTTCATGTTTCAAGGCACTGAACTCTGGGGGTTTTTACAAAGCCAAAACAACAATCCTGCCCATTGGGAACATTTCCCCCTTAGAACTTAATGCTGAAAGTTAGAATTTAGAGAGTTGGAACCGATACAAGTGCCACCAATGTTTGTGTCCCTTCACAAGCCACCTCCTGACAAACTGTGACATACAGAACTAGTGAGTCCACAGCATTATTGCCATTCTTTAAGCAAATGAAACCTTTGGCTCAATGGTCCAAAGGTAGGCTTTTAGACTTTCTAATTTAATTTTTCTTTCTTCTAAAACATATGGCCACCAAAGAGCTACGGAATGCCCATCAAAGGCAGAACTTTCCTATGTGCTTAGACACACACAGATGAAACAGGCCGTGTTTTTTTGAGCTCTTGGAACTTATATTCAAGGTCAGACTTTCGGTGTCTCTGTACCCAGGACAGAATAACAAATGACATGGCCTTTTTTAGTGCAAATAGCAAGGAATGGTGGGGAACTATGGAGAACCGGAGAACAGTCGATTTTAAAAATACCATGTGCCCCAAAACATACATTCGGAGCTGGCAGGAGTGACTGACAAAACATTTGTGAAGAACCCCGCAGCGTCCCTCACAATGTGAACAGAATAGATGTGGAATAGGAATGCAGCCCAGGAATCCTGTATTTTTACTCTAGACCTCTTAAATATGTCAGAACACACTGGGATAAAAAGCAATTCCAAATAGATCTCCCCTTCTTAAAAATACACAGAGAGGAAGAGACTGGGTAAATGTACAGCAGCTGTTGATGGGAGTTGACTCCTTGCTGCTATTTAATTTTGGAATAACTAAGATTTTTGGAAAAGTCTGAAGTTTCCCAGATTTCTTTCTTCTCTTAAAGCCACTCTGAGTGGGAACAGAACTCAGTTTTGCCCTGCGGAATCTTATTCTCCTGCTTCGTGGATCCCCACTTCATCTCTTAGGCTAGCTTCGCTCTCCTTTCATTCATCCAAAAATGTCGTCTTCTAAAAATGATGAAACAAACCTCATCTCCAAACAGATTCTGTTTTTTCAGATTATGAGCCCCAGCTGCCTTAAGTCCTGGAAGCACAGCAGTCACGAGGGGAGAGGCAGTGGAGACTGATCTATTTCACTGCAATGAGAAACATAAAATCTCCTGTTCGTGTGTGGTCCGAACATCCTCAGTGCTTAGCGTTCTCATTGTCTCGGCTAAGTGGGTAGGCAACAGAGCTTTTCCGGGCTTGTAGGAAGATGTTTTATGGGTGATCGAGAGGTGCATTGGTAGAGCTGTTATTAAAGGCATCACCTGCTATGCTGAATGAAATACTCCACATAGGGGTTTGGGGAAAAGGACAGAGAAAGAGGAATTGCAGTTGTTCACACTAAAGCAGACCTGTTGCATCAGGTCAACCTTTAAACTTCAGAGAGGTTTACCAAGTCAATATTTATTTGATCGGAATGGTGGATATGTAATGATGTAATGCCCCTTGACAGCTATCCAAAGTCACCAATATTATGAGGACATACCTGTGGGATTTTTATTTTCTGGTCACTGTAAACATGACTGCTACTTTTTTTGGGGAAGAGGATGTTGAATTGGGTGGAAGGTTTCGGACATTGTGGACTTCGGTGTAAACTACCCATTACCTGACCTCATTTATACATACACAACTCATGAAATCATGGAAAATGTAGTTTTTCAGTTACGAAAAGAAAAGGAAGAAATCATAAACCATAGAATGTGATACCTTGGCAGATACCTTAGCTAATTTAACCCTTCTAACTAAACCCGGCTGCAGAAATTTCTGAACCACATGTTCTCTTCTTAAGACAATGACAAATCTGACACCTGTAGAGGTGGGCCTCTACTTCTAGGTACGAACACTCTTTATTAGCGAGGTCTGCATTGTCTTGGTTCCATATCATACCGTTTTACATTTATTTCCTGCATTTGGAGTTTTTGTCGTGTAGTATATGCATGGAGTCGTCTTCCTACGCGTTGTCATCCACACATTCACAGGAAGCTAGCATCTCTTCTCTGTCTTTCTTTTCTTGTTCATGCATTCCTTAGAGCAGTTCTGCCCCACAGGTGAGAAGAACGAGACTCCAGTGGCTTGCCCAGCACGTGGCTGGTAACGTGAAGCTGCGGGCCAGACTCTGAGCAGGGTTCCCTCCGGGTCCCACTCCACCCCTGCTTAGTGTACCCAAGCACCTGCCTATTCTTTAACTCCTCTTCAGGTCAACATGGTTTCCAGACCCCTCACCCTCTTCTGGTCACTCTCCACTGTACACGCTTGGTTAGCATTTAAGCAACAAGATGGTAGCTCCTGGCCAAGCACCCAGACATGCAGAAATATGTGAGTGGCTGCCGTGTGCTAGGTTCCCTGTAGGTATTTGGGATACACCAGTGAACGGAGCCATCAAACGAAGTCCCTGCCCTACCCTCTGGAAGCTTCGAGTCTGAGGGTTCATACGGGGGCCCAGTCCCCTGCCCCAAAACCAACATCCAAGAGCAGTTTGGAATAAGGGACTAGGGCTGGACTAGCAGGGTGTGATGTTGAGTTAATGTGGGAATTCTATAAGCAGCCTTCAGATGATGTATTAGATATACATCTCCTATCTCGGCTGATTTCCCCCTTTTCTTTCCTTCAAGCAGATTCCTTCTGTGGATTAAGAAAATAATGTTGGCTTCAACTGAATTATACCAATTTATTTGCAGGTACAAAACGAGGCCCTAGAAAAAAATTGGTAACAGAAGGGAAAGATTCCAATACTATCAGAGACCATTTGAAATAAAATCTGAGCAAAATTAAAACACACACAAAAATGTGATTTGCAGGGGCAGGAGACTTTGGTTTTGAATATGTTTTGAATTCAGAAATATCAGAAGAATTAAGAATATTAGGCATTGGAGAACCCAAGACATGGATAAGGAATGGACTGGATAAATTGCAAAATAAATAAAATGCTTCAGAAAATCTTATGTATGTTAGTAAAAGTCATGAAGTCTTCAGCTTTTATATTATATTAAAGCCTTCCTTAATATAATCATCACAGGTTTTAATTAAATTATCACAGGTTTTTCTAGCTAGGAGAAATGAGTTTTAATACATGTTAGAATTTTAATACAGACATGTTATGTTTATCCAGTTATTTTTATTAGTCCTTAATTTTTTTCTTATATTTTAATTGCCTATATTTTAATAACTATTACCCTTTCAGTCTTAAGGTAGCGATGGTTGATGAATTTGAGAGGTTAAAGTCTGTTGGAGATGAGGTTTTAAAATTTCAAAAGTTTTCCAGATTTTTTTTTTGGTAACATCTGGATGATGACCTTCAAATTATCTTTCATTAGCAGTGTTCGGCTGCCAAGAGCCGGAGAAGAGCCAGAATTTTGCATTTCTTCTTGTGGCACAGAGGACAGGGCAGGGACTTTGGAGCTTCACAGCCTTAGAGGCTCAGAGCCAGCTCTGCGATCTTAAGCAAGTTACTTAACGTCTCCGAGCACCAGCTTCACCATCTGAAGATTGGCCATTTCCCCTGAGGCGGCTATGAGGGTTAAATAAAATAATTACGTCAACTGCCCAGACGTAATAGGAGACCAAAGAATGATCCCAACGACTTCTTTTTATTTTCATGTCCCACATTTATTACTTTTTTCTTATTTCTTCCGTCCTTCCTTCCTTTTTTCCCTTCCACAGCGCTGAAAACTAAAGGCACAGTATCCTGCAAGTCTTTAGTGTGCTATATTGAGCTGGATGACGTAATCATGAGCTAACCTTGGCTTTTCACCAAGCAGGGGCGACAAGTTTCTTTCCTTAAGGCATGCTCCGGATAGGATGTCAGCTCAGTTTAGAGTGCGTACTACATAACTGGACCATTTACTGGCAGGGAACTTCGTGTGCTTCATTTTCTGGGATGTGGTTAGTTAACACTTTGCTCCCCAGAGCTCCCTCTGTTCCCTCAGTCCGGGGCTCTCCATGGGAATCTTTGATCCCAGAAAGAAATGTAAACCTCATGCTCGTCTTTTTAGATGGTGCGTACCAATCAAAATCTTCAGTGGCCATAACGAAAATGAACCGTTAGGGAAAAGAAGTGTGTGTGTGTGTGTGTGTGTGTGTGTGTGTGTGTGTGTTTAATTGACAGCTTTTATATTATGGCTCCTACAAGGCTACTGACCGTATTATATCTTATTCTGGAGAGTCAGTCAGACTTGATTTTGTGCCCTGACTTTGATACACGCTAGCTAGGATTTGACCTCTCTAAGCTGTGGTTTTCTGCTTTGTAAACCGGAGACAGTCCCAGTACCTGCCCCACGGGGTCGTTGGGCGCAGGGTCAGCTCTCAGCAGTGGCAGCGGGAATGCTGTAAAGGCCATCATGGGGGTAGGATATTTGCATACATATTATGAACATGTCTCATTCTGGGAACTTACTGCAACTCCTCTTCACTGTTAAATTGATGGTTGAATTCTCTGTAAACAATGTCAGTGAAAGACTCTCTTCTTTTACATTCCTGCTGCCATTTTCTCTGTCCAGGGAAGCAGAAGTCTCCTGTCCCTGAGTCCTGGTCTTCCAGCTCTGCCCCTCCAGGTCAGCTTCCACTGAGGGTGGGACTGATCGGCCTCTTCTTTGGCCTCTGACCCTGCTGTACATGCACTGGGCTGTGGTCTCTTTTCTGCATCCTGGCAGCGGGTCTCTCATTAGCTTGGGGTGCCTGGATCTGCTCGGCCAGAGAGGGAAGCCCCAGGCAGAGGCTGGAAGAAAGCCAGAGTCTGTACTTGTCCGTGGACACAGTCCATGCCCAGAACGGCACGTTACAAGCATGCAACCAGTTGCAAAAGGAAGAAATCAAACCCAAATGTGAAGGCAAAGTTTCTTAATGCTTTTGTTTCCCAGATGAAAGTGTTTCCTGTCAAGCAACTTCCTGGGGGAGAGAACACCCAGTGGGCATGCTCTGGAAATTGCATTTGAAAAGTCCTTTGAGGTTACAGAACATCACTGAGACTGTACACTAATGGCTATAGGGGCTGCACAAGCTGGGCAAGAGGAGGGGAATGACACAGGGGATACTTGGGGCCTTGGAGACTGAAACCCTCCCTAGTCATAGGGAAGCAGAGCCGAGCGTGTGTCCTTGGCCCTGAATATACGATGCAACCCCATAAATGGCCAAGAGGAGGGAGTGGGCAGGATTCTCACTGCTTCATCACAGTGTCTCAGATGGTATAGTAAAAGGGACTGTTTGTCCCGAACACCTGCTTTTGTTTTCACCCGGACATATCCATAACCGTCCAAAATAAAGATTAGCTTTGCAGCCTCCCTCAAAGGCTGGGTCCAATATGCTGATTAACTCATAAACGGAGTTTTAAATTTCTATAATTATATATTTTTTCATTTCTCTAAGTTATATTGAGTTGTTTTAAAAAAAGAAAAAACTCACTGGATATGTTAGTAGTCTCTTGTTTTCATTCATTTTTAAAATTTAATCTTTCCTCTTAAAGTGTTTCCTACGTAATTATTCCATATGCTTGTCTGGTATTTCTAGTATCTGAAGTCTTAGGGAGATTAAATCTGTCGGCTGTTCCCATGGACTCTTAAACGTGGTGGTTTATTTTGTCTGTATTGGAATTTTTTACTGGGATCTTATTTTAAATTGAAGTTAGTGGGTGAGAACCCTGCAGGTGTGAATAGGGTGGGCTTTCCTCTGCGGAAGATTTGCATTTGTATGTGTAAGTGAGCTGAGAGACTCCAGGGTCCCTTAGGTGCATGCAACAGCTACCCTCCTGGACCGAGTGTGGCCCCTGTGTCTTGCCCTAGGATGGTCCTGGTTCCCGCTCTCTCATCCTGACGAGGGTCTGGGGCTTTGTGCTTACACAGGCATTTATTCCCTTCACATTAATGTGGCACCCACCGTTCTGCTTTCATCTCACTCCTCATTTCTCCTGCCTGTGTCTTGTCTGTCTGGCTGCCTTTCTCTCTCCGTGTGTCTGTCTGTGCATTTGTCCCTGCATCTTTGCCTTGGGAAGTTTTCACTATTTTCTGGTGAGCTCTGCCGTGTTATGTTGTAATTTATCCAGGGTTCTGTTGTATTTTTACAAGAGAGTTCTTCAGAATATGCAGCCCACACTACTTCTGGAGACAGAAATCCTCGTGGACTGGCTGAGAATTAGTGGTAGGGGTGGATTTTATAGTTTTCTAGAAGCAGTTATGAGAGGGGGCAGATGTCCTTGGACCCAGAAGATGTAACAGTTGCATCTACTTGCAAGACGAAGCCTCTGGTTTCTCAGGTCTCCTGACATGTGAAAGGCGGCATTGTCCAGTCTCCAAGAGACTCTGAGGTCAGCGTGCTGCTGTTTGAGCATTAGGGGAGCTTCTATGTTAAGAAAGAGAACTTTGTTTTTCAAATGCAAAATCAAGGGGTTTTTTTCCCTCTCCTTTAAATGCCTCCACCTCTAAAACTTGGATGAAAAGGAAAAGGATGTGTTTGTACAAAATCTCTTGGAAGAGAAGGGTGGGATGGGGGCAAGGATGGAGGGGCGCCCGCCCCTTGGGTCTCCCTGGGCTCCCCCGACGTGCCTCCCAAGAGCGAGCTGGACGGAGAACCGCTGTGCAGAGGTTGTGCGTGGGCCACCCAGTCAGTAAGCAATCATTTCCTCTCCGCGAGCTCTGCAAGGCGCCGCGTGTGGGCACGAGGAGTCGGAGACAGCATGCAGATGACAAGCCACACACAGTCCCCGACAGAGCACCAGTGGCATGGGCGACCTGGGTCCTCAGCTGTCTCCCCAGCTGCCCGCGTGCCTGGCGAAAGTCCCCGGCCGGGCCTCTGTCGTGTCCCGTACAGTTAGAGTACAGGGCTGGCTGTCCATTTTATTCTCAACTTTTGTTTTTAAATGTTTTCATTTTTTATTTTATTTTTTTAAAGATGTTATGTATTTATCTTAGAGGGGAAGGAAGAGAGAAAAAGAAGGAGAGAAACATCAATGTGTGGTTGCCTCTCACGCACGCCCCCACTGGGAACCCGACCTAGCCTGCAACCCAGTCATGTGCCCTGACTGTGAATCGAACCGGTGACCCTCTGGTTTGCAGGCCAGTGCTCAATCTACTGCCCCACACCAGCCAGGGCTATTCTCAGTCTTAATTTCTGTGCATCTGCAAATCTTTTAAAGGAAAAAGTGACTTTTATGCATGGATTATTTTTGGTGTTCCAAGACATGAATGTCAAACACGTCTCTGATTTCTATTAGAATAAGAAATTATCAGCCACTGCCATCCATTGAGTGCCCGCTCTGCAGTGGGCACTTCACATGGGCTTTCTCCTTCGACCTTCCTAGCAGCCTGATGAGACCGACTTCATTGTGCCAGTGAGAAAACGGGGGCCGAGAGGGGAACTCTGCCCGCCTCTGAAGCCCCAGCTCCTTCCACACTGGGTTGCTTTTAGGAGTCGGTTTTTAGAACCAAATGAATGTGGATGGTAATATTATCACACCTGATTCTCACTAGAATCTTTAAAGGCACTTAATTTTGCACGAGAGCCATTTTAATTTTTTTTTTGATGGCCGGAAGGATAAGAAGAATTTTTTGTTGTTGTCATTGCTGTTGTAAAGGGCCAAAGGAAAAGCAATTTTCACTCCTTCCTTCTTTCATCTCCAGTCTGAGGAATGAGTAAAATAATTGGCTGAAGTGTTTATGCATTTCTAAGGCTGACTTTCATTTCCAACTCTGATTTTTTTTTCTAGTTTGTTGGTAGCAGGGAAAAACCACAGAGCCACCCTGTGCACCAGGAACGAGTTTTTAGCGTGTGTGATTTGCTCTCCTGTGCTTCCTTGCCGGGTGTCCTGGTGCCCTGATAGCACTTTAACATTTAGAAATGGAGAAATTACCAAAAGTGATCGATGGGGGCAAGAGTCAAGGATGACTCAGCGCTCAACTCCATCCCTGCATCCAGATAGTTATAATTTAACATGGAACCATTGTCCTGTGTTTTTGCTACAGTTGTTTTATTAAATTGCTTTTTAAGTTAAGCCACTATCCCTCCCTGGAGCTCTGACATGTGCTGGGCTCTTGGTCTGCCCCATTAGAAAGGATATTTTGGTTGTATTTCTCTACTTGAGAGAAAAGGAAGTGTTTAGAAATCTTCAAAAAAAATCAAACAAACAAGCTCTAGAATGTGAAAAGAGGAAGTGGCCCACAATCATAGTTGCAATTACTAGTAGTTGCGTATTCTCCTGATTGCTCAATGAATTATTTTCACACCCTCAGAAAGATGTTCCAAAGAGCAAGGACGTCACACAGATAGGGGTTCGGACATGAGGCCCGTGGGAGTCGCAGGCCCTGCGGGAGGCACAGTGATAACCGGGAAGGGTGTGTTTGCAGGGGTGTTAATTCTACAGTGAGCAGCTGTCCTTCCAGCCGTCGAGGTGGGGTTCTGCGGGTGTCATCAGCGACTGGGCGCGTGTGCACTCGCGCTGGGGGCTCCACAAAGCGGCTCGGGGCTTCTGGAGCCGTAGATGATGAAATGCTGCTTTCCTGCCTGCAAACAAGGATGTTCCCGCAAGCGGGGTTGCATGACTGTGAAAGAGTGTTAAACAAACTTGGTCTCTGCTGACATAAGATACATGGAGTGGGGAGGCTGGGTAGTGAGAGTCTGGAGGGTTCAAAGAGTTTGCACAAGCTGTACTTTTTGGTAATAGTCATAGAATATTTGTCTCTGGGTGACGAGGAAATCAGTTGCTTTTATACCTTCGAATATTCCGCAGTGACCAGCTGGCAGACTCAGTCTGTGTGCCCTCGAGTGTTACAAACAGGCTTGTAAATACTGACAAAGTAGGGATGAAGCTCCAGGGGTTGTATGCAGCCCTCCCAGGTAAGGCCATTGGGAGAGAAGTAAAGACAAACACAGTGAAAATCCTCTTCGAATGCTCAGTGTGAGGCACAAGTTGGGCGGATTCCACAAAGGCTCCCAGAGGCTGCCATGGGAATTCACTGGACCTGCTCAGACTTAAAAGATGGGGGAATCAAGTGCATGGTACGGACCTGTGAAAAGTAGCAAAGGAATGTTTGAGTGGAATCTCTGTGAAACTTAGTTTGGGAGAAAGGAGAGGGGAAACGCAGTGTGGTAGCAATAGGTGACCGAGGGGAGGCAGAGCTACCAAGCCCCTATTTTACCTTTGTCTTCACTAGAAGGGTGGCTGTCTCACTAGAGGACAGAACATGTCACTGAGAGGGGACCTGGAGCCCAAACTGGCCAGAGGGAGCCTCGCTGCTCTAAACTAGTTCCCAGGGCCGGGCCCGGGTGAATTACAACTCACAACACTAAAGTAAGTTGTAGTCATGAGTCTGGAGTCACCGCCTGTAGTCTTGGAGGCGCCCAGGGTTACAAGAAAGGGAGCAGGAGACAGGAAAGAGGCAGATTTCCTTATTTTCGAATGGAGGCCAACGTAGATCTTAGAAACCACTGACCAGGAAGCTGGACACTCTTCACCAGCACAACTCGAGCCATTTGTGGAATGTAGTTGGAAAAGAAATGACCGATGTGTTTTGCATGAGTTCAGCAAGAACAAGTTATGCCTAGCAAACTCCACACTCTCTTTTTACATAGTTATTTGATTGGTGGATTTGGGAAGTTTAAACGTAATATATTAGGATTTGGGCAAAGCTTCTAACACCACGTATTATGATAACCTTGGGATAAGTAGGAGAGAAATGTGGGGTTTTTGTTAGCTGCATGATAGGCCAGAGTGTTGATTAATGGCTAGATACCAGCTTAGAGAGAGTCTTAGTGGCCTGCCACTATCTCTGTCCTTGGCCCTATGAAGTTTAAGTACACTCATCATTTACTTGGATTAGGATAGAAGACATGGTTAGTAAGTCAGCAGTGACATAAAGATAGGTAGGAAGCTAAATACATGGGTGGATGGATGGATGGATGGATGGGTGGACTCGTATTAACACATAATCCCAAATAACATGAAACTTAAAATTCCGGACTTAGGTTTCAAAATAATCAGTGAAACAAAATGGAATCAAGAAGACCAGTGTATATAAATATCTCTGAGAAAAAAAGACACCTGAGGGTTTTAATGGACTACAAGCCAAGTATGAATCATTCATTCACTGAACAAATGTTTACCTCACTTCTGTCTAGATTTTAATTGCTCTAAGTACTTTCAGAATGCAAGAAATGAATAAAATATAGACTTGCTTTCAAGAAGCCGTTAGTGTAAAGGAGTGCATTAGTTTCCTAGAGTTGCCATAAAAAAATAAATAAAAGTACCACAGACTGAGTGGCTTCTGATAAAAATAATTACTGTTCCAGTTCCAGAGACTCGAAGTCTAACATCAAGGCATCAGCAGGGCCCAGTCCCCTGTGGAACCAGCGGGGAGGATCCCTCCGGGGCTCTCCTAGCTTCTGGTGGTGGCCGTCGAGCCTTGGGGATCCTTGGCCGGCAGCTGCATCGCTCCACTGGCCACCTCGGACATCACATGGCATTTTCCTCTTCTTATAAGGACACTATTCATGCTATATCAGAGCTCACCCTAATGACCTCGTCTTAATTTGACAACAGCAATCAAAAAGCCATTTCCAAATAGGTGCCTGGGTTTAGGACTTCAATTTAACTTTCACAGGAGCACAATGCATCCGAAACACATCCATCCAAGTAGTCTGACTCTAATCCCAGCGAAGAAGTGCCGTAAAAATGCTGCGAGTCGTGGGAACTAGTGATAGGGAGACCTTACTCAGCTCAGGGGAGGGGGCGTCCAGGATGACTCGGAGCCATCTAGTGCAAGGGGAGGAGTAGCTTTCTAGGAAGAAGAAACAACTGCGCTGAAAGCCTGGAGGCACTTGGAGGCTTAGAGTTCTGAGAAAGTCAGGAGGAAGCCCAGAATAGCTGGAGGGTGTGAGTGGGAGGCAGAAGATGGGGGAAGGAGGTAGCAAGGAGCACGCCTGTCTTAAGGTGTTTTGTGGTGTCTATTCAAAATAAGACAAAAAGAACTAATAGGCGTATATTGACTGGAGGAAGATAATAAGCAAAGTAGGCTGTGAACTGGTTTCAAGCAGCGAGGTTCCCTCTAGCCAGTGTGGGCTTGACCACGTCTGCAGTGCTTTGCTTTGTTGGGAGTGTCATGGAAAGTTAAGGCTTTCACACGTGGTTCTTGTTCTTTGAGTTAAAGTATTTCCCTGAGAGGAAAGAAGTCTTAGGATGATAGCCATTTGGGATATTTTGAATGAAAAGGCTTCCATATTTGTTCTTCAGGCAGAATGAGGCCAATGGGTAGGAGAGGTCGGAGGGCTTCATGCAAGAAGAGGTCTTGTGTTAGTAGCAAGGGGAGCTTCGCAGAGCAGAGGATGCCTTGAGACTCAGGCCTGCCCTGGCCCATGGGGGATGGATGGCCACCTCTCAGCGATGAAAGCAGTTCTGCAGTGGAGGTGAGGTGGTCAACCATTTCCTCTAAGGCCCCCTATGAGAAGCATCCACTAGGGTTTCAGTTATGAGATGTTAAGATTTCTAAAATGCACTAACACATATTCCATAATTAAAAAATTAAGGGCATTAAGGAGGCTTTAAAAGGAAATGTCACTGGGGGATTATTAAATAACTGAACTCCCTGGAAACCTTTTGTAACAAGGTGCTATAGGGTCAGTGATATCTCAAGTAGCAATACCATCGCGGAACTATCTCCGCTGATGCCTTCTTCCGAGGCCGTGGAGTCACGGAGAGCATCACTAATGTCACGTCTCCGGCACAACTGTCTCTTCTTCCCCTGCTGTTCCTCCTCTCCGCCGCCCTCGCTGGCCTCGTGCGGCCCAGCTTGTTTCTAGGGATCGGTTGCCAGTCATTTATGTTAAGCCCCATAAATCCTACTCAGAAGTGGTGGTATGTAAATGTGCACATTCTGTTTGACACCAGACGAGCAGGTTTACCTTCACTGGGGGCTGGAGGGAGCGGAAGGACACATCGTACACGCAAAAGTGTTAATCCTGCCCCGGTGTCTCGAGACCCAGGATGCCTACCAGCTGCCAAAAGGATACTTAAAAGGGATTTTGACATTTCCTCGCATCTCCCGAAGGAGGGCCAGTGCGTATCCCACACCAGCACGTCCCCAAACCCCCTTTCCTCTCCGCCCTGCTTCTCTCAGCCAGATGGACGCCTTCTGGGCTGCTGGCTTTTCTTCTGTCCCTGGCCCTTTATTACACACACCAGCCTGGCTTCTTGGCTTTGATTTTTGTAAGTGGGAGGTGCACATTTTTTTTTCCTCTCTGAGTCAAAGGAAAGCTCAAGAGCTGACAGAAAAGGCAAGAAAGAACCTTTCTGCTGTCCCTGCAGCCAGCCACTCAGAAGGCCCGGGGACCGACAGCCTCTGCAGAGCAGAAACACCAGGTCGGCCGGTCTGGCTCCTTCCGTGCGGACAAGAAGGCACGTGTTCCAGGGTAGGAGGTGGACACTTGGACTGTGGGGTTCGTGTGGAGAAGAGCAAAGCGGAAGGCGAGGAGGGTCGGCCGAGGCCACATAACGGGGGAGTGGCTTTGAGACCAGGCTGAAGTGTGGTCAAGTCATTGAGGTGCAGGGGGGGCGGGTTAGCTACAAGTGCCAGTGAACAGATCCAGAGCATTACAATTCCACTCACGCTGCATGTTTCCTAACAATTCATAGTTGTTATTTAGGAGGATGCTGATATTTGTAAACGCTTACACGCATGTTTTAAAATGAAGGACACTAAACCCTGACCAAAGAATTCATTTACCAATCAATGCACAGCACGGTTTCCAATAATTGCGTCCCGGTCCCCAGGCGTCCTTGGGGGTCAGCGGTGGGACATGGCAGGGCTGGGCTCCTGGACAGAGAATCAGAGCCCAAGAGCTGGTGTGTCTCTCTCCACTTCTGAGCCCTCTAAGGTCAGAGGAAACAGCTTTGCAAAGAAATAACAGGATTGCGAAGATGGAGGGAGTTTGTCTTTATTCTTGTTATATTCTTGTCTTCATACTACAGGTCTACCATAAGCATCTCGTACTCCAGACTATGGTAGAGCTTTTGGAGGCAAGAAGGGCAAGTTACTGTTTTATTTCTGGGGAACAGAAAGCTCAAAAATAAGTGTTTTAAAAAGAAGTTTGAGAAACTGCTAGTAGATATATATGCATATATGTTTTAAATTTCTGCTTAAATGGCAGGCCTTACAGTCCTCGATCTTTTTATTTTTATAAGTTGTATTCCTTGTAGAGACAACTCTTCTCATATTATTTATCTAGAAAACGCTTACTGATCAGTGATTACCAAGTAGGGCTTTTAGAAGTGTAAGGGATACTTTGAATTTTAAATTGTATAGTAACTTAAGCTGTTGCTAATCAAAATTAAAAACCAAAATAGATGTTTTCAAGAACTTCTGATCAAGATTTTGCAGATACATATGATTATTTTTAATAATTTTTTTTGCTTTTTCTAAGGGAAATAACCTCAGTTGCTATTAAATATTAATGCAAAATTTAGGTCTTTTTCCAAGAAAGGATTTTTTTTTCAAATGAAGTAAAAAAGAGAAAAAGGTGAGCTTTTAAGTAATTGATTTTAAGAAGTGGCTGATTATGTAAATTGTCAAAATTTCAGTGAGTCTTAGAGAATAGTGATATTGTCAGGTTTTTAGAGAAATTCAGTTGGTTCTTATTTATATTCTTTGTGCTAAGGACTAGCTAAACAGCATCCGGCCTTTTCTGAAAACGAATTCCGGAATGAAAGCATGGATAAAAGTCAGATCAATCTTGGCTCCCCCGAGGAAGACTTCTCTGCCAGCCCCAACCCCAGCCCCCATTCTGAACAGGGTGTCCCCCTCCCCCACGCATCCCAGAAGTACCCTGGGCTTCCTTTACGCATGAGCATGTCACGTGGGGACAGCCCAGTTGTAACTGTTTGGCCCACATGCCCCTCCTCCAGCACCCCCTCCTCCCCACTCCCCGGACTTTTGTTTAGAAATTGCATTTAGACCATTTTACTTTTCCTTCTTAAAAATTCTATGGCTTGAGCTTTTGGAGAACTTGACAATTCACTGAGTAATTGATAATAATCCATGGGCACTAACTGCAGTTTTTCCACCTTGAAAGCCCTCATCAGAATTTTTCTCAGTTTCTGTAATACTATCCCACAGATAGAGCAGAAATATGGCAAGAATGTCAGACCTCGCCTTTAAGGATCTCATCGTTTCAGGTTACATTAATATTTTAAAATCCTTAGTTTGCATATTCTAAACGTAAAATGCAGCGGCTCTGAATGGTGGTGATGAAGAGCTGGCACTGTGCCCATTGCTTTCTCGGGGCACACAGGAGGAACGTTTTATTCGGACTTCCTGAAGCCAGCAGGGACTTCCAGACCTCTCTCAGTCAGCAGCCATATCTCGACAATCTGCCCAGCTGCTCAGAGTTCTGGTGATACACTGGTTTCTGTATTTTAAGAAGTAACAAGTCAGAACATGCTTTTTAGAATTGACAATACGGTTGCAAAAATGACCATTTTTTTAAGAAACGTCTTGCCAGCAGGACCTAAATCATAAGTACACTCAGTATATTATCCATCTAAATTTCTGGAACTTGGGCTAAAAATGCATGTGAATTCTTGTTGAATTCCTTTCCTGCCACAGTTTGATGGAAGGAGTTTTGCCTAGCATTGAAACAAACGTGGTCTAATTTGAACAATTCCTGAAATCAAGGACCGCTGCTGGGGGAGGGCATTGGGCGGTGGGTTGAGGGGGTGCTTTGACCCTGTTTGGGAAGAGCTTGGGTGGAGGAAACGGTGCTCTAGAGTATTTCTCAGTTCTCTTCTCTCAGACAAGAGCAGGGAATTGTACTTGAAGTTGCCCCCTACTTCATGGATAGACTTCTAGCATTTTTTTAAGATTTTATTTATTTATCTCCAGAGAGGGAAGGGAGGGAGAAAGAGACAGAGAGAGAAACATCAATGTGTGGTTGCTGGGGGCCGTGGCCTGCAACCCAGGCATGTACCCTGACTGGGAATCTAACCTGCAACACTTTGATTTGCAGCCCGCACTCAATCCACTGAGCTACACTTACGCCAGCCAGGGCTTGACTTCTAGCATTTTTAATCTGAAATTCAGCAACGAGTCCAGAAAGAAGTTTAAAAAATCCTTGTGAGCAATGGCTATTAGTCAGCAGGGGTGCAGGATCCTCCCAGTCACCTGGATTTCACTGGTATCCTGGACTTGGCTCCAAGTGGTATGATGGTGCATTAAAATTGGAATGCACGTCATAGAGAATGTTGTTTGCTAGTTTTTTGTTTTGTTTTGTTTTGGTTTATTTTTTTTTTTGAAACAGTTGTGTTCATTGTTTTAGGCAGTGTCTTGAGAAGTAATACTGAGCCAATCACCTTCTTATAGAGATGAGCAGATTGGACTCCTGTGACCTTAGCAGACAGCTGCCACAAGCTCGGTAGCACTTGGCGAGGTGACTGAATAAGTGGCAGGATTTGATCGACAACAGGCAAAAATTTAGAGATTTAAACTTTAGTGATCTAGAAAGCCCGCTTGTCTAGAATAGCCTGTTGCATGAAATTGGCATGTGAAGTGTCACTGCATTTTCTGACAATTCAAAGAGCTTGACATGGAAATTTGAATTATATATTCTAGAAGCCACACTGACCCCTACTTACCTCTAGCTTTCCCCAGCCCCTGGCACACGGGAAACACTCAGCAAACGCTGGCCATTTTAATAGCATAGCACTTACGTGGAGACAGGTGTGAAGTCTTTGGAAAGGGCATCTCCTGGCGTTTGTAATGGCACGTATGGGGTGATAGGTGCCAGCAGAGGACGCTTCCTTCAGTAGCTGGTTGGGGAGAGGGAACAGGGTGTACCCTCTGGCATCTGGGACGATTTATTAGCCGAAGATTGCTAAGGCCTCATGGGAGCGGGCGGCACGCCACCAAGTCCTTGACCGTGAAAACGGGGTGCTGACTGAGCAGGTACTCCGGTTACAGAGGTGCTAAGGGCTCTGCTTTTCCCTCCTCACTCGTCAACTTCCCCTCTTCTCCAACGCTGAAGGCGAAAGCAGGAGTCCATTCTTTTCACTGCTCTGCATCTGTGCGAATGAGACAGTGAGGCAGGCCCCGTGCCTTCTTGTCGCCTTTCCTGGCCCTAAAGGGGCTCACATGTTTTGAAGCCCCAGCTGCCTTGACAAACCTTCCAGAATTCTCTGTCAGCTGTTCGTCTGCTGCCTGTCCTTAGGAAAGATGCTTGTCTCCGTCTGGATTCCATATCAGAAATTTCGAAATAGTTGTAATTCCTGGTAGTGCCAGTGTAACTTCCCAGAGAGAAAATATGTTATCCCCATGGTGCTGTGAGTTTGCAGAGACCTCCACGGTGTCTTCCGTTTTCTCCTTTTTATGTAGTTGTGTTCCCCTATCTGGAGGAAATTTTGGGGGAAGATACTCTACAGACAGTTTGATTTGGAGAAAAGATAGGCTTTGGACCAAATGTAAATGAAATGTGTATGAAAAAAGCATTTTTGTTTTCAGAAAAATTAAGTTTTTAGGTTTGAAGGCAAAGGTTTGCTGTTATTGTTTGTCTTTGGTTTTTACTAACTAAAGTGGACAGTTACCCTTTCAGATTATCGTTTATATCCTGATTTATACTTTTGATGTATTTTTTTGAGAAATTAATCTCCTAAATGTAAATTAAAAAAAACAAAAGGTCACTGATTCCATTGTATTATACCCATATTTTCTCCCTTCTACAAAATTGTTTAGCCATGAATGTAATTTGAAAATATGTTTTTGAGCTTTAAAGTTGTAGAAATGTCACTGATGTTGAGTTTGCAGATTGCCAAACCCAAAGGTCAGATTTAGAGAACACACACACACACACAGTAGGACAAAGATCCAGCTTCTGCGTGGTTTAATTCCTCTTCCCCTGTCGGCCTACAGACAAAGTGCAGATGTCTCACTATGATACTGGCAGCCGAGGCCGGGAAGGACACTGGGGTTCCAACTAGGGTGAGCTAACTTGTTGAGGATGGGCTGCAGCGCCTGCCCCACCAGCTGCCACCGCTCCTTTCCCTGTAAGATTTATGGACGGGGCCTGTGACACTGAGACAGAGAATTAAGTTTGAAAGGTCAGCCTTGACTTGGGGGAGGAGGGGAAAGATTCATTTCTATGCACCTAACTGCCACAGCAGACTTTCGAGCCAAAGTAAAACTGCAGGACTGACGTTCTGATGGTGATTTGCCGGTTGGAGGAGATTCCTGTGGTTAGTTGAAAGAAGTCTGCTCCGTGATGTTGTCGCAACATCAGGGCTAGGGATTCACTTGAACTCGAATTCTGCGCCGTCACCTTTGCGACCCGGACTGAAGAAGACTGAGAAGGCCAGGTTGCTGAGGAAGGAGTTTAGCTCTTTGGCGAGAATTAATAGGGGCTCCCGTCAAGGAGTTGGGTTTCCTGCAACTGTTTGCGTAGGAGGAATACGTACCTGAAGTGTCAGGCTTCTTGGGATCATGTGGAGATTTTCTCCTGCGGGGTCTATTACAGAGCCCTGCCAGCCTTCCCTTGGCAATCACATTTTCAGATCTGTGCTGAAGCTGTGCAGATTTTTCTCCTCAAGAGAGAGGCCGCTGTCTTAGCATTTAGTAAAATAATTGTTTATTGAAGAAAGGTTCATATCTGTTTCTGGTATCACTAGAGTCACTTGTGACCTCAGAGGAATGTTGGTTAGAGTTTTATTTTCTACGGCTAAGGCCGCTGGTATGAGTGTTATGCAGACCTCTGCATGTATGCACGTTTCATGCTGAATTCCAACCCTTGGTCACAGTGGCAGTAGCTGACAGTGCTCCTGGAACAGCAGAGCCTGTGCTGTCCACACCAACAGGGTCATCTGAAAGGGCCTTGCATGTTCTCCGGGCACAGTTGCCTGTCGGTGAGGAGGGGCACCAGAGCCCAGCGAGGACAGTGGCTGCAGACCTGGGCCAAAGGATGAGTGTGAGGACAGTTGTCTTCAGCAGGGAAGGGACCTTGCAGCCGTGAGAATAAGGGTGTCAGCACCGTTTCACATAGGGAGTGTATCTTTTAAAAATGTTTTAAAGGAAGAGTTATACAGCTTTTAAAATATGTAAATGTCAAATTATATCATTCATTTGGGACACACATATCCTTTTCTTTCATTCTTCTCTTGCCATTTTACTTTTATGTATCAGTCTCTCTACACACACACACACAGAGTATTTTACAAAAACGCAGGATTTTTTTTCTTTATTGACTGAACAGTGCGTGATACACCTGCAAGGACTCAGTAAATGTTGGTTTAACGATGATTCATCACACTGACCCAATTTGTTTTACATCGCTTTTCTCCCGTCCCTTTATATTTCTTCAAAATTGATTTTGGGCCCTGGCTTTTCCACCCTGGCTTTTGCAATCAGTGTGTTATCAGCTTTGCACGGTTGAGAATGTTTGTGGAAAACACTGCGTAGCCCGTCAGTTCTAGGAAAAGCCCCTGACGTAGGCTTTTCTGTTACTCCCAAGCCGCTGGGTGCTTGACGAATGGCGATTTTATCTTATTTTCCGGGGGCGGCATGGAAACACTGAGCCTAACATACTTTCCAGAAGCAATCGGACCTTACCTGATTAAAGCTGTACATTTCTATCAAGGACAGTTCACCTCCCTACACAAACCAGAGTGAAGAAAGTTCACTTTTGTATTGTAAGGTGAGGTGATGGTCACTTACCATTTTGGTTAACTGTTAACGACATTGAACTATTTGTTAAAAATAGTGAGAGGTTTGTTTATTAGTTGGCTTGCTTATGCTCTGTCCTTTTCATGCTGTTTCTTTTTTTGTGCGTTTTTAGAAAAGAAATTTCACAAAGAACATCATGATCATAGTACTAGGAAAAGGACTAAAAAAAAAACCTCATCCACAATCCTCTCACACTCCAAAACTTCTTCTTAGTTGTCCTTGCTTTGTCCCAGAAACCTTTTCTGAAATATCCAATTGTTAGAGAATTTGTGTCTTTTTCATAAAAATTGAGGATAAGTTCTTCATCAACAGTGTTTTATTTAATGACAAACGTGTGCCTCATTTGGTGTATCAGTTGTTTACTGAAGTTGTGTTTGACAAGGTCCCATTTTCGCATGATCTTAAATTGTTACTAAATTCAATGAGTCTGCATTTCTGAGCATTTTTTTAGTTGGCAGTGGTCTCTGAATCCCGGTCTTTGCATTTCTCTTATAAAAACATTTAACTGTTGGGGAAGATGAGCATCCGGTAAATCCCTTCAATCCCGCCCCACCCCACACACCTCAGTTGACTTCTCTGTAACTCCAGGTTTTCACTTTCTGATTCTTTTTTAACTAGAACAATTTCCTACCTTATCCTCTAGATGTGTTATATGAGAAATAGCTAACTAAGGGCTAGTTAGGGGTAGAAATTAATACACATTTGAATTATAGAAGTATTGATATATTTTGATTTTCGAAGCCAGAATATTGGCAACATGGGAAATGTGATTCATCTGTATTTCCAAAATTTTCACCAAGTATTTGTGAAGTGCCACGCTCGGTGTTCTGTCATTTGGTGTGGAAGATACTGATGTGCAAAACGTTATTGTTACTGTAAGGAACTTTCCACACTTGCTGTCTACTTTCATCATTCCATTTAAAAAGAACACATAAACCCTGGCTGGTGTGGCTCAGTGGACTGAGTGCCAGCCTGCAAACCAAAGGGTCGCCAGTTGGACGACTCCCAGTCAGGGCACATGTCTGGGTTGTGGGCCAGGCTCCTGGTAGTGGGCGTGTGAGAGGCAACCACACACTGATGTTTCTCACCCTCTCTTTCTTGCTCCCTTCCCCTCTCTCTAAAAATAAATCAATAAAACCTTTAAAAATCAAAATGCAAATTGTTTTAAAAACAATACATAATACTTGGCATGGACTTTGGGTTTATTTATTTGGAAATTTCAAGTAACTATAAATAAGCATGTGTGTTTTACTACAAATTCATACTTAAAGCATAGTAGAACAGCAGTTTGAGTTAGAAACATCCAAGCATGTTTGGGGGGCAGTTTTTTATTCTTAAAGGTTCAAATGGCTCCACATAAAAAAAATTGAACAGAATGAAAAGAAAAAAGAAAAGCTCACACATGTTCGTTTGCTAAAGCTGTGGAATACATAATGGTGGGGTATTTACCTGTTTTTGGAATAGCTGGACTGCAAGTCCCGTAAAGCTGGAGACCATATCTATGCACCACGCCATTGTAGACTTACTCTGAGCACAATCCCTGGCATGTAAAGGTGCCTGAAAAATACAAGTTGAATGGATGAAGGGGAAAAAAAAGAGAACCAAAAAGATGAGGTCATTCACCCCCTTGCTTATAGCAAAGACAAATTAGCCGTCTTTTGGAATATAGGTTTATCAACATTTCTTTAAAAATTGTAGCCAAAAAAAATGAACAAAAACAGGAAATCTTTTTAATCATTCAAGGCTCCTGTTCCTTTGTGCCCCGAATCAGGCATCGTTGCAGTCTCTTATTAGAGGGCATGTGTGAGGGAACGCTTAAGAGAGTCACAGCTTTGGCTAAGAAGCCCTCTGACTGCTCTGGGACACACCTCTAGCAACGAGTGAGAAAAAAAAAATCCAGGTACCATCACAGCCCTGAGATGCTGGGCCGCCCATCGGAGGGATGACGATTCTACATCAGCTTCCAATGTGCTCCCTTCTCTCTCCCCCTCAGGTTGACCTTGGCACCATGATTCCCTGCAGAGCAGCGCTGTCTTTCGCCCGATGTCTGATCCGGAGGAAGATCGTCGTTCTGGACAGCCTAGAAGATTCCAAATTAAGCCGTTGCCTGTCCACCGTGGACCTCATCGCCCTGGGGGTTGGAAGCACTCTGGGTGCTGGGGTTTACGTCCTCGCCGGGGAGGTGGCCAAGTCCGACTCGGGCCCCAGCATCGTGGTGTCCTTCCTCATCGCCGCCCTGGCTTCCGTGATGGCAGGCCTTTGCTATGCTGAGTTCGGGGCCCGAGTGCCCAAGACGGGGTCCGCGTATTTATACACCTATGTCACCGTGGGGGAGCTGTGGGCCTTCATCACCGGCTGGAACCTCATTTTATCCTACGTGATCGGTAGGTTTCCCAAAGTTGATCAAGTGTACGGAACGGGGGCAGTAGCACTCCTGAGTGCAAAGCCTTAGGGGCCCCTTAGGCCCCTTGGGTCTGCTTTAGGTAATGATGCTGTGATCTGGAGGGAACCGCGTGGTCCCTGGGCCTCCCCTTTTTCTTACCTCTCAGTGTCTCTCCTCCTCACTGCAACACTGGGTGATTCTGCTTCATCTCTGAGTGTGCCTCTTAATGGATTTAAAACCCTCTTTCTAAAAAAAAATTTATAGTTCTTTAATGCAAATAGAGTGACCTGATGGTGACGGACTTGCGCATCTGATTACTATTATATAATTATAAAATGATGAAGGTATTTTTATATGGGATTGAAATCTTCAATTCTGCCTGAACTAACCCATGTTTATCCTAGAATAGAGTGGCAGTGGATGCCATGTTAATTTTCTCCCGGTGACCTTGTATTCTCCGAATGTTCTGTGTTTTGGGAAGGTACATCGAGTGTTGCGAGAGCCTGGAGCGGCACCTTTGATGAACTTCTCAACAAGCAGATTGGCCAGTTTTTCAGGACGTACTTCAATATAAATTATACCGGCCTTGCAGAGTATCCTGACTTTTTTGCGGTGTGTCTCATATTACTTCTATCAGGTAAGGAGAACAGTTACACCTCTCCCTATGTCGAGCCAGACTAATTGTCTCAGTAAAACAGGTTACCACTGAAACTGGCTAAGCTTGAGTTCCCAAGACTATGCAACGTGTTTATATGCTTCAGTTGTGATTGCAGATCTGTGGGCCAGGCTGGAATCACATTTCATCTTTATCAGACATCAGGCATGCTTCAAAATTAAATCTAAATTGAAGGATTGGTAGACATAGCAGTTGGGGCTAACGGCACCTGGAATGGACTAAAGAACAGGATGAGGCGCATCAGTTTTCTAATACTAACTAGAGATCTTCAGAAATGGCCGTGAAGTTTCAGTAAGGAAGCATGCATGATTTTGGGCATTATATTAGAGCAACTGAGGGTACTGGCAAGCATACTCTTCCTAAAAGAAAGTCTCTGTTTCTATTTATTCCTTTAGCTATATAATGTAGGCATCTGGTTGAAAAGAAAGCATATTCTAACCACCTGTTATTTTTTAATGTAGACACTATATAGACGAACGTACTTAGTACTAGATTTTTTTCATTTTCGTCAGCACTGTAGCAGAGTGACTTAGAAAGGCACAGGCTTAGAGTCAGAGAAACCAGGTGTCTTGTCCTACGTGGCCACCCACTATCTTTGGGACATGGAGTGACTTCAGTTTTCCATGGCTCAGTTTGCTCGTGCATAGATGCCAGTGTCTGTCTGGTGCAGGCTTCCTGCTTGGTAGCTAGTAAACACGTAGATGGCAGGCTATTCCATTTTGTAGGCATAGTTAACCCTTGCTGTCCCATTAGGTTTGTCTTTAACTATTTGAACATTGTCTGTTCTGATTGTCATCCCCACCTGCCCTCCTGCTTAAACCCACTGAGAGTAAAGTCCGTGTTTGTTCCCACTGCCTACTTGATAGGCCCTGGGTCATCTGCTCCGCCTCTGCTGGCCAACCTGGTCTCTAGCTATGTGCTCCCTTGGTTACAAAGATGTGATCGAAACATCTTCCTATAATGAATGTTCACCAGTACAATTTTACAGTTTTTAAAATAGTTTTTCCCTTTAAAAAGTTGACCATTAAATGCTTTATAAAGAGATAGGGTCAGGGACTTGAACAGAATTTATAGATCCAAAATATTTGTCACTGAGCTCTAATATCAAGAAAAATCACCTTCATTGTTTTCAACAGGTGTGAGTGTTTTGGTTTCTAAACAGCTGAGCCAACATTAAATTTGTTAGATCAAATTTTATTTAGGAACGGTTTCAGTGAACCTAAAATATCTGGCTGCGATCTCTAAACAACGAGAAGCATGTGGCCGAGACACAGTTAGAATCCCTGAGCTCGGTGATGAGACGCAGGCCCTGCCTCGTTCCACTCATCTTGTCTTCATCGACCATCAGGTCTCCACTTCAAATCGAGGCTAGGCTTGCACGCTGACATCAGATCATTTGAAGATAAAACCTCCTACTACAAATCTTTATTCATAGTGTAACGCCAAATATCTTGGCAAGTGAAGCAGTGTTTCTTAACGGCCCCAGGGAAGTGTCTGTGCAATATTTGGATGAGATAGTCACGGGTCTCTAATTAATCTGCTGGCCGGAGATGGGGATCTCGGAGCAGACAGTGCACGGGAGGTGTTGGGAGACTTCTCTAGAGCATGACGGTGGCTGGGCTGCTTTCCAGGGCGTGTGGTGGTGTAAAGCGTGTATTTCCCAGCTGCGTCGTGGTTCCTAACCTGACAGAGAGTTACAGAGTCGGAGTTGTACTGACCGCACAGTTGTCCTCAAGCTGTTAGCACAGTTGTTACTGCTGTAGATTCTGGGAGTTGCACGGGTAGAAGAATGAGGTTCGACTTCTCCCACCTGTATTTGGGGAGTTGTGCTGACTCGGTCACAGGTGTGTCGTTGAGAGAGAAGCAAGCGGACATGGGGTGTAACCCTTCCCTTGCAGTCCTTCCCCAAAAGTGAAAAGTACATTTTGTTTGGTCCGTAGTTCATGTCTTACACAGGGTGGCTTAATTATATAAATAGGATAAATATAATCATAAAAGTACTAAAAGAACACAAAATTGAATGGGGGTTAATATTAGGGAAATTCTAAAGGTAGAAACTAAAAAGGAAATTATTTACATTCTATAACATTTTTTATATATAACCAACACTAATATTAAAAGGAAATGATACACTGGGAAAAACATGAATAATACGCGATAGGCAGAGATCTTATGGCACTATTATTAAATTCATACATCTTGTAAATCAATATGAACAAGAATAGCCTAACAGCAAAAAAAGGGGCAATTTAAAGTAGGCCAAAAATAATGGAGAATATTTTGATTACATGAACCGAGAGCCTTGTAGGAAAGCGTATAGGCTCGATACCATACTAACTTAGAGAAAATGACTGTAAAGAATTAGTTAGAAAGTATAAAGTGGCATTTATGAAGAGAGGACTATGTCAGTTCTGTCTGTAGTTTTAAGGAACTGAAGTGACCTGATGGTCTCTAAATAAGAGACCACCGCACAGTGTCTCCACAGAGGGGAAGGGCGTGCGGCCGTTAAAATGAGGCCATCTGTTAGTTGACGTGCAGTGTGTTTGCGTGTGTGCATGCACACGTGTGTAAGTGTGAAATTCCGGACGGGAGGTTACACTTGATTTTATTTCCTTTATGTGTGTCCTGTCTCTTCGAATTACTTGAATGGGAAACTGACCACTTTTACACTCTGCATATAAAGTAAAACTATTAAGATAAGAATCGATTTAACGAAATATCTTCTTGGCAAGACAGTTGAATTATTTTGTGTATGTAGTCAACATGAGGCAGGCATATGACTGAGCTTTCATTTTCAAAGTTTTGAGCCATGAACTTTGAAATGACTTTAGAGCAGCCTGTCATTAAAATTAAGTTACTTTGCCTCTCCCTGCCCATGGGTGATAACAGGAGAGGTTACTAGGTTTACCTGCGTCCTGGATAGAGGGGTGTGAGCACAGTCTGCCTTCTGAAACCGGGGCGGATGGACTCAGGAGATGGTGTTTCTCCGGCAAGTGAGTACGAACTCATGATAGACAGCGATCAATGTGGCTTGAATATACGAATGCTGGTGAAATAATATCCTAACACCTGTAACTGCCTCAAAATGCCGTGCCTTTGCTAACACGTAGGTAAAACTTAAACTGCCTTTCCTTTTCCCGTAGGTCTTCTCTCGTTCGGAGTGAAAGAGTCCGCTTGGGTCAATAAAATCTTCACAGCGGTCAACATCCTGGTCCTTCTCTTTGTCATGGTGGCTGGGTTTGTGAAAGGGAACGTGGCGAACTGGAAGATTAGCGAAGAGTTTCTCAAAAATATATCAGCGAACGCCAGGTAAAGGACTTGATTTGGGCTCCTGCCCCTCTCATTTTTATTTTTTTCCTCATTTGTGTCTTATGTTACATTTTCCTCTGGAACTGAGGTTCAATGGTTCTCAGACTTTTTGCTCCATGGAGACCTTTCTCAAGTCCGTTCTGTTCGAGGACTCTTCTTCCCGGGCTCCCCCGAACATAAACACATAGGCGTGCTCACTGGCAAGCAGGTGTTGGAAGCCAACTGCTGGTTCTCGGCCTCGAGCTGTGCTCCAGGTTTAGGGGAAGGACAGGGGAGATTCTAACCATTGAAAATGGCTTTCTTTTCCCCAAAAGTTGGCCACCTCCACAGAACAATGAGTGTTTTTGAATAACGCATCCTTTAGTTCTTCCTTTGGCACCACTATGCATTGCATGTTTTCAGCCCTATAGTAATTTCCAGGCCTTGTTTTTTTGGAGAATATTATTGGTTGCATAAGCAGACCTGTCCTGGCATTTCACTTTTAACTTGATAGTCTCAAAAATTAAATTAATGATAACATATGAAAGGTGTCACCCTATGATTTATTTAATCATAACACTCGTGTGCATGTAAAATAAGATTACAAAAATATCTATTATATGGAGTGAGGATTATCTACATGTTTTTCTTTATATGAGTTGTTTATAGTCACTCCAATGAGGCAAAAAAATTAGTATCCTCTGTTTTTTTACAGGTGTTTTTGCATGTGATACAATATTCAACTTCAGTAAATTAATCAAGCCGAGAGAATTGTATCTCTCAAAGACACTTTTCAAGCGTCTTTGTCGTGAACATATAAACGTGCAGCCTGTGCAGCTGCCTGTGACAAGAGCTAGTTGCTGGCCTTGGTGTCAGGTCATGGCTCATGGCAGCTGCCCTCCAAACCCGGCCCGGCTGTGCATCCCGGCCAGGGTGGGCCCGGGCCTGCGTCCGAGATCAGTGGGTGCCTTCGTCAGGGACACCACCGTATTCCCCAGGACAGAGGACAAGAATCGGGGTTTACTCTTTGTTCTGTAAGCGTCAGCTTCAAAGAGCTGAGGAGTGCATTGAGCCCTCTGAGGATGTCGTTTCAGACATCACCAGAAGACAGTTTTCTCTAAAAATGACTTTCCAACATTTGTGCTTTTCCTCAGAGAGCCGCCTTCTGAAAACGGAACAAGTGTCTACGGGGCTGGTGGCTTCATGCCTTACGGCTTTGCAGGCACTTTGGCCGGGGCTGCAACCTGCTTCTATGCCTTCGTGGGATTTGACTGCATTGCCACCACTGGTAAGAGCAGAGTCCTGGCTCCGGGCAGGAGGGAGGGGCCCTCTCTGTGCCACACGGGTGCCCGTGGGTGGCAGCAGAGGGCCAGGACCGAAAACGGGATTTGGATTCAGTGCCAGGCCCAGGCATGACACCGGCCGTCTGTGATAAAAAGAAACTGAATGAAACTCACTCGGCCTTGATTTGCATGTTGGTGAAACTGGGAGGGCGGGACCTACCCCTCGGAAGTCATGAGAGTTACCTAAGGTACATGTATACATGTGAAAAATTACTTTGAAAGAACACACACGAAAAATACTCCGCAAGCTGTCAAATACTTTGCAAGTGTTGGTCATAATTACTACCCTCAACCTTCTGTCTGGATGTGCTGTCACAGTGAGTCATAATGATGGCCACGCTCTTAAATGATCTCTTCTTTATTAGGACAATGTATTGTGGTAATCCTCTTTTCTTTCTTTTATGCAAGAAGGAAATCACGCCAGAATCATCTCTAAGTGTCTACTCTGGATTTGTACTTTTTTGCATGGCCTAATGATTAATTTTGGATGCTTCAAATGGCAAATCTTATGAGAAGGATCCAAAGTATACTGTTTTCTTTTGAAACTAGAGTTTAGTGTAAACAAATAAATAGACTGAGTAGTGTTTATCTAAAGCCTTCATACTTAAGGGTGTACAGAAAGAATCCCGTGACAGGCATTTAATCTCTGTGGATGAATTGCTTCCAAAATGGATTAAGAGCACTTTTCTACCACTAAACATTTACTAATCCTGGAAGAGCATGTTTTTTTTCCCCCTTTCTGGAATTGGATTTCTTTTTTTTTTTTTTAAAGATTTTATTTATTTATTTTTAGAGAGGGAAGGGAGGGAGAGAGAGAGAGAGAGAGAGAGAGAGAGAGAAATATCAGTGTGCGGTTGCTGGGGGTTATGGCCTGCAACCCAGGCATGTACCCTGGCTGGGAATCGAACCTGGGACACTTTGGTTCCCAGCCCGCGCTCCATCCACTGAGCTACGCCAGCCAGGGCTTTGGAATTGGATTTCTATGTAAGAGCAAAGTACCCGCAAGAAGAGAGACCATTCCACGCAGAATAGATGGATCAAGCTAAGAAAACAGAAGGGGTGGGAGCAGAGAAGAATTACCTCGGAGGAGATGGCAAATTCACTGATGTTTTATTCTGCATGCAACCTTTTGTGTTTCCTTAGGCGAAGAAGTCCGGAATCCCCAGAAAGCTATTCCCATTGGAATTGTGACTTCATTGCTTGTTTGCTTTATGGCCTATTTTGGGGTCTCAGCAGCTTTAACACTCATGATGCCCTACTACCTCCTGGATGAAAAGAGCCCCCTTCCCGTAGCATTTGAGTATGTTGGCTGGGGTCCTGCCAAGTACGTCGTCGCCGCGGGCTCCCTCTGCGCCCTGTCGGCAAGGTAAGTTGCATTGCCTCTGGGGCTGAGTCTGTTTGGGTTACTGCAAAGTGAGGTCACTGTCTAAAGAATTCCTCTTGTGTATTTTAAAAATAATCCTAATACCAGGAACACATGGTGCAGCTTTGTATTCTCTGCAGCTTTGTTTTCCCAGAATTGCTCTTGATCTTAAATGATAAAGTTCTTTTCCCCCATCAGTCAAGAGTCAGTGTTTCAAGGGAATGAGGGTCCAAGCTGCAGCAGAAATGCATACAACAGTGGGACAGGCATCCCTGTATACACACACACGTCACACGTATTCATACATGTGTGCATTATGCTGGCATGTTTATGTGAGTATGTTTCCCTGCTGGCTCTGGTGTCACTCGTGGTACTTCAGACGACGGAGACCCCAGGTGCAGACTGGACATTTTCTGTTATCGTTTAAAGCCACATCAAGCCCATGCGTGCAGAAACGCTACACTGTGACATGGCTAACTCCAATGAGCTTCCCTTGTGAAACACTGAGACTTGTTCACATAGCACTGATCAGAGTGAATCTGGTCTGGAAACAGAGACTGCCATTCTCAAATGAATGCTGGAAATGTATGTAATATCTATGTGAAAAGGAAGGGGTAGTTAAAGCTCAAGTGTTTGCATTTTCAGTAGCTGCTTGATTTAATCCTTCAGGATTTGTTCCTCGGTTTTCCTGAGCTACTCATATGTTAAATTAGCAAGTGATTGTAAGACATTTCATTCTAGTTTTATACTGTGCTAGACAGTAGAGCATTCTGACAAAGAGAAAAATAACCTCTGATGGCAAATTTTTTAAGTGAAAATAATTTTCTATAAGCCTGATGTTGGAACAGGATATCTTTCTATATAATTCATCAGCCCAGCTTTTTTCCCCCAAAAAATCTACTTCGTCTTCTCTTTAAGATAATGGGAAGTAACAATTAGAAATTCCTTTCATTGGTTTCTTAGCCACCTGCTGATGATAAGGTTTATCCTGAATAGTTTTGAAAATCTGCAATGTGACGACACCCCGTCACCACAGTCTTAGAAGAGATGGATACAGGCTCCTCTGTGGCCAGCCTCAACCCAGGTTTATTAAAAGATAAAGAAGATGGATTTTTTTTTCATAAAATATTTTACTTATTTTCTCTTAAATGGTTATTGTTCATAATGAAGTAACGTATGGAATGGTGCAGCCAGTAAACATACAAGTTTTTCAGAAATGTCTAAAGTTTTCTTAAACTGTTAATCATGGCTGTGTCTATGTAGTAATTTCATAGTGAGTTGATTTTTTTAAGCTTTTTATATCTTGATTATCTTGTGATGCTGGGAATTATTACTAATTTGATCAAAGATCAGGCTATATGAGGAAAAATCATGGTAAATTAAACATTATTAAGTACATAATTAAATACATAATTATTAAATAAATGAAGGACTGTTCTGTGAAATCAGATTACTTAATCTCTTTTTAAATGATAATACATGTCTGTGTAGGAATTTAATTTTCTGAGTTATTGACACTATAAATGTCTTAATGGTATGATTGGTTTGGTTTATTTTTTGTTGTCTTAATTATTTAGATTTAATTCGGTCATAATCACAGGCATGCACGAATCACCTACATTATTGTTTTTGGGCTGATAATTCCCTGCAGCAGAATAATAAGCAGCACAGTGGTGAACTTGTGCCAGTACGTGTAAATGTCCAATCATAACACGTGTTAACAGTGTGTAATCCCAGCTGCGGGGCTGAGGTTCTGACAGTCACTTAATTTCGGTTCCGGGATGTAATTGTGCATGGATGTCTGCCACACTGCATGTGTCTGCTTTTTATCCAGTCTCCTTGGATGCATTTTCCCAATGCCGCGTGTAATCTATGCTATGGCCGAGGATGGGTTGCTTTTCAAATGTCTAGCTCAAATCAATTCCAAAACGAAGACACCGATAATCGCTACTCTATCGTCGGGTGCGGTGGCAGGTGAGAGAAAGTTAACTTCTATAACGAAAAAGGGGGTCTTTTTTTCATCAAGGATTCTGAAAAAAAAAATACGGAAAGCTAGGTGGTTTTCTGTTCCGATCCGTGTGAAGATCATTAACTTGTTCTGTGAATGTTTCCTGTTTTGAACGGTTTTGACATAGGTTGGTTCTGTGCTTGAGTGTGTCCAGTCTGTACCTGTAACTACCTGTGCAGAGTAATACGTGTAATAACTCATGTGGATTATGAATTTTTCTATTCTAGCCTTCTGGGCTCTATGTTTCCTTTACCCCGGATTCTGTTTGCCATGGCCCGGGATGGTTTACTGTTTAGATTTCTTGCCAGAGTGAGTAAGAGGCAGTCCCCAGTCGCTGCCACACTGACTGCCGGGGTCATTTCTGGTAAGCTTTCCAAACGTGGGCTTCTCAGTATTGGACTTGGGCGTTTTATGCGCATGCATGGACTTACAAAGCGGGTCTGCTTGCTGTGCATGTAAGTTAAGAACCAAATTATGAATAAATTGGGATGCAATCGTTGGGGTGACACCTGAAAATCACGGTGGCAGGGGTTTACCGAAGCGCATTCTTAACTGACCCTGGGGGTTTTTTTTGCCATTTTGTTATTTAAACAAAGCCCCCTTCGGGGGCTTCTCACAAATGTGCAATGGGTTGTAATGGCTGCTCCCTATGTGTCAGTTACGACAGTCTTCTCAGATTGATTAACTAGCACATAAAATTATACTGTCAACAAATAAAATTTTAATTCAAGAATGATTACTTAATTTTGGACATATTAATTGAAAATAATGATTGATTATTTTCTTTTTTTTGGTTAAGGATTTAAGATGGATATTGCTAAAGGACCATAGGGTTTTTGAAAAGCTAATGTTTACCCATGCTTAACTAAGCGTAAGAAATGTCAAAGACAATTTGTACTTGGCTGCTGTAGTCACCGCTGTTAGGGTGGTAGATAGCCCCACTTTCTGGGCCGCCAGGCCCCCCAGAGTTACCCACACCTCATGAACCCTGTTAGGAATCTGTTTTCCCTTTCTCCAGTTTTGTTATCTAAAAACTCCAGAAGCTACCTCTTGACATATCATAATATCATTGTCTAATGCCTTTGGCCAGATTTTTTGGCAGAAATTTTCAGATTTTACACATCAAGAGAATGGCCCTGAAGGTCCTGTTACAGGAAGCAGGAGAGAGGTTCTAGCAAGCTTCGCAGATAAAATGATAAACTATAAGAAAAAAACTATCTTGGCGTAGCAGAAATTCAAACTAAAAATGGCAATTTTGTTGAGGTTTTAAATTGTTGGCAAGACAGGTTAGAGAATGCTAGTATTTAATTATGTGTGAAATGGGATTTATTTTTTAGAGTCAGAGGGTATCTAAACAGCTTCACTTTGTAAATATTTTCTAATAAATGTGGCACTTCATTAGGCGTACATTGGAAGGTCAGGTCACTCTGTCGATGCTTAGATATCTGCCCCCATAAATGAAAGCTGTACTAGATCATCTAAAGCCCATTGTAGTATTACACAGTGCCTTGGGATATTATCGTTTAAAATCATGACAAAAGACCACTCATTTTATTAACTTCATAAACATTTTTATTTTTCCTAGCAAAGCATTGCCTGGTAATATTTAGAATTTTATATATTATAGCTCTATATATTCAGAATTTTTTTAAATGTCCTTTTTTCAGGAAGAATTTAATTTGGGAGCCCAATAAGATATTAAAATTAATACTTAACAAAAGATAATTCTAACAGAAGGCTTTTTTTTAATGCTCTAAAAATATTTGTTGTTGTTTTGTGTTCCCATACCTTACTTTGCTTGTTTTAACTACATCAGTTTGCTTGTGGGGATAATTAATCATGTCCTTCTGTCTTGGCTACCTCATTTGGGCTAGCTGTGATTCTTACAAAACGTGCGGAAATGTTAACGACCTAGTGTATAAGTATTCCAGGGATGGAGAGTTTTCAAAGCAAGGCCTGAGCTGCACTTAAAGAAACAATGTGTGATTGCAGGAGGTGCCCAGGGATGTATATGGGATGGAACCTTGCTTCTGGCTCCTAGTTTTAATCTGCCTATAAAACAGGGATAATAATCCTTTTATTATAAGGATTATAACCTTAAAAAGCACATAAAGTTGCTGGGGTTTTGGTAAAAAACAAACAGTCAAATACTGGCCATTTTGTGTAGCTGAACCTAAATAATTTTTCCTGTCTCTCAGGCTTATTAAATTGAACAAAAAGGAGACAGAAAGCTTGCAGAGAGTTCTAGGACACTATGTGAATGGAATGTAGTATCTGCTTACTGAGTTGGGGAGAGCTATGTGGTAAATTCAAGTTCATATTAGCACGATTTTGATGTTTCAGTGGAGACAAACATTGCTGCCTGCCAGTTAACTATTCTGCTGCGTGAAGCATATTTTGCCTGTTAACATCCTGGGATTTGGGTGAGGACCATAGAGAGAGCGCTCAAATCTAGTCAGTCCGACCCGAGTGAGTGGTTTTAATCAGAGCAGAATTTAGCCTGTACAATTTTATATTGTATATACCTCAAAATACAAATGGAAATCAATATGATTAAATATCACCCTATTGAAGGCTCTTTTATTTGAAGTTTTTTATGATCTTGAAAAAGGACCTCGGCAATGTTTCTTAGCACTGCTTTTCTCCTGAAACATCAGAAGGGAGGAGTGATATTTTCAATTTTTGCCAAGCTAATATTTTTTAAATAATCAAAATAGATAGTTTTTAATAATCAAAGCAATAGTTACCAATCTGATCACTGAGGGGGTTTGAGGTTTTGTTAGCAGTTTGTATGATCTAAAGAACATCGTATTAGTTGTGAGAAATACAGTTTTCTATAGTTGAACTGAAACAAAACAGAAACAAACAGAAAGTCAGTCAGTGGTCCCTGGCTAGAACGTTGTCAGCCGTAGGAACTTGACCACAGGCCGTTCTCTTCACCGTCTTTTTGTTTCCCCACAGCCGTGATGGCGTTTCTCTTTGACCTGAAGGCCCTGGTGGACATGATGTCCATCGGCACGCTGCTGGCCTACTCACTGGTGGCCGCCTGCGTTCTCATCCTCAGGTGCGTTGTCTCGGGGAGAGATGGCTCTGCAGGGCGTGGGTCCGGCTGCAGCCCGGGAGGTGGAGCCAGGGCCGCCGTCCCTGCTCTCTGGGAGTGAGCAGTCTCGGAGCCGAGGGGTCACGGGCATAGAAACAATAGACACAACCGTAGAAAGTATAGATCCGTACCTGGTCCTTAGCAAAGAATCCAACACAATTGATAATGAGCAAGAGGCTGGCCCAATTCTCTGGGAAGGGCAGGTTCTCGTAATATGTAAAGACACTTGAAAATACTATACTTTCTGCCCCAAGAATTCAACGGCTAAGATTTTATACTAAAGATGTAGTCATTGAGGCACACCCAGATATAAGTAAAGGACAGTCACGGAGAAGGTTATTGACATTAGTGAAAATTTGAACTAACCTGAATAGCAATGAGAATGGTTAAATCAATGATGGTACATTTATTTAGTGGGCTGTTCTACAACAAATAAAATGAGACTTAATTATTTGGAGAAATGTATCCGTTTTAGGATGTAAAGGTCTATGGAGCATCTGAATTTATTTAAATAAATTTACATAAAGAAATCACGTTTGCTTATAGATAAACATATATGCATTTATGCCTGGCTGATATTGTGCCAAAATACTAGCAGTGATTAACACTGGGCAGTGGTTTTAATTTTCTTCTGTGTACTTTTGGGTATTTTTCTCCCAGTGAACATATTTCTTCTTTAAGATGGAGGACAGATGGTACTTTTAATTTTTTCAATTATAACTTACATTCAGTATTATTTTGTATTAGTTTCAGATGTACAGTGTAGTGATTAGATAATCATACACTTTACAAAGTGTTCCCCCTGATATTTCCAGTACCCAACTGACACACCACACACAGTCATTATAATACTATTGACTGTATTTCCTGTGCTGTACTTTCTAACCCCATGACTGTTTTGTAACCACCACTCTGTGCTTCCCAATCCCTTCACCTTGTCCTCCAGACCCCTAGGCCCCCTCCCCTCTGGCAGCCACCAGACTGCTCCTCGTACCCATGAGTCTGTCTCTGTTTTGTTCTTCTGTTTATGTTGTTCTTTAGATTTCACACAGAGAGAACCCTCAGGGTTCCACTGAAAGTCTACTAGACCTGACAAATAAATCCAGTAGAGTAGCAGGACACAGAATAAATACTCAGAAACCAGTTGCATTTTTATACACCAATAATGAACTATGAGAAAGGGAAATGAAGAAAACAATCCCACTCACCATGGCATCAAAAAAATAAAATACCTAGGAATAAATTTAACCACGTAGGTAGAAGACCTGCACTCAGACAATCATAAGACACTGAAGAAGGAAATCAAAGAAGATACGAGTAAATGGGAGGATGTAGTGTATTCATGGAGAGGAAGAATTAACATCCTTGTAGATCTGAGCAAAGGCTGTGCAGAGGGAGGCGGCCGCACTGGGGAGCGGGGGGCAGATGCCGGGCCGGGAGGCAGGCTGACGTGCCGACACAGGCTGGTGGCGGGGGAGGAATAAAGGAGAATGGCATGTGCGGGGCTGGGAGGCGGCTGGATGGCTGGGTGAGCTGGTCGGGCTGAAACCAGAGGACTCGGGTAGGCAAGTTCAAGGAGATGAGACCAGACCGGTAGGTTGTGATGAGGCCTTTGAATACCAAACTGAAGAGTCTGTTATTTTGCCACTGATGCTTAACCAGAGTTTCTGGGCTGTCTTCAGGAACATTCCCTTGGGACATAAGTATGTTTAGAATGATCATCCTGTTATCACAGGTGCCTCACTTTTTTAAAATGTGACTGTCTGCGTGGCATATACAACGTTTCTAATGAAACGGCCACCAGAGGGAGCTCAGAGTTGCCGCAGACGTCCTGCGGAGCAGGGTGGTGGCCGGACTCACAGCTCTGGGGCTGGACCCACGAGGAGTGTCGGCTTACTGCCGGAGCTGTGACACTATCTATGAGATGTCTCACCAAGAGTTTCAGGAGCTCTTCGCATTGGGGCCGAGTGTCTCTTTGAGAATCAAGACACCAACCTTTATTTGGGGACAGGTACCAGCCTGGCTTATCGTACGAGCAGCCCAAATACGCTCCCGAGAAAGAAGCTCTGGAACCGTGTGCCGCTGCGGAGTCAGAAAGCGCGTCCCAGGTCACCATGCTGCAGGGACAGGGGTTCAGCCTGTCCGCCCTCTTCAGCCCCTCGGCTCTGCCCACACAGCAGTCTGGTTCTCTCGTGAGCTTCCTGGTGGTGTTCCTCGGTAAGTCCTCCTCCCTGCGGCGTTACAAAGCCCTGGCAGGCGTGTGTGTGGGTGGAGCCGGGGGATGTGAGATGGGACGAAAGGCCTCCCGTCTCCCTGGAGTAGGTTAGCAATTCCCTGGGGCCCTGAAGTGTCCACTTAGCAGGCCATTGGACATTTATATTAGCAGCATAAATGTATCATATTTTGGTGCATGAAGAAGACAGGAAGAAATTCATAAGGTGAGAGTGTCTGGAGTAGATAGTTGGTACATTTCATTAGCCGTTAGGGAGCTCCCTGTGTAAAAGCATCCAGCCAATTACAGCCACCCGTCACGGAACTGGGACCCCAGGAGGCTGGGAGGCAACATAGACAATGCTGTCTGCTTAGCCACAGTTACGTAATCTCACATTCTCAGAGACATTTATTGAACATCATCTGTGTGCCAGGAAGTCTGCTGGCACTTTGAATAACGAGAGCTGGCCCTTGCACTCCCTGGGCTTTATGACACAGGATGACTGGTGGTAAGCTAGGGGAAGTGCACATTTCTCTGAGAGCACCATGGTGGGGCCCCTAACGCAGACCTGGTGGTCAGAGGTAGGGTCGGTGGGTGGCCATGTCCCTCTGAGAAACAGGGAGAAAAGATGCAGGTCATTTTATTTGTTTACAATGGCTGAACCTGGACAGCCTTGCCATTCCCCGTTTGAATAGGGGGATGCCGACCCCTGACAGTGGCCCACCAGTCCATGTGCTATATATAGTCTGAGACAGTCACCAGGTGGCACATGGGCAGGGAAAGCAGGAGGGTCGTGCCCGAGGGGGAGGTTGACTTCCTAAGAGGAGCCGGTGGTGAGTAAGCAAGCAGCGTTCCCTAAGTCAGTGAAATCGGCCACTTCTGCCCACCCTGAACATGGAGAGTCTGAGTGTCTGGCAAAGTAGATATGAAAGGACTTGGTGTCTTATCACAACCCACTGTGGGGACGGAGGCACCCGAGCAAAGAAGCGTGGGTGCTGACTTCCCGTCACGGGCGTGTCTCCTCCGCAGCCTGTCTCGTGTTGGGCCTGAGCGTGCTGACCACCTACGGAGTCCAGGCCATCGCCGCGCTGGAGGCCTGGAGCCTCGCTCTCCTGGTGCTGTTCGTGCTGCTCTTCGTCGCCGTGGTCCTCGCCATCTGGAGGCAGCCCCAGAATCAGCACAGAGTCGCCTTCATGGTTCGTGTCGTGAGGGTCAGAGACGCCAAACATGGGGCACGGGTTCCCTCGGACGTCAGTTTTTATGGGTTTTTTAAAGCGTTTCTGAAGTTAACCAATGGACAAGAGTGTCACATTTCCTTGAGACGCTCCTTCCTGTCGCAAGTTCTCTGTTGGCGTCGGCCATGTGACTGCCCTTTTCAAAAACTTGAGGATGCCCCTATCGCAGTGTTATATGTAATAGCACACACAGGTCTTGTCAAAGAAGGTCCTGTAGAGGAGCGAAGGCACCGCTGGAATATTTTATTTTAGAAAGTCAGGACCCTCTCAGGAAGGTTACTCCCCACAAAAGCCCTTCCACTGCACAGGAAATTGACCTGTCACATTGGAACTCAGAGCAGGTTTCAGGTGGGGGAGAACTTTCTGGAAGCATCCCCAGAGATGCTGTAGGTATCCGGAGTCACAGAGGCATGGCGGGTGGATGCCCAAACTGCACCTGTGAACCTGGACTAAACGAACCCTTAAAGCCAATTGCTTCTTGGCGATGATGCAGGTGTTTGTGGTCTGCATACAGCCCCTGTTGCTTTGGGCCACAGTAAACAGTGCAAAATGTCGTGCTCGCCTTAGTATTCTTTGGAAGAGGGGCTTTTGTTCAGGTTGTCCTTTGCGTAAGACTCTAAACTTAGAGATACAGAATGAAAATGTATAGGACGTCAAGTTAATTATCCCCATGTCGAATAAGTTGGGGAATGTGCTTTCAAATTCTGAGTATGTTTAAGAAGATACTTTTCCCCGTAGGTCCCATTCTTACCATTCCTGCCAGCGTTCAGCATCCTGGTGAACATCTACCTGATGGTCCAGCTGAGTGCGGTGGCTTGGATCCGGTTCAGCATTTGGATGGCGCTCGGTGGGCCTTTCAGTATTTCCCCTGTCTCAGCTTTGGCTCTCTCTGATTTCATGCACTGTGGTGGAAGAAATGCGTCCCTTCCCCTTCGCAGAAATAAAGGGTTTTTTTTTTCTCCCCACATCCTCCTTTTCCAAGTGTGAGAACATCTGCGTGCTTACTTTGCCACATGTTTTTGGATGCCTTTTTAAAATTCAAATCTCCCAGTAACTCTGTGGAGCCATGTAGGTTCAATGTTCTCCAGCTTGTTGGACGAGAAAATGAAGCCCCAGAACATCGGAGGATCTCACTGGCAAACGGCCGCCAAGTCTCTGATCCCAAAGCTCTTTCTTCCTAGGGTGCCCGTGGGTGTTTGGATGAGCTAATAGCAAAACAAAAATACCCCCTCTTTTCTAACACTAAGTTCGTTATTATTATTAGAACCTCGGAGAGGATTTAACATTCACAGGAGTAAGCTTATGTATTTCTAAACCGCCTTGTTCCTCACTTTGGCTTCTCCAGTGTGCTCTGTGTAACTGAGATAGTTAAAAGTTTGAGCATGTTGTAACTCAAGCACTGAGCACCAAGTGCCTTACAAATGTGAGGCGAAACAGTGAGAAATAAGAGTTGAACCTGCATTGGTCTTGGAGGCCTGAGGAGTTTGGGTTTATGCTTTTTGAACAGTCCTTCCATTGGCTCGGTAAGAGCAAATGTAATTCACGTTTGTGTATGTATGTACGTGTTTGGCTATCAATTTCAGTAATGTATATTTAATTTTAAGCCACAAACCCAGTTGAGTTGATAGGAAAATGAACCTCAGTCAGTTTTACCCTTCCCCTCACACCCACAATGGCATTTGGCCTATATTTGGGGAATCTTACACAGTGCCAAGGAATTGGGGGGGGGCGACGCCTTGGGTCAAAGGTCATCCATCCACATAGGTTACACTGGGCTGTTCTCTCTTTCTGTCCAGATGGCTCTGTCTGGTGCTTTAGGGGAAGGATCCTATCAGGAATGACCAGCCAGTGGGCTATGCCCTCAGGGGTCCTTAGGGTCCTGCCACCCCCCCCCAGGTGCTGCCAAGAAGCTGAGGCCACATCCCCAAGGCCCAGGACTGGAAAGCTCACTCCCCCGCTCGAAGCCCAGAAGCCTCTCTTTCTAATCAGGTGGAGACTTCTCCACATGTCCTGCCTTTCCAAAAACCACTGCTTCTTTCCTGCAATCGTAGCTCCCTGTGGCTTAACACTGTACTTTGTCTTGGATCAAAGCAACAATTACGGAGCCAGATTCTCTGTATCTGAATCCAGCTCCGCCACTGATTAGCTGGATGACCTAGAACGAGTTACCTCCCTGGCTTTGAGCCTCCGGTTCCTTGTAACAGGGCGACGGTAGTACCTTTATTTGAGAGCAGGGAGGGCTGGGTCTTCAAGCCTCTGAGACCAGAGAGGAACCAGAATCATTCCTGATGAGCAGACATGCGGAAATGCTCATTGGAAGCCTGCTTCCCATTATCTTTAAAGGGGAAAACTAAAATGCATCTTACACAACTCTCAACCAGTCTTTAGAAATAACTAAAACCCAGCAAAATGCCCCTATATAAATTAGCAATAAACTATTTTTGTGAGGACACTTAAAACCTTTCTTCCTAATCCCCATCAGCACGGCTGTCAGCAAACGGTTGCTTTGAACCCAGTGACCCAGCCTGTCCTGGGGACAGTAACCCATGCACGGGACGCCCGCGTCCCCTTTGTGTGCACAGGGTGCGTGTCCCAGACTAGCTGATGGCGACCCTAATAATTCACCCCTTGTGTTTGGGGTGTAATGTGAGACTTTGCCCCATATTGCCTTTTGTTTAAAGTGTAGCATCGAGTTTTGAGAAAATAAATACTTTTTTTCCTACATAAACACCTGAAAAGCACTTACTGAGAGAACCCTACATTCTGTGAAGATTGGGTGTTAAACATGGAGATGTGCATTCTCCCCGGAAAACGTTGAACAAGGCCCTTCCGTGGGGGGCCTTGGGGGGCGCCGCACTTGCACCGAGTGCTTCCGAGGTAGCGCAGAGAGAGACGGCAGAGAGCCCTCTGCCTTTGTACTAAGTTCTCATGCCCCAGCAGTGATCTTCTGACCCCCCTAACACGCTGCCCTTCTCTTCGCTGACAGGTTTCCTGATTTACTTCACTTACGGCATCAGACACAGCCTGGAGAGCAATTCAAGGGACGAAGAAGATGATGAAGACTCGTATTCAGACACCGTGAATGCAGCAACGGGAGAGAAATCCGCCTTCCCGGCACATGACCACCACCAAAGAAACCTCAGTTTACCTTTCGTGCTCAGCGAGAAGACGAGCGAGTGCTAACGCTCGCTGGAGCGGAGTCCGCAGTCTTAACGTGCACATCCCCCACTGAGTAACCCGGACAGGGCAGCAGCGCCGTGCTGGCTTGTCACGGGCTTGCTACAGACCTGGTTCCCCCTAATTTATACTCACCTGGACAGCACCTCCTCAGGTAATGAATCACGTACCTGGGGAAACCTGAGCTCTCTCCTAGTGCTGAGTATCTCCCAAATAATGTGTGTGTGTGTGTGTGTGTGAATACAAGTGTTAAAAGTTGTCTGTATTTTGCTATTATTGCATTACATGTTTCCAGTGTTCGTCTTGAACTGGTGTCGTATACTGCACATGCTGAAATGCAGGTTATCACCACGTAGACAAGTGTTTTGTGTGTGCTTGGTATTGCTAGGGAAGTAACTTGCTCCTCATTAGATTCCATTAATGTCCACTTAGAGCATGCTACACATGCAGTTACTCACCTGGGTGTCTGTCACTGGTCAGGAGTAACAGGAGGGGATAAGAAATGAGCCTTTTTCTATAACTTATAAAGCCAACAGTGGGTTTAGTACAGAATTTTCTTCTGCAAGGTGTGGCATTTACTAAAACTTGAGCCAGTAGGAGTGTTTGCAGTGGCCTTGCTACGCACGGAGGCGTGACCTTCTGTGTCACCAGGGGGCGCCCCTTGGAACTGCTGTCTTCTCTGAGCGCAGTGGTCCTTCGATCTGAGGCCTTCCCCTGCTGTGAGGGACATGCCCCCTTCCCCCACTCAGGGGCTGAGGCAGGGAGTGTGATGTCCTCAAAACCCTTGATGAGAGAATGTGGTCCCCATGCCAGCATAAGTAGCAATGGTGAGGATGTGTCGGAAAGTCAGAGTTAGACACATGCTTGGAAAAGTAGCTACCAAGCATCCTTGTTTTGAAAGTCACTTAAAAGCAGCCAGTGGAGTCTCCACATCGTGCAGCTGGTGGAGTGATTCATACTTTTTCCATTACTTACTAACCAATCACAGTTCAGGGTCTTTAACCTTGTCAGACAAAGAATTCACTCTTCTATCTCCATTCTCATTTTGTCTTGTCCAAGATACGAAGGGTTACAGTTGCAAATTCTACCTTTACAATGTGCAAAAGCAGAATAAATGAAGGGATATCAGAAGGGAAAATTTCCTTGTTCTAATTTTCAAGTGCCTATTCAGATATTAAAGGGCATTTGGCTCAGTTCATGGGGTTTAGATCTACTTTGACTGTTTCTTTCACAAACATTTAGGGATGTTTTTCATCCCTCATTCCATAATAGTTTAGCACTTATAATCTCATTTATTTTTAAATGGCCACACTAAAGCTATTCATATGAGCTCCAATATAATAACCCAACAGTGGCTGGGGAATAAAATACTGTGGTTAAATACATGATTATATAAAACTCTAAGCTAAAGAATTAACCAAATGAAAGCTGTAGAAACACAGTAACCTTTATACAACTAAATAATTTGTAGATGTAGGATTCTACTAATTACTGTGTGTTAACTTGGTAGGGTTCCCTAAGAGTGGACTATTTATCTGCAGTGTGGTTTGCTTCTCAAGAATTATCTATTTGTTACAAACCCTTAAATGGTCCACTAGATGAAGCTGGAGGCTCAGCACTTAGGTGTGCACGGGTTACATTCCCAGGACAAGTTTTGCCAAGCACACCGGTTGACCAGCTGAATCCCAGAACAAGGAAAACATTTGTCAGCTCTTCCAAGAGATCTGTTATTTCATTGCTGCATTAAGAAGCAAGTTGCAACTGAATGGTCTAACCGCGAGTTTATAGTGACTCAACATCAAACAGACAGGTAGAAAGCCTGGCTCCCTGGCTGCTAGAGCCTTAGCAGAACTGACATTCCACAGGCTCTGGGGTGGGGTGGGGGGGACATGGTAACGTTGGAGGCCCAGCACTCTCGCCCAAGCTGCTTGTCTCCCCGGAGACGAAGAGTTAAGCAGGCAGGGAGTGGAGGACATGAGTAAGGGCTGCAATGCTCAGGCGTGCTCCTGAGCCCTGGCTGTCAGAGCTGGGCCCCATGGCCTGCGTTTATTCCATTGTCAGTCTAGAATAGGCCCTTCACTGGGAAACAAGGGGAATTTCGTACACGCATACTTAACTCTCTTATCGTAACAAAATCAAGAAGCTCGTTTAGAATGTGACAGGCAGCTAAAATTCCTATGCCCACTGTGTTCAGTTAGGAGCAGAGTTTAGTTGAAAAGGTATTTTTTCCACGTTGAAACACTTTGCAAACACAGATCTATGAAAAGACACTTTGTCAGTGACCGCTTTTTCTCTGTGAAGACTCAAATGTCCGTCTATGTGAGTGTGTATATATTATATATACGTGTATGTCGGTGTATTTCAACTGTCAGTGTAAAAGTCGGTTGGGTGTAAGAGGAGCTTTGGAAATAATACCATTGTGTGGATTAAAAAAAAAACAACCCAGCTGATGTAGAAATAATACAGTGTTTTGTATTGAAAGGTACGCTTATATAAAATTTTTAGGTTTTAACGTATTTTGAAATACATAGTAATTTTATATATATGATATTTTCTATAGATAGATTCTTCAAGAAAGCTGTATTTATAATGTTTCTAATATGAAATCACTAAACTCTAGTACATTGTAACAGGTGCTTTCTGGTCTGAAGAGGGGGTGGGGACATTCGGGGTCCTGTTGACTTGTCTCTGTGCCACGTGCTCAGCATCTCTGTCTCAGCCTCTCCGGAAAAAGCCGGTACTGCCGCTTGGGTACCCCTTCCCTGTTCCCACACTGGAATTCTTAACCTTTGGAACAAAATGCTGTTTTTACTTTCTTAGGCATACCAAAATAGTTTTTTTTAATTAATGACACATATGTAAAGTTCTCTCCAGAAATTAAAAAATACATAAACATATTCTCCTCGTTGTGGTTGTATAACAACAGCTTAAATTACTTTTTTGTACTAGAAAATATGGTTTTATAACATTTTCAGTGAGAAGCTTCTTATAATGGCACTTTTATTTGATGCTCTTTTAAAAGAGAAGATGGTTTGTGAATAACTATATAAAAGCTATCCTACCTTACATTTAGCAAGGTACTGTGCAAATTCAAGTTTAAAAATTATTTATGAGAAAACTTATATTTGAGCTTATAGATTATTACATATTCACATTTTCCAAAACATAGATATCAGGAAAATTAAGACTAAAACTTCATCTGGGATATATACATTAAAGCAAAACTCATGTTGATATATATATAATACTTTACTATTATCAACCATAGTTGATGAAAAATATTTGTTTCAGAATTATTTTCCCTTGAAAGATAAGAGCCTCTCTCAATTTTCCTGAATAAAGGTTTTTAGAATTTTTTTCATGAGAACTTTTTGAATTTTATATTCTGTCCACTTAAAAAATCTACTTGAACCATTTACTATATCTTCAAAGAAAATTAACGACAGATTCCTCAAGTTCAGTTTTTACATTTTAAATATTAGCCAAAATATTTTTGCAGTTAATTATTACAGTATTTTGAATTGGAGTCTATATTTACCAAATTATTTTCTAAACTCACTTGAACGCCTAGCCAGGAGAATAAGGGAAAGCAGTCACCCCCGCCCCCCACCCCCCTGCACCTCCCCAGTGCCACAGGGAGCAGGTCAGCCTTAGCTCCTGCCCTCTTCGATCGATCAATCGGTTGATCAATCGATTGGGCCTGTCCCAACATCACATCCCCAGCACGTGGTTGAGCCCAGATTCCAACCCCCTCCCACCCCTGCGATGTCACTCACGATGTTCCCTGCCTGATTTCTGCTAGTGGGCTTCCTGTGAGCACCCAAAATACAATTTCCACTGAATTTTAAGGGATTAGATCGTACATCATGGGATATTAAAATCCACACGATTAGTGTGAATTTGGGGCGGGAGGGATTAACTGTTTAACTTTACTAGTACTAGTGCCAAAGCAAAAAGTGCCTTCTCGGTCTATGTTCTACTTAAGGCTCTCTCAAATATCGCTAACACGTCCTAACATGTCAAGAGAAAAAGTGCCGAAGTTCACGTAGTGCCAAACACCAGCCCGGGTCGTTTTTCAATGTAGATTGGAAAGTAAGGCTTTTGTTCCGCTGTCTATTCTTCCCTCCTTGTGTAATTATGTTTAAACACATTTTGATGGCTTTCTGTTTTCTGGGTTTTGAGAGGCCGTCGCTGTTACTGTTGTGGTTGTTGGTTTGGTTGTTGGTTTTTGTAACATTCATTATTGTTTGTTTGTACACAGTTTAGTCGAACTGATTTCAAAGGCATTTTGTTATGGCTCAACCCAGCTGGCAACCCTATTTGCTGGGAGCACTACACTTAGCTTTTTTATTCACTACGGCCAAAGCCACTGCCACAATCTCTGGCCTCCAGAAGCGTTCGCTGACCACTGGGGCCCCGTGGGGGTCATCAACCAGGACCCTGTGCTGGCTCCAGGGTCGGCAGCCTGCAAAGGGCGAGCATCCGTAGCTACCCCTGTTGGGTGGGGTCTTAGGGTGTCAGGGGAGGATATGAAGTAAAAGCCCTCACATACAATAAGGTAGTTTGGGGTCATTAATGTCAGTTCCAAATGTCCCATGAGTCCACCAAGAATGATCAGGACAAAGGAAGCTCTGGGTCTCCTGGAAGGGATGGCTGCCTCCTGGAACCGGCACCAAGGAGCCTGGCTTCCCAGCCGTCCCTGTCACCCCACTGACAGCCTTGGCGGGGAAGGAACCTCACATCACCACCGGTAGGGCCCTGTCCCCAGCCCAAGCCTGGTTGACAGGCTCTTCACCTTTTGTGTCCACTAGGGGCGCTAAGTTGTCTGACTGCTTTATTTTGTTACTGTACTCAATAGGAACTGTCCACAGAGCCCAAAACCCTACGGGGATTCTGCTTGTAAAAACCAACAGAGACATTGGACTTGTGCGAATGTAAAGATTTTTTTGTGTAGTAGGTAATTTTACATTTAAATGTTTTTAATGATAATCAATGTTCCTTTTTACTTATAAAGTTGGATTATTTTTTAGGATTTGTAATAAATAAAAACTATTGCTGCTTTACCACTGTAAAATAGGCTTTCTAATGTGACCATGTATTTTTTAAATAAATTTTAATACAACTTGTAAAATAATGTCGTGTGCCTGTGTATCACGCGTGCCGAAGTATACATTTTGCACAAACCTCATTTAAACTGCTTCTTTCATTTGGGAAACTTGAAAGCTCAGAAACATAGCACAACCTAAGTTGAAAAAATGTTATGGTTAAGGATACTCAGCTGGTTAGCCTGTGACTAACCAAGTCCGAGAAGGTAAAAGACATGCGTCACATGTCCTCGACCCTCAGGACACAGTCCACAAAACGTGGAAGCACGCCACCCCAGGGCCACGCACGTCCGAGGTCCCGCCACTTTGACCGCCATTGAATGGACTGATCTCTTTGGTCTGTAATCGCTTCTGTCCGTGAGAAGCTCCCCAGTGTGTTCCTGACCAAATCATAGCCTGTGATGACGGGTGATCAGTTGTGTGTGACTAAGAAACGGTTTTACCATACAGTGAATAAATACCTACCCCCTTCACTCTTTCCCCTCTGGGGAGGAGGAGTCAAAGTGTTCTCTGACGTGGCTCACGTTATTTAAAATTGCAACCCCCTTGAAGGAGCATGTTTGATTTTGGAATGTCTTTATGTACATATATACACTGAATTCCTATCGATCCTAGTGAATTGGAGGGAACACCGGGTTGAATTTTAAAACTTTAATATCAAGGAAGCCAGCAATGAAAACCAAGCTGAAACAGCGAAGTATTTCCCAAGTAGCAGCCTAAAACCTCATCTGTCTAATTGTTGATTAGGACTGCTACTAGTTTTCCATGGCCCACCTCTGCTCTGGTGCCGTGTGATCGTATGAAAAAAAGTGATGTCCCAGGAGCTGTGTCGGGCTGTGGGTCTAACCAGGAACCCCTGGAGATGGGACACCTTCGTGTCCTTTACACATGGCCACAGAGAGGCTTCCTTCCCAGGCTAAGGCCCACAGAGGTCTGACTGTGCTGGCAGGTCTCCATCCATCTGTGTGGACGGAGTGATTCATGCCATTCATCCCATAAAAACATCTCCAAAAATTCTCATAGGCATACAAACTCACCCATGATCACATTATCTCAAAGTAGGGTCAAAGTATGGGGCAAACTACCTCAAAGTAAACACAGCTTATAGCTGATTTACTTACTTGAACCAGTTTAGTAACAGATTCAGAGCCAACTCTTAAATACTTTTAGAGACCGGAGATGTCAGATGTCGTAAATCCTGGTGAAGGGGCCCCCGTGACTCTCTGCTCAGACCGGAGCAGCCAACGTGAAGAGGAAAACACGAGACCGGCTGCACTACCCAGGAATGTGACACAGCTCGGGGCGCGCTCACAGTCCCACCACAGGGGCTCTGTGTCTTGGATCCACACCTACTGCCGCACTCTCGTGGTGCAGGTTCTGGAGTTTCCCAATGTCTGAGCCATCGGGTCTCCATTATCTTTCCCATCGGCTCATGGGTGCCAGAGGTTTCTCCACGCAAAGGCCAAGGGTCTCATCACCTTGGTAGAAATCAGACCCACAGTCCAGTGTTTTGGAGCTGAAACATTGACTTAAGTTGGCATCATGTTGTCAATGACTAACAGAAGATGCTTTTCAAAAAGGGAGCGTTGAGAGCCCATAAGCAGGAAAAGCAAATGGGCACGGATGTTGGAAGTGGGAAGGAGGGACACTGTTAAGAAAAAGCAAAGGAAGGAGAGGATGTTGGTTTTAAGTCATTTACACGTTAGCTAAGAGTTGCCCCTCTGTCCGAAGCCTCAGAGGCTCTTCTAACTGACAGACAGGTGACACACCTTTACAGTATGCTGCCTCCTGGTGCTGGGAGGGTCATCTCTTTCGCCCCCGCTGTTTGAAGGAGAGCAAGGTTCTGAGGTCCCTGCCCTGCCCTGCCCTGCCCTGTGGTGTCCCCTGATGACCGGGCCTGGGAGCACCAGAAATGCCCGGCGTCTCTGTCAGAATGAGAGTGTTTAAAACAGCTGCAATTAGCACTGGCTACAACCTTGAACCATTAATTTAAAAAATATTGCTTGTATTTCCGCAGTTAACTAAGAGAGGTTGGAAAGGCGTGTTGGGGGTGGTAGGGAGGCGATGTCCCAAATATAGGGGGTTTCTTTTTTCTTTTCCTTTTTCGGCTTACCTAACAAATTCCTGATGTCATTCGCCACTTTGAATGGGGATAAAAAGGTAAAAGGAGCCGAAGAATAGGACGATTTTTCAAGACAGAGTAGTTTTCACAACCATTCGTTAAAAGGTTTAGTGGAAGTGCTGCACGTGAAATAATTCACAAATGAGGAGACCGTGGCGGAAGCACTGGGAGCCGTCAGGGCTGCTGCTGCTGCTGCTGCTGCTGCTGCTGACTGTTCACCAGAGACTCACTGTGTAGCAACTCGCGCTTCTGAAGAACAGCGAAGGAATTAGGCTTTTTATAGACCTACATCGGCAGGGGCATGTGCTTGCACCCCAAGGTCATGCTCACTTCTCTCTCACTTCTGTTTCCTGACTTCTGTTCCTTCCCTCCGCCACGCTCTTCTCCAGCTCAGTGTTGGCTAAGGCGCCGCCCAGGGCTGCTGGCTGTGCTCTTCAGAGGAAGGTGGCGATGCACAGTCACTCAGATGATGCCGTGCCTTCCCGAGGATGACAGTGGTTCCCTGGACACTGCATTTAAAGGCTCTTTCTGGTTTTTTTCAGCCTCCTCCCTTTCTGTATCAGGAAAGAGCCGTTGATTCAGGGAAGCTTGGACCCTTGGCCAGTGCCATCCCCGAGACACTCTGAGCTCCTCGAGGTCCGAGGTCAGTGGATCACACACCCTAAATGCTGGTCAATGCAGGAATGGGTGGAGGGAGCGGACGGGCAACTGTTAATGAAGAAAACACAGGTTTTGCAGGTAATATAATCATTTATCTAAAACCTCAAGACATCATCTGAAAACTGCACGGACAACAGGATGGGGGTCACCAGAGGGAAGGAGGTGCAGGGTAGCAGAGCATCAAGGGGCCAATTCCGTGGTGAGAGAAGATTTGGTCTGGGGTGGCAAACACACAATGCAGTACACAGGCAATGGATCATAGAATTGTATGCTTGAAACCTGTATAATTTTATGTATCAGTGTCACCCCAATAAATTTAATACAGAAGACACAAACACACAAACATTAATCATGCCTTAGGAATCCAGGCTTCAAGTCGTATTCGACTTTGACCTGTAAGACAAGGCGTATTTTAATTGGCCAATATTATAGCCATGGTTGGAGAAAGAATGGAATAGATCAACATAAACAGAGATTCTAATAATTAAATTCTTTCTTACCCTAGAGACAAAGCAAATGGGGTTTCACAGTGAAATAGAACCTACAAAAAATACGAGTTGGCAGTGTTGTTTTTCAAACTCAGAGACATCACGAATCTAGGCTGTTTCATGCCTTGGGAAGCCCCTGCGTTTCTTGTGACCCTTGCTCCCATCCTGGCCGACTGGGGTCATCCTGCCGGGCTGCCGCAGTGACAGCCTTCGGGCAGCGAGGCCTGAACAACGGAACTGTGTTCTCACGGTTCTGGAAGCTGGAAGCCCAAGATGCAGTTGTCAGCAGGGTTCTGTCTTTTGTGGCTTATGTCCTTGCCTCCTAAGTGGTCAATTTCTCCCTGAATCTTCACAAGAGCTTCCCAGTGGGCCTGTGTCCGTGTCCAAATGTCCTCTTCTAACTTCCAGGGACACCAGTCAGATTGGATTAGGGCTCTCTCTCATAATCTCGTTTTAACTTAATCACCTCTTTAAAGACCCTAGTTCCCAATGTGGTCACATCCCGGAGGTCTGGACTTCATCATTTAAATTGGGGCCGGGGGGCAATTTAGCCTGTAACACAGACCTAGGATAGTTTAGATACCTAAATGCAGCTAAAGTGTACATGATATAGAAGAGGCTTGGGAGGTAAAATTCCGAAATTATTTTCTATATATCACTGACCCAATGTGAAAGTGTAATGGGGGAAATGTCATTCATAGCAAAACAAATAAATAATCTGGCAAAAATAAGAAATAAGCCTAACAAGTAACAAGGAAGACATACATGGGGAAAATATGTAACTACACAGAACTATACACACACACAACATCCATATTCACATAGCCTACATTTAGCCAACGGGTATTTGACATAAAAGAGGCTTGGAAATGCAGAACTCCAAAGTTGTTGTCCTAATACCAGCATTTACCAAGTATCAAATACAATGGGAACATACAAGTAGACTAGACTAAACACAAAACTATATAACATAACTTTCTTGGATTCGAAGACTCAATATTGTAAATACATCCACTCTTCAACAAAACACAAATTCAATGCAATCGTAATCAAAACATAGTGTGGCTTTTATGGAGATTGACAAGCTGATTCCAAACTTAACCTGGAAAAGGAAATTTACAATTGATGACCAACGGAAGAACAGTGATGGTGGCACCCTCGCCCAGACAAATAATAAAACGTACCATAAATCGGTACCAATTAATGCAGCGTGGTGTTTCTATAGGGATAGATAAAGAGATCAATACAACAAGACACAAACAGACCCATGCACATATGCAATTTAGTACACACTAAAAGTCAATTCAAAAAGATGGAGAAAGCACCAATCCCTTAACAATGGACAGTGTGGGAATGACCATCCAACCAGACAATAAAATTAGATGTCTAACTTGTGATACCAGAAAAATGTACTCAATATATACAGAGAGATGTATTTACAGGCTAAACATGAACAACAAAATTACGAAAGTTAGAGATGCAAATATAAAATAGTTTTATAATCTGAGGCGGGGAAGGCCTACCAAAGGGAGCATAAAACCCAGAAGCCATGAAGGAAATTTATTGAAAAGCCAATAATTACGTAAGCACTTGTAATTGCTTGAAGAAAAGCATCGCTAGCAAAACTAAGACAGGAGCAAGATGGGAAGGAAATGGCTGATGTATGTGTGACACCCAAGAGCTTACCAGACGGAATATACTAAGATTCTCTTAAGAAAATAGTGAAAAGAACTGAATGTTCAAAAATAGGTCAGTGTGATAAGGTGCTCATCCTAAATAGTAAAAAAGAAATAGGAACTGAACGAATATAATTGAGATATTCCACCCAGGGGCCATGAACTCTGGAGTCTGGGCCTTGCTGGAGAGACTTTGCACAGTTTAGAGTCAGTTAGGTATTTTAAAGTTTCATCTGAAGACAGATCTAATTGCTGGGAAAAAGTGGGTTGAGGCACGAGAAGGAGGGGCGGGGAGACAGACCCATGAGGGGGCTGTGGCCATACCCCCGTCCTGGAAGATAACAGCAGGAGCCTGGGCAGTGAAGCCAGGGATGGTGGTAAAGAGGACAGACAGACCAGGCAGGACCTGGCGACTGTGAGGAGCCATGAACCCCACGCTGCAGCCCAGAGTGACAGAATGAAAAGGGATCTCAGTGCGGAGCAGCTCAGGCAGGGTTAGTCACTCCTGTGGGTGCTCCTGGAGTTCTTTGCTCAGAATGCTCCCTAGCATGGGAGTGTGACAAGTTTAAATGCTCGTCTCCAGGCCAGTGTCCACTCCTCAACAGTAGGAATGATGTCTTAACCTTTGCATCCATAACAATGAACCCATAATAAGCACCTAAGGAGCACAGGTGAGTTTGGGGAGTTGTTGAGAGCCAGTGGCAGTGCCAGGACTTGAACCTTGCACTTCCATACTCCCAGGCCACTGTTCTCTCCCCTGCACAACTAGGAATGGGGAAGCGAGGACCAGAGCTGGCTGTGGGAGATGGAATTCTTGATTCCTCGGGCATGAAGTGGCTGCTAAGCACGGGTTTGTTCTGCGCTGCAGCACTTCTTCCCCTGGGCTCCTGTTCTTCCCCATCATGCTTGCTTTTACTTGGAACATTTCAACGAACCAGCCTGGAAGCCAGGCCCTGCTTTCCACCTGGGGGAATGCACTGGCCTGCCCGTACCTGCAAACTGCTTTGATCTTAGGAGTCTGCAAGCTCAGAAACCTATGACGGCTGTCTGCAGAGAGGCCCCCAGATGCCTAAGTCCTCTACCCCACCACAGCCCCACCGCCCACAGCCCCAGACTGTCGGTTCAGTCTCATTTCCCACGTGACTCCCTCAGTGATTCTGCCCTTCCAATCTGGTCGGGGAAAGCGGCTCAGCCAGTTTCTGCTCTGCGATATCCATGCTCCCCGGGCGGATGGCCAAACAACGGAGAGGACGCACTCCTCTGCGCGCCACCACCACCTCGCCCTGGTCTCCAAACTCAAGCCCGACCCTTCGGTGGTTTCCCCTCACTCCTCTCACCTGAACTCATCTCTCTGAGCCTCTGCAATATTCATAGCATGTACGGCGCCACTTAGCATTTAATTATATTTTGGTTTGCAATGCTTCTTCCTTTTCATCTTAATCACCTCCTCAGCACGCTTCACGATAAGCACACAGAAGGGTGGGAGGGGAAGAATGCACTCCAACCGAGGAGCCTCCTGGCAGAAAATAGATGTTACACTGAGAAGCCCAGAGCTCCGACCCTAACTCAGAAGAGGTGTGGGGGGAGGGGGAGGGGGCAGGACGTTGGGGGCAGGGCAGCGCTGATGCTGTTGCGTGGGTCTGCTCCCCCGCACAGCCCTCAAGAGCAACTGAGGGTGAGGGGCTTGTCAGTGAACACAGGTGACAGACCTTCTGGGAATGAAATGGGGGGCACTTTCTACAGAGCATTAAGGCTCTGCCTGAGCTGGTCGGGAGACATTTCAACAATTATGGTTACATCTGGCCCTCTAAGGTACCTGCAGAATTGCTCTGGGCCTTCTTGGAGCTGGTAAACTTGAGGGAAAAAAAGCCCTTTTGGAGAAACAGGAGGATTTGGCCATCCTCGTTTCGCCCTTAGCTCTTCTTCCCCTCGCAGGAAAAAGCGCTGTGCTTCACTGCTCCGCCAGGGGGTAGGAGAGGACACATTACACAGAATTTAAAAAAAAAAAAAATCCCAAAAGTTTTTCCCAAAACTGTGTTCCTCGTGAAACTGAATCCTCCAGCTGTGGCGTCCCAGGCGCCCGCCCCGACCCGCCGCGGCTCCCGCCCCGAGGCGGCGCCCCTCGCCCGCCGCCACCCCCTGCGCCCCTGCCCGCGCCCCCGCCCTCGCCCTCGCCCTGTGCTGTCCGCGCGCCTTGGATCCGCTGTTCCCAGCACCTTTGCCCCGACCCTTCGCCCTGAAGATGAACGTTTGGCTGCTGCTTGGTCTTCTGCTCGTGCACGAAGCGCTAGAGGATGGTGAGTGCCTCAGAGTGCGGGGTGACAAGTTTGTGCCCCTACTGTAGCCGGGATCCCCCGATATTAGACCTCCAGCCAGCCAGCTCTTTCCCCAACTCCGGACCTTCCGAGGCTCCGCGCCGGCGCCACTCCCTGCCGCGTGCACCTGCCCCTCCTAGTCGGGTCTCCTTATCTCCCTCTCGCCACCTCCTCTGGGTGCCCTGGGACGGTGGCAGCTACCCCGACTCTGAGCTCCCCAGCAGGACCGCTCCAGCACTCCCAGAAAGCCCTTGGCGGGCAAACGGAGCATCTCCAGCCAGCGCCTGGTCCGGCCCCCAGTGTCAACGTGTCGGTCTGGGAGGTGGCGCGGAACGGTGGCCGGCTTCCACCTCGGAGCCTCCGCGTTCGCTCCGGGATCTGTGCCTTTGAGGGTGGCTGCCACCTGAGCAAGGCGACTGCTGATTCTTTTGCAAAATTCCAAGTGTCTTCCTCCTCCCAGCCACATAAACCCTCCCGGGTTTATTTCCTGTACCACCTAGGGCTTGAATCCTGCAAGATATTCCTAAATCTTAGACCAGATATTTCTATGGATTTAAACCTCAAAAGGAATGAGAACCCCACAGCTGTTGATTATACTTCTGAACTGAGTGGATGGGAAAACAGGAAAATGCGTGTTTGTGCAGCACAAGGGACTCTTGTGACTCTACTTTTTCCAAAGCGTGCTGGTCCTGGGCCCACCCTGTTTTGGAGACTCACAACCAAAGGGTCAGGCTTTATTTTTCTGTGTGTTTGAAGGTGTTGTTTATGTCTATGTTATATCCATATTACTGTTAGTGTTTACTTGTCCTGCTGGCTCCATTATTTATTTGACTGGTATTATTTGTACAGCGCATTTTGCATCTGGGGGCATCCTGGCATCCTGGCATCCTGAACCCTCCCTTGGAATTCCTCAGCTACAGCCACAGCTTTCGCTTAGTTTTGGTTGAAAAGCAGCTTTTGCTATTATGCAACCTCACACTGGAGCCAGCTCAACCTGGCTCACATTTTATCCACTGCTCAGTCCTGACCAGCTCCTTTCTTTCCCATGAAACTAGACGCATTTGCCAAAAAAATACCACCTTCTAGACTGTGAAGTTCACGGTGGTTGCAGGACTTGAAGTTGAGCATGAGGCTCAACTTCAAGCCTGGCAGCCTTAAGCCTGGCATCTTGCTGAAAAAGATGTAGGGAGTGTTTCTACGGGGGCCGGGTAGTAAGCAGGTACTCTTTGCCCAGAGCTGGCAGGAGCTCATGTTGTCAAATGTGATACTAAGACGCTCCTGATTGCTAAAGTGATGGGAATGCAGCATTGTTATTGAGCAGGGCAGGAGATGGCCAGACAAAATAACCTCAAATAGCCCACACACTTGATTATACCGTTCACCCAGATGCCTGCCTTGGAGGCTCAGGAAACAGGGTCAGCCTCTGCCTTCTGGGTTTCTCCCGTCCCTGTGTGCCCAGACCACGGGACGGCTACAAACTGCCTGAATCAGTTAGCACTGTCTGCATCCAATGCCACTTATACCAGCAATGAACATTTATGAGACAATCAGAGAAAGTCCAATACACATTAAATATTTTATAAGAAACAATTGATTGGTTTTAGATGAGACAATAGCTCTGCGGCTTTTGTTTTTAAGGTATGTACTTTAAAATAAGGAGCATAGACAGTGATTAAAATGTTGAATACGTAATTAAAAAAGGAAATCTGCCTCGTGAAATTATATAACAGTTTCCCTAAACCTATTCAGGATGCTTTTTCTGTTTTGAGTTATGTTGTGGCTGGCTGGGGCCAGGAGCAGGCCAATGAGAGTGCGAGGCTCTGATTGGCAGGTTGGGATATGGTGTGTGGCCAGTTGCAAGCACAAGGTCATGACTCAGTGTATCCCACTGCCTTTCCACTTTTCTGATCACTCCTGGGAGGGGCCTCCTGCCAGAAAAAAGCTTCCCAGCAAGCGTGTGTTGGGTACATTGCTCTGTTTGCCTGGCCTAGTTCTAACTGGTATCATTTGCCTGGCTTAATTCTAAAATGCTTTAAATTCTTAGAAGTAGTGTCATTTCTCTTGATGAACAGTGGGAGCTGGGAGGACATATATTGCTCTTGTAGCCTGAAAGTGAGGCATGAAAGTAGCTACCAAACAGCCCGAGGTCCCACTTAGAAAGGCCGAGGTTCGCAGCACCTCGGAGTGGAGCTGTGTTCATTGCCTGGCACTGCCGCTTCGCATCACGAAGTGTCAAGTAACAGGCACTCGGCAACGTCTGACCATCTGCACCGTTTATCCAATGGCAGGAGCAAGTGGTGCAACCTGCGTATTGATTTGCTACTGCTGTTTAGTTGATCTTGATCAACGCTAATTTGATCTTCGGTCTAACATGGGTTTATTTGCAATCTTGGGAAAAGTTATCTTTCTGGGAGGACTGAAGGGATTCATTATGACACGAGGGCAGCACAGCTAGACCTCTGTAAGGAGGGCAACGCTGATGACGATTCGCTAACCAGGACTCTATCGCTTTTTTGTGTCTCAGTTTATTCCTTGGAAAAAGAGGGTAAAAATTAGTTCAGAAACTCTCATAATGAGAGATGAATTGTAAAAAATTCTCATTGTTGACAAGTGCAAATCACAGGTGTTTGGAAGCATGTAGGATTTTGGCCTGTGTGTTTGACGTAGAAAATAATCTCTGAACCTTAGACCCAGAAAGAAGAGAAGTTGGCGGGTGAGAGAGAGACCGGGTGTGCCGGCCGGAGGACCAAGAGAAGTCTCGGGGAACCATGGCTTCTCCCGCACAAAGTTGCAAAGCTTCACTTTGTGGTGCTCGTGATCTACTGAGGAGGACAGAAGAAGAATAAACAAGTAAAGATTCAGGAAGTGACGAGTGGCCTGAGGAATCACTAATTGGGGTGTATGCATTTCCTAGGGCTGCTGTCTCAAAGTAGCCCAGACTAGGTGGCTTTAGACAACAGAACTTGATTCTTGCACAGGTCTGGAAGACGGAAATCCAAAATGAAGGTGGCAGCAGGGCCAGGCCACTTCTGATACTCTGACTAGTGTCCTCCATGGCCTCTGCCAGTTCTGCTGGTAGCGCTGATCCCTGGCTTGCAGCTGGGTTACTCCAATCTCTGCCTCTGCGGCCACCTGGCTGTCTTCTCCTTGTGTGTCTCTCTCTTCACATGGCTCATTTTCGTGTGTGTGTGTGTGTGTGTGTGTGTGTCTTCCCTTCCTATAAGGACACCAGCATGTGGGATTAGAACCCACCCTAATGCGCTCATCTTAACCTGATTATATCTGCAAAGATCGTATTCCCACATGGGGTCACAGTCACCAGTACCGGGGGTTAGGACATCAATGTATCATTTTGGGAACACAGTTCACCCCATAACTCGGGACAAAGGGATGGAGAGGGCAGCAGATGGACTGAGAACGTGGTTCGAAGAGGAGCGTCAGAGGAAGCGAAGGCTGCAGGTGTCTGAGAGACACCGGGCCAAGGGCACCCGGGCCACAACAGCCTCGGGGTGGCCAGTGTGGCTGAAGGACCACAAGGTATGAAACAGGAAACGGCAAAGCCTCGTAGGGCCTGGGAAGACTGAGGGCTTTATTCTAAATTAGGTGAAAGCCGGAGAGAGTCTTGAGCAGAGACGTGCCCAGGATCCGATTCATATTTCCAAGTTCAAAGTGTTAGGGGGACAGCCAGAAGCCAGCATGTGGTGCAGTGTTAACGATCTAGTGGCCTGGTCCAGGGCGGTCCCAGTGGATGGAGGGAGAAGAGATGGGGTTCGGAGTCTATTCCAAAGGCAAAGCCATGAGGATTTGCTGCTGGACTGGACGTGGCTAAGGAGAGAAAGCAAATAATCGTGTGTGACTCCAAAGGTTTTGTCCTAAGAAACTGGGTGAAGCAAGTGGCCATTTGCCGATAAAGCCACACCGGGGAGGAGCATTGGGAAGGCCTCCAGCATCAGTGCGGGCACGTCTGATTGGAGTTGCCGGCCAGCTTTCCGAGCAGCAGTGCTGAGCAAGCGATTCAGATCCGGAGTGGAGAGGCGAAGTCAGGACAGGAACAAGGCAGCTCTCAGCACACAAATGCTGCCAACGCCCAGGGGACCGTGTGAGGCCGCTTAGAGATGGAGTGTCATTAGCGGCTGAGAGGCGTTGCGAGGATAAAGCCCTTGGGACTCAGACCAGGCAGGAAAGGGAGGTGAGGAAGGGCTGTCTGTGCCGGAGGAGAAAAGCCAGGCCAGTGCCGGGTCCTGGGAGCCAAGGAAATAAGGGTGTTTCACCAGACAAGGGATCACTTCCCAGCATGTGTACCAATATCAAACCGTTACGTTGTGCAGCTGCTACAAACACACTGCTACTAAACTACCTCAATTAAAACAAAGAAAAAGAAGCGTGATCAACTTGGTTGTCATGGATATTCTGAAAAATGTTTCCAAGTAAGGTCTTCACCCTGGAATAGAAGTATCTAATTCTTAGAGATGGCTATTTTAAGGAAACAGTGCTTTCAGAAACGGCAGGGTACTTTGGAGTGGGATTGTCGAAGGGAGTGGGGAAGGAAAGGCTCTCGTCTTTTTACATTTTCATCTCCCCAGCGTCAGTGCTTTCCCGCCTGCTCAGCTGTGGCCTTGGGAAAGTCTCTGTGTTCCTTTGGGTGTTTCTTGAGGAATGGAAAAATGAGAGTGAGGCATAGCTCTCAGTGTATGCGATCCCTGAGCTGCTCAGCACGTGTGTAGTGTGGTGGTTTGGGTGCTGCCCCTTACTGCCTGTGGGGAGCAAGCACCAAATAGCTACGAGGTGTTGATGTTAATAACTGTTCACGTGTAGTCCCCATTTAAGCAGCAGTCAGGGGTTCTTTGGATGAATGCATTTTCCCCTCCAACACAGTTCTATAGAATTAGAGGGGTTCATAGCCAGGTCACCTCTATTGAACAAGGGTTAATTGAATCTTCCGTTGATGCTGAAGAATCACAGTCCTGTCTCCAGCTTTGTAACATTTATTCATTCATTCTGGAGACGGTATTTTGCCTGGCATGCCTGTGCTTGGGGAGTCTAATGTATGCCTTGGGAAAGCATCTCCAGCCCTTCCAGGGAGGTTGTGCTCTCATCGCTGGCGTCAAGTTTTGTTTGCCTTGGAACTCGTTGTCAAAGCCCGGAGCAGAGCAAACAAAGAAACCACTTAGACAATGGCTCTGTGCATGAGATTCCTGCAAACAGAGTGAAGCTACTACAATATTTTTGTCTTTCTGTGAATTAAAAGACAACGGCACGAGCCAGAGAAGGCTCTCGACCTGCAGTCAAAGGGTCTGGTGTTTTACCACCTTCTCAGGGAGCCTGGGGTGAACCACCTGGCCTCTGGGATCTCAGTTTGTCTTTGCCTGTATACTAGGAAGAATAATAGTGTCTCTGCCTCCATCACACATTTGTCACAGAGCTCACCACGAGACAGTATCACACGGTGACCACAAAACAAGCAGCAAAGTCATCTGGCACCTACTGTGGGTTAGACACTGTTCCCAGGATTTTAAAATATTAACTCATTGATTCCCAAAAATCCATGGGAGAGTCATTAGCACCATGTAATTCTCAATTGACAGATGAGGAATCTGAGGCAGAGAGAGGCTAAGTAACTTCCCACTGTCACATGGCTGGTGAGTGAGTGGTGGTCAGGACCTGAAGGCAATGATGATACTTAATGGTTTGTGAATTTTACTACCTATTTATTATTATAAAATGCAGTCGTTTCAAAAAATGTCATGGGAATGAGCTTTCACTTTTATTTATCTACAATATAAATTCTTACGTGTTTTAGGGCATATCACTTACACAGTTAGAAATATTTAGCCCTGGCCGGTGTAGCTCAATGGATTGACTTGTGGGCTGCAAACGAAAGGGTTGCCCGTTCGATTCCCAGTCAGGGCACATACCTGGGTTGTGGGCCAGGTCCCCAGTAGGGGGCCCATGAGAGGCAACCACACATTGATGCTTTTCTTCTTCTTTTTCTCCTTCTCTTCCCCTTTCTCTAAAAATAAATAAATAAATGAATAAATGAGTCTTTTTTATAAAAGGAAATAATTTATATAGTTGGGCTGAAGAGTCACATCCTTCGAAAAGGAGCCCGGGGCCTGGGAGTCACCCGATCCTGGGACTGCCAGGGTGTCTGTGGGGCTGCTCTGCTCCTCTGACTCCTTGAACTTAGTGTCATTCCCATAAACCAGGGAGCAGCTCTATGGCCAAGCAGCTGGACCAGCTGTATGGATGGACTGGCGGGCCTGTTTGGTCGAAAGGTTAAGTAACTTTGTGGGGAGAACAGCACATATTTGGATGCCTGATATTCATGATGAGGTCATCAAATACTCCTGAGTAGGACAGTGCAAGGATCTGGTAGCTCACGAGTCGGACAAGTTGTGCTGGCTGCCTGCATTCCATAGGATTTACAGACAGTCACCATGTTTGATAGCTTGAAGTCTTGTCTGAGATAAAGAAAACGCAGCATATTGTCATTTTTTATTTAATCTTTAGTGTATGTGTTTTCCCATTACCATTTAGTCCCCTGATATCCCCCTCCCCCCAGCCATCCCCATACGGTTGTCCGTGTCCATGAGTCCTTTTTTCTTTTTGCTCAGTCTTCCCACCCTTTAACCTCCCCACCTTAGCTGTCACCCTGCTCTCTCATTATGAGTCTTGCTCTGTTTTGCTTGTTGGTTCAGTTTGTTCATTAGGTTCTACATATGAGTGAAATCATACAGTATCCATCCTTCTCTGACTGGCTGATTTCACTTAGCATAATGCTGTCCAGGTCCATCCATACTGTCACAAAAGGTAAAATTTTCTTTTTATGGCTAAGTAGTATTCCACTGTGTAAATGTCCCATAGTTGTTTTATCCACTCATCTATTGATGGACACTTAGGTTGCTTGCATATTTTGGTGATTGTAAATAACACTGCAATGAACATAGGGGCACTTACGTTCTTTCACATTAGTGTTTTGGATTCCTTGGCCATATTCCCAGAAGTGGGATCACTGGGTCAAAAGGCAGATGCATCTGAAATTTTTTGAGGTTTCTCCATATTGTTTTCCACAGTGGCTGCACCAGTCTGCATTCCCACCAACAGTGCAAAAGGCTTCCCCTCTCTTTACATCCTCACCAGCATTTGTTGTTTGTTGGTTTATTGATAATAGCCATTCTGGCAGGTGTGAGATGATATCTTGTTGTGGTTTTAATTTGCATTTCTCTGATGATTGGTGACCCTGAGCATCTTTTCCTATGTCTATTGGCCATCTGTATGTCCTCTTTGGAGCAGTGTCTGTTCAGGCCCTTTGCCCATTTTTTTTATTGGGTTGGTTGGAAAATACCGCATATTAGACATCAATCCAGAGGTCCATGAATCTCATAGGTGCAGTGCAACTGAAAGGCACAGATGATTTGACATCATCACAGTAGGCTTTTATTTTCTACCTTAAGAAAAATACGGTGACTTTCATTCTATCGCAAAACAGAGGCTTGTGCTTCACAACGGATGTTGCTGGCGAGGGTACATCTGTTGGTTTGACTTGTTTGCAGTGGTTACAGAGCCTCTCCTTTTGGGAGGCTCAGGAATTGTGTGCGCATGTGCCACTGCCCATCCCTCTGTCATCAGAACCCCAGGGGTAAGTAAACCAAGGTGCGGGGTCAGGAGAAGTCTTGGAAAACAGCAGTCTCAATGGCAGGTGCTGGGGACTCTCTTCGGTGACTGGGGCTCAAGAACTCAACTCTGCTCCCTGGAGAGACTGAGCAAGCTCAGCAGGGCTCGTGGCCCAGAGGGACCAGAGCAGAGGCAGGGACTCAGGCCTGGAGAAGGAACATGAAGTCACAGCCACACCTGAAGTCACGGAACACAGAGCAGGGCTCAGGGGACCAGGCCTGCAAGCCCAGTCAGGGCACCGAACTGAGGAGGCGTTGTGGATGCTGAGCTGGGCGTGGGACTGGGTCCAGAGCCCGGGCCAGGCTGAACTAAGAGCCGAGGCTCAATGGCTCCTGTTTCGAAAGGCAGAAGGCAACACACAAAGGAAGCCGTGTTCATCATTACGTGGTTGAGTCCAGAGCATTGACTTTTTGGTACAAACTATAACAGCATGGCTCCATGAGTGCTCACAGGGTGCCACACCCATGAGGCCAGCTCAGGTCAAGATAGAACATCTGTGGCAGTGTCCCTTGTGTCCCCTCCGGGTCATCCCCATCCCTCCAGGGAAACCACGACCTGACTTATAACCTCTGCCATTCAAGCCCGAGGTTTCTAAAACATCAAGTGTCTGATATTTATTAATCAGGAAATCTGCTTCTCTGCTGTCCCTTGAGGGATGAGATCCAGCATCCCTGCGCATGCGCCCCCGTGAGGCAGAGTCCCCTGTAGCAGGAGCAGCTGTCCCTCTCCAGCTCACCTGACTCACCTAGTGTAATCACCTGCCCGGCCTACTGCATCAGAGCTTGTAACCTTTGTCTTTTTCCATCTCTGGATCCCCAGCTCAATGCCTTTGTACTTGTGATCATTCCAAGGTAGTATTGGATAAATGCATACATGAAAAAAGGAAAAAGAGTGACTTTTCTCCTGATTATCCCACTTCTCTAGTTTAAACAAGGGCCCGTGGTTCCCTCCTTGGCCAGGGCTCTGTGGGTACCTGTTCAGAATGTGCACAGGATGCTGACCCGCACGCGGTGAAGTGGGCGCTTGCGGTGGGACTCGGAAGGCCCGAGTCCTGCGCTCCCATTCTGCCAGAGCCAGCTCTCTGCAAATTATGTAGCTTTCCGGGGCTTCCTTAGTTTTAACCTACAACACGAGGACTTGCCCTAAATGACCTCTCGTGGTCCTGTAAGTGTGGACATTTTATGATTCCGTGACCTTGAAGGTCACCTTGGAGCTCGTGCAGAGCGATGGGCATGCTGACCCTGCAGTCTCCTTCTCATCCCGCTGGGGGGACCCAGCACTAGGCCACCAACCAGGTGGACAGCTGGGCCTCCTGGGGCCCAGAGGCACGCCAAGGACAGGGCAGTGGGAGTCTCCCCCGCGTGCAGGCAGTAAGGGGAGCCCTGGCTGTGCCCAAGGGGAAATGGCAACCAAACGGACTTCAGATAGGTCCGTTTTTACCCTCACCACTGGCCAGCGAGTGTCCTCGATGTTGGTGATAGAAACTCCTCCCCCCAGACACTCTGTTGTCTAAGTTCTAAACCCTCGCGACAGCTTCTGTTGAGTCTTAGTGACTGATAGCAGTTTCGAATGAGCAGGGGTGTAGTGTGTGTTTCTCGCCAAACCTTGTATTCTGCGTGGGCATTGTTGGCCCCCGGCACACAAAGACGCCACTGCCCGCGCTGGTTTGGGCCAAAGTTCCCACGGGACAAAGTCTCCTGACGGAGTGGCGGTGCCCACGATGTCGCCACTTGGTGGAGACGACCTTTTCCTGCGTTTACACAGTGGGTCCAGACTGCACGCTGATAGCCCCGAGGTTGCGGGGACAGGAGACAGACCCTGCTGAGTGGCTTCAGTTCTGCCATTCTGCGCGACCCCCTAGAGATCGTGGGACAGAGTGTGAATTGCAAGGAAAGTATCCTCATTTCCTAAGGGCGAATGTCAGTTCCAGTGTGAAATATATCTGAATAAAACCTTTGAACCTGAAATACATTCACTTTCAGTAATTTCTTGTTCCAAAACTAAAGAATGAACCAAGAAAGCTGTGAGTATTACGGAAAATAATTTAGGTCCATGAGGAGAGGGCTATTGAGAAGGGGTGCAGGATCGGTGTTAAATACGCTGGGGTGTCATTGTTCTCTCCCTGCATCTGTCCTAGTCACTGGCCAGCACCCTCCCAAGAGCAAGAGTCCGAAGGAGCCGGGAGAAAACAGAATCAAGCCCGCCAGCAAAAAGGTGAAGCCCAAAATTCCTAAAATAAAGGACAGGGACTCCGCCGATTCACCGCCGAAGACGCAGTCTATCATGGTACAGATGATGGAGAAAGGTCGCTTCCAGAAAGCGGCTGCTACCCTGAGTCTGATGGCCGGCCAGGCTCTGGAGCTGCGGTGTAAGGGGAGTAAGATCGGATGGAGCTACCCCGCGTACCTGGACACCTTCAAGGACTCCCGCCTCAGGTGAGCACGTGTTTATTTGCATATTTACTTACTTACTTGCACTGAGTCGGGGTTTGGCTCCATTCCGTAACTAGATACTATGCTGTTTCTGACACGTGCTGTTTCACTCTAACACCTTGTGAAAATGGAAGCTCAGTGAACAAAAGTCATAGGTTTTACTTCTTTGACCAGTTAGAAAAAATTACAAATCTTATCAATGTTGGTTAAAACAGTGAAATTACATAGGAAGCCCTGTGACACATAATTGAAACTGTGGTACAGAGAGATGGGTATTTTAAAATTCATATTGTAAATAATAACGGACCCCATTCTTTATGTTATTTTTTAAGTAATCCTAATGAAAACTGAAATGACCTCACGGGAGATTCCTGTGAGCAACTTGACCTGAGACCAACTTAAACTCTTTTTGAAACTCCTCAACTGCTTCACATTAGTTTTACATCTCCTCGGTCTGTGATTTTTATATTCAGAGGCATCAGTGGGTAAGAAGGCTGAACATTTCTCACGTTTGAATGAGCACCTTCAGGAGGCGGGTTTCTTGCGCAGGAGAAGTGAGGATTTGGGAACCTGCGAAAAGCAAGGACGCAGAGCGTGCTTCAGCGGGTCCTGGGCGGGGCCTGCGGGGGTGGGGGTGCGAGTCCCCTGCGTCTTCGGCAGAGCCTCCTAACTTTCCTGGGCCTCAGTGTTTTCGTGTAGAGAATGAAGGGGCTCAGACTACAGGATTTCCAAGATCCTTCCCACCCATTTCTTCATATGATTTAGACTAGGGAAATGCAGGATACTATCTGTTTGGGATGACTGGAATGCGAGAAGAAAGAGTAGGGATAGTGGGCATCTCAAATTCTGCATATTCAAAACAGAGTCACACGTCTGCACAAGCTCCACCTCCGACCCTCACCTTCCTCTGGGACACCACCATCCACTCAGGTGCTCAGCCAGAAACCCAGGGAACACCCTTGCCTTGCCCCTCTCCCCTAATTCCCACATCCGGTCAACCGCCAAGTTTGGCCAGTTCAGCCTTCTAAGAGCCACCAGCCAGTCCTCTTTCCAGCTCTGCCGTCACTGCTCCAGTCCTAGCTGGGACCGACCCTCCTCACCAAGACTGCCATAACCACGGCCAGCCCAGGTGTGTCCCCCTCCAACCTCCTCACTGCAGCTAAGGTGCTGTTCTAAAAATGTTCTTCTGATCATGTCATTCCCCAGCTTCACAGTTGGTGGGTTCTGTGGGGCATAAAGTCCAACAGCCCCACGTGACTGCTGAGACCCTCCCCAATCTCTGCAGTCTCTCTGGAGTCACCGCTCACCTCTACATCTGCGTCTCTGCTCTCACTGGCTGGGCTCCTGTGACGCCGTCAAGTGCTTCAAGCTCTTGGAGCTGGAACCCTTGCCTGGGCCCTCCCTGCCTGGGTGGTTCAGCTGGTTGGAGTACCAAAAGGTACACCAAGAGGTTATGGGTTCAATCCCTAGTCAGGGTGATTTCTGGAGGCAACTGATCAATGTGTCTCTCTCACATTGATGTTTCTCTCTCTCCCTCTCTCTCTCTCTCTCTCTCTCTCTCTCTCGCTCTCTCTCTCTGCCCCCCATCCCCCACCTCTCTCTCTAAAAAATCAATAAACATATCCTTAGGTGAGGATTAAGAATAAAACAAAACCTGCCTGGACCCGCACTCATGGCCCCTCTTCCCCTGGCTAAGTCACTTCAGCCCCAGGGTCACTTTCTCCGGAGCCTGTATCAGCCCCACCCCCACCCCAGGGCCTGTATCCCAGAGCCCCTGGTGCATTCCCGTGTGAGAACACCTGCATTTCTTTAAAAATATGTTTTTCACTGGGACTTAAGTAAGAGCTTGGCATTTAGCTTTATCCATTGAATGACGAAATAACAATCTTTTCCCCTTTCTTTCTCAAACGTGCACATCTTGGGGAATAAATAAAGTATAAGTAATATCTCTCTACCTGACCTCTGGTGTTAAGACCTCTTTCACATTTTATCCTGAAGACACTCTTCTGGTTTCAGGGTGTATTACAGCGTAGGGGTTTTCTTAAAGGACAGCAGGCTGGAGGAAGAATGAGGGTGAGGAAGTGAAATGGTTTTTCCCACTTTCATCTCCACACGTGAAGCATACACGTGCAGGGTGCACGGTGTGTGTGTGCGTGTAGCCCCTGCTTGGAACAAATCTGGAATTATCTATTACCAGAAACCTTTTCATTTACCAAAGTCAGATGTACACATTTTTTAAAAACCAGAGTGGAGCTGTTTTAAGTTTAGTCTTTGACTTAAACAAAGCATCCTAAACCTAGATGATTTGGCCCTTAAAGATTTTAATCTTTTCTAGGAGTATTTCCAAAGTCATGTTAGCCAAAATATGTTTGAAAACATCTTAAGGACTCAAAGTCAAGTGAACATGAATCTGAATTGAAAAGAAATAGCCAGTAGCTGAAAAAGTCAGTTTTGACCTAACATTAAGTAGTATTCATTCAAAGCACAGTTAGGGCTTTATAAGAAAGTAAAGACAGGTGTGGACCCCCAAGGACTTTTAAAAAAAATGTGAAAAATGTGAAAAACATCTAGTCATAACTCTATATCAAACAACAACAAAAAAATCACGATTTATTGAGCCAGAGATTCAACAAATCGACTCTTGACATCTTTCCCGGAACGTGGTACTTTGGGGGAGAAGAGAAGTATTCATTCCGTGTTTTCTTTTCCCGTGGAATGAGTTCTTTCCATCGTCCTGACAGCTTTGGGTTGGATGCTTCCCAGGTGCACTTCCAACAAAACCTGGTCATTTTAAGCAATCTTGGCAGCTTTCTGGAACTAAGCTCCCGTGCTACCGTATTTGTCCAAATCTAATTCTCTGACCGGAAGAGGGAGCATGCTATGGAACAGAGAGGTCAGGCTGACACACAGCGAGATTTGAATCCTGCCCTTACCACTACCCAACAAAGTGATCTTTGATCCAGTAATTTCGCTGGAACCAAATTTCCTCATCTGGAATATGGAGGTGATATTACCTGTGGTAAGGGCTGCCTGACCCATGGTAAAGGTTCAATAAATTATAGTTAGTTATTACAAAGTAACATATATTTCTCAAGCACAGTAATCCAAATCTTGGGGACATTTGATTCTGACCAGGACTCACATAAATCAGGGAACCGTGCACAGCTATGTGGCATCTAATATAGAGGATCCAAGAAAGTTTGTACACTTCTGTCCCACTTTCATTTAATTGATCAATTCTTTGTAATCTGGGGCCTGTGTCCATCTTTTCCCCCAGGAAAGCGTAAGCCCCACAAGGCCATTTACAACATCTGTGTGATCCAGCGTCAGATGCTTGGCCCCTAGAACAGTGCCTGACACCTCCCAGAACTCAGGAAATATCTCCTTGGCTTCTCCAGGGGTTTAGGGACCAGCTCAGAAGTCAGCTCCTAGTCACGCGTGCCTTCATTCACTGAACATTTAAAGGTAATTCTACTCAGTGCCGGAAGGAGGGTAACAACAACCTGTGAATGTATTTGAGATCCCTCTCTACCCATCCCGACCCCTTCCGTCTGCACCTCTTCCCCTGTCTTCATCTTAGACAGAGGGGTCTGTCATTTCTACTGAGCTCTTGAACACATCTTAAGTAAGTTATTTTGCCCTCTGATTTCCTTCATTCCTATTTGGAAATTTCCAGCCCCAAATGAACCCGTTTACCTCCTTTCTCCTGTCGCACAGGGACGCTGAGCCCTGCTAAGGAATCCCTGTGGCTGGCCGGGTGGGTGCCGTGAGTTTGCGGCCGCCTCACTTGCGCCTGGCAAAGCCAAATACATTTCTTTCGAGAGCTCACTTTCCGCCTCTTCTCAAATCTCTGATCCCCATCTCTCTTACGTTCAGCTGGTGAAATTACCACCTCACTGACTGAGAAACCTGAACCATAGAATTGTCTTAACTTCCTCTTGTCACATCTCTTTCTTCCCTGCTCTCACAGTTACAGTGGCGACAGTGTCTCCTCTTGACCGAGGACAATGCTTCACCTCTGCCCTGGATCTTGTGCTTACAGCCCTTCCCAGGGGGAGCCCTAAGGTTTCAGTTATCACCTCGCCGTTCTGGCTCGTCACCCTTCTCAGTGGGACCCTTTCCATAAACCTTCTCCATACGAGGAGATCCCCCCGTGTCCCCTCCAGCCACCTCCCTCTCTCCTTCACCTTCACAGCCAGCCCACAGGAGGAGTCTGTCTCTACATTCATTGTCTTCCCTTTCCTCTCCTCATCACTCCTCAACTACTGCCCCCTGCTCCACATGTGTTCTTATCCTCAAGGTCAAGGTCAGTAAAGCCAGGCAGAGTTCAGGTTTCAATTCCCTGATAGCTGTTCTAGCAGGTCCATCCACAGAAGGGAACGCTCTCCTCTTGCTTGCACAACGCCATCATCTTCTGGTTTTCTTTCAGCCTCCCCGGCCCCTCCTCACAGTGTCCTTCACCAGCCTCCCAGCATCCTCTGCTGTCCCAGATAGGCAACGTGGGTTCTGTGCCCTCTTCTCTTCCCTCCGCCTGCTGCCGAATGCTCATTTATCTATGTCAGAGTAAATGTTTCTTCTAAGCTCTAGATCCAACTCTCCAACTGCTTGCCCAACCGCCCAGATCTTTCGGGAGTCTTTCTTTAAAAGTAGCCTGAGCTCATGGTCCTTCTGCAGCCCTGCTCATCCTCTCGAGTCTTTTAGTTTATGAATGGGCCTAATTCCATCCAGTTGCCCTTGACCAGGGGCCTGGGAATCACTTTGGACGCTTCCCTTTTACTCCCAATCAACAACCATGCCCTAAAGTTGCCACTATGTAATTATTTCTTGAGTCTCTCCACTTCTTTCCAGCAACAGCCCTAGTCTCTCACTCACAGCAACAATCGCATCACTGGCTGCTCTGCACCCAAGCTTGAACCTGACCTCAGTCCTCCATGCAGCAGTCAGATCTGTCAAAAAAGCACATCTGGTCCCGCCCTTTCCCTGCCTGGAGCCCCTCAGCTGAGCAATTCCGTTGCTCTTAGAATAAGGTTGAAGCTCCTGACCTGGCCCGTGAGGCTGTGCGTCGTCTGGCCCCGCCTTTGCCTGCGGCCCTATTTCATCTCACTCTCTCCTGTCTGCACCTCAGGCCCCATTTGGATTTTTCCTGATCCCCAGGTGTGTCACACTCCTTCCTGCCTGGGGCCTTTGCGCACGCGGCTAATGAACACACAGGAATAAGCGCTCTGCATCCTTCACACCAGGGTCCGTCTCATCCTTAGGGAGAGTTCCTGGCTCCCAGTCCCCGTTTCCCCTGGCCCCAGTCACACGCCCTCCCTGCGCACCGGTCACCCATGGTGCCATTCCCATCGCCTTGGTCGTGGATGTGTGTGTCCTGAGGTAGGCTGCGAGCTCGGCAGGGATGATGCCGGCTTCCTCACCAGTGCTTCCCCTGCCCCCAGCGCAGCTCCTGCTATGACTCTGCAGCACTCCGGTGAGACAGTGGTGCCCGGGCACTGGGCCTAAAATGGGTCTAACGTCGAGTCCCGGGAGCAAGCTCAGTGAACTTCAGAGATGAAAGGGACCTTAGTGGTGATTACGCTTAAACCCCTCCTTTTAACGAACGAGGAAGCTGAAAATCAAAGAGGACAGGTGTCTGGTCCAGAGAGACAAACTGGTGAGTGGCCACCTGAGTCTTCAGCTCCAGCCTCCTGGTCCCCAACGTGGAGCGGAGGCCCTGCTCGGTGCCCTGGGTGTGGCTAGAGGAGCACGGGTAGAGGGAAGGGCCCACTTGGCTTCATGCACCTGGGGGCAGCCTCAGAGAAGATAGATCTGCCGCCTACTTTTTATCCCCTTGGGCACTAGACTAATGAACCTGATTTCTGCAATTAAGATTCAAGACAGAAATAAAATTATTTTCCAGACGGGTGCACTGAGAGAGGTTGAAATTTCACATGGCTTTCAGATGGTTGGGGCATTCGCTGTTAAAATATTGCCTCGGGCTATTTAGGAAGGGGAGCTCTGAACAAAGGCCGTCAAGGAGCCCCCATGCTAGAAGGGGGGCTCTGACCACTCTGACCACCCCCAGGATGGAGCCAAGGAGATGGTTCTCCTGAGTCTCCCCTTCTGTGATGCTCTCTTCTTTCTCCTTGGTGAGCCTGTGTCACCAGAAGTCCACTAGAGGGCAGGCTTCAGCCGTGCTGCTACTGTCTTCCTTTCACCCGTGAAAAGCATTTCCAATGAGGACCAACTGGGTGAAATAATTGCACACTTGTACTTAGGGTCCTTTCATCCTTTTAGGCCACACAGTGGTCACAATTTAGAGCTATATTTCAAGCAGCATAGAATTCAGCTTCCCAGCAGACACGTTTCAAAAGGCGTGGGCATCTGTGAGTTCCTGTGCCCGCACAAGCTGAGTCCTGCTGGGGCTTCCAGAGCCCCGGGCGCTTTCAGCGGCTTAGGAGGCTTCTCAGTGGCAAACAGTAACTACTTCCAGATGCTGGAAACTGGTTGGGATTTTAACTCCAGACTCAGTACATCCCGATCACGTAGATCTCCATTCCCTTTTGAGGTCAGAGAAGAGTGAGGGTATTTGTCTGAGACAGTTGTTGGCATTTATTGTATACAAGTTCCTATTTGTTTACTGTTTGTGGACTCCTCTGCCTCATTCCCTGTATGTTCTCCCGCTTTGCTTCCACTTCCCAGCCTCCCTGAATTTATTTTGTTCCTCTTTTCCAACAAGTTTTTATTGTGTGTGTGTGTGTGTGTATGTGTTTAGCATCTATGATGTGCATGGTCCTGTGCTAGGCAGATGCTGGCAATACAATAGTGAGCAAGGCAGACCCAATCTCAACAGCCATTGAGCTTTTAGTCTCGTGGACAGACAGACTGTTAACTGAGCCATATTGACACATAGCCATGTGAGTGCCCTGCTCGCAGAAGGTCGGAGTCAGGGAGGAGAAAACTCGAGCTAATATCTAAAGGCTGAACATTAATCAGATAAGGAAGGGGATGGGACAAGAATATAAGAAATTTCCAGAAGAAGGAACAGCATGAGGAACTGCCCAGAGCTGAGAAAAAGTACAGCATCTGGGTCACTGAGGGTGCGTGAGGGAGACGGGGCGGCTCCAGTTTGGGGGGGAAGAAGGAGGTGACCAGGTAGAGAGGATGCTGGCAGTAAGCAGGAGTCAGACCCCGGGGGCCCTGTCTACCACGACGAGGGAGTGAGAGTGAATCTAAGGGCAGTTAGGAGTCACTGACTTGAAGCCTTCATCCGCAGACACACACGGACAGCACAGAGAGGTACGCCCCACAGTGCGAGGGTTACTCCCTCCCTCCGCCTGCAGGAGAAAGACATGCCTCTCCCAGTCTCAGGTGTGCCCGACCTCTCTCCACGTGCCCCAGCCCTGTTCCCCGCAAGCTGCAGTCTACAGACATGTTCTTGGGCCTAAGTTTCTTTGCAAGAATTTTTTTTTAAATTGTGTTCTTATCTTATTAATATAAAAAACATTAATATAAGAAATTTCTGGATTATCTGATCAACCTCTGCTGGGTGATCAGGACAATCCATTTCGACCTTCTCTGGAAGCGTTTTGTTCCTTCAGTATTATAACCCACTTCCAGACTCCACAGCGGGAAGGAAACTCTCGGCACAACGCCGAGCCAGGTAATGCAATAAGAAGAAACGTAGTAAGTGGCCCGGACGACGCCTTAACTATAAATCACTGAGGAGTGAGAGCAGGAGACGCTGGAGATCTAAGCGAGGCTGTGCCAACATCACAGACGTAAAAGCCAGCTGGGCCGATGTGGCAGTACAGAAACCCCACTCCACACCTGGGGATTTGGGGTGCAGGCACTGCCTTTCAGGGTGTCGCTGTGGTGACTGAGAGAGTTGGTAGCATTTTTCAGTGGAGCCCTGATTTCCGTGGCGTGGCTGGACAGGCCTGCAGCCAGCTCTGAGAACAATGCACAGCGTCTGGAGAGCAGGGAGGGCAGCTGGGTTTTCACTGGGTCGCAGTTGGCAACAGCTCGCTGCCCCCGCAGAGGACATGAAGAGCAGGTGGGCCGAGGAAGCAGACGGTGGGCTCCAAGCCAGTCCAATCCTGTGGTCCAGCATGGGGAGGAGAGTGGTCTGGGGGTCGTTCCCCTACGCCAAGGTTGCGGGGTCCATCCCTGCTCAGGGCTTGAACCAACCAGTGAATGCACCACTAAGTGGAATAACAACACCCCTCTGGTCTCAAGAAAGCAGTCTATTTCTTTACAATTCCGGTGTTTGTTCAGGAGATTTACCATCCAAGTAATATCAGGGTGTGTGGGCACCTTGAGAGTGTTGGCAAGACGGGAGGTTCGGTGAGTTCAGGGTGCCAGGTGCAAAAGGGCCCAGCCCAGGGCCGCTGCATTCAGTGTTAAAACTTGGCCATAGCGCCCTCACGGGCTGTGTGCCAGCCCATTAGTAACACACCGCTTGTTCCCCAACAAGGGTGGTGGCGGCTTGCTCCATTGTCTTCTGTCACCCGTCTCCCCAGGCCTATTCTCCCCGGGGTGCGGCTGTGGGCTGCAGCTACCCAGAGCTGCGGGGGTGGGGCCGCGGGGGAGCAGGCTGGAGACAGGGCTGGATTTTGTGTGTCCCGCAGAGAAGTGCTCATGGGTTTATTCCATGCAGTAAGATGAGAATCGCCAGAAATTAGTTGTTAGCACAAATAACCCTCATACAGCAGAATCGTAGGGTTGCCAATTTGGAAAGGTGACCTCGTAAAAATTACGTTCACAACAATGATTTACTTATTTCTGTGAGTTTCTCTGCATCCCCTACGCTGTGTCTTACCATCACCCGGGAACTGGCGGTGCGACCTTGGGTGAGTCACCGGGTCCCTGTGACATGGGGGGTCCAACCAGACGGCCTCTACAGTACCTTCTAGTTCCAAAACGATTACTGGTGCTCGTACTCCATTCACTTAGATGAGGTGCGGGCCAAGGAGCAAGAGCCTTTGGACACGTTATACAAGTCAGCTTGGCTCGCTGAACTCTGCTGCGTTCTGCTCGCAGTCGCCAGTAACTGCTGTCTGCCTGGAACTGGGCCGTGCAGGATGGGTGGGTAACACAGGCCTGTTAACACATGGCTCCTTCTCAGGAGGGGGTCATTTTACTAGGGAAGTGTCATGAGGAGCTGAAAAGGTCACCCCGCACAAAGCAGCAGAGAGAGAGAGAGGGATGGATCTCCAAGATCTGTGGTAAAGACGTGAAGTGCAGGGTGGGAGAAGCTTAGATCTGTGTGTCCTGGGACAACCACAATGGCGCCTTGAAGTGCTTGTTCCATGCCACTTCTAGGACCTTGTTCCGTTATTAACTAATTTAATTCTCATCACAACCCTAGAAGGTAGGGGCTGTTACTATCTCCATGCCTCAGGTGAGGAAACTAGCACAGGAAGATCCGTTTGTTAATAACGGTCACAGAGCCAGTAAGGAGTGGAGACAGGATTCAAATCATGGAAATCGGACTCCTGAGTGCAGGCTCTTTTACAAATGCCGGGGAGCAGGAAAGCTCTCCCTACAGACAGACCTCTGAGGAGCAACCAGGTATATACAGGCCAGAGAGAGACAGACGAGAGCCTTTTAGAGGGAAAGAGATGGCGGCAGGGCCGGGGTGGGAATGAGCCAGTGCAGCTGGGGTCGGGGAAGACTCTAGTTGGGCGACAGGAAGGGTCTACGATGGGTGGAGGAGCTGGGGAGCAGGGCGCCTCGAATTCTGGGCGAAGATGGGCGCCCTCCATTCTGTGCGCCCAGGAGCCGCTCACTTGTGAAGCTGGAGGCAATAACAAGGCGGTGTTTGGAAACCTCTATGGGATGCTTTTGCAGAGCACTCCAAAGAGATGGGGGAGATGTTTTTTTCTAGAAGGATCAACTTGTCGGTCTTTGCCGATAGAGTGTAAGGATTGGAAGAGAAACGGAGCATCAGTGTTGCTGTTAATATTCCACCCAGGCAGAAGGTGCAGCTGTGACTGCAGTAAAAGAGACGGGGAAACCCAGGGTGGGGACCAGGTGAGCGGGGAGGCTGCCGCAGGAGGCTCCGGGAGGGGGTGTAGCCTGGCAAGCGCGGGTGCACTGGGACCAGGGCGGGTGTGAGAGCAACGTCAAGCTGCACTTTGGATTATCTTTTACGCTCCAGCTGGCCTCTTTTTTTTTTTTTTTTATCAGAGCAAAATAATATAATGTAAAATAATAAAATAATGGCTTTTTTAGGTCTCCAAAGGAATGCCTGCTGGCCCTGCCTTTGCAACCCACATTCTAAAAAGGCAACACCACATAAAACTCACCTTCAGATTTTTTAAGTGCCAATGAGCCACTCACCATCACATGTTTACAGAGCATCTGTTCTGCAGATGCAGGTGGTTTCACTTGTTCTGTGCGTACCGTTTTTATTTTCTTCCTACAAAGTAATACCTGCTCATTTAATTTAGAACGTTAGAAGCTAGAGATAAGTAAACAGAAGGCAGAGGTCACTGAATATATCAACTCACACTGTCAACATTGCAGTGTAGAATCTTCTGGTTTTGTTTTTATATGTAAAAAAATTGCATCGAAATGAACCAACTCCTTAATGATGACTTTTCCCCTAATGTATCATGAGTACCACTCTATGTTGTAACTGTAATACCACCTTACGTTTAACTGAATTTTTATTGTTGGAATCTTACATCACCCTCCCTCCCCGGCCCCCCCCCACCCCACCTTTTTAAACGCTCATAGCCCTTGCTGCAGTGAGCATCTAGACAGCAATGATTTATTCCTACAAGCGAAATGCTGGGCCACAGGCACGCTCGTCTGCAGGCCTTTATTCTAGGAAGCCTAATGGGACTTTCTGCTTGGTTAATCTCTGGTTTGTCAGTCCTGGTTTGACCTGTGGTGTCAAAGAGATAACCACGTCTCAGTTTCTCAGACTCTGAGAAACCTCTGAAGGAGAAAGAGTCACTTTTCCTTTAGGAAGAAGCCACATGCGCTGGCTGGAGAGGTGACCAGAAAGGGTGACGTCAGCAGGGTGGACGAGGTGGAGTGAGGATAGCAGGGGACACGTCCAGCAGCGTGGTCAGTCTGTGGTCAGTATCAAGGACAGGGGCTGGAGAAAGGAAAGGGCTGTTGGCAGGTCTGAAGGGCTACCCCCTACGAGAGAGAGATAAAAGTGCCCATTATGACTTTTTAAATAGCACAGGAGAATCTGATGTACGTCACTGTAGGGGAAAAGACCTGTGTCACATTTCACACACGTGGACATAACTGGCTGTTGGCACAGAAGAGTTACAGTTCTCTTGTAAGGGCTTTGAGCATGGCCTTGGATGGTCCTCAAACACACAGAGAGAAGGAGGTAGTTCAGCTTCATTTCTGACATTGAAACTGTATTCGCTTTGAAGTTCCTCAGTTTGCATATTTGTTTCTCATACATATTTCTTTTCATCTCCTTTTTTAAAAAGCATACACTGTGGGGCTTTGATATGTCTTACCCAGCTGTCTGTCTCCCAGGGCTGTGTCTGTTGACATGGCTCCGTTCCCAGCAGATCATGGAGCTATTGTTTTTGACACGTTCTTAAAAGGAGGCTTAGTGTAAACACAGACCCTGTACAAACGCTTGCAACGCCAAGGAGCAGATACGCATGCATCTTTATCTCCCTTGATGCTGGCACAGTTCCTCGCATGTTGTACAAGCTAAATAATTTATAAATGCGAAATGAATGTTGGATAGGGAGCATATTTGATGACATCTTTTTACCTTACTCCTTATCTCTGTTTTATGCCAATAGGGCCATCCGTCTCCAAGGCAGAAGGTCCAGGATGATATAGTTGAGTGACCCTGAGGAGTTATTTGCAGAGATCTTCAACTTCTCCTGTGGCTCCAAAACTGGGGGGAAGTCCCCTAACCTCAGTCTGCTCACCTGGAATATGGGGATAATGACAGTGCCTGCCTCACAGAGCAGTTGTGAGAAGGAAACCAGTCAAAATATGTAACGGGCTTAAAACAGGGCTTACCATATAGGCAGCACTACTTAAGTTCTAGTTATTATCAGCAGTTTCATTTGTCATCATTATCTCGTGAGACTGAGAAAAAGGAATGCATACGTGCGTACGCTCGGTTTTATAGTAAGTGCTGACTGAATAACTGGTTGTTTTCTTGCCCTGTTCCCTTCCATTCCTTACTGGGTGGTTTATTGTCCTTTACTTACTTATTTGGGTTTATTACCCACTTCAGTAGAAAATGAGGTATCATGGAGAATACTGAGCTAGTACATTCAGATCTTCCATGTAATTGTTTGGTGTGTGTGACCTTATTTAATGGGACTTGCAGGCTGGGTAGGGGCACCATCTCTCAGTCAAAATCCCTTCAGTCCAGCCCTGGCTGGTGTGGCTCAGTGGAATGAGCACCAGCCTGGAAACCCAGAGGTTGCCGGTTTGATTCCCAGTCAGGGCACGTGCCTGGGTCGTGGGCCAGGTCCCTGGTCGGGAGCATGTGAGAGGTAACCAATCTGTGTTTCCCTTGTACATCAATGTTTCTCTCCCTCTCCTTCTCCCCTCATTCTCCTCTCTCTAAAAATAAATAAATAAAATGTTTTTAAAAATTCCTTCAGTCTATTTCACTTCATAGGAAGGAAACCCATGCCCTTCTCATTTATATTTATAACCTGAGTCTATGTGACGCTCCCAGCCGGGTGACCTGGGACAAGGCACTTCTCCAAGTTTCAGTGCCCCCTCATTAAAAGGGGGAAAAGCACCTCCATCCTCATGTCGTTTCAAGAACTAAAGATGAACCTTGTGATAATAATATCTAAAATATATTGAGTGCTTCCTCTGTGCCACACACAGTTCTAAGTCTTGAGCTTATCTGAAGAACTTAGTGTAATGCCCAGCGTTCTGTGGGCATTGCCCAGTTTTGCTGTGGCTGCTGCAAGTTGAAGAGGGAGATGTACCCTCTTTGGAATTCCCATGGCACTTGGATAGGGGAACTTGAGAGCAGGGAGCTCTTTAGGCGTCATGGGGTCCCTCCCTCTGTTCCAGAACCTCCCGCTTAATTTGCACTTTAAGGATTTATGGAACCAATGACTAATTATCTCGTCACCCAGGGCTCACCTCCTGCCCTTGACTTGTAGAAGGACAGGAGCTTGGACCCCACCCTTGTCACCTAGTCACTGTCCCAGGTGTGAGGTGTGTAGTGGCCCTCACTTTGGGAGCTGTCAGCTGCCACCTCTGTGCCATCCCATGAGATCAGCGCTGGTCAGGACAGAGTGTGCTGGGCTGCACGCAGGAAGCTGCAAGTCTCCACCAACGGGGATGGACCCCGTGTTTGTAGAGGCCACGAGAGCCCATAGGAAGAGCTACACACGCACACATGCACACAGTCCTGAATTTTGAACAAACGCTCTTTGAAACCTGGATTTACCCACCACTGAACTCACTGTGGGCCAGGTCTCAAGTGCTAGCTTAGAAGGAAAAGGCCTTAGGTGAGCTGATGTGCCAGGATATTCAGAGCTACATCCAATTAATGTAAACTCTGCTTTTCTTAATTACACTTTTTTGGGGTGCTTTGTTGCAGCACAAATTTTTGCTCCACTAAAACTTCACACCCTCCACTTCTTCCATCCCTGGGGATTTGTTAAGTGGTTATAAGAGAAGGGAAGGTCTCTCCGGGTGAAGCATCTTTGTACCGCACTCTGCAGGGCTCTGTGAGTTCATGTCTCCATTTCATGCTGTAGATTCTTCCCTCGGCAACCTTGGGGCATAGTTCAACCGCTTGGGTAGCCTGCTGCCTGGACTGTGTGAGGCCATTAGTAGAAATAGACGTTCAAATCCAGGCATTTAGAATGTAATCCTGCTAAATAATTTGTTTCCTGTTTTATAGTGTTTGCCTATGAGAGGGGGTGGAAAAATCCAGAAATGTTTTCCAGTGTATTTCCTTCCTTCCACCCCCAATCCTGCTAAAGATACAGCATGCAGATCCCATGGGGTGGTGGGGCTGTTCTCGAGTGCTAAATTCTTATGTGCCCAATGCCCTTCCTGGTGGAATGGCCTCATGTACTTTTCATCACTACAGTGCTAGCCAATACTGGGCCCGGAGGAAGTGCCAAATAAATGTGTGGATTACTTGCTGATTTTGTACCCTGGTACTGAACTCTGCAGGGGATGTGGCCAAGATGTTATGGTCTACCTGGGAAGACCTCCACTTCCTTTTTCTCTCCACCTTTGCACATTTTATCTGCTGAAATCCAGCTCCATCCTTACCACTGAGCGTGTTCTTTTGGTGGTTGCCAAAGACTTTCATTCCGCCCAATGAAGTGTATGTGAGTGCGTGTATGTGGTCACCAATCTCTCATAAAGGCATCTGACCTTTTGAACATCAACTTCTTGAGTATTTGTCCTTGATAATTCCTTTTCTCAGTTTCTTTACTTTCCTGATTTGTCCTTGATAATTCCTTTTCCTAGTTCCTTTACTTTCCTGATTTGTTTTCTCTTCCCTCTCTCTACCTCTTCTTTTTCTTCTGGCCCCTAGTTTGGCTCCAGGTTTTTTCCTCCGTCTTCTCATGTTTGTTGCTTTATCTTGTTGACTTCCTCCCTCCCTTCAGCCTCCACTCTTACCTCGACATAAATGACATCCCACACAAAAATCTGGTGCTGTTTTCATCTCCTCTGTGCCGGGCTTGGGTTTCCAGCTGCCCACAGGACATCCCCACTTACACGGCCCACGTTTGATCACAAATCCAATACCTCCAGGAGTGAATTTATTATTTTGCCTACCCCACTCTCCTTTCTCTTCCCAACGGTTCCATTTCAGGCAGTTAAAACCCCATTCTTTTCAACAGAAACACGAACCAAGTGGTCATTATGGATATCCCCCTCTCTTCCACCTCTCACATGACATCTGTCATCAATTTCCCCCAAGAAAACATTCCTTAAATTTATTTCCATGCCACTGCCAACAGCCAGCCCAGCCCCAGCCCTTGCCCAGAATCCCAGTAACAGCCTCTCAGCCTCCCCAACCCCTGTTCTCTTCACTGGTGTTCCAGCTTAGGTGGGCCGATCAGTCCCCATTCCAAAGCTGAGGGTGGTTCCGGCTGCCTGCTGAGTAACACATGCACCCTTCTTGCTGTTCTCACCCATCTGCCTGTGACTCCTAACCCTTCCCTCTGTCTTCTCCATAATTAATGGACCGAATCTCCAAATCCTTATTGAGTGTCTTCTACCCACCATGCGTGGGGCTATGGCCAGAAGAGAGCAGACCAGGCCCCTCCCAGCCCTCACGGGGCTGGAGTTTCCTGAGCAAGTGAGCTCATTGCTTCTCAGCCCCCCTTGCTGTCTGTCCATCCCTTTCTACCACCACCGTTAAAAGTCCAGCTTGTCTCCCCTCCTCCTCAAAGCTGCCCTCAGCCTCTTCAGCCCACAGTGGTGAACCTCTGTGCAGGGTTCCTGTTCTTGTTGCAAGCACCCTTTAGCTATTCTCCGATTTTTTCATGTGTGTTAGTTTTAATTCCTGCCTGGATTGTCATATCCTTGAGGTCCACCGGTTTTTATTTGCAGTGCTAACTATTCCCAATGTTGTGTGCGTGTTGTCATTATTGAAGTTGTATTCATACTAGTCACTAATCAGCAGTAATGTGTAATGAAGATATAATTAGGATAATACAACGAAGTAGGCACGTCTAGGAGTGCTTTATATGCATTTTCTTATCTAATGAGTATCCAGTGCATACTTAATTGACTTAAGCAATTGACTCAATATTCAGCAGCTGGGTCTCAGGGCAGTCTCTCTGTTGAGACTCAGTTTGCTCCTCAGCAGCACTGGGAACAGGATATCTGCTCTCCAAGGTCCCAACCCTTGGTTCCATTCAATTTCAGTCCACTCATTTCTTGGGAATCTTCCTGTGTACTCTGCCCAGGTCTGTGGCTTGGAGAACATAGAGCAAATAGGGCACAATCACTGCCCTCAGAGTTTTCACCATCCGTCGTAATGACAGGCAGCCAGGGGCGCCTGTGGGGCAGAGAACAGGAAGCCAATTTCATCCCCGGGAGAAAGCAGGGAGGTTCACTCCTGACAGTTGATTCTAATTAGAAGGTTCCCGAAGGAGGAGAGGTTTCCCCTCCGTTGAAAGGAGGCAGCCGGCTGAGTGGGAGCACAGAGGCGCCTCTTGGCAGAGCCGGCGGGCAGAGCAGCCCTTCAGCAGCAAACCAGAACAGGCTGTGTTTCAGTCCGACCGACGAGACATGTTGCTGCGTGCTAGACTTAACGCGGTGACTGTGCTGATGGTGCTGCTCCACAGGACGGGGGAATCTCGACCACATCCGATAAGTGTGTGGGTCTCCAAGGGGTGGAACTTTGGGACATTTGAGATGCATCCTCCGATGAAAACCATTCATTCTGGCATCTGCACACGCTGAGGCTCGGAGGAGCATCTGTCCCCGAATGAGACGTCTGGCTGGATTCCTGACACAACTCATTACAGTGACAATCAGCGAATGCCAGTGTCTCATGGCAAGAAATACTTATTTATGTCTCTCCTCATTTCAAAATGGAGCCGAGGGGGTTTGCAAATGTAGTCACAGGCGACAAGATAAAAATACGAGAGGCACAGCTCGAGAAGATAGAAGCAGAAATAACAGGGTGAGTCAAAAGAGAAGCGTGAGTGCCCAAAGAAGGCTCTGAATACTTTTACCTGGGGTGAACCTCGCACTGGAGCTCAGCATCTCGGCAACAAATGGATGGTTTTCCCAAAGGAAAGTGGCGGCGTTTTTTCACTTACTTTTTCATAATACACTTCTTACTTTAGAACGATTCCAACTCACAGAATTCTCGTGCAGAGACAGTCCAGAGAACTCCTGCATGCCCTATGTCCAGCTCTCCACTACTGCATTAGACGGGGCGCCTATGACCCTACCCATGAACCAGTTTCCGTACAATATCATTGGGTAAAGTTCCTAGTTCGCTCAGATTTTTCTTTTTACCTAATGTCCCTTTTCTTTTAAAATTGTTTTTCAAGCTTTCCATGATGCTTGACATACAATATTATATTAGTTTTAGGTGTACAACAGAGTGATTAAACGTTTGTATAACTTAGGAAGTGGCCTCCCGATACGTCCCATCTGACACCATACATAGTTACTCAGCATTACAGATTACATGTCCTGGGCTGTTCGTCACATCCCTGTTTCTGTAACTGGCGATCACTCCTTGATCCCCTCACCTTTGGCACCCACCCTCCAACCCCCCTCCCATCCAGCAACCAGCAATTTGTTCTCTGTATCCATCAGTTTATTTCTGTTTTGTTTTTGTTTATTTGGTTTTTTAGATTCTGCATATAAGTGAAATCATATGGTGTTTGTCTTTCTCTGTCTTATTTACTTCACTTATGCAATACCCTCTAGGTCCATCCATGGTGTCACAAATGGAAAAAAATCTCATTCTTTTTTATAGCCAAGTAATAGTCCATTGTGTATATGCACCGCTTCTTCTTTACCCATTTATTTATCAACGGACACTCGGTTTGCTTCCACATCTTGGCTATTGTACATAATGCTGCCCTGAGCGCAGGGATGCATGTAGCATTTCAGATCAGTGTTTTGGAGTTCTTTGGATACAATACCCAGAAGAGGTCTCGTCATGGCTTCTCCTTTATGTCCTTAGTCACAGGACTTCTGCTCAGCTAGCCTTCAGGTGGTTCTCAACGACAGTGGTTCCGTAATTTAGTTGTAATTTTGATGTGGTCATGGGCCGAGGTGGGCACAGAGTTTACCTACTCCTCCATCTTGACTGCAGGTCTAAAGGAACAGTTTTATTTTCATTTTGTAAGTGTAATTCTTTACTTTTGCTTTTACTTTATATTATTAAGTGTATTGGAGTAATAGGAATACCATTACACAACTTCCAGGTGAACAAGATCACAATTCGATGCCCGTGCACCCCACGTGTGCTCACCACATCCAGTCTCCTTCTCTTCTGCTACCCACAGTGGACTCCCTTGCCTCCCCCACCCCATTTCCTCTAACCACCACCACCCAGTCGTCTATGTCCATGCGTTCGGTTTGGCTTATTTTGTCAGTTCTTATTCTCCTTTCTGTTGTACGTTCCACAGGGAGTAGAATCACAGGGTCTTTGTTCTTTTCCGACCAACTTATTTCACGTAGCCTATAATCTTGAGAGAATTATGCAAAATTTTTATTTTTAATACAATGATGTTGCATCTTGAAGATTCCAAGCGTGTATTCGGAGCCTTATCCTTATGGATGGAAGAGACTTTGCGCCCTGGGTAATGCTGGGTTATTTCATTTACCTTGACTGCTGTTGCCACGAGCTCATTGAAAACAAAAGCGGAAAGCAGAACACCTGCCTGAGGCTTTTGGGGAGAGTGTCTGTGGCTGCGTCACACACCATGTGCCAGTGATCTACTCAAGGAAACCCCACTTTTGAGGTTGAAGAGAATTTCCTCTCTTTAGAAAACCTAATTGCCATTTTTTAATCTCCTTTTAGGCAAAGCTTCTCTCTCAGCCTCTCCCTCCACACACACCTACTCCCCAAACACACTTTTATTAGTCTGTGGCCTCTGAGAGTGGGGTATTCCTCCAGAGTAATACCCCCTGGGGCATTTGTAATGGAGAATAGGGGGGCAGGGAGTGATGATGGTCATGAGGCCCCAGCCCAGGTGCGTGACCCGGCTTTGCGTCTGTTGACAGCGTGAGGCAGAACGAGCGCTACAGCCAGCTGACCCTGCTCAACTCCACCGCGGCCGACACCGGCGAGTTCAGCTGCTGGGGGCAGCTCTGCACCGGCTACATCTGCAGCAAGGACGAGACCAAGACTGGCTCCACCTACATCTTTTTTACAGGTAACAGGTTGGCTGCATTAGTGGAACTCTTCCCACTTCTGCCCTTGCCCATGGTAAATGTTCCCACTGTGTGTGGACTATCAACTAATGACCCTCAGAGCACCTGCTCTTTGCCAGGCTCTGGGCTCAGTGCGTTCCATCAATTAGTCTCTCAACAACCCTTCAGGGTATGACTGTCATTTGTATATATTTTTCCCAATGGAAAAGTTGAGCTTTAGAGAAATGAAATACGTCCTTAGGGTCATTGTGCAAGTAATGACTGTATCAGGATTTGAACCCAGAACAGTCTGACTCCAGAGTTCGTGCCTACATTTGTCCAATATGATAGCCATTAAATTTAAAGGGACACTAATTAAAATTAAACAAAATTTAAAACTCAGTTTCTCAGTGGCACATAGCATGTTTCAAGGGCTCCACTGCCCCCCGTGGCTAGTGGCTGTCCTGGTGGAACCATCCACAGAGCGTCTCCACCGCCGCAGGAAGCTCTCCTGGACAGCACTGCTGTGGGTGGGCTTTCCATCCTATGCCCCTAGAACCAACAAGGATCCCCTCTCTGGAACCTCGGTAGTCACAAGATGCCTGGATGAAGTCTCCCTGTGTTTGTTCTTATGAGTATTGACAGCTGAACTTGTGGGGGCAGGATTCCCTGTCCCTGAGCCTCAGTGCGGTGTCTGAAAGGGAGCAGGTCGAAGGGAGCTCTCCTCTGACCCTGCAGCATTTGGTGTGTTTTTGGCAGTAGAGATGCACTCGGAGAAGCAGGCCTTGTAGAGGAGCTGGCCAGCCTGTTTCCTCTGCAGCTCTCTAACTCAGGTCTGGGGGATGACGTTCTCCAACAAGGCTCAGGGGTCAGCTTTCAGGAATCTGACAAATGCTACCTGCTGGCGCTGCTGCGGTCTAAGGCATTTCAGATGAAGTCAGAATGCCTTCCTAGTGTCAGGGCGGGGCTTTGAGGAGATTTGTCTACTTCCCGAATCCACCTACCTGTCAGACCTTAGTGATTTGGGCGGTGGCTCAAATGATCTTCTGCCCTTGCCATTAACCAAATCTCAGATGTAATCCCTTCCTGTCCCGATAGCTCCTCTCTGGAGAGCAGATGCCTGGGCAGAGCACGCTACAGTCCTGGAGGCCCACGGATCTCATTTCATTTCCACAACGTGCACCCCCCTCCCCTGGAAACTAAGGAGAAACTGCCTTGTTATCTCTGTTTTAGAAATAATGGTGCTGATGCTGAGACCCAGGGGGCAAGGGGGGCCTATTGGATGCTTCATGACTTATGGTGGCGGAATAAAGAGTTAAGCCCTGTTTACCTGACCCAGGATTCAGTGTTCTTACTGCCCTAATCCATTTCAAAACAAGGTGATTCCTTGGTGGGCAGACAGACAGGCACTGGCTGGGGTTGTCGGGAGGACGGGTAACCATTGTTCACAGGCAATCCCCCCGATCCTCATAGAGGAATGTGCCACACGGAGGGCCTGTGGGCCTTGCTGTCACACCACACCGGGAAGCGACGGGGACCACGGCAACTAATCCAGACCCACGAGAACCTGTGATTTTAGATGAGGACTGAGACCATGTTTCAGATTACAGAATGAAGCATTTCTGCCACAGTTAGCACTCTTGCGTCTTCCCAAAACACTGGTTTTTGAATTGAGAGTTTGGACAGTCAGAAGACCTCCATTGATCAGAATGTCCGATCAGGGTTATGGGCTCTCTCTGGTTGTGAGAGGCAGGGGTTCCTCCTCGACTTGTGGACGCCTCTTTGTGAATCAGAGGAACGTACTCCCCTTCAGTCAGAATTTATTTCAACGCTCCAGAAACCCGGATCAACAAGGGATGTGACCTAATGTGTTGTATCGTTTTCTCATTCCTCAACACAAAGCTCAGTGTCCAGTTGGATTTTCCGTGCGAGGTCCAGCAGTTGGTCTCTTCCGGCCTGGGTGGGTTTGCAAAGCCTGGATGGGCTGTTCGGAGAGCTGAGCTTTCTGCGGCTGGCTCTGGCTTCCTCAGGACATATGCTTCCCCGCCGCCCACACAGGGACGCGTCTGGCATTCGTTATGTGTGTGTGTTTCCTGGGGTTTGGCTGCCAACACCGGGAAGCTGCTTTGTGGCTGTTGTTAATTTGTGTGATTTTTGTCTTAATTTGCACAACTGCTACACATCATATTTATTCGTGTCCAGGAGGCACTCAAAGGTGTTTCTTTCCCTCTCTAATTTTTTTATTGAAGTGTAACAAAGAAAAAACACAAATGAAAACTATACAGCTTAATAATTGTCCTCAAGTCACATCTAACTCCCACCAGATCAAGGAGAACACTACTGGCCATCGGCCCTCCTCACCGCAGCGGGCCTGGGCTCCAGCTGTCTTATGTGGTAAAACCACATTAGTGAGCACTTTTATGAAGTTGTTTGTCATTTGGATTTCAGTTTATAGCCTATTGTCTCTATTTTTGTTTTTGGAAATCTAAATTTCCATGTGTTTAGTTTTCTCAAAGTAATGTTTATGAGCTACTCAAGTAGATACAAACATATTTGCAGGGGGCGTATGTCATCTATAATTTTTCAAATGAACTTTAACATACTTTTCGGTAGATGGGATGTACTGATGATGGAACGTACTGATTATACATGAATTCTCCCCCTTCACCCTCCCCAGTTTGTTAAAGCAACTGGTATGGTCTCTTCTCTCAAAGCACACAAAGAAGTAAGACCACATTTTTGTGTTCGGCAATTCTGATTGTTATCCTGCTAGCCTTGCTTGTTGGTTCAGTTTCCTCTAGTAGAAACTGAGGAAACTTTCCTTTAGCAGAAACAAAAGTTGCTGCTAAACATTACGATCATAAAATTACTTAAATGCTTTTGCCAAAAACATACGTCTAATAAATACGGTCTACTCTGAATTCTTCTCTTCAGAAATGGGAGAGGAGACATCCCAGGCCGTATGCACTTACTCTTTGTGAACACAGGACTATTAGGTGCAACAGTGACAAAGGTCCCGCGTGTCTGAGTCTGAAAGTCATGTATTCGTGAAGTGGCATGAACCACCCAGCCCGATACAAAGCCTCGCAGAAGACAGGGCCTCACTGGGCCGTGTGGTGCTCTTTCTGGGCCTCAGTCAGAGCCGGGGGAAAGGCCTCCATGCTGGTTAACCCGTACCCACGGCCAAAGCACGCTTGGCTCATGAAGACATTTGATAACATGTCCAGAACTTCTGTCCCCAATCTAAAACATCCCATGACTGTGGCACAGAGAGGCACAGGAAAGGAGAAAGCCAAGAGTAATCAGTTGTTTCAGGAATGCTGCAGCAAAAAACATGGAAAACAATTGAACAAATGTTGGGGTATAATTAAGTTAGAAGATTTTTCTTAATTACTATAATATTCTCTCATAGTACAGAAAACAAAAGATTTAATGCACCATGCCAAAAACCAACCAAAAACAAACAAATTAAAAAAAAAACAATTCCGAGTCCTTTGTACTAAGGAAAGGATGGGCGAGCCAGCTCTCGTTTCTGTAAGATAAAAAGACTGTTTTCCAGCATTTACAGAGCACACAGAGGAATTTCAGAGGAAACAGGTGGAGGGTAAGAAACAGGCTGGAGGTCTGCAGCCCAGGGGCAGCCAAGCGGAGCCCAGCACCGGCAAGGAGCAGGTTCCTCACCTGTCTCTCCTCGATCCCCTTTCCACGGTCCCCTGGGCTGGACCTCTCCGAGGAGCTCTGCTGTGCTGAGATGCACCCCCAGACGGCAGTTACTGAGCACAGGTTGTGGGGTTACTTTCTCCAGAGAAAGGGCAGCAGATGGTTTAAAACTGCTCGTAACCTAAGGCAGGCAGTCTCTTCCCCTGCTTCCTCAAGGGGGGTCATCCACGGGCCTGATTTGGACTTGAACTGAGACCTATTTTAAAGGGGATGGGAAGTAACATCCTTCTTCTAAAAGAGGAAAATTATTTTTAAAATAGCTTTTTCTGTTCATAAGGACTCAATATGCTGAGTATATTGCCAGTCCCCTCTCATCTTTGTGCCATCCATGAAGTGCTCCTTAGTGTATTTCTCCAGAGTAAATAAACCTGTATCTTTTCCTTTGCAGAGAAAGGAGAACTCTTTGTGCCTTCTCCCAGTTACTTTGATGTTGTCTACCTGTATCCGGACAGACAGGCCGTGGTTCCTTGTCGAGTGACTGTCCTGTCAGCCAAGGTCACTCTCCACAGGGAGTTTCCAGCCAAGGAAATCCCCGCCAATGGAACAGACATTGTCTATGACATGAAGCGAGGCTTTGTGTATCTGCAACCTCATTCTGACCACCAGGGAGTTGTCTACTGCAAGGCTGAGGCTGGGGGCAAGTCTCAAATCTCCGTCAAGTATCAACTCCTTTATGCAGAAGGTAAGCGTGTTTCCTACCTGTGCCTAGATTTTAGTTGCTTCCAGCTGGTAAGTGGCAGGTACGGATGTTCCCAAGTACAGATGGAAATTAGGAGGCACAGAATGCTGTTCCTAATGGCTCCTTTTTCTGCACCACCATTTCTAGAATGTTCTACGCCCTTATCTGTGACTCTGACCCAACACTCCCTGACATCCTTATCTCCAAATTCACCCATCATTCACTCTGGTACCGACTGTAGGACTGATCAGCAGTTCTCCAAAATCCCCAGCCTCTTCTTAGAATACTCTCTCAGATGAGAACACGCTCTTAGTTTTACCCCAAATCTGTCATCTCAGGGCGCGCACCCTTCTGTTTACCTCCACCCCTGCAGTTGCCCTCTCTACATTCTCCTTGCTTCCTCCCCAAGAACCTCCTCTCAGTGTTTTAGTTCCCTTCCTAGGAACCCCTGGCAGACCTTTCAGCTTCCTCCCCTAATTACAGGGGAAATGGCTGTACTCAGGAAGTTCTGGGTTATGACCCCATTCGGGACCAGCAAGTGAGGGAAAGAGAGGAGGCTTCCAAGGATGCAAGAGCGGTGGGTTGGAGGAGGCTGACTGGGAAAGGCAGAAATGTTACACCTCCGTCCAAAGAACAGAATGTGTTTCTAGCTTTGTCTCCAGCGTCACACTCATGGATTTCATTTCCCTTTCCCTGTCTCCTGCTTAATTCCAGTTCCCAGTGGCCCTCCATCCACCACCATTTTGGCGTCCTCAAACAAGGTCCAAAGTGGGGATGACATCAGTATCCTCTGCACCGTCCTCGGGGAGCCCGATGTCGAGGTGGAATTCAGGTGGATCTACCCAGGGCAGAAGGTAAGCACCTCACCCCAGACTCCGCCAGTTGTTTTCGTTCGGGTCTGTCTCCCCCTCGCCCACCTCCCAGGGGGAAGACCTTAACTTACTAAGCACACGTGTGTGGGACTATGGCAGGCGCCAGGGTTTGCTTGTTTTCTTCTAAGATAGTTCGGTATATTTACAAATGGCTTTTTAATTGAATAGATAGGAAAAAGGGTGGCTGGTTTCCATTAGGCAATTCACTCAGTGTACCCTCTTCATATGTGATTTTTCTTCATAATCTTTAAACAAGAAGGGACAGGGGCTTGAAAGGGACAGCAGGGGACCTCCTTCTGATGTCCTTCTGCGTGTCTTGCTCACAGGCTGTGCCTGTGGCGAGGAGCTCTCAGCAGACATCCACAGAGTGGGCACAGAAACACGGGCCCCGTCCCAAAGGCGCTGGGAGGCCAGAGATCATTTTAAAATAGACTTCCCATAAAAGCAACTACAGCTTATTATTTAGCCTCTGTGAGTGTTCTGCAAATATAAACAGCTTTGCTACCAACATGGAACAATCCTTTTGTTGCCAGAAGAGATTTGGCCTCTGGAGACGCACCCAGTAGTCAGTGCACTTCTGCTTAAGACCTGTGATTGGTGGGAAGTGACCCTGCCTGGAGAATAGTGTTTTCCTGCATTCTGGTACTAGGTACTTATTTTTAAATAGCTGTCGCAATTAGAAGACATTAATGATTTTCAACAGAGATTTTTTTACACTGATAATTGCTACTTTATGAGCAGAAGGGGGGATTATTTTAGTAATACCATACTATAATTGTTAAGCTAATCCAGAAAATGCTACATTCTTATCACCAAGTTTGGATGAAGCATCTCAAAAGTGACCATGGCTTTCTAGAAATAGGGAGTCATGTTATCCAGGGCATCATATGATCCATCATCCTTGGTACGACTGTTCTCCTACTGGAGCCCTGAGCACATTTCCCTCATCATATTTCTCATTTTATTCATTTTGTATTCATTTACATAGTGCTTTGGGCTCTTGTTGACTATAAATTCTGCGAATAAAAACCACTGAGTGAGAGGGTGAAAGTGGGCCATGTAAAGAGAAGGGTGGAAAATTTTATGCATGTTTTTATGACTAATCCCAGGTCTATATCCTTGGAGTTCCAAAGAATCAATCTTACATTAAGAACTCACTAAAGAAAAGGGCAGAGGGTCAAACAGCGTAATGAAATCCCAGACTCCACTTTGAAAAGCACACAGCTGCAAATGGCCACACAGTGTGAAAGCCCCCGTGAGCGTCACACCGAGTCCTCTTTGCTCAGTGTGGAAGGCAGCTGTGTATAGCAGCGCGTCCTTCTTGCCTCAGTCCCTGTGGGTGTCGTTAAACAGGATGAAAGGCCCGTGACGATCCAAGACACTTGGAGGCTGATCCACAGAGGACTCGGACACACCACGAGAATCTCCCAGAGCGTCATGGCAGTGGAAGACTTCGAGACCATCGACGCAGGCTATTATATTTGCACTGCCCAGAATCTCCGGGGACAGACTACAGTAGCGACCACTGTTGAATTCTCCTGACTGGGAAAATGAAGGACAATGAACTGATGGAGAGCCCGTTTGTGTATGCAACAGGCTCGGGCGTTCCTTCGACTAGTGCTTTGCCAGAGGCTGATGTCAAGTGCCAAACCCCAGCCCCTGCTCGTGAGTAAGACCCAGACATCCCAGCTCGCAGGAGGTCATCCGGTCTAATAATAGAAGTGTTAACTCCTCTGACAGAAAGCATGTCTTTTGATTGCTTACCTACGTATATGCGTTTCTAGTTTTTATACTAAGAAAGCATATATGTAAACAATTCATATAATCATTTCTATTAAATGGGCAAGTTTTTGTAAAAAAAAATTTAAAAACTGGGCTAAGTGCTCATTTTTTTAGGTTGGCAGAACAATTTGTTAGTAATGTTTGGGTTAATACCTAATACTGCACTTGGTCTAACCACAATCCACGAGAATCTAAAAATGTAGTAATATATAGTTCAACTCTATGAACCATGATATGAAGGTCTCCAAAAAAATGATAGAAACTTGCTTTTTATTTAAAGAAAACTGCTGTACTCAGAAGTACTAGTTTTAGATTAGTACATTCAGTAAGATATACAGCATGTGGTTTTAAAAGTTTTATTTTCACTATAAAATAGGTGTACAGAACAAGGAAAATTCAACTTCATTTAGATGTGTTTTTTAGCTTCTTCAAAAATACTCAGACCATATTTGTTCCCATTTTCTTACCTTAAAGAGTAGAAATTGTTAAAACCAGTCAAAAGTTATTTCTCCAAAACATACAGCTTTCAAAAAAAAAAAAGCTTAGCTCAGTTTAGCTCTGCAAGCCAAATTTCAGCCATGGCCAACTTGGTGGATGCACTGGAAACTCCTGGGAAATAGTTCAGGAAATACAATGTCAACTCCTGCGCTGTGAGAAGGGCTAGAACTGGATAACACGTTGGAGAGTGAAGTATACCACAGGTCGCATTGCTTATATTAAATATTCCAGCATTATTTATTTAATCAAGGTAAAAATACACTTTGCATCATTACAAACTGAGCATAATTACAGTTTTTTACACATCCGTCTATTTCGTGACGTGCCAACATTTTGCATCCTATGTGAAACATTTGGTTTGAAGAAAAAAAAACCCTTAAAGTTCTGTTTTGTTTGTTTCCTGTCTTCTCTCCAGTTGTCTCCCATTCTTTGAAGGCATGTTGTACTAGTTGTGTAAGGGTGACTTCCCCGGACACCTAAATGGTATGGAGGAGAGCAGAGAACAGCACAAGATTTACCGAGCGAGGGAATGGATGGCAAATCCAACTTTGGCTAATGACATTGAGAGCAACTGGAAAGGGCGAAGAGATATTTCGGAAGGTGGCAGTGAACCTAGTTCTCATGTATCAGAGCGAACATGGAAGGTTACATACATAATAAACTACTGAAGTTCAGACTTCAGACACAATCACTAAGAATAAAATAAAACATGCATCATGAATATTACTCTGCTACGTAGTGTACAGGTGAATGATGACTCGAACGTCCACCTCTAGTATCCCGAGTGTGTTCTTACTCTAGCGGTCCTGTGCACAGCCGTCGAACGTCAGCAATGCGGATTAGTGAGTTCTGATGCCACGATGCTGACACATGCAGGAGAGGGGGAAATGCCACAGTTCGTCCTCCCTCCTCCCTCAAAGGATTAGAATTGTGGGAGGGAACGGGTGAAGTTTGGAAAACGGAAATGCAGTCGGGAGAACAGTTCTACGATATAAGCCACGTTTTCTACTCGTCAGCTGGCCATTCACCTTCCCAGCGACAGAAGGATCCCTCAGAGGGCACACGGAACCTTAGCACTATCTTCTACTAAATGCTGCATCATTGGTTCACTCAAGGTACTCCTATTCATCAAGAAGCGCTGAATCTACCTGTCTGAGTTCTGCTAGCCAATGACTTGGTCTTTATTCCCGCTAGAGTTTCCCAAACCGTGCACCGTCAGATCCAGGCTGTGGTTTCTTTGGAGAGTGGTTTCAGCACCGTGAGGATGAGCTGGCTCTGGAAAAGCATTTTCCATTATCCTTGTCCCAGAGAGAAATGGGGACGAGGTAGAAGGTTAGCTTTTGTGGCTCCGGCTGGGGGAGGCGGGGTGGAGGGAGGAAGTGAGGATACTGGGAGAAGACAACAGTTGCTACATCAGAGGGCAGCGCAGGTCAAGGTGGACGTGAGGCAGAAGTAATCACTGCTGCCGCCCCTTCTCTCTACATAGAATCTTAGAAAAATTAGGGGTTTGCATTTGCTCATAGCCTGAGAACATGGATCATAGTAAAATGTTTAGGATCATGTGGGAAAGTTAGAAATCTACAGAAAAAATAACCCAGTTTGTTTTAACTGACATGGCTGAACACTGAACGAATGCCAGGATACTTTGGAAGGATACCCCGACTGCCCAGACACAGGACAAGTCAAAGCTCTTCCCGCCCTTCCCTTTGCCCCCGGCGTCAAAGGGCAGAGTGGAGCAGGTGGTACAGAGTCATCATTCAAGCGACTATTGCTCTTTTTTTCTATGGCTTTTTGCAGAAATGCTTACGCTGACTTATCTGACTAGTACATATCCAGAACTTTCGGTACACAACGAAGGAGGCAGCGTCAGACATGGGACACTCTGCCACACCCACTTTTATTCACACAACCCCCAGATAAAAATCACAAGACGGTGCCTGTGACGAAGGACATTATAAAGGTTATAAATCTTTAGCTGAAGAGGCCCCTGAGAGTTTTTTCCCCTTATGCGTACATGAAGAAGGCAATGTTCTTTAAGTGCGTTGTGCGTGTGTCCGTGCAGATTGGTTTCCGAAATCATTGGGGGATGACTCTCCTGGCCAGAGAGTCGCGTGTCCCGCCCCTCCCCCCCCACAGCTCCAGTCTCACAAGAAGCGGATGCCAGGGGTCGAGGCTTTCCAGTTCTGGTGCGGTAATGACACGTCAGCTCACGTGGCTCTTGATCCCACGACCACGGTCAGGGTCAGTGCTGCAAACCTGTGGCAATGCTCTCAGTCTCCCCGCTTCTGGCAGCGTCATCTGGGCGAAACGCTGGGGCTGGGGAAGGAGCCCGAATTCCTTGGGGACTGGAAGGGGATGGCGGGGGACGTGGGGGACCTGTCGGAGCTGCACAGGTCCCCGTTGTGCAGCTTCCACAGCAGCTCCTCGTTCTCCATGGACAGTCGCTTGTTGACTTTCGACTCCTTCTCCAGCCACTCCTGCAGGGTGGCCTGCTCCGTGGTGAGTTGCCTTGGAGACAAAAAAGAGCCAGAAACCACGTATATCCTCGTTTCTAAAACAAATGTACTTGCAGCAAATTTTCCTTACCATTTTAATTTGAGAGTCCAGAAAAACGACCCATTTGGAAAATTAAGAGGCAGTCCTGCAGAGCTACTGGGCACGGGCACTTGGCTTGCTGAGAAACCCATGGCGTGGGAGAACCGCAGCCCGAGAGAGAGCTGCACTTTGGGGCGATCTACAGGGGGCTCAGGGAGGCTCCCACAGGTAATCTGCATGTCTCATGACTGTCCTATGGTCGGGGCTGTTCTCTGTTGGGTCCTGTGATGCTCCTTCTCTGAAAGCATTCTCAGCAACAATAAGCCAGGGGGCGTGGGGGAAGGGCTGGACTGCTTGGGTCTCAGGGTTTAGTCCAGGCCCCCTGTGGTGAAAGCACGAAGCGCTACCATCACATTTTTCCAGCCAGGAACCGGCACCTGTTTCACCACCCTCTCCAACCCCACTTCCAAGGGGCACCTGGGTGACACTAAATGCATGAGAAAGGGAGGAGATCAGAAGAACAGGACCTTTTCTATTTACCTTGAAATTGCAATGTGCTTGTCTATCCGAGCTTTTAATTCCTCATTCTCCTGCTGAAATCGCTTCAGTTTGTCAACCAGGGCCGTGTTGTTGTCCACCTTGGTGTAAATAAGAATGCAAGTGATTATGGACTAAAAATACATGAATGAAGCCCCTCGTTTACTAAGACACCTTCCTGACACGAGTGCACTTTGGAGAGATCTAATTAAGGAAGTTTAATTGTATACTGAAATATCCATACACAGACTCACTGCAACATAGAATCTAAAGCAGAACAGAGCAGGTAGGGGCGACTGAGCTGTTCCAGGTCACACGCTGTAGAAGTCCCCCTCACCCCCCCCCCCCCCGAGAACTGGTGTGCTGCCTGACCAGGGCAACCCCTGGGCTGTGCCTCTCAGGTTCAAGGTGGGAAAACAAAAGCAGCAGCTAGACACAACCCTGCCTTTATCAAGGGCACCAGAGCTGCTTAGGGTCCATTTTGCAAAATATAAAATAAAATTAAAAATCCCCACACTGGATGAACACTCAAAAGGCCAACAATTCGAATTGCTGGCGATGTTCAACATGGCCTTGGACGTGGCCTCCTGGTTCCTCCTCAGCGTGTCCCTCTCAGTGGCCACACAAGGCCGCAGTTCCCAAAGCTCTGCAGGGCACCCGGTGAGGGGACGACAGGCCAGAAAGCCTCCCTCCTCCATGCCACTGAAGGCACTCGGCTCTCTGGCGGGCCTGCCCAGGCTAAAATGTCAGGGAAAACAAATTGATCGGCCATGAGGTTCAAGGATCACCTCCCAGAAGACATTTAATCAGTTCACGTGATGAACAGCGGCTTCCATCGTGGCTCACTTTCTAAAGGGAAGATTTTATTTGCTCAGAAGGCGACCTCACAGCTCTGTTAACTCTAAGTCCGTGTCATCTGCTGTCCTCTACGACTAACCCACTTTGATCATGGCTCTGAGTTGGGATCCTGTTATTCTTCACTGTACTGTCCAGAAAATGCTCAGGATAAGTCAGGTGAAATACCTTTCTGAAAAATGAGACTAGAGTGTGAGGAAAATTGGGCGTGGGAATTTCCAGTAACTATACAGGAATTCCAGGTAAAACATGAGTGGGGGAAACCTGCCGTCAGAGACGGGGCGGCACCTGGCTTTAAAACCGTCTCCCGTGCAGCCCTCACGGTACAGAGGAGGACCCTAGCCTGCTGATGACACGGGGCTGGCTGATGGCAGCAGAGTCGTCATGCTGAAGCTTTCACGCTGAGAAAGCCTCCATGCCTTTCAAGTGTCTCATCTCCCACAAAGACCTGGAGCATGCAAATGAAGAGGGAACCGTGGGGTTCCCTGTCATCATCCCAACCCGTTCTTCCACACCTGCGCAGTGCAGCGCTGCCTGGCATCGGGACAACTCTGCACCATGGCAAGACACAGGAACGTTTAGGAAGCAACAAAAATTACAATGTGTTGGTAATTTTACAGCGGAGCCTGTTCTTACTGCCACGTGACAGTCGGAAAAACTGTGGGGCGTGAAAGCCACGTGGGGCCACAAATCAATATTAACAGGCTCATCCGAGTCGTTGCTGACTGCCAGGCTTCACAGCGCAGAATAACCTTTGGCAGGAACAGGTGAATGTACTAGGTTGGGCCCATTAACCAACCACGGATTCCTTTCCTTGCTTAAAAGTCAGACTTGCCTGGTAATTCAGAGTGCCCATCTAGTCATATGGCAGCTTAGCCCTTACCTCCCTCAGTAGAGGCAGTAGTCTCCAGAAGAAACGCAAACCAGACACCAAAACCCAAATAAACAAAAAAAGCAAACGAAGAGTGACCTATGTTCCCTGTTGTCCGGGGCTGGGCTGGGTGTGAATGAGGCAATGACTCAAACATCAGCCGCTTAGAATTGGGAGAAGAGATGAGCAGGGCGGCGGGCAGAGCCCAGCAGAGCCTGGCAGTGGCTGGGGTCACTCCGGCTGCCTGGCCAGGCCCTCGCCCACCTGACGCGCCTCTGGCTGGAGCAGCTGTGCTCCGGGGCTGGCCTCGGCTCCCATGGAACCCCGGGCCCCTTGCTCCAACACCGAGTTCTAGATACACTTGTCACAGGCTGACATCAGTTCTCTGTCCTGGCGCCGCAAACTGGACTCCATTCGTACTTTCCATAATGCGTGTGATTTGTACAACCGGATTTTAATAAAGCACAGTTCTTTCATCACATTCCAATTCCCAAGAAGCAGGATGAAGAACTTAGACAGCAAGATTAAACTGCTCACAAATCTAACTGTTTGGGGCATACGAAACCTGCCCAGAGTTGGTGATACATTAAAGTAACTGCTTTTCCATTATTTAAAAATTCTTCCAACGCAGGTGAAGCTTCATCGACCACTGAAACGGGAGCCTGATTTGTCTGTTGCGGTTTCCTTATAAGGACCCCATACTGCTTTGCCTGTTCCTTGGGGCGGGGGGGAGTTCCCGAAGGCAGCAATGACTGAGCCTTGAGCAATCACAGAAAAGAAAATGAACCCTCTTTGACCATTCATAAAGTTTTCGAACAGCCTGCAGGAGCAGTTCAAACCAGCCCACAGCTGTAGCGCAGAGCCCAGTGCCTGCCTCACAGACACGGTTTCTCTGGGGAGGCCACGAAGGAAACCCACCAGTTTCTCCATCTTCATCAGCTTCGCGTCCTGCTGATGCAGCTTCTCGTTCTTGATCTCCAGCACAGCTTTCAGGCTCTCTAGCTCCTGCTCCAGATACATGATCTGAGGGTTCTTCTGGAAGAGACGCAGCAGAACATAGCTCTGACTGATCACTAAATACAACCACACAGTTCCTGTTCCTAATGTGAACAATCTTTGATTAGACTTAGACATCAGACAAGGTGGCGAGAAACGTCTCCCTTCTGACAGCAGTTTCAAAGAAAAGAGGAAAAGGAAGGGTTAGGATAACTTGAATCTCTAAGTCACTGGTGATAATGAAATAAAACATTTCATATTTGAAAGCAAGCATTTCATTCATTTATCAGTAACTTAATGTGGAAAAACAGTAGCACCGAATATCTTATTGGACGTAAGAGAAAAACTACCGCTCAACAGTAAAAAACAGAACTCGGACTAGAAATCAGGCCATTCCAAGCCCATTACTGTGTTTGGAGGCAGAAAAGGGAACAATGGTTCTCTTTCACCAAAGTCAGTAGCTGCTCAGGAACGAGAAGACATCACGTACGTAGGGGGGTCTGGAAAACAACCGAAATGACGACAATGTCCTGCGCCTTTGGGATTTTTATTATGATGGGACTGTGTTGGCCGGGCCACCCTCCTAGGGTAGCTGTAACACCCTAACCTTTCATTGTGTGACATCCCAACACCTACACGGCATAAAGCACAAGCACCACTGAAAGTCTATCAAAAGTAAACACTACGTAAGGGCAGCACAACTCCAGGGTGGATTCCCCCACTCCTTGCTTTATTGTGGAAATTCAAGTGAAATGTCCAGAGTGTATGATGCAAACAGACAGCAGAAGACCTACTGATCAGATGTTCAACGAGAGAATTTCTGAGACAAGAATCAGTGGCTTAGATCATCAAAACTACCCTCCTGGGCCAATGCTCTGGGCCGATCCTTAGGGAGAATTGGAGAGTGGGCCCTTGAGGACGATTTCATCACACCCCTCACCTCACAGAAGGAGAGACAAGTGCCACAGCTCAAAGGCCGGGCTCAGGGAACGCACTGGAGCCAGGGAGCGCTGGGGCAGCGACCTGAACCCCAGGGTTCTCCCGGACATGTCCTGCATTTCATATGCTGCTATCCTTTTACATGTGGCTTTTTTAAACCCTCAGGATAGCAGATCCTATCTTGTTTTCTTAAAAAAGAAACAGCTTCCCTGATTCTTTCAATTTTTAAAACCACAGCACTGGAAGCATGGTAACTCCTTCCCACACTGCCCTGCCCCTGCCCCCCCACCCCTGGCCACTCTCCCACTCTCCGAGGTGTCCTCTTCCCCACACCCTCGCAGGCCCGGCCAGAGCGGGGCGGCAGGGACATTCCTGCTTCCCTCAGGCTGTGTCCTCAGTTTTTCAAAAGCCTCTCCCTTCCCAGGAAGCTCTTGAAAATCTATAACCCAAACCATTAGGAAGGTTTACCTCCTGCAGGTTAAGGCTAGATTTGTTTTTGAAGCCACTCTTTTTTCCAAGAATCTTCCAGAATAAATAGCTTTGAAGTGCCATGGAGTATGACTTCATCTAAGTGTAGTGAGATGTCTCGGGGGTCTCCCGGCGACCGTCAGCGGAAGAGCTCACTGGGAGACCCCACGCAGGTGCTTCGTGAGCTGGCAACAGATGTTAAGTGGCAAAAAAGCCTCGCTTCCGCTGGCTCAGGGCACCGAGGTGTGGAATGGTTAAGTACTCAACGCATAAGCAGGAAGGTTTTTTTCTCAGACAAAGGGGTGGGGCAGGGGAAGAAGGATGCGAGTTAGAAGAGAACATTGAGCTTCCAAGAGAAATCTGTACTTTTGAAAAGTGAGGAACGATCCACACAATGAAATGCTGTTCAGCCAAAAGAGAGGCACGAAGCACCTATACATGCTACAATGCATGTGAACGTCGCTAAATGGAGGAGGCCAGACCCAAAAAGCCGCCCGTGCACGATTCCATATGTAGGCAGTGTTCGAGAGACGCAAACCCACAGACACGGATGGTAGTCTGGGGGCTGTCCAGGGCTGGGGCTTTGTGCGGAACAGGGGTGGCTGCGCGAGTGCAGGGTTCTTTGGAGCGACAGAAACGTTCTGGGGTTAGATCCTGGCGACCAACCCGCAGCTTTGCCCATCTACTGAAGACCACTGACTTACACATTTAAGAAGGTATCTCAACAGAGCGAAAAAAAGTGAAGACTCCAATAGTTTTCTTGTCTTCCTATAGCTATTAGATTAGACCACTTGCAATGTATATTGGGTTTCAGCTGCACGTCAGTTTCTAGGATTTAAAAAAGACACCACCAAACAAAGAAGCCGTTCAACACAGTTTGAGGAGCACACCACCGCAAGGATGAAAGGGATTCCGAGTGCAGGCCGTTTCTCCAGCCGCTGCACACTAGTTAGTCCGCTTCCCAAAGTAGCCGCGGAGGAGGAGAGCTCAGCAGTGATGGAGGGTCAGGCACAACTTACTGAATTCGCTTTCTCTCTTGAGATTCTTTTCTGTTCTTCCGACTTCAGCTTTTCATTCAAAGCCTCATTTTCACTCTTCAGATCACTGATTTGTTTCTAAAACACACAAAAGTGAAATGTGGAACATAAGTCAACAAGCAGACACCAGACACATAGGAAAATGTGCACACAGAAACATGCCCAAACTGTACAAACCTCACACCTCACGACCAGTGATTTTTTTTTTCTCTTGGGATTGAGATTTACCCACCTCTAGGGATTCCTGCTTCTCAGAAAGCAAATCCTCAAGTGACTTCTTTTCTAATTCATGGCTTTTCTTGATTTCTGGAAAAGAAGTGGTATTTTTTAACATCCTATGAGATCACTGTATTCTGTTGTTAAAGCACAGAGATGTAATTGTTGATGATGAAGCGATAGGACTGTTAATTTTTTATTTGTATGATGCTTTTATTCAAACTCAGCTGCTCTCAGACTCGCCCTGTGAGGTGAGTAAGGCACACACATCCCCACTTTATTACTGCGAACACAAAGGCCCACGGAGGCCAAGAGCAGGTAGGGAAGACGGGGCAGACCTCCAGGGGGCGGCCTCACCCCCTGGCCTGCAGACGCCCAGTCTGGAGCTCCTGTGCTCCCCATTTGCATTTCATGAATGCATGTTTCAAACAGAAATCTAAACATAAACCCATTTCTCGCAGGAAGGAAGAAAAACACTGTTTACGAAATGTCTGCCCTCGGCCAGTCCCTTTTACGTGTTGTCATCTTGGACTTCACGCCACAAACTCTGTTTTCCGATGGGAAAGGCCCTGCCCGGGGCTGCACAACCAGCCCCTGCCCCACCCCCGTCCACAGGCTTCTCCGTGGGACACAATGGGTTTAGTGTAGCGATTCCAGCTCCAGGGCCAACTATGTGCTGCAAGAAATGGCTTCTTATTCTTTTCCTTCGACGTCCACCCTTTCAATCGTGATGACGTCATAAAAATGAGTCTGTCTTTATGCGACAAGCGCCGTCTTGTTCTTTACAGCAGTGTTGGTTTGGTGTGTGCGTGTGTTGGTGAGCAAGGCTGCTTAGTAGGGATCCCATGCCCCGGCCAAGGTACAAACCGGCACCCCTGCTTCCCAGAACCTACGGTGGTGGAGCACGACTTTCCTAAAAGGCCTTCATTAAAATTTTGCCTACTTCCTAATGTGCTGTCATTTGTAACAAACTGTTACTTGCATCCTTAGGGGAAAGGACACCGGCCGACAATGAACAATGCAGAAAGAAACCAAAACACTCCACACTGAATGCCACGGGGTGTTCTCTGGAGGGGGAAGCTATGAATCATTTCCCTTTTAAAACACATCATGCTGTTCCATCAGATCTCATTCCATTTAAATGGGAAAAAGCATTCTTGCCTGAAAGGGAGGTTTCATAGACCTTCTTCAGTAATTGTATTTCATCTGAGTGGCTAGCTTCAATTTCCAACTTCGAGGTTTCATGGGCAGCTTTTAAGTTGTCAAACTGTAAGGAAAAAAAACACACAATAAAACAACAGTTTACCAGCAAAACCCAAAGCCCTAAGTTGAACAGTAAGCAGCAACATCAGGAAACTTGACATCCAAGCTTGCTTTCAAGTTGAAGGTCTACCACATGCAAACCAACCCCACATGCATCTGCCACTCCCAGGTCTGCACTCCGTCCCCACTCAGGATCACCAGCACCCAGCTCTCCAGGGCCCGCTGGTGGCAACGGCGGAGGCCGTCACAAGGAGTGAGGACGTGTTTCCTGGGGACGGGACCCAGAGGCTCTGCACCTGCCAGGCTGGCCTACGTGTCTTCAGTCCCTAACACACGGCATGAGGAGGCACTCTAAAAATTCGCTAAGTGAAAAACCCATCTTAAAAGGGAACATGGAAATGAAAAGAGCAGCTAATAGTATATTATTATTAAGTGAAAAAATAGGGGTTATTACATAAGTACCATTTTGACCAAGAAGAAGAAATTCACACCAATGGTTCAGCAGCACATCATCAGGATGCGCGCAAAGGGATTATTTCTAGGCAATAAGAAAACGGGTTGTTTTTAATTTTATCTTTTGCCTTCCTTTTTGCTCAACACTGGTACACTGCTGTAATCACAAGAAAAAAATAAATAAACAACCCTTGTCATTTTTTTAAGTAAAAGGCAAAGTTCTTCAAGGGATGTTCAACAAAGAGAAGTTCACAAAAGGAAGTGGATCATCAAAGAGTAACTAAAATGGAAATAAACAGCCCAGAACAGGCTCAGGCCCCCAAAGCACAGACCTGCTCCTGCAGCTGAGTCTTGTACTTCTCTGCTTCTTCAATATAAATGTTCTGGAGCTTCTCACACTCCTCGGTGTAGAACTCCTTAAGCCGATTCTCTAGCTCTGTTAGATCGGTCTGGTGCTGCTGGTTCAGCTTCTGGACAAACCCTTCATAAGCTATTTGCAACTCACCCCTGGCTTTTTCTAATTTCTCACAGGTGGTTGAAGCGGTGACTGAAAATGGATCAAAAAGGAAAAGATCACATTTGATTTGTTAAATGTCCTAAATTCCTAACATTCACACATAGCTGTGATGTCTCAGTTCTTTGATGATCAAACCTAATAGTACAATAAAAAAACAAAAAAGGAACAAGGGGAAATGGGTCCTGGCAGCAAAACACACCACAAGGCTCTCTCTAGCAAGCAGTACGAGAAGTACTTGAGAACAAGAGTCAGGTTCCCAAGCCAAGGTAACCCTTTCAAGTGGTGACCAATCAGTGCAGGAGCTATACAGAGAGGAGACTCTGATTGGCCAGGTGTCTCTAGGGACAGCCAACCAGTAAGAAGCTGCTAAGACACAAAGGAACAGGGAAGATCAGAGAGAAGCAGCACATGGGTTAACCTTGTACTTAATTTGAGCGGATTTCAATTTATTTCAAAAAATATAACAATTTTTTAAAAACTCAGAATATTAGACTATACTGAAAATGAATCACCAGAGCATAAAAATTTCAGGAAAAACACATTTTAAAAGCTACATAATATGATATAGATATCATCATCATAATATATTGAAAAGTTACCATATAAAAAATCATAATATATTGAAAGGTTACCATATTAAAAAGGCCAAGTAATTTGACACACACTATTAAAATAAAATCAGACCACTCTTCACCACTACCCAAACCAGAGTTGCCAGCGCTACACAGCAGAACTCTCTCACACACACACACTCCCATGTTCCATCCCAAGCCCTGAAAGATCTCTATTGTTTCTCAGGAAGGTTGACTTTGGACTTTCCCAGCCTCTTTGCACTGATGTTCAATACAGGGAGGTGGGATGACATAAAATGGGGACTGGTGAGTCTGTGAAAGTAGTTCCTACCTCTCTTTCAGTGAGGAGTATGTATTTTAGGAGTTTTGGAAGGAACCAGATGGTTTCAGGGTAGAGGAAAGGAAAGTTTAGGCCGATGATGATTCTACCCACGTACTGTGGAATGGGCTGGCTCCTGGGATGAATCCAGGCTGTGACACAGGCTTGCTGTCTTGGGAATGTGCCACATGGCAGTAGAAGAACCAGCCACTCTCCCATATCAGTATTGCTTCAGAGGTAAAAGGGCCATGTTGCAGTAATGACAAAACCAGTGTCTGCTACAGAGAACCCTTACAATTCAAGCAAACTCACAAGCATTTACTGACGGGGAAAGGAACTCACGGTAGAAACAAAAATGACTACTCGATGACTGGCACCACACGGGGCTCCCTATGCGTTAGCTCGTCCAGGCCCCGCAGGAGTCCCGGGGGGACTGTCTCTCTAAGTGCAAATACACACAGGGAAGCCACCAGAGGCGACAAACAGCTTGCTCATGGGCCCGTAGCCAGGAAGTGATAGAAGACCAGAATGCAGCGAGAGGTTCGGAATCTGACTGTCCGTGTTCCTCCCACCCCAACCAGCTGCCCCTTGTGCCAGGAGCTGAGACCTGAGATGGAGCCTCTCCTTGGGAGGCTCCCTGTCTAACCGAGGAGACAACGCACACGGACTGGGAGCGGGACACTGGGCAGCACCGCAGGGCCCAGCGAAGGGCGCTCAAGCTGGTTGACATCCAACTAGGGCGATCTAGACGGTTCGGTCAGCAGATTTTTTAAAATAACATTAAAAAACTTTTTTGGAAAAAGTATACATAACAAAATGTAGTATTTTAATCATTCTTAAGTGTGCAGTTCTGTGCCACTAATTTAATTCACACTGTGGTGAAACCATCACTGCTACCCATCTCCAGAACCTTCCCGCAAACTGAAACTCCCAACCAATGAAACGATCAGCCCTCACTGCCCCTTCCCCTCAGCACAGACAGCCACCATCCCACGTTCTGTCTCCATGCACGTGACTGCTCTACGTTATGTCGTGTACGAGGAACAGTGTAATATTTGTCCACCTGTGACTGGCCTACTTCCCTTACCATAGTGTCTTCAGTGTTCAGGTGCCAGAGTTTCCTGACCTGTTTGGAGCTGGGTGACAGTCTCCTGTGGGTATGGGTCATTTTGCTTGTCCTGCCATCCCTCTGTGGACACGGGCATTGCTTCCGTCTGCTGGCCACTGCGCTGCTATGCATGTAGGGGAAGGCCCAAAGGGCAGAGGGAGGCCAGGCTGCAGAGGCCATTGCATGGAACCTCACTGACAAGTCAGTCCTTTGGGATGGAACTCTGGGAATTATTTTTTTTCTTTAAAACAATTTCGTAAAAGATGACTACATCGGTCACCACAGAACACCTTCTTCACATTCACTTTTCCTTTTGTGGCACTGAGTACTTATCAAGGGAGAAAAAAAGGACTCAAGGAGGCCAGTGTGAGTCAAACGAGCCCACACAACCTTCAGTTCTGCCACCTCGCTCTGCAACGTGCATGAGCGAGACGCCGGGCCGCAGGCCTCTGTGTGTGCGCCCTCTGTTAGGACTCCGCGGGGAAGCAGGCCGCAGAAAAGTATTTCGCAAGCAGTCCATAAGGGTATCAAACAGCTTTCTAGTCAGAAAAAAAAAATGCTGCTTTCACACACTGTTTGCTTAATTCCCTTGGAAGTCCAGATATCAGGAGGACAAAGAAAAAAGAAAAGAAAAAAGGAATGACATGATCCCAGCCCATCCAAATGCACGGATCAGAACTGGAGATGTGTAAGTGCACAAAAACGTGGAAGCTGGCCACCGTGAGCGGGGTGAAGGGAGGACAGACACACAGATGGGAGGGGAGGGCCAGATGGGGAGCGGGTGCTTTACTGCCGCTGGAACGAGCCCAGTGTGCAGGCCAGCCCCAGCGGTGACATCAGACTGCAGCCATGCGGGGGCCTCTGCCCTGTTTGCCACCCTGCTGCTGCGCAGAGAGCAGCTGGGCCGAAGGGGCCACTCGCACAGAGGGCTTTACTTGGAATGAAGTGGCTCCGGAGGAAATATTTATTTGGCATAAAGGCTAATGAAATACTTTTTTATAGGACACACATGAACATTTCTCAAGGGCCCTCAGAGTGTTCCTGTCAGCTGGACGCACTCTGTGGGGGGTGAGGGGGGCGTCACCCCATGTTTCTATCATGGACTTTCCCTTGCACTTGCCACAGTTTAGGAGAGATTTCTAACGTCACTTCTGCTCCTCGCTCTCGCTCTCCGTCTCACCTCTTCCTCTCCAGAGTCCCGCTCGCTTTCAGTCAATCAGTCAGACACCCGACAAAGCCAAAACCAAGCGTAAAATCTTTCCGAATTTCGACTCAGTAATAAGCAAGGAGTTTTCCCCTGCTGTTAGGTGACACTGTTTTCAAGAAGTTACTGCATAAATACAAAGTCCACCCAGTACAAAGTCCTTCTGTTCCGGCTTTTGAAATCATTCCATTCGGCGATTTTTGGAAGCCGGTCTGACTAAGGGCACCCAAAGACGGCTGTCTGTACGAGTGAGGGACTGCGGCTCCTGCACACACGCTGGGAAAGCCCTCTCCTGCGGTCTGTCTTAAAGTGAGAGATACGGTGTTCAGGGAGAAAAAAAGGAGCCCACTCATTTGCAAGATTAGCCCTAAAACACAAGGCCACGTTATAGATTAGAAACCAACACCTCCCCTCTGGGGTAACCCAGGCCTGAGAGTTCCAGGCCAGCAACTAAAGAGGAAAAACCTAGGGACACTCCCCGACAGCCTGAAACATCGACACGTGAAGAAGGAACAGAGATTTCAGAAGAAGTGGTGGAATGCTTGATCCTTTTCCTTTTCAAATAACTCCTTGGGAGTTATTTATCTAGCTTTAAAGGCCAATGGCAGAGTCAAATATAACCCCTGAAAAACAGAACTGGAAAAACAGACTTGGATTTATCCCAGGTCCTTTAGCAGTAATCCCCAAGGAGAGGAAATGGAGCTATTACCTAATTGGTCCTGGCAGGCTTTCTCGAGAGTGGGAGGTCAGGTTTTCATTATTTCCATCTTGTAGAGACGAACGTCCCTGTGGTGGCTGATAAATGCACTGTCTGCTGAGAAAGCCATTAGATGGCCATGGTCCTACACTGCTAGTATTCTTTAGAAATAATACAGAAATTTCTTAATTTTTATATCCGAGTAGCATGCCTCCCCATGAGACCACCACAAATATTTTCATTGTTGAGAATATAAATAAATGTCTTAATAGAAAAGAGCTAGAAGTCTTAGATTCTAGTGTCAGCCCCACCCTTTACCTGAACATACTACTGAAGCTTTCTAAGCCTGCGTCTCCTCATTTTTTTAATGAAGAGAATATTTTATTGCCTTCCTTGTGGGATTCCATAAAATAATGCACGCAAAGTACTTGGCCCAGTGCCTAACCGGAGTCAGCGTGCAATAAATGTTGCTGTTATTATTAGTAGCCTTGCAAAAAGTCTACCAGTTCAAATGTCTGAAGAGTCCTGAGAGACATGCTTGGGACCCCATGACAGGATGTGAGAGTCAAAAAGACACACTGCTTGTCAAGTACTCAAAGCACACACAAACACACACACACACACACACAATTGGGCGCTATAGCATGCATCACATCAAATCTTCACTTTCCACCACCATTGTTCTTGACATTGCATGCACTAGAATGCTCCCAACTTCTGGGTGGTTTTATCTAACTTGGACAGAAAATATAAAAAAGAAAAGGAAAAATAAAACCGGGGAGGTGAGGTCACACAGAAAATCCTGCAAATTGTTGTGATGCTGTATAAGAGACTGTGACACAGAGAAAAGACAAGCAGGAAAAGAAGATGACTTCATCTCCCAACTGTACACACCCACGTGCCTTAGATGCACCCCCCAGGCCAGCTGGGGGTGCCAGCCCTCCTTGAGCAGAGAACCCCCTGCCCTGCCCCATCTGTGAGGGGGACCAGCGCCTGTGGCCAGCTCCGCTGGCCTGCTCTGGGTCCCTCGCTCAACCTCTCTCTGGCCACCTGGGAAGTCAGACACCTGCTTTCAGTTCTGGTCCATTTCACTCTTTTCTTCAATAGTATGCAGTCTTAGGGCAAACATAGTTTGGTGTTATTTAAACTTTTAACTGTGGAATAATTTCAGATTTACAGAAAAGATACAAGGAGAGTACAGAGAGTTCGTGCATGCTCTTCCCCTATCTTCCCCAAATAGTAACATCTTACACAACGTTGATCTTACTTCTCCTGTACCCCTGCCCTAGGATCATGCATGGAGATGCTACCTTCTACCCTAGTAGAGTGAACATTTCTCAACACTTCCAGAGCCAGTGACTATGTTGGTTACTCTCTTAAGCGGAATTTTAGTGTTTAAATTTGGAAACAGAAGTGTAACTGGATGAAGTAACCAAGAAGCTATTTTTAAGAAGTAAATTGCTACTTTGTGGAGAGGCAGTAGCCTACACAAAGAAGGACAAGGAAAGGGTAGGGACCTAGAGAATGTGACGACCGTCATTTCCAACTTCCTGCAGGCCAGTTTCCTGGTATGCAAGGTGGGAACAGATACCCCTGCTCCACTCCCCTTACAGTTCGGTGAGGATAAAGTGAAAAGGTCTCATACGTGTAGAACGAGTCTTCACAGACTGTCTATGGAATGGCCATCCACTCCTAAGAGCCCAGCTTTTGCGTCCCAAAAGGTAATACTTTCTCAGGCAACCAAGAAATTTGCAGACCTGTGGTAGAAAAAGGTCTTTGACTACATTTCAAAATTAGTTACAAAAGGCTTTCTGATTGCCTTTGGGAATTTTATGAATTGACAGGAAGTGATTTCAAAACTTTTCACCGACCATAACTTTCTAGAAATTTACTTCTACAAAATGACTACACTACCAAACGAATTCTCCTGTAAATAACAGCACCTAACCTAAACTCAGTTCATCCTTTACAAACTGCCCTCACATTTATTATTACAAGTCATATGACAATAAGTCATATGATAATCAACAGAGCTAAAAGGAAAAATAAACAGCAATAGGAAAATAGTTGGTGACTTTAATACCGCACTCTCAACCACGGATAGATCATCCAGAGAACCAGCAAGGAAACGGCAGATTTGAACGATCTGGCAGACATAATGAAACATCCCATCCAACAGCGGCAGAGTACACATTCTTACGTACACATGGAACATTTTCTAGGATAGACCATATGTTGGGTTGAAAAACTATTCACAGCAAATTCAAGAAGACTGAAATCACACCAAGGAGCTTCTCTGGCCACAACAGCCAGAAACTAGAAATTAATAACACGAAGAAAACGGGAAAACTCACGAACACATGAACTTGACCCTCTCCTGAAGAACCAATGGCTCAAAAGAGAAATTAAAGGGGAAATAAGAAAGTTTCTTGAGACAGACAAAAACAGAAATACCAGAACTTATGGGATGCAGCAAAAGCATTTCTAAGAGGGAAGTTCATAGCAATAAAGATCCCAAATAAAACCCCTAATTCTATACCTTAAGGAACTAGAAAGTGAGCGCAAAGTTAGCAGAAGGATCTATTTTCAGTTAATAACATAGGTATTGTATCAAATCTAATGTTACTAGAGAGGGAACTGAAGTGGCCGAACTGGGTCTTCGGCTCAGTCTGCTCAGCCTTCTTCAAAGCAGGTTCCGAACCTGGATGTTGGATCAGCTCTTTTCTCAACTTGAGATCAGTCAGAGAAAAGTTAATTCCTACAGACAGTGGATGCCTCAGGGTGTTAGGGCTTGACTCTCTTGTGAAAGCTAGAAAGACTGCAAGATGAGGCAGGTAACAAGGATCTTCCCCTCCCTCCTGCTCCCCCATACTGATTGGTCCCCACAAAGAAGGGGAGATGAGGATCCGGCCTAAGCAGTAGATCTTAGAACAGAGGTGGCAGCTGCTTCTCCTCCAGTGCAAGGCTTCGTGTCTCTCAGCTTCCTCCCCGGCCAACACAGACGTGCGCATAATCACAACAGCAACCACTCCCCGCACCTGCGAACACATTTGGGCTTGAAAGTGTGTTGGACACAAAGGCCTGGCTAAGTAACCGACATGGTGCCCGAGCCTCAGGCCTCAGGGAAATGAGTGAAGACTTTAAGGAAATCACACTTCAATCAAAAGGATACATTTAATGTTAAGAAAAAGTGATTTTGATTCATTCTTAGAGTGCAAGATTCAAAGGGTAAATGTTGACATGCATAAAATTTGGAAGCTGGTGTAGAGGAATGGACTCAGTTCAGTTAAAGCTAACTGGTTATTATTGACACTCTGTGTTTCTCGATTCTCACGTACTTTTTCGAACAAAGTAAAGTGTGTTCTGGATGCAGCTAGTGTGGCGTCGAGTGCAGGTCAAGGCGCGCCTACGTCAGGATCACCTGTCTGATCATTAAAAGCAGACTCCTGGACTCCATTCCAAGCCACCTGAGTCAGAACCAGGAATCTGCATTTTTAACCAGCTGTATTTTATTATGCAATGAAGTTTGAGAACCACCGTTCTAGACAAACAGCATGCAACTCAGAAAAAACTGAACATATCGAAACCAGACAAGGACAAGTTAGGACCAGGAAAAAGATTCAGTGGGCTTTCTGAATGGTTACCCTCGGCAATATCATGCATCTGTACAGGTAAGAGAGTACAGCCTTTTGCTTATAAATACAGCCAGCCCAACTCCACATTTAGGAGAGACCGACATGGACAGGGAAAAAAAAATGAGCTAAGTCTGAGGTATCAACTCCATCCGCAATCATCTCATGAGTAAAGGATTACTTTTTCACATGCAGTTGGTTTTCATGATATTAATGGCTGTTTCATTAAAGCCAGCTTCAAAAAATCACTTCTGCAGTTCTGCAACTCACAAGTCATGTAAAGGGCTTTAAAACTACTTTGATGACACAGCCTTGGAAAAAGCACAACTGAACGGAGGGAGAACTGACACATTCCGCGAGGTGTGAGGCAGCCGCGTGCCCAGAGACGCCGGTGGAGGGGGGTTAGACAATGTATGTGCGCTGCCTTTGGCAGAGCCAGGCTACCTCTTCCCAGCAGGTAATGACAGACATATTTTAATCTAACAAGACTTCTTGGACTCTCGACTCACATAAAAAAGATCCCAAAACTCGTCACTAGTGCAAACTAATGTTTATATAAAACGATTTTCCAACTGTTCCAATAGCTTCTCCATGCTTTCCTTTGTGATTAATAGGAGTGTGATAGTCTAGTCATTCTGGGATCCCGTCCAGGGGCTGAGCTTTTCTAATTTATTGACCTCTGGAAAGTTACTTAAACTTTAAGCTTCAATTTCTTTTCTTTGTTTTTAATAAAATGCAAACCAGTAGACTGAAGAGCTGAACAACCGACGTTAGGAAAGAGTAGGGACTCAATAAATGTTAACGCTTCCCCCAGCTCAGAATTTTTATACAGGCAGGGAGGGAAAAACCAACTAGTATTTTGTATCATTATGATGTTAATTCCAAGAATTGTTAGTGATTTAAGGGTTAAAAATCTTATTTGTATCATAAAACATGAACAATCAAGGCCAATATATAAAAAGACATGATTTGGCGATTAATTGTGATGGCTCAAAATAATCTGGAAATAGGGAAGTCTTTTTGTCATTAATTTAGATGGCAAATGTGATTCCAATGATTAACATTAATAAAAAATAGGAACCCCAAGTATCATAATTACAGTTCCCTGTTGCACCAGCATGACTCTGTAAGGAGGAAGAATAACCGAGTTACTTCCTTTCTCAGAGGCGATGTGTTTGCTGTGAGGTAGACCAGTCAACCGAAACTGACCTGTAATCGATTCCAAGGGCCACTACTTCCAACATGACCTGATTACCTGGGATTGTCTGACATAAAGTAAAATGTTTCTAAGAGGATTATAGTTTACCTTAGTTTATTATTCATTCCTAAAAGCAGGGACATTATTTTTAAACAGTTTATAGGAAAACATTTGTGCACAAAACCCACCAGATATTGGCATATTACAAGGGTAAAACCAGTTCTCTCTAGCAACTGTCCTTCACGAGTAAAACCATTCATTCACTGAGTACTGAGTGCCAGGCACAAGGCACTAGCTACGGAGCCACAAGGCAGAGGAGACACTGGCCTTGCCCTTGAAGAGCTCATGGTTCTGGACTGTGAGAAGAGGACTATAAGAATATAAGAACAACTGGAGGGCATAGTAGAAGGTACAATTAATCAACCTGCTTGAAAGATTTGGGCCAAACTCAATTGAAGACAAGATATTTTAGGTAGGATTTGAAAAATGAGTAATGAGAAGGGATTTGAGAGGCAAAGTTAGTGGAAAGAGGAGAGCGCATTTCAGGCAACAAGGGTAACATGTGCCCAAGGCATGCAGAGTAGGTACAGATGAACCTAAGGCAGGGCCCTGGGAGGAGAAAGCCAGTGAGAAGAAAGGGAAATGAACGTGCAGGCATCATGAAGTTGGACGGGAAGGTTACGGTCACATCTTACATGGTGGCTCCAGGATGTTCGGACTTTTTCCCAAAGTCAAATTGGAGTCATTTGCGTTTGTTAAAAACATCCGGCAGAGGACACGCGTGAGATCGACTGTAAGGAGAGTCCCGGCAGCACGTGGACAGGAGAGAAGCGAGCCCAGAGACAAGGTGACCTGTTAGGTGACCACTGTGAGGGGTTCCGGGTCAGAAATAATGGCACTCGTGTCAGAGCAGCAGCAGCCGGGACACTAAGGAGCGATGGGTCTGAGCCGATGGAGAACACGGACTGGCGTCTTGTGGAGGGTGGAGGGAAAGGAATCTGACCTCAGCCGTTGGCTCGGGGGGTAAGTCAATAAAAGTGCCACCGCAGAAGAGGACGAATAGACTCTGAGGACTAGGTTGGAATGAGGAGACACAGCTGCGGGCAGGGGAAGCGAGGAGCTGGGGAGTCAGGAAGGTGTGAGCACCCAGCACTGCCTCTCCTGGAGGCAGCTCCCCGCTGCTGGGGACGCCAGACCAGTACACTGGGAAGTCATCACCTTGCAGGCCGCAGCGGAGGCCATGGGGAGGGCAGGGAAAACAGCTGACGATGAAGCCCTCTCTACGCTGCAACACTGTTTGAGGGGTCAGCGAAACGATGTTACATCCACAGACTTTCCCGTCGTCATTTAATGGGACCACAGTGACTATGACCATGAGGCCAAATGGGAAGGTGCCCGCCATCCATCAACGAGAGCAGAGTATATGTAAAATACCATGGATGGCTTACAAAAACACTGTGCTGGGTGAAATCAGCCAGATACAGAAAGAACATGCTGTATGCTCCCATTGATACGAAATTCTATAACAGACAGACCTAACCTATGGTGACAGCACGTGGGTCAGTGTTTGCTTCTGTGGGTGGAGGGGTCTGCTGGAAAGGGGGGTGAGGGGAGTCCCTGGGATGAGAGACATATTCTGTACCATAAGGAAGTTGTTGGTTATGGTCGGGTGGGTGTTTGTCAAAACTGATGGAAGTATAATCATTCCATGGTATGTAAATCAGACCTTAAAAAAATATCAACAGTACAAACTTGTAGGTATTCATACAAATCAAGAAGAATATATAAAAATAAGCGTATGTCAGGATAGTGGAGCTATGAGCTCTTCTCACTTGAAAATTTTAATTTCCATACACTGGTTTTCAATAAAAAGAAAATTTAAAGCCTTGAATGCCCATACATGTTTATCAGGTACCCATAAAATAGAAAGCATATTATACATTTGTTTCATAGGAGTCAGGAACAAATCTCTGCAATTAAGGAGTTTACTATCCGAAGGCAACAGAAACACGAGATACAACAAATACATGGACGTGAAGTACCGAGGGCTCGCTGGAGCGAAGGGAGCCTCTCAGTTTGTTCTAAGACAGCCGACAGGGGGGTTGGAAGAGCGTTTGCAGAAGCAGATGGAAAGCCAGCCCACGAAGAGGCCGTGGCTCACACCGCAGAGGCACGCAGGCTGCACGGGAGGTGAGCGGGGCTCGTCTGGGCGTGCAGGACACTCGCTGGGGTAACGCGTGCCAGGACAATGGGCAAGTCAGTCGACAGAGGGGACAAGGGAGGTTCTGAGGGTTAGTAGTGCAGACTGCAACTGGGGGTCAGTGCTCCTGAGTTTGTGAGTTGTTCTTTAATCTTTGCAGTTCTTACTGGGGCGGGACCCTTTCCTCAACTTTAAAGGAGAAGGCAAACATGAATTACCCAATGGGAGAGGGATGCTAACGGCCTCCGCTTTATTTCGGAGGGAAAAGGTTGACACGTGATGGTGACAGCGAGTTCCCCATGATGGACCAGGCACCAGGAGAGTCGCTTCGCAAAAGTGCCATTTAATTCAAGCTCCCCAACAACCCAGCAAAACACATATGAACGTCACATGACCAGTGAGGAAACTACTCAAAGACGTTAGGCAACTCGTAACTAGATGCGGGTGGACAAAGCCCAGGCTATGCTTCCACAGCCCAAGCACGTCACTGTGTCGGGTTGGACTCGGTCACGTCTCACTTCCTCGTGAGTGTGGAAAGGAAGAACAGCCTGTCTTGCGGGATGTCTACAAACATTTTGTCTAATTAATATTCCTTTCCGCAGTATAGTGTATCATCTCACAAAACAGCTGATGTGGCTCATCACTGCACAGCTGTAAACTGCACACATCTTAACACCCACTCCACATTTAGCTACAGTTAACCCTTGGTGCTAGATGCTGTACAAGGCATCACCTCGTGTAATCCTCATGGCCACCCTCGAGGCAGACACTGAAGACAGCTCTCCCAAGGAGTGCAATGCGACTTGCCCCAGGTCTCCTCGCTACCGAAAATTTGAGCTTGGACCGTGTGACGACAGCCTAACCACTTTGCCCTTCTACCTCCAGTTTTAAAACTGAGTTTTCATCTTTGCCACGTGAACCTGACTTCTTCTCAGTCTGTGCTACCATCAGTCAGCCTGGCAGCTTCGAGAGCGTTCTTCCTGCACCATTCCACCAGAAGAACTATTTACAGGCTTCTATTCTGTCCCCTCACAGAATCAAAACCCTTCCCAAGATGCTTTGCGTGGTCACTTGAGCAATTCCACCTGATTCAGTAGCAGCGGATGGCAGTCTCTGAGGTAGCCTTGGGTGACCGAGAGATAGGGACGGCCAACCCCTGCGTCCCGACTCTGATAACAGCCGTAAAGGACACCAGAGCACACCCTCCTTATCGTGGACGGAAAGCTGAGAGCGGGCACGCACTGTGACGGCTATTTCCTGTCGGGCTGCGTGGCTGCCTGGAGGTGTTGAGTACCTGGGTCCCAATTCAAATCACTGAATTGGGCGATCCACCCCGAGGTAAGAAGAGGATGCCCCATTCAAGCGGAGTGAATGGGGGCAGTGTTCCGCTTGGTGTGTCTGCCTCGTCTTGGGGAGAAGCTGAAACGTGAGCCAGCAGGAGGCCCAGCCCCACCTCTCCTGGGCTATAATGAACTCTGAGCTCCCCCAAACAGGCCCTTGCCTGATCTCCTAACGCTACATCCAACAAATTACTCAAGGCACAGAGAAAAGCGAATGAAGTTGGTCATTTGGATAATCAAGAGGGCAGAAGTTCTTGTTAAGTAATATGGCAGAGAGCCTTAAAAGTCTCGGGGAGCAGTTTCTCAGCTGCGCTTTTCTTGAATCGTTTCCCTAGAACTCTCAAGTCGTTGGGGGTCCTGAAGTTCCTTCTGTCCTAAAGTGGCTTTTCCTTACAGAGTCCTTCATTTCCAGGGCCCCGAATGAGGTCGGGAGAAGAGGAAGCCCTGGCTAGCTGGGCTCCTAAGAATCTGGGGGGTTCGCCAGGAGTTTGGCGCTGCCCCGCACTGAGAGGTGGGAAGAGAAGAAACACAGAGAGAAGTCTTGACCTCACACGTACAGCTATTTGATCTTCGTCCTGGGGAAGAAAGGGTGTCTGTGTCTAGCACATGATGCTGACAATGCTTCAACTCTGCTCTTACCCCAAGAAAGATGAGCAGTTTCTCCTAGAACTAAAGGAACACCATTTTTCACCTCTGGCTGTAGCCTTTGTATTATTTATACGCATACCTGCACACAATGTATGTGGATATGCAGAAAACTGCAAATGGCAAAGAGCTCAGCCTTTCAATGAACTACTCCAGACCTAGCTAAAGCAAAATACACATGTGCGCGCTCACACACACACACACAGAGCACACAGAGCACACAGCACACAGGGGACCCCCAAGGCAGCCAGTTCCCTCCTACACGGAGCTGAGGCAGGGAAGGCAGTATTGTCTCGGCTGCATGAACCCTGAGGTCTCTTCCCGGAGAGACAAGAACTCAGGCAGAGGCCAGCCGGGAGCAGCGGGGCTGGGCGGGAGGCGCATGCTCCAGAGGCCCATGGCTGCCTGTGGGACGGGGTCCTGGTTCCCTATCCACCCCATTCAGATAGTAAGAGTAGACCAGGGACAAGCCTCCTTCAGCCAGGCTACCCCTGGACGCAGCATCCTTCTAGCTAGACTCATTACTCACCACCCACCCCAAGGAAGTGCCATGTGATTCCTGTCCTCAGAGGGAATTTTCTCACCACTCTCCAGTATGAAAAGTGGCTCCGGAAAAAAAAAATGATGGAATCATTTACCAGGAGCCAACACAATTACAAAAACCACTCTGTCCCTCTCTTCAGGAAGAGAAGTGTTTTGGTCATCAGCAGCTCTGCTAGACTTAGTCAGATCGGTGCCAGGAATTCTGTGAACTTTACGTCAAGCTGCCAAGATTCAAAAGAAATGTCGATAGTAAGTGTTTGCACAGACACCCCACAGGGGACAGCGTGCCCCTCCAGCCACCAAGCAGACAGGCAAAGAGAACTGTCCCATCTGCCCCTCGTCCCGTAACACTTAGTGGGGGGAGAAAAAAAAAACTCTTACCCAGCTCTCCCCGGAGGTTAACAAGTTCTTGAGATAGGGCTTTGTGTTGTTTCAGCGCTTCCTCCCGCTGCGGAAAACAAACATCAAGTTACTAATGTTTTCAAGAGGGTCCCTTTCAGCCAGGCACACATTTGTTATCGCCAGAAAACTGAGACTCAGAATCGGGCAACCGAGATATGAATCATTTAGGCGAACAGTTTGTGTTGTTTGAAAACACAGATGTCCCTTAGTTGTTAAGGAAATTCGTGCTTCAGAAATCTGCATTTTCCCAGGTCTGCGCGAAACTTTCATGCGAGGCACTGAAAAATATTTACTCGCAGGCATGCTTCACTGCTGCTCTGCGGAACCTTTCAGCTAATGCATACCGTACTTGAGACGTAATGCAGTCCCCCCCTCCAAGGGCACCACAGACCTAATCAGGCTAAGATAAATATTTAATGTTCTAAACATATGCACTTGTGTGCACTTTGTCCTGTATTTGCACATTTTAAAAGAAAGGTGTGTTACAATCCTGTACTTCTAAAAGGAAGACACAAAGTTTGTGATAAAGCTGTGGCAAAAAAAAATCCTTGAAAGACAGAATTAAATTGATTTTACTCAGGTACACATGATTTTCTAAAGATTATAATATTTTGAATTGACTAGAACTCTGAGTAGATACTAGAGAAATGAATCAGAGGAAGCCAGGAGGCTGTTTCTGTATTAACAAAGCAATTATCAATCTTGCAAAAAAAGAAGAAAAAAAAACAATTTCCCAGTAACCAGCTACTCACAGCAATCACACATATATACATACATACACACAGACACACACATCACACAAACGCAGCAATGAGATGCTGTTTCCTGTCCGGCGGAGTCCCTAGCCCAGGGTGTAAGGAAGAAAAAGGCAGAAGTCAACGCTCTCTGGAGATGCCCCCATCTGATCAGCCCAGCCGGAGCTCGCGCCGCACCTTGGCCACAGTGGTGCAGAGGTCACAATTCCCGGCCCTGCCGGCAAAAGTCGCTTGTCATTTAAAGCATTTCCCTGTAATTCCAGACCACCTCCACCTCAGTCCCTGACATCCTTCCAGAAAAGCACCAGAAACAAACACTAATTACCCTTGTCGCTGCACATGGAGAATAGAGGCACATTTTGCTGCCGGAGCAGCCCATTTTCCAGCTTCTGTCTCCAACTGTCCCCTCCCCCCGCACTGGCCAAGCAGTGCACAGGTGGCCACGCCACCCTCCGGTCTGTCTACACTGACAGCTCCGCCAGGAGGAGCGCCATTGGTCCCCTGTTAGCCTTACTTCATGTCCTGCAGGTTAGCGTCTGCCTCAGCCGGCTCTCCCTGCACAGAAGCTGATGCTGCAGCTTGTGCCTTTGGCACAGGCAGCCTGCGATCACTTAAAGCCACAGCCCTTCTTTTATGAAAAACGAGAGCCGGGCATTAGCCTGATCGATCGCCACTCACTTAAATACCAGCAGCTACGGGGGGAAGGAAAAACTGACCTTCTCTGCGTGGATAATGGACTTATTTTTAGATTTGTGAGCCTTTTTTATTCCCCGCTCTAATTGAGGTCATTAGACGATCACACTCACTAATAGAAAAGGGAGGCGCGGTCTCCGGCACCTGTCTAGGGAACAGGCTCGTGAACTAGGTGCATGACGATGCAAGTGTGTGTTGTGACTTCTGATTTGAAATGACATCATGAAATGGTGTTTCCCACAGAATTTAATCTGACTGCTTAGAACACTGGTGTTTTAAGAAAAAGTGTGAAATTCCGATTTGAGTCGAAGATTAGATGTATTTGATAACTTTTATTTTTTTCTTCATAATCGCGTCTCAGTAAAGAGGGAAGGAAGTTAATGATACACTTGCACTGTCATATGGACATTTCCCAGTGACTGAAATTTCGGACACTTGCTCTGTGAGGCATTTTCCTCTTAATGGTGTTCTAAATGCTTGATTTTTAAAATGTAGAAGTAAGTGTTTCTAAAATCAGAGGTCAGTTAATATGTGTTTCAAAAATAAAGAAGTCATGGATTTTCTAATGTAGAAATTAAAGTTTGAGGAAAATCAACCTGGATAAAATTAGAAGTTGAAAAATACATATATTATATACTTCTCTTAACCTCAAATGTGAGCCCTAGTTTTGTTTGCTTAGTAACCTAGTGCAGTAAGCACCAGCAAGCTTTGCCACTCAAGCTGCAAGAAAACCAGAAGACGGCTTTACCGGGTACTAGCCATCCTGCCACACACACAGTGAAACGGCTGACAAGTCACTGTTTCCAACAGTAACCAAACTGCTAACAGGAAGAAAAGCTGCAAGAAGTTCTATCACTTTTCCACAAAAAAATTCAGTTGGTATGTAGTTTCCAGAAGTCATTGTGTGAAAACTTTTACATCTTATCACAGATACATACCAGGTGACCTTTTTGCTTCTTAAAGGGACTCCAGTACTGTGGGGGTGTTTCTCCCAACTCTAGCACCCTCACCCTCCCGCCCTCAGTGCCCGGAAGCCATGAAGACCTTCCAGTCCCTGTCAATCCCGGGAGCAGGGACAGGAAAACCGTGAGGTCATCACTGCCTCTGCTTTGTCCAGATGGGTGTGCCGAAGTCAGTCCGGCTTCCTTCCTGACGTGGCCTGAACTGCTCTTTCCTATTAGGACTCCTCCACCCAGGTCCTGATCCTCGCCCGCCCGTTCCTGGACCGCCAAACACACCCCTCCACACTGCCTTGCAGAGAGGGGCTGGGGCATCCCGTAGTCCCTGTACATGGAAATACGCTCGTTCAGAGAGAGTCTTCCACTGAATGCACAAAAAGGTAAACAACACCCCGAGTCCAGGAACCTCAATCACGCAACTGCAGTTAAGACTCCTGATCCCTCCCTCTTCTGTCCAAGTCATGCCCTGCCACGCATGTCCCACCTGCACACTCTGGCATGCCTGGTCCCTTTACCTGGCCCACCGTATCAACCTTTGGGGAATGCTGAGTGTCAATCACAGACACCATCCCCCTTCCCCAGATGCCTACGCAGGACATGGATCATTCTGAGTTGGTTGGAAAACCATTACTCATTACCAATTCACCAAAGCACTGTTCCAAATGCTGGAAGAAACGGAAGAGACATTTAAGACACAGTCCCTGCCTTCGACAAGCTTGGCGTCTGGGTAGAACTAGAATGTCCAGGCCCAGGTCTCTCATCATATCTCAAAGAAGATGATCTCATCTGAGGCGAAGCAGTCCAGGATCCTGGAAAAACCAAGGGCTTTCGATACGATTCTATGTGCTATGCTGACCACAGTGCCTAACAGGTACGTACTGTTGGTTTCGGCCCAACTCTCCCTGGCAGCTTGCCCTTTAAGATACTTACCCTTCACTGACAGATGATAAAATGTGTTTTTGCACTTAGATACTGATTGCCTATTTCCTTTTATTCACCTGCTCCCACATCAGTGCCTCTGTCTTAGATAATAAACCCTTTTTAGTCCAGAGAACAAGTTTATTTAATTCTCTTTGCAGCGTAACATACAGAATGTCACACGCTGTGAAAAAGAGAGGGAGGTGGGACTCTAGACAGAAAAATGCTTTTATACTCATACATTAAATATATAAAGTGCTCCCAGGAAAAAAAATGAATTCACCATCATTTAATTAGGGCTCCCTGGGACACCAGCACTTAGTCCCTGGCCACTGTCCCACCAGCGGGTCTGGGTTTGCCAGCTGCTGAGAGTGAGCAGCACAGGGTGGGGCAGGAAGGAGCCAGGTCAGGCGGCTGAGACATGGGTGACATCAGACCTGCTCCCCAGGCCCATGCAACAAACGGTGCCCACTTTTGGTTTTCTCCTGAGACTACTTTCCTTAGAGTAGACTGCTAGTGTCATTCAAAATTCACCTGTTTAGGTGCTGCTTCAGGGCAGACTCCTCCTGCAAACAAGAGAACTAGAGGGGCACTGGATAGCCAGTCAGAGGTTGGGGGGGGCGGGGGCCTGAACCTGTTCAGGCTTACCTAGGATCGCATCTGTAATTCTTTCTATAAAGGAACTGGGATTACTACCAACACTGTCCCGCACTGTGGCAGTCTGTGTGGAAGGCTGGACAACTATGCAAAGACGAAGCAAGAATTAGAGCTAAACCCACACTGTGTTCTTTGAGAAACAGAAAGTGTGGTATCAGTTTCCAGATTCATGAGACATTTATGAGACCTTCTAGTATGTAATGAATTTTGTCTGCCACTAAAGTGGTTATTAAATAGGTTTGCAACAAAAGGATAAGTTAATGTTCCAGTATTCCTCATAATTAACCATATTTACCCATAATATATAGTTGCAAAACCACTTAGACAAAGTTAGCAAAAAACAAGATATATACGTATATACAGATCAATCTACACCTACAAAATCTATATCAATCAATCACTTCTGTAATGGAAGGTTAAGAGAAAATCGTTCTGAGGAAATTGCTTAACTTTTCCCCTGGTTATGTCTTTCCTTTCCAACCATTTTATAACAGTGCCCTGTACACATTAGGTAATGAGTAAATATTTGCTGATTGGTTATAAAAGGCTAGCAAAGAACACTCACATAAAGACTTTATATGTTCACCTCACATCTGGGGTCCTATCCTCTCTACCCATCGATTCATCCATTCATTCATTCATCCATTCATCCATCCATCCATTCATTCATCCATCCATCCATCCATCCATCCATTCATTCATTCATTCATTCAAGTATTCACTGTCTTTTATGTATAAGGCACAGCCACAGCTGCCAAAGGGTTTCCCAAGAAAGAACTAAACCCAGATCCTCTTCTCAACGAGCTTCCCGTCTTAAAAAGCAGAAACAAGTGCTAACTGCTTGCCCACAGTACAAAGTAGAGAGCGGCAGAAATCTAAGTGTGTCTGGGACCCAGAGAGCAGTCAGGACATAGAGCTAGAAGGACCCGAAGAGTCTTCATGCAGGGGGCAGTTTTGAGCTGAACTTCTAGAAATTCAGAGGAGTCACATTACATGGGCATTAGGACCTAAACTAGGAATAAGATGAAATTCCCATGCAGTAAAAGGATCCCTAAAGCTCATTAAGAATTAGCTCTGCTGTGACTGACAAAGCGTCTTGCAGCATGTCCCTCCCTGTGAGGTTTCTCCCTTAGTGTGGGAACTACTCCTTCTCCAACTGAGCACCTGATAAAGTGTCTGTGGCTTGTGCTTAGGGGCCAGGTCATACGGGAAGAGAGTATCTTTAAACACGAGTACCACACAGTGTGGAAGGCTTGTGCCCACGAGGTGTTTAGGGACCAAGAACACAGCTGGAGGAAGAGGTGACACTCGCCTCTCCTCTCACACCCATGCCTGGGCCTCTGCGCCCTGCGGGGCATGGGAGGCAGGACTGCCTGATCCATCTCATTGGCACTTTTAACCTTGGCTGTCTGTCCATCCGATGCATCTGCCAAACGGAATGCAACTTAAATGCAGGTGGTGAGGGGATGCCCCTATGAGAAGGATCTGAACATGTATGTATGTGTTGGGGGAAAGGCAGCAGTCCAGTAATGGTATCTGAACACAGCACAGGAAGTTCATAGGGGATTTTGAGTTCCTAGTGTCCGAGACCTGGGTTCAGGTCCCCATTCTCCTCTTACTAGCTGTCTGATGATAGTCAAGTTTCATAACAGCTCTATGCCTCAGTTTTCTTATTTGTAAATTCCAACATATGCTTTTGGAGAAGATTTAATAAGTAAGAGTGTCTGCTACTTAGTAAATACTCAATACATGTTAAAGCCCCCTTGCTCCTCCTCTCCTTCCCTAACTGCATAGCTGGAACATCGGGCAGTGAGGGGGCGATTATAAAGGGCAGTTGGTGCCCTGGCTGGCGTAGCTCGGTGGATTGAGCACGGGCTGCAAACCAAAGCATCGCAGGTTCGATTCCTAGTCAGGGCACATGCCTGGGTTGCAGGCCACGGCCTCCAGCGACCACACATTGATGTTTCTCTCTCTCTCTCTTTCTCCCTCCCTTCCCTCTCTAAAAATAAACAAATAAAATCTTTTAAAAAAAAGGGCAGTTGGTGCCAAACTAGAGTCTCACGTTCCCAGTAATATACCAGAGTTATTCAAAAGAAACATTATGTGAGCCATGTGTATAATTTTAATTTCCTAGTAGACACAGTTTTCAAGGAATTTAAAAGACTAGTGTTAATAAGGCATTTTATTTAACCTAGCATATCCAAAAGAGTATCATTTCCACTTATAGTTGATAGACAATTATTAACGAGACAGTTTACATCTTTTTTTTCTTTCATTCTAAGTCTTCAAAATCCGAGTGCCTTTTACATTCACGGCAGATCTCGATTCAGCCTGACTGCTCCGCGAGGGTTCAGGAGCATCAGAGGCTGGCGGCTCCCGCGGGGGACAGGCCAGCTGCCGCCAAGGAAGAGCCATGGACCCCACAGAATGGGGTTCCCTGGAGAGAGGAATCTGTTAGCAGTGCTTGGGGTGGACTAAAGGGAAGAGTGCAAGCCTGCAGACCGGCTAAGAAGTCATCCCTGTAACCTGGGGCACAGTTCTCTGGTGTCTGAACAAGGCCGGCATCGGCAGGAAAAGAAAAGCAGGGATGAACGGGAGAAACGCTGCGGGCTGAGAGGTCGCATAACCTGGTGACTGATTTAATGTGGGAGATAAAGGAGAGCAAAGGGTTGAACATGGGGTTGTGAGGCTGGGTATAATAAAATGAGTAATTGGTTTACAACCAAAAAGATAAACAAACTGTTCCCTCAACTAGACATTATGTGGTTTCACTTGGTTATATAAACAAACTCTAGAATTCCTTCCTTGCATTTTAAGGAAAAACAAAAATACCGTTTATTACTATAGTTTAAAAACTAGGTAAATGTCTCCTTCTCAAAAAAGTATATTTGGGCAAGGCTGTAGAATGTTCATCAAATATTCATCCACTCTGTCTACCAGCTTGGTAGCCCGTCAAAGGCACAAACCAAGCCTCATTCATCTCTGTCTCCCCTGGCCCCCACACAGACAACCACATCACAGAGGCCTCGGCAGGAAGTAAATATAGGTTTGTGGGGCAGAACAAGCAAATGGACCTGTTTTCTTCTTGTGATGTCATGCATACCTCTCTTTAAAACTGTGATTTAAAAATATCTAAAGAGCTCTTACACTCACACCACGGTGTTTCCTCTTAGATAGCAGTGTCTGTTGCTATGCCAGAAGCACATGTTCATAGAAACTTGGTCTTCTCACTGAATTGTAACTAGTTCCTGAACTGACATCCCTGTAGCATATGGGATCGGTGGGTTGGCGGGGGTGGGTAGTAAGTAAGCAAAGGAAATCTGTTTTGCATTTGTTGTACCACCAACTATTTTAGGAGCAGATAGAAATTCTTCCGAGTTCCCAAACCAATACTGGGAGTTAGCGTGAAAGTGTTCTTTGGCCCATAAATATTATATAATCAACCTCACTTTTCAAAGTGTTACACTAAGTGTGATCGGGAAAGCCACACAGAGTTAGACAAAACTGAAGTGAAAACATGTTCATGTTAGTATAGCCTGGAGGGCTGAGAGGTATCACTGGCAAAAAAAATCTCTCTGAACTATTGTTGGTCTAAGAGACTCTACCTAGAGAAGAAGAAGAAGTTCCTACAGGAAATGTTTTCATCCCAGATTTCTAGAGAGTCACTCAGGTATCAAGGGAGTTGGCAAAAGCATAACGGGATGAATTATATGATTTTACCAATCATCAACGTGAAGACATTCACGAAACTAACTGGAAGCACCACCCCCGCCCCGTCTCTGGCCCCTGCCTCAGTGAAGAAGACTATGGGTGGGGGGGCACGCAGCCTTACCTCTGACAGCAGGCGCTGAATCAAGACCGCCAAGGCTTCAAACCTGGTGTTGCCGCAGGAGACAAGCTGCTTCAGGTGCAGGATGAACCGACTCTGGCTCTCACATTTCGTCTTACACTGGGCCAACTCCAGTGCTTTCTCAGAGGACAGCACATCGGGACACGTCTGCGTCTGGATGCATAGGCTTCTGGGAGTCTTCTGTCTGCCGTTTTCAACTGCAGAAAGAATGAGTAATAGGTGGTAAACCATACGATTTCGACTTTTCTAATAATCACCATACGCATTCAAATACAACTAGAGAAGGCACAGAGATGCGTTTATGTTTACATAAGGAAAGCACCATGAATGAGAACTGGAAGTAGTCAGATATCTGGAAGTTTGGAATTCAGAAACACAGGCAACAGCTTTACTTCTGACCTTAAAAGATTTCTACGGGGCAGAGAATTATCTCCACAAAACAAATAAGTTTAGCAATCCAGAAATAGGAAAACTGCATACAAAATGATGTTAGTTTCACAGCTTCTAATTTTCTAGGTAAATTGGAACAGAAAGGGGACTGTTGCAATTCTTTTAACTCTATATTCTGGTCACATATGCTGAAAGAAGAAAACCACAAATTATTGGACTTTACATGCCTTTCCCTCCTCCCACACATATTTTACCAACTTCCCATCCTTTCCCTGCTGATGGCCTGGTCATTACAAAGATTTATGCTGCAGACAAGACATTCCCTAAATCTACTAAATCATCGTGTACGTAAAACCTGCTCACACGTTGTCCCTCATCTTTAAGTTCATTGTCAAGAGCCCTACACTCTTGACCACACTGTTCCGTTTCCTACCGAGCACAAGCTTTCCTGTTTTTTTCCCTTGCAAGGGGTAATAATGACTTAAACATTTTTTAAAAGCCCATGCTAATGCTCACAGCCATCTGAGGCGCCATGCCAAGTTAATTAGTCACTTGAATTGCTCTGTTTATCATGAGCAACTGTTCCGTTTCGGAGCCATTCCGAGTGTCTCGGTCTCTTTAAGTACCAAACAGAATCAGGGAAAACAGGAAGCAAGCTGCTTAGCTTCTTGAAATAAGCAGGCCAAATAAGCAAAACAAATCTCCATCCGAAAAATAAAAAGCTACCAGAAACGAAAAGAGAACCCCACCCTTCCTCGTGGGCATTCCCTATGGCGGAGCAGTCTGTGGCAACAGACAGACCTAAGACAGTCTTAGCGACAGTACTTGCTTTCTCCAGTTTTTGGGGGGAAGGAAAACCACAGGGATTTCTTGAAAGAAAATAAACAAAGAAACCTCAGTTTTCATGTTCCAAGATCCAATGGCAAAATGTGCTCAATATACTTTTTAAGTTGAAAACAGAAAAAAGGGCTTTCATTTTCTATGGTTGCTTTCCATGGTTAACTCACATTGGTATTAATGCTTGATAATCCTCCGTTCTAAAAAGATCAAAATATCTACTGTGTTTTAAAATTACTCCAAAAGAGGAGGAAAGGTGTTTATCTATTGTTCTTTATTAGCAGTCATTAATAGTTGTCTGTCAATAATTGCCCATTCCCCAGCAGATGGAGAAAGTAACTAACGGTCATAATACTAAAGTCCTGAAGGAAGAACAACTTGATCGAGTCACTGTGTTAATGAAAAAGAATCTAAATATTTTACAATATGTCAACATATCTGAGCTTCGTATTCCTCTACTTTCTCATTTCCTAAAGTGTTCTTAGAAATCATTTTTTTCCTCTACATACAATAATAATATACAGTGTTTTGCTGTTCACAGAGTGTCTCACTGTCCTCCCCGTCACTTTTGATAGGGAAGGGGGCAGGCAGGGATGTGGAGGGCCTCCTCGCCCAGGTGTGCACAGCATCTACGCGACAGATTCAAAGTTAGAATCTAGGCCTCTGAGGCCAGGTCTCCACTGTTCCCATGCATTTTGGAAAGTGGAGATAGGGTGAAAAGGTCATATATTTTGTAACTAAAACTAGGGAAGTATGCAATAATCTTGACATAATGGTGCTTCAATACATTCAAGCCCATTAACTGAGAAGTCTTCAATAAACCTACATATAAATGTCTATGTTTTACACGGTGTTTTATATATTTTGTACAAACAGAAGAGCAATAAATATTTTTAAATGTTTGACCATCTAGAATTTACTGCAATATATGCAAAGTTCATTCTTCTGATTAATGACCATTGCTATATATCCTACCAATACTTATTGAAATATTCATTCATTTATTGATACATTGCTTTGAGTTCATTTCTTGAATCCTTAACAATGTTTGGTTTTCTTTCTAGAATTTACATGCTAATCAATTTTATAATTTAACACAATATCACAGTTTTAAAACTGTTAGGTTATAATTATTTACAAACTCTGAGCAGTAAATCTTCCATATTAATGTTTTGGGAGAAAACATTCTGTAATATTCTTATCTACTTAGTCGTTCAGATGAATTTTAAGATTCAGCAGTAAGGCCTAATAAGTTCTTTCATAAAAACATATAATACATTGAATGAAATGTAAATTAACATATTAACCATTGTTTTTCACACTCAGATTCAGAATACAGGTACTGTCTTTATAGCACCACACTCTATGTTTTCCTTCATATTATGTCTTACATCAAAGTCAGGCCATAGTTAAGTATTTAGATTTGGGGAAACTAAAGATTTAGTGAAACTAAAGTTCACTAAAGATTTGGCTCTTTAGTGAACTAATATTTTTTCACTGTATTATCAAGATTTTAGAAAAATTTAACTTACAACTCCACTGAAAGTATTGCTAGTAATAGTGTCTGGCTCAATTCCTGGTTTCTCAGTGGATATAAAATATATTTTAAAATCACGTATTTACATCATGTTATGAATCTGTCAGTATCTTTTTTAAGTGTTTAAAAGTTGAATTGGGTCTGCAGACTCCTTATTAGGCTATCCAATCCATTATGATTTTTCACTGATTGTGATTCAATAAATGATGTTAAAGGCTTTTCTTATGCCACAGTGGCTTCAAATTCCGGAGAGCAGCTGATTTTTTCGGATATATCAGCGCGACAGTTACGCCGTCCCCTAGCTTGTTGCCAGGGATTCAGGCGGCTTAGGTCCTCAGGGGAGACTGGCACCTGTGCACTTCCTCTATTCTGTCTTCGCTGCTTTAGCTCTGGGTAACGAAATGGCATTTGTGCTTATAAAAGTCCCATTCCCATATTTTGAAACTGTTAAATATGTCAGAGCATGTATATTCTTTGAACATTTAGATAATTGTCTAGGGCCCCAAACTATTAAGAATGTTGCTCAGATCACTCCAGAATGAGTTTGAGTCCTTTTTTCTAAGGCACACTCTGGAAAGCGTCCACTGTCCAAGTGTGACCACGTTTCAGTCTCACAAGTGTCCTGGCCCCTAGTGGCTTTTCCATTTGTGCTTTGCCTGGGAGCTGGTCCAACTTCAGATGCAGTTAAGGGTCGGGGTGTCAACCCCAGCTACCCAGAGAGACGGGGGTGGAGGGGGGAGGGACTGCTTCAGCGAAACCCAGGCTGTCCACACACCAGCCCCTTTTTCTTGCAGGCTTTCTGCGAGGCCTGAGGACTGGAATTTCACGAGAGGAGGAAGCCCACGTCTCAGCGTCAGCCCCCAGGTGTCCAGCCGTGGAAACCAAGACATCACGCCTAGGACACAAACGCTGCTGTGCCTCAGGCAGTGGTAAAAATCATCAGGTCTGTACATCGTGATGCAGTTTTAAATGCTACCCAAGAGTCTCACCCAAAGATTTAAGACCGTTCTGGTCATGTCCCTCTGCCTAATTTCATTACCTCAAATTGATGTTTGAAAATATAAAAGCTTTGTGAGAAGCCTTCTCTAACACACACCTGGTACAAACTATTGAATTCAGAGCCGGGAAGCCAGAATTTATCCTAGCATTACTACTAGGTGGGAGTAATGACATCTGTAGAGGGGTTTTCATCGCACACCTGTTTGCGAAGAAAAGAAACAACCTGAATGTCCATGAGTGCAGGACTGGTTAAATCAACTCCAGTACATGTGTATATGGGAACCAGAGCTGTAATGGAGCACTAAGAAGCTCTCTGTGGTAAATGAGAAAACAAAAAAACAAAAAAACACACACACTAAAGAGCAATGTAGATAATATGCCCCATTGCATAAAAATGGGAATATAAGACCATATTTTCTTTTTTTGCTTATAAATGTATAACAAAATTATTATATAATACATATAAAAGTACTAACGATGTTTAATTTCCCAGAGAAGGGTACAGGAACCAGATAGATACAAGGTATTCTAATGCATTTTTAAAAATTATTTTACTTATTTATTTTTAGACAGAGGGGAAGGAAGGGAGAGATGGTTCAGCCTGCGAACCATCAATGTGCAGTTGCCTCTTATACGCCCCCTACTGGGGACCTGGCCCACTACCCTGGCATGTGCCCTGACTGGGAATTGAATCCACGACCCTTTGGTTCGCAGGCCGGCACTCAATCCACTGAACCACAGCAGCCAGGGCACATTTTTTATACTTTTTAAGCATGGGGTAAATATTACCCATTCAAAATGAAAAGGTAATAGTATTTTCTAAAGGTTGTTAAAATGAATTCTGAGCATTTAAAAATCTTCCTTTAACACTTAGCCATGGAGAAAACATAGTCAATCCGTGTTTCTTCCTCGGGGAACCTAGACAGGAATCCAAACAACACGGATTTTGTTGCATGTGAAAACACAGACTAGACTTACACTGAAGGAGAAAAGAAAACATTTACATTATTCGTCTCAGAGTACATGTCTTCAAATTTTAACAAAAGAGCCAATACACTAACAGACTGTGCTCTGCCTCCAGCTGGACAAGTAAATTGTGACCTCAATCTTCCACTCCATATACGGTGCTCCCTACAGACAAAACTGTACCACGTGGTGGCAGATAACCCAATCTGAGCAGCCTTCCCACCCTCCTCTTGCCTGGCTCAACTGAAGATCAGAGATGATGCAAAAATCTCCAGTGACATGCAAAGCCCCAGCGCTCAGAAACAGGCTACTCTGTAATACTAACACACAGCAGTTTCCCTTAAACCCCACAGGACTCATTATTTATAGGACGTGAGCATAACGTGAACCAAACTTTGCCCTTACATTCCCTTTATTAACATATTACCCCTTGGCTAACACAGCTGTATTTAAAAGCATAAAATGCTGTTTATTACACCTAGTAACAGGATATGTTCTGATGTCAAAGAATTGATTTAATCAGAAACCTTTAAATTAAATGGTAACTTCTACATAGGTTCAGATGTCGCTCAACAAGATAATCACCACCATCATGTCTGACTCGACCTCCCCAGGATCCATTCTAATGGAATGGAAAAATCAGGAGAACGCAAGTGTTAAATCAAAGACATGTGCTTATGTGGAAAACAGTTGGACAACACTGTTTGCTCTCTTTGTTCTTTCTACTCAGAAAATGCAATTTCATGACATTTACAACTAACCTAATGAACTTATTTATCACCTTAACATAGTAGATCATGAGAAATGGACCAATTTTTCAGGCTCAAGCTACTCGGGCACATAGATCTCCATCTCAAGGCTCAACATCATTCTTGAGAGACAGGGTCTAACCGTCATCACATCCTAGCTGCTGAGGACACATCCATCCTAAGGCCAAACAAGCCATTTACTGAACTCTCCAAGATTTCTCAATATGAAAATCGAGTTAGAGACAAGACCTAGCAGGAGAGGGCCTCAGCCTGCATGAGACCCAGACCTAAACATGGCATGTAGTAACGATGTTGCCTAGCTTTTTGTATACTCACCGATCTACTCACCAAATGCCCTGGTGTGCTGGGGGACAGGGGAGGCATGTAGAAGAGGTTGGTGGTGTACGGGGAGGCAAGAAGACACCATGGTTTTCTGCTGAACTCTTTTCCCTAGTATTAATCTCTTCCTGTCCCATCCACCTGTCTGAATGTAGGTGAGGCATTAGGTGGTCTGGGCTTTCTATACTGGATACTGCATTGAAAACTGATGTTGTGGGTTAATAAAATGTAGATGATGGACTAAGGGGCTGGTTAGGGTTCTCTAAATTTCTACCTGTACAATAAACAGATAACTGGTTCTTTTCTTTCTGCCTTAATCGGAACCTATAGGTCTCAAAGCCTTTATAGAAACACCTATCTCCACACAAGTTCTTTCAGTCAGTGGTTCTTCAGCCTTTAGTGATGGGTGTTTACCCTAATAGTCCACAAAAACACAGCATTGAAATGCAAACCATGGGGAAATCTGTGTTCTAATAAGAAGGAGTATTCAATTAGGAAGTGATCACCCAAGTGACTACTGTTCATCCAGTAAGCATCCACTGAAGTCTTGCTTATCAAACTGGCCCTTGCCTTGAAGGAGCTTCTCTAGAGCAGAGATAGAAATATGCCATCAACAATGGCAATGGGACTTGATGATTAGAGAACGGAATTATGTATACAGTGTGGTAAGACTTCAGACGGAGAAACGCCTAGACCTGGGGTTGCCAAGAAAGGATTCTACAGACACAGGTGCACGCTTGCACACTCGGCAGACAGAGGAGCTGAAAAGACGGGCAAATGGAAAGGCCCAGAGAGGTACAGAGAGACGGCCAGAGCGCACAGGGCAGTCGGCTCTCCAGAAGTCACAGCAAGATGAACTGGCTGGCAGCTCACGTGGGGGCGAGAACATGCGTGCCATTCAAGGTTTTACTTGTTGGAGGCACACAGCAATGCTGCGCAAGAGCCCAGAGGCGCCGTGGGAGGAGGTCCGCGGGGGTAAGGTCAGGAGGGCGGCCCAGCCAGAGAAACTCCCGGGTCAGGGGCAGTAAGAGCAGGCAGGAAAACAGGACTGTGTTTGTGAGGCAGAACGGGAGGATTAGTGACCAGCTGGATCAAGGGACCCCGGGTGAGCCACCAGGTCCCGGCAAGGAAATCACACCGAGGAGGAGTAGATCAGCACATGAGAGGGTGAGGGCAGAGAGAGGGGAAGGTGTGGGACGTGGCGAGGAAGGCGTTATAACATGCTCTCACGCTGCTCTCTGTTCCCCGGAGAGAGCCCAATCCAGACTCACCTGCTCCACCGCACTTCCCAGGTTTAATCGTCTGCCACGTCAGCTCTTCATTTCCCGTTGTCCTGAATACTGTCCCTAACACACACTATTAGCACACACTCTCTAGCTGCCTCTGTGAACAGTGAGCCCATAGTAACCTGTATAATCCCACCAAGAAATTAAAACATATATATTCATGTCATCAATTGTTTAAATTTGTATAAACCTTAACAATGCAGGAATAGGATAACCACCAGAAATACACTACTAATAAACATTAATGTGTTGTTAACACATCTTAAGTACATAAAAGCCATATCTAAAGTTGAGAACCTTCTTTCTCAAGTAAGCATTATTTTATAACTGAAAATTCATTGAAGAAATCAAAACCAAACATCAATCTCTATGTCCAAACAACAAAATGACTTGAAAGCATTTAACTGACAGTTACAAGGTAGGTAACTGTCATTACCCAAAAAGCTTTCATATCATAAAAGAGAAAAAAACAACAAGGTCTATTGCGAGATTCAACCTGCTACATGATGCAGTCCCCTTATTTAGAAGCAGCTCATATCAGCTATGAATAAGGCCCTACCCCCTCTCGTACCTGTGTGCACTACAGAGACTGGAGAAGTCAAACACTCAATGTCCCAGACTCCCTTGTGGGTAGAGACAGCCATGTGACTGAGGCTTAGCCAATGAGATGTAAGCTTTACTGGTTTGGCACCGCCCCTTCCCTACTTCTCTTTCTTTCCTGCCTGGAGCAGCCATTGTGAGATCACGAGGCCACAGCCAGGAGGAAGGCGCTGGGAGAACAGCCCAGACGGTGGTCCTGCCACCACTGAGACGTGAACAACACGGGCGCTGCCTTTTCAGCGAGGCAAACAGTCGTCTTGACAAACTGCAGCTAAAAGCAGTTCTACTGGACAGTCTCAAAAATGAACACCAAACATAAGAATGTAATTGGATGACTTTCATTCTACTTAAACAAATCTAGTTATGCTCTGCCTCACTCTTAGGGTCGCCGAATATCTAGTCAAAATAATTCCCTTCAGTACAGCTTTGAGAAAATGAAAACATTTTGTTCTGTCAATAATAGTTCTCCTGCCCTCCTTCAATAGACAGGGTTTGGAGGAAGTTAGCACCTGCTTGAGTGTGGCTGGTAGGGTGATAATATGGGTGTGATAATCAACAGTTTTAATTTGAACATTTTCCCTAAAATGTCACACAGTATGCTTGAGTGTGATATTGTTATGTTACAGAACCACACACTTATGATTTTGTACTAAAACAGGGGCATTATTTGTGCCAGACCCTGTGGCTGTATATACATCCCTCCATTTGCTCTAATAATTGCTTTTAATGTCGCTAGCTCAGCAAAAAGAACTCTAACTTTCAGTGCAATTGCCTTCACTTGAATCAAAGACAGCATTCATTCTTGAAGATTCAAAGTGGCACTTTTCAGAACAATTCACAGAGCTATCTCCAGTGTCACAGAAAAACTGAACTCTAGTAAAACAGGTCACAAAAGATATTTCTACTCAGGAGGCTTTTTCCCTTCATTAACTCATTCCAAAATAGGAACGAATTTGTTGAGGCGAAATTCTGAAGCAGGCCGGGCCGAACACTTTGGCAGCTGGGAGCCACTGCTCCTGGACCTGGCGGAAGATGGCAGTGTCTCCCTGACGCCGAGATCGTGGTCCCTCCTGCCACGTCGCCCAGAGCTCTGACAAACCCGCTCTCTTTCTTTTCTCACCCCTGTTTCCAGAGAAGGTTACATCTGGGATCCAACAGCACACTCTGTCAACAGGTGCCATGCAGTAATAAGGAACCACCACTCCCAGTGCCCAGTGCCCAGCGTCCAGTGCCCAGTGGAAGGACTCAGGGAAAGGGCCCGCTCTGTCCTGAGTCCCCAGAGCTACCACCCTTACTGCTAGTGCCTGTCTCCCCACAATCGAGGCCCAGATATACTAAAACTCCTTTCTTTCCTTGAAGGGAAAAACATGGTGCCATAAAGAGAAATTAATGCACCGGGAGTATTAACTGAGTGTGAGAGAGAAGAAAAGAATTAGTTGAGATCATATGAGTTTTCGGGGGTAAGATATTCTGTGGTTTTTAAACCAAAAGCCAGAAGATTCACAGCATCCTGGGTTCTGGGGGCTGCAGAAATCATCTCATCGGATTCCTGTTTGTTACAGCCCTGTCTGGTTAGCTGGTCAAGGTCCCTCGCTTAGTTACTAGCAGAACTAAGGCTATGACCCCGACTCTTGGAATCCAGGTCAAGACCACAGACACCACGGAAGCAACACAACTTCCTTTTGTAAGAACACAAACACGAGCTACAGCTTGCAGCCACATGGATAAGAGTAAAGGCAATGGGCTCATTGTCCATGCTGTTGGAAGATTTCTCAGACCTTAAAGTTATGTAATATGCATAAGCTCACAAGAGATTCTTACCGGAGATAACTAGAATTATATACTTAACATAATTTTAAAATAGTCTCCATGCACAGAACTCTCTTCATCACTGCTGCTCACTGGACCTTACAGAATTATAGCAAAATTTGCCCCAGGTGGTGTGGCTCAGTGCATTGAGTGCTGGCCTGTGAACCAATGGTCACCAGTTCGATTCCCAGTCTAGGGCACATGCTTGGGTTGCAGGCCAGGTCCCCAGTAGGGGGCGTGTGAGAGGCAACCATGTATTGATGTTTCTGTTCCTCTCTTTTACCCTCCCCCTCTCTAAAAATAAATAATTAAAATCTTCATAAAATAAAAGAATTATAGCAGAATTCATAGCCAGGAAATTCTAAAGAGAGGTCCCAGGTTTTTGTCCCATCTCTGCCACAGACTCTGCATCCTTGGACACACTAGTTCACTTCTCTGGGCTGCAGACTTCTTGGTATAAAATAAGATAAACCAGATCCCCTGGAAGTACACGCTAGCTCTAAAAATCATGGCTGCACTCAAGTGAATGTTTCAAAATATTTTTATATAAACTCAGAAAATAAAATGCAGCTAAAATATCCCTATCAGTCAAACTCTGGTAATAAAAGACTTGTCTCTTCTATTTAAGTTGCTCTGGAAAACTATCTGCTTCACAAAAACACTACAGCCTAAAATGTTCACTAATAGAAGACAGGTTAGACAAATTAGGGCTCGCCTGACAATGGGGTGTTACATGACCATTAAAAAGAATGAGCTAGATGAATACGTGTTAATGTGAAAATCTGAGCTATAGTCACTCTAAAAAGCAAGCGACAGAGGAGTATATATAGCATGCTTCCATTTCTGTATCACGAAAAAGGATATAAATGATTGACACAGGCTTCCGTGGGATTAGACAATTCCCAGGAAGCTACAACACACCCCTGAGAGTGGCTGTCTCTTGGGGAGGGCAGGGGCTTGGGGGGAAGGGGCTCACTTGGAATTACACAACCTTCTGTCCTGTTTGGTTCCCCTTTTAACTTGGAGAATGCATTATTTTTTTCCAAGTTAACATTAAAAGCTTTTGGCGCTATTTTAGATCACACACATCATTACCAATGCAGGCACCCTTCTGTTTTTTATTTTTTTTCACCCTGTTGTTGTCTAAGGTTGAAAAAAATGGCAGTGACATTTAGTCTGGGAGAAACAGCCACTGTTTGCCTCCTGACTTACCTCACTTACCTGCGGCGGTCCACGCAGACGGACCTCGGGGGCAAGGCTGGCTGACTCAAGGGCCAGGTCAATGGGAGTTATGAAACATGAGGAAGAGGGGCTGGGAAAAATGAGAATCATCCCCCAGAGGAGGAAGATTCCTCTGGGAAACCACTAGCAGTCGGCTGAAAAAAAAATCTCCAGGGACAGGGATGAAAAACAAGACACATGAGGGCTAACATGCATATATGAACCAGGACAAAAATCTTCCATTTCCATGCCCAAGCAATCCTGCTACAGTCAACACTAACTAGCCGAAATCAAACAGAACAGCACCTTAGTGTTCAGAGCATAAAATCGACTTTATTTACCAGAGTTGCAATTATCATCTAGAACAAGAGATGGCAATGTGGGGCGACAGACTCCCCTCACAGTGACACGCAGGTTTACATTCGCCTAAAATACACACTGCATTTATTTCTATCTTGGGCACAGAAAATAAAAAGCAGATACAAGCGGAAACTTCAGAGGCGGTCTTTGGTAGCTGCAAGCATTTTCACTATGAGGCTCAGAAAACTTGATTTGTGGTTCACTTATTACCTCTCCATAGCTCCCCGGGTGTTTTATTTCAGAAATGTTTAGAATATGGAAATCTTTTAGTCTATTAAACTAACAACATAATCGCAGTGAGAAATTACATAATGAAAACGATAGGGAAGCCCTCTCATTTCACCTCATCCTTTAAGGGGAAGAAAAATATTCTTCTTAATGTACCTACGACCTATTTCCAAAACCCTGAGAAGTACAACGTAATTTAACAGGTGTTGATTCTCCCAGATCTGGCTGGCGTCGGAGGAAAAGGCTAGAGAGAGCCAAGGCAACAATTCTGCTTCCCATAAACAAAGCAGCACACACATCTGCTTGCAAACAATAAAAGTACCATTGAAACAACAGAAACTGCTTATTTTTTTTAACAATGAAACCTACATAGCGAGAGCTTTCTTTCCCCACTTATCTACTTAGCAGATTCCTGAGAACATCTGTAAGTTAATCAAGATGTCCCCCCCTCCGCACCCCCCGCCCCCGGGCAACACTAAACAGACACCCACGCCAGACAGACCTGTATGGAAGATAACAGTGCTTTTCCTGAACCCTGAAGGAAGGCGGAGGTTTCGAAGCAATCCTTTGGCTGTCAGACGCACGTGAATGGTGGACAAGGAGAATTTGGGAGACAACAACATGTCTTCAGAGCAGGTGGGAAGATTTCACGGAAGAAACAGCTTCCATGGAGTATCACATACTGCCTTTAAACTCAGCACTCGGCCAGGCCAAGAAATACAGCGGGAGAAAACATGCCTGCCTAGCAAATGTCATCCCAGTGCACACACACAAAGAGGGAAAAAAAAAAAAACACCAGAGCTATCCAAGTGTTTCTGGCTTCCCTTCTCCCTCCCAGATGTTGCCAAAACAGTGCTCTTCCTCTGAATAAAATCTCCTCGCAGCGGATCCAGCAGTGCGCAGCCTGTGAATTACATCACGCTGTACATGCTAATGGGCTTGTTATGGTTCTCATCAGAGATGAGAAGAGGGGAGGAGGAAGTGGGTGGTCCTAGGGGTTTTATATAACAACCAATAATGTCACAGGTCCTGTAACGACTTGGAAGATTGTTAAGGGAAATTAACTACTTAACAATGCCTCACGATTCTTTAGAATTTAGAAAAAAATTAAAATTTCATTAAAGGAATCTGCCTTCTGGTTTTTAAATTTTTAAACTATGTTCACACTAATAAATCTGGGAATTCTTCAGAGTATTTATATAGAAATCTATCCATAAACCTGACACTCTGGATAAATTTTTTAAAAGTGACTTCAAGCAATAAACATTCCCATTGTAATTTTTAATGAAGTGTTTATTATAGTAATGACAGATCAATAAAAAGGTTCAAGTTCAACTTTCACACTGATGCCCTGAGGACCCTACTAGTAACCAACAATTAGAGGTTAATGCAATTTCTGTAGCAGGTATAAGATAGGAGTTTCAGAGAAATAAAAATGAGTCAATCTGATAGGCAGTATCCTAAGGATTACACTTAGTGCTTGACAGCTGCATCTGTAGCAAATCAGGGAGCCTCTCACAACGATGCACCGAGACTAGAAATGCCGGGAGGGGCAGAGTTACATGTGATTTTTGCTGGGACCTATTAAACGTTCATTGGAGTAGAGTGGTTTATGAAAGTCCATTAAAATGCGATGGCAAAAGACAAAGGGGTTGAAAGATATGAGTATGGATGGAAGAAAATTTCACCAGCAATATGTTTACTTAAAAGTAAAGCAAACATTACTGCAAACATTATTAAACCTGGAACACCCCAAACTCCTCAAATTTGTTTTAAGAAAGTACACGAAAACAATGTGTAGAAAATGATCTAGGCTTGTTTCCAAGATTTTCTTAAAAAAAAAATAAGACTCAGTAACAGAAATTGAGGTAGTAATTGTTAACTAGGAATAATCCCATTAGCTGCTATTGAATGTTCAGAATGCACACTCGCTGTTTTAGAAATTCTACGGAGCACTTTGGGGGTGACAGGGGAGTCAACAGGCAGGAAAGGAAATTCTGAATAGTTCCTTCTCCCTCTTCGTCCCCCGCCCCCCACCCCCCTCCCCACCCTTTTCAGAGACTATCAGCAATGGAGACAAACCCAAGGACTCAGTCAAGGGTTAGCTGCAGGGAAGCTACACCTGGTTGAGACCCAGTCCTGGGTCTTGTAAATGCACTGTACCCATGGCAACGAAAACACAAACACCCATGGAACTCAAGTCCAAAAAAGCTACATTTAGGTGTGGCCTTTACATTTTATCACCATTTATTATTACTAAAAACAACCACCTTTTTACCAGGTTCTTCATATTAATACAGGGTGGAACAAATGAGGTTGACAATTGTGAGTAAGCAGAACACAGTTTATTCTTTGTATTCTATGCATTACTTATTATATTATTTTCTACACGAACTGTAAACCTATTTTTGCCCCCCCTCTACGCTATAACCACCTGTCCTCCAACTCCCCCCGCCCCAAGAAACTTGTAAAAACCAAGATGCCAATCAGCATTAAAATTGAATGGTAACTCAAAGTTAAATATTAATATATCAAAAATAGACATGACACCACCCCATACAGGATCTATTTTTATTGTTGTTTTGAATTGTTAAGTAATAGTAAATTCTAAATTACCCTGGTTAAAAGGGAAATCATTTAGTCTAAACTACTCAAATCAAGAAATTAGCAACATGTCACCCATTCATTTTGTCCATTAAAATTTTTACTTGCACCGCACTAGGACACACCACATATATTAATAGTAACATTACTAATCACCTTTTTTAACAGCAGAGCAAGGAATCACAAGAATAAAGAGAAGAGGGCTTCTGGTGAAGATGGCAGATAGGTAAATGCAGCACTCAGAACCACCTCTCACGACACACCAGAATTACAACCCAACTATAGAACCACCATCACTCAGAACTGCCTGATATCTAGCTGAACAGAAGTCCTATAACTAGGGCTATAAAGAAGAAACCACACTGAGACTGGTAGGAAGGGTGGAGACAGGGAATGAGCTGGTCCCACACCCACGTGTGGTGGACACAAATTGGAAGGGATATCACGGCTGCAGCAGCCCCCCGACCAGAAGTGAGGGGTCCCAGCCCCACACCAGGCTCCCCAGCTCAGGGTTCCAGTGCCAGGAAGAGAAGTCCCCATAACTTCTGGCTGTGAAAACCATCAGGGATAGAGGCTGCGTGAGGCGGAGGGCTGCTGAAATCCCAGGTGTTCCTCTTAAAGGGCCCCCACGCAAACTTACTCAGACTCACTCCCTCTGAGCTCCAGCGCTGAGGCAGCCGCTTAAAAGGCACCAGGGACATACAGGGAGGAACTGAAGTGTCTGGCGTCAAGGTGAGGGCTGGAGGGGCAGCTTTCTCCCAAACAGAAGTGTAGGCAGAAGCCATTGTTCCTGTGCTAAGCCAAATCCCCACTGAGCCAAACCCCCACAGAGCAGGCAGGCACCATATCTGAGTCTCCAACAACCTGACCATCACTGTTAGCTCCGCCCTGATCATTCCCTGAGACCCTGCCCCACCCAACTTGCAGGCTCACTAAAGCTATTTTCAGTGACTTTTCCATATAAAAACATCCTGTCTTGGCTCATACAATGGACTTTCCTAAAATCTCACAAACAAGCAGAAACCGGCTTTGGCATGACCCCTACCTCTTGCTAAGTGGCCCCAGGGCTGACACTAGCAGTGGCTGGCCTCTGTTTGCAGTTTGGCCTCTCCCAGACATGTTCAATTCCTTCTGCAGATCATTCTGTAGCTCATGCTAGCTGACCTTAGCCTGTAGCTTCTGGGACCAGAGCCAGCACACCTGATGGACAGCTTTAAACCATGCTAGAGCACCACCCAACTACCTCCACAAGTAATACCCTCAAGGGATGGACTCAGCGAGCACCAGAGCCCTGCTGAAGCTAGTCCTGCTCTGTTTGGTTGGCCCCTGCATAGCAGATCCTCCACTGTGGTCCTTGTAACTGACTGGCCTAGAGGTAGATCCCTCCCATTGACATGCCAAGAGCAATCAAGGCTCAACTACAACAGGAGGAGGAGGGTGCATACAGCCTATGCTGGAGTACTCGGCTTGGGTGACTAGGGATGCTGTGCCACTGGGTCCTACAGGACACCTACTACATTAGGTCACTCTACCAAAACCGGGAGGTGTAGCAGCTCTACCTAATATATAGAAACAAATACAAAGAAGTTGCCAAAACAAAGACACAAACATGTCTGAAATGAAAGAACAGAACAAAACTCCAGAAAAAGAACTAAATAAAATGGAGGCAAACAATCTATCAGATGCAGAGTTCAAAACACTAATTATAAGGATGCTCAATGAACTTAGGGTAAGAGTAGAGAAACTCAGTGAGCAGTTCAATAAAGAGACAGGAAACACATAAACAGAGACAGAAAACACAAAAAATAACCAGTCAGAAATGAAGGATACACTAACTGAAGAATAATTTTCAGGGAATCAACAGAAGAATAGATGAATCTGAGAATCACATCAGTGATCTGGAAAATAAGGAAGCATAAAACAACTAATCAGAATAGCAAGAATAAGGAGCCTCTAATCAGAATAAGGAGCCTCTGGGAAATCTTCAAGCGTACCAACATTTGCATCAAGTGGGTGTCAGAAGAAGAGGATAAAGAGCAAGGAATTGAAAATCTATTTGAGAAAATAATTATGGAAAACTTCTATAATGTAGTGAAGGAAAAGAGAAGTCCAGAAAGCACAGAGAGTTCCAAACAAGATGAACACAAAGAGGCCCACATCAAAAAGCATCATAATAAAAATGACAGAAGTAAAAGGCAAAGAGAGAACCTTAAAAACAGCAATAGAAAAGCTCTTAGTTACCTACAAAGGAACTCCCGTAAGACTGTTACCTGATTTCTCAACAGAAACTTTGCAGGCCAGAATGGATTGGCAAGAAATATTCAGAGTAATGAAAAGCAAAGGAGTACAACCAAGATTACTCTACCCAGCAAAGCTATCATTTAGAATCAAAGGAAAGATAAAGAGCCTCTCAGACAAGACAAAGCTAGAGTTCATCACCACCAAACCAGTATTACAAGAAGTGTTAACGAGTTTTCTTTAAGAAGAAGAAGGAATGATCAAAAATATAAATAATAAAATGGCAATAAATACATACCTATAAATAATTACTTGAAATGCAAATGGATTAAATGCTCCAATCAAAAGATACATGGTGACTGAATGGATAACAAAGACCCTTCCATATTCTGTTTGCAAGACAATCTAAAGACACACACAGATTGAAGGGGTGGAAAAATTCATTTCATAAAAATGGAAACAAACAACAAAGAAAAGCTAGGGTAGCAATACTTATGCCAGACAGAACAGACTTTAAAACTAAAGCTATAATAAGGGACAAAGAAGGACCTAGGAATTCCACTTCTGGGTACATCTGAAGAAACCCAAAACACTAAATTGAAAAGACATGCATCTGTATGTTCATTACAGCATTATTTACAATAGCCAAGATATGGAAGCAACCTAAGTGTCCATCAACAGACAAGTGGATAAAGAAGAAGTGGTACACATACACAATGGAATATGCCTCAGCCACAAAAAAGAATGAAATCTTTCCATCTGTAACAACACGGATGGACCTAGAGGGTGTTGTGCTGAGTGAAATAAGCCAGGCAGAGAAAAACAAATACTAAAAGATGTTACTTATACATAGCATCTAAAACAAAATAATCAAGCAGAATACACACAGATTTATAGATACGAAGAACATCTTTACAGTTGCCAGATGGATGGGGTGTCGGGGAGGATGGGTGAAAAATGTGGAGGGATTAAGAAGTACAAATCAGTAGTCACAGAACAGTCATGGGGATGTAAAGTACAGCACAGGGAAAAGAGTAAACAATGTTATAGTAATTATAAAAAGAAGCAGTGACAGTGAAAAGAAAGAGTTAAAAGTCAGAAGGAACAGTTCTTGTTTTTACAGCAAAATGCATGCACACAAGTCAGGTATACTAGATAAACACTAAGAACAGCTCAAACTAGGTTTCCATTCTTTCCCAATCATAGTCTGCCCCCTGGTGGCACCTTACCACAAGTGAGTGAAGCAAAGGGGCAGCCTTGACCATCTATTAATGGTAACAACCAACTCTTAATGTAAGACAATCTACTATGTGCCAGGCACTCACCTAAACACTATATATATTCACTCATTTAAATGGTAAAATAAGCAGATACAGTAGAGAACAACAATTTGTAACTATATATCTGTTGGGGAACTGGGGAAATACAGAGCTTTAAATTGGCTCAAAAATAGTCTTTGATTACTTATTGATCAACTGTTATCACTTGTGTCCTATCTGTAGTTTCTGGAAATTATACTAAATGCAAAAGTACTTAAAGATAAGAAAGTTAGTATACAAAGTCTTAATCTGATTTAAGAGAACATAGTAAGGATCACCAAGGGTAGTAAGGAAAAATCTAAGGACCTTTGGGTATCTAAGATACAATAATACAATTGCAGCTATAAGAACTGGGAATAAGATGAGGTTTATGAAGTTCAGCGAAGCTTGTCTTAGGATGTCAAGAGGAAAAACTAAACCACAATTTAAAATTGTACGTGTAGTAGGACCCTGACTTTAAACAAAAAGAATAAAGAATATTGAAGCAAGCCTGCCAACATGTCAACAGTGCTCTGGAAGTTGGGGTGAGCATGATTTTTAACTCCTTTGCTGTATGTCTCTGTACGTCCCCATTACCTTTAACAAACACGAGAGGCAGAAAAATAAACTTTTAAAAAAGCTTAAGTGGCAGCCTATGAAATAAGCTGAGCTTCTATTAATGACACAAATAAGGAAAAACAATGAAAACATTGTATAAGTCTTTAGGAAGGCTTAAAAAAAACAGAAGAAGTGGTAGGGATGATGTAAGTATTGGGAGGTCAATGTGCCATGATATCACAGCATATTCAAACGAGAATCACAGACCCCACTGCAGTCCGAGTACAGAGTGTGTGTGTGTGTGTGTGTGTGTGTGTGTGTGTGTGTGTGTGTGTGTGTGTTTCATCAGGGACTCGGCTGTAGAAAGCAATGATGTTATGATTCTAGACGCGATTCTGCATGTGCTGTGCAGGGCTGCTGAGATGCTAGGAATTGCACACAAACATGATCTGATGTGTTTGTTGTTAATGGCCATGAAGAGTCTGGAGAAATCAGTATTTAAACCAGAGATTCAAGCCTCTCTGTCCAGCACATCTTCCCTAGAACTCCAACACGAAATATCGATCTTCACATTTATCTCCTCCCTTCCCCCTAGCGAACACTGATAGTCACATTTCCTTAATTTTTATGCCTCATAATCTTTATGATTTTATGTTCTAATCTCTATTCCAACTGTAGAAAGTTCAACTCAGGGTCCAGTTTTTTTCCCTCCCATAATGTCCTATTCCTTAGCAGGAGGAAGAATACCTATAAGGGATATTATAAATAATGATAAAAAAATTCTCATAAAACAATGAGAAAAATTTCAGCCCCTATATATTCATAAAACTGTAAGTTCTCCAAGATCGGTGATACAGTCTTTTACTTCTTTGGTCTCCAAAAATAAAAGCAATAATGTTTTATCCATGTACAATATATGTTTTTAAAACAACACAAGTTCATTGTAGAATTTTTAAAATAGAAGTTAAATTACATGTACAGCACAGTGCTCTGTAACCAGTTTCTAAACTTAATATAAGCTTAACAAACTTACTAAACTAAAAATTTCATTTATCTTTCATGGCATTAAATCATCCTGTATATTATTTAATGGCTTCAAAAATTTTATTAAAATGTCAATGAGCATAATGTAAACATGTGTGGTTTATATCAGTCTGGTTGTTTCCAATTTTCACCCCTTCTAACTAATTTTGAAAAGCAGTAAGTCAGTCAATTATTTTCCTAGAATCAATTCTGATCAATGGAAATTCCTGGGTAGAAAGCTTTTGTGGCCCCTCCCCAAAGAGCCTCAGAAAGGCTGTTGTAATTTTTACTGCATGTAGCAGCGTGTGTGAGGTGCCCGCCCCACATTCATTCACTAAAAGTAGACAAGAACTGGTAGCACATTATTTTAGTTAGCGTTTTGTACACTTTTTTCATGTTTCTTATTCTTCCATATTTCTTCTTTGGTGTCTGTCCATTCCTTTTCCTGTTGTGGCATCATCTATTTCTTGCCAATTTGAGGAAGTCTTTCAATGCGCACCAGTTGCACAGGTCGTCCCATTTGGTTGTTTGCTTGTTAACAGTGTGTAATTTTTTAGTTGAGATATAATTGACATATGTATGTCAGTTTCAAGTGTACGACATAACGATCCAATATTTGCACGTGTTATGAAGCGATCGCCACAATCAGTCTGGCTCCAGTTAACATCCATCGCCATGTTTATCATGTCTTTGATGCAGAAGTCTAAAATCTTTTCCTCTTTATTCATCTTTTCTTTTATACCGTTGTTCCTGGAAAGGCCTTTTCTACCCAAGTCTATATTCTTAGCGCTCTTATCCTTCTCATTTTTGTGTGAAACTTCAATCTGGAATATACAGGATGGGGCAAAAGGTGGCTTACAGTTTTGATACGCAAAACACAGTTTATACATGTATTATTATTTATTAATGACTACATTGTTTTCCACATGAAGAACTGTTAGCCTCCTTTCCCCCACCCTGTATTCATATGTAGTTTGTGAAGTAGGCACCTAGCGCCTGCCAAAATGACAGCCTTTGTTCCAACAAGAACTCACTAAATAATCCATACGTTTCTCTGATTTAAAACACTACATTTATTACATATTAGAACAGCATCAGCCTTTGAACCATGAGAGGGGAGCTATGACCCTGCGCCGACACTGCAAGGTCGGTGCCCCCACCGGCGGACGCCCAGGCCACCCCAGTCTGACCTCGCCAGAGCGGGTCTGCAACTCGCATCCATTTCCCAGCTCTTGGGAAGAGGGACACGGAGAGCAACCCCGGCCTCCTGCGCTGTATTTAGTAAATGGATCTGGAAGGAGCAGTGCATTTTCCACTTTCCGGAGCAGACACCATGGCACCTGAGACTGATGATCTTGTGTAAAATAATCAGGGGGCTGGATACACACCACTCTGGGGCTTCGGTTTCCCAAACGGCTTTAATGTGTGGCAGAACCAAGGTAATAATAGTATGTGGCGTGTGTGGCATCTTTCCTTACAAACAGTCGACCAAGTTTTATTTAGAGTCCCTGTTGGCTAGAATCTTATAACATCATAATCTTTAAATAAATTACAACAGCTAGACCCCATGAGGATGGTTCTTGACTTTTCAGTGGTTTCTCCTGCTTGCTTTCAGGATTTGAAATAATCCAACTTCTTCAAAAATAACTCTGAAAGTTCTAAAATCATGAGAACAATGGAGAGAATTACCATTATTACCATCCCTAACAGCAGAAGCAGCTCGCATGTGCGAGCAATTCTATGAGGGCAGAGTCACTTCCTCCGTGGGGAATTAGTCCACAAATATTCCTGTATTCCTGAGTGAGAAATTTGAGACTGGCAGAGGCTTAGCGACTAGCCCAAGGTCAGGACAAAAGTAGAATGCGGCAAGGCCAAGGCCACTAAAGACCATTCTCTTTCTGCTTCTCTTCATTGTCGTATGAGACAATAGAATTGTCTTTGAAATAACTGATTTAAGGTTAAACTAAAACAATGCTATAAAAATGTTCAATGATTACAAACAATTTAAAAAATAATACCCAATGTGGACCAGACTCTGAAGATGGCAGCATTATGGCGTCGGTCACAGAGTATGTGGGCATGATGCATTTAGAGACCAATTTGGTTGCCCGAGGGAAGTGACTACAAATATGTTTGTTTTGATTTACTTGCATTACTTTCAAGATTCCATCAGAAGAAACTTCCCCAAACTTGAAAAGCGATCATTATAAAGATGTTCATCAGAGAATCATTTTTAAATATAGTGCAGAAGGGCCCCGAATATTCGAGTAGTTAAAAGAGGCTGTGCATGCTACATGCAAGTCATTAAAGTGATGGCGTAAGTGACAAAACAGGATATAAAGTTATTTGAATTTTATTTAAATTGAAATTAAGGGTGATTTTGAAAGCACTACGTGCTGAACTTTTTAGAATTTAGCAAACTGCTATTATTAAAAATAAATGACTATGGTAATCTTCAACCACTTTTTGTTGCTTTAAATTAAAAAAAAAAACCTATCTCAAAGCCATAGGACAATTATTTAGACTTTAACATTCAGAGGAAGACGTCTGTATACGGAGGCAATATCTCCTCTATCGTCTGAAAGATGACCATTTGCAAGCAAAATATGAAGAAAGTCAAGGTGCTTTGTAGACATGGAATAATACAGCAGGGAAAAACCTTAGTGATCAGTCATTTCAATTCTACCAAATAGATAATGACAGTTAAAGAGGTTATGTGCTCCACCCACAGTCACTGGCTGTTTGGACACCACTTCTCAGCATCAAAGCTGCCCCTCCAAAGCCAACACACTGTGACTTCTCCTCCGCTGGCTCGTCATACACAAGGTTAGTCTTAAGTAATGGTAATAAATAACCAAGCAGAAAACCTGGAAAAGTCCAGTTTTTGATTTTGGAAAGATACATGTTCATACTGCAGTCTAGATTAAATTACAAAGTTGAGCCTTCAAAATACATCGGTTTTTCCACTGCCATTATTAGAACACTGATTACTAACTGCAGACAGGCATTCTTCACTCTGTCATACACCCCAGCTCTACTCCAAGGTTAAATGCTTGGCCAGACAAAACCACACCATACGTCATACCATCTTTCCTCACTTCACAAGAAGGGAGTTTTCCATTCTCTTAACCTTACCTGTTCAAGGGTCAATGATATTCTTTGGAAATAAGTCATAACATCAGTCCAGCAATGTGACAAGGGAAAATGCCTGTGCTAATGGTTTTTCTCTACAGTAAAAATGAGACATATATTAGGGATTATTATTTACTACGCCTATTAAAAGAAATATCCCTTTTAATAGCTTACACGATCATCGACTTGAGACATAAAGACAGCCTTTTCAAGTTTCATATTTAATTCAGATGAAGACAGGCACAGCAGATGATAATCTCTGAAACTCTGTGGCCGTTACAAATGGAAGACAGTGATTCCCACTCGGGTACACCTCTGTGACACAAGCCAACACCTTCAATGGCTGGATTTCCTGTTCTGTCAAGTTGTTGGTGGAATCACGCAGTCCTAATTCTCTGAAAGTCATCTCAGCATCCAAGTTGGACATCTCTTTTCAGTTATTGGTATATGTCTAGATTATGGGGTCTATCATCAATATAAACCACAGATCCATGCCATCCCAGCAAGGGGGCATTTGACGCTTCAAAAATGTATTTGAGATCCTGGACAGACAAGAACCTGCTGGCATGCTAAAAAGTCTTTTTCCATTATTTCTGCTTGTTTTCTCTTCAGTCCAGTAGAAAGGCAAAAGTGTTGACAAACCTTGAGTTACCACAAGATCCTTTGCAGAGACACACACACACACACACACACACACACACACACACACACACACACGGTGCAGAACAACAGCCACACGCGGTGGTGGGAGACTAACACCCTTCTGGAAAGATAGTAACACACATCAACGATTTCAAAAAGACTCCTACAGTTTATGCGTATTGTTCAGTTCAGCTTTCATACCAGATGGAGTCTGTGAGATAACTCATGTGGCCACCATGCAATGCAACAAGCATACCCAGGCGCTGTGAGCAGGGGCACCACCCCCGTGAGGACTTGGCGGAGTGCAGCGGGAGAACACTCAGATGCACGCTCCCTGGTGGCCTCAAGGATGAGCTCTGTGTCTGACCCACCTCTGCTCCAGCAAGTTGCTGGCTGGCACTGCCACCTCTGCTCTGCAACAAAGGTGCCCAAGCCCCAAAGCTAAAGCATGAAAGGGAGTCCTGCCTGAATAATAAAAACCATCTTTTATGTTATTTGTAAACCTTTCCTCTCTCACTCATATAGGAATCCTTGGGGGTGGGGTGGAGGGGTGGTGGAATTAAATAAGAAAAGACTTTCCAGGCACTAAGAGAAACTGAGAGAAATGTTCAAGAAAAGACTTTGGGAGAAACTTTGCTAGTAACCAGCTTTGCTTGGGCTGTGGTGTAACTCTGAGTCCACTATGTTAGGCAAAGGGGCTCCCACTGAAGTAGACCTACAATATCTGCAAGGGAAAATTTCAGGGTAAAGATAAGAGGGAAGACTTAAGTGAGCAAATACTGTACTTTAGGTAGACTATGTCAATGAGTTCGGGAAGGAGCATCTTTATCTGGTTCGTGATTTTGCTCCTCTTTTCTTCACTGGAACTCTAAGGTCAATCTTAGCTTGTCAAAGAACAGTGATACCAGAATAAAGAACAAAGCGTTAAGACAAAATAGTGATCATCTGTAACTTATTGGTTTTTTATCAGAACTAAAATTTGAAACAATGGAGAAACTATCATGGTGAAATTTTAAGTAGATGCCTTGCTTTTTATTTCTTCTTTTGCCCAATAACAACTGAAACCCTTGATATCAAAAATAAATAAATAGCTTTCAGTAGCATAAGACAACGGGGCAAGACCATGCTTATTTGGGCTCTTCCTAAACTGTGCATTTCCTCTTCACATTTATGGCTTCCCGCTGGATTAAAAGAGAAAAAAAATCTGCTATGGCATCCTTAAGGCCTGTATTTGTCTTGGGGCAGGGAAGAAAGCAGAGGGAAAAGAAAGACCAAGGTTAGTTCACACGCACTCTGAAAATTAGGGTGCATTTTCACACCATATTTTTGCTGGATGTGTGTTGGGGCCACACTCCGTCCTGTGAAATGGTGTCCCTCTGCTGTGCTCTGGGTAAGTGGACTTTGTGGCTGCCTTAGGGACTATGACCCCCATTACTGTCACTTATTGCGCCATTTGGGGCGGGGAAAATGCACATTTTGAAACCTCATAAATGTCAAAAACATTAAGAGGAAAGGTCTGAAAGATAGTACCAGCATGTAAAGATGAAACATAGAAAACCATTTCAAATCTTATTGAGTGGTAGTTAAAAAAAAAAAAAAAAGGAAGCAGCAGCAATGACCTAATTAAATTTTTAAAAATCAAATTTTCCTTTAAAAATTTTTGAAAACATTTATAATTTTCCTGATTAAATATTTCATACATGTACATTAAAATCATTGGAAATATAAATGCCAACTGATAAATGTAGTGGAAATAATGAAATTAGAAAATCTTCATTTGGTAACTATTATAGAAATACTTGATTCAGACCAGGAAATGTCAGTGGATGCTAACATCAATGGATAATTCTAATGAAAAACATGATATTTACATGTCAAATATTGCTAAATATAGTAAATATTATGCTACAAGGCAGTTGTTAATTACAAAGGAAAAATAACAATTTTACAGTGAAGAAAACTGGCAAACACCTCCTTAACCAAATAATTATAGTTACAGTCACCAGGAATGGGCAAATGGAAATTATGTGACTCTTTTTTCCACGTGGTTTTTTTTTGACATTCAATATTGTTTTATGTTAGTTTCAGGTATACAGCACAGTAATTAGATAATTATATAATTTACAAAGTGATCCCCCCAATAATTCAAGTACCCACCCAGTACCACAAAATTACTTGAATATTGACTACATTCCCTATGTTGAACTTTATGTCCCTGAGACCATTTTGTAACTGCCAATTTGTACTTCCCAATCCCTTCACTGTTTTCACCCAGCCCCCGAACCCCTCCCCTCTGGCAACTACCCATCCATTTTCTGTATCTGTGAGTCTGTTTCTGTCTTGTTTGTCAGTTTATTTTGTTCTTTAGATTTCACATATAAGTGAAATTCATACAGTGTTTATCTCCATCACATAACTACCATAGCATAACATCACCTAGGTCCATCCAAGCTGTCACAAATGGCAAGATTTCATTTTTATGGCCAAGTAACATTCCATTGTATATATGCACCACAGCTTTTTTTATCCACTTGTCTATTGATGGACCTTGGGTTGCTTCTATACCTTGGCTATTGTAAATAATACTGCAATAAACAGAGGGGCTTACATATCGTTTTTAAAAATAATTATTTTATTATCGTTCATTATAGATGTCTGCATTTCCCCCCAACCACTCCCCTGCCACCCCAGCCAAACCCACCTCCCTCCCTTGCATCCATCCTCCCCCTTGGTTTTGTCCATGTGTCCTTTATAGTAGTTCCTAAAAACCCTTCCCCTCATTTTCCCCTCTCACTCCCCTCTGGTTACTGTCAGATTGTTCTTAATTTCTATGTCTCTGGTTATATTTTGCTTGCTTTTTTCTTTTGTTGATTATGTTCTAGTTAAAGGTGAGATCATATGGTACTTGTCCCTCACTGCCTGGCTTATTTCACTCAGCATAATGCTCTCCAGTTCCATCCTTGCTGTCCCAAAGGGTAGGAGCTCCTTCTTTCTCTCTGCTGCATAGTATTCCATTGTGTAAATGTACCACAGTTTTTTGAGCCACTTGTTTACTGATGGGCACTTAGGTTGCTTCCAGCACTTGGCTATTGTAAATTGTGCTGCTATGAACATTGGGGTGCATAGGTTCTTTTGGATTGGTGTCTCAGAGTTCTTGCGATATAATCCCAGCAGTGTAATTCCTGGGTCAAAAGGCAGTTGCAGTTTTACTTTTCTGAGAAAATTCCATACTGCTTTTCACAGTGGCTGCACCAGTCTGCATTCCCACCAACAGTGCACTAGGGTTCCCTTTTCTCCACGTCCTCTCCAACACTTGTTTGTTGATTTGTTTTTGATGTCCATTCTGACCAGTGTGAAGTGGTATCTCATTGTGGTTTTAACTTGCATCTTTCTGATGGCTAGTGATGCTGAGCATCTTTTCATATGTCCCTGGACCCTCTGTGTGTCCTCCTTGGAGAAGTGTCTGTTCAAGTCTTTTTCCCATTTTTAATTGGGTTTTTTGTCTTTTGGAGTGGTATCATATGAGTTCTTTATATACTTTAGAGATCAAAACCTTGTCTGAGGTATCATTGGCAAATGTTTTCCCATGTAGTTGGTTCCCTTTTCATTCTAATGCATTTCTTTGGCCATGCAGAAGGTTTTTAATTTAAAGGGGTCCCATTTGTTTATTCTTTCCTTTATGTCCCTTGCTTTAGGAGACATATCAGTGAAGATGTTGCTATGTGGAAAGTCTGAAATTTTCCTGCCAATGTTTTCCTCTAGGACTTTTATGGTGTCACAACTTATATTTAAGTCTTTTATCCACCTTGAATTTATTTTTGTGTATGGTGTAAGGTGGTGATCGACTTTCTTTTTTTTTTTGCATGTAGCTGTCCAGCTCTCCCAACACCATTTGTTGAAAAGGCTATTTTTACTCCATTTTATGCTGCTGCCCCCTTTGTCAAATATTAATTGACCATAGAGACTTAGGTTTATTTCTGGGCTCTCTATTCTGTTCCATTGGTCTATGTGTCTGTTCTTATGCCAGTACCAGGCTGTTTTGATCACAGTGGTCTTGTAATACGGGTTGATATCAGGTATTGTGATCTCTCCTATTTTGTTCTTTCTCAAAATTGCTGCAGCTATTTGGGGTCATTTATGGTTCCATATACATTTTTAAAATGTTTTTCCTATATCTGTGAAATATGTCACTGGCACTTTAATAGGGATTGCATTGAATCTATAAATTGCTTTGGGTAGTATGGACATTCTGATGATGTTAATTCTTCTAACCCATGACCACGGTAAATGCTTCCATTTGTTTGTCTTCCTTGATTTCTTCCTTCAGTGTTATGTAGTTGTCTGAGTACAGGTCTTTTAAAAATTATTCTAAATTCATACTTTTAGTTCTCTGAAATTAACTAATTTTTGGAAAAATACACTGTCCAGAAGCTTAGCTCCTGCAAGGAATTTCGGCAGTGCTGTTTTGCTCTTCCTAAGAGATCACCTGTTATACAGCACTCAAGAGCATAAACACTGCACTTTCTCCTTTTCTCTCCATGTCCAGGAAAAAAATCCAAGCAAAAATACCTGAAAAGTTTTATTGTTCTCTTTTCCCATAAAAGTTAACCTTTAATCCATTTCCCCTTGCTGACCATACAAACCACTGGCACACTTATCACCATACACTCGCTGAGCCAGAGGGAAAATACGGAGGTTCATTCATTCGCCACCTGGTTTCCAAACCTAATTTCCACCCTTCTACCAACCCAGATGGGATTTTTTTACTGTTTTTGAGTAATCTTTGATACCCAATTCTAAACACGCAATTTTTATTCTGATAGTCAATACTTGCAGTCACACATTTCTTTATTACCAACATCAATCTCTTTCTTCATCTCACATTTCTAGAAAAGAGTGAGATGTCTACCTTGTTTACTGATGTTATAAATTTGAAACAGCTAGAAGCTTTTGACTAGGCTAAACTATCCCAACCCCTACAGTAAGTGCCTTTATGGTCATCACATTCGCACCCTCCAGAAGCATGCTGTTTTTCTTTCTGGATCCACGTCAAGTCTCCCTACAATGAGCCATCTGTTCGCTCTTCCCGCGCCCAGATGACATTTGCAGTATCAGGGGCAGATCAACACAGGGCCTTCCCTCCCACTGGCAGGTTTCTGTCAGTTTCCCATCTTTCTTCCAATTCTCTCCTTCCTCAAAACCTGGACACTTGAAGATGCTACTACTACAAACTTCAACCTAACTTTGTAAAGCATGGATGGGGAATGACTTCATAATCTTAAAACCACAGAACCAAAATATGACAGAGCATATTTTTTTAGATTTCCATACAAAATGAGTATTGGGTTTCAATTAGCATTTCATCCTTTGCTAAACCAAAATCCAAGAAAGGAAGTAAATGATGTTTAATTAGAGTCTTAAACTTGTATTACAACAATCTGCGTTATAGTCTTACTTTTCTTCAAACATTTCTAAAATTATATTCAGCAGCAAATAAAGCACCTATTCAGGTTGCTTTGAAAGTATTTGAACAGATTTTGAAAAGTTGGACTGAGTTTAATTTACATACCTAATATAAATTCGTGTGGTCCTGCATTCACACTTTTCATTACTAAGCTTTAAACACAAAGACCTTTAGTTTCCAAATAACTCAATAAAAGAATTTCTCTCTAAAGCAGAAGACACATATCTCATGAGGGACAATGCTCCTGTCCCTTGGGACTCTGTCACACACAGAACAGGAGTTCCCCTAAAAATAAGCTGTCTCATTGTCACCCTGTAGGTTTAATATTGTTATACTGATCACTAGATGCAGCACCAGATCTACCATCAACTTTGATAACATTTAAGAGTCAAAATCCATATTTTAAGGATAAAATTTCTTAGATTCAAACATGCACATATGTTTATACTTATATGTAACATATATATCATATATGTATATACATACACGCACACACTCTCTCTTTGATCATCTATGGTACACTTCCCCCTTCACTCTTCCCCATTTTACTAATGGCGGGCACAAACTGTGCGGAGCTGCACACTCTCTGTGACCAACGCCGACACGGTGTACCCTCGGTTCCCTGAACACTGTCCCCTGAGCTGGCCTACCCGAGTACACCCAGGTGCCCTTCACTGTGAGGCATGATGCCATTTAAGTTTTTCTCTTGCCCCCATTTCAGTTCCTTCTGTGGCAGCTGGTTGGTTTCCAGATGGTATCTAAATTTTCTCTTGTCCTGAGTTACTATAAGACATTGCTCAGCAGAAGTTCCAGTATAGTAAGAGAAGCATAATTATTTCACCTAATGGTGGAATCTCTAATAAGTGAGCTGTGGTCCTGACTTGGCCAGTACCCGGCTGTGCTGAATCTTTTCGCCTCTCTGCGTGGAATGAGCGGGATGGAACAGCAGGTGTGGGAACGGAACCTCAGCTGTCACGGCCCCCACTCACTCATTATGGTACTCGGTCCCACTGAGACCAAACGCATCCTCAGAATTCTCCAAAACACAGTGCCCCAGGGGACTCCGGCCACTCAGTGACAGCGGGTCTGTGGAGTCAATGGGTGAAATTCCACATGTGCTCACCTAGGTCTTAGCCAGCTCTACCACACAGTCTGAAACTGCTCCTGTTCCTAGCTGTCTCAGTTATGCCAGAATACTAGGTTCTCTGGAATCCTTAGTTTCCATTTCCTCATGGTCAAAACCTAGTTCAAGTGGGAAAAGGAGAGGGAGGGAGACGACTGAGTAAAGAGGAGATGAAGAGATATCCTCAGAGAAGCCGAAGCAGAAGCAATGATTTTCCTCTTAGAGAAGGGCTTCTCATCATTCCAGACTTTTATCTCATACTACGTTTTAGCATCTAGCTAACATGAGTATTTGTTTTGCTTATTAAAGCATGTATGTACACACAGAGCCAACATTCTGCTCATTTCCTGAATTTTTTGTGTGTGTGAATCAGCTTAAAACTCCCCACTGTGCCAGATCATCTGCTCACCTGGCTCGAAATCAAGTCACTAAGTCTAAGCTTTCACATTCCAAAGGCAAAATCACTTGGCTTTGTCATAACAAGAATGTCTTACACATACCCTAGAAAAATGTTAGAAGGATGCAAATAAAATCAACACCAGTCTGGATAATAGTATTTTCACACCAAATAGTCTGTTTAGACATACACAAGCACAAAGTGTGTCTGCAATACAGGACCAGAGTGTCCATGGCCTGTCTGTCAGCCCTTCCTCACCCCTGCAGACATCACCAGTCAAACCCAGATTTTGCTCTGAACCTGGAAAATTTTTCAGCACTGTACTCCAGGTGATCCTTAGCAACTGACCAGTGCTGGCGAGTGAGACAATACCCACTTGCCATCCTGCGAGGAGGAAGCGACTGAGGGTAAACAAGACTAACCCTTCTCGCTGTCAGCTTCATCCCTTCAACAGCCCCGAGCACCCTCCTCCCAAACTATTAGGCGCCATTTTGGAGTGAGGATGAAAAGAAAAGTGGTCAGACGCTTTTGCTGCTGCATGGATTTTGAAGATGATCTAGTCCGCCCCTCCCATGCACCAGGTGAGAATCCTGAGGCTAAGAGAGTGAATGGTTGTCCAACTTCTCATGAGTTAACAAGAAAACTAGGAGTCTGAGTTGAATGAACCTTTAAACATAATACACCGGGGGCTGGCCATGAAGGTGAAGGAAAAGAATGTCCCATTTCTTTAGTGAGCCTTCTTCTGCTCTCTTATTTCCAAGGGGCTGCAAATAGCTTTGGTGTACATCTCTTATATTTCTTCCCACTATCTGTCTCTCAAAAATAAATGTGTTTTTGTGGCCAAAATGGAAGGAAAGGGAAGCCCTTGGACTTCATATTTGCTAAAGTTATGAAATCATATACTTTCCAAAGCTTCTTTCTGCATTGGAACAATGGCCTCAAACCTTCAACTCTATTCAAGACCTACAATACATCATTTATTTTTATCCAATGATCTTAAAAACTGGACTTCAGGTATCTGATTCTGGAAGAGCTTATAACAGTCAACCTCTATAAATGCCCACATTTGCAATGTTTCATGCTAATGCCTAAAAGAAAAATTAATATCATAACATTACATTTTTCTATGCTTAAAAGAACACAAGCAAAAAACCCCTGCTCAAACCCCTAAATGACAGAGATTTATTGTCTTATACATCTTGATTCAGTCACTTTAAAATTTGGTCCTGTTACTTCCATGGAATCTCAAAGCACCAAGATCCGTATGCTAATTTTACAACAGCACTATGCAATCTCAGAAGTTCCTAAATGATGCCTCTAGCATTATCACATCACAGAGAAATGAGCAGACAAAGCAAGGAGATGTTCTTTAAAAAGGGTCGAATGCTCAGCCCAATATGTATCGAAATACTGATGAAAAGATTATTTGCTAATGTGACCCAGCCCTATCAGAAGGAGAAAATTTTCAGCTCAAAATGATTTTTCATGTTTTAAGGTATTTCTAAAAAAGTACACATCTTTATATTTTTGGATATAATGAGTAAAACAAGCAAGTGATGTTTTCATTTTAATTCTAGGAAAGTATGTTTCTATACTCATATAACTATAAGCTACATACACACAAAATACTATTTAATCAGAAATGAGGCCATCAAACAATCTTTGATAATGAAGTAATTTCATGTGCCAAGAACATCAACAATGCTGAGTTATACTGAGTTCTGAAACACATAAAATATAAAATAAGATTGATTCTATGTAGAATCATTCAAACTTAAAATCTGTCCAAGAAATACTACAAATAACACAAATTACAAGTTACAAAAAAATAGCAATCAAAAGCTGCCAACTCAGTTTAGTGAGTAAAATTAAGAGCATGCTCACAAAGAAAAGAATCAAACCAGAAATCACCGACGTACTTCTGCTCCCAGTAAGCGTGGCTAACAAAGGACCCACACAAAGGCTGTAGGACCCCAGGACCAGCAGTGTCAACAAGGTAGCATCATAGTGCTTCTCTGAGCCAGCCGGCGGGGTGAGTGTAGAATTGATCAATATGTTCGCGGAAATATCCGTTTCTGTACAGCTGCGAAATCCTCCTGGCACAGTCATCTAAAAGCGTCAAGGCAAGCTTAAGCAGGAAAAACTGCAGCCATGTTCACGCCCATATCCTTCATGCTTGCTCTTAGTGAATGAGCATGCAGGGGGAGAAAAATCTGTAAGCTCCAAGGCACCACACAAAACAGATTAGACCAGCTCGCAAATCAAACTGAGAAAGAAACGCGTGGATTTGAATGCTTCATCTGCAGCAGGGACACATCGCCGCTAGACAGGCTCTGTGGGGAGAGGGTAAACCCCTTTGTTAGAAGACAAAAAGGGACAGACAAAAGCATTTTATAACCTCCTTAGGAGTGTCAGACACGGCACTGTGACGGCGGCCAAGGCGGCAGGGCTGTCAATGGGAGAGGCTGGGAGTGGTACTACAGAGCGTGTCTGCTGCCAGCGTCACAAATTCTGTGCCCACACAGCCCTTGGGGAGCCCCTGGGGAGGCAGTTCTGGCGGTTTGATTCTAAAATTCCCACTGCACACAGAGAAAGCCACGAGTGTGAACCACCTTTCCAAATTCATCAAGGATTATCTGTTCCATGCAAACCCCTCTGATTTTATGCCACCCCTTCAAAATCCAGGCAATAAACGGATAATAATCTTGTTTCATTTGAAGCAGCATAACCCAGTCTTCTTCCTACAGCTCTGGCATCCAGCTACGTGTTATGGGACCAGCCACTGCTGCTGGGAGCTCTCAGAAACGTGCTCATTACTCCAACGCCCCATCTTCCAGAGATTCATTCTCAATTCTGTTCACATACTGGCTGAGTGCCCTGGGGCCAGTGACAACCTCCTGGGCCTGAACTGTCTTATATATGAAATCAGTAACAGCAGAAGTTACTTGAGAGGAAAAAAAAGTGAAATAATGTATGGTAACCCTGCGACAGCGCGCCACACTCCAAAGGTGCAACAACCACGAGTCCACTTGGTCCGCGTCCCCTCACCAGAAAGAAGAAATGGGCCCCTCCTCGAGGCAGAGAGAACTCCCCTCCCCCCACACACCCTTATGTCTTGTTTTGTCTGGTATTCTTGTTATCCGTGTGAACAGCTTCTTTCTTCTCAACTCCCTTTTAGGTAAGGATCATTTCTCTCATAACCTGTATTTCTCACTCCATCTGTCATGATGCTTGGACACGGCAGGCACTCCGAAAGTGTTCAAATTACCTGATTTTGTGAGCAGATTTAAAAGGAAAGGAGCAAGTAAATACTAAGACCAAATACGTCTTTTGGAGGAAAGGGAGAGCTCAATTAATTCACCCATTTTACACACAGAATTCACAGTAACAGGCAACTTTTAAAATAATCTTCTGATTTCAAATTATTTAACATTAGGCTTGAATTTACAATATGCTAGTCATATTACACTGAATCTAGCATCCAGGAACTATAAGACACATATCTACAAAATTTTGTCTTTTTATAAAATAAATGGAACTAAAGTTATCATTTTTTCTGATTTCCAGTTGAGTTCCAATGGCCCTAGATTGTGTCCTTTCCTTAAACTGAAAAACACTCCCATTTCAAATGACATGCTTTAGAATTCTTCATGTAAAAAAAAAGTCCTTTTACACAAATATTTCAGTGTTTGCACATTCAGATGACTGCACATTCTTCAAAAGAGTTTCATTGAAAGAATATTTTTCCAGCCAAACTTTCAGAGCAAAAAGCAAAAAAAAAAAAAGCAGGGAGAGGAAGAAACAGTATACATACGTTCCCATAAATCACAGAATCGAAAATTCTGATAATGACAAGCGGTACGCTAGTTTTCGTACAACCACAGTTGCAACAACCCCCAAAGGCTGACAGACGACCGACTCACAATTATTGCTGTACGTGTTCAGATCGCTGTGGGTGCTGGCCGCAGAGGAGGGGCTTCCCGTCCGCCGGAGCGCAGAACTCTTCAAGGATGCGTTGGATTTAGGAAGTGGTCTAGGCACACTCACCCAAGATGGCTGTGTAGTTTTCAGAGACGCAGGTTTTCCTTGAGGGTTAAAAAAAAAAAGTTCTACTGCTATTTATTTCAAAAATTGTAAGCTTGTAAACTCAAACTCCTACACTAAGAACTGAGCGAAAATAAAAAATGAATCTTCAGAATCCTAGAACGTCGGATGAAGACTTCACCCAGACTTATCTATTTTGGACATAGCAGAAGCACAAGAGCAGAGATGATGGCGAGGCACGCAGGGTGGCTGTCACCAGGTAGCCTTGAGTAACTAACTCATGCCTTCTGTGATACAGTGACAGATCGGAAAGGGCCATGAGCTTTTGACACGAGCTTTTGGCAAAGCTGAAATCAAAGAATAAGCAAACTGATGTGACTTCTCTCCCCCACACTGTTGACTGAGAAGTAAACAAACAAGTCCATTCATGCACTAGGCTACCATGTTTTTTAAAATAGACAAAACATTTAAAACAACCAAACAGGAAGGGAAAAAATCAATTAGACTTAAAAACAAAACACTTCATTAAAAAAATGCCTTACGTCTAACCACCAGGTGGTGCTATATTAGCAGTATTCTTTTTTCCTTGTCTTTTTGAGAGAGAGAGAGAGACAGAGAGAGGACTTTGGGATTGTTGTTTCACTTATTTATGCATTTATTGGTTGATTCCTGTATGTGTTCTGACCAGGGATTGAACCCGAAACCTTAGTGTACCAGGACAATGCTCTAACCAACTGAGCTATGTGGCCAGGGCTCCTCTTATTTTTTCATCCCGACTCCTTATTTTCCAAACTTAAATGATCACCACTTGAACTTCTAAGTCTTTCTTGCAGCAAAAGTGTTCCCATCTATCAACATATACACGCTTCACATTTTCTGGCATCTCTGAAATCACACTCCCTCACACTGGCTGCTTGAATGTGGGCACTTCCCAAGTTCAAGCCTTTACTCAACGTTCTTTATCCCCATCTCTCTTACAGAGTCTGTTTTGTTCACTTTAACCCTGCCCTGTGTGGATTAATCTCAAACGCTCACCTGCAGCCCTATCTTCCTTCTGAACCCCAAGGCCACTTGCACTTCCACGCTGAATGTTTCAACCTGGACAGTTAGATAACCTCCTACCTGTGTATGCTAATTTTAAGTCTAGTTTTCCTTTTTCCCCAACCTCAAAACACTGGAGTCGTCTTTGTTTCCCGCAGAAGTGAAAAGACCTTAGATGGAAATGATAGTGTCACATATTACTAAAGGCACCATAGTGAGTAATTTGTCCAGGAAATAACACTCATTGCTTTGTCCCACTGGTTTCACCTACAAAAATCTCACTTTAATAGAGAAAAAGGAGCTTAATTTCCTTAGGCCTGACATGTGAACTCACCCATATTAAAGTTCCACCAGTCTCTAGCCTCGCTCCTGTGCTATCCTTTTATATAGGTGTGCATTCTGCTCCAGTCGCCCTACTTTTCTTTCTGACACCAGGATGTTACTATTCTAGTGCGGAGGAACACCATTTCTTTTCAAAGAGGTCTTCGTCTCAATCCAACCCTTACAAACACTCAATCCTCCCCCCTCCCTTATTTTTGCCAAACCACTTGTTAGGCACCTTAAGTGCTGGCCTTCTCTCCTGCCCAACTCCCTCACACAGATCTCCTGAACGTGAGCACCAAGTTCATGACCCAGTCTACAAGTCTCCACTTCCCCATTACCTACAGGATATTGCTTTCAATCTTCTCAACAGATGTTTAATTTTAAAGGCATAAAAGGCAGTCATAGTGGTGACGCCTACCAACTTCTTCCCTCTCGTGCTTTGCTGTGCCCTCATCCCTCTAGTCTCTGCTGTGCCCGTCTTTGTGAGGGAAATGGCCCACTGTCCATCTGCCAGCAGGGTCCAACCTGTGGCCTGCGGGCCGCATGTGGCCTAGGGTGGCTACAAATGAGGCCCAACCCAAAATCCTCAATTTACTTAAAACATCATGAGATTTTTTTTTTTGTGATTACATGTCGCAGTGTATTGAATGTGTGGCCGAGAGACGCCAAAAGCCTGGGCACCCCGATTCTAGTCCTCCATCCTGTCTGCTGAATACAAAGCCAACAGCAGGTTCTTTTAAATTGTTGCCACTCTTTTGCAGCCCCGCCCCGGACCCATGCATCATAATCTCCAGTTTAACAAGATCTCCAGGTGATGTGAATACACACGAAGTATGAGAAGCACTGTCAAGAATCGGGGCCTCTTTGTAAAAGCCTTTCCTTCCGAGACACCCTCCTCTGTGTGCAATGGACCACACCTCCCTTTACGCTCCTACTGATTCTTGCTTCTGTCCCAGCATCTGTTTCAATGTGTCTCTGGACTGGCCTCTACGGTCCCTGAGAACAGGAAGAGGTCCTTATCCCATTCTGTCCCTCGGGGCCTAGCAAAGTGTATAGCATAGACTGAGACTGAAAAAATGTTTGCTGAATTAATTAATTTTTCTTTTCAGGCCAAGAGAAAGGTGGGGGAAATAGGGAGAGGTAGGTAAAAGGCACAAACTGTTAGCTATTAGATGCATAAGGTCTGAGGCACTAATGTAAAACTTGGTGACTGTAGGTGATAACACTGTATTATATCATTGAAATATGCTAAGAGAGCAGAACTTCAATGTTCTCACACAAAAAAAGATAAATATGTGAGGTAGATGTGTTAATTCAATATATACATACCTTTCATAATATACAAATACATACAACCACCACAATATACGCTTTATATATCTTCCAACTTTATCTGTCAATTATATCTCAATTATATCTCAATTATATCTCAAGTGGAAAAAATAAACACGGAATTAAAATGATGATAGTAATAAAGCTATTAAAATTTCTTTTAAAGGCAAGAGTAAAAAAATTTTGAAATTATATTGTCTTCTCTCATCTACATTAAAGCTTTAAAACTTAACCAAGTTTATTTGTCCTTCATTAATATTAACAGACTCTTCAGTCTATTAGCTAAATAAAAGGAGACATTTTTCTTTACATTCCTTATTATAATTAGCACATATTAGATATTCAAATATCCATAAGATTTTTCAATGTACAGTTAGCCACAAGTTTTACTTGCTTTTGGGAGGTATAGAAACACAGATTTTTTTTATATATAAATTCACCAAATTGCTACCCTTTCAGCAAACCATTCTGATGAGTCATCATCATCGAAACCAATGAACAAGGCTGGGCAAGTTACAGATGAAAATTTTTGGGCCACTGCCACATGCAACCAAGACTGAACAAGTTTGGAACACCAACTTATTTCTCAGAAAGGGGCGTTTCACAGCACTGTTTCTGACGGCATCGTGGGTCTACAGGCATTCCTCAGCGTGCCTCAGGGTTGCTACAGACCAGTGCCCCCTTAGAACCCAGCACACACGCTGCCACCAGAAACAAGCTTTCCCTCAAGCCCAGCGATCCTCCTCTGGCCCGCCAAGTCACACTGTCGCCCCTCCCACACCGTGCACCCCCACTGAATGGCAATTTGCAGTCCCAGCCAAGTCTTGCCCGCTCTACCATTGCTTCTTCTGACCATTGCGTCAGGAGCATACTGAATAAAGCCGACTTTACCAAAGGATGAGCCCCTTGAAACTCAGAATAATCCTAACAGTGCATTACTATTACTATCCCCAGTTTATAGATGAGAAAACTACTGAGGCACTGAAATGGCCTAGTGGGGTCACATACCTAACCAGTGACACTGAGGCCTGGAATATAGGCCACTTCCACCGGCCCAGTTCCCCCTACTGTGTCCCAGAACTGAAGCATCAAGGTCACGGTCACGGGAAGAGGTACCAAGTGCAGAGGCTGCCTGGAGCACCACCTCCTCTCACCAGAAGGGTGCTGTAAGGGTACAACAATGAAAACACTGGGGCTACGGCAAGGTGTGGAACTGTTTCACCAACAGCCCTAACATTGACCTTAGTGGCCACGTTGTAAAGCACCTGTAAGCAGACTTCACATACGGCAGCAGTAAGACATGGACATTGTGAACAACAGTAAGGTAAGTCCTGTCCATACTGGGCTGAGAGACTGTGAGCAACCCGAGCACCAGACCCTAAAATGATGAAGTCAACACAGGACTGCTCTGATGGACAGGCCTGAGAAGGTGATGTCTATCAGCTTACTTCACATCATGTAATTTATCCCAGACGTGACCCACAAAGGTTAAGATCTACTTCAGTGGTTTAAGTCCATGCCTTTAGCATAAACTCACATATAGAGAACTGATTTGATTCTATCATCATGACCATCTCTTGTCCAGGGAAAATATGGGATGAGTAACATTCACTTTTTGCCTTACATGGCAACACAGAGAGCCCCCTGGGTTTGAAACATGCCTTCATCAAACAAGCAAACTACTCAGACAACCACCTTGGAAAATCCAATTAAATGGACAGTACTCGGCCCCCCAAAAAAATCTTTAAGAAATATCTTACAAAACAAAAAACCCAACAGAAAGCTTTATTCAGCGAAAACAATATACTATTAATATTGTCCTATTTTATAAGTTTACACTTAGCTATATATTGAAAATGTCCAGAAGAATATACCAGAGTTTTATCTCTCATGGGACACAGTCTACTGGGAGATGGAGGCAAAGAGAAGGGAAGAAGCAGGAATGGGCACTGTCCCCTCCACACTTCCTGTGCTGACACGTTCCTCCATGTGAATTCTCTCGCCACAAGCAGCATTCTTTTATAATACAAACGAAGAGATATTATTAAAGCCATGGGATTAAATATTTAATCAAATAAAGATACTCGAGACAAAACAGATAAAGAAAACAAGGAAGCATAAATTGGATGAATAATTAAAGTAAGTAGACTCTAATAATTATTTCTGTTCCCACGCATCTGTAAGCATTAGGTATTTTTTTAATTCTTTTCATTTTACTAGGGGGAAAAAAAGTCTTAAAAAACCAGTAACTCAAACTGATGTTTTTACAGTATGTGACTATGATGACAATAGCCACTTCACTTCTGGAAAATTCTTTATGGTACTATAATGGCATGTTTCCTAGGACTAGAAACTAAAGCTAAAGAATGAACTTCTAAATGGAACCCCTTTGTTCTGACGCTTACAAATGACTCCTTCTCCGGGAGAAAGATCCCAGGAACTTCATCGGCATTCTCCTTTTGGCCTCCTCCACTCTTTAAGGAAAGGCCTGGGAAAGAGGGTGGGTCCCACACGGCCCACAAAACACACGGTAATGTGAGAGGGTTCCAAAACCACAGAAACACCTACCAGTCAAAGCAGGTTCTCGTCTCGGAACCCTCAGCAAGACAAGAATGAATTCAGCATTAGTGCATTTTTCACGAGGCTGTTCAGCACTGAAAAAAATGACTTGCTGCTTTTTTATATTTAGTATAATTCATGGGTTTTGAAGATGTTTTAATTACCGTTTTTTAAAAACTGGCACTTCTATTACCTGTACTAGAAGACACAGATTATCTTTATAAAAATCTGCACAATAGTAAGATAATTGCAAGTAATAGCAAAGCACAAATGTATAGGGTGCTAGAAACACCCGACATCTTACTATAGAAATCACTACCAAAAATTTTCAGTAAAAATGATAGACTAGCAAACACATTGCCTCTCTTCACACTGAAATATTTGTTCTGTGATTTGCATCACTTAGTAGGAGCACAGGTGTCTTGGGGAAGAAACAGAAAATGAGACTGGACAGGAGGACAGTTTGCAGTTGGCATTAGATAACTGAAGATGGCTCTTTTAGAAGAGTGTTTCAGAAGAGTCTTTTAGAAGAGTCTGAAGAAGTCTTTTAGACTTCCAGGCTAAAAACTTTAGACCTTCCCGGTTGGCGTTGGGGTAAGGAGGGAAGACAGAGAGGTTGCAGCACTGCAGATTTCCTAGCATCTGCACCAGAACTTGACCGTGTGGCAGCAGTGTGCAGAACTGACTGAAGGGAAGAGCTCGAAATCAGGGAAACAACTTAGGAGGCTGACGGACCTGGCAGGGCTAGAGGCAGTGGACAGTGAAAAGGCGATTGCTGAGGTCAGTAATATATGAATGTTCACTAATAGTGTATACCTATTAGTATATAGGTCATCCATATATTACTGACCTATATAGTTTAAAATATAAATTACATTGTTATAGAAGTCTAATAAATATTAATAACTATGCAAGTGGCAGGGCCATAAACTACTAGAAGCAGGACAAAAAAATGCCAAATAAACAGATACAGTTAAACTACAGAAGAAAATGAGAATATGTTTATAGCTTTAATTATAAGTGGGCTTCTTTAAACACAACTATATAGAGAAGGTAACCTTGTGCATAATTATCTACAGTAACTAGGAATTACTATAATAAATTAAACTGAGGCTACCTAAAGGGATAAAAAATCAACAATAACTTATGGAAGAAATAAATAATACATACTCAAAATTGTGCTGCATATTCACTCTCAATCTAAAAGGACCAAATTCTCTCATTAGCACTAACGTAGATGTTAACAGTTTTCTCTTCAATGGTAGCATAGTATTGTCTAACAACTATTTAAATAAACCTGATACTATGCTTATAAAATATATAATATACAACAGTTTTCCCATGTACCAGGAAAAACTGAAAAAAGATCCTTTGCTTTAGCAACACCAAGTAGTAATCCACACCAAGTAGTATCAAAAGTGCAACACACACACTATTTCTATGAATAAAATATCAAAAGTGCTAGTATTATGAAGAAATTATAACAATGAAGAACATAAAAGTTTTGAGTAAGTGAACCTACAGGTTTAATTCTTCCCTGAATTAATGTATCAGTTGAATGCTATTCCACTCGGAATCTACATGTGGTTGTTTTGAAAGGGAGAATTGGAAGAATTTTTTAAAAGAATCTTTTAATAAAAATTACCCATAAAAATCCTAATAAAATTCAGAGAGCAAGTCATTTCCTAGTACATTTCATAAAAGAACATTTTGTCCTTTTGCAAAAAGCTCCCTTCTCATTTAAAAGCATTTCTTATTTATAGACACAGGGAGAATTTTTTTAAATGCCTTAAATTAGTCCATAATAAGTCAGAGTGGCCAAAATTTTCTGGAACATAAAAATAATCAGAAAGACTACAACTCAACAACAATAAAAAAATCTGATTTTTTAAATGGGCAAAAGACCTGAATAGACCTTTTTCTCCTAAGGGGATATACGATGGCCAACAAGCGCATGAAAAGATGCTCAGCACCATTAGTCATCAGGGGAGTGCAAACCACAAGCACATCACACCTATCGGGATGGCTATTACAAAAACAAGACAGAAAGTAACACGTATCCGTGAGGATTTGGAAAAATTGAAACTGTGCTTTGCTGATAGAAAAGTAAAATGGTCTGAGTCCATGAAAAATGGGAGGGTGGTTCCTCAAAAAATCAAAACTAGAACTACCATGTGACCCAGCAAGTCCCCTTCAGGTATAAATCCAGAAGCGCAAGCAGGATCCTCAAGAGATATCTGTGTATCTACATTTCACAGTATCATTCACAGCAGCCAAAATGGGGAGGCGACCCAAATGCTCACTGACACGTGAACAGATACACAAATGGTGGCACATGCATACAATAAACTTTTTTAGTCCTCACCTGAGGACATGCTTACTGATTTTAGAGAGAGGGGAAGGGATGTGGGGGGGGGGGGGCTAGTGGCAGGGAGGGGGAAAGAGAAAGAAACATCAATGCCAGAGGAAACATCACTCAGATGCCTCCCTGTGTGCCCTGAACAATCAGAGACCAAACTCGCAACCCAGGCATGTGTCCTGACCCAAGCTCAAACCCCAGACTTGTCTGTTTAGAGGATGATGCTCCATCCAACTGAGCCACACGGGCCAGGGTCATACAATGAAATTATAATCAGCCTTAAAAGGCAAGGAAATTCTGACACATACTACAATGAGGAATGAACCTTGAAGATATTATTATAGTTAGTGAAATATGCCAATTACGAAAGGAAAAACATTGCACGGTTCTTCTTATATGATGTTCCTAGAGCAGTCAAAGTCATGGAGAAAGAAAGAACTGTGGTTGTCAGGGGCTGAAAGAGAGAATGGGGAGCTAGGGTTTGATGGGTAAAGAGATTCAGTTGGGAAGATGAGAAGTTCTAGAGATGCAACAGTGGTAATGCTTGCACAGCAACATGAATTTACTTAAATACCACTGAACTGGACACTTAAAAAAGGTTAAAATGGTAAATTTTATGTAATGTATATCTTACCACAGTAAAAAAAAAGTTTAAAAATTAGGTGAAAGAACTTGTGCTACTAGTCATCACAGGATATTATAAAAGAGTAAAAGTTTACTACTAACATAAATCTATACTGACGGACTAGTAAACTGGTATATAAGTCCCAGAAATATAAAAATTCAGAACAGGATAAGGGAGGTATTTCAAACCAGTGTAGACATTTGAGGTATTAAATATTTGAATTTTAAAAAGTTAAAATTGGAGAGGCAGCATGGTACAGCGATGCACAGTCAAAACTCTAACACCAGGGCCCACTGCGCACTGGCTGTGAACAGGCTCTTCCACCCCCCTGAACCTCTGTTTCCTCATACGGAGGAATGGGGGTGAGCGATCAGAGTGGTACTTACCGTCACGGGATCTCGGAAGAGTTAAATGAGTTTGCCTTTTTAAAATGCTTAGAACAGCACCTGGCACCTAGTAAGTGACATTTAAATATTAACTGCCAGTTCAAACCATCAAAAAAAAATATTGAGCTAATGAGGGGTTAAAACAAAACCATATAAATTTACCATAATAATTAAATATAGATCAATCTTTCTTTTTAGAAGAGAAGGTCTTGTAAAGCACAAACACAAAGGAAATAGTAAAGTAAAAGATGTATTTGACAATGTAAAAATGCAAAATTTAAAAAAATAACACCATATACAAAATAAAAAGGCATAGAGTAAGATATAGGACAAAGGGCAACAGACAAGGTCAAGCCAACAAAAAAGAATCACATGTCCCAAAATATAAGTGAGCAAAAGCTCTAAGCCCAAGGGTAAATACAAATAGCCAAGACTTAAGAAAAATTTAACCTGATTGTATCTAACGTCTTCGCTGGCTCCCCAACTGCCATTCCCAATCCCCATTTCCATCGCTCGCATTCTACAGAAAGGTTTAAAAAGCCAAAGACTTGTGCTCCCAACCTTTCTGCTAGTCGGGGGTGACCGTGTGACCACATCTGTACCGACAGGGCTGGGAGAGACGGGCACTGGGGGGCTGGGTGCCGAGCAATCCCCCGCCCCCATAAATGTGGACAGGCATGCCAGGAAGAAGCTCTTATCTGGGCCGCTGTCCATCACTTCCAGCCTTTGTGTGCAGCAGCAGGAGGACTTAACACCTGGAACTCTCGGCGACCATATTTTAACTGAAATGTCACTGACACAAGCAGCACGCTGGGGCAGGAGGAGTGGAAGGACCGAAAGATGGCATTATTGAACCAGCAAATCTGGAAGTGCCTACCTCTAAGACTTCCTGTTACATAAACACACGACCTTCTGGCTTTACACCACATTGTGTCTTTAATGAAATCTTCCCATGGGTGATGCCATGGACGGACCTAGGCAGTATTATGCTAAGTAAAATAAGTCAGACAGAGAAAGACAACTACCATATGATTTCACCTATGTGTGGAATCTAAAGAACAAAATAAACAAGCAAAAACAGAAACAGACTCGAAGACCCAGAGAGCAGACTGATGGTTGTTGGAGGGGAGGTGGACTGGGAGCAGGATGAAAAGGGCGATGTAAAGCACAGCACAGGGAATATAGTTAACAATATTGTAGTGACTATGCATGGTGCCAGGTGGGTACTGGAAATACCAGGGGGAACACTTTGTAAAGTATATTATTGTCTAATCACTATGCTGTATACTTGAAACTATGAATGTCAACTGTAATTGAAAAATGAAATAAAAAAATAGTTCTTAACCAGCCATTCCCCTGTCAACAGCATTCGGTGCAGCTGGTTTCTTCTTTCCCCTTGAAACACGCACTTTCCTTGGCCCCCAGAACACCACTTCCGACTGCCTTCCCTCCTCCCTTCCTGGCTGCTCTTCCTTGTCTCCTTTGTAATTCTTCCTCTCTCCCTGGCCCTTTAAAGCGTAGGAGTACCCCACAGGGCCCTTGTAGGGCTTGAGGGAGGTCCCCAGGGGTGCTCTTGATGTGTTCCCTTTCTACACTAACTCTGGCGATGTCATCCATCTAGTGGCTTTAAATGCCATCTAAAAGTTGATGAGTCCCAAATTTATATCCCTAGACCAGATTTCTCCTACGTACCCTAGACCTGCCTATCCAACTTTCTACTGTACACCTTCACTTCTATATCCATTACACGACTTACTGTCTCTGTAACTGAGTTGCTGATGTCCACCTTCCAACACGTGCCTCCACCATCCATCCCCATCTCAGTAAACGGCAACACTGTCTTTCCGCTGCTCACAGCAGAACATGTAGAGTCGTCTCTGACTCCTCTCTGCTGCTCTCACCCCTCACCTCTCGTCCAGGCAAATCCTGTGGGCTTCACCTTCAACACGTGTATCTGGAATCTGGCCACCCCCACTGCCTCAACCCTGGTCAAAGAAGCCAGGGTCTCCTGCCACATTTGCAGCAGTGCCTCCTCCCTGATCCTGTGCTCGCCCCGACTCAGTGTATTCTCCACTCCGCTGTCTGAGTGATCCTGTTAAAATGTAAGTCGCTGTGGTTAAAAGCCCAAGTCCTTCTGACTTTCGAGACTGTACCTGCTCTGGCTCTCAGAGGCCTGTCAAACCTCTCGTTTCACTTTTCCTTCCCCCAGCCCTTGCTCTTCCCAGCCCATACAAGTCAGCCTCGACCTCGGGGTCTTCCCACTGAGGCTGGTATGGCTGTTCACATGTTCACATGTTCCACATGTTCACACAGCTGGCTCCCTTGACCTTTGACTCAAAAGCCACCTATCCCTGGCTGCATGAGATAAAATTGTACCCCCTCTCTCTCCTCTCATATAGCGCCCCCCCACATTTCAGATCCCCTTTCTTGGTATTAATATTTTTCATCTCTCTTTAGAACTCTACACTATCAAACACCCTATACACACTATGTTTACTTTTGTGTACACGGGTCTGTCTTTCCTGCCAGAGTATAACTTCTCTCCCTTAGCACTCTGACCATGGAACTTACATTTATTCAATAATTATTTGTGTATATTCCAAATGAAACTATAGTATCTTCCAATTAAAATAGGATGCCATTTTGTACTTTCCTAAAGAGTGAATACTTGGCAAGAGTGTTAGCAATGTCAGAATTTTTATATAGGTGTTGGGAAACACTTGTGCACTCCAAGCAGGAGCACAGACTGGTGCTGTTTCTGAAGGCCAGCTTGGCGAGGCGCATCAAAAGCCGTAAAGTGCTACACCCTCTGATTCTGCCAAAAGGAATGTATCCGAGGTACTTCTCTGGCCAGCTATGTACTTATTACAAAGTTCTGAATAGAGTTGTTTAATATAGTACTAAAAATACTGGAAACCACCCAACGTTTAAAAAAGTCTGAAGAAGTAAATCATAGCACATTCAGATGATGAAATATAACACAGTCATTTAAAATCATGTTACTAAGAAGACATAAGAATTTAAGAATTGAGGAGAATAGGTACTATACCTTTTATTTTTTATTTTTTTAAGAGTTTATTTATTTATTTTTAGAGAAGGAGAGAGAGGGAGAGAAACATCAATGCATGGTTGACTCTCACATGCCCCCTGCTGGGGGCCTGGCCTGCAACCCAGGCATGTGCTCTGACTGGGAATCAAACCGGCAACCCTTTGGTTTGCAGACCCACACTCAATCCACTGAGCTACACCAGCCAGGGCAGTACCATAACTTTTAAATGAAAAAGATAATTTAATCAACTAATTACATGCCTACTGACTGTTAAGTATGGGGTCTCCAAAATACTAGGAATGGTTTGTCCCCATTAATTTATGTAAGCAGATGTGTATGAGGATATGCAGAAAGAAAAGCATGGAATAGTTATAAATTATGAAGTTAAAAACCATTTGGTGTCGACAACATTAAGGCTAAACTATTTTTTTCTTTTTACCGTCTGGACCTTGTCTTTTGGTTAACTGACAGAACACCAGGGTGGATGTGTTCGAATTGCCCTCCTGCCCTCCTCCATAATTCCTTCCATGCATGTGCACTGACTTCCTCAGTCTTTACGTTCTAAACTCTGAACCCTAATGGCCTCCTCCTTTCTACCTCCTGGCGCACCAGCCAAGTCCTGAAAAACACTTCAACCTACATGTATCCTTCTGATTTTTCCTTCTGGGGTCTCAGCGGCAAAGATTACATGGCAGAAAGCATCAACACTAAACTAAGACTGGTCCTTATGTTCTAGAATTGTGTATATTACAGCAAGGAAGAATTGAAATGAACTGGTATTGGGAATCTACTCTCTAATGAAACCCTACAGGTTTTTTTTCTTTTAGTATAAGGAAACATGTGATAAAGGGCAAACTCATCATCTCCCATATTTAGCTGGTAACACCTTGCGGGCAGCAACCACATCGTACAATTCCTAAGGGTCTGTAGTATGACTCGCACAGGACACGCTATCGAACTGCTAAGTGAATGAATTATCTTCCAGTCCATAACACTCCCGTAACACTCCACATTTCCACATTGCGAAATCCGACTTTGCTACTCCACATTCACGAGTTAGCGAAGGCAGTGCCACACGAGCAGGGCACAAGAAACTGGGCTCTGCATGACCATTGCCATTTGCTTAAATTCAAGAGTGAACTTGAAATATCAAGTCATAATAGTGCAAGTGAGTCACAACGAAAACAGAGCAAGGCTTAGGAGGGCGGTGATCTGACAGAGCAGCGAGAGCATCCCATAAAGCAAGGTTCTCATGACGACTTTCGCTGCCAGCAGCAGAGTGTGCGTGGTGATGCCGTCAGCACCTGCCCCTGCAAGTGCGTCCACAAGAGATGTCTGCTGCGGCAGGTGGAGACTAAACAAGAATGACTCCTGTGGTCACAGGCCTGGGAACTCGAGTCTCATGATTACAGGTGTAATAAGCCAAACATTTAGAGGGGCTGCCTCCTGTCCCGAGCTACCAGACAAAGAAGAACAAGGATCTTCATCCGTTTGTTCATCAGCAAATGTACTGACTGGCTGTGTACGAGCTCAGCTGGCACTCAGCCGGAGAATTCCTAATAAGAAAGAGAAAGGAATGCGGGGAGCCTCCAGGCTCATTAGAAGCTCAGGTTTATGAACAGCAGCTTTGAACAATGAGGTCATCGAAACTCAGAATTGATCATCTCAAGTTCATGTCCTTTACAAAGATTACAAAAGTAAGCAAACCAACACTCACAGGAAAGTCAGTTGGAAGGTCTGAGAGAGACGAAGCTGCCCGGCCTGTTATCCACAGCGGCTACTCTGAACCTTGGCTCTTAAAACCCCTCTTTAATCTCCAAGTGGATCTACGTCTACACACTGCTGCGTTCCCTTCTTTACTGTTAATTGTCTTTAATCCTTACCTGAGGACACGTTCATTAATTTTAGGGAGAGTGGAAGGGGAGAGAAAGGGAGAAAGAGAGAGAGAGAGACATGCATCAGTCACCCTCCATATGTGTCCTGAGCTGGAACTGAACCCACAACCCAGGCATGTGCCCTACTTGGGAATTAAACCTGCAACCTTTCGGGTTGCTGCAACCAACTGAGCCACCCGGCCAGGGCTCCCTTCTGTAGTTACCTGTGCACTGGACCCGTGCAGATGCTGGCACTGCCTGGTCATCAGCCACCCCTGTTGCTCCTGCCTTCATCTGCTCTTCTCCCAGGGGCATCCTTCCCCTGCACACATTTCCACTGTCTCAAACCTCCAGCACACCCACAGCCCTTTGCGCTGCTTCTCAGTCTTCAGTCTGCGCCACTGAACGTGACCTACACTAAAACTGTCATTCTCCTGACTGCCTCTTCTTGACACTGTACCAGGAAGAACCTATTTTGCTTCACGGCCACTGGGACAAGAAAGCTGAGGAGACACCTAGGACTACTCACCACCAACAGTGCCTGCCAGACTACCTCTTCCTTCAAAACATTTGTACTAATTTGCACTCTGCTCTCGATTCCCAAATACTGGTCTGATTCTCACCAGTTTGGGTCCAGACTATTAGAGCTGATCTGCCTTAACCTCCCTTGGGGCTCACCTATCACTTACCCCAACACACCAAGGCATGCTGACTCTCCCCAAACGCACCATACCCTCGCATAGCTCTACCTGAGCACCGCTGGGAATGCCAGCAACCTCCCCTGCCTAGCAGACTCCTATGGGAACATTCCAAGGCCGGTTCAAACGTCACCGCTCTCCTCCGGTGTTCCCTCGGGCTGGGTTAGCGGTGGTGTGCCCTTGACGGTGAGCACACAGCACTCCGTACAAGTCGCCACTCAGATCAAGTCGGGCAACATTCTTAAACACCTGTTGCATAATAGGTACACTGTGTTGAGCACTAGGGATATAAAAATAACTAAGGCCTGGACTTCATCTTTGTGAATCTCACAGTTTTGTAGGAGACAGATGTGTAAGAAAATAATTTCAGGGCAGAATAATAAGTGCCAGGTATCACAGAGGCCAGGACAGTTCAGCTGGGGTTTGAAAAGTGAAGAGTGTGCATTCAAATGATTTGCTTAAACACCCCATTTTCACCTCACCTTCCAACCACTGAGCTCACTGAAAGGGCATTAAACATGCTTGTATCCTCGGAATCTGACTGACTGCCCAGCACACGGGAAGTACGCAAAACATTTCTTGAATGGGAAAATATGAAAGACTGCATAATGACATAATTTGAGTCATTCCATAAGGCAGTCTTCCCCAGAATTACTTGCCCAACAAGAATTGTGTGGAATGCCTGCAAAATGATCGAGAGTTTACAGTGATGACGTTAGTAGGGAAGAGAAGAGAAGACGCTTGTCTACCACGTGCCTACAAGGTGTTGCTCGGTAGGCCTCCCCCCAACCCCCAGCCCCAGCCCGCAGCCCACACGCTGTGCAGCTCAGTATTCCGAGGGCACTGCCCATACCGCCTCACCTGGACTTTGCACTTGCTGTTCCGTCCGCCTGCAAAGTCCTTCCATCTGCTACCCAAGTGTTTCCCTCCTTCTCCTCCTGCACGTGCTGATCAAACATTGCCTGCTCCTCGAGGCCCTTTTTGACTACCTTATTTAAAAAACCCAACTCCCTTCACCACTTTGTTTTCCTCCTCATCTCTCATCTTCACCTTGCACAGTAAACGTCCTAGTTTGTGTTCTGACTCACTTTACTAGAGTTCAAGCTCTGCAAGGGCAAGAATCTGTCTCCTCTGCGCACTCCTCCTTCCCAGCGCTCTCGACGCTCCTGGTACACCAGGCGCTCAAGAGCTCAGGGAACCAGGGAGGGTGCCGAGACCGCGCCCATGTGTGATGGAGGCTGAGGGCAGAGGCCCGGACCAGACTGCCTGGTCCGTTCCCTGTCCCCACCAGTGAGTGACTGGGTAACTTGGGGCAAGTCACTGAAGCTTTCAAAACCTCGAATTCTTCATTTGTAGAGCAGGGATAATCACAGTATCTATACTTCATAACTATAAGAATTAAATAAAATTAGGCATATAAAAAGCTTCAGAATAGGGCTTGGCATCTCACTAGCACTCAAAATGTGTTATCACTATTATTTTTTATGGAAAAAACCTTAAGATATATTCTTTTTTTTATAAATAGTATTTTTTAAAGATTTTATTTATTTATTTTTAGAGAGGGAAGGGAGGGAGAAAGAGAGAGAGAGAAACATCAATATGCGGTTGCTGGGGGTCATGGCCTGCAACCCAGGCATGTGCCCTGACTGGGAATCGAACCTGCGACACTTTGGTTCACTCAATCCACTGAGCTACGCCAGCCACGGCAAGATATATTCTTTAAGAAGTGTTTTAATTATATGCAAATATAGAAACACCTATGAGCAACACATTAAAGTTAGTGTTTGGAATAAGTATTAGGTGATAATTTTGCGTTTTTAATATTAAATTTATGCAAGCCTGTGAATAAATGTTCCATATTTTTGCTTGCTATCTCTCTCAAACTCTTGCCTGAAAAAGTCTAAAATGACATAAAATAAATGGAAAAGATTTTAAATTCCCTTTAACACTAAATATACACCAAAAAAAAAACAAAACCCTGTTTACAAAAGCACTAAGAAAAGAAACCTACAGGACAGGCAAGTCATTACAAGTTTGGGCTGTACTGTTGGTTTGGGAGGAATTTATCTTATTAACCCACAATAAACTGAATTAAAGCAAAGGGACACTCTTTTGAAATGTTGTTTCTCTCTCTGGAGAACAAAACGAAAGCCTGTTTCTTTCACGAGGTCTTTCTGCAGGCTCTGATGCAAACAGGCGCGCCCCTGAGCATTCTTCTTTTCCCCCGGGGTCCTGAAGCACGCAGGGGCCCCTTCCACGCCCCTTCCACGTCGCACTGTGATGCTCCGAGGTTGCTGCACAAACACGCCCCTGCCCTCCCGGGGCAGGGTAACAGGCCCTCAGGGAAGGTGGTGTATTCTGCACGAGCTCTGTCATCCTGCCTGACTCCGGCTGGTCCCTGGGAGGGCAATTACACGTCTGCCTGGAGGAACACACACTTCTGTAATCCACAACCTGCTAGGAACCGTTCTGCCCCCGGGAGTGGGGACAGGCGGGACACCGAACATGCCTGCAGTCCCTTACGCAGCCACAGTAACTGGCAATAACCATGTAAAAATCACTGACATCGCGGTAAACAGATTTAGGCCTGAAAAGAGAAATGCCACAGTTTCCAAACCATTCAGCTGAGCACAGGAATTTTAATTCACCGAAACTCACGGCCACCCTGGCAGTGTTTCCTGAGACAACAAGGTGAAGGTGAAGACCACACGGACAGGGCCCCCGGCCTGGTCTGAATCCCACCTCTGCCCCTTCCCAGCTGCACAACCTGGATGAACCAACTCCTCAGTGAAGGCTTTCTCTTCTGTAAAATGGGGGCACGCCTCACAAAACCATGGCGCGGGTGAAATGAACTGGCAGGTGACATGACTGAGAGACAGCTTCAAACTCGTAAGCATTTGATAAGAGTGAGCTGCTATCCTGGGCATTACAACCCTCGTCAGAAATAGTTTTCCCCACTATCTCACCTTATTTGAGTGGCTTAAAACACACGCATGCCTCAAAGAAGCAAAGGTACTTTGGGTGTGCCCATCATCTGTCTGGCTTTATAGAAATTTCCAGGTCTGGGGAAATGGAAGCACTCCTCTGGGCGCAGTTACAATTCTTTCTCATACTCGCTTTACAGCTTCAAGCCAATGGCTATTTGAACTCCGGTTCTGGCTTTCTACTTAGTTCTCTGAAAGAATTTATTGAAAACCCCGGGCTGGCTGGAACATTCCTGCTGCTTACCTTTCAGCGGAGTAACTTGGTATGAGCACAGAGGATATCCATTTGGTTTCCATTTCTAACACACAAGCTCATCATTGTACAGTAAATGGCAACATGCTCGCAATGCTCTGAAGGCACATTGTTTCTGCTCCCTGATTTCTGTTCCACTTTCAACTCTGTGGTGATTAGGTTTCCTGCCCGCTACAACAAACACCTCTCAATTTCTTGCGAGCATCCAAACAAGTTAGTTGCTGTTAACTTTTCGAAAACTTAACACAGCATAATAGTCAAGTCTTTCAACGCCCACCCATAAAGCTTCTGGTCACATATTTTTTTTTCCCCATTTATATGTGGAAAACCACCAAGTAAAATATAATTTAGTTTTAACTCAAATTGAAAACTCTGAATGTATATCTTAGTTATCAAGCTTGTTTACCCAGGTTAGTAAGAGTTTAATAAACTTCCCTGTCTTTTCATTAAGACTAAACAGACCAACTTTTCCCTCTTTACAGAAAGACATTATGCACTATTCAGTAAACGGACTTTAAAAAATTATTTGGCCCAGGCTGGTGTGGCTCAGTGGGTTGAGTGCCAGCCTGTAAACTGAAAGGTTGCCTGTTCAGTTCCCAGTCAGAGCACATGCCTGTGTTGTGAGCCAGGTCCCCAGTTGATGGCATGCAAGAGGCAACAATCCATGCTTCCTTCCCTCTCTTTCTCCCTCCCTCCCCCTCTCTCTAAAAATAAATAAAATCTTTTAAAAAAATGATTCATTCTTTGGTGAGACCAATCACCTACATAAAAGAATCCCCTCTTCTAAAATATAGGTGGGCAAAGGCAGGTTAATAATAATAAATAACAATAAATAACTAATAACACAAGGATACATTCTGTTTTGCATACTCACCAGTGTAAACCTACTTCTGCCCACCTCTGTACATCTGGGTACTGGTCTCATTTCCTAAAAGTATGAGCCCTTCAGCTTTTCTGGGATGTGAGCATTGGGTGGCCCAACAGTAGCCCCCACTCACAAAACACGGGGAGCTCCAGAGCGCCCCTACAAAGAGGACTACAGAAGTCGCCAGGGCCTTCCATTCTCCAGCCCTCCCACTTCACAGATGCTAAGGCTGCAGGCCAGGGAGGGGAACAGACAGCCAGGTAGCTCCCTGGCTGTGCCAGAGTGACCTGGGAGCACAGGGCCACTCACTACGGGCCAGCTGCCACGGCCGTGGCTCACCAGGCCACCAAGCCACAGGCGCTCCTAACATCCGAGCAGGATGGAGCTCCCCGACCTCTGGCCAACTCCACGGGCCTTATCGGCAGCAGCAGCACCAAGAACCGAAGCTCTGATCTCCCTTAGGCCTCAGCTCCCCAGCTGCAGCCAGGCCCAAAACAGGGACCATCATGTCTCCGAACGTCTGCAGCTTCTCCTCTGTGTTTCTCCCAGACGATGGACGTGCTGCTCATCTTCCCTCCTCCGCCCACACCTGTTCCTGGGTCTGCGCCTCCGAACCTCAGGACCTGGATGCCCGGCCTGCATCTAAATAAGTCACCCCTAAAGCCCTGCCACGCACACTGTGGGCTTCTCCCACAGGAGGGCTCGCGACGGGACTGGAAAACACAGCCCACACACGCCAGGGTGTGGGGAGTGAAGACAGCCTCAGGGACTCGGCTGGCTCTGCTCGTGTCTGTGAAACGTTCTCACGGGTGTGGACACATCATGCCCGTGGCACTTTTTTTTTTTAAGGCATTAGTAGTCACTATTTTTACAAGGGAACTCACTTCTAACCCTTTCTGACGTGGCTTTAATTTGCTCAAGGTGCTCCCTGATAAAATAAGGGGAGTTCCCTGCAGAGGCTGTCCAGTCAGCTGGAACAGCCAGCTGGCTTCTGGTCTCGGTCCCTGCGAGACAGGCCGACTTCTCCCTTTCCGTGTGTAACACAGAAACCGGTGACACCTGCCAAAGTCAGTGCGATGCGCAACAGCTACGCGTGAAGCTCTCGAATTTCATAAACCTCATATGATTTTAAAACTGCCATGGCTGAAATAACAAACCAATAGAAATAGAAGCTCCTATCAGAAAAGTTCAACTTTTTAGTCACTCCTATGTCCCTGAAAATTTCTGATACATCTTTCAGTAAAATTAAAGAAATAAAGAAACCTAGTCTGTTTACACTGTGGTGAGGGCACAGTGTAAGAACTATAATTAAGTGTTATTAAGCACGTAGCTATTTTTTTAACTTAAAAATGAAATGATTCATATATAACAGGTAGACGACTGACTGTGTATTTCTGTGCGCTTTGGAATAGCTAATAAGTGGGCTTATGCACATATGTGTCTCCCCAACCAACCTTTACAAGGCTCAGATACAGGGGCCTGTGTTCTCGACTTCTTTTTCTTCCTTCCTAAATGCCTCAGGGACAGAACGCATTAGTTCTAAAACCAAAACCTGCCTTTCACTTTCTGACGCGCCTGGTCTTACACTGGAATAACTCATAAACTGCTATGAGGCACAACTGAATTACTGCATGCTTACCAGAGCTGGACACACGCCTGATCCTCTGGTAAGATAAGGTGCGATCAGAACTGAGATTTCTGCTGCTGCTATTGTGCCTCACGCAGGACACAGAAGGCCCCACTTTGGCTTTCGGGCCAGGCTTTATCCTCAGACTGGAGGAGTCGGGCTTGGGTGTATTCCTGCCGGCGGGGGTTGCAGTTTTTGAAGCAGAACCCTGTGAAGAAAATAGGAGGTTAGTTCAGATCACACCTTCCCCCAGCGATTCCCTTGCAGTGTTAGCTACGTGAAACGAACAATTTGTTTCTATGGTGCAGTATATTTTGAAAAAATTTTTTTTGGATTTATTGGAGAGAATTTGCTTAATAAACCAGAGTTTCTCACCGGCAGGTTTCAGAGTCAAGGCTATAACGTCAACTCTCCCCTGAACTTCCACCTCCTGACCCACTCTCTGCACTTCGGACTGGTCAGCGGCCAGTCAGGTGGCACAGCCAGTCTCTGAAAGCAGTCTCTATTACCTATCTGTCCACACCTGCAGACACATCTGCATTTATGTGTGTGTGTATATATATATGTATACACCCATATGCACATGCCTATCTACACACACACATACTGCTATATAATGTTTGTCCCTCCCCCACCACAAAATGTATAAATTGAAAACCTAATCTCCAATGGGATCATATTTGGAGGTGGGGGCCTTTGCAAGTTGATTAGGTCACAAGGGCGGGGCCCTCAGGAATGGGATTAGTGCCCTTATGAAAAGGACCCCAGAGCACATTCTTGCCATCGCTGCCACGTGAAGTTACAGGGAGAGGACAGCTGTCTCTGAGGAAGTGGGCTCTTACCCGACACCAAATCTACTGCTGCCTTGATCTTGGACATCCTAGCCTCAAGAATGGTGAGAAATAAATGCCAAGTGAATATTTAATTTTCATTCTTACTATGAAGAAATTCAAGCTCGTTCAAGTTTACTCTTAAAATCGTCATCTGCTTTCTGTCCCCATCAGTGAAACTGTTCCCGAGAGGGCCGGTGCCACGCCCTGCAGGCCTTCTCTGTGGCATCTGGTGACAGTGAGTCCAACTTTCTTGGGTTTCTCCAACACGGCTCCTCCTGGTCTTCCTTCTACCTGTCTGCGTATTCCCTCTCTGCACCCAGTTCTGCTACACCTTTCCATGCTGGCCATCACAAGGGTGCTAAACTTGGCCCTCTTTTCTTACCATATCCTCTCCCTAGATGACTGTGTCCACTGTTTCAGCCACCACCTACACACCGTCACGTCCACAGTCTGCATGTCCAAGCCAGCACTCTCTCCGGAGCTCCCCCGCAGATCCAGCTCCTGCCCACATCAGCCCACCGGGCATCCTTCAGGCCCCTCTACCAAGCGACGTTGACAATAATCATATTGTTGTGGTTTACTGATCAACATATATTGTAAGTTCAAAATGCATGCCCAACTCATTTAATCCTCACATCCCTATGAGGCTGACACTTTCATTGTATCCCATTTTATAAAAGAAGTACATGAAGCAGTTTCTAAAAGTAAACTAATTTTACCCATGCATCTCAAAACTTACCTCTTCCCACATTCACTACAACATTCTTGGATACCCAACTTAAACAGCAAAAGCCATTTCTAGGAGCACCTTTCTTACTTCTTAGCCCCTTCCTGATGGCACTCCCTCCCTTCTCTGCCCACAGGGAGGCAGCCTGCATCATTTCTTGGCAGGGTTCCCGAAACCATACCCTCGGGGTCTTTCTGGTCTCACCGGCCTGCAATTCATCCTCCACTCCACGGCTAAGGCAATCTCTCTGAAGTCCAAATTAGGTTCAACGGCTTCCCTCTGTCTTCCAGATAAAGTCAAGTCTTCTTAACAAGTCACAGCAAGCCCTTTGAGACAAGTCGGCCCCTGCCATCTTCTTCTGCTTATTGCTTATGGTTCTGCACTTGTGGTTCCCATCATACGCACTGCCTGGAGTCCCCTAAATGAGGATATCTTGTGTCTTCACCTTTGTATTCATTATCCCTCCACCCAGAATATCCTTCCGGTGCCCTTTAAATTCCAGCTAGTGACTAACACAGCACCTCTCTGAGAAGCCTTCCTTGACAATGCTCCCCCCATGGCCCCCTCCCCATTGTGCCCCCTGCAGCAGCACAGCCTACACAAAGTCCCAGCTTACTACCAACACACCCTCTGGCCCACCTTCTGATATCACCTGCCGCACTAAGCACTGGGGTGGCCAGCGGCCCCAACAGTCACCGTCACACAGCACGCAGGGGGCTCCCCACGAGTGTTCCCATGTTGCACATGGGAGATGAGAGCTGACCTCTTGCCCCAGGAGCAAATGCCAACAGTGTAAGCTGTCATTTGTATCCTACCTTTACAGGAAGAAAAGTTGGGCCTCCCAGAGACTCACTGGCCTGACGTCATTCGCCAGTAAATGATGGCGCTACAATGGGAACCCACGTCTGACTCCAGGATCCTGGAGCTATGCGTGAATTCTTCTTTGTTTAAATGGAACTATAAAGTTCCCCACAAATATCCAACAGTTGCTGTAGCAAACACATTGCTTTTCCACTGTGTAAGAATCAAACGGGCTTTGTTTACTTAAGGCATCAGAAATCGACACGACCAGGCTGCAAGAGACCTCTGACATCACGTTGGGGTCTCGAAAGATGACGGCCCCAAGTCACGTTAGCTGATCAGAGGCGGGATCCAGGGTCCCCCGGTGCAAAGGAGAGGACACCTCTGCCCAGAGCCACTTCCTAACAGGAGACCAGGTGTGCCTTTTATGCCAATGCTATCTGCCCGCACTCCCCAGCCGGTTCTAGAATGTGGTTCAACCCATTTTAAAGTTCATTAAAAAACAACTTTTTTCATGAATATAAAACAATCAGGTGTTTACTGTGACTTCAAATAACTAATTATACTCAAATATTAAAGTAATCTATTCCCTTAACTTCTTACTATTCTATCAAAAGGTCCATTAATACTCAATACAAAATACTGAACTTCAGGAATTTTTTCCCCAGCATGCAGGTTTCCAATGAACACTCTAAAGTGTAGTGACCAGATAAAGAATTATAACTAATATATCAACACCTGAGAGTAAATACGCACAGCTAGTTCTGCAATATTATTCACAAGTAGTGGGTAACCAGTTGCTAATACATCTCTCGATTCCCTCCACCATTCCTGGCAAGAATTTCACTTACCAAAAACAGGGACCCACATGCAAATTCCTTTTTCAGTTCTTGTTGTTCCTGAGGTGTCTCGGTTTCTTTTTCACCCTTCATTTCGGGGCTAAGCCTTTGGATGCTGGAAACATAGGTCCTCTCCAAACAGTCTGTGCTTTCCATTTTAACAGGGAATAGGTCTTTGCACTTCTGAAAAGCTGAAGCCACAGACCCAGGCTCACAGGCTGAATGAGAAGAACTTGCTTTGTCAACATCTTCCTGATTTGACTTCACGGCAGATGTTGTGCTGGAAACCTTGTGGGAAGCGCTTTTAGAATGTGTTGCAACATGCTCGGCCTGGCTAGTAATGAGTTTATTAAATTGCTGCTTCTGTGTCTTGGTAATTGGGATTTCTGCTTTTGTGTCTGCGTTCAAGTCAGATCTTAGTTTCTTGCCCAGAACTGTCAACGGTCTTGAGGAGGAAACTGACGAGGGTGATGAGGCACTAGTTAACAGAGGTCTGGGTGTGACCTTTGACAACGTAGGGTCGTTGCACTGTAACGCTGGTCTAGACATAACTTTTGCTTTGACATCCTTGAAGTTTGGTTTCGGGTAACTTATGATTCTGTTTTTTCTAACTTTGCTGCCTACCGAGGTATTTGCTTTGGTTGGTGGTTTTCCTAGACTAGGTTTAGTAAGCTCTCGATTCTTCTTCTCCACTTTACTACTATTCTCTGTCGCTTCAACAGGTGACACAAAGAAGGTCGCATTCACAGGCTTGGGGACTGGTGTGGACATGCAAATTGTCTCACTTGTACTAATGAACATATCGCTTTCATCCCAACTCAGGTCAAATGACGAAGCCGGCTTCTGTCCTGAGGGTCTGCTTGGTACCAATTCTATGGTGTGATTTTGGATTCCCAAATCCTTTTCCTCGGAGGCGATGTATGTGTTCCCAGCCCCAGTGACTTTATGTTCTGGGGTCTGCACTTGGGCTTCACTTTTATCGAAAGCTGGCACCAGGAAAGGGCACTCATCATCTATACGACAATCAGACACTGTCTCTCTTAGATTTTGGCCCATTTCCTTCTGCCCATAGGAGCTCTCTGAACGTGCCTCACTGTTTGGTTCCTCTTTAGGTAAACAAAAGAACTCCTCCGATACAGCCCCCCTGGGGACATCCATACCATCGAAAACTGGCGTGAGAGTGTGTATCTCTTTCTCTCCCACTAGTCTTTGCTGTGGCCCATCTGTGTACTCACTGGTGACACTTGCTGAAGAGTACTGATACGCGTTTCCAATATCCGGAACAAAAGCATCCGTTTGCATCACCACCTCAGAAAATGCCATGTACGTGGTATCTTGGGCCTCTGGAGCTGTGGTTGAAGGGTGTTTAAAGATGTCTCTATCATGACTCATTTCTGTCACACGTGCCTTATCAGAATGGAAAGATGTATGGACGGAGCAGGATAAAGACGTATTTCCACTTCTCAGGCCAGGTGGCTGCAGGCTTCCAGAGGCATGTGAAGACTGACTCTTTCCGATGGCATGGTGTTTAATAAAGGTGCAGTTCGCGTGATCCACTTTCCTGTCAAATGTCTGGTTCAGCTGCAAGGCAGCTGGGTAGTCTGTACAGGCCAAATCCACATCATTAGGTTGCCACGCAACAGGCCAAGAGGTCTCAGCACTCTGGTCCTGAGCTGATTCTGGGGAATGACAATTACTATGCAGGTACTTGGGCTCCTCTGAGTTTACAACAAGGGTGGAAGACTGGCATGGGGAATCCTTATGCACATATAATACCTCCTCACTAATGATATCATTTGAAGACTTTGGGTGGTGATCGAGTACTTCAACACTCGAAGGGTTTAAGGAAATATTCTCACCAATGTCCACGGCAGAGTCGGTTGTATAATCAACCACCATGTCATCTGGGTTGGCAGAATTCCAACTGTTGGATGAACAGTTTTGTGTAGGGGGTGATTTTTGGTTGTATGCATAAGTGTTTCCATTTTTATCGCTGATAAATAGGGTGTGCAGTTCATCTTCTGTCTTGTCTTCAGAATGATAATCATTCATCCTGAATATGAACTTTAACCGTCTGCAGTTTTATTTCTTCTCTAAATCCTTTCAAATGAGAAAGAGGGAAAAACTGCTCATCTTCTAAGTTTTTCAGCACAGTTGAAAGTTTCGTAGTGCAAGATGTTTTGAAGCTGTTCCCTGGAAGAAAGAAAATGTTTAACTCAAAGAAATGTTGGAAAAATTAACAAGTCACCACTTGATTCACTTCAATCACTTTATTTTTACATTTAGAACCTATGACTACGGACACGGGTAATTCAGACGTTAGCTAAAGCATCACCCCTTCGTATAAGGACGGCGCACTAACTGATCGGGCCCCTGGAGCTCCAGAAGTATCCCCCCTGTTCAAAGATGCTCTTTCATGTGAGGGAACGGGGCGGAATGAAGACAGGGACCACCACAACTGCCCGTGACTGGCGCCACATCGCAGATTCCTCCTCCCTGCTTTCAGTGATTCTTGTCATAAGACAGAAGAAAGATATATCTGAAAATAGCGCTTCCTTCTTGTTGATTGAAAGAGTGACCATTGGTCCTAGTTTGTCTAGGGCAGTCTCGATTTATGCCTGTTGTCCCAACATCATTAGTAATAATGTCCTTTTTGTTTTTCAGAAGGGTCCTGATTGTTTCCCTGGAGGGTGACTGATTACCAGACAGAACTGGAAGGCACAGCAAATGAGCTGAAGATCAATAAAGATTTAGGGCATTACCACTTCTCTTCTCCCTGTTCTCAGTCAATAGCTCAAACATATTCCCTTTCAAAGTTGAAAAAAAAAGTTATTGATTCTTAATAGTGAAAGTGGCACTCTACTGGAAGCTCCTAAAAATGTTAAACAGAGTTACGGCATGACACACCAACTCTCCTCTTAAATACCCACTAAAGGGAAATGAAAGCAAATTTCCACACAAAAACTTGTCCAGAATTGTACATGATTCTTAATAGGAGCATTATTCATAAGAGCCCAAAAGTAAAAACAACCCAATTTCCATTAAGTGGTAAATAGATAGCTAAACATTGTATTTATACCATACAACTGATATATTCTTCCGCCACAGAAAGGGATGGAGTATTGATACATACAACATGGATAGAACATGACAACTTAAAACATCGTACTTAATGAAAGAAGCCCGGTGCAAAAGACTACATATGACGTGAGAGTATTCACAGGAAGTGTCCAGAACAGACAAGTCTGCAGAGATGGAAAGTCGATTCCTGGGTCAGGGGCAGAGGGCGTGGGAGGGAGGAGTGACTGCGGACTGGGATGGTGCTTCACGTGAGGGTAACAAAAATGTTCTAAAGGTTACGGTGAAGCTTAGACAATGGTGTGAATATACTGACAACTACTGAATTACAGCTTAAAAAGTGATTAAAAACAATCCATGAAAGTTTTCAAATCCAAGGACTTCTGCACACTGATTTTTCATTATGCTTTTAATCGTACTGTGATGCCTAAGAAAGGCCCAGGTGTTCACGCCAGGACACAGGTGTAGGCTCACTGGAACTGACTTTCTAATTCTGACATTTCGTGTCAGTCAGACGTCGTAGTTCTGTTCTGAAGAAATACAAGATCCGTGAGGGGGGAAAAGACATTCTGTAACCTGTAAGGTTTGTGAATTACGAGTAGACTTATTTTTCCATCTTGCGATCTTTTCTCTGCATTCAGACTTCAGGGACCTGGATACCACCAGGAGCAAAGAAACGAAGGAAGCACCGAGAGGACGCCCTGAGCACACCAGGAGGGCAGGAACCATGGAGGAAACCACGCCTCTGCACTCGGGGCGCCGTGTGCTCCTCGCCACGCACCCTGAGACCGGCCTTCACCGGAGGGAAAGGAGAGGCTGCGATGTTTATCTTCACGGCACTCGTGCATGTGCATGCACGCACATGCGTGCACACCCACTCAAAAACACATTCCAAACCCTAAAATAAACGCTGTATGGTTGCTGTATTGATGGAAAATGTAAACTAGTCATTTTTCTCCATGGCAGCTCTTTAGTCAATACAGAAATTGCTGAAATAATATTTTTTGGCTAGCACCTTAATAAAAGCTTTCATAGAATTAATATGTTTAGTCCTTGGGTATGAAATATGGTCAAGCTAAATGTTTGCATTGAGAAAGTACATTTACTCATTTTCTTAGACATATGTGCAGGGTATAATTTCAAAAAGCACTAAATATGCTACACCTTTCTGCTCCCGTGAAGGCCAATCCTCATTTACGAGATTCCGGGATAAGCAAATATGAGTGACACCAACAGAAACATTTAATAAAAATCATGGAGTTATTTGTATAAACAGATTTATTAGATTCAATTGACAGAGCTTTTACTACCTGCGTTCCCTCTTCCAAAGTACATAAAAGATGATTACATACAAACACACACACAGCCCTACCCTGATAAAAACTAAGCAAAGCAAATGGTTCATACGTCAAAGCACTGCAAGTAATTTTTAACTAGCATAAATGTGTAATAGGATAAACCATGTTTAAATCGTTTCTGGTTTTCTCCTTTATAAATAACACTGCGCTAAACATCTTTGCAACCTTTGACTACCTTTGATTATTTCCTTTGGAAAAACTTCCTGGGAACAAAAGCATTAGTGAGACAAAGGAGTCAAAGAATGTGATCTTTTAAGGCTCTTGATACAGTTTGCCAAGTTGTTAAATGAAACAAAAGGCGGGACTCTTTACAATATATGTGTTCATATAGGTATATAATAGGTATATGTCCTGAGTGTCTCTTTTAAAGCTTATGAATTGTGTTCAGCATTGTTTCCCCAGCATTCTTCCATGTCACTGTAACATAAAACACGTGTAATGGTTGTGAAATTCCACTAAAATCTAAATGTTCTAGATCTGCAAATCGGTAGTTTCCTAAGAGTAACAGAAAACCAGAGAAATTCCCACCCATTCAACTTTCACATGACTGCTTAGCACGCTTGGTTGGGTCCATGATTATTTTTTCACATTCACAAATACAAACAAATTCCAACATTTTCTCCAGAAAATACCACAAAAATGGATTCAGAAGAAATACTTCAGGCAAGTTTTGATATAAAATAAGTCTACTGAAGTTCTTTCTCCTTTGCAGATAAGAGCAAAGGGCTGTGGTGCAGAGATTTGGATACCAAAAAGGTTCTGAAGTTAGGCGTGTCTGTTCCAGGATGACGATGTCACCATTCGCTAAAGAACACGAGAGCTTCACGGGGCCATCACTATGAAGACAAAGCCAGGGACAGAAAAGAGTTGACCAGCCTGTCCTCCGAATTGTGCCAGAAACATGAAAAGTTAGACACTTGGTCTCATGGTCAATTCATCCCTCTCCTACTCTTAAGACTAGTACCCAAGTGAAGCCCTTGAAACAGGAGGAAAGCAGGAGCTGGTTTAGTGGATTCCAAAAGGAAACAGAAATCAAGTTGTGAAAAAAAACGCACGTTGACTCAGTGGGTCTGGGGTGGGGCCTGAGAGTCTGCATTCCTGTGCATCTCCCCGGTGATGCTGATGATGCTCCTGGTCCAGGAGCAGCCGGGATGCAGCAGACAGCGTGGGCGCCTCGCCAACCAGATCAAGACACTGAGTGGCCAGTCTGAGCCGGGCACCTTCACACCCCGCTGTGCAATGTGTCCCTCTAACCAGGAGCAGACTTCCCTTAACTTTGAACCCTTGACTTTTGCTTTTGAACTTTCCTCTCTGACAGCAAATACTCCCTCTACAGAAAGTAACTGGAGCTTTTTAGTTGGAGAGACTGTTCCATCTAAGTCCTATTTGAGTTTATTCCTTCTGTGCGGAGGAAGGTGTCAGTACAACAGTCTTGCCCTTTTCCTGTCCCTTTGCTCACATCGCCCAGGAGAAACGAAGTGGCGTAAAGAATGCTGGAAATTTGGGAAGAACTACCTGGCCAAGGACTAGGGTGAAGTGAGGGCGGCGCTGGCTTCAGTCTCTAAATTTTTAAGTGGGGGGTAGAGTACTGAAATTATTTTTTTATTTAAATTATTGCGGTGACAATGATTAATGGAATTATACAGGTTCCAAGGGTACAATTCTGTAATATACCATCTGTACACTGTATTGTGTGCTCACCACCCCAAGTCAAGTCTCCTTCCATCACCATTGATCCCCCCTTTACCCTCTTCCACCTCCCCCACCCTTCCTCCCCTCTGGTAGTCATCATACTGTTGTCTGTGTCTATGAGGATTTTTTCGTTTGTTTTAAAAAGACTTTATTTATTGTTTAGAGGAAGGGAGAAAGGAAAGAAGAGAAACATCAATGTGTGGTTGACTCTCACGCACCCTCTACTGGGGACCTGGCCCCATAACCTAGGCATGTGCCCTGACTGGGAATCGAACCAGTGACCCTTTGGTTCACAGGCTGGCACTCAACCACTGAACCACCCCAGCCAAGGCATCTAGGAGGTTTTTTGTTTTGTTCTTTGTTTAATCCCTTCAACTTTTTGACCCAGCCCCCCCAACCAGCCTCCCCTCTGATAACTGTCAGTCTGTTCTCTGCGTCTAGGAGTGTGTTTCTATTTTGTTAGTTTACTTTGTTCATTTGAGTCCACATGCAAGTGAAATCAGACGTTGTTTGCCTGAGGCACCAAATTTAAGAGAGGATCAGTAACAGCGCCCCACTGAGCCATACTGGAGCCCGAAACAAGGGAAAAAGTCAATTGACACAGACCATGTCTTTATTTTTAAATTTTGGGTTCTTTTTGTTCATCATGGAATCCTGGCATTAATGCTGATTTTTTAAAAAATATTTACTAAATATTATTTATCTTGATCACGAAGGGTTTGAGGGCACCACTGAAATCCCCTCACTCTTCTACCTCAGTGCCAGCCCTGCTCATAGACAGCACAAGTGCTAAGCTGTCTGTCCCCAGGAGCAGGCCCTGTCCCCACAGTGGAAGGGGGGGAGGGAAGGTGGCGTGGGTGAGGCCCGCCCTGCCGCTGCACTGAAGTGACTGCGTGGGTCAGGAAGTGTCTCACACACACCTGCCCTGCAAACTAGCTTTTATCTGTAATTACGGGTGAAGTCGTATAATTATACAATCTGCAATTATAATTCATCTATAATTCCATGACAATCTGTCTACCTTACTCTTTTTCTTATTTCTCCAATGGTTCCTAACCAGAGAGAGGAAGAAGGCGGGAATCATATTCAAAAGAGTGAAGGAGCGATCCTAACCATGTGCTGGTCACAGCTTGGAGCAGGGTCCCGGAGACCAGGTCCCTGGGGGGCCAGGCATTTCCCCTGCAGCTCCTGGGTTGTGGGGAGCTCCAAGGAGTCCCCCAGAAAAGGCTACAGTGGCTGCCACAACCTGAGGAAGCACGTGGGTCTCTGGGCAATGGCCATCCACCCACTGCTTCCGGAGACTGTCTGTATTTCACCAACCAGCTCTGAAGAGCTGTCTTGAAAAGGGGATATTCTATATTGAGCCCTCTCCAACCTGTAAATGTTACCCAGGCAACAAACCCTGAGATATAAACAAGGAGTGATGTTGGCGGTAGGGGGTAAGGAACGACATGTGGGGTAACGGGGGCTTCTGTCCCGAGCGAGGTGGATGGCGCTTTGATTCACTGGCCACATGGGTGGTTTGCAGCCTGCATGCTGCAGTCCAGCTCACTGTCTCGGTTGGGATGTTCGTGTTAAATAACACAGACGGGGCAAGGGGCTTCAAGCCTAAAACCACTCCTTCTTTTCATCTGAGTGGGAACTCCAGCTCACGGCAGCTCTGTCCACGGGTGAAGCGGCCATGTCCACAGGAGGAGGCCCACACAGGTACCTTCAAGGAAACAAGACCTGAGCTGCACACCTAAAGCAAAGCCATTCGGGCCTTGGCGATACCCAGGCTTTCAGCAGGCAGCCTCCTTGTGTGGGCCAAACAGCTAGACCTTGAACGATGCCCGCGCCAGCAGCTGCACCCGGGCACCAGCAAGGCAGCAGAGAGGGGGCAGGCAGGTGCCCGCAAGGCTCGGTTACAGCCTCAGGGAGGAGTGTCTGTTCAGGTCCTTTTACACACTGGTGATCGACATAACATTTATTGCTTTTTAAATGGCCGAGCAGAAGGCTTCTGGGCGCCCTGTAGAAAACGAGAGCACGTCTAGCTTTAACTTGTTAAGAACAGGTCTGGTAGGCAGTTCTAGAGGAGATAGTGCCAGCCCCATCCTGCATGCGTTAGAAGACCAGGAGGAAATGGTGGGCGGGGTAAGCTGGAGCCCTGGTGGTGGTTCCGGTCTCCAGAGTCCCAACAGCCCTCCCCACCCTCACACTCTCTTTCTAGTGTTGCCAATTAGTATTTGATTGGATAATTAAATCTTAGGGGTAAATCTTCTCCAGGAGGCAGGTTTCTTAGACTTTAATTGCAGAGGAGAGGCCGAAGCACTGGCTGGAGGTCACGCCCCTGGAAAGGCCTGCTCCTGAGAGAGAGGAAGGTGTGTCCCGGGCAGGGGCCCACCTGGGCAGCAGGACAGTCTTCGCACACACTGCACACTGTTCCAGGAGCTAGGTTCTGAGACTGTGGTTTCCCCTGCGTGACTGCTTCAGGATTAGGGGACTGGCTTGTTTTCACGGTGTGGAGGTTGGGGGACGACAGCTCTGTGATCTTCTGTCTTCTTCGCGCACTGGGTGCTGAACTAACACCTCTAATAAGGCCTGGCAGGAGCTGCCATCTTCCCCGCATCCATGGGGGGGATGTGTCCCAAGACCCCCAGCAGGTGCCTGAAACCACTAGTACCCAGCCCTGTACACATTGTGCATGTTCCTCGGCACGCACACCTGGGATAAAGTTTAATTTATAGACCAGGCACAGTCAGAGGTTAACAACGACTAATAAAATAGAGCAATTATAACAACACACTGTAATAAAAGTTATGTGAGCGCGGTGTCTCCTTCTCTGATGACCAAGGTGCCTACCACGTGGAGACATGGACAAAGGGATGATTCGGTCTCCAGTGGGACAGAGTGGGGTGGCTCGGAAACTCATCGCACTACTCAGAGCGGTGTAACACGTTAAAAGTTATGAATTGTTTCTTTCTGGAATTTTTTGTTTGATGCTTTCAGGCTGCGGTGAAGCGCAGGTCATGAACCACAGAAACCAAAACAGCAAATAAAGGGGAACTGACTCCTGTACGGCTCCCTTCACAGAAAATCTGTGCCTCGTTCGAGTCCCGTCACAGACGGTTGTTTGGAACGCAGAACACAGCCTCCATTATAGAAAGAACTGCTGGGTTCCCAGACAGCCAAGAGATGACACTTGAACCTGTAATGGAGCATAACTTGCGCCCAAGAGCACTGCTACTTCCCCCAGATATATGCATAACACAGACTGCATCACATGCAGGGCCCTAAATGTCAGAAACACACACCCTTTGCCGTAGGCAGAGCCTCTACATAAATAAATGTCTTCTCCGGTCTCCAATGGGCAAAGTTGCAGACAGTAGTCACTCTTCACCCAAACACTCAAAGAACGCGGTGCCTTGCTCTCGTCTTGCCCAGATGGCAAGCTTGCCTGCATTCTTGCCTGTGCGACAAAGGAGACACTGTCACAGCACACCACTTAGGTCGCAGAGACAACATCTACAGGGTCGTTTGTTTAAATATGGAAGCAAATGAAACAAACAGTGAAGAGAGGAACTGTGACTGCCTCTGGGAACAGACGCCAGGATGCTCTTCGATGTAGTCCTTTTGTTCAGCATTTTTTTTTGTCTTCTTAAATTCTGAGCACATGATGAGAATTAGAGAGTTGTGTAAGAGGATTAATTTGAACCTTTATCATCTGTCCTGTTTTCTCCTTTCATTATGAATCGCCTTAATGCCTTTTGAAACCCGGGACAGTGTAGCTCTCTGGAGCTTTAGGAGAAGAGCAGGGTGAAACTGCACCCAGACTCTGTGAACTAGCTGGCAAACCCGAGCTGCAAGCTGCGAGTGGGAGTGGCTGTTCTCCAAATCTAAAAGAGTGAATTATTCAGGGGCTGCTCTGTACTACTTGTCCTGATTGGCTACCGGAACCTGCTCATCTGAAGCCAGTATTCAGGCTTCAACATTTCTCTGCTGTTCACTCTCTAGGGAATGGCTGATGCAGAGAGGTCCAATCAGATCACAGGGGAGAAGCAGGGAGGGCCTTGGAGGAGGAGGAGGAGGAGGAGGAGGAGGAGGAGAAGGAGGAGGAGGAGAAGGAGGAGGAGGAGGCAGTAAACAGTCCAGGATGAGACTGGCAGAGAAGCTGAGTGCTCCCAGAGCACGTGGGACTGTGGGTGAGAAGATCTGAAATAAAAGAAGCGCTCTCAGAGCAGCACGGGCTCTCTCTGACCCTGGGGATGCGTGGATGACTGGACTGCAGCTGCCTGCATTTCCCAGCGGACGGTGTTTTGGATGGGAAGGAACTCCGGGTGCAGCCTAGGGTCAGACTGGCCTGGCAGAGGGCGGCAGGATTAGTCTCCTTTGGCTGTTCTAGAGGGAACGGGCTCAGAGGCAGAAGCCTGCTATTCTTTCAAATTGTGTAGTTTTTGTATCTTAGGTTGTTTTAGTTTGTGAACTAATCCTACAGATATAGGATAATTAAAATTAAAGGGGGGGGTGGTGGCAGGGAAATGCTAGAAGAACTCAGGTGTTAAGAGTTTAGCTTTAATTGATAGGTTTAAGTGATTTAAGCTATAACTAAGAGAATTAGAGTTTAGCCTTATTGATAGGCTTAAGTGCCTAATGCATGTGGGAAAACTGTTATTCCAAAACTGCAAGGCTTTAGAGTAAAGACCCCTTTCCTTTGCTACCAAACTTTTTCCTCTGGAATTTTGCCTAGAGGGTGGCAGCAGGCAGTAGGACCCCAAGTACCATCCCATACCGTATCTATGGGCCATCAAGGTCAAATGCCACATTCTGCTCTAATTACGCATCAAAGCAAAGAGGCTGCCTTGCAAAACACGTCCTAATATCAGAAACATTACAGTGTGAAAATATGTGTCTAAGAAATGATGAAACCTACAGAGCTCAGCACTTCAAAGTCACTGACTCTCAGGGTGAGAAGTGACCTTAAACAAAGCTCAACGGATTAACACTAACCCAACATTTAAATCCCTCTAGACTATAACCAATCAAATCTCTGCCCACCCCAGAGAAAGCACCACGGTTCCAGGCAGTCCCTGCCTCCCCTGCCAGGACACTCCCTGCCCAAAGTCACAAAGCACACTAGACTACGGGAGAGTCAAGGGCTAGCCGCTGGAGACAGAAAACCGCAGATAAATGGCAAAAAAAAAAAGGACATTTAGTTCTGTCTCATGCAAAAGGCTGTCCAGGCTTAACCCAGCTCCACCCTTCTCATTCCTCGGCTGTGCAGGCCCTCAACCTATGCCCCAAATAGCACTATCTGTGTGCAATTTAAGAGGGTAAAGAAGGGTGGGAGGCAACAAGTATGGAAAGTACCTCCATACAACACCACACTTAACACTACTGGCCACAGCTTAATCACAGGGCCACACCTGCCTACAAGGCACGCTGGGAAACGGAGATCAGTACAGGCTACCTGCACCCAGCTAAAAATTCCACAACCATCAAGAGGGGGGAAATAGAGACTGAGGGACAAACAGGCACCTCTGCCACGCTTACCAGGGACCCAATCAACGCTCTGCCCTACAGGGCACCACTCTTCACTAATTAAGAGTCCAGGTTTGTACGTAGACATCCATGGTTAACAGTTACATTTCAACTGTGGTTTTCTGGAAACCAAGACGCTTTTCAGCTCAGGTCCATTCTGCAGGTACCTCGCTAGACTCAGAGGAAAAGAGCTGTAAGAGAGCTGCATGGCCCTTTCCTAGATTTGACATAGATATCATAGTTACAACTATAGCAGTGGGCTAGCAGAGCCTAAGGAGAGATCTGGATCACTTTGAACTATCTTGATGTAACAGAAAAATTCACTTCCCGCTCATAAAGACAGTCCATTGAGCTTATTTCCAGTTGGGTTTTGCTTTTCCATGAATACATGTCCTTGAATGGTTCACGTCAGTGTGATTCAGGGCAGTTGTGCTCTGGGCTCTTGGACTAAAATTTGCATGCAATTCAAAACTAAAGACAGGTAACCATGGCAAAAGAAATCCGACCAGAGGCACTCTTTGAGGCACAGATGTGACGGCCACCGTGTGCGGGCACAGTCAGGCTTTCGGGGCTGCCGCAGGCTGGACTGGAAGCACGCGTGCAGGGAGTCAAGCCACACGGATGAGCTAGGAGCCGCACGAGAGGAAAGGTCAGTAGGCAGCAGAAGGAACGAACAGACCGCAGCTGAGAGATCTACGTTTGCTCAGGGAAGTCGGGGAAAACCATCGAGTAGAAATGGAGGGATGGGCGATGAAGCCAGAAGCCATGGCACTGAGAGGCTGGAATGGCTGGGGACAGAAAAAAACTCAAAGCCTCAGCCACGGTGGGGGCCGGGGGCGGGGTGCTGGGGGTGGTGAAGGGCAGCAGCCAGCAGGCTCAAGGGTTTGGATTCTATTCTGGGAACAATGGGAGTCTGCCAAAAAGAGGCATGCGAACCCTTTGGTTTGGCTGAAGAATGGGGGGTGTCCTGGTGAGGAAAGACACAGGAGGGCAGGAAATGGTGGGGACGGAGCTGGGAACGGACCTGAAGTAACCTAAACCCCAGCGGGGGCGAGACAGAAGGGAGATGAAGTGCCAGACAAGCTTGGGAGGCTCAGCTCTGCAAACGTCCGTCCCCACCGAGCAGTGGAGAGCTGAGCGCATGGTGAGTGCTGGGCACGTGACACTGAATTTCACCTCGCTTGAGAAGATGACCTCACGCACACGAATACTGTCAGGAGGAAACTACAGCGGGCAGTACATAGAAAAGATGCGTAAATAATCACATGCTAGATAGATACAAAAAGGCTTCAAGCGTTTGGTATAAATTTTAAGAGTAAACTACACTCTATAGAGTTTACTATATTCTCTTTTTTAAATAAACTCACATGAGTCGAACGCTAATTCTAGGTGCACCAGGTGCTACAGAAATACAAAAGACATACTCGAAGAACAAACAAGAGGTCTAGGTTAAAGTAAGGTGAGAAGCAGAGAGACAAATACTACTTAATTGGACAATCCAAGCAAAAGTAATTCAGTTCTTTCTAAAACACACAGAGTTAAGAGCATTTAAGTGAAGATACTACTCCACAATGAACACGATGGGAGAAATTTTGTTTATGCCATAGTAAAACAATGAAAATAAATGCCTCAGTGAAAACACATCACTCTCTCTTCCCGCCCCCCAGCTACAGTCTGCTAGACAGCTCAACATAGTGCCGATTGCCTGACCTGAAATTCAGAAATTCCAATTCCTGGATATTATTCCAAAAATATACTTTTAATCCAAGACTTTTTGGCTTAAGAATTTCCTAAAGCCTCAAAACCAGTACTTGGGAGACCCCACACATTGACAGATTCTTAAAACTGCATTTCTGAATGCTTCGTCAGTAATTTCGCTGAATGAAATGTTCCAATGTGCTTCTTTTCACAAATGACTGCATTTCAATATGCCCTACATTCTTTAAACATACCATAAAGTAGCAGAAGTAGCAAAGTTGTGTTCTCCCGATCCTCCTATCTTGTTGGCAGGATAGTGGGAAAGCCAAATTGCTCGGTTAAAGCATGCTCAGAGCATTTTAAATCATAAATATTTAAATAGTTCTGGTTTTTTCCACCCCTCCCTCCCCCTCTGCCTCATTCACTGACTCTTTGTTCAAGTACATACACACACATACACCACACACGCACGGGCACTCAGAGCTATAACAACAACAACAGCAGAAAAGGATTCAAACATTTCAGGTGACACAGTGCACTGAAATTTATATGGAATACTTTCCTATACACTCCCCGTTATCACAGGTGTAACCATGCAGTGACCGTGGTCAGTTGTAATGATGTATTACATTTTTATGTGTTGCCTAATGAAAGTTTTTGTATTTGTTTTGACCACTTAAGCTCAAAACAAAGCACCACATGTAACTCCCTCTCCAAAAAGTAGGTGTGAGTGCATTCACATTTATTCATAATCATCTTTGTACTGTCACACATTCCAGAATTTATCCTGAAGTAGAGGTGCTCCAATATAATAAATATCAAAAATATAAAGAGATAAAAGGATGTAAGATTTAAAAAGCAGCTTATTTTTTAAAGCATCATTTCTAAAACTTAACTCTAGTGTGTTTAATTGAAAACATCCCAAATCAATTACATCAAGGTAACTTACATTCTTCAGAATATCAAAATCAACAGCTGTGAAAGTAAGCAAAGGAAGTATTATTCATGTTATTTGTCCAAAAAAAAAAACCCACTTAGGGTTGCACCTAAGACACTGTGTTTTGCTACGGTGCTGTAGAAACTACAACCAGACTAAAAGAAACCCGAACAGCAGACCACGAAATGAATCCTCTCCAGAGACCACAGTTATTGAAAGACCGCTTGGCCTCGCAGCAGCAATACGGCCGAGTGTGATGACTTCTTCCCCGACGGAAAGAATTTCCCTTGGACTCTCTGCCAACAAAACATCGCAGACTTTTCTGAGGCCTAGAGGCGGGACGCTCGTATGCAGATGTTTCTTGGTTGTACCGAGTACCACTTACGGCAGAACTCAAACAAAACAAAGACGAGGAGTTCTCCAAAATAAGCAACTTACTGGTCTGTGCCGGCCTCTGAAAACAGGAGGGACTTCTGCTTGTCAGATTCAGTCCGCACTCACTGCCCCTGGGTGACGACGGCTCCTGGAGTAAAGGGACCCGAAGAGCCCAGTGGCTTACACAAAAAAGGGGGGCTGGGGCTGGAGGAGGTCTTAAAGGAAGGATGTTAAGTATGCATCTACACCACACCAAGAATCCTCTCTGATTTAAGGTATAAGTCTTTTTTTTTAAGGTATTCTCTTTCTTACTCTATCTACAATTTTACTTCTCATTTTCTATACTAATAAATTCTCAGGAATTTCATAGCCTGAGGAAGTTCTAAGGAGTCAAGAAGTTATCAAATTAATAAGTAATATATTTTATGTGTAAGAGAAAGCTCTAGAAGGATAAGTACCATACCATTACAATGGTTCATCACCATTCCCTTAGGTGAAAGGGGGAGGGGAGGTAGGAAGGACCTTTCACATTATAAACTTGTTTCATACATTTCTATTATTTAAATATTTACAATTACTTTTGGAAATATTAAAAATGTTTCTGCTCCAATGAAATAAGACACATTCTTTGTAGACGGTCCTTTTTTGATCAAAATTTATTTCACAAAAACCAAAATGAAAAGTACTGGAAATCAGTCACTCAGACTCTTGGGCTGGCTGCCTCCTCTTTGCAGCATGAATAACCGGTGTCCTCAAAGCTGTTACTTTACAAAGCAGTCAAGTGTAGCCCCTAAATAGACGGGACTTTCGAATTCTAACAACAGATCATGTAAACCAGACAAATAGAAGCCAAGGCGCCTTGCACGCAGGCAGTCCCCGCACGAAGTCAAACACGGCAACAGGCACATTTCTCCTGAAGTAAAACATGGCTCTGCTTCACAAGGACACAAGGACGAATTCCCTCTCCTCCCGTGAATACGGCCCATCCGTGGAAGAGGGGCCCACTGCCACTGCTGACCGGTTCATCTTCCAGCACCCAGCGTGGCTGGAGTTCACGCAGTCCACGCGACTTATGCTGTGTGGGAGAAATCTCCAGTCGAGACAGAAAACGCTGATCTCTAGCGCCACCTCTATTCCATAACTCTAGGGGTCCCCCTTCACACCGCATCTTCTGGGGGAGAAACCCCAGGGGTACCATTTACTCTAAAGATGATGGTAATGGTGCTCCCAGAGTTGGGCGACATAGGAACTCGGATGACTTCCAAGTTCATACAACTATTTAGAGCCAGAACCAGGATGAGAAACTCTCACCTCCAGCCCCTTCCACTCACTGCCATCCTGCCACATAAAACTATGTGGGTGGAGGGAAGAAGCAAACGGTGACGTGCCTTTTGGATAAAACCCCAATTTTCATCCTCTCTAACACTAGGTATTAAACTGCCCGAGGGGAAATGGCAGGAGTACCACCGACTAATCCTGCACTAAGAACACCAACACACCAAAAGGAAAGCCTGCAGAAACTAGAGACCCGTCTATACAGAACAGAAGAACTTTAAAACATGCGTGTAAAGATGCCTTACACCGAGGAAACGTGTTCAACAGTCTGTCCCCCACAGCTGCAGGTGCGAACAGGAGGGCACCCCTCACTCTCGTTTTCCTGCGGCCTCCTGGCCTCAGTCTCCCGCCACAAAGTAAACACAGCTGCCGAGTGCGTCTGCTAAAACCAAACTACCTGGGCCTGCCTCCTAAGAGGAGAGGCCAGCTTCATCTCTGTTGATGTCACACCAAGGAAGCACTTTTGGCTACGATCACCGATGCCAATCAAGATAAGCAACCAGTACATTCAGTTCCCAACTCGGTCTCAAAAGAGATTACATTTTCCTACCGAGGGAAAGTAGGCCAAGAACTAATCTTATGTTCAACCCTTTTTGCAGCCTAGTCTCACTCAGTGATATAGAAGGCCCTAAGTACAAAACATTTCAGATCCTTACTCGGGAGGGTAAAGAAGCAGAGTAGTTCTTACAATTCCTGAAATGCACAACTTCCCGTGATTTGTCACCAAAAAAAAAACAGAGAGGTGAGAAGTGGGGAGAAAACGTGGGCACAGGTCTTTGAAAAAGGTGTCAGAGGAACCTTGGGAAGATTATAGAACAGGACTATTATAATCCATACACCGGAACTGAACGAGATTAATCTTCCAAAGACATGACCTGCTATGAACTAAATCATCCTTCCAGCTTCCTAAGCGTGTGCAATAGATGCCCACAAACAGCTTCCCCTCCTCCCCCTGCGTGTCTGGAAAAGCCAGCTGAGGCTGAGAAACCACTTGTCGTCGTTCCCTGAGACACCAGCGAGGATCCAAGAGAAAGAAAGGCAGGCTGTGAAACAGCAAGACCAGGAATCAGAACCCAAGGAACGGAAGAACGAATTCAGCATCACTGGCAATTGGTGTTTCTGAACCAAACTTGTAAAGCGTTCTGTGAGGGCTTGGGTCACCTAGCCCAGGTGCAGTCGTGAGGGAGGGGGCTGCCAGGGTCTGGTACGAGCCATGGAAACTGGAGGCTGCCTGGGGGTGCTCAGGGCTGCTGGAGGCGCTCAGAAAGCCCGGTGTGCCCATCGGCGGCCTTTGCTCACACGGGCACACTTAGCGGAAGGCCCTGCACTTGGATCCAGCAGGGACTTCCCAGGAGAGCGCTCCCACACCTCCCTCATCACGTGTTTCCATCCCCCAGCGTGCAGACACGACACCTCCACACACGGGTATCAACAGTTCGTGTTTCTGAGTGGAGACTCCAGCTCAAAGCACGCGACAGGTGCGTGGCTCTCAGGTGCAAAGCAGCTCATTCGAAGCCCCACACTCTTCCGGCCCTGCAGCCCCGCACACACTGCCCCCCTCACCTCCATTCTCCTCGTGAGGCCCCTTAGCTCTGCTGGGGGTGCAGGTGGCCCCCCACCTACGGTCCTCTAACAGCAGTGCATCTTCCAGAGGTCACCTGGAAATTTATGTTCAGTCAAAACTAATTCTCCTAGAGCAACACTATTAATGAAGATTAGGTTCCCAGGCTGGCCCCCACACAGAAACCTGTTTAACCCATAATGCGAGCACCATTAGGTTCAGAAAGACCTGTTGAGCCTATTGCATATGGAAAAAGACCAAGAGGCTGAACTGAAGTTGGGCCATCACTTCAGTGGCCAAAAACGCATTCCAAGTCAAGAAACAGAAGTGAAGAAGTTGCCTGTTCTGCAAGACTCTGCGGTCCATTGCACCAGCTGCAATAGACCGCTATTCAACCATAAAGAGGAATGACACTCTGACACATGCTACAAGCAAAGGAACCTTGAAAACATGCTAAATGAAACAGACCAGACACAAAAGGATAAATATGGTATGATCCCCCTTACATGAGGTACCTAGAATAGGTAAACTGATAGCAATAGAAAGTAGAATAGAGATTACCAGGGGCTAGTGGGAAAGTCAAATGGGCAATTATTCTTTAATGAGTTCAAAGTCTCTGTTTGGGAAGATGACAAAATGTGGAACTACATAGTGGTGATGGCTACATTAATTCTGTGAATGAACATAATGCCACCAAACTATATACTCAAAAATGCTTAAAGTGGTAAGTTTATGTTATATATCTTTTATCACAATTATAAAGAAGGCAATACCACAAACTAGAAGTGCCAGGGCTAATGGTTTAACTTCATGGCTACAGCCTTGCCAATCTATAGGAGAGGAGGAAAAGGTCAATATTACACCCCAGACCTTCAAATTGGGGCAGCCTCATGAATACTTGAGATGGCAAATGCTAACTCCACGAATGAAGAGGGTCTACACCAGGGGTGTCAAACTCATTTTCACCGGGGGGTGCATCAGCCTCATGGTTGCCTTCAAAGGTCCAAAATAATTTTAGGACTGTATAAATGTAACCACTTCTTAACTGTTAAGGAGCTGAAATTACATCCGGCCCTTTGAAGGCAACCTCGAGGCTGACATGGCCCCCAGTGAAAATGAGTTTGACACCCCTGGTCTACACCATCACACCCACCACCGCCCTGACCGCAGCGGCCCCGCACAGCTGCCAGCTGGAACTGGACAGTCACCGAGAAAGAACCCCCTTGTACCCAGGAATAGACACCTCACGTGTGCAAGTCTTGTTGTTGACATCTTCGTTTAAATTCTTGCTCTGTTACTAGGAGTCATAAAACAGATAGGCAGTTTGAGAGAAGAGTCAGACTGTGCGAGCAACCAGGGCACACAGGCTGAGAAAGGGTTTCAGACGAGGCTGTTAGCGAGGAAGAAGGCAGCGCTAGGGAGAGCAGCCCCGCCCACAGCCAGCAGACAGGGGGCAGGTCCCGGAGAGCTCAGGTGTAGACCCCAGGTGAGGCAGCGTGGCCAACCAGGGGGTCTCCAGCTGGGGCCTAAAACTCAAAGTGAGCACAACACACACACACACCCCCCACCCCCCCCCCCGGCACTGGATCGCACGACGTAGGAACAGGCTGGTAGGAGGCGTTTCACAGTTACACGGAGGTGCTTGGACCCCACAAACCACTCATTAACAGTGGTGATACAATTTCCAGAGAGAGGCTAACGCAATGACCTCTACTTGGGGCATTCCCACTCAAGGCCCACTTAGTAAGGAACTCCTTCTCCGGGGTCAAATAAATCTCAACTGGATGGCACGGTCCCGTCAAATCGCAAGAGCTGTCCAATAAACAGCCCTGTATTTTAACGTAAGTCTCGGGCACAAAGTCTCAGTTTCTCTAAGTGTTCAACAAATGTTGACTGCAAATCAGATCTGCTCAGCTACCCACTAAACACCCCTCACAGACGATGGGTCAAAACCAAAAAGTACTGCCCTGGCAGGTGCGGCTCCGGGGGCTGAGTGCCGGCCTCTGACCCGAAAGGTCGGTTCCCCGTCAGGGCACAGCAGCCCTGGGCTGCGGGCCAGGTCCCTGGCCAGCTGGGCGCACGCTCAGAGAGACCAATGTTTCTCTCTCACATCCGTGTTCTCTCCCTCTCTCTCTCTCCTTCCCTTGCCCTCTCTCCAACAAATAAATAAAATCTTTAACAAATTTTTTAAATGAAAAAACCCTAAAAGTTTAGGCAAACAACTAGATTTAGCATCTAAACACAAACATAAAAAAGTAGGTATGTGTACTGCTCTCCTGACACGCTCCTCTTCAAGCACCTAATGGCCATTGTTCTTTCACAAAGCCACGTCTGTAGAAAAACAGATTTTATGTCATCTGCGTTTAAACGAAAACCTTTGAGTGTGAGCTCAGTTCACAACACCCGCTTCTCTGAGAACAGACGCTTTCACTCCCCGGAGCAGGGTCCACTGTAGGAACCAGCCCTGGGACGGACGCTACTTCATACAGAGACAGACTTTCTGTCCCCAGCTTTCGGGATCTGAAACAGCCAGCCAGTGAGGCACGAGCGTCCGTGCAACTCCCGGGAACTGAAAACCATGTCAATCCAAGCCCAGGGGAAGAGCCTCCCACCTCCCCACACCCAGAAGCAGAGGGAGAGGGTGGGTGCAGAGAAAAGAAGGCTACCCACGGCCCGAGAGATGCAGAAATGAAAAACAAGGAGGGGACTGGTGCCCTCACTTGGTTCGTGACAACTTCCTCCACACTGGGTGTTCTGAGAATATTCCATGCCCTTACAACATTTATTTATTTTTTCCCCCAGTCAGCTTGGATTTCTATTATTTTAACTAAGAGTCTTAAGTAAACTGTTGTCAAGAATTTATCAGGGAAAGACAACTGTGATGACTTAGAAACAATCAAAATACTAACAAGGGACTGATTTGAAAATTACAGTATTGTCACTCAATGGAATACTACCACTTAACAACTGTAGTTCGAAAACAACCAGGAAAAACGTGCTTTATGAATGCAACCATGTAAGATACACAGAAGAAAATGAGAACAGCAGACGTGAATGGGGGATGGGCTGTGGGTGATCAAGGCTATTTTCATGCTCTCTGTGCTATTAATTAAAACTGGAAAGAAAAATGCAATCATTGCAAAAAATGAGAGAATATAAATGTCCATCACTGGTGGATGAATAAAACATCGCAGTACATCCATATAATGAAATTGCACTCAGCATCAGAAAGGCAGGACCCCGATACAACAGGACCCACTGCTGACACATTCCCGAAGTGAAAGACGGCGACGCAGAAGGTGCACGTGCCACCTGGGAAGACACTGACGCGCTCTCTGGGAGGGCGGAGCAAGGAGGCCGGGCGCACATCAGTGTTTGCTCAGGAGTGGGGGAAGGGTGCACAGGGAAACTGGGAGATGACGGAAATGCTCACTTTTTATTGTGGTTAGTGATCATGCCACTCTGTGTTTGTCAAAATTCAATGAACCAACCACCTAAAAAAAAAACAAGGCCAATTTGACTGAATGTCAATGATACCTCAACAAACCTGACTTAACAATAAAGAAAACGCTGAGTCTGGAAACCAAACCAAAGCCAGGAGGAGGCACCTTGAAGACAGGATTTCTAACCCTGGGTTCCTCATTCATCAGACTTCATTAAGTGCCCAGCACATGCCAAACACTCTGCTAGGGGTTAACGTAGAGCGAACAAAATAGACACAGAATGACACGACTGTGCAGACAGAAAGAGGAGTGAACACGAAGAAAAGTGCAGGAACTCCAATGCTATCACGGGAGTCCGGGGTCACTGAGCAAGCCACGTGTCTAGCTGAGACCTGAGGACCACGTGGCAGGTAAGGAGGCGAAGAAGGGAAAGGTTTTAAATGCAGTATTTTATCACCCGTCAACAGCAACCCAACTGTTCAAACAGACTGAGTGCAGTTACACGTAAGCGTTTTGACATGCAGTGGAACGGGGCCTCTAAGCGGCACCCAGGAGAATGAAGGCCTTCGAACAGCAGAGTGGACAGTGGCCAGGAGGGGTGAGCGAGGGTTCTGGGTTTCAGGGACGCTCGAAGAGTACTATCATTCCCCCATCTATTACCAATATTTCAAACACAGTTGATGCATACACTCCCTGAAATGAGGTTGCCTGAGGGTAACTAGACATTGCTTTACACAGATGTGTTGTACTTGTTTTAATGTTGGGCTGATTTACCATGGTTTCCACAAGCTTATCAAAGATCCTAAACAATTACACACACATGCACACACACTTAACTTACCAAAAAGTGAGCTAAGTGTTCCCTGTTTGGTAAACAAAACTCTTCTCCACACAGGCGCTGCTTGGAGGTGGTGGGGGGTAGGTTCCAGACCACCGGACACATGAAAGTTTTCCCAGTGCAGGTCAAAGTCACGTTCACCCTTTACTGTAGTGTATTCAGTGTGCAATAGCATTATGTCTAAAAAAGGAACCTTCATACCTTAATTTTAAAAAGACTTTATTGCTAAAAATGCTCACCACCATCTAAACCTTGAACAAGTCATAATCTTCTTGCTGGTGGAGGCTCCTGGCTCAGTGTTGATGGCTTTGGACTGATCAGGGTGGTGGCAGCCACAGGCTGGGGTGGCTGTGGAAATTTATGGAAGAGGACAATCAAGTTTGCCTCTACAGTTGACTCTCCCTTTCGGGAATGCTTTCTCCATAGCATGTGACACTGTTGGACAGCGTTTTAGCCACAGCAGAACTTTTTTCAAAGTGGGAGCTGGTCCTCCCAAACCCTGCCCCTGCTTTAGCACCTAAATGTATGCAATATTCTCAGTCCTTGGTTGTCCTTTCAGTAATCGTCGCAGCATCTTCACCTGGACTAGATTCCGTCTGAAGAAACCAGCTCCTCTGCCCGTCCACCACTGACGTTTTATCGCAAGACTGCAGGCACTACTCTGTCTCTGCCCTCCCCGACTCCCAGGCTGCTCCTTGGCAAATGCCTCCGCTGGATTCCTCACTGAGCAGCCTCTGACTGTGGGGAGTGAGGCAGGGCTCGGGCCCTTGACCCCTTCTTCTCCTGCACTCACATCTTGTTCTAAGTGCATTCTGTTTGGCAACCCCCACAAGGGCAACTTCAGCCCTGATCCCTCCCGAAAGCTCCAGACTGGAATACCCAACTGCCAGTCCAGCATCTTGAGTTGCCTGTCTAACTGGCATCTCAAACTTCATTGTCTAAAATTAGAGAGCTCCAGGCCTGCAGACTCCCACCAGCTTCCTTCTTGCTCCAGCGTTCCTTATTCTCAGTGAGAGACGCCACCATGCGCCCAAGCTGGTCATGCGAAAACCCTAGGAGTCAGCCTTGGGTTTTCCCTCTCACCCCAAGGTGACTCCAACAGGTGCTACTTTAAAATACACCCCAAACGCAACCATTTTTCACCTTCACTGTTACTTCAGGTAGAAGCCACCATTGAGCAAATTGTTAGCCTCCTGCCTCCTTACGATGATTCTCCAAATTGCAACCAGAATGATACCTTCTGCATTGTAATTCAGCTCATGCAAATGCCCTCTCAAAACTGTCTATGTCTCTCATCACACGTAACATAAAAAATAAACCCCCTGATGTGGAACAATTGGCAACAGATTAGTCTTTGTGCTGAAGATGACAAGAAATATCTTCAAAGGCAAGGGAGTCCTCGCTGCCACCCCCAAGTCAGATGATTACACGTCATAGTCAACTCTGAGACGCAGTGGAAGAATCACGGAAAATCAGTGACCACCCATTCCTAAATTCAGAGAGTGTTCCAACACAACACCCTTCCCCCCTCTTATCCAAGCAGACCTCCACAACTACCCTGGAGGCCTGGGACCAAAAAGGAGGTTCATGGCCTTTGGCCATGGACTGTTTACATTTCTAAAGTGGTCTGACTGCATCTTAAACAGAAAAAAATAAGTCTCTAAAATAAATATTAAGGTTTGAATATGTTATATCCAATCAGAAAACAGCTACCACTCTGAAAGGCTATTTTGTATCTTTATTTCAGACTGAAGTTTATTCTAGTCCATATGACTTCAACATAAAATGTGCCCCGATGTATCCAAAAAGTATTAGTAAGTGTGTTACATAACGCTCCTCCAAATTTTCTTTTCAAATGTACAGGTCTTTGTGCGAATGGCCGGCTGCCTGCGAGTCTTCGCACAATGCTCACTCTGTGTTCCCGGGCTATATGGGAAACAAGGTATGCTACTGTTTCCATTCCTCAGACATACTGTGACTGGCGTGAAACACAAAATATTTTCTTGCAAACTAGAAGCATCTAGAAATATATCCCACTACACCCAGCCTCGTTAAAAAAAAAGAAAACAAAACCACCAACGGAAAAAAGGACTCCAATATTTACTCAGTACAAGTTGCTAAGGTAAGTCAGTCACTGAAAGCTGTACTTCCCCCACACAAGCCGGGAAGAACACACTCACTGTACCCTCCACGTTTGACACCTGAATGCGGGCAGCCCCTCCGCACGGGACCTCCTTACCAACGCCACAAGACAGTACAGGCCCGAGCCATGAAGGCCCTCCTCCTAGGCTGCAGCTATTTTTAGGCTCACAGCCTCTCTCTGATGTCTGACTTGGCCCTAGACACTCGGGAAGCAACCTTTAGAGAGAAACCCTTCAGAAGCCAGGCAAGTCCCAGTGGCACTAGCACCTCTCCTCGGCTAACACAGCAAGAAGCCCCTGAGCGTGCAAAGCAGCATGTCCTCCAAGGACAGCAGGGTCATGACCTTTTCAGCCCTACTGACCCACCTGCCCCCACCCCAACCCCAGCTAGACCTCCTATTCCAAATGTGCCAGTCCACAGGATGCCTATATTTCATCAGGGTAAAAAAAAACAAACAAACAAACAAACAAAAAAACCCAAAGATGAAAGATTTCCTAATTTTATGATATTTTTAATCCATGTGTGGGAAAATTTGAAACAACTCAGTAATGAGATTTTTTTTTCCTGAAATATCATGTCTGGCAGGCAACATTAAGATTGAAGATTTGTGTAACAGCCTTGGAAAGAGGTTGCTATTGATAAAAATATTCAAAAAAAATTTAGTCACCTTTCAAAAGAAAAAAAAGAGCATATGCAGACGGTGTACTAAGTTAACTATCCCCTTGTGTGATTTCACAATATAACCATATACTTTAGCAACTGTAATTGGAACAGGCCTACCAGAAACAGTAAATACGTCTGATTTTAAAACTCTACACCAACTAGCCCTGACTGGCGTAGCTCAGCGGATTGAGCACAGGCTGTGAACCAAAGTGTCAATTCCCAGTCAGGGTACATGCCTGGGTTCCAGGCCATGACCCCCAGAAACCGCACATTGATGTTTCTCTCTCTCTCTCTTTCTCCCTCCCTTCCCTCTCTAAAAATAAATAAATAAAATCTTAAAAAAAAAAAAACCTCTACACCAACTCCTGCTGCACCTCTATCAAAGATGACTATAGCAACATGAATTTCACCCTAAATGTGAGGTTGGTTTTTCCACCTCACTACTAAAATGAAGCATAAACACCTCCAACTAGGTTTCACTGTTTTAACAATTAAAATTTCACAGGAGAGCACATCTCAAAAGTAGAGGAAAAAATATATGTATGTATCTCATCTCGGACCTTTCCTCCAAGGACTTCATGACATACCAAAATCGATCTCTTTCCTTCACCCCCGACTTGAGTTTTGCACATCTTCTCTGAACACACAAGTTTACTATATAAAAGTATTTGGTCTCCAGGTTCTCACTGATGACAGTACATGAAGACCTCGTGAAAACTTGAAGGACAACACAGTGGCTCCAGCAGTTGAGAAGACAGGCTGGCCTGACTCAGAGCAGCAGACTGACCCACGGAATGACACAGATCCACTCTCTGGCGTGGCACGGCCGTGGGCATCGGTCGACTGGGAGTCTCTGGCCCTGAAGGTGAGTGGGTCATCCCTACCTGTCAGGCACCTTCCTGTCCATCCACTCCGGGGTTCCAGGAGGGCGACACGTGGGCAGGAGTGTGCCGAGAGCACAAAATAACACAACACAGGCCCTAGGAAGCAAGAAACTCAGCCACGTCCCCCCCATCACCCTCACAGGCAGGACAAAATCCCACTGCTCCGCAATTGGCTACTTTTCTGTATTTCTCTGGTGGGATTTCTCCCTGTGGGATCTTAGCATCTGTCTTCAACAGACTCAGAGGAAGAGATGGTAGGCTTTGGTTTAAAAGAGAAAAAAGGCATTAAATATGCATATTGAGCTACGGAAGAACGTAGAAATTCATAAACTCGGCTTCGTTCAGCTTCACACGTCTGCACTAACAAGTTTCCTGCAAAGGCTTTAGCTCCATGAAAGTGACTGGCTCTGGCTCCCGATCGTACAACGACCTGTGACAGCGTTTGAAGCCATTGCAACAAGAAAGGCGGTCTCAAGACAGAAACCTCTCTGAACAGCCACCCGCAGCAATAACTTCTCGACAGAAACAGTTCAACAATGCGCTGACCCATTCCTCCACGCAGCCCGCAGCTCAGCTGAGGCCCACACATCGCAGACCAGCAGCGGGGCCAGGACCACCGCTCCCCCCCCACCCCCCACAGGCCCGGGTTGGGGGGCGACAGGCTGGCTCCGGGTTCAAAGGCAGAGATGGATGCAGTGAAGATCTGCACTTAAAAACGGGAGGGAAATGCTGTGCTCATGCTCACTCAATAAATATTTGTGGCATTCGAGAGCCCGGCTTTTTAAAGTGAATACTTCCAGAATCCATGCGTGCCTTTCTCCAAATGATTCCAATCCCTTATAAAGTATTTTAATCGGAAGTTAAATGAAATAACATTTCTCTTCTTGGATCCTCACTTCCTTGTTCAGCTGTAAAAGAATATGGTTTAATTCACCCACGTTTGCAGTCGAGAATAATTCTGTTCCCCACCATTACATACCCACAAGACGTTTTAGTTAGCAATACAAACCTTTCCAATTTCCTCACACTGTTCTCTTTACACCAAAATCTTTAAAAAAGGAAAAAGAACCCTTCTGTGACCTTTACTACACTTGCGGCCCCCGATCAGCTACAAAAGCGGGCACCCGTACAGTGACACTGGTCCCACGGAAACCGACCGGCTGCAGCACGGGTAGGTTGCCTGTGCGCCACCCTGCCCACCCCCTCATCCCTGCCAGGAAGTGACCTTGTGCTACGGAAGCGTACATTCATTCAACAAACACTCATTAACGGCCTACCCCGTGCCAGCGGCTCTGCTAGGGGCAAAAGCAAGTCCCTGTGTTCAAGGAGCTTTCAAAGAGGCTTCAGTGCAATCGAGAAGACAAGACAGGACACGAAACCATTACAAAAACTGCGAAAGCAGAAGCGACCAGAGCCCGCCGCAGAGGGGACAGTTCAGTGCAGCTCCCTGAGGAGGAGCAGGTGCAAGGAGCTGGCAGAGGAGCGCTTCCCAGCCTCGTGGCTTTATGGACCAGTAAAACGTCCCCTCCTAAAACCTGGAGACACAACACGGGAAAGCCAGCTCTTCATTTTGCCACTGAAACCACCTCAGACAAAAGAACTTTTTACTACCACCAACAATTAGAAAAGGACATTTTTACGACTACCCACACGTCATAAAAGAACATTTTTTCAAGCTCAAAAATGAAGAGGATGCATCATGCAGAAGAACATTCTTTCAGTTGAGATTATAGAAAGTTAGCTTGATGAAAACTTGAGTACCTTACATGTTTTTTTCCACTTCGCTGTGTCATGGTCCACACTTTGTTTCAGGCCCCCCTGGTTCAGAGGTCCCCTGTCGGGAGCGCGGGGCTGGGTGGGACGGGCAGCCAGAGGACGGGGAGAAGGGAGGTTGTCACAGGGGACAGGAAGGGCAGTGTCCCAGCGCGCCAAGACGATCAAAGCCGAGGGCCAGAGAGCAGGACGCACCGAACACAAGTGCTTGGAGGTCTGACGGCTCGGAACAGGCCTGGGACAGATCGAGGGAGAGTCCCTGTGTGCTGACCCCTCCCCTGGAAGCCCCAGCAGAGGCCATAGGAACCAGCACACACGTGGGCAGGGCCACCTAAGGCCCAAGCATGAGGGCCCGCCTCAGCAGAGGCCAGGACTGCTGTGAGCCACCCCCTGGACAGGAGGCACCCCCCTGGGCAGGACGGCCTGAGCCACTGTCGGACTCGACGGTGCTCTGACGCAGCTCCGGGACCCCGGCAGCCCCCCCAGACGTGGGTGTGCCGGGGAGGGAGGGAAACCACCCCGGGAGGAGGGAGCAGCCCTGGACAGGAGGTCTGAACTGGCCGAGATTAAGCCCCGCAGTTAGGCGGTGTGTGTAAGAACCGGCCCTTGCACGCACCGGGAGAGTGGCTCATCTTCAGGAGGACAGGAAGCACGCACAGAACAATTCGGTCCGGGCCAGGACCCATCACCGCAGCTCTCTGGGTTATTTAGGAACTCGCCCACCTCCCACCAACTCACACTGTTTCATACATACTTCAGAAAGAAAAATCAAAACAGAATTACAAAAAAAAAAAAAGAAGAAAAGGAACTCTCCTAATAGAGTTGACAGGTATCGTAGAGTGAGGCTGCTCCAACAGCTGGAAAACTATCTGAGGCTTCTGGGGGCCAGAGGACCTGTGAGCGGAAAAGCTGTGTCTACAACACCCGGGACATCAGGGACTGGCAAGGGAGGACTGTCCCTTGCAGACATGGTGTCAGGTCCTGCTGGTCCAGCCACAGTCAGCGAAGTGTGTGAGGCCAGGAGGGGGCGGCGGGCAGCTACCTCTTTGGGGGGCAAAGATAACAAAGTCAGCACACTGCATTTCCAAGCCCACGAAGGGCTCTCATGGCCAGCCTCCCAGCCAGCAGCCCGTGGGGCCAGCAGGGCCCGTGACCATGGCCGTCCTCCCCACTCCACCCCCTTTCAGAGATGTCACACTTGACATTTGCAGAGCTTCGGTGCCTCGTCCAAGAAACAGAGTTAATAAATAGCAGTGGGCATGAAACCCAGCTCAGACGTGCCACCTTGATCCCCCTCCCACCCTCCTCCCCACAGGAACAAAATCAACGGACTTCTGGCAGCACGGAGGGAGGGCACGTCTGTTCAGGGCGGGCGTCCGTGTGTGCTCAGCCGTCGCTCACCCACCTGGGGCAGGCCGGAAAGAATCCGGGCCCATTTCCCTCAGCTGTAAACACTGATACAACAATTAACAATGCATCTCCCGAGGGTTATTTTAAGAGTTAGCAGACATTTTTGGAAACTTTCTAACCCATACACAGTTGGTAGTTGCTACTGTTATAATGGCAACAGCCCTGTGAGACAAGCTTTATTATTATCCTCATTTTACTTATGACCAACGTTTGGCAACACATTCATAAGGTCAAGGGAATTGTATGGGGCGATGGACATGACAGACAGACAGTGTTCGCTACACAGACAGGTTTGTCGAAACTCTCATAAACGTACACTTAAGCTGGATGCATGTCGTGGTACTTAATTTTATCTCTAATTCTTTTCCATAGACAGCAGCACATATTCTGGAATACATCCATGAATTCACACTGGAACTTGCAAATGTTTTCTTGGCTCTTGCTCTGTAATCCCCCTTCCAACTAATTCCTTCACACCCAATTTAAAAACCTGGAATGTGGACTCCACCTACTAGCTACCATGTATGTGCGATCTCATGGACACAGAACATGCCCTACTTATACAGAATTTCATGTTCTACTGTCACCTCCTGAATGTATTTACCTTGGCCTTCCTCAAGGAGTTGCTTTCTGGCCACGACCCTCTCGGCCACCACAGCCACAGACCCCGCATTCCAGGCGTCTGGGATCCCAAACCAGTAGACCTGAGAACCTAAAACACTCTCCAAGTCAGCCTTCCTGCAGCACCGTGTGTATTTCTGAGCAACTGAACATAAAACACTGTTCTGTGTACTTCTGATAGAAAGATGAACAAAAATTCTCGCTCTTATGGATAGCACATCATATTGTTGACAGTTCAATATCATTGAAAAGGAAGCTTTCTCATCAAGATCTGTAAAAAGTCTGAGTTGAAACAGTAAGACTGAGTCCCAGGATCGCACTGAGCCAGCACAGAAAGGACTGTGCCCACACACGCACAGAACTGAGACCAAACCACCACGTACACGCAGCACATAAAGGGCACCGACAAGGATCACACAGTTGGGCTTAAAAAAAAAGTGATGTAAAGACTCTACCTTCTGTTTGTTTCTCAGTTACATACAGCCAGTTCAACTGCCCCAAAGGCAGCACAGGTTTGGGGGGAGGGGGGCTTGGACTGGGTGTGCAGGGCAGAGTTTACAGCTAAACTAAAACCTCTTCCTGAAAGGGTTAAGTGACTCTGAACAGCTCCTTGTTCTAACCTTTCCAAAAGTTGCCATATTTCTTCAAAGTCCACTTGGCCAAAAGGAAATAATTTTCCATCTGAATCACGTCCAGGTCAAATGAAAAATGCCGTGTGTGTGTGTGTGCAGTTGCGCAACTTGGCTGGCACCTCACACTGTATCTCCCAACCTTCAGTAACCACCTACTTCTTGCACCCTTTACTTGAAAATGATTACCTCTGTTAGTCTTTCCACTGGCAAATAAGAGTTCCTTAACGGAGGCCAATGTATGTTTCCATCGACCTTGCAGGAGCAGCCCAAAAGAAGAGCCAACCTCCGTACAGGGAATTTTCCAGTCCGAACACTGTGCATTCCTCAGAAGTCACTGTAGTAACAGAGAGCTGTGGGCCTTCAGGCTAGAAACCACGATGACTCCCCAGGGCACAGCTGCAGTTTCATGGCACGGTCTCTTCCCAGTTCTGACTGACACCGGGCCTCGTCTCGCAGTTAGATTTCTGCCTGGGGTTAGCTCCACTCACCCAAGAATTCCCTGCCTCCGTGCAGCTTAAAATAAGAAAAGCAGGATTCAAAATTTCTATTAAAAAAGTGTTTCAGAAAAGCAAATATTAGTCCCTATTCAACATACATGATCTTGGATTGCTAACTGTAAAATGGGTACAGTTTACAATGTATTGTACAACTGAAAGATTCAAATGATTTTTCCGATAAAATTTTGTTTGGTTCCTCTTGAAAAAAGTCTGAAAACTATAAAATCACAGAGAAATGTAATATATCAGTGTAATGATCTGTAGCTATCAATTGTTGTGTTTATGCTAGTAATGTAATGGCTTACAAGATTTGGCATTCTGTTTTATGCTCAGTGGTTAGATGCTGGAAAAATGGCAAATCATGTCTAAGCTATGGCATCTGAAATGTTACATATCCAAACCAGTGCATGCCTTTCATCCCATCTCAGCACCAATGTGAAGAAAATTCTAGCAACAGCAATTTATTCTTATGGAACTAAAAGCGGTCAAGTAACAACATTGCACTGGGAGTGGGGCATGGACCAGCAGAGAAGGAAGACCTGGGCCTTGTCCTAGGTCCACAACTTATCATGATGCAAACATCCACCAGAACGGTGCCGGTCCTCACTTTCCTCTTGGACCCAACAGGGCTCTCACAACCTGCCCTGCACACCTCACAGAGCGGATGTGATAGTTGAATGATCATCCTTAATATCATATTGACAAGACACTTTCCAAAACCATATGGAGTTACAATTTCACTTTGCTTGAAAAATGAAATTGAGAATTGCCTTAATAAGTAAACATATAAAACAGTAACATTTTACAACCAAAACTCTTAAATATAAATGTGGAACTAAGCCCCAGGTTAAAAATTAGAACAGGGGACAGTGGTACTTTAAAATCCACAAGGGCCGCACTGGTTCGAAGTGATGACTCAACGCTAAGCACTTTTAGAATGTGCTGATAGCCAACCAGCAACATAATTTACAGACCTCAGCAAAGATGAAAGTATCTGCTTTGATTTAAAAAAAAATGCAGCTCAAATATAACAAAATATCAGCAACTCACTAAACTCAAACCCTCCAGAAAACCAAGGGGTTACCAAGCTGGAGTCCAAGAATAAGTAATCTCAACTGTTACTGGTACACACCAACTCTTTTTAAGAAAGAGGGGGAGTTATTAAATTCCAGGCTCCTATGCAGGTCCAAGCAACACCTCCACCAAAGGTGAGCGGAGGAATTTCAACAACCCTTCCTATCCATGAATCAGAAGAGTTTGAAAAGAAGAAACGAAGGTAGGTTAGTAGCATTACTCACTATCTTCTACATGCCTGACACTGTGGTAGAATAATCCCAGCAAACAGGTATTATTATCCCCACTGTCCTGATGAGGACAGCGGTGCAATGCAAAGGTAATGACATTAGTTACCCAAAATCTCGCGCCATAATATAGAAGAGCTCATGCAGGAGCCCAGCTTGGTCTAACCTAGAAGTCTGCACACTCCTGGACGCCAGCAACATTTTTTGCAGTTCTATATGTCTCCAAGGTTTCATAATGGTCACTAGGGTGAGGAAAATCTAGCAAAATGCTGACACGCCTCTATTTGTTTCATTATTCCAATTTTAATTTCAAGACAAAACAGAAGGAAGGAGAGGCCAAAAGCAACTCTGTGCCCTGTGTACTTCTTCTCATGCAATGTAAGTAGAAAATCATTTTCACTTGATCATGTGCCTATAAGGTTATAAATTCTAAATATTTAGCGTAATAAGAGATTACCAACATTTTCTGCTATAGTAGTCACACCCACAATATAAAATTATTTAAGTTTTTTATAAAAGGAGAATGCCGGATTTTTCCTATCTCATTCCCTTTTCATTGACTAGACTCACTCTTCTTGTCTCAGGATAAAGATGAATTAGCAAATCCTTCTCCACAGTTATCACAAATATCCCATAAAGCAACATCAGAAATTTTTAAGCATTAAACAAAAAAAAGTCCATACTTTAGTATTAAATCAAATTCAATAAATGAGCAATTCTAGTGAACCATCAAAAAGTTTTCCAGAAATGCAAAACTACTGAGGGACACAAATTATATTAATGTAATAAGAGGAAGAACAATCCCAGACCGAAACTTCATCAGAATTCCTCTTTAAAATGTAAATACATATTTCTCTAAACAAGAAACATCCCCAGTCTCCATCCACGAGCAGCTGTCAACTTGTAACTGCATCCCTGGAGAATGTCATGAATTCTCACAGGCGGAATCAATTCTGTACCAGTATTTGCACATGGGCATGCTCGGTACTTTATTGAAAACGGAATGATCGCTCGGAAGGAACAGGCACCTTACACCCTCCAGCTCTGCATTAGCCTAACTACTGATGGCACCCTCTTACGCAGGCTGAGCTGCCCTCCTTGGGCTGCTTGCTGTGTATATCAGAGAAGACGAGGGGGCAGGGCATCAAGAGAGGACAAGAAGGACAAAGAGTACATAGTCAAGGAAAGCAGTAAGGACACTAGTATCCACGGCTTAAAAAGACCTTCTAGTAGCTGAGACCAGCTGAAAGAAGAATTTCAAACTCCATGCCATCAGAGCTCTCGAGAATTTATCCCAGGCTACATCTGGGACAAAGAGTTCCGAAAGTGCAAATGTATCCAGCCTGATAAGGTTTAGACCCTATTCTCAAGAAACATACAAGATGTAACAAAAAGACATTGGGAAAGGTCACTAAAAAGATTATCTGGAGAAAGTAATGCAGACACAGACTGTTCTGCTGAGTATCTCACCTCTCAATGCCTGGTGAGAAGGAAGAGAAAAAAATCATGAGTCTTGATGTGATCGACACTGTCAAACCAGCTTACATTTACAAAAATTTGGTCAAGGTCACAGGCAGAATCCCCAGAGTGTGGCACGATGCTAACAATTTGGAAGACTATTCCTAGCCACCTGATCACTCACTAAAACTTCCAAGCTTGCATTTTTCACAACAGTTGAGGTTTTTCTGACAGACTACCCTGAGAACCGGGGCCAGATTGCTTCCATGTCCCAGCCTTTCTCCTTCGCACAGTGCCTGGCCCACAGAAAACACTTAGTACGAGGTTTGAGGCTCATGAAAATCAAACTTAAGATTCTAACAGCCAGGATTTGTAATCATGCCCCTTTTTACCATTTAGGATGAAAACAATTCTAACTATACCCTACACACACTTGGTTCTACATAAAGGGTCTAGATTGAGGAGCTAATAAAATAAGTGCATTTTTCTTAGTAGAAACATTTACCTTTTGCAACCCATTCCTCGTTTCTCCAATCTTTCTTACTCCCTCGCCAGCAAGGAGGACTTCCACAATCCGCTCTGGTTTTACGGTCTATTGGGTGAGCTTAGTAGCAATGTGCAAATATGGTTCAATTTTATAATTTGCCAAAATGAGATGACTGTGGTGCAGGGGTTTCATATATAATAAAATATAGATTTTTTTATAGTACAGAGTGATTTAACCAGTAGTTATTCTGGTAAGTACAACTCAACTTGACACAGAGGGTGGGGGAAGGGGTCAGCGCAGGTCTGAAAGTCATCTTGGAGACTGCTTATGTCTACACGGGCTTCTGTTCTGGTTCCAGAAGCTAACCGGGTGACCTTTGCTTTAAAGGGACATGCAGTTTCCACCTGATATCATTGTTCAAGTCATCAAAACAATCTGTGAGATAAACATAAGAGAGAACTCCTCATTTCTCACCGAACCACTGCTAGACACAGAACTGCTTATCTGAAATAAGGTGAAGGAGTACTGACTTTTCCTTCACGACCAGTATGTTAAGTAAATAATGCCGGAGTTAAACATTACCGAGTTTCCAATCCAGAAGAAGCACGGAAGCAAGCTAACCCAACAGTCGAGACTCGATGAACTCAGGCAGACACATTACTTAAGCTGTATGTTTACTTACACAAGAATGTATTTTTACACCTCTCCTTCCTGCTTTTCTGATTAAGTGTGACTCTCTCCCAGAGGGGATTCTTTTTCTCAATGACAATTTAGGACACAAAACGTCCAAAAATATTTTAGTTAAGTGGAGAGGATCAGGGAGGGCAGTTATGATGGATCAGCCCTCAAACCTTAACATGAATGCACCTTTCTTTGCATGGAGCTTAAATATAAACAGACGAGGTGCAAATATTTAAAAGTACTTGAAAGAATAAGGTCATCTAATGGCCGTAAGCCCACTTCCCCCTGGCAGCTTCCCAGCACCCTCCGGAGAAGACTGCCTTGTTCCCTGTTGTGTCCGCCGTGCCCTGGGAGGCTGGCCGGGCCTGCCCTCCCGCTCAGCTCACACAGAGTCACACTGCCCGGGAGTCCTTTCCTCCTGACCCCTTTACCCTTCCCAGCTGGTTTGAGAATCTCACATCCTGCACTTGCTTGTCATCTTCTTGCACTGCTCAAAGGGAATCTCTTCAACCCTATGATAAAAGTCCGCCTTTCCTCTGGAGAAACTGTAAGAGACTTGAACACTCACCCTTGGCTTTACAACTCCAAAATGAAATGAAACCTCTAGGCAAGTAATGGGCACACGAGAACGTGCATTCATTCAGATCTGGGTCTATTAGCGAGACTTAAAAACAACTTCTCTTTAAGTACACACATTTTTATTTCTTTTCAATATGGGGTTTAAACTGAAGGGCAAGGAAAATCTGCTAGCTTGGAGGAACCAAAGGAAGGTTTTGGAATCAAAGATTTACATGCAAATATGTACTCTTAAGTGCTTCGGGCTATTTCCTTAAGTCACACACCTCTAGACTGAACTTTGTTCACACTCTGAACGTGTTAAACGGACCATTTCTCCCTTGACTGTACAAAAGTCCGCCTTCAGGGCAATCGCAAACAACTAATCAGGTGCCACTGCGTGAAAGTGAAGTTTTACTGTCTCTACCTACATAGGAAGGGTCAGCCCCCAACTCTGTCATCCCCCAAATGGAAAACTCCTTTTTTATCTTGAGCCAACTGAATATAAGAAAATGCCACGCATGAATAACATGGATGACTGCCCACATGAAAGTAATAACTGCTGATTTCAAAGACTATTGAGGTCATTTTAAAAAATAACTGTCATCAGGGCAAGGTTTTATAAGACTTGGTTTAGAAATAAAATTTTTGTACTGGTAGCTGACGGTCAAACTCCGTTCCTACTTACAGCAGACTGCCCTGAGCCAAGGAAAATGAACCCTGATCAAAGCAGGCTTTCTGAACCAAGGTTCAGGCTGGCTGAGGTCATTCTGTGTCATCTAATCCCTCTTTTCTCTTAAAAAGGTAGCCCTGGCTGGCGTAGTTCAGTGGATTGAGTGCAGGCTGCGAACCAAAGTGTCACAGGTTCGATTCCCAGCCAGGGTACGTGCCTGGGTTGCAGGCCATAACCCCCAGCAACCGCACATTGATGTTTCTCTCTCTCTCTTTCTCCCTCCCTTCCCTCTCTAAAAATAAATAAACAAACAAACAAATAAATAAATAAATAGAAAAAATAAAAAAGAAATACTCGATGTGTTCCTTCATCCTGTCAGTCACTGCTCTGAAGGCCTCAAGCCACCACTGCCCAAGCACCCGCCGACAGAGTGGTGGCGGTCCCCTGCACTGCCCCAAGAGAGAGTCTGGGCCGCATGCTGAGTGTCCCCAGACACACACACCATGCCCTGACCTCATGGTTCCGGCCCACGTGTGGTCCCCAGGCCTTTCATTAGGCTCTGAAAGATGGAGGCTGAATGGAAGGCCCCGCCTCTGACGGACAGCACCCTCAGGGGGGTGGCCTGCAGCCTCCACAGTGTGCAGAGAGAACTCCAGTTTGGGAAACCAAGAAGACTTCCCCCCTCCTCAAATAAAGAGTTTAATCAAAAATTTATAAACTACATGACAGCTGACTAGACATCAGGAAAGACTCACGACAACAATTCAAGATAAACTATGATCATGAACAGAAAAATAATTCTGGCAAAATCATACTATTACAGATGAAACTACTAAAAGTAAATGGATTGTGAACCTCGTTGACACACTCACAGGACAGCAGGTCTGAGAGACGTTCGTTCACTGGAATTTAAAATGTTCTGTTCTTATCTGGGAAAAGGTTGTTCCTAATGGTGCACCATGCGCGACTGCTTCTCATTGACATACAGTCTGTTTTGCAACAGCCCTACTCTAGGACCTGCAGGTTCTCACCATGGATTTGAAAAGAATCTCATCCAGAATTGTCTTCTGAGGGGGGATTCTTTTCCAAGTCATCTTCTGCCACTGTCATACATAGTTCTTAAGCTATGACTTAGGAGTGTTAAAAAATTTTATTTTCGAGAAAGCTGACAAAGGTGACTACGTTAAAGCATAAACTTTTATAAGCCAAACCCACAACAAATAGGTGCTGTCTTTATCAAAGACAAAAATGGGGAAAATATCTGCAACCTGAAAGGCAAAAGTGCATCAATCCATACAAGGTTCTTATAAATGGAGAGAAAAATACGAACACCCCAAGAGAAACATTTGGCACAACATTCAAATAAAAGGGAAGAAAAATGGAAAACAACTACATTTTTGGTGCTCAACATTATTTGTAATCAAAGAAATGGAAATTTAAATACTGAGATAGCACGGTTCACCTACGAAGCCCGCAAGAGTTATTTTAACTTTCAAGGATGCTTCCCCATATTGACAAGAATGTGGTTGCACAGGCATTCTCATGCAGAACCAGCAAGGAGCACACTTTGGGGTAACATGTTTTGGAAAGCAAGTGATCACTCTGTATCAAGAGACCTTTGAACCGTCCACTGTATTTGCCGGACTCCACTCCATCCGTATACATTTAATAATAGATATAGGATATGTTAAAAGTTCATCTCTAAGAAAATGGTTAAATAAATTGTTACATCTAGATGATATGATGTAGCTACTAAAACAAGATTCTTGAGGAACTATAATAACATGGGAACTTTTCATGTGTTAAGCAGTAAAAAAAAATAAAAGATTCATCACGCAACAGGATATTTGTATAAGCCACATCATTGTAAAAAATAAATCTTTTGTTATATATTAACAAATATTAAGAAAATAATGATTGTGATGATCTTTTGATAATAGAATTATTCAACTCTTCCACTTCTTTCGAATCTACCGATTTTTATGCAGCAAGCATGCATTACTTTCGAAATCATGAGAGGACCAACAGAACAGGGCTAATCAGGGAGCTGCTCTTTAAATGCTTAAGTCTAATGACTGCAGTTTTGTTTCCAAGAAATAACCAAAGAAAAGTAGATATAATTTTACAGTCCTATGACATTCTCAAGAGCCATAAGCTTCCATTACTGATACATAATGCAAAGGCGCGGATCTTCTGCCAGCACTATCTGCTCCACATGAGGGAGATGTAAAAAAAAAAATAGGTAAAAAAAAAGTTGGTGTGAGTTCAATAAATAACTATACATTATTTTAAACCAAATTGCACTCCTCAGTAACTAGTTTCTAATCATTTCTTTGCAAAACTTTCCTTGTGGAGTATTGTACTTAAGAAAAATCATGGAAGCACATTATACATTGTAAAGCACTATAGACAAATAGGGCATTGTTGTTTCCATTTAAATTGCCCATCGTTTCCTGCCCTAATTATCCCTGGAAAAGAAGTTTGTCTACAGAAACTGCAATGCCAACTGTGCAAATCTTTTCAGTGTCAACCAAACCCTGCTATCTGGACGTATCTACACTCCTTAAGGAAGGCCTGGGTTCCCAGGGAGCAGTGAGTTTCACTCCCTCCGCCCCCCACCCCAGGAGGAAAGGGAAGGAGGGAGACTAATACCTCCCAGCCCACCCTCCAGCCCAGGCCTGAGTGTCTGGACCCATGACGGCTGAATCCCTATCACCTGGTAAAACATGAGCGCTTTCATCCCCGTCCCCGTTTTGCCTAAGACTTTGATTTTATTCAAACAAAACACAACACACTGGATTTCCTTTACTTGTTCACTGACTACCGAGACAGTATCAGTAGAGTATGTGAAACTATATGCAGGCTAAATGCAGAATCAATCTCTCCATTTTCATCCTAAAATAAGTTAATCTGAGTGAAAATCAACCAATAACAGGAAAGAGTACGTCTTGAGAAGAAAACAGAAAGATTCGTTTAAGGCACGTAAACACAGGAACCCACTAATTATTAGCGAGCAGTCCAACCAGGTGACCTCAGGGGTGGATTTTTCCGGAGAGCTGGAGGAGCACCAGGGAGCCGCAGGAAGTAGTGAGCACGGGACGAGAGGCCTCGGGGAACTGCAGCAACCCCATTAAAGCCATTTTCCAGCCCTGATTACTTATGCTGAGACTCGCCCAAGCACACCGCCCAGCGGGAGGGCTGGGACCGCTGCGCCCTGGAGGCTCCGGGGTCTGGGGGGCGGCTTCCCGCTGAAGGCACTTGCTTGTCAGCCTGCTCCACTGAGTCCACAGTAAACCCCTTCGGTCACTTTCAAGGTGACAGCTGTGAGGTCTGCAGCGGTCCCTTCCGCGTGAGCGGCGCTGTGCCCACGTGAGACCTGCAGCCCGCAGCCTCCGCTCCGGTGGGGCTGTCCCGCCACCCTGGCCCCCAACTCTGGCGCACAAGCCCCTAGAATACCCGCCCCCTCCCCCAAGGCCAGTCCAGCCACCTTAGGACGGGCGCGTTCACCACCGCGTCCTCTCCCACCGTCGCCCGCGATCCCCACCGCGGACAGGCCAGCTGGCAACGATCGACTCAACTCTGCACTTACCTCCGCGCCGCGGAGCCAACCCCGAGCCCTCCGGGGAGCCAGACGCAGCAGGAGGGAGACCTGCATTCCGAGCCCGAGAGCGCTCTGGAACCCTCGGCGGAGGCGCTCCCGGTCCACCCGGGCGGCCTGCGGTGCAGCGGTGCCCGCGGGACAGCGTCTGCACCTGGGGACACACGGGCCGTCCCCACCCCCAGCCGCACGGAGGCGGTGGCTGCAGCGGGGAGGGATCCCGGAGTCCGAGACGCCCCGGCCTCCCCCGCCCCCGCGCCTCTCCGGCCGCCGCGGGGAGGAGCGAGGGCGGGGAGTTCGGGAAACTTGTAAATAGAAAAGCTCCGCCGCCGCTGCTGCCGCCGCCGCCGCCGCTGCTGCCGCCGCCGCCGCCGCTGCCCCCTCGCCCGCGGCCGCCCCTTCCAGACGGCCGGGCCTGCGCCTCGCAGCTGGAGACCAAGGCCAGGTGGCGGCCAAGTGGGCTGCGCCCCGGAAAAACTTGGAAGACGCGCGAGGCGGTACCTCGGCACCGGCTCCCGGGCTCTCGCCGCTCTCCGCTCGCCCGCGGGCTCCCGGCTCCCAATCCCGAAGCCCCGCGCGCTCTCCGGCTAAATGCGGGCGCGCTCCGGCCCCGGCTTCCGCCCGGCGCCGCGGTGCACCTGTTGCCACGTGCGACGGACGCCCCAGGCTGCTGCCCGCGCACCTGGCCGAACCTCCCGTTCCAGGCCGCACAGATCTCTGCCACGGAGCAGAACTCTGCCGCGCCCGGCGCGTGGAGCCCCAGGCCGGGCTGACGAGAGGATCTGCCTTCCGCGGCGGTGCTCGCACCTGCATTCCCGGGGCGAGCCCTCCGACTTGCCGCCAGCGGCGGGGCCTGGCAGGGACGACGCGCCCTGGGTGTGGCAGGGCTCGGGAAGGTTGCAAAATGATCGGGGCAGTGGTTTGTAAGGAACCAGCGGGGACTCTTTTCTTAAGTGTCTGTAGAATTTTCTTCATTTCCAAGAGGTTTACTAGCAAGTATATACTCAAGGTAAAAGAAATGAACTCCAGAGCTGCTAGATCTTCGAAGAAAAAGTGCTAAGGACGCTAGAACACCCAGGAGACAGGCGCGACCTACTTTTCAACAAACAAGTCACGTCTTTATCCTTTGCCAAACAGAACATACTTCATTCCTCGCTGTCTATTAGGCCCGTAAGATACTTTCTTCTGTAGGCATACTTTTAACACAAAGCTTTTCTACAGATGCTCTGCCACTTTTGAGAGGTGTTACTGGTCGTTGAATGTCAGACAACCTAAATCCATTTTTTTTTGTATTTTAATTATCTGGTGTGGATGGGCTAAAAGCTAAGAGAAGTAAGCTCTTTCTAAGGATATTGTATGTGACAAAGTTTCTGTACTGTCCATATTAGGTCAACTAACAGATGTATTGGCACTTACAGTTATAACGCCTTGTCACTCGTTCAGTGTTCCTTTTTTTCCTCAAGAAGACGTCGGGGTGTATGGTCAGATTGTTATATCGATTTTCCAGCTGAAGACATGGGAGCTCAGGAAGGTCAAGCGACTTGCTCCAGGTCACACAGCTAGTGTGAGGCAAGTGCAAACTCAACAGGCTTAACTCCCACTCTTCTCTGTCAGTGCCCATACGTGATGACAGCTGTCGCATGCTTTTGAAGTTCCTGTTGTGAAGACAGGCATGTAACTAACATCTGTATGACTTTAGGAAAAGGCACGTGATCACGTTTAGCGAGGCAGCAGCGTTAAACACCCCTGAGGAATTCTTCCTTATGCAAAAGCACCCAAAGCAAAACCAAACCTAACCACTGACATTGTCTCTGTAAGTCATCAGGCAATTATGCTAATTAGCAACACGCCTCCTCCCTAAGCAAAATACTCCTAATGTTAAACATAGCATTTAACCTTTATAACCGTCAGGTGACCGGGATGATTTAGTCTGACCTCCCCTCCCCCACTGCAGCCACACACACGCAGGCAGTTCTAATGTGTGGCTTAGTTATACCTATAGAGAACCTACTTTACTTCATTTTTCCGAGGGACGGATTAAAAGAAGAAAACACAAACAAACACACAAAAAATGTTGTCTGTAAGTAATCAGAAGCAACTTTTGTAGCTGTTAGAGAATCTGAAACTTAGCTTGTAATTGCACCCACATAAAAACAGAAGTTACCTTCTAGGGACATCATCAGGGAACTCTGTTGAGGCAAATATGCTTGAAATGGGCCTGCTGACCTTTCTTTCCATCTTGGTTCTGGGCAGGTTGCCATGTTCTTGATCTCTGAACTTGAGTGCTGACCTGCTCCTGACTTCATAAACAATATTACGGGTCAGATAATAACTCCCCAGAACTTCGTAGCCTCTTGTCCTAAAAAGAAGTTAGCCTACCTTATTTTGTCCATTAGAAAAACACAGAGCAAAACTACATTGAGAAACTACTTTTTCACTTAAATTAGCAAAAATTAGAAAGTTTGATAAACACTGTGTATTGGCAAAAAGTGCAAAAAATGGGCAGTGACAAAGCAGATGTGCCTGTAAATTAAAACAACCTCTATCAAGGGCAAGCCACAATACCTAACAAAATTATAAATGCACATAGCTTCTGAGCCAGTTAGTCTGCATATAAGAATTTACTGTTGGGAACCTCCCTGCCTGGTATCAGAAGCTGTAACCCCCGCCAAGGCTAAGGTTGAGGGAATGACCTTGGACCTTAACGTAAGCCAACAAGGAGACTAAAGCTTATCTCCCTGGCAGGAGCACCGCTTCTGCTCCTTTTACTTCACCCTGCCTGGCCCCCAATGCTTGGTCGGTTAGCCAATGACGGGTAAGATTCCCCAACCAGGGGGAAGACCTAAGACAGGCACGATCACGTGGGAGGCCCCCAAGGAAGGACTTTGGGGGGTACAGCAAAAGGGGGTGATGGACTCTTGCCCCTCAGCTTTGACAAAGCCTGAGTCCTCATTGTCTGCAAGAAAATCTAATCTCTTGGCTGCCTTACTTCCCTTGCTCCACCTAAGCCTGAAACAATGGTGGAGGGTGGTGCAGCCCTGTGCTGGAAAGGGTGGGTTCCCCGGGCAATCAGGCCTAAGAAAGAATATGTAAAATCCTGTGAAACCTGTTTTGTTTAGAATGCTCTCAATGAAATGATGAGGGTACAAACAAGAAGTAAGTTTGTTCCTCAAAGTTTTACAGCTCTTTAGCTATCTGACCCTGACTCAAAATAGGCCCTCAGACTTCTTTGTTATCTATTGTTGATCCTTTCTTCCTGACAATGAGTAATGAGCTTTACCTGAATTCCTGTGTAAATGAACCCAATAAAAGCCTGCTCCGGTGGGAGAAGGAGGTGCTCTCCCCTAGGGAGGGTGGCCGAGGTGCTCCCCACTAGAGAGAGTGGCCATTCTGTCCCTATTTCCCCACGGGACCTGGTTGTCTCTGTGTGTGTTTTTCTCGTGTTTCAACGAGCCATCCGCAGTGTTCTGCAGTCACTGCAGGCCAGTGGTCGTGTCAATTTATCGTACAACACAAATGAGAAATGGCAGGTATATATAAGCTTGTCCATTTTGGCATCATTTATAATAAGATTGAAAAGGTATAAATGTTCATTAATAAGGGACTGGTAAATTACAAAACAGCCATAAAATTACATCTTATAAAGTCTTTTTTAAAAAATGAGAAAGCTCTTTGTACTTTTATGAAATGATCTTCAACACATTATGTGCACAGCTTTTTGAAATGCAAAACAAGTATGCTACACTTTATTAAAAAGGAAGAAATTACATACACTTGTATGTATGCATGTATTACATATGTTTGTTTGTATAAGTGTAAAATATCTCTGCAAAGAGATACCAGAAACTGATATGATTGGCTGTGTCTTGAGAAGGAAGCTGGCCAGTTGGAGGGCAGGGTCTGAAGAGAAACATTTTATTAAATGTAATCTTGTATTTTTAAAATTTTGAACCCTGTGAATAATAGCATCCATTCCAACACTTAAATTTGTTTCAGCATTTGAAGTTTTGCCATCAGAAAGGACTAAGATTCTCTCCCTACTAATGTCACTTACAGATAAAATAAATGATCAGATTTCTCAGGCATCGATGGGGGAGATAGGGACAAAATGCTTTCAAATGTTTTCTCCTCTGGTTTATCAAAAAGGGAGACTTTGGTACACAAAACTCTAACATGCTGTGATTGGGGTGAAAATGACGAGTTAGCAAATTCCTTGTAATTTTGTTAACATTGACATCTCCCTGGGGTAGAGCTTCCAGCTAATTTTCCCAAAGTCACATTCAATCAAAAATGAAGAAGAAAATTCCAGTTTAATTCCCAAAGGAGGAAACTCTGATACATTGATTTGCATCTAGAGGAAGTAATTGCATTGGAATTCCGTGGAATTTGATCATTTTGTTTTATTCCCAAACTTGATCCCCTTTTTTAAAAATGTGTTACCTATTTATATTTACTTATACCACCCCTTCAGGGAAGGAGGGATTTGAACAACTCTAAAAGACAGGCACAGTATATTTAAAAAATAAATATTTGGAAGTCTTAGGATCCGAGGAAAAACAAACATGTAGAAGTAAACATACCATTGAGTAACAAATTAAACTGCTGATCTTTCTGGCTGTCAAAGGCCACAGCCAGTTATGAAGCTGTTGTTTCAAAGGGGCTAATAGTTCTTTAAGAGAAGCAGTGCTTTGTGTAGCACTGAATTTAGGAAATTTTTTTCACTCATATTTCAGTTCTAGATTATGGAATGGAAAACAATATATTATAATATGTAAGAAACTTTATATGGTTTCTTTTCCCAGTGGCTCAAAATAGAAATCAAAAGTATTGTAATAAAACTCAACTTGATGAAGGTATTCACCCAAGTGAGCCTTATAGCAATATATTGGGAACAAGGGTTGACCCTAAATAGAGGTGTGTATGGACAGTGTTTCTATGCTTTTGAAAGTCAAGTTTGCTTACGGTAAAATTCTAACATGTTCACAAATCCCTTAACTCAGAAACAGACGCAACTGCTTTCTACAACATTCCAGAAATTTTCTAGTCACCTACCCACTTGAGAGGTGCTGAAGAATTGTTAGAAGTGACAAAGACCCAGAGTGCCGGAATTGTGTGATACTTTGATGACTTTTTTCCTATTCCTATTGAGAGGAAATGTGTACTAGAAATATCCACATGACTTTTATTTTTCAAATAACTTTAACATTTTTTTATCTCATTTTAGAGAGAGGAGAAGGGAGAGGCACATCAATGTGAGAGAGAAGCATCAATGGTTGCCTTCTGCCATCTGCAAGTGCCCCGTGCAGGCTGAGCACAGAGGCCACAGCCCAGGCATGTGTCCTGAGTAGGAATTGAACCCCGAGACCTTTTGGTTTGCAGGGCAACACCCAACCAACTGAGCCACGCTGGCCAGGGCTCCACATGACTTTTAATTCTTGTATCTTAAGATGGTGCAACAAGCATGGTCAAATACACAAACTGACTAGCTGAAGCAGTGAGTGCACAGCAATAAACAGCATAAGAGAAGTCGATGGTCCTGAATTATTTACAAAGAACTCTCAGGTTCCTAATCGTCCATTCTTCCCTCCAGTGGACTTGGAGACTCAAGCAGACTCTCCTCTCAATGTTCCAGAAGGGTGACTCTCAGAGTAGCGATGTCCTTGTGTAGATGTCTTCAGCTTTGTAAATAAAGTATCTCAAGAAACAGGTTTCTGGTTGCAAGGTGAGAGCAATAGCAATAATAAGGAAATATAGCTTCCTCTTATTAAAATGATCTGAGAGCTAGCACCCGAGAAACTCGTCCTTCCAAACCATGGAAGGCATCTTCAACAGTCCTATTCCATTTATAGACGCTGTGGAAGGAACCATTCTTATAGCATGATGCCAAAATTATTTTAGCTCACACACAAACAAGTTGTTCTGTAATTCTTCTTTTGACCTCTTCATATTAGGAAGAAATTAAGAAAAATATAGCACCACCAATTTGTTATGTAACCACTTTGAAAATGTTTACTTTGAGTGCTTAAAATGTCATGACTAAAGAAACCACTGGTCTGTGTAATCCACTCTTGACAATGAATCATAACTGTGTCACACTTGGAATTGGCTAATCTTTGCTCCAATCAGGTAGAGGAATGTATTTGTAACTTCAAAGCAGGTATTGCTTCATGACAAATACAACAACAAGTCTGTGGCTTTGAAGTCTTCTACCTTTGAGACTGTCACTGTCTACTTAGACTTTTTGAATTTGCTTTTAGTTTTTGCCCTTGGCCTTGTTCCGTTGCCCAAATATAAGCCCTCAGAGAGCAGGGGACAATCTTCCAACTTGCCCCCCTTGCCTCGGTCCCTGCTAAATAATCAGCGATCACCTGAAAACAATTCTGAGTGCACTCCCATGGAGTCTGATGGGGTCAGGGTTGCTGCATCGTCACTGGTACCCAGCGTCTGGGCCTTGTCTACTGACTGACTTTTGGTTCATTCCTTTTGCAACTTTTGGTCTTGATTCCTGGTTTCTGATCCATGTCTGACTCTGAGATTCTCCCCTTTGCAAGAGCTATGTGCTCAAGTGGACCTGGTGCTCTAACCCGTAACAAACGTTTGTGAACCATAATATTGTAGGAAGAGCTGTGAACTAAACAAGCAGTAGCAACTAGCCCTCATGTTGCATAAGCATTCTTCCAGACAGAATCGCTTTTCTAAACATAGACTGGCAAAGAGCCACTGAAAATATCATCACCATTACTTTTGCCACACGGTGAGGAGGGCTGACACTCCGTTTGCCTAAATCACGCTGCAGTGTGCCAACACTGCAAGTCAGTGCCCAGTTAGTTACCAGGAAGTAAGACGATCCTACCTGTGGGTATCTAGAACACTGAGAGGTCAGGCTGGTAATCCAGGACCGTAATTTAACGCCACCAAATATTTACCTGTTTGGGATAAGCATCCTTCCCATCTCCTTTCCAATACCTACAAAATTATATTTAGTCCCCGCTCATTTATAATCCAATTCTCTGCTCTAGAAACCCACAGCTAACTGTTATTTGTTGTTTAACCCAAGAAAAAAAAATTGTATTGCCTGCACATCTTTGCATAACATATCTTAAATAGGAGAATAAACCCACTACAAACCATTATCACTCCAAAACGTGAGACACAAATTGAAGTTAGGTGATTTAGTTCTAACACTTAGATGTGTTTTTCATTGATTCGACCTATGTGGATCTCTGTTTCTCTTTTATAAAATTAGTTCTTTAGATCTCATGGGATTGTCGTGAGATCAAGTATGAGATATTATTATTATTTATGTATTTACGCTGTGTGTATGAGCTGATGTATGGAATTACTGATATCACTCACTTCCTTTCCCGTTGGCCTGTAAACTTGACATTACAGGAAAACTTGCCTTCCCCAGAACATGATTCCCTTCAGTCTGTGGACCCCTGCCCTCCCGCCTCAGTGCGGCCTTTCAATTCATCTGACTTATACAAGTGAGTAGACCAGCAGTCTCTAAATCATTTCATTCACACTTCCCTCTCTGTTAAACTGAGTGTGTATGCCCAGCATTTCTTTATTTATAAATTAAATGGGGCACTGATATATTACGTGCACAATAAACTAGACATAAAAATAGAAAGGGGTAAGACTGAAAAATAGGCAGACAGATGTCCAGAGAGCAGTTCCCATATTTCCTTCCCACAGCCCACCAGATACCTTCTGTGCCAAGGAGCCACAGCATTTTTGTTAGTGGTCTTTATGGTAGAAGAATTTCCCATTGCTGAAAAGTTACAAGGCAGAAGTAAACATCACTTTTAGTGTAAATACTTAGAGTTACCTATTTTAGCAGTGTGGCATCCCACAACAGGTTTCATTAAAATGCGGGCACCCGGAAGCAACCCTCCAAATATCAGTGCAAACAAACCCACCCCCAGAAAGACATGGGGATGTTAAAAAGACACTTCAGGCCTACAGTGGAGTCACCATAACTCACAGCCTAACCCAATGCTAGTTTCAGCCTCTCTCAGAAGTGAAATTTTAAACCAATCAGTCCAGAATTTCCTCGTCAGCCCTAGCGAGGTCATCTGCCTGGTAAGACCCTCTGCCTTCCCGCACGGGGAAGGAGACCTTGCTGAAAGAATCCACTCCTTTAGTGTCCTTGTCTTGCCCCTATTCCTGCCTATGGAAGCCTCCCACCTGGTACAGCTCCTCAGAGCACCTTTGTGTTTACTAGATGCGATGCTGCCAAACTCATGAGTCATTCAAGAACATCAACTCGATCTTTAAATTAACTCAGTTGGATAGTTGCTCAACACGTGAATTTTTTTTAACTTCCCCCGATGTGTTTCTTTCCAACACGACAGCAAATGCTGAATGGCTGTCCTATAAATTTAACTCGGTTCCGAAATCATATCAGATCCCCCGGGGCTAAGGGCTCGGTCTCACAAGATCGCCCCACTCAGATGCCAACTGCAAGTCCAGATGGTCACGTGTGCCTCTGACCCCTGGCTAGAAGTCGGAGTTTGCCTTGACTTCTTTCTCAGGTTCCTGCTCCAGAGGCTGAGTTTCAAACCTCTGGTCACTTGGTCCTTCTGGTGACCAGCCCCATCCTGAGGCAATGTAGGGGCCCTATTCCGTCACCTTTTCACGTAAACTCACGTGGGCTCCAAAGGATCTTCTCATGAACAGCAAAAGATACTTGCATCACTCCAGAAAGTCCAAGAGTTGAAGAGCTTTGTGTCAAGAACCAGGGCCAAAGACCACATTTTCAATTATAAAGGGTAATTCAGACACAGAAAGCTGAATGACATAAATTCATAACTCCATAAATATTAAAAGTACACATTCTTTAAACCACTAACTACCTCGGTCAGGAAATAGAATTTTTCCAAGCACCCCTCCCAAACCTGACCTTTCCTTTAGCTTGTACAGGGAAGGAAGGGACAATACTCCATTCTTTCCCCATATTTACCAATTTTAATGAAACACTGAGTTGTTTTCCCAGAATCCTGCAAAGGAAATCAAATAGATCTCTGTTTCTGTTTTAATTACGAATTCATGTATTTCCATTCATTACTGTTATTATCAAGTTTTCTCATCTTTGGCCTTTGGGAGCCTTTTTAGGTTGGCTCCGGAGGCCTTGCCACAAGATCTTAGTGACCTCTGAGAGCCCCCTTGCTGTCTGACGTGGCTACTGATATGGCAGTGTTTTCCGAGATTAGCTGGTATGTTTCCTGGGTCAGACTTGGAGTTAGCCATATCTCTAAAAAGCTGGATTCTTTTAGTGGTAAGTATTCCTAGACCATGATCTGAGTGCTAAGGAAGTTTATTTATACTGTTGCTGCATCTGGCAGAGGTGGGCAATATTCTATATCTGTATTTATTAACTATTGTCTCTATCTATATCTAGTAAGTTTTCTTCACTGAGAATCTTGCTTCACAAGAACAAAAAAGGTAATAAAATTAGAATATTGCATGATTATTCATTCATTTAATCACACAGTTTATACACATAATGACCTCAGAATACCATACCCTTAATACCAATTCCAGTAAGATTACTGAAAGCAACTAAAAATTTCTGTATTTGCAATCCTCATTATTTTTTAAATCTTTTCCATAGTTGTGTTTTATCTATATTGGCAAGTGTATTGCTATTACAGATTGTACTCACACATCCTTATTAGCCGTACTGGGCTATCAGACACACGTGTGTGTGTGTGTGTGTGTGTGTGTGTGTTTAATGATTACCCCCAATCCACAGGTCAGCATTTCTCATCATTAGGGTTGTCTGAAGCTCGTTCTCAAGTACATTCCTCATGGTGTACTCATGAGAACAATATTCCGGGTTTCAGCACAGTGATAACATTTTATATGCAGACTCTGTCCCAGAAACCCTTCAACTCTCATTTTATGTCTTGGGATGTGTTAAATGTTCCTCCATTCTGTTCTGTCTAAATCATTGCTGTCAAAAGTTTGGTGAAAAATCTGATTTTTTTTACATAAGTGGACTTTATTGTCCAGATGCCTAAAATTATTTTTCTCTTTAAAATATAGTAATTTCATTATAATGTGCATTGATGTTGCTAGTTCTAGGTCAATTTTCACAGTAGGTAGTACAACTTTTTGATATGTAGTTTTAAATACATATTTTTTATTTCAAGGAAGTGTCCTTGATTATGTTTTGTTTTGTTTTTGTCCTTTGTAATTATTCTATGCCTTGCTTCACTTTTATTCTTGAGGGAGTTCCATTAAACATTTCTTGTATCTTCTTTGCCTATTTCTAAATTTGTCCCTCTCTCTCAAATCCTTTTAATAGCTTTACTTTCATTCTTTTTTTATCTGTCTCTTTCATCTTCCATTTTTCATAAGGCATATCTCTTATGTTTATTTATTCCCGTACTAGTTTTAGTTTGGTCTTCATTACTGAATTGATTTTGTTTCTCCTTCTAACTTTCTCCTAAATTCTATCACCTCATTTCTGAGGTTTTCTAAATCTCATGTTTGTTGTTCTCTCATATCTTATATGATTTCTTTCATGTCAGTTAGCTCCTATAAATAGTAGGTAATGATTTTCATCTGTTTTGTGGGCATGCCTCTGATATTTTTGTCACTGTAAGGTGGTTATTTGGTTTTATTCTCTTTTTCCTTATGGTAACTGTGAATGGGGCTTAAACTTGATTTTTTGCTCATTTTTAATGTGAAATGGTTTTCTTGAGCTTTTGGAAGGGGGCAGGGTTTGAGAAAGCTTTTCTAATTTCACAGCTCTGTTGCACTTTCTGTGGACTATTTACGTGCAGCTCACCTTATGAGATTTTTTTTGACTCTGTTCTCTTTCCTCACTTTTATGTGGACCCACTCTTTCCTTTGTCTCTATGGTTCCTGTTCTACTCAATTAGCAATATTTTCCCAGAAGGTTCTCCTCTGTGCAGTGCTTGTCCTGGAGTGTAAACCTGATTGATTAGCTTTAAACATTCCTTGAGGGTGCCCTTCCAGAAACTTTACACTGCCCTACCATTAGAATGTTCAAACTTCCAGTTTCAGCGGCTGTTCTCAGTGGAGCCTCAAGCCTTCCTGTGAGCCCTTTTTGGTTATTTCGGTCCTCAGATCCATACGTGCTTCACTGCTTCCCTCCTTTTTCTCAGGAAAACCAGGTATGCAGCTGCTGCTACCACCCAGCTCTTGTAGCTCTTCTCAGCTACTTGTATTTTGGGTTCATGCAGACACCTGCAACCTGTTTTGTTGCAGCTGTCCGCCGTGGGTTTTGAGTTTGCTATCCTTGCCCCTCTGTCTGTTTTTATGGGCAGATTGAAAAGTTCAACGATTGATGGGCTCCTATCTTCCAGACACAAGTGACAATCAGTTGGGAGATCCCAGTAGCCACGAGCACCGTGTGGCGGGCACTCCTTGACAACCCAGAGAATGAAACGTTCAGACAGGTTGCCAGAAGGCCCTTGGGTGCTAAAGAGGAACCAGAGAGAAAGAAAAGAAATGGAGCAGAAAGCACCAGCTTTTTTTTTTTGAGGTCCCCAGTGTGCTAGATATTTTGGTGGTATTTCCACTCGTGTTATTTGATTTGATTTAATCTAATCCTCACCTCGAACTTCAGAAGTAGGATGTAAACCCAGGTCTTCCTAAACCCTGTGCTCACTTCACTTGGAATTGTGAGAAATTTAATCCCTGTGAAGGAATAGAAATTAATTAAAGTGCAACAGAGGAGAGAAAACTACATCAGCATTACAGAACCTTGTGAAGTCTTCTTGGTTTTGTCAAAATTTTGTTGTTTGGTTGGGCCCTCGAAATAAGGTTATGAAAGTCATTAGAATGCAAAAGGTAACATAGGTAAAAATAAAAGGCATAAAAAAATAAATTTCCTAAAATGTATTGCAAAAGAAGTATATTTAATAATATACTGCCCAAGCAGACAAGTTAGAAGACAAAGAAATAGCCCCCTAAGAAGTTATTAATTTAAATAGCAGTATATAGTAACTTCATAGGTAGCATGGATTCAAGAATTTCCTGGTTAAAATTCTGAGTCATTAACATTAACCATGATGATGATCCAAATAATACCAAGCCCTGATTGTATACCATGCACCATGCTAGGCATTCTGCACTTGACATATGTTAATTGTTTAATTACTCATGATAACCCTGTTAAGTAGGTGTCTTTACAGCCATTTTATAACTGATAAAGTTGAATCCCAGTCTGGCCATAAACATGCCCAGTGTCGCACAGCTCCTGAATATCAGGGCTAGGGTAGAACCCAGACCAGTCTGACTTCCAAGCACCAACGGTGCCTTCACCCCTCTTCACAGTTCTGTGTCAGGTGTCCTTTTGTGCTGCCACCCCAGATGCATGGCTCCAAAATAATACACAACCTACAAACGAAGGCATTTGTAAATGAAAAAGATCAGGAGGAAATGGGCAGTCTATCGTTAGAGATCTCTGAACAAAAATAACGCTGGGATCAGGTCACATTTGAATCAATTTATGGAAAGAACAGAAATACAGTCAGGTACTCCTGTCACCGCTATCCCTAAACAGAGAATGTAAATCTAAATTTGCATATTACATTGGTGCTTACTAAAATTCCAACACAATCAAACAAAATAACTATTATATAATAACAAAAACAATCCACCATATCAGGAAATGCATGAAATACGATGCATAAATTTTAATTTGAAATATAGCTTTTTTTTTTTTCAATTCCCAGTCAGGGTACATGCCTGGGTTGCAGGCCACAGCCCCCAGCAACCGCACATTGATGTTTCTCTTTCTCTCTCTTTCTCCATCCCTTCCCTCTCTAAAAATAAATAAATAAAATATTTAAAAAGAATTTTTTTTAAATATAGCTTTTTAAAATAATCAAATCCTAAAGGAAAACTTTAAACGCACAACTAAAGAACTGTGCCAGGTGGTTTTTTTTTAAGAGAGACTAAACAAAGACATCAATCTTTTTTATTCTAATATATAGATTTATTGCAGTACAACTAAAATTCCTATAAGAATTAGTAGTAAAAAATACATGGATAACAATATCAAATCATTTCCATGGGTAATAAAGGTAGACTCAGCCTGGAAAATGTGAAAAAGTGAACACAGTCAAAATCACACGGTGTCAAGTTTTCACAGTTTGAAACACGGGCCTGATCTATAATAGACGCAAAACAGACACAGGTGAAGGGATAACCAGTGGATACACTATCTCCCCCAAAATTGGCAAACTAATTGGAAAGAATCAACTTAGATAAGCATGAGACCCAAACATTACAATAAGTTCTAGCTGTATCAAAGAGTAAAAGCATTTTACTATTAAAAACAGAAAAGTAACTTATTATTATTTTATTATTAAAAACAGAAAAGTAACTTATTTATCCCACATGGGGACAGAACATGCAGTTCTAATCACTAGGAAAATGAAGGTTGTTACCAGGAGTAAGGTAGATTAATTGCATACACTTTTAAAACCTTTCATTTTCATACAACAAAATGTAAACTAAAAATTATACATTAAAAATTTTAATGTAAATAGGTATATTACAAACATAACCTGCTAATAAATTTCTCCCAAAAGAATAGGAGGAAATAAATGATTATGTAAGTCAACAACCACTTGATAAAAGTGTCCAGTCAAGAACATAAAATAAATCATGTTTTTTTAAAAAAAATCAGTCGTATTAAAAAGGAAAAAGAAGAAGGCAACCCCAAACGACTTAAAATCTCCTTTAGATACATATTAAATGGGGAAAAAAATTAATTGTAAAACCCAATCTTAAGCCTTTGGGGAGAGGGAATACGTATACTTTCTACATTAATGGTGGGAACAGAAAACGGTTCCATCTTCCTGGAGGGTTACAGATGCAACACGCTCTTCCACGCCTTGCCCGTCTCCCCCCAACCCGATGGAGGAAAACTAACTTGTATAGCAATTTTCAGCACAGCATTACCTATACCGGGAAAACTTCGCATCAGTGAAAATGCCTGCAGATATTTAAATGTTAAGTAAACCATACTATATTATTGTGTGCAAATTAAAATGACATGTAAGTGGGGGATGTAATACAAGGATATGTGTCTATAAAATAAAGTAAAATAAAACAATCTGAACCTATAAGCTTGCTATAAAATTCTACAGAAATGTATGAAAATAATTGATCTAGATCAAAAATGGATTTTGATTGACAAAAATGATAGAACGCTGTTCATTAGATTTCTTTACCTTTTTAAATACCATTAGACAGTAATGATGTGTAACATTTGTAGAATATTTGCTATGTGCCAGGCAGTGTTCTAAGTGTTTCCACATGCATTGATTTTATTTGATTTTCACAGCAGCCCTAAGTGCTGGGTAGTACTTTAAGCTCCATTTAATAGGTGAGAAAATTGACAGGAGTCAAATAAATTGCCCCACGTTCCACTGTTTAGCTCAGCAGTTCCAGGGTGACAGTGTCTTAAGAAAATTTAGATGATTTCTACTAGCTGGTTGCTTTAACTTGGACCTGCAATCCTGGGCCTTCCATCTCTTACAAATATCCCCATTTATTATTCTAGAGTAAAAAACAAAAAAGTAAAAAATGAAAATCTGTACAGCATTTCAAGAAGTCAAAACAATGAACTACTGAAGATGGAATTTGAAAGGAGAAAATAGAACCATAGCCCCCCAAAAGTTTACTGAGGGAGATAAAAATAATAGTGAAATTGGAAGATTGTTCTGGGATTCAAAAGAGAGCTTTTTCCACACCCACCTCCCCCACTGCGCATGCTCGAAAACACACACACACACACACACACACACACACACACACACACAACCCTTCTCCTTCCATCCTCTACCCGACAACTTGCGCGGATGCACCCACCGGGCCCCAATCATCCCAAGGCTTTAAGAAGAATCAAGCAGCTCTACCACAAAAAAAAAGGTTAGAATCCCCAGGAAAAATCCTCATGCATATGAAATAAAAGGACTGCCCACTTCATTACTCAGGAAATGCACTAACAAAATCCTTGGTTTTTAAAGACGGCCGTTTCAGGATTAGAGCGAATATTCCCAGGGAGGCCTGACCTGTCAGATTTCTTGGTGGCTGCTGGATTGAGTTGTTCCTTATCTTTCATCCAGAGGCCAAGGTGGGCCGGAAACTGGAAGGTCTTTGAAATGGCTTCCTGAACACAGCATGTACTGTTTGCTATATCTGCTGTTTGTACTCCAAGTGAAAACGAAAAGCCAAGGAAAAGAAATAAAGTTCAATTCAACCGCAGGTCATGGCCCCGTTGTGGATAATTATGAGTACATATTATCTGCATGTGTGTGGTGAGGCTCTGTGGGCCACGGACATGGGATTTATAATAACCCCACGGTGGGTATTTCAGGACAATAGCCATAACGCAAAGACTCAAAAGGTTTCATCATTAGACTAATTGGAATTCACTTGATCCTCCAATGTAACAAAACCCTTCTATCTACTTTTCCAACCTATTATTTCTTACATTCAGCGTCTTGGTTTGTCTGTCATTAAATATTCATTTCCACAGGGCTTTTTGGAAGGCAAACAAAGCAGTCACTGGACTGCTTGCTTTGTATCGATTCCCGAGTTGTCCTTGGGAAAAGCTTTCAGCAGGTTCAATACTTGTGAATGATACTTAGGTTTGCTCTGGGATTCGCAAATATCATTTTCTTCTTATTTCAAAAACAGAATGTTAGAATTTAGATCTTTAAATTTTTTCATCTAATCTACACTTTTATTATTAATGAAGACCTCAAATGGTACAGTGGTAACTCATCCATTTACAAGAATATTAAAATAGAAAATAGAACTACTCTGCATGCTTTTACCAGACATGGTTTTCATTGCTTTAAAAGGCAGTTATGCCACCCGTGAAGGATAGCACCTTCAGGGAGGCCTGAAGCTAAGGGCCTCAGGCAGGTTTTTGCCTTCTTTGAAGAACTACACAGCCTTATTGAGCCGAGAAGACTCTTTATGAATCCACCTACACCTGGTTTAAACCTGAACCTGCGATGGATAGAGTCTTTCCAAACAGCCTGACTACCTTTTCACAGGATGGTTGTCACAGAAATATCCAGGTTCTTATGAGAGGCCCCTTTGGATTGAGTGTATGATATGTCTTATCCTCCATAAGGTAGCTTTAAATAAAATAGAGCCCTCTACAATCTCAAATATGTTCATTGTATGTTTGATATGGTAAATATTTAATATGGACTGATTATTATTATGAAAAAACACATGAATACATGTAATAATCATTTGCTTTTTCTAGCTTTATTGAAGTATAGTGGACATATAACCTTGCATAAGTTTAAGGTGCATCCAACCAAAATATTGTAGCTAAGCCAAAAATATTTACTAAATGGATGCCATGTTCTCTATGTGCTTTACCATGGGCAGGTGGTAAAAACCTTTAAAAATCCACTGAGCAAAATATAAAGCAGTCTATGAAATGTAGTTCTTGTACTAAGAGCTAATAGACAATGATGGTTTGAAATTCATATAAAGCATTTTGCCCCTTTTCATTATTCTTTTAATTGGTTATTTTATTATTTTGACTCCATACACGCATTTAATTACTCTGGTTGTGATCTGAAATCGCTGCAAGTAACCTGTGAAATAAACCTCATTTTTGTCTCTCCCCACAATTCTCTTAAGAATTTCAGTAAATTGTCTTAATGATGAGCATTATCCCTAATGTACATTTTACTAAACCTTTCGGAAACTGTCACCATAGTAGTATTCAACAAAGCACTTGAAATCCCAACAATTTCCAGTGCAGTCCGTCACCCCGAGAGCTCTCCCACCCTCTCTCCACCGTGTGCAGATGTAACTGGAAGTCAGACATCTACAGCCTGACAGACAGTCCTCACGGAGAACCTGGCCACGCTGGCACCGTGACCTTGGATTTCCAGCCTCTAGAACTGTGAGAAATAAATGCCTGCTGTTCGAGCCACCCTGTCTAAATGGTCATTTGTAACAACAGCCCAAAATAAGATGCAGATATAATAGTACTAGTCACAGATAAGGAAATAAATCTAGATATGGGTATATATGTATGAATGTAAATGTGTGGGTGTTTAACTGTGTGTATATTTCCTAGACCTATTTTCTGTCATGGCCTAGAAGAGCCTCTAGCAAAGAAAACACCTTTCACCCAGATGATTGTTTCTAAATATCTTTTCTCCATCAAATATGACCTAAATTCCCTGGAGAGATGCTGATTCCGAACACAGGGCAAGAAAAGTATGAGTCAGGAACATCTTACTGGGTCTGTAAGACTACGCTCAAAATATGATGAAAACAGATGAATGGGCGGGGGGGGGGGTGGCTTGAAGTGGCTTCAGCTGCTCAGAACTGGGGCAGACGGAGTGAGCATGAATGTAATGATGGTAATGGATTTTAACCTGGTGGATGAAGTTAGACTTGGCGAGTCCATACTGTTGTAAACGAAAGAAAGAAGAAAAGGAAAATGCTTTCTGCTATGCCAACTAATAAATATTGAGGGAATGGTGGAATTAGAAAATCATCCTGCAATGAGTGAAAGCTCAGTGAGGAAAAGATATTTATAGTCTTCAAGTTTCTCTGCACAACTTCATTCATTTAAGAAAGGAAAAATAAGAACTTAACAGAGGAGAATGCTTCTATACACCCCCACTAACCAATTCATCAAAATGATCATCATCAACAATGAAATTTAGGGTGAAATCTGCTTCTTACCCATTTTACTAAATGAAACTATGTCTATGTAATCCTTTGAAATCAATGAAAAAATAGCTAAGTAAACTCAAAGCATTCTGTATGTATTTAGGTGGTTATTGATGAGATCAAAGGATAGAAGGAAATAATTCAAACAAGAATAAATACCAAATCCTGAAGCTTCATGACCTGATTTAACAAAATCACTATTTTTTTTCCTGTCTCACTTTTAAGCCATTTGACCTACAAAATTCCTTCACAAAATCTGGTCTTTTTCTGGAACTTTCTGTTTCCCAGTCTGTCATCATCATCACCATCCAGTTGCTCAAGACAGAAATTTGGGAGTTGAACTTGACATCAGCCTTCTTCAGCAGCCATAGCCCTTCAAGCACTAACTCCTGACCATCTCTCCCCAATGAGCTTCGAATTCTTATTCTTCCTTCCGTCTCCTCTGGCACCATCTCAGTTCAACGGAAGCATACTTAACGGTTCTCCCCAAATTTCCCAAATCTCTAGTCCCTACCAAATCTTTGCATCAGGGTGCAAATCTGGTCACACCACCACCGGGCTTCCTTTTGATAACTTCTCCGTGCTGTCCAAGAAGGAGACCCAAAACCCTACACAGGGCCCACGAGGCCCTGAGTAATTGGACCCTTGCCTCCCTCTCCAGCTTCTCCCCCTCCCCCTCTGACCTTGTATTCCAGCCACAACGGACTTTGTCATTTTCACGTTTCTTCTCACCTGAGATCTCATCAGTCATGATCCCTAAGCCTGGAATGTTCTTGCTCCTTTTCTTGCTTAATACTTATTTAGCAGCCTGAACTCAGCTTAGTAACAGATCCCTTTCTGAGAGAAGGCTGCCCCCGTCCCTAGCCTAGGTCAGAGACTCCGCACGTTCCCACTTACCACAGTATGCAAACAAAAACAATTGCAGGTGGACAAGTCACTCCATGACATTTCACACTTTTTTCCAACACCACAACCACTAAAGAAATCAGAAGCTAGCTTCATTTGTGTTGAAGATAAAGTAGATGGATAGATGGGAAAAGGAGAGCCTGCAAGGCCACATTGCTAGGAGCTCTTCAGGCTGATGGACAGAAAGAAATTTGGGAAAATCCATTTTTGTGAATGACGAGTGGCTGGGAGCCATATTAAGAGTGTAAGGCATAGGAAAAAAATGTTAAATACCTTTTGTTGCTCAGTAAGAATGAACTCCCCTTGGGTATTTTTCTGGAGAGGCTGTAACAAAGATTTGAGTTGCTTTTTTTTTCAAAGTTCTGCTGTAATAACCAGTAGAAGGGCTGGTTTATATGGGTCACACACACTGAATGTTAATGTAGTGACTCTCTCCCCGCCTCACTCTGACTTGTACACAAACTTACAAGGTGAGTACCCTGTCTGCCTTGCTGGTCATTTTAGGTCAGGCGTTTGCACAATTCGTAGTAGATGCTGAATCAGTATTGGTTGATAATGTGTGGTTTGGGACCATTTGTTTAACCTCTCCAGGCCTCAGTTAATGCTACACTCGATGCTCCTCAACTTTTCCAGTAGAAATAGCACCCACTGCGGGGAGAACAGACATTTAAACCCTTGAAGTCCGGGGCAGTCTGAAGCAGCCCAGTATAGTTCTGATATTTCCATGGAATTTCTTCAAAGTTTTATGTGTCATCTTAAAACTTGTTTAAATTTTACATTCCATGACAATATACACCAGCATTTGTTTAAAATGACGGTAATTTTACTTTAAACCTTCTAATAAAAATGTGCACGGCCTTGTACAGATTACTCCCAGGGTTTCACAAACCTCAAACCTTTCGAGAGACACAAGTATTCATTAAGCAATCTATAAAGCTCCTTTTTTGCTCCAAGTTTTATGATTCTTTGACTCTAACAAGTCAAACAACTATTATTTACTGAGTTTCTTTCCTGGGCGAATGCAAGAAACCATCAGATAAACTGTGGGTTTTAAGGAGACTGAGCTTTGGTCACAAGCCATACACGCATACAAAATAATACGATGGGGTGCCACGGAGTGAGTGTAGCAGCGTGTCAGGGCAGAGAGTTCAGAAGCAGGAGTAAGCTCCCACCCTCCAGCTCCGACTGGTGCAGCTCACTGGTTTGATTCCCGCTCAGGGCACATGCCTCGGTTGTGGGTTTCGACCCGGCCACCGACTCTGATGTTTCTCTTCCTCTCACTCCCTCTCTTCCTCTCTCTCTAAAGACAAGTAAATCAAATGTTTAAAATTTTAAAAAATTAGCCCTCCAAGCCTCAATTTGCTCATGTGTAACATGGGGTAGCAATGCTCACACCTTGTATCCCAGATGGTGGTTATAAAGCTCATGAAGATAAAATATGCCCACTTACAAAGGAGAACTCATGTTATTAAGTGATTGGGGACATGTCACTCACACGGTGTAACCTTGACACATGGGGAGCAAACCAGTAGATAGACTGGCTTGGGGAATGGCCTTCATGGAGTGATGGGAAGAGAAATATACCACAGAGCTACAGGAGACTAAAAGAAACATAATCTTTATTGAGCTGAAAGCTCAATTATGGGAGAGATCTCTGAAAAAAAAAAAGCAAAATACTGCAGGCCTGGATTTCTGAGGTAGGGAACTTAGAATCACTCCTGTGGACTTTATTTTTTAGAGATATGCCCCTTGGTATAATTTGCTTCATATTTTGAGACAGCTGGGAACGTTTTGGCACAGACCAAAGAGCTATTTTACATGTTTCATCTCCTTTAAAGAATATTAAAAGGAGAATGGAAGAAACCAAATAATTGCTTGCAGAGATCAAATGTCAAGATTGTAATATTGCTAAAAGAATAAAGAAGGAGAACATGGTTGTGTTTTTTTTATTCAAAAATGAACTGGCACCAAGCCAGGTGTGTGAAAGCAGAAGAGAAGTAAATTCAAAAAGGAGTTTCGGTTCAACTCCTGGCGGGAGACTAAAAGTAAGCAGCCCCCCTGCAGGATTTGGAATAAATGCCAGCATTATTAACTACATAACACATGGTTCACATGTTAATCTGCAAAATTAATCAGCAAATGTGATGAGATCTTTAAATTTGTAGAAGGCTGAGCTTTTGGGGCGTGATGTGAGGAAAATAGCACCTGGTGATAATAGCTTTCTATATCTGATTATTTAATTGGGATAGTTAAAAGTCAAGTTAAAAGAAAAGATATTGTTAAGTGTAAAGCATTAGAATTGGTTTCAATGGAAGCACTTAAATACAATACAAGTGCCTATGTTAAGAAATTTCTATGAAGCACACCTTTTGCAAAACATGAAAAGTTACTGTGGAAACCGTATATGAGTACCAAGAAAGAAGGCTGCATTTGCCCTGGCCGGTGTGGCCCGGTTGGTTGGAGCATCGTCCTATGTATCAAAAGGCTGGGGGTTTTGGTTCCCAGTCAGGGCACATACCTAGGCTGTGAGTTCGATCCCTGGTCAGGGCACAAATGTTACAGGACTGTAGATCGAAGTTTCCCTCTCACATCGATGTTTCCTTTCTCTCTCCCCTCTCTCTGTCTCTAAAATCAATACACATATTTTAAAGTTGTCTTTTTTAAAAAGAAGGCTGCATTTGAACAGTAGAATGTGCTAGTAGAATTTGTGTAGAAAAGACAGTGAAGAATGAATATGCCTATTTGTAGAGTACGGGCAAAATAGCTCTGAACACAAAGCGAACTTCGAACCTTGGTTTGCCTGAAGGGCCCAGGAGTGTAGGGGAGACATCTCTCTGTCCGCTCTTTTCGACTTTTCTTTGATTTGATTCAGGTTAGTTATGTCGTCCAATAAGCAGACAGACAAGCACATCAAATGATTGCAAATAAAATGGTTATTTTTGACATGGTTACCGGAGATTTAATGTTTGTTTTATTAATAAGTCAGTCAACTTACATGAGACAGTCAGAGGGGTGAGACAGTGACTGTCCTCCAGCCCATTCGTCCCTCACTTTCGTGTGCATCACAGTCACCTGGAGGCTTGTGGGAAATATTTCTTGGCCTTGCCCGTCAGAGTTTCCGATTCCCAAGATCTGGGCTGAGGCCTGAGACTCTACTTTTCCAATGAGTTCCTAGGTGATGCTGCTGCTGGTTTGGGGACCACATTCTGAGAACCACTGTCCTAGCAGTTCTGTCAGTAATGAGTCCCCAGGGTTATAAAACTTCTTTCCATACCCCAAAGCAGAAATAGGAATGTGTGACGAGTTAGAAATCAGGCTATGGAAAATGGAAGCAAAACTTTATAGGTCTAGATTTAACAGGACCTGCAGATAATAATGTCTCTGGGCAAACAGCTTCACGAAGGTCTGCTCTGTGGCCCTTAAACCAACACCGTGCCCAGCGCTCAGCCCTTTCCTGTAAGTAACACCGGGACACCTAGGATGCTGCTCTGCTGTCAGGAAGCTTTGGATCACGAGTCCCTTTTGGATAATCCATTTAAATGTTGGCCCTAAAACTAAAGCACAGAGAAAGCATAACTCAAGGAGTTGTATGACATGGTTTAGTATCCCTTGTATTTATTTCTGCTTGATTTTTACTCTGATTCAGATTTGCAATGTTCATTGAGCAATTTACAATTTCTGTGTGGTGAAGAGAAAGCCCGTGAAATATAGATGTGGGTTTAAAGACGAGCTTTGCTGCTAAGTTTAGGAGAGCTCAACTTCTCTCCTGCTGCTTCTCCATCTAAAACTGGGTATAATTATAAATACTCCAAGTTTGGGGCTCCATGATAGTAGTTATTATATCTAATATCTATTGAATATTTACTACATGCTAGACATTTATTGAACTTCCTAAGTGCTTTGTATGCATTCATTCTTTTACTTTTATTCATTTACTATTCTTATCCCCACTTCCAGATGAGTGAACTGAAGTCCAGAGAGATTAAGAAACTTGTTCAAGGTTACTCAGTAAGTGACAGAGCCAGGATTGGATACCTGTGCTCCTCTGGCAATCACATGTTATGCTGCATCTCTTAAAAGCTGGAGGTGAAGATAAATCTTTATTATCTACCCTTAATAGGACATATATATTGCCCCCTGTTTCTTTTTAGTATATTATCCCAATATAGGTTTTTATAAGTGTACAGAAAACACATATACATATGTGACTGTATGGGTTTGTGTGCGTGTGCACAGTGTAATGTGTGTCTGAAGACCAGTGTATAGGAAGTTGTTAAATCAGACAACATCTAGTGAATGTTTACTGATTATTATACTCTTCTCTAGTTTCTGGTCAATTTTCATATTTTATTGTAAGTGCTATATGTAAGGAGGGAAAACATTTATGTTCAAATGGGAGTGTTTGCCAAGTATAGACATGGAACTCATCATCAAGAATGTCACATGAAAACCTAAGGAAGTACTTCATTAGCTCACTTATTTCTTTATCAAAATTGTTTGTACGGAATACAACCACTAAATAATCTATCAAGCACCGTAACTTCTAAATGATAGGATGAGCCTTCATATATTTTGTACTTAATGAGAAATTCATCCTCTTCAGGACATACACAAGCATTTCTTAAACTAGTCACTGGAAAACACCACAAAAACAGGACTGATAACTTAGTCTCACTAAAAGTAAGAACTATTCATCAAAAATAACATGACAAATGAAAAGGCAAGTTACAGACTGTGAGAAAATATTTTCAGAACTTGTATACAACAAAAATCGCATTTATAGAATATGTAAAGAAATCCCTAGGAAAAACATAAACATCTCAATAGAAAAAAATGGGCAAAAGACTTGAATGGGCACTTCCTAAAAAAGGATATCCAAACGATCGCATGGTATGAACGTATGAAAAGGTGCTCAGCTTCTTAGGCATCAGGAAAACAGCCGTCAGGACCACATGGAGATACCCTCCATGCCCATCGGAATGGCTAAAAGTAAAAAAAAGCAAACAAAATTGAAACATCTGATGGTGCCAGCTGTTGGTGATGATGGGAAAGAACTACATCTCCCCTGGATTGCTTACGAAGATTGAAATCAGAACTCCACTTTGAGAAACCCAATGGCAAGATTTACTAAAGAGAAACATGCTTACCTATGAGTCCAGTACTTACACAAGAGAAATTCATGTTCTTGAGCACCAAAAGGCATACTCAACAATGTCGCAAGAATGTTTATGGCAGCTATATCCATAATAAACCCAAACTGAAACAACCGAAATGTTCATCAACAGTAGAATACTTACGTTGTTGCATATTCATACAATGGAATAAAAAGGGATGAACTACCATGGCATGCAACAAAATGGGTGAATGTCTCTAACAAAGGTTTAGTAAAAGAAGTCAGCTACAGGAGTACTTATGCCACTGTTTCTCACTACATATGTCTGAGCATATATATATATATATATATATTTATATATGCATATGTACAGGGTAGGGCAAAAGTAGGTTCACAGTTGTTCGTGTGGGAAATAATACAAAAACTAATAAATTGTGTTATAAAAATAAACTCTGTGTTTCACATACTCACAACTGTAAACCTACTTGGCCCCAGCTAGTACGTTCAAGAAAAGGCCAAACTATGGCGATAGATGTTAGAATAGAGATTGTGCTTGAATGTGAGAGGGTCAAGAGTGGTCATTGATTGGAAGAGGTGTGAAAAGACTTTGGGCTTCTGAAATGTTCTATATCTTGATTTAGGTAGTGGTTATATGGTTAAATACATAGGAAAATTCATCAAGTTGTGCAGTTAAGATTTATGCTTTTCTGAACACTGTGCTGTACACCTGAAACTAATACAAAATAATATTGAATGTAACGTGTGATTGAAAATTACAAAACATTTTTAAAACAAAAAATATGCTTTTTTTACTGTATATATGCTACACTTCAAAAAAGAAAACAAAACCAATATCTATGATTAATATTATGAAATATATATTTCAGAGGCTGTGCCTGGCTCCCACTCTCACAGCCATTGCAGTACACTGAGCTCCATAAAGACAGCGCCGGGGCAAGTGCGAGCTGGACGGGCACTGGATGACTCTGCGCTAGCTGAGGAAAAGTAATTAAACTTAGGCAAAGGAGATCCTAAGAAGCGGAGAGGCAAAATGTCATCATATGCTTTCTTTGGGAGGAGCACAAGAAGAAGCACCCAGATGCTTCAGTCAACTTCTCAGAGTTTTCTAAGAAGTGCTCAGAGAGGTAGAAGACCATGTCTGCTAAAGAGAAAGGAAAATTTGAAGACACGGCAAAGGCGGACAAGGCCCATTTTGAAAACTTATATTCCTCCTAAAGGGGAAACAAAAAAGAAGTTCAAGGATCCCAATGCATCTAAGAGGCCTCCTTCGGCCTTTTTCTTGTTTTGTTCTGAGTATCGCCCAAAAAATCAAAGGAGAGCATCCCAGCCTATCCATCGGTGATGCTGCAGAGAAGCTGGGAGAGCTGTGGAATAACACTGCTGCAGATGACAAGCAGCCTTATGAAAAGAAGGCTGCTAAGCTGAAGGAGAAATACAAAAAGGATATTGCTACATACTGAGCTAAAGGAAAGCCTGATGCTGCAAAAAAGGGAGTTGTCAAGGCTGAAAAAAGCAAGAAAAAGAAGGAGGAGGAGGAAGATAAGAGGATGAAGAGGATGATGAGGAGGAGGAAGATGAAGAAGATGAAAATGAAGAAGAAGATGATGATGATGAATAAGTTGGTTCTAGCACAGTTTTTTCCTTATCTATAAAGCATTTAACCCCCCTGTACACAACTCACTCCTTTTAAAGAAAAAAATGTGTAAGATTTGTTTTTAAACTGTAGTGACTTTTTTTTTGTATGGTTAACACACTACTGAATGTGTCTTTAGATAGCCCTGTCCTGGTGGTATTTTCAATAGCCCCTAACCTTGCCTGGTACAGTATGGGGGTTGTAAATTGGCATGGAAGTTAAAAGCAGGTTCTTGTTGGTGCATAGCACAAATTAGCTATATATGGGGATGGTAGTTTTTTCATCTTCAGTTGTCTCTGATGCAGCTTATACAAAATAATTGTTGTTCTGTTAACTGAATACCAGTCTGTAATTGCAAAAAAAAAAGTTGCAGCTGTTTTGTTGACATTCTGAATGCTTCTAAGTAAATACAATTTTTTATTAGTAAAAAAAAGAAATATATATTTCCATGCTACATAATTTCCAGCTCTGGGAAAATGAAAAGTATCGGATGTGAATCTAGTCCGGAGCACCCACAGCCGAGTCTGCCGAACATGGAAGTGACGTGGTAACATGACACTTTGCCCAGGGCCCTGTGTGCCATGCACCAGCAGGACATTGTGGGGAGAACGCTGCATAGCTAACACACAGTGAATCTGCTTTCTATTGAGTCATGTGTGAGTCAGAGTGAGGAGGAGGGGGGTGGAGCCCTTCTCCCACACGACGCCCCTGCTGACCACAGATTCTTGGCTTTGACTCTTATTAGGGGTTTTCTGTCAGATTTTATGGTTTCCCACATTCTAAAATACAAGTATAAATAAATGACACATGCTTAAGGCCCGCAGATGCCTTTAGATATTTCCTGGATGCCCCTGGGGACCAGTTCTCTACCTTCCTCCCACCCTCAGCTCCCTTCGTTCATAATGTAACACAGATTGGGCACTTGGACTTGAGTTAGCCAGCAACGGTTGGGTATTTACTTTGGACTTCCATTTGCCTTTTGTTGCAGCGGTTCTAGGTGAGTTTTGATTGAGGTACAACCTGCAGGATTTCGACTAACAAACTTTCAGAAATTGTTTGAAAGGTCGTCTCTATCAGAGCAACATCTTTTGGCCGTCTCAGAACATTAAGGACACTCTGGTGCATTGCACGCTGCATGCTGGGAAACTGTCCTGGAGCGTACACGCAACTGGTGCAGGTAGACTTCCTTGAACTCCCACCCACAGGGATAAGGGTGCATCCTGTTGGGCAGGCAGAAGGGAGATGCTGGAGTTCCCGCATGGCAGCATGGTTTAGAGTTACTGCAAGGCCAACACCTTAGAAATAGCAAAGAATATCTGTGAGCTCTTCCTCAACCCAGCGTCGTACAGATCAAGGGGAGGGAAACATCAAAGATCCTGAGAAGAAACTGAGCACTCTGTCATCCGGCCTCCAGCATGAGGTACAAAGTCATGCTTGCATAATAGAACATCCCGAGACTCTGAATATTCTTTCACCACTCACCACCCCCAGCCACGTGAAAAACATAACCTTTTCTAACTGCTCTGAGTCAGAGAGTGTCTGAATCCTCACTCATGTGACTGAGTTTGGGCTTTAGTGCGGAGACAATGATTAAAAGAGGTGTTCCCTTTGTCTCTGTAGACAGTTGCAAAAACACTTTCAGGCTTTTATCATTGGGATGTGAGGTCAGATCCATGAGGCACATATGCCAAGTAGCTAAAAGACATGGAAAAGTGAATTTGTTAAAATGACTCTTACAGAGAAGAATTAGGTTCGTATTAAGAACATCTTGTCATTTATCCAGATTTCAAATAAAACATTCATGTTTAATGGTTATTTACTTTTCTTTGTAAAGTAGAATTTACAGAATTGAAATTGCTAGTTCATTTTTCCTTAGTGGGTTTCCTCACCCTTTTCCTCTACTTCTTAGAGATACTTTACATAGGTGTAATAAATTCTAGAGCCAAAATACTTGGACTCAAATGCCAGCTCTTTGCCTGCTGGCTGTGTGATTTAGGCATAATTACTTAACCTCTCTGTGCCTATGTTTTGTCAATCATCAGAAGGGAATGATTATTATAAAACCCAGCTCATAGGGCAGTTGGGATTGATGAGTAAGCAGAGACAGGCACCAAGAATAGCATCTGGCATTTGGGCGAGACTACAGTAGTGTCAGCTGCATTCCTGTGCTTGCTGACAGATTGAATCGCTTATACCTTTCCCTCCACTCTGCCTCTTCTGGTGCTATTTTCTCCCTGTCCTAACTCCAGCCTTCTGTCTCCATCAGCATGCTGGACTCATTGTTTGTTTCTTGGTATGCATTTTCCCTCCACAGTTTTGAATCATAAGATTTTCCGGGTGGTGGAGGATGACCTTTATTATTAACTTAAAAAACCTTGCTAGCGTGTGGTAAGCTTGTCACTTGCTAAGTGATTCATTGATCACCCACTACTGCCACGCACTGGTCACAAGACAATCGAAAAACACAGATTGAAAAAACACTCATCTACTTTGCTATGTTTTGGAAATAATGTGTAATATTAAAACCACAACTCCAAATTGTTAAAATCTGAGGTTTGAGAGAGACCACAGGGAACACTTGGTTTAACTACTGAGCTGACACTTGCATGCTTTCACGATACTGTATACCAACAGTGCAGCCTCAATGAAGTCAGTCCCGTGATTATAATCTTGTCAACTCAAGAGGCAGCTTATTGTATCTTTTAGGTCACTCTGATTCTTGGGAGGTTCTTCCTGACTTTAATCAAAATTAGCATACTTGCAGTTTTCATCCATCGTGGATTTTAATTGATTTATTAATTTTTTCTTGAGGTTTGTGGACTGAATATAACACCTCTTGCCATAAAAACCTTCCCATTCTTGCTGACTACTAGCGTGTTTCTCCTGGCGTTGTGTTGCTCCCCCAGCTGAGCTAAGTATTACTCATCATTGCCACTGTGGATCGTCTCTTCTGAATACGCTTGTGGTTTATGGATATCCTTTGAATTTTGGCCCAGAATTGAACCTGATACTTCACATGAACTTGGAGAAGTCCAAAGTAGTTACTACCTATATCTGTTATTCTAGATTTTAGATGTTTTACTTTTATTTAATGAATTCCAAGATCACATTAGTTAACTTTTGGTAGCTGCATTATCTGTGTAAATAATATTGTATTGATTCTGACCAAATGACTGTCTCAATACAGATCTAATTAGTGGCTCATTCTTTGAATGGCCCATAGCATTTTGTATGGAGTGCTAGTATATGACAAAGTATAGAGGTTGTCTAATTATCATATTATGTTCTTGCATTTGACTATGAACTCTGCAGAGGTGAGTTTTTCCTTATGTTATTTGAGTGACTAATAACTTATATTACCCAAAACATGTTTGTCAAGTAAATGTTGAATTAATTCCTTTATAGTGCTTTTTAAAGGTAACTGTTTAACAAAGATTGCTGTACCATAATGTCACATGAATTTTTTCTTTTGTTAAATTTTTCAATTATGTTTTATATTCAATATGATTCTTTTTTATTTTATTTTTATTTTTTGTATTTTATTTCATCTTTATTGCATTTTCCCCCATTACCTTTTAGTCCTCGTACACCCCCTCCCCTCAGCAATCACCACACTGTGGTCCCGGCCCAGGTCCAAAAAGGAAAATGACATGCACACGGACCTCTTCCTTTTTGCTCGATCCCTGCACCCCCCCCAACCCCCAGCTGTCATGCTGCTCTCCACCTATGAGTCTGTCCTCATTTTTCTTACCATTTCAGTTTGTTCATTAGATTCTACGTATAAGTGACATCATAAGGTTTTGTCTTTTTCTGACTGGTTTATTTCACCTAGCATAATGTTCTCCAGGTCCATCCATACCGTTGCAAAGGGTAAATTTTTCATCTTTTTTTTATGGCTGGGTAGAATTCCATTGTGTAAATGTCTTGCTGTTGTTCTATCCGCTCATCTACTGATGGACATTTGTACTGCTTCCGTATCTTGGTGATTGTAAGTAATGCTGCAATGAACATAAGGACACTGACGCTCTTTCAAATTAGGGGTTTGGGTTCCTTTGGATATATTCCCGGAAGTGGGATTGCTGGGTCATAAGGCAGATTTATTTTGAATTTTTTGAGGTATCTTCAATCTGCTTTCCACAGTGGCTGCACCAGACTGCACTCCCACCAACAGTACAAAAGGGTTCCCCTTTCTTCAGTATGATTCTATATTCATTTCAGATGTACAGCATAGTGGTTAGAAAATCATGTTCTTCACATAGTGGTCCTCTCAGTGTTTCAAGTGCCCACCTGGCCCCATTCACAGTTATCATGATATTATTGACTATATTCCCTGTGCAGAGATCTGCATCTCTGCGACTGTTCTGTAACTACCAACATGCGCTCTTTAATCACATGAAATCTTTGCTAGAAGAGGCCCACGAAGATGAATAAGGCCTGCTTATACCAAACCATCCAGCTGAAGAGTTGTGGAACTTGAGTCTTATGGACTTCAGGGAAAAAGGGATTATTGAACCCAATAGCTGAGCCATCCAACAAATGCCCTGTGCATGCCTCCAACCGTACAACCGCTGGGAACACTAGGCAACTGCGTGGATGGGTTGCTGTGCAGATGCAGCAGCTACCACGGCATAGCAACCAGCTTCGGAAGACGGAGGCCACTGCACGGGCACCTAATGCTGGGAACTTTCAGGGGGTTCTGCTGCCCGGGCAGCACACATCTTCCCACGCTCCAAACTGCAGACCTTTACTTAGACCACCAGAGCTCCTTGCACAGGACTGCAATGAATCTGACCTTACACTAAACACGGGGGCCCTCGAAGATTATGGTCCTATTTATGCTGTTTCTGTTTTTATAGGTACTTCATATCCTTTCTTAATCGGTTTTGGTTAATAAATATTCTTGGGTAACAGCCGCTATATTGAACACAGAGGAACGGCCGCCTCCAAACCTTCATTTCTCCTGGGCTTTTCAAACTGGACATTCTATTTCCAGCTTAGCTTTGATGGCAATACTTTCGAGTCATGATCAACAGAAAATGTTGAGACAAGTCCTCCTGCCCATGAGGCCTGGGAGACTGGGACACACTGGGCAGTAGGTGTCCATGTCTTCGGTGTGGTTTGCAGCATCCAGCCACAACCCCCTTCCTTTCTGTGCAGAAATCCCCATCAGCTCAGTTAGAACCAGAATCAACAGAGCTTCTTGCTTAATTACCGAAGGGCACCCCCGTGACCTGAGAAGAAAGACATTCTAGTCCTTCCTTATCAACACCGTGGGCAGCACTGGTGAGTCAGCGCCTGATAAGGTGTAAGAAAGAATCTACCTGCCGGGCTTGTCCCTAACAGTTGGTTCCCAGGGACTGACCTTCTCCCCAGGCCCCTACCTGGAGCCGGGGAGGGTTAAGAGGACCCTGAGGAGGATGAGGCAGAGAATGCCCAGGGGTGGCGAGGCACACAGCCCGGGGGCCGTCGTCTAGGGGGTTCACTGGGCTGGGTCCTTGGGAGAAATGACTACAGACAAGAGAGAAAAAAAAAGCCCAGCATTCACTTAGGATTCGACCTGTGAAGAAAGTTCCCTAGGGGTGGTGTCTTTGCCACTATAATGTTGCAAGGTTAGCAAAGCCACGGTGGGAATTCACAGTACAGTCCCGCCTGTGAAGCAGTGGGAGCAGACCCACAAAGCTGCCTGGGGACACCGAGACAGAGGGTGTCAGCACTCGCCTTGGGCAGGTGGGGAGAAGAGTCTGCAAGCAGTGGCCATGTGCCTTACCGAGACCCTGGAACCCAGGCCACAGCCACTCTGTGAAGGGCCTCCGGTCCAGCGCCCCCTTTCCTGACAAACTGAGACATGCCAGTGCTGGAAGAGCAACAAGAGTGTCCTCACATCCTCACCACTGCTGGGCTGTCCTCCATCAACCACAAAATCCCCTCCTAACACAGAAGAAGGCGTCCTATGTGTTCTTCCTTCTACTCCGGGAAATTTGAACAGAATAATTTTGGGGTAAAACATACAAATATTTACTTTAAAATATACAAATGTTTATATTTTAAAGCTCTCTTTGGCCCAGAAATATTCTTTATTGAAGACTTCTCACATCTTGGAGTGGGAGACTCCGTTTTGTCAGGTTTTATTTATGGCTATAGGAAAAAGGGAGTGACTGAACATGGCCAACGAGACTGCCCCACACTTTACAAAAACAAACAAACACTGTGTGTGTGTGTGTGTGTGTGTGTGTGTGTGTTCTGGGCCTACTTCCAGCATGGAAAAGTTTTGGTCTCTAAATAGACTCTTGCAGGGGAGTTTTGGATGGTGGTGAAGATGGTCTAAAGAGAGTTAGTCACTCTGACTTCAGCTTTGGTGAATCTTGTCCTATGAACATCTAAGGTGGTCCACGAGCTCCAGAAGCCAGCCTTTTGTTGAATTACGAAGCAAGGAGAAGGACAGCAGCATTCACGGCCCCTCGGCAGGTAGTCGGTGTCATCCAGGCCCACAACCTGAAGGAATGAGCTCGGAGAGCTCACCGGCTGTCTGAGCGCCCTCCAGGGATGGCTGACGAATCTGGGGAGCACACCTGAGAGCCAGCTGCACGCTGCAATCATCATCCCATCACTTTTCTTCTCTAGCTCTGTTTCAGAGAGCTGTATGAGAGGGTAGCTCTGAACTTCCCGCATGGACTTCTGCCTCATTAAGCTTCCTCCTGGAAAAGTGTCCTTGAACTAAAACTATGCCAAACTGCTCAGCTTCTCTGCATGAGGAGAGTGTCAAGGAATAACACCCAGGATCTCTAAACTTTGGGGTGAACCAGGTTCATTTATGGAACTTGCCAAAACTCAAGTGGCCCAGGCCTCCCACGTGGTAGTAAAAACAGCCTCGAGGGTAAAGCATGTTGTCCTTCAAACCCCTGGTCCCTCCGAGCCGCACGTGTCACGACAGGCTGACTCACACACAAACGATAAGCAGATGTTCCGTGAACTGAGGTTTCAAAAGATCCCTGTTTGGGAAAAGTCCTTACCGTGTCCACCAAATTCCTTACATATTCTGAAAGTTTTCAGAATTATTCTTTCTTTGGCCATACGGGTATCTGAGTCAACACGGAAAGAGATTAAGAAGGAGAAGAAAAAGCCCACAGAGATAAAACAGTGTGGTGATAGCCAGAAGGAAAGAAGGTGGGGGGAGGTGGAGAGGGCTAAGCGAGGACAAATGATGGAGGAAAGAAACTTGACTTTGGGCAATGGGCACACGATGCTGTGTGCACATGACATTTTATGGTGCTGTACGCCTGAAAACTAAATGGTTTAATTAACCAATGTTACCCCAATAAATTCAATTTTAAAATTTCACTTTAATTTGACATTACTTTGTTTTGCATAATCATTGCATATATAAAAATCTGTCAGCCCTGGCCAGGTAGCTCAGTTGGTTTGAGTGCTGACCCAATACACCACGGTCAGGGCACATACAGCCACTGAATGCACGGATGAGTGGAACAACAAACCAATGCTTCTCTCTCCCTCTCTCAAGTCAATAAATTTTAAAAAGTCTGTTAGCCCTGACTGGTGTGGCTCAGTTGGTTGGGCGTTGTACTGCAGAGCAAAAGGTCACGGGATCTATTCCCAGTCAGGGCACATGCCTGGGCTATGGGGTTGGTCCCTTGTTGGGGCACATGCAAGAGGCAACCACTCGATGTTTCTCTCTCACATCAATGTTTCTGTCCCTCTCTCCCTCCCTTAGTATGGCTCTAAAATTAAATAAATAAAATCTTTTTTTAAAAGTCTATCAGCTTCTGACTTTTAGAAACATTTTTTAAGTATATGATTTTCTGCCCCTTCAACATGAGTAAGACATGAAGCTGTCATACTCTGAAACCATGACTATTAAAATGGTACAAGAGTTGCTGGCGTTATGGCGATTTCCCACCAGTGGGCTACTTGGCATTGTTTCACATTTAACCTTCTCATAACTGGGGAAATGTGGGCTATTTTAAATCTTTTTTTAAACTAGTGGTTAAAAATCGGGTATTATTATCTTTTAAGGACCTTCTTTGAGGAGGATGTGATTCCTAAGAGTCTCCATTAGTTAGCTGGTTAACAAAAAAAGACAGAGAAGCCTTTATGACCAGCTGACTCTTCTGAGGTTTCATTTTACGCTGCAAGAGCCCTGCGTGTAATATCGCTCAGTTGGAAAGAGACACTGTAGGTGTAATAAAGGAGGAGAGGAAAAGAGATGAGACAGCTAGCCTATGTTGGCCACCTCTAAGAGCTCCAAAGAATTATGATGTGCGTGATCGTTCCGAAGGGTATAATCACTCCCTCTGGGAGAGAAGCCACCGCGGAATCCAGGCAGTCAGCTACCATCCAACAAAGGGGTATCTGTTCAGCACCCTGAAGGAAAACACCCAATGACCCCTAAATCAAAACTGGATAAGGTTGTCATCTTCTGATGAACTTAAAAAAAAAATCCAGGACTTCCAAGATATACTCTCGGCCCCGCTCCAATTGCGATGTGACCTTGGAGAAGCCTCTTTTGAAGTCATCTGTGTCTATAAAACCTGGATAATCATACTATCTGTCCCAGATGGTTGAAATTGTAGGAATTAATTAGTTCAAGCTGGAAAGGTCTTTGATAGTGTTAAGTGCTGAATATTGTCATTGTTATAAGCGCAGGTGGAGGCAATGGTACGTGGCACGTCTATAATTAGAAAGGCCTAGAAACCGCAAACGGTGCCAACACCCCAGGAGTGAAGGAGACAATACCCTGTGTCATTTTCTCCCTGGGAAGAAGGCAGCCTGTTATGACTGAATGCCTAATCCTGTCTCTTGTCCTCTTTAAAGGTTACAACTTGGCTCAGGCTTACCCACCGTGGAACACAGTTTCGCTAGGTGCGTGTGCTTTCTAAGGCAGGATTCTAAGTGAAATGCCGACATTCTTGGGTGTATTATGAGGTTTGTGAATCCATCTGAGATGAGGGAGGAAATAAGCTGTTCCCCAGAAATACCTGTCACCTGAAATTGCAGTCGATTTCTTGATCTCTAAAATAAAGGGAGAGGTCTAAACTGTTTTTTAGAAAAGAAAACCTTTCATCTTTTTCCCTAACCAATTTCAAAAAATCACAAAGCGTTAGGTGGAATCAAAATAGGTAAAATAGATGAAAACCAAGCTCTGTCATGAGGGGAAAGGGGCCGATCTTCCCGTTCCCCTCAGTGACCCTGAGGCGCATTGTCAGAAGGGAAGGCTCTCCTGAGCCCCAGTCTCTCCGGTCCTGGCCCCTGGCCCAGGCACCTGCGCCCCGTGCACACAGTCTGCCCCTGCTCCATGTCCACAGGACCCTCCCCAGGGGTCCTCCCTCTGAGGGGTGAGGGCCTGGCTGCCAGGGGAGGAAACAGGCGAGAGGACACAGTGCACCAGGCACAGGCCACACAGCCCATGCGAGGCAGGTGTGCCCACGGTGACCCTCCAACAAAGGATCGTTTTCTGGGGCACCACTTCACTGCGCCCCATGCAGGGCAGGACAGCCCTTTCCCAGACACTGCCCCAAACTCGGGAACCTCACCAGGTCCCTTCTCAGAGGACGGGATGACAAGCCCCTCCCCTCTGCCCTGCCCCGAGAACACCCCCATCCGTTGGGCAGTGGGCTCCAGAAGGTGCCGTAGGGGCGGCGCTGGTCCCAGGGAGGCAGGGTGTCTACCAGGAGGTGGAGCCCTGGAACAACAACGAGAATGACAACAATGTAACACTGGAGTTTGTTGGCCCTATTGTGTCATCAGCTGATGTAAATTTAAAGCATATTTGCATTTTAAAGCATGACAATAAGTAACTCTCTAATGATGACACTCCGGAGGAATGTATTTTAGAGACCAGGGTCTTCCTGATAGTTTGGCTCCAGGTAACCCGTGGACTTCCCTCTTTCGCATTCAGACTTCTCCAATGGCCTACCTGTTCTGCGAACGGCCTTTATTTCCTGGCCTCTGGTTCTGCTCTCCACTCAGCTGGCCGTGGCAATGGACTTCAGGACTCGAATACCTTTCCCACTAAACCCAACCGTCTTTCTTGAGAACGCTTCTCTTCCACCCTTTCATGGTGTTCACATCTCTGGGTCAGCCCTGCGGAACTGAAAACCCAGGACGCTGAAAACCCTCTACTTGTTAGCTCCCTTCCCGCTTCTCTGTAAAATCACTTTTCTTAAGCTTTAAAAGCTTTTCTTGTTTTCATGTCCTCATTGTATGGGTTCTTCAGGCTACTTACTTGAGCAAATTATACCTGTGTTTGAAGTTGTCACTGGTGCCCCATGGTTTATACCTTCACAACGTCTGATGCGTAGAGCCCTATTCCCACAAGACCGCAGGAAGGAACAAATGTTCAGCAGCAGTGGGGAGTAATTCTCCCACCCGCACGTTCGAGGGACTATAAAGCTTAAATATTCCATTTCACGATCTTACTTGCAGAGGGAGTGGCTGGGTGACACAATCTGGGCCAAAAAGGCAGAGACTGAAGGCCTTTGACCCTTTGCCCTTCTTCCTGCTTTTACCACGGACCAGAAGCAGGGCCTGCAGTCCATAGCTTGAGGTTTTGAAGGAAGGGCAAAGGGAATTGTAGAGATACCAGCTTCCACACTGCAGAGCACAGAGTCGAGGCCAGCGACCTCCTGCCTCCTGAGTTCTGGTTCCAGAAGGTCAGCACAGCCCATCCGTTTGTGCTCCCAACATCGGGCGATTTAGATCTTGCAACCAAACACATTTCTAACTAGATATAAAATCGCAACATATTATATGCCCCTCCTGGAACTTTAGAATGCACATTAGAATATGAAAGAACCTGAGAAATCCCCAAGAGAAATCTGTTGGCTTTGGTTTAGTATATCATTTTCTAAATTCCTTTGATCTACGGGCCCTTTCCTTCCTGTGTTAGCTGGTACTCTCTCCTAAGGACCACAGTTCCCTACACCCTTGCTTCTCAAAGTGTGGTCCCTACAGCAGCCACTTCTGCATCATCTGGAAACTTGTTTTAAAAACCAGAATCCTAAATTTAAAAACCCCAGAATCCTAGGCCCCACCCAAGAGTCAGAATCTACCCTTTAATAAGATCCTCAGAGGATCTGTATGACATTAAAGGTTAGAATCACTGCTTTGGGAAACACTGGTTAGAAAATAAAGTACAACTAACCTTCACATTTTTATGTGACCCATTATTTTGAGACATCGATTATTGTTGTCCTTTAATGCCTACTTCACTAACAACCACAGCTGGTTCTTACTGACTGCTTATTTTGTGCAAGGTATTGTGCTAGGTACTTGTACACTTCTTACCCAACCCTAGGAGGCAGGTACTATTGCAATCATCGTACAGATGAGATAGCCGAGGCTCAGAGAAGTCAAGTAGCCTGCCCAAGGTCACACAGCTATTAAGTGGCAGAATCCGTGGTTTAAGGACATAAGGGTCACTGAGTGATATTGCCTCTCCAATCTTATATTTTGCTTCTCTGCTCTTTCCCGCTTTGTTTACCTCACGCAGAGTTTCCCCTCTGCCTGCAATGATCTCCCGCATGCTCCTAATTAACCATGGCAGCTGAAGAGCTGCGTCCTTCCAGGGAGCTGTCCTCGCAGCGGGCCAGGCCCCCTGCTATACATTCCCCTGGCACGTATTTTTCTGTCATACTTACCCGATTTTGAAATTATTTATATGTGATTATATGTCTGATTAGTGTGTGTCTTCATTTTAGAAAATTGAGCTTTATGTGAGCTTGAACTGGGTCCTCTGGGCCAGACACTTGCCAGCACTCAAATACTTGGGGCCATGTCTTACCTTTAGTGCTGCTTTCACTCTCATGTTCAAGGTCCCCTCCCCGCCTCCCCTGTCCACGTTCCAGCCACATGCACCTGTAGCATGGTGGCGACACAGTTCGTTCAGTGCCAGAAGACTGGGGTGGAGTCCTTCTTCCCTTACTTATTAGCTCCGGAACTCTGAGCCCCACACAATCTCAGATCCAGACGCTCTCAGCTCTGTGAGCTGGGAATAATATTTCTTCACAGGATTGGTGTCAGTGAGGCTTCTGAAAGAGGAGTATAACCTACATAAATATCCTGAAAACATGAGACAGTGTTTTATAGTGATCACGGTCCTGGGTTGTGTTTATAAGAGTTCCAGTTCTGTCGTTGGAGACCTGAGTTCAAATCCCTACTCATGGTATTTATAGTCCATGCAGTTGATTTGGCAATCCATCATTTGCTGGGTTTTTATGTGCACGTGCAACTGCATTCATACTTAATTTATTATGTATTTACGTTTGTGTCGTCTCCCAGGGTAGCATAGATTCTATGCTTTTTATTTTTGTTCAGCATCACTCTTATCATATCCCTTTGCACACAGCAATGAGATAAATACTAATGTAAGCCACATTTATTTGGTGAACACCCCATTATTTCTGCACAGCAAGTAACAAAGGCAAGTAAGAATGAAAGGTAGTACACATTACAATTACTCTCATCATCCGTGTGCATGTTCAGAATTGCTATTTTTCAAATCTCTTTAAACCAAGATGATTTGCGGAGGTACAAGCCCAAGGGGAACAATTAAACAATATTTGGAATAAATTCATTTGGCCTAATTTTCATAACCGTGGATTTCAAAGAATACCACCATCCGTGCCAGGTGTGCCAGACCACCCCGTTGTCAGTTTTAGCGCGGTAGGAGCCCTGGTAGTACCTGCCATTCAGGTTTGCAGAGTGACACCTAGTGGGAGAAAAAATAAACGCAGAACAATCAGGCCAGAAGATTCTAACAGCCTTGCATTTCACTAGCGAATGATCAAAAACATCTTAACTATGAATCCTGCCATTTTCAGATGAGGAAATATTTATCAATTCTCCGAAGCCATGATATTCCTACAGCAGGTGTTTTGTTTTGTTTTATTTTGTTTTGTTTTTTAACTGGTGGATTTTTGTGCCATAACAAGCCTGATGATACAATTATGGCTACTTGTGGTGAGTGTGTTGATAAAGAAACATTTTTTGTGATCAACAGCCTTTAAACTAAAAAAGGGAAACAGGCAAACAAAAGCACAGCCCTGTAATCCTCTGCCTTGGCTAGCACAGAGTGGGTTAACGCCACGCAGTGCGGCTCAGTGCGGTGCGGCTCAGTGCCCTACCATGCCCTACCACCGCCTGCTCCCCCTGCCGTCATTTGCACTTACATGTCCATCCATCTGCTGCCAAGACCTAGCGTTCACAACTCAAACTTTCTCCCTCCCCCTTCTTAAAATCACTAGCATAACAATTATCTTAACCTTGAGGATAAGAAAACAAAAAGCCTAAACCCACCATTTAAAGTGTTCCCAGCCGTCATCCAATAATCATTTGTCCAAGCTGCTGTGTTCACTTTTTACTCTAACATACTGCTCCACTCCAGATAAGTTGGTTAGGTTCTCAATTTTAAAAAGTTCCCCTTCCTCCTTTTGTATTTGTAAATTTTGTACCTGACATGGATTAACTAAAGCATGCAATAGTGTTCTGTGTCCTGTTATGAAATATATTGCTACATGCTTCTTTATTAATATGACCAAATGAAAAGATGTCAAGCATTTAGGATACTGGGAGGGCATTCATAAAGGATAGTTCTGAAATCTGTGGAAAGCACCCACATTATTGAATCAAACGACCTTACAATTTACCCATAAATGTCAAGTGGTTGTCTTGAATCACTTACCCTGCTTAGTGATTCACTCTCACTGGCCACACTGATAGCCCTCCTGATCTAAACAGACATAACTAATTGAAAACATCTCTACTAAATCTGAAGTGCCAAGAACATACCGTGTTTTTAAATTAATGCAAAAATGCTCTAAATTGAGCCTCTAGAATATATACTTTGGTGCAGCTCCATCTTCCTAGAGACATCTACTACACAACCTTTTTAAATTTGGTCTGTGATTTGAATCCTGTTAGGAATGGACTGTATGGCCAGCACAGGAAACCTTAGCTATTCTGAGACCCAATTTCCAGCATCTTTCTGTTTCTAGAACACCCCGGACTTGAAACTAGAGTGGGAGGTGGCTGGGGCTCCCTCAGTAAAGAAATTACCACCCAGTGATTGACTTGCTAGGTGGAGCAAGAACGCCTTGCAGGTGTGTAATTATGAAGTGTCAACATTTCACGCAAATTAGAAAAACTATAATAAGCCCTGGCTGGTGTGACTTAGTGAATTGAGTGCCCAGCCTGCAAACCAAAAGGTCACAGGTTTGATTCCCAGTCAGGGCACATGCCTGGGTTGCAGACCAGGTCCCCAGTTGGGTGCGTGGGTGGGGCAACAGATCAATGTACCTCTTGCACATCGATGTTCCTCTCCCTCTCTTCCCACTTCCTCCTCCTCTTTCTCAAAATGAATGAATGAATGAATAAATAAATAAATAAATAAAATAACATGATTGATATTTTTTTAAAAAAGAAAAACTATAATAAGGAGAGCAATGATAATACAGTTAAAGTGCAGTGCTAGCAGGCCTGGTAGAAGGAACATCAAGCCTCCATAACGAGTGGCTTTTTCTCCAGCTTTTCTGATTTTCCACCTGCACAGTCTTATCATCTCCTCTCCCTCCAAGGGCAATGTATGCTCCTTGGGTGACTCCAGCCACTGACTCGCCTCTGTCCTCCCTGAAGCCCTACCTTCAAAGTCAAATAAATCATCTATCCGCCCAGGATCACATGTGGGCCAGTATTGTTCAGGCACAATACGAGCCAAACGACTGAGCAGCAGGTTCATGGTTTTGGTCCTATGTTAACATTAACCAATGTGATTGTTATCCCTGCATACAGAATTCTGTCCAAAATCAAACACGAAGGGATGCTTGCCACTTTGTGAATGTTAGGTAAGTTTCCATAATGCTGATAATTTTTACATAACGCTAACTCAGAAGGACAGAGGAAGAAGAAAGAGGAGAAAGGGGAGTTGACCAAAGATGGCTGCTAAGAGAATAAGAAAACCACTAGGGAAAATACTGCCATTCCCTTTGATTGGCTAAGTAGGAAAGGTACCTTTGTCTCTCAGGCCCCTCTCACTGGTGTATGTGCTTCAGTCCCCTTACAAATGACCAAAAATTAAATGTACTCACACTGTTAGAAAAGCAACATCCAGAGAAAATTCTGTTTTTACAACTACTTAGACTCAATGTGACTAGCTGTATCTCCATAGAATCTACAGTTCCAAAGTCAGCATGTCGCAGTAACCGATGTTCTGAATGAGGACTCTCATCACTTTCGGGGAAATCAGCGTATGTCTGGGACACCTCCACTTTGTCAGACAGAGGATTCTTAAACACTTTGGCAGTGCTTCCATAACAAAAATGTTCGGAGGTGGATTATGGAACTTAAATGGATAGTCCTCCATTACTTGGAAAATCTGACATTTCAGAAATCGTTACTGAGAACTCTACTGGAAAGTTTAAATGTCCGGATCATTTGAGATTACTTGTGTCTTCTAAAGGGAAAAAAGATGTTCAACACTTGGGCACTGCTTCGCAGGCTGAGCGCATCTGCTTTGCAGATCAGGCCCATCAGGTTATTTTTAAAGAAGATCGTAAGAAGTTTCCATGCCTGCCTTAAATCTGTGATCACAACCAAGGGAGCTGTCCGCAACCCACTTCGGGGGGAGAGGACTTAAAGGAATCAGGGATCTCTGGCCTCGAGAAGAGAAAGTATAGAGGAATACAATCAATACCATCTCGGCCAGTGCCTGAAGATTACGTTGAAAAGGAATTACAATTACTCTGTAGCTACCGAGGGAAAGACTGGCCAAGTATGAGAAGGCAAATGTCAGCTTAACAAAAGAAGAAACTTAATACCATCAACAATGGAATGAGCTTGCTGATTAAGTGACATTACAGTATTCAACCAGAGGTGTGGAATTAGGTTTCAGGAATATCGCAGAGAAAATTTCTGCACTAGGAGGAGCTTGGGTCCAATGATTTCATGCAAATCACAGTAATTGAAAAGTAGTATATATTACACAGAAAAATTTAAAACAATAACCTGACCATTTCATATGATGGGAGAAGGTGAAGAGCTACTTGGTTATTAGAAGGCCGAAAGTACTTTTCCTGGATGTAAATGCTCTCTATTTCTTCATGCCAATCTGTGGCCTACCGCTTATGATAACAATCTCATCATTCAGTGTGCAAAACTGAGTTTGGCTTATTTCTAAGATGTATCTTTCCAGCTTTACTCGTGTACACAATGAACAAATCCTCAAAGCTACTTCGTCACTGCAGAATTCTAATAAGGATGATCACTTACTAACACGAATACGGAGACTGACAAGACCTCAGACAGGTATTAAAATTAACGCCCACCAGTGCAATCCCATCAATGTCATTGCAATCCTGTTTGTAAAACGTCAAACCTGTTAAACCACCAGCCGGAGCCTTCTTCTTGGGCACAGTTCCCTTCGTAGTTGTCGTTATCTCTGTCCCACGTGCTGAATTTCATTCTTTGGTGACTTCCCCACCATTGCACCTGAGGGTCAAATTTCACTGCCAGCGAGTCCCCAGCTGTTCCAGAATATTCTCCGATATTCAACTCATAGGAACTCTGGAGGAACAGAGGCAATGTCCATCGTCAGTTGTCACTTGAAAAAGTAGTTTTGTTTAATAAATGAAAGGATTCTAGATTTTTATTTCCCCGGACTTTAGCTTATGTTTTACTTGTTATTTTGTGGCATCACTTATTTGAAAATGTTGGTACCTTTTGATCTCCAACTTTGAAACTTTCGTATTGGGCATAACGGTTATCTTTTTCAAAATCTGCAAGGTCAATTTTTAAAGTGTAGTCTCCTAGAAAACAGCAACAACAAGAAATTGTAGTGTTTTTTTTTTAAACATGCGAGATAACATTGACTTGCTGAGGCTTAAAAATAATGATGGCTGTGTTTTACTTCGACCCACTCCTGAGTCAGTTTTTCAAAGAGTAAACAGTGGCCCCATTGTATTTACATGAAGATTTTATTGTGTATTTTACTTGAGAAAAATCGGGACACAATGATAAAGATAAAACATTTCTACCATATCATAGGTAAAAGCTAGTGCAATTTACTTTGCAAAGAACAACAGAAAATCTATTTAGTTAATAGATTTAAGAAATCTAACAATGAAAGAAAAAACTTTCAAAAAGTTTAAACGTTTTTCCTCTTTTTCTTAATTTTGGCAAGAATGTCGATCTTAACTATAATGACTGAATACTTAGTATCTTCAAGTAATCATCTTTTCCTCATTGTCCTATCATGTGCAAATAACAAGGACTATTAACTTTCTCAGAAACACAACTACTGTCAGGAACATAGAAAGTTATAAACCAAACCAACTGTTAAACAGTTTATGCTCTATCCTCCTACTTTAGTGAACAAAATTTCACGAAGACCTGGAAGAGCAGGTTTGAATTTGGAGTCTCAGACTTCCCCGGGGTTCCAAGAGGAACGTGGAGGCCCCGGACAGAGCCCCCGAGGCCCCGCCCACCGGCCTGGATAAGGTCTGCCTCCCTTCTCATCCCATCCCTGTCTCCGTCACACATAGCAAGGGCTTGTCCACACTTGTGGACTATCCAGACTGCACATCCGAGCTCTGTTTACACCCACAACAAAAGCTGTTCCTTCACCGTCCCTCAGCATAGGGGTACGTACACCGGGAGCACGACCCTCCCACAGGGGGATGGGCGCAGAGGCAGGAACGACCCGGAGACAAGCAAGGCTGTGCGAAGTGCTGGGTTCCCTACCACAGGAGTGAGTCTAGGGTGGGGTGCGGGCTCCTGTTGGCCTTGGGCCTCTGGTCCCACAAACTCCTTCTCCCCCGGATTTCTCTAAAGTGTGTCCCAGGGACGAGCCCCTCTAACCTGAACAAAAGGCAGCGAAGGATATGTGAACCGAGACTGTGCAGTGGGCGGGAGCAGCAGGGCAGGCTGTGAACTCCCCCACAAAAACACGTTGTATTATAGGAGAGATACAAAGGTGGTCTCAGTGTTTTAGGTAGCCACCTAAACATCTCTTGGGTTATGAAGTAAATCACAGTGCAATTTAGACCATTTCTAAAGCACCTTCATTGCAAACACTTCCAGCTGAAATTTGTGTAATGGGGCTAAAGCTATTTTTGGAGGCAAGTGCTTAGCCTTAAGTGTGCTCGTAGATAACCAACGCAGGGAGGAGGGCATTCCCCACCTTGGATGATGTGATGTGTGGTGGTGAGGCCTAGAGCTGATAAATACATTTTTGCTGCCACGGGAAGTAGCTACACTGAACACTAAGCACAAGATGAAAGGGAAGCTGATGTGTTGGCAAAGTGCATCTGGGCAACTAAGCACTCAGTGATCATTCAAAAATAACAAGCATGAATTTTGTGCATTTAGAAGGCACCAAGAGTTACTATAGGTGGTTTTCACAGTTTCGATAAGAAACCAGAGACTTATTCATGTGTGAAAGAAACAGAAGTTGGTATGATAAATGTTATGTACCAATAAAAAAAACACTTAAAAGTAGGATATGTAGGATAAAAGTAGTATGTTAAAATTCAGAGAGCATTAGACACAAGAAAGGACAAACAAAAAAGTATTAGGTTTCTAGGACTATGCATCCTTTCTAAGTTATTACTCCAGTGTCTCAAAAAACCTTACTGACCCTAAATTATAACCCTACTGACTATTATGAATATAAGAGCATGAATTGCTTTCCTTAACTTGGATGGAACCAAGTGAGACCCTTGCTCTTACAGCTAATGCATTGCTAGTGTGGCTTAGCATGCCTTCTTGAGCAATACCATGGCCTTTTATGAAACATTTAGAATCAAGCCTGAGTGGAGCTGCCTACACTCTCACCCTGCAGATGAGGTAAGCAAGACAATGGATTGCAGCAAGAGACATGGAAAGAGAAACATGGAAAATTTGTTATCAAAATAATGATATTTTAGACAACTATTAAACTCTAGTTACAGATAACCATGCAAAAGCATATAGGGGACATTTTACAGATGTCTGCAATTTACCCTGAAATATGTCAAAAACAAAATGAATCGGCAGAAAGATAGATGGATAGATATGGGAAAAACAAATAAAGTTTTAATGAAGAGTACAGGTAGTAGGTTAAAACTTCATTCAGTTTTGCTGTATCTTTGAGATTTTCAAACTAAAATTTGGGTGAGAGATGAAAACAAGGACATTAACGCGGTGTGGTATTTGATTGCAAAAACAGCCCCAATTCCCCCATTTTTCACCTTCCCTTTAGCAACGGGACTTGGTAAGCCCACCCATGAAGTCTCTTTCCTTCCCCCTTACTTCTAATCTGGATCTGTGACTAGCTTTCACCAATAAAAGGTCGAGAAAATGACTCCGTGCCAGTTCTGAGTCAAGAAACTTAGGTAATTCCACCCCCTTCCTTGGAACTCGCCCAAGGCGCAGGCCAGCGAGCTGGAAGACGAGTGATCACGTGGCGCGGAGCTGAATCGCTCCATCTGAGGCCCCAGAAGGGGCAGCCTCTAGCTGCCCAGAAAGCTGATGACAGACCCATGAGCCACCCAGCCAAGATCAGCAGAGCACAGCCCGGATCGGCAAAACCAGCCAGACAACTTGTAACACTGAGAGGAAAAACAAATGGTTGTGATTTTAAGCCACTAAATTTTGAAGTGAGTTGTTATGCAATACTGTGGTGGCAATAGGTTAACTGTACCTCAGGTATATTTTAAGGCACTTAAGACATTGAAGAAAGAATGATTATGACATTATATTTCTTTCCCAGAAATAGAAAATACATACATGAGAGATCCCCCCAGCCCTACCTCAGGTCTAGTCTTCTTTTTCTCTATTCTCAGTTTTAAGCAGCCACATTTTACAAGGGGAATTACTGCCTAAAAGAGACCATTGTCATCTGCAAATTATAGTAGTTGCTGAATTAGCTCTATTGCCTATAACTTAGTGAAGGACATTTTAGTGTTTTTTTTATTGCATTTCCAATGAATTTGGTATTAGGCAAATCTTACCTTGTGTGGTTAAGAAGTGAAGATTTTTATTACCCAGCCAATATTCACCATCCTTTTGGACAAAATCCCCAAAGCCATTTTCGTAGTCATTCCAGCCTCTAAAAAATGTAAAGTGAAAGCTGACTTGAGCACAATCCAAGCAGACCTTTGCAGTACCCGAGGCGCCCACCCCGCCTCAGTGCTGCCCCCACACCCAGTTTCCCTGGATTTGTTAATGCCCTTTCAGTTATTCTGACTTAGAGACAGTGAGAGCCTGTCTAGTGAGCAGCATTTAGGACAGGATGTGAGGGTTTACTTATTATAAAGCCTACACTTTCTACTCCAAACACATCCTTACGTCATCATTAGCGCACCTGTTGAAGTTCTCGCTGCCGTCAGACCGTCTCTGGATCACAGTCCATCCCCCTCCATCAGACATGTCACAATAAACGGGGAACTCTGCCGGGCTCTGGAGAGGCCTGATTTTGTAAAACCCGCTGCTCTTATGCCCGTCGTTGAAAATCTCTGAGCAATCTGTTGGTAAAACAAGGTAACGTAATGTTTATCATGTCTTTTTTTAAAGGTTTTATTTATTTATTTTTAGAGAGGGAAGGGGGGGAGATAAGGAGAGAGAAACATCAATGTGTGGTTGCTGGAGGTCATGGCCTGCAACCCAGGCATGTACCCTGACTGGGAATCGAACCTGCGACACTTTGGTTCACAGTCCATGCTCAATCCACTGAGCTACACCAGCCAGGGCGTCATGTCTTTCTCCCAAATGCACACATGAGGGAGATAATCAGCTTTTTTAAAGTTGCAGCTTGTACACCTTCCAGTGGACATAGGCAAAATCTTTTCTTTTCCTATCTGACTCGGGGATGTGGTCATGGGGGCGGGGGAGGGAGTAAAATAGGGATCCGGTTTCTCACTTTTAATTTTTGTAGAAAACAACTTTAAAAATTATATGTTTAGTTAATTACAGTTTATATAAGTGGAACTTACAGATTTGTCAGACAGAATAGCAGAACTTTTCTCTCCTATGAAGCTAAAATGAAAGTAGAAACATAACTCCAAACAAATAATAAGGGTTATCTTGACGTGGAGCATTCCAAATCACTCAGAACATCTGGACATGAACTCAGAACAGCGATCTCCTTGTTAGATTCTTACAATCTCCCAGTCTCACCAGATCTTTTTTACTAAACCACTGAAATTTTGAATAGCCCATGTATTCTTAGATGCTTTTGCTAAAAACTGAGTGTTTCTGCTATCCTTTTTCTCCCAGCATTCCTCTTTGACATGGTATTTCTTTGGAAGCAAACACAGCTACCAGTTTGTCATCAAAAAGTCATATCTGCATCTTCAACCACCAGGGTGAGATAAGTCAATACCGTTGGGTCTCCCAGGGGCAGATCCGTGCAGACACAGAGAATAGGGCAGGTGTGGGCTGCGCAGTGTTTGGATGCCCAGGGGGCTGTGCGCCAGGGTGGCCGATGTTGGCCGTTACACAGAGATGGTTTCAAGGAGACTCATTCACTGGCTTTTCAATAAAAATACTTTCAATATATAATATGACATTACAAACTTTCATGTTTTGCCCTTGTCATCTCGTTAATTACCTATCTTTTAAAATGTTTTTCTTTTTCTTGATAGGATAGTTTCATTCTTTCAGCATATTTTTAAGTTCTTTCTTCATTTTCATTGTTTTGATGCCAAATCATCTACAACTCTGTTTTGTTGCTGACAAAATATACGCCACTTTAAACAGATTAAATAGGCAATAGGAATAACAAGAGGAAAAAAAACAAAGACAGTTACCGATTTTCCAAAGCCCTCATCCAGTGGAGAACAATAACATACTACTGCTTTAGTAAGATGATGAGCTTTGCAATGATTTAAGCTTTATCGCATACTTATTCCTGAGATTCAGAAGCCCCCGTGGTCTCTATACTTCTGAATTATTTTTTTTCTATTAAACAAAAAGTAAAACAATAGGAAAATGATTACCTAAAATTAGTTCAATTTTGTTCAAAAGTTTACATCTTGTGCTCAAATATATTGCAGGCCACTTTTCATTCAAGTAGGCAGATTTTAACTTTCCTTGTTAAGAAAAGAGGCTTTTTGCTTACTCTTATCCTTTTACCAAAATGCTGAATAGTAAAGGCTCTTAAGGTTCAGACTGTTTTCTAGGCAAATATGGAAATAATTAGCTATAACGTTTGCCTCTGGAAAACTTTGTGAATGTGGAGTTTTCAGCCAACATTTCAAATTTGTTTTTATTTTATGTCAGATCTGAGTTTGTTTGTGTTTTTTTTTTTAATTTTCTTCTTCCCAGTGGAAAATGTCAAACACAACTTAACATCCAGAGGAAAGTTTTCAAGAGGGGAAAATAAAACAAAACAAAGCAGAAAACTCACCCAACTTGCAACTCAAATAAGCACCTGGCAAAGAAGTTAAGGAGCCAGCCTTGGGGACATGGGACTTACCTTGCCATTGCAGGAAGTTCTCACAATGTATTAGCTAGATATTTAAAGCTATAATTTTCAAAATGTTTTGGCCCAGTCAACTCCCTGGAAAATAGTCAGGAGAAGGGCAGGGGTAAAGAGCTCTGTGTTCGTGGGTGTTTTTAAAAAAGGATTTTTGAATCCTTACATAATACTAGAGTGAAGCCAAGACTCCCTGCCCCATTGACAAACACAGCATTAAATTGGGTGAGGCAGATACTTTCTTTGATCACGCAGAAAACAAACTATGTTGGGAGTCTGAATGTTTAAGCTTTTCATAAAGTGACATGACGACCTGCCAAGAGGGCTTTTTCCTCTTGTCTTAGAATGGAGGCTGAGCTTAAAGCTGAGAACCAGAGGCAGGGAGCACTCGCCATTCTAAACTCAAAGAAAGGCTGGCAAGAGGTCAGCCGCCCCCTCCACCCTCCACGGGGCATGTTGGGAAGGCCAGGCCTGGCCCTCCCACTGCCACTCTCAACCCCCAGGTGACATAAAAAGGAAAGGTAAGAGGGGAACCTCTTACGGTTCCCTGGAGAGTGCAGTATTCTGATAGGGTGGGGTGAGTGGGCTCTCTCTTCTGAAAACTGGGAGCCCAGGAAATACGGTCGTCTCTCCTTACCCCAGGTTTTGCTTTACATTGTTTTATAATAGTTACCTACGGTTCAGTGTGGTCTGAAAATATTAAATGGAAAATTCAACAAAGAAGCAACTCCTAAGTTTTAAATTGTGTGCCATTCTCAGTGGTGTGGTGGAATCTCGTGAGTCCTGCTCCACCCAGCCTGGGGTGGTAACTCATCCCTTTGACCAGGTCCCCACAGTGTACACGCTCCCCACCCATTAGGCACACCGGCTGTCTCGGTATCAGCACTGCAGTGCTCGTGTTCATCATCCTCATTTTACCGATCATGACCCCAGAGCTTGAATAGTGGTGTTGGTCACTTGCATATGCCAAAGAGGAGCCATAAACTGCTTCCTGAAGTGAAGAGGTAAGCGTGCACAGGGAAAAACATAGTAGACGTAGGGACTGGCACTCTCTGTTGATTCAGGCCTCCCCTGGGCGTCTTGAACGTATTTCCTGAGGATGAGGGGGGACTGCTCTAACAGCACAGCTGACATTCAGTGAGCTAAAGGCTAAACGCTTTGTAATCACGTACATGTCCATAATGGTGCTTTGCCTCATTTCATCTTTACAACAGAGAAACGGGAGTTCACATCATTCCCATTGTGCAGACAAGGAATGTGAGGCACACAGAGGTAAGGGAACTTTCCCAAGACCGCAGCGGGCAAGATGGGCAGCGGGACTTCAGAACCAGGCCTCGGAGTCTGCGCCTTCACCACTGCCCAGAGTGTGAGGGGCCGTCTCGTGGGGCCTGGAGCTCCCGTACTAAGGGACTCAGTGGAGCCAGGGGTCCTGCTGGCTGAACCGATGTGACGCCACAGGCTGTTGTGAATGTCACCAATTAAGGTGAATTTAGTTACTAGAATCTTTTAACTTAGGTACATAATTCAATAGCACACAAAAGCTTTAAGAAGATGCATTTAATTATATATTATATAAAAATCACGTAGTTTGCACATTGCACAAATTCTTAGGTTATATGTAATTAAGTGTTTTCTACCATGAGATGAATTAGAATGCAGAAAATAATTTAATAATAATATAGTAACTTGTTAATAAGAACAAAAAATTTATGTTTCTATAGATCATATACATGAATATTTTTAAAATTCAAGGATACCAAAACATAAATTTTGGTGTGAGCAAGTTCTTATATATTTCATATAATATTATATATAACTATATGTGTGTTATAATATATTATCTATTTTATTAGAATTTGTGTTATTACATATTTTATTTATGAAGTATTTGCCTTTGGCATGCTCTCTAATACTATCCCTATGTGCTGGAAAATAAAGTATAATTGAACTGTATTTGTATTTTATAACTTATTCCTTCTTCTCCTCCTTCATTCTTATACCATATATAAAATTAAACATGGATCTACTGAATTCAGGATTTTGTAGCTGTTGTATCTAAAAACAGTCATCTGGAATGCCTGTTTTCTATTGTTCTATGTGTTATAATGTTATGAGAAATATACAGGACATAATGGTTTGTCTGGATTCCATCCATATCACTCTTATACCCAATTCCTATTTATGCAGTCAGTCCTGCTCTGACCTTGGCATTCTAATTTCTTAGTGACTGATATCTTGCCATACTCCCTGGTGACCTCTTGTTCCCTAAAGTCCACTTCCAGCACTCGCAACACAGGGACCGGGTTTTTAGCTCTTAAACATGATTGATAGCACAGTCCCAGTAATAAACATCCAATTGCCTGCCTCCTGCTATTATCTGACACTTGAATCTGTGTTGACAACCTGCTCAGACTGTGTCTGAATAGATACCGTGATCTTGAACTTGGTCTGGAATTTGGAATAATGGTACTTCTTCTGCATCCATCAATTCCTTGTCCTTGGGGTCAGTGTTGTGCCTAGCTTTGGATTCATATACCTGCATGCTCATCCCTAGAATAACCAGCCTGTTGCCTTTCTCTCAAGTTGCCATTCAAATAACTACCTTGTTATACCCTGTGAGTCTATTGGCAGTGTTTGTACTCTCTTTCGCCTGATCTGTTCCACCAATTAAACTTTAAAAATTGAACATTTCCTATATGCCAGTCACCATGTTAGATGCTGAAAATACAAGCAACTGGATAGTTCAGCAGAGGGGATTATCTTGTTATTCCTATCTCAACATGCAAATTTGCTATCATGGATGAATGTGAGGATCTACTATGTTCCAGGCACTCTGATAGGCAATAGGGAGGAAAGAATGCATTGAACTTCATCCCAGACCTTACAATGTACCCAGATAATTGGCCGAGACAAACCCACAAACAGAGACGTTATAATTCATCATGGCAGAAGCTGGACAGGACATAGAAACACAGCACTTTGCTGGCATAATTATTATTTCTGACAACTGTTGGTTTACTTTGAAAGATAGAGGAAACCAGGTGGCTAGTTTTCTACAGGTAATAATATGTTCAGTGCTATGTAAACATGTGACAGTTGAAGATTATTTAGTGTCTTGGGGGAAACACTGGCCTCATCAAAGAAAAATCACCAAGCTATGAAATACACAGATAAAATAACTTTTTTATTTTCCTAAATAATTCTCATTCTTTCTCCTTCTCTAACCTTTCATTTTATTACCTTATTTTATTACCCTGAGGCAGGTCAGAGTTGCAGAAGGAAAAACTGTATAAACGTGACAAGAAACAATATGTAAATAAAAACAAAGCTCAATTGTAAAATTTCACCAATATCATCTGCCATTTGCACACTGCTATTTAAACAATCTATTGTAATGATCTCTTATTAAACTAATAGGAATTCTCAGATATTGAGCATTGATATTAAATATCCCCTGCAGAGCTAGCAGAGGAAAAGGGTAAAATATATTTGAAGATAGTTGAATATGGTATAATGCTTCATGCTGCCTGTTACTGGAGTATAAAAAGGTCTTTAGCAAAAGCTGAAGTAATCAATGATTAGCACCATCATTGCATATGGATGCATACTATTAGTTATTGAAACACTAAAGAAAAATAGATTCTGACCTGCATATTGCCTCTTGCCTCCAAGGTCAATGATACTGTTGTCCTCTCCTTTATCCAGCAGCTGGATTTCCTTCTCATGCAAAAGCTGTGCGATCTTGACCTGTTGCTGCTTGACCCGGGTCTCAAGCACATGCACCTGGGCTCTGAGACGCACCTGCTCCTGGAGACAGTTCTCGAGAGCCTGCAAAGCAATGTGCGTCTTGTTTTCATGGAAAATAAGTGATCCTAGTGAGATGGATAAATGAATGACTCAATTTTGTTCCCAACTCCCATTTCAGAATATTATTCCAACCAGGAAGTAGTTTGAACATTCTAATACTATTTGTTATCTGAAGGATAAGAAAGCATAGCTTATGCTAATGTGCTTGAACTACAAAAACGGTATAACACGATCGAAGTGATTATGCTAAGATTTCAGAGTTGCTGTCTCATTTGACCCTCATAACAATTCCATAAGGCAGGATTGGGCTCAGCCCTGATGAGACAGTTTGCTCAAAAGTTCGCAGCGGGTAAGAGAAGTCAGGGTTTATATTCAGCTCAGCGTTCCTGTTCTCAGTCTCCGTATGACACTAAGTGCTTTCTCACCAGTAAAACAAACAAGGCTCTTGAATGAGCTTTTGGTATTTGTATGTTTTAAAACTATAATTGAACGCTACCTTAGACATCGGGTCACCTTCATAAAAAAGGCTTAGTTTGGACTCTCATATTCTTTAATATCGCACCCATTTACCTGTGGCTGAAAATTGTACTGGATTCACTTTAACTTTTTGCTTATTTATTGTTTTGTCCTCAATCAGCTTCAGAAGGGAGGGGAGGAGACTGAGTCTTAAAGTTAACTCATTCACCTTCTCTAAAAAGGCAAATAACCCAAGCATATTGCACATAAGAGAGCCGAGCAGCCCCTTTCTAAAGCTGCACCTGACTGGGCAAACCCTCCGGAGGTAAAGCGAGGGTGGTGGGTGAACTGGGAAGGAGGATCGCAGGGCCATGTCTGCTGGGAAGAGGCACCGAGGCCAGGAAGCTGCAGTAAAGGTCCTGAGTTCTCGGTGCTGGGAGAGCTTCTGGGGGAGCAGGAAAAAAGGATGAAAGACGAACCTTTGCCATTTTACCTTCACATCTCTATTTGCAGCTCAGGTCACGACCTTGTGTGGTATGCCCACATGTTCACTTCTGAGAAATTATCAGCGTTATTGTGTAAGTGCTTCACACTGCTTTTATGTACACTATTTCCTAAACTAGGCACTTGGTTATAGTCAGAAGTATTTCCCAATTTATAGTTGTTTAACTTCCTGTCCCTACCTTTATGTACTACCCCTGTATTTATTATTCCATAAATACGAGGACCTACTGTGTCCCGGGCCCTCTGCTAGACAGTGGGAACAGCACAATTAGAGATCCCGTTTGGGACAAGAGAAAGAGGCACACTGCTTTACCTTGAAGGACTGTAGTGTCCATACAGAAGTTTGGCCTCACAGCTGAAAGTCATACAACAAGAGAATGGAGACGCCGTGGCAGAGGCCACCTCCCGTCTCCTGGTCCAAGTCACTGACTCCTCTCCTAGCTCTTTCTCTAGAACTCTCTCTTATCTGCTCTGGGATTATCCCCTGGGTCACACCTGTCTAAAAATGAACAGCAAAGACATTTGACGGTGCTTGGGATCCTGTGTTGCTTCCTAATAGTGGGAAATAGGTTGTGACCTTATTAAATACAGTGCACTATGCAATTTAAAAATAACGGAAGGGGTTACGGGGCAGGTGTGTTCGATCTGTCCGAGACTGGATATGCAGTGTCTGTAAGCTTGTTTAAAAGTCAGTAGTTCTCCTTCTCTCAGAACTTTGAGTAAATGAGCATTTTTACCTTTTTACACATGAATTCATTGTAATTGCCTTCAAATAATCTGTTTAATTTGTGCTAATAGCATTCAATAGTGGAAAGCTCAAGGTCCATTTTAATGAATGGTTTTAAAGTTCTCATGTTATGTAGCCACCCAAATAACCCCAGTAAATTTAAAAAAGATTTTACTTATTTGTTGTGAATACTGATTTTTACTTTAAAAAAGTTGAAAGCCCTTGGCAAATGCCTACTATGTGATGGGTGCTGCCACAAACATTCTGCGCCGCCTCCCCCCACCACCCCGACCCCAGTCTTAGTTAGGTTCTTTCAGTGCGACAACTTACTATAGATTTTCTGTAGAATAACACAAAATTCAGGTCAAAGCAGGCATCACAAATACAACAAAAGCTTTTGCAATGAGCTTACCCAGCTTTCCCTGCCCATTGCCAGAGTTATGGTAACAAGGATGAAATTGAACATCTTCACCATTTTCCCCATTGAAAAACTGCAGGAACAAAAAGAATTTCATAAACTTATTGCCTGTGAAGTTTTTGATGATGCTAGAGTTAGGGTCAGACTCAAGGGCATCCAGGAGGTCGGACGAAGTTCCAGGTGGTCTGAGAGTCACCAAGGAAATTCTTCTGGATTTTCCCTGGCTTCCCCTACAGCAAGCGACTGATGCTGTCACTGTTACCTTCAATAGAATCAAACCTGTCCAGTGGCCAAAATCAAGGAGGGACTGGGATCTTTGGGTGGTCTGAATTGCTGCTTGCACAATGGTGCTGAAAAGACACAGGGTCTATAAACACACGTGGTCCAGGTTTTGGCAGAGCTGCTTCCTAGGTGTGTGGCCTCAGGCAATTTATGGAAAGGCTCCCTCTCTCTAAAATGGAAATCCTCCCTGGCTGGTGTGGCTCAGTGGGCTGAGTGCAGGCTGTGAACCAAAGGGTTGCCAGTTCGATTCCCAGTCAGGGCACATGCCTGGGTTGCAGGCCAGGGCCCTAGTGGGGCCCACGTGAGAGGCAACCACACATTGATGTTTCTCTCCCTCTCTTTCTCCCTCCCATCCCCTCTGTCTAAAAATAAATAAATAAAATCTTTTAAAAAATAAAATAGAAATCCTAATTCCTACTTTGTAGCAATGTGGCAATTTTCATGTAATACTTTTAGATACCACGGCATATGATAAGGACTAAATGAATTGTAACTCATTTTGTATATGGCAAATAGCTTATATTTTTAAAAGAAGAAAGAAAAAAGTCACAACAAGTAATGTGATGATATACATTGTTTTTCTTAACGTTTTAATATTTAGGCAAAAAACAAGATAATATAAAAATTTCAAGTACTATTTAAAGTTGTGGAGGAAAACTCATTTTACCACTTCTAAAGATTTTTTTTAAATCCATCGTAAGGTCATCACTCTTGATGAAAAATTTCATTCATCCTCAGAATACCTTCTGTGCGCTGCCGGTGGGGAGTTTTCATAAGGAGCCTAGCAGGACAGAAACATCTGCACAATGTTCAAAAAAATTTTTAAACCTACAATTTCTGCTAAAAAAAAGAAACTGGAATCACCTGAATTATGTGTTAGCCTATTTTTATTCTTAAAGAACCTATGACGACTTGGTTGTTCTAATGTCTCTCTTTTTCAATTTTTATGTAATCAGAGAAATGGTTCCTGCTGTCCATTAGCATTTCTTCGGGAGCTTTTAAAAATTGTCCATGCCGAGGGACTGAATCAAGTACCTAAAGGTGGCAATCAGGCCTTGGAATTTTTTAGACTCCCCTCTGATTGCTGTGTTCAGCACAGATTGGGAAGCAATCACTTAAGGTCTTAATAGACAATTTTTTATCTATTTTAATAAAGTAGGTAGTTCTTAGTCATCCTGGGGAAACAAAACATTACAGAATGGGAGAGGCATCACTTACATTCAGTCACATATAGTGTGCCTGGCCGTTTTGAGAAATATTGTAAAATATAATGTGAATTTTTAGAATATGTGGAATTCGTGCATTACAGATAGTAAAAAAGAGTCTGCTAGGTATAACTATAATTTTACTTCACACATTATTATGTCTGGCTGACATTTTTACACCTACCTACTTAGAACTATGCTACGCATTTATAACATCTTATTTAATCCTCAAATAACTGTACAAGGTGAGTACTATTATCCTTATCATACAAATGAATTATAGATCAGGGAGGTTAAGTTACTTCCGTAAGCTCACACAGCTGGTGTATGGAAGACAAAGCACTTGAACTTTCCACCTTGAGGACTAACTCCCCAACTTGTAGTCCACTTGGCCTTTCTCGCTCTCTCTCTCTCTCTCTCTCTCTCTCTCTCTCTCTCTCTCTCTATATATATATATATATATATACATACACACACACACACACACACACACAGGATAGGGCAAAAGTAGATTTAGATTTGTGAATATGCAAAACAGTTTATTCTTGTATTGTTATTCATTAGTTATTGTATCATTTCCCGTGCAAACAACCGTAAACCCACCTTTGCCCCATCCCGTATTTCCCAGCTATCTCTAGGGGGGCAGGTTGCAGAGAGGCCTAAAGGCCCTCCTACGTGGCCTTCCCCACGGAACATCCCTCTCCCTCCTGAACGTGGCTGCGACACATTTGCTCCTGGGTCACAAGTTTCTCCAGAGGAACCTTCGGTTCACTTGGCAGGAGAAGAGCCGGCTGCACGGAAGCCGAAGCCGTCCTAGGGCAGGGCAGCATCGGCCAGCGCGCCCTGATCAACTGCTCAGCGCTTCGCTACGTGCTGCGAGAGGAAACACGCAGGGCTCCCTCAGCAAGGCGACGTTTTGAGAAATAAATAGAAATAAATATTAAAATGGAAATTAAAGATAATATGGATGAAGTATACATGAAACCATGTGTAATTAAATATAAAAAAACACGAAGCACTCCCAGACCACCCCTCAAGACAAAATTAATTACTTCCTGCACTGTGATCACACACCGTGTTTGCGGACCAGGGTAGCACTGACTCACTCAGTAAACAGCGTCCGCACGCCTGCTGTGTTCCGGGCACTGGGCCAGGCGAAGGGGTTCTCATTCAGTCAGCTTTCCACGTGTCCTCTCCGACTACTGCTCCCCCTATCCGTGCTATTTTGCTTAGAGTAAGATTTTTTTCAATTTATATTTTATTTATTGTTTTGAGAAAGAGAGAGAGAGAGATACTGATTTCTTGTCCTACTTCTTTATGCATTCATTGGTTCCTTCTTGCATGTGCCCCGACCAGCGATCGAACCCACAACCTTCAAGCGTGCGAAGGATGCTCCAGCCAACTGAGTTACCCAGTCAGGCCCAGGAGTAAGACTGTTGAAGGCAAGGACCACCCCTCGCTAATTGTTGTGGCTGACTCAGATAGAAGTTGACTTGTTGCTTCTGCAGAAAATATTGCCCAGGAGGGAGAATCTTTCTCAGAGGCAAAAATGGGATTTCCTTGCCTTAACAGTACAGTCTGTTCACAGTGATATGCTTCTGTATGCTTATTTTGGTCAAGGGGAAAACAATGGGCTAAGTGTGTTTGGGAAAGTAAGTGTTAATCCAGCTTTTATGAATTTATTTTTTCTTTCTCACAAAACCCTACTCCAGGGCCCCTTTAAGATTCCTGAGCCTCTTTCCTTAGTGCCTCATTGTTCCTTTCTTCACATGTTAGGTTGAACTGTAAGAAATGGCATATGTTTGGCCTTGGCTGATGTGGCTCAGTGGTTTGAGCACTGGCCTGCAAACCGAAGGGTCCCCGGTTCGTTTTCTAGCCAGGGGACGTGCCTGGGTTGCAGGCCATGTCCCCAGTTGGAAGAATGTGAGAGGCAACCACACATTGATGTTTCTCTCCCTCTTTCTCCCTCCCTTCCCCTCTATCTAAAAATAAATAAATAAAAATCCTTTTTTAAAAAAAAGCTATTTAAGAAAAAGAAATGGCATATGTTTGAACATTCTGACCTACAAAATTAGCACTTTCATATGATTCAAATTAGTACCTATTGGTTTGATGGAAAGAAAACGCTTGAAATCATTGTAGCCTTTTTGCCCAAAGACGTAGGCTAAAAATAAAACATTTTCATTACTTAATGAGAGAAAACAATTCTGTTAACAGCCTGTTTTTATATGAATGTTGCTTCCATGTTCATACATTAATACACATAAATTGAAATATGTTTAAAAATCGCTCACACGTAGTCAACATGCAAAATCTCATAGTTCTGCCGTAAGCTAGTCCTCCAGGTGTCTATTGAAAAATTACAGCCTTTAGAAAAATTATGTTCTTGTAGCTACGTCTGAGCTGGGCTCATGCATAAGTGACAGTGTGTATTGACAGCGCTCTGGGAGATACTGGGAAAGCGTATAACATGTATACCTATTGCTCTACCTTAGATTTGGTGTCAAATAAAGGGCCAAAGAAATGCTTTAGTAGGTCTCTGTATCTTGGTGTCCTCAAATTCCCATGTCATTGCCATTAAAATAATCAAATCTGATCTTTCCCAGAGAAGGGAGGCAGCCTCTAGTCTTCAGACCCTTAAACGGTAAGGCATGTCAAAATGTCATATGTATGTTAATCGTCATTATGCTCATTTGACCATCATTAGAATAATTCCTGAGGATATCTTAAGTCCTCTGAAATTCCACGGTGCCCTCATTTCTAATTCTAGATGTTTTCTACAATATTGAAGAAATGTTTAGGTATTAAGAAACTTGCTTAGAAAATCTGGTTTTCATCATTCATCAGAGTAAACCATTATTATTCTGCAAATCTGGCTTGTGGTAATGTTATATCAGATTATTTAGTTCTTTGCTATGTGATTAGTTGTATGTTTTTTTACAATGTTTTTGCTTTGGGCTGTTTCAAAACTTTTAATTACTGTAAAATAGTTTTCAATTGGCTATTCTTTGATATACTGGATTATTTGATATAAATTACTCTAGGTCTATAAAGTCTAATTTCTTCCCCACTAAAATTTTTTTAAGTTAGTTGATTATTGTGGATTAAATCTAAAAGCAAAAATATTAAGTTTGGAACTTGAAAGTTTCATAGTTAATATGTAACTTTTACAAGCACAATGATAAAAGTACATTAGTAGCATGTAAAATTTTTAAAAAATGATATATATTTAAGTGAGCTATTATGAAAGAATACAAGATAAAAGAAAGAAAAAGTTACTGAAGAAAGCATGTTTAATAAGTTAGCATTCACAAATGGACTGTGACCTTAATGTAAGACACTTAGTTACAAATTTACCCATGAACACAGTCTTAGAGATTTTTACATGCTGTTTTCTTCCAACTTTTTTCTCTGTTTGAAAATGGAAAATAACGTTATCTTTGTTTTTTATATCAAGAATGTATACTCAATGAAAGCCTTAAAAAGCGAAATGAGTTTGATCACCAAAAATGGAAATAAAAATACTTCTGAAGCTTTTACATCTGAAGTGGAAACTATAATGTGGTCCATTATTTTCCATGTTGTACAAATGAAACTTCAGATCTTATTATTTACATCAAATTCCCAGCCAATTCATTCAAAATATACTGGGAAGAAGAAGGAGATCTCAGAATTCAAAACCTCTTTCCCCAGCAGCAGAAGCAGACTTTTCCCGCATCAACCTGACCTCTCTCGATAGCTGAGAGCTGTTTATTGAGTTCCGCTGAAAATCGTACCTGTGAAATAGATGGACATTACTACAGTTGTGTCAAGAGTGAAGAGGTGATAAATACCTTGCCTAAAGTCAGAAACACGGCTCAGGCTGGGTCCAGACACTCGGCCCGCCGGGATCCTTTAACTGCTCCAAATTTGTCATTGTTTCCCTATTATTTGACTAGAAATAGGGGAAATATTGATTCTGGCTTTAATCCAGAAACAAATATGTGAGGAAATCAGTTTAACTGGAAGGAAAACTGAAAGAGGAGAATCAAGGACAAACCCAATACTCTGATTTTTTTCCCTCCTATTTGGCATAAATTTTTAAGAAAGATCCATAAATAGATCTTTACAAAAATACATCTCTGGTTTTTAACCTCTTATTGTGCTCATTCAGAGAATTTTTGTACTTTGATTAACTTCAGTAGTGCTCACTTAAAGCTTACATAAAACCAAAGTTCAGTTGAAGCTTTGCTTTAAAGTACTACTGATGATAAAATTTTACCTATAAAGAATTAAAATACAGTACAACTACAATATACAGAGAAGCTAAATTTAGTTATTACAGTGGGACAAGTTAATAATCGCCCAGATGAAATGGTCGGTTTATTTGATCTTTAAGAAAAGCTAAAGGGTTCCCTGAGGCACAAAACTGCAATTTCTCCATAGGCATCAATTACCCTCGGAAAGAGGTGTTCCTTTTTAAAAGCATTTTACAGGATGTTCTCGTGTGTAAGAGGTGACTTGTTAGCTCCAGTAATTACGTTGCATCACAGTTCGGACTGCAAATCCAGGTTAAACATTTCTTTTCTCCTGCTGATGTAACTCAGGCTGTTGTTTGCTGTTTGCCCCACGACCCCCATTTCCCAACCCGGATTCTGGTGACACGCTGAACTTGTGCGTTCTTTCTGCTCTTTGTTGTTTTCTGGACTCGAGTCCTGCCGGTGTCTGGCCTTCCCGGCAAACACTTTCCTGCCGTTCACTCGGGAAATCTGAAGTTTATTAGAAAAGGTAATCCTGATGACTTACTGGAAAGAACAAGTTAGGTCAAAATGATTTACACACACACAGGAGAAGGGGGTATTGTATATCCATAATTGTAGTGAATTCAAGAGGCTGACATTACATTTCAAAAGCACGGGTTTGGCTGATTCCATAACTACCTCTGTGATACAATGAAATATTTTGAAATACAAACCTAGTGTCCCTTTTGTGTCCCTTGTGTCCCTTTTGTCTTCTCCCCCTTGAAGCCTTTTATGGGCGCTGAGCTCACTTCCTCAGAGGGAGGACGACAATAACAGCGACAGTGACGAACGCTTGTGGCGCACTTCTTACACGCCAGGCACCGCAAACACACTAAGCAATTCAGCCACGACGGCTCTATACGTATGTAGTACTAGTACCTCTGTTTCACAAATGAGGACACTGAGGCACAGGCGTTTGAGGAAATTGCCCAAGATCACACAGCTAGCAAGAGGTGGCCAGGATTCGAAGGGAGTTTGGCTCAGAACCTGTGCTCCTCGCCATTAAAAAGAGACAGTCTGTCTATCAGGGACTTGGCCAAGACCATTGCCTCTGGGGGAACATGGAAAAAAAACTAATTGAGGGCAGAAGAAATGCCAATGTTCTGCAGAAGCATGCCAGACGCTGTACTTAATGGAAAGGATATTCTTCCTTTAGTCCATGACTGCTCTGGCAAAACACGGCGGAAGACCGCCATCAGAAAAGGTCAAATCTGTGACCTTGTGTGACTGTAGCAAAGCTGTGAAATGAGGATGAGACCTGATGTCACTGGCTGAATGAAGTACGAGAGAGGAATGATACAAGGGGAGTAGGTCAGGTTCAGGCTTTGAGGAGACGGACCAGGAACATAGGAGTTGGGACCCATACTTCACACTCCAGTCTCCTAAAGGGCCTTCACTGAACAGAATGGGGAGCTCAGGAAGGCTTCCATCTTACCTTAGCTTGTCTAGAAATTTTATGCATTTCTAAATGCATTTTATGCATTTAACCTAAGAGTGATTAGTTTCTGGAGAACCAACTTAGAGTTAATAGCTTCTCGGGGGATGATAAAACAGAAAATTTAGGAAGAGAGAATTGCTTGGTAAGGTAAGCCATGTAGTCATTGGCCAGAAGACTTCCTCATGGTGGGCGAAACCGCCCCGAAGAGCAAATCGGGTGAAAAAGGAGTTATGGTGAAGAAAGAACATGAATAAAGGACCTTGGATAGTCTCGGGGGCCTTTGTTTTTCAAAGTAAAGTAATTAAATATGCTTTCCTGTGGCCCCAAAGTAATTCTGTTGGACAACACGTTCAGCTGCACCAAGCTCAGGTCGCTCGGGCTCCCCGACGGGGTTAGGTGAGCACAGACGAGTTCTCTTCTTCTTCTGATGGAAGCACCGTATTCACAGGCCCCCTCGACTGATACATCGGTTGTGCACGATGGTCCTATGGACGCAGAGGGTGTCTCTGGACTCTGTATCGTGTCTCCTAGACTGAACACCTGCCCGTTTCCTGATGTCTCGCCCAGTCCCAGTGGGAAGCTTTAATTCCAGTCTCTCCATCCCCAGTCCACTCAAGCCCACGCAAGCCCGCAGCAGCAAACACGTGTGTTCTCAACGCCCTCAGGAACTAGACTCTGAGGACTGGCCTCTCACCCTACATTGCATTCTGCCAGCACACGGCTGTGTGCACACGGCTATTCTGACGGCTGTGTTGTCCTTCATCGACTCGCAGTGAGGAGACTTACAAAATCTGTGCTCTGAATACAACGATGACATTTTAAACTTGAAATGTAGTGCACCTTCTATTAAAATATTTAGAATGAAGCATAGGGTGGGGCAATGGTTGGTTTATAGCTGCTCGTATGGAAAGACAATGCAATAATTGATAATGGCACAAAAATAAACTCTGTTTCAGGTCCTCACAACTGCAAACTTACTTTTGCCCCATTCTGTGTTGTGTCAAGGAAAGAGGTCATTAAAAATAGTCTTTGTTCCAGGCAACTTAACAGAGTCTACTCAGGTGGGGGTAATAAAATTTTTTCCTAAAGGGTTGATTTGGATTTCAACTCAGACAAAGTCCTTGATCTTGTCCTACCTCTAACTTCTCTCTTGCTTCATAATAAAGAAATTTCTATCTCTGCAGTCAGTAAAGTAATGGGTGCTGGTGATACAGCTCCACCCACTACACAGAGAACCATTTATAGGATTATATAGATAAATTTTGCCTTTTATTGGAAAATTTTATTAGCTTCCATTTCAGATTATAACCTGGGCTTTACTCTTGCATCATAAAAGCTCATTTCTTGGTGTCACCCACCAAGAAAAAGAAAAGTTTTCTCTCAAGGATAAATATGGTTCTGCCCCGAGCGAAACAGAAAATTGTTACCAAAAATTTCTTGTTTAATATGGGGTGTTGGCCACACATTTTATCTGTTTTCTCTCCCCTATAAAATGACAGAGCCCTCAAAATGTATGGCTTCCGGTTCCACAAAAACCTGCATACTCCCTTGTGTATTAGTTAAGATAAAATAAAATGCTTATTCTCTCCTCTTCTTTTTAGAGGTTTCCCACCTGAGGAATGAATGAAGAAAATGAGATGAAGTCAGTATAGCTAAGATAATTTAAAATGGAGTCTGTATAGTCAAGCTGACAAAACTGGGTCAGAGCCAATGGGCTGATGCAGCAGAAATAGATTTTATTGTACTTGAACTAACCTGAGAACTTGAGCGTTTGAGCTTTTCAGCTGTACATCAATGCCAGGAGATACAGAGAAAACACATAGATAGCCCTCCGAAGAACTTAGGAAAGACTCTTCATGCATCCAGACCCCTGGACATCTGGAAGATGACCATCTCAGACCAATCCAGAGACTAAGCGTGCAGGACCGATTCTTCTCAAGAAGGTACTTTTTACTGTAAGAACGCTCAGCGTTTCCCTTTTCTTCAGAACAACCTGGCTATGGCCTGGTAGTGCTTATGGTTTACAAATCCTGAGCCCCGTGAATAAAGCCTTGTTATTTATTTCTAGACAATATCTTCTCACTTTTTGTGCTTAGTCAGCACTCCTGCCTGAATTTGTTTCTCCTGGAATTTAACTAAGTCTAAATTGGTTTCTTAACAGAGCAAAGTGCAAAAGATGTTTTCTTACTCAATTTTTTCCTCTGCGAAGAATAAAAAGAGATCTGGCCAAGGATTGTTTATTTTTCTTTCTGTGTGTATGCAAGGACTTCAGAATTGCATATGTTTTATGCTTCCGAATAATACCATCTTTTTTATTAAAAAAGAATCTCCCCCATAAGATCACATCATTAAAAGCAAAACAGCTGAGACCAAGCAAATGTTACATTCTAATAGAAAACAGATTTTTACACTTAACACATGAAGAAGAAATTCAGCTACATTGTGTAAAAATATGTGGAGGAAGAAGCAGACAAGAGCACATGCTAAGTAAAACCACATTGTAAAATACGCCCTCAGATGTAAGTAAGGGAGGTGGGCGGTAACACAAGATGTCTGCTGTCACTGCAGCCCTCGCTGTGACTTCTCTGCTCTCTTTAATTTAAAGTTTGTTGTAGATCTTTCTTCTTCAGAAAGCTAAATCCAATCTCCATGTGTACCTTTTCTCTGGTTTTTAGATTTTTTAAGATGTTATCTCATCGTAAAACATTATCCAACTAATTGGAAAATACATGATGATTCATACTTGTATGACCACATCTGAAAATAGAATCCCCAGAGTTGTTTGCTATCTGACAAATGATAGAACGTATAATTAAGGCCACTATTTATTCCTTTGTCCAGTTCAGAATCTTGGCATTATCCAACATCACTTCTCCCCACCATCCGTCACTTTCTTCACGAAGAAGTCCTGCTGATTCCCCCTCCTGAACGCCATCCCCGCTTCCTCAGCTTCATTGTCCCAGCCTCAATGCAGTCACCTTTATATATGTCCTCACCTTGGCATAATCTATTGGTACCTCCTAGAGGATCAATCTACTTCCAGTTTCTAACCCTCTCAAACCATCTCCTGGGCAGTAAAAGAAAAAAAAAGAAGTTATCTTTACAAAAACAAATGCAACCACATCCCTTCTCTACCCAAGATGGCTTGGTGACCCTCTATAATCCTACAAGATAAAATCCAACATCTCTCATGCAGTGATCTAGCCAAGTGTCCAGCAGTAGTCACGTAGCCCCTACAGTTAAAGCCTTCAGGACCCAGCCATCCTGGCATGGTGTGAATGCTCTGAAATCCATGCTAAAATCTGAGTCTGGGAATGGAGGCTGAAAACTTACAGGCCCAAGTCAGTATTGGCACAGAGTCCTGTAAGCTTAATAAATGTAAACATTTATATATCATGTACTGCAGGCCAGGAACTATCAGAACACTTTCTATGTTTTCATTCATTTAATCCTCGTAGCAGCCCTTTGAGACACACCTTATTTTTATCCCTAGTTCGCCAATGAGATAACTGAGATTTAAAGAGGGCAAGCAACTTGCCCAAGGTCACATAGGCCAGGATCTGGCTCGAAGGAGTGTGGCTCTAGAAACACACTCTCACCAGCTTGCTACAGTGCTTCACTAGCTGTACATGGAGGCAGGGGGGTCACCCAACTGTACAGCAAGATTACAGCCTGTGCAGGGATCTGTGCTAATCAGAGGCAGAGAGTGGCAGTCTGAGCCCGTGGTGGCTGAGGGCAACCTAAACCTGGAGCGTAACATTGTAAGGAGAATCCCTATCTTCACACCTCCCAGCACCCTACAACTCCCCCACCCAACACTCTCTCTCTCTCTCTCTCTCTCTCTCTCTCTCTCTCTCTCTCTCTCTCTCTCCGCCCCCCCCCCCGCCCCCAGTACGAGAAGCTTCTCAGAGACCAGCTGTGAAATCATTGCTGTTTGCAGAGGGTAATGATGGCCCCAGGTCATGTGAAAATGTTTTTAAAAATGACAAATTGAGGGAATATAACAAAGAGAAAAAAAGGCGGGGCACCTATCTAGAAAATCAGACAAAAGTCTCCACTCTTCTCTCCACTATAAGTTTGTACTAAAGACTGGCCCCTACGAACTGAGTTAGCCATCCCCCGCTCCATGCTGAAATAACAAGGGAAGACATGTCAGGAAAATGGAAATGTTTCTGGTAATATCTACTAATCGGGACAGTAAACAGTCTCATGCAATTAATTTTAGCAACCAAAGAAGACACAAGTTTCTTAAATCTCCGTGCTGAGGAAATGGGTCACACTCATTAGTGGAGCGAAGAGAGAACATCGTTTATCTAAATAGTGGGCCTGGCTGGGCTAGGCTGGGAGGGGGACCGAGGGAACAAAGTTGTTCTGCTCATGAAGAATCAGCGAAGAATTTGGAGTTTCCGTAAGTAAGCCAAGAGGAAGCGTGTGAAAAATTGTAGTGAATGAGATAAGAATGAAGAGTAGATCGTGAAGAAAGAGTCCACCGGATGACAGTGAGTGGACAAGAAACAGTCAGTGAGAAGTCCCAGGCATCTTTAAGAAACACTGGTGTCAAATACTCAGTTTTAAGATGTTTGTTGCAGTGTGATTTCCTTTTGCTTTTCTATCTTCCACTGTTAACGTCAAAGCTACCACACAGAGGTGCCTTGTGTCCATGGTATTTGGACAAGGTAAAGGGGAAGAGATCATGTTCGGTCTTGGGAATGATGTGGGATAAGGAGAAATAAAAATTTCAGCAGAAGTAGAAAATAATAGCTCCAAGGACCCTAGATGTCAGCAAGTGAGGTTAGGACTCCTGCTGCATTTGTGATGGAGATCTGGTTACCCGACAGCTCCCAGGGCTTGGGAACACTCAGGTAGTTGATGTTTGGATTATGTGAGTAAAGTGGGTCTATTTTTTATGCCACAAAGTTACATGTGAAAGCTAAATGTAACTGTTGTTTTTCTAATTGGATTTCAAGGCTATATTCTCTATGGGCTCGGAGAGACCCGATCTCCCTGGGCTCAGTATCATAATGAATTTAGTGTCTCTCCATTCTGGGACTGCATTTCACTTCCCAGGCTGTGGTGGGTGAGGTTTGCACAGCACCACTGTACCCATCTATTCCTGCTGCAGCTCCGGGCTCTGTGAGCTCCCCTCAGTCGCCACCCCACACAGCTGATGCCTTTCCTTTCAGGGATGCAGGGAAAAGCGTCGAGGTCTATTGCCTTCCCGTCAGTTCTTCCTCTTTCCACCCAGGCAAATTGTGAGGAGTGGGGGCTGCTCTGATTTTCTTCTTTTATGACTTGATTTTAAAAATCGTTTGTTTCTGTTTATTTTTGGCTGTGACCATCCTTTACAGAGGCAATGTATGTCTACAGTTAGTCTGAATGGGGGAAAACAAAATGTATATGAAAATGGTACAAACTAATACCTTCAAATATTGTCCGGTTATATTTGCTCTATATCCCTCCTTTCATATTAGCTCAATATACTCCTTGTAAAACCACCATCCTGTAAAGTAACAATACTGCATTTTCTTCCATTGCTAATTTCTTCTTGGATTTATGTATCTTTAAATAAAAATTTAAAGTGGTCAGTGCATTAGGGGTCAGCAAACACTGGCCCATGGGTTAAATTGAGCCCACTGCCTATTTCAATAATTTTAAATGATTGAAGATGATTAACATTTTGTGACGTGTAAAAACCATATAAAACTTAAATGTGTCCCAAAGTAACGTTTTATTGAAACACAGCCACACTCATTCATTACGTTGTCTGCCTGCTTCCATTCTGCAACCACACAGCTCAGTAGTTGGGACAGAGGCTGTATGGCACCCAATGCCTAAAACATTTAATAACTGATGTTTCACAGAAGTTTGTCAACCCCTGCTCTACACCATGCTGGTGCACCTATTGTCAAGATTTTACTTTTTTCCTTACGTAGATTGGACTGTCCGCCCTGCCATCTGATATCCCAGTTTTTAAACTCGGAAATTATTTGGTGCCCTTCTACCTTCTGATAGAGAAAAAGCATTCTGACCTCTCTTTCCCGGAGAGTCTGAGTCTTTCTGTTACGCACCTCTTGCTGATTCTCCCTGACCTGAAAATCTTTCTTACTGGAGAATTGCAGTGTGGGAAACCTCTTTATGGTAAAAGCACAAAAAATACAGCAGACAAGGATGCAGCTTCCCTCCGTAACACAGTGGAGCTAATCTGGACCGATGGAACCCAGATCAGGATGGACACCACTTCGCTCGCCCACGCTGATTTGCATGCAGATACCACGTCGGGGTGTCACCTGCACATCTCCTTATTCATGTGAGAAAAGACACTTTTATGGCTCAGAGTCCATCTTTTATAAAGTCACTCCGGATTATCCCTTATAACTGTGGCTATAGTTGAATTATATCCCATATAATTCTATTTGCAATAACGGGGTTTTTACAATAAATTTTCATTACCTTTCTAGTATTTTTATATGAATGAGAAAACAAAATCTATATCAGCCATATTTCTGTACCTAGTTACCTGATATCTCTGTTTAATTAACAATCCACATCCAGTTATATTTGATACTTTTCTGCTGCAGGGGTGGTGGAAAGCTTAGCAAGAGATGCATATTATCTTCTTTGTACTTTTTACTGTTATCCACATCCCTTTGTTTAAACCCGCCAACTTGGCATGTCCTGGGAAGCAAGCATTCCACACAGGACTATGCTATTCCAGCTCTGATCAGGTTTACAATGAGCAGAGGAGATGAGGTAAAAACACGTAGACCCCCAAGAATATACACAAGAAAAATACAGGAAGACGTATGCAGTAGTTATAACTCTACAGAAGTAAAACCATGTAAAAATTGATGAAATGCCAATGTGAATGGAATTGTCAGAATCAGAGGGTTACATTTATTGGTGAGTGATTGTTTTGAAGGGAAAGAGTAACTTGGTTATGAAGGAAAGGGCAGTTCAGACTGGTATGAACATTAACATTCTATGTTGAGAGCAGCAGCTGGTTTCTTTGAATCTGGTCATAAGCGAACTAGGCGGTAATGAGAGATGTCATGGTAATTAGATGTGAAGGTAAGAAGAGCCTTAGAACATTACTTATGCATCTGGATTTGATATAATTAGCTGATATAATTACATATAGTAATTAATTGATTTAATTATTTATAAGCTCAGGTTTTTGAGCAAGAGGTACATAAGAAAAATCATAATTAATGTTTTTTTTCAAGGCAAAGACTAGATCAATGTTTCTTAATTGGGAGTGAGTCTGCGCTCACCCCTCATCGCACCCCGCTCTGACGGGGTCAGCAGACATTGTTAGTTGTCAAACTAGGTGGCGGGGTGCCTACAAGCATCTGGTGGGAAGAGGCCAGGGATGCTGCTAAGCACACTGCATTGCACGGAACAGTCCCCCAAACAAAGAGCCATCCAGCCCCAAATGCAGCTGTACCAAGACTGAGAAACTCCGGGCTAGCTTAAAGCAGAGAAGTAAAGGGCTTGAATTTAAGCAAAAGGTCTAAGAACTAGGTCAGAGGCCTCTACATAGTCCCTTGTGTGACATGACCAATCTCTTCCTTCATCGTTACCCACAGAGATAATATGAAGAGTAAAGATAAAATCAGTTAGATTCAATTGCAGGAATATTCCGAAATTAATTTTACATTGTGTTCTTGTATTCATAATAGACTGTGTTTCTACCATGAATGTGTATGAATCTCAGAAACATAATGTTGAATCACAAAGCAAGTCAAGCAAGAATATACTCAGTATGATACCAGTTACAGTATATAAAGCTTGAAAACCAGCAAAGCTAAACAATATATTTAGTGATATATAGTTATATGAGTGAAATTAAGGAATGATAACATCGGTATCATTCAGGATAGCATTTATGTCTGCAAAGAAGGAAAACAGATTTGAAGAAAAGCACAGGGGCCCTTAAATATATTGATTATGTTCCAATTTTTTAGGTTAAGTAGTGGATTCTTGAATGAAATTATTGTAATTTATAATTTACATGTCATATATTCCCTTGGGTGTATCAAAGACCACATAAGAACAATCAATCATAAAATTCAGTTATTACAGCAGTGTGGATGGCGGCCACTGGTTTCCCCTTGAGTTCTGTCACCACCTGCAGGTTAATACTGGGTATTGCAAAGAACTGTCCTCAAAAACCACATTAATAAACATCAAAGTAAGCGAACTCTTCAAGGCATTTGGAATATAAACAAATACAAAAGGCTGGTTTTCTGCTTCAGCCATGCCTAAAATCCATTTGTGGACAAAGAACAGAGAGAACACATTAAGGAGATAAACCATGTAACACAAAATGTTATATTGTAAGGGCTCCTCTCTTAGTGTCAAAGCAACAAATGACATTTCATTGGGCAACAAATTGACTTCCTTTAGCATCAGGATCCAATGCCTTGACTTCGTTCTTCCTGCCACTGCTACCTGTTCTCCTTGTCTCTCCCTCCTCCTCTGTTCTCCCTGTTTTGTTCTCAACGTTGCCACTAGCCTGAAAGTTAATTAACTACTGCATTACATGAGGGGCCTCTCATGCTCTCCATCTTCATTTCCCCCAGACCTCTGCGCCCCATTTCATCCTACATAGATCCTGGAACGATCAGTATCTTTGAGGCAATATATCAGTATTTTCTCTTAATTCCTAAAGCACTTACTATCTGCTTCATTTATTTGCCATTTTCATATGCTCATACTAAACTGATTCATTTACATAAGGCTTGTTTCCTAAGTTGGGTAACTTTTTGAAAGTCTGGGATAATTTTGTAGGTTTGGGCTTTGTTTTCCTTTGTCCCCTACTAATATCTGTAATGCCCATATTTGAGTTTGCAGACCCCTTTTTAATGTAAAAATGTCTCAGACTCCTCCCTCCACCAAACAAACATAATACTATTTACATTTTTCAGGGTCCATAAATTCAAGAAACATAACCACCATACTGATTTCAGTAATGCTTTTGAATTAATCTGAATTGTTTCAATGATAATAGCTTCTACATGCTTAAAATATATATATATGACCCAAGTTTTGCTACCCCAAAATATACCTTTTAGGATATTGATTTTAGGCTGGTTGTTAAGAAAACAAGATTCAGAGAGAAACTTTGACCTTCCTCCTTACCTACCTGAAGGAATTCAGATAGAAAAACATGCTTAGCCCTGACCCTGTAGCTCATCTGGTCAGAGCACAGTCCCACTACACCAAGGTTGAAGGTTCAATCCCAGGCCAGGGCACACACAAGAGGAAACCAATGAAGGCATGAATGAGTGGAACAACAAATTGACGTTTCTCTCCTTTCCTCTCTCTCTTTCTCTAAAAATAATCAATAAAATTTTTTTAAAGAGGAAAAACCTAATTAAAGCATCATAATATAAACTAAATGTGGTAGACACCCCCATCCCCACCCCCAGAAATCCAGCAAAGCCTGGTTGTTGAACTTCCTCCTGTATACTCGTTTCTGGGTGGCCGGCAAGCATTTACTACATGTTTGCTCTTTCTATCTACCTCTAAGTTGTCTGCTTTCCCTTTGAAATTCTACACCACTGCCTCCCTCTCCTTTGTCCCCAATGGCATATAAATCTCAACGGCCCAATGTTTCCTTGGGTCTCATATTCTTATGCGCCCCCCCATGTATATCCAAATAAATTTTGGACATATTCTTTTGTTCATCTGTCAATTTATTAAATTTATTAGCCCAATGAAGGATTTAAAAGATAGGAGGAAAAATGATTTTTTGCACATCCCCCCATATAAAACAAAATGGTTATGATTTTGATAATGACAGCTAATATTTTGAAATCTTATCATATGCTAGTACTTTTTCCCAGGCATTTTCTTAGTTAATCTAAAAATCTCTCCAAGGAGTCAGTACAACTCAGATTAAGCCTGGGCTCCATCACTTGGAGTCAAGAGCCTTGGGGATTTATTTAACTTCTCATTTGTAAAATGAAACGAATGCACACTCAGTCCCTTCAGGATAGTCGTGAGATTAAGAAAATCACAACAGGTGAAATGCTTAATCCCGCCTTATACAAAATAAATACCACTTTAAAAAATCCCTCCAAGCTAGGCATTATTATTACTACCCCCCGCCCCGCCCATTTTACAGGCGGGGCAATAGAGGCTCTGAGAGGATAAGCAACTTGCCCAAGACTTTAGAGCTACTACTGAGTGATGGAACTAGAAGGGCCCAAGCCACGCTGAACAGAAAACACACACTCACTAGTCACTCTGAGTTCCCACAGCACTTCGTTGTCTTACAAAACAGAATTTATTTACATCATAGCCTGTTTCTCCATCATTCACTAAAACATATGCTCTTCAAGAGCAATGTTTTTGTTACCTAAGTAATCAGCAATGTGAGACACACGGAAAGTACTAAAAAATGTATGACAAAAAAAGTGTCAAAGACCATTGCACCGAGACTGAACCTGGATACAGTTGCAAATTACCGCAGGCTGGAGCTTCGTTCACCTGAATTATGCATTGAGATCGAGTTCTATTAATTGATTTTGTGAAGTTTGTTGTTGGAACCCTGATGTCCATTCTTCAGCCCTCCTTTTTTGCTTGAAACAAAAAATCCACGATTACAAACTTCATAAATGGAATGCCCTTGCATTCAAGTAAAATTGACTAGTTTTTTCCGGTAGGCACACTGAAAGCCTTAATTGTCCCTCTGTCGCATTTTTTGGTTTGTTTTACGAACCTGTCAATTTACTAACCTTAAAAAAGGCTGCTGCTGAAAGAAAAGTGTAAATTAAAAGAATTCAGTGTAGTTGTAGAGAAAATGTCTCGATACTACATTCTGGTGTAAATCATCTGGTTCTTCTAAAATAAAAGTAGGACATTAATCGGAGGTGGCGTTGATTATTTACATTTATAATTCTCCCACTAATGATATGGCTTCCGACCAGGGAACTCCCGTGGATGTAAAACTAGAACTAGCCTGTGAGGGCCCTTTTGTTTCCAACTCTTCGTGACCGGGATGTGGGTGGACAGGGACTACAAGCGCGATCCCGGACTTTCGTCTTTTCTTCTCCATCCGGCACCATCCGGAGCTAACACCCCCACGGAAAGCAGGAATGCGCCCCCGCTCTATCTCCAGCTGCCCAGGGTGGCCTGTCCACTTCCGCAGGCCTTGAGCTCATCTACACACCAGCCGAGAGGCGCACAGCATGCTGGGATTTGTTTCTTCTCCCACTTTGTGGACCAGCGGACGCTCCAAACCCGGTCCACTGGCATTCTGGGACATGTAGTTTCTGGTTATTCTTTGGCGTAATCGGCCACCCAGGAGCCAGGGGTGGTACCCAGACTCCGGCTGGTCACGTGACTGCAGTCCTGCGCGTGGATCGCACTGCGGCTCGCGTCCCGGCGAGTTCTCGCCTGCGCGCGGCCGTTGCCGCGGAGACGACGCATGTCTCCCGGGGCGCGTAGCCCCTTCTGCAGTCCCCCCTCCCCTTTTCTCCCACCACAATGAGATCCTAAGATGGCGGTGGCTGCGGCGGTTGGCGCCGACTGGCTGAGTTAGGAAAGGCGGCCATTGGGCCCGCGGCAGCCAGGGAACTTGCGGACTGTCCCTGCTGCGGTCTCCGGGGGAGGAACACGGTCGGTGGCGGGTTGTGGGGTCTGACCGTTACTCCGCTCTTGGCAGGAGCGGCTGCTTCGTTTACAGGTATTGCGTGCGCGTCCCCAGCCCTTGGCAACCGAGGGCTGCGCGGCGCCAGGGGCGGGAGATCAACCGCTTTGGGAGTCTAGCCCCGGGAGGCCTGGCTTCGGGCCCAGGCCTCGCTGTGGGCTCCTGGGTCTTCTCCCTGCCTACTTCAGGCGGTCCGCCCCTCGTCCGGACCGACCGACGCCATCTCGGGGTGAGCATCTAGGGACGCGTTAGCGACGGTGGAGCCCCCTTCTTGCCTCCCCGCCCCTTTCTTTTTCCGGCCCAGGGCTGGAGGCCGCCCTGCGTCCCGGGTGCCTAGGAATGTTCCTCGAGTGGAGGAAGAGGAGCCGGGCTGTGGTTTAGTTCCCAGAGTCAGGGGGTCTAGTTCTCCAAAGCAAGGGGCCTCCGTGGCCCTAGTCTCCGTCATTGCGTCCCCTCCCACCCCATCCTCAAGTTTTATTGTGGGGTCTCAATCCAGAATTCGGGGTGGAAAAGGGCGGGGAAGAAACGACGCTGCTTTCGGGGTGGGCTGTGAGCAGCGCGATTTCTGCTGTCGCGGTTGTTTGTAGAGCAGAAGGGTTGCGGGGGGCGTTTCTGACTTTGGCTGGCTAAGAGGTGCTTCATTCTTGCGAAGGGGTGTTAACTTACTACCTCCCCCCGTCATTGCTCTGCATCTCCCACCTTTTCTGCAGGTCCAGGTAGGATGGGGAAAACTAAACGCCAAATGCGACTTGGGAAACGTTGCTTGCTTTGCAAAAACGGGTGTTTGGGGATTACGTGGTAGCTAGGCCCGGGTAGGGAGGCGGGTCCTCCAAACTTTTCCTCCCGCGGCCCACTGCTCAGGAGCGCGCCTTGTCTGAAAAACACATTTTTATTTATTGACTTTTTTTGGACGAGTTTGAGGTCTGTGTCGCCTGTCTTACGGGTGGTAGGTCGTGTTTTGGCGCTGGAAGGAGCCGGGCTTTCTGGGCGCCCCCACCACCCCTGCCCCATAGCTGTTTTCCAGACTCCGCCTCCTGGTATTCTCGGGTTACTGGAGTGGGTGTTGTAGAGCTGGGGTGCACCTGCTTCTTTCTTTCCCTAGCACCTTCACGGTGAGAGCCACTGGAAGCCGTGAAACTACTGAGTTTCTGAACTGAAGGCCAACCTTGTGTTTTTACAACGATAAGGGTATTTTTAATGAAATAGGTAGCATTTAAATAAACCTCTTTTTTCCTCATCGGGTAGAGTTCTGGAATAGTTTGAATTATTGGAAATGAATGACTTCATCAATCTGAAGAGTGAACTTGGCATGGATCTTTACGTGATAATTGGGTTTAGCCTCTTTTTATTATATTCCAAAGTAGATAGTAAGGCAGCACATTATTGTTTGGAGGATTTAAACATATATGTACACCACATTGTCGTCTGAAAGGGTTAAAGTAAATTAAGTCTAAGATACTGATAAATTGAATTTTTCTTTTCTATTGACTTAATATGTTTTAGGTATAAATATAGTATTTGTTATTCTCTGCTTCATATTGTAAAGAATTTAATAAAGTCTTTTTTTCTTAAAAGCAGAAAACAACTTTGAAGTGTGAAGCAGAAAAAGAGCTGTTTCTGTGCTGCAAAAACTAGTTTCCAAGCAGGTAATTTGACATCATTATGTATGTTACTGTCCTTCGAATTATAGCTGAAGAAGACTTGAAGGTGGAGACAGCTAACAAAATACCAGTGCATGCCCTGGATGGTGTGGCTCAGTTGGTCAGAGCGTCATCCCCCATGCACAGAAAAGTCACGGGTTTGATTCCCGGCCAGGGCACATACCTAGGCTGTGGGCCGTGTCTGTGGTTGGGTGTGTGCTGGAGGCAACGGACCCCTGTTTCTCTCACATTGATGTCTATCTTTTCTCTCTCTCTCTCTCCCTCCCCTTCCCCCCACCTCCCTCCCTCCCTCCCTCCCTCTCTCTCTCTCGCTCTCTCTCTCTCTCTCTCTCTCTCTCTCTCTCTCTGGAATCAATAAATATATCTTGGGTGAGGACTAAAAAGATAAGGAACTATAAATACCAGGGCATGGTGGAGGGCCCTCTCTGCCTGGTAGACAGACAGTCCGGGTTTGCGGGCCCGTGTGCCTGCCCTCCCGCATTCCACTGCAGTCTGACCTCATGCTTCTGTTTGGAGGAGCCCTGTCCCTTCTAACTATTGAAATGTGGAATAGTTTGTGTAACACCTTTGAAATGTCTTTCTTCTCATGGAATTTCTTCAGACCGTTTGAGTTTGAATTTGTCCTAGAATAGATATTTGGATAGCCAAATCCATTTGTTCTTAAGTAATCTCTTTCACATTTACTATTAATTACTTTTATTTTTTATTCACAAGCTATTTTTTGAGCTTGTTATATATACTATTGACTAAAGTTTTAAATTTTTTTTCTTTTAGCTGTTTAAAATTATTTTAAATGTTAGTTTCTGTGCATAGTACATTATCCAGTACTGGTTATGTAGAGATACTCTCTGAGCAGTGGAAGAAAGTCTGTTTAACCTCACTGAGGGAAAGTTAAGTTTGCCAGGGACAATTTAGAAATTAAATGACTAACATGAGGATTAGAAGAAAGTTTTGTTAAGAAAGTTTTAGAAATAATTGCTCTTCTAGGAAAAATCTGAGTCCATATTTAATTCAGATAAAATTTGAAGACAGCTCATTTTCCAAATTTGTTTAGTATGTTCTTGCTTTCTGGGAAAGCAGCCAGCTAGATCTTCCGTTTCTTTATGGAATGAGATGACCCTCGTGAGAAAGTACAGATTGACAGTGGATTTATATCTTAGATTATAATTTTCAGTGGTATTTTTTAATTAGAAGACTGTAACACAATAGGATAAGAAAAATGGAACTCAGGAAGGGTCAAATGTGAGTGAGTGCATTACAGTTCTTACCACTGAAGTGTATAGATAGTAGGAGTTTGGTAGAATAAAAAGAATTGTAAAGTCAGGTATAAAGTAAAATAATTTCCCTTTTAACACAGGGAAGATGGATAAGATGAAACAAAAACATATGGCTGTTGAGCCAATTCATGTGAGAAGAACTTGGTTTTCTTGATAGGGGATTTGGCTATTTGTTTATGAAAGGGCAGGTTTATTTGAGATGTGGAAAAACATACAAAGTTTTTGGAATTATCATTCTAGGAAATTAAGTGAGAGGCAAATAAGGGGTACATAGCAGTGCATTCATCTTAACAAATTTAATTGAGTGCCTTCATGTGCTACCTAATGACTAAAGTACTGGAGATTTGGCAGTGAGCAAATCAGACCCAGTTCCTTACCTCATGGAGTGAATTTACATTTTGAAAATGTGTGTGTGTGTGTGTGTGTGTGTGTGTGTATACAGTATAGTATACCATGCTAATGGACACAGGCTGTGCCATTTTATAACTGTTTGCCCACTGCTTCACGGATTGGGGATAGAAGCAGAGACAAACAGTTGAGTTGACAGAATAGGCCAATAGGTGAGGAAGTTAAGGATGCTAACACGAGGCGTTTTGGGAATGGCCTACTTGGGTTGTGTCTAGAAAGCCAGGATGAGTGGAATTCTGGAGAGAGAAGTGACAGGGCCAAGAGCCAATGAGAGGGAGAAGTAAAATATAAAAACTTAGGGTAAGAAAGAGGGATTTTGGAAGTTCAGGACCTTGAACAAATTACCAGTTCAGAGTGAAAACAATATTGGCATAGAGAAGATGAGATGGACATTGGAACTGAGGCCAGTCTTAGGAAAATCATTGCTCACGTTCAGGTCATGAGAGCAGGGCATGCAGTGCAGAGTGAAACCATGAGCTACTTGTAAGCTCAAGATTCTCTTGTGGGGGACACAGTGGGAAAGAGTGCCTAAGGTGGGGAGGGTGGTGTTTTTGCTGGCTAATGTGTTCTAAAGAGGAGAGGTAAACAAATAATAAGGGTCTGCAAATGATGTCCTTTCCCCATGAATCTCTGAGCCTAGAAGAGTAGTACTGTTTTAGAAAGAATTTTCAAGGACATAGTGCTTTCAGAGGGATTTGGAATTTTACTGAAGCTGAAGAAGTAGGGGGAATGTTGGGGAACAGGTGGGGAGTGTTTGGGGAGTTGTGTTTGGAGTGGTCCAGTAGAAGTGACGGCAGGTAGAGCCGTCACCAGTGAGAATGGGATGAAGGGGCCTTGATGCTAGGGATTGAAGGAGGAGGGCAGCAGCGTGGCCTGATCTGCCTAGAGAGGTGTATGTAATCCATGGCAAAAAAGTGCCATAGATTTTGGGCATAAATTACAGAGCGGGAGAGGTCTTAGAAGCAGAACTTTGTGTATTGGAAAATTAATTGACTTCAGAATTCTAAGTTGTTTTTGTAGAAAGCAGGGATATGCTAAATTTTATTGGTGTGAAAATGTTCGACATAGAGTAACTGTAAAGGTAGACCTAATGCATACTTGGTACATAGTGAGTTCTAATCAAATGTCTGTTACTTCAAATTAGGTGTTGCACTCTGGTACCCCCCCCCCCCCGCCATATTTTGAGTTTAAAAAAAAGTTATTGATTTGAGGGAGGAGCAGGGAGAGAGAGAAAGAGACATTGATTTGTTGTTTCACTTATTTATGCATTCATTGGTTGCTTTTTGTAGGTGCTCTGACCTGGGATTGAACCCACAACCTTGGTATATTGGGACGATGCTCTAACCAGTTGACTACCCAGCCAGGGTTTGAGTTTTTTTAATTTGAAGAGGATAATTATAGAGATATTTTAAGTTCTAGAAAATTATTGAAATTTTTAGAAAGACTCAGCAAAACTGAAAAAGATTCTATATAATTTTCTGATGCTTAATCATCTTAAGTACAGGGAAGAAATTGAGAAGTTTCTCAAATGAAACTTTGAATCAACAGTACATAATACCAAATACTTAGGCATTTTCTTCTCAGTTTCCATTAAAAGTGCTTAGTTGTCCACTGTGTTAAGATTTATAATAGTGCATGGCATATTTCCTTTTTACCATCAGGGTAAGAACTACCCCAAATAATACAACTTTTAGAAAACTTGTACTGGTGTATAAAGTATCAACTTTGGTTATTTGTGACCCTGAGTAGATTTTTTTAAAACTGTGTTCTACACATTATTTTATTTGGGTATTTCTAAAAACTTGATTTAAAGCAATCAGTTGAGAAGTAAGGTATTTCCAGAGGTGATTATGAGTAATTTAGTGCCATTTGAAAAATACTTGAATTTTAAAGATTTTAGGAAAATAATCTTTTTTCTTTACTTCATTCCTAAATTTCTTTGAATTTCTTCTTTGTCTTATTTCAAAAGTAAATCTTAGTCATAGGTATGTTTGTGGTAATTAATGCTGTTGCAGGTGGCCGCTCTTTGGGTGTCTCTGGGCCACACTGGAAGAAGAGGAGCTGTCTTGGGCCAACATTAAATAGATTGTGACATGTAATCACAAAAGAACTCACTGTTTTAAGTAAATTCACGATTTTGTGTTGGGCCGCATTCACAGCCACCCTGGGCTGCGTGTGGCCACCACGGGCCGCAGATTGGGCACACGCAGAGTGAGGATTCTGCAGCAGGATGTTCGTAGAACGGTCAGTCACTGACAGTAGCTCATAAATTGTCATAGTATTTTTGCATTTCATATCTTTGCAAGATAAGAGAGTGAAATAAGGCTGTCAAAATAGCTAAATGAAACTTTTAAGTAATATTTTCAAGATTGCTTAGTAGGTCACAGGATGCCTGGAAGTGCTTGTTTAAAGTAGAACAGTTTTTACTTTTCCCCGTTAAGCTCCCCATACCATCATTTATCACTGTCACGGGTTTTCCACGGCTTCAGTGTTCCACGTCGTCATCTCTCTAGTACATACACCTGCCTGGCAAAATCTCAGCCTTGGGACGGGGTCAGTGGAGTGTTTACACCAAGGCCGACGAGCGCTGCTGGGGGAAGAGTTCACACTGCAGGTGTGGCGTCGGTGAATGCTCTCCGCTCTCACTTGGGTCCTTGCTGCCGCCAGCCACTCTCTGTTCCCTGCTCCTCTACCGGCAGACACTGCCACCTCTCCTTCTCTCCCGGTCGATGAGCAGTCTCTCTCCTTCCTGGCACTTACGAACTCTTTCAACTTTCTGCCTCAAAATCTGCTACCCAGACTTTCAGGTCCACTTTCTTCTTTCCTTTTGTTTCAAAAAAGAGATGTTTCTCTGCCTGTCTAAAACTAATTTTTCTTGTGCCCTGGATTCCAGTCATTTCCACTTTCTCAGAGACCAACACCATTTTCTCACCACTTTTCTCTTCTGCATCTACAGTATCTCCTCTGTCCTAAGTCATTCCCAGCAAATTTTAAACATACTCAAGATAATTCCCTTTTAACAAAACTTTCTTCATGACCATCACCTGCTTTCCTCCACAGGCTGATTCCCTAAAACAATTCCCTGACGACTTGCTTTACATTCCCCCTCCCATTCGATGGCAGTTGTGGAATTGACCCTCGCCCCCCTGCTGAAATTGCTCTTCCTGAAGAAGGTCATCATCCGGGACCTGTTGCTGAGTTCCAGTGGACACTTCTCAGTACTTTTCTTCCACGACAAAGTAGTGTCTGGCATTTTTACTATATCTTCTGTTTTTATTCTCTTTCCCCATTTCTAGTACATGTTCCTGGCTTCCTTCCGGTCTTTTTGAACCTTCTCAAGTCTTTCCCTCTGTGTGTATCTTAAATACCAGTGTCCTTCAAGGTCCAGTCTTTTTCCTCTTACTCTTCATCTCTCCCTGAACCTTCTTTTGCACTTCAGGTCTGAGTGGGTGACTTGCAGTCTCTCTCCAGCCTAGATTTCACTTCTGAGAGACTAGTATTTGTTTGCTACACAAATTTAATTTGGGTGTACCATAGGTATCTCCAACTCAACATTTCTAAAACGGAACTCATCATTTTTTCTCAACAACAGAAACCTGTTTCTTTTCAAATTACTTTGAATGTATCATCATATACCCAGTTTAAGCTGCAAGTTGTTCTAGGAGTCATCTTTTTATTCTTTCCTCACTGCCTCGTCTCCCTCATCATCCAGTATTAGTCACCAATTCCTACTGATCCTGCTATGGGAATCTTGCTTGTATTGGTCCTCTTGTCTACATACCTAGTATTGTGGTTATTGGAGGTCTTTCTATATAAGTAATAGTTTATAATAATAATTACTGTTTAAGTAATAGTTTATATTAGTATATACTGTCTACAGAATAAAATTTACAAGACAAATCCTATATATTTAATGGTGACTTTGAGGTGGTTATGGAGGTTGGCATGAAGAGAGAAATAACTCGGCTTTATTTTCTACCTTTTATAGGGGAGATACTTTCTTAGAGAGATGAGCTGACTGTTAAAGTTAACATTGAGAATTGATCCACATGCAATTATTTCTTTAGTTTTGTACTAATAATTTCACTCCTGTAGGCCTGTGCCTTTTAAATGCATTTTGTTATTATGTTAAATATTCTACCTCATTGTATGCCAATCACAATATAACAATAGGACAAAGTTGTTTATTTAATAAACTAAATAAATTTTATTTAGGAAGTGGTATTCTTAGAAAGGTTTAGAAATATTTGATCCGTTGTTCCCAAACTAATTTTAATATATTCAAATTGTTTTAGAATCTTATTTTAATATTATTCAGTCACTAGCTTAAAAATAGATCCTTAAAAGCTTTTCATTTTTGAAATGTATCATAGTACATAAAACATTGTCTTTTAAAATACAGTCTGTTTTTCTTTTTTAAGGTTTTTATTTCTTTTTAGAGAGACGGGAAGGGAGGGAGAGGGAGAGAAACGTCAGGCTGCCTCTCTCGCATATGGCCTGATGGTGGGAGGAGTTGGGGGGAGCCTGCAACCCAGGCAGGTGCCCTGACCCGGGAAAGGACCAGCTTTGTGGGATGACGCCCAACCTACTGAGACACGCCGGTCAGGGCTTCACTTACAGTGTTAAAAAATTTAAAGTAAACTGAGTTTATTACTTTACTGATAGGAAAGTGTAATATATTCTGTCTTGAGGGGGAAATTGTTAAGGAAGAGTTTTTACTTCAATAACTTTAAAAATTTTCCATTCTAATTTACATTTTAGGACAGCTTGCTTTTAGTACTTTTAAATGTGGCATTCTTGTACTGCATATGTATTTTTTGAGCTCCTACTTAATATTACAAATTATATGGATTCATCTAGAAAATAATAGTGGCAAAATAGTTTAAATGAATCATTTCAGCTCACTGAACATATCTCTGTATGGGAATCAGTTATTGCAGAAAATTTATAAGACAGGGAAAAGAGGAAAATTAGTCATGTTCCTATCCCTGTAACTAACAATTGCTTGCATGCAAGCATTTTATTGTATTTTCTTAAAATCTGTATGCAGTTTTGCATATTGTTTTTTTCCTCTTTTGATGATGATATGAACCTTCTGATGATAAGAGCAGGCAGTATTGTTCAGCCTTCATAATTACATATTTTGAAGGGTGTTCGGACCCAATAGTATTGAGGCTATTATTTGATACTTAGTTTGTTTTTAATTTATCATAATTATAGTCAAAACATAATTATAGTTTTAGTTCTTGATACAGTATTGCTAAAATGCTTTCCAGAAAGGTTATACAGTTTCTCTTTGCCTTCATGGGGATTTGTCAATATATGTAATTGAGCAAATTTAATAGTCGCTTATTTTAATTTTCAGTTGGACTATATTATTTTTATCATTTTATGTGTACTGATTTTTTTGTAAATTGATCATACTTAATTTGAGGGAGTTTCTTTTAGTCTCTTTTTATTCTTATAGTAAAGATTTTAACTGTATACTTCATATGTATTTCAGGTTTTTTCCCTCAGTTTGTCATTTACTATTTATTTTCAGCTACTTAGGATTCATTTTTATGTGAATAAAATCCATTGAACTTTTTAAATTTTATTTCTACATCCCAAATTAGTAAGATCTGTCCCTTTTAAGTTCATTTTGTTTTGCTTATTTGATTTATTTAATCTTATTAATCTATTTACTGTCTCACTGCTGGAGTATAAGGCAGCCTTGTTCACTTGGAGAGACTTAAACTCTGATGCTGTAAGACCCCCGCTGTTTACTGTGAATTAATCCTTCTCTGTGTCTGCACTGGTATTGGGTATGTACCATCCTTGGAGGAATTGAGAAAATAGTCACTTAAATCATTTTTCTGTGTTTCTTTTTGAGATGAAGAATCTAAGTTAAAGAAAGGCTCTTAAAAGCTCTAAATAAATTGTTTTCAAAATTGTTACCAAATTGTCTCATCAATTGAATAATCCTGCATCACAGAATTCTTGTGAGGATTAAGTGATAAAAGGCACATAAAATATTCAGCATGGTGCTTGGCTTATATATAGTAAATACCAACATACAGATTTAGCTGTAATTAATTTTTTTATTACTTTTTTTTAAATTTTGAATATTCAAGGATTTTCTTTTTAGAAAATCCTATGGTACTAATTTAACCATATAGGCACTCAGTGTAGTAGAATTACCTTGGGACTAGTTTTTTACTCTCCTATGTCTATTGCTTCTCTTACTTTTATATTTTAGACAGTAAAATTTTTTTGTGTGGCTTGTTTATTGTTACTTGTTTTGTTAAATTCCAAGGAGAATTACAGTGGGAGTTTTCATGCAGTTTTATTAAGGCTAAACATTTAGGAAAAATGGTATGTTTTATAACATTTGTTGTCCCACCAGGGAAGATAGTTTGTTTTTCTACTTATTAAAATTTTCTCTTCTGTTGTTTTCTGGAGTTGAATGGTGCTTCCCCACACAGGGCAAATTTTATTCCTAGATATTTCGTTCTTTCTGTCACTAGTGTCAGTGGCATCATTTTTCTCCAGTATATTTTCTGAGAGGTTATTGGTGATCATTTTAAGTTTTGAAGGTTTTATAATGCATATTCTTTAAAAATACCTTCTCTCTTTATAATATTAATGTTTGTTCCTTATTTTTCTGTTCTTTAGAACTTCCAAAGCAATGCTAAATAACTGCCATGTGTCATTCTTGTTTTGGTCTGTATTTTAACCCTTGAGTGGTTATGTGGATGACAGTGGTCGATGACCTCTCACGCACCGTTCTGAAGTGCGGCCGCTGCAGGGTTAATAGGAATGGCCTTCATGTCTTATTTGAAAATCATTGCCTATTGGTTTAAAATGTACTTTTTTCAACTCTGTAGAATTTATTAAAGTAATATATGAGGCCTGTCCCGAAAAAGTCCAGCCATTGTTACTATAACAAATGGTTTGCATGACATTGGTGTAACCTGGCAGCCAAGGCGAGTGAACTGGAATGTGCATGCGTGAACCGTGACCCCTTCACCGTACTAGTCAGTGGGGGTAGTAGATGCCGTTAAGTGAGCATGTGTACCGTGTGGCTGTCACATTCAAAATGACTGAGCCAGTAGAACAACCAATCTGCATCAGATTTCATCTTAAGCTTGAGCATTCCTCTGTAGAAGCTATTGGGATGATTCAGAAGGCCGCAGCTATGGGCAGCTGGTGATTGGCAACTTGGTCATGACAGGGTGCTAGGTCATGCATAACATCACATCACCCAAGTGACTCAGCCCTCCCCACACCCCACATTTGGCGCCCTTCAACTTCTGGCTTTTCCCAAAAACTAAAATCACCTTTGAAGGGAAGAGATTTCAGACCATCAGTGAGAGTCAGGAAAATACGACCTGGCAGCTGATGGTGATGGGGAGAACTGTGTGAGGTCCCAGGTTGCCTACTTTGAAGGGGACTGAGGCGTCATTGTCCTGTGTGCATTGTATCTTGTATCTTGTATATCTTCTTCAATAAATGTCTCTTTTTCATACTACATGGCTGTATACCTTTTAGAGAGACCTCATATGTTCATTGGAAGAAAACACTAGAAAAAAAATATATATACTTATGAAGCAGTGTCAGTATATTTGTACTTGTAAGAGTTTTTAAAATTTGAAGGATTGGATTCTATCAGATCCCTTTTTATTTTGAGATGATAAAATTTAACTTGCTCTGTAATCTCTTAATACATTATTCTGATAGATATCCTAACATTAAACTGTCTATGAGATAAATCCTACTTTGTCATGGATGATAATCCTTTTAACATTGTGCTCTGGTGATGAATGGGATAAGTTAGGATCTTAGAGTAAAAGCACCTGGGATTTATATTCATCCTTGACATTTTCAGCTGAATGACCTTGGCAAAATTACCTAACTCCTTTGATTGTTAGTGTTTGTAAAATGAGAAACCTATTACAACCCTGATGTCTAATAGCCTTTTCTGGCCTTGAATTGTAAAGTTGTCCCACCATCTCCTCTTTCACTCAGCCCCCCTCTCTAACTCCTGCAGTTCCTACCCAGTGGAAATCCGAAGTCCTCCACAGGACATGTAGAAGTCTTATTTTCATGGTACTCTCTGCTCTTAAACCTTTGCTTTTACCATTGCTGCTCCTGCTTCTCATCTCTTTGATCCAGTTAAGAAATTCACTGCCTTCCCTTATTTTCACAAAATCCCCAGCAGTACAATAGGGCAGCAGGCAGCAGTATTTTGAAAGTGTTTTAGCCACTGTATTCTCGACTTTTATCGGCCATTCACCCATCTAGTCCTTCTTCCTGCCTGTGTTCTCATCTTGCTCACCATTACCTTCTTTGTTACTGACACGAAGCCTTTCTCCATGTTCCATGCGGAGCAGTTCTGCCCCCTGAATCTTTGACACAAAACAAATGCCCCGGTCTTTGGGAGGTATTAGTTTCTTTTCTAAGAGCACTTTTGGTTCTAGCTATTAATAACTTTTTCCTCCCTCATGACCTTTTAGGACTTCGTTGAATAAATTAAATAACCTTAAAGCTTGCATGCCGGCATGCATAATGGCTATTCAGAGGTTTTCCTTCCCCTCCCCATCACCCCAGCAGTTGAACTCATGCTAGTCATGATAGGCCTACAACAGCTAAATCAGTGTTCGTGTGTGGTTGGGCAGGGGCTCTTTTTATTTTATGAAATCAGCTTTTCCGAGATTCTTTCATATTGCTAGAGTGTGTTTTTATATGCCTAAAAGGTTAGCTTTTACTTGTTTTACAGAAAATTAATTGTTAAAGCCAGTATGGCCGCAGGAGGAGGTCCTTTTGAAGAAGGCATGAATGATCAGGATTCCCCCAACTGGAGCAATGAGAGTGTTGATGACCGACTCAACAACATGGTATGATGCTTTTACTGGTGGTTTGTCATTGACTGCCAGCAGTTGAAATGCACCTTTCCCGTGACTTAGCTAAGTCTAGTTCACTGAAACTTTGTAAAACAAACACATTTTTTTTGGCTGGTCAAGATATTAAATGATGCTGGGCTATTTGTTATGTTAGTGAAGATATTTTTGTTTGCAGGTGAGAGGGTATCGACTTGAGTTAGCTTAAGCCAAAGAGGAAGTTTTTTTATAAGGATATAAAGCTGTTTTATGGAAAACAACGTAAAGAAATAAGGTTGGGTTTTAGGAAGGGACAGAGAAGGAACTACAGAGTTGTCAAGAATTACGTTTTCACTTCCCTTACTCTCCTTCCGAGTCCCCGAGTAACACAACTGTATCCTCACCAACCAGCTTTCTCTCTTCTCTGGTCCACATGGGGCACTGTAGCTGCCCTTTCTTTCCGAAGTTTTCAGTTACAGCTGCAATTAAATACCAACCAGTGGTCTCTTAGTCACAGTGTGAAGTTTTAAAGTAATGATTTCCCATGTTGGAGTAGATGTGCATCTTGTGTGCAGTCATCTGAGGCCAGACAGGGCGGGGTAGGTAGACCCCGAGGTGGGCAGGCGCACCAACGGGTGGACTGGTGTGAAGGGACAGTCTGTAGTGAAGGGAGTTTTCTTTTAAATTAGAATATGCCAAAGGTTTTTACTAGCGTAAAACTAAAAGATTCTTCTAATCTAGATACTGTGGGAATTCGTAGACTTTTTGTTGAATGAGTTAGGTTATATGGGTGGAACTTAGTAGGTAAAAATGTTTTCTAGTTAAAACATGAAGCATTTTTGTCATCAGATCTTAGGTAACACATTGTCGTCTTTAAGAATAATAAGTTGTATTTATTGCTCACCACATACTAGGCACCGTGCTGGATGGTTTCATGTATGTCATGTTTAGTTGTGTTCTAAAGGTGCCGCTGTTTTAGAGAGTAAGGAACTCGGGCTGTGGGGAGTTCAGTACGTTGCTCAGGGCCATGCAGTGGAGCGTTTCTTCAGAGACAGTCACTGCTTCCGAGCCCAGGCTGATTTCAGGTCTGTTTTCTCATACGTACTGACTTGAAAGGAGGCCGGGAAAGGTATCTGCGATTCACTTCACTATTCAGTTTATAAATAGTAAAGGACCATTTTTAAAAATGTTTTTTTGAAAGTATTTAGACTCACTGTAGAGTTGGAGTTTGGGCATTTGTATCTGATAATGATCTGTAAAAAGGAAAGTAATGTATTTTCTAAAGGACAGCCTATGAAATTTAGACTAGCCATAATGGGAAGATGGATTAGTAATAGTAAATATATTTATGACTATATATTTATGTGAAAAGACTACATATATATGTGAAAAGTGTTTTTGTCATTTCTAAGATGGACCAAATTTTTTTAAGTATACCAAATTATTCTCCTGGTTTGACAGAGACCGTGTTAACTCTTCTTGCCTTTACTGTTTTAAAGGATTGGGGTGGCCAACAGAAGAAGGCAAATAGATCATCAGAAAAGAATAAGAAGAAGTTTGGTGTAGAAAGTGACAAGCGGGTAACCAATGACATTTCTCCGGAGTCGTCACCAGGAGTTGGAAGGCGAAGAACGAAGACTCCGCACACGTTTCCGCACAGCAGATACGTGACCCAGATGTCTGTTCCGGAGCAGGCGGAGCTCGAGAAGCTTAAGCAGCGGATAAACTTCAGTGATTTAGATCAGGTCAGTGAATTGTTTCAAAACTCAGTATATGGCTATGGAAAAGAATTAAAATAGATTAAATAATTTATCTTAAGAATAAAAAGTCAAGCTGTTTATTAGTTTTTTTCTTAGTATCTGTGCATATGGAAAGAATTTTAATCGGTAGTGGTGGTACTATGTTCTTTGAAGGGCAAAAAAGCCTTATTTCTAAACTTGCTAAGGACGAGTCTTTTTGGACTTGGTTACTGTACTGTATGACTAACTTAAATGATTTCATTATGAAACTAAATTTTGCATGTTAGTACTGAATCAGATCGCTATTAAGGAAAAGTTTAGAATACAGTGGAACGTTGGTTTTAGAACTTAATGTGTTCCAGAAAAACTGTTTGAGAAGCGATTTGTTTGAAAACTGAGTCTCCTTTGTTTGTTGCCTGAGAGACATGACTGATCAGACAGGTGTCGGCATGAAAGGGTTGTCAGGTAGAGAATCGACACCCAGAGTTTTGTTAGACAATGGAAACAACTGGATGGAATTGTTTGAGAACCAAGATGTTCAAGAACTGATTTTTGACTGTATTTTTGGCTGGATAAACTTGTTTAGAATAAAACTGTGGTTTGTATTTATATAATCAGTGAAATAAAGTTTAGAAGAGGAAGTAGAAATGATAATGAACTAAAGTTACTGAGCTTTGCTCTTTTTAAAAATTGTGGTAAAATACACATAACATAAACTTAACCATCTCCACCTTTTTTAGTTCAGTTCAGTGACATTGCATACATTCACCTTGTGTGGTACCATCACCACCGCCCAGGTACAGAACCCTCTTCGTCTTGGAAAACTGAAACTCTGCTCCCATTAAACAGCAACTGCTCACTCTCCCCTCCCCGCACCTCCCGACAGTCCCTGTTCTGCTTTCTGTCTCTGAATCTGACTTCTCTTGGGGCTTCGTCTTGTACTAGGTATAACCACTTGTGCCGCGGTGTTGAGGTCAGTGTGAATGAACTTCGTGTATGTTTATCTGTCGGTGACTGGCTTATTTTTCTCAGCATAATGTTCTCAAGGTTCAAACGTGTTGCAGTGTGTGTTAGGATTTCCATTTTTTTTTAAGCTGAATAATATTCCATTTCTTATAAATGATAATGAACTCTTAATATTTTAATATTACATCTGTACTTTACAGAGATAAACAGATTCCCAGATATGCATAAAGGTACATCAGGTCTGGTACGGTGATGGTCGTCTGTCCTTTGGTCATCTGTTTACTAACTATTGAACACACATGCCAAGCACTGAGCCCAGTACTTTTTCATACGGGGCTCCATAGAGACTCATCTTCGTGCTCATATTTGTATTGATTAACATTGATTCACTGGGCCAAAGCCTATATAAAACTCTGAACATGTAAGACTAGTACTGTGAGTTATAAATATGGTCTATATTCCTAGTGTTTTATGTAGACTAATCTTGCTTATAGTCTTCAATTGAATAGTTTGACAAGATTAGGAATAGGTTGTACCAATCAAATTTTGATGTTTTAGTAGAATTTTGTAGATCTGTAGCTGTTTCATATGTTACTGCAAGCTGAATCGGTATCTGATGGTGAAGCTCAGAACGTTGAAATTTCTTTAGAACTGTTGGATGGCTAACGTTTTGTGGATTTGGTTTCTTTTTCCCATGTAGAGAAGCATTGGAAGCGACTCTCAAGGCAGAGCAACAGCCGCTAACAACAAGCGTCAGCTTGGTGAGAACCGCAAGCCCTTCAACTGCTTGCCCATGCAGATCAACACTAACAAGAGCAGAGACGCCGCCCCCAGTCCTCAGAAGAAAGAAGGGACTGGGCCGGCGCAGTGCAAAGAGTTGTTTGCTTCCGCTTTAAGTAACGACCTTTTGCAAAACTGTCAAGTCTCTGAAGAAGATGGGAGAGGAGAGCCTGCCATGGAGAGCAGCCAGATGGTAAAAATTTGTTTCTTTTGCCCTTTGCCTTCACAAACCTCCAAGTATAAAATGTTAACATTTAAAAAATTGTATTAGATTATGCATACAGGAATTTTTGTTAAGCAGAGTTAAAATACTCCTTCATACTTGACAATCTATCAGATTTATTGAAAATAAATTTCCCTTTTTTTTTTTAACCTAAAATGACTATAGAAATGATTACTCAGGTAAATCACTACTGTTTTTCTGCCAGATACTGCCAATTTTAGTACGGGGGGTTGGGAGCAATGTGATTAATAGATTGTAGTAAGAATTTTTTTAAATGGTGACATAATTCTTTTGAAAAGTACTTTCAAAGGTATTTATAATACTTTAAATTTACATATAAATAACATAAGCAAAATTTATATAAATAGTTTGGTGTGCAGTTCTGTAAATAAAAATTTTCAGGTAATGTAAACACTAATTTTGAAATTTTAAAACATAGCAGTAATTGGAGTTGTTAGTGTTGCCGATAGTTTTGATTAAATTCTAAATTTGATTCAGATGTTTTGCATGTATGAATGTACATAGTAATTAGAAGTATTTTGTTATTTTAGCTGAAATTTAAAAACTATTGCTGTTGAATGAATTATGCTCGATTTTACATACTGTTTACTTTCATGCCCTTTTTTAAAAAAAAATCTCCCCAGCAGGTTGTAAGCAGGCTTGTTCAGATTCGTGACTATATTACCAAAGCTAGCTCCATGCGGGAGGATCTTGTAGAGAAAAATGAAAGATCTGCTAATGTCGAGCGCCTTACTCATCTAATAGATCACCTTAAAGAACAGGAAAAGTCATACATGAAAGTTCTCCAAAAGATCCTTGTAAGTTCTGGACCTTTTACATAATGTGTATTGAGTTATTTTTGTAGTTTATTGATGTACATGTACTGTGACATTCTGATGCCACCTCAGACGAGTTGACGTGTTTCCAGAAAACTGTGCCATCCATTATAACATTTTACTGCTCTTTGTAATAGTTGTCTGATTTATACCAGTAAAATAATTCAGGGTAGAGACGAGGAGGAGCAGGATGCTGGAACTACAGACTCAGCTGTGGGGCCTGGTTCCGGAGCCGAGGGCCCATCCCTGACTACAGAGGTGCAGGCTGAGGCCCCAGAGACCCCCATAAGCAGCTTGTTGGTCATTCAGATGCTAGAAATGAAGGCTTAAACTTTTCTGCCATTTTGTAAGATTATATTTTTATAGGCATTCCTTAATGAAAAGCATATTTCAGGGAAGAAACCTCAAATTGCTAATGCTGAATATATTTTTAAACATGGAAGTTTAAAAGTTTTATTAACATTAAAGATAGTTTTAACGGCTGATTTTAAAATCTAATCGTTCTGATCTTCAGCTTACAGAAGCATGGTTTTTCTAGTTTGTTCATTTAGCACAGCTTTAGTCCTTTTGAACAGCATTGGGAAAGTTCAAATTCATCGTGGAGATAAGAGCTGTGAGTGGGGAGAATCAGTGCCTGTCGTGTTGTCCGTTGGAAGTCTCCAGGTTTATTTGCCATTGAGGACTCGTTTGAAGGCTGTTAGGGTTTTTATTTCTCAGGTTAGCCTAAACTGGAGCAAATCAAAAGACTGAAAAATTGAGATGAAAATGGGACAAGGTAGCATTTTCATTGTGATTTATTCACAGTGTGAAAAATACACTAACTTCTGACTCTGCAAAGTGAGGTTATTAAAAGGGAAAGGTGAGAGACCTCCTCAGAATGCCAGGGAACTGAGGCCCACTAGGGAATAGAGCCAAAATACATCTTTTGAAAAATAATCAGGAATTTACAGAATTTTGAGGAAAGATTTGTAAAATAAGCTTCATAGAAATTAGTGTCCTTTGAAACTAGTTGGCTTTTAAGCGTTTTTATTTTAACAGATGCACCTGTACCTGTGCATTAGTAAACTTGAAAACCTGTTACCAGCAAAGCTTTTCTTTATCAGTAAAGCTTTCGTGTTACTGGTAAAGTGTGATGTACATATACTTTTGTTCCTGGGATATGTTCTAAATACCACTCAGCATTGGGAGTTTGAAGGTTTGTTTCCTTTTACTACTGACCTGCGTAGTTTCCCATCTGCCTCCTTTGTCTTTCCTGCCCTTCTTAATTTGAAGAGGCAATTTGAGGTTGGTTTGGTTTGTTTGTTTGTTTGTTTGTTTTCTGCATTTTCATCAGGAGATACTCAGAGACTTGATTGTAACAGTTGCAAAAGGATAGGTTCTACTGTGGGGGAATGGTTTTTCTGTTTATAGTGGTGCTGGGAATAATTTCTTCCTCACATTTCATTCTAGTTTAAGTGGAAGGGTTGGGGGCCCGTGGGGAAAGGAATTCCATTGTGGAGGAGTTGGAAATGATATATTTGGTTACTTATAATTTATCTGTAGTGTTCCCCAAAGAGAATTTTTTTCATAACATAAAATCATATTTTGAAAGTTGATTAATAACACAGCAGCATAAATGTTAAAATGTGCTTCAGCAGTTGTATAACTTTAAAATTGCCTAGGATAAGATAACTGTAATGAGCAGTAGACTAGTGTACAGAAAGGTGTAAAAGTCTTAAGTTTATTGACACTTGGGGAGGGTGGATTGATTTTTTTTTTAATGGACTGGTAAAGTTTTTTTTATTTATGAGTGGCTTGTGTGTTAAACTAGAGTTTGTGTTAAGAAATTAATATGCTACAGTATTTAATAAAGGAGGCATCTTTCAGTCTGGGAGTTTAGCCATGCACTGAGGGCAAACTAGGGAATTGAGCTTCACAAGAACAGGTTTCAGACACTGAGGTTGCTGTGAGTCCAGGAGGGAAAGGTGACAAACTCCTCAGAAAGACAGGGGACTGGGGCCCAGGAGGGAAAGTAGCCAAAAATTTGGGTTTCTCTCAAAGGTGTACATCACCGTATGAACTCGGGAAGTCAGTGAGTGACTCTCTTGTTCATAGTTCCTCTTCTTTATTTGCTTTTCTGTTACTACTGTTACTCTTAAATATATATTATTAATATGGTTAGTTGTACTGTAATTTGCTCTGTTAAAATGCTGTCCTTTAATGTTTTTCTTTTTTCTGCTTGCTATACTTCTCTCCATGTATTTTTTTTTAAGATTTTATTTATTTTATTTTTAGAGAGGGAGAGAGAGAGAGAGAGAGAGAGAGAGAGAGAGAGAGAGAGAGAGAGAGAGAAACACATCAATGTGCGGTTGCTGAGGGCCATGGCCTGCAACCCAGGCATGTGCCCTGACCGGGAATTGAACCTGCAATGCTTTGGTTCACAGCCTGCGCCCAATCCACTGAGCTACGCCAGCCAGGGCTCTCCATGTATTAATTTGGCATTTGTTTTGAATTTGCAGTCACAAAGGACTTGAAACTTGATCCATTTCCCTTTTTTGCTATCGAGAACTCAAAACATAAATAGTTTTTGCTATTGAGAATTCAAGACATAACACAAATATAACAAAACATTTGCCTTGACCATTAGTTGCCTTTTTAAATTAAATATTTTTAAAATTTATCGATTTGAAAGAGAGAGGGAGTGAGACAGAGAAACATCGATTTGTTGTTTCACTTAATTTATGCATTCCTTGCTTGCTTCCTGGATGTGCCCTGATGAGAGAAGGAACCCACAACCTGGGCGTGTGGGGATGATGCTCTGCTCACCTGAGCCACCTGGCCAGGGCCTGTTGCCTTTTGGTTTATAGCTTTGTTCCTGTTGGAAACAAAACTTTTTTTTATAAGAAAAATATTTAATCATTCGACTTTGCTAATGTTTTTGCAGTTTTTTTATCTGATGTTTCCTTTAAATGTTTTTTCTTAACTTTTTATGGTTTATATAAAGGCACTCAGGAAAGGTTTAAAGACAGCAATTTGTGTTCCAGTTAAACTGTGTGAGTAAATGGCATTTCTAAAAGTTCTCATCTCCATTTGGCAAGAATAAAGGATTATTTTAATAACTGAGTATAGATAAGATGGATTTTATATGTTTTATTACTAGCTTATTACCTAGGATTAGTCTTTCTTTTCTGTTAGGTACATGTTTTATATTTTTTGTGTCTAAAAATGGCAAAATTTAACCTCTAGGTTTTTATTCTCCCCCTGGCTCCCACAAAAGTTTGAGGATATAGTTTGAAATCAGCTCTGGTGATGTTACTGTAAAGTTTTAAGCAGAAGGTGCCCCAATTTAACAGAAAAGTAAATAAAGTGGCTGTTTTATTTTTGAAACTGCTGGTGTTGGAGAAGAGAAAGTGAATGTGAAACACAGTAGATACTCTTCGGAACTTGTGCTCTTTAAGTCTTCTGAACAGTGACAGATGGAACTTAATATGCTTAAATTACTAAAGCATAGTATCTGCCAGTTTTTTTCCTGAGACCTTACATTGCTTTATTTACTTAATGGTATCTTTTATCATTACCATCGATCCCCCCATGCCCTGGTCCACCTCCATCCACTCCCTCCCCACTGCAGTTGCCACATGGTTGTCTGAGTCCATGTCCATGAGTTCTTTGTTTTTTTTTCTTTTTTGCTCTACCCCTCCATCCCCCGACCCTCCTAGAGCTGTCAGTCTGCTTACATTTACTCTTAAAAACCTCTTTTTTGTTTCTAAGTTTATTAACATCCTTGTAAATGAACATTTTTCTCTCTTGAACTTGCTTCTTGGAGTTTATTCTGAGTCTCTTTAATTGTTTGATTCTTAGGGCCATCCTAGGATTGTTCTGTCAGTACTTTGCTCATAACATCATTTTTATTTCCTAGGAATGTTCCAAAGTGCCACCATTCTGCTGTGCAGAATGTCATTCTCTCTATACCCCACCTTCACTCTCTCCTTTAACACCCTATCAGAATGTTGTATTCTGTTAGAGGAGTAGGGGGAAACGTTGAGATCTTAACTGAGATTCAGAGCTTAAAGCAGTTTTGTGAGTTGCAGCTTAATAAGTAATGATTAATATTCTCAAGCTGCCTATAAGGGCACAGCCCATTTTATGGAACACTGTATGGGTAGGATGACATTTTGCATCATTTTAAACAAGCCTCTCAAATACTCAAGTCCTCATTGTTTGCCCATGCTCCTCTTTCCCCCTGCACTTAATTCCAGCTCTTAGAGCATTTATAAGCTTTTTAAAATACCATTTACCCTTTTTTTTGCTATTATTTTCATTAGTTCTAGTTATTGAATGTCTAAGTTTGTCTCCCAAATCAGACTACTGCTTCAGAGATTGTAACTTAGACTTCTGACTTTAGAATTATTTAAGTGCATAATTTTGGGGCAGATAGTATGGTGTGAAAAACACTACATTAGGACCTAGGAAGCTGACTTCCCCTGTGATATTATTAGTTCAATCATATCTTTTTCTTCTGTGGGTTTATAATGCCTCATCTTTCACATAAAAAAATGGGAGTTGCATATTATCTGAAGTACTTTTCAGCTTGTAAAGATATACTTGGGCCCAGGCCCATGTGGCTTATTGATTGGAGAGTCATCCCATAAACCTAAGGTTTATGGTCGCAGGTTTGATTCCTGGTCAGGGAGTATGCCTAGGCTGCTGGTTCAGTCCCTGGTCAGGGTGCGTATGAGAGGCAACTGACAGTTCTCTCTCTCTCACATCAATGTTTCTCTCCATCTCTTTTTCCTTCCCTTCCCCTTTCTCTGAAAATCAGTAAGCATGTCCTTGGGTGACTGACGTGGGGAGGGTGTGTGTGTGTGTTTTGGGATCCATGAAGAATTATTGCAGGAACCTCAGGTGAATAGAGAAGACTTAGGGTTTTCTGAAATTGGACTGTTGTCTGTATGTAACTCAGGATTTAGTGCCCAAGTTATTTTTTTAAATCTGTAAACTGAAAATGTGTTTGTTGAAAGTGACTCAAAAGTTTAACATGTATTCAAGGGCAGATGTAGGCCTGGCTTCCTTCTTGATCCCAGTTCCATGCATGCACTATTCTCTTGGTCTGTTCTTACCCCTCGGTACTTTTATCTCCATTTTCTCACCTTCCCTTCCCCTGTATTTGATAGTAGTTCCCACCTACTGCCCTTAGTTCAGTCTTTCTAAGTATTATTCTGAAATGTTATTCTTATGGATGCAAAAGTTATTGTGCAGTAATAAAACCTCACTAATTTTGAAAATTGTTGGGTTTTAGATTAGTGAAAAATCTGAAGGTAATTGTGTTTACTTTAATAAATTATTCTGAATTTATAATTATAGTATCAAAGTTTTACAATGTGACTAACAAGGATTAAAGTTCTTATAAAAACTTTGCTTTTTAAAGGGTAAAAAATGCATAATATTAAATTGTTTAGTAAACTCTTTAAAATTAGATAGCTTTCAGGTTACCTGGAGGTCTGAACTATTTTTGAGAAATGAGAGAATTATAAATTAGGTGGAGCTGTATACATTCTTAAAGGTTATCCTCTTTTTCCCAGGATGACATTTTACCTTACAATTGCGCAGTGTTTCTTCTCCTAATTAATTACTATTGCTACTTTGTTGGAGTGTTTGATATCAGTTTGGTGACATTTCTTTTAGTCCATTGAGATCTGTGCCTGTTGGAGCCTGGTTTTACATTTTACCACTGACATTGATGCAGTTATTTTGGATCAAATCTGAGAAAGTTAGCTATTGATAGTTATCCTTCTTCCTTCAAATTATTTTTTTCGAGATATAAATAGTGTTGAAATAAGCCAGAACTAAAAGATGAATTTTGACAGGAAAAAATGAAATACACATTTCTGAGTTAAATATTTTATGTAAATATTAGGTAAAATCATTAAAGTCTTAAAGTATAAGATTTTTTAAATGGCAAATTAATGATGGAAAATATTATGCTATGTATTTCAGGTGTAATTTATTTAAGTTTGTCTTTTTGCTTAATCAACTTTTATTGTTTCTTGTTGGGTTACTTTTAGATAGTTCTAAGTTTTTAAAACTTAGTGTTTTTTTAATTTAAAACTTGGTTTTTAAAAAAATCTGATCCTGTAGTTTTAGGCAAAATGCTAGGGTTTGGGGGGGTGGGTAAGGTCAGAGTATTCTAAATGAACTTATTTTAAAAGAAAAATGATAATTTTTATAAGAAAATATAAAATTTTCTGTTTTACTGTTTCTATAATGTGATACAGGTACATTAGAGTCTTTCACATCAGATTACCAATTTTCAAAATTGTTTTTAAAATTTTAAATGTATTTTAAAAATTGTTATTTTTTTAAGCATCACTTAGTAGTGGTGTTTTTCAGAGATACTTTTTCAAGGATGCTTTTGGGCCTTAAGCTGGTATGATTCGCTCTTCCTCTTCTGTAAGGCCTGGATCTCTCATTTGCTTGTGTATGTATATGTGTTTGTAGCTCCTTTTGCCCTTAGCTTTACCATCTTCCCTTTGGTATGCCTTTTTCTTTGCTTTCCTTTTGTTAATTCCACTTTATGCTAAGCCATTGCTTATAGTCTTTACTATGAAATTACCTGACTCTTAATACGGCGGGCTCTCTCTGTGTTTCTATATTATTCTTTTTTCCTCACGTCTACGAAAGCTGTGTCTAGGGTGATACATTTAATACTAAGTTGTTATCTATGTATGTACTTTGCTGAGGGTAGTTGAAATTGAAACATGAATTTTAATAGATGTAAGTATTGTTGGCCTTATTTTCCAGGCCAGAGATCCTCAGCAGGAGCCTATGGAAGAGATGGAAAATTTGAAGAAACAACATGATTTATTAAAAAGGATGTTAGAGCAGCAGGAACAGCTGCGAGCGCTGCAGGGAAGACAAGCTGCCCTCCTTGCTCTGCAGCATAAAGCAGAGCAAGCTATTGCCGTGATGGACGACTCTGGTATGCCACAGTCTTAGAACGCTCTTTTTGTAAGCAGGGCTTAATGCTGTTGCAAGGTGGATGCCAGTTATTATATAGTCAGATCTTGATTGTTGACTAGTGCAGAAACCTACATACAAGGCTTACCCTGTCCTGTGCTTTTCTCTGGTTATGCAGAAAAGATTGCAGGGACAACTCCTGGCCATCATACTGTACCGTGCAGACAGCCAGATCGCTCTCCTTTGCATCAGAGAGTACCCTTAAGAGGTAAAGGGGGCAGGCTGTAGTCTGTTTTTGTACCTTGGACTGATAGTGCTGTTGATGCTTTTATTTCCCACCTTTTATATTTGATTTAAGTAGGACTGCTGTGCTTTGCTTGCCTCCCAGGGAAGGGTTAAAACCTTACGTGAGACAGTGATTAGCTTCGTAGAGCTTCTTTAGCTCCTGCAGTTAAGTATTTCTCTTACTTCAGTTAGGTATCCAGTTGTGTACAGTAGTTCCTTTGGACTATACTTATATCCTGTGCGGGCTTCCTGAGGCTCACCAGTGTTCTTTTTTCTTCCTTCCCTCATAGCCCTATAAAATTTAGGTGGAAATTTAATTGAATTCTTTAGTATTGAGTTTAATTTGTTTCAACTCCTTCAAACTAGGTGTTTAATCTTTCATTATGTTAAAAACAAATTGTTGCTTATTAGAACTCAGTAAAACTAAGGTGTATTTTCTAGTCGTCTGTCTTCCTAGTCTAGTGATGATTTATCTCCTGGGGCTCTCCACCGTGGGCCCTCCCCGAAGTCCCCTTGTTGGCGCGCACTCTGTCCTGCGCCCGCACCCGCCCCAGCTCAGCCCTCTGGTGGCCGCTGAGCAGCGTTTAGTTTTTCATTTTCACTAGGAACTTTATGACTTGCAAATAACTTACTCTTTTGTAATAATTATATAGTCACTGTTGTTAATAATTACAGGATTTTCGTCTCCACTTTTACCTTGTAAAATTTAAAGTATCATTAGGTTTTATATTTAGGAAAAAATATTTTTCCAGGGACCAGTACTAGTTTGGTTAATGACTAACCTTTTAAGTATTAAATTTTAAGTTTGGAGTGTCAGATTTCAGAGACTTCCCTGTGATAATTATGTTATTTCAAATACTTAAATTTACATCATTTCATTTGACTTTCACAAAATTGTACGTTAGTCACCAAAGCTGCTACTGTTACTATTTTATAGAAAAGAGACTCTTAACACGGTGTTTGTGGCTTGCCTGGGCTTATATGGCATTTTAGTAGTATCCCATCTCTTGAGTTTTAGGTCAATAGTCCTCTATTTGTGAATATGAACTTCTATTTTTAAGTAAGTAGATAATCTCTTTTTTTTAATAGAAAAATATGTACTGTGGTGAGGCAGGGACCAGGAGTAGAATAAATAAGTTTTAGTTTATAAACTATTTCAAAAAGAATTTTAGATTAGTAATTTTAAGAAAGATTTTCTCTTGTATTTATGAGATTTTTGTAGAGGAATGCTAATGAAAAAACAATTGTATTTAATCTGCTGGTATGTTAGCGGCAACATAATTATCATAATTATGGGAAATGTTATGGGAAAGAGTGCTGCTTTCGTCGTTTAACTAGAAAGTTGTGTGTTATCTAGACTGTCATTTCCTTCTTTTTAAAAGAGTTTGGACTAGATATGTGGGATTCTTTCCAGGCCTGAAATTATAATTTCTCAGTAGAAAAAGCTAGTGTTTTCCTTTAAAGCAGAAACAATTTATAGGCAATGTCTCTTCTAGAACTGGAGAGGATAAGCGGGGGGTGGGGGTGGTGCTGGGTAGTAGGCCTGTAACTGGATTCAAATTGTTGTCATGATACTGCCTCCAGAAGAGAGAGACTACGGACTTTTAGTATGCCGCGTATCGCAGGCATTGCTTCGGGAAATGACGTGTTCTGCTGCAGGGCTCTGCACACGGGGGCCAGCTGGGTTTGGTCCACTGTCTGCAGTAAAGCTTGGTGGAACACAGCCCTGCCCCTCTGTCTGTTGTCTGTGGGCGCTTTTACCCTGTAATGGCAAAGTTGGGTGGTTGAAACAAAACTGTATTTCTCCAAAGCCTAGCATATTTATTACTAACTGAATCTTGAAGAAGTTTGCTTGCCTCTGAACTAAAGCACTGATGGGCTGGGGGAGGTAGAGACTGAGACCTCAATCCCTAGTAGCCCAAATCAGTTGAATCTAGTAGAACAGAATCAGCTGTTCTGTCTCAGACTGCAACTCTCCTTGCCCCCTCCTCAACCCAGACTGACAGACCTACCCTCGTCCCCACTCCATTCAGTGCCGTTCTAATTTGGGTTGTGATGGTTTCCCTCTTCAAATGTTGGGACAGAAAAAGGTGGACCACTGTTTCAGAGTTTTGTCAGTTTCTCCTTATTTTCGGATTAGATGGAAAAAATAAAATTGATTGATAGATAAATCTGAGGGTTAGTTTCAAATTATGTTAGTTGAAGTGTTTTTTAATTTTTTTCCCCAAAATTTATTTTTAGCTTCTCAGAAATTAAGGTGCTATATTTACTTATCTGCTTTAATGAATAGTTGTTAATTTTCTTTCCGTTTGTAATAGAAACTACAGGTAGCCTATCTGGAGTCAGTATCACATCTGAACTAAATGAAGAATTGAATGATTTAATTCAGCGTTTTCATAATCAGCTTCGTGATTCTCAGGTAACAGTTTTTTAGTATACTTGAGTTTAAAGTCACATTGGTTAAAACAGTGGTGGTAAAACTTCACTGAGCATAAGTATGACCTGATATGATTGTTAAAAAAAATAAGGATTTCTGGTTGGTGGGATTCTCCTCACCTCCAAAATTATGATGCGTACATTCGGGGTGGGCTTCTCCCAGTGTTCTCCAGTGCTGGTGGTCTGGGGACTATCCTTTGAGAAACACTAAATTAGAGGGAAATCTCCTTGGAGTGAAATGATTAGTGAAATTTTTCCTTTGCACGCTGCTGGATACTACATTCTCTTTCCCTTTCAAAGGTTCATGGTCAGAATGTGAAAACTGACTGTGTTTGAATCATTGTCCCTGTAATATTTTACCAATGATTTTAAGAAAATTCTTATGTTTATTTTTAGAGTTAATAAGTTTATAATTCATTGACCTTTTAAAGTAATTATATAAATGCAAGATTTTCGATTTGTGGGCCTTGAATAAGAAAGGGTGAATTAATACCTCTCCACTGCAAATCAGTATGATTGAAGGTGCAGTATCTCTTGTCTGCTGACCAACCAAAAATAAACGAATGTGGCCCTACCACCTAGGGGAGTTTTTTTAGGAGTATCTAGTACATATTTTCTGCAATGCCCCACCTTAAGAAACTCTCACGTGTTCTCAAGAAGATATGCACAAGAATGCTCAAGCAGCATTGTGGTGTTAATAGTAAAAATCAGAAACAATCTAAATGTCCATGACCAGGGAAAATGGCCTAATAAGTTATATACATAGTGTGAAATGCTATAACCAGTAATAGTAGCTAAACCAGAGCTGAGGAATGAAAATGCAAGTTTAAGAAGGAAATCATGTAGCTTATGTTTTAAAATGTGTAAAGAATGTATATTTTTCATGGGTGCACACATAGGCGTTACAAAAGAAAAGCATGTATAAGAATAGTAGCTATCTAATTTTAGATTGTGGTTCTCTCTGGAGACAGTAATGGGATTGGGGATTGGAATGTATAGAGCCATAACTATATTTCTCTTAAAAATTGATACAAATATGGCAAAATGTTAAAATTTGACTGAGCTCAGTAGTCTTTGTTCATCATGTGATTTTCTAAGACTTGGTAGATTTTAAATGTTTCATAATTGCTTTTTAAATAGAGAAACATAGAAAAGTGGTTGGAAAAGCTGATAGGTTAAGAAATTTAAGTTTATGGTGGTGGTTCTAAAAAAGTGGCAAGAGAGAATGGTATTTTTGAAGGATTATTTTTTTGAAAGCTTATTTTGTATGAAATGTGGCCCTGCTTGATTAACTCAGATCACTGAATTTAGATCCAGATAATAAATAATAGTCAGTGAATCCAAGACCTCTGTGTGGTTGATGTGTCTGCATGTGTTAGAGCGGCACGTCAGGGAGCAGGGTGCAGGTTAGGAATGGGAAAGGCATGTGTTTACCCACCAGTGCAGTCAAGGCAAGTGTTTATCTCTTGGGAAGAATTTTTATGTAATTTGAAAATGAGAATGCCACCTTAAATTACCTTAGTCTTTATTTTTCTTCTTTTATTTTTTATAAGCCTCCAGCTGTTCCAGATAATAGAAGACAGGCAGAAAGCCTTTCATTGACTAGAGAGGTTTCCCAGAGCAGGAATCCATCAGTTTCAGAACATTTGCCTGATGAGAAAGTCCAACTTTTTAGCAAAATGAGAGTGTTACAGGAAAAGAAGCAAAAAATGGACAAACTGCTTGGAGAACTTCATACACTTCGGGATCAGCATCTGAACAACTCATGTAAGTAAATCTGGCCCTAGTGGTGTTAGGCAGAGGACACACAGGCATCGCTGTGGCACATATTGGTGGTAGTTACTTAGTAAATGTTTGGTGAGTGACTGAACACTTAGTTCCTGAAGAAAATGATACTGTTTGTGGGGAGCTAGAACTCACATGTGGAAAGCTTTTTAGTAACAAGGCAGAGTTTGATAAAAGCCAAACCAAACAGATAGAAGGTCTGTTCTATAATTTAGAAAAGGGGAAGGATAAAGTTGGGTCTGGAAAATTGGTAGGATTTAAATAAGGGAAAAGTAAACGAGAAGGCAATTAGACATAATAATGCTACATTTTTTAACACATTCAAAATTTTCCCTTAAAGAAAAACTTAGCCAAATTAATACTTATATTTAAAAACTATGAAAGCTTTTATACAAAAAAGCGAGGTTGAAAAAACTTTATATAGTACATATGGTTTAGTGTAGAAATTCTGTAACTCACATTCATTTAAAGAACGTGTAAATCATCACCTCATGTGGGAATGGGAAAGCCAGTAATCCTCCAAGTTATACAATAGAAACTCTTTACAGCTCTGCTGATGTTTTACTTGCCTCTCTCCAGTTAAGATCTATTTACTAGTTCTCACCTGCTATCTTCACACCTGATCCCTGCCTTCTACCCAGTTAGCCGTAGGAGCTGTAGCATTGGCAGTGGAGTCAGCCTCAGCTGGTCATTGTTCTTCGACATTTTGACTGCTTTCTTATTAAAGAAAAAACAAGGAATGGAAACATTTCCAGAGTCCCTGTTTTTTGTTCTTCACCCATCTTCTACTTTTCTGCCACCTCCAAAAGCACCTTAACTATTTCTGCACTGAAACATACTCCTTTCTTTCCCAACCTCTGCCAGTCTCCTCTAGAGTATAATCCCAACACATCCTTCCCAAATGGATTAACACAACTAAGAAAACCTTAAAATTTGAAGGTTGTATTCAAGGCCTTGTGAACAGTTTTATTTGCATAAACAAAGTAGTACTCAGTCCACTGATGATGCCACAGTATCATTTTTCTCCCCACTGGAAAACAGTGTGAAAAGTAGCAGCAGAAGGAACAGTCCAAGAATAAGGTGAAGACACTGCTGGAAACTAGCTGTAGCAGTTGATACTTTAGGCAACAAATAATGATGGTGTTGCTCTGAGAAAGAGAGAAATCACGATAGTTTTAGAGTAATAGGAGATAGAGAAGTGCAAACATTCTTAATCTTTATTGTCTTTTAAGGCATAAGATATTCTCTGATGTGTGTGAACAGAAAAGTAATTAAAAAATATAGTTCAAGGACTACTGAGGAATTAGCCATCATTAATTAGAAAGTTTTATTGCCAAGTAGTATTTCATGGTATGGGTGTATCATGGTACCCTTAACAATTTTCCTTTATCTCTTGGAACAAGAAAAGTTTCAGCTTGGAGACCAGATACGGCTTTCTCTGAATTGTGGGTTTGGAGCGCTCTTAGGGACATGCTGTGCTAGGCCTGCCCTGTCCAGATTTGTAGGTGGTGTGCTGCCCGTCATGCACAGTGGCCTCGTTTAACTTAACCTAGAAGCGAGTTTATCAAGGGCTTTAATAAGGAACACTAGTTATTTTTAAAGGTACAATATCTTGTCAATTCTCATGTTGTCTTTATTCTACCGTGTTTACTGTCTTTGGTTGAAGGACATGTGCATAAGTGTCTGGATGTTATATCCTTAAGTTTCTAAACCTCATGCAGAATTTAAGATGTCAGTGATTTTTACTTTTTATTTTTCTACATCCAAGCAAACTGTGTTGTTTGATGCCGTAATTCTTTTTGATAACTGTTGTTCCTTTTGCAGTCGTGCCTCCTTCAGCCCCTGCGCAGAGGAGCGTGGATCAAAGGGGTACCCCGTCCACCCCCTCTGCTCCTGTGTACTCGGCACCAGCCACCAGTGGAGAGCCCAACAGCCTCGCGCCAGCGGGTCCTTACGCTGCAGCTCCTCTGCTTTCTCAGACTGACAATGAAAATGAAGGCCACCTAAATCCAACTGAAAAACTCCAGTAAAACCCTTTTACGAATACTGTTAAATAGAGTAGTGTTGAATGATAGGATAAACTCTGGGTTTATTTAACATGCTGAACATTCTTAAGTGACATGGTAGTAGAAGGGTGTCTGTGTGTCACATGTCCAATCTTTGGGCCGTCCAAGAGCGAGGTGACACTGCGATACGGGTGATTTCTGTGAGCAAGTGCATTTCTGTTTCCAAATACAGGATTAGAAATGGTGGGACTAGAGTTCAAAGATTTCTATAATCAAATGGTTTTAGAGCTCAGGCTTTAGAGTCAGATAGCTCAGAAATTGTAAATTGTATCTCTCAAGGCTATATGCCCATGGATGAGTAACTTACCTTCATTTAGCTTCTGTTTCTTCATCTAAAAAAATAGGGATAATAATATAGTCATTCACAGAGATGTTTTAAGGATTAAAAAACATTGGGTACTTCCTGGCATTTAATAAAACTTAAACTTTTGTCATTTTTTATAAATGTATTATAAACTTAATAGATCCCTGTATGTTATGATATGTCTATATCAGGAACCATCTACAAATGCTCAGTAATGCCTATATACCTGATTTGCCTGAGAGCTAGTATTCAAATTGAGTATTTTGTACTCCTCATTTTTGATAGATATTAAGAAACCTAGGAATATTTTTGACATTGTGTTTTAAGCTGTTAACATTTATGCCTGCTTAAAGTGAATGCTTGGAACTTTCTCATATGCTTTTGTCCCTAACACAACGTGAAAAAAAATAAAGCAATGAGATTCTGAGTAAGCCGTACTTGAAATTAAATTCTTTGCAGTCATATTCCCTGTATTATTGACTAGGCTGTGCTGGCTGCAATTATATGGAAATAATGCATGCTTTACTTTGCTGTTTACAGGAAGTTAAATGAAGTTCGAAAGAGATTGAATGAACTAAGAGAATTAGTTCATTATTATGAACAGACATCAGATATGATGACAGATGCTGTAAATGAAAACACAAAAGATGAAGAAACTGAAGAGTCAGAATATGATTCTGAGCATGAAACTTCTGAACCTGTTACTAACATTCTGTAAGAACTTGTTTATTTTTCTAGCATTTATCTTAACTTAATACTTTTAATATAGAACCAGAGAAGCTTCAATTGAATGCTATTTCTCTTTTGTTTAAACTTTTCTCCTCTTAGTCTACTATTTTGGTCAGTGTAATCTTATTGCCCCGCCTTTAAAAAAAAAAAGCCCTGGCTGGCTGGTGTGGCTCAATGGATTGAGTGCCAGCCTGCAAACCAAAAGATCACTGGTTCACTTCCCACTTATGGCACACACCTGGGTTGCGGGCCAGGTCCCCAGTTGGGAGTGTGCGAGAGGCAACCAGTCGATGTATATCTCGCACATCAGTGTTTCTCTCCTCTTTCTCCTTCCTGGCTCTCAAAATCAATTAAAAAAAAATAAGGAAGTATTGAATATAGTATCAAATAGTTTAGTAAATTTGCTGTTTGTTAGGTCCAAATGCAAGTAAATCGTAAGTATCTAACTTGACATTTTCCTACTTCTTTACTTTTAGGTATAATTTTGATTGATGTTTTCTTAAATTCCTAAAGAGCAGAAGTTAATGAAAAGCAAGCCAGTTATTCACAGTATGAATTTAAATGGGGAACTAGCCAATGATGTTTATAGTTTGGAATTACTTTATCAGTAGTTCTAAACCTTTGATTATTATTGTTTTTATTTTTTTATCTTAAATAACTTTAAGCTCCTTTCTTTCTTTTAGGAATCCACAAGTAGCTGCCACCAGGAATGAAGTAAATAGTATTTCTAATGCACAGTGTGTTTCTAATAATAGAGATGGCAGATCAGTTAATTCTAATTGTGAGATTAACAACAGATCTGCTGCCAACATAAGAGCTTTAAACATGCCTCCTTCTCTAGGTATGACTGACTCTATTCCCAGAAATTATTGCCATTTGTTCTTGGGAAGCGGATGTTCTTTCATTGGTAGTCTTGACTAAGTTGTGGGTTTCAGTGATGTCTGTTTTTAGCAGATTGCCGATACAATAGAGAAGGAGAGCAGGGGGTTCGTGTTGCACAAGGTGAAGATGATGAGGAGGAGGAGGAGGAGGAAGCAGAAGATGAAGGCGCCAGTGCAGCCTCATTATCCAGTCACAGGAGCAGTGTGGTGGATGTGGACGAGGCTCCAGAAGATGCTGAATTTGAACAGAAGATCAATAGACTTATGGTTGCAAAACAGAAACTTCGGCAGTTACAGGATCTTGTTGCCATGGTACAGGTAAGTACTGCTTGGTCTTTTTAAAAACTGTTTGTTAAATAGACCAGTCTTATAAGGTAAAACCTACGTATTTTGGTAATTATATTGGTAAATTATACTAGTACATGTTAATGTATTGGGTTCTTGCCATATGCCAGGTTTACGTGCTTAGCACCTTCCATGCCACGTATCAGAGATGAGCAGCCTTCTTTGTGAAGGGTGAGTCAGTAGATGTTTTTGGCTTTGTGGACCTACAGGCTCTGTCATAAGTACTGCTCCAGGCAGTCACAGATGTTGTGTAAACAAACGAGCATGGCTGTGTTCCAGTGTAACTTCATTACTGAAACATTTGTTTTTTGCTGAAGACCCCAGTCTTTATTTTTTAAATTTATTTTTCAATTACAGTTAACTACAGTATATTCATTTCAGGTGTATAACATTGTAATTAGACATTTACATATTTTATGAAGTGATCACTCAGTAAGTCTAGTACACATCTAACACCATACATAATTGTTAAAATATTATTGATCATATTCCCTATGCTGTACTTTATATCCCTATGACCATTTTTGTAACTGCCAATCTGCACTTCTTAATTCCTTCCACCTTTTTTATCCATGGCTCCAGCCTCCCCTCCCATCTGGTGACTATCTGTTTATTCTCTGTATCCATGAGTTTGTTTTTGTTTTGTTTGCTTTTGTTTAGATTCCACATACAAGTATTATTTTACAGCTTATTTTTTTCCCCACTCCACAATGTCTTGGAGAACTCTTCATATCAATATATATAGTTCTACATAATTATAGCTAAATAATTATAAAATATTAAGTAATTACAAAATATAGATAATATTGCATACATATGTATGTATTTGTGTATATATATTAAATACAAGACTTGCATAGTTTTCTGTAGTATCAACAGACCTTAATGTAGTTCATCTGACATCTTGTTAATGTATACAATTGTTATTTACAACTTTTCACTACTTGGAATGTTTCCGTGAACGTTTTTGCTCAACCCTCTTTGTGCATTTGTGTTTTTCAAGAGCAGTTATGAGGAAGTAGAATTGCTTTGTTAGAGTTTGTGCGCATTTTAATTTTAATGGACACTCCTTTCCTGGTCTCTAGAATGACTGTTAAATGGTATCTAAGCAGTGATGTATGAGTCCATTTTCCCATATCCTTGATTACATTAGAGCTTGTTTAACCACTACTAGAATTGGTTTTTGGCTTTTTCCAAGTTTTCCCATATATATATATATATATATATATATGGGTATTTTGTATAAACACATGTTTACACAAACACATATAGGTATGTGTATACACACGTAAATATTTTTGCTTATATATTCAAAGTATATCTGTAGGATATATAAATTGATAACATTGGTTACCTATGGTGAATGGATTCAGTTGGGGGAAAGGGATGGACAGGAGGCTTTTCTAAATGTCTTTGTTACTTTCTGAACTTTGATTATATGATGGTATTATCATTTGCAAAAAAAAGCTGCTAAAGTAAATATAATAATAGTTTTTGCTATCTTGAATATTGTACTGGTTAATTACTTTCTGTTTATTTTTTAAGGTTTTTTCAGATGTACAACCCAAAGTGGGAATAATAGATTAGAAACGATAAATAACTGGGTGGCTTATAGATGAATTAGCATAATTTCGGGATTACATTGAATGGAGACCTTTTGCTTTAGGGTGTTTCTAAGACCTAAAATATGTGTATGAGAAATGAGGAAAATGCAGCCCAGAGGGATTGAGGAGTCTCCTTCTGAAAGAGAGTTATTGAGCACTGCCTGGGGAGCTCAGGTGGTTGGAGTATTGTCCTGACACGCTAAGGTTGCAGGTTCAATCTCCAGTCAGGGCACGCACAAGAATCAACCAGTGACAGCATCAATAAGTGGAACAGCAACTCGATGTCTGTCTGTCTGTCTGTCTCTCTCTCTCTCTTTCTCTCTCCTCCCTCTCCCTAAAATTAATCAATAAAAAAATTTTAAAAGCCTTTGAAAGAGAGCTGTTGAAAAAATGTTTGATGAGTTTTACTTATTTTACTAAGCGTAATTTTTGTGTTCTTACATTTTTTTAATAGTCTCTTTCCCAAGAGACTCAGGAGAAGGTCTATAAGCGGTTATATAGTTATGATTATATAAAGCTTTTATTACTCTTATTGATTAGATTAGCTTGGACAACTTACATGGCCCTTATGAAACTTTATGTGTCTTAGAATACAGTAATTTTTTGGTCAATTACTTTGTTTTCATGTTAGAACTCTATCATTTCAGTTGTTCAGACATCTTCATACTATCATCTGAAACATCATGCAGTGTTTTGTATCTTTTGTCCTAGTTTAATTTTTCCACTTTTTATTGCATGAAAATGCCTCAAGATTTAACTTCTTTATTTTTCTGAGTCCCAACCCAGTTACTCTCTAATCTTCCTCTCCATACTAGTAATGAATTAGGTCTTTAGATTGTGAAGACCAGAAAAACACTCTCTGCAAACTTAAAATTAATCAGTTGGTTTTGTAACTGAATTATCATTAACTGTTCAAGGTTTTATTAGAATGGTTTCCAACGGTTAAAGTTTTAATTGAGGACTTCAGAGAAAGCATGAGTAAATACAAAATATAGAGACTTAAATCTGTTTAAGAAAACAAAGTAGTTCATCCTAAACCTCCTATTTTAATAAGTGCGTTGATTTCAATAAAGGGTATGATTCTACTGTTAGGACGGTAAGAACTTGAGTTGTATTTCCAGTAATTATTGCAGATTTGAATGGTATAATATTACTAGTTTTCATATTGCGAGCCATTGGCATTTGGTAAACTAAATACAATGAGGAAATGGAAAATTTTAAGTAAGTAAGTGACAGTAGACATTGATTATTTGAAATTGTTCATGTAGCAGTTAAATCTTAAGAACTATCTAATAGTAAGAGCTCCCAGCTCCAGTAGTTTATTTTTTATCTGCATGTTTTTTTCTTTGATAGCTCAGTACCTGGTCAAGATAAGAAAAAGCAGCTTAATATTTGTCATTACTGGATAGTAGGCAGCTTAAATTTTAAATGTACTATTTCTACTTTCAATACTTCATTTATTGCCGTTGGTAGAGGATAAACTTCAGTGTTCTCTAAAAATTTCTACTTTCTCTACTTTTCTAATTTTCTTATGTAACTTTGACAGACTAGTATTATTTACTAAAGTATGAATTGGATATGTAAAGATTATTTTAATATAATGATGTGATTTTAGGATGATGACGCAGTAGAACAAGGAGCTGTTTCTGCCAGCACTTCAAATTTGGATGATTTCTACCCAGCAGAAGAGGACACCAAACAGAATGCGAATAACACCAGAGGAAATACCAATAAAATACAGAAAGACACTGGAGTAAATGAAAAGGCGAGGTATGTTATGTTCATAGACTTCGTTTCATAAAAGTTTAGTCCCTCTGTAGAGAAAGTACTTGGCTAGGTGTACTGTATTACATCATGCTTAATGCTTTCATCACATGTACTGGAGTCCACAACTTTAATGTCAATTAAATTACAGAGAGAAATTTTATGAGGCTAAACTACAGCAGCAACAGAGAGAACTCAAACAATTGCAGGAGGAAAGAAAGAAACTGATTAAGATTCAAGAGAAAATTCAAGCATTGCAAAAGGCATGTCCTGACCTACAGGTAAGTAGGAAATTTCTCTTACCACTTCTCTGAAAAAAGATGTCTGAAACTCTGTGTTGATTAAAAGTGCCTTTTCTAGTACTGATATGACAGATTTGTATCTTAATTTTATGATCAATGAAATGGATGAACTGTTGAAATGGGCAAGGGATATACATTTACACAGAAACATAACCACATAGTAATTGATTGATTCTTTCTATTCTTTCACTTGATGGGTTAGCTAGCTGTAGATTCAGAACGTGAGTATAACTGTTAAAATAGTCTGGTTTCAGCTTTGTAATTCAGGGACTAGTATTTCCATTTCTTACTGGCCTAAAATTATATTAGAAAACTCTTAAGCCATCATGAATTTATCCAAGGAAATTAATTAAAATATTTTATTTGTAGTTCAGATGCTAACTTTACATACTTTTGTTTATTCGTAGCACTCTATGCGTCGGTCTTTGAGACTAATAGAGAATGAATGATCCTTGACCATGTCAGATAAGCAGGGGCAGGGTTAATATGGGAAGGAAATGCCAATTCTTTTTGAGACCTGTTTTCCCTAAAATTTATTGGTTAGGTTTATTCTTCAGTCACTTTATTTTCAAAGAAAGGGAAACACATCAAATAATATTTCTAATATAGATGTTTATTTTCTAGACTCCTAACCTTTTCTACTTTGTCTAATCCTTTTTCCCTTGTCCCCAATCTAAACAATGTCCGGAGGAATAAATACCTGAGTCGGGTTGAGTATATGAAATTTCACACAGTAACATTTTACTTTTCTTGTCTCTCTTGTTCCTGAAGGTTGGTTACTACTCATCAACTTCAGCCTGGGTTTTCATCTTTGTTTTGTTATGTCTGATTTTCTTTGAATCATGATATAAGTTGAGGTTTGGTAATAAATAAAACACATTACTAGAACCCTAGAAGAGTACTAAAATAACTGCTTTTATGAAATTAACACAAGTGCTTTAATTCCTCATAATTTTTACTAATCCTTTTTTTTAAGCTGTCAGCTACTAGTGCGGGTAATTGTCCCACAAAAAAATATATGCCAGCTGTCACTTCAACCCCAACTGTTAATGAAAATGAAACCAATACAAGCAAATCTGTTTTTGAGCCTGAAGTTTCTTCAGTAGTAGATAATGAGGTATTGTATATTGCACCCTGTTGTTCTTGAGTCTTAAGCCACAGCTTGTTTTAAAATTTATTTTTCAATTACAGTTGACATACAATATTATATTAGTTTCAAGTGTACAAGATATCTTATTAGACATTTATATACCTTACGAAGCAATCACCCTGATAAGTCTAGTACCATCGGACACACAGTTATTATGGCTTTTTTGACTATTCCCTGTGCTGTGTAAGTCGCATCTTCAGAAGGGAAACTGAGTATCTGTAAAACATGTTCTTAAATGTAGCCTGTTTCGTGTCTTTCAGTTGGGGAAAGAAATACTTTTGTCAAAATGTAATTAATTTGGGATCTCTTCAGAATAGTCTTGATCTTTATTAGCAAATATTTGGCAGTATTATATGTAAAGGATAGGTGCAGCAGGTAATCATCATTTCAGTTAAAGAGACCTATCCTTAGGTGTTTTACTTTATATGTGATTTGTAGGAAACATAACTTTGTCTAAATAGTTGGTGTGTGGGGTGCTGCTTTTTTTTCATTAAGAATTAATAATTCCCTTATATTTTCTTATTAAAATATTATTTTAACCTTAGTGGATATTTCAGTATAAAAAGGATAGAATGAGATCAGAAATATTTGTTGGTACTGACAAATAGTATTAGCTGGCTGTTCTTTAAGGGGAAAACAAATCCAAATATTGACACTAACTTGACTCTAATTTTTAATTAATAGCTTTGGTCAGAAATGCGCAGACATGAAATTTTAAGGGAAGAGCTGCGACAGAGGAGAAAGCAGCTTGAAGCCCTGATGGCCGAACACCAGCGGAGGCAGGGTCTGGCTGAAACCGCGTCCCCAAGGGCCGCTTCCTTGAGAAGTGATGGGTCTGAGAATCTGTGTACTCCTCAGCAAAGCAGAACAGAAAAGTGAGTGAGTCGTGTAGACCATGCTTTTAGCCTCGCCCGCCTGGGGCCTGCAGGCTGGCAGGCCTGTTACCCCTCTCCATCCCAGCACAGATCCGCGCCAGTGAGGGCAGTATTGAAGCGTCACCTTTGTGACTCAGTGTCACTAAATTGAGCTACTTCCTGTTCAGACTTCTCATAGCATCATCTTTCTGTCTTTTTTTTTTTTTTTTAATTACTAAGACACTTGGTCAAATGGTGATACAGATTTTTGATTGTATGACCCTTGTTTTCTTAGTTAAGTTTTAAGCTATGAAAAGGACATTTTTGATACTTTGTAGTGCTATTCTATCAGGCCAGAAATAAGCACTTTTTTACTTAAATTGAGCATCTGCTGTTTGTAAGTTTCTAGTGTCTAGCATTTAAGTTTGACATTTTCACATCTAGAATATTTCTGAATGACTTGTGTATCTGTGATCAGTTAATTGCATATCTATATAGTAGTGTTCATACCTAAAATTTTGAAATCCAGGTTTGTCGTGGCTTTACATTTTGATATTTTTAGATGGCATTTCTGGTACACTGCACCAAGCCTCACTCTTCTTAGAAAAACCTGTTCTGTTCTTGGAGCCCCCATATATATTTATTTAGTGATCAGACTGTATCTACAGTATTTTATTCTATTCAGACTACTACACATTTATACTTCGAGTTCTTTAGATAGTTTTGATAAACATCTAGTTTATCACAGGACAGAAGTAACTAAGTTAAAATTAAGTAAAATTAGAATTCATTTTCTGAGTGACACCATTCATATTTTAAGTATTCTTTGGTCATATTTACCTAGTGAATATGAATTCCTAGTGACTGCTCTGTTGGATAGCACAGAAATCGATTACTATGGCAGAAAGTGCTGTTGGCCAGCTCTGATCTAGAAAATTGTTATTGGAAGAAAGGAAAGTTGAGGGGGGTTTAGTTTAGGAAAAAAAATTCCAGGGGCGCATATGATTATTGTTTTAGTTTATTTGAAGAATTGTTTTGTGGAAGGCAGAGTAAATACATTTTATAAAGCAGCAGTGGGGAAAGTACCACCCATCTTGTAGTTACTAAGATTAAGTGAAATTTTGCCCCATCCGGGTAGCTCAGTTGGTTATAGCGTCGTCTGGATACACCAAGGTTGCAGATCGATCCCTGGTCAGGGCAGCATGGACGAATCAGCCAGTGAGTGCATAGATAAGGAGAACGACAAATTGATGTCTGTCTGTCTGTCTGTCTGTCTGCCTGCCTGTCTGTCTCAGTAAATTGAATGAATGAATGAATGAATGAATGAATGAATGAATAAGTAAATAAATAGAATTTTCTCAGCATTAGATGGACTGTATGCACACACACCCGTATGTGCACACACACAAATGCGGTACACATCTGCACATGGCAGGGGGTAAAGTGTTTAGTTCGTCTCCAGAATGATCTCTTGGTTTTTGACTCAATCTCTAGAACAATGGCAACGTGGGGCGGCTCTACCCAGTGTGCACTGGATGAAGAAGGAGATGAAGATGGTTACCTTTCTGAAGGAGTTGTTCGGACAGATGAAGAGGAAGAGGAAGAACAGGATTCCAGTTCCAATGATAACTTTTCAGTATATCCTCCCAATAGCACGAATCATAACTCTTACAATGCAAAGGAAACTAAAAATAGGTTAGTTTCACTGTTTTAAGTTTTTGCTTGATTTGAAGAGTTTCAGGTTTTTCTCAGAAACAGTGGGGTGTCTTACAGTATAGTTAAGGGGCTCAGACCCACAAGACTTCCATCACTTCAGATGCCAGTCGTAAGCCCCAAGTCTCCAGGGAACCCACACTTCTGTCTGACATGGCTAGTAATCTGGGGGTTCCCATAAGCCTTCTTCAGCTTTCATAATTTGCTAAAACAACTCATGGGGCTCAGGAAAACGCTTATATTTACTGGTTTATTATAAAAGGTACAACTCAAGAATAGCCAAATGGAAGAGACGCATAGGGCAAGGTTTGGGGCTGTGGATCTTGCATGCCCTGTCTGGGAGCACCGTGCCCTGCACTCCATCCCGGAAGCTTCCTAACCATTGCCTTGTGTAGCAGTTTCACGGAGGTTTCATTGCATGGGCACGGCTGATCAAATCATTGGCCATAGGCAGTTCAGTTTAATCTCCGGCCCCTTCTGTGCCATCCTTGGAGTTTAGGGAATGGGGCTAAACGTTCCAACTCCTCTCGTCACCAGGCTGGGTTTTCTGGTGAAAAAGACCAGCCCCCACCATACACCTGTCGGTGGCCTGTGTAGAGTCATTAGCATAAACTCAGATATGGTTCACAGGGGCTCTTCGTGAATAACAACAGATACCCTGGAGAAACCAAGCGTTGTAGGAGCTCCGCTGGAAGCCTGGGATGAAGACCAAATACACACACATGTATTTTTTAAATTGGGGTGACATGGATAATAAAATTATGTAGGTTTCAGGTGTAGGGCTCTGTAAATACATGGTATATTGTATTGTCTGTTCACCCCAAGTCAAGTCTCCTTGCATCACCATTCATCCCCCCTTTATCCTCCTGTACCTCGCCCAACCCTCTTTTCCTCCGGTAATCATGCTGTCGTCTGTGTCTGTGAGGTTTGTTTTTGCTTAATCCCTTTATTTTTCCCTATAATAATTTTTTATTATACCACAAGAATGTTGCCAAGATAAATCTCAGCTAAACTGGATCAAGGTTCATAAGCTTTGATCTTTGCTCTTGTTTTGAAGAATTTAGCAAAAATTTTTAAATTGTAGATAGTAAAAAAGGTCTGGCAACAAAGATACTACATTATTATAAGTGAAAAATGTTTCATGAATAAAAGGTAGCAAAGTAGTTGTACTCCATGGTGTCATGTGGGTTAGCTTAAAGCATGGAGAATGAAAAACTGCTTGTGATAATACTTTCATGTTGCAGTATACAGAATTATATGGATCCTTTTGTGTAAAACATAAATGAAAAAACTGGAGAAGAATAAGAAATTATAATTGTATAAGGCTAAAAACCTAGAATCTTGACCCCCTTTATTTTCCCTGCTTTTTGAGTCCTTTGAACTTAAAAAGAGAATACTGACCTGTGGTTTCTTGCTAGATTTTAAAAACCAAATAATTATGTAGGATGACTTAATATTCTAAATTTCTTGTTAGGTGGAAGAACAATCGCCCCTTTTCAGCAGATGGAAATTATCGTCCCCTAGCCAAGACCAGACAACAGAATATCAGCATGCAGCGTCAGGAGAACCTCCGCTGGGTGTCAGAGCTCTCGTATGTAGAGGAGAAAGAACAGTGGCAAGAACAGATTAACCAGCTGAAGAAACAGCTTGATTTCAGTGTCAGTATTTGCCAGACTTTGATGCAGGACCAGCAGGTAAAATGTACTGTGAAAGAAATGTTTTTTTTACCCTGTTTTAAAAGCAGTGCGCATTTTTCTCAGGTCCTCAGCAAAGAGTACGGAACGTTTTCTTTCCGTAGGCTCTGTCTTGTCTGCTGCAGACCCTCCTCACGGGCCCGTACAGTGTCATGCCCAGCAACGTCGCGTCGCCTCAGGTGCACCTCATCATGCACCAGCTGAACCAGTGCTACACGCAGCTGACGTGGCAGCAGAATAACGTGCAGAGGTACTCCGTCTCTTCCGGGCAGTGCGGCTCTGCTGCGAGTTGCCCTCTGGGGCAGAGGGGCGTGAGCCGAATTACATACTCAGATGCTCTCTATCGCCTGACAATTTTGTCAGCAGTGGTTGTCCGATGTTCCCCTTTAATATTGTGGACTTTTGTTTAAAAATTTATGCTATTCAACTTTACACTTAGTAGGTGAATTGTGTGTAACTATACCTCAGTAAAGCTGTAAACAAGAAAAAAAACAATGTGTTTCTTACAGTTGTACCTACCATCTGATAGAAGTACCAGGTGCAGTTCTCGTTCCAAAGGCTGAGTTGCTGAAGTAAGCCTTCAGGACAAGCAGATATTTGTTGTAGCAACTAGCAGAGCAGTTCGTCTCTTCTGCATGCTATTGAATCACTTCTTAGATAATACTTTTTCTGAATGTAATGTAGCTGATTTTTAAAACACCGACTTCTTAAATTTTTACAGGTTGAAACAAATGCTAAATGAACTTATGCGCCAACAAAATCAGCATCCAGAAAAATCTGGAAGCAAGGAAAGAGGCAACAGTGCATCACACCCTCCTTCTCCCAGTTTGTTTTGTCCGTTCAGCTTTCCAACACAGCCTGTAAATCTGTTTAACCTACCTGGGTTTACTAATTTTTCATCATTTGCACCAGGTAAGTGACTGGAAACCTAAAGGGAAAATAAATAAGTACGCTGTGTTCGAGAATATCATTTGCCTATTACATGAATATTTATCAGTCTCTTTTAGAGTGGTAGGAAATGTTGCAAAGAAAGTTACAAATCCCTTTCTACTTTATAGTAAAAACTTAAGCTTGATATGGTTGCTAAGGAATTAAATACACAATTATGAGTGATTACTAAGTCTTATATGTGTGAATTATTTAACAACTATTTATTAAGGAGAAAGGGAATTAATGTATCTAATGGCTACTCTACACCAGGCACTAGGTAGCACGTTGAGAGAGTAAAGCTGAATAACATAGTGTTCCTCTAGAGGAGCTTCATGTCTCGGCAGGGAGACATACCACTAAACTAAAGGTGAGTACCTAGTATAGGGTTACATTTAATTTTATTTAGCTTAGGCTTTTACTCAGACTTTTTTCCTGCATGCATTGTGAGTCAGACACTATATAAATGACTGGGACTCAAAGAGGACTGAGACTAACTCTTCAAGGAACTTAGAGTCTAGTGGAGATGCTACGGATGTTAATCAGTGTCTAGTGCGGTGCTGTGGGTGCAAATGAGGTGAGTGGGCTGTTCTACCTTGGGGCAAGACGTCATCAGCAAATGTATTTTCCCAGCAAGAATGTGTTATTTAAGCTAAAAAATGAACCTAATTTATTTCCAGGAAATAAGGGAAAGGACTTACTAATCAATGGAACCACTTGGAGTTACAAAGCAGTGAAACAGTTTATCACTTAGGGAATTTAGAGGTCATTTAAGTATGGCTAGTGTTTAGGCCTGTGGCCAGGTCAGTAGCACAGGTGTTCTGTGCCATGCGAAGCAGCTTAGACTTGCTGTTGTAGACGAGAGGGGCCATTGAAGAGTCTGAGCAGGGAGATAGCATGAAATACATGACTAGGAAATGGAAGGCTGTTTGCAGGAGTACCAGGGAAAGACATTCTGGGGGTCGGACAAGTTACGTAGTTACGTGACCAGTTGGATGAGGTGAGTCATGAAGAAAGAGGAATTGAAGATGTTGCCAGAGCAGATACAGGAGGAGAGAAGATTTGGTGGAAGGGCTTTGTGAGTATAAATATAAATAAAAATACCACAGTGTGTTTTCTTAACAGGATTATAAAAACAATTCTTAATTTTGACTAACAACTTTTTGTTTTGATGGATATGAATGGCACATTAATTACAGATGTCTTTTGATTTCACAGTAAGGCTGAAGATGCTTTATTGTTGTCTTACCCATTGCTTTTACTTACTAGGTGTGAATTTCAGCCCTTTATTTCCTTCTAATTTTGGAGATTTTTCTCAGAATATTTCTACATCCACTGAACAGCAGCAACCATTAGCCCAGAATTCTTCTGGGAAAACAGAATATATGGCTTTTCCAAAACCTTTTGAAAGTAGTTCTTCTATTGGAGCAGAGAAACAAAGGTAACTCAGTCGCTAACACAATTCCTTATGTGCTTAAGAGTTCACATTAATCTCTTGTTCTATAATTTAATTTTGTTTATATACATTTAATTATATGTTGTGAAGACACAGTTAGGGTATTCGTGATTGTTTGGCTTGACATCTCGCCTGATGTCTCTCAGGCACGCACCTGCTGCTAGCCCCGGCACAAGAGCAGCGCAGCATTTTGACCAGTGTCCCGGGAGAGTCACTGTGAAAGGGTAAGACCTGACCCCTGCAGCGTCTTTAAGTTCCCGATGCAGGACCGACAGCTGACTGCTAGAGGACAGTTGTTGTCAAGTGACGGTGCCCTGACCCGATTCGGAGCCCCCGGCCGGGTTGTGCTCCTGAGGCCTGTCCCCAGGCCACGTGGGGGACTGCTGGGCTAGAAAAGCAGCTTTAGCCGAGGAAGTTGTGGTGATGTGTGGTATCAGTCATATAATTTCTTTATCTCTGTCTCAACATCTATTATCTTTTAATGTGATATTCTGATCAAATACAATTTTGACTCAATGTCAAACACGAGTTGTGTTGGATCAGGTTGATCATTCTGTAAGCACATTTATAGCTAGATAAACAACACCAGTAACCCATAAAATGATTTTGATAGCCAACTGGTGAAAATAAAGACTTTTCATTGTTAACTTCAGAAAAAACTTATTACTGTTTTTTCATTTTTAAATCATTTTCCTTTTCAGTTACTTTCGACATACATTATTGTATTAGTTTCAGGTGTACTCCCCAGTGATTAGACGTTATGTAACTTACTAAGGGATCACCCCGATACATCTTGCACTCATTTGGCACCATGCACAGTTACTAGAATATCACTGACTATATTCCCTGTGCTGTACTTTACATCCCCACTATTTCGTAACGACCAATTTGTGTTTCTTACTCTCTTCGCCCTTTTCACCCATTCCCTTAATGGTTCCATCTTGCAACCATTAAAATATTCTCTTACCTGAGTCTATTTCTGTTCTGTTTATTTTGTTTTTTAGATTCAGTCGTTGCCATTTTATTCAAATTGTTTATCTTTCTTTTTCTTCTCAAAGAAGGCCTTTAACATTTCATATAACACTCATTTGGTGGTGATAAACCCCTTTAGCGTTTTCTTGTCTAGGAAGCCTTTACTTATCCTTCAATTCTAAATAATAACTTTGCTGGGTAGAGCAGCCTTGGCTGGTCGTGCTTGCTTTCATCATTTTGAATACATCTTGCTAATCCCACTGGCCTGCAAAGTTTCTGTTGAGAAATCAGCTGACAGTCTTACGGGAGCTCCCTTGTAGGCAACTAACTGCTTTTCTCTTGCTGCTTTTAAAGAGTCTCTCTTTCTCTTTAACCTTTTGATTTTAATTATTATGTGTCTTACTGTGGGCCTCTTTGGATTTATCTTGTTTGGGACACTGTGCTTCCGGGACTTGTGTTCATTTGCTTCACCAAGTTAGGCAAATTTCTTGTCATTTTTTCAAATAGGTTTTCAATTTCTTGCTCGCTCTCTCCTCTTTTTGGCACACCCATGATGCCAATATTGGTACCCTTGAAGTTGCCCCAGAGGCTGCTTACACTATCCTTTGTTTGTTTGTTTGTTTGTTCCGATTGGGTGCTTTTTGCTTCCTTATATTCCAAATTGCTGATTGGATTCTCAGCTTCATCTACTGTACTGTGGATTCCCCGTAAGTTATTCTTCATTTCAGTTAGTGTATCCTTCATTTCTGACTGCTTATTTTTCATGATTTCTGTGTCCTTTTTTATGCTGTTGAAGTTCTCAGTTCATTGCACATCTTTATAACCCAGTGTTTTGAACTCTGCATCTAGCAGAGTATTCAAATGGAAACAGTCTTGCTTGTTTCCATTTTGTTTAGTTCTTTTCCTGGAGTTTTTACTGTGTTCATTCATTTAGGATGTGTTTGTCTCCTCATTTTGGCAGCTTCCTTGTGTTTGTTTCTGTGTGTTAGGTAGAGCTGCTGCGTCTCCAGGCTTGGTGAAGTGACGTAATGTAGTAGGTGTTCCATTACCCAGTGTCACAGCCTCCTGATCACCCAAGCTGGGCACTTGAGGGGTGCCCCCTGTGTGGGCTGAGTATGCCTTCACATTGTAGTTGAGCCTTGACTGCTGTCGGCACCTCTGTGGGAGAGATGGACTCCCCGACCAGTCACTGCAAGGACTGGCTATGACCACCAACCCTGAACACCGTGGAAGTTCATCTGTACGGGGGCCCACCCCACAGTGCAGGACTTATTTACTTCAGTGGGGCTCTGGTACTGCTGAGTCCACCCCTGGAATTGGGGCGGTGATGCTTCGATGTGGTCTCAAGTTGTCCACTGAGTGCTCTGGTTCTGGGGCCTCCGGGGAGGTGCAGGCTGAGGTCACCTGCCGCCTGTGTTCTTCCCTAGGGCCACCTGACATGAGCTACAGAGCAGTCTGCAGATGGCTGCTACTCATGCTGGGCTCAGAGGTGCCTGGGGGAGGCCAAGCAGCACGCGGAGGCCTGCTGCCACTGGTGCAGGGCCGGGGGCCATGTAGCGAGAGGTACCGGGCACGCTGAGGCCAGGTGCTGCTTGTTTGGGAGCCTTTAGGAAAGTAAAGCATGAGCCAAGGTGGGCCATTCGTGCCAAAAACATCTTTTTCGAATGATGAAATGTTAGAGGTCAGTTGAGCCTAGTATTTGTTCTGAGAGAATGTCTCTATGATTTTGTCTTTCCCAGCCCTTGACAGACATATAAATCACAGTATTCTTCCCTTTAGTTACGGAATTGAGCAGATCTCGGCTCTTGAAGCAGCAGTGTGTAAATCATGTAAATCCTTGACTTCCTTGATTAATCAAAAACTCATAAATTCAACTTTATATTTGCTTCTGGGAGTCCTGTGACTGATCCGCCCCCAGACTTTGTTTTTCTTAGCTGTACTAACCATTTTTTCCTATTAGTAAATCTCCTGTTGCTTTATGAAAGTATTCTATTGTCAGAGGCTAACAGTATTTAGCGTACATTTGCCATTCAGAAATGAGGTTTGAGTGAATCTCCATCATAAGCAATAAACACTGTTTCAAAGCTTTAGTGAATAGCCTACCCTACTGGAAGGACTCTACTTTGTTACTATCCATATTTTATATATAATCGATGGTAAAAAAGGACAGCCATGGATATCTAACGTTGTTGTAGATGTTCGACCTACTTCAGATTGGACCTGATCTCCTCCCCAAAATCTCAGCTAATACGGGTTCCCTGAATTGAATGGCTGGAGAAGATAAGCAGTGAGATGGAACATTGCAGTTCTGGGCCGGGGCCAGAAAACCCTTCCTGTGAAGGCTAGATGGTATACATTGCAGGCCATACAGTACTCTTCAGGCCTGCTTATCGCTGCCATTTTTACACAAAAGCAGCCATAAACAATATGTAAAGAATGAGTGGCTGTGTTTCAGTAACACTTTATGGGCTCTGAAGTTTGAATTTCTTGTAGTTGTGTTGCAAACTTTCCTCCTTCGATTTTATTTTTTTCAACCATGCGAGAATATAAACATCATTTTAGCTCACAGGCCATACAAAAACAGGCAGCAGCCCCAATCTGGCCTGCAAACTGCAGGTTTGCTCACGTTAGTATTAAGTTCTGTCAGTCAGTGTCTCCCAGATTACGTTCTTAGGTCTGGAACATTGTTGTCCATGTTGGGTTCTGTGATCAAAGGTTTGGGACATCTAACTCTGTTCCCGTCCAAGACTTTGTATCAAGTACATTGGCATACTAAAAGTTCTGAGGAGTCCTGTAGACTTACTTAACTTTGTTTCGACTGTATTTTGACTGTATTATTATTTAGATGACCAGTGAATGCTTGTTTAGATATTAAAGGATGCTGGTGTTGAGTGGATAAAACTTGAAACTGACACCAGACCGATAGAACTAAACCACACTTCGAGTGTGGAGAAGGGAAGAACTGCTTGCGTGGCCCTTGTTTTCACCCAGTTCCTGTTCTAGCTGAGCTGCGTCACATGACACACATGCGTGTATGTCTCAGACCCTCTGCTGTAGATCCTTCTGGGTTGTTCCTCCACGTTTTTTGTCCTCCTTATGTACCATCTTTCCTTGATTTTTCTTTCCTGGTCTTTTGTGTTACGAATGCTAGATCTTTGGTTTGGGACTTTTGCCGGTGAAAATGGTTTAGTGATAAGGGTTGAATATTAAAGTTTTAAGATAATTTAGAACACCGGCTTATTGAATATTTGCATATTTAATGCATATTTTTGTGTAAATATTTTATAGGCTGTTGATTTTATTTACTGAAATCTAGTAAACTATATTTTGAGTACTATATCGGGAGTTTGCAGTAAACTTGGAAATCTATCATTGTAATCTCTAAAAACTTATTTTCTTTGGTGTAAGGAATCAAAAGCAGCCCGAAGAGGAGATGGAAAACAGTAGAACACCATGGTTATATGACCAAGAAGGTGAAGTAGAAAAACCATTCATCCAGACTGGATTTGCAGTGTCTGTAGAGAAGACTACAAATAGCAATCGCAAGAATCAGTTAGATACCAGCAGAAGGCGCCAGTCTGACGAAGAGTCGTTGGAAAGCTTTAGCAGCATGCCTGATCCAGTGGATCCGACCACTGTGTCGAAAACATTCAAGGCGAGGAAAGCCTCTGCACAGGCCAGCCTGGCATCTAAAGACAGAACTCCCAAGTCGAAGAGTAAGAAGAGGCATTCTGCTCAGCTGAAAAGCAGAATTAAAAGTGTTGGTAAGTATTTAAATCTGTTGAATGCTGATCAGGATAAATGTTGGCAACATTACTCTGGCATGTTGACATAATTTTATTTCAGTATGGTTAGATGGGTGGGCACTTTTAGAAGTATTTGAACAAAGTCATTTTTAGTTAACTATAATTTTTTTTACAAAATTTATCATACAGCTGTTAATGTTGTATATATTTAAAACATTGCACTTTGTGCTTCTTAAAGCCTCTTATATTTCTTATATAAATGGTTACTGTGAACTCAGATCTTTTTCCAAATCTTGTAGGTTACTTAAGAACTATTAAAGTCCTAGTTTTACTATTCTCTTTTACTATCACGTCTTGCTCTACATTCAACACTTTAGTCGTGACTTCTGGTTAGGTCCTTGATTGATTCATTTAAAGAAATGTGGGCCTCTAACTACATTGCAGTCTTTGACTGTCATAGATGAAACAGCCTTTTTAAAAAGTTCACTGTTGGCCTTCCTGAACCGAAGTATAACATTAACTCATGTTTTGTCAAATCTTGTTTACCATTGAGTATCATATCGGTTCTCTTTATAGTGTTAACTACATGCCACTAAAATTTTTTTTCTGTGACTTTAAAACTTTTGCTATGGTTATTTTAAAGAATTTAATGAATGTTAACACTAGGTTAAAGTCAATTTTACTGGCTAAAATCTGGAATATTAGTGAAAGGATGCTGCTTCTTCAAGTTTACAAAGGATACTTTTCAGCTGTGTCTTTGATTGGTTCTGGTTTCAAAGAGATAGTATTTGGTGCTTAAGAACAAAGTGTTCCAGTCTTGTAAGAAGAAAAATTTTCAAAATCGCTGTACTCGGTTAATTCCCTCTCTTGGAAACTCACATACATAGAAGTATAGTAAAGGTCCTGAAGAATGGCACAGTTATGTATTTTAAGCTTTAGAAAGTCTTTGTATGTAAAGGTACATGTTATTGTTTGTGAAGTAAGATTTAACACATTATGTGATAATCATCTTAAACTGCAGCTAACATTCAGACTTGATGAGTTGAACGTGATTTCTTGCCTTGCTGGATGTTTCGGTTATCAAACCTATAATTTGGTTACCAGACCCATAATTTGGCTACAATCTACAAGGCCCATTTCCTCTTTTGATATTATTAGAGAGAGTAGAAGCATATATCATACATTTTCCTCATTTTTTTCTTGGAGAATGGACTAGAATTGTTAATGTACTGACTTCTGGGTGTTGCCCATTGCTGCGTCTCTTCATTTCTCCCCTCTCCCCGTTCTGTGACTCGCTAATGGAGATTGAGATGAAATAGATGTTAAGCATAAGCATTAGGCATGGCAAGACCTGACAGATGTGACCAGTAAAGAAACAGCCCTTTTTAGATTCAGAGAGTTTATTATTTACGTAGAGAAAGGAAGAGGAGCTAAAGGTGCCAGCTCCCCGTACCCCTCGTCCCACACACCACAAGGTGACGCCGAAACCAGAGGGCCCAGATGACAGGTAGGAGGACATACATGAGCGGTGGACACCTGTTGCTGAGAAACCACTGCTGTGCTGTAGCTACAGCCACATTACAGAGTGGAGTTGTGCACATGGGGTGTGACAGAAAGGTCTCCCGTCGTCAGAACCAGGAGGAGATGGAAAGCTCTCATGACAGCTTTCCGGAGGAACGGGCGAGGTGAGGGGGAATGGCCACACGGCAGCTTCTCACAAGCCTCGCGTGTTCCCGGGTTCCACGTTCCAGGAGGACTGTCACGTGGCCCTCTGCCGAGGCCGCTTCAGCTGCAGTTCACAGTGCTCACCTGCGTGGCTCGTGTGGGTACATGCAGGGCCCCCGGGGCGCCAGGCTGGGCTGCTTCCCTACATTGCTTCCTACGTGGAAGTCCCGTTTCCACTGGCTACGTCAGCCGCGCACGCTGAGAAGAACAGAGTGGGTGCAAGGGAAGGAGTGATGCTGTGGGACCGGGGACAGCACCCTTGCAATAATGACCGCCATGTGCTGCTGCTGCTCTGGCGGGCTTACTAGCCTGTGCTGCTCTGGAGTGTTGTTAACGTTCTCTAGCTGCCCTGTTCTCCCTGGAGGGTTCCTGTCAGAGTGCCCCAGGGAGGGGTAATGCAACCACACACCAGTGCCTTACCTTTGGAAGGCTAGCCCTTGATGTTTTCAATTTGGGAATCAAAGAAAATCATTGTTATGTATGTATGCATGTATGTATGTATGTATTCCACATGCTGCTTTTCTCAGTTTCAGCTGTGGAGAGTAAGCTTGTCTTTGAACTGCCTACTTGGGCTCCCCAAAGAGAATTCTGTGTGTGCCACATCATAAATGTTTTAATGTGGGTTAGAATTCATTCAGTACTTTCCACGTTATTCAGTGACAGTAGTCAGAAGCTTAATTTCATTTATGTAAATGTTCTTGTTAGAATAACAGCTTACTTTCAGAGCTTTGTTGGCTATTAGTTAAGCAAACAGTAGTACTACAAACTGTATTATTTTACATACTGCTTTTGGATTCAGACCCTTTATTGTTGGACCTGTTTTATGTGAAGGTCAGAGATAACGAAGAGAGCGCTTTTTCCTGTAAGTTTTGAGTAGAGTGTGGCGAGACTTGAGTCTAAGAGACCAGTGAAGAAACCAGGAACTTAAGTTTGAAATGATGAAGCTCCAACTGGAAAAGTGGCCCTAGAGGCAGAAAGGGAAGATTGGCTCCGGGTAGGGGTCACAGAGAGGCGGTGGGCAGCATATGGGAGCCTGTTGTTAGCACAGCAGCTGCTGTGGGCTGCTGTGAGCCGTTCTTTCAGAGGGTGTCTGGGGCAAAGCCCAGGGCCCTGTGATTCCCGGAGAAAAGTTGATTGAGGAAATCCATGCAACTCTTTTGGTCTTGGCACCTCCCTGCCTTCCAAGAGTAGCGGCAGTCTTGCCTCTTCCGATTACTAATGGACAAGGGTGTCATTGAACTTGTACGTGGCATCTTCCCTACCCTGAACCTCTGAGAGCATTTGTCTTTGCCGCTGAGGAGACTGAGGAGTAGAGAGGCTTTCTCTTACTGTCTCGTGGAAGACTGACAACTTCTTAGCCGGAACATTGCTTTCCCATGGAAGTGAGACCTCCAAGCACTGCCAGCTTGACGCCATTAAAGCTGCCCAGCCTTGGGTCCAGCCCTGACGGTACGTAAGAGCGGTGGCTAGCCTCGTGATTGCCACAGTGCACATGAGAGGGAGGGAGCAGGCCACAGCAGGTCATCTAGTAGAAGCAGAAGTATTGAGGAAATGTACACTTGAACAAAATAACAACTCTCACGGAGGTTGAATTTTAACAAATTCTTTAGAACTAGAAAAAAAATTATTTTCACATACAGTGTTTAGATTATTTGAAAAACAGGATGAATGTTATTAAGTCCCAAATTAGTGGCCCAGAAATTTGAGGGGAAGAATTATGTAATTACCTGAAGCACAGTACTAAGAGAGAAAAATCAAGTTTTTGAAAATCATTAGAGGCTTAAAGACAGATCTTGGAGCTCTGACATACAATGACTTCTAAAGGGGAACTAAAAACAGGTAGAGGGGTAATTAAATAATAAAGGGGATCTTTAGAGAAGAAAGATTTGGGACCGCAGATCAAAACAACAGCTCTTGTCCAGCCAGGAGCAAGTGGTGGGCGTGGTGTGCACATGCGCACACACATGTTCTGATTGAATTGTAAAATTCTTAAGAAGTTAGTGAAAATCTACTAAGCTTCCAAACTGAAAGAACAAGTTGCAAATGATGAAAAAGAACCTGACAATCAGATAATCATACAACAGAAGAAGTGGAAGAAAATGGAATAATATCCATCCATGGACAAAAAAGAGCTACAACTTAAAAGTCCTGTACTCAGACAAGACACCCTTCGCCTGTCAAGATGAAAGGATACTGGTGTATTCTGCCTGAGGAAAGCTACAGAAACTACACATGAATCAGAGCAGAGACCTGTATCTGGGGGAAGGGGAAAAGAAGGGGAAGCAGTTCAATGACGTAACAGTAGATCAGTTTTAGCTAATAATATAAATTCAAAAGTAAAAGTAAAATATTAGCAAACTTAATCTGCTGGTATGTCAAAAGAATATCAGACCATTGTCAGTAGGGTTTATTACAGAAATGTGATCATGATTCATTATCAGGAAACCTGTGAACATAATTTATTATATCAACAAATTAAAGGATTTGGAAAACAACGTGGAGGTTCCTCAGATTAAAAATGGAACTGCCTTATGATCCAGGTGTGCCACTTTTAAAAATGTATCTAAAGAAACCCAAAACACTAATTTGAAAGAATATGTGCTCCCCTATGTTCACTGCAGCATTATTGACAACAGCCAAGGTACGGAAGCAACCCAAGTGCCCATCAGCAGATGAGTGGCTAAAAAGTTGTACATTCACACAAGGAAATACTAGTCAGCCATTAAAAAAAAAGTGAAATCTTTTTTGCAACATCATGGATGGGTTAGAAAGTATTATGCTAAACAAAATAAGTCAGAGAAAGATAAATGCTATATGATTCACTTATATGTGGAATCTGTAGAAAAAATAAAACAGAAATAGACACAATAGATAGAATATAGAAGAAAAATTTAGTAGAATAGGCTGTGTGTGGGTAAGACTTTTTAAACTAAGTCATTTTACATAAAAGGTATAGTAAGAAGGCAGACATATTTGACTACTTAATGCGCATTACCCTTCTCTCTTTTAGGAGCATTTTATATAGATTGAATGTGGTTTTTTTTCTTGTATTTCCTAATTCTGAAACACTGTTAACTTGGGATTCTAGTTAGAGAATCTGGGTCATATAAGTCTACCATATAGTTTGTGTTTAGATATACTCATTAAAATGGATATAAAGGACAATGAATGACAGAATTTATTACTGCTATCTCAGGCTTCCAAAGATTGTTGCAAAGATATCTCCAAGACATACCATTTACTCTTTCATATTTTATTTACTTTATACCAGGCCTTCACAGCATGCTAAATTGAGTTACCTGTGCTGTTTCACTGTGGAAATCAATTTCCCTTTCAGTTTGAGTTAGTTACAACTGATAATAGTTGTCACTTTTTTTACTCAAGGGTATGAAAGTGCCAGTATGTCTAGCACATGTGAACCTTGCAAAAATAGGAACAGACATTCAGCCCAGACTGAAGAGCCTGTTCAAGCAAAAGTATTCAGCAGACAGAATCATGAGCAGCTGGAAAAAATAATAAAATGTAGTAGGTCTACAGAAATATCTTCAGGTATGTTCCTTTTTGGTTTGCTTTAATTTAAGGATTTCTTCATCCTAGATTTTAAAAGCTGTATTAAAACAAGCTTTAAAATTGGTCTGTCACACTTCTCTGTCATCTGCAAGGTTTTATGTAGATACTACAGTACACTGAAGCTGGAATTTTTTGTTGTTATGATGCTAGCTTTAGACACATTTTGATAAAATTCCAAACAAAAAAACTGTAGTTAACATTGATTTGGAACTCCTAGTCTGAAACTCTGAAAACCTTATCTGAGTAAGAACTCAGGTGTACAGTCCTGTCATTTCCCGGCTTCAAGCCTTTGTCCTTCGTCCTGCCTGCTGGCGCAGGTGCCCGTGCCTTCATGCCTGAACGGGAGGTTTCCGGCCGCAGGCCTTCTGCCCAGAACTTCACCCTTTGCGTGGTCCTGAGTTGAACTTTCCCCACAGCGATCACGCTCTTTGTTACCGCAGCAGTTGTCTTTTCTGCGAGTCCTTTTTGCTCTTGGTGAGTCCTTTTCTCTGCTGGGCTCAAATAATCGTAGTTCTGTAACTCTGAAATTGCATCCAAATGCAAGCCGGGATGGGTTTCCCTTTTTTTCTTTTTTTGTTATTGTTGTAGTCTGTGTAAACCTCCTCTGTTGCCTGTTTCACATTGTCTCGTATTTACCTGTTTAAATGTCTGTATTGCCTTTTTAAGTCCCTCGGCAACAGATACTACTTTTCTTCCTTGCATGTGAAATGCTAGAATGTTACCTGGCGCATGGCAGTTACTCTGTAAGTGTGCACTGAATGAATGGAGCCATGTACTTGCCACTGTTGCAGTTTAAATAAGTGCTGGTACTTTCATAACTTGCGATGACTAAGTTCATCTCAAAGAAATACAGGGAGGGAAGTGGTAAATACAGAGTCTCTGCTTTCCATTGTCAGCAAAGCCCTCGGGGGTGAGAAGGCAGCTCCCACTGTGTTGTGCTTCACTGTCTATAAATTAAAACAGATTACTCATTTCATTTGAGCTTCATAATCTTGTGAGCTGGTTCTGTTTCCATTTGTGGATGAGGATGAGGATGGGTGCACAGTCACATAGGGCACCTGCTTTTTCACAGCACTCATAAAGGGCCAGTAATGTGAACTGGTACAGTTTTTCTTCAGAAAGTCAGGCCTTCAACCCGGTAATCCATACGCATACTGTGCGCATCCATACTCAGGAGACAAAAGTGAAAAAAAAATGGAGATTCAGTGTTTTTTTTAACAGTATAGTTTCAACTATGTTTAAACAAAAATCTGAATGCAAAAAAGACGAAGAAATGCATCAAAATGTTAATACTGGTTTTATCATCTTTAAACTTACATATTTTCTAAAACTTACGTAGTAAATGTTTATTACTTTTGTAATCCCTAAAGAAACATCACTTTTTTTTTCTTATTTTAAAGGGACTTCTTCAAGGTCGTATTGCTTGGAAATGGTAGAGCTGAAGTTTCAATCCTAGTCTGTTAAGTCTAGGATCCTTTTGGCAAAAATTCCAGCTCTGTTGTCCTGACCCCCAAATTTTATAATTTCCATCGCTTTTCACTAGATCTAGTAGTGATACCTTCAAAGAGTAAACATTTGAGTGGCAGGCAGGAACAGGAGCTATTTTGAAAGGCTGTCAGTTACATAAATAATTGATAGTTGGTCATAGAAGTTCAGTCCTTATTATTGTCACTTAGAAAATAAAACGATTGAATTTTGGTGGCTTAAAAAATGTTTGAATAGTGTAAATATACCTTTGTGTGTATTTACGTATTTTCTAAAAAGACTTATTTTTATTGTTAACCATCACCCTAAAATTCTTTATAACATGTAATAGTTTTTGATACGATTATTCAGTTGTAACATGTGTGACTGCCAGTATTAAATTACTCAGCCCTCTTCTTCCTCCAGAGATGAGGAAGGCTCGCCTTGATAAGTTTGTTTCTGAGGGTGAAAGGTAGAGTTTTATTATGATCAGTCACATTAAAAGAAGTTTATAGCAAATCTTTTATTTTCATTGATGAGATTATTTTTAAATAGAGTATAACATTTTAGTTCAGGCAAACAATTTTAAAGAAATTGGCTTATTTTTTATTCACTTCTACGATAGACCCTATCATTACTATTCATACGCATTTTCTGTTCATCCTTATGTCTGCCTTTCCTACAGCACATGCTAGGAGAATACTACAGCAGTCTAACAGAAATGCATGCAATGAAGCGCCAGGTAACAGTATGTTTAGTTTTGGTGTCCACTTTCTGTTAATTTTTTTTCCATTGGTCCTAAAAATCCTTAGTTTTGTTGTTCTAATTTTTTTTAAGTTTTTTATTTTTTTAGATTTAGCCAGTGCATATATGTTACTTGACTTGTAAAAGTCAAAGAAAATTCATATTCACAAAATTCCAAAGCTTTTCACTTATAATTCTTTACTTGGTATAATTGGCTGCTTTTTTTGTTTTCATTTTCTGTTTGTGTATGTAACATAACCAACACATATAGGTAACAGGAAACATTTTTATAATTTTGTGTTTTAGTAAACCATTTAGTATTTAGTATTTGTAAATGCTTGAGAGCATTAATAACTTTTAGAAACAGAACTACAGTTATTTTTAGTTCTGCCTTGTATTTGCAGGTGTTACATGTTGTGTATGACTTCGTTGTAGTTGCTTGTTTTTGATTACCCATCAATATCTATAGAAAATAAACCAATAAACAAAACAACTATGACATGCATGCAAAGACCATGATAAAAAAGGTTATGGAAAAATCACAGATTCCAAAATGTTAATTTTTGTCTTAAACTGTATTTTCATTAAGCATAGTTCTGTGTGATTTAGTATTGTAAATATTCTTTAATTCCTCCTGTATTGCACATGAATGAAAATGAAAGCCTGTTATGAATCTTCAGGGAACTCTAAGCAACAAAAACAAGGACCTGAGACAGACAAAGCTGAATGTGTAGTGGCTTCCTGAAGAAAAGAACTCTGAAAATTGAGAGGGTGAAAACATCATAGAATCATCCCTGACTGAGAGCAAGGGTTTTTTTAGCCTAAACTAATGCATTTTAGTCCAGGAGGAGAAAAAATGGCAAAAACTTTCCACCTCTTTATTGCAGGCAGGAAGGATGAAACGTGTTTGACGTAATTAAGTTATGGGAATAACTTTATCTTTAATGATATATAGTACAGTGGTAATTTTATCACATACAGAAGTATGAAAAATACTAAATATGCTTATTCTTGTATCTTTGAAATAATAAACATTTTCTAAGTTAAACAGCTATGCCAAACTCTAATGTAGTATCTAAATTGAAAGTTTGCACATTGTTATATCTTATCTGGATTTTTCCTGTAAGAGATTTCCTACAGAGATAGTTTTGGTCCTTGCTTATAATATACATTATATTTGTAGTACTGTATCACATTTGGACACTTTAAAATACTAAGAGAACTTTATTATATTTCATTTTATGTTCATAAGTGTCTGAGGCAAGGTGGGGAAGTTGCATGTATATCATTCTTACTGTATTTTACTTATGGAAACTGAGACCCAAAGATGTTAACTTAGGAAGTTAGTAGAAAGGGTTTTTTTAAACCCCATTTGCTTTTCATTTTCTTATTCCTCTTCTGCAAAAAGTAAATTATCTTTGTAATCTTTGTAGATTTATTTGAAAACGTAACAGTTAATATTTCTAATTTTGTTAGAAATTACTGATTTTTTAGAATTTGAATATTTAACTGCTTTATGTTCTACTGTTGTTCCAGAATGTTTACAGAATTTGTTAGCTAGAAGAGCCACTTGGAGATACTTTTTTTCACAGAGGAATCAGAATGGGAATAGTTCCTAATTTGTACTGGAGTATGATTCTGTCATCAATGAGGGTGATAATTCTGTGTTACCAACAAAAGCATATGGCAGAATTGTTGGTACATAACAGAGTGATACCTAGGTTCTGTGAAACGGAAGATTTCCATTGCCCATTTCAACGTATACTGAGTACTACTAGTAAATATGTCAGTATGTCATGCTATAGAGAAATTGACCTATTATGTTTATATTATAGTTACAACTTTACAACTTTATGGGGTTTTTTTGTTTTTATTTTTTAAATCCTCACCCAAGTATATGTTTATTGGTTTGAGAGAGAGACAGAGAAACATCCATTGGTTACCTCTCATATGTGCCCTGACCAGGAATTGAACCTGCAACATTTTGGTGTATGGATGATGCTTTAGCTGACTGAGGCACCCGGCCAGGGCACAAATTCAGTTTTTATCCCTACAGTATCATAGTTGAGATTTGAGGATTTGTACATAACTAGATAGAGCTTAAAATAGTAACTCTTGTTGGTAATATTTAGTTTATTTTCATTATTATACAAATTTCCTCCTTTGTAACAAATTCATATTAGCTAAAAAAGAAAATTATTTATAGTTGGCTGATTTCATCCAAGTGCTGAAAGATTTCCACTGATTATTCCTATGAAATGTACAACATTTTCCAGAATTTTTTTATTGAGAAAGTTATGATCCAAGTAAAGGTAATGTTATTCATACATTTAAACATGTCTTTATTATACAGTGTATATATAGGTATTTTTTATGATTAACTTTATCTTAATAATTTTAAGATTTTTTTTAACTATAAAAGCCCTGAAATAGAATTATGTTCTGATTTTTAAGTAACTTCAGACTGAGAGTAATAATACAAGTTAATAGAAATTGTTGGGGATATATTTTATCAATATTAACTTTCTGATATTTTATATCTTCCAGAAACTGGGAGTGATTTTTCCATGTTCGAAGCTTTGCGGGATACTATTTATTCTGAAGTAGCTACATTAATTTCTCAAAATGAATCTCGTCCACATTTTCTTATTGAACTCTTCCATGAGCTTCAGCTACTTAATACAGACTACTTGAGACAGAGGGCCTTATACGCATTGCAGGTATCTGGCGGCTAACATTCTTTTTTCTTTCCTGTCTAGTGTCGCTGTTCTTCGTGATTATAGCTGGTTGCTTTCTTAGACTAAACTGTGTCCTTGTTCCTTAAGTCTTTTGATCTATTTTCTATATGCCTTTTTGCTTTTTATTTAAAACTTCTTGTATAACTTAAGTAGCTTTTACATAAAGTCTTTTTCTGGGCAATATTTCAGTATTTTATCTTCGATGTTATTTCTTCCTCACAACCTATGAGGTGAGGCATATTGAATTTTTTCTTTTATCTGGTTCTGCTTTTAAATTTTTGATTGAATGTTTATGTTTTACATAAATATCTCATTTCCTTATTTAGGACATCGTATCCACACATATTTCTGAGAGCCACGAGAAAGAAGGGGAAAATGTAAAGTCAGCGAATTCTGGTACTTGGATAGCATCCAACTCAGAACTTACTCCCAGTGAAAGCCTTGCTACTACTGATGATGTAAGCTGATTGGGATTAATGAAGTCAATACCTAGTTTCAGCATGCACTAAACAAAAGTTAAATAGGTGGTTATAAACTGTGAGCATACCTAATGTATTTGGCTTTCCACTTTTTTAAAAAGCTGAATGTAATCATTTTATTTTGAGGTGAGGTCTAAAACTTAATCATAATGCATTGTGTATAAGTGATGGATTATAAGGTGTAAAATGGTTGTATTGGTGGTTCCATTGCCTGTCATAGGAGTCGACTCATCGTAGACATTTAGTAAAATTTGTTATGTTCTTTAAGACATTCAGTAAACCAGACAGCAGTCCGATCACAGTCAGAACCCTTGAAACAGGTCTTTGGGCTGGGAGAGAAGCGTAGATAAAAGAAAGTCATCTGGGACAAAAATGTAATTTAATGTATTAGAATTGACCAAAAAAACTTTAAAGTAGAAAGGAAATGGAAAAGAGTGGTGAGGAAAAGGGTATGTTTTCAATAAGTAGATCCTCCAAATAGCACCTGCATGGCCTACAGGACCCGCGGTGCCAGGCAGGTGCCGTTAGATGCCGGAGCGGCGCACCGCTGGGGCACTGAGGGGTGGCGTGCTCGGTATTTGGAAGCCACCTGTTTGAAAGTTCAGACCCTGATTCTGTTGTTGAAAATTGTATGTGGTCTTAGGGTAGCAAATTCATTTTTTTTTTAAATGCCATTTCTAGCACCTGGATAACCCATAGGTAAGAGTACTGTAATTGATTAGCAACTATCTGACAAAGGTAAAGAGTTGAAAGCATACCACTGTGTTTCTGACCATTATTAACGTGCTAACATTAGAACTTTCTCCCGCACAGGTAGTGTTTTCTCCAAAGATTATCTTGTCTCTTCTTCACACATAGTAATTTCTTTATGGCTATTGAGGACTTTTTTCTGGATTTTTGCTCTTTCGTTTATATTCATGTTTAAAACAATACTTTCCCAAGTCATTTTTTTTTTCTGCTTAAAACCTGTCTCCACCAGGCTCCAACTCCTATACCAACATGCATGTAAACTGTGACTAAAGACTACATGGTTTTAATTACTTTATAATGTCAAATATAAATAAATGTAAGGAACTGCTACTTGGGATTAGTCGTTATTATAACTAATTGAAAATTCTGTACTTCTTTATGTGGGAAATGAAGTTGGCCCAGATAGATATGTAATTGGAGATACTAGGTTAAAGTTTATTAGGCATTGAAATAACTTACGGAGAGCATGAATTATCTTTAAAGATTTTCTTTCTTTCTTTTTCTTCCTTTCTTCCTTATTTTAAAAAGAGGGGAAGGGAGGAAGAGAGAGTAACATGGATCAGTTGTCTCTCACATGCCCCCAAGGTGGGGACCGGGCCCTCAACCCAGGCAGCACGTCCTCTGACCCGTAATTGAATTGGCGACCTTTTAGTTTGCGAGATGACGCCCAAACTACTGAGCCACACCAGTCGGGGCAGTAATTTTGTATTTTTAACTCTAGTGCCTCCCTTTATTTCCAAGTTTTATAGATAGCATTATTTCCAGTTATTTTAAAAGATTAGAACACATTGGTCTGTACCATCAATAGCAAATTTTGAAAATTGAGCTACAATTTATGACAGTGTTGACAGGGTTTTAAAGTGAAAGTTTAAAGGTACTGTACTGCTTAATAAGGAGGTGTTTTAGTCAGCTCGGGCTGGTAAACCAAACACTGTATATACGGAGTGGTTAAAACAACAAATACTGTTTCTCAGGGCTCTGAAAGCTAGGGAGTGCAGGACCTTGTGCCAGCAGGTTTGCTGCTGCTTGAGGGCTCTCCCCCTGGCTCGCAGAGGGCCGCCTTCTTCCCACCTGTGTGCTTGCGCGCTGGTGAGGGGGAGCGCCAGGGTGGGCCCTCTCTTTCTGAGGACACTGGCGCCATCGTGGGGGCTCTACACTCACGACCTCGTCCAAACCTGACTACCTCCCAGCTCCCCGCCTCCTAATACTACCACATTGGGAGTTAGCGCCTTAACATATGAATTTAGGGTGTGGGGGTTCACAGAGATTCAGGCCATAATTTTAGGGACTTGGCATAAATAACTATAGTTAGTATTACTTTTAAATAAATAGGTTAGTTCTTTAATTTTTTTATCCAAAACTTAAATTTAGCATTAATGCCAACATCTTCCCTTTGTCAATGCCAGTTAATTAGCTGCGGCAGCACAGCATCCAGTGTCTGTACTCATTGATCTGGAGCGGTGCTGTCCAGTAGAATTTTCCGAGTGGTGGAAAAGTTTCATATCTGTATTGTCTGATAGAGCAGCCATTGGCTACTAAGACAGTGCCTAGTGGGATTGAGGAACTAAATTTACATTTTATTTAATACGTTAGCTACATGGCTAGAAGTTACCATATCAGACAGAGTCTCATTCTCCATGTTTCTAGGCCAAGGTTCTTTGGGCCTCATTTATGGAGCTTGTACACACACAGTTCAGAGTGCGTATTCTTCACTCTCAGGAAAAGGAGAAGTAAAAGCAGGCACCTGAGAATTGTCAGTGGAGGATGAGGAATCGAGGGTTAGGCAGAGGGAGAAGCACTGTGCATCTCCTACCCCGGCGCCATAAAATGGCAAAAGCATGTCCACCAGCAAGTCTTACTTGATGGAGCCACACAATGGTTTCATTTCCTAAAGGGATTTTGCTAATACCTGACTCTTCTTTAATCAGGGACAGAACTTTTCATTTTATAATTTAAGAGAAAATTTTAGAGTATCTGTAGCTCGGAGAAAGAACACCAGTGAGAGATGAGTGTCACACCCCTGCCCCGCTGCTGCCCCGTCCCCCAGTCACGCTACAGACAAAAGTCAGTTGGAAAGTGCTTCAAGTCCTGGAAAAGCTAAACCTATAAAACTTATAAAAGAAAACAAGGGGATCCTTCTTATTTTGACATAAGCAAAGGTGTCTCAGGACAGAAAGCACTAACTGTAAAAGGAAAACTGATTAAATTCTGTTTCAAAAGCTAAAATCAGGAGAAAATGATCTCAGTGTATATGTATCTGACAAATGGCTACATAAGTGACAAATCCAGACTGTTTAGAAAGAACTTCTACGAGTCCGTTGTAGGACAATCGCCTCAGTCAAGAGTGGGCAAGAGATTGGAACAGGTGCTTCATGAAGGAAGACACATAAATGGCCAGTGTGCAGATTAAAACCACACAAGATACACTCCACACCCACTAGAAAGGCTGGAGTTAAAGGTTGACAGTAAGAAGTGTTGGTGTGAACATGGAGCATTTGGAACTCGCACACTGCTGGTGGGTTTGTGAAATTGTACAACCACTTTGGAAAGCAGTATGGCAGTTCCTTACAAAGGTAAACATAAACTTGGCGTGTGACCTAGCAATTTCTCTTCTAGGTATTCATCCAAGAGAAATGAAAATACACATTCAAAAAAATTCTTGTACACTAATGTTCATAGCATCATTAGTCATGATAGCCTCAAACTGGAGCATCAGCAGATAAGTGGATAAACAAACTGGTATATCCATACGATGGAGTATTACTCAACCATTCAAATGAGTTCATTAACTTATGAAACACACAGCAACACGGATTAATTTCAGAAACACTGAGTGAAAGAAGCCTGAAAGTGAAGAGTACATACTGAATGGCTCCTTTATACGAAGTCTAGAGCCAACAAAGCTAATCTGACGTGACAGAAGTCCTATGAGTGGGCTGTAGTGCGTATTGACTGCAGAGGGCCACACACCAGAAGGGGCCTTCTGGCCTGACGGAAATGGTCTTTATTTTTAGGGAAGGTGGCTACGTGGGTGTATATATTTTTCGAAACTACTCAGACTGTACACTTAATGGGCGTATTGTTTGTAAATTCTAATTCAATAAAGTTGATGTAAAAAATATGAATGATGATGTCATGTTTTTCTTCCGATATGAGACAGCTGCATACCACAGTATAAGGTGCTGGGTGTTGTGAGGGTTTGGAGAACGAGGAGAATTTCCCTGCGGGTGTAGATGTAATTTGCAGCACTGAGTTTTCCAAGTTAGAGTTTGACCTGTAGCTGGCTCTGTGTGTTGTCATCTGCAGAATGACAAGTGTCCTGCAGGTTGTCCTAACTCTGTTCAGTGCTTTATACCTTATGCTTATGTCACGATTTTAAGTGTGTAGTTTTATGCAAATAGTTTCTGTGTTAAAATTTTAATTTAATCCAACTTTTAAAAAAGAAATATTAGTGATTTTTATTTGTTTCAAAACTATGACTTAGGAAACTTTTGAGAAGAACTTTGAGAGAGAAACACATAAAATAAGTGAGCAAAATGATGCTGATAATGCTAGTGTCCTGTCTGTATCTTCAAATTTTGAGCCTTTTGCAACAGATGATCTGGGTAAGCAGAATTTTTTATAATCTTACAACATGACTTTGCTACAGTCTTTGAATTACATTGATAAGGAAACAAAATTCTAGAAAGGCAGCTTCTTACAGAATGGGGACTTAAAAATCTGTCCATCAGTAAATTCAGGAATCTTCTCCTCTTAACTCTTCGACTCTGGGAAAATCTTCGAAGATTTCTGACTCTGCATACACTGAGAAAATGGGGATCTCACTTACCTTGCTCTTATGAAGAAAATACAGAACTTTCTAGCATGTATGATAGTTTAGAAAATGTTAATCTCCTGTCCTTAAGAGAAAGGTCACCCTTTAAAGTTTTCCAGTCAGTGGAAAAGTCTACAGGCGGCGGTACCTTCATTCGATCACATTCTCAGTAACAATGTTAATGTCTTAATTTGAGAAGAACTGAAATTTTTGTAATTCTAAGGCATGGTACATTGCATTTTTTTTTTCATTAATAAGTTTTAAAAAGTTGCGTAACTCAAAAGGAGAGAAAAGAAACCCTGAGTCCTGAATTTCAAAAGATTAGGGGAAAGGAAATGTACGAGTACCTCTCGGTGCATTTTCCACGCTGTAGCCTATGGAAAGGTACCCAAGTACTCAGTCATTCAGACCTCAAGCCCCAGGTTCATAGGGTAGTGTCCCATTCCAGTGTTGGTTCGTAGGATGAGAACAAGATGTAGATGGCTTCAAAGGCATTTTTCCACTACAAAGGAAAGGGCCCAACCTTGCCATGTCTTCAGTGACCTACCTTGGGCCAAAATGATTGTCTTCCTTTTGCCTTAATCTGATTATCAAGAACTCGAAGGCTGGCTCCCTTCTGAGGAAGTGCCTTTCATGTACGGAACTCAAAATAGAGGAAAATCACAAACATCACTCTGATAAACCCGTTCCCCCTTAGTAGTTCCCCCTTTCGGAGCTGCCAGTAACTTTGAGCCTGCCTGTTTTGTTTCATTCACTCCTTTCCCTTACAGTCATTCAGCATTAGCTTTGAAGTAGAAGAGAGAATTGGGAAGTGTCATTCTTGCTTAGGTCTTTTCCTTACCTCAGTTGATTGTCGTAAGTTAGGTTGTTTGCATCAGAATTTGCATGACATTTGGAATTTATTTTTGTACTGTTTAAGTGAAGCAACATGATGTACTGAAGTAAGGACGTTAGAGTCTTAAGAGACCTGCATTTAAATTCCTGTTAGCACTTGGCTCTGAAACCTTGTGCAGGTTACTTATGTTCTCTGAAAATGAGGGTGCTGTCATCCACTTCATAAGGTTATTTTAGGATTAAATAAATACGATAATGTTTTCAGGTGCCCACTAATACAATACCTAGAACTTGTTAAAGCCAGTTCTTCTTTCCTATGTTCAGACATTTTTTAATTAATAACTTTAGAGGAATACATGACAAAGTTTGCTTTTATATCTTTGAGACACACTTCTGCCCCATACGCAGGTAACACTGTGATCCACTTGGACCAGGCGCTGGCCAGGATGAGGGAGTACGAACGCATGAAAACTGAGGCCGAAAGTAACACAAACGTAAGATGTACCTGCAAGATCATTGAGGATGACAGTGGTGCTGCTGCCATGACCACTGTCAATGATTTAGAAGGTGTGTAGTTGCATTCATTAACAGTAAAAATCGTAGTTCCATATGTAAAAATTTAACACTCCATCTGATATATAATGGTGGTTTTTTAAAATCACTTCTTAGGGGTCCTAAAACTGTCGCTGGTTTTTTCTTTGTATTATTTTAGCATAAAATCACAATGTTCTTTAGAATTTTGCATAGATGCATACATATTATGTCATAGACTTGATTTTGCTAATATATCTTTTTTTAACAAATAGAAACTCCTATTATTGAAAATCATAATTCACAACAACCTGTAAGTGAAATCTCTGCCGTCCCATGTCCTAGAATTGATACTCAGCAGCTAGACCGACAAATTAAAGCAATTATGAAAGAAGTCATTCCATTTTTGAAGGTAAGCAGTAATTCTTAAGAATAAACTTTGTTTTGTTCTTCAATTCATACGAAGTACTCCATTTTAATAAATTCAGAAAATACATGTAAGCAAAACTAAAAATAACCCATATTTTGTCACTCAGAGATAGTCCCAGCAACATTTTGTGAACCTTTTTGTAATATTTTGTTCATATATGTGTGTTCTCTTTTTCCCATATACCGTAAACATCTTTCTACATCACTTTTTCTGCTGCATACTTTTAATGGTTACAGAATATTCACTATTCATTCAAAAACACTTATAGAATGCCTACTTTAGGGTGGGTTTGGTGGGCAAGTCCAGGACTTTGCTGTCATGGAACCTGCATGTAAAGATGAGAGTATGGACCCCCCTCCAAAAAAAAAGTGAATGTAAAGGATAAGTAAATGTGTATCCGATAATGATATGTGCCATGCAGAGAATTAGAGTATGCCATGATAGTGTCTGTTCTAGACTGGATGGCCAGGAAGGCCTCTGAAGAGGGAGCATTTAAGGAAAGATGTGCATAAGGAGCAGGCTTAAACCAAGATCATTCCAGACAGAGTTAAAGGGCCCAAAGGAGTAACTGGTTTGGCCTGTTGAAGAAACTAGAAGAGGACTCATGCGGTTGTAAGAAAGTCGTGAGAGCTGGAATTGGGGATCGAGGCGGGAGCTAGTATGTAGAACATCCTCCGTGAGTAGGAGTTTGGACTGTGTTCAGAGTTTCAGAAGAACACAAGAGAGGTTTAAGCAAGCAAGAAACAATCTGGTTAACATGTGGTGATTGATGATAGAGGTCAGGAGTGCAGTGAGATCAGATGAGAAATGATAGTGGCCTAGATACGGGTGTGGTACTATCGATGGGGAGGAACAGACCATGGAAATATATTTTGGAAATTAACAGGTCCCATTAATGGTCAATAGAGTCACCTACAGCAGACACTAAGTAAGAGCAAGGGAGCTAGATCTGGGCCCAGGACGAGGCGACTCAACACTTAGTGGTTGTGCAGAACAGGAGAGCGCGAGCTCACCACGTGGGCCGGCCCAGTGAGCTGTGCTAGGGGCTGCTCTGAGGGGAGGGTGCGCACAGACCAGAATTTTCTGTTGTTTTAATCAGTTATTTTTGTTAACTCTTTATGTCTATCCTGGTTTCTTTTTCACCATTCTAAACATCACTTCAATGATTTTATCAAAATTTTTATACATCCCATTTTTATTTCTTAGAAGTAATTGTTAGACATAGAATTTCTTGTTCTAAGGTAAAGCTTTTGAGACATTATGTTAAGTTGTCCTTCAGAAAGGTTTAACAATTTATATTTCTCCCAGCAGTGAGAGTACGAGACTGGTAAGCAGTATTATTAATTTTGTTGACTAACTGTGAACAGGGCAGAGAAAAAGTGCCGAAGTGGAAAGTACAGATGAGTCTTGTACCTGAGATGGCACTCTCTCACATTCCAATTTAAGTGGAAATTTTAAAAATTAGAAATGAAAAGTCTTTTCGTTCCGATAGGCAGACTACTGAGTACGTCATCGTCGGGCTCATCGCTCGCCCTCTCCCGCACTTCCCGGGGCGTGCGACACTGGGGACAGAGTTGTCCCACGCACTGGCACTCTTCCCCGGAAGGACTGCCTTCGTCGGGATGTCTTAGAGAAGAGCGGTCTTCGAGAAGGCAGGTGTGGGGCCTGCTTTGCCTGCAGACATTGTCTTACAGCCGAAAGGAGAGATTTTGGCCCATCTGTCTGTGCCCAAATTATCCCACGTGAAAACTGAAGACTCGCCTTCTCCTGGGCAATTTTAATAGCTCTGGAGGGCGGGGCGGTCCCTGTTTGCTTTCTCTTCTGATCTTCAGACTCCTGCTAGCGTGGTTTGCACTCGTAAGGCCTTGGCCCTTCCTGATCCTTAGGCCTGGAGTGCTCTTCCTTCACACGCCTGCACGGTTTGCCCCTCGAGCCCTTCAGATCTTCTGACAAGTGTTCCCTTTTTGGTGAGCAGACCTCCACCCGTTCCTTACCTGCTTTTCTTTATCTCCATAGTGCTCGTCACCTTCTAATGTATGCAATGTCTTCTTATTTTGTGCTATCTCTCCCTGTTACGGTGAAAGCCGTGTAAAGTCAGAGATAGAAATCTGTCGCGGTCACTGGTTTATCGCCAGTGCCAAGATTAGTAGCTGCGTATAATAGGCACTCGTTAAATACTTATTAAATGAATTAATATAATAAATGAACAGACGGATCCTTCAGACCTCAACCATCATTTTTCAGACTAATCAAGCTCTTTAGGCTCTGAGAAGTGTGACTTGGGATCCAGATCAGGTACAACATCACTCATAAAACCTTTTATAGCCTGGCTCGGCCCCTTATCCATCCCTTCCCACGCACCTTGCTTCCTGCTTGGCGGCATTCGAAAGGCACATTGCCCGTGTCATCTCCTTTGCCTGGAGGGCTCTTCCAGTCTGTCAGCCAGTCTCCTCTTCAGGACCCAGCCCACATACTTCTGCACGTTCTGACGGGCAGAGTCCTCCTTCTCTTCACTGCCCCCGGGATATTGGTACACGTCTTCATTACAGCACTTAGGACAAAGTGTCGTAATGGTTTGCATGTGTCTGTCTCCCTACTAGAAGAGTGTGTTCACCCGAGCAGGACTTCAGAGTCTGGATAAAGGGAATTTGAGGGGATAAGACGAATACCTCAGTTCCACCAATTATTCTGTGGGTCTGTCTCTTGTTATCTGTAAAACATGTATTTCTCCCCCAAAAAGGATATTTATATTCTGATGGGTTTACAAGAATATACACATATTCTTAGGTAAATAATTTATTTAAGAGATTAAAACCTTTCCCTCAAGTGAATTGACTTGCTGCTTCTCTGGCACACATATCTCAGAGTATTCCTTTTTCCTTTCACATTTTTGTTTTATCGTGAGTAATTCAATAAATGCTTTAAACATGTCTTTTTGGTTAAATTAGGCATATTGGTAGTAATATTTAATTGATATATACAAATATTTTCTAAGGGTTAAAAATTCTGAATAATTTTGCTTTATGCTTGGGGAATACAACCATCCTTAGTTAGAAAATTTTAGTGCACTTGCCATTTTTTGTCTGATTTAAGTGATATCTTTTCATAAGGATTTCCTTACTGAATTTAGCATTTAAGTTTCTAAAATGAGTAGAGCTAATGATTGGATTTTAACTTTTTATCATGTCATGTTTCACTTCAAATCATGACTTTTTTGGCAGGATTATAGGACTTCTTTGTTAACGTCAGCATTACACACAGTCACGCGCGCCGGACTTCCTCACACTCTCTCTCCTCTGTCACCGGGGAGTCAAACGTCGATCCCCCTCCTTAAGAGCAGTCACCTTTACTTTCCTCCGCTAGCATAGCCTTGACTCGTGCCCTTACCTGTTGCCCAGCCTCCCTGGCATAGGCCTGAAGTGCGTGTTTAGTGGGCAGACTCCTTGGCCTTGAAGAGGCCCCGTCGCAGGATTGGGCAGGCCGTCCCACCTTCGTCTCTCACCACTGTCCACCCAGGCCCCTCCCCGCGGTTACTCAGCATGTCCCTTTCGTGCCGCGGGAGCCCTCTGTGCCGCGGGTCCTCCCGTGGGAAATACAAAATAGCTCCTCACTGCCCGGCCGAAGCAGTTCTTCTTCAGAGGGGTTTGTTGCTGCCTTTGACATGCCGCCGCAGCTCCTTGGAGCACCTGGGGTGTGCTGCTCCCGTGGCACTGCTCATCCAGCAGCTCACGGGCGTGTCCTGCGGGCAGCCACTGTGCTGGGTGGGGAATATGGAAAAAGGTGTCATCTGCTGGACATGCATAGCTTGTAGTGACTCACATGTCTGACTCCTTGACACATGAGTCTTTTAAAAATGACCTTAAGTCCTTAGATTTAAGGGATCTTAGGTATCATCAAGGTTGGCCACCTCATAATACATGTTCATGTAGAAAAAAAATACAAAGTTACCCAGCTAAAGGTTTTAGAGGGCCTGCCCCAATGACTTCAGTGGCAAGAGAGGGATCAGAACCTTGAGGTTACTTGATAAGGGTGTTTTATAGACTCACCTCAGAAAGCTGACCGTGATTTGGGTCATTGGGTAGTTTGAACATGCTTCTAAATGAAGATTCAGGAGAAGAGACTTGTCCAAAGAGGCTTTTTAAGAGAGAGAGAGGACAGTGGTTCTCACGTAGGGGTCATTTTGACCCTCGAAACAGTTTCTAATGTCGTGCTACACTTACGGTCATCGGGACGTGGGATGCTAGAGGCACTAATGGCACCTGGCACGTAGAGATGAGCGTGCCATCGGCCGTCCCGTGGTGCACAGGACGCCCGTGGTACACGGGATGCCGCGGCACCGCCAAGACCGCCCGGGAGTGTTTGTAAGAGGAGCTGGACTGAACTGCGAACAGGAAGACGGGAGTGTGGAGACCATGGGTGGGGTTCGGGGTGGGGGGAGTCCTCCTTCAGAACAGAAACAAAGTGATGAAAGGATTTGAAACAGTTTCTTTTACTGGCTGTGACCTGCCATGGTGAATCAAAATCGAAAATCATTATAATGTGTGTAGAGTGGGGGTTTGACTATTCTTATGAATAAATAGTTCCAGATGTATAGTGGAAAGTTGAGAAGCATTTATACAAGAAAAATAAAATCTCATTTTGTGGACTGATATTCTTTGAACAATAGGTGAGTCTAGATCCTAACCACGCAGGGTTTTTCTCAGGAGCACATGGATGAAGTATGCTCTCCTCAGCTTCTGACTTCAGTGAGGCGCATGGTGCTGACCCTGACCCAGCAGAACGACGAGAGCAAGGAGTTCGTCAAGTTCTTTCATAAGCAGCTTGGAAGTATATTACAGGTAAGGGTTTTTACTTGCACGACAAAAATATGTACCGCCTGGTGAAGATTTTTTTTTCTTTGCCATTCCTGACATTACACAGTTTATTCAAATAACTATCCATCTAGCTTCTATTTGGGGTGATACAGTACTCTTTAGGTTATTCCTTTACTTGGTTAAAAATAATGCTGTTAGGGCCTGTGTCTTCATTTCATTTGATCATCTTTAAGACCTATCCCAACTCTAATCAAATTTTGTTTTGACTTTTCTGCTACTTAGTAAAAAATTTCAAGTTCCAAACGGTTAGAAAGTTTTCTGTCATATTTTCTCAAATAATTTTTTACCAATCTGCAAAATTTTAGACGCCAGAAACCTGCTGTTGGTTGTGGAGATTTCTTAGGCTGTGACAGTAACCTTAAGTTATGTTAAAGTGGTGATTCTCAAAGGGGCAGGGGGGCAGTTTTGGCCAAGAAGACATTAGCAATGTCTGTATTCTGTTTGTCACGATAGGCAAGGAGGCATCGAGCATCTAGTGAGTTGTTAGTAAGTGCCAAGGTTGAGAACACCCTATGTGAAGTAAGGATACCTTACACCACTTGTAAAAATCCTCACAGTGAAACTCTCCTGTATATTTTTCCATTGAGGTAATTCAGTGATGTGTATTGTTATTACAAACTAAAAATATATATTTTTGTTACAGATTTTTCCTATAAAAATTTTCCTTCCTATTCCTGTTTTAGGTTGGTTTTGAAGACAGTATTATCACTTTGCTAATTTTTTAAAACCCTAGGCTTGATGCAAATTCCCATCACTGTAATTTCCTATTTTTTTAAAGACAAGTATAAATTCTATACAGTTTTGAAATTGTTCTGGCTCTATTTAATTTAATAGAACTAACATAGTTTATGAAGACTATAAAATATCAGTGGTTTTATGTGTTGTTTAAGAATTTTTAGAATAGTTTTTAGATAAATGTATGTTTATAACTTTAGCTAGCTTATTTCTGTGGGGAAGACACTCCATTTTAGAATCAGGCTGAAAGAGAAATGGTGTGTCATTTAAATAACTTTTTGTTTATCAATATCCATACACTTTTCCTCAGTTTTGCCTACGATAATCATAATTGTGGGCAAATCCCAAAATACTTAATTTGGATGTAAGATATTTTTCTATGTCTCAGAACATTGGACTACTTTCCTACCATTCCTTTTTTTTCCTCCAAGAAGGGACCTAAATGAAGAATAAGAGGCATGTACATTAAATCTGCTCAGAGTATTGAATGTTTTTCATGAATTAGAGCCTCTATTACTTTCTTCTACTTTTTTCCTTACAAAACCTGTTCGTTGAGTTTCTTCCCACAAGGCACCAGCATTCGTCCTTTCCATGATGGTGCTCGAGGCGGCAGTTTTTTAGGAGATGGGACACGGGATGTCATAGTTATTTGCCTGTTTTCTAAATAGCATAGTCCATGTTTTTAAAAGAAAGAAAAGCGGTTTTATAAAAAAAAAAAGTGTCAAATATAGCAGACTTGTTCATTTGATGATGCTGTATTTCTGCTTGAATAGAACTAAAAGTTTCTTAATGCTAAAAAGTAATAAAATAATTTTTTATTAGTTGAGTATTGTAATTTAGATTTGTACTGCTGTGTCCACAATTGATGTTTACTATAATCTTAAAGTGATTTGGTTATTTCGAATAGGATTCATTGGCAAAATTTGCTGGCAGGAAACTGAAAGACTGTGGAGAGGATCTTCTTGTGGAGATATCGGAAGTGTTGTTTAATGAGCTGGCGTTCTTTAAACTCATGCAAGATTTGGATAATAATAGCATGACAGTTAAACAGAGATGCAAAAGGAAAATAGAAGCAGCTGGAGTGATACAGTCTTATGCCAAAGAGGTAAATTACATTCATTTTAATTTTAGAAGTAATTGTAATTAGCATGCATATGTAGTTCTTGATTATTATTGATTACTAAAATCTCGACCTCAGAAAAGTAGTTTTAAAGTGATACCAGTTAATCAGATTCCAAATCAGTACCTATGCTGGCCCCGTACAGAATCTCAGTGGTAGCATCAGTGACTGCAGATCAGGAAGGCAGACGGGAAATGATGCTGACCGTCCATTGTCAGATACCTGGTTCACAGTACCGTCACTCACTCAGGCTTGCGGAGAAGAGGCGACAGGAATCTGTCTGCCTCAGCTGCTGCCTGTCGCAGTAGATTCCCTGGTCGTGCGTGTCACTCCAGCCAACTGTGTGTGTGTGTGTGTGTGTGAGTGACAACTTGGGTCGCACACCCCTCCGGCGTGGTATACCCTGTTAAGTTAGTCTGGGTCGCGTGTGAAGTTGGATGAGTTTTGTCCCCTCAGCTTGAGCCGTGCAAGGCACCTTTTTCCCTATACCTGCACCCTTTTCTTGACTTTTAATCATGAAAGCAGGTCAGGACCCAAAACAAAGGGATAACCCTTCTTCCTTAAATCTAAATCAGATAAAGGTAAGCCATCTGTTTCATACTTTTTGTAATGTTTTTATTTTAGACGTAAAGAAGTTTCGGATTGTTTCAGCCATTGATTAGAGCTTGAGAACAACAAAACAGGACAGTATAAGTAACCAGGACTCCTTTAGATGGGCAGTCTCACACGGCTCTTTAAGGGGGTGAAATGTGAGCAAAGGCATGAAAGACAAGTAGTTTATAATGACGGTGAAGGGGGAGAGCTTTCCAGGAGTAACAAACTGGAGTGTGAAGACTCCAAGCCAGGACCGAGCAGTTAGTTTGGAGAGCAGACAGAAGGCCAGGGAGGCAGGAACACATTAACTGAATTAAAGAGTTTAGGATACGAATCCCCAGAGGCATATAAAGCCAAGTTATGGGGACTGAGAGACTGTGATAGGCACTTTCTATTCTAAGCATTATGGAAATCCATGGGAAGGTTTGAAATAGAGGAGTAACGTTATCTCATGTACAGTTTGAAGTTTGTGTGTGCGTACCATGTCGAACAGGAGTTGTAGGAGAGTAGAGAAAGAAGCCGAGAGGCCAGTTGTAAGGGTGTTGCAGTAGTCCAGGTAAGAAACTGCGTGTCTTAGCTCTGAATGTGCAACAGCAGGTACACTGAGGTGGTTGAGTTAGCGAGGCATTCTGATGGTTTAAATGTGAATAATAAAAGTGACGTAGAGGCTTTTCTGACTTGCTCATTTGGGTCAAATGAGGGGCCATTTACTGAGACTAGGAGACTGAAAGAGGCTAGCTTATGGAAGGAAGGGATCGAGACTTCTGTGTTGTGCTTTGTACATTTGAGTACTCCTAGGTATCCAAGGAGATGTCAGGAGGGAGTGTTGCTTTGGTTTTGTTACTTTAAAAGATTTGAGTGAAAGAGTTTTATTTACATTTCTAAGATGCATTCAGCTCTTTAGATGATGGTCAAAATGCACCATTTATTACAGTTTACTGAATACCTAACTATCATGCTGAAGAGTTAACCTAAATTTTGTTTAATTGACTTGCTTGTAGGCCAGAAGGATTCTCGAAGGAGATCGTGGCTCACCTGCTGCAGAAATTGACGAGGAAGACAAAGTACGTGCTCATTTGTGCCCCCAAATAATGCTTTCTAAACAAGAGACTAAATGACTTGAACAGCTTTTACCTTAATGTTTGAGAGCAAAGTATGTTATCAAGTGTTCTTTCTTCTGACAAACCTTTATTTTCTTTTAAAAACAAAACTAAACCATCTAAAATGATTGTGTTTTTTATTAGATAATGGCTATTACTAATTTTTATGATAGACTTACTATATACCTTTAGAAAATGTACTGTCTCCCTTGGTATTTGTGTCAAAGCACAACATTCACTTAGTTTTAATATTACGAGATAATTTTATGAGAACTTGAAAAAATCTAAATTTGAAATAGTATAATATAAAAGTACTAACAAAGTTTCACTTTGTGCAACAAATTGAAAAACTAATTACTCGAATGTTCTTGTGGCTAGGACAAGGACGAGACTGAAACAGTTAAGCAGACTCAAACACCTGAAGAGTATGATGGCGACGGTCCCAAAAATGTGAGATCCGACATTTCCGATCAGGAGGAAGATGAAGAAAGTGAAGAATGCCCAGTGTCCATTAGTAAGTCTCGAGGCTTCGTGCTCGGCCATCCCTTCCTCTCCGCAGGTCTGTGGCTGAAACAGCCTGGTGGGTGTAGTGGGTATGGAGCTAGGCAGCCCTCGGCTCTGAGTCTGAACCGCAGCGTGGGCCCGACTGAGAGACTTGTCCTTCCTGCACCAGTTTTTCCTAGTAGCCCCTGTTTGGAAGATGTCCGATGTTGTATGTGAAACACTTGCACAACACAGACATGCAGTAAATTGTAGCTATTAAGTACTGAAAATTTACTTAAAGATTGTGTTAATCCATGTAGATTTGTCCAAAGCTGAAACCCAAGCATTGACTAATTATGGAAGTGGAGAAGATGAGAATGAAGATGAAGAAATAGAAGAATTTGAGGAGGGACCTGTAGATGTTCAGACTTCACTTCAGGCTAACATTGAAACTACAGAAGAAAACGAACATGATGACCAGGTATTCCAGTGTGGACGACACACCTCCGGCCTGCCCCATTTTATACTGCTGAAAGCAGGTCCTTTTTAACGGTGCCGAAATTTATAGCTTCCCTGTTCTCATTTTCATGAATACAAATTTTTAAAATATCCTTATTGAAATCTGAAACACTGTTTTTGTATCAGCAATGTTTAAAGCGCTGTATTTCCTGCCTTGGCTGGCGTGGCTCGGTGGATAGAGCAATGGCCTGCGAACCAAAGGGTTGATGATTCGATTCCCAGTCAGGGTACATGCCTGGGTTGCAGGCCAGGTCCCCAACAAGGGGCGTGCTAGAGGCAACCACACATTGATGTTTCTCTCCCTCCCTTTCCTTCTCCCTTCCCCTCTGTTGAAAATAAATAAATAAAATTAAAAAGAAAAAAAGCACTGTACTTTTTTTTGGTAACAAGTCCTAAAATTTATGAGATTACTTCAGACGGTTTGGATTTCTAATCTATATTTTTTTTCTAGCCATCATGGAATTGTAACAAAATAAAATTATTCCGCCCTGGCTGGCGTAGCTCAGGGGATTGAGCATGGGCTGCGAACCAAAGCATCACAGGTTCGATTCCCAGTCAGGGCACATGCCTGGGTTGCAGGCCACGGTCCCCAGCAACTGCACACTGATGTTTCTCTCTCTCTTTCTCCTTCCCTTCCCTCTCTAAAAATAAATAATAAAATCTTAAAAAAAAAATTACTCCCTTTACTACCTCTGCCTCATCCTGCCTCAGAGGCAACACTTGTATGTTTTTTTCTCCTACTTACCTCTGTATTTCTGAATAATAAGCATTTGTGTATATATTTTTTCATTCACTTGTATACTGTGTTATCTGTCAACTTTCTATTAATATAGTAGATAAAGATTTTGAGGTCACTTACAACTCCTCATTTAATTATGTTTTCTGGTTGGTTATATAACCAGATGTTTAGATTTAACCAAACTATGTTAATATTTACTGACTACTGAACTATGCACACATTGTTTATTGCTTAGTCTTACACATTTTTTTCACTTGAGTTTAGTAATTGTCTCTGTTTTATTCGCTTAGTTGTCTTTGAACACATGCCCAAGTCTTTGCTGTGCCCTGCAGTAGGTGGGTAAATCTCTCGGCGGAATTTTCTACAGAAACCAGGTTGTCATTTTTGTCCTTTCTGGAGCATTCCCCCCTTCTGCTCCATTCTAGGTTTGGCTCTTAGGCCGCTAAAAATAATACAAAGTAGTGGAATCCATAATATTCCAGTTCTCTGTACTATTTGGAGGTTAAGAAGAAAGGAAACTTTTCTTAGCTGTCTGGAAATTGCAGCCACAGCCTCCTTCTTGAAACTTTTGGAAGATGTTTAAAATCCCCATGCGTGATCTCAGGTTGGACAAGCGCCACCACTAGCTTGGGAACCCCTTTGTCATTATAGAAGTCCGCTGTTTTGGGATCCAGTCTTTGTCTTTCTGTTTCTTGATTTATTACCTAATTTTGGTGGAACACATCTAATAAGGCTCTAAGAATGAGATTTTGAGATTTTATATGTCTAAGAAAATCAACATTTCCATGTTGAAATTATTTTCTCTCAGATTTCTGAAGGCACTGTTTCTGTCTTCTAGTATACAATACTGTTGAGCAGGCCAGTGAACGCCTTTCTTAGTTCTGATCCTTTGTGTCTGTCTGTTTTTTTCTTTCCCATTCCAGAACTTTCCTCCTCCTGGAGGTCTGCAGTTTTACAATGATACGCTGCATTGCTGCAGGCCTTTTTAACTCACCATCTGGGGACTCAGTGGGTCTTTTTAATTTGTGTCATGCCCATCAGTTTGATGAATTCTCTTTTATTCTTCATTTCTCACCATTTTTCTTTCTGTCTGGAATTAGTATTATCAGATATTAGCCTCCACAGGTCTTCTCATTTTCTTTTCCTTTTATGATTGTTACTTTTTTACAGCACGCTCTTGTTTCTACTGTCTAGAAACATTTTTCAGATGTCTCCTATACCTTTGGTGCTTGTTTTAGAGAATGATACACTAAAAACCTGCTTGGGTTTCTTTTGGGCTTTACTGTAGGGCAATTATTGGGTAGACAGCTTTTTGAAATGTCAACATCTATTAGTCTTTTTTCCTGGGGTGTATTAGTTTCTCCAAAGAGGGGCGCCCCCTCTCCTCCTGCCTGGGAAGAGGTACGCTGCAGCTAGATGTGGGGATGGGGCTGAGGGCCTCACCGCTCATTTTACGGGCGTGCCATGAATCCCTCCGTTTCCAGTGTGACGCTTTGCCCTGTCCTCCTCATTCCTGTTTTCTGTACCCCTGCTACCCCTGGTGGCCCCCAGGCCTGAGACTTCACTGGTTTAATTTCTCTAACATGTAATCTCCTGTTTTCTGTTCAAGTTGGGGGAGGGAACCTAGGTGTCCATGTTTTCCTTAAACAGCTTCAAATGTTCACCAGCACCCACTTTGCGTCACGGACTCCCACCCCACCACAGTATTGCTTCCTACAGTCTGGCACTTCCAGTGGGAGGTGAATCTCAGTGGTTTTCTCCTGCTGCTGGAGGCACTCAGCTTCGTTTGTCTTTTGCCCATCCTGGTCAGTTCCTCTTCCACACTCTTAGCATCTACATACAAACGGATGTAAGTTTTATTTAAGATAGAGTTTGATCTGAAAAAATAATACAACGTAGTGGAATCTATAATATACCAGTTCTGTGTATTATTTTGAAATTCTTTAAGATGAGGAATCCTTTTACTCAGCCATCCTGAAATTGCAATCACAGTCAGAAGATATTTTTTAATTCATTTGTATAAAGGTCTCAGGCTGGACAAAAGCCACATACTAGTTACCTCCTCCTGTCTAGTGACCATATGTATTAGGCCTTGCTATTGAGACATTTCTTTTTCCTTCTAGGTTCTACAACAGGAGTTTGAAAAATCAGCAGAAAGCAAAAATGTCCCATCAGAACAAGAAACCACTGCTAGTAAAGGTAAGAAACCTAAATAGATTATTCCATTTTAATACTATCTAAAGTGCCTTTATGTGCTTAAAAATTGAAAAAAATTAAATTCTTAGCTAACGTAAGTTTGAGGGTATTTTTGACCTAATGTATGTCCCCTTTCTCCCCCTAAAAACATTGTAGAAAACACAGGGCTTTGTTTTCTGCAAAGAGTCGTTACAGAAAAGTTTACATACTTAAACACAAAAAATTCTGTAAGGTGCAGACGTCTTTAGATAGAAACGCAGGTTGTTTTTAAAAATACCTATTTTTACTCCTCAAAATCCTGCTTCATTTTACAAATCTGGTGAATTTTAGGGGTTTAATTTTTAAAACATCCCCACATGAATCCAATTAATTAAATTTGGAAACTATTGATGAGGACAATTTATAGTTGCTTTTTGGGGGGAGTATTAAATAGCCTGCATATGCTGATTTAGTATTGCCCTTTTTGGTGTAATAAAAATTTAACAGCTGTCGCATTACATACTAATGTTAAGACTGTCCCCCATGACAGATGACCAGGACAGCGCTCCTGTGAAACCGTGCTCCCTCAACATCTTGGAAAACGAGCGACCTCTCAACACCACTGTCCAGAAGGGCTCGCCTGCGACCGCCGAGTCATCTAAACAGCCCGGCACTTTGCCCTTGCCGCTAACTGAGACCGAAACCCTGGTGCCCAGAGTCAAAGAGATGAAATCTGCTCAGGAGACTCCTGAGAGCTCCCTGGCTGGAAGTTCTGACACCGACTCCCCAGTGCTGGTGAATGACTATGTACGTACCATCCCTTTCTGAATATTTCTGCTGTCATTTCTGTGCATATGGATTTTCCGGGTAACAATTGCAGCATGTACATACAACTCTGTGTTTAGGTTTAGAAACTGTCGGATTATTTTTATCTCTCATTCAAACTTAATTTAAACTTGAACAGAAGGGTAATATTAAGGTGACTATCTCAAAACCTAAAAGCTATTCTTTTTATAATTTTGAGAACCAAAGTAATGAGTTTTGCCGCGACCAGCGCAGAATGGAGGTGCCTGAGTCGGGGTGACAGGAGATTTAGAAAGACACAACACAGACAGTTCAAAGAAAAGCAGGGGCCAGGTGGGACATTGTCCTCTGATAGAGAGACAATGACCCTGAACATGGTCTCTGTGTTTATTTTATGGGGGATGGTTGGGTAGAGCTCAAGGACATTTTGCAAATTTAGGGAGATGCTGTGGGCACGGATTGTTCCATTCTCCGGCTATCTAAATGATACATATGTCTTCTGCAAAAGTTACAGTCGCATTCAGCTGAAGCTTGTGGTTATCTATTCCCTTCTCAAACCCTGAGGGATCTGTCAGTTGCCCCACCCCGACCCCCGTCTTGGATCTGCTTTGCAGATGATGCAAACAGTCAAGTGCGGCCTTGCCAAGCACTCAGCCTTCACCGTCCTCCGCAGAGTTCTAGGTGGTGGCCTGGAGACAGTTCATTTCAAAATCAGGCCTGAAGGATAATGATACTTGAATCATCATTACTCCCTTACACATGCTTTCTCAACTGTGGTATTTAGGATACTTCGTAAGTCTTTGATAGACCTGAAAGACTGGGATGGGAAATAAAATAATTTGACAACAATAGAGTATCACTATATACTAAATGACATAAAAAATGCTAGAAAATATGCCACCAAATCTGGACCTTTATATCAATTTAATTTTATAGCAAGCAGGTTATTTTTTGGGTCCTTGGATTTGTATGTGTTTTATATACTTTGTCTTATCAGCAAAAATGAAGAGATTTATAACATTGTACTCTTAGGTCTAAAGAATGTATTTCACATATTTTTAATTAACATCAGTTTTCTCCCTAAAGATATATTTGCAACTATGATTTTATAATTTCTCAGAAAGGGAGCTTATAATGTTTCAAAAACATTAGTAAAAAGAGTAATTCTTAACTCTGTTTTATTTACTTCTCTATCAGTAAAATTACGCACTTAAAATTCTTATTTAGTTACCTGTTAGACTTCTTCTCGTTATCATTCGATGAGTATGTAGAGTTGCTGAGTGGAAGCACTGCAGTGAAATTAACTTGGAGTTGGAGTCTAGAGGGTCTTGAATTTGAATTTCAGCCAGGACACTGCTGAGTGTGTTAGCGTGAGAAAGTGCAGGGTCCGTAGTCCTGGTCTATGGAGACGAACTGGGTGACTGTGGAGTGTATGGTTGTGGAGGCAGTGTCGGGGGCTCCCTTACCACGTAAACAGAAAACACAAGCTAAAGGGGAGGGGGAGGCGGGTAAGAAATATTTCAAGAAAAACCTACAGTTTACACTTGGGTAGTGGTAGGATGATGGTAACTGTTAAAAATCAGAAACAACTAAGAGAATAAAAGTATTCAAGTTTCAGAAAAATACAGTATGAGGTGATTGCAAAAATGAGTGCTAAATTCATACCTCGTCTCTGTTCGACCCTCCACAGGGTTGATACTGAAAGTGTAAGTGTTTACTTAGATTCTGCTGGATAAAGCCCTCATGTTTTTTGTAAACATAGCAAGAAACAAGAGCTGTCCCTCTAACTATTTTAACCCTAAACATAGCTACCTTTTCGCCCTTTAACTTGTATAAACAGACCCTTTGTTTTATAAAATGAGAACAGAACGCACAAAGTGTTTCCCGTACCAGCAGGTGCACGGCCCTTTGTGTGACTCCCAGACTGCCGTTCTCGCGCGAGCTTGGCTGTGTTAGGGCACTACACATGATGGAGTTCCCGGGGTGCACTTGGAAGAATCCACCTTTGTCTCTGGCTGGATGACTGGTTTGCAGCTGGGATTCCTTCATGAAACAATGTGCTTATCTTGCAGGAAGCAGAATCGGGTAATATAAGTCAGAAATCTGATGAAGAAGACTTTGTGAAAGTTGAAGATTTACCACTTAAACTGACAATATACTCAGAGGTATTTGGCTCTCTTTAATTAAACTTACCTTTACATAATAAATACTGTTAAGATGAAAATGATTTTGTTTTTTTCATCATTCTAAAGGCAGATCTAAGGAAGAAAATGGTACAAGAAGAACAGAAAAACCATTTATCTGCTGAGTTATTATGTGAAATGCAGACTGAAGAATTAGCTGGGGATTCTCAGACACTGAAAGAACCTGGTATGAATTATCAGTTTTAACAATATCATACTGCAAAATTACTCATTCTTATGCCATCATTTTTTTGTTTTTGTTTTACTGTACTACTAGTGCCTGGAAGAGTTAAGCTATATAGTGTAAAGGAAACATAATTCTGTAAAAGTTTTAGTTTAGCTTACTAATTTTTAGGATGGTATTATCAAGTAATTTCTTCTATTTTAAAAATCTTTAGTTTTAGCAAAGTAGTATATACACATGGTTTAAGAAAGGAAAGTAGAAGACCCCATTTCTTTTCATTACTGGTGGTTAGTTCTTTTGGAGGAGACCCTCTATCTCAAAATCAAGCCCGTAAATTAAAAAATTCAGATGGTGGTTTTCATCTTCTAAATGAAAAGCGAGTCTTTAGACCTTCCTTTCCTTTCAGTGTTCATACTACTTTTGGTTTTCTCTGTCTCCTTCGTTATTTTCAATACATACTTCCTTGTACATTTGCTGGTTTCGTCAACTCTGGTCGTTACCCAGCTACTCCTTCCCTCCTGCTTTGCCTTCTCTGTTCAGTTTTCTGCAGATTCTTACATTATTGAGGTTATGAAAAGAAACACACATTTTGTTTTTGTAACATAGTAGTTAAACCTTGTCTGTTTTTCTGAAGGTGGTTCTGTGTAAACACGATTCAGTACAGAGCCAAGCGATAGTCCCCGATTGCCTTTTGTGTGGGTCTGATAGCACAGCCCCGGGCCACTCAGGAGAGCATTTCTTGTGTCCAGGTCAAAAGATTTTTGTTACTGTCTGTCAGTTCACCCACTGGTTAAAGTCACGTAAGGTTGTTTCCCCTGGAAGTGAGGTGAAGGGAAGGCAGACCTTCAGTGAACTTCCCAGTGTTCGGCCGGGTTCTGCCTGTTCGAGTCCCAGCCGCACCCTCTGCTCTGTGTCCAGGCTGCAGCCTCCCCCGCGCCGCGCCTCCCGCTCGGCTCCCCACTCTGCTCACGGAGCCACCCTCTTTCGCTGGCCTCCGCTCGGAGTCGCTCGGTTTTACAGTTCTTGTCTTTTTTTTCCTAGTGGGCTTTTTGTTTGTTTGCTTTGCTTTGTTTTATTCTGTGGGAGTTGAAGAGAGACGGGAAGTTCCTGGTCAGTCTGCCATCTAAAACAGACCCTCACCTGTCACGGCTCTCACAGCCGTTACCATATGTTATCGGGGCGTTGTGGCAGTCTGAGTTAGCATTTCCTTGTAATAACTTTATATTAAAAGTGAGTGCTTTAATTAATGGAAGACAAAAATACTTCAGTTCTAGTAATATCTTAATTCAGTAAGTAATTCATAAGACGTTGATTATTATTGTTTTTCAGAAACAGTGGGAGCCCAGAGCACATGAATATCTCCAGAGGCTCATCCAACTCTCTTTACTACATAGTCAGTGCATATATGGAAATGGTTCTAAATAAACATCTGTTTTGATCTGTATACAAATGTAAATTAGTTTGACACTGCATTTTCGGTAAGTGTGCGAATTTCTGCCCATGGCAGTTTAAAACATAAACTAAATTGGGGACAGATTCAAGCCTTGATACACTGTGGGCTTTTTTTTTTTTTTTCTCTCCCCACTCCCCCATTGTGGCGTTTGGTCATGTTGAATTTAAAATGTAGTTTTAAATAAAGTTTGGACTTAACTGTAAAATCTTTTTTGGAAATTATGTTAAATTCTACACAGCAAGTCACTGTTCTGCATAATTAGGCTGTTCAAAGAAGAGCAGTGGTCAAGAGTTAGAGACGTGCAGTTTTTTTCCAAATATTTTCTTGTTTGTGCTCTTACAGTTGTCTCAGTTGCCCCTTTTTGTTACCGAGTCTAGCCATCATGCCAGGCTTCCCAGTAATGCCAGTGTTGCTGCTGTTACGGCCTGATGTGCTACTAGGTGTCTGCGTGTCCTCCTCCTGTTCCTAAGATGGGGCAGGCTGTGCAGGTTTCCGGGGTGTCTGTGAAGGCAGTGCAGGGTAGGAATACTCGGTTCAAATTGGGTAGTACGTTTAGGACACGTCTTAGTACCGAGCAGGTATTTCCCAGAATTTCAGTTCCCATCTGTGTTGCCTCCATCTAAAAATAAATAAGTTTTACAAAATTAGAGGGTATATCTGCACAGACAAGTAACATTGTGATTAATTTTAAATGAAAAACTGAGCTCTTTCAAAGAGGGACTAACAGAACTAAATGCAGGTACCGGAATGCCGAGGCTCTGTGTGCCTTCAGATAAGCTCACCGAGACGGCAGCTTACAGCCGAGGCGCAGCAGGTGCCCGTGTGCGGTGAGAGAGGTGGGTGCTGAAGCACGGAAGTCCGTGTGACTCTGGCACCGCTCAGCCAGCCAGCCAGCTTGTAAACGATGGTTACCTTTAGATCCCAGCCTAGCCTTCTACCCCGCAAGGCGTCACAGAACCAGTTAACAGTTATTTATCCCAGGTATCTTTTAAGTTGGTTAAAGATTGACTGAAGAGAGCTTGGTTGGTATTCCTTCAAAATTCTTACCAGCCTGATACCTTATTATAAAACCGCAGTGTCCAGTCAGGAAGTATTCAATGAGCATTTTCTTCTGAGGACATCTACTGTATTGGTACTTAATTTAAATTATATGAGATGTACATCTCCAGCTTTAAAAAAACATATATTCAGAAAACTCTCATTCCAGAATTAGGAATTCTTACCCACCTGGCCTGACATCAGGGAAACTGAAACAGTACGTCACATTATATGTATACTTCAGTTCTGTATTTGTTTTCTAGATTGTTCAGGAAGAGGGAAAAACTTCATTTCAGTACTCAAGCCAAGCCTCACATGTTATGACTCTCTCTCTCTGCATGCATATTAAAGATCGGTGGAACAGTTGTACTTACACCTTGGTTGTTGTTGTAGTGCCTACGAACCTTATCAGACTTGCTCATTTGACTTATGTTATACCTGCTGTAATCTAGTCTGGTGTTTTCTATTTTAGTAGGTAATTTAGTTTTAAAATACATGGAGCTTGAGAACAAATAACTTGTTTCATGTTTTTCCCAGAAGCTATTGCTAAAGGGTCAGGCATTAAATATTCCTGTTTGTCTTAATTTATAAGTTAAAAATTTGGTTAGAAATGGGAGGTAGAAAAGGTCAAAAGGAGTGAGAGAGAACCCTACACAGGTTGAGGTAATTCCTGAAGTAGTGCGCTCACCAGACTGTGCCAGGTGCTCTTTGTATTTTGTAACATTTCACTTTGGCTAAATGCTTTTTCACTGCTAATAAATGTATATCCTGCGTATGACCCTGAATTGCATTGTCATTTAAATTACCATACTCATTTACACTTTAGAATTTATTCCAGAATTGTGGCTGATCTGACTATTTTAGCTGTAAAAAAGAAACCAAGCCATGAAAAATAATGGCATATCAACTATCCAGAGAGATTTATCAAACCTGAGGCCATTTTCCGTACAGCGCAGGCTTGCTCTTCTATTTCTTAGTTGTATCTACCTTATATACTGTGTGGAGAACAGTCTCGTATTTACTCAAAATTAGACTGGCGTGTTTCTGGCTTATTGCTAAACTTCCTTTAATATAAGCAGGTCACTCTTCATCTGTCAAAGAAATGATTGGCTCTGGATTTCATTTATTTCACCATGCAGATGTGGCTACCTAGGCACCTTGCTGGAAGAGCCAGCATTTCCTGTTGTTCTCGCTGCACAGCTCTGATTGTTAGTTACTCCAGCGTTCCCTGTCTTTACATGGCTGGCGCTTGCCTCACACTGGTGCTTCCGGTGGGCTCATTTTCCAGTGAGGCACAGAGGGGAATCCTTTGCTTACAAATGACTTTGATTCTTATATAAAAAGTGTTTTAATCTTATCGGTTCATATCATCTGTCCGGTCTCAAATATCCATACAAAAGGTTTGGGCCAGCGGTTGACAAAAAGCTGTTGACTTGAGAACTGACCCCAACATAAAAGTTTCAGTACTGCAGAGTTCTCTCTTATGGAATGCTTTTTCATTAAAACTTTCTGCATGTGGTTAGTTATCCCTGATATTTAGGTCTATCAAATCACATGCGATTAATTTAAAATAAATGATAGTTGTAAAAGTTGTCATATTGCAAGAGCTCCTCACCTGTAATGAACTGTATCTCCCAGAGTACAGCAGCCCAGTTAAGGCCTTCTGGTGATCAGATGACATCACTAAAGGACTTTGAAAGTAGAACGTGCTGTACCGACTCACTGTAGCGCAGTATTCAGTGTTGCATGAAACCTCTCTCCGCAGTGAGACTGCGGACACAGACGCTGCTGCTTCACCTGCTGGGTGTTCAGTATTTTCCTGGAAGGGGAGCATGGGCTAGTCTCTCCCTCGAAAGTGTTCGTGGAAATGCTCTGATGACGAGTGCTGCACACGTGTGTACCTGTGCATCACATGTGTATCCGTGCTGGAGAAAAGCAGGGGTCTTCCAGAGCTCACACTTGCTTCTGTATGCTTTTTGCTCAGCAAACATTCTTTTCTGACATGTCCTGGCTCTGTACTCGTCATAATTGTCCCCTTTTTACCTAAGGAGGCAAAGTCTCAAGAACCCTCATTAGAGTGGATCTTAGATGTGGAGTTGTCCACAGTTCCACTTTTACCACTCTGGTTATTGTCTGTTTTATTTTCTCTCCTTTTTCATTCTCTCCTATTATCCCCACACACCCCTAATGTTTGACATAGAGTAATGGAGTTTAATTAAGCTACAAAATTCGTATTTCAGATCGCCTTTTTGACTGTATCATTCTGTTTCACTGCGGACTGTATGACGTATGATTGCCCTGTCTTTTCCTCCTTGTCTCTGTGCCCCACTACCGCCGGTCGTCAAACGCGGATTATATGGGTGTCCCGCAGGTGAATTTCTAACAACCCTTTTCTCTGGTCCGCCACTGAATTCTGTTGTGTTGGAGTAAAATTTCTGGTAATAGCTAGAAAAGTAAGGCATATTTCAGAATGTAAATGTTTTCTAATGTAATGTCAGTGGTCATCTTAGAGTTTTACCTAGAAAATCTCTGTACCTTCTACTGGACTGTCAGGATTCAAGAGCTCAGCTTAGACAAGACTGTGGACTGCAGCTTTTTTTTTTTTTCGTATAAATATGAGCATTCATTTCAATACACCAGAGCCCTTTTGTTGTTTAGCTTACAGTTCTTTCACAGATACTACTTGGGCAGTATTGTGATAAAGCACAGAGAGTATTACTACGACAGTTGGGAACGTGATGCACAGGACACACTGACGCTGCCCTGGCCAGGAGGTTCGGTTGGTTGGAACATCATTCCGTACACTAAACAGGTGGCAGGTTTGCTTTCCGGTCAGGGCACATGCCTAGGTTGCAGGTTTGACCCCCCGTTGGGGCGTGTACAGGAGGCAACTGGTAATGTTTCTCATATGGATGTTTCTCTCTCTCTCTTCCCCTTTCCTCCCCTCCCTCCCTCCCCAAGATCAATAAAACAAACATATATATCCTCGGGTGAGGAATAAAAAAAAACACATAGTGATGCTATTTAACCCTCTCTGTTCCTCATTTTCCTATCTGCAAAATGAAAGAACTGGATCCAAGGGTGCTTTAGTGTTTACATTTTGTCAAATGGTAATTAGCTGTATCTTTCAAAGGACGATTTACAAAAAGAATTAAAAATGGAAATCAGCGAATGAGCAATTATACAAATAATTATCAGTGTTCATTGAAGTCACTAAACAAGACAAAATTGGGTTAGGATTAAACTATAAGGATCAGTGTGACCTCAGCTTTGGTCAGTCATCTCGTGATTTGCAAGGCTCTGGCCCTTCCTTGGCAGGTGGCACAGCCTAAAAACACATGGCCTTGTTACTTTTCATTAGAGGTCCTTCTGGGGCCTGTTCCTCAGTCCGTACCACGGGGCACGGGAGAAGGGTGCTATTCATAGAGGAACCCTGTTCTTCCCATGGCCTCTGGGCCAGTGATTTTCAACCTGTGTACCAGTTTTTAAAATGTGCAATACCTGACTTTAGTATGGTATTAGTATGTAGTTATCTTTTGCCTTGGACTGTCATTTAAAAATTACAACAGCCAACACAATAGCCATCTGGTGTGAACGCCCTGTCTTGAACCATAAATATATAGGTCATACAATACAGTTGAACCTTATCAGTCACAGTGCATAACAAGGTTGCATCTGATTGGGTAATTTTTCTGGTACACAGAAATACTTACATACCGGTGTAGGCACCTGATCTTGAAGTCACTTTGGAGCAAAAAGGGTAGGTGATTACTATTACTATAGTAATCAATCAAAATTGTATTTATTTTTTTGTCAGATTTGGTGGAAAATGTTTTTTGGTGTGCTGCATAATTTTAGTAATTAGTTGAGGCGTGCCATAAGATAAAAAAGGTTGAAAAGCACTGCTCTCAGCTTTGTAAAACCCACGGCAGCCCCATCCCTAGCCTTAAGTGCTGTTTTAATGTAGTCTTCCAACCTTGAAATCCTAGAATATCTCTATGGTGAGATTCAAGACATTCATGTGACTATATACTCATACTCCGTTCAGAGTTGGACACTGGAATCCTCCAGGGTTAGCCTGTGGCTCTTGGTCGGAGGAAGAGCACACTGGGCTAGGAAGTGGCGAGGATCAGTCATGGAAGTTGTAGCTGTTTGGTCATACACTGAATGGCCCACTTGCCCAAGTCTTGTAATTTAACTCGGACTTGTTCGGCTTTGGTTTTCCCACGGTAACGCCCACCCTCAGACAGACACGCGGGCACAGACGCAGTCAGCGCACAAGACTGCAACACTGCTTCCAGTGACTTTATTCAACGTCGTGCGTACAGCTGATACGGAAATGAAGTGGATACAGCCATGCCAGCTGGCATGCATTTCACAGTTCATTGTGAAAGTTAGAAAAGTTAACACGTTCTGTTAGCATTTTTCATAAATGTGTTGATTGCTGAAAACATTTTTAGTAACTGAACTTAAGTTTTTAAAAAATACATACTGATCAGAAGAAAAACTATTAAGTGGGTGATACATAGGAACGTTTCAGACAGTGGGTCCACCTCCCATTCTCCACAGGCCTGGCCTGTTCACTGTGCATCCCGGAACCTGGAGCTCAGATTTTGACGCTACTAGCTTCCTGGGGTCTCTGGGAGGTAGGGTGCTTCTGGAAAAGGGAACACTCCCACTCTGTGTGTCCAGCACTACCCTGCATGCCGACCGCTTCATCAACCCCCGCAAGTACTGCCATGCAGAGTCAGGCCCCGAGTGTTGTCCATTAAGAAATAATACAGTTGAATGTCTCATCTCCCTCCCGTCAAAGTTGGTGAAATGATATTGCTGTCACAAACAGCAAAGACAATCGCATAGAAAAACTTACAAATGTGTAGATAAAAGTGAAAAACAACGTGGACTATTTACTGTAACTATTATACAGATGTGCAGATTTCAGTGCCCACAGAGACTGCTTTATTCCGTGGAAGTGGGTCCCACAATAGGTGACCCACCCCCGCCCCCAAATGTCAAAATGAAATGAAACAACAAATTCTGAACGACTGTCGTACTTCACTTACGTGAGAACAAACAGCTGTTTCTGCACAAATAGCCTGCGAAGTGTAAACACACCGAGACGGACAAGCTCATGCCTTCGAGAGGCCCTGCCCTGAGTCTCAGCTGCTGGTCCGAGGGCAGGCGGCTGCACAGGCCAGCCATGCGAGAGCTCCCACCGCGCCCCAGCGCGTTCTGTAGGCCAGGCGTGTGCTCACCACCCGATACAGGGGTCTGGGCAGTCCCGCAGGTAAGTCTCAAATTGACCTTTGGCGACGTCCATCAAGGTTGTGAACACCGTCAGCTGAAACAACAGTTAGTTTTACTGTAAGGGTGTTTTCAATTCCAAGATGTCCTGATCATATGGACGTTTCTCGTGGAACTGCTTTATAAAGTTACCTAATATTAAGTAATGTATAGTATTACATTATAAAAACATAAATGTTATATGAAGGTAAGTAACTAATAAGTTAATGCTAAAAACAACTGATTTCAATAGGCTGTTATTCCAGGTTGCACATATAAATATGCTTGGGAGAGAACCTTGAGTTCTTCACAAGGTCGTATTCCAGAGCAGCACACTGCTTCACCACCAGTGCTGTCAGACTGACTGAACCTTGCATTTGCGATCTGCAGTCACGCAAAGCTTCACGTGTATGGAATATGAACAGTTTTCCTTGGTTGCCCTCACCCTTAAAGCATATACAGTGGGACCCTATGCAGGCATGCAGATTACAAGGCACAGAATCTGTAAATGACCACTGCAAGTTCCCACAAACGGGACGTGGACAAAGCAAGAAGTATGGCGGGGCCAGGGGGCTTAAGGAAGGCTTCCTTGAGGAGCCAGGCTCTGATCTGAACGCTCCCAGCAGGAGGAGTCTGTGCTGCCGGAGGTAAAGGAGGCGCACTGATGCCAGGGAGGGCTGGGGGGAGGGCCGAGGAAGAGGACCAAGGGGGAATCCTGGTGTGTGATACACAAGGAGCAGGCACTGTGAGCAAACTGGATGCTTAGGAAACTTGGTGTGTTTTTTAGCTATAATGTGAGGGAAAGATAAAAGATGTAATAACGTTAAAGGGAAACCCTAACCACCTAGACACAAAGCTCTGTTTTGGAGGGTGTTAAGTTTTAGGTGTTTGTAGTGGACAGCATAAGATCTCTGGGAGAAGTAAAGACTAAAATGCTACACCTAATTCAATGCCATGTAAGTAAAACTGGGAACAATACTCTGATCAAATTGGATGCCCAAGCCACAGGGGCCGGTTTCTTTGTCACATCCCAGCAGTTACTATTTTGGTCACACAAAAGCATTTTTAAAAATCAGCCTTAAGCTGAACATGACTTAGGATTCTAGCTCTGATTTCTCCCAGGACAGCGGGGGGAGATGAAACACAGGACGAAATCCTTTCCCCAAAAGCAAATACATGTATATACTTCTAAGCCCTGGCCGGGAGCTCAGCCGGGTAGAGATCGTCCCCCAGTACGCCAAGGCTGCAGGTGGGACCCCGGTCAGGGCGCGCACAAGAATCGACCAATGAGTGCGTACGTGAGCGGGACAGCCCGTTGATGTTGATGTCGATGTCTCCGTAGGTCTGCCTCCCCTCTTCCCTCCACCTCCTTCCCTCTGTTCTCTCTACAATCAATCAATCAATCAATAAAAATTCCAAATACCTTGTTGAGGACAGGTTTTGTTGACAGGATATCATATATGGTTGGTATTGAGATTTTCTAAAACACAAAAATTGTTCAGCACATTAAACACAGATGTCAACAGCCCTACTCACACAGACGGGTCGGAAACCAAGACATTCTATCAGTCTCCCTCCCACTCCCGAAATGAATTTCCCTCGGGGTCACTGTCAGGAGCAGAAGTAGTGGTTCTAATGTGTCACTTTTTCTTTCTGACTCTTCCTCCCCCTTTAATTCTTGCCTGTTTGTCATTCAACTTCACCGAGTTGTGTCCAGAATTAGAATAAAAAAGGTAAGTACAGCAAAATTTAGCTCTTCAAAAACAAAACAAAAACTCAGTGGGACTTTCCCTCAATACTGGATAGAACTAGGTTTATAAATTCCATAGAAGCCGGAGAAAAATGCCGGAACCAACGTAATCTTGAACGTCCCCATTTCTTGTGTTACTTACGTCTTGTGTTGTGTGGTTTAGACACATCTTTGCAGCTGTTCTGCGGTCATCAAGGAAGAAGGGATTTTTCCAACGGTCGTAATTAGTTTCCACCACATACCACCTACCCTGCTCGGGGTCGAGTCTAAACAGAAAAAGAGAGACTCCTCAGGACTCACGCCTGGACCTCCGTCAGTCCGTGCCGTAGTTCTGTTCTGCCGCAACGCGGGCACTTACTCGTGCACGTCCAGACATTTTTTTCTGTCCCGTGTGATCACACAGCCCTCCCCGGTCTTGTTGCCTCCCAGGATGAAGTACGCCGGGGCCAGTATCTTCGTTTTGATCAGTATATTCCTGGCTTCTTCATAACTACATAAAAACGTTTTTTAAAAAGCAAAAAGTTTTAGTTGACATGGCATCAAAAATTTTTAGCTATAGGTACTAAGTGAAAACAAATATTTGAGGAACATGTTCTTTAAAAAAGGTTTGGTTAGCAGTGGCTCGGGGAGGACCAGCTCCAGCTCGGATGTGGCAGAACACTGAGACCTCAAACGTCCACTCCAGCCTGAGGGACACAGCAGCCTCGAGGGGTCTTCTCCCACCCTCACCGTGGATGCCTTTCACTAAACCACAGAGCAAACTAATTACCGTAGACAGGACTTAGGGAGTAGAGCCAACTTTAAAAATGGGGGCCATTCATAAATGAAGTGGATTTTCAAAAAATTACTGTGCTCGTTCCCTGGAAAGCAGTAACAATAGAATTGTCAATTTATTCTAAGTCATTTTAATGTAGTGCTGGCTACAGGCAGTTTTGCTATTATAAGATTTCTGCATAGACTAACTTCTAGGTTAACAGGCATTATGATTTAAATGAACATTTTATTGTACAATTTTTATTTTATGTATGGGTTATTTTTTTGTCATAGTAGCATTATCCTTACTTTTTTTGACAATTCATTTCCTTCCTCTAAACACACACACACACGTAAATGAAAAAAAAATGATTTGTGTGAAAACACACAAATCAATGCAAAATGAATTAAAGACTCGAATATGAGGTTCACCTCAGAAACTCTGAAATAATTCTTCAATGGAAGATAACCCGGAAAATTTTTTATATTTCAGTGTGAGTAATTTAAAATAAAGTACAACACACTAAAAGGATCATACACCATGATCAAGTGGGATTTACCCCAGGGATGCAGGGATGGCTCAACAACCACAAATCAATGTGATACACCACGTTAACAAAACAAAAGATAAAAACCGTACGACAATTTCAACAGATGAGGAGAAAGCATTTGGCAATTTTCGACATACACTGATGATTAAAAACTGCAAGTATGGGTACAGAGGGGATGTCCCTCAACACAATGCAGCCCACATGTGACAAGCTCACAGTTAACGGTCAGGGGTGAAAAGCTGAATGCTTGTCTTCTAAGATTAGGAACAAGACAGAGATGCCCACTCTTTCCATTTTTACTCAGTATTGTTTTTACAGTACTAGACAGAGCGATTATGCATGAAAAACAAAAGGCATCCAAATCAGAAAGGAAGAAGTAAAACTTGCAATTTACAGATGACATAATATTATACATAGAAAATTGGAAGACAATTTTGACACACACACACACACACACACACACACACACACACACTGTTAGAACTAATAGATTCAGTAAAGTTGCAGGATAAAATCAACAAAAATCAGTAGCTATGCACTAATAACTGCGAGAAGGAAATTAAAAGAACTGCATCAAAAAGAACAAAATACCAAGGAATAAGTTTAACCCAGAAGGTGAAATACCTGCACATTGAGAAATATAAGACACTGATGAAAGAAATGGAAGATATAAATAAATGGAAAGATATTCCATGCTCATGGATTGAGAAATTAATATTGTTAAGATGTCCATACTACCTAAAGCAATCTACAGATTCAATGCAATCCCTGTCAAAATTCCAATGGCATTTTTCACAGAAAGAAAACAGCATAATCCTAAAATTTATATGGAGCCAGAAACAAAAATCAAAAAACTCTAACAAATGCAATCGTGAGAAAGAACAAAGCTGTACGAATCACATGTTCTGATTTCAAACTATATTATAAAACTATAGCAATAAAAACAGTATGGTATTGGCATTAGACACAGACACAGCTCAATGGAACCAGAATAGAAAGCCCCAAAATAAGCCCATACACATATAGTAAATTAATTTACAAGAGCCAAGAATACCCAATACTAGACAGTACTAGACAGAGCAATTACGCGATACACCAATGTGTATCTTCAGTACACACTGAAGTACCTTCAAAGGATAGTCTCTTCAATAAATGGTGCTGGGAAAACTGGATGCAAAGCCACATGCAAAACAATGAAAATGGACCACTATCTCACAAAACACACAAATCAATGCAAAATGAATTAAAGACTCGAATATAAGACCTAAAACCATAAAATTCCTAGCAGAAAATAAGTGGTAAGCTCTTTAGCATTGGTCTTGGCTATGATTGTTTTGGATTTGACACCAAAAGGCAACAAAAGCAAAAATAAATAAGTGGGACTCCATCAAACTAAAAAGCTTCGGAACAGCAAAGAAAACTGTCAACAAAATGAAAAGAAAACCTATTAAATTGGAGAAAAGATTTGCAAAACATGTATCTGATAAGGGGTTACTATCCATAATATATAAAGAACTCATGCAACTCAACAGCAAAAAAACCCAAATAATCCCATTAAAAATGAGCAAAAATTCTGATTAGCCATTTTTCCAAGAAGACAAACAGGTGGCTATCACGTTCATGAAAAGGTGCTTAACATCACCAATCAGAAATCCAAAGTACAGTGACATAGCACCTCACACCTGTTAGAATGGCTTTCATCAAAAAGACAAGGAATAAAAGTGATGGTGAGGATGTGGAGAAAAGCGAACCCTTGTGCACTGTTGGCAGGAATGTAAATTGGTGCAACTACCATGGAAACCAGTACGAAGGATCCTCAAAACACTAAAACCAGAACTACCATGCGGTCTAGAAATTCCACCTCTGGAAGTATTTTGCTGAGGGAAATGAAAACACTGATTCAAAAAGATACCTGCACCCCCGTGTTCACTGCAGCATTATTTACAATAGCCAAACATTCACCATGTTTGTTTCCAAAACATGGAAACAAACTAAGTGCCCACTGCCGGAGAAATGGATAAAGAACATGAGGTGTGCATATGATATATACGCACAGTGGAATACTATTCAGCCATAAAAAAGAAGGAAATCTTGCCATCTGCAACAACATGAATGGACCTTGAAGGCTTTACACTAAGTGAAATAAATCCAAAGGCAAAAGACAAATACCATATGATCTCACATATGTGGAATCTAAAAGCAAACAAAAAATCAAACTCACAGAGAACAGATGAGTGGTTGTCAGAGTCAGTCAAGGATGGGGACTGGGTTAGTGAAATGAGTGGAGGAGGTTGAAAGGTAAAAACGTTGAAATATAAAGTAAGTCCTAGAGATGTAATGTATAATGTGGTTATTATAGTTAATAATACTGTAGTGTATATTTGAAAGTTGCTAAAAGTACATCTTACAAGTTCTCAGAAGGAAAAAAAATGTGTGTGGTGATGGATGTTAGACTTACTGTGATCATTTTGCAATACATACAAATAACAAAACCTTTTGTATACCTTAAATTAATGTTACACATCAATTATATCAATACAAATAATTTTGAAGTGAAAGAAAATAAACATTAAATCTGATGATAAAGCAACCAGATTACCTTGTGCTGTTTTCCAGGACTGCTCTAGTGATAAAACCTATCCACATGGCATCCTTCTTCCCCAAAATCCACTCGATGACACCTGGCAGGGAGCAAACACACACAGGGTCACCAGACCTGGAACAGCTGGGACTGTGAACCACAGGGTGAAGCCAGCTCTCCTCTTAAAACACCCATGAAATTCCCCATTTCGCTTAACAACGGTCTACTCACCCATATAACCGCCATTTGTACTGAAACGCTCATTTAGTGTAAGACTGAACAGTCCCTGAGAAAAGAAAGGAGTGAAGTCAGAAACCGAGACCGCCCTGTGCAAGGCCCTCTCGCCGTAGTCTGCGTGGTCTACCCAGGCCTGGACTGGGGCGTGGGGAGTGCAACGATTAATCAAAACCATGATTATATCACCTGCTATTGACAGAGCTGTTTTAGAAGTTCAAAGCACTCTCGCCCCCCGTGTGAGAGGTAAGTAGTTCCCTTCTCTAATGAAGAATCTGCAGTGCAGAGAATTCACGCCTAACGTGTCTGCGTGGCAGACCCAGGACCAGGTTCCAGGCGGCCATTCCCCAGCCCCGCCATCCGGCCACATACTTTGCCCCCAGAGTGGGCTCAGGAGCCTTCATTTCCTCTCTACTCCCCTCTACCATGTGAGCTCACTCCTGCGAAGGTGACAAGCAGTGCAAACGAGTGAACAGGGGCTCCATATTCTTTTTAGGTCCTCGTTTCCTTAGATCCACCCTTCACAGAGAGGAAAAGCAGGATGCAGAGCTACCTGTAATGTTACGTAATGGGACAGTCCTTACTGGTTTGAATCCTGTTAACATGCCCACATAGCCCGCAAAGCTTGACGCCTTGAAGACAGTTTTATTGTTTCTCCGGAAGTCCAAGTTCACTGTTAACGGTTTTAGTGCCTCGGTTACGACCCAGGTGTTATTATTTATATTCCACCTGCAAAAGACAAGTTTTAGTGACATTTCAGAACAATGATGATGATGATGATGAAGATAATGATGACGGCCATGCGTTATACTAGGTACTTGATCTAATCCCTAATGATCAACCCTAACAAGAACTTTGCGTCAGAGCGGAGGGGGGTTGGGGATAAAGGGATTAAGCACAAAAACAAACAAACAACAACAACTCAGGTACGTAGACAACAGTATGGTGACTACCAGAGGGAAAGAGGGTGGGGCAGGTAGAAGAGGGTAAAGGGGGGATAATGGTGATGGAAGGAGACTCGACTTGGGGTGGTGAACACACAGTACAATGTACAGGCAATGTATTACAGAATTGCACACCTGAAACCTATATAATTTTATTAACCAGTGTCACCCCAATCAATTCAATATAAAAAAGAACTTTACCATAATATAGGGGCTTTGCTCTCCACTCTCCACGTGACAAAACTGAGGCTCAGAGAGGCTCAGTCGTTCTCCCAATACAACAGCCTACAAACGGTACACCCCAGATTCAAACTTAGCCCTCATTGTAAAAAGGACTACACTTTTTCCAGAAAGATTGAGACATAAAACAGAAGGCTATTCTTCCTTTTTTAGAGATTTTTTTTTTAGATTTTATTTATTTTTAGAGAAGGGAAGGGAGGGAAAAAGGGAGAGAAACATCAATGTGTGGTTGCCTCTCATGCGCCCCCACCCCCACTGGGGACCTGGCCTGCAACCCAGGCATGTAGGTGCCCTGACCAGGAATCAAACTGGCGACCCTTTGCTTCGCAGGCAGGCACTCAACCCACTGAGCCACATCAGCCAGAGATATTCTTCCTTTTAAGCAATAAGCTGGACGTGCATCTGGGCCTTCAAGCGTGTTCCAGATCTCTGTTCACTAGGTACCACTGAGGTACGCACTCACAAACAACTGAGTAAGAGTGTGCCCATCTTGTCCCAGCACTAAGGAACCCACGTTCTTCCCTTGTGGTCACACTTGGAGAATGACTTGGGACTTTTCATCAGTACAATACAATCTACTCTTCTTAAGGACTGATAACACACCATTTTCTTGACTTACCCAAGAAATATTCCAAAGTCCATGTTTCGCCCGTGTATTAAATGACCTAATTGAAAGAAAGCAAGAGACACATAGAAGTAGTTATGATAGTATGATAGATCTTAAAGCCAGACGCTTCGTTTTGGTTCACTGGTATCTACACCTGTTAAATCCAAGAAGAATTAAGCAGCATCTTGATACTGTGAGTATTAAGATCAAACTGTTCTCCTTGTCACATTGGCCAGATCCCCCCATAATCCCCGAGATCACAGGGTTCCAGGTAAGGTTAGAATACGGGGAGAGGATAAGTGGTCATTCTTTGGTCCACTAGGACACTGTCCTACCCGGACACAGTTACGTTAGCCTCACCTAATGTGACTTGCCAACATCCTTCAGGCATGTTAGCCACAGCTGGACACCTCAAGGGTTAGGTACAGGCAGGCTTTTATAACAAAGTGCAGGTCAAAAATAAGAGTGACCCAGGCTAAATCATCCTGTGCTCTGTACTCGGGATCTGCCAGGGAAAACATGGGAAGGTGACGGTGGTCTGCCCGGGGGCTGTTGGCTGAGGAATGCTGGATGATTTGTCCTGGGCTGCAAGAGAAGGCTGGGACCATTACAATCACAAAGATTATTAAGCCTCCTGTGAGTACTTATGTCAGATCCTGAAGATGAGTATGAGTAGACCATGAGGAAGGGCAAGCATGTTTATAGTCCTGGAACACTTCTTCCAAGTTGTTTTGCATGCCTGAACTAAACTTTAATAGGCATTACAGTGGTCTTAAAATAAGGATAGTTTTCAATTTACTTTTAAAAATTTACAGAAATCCATAAAACCGTGTGCCACACACACACAATTCGCAAAGCAAGCTGAGGTTCTACAAGTCCTCCCTCCATCTGCGTGGGAGACTGTTCCCTGACCCTGCACTTCCTGGCGCCCACCCTCCCTGAGCACACTTACCTTTCTTGTCCTCTGCTATTATCGAAGTACAGATGGTGAAAAACTCATAGAAAATGTTGAATGAAATAATCTCTCCTATGGGAAAAGACAGAAATTTTCTTTTGTTAATACAGAGAACCATGACATTATTAGAAACTTCTTTTTTGGAAAGGGGTGAGCTGTCCTCCCTGTGGGAGTTTCTGCTCCAGCAGGCCAGCCTGAACGTGCCTGCACGGCTGGCTGAGTGACAGCGTCTCACCGGCCTGGACACTGCAGACGGATGACAAAGCTAGTCCCCAAAGGGGGGAGCTGAACATGTGGGCACGGGGGAATTCTATTGCACCAGAACGTCCACATTGTTTCACCCATGTGCTTCCTTTTAGTTTTCTTCAGAAGGCTCAACTACAAAATTTAATGCATCTGGCTTTTGGTTGCATACTGAGAAGTATTTTGCCTAGATCCTTAGAGTGTGACCAATATTCGAAGATGAGAAAAGAAATACAGAAAGTATTAATAAGTACAGAGCTTACACAGAAAATTCATCGTCAAATATTTTAATTGTTGTATATTCTTCCAAAACTGTGTAATAATAATGATACCATTTAATAGCATTTAATAATAATTCAATGATATACATTTTCACTGTTCCAATTCATGTTAATATGTTAGGCTTAACGTTTTTTTTTCACCCCAATTTAATGTGTGTTTTTTTCCATTTGATTTCTGTTTTGGTGAAATTACACTCTTCTTTTCTTTTATTATGAATCATTGGTTAAACTTTTCAATTCATTTTTCTCTTGAGATATTTATGTAGTATTCATTTGCTAGAGTTATTTATATAATAAAGAAATTAAAGACTTACTTCTCATATAAGCTACAAATGTATATTTTCTGTATGCTAATTAGCTTTTTAGATCATTTTTGAGACCACCCTTTAAGTCATTTTTTAAAGAAGCAAAAACCAAAAAAATCTAGCCATTTTTTGTTGATAAATACTATTGATTTCCAGAAATTCTCAATCATCTCTCTTGTAAAACCAGGGTATACAGGCTACTTAAAATAAGTAGCTATTCTATTGTTCAGTAGCTTAAAAAGAAGACTGTTGGAGTGGCAGAAAAAGTCTGTTTCATTAAATACTATTAGTTGGAAAACAGCTTCCAAAACATCAATACCTAAAAACATGATGAATATGAAGACTATGAGAAACAATATGATGGAGGATATATGAATGAATAATATGCAAGACACCCTCTCTAAAAGTTAGAAATGCAGCTCAGAAAAATCAACAACCTAAATAAATACTGAAATTTCATATATGATATTCGTGGATTGGAAGACTCAGTATTACAATCCCACTCAACATGTCGGCTGGCTATTTTGTCAAAGTTGACAGGCTGATTCTAAAATTTACATGGAAATGCAAAGGGTCTAGAATGGCTAAGAGAGCTCTGAAGAAAAATAAAGGTGGAGAACTTACACTACATACTCCAAGGCTTACTCTAAAGCTTTAGTGACTGCAGGGGCATGGTCCTGGTATAAGTAAAGACAAATAGATAAATGAAACTTCACAGAAAGTCCACAGCCTGAAGCAGATGTGTACGACCACCCAATTTCCATCAAGAGCACCACTGCAGTTCACTGGGGAAGGATGGTCTTTGCCAGGAAAGGCAGCTTAGCCCAGTGGATGGATGGAAAACCCTGAAACTTGGCCCTTCACTAACACCATGCCCAAAGTTAATTTGAGATAGATTATGTAGCGAATAAATGAAAAACATCTAGAAGAGAGAAGGATATTTTCGTGACCTTGGCATATGCAAAGATTTCTTAAATGCACACAAAAAGCACTACCCCTAAAAAAAAATGAGGAAATGACCTTTATTAAAATTAAGAATTTTTGTTCATCAAAAAGACACCAATAAGGGAATAAAAAAGCAAGCTACAGACTGGGAGAAGGTATTTGGAATACATATTTCTGACAAAAAACTTTCATTCAGAATATATAAAGAATTTCTTCACACAGATAAGATATGGGCACAAGACTTTAACCAGCACAAAGAAGGAAGAAAGGGGTCAGTACACTGTTTGCTCTCATCAGCCATCAGGGAAATGCAAATGAGACAATAATGGGATACTATAACACAATAAAATGGCTCAAGTAAAAAAGACTATCAAGTAGAAAAGAATCAAGTGGAGAAAATTAGAACTCGTATGCTGTGTTGACAGCCCATGGATACAACCGCTCTGGAGGACTGGCCGGCAGAATCTACCAGGCTAAACACTGCAGCTGCCTTGTCACCCAGTATATGCGGGGGGACCCCGAAACACCCCTGGAATTATCTTCTGGAGGGCGGGCCCCTTGTAGGACAGGCTTCCCCGGCTAGGTGAGTGTTCTAGGAACCCATCTGTATCAGTGTGCCAGCTGGTGTCGTTGTGAGAGGCTGCGTTCAGCTTCTGTGAAGTTTTTTGAAGGCTCTTTCAACACATTTGCCCATTTCACGATGAGTGATTTACGAGCGCACCTGCCCACAATGCGCTGAGTGTTCAGCAACTTTTGACCAAAAAGAGCAAGACCCCTGTGCCCCACCCTCCCTATTCACTTGATTTCACTACAAGCAACTTTTCATCTCCCCAGATGAAAAACATCCTCAAGGGAAAACGTTTTGCCGATGTGGAAGAGGTGAAACAAAAAATGGCAGAAGCCCTTTTCAAAGGCATCAAAATCAACAAGTTCAAAAACAGGTTTGAGTAGCAGAAAAAATGTCTTGATTGGTGTATTACATCAAATAGATAGTATTCTGAAGGGGACTGAAGTGTCAGCATGTAGAATATACAATTTTTACAAATAAATTCCATTCTCGGGGGTCCTCCTTGTAAATCCAAGAGAAATGAGTGCCTATGCCCATCGAAAGACATATACAAGAAAGTTCACACATGTTCATTCTTCATATCCCAAAGCTGGGACAACCCCAACCTCCTGTTTGTACAACGGGAATGAGAAAGCAGACGACAGTGCGCACTGCTCCGTCCCGTCTGTAAACGTTCAAGAGGCAAAACGAACGGCGGTGAAGTCAGAACAGCGGCCACCTGGGGAGGCGGTGTTGTCTGCGAAGGGGTACGATGGAGCATTCTGGGGGGCTGCAGTTCTCTGTATGTTGACCTGAGTTGCAGTTAAGTATTGCCCGTAAGTATTTTTTAAAATTCTATTGAGCTGTATTCTTAAGATCTGTGCACTTCACAGGATGTATACCATGCCGCAATAGAAACAAATGTTAAGTGCTTTATTAAACTGTTTAAAAGCTGAGAAATGAACCTCACCTAAAGGTATGCCAGTAACATCTGCAATCCCCTTCATCTCCTCCTCATAGGGGCCAGGAAAGTTGCCGAGTAGACCAGGCTGAAAACCAAACAAATGAACAATCGCTCAACCTCAGGCGCTGCTTTGAGATCTGGTTCTTTTACACAGCATGCGTTCTAGAGATTGCTGCCCCGATAGGTGATCTTATTTTTAAGACACTTCTACATCATGTGTTTTTAAAAGGCCTATGTAATACTCGCTCTGACTCTTGCTTTTGCACCCTTACGCTCGTCTGTTCTCTGGTATTATGCAGAGACAAATGCGTCTGAGGTTGTTTCTGTTTCACCCTCTTCTGCAGACACAGGGCACCGGAGCGGCTGCTGCACGTGGATGGATGCCCCGCTGTGACCCACAACCGGAGCACCACAAGAAGCCTCCCTACCTCTCTCCTCAAACCCACCCTTCAGCCAATGGCATTTCACCCTCATTGCTGTTTCCTTCCCACACATGGCAGGAACCTGTCTCTAGCCATTCTCAAAAACTTCTGACTTGGTTAATATATGATCGTGGGCTAAGCTGCTATATGCATTGTTAGCAAATAGTAAGCACACAAGCAACTTCGATGGCGTACATCATACTTTTATCCTTAACTGCAATGGTTCACTAACAACGAGATCAAAATTTAAAAGCTCACATAGCCTCTTGCTAAAACAGTATGTTTAAAATTTACAAGTTTCATTGCTCACCAGCTTGCTATTTGTAGGGACTGTGGCCTAAGACAGCACACGCATGGACTAGACCCTCCAATTTAACACACACAAAGGACCCACTGAGCGTGCATTCACCACTTACTACACCCAGGCACTGTGCCGTGCCTGCGGCATGTCAGGCCGTGCTCACGACCACCACACACCGTGTGTCTCAGTCAGCTCTCCCTGAGGAGAAAGCTGAGGTTTGGACAGTGGTCTAGAATAAACACAGCCGTGTCTAAGCGCCTTACAAGAGGTCGTACAATTACACCTTTAAGTAAATACCAGAGGCTTTTCTGAACTGGGTGTATTTAAAATTTATTACAGGAAACAATATTTCTTACCAACTTTTGATCCACGATCTGCATAATTTTTCCACTTGGAACAAAAGCATTTACTACATCCTTTAGGGAGTTCACGATTATCTTTAGCTGTAAAATTAATTAACTAATTAATAAGAAACATAAAGAAGTACTGACACTTAAGATTACTACTGGTATAATGAAAACAGATATAGACCTTTTGATTTATTTGTATGCAGAGAAATAAAATAGGGTGATACTGGAAAATATTTTCAGTTAAATGTAAACACAACACATCTTTAGCATGACATGTGCTCAACCATGTAGATGAAGGCAGAAGAGACAGAGAGAAAGAAAGAAGCAAAGGCAAAGGCCAGTGAAAAGAGCAAGAAGTGACAGACAAGGAACGGCATGTTTTCCTCTGCTATCGTTTATTGTAAATGGCAGCAAAGAATCCAGAGCTCACTCTTAAAATACGTGGTGTGTAATTTCATGAAGTACGGGTTCCTGTACCAGTGCGACCACAGTCAGTGAGGTCAGAAACGGAAGAGTCAGGAGCCACAGCTTACCGACGATGCCTTGTCAGTGAGCAAGTCATGCCATCTCTTGTAGGGCGGCAAGTCAAGGTTTATGGTGTACCACGGGACTGGCCCCCGGTAGCTGTAATGAGAGGTGCAGCATCTTGAAATATTAGCAGCAGTCTTAATGGGTGTTAGGGTGTTAGGAATATATCTCTACATGGACATGTTAGAGATATATTCCTTTTTTAAAATGTAATCTTTATGGTGTTTTTTCAGTTACCACTTAGTCCCCTTAGAAGAGATATATTCTTAATAACAATACAGAAGTTAGTCTTCAAGTGAAAACTTGCAAACACTCATGGCCCAGTGCTTCTGTCCTACGTTGTCTATGATCATAAGCAGTTTCAGAGCTCTTAGAAGAGATTATACATACTGAAACGTTAATGTGACTGGTGATATGGGAAAGAATCAATTTTGGTTCCAGAGTTACATGTAACTGGAATCTCACTGCTAGAAAATACCTGCCCCCTTTTTTTTTCCTCCTCAATCTCTGCAAAAGTTTAGTCTAAGCTTGGGAACTTGGCTAACTGGTTTCCCAGTCAGAACTTCCTCTTGCACAGTCTGGCACTAGTGCCCAGTTGCTGCTGGCTCTAGTAGGGTGATCCTTGAAGACCCCGAAGTGGCACCACGTATCAGCTTCCCATGAACTTGGCCACCTTCCTCTGCCTCCTGTGCTCCTCCCTTCTCATTCTTCTGTCGGGAATCCAGGGCCAAGCACTGTGGGATCACACCCATTCCCCGGCTTCCCACCCATCAACGTACACAGAGCAATTTCTGCTGAGTATACAGTAATGTCCACGCCCTTCCATTATTAATGGACCTGGGCCGTATTTCTTTCTCGTGGGTGAACGCTATACCTAGTCTGTTGCTACGAAAGTGCTATCTTCTGGCATCTGTTACTACACTCAAACAGCCTCTGAGGGTGTGCCATTCAGTGATTCTTCAGCTTGAAACTATGCCTAAGATACAGAGAACAGACTGACAGCTGTCAGGGGCAAGGAGTACTGGGTAAAAAATGTGACAGGATTAACAACAAAAAACACCAAAACCTCCCCCAAACAACCCTCATAGACACAGACAACAGTACAGAGATTACCAGCAGAAAAGGGGGGTGGGGGGAGGTAGGAGAGGGGGTGGGGGATAAATGGAAGGAGACTAGACTTGGGGTGGTGAACACAATACGATACGTAGATGATGTATTATAGAATTATACCTCTGAAACTTACATGATTTTATCAACCAATGTCACCCCAATAAATTTTTTAAAAAACTACACCAAAAACAGCCAGCATTTGCCCCACTGTTACTCCGCTCCAGAAAAGCGCAGGCTGGGCTCTAGCGTGTGCAGTGCCGCCAGGCCGTCGAACTAAAATGTGATCCAGTCTTGCGTCTATAGCAGAGATTGGTTAGTTCTAAAAGACAGGAGCTGTGGTCCTATTGACACTTCTATGGCCGTGAATACTTATTTGTTTCTCTAAATAATGCTGCTGAGCTTGGAGCCTGGGTGCATGTTTGTGGCTTTTTGAGACTGCTAACCAGCAGCCACCAGTGTCGTGATGCAGGTGGAAAAGGAAAGCACGCCTGACTCCGGACACGTACATTTAAACCCAACCGCAGTGGATAAATTCTGTGCTTTTCAAAGCATTTTTGAAATGCCCCTTCCTTACTAGCTGATATCTATATTAAATACTATCCTCCTTAATTCCTAGGGAAAAAAAGCTTTATATAAAGACAAATAAATTCCATTTCTGGCTGATCATAATTTCACATGCAAAATTTTGCTACACAATTCAATAATTATTTTCATCCTATCACAGGCAGGTGCTTCCAACCTGCTCCCTGCGCCCCTCCCCCGGCCCCTGGCGTGCAGCGGTATCTCCGAGCCAAATGGCAGTAAGAAATCAGCGGCTCCTGGGGCGCCCCCGCACACCAGCGGCCAGTGGCCGCACCGTCCACAACGCACGCGTTCTACCCGTGAACTCCAGTCGGCTGCTCCTCCCCTCGTAACAGCCGATAAAATCCAAACCACGCCCCTACAGCTGCCCTAAACTCCTGACTCGTTTTCAGCGCGGACCCCTCTGGTCAGGCTCAAGAACTCGGAAGAAGAAACGGAGAGGAAACGAACTCATTCCAGTGGAGAATTAAATGAAGTGGGGGTGGGGGACCCCAGAAACCTCTCTACAATCAAAGCTCCGTTAACCAGAATTCTTGGTAAGAACCATTCATCTGATGAACAACCTTCTTTTAATTAACTAAAGCTTAGCCATAAGCCCCTATTTTACTTCTCTTTAAACATTTTTCTAAAATATCTCAGTATTGAACAACGGCACCTGCATGTCCTACAGAAATCAAGAGTACCTGCCTTAGGAGGGCAATGAGGATTTCATGAACTATGCGGCATCAGCATTCAATCAACAGCAATCACGGTAGGATATTTTTCTACTTTACCACAAACAACACACGTTAAACGATTTTGGAGACAGCACGTGCTGTGCCCAGGGCATCATAATCAGTATCAAGCACAGACTGAACCCACCTGGGACCCCAGGGGGCTTGGCACGGAGCCCAAGTGCTACACCACACGCCGACACCAACAACAGAGCCCAGGCCGAGCCCAGTGAGCAGCAGCGGAGGAATGCTAATGGGACGCGGGTGGTTCACGGGTGCTCGGGCTGTCGGGCCTTGACCTCCAGCGCTGAAGTGACTGGTCAGGTGGGACAAACAGGTGTTTTCTCTCCTTCCTCACGGTTGCCCACACATCTCTCCAGAATCTACACACTTGAGTGAAAAGGATGCCCCGAAAGGGACAGGAGGACTTCTCATCCTTCGAGGTTCTTCTCTGCCAGATCTCAAGATCCGTGGGTAGTTCAGAGGAGAGACCAAACGATCAGGGTGGTGCTGAGGATTTCTGTGTTGGGAACTGCCTACCGAGGTAGGAAGGAATCCCGCAGAAACCCCAGGCAAAAACAGTCCCATTATGCAGCTGTCTACATATAAGAAAATGGTGTTTATTTGTATGTGTCATACACGTGTGCACACACACTCGGTAACTTGGAACCACTTGAAAGCAGGTAAGGTTTGCTGAGCAATCGGTTTGTAGACACATACAAGGGGCGCAGGAAACGGAGTAGAAGCAGAGCCTTGAATGTGGAACATATTCATTGAATGTTCCATGGGGCAGTGGAGACCAGCCAAGTTCAGGGCGCAGTCGATAGGGCACGACCGCTAGTGTGCTGGTTAGTGTTGACAGCAGGGCGTGGAGAGGGCAAGCCACCCCAGGCGACTGGGCAGGGCTCTGGCTTTGGGAAAACACAGAAACCAATTACCTCTAACTTACTTCCTGACAAATATTGGCCTCTTTCTGCAGAAAGGTGAGTAAATCAAAATAATTTAGTTTGCTACAGTTTCTTTGTATCTGAAACAGAGCCTATCTATTTAGGATGCATAATTTAGGCAAGTGCAGTACAAAATAGATTAGAGCCCTACAACACCCGGAAAGTCATCTTGATACCCCTGGTTCAAGTTGTCCTCTGCCTCCCCTGCCCCCAGCAGGCTACTTTCGTGCAGAAGGAAGAGCAGGCCAAACAAGATTCCCCAGCGGATCTTACCCCTTTCCTCCTTTCCCACACCCTGGTCCCCTCGGGGCAGGTGAGCTGTCCTTACCTCTTCCTCACAGGCGTGTAGCCACAAAGGATCAGAAAAGGCCATGCCTGTAACTAGACTAAAATTATCAACGCTGAGTACACTAAACCACAATTTGGGCCCCTCCCTCTGTCTTCCAGTCCTGCTTTCCCCTTGACAGATTTTGATTACCGTGCTAGATTTATTTCTTAAATGTTTCACATGTAAGATCCTACACTTTTTTGTCCCAGTGAAATCTGGTCGTTAATACTCAGGAAGCACAGAACATCATGACTAGGCTCTGAGTTTCTCAGGATGAGGAAAATGCCGAGCAGTAGACAGGAGAATTTAGTGGAGAATGGGAATCTTTTTTTTTCCCCCCTATGATTTTGATAGGCTAGAAACGGATGTAGTAATCATGGAGTATTTTCACATTTGTCCAGAGTTTTAGTCAAATACATCATACACAAACCTGAGAAAGATTTTTTTTGCCTTTCTTAGAGGACATGACTTAAATTTTTATTCACTCCCATTATTTTTTGAGATTATTACACAGGAAAATGTGAGTTTTGATCATCTCATATTTACTCACGTTGGTCCAGAAGGAGGGTAAGTTGATTTTCTGCAGTCTTCTGTCCACTAAAAAAAAAGAAAATTTCAAGTTTCAGAAAATAACAAATTGAATAGGCAACTTGCAAAAATGGTTAAAGCTTGTAAAGACAAAATCAAGAATGACTGCCCTTTTAGACTATTTCAATACTTCTTAAAAGTCTTTTCCTCCTTTAAAAACTACTAAAAATCTCAAACTTCAGTGCATTTTCTGTCTCAATTGAATTTACACTAGTGCCAGGTATGGTCATTTGGCTCTTATACTGCACGTATATCAAATAAAGAGGAAGTGTAAGTAGATGGAAAATCTATGTCAAATAGGTTGGTTGAACACTAAATAACCTGATAGGATGTGATGTTACTTGAACTTATGAGCCACCTCTCCTGCAATAGAAATTTGCATCCGGAACCAGATTTTCAGGGCACGCTGTCCAGGGCCTTCACAATCCGGTCCTACTTTACTGGCCCAGCCTCTCTCCTGCCACTCCCCCTGTTGTGCGGGGACATGTGCAGCCATGTCCTACCGTCTCTCGCCTTCCAGGCCTGTGCACGTGGTGTTGCCTCTGCCTGGAATGCCTGTCCTCTACCCGGGGAACTTCTGGCTTTAATTTCTAAGATCCAGCTCAAACACTGCTGTGTGCGCGTGTTTTGAAGACATCTTCATCTACTTTCCATGCGAAAACAGTCACCCCCTGCCCTGCACTCCACAGCGTTTGCACACATCTCCATCGCCATCTTTTGGCATGGCGTCATAGTTACGACTGTTTCTCTCTTCACTACCAAGCTTTGTGCTCCTGGAGGGGAGGATGACCCTGAACCTGAGGCCACTGCAGAGGAGGCAATGAACCAACGAGCCTTAGGGAAGAGTTCAAGCTTAGTAGCAAAATAGAATTAGCTCTTAACATAAAATGAACCAAAAAAAAAGTCCACATGAATTTGCAACTTTTTTATTACTAGTTCAAGAGAGCAAACCTGTTTATCTTTCCTCTGGAGACTCAATGTTATGCAAGTTAAATAACTTTTAACAAGGAGGATAGATTCACCATAAGCAGGACATAGAGTAGGGAAGGAAACCACTAGAACTGTAGATTGAGCTCAGAAAAATATACCGGCAGCAAAAACTGTGTGAGAATGAAGCTCTCACATCTTGTGTTAACTTTTAATAGCACGGGAGGGGTATAAAGTAGCTTGGCGCTCCCTGTGATCCAAACGTTCCTGGTTGTGAAAAGAACGTAACGGCAGCCCAACTAAGGTTCTCGGACAAGTGCTGTGTTGCCTTGTAACGTTAGGCTGATTTCACTAAGACGCAGTATCAAGTATCAAATTATCAAAAGCTCATTCAATCACTAGAATTTAAGTTCTACTTCTAAATTATTACAATATAAAAATAACAGATGTTAAATGTCAATTTGATAATCCAGTATCAACTTAGCAAGAGCTGATTTTCCAAGCCATTCAATGTTTAATAATAGCGGCTGAAGGAGGGTCTTGTTTAGAAAAATTTCAGTCTCGGCCCTGACCTGGGTATAAAACTCACAGTGAGGTTTTCCTGCTGCTAACCCCCCTAACTGCTGTGGGGTAGGATAAGTCAGCCTCTATTTCCTACACAAATTCACAGAAATGGTGATGGTTAAGTCTACAAGAGCAAAAGAAGTTCATGGTTGGCATTACTCATTCCGTCACATGTAAGAGATTCAAGTATTTCCCCTCAAGTGTTTGCCAATTCATAATATTATCAATAACCACAACTTTTAAGTGCCATTTTCACAAACTTTGTACATTTGTCCAACTAAACCTTTTTTTGTTCTACACACAAGGTCTGTCCAGAAAGTATCCAGCCATGTGCTATGAAAAATAGAGATATTTATTGAAGAAGATACAAGAAACATTGCACATAGGACAATGATGCCTCAGTCCCCTTCAAAGTAGGCACCTTGGGACTTCACACTGTTCTCCCAAATGCCATCAGCTGCTCCATCATATTTTCCTGAATCTCATTGGTGGTCTGAAATCTCTTCCCTTTCAAAGGTGATTTTGGTTTTGGGAAAAGCCAGAAGTCACAGGGCGCCAAATGGAGGCTGTAGGGAGGCTAAGTCACCTGGGTTATTTGATGTTTTGCCAAAAAACTCTGCAGGGGATGTGATGCATGAGCAGGTACATTGTTGTGATGAAGCTGCCAATCACCAGATGCCCAGCGCTGTGGCCTTCTGACTCATCTGAATAGTTTCCTCAGAGGGATGTTCAAGCTCAATGCAAAATTTGATGCAGATTCGTTGCTCTACTCACTCAGTCATTTTGAATGTGACGGCCACATGCTCACTCACATATGTGCCTACCGCCCCCACTGACGAGTGCAGTGAAGTCGTCATTGTTCACACATGCGCATTCCAGTCCTCTCTCCTTGGCTGCCAGGTGACATCGATGTCATGTAAACCGTTCCCATTATGTTAACAATGGTTGGACTTTTTCCAGACAGACCTCATATCTTTTCTACTGTCAATTGTTACACATCATAGCAGATTCCACTTTAGGTCTGAACTGAATGACGAGATTCTCAGCTTCTTTGAAAACATCCTGCCTGGAGCTGTTCCAGGCAGACTACTTGCAGAGAGTAACTCTTTAGTCTGAAACTTGGCATTGATGCCCTAGTTAAGTACAATATCAATAACTGATCGGTATCAGTAACTTCAAGAGCCAAGGAAAACAGCTAGGAATCTTTTGCCTTGTTCTTCAACTAATACTGATGATGTTGCCAGAGTCCTGGACTGATTGTGTGAAACAAATTTTCTCAGGGCACATTACTTACATGACCGCAATCACATGTGATTTCGGTTACCGTTGGTAAACGGCTTTCCTCACTTAGCTAACCGATGAGCTATCTGGAGACTTACTTTGGTTGTAGCTTCATTACACTCTCTAAAATTTATAAATAAATGCTGCTGTGATGAGACACTCCGCTTTGAATTTTCTGTATTTTTCTGATACTTCATTGTCCTCTAACTTGGGGATATGGTGAGGACTGGTTAATCCTGTCACGTTACACACAGTGTATCTTTTATCACAACTCTGGTGTCGCTGCATAAGGAACACGAGGCTCAGCCATCTAACTCGGTAGCAAGATGATCCATACTCCACTTTGCCTTGAGAGAACAATTTTCTCACTTCTTGTCTTGTGTTCAATGATAGTTTGCTCTAATTTTTATTTCACTTGACTACTGTATTCAATTTTTTTAAGCCTCACCACCCAAGAATATGTTTATTGATTTTAGTGAAAGACAAAGTGGTGGGGGGAGGAGACGGAGACAGAGAAACGTAGACACGAGAAAGAAACATCAATCAGTTGCCCCCTGTCTGTGCCCTGACCAGGAATCAAACCCACAACCTAGGTATGTGTCCTGACCGGGGATCAAACCAGTGACCTTTTGGTGTACAGGATGACGCTTCAACCAACTGACCCACCCAGCCAGGGCTGGCAATTGTTTTTAAAGGTTAAAATGACAGACCACACAGCTACAGGTGGCACTCAACATGCTGTTGAGTTCCAGCTGCTGGCTGTCACTTGCAGTGCCCGCGCGGCAGTGAAAGGCCAGGAGCACACCACACATGGCTTCGCTACGGCAATAAGCCGCAGACAGGAAGCGAGCCAACGAGCGTGTCTCTGTTCCCAAGCAACGCTGTTTATGGAGACTGGTGTGTGGCGTTCAGGTGATTTTTCCATGTCACCAAGTCCTCATTTCCTTTTGATCACCCCAAGTTTTTAAGAATGTAAGAACCATCCTTAGCCCCCAGGCCTCCCCAGAACAGCTGGCAGGAGGGTCCGGCCTGCTGGCTGCCATCTGCCAACCGCTCCAGGGTGTCAGCACCTGCAGACACTGCCCCGGGTCCCGCCTGACTGCTTCCTCAGTTTCCAGAGGACACCCTGTGAGGTGGTGTGGACGGAGAGACGGACATCGTGTGTTTAGTTTTCTGCCCACCAATCATGCCACATGCAGTTCTGTCTGCAGAGGCTGGGAGTTCTTTTCTGTCCTGTTTACTGGTCCCTCACGCAACTCTCCCTTCATCCTCATTTCTTACTCTTACTCTCCAAAATAACAGAATGTGAGGACAAAAGAGAAACGCCCTGGAACTACAGGGGGACACTGTGGTACTGGGAAAGCATGGTCCAGATAAAAAGAAAACAGAGCCAACCAGAATAGGAATTCAGTAGGTTTCAAGACGACTGGACAGAATAAATATTGAGAGAATAAGTCAGAAGCTGGAAAAAAAAAAAACCCCAGAATACAGTGACAATGGCATAGGCTTGGCTTCTTCTGCTAAGAAAAAAAAAGAGGAAGCAATTAGAAACTCCCAGGAAAACAATCTGTATAAGAAAGGCATGATATAAATATGAAGCAAACTGAACTGTGGTGTTAATGTGAGCATTTGGTGGAGAATACATTTGAATATTCTTTCAGTGCCAACAGAATTTTGGCTTTGGAATTCCAGGAAAGGAAATGTAAGCACAGTGTACTGAACAATGAGCAATATTCACAGATCTTCCAGGTACAATCGTGTTATCAATGTTTACTAGGCAAGAGTAGAGGTATGCACAGTGGAAGAAAAAAAGGGAGGAAAAAGAGGGAACTTTACTTTTTACATCCTTGCCTACTTGTACCACTTCAGATAGCCCTCTGATTGGCCCCTGAACGGCTCAGGAAAGACGGTCCACACACCCAGACCCGCGGTCACATAGCGGAAGACCCTCTCAGACCCATCCAGAGGCTGCGAATGCAGGGCTGACTCTTCTGAAGGAGGTGCATATCACAACGAGAGCTCTAAGCCTTTCTGTTTTCTTTGGAATACACTCTTGGTACTGCCTAGTGTTGATGGTTTGCAAACCCTGGGACCCACGCATGAATCTTCGTCACTTATTTCTAGCTGAAGCCTCCAGGCTCCTTTCCAGCTGGTCTAACACAGGTTACCAGGGACTTCAGGGTCCTGTTCTGAATGCCAGGCTCGGCTCCACTGGCGATCAGAAGGTCATGCAGCTGGTGAGAGGACGGGGGTCCCAGCCTTCCTGCTGCCCCACAGCTTCCCCCAGGTAACAGCGGAGCTGGCACCTCCATGTAATCCCAGATCAGCCACAATCTGTACTTGCTTCAGGGTTTCAGTGACCACTGGAATCCACTCAGCAAATAAGTGCAACATAACCATGTTCATCTCTCCTGAATGGTTATAGTTGCACGACCTGGGTTCCAAAGCCAACATTAAAATCAAACGACAAGGCTTATCTCTGATGAGACCACTGTGGGGGGAGTTACACGTTCTCTGTCACGTCTCAGGACATAACGTGACCTGCCCCAGAGGTGAGAGAGTGGCCTGGCCACCATACAGGTAGGAAGGAGTCTGAGGGCATAAGATGTTGTGCTACGATCGCCCCAGCAGCAGTGAACAGGAAATTCTAACACAGACATGAAATCTGCATAGAGGCCGGCTGTAAGAGTAAAAGGCAAAAAGGCCATTTTAACCAGGTGAACTCTGGGGGTGGAGTGGAGGCCGCCACATCCTGCCCCACAAGGGAGACTTCTGTGAGGAAAGGGAGCTTCAGAATCTATGTACAGGCTTCAACAGACTTACAGTGAGCTCACCTGTTATTCAAGTGTCTTACCGTCTCCAAATTTAAGTACACATGGACTTAATAATAGACAACCTTGTCAAGGTAAGTACAAATTTAAATAGATGAGAGGTAAAGATTATAGGTGATAGGTCAGCGCGATTAAACAGTCTGCTTGGTATATTACGGGAAATACACACAACCCACCTAAAATCTCAGTTTCTCTCACGTGCCCTTTCTCATCTTTGCTTCCTAAGGCCAGAGGAAATGCTGGAAAATCTCTGGAAGACATTTTTGGTGAACACTTTCTGGGTTAGCGAATTCTCTGATTATTCTGGTTATTTGATAGGAACTGGAACCTCTTTGAAATTAAATAATCTTCATGTCCTCTCCACTCATTAAGAAAAACTAATTATAAAGCTACTGGAGACACTATATTCAGGAAGACAATATATAAATGATCATTTTTCCCATTAGCGACTTAAATGCTCCACCCTAAAAGAAATGATGTCACTTGTGCAACTCCTTCAAACACTGAGTCCTGCGGAACTGGTGAGAACCTCACTGGAAAGGCGCACAAAAAGGTACAGAGAGCTCTCATGTTCCTGTCTCATTCACATCCTCAGAAAACGACAATCAAAGGTAATTGAAAGAAATTATACAGCTCACACCAGTGTTCACGCCATCAGAAAAGAAGCTGAACAATCCTAGGAGGCAATTTTAATTCAATTCTTTAACTCGACAACTATATTCTAAGATTTTTCTTAAAATGTTCTCTGTATACAACGGAGCAGACACACACCTACTGGATGAGAAAAGGCATGTTTCCTGCATATATGTCAAGCTCAAATGAGCATGCAAAGTTTTTCCTTTGTGTTCTGACTTTTGGTGGGAAGGTACCCAATGACACTGGGGATGTTTAGGTAAAAGAAATGTGAACAAACCCTCCATGAGGGCAGGCACCTTTCCTCTTGCGCATCGACCTGCTTCCCGCATCTCGAACAGAAGCTGGCACACAGGGGCACGCGATATTTGCTGGGCAAGGGACAGACCACACCTGCGTGTCCCTTCCTTTGCAGTGCCGTGGAACAGCAGATGCACTTACAATAAAACTGGCCGGGCCAGGTGGGGTTTACGGGACTTCTGGGAACTTGGTGGAAATCATTGCTAAAACCTAATTCAGTTAGCTCCTGTCAAGAGTGCTACTACTCACATGAGAAGCTGATGCATGAAAATAAGTTTAATCCAGCAATTACTTACTGAGCCATTATGTATCTTTTTCACGTACTTTAGGAATCCGCTCAGATTTATTCACGAGAAGAGTCATCTCCCCGACTCGGATTCCTTGCCTTCTGGTAGCTCCTCAGCTGGCTGCACCCGTTAGCCGCTCCCAACCCTGCACTGGCCAAGGTGGCCGATGACCGCCGGGTGCCAAGCACAGCGGACACCTCAATGGCATTCGGCCCAGGGAACCTGCCCCACACTCTCCGAGCTCCCACAGCACTCGCTCCTCCATTGTGGCTGCTGCTTTGACTCGGTCAGTTCTTCCCCACTGGACGCTGCCTGAGCAGGTCCCTCGGCCTTTGCCTAGGCGTCATCACTCCTCTTCCTAGATCCTCTCTCCGCTCGATGTTCACCTGCTCCAGTGGCTCCCAGTAAGGTGCCTGCAACCCCCCAGACCTCCCCCTGAGCTCCCGTGCAAAAGGTCCACTAGGTAGCTCATTGCCACTGGGAGTCCAATATACCCAGAATGAAAATGATCTTTCTTCCACTCCCGAACGTTGGCCTGCCGTGTTCCCTGGTAGTGATGCCACCCTTCGCCCAGCTGAGCACCTCAGACAGGGGCCTGTCCCTCCTGTCGTCCAACCCATCCTCCTTCCGCTCACTCTGCCCCTCGTCTTCTCCAGAGCCGTCCCCTTCTCTCCTCCTCCACCGCCACCACCCTCCCACGCATCATCCCATTTCCTCCCCTGCACCAGTCTCCTGGCGTCCACCCTCGGCTCCTCCCAGTCCAAAGTGCTCTTTTTAAAGGGAAAATTTTATTGTGTCATATCTCGTTTAAAACGACCCAATGGCTTCCCACGGTTTTTAGGACAGAGTCCAAAATCATGAACAAGGTCTAAGAGCCCTCTCCCGGTACTTCTGCGTCACCCTCGGGGCCACCGTCTCTTCACGGGTCTCCTCATGGAATCAATAGGAAAGGATGACTCAGGAAGTCCTCACAATAGGCTAGAGTCTGAAAGGCCTCAAAAACAAGAAGAAACAAAGCCCACAGACATTCCGAGAGTCATATGATTTTTTGTTTGTGACTTAAAGCGGGTCCTCATTATTCACATGCGTCAGAAGCAGTTTTGAAGTATCTTTTGTCCCTACGTGGTTACCAGCAGCTTATCATATAAAATGATTCAAAGTTAACAACTGCATGCTCTTGTCAGAGACTGAGGTCATGAAACGTCTGTAGCTTCCAGCCAGAGGCTCCCAGAATTTCCCAGATCAGTGAAAAAAGGAACAGGGACCCCAGCGCACGGGAGTCCGATTCTTGATGCTCCCAGGAGGCGATGTTAAACCAAACAAAGCAAAACCCCACAAACGTAACAGAAAGAATGTTTTAACAACAAAAATTGAAAAGCCGTAAAATCAGAATAACAGTGAGCATTCTGATTTAATAATTTTAGCTTCACGCCCTCATTTTTTCTCATTCCATTAAAGACTTAGGAAAGCAGCTTCCCACATGGACACCAGTAGCAGGACGAGATTTTCACAACCACTGTGGCAGGTAAGAACTGTTCAATTCATGAAGACTGCTGCGTCTTCTTGTTTCAGAAAGAGCCTTTGAAATACTGTCGCTTGGAATGGTAAAGTGTAGAGGTCCCCTGACACCTGCAGCGTGTCTGAAGTTCACAACCAGACCTCAGTATTATCGCACGCCGGTCGGACACACAGGGCCAGGCTACGGCTGTTCTCGTCCTGGATACAACCAACCTCACAGCATCCCCACCTCAGCGAAGCTTCCCCGGGGACGAGATAAAAGCAGGGCCACTCACGATTCTGTCTCAGCACAGACAAAAACAAGAGTACTAGGCAACCCACCAAACACCGAACACCCCTTCTCTTGCTAACTTGACTGTTTATTACCCAATCCTGGAATGGCTCCACTTCCTAAAAGCATTCAATGTACAGCAACCCACAATTCCTTCAACCTGTCTCCAAATCACACAACCAAACTGCAAACGACGAAACAGGTTTTTTCTACTTTGTGCTGAAAGGCCCCACAGTTGCCCATGGTGGGCTCTCCCTCACCACAGAGAATAATACTTTGTTCAACTACAGCTATGTTTCCTGAGGGGAAGGGGAGGTTGGCTGAAGGTCACGGACAGTGTCAAAGGAACAAATTCCTTAAAAATTCACGAAATTCCAACCACTTCAAAGCAAATTAATTCCTTATTCACACTAAAGCATACTAATTTTATTTCCCCTTATGCTCTTCCAATCCTTGTCTTCCCATGTATACTGTGCATTTGCCCGTGATTGAAATCACTGCACATAGTATTCTGTATTCTGCCTTTACTTGCTTAACATAACTTTTAAAGGCTGAATAATATTCTGCCATGACTTTATTCGTAAAGCATTTCTCCTTAGAGTAATAAAAGAATTAAGACACACACTGTGGTCCTACTATCAGTATCCTAGCTAAGCTATTCAAGTTCACCCTCGACTAGTCTCAGGTCAGGTGCACCCAAGTCCTCTTTATCTGATTAGCTGACAAAGAAAAATGTAGCCTTGATGCTTTGAAAGAAGAGGCTTATGAAAGAGCACCAGCCTGGGTGTCAAGAGGCTTGAGGTCAGCGTGCTCCAGCAGACAAAAGTGTGACCTCTGGCTAGACATTCTGTCACTAATCCACTTCCTCCTCTGTAAAAGGAGAGTCAGGCTGGGGCCTCGCTGCCTCTTGCAGTTGCATCTGTGTTCCTGGGACTTCCTACCCGGGAAAGAGCCACGGGACGGGCGTTCACATGACTGGGGTGAGGGTGCAGCCGCCACATGGGGCCTGCCTGGGCTGCTCCCACGTCCCCGACTGGGGGACGCCTAGGCCTTCCCCAATGCACTCAGGATCCAGGGCTGCAACTTCAGCAGCTCGTCACCGCGCAGAGAATGCCGAAGTCATCAAGCAGTCCCCCGCTTAACCGAGTTATGTACGCAAGTCGACTGGAACTTTTTCTCTCAGCAGTTCAGAATGCACAAGCCCGGAACTCGTAGAACAAGCGCAATCCCTGAAATTTTAGGGTGTGTAAATCACAAGCACCATCCTGCAGAGATCAGGATTTCCCTAAAAGGTTCCAGCTGTGCCGAGTCAATTCCGCGAGTAGTGTGAGCCCACCCCCCACCCCCCACCCCGCGCGCTGGTAACCACGGACACCTGTAAAGATGCTGCCCGGACCAGGTGTTCCTAGCGCCCCGCCCTACCTGCCACGCCCGCACCTGCGCGCCCCCCGAGCCAGCTCACCCACCGGCGGCGCGTGCTGCGCCACGGCCCAGATGACGGCCACGGTCAGAAAGACGAAGGTTAGGCTACTCCTGCCCTGCATCGTTCCAGCCGCCGAAGCCGCTCCGAGATGCTGGCGGAGGCCTCGATAGACACCTCCAAGGCTGGAAGCAGGCCACGCCCCGCCGCCACGTGACCTACCACCCGGGCTGCACCACTCGAGGTGGGGAGCTGGGTAGGGAGCAGAGGAGACGGGCGGGAAGGACAGGATGGGGCTTATCGGTGTCGCGAAAACAGGGCGACGAGAGCTGGGAGGCTTTCGGCGTGGGGCAGGGACCCCGAGGGTACTCGCCAGTGCTCGCGCTAGGGCCGTGCTCTTGGTCGGACACCCCTCCGCGCGGGCAGTGGTTGGGTCGAGCCGGAGCCCCGCCCAGACCGCTGTGACTTCACCGGGTCTAGCTCCGAGAAACCTCGGCTGGTCCTCGAAGCCGGGTGTGGGGGTCATTTGGGGTCCCAACCTCGAGTGGCACCGAGGAGTGAGGTCCCGCTGCTCTCCGGGCCCGTGCCACCTGTGCAACATCCCTGAACGGCCCAGGGTGAGGTCCGCGCTCAGTCCACTCGGTGTTAATTGCCCGCGAAACAGACCCTAGTCACAAAAGTCGTAAAACGCTACCTAACACGCGACCCCGACCCGTCTTTGCCTTTTGAGGAGGGCAAGCCCGAAGTGAGTGAGGTTATTCAGCCTGACCCTGGGGTCACTGGACAGGCCCAGGTGTCAAGGGGCGGTAGGGAGTACCCCACGGAGACCCCAGGCTGTGAGTTAACTCATTTAGGCTTTCACAGCGGAGTGACCGGTCACCGAATTTTGGCTTCAGTTACTGAGAGGCGCGCACCTTCCTGATGTATTCCGCCATCCAGCGGCTGTGTGTTCTGAGCTGTGCTAAACCCGGGGGGAGGGCAGCCTGCACCTGAAAAGCAGGTATTTGTTTGGCATCCGTGCTTCTGTGGACGCTATCACCCTCGTAGGATGAGTTAGTAATAAGCCCAACAGGAAAGTCTCTCTGGGTTCCAGTTTCTGATGGGGCTTTGACATTTCAGCTAGCATTCTTTGTTTATGTAAAACTCAGAATGCAGTCACTAACATCTTCGTATATTTATTTTTGTCTTGCGCATGTGATTCTGTGAAATTGCAATTTTACCCATTTGTATTCCTTAGAAAAACAATTTTTTGTTGGAGATTTGGAAATGAGAATTTGATGTTTCGAGGGTTTTTTCCCCCTAGACATTTTTTTTTGGGGGGGGATGCTAGATGAGTGTTTCTCTTGGAGGAGGAAGTTTGACTTTTGAAACATACCACATGATCAAAGTGGTTTCTGATTCAACAGTAAGCAAGCAGATTGTAGAAATGTTCACTAACCCGACAAATATTTACTGTCAATTTACAGTGTACCAAGCATTGTAGGACAAGCAGAGAACCAAAAAAGACAAGGAATTCCTCCCTTATGATGTTTTCGATCTGGATGAGAAATGAATCCAGGTGTTATGTAGCATCCTACATAAGGAAACTTATGTTGGATGTTAGCAGGTGATAAGTACCAAACAGAAAAAGAGTAAGGGAGATCAAGAGTGGGGAGAGTTGCAATGTTAAATAAGATGGGTGGCATTGGCGTTACCGACGAAGTGACGTTTGAGCAGAGATTTGGAGGAGGTGAGGGAGGGAGGTTTGTGGGTGCCCGGGGAAGAGGAGTCCAGGCAGACGAAGTAGCTTGTATGAAGGTTCCAGTGTGAGAATGGGCCTGGCGTGTTCTGCAGGAAGTCCGTGTGGGTGCAGCAGAAGGAAGCAGGGAAAGAAGTAGGTAAGTATGGGAGATAAGTGGGGTAGGGCAGATGGTATCTGCCACTAGAAGTCTTTGTAAGCTTCTGGCTTTATTCTAGGCAAATGTGTAACGTGCAAATAGGTTGGATTACCTTGGACCTAGAGTACTCCCATCTTTTCGTGTATAAATGGCTATGTGGATCGAAGATCATTCACCTTAAATACTGCTGAGGGCACTTTGAACATGTCACCAAGCACATTTTTTTACCCTGTGAGAGGAGATTAATTGGTGGTTAAGTGGTGTGGCAAAATCAGATTCTTTAGGCAGAAAACATTAATTATCATGGTATTCTTGCACACAACTTTCTTATAACTTTGCCTTTAACTTTCAAAGACCTTTTCTATGCTGTTGATTCCATTTTCAGACAAATTAAGAATTGAATCTACTTCCCTAAAATTATACCATTTTATGCATGTTTTTTTCTTACACATACATCCTTTTTTTTTTTTAAACCCACTCCATTCTTCAATACCAGCCATGTACAGAGAGCCAAGGCAGAGCGTGTGGCCATAGGGAACTTTGCCGTGGTTTGAGGCATACTGACATATTAATAGCAAATGGTATTTAAATAGACCAATGAAGGGCTGTCAATGGGAAGGGTGGTTCAACTACTACCTTCACAACAAGCATCAAGTATAGGACTTGGATAACCAGTTGAGTATGCGAGAGTCAGCATCAGTAATCAGATTGTTTATCAGAATAGCTGAAGTGCTTGGCAGGCTGTGGACCTTCTCCAGTCTCCTGCCTAACATTCCGAGCTTCCTGAGGTGGAACCTTGGTTTAACACCATTGCAGTCTAACCACCCCACCCTGAATGAACTCTGCCACACATACCACCACATTGCCCAGAACAGGTGCGACTTGATTGGTAAAACTGAATATTCAAAAATTTGCACCGGAAGTCCAAAAAATATGGAACCGATATTTCAGTTCCAAAAATAAATATTTACCCGAGTCTTAACCAATGAGCTATTTTGTTTCAAGAAAAAAGCTTATTATGTTTAAAATGTAATCTGAGTTTCAAGGCTTAGATTTTTGTCCATTTCAGGAGAATGAAAGATACTAAAAATGGAAAATAAGAGATCATGCAAAAACGGTTACACAATCCTTCCTCTCCAGTAGCTTTGTCACACTAAGAAAAAGCACTTGCTTTTGGCTTTACTTTTCTACAGAAAAATATGTTAAATCATTACCTTCAGCTTAAGGTATTCCAGTGTACACCTACAAATGTAGTGCTTACGTTAAACCTCATTGCCCTCCCCATAGAGTGTCAAAATAAAATAGTTACTTAACTATCCATCACTTTTCACTTATCTTTCTGTTTCTTGTGAAATATTTTTGAACCCCTCCGACATGTTAGAGCTTCAAGAGCCTTTTATCCTTCCTCCGCTTTCTTTGGTAAGACCTGTGGTTCTGACCTGATTTGTCAATTCAGCTCACATCCAGTAATCTCTAAATCTCTTTGTCGTTTTGACTTTATATTCTTGCATAGTTTCATTTTCACGTAAACCATTGCAGTTACCTATGTAATGCTCCAACCGGTTGTTTCTTCCAAGTTCGTGATTTATTCATATGTTCTCTCAATCAGTTCTGAGCACTTACTCTAGGTGCTGGATAGACTAGGGCCCGCCTGGCTATCAGTCTCATGGTAGAAGCAAATGAAGATTGGGGGAAATGTGAATCAAACAAGTATCTGGACAACTCTCAATGCATTTAGCCTGGTATTGCATACTCTAACCTCTGGTTGAAGATAGTGGATGTTTTTCGAGCCTCAGTTGCTCTCCATCACAAAGCAGCCACCTGATTAGGATGAGCCGTATCCTATCCTTAGTCTTACCTGCAGAGGTGGGCCCTGGTTGCCTGACCTTTAGGTGACCCTGTCCCTTTTGGCCCAGTTCTTGATTTTAGCCTTAGTCACTTGGACTCTTGAATCCAACAGGCCCTGGTCTGAAGATCAGGGCTTTTGTCCTAAGGTTGAGGCTCTTCTAACAGGAAAGAGTGAGTTGGTCATCCTCATTGCTGCTGGCATTCGTGCTGTAAACCTGAAGGGAACCACCGCACTGTGGACAACACAGAGGAAAGAAACTGGGTCATTAGGACATTGCTCAGCTGCTGAATCAACCAATCATGGAGCCTGTCCAACAACTGGACTCTTCATTAATGTGAGCCACTGACTGCTCTTTATTATTTAAGTGAGGTCAGGTTCGTTTGCTTGCAAGTTGAATTATTGTATCTGAGGGTATGCTAATAGATTGGCACACTAAAATAGGTATTTCTGCCTTTGCAAGAGCAGAGTAGGATTTATTGTAAAACTATAACACAAGCCTCTTCCAAACCTTCTACCTAATTTTACACTTGCAATTCTTTTTTTTTTTTTTTTTTTTTTAAAGAGGATCATCCAAATTATATAAGCTTCAGGCCTGGATCTACCATCAGATGTTTTGGGGAGGAAGCTTCTACCTTTCTCTTGAATCACTCAATTCCTGTCTCCTTAAGGGAGGAGTGACTGACTTAATTGGTGAGTAGCTGGAAGGGTCACGTGTGGGGCCTGGCCTCTCTGGCTCTGTCATTCAGACCTGCCTGCCCACAGCGGTCAGCTCACGGCAGCAAGCAAGCCCTGGACAACGAGAGCGATGGGGGCAGCATTTGTAGCCTTTGGCCATGACTTCCAATATTAGCACGTCTCCAGCAAACTTGTAAAACACCGTGTTAACAGGATGGCTGCAAAGACTGAAGGAAGCCTCGCAGAAGGCCGGCAGGGGGAGGTGTGGAGAGAAGGTATCCAAGACTGGAGCCTTGTGGGAGGGCTGGTGTCTGCTCTCTGCAAAACCCAGCCTCATCGGCCCTCAGTTTATCCCCCTTCATGTGAGAAACTAGCTGTGCTCGTGGGCGCCAGTTTGCATCTGCCAAGTGACTGAGTGTCTAAGTTCATTCCGGAGGAGAAAGAGTTGGGTTCCCACCTTGGCCTCTATTTCAGTGTGATCCGCAGCCATAAAGCTGTGCTTGATCCCCGTCTGATGCCTGTGTATAATACTTCTCAATTGTTTCCCAACTCGGAGTGGTAGGGACAAGACCTTCCCCCCTGAAATGACAACGGAAGCCAGCAAAAACAATGGCAGTAATAATACATGCTGGATAAGCGCTATATGACCAACTAACAGTACCACGCAGATAACTATGTTAGGAAAGATACGCATGTGATACAAATACGAATTTCTGATCTCAGGGAGCTCACAACTGAAAAGAAAAACAGCGCTAATAATAAAAGCTTTTGAAGCTGACCACAATTCGGACATATTTTATATGTTCGGTCCTATCAGGTTGCACCATATGAAATTGCCGTCTTTGTAGGTTAAAAGGCAGCTGAATATCAACACTGCCACATGGCCAACCTAATGATACCAACGTCCAAAACATTCCCAACAATCTGACTGGGCTGGGGAGCTACTGCCATCACACCGAAGACACGCGCCCCTCGCCCCTCGGATTTCCACACACCCGTCTCGCTGGCACTCTTCCCAAGAAGATTCCTGTCCACGTTCCTGATGATCGAACTGCCCACAAAGACAATCCTGCCACTATTCTGGTTTCTTGGTTTCTCGACCTCTTCTCTTGCAATGCTCTTGGCTTCTATTTTATCTCAAATACCGCACTCCACGATTGCGTCTTAGATCCTGGAGCACTTACTGCATTTTCCTCCGGAATGCCACTCTCTGTTGCTGCTGCTCTGCCGCACTGGCCGCCTCCTGCACGTCCTCCTCCTCAGCGGGTGCCCCGGGCTCAGTGTTCGGATGCCTTTCTTCTTCATCTGTGCTCACCCCTTATGTGATCTCACCCAATTTGAAGACTTGAATGCCTTTTTTATATTGGTAAGTCTCAAATTTATGTCACTAGCTTACCTCTGTTCCCTGAACTCAGGCCCTTACATCTCGCAATGTTCTCAACATCATCTCCTGTGGATATCTAATAGGCATTTTACTAAACTCATCGTGTCTAAAAATGAACTCTTTTCTCTCTCTCCATCCACACTGTCCCTTTCTCAACCCTCCCTGTCTCGGTAAATGGCAAATCCATTCTCCAGTTTGCTTAGGCCAAAGATCTTACAGTTACTTTTGACTTTTCTTTCTTACCACACATCCAGCAAATGCTACTGGCTCTGCCCTCAAAATATATTACATGCAGAATCCAATGAATTCGCACCAGTTCTGCCTCTGCCTTGGCCCAGGTTTTCCTCTGGATAATTACAATGAACTTGTAATGGGTTTCCCTGCCTTCCCCATCAGCTGTCTGCTGTGCACATGAGTCAGATCACGCCATTCCTCTCCTCAAAACCCTTCAGTGAGTGAAAGCCAAGGATCTCACAGTGGCCTACAAGGCCGCTTAGGATCTGGCCGGCCTCCTGCTACCTCTCCGATCTCACACCCTTCCCGTTTCCCCTTTTCTCATGATGAGGAACTTTGTAGTTATTGCTCCTACACTCTAGAAGGTTCTTTCCCAGATATATATCTATGTGGAGTACACAGATGCTCAACTAGCCCCTCATTAGGAAGGCCTTCCTACAGCACCATAGGTAGTACGAGACTCCCCAGGTTCTCCTCATCCCCCTCTCCTCCCTTGGCCTGACTCTGGATGTCATCACCATCGTGTGTTAGGCACATGTGCTTTTCATTCAATTAGTGTCTGTCGTCTTCTGACCAGAATGTAAGCTCTGGAGGGAGGGGATTGTGTTTTGCTTGCTGCCCAGCCTCAGCCCCTAGAACAGTGTCTGGCACATAATGACAGCACGCAACAACAAATGTTTGTTGAATAACTAAAATAACTAAAGGAACGGCATTAACATCATATACCAAATGGTGTTTAAAATAATATAAGGTATCACCAAATTACAAATGGATTGTTTTCTGGAAGTTTTTAAGTCAGATGTTTGGAAATCACCATGCGTTTTCCACATGAATATGAAGTAAGCGCTGTTATTACCCCATCTCATGGTTGAGAAATCTGAGGCTTGGGTTAAGTAACTATGCTCAGATTTCTGATTCCAAGGCATAGACACCTTACACTGAATTCCCAGACCAGGCCACAAAACCTCTGTAAGTTGTACAGTTGTGATTTAAAACATTTTATAAAAAGGAAAGACTGCAATGAAAGACACCCATCTTAATACACAAACAGCTTTATTTAGAGTCTGGATTGCCCTCCTAGCTTTTTAGATTGCTCGTTCAATTACATCTACTCCCTGATGGGTCTTTGTGCTTTTCGTCATCTGTCTGCTTTCTTCCCCCCATCAGGCTCCCCATTTTCTTGCTGCCCCCCCCCCCCCGTCCAGCTTAGATTCCAAGGTCCATCACTTCAACTACTTGCCAACCAAATGTATTAGATGTTCTTGCTGTTTGTCCGTTCACTGTGCATTCTGGGAAATCCCAGCCCTGCACGAATACAGCCTGGGCTACTGAATTCTGCTTTGCCGAATAGGTATCATTAGAAATCAAAACAAAAATTTACGCCCCTCCACATACTACACAGCAAATCTGAATCTCATGCACTTTATCTCTCCCCTAACCACTCTTCTCAGAACTTTGATCATCTGCTCTTTGTTCCGTTACTCTTAGATTAACTTACCTTCTTCATGGAGAAAATATAAACTCTAGAGGGGGAACTACCTCACCTCTCTGCTGCCAAGTCAACTCGTGGGTCTGTACCCGTCCCCATTCTTCCTACCCCAGCCCTGCCGCAGTGGGGAGGTTGTCTCTCCTGTTTAAGTCCAGTTTCTCCACGTGCCACCTGGGTTCCTGCTTCTACTGCCTTTTCTGGAATACCATGCCATAAATTATGCCTTCTCTCTCTTGCATTTCAACCTCTTCTTCTCGATTGGCTCTTGACATTAGCATTTAAGCATACTCAAGTCTTTCCTTTGTTAAGGGGAAAAATTCTCCCTTGGATCCTGTTGCTAACACCACTCACCAGTCCTCAAAAGAGTACTACACTGGAAATTCCCCCAAGCAAATCCATGGGCTGGAATCAGGTCATCAGGAGATGTCGATGCATCTGTGATGAACTAAGAAACAGATAAGTTAATGTTGTCCATGTCTACCCATTTAGCAAGTTCAAGATAGGTATGTTAGATTAAGGTTACCAGTTGTCTTCTCCTGAGGACTGTCTTTTATTTGGATGTTATATCCTTCAAACTTTTTTCTTTTGAAATTTAATACTCCTTTATAAAATTATGGCACTAGTTGGTAGGGTTTTTTTAAAGATTTTATTTATTTATTTTTAGAGAGAAGGGAAGGGAGGGAGAGACACACACATACATCCATGTGCAAGAGATACATTGACCAGTTGCTTCTTGCATGCCCCAGCACGCAAGCCACTGAGCCACACCAGCCAGGGCTAGTTGGTAGTTTTTAAAAAATATTTCTGCTTGGCAGAACAAAAACTTGTTCATCCTGTCCAAATAATAAAAAGTCTTTTGCATTTCCTATTGTTCCTTCAAATTAAAGAGTATGCAGCCAAATTTATTGTATTACTCTCCTTATTTCTACTTACCCACCAACACTTCCTAATCTGGATATCAAACCAGTCACTCCCCTATCGAGGTACCTGGTGAGTGCTGTAGTGCGAATTTCATTTCACTAGTCCTTCAGCATGTTAAAAAAAATGGACCCCCCTTTTCCTTAACAAGCTCCCCCTTTATGGCTTCCGTCATATTACATTCTACTGGTTTTCAGAATCCTTGCCTGCATGCCTTTCCTCAGACTTTCTCAGCTCCTCTGCACTAGGCCACACTAGTACTGGAGTCCCCAGATCGCTGTCATATCTGTGCATCTTACTCTCTTCTGTGGGCCAAGTGATCTCATTCTCGTGGCTTCCTGGCCCATTCTGAGTCTGCGAGCTCCACGTGGTTGCTCTTCAGCACCTCGTGACACGTCACACTGAGCTCACCAGTTTTTCTTCCCCCCGCCCCCCAACAACAGCCTGCTCTTCCTCCACCTCAATAAGTGGCTTTGCCACCCACGCTAATGCTCAAGCAAGAAATTTAGGAATTGCTCATGACCCCTCTTTCCCTGTCTCTTACATTTAATTATGAAGGCAGTTAATTATGTTTAAAACAATTCTGAAATCTGCCATCCTCTCTGCACCTCCCTGCCAACACCCGGATTTGGGTTCCCATAATATCTTCCTTTTGGCACTGCAGTCTCTTCCTAAGTGGACTGATTCATAGTTCTCTCTCTTGCCCTTATCCCAAATATCCTCTCAACTGCAGTCAAAGGTCTTTCAGAAATGCAAACTTAATACTATCACTTCCTTGCTTAATACCTTATGGTGATTTTCCATCCCCCTGCAGCCAAGTCCAGACCCCAACATGGCTCAGAAGGCTCTGCCTCTGCTCAGAAGATGGACTGCCTCCGACTTCCTCTCTGGCTTTCTTTCTTTCTTTCTTTCTTTCTTTTTTTTCTTTCTCTTGCCTTACTGCTCCTGCTCACCGGGTTCTGGCGCGCGGACTGTTCTCTCCCAGCCATGCCCTGGCGCATGTGCGTCCTACTCGTCTCTCACAATTCAGCTTAATTTAGGTCCCCCCAGGGGAGCCTTCCCTGACCTGCAGCTTTCCAAAGTGTAGTCGGCCCGTACGTAAATCAGTTCTCAGAGAGCCTGCACTTTTCCTTGTCAGCACTTTGCACAATAATAATTATTTGATTACTTATTATTTGTTTAGTCTGCCTTTTTAAATTATCTATCTGTCTTAATAAATAATAATCTATCTTAGTAAACTATCAAGGCAGGGATCATGCCTATGTTGTTTATTACTATATCTGCAATATCTAGCTATATATTAATATCTAGGTTATATATGTAACTAGTTAATTCCTACTTTTGCTACCTCTCTACTATTTTGATATGTAGGTTTTTCATGAAAATTTGGATTATTTTGTAATTTTAATTTGATTTCTTCCTTGATGTATGAGTTTAAAAAATAAAAATTTTCCAAATGTGTAGGATTTTAAATTTATCTTTTAAAAACACTCCTTGTATGCTTGAACTTTCTGTTTTCCTTAGCTCTGTGTTAATTTCTGTAATATAAATTCCAAGAGGGAGTAGTTTTTGCATTTTTGATGGTTTTCTTTGTATTGTGTGTAGGTGTTTTATATGGTCAGTATATTAGAGAATGGTAAAGAAATTAGTATTCTTTCATAAACTCCTATCTACTCCCTGTGGATAAGAAACATTGCTCACAAATATAAGTTAATTCCATAAGTTATCTTTTGTTGATTTCTCAATAATTCATTGAATTTTGCAGAATCTATGGTCTCTATAGCACCTTGCTTATTTTTGGAGGCTAACTGTATGGTTAAGCATGGAGTCAACTCTTGTGTATGTTCCCTATGCCTGAGAAAAATATGAATCTTCTTATATGAAATGTTCTTTACACATCCTTTAGGTCAGAGGTCCCCACCTCCAGGCCGCGGACTCTACCACCTGGGCCTGCTGGGAGCTGGGCCGCAGTCGGAGGGGAGCTTGAATGCACAGCTCTTTAATCATCCCCAAACCACCCCCCACTGGGTAAAGGGTGAAAGGCATTCAGAGTTCGAGATGGGGATTTTCAATCTAGGAAGAAGGTGCAGCAAAAGCAAAATGTAGAACTTAGCATCTCTGCAGTTACTTTACAGTAGTATAAAAGCTTAGCAGACCAGAGGTGACAGGCTTTTTAAAGCGGTGAGGTCATAATAGTGTGGAAGCTGAGGCCAGTGAAACGGAGGATGGGCGGCTCGGTGAGAGGACCACTGTGACCCCGGTCTCAGGGGCTGGAGGACGCTGAGGAAGAGCAGGGCAGAACTGCGGTGGTGATGGGTGGGGGTGATAGGAGCTTCCAGGTTGAGTGGATGGGTGATGAGGAGTTTCAACCTGGGACTTGGGGCCATGGTACATGATCCTCCAACTCTGGCCGCGCTAGGAGGAGAGCCGAATTCAGCTTGGAAAAAATCAGAAGGGGCATTTTCATGGGAGAGTCAAGAGCAAATTTGTTTACTGGAAATTTTCATTGACCCTTCTGCTAACTGCTTAAGCCTTCGCCCATTTTTCTGCACGTGAAAGAGCGCAAAGGTGTGGAAAGAGGTTTTGGCAACAAAGGAACGTGGATAAAGAAAAGGTGGTTGGTGATCATGGGTGCAGAGGTACAGAAACAGCGATGGGACATATCGAAGGCCTTCTTGAGAGGATTTCAGGACTAAAAATGAGGAACACGGAAACATGCAAGAAGGCTCTGATTCTGTAGGCAGCTGGGGAGATTATTTCCCTGAACAGCAGTGGGAAGGGATACATTTAAACAGTTCTTGCTGCTGTGCTTGGACGACGGTCTAAACTAGGACTTGAGGGCTGAGGAACTGCGGAACAGCCTCGGTTGGTCCAAGGCCCACTGGCCCTTTCCCACACGTCACCACACTGCTGACACGTCGTGCAGGTAGCATCGGGCTGAATGAGTGCTGGTGGTTGGCTAAACTAGTATCTTAACTTTGAGTTCTCCTGAACCTAGGTATGTACCCAGGCTTTTCCTGGTGTTAGTAAAATAAAGGCAAAAAGAAAAGGGAAATATGCCTCGGGAATATATTTAGAAGCAGGATAAGAAAATAGGGGATAATATGCAGTGATACCCACATAAGGAAATAATAAAGAAGAGAGAAGAGACATTGGAAGCTTAAAGCATTGCCAATTTTATTCTTCCCCGTGATTGTAGCTCTGTTTTCTGTGTATAAGGTTAGAAGTTATGACTTGACTCCTTACTCTGGTCTTACTTGAGTTTCTACCTTTCTGAAGGAATGAAGAGATGTGCTTTGTTTCCTTTGTTCTCTCCCTCACAATTCCGCTCACCTCTGAGGACCAGGATTGGGAAACTGCCCGGAGGAAAAACCAACACTAAGGAGCAGCGCTACGCCCCAGGCTGTCTCCGGCGGCACTCAGCTCGGGATTGCAGAACCTCACTAGATCTGTACAGCGCTGCAAGATACACACCTGCAGGTTTGAGTTGACGAGTCCTCGCTGTACACTCTGAGAACGGAGACTACATTCTCCAAGAAACACAAAGGCAGTGTTGAAACACCAGGCTAAATGGAAGGAATGCACCTGGTTTCTCCGTCGTAGAAAACAAGCCTCAGTACTACGTAAGGCAAGAGTGCCAGTGCCATAGAGTTAAACAGAAATACACCGAGTCGTGCCAGAGACGTTCCTGAGGAATAGGGCACAAGAAATGTCAACGAGCAAAACCTGCCTTAGCACCGTCAAGTTCCCTTCATGAAATAGGCACTTGAAAGAAATTGTAAACTAATGGAGAGAAAAGGGGAAATAAAGGTATGGAATTATTCTTTTAAATTTGTTCCTAATCTTTTCATTAAATTAAATGGGTTTCAATATGTAGGAGTCAGAAAAAAAGTTTAATAGTCTTTATTTGCATTAAGCCGCTCAGGCTAATATTATTGATTAGGACAATAACATACAAGAATAATTTCATGAAAACAAAGTCATCATGATTTCCCACCCCAGTGAAGAAAACTATCATGTCATAACAATTTGGCTAATACAATACAGTATTAAGTCAGCGTGTTTTAATACGTTCTTCTGTGTCATAAGAGTTTAGAAAACTGAGTAAGTATAGTTTCTGCAGCCGTGGGTCGAAGCCACGGGCTGGTGAGTGTCCGCACTGGGGTGGGCCCAGGAACTCCAGTGCTTGGGGGCCTGCTGGGTTATCTGGTTTGCTGAGGCTGTTTTAGGAATTCAGGGATATTTTAAGATGTATGAATGTATTCGTATATTTTAATGACTTCTTTGTTGCTATTATTATTATTATCTGTGTGTGTGTGTAGGGTGTTAGAGTTACCACCTGTATGGAGACCCAGGCAGGCCCTTCATCTGAGTCTGAGCCAGTCCTGCCGGAGCTTCTTGTCCCGCACCACCCCTCTCTCACACACACAGACGTCAGCTTGGGGCAAAATACTAAAAAATTATCTAAAGCTAATGGGGAGTGACCACAAGCATGCAGACTTGAGGGGAGTTAATTCTGATAAGAAGGGAATCGTATTTTTAACTCGTTTGCAGTTTGGATAGGCCCCAGGCAGTGCCCCTGGGAGCGATGAAAACTCACGGGGAACCCTCCAGTGGTGCTAGCGCAGGACTCAGCGGACAGGTCCAGAGCAGAGGACAGCGTCCGGAGTGACCGAGGAGTGTGGGACGGGAGGCGAGGTCTTGAGTAGGAGAGCACCGGAGGGTGGCCACGCGGCCACTGATCTCCGACCCCACACCCCTGGGGTGGACCCCAGGCAGCCCAGCCTGACAGAAGGGACCACACAGAGATTCCAGCTGTTGCCACTGGAGGGGGAGACAGCACTTGGAGCTTGAGATCAATCAAGTTAACTGTCTATTATACGAACAGACGAAAATGTTTCAGAGGAACAAAACAGACTTCACAGTGTCTGTAATGCATGACCCACAGTGCCCAGAATACAATCTAATTACATCAGACATGAGAAATCATCAGACGTCACCAAAGAAAAGGTGAGCAGTGGAGAACGCCCCCAGACGCCCAGGATGTTATAGAGCTAGTGGACGAGGGTTCCCAAGGGAGCTGTTACAGCTCTGACCCCACAAACGAGAACAAACCCACCAAAACCTGCTTAGTGGACAGGAAGTTCCAACAGAGAACGGGAAACTGCAACCTCACGGGGATTCCAGAAGCGAAAGAGAGTGTCCGAGATTAAACAGTCACCGGGACAGGGGACAGCAGTTCGGAGATGGTAAAATAGTAAGAATGTCAGTAAATGTACAGGTAGAAAAACCGAAATAACCTAATCTGAAAAACATGGGCAGTCAAAATATGGTGTGGGGACCTTTTTTTTTTTGGTTAGTGCTTTTATTGTATATAAGCTTTAAAAAATGAAATTGTAGTTGACATACAGTATTAGTTCCAGGTGCACAACACAGTGACTCAGCATTTTTGTGCATTACAAAATGGTCACCATACGAAGTGACTCCCTATGCTGTGCACTGCACCTCTGAGACTTAATTTCTACCTGCAGAAGTGTCCTCTGGATCCCTATAGGAGGCCGTTCTGTGTGGTGTGGGCCCAGCTCCCACTCGGAGATGCAGAGGACCCAGGCCCACGGATAGGTTCTCCTGTGGGGAATCAGGCCTGCATTGTACCTAGGCCGCTTTGAGACTTGCTTTTGCTAAAACTCCCTCACCCGGAATTGTGACAGCCGAGTGCTTACTGTAACTTCCTAAAATCTGTCCCCAGTATGGAGTATAACCACTTCAACCACTTTTCCCTTTGCATTTGCAAATATCCCTCTTCTGTGAAGTGATTAGCGGCATCCGGCTCCTTTGTTTTCTGTAAAAGGTAACCACATAAAGCGAACCTGGGCAGAGTAAATGAGGACCATCATGTAATGTGCCCAGAAAAGCAGTAAAGGCTGGTCAAGGGCGGAGGTTTTTTCTCCTCTTGAGAGGAAAGGCATGCCGTCCCTTTTCCTCCACAGGACCCGGTAGTCCGCGAGAATGCCTCGTGTGTCATTCACAGTGCGGTGGGCCCCACGAGCCGGGGCCCGCATCACAGCCCCTTCACCTACTTCGCTCGCCCCCCACCCCACCACCCAGCAACCACCACTTTTTCCCTGTCTGTGACTCTGCTTGTTTGGTTTTTTCTTTTGTAGATACCACAGGTAAGTGAAATCATGTGGTATTTGTCTTTCTCTGTATAACCTTCTTTTAGATAAGGTGGCCAGCCTGGTAAGTCAGGGACATGCTCGGCCAGATTTCAACAGTGCTTTGAACACAGTTTCTCCCCATGTCCTCATGGGTGAGCTGGAAAAGTGGGGCCATGTGACAGGGTCTAGATGCATTCATGCATTCCTTCCTGACCTCTGCCCCGTCCCCAGTGGTGCCAGCGCTACCAACAGGGGTTTGCATGAGGTGCAATGGTGGACACGGGGAGGTAACTCTTATCTGTCCCCTGCGACTTCTAAAATTCACATCCTGTCCTCCGCCAGCTTAGTATGAACTCCACGAGGGCCGGCGGTGCATACATTTAACCTGAATCGCCCTGGTTGGCGGGAGTTAGTTCTGTAACAGCTCTGCTGTCTGGGATGGGGGCAGGAACGGGGCACATGAGGGTGAGCGTCAGGAGGAGGAATCCAGGGATGCGCTGGGTTCAGAAATTCAGGACGGAACATGGGTTCCCGGGAAACTGGTCAGATCGTCTCAGGTACCAGGCCGGTGTTGGAGACAAGGGTTCAGTTTCTTGAGGGTAGTCTCTCAAAGTGTGGCTCAGACCACGTGCTGCAGAATCACTTGGAGTGCTTATTAAAATGCTAATTTTGGAGCCCAGCCCTAGACTGGCTAAGTCTATGGGTCTAGGAAATCTACAGGTACCCTAAGTGGTTCTTATACATAAATTTGAACTACTGTTTACTTTTAGGGGCAGGAGATCTGGCAGAAGTTAAGGAACAGACGAAGTCCGTGGCCTTGGCACTTCCTGTGTTTTGGGCCGCCTTGTGCTCTGCAGGATGTTTAGCCGCATTCTGAGTCTAACCCTCCAGCTGCTAGTAGCACTTCCTCTCCTCATTGCAACAACCCAAAATATCCCCAGCCATTCTGAAATGTGCCCTGGGAGGCAAAATACGCCCTGGTTGAGAACCACTGCTGTGCAGGGTCAGAGCAGTAAGCAGGCTCCCAACCTAAGGATCAGAAAAAGGAGCTTTTGGAGCTGCAGCACCAAGTTCCAGCTCTGCCCACAGCAAGGGCTCCTCTATCTGGCTGGAAGTGGCAGCTCAGCTGCCCTGTTGAAGAGGGCCGTGCACCTCTGTAGCTGGTGACAGATGAAATATGAAGGCTGAGCCCCAGGCGGGGTCCGGCAGCTCAGGCCAGGTCTCAGTCCCAGCTGTGCGCTGGAATCGGTGTGGGATGGTGAGCACATGCAGATGCCCCAGACAACCTAAGTCCCCCAAAGCAGAATTTCCAGTGAGGTCCAGGAACCCAATCCACTGCCTGGACTCTGACACACCTGGGGTTCGATGGCATCCGGAACACTGGGTTCAGAAACTCAGGAAGACACAGGCTGGGAATGAAGTTGGTGTAGTACGGCAGACCTCAGCAAAGCTTAGTGCTGAACCTCACCGGGTTAAGGAATGGCTCCCTCCCATCCTACAGCGAGGACCAATGCCTAGCACAGATGTCCACTGGGGCCAAATGGTCCTAAGTAGGGGACTCCCCCAGCTTCCCTCTTGTCTATTCTGCGCCTACCTGCTCTTTAAGCAAGTTTCCCGCTCCCACTCCGCTGCCTAATGCAGGGCTGCCTTCCCTCCGCCCTGCCCCCTGGTGCTGGTGTGTCCGTTTGGCTTGCGTGTGGTTGGGGCAGTCCTGAAGAGGCAGAATCAAAGCCTTGTGGACTGATGGATCAGCACTTTCTAACTTCCTTTTAAAGGTACTGATGGGCACCTACTGTGTCAAGTGATGTAAAGCAGGCCATAAAGCAGTGAGACGGATGCCACCAGCTCTACAAGAACGTCGGTTTCACAGAACAGCACCTCGTGCTTTGTGATGGGAAATCCTGACAAGAAAACACACCCCGTGGCCCTCTGAGTGCGCACTCCAAGTTTCATCTCCATGCGGACACTGCCGTGAGCTCACAAGTGCGTCCGTGGAGAAGCTCAGTTAAACTCCATTAATCTTGGTCAGACTAGCTACTAGTTTAGCAATAATTCCATAATGACCCAAGAACTCTGTAAAAACACTTCCACTGGTTATTTTATTCAGAAAAAAAAACAAAAGAAGGCAGAGACAAAAATCCCGGTCATTTGCAGTATCTATCAGCTTTCAATTTTGCTCTCCTGTTTGAAAAGACAAATAATGAAAATTAATCTACATAAAACATTCCATATATAGTAAACTGCTACTAAACATAAACTCATGTTTAGATATTATGTTCTCAGTTATATTATCATACCACTTATAATATTTTGATTAAAATTTTACTTTTCAATTTTATGTTTCATACTCAGTGGATTCTATTCTTATGAAAGTCTTTTCCTAATCTTTAACAAATGTGTCTAAGGGCTTTTTCAATCCATAATACCAATTTTTAAAAAATATATTTTAAAATATTTATTTTCAGAGAGAAGGGAAGAGAAGGGGAAAGAGAGGGAAAGAAACATCAGTGTGTGGTTGCCTTATGTGCCCCATACTGAGGACATGGCCCGCAACCCAGGCATGTGCCCTGACTGGGAATCGAACCAGTGACCCTGTTTCACACAATACCAATTTTAATTACCTCTGATTTTAAGCCTGCCCTAAACTTCTATATTTAACAACGTTGTATTTTTCCTAAGTGATACAAATTATAGGATATAGACCTTATTCTATTTTTTCTGTATCCATAACCTGATCTATTTTTATATCCTAGTCTCGATTTCTAAGAACTAGATACTAGATGCTAATTTGCACAGCTGGAAAAAAATTCTTACATCATTTGCTGACTTTAGGCAATACCTAGTTAACAAGAAACACACTGTCTTTATCAAGTACTATAAAGAAATGTCTAAAGACTAACTTTGCAATGTAGGGCTTGAGTAAGTGGCAGAAAATTAGCAACTTCTCTTTTAATCTGGCCCTTCTTTGATTTTAGTTGTTAAGCTCAAAGTTAAACCTCACTCCTTATTTTTAATGTAGTAAATTCAGGGAATTACTTAACTAAACAAGTGATAAATATTGATAATGTGCTATGATAAATATCCTGCACACTTCTGAATTCACTTCAGAATTCACTGAATTCACTTCAATAAAAGTGCTTCAATTTCACTTATTTAATTTTCTATTTAGAAATTTTTAAAGTGCCCCATTTTGACCTCATTTTGAGGAACTTGTGCCTTTCTAACAGAACTGATTGAATTTTGAAATTAGGCAAATGACCTCTTTCTCGCTTGCTTCTGACAGTTATAAAAGATGTTGGTAAAGAAATTTATAATGTGATTTCAGTGAAATCTGAGTTTCTTACAACAAATAGAGCCAGACTGGGAATCTGGCTCTATTTAGAGAGTTTTTTTGTGGTGATCTTTTCCCAGACTTATGATGTCCCTTTTTGGTAATATTACCATGTTTACAAATTAGAAATAAAGACAAGTACTTGAGGACGACAGTAATTCAAAAAGAACAGTGGTTTTATATACGCCACTTCTATTGAAGACTTAATTGTAGCTGGAAATAAGTAAAAATATACCTACCTGTCCAGCAGTGTTTCATGCAAAAATCCATCTTTCCGGGCCTTCTTAAGAATTTTACTGTCTTCTTTACTTATTTTAAGTTTGTGGTCTTGGAAGCTCTGAAATTTCTTTCTGTTAAGAAAATATTTTTCTTGAGGAATATCTTAAACTTTGATTATACATGACTACTGATGAACTTACATTTTTAAAGTTTTTCATTTATTTCAAGAAGCCTAACTGTGTCTCTTTAGTAACACACAGCTTTTCCCCTGCAGGGGCTCGTGGCGCCCACCACCAGGGGGCAGCTGCGTGCACAGCTCCGCAGAGTCTCGCCGCCACCCCGGGATGCTGGCTGGAGGAGGCATCCTGGCCCTGGGGCGGGACCTAGGACCTGGCTGGCATTCTGAACTGACAGGTTATAGCCATTCGATTTATTAGTGAGTGGGGAGGACAGACGAAGCCAAGTGACTTCAGCTTTGAAAGCTAGCAGGGTAACTAGGAAAACGGAAGGGCTGAGAGAAAGGAGAGCATTCAGCTCAGGGCTCTGTCCTGGAGTTTACATTGCGCTGCCTCCTCCTGTCCTTCAGGTATTTGCCTTTAGTGCCCTGACAGTTTGTAAGTTGCTGTCAAGCCTGTAGGTCTGAAAGGAAAGGAATACGTACACGTAATTGATTTCACACTGTTTAACATTTCCTTTGTCCTCTTCTGGAATATCATCTTTTTTCTTAGTTTCTCTTTCAGCACAGGATCTAATCTGGATATTGGAGATGAGAACCCAGTAAGTTCTTAACATTTATTTTCCCCCTTTCCAACTTTACTTAGTACATAAGACCATTCTAGGTGATTTCTTATGCAAAAGAAGAAAACAGAAACTTAGCAGTTCGGTTCAGAAAAAGACCCTGCAAGCCTTTCTGGTGCACGGGCTGATGCTCCAGCCGAGCTCCCCGGCCGGGCCACTGGCTGACACTGTGCGGAGGTCTGGCCACACCCTATGGGACATGTCTTAACCTAAAGAAAACGGCATGATTACCTTTATCATTTCCTCTTCTCCTGCTGTTTTACTTTTTGCTTCTATATCGCCTGCTTCATTACATCTGATAAAGCAGCTATTGGAGGCCAATAAAGCCATTTTCCCCTACACAGAATAACAACAGATAATTAGGAGAATACCTGAAAAAGAATTCTTAAGTCTTGAGACTAAATTTTCCTCCACGACTCTAAAAGTAATCAAGAAAAAGAATTTGGAGAAAACCTGGGGGGGGGTGGGAAACATAGAAAACTAAAATCACCTATAATCTAATTATTCAAAGATAACCAAAATAGGTATTTTCAATATATTCTATTAGTAGGACAAATTATAACTAGATGAAATAGAATTGTTTCTTTTGGTTTAACAGATCTATTGAGGATATAACTAATTTAGTTGAGTTTGAAAAAAAATAGCCTTAAAGACAATAAAAATTGTAACAGTACACAATAATTTACTCAAATAGTTGTGTTCTAAGTGAACTTTTCCTCCCTAATTAGAAAAATAAAAGACTACATCATATAAAAGCTAGCCTGTGGTGACTCTGAGTTCACTATGCAGAACTTTAAGAATCAAGGTCTGAGAGACTTCCGTGTGTGGGAAGAAATATTCACATTCTTTTCAGGTGTTCAGTGCTCAGTGTGCTTTCTGATTCTGATACACAGAACTCTGAAGACTAGTTGTCTTGTGCAGCTAAACCTAGATTCTAAATTTGATTAATTACTTCCTTATGTATATGTTTTAATTATAACTTGTATATTGTTGATTCTTTTGGAAAACTGAATACCATACACATCAGACAAAATATTCACGAGCATAATAATTACAAAACTGCATCAATAACCTTCTATCATGTCAAGGTATCAAAGTGCTCGAGGTGCAAGGGCTGGGTTTCCTGTCACCTGGGAGACCCCTGGTGAGCCAGGGGACGGCTGTGTGGTCCGAGGGGGTTAAACTGCACTGCTGGTCTCTCGGCCACTTTCTGCAATCAAGCTGTGCTTGTCACATCAGGGACGGTTAAGTCTCTCTTTAATTTAAATTTAAATTTTAGAAACTTAATGTCTTTCCCCAAAATAAAGTGCAATGAACTTCCCTAAAGTCCTGTATACCACTTGAATGGATATATAATGTTCTATTATAGATGTATTACAATTCATTTTTTTCTGCTGTTATAAATAGTGCTGTTGGTATCTTTCTGGACATAAAATTGCTGATTTATCCTCAGTAGAGATTCCTTCCATGGACAAGAAACCTTTTTTTGTCAACAATCACAGCACTCACGTCTTGAAAGACTGGCTCCCACTGTTCTCTGGGTCCAATTGCATCCGAACGCCCCACAACGAGGCCGTCTGAATTTATACCGAGGTACTTCCCATAGCCAGACTTCAGGGCAATTCTTCAGATGAACGAAACAGAGAAGTGTTATACACGGAGAGAAAGAAAAGTACATACGGAACATAAAAATAGTGTGTATGTGTATGTATATCAAAACTCACACTACCTGTACTTCAGACATTGAGAAGCCACATGGGGTCAGTGGCTACCGCACTAGAAAGTGTAGTTCTGCCCATGCACTGTCATATTCTGCTTTTACTGCAAGCATTGTAGCATACATTTTATAGCAAACAATTTCTAAATTCTTTAGTCTTCAAATATATAAAGAAGTTTGAGTTTACTGATTATACTTTAGCTTGCATTCTTTAAAAGTCCTTCAGAGTACTTACTGGCCATTCAAAGAAAGTCTAGAAATAATCATGTTAATATTGTTTTTTAAAGAAAAAAATATGACTTCTAAGTTTTTAGCTTACCCATCCCCTGGGATGCCAGGAGATTGACTTTATACTCATTTATAGGTCAATGATAAAATAATACAAACCATTACCATCTTGAGCTAGCCAATGACAAGAATACTGAGATTTCATTTCTGTATCTACTACATGAAGCATCATTTTGTACTTCTCCATGTGAGAATTAAAAAGGCCACCTGATAAAATGACTGCAAAAATAGTGAGTGAAAGGTCCCTTTGGTTTTTGCGAGCCTGGAACACTCTCTGCTGGCCCCAGCAGCACTCCTTGCCCCTGCCCCCGCCTCGGCCCTGGGTCCGCGCTGGTGAGTGAGCCCGGGGTCCCAGCAGCGGCAGGTGCGGCCAGACTGCTCCTGCCTCTGTGCTCCTCACAGGGTCCCTCTGGTCTCTGTCTTATTTGCTCCATGACATTACTGATTTTCTTTTTCTTCTGCATAGTATTATATATTGCTAGGCATCAAAATTTTATTTGGGGCTTTATTTCTCTTTTAAAGAGAAATATTGAAAACGTAATTTACTTTTTAAAAAATATATTTTATTGAGTGTGCTATTACAGCTGTCCCATTTTTTTCTCCCCTGTACTCCCCTCCTGAAAGTGTAATTTAATAATACCTGAATATCAGCTGGATACATAAATAATGTTATCTTTTGTTAAATATCACAAAATATACTTTCCAAATATAAATGAAAATTACTCTGTGGGTTTAAGTTAGCTATATACTGAGATGTTTTAACCAATAACACCGAATTAAAGAAAAGGCCGAGCTCACCTGGACTCAGACAGTTTGACAGCGGTGAACTGCTCTGGAGGACTGGGGCCCTCGTCAACTGCAGGGGAGAAACACTGTGAGATAAATCTGACATCTGTTATAAATACACACGTAATGAGGTTCTTCAGTTTTAAAAATACAGTTTTTCTTTGTATGTAAAAAATACGAAAGTTAAATGTATTACTCTCATATAATTACAATGCAGTATTCACATTGTCAAGGTTTACTTTATGTTCTTATAACTCTGGTGTCAGTGTCACATGCTTAATAGGAGAGGTCAGCATGATGCTTAGTCACTGCCGAGATATTTTCTCTGTGAGTTTTAAATGCAGTCAGTACATGGACAAACTGCTTTATTTAAAAAACTGAATGCTTTCTTTAATTAATTCAGGCGATGGCCACTCAGACCAAAAGACAGTGCCTTGTATCATCTCCGTGTTTCCTCTGAGGGGCTACACGGAGCGGGGGACTTTACACCGTTTCCACTGCTCTGGGTCAGGGTGGCTGCGGGCCTGAAGGGGGAGGGGATGCAAGACTTGGACTCAGCCAGGTGTTCTTTTTCTTCCCCCCACACGATTCCAAGTATTCGTGTTGTCTTTGATTCCCATAGGTGCACTTCTGCAACTATAAAGAATGTTTTTAAATTCTTACACTAATAAGAGGGAGTTGCCAATGCTTGGTAAATACCGAGGAAAGAAAAAGCAGAGGAGTCAAAGGCAGCAGACGCCTCCCTCCGGAACACCTGGCGCCCGAGACGGGACACCGGCCCGTGTGGACAGGTGCAGTTGGATGTGCACTCAAGGGGCCTTTCCCTGTGAGCGCTTCCCGCACAAACCTTCCTTATGTGGGGCTCCCAGCGTGAACAGTCCATTGTCAAGTGCGTGTATGTAGGTTCCTTTGTCCATCTCAATTGCTATGGTTCCTGAAATTTCACCAAAGTTCGTTACCGTCCACCAGATTCCTGAAAAACAAAATCAGTATTTGAAGTTTATACTTTAGAGCTGACACAAGGTTCTTACTTGCTGCTGTTGTTATAAGGTACTTTCTGCAAATTCTGCAGTTCTCAGAAACCGCAGAGACCGGACACGCCCCTCGCTCACTCTCTTCCCACGGTCACCCCCTGCAAAGCTCTGCCACTGACGGCAGACGTGGAAACCAGGACGTTAGCTGAGTAACGTCTCAGACGACGGAGTCAATACACAGACATCAACTGTGTGTGTATATATGCTAACAGCAAACAGTTTAAAGATACAATGTTGAAGTCCCGTTGGCAGTAGTGTAATGTTATGAAACACCTGAGGATGTGAAAAGGCGCGGAAGACCGCTCGCTGCACTAAAAACTGCACATTACCGAGAGTCAGCGCGGTTCAGGTGTTGTCTCCCCAGATGATCTAGATTTAATAAGTTCCCCAGGAAATCCAACAAGCTTTATTGTAGAAAGTGATAAATTGATGATAAAATTTATATGTAAATGCAGAAGGATCTGGAATAATCACAATGATCTTGGAGAAGAAGTATAAAGCTGGAAGACTCACATCCCCTGATTTCAGGACTTTGCTAAGTGACAGTAACCACGACAAGTGTCTCAGCAGAATGACAGACGGAACCGAGTCCAGCGACAGGCCCGTGCACACACACAGTCAACTGATTTTTGGCAAACATACCAAAGCAGTTTAACAGGGAAGGAAAGTCTGTCTGACAGAGATGTTAAAAAAGCTGGACACAAAAACCTGGAGGAAAAAAAGAACCTGACCCTGACCTCACACCACAGCCCAGGTTAATTTGAGATGGGACATGAATCTAATGTGCAAACCCAGCCCAGGAAGCCCGTGAAAGGAAATGCAGAAGAAAATATTTGTGACCTTGGGACAAGCAAGCGTTTCTTAGATGGGAGAAGTAAGGTGGTAGCCATAATAGAAAAAAATTAATTGGGCTTTATTAAAATCACAAACTTACACGCATCAGAAAAACACTATTAATAAAATGAAAAGTCAAACCACAAACTGAGAGAAAATACTAATAAAATTTTAATACTTTCTTGGTGGGAGGGTAAAATGGTAGAACCACTTTAGAAAATTTCTGGCAGGATTTTATGTAGTAATGTCTTCAACTATCCTTTGACATAGCAGATCTACACACAGATGCACCTGCCCAAGATATTTACCCTAATTTTAGAATTGTTGATTTGCTATTTCCAAAAATTGGGAGATTCTTCTAGAGTATTAGCTTTATAACATTTCATATAAAATGTAAAGGAGCCAAAATTTATGAAGCTTCAAAATGCAACCTGCCACATTTTAAGAGAAATAATTGCTTTAAAGAATAGGTGTGGGAAAGACAGAAAGAGTAACTGGAAAACAGGCTGGTTCAGTATGTTCGGGCCAGTTTATTTCTAGCACCGTTAATAACCCACCTTGATGTTTAATTAAGATTTTCATTCATTTCATTGTATACAAAGTAATTGTATTTCTTTTAGGAATATACAAATCACTGGTTTAAAATGCACACATTCTCAAAGAAAACTGAGTAACGGTTTTGTTCAACGATGTTTTGTTATAACGTTGATGGGAAAAAACAAAGATGGGTTCCCAGCTGAGGCCACTGCCTGCCTGTGTGGGGTCTGCACGTTCTCCCTGGTCTGCGTGGGTTTCCGCCCACCCCACACCCTGAAGACGCGCATGTGTGAGGCGAACCGCGTGACTCCACTGTCCTGGTCTCGGTGCAGGTGGGAGGGTACGGGAGAGTGCCGCCCTGCGACGGGAGGGCCTCCTGTCCGGGGCCGGGGTCAGCTCTGCGTCCCGAGCTTGGGGACAGGCTCTGAACACCCAGCACCCTGAACTGGAATAAGGGGGTCGGAAGATAAGGATCTTACTCGCTTATATTCATCTTTTTGCTAGACACAAAAGGCTGCATGGATAGCTCACATTTATCTCAGTGCTGTTTCGTGGCCGGAAATATGCTCTCAGAACTTGACTCTGTTTATATCAATCAGGCTACGGTAAAACTCGTTTCATCGCACCAGACATCATTTCGCTTACATTTCAGTTTCCAAGAACCTACTGACAACTGTGTAAAGTTAGGACTTACTGTAATTTGTAAAATATATTTGGCTAAATACTATTTATATCAAGCCTTGAAAATTGTGTATCAGGGTCTGGGCTATTAAGTAGTCTAATGGTGTCTATTAAATCAGAGAGCTGTCGCCTCTCTCCTGTGCTTTGTTCTGATCATGAAGAAAAGGCATCAGTCACATCTACTGTGTCAGAAAATAAAACAAATCTGTGGCCAAAAATAATACTTGAGCACTTCAAGAGAAATATGAACAGTTCATAAATTCCTTCTACTTTCTTTTTAGAACTTATCTCTAACTAGGAAAGTATTTTTAAAGGGATCTCAACCAGTGCTGACTTTTCTCAGAATAAAGTGTAGAAAACTCACCAACAATATCAAGTTGGGTTTCTTCATCATCCTCTCTTTTCCTCTTCTTCTCTTTGCTCTTTTTCTTCTTACTGCAGGAGATAATTTATACAGATGAGTTTAGCTATACTGACTGACATTTTATATTTCACAAGACAGAATCTTAGAAGAATCTTTTAAGCTGTACACCGATTTACGCATCATTAATTTGCACTGACCTGCCTCTTCTAACACTGAGACATTGCGTCTGACCCTGCATATACTGTGTCACAGCTAAGGGCACAGACTTCGGAACGAGCCCGCCTGATTTTAGATCCTAATTCTGTCACTTCTTAGCTCTGGGATTTTTGGCAAATAAACTGACTCTTTGAGTCACTTTCCCCACCTATAAAGTAAGGATAATAATTTCACCCAACTCTTAAGGTTATTGTGAGGATCAACAGTTACTATGTACTTTCATATGTTTCTGGAAGAATATAAAATGGTGAAGCTTCTTTGGAAATTGGTTTGGGGTTCCTCAAAGAGTTAATTAAACACAGTTATCATATGACCTAACAATTCTACTCCTAGGTATATACCCAACAAAAATGAAAACATATGTCCCCCGATAACTGTGTGAGAATATTTATAGTGATATTATTCACAATAGCCCAAAGATGGAAAAACCCTAATGTCCATCCAGTGCTGAATGGATAAGCAAAATGTGTTACCTATTGTTTCATTCACAACTGAGTATTATTCAGATGTAAAGGGAATAAGTGCAGATGCATGCTACAACATGGACGGGCCTTGGGAATGCTTTGCTAAGTAAAAGCCAGACACAAAAGGCAGCATGCGGTATGATTACATTTATGTGCACTATTCAGAACAGGCCAATCCATGGAGACAGAAAGCAAACTTCGTGGTTGCCAGGGACAGAGGGGAGAATGGGAGGAATGAAGGTTACTGGGTGAAGGGTCTCCTTTTGAGGTGATAAAAATGTTTAGCAACTATTGACAGATCGTGGTGAACCTTGTGAATATACTAAAAAGACCCACTGAACTGTACTTTAAAAGGTTAAGTTTTATGGTATGTACATTGTATTGCATTAACTAATCAAAAAATAAAATAGCCCCAGGGCTGATTTATAAAAGTTAATATGAAGTGTTTACAACAGTTCTTAGCATATAAAAAGTGTTTTATGTGTGTTAATTATGATCAGTAGTTATGATAATTATAAGACATTTATTTGCATTTTCATCATAAAGTACATTTCAGAAGCTAACTCTCCCCTGCAGTAAATTCAAAAAGTTTCACTTATTAAAGGGTAGTAGCTTCAGCTTCCTCCTTGTCACTTTCTTTCCATTTCTCCTAAAAGTACCCAAAACCTTGTTTATCAGAGACCAGAAGGGAATGCTAACATTTTTAAGGTCAACCAGACAAGTCAACCAGTTAAAAAAGAGGTGGAGATATGCGTGGGCAGATACCTTTTCCTAAAAGTCCTTATCGCCACTCCAACCTCCTCCCGGCTTTCGAGGCTCTAAATGACTGCACATTTTATCTTATTTAAATCTCATAACAAACATGTTTTTTGTTTTATTTGTCTGTTTTTCTTTTCATAACAGTCATTTTAGAGTATAATTAATCCTTCTTAACGAGTAAAAGGAAGCTCAAAGATATTAACGAACTTGCCACTAATCACAAAATCCGGTTAACTAGCGGGGTCCAGACTCGAGTCCAAATCCCTGTCAAAATCCACATCTGCATATTGCGCTGAAAATTCATCAAGGATTTTAAGGTGGAGAAAGACAATGGTGAAACTAATTAATTCCTAATACATGAAGTCATGACCCACGTCGGTAGACTACAGCGGAGGCTGCGAGGCGCGGGGATGCCCAAACTTGAGGATGCAGGGCTGTGGGTCCCGCTCTCCCGTCTCCTCCCCTTTCGGGGCTCGTCCCCGCGGCTGGTCCTCCCTGCGCAGCACTGGCCCGGGCCGGGCCCAGGGCCGCGAGCCTAAGTGACAGCTGACAGCTGTGGGAGCCTCCGAGAGACAGCCCTGGGGAGCGGGAGCGGGGGGTCTCCAGGAGAGAGAAGGTCTCCAGGCAAACTTCCGGCCTTACCTCTTGGTCTTGGTTCCCTTGAGCACGAGTTTGGTGGACTTCACAAAGGAGTATTCGGCCATAGTTCTGGTGACAGTTCTGTACAGTTCTGTAGAAAGGTGGGAGCTGGCTCAGGATAAAATATCTCCACTGGAGCAGGAACGGACGAGGGAGGCACAACACCGACACGCTGAAAACGCCGGCACCCACCGGCAGGAGCGGTTAGGATCCGCCGAAGCCCCAGTCTTTTTCACCCGAAACTGGAGTCCAAATAAAATTCGACTTCCTGTTTACTGTCTGGGATTACGGCAGCCACAGAGGGTCTAAATAGGTCACCGCTCGTTCACTCTGAGAACGCCTGCGTGTTGAGGGAACACGCCCTCTGGTGGTCGTAATGGGTCTAACAGCTGTGGTTGGCGTCTCGGCCGCTGTTGGGAAAGCCTGCTAGGTCTCCGAGGATCAAGTGCCTCAATCAGCTCTCCTGGACAGCCCGGGACGCTCAGTACCTGGTCTTAGAAGCCTTTACCATCCATTTCCATTCCGTAAACGTTTATTATAATGTTTTAACTAGGGATACAAGAGTGATGTACACAGGAAACAATTAGGGAATAAAAGAAAAGATAATGAAGTGTCAAAATTTGGGCTGCAGAGTTCACAAATTCTGCAGGAATTTGGGTGGAGGTGGGGTGGGAGGCTGGCCTTGAAAACTAACACAGTCAGAGGAGTCAGTCAGTGCAGGGCGTGTCTTGAGAGAGAGAGGCTTTCAGCAGCCCGGTCACTACGTGGTTCTCCTGCCTGCTCTTCCGCAGTGCCACCCGAGGATCTTTCTCAAGAAACAGCGGATCGTTATTCCCCCACCTGAAAGGCAGCCTGTCGTTTTCAGGAAGAAAAATCCCAGCACCATTTAATAAACTACTGATGCCCTGGCCCCCTTTCCTGCCACTTAACCCAGCTGTTCCAGTCACAGTGCATCGTTGGAAATGTTAGCATGCTCGCTCCGTGTCCGGTTCTGCTGCGGAGAACACAGCCCTTTTCCCTCTTACCCACCTGCTTCCTTCATTCAACCTTTAAGATAAACTCAGGCATGATTTCCACCAAAAAAAAATCGTCTTGAATGATCTTGTGGATTTCCCCAAATACCAGCATTTCTCATTCTGTAGGTTGTGTGTGTGTGTGTGCGTGTGTGTGTAAGGTCAGGAACTCTAGCTTCATTCTTGTCTCACCTGTACCCCACCTAATGCCTGCGTCAGAGCAGACTCTGCATAAACGTCTAGGGTATGAAGATTCTACCGCCTGAAGTTAGGCTGTGGGACGATGAAAGGTGTGAACCACTTAGAGTGTGTCTGGACCAGAGAGGAGAGGTGGTGGTAGAGGTGGTAGGGCCAAGGAAGCCCCAGAACGTGACGCCTTGGAGATCTGAAGCCAATGGCAGTGGGTGACCGGAAACTCCAGGAGAGGATGCCAGAACAAGGCCAAATAAAGACACAGGATTGGGCCCGTGTCGACAGACAGCAGCGCGGAGTGCTCAGAGACCCGCGCACAGCAGAGAATGTGAGTCCTGGAAGATGCGCGTCCCCCTGCCCCCCGCCGCCGAGGGGTACCTGAATTTTGTCTTCACACAGATGCCCCTGGAGGGTGAGCAGGACAGAGGGCAGACCCTTTGGCCGAGGAAGCAGCCTCGAGTTTGGACTTGGAATGGACTGAGTGCTCAAGAGAATCAGTAAGTGGGGGAAAAGGCCCAGTGCATTTAATCGGCCACTTGAAGCATTTTTCCACACTCTACTGAGGAAGAATAAAATGGGATCAGCTACAGAAATAAAAGGCCTTTTTAAAACTTTTTGCGCATATGTACAGTTTATGTGAAATTTCAACATGTTTACCTGTCACCCAGGTGTAGTGCCTTGTAAGCACTCCATAAATATCACCACTTGTTGTTTTATTTCTAGTTAGCTTTATGTATCCTTATTTGTATTTCTAGTGAGCTTTCTTCCCAGTTTTCTGTGGCAACGATGTAATATTCACAACTAGGTCACTTGCAGGCCACTTTCACATTAAGGCCACAAATCCTCTCTTTCTGTGTTCCTTTTCTACACCTTTTCCCGTGCTTTTCTCCTGTGTGATCGGATTGCCTCCCTGCCCCCGGGTCATCAGGGATTGTCTCCCACTCCCAAGGCCCTTAATTCAGTCACACGTGTAAAGCCCCTTTTGCTGTGTGATGTAACGAATTCACAGGCTCCAGAGACTGGGGCATCTCAGTGGGGGAGGGGCATTATTCTGACGACCATAGAGGCAGAGTCTAGACCTTATTCACATCAATATTTCGTGCACTTGATTTCAGAACCTGGAACACATTAGGCTCTCAATAAATGTTGAGTCAGCGAATAAATATTTCAATTTACAGATTGCTGCCACATGGCAGCCCCCACTTCTGGGCAGAACGTCTGTGCCAGAATTAAATAGCCAGAACTAAAAACATAAAACCCATACTTTCTCCAGCGGGATTTGCACAAAATGGTATTTTAATGTGAGGGCATACCCAGTTTATATATTCTTCACTGCAAATAACAGAAATAAATCATTGGCCAACTTAAGCAGAATAGAATTTAAGGGGGAGATATTATGTTACCCTCTCCATTTTGCATTCAGGTCGACACTGGTGGTGTTATTCCTCTCATCTGAATGGCCTGGGACCCCTTTTCTGTTTTTATTAGCGAAGATCGCATCCGGCCAGCCTTTCTCACATGCCACTCTCATGAAACGTTTTCTGACCCCTAGTCAAATACGCCCTCTCCCAGGAGTCTCCCTCACGATACATTTAGACTTGTCATGTGGTTTCACACATTCTATCGCCCAGTTTCTTCCTTTACTGATGGGGTGCTGTAGTGCACTGCTCACCTACCAGTTTCGGGGGATCCTAAGCTCCTTGTGGGGAGGCAGGGCCCCACCTTCCACTACAAAAGCTGAAAGGGCACGCACGCTCCTTTTTCCAGCTTCCTGGCTGCAGTAGCGGGGGCGAGACCGCTATCCGTTCGCTGGAATTTTGAACCCCATGGAGTATTGCAAAGGAGGTGGGACCATCCAAGATGATTCCGAGCAGCTGTAGCGGAGACGCAGGGAGATGCAGGGCCAGGCTTGTGGCAGCTAGGGCCCGGGCGCAGCGGGACACAGCTGTCAGGCAAATGGCAGCAACCGGCAGGTGGCGTCCTGAGCTGCTTGTTTCTGTGGGATGAACGTGGCTGTGCCAAGCCCCCACCTCCTCCTTCCTACCTTGGTTTGCCAGCGCCGTCCACGATTTTGTGAACTGTCCAGTACCTTTTTTTCTGCAGATCGGACACTTGTGCCCCTCCCTCCCCCAACACATGCGTGGAAGCCTAATCCCCACCGGGACGGTATTTGGAGGCGGGGTCTTTGGGAGGCGAGCAGTGCCCTCATCAACAGGCCCCGAGGAGCTCCCCCACCCTTCCTGGCACGTGAGGACTCAGTAAATACCGCTCCGCCCAGGCACCCCCACTGGAGAAAAGTATACATTTTATTTCTAATTCTCGCTCCGAATAATAGGGTTAATAATAGAGTTAACAGGCATCCTAGCAAAGGAGATGAGCAACAAACTCTTTGTGAAACTTCTTTTTAAGGGTGAAACAAAATCCTCTTGTGGAAACTCTTTCCAATCAATTGTCTCCATAAATGTATGAAGTAGCCCAGTGAATCATGTTAATTTACCGTGGTAGTTGGTAGACTAGTTTTGTATGTTCAGGGTAATTTTTTTCCCCTTAAGATAAAGATTTGAAAAAAAAAAGAGAAGTATCTCTAGACCCTCCTCTTCTAAATTGTCTGTTTTCATTTCCATAAAATCTGCTTATTGATGTTCTCTTTAATTTCAGCACGAAGCAATGTACCATCAAAGTACGTAAAATAATTATTCTTGTTCTTGTTTCTGGAATTACTGTGGGTTTGAAAATGGACTTGTTTACCACAAACCAACCGGACACACTCCCAGGTGGCCTGGCTCCCTGTTGGGGTCCCCAGGGGTGGGTGGCGATGCCTTTCCCATCTTTCCAGCAGTCCCGAGCAGCACTGCACCCGGCCTGGGGAGCAGGTGCAGGCTGGATGCCAGCCCCAGTTGCCCCTCGGCGAGGTTCCTCCGCTGGGGCCTACCGCTGGCGCGGGGGGTGGGCTCAGCCTCACGCCCCAGCCTCAAGCACAGGGAGGGGCTTCACCTGGGAACTCAGGTAATGGCTTGGACACGAAGAAGGGGGACAGCAGGTGGTGTGCACCCAGAAAGTACAAAAGGAGAAAGCTAACTCGTCTCTCCTTCGTCTCACGAATCATTTCCAATCATTTTCAGTAGAAACACCTGACGTTTCGGGAGCGTGAAGAAGGCGGTCGCGAGCACGTCTTCTGACCACCTGCGCTGGGACGTTCTGACCGTACTCCTCCGGGAGTTGCCGCTTCCACACCGGCTTTGTCTCACGCCTGCCGCAGGTGCACCGCCACCCAGAGGAGCAAGACGGGGGGCCTTGAGAGACGTGACGTCCTGCCACCTTCTGTCGTTGTTTTCTCACGCATCAGGGGGCTCAACGAGTCCTGCTTCTTCTTTTTCCCAGCGGACACATTTCTAAGCAGAGACCAGTTTACTTGTGCCCCTAATGCCATCCAGGGAGGCCTTCGCGAGCGGCGTCAGTCAACGACGCCCTGTGTCCTGGGAACCTCCCCGCCTGAGCGAGGCCTGGGGTCGGGTGCGGTTTCTGGGCTCTGCAGCGAGGCTTTGTGAGGGGTGGGAAACCACAATGACTGATCGAGCACTGTCTGAGAAGTCCAATGGGTAGAAGCCACACCAGAGAGTAGGTGCTTCTGGTTTCAGGACTCCCTGATGCTCTCACCAATTACTGAGGCCCCCAAAGAGCCTTTGTTTATGGGGATTATATCTACTTACACTCACCCTATTGAAAATCAAAACTGAGAAACTAAAAACATCATTAGCAAATAGACATGTTACAAGTTCACATAGACATCTTATTAAAACAATTATTTTTAAAACAACAGCATTGAGCGGAGGGTGGCACCGTTTTATACGTCCGCTGTGTTTCAGCAGCTGCCTCTCCAGAGAGGACCGCTGGCCTCTCCTCTCTGCCTCCACGGTCTGTGTCCTCTGACCTCGCAGCGCGGGCGGTTTCTGGGAAGGGCATGGGCGTGGGAAAGGCAATGACTCCTAAGTACTGTTAGGAGAAGAGGTTTAATTCCGCTGGGCCCCCGAGAGGGATGGGGGGCGGCCCTGGAGCACGTGTGCAGGGTCCACGGAGGCTGAGTGCAGGTGGTGGTGGTGGGGGGGGGAGGGCTGGGGCTCTGCCGGCTGGCGGGGGAGGGGCGTGGGAGCGCAGAGGCCAAGGCCCTGCTCCTTTCCTCTCCTCTTCCTTTGTGCTCTTGTTGCGGGAATTTGCTTTTCGGATGATGGTAGTACCATAAATTAGGAATTGTGTGAACGGACATCACTGATACTGCCTGGTGATTCTTTTCGGTCTGTCTGCTGAGGTTTGGCGCACTCAAAGCCTTCTTTTCTCCCCACCCAAGTTTGGAGTTTAGAAAGAGTCCCTGTAGCTGTGTGTAGATGATGGGTCTCCATGAATACATTTAGGGGTCATTTGTACGTTTATACATCTTGGGGTGATTTATAAGTCTCGATGAGCCATTCCATGCTGTTATTTAAAGACAAATAGGGCCCCGGCTTCTTTTGTAGACGGAGCTACACAAACCTGGCAAAATCGTATTTTTAATACAACTTGATAACTGCTTGAGCAAAATTGATCCACTTTTCTTCCTTATTTGTCCACAAGGTGCCACTGTTTCCTTTCTAATAGTAGACGGCAGCCAGCCCCAAGAACGCAAGGTATTCTAATAAACAATTACCATAATTCCTGTTACATAATTATTAAGTTTTCAGGGTGCAATTAGGTTCATCCCATAGAATAAATGTGTAGGGGTTTTCTTGTAGAAACATTTTTGGCAATGAATTAGCTAAAAATGCAACACTGTTACAGTCATTTCCCATCTTCCCTTATAATTTTATTTACAATAATTACGTTTTTAGTAATCTAACAGCTTTATAAAAACATCGTTATATTATATAACCAATGACTGTGAAATCATCTGCCTCGAAGCACAGCAGAACCATCAATCCGCAAACTGGGTGTAAAACGGGCCATTTCAGGAAAGCTATGTGCACTCTAATATGCAAGTTGGGTTGCTTTTTTAAAAAATTCAAACATTTCTACGATGGACTAACTATGATTGTTTTTTAAAAAGTTATGGTTCTTTTTATGGCAAGGAAATAAATTGGACCTCTGCACCGGAAAGTGCGGAGAACAAGTCAGCATTCTTTGTAAACAGACTTGACTGCGGGCTTACAAGCTACCTGCGGTGCTTGGCAGATGAGGGAAAGATGAATCCCGCCTCTGTGAGCGCTGTGCCGCCGCACGTCTGCCGAGTCACTTTCCAGGGGATTATGGGATGTTGGGAGGTCAGGGACCTTGAAAAGGAGAATTCTAAGGGGCAAAACGGGAAAGGGAAAATAAGGCCAGCCTGGTTGTTTCGTGTCTATACGGAGGGAGTCGAGGGAAAACCCTGGGCTGGGAGCCTGCCCATCATCTTCCGACCTTGACTGAGTCAGGGGTGGCCCCAGCAGGCCTGGCACTCAGTGAAGGTCAAGGCGGCCTGGAAGTCAGGCTGAGTGGCCCTGGAACATGGAGAGAGGCCACTGGCCCGGCCGGAGGCGATTCCGTGCTCAGGGCTAAGCAGGGTGTTACCGTGCATCCTGAGGACAAGGCCACCACCAGAATCCGGGCTTTGGGGCCGAATCCGAGACCTCGGTCTGCAGGCCGGATTAAGTGGTCCCACAGGCCCGACAGAACCCCCAGAGGAGCGCTGGGCAGGTGCTGGCTGGCGAGCAGCGTGGAGATGTTTGATTCCCCTTAGCAAACGCTGCTATTTTCGTTGTCTCTGAGACGCAGCCCGAGGGCTGGAGCTGGGGCTGAGAGGTAGACCCGGAGCTTACACGCCTGGGGCGGAGGGAGAGAAACAGCACCGCGGGACGTAGGTGACGGCACCTGAGCTGGATGTCTAAAATAAGAAAATCCCTATGTCTGCAGTCTGCTTGGGCCGCTGGAACACGTTAGCGTAGACTGGGTGGCTTAAACGAGAAACCCTTACTTCTCGCGGTTCTGGGGGCTGGGAGGCTCAAGAGCAAGGCGGAGCTGGGGTCTGGGGAGCACCCGCTTCCCGCATCGACGAGGGCTTTCTCGTGTCCTCGAGGGGCTGAGCGAGCTAGAGTCTCTTTCTCTTACAAGAACGCCGATCCCACTATAGAGCCCTCACCCTCGTGGCCTCACCGAAGCCTGTTTACGGCTGGAAAGTTCCATCTCCCGATACTGCTGTTCTGTTGTAGGTTAGGGCTCCCACGAGGATTTTGAGAGGATGGAAACACGCGGTCAGGAGCTCCTTATCTAACGAGGGTCCTTTGGGTTAAAAACACCAACAACGACAACAACAAACTAGCCCTGATTAAAAAAAAATTAAAACAGGACTTGATTTTTGCCCGAACTGTCTGTTGGGCTTGTTAAAAACAAGGCATATTCGACTATTTCCTCTAAAGATGCATTCATAGTTACCCTATTATATTTACAGAATTTTTAAAGAATTACACAATAAGACACCTAATAATGTAATCTATTACTGGAGCCTTTACACCATTCTAGGTAAAAACATGTGCTTGGAAATTGTACAGTAGAATTTATGAACAAAGCTGATGCTAAACACTTCATCAAATACACTATTTAACCCACGAGAAGCCCTGTTGCCGGCTACTCTTACTGTTCCAGTTTTGCCGAGGGACTAAACCAGGGACTTGCCTAAGGCCTCGCAGTTGGTAAGCGGTGCAGCGAGGATTTGAGTCCAATCCCACGTGAGTCCAGGACGAACACGCCATTCTCCAGGAATCGGTCTTCAGTCCGTGGGAAGGCCCTCATCCTGTCTTTTGAAATCGCACTTCTTTCAGGGTAATAGCTTTATTAACCTGTGAATAGGGCACCGTGTGATCAGACGCAAAATTCTCTGGAGTCTTTAATATCTGTGATGAGACGAGGGCAAGCTCTGGGGTGTTGCCGGTGGGCGAGTGTCATTTGAAGAGGTAGGGACACACCTGTTTGTGCAGACCGAGAGCCCCCAGCTTCTCTCCATTCCTTCCCTTTCTTTCCATCTTCCAGAGGATGGACAGCTCTGGTTGGTCAAGTTTAAGGGTCTTTTATGAACCACAGTGAGTGGTAGAACTTTCCTACCTCTAGGTAAAGATTGATGGGCAAGCTGGAGAGCTAAGGTAGCCTGCAGCTACTCCTTTGGAGAGAAAGCCTAATCATTTCCGTTTCTGGAATCCCTTGCTCGCCCAGTGCTGGACAGGAGATGTCTGCATTCGGACCCTGTGGCAGCCGGGACTGTCCACTCTCCACAAGCTCCCCGGGCGTCAGAGGCCACTGTCTGGGTGCTCTTGTCTCCTCCTCTCCCACGGGAGTCCGGGCCGCCTGGCCTTTCTCTCCCTGCAGTGGCCAGGTCTCAGCCTTGGGTTTGGGCGCGGGGAGAGGTAGGCAGAAGGGCTCTCTGGGCTGCTTTGCTGGTAGATCAAGTTTGTAACAGAGGCTTTCCAGCCTTAAGCTCAGCTCAGTCTGTCTGTCTGTCTGTCTGTCTGTCTCTCTCTCTCGTGTGTGTGTCTGGAGAAATCTCTGGGTAGTAATAATTATTTTTCTATGCTTCTTTTTCTGTACATATACATCTTTCTAAGGGACATCATGCAGAGATTTGTTCCCCGGCCAAATACTGTCCTTATCGCTTTTGTTACAACCAGTTTGATTTCCTTTGTGGAGTTGAAATCTAAAGGGAAATTCCCGACACAGGTGTGGTAAGAGGATTATGGCATCAGGTAAATCCTTTAGCATCTTTATCCGGACCCTGATGGTTCCCCGTCTTGCTCCTCCCCAGGATCTGGGCTCGCAGGACAATGGAGCTTCGGTGGAGGCAAGCTCCCTGACTGTTCAGCGGTGAGTTAGGCGGCCACCTGCAGGACCGCTGGGCGCCGTCTCTCCTTCGGTCCGAAACCCCACTATGGGAGATGTGACCGGGGACGGCTATTCATACTCACTGAGTGCCTGCTTTGTGCCCAGCACGACAGTAAGTGCTGGACCTGCTAGGGTTCAAGTGCACCGTTCTATAACGCGTCCTCTGTATATTGTATCGTGTGTTCACCACCCAAAGCTGTCTCCCTCCATCACCATTTATCCCCCTTTACCCAGTTCTGCTTCATCCCTTCCCTTTCCCTCTGGCAATCACCACACTCTTGTGTCTAGGAGGTTTTTTTCCTTAATCCTTTTGTCTTTTTCCCTCGGGCCCCACCCCCCACCCCCTCTGACAGCCGTCAGTCTGTTCTTTGTATCTGTGAATCTATTTTGTTTGTTTATTTTGTACATGTTTGAAATGTCCCATTAAAAAGTTAAGAAAAAAATCACTGGGCATAGTAAATAATTTGAAATAATTTCACCTTCAACCGTTGCAACAATAATCTGATGTACGTACTGTTAGTCCCATTTTAGAGAGGGTAAAACTGAGGACCAGAGAGGCTGAGAATCACACAGCTGGGAAGAAATGGCGCTGTGACTTGCAGCCATTGTAACTCTGGACCAAGTACCACAGTTACACTGTCTCTCTTCACGGGAGCTCTTTCTTTGACTCTTCAAAGTTGTTAGTCCTCAGGAAATCACTCCTCAACTGTGGGTTTCACAGAGAGGAGCAGCCACCCAGATTCTGTGGCGAAAAGTGGGTGTTTGCAGAGCTTGGGGAGAAGAATGGGGGAGGGGGAGAGTTTTGTTGATGAACCTCATGTAATTCGGGGGCTGGGAGGGGCTGTCTCCAAATTCTCTGTCCTGTCGGCTTTTCCGTATTAGTTCCAGTGACAGGTGAGTCTCTCTTTTGGTTCCGTTAGGGAAAATGTCTTTGGAAAACCAAACACAGAGGGCGGAGGCAGAGACACGAAGAGCCCCTCGGACCTCACACTCAGGTTCCGGCGGGTCGGCCTCAGCAGGCCTGGACCCCGAAGGAAGCAGCAGAGCTGGGTTCGGTCTTTAAAGGCAAGCCCATCCGTGTGCAGCGTTGCACTTAATGGGCTTACCAAGTTAGCATCAATAGTCCACATGGAAGCAGACACAGGACTGCTCAGATGTGGCAGGGACAAAAGACAAGTCTGGGGACAGTGAGCCCGGGCAGGCCACCGTGAACCGGGCAGGGGCCGGGGGAAGGGCGGTGTGAGGACTCTGGGGAACTGGCCATCGTCGGGTGGGCTGCAGAGCACAGAAACCCACTCAGCTCCCTCCAGCGCTGCCCGCACCTGGTGGAGGTGCACAGACCTCGGAGAAGGACGGTCCCGCGGTCTCCGCGCGGGTCCCCAGCTGCCTTCCCTCATCAATATCTTGGCTGGTGGCTAGGCCCTCGGGCAATTTGCCTAGCTTTCTTGATCCGCGCCAGAAAACTTGCTTTTGAAGTGGTTTGGAAAGCTCCAAAAGAGATGTGCCTCGTGGTATTAGTGCTGCTGCCAGCGAGAAAAGACTCTGCTTTTCATCGGCTGTGTGCCGCAGTAATCTGTGTCTCGCTAGCCCCGGCTGCCAGTGGCCCTGGTTGTGCTGACACGTCGACCTCGCGGCCGGGAGGAGAACAGGCCTAGGGGTGTTGCCACGCTGGAAGGCAGGTACGTGGCAACCCCTTTACCACGAGCCTGGATAGTCTTTGCCATTTCCCCAGACACAGCAATTGGCAGGGCTTGAAAAAGAATCACTGGCAGGAAGTTCATTTTCTTTACTGCTACCTCCCCAGCCATAAAACTAAAAGCTTTTTGCCTAAATCATGTTTGCTGTCTCAGGGGAGTGGGAGATCATTTCCTTCAGAGCGTTTCCCAACTGGGGTTTGGTCCCGGGGATCTGAGAGTTCTCATGGGCCTTTTGAATGGGATGTTTCTCATGTTCCCCTCTCCCCCCACCAAGGCCTCTATGTCTGTGTCTTTTTTTTTTTTTCTCCCCTTCCTCCTGCCGAATCTCAGATTCCTGTGAAATCCTTTCATTTTGAATGTCCTCATCTTCCACTTAATTAGAACTTCCTTCACCCACGGTTCTAGCTTTAGTTTCATCACTTCAAATAACGTTTGGAGATTTGAGTTTGCTCCCCCTCTCTGACCCAGTGCTATTTAACTCCTGTAAACAAACAGCAAAGGGAATCTCCGCTTGTGTCTGGGGATATGTGCAACAAAACCTGTTGAGGTGCTCAGCTCCTGATTTGTACTTTGTAAATGAAGAAAGATCCTACTAAGAAATTCCAACTTTTAAGATTTAAACGTAAGAACTGACGTGGCATCTCTTCAGCCTCATTCCCACTGTGGAGTCACGTCTGGGGCCCGGTGGCCTGGAGCCGACTGTGTGACCCCAGGAGGACGTCTCCATCTCCCCGCCCCTTCTTCCTTCACACGTACAATGTGGGTGCCCTCGTCTGCCCCGCGGGATGCACAGGGTGACCGAATTAGCTCATGTACCATGTTACCTGTTGGTTATAAGCTCTCTCAACCCTGGGGCCACGGAGGGAGTGCCCCTCTTCTGGTAAAAGGTCCCTCAGTGGGATTTGCACAGGCTCTTGGGGTGCCTCCTCCTCCTGGCTTCTCAGGGGTTCTGTTCATTGCTCTCCCATTTCTCATCTGCGCCTTCAGCCTCTCTCCTTCTTGGTGTCTTCTGTCAGTATTCAAACATATAAATCTTTCATTGAAGAAGTCTTATCTTTCCTCTTGGAGAGACACTACCCTCGACTCTGTACGCCTTTCTAGCTACCACGCCATCCGTCCTCTTCCATCCTGGCCAGGTTTTCCTCAAGAATATTCCACGTTTACAGTCTCCTCCTCCTCATTTTCCTTCCACTCTTCATCCAGGCCAGCCTGGCTTTCACTTTCGCCAAGTTCATTAAACTACCTTTGCTAAGGCCATTGTATAAGTTTGCTGGGCTGTCCTAACAAAGTACCATACACTTGGGGGCTCAAAGAACAGAAATTTATTTTCTTATAGTCCTAGAGAAGTCTGAGAAGTCCAAGGTCAAGGTGTCCTCAGGTTTGGTTTCTTCCGAGGCCTCTGTCCTTGGTACAGACAGCCACCTTCTCACTGTGTCCTCACATGGTTGTCCCTCATCTCCTCTTATAAGGACACCAGTCCTGTTGATTAGGGTCCTTAGGTCCTGCAGGGCCTCATTTAACCTTAATCACCTCTTCGAAGGCCTGACCTCTGTTCCCAGTCTCATCTGAGGTCCTGAGGTTAGGACTTCAACACATAAATTTGGGGGGCGGGGGACACAATGGAGTCCACAGCAACCACCAACGTCCTTCCTGTGTGTAAGTTCAGCGGTATTTTGGGAGCATTCAGTAGAGTAGACCTCTTCCTCTAGCTTGAACTTTTCCCTTCTGCAAGGCTTCTTTGGCTGATCTTTCTGGAGATGTCCTTTAAAGATTCCAGTGAGATCATGTCTCTCATGCATGAGGTAGCTCTGCTGGGCTGCAGGCTCCTAAGGGTGCAGGACCTAGGTTTGTCTTACTCATCTCCACTTACGCAGAGCCCAGCCCAGGACCTTCTATCGAGGGGGCGCTGCACACATTGACCTAACTCTTGGTTACTTTTCCAGCCTCATCTCTACACAAGTACTTACTGTATTTTTTGGGCTATAAGATGCTCCTAGGTTTTAGAGAAGGAAAATAGGGAAAAAAATTCGAAGCAAAAAGTGTGGTACAATATGTAATAACCTGTGACCCTGTTCCACCTCCAGCCCCCACAGAGAGCCAGGCAAGCTACATTTGGACTATAAGATGCACCCCCATTTCCCTCCCAAATTTTGGGGGGGAAGTGCATCTTATAGTCCGAAAAATACAGTATGTGTCTCCCTGTTCTTTTCTCAGACCTGTGGGCGGGCCTAGTCTGGGCTGCCTGGACCCCGACACACTCCTCTCCCTTTGTGGGCTAGCATTCACTCGTGTCCGGGCTACTCAGTGTGGTGGTGGGGATCAGCAGCGTGGGCATCCCTGGGAGCTCGCTAAGGCTCAGGCCCCATTCCAGACCTACGGAATCAGAACCTGAGCTTTAACCAGATCCCCAGGGGATTCACGTGCACGTTCAAGTTTGAGAGGCTCCGCTCTGGGCCTCAAGCCTAAGTGTCAGTCCTGTAGACAGACCTCCCCCAACCGGCCGATACACATCAGGTCACCTAATAGGTTCCCCCACAGCACCCGTGACACTGGAGGGGTGAGGAAGTGAAACGCAGGGCAGGAAGGCAGGGGAGGTGAAGCCTGCCAATCACACCAGTTGACTTGAGAAGTTCACCCAAAGCTGATCTTTCAGAAGTTTTGGATTGCCTAGAGGAGCGTGTGAAATTGGTGAATAGTTTGATCTGAGCAAATAGGTAATAATTGTGAGACGTTTTGTTTGCTTTAACACCTTTTTTTTGAGTTCATGCTGAAAACTGCTTTACACGGTTGTCTCGTTCTGATTTGCCACATTACAACACCGCAGGATACATGCACAGCAGTGGGCCACGACTGCTCTGGGTTTTCCGATGTTTCATCGATCCCTGGTTGTAGAACGCACTGCAGAAAGCACAGCAAGAGCTCCTGTTCTTTAACGTAGTTGGATTCCCGGTTTGCTGCAAATCAATTGTTCAGCATTTTATTGCAAACACTTTAGACATTGCTTAGTTGCTTTGATTGGTTTGTGGCTCCTGGGGCCTTCTGTGGGTTCTGTCAGAAGCCCAGTAATAACGTTATTACCGAGCTGCAGCATTTGATAAAGAACATGCAATGAACGTTCAGCAAATAAACGAAGCCATGGTTTGTGGCTGAGAGATGAAAGAAAACACATTAATTAAAAATAAAAGCCTCTGTTAATTATCTCTGAAAGCATTTCTAAGTTGTCATACACGTACACTTTACTTTAAAATACTTTGTTGCCTCTATTCCCAAGTATTTCGGGACACGATGGTACCAAAGCACTCTATTAATTTAACTGGACAACTTGCTGGAGTTATTCAACCAACTCAAAGTGCTGGCAGAGCTATAATTTTGAAGTATAATCTCACTTGTTTCTCGAGCATGCCAGCTGCTCCTTGTTTGTTTAATAATGGAGCTGATGAGTCTTTCATTAGCGAGGGAAGCTACGTGCAGGTCCAGTGCTCTTTAGGTGTGCTGGAGGACACATCCGACATCTGTGGCAAGGTCTGCGAGTAAAGCAAAAACAGAGGTTGAAATCAACCTCATGTCAAATCTACATAGTTTAAAACCTCACGGTTTTTCTAGGAGGGAGGAAATTTACGGGATGAGAGAGGGACTGACTCGTGCTGACTGCCCCCTACGGGCGGTCTCGTCGTCACAGCAGCTCATCAAGATGGGTTTTGTCTGTTCCATTTACCCAGATAAATAGCCTGAGCCTCGGACCCATGCTCCTCCCCTCTGGGTCACGCATTAGAATCACAGGAGCGGTGTTAGAAAGACTCATGGACACTCATTAGGATGGCAGTTATTAATAAAAGACAAGTGTTGGGAGGATGTGGAAAATCTGCAACCCTCACGCGTGGCTGGTGGGGATGTAAAGCGGGGCAGCGGCTGTGGAGACCAGCATGTCAGTCCCCAAAAAGCCGAACACAGAATCACTGTAGGACCCGGTGATCTAACTCACAGGCAGGCGCAGATCCAGGAGCGCTGAGAGCAGGGATTCCGAAGGGTGCATGTACGCCCTTGTTAGCAGCACTATTATTCACAGAAGCCAAAAGATGGAAATCACCCGAGAGCCCACTGATGGGTAAATGAACGATCGAAAGGTGGTAGTGTATACGCACAACGGAATGTTATTCAGCCATGCAAAGAAATGAAATTCGGACCCTTGCAACAACGCGAAGGAACCTTGAAAACATGCGCTGAGTGAAGTAAGCGAGGCATAAAAATATTATACGATATTCTACTTACGTGAAACGCCTAGAATAGGTAAATTCACGGAGGCAGAGAAGAGTGGACTGAGGTGACCAGGGCCGGCCTGGGGGCGGGGCGTGGGAGTGGGGAGTTTAACTGTTTCACGGGGTCGGAGCTGCTGCGGGGTGACGGGCGAGTTCTGGAGACCGACGGTGCTGACGGTCGCATGGCCGTGGGACTGCGCTCCAGTCCGTGTCGCTGAATGATGCACTCACGAACGGGTAACATGGTACATTGCGAGCTGTGCACAGGCACCAGCATAAAACTAACCTCATTGCTGGGGCGCTGCATCAGACATGCCGACGGGGTCGGCGTGGACAGGGATAGCACCTCGGGCCTCTCTCTGCCTCCAGGCCGTCCTTTCCCGAGGGGTTCCCAGTCCCTGTTGGCTTTCAGTGTGGGCTGCTTGCTCCCGAAGCGCTTCACCCACCAGAGCCAGCTCTGCGCCTCCCGGTTCTCACGTCTCCCTCCACGTTCAGCCTCCGCTAGGCGTTAGGAGAAAGTCAGGATGCCTGAACATTTGCTGCAGGTGACCGAAACCTCTCAGGCTACTGGTGCTTAACACACTGGACCCGCAAGAGAGTGGATTTCCTACTGGGTGACAGGTTCCTAAAATCTTACCACCCAGTGGGGCATCTATGTGCAATAGTTTCTGTGCTTTGCTGACGCTGGGGGTGGAAAGAGGTTGAGAGCAGAGCCAGAAGCTACTCACAGGAGGTGCAGCAGCCTGTGGGGCTCCTCGCCCCCAGGGCCAGGTGCCATGAAGGAGATGGGCAGCTCGGCGGCTCTTCCTCCAGCTGCCCCGGGCCGCTGCCCATGGGGCGCTGGGTCCTGGGCCAGCCTCCCTTCTCACCATTGCCTCCCTGTGCTCCCAGTGAAGGCACGCGGTTTAAAGGCAAGTGCCGCGCTGCACTGAGTGACATTAATCCAGGAGCCGCGATCTGTTTGTCACCGTTCTGCAGCTTGGAGGTTCAGGATTGTGGTTCGGGCAGGTGTGGGGTCTGGTGAGGGCCCGTTCTCCCGTGGACACCCATGTGCCCACTGCAGCCTCACCGGTCGGTCGGTGGGGGGGGGGGGTAGGGGGTAGGGGGGAGTGACCTGTCTGGGCCGCCGGGGTAAGGGTGCCGCGTGCTTCCCAAGGGCTCCCCTGCAGGGACTAATCACTCCCTGAAGGGCCCGCCTCGAAGTATCATTACATTAGGGATTTAAAAAAAAAGTCTAGTCTTTATTTTTAAAATTCAGTTTATTTTATTTAAAAGCGTTTTATAGTGGACTTTATTGGGTTGTCATTGGCTCACGAAATCATACTTGTTTCGAGTGTACAGCTCAACGAAACGTCACCGGCACCGGGCACCGCGTGCCCACCGCCTCAGGCAAGTGTCCTTCTGCCCCATTTCCCTCCGCCTTTGCCCGCCTGCGCCCGGTCCCGCCCCGCCGCGCTGCTGCTGGTGTCTACGTGCTGCTGCACACGGCTCATAGCTAGTCCTTTCACCCTCCTTCAGCGTATGAGTTCTGGGGGGCAGGCAGATGCAAACGTTCAGACCTTAACGAGCCTACTTTATGGTTATGGGGAAAATACAATCCTTGTAAGAATTCTCAGCTCCAAGTTGAGAGTATGTATCGTGTTTTGATATTTGTGCCACTGTGGCCTCAGACTTGAAATCATGGACGAGGAGCAACCTTCCTGCCGTCTAACCTACAGGTGAGAGCACAGGCACAAGCATCCACTCGAAAGCCTCACTGGGACTCTCTGGGAGTTACGTGGACTTATTCCACAGCAAACTTAATACCCGATAAGAAGTGGAATGTTTTCTGTGGTTGTCTTGGGAATTAGGACAAGCACCTTCCCCAGGAAAGCAATCGTGAGTTGCCAGGACTCTGGATGCTATCGCATCCTTTGCCTTCCGGGGGCATCGCAAACATCTGAATCCACCCAGTCGCCGTCTCCAGCGCAAGCAAACAGGGAAATGAAAACCACTTATCTGCAGCGGCAGGTGGGGAACGTTGTCGCTACCCGCTGACAGCATCTCGCTGACCCTGCCAAAGCTCGGCCTCACCAGAGCAGGACATGGATTTTTCATTGCCCCCGTGATCAAGGTCTTGAGGGTTTCAGGGTGTTTTCTGTCGAATACAGCTAATATGTTCTACATTGTTGGCGTTCTGCTTTTGATTGCCAAGGATAAAATAAAAAAAAACTTGCTTTGAATGATATTATAAAAACACTGAAGGAAGCCACCGTGCTGTAGGAACTGAAGTTGAATTATGTGCTCTATACAAAATCACTTAGGGTGGGAGGGGAAAACCTTTCAAGTTGATTTTCGGTAACAGATATAGACATCTTTATTGGATTTGCCTGGGAAAAAGGGATGAAAATGCCAACATCTGTTCTGGTCCACCCGTGCAGGGCTCAGCCCTGTCCCACCTCACATCCCCCCTCCATTCCCACCTCCTTCAGATCCTTTTTCTTTACTCTGACTCCATGTAGAGAGAAGAGACTCAAGTGAGTATCAACTAGTGATCCTGGAAATTTATCAACTTATTCCCATAACACTACTGTTGCCTGTAAAACATATTTTTTAAAGATTTTATTTACTTATTTTTAGAGAGAAAAGGGAGGGAGAAAGAAAGAGAGAGAGACATCAATGTGTGGTTGCTGGGGGTCACAGTCTGCAACCCAGGCATGTGCCCTGACTGGGAATGGAACCTCTGACACTTTGGTTCGCAGCCTGCACTCAATCCACTGAGCTACACCAGCCAGGGCTGCTTGTAAAACATTTTGAAGATTCTTCTATCGCAGCAATGTTCAACCCTTTCCATCTCACAGCACACACAAACTCATTACTAAAATTCTGCAGCACACCAAAAGATGTATATTTTTTGCCAATATGACAAATAGGTATAATTTTGATTCATTCACACTGGGTGGCTATTGTTGTGTTGTGATTTTTTTATTTGACAATCCTAGGGAAAAGAGGTCAGTTCCTGTGACTAGAAAGTCAGGGATGGCATGTTTTACAACTTCTTGTGGCACGCTGGTAGAAAGGTCGCTGTTCTATTGGACTGGCCTTCAGAGCAAGCAATACGCCCAGTGATGAAGTCGGTCGTGCTGGTTTAACCTGCATTTTCATAGGGTCTCTCACAGTGGAACTACCGTGGACTCCGGGGTCTCATAACTGTTCGGAATCCAGGCTCTCTATACAGGAGTGAGGTTTCATACAAACTGTTTAAGCTCCTTGAGCCCCAGTTTTCTTGGTACAATACCACATGCCTTAGAGGGTTGTTGTGTGGATTCAATGCAGCCTTGTGTATAAATCCAGGTAGTGTCTTCTTTCCCTCCTTCTCTCTTCCCTGCCCCTGATTTCCCATCAAGGCTTACCCTGAGGTCTGACTTCTGAGAGGTCAGACACACACTTGAGCTGGACGTTTGCTAGAAAATGAGAAGCTAGACTTGGGTGTTCAGGGAGCAGAAAATAGTATCCATGAAGCTGGAGGCCACTGTGTAAAGCCTTGGAGGAACGTGAGGAGGGTCGTGACAGTGGGGAGTGATGCTCTTGAAAACCACTTGGGCAGAATCAGTGGGGTCACAGGTCAATGTGTCCTCACTGCTGAGTTATTTGGAGCCTGATGTTGCAGCAGGTAAGAGTGATGACGGCAGTTATTGTGTGGCCATGGGTCCAGTAACCTCTGTTTCTTGTTACAACTAGTTTAATCCCTTTGGTCCCGCTCAAAGTCAAGGGCCACTGAAGTTGCTCCTTCATGTCGGAGCAGGTCTTGGCACCATCGTCTGTCATCTGCAAGGCATCTTATTTGTATAAATGGGAACGTCTTAGTGCATCTCGGATGAGTAGGGACCTGGTCACCTTTCTCTTCATTGTCAGAGCCGAGGGTGGCCAAGGTCAGGACAGAGCCTGGTGATAGCAGTTTGACAGTCGTATCCCTCATTTTTGAATGCCAGTTTGATCTGCATTTACTTCACTTGCTCACTTGTTCATTCATTCAACACATTTACTTGCGGAGCAGTGGGCTTGGAAGCGGAAGGAACCATCCTGTAGCATCAAGGAGGAAAGAAGAGACATCGGACAGAGATACAGGCTTGATTTTTGTATGACTTTTGTCAGTTTCTAAAATAAAATATGACCTAACCGGGAAGGGCAAGACTTGCTATGACTGGACATATTTTAAAAAATCTAAAACATCAGTCCCAAAGAACTTCCAAAATGTTTTAAGGAATGATTAGCCATGTTGGAATGGCCATGCAGCATTCCAAGGCCTCAGAGCGTTCACTGAACGCTTATTTATTGGTGTCTCCTGGGTGCCTGGTGCAGGGAGACTGTAGGGGGGTCTCAAAGTGGATTGGAAAGCCCCTGGCTGTAGGCACTCAGCTACCGTCCCAGTGTAGGTACCTCGTAGACTGCACCACGAGTCCTGGGAATGAGGGTGTGGTCAGCAAGTGCACCCAGAGGGTGGAACAGGAAAGGTGTCAAGGAAGAGGCTCCGTCTGAGTTAGTTCCAGAGAACGAGTAGGATTCCATGAGGCAGATATGGCATTCTGTTAGTTACATGTCCCACCCAGGCGCTTGTTTGGAATTCCTATTTCATTTGCTCTTTGGAGATCAGTTCTTGGGAAACTCGCATTTTCCGTCTCAGGAAAGGAAGAAAGGAGCAATTAAAATGAAAATATAGATGCATGTTTATTGATTTTAGAGAGAGAGGATGGTAGAGAGAAAGAATCATTGATTGGTTGCCTCCTGTGTGCGTCCTGAAAGGGATTGAACCCACAACCCAGGTACGTGCCCTGGCTGGGAATCCAGCCCCCAACGTTTGGGTGTAGGGGATGATGCTCTAACCCGACCAGGGCAGAAGAAATTTTTTTTGTGCAGGACTTTTTCCGCAGAATTTCTTTGTGTTGCCAGGCTTACTGGAAGAGCTGAAGCTTGTCAGAATTCTCCTAGTGAATGCGGGAGTGAACTAAATCACAGCCCTTTGTCCCTTTGTCTCTGGCGCGGGGCCTTCCCCCACCCCAGCGTGTCCAGGGCGGACATCTGCCTTCTGGGATGTATTTACCGACCAGATGATAACAAATAGCAATTCCCAGGCTTGACCCTAGAGCAGGGGTCAGAAAGAGTTCACACTTAGTGATTTGCACTAACAAATGCAGTCTGCCAAAACTGTTGTTTTTACTTTCCAAAACTACCTTTTCTGATATGCATGAATGTCTTGAACCAGTTGCAAACTTCTCTTAATGTGATAAGGTAACGAAAGTGTTTCATAAATTGGTGAGTTGTAATCTTGTTACTACTATAGATTGTTAAATATTGAATGATGATTTTGGGAAGTATAGGGGTTTTACTTGTGAGATTATTCTAAAGCACACAGAATTTGGGAATAACTGCTCCCTTCAGAGCACCATGGTTGGTTTTTAAATTCCCTTGATTTATACTTTTAGTGAACCTCGAGTTAGCAATTGCATGTACTAGGGACTTTACAATGTAGTAAGATTTTGTATAAACTTTTTATCTGTCAAGGAGAGGCTAGCTAAGTAAATAGGATCACATTAGTCTCACAGCTCATGTTTTCCAGAGGCAAATACTTTACTTGTGTTTTTAAATCCAAACTCATCCTGCCTGCCTTTGAGTAGTTAAAGCAATGGGTCATTACAAATGTTAATAGAAAAATTCTACTTCTTCTTCCTTTTCTTCTTCTTTGCCTTATTCTCTCTCCTCCTCTCCCTCTTCTCCCTCCCTCTCTTTCTCTCTTTCTCTTTTTCTCTCTTCTTCGTCCTCTTCCTCCTCCTCCTCCCCCTCCCAGAAGAGAAATGTGAAATGCTTTGCTTTTTGGGGCCTGCTTTCTATACCTCAACATCATAAAACATTCTTGTCCTTCTGTAATGTTCCGCTTCCATTTTTTAAACTTGAACAATCAAGATGAAACAACTGAATTTTCCCTCTTCTGTTCAAAATGGAACCCAGTTTATCCTTCTCTTTCCACCCTGGGAGTGTTTCTTTTATTTTCATAGTCCCAATTATTTCCGCTCCATGTTCAGGTCAGAAAGCTGTGAGTCTCTTACCCTCCCTCCCGCAATTCTCCTCTTTTCTAGTTTCTGTTTATTCTGCCTGTTAAAAATCTCATAAGTTTACTTTCCATTTCCATAGCTACTGTGTACTTCATCATTTATTGTAAGAGATTCTCCTTAATTCTGCCCCTCCCCAAGTTATATTCTCTCTAAAATGTAATGTGAGACGGTGACTCCACTCTTTTGCTAAGAAATCTTGAACACATACAGAATCACATGCTAACTGTTTAATTTTTTGGTGTGTCCAATCTTTTGGCATCTCTTGACCACACTGGAAGAAGAAGAGTTGCCTTGGGCCACACATTAAATACATTGTGACAAAAAGTCACAAATAAAGTCTCATAATGTTTTCGGTAAATTTACGATTTTATGTTGGATCGTATTCATAGCCATCCTGAGTTGCATGCAGCCTGCAGGCTTTGGGTCGGACACCCCTGGGTCACAGTCCTCCACATTCTGGCTCCTGATTATTTTCTCAGCCTCAAAGAGCAGCTCGTTCTCCAAACTAATTGAGTTCATTGTACCCTCCTGCCTCCTGTTGCCCATCTTCATGCCTTTCCCTCAGCGCCTTGGCTACTCCCGCCTTCAAGTTCCCTTTGATTGACTGTTCGCTGAACTTTGTGCTCCCACCTGTTGTGTTTTCTGGTATTTGCACACTTGTCTTTTTTTTTGCCTTTCTACCTGGCTCGATCTGCTCCTTGTACTGCCTCTGGCTTATCTGCCTGACTCTGGTTGATGGTGTTACTTGCAAGCTTTGTGTCCACTTGGTCTCTTAATTATTTGTTGGCCACCCCAGACCAGGCAGGCTCCTTGCCCTGTATCTCAAAACTACCGTTGGCTTGGGAGGGACAGTGTATCTCTGCTCAAATTGTTTGGTCCTCGACAAGGGTACAGTCCACAAAAATGAATCTTCCTTTGAGTGTATTGCAACATTACCTCGTGATCCATACACATTTTCTTTATTATTATTGTTGTTATTTTCCAGTGGAAGGGTCAAGGGAGGCAGTCTTGGCCACCGATCTGGGTTTAGGCTTTAACCTTTCTTAGGATATTTGTTACTCTTGCAGAAATTCTGAACTTTCAATATCATCCAGTGACCTGACACAACAGGAATTTTGTTTTACTGTGAATGCAGCAGAGTTTCAGCACTTGACTGCTGTATCATCATTTCTATAGATTCAGAATGTGAAACACACATTCATATTGTCATGTGAGTATCCCACGTCTCAGTCCTCCACCCTCTTGCTACGCACGCTCCTCCCTATGTGATCTCGGGAAGCACAGGGGCATTACATGTCACCTCTATGTGAAAGCTCACAAATATGTGTCTCCAGCTCTCCCACTCTCTGAAGCCCAGACTCCTGTCTCTAACTGCCCCCCAGTTATCGCCACCTGGGAGACCCACACACAGCTCCAACACTGCATGCCCACAAGAGGATTCTTGGTCCCCAGCTCCCAACCCCGGGGCCCTGTGCACGGACTCGTGCCCGCAGTCTCCCCCATCTCTGTGCGTGGCAGCTCCGGTGCACCAATTGCCAGCCCAGAAACCCCGCCCTGACTCCCATTTATTCCTTACACTCCAATCAGCAAACACTACTGCACTGCATTGAGAGTCTTGCCTCTTCTTTCCACATCCATTTTGTTTACGCCACTTATGTTATCATTTTTCTGGATTATTGGAACACCTCTTAATTATTTTGCATTTATTCACCCTTGCCCCCTGCATTTTATACTTCTCCAAGAAGCTGGAGTAAGTCTTTTAAAACCTAAGCTGGGTAACATTTTCCATCTCCTTAAAACCCGCCGGTGGTTTTTCCAGATCAAGGTAAAAGCCATGACCTTGCTGTGACCGGCAAGGTTTTCAGTCGTCCTGTTTCCTGTTGCTTCCTTGCTCCCCAGCGCAGTCACGCTCCCATTTGCCACGGCCGTCCTCCAAGATGCCAGGCAGCTGTGCCTCTGCCTGGGGGCCTTGACACTGACCATGCCCTTGGCTTGGAATGCCCTTCCACCGGGGGTCACTATGGCTCATTTCCCCTCTTTATTCAAGCCTCTTCTTAACGTTACCCCGTCACGAGAAGAGTCCTTTCTGACCGTTTCATGTACAATGACAGACAACCCTGTTATCCTTTGGTCCTTATTTTATTTTATCCTTCTACATAGCGCGCCTTCCTGCCTGACTTGTTTTGTATGCATATTTTAAAATGTTTTTACTGGTGGCTTCATCTTTCCTCATGTAAACTTCACAAGAGCAAGGCCATCAGTGTGTTCATTGCTGTATCTCCCGTATTTACAATGACACTTGGCATATAGGAGGCTTGCCGGTAAGCATTGCATACACGAATAGGTATATTCAAGAGTACAGTTATTTTAAAGGCTGTGTCAGTGGGCTGGTGCTGAATTCTCATTTGTGAACAAAGAAAAACAGACAACAGAGAGTCCAAATTCTCCCTGGGAGTTTTCTCTCAGTCTTTGGGCTCGCTTAGAATCGCCCCAAATCTCTTGGCTTCTTGACTTTGAATGAGTCAGCTACTGTGTGCCTGTCCCATTTGCTAGATAATCCTGTGCTATGTTATAGGGATAATCACCTTTTATGTACGCACCCATCCTTTCCGCGGAGACCACAGATTTTCTGAGGGAAGGGACTGGGTCCTCTACTTGCAGTAGGCGCACAAATGAGATTTTAACATACAGATTAAGTTTGGTTTTATTAGAATTTATTTCAGTTATATCTTTAGTGCATTCAAGTGGTTAAAGGTTAGTGCCACATTGCATGTTGTGTGGCTTTAAGTCAAAATTTAGGGTGAACATGGGATTTAAAGAAGCAGCTTGGAAAACAGCACCTGCGCCACGTGCCGCCCTGGTCTGGGCTTTCTTTGGTCTCTCCCGGGAGCTCTGCGCACGACTGAGGAGACCTCCCGCTCGCTGGGAGTCGAGTGAAACAACATCGCCAGCCTCGGTATCAGCACTTGAGGGGGGCTCAGTTGACAACCATTTGAGCAGGAGAGTTAACTATTCCGTTTTAAGATTGTGAGTGGGAGTATGAAATACTTGCGCATGTCTCCAGCACACGGTGGGTAACGGAGGTGATCGGGACAAGGTTGAAGGGTGGGGAAATGCACCCTTACTCATTTATGAAAAAAAGAAGAACCCACAATGTTATTTTGTAGCATAAAATGCTCCCAAACTGCAAGTAATGTAAGACTTTAGATTTAGCCTATGGTGCAGTTTGCTTGATGTCTGTTGATAGACGGTAACCAAATTCAAGTAAAGACATTGTATTTTTTCCCTCAATTTCTCTGTCTGTCTCTCTTTCTCTCTACATATGCACACACACACATATATACATATATATGAGCCCTGACTGGCATAGCTCAGCGGATTGAGCGTAGGCTGTGAACCAAAGGGTCGAAGGTTCGATTCCCAGTCAGGGCACATGCCTGGGTTGCAGGCCAGGTTTACAAGGGGACCACGCCGAGAGGCAACCACACATTGATGTTTCTCTCTCTCTTCCTCCCTCCCTTCCCCTCTCTAAAAATAAATAAATACAATACTTAAAAATATATATACATATATATGTATATGTATACACACATATATATCATTTTAAGTATTTGTTTTTTTAAATATTTGTACTCTATAGATATCTGTAGATACTATCTCTGTGAAGTCATTATTTAGGCAAACCACACAGATCTGTTCTCTCAGATTTTCCATATAAATCCTTCCTTGAGTTTTAAAATGGTTATTGTTTTCTCCTCCTGAATGTGGGTTGGTTTTCTGTACTTTTCTTACCCCGGTCCCGAGAACGAAGCACGCCACCGTGACGCCAGTTCGCCGGTCCTTCTGGGGACGGCCGTAACCGCTCCTACGTGGGACGGGATGCCTGCGTTTGTGCCGCCCTCACCTCGGCCCCCTTTTTGTCAGCTGTCATCACGCATCGTAAATCCCGTTCTACTTTCTTATAACGGTTCTCTGTCTCTTCCACGACTTTACCTTTACCAGGGCCTTCCTTCCATCACAGAAAGGTGTTTTATAACAGTCCCAACGGAGAGATTAGCTTACGAGGCTGGATCATATTTTTATTGCCTGCCTCCATTTCTAATCTGACCATATTACTTGGTTTCATTTCTCAGTTCTGAATGTTAACAACGCTGCACAGATGGATGTTGCGATTTGCCTGCAGAGGTTATTAGGATGTGACTGGTTTCTCCTCCCCAAAGTCATTAATAAAGAAGGGGAAGGCCAGTTCAAAAGTAATCCCCGTGTTACAGCACAAGAAACTCTCCCCTGCCCCCAAACATACTTACTACTTAACCTTTGCTTAACCTTTGCTATTGTTTTCTCTCATTGGAATCCCTTTCAGTATACTATGGCGAAAAGTAAGGTGGCCCAGTTTTGTGAGTTGAAGCAGGTGGGTCCCTGGTCTTTGGTCACTGTTCAAGTCAGGATTTAAGACACTTAAAAAAGAAATGAATTCCTATTAACTGCACCAAAAGAGCTTAATGAGATTCACCTGGCATGATTTGTGAGGTGATTTTTTTTTTCAGAATTTATTGAACAAGAGAAGCCCTTTGATTTGTTATGCTTTCAAGGAGTAGAAAACAGCAGCTGGAAAAATATGGAAAATGGTCAAAGTGTGTTGAGGCAAGATCGAGCTTCTTTGCAGCAGGTTGGCGGGGGAGAATGTTGTGTTCAAGGTGTACCAGGGTCAGCAGACTGAAGCGGACGACATGCAGAAAGAGCAAACGGGGCTATGACCCTTCACCTCCCCACTGTAAGTCCACCGCAGGCAGCGGGATGGCCGTGATGGAGGAGACAGATGCGTCCCAGGCTCTGCCGCTCGGTTACATGGGGGTTAGCGGGCAAGGGGAAAGACAACTTCAGTACAAGATAATTGGTGCTCTTACCTAGGAAGTTCAAGGTGCTATAGGAGCCCATCGGGGCAGCACCTGCCCTCTTTAGAAATTGTCCATGATGGACTCATATATTTGGCACTGTTAGCAGATCCAGTGGAACTGGAGTGGAGTAAAAGAGTTGGGTGCATCAACTTAGAATACTGATTTACTTTGGTTGGTTAGCATAGACTAATAATTTAGTTGTATGAGTTAGCAAAAAAAAAAGTAAGACATAGAAGAAAGAGACATGGAAAGTTTTTAGCACCACTAAAGAATTCTCATAAAAATGTTACAAGAACGTGTATAAATGCAATACAATATGAAGCCGAGGAAAGAATGCTGTTGAATGTTATTCACTGTTTACTCTTCACAGCACGACTATAGGTGGTTGGTGGACATTCATCTAGTTGGTGAATAGAAGTAAGGGGATGCAGAGGGGTATAAGTAGTTGAAATTGCAGATAAGCAATGGATAACATATCAGAGGGCAAACTTCCTCTGGGTTATTTCTAATGCCTGAGAGGGAGAAGCTGTCCCGGAATTGCATCCCATTCCATCTCTGTCCAAGTCACAGAGTATGGATGGGGCCATCCAGATCCTCCCTCTCCATGGCAATAGGTATCTTCCTCCAGTGAATTTTACCAAACGCCCTTTAGGTTGGTGCTTTAGCACAGCCCCAGGAATGCAATCCTGAAACCCTCCAAGATAGTTTGGCTTCCTAAGGAGGAGCTCAGCCTGAGATAAGCCAGGTGGTGCAATGGCCCTGACCTAGCTCCATTGGCCTTGGAACTTTAGAAATGCCCCTGATACAGAGAAAGTGGCCCCTACCTCTAAACACAGCTTTGCCTGTTACAGCAGAACAGCCTGTGATGTGTTAGCTGGATAATCTTAGATGTAGGCTCACTGCTTAACTTCGGCTCATGAACACCTTTGTTCATGTTCTTTTTAAAATTTTTTTAAAAGATCTTCCCTTTTTTGGTAAAGATTTTATTTACTTATTTCTAAAGAGAAAGGAAGGGAGGGAGAAAGAGAAGGAGAGAAACATCAGTGTGTGGTTGCCTCTCATGTGGCCCCGACTGGGGACCTGGCCTGCAACCCAGTCATGTGCCCCGACTAGGAATTGAACCAGTGACCCTTTGCTTCACAGGCCCATGCTCAATCCACTGAGGTACGCCAGCCAGGGCCTTTGTTCATGTTCTTAAGTTGTATTTTGCACACATGTTTAGTTCTGATTGGTTTCCCCCATGTTCTCTATTTTAAAAACTGCTGCTGTGCTAGAGTCTCCCTTGCTCCACGAAGGTGCAGTGACTTGGATGGCTATTGATAACATTCTCCTTTCTCCATCCTCCACCCCTCTGCTCTTTTCAATCACCTGTGTCAACTGCTGGTCTTGGCTTCAAAGTCTTCCAGTGTTTTGAGATCAAAATAGGAGACTGCGACTTGATTTTCCTAAAAATGTTGTCGATACCTTCCAAACAGCCGGTAAGGATGAAAATGGAATAACACAGATTAGAGAATCGAAGACAGGGAGATGAAACAGCAGGAATGAAATCAAAAGAATCTGTGGACCGTGGCTGTCCACTTTGCTGGGGACTCTCCCATTTGTCAGTCTTGGGACTTTGAGGAGTTTCACCATCTTAAAAATGTTCCCCTTCTCTCTGTCCTGACAATGACAGGCGGCAAGAATGGTCCCCTGAAAATAAGACTTGATCCAAAAAAATGTAGTTGCTCTCTGGATCCTCCTGAGATGGCAGATTATGAAAAGTGGATTTGAAAGATGGACGCCTATTGTGAAAGTCACGTTTGGGTGATAACTGGATACGTGAAAACCACTCTGTGGTGTCTTCCGTTTGCCACGGCGCAGCTGCCTGGCAGGTGAAAAATAAATTACAAAGGATTCTTGTGGTGATGGAACTATTCAGTGTCTTGACTGAGGTGGTAGATGCATAAATCTACTCTGGTGACAAAATGGTATCAAACTTTCACACACACACACACACACACACACACACACACAAGTATAATGGGAAATTGGAGTAAGTTTACTGGACTGTGTAATGTTAATTTCCTGCTTCTGATATTGTATTGAAGTTTTGTGAAATGTTACCATTGGAACAAACTAGAAAAAGTATAAAAAGGATCACTATAATTTCTTTTAACTGCACATTATAATTATCTTGATAAAAATTTCAGTTAAAAAGGGCTTGCAATGAAACCCCTGTTTGGCCTCCATATTGTGCCATGATGATCTTGGCTTCTGAAAAAAATAATAAATTAGAGCAAATTACTTTAAAAATTAGGATATAAGGGTATAGTTGCAAAGGAAAAATCTCTGGAAATTTTAACTAATTTGCTAATAAGGAGAATGATATCTTATCCTAATGGTTTCTTGGAAGGAGGTTTAATTTAAAACGTTCAGAGTAATATATGCAATTTGGAAATAATGCATACAGATACACTTTCAGTAAATTTTTAAGTGATGTGATATGTATTTTCATATGAGAGACTTTATATGAAAATTATTAAATAGTAGACCTTATGATATACTTACATGATTATAGAGAGCAGAATCCATATTAATTATGTTTTAAAATCTATACAAATGAATTAAAAATGAATTTGTTCCTTACACATCCTGAATGTAACCTAAACACATGAAATCAAGTAACGAGTCAAGTAATAAAAACACTAAGCTTACCATTGTAGGCCATTGTCATTTGAGTGTGTGTGTGTGTGAGTCCTTGGGAGGCCATGTACTTATTTTAACTCTGTTTCCCCAGTTCAAAGTATTCAATGAATTTTCCTTTTGAAAGTAGCTTTGGACTCTGTGACCCATTAATTTTGCTATCATCAGGGGAGGGAAGTGTCTGTGTTTTGAGGAGGGAGAAATAATAAATGTATCAAGTTAAGTTTGGTAAATAACATGGTAGGTGAGGTTGAACCATATTCTATTGGGCCAAAAACAGGGGGCCACTATAAAGCAATGCATTTGCTTTTCTGGTGTGGTTTATTTTTTGGTTCTGAGAAAAGCAAGAAATAATGAAAGCTTAAAGGGGTAAGCACATGTGACACCCATTTATGTGGTTATATGTGCTATAAAGCCAGTTTTATGACCCTGTGCACAAATCTTATGTGTAATATGATTTGATACACTGGGTATAATTGGGTAGCAACCCATTAATCAAGACATATTTGCTGGTTACATGCTACCTGGCAAATGATGAAGATTGAAAAAGGAGTCTTAGATGTATTTTCAACCCAATGAAACAATTCCATTCCATGTGTTTTGTTTACGTCCTATACTTAATTATGGATGAACAGACCTGCTACTCTTGACCCATTTTATTGAGAGCTTGGCAGTTACTACACCCTGGACTGTGCGTCCGGAAGGGGGTGCCTCGCTGGTATGTGTGACACTGGATCCTTGTGGGTGACAACCTCTGAGTGGGAGGAAGCCCTGACGCTACTGAGTGGAAGGCATCCCCCCAAGTCCTAGGATGAGTTGATAAAGAATGGGGGAGCACCCTTGCTCTGGACGTTCCGGGGAGGGTTCTTCATTCACAGTTCAAGTTGAGAGGTACCTCTCGAGTCCTCTAACGCAGGAAGGCTGTGCTCTCCTCCCATTGGTCCTCCGAGGGTGCCCAAACAAATGCTGTGCTTCCCACAACTCAGTTACCGCTCTGTGCCCGGGTCCAGAAACCAGGGAGTTCCCCAGGGTCTGATGTGTCGTGCTTGAGAATGAACCTGTAGACTCTGGGCTCTCAGGAATTACATCTCAGTTACCCAGGGGCCCGTGAAAGACCCAGAGGCTCCGTCTGGACCCTCAGACTGTGGGTTATGAACAAGTTACTGAATATCTATGTTGCTTCCTCAATCAGCCTTGTTTTTTGAATGGTGATATCTTTGATCAAGGTTGCAGAGTGATTTTAACCTTTTTGCTTTATGTGTTGAAGAAGGACTTCCTGCTATCTCAAATTAGTCATCTGAAAGTTTAATTTAATGACCTGTTCAGGTCTACAGACTACAAAACACATTATGTCAATACAAAACATTGCATGTGTAGAAAAAATTCCTAATAGAAATATTTGGACTACTGTTAGTATAAAGAGAAGGTTCACTTTTAGAGAGATAAAATAAAATACACTGGATAGGTAGCTAGATCTATTTAAAAAAAAGGAGAGATTAAAAAAAGGAGAATTGGAATAAAGTGTAATTCTTAGTTTTCTCGTATCTTTATCTCTAGGTTTTTGGCGATCCAGTTGCATGATGAAATTTTCTCCATTATTATTCTCTCTATGGACCTTGTAATTAGGAAAAACACTCAAAACTGATTCCCCCTCGCTATTTCTGGTTGAATAACCTTACTCTTGAATTTGGTCAAAATGAACTTAAGGCTTATATTCAAATCAAACTTATACAGATAAAATATTCTTTCGTTCAAATTTGCCTCTGTAGTTTCCAGCCCTCCTCAGATGTCCAGGGTAATTCAGTCATAGTGCATAGAAGGCTTTTTCTTTACACAAGAAAGAAAGCATTGTTTTCTACAAATGAGTAGAAACTGCTGATAGATGAGGCCCGCGCATCTAGCTTTTATCCTGAGTTCCTGGGAGAGTGAAGGTGCTAAGAGATATTGCCCATCCTCCCCCCAGATATTGTTAAAGATCCCTCGGCCTCCCATGTGCTGGGAGGTGCGAGAGGATTTAAAGTCTTTCCGAGATCGATCCCTCGCATCACTGTGGTTTTCTGTTACAATGCAACACTCACTTTCCCAACATCTGTGACACAGTTTTTTTCCTTTCTCTAAGGTAATGAACACAGGTAACTTCTTTTAAGAAACAGGACGGTTAAGTGTAAGATAAATACCAGATTGTTTACGCTTAGCTCCAAGCAGTTCAGGTTAGTCACCTTCTGATGACTTCTTGTTTTTCTAAGAAAAGTTTAGCTCTATGTTTACTAAGACTAAAGAAATTCAGCTTTGGAGAAGAAGTGGACATTTCGGCAGCTATAACCTTTGCTGTTAGCAACTTCCTGTCCCGGGTCTGCCTATAGCAAAGGGTGCTGTAGATCAGTGTCTTCAGATGCTGCAGAAGAAGGAATGAATGAATCCCGTTGGCAGTAGGGGCTATCTGAAATGTGGTGTGAGCTCCACGAGGAGAGAGATTTCTGTCCCTTTGCTATTTGGTATTCTGTTCTAACTCTATTCTATTCTAACACCCAGAATACTGTTTGGTACCTAGTAGACCCTTAGAAAATATTTGTGGAATGAATGAATGAGAAAATGTGTAGAACGTGAGTTTGTTGGAGCTTGATATCCAGGGACCTCCTTGTGGCGAGGAAAGGTTCTCAGTGAGCTGTACTGATGTCTTCCAATTCCTTTTAGCCTATGACGAACTGGCCTCACCTTCTTCCAGGCTCAGCACCCAAGGGAGCAGAAAGAACTCTGCGTTCTAGGTTGCCAAACTCCACAGTTCTTCAAGAAGCCACAGTTGAGTATTGGGAGGGCTTGAATGTGGCAGCACCAGCCCTGCCGAGAAACACCGATTGGCAGAGGCACCACCTGAGGGGCCTCCTCTGGTGCCGGCCAGCCAGGGCTGGACGCCTTTCTCAGACTCCTCATGGGCACGCCAACATAATGTGATATTTGAATGCCATGGGCCTGGTTCACAAAGTATAAAACAGCAATCCACGCTTATATTTTAGAGTTTTTATTTTATCACAAAAAACCTGCAAGTATGTGAAGATAGGTTGGAATGTGTAAAGAAAGGCTAAGAAAGCAGATTTCTGATAAGACCAGCATGTGACTTGTCTAACAACTCTGAGTCACAGTCTGAAGGATGGGACGCTGACAGCTCCTCCTTTCTTACTTGTGACGGCTAGGATTTTATTTCCCCCTGTAATGGGTCATTTTGGAGCCAACCTTAAAATGAGAAAATACTTGGAAGAATTACCCATGATGGGGAGTGCACCTCCCTTGTTATCGGTGGGGTCCCCCCGCTGCTCACGGTGGGTGGAGATGACGCTCTGTCTTTGGACATAATCACTTTTGACAGACAGATCGTAATAATTCCTTTTTCGCCATGCAGTCATCTGAAAATCTGCCTAGTTGGTCATCCAAAGTGATGACATTTAAGATATAGTCGGTACACTGTTTATCTTAAAGAGACATTTTAAAATTAATTCCTCAGACCTGTGCAATATTTTATCTTTTCAGTTTAATAATACCCAAATGTGCTTTTGGTTGCTTTTGTGAAGCAAAAAACACATGTGCGTGGCTTCATAAATCAGTCATGTAGCTTTGAAAATAAAGTACATTTCAAGTATGTAGCAAAGGCCCTCAAAACACAATTATTAAAGCAACATGAGGAGTGGAGTTTGCTTCAGTTTTGGATTTTTAATAGACGTCACTGGTATGTAGTGAGGACAGAAATATGCTGTGGAAGTCTCTGGTGAAGAGCCAAGACTTTTTCTCTTGAATTAGTTTAGATCCTTTTGTTTCGGCTGGATGCTCAGCATGGAATATATGCATTCGTATTGTTGAGTAAAGTTGTTAGGAAATATAATCCCATAAACCTACCCCTTTGAGTCTTAAGGTGAACATGCTACCACATGAACTCAAAACTTCAAATAATGACTTTTTAGTAAATTTTCACATACTTCCTTTTTAAAAAAATATTTTATTTATTTATTTAGAGAGAGGAGAGGGGAGGGAGAAAGAGAGAGAGAGAAACATCAATGTGTGGTTGCCTCTTGCGTGCTCTCTACTGGGGACCTGACCCGCAACCCAGGCGTGTGCCCTGACTGGGAATCGAACTGGCGACCCTCTGGTTCACAGCCTGTGCTCAATCCACTAAGCTACTATAATGTGTATGTTCTTGAAAGCACACATGCACATACAAAGAGGACAGAGGACAGTTAGCCAACTAGTTAGAGAAACAGGCAAAACATAAAACTTTACAAATTCAGATCAAACTACACACAGTGTTTTTTTTTTTAAGAATTAAAATTTACATTACTTTAATAATGTATCTTCTCTGCCCAGAATGAAAACTCGTTAAAAACGCAAGGCCTCGGCCACTGAACTGGACACTCACTGACCATGGCTTTTCATGTTATGGATTTTGATGCATGCGTGCCGTGTCGAGTTATTCCTGTTCTTCCCCCTGCCCCTTTGTTCCTGCCACCCGTGACATGTATTTATGTAGATCTTATGTGACTTTTAGGGAACAGGCTAGTGCTTTAACGACACTATGGGACAAGGGGATGCAAAGTGTCCATCTTGGTGACGAGTTCTCTGTGGAAACCTGTCAGCTGCTTCCTTCTCAATTTTCCTGGAAAATGTTTACATTCAGTCACCAGCCGGTGAGCTACACCATTTCTTACCAAACACCTTGAACTCGTTATGTAAAGACCAGACAAAATAAGTGGACAATAAACAAAAGAATTTACAGTTTAGAGATTTCTGGATTCCTTGACCTGTGAGTGTATAGCCCCAGAGAAACTGGACAAAACAGGCCAAGAACCAGTTACGAACCAGTTACGAACCAGTAGAGATTCACTTTCTTTTCTTTTTCACTTGTTTTTTAATTTTTATTTTTTAACATTTTTTTTATTGTTACTTGATTGGTATGGGACTTGCCCAGGACCGCCTCCCCCACCTGAAAGCTGAGAATGCTTCTGTGTCACACGGTGCTGTCCTGATGTCCGCCAGAGCCAGGTCTTTGCCGACGGACAGAGCTGGGTGTGAAAGCCATTGTTCTGCAAGCTAACATTGAATGTGCCTCTGAGTGCGTCACTTAACCTCACACTGCAGCCTGGTTCCCCTCGCCGTAATAAGGGCAATGAAATCTCACTCTGAGACGTGATTTGTGGGAGCATCTGTCTTACAGTAGGCTCTTGACAGACCTACCCTCCTTCCTGCCTTTTCTCATCTAATTTAGGGGTTTTGGGGAGAGAGGGAAGGGGATGGTTTGTTTCAAATATGTCTCTTGCAAATAATTTACAGCTGAATTAAAAATCCGATCTAAATTTTTAGTTTTATATTCGTGATTTTAATCCTCTTATATTTTATATGATTTGTAGTTAAATTTATTTTCATCATGTGATTTTGTTTTATACTTTTCTAGTTTTTCTATGTTTCCCTTCCCCCCTTATTTCTCTTTCTTTTTTGACTCAATTTTGAGTTTAAAAATTCCTCTTTCCCTCTATATTGCTTTGAAATTATAAACACTTTTTCTATTGATTGCATGGTTGCTTTTAATTTTAAAATCCAAAATTAATCTGTGTTCTCTTCCCTAGCAACGCTCTATCCTAACTCTGATCAATCTCCTCCTGTCTTAAATAGAGTTTTATACATTATCTGGATTCCATCTTTTTTCCTCATATACTTACATCATTATTTTATATATGCAATGTTTGTTTATATGTACCCATGTCTTTATTTGCCATCCCTTCCTTCATCCCAGACTTTTTTTCCTAGAATTTTGCTTCTCACTGGTGTGTCTTCTTAGCAATTCCTTTAGTGAGGGTATGATGATATGCAACAGTTGTTTGCTTGCTCAGAGTGCGTTTATTTTGTCCTGATCACTAAATGATGGCTTGGCCGAGTAAGCCGCTTGAGATGGATAGTGTTTTCTTTCAGCAGTTTGAGGACAGTGTTTTGTTGTGTTCTGGATGCACTGTTGCTCTTGAAAAACATGTTTTTCCATATATCTGATGTTCCATTGTAGGTAAACTTTTTTCCTCTGGCTATTTTGAAGATCTTTCCTTTTCTTTGCTATTCTGCATTTTCCCTATGTGTCTAGATGTGGATTTCTTCCTTTATTTATTTAAAAAAAATCTATTCTGCTTGAGAATGTTTGGCTCCCCTTGTTTCATCTGTTTTCCCTTCTGGGTATTAACTCAGACATTTGGTAAACCTTAGCGTGTTGCTCTTTATGTGACTTAACCTCTCATATTTTACATTTCATGATGTCTTTGAGCTTCATTCTGGATAAGCTCTTTAGAAGTCTTTATGTCCTTATTTCTGTATAAATGTTTATCTGACTACTAAAGTTCTAACTTTAGTGATTATGTTTGTCATTTGAGAGGTTTTATTTGGGTCTTTTTCAAATTATCTTAATTTTTAAAAATAGCGCTTCATTTCATAGTCCTAGTCCATGATTTCATTTTCTTTCTTGAATAATTAAAAATACTTGTGTTATAGTCCATATTTCTAATACCTAAAGTCCTTGGTGGTTTAATTTTGTTGTTAACTGTTTCTGTTAACTCTTAAATATAGTTTTTTAACATTTTAGATTGAGTCCATGCTTAAATGCCTGGGCTTTAGGTGCAAGAATCTTGCAGCATTTATGCTAAGGGTTTATCCTTCCGCAGAGAATATGTATTTGTGTTTGTTGGGCATTCCAAGGTATAACCAGTTCAGGGCTATTTAAAATAGTTTCTTGTTGCGCTTCCTTGCATCTACTATCTAGTATCATTTTAAATTCAAACTTTGGAGCATGTCAATCCCATGGTAATTGTCATGGAAAAACACCCATTGATTTTTTCACCCTGAGTCCAGGCCAATAATGACATTTCTGTCATCTCTTTTTGTCAGGGGAGGGACATGTTGGTAAAATTCACTTTGTGGACCCTGGCTTTATCTGTACCTTAATTTTAACTCCTTCTCTGGGTTGACATCATGCACTGCCAGGCCCAGAGGTTGTTGCAAATGCCTGATCACAGATGCCTGCAGTGATTTAAAACTTAATTATATTATTTTTTCTAGCTCAATTATATAGTAAAACAATTTTAAATGTACTTTTAGTATTGTTATATGTTTCAAATGATGGGACTTTTTCAGGACACTTATTCTACTGCCGTATAGAAAATGAAACATGCAATATTCTCTTACTTAACACCCTCCTCCACCAGAGCCTCTTTCCAATCCATTCTCCACTCAATAGGCAACGTGAGGTTAAAAAACACAAGTATAATTGTCACACTTCCCTGGTAGAAATCCTTCAGTAGCTTCCTGTTGTGGGTTGAATTGTAGCCTTCCTGGTACCTGTGGCTCTGGTGTTATGTGGAAATAGGGTCTTTGCAGATGTAATCGAGGTAAAAGGAGACCCTCCTGGACGAGGGAGGGAGAAGACACGCGAGGAGAAGCCAGGGGATGGGAGGGGTTAGGTGGCCAGACCGAGGAATGCGGAGGATGGCTGACAACCACCGTAGTTTCCGCTCTTGAGCGCCGTGCAGGACCCAACCACGCCGCTCATCCGATTTCAGATGCTCGGTCTCCAGCACGGAGAGACAACACATTTCTGTTGTTTTAAGCCACCGGGTTTATGGGGCTTCGCTATGATCAACCTAGGAAATGACTACACTGGTGAATGGCAGGACTTGTCAAAACGAGTCCGGCAGGCCAGAGAGAATGGAAAATGAGGGTTTTCCGAGTCACCCGAGGCCTGAAACAAGCTGCACCACCTTGCAGAGCAAGCACCCTTCCTCTTGCAATCAGTGTAAAAGAAACGATCCTTAGCATGGCCAGTCACGCCTTCTTGATCTTTCCCACCTTGCTTTCCCAGGTTCGTGTGGCTTCTGCTGCGTTCACTGGCCTCGTTATGGCTCCTTGAGCAGGCCAAGCTCCTGTCTGACTCAGGGATTTTGTGCAAGCTGATCTTTCCGCCTGGGAAACTCTTTGGCCCGTGTTCTGCTTGGGTAGCTACTACTCATCCTTCTTGTCTGGTGAAATGTCACTCCTTGAGGACCTCTTCCGTAATACTCTCCCCCATCAGCCATCTGAATTAGCTCCCTTAGTTATATCTCCTAATGCAGTTTCCCCACTTCCTAGCATTTATCATGAACTGTGACGATCATACGTATATTATTTGTGTGATTTTTTTTTAATGTCCATCTTCCCCATTAGACTGTATGCTCCATCAGGCAGTAACCATATCTGTTTTACTCTTGATTTTTTTCTAGCTACCAGCACAGTGATGGGTGTGCTGTAAATATTATTGAAGGAATAAAAGCACATTTTGAGATATATTTAAAATGCCATATATTAGTGCAGTCAGTATTTTTCACTAGTTGCTTATGTTAGGCACTATTTAGTTGTTTAAACTACATTGATTCAATGTTCAAACTCAGTTCTCTGTACCAAGATAGCAGAAACACTGGAGATATTATAAAACATGCACTTTCTTAAACAAATTAATATACACTTGACATTTTATGCTTAATTACAAGTAGTATATAAGATCACCCAGGATTTTCTGGATGACAATTCTTAAAATTCTCTCAAGAATGTGGGTGTGAGGTCCACATGGCAGAATTCTGCACCCGCCTGGGGTTGGCAGAGGGTCAGCTTACCGATCCTTAGAGCAGGCTGTGAATTCCCCTTTTAAATGATGTGTAGCTCCTGCGTGTCTTCTTTGTACTTGTGTCCTGAGACAGTTAAGTTATGGAGAGCACAGTTCTGTACATCAAAATACATCACACCTAAGGGTTGTCCCCAAACCCAAGGGATTCTGAGAGGATGCGACCGAAGGAGCAACTCCTGTGTTCAGCCCCAGCCGCTCCGTTTAGGGACCAGCCACTCCAGCCGGGCTTAGGTGGGAAGTAAACTGGGAACAGTGTTGGAGAAGTGAAGCAATTACGTGGGATCACCGAATTTGAAAATTTCGCTTTGCTAAAATAACCCTTTGATTGATTCCTTTTAATGAATATTGTATATGGACTTAAACTTGGGGATATGAAGGTTTAACTGTGTTACATGTTTTCCAAATTCCGGGAACGTTATTAAGGTCTGAACTTGTATCGTGCAAAACTGATTCTTGCTTTTATTGTACAAACGACAGTGGTTTGTGTCATACCATGAACATGTGCTATTGAAAGACAAAAACAGGCGTTGATCTACCTTTAGCTGGTTTATGTCCAAAATTTACTAGTAGATGTGGCACCTGTGTATACGGCAGCAGGAAGTACTCATTCAGAAGAACCCTTTCCAGGTAGGCAGGTGTGATCGTGTTGTGTCTTTTTCTCTAGGGATGGCCTTTCTGATGCAGGGGTCAAGTGAGATTCAGGAACATGGAGTCCACGGTGGAGAGCCCAGAAGTGACCTTCTCACGCCTGGGTCCCTCCTGTGCCCTCCGTTCTTCCAAGTCACGTGTTCCTCACTGCAGGGCTGCGGGCCCCCGCTCACTTTGCTCTCAGCTGTGGCCTGGAATTCAAGGACGCAAACCCTCCCACAGCCGTTGTGATGCCGCCGCACAAAGGGGTGGGGGGGGCGTGTAGATGTGTGATTGCAGAGCAGGTCTCAGAGTCCTGTCGCTGCCCTGCTCTTCAGTTACACTAAAAAAAAATCAAGGAAATTGCAGCACACTCAGGGAAATTTCAGAGCCATCTCCTAATTATTGCTTTTTTTTGCATCCAAGAGAACAGGGCCCAAGAAGTTCAATGTGTGTGTCCCTCCTATTATCAGTCAAAATAGTCCATTAATAAAATTAGCTTGCTAAGAGGATTTTCCAAGATCATAAGACATTAAATTGATGAACTAATTGTACTAAAAGTTTATTTCAAAATTAAATTTTCAATAATTTTCTCTCAGGGGTAAGTTTTTTTAAAGTGCACTTTTAGAAATTGTAAAAGGTATATTAAAAACTTACGGATGCCACTTTTTATTTTCTCGGGCCTGAAAATAGATGGGACACTATCGTTGTCAGCCAAAACAGGCGAGAGCCACAGCACAGAGCTGTAGTTCAAGCGATTTGAAATTACCTGATTTTGAGCTCATGGAATAGGATGAGATTTGGAGGTTAAGAATACGTGAGGACATATTAACCTTTTCTCAGAGGTTGTATGGCAGATGAGAAGAGCTCTAGAGAGATTTCTGGCTCCAATGCAGTGCATTCAGACAAGTACCGCCTCCCAAGAAGGCATCTCAATGAATAGATTGGCCAGGAAATTAGGGTTGAAAATGAACAGTGTGGAAATGATGAGTTTGGAAAATGAATGTGTTCTCACTGAGATGTGAAGTGGAAGGAAAAGGAAAAGGGAATGTGATTTATGAAGGTTTTGTGATCTGGTGCTAAACCAGGTTACTAGTAACAGCAACTCAACCTCCAGATAGAGATGGTTGTATGATGATTTACGGACGGGGACCTGGGAGTGGATAGATGGTGCAGTTTGTACGGATTATAGAGTCATATTTCACCAGAATTTAGATCCTCAAAATAAACAAAGGTACCTGATATCATTTGTGTAGTAAATTGCTGCGCATTGATTACAAGTGATAAAATAAAAAGATGTTGAAAATGAACTTATGAGAAATATTAAAAAACTATAATTGCATGTGAAAGTAAAACTGGTTTATACAGCTCTGGATCTGGGTTCTATTTTGTTATGATTTGACAGGCAATTTAAACCACAAAATTGAAGGAGAATTTTGGATATAGCTCTAAAAAGAAATGAGTTTAAGGAGCCACAACTTTATTTTTAGTCTCAGAAGAAATCCAAACTTTTCGTACTTCATTGTTCCAATATTCCCTTTATTTGGCTAAAGATTTTGTTTGCAGGAGCCTATAGTGAACGAACAACATGGACTTAGTGTAAGAACTTAGCACTGGAGAACAGCTTTGATGAATTCTGGGAGATGGTATTTTTGACCCCAGATCTACCATCACGAACTCTTACAAGTTTGAAAAACCTACACTGGGAACTTTTTTTTTTTGGTACTAGTACGTTTTATTTGCATTTTTGCATAAGTATTAGCTATTTTTCCTGCCAGCATCCCCTCTCCCGGACACAAACAAAGGATGGGTTTCCATCACTTTTTCTCGGTGATTACCCCCCAAAGTTCCTAGACGTACGGGGCCGGAAGGTGGTTCTGCCCCAGACCCGATTGTCAGGTTGACTCCGCAGACATGTGACCTGCACGCTTGCACAGGACCGCATGTGTAGGAAGGCCTGCACTTGATTTAAAGGTTTGCTGTTGCGGTCTTGAAAATCTTGATAGTTTTTGAACAAGGGGCCCTGCATTATCATTTTGCTCCAGATCTCACAAATTATGTAGCCAGTCTTGCTGATAGGTATATAATAGCCGGCATTCGTTGCATTCTTACTATGTTCCAGGCATTGTTTTAAATTTCATCTATCTATCTATCTATCTATCTATCAGCTCATTTAATACTATTTATAACAACCCTCTGAGCGAGGTGTTCTTCTCCCTTCAGAGAAGTGATTGGAAGTGAGCACAAAGAGGTCAGACAGGCAAAAGCAGTAAGCGTGGAGCAGAGGTTCAGGCCAAATTGCCTGCTCCCAGCTAGGGTGGGTGCCCGGCCCGCTAACCTACTTCCTCTGCTCTGCTCGCTTACTCTCCTTGGCCTCACAGGAAGTTGTCACAGTCTGCTGTGCGTTCAAATGGGCCACACTTGTGCAACCCTGTGTAAGGTGTGCTTGCTGAGAATGCACGTAGCAAATGCAAACGTGTGACTTGAAGTTGAGTATAATTCCTTAATCTCATCTCAATTAACTAGCTGTTACCTTGCACAGGTTTCTGAGGGAATGAAAGGAAGAACGGAAGTGAGTGAGGGAAAGAGGTTTAAAAAAAAATGGTGAGAGCTTGGGCTCCAGATACGCAGAACCGGGGCAGCCAGCGTATGGGGAATGAGGAGGAGGAGCCGGGCAGGTTGGCGCATAAGGGGAAACATAAGGAAGTACAATCCATGTTGCCTATTTAGCAATTTGATTGTGGCTGATGCTGCAGACAGATGCATATGGTTTCGAACTGGTTTAGGGGGGCTGAGTGAGAACAACGTTTTTCTGATTTGCAGGTGGCAGGGTATATGAGTGCTGGGGGTGAGTGACTGGAGGCAGCTAATGGAGGCCAAATGTTGGGAAAGGCCATGAGACACTTTTGTGCAATGGGGGCGGGGCGCTGGGTTTGCAAGCTAAGAGGTTTCAGGCTTCCCGGGGAGGCCTTCTTGCTGCCTGCAGATCACACCATCTAGGATGTGGCTACCTAGTCAGCACTCAGTAACATGTCAACAACGAATGGATGCACCTAGCAACTGCTCATTGTTTAACCAGGGGTTTAATCAGGCTCCATATGGAGCCACTGTTTTTCTGACCCACTGCTTGGAGCTATCAATTTGTCATACTTTTCCACCCCGGCCCTTACCATAACTAGTGCACAGGGCAAGGCAGGGACCTTGAGCACTTGCGCATAGTTGGGGATTGCCTTCCTGGTGCCCAGCACCATGACCGGGACATGCTAGGGGCTTAAGTATCCTCTGAGCAAATGATTGAAAGTTGTTAATGTGGGCCAAAACGGGAAGTCTCCCTGTTAAGTCTCAGGTTCCATATTTTAGGACTATTTAGCCTCCTGGGCTAAATGTGGTGACCCAAGCTCGCTGCGTTTTGATCTGCTGATGCAGCGTGCTCATTACTGAGGGACTCAGATGCAGGCTCCTTGCTTTGGGTCAGCTACAGTGCTGAAGGCTGAGAAACTGCATGGACCAATTTGCTTTGAAAGGGGGGCAGCAAAGGGGAGGCTCTGAGGCGTCTACCTTCCAGATTATGTCCTCCTTGGAGGAGTATATATATTTTTCTTTAACACCATCAAATGGAGGACCCAAAGAACTGGCAGCTGCGTGATTGCAGTCCGCTGTGTTAGATGTCTGTGCCATGCCTGCAGTTTATGGTTCTGAGCTGGCCTCATAAAGTCCCTTGCAGCACTCCTCAGTCTATACTTTTAATAAGTCTGTCGTAGATGGCTGCCTTCTTTCTGGAGATGTTACCATCTTTCACTTCTTTTTACCAGGCCTGTATTTCTGAGGAGAGAGGTTAAGGACTATTGCTCATGTCCCCTCCGCTGATTTTCATAGCCGATTTCAGGGGCAGTCTATCGCTAGGACACCTAGTGATAGAGCATTTGGTGGGCCACCTTAAACATGCTATCATCTAGGATGGCGTGCTACTCATCCCTGGTGAAAACTGTTCTTTTAAATTTCTGGTATTGATCTAAAAGGCATGATATACTAAATAGAAGGAAGTAACAAAAATATTCTTAAACGAGAAGGGCTTTTGAATCCCATTTACACAAAAATCAAACCGCATGTCCTTTCATTTGTTTACACACCTGGACCGTGTGAAAATTCAGACTCCACGCTCCATGGGAACAGGGTCTCCAATCCCTGTGTTCACAGTGCGCGCCTCCTGCCCAGCGCCGTGCCCGGCCAGCCCTAGGAGCTCAGCATTTGTCCGCTGATGGCCCAGCATTCTGAAATCGTTTTTGTACTGGAAAGCTTTGATCTTGATTTTTGAAGATAACGAATATTTAAAATGGACCATTAAAACATTGATAAAATTATTAGCATCTACTTCCTGCTGCATGTGTTTGAAGGATGTGGTGTGTTCGTCCCCTGGACAGGAGCTGGGCTGCAGACAAAAGCAAGAGGACGGAAGTGAGAGGAAGAGAATTGCTGTCGCCCTTAGTTCTTCCCGTTTCCCTGTTGATCATGGGCCTAGCGAGGGGGCACTTTCAAGGGGAGTGTGTGGGATAACAGGGCACATACGACATAGGTGACCGACCTGTCTACTGTCCCGTTGTTTACCTTCTCTGCCTGAGCACCAGGGGAAAGCCTGTGGTCAGAAAGAGCATCTTAGGAACGTAACGTGCACGAAGGGTGTCCATCTGGTCCATGCCGGGTGTTCTCAGGTAATTCGTTTGGCAGATGGGAATGCTTTTGAAAAAAACAGAATCCTCAGCCCTAGGAAATCAATTTTCTCTTTCTATAAGAAACCTCACGAGGCTGTGTACTTACCTGCCTGTTATTCAGTGGGTATAATTCTTAATGTTTACCAAAGGTTTAACAGTGATCTGGTACAAAATAGCCCCGTGGTGTCTGGGTACCTGGGAGCAAAGCACCTGCAGCCTGTGTCCCTGCTTGCTGTGCTGGCATCTGCCGCCTCTGGAGGGAGCAGAGACTGTTGCAAGAAGTCCTTTGCTTCCTTAAGCATGCTAGAAAGGCAGACATCCTTAAGAGACTCCACAATTAGGGTGAGTTTAAAATTGTGTTCCAAGTTGTGTCTCTAACTCCTCGTTGCCCGTAAGCCACAGACTTTGAAATGAAACACATCTCACAAATCGGGCTTTCCCATCACTTCTTTCAGGAAGCAGCTGTCCTATTTCCTCTAACAAGGCAATCAGCCTGAAAATGCAATGCAAGCTCTCGGGGTGTATGATTAGTGAGGCTGCTGCAGAAACTGCCTAGGAGCAACGCCATGACCCCCCACCCCCAATCACACAGCCCCTTCGCTATGGTGGGGGGGGGGGTGGGTAGGCCAACTCTGCTGTTATATTTAGATGGAAGGAAAGAAACAGGTAGATCCAGTGTGAGAAATGTGGACTCTCAACATCAGCACCAGACTGCAGGGAACCATTTTAGAATCTGCAGGAATGTTGTATAGAAATATTTATTTCTGATTACCCAGAGCACATTCTAGAGTGAAATGATAGAAAGAACTCTATGCCTGGAAAGCAGACAGACTCATTGCTTGCGTCCATTGGAGTGGGGGAGGAATTCAGACCAGACTGCTTCTGAAAGGACAGGAAGCACAGGAAGGAGAAATGGCTCTGAGAGGACCTTGACTTTCCTTGGGCTCTGGGCTCTTTTCAGATTCAGAGGTCGTGCAGAGCCAGAAATTCTGCAGATGACATATGGCAGCTGGCTCTTCTCACTTGTGCCGCCGCAAACTCTGTTCACGGATAACCCAGGGTAGGAGATCTCTTGCGGCTATTATTGCCAGGGCGCTTTATCTGTGGTCAGTGGGGATGGCACGAACAAGTTGCACACTATCAGAATCATAACACTCAGTTAGCAAGGGCTTGCCGTGTGGCAGGTAATGTCTAAGTGCTGTAAAAAGAGGACATACTTCTTTCAGTGCTAACCTTTGCCGTATGCGGTAGATGTCGTCACTTTCATTTTAGGTGTGAAAAAGGGGAGGCTTGGGGAGGCTTAGGGAGGTTAAGTATCTGGTCCAGGATCAATCAGCTAGTAAGTGGCAGAGCCATGGTTCAAACTTAGGTCAGCCTCAGTCCAGAGCTTGTGCTTATTACCACGGCCTCTGAGATGAAAATAAAATGGGAAAGTACCACATAATACCTGTCCTGTGTAGTGGTTTCAATCTGAGGGAAAACGTTCCTTGATGGTGATAATTCTTCTTCCTGGCCCGCCACGACCCATTGAGAACTACTGGTATTACCCTTTACAAAGTTGTAAAGGGCTTTCGTTTTGTAAAGGTGCGTTTTTCTCATTCACAGATTGGGACCTTTGCAGCTTGTCTCTCCCTCACAGCTGTCTTCTTCCCTTTAATGAGGGAGTCCGTTACTAAAATGCAATGCAAATCCTATGGGAGTGGACTTAGAATAAGGTTGCCAGATTTAAAAAAGGGCAACTAGTTAAATTTGAATTTCAGGTTAACAACAAATAATTTTTAAATTATAAGTATGTGCCCCATATGGCATGAGATGTATTTGTACTAAAACATGATTTCTTGTTTTTAGAAATTCAAGTTTATCTAGGCTTCCTATATTTTTCTGTGCTATATTTGGGAGCCCTAAATCAAATCAGAGGGGTTGTGTATGAGCATAAGACTGGGGCATGATGTGGCATGCCTATTCCTCGGGAGCCAAGGGCAAACTCCAGTGGACTGAGCCAAAGAGAAATCTTGGGGCAAATAATACTGAGAGCATGAGTCTGTTTGCCTTGTCTATCTGGTCTTTCCATCAGCTCTTGCTGATCTCAATGTTTTCAGTCATTGGTATTTTGGGTAGCCTGAAAATGGTTAGAAACTTTATAGGGGTGTTTTTACCTTTATTGGGAGTTCAGTCAAAGCTCTACTGAGGCGGGATTGTCAATGCAAGCCTTGTTTTAATATTTTCATGTTTTACTTTTTATTTGAATGTACTGCAGGCCCTTTGAGGTCTGGCAAAAAGTCTTTCCATCAGCAGGAACATAAACTTGTTCAAATGAGATCAGCATTTCGGCTTTTGAAAGCTGTCACATGGAGAGCTAAGGTCGTCCTTTAATCTACCGATCCCACAGGTTGATTGGACATGGAAAACTCTATAGTTAATCTCTTGATAGCTTTGACTCTGATTCAGAAAGGCTTGGAACAGCAATACTTCAGCAATGCCTGGTTTTCTGCACGAAGGAAGCCTCTTTGGTAATATCATAGCAGGGACTGAGGGGGTGGCGGTGTGCGTCTGGAGGGGTGGAGGAAGTGGGGAGTGTGTTTCCTTCGTAGAGTGGCTTTGACCACAATGGCACTTGGCCCTGGAAATTTACATGAAGAATATTTTAGAAATATATCTGTCCAGTACTGCATATTTTAAGTAACAAATCAACCTGTAAAACCGCATTGCAGCAACATTTATTAAAAAATAGTTGCACGCAGTATAGTAGCAAACCATTAGTGAGATTTTGGAAATGAAAGAAATAAAGAAAAGCTTTATATTCTGACAGTATTTATACATTTTTAAGGTCCCGATTGCCATTACTTTCTGAGTTGCTGTCTCTCTGATGGATGACGTGTCCCAGATTTGGTTACTTTTCCCTACATGTTAATTTCAGATGTTTCTCACTGGGTGAATATGGATTGATAATATACAGGGAAGTAAAAACGCACAGGAGAATTTTAATGTATAATGGAAAGGGGTTCCAGTATCAGTGATCTGAGAGCTGAGTTCTTTTCCCCAGCTCTCTCTGTTTTATTTAACAACCCCAAGTATATTAAGACTTTGCTTCACTCAACGATTTCATGTTAATCATCTTTTGTTTTATAGCCTCTTATTTTCCTGCTGGAATCAATATCCCATCAACTTCTCTGACCATCTACTCGGTGATGTATGAGACGGGGCTAGTACAGGCCTGAATTTATACCCAAGCAATTTGCTTTAAATGTTTCCAGCATTTTATCCAAAACATTTCTTCCAGTTTACTCTCAGAGTTTTACTACTTGTTGCAAAGTTGCTTCCCTGCTTCTAGAGAAAGGGAGGAAGGGGCAAAATGGAAAATGCCTGTGCGGAGGATGTGGAAGTTGGACTTGAGAACACAAACGAGTGAAGTCCGAGAAAAGGAGGTCGGCGAACACGAGAAGCATTGGCTCGGTTTTCGCCCTGTGCGGCTGCAGCAGTGCAGACTGGACGCATTCATTTCCTCCTTGCCGGCCGAAGAGGGTGTTTTCCCAGAGAACATATTTTAAAGCAGTTCTGGATCCTGCTGGTGTATTCGGATTGCCTTGATTTTGGCAAGATGAGTAATCAGCTTGGCACCATGGTGATGATCTCAGAGCCCTTTCCGCCTCCCCACCTGACTTCATTCTGCGGGATGGCAGCCGTCCTAGATCATTCGAGTAAATGCAAGTTGCACACCCCGGGGGCTCTGGGTCTCAATGAAGATTGATTTAGAAATTAAAAGCGCATTATCCACCTCTAAAAACATTTTATCCAGGTTGCGACACCAGCATTTTTAATACAATAAGTGATTGTGACTCCACTTAATCTCACCACTAAATGGAACTGTGGGTGTCACTGGAAAGTGGGCAGTGAATTCTTCCTTGTTGTCTGTTAAGATATTTTATCTAACAGAAGGGTTTTAATGGCAATGATGGCACCCTGTACTTTTCCGTGATTATTATATTTATGTTAAGATATACTATTTTCTTTTTAAAGATTTTATTTAATTTTAGAGAGAGGGGAAAGGAAGGAGAAAGAGAGAGAGAGAAGCATCAATATGTGGTCCTGCACGCCCCCTAATAGGGACCTGGCCCACAACCCAGGCATATGCCCTGGCTGGGAATTGAACCAGCAACCCTTTGGTTTGCAGTTCCGTGCTCAGTCTACAGAACCACGCCAGCCAGGGCCATTTTCCTTTTAAATGGAATACTGTTCTTTCAACATAGTAGGGAGTCCGATTTCCATTGTCCATGTGGGGCAAATCTGTTTAATTTGCTTCAAGATGTCTTTTGCATTCTGTTTTGAGTGTGTAAGAACACATAGTGAAAAAGCAAACTCAGTATGTGCGTAAGTTCATTTTCTTGCTGGGATTGCTTACGTTTGGTCCTGTAAGGGAAGGTTCCAACATCAACTCATTTTAGAGGCCTGATCCTAAGAGGCTTTTGGTTTCAACCTCCTCCTTTGTAAAATGGGAGTAATAATCTTTGTCCTAATGTCCTTTCAGGGCTGCATGAGTACAATGTAAAGATGCTTTACAAATAAAAGTAGTACACAAAACCAGACTTTTTACACAGGGAGTGGACATACGAGGATTAAGCAAGACAGAGTACGCAGCAACATACATAATGTCCAGTCACGTGGTTGGAAATTATTATGGGAATACGTTAATGATACTTTTACTGATGTCGTCTAACTTCAAGCATATATACATATATTTTTTCTTTTCTTTTTCCTGTAACTCTTTTATAGGTGGCCTCTATGTAAGAAAATCTCTTTGTAGTTTTTATCCCTCCTCCACTCTGGAATTTTGAAATCATCTTTTACAGCTTGTCCTGTCTGGTGGTGACAAGTGGATGTTGCTTCAAGTAGCAGCGAGGACATCACATTTCTCTCTGTGTATCCGAGCGCTCTGGGTGGCCGGCGTGACCGTGGTGGGCTGGTTTCCACCCCCTGGAAGAGACGGTTGCTCCCTCCGAGAGGTCCCTGCCCCACTAATGCGATTCCGACCTCGCACGGAGCCGTGTCCTTGCAGGTCCATGCGGAGAATGGCTACCATCTGACTCTGTTCGCGGAGGGTTTCGTCCCTCACTAGTAAAACATGGGGGGGGCTAGCGCTATTTATGAGGCAACTGTTACTCAAAGGCAGCGCCCCGCATTTACAGGAAAACTCTTGTAAACATAAAGAAGTGATTTACTCCCAGTGGGAATAGATTTAACGCAGATCAGAAACATCTTTTCCTCCTTTTCTGCCTTATCGTTTGTATTTTTATAATAAAAGTTAAGCCCAGCTCTGAAGTATTACTAATGAGTGTTTTCTTTTTTTTTTTAAACTGGCAAAAAGTAGTTTCCATGTAATGAATGAGATTGTACCATTTACTAATGATATCTCTGCCTTTGAAGTATAGCTTTGTAACGGAAGGCAGGATTTATGTGATGGCCGTGATATTATGCCATCTAGTTTTTGACACACTAATTTATAAGGACCGGCAGATGAGAAGAACTTAGGGGAAAGTGAAGAATGGCACTTGGACAATTATAATGTCCAAGGGTGATCAATTCAGAGACCCGTTTTCAGGAAAGAATTTTGAAGAAATATGAGTATGTAAGTGTGAGAAAGTAGACCGTAACTCCTTTTTAGGGCTTGTGGATGCAGAATCTCAGGGCCACTAGGAAAATGAGGAGGCTTGGGAGGATTTGGGCTGGACCTGATTGCACTGGGAACTCACGAGGGAACCCCAGGAACTTGTGTTGGTGGACCGCCAGGTCTCAGCTGTGCCGTGTGGTGGCCATCCCCTGAGAGGGTCCCCAGTGTGCCCCCTTTCTCTGCATGTGCTTGCTGCTCTCACATCCAGAGGCAGAACACAGACCTCTTCTGCCCCTCCATTTGACCCCACACTGCCCCTGTGATGGCTTTGACCCATTGGCTGTGGTACAAACGTCCTTCTGGGACTTCTAAGCCCAGGCCACAAGGGGCTTCTGCTTCCTTCCTCTTGCAATGTTTGCTCTTGCGACCTTCACTCTTGGAAATATTGTGAAAAGCCCAAGTCGCATGGAGACAGCATGTGGAAAATAATCTGCATGCTCTGCCAGACGCCCCCAGGGAGCTCACAGCCAGTAGCTGTCTCCGCACCTGTCTGCCTGTAGGGGTGAGCCACTTTGGACATTCCAGCCCTCACCCCCCGGGGTCACTGCTATCACACAGAGCTGAAAAACCACCCGCTGAGCCCAGTGACAGGCAGAACCCTGAAGGGTGCTGCAGGGTTGCTCCTGCCCCAAGGGTGTCTTCTGCTAGTCCCAGGAGGGCCCTTGCAGGCTGGGGGTGGCCCTGAGTGTTAGAATACATCAAGTTGGATGCTGTCTCACTAGATAAGGATTCTGTTCATCCGCCATTCGCCGGCCTGCGGGAGCTGAATCTGCAGAGCGATTGAAGTGGGCTGGGATGGTGCCAGAGGGCTCTCGGTGCCCTGTTCTAAGTGAGAGGACTGTGGCTCTGAGAGAGGTGCTTTGCCAGCCCTCGGAGGCGGGCTTTGGCTGCAAAAGAGACAGGGGGTGAATGCTGACTGTTACCTGAAAAAGCCTCATGAGATTTTGTCACGGACTTCTAAGGGGACCTCAATCATTTAAGCAAGAACATAGTGCTTTCATGTTCTAGTCTACATGGCAAAGAAATGCAGGCCTTGTGCAAGAGCTATTTACACATGTATGCTTTGTGTTAGTTTTACATCTGTATGTTTTATCTTCTCCTGACATTATGTTTCAGCTTTATTTTTCTGATCAAATCAGGGTTCCTGGTTTTAGACGTAAATCTGTGATTTGTTCCTCAAATGCTGAATTTTCCCTTTAACTTTCTCATCTTGTTGGAGGTATGGGGGGGCGGAAATAAATGGCAATGAAAAAATACAATAAAATGAACTATTAAAAATGTATTTAAAAACATTGTGAAGTTTACCTTACTTTTTCATAGTCCAGTCTGGTGTTTTCATAAAGTGTAGGGCATAATAAAGCTACCAAGGTATACAACACATGTAAGGAAATGAGAGGAGTTTTAAAGACATTTTATTTGAAAACAGTTTTACAGAAATGTTATGAGGAATAAGAACAGTGACTGGGGCCCTTGCATTCCCTTCACCCAGATTAACCACTGTTAATATTTTGTTCCATTTGCTTTATTGTTTGATCTCGCTTTTTCCCTTTTTTCTGCATGCATATGTAATTTAAGTCATATTTTTTATTCTGTACTGCCTGAGAATAAATTGCATTCATCACGGCCTTAAAATCTTCAGTTCCTATTTCCACAGCGTGAGGACATTCTCTTTTTTCCTATTGTCTATACCGTTGGCCCTTGAATAACAACACTGGGGGTGGGGGGGCCAACCTTTCCTGCAGTAGAAAATTTGCATATAACTTTCGTCTCCCTATCATCTCTTAAATATGGCTCGGTTATCAACTTTACTATATTACATGTTGCTACAATAATTTTATCTCATCCACTCTCCATATTTTAATATTTTCAACCGACCCCGTAGTGCCTTTCGTAGTCCTTTTCCCCCCTGTAGTATGTGACCTACTTTAGGGACAGGTGGTCATGTCTCTTCTGTCTCCTTTAATCTGGGACATTCCCACAGCCTCTGTTTGCCCGTCATAACACGGACACTTTGAAGAATAGTCTCTTTTACAAAAGGTAATCTTTCTTATTGTGGGTTTGTCTGATGGCTTCTCATGGCTCCATTGAGGGGACGCATTTCAGGCCAGAAGTGGTTCGTGTTCTCTGGAAGTTCACGGTGCCATCTGCCCCTCAACTGGTGTTAATTTTGGTCACCTGGTCAAGGTGTTTTCCAGTTTATTCCCTATACTGTTCTTCTCCCCTTTGCAACTAAGAAGCTGTCTGGAGAGACCACGCCAATATACTACCGATCGTGAAAAATTTTCCTGAGATTTGGTATTTATTGATGAACTCCTGCCTGGACTAAAATTTACTACGATGGCTGCAAAATGATGGTTTTCTAGGTTCTCCACTCCCCTCCTGTTTACCAACCACCACTAAGCATTCTACTAGAAGCAAGAGCCCTCTTTCTTTCCCACTAATCCATTTATCTATTATTATTCCTTTGGATGCATGTGTTTTCAATGGCCTATGATCCATCATCGCCCTCACTCACTTTAGTGCTGAAATTATCCCACATTCGGGCCACAGGGACCTCCTGTATCATTGTGCTGCCCCCGTCATTTAAAAAAGCACTTTCTTTTTGGCATAACAGGTGTCCCAGGTTCATCCTGTCTCCACTCTACTGCAGCCCTGAAATCAGCTGTTTCTTCAAAGAACCCCGGGATTCCGAAGATCTGGGCAGGAGATCTGCTAGGAGGGCAATTTCAGGTAGGGTTAAACTGGATTTAGAATGCCTTTTACTCCAAATTGTATTTGAGATGGACAAGGTTCGAAAGAGAGACTCAATTAGTCATGGAAAATGCGGATCTACATTTTCTTCCCTTGAGTGGGACTGTATGTGACTTTTGACTCCATGACACACTTTTTGGCAGAGGGACCTCAGAGATCATGTCAGAGCCCTGGCAGGCGGCCTTTCCCACTGGACAACCCCCGCTCCCCGCTCCCCCCCCGCACCCCGCTCCCACGGCTGCGCCCACGCACGCTGCAAGCCCGAAGATTGGACCGCCATGCTTACTGCCCACGCTGTGCTCTGAGGCCCCGCAGAGAGGCTCATGTATATATTTTGAGTTTTCCTGGGTAGTTTTTTGGAGTATTCAGTTATGTGTGAAATAGATTTGGTCCCAAACCATTTGAATGCAGGAGAATTGACTATAATTGGTTCTGGAAGATATAATATGTTTCTCTAGGAGTTCATGATTTTGAAAAGGTGGTTTTTCTTCTGGGCCAGATAGACATGAATCATCAAACGGGCGCGAAGTGCGGTATCTCTGTTTCTGACCCTGGAATCCAGATGCAGGCTCTGGCTAGTGGTTCCAGGTTTCTGGTTAGTCTCACTGGATTAATGGTAATTACTAACATTTGGCTGGAGTCTTAACGCTTTCAGAGTACCTTCACGTGCACTTATCACATTAGATGGTGTCGCTGGTGGTAAATGACTTGTGTCTTCACCTACTGACCCACACAGCCTGGCACGGGGTTTTGTCACTTTCTAAGAATTTCTTCATGATGTTGATTCAGTTACTCAAAGCTGTCTTTGAATAAGACAAGAATGAATGAACAGACCGTGTCCTTTCCTGCTCTAGAAGACCCAAGTCCACTGTTTGTGGTTGTAGAAGATAAACTTCAGTAGGTATTGGGAGGTGTTCTTCCTCTAACTTGACCCTGTAACTGCTCTTTTTTTTGTGGTATGAAAATGAAGGCAGCCCTGGCTGGTGTGGCTCAGTGGATTGAGTGCTGGCCTGTGAACCAAAATGTTGCCAGTTCAATTCCCAGTCAGGTCATATGCCTGGGTGGCGGGCCGGGTCCCCGTTTGGGGACGCGTGGGAAGCAACCATGTATCTCTCACATGTGGGTGTTTCCTTCCCTCTCTTTCTCTTTCCCTCTCCCTCTCTTTAAAAAAAGTAAATAAATCAAATCTTTAAAAAATAAGTTTAAAAAGAAAAGAAAATGAAGGCAAATATTATTGTCCTGGCTAAAGATATAAATATCCACCAGCAGAGAAGAGGTTAAATGGCATATCTGAGGTCACTTTTAAGCAGTTAAGATTCTGGGTTCAGCTCGCTTTCAAATTTGCCAGTAAGGATTTCTTTGAATTCACAGACGTTCTGAACAAGCTAAATCTTACACGCTGGCCCGGACTTCCATAGGTCAGAGTTGGACGGAGCCACAGCAATCAAATCTGGTTTTAGAAGTACATTAGCACATGGTGTCCAAACTCGCATTTCATTCCTGTGAAAACCAGTGAGTGCCGTCAGAAAAATACTGTCAAGATTTACTGCTTCTTCCCGAGACCAAGGACTCAGCCGCAGGGACACCCAGCACCCTAAACCTGCTCAGAGCCGCTGCCTCTGAAACCCTACCCTGTAATTTGGTAAGTGTTTTTAAAAATGCAGCTAAATGGCTACCACATGCTGGAAAATTAGCAATCTGGGACTGCAACTTTGGCGTGTTGTTAAACTCACATATGGAAAAAATTAAATAGCATCCGCGGTGCCCTCCATGTGTTCAGCTGTATTAACTGAAATGCTTATAAAGTGTGACATTATTTAACTTTTATAAGGTCTGTCACGTCTAGTAAAACTTATTGCTGTTCTTTTGAAAGGTTTTATACAGGTGGCTTCTGAGCTCACATCAGTCTGGATGTCCTGTGATACACCTATGATTTGTTCCTGGGTAGAGCACCAGGCAATCAACAGGAGGAATCCAACCAGGGCAACTTAATACAGCAGAGAGCACAGGACCAGGCAAGGGGCAGGGCTGTGGCGGGCAGGGGGGCCCATCATAAACCTCTTCTCCGTAGAAAGGGTTTTATAGAACAAGCAGGGGGGAGTGTGTGCTGTACGCTGTTCTGACCAAATTTGACTCTGTAGAATCAATGGCTCCAAGTACCTTATGTTTCCAGAAATTGAAATGGTAGTGCCGCGTGACTTGCCCATTCTGTGTCTGTGAATATGCCTAGGCTGCTGAATAAATGTCAGAGTCCTATTGATGCCACGGATAAGAAGGATTCCTTAGGACATTTGTCCCCTTAACTCAGTTTACTCTGGCGCAGGAACGCATCTCCTGGGTTTAAGAGCTAGTTGATCCTTTTACTAGAGACTGACGAGTATGTTAGGTGTGCAGACCTCAGGTGTTCCTGGGAGCCTGGGACGTCATCTCTCTGTCCCAACAGGCGTGTTTCACAGCCCACGGGTCTCAGCATCTCACGGAGGGCTTGTTGAACACGAGAGGCCTGGGCTGCATTCTAGACCTAGTGCATTTGCATGCATACCAAACGCTCCAGATGATTCTTATCCATTCTAAGGTTGAAGATTGACAGGCCAAAGCCTTTTGATTAGAGAAAATCAAGGCTGACAAGTTTATCAGCTGTTTTGACTCGACACAGCTAATATATGCAGTTCGCACGGATGCATTGTCATCAGTGATCCCCGGGGTTTTCAGGTGCACAGATGTGACCGCCATAGAGCTGGCTTCCTGGTACGAGGCGAATTGTTAAGCTGTGTCGACGAACCTCCTGTAACGACGGTCCACGTGAGAATAAGTGCTTTCAACCCTGAGTCTCAGCCTGGCGCGCAGTGAACAGGGGAGCCATTCTGCTGAGTCGATACCCAGATGTTTCAAAATCTCCCCACAGTTGACACAGTCTCCTTACGCTTCCTACAGTCAGATCCCAGCCCTAAAGTCCTTTTGTGTTAAACTGTGGGCCAAAATAGTTGAACCTGCTCATATTTTTAATAGACCAAACTCCCAGATGGTTTAAAAGGTGGACACGGTTTTTATATAGAGCATGGCACAATGTATGGAAGCCAGTGCTTCCCCGTGAAGAACACGATAGAGCGCATCTGATGGTTTCCCGCCGTGAGACAGCGTCTGCTGGGCGAAGGCTCCAGAGGGCTGTTAAAGGATCTTGCGTCACCAAAAACACTGGGGCAGTCACACCTGAGACAAGCCGGAAAGGGTCACCAGCTGGGTCTAACGAAAAACAAGTGAGGCACTTTCAAGAAGAAGTTGGAGTTTCTCAGGCACAATTATCCCTCCCCTCCCCTTGCCCCCTCCAACCCCCATCCCGCTGCTCTCAGGGATAATGTCATCGTGGCTCTGCGACCGTATATCTCTGGCTCCCTGGGTCTAGATTTGTTCACGGAGCAGCGCACTGCTCCAGGCAGCTGCCCCACGATCCAATGCTCAAAGAGCTGCTGAAAATGGAATGATCTCTAAGTATCAGTGCTTTTCAAATAAGTGCATTTTCTTCCAGCTCCAAATTTTGGGCTGTACACTGTCACTCGGGAGCTGGCACGATGGTGTGTGATGAGACCCCCCTCCCCCCCCGCTGTTACTTGTCCTGCATCTCCATAGGGCTTCTTCCCGAAGCAGCAGCAAGCGCCCATGAATGGTATGCTTCCACCCTGTAAATGCCTCTCTTGTGTTACTGTCCGAAATAGTCCTTCCTCTCGGGAGGTCTGTGAGGAGAGACCGCTGAGTTTTCACGTCGAACTGACTGCCTGGGAGCTTTAGCAGAGTCATCGGCGCTGGGAGGCGACCCTTTTCTTCCAGCGACGGTCCAGGCTGAGTGTTGTAGGACAACGATGTGGTTCGCTGTGTTTTGCCGCTGTTGACAAAAAAAAATGAGCCGTTGCCCACCAGCAGCCAGGAGTCAACCGTTCTCAAAGAGATTAGTAAAATGCACGATGCTTTTTTGTATGGATATTTCTGGTGGAGAGCACAGATGGCTAGCCCTTGGGCTTTGGAGTCCACTGCACTTGGCAATGAAATCTGTGGCTCCGGTTGCCAGGAGTAGTAGAGCCAGCCATCCAGTTGAGTGTGACAGTCTGTCCTCGATGGCTTTGAGTCAGTAAAGGGGAGACGCTGGGTGTTTGGCCCACTTGGAACGGGCTGCGGCTTCCTTCCCTGCAGCAGGCGTCTGCGTGAGGGGGCTGTGCTTTCACTGGCTGGGGCAGTGCGTACGCATGAAGCAGAGGGGAGCCCCTGTATTGAAGGAGTGCTCCCCACGTTAGGGCTGCCTCGGCCTGGATAGGACCCCGAGGGGAGTCTCCCTGCCCTCTGGCTCCAGGACGGGCTGACGAGGGGTGCTCGTCTGCTTCCGGAAACCCTCAGTTCACAGCCCAGAGCTGCACGGACCATTCACAGTTGGTGACACGTGCATGGGAGGAAAGTCAGAACACACAGGCCTGCTCCTCCACCAGTTTGGAGAACACCAATTGGGAGAATAACAAAGTATTTCAGAAGTTATCTTGCCTGACAAGATTCGGGTTGATCCTTTGTTGACTAAGCAGTACAGTCAAAGTCGTTGATATGCAAAGTGTATGTGGTTGTATCTATCTATCTATCTACGTATAATATTTATGCATGTAAATACATGCTATGGACGCATATGTGAACTGAGGAAGCATACATATGTTTGCTTGCCAATCTGCTGATGTAGGTTCAAAGTCTTTTCTTTAGTTGTTGGTTGCCTGACTGGAATCCCGATTATCTTTCTTCTGGGAAACTCTCCCATAGGCAGTTTTCAGTTCTTTCAAAGGGAGTGAGAACGTAAAGATACTTGCAGAGAAATCTGAAGGCAGAACGCAGTGGAGTTGTTTCTGTTTTGGTAACTTTGGAAAGGGTGACTGCCTCCTTCTTGTTGAGCTATTCCATGAAAGTCACCTCAGTTTCTTTTTTCAGAAACAACAATTCTCTTTTTGCACTCTTTATCAATTTCAACAATCATTTCTTAATTTAGGTGGTTATAACTGCACCTGCCAGAAAGGGTTTGGTACAAACTCAGCTGAGCCATGGTGACCAAGCCGCCCCCGGCGCATGAGGGAGAGGGAGCAGGCTCACCAGCGCGTCCTGTAGCCCCCAGTGGCTCTGCTCAGCGTGTCGTGCAGAGGACACGGAGAGCATGGGTTAATGGAGGGAGCTGGGTGAAGACGAAGAGGTCCTGGTGTATGTATTTGAGAGAAGGAAGCTGGTGTCTCTCGCCCATCTCTGTGATCCGAACCCCAGCCTAGGAAAGTGGTGGGCCGAGAAAAGGCAGATTGAGTCCCTGGGCTGTGATTTGTGGCTTTTCTGTGACTTCTCTGTCTTCAAGGGCCCCTGTTAGGAATACATAGAAATTGCTCTAATTGTCACTTACTTGGAACTGTAGGTCCTGAATGTATACGAGCTGCTGCAACTTCCCTGATAGACAGACACTCAGCCAGGTTGGTGAGTATGAGAGTGAGGACTGGCCCAGGCCGCCATCCTGGACCTCGCCCGGTCTGGGCCTTACTGGGAGCCTGGCCTACAGTTTGCTGTTGCCTCTCTGTACATGACAACTCTGAGGACTTGACAGCCACATTAGAAAAGGATGTTAGTTGAAAAACAGAGCCGAAGCACATCTGGTTTGGGTAAAGTCCGGCCTTTGCACCCAATTTGACAGCTAAGCCGACTGAAGCACCACAAGGTCATGACTCATCTAGGGTCAGCTCGTCGGTCAATAGCTCAGGTGCTCTGTGATCCCAAACTCTCGTAACTTTCAGCCCTGTATTCTGACTATTAAGCCACGTGGCCTGCTACAGAATAGGCCCCCAAACTGCCCAGTGCGCATGGAGAGAAATCCTTCCTGACCCAGCTGACTCTGAGTTCCCCCAGGACTTTCTGACAATGCAATGCTCCTGGAGACCACTCCTGCAGCATAAGCGCATTAACCCGAGTGCTGTGAGGATTTCCCTACATGACAGAGTTCTGAGATTTTGTTATGAGGTCACTTCCTAGGAAGGCAGGGATTTAAAAGCCGCCACACAGGCAATGAAGCAAGCGACATGTGGCTTTGCTTTCCGTCTGTCACTTTAAGCCATGAAGGATTTATACGGGTAGGTTTTCTAGTGCAGCTGATGTGGCTTTTTCGTTTGTTTATAGGTTTTGGCTTCACCTGGAAAACATCCTCTCTGGACGCCGGAGTGTGCTTCCTCCCTGAACGGTGAGCTACTAACTCCTAACACTCCCTGCTTCCAGTCATGAGGTTTTCAAAACCAATCGCGTACACCAGGGGGCTATTCACATTTAAGGGTGCCTTCGGAAGGCCAAATTTTTCCTCAGTTTTTTTTTTATGCTGCCTTCATCCCATTAACTACTATCAGCTCGGATAGAAACCATGCCTTCTCTATAAAGCCTTTTGGCTCCTTAAGAAAGTATTCAGATCACTTAGGTAAACCCCGCTGAGACAGAGTTTGTGGATGGTGGCTGCATATTCTCCCCAAAGCATTAGTCAAACCGGTGTCTTAGCTCCGTCCAGGTTGGCTGATGGCTCTTGGCCTGGCCCTCCACGGTGACACTCAATACGGGGCATCTTCAGGAATGTCATGGAGCTGTTAGGGACATTCTGTTGGCTTTTAAAAGACCCAGGTAATTTGTTAATTTTTCCAGCAACAATTACTGAAGCTTTTGTAAAAGCAGACCCACTCCTGCACACCTCCCAACTCGGAACACCCTCCTCGGAAACAAGTTGGGCCGAGTTCATGTAACAAAAGGCCGCCTACACCAAACTCTTGCCCTGTGTTTTCCTAATCCACATGTGTTCGCCAAATCTGTGTAATTTGGTCCTTTGTTTCTGCAGAACACGCTGCCAGCCGTGTGCGGCCAGGAATCCGCAGCCCCGGCGGGGCAGGCACAGAGCCCAGGCCTCTGCAGAGAGTGCGGGAAGCCAGGCAGCCGCGGGCGGGGGCGGGGCGGCCACCCTGACCCCTGACCTCAGGACCGCAGCTCAGCCACGTCCTTGCTGGGGTGCAGTGCTTCTCCCAGGGTGATTCGGAGAAAAGTCCGGATGTCACAGATGGCCTCCTCTTCCCAGTCTGACACAGGATTCCTCGTGGAGGCTGCGTGGAGCCGCGATGCGACTGACATCGTCTCTGTCACCTTCCTCTGTCACCGCGCCACTCCGAGGCTTTGGAAATCCACCTCAGTTTCTCTTTCCGTCTTGTCCCTCGGGTTTTTCTGGGAAAACGTGGCATAGGCTGAAATGATAAAAGTCAAATCTAAGTTTTTCATACAAGTAGTATAAGAGGGCATTACACCCATTTTAATAAGAAATACCACATTTACTTCTTCCTCCCTCCCTCCCATCCTTCATTCTTTCCTTAAGAAACATGGAGTATCTTTTATGTGCAAACATAGACAGTGGGAAATAAGACGTTAAGTGTCTTATTTTATGTTGCACAGTATAAATCTTTCAACCGTGTATATAAATTGAACAGAGCAACTCAGTCATTAGCAATAACTGTATTTAATTAAGTACTGAATCAAATTATATAATAAAAAATGTTTTCAATTTCTATCAGCCATAGATTATTTTGATTATAATGAATAAGGTAGTAAAACAACATTTGCAAAATTAGTCCAACTTAATCTTGAAAATGTATTTATTGAATTGGAAAACGATTATGGGATTCAGAAGGACTTACTTGGAGAGTTTTAAGGGGAAAATACCACTTAGGATTTTCCTGATGGCAGGGTATTATTTGTTTATTGTAGAAAAAAGTGAGGAAGCAAATGAAAAGCTTGCATAACTCCATTGCCCAGAGACAGCTAACACCATGGATATTTTGATATATTTCTTCTGGCCTTCGTGTTTGTGTGTGTGCACATATAAAATAAATACTATTAGATATAGTTATATAAAACAAAGTTGAGATCACTGTTTTATTGCTTTTAAACTTGCTTTTAAAATGTAATATATCCAGAGGCATAATAAATGCCTTGGTTAATAAAGTGTTTTGTAAAATATTATTTGTATAAAGGACTGCAGAATATTATACTATATGAATATGTACAAATTGGACATTAAGGTCATTTAACAATTTGAACCAGTATAAGTAACTCCTGATTGAGTTTTACATAACCTTTGTGAATATCTTTGATCATTTCCAGGATAAATTCCTAGAAGAAAAATTAATTTCTGGAGTTACTGAGCCAAAAGGGATGATTATTGTTTAAGGCTCCTAATTCCTCTCTGCTGTGTTTCAATTAACAATGGGTAAGAATGATTGCATCCTACATGTTTTTAAACTTTTATATCAAATTGTAAAATTATTGTTTTTGTGGGAATAAGCAGAAACTGCATTCGGGTTGTGAGAATGTCAATAAATATGTTCTGAGAGGACACATGTTGAAATGTTTTCAGTTAAATTCACATAAGTATTGTTCACTTTATCAGTTGCAGTGCATGGTTACATAAGCTGATCAGACCAGCCTTGGGTCATAGAGATAGACTTTGAAAGCCTTAAAGGTTATGGAAACCTTCCATCTTCTGCCAGAATGGGCCTCTCTCCCATAATGCTTCTTAGAGAGGGCTATTTCGTTTCTGTTCAAACACTTCCAGGGACCACAGGTTCACAGTTTCACCAGGTAATCCTCAAACGTAGTCTTCGTTTATGTAGCTCGGGCGTGTGTGTGCTCATTTGCCTTTGGGTCCTCTCAGGCAATCCAAACAGACTTCATAGCCAATACAGCACGACTGCTGATTTGCATTTAGCATTAATTGTGTGTGATACATATCATCATCCCATAGCTTAAAATTCACAGTTAACTAGGGACCATCCTAAAACATTCCAGCAGAACAATGGCACTGGAGAGAGGCCGTGTTCCAGTTACCTAATTACGGTGTTACACATGGCCATGTTGAGCTCGGTGCCTCTAGCTCCTACAATGATGAATCTGCTGTTAAGGAGAATGCCTTCCCGGACCATATGCATTCCCTGCAATATAATCCTGCAGCACGGCCACCGGGGACTGAATCTTGAAAAGCTTCCTGTTATGTAGATTTCTTGGAAGAAAGAGTGTATTTGTGGGGTTAGCAAACATAACAACATCTTGTTTATTATTTAATGTTACCATGATAATAGGAACATTTATATAGTATCTTTATTTACAAATTACTGTAGAAACATTATGATCTTTTTTGAATTCCCAAATAGTCCTGTGTGGTAAGTTTTTTGTTGTTATTATTATTATTGGGTGTAACTACATTTTCTCCACTTTATGGATGAAGACGTCCAATGTCTTGCCAAAACTCACACAGCTAGTTCCCTTGAACTGAAATCAGTACTGAAGTTCAAGAGCAGGACATCTGACTCTACATCTTGTGCTCTATCCACCTCCTACTTCGCTGTACCTAGATGGTCATGGTTTCTTGATGCTTCCTGATTTTGTATGATTTGACTCTGATGCAAACACCCAAGAGTCCTATATGGGTCTTAGGATTTCTTTAATTTAAGACTTGTATTCAGCCCTGGCTGGCGTAGCTCAGTGGATTGAGCGTGGGCTGAGAACCAAAGTGTCACAGTCAGGGTACATGCCTGGCTTGCAGGCCATGACCCCCCAGCAACCACACATTGATGTTTCTCTCTCTCTTTCTCCCTCCCTTCCCTCTCTAAAAATAAATAAATAAAATATTAGAAAAAAAAGACTTGTATTCAAACCACCCTGTGAACTTGTGTCAAATAGTCTTTTCTTTTTTTTAAGACCAGAAGTCTGCATTTGTGTGCCATATCCCCATGGGCCAAACCACTTTTTTTCAGGTTTGTACAAATTTTATCAGCAGGAGAGAATAAAGGTCAAATGCATTCCTTGCTTGGTTTGATTGCCTGTCACATTTATCAGGGAGGAAGTCTAAAAACTCGGGAGACCTGTGACTGGCAAGTGGCAAGTGTGCGCTGGTAACTGGGCACCCCCACTGCTGCGGAAGAAAGAGGGGGGTCATGGGAGAGGCCAAGATGTCTCCTTTTGTGTCTGATTCATAGTTATCCATATACACCTGCTTCACACCCATAAACATTGGCATCTAGAGGCAGGAAGAAAGCGGAAACATAGACCGCTTGAGTCAGGACTGGTCTCGGGCTCCTTCAGCAGGAGAGCCAGAGTGCAGCTGAAGGTCAGGTTGGAGGTCAGAATCAAGACTTCCATTAGTCCATGAGTCAGAATTTTATTTCAACCCGACTCTTCATGCCAGCACCCTAGGGTGCAGTAAAGAGAGTTCTAGTCAAAACAGCACAGTGAGATATCATCTGAAAAGGAACAGGTTTGTAGGTTAGCTTTCAAAACACACAGGTGTTTTGTTATTTTAAGAATAAAGTTCTCCAACTGACAAGCTCTTCCCCACAGAACTTCAAGCAGCCCCATAGTAAGACACTTGAAGGTCACAAAAATAGCAGGGAAATAGGTCTTCAAAGTGTTTCCAGTTAGAAGCAGCGCAGGGCAGAGAGCACGCTGCCTCTCCGAGACACCGGTCGCACGCTCTTTTCCGCACGGGTGAACCGAGGCAGCTCCATCTCTCCATTCAGATAATCCGTAAATATCTGAGGGCCAGCTGGGTCAAGAACATTATTACCACTTGTACCTTACCTCGTCTTTTACTGTCACCGTGGAAAAGAAGAGTTGGAAGGGAAAGAGAAATTGTGAATTGAAACAGAAATACATCCAGTGATTGCATTCAGCTATTGGCACAAGGCCGGTTTTCTCTAGCCCACTGCCTCCCGGAGAATGTTCAGCTCGGTTTTCGTTGTGGAAATTTAAGTCCCTAATTCAAAAAATAAAGAGTAATTAGAGATTTATGTATTTATGTATGTATGTGTGTGTGTGTGTATTTATTTGTTAGCTTATAAACAACAACATTGATTTCTCATGGCTCCGGAGGCTGGAAGTTCAAGACCATGGTGCCGGCAGGTCCGCTTCCTGTTGTGTAACTGGTGCCTTCTCCCTGCATCCTCACGTGGTGGGAGGGAGGAAGGAATTAGGGATGGAGGGCTTGTCTTTCCTCAGTCGAGCCCATGCTACCCTTAGTTTCTGAAGGCAGAGAGCTCGGAGCAGCTGGAGTCACGTGGGTCAGTGGAAATTGCCTACAATGAGGGTATTCTTATTTTTTTTGAAGGTTGAAAATCCCTGCAGTAGAGCAAAGAGAGAAAGAAGAGACTCGAAGAGTCAGTCTGTCCATCGTGAGGAAGGTGGCGGGCAGGAGGTCACATTCAGGTTGGCAGAGGACCTTGTGGGCCAAGGAGCGGTGGTAAGGATAAAGGCACAGAGGCCTGAAAATGAGGGACATCTTTGGGGGAATAACAAATGGCTTGGGTATTTGGGATCTGGAAAAATGCAAGAATATGAGGCCCCAAATGCATGTATATATTAAGATAACATTGGCTGAAGGAAAAACTGGGACAGGATTAGAAGGACTTGGAATGCCATGTTGAAGTTTCAACTTTGCACAGGAGATGAGATCTGTGTTTTAGAAAGATAACTTTGGCAGTAGTGTGGAGAAAAACCCGAAATTCCATGACAGCCCAGTTTAGTTTAGGAGGATATTGTCCAACCTTTCTTCCCAACTAAGCAAGCGACCGAGGTATGGTCTACACAAAGGGCCTCAGAGCCAGGCAAGGTGGGGGGGGGGGGGTTGTGTGTCCCTAGCTCTGAGGCCGAGACAGTGGTGTGCTGGTAAACTAGCTCTCTGGAAAAACAAACAAAAAAATTGTGATTTGCATCCTTTGCTGAATTGCATGGCCACCTTCAAGCTGCCAACATCTCAGTACTGAGCAGAGTTTGGAAGAGCCTAGCACAGTCTGCTGTCCTCAGCCAGGGTTGGCCAGCTCCAGCACGGGCCTCAGGGCGGTGGGGGGGGGGGGGCGGCATGCAGGGGGAGGGCCTTCCTGGGAGGGGAAAGGAAGCTGGTGTGAGTGTCTTCATCTGGTCCGGCTGCTGTAGCAAAATGCGATAGACTGAAGGGCTTACACAATATCTATTTTTTTTTTTCAGAATTCTGGAGGCTGGGAAGTCCAAGATCAAGGTACCAGCAGACCCAATGCCTGGTGAGGGCCCCCTTTCTGGTCCATTGGGTGCTGTCTTCTCCTATATCTTCCTATTGCAGAAGGGGTGATAAAGGCACTAATCCCATCTGAGGACTCCACCCTCATGACCTATCACCTCCCAAAGGCCCCACCTCCCAACCATCACTCTGGGGGTTACTTAGGATTTCAATATATGACTTTTGGGGAGTCACAAACATTTAGTTCATTGCAATGAGATGATAGGAAATGGGTCGAAACTGTTCTTTTTACGGAGCAAGTCAAAGACCTCCTCTGCACCAGGAGTAGCTGAGGCCATCAGGCGCCTGACAGCACAGGGGGACCTGGGCCAGGGAGCAGGAGGATGGCGTCCTGGTCCTGGTGGCCTGGAGAGGAGGTGGCATGAGGGACAAGCTGTGCCTTGGAGGAGGGTTCCCGGTGAGCAGGGATGCCAGTAAGCAGGAGCAGGCAGCTTTGCCTTGGGGGTATTTGCAGCTGCTGTTCTGACAGGGAACAGAGCTGCCATGGGCCAGGGGTGGGGGAGCGGCGGCTCCTGGGAGTGGTTCAGATCTGGGGCTAAGCCCTGGGGTCCTCCCGCTGGCACCGGCGTGCTGAGATGCTGATCCCCTTAGGCTCCCAGAGTGAGTTTTTGAACACTTGCACTTTCTTTCTGCCACATACTTCTGAGACAGGAAGAGCTACCAGTTCGAGGTTGGGGTAAGGGAAGAAAAACAGTCATAAAGGTTAACACTGAGCCCACCTTATCTCACACTGTTCATAAAGCTTGACACGGGTAGACTCTTTCACCGGCACTCATTGTCCAGATGAGGAGATTAAAGCCCAAGGAGGTGAAGGGACTTGTTAAAGACACGCAGCTGGTGGGGGCGCAGCCATGGAGTGGGGGGTCTGACTCCGGAGCCCCCGTCCCACAGGAAACCCGCTCTGCTCTGCTGGGAAAGGGAAAATGTGCAGGTGACGCAATGTGGGCATCTCACAATGTTGTCCCCCTGCCTGAACTAGCTCAGCTGAAGCCTGGCACGTGACGGATGTACAAAAAATATTTTTTGAATAAATACAAATGATAAACCTCTCTCACATCACTTAATTTTTCCAAAAGGAGTGTTTAATAATGTTATATTTCTGTCCTGCTCCTTTGAGTATTTCGGAATGAAGATGACCTTTGACTAGTGCATTGTATTTTCCCAAACAACAATTTGAGATACACCAGAAAGGACAGTTCTTCATCTCTGAAACATTGTGTTAAATCTTTTGATCCTGGGCCATAACGCTCTTCTGTATCGATAGATTTAATTACTTCAATTATTCATTTACGACACTGCTTCTCTCTGGACATACTTTGCTATGAATCACTTCCGAGGCAGGCCTGGCTGCGGCTCCCGCGCCGCCGCGCGACCGTCTGCGGTCCAGGAGTCGGCCTGCATCGCTGGGCAGAGCCTGTGTGTCCTGCCCAGAACGTGGTCTCTGGGATCTGTCTTTACCTTCCTCTGAGCTTATATCAGAAAAAGTCTGCTTTTCGGGAGAAGTCAGAAATGCATTGTTCCGTCTCTGTGACGAGGGGCAGCTCTCCCACTAAAGGAGGAACTCTGCCTTTTCAAAGGCTGAGCAGGCTGGCATGAGAAAGGGAATTCCAGCCGCTTCTTTCGGGGTGCTGAGAAAATGACCCAGCCTCAGAACGCTGTCTGGCAGCGGGCCCACCACATTTTCAGCTGATGGTGAGCTGGAAGGCTTTCATCGTGTCAGGGGCTTTGCTGTTCCAGTATCGCGTCCTGACTCGGGAAGCAGGGGAGGGTGCACGGGCTGCCCCCGTGAGCCTGGGTCCGGCCAGTTGTGTCAGAAGCAAAGATGTCCCCATGCTGGCTGACATATTCGCAGTAAAAAACTGAACAGGAATTTAAAACTACGTTTGCTCATGATTTTTAGATATACTGGCTTCTAATTTTGTTTTCTTTTGTATCTAGAAAATACATCCTGAAGATATGGAGAGACCTTTAGGTAAAAGAGAACTTGAGAAAGTCATTAAGGTCCTGTGTTAATTTTTTTTCCTCCAATGGCTTGACACACGAGGAATTGATATGGATCCTCTCTGGGACTGGGCGACTTTCCAGGGCCACTGCCAACCGACCGTGCGATCTTGGACGGGACCACCGTGTTCCTGGACGAAGAGAAGGAAAACCTAAAGGGTTGTGTGCAGAGGGGTTCACAGCTCCCCCTGCAGGTGACACACAGCATTTCCACTTCCTCGGCTGTAAGTTTTCATGTGGCCCTGCGTAGCTGTTGTGTTTATTTCTCCTTTATTTCTGAAATGGAGCATTGGGCTGAGAGTTGTTTTTTTCTTTCATCCGGTTCAGGATATCACCTGATTGTATTCTGTGTTTTGTGTTTTCTGATGAGAAGTCTACTGTAATCTTTCCTTCCTGTAGAGAACTACAAAGGGTCTTCTGGGATTTTAGTCAACAGGCAAGAGACTCCTGAGTGATAAACAGAGGTCGTTACCAGTTACGGCCCAGAAATCACGAGCACCAGCATATTTGAGCATGTTGCCCTTGCCCCCCCAAGCCCTACAAGGTCGATGCAAATGGTCCCGGATGGACTGCATTATAGAAGAGGGACCCTGAGCTTCGGGGACCCACCTCTTTTATAATGGGCAGTAAGCACACCTGCCCTTTGTTCTGGAGAGAGAGGCACGGTGTCTTATAAAACTATTCTCTTTGGAGAGAATATCATTTCTATTTTATAAGGCAGTTTTATGCACACACATCCTTGTCTAGGTAATCTGGAATTCTTCAATCGGCCTCACTTTGCAAGATGTTCAGAAATCTGAGAGAACTGTGTAGACTTGTGTCCCAGTGGAACTGTATCTCTCCCTTTCTTTTTCTGGGTTTCGTCAGGATTTCCTATTTGTGTTGTGTTTTCAGCTGAGTACGAGTTTCTTAGGTTTGTGTGTGTTCATGCATGCATGTGTGTGTGTGTTGTTATTTTTTCCTCCTTGTGTTCGCTGAACCACTTGGATCTGAGGTCTGGTGGTCTGTCATGGACTTTGTAAGACTCCTGGTTATATGTCTGTGAGTATTTCTTTCATCCTTTTTACTCTCTTTTTCTCCTGGGATTCCAATGGCACATTATACTAGACCATTTGAGATTATCTCGCTGTTTCTCTGTGTTTGGCTTTTTAGGTTCCACAGGTAAGTGATATTTATTCAGTATTTGTCTTTCTCTGGATGACTCACTTCACTTAGCACAGTGCCCTCAAGGTGCATTGACATTTCACAACACAACACACACACACACACACAAGAGATGGAGTTTGGTCCCACGGCGTCATAAGCAATTTTTTTCACTGTCTAGAGATACTGATGTAAATGCCTTTATATACAGTGGCACATGTAAACTGCCTTTGGGCCTGTCCAAGGTTGAATTATGTTACTCCCAATAATTCATCTGTTAACATCTTAACCTGTAGCACCTCAGAATGTGACCGTGACCGTGTTTGAAGGCAGGGTCTTTGAAGCGGTAATCAAGTTGGAATGAGGTCATGAGAGTGTGCTCTATTCCAGTGGAACTGGTGACCTTGTGTAATGGGATAATTTGTGCATGGACAGGGAATGGTGGGAAAACAATCTGGGGACACAGGGAGAAGACAGTCATCTTGAAGCCAAGGAGAAAGGCCTTAAGCCAGAACCTTCTTTCCTACACTCAGAAGGAATCAACCTTGCTGACACCTTGGTCTTGAACTGTGAGACAATAAACCTCAGTTGTTTGAACCACCCAGTTTGTGGTCCTTTGTTACAGCAGCCATAGAAAACTAATGCAGGGCCCACAGGCATAGACTTCTTTCAGTTACTAGTCCTGTGTAACAGATTACCCCCAAGCTTTGAGGCATAAAAATAACTGATGTATTATGTTCATTGATTCCTGGGGTCAAGCCCGTGCTATCTGGGTCTTCAGCTAGAAAGACTGAGAAGACAGGTGGGTGCGACCACCTGCAGACTCATTCACTCCCGTGTCTGGCGCCTGGGCTGGGACCATGTGCATTCACTCCTGTGTCGCGCCTGGGCTGGGACCATGTGCATTCACTCCTGTGTCGCGCCTGGGCTGGGACCACGCGAAGACAAACTACTGACTGAGCACCTACACGTGGCCTTTGCATGGGGTTTGGCTTCCTCACAGCTCGATGGCTTTAAGACAGTTGTCCTTCGAACATGGTGGCTCAGGACACCAAGCATGAACGTTCTAATGTACACTCAGAAGTTGCATCCCCTTTCATGGCTCTCCTTGGGAGTCACCCACAGTAACTTCCGCCATACTTCATGAGTCTTAGCTGTCCTGAGCTTGTCCAGATTCCAGGCTGGGCAGGGGGACAATGTCAGCCATATTTTAAAACTTTCCCTACTTCCCCAAATTAGTTCCTTGAGAGGACAGGCATGTTTAATCCCAAACATGTTCCTGCTCAGTCAAAGTCTTTGGAAGCCTTGGTCCTCATGAGGTTAAAGTGTAAGGTCAGATTAAATAAGGCCTGCAAACCACACAGGGAAAGTCAGATACGTTTAGGTAGGAACATGAGGACTGGCTTAGGTTTTTAGGGATGGTACGTGAGCTGCAGTGAGTGGGACATTTTACCTCCTTTTTAAGAAGATCACGGACACAAGTCAGAGTTATCCTCTGAGAGAGCCCATGTGGGGGAGCTTTCAGATCAGCGTGTTCATCAAAGCCTCACTGTCATCTAAGTGAGAGTTTGCCCGAGCCAGAAGCCCACTGGACAGAATCACAAACACTGAAACTCAAACGTTAAAAACACGGCTACAACTTGCAGTTTTGTTCAAAAGTCAGTACCGGGCAGAGGCTGACTCTTCTCCCTGAAGAGAAGGAATCCATGATACACACAGGATGACACAGGGCCTCTGATTAGCTGTAAATCAACTCGACCCCTGGGCCAGGTGCTGTGCTAGGTGGTACGGGAGGCAATGAGATGTGTTAGGGCGTGGACCCTTCTTTCAAGGAAGTTGTAATTTAATTAGAACAACCCCCTTAATAAGCTGCAATAACTAAAGCACAGGAAGGTTAAGTATCTTGGAGAATAAAGGCCAGAACTAGCTTGAGATCATTCTGTTTATTCTAAGCAAGAGCCTTTTCTATTCCCACCATTGCCTCTTTAATGAGAAATCAAATGTACCTTTCTATTTGTGTTTGAAAACCAAGAATCTGATTATTGGCTTTCAATTCTGCAGCCAGGGAGCCAGTGGAAGGAGGAAGAGTTTTCGTGGCGGGCTGTCTCTGGACGCCTGGTGCGCAGTGAGCGTAGGCCAGTGGAGTGGGGGTGGTTTCTGACCTCCAGGAACAGGATCCCAGGTGAGCCAGAGACACTTAGCGCTTTCTGAGCGGCCCCGTGCTCACTCACACGTCCCAGCTTCCGTCCTAGTTGGGTTGGAGCTCTGCCGTTTGGACTGGCGAAGGCTGAGGGAACAAGCCTTCCGTGTGAGTTCTGGGGGGAAGCACAGGCTGGGTTCTTCACATTCCCTCTCCCTGCCTTGGCAATGGGGCCATGTGTCGAGCTGTGCAGTGCCCATCGCTTGGGTTCTTGAGTAACTAGGTGGAGCTGAGCCCTCACTGACCTACACTGGACCTGAGTGAGAAAACACCTCTTCCTTGTGCTAAGCCCCTGAGGTTTTGGAGGCTAATTGCTATCACAGATAAACATAGTTGATCATGGCTAAATATGCCAAAGAGTTCCATGAAAGGCCTGAGAAGAAACCCAGGGTTGAGAATAAGTGGGGACCAATGACTATGCGTATCCACCTCTAAGTGAAACCTTTCAAATGATAATGTAATTTGTTATAAGAGTGGCAAAATTGTAAGCCGTTCGCAGCTAACCAATGTGGTATATGCTAGTATTTCAGATGAAGCATTTGGTTTTTAGAGACAAACCTCAGGGAAAGGTCTGGTTCTCAGGCTGCAGCTCAGATGTTCCCTTCCCCACGAGGGAGAGGTCGTCAGGGCTCTGTTTGTGCAACCCAGGGCACAACCACCGTCTGGTGCCGGGCCCCTGAATGGCGGGACCTCGGGGAGCCTAGCCCGTCCCAGGGAGCACACCTTGTTAATTCGACCTAACTTTTAGGGACAGAAAAGTCACAACTTCAGAAACATGTTTTAAAATGATTCAGATAATCCTGCTTCTTAGTATCTCATTTCCTAGACGACTATCACAGTTCTACCACAAATAAAAGTTTAGTGGCCCTAAAATCAGTGAAGGAAAAAGGATAGCCTTCCTTCCAGCGGAGGGCTGGTCAGAAGTGTACTTCCCTGCCTTTCTATCTTACCAATTTTGCAAATTCGCTCTCCAGTGAAATTTGATGTTCGGAAGGTCTTCCCAGGCCCCCCACTCAAAGAGTCGAGTGCCTGTTACTGAAAGAGCCTTCTCTCTAAGGTGGTCTTGAAAAAGGTGGTGCACGGTGAGCCTCTTTTTATAAAAGCCCTGGCACGCCTATATTTGCCTTTTTCTAGGTATTAACAGAAGGTTGAATGCCAGTCTCCGTCTACTAATTAATGCAGGTGAATATGCAAATACATAAGCCATTCAGTGTTAGGTCGTGCAGAAATGTTGCCGGGCAGTTTGTGGACTTCTGCCGCAGGACCGACTTCCGGTTTTACAATGTAAGGAGAGCTGTGCCTAACATCTAGGTTAATGTTAACTCGGGTAGGTTAAATGTGTGTTATGTATTGTTGTTGTGTGTGGCAGAAAATTTCTTTGTGTCATATGTTAGGTTAGTACTTGAAAATCCTGGGTTTGTACGGTGGTATATCGATAAGTCGATGCTCCTAAAAATAAGTCATACATTATATTACCATTTGCTCAAAAAGCACATGGGTACAAGATGCTACCCAAAAATATCGTCAGTGTTTGAAAGGCAATTTATCTTCCCTCCTAATCGTATGTATGACAGCGAAGACGAGAGGGCAGGAGTTTCTGTTTTCTGGTGTGAGCGTCTGGTGCTCCGGCGGGCGAAGAGACCGGCATGAGCGCACCCACACTCACAGTCCTGCAGGCGGGGACTCCGCGAAACTAGCCACCGGAGAAAATGCAAGCCCTCCCCGAGAGGAGGGAATCTGTGAAATCGGGGGACGTGGGGGGTGTGCTGCTGGGAAACGGGGGAGGAAGGAGAAGTGACACGTGCTCAATCACCCTTTATTAAGCCTGGGAGACAGACCAGAGCCCCACCGCAGCCTGATGAGCTCAGACAAGGTGCTATTTGTACTCGTTCCCGAATGACAACCAAGTTCACGGCGAAATATCTTGGTCATACATTCTGGGAGACAGGATGCTGAGGATGCTGAATGTGGGCAGGGGCTAAACTGTGGTAATATTGCATTATAGATCTTAGGCAGGGCTTTTTAATGCTGTAATGAATTCAGGAAAGAATAAGATGAGGTAGAAGGCAATTTATGATGTGCTGGATGAACAATGCTTCACCGTGCCGGAGACGGGGCTGCGGGGCCGAGGACATGCCCAGGGACGGGCCGTTTCTGTGGTCGAACCTCGCCTCTCCCACAGTTGTGCCAAGGGCCATTCTTCTCTCTCCTTCAGACCTTGTGGTTTTATTTATTCAGTCAGCTTTACATTCATGGGCTCGGCAGAAGCTTTTGGTAATATATTCACACTCCCAGCACAAACCATAAATCTTACAGATTTAAAACAATGTATTGAAGACCATAGGCTTGTTTCTACCATCATAAAATCCTCTGTTATGATGTTCGTTTGCTGGAGTTTCCTCAGCAGCGGATGAGGGAACTGGTTTTCACCCCGATTTTGGGGATGAACTGCCAACTGCATATTATAACTCAGCCTGTCCAGCCGTGGTTGCCTAGGGGAACGCTGGCTGTAGTTGGGTCAGAACATCATCGTTATGTCTGTTGGAGCCCAGGGGGCGCCTTTTCTTGGGGTGAGTCCCCTGGGCCGAGGTTTGTTATATGGGAAGGGAACTGAAGGAAGCGCTCTTTGAGCTTCTGTAACCACATGGGGTCATACAAGCTGCCTCTTCCTTATTTTCTTCTATTTCCTAGCACTTAGAAAAAGTTTGCTTAATAAATGGTTGTATTTTTAGAATGGTTTTATTGACTTTTAGAGGGAGGGGGAAGTGAGGGGGGAGAGAGAGAGAGATGTTAATTGGTTGCCTCTTGTACACCCGCAGCTGGGGACCAGGACTACCAACCCAGGTATGTGCCCTGACTGAGAACCGAACCAGTGATCTTTGGGTTTGCAGATGGGTGCCCAATCCACTGAGCCACACTGGCCAGGGTGCTTAGTAGGTAGTTTTAGAAGTACAGCTGGGAAGGGACCTTGAGCAGAATCCTTTCCCTTTCTGCAGGTGGACTCAATCTCTTCAGGTAGATGAAGAACGGATCACATCTGAAGGCAATTGGGGAGGTAGCGATGAGCAAACAGGTGTAGAGCATCACCGTGGTTTAGGTTAGCCTGACCCTCAGAGCAGCCCTGGAGGCAGCTGTCACTGTTGTGCTCGCAGCAGCAGCAGTGGGGACCTTGGGCTTGGGTCGCACAGGGCTGCGACTGGTCAGAGGCAGAGCCCGGGTCTGCACCCAGCTCCACCCCCTTCTGGACTCAGCGCTCTTTGCCTTAAACAGCCCGTTGAACGAATACTCATCGAGATAATTCTTAATGCCAAACACCTGCTAGTGAGAGCAATTCATTTGGATGATGATGGGGCGAGGAAGGTGTGGATCCGGAGGCTTGGAAAGGCTGTGATTTGTCCTAGGTCATGGGCCCATCACCTAGATGTTTTCCCTTCCACTTTCCTTTCTCCCCCTGCCGTAGGAATTTGTGCTGAGAGAGAGTCCACGGTGCAGGTGGGATCCAGGGTGAATGCCAGCCGGCCCTCTGTACCTGTGCTGTGAGACTGTCCTCCCAGCTGTTAGAAGCACCTGACAATGCCCCCCCCCCCACCCTCGCAGTGCTGTTCTCAGGTTAACTGGGCTACTGTGTGGGCAAAGAAGGGCTCAGGAGGTGTCGTTTCGCTCATCTTCCAAATTTACTGAGTTTGGGAAAAGTGGACATCAACGGCTTGTATTTATCCCCATGCGATTACAACCAGATATTGGATAGGCTGGCTTTTCAACGTTTTGAACATAATAGAAGGTCTCACGGGGCTGCATCTCAGGCGTCCAGGATGCTGCCATTCTATAGGCGTGATCACAGACACAGAAAAGTTTCAAGATAATTCAACACCCTTGAAACATGTGCATAAAGATTTCATTTAAATGCAGTATTATCCAAAAGCAAAACCAAAACCTATAAACCACCAACATACGTAGGATGGACCTGTGAAGTAGAAGTGCCAGCTTTTCCCGTGGTAGTGCTGGTGTTGCCTTCTCTTTTGACGTGTGGTGGTGGTGATTATTTAATTTCAGAAACAAATGTCAGTAGGCATCTTTCACATTGACCAAATTTTTGTCTTAAATCTGTAAGAACTGCTTAAAAGGAACAATGAAATATTTTTGAAATTCCTCCTTGATTTTAATGATAATTTCAGTTAGATTTAGCTAGATGCAGAAGGGATTATTTAATCTGTCACAGGGTTGCATATACATGGCACAGATTAAGCACTCTGTGCTACAGATTGCTCAGTTTAAGGTGCCTATGACCACGTATGGCTGGCTATCCAGTCCTTCCCAAAAATCCTTCCAAGAGAGCACAGAAAGAGAACTTAGCCTGAATGTCCAGCAGAGGGCAGTAAAGCCCTAGTTTTTCTTTTCTGACTGGTTTCCTTCAAGTGACTGCAGCTGTGTGGCGAGTGTTCTGAGGCTCTAGGGAGGCTGATGCATAATTGCAGACACGGACATCTCTGAGAAGTACGAGATGCATTGTGAGGTCAATGAGATTCTTTGTCAAGACTTCTCTGCGGATGTGGCCGACCCCTTTGCATGACAGTGCGGAGCCAGCAGAGGCGCCCCGCTCTCACTGGCTTGCACGGTCTTGCAGGCACTGAACTTCCTCCGCCAGACATTTTCGCGTTGCTTTGTGTTGTTTACTCAATGGCAGCGTTCTCTGAGACTGCAGTCGGGTGTGATCTTACCTGGCTGCCCGTAAATTAACCACGTAGATCATTGTCGTGTTTTGCCCAATTGTTTTTGAGCTTCCACGTTCTCTCGAGCAACAGAGTGTTGGGATTTGTCTATGACAGGAGGTGGTGTAGGTTCTTGCTCCCCAGCCCTGCAGTCCCTTCCTATTTCCAAGTGTCTCTTGGGAGTTGTCTGGCAGTTCGGCTTCCGTGGAAAACACGGTTGTTTTCTTTTGTCTAAGAGAAGTCAGTCCTGGAAGGGCGGAAAGGAAAACAGAGAGTCTTGGGAGGGAGTCTTCCATGGCTTCTCCAGATGCCCCTCCTTGATCTGGGTGGGGGAAGTGACCCTATGCGTTGCTTAGCAAAGAGGTTGCTGCCTCATGTGGGGCCACATACATAGTAAGCTATGTATGTGGTCACCGGAACAGAACTCTATGGGCATAAGTTGTTTGTGACTGCTACTCATGAAGGGTGTCGAGCCACAGTAACCAGGCGTGGTGAATTGCATTTTCACTGGTGCTCTGTGCAGCCCCGACAGTGCGTGGTCCATGCTGGCGCTGACCCACATTGCAGAGCACATCAGAGACTTAAGTTAAAGGAAGGAGAACAAAAACACTACAAAGAACAAAATTTGTATCCTCAGGTTAGACATTCCTAAAATGAGCTCTTGTTCATTACAGCTCCCACTCAGCGGTGCCCTGATCTGTGATGCTGGGGAACCGTGAAGGCCACAGTTTGGGATCTCGTCCCTCTGCGAGAGTTCCTGGCACAGAGGGTCTCCGGAGCAGGCCAGTCTGCTCACTTCAGGAAGGAAGTGCCAGCATTTTGAACATTGTAGGACCTCAGTACACAGCTGTTCAATAAATGAGTGAAGTGGGTTATTAATTTTTTTAAAAAGGACCAAATCAATTGAACATTCTTCTTTTAAAAGATTTTGTTGATTTTATTTTTAGACAGAGGAAGGCAGAGAGTAAGAGGAGAGAAACATCAATGTGTGGTTGCCTCTTGTGCACCCCCTACTGGGGAACTAGCCCACAACCCAGGCATGTACCCTGGCTGGGAATCAAACCAGTGACCCTTTGGTTCTCAGATGGGCGCTCAATCCACTGAGCCACACCAGCCAGAGCAGATTCTTCTTAATTAGACATATATGATCTATGTGTTCCCATTACAAACTGAAAAACTTTTGCCTGAAATGTCTTCAGTCCATTCACTAAATTTTTCTCTTATTCCTTTAGAGATGACTGAAACATAATCTTTGTGACATGGGCACATCACACTGTAAGCTTGGATGAAATGCCAACATCTTTAATAGCTACCCACCACACTGAAGTGGACGGCATAATTGGGGAGAGAGGGCCCACCCACGTGACAGCACTAAGAATAGTACCACAGAGCCTCTCACTCACAGTTAGATTTCTCTACTGCTGATGAGCAGTATAACATGAATTAGGAGATGAGGTTTAGGGAAACTCCACAGATGAGGTGGCACCTGAACCAGCTGATGAAAAGGGAACATCCTGAGGCAGAGAAGGGAAAGGGCATTCGAGACGCGAGCTCCCCTCGGACCCCGAAACGGGTTTGGCGACAGCCTGGACAGGGCAGCCGCCACACCCTGCTGATGACTGATGTCCCCCTCCCCTCTGAGAGGTGTGAGCTACGGATGGGTGGGGTCCCTGTCTGAAATATCTGGGAGCCCCCACTTTGCCTGGCCTGTAGTAGAAAGGTAATAAATGTGGATTGCATAAAGGAGAGGAGGGAGGCCCAGAGGTGAAAATGAGGGTGGCGTGTGTGTGAGTAGGTGTGAGTAGGCGTGAGTAGGCGTGAGTAGGCGAAGACAAGGTGGGCTCAGTAAGGAAACCCTACCGCTGGGAGCAGAGACTGTGTACTGAGAGTATTTAGCAGGAACAAGCGTGAGGCAGCTGATGGGTATTATTACCGAGGTAATGAAGGAGGAATTTCAGTGAGAGAGGGTGGTGGCAGAGAACCACTTAAGCAGGAATGTCATGGAAGGGTCGTGTTACAGGAAGTGAGTCTGGCTGCAACGCACAAACTACCGAGGCTGTAAAGCAAAAGACAGAACCTGACAATGCAGAGGCTTCTAAGTCGGCCTTCCCTTTTCTCTTCCCTGAAATGACAGACATGCGTGAGTATGCTATCGGCCAACACAGTTTCACACGGACGACTCATTTCCCTGCAAAAGAGGTGAAAATTGTCTCTTGAGTTGCACAGTAAAATCAGAAGGGGCTTTAAACAGTGCAGAACCTAGTTCTTCAGTGTGTTCCAAGAAGAACGTCACGACTTTGCTCTTCCTATTTGTGGTGACAAACAAGGGGTTATAAATGACAGCTATCAACACATAATAAAGAGACCCAGGTGGAAAATGGGGGAACTCCCATTTGAAGTGCGGGGTGCTTAGTCTGACCGGGAGATGTCAAAAGCTCCGGGGAAAAGTCCTTCCCATGTAAAAGCAGTCTGGCAGACAGCATTTTTCCGGAGACACGTGCTGTAAACAGGGAATGCCACAAAATGACAAGAGCAAACTGACATTTGACCTGTGTCTCGTGCCCAGGAGGTTGCTCCTAACGGGCGAAACAGACGAAACCACGAAGTCAGGGCCGAAACAGGCCTGCTGCCGGGCTGCCCCTGCCCCCAGCCGTTGGGGACTGCCGCGGAGAGACAGGTGTTTGGTTGGCGAGGGTTCCTCAGTTTATACTTTCCCCTCATTTGTAAACGTGGGAAAGAAGCTGTCGCCCAGATCAGACTTGAGGCCCATCCACTCTTTGCAGGCAATTCAAACAGCCCACCCCCGCTGCGGTCCGCTCCCTGTGGGCCCCGCCCGCCCGCCCCCCTGTGCACGGGGGCGCATTTTGCGCCCGTCTTATTTGTATTAATACTGCTCACAGTTTAACGCCTTTTTATATGCCCCTCTCCTCGCACGGGAGTCTGGCTTTCTTGAGAGGGGAATTCACCCTTATTTTAAATTAGTACCCTTATTTTAGTCCCTAAAGGATCAAACTGCTGAAGACAGAGGGGGGTGCTGGCCGGGACCCACGCTTCACACTCAGACAGATCGACGTCTGAGTGTCAGACTAGACAGACAGGAGCCGAGAACGTGGGAAAATCACGTAACACTCCCGGGCCTTGTTTTTCTTCTCTGAGAGAGGAGCTGGAGAGGGGTCTGCGGAGAGGCTGTGGACCACTGGGAAGACCCCAGTCCGCCCGGAAACCTTCCCCTTCCTTCACAGACAGGGCCTCTGTCCCGATCACCGCAGCAGGCCCCGTCCTCACGCGCCCCGGCCTCACAGGCAGGCGGCAGGTGCACACCTGAAACTCACGTCTAAAGAGGAAGCCATCATCCTCCCCTTCTCCTGCCTCTGGGTCCCCATCTCAGGGAGGGAGGCCTTGATCCACTCACGGGGCCCATCTGCAGACTTGAAATTCGTTCCTGATTTCTTCCTCCTCTTCGCTCTCCACACCTAATTAACCCCTAGGCTGCCCATCCATCCACTCCCGGCCGTACCCGCTTCCACTGCCCTAGCCACACAGTCAGCAGGTCTTGCCTTGTGCTCCGTAAAACTCTGCAGGGGTCGGTCCTGTCTCCACAGCTGCGCCTGCCCCTCCCCCCACTGAATAAATCCATATTTGGAACACAGGAGCGTGAGGATTTCCAGACCACCTCCGCGTGGGCGGTGTGCGTCTGCGTGGCCTTGTGTTTTCTGATCACGGGGCTCATCAGAGCACACGCACACTGACGTTTGCTCGCAACCACGTTTGCCTGGCTGGCAGTGTTCACAGGGGCGGTAGACGGTAGGCATGTTGTGAGCATTCACGGCAAGGAACGAAGCCACTAGCGGTACTACCAGAACGCAGTTACTCTTCTTCTTTCCTTGCTTTTCTCATTTCCTCCTGTTCCTTTCCTTTTCACTCTGTCTTTCACTTTCTCTCTTCAACGTGCAGTTATTGATCATCGTTGCCATTGTTGTCATCACCATCATCATCATCACCGTCATTGCAGTCACCATCAATCATCAACTGCGATCACCCCTGTAATAGCCAGGGCTTGTTAGCCACAGGTAGACTCTAATGGGAGCCCCATGGAAAGGATGCAGGTTATTGGGGAAAGCTGTTCAGAAGACTTTTGGGGGAAGGGGACCTCCAGGGCCCCCTGGGTTGGCTCATGTTTTTCTGGAAGCTTCTTTGGGAGGAGAGGAGCATAGAATCTTCTCAGGCTGATCTACCTGGGGTATCAGCCTGGCTGTCCCCAGGGAAAACAGACACATTAACTCCATCTCTGGTGGCCTAGGTAAGGGGCTCCGAGGGATGCTCAGAAGGTCATGGTTTTGAGTGAATTAGATGAACTTCACTCTTCACTTCTTTTACTTTGATTCCCGTATTTTTTTCTCTTTCAGGGTCTTCTTAGTTTTCTTGCATAGGCACCTACGCTCTCGTGCCCGGAAGGCTTTATGTCTACCTCCTGTCTTAGAGAGATGAAGTGGAGAGGATGTTAGATGACTCGCTGAGAGTCACACACAAGTGGTCCTTCGCACAACAGGGCATAGAAATCGGGTTTCTGAGTTTCAGGCTCGAGTCTTTGCTACCACATTGGTTCGCCCACTGAGGGGTCACCAGCTGAAAGGCATAAATGAGTTTGGTAAGGGTCAGTGTGAGGTTGTGCATGGGTGTGTGAGTGTGTGTGCGTTTTGGAGGTGAGCAAGCACCTTCTGTTGCCTTTCCCCTCCGTGCTGCCCTCCACCACCGTCTTTGCTCTCCTCGCACCCCCCTCCCCCGCTGGCCTCCTCTCTTGTCCCTTCCATTGTTCCATCCTCCGCGCCTGTGTTTCTCCCTCCCCGCAAACTGCCCTTCGCTCCCAAATCCGTACCCCCTTCATCTCCTGCCTTCCTATTTCTCCTTCCTCTGACTCAGCTCTGAAGTTTCAATGGGCCCCTAAAAAATACAGAATGCTGGATTTTTAAGGGATGTTAAAGATAGGTAATTTTGATGAATTTACACTATAGCTAGTTTTATAAGGACGGTTTGCTATCCAATGAGCCTTTGAAAAGTCTTAAAGTATTCTTTCCTGCAATAGTAACGTTACATTTTTTTTCTTTTGAGTAAAACTAACTTGAACACTTGAAAACCACATTTTTCTTGGGAACCATATCTCTTTGCTCACAGAACGGTGTGCATGCTTATCTTTGCAGTTATAGAAGCTGCGTGAAATGAACCCTCCGAGAATCGCGAAGCAAGAGGAAAGGCTACGGTGTGCACCTGTGTCCTGTCCTTGTGGAAGGGCTGGGAGGGCCAAGTTTGAGCACAGATTGAATTCAGTGGATTGTTGTCAAGATGGGATCTGGCACAGGCAGGACTTAGTTATAAATGATCTGGAAAGGCAAGCTTGCTGGATAGAGGGAGGCTTGGAGCATGGCCCAAGGGCCCGGTACCCCAGGAGTGGAGATCCAGGCCGGCGCAGCCCAGAGGCGGGCTCTGGAGCTGAGGTCAGAGGTCAGCTTCTCTCTCTGTCCGGCGTGCTGGGGCTCTCGCTGCCCTGCTGACATGGACAGTTCATGTCGTCCTCCTCCCCTCATTCTCTGAGGTGAAGCTTCCTAAAGGGCCAGGCTCCTAAAGGCAGGACTTGCCCACCAGTGAAGTGTCCTTGTCCTTCTTCATGGTCGTACCTGAGTGACGGCCATCCCCCTGGGGAAGATGATGCTCCAGGCCTCACGTTCTGTCTCAGTAATCCGTTCTCGCTGATCACCCAGGTCTGGGTGCGGCCTTTTGGAAATCCGTCTTACTCTGTGGCCCACCACTCTCTGGGGACCAGGCGAGGACAGTGACGGGAGGCTCTTTTCCCTTTCGCCAGGTGCCCTCCGGCGGGGAGGCTGAAGGCTCAGTGAGGTATCAGGACATCTGAATCAGACAGCAGGTGCCTGTGGGTAAACCTCCTGGGTCCGGCTTGTGCGCCTCCAGGTCAAGGTGTTCTGCAGATTCCGTTTGTACAGCTTAGAGCTCACGGTCAGGCCAGGGAGCCGCTGTGTGACCCTGGGCACTGCATTTTACTTCTCTGTTTTTTAGGTTCCTTAACTTTAACCTGCGGATAGTGGGTATATATGTACTGCTCCTGTGCCTTCCTCTAAGTCAGAGCTTGCATTTCTCAGATATTTTTCTGCCTGGGTTCTAGGCGCAAGCTGACTCCACCAATTAGATCTCTCGAGTGAGGTTTAGCAGGCAGAAAGGAGGAGGCAGTCACGGAGGCAGGCCCAGGGGTGGAGAGGAAGGGGTTTTTGTCGAAGTGTGTGAGAGTCTAGCCACTAGCATTAAAAAAAAATCCTTACCTGAGGACATTTTTTTTCATTGTTTTTAGAGAGGGAGGAAGGGAGAGGGAAAAGGAAAGAGAGAGAGCGAGAGAGAGTGCTCAGTTGGTTCCCTCTCATAGGCGCCCTGACTGGGGATCGAACCTGCAGTCTGGGTTTGTTCTCTGACTAGGAACTGAACCCTTAACCTTTCAGTTTACCGGACAATGCTCCAAGCAACTTTGCCACTCAGTCCAGGGCCCCATCACTATCTCTGACGGTTGTCCAATGGCTGTTGCTCCCTCATTCCCCACCTTCCTGATTGGGCTGCCCTGTTGGATGGCCAGCTCTGCAGGGTGCTGGCCCGTTCTGGAAATTCTTCCTGCAGACTCAGCCCAGAGCTCTTGCCTCCTTCCTGAGCTGATAGCACCCAGTTTCCCGCACCACACCCCTTTCCACTGATGAGTTGTGGCTTCTGCTTTCTACAACTGCGCCTTGATCTCACAGTCTCCCAGACGATCATTTTACGTCCAGAGAAGGCTAAAGTAAGGGCAGTCTTGTCTGATTTTCCAAGGCTGCCAGGGCACATCTCTTAATGGTATATCCTCATGTGAATCCGTACCGAGTAATTTCCTAAGATTCCTCCTGTGTCGGCTTGGCTTACGAGGACTTTCTTCATCCTCGTAAATAGGCTTGGGGATTTCCCTGCGTTTCCTCATCTTCTCCAGGTGGCTCCCAGCAGCAGACCTGCCTGTCAATCACGGTGCTGCTAAGACCCATAATTATGTGATGGGACCTGGGTGTTACATAAGAAGTTACTTCAACAATGGGCAGGCTGAGGTCCAGTTGTTCTGCTGATACAATACCTAGCCTCCTGTCTCGTAGTGTAGCGTTGCTGTATTCAGCGGGTTGAATGACTTTGTAGCGTGAGCTAGAAAGGAATTATTTAGGTCAGGCCCATCATTTCTTGTCTTCCTATTTTCATCAGATGTCAGCTTAGGTCTGGAAAGGTGTGGGGAGGGACTCTGCCCACAGGAGGGTTAAATGAATTGATGTCCACAGCTCAAAACCTGGCTGAGGATGAGCACATCAGATGAACTTTGAAAGTCCCCCGCAACATGGGGTCCCCATACAATACAACAAAGTGGGCACAGGCCGCTGTGCTGATTCTTCGTGAGGGGTGGGGGTGGGGGGATCGTCCATACTGCCCTGAGCAGGGTTCTTTTTCTCCAGTGTATGTCCAAGGTAGCTTGGGGTAGTTCACACGTACACAAGTTGAAAGTAACACATATTCTTGTTTCCTCAAGTCAAGGCTCAGTGAAAGTGCTTGCATAAAGCAAGGCCTCCCAAAATGTTAGAACCAGCCACTGGTCTGAGAGGCAGAGAACTGCGCTACACAATTCAGGATAGCTTCACAAATGCACAGGTGCTGCGGGCCTCCCTGGTGTCGGGGTCCCGAGTGTCTACAAAGGAGAGGAAGGACTAGGTGACCAATGATCTTAGTCGTACAAACCGGGGTTGGGTGCAGTGTTGCCACGACCCTGCTTAGCTGAGACATTTGTTTGGTCTGGGGGCAGGGCAGACTTTTGAAACACTGTAGCTGTAGGTGTATTTAATCAGCCAGAGGGTGTCAGGATGAGGCCAGCGGGGAAGGGAGGGTCAGGGCCAGCCGGGAAGGGCAAGCTGCCCGAAGCAGGCTCCGGACAGCAGACGCTGAGGCAGCTCCACGCCAGTTTCCGCTGTCTGTGCCCTGCTTTGTTCGCTTGGGCCAATTTGATTTTTAAAAACCAAATCTCTCTCCTTCCCTCCCTCCCTTCTCTTCCTTCCTGCCTCTCTTCCGGTCTTCCTCTTGTTTTTATTTGTGTTTATTTTTTGTTACAGTTACATGTAGTTTGAAGAGTCAAACTCCCACACAGTCTGTTATGAAAGATGATTTGCGAGCCCCTCCTGCTAAGACTTCCTTCCCAGAGGCAAGAGCTTTTAACTTTTACTGCCTCTTCCCCTTATTTTCATCTGCCGCTATGCTTCAAAATTGCATGCTTTTATTGCTGCTTCTCAAATTTTCAGCTCTAGGCATTATTCATTGGGAGTTCAGGATTTTTCTCTCTTTCCTCCCCTCCTCCCCACCCTCTCGCAAGCATCCTTCCCCTTAGGTTACACTTTCGGTCAAATCAATATTCATTGCTTTGAGGTAGGGACCGAGTTACTGCCACTCACGGCCCGAGCCTGTGCAAAATTATGTTTGCTTTTCTTTTCCCACGTGACTGCTTGTCTTTTCCGGATTAATCACTTCTTTTTTGTTTGTTTGTTTGTTTACCTCACCATGTTTTATTACTAATTCAACCCAAACTCTCTGCTAGTTGTCCAATTTTTGTTCTCTCTAAAAGTTCCCAGGCATTAGGAGTTCTGAGACGTCCATCTCTTGGGCACTCTTTTCCAGAAGCTTCAGGCCCGATGCAGTTCGGCCTCTGTTTTCCACCCCCAGGCTCAGCTGCAATCAATATCCCGGGATCTCCCTGCACCATCGCTGTGGACGCTTTCTTTGCTACTTTGCTTCTCTGTTTCCTCTCTCTGCGTCTCTCTTACTTCGATTCCTTCCTCGTTTGGGTGATGCGAGTCCTCAGGAGTTTTCGGATAAAGGGTGCTTCGGACTCCGTTCAGCCAGGGGTCGGAGGGTAAGCTGAATTGCAGACTTCCAGGACTGTTTCCCAAAGGCGTGAGGGCCGAGAGAGAGAGAGAGAGAGAGAGAGAGAGAGAGAGAGAGAGAGAGAGAGAGGCTCCTTTTTCGCAGCTGGGTCTGAGGGGCGCGGGGAGGAAGCTGTTAGCAGGGACCCTGGAGCCAGAAAAGCCCCTGCATTTGAGGGACGCACACAGTGCATGCTGGCCCTGGAGGGATTTTCTCTTTCTCCTCTTCCTGCAGCTCCAGCCCTGGTCGTCCTGGACTGATCTTTATTTTGTATCTTGTAGACAGTGAAGCAGTTCGGGACGAGGCACCGCAAATACACCACTTGGATACACTGATTGTTCTGAGCTAAGGCTTTCTCTGGACTCCCCTTATCTGCTCCAAGATGATCCACTCGGCACGGGGGAAGAGGAGTAGATGCCACACGCGGACAAATGTCATCACAAACTGCCATGCGTCCCACATCTTCTAAGGGCCTGTCGTGCTTCCTAAAAATAACCTTCTCTCCCCTAAGAGGCCCCCATTTTCCCTCCCTTTTCCATGTTAAGATGTATTTAAGGCTGAATTCTAAACTACCGTAGGAGTTGCTAACTTTTCCCTGGGCGTCTTTTATATATGTGTAAAGAATACATGTTAATAAACTTCTGGGTTTTTTTGGCTGTTAATCTGTTTTTTTATTATTACAAAAACTCAGAAGGGCAAAGGGGAAAATTATTTTTCCTACCCCACCCTGGCATATGGATGGCATGCTGAAAATTCACATTCGATCTCAGCTTCAGTGTTCCTGCTCGGGCAGTGATCTGGATGCTTGCCCTGCTTTTAAACTGGCTTCCCAGCGTGTGTCCCCCCTCACCTGTGTCCAGAGGTATATGGCTCCCGGAACCTTCAGGGACCTTGTGGTTTCAGTCAAAGTAATTACTGGCTTTCCTTGCTGCTGGCGAGGGGTCATTGTTCTTTGGTCCACCGACCGGTTGCCCCCTGTCCTGCTGCTTGCCAGCTCTGGTCTCTTCCTTCCCCCCATCCTTGTTGCTGCGGGCCCTAGTCGGCCCCTTCACGATGGTTTAGTGGCATTTCTTGAGGGACTGGCACTGGGTGTGTGAGACTCCGTGTCTCCTTCCTAAGGCAGCCAGCTCTCCAGTCCCGAAAGGAGGGGGCTGCGTCCTCCTGGTTCACAGAGGCCGCTCTCTCTCCTGGAGGGTGTGGGGTTCCTTTGGCTATGTGTTCACCTGCGGGCTCGTAAAGGGTCCAGCTTCTGTTCACGGTTGTGTTGTCCTCTGAGGTTCAGTGCACCTTCCAGGGATGAGACACAGGACTCAGCGTGAGGCCCCGCCCTGAACCTCGTCACTGTCTTCTCTTTCTCTCTCCCTCCCTCCCTGTCTCTCTCTCTTCCACTTGCATTTCTGTGAGCACGGGAAACCCCAGCCTGTGCCCTGTGTCCCACAACCTGCCTCCCTGAGCCCCCAGAGCTCCTGTTCTGCAGGTCCCCTGGGACTGGGGCCCCTGGGACTTCCCTGATGACTGCCCCTCCAGGCTGTGGGCTAGGTGTTTGTCAGGGACTAACAATGGCTCCATGTGTCCTGCCTGAAAACCCTTTTGCTTCAAAGCAGTAACTCTCTTACGTCTGGAGCTCAAGGCGTGATAGAAGTGAAATATTCAGGCCATATTTTTGATTGAGAGCTTTTCCTTCAGCACTTGTTTATGTAAAGCCCTCCCCCTACCGCCCCCGGCCCCCACCCCAGGGACAACATTTTGGGCCTCTGTTCTCATTTGGGAGCTAAACTAGCTACGTTTATTGGGAGTGAAGCAAGGTAAGCCTTGGGAATGCAGGGATTTTTTTGTGTTGCAAAAAAAAAGATGCCACTCTGAAAATTGGTTGCTACAGAGTTTTGATAGACTGATATTCCAATCTTACAAAAAAACCAGACTGGATTTCACGGAATTTGAAGTCAATTGAAAGACAGACTGTTGGAATCATTTCATGAATTCAAAGCATTCCGAGAAAAGGCGTTTGCTCAGCTATGGGGGTTGAGAACTGGAAGGCAGCTAGAGTGATGTGTCACGCTGGGTTAGGGGCTGCTCTCAGCCAGTGGGGAGTAGAAGCTGAACTTTGTTGTCGAAAGCCACCGTGGAAAGTAGAAACATCGATTGTGCATTGCTGAGTGGTGGGGTATTACTGGCTTATCCAGAAATAGAAGCATCCTTGCCTCAGTGGGCTGGGGAGAGAGCATCAGTCCTCGCCCCCTCCTCCTCCTCCTCCTCCTCCTCCTTTAATTTTGAATGAGTAAATATTTAAATAGGTGATATGGAAAAGCTATCACCAGTTTTTCTCTGTAGGCCATGGTTTTGAGTTAAAAAGAGTCAGGCAGCTGAATTCACATGCGGAAAAAAAAATTGTAGAAATTGCATGTAATCTTTTTAAAGCAAGGGCATCGGAATTGATTTGCAATTGACCAAATTGAGCCAACGTTCCTCTGAAAAGCCATTTTAACAGAAAAAAAAATATGAATTTTCTTAAGCCCTGTGATTAGCGTGTAATATGTATTTACGGTCCCCCCAGGCTCCACACGATAAAAATGGTTAAAACCTTTAGTTCTTTTAGTAGTTCGAGGTTTTATTGCCAAAGTTACTTTGTAGATTTTACGCTTAAAGCAAGGTCAGTGTATTGCACTGTATAAATTATTCTAAGTAATTGCTCAGTTATTTTATAGCTTAGTCACAGGATTTTTTCATTATTAAACGTAGCCTTTCCTTTAAAGTTAGGATGCGAAGGGCAGTATAAATCACAGGGCAGCTTGCCATCGGGGGTTTCAGCTGTACCTGTGATAAGGGTTTAATAACAATCTGGTGCAGACACCCAGTCCCTCTCAATTACCTTTCCACATGGGCATTTGTTCACACTGTTTATTAAAAACTCCCCTTGTAGTGTTTAAATGGAGTGTTTCAGATTAATGGCCCCCATGGAGTTGAACTTCATTGCACTTCATTAAAGCGAGATTGTGCAAAAGGTTACCTCAATTAAATCCAGAACAGGACCTTAAATCTGTATGGTTTTTTTTTTTTTTTGGTAAGAAAATGTGATAAAATTGCTCTGCCAGCCCTTTGAGATTAACAAGGCCACCTCCCTTTCAGTCACCAAAGTGCAAGGCTTGTGAGCCTGTTTTGAATTTTCCTAGGGTTATATATTTGGATTTTACAAAATTAGAAACCAATCCATGGAAAGAGCCTGGAGTTATAGGTGGATTGAGTTACTGGAGAGCAGACCCACCACAGAAGACTGGAGAGTTTGTGAAACCTTTTGTTACACTTGAGTGGATGTTGTAAGTTTGGTACTCTAGACAAAAATACTTTTGTTTGCCTGGTAACAAAAATATTTTTCAAAATAGCCTGGTTTGTGTCTTCCTGCACAGAGAGTGATATAAAATTTTCTGGGAGGTTTTGTCTCTTGGCTACTCCAATGCATAGCCTGTGGCCATTGCTAACTATTGTTTCCTCTGAGAATTCACGATAATTGGAAGCATTAATTACCCATCCTGCACCGTGAGAATGTGGCCTCATTACCTCGAGGCCATGTGCGAATTGGTGCTCATTAACGCAGCAAGTCAATCGCTCAGTTTCATCTTTTCGTGGGTTTCAAATGACTTAGTCAAATTAGCCTGGCTCCATTTTTCTCCTCTTTTTGGATGAATGGGATGTCAAAGTTGTATGTTCTCGTAACAAATATTTGTATCTTATTTGAAGTCCCCTGCCACTGTAAATAATTTTGAAATGCTGTTGAGTGTTACTCTTAAAAGAAGTTACGCTGAGAACGTCAGCATGTTTAGGGAACTGACCCTGTAACGGTGTGTCTGGGAAGGTCGGAGATGTAGCGTTCCTTCCGACACTGGTGTTGGTGTTTTTGTCGTTACTCTGCTTTCTGCTGGTGTCTTTTGCTCTGGGCCTAGGTTTTCACCTCCTTTATGTGACTGAAAGCGGCACATCCTGAGGGACTCGGAAAAACCTCTCACATATGCTCCTGACGGCATTCACTGTGCACAAGGGCAGCTGGGCAAAGAGAGAGAAGACGATGTCATCAGAGCAAAGTGACGGGAAGGTCCTCCCATGGAATGCACTCACATACAAGCAATTTATTTGGGTGGAGGCATCAAAGGGTTGAGTTTAAATTCATTCATTCATTCATTTACTTATTTATTTTTAGAGAGAGGAGAAAGGAGGGAGAAAGAGAGGGAGAGAAACATCCACGTGAGAGAGAATCATTGATCAATCACTTTCTCGTACAACCCAACCGGGGACCTGGCCTGAAACTCAGGCATGTGCCCTGCGTGGGAAGTGAACTGGGATGACCCCCAGCCCACTGAGCCACACCAGTTGGGGTGAAGACTTGACTTTAAATAGGAGAGCGAATGAAGGAGGGCTGAGCCATTATCACCAATGAACAATTCAGTTCATTAAATCAGCCTCTTGCCAATTTGGACCCTCAGGGAATGATCAGAGAATGGGTATGTTCTGATTTACAGAAATTGGCGCTTCGAGAACACATGAGCCCACAGAAAGAGCAGTCCCGGCTCCGTGTCACAGGGAGACAAGGGTTTCTGGGCAACCGAAAAGTAAGACGAGGAAGCTGGTTAGCCGGGATCTGGATGCCAGAGGAACGTGGAGGAATCAGGAGTGAGCCACCGGCAGAGCTTCTCTGTTTTGGAACGTGGGTTCGTGGTGCCCGCACGCACCGGAGGTCAGTTGTCCTCCAAGTGCGGGCTAGAGAAACGTGCAAGGTCCCAGACCGTTCCGTTGGACCCAAGAAGTCAAACAGCTGTTTCACGTTACCTTCCAAACTCCGTTTGCCTTTTTCACTCTTTCTCTCTTCCGAGGACAGAGGAGCAGCAGTATGTAACAGATTAGACAGACAGACAGACAGACAGCAGGGGCCCTGACGTCTGTTACTACGCAGGATATTAAAGAAATGGGACAAACGTGAAAATAATGGATTCCTCTAACTACATTCTTTTGTTGTGCAAAATAGATGGTTTTCGTAAACGTGTTTTAATGTTAGTACGTAACAGATCTATTATTGTTATAGACTAAATTAATACATATAAAAATTATGATTTTTCATTTAAAATGTAGCATGGTAAATATCAATAAGTATAAATCAGATAAAAAAGGTCTTTGAGGAACTGTGATTTTATAGTGCAAAAGGGTTTTGGGACCAAAATGGGAGGGAGCCACCTCTGCAGGTGATGGATGGGACCCTCCACACTAGCACCTGTCCCGTGTCCAAGGACTTCCCGTGCGGAATCCTGGCACCTGGAACATCACAGGTCCTGGGAATACCTTGTCACACGTACTCCTCTGAATAAAGAGAAAAATTTTGCCAAACAGCAAATATTGAGAAAGATGTTTGTGACTGGGAATATGGAAAGGAATAACTAAGAGAACTGGAAGGAAGGATTGGAGGGTGTCAAAAACAGGCTCGCTCACCACTTCAGTGTAATATTAATAAAAATATTTAGCCACTGACAATATTTTAGAATGAAGTATTAATTTGCATCAGGATTTAACACGGAAACAGAAGAAGCTGAATTACAGTATCTAATGAGCATGGATGAGCAGTCGCAAGTGGTGAGCTGCTACTCGAGAAATGGAAATAATTGGGGTTTCCTGCGTTGGGATGAGGCGGGGGTGGGGGGAGTTGTACCGTGACGGGCAGAGTGGTGGCACCGAGTGAATGGGGCAAAACCAGCTCAAACAATGGGTGACCAGAATTTAGCGATACAATTGAGAAAAATTTCTCATTCAATAAATCTGCTCAATTCCAATGTGACTAGAAGGTGAGTAGCTTTCCTCTCAGGCAGGAATTGATTGAAAAATCCCACTGAAGAACTTGGGTTACCTTGATTGGAATCGTAGTCCAATCCTTGACCGATGAGCAGAAGCCAGGGAGGAAGTACCCTGGTATCAACTTCTACCAGAGGTACAAGTCGGAGCAGGAGGAGAAGTATTTCCCCAAGAGAAGGGATGCATTCGTCCCACACAAACGGAGAAGCACTGGACAGAAAAAAACTAAACAACCTTAGTCCTTCAACCTTGTCCAAATCCTGAGTACCTTTGCAACTGGGTTCTTACAAGGACTTTCTCAGTGGTCTTTTGCCGTTCAGTTATTCCCACCACTGACAGATTAATAATCTCCCCAAACCTATTATTCTGTTACTTTTATTACCCACGACACAAACTCGAAGCTCCTTCTCCCGGTGTTCATGGCCCTTGAACTTGGCCCCACCCCGCCTCTGTAGTTCCACATCTCTGACTCCCCCCTACAAGCCAAGCTCCTCTAGTCTTTGAGTCTGGAATTTGGTGAGCGTGTTCTCATTTCCATTCACCTGACCGTGACATACTTTTTCCTTTGCCATGGTTCTCCTCTCACTTAAATTTCAACTATTCTGAAGAGTTGAGCTCAGGTAAAGTTGTGGAAAAAGCTGTCCTGTAAGGAATTAGTAGATCCTGAGATTGCGGATTCAAAGTGTGGGCTGCCTTTTCTGAATCTTCCCAGAATACTATCAGTTTGGGGAGCTGAGAGTTTGGCCCTCAGGCTGGTTGGCTCAGAAATCAGATTCTGCCAACACATGATCCCCAGTTGTAGGGGCAGAGAAGGCAAACTCACAGGACTAATTTTAAAGTCACGATTTTTCCAAAGTGAACTATGAGTGTCACATCAATAGGAACGCTCATGTGGATGTCACCCTGCAGACAGACCAGTGTTACAAATCAAAACGTTTCTAGATGGTCACTTGGCAGAGGTGAGGCTGAGGAAGCAACCAAGTCTAGTATTTTTCTCTCTGCCGTGCAGGCGGTCTTGCTAAGAATGGTCTCACAACCATCGTCCTGAAGTCCTTCAGGTAAGGTTCCCTGACACTCTTCCCGATGTTCGCATCTCTGACCCTTCTTCAGCTGCTTTTGACCGTCTACTTTACTATTGCCAAATTCTATGGGCATGTCTTTTAATGTGGTTCATCAGACTGGTGTTCCTTTTTGCTGACCGGCAATTCATTCTGTCTTCCAAAGCTGATGTTATCTCCCTGGTTTTTGATTCGTTGCATCTTGATTTTATAATTTAATGAATGGAAATGACATTTTATTTTTTAAATGTATTTTTATTAAAATATATTACTGAGATATGATTGGCATATATCCTTGTGCAACTTTAAGGTGAACAACATATTGATTTGATACATTTATGTATGAAAATATAATGACCACTGTAGTGTTAGCTAACACTTCTATTGTTTTATATAGTTATCATTTCCTTTTATGGTGGAAACAATTAAAAGCTAGTCTCTTACCCTGGCTGGCGTAGCTCAATGGATTGAGCATGGGCTGTGAACCAAAGTTTTGCAGGTTCGATTCCCAGTCAGGGCACATGCCTGGGTTGCAGGCCATGACCCCCAGCAACCGCACATTGATGTTTCTCTATCTCTCTCTTTCTCCCTCCCTTCCCTCTCTAAAAATAAATAAATAAAAATCTTTAAAAAAAAAGCTAGTCTCTTGAAGTTTATAACACAGTATTGTCATCTATAATCACTGTGCTGTGCATTACATCTCTAGGACTCACTTATAACTACGGGTTGCAAGTTTGTATCCTCAGACGACATTTCTCCATGTCCCCCAATCCCCAGCCCCTGGTAACCACCACTCTCCCCTCTGTTTTCACGAGTTCAGCTTTGTTTTATTTCACTTATGAGTGATACAACACTCTTGGAGAGTGATCTCAATTTTCTCGTTTCAAAGTGCCCAGAGAGACATTTTCATTATTTTCCTGGCAACAGTTATTATTCGAGCTTCACAACGACCCCGTTAGGCAGGCCGGGTAGATGAGCATCACCCCCGATAGATAATGAAAATGAAGCTTAAAGTGATATGGCCTTTGTCTGACGTCGTGCAGATGAATTGGGTGAGCAGCAGTGAAACCGAGATGTTCTCACTGTGGGCCCCCCCAATGGAAGGCCGTTTCTTTTTGTCAACTAGCACAGCCAGCAAAGTGCTGGGACCACTGCAGGCGATTACTACGCATTTATTTAACGGTGAACAAGAAGCCCTCCATGAAAGCAAGTGAAACAAATCATTGACACCACGAGGCAACGTTAGGTGTGGAGGTCTGGGATACAGGCTCTTTGCTCCTCACTGATGACTCTGTCCAGCTACTGAACCAACTTCTGTTTTACGATTTGGAAAATGAGCACCGTAATTCTTTTTGATGTGAACGAGGGCGTGACTGGACCATGAGGATTCAAGGCAGGTTGTGGGGAATGGTCGTGAGTCACGGTCACGTGGGTGAGTTCAGGAAGATCAAAAGCAGGACGTTTGGGGTCAACCTCTGCCTTGGCCTTCAAGGGCATCGAGTCACTGTGGAGGTTAGAACCCTGGACAGGTCCCTGATTGCAAGCAACTGAAATTGTGAGAAAACTTTCTTTGAGATTACCATCTTTTTTTTTTTTTTTTTTAACATTTCAGCTTTCCTGGGTGACCTCTCCTCCAGATAGAATTTTCTGGCATGGCATTAAAGATTTCAGAGTTTGGAAAAAGATCCTACAAATGAGGTGCTCAGGTGCAAGCATCAGGAATTAGTCTGGCGAACTGAAGTAGAAGTTTATTGGAAGTAATAGTCCATTAGAAGTGCATTTTGAGGGGTTGACCGAAAGTCTGGAGAAACATTGTGAGAAAAATACGTGGAAACCAAGGGAAAGCAGGCCCCTGAGAACACAGCCGTTAGCACTGGGGACCGCTGCTGCCCGGATGCTGCCGGGCTCCTAACTCGCGGTCACAATGGCTTCATGGCACCTCTGTCACCTTCAGAGCCCGTGTCCCTTTCTCCAGATCCTAGGCTGGGGCGGCAGCTGTGACGGGCCAGGCCCTGCTGCGCGCCTCTTCCCCAGTTTCCTGGGAGCAGAGGTCGGATGTCTGCACTCCCTTTCGCTTCTGCGATGGGAAGTGTGTTCCAAGTGGAAAGTGTGTGGCACTGTTTTTCACTTTATTTTATTTGGATTGGTATTTTCTCTGAACTTGAGGGTCCCCACCCTTCGAGGAGCTGGGTGGGCTTTGGGGCAGGTTCGGGCCCTGATCCCTCTCTTTCTGCCCACCCACCAGGCTACAAAATTTGTAGTGCAAGGCTGCGGGCTGCGAACCAAAGTGTCGAGTGTTGAGTTGGGCAGTGTGGTCACAGCTTGGTGGCAGTGCTGTGCTTACCTTTCTAGGTTTCTGGGTGACTCAGGTTTATAATCTTCAGTATTTCTTACTTTCTTGCCATCGATGTATTTTTAAAAGATTGAAAAATACTGTATTTATTATTTTTCTAATTTCCAGTGTGTCCATCTAGCATATCGATTATCATCCATGCAGAAATAGGAGTTACAGTCCATTCTTTGTAACTACCCCACTAGAAGGAAGAGAAGTATGCACATGGGAACAGTGAGGAAAATTACCCCCGGAGGTGGGAGAAGGTGGAGGGAATAGATGTAAATAAACACAGTCGATGGTGAATCGATGGGACCCAAAGGCTATTAATCAATGCTCAGCAGACAGAGCCAAAATCAACATCATGACATAGTTTATTTGGATTATTTATGAGGAGACTTATATTTCTTCAATTTAAGTACTTCCTTATACAATAATATCTCAACTCAAGCACACGGACTGGTGAAATAACGGAGCCAGACTACCAAATCTGAATATAACAAGCATATGAAACCAATAGTGGCCATTGGAGTTCAGTGTCATGTCCGGACCTGGGCCTGGGGGGCTGGGTTCCCCGAGTGCTGGGCTCCGCAGTCCCTCCCGCAGGTGATCTGCAGGTGAGAGCCTCCCGCAGGTGATCGGCAGGTGAGAGCCACACCGAAGTCAAGATGCGTGCACTGAAGTTAACTTCCCTTCGTGCCAAGTAGATGAACAACGGGAAGAAATTGTTTCTACCCCTACAAGTGGTAGGATCCAATTTGGTTACTTTTCGCTCAAGTTAGAAGACCCAAATAATGCAGTAGGCGGATGAGGGGAGTGTGACTCGGCATGTCCTCAGCCGGTCTTGGGCCTGCCCCCCGCAGGCGCTGCACCGGGACCCTGGACAGAGCTCCCGCCTCCGGAGATTTCCTGGGGCCCGTGTGCCTGCGGGCACTCGAGCTCTGCTGTGAACCCAAACCAGCCGTGCAGACTCCCCAGCCTCTGTGTCCCCACACAGTGTGTGGAGCCTGGTCGCAAGGCTATTAAAAATATTTATAAGCCCTGGCTGGCGTAGCTCAGTGGACTGAGCGCGGGCTGTGGACCAAAGTGTCATAGGTTCGATTCCCAGTCAGGGTACATGCCTGGGTTGCAGGCCATGACCTCCAGCAACCACACATTGATGTTTCTCTCTCTCTTTCTCCCTCCCTTCCCTCTCTAAAAAATAAATAAATAAAATCTTTAAAAAATATTTATAAAACTTTTAGCTATTGTGCATAATACACTGATGCTAATTGATACGATACATTGATACTTGTGTAAGATAGATTTTTCATAATGTATCATTTTAACTCCATGATCAGCTTGAGCAGTATGGAAAATTCCATATCAGGTCGCGCTGTTGAAACTGCCAAACATCAAATAAGTCCTTTTTCACTGTAATATACACAATGATGTTTCATTTAACCTACAATAAGGGAACTAGGTATTTCATATAAATAACCTTTTTAGATACATGAAGATTACCCCTTCAAGAACTTTAACTTTTTAAGCTGTTAAGTTGCTTGAATGGAAAGCATTAAAAAGTGAATTGCCCACCTCCTGAATTTAGAAATAAGAGCACAGAAAAGTATAAAGACTGATCAAATTCATGTTTCCATTACAGATTTCCCTTCTCTATAAAAAGGAGAATATGAGAGTAATTTAGCATTTCTAAAACAACCTAGGGCTATTATTACAAACATGATCATCACACCATGCTGTGTGATGAAATATACTCAGAAGTGTGTGAAGTATATGGATAGCCGAACATTTTGTTGACACACTTATAGGAAATATGAAAACACAGAGAAGAAAGCAAAAATGACTATAAGCTCAACAGGCAGAGATAATCATTGTTAATATTTTGGCATACCATTTCTTAATAAAGTTAATATGTTACTGTATATACACTTTTCTTTTTAAAAATATATTTCATTGATTATGCTATTACAGTTGTCCCATTTTTCCCCTCCCCTTTTTTCCTCTCCACCCTGTACCTGCCTCCCACCATCATTCCCCCACCTTAGTTCATGTCCATGGGTCGTACATATAAGTTCTTTGGCCTCTCCATTTCCCACACTATTTTAACCTCCTCCTGTCTATTTTCTACCTACCATCTATGCTTCTTATTCCCTGTACCTTTCCCCCCATTTCCCTCCCTCCTCCTCCCCACTGATAACCCTCCATCCCCTTTTCTAACTTTTTATTATATTGTGAGTGTTTCCTCATAGCCTTAAATATTATATACTTATTTTCTAATGGCTACATGATATTCCATTGCATGGTGGCAACCATTTCCTTAACCAGTGTCCCATTGGGGGACATTTATATTTTTCCAATATTTAGCTATTGTAAGATATGCAGCAGTGAACACATTTGTACATAAATCTTGGTGGACATCTTAATTAACATATTCAACAAGAGTTGATGGAGTGTTCACAATTTGCTGGGCAATATTCTCAATGCTTGGGCTATAAAAGTGAGTAATCTTTGCCCTGTAGAATTTATATCTTAGTCAGTGAAGACTGAGAATAAACATGAATAAGTAGGTTATATAGGATGTTATAAAGTAATAAGTGCTATGGAATCTAACAGTATTCCCTCAGAATAAATCCCTGGAGGGCCCCTGATACGTATTTCTAAGGCATCTTTCAGGAAGGTTGTACTGATTCATGCTTGTCTCGAAGTGTTTGAATACCTCTTTTCCTGACCTTGAAAAAAGAAATTTTTCTCTTTTTCTAAAGAAAAAAATGTTATTTTTAAAAATAAAACCTATCTTAATTTTAAAATTTGCATTTGCTGGAAACTGGTGATTTTTTAACACATTTTCATAGGTTTATTGATTATTTATGTAATCTTTTTAAAATACTTGCTCATGTCTTTTGAGTGGTATTCAGGGTTTGGGTGGCTGCACAACTGTGCAGCCTAGGGCTGCCGTAACACGGTATAGTAGCAGAAACTTGGGTGGCTCAGAAAAACACAGACTCGTGGTCTCACAGTCCTAGGTGGCCCAAATCGGGGTGTGGGGAGGGCTGCCTGCCCTCCGAAGCCAGCAGGGGGTCATTCCCTGCCTCTTCCAGATTCTGGTGATTCTTGGCAATCTCTGGTGTTCCTTGGCTTTGGATGCATCGCTCAAATCTTCGTCTTCCCATGGCATCTTCTTCGTGTGTGCCTCCATCTCTGTGTCTAACTTTCCATTTTATCAGGACAGTCACACTGGGGAGGGTTCACTCTAATTGACACCCCATCTAAACTTGGTCATCTATCTGCAGAGACCTTATTTCCAAATAAGGTTATATTTGCCCTGACGGGGAGGGTGGGGGTAGGTCTTGAGCTTACTTTGGGAGGACACAATTCAATCCATCACAGTGTGGAAATCTCATTTCTTATTCCTTTTACCTCTGGGTCTTAAGAACAATCAGTGACACGTGGGAAATAGATTTGTTTTCTTAATCTGTGTATACACTCAGTGATTCCTCAGCACTAAAGAGGGGCTTGTGACCTTATTCTCCAGTCTAGGTGGGTCCAGGGTCCAGCACATCTGTATAGCCAGGTTGGAGCCTGCCGTGCAGGCTGACAATCCATACTCAGACTCAAGGGCACGGCCAAGGACAATGGTAGGACTGCTTCCCACACCCATTCTCTCTGGCAGGGGAAACAGAGAGAGAGAGGCTGGAAGAAGCAGACTCTGGGTTCTCCCGGATGGACTTTCTGTGAGGTGACAAAAAGGACAGGATGCTCATGATGACCCCTGGGGAGATAGAGACGTTGGCAAGAGAAACTGCTCCATCTGAAGATTGACGCGAAGCAACTGGACAGCCCGGTTCTCAATTCTGAGGCCCAGTGACCATAGCAACGAATCACATGGGTGTGACCGCTTTGACCCAGCCCTTCCCCTCTTGGAAGAGAGTGGATAAAAGAACAGAGGGAGAAAAAAGGAGTTTTCTGACATTTTCTCTCTTCTCCATGAATAGAGTAAGAGTTGCAGTAGAAGCTCCCTCTTCTGTGGAGATAGATGTGAACAAATTGGGTAAGATTCGCTTTTATAGCTCTTCTATTTCCTGCTTAAAATTCTTTTCTTTCTCCTCTACTATCAGGCTGTTCCCTGGCACTTATTTCTGACAACGTCTGCTTCAAGAAATCTATTTTTTTGCTCTCCTGTGCAGAAGCCAAATAATCAAACTTGAAAATTTTACTCTTGGGGATGCTTAGAGGTAGCCATATGACTTAGTGTTAAAGTTTTGGAGAGCTCTTTTCCAATAACTGTGATTTTTTGGGGTCTGATTCTGCATCTATAACTAGATTTAGGATAGGGTGAGGTTGCTGGAGATCCCACTGCTAGGTAAAGTAGAATGTTCTCTCTCTCCTTCTCTCTTTTTTCATATATAGTAAATATTATAGAGCAATAACCTTACTGGGGAAACAAAATATAAATAGAAGACAATTTCCTCCTGGAACAAAAGGGCAGCAACTGTTAAAAAAAAAGAAACAAGAACACAAAACAAGTTATGAAGAGAAACTTTCAAATAAATGCTAGTCAAACACTAAACTTTGAAATGACCTCAGGAAGTTCCAGTTGGAAGAATCCATAAAGAAAATAGGAGTTTTCATGCAGCATAACATGATGACAAGAACTACTGACCTTAATGGACCAAGGGACCGAGTTTGCAGTTGAATTATCCCAGCCAGGACGGAGACTCTCCCCTCTTAGTTCTCCTCCTGCGCTCATTAACGTTGGTGGCTCTTGAGGTAAGAATGAGCTGGTTACTGAAATTCCCTGTGACCCACTTTCTTTTGTAAAAGGATTGATGTTTTCACAGGAGTGATTTAACAAGGCATCCTGGAAACCCTGCTCTTCCGTTGTTGTTATTCTTACCTGTCTCACTGAGTCGAATACTGATGGGGATGCTTTTATTCCCTGTTTGGCTCTCTCTTCATTTGTCCTGTCTGCTTCTGCAGGAATGAGATTCCAAAAAGCAGCTAATGAACCAGGTTCTCCAACAAGTGTAAGTCTTTTTTTGAAATCTAAAGATTTTTTTCAAGAGAATGTATTATCTGCCTGGGCAAGAGCAGGAGAGCATTCTGTATGTCTCTACTCTGTACAATCCTGTAATTGGAGACTTTTATTTGGAGGCCTCGCTCTGAGGGGAGAATAGAAAGGAAAAAGGGACCCGTGCGTGTTCTCGGGGATAATCTCAGCCGCATGACAGCCGTTCCTCAGGATACCTTTTATTTTGATATTTAAAATTTTCAGTGGTCTAGAAATATTATCAGAATCGGTGAGCAGACAACTTGTCAAAAGGGAGAGCCACGCTTTTGTTAAACAGGAACAGGATTTCAGCAACATGCTAGGATTTCAGATGGAGAATATGTCATTCGTTTTGCTCATCCTTTCAATCACCCAGCGTGCAGGTTCCATCTCCGGTCCCCGTCCCAAGAAGAAGGACAACCTCCTTGGTCGTCTTTCTGGGCCTGCGTCCGTAGAGGAGCCCCTCACCCCATCTCTCCGGGACCACAGCTACCAGCTCCGACAGATCTTCAGGGCTTCAGACTTGTAGCCTCCATTCATGGACGCGACCCCATGCTTATCTCCCTAAAATGCAAGTCTGATTCATATCATCGGTTCCTTAAAATACTTGAGGACTTTCCTTCAGTTGTTGTTTTCAGCCCCGTCAAAGCCCCAGCCAAGTACCCAGAGCTTCCCTGACCTGGCTCCTGACAATACTCCAAGCCTCATCTCTCTGCTGCAGGTGAACTGTCACCCAATTGTGTGCAGTGGACGACACTGGCCAGTGCCCAGAGAGGTCCGCGTGCCCACGGGCGGGCCCAGGCCCTTCGTGTCCAGCCGGGATCCACTCACTGTAGCTTCTGCCAGATGACAGCGACATCTTCTGGGGCAGGTGTTCACAAACGTTTTGTTCTCGGAACCCCTTTACACACTTAAAAATGATCGAGAACCTCTAAGAGCTTTTGTTTTTATGGGTTTTATCTATTGATGTGTATTATATTAGAAATTAAACTGAGACATTTCAAAAATATGTGAAACTCATCGAAAATACTAAGTCCAATGCATTTTAACACAACTAGCACATTTTTATGAAAATACATTTTCCTAAACCAAAAAATAATTCGTAACATCATCAAAATTGTTTTTATGGTTTTGTAATTCTTTTCAATGTCTGATAAAGGTTGTATTTTTGCATCTGTTTCTGTATTCGGTGTATTGTGGACAGTGGAGAAGACTGTTCTCACACTCATATGGGTGTGTAATTAGACAAAGGAGGAATATTTTAACAACTTTTTTAACATAATCATAGACACTCTTCTGTGATAAGTCACTGCAACTTGATAAGTGGTAATTTCTTAAAAGGTGTAATGTAGAATCTGAATATATATCAGTAAACTTTTATACTATTACATTAAATTCCACTGTTCTAATTTGAACCGGGAATGAATCTGTTACACATACATGGTTTTCTAACTTATACATTGTTAGCAAATATTGGTTTATGACTTATATAGATCTTCCAAACACTGACCCATTCAAAAATGTACTCCAAAATCACTTTCATTTCTATTGTCAACAATCTCATTAGGAAAGTCTTGAAGTACTAGGGCGCTTTCAAGCTGGAAGTTTACTGTTAGCAATAAACACTTTCCTTGAAGTGATAGACTCCATTCAGTTTTTGTGACAGTGTCTGCCAAATACCCACGTCTGAACAGCCATAGTTTGTCATTCTTCAACTAAAAAAATAAGGTTTCCTTGGAAATATTGGCTAGTTCAGCCCACAACTCAAACAATTATCCAGTGTTTTTTTTTTAAAGGCAACTATCTTAATTCAGTGTGCAACAGAACGGCTTTGTGCGTACTTCTGTTGCATCACACAGAATATTAAAATAACTTGTATCTAAGGATTGAAGCTGATCAAACTGGTAACATATGTTCCCTCTTCAAGGAGATCCCTAAGTCTAATGGGCCTGTTTTCCTCTTATGAGTACTCCGAGGCGAAGAACAAATGTGGCGACGGCTGGTAGAGTTTGCTGCCTCTGCCTCGGCTGGTGCTGAGTTACCCAGCAGCTCACCTGCCATGGCTCTTGCACCCTCAGTGTAAATGTCGACACGGCAGAAAAGGCAGAATAACTTTGACCTTGCTTACCCCGCAAGAGTCCTGGGGACCCCCAGGGGTCGGCAGACCCACACTGAACATGGCCATCTTGGAGAGTAGCCATAGCATCTCTCTCCTCAAGGAAGGGTTTTGTTTTCTCAAGCTCACGAGAAGTGATATTCAAGCATTTGATTTAACTTTTGTAACTCTAGCAGGGAAAAGCGTTTCTGATAATTATCTCTCTTAGAGGTAAAAAAAAAAACAAAAGCAAAAATATGCAACAATGAATGCCTACAAGAAAAAAGGTAGCAGTAACATTATGTGCTGATGCTTATATACTCCAGACACTGCTGTTGAGTTTTATACACACATCACTTAATACACACACCAACCTTAATAGGTAGGTCCTATTTTGTTTCCATTATAAGGAATTGAAATTGGGGTTAAATAATTTGCCCAAGATTCACACGGCTAATAAGTGGCAAACATGAGCGTCCAACTCTGTTCTTTTTCAATTCAGAGTTCCTCACTATTAATCACTACCTAAGTTACTAATAAAATATTTTCTATCCTAATTACCTAAATGAAAGTTTTGTATTCTTCCTGACATATATTTCAGTTTATCAGGGACTTCTGTATCACTATAGTCATTTAAGTGTTACCTCCTCTAGAAAATGTTATTGTCCACTTGACCTGATTTCAATTTCTCATTTTAGGGCTTTCGTAGTTTCAATTATTTCATGTGTCATTGTTTTTCATAATTTCTGTTTTTCTTATTTCTCCCTTATATCCACTCACTATAGGCTCCTTTAGGTCGTGTGTACATCTCATTTACATGTGATAGTGTGTACCCCACACTAAGTAACTGCTGGGACAGTCCCCACCCACCAGCACTCTGTGAGTTTCAGCTCTGCTGTGTGGTGACTGCAAACTGCCACAGTCCCATTGCAGTTCCTGTCATCAAGAGGTAGAGCATCTTTTGTTCCCTCTCGGATCTGGATTGACCTTGCATTTGCTTTGGGCAACGCAATGCCGCAGAGGTAATCTGGTGCAAATTCCGAGCCGAGGCCCCCAGAGGCTTTGCCTGCTGCCGTTCATTCTCCGGGAAGCCTGCCCAGCCACCCCGAGAATAAGCTGCAGGAGGAGAGGCCAAGTGGAAGAGAGACAAGAGTCATTCCAGTTAAGCCATCCTAACCCAGCCCACCCCCAACCTGCCTAGCAGCTGACCTCAGATGCCTGAGTGATTAGCCCAGATCTGCTTTGTCTGGCCCAGATGATCAGAGCTATGTTGATGAAGGCAGGTCAGACTGCCAGCTCACAAACTGGGAGGTAAATAAAGGTTGTTTCATAAGCTACTGTATTGGTCAGACAGACAGATTTGTATATTTATATATGTGTATATTTATATATGTGTATCTATATATATATCTGTGTGTATGTAATGTATGACCTGTGTGTGTGAGAAAGAGGGAGATAAGGAGGGAGGAAGAGGAAGAGGGAGAGGGAGGGAGAGAGAGAGAGAAACAGGTTGATATATTCATTTTAAGGAGTTTACTCATATGAATGCGGGCTGGCAGTGTGAAATCTGCAGAGCAGGTGGGCAGCCGGAGCGCCAGGGAGAGCTGTGCTGCAGCAGCTCAGGTGCACAGGCAGTGGGGAGGCAGAATTCCCTCTTCCTCGGACCTCAGTCTCTGTTCAACCTTCAGCTTATCCATGATGCCCGCCCACTTTATGGAGGGTAGTCTGCTTTATGCGGTGTCTGCTGATTTAATGTGCCTATTAATGTTAATCTCATGTAAAAAATACCTTCACAGTGAAAATTAGACTGGTGTTTGACCTCATCTCTGGGTCCACGGCCTAGTCAAGTTGATGCATAAAATTACCATCTCAACCACCTGGTTTGGGATCATTTCTTAAGGGAATAAAAACTACCTGACTTACTTTGTAACCAGTGTGTCTTCTACCCTCTCAATTCAGCTGTTCTAAGAATTATTTAGCAAAGAGTTGCAAAGTTTACTAATTCCACAAGGTAACGTCATTTTTTTTCCTCTGTGAAATTTTAAGTGTTTAAGTATTTATTAATATGGCAAACAGTTAAAAATGTTGGCAATAACGTTCTATAAACAAAGTTCTTCTCTTTGTGAATATGGTTGGATGATACATTATTCAAGAGCAAATGAAGACAGATAGTTCTCTCCTGTGAAAAGGATTTCGTTGTCATGTGGAAAATTCTTTAGGTTTTCTTCTATTGCTCATCTAGTCAACGGGGATTGACCTCCTTACCTATTAAATGCCGGACCCTGTGCTAGGCAGTCCCTCCCATCATTAATCTCTGCTCCCTCGGAGCAAAGCCCAGCCAGAGCATCTTTTCCCCACAGGGGTTCATTCTTTCCTGAAAGCCATGTGCTGTGCTTTATGTTCTGTCTTTATTCCCTGTGTTTAAGTCCTTTCACTAGAATAATGTGCATTGGCTGTCCTCGTGGAAGAAATTGCTCTTTGAGCCCCAGCACTCCAAACACAGTGTAGTATCGAGCTGGTCCAGCACAGTCCCCCTTGCCAGGCCTTTGTTTCTTCATTCTGTTCCCGGATCTCCAGAGGCCAGGATTAGAGGCAGTGCATTGTTTGTGTTTTTTGTCTCTTGGCAGCAAAAAAAGAGTTTAAAAATGCTCCAATAAGGGCATTTGCCATGCCCTGAAATAAAAGAACTACCAGACGAAAGGGCTACCTACCCACTTGAGATCTGCTCAAGTTTCCAACGGCGACTAACTCTTGGCTTTTGACTCTTCAGTCCTTCCTGCTCGTAAAGTGTTCATTTGACTGTAAACGTTCTAATGCATTCTAATGTCTCGAGGACAAAAATTATGTTAGCAAACTCCATTTATAGGAGCTTGAATGTGTGATTACAGAGGTTAAACTCTTTGCAAACCTTATCTAATTTAACCCTTATGGAAATCAGGTATGTCAGGTGCTAGACTATGGGAACGGAGGCAGATAGACCGACTTAATAATTTGTCTAAGGATACTCAGCTGGTCAGTGGCACACTGGGAATGAACACTGAAGTCTGTGTGACTGCAAAGCCGACGGTCTCGATCACTGCACCAGGTCACCCCACAAGATTAACAGACGAGGTCGCGTGCATCCAGGGTGGTATGGCCGTAGGCCACAAGATGAACAAACCAGAGCACCGCTTACAGGTGATGATGCGGTTCTAGCTCAGAGATGCAGGGTGCCGGTCCCAGGCATTGACCGCCTTGCATTCATTCTTTGCTTCTTTATTTATTAGCTATTATTTAATTGCTCTGGGTCTCAGTTTCTTCCTCTTTAAAATGAGGGCAATTATATTGCCTCCTTATGGGGTCATTATGGAGATTAAATGAGTTAATACCTATGAAGCACTTTGAACACCAGTTGACACATACCAAATACTCTCAGAAGGTTTCTTATTCTTATAAAAATGTATGAAGCTTTTCCATCAGGATGTCAAGATTTAAATTTCCTGTTCAGTGAAATCAATAATCTTACATTCATTTGCTAATGACTTTTAGATTAAGGGTGAGATTTCTACCTGATGCCAAAGGACACACAAAAAAAGTCAATTTGGAAACAAGTCAAACCAATTGCTAATTCAATGCAAATATTAGTTAGACTCATTACTGGATGTCCCGAGGAACAAAAGCAGCCAGTCTTTTGGTAACAGTTTTAAAAAAGGCTTTCAGTTGGTTGCACAATTATGTCAAAGGCAAACTTCAATTAATTAAGAAAAAGAAAGGAACACTGGTGGGAAAACGGAGACTCGGCCAGTGGGGCTCCTCACCGAGTCCTCCCTCAGGGTGACGCGGAAGTCTCAGAACAGAATGCAGAGTGGGCAAGCGGCGTGAGTCAAGATTGTCTTTTCCCAGGAGCCCCCAAGGGTACGTGGGCATCTCGGGCAAACCATCAGTGATTGTCTACTGTAGTTTTTTTCTCTTCTAATTAGGGAATCAGAGTTCCTTACTTCACTCCTGCCTGAGTAGTAGGTCTCGGGGTGCTTGCTGTATGTTAAGCTACCTCGGGAGTGGCTCTGATATGCAGCATAGAGACACCGCGCCAAAGGGAGCTTTCGTCTTCTTTTAGAATGGTCCACCTAATTACAGATGTTTCCCATTATTCAGCGTATATACTTTCAAAAGGTTGTTACCGTTTTAACAACAGGTTTTCTTAATATTTTAGAATATTGGGAACATACAGAAAAACAGAAAGAATAAAATAAAAATCATATGCAACCCCACCATAATTTATCGGCACATTTATCTTCAGTAAAATATTGCTGTTCTAAAGTGTTTGTATGGTCTAGTGATGTCTGAAGCTGTAGGATAAAATGGCAGTTTGATATTTCACGTCAGCCCTGAGAATGACATTATCTGGTACTTGATACAACTTATTTTATCTGAGTTTTAAACACTATTTTAGTTTGAGCTGAAATAAAGCTGAAATTTATCAGCCTGAAAGAATACCTCTGAGAGTTGTAAGTCAAAACAGGGCTGTATTGTCAGACCATTTAAATAGCGATAATGTGATGATGAATTTCAGTGGTGCATAAAGATCACCACTGTGCTATCCTTTGTCAGGCAGCTTTCTGCTTGAGGTGGGGCTTCCGGAGCTGGCGAGTTGGGAGGACCGCCAGCCCTGTGAAAAGCCAAGGGTCTGAAGCTCGAAGGTGCATCTAGATGTTTCAGTGCCCTTGGGGCACAATCTCACAGCCCTTGGGGAAATGTCAGAACACCCCTGTGGTGGAAATATATTTGATATTTTACATAAAATATAGGATGTGCTTTCCACTAATGCAGTGGTGTCTAACCATTTGGCATCTCTGGGCTAAACTGGGAAAAGGAGAGTTGTCTTGGGCCACACATTAAATACATTGTGACATGTAATCATACACACAAACCCCCCTCATAATGTTTTAAGTAAATTTATGGGCTGCATTCATGGCCGCCCTGGGCTGCCTGCTGCCTGCTGGCCACTGGGTGGACACCTCTGCACTAGTGGGAGGAACTGTTGGAATTGGCTGCCCAAGTGGAAATAGCAGTGAAGTCATCGTTACCATTGGGAGCCACACCTGCCCTGGTACCTAGTTAATTTTCAATGAAACGGACTCTTCTCTTGAGCTAAACAGATAAGCACAATTGTGCTTAAGGCTAGATTTCCGAAAAAGAATTCATTTCATGTATTTTCCCACTGGAACTAAAACGCTCCTGGGACTCCTTGGAGAAGGGTAACAATTCAGATTTAGAACAAGGCGAGACGGTGCCAAACGACCCCTTGGGGTCAGTCTGTGATGAAGCCGTTATGGCAGCTGGCAGGTACGCCATGTGCCTGCCTCCCCAGAGGGAGCCAGAACCTTTAGTTACCGCCATCACAACAGACCAGCCTCTCCGTTATGCTTCTAGACCATCCTGGGAGTTCAGGGCCAATGTGTTCTCTGCAGACACTTCGTGTCCGTGGTTTGGGATGAATGAGATACCCTCACAGGCAAATAAATTGCAGTGTCAGGTTAATGGCCTGTACCTGAGGAGATGGGCAGCGTGGTCAGGGCAACAGGTGTGGGCTATCATTGGATTCCATGGGTCGTGCTTCCGTGCACAGTGCCTTGAGATGGGAACATAAATTTCTGAATACTAGACGTGATAAAAGATAACTTATAGCCTTTTTTTGTTGTTGGAGAGGAGAAATAGACCATGAACACAGTTTTTTTCTTCAAGTGCCACTAATTCTTCCAGTCATCCTGACACATGGAAAGAAGGAGGGAGGGAGGGAGAGAGAGAGGGACAGCCAGCAAAGGGAACAGGGCCCCCTGTCCTGGTTGACTGCTCAGCTTGGGTGTCCTTAGCCTACTTTTCCATTCACTGGATGAACTGCCGAGTCCTAGGAACTACTGTACTGGTAGCAAGTTCAAAGTAAGGAATATTAACTCTGTGAGGCACCTAAGATAACACCTGGTTTACCACCCAGTTGACCAACCAAGGAGCAGGTGACGTCAGGAGCAACTAGTGACTGGCTGAAGGACCGGCCTACCAGTCTCCAGACGGCTGGGCTCTCCACTGTGTCTCTTATCTTCCTGGGATTCTGAGCAGGAACAGATTTATTTTTCAGTTCAGTTATTGTATTCTACCGCTATGAGACTTCTACTTGGGAGTTTCTTATGTTTTCTGTCTCTTTATTGAAGTTCTCCATGTATTCATCCCCGCTTCTCCTGAGTTCTGTGAACATCTTTGTAACCATTACCTTGAACTCTAGCAGGTACATCTACTTACCTCTGTTTTCTTGTTTTTTTTTTTTTTTTTCCCTGAGTTTTTTATCTCATTTTTTCATTTGGAACATATTTTGTTTGAGTCTTTGTGCATAAGATAAAATAGTCACCTTTCCCAGTCCTGAGGGCTGGGCTAGGAGGCGAGCCTTATTTTCAACCCTGCCCCAGCTCTTGGTTGTCTCGCAAACCTCTGTGATGGTCCGAGCAGCCTGCTCTATTTGTAATAGCTCCAGTGGCTCAGGGTGGGCCAGCGCCTGTGTGTGTCCCAAAGGGGAGGATCTCAGTCGGCACCTGGATTCACACTGCTTGGAAGCTAGACTCTCAGGCCACAGCTTTTAAAGCATGGAAATGTATACAGTCCTGTGGGACCGCGAGTGTGAGCCCCGCCAGCCCCTCCAGCCAGGCCATCTGGAGGTGGCCCCTGGGTGGCGGCCTCAACTATCAGGGCTCCAGGTGAATGTATAAGCTCCTTTCTAAGAGGTACTGGTGGGCTGTCTCAAGGCCGAGGTATTGTCCACCAATGGACTTGGGCTTCTGGATATGTGCCAAGTGGGCGGCCGGCCCCTCAGGCTGAAGTTCTCGCACAAGAGAATAGGTCAAGTTCACAGAAGGACTGGGGGGTGGTGGTGTCAGTCTGCTGTGTGTTCTGTGCCCTGGGAGCGGGGTGGTCTGCCAAGAACCGTCTCTCTGATTGTTATAATCCCTTGGAACCCAAGAACACAAGCTCCCCTGGCCTCCGGAAGCAGGTGACTTAGAGACCGTCCTCTGGGGGTCAACCGCCAAACCCAGGCACCAGACAGGAAAATGGGGCAGCAGGTGAATGGAGAAGCGCTCTGGAGGTGCTGGGGGCCCTGGGCGGGGCAGCGAGTAGGACCAAGTGTGCTGGGTGGCGTAAGCAGAGGGGAGCCTGTAGGTGGTGCCTGCTGGAGAAAGAAAAGAAAGAAGGAGAAGGCACCTGCCAGCTGGACCAGGGCAAAGGGGGAGCCTGTGGATGGTGTGGGCAGGAAAAAAGAGAAAAGATAAAAGGGAAGATGGAGCCTCCCTCTCCCCGAGGCCAGCAGGCCCCAGACATGTGCTCAGTGAGATGCCGGCCGCCCTCCGCTGCTTTCACATTGGCCAAGGAGCCACTTCCACAGGAAGTCTGGGAGCCCCCTGGGTCTCAGGGTTGTGAGCACCGTTGGTTTGAAAGCCTGATGTTTTGGGGCCCATCTTTAAGGTGCAGCTCTGAGAAGCTGGGCCGCCAGGTGTGCAGTTTGCCCCTCAGCTCCTCGGGGAGCAGATCCAGGCGTTGAGCTCTGTCCTGACCGTGGGCCACCACGTGGGGAGGGTTCGCGGTGAGACTGCGTCTCGGCCTCTCCTGTCTGCCTCCCTGTGGGCCTCCCCTCCTTGGCCCGATGCACAGGGGAGACGGCTCAGGCGGCTTCTAGACTCTGTCCAGGGGAAGCTGTTCCGCCTGCAGCTGCAGACTCGGCGTGTCTGTGGGAGGAGGTGCACTCAGGATGCTCCTGTCACCACCTGCAAGGGGTGGATTTATAACCAGTGCAAATTATTTCCTATTCACCTGCACGTTCCATTCAAAGGCCTTGAAACTTAAAAGGAATCCGCTGTTCAAGAGCTTTTACACAACACAGTGAAGGGAACTAGATTGGAAAATTCAAGGATTATGAAAGCATTTATATAGGTATCTTATTGGGAGAATCATTTTGTAATGAGTTAAAGGAATGTTTGGGTGTCTCTCGCTAACTCTGGATGATTTATAGAGATGGTTATATTTCATCACTTGGGGAACCCTTTCCAGCGGGAGAAGATTGGAAGTGGAGAGGGAAAATTTGGTCCTCGTTTTGCTTGCTTTTAATTACTATCGCCACAGCACTCAAGCTTGTGTTCACAAAGGACATTCACATGGACATCTTTGCAGAGGACAGGTTTCTGCATTGCCCTGAAAATTTATTCCATACAGCAAATAAAAACAATACCGGTTTTCTGAAAGGTTTCTTAAATCAACCTGTTTGTGTTCCATAGAGCAATACTTTACCGTCAGAGATGTCTGCAAACCACTGGGGTCGTGAGGACATATGTTTTGAATGTCAACAAGAAGAGAGAGAGAACAAAAAGGAAAAAAACTAGCTACTAATCTCTTGAGCAGTTTGTTTTCTGGAAAAAGTTAACAGCTGCATGAGTTTTACGGTCCTTAAGTCTACACGCCCAGGGGCCTGACATTCCGGGTCAAGTTCACCTGCATTTGCATGCCCACGGTTGCTGCTGGGAGCTCTGCGATCTTATCATTCACAGAAAATGTGGAAAAGATTCCTGCCCTCCTGGTGGAAGTGGTTTTGGTATTTAGATTCATAAGGTATACAGACAATAATTTTTGAGAAGGGTGCCTGTGGAATGTGTTGATGGGGGAACTGAAAGGCAGAGCTGTGCACGGAACACGTGCAGCATTGTGGGAGGTGCCGAGGGTCAGCTCAGCAGCCTCCTGGTGGGCACGTCCATTCCTTTCCCGAGAGCACACAGTGCGTTTGCTTTCTCTTTGTGAGGAATTTGGTGCCAAATGTGGAGAACAATTATTAGGGCCAGTGACAGCCCACAAGTGTGGAATGTGAGGACTTTTGCAGATTTTATAGGTTTGGTGCCGTTCCACAGCAAACTATAAAATTATTATTGCAGCCCAGAAGGTTATAAAAGTTAAAACACAAATATCAGAATTATGGCGCCTAGCAAGGCGTGCAGGCAGCAGTGAAGTCAGCACGTACGTCAGCATCACTTAGCGTCGCAGTGGTTCGTCGGGTAAATATTTTTATCAGCTTTTTGCAATAACAACTCCTTGAAATAGACCGATAATTTTATTTTATGAAAGAGAAAGAGATCTGTACTTTTAGGATAAAGAACTCGGCATATTCTATGAGTTCTGCCTCATCAGTTATATTACTTTTTATTCTGGTTCCTTGTTTTATTTTTGAACTTGGGATCTAAATATGTTGATAGCAGTGGGTTAGAAACCAATTCCTGCCATCTGTCTGTATGTTTTCGTTCTATACATTTGAAGGCTCTTTTAGTTGGTATATTAAAATTTATGAATGTCGTATCTTTATTAGCTTACCATCATAACCATAATACAAAGCTCTTTTAACTTAAAATGTTTTATATACTATGCTGCCTAAAGTAATATCACCAAATCTGCTTCCCTCTTGTATAAGTTTGATTAGTTAAAATGTATCTGGCCCTTAATGAATTGCCTTCTCTTTCTGCTTTTTCTGTGTTTCTAGTAAACAGCATCTTGTTGGGTTGTGCTGTTGCTGTTTTTTTTCTTCCCCCAGCAAAGAAAGGGTTTACTTTTAGGAAATGGTCTACCGCCAGAGACACAGGTGAGCTAATGCATAAGACCTGGCTAGCCTTTGGCTTCCAGGGGTTTGGCTATATAGGAGAAAAAAAAAGAGTTTTGTTTTAATTCAACTTAAGATGCTGCGAACATGGGTAGAAAAAGTCAGGTCTTTACTTCCCACCGCCAATTTATTTTAAGCTATTCAAGCTCATGGTCCTTTCTTGTGTCTCCTCCAGTGTGGCATTGTGGGTTCAGGCCTGGGGGCAGTGCTGAGAGAGATAGGAATGGAACCAGGGTGTTTCTGAGCTCCACAGCGAGCTTTAATGGTGATTAGGAGAGGCCAGGTCCTTCCTTGTTTTGTCTGCAAGATTATCACATGCACTTCAAGTTCCTGAATGTTCACACTCTTACGTTTTTATACTCACTTCATACAGTCACATCTCACATGCACTCACATATTTAATATTTTATGGCTCCATAGCATTTAAAAGCTAGCATTGAAGGGTGACAGATGCTCCCTGTGTAACCTGTGGAGCAATGTTTCGTGACTGCAGGCTTCAAGCCCCTCTGACACCAGATCCGCAGAGAAGTGGGAGTGACGTTGGAGCGTACGTCTTGGGGAGCGTCCTGCCCATCTGGGTTGCCCTCTCTCCAGTACAGGGGCTGATGCACTGACGTGCCCACAGCGAGGTGTGCACGTCTTTTGTTCCTCACTTACATCTCCAGCAAACGGGGCTTTATCTTTATCATCCATCGGTTCCACGGATGCACTGTTTTATTTCTGGGTCATAAACCAAATGCTGTACATTTCAGTTTGCCCATTTAAAAAATAATATTCGTAAGTCTCAGGGAGGTACCTGTTCGTCTCTGCTGCTGAAAATAATTTCAGCAACACTATTAGGAACCATCTAATATGCCAACCCTAACCACGCACTTAGGGTACATGATCGGTAGTTCTCACGGTCTAGCACAGGCACCAGTTGTAGTTGATGATGAGGAAGCTGAGGCTCAGATCGCTCATGAGCGTCAGAGCACATATGTGGCTTAGTGTTTGGCTCTGAAGTCCTCGGTTGTTGAAAGAGGGTCTCTGTTGAGTCCTGTACGAGGTTAGGGCATGGCATGGGCCAGGGGATCTTCCTTACTGGGGAAGGCAGACACTTACAGAGCCAGAGAGGAGAAACGGCAAGGGTCTCCCACACTCCCGTTTTTCCATGGAGACAATGCTAGGCTCCAGGGGCTTGGCTGACCGGTAGCGTGGATTTGCGTTCTCATGGGGGCCCTCGGCCTTGCTAGTAGGGCAAGCCTGAGAGCAGCCTTGAAGAGGGGGAGTCATCAGGCCCCCTGAGCAGTCTAGCTGTGGGTGTCAACTGTTCATGAGAGTTGCCTGGGAACAGTACGCGCACCTGGAGATCTTGGAGTGAACTGGATGCTGCTTTGGGGAAGGAGGGACTAGGCTGATGCGGGAGGCTGAGCCTCTCCCATGGGGGCCAGGGAGATGTGGAGAGGAGAGCCGTCTCAGCCATCGCTCGCCTAGGGAAGTCAGAGCAGATACCTACGGCCACTCCGGGACATTTCACTTAGTGCCTCACCCTCTTTTTACAGTTCCATACTGTTTTCATGTTGTTCGGCACGTTTATTTTTTAAATATTTCAGGAGGAGAATGTGCATTTTGTGGAAGAAATGACCAACCCGTGTAGAGCCCTCCATTTGTAATAACATCCTTGCCAGATTGGAGTTAATAGGCCTCCAAGGAAAGGTTATTTAGAATAGCACCAGACAAAGTGCTAAATAATACACTGTCCAGCATAATCTACCGGCCTCGAGGGAGAGAGCCGAATGACTCAGTATGGGTTTTCCATCTTCAGGTTTAATAACCTGATGTCAAGATCAAAGCACAGAGCACGCGTGCTGCCTCCAGACGCTCCCTGCAGCCGAGGGTCCTTTTCCCCGTGGTCCCTTTCGCTCCTGTGTTGCCATCACAAGGAGCTTAAAGAGTGCAGACACGAAAGTCTTTCTAACAGTATTGTGAAAGGAGGGGCAGAGGGCCGCTCCAGCGCAGTGCACTTGAATTTGGGCCGCAGAAGGATCAGGATTAGCACCACAGACTGCACTTGGGTTGTCTGACTCGGATCTTCATATATACTCATGAGAGGTCGTTCGGAGTATCACTGCGGCTCTCCGTGGGGTGGGGAGGAGGAATAGCAAAATGAGTTTTTTAGTGCAATGTCCTAGGTAGTGTCAAGATTTCCTACATGATGAAGGTCTTCATGGCTCTTCTCTGTTTTCTGGAAGAGGTTCACTTTGAAGTGTACCAAGACATTCCAAACCAGGCTGAAAACAGCATCTCCGGTGGTTTCCTAGGAGGGAAACACTTGTACCTATGGGAAGGGGAATTTCTGTGGGTCAGGAAGTTATGTTCTGAGGTGGAACTCGGGAGGAAGTATGTTATCTTGCAGCTACTGAATACAAAACCACACTGATCTCTGGCCTAAGTGAACAACTAGTTTTATCTATCTATATCTATATCAATATCAATATTGATATCTATCTATGTAAGTCTGATGCTCACATAAGTAGTTGGGGCAGAGGAAAAGATGGTAGCTAGTTTTCCAGCAAGTGGCCCTAGCCGGCCTCACTCTGACAAGTTTAATAATTTATACCTTTTATTCTTTTTATCTGCTCTTTCACGGAAATACTTGAATACGTATTTTGAAACATCCGGTAGATTTCCAGATGCTGGAATTTGTCAGGGGGATGTTCAGAAGCACATCGACTTCGCCAGGGCTCCAGTGTCTGGGAGGAAAGGTCACGGGATGAGCTTCATTCGTGCCAGAAGGTCCTGGTGACCCTCACGCAGTGACGTGAATGGAGGTCCTTTGCCCCGTGCCCTTTATTAGGGACGTAGGAAGTGAACATCAGGCTCATTTTCTACGTGAAAGGAAAGATTTTTCCCGCTGGTTCCATTTTGGCTGTCTGTGAGGTTCATTCTCATATGTATTCTGATGTGCACTGAAACACCGACACCTTGCTACGCACCTTTATAAATGGCTGCTGAATGAATGATAGTTCTCGCTGCCCCAGGGGAGACTGCTGAGCAAATTTAAAAATTAATCTTCTGGTCTCATCTTCAGTTAGTAAAACCAAATGCTTGTGAAGAAGTGCAGTTACAGAGTGATCTATTTCTGCTTTCTCTAATGATGTTTTACATTGATTATCTTTTAGAACAGTTTTATATTTTATAGTCGCAGGAACATTGCAAACTTAGATTGCCAAGTTCACATATACTCCTGACTAGGTCCCCTACCAATAACATCATATATTATCACATTAATTATTATGGTGCAAGTATTATAGTTAATGAACTGATATTGATGCATTATTATTAACTAAAGTTCATCTTCTATTTAAAACTTACTTAGTTTTCACTGGAAGTCATTTTCTATTCTAGGATCTGATTCACATGGTATATTGCCTTTAATGGTCATGTCTTCTTAGGCTCCTCCTGGCTGTGACAGTTTCTCAGGCTTTCTTTGCTGTGGAGAGCCTTAACTTCGACTGTTTTGAGGAGTACCAATTGGGCATCCTGTAGGAAGCCCCTCTCCTGGAAATTTTCTGTTGTTTTTCTCACGACTGGACTGCAGTTATAGGCTTTGGGAAGGAGAACCACAGATGTAAAAGGACATTGATGTCTTGATATGATCAGATCACATCAAGAGTGCAGTGCAGACTATCAACATGACTTATCACTGTTGATGTTGACCTTGATCGTCTGGCGAAGGCAGCATTTGTCAGGTAAACTGTCTTTATTACTCTTTGGAAGAAAGTCTCTTTGCACAGCCCAAACTTAAGGAGTAGGGGACTCTGCTCTGCCTCCTTGAGGGTAGAGTATCCACACAAATTATTTGGAATGTTTCTGCACAGGGAATTTGTCTCATTCTCTATCTAATTATTTTTCAATCATTTATTTATATTAGCATGGACTCATTATTGGATTATCTCTTTGGGTTATAATCCAATATTCATTTTATTTATTTTGTTGCTCAAGTTGCCCTGCATTTGATCGCTGGGCCTTCTTACGTCCCCTTGGCATACCCATGTCAATTTTTATTTGAGCATTTCCTTCGTCTCTTCTACTAAAGATGATCATGGGTCATGCCCCAGCCCTACACTCAACCACTTCTTTCTCCACAGAGCCCCGATTCCTTTTAGTGAAGAGTGTTATTAGAGAGCTACATGCTAAGTATACTCATGGCTGTTGTGTTATCATTGCTTCTGGCACTCTCAGCTGAGAGAGCAAGGGGATGTGTGTGTGTGTATGAAACCATGTATAATCACACATCTACAAATATTTCTACATGTGATCATACATGTCTATATTAAACTAAACATGAGTTCGTACTGATGTATCCAACTATAGTAACAGTCCATTACTGTATGAGTTATTCCAGCCTCTTCCCCATGCTTATCTATTAATTCCCACTCCACTAGTGAGAAACCCTGGTTTTACCACCCGTGATTTATTTATTTAAATCTTCAACTGTGTAGTATAATTAAAATCGTTGACCGGTGCCCCTGTGGGAAACAACATTGTTGACTAGAGTGTGGCATTAATGTGCAGTCCCTCTTGCCTTTATTCTTGTAGAAGCTACTCATTTCCCAAAACACCTAGGCCAGCACCATTCCCTGCCCCCATCCTTTTCAGTAAGGCTGCTTTGTACATCTGTCATACACTGAGATTCTTTTATCACAGTCTGCCCTCTACTGAGGGATTCCTCAACCTCTTACATCGTTTGAAATGCTTGCATACATTAAGGTTTGCTCTCTGTTCTGTAAGATCTTATGGGCTTTGACAAGTGCAAAATATCACATGTCTGCCATTTCAGTATGATACAGAGTAGTTTCACTGAGCCAAAAGGCTCTCTGTGATTCACGTGTTCAGTCCTCCAACTCCCAGTAACCACTGATGTTTTTCTTGTTGCTATAGTTTTACTTCATCCATAGTTGAAAAAAAATCTAAAATATACAATGTCATATAATTGAAATCATGGAGTATGTAGCATTTTTGATTGGCTTTTTCCACTTAGCAATGTCTATTTAGTGTTCATACATGTCTTTGATGGTGTTAAGAGTTCATGTCTTTTTATTGTGGAATAACATTTCCTTGTGTTGTCATACTGTGTATAGATGTTTGTTTATTAATTCACCTATTAAAGGATACCTTCATTTTTTCCAGTTTTCAGAAATGATGAATAAAGCTGTATTAACATTTACATGCAGACTGTTTTGTGAGGATGTCAGCTTTCAAACCAGTGGAGTCAACACCTGGGAGTGTGACAGCTGAATCATGGGGTGTGACCAAATGCGACTTTGTCAGAAGTTGCCAGAGCTGTCTTCCGAAGTGGCTGTGCCATTTCTCATCTCACCAGCAATGGAGGAGAGTATTTGCCGTGCATTCTTGCCAGCAACTGCTACTGTATGTTTCTCAGAAATCTTCACCCATTGTGATAGGTAGGCAGTGATCTTTTGTTGCTGTTTTAATTTGCAGTTCTTTAAGGACAAGTTATGTTGACCATCTCTTCACATTCATAGTTGATATTTGTATATTTTTTTTGGGGGGAGAGGTGTCTGTTCAGATCTTTTTCACATTTTTAAATTGGTTTGTTGATTTTCTTATTATTGAATTTTAAGAGGTCTTTATATATTTTAGATATGTCCTTTTCCAAATATGTTTTGAAAATATTTTCTCACAGTTTGTGGCTTGTCCAATATTTTTTTCAATGTATTTTCACACTCTACTGGGGCCTTGGGGAGGAAAATAAACTGGCTAGAAGAACTTAATAATGCCTCAACATGGGGATGCTCACACCCTCTCTCTAGGAACCTTTTTTTCATTAGTTTTCCAACGGCATTCCCCCCCGCAGTGTGAGACAGATACTGAGAAACTATCAGTACCCAAATAAGTAGAGAGAAAGTGCACTTTAAAAAGTTTGATTCTCACAATGACCCTCTGGTAGAGATAAGGCAGACATCAGCACTCACACTTTGTTATCCACTTTGATGGGAAAGTTTCCAGTCGAGGAAATGGGAGGTCAGGAAAGCCACACGACCTGCCCAGGCTCACACAGTCAGCAGGTGATGGAGGTTTGGCTAGACTCCTAGTTTCTGTCTCCTGGCCCAGATTCTCTTACCTGCTTCACACTGAAATCATATCTTGGTAGCCAGGAGACCATTAATGGTTTTGTCTGAAGTTTACACTCAGTGATTATCCATTTATTTAACAGTTTATTTGAGGTATTTGGGCCCTGCCTCTATCAAATAAATAACAGGAAATGGGATGAGTTAAGTTGTATGTAGCATGAGCCTTGAACTTGGCTGTTGCTTCCTTAGTGTTTTGTAGTTATAGTGGATCCTTCATATTCTATCATCTGATTCTTCTAGAAGATCCTTTATTTTTTAAAATATTTTAATTAATTAATTAATTAATTATTTATTTATAGAGAGGAGAAGAGAGGAAAGGAGGAGGGGAGAGAAACATCTATGTGAGAGAGAAACATCAGTCGGTTGCCTCTCTATGTGCCCCAACCAGGGACCGAACCCTCAACCCAGGCATGTGCCTTGACCAGGGATAGAACCTGCTAACTTTCACTTTGCAGGATGACGCCCAACCAACTGAATCACACCAGTCAGGGCTAGAGGATCCTTTATTGTACTCAACCTTTTAGTGGAGATAGTCCTTGGTACTTGTTAATACTTTCCTTGAGAATTTTGGAGGAAAATATTCGTTATTGAACCAATTTGAAAATTGAAAGGTCCTTTAGTGCAGGATTTCTGGAACTTGGCATTGTTGAATTTGGTACCCATTTTTCATTGCTGTGGAGGCTGTCCTGGCCATTGTCGCATGTCTAGCAGCATTCCAGGACTCTGCCCACTAGATGCCAGTAGCATCCTTCCCAGTTGTCACAAAGAAAAACGTGTCTACATATTGCCAAGTGTCCCCTGGGGGGAGGGAACCCTTCTGTCAAGAACCCCTGCTCTCGTGTTTAAATTAATGACTAATGATTTAAGCAGCAGATCATATTAGGTTAACGTCAAGTTAATATAAACTGCAGAGGTAAATAGAATTTGTTTTTCTATCACTTCATCACCTTATTTGTATAGTCATTTGATACAGTGAAAGAGACTTAAAAATTTTATTTCAAAGTTGACGATAGAGTTAAAAAAATAAGGCTAAACTATGGGAGGGCTAGAAAAGATGAAACAGAGGTCAACTATGGGTTAACTGTATTTTTGGAAAAACGAAACAACCCTCTGATTCAAGACAAAGTTCCTCACAGGAACATCATTTTTCTTGTGTGTTTTCCTTGTAGAATCATGAAATGTGATGGTCTTAGAGCCCATGCAGACTATGTGGGTAAGTGCTGGGAGAGGAAGAAGGGTGAGGCATTATTGCTGGATGCTTGTCGCCTTTTACCATGGTCTATTAGCCTGAGTACTATACTACATATGACTAATTATGGAAAATCTATAGTTAATTATAGCATTAATTACAGCATAGAAACAATCTAGGACTTACACATAATAACACATGGAAACTGACTTTAAAAATTATCCCTCTGAACTAGGGACATGAGTGATTCTGGGGCCAGGGCGAGGAAAATTCATGACGAGCCTGGAGCACTTCTGTGGTCCCAGAAGGTAGGGGGGGTGGGGGGCCGTGAGGAATAGGACATGTCAAAAGAACACAGGAGCCCCCTTGATAGAGCTCCCAATGGCCAAAGCTGAACCAACTCAAGCAATAAAAGAAATAAGAAATGCCACTGCATTACAAAACCCTAAAGTAAAATAAATTCCCACGAGCTCAAGTTGGTATAAATAAATGATTGAATGAATGATTAGGTGGTGGAGAAGTGGCACATCCTCCTCACAGAATTCCGAACGGTGCATATGGAAGGAAGGACGGCAATGGGAAAAGACCGTGAGAATGCTGCAGTTACAACTGCTGCGGGTGAGATTCCTGGGCGAATGCTAAAGTCAGTAGCTGAAATAGTAAGGAGCAACAGGATAGTTGCTCAAATATTCCCCCCAAATATTCATTCATTACCGTGGTGAACTGAACACGTGTCAATAAATTCTCTGACTGTGAGGTGGGCTGGGTTTAGTGACTTGCGTGTGGTAACTAGCATATGGGAAAGGGAAAAATGGTAACTTCGAGTGAAAAGCCTGGTGTAGAAAAAAATCTATGTGTTCATTGACAATATAGTCAACAAATTGTATTTTCATAAAACTGATTAATACAATGTAATAGTGTAATGTGATGAGTTACAGCTGTAAATATAAGTAAATGTGGATCTCAAATACTAAATATAGATTGGGAAATATGGACAGAAAAATACTCAAAGTTTGATTCAATTAATATAAACATCCAGACCAAGCTAAACTGAATAATATATTGTATGAAAAATAAAAAATTAGAAAAATTGTTTTCTCTGGATGGGGAGAGGGGCATACAATTTTTTCTAATTATGGGATGGGTAGAAAGAGGTTTGTTTTAATGTTATTCTTTAAAATATATACATATATGTTAAATATGCTTTAAATATATGAAATATTGAGTACTCGTAGAGGAACATTTACTTAAATTTATTCTATTACCCAGTTACCCCTTATCTCTTTGACCTCCTCTTCTCCTATTAATTTTCCCTTCACTCAGTCTGTTAGAGCCACACTGGCCACCTTGCCCATTGATAAACCTAAAAGCTTTATCCTTCCCTATGGCCTTTGCTGTAGCCCTTCCACCTGGATTCAAGTCTGTGCTGATCCCGAACACCCTAGTTAACGCCACATACAACTCTGCCCGTTTTTGTCTTCGCCTCCACTAGAACATAAGCTTCATAAGGGCAAGGGTTTTTGTGTCGTGTTCACTAGTGTATCCTCAATACCAGATGTGTTACTGACACATATAATAGGTTATTAATATATATTGGTTGAATAAATGAATGAACAAGAGGGATATAGTTTAACAGGGAAATATGATCTTTGTGGTCACACGGGCCTGAGTTTATATCCTGTTTCTGGTTCTCAATAGTATGTGAGTTTGGCTGGTTATTTTCTCTCTGAGCCTAAGTTTTCTCTTCTGTAATGTCAAGGCATTGTGGAATGATTAAATGAGACTTTATGGAAAGCACTTAGCATAATACCTCACATACAGTGGGCACTAAATGACTGTAAATTCTTGTCCTTATGATCAAACTATTGATCTATAGGGCTACAAAAAAAGGAATCAGATGTAAACTCTGGCCTTGTTGAGCTTGCAGATTGGAAATACAATAAAAATAAATTACATAAATAACAATAATACAAGGTAGAAAACATGCATTGTAAAACAGTGTTGTGGTGTTTGGAGGAGGGGAATGAAATTAAGGGATGCAATTAAGCAGACTTTAAAAATAAATGTTCATAGCAGCACAATTTACAATAGCTAGATGCTGGAAGCAACCAAGATGCCCATCAGTAAATGAACGAATCAAAAACTATGGTACATTTACACAATGGAATTCTATGTAGCAGAAAGAAAGAAGGAGCTCCTACCCTTTGCAACAGCATGGATGGAACTGGAGAGCATTATGCTAAGTGAAATAAGCCAGGCAGTGAGGGACAAATACCACATGATCTCACCTTTAACAGGAACCTAAACAACAAAACAAAGAAACAAACAAGCAAAATATAACCAAAGACACTGAAATAGAGAACAGGCTGACAGTGACCAAAGGGGAGAGGGGAGGGAATTTCAGGGGAAAAGGGGAAGGGTTTACAGGAACAAGTATAAAGGACACATGGACAAAAACTAGGTGGGGGGTTGCAAATGGGAGGGAGGTGGGGAGGACTAGGGGGGTGGGCTGGGATGGGAGTAAAAGACAGAAAACTGTACTGGAACAACAATTAAAATAAAATATTGTTAAAAAAGAGAACAAACTGACCTCAAAGCTAGTAGAAGGAAGGAAATAAGAAAGATCAAAGCAGAGATAAATAAAAGAGAACAGAAGATGAATGGAGAAAATGAATGGAAACAAAAGTTGGTTTTTCAAAAAGATTAACAAAATCAATAAACCTGTAGCTAGATCAATTAAGAAAAACAGTGAGAAGATTTAAATTATTAAGATCAGAAACGAAAGTTGGGACATTACTATCTATTCTACAGAATAAAAAGGATAATAGAAGAGTGCTATACACAATTATACACCAACAAATTGATAACTTAGATAAAACTGAGAAATTCCTAGGTACTCAAAACCTGTAAATATGAGTCACAAAGAAATAGAAAACTTGAATAGACCTAAAACTATTAAGGGTTTGAGTCAACAATCCAAAACCTTCTGACAAAGAAAAGTCCTGGATCTGATGGCTTCTTAGAAGAATTCTACAAAATATTTAAAGAAGAATTAAAACTAATGTTTTTCAAACTCCTCTAAAAAATTGAAGAGGGAAGAACACTTTCAAACTCATTCTAGGAGACCAGCATTACCAGATACCAGAGCCAGACAAAGACACTACAATAAAAATACAGACCAATATTCCTGACGGATATTTATGCACACAAGTCCTTAACAAAAGACTAGCAAACAGAATTCAGAAGCATGTTAAAAGGATTATATACATATACAATGGCCAAGTGTGACTTATTTCTGGAATGCAAGGATAGCTCAATACACAAAATTGGCCAATGTAATAACCGCATTCAAAGGATGATGGGGAAAATCACATGATTATCCCAACTGATGCAGAAAAATTATTTGGCAAAATTTAACACTTCTTCATGATAAAAGCAACTAAGAAACCTGGAGTAGAAGAAAAATGGGTCAATATAATAAAAGCCATGTATAACCCTGCCCCCCCAGCTAACATCATAGTTGAATATGAAAGACTAAAAGCCTTTCCTCTAAGATCAAGAATAAGAGAAGAGGGCCCACTTTCACCGCTAACATGCAACATTTATTGGAAGCTCTAGTCAGAGCAATGAGGCTAGAAAAAGAAATAAAAGTCATCCCACTGAAAAAGGAAGTAAAAGTATCTGTTTGCAGGTGATATGACCTTATATAAACAAAAGCCTAACAAGTGTACAAAAAACTGTTGAATTAATAAACAAATTCAACAAAGTAGTAAGATACAAAATAAACTTGCAAAAACCAGTTGTATTTCTGTACCTTAACAATCAACTACTTGAAAAGTAAATCATAAAAACAATTCCATTTACAATAGCATTAAAAAGAACAAAATGCTTAGGAATTAACTTAGTCTTCTTTGTAAAAGACTTGTACACTGAAAACTATAAAACATTGTTGAAAGAAATCAAAGAAGACACAAATGAAATGGAAAGACATCCTGTGTTAACCTATTGGAAGACTTAATATTGTTAAGTTGTATTACCCATAGTGATCTAAAAATTCACTGCCATCTCCCACAAGATCCCAATGAGCTTTTTCAGAAATAGAAATATCTGATATAGAATTAATATCTAGAAGATATGGAGAGCTCCTAAAACTTAACAATAACAACAACAAAACCCAAACAACTCAATTCAAACATGGGCAAAAGACTCGAATAGATATTTCTCCAAAGAAGATGAGCAAATAGCTGTAAATATATAAAAAGATGCTTAACATTACTGATTATGAGGGGAATGGAAATCATTGAGATAAAACTTCGCACCCTTTAAAATGCCTATTGCCCAAGAATAATTGTTGGTGATAATCTGGAGAGATTGGAACTCCCGTGCACTGCTAGTGGGAATGTGAAATGGTGCAGCTGCGGTGGAAAACAGCATGGAGGTTCTTCAAAAATTGACAACAGAATTACTGTGTCATCCTGCAGTTTTGCTTCTGGGTGTAGTGACAGTAGGTACTCGAAGAGATATTTGCACACCCATGCCCACAGCAGCATTATTCTCAGTAGCTAACATGTGGAAGCAACATTATTCTCAGTAGCTAACATGTATAGATGGGTGGACGGATAAACACAATGTGATATATGCATACAATGAAATGACATTCAGCCTTTTGAAAAGGGAGTAAAATTTTGATACATGCTACAGCAGGGGGTGAAGCTTGAAGACACGCTAAGTGAACGAAGCCAATCACAAAAGGACAAAAGTAAGGGCAGGAGGCGACCATGGATACTAATAACATTATGAAGCCAGGGCATTTCCATAAAGCTTCATATACGGTGTTGGAAAATTGTTGGAGAGTAAGTGTGCTGGGAAGATAAATAGAACTAAGGGGAGGGTGAGATGTTCAATTTAATATCTTAGTATTGCATTCATTGTCACATGGCAAGGTCCAAGGCACGCCGTGAAAGCAGGCCCGATGATGTGGCAGAGGAAAGAGGGTTTTGGGTGAGGAGGGTAAGGACTTGAGAGTTCACTGCTGGGGCATGGATTTCCACGTGGAAACTGCTAACGAGAGTTGGGGGGAGGGAAAACAGAACAAGGCGCTCAATTTTTTGGTGGGTGACGGAAAGAACATGGGACGTCTGGGGATGATGACAGATGATAGAGCAGATGGCGCACGCTTCAGAGGAGCTGGGGCTTCTGAGGGACACAGAAGGAGAAGCCGTTTGGATGCATTCGTGGGAGCAGGGAGAGTGGCTGGAGGGTAGCTATCCGACCTGTGGGCTGTTGACTTACTTGGCGTGTGGGAGGGAAACACCTGTTTCCACTGAGGGGGAAGCTGGGAAAGCAGTCTCCACCGGCAGCAAAGAGGATTTAGGGAGGTGAGAGAGATCAGTATGGGGATGAGTTAAAACACTTGCCAATGGTTTTGAAAATCCAACTATTCGAAAGTACGCAGACTACTGCATAGAGATGCACAAAAGTGCTTTGTTAAGTGAGTCTGGTTGCACTAACACCCGAGTACCGTTCGCCAGCCTGCTTCAAACTCAGAACGCCCACCCTCCTGAGTGTGGACCGGGCAGCTGGCTGCCCAGCGGGAGACTGCACGTCCCAGCCGCCCTTACACACTGGCACACGGTGTTTCTAAGCCCCCAGCAAAGTAATGCCCCTAAAAGGAGATGTTTTGCGCCCACGTTCTCTCCTTTCCTCATCCCACAGGGTGGAATGTGGGCGTTGGGAGACAGTTTTGACTGAGAATTCCCGAAGGGGCATCCGAGCCCCTGGATGACGTCACAGAGCAGAGACAGTTGCCCACCTCCGGGAAGTGACGTCAAAGAGAAGTAAGTTCTCCCTTGTCTGAGTCCTAAATACTACGCCGTGGGTCCAAGTCCCGGTTCTGAACGCATGCCACTTGTATGCCAGTCTTATTATGCTGCTTTCGCAGGATCACCTAAGTCACCATGTAGAAACCTAAAGTGTCCCTGGCCCCAGTTAAGATACATTTTCAAAAGGTGGACAAGGGTGTATAATTAAGTTCAGTTTTTTTTGTGAAGTCAATACTGCCCGAGAGCTAGTCAACAAGAAAGTTTAGTAATGAATCCACGTTTGAATGAAAAAGAAAAAAGACTGGAAAGTACCATGTCATTCTCTTCACCTATTTGAGACACATGCCAGGTGCCATTTGGGCCAGGGGGCCTTCTGCCTCCGGTTGGGGGAAGGGCATTTCAGCATCTCCCAGTTTGGAGGCGAATCCTGCAGTTTTCATTCTGGGGCGAGCACATGGAGCGGAACGGGCCATCTCACTTCACTGTCTCCTTTCCGTGTCGGGAGCTTGGGTTCCTTTCACTCACCTGCAGGCCGAACAGGTCACCCTTCCCATCCTTCTGCCACTTGCACGAGCCGCAGGTCGAACGTTTGGTCTCACTGGGGTGGTTTAGCATCTCTCTTGACTGAGCTGTGTGAACACTGCGGACTCAGGACGGCAGAAAGCAATAACGCAAAGTGTCTCTGCTCTTTAGTGGAATGGCGTTAGTCATATTTCTGGCTTTTAAAATGCTGTTGGGGTTGAAACATTCTACTTTGTTTCAAATACAACGAATTTTCTGCAATTCAATTAGCAACACCTCTTCCACAATTCCCATTTTTATAATTACGTCCATTTGCTTTGTTGCTTTGAGAAGTTACATTATCTTTGTCTAGCAACGTGTATAGTTCTTAGCAACAACGTTAATTATATAGCTTTGCTAACAAGTTAATGGTTAGTGCATTCTATGAGCATTTTTTCCTCCCCCTGCTGTGTAGTTTTTTTCCTTAACCATTTTTGTGCAGGAGGGGTTCAGGTTTTAGTGCAGTTGCCTGCAGGCACATTTAGGGGAGCAGTGGGCAGCACTAGGGGCATGCCAAGCCTCAGCGCCTTTTGCCTTGTAAGGGTTCTGCTTCTGTGCCATGGGTGCGTTGAAAAGCCTGGGCTGGATCCGAGAGGATGTGGAGTGTCCACTAAGGGGAGAGAGCAGATCTGCCCTTTTCACAGCTTTGTCCAGGGCAGGGGCCACCCCCCTCTGCCTGGAATTCTCTCCCTCCTCTCTACTTATGTTACTGAAAAAAAAAAGTGTTTCCCCCTTCCGTTTTTCTGTAAAACACAGCTTATGGAGATATAATTTACATACTGTACAATTCCTCCATTTGAAGCGTATGCCCCAACAGATGTTAATGGTTTTACAGATATGTGCAACGATCCCCCAATCTATTTTAGAACACGCTAATTACCTTACAAAGAAACCTTATACCCTATGGCTGTCACCCTTTCACTCTCCCATTCCCTTGACCCCAGAGCTGAGCATCCACAGATCTACTGTCTTTATGTTTTAGGTACATTTCATTAATTATGTTATTACAGTTGTCTCATCTTTCTCCCCTTGACCCCCCTCTACCCTGCACCCCTTTTCCTCCAGCATGACCCCCCTTAGCTCATGTCCACGGGTTGTACATGTAAGTTCTTTGGCTTTTCCACTTCCAATACTATTCTTAACCTCCCCTGTCTATTTTCTACCTACCCTTTATGCTTCTTATTCCCTGTACCTTTTCTCCCCTTCTCCCCTCTTTCCCCTCCCCACTGGTAACCCACCATGTGATCTCCATTTCTGTGATTCTGTTCCTGCTCTGGTTGTTGGCTTAGTTTTGTTTTTTTTTTTTAGGTTCAATTGTTGATAGTTGTGAGTTTATTGTCATTTTACTGTTCATATTTTTGATCATCTTCTTTTTTATATATAAGTCCCTTCAACATTTCATATAATAAGGGCTTGGTGACGATGAACTCCTTTAACTTGACCTTATCTGAGAAGCACTTTATCTGCCTTTGAATTCTAAATGATTGCTTTGCTGGAAAGAGTAATCTTGGATGTAGGTCCTTGCCTTCCATGACTTTGAATACTCCTTTCCAGCCCCTTCTTGCCTGTAAGGTTTCTATTTAGAAATCAGCTGGTAGTCTTATGGGAACTCCTTTGTAGGTAACTGTCTCATTATCTCTTGCTGCTTTAAGATTCTCTGCTTATCTTTAATCTTGGCTAATGTAATTCTGATGTGCCTTGGTGTGTGCTTCCTTGGGTCCAACTTTTTTGGGACTTTCTGAGCTTCTTGGATTTCTTGGAAGTCTGTTTCCTTCACCAGATTGGGGAAATTCTCTTTCATTATTTGTTCAAATAAGTTTTCAATTTGTTGCTCTTCCTCTTCTCCTCCTGGCACCCCTATGATTTGGATGTTGGAACATTTACAGTTGTCCTGGAGATTCCTAAGCCTCTCCTCAGTTTTTTGAATTCTTGTTTCTTCATCCTATTCTGGTTGAATATTTATTTTTTTCCTTCTGTTCCGAATCTTTGATTCGAGTCCCAGTTTCCTTGCCTTCACTGTTGGTTCCTTGTATACTTCTCTTTATTTCACTTTTCATAGCCTTCACTTTTTTCCTTATTTTGCATCCATACTCAGTCATTCCTGTGAGCTTCCCGTATGTCCAGCACATCTCAGTTCGAACCATTTCGGGTGGTCAGTGTCCGTTAGGGATTGGTGGCTGCTGCTTGGACGGCACAGGTCTAATCACGGAGGTGCCTGGGGTTCAGGAAGAGTTGACTGTATCATGACAGCTGCTTCTGATATCCAGGTGGTTCTTTCTTTCCCTCGAGTTCCTTGAGAAACACACACACAGACACACACACACGCACGACAAAACCTCCAACCTCCGGATCTGTTTGACTTGATTCTGTAAGAAGGGCTGTGTGGTCTGGTGCTTGATATTATGAACCAAGTTCAACTTGGTTTTTCTCCTAAGAAACTTTTGAATCTGAAATACAAAATGTGATCCAGTGAAATGCCTTGGCAGGCATATGGTCAGTCACTTTGAAAATCACGACAGCGTATGATTGACACTTTGCTATTGTAACTTTTGTTAGCTCTTATGACTTTTATTTATAGCTGGTGGCAGTGCCTTTTGTAGGAGGGTTCCATCCATATGGGTGGGGGTTGATGTGAGAGTGTTATCGTGGCCATTTCAGCACGTGTTTCTATGTGGCCTGTCGTGCATTTTGAATAAATGCCTGGAACCATATGACATTGGGGATATGTAAAAAGAAAAGAGAGCTTCTAAGACAACTATCGCAATGTGATAGTTTTTAATATAATGTTCCTTTTCCTTTGAATTATTTATTCAAACACATAGTTAAGGGAGGATGTGGCCCTAACTGATGCTTTGATCTATGCCCATTCTGTGCCTATATCTTGACATGCGTCTTGTGCTAAGTGAAGTCTTTTAGAGACAGTCTTCTGGAACGACAGACAATGGTGAAACTCCTGGCTTTGCTACCGGCTTGGGCAAGTTTATTCAGACTCTCTGGGTCTCCACGTTCTCGTCTGCAACAAAAAGGGTTCAATGAGGTGCAGTGTCTGTGAAAGCATCTGGCATGGTGGCAGACACTCAGTAGGCTGTTTGCTTTTTCCCCAGAAGCCGAGGTACTCGTGCACAGCCTCATCCATCTCTGCTTGGAGGTAGAGGAATGGGGTCACAAGGAGGGTTTTCAGTATAGCAAAGAAAGTGCCGCGGAGATAAAGACATCTGTGCATTCTTTTATAGACCGCTGGGGTCCGACTGCATTTAAAATTTACTGGGCAGAGCTCTGTGAACTGGCCTAGTCACGTTAACATCACTCCAGCATTCCTCGGGAACCCTCGTGCTCCGGACGTGGGGGTGGTCAGGCTTTGGACACCGGGCCTGCCAACTCACGGCCGTGTGCCTGTGTTGCTGCAGGCTGCCATGACCTGTCACTGCCTCTCTGTTCCCAGCGAGACCATCTTCAGGGACCCGAGGGTGGGACAGGATGGCTTGGATTCTGAATCACTGCAAAAAACAACTTTTATGTGTTGAGCTGCATGGAAATTTTATCTTATGGTTGAAAAAGGCAAATAACAAGGCAATTTAGCAGTGAAAAGAGACATGTGAAAATGGTAAATTTAGCTGTGTATCTCTCTGACCTAACATAACAACATTTCAGTTTCTGAAGCCTAATTATTTCTCAGAGAAACTCTCTACTTTGCTTACACAACTCAGTTAAGAAGAATTAAAACAGCCCCTTGGGTATCTCCAAAGTAGAGCAACATTATTAACCATTGTTTATTAACTGCGTTTTAGGTTAGGATAAGTGGTAAAGGAAATCTAAATTTTTTTAATAGTCATTAAAATAGAATAGATTTTAACATTCACATACTAATTCGCCTTTTTAAATTGTGGGATTTTTTTCTACATTAGGTAAGCTGTCTGGAGGTTTTAAAACATCTTTAAACAGAAGTTGTTTTTTTCAAGTTTATTTTTCAAAGCAACTTTTCTGGCTAGTGAGAAATAAAGTTCATTTACTTGGGGGTATGTATGAATATTGAATGTTAAATGTTTATTTTGGAAAGATAAAAATCACATAATGCATGAACTGCTATTCAGTTCAATATTTTAAACATGTTAAAACAAATTATTCAAACATACTGTGATTTCCAAAGTTGTAACAAAATTATCTCATGTTCATATAACCCTCCTTATAAAATATTGATATACAGATTACATATACTAGAAATTATTGTATATATGATGCAGTATTTCATGTCACCACACACAAAATTTTACAGGAACTGCTTTTCTCATCAGAATTCCATGTTTTGTTGGGATTTTATATGAACTCTACCTCTGACTAACATTTACCTTGAAGAAAGGATACAGTCCTTTGGACAAACAAATGTGGACAAGATTTTCCCTTTTGTTTTCCATTGAGCTATGTTTGTTGAAAACATTTAGTTTTTTTAAAGCAACATAGATATTTTAGCACAAGTTTTATTTCTGTGTAGACCAAGTTTGGGTTTTGTCTGTTCTTCACTTTGGAGTTGGGATTCAGCCTCCGGAATGGCCTTGTCCAACTGGAAAAGTTGTCAGAAGCAAATGTGTCAGGAAGAATTAAAAAATAAAACAAAACAGAGGATTTGGGGAGAATGCTTAACCAATGGTGCCTTGCAACCCTGGGAACATTTGAAGAGCGTAACCGCGGCAGACAAGAGCCTGGATCACATCTAGCAATACCTGATGATGAGTCGACAACCACAGCCAAAAAAGAAAGAAAGAAAGAAAGAACCGAGTGCATCAGAGTCATGCATAATATCTGTTACACCTACCTGGTTGGACATGTTAACATTTCAGTCACTGCAGTTACAGGTAAAGAGCATAGGGGGATATTGCCGCTGCCTCTTTCCTTCCTGCTTTAATGGGTTGGAGCTGGCCTGCCCTCATGCTCTCTTGCCGTGACCTTGAGGAGCCTGCCCTGGGCACTTGGCTCTGTCTCTGGCAGCTTCCCCAGATTGCCCTCCCACTTGCCTTCATGGTCTGATGTTCCCCTTCCCTGGCCCGTCTATCACCTGGACAATAGTGTAGAGTTAAGAGTACAGATTTTCGGTCATAGCTCCCTCTTGGAGAAGTTCCTTAGCCTCTCTCTCCCTCACCTCCTTCATCTTTGAAATAGTTTAATTCATTAAAACTCCAAGCCTTGATAGTAAAGCCTAGTTAGAGGACTTACTTAGATGGCAACTATGTTGTTTTATTCGAAATAATTTATCTTATTCATTGATTTTTACAAACTTTTAATATTTAGCATCCACTATGTACCAGGCTCTGCGTTGGGCTCTGGTTATACAAAAATACCCAGTTCCCGGGGCCCCTGTTTTCATGGGGGTGGGAGGTGTGAGACAAATGCACAACTAGGTATAAACTAAAATTGTTGTGAATTACGTATCAGGCAAGGAGGAGGCAGCCAGCGTAGCACAGTGTTCTTTCTGTCTGCGACACACCACGTTGTCGGGAGGAGGTGTTTGAAAGTTGGGTGAGTGTTCATTAGGTGGGCCAGCGGAACGGACTTCTGCACAGTCAGTGGCATGTGCAGAAGAAGTTAGGGAGCACCTGGCCTCTTTGGGAATCAACAAGCGTTTTGTTTGTGAGGCTGGAAAGCACAAGTGGAGGCCCTCTGTCCATCACTGGTGGACAAGCGGACAAGGGCCATGGGCATCAGGCCAAAGTATATGGATTTTACCCTGCAGGTACCAGCGATGATGCAGGGATGTGACTAGGTCCTAGAAACCCACCAACAACACAGTTTTGAAAAGTTACCTTTGTCAAAAAGCAAAGCAAAGAAGGGATAGACTGAAGTCTCTATCGCATTCTCTGCCCGAGAATTGTATGTGGTTTTTTCAAGAGCAGTGTGAGTGGAGCAGAGAAGGAACATGCAGATCCTTGTGCCTTTAGCAGTGGGTGGGAAGGGGGGTATAGAAACCATTACATGTAGCCGAAATGGCCAGAAGTGTAGCTGTGAAGTTGAGTGAGTGAGTGATATCTGAAGCAAGGTTTCTCAGGCCCAGCATTATTGGCATAATGGGCCTTACAGTTCTTGCAGGGGCTGTCCTGTGCCTTGTGGGATGTTTAACAGCATCCCTGGCCTCTCCCCACTATATGCCAGCTGCAAGTTATCACCTGGCTATGTCTCCGGACATTGCTAGGGGGGTGGGTTACAAAATCACCCTGTTTGAGAACCGCTGGTAAACAGGGAGACACAGGGCAGAGAAAGGGTGTTTTACTTTTTTTAGTATGGATATGTATAATCATCCTTGAGAGGTAGGAAGAAGGAATGGTGGGATAGGATGAGAATAAAGGAAAGAGGTGGAGAATGACGTATGGGAGTAGAAGCGAGGGAGGCTTGCATCTGGTGAAGGTCATGGGTCATGCTCTCAATTCCGTGACTCTGCTTAACCCTCTGTGCACTGGGTACAGGTAGGTGCTAACTCTCACTCTGTGCGGTCAGCAATCTCATTTTCAAAGTGTTTCAAGTGCATCCAGGCCACCAGTGGTTACTGCTATGTCCGGGGCCCTGCAGCTGACCTGCAAACTCCTGCTTTATCTGCTCGGGAAGGGTGACAGCTGTACTAGACGGAGAATGGTGGCGGCTGGGAAAGGCTCCAGTGAGGACGGAGGCAAGGGAAGGGGATGGGGAGACCAAGTGGGAGTAGCACTGTACAAAGTGGGAAAATGCTGAGAGGAGACTTGCCTCTGGCAGTATGTTGTGTTATACTCGTTTGGGCTGCAGTGAGCTCTCCAATGCATGAGTATCTGCCCATTGCTTCCTAATTCCTTGTGCTGTGCTCGCTGCGGGCAGAAACCTCCTAATACCTGTAGCCTGAGAACAGCTCTTAGAATCAAAATATAACATCCTCTGTTATCCTCATGGCTAGCAAGTTTTTTGCTTATATTTTTTGTTTGTGCTTTAAAGGATGAGAAAGATGAAGGGTTTCAGTGTGCTCTTGAGAGAGGGTGAGACAGGGAGGATTACTTTTTCCCATCCACTATTTATATTCTCTCCCTATGTAGAGTAAGCTAAAGTTTTTATTTGGATGCTAATTGTGCTTATTTTATTTGGATGTTAATCATTCCTATAGCATTTCTTTCTGATTAAGCTGGCTAGATTTATCTCTAATCATTGCTTTGAAGCATCAGGTTTTAAAATTACTTGTTTTCTCTGTGAGTGATGTAACATTGTTTTTTATTGATATTTTACAATATGTGAAATTATTAATAGAGGGCTTGTTAAAAGGTTTATTTGGCCAGACAGATGTTTTAATTTTTCCCTTTAGTGTTTAAATGATGACTGTGTATCTAAGTCGCTGAAGTTCCCACTGAGCATTGGCTGGGTGTGGAGACTGACTAGTGTTGCCATTCTAAGGGTTAATAAAGTCATTAAATACCTCGCCTCTGGGATATACCAATTTAACAGATAAGTGCTTATTTACTTTTCTGCTGGACATGGTAAGTGTCTGTGCCACAGAATAAAAACAGATGAACAAACTGGGCCCGGGGCACACCACCGATGCACGCGAAAAGCAGCCTCAATGAAACCTGGAGGTTACAAGTGGAGAGCGGGGTTCCTCCAAGGAACTGGGACCCGGTGACAAGGGTGGAGGGCATCTGCCATGGAGCCATGGAAACCCCAGCAAATAGCAAGAACTGAGGGAAAAAAACATTCACACAGTGAAACATCTAACCGGCCAAATAATCAAAGAACATGGAAAAAGTCGATGGGGAGAGATTTCCACAGTAGGAGACCAATGCAAAAGGTACTTTTCTTCGGATACAATTTTATTTAAGCAGAAAGATCATTCATGAATTTTCCAACCCTTCTTATCTCTTTTAAGCACTCGACTGCGAATCAAAGTGGTACGAATAGAAAAGCCAGAATCCTATAGATTTCCATCCCTACCAATGTCTTTTGATTAAATATAAAATAACTCAATTTTTTAAATTTCAGTCTGCTTTCTAAGTCATACTCCACTTCCTAATTTCTTTACTGACCTTTACTTCATTAACATTTGCCAACTTTTCTGAATTTAGGTGCCTAAATTTGTGTTTCTATGTATTTATTTGAATTTCCTTCAGATCCTAATTTTCTTTAGTTCTCATGTAAAATATGTGAACTATAATTTTTCTGTTTTTTTTCCAAGGGCTAACATGTGCAGAAATGAGGTGGTTCTCGGCAATCATTCCTTTTTAACTTGGCATTTTGATCAGAAATGGTCACGTGGAATTAGTTCTCAGGCCTGTATGTTTATCCCTCCCCTTCCCTTTACTCCCCCCTTCCCACTCTTTTTCCTTTCACAAGCACTTATTGAGCACCTGCTGCACACTTGGTTCAGAGTGTCCAGCTCTGATAGAGGGAGCTCAGACCCCATCTTTGTGGAGCTGGAAGTTTCCTGTTTAGTGGGGAAGGTAAGTGTCAGGAGGGCCCCATAATGCATGGCTAGTGTTTCCCTTAACGCTCTTCAGGTTCAAACATTTGCAAACAGCACTAAAGGGAAGGGGAATGTGTTGGAAAGATGGGTGGGAGTGACAGGAGTGAGGCTCAAAGAATCACTGGAGGCTGGAACACCAGCCCTGGAGATACAGAAAATCGAAGGACCTTAGGAAGCAGGGACACTTGCATTTGTCTCTGAACAGAAAGTCAGGCCAGCACTCTGTTACTACGATAAATATTAATATCCCGTGGGGCGGCCATCCTTGCATCCGTGAATCAGGAGTCCAAGCCGTGACGGGGGAGGACTTGCCCGCCTGGGTGGGGTCACGCGCCTGCTGCCTGCTGGAGCTGGGAGAGAAGCCCGTGTTGGTTCCAGTGAGAGGCAGGTTTCTGGATTTGCCTTCCAAGGAGCCAACCCAATGAACGTGGGAGCTGAAGTCAGGGCTCTGTTGGGGAGAATGACAGGGACTGCCCTCCTCCACCCCACACAAAACCAATAAATGGGCAAATCTTTGCTATGGTTGACGTGAGTTTACAAGGGAAATAAGTGAATATCTGATAACGATCCCAAATTATATCTTTATTTCAACTATGTCTGCCTCAGAAAGGATTTCAGAGGCTTACAACAGGAGATAGAAATAAAAGGAAATCATTGGTAAAATGGTAGACAAAAAAAAATCAAATGCTACTTTTGCAGCGTTCTAAGAATTTTAGGCAGCAGCTCCTAGAAACTGGCCTGACTAGTAGATGCTCAGTAAATATTTACTGAGTGAATACGGGCTGGACAATGGGGAATGGTGATTCCTGTTTGTAATTTTCTTCTGTTTTGCTTGGCTGCCTAGGAAGGCACCAGGTAAAGTGGACAGAAAGGAAGACCCAGCATTAGAGACTGACATAAAGAATTTGGGGGATTCCTAGGGGTAGGCCGGGCAGTGCTGATAGTATTGAGTTTGATCATTTTTGAATCCTGGAGGGAGTGTTAGACCGAGGTTCTGAACAGAGAAGGCCTGGTGGGTCGCCCCTGACTTGCAAGTTAAAGGAGCTTCAGCAAGTTATTAACCTCTTTCTACCTCCTTATTAACACTGGGATGCACTTCGCTCACAATACGATTATTAAAGTCCAATGAGATAATGAATTTGAAGGCACCTTGAAGATGTCAAGGTAAAAATATTGTTATTCATCAAATCACCCAAAGGAAACATCTTTATTTGCTTTAGGAGAATAATTTTCAATGTGTACCTCAATCACAAAATTAAGAGCTGCCCTTTTTATAGAAGAAAAAAAGCTTTATGTTTTGTTTGAATCAGAATTAGCTCCAGGCCACCTTTCTTTCAAGCAGCTCTGCAGGGATAAAATTGGACAAAAAAAAAATTCTTATGAAGAAAGATTGGATTGAATTAATGAGCACAAATTTGGTGAGTTTGTTGACAGAGTGTGGGTTAGTCACAGCAAAGCTGATAAATTGATTTACAGCTTAAATGAAAATATTCAATTTCTAATTAAAGAAGTACAGGGTACCCCAAAGTAGGTGTGCAGTTGTATGTATGTATGTATGTATGTATGTATTATTTATTAATTCTTGTATTATTTTCCACACGAACAGCTGCAAGCCTACTTCTACCTACCCTTGCATTCTGTAGCCCGATGAACAAATCCCGTTTCCTAAGACGAACACCGTGGTGGTCGTGGAGCCGTAGGTAGTACATGGCGCCACACCTCAGAGTTCAAGGTTATTTGACTGCTTTCCTGGAAGATGAAAACAGGAAGAAAGAGAAAAGGAAAAGAAACAAAACAATGAGAACAACAATGAAACAAGCCACACATCTCTCCTTCTTGAGTGAGTGGAAACATAGCGAAGGGCCGTGGTTGTGAGACACGGCAGAGCTTGGGCAGCTTTAAACCTGAAGTAGTTCTTCTCTGGTGGATCGCTCACAGTTCATCATTGTCTTAAGTCACCAGAGCAGAGTTTACAACTTTCTTTTGCCTTAGGGAGAGGGACTATGACTCACACACTGCTGGAATTTTTAAAGGAGTGCTGGTCTATACATACCGAATATAGTGATGTTCTTTTTGGTTTTCCCAGCAAGCAGCATTGCAACATGTCGTCATCTTCTCATTTAACCCCAAAGCTATTCAGTGGACTTGAGGCTTCTAATCCCAGTGCCCCATGTTGGGTTTCTCCCACCTTTCAGGCAGGATTTGCGCAGCATGATAGAGGACAATGAAGGTGCTAGAGACACAGCTCTGTATTCCAGTAGCTTTCAGACTAATCAGGGAAAAGAAGTTTGATATTTGAAACAAGGTCTGGGCTTGATATAGTGTATAACTTTATACAAACTCATAGTAGGTAGTGAATTCAAAATCCTTGACAATGACCTGTGCCAAACCTTTTGACCCCTTGCCAGCATTTTGTAAAGACCATCCTGATTAAAGAGCTATATTAGATCAATGATTTTTTTTCCTTAGTAGATTGATACATAAAGGAAGTTTAAAGTAAAATAGCCCTGGGTAGAATTTCTCAGATGGAAAGATTCTTTGAGACCATATAGTGTAATGCTTTAATATGAAGGTGAAAATGAAGGCTGAGATGAGATTCATAACTTCAAGATTCCCACCCCAAGGTCACACAGCACATCAGACTCACTGAGGCAAAGCTCTGTGGTTTCCCCTTTGTGTTCAGAAAGACTCTTGATTTCCGGTCAGGGCACATGCCTGGGTTATGGGCCAGGTCCCCAGTAGAGGGTGCATGAGAGGCAACCACACATTGATGTTTCTCTCCCTGTTTTTCTCCCTCCCTTTCCCTCTCTCTAAAAAATAATAAATAAATAAAATCTTTAAAAAATAAAAATAAAGCCTACTATCTTAGATTGACTTTTCCACAGGCTATGGATGCTACAATGGAAGATCATACGATTTCTTTAGTTGAATAAGGAAGACATATGACTTAAACAATACAATTGAAAACATTCAGGTGTTGTGGCAAGAAGGAACAATAACTAATAAGCATGTAACATGGCAGAAACTTTTATCAAATGTGAAAATAACATGTAGAGGTCAAATAGGATATAAATAGAGTTATTGGAACAATAACTGACTATGGAAATGTTGACCACTCTCATTTGGGAGAAAGTTAGTGAAAATGGATTTATTGACATAAATGAGGAAAGAGGTTGTTGCAAAAAGAATAAAGATGTGCCTAAAGAAGTGATGTCAGCTAAAACTTTAGAGGAAATCTTGAAGGTATTTCACAATATTAAAAGCATAAAACTTGAAATGTTGGAAGCTAATGTGGACTTATAAAAGAGTTTGACAATTTTCCAGTGCACTGAAAAGATGCTTGCTTCATGTTGTAAGTTATACTTTGAGAAGATCTCAAGCACTATTCAAAGTACTTTTGATAAGTTTTCTTTATAGATAAATGGAAACACTTCAATTCTTAATGTTTCTACTGTTTTAAATTATAGTGGACTAAATAAATATTAGTTTTACTGGTTGTTCATTTTTCTATACATTCATATGAGATCTATCCAGAAGGTATCCAGCCATGTAATATGAAAAATAGAGGCATTTATTGAGGAACATACAAGATACAAGAAACATCATACATAGGACAATGACACCTCAGTCCCCTTCAAAGTAGGCACCTTGGGACCTCCTCACACAGTTCCCCCAATGGCCATCAGCTACCCTGTTATATTTTCCTGAATCTCTTCGATAGTCTGAAATCTCTTCCCTTTCAAAGGTGATTTTAGTTTTGGGAAAAGCCAGAGGTTGCCAAATCTGGGCTATAGGGTGTCTGAGTCACCTGGGTGATTTGATGTTTCACCAAAAAACCCTGCATGAGATGTGATGCATGAGTGGGCATGTTGTTGTGATGAAACTGCCAATCACCAGTTGCATGTAGCTGTGGCCTTCTGAATCATCTGAATAGTTTCCATGGAGGAATGTTCAAGCTTAAGGCAAAATTTGATGCAGATTCATTGCTCTACTTGCTCAATCATTTTGAATACGACGACCACACAGTACACACACTCAGTGGTACTGTGTGTACTGTACTCGGTGGTTTACCACCCCCACTGATGAGTAAGTGAAGTTGTGATTGATCACACATGAACATTCCAGTCCACTTTCCTTGGCTGTCAGGTTATATCGATATCCACAAACCATTCTTGTTATATTAACAATGGTTGGACTTTTTCCATACAGACCTTGTATAGCTGACATTATGAGAGTTTTAAATGTTTTGACAATGTTTTTAAAGGTCATGCAGCATTTGTAATCTTTCTCAGTGATTGAAAGCATACTTTGCATGTTTTAGCTCTCACAGTCATTTTAATGGTCTTGCATGGCCATACAAAGTGAGGGCTTCTATACTTCCAATTTTTTGTGCTTGTCTTTGCCTATTTGAACTGCTGTAACAAAATACCATAGACTAGATAGTTTATAAATAGCAGAAACTTATTGCTAACAGTTCTGATGTCCAAGGTTAGGGTAACACCTTTGTTGGATGAGGTCTGTTCTGGGTTGCAGACTTCTCAGTGTATCCTCACAGGGTGGAAGGGACTAGGGAGCAATGTGGGGTCCCTTACAAGAAGAGTAAACCCATTCACATCCATGAGGGCTGAACCCTTGTGACCCAAATACTTCCCAACAGCCCACTTCCCAATACCATCATTTTTGAGTTAGGATTTCAACACAGAATTTTGGGAGGACACAGATATTTAGACCACAGCAGTGCTATTGTCCCAACATTCTACATCAATGTTTCATCCTCATAATAACTGTTATTACTTTTTCCTAAAAAAGCCAATTACCTTTTGAAGAAATTTAAAAATATGAGAAAGTAGTCTCCTAATCATCTACATTGTTTGCCATTTCTGAGGTTCTTTATTGTCTAGCACAGATTCAAGTTTCCATCTGGTGTTATTTTCCTTCAACCTGAAGACATTCTTTAACATTTCTTACAGTGTAGGTCTGTTAGTGATGGATTTTTCATTGTCTGATAAATACGTCATTGAACCTTAATTTTGGATGCAAATTTTACTGTTTATAAAATTCTAATTTGACAGTTTTCTTAGTACAATGTTTTCCTTTAAATATGTTGTTTTATGTCTTCTCTTTCACTGTTTCTGATGAGCTGTCTACAGATCTATGTCTCTCTCTATATTGATACCTAATCACCTCAAAGAAACTACAGTCCTTGTTTCACACACCATTGATTAGCTCTGCCCTATCTTAAATTTTACAAACCTGAAATTACTCACACACTTTACTTGTGGCTAGATTATTTTGCTCTACATTACTTTTGTGAGATTTAATACATATTGCTGAATGCAAAAACATTTTTTCATATTTATTACTGTTGTACAAATATCCTCACATGTATTTTTCATTATATTGTTGATGGATTTTTCAGTTGCTTCCACTTTTCACTCACTTCCAATAATTAACATTCATATACATGACTTTGGGTACACATATATTAATTTCTGTTGTGTATACTCTTAGAATGGAAATTGCTCAGCCATAAGGTATGAAAAGGTTCAGTTTTAGTATCAACAAAAATATCCCAAAATGGTTGCACCAATTCCATTTTTGCTAGCATTATACAAGTGTTCCAATCATTCCATTCCTTGAAAACACTTGGTAATTTCTAGGTGTTTGTTACTTTGGTGGATGTATAGAGTTATCCTAGTGGGGTTTTTTTTTTTTTTGTATTTCTCAGAAGACTAATGAGATTGAATCTCACTCCAGTCTAATGAGTGCAAAGTTTTCTTACCTTTGAAGTCTTAGTGTCTCTAAACCGTATCTGGTCTCATTTTAGTAACCTTGGGTCACTCAGGTAATATTTAAAGAAGTTTAAACCAGATATTAATGTCTCAGTCACTGTTCATAGCACTAAACTTTTCCCCTCTTCTTCCTTTCTATTTCTTGAAGGTTGTTTGTAAACCCTTATATGACTTTGTACCTTTGCACGTCCAGGAGAGCAGGCAGCAGGGAGAGAGGGCAGGTGGCGAATATGGGCGGGGCATCCTGACAGACAGGGGGCAGCTGCTCTGTTTTCCTGTCACCAGTGACTCCGGGCTGTTGTCCACACGGGCCCTGGTCTCCAGAAATGCAGGCAGGCTGTTCAGCAGTCTCCGGTGGTCAGCTTTCAGGGCTTTATGAAGGGTAGAGCTCCACGCTCCCTCTCTCTCCCCGGTAACAGGCAGTCCCATCTGTATGCCCCCCGTGGAAGCCCAACAACCCGCACTGAAGCCCTGTGATGAGGGAGACTAGTCGGCCACTTGGGTCCTAGATGTCATCCGCAGCAGGTCTAGGCCAGCTGGTGGCCCCAGAATCTCTGGCACACCAGCCTTTACTCTTTGGGATCCAGGTGCGATCCACATTCCCTAGACCTTTTGAGGTTGCTGGCCTTACCCTCCCCACCTCTCATACAATCACACAAATTAAATGGGAAGTAAGAGGGCTACTCCCTGGCTTTCTGCATGCTCCCTTTCAAGCTCTCTTTGTCCCTAACTGTATCTTTTTGTGGTGGGTGAAAGCCTAAACCAATTCAGTCTGGCCCTGATGCAGTGTGGGCGAGTCTGGCACTAGAAACCTAGCTCTCTTTGAACCTAGCAGTTAAAAGATTATCTCTTTGATCTGATAATCTTGATCTATAAATTGCCTCCCCAATATTGCTGTACTCTAGCTGTGCCCTGAGACTGGGGTTGGGGGAGGACCGGAAGTTGCTCTGTACTACTCCGGTGCGAACTTTGGCTCACTTTTGGTCCTTTAGAGCCTCTTTCCATCGCATAGTTTTCCCACTTGGATTTCTATTGCCCAGTGCCTGATTTCTATACATTCCCAATTTGTATTGCCCAGGAAGAGAATCCCATGGGTTCATTTTGTCCCTGTTTGTGTAGAACTTTCCAGGTCAGCTCACCTCTCAGGCTGCTGGCAACTCTGGGGATTGGCCTGTGTTCTAATCTGTTGTGCCTTAAGCGGGGAGGGAGGCAACTGGTAGCCCAGGAAGAAATGAGAACCTTTAAGTCCAGCTGCGTTTTTGATGCCTCAGAATCCTGCCGTTGCTCTGCCCTGCCATGTATGACACATGTCTCTTGTGTCATATTTCCAGTCACAGTGATGGGTTTGCATTGCCTTTTGCACCTCGTAACTAGTAGCATGAGGATGCAAAATCCTGGGATGAGGCACGCAGTGTGTGAGACCATGACTGGGTGTTTCTCTGTGTAAACTAAGAAAAATATGGCCAAGGAGACTGCACATTAGTGCTTTCATTTTGTTTCAGTATAGGTCTGCCCGGGTGATCAGAACAGATGGGAAAGTGGCATGGTAGGTGCGGGATATTTCTGCTCCTTGGCATCCCGGAGATTGAGGCTTTATATTGAGAGAGCTGTCATCTCACGACCCCTCCTCCCTGTTCACTCTCATGGGGAGGTCAGGCGGAGTTTACCAGACAGGTTCATGGGTAAAATACCTATATTCTCGAATAAGCTTCTATCCCGGTTGCAGGCAAATTATGACTTTCAAATTTAGCAGCTGTTGAAGAATTTTTAATGAGCTTGATGATGCTAAACTTCTCATAGCACTGTCAGAGGTCTCTTGTATTGCTTTTTATCTTTTGATGATCAGTGTGCATCCTAGACATTTAGAACCATCCTATGCTTTTTTTCCTGGACTTCTTGATAAGAATTTTTAAAGTTGACATTATAATGATCACAAGTACAAACAGGCATATAAAGAAGTTGCCATGAATTATTGCAAGGCTGCTATTATTCAAGATGTGTACCCAAATGAGGATCCAATTAATACTTGCATAAAGAAGTGGAATAATGTCAGCCCAGAATCTACAAAGTTTAGGAAGGTGTTTGGAGCAGTGAATTTTCATGAGTGGAATAGTTAATCATTTTCATTCATCTTGGGGGGAAATGAGGCTAATATTCAGCATGATCCACTTCCTAGCATTATCCTCTGAAGGTCTTCAGGATAAGACAGCAGTGACAGTTGCTAATAGGCCTTATATCTACTAAGTTGTTAGCATTTTATCTTGATGCACTGGCAGAATAAACTTCAAGAATACAGTGTGATTGCCTTCAGCTGCCAAAGGCTAGATTTAACTATTTATTAGGACGAATAGGAGTGTTCAGACTTTGCAGTGCAGCACAGAAGCATATTAAAATTGAAATTAGGGATCTGATCAGACTCCATACAGGGTTAATGAGTGCCAGTATTTGGGGACCTTGGGCATGGTGTAGCTCACTCAGTTTTGTAAAGAAGAAATGAGACTCAGGGGAAGGGAAGGAGTTAGCTAAGGTTATTCAGAAGGTTTGAGGCAGAAGCACAATATAATCTCAGTTCTCCTGCTGCTCAGTCCCAGGATTTTTCCCACAATACTGGGCTATTTTGTTGCCAACTCCTTTATTTTGCTTCCGATCCTACATATTTTGCCATTGCAATCTTATTAAGATTCTGTCCTTTACCCCAAATGCTTAAATTTCCTACCATTATTGTCTCTGTAAAGAAATAAATGCTGATTGTTATTGGAAGAAACACGACGCTGCTCCTCCTGGGTGTCTCCTTTGTTCCCACATTACTATCACACCCACGACGATTCTGACACCAGATGTGTGGGTTCCTTTTCCGCCCACACCACGCCGTTCTGTGACACCAGCTGCGTGTCCTCCAGTTTAACTCAATTCGAATGCTATCTACCTGGAGGTGGTGTCAGGTCCCACAGATTAAGGGCTCAGTCCCACACACCTGCCCGGCCCCCACCCTTTTAGGTGACAATTGCACGGCTGAATTGTTACCTGGGCTTCTGACCAATCAGCCGCAAATGAAAGTCTCCTCAGAGTCCATTATTTGCTAGGACAGCTCATAGAACTCAGGAAAACACTTCTATTTACCAGGGTATTGTATAATACAGGGCGCGAGAAATAAGATGAACAGCTAGATGGAGAGAGACATAGGACAAGGTCTGGGAGGGTCCTGAGTGCAGGAGCATCTGTCCCCATGGAGCTGGGGGTGCGTCACCCCTGGGTGTGTGGATGTGTTCACCAACCCATACGCTCTCCAAACCCCAAACTATTGGGATTTTCATGGAAGCTTCCTCACATAGGAATGATCAACTATTAACTCCATGTCCAGCCTCTCTGCCCTCTCAGGAGAATGGTGGGGTGGGTGGTGGGGATGAAAATTCTAGCCTCTTCTCTAATTGAGGCTTGGTCTTTCTGGTCACCAGTCCCCATCCAGGAGCCCACCAAGAGTCACTTCATTAGAACAGAAGACACTGTTCTCACCCAGGAAATTCTAAGGGATTTGGGAGCCCCGTGTCAGAGTTGCGGTCAAAGACCCCGCATTCCTGTGCTCTTATCACTGAGGAAATGACGGGGCTGTTAGGAGCTCTACACCAGGAACTGGAGGCAGAGGTTTATTTATTTTTATTACTCCATATTTATTATAAACATGTATTCTATCATTTCACATTGCTTTTTGGGTTAGTATGAAGTGAGTGACAAAAGTTATGGGCTTTCGGAACGTAGCAGTCGCTCATGTCTCCAGGGCACACGAGAGGAGGCTACAGGGCAGCTGTCCATCTGGCGAGCAAACAGAAGTGCCGCTCCGATGGACTACTGTGTGTCTGACGGGATTGCACAGATTCATCAACCTTCTTTACTTTTCTTTTTGAAAGTGATGCACTTTAGGTCTTAACCATACTTGTATTTTAAACTTTATTTTGAAATAATTACAGACTCACAAAAACTTGCAATAAAAAAGAATGTGCAGGGATGTCTTGTGTCTTCCTGACTCATTTCCTGTCAGGGGTGACATCTTCCATAGTCACAGCACAATATCAAAACCCAGAAAATGACACTGGTACAGTCCACAGAGCTCATTCAGATCTCAGGAGTTTTAAATGCTCTCATTGGCATATGTGTGCATGTATGTGTTGTATATTTCTATACAATTTTATCACATGTGTAGAGTTGTGTCACCACCACCTAATCAAGGTCAAGAACTGTACCACCATTATGGCAGCCATACCCTGTAGCTCTTACCCTTGGTTGTCACTATCTGTTCTCTCCATCTCTCAAATTTTATTTCAAGAATTCATATAATTAGAATCATGCAGTATTTTGTGTTCTTTAAATGGAAGGAACAAGTCACAGAGATTTTTGTTAGTGCTGTGAAATATTTTTTAATAGTCATTTGTTTTAAGTCCTGTCTTGAAAAATGTACTCTGTTATTTCCTCCATATTTTCTGGTATCAGGGTAAAAGATCAGTAAGATACAAAAAAATTTTATTTTTTCCTCTCGAAACATTTGTTCCATTTTTCTCTTCCTCTCTGTTTTTTATTATACAGAAAGTATCTTCATGCTCTTCCAACCTCTAAGAAAATTTAGTAATATAGTCTTTAATAAAAGCCCAGATTAACTTTTTTTAAAAATAATTTTATGTTATATGTGTTCCTTTCTGGGCTTTATAATGGTTCATCAACAAATGGAGATTAATAGTTACAAAACAAAATACAAAATGGGCTTTCTCCACCAATGCATCATTCCTGAGAAAGCACCCCTCTTTCCAAAAGTCTGCAAATATTCATTATATTAACCCCCTTTTTATTAAAATTCTGCATTTTTTTACAAGTTTCTGTAACAAAGGTAATGAAATATGACACCCAGTGGTCGTTGGCCAATTGCAATCGACATTAATGATGGCTACCAGGAAGTCACCTAGGTGGCCACTGGGCTGTATTCAGGATCCTGACGGCTTTGTTGAGTTACAAGGGATTGCCTGAGTACTAAATGTAAATTTACTGGTGCATATAGGAAGCCATTTGTATTAATATAATGAAGAGACCCTACATAACCCCGATGAAAAATTACTTGAAAGTAACAGAGGACAGAGTCCTTATTTTAAAGTAAATGAACTATTGGGAGTAATTATGATTACTCCAACCATAATTAGATTTAATGAGACTGAATAGAAATCAATTAGACATAATTGGAAGTTCAGCAAAAGTCAATTAAATTCTTAAAATTTTAACTTTATAAAAGTTATTGAATTAAATTACCAGGATTAATTAGCAAAGGAAATAAAGCCATGAAGTATATTTCTAGAAAAGTGGGTTTTTTTCTCTTTTTTGAGGGGAAAGGAATTGTTTCACTTAAAGATTAGAGTTCAGTGAAAATCATTTTAATCAATTTTGAAGCCTCAGTAGTTTGATAATTTCAAGTGAAGTAATTATGCAAATTTATAGTTTTATCCACAAAGTGCTGCTGAAGTTGTTTAAAGAATGAAGTAGAATTTGTCTTATAGAATAAAATAGCACATTCATGAATCTCAGTGGAGTCAGAGAACTTGGAGTAAAGGTGCTCAGGTGGCTCTGACTCGATGTTCACGTCAGGGCTGGTTTTGTTGCATGAGAATCACAGCCGACCCGCGGTAGAAATGGTGGGATCGAAAGTACTGTCACCACTGCGCTCTTTATAGACTCGCTCTGGGAATCGGTTCTTATTCTTATAGCGCTACTGTCACCCCCAACCACCAAAGGCCTCAAGTCAGTTTTTAAAAAAATTAAAAAATAGATTTCATTTATTTATTTTTAAAGAGAGGGAAAGGGAGGGAGAAAGAGGGAGAGAGAAACATCAATGTGTGGTTGCCTCTCATGCGCTGCCAACAGGGGACCCAGTTTGCAGCCCAGGCATGTGCCCTGACTGGGAATCGAACCAGCGATCCTTTGGTTTGCAGGCTCCCACTCAATCCACTGAGCCACACCAGCCAGGGCTCAAGTCAGTTTTTGTTCAGTAACATAAGTGAAGTTTGTGCAACTTGTCTCCTGGGAACTCAATGCCAATAAACTGGTTACCAAAACAACTTCCTCACAAGATTGCCAAGGTCAATCAGAGTGTTGTGATTTCTGCTTCCTCTACGAGGCTTCAGTGACCTTCAAATGGCCTCTGAGCACATACTGACTTCAAAATGCGATGGAACAAGATTGGAGTTTTGATGTAGTGCTGAATTGTAGTTCTCTTACGATGACAAAAATATTAAGTCTGCAATGACAGCATCAAAGGAAAGAACCGTAGTAACGAAATGGGTGAGGAACTAAATCTGTATTAGATGCAGAGACACATCATAGCTTTATACACATGATCCTTTAAGTATATTGTGTCTAAAACAGAACCAGTTCCGTACACATTGCAGGCATAGTGAATTCTTTGCTGAAGCATATTTTCTCCAGTTTTTCTTGATAAGTGTTTATTTAATCAGGTTAAAGTCAATAGAATTATGACATTATCAGTGCAGTGGATAACTCTACTCATGACGCAGTGAGATTTTTGTGCAAAGAAATGAACTGAGAGATGTGAACCCAGACTTCGGAGAGTAAAGAACATACATTTGTAAATAGGAACTGTCTCCTACTTTCATCCTACACATACCTATCTAACAAACCCAACCGCACCTAGCCATGAATCTTACGTAACATGTTGTCCTTCCTGACTAAGCAGGCCTGGAGCTCCTTGGCATCTCAGGAAAAAGAGAGGGGTCCTAAGATTCCTGACAAGAGCTGCCACAGCTTTGTGCTGGTGTGCGGCTAAATGCTCCTGTGTGTTTATAGGGGCTAGGCTGGAGGCAATGAATTTTTTAAGAATGGGTTCGAAGTCAGATGATTCAAATACCTATCACTGATTTCCAGGCTTTTCAGGACTTCCATTATCCCTAGGTGTTAGGGGCTGTTTAAAGTTAGAGCCTTAATTAGATAATGTATCTAGTGTTTTAAAGCAACTCTCCCTTCTGTAGGCAACTTCTGCATGACCTGGAGTGACCATGCTCCGCAGAGCAAAAGAAGAGAACTTTTCCTGTGGGTGGTTTATTTGATTCATCACTTCTCCCTATTTCTGTAGTTCAGTCCATTCCTTCTTTTGCAGGGACTACTTCTCCTCCCTCACTCCAGTTATGAATCTCTGGTCCTTACTTGAAGGGTCAGGTGGCAAACACAAGGCCCTAGGGCTGAATCTGGCCCTCCACTTTGTTTTATCCAGCCTGGCACCTTGTTTCTTTCTACCTGGTGGCAGCGCCGAGCTCTCTCTTCACTGTTAAGGAGTAGTTACATTTACACAGTCCTAAAATTACATTCGCCCCTTTGAAGGCACCTGCGAGGCTGATACGGCCCCTGGTGGAAATGAGTTTGACTCCCCTGCTTTAAGGGTAGGCAAATGAGCCGACCTTGGCTGAAGACAAATCGCCACACCCCGGGCTACTGGGTATGTCTGCGAGTTTGTAGGTGACTCAGTTGGACCAAACACAAGAAGAAGCAAATGAAGAGAACAGTTTCCTCTAAGCTTAGAAAGATGCAGGTAGAGAGCCTCTGGATTTATGTTTCCTGCTATGCAGAAAAAGTGGATTTCAGGTTGTGGAGGTTATAGTCAGCCCAGAGAGAAAGTGGGAATGGAAGACCTAGAGATACAGAGTCCTGCTCCCGCTTCAGGCCCAGGTCCTAGCTTGAGGTCCAGCTTCGCCCACGATCTTCCTGAAGGTCGGTTAGGGGAGCTGCCAGTTCCTTTTCTGAGACAGCTGATTTGACTTGGGCTTCTGTCTCCTCCTGTCAAGAGTACAGATGCTTTACCATCTTCATCAAAAAAGTATCTTCTAAGCACATCGTTACTCATTGGCATGGTTTTGGTGCCAAAGCTTAGTATTTTAGTGGCGTAGATTGTAAGAGTTTTGAGTCTGGCACTTTTTCTGTAGAACAGCTAAACTCAATAAATCTTTAATACCTCACTTTTTAAGTACATAGTTAAAAATTCGATTAATAAGTGAAAGCCATCTCTTCTTTCAGGAGGTTCAGAGCTACTCCAACTGAGTGCCAGGCATTCGTGTGCGCAGATCTCCTGGTGTCAAGGTTAAATTGTTCCCTCCTCTGACACACAGGAAAATGGATGCACAAAAACTGCCAATGTAACAGTTATCCTTCCAGGCCCCTGGACATTAACGATTTGGTCATCTTTTCACTCAACTGACAATCGATCCACTGTTTGCACTAGATAATCTGGCTTTGTTCAAGCACAATGCTGTTTGTGTTTTTAATTCCAAGTCTTACCTCATTATGAAAAACTTCCTACCCTTTCCTCTGGGGAAATGCTAATGCTGCTTGTTTATACAGAAAGTAAAGTTAAGGAGTCAGTGTGGACATTTTGGCTTGCCTTCACAGGCAAAAAAAAAAAAAAGTAGTATAGTACTATATTCATATGTTGACATTTCTTTTGTACTTTTCCCCTCCTAATGTTGGATTGTGCCGTTAGCAATAAGCTGATATTTCATCCAGGTTGCTTTGCGCCTTCGCTGTCAACTATTGACAGTAATGTCTTTAATGAATGTTTTGTTTCAATTTATTTGTCTCTACTTCCCCTGTTTTAAAGCCCAGCCAGTAGTGAGCGGCCATATTTTAAGTGAATATTTGGAATAACAATGAAGTTTCCCACTGTGGTGTTTCCTGGGCTTAAGTCAAGACTTGTCTGAAGTACTAAGGAATCTGGATAGACTGGTGGGATTTTGGCAGGACCTGTCAAGCACCCTTCGGTGACTGCAGGGGCTAAATAGACTCACACTGTCCGCTGAGAACTGACCAAGTGGCGACCTGATGCTGTCACAGACACTGCCATCAGACCACCAGGAGCAGCCATGGACGGTTACCTGCTGTTGTGAGTTAATGTGTTTCAATGAGCTGGAACTATTTCTTTTCTCCATAGAATTTTTTTCCCATTGAGTTGTGCTGTTGACTTACATCATAGAATTTTATAAGAATAATCCAGTGAAATTCACCTTTTTGTCTCTTGCAAAGTTTGAGGATGCTTTTTCACATTCCACAGTGACTTTTTGATGAGGAACTAAGGAATAATTGCTTTTTGGACTGACGACAGAATATAAAACTATATTTTTTATTCATGTTCAGCAACAACAAGTTAGGGCAAAAGTAGATTTATAGTCCTGAGCACCCAATCACAGAGTTTATTCTCATATTACCATTTATTAAGTATTGTATTGTTTCCATATGAACAACTGTAAACCTACTTTCACCCCACCCTGTATAGTAGATTGCTTGGCATGCATTGTGTGGTGAATCTTAAACTTGACTCTTTTCTTTTCCTTCCCTTTACCTTATACTTCCTCATTTTTCTTCGCTTAAGAAATATTGTGATCTTGTGATTTTATATGAATTTTTAATAAAACTTCTTTTTAGAAAACAAGAAAGGTGTGGGTAAGCTAGAATAGCTGTTTCTTACCAAGTGATGCCTAATCCAGCCCAAACGCGTACGTTGGTGCATCCCGTGTAAAGTGCAGCCCAGAGCAGCACGCACGGAGCCCCGTGCACAGACAGCCGCAGCCCATGTCTCTAAGGGCCCGCATTGTTGCCTCAGGCCCTTGGCTTCGAGAGATTCCCTGGGCTCTTGTTTCAAGGCCTCATCTTAGGTTACATACTATTTAAAGAAGCTCTGGTATAGGATTTCTAGGATGATAAGAGATGCAAATTGAGAAAATTAGAAACAGGGAGAAATTCTGCTGCTTAGAGTCACTAACAGCGAAGAAGGGGAGAGAAAAACATGAAACAGGTAAAAAAGCTAAGCAATGCAAATAACCAAACACTTCCACAGGGCTTTTTATATCTATTGTGTATATATTGATATACTCATAATATCTATTATATTTAATCTAATATGCATCATGATGACCGACTCAGTTATCTAGAATTTTTGGCTGTGCGGAACCCTCATATTTCAAAGACTTTAGGTAATTGAGTTTTATGTTATATAAATATTACACTGCCTTTAAACCTCTAAGTCATGTGAATTGTGAACCAAATCAAAGAGCCACACATGGAAATATTCAATGTCTGAAGCTCTCATGGCAAAATTGATCAAACAGATTAGAAAATCCATGACTGTAAGCTTAATACCCTCCAGTTTCACTGGAAAAGTACCATATAATGATATACAAGTGATTGAATAGACGTGTCTCCAGGGCCTGCATAGCTCGTGTCTGCCCCAGCATGCAAAAGCACTTCATTTAAAGTTTAAGCTGTAACGGTGTGTATTGTATTATCTATAATTGCATTTCTACTTGGGTTAACATTAGATTTCTTCAAGTTGCAAGAAAGGTATGCACACTGTGAAGTCAATTCATGTAGATTATGTATGCATAAATATTTATTGACAGAAAACATTAAACCCTTTTTATCCATGGGTTTAATAACTGGTAAACTCCTGAACTTACTCTTGGAAAACATCCAGTTAGCTTCTCAGGGGAGCACAGGGTTCTTCCTCTAACCTCTTGTCTCTGAGTGTTGATCAAGGACAATTATGTCCATTTCCCCTGAACCAGCCCTGCTGTTCCAGTTTTGTGATGCGCCTGCGCCCTCCTCTGGCTGCGTGGAGGCCTGGCTCTCAGCTACTGCTGGGCTGGAGAAGGCCTGGGTTTGGGCAAAAAGTAGTCCCTTCTCTCCTGGCTTCCTCCTCTTGCTCTGGCCCTGGTGGGCGTGTTAACTCTGAGATTCGGATTTGCAGTCAGGCGGACATAATGCATTTAGGTCTCTACACGAGGCTGAACGTTCTCCAGGTGGTTCCGCCTCTGGGGTTTGGGGCCAAAATCTCACTCAGCTAGTAATAAATGATGCCTTTTTAATTTTATTTTTGTAATCGTTCCCTGGAGGTATATTTTTCTAGAGAGCTTCAAAGGAGAGGATGGAGACTGGGCCAGAGAGATGACTTATTTGACTTTTTTTTAAAATTTTAAAATTTGATTTATTGTAGAAGGAAATTAGTATATATGGCTTAATATTAAAAAAAATTAACTAGTATACATTGAAAACTTTTCCTCCTCATCTCACGTTGTCCCCCATCCACTTTCCCTGGCCCACACCGTTAGGCTGTTTTCATTAGCTCCTTGTGCGGCCTTCCTGAATTTATGTATATTCTTAAGCTCTCGCTTTTTATGTAAAGGGGGTATATTAAACATGCTGTTTTAAACCTTGCTTTTTCTCTAAACAATATTCTAAGTCAATCAGTACATAGAGTTAATGAATTTTTTTTCGTGACTGCAAAACATTCCTTTGAACTGGTATGACTTGTTTACTCAGTCTTCTACTGAAACATAGTAAGGCGAATTTCCAATCCTTTGCTAATAATGCTTCAATGAGTACAGTTATACATACATTATTCTGTGCACATTTGAGTAATGATATCTGTTGTATAAACCTAAAGGTGAAATTGCTTTTTCAAAGATTATATGGATTTGTAACTTGGATAGGTGCTTTTTGCTCTCCATAGAGACAGTAACATTGTACCTTTCACAGCTCCGAGATGGCATGTGTTATAAAACTTTGAGTTTTTCCCAATTTAAAAGGTGAAAAATGGTATTTCGGGGTAATTTAACTTGCATTTCTCATTTTATAACTGAAGTTGACATCTGTCAAAGAGTCATTTGAATTTTTCTGAGAACTGTCTGTTTATGTCTTTGGACCTTTTGTTCATTGGTGTTAATTTTTCCCTTACTGATCTCTAAGAACTTCCTATATAACAGACAGATTAACCCTTAATCTGTGATATAGCTACCAATGTGTTCCCCCAATTTCTCATATATCTTTTAATTTTGTTTATCATTTTTTGTCAAATAGAACTTTTTATCTTTTTGTAGCAAGTTGTTCATATGTCATGGATTCTGGGTTTTCAGACATCTTTAGAAAGGCTTTAGTACTTCTAAGTTTTAAAGATATCCCTCCACGTTATTTTATGCTACTTTTATGGTTTTATTTTCATTTAAATTTTGCTCTCATTTGGAATTTTGGGGGTGTGTAGTGTGAGAAATGAATCTCACCTAATTTTTTAATATGTTACCCTAGTTGTCAAAACCCCATTCATTGACATCTCCTGTGTTTTCCCCATGATCTGAATGCCACGCTGAGCTCCTTTAACTTGGAGGGCTGGTGGCGGGAATGGTAGATGCTGGCGACCTCTACTGGGCTGAGATTGGAGCTCCTGTTTGGTGGCCTCCGCTGAGTGTGTGAGCAGACTTCTATAATATCCGAGGAAAGAACGGGAGGAAATTCTGGCGCAAATCCACAGACTCCCACTGTTCTTTTAGACACTTAGGAGGCTTTCTTGAGTAAATGCTTATTGATTTGCTTTATGCCCTTAGGTCAATTTCCAGAGACTTTAAATGTTTGGGTTTTATAATTTCTGCTAGTTAAATGGTTGTTGCCCTGGGAAGGGAAGGGGATGCACACTCGGCACACAGCTGTACTGGCTGGCAGACTGACCCCATTCTCTCTCGTGTCCTTCAGCCAAGGTCAAGTGATCTGTTCATATATACACTATACATACAGCATTTGTTAGATCACATTTACATTTATCGATATAATAGTTCTGCTTGGCCTTTCATCTGTCTCATGTTAGATTTTGTGTGTTTATACATTTTTAGAAGTTTTTCACTAGGGCCCGATTTGTTTGTGAACAATTTTTCTAGTAGCTATGTTTGGATAATTGCTTAGCACTTACCTTTTAAATGATAACTTCATGTAATGTTTTAAAAGTATCCATTAGTTTACACAGTCTTTTATTAGGTAATAAAATTTCCAGAGACTTTAGCTCGGTGTTAACATTAACCTTTTTCTTTTTTTTTTTGTTCAGTGTTAACATTAACCTTTTTCTTTTTTTTTTTTTGTTCAGTGTTAACATTAACCTTTTTCTTTTTTTTGCCCTTGCTTCTTTCTTTCATCTTTCTTACCACTGGAATTTAAGCAATACCATCAATGTTTTAGTACTTAGCGTTTGCCATTTTATTGTTAGTGCTTATATTTCTAAAATTTGATTTATGCCTTTGAATGATACAGTTTGACTACCACCTATTACAAATTGGTTGAATGAGGTAGTTTTCATTAAGACTGCTGCCTAGGTTTGAGCACATTGTGTCTGCACAGCTTTTGGGATGGCTGTTCATGTCAGAGTCAAGGCCACGGACACCCTCACAGATGTGAACTGTACCGACTGCATGGCTCTATGGTCCTCATTGACTCTGTGTGCCGTGTTCTTCCGGTTTTTGTTAACTGTCATATTTGTATGTTCCTAGGGCACAGGATATTTCCATATATTTTATTATGCTGATTCCTATGTTTATTTTTGTTTAGTCACAGCTCTTTTTCCTACTTATTTTTGCCATATTTATCTCTTGGCTGGCTGAAGTTCATTGTCTAGTAGTTTTCCCAAGTAGGAAAATATTCCTTGAGTTATTGTATATTTTAAACAGCCTGAAGTCTGTATGTGAAGGTCGGTTTGGCTGGATATAAAAACTTCGGTTCTTAGTTTCTCTTTTAGAATATCTTATAATAGTTGTCGCACTGTATGTCGGCATTGAATGTTGCTGTGGAAGAAATCCGAGGCCTGAAAGTTACAGTCTCTTTTTCATGAGAGACTTGATCCTTTTTCCTGATAGGCTAAAGGATTTTTGTTTTAATATTCCTTTAAAACTTTCTAGGATATTCTTAGGGTTTCCCTTTTGGGGAATCTAATTTTATTTTTGAAAAGTTTTCTTGAATTAGTTCTCAAAGTGATCATGCTCTTTCCATGTTTTAATTTTCTTCTTTCAATACTCCCTTATGGGGGGGTGATATTTTAGATTGTTCATGGAAAAAATAAAATGGGATAGACGTTGCCAAGAAAGGCACGATAGAATGGGAAGCTCACAGGAAAGGTGGGCCTCTGTACATGCTGTGCCTCAGTTTCCAGAGCTGCTATTGAGGAACTGTACCTGTTGCTAACCTCAGCTCAAGGCTGAGCCATAAACATCCTGGAGCAACTGCTATATGGACACACATGAACTTGACCTCCTGCTTGTATTGACAGTTTTCTCCCTCTCGTTTGCATTTTGGAACTAACCAATCCCTGCTAACCTAGCCAGCAGCACTTTAATTGCATGAAGAATTACATTTTGCCATTGCTGCCATCATGAACCCAGAGCACGGTCTGGGCTGTGGCCTGCATCGATGTTTCTCGGGTGGCAATCATTTTGAGCAAATCAATGCACGTGGTTCTTTATTACAGCCTGAACCTCTCATTTTAACAAGATCACCTTTGCTTATAACCTTTACCATCCTTTTCTCTATACTCCTTTTTAACTCTTCCTTTATTTCAATTTTATTTTACTTAACTTTTAAAATTTCTATCTTCTATGTTTCTTAGTGTGTTTTCTACAGCCTCTTTTCATCTCTGTATTTCTTCCATGTTTTCCTTCATTTCTATAGCGATTTTGGTTTTCCTCTTTTCCAGGTTTTTGCCAGCACGTATTTTATCTTTTCTTTCCCCTTCAGCACTTTTCCTCTGAGTTCTTGTATTTCTGCTTCATGGTCCACCATTTCTGATGTGAAGGCTTTACTAAGGTTTTTATTTCATGGCAAATACTTGGCAAAAGACTTTGGCAATGATTTTTGTTATGAGCTTTTTAATCTGTGGACAAATTTTGCTTTTTTAAAAATAGTTCTTCCTTCTGATGTTTTTATGTAAACCAGTAATTACTTATTAGTTGCATTTTTTTGGAATCAGCAATTTGTGGGAAGATCCTATGGAGGGCAGGGGAGGGGCTAAAGTTATTTTGTTGGCTTAACAACCCAACGCTTCTCTTCTCTGTTACTGTAGAAAGAGACCAGTTCTGCAAATACAGCTAAAGGGTGTGATTTTGTAAATAGCTCCACCGTCTCTGAATCAAACTGAGTACAGGAAGACTTGGGGGCATTCTATTCACCCCAGTTCCTAAAGTCATTGCTGCAAACAAGATGTGATTTTTGATTTTCAAAATGAGTCTTTAGCCTACAGGAAGTGTACTATTTATGAGTACTTTCTGAGGTCATCCACCATTGTGCATAGCACCGTTCTTTTTTTCCTTTCCTTTCACATGAATTGCTTATCTGTTTTGAGTCTTTACATAGATTTTTGGAGTCTATAGTTCATCTCTGTTTTCTCCTAGTTTTGCTTAAAATGGAATTTATATTTTAAAAGTTCTTTTGTGTGCTTTTTGCGTTATTTCCAGAAAGAATGACAAGAGATGCTGTTTATGCATATTATTGGCATGGCACTTAACAGTACACTGGTCACTCATCTCTAACGGAACTCTCAGACTGTTCTAAGGCTTGGGAGTGATTTAATATGTTTGCCAATGCTCACTACATTGTCTGTTTTTACATATGTTTGATTTATGGTGTTTCAGTGGGAGGTTCCAGTGCTTTGTAGAAGACTAGTAATCCCTTCAAATGCATAACGTTTCCATTTTCCTGCCTCCACCAGTTGTGACAGACACTTGTCCTACTGGAGCGACTCATTCTGTTCAGAACCCCATGGTCAGTGCTGGTTAGTAGACGGTAATGGGTCAGGGTTGGTGCCTAGGCAGAGTCTGGGAACAGAGTTGTGGACAGACATTATTTATACTCTTGGATGATACTTGGGAAAAATCAGGAGAACCGCCAGAGCCACAGGATTCATGGATGACCTGGGATTTCCCTATGTTCAATCTTCAGGAAAGTGTAAGGAGTACTAAGCCACTCTCATATTGAAAGTGGAGGTAATTCTGAGAAAAACTGGCATCAGATTATTTATTTATTTGATCTTTAATATCATGTGTCATAGCCGTGGACTGATATAAAAGAGAATACCAACATAAAAAGAAGTAAATGTCACGAGGAGGAAAAAATTACTGCCTTTGGGAGGACGTCGGGAAAGGTTGCCCCGAAGAGGTATTATTTGAAGGTTGGGTAGTGTGTGTTGATTTCAGGGGAATCAATGAATTTCTCTTAAAGAAAGTTTCTTTAAAGAGAGAACATGTTCCTGGACCTTAATTGCTAAGTTCTTAGTCTCAATGTCAAAGAAATGAGCCCTGGACTCAGGAAAACAGCAAGCAGACAGAGTTGATTGAAAAGAGCTTGTGCACGAGGGAGTTAACTAGAAAAGGAAGGCGAGGTCCCCAAGGGGTCCTTGTCTATGGCTGATGCAGGGCCTTGGGGTGGGTGCAGGGCTTGGGAATGCGGATGGGGTCAGCTGTCCCACGAGTCCTGTGGTGGCGGCTAATCCCAGCGTAGTCACAAGATGTTTTCCATGGTCAGTAGGCCTGTAAGATAATACTTGTGCAAACATTATGGTTGCCATTTAATTGACAAAAGAAACTATTTGCAGAACATGATGTTAAGAAAGATGTTATCATGCATTCTTTCCTTTAAGGATGTGGTTAGGTTCATTTTAACTACAGGATTTTACTGGAAGCAAGGAGTTCTGGTCAGGCCCCTCAGACAGAGTTCTTTCTGTCAGGATGGAGTGCAGATGTGACCCCGAAACTGTGTCCGACAGGCCCCGTGGACAATAGGCAGGACAGACAAGGTGCAGTCAGTCGCCCTGTGGAGCATCCCCTTCTGCACGGGGTGAGGAAGCAGCAAGTCAACTTCTGGCCTTAGCGCTTCTGTTCAGCAGACAATTATCAGAGTAGTATTTTCACTAGTTATCAATATCTTAAGGAAAATATTCATCCATAGGCCACCTTTTAAAAACTGGAATAAAAAATAGATTAAGTGATTGCCATTCAGTTGGGATGCCAGTGTCAGGAAAAAAGATGGGAATGAAGGAAGAGTTTACATTACCAGGAAAAAACTTCAGGGTAGCACTTGGTCACACTTTCAAATGGCAAACACACACAACAAGGATATTTCAGTAGAGCAGACTTGGGAAGGATCCTTTATTTAGAGTCAATGAAGTGAATCTGGACTCCTGATTTGTGTGGTGATCACTCCATTTGTGTTGGGAGCCAATTAGAAGGTTCTGTTGGCATTTGCCCTGTGCCAGCCAGCATTGTAGTGCAGGACAGGCAGCACAATGACCGAAAGGTCACACCTTTATGTTCTGAAAGCTCGAGTGGCTACAAAGTGCACACGCCTCGTGATGCATAGAGATCATTAATTGCTGTGTCCTTGTTTTTGAAATTCTTAATCAGGTTATCAGCACTAAGAATGCTTTTCCCTTTGGTTCCCAAACAATGAGACGCTTAAGTCGCCCGAGAATAGCATCAGCCAACATTAATAAGGTAAAAGTAGCATTGGGATTGGGGGAGAGCAGACAGGACTGCTACTTCGTGTATCCTGTCTGTTGTTTTTCCTTCTTCCTCCACATGCGTTTCTAGACAGTCTCTCTTCATCGCTTGCGTGCTCAGCTGTGTAGGTTTAAAATGCCTGAGCGGTGTCAGAAAATAATTAGCCTGGAAACTCAACTTTTAAACATTATTAATGAGCCGAGTTGAGTTCCCCTTTCTTTTTTAGCTGACCCCAAGGGCATTAATGAAAAGTATCTAAATATGAATACAGGTGTAGTAATAAAGGAGATTATCAGTCACCCTCACTTTAACTGGTGTCACCTTAGCTTTTAGTAAGGTAATAGGATGGTACCGCCACCTGCCATCATTCAAGACAACTTTGCTCACTAATTAACTCACTAAAAAAAATAAATAAATGACCTTTCAAAAGTGAGTGAAATAGAATCTGGAAAGAACCATTAAAATATATATTTGTGAAATAACATTGGCAGAATATTTAATCATAGAATTTCAGAGTTTTGAGGGACTTGAGTGGTTCATTTTAGGAAGCCTCTGCACAGGAATCTCTTGAAACACTGTTGGTGCAGACTTGTCTAAGACTCGAGCAACAGGAGGTGTTACTTCACTTTGTCTGACATCCCAAGGTCTTCCCTCTAGTGTTGCTGACTCTTAAATTCTCTGCATGCAAAATACCCCGTGGAGCTAGAATCATGCTTGGAAGGGTACTTCACTCTTTTAGATAAAGGTGAAGTTTATTCAGCCAACATTTGTTGTCGGTACACTGAACTCTGATGACACTTCTGTCGTGCAGAGAAATATAAAACGTGATTTCGCTGCCCCTGAAGACTTTGTGTTCTGGGATTTAGGAGAAGACATACAAAGAACAACTTCATAAAAAAGTTGACTGTTACATCATACGTAAACACATTTGCTAAGAATTACCAGTGATCGTGCACAATCAACAAAGGCAGATGGAACTTCAAGTCAAGCAGTGGGTTTCCCTTGTTCCTTAAGAAAATTTTCCACATTAAAGAAGCCTTCAAAATGACCATTATTCTGGAGGAGACATGCAGATCATTTTCATTTAGGAGACATTCAGAGCAGCTCGCTGCCTTTATTGTGTAGGTTCATTGAAATGCCTTAACAGTGCCTGTGGTTTTCGTAGTTACTTGTCATATCAGAAATAGGTCCGCCCTGGCTGGCATAGCTCAGTGGATTGAGCGCGGGCTGCGAACCAAAGCATCACAGGTTCGATTCCCAGTCAGGGCACATGCCTGGGTTGCAGGCCACGGCCCCCAGCAACCGCACATTGATGTTTCTCTCTCTCTCTCTCTGTCTTTCTCCCTCCCTTCCCTCTCTAAAAATAAATAAATAAATCTTTAAAAAAAAAAAGAAAAAAAAAGAAATAGGTCCAAGCTAGCACTGTTGGCTTTTCACTTTAATGAGCAGGAAGCAGAATTTGCCGGTGTCGGCGGCGCTTCCCCCAAGCAGTCATCCGGAGCTTGTTTCCCATAAAGAAGGCGGCTCCTTCTCCTCCCCCAGAGCGTGCATCTCCAAATGGGGGGGGGGGGGGAGCCTGCTGAGGGGCCGTGAAGGCGAGCTAATGGCGGGCGCAGTTCGGTTTTCCTGGGACAGCTTGAGTTCTGGGCCTTTTTCTAACGTATACTCGAGATTTCCATAACCATTTCACTAGAGTGGACGGTACACATTTTAACTGGTATTTCCGTGATCGAATCAGACCCCTCACTGGCTCACATCCTCCTATTTCTCTATGTGAACTCTCTGCAGTAGCGGCTAATAATTATTATTATAATTGCTTATATTAGTTTATCTCTTATTTGTTAAGAAGTGTGCTAAGAAGTTTATATACATTTATTTCATTTGCTCTTTGCCACAACACCACAGATTCCGTTCTTATTCCCATTGTGCAGAACTGATTGAGGCAGAGACGTATGTTTCCTGATCGAAGGCAGGAGTGTGGTTCCGACTCCGATCTGTTGGGCTCCAGAGCCATGATGGGCAGTGGCATTTGCTCACCTGGAACACACCTAGTAAATTCCCATTTCTACATTTGCTTACATAGGTTCCTCCATACCGAATACGCCATACTGCCCATTGAACTTCATATCCTCAGACCCTGATTCGTGCGCTTGTCCTACTTTGGTGAGATCAGTAGGAGCTATTCCGGAGTTACAGAAGGGACCTGTGCTAGGGGGTATTAATAAGTGGCCAAGTCCAGTCCCCTCTTTTTCACGCTTAGCATAATCTTAAAACTTAACATTTTGTGTTGAAAGAGTAAAGAATTATACAGATGCTCTTTCCTTTCTGTGTGATGAGCTTAATTCCATTGGGCGGCACCTTGGGACTCCTCAGATGAAAGGAACAACAGCATCAAAAGATACATGTATTGGGATTTGGAGTGTATATATTTAAGTCGTTATCAAAAGTAATTCACGGACAGTGGTTAGGGAATAAGCACACATTTTTTTTTTGCATTGAATAACTTTCCAGTTATAATTTGCTTCTGTAGGATTAATGCAAAAAAGAATACTGAGATCTATATTTACTTTAATCTAGAGTATTTTTGATCTGAAATGTATTGAGTGTGTATATTGATATGGGAACAATCTTTCATATTCCACTTGTATCTCTGATGGAGATGCAATGCTTTTCAGAAAGTGTTGCAGGCTGTTCTGTTTGTATTGATGCAGACTGTGTCAAGGAAGAAGGCCACGTCTCCTACGTGACATTGTAGGGATCGTCTGCCAGCAAATCCATGACCGATTGACTTTATTGAAGTGCTCAATTGGACTGGAAATCTGGACATCCGCTTAAGTTCTTTCTCTGCTATCCATCATTTAAAGACCCCGGGGAGAGCGGTAGCCACTTTGCTTTCCTCACCTGTAAAAATATCGAGCTGGGCGTGATGGTGTGTAAGCCATTTTCCAGCAATTAAATTTTAGAACTGCATGAGATCTCTTGTTTTCCTGTCCACTAGGTTATTTCTCTTTATAAAATGGATGTGGATGGCTTTTCTCATTTCCCATTTACCTGAGGGGGGTTAGAATATACCACCCTGTCCTGACTGGTGCGGCCCGGTTGGTTGTGTATTGCCCCTCAAAGCAAAAGATTGCAGGTTCGATTCCCAGTCAGGGCACGTGCCTGGGTTGTGGGCCAGGTCCCCAATGCGGGGCCCACATGAGGCAGACACACATTGATGTTTTTCTCCCTCTCTTTCTTTCTCCCTTCCCTTCTCTCTAAAAATAGATAAGTAAAATCTTTAAAAAAGGATATAATAGCCCTGTTTTCTATTAGTTTTCCCATATATTTTTCTTCCCACAATTTATTGCCACTAGAAGCCTAACCCCCCTTTTCCTTTGCCTCTTCACTTCTCCATAATTTCTCATCCCTTGTTAAAATAATGTAGAACCTTTGGAGCCTAACCATTTCTTTAGGGTTTTACTTCTTCTCTGTGTAGTCTCTGTGCCCATAAAATTAAAAACATCAATTAAACCCGTATGCCTTTTTCTTCTCTAAACTTGTCTTGTGTCAGTTTAATTCACAGGCACAAAGAATAGAAGAAAGTAGAGAAAAGTTTTTTCCTACCCAGAGAATGCAAAATGTTTCTGTTTGATTTACAGTCATGTTGACTTTGACCCTTTTCCTTTTTTCTCTCCCACTCCTACAATCTGAGGGGCCTGTAGTTTAAAGAACTCCCAAGCTTACAAGCACCCTGACACATCCAGCCCTGGAATGCAGCCAGCTCTTTAGGATTTGGGTACTTACACACTGCTCACACTGTCATAAAGTAGGCAGGGTGGCAATTATATCGTCTCCCAGCATGGATATATATACGGCATGACATGGCGCGTTGCCAGTTTCATATCACATCTCTCTTCTGGTTTAATGTTTTGCACACGAGGTCACAGTCAATTCCAGACACATTAAAAGCCAGCCTGTATCTATATTACTAAATGATTCATGAGGAGCCAGCTTCTTTGAAGGCACTCTGGGACACTACTCTAGGCTTCCTGAGAACCCATAATTATTACTCTTACAGTGGAGAAACATTTGGCTAGGAATCAGAAAATTTACATTTTAATTCAAGCTCCGGTACTAATTTGCGGTGTGACTTTGGGAGGATCACTTAATATCTCTGAACCACAATGTCCTGAGCTCTAAAACCACAATTTTGAGGTAGGTGTTTTCTTAGAACTATCCTGAGTATAAAGTTTTCTCTATGTTCTAAGGCCATGGTTTAGTTTATTACTCTGGGACTAACATACTTTCAGGCAGTAACTTAGAATAAAATTCAATTTTTAATAAAATCTTCAGTTAACTGGAGGAGAGAATTTTATTTCAGCATTGTTGTTCCTCACACTGAAGTATGTCTCAGGTCACATGATAAACCTCGTAGCATTATAAAATATAATGAACCCAAAGTAATATCATTAGCCAATAATAGAGATACTAGTCCTGTCTCAGAATAGACTAGATATCTATTTCTAGAACCAAGTAGATATTTGTAAGCATTTCTGCATTTGGGCCAAGATGCCTGTGAAAGTAGAAGTATAGTTTATGTAAAAGCTATTTACTTCTGTCTACAAATGTAGATATATACGAACTTTAGTCTATTTTAAATTTATTTTTAGTTTTATTTTTAATTTTTTTATTGTTGTTCAATTACAATTCTCCCCATTTTCCCCCCATTACTCTCTCCTGCCACCCCTACCTCCAACATTCCTTCCTCCCCCACAGTTGTCTTTGTCCGTGGGCCCTTTATACGTGCTCTTTGATGACCCTTCCCCTTCTTTCCCCAGTTGTCCCCTCTCCCCGCTTCCCTCCCTCTCTGAATTTCAGTCCATTTTTCAGCATGTAAAATGCTCTGGGCCTACTCATTCCTCCCTCTAGGTTTAGAAAGAAGAGAAGCCTCATATTTACTCAATACGAAGGAGCCTCAGGGAAGTCACATCTCATCTATCAGATTCCTGAGAGCTTTGTAATGCAAATCAAACTACTGCTTTCTTCCTACCAACAACTTAATTTGAGCCAGGATTGATTGACTAGAATGTTTGCTAATCAGTGTGAAACAAAGCTAGGCTGGGGGCCAATGGAAGTTTGCCAGAACTTCCCTTCCAAAGACAAGGTGGGCAGCTGGTCTCATTTGGGAAATGCTCTTGCCTATTATCTTATCATTTGGTCCATTCTACATGGTCCATGTGTCAAATTGCAATAGTTATTTTGAAGTCACTCCAGAGAAAAGAAAAAAAAAGACGCTACGCACAACTTAGAGATACTGATTTAACAATACTTTGAAAATTAGGTTACCCTTGTTGTAAATTTAATCCCTTCCCACTCACCCCCTCCCCCCTCTTTTTATGAGTTGCTAGGTATATTGGCAGTTATGAATTACTGACAAGCTCTGGTTTTTAGATGTAGCTAATGTGACATTTGCTAGTGAAGTAGGGAAAACAACTTTGATTTGGCCATCAGAACATGTGGACTCTTTGTGTTACTCTTCAAAGTCTTCTTTGTGTCCTTCTTCAAAATTTAAAAATTAAGGTAAATAAATGTGTCCAAACCAAGATGTTATGAAGTCATCTAGGTGGCAAAATCATAGGATGCATTCATTGCAGAGGCTGAAATTTCAAAACATAAAGGGACTAGAAGAATCATATAAATGTGTGCATTAGACAAAGATATAGGACAATAGGGAATGGTGGAGATTGTGGAAAACTAAAAGTACATCCTTCTCCTAAAGTTATCAAATTTAGATATGGAAAACAAATACAAGTCTCATAAAACACTTATAATAAGAGCCCTAGTAACAATGATAAGCTTTGAATAAATTAGAGTTTAAAGAACTATAGTAATTCTTATTTCAGAGGTATGTCTACAATCCAGTGTTGGTTATTTTTTTTTTCTCCAAGATAGGCAATAAGAACTGGAGGAGGGAGGACTGATATTTTTGAGTGTCTAATAATGATCACGCATGTGTTGGACATTTGAACATATATATGATTGCAATGACCATTTATATAGGAGGCACTATTAATCCCATTTCATTGATGACAAATCTCAATTTCAGAGAGTTTAGATAACTTATGAAAGTTAAGTGGAAAAGAAAGGATTTGATTACAACCCCCATGTTCTTTTTTCTGTCCTAACTGTATAAACTTGATCAAGCTATCTAACTTTCCTCTGAGTCATGTTTAACGGGGGCATGCTAATACTTTCTTCAGAGCAATAATTGAAGAACTTAACAAGCTAATAGCTGTGAAAATGTCTCACAGAATCAGGACTCCTTAATGTGTTTGTGGAACATGAAAGGCTGACAGGGACTCTGCTGAGTAGCCAGCAGCGCAGCAGCTGTCTGAACTGTCTCTGCTGGGCAGGTTTGAACAAGGCTCCTGCGTCCCTTTACCTGGTGCATTGTGGGTGACATCCAATTAAGCTGCTAGAGTGGGGGTGGAGCCTGTGGCTGCACCCTGACTGAGGGATGCTCACACATTACAATTACTGCAATAATGAGACTGATGACTGTGAACTAAGGAATAACAGTATATTATTCCGAGTTTTCCAGAAAAATAGAACCAATCATGTGTGCATATGTGTTTGTGTGTGTGTTTGTTCTAGAAAACTGGCTCACTTGACTGTGGAGGCTGACAAGTCCCAAGGTCATCAAGGTGAAGGTGCAGTCAGCAAGGTGAAGGTTCACGACCTCATGGTGTGGTCACCGTCTGAGCCTGAGTACTTGAGATTTAGAGGAGCCGATGGTGTCAGCTATAGTCTGAAAGCTGGCAGGCTTGAGACCCAAGAAAAGTCCATGTTTTAGTTCGAGTGCTGATAAAAGAAAGACTGATGTTCCAGTTCCAGCTGATGATGGCAGGAGGGCTTTGCCGTCGCTTGCAAGAGGGTTGGCCTTTTTATGTTCGATTCAGGCCTTCAGCTGTTTGGAGGAGGCTCCCCCAGATCAGGGAGTGCTTTGATTCAAATGTTTATCCCATCCAAAACACTCTCACAGACACAGTCAGAATGACACCTAACCCAATGTCTGGGCACTTCCTGACCCAGTCAGGTTGACATTACTCATCACACAGTCATCGGGACAACTATTACTGAATTAGGGACGGATCTGATGGTACAAAGAAAGCAAACATGTTGAATGAGTATGTGAGCTTTTAAAGAGGTAAACGTGTACATGGGGAAGAACAGTGCAAGCTGAAGAAATATTTCAGTGATATGTCCATCCATGGTAACTTTCCCACGAGAAACCTTGGGAGCTACTCAGGTATTGGGCCCTCTGAGAGCCGTCAGCCAATGACTGATGGGACGTCTGGCGTAACCAGCATTGGTAGATAAAACTTTCAGGTTCTTCTATCAAGAAATCTAGTGAGCTACCTCATACACTGCTGGATACATGCCAAGAGCCCTTGAGAACGGTCCTTGTCTCAGGCATCACATGGCACGGTGCGTACTGATGCCCTCTCCCTGTGTGCTCAGTGGGAGCACGTTGGAGCCTACTCACTAGCAGTTGATCTTTGAATCACCAATTTCATATATTCCCACAAACCTATTTCCCCCTCACCTCATGCTCCCTGCCTCGCTCAGCTTCAGCCCTCGTCGCCCCAGCTCCCCCCAGAGCTGAATGTGGCTGGGAGAAGCCCACTGCCAGCCTGAGCGCTGTTCCCTCTTCAAATTCATGGTCACTTGGCAGGGCTGCCTACGTAATTTGCAGGGCCCAAAGCAAAATAACATTGTGGCATTGTTGTTCAAAGGCAGGAAAAGTGTCATTATGTGCACTGAAATATAAAGCATTTTCACTTTAAAAATGTGTTATTTGTTATAAACCATAATACAGAGTAAGAGTGATACATAATAACATAAATTTATAAAATGCAAAAAGTTAATATTTTTGGTATCATAATTTAATGTAATACATTAAATAATATTTTATTACTATGATATCTTGATGGATCATAAGATTTTTTTCTGGCTTGCCTTTTTTCAAGTTCACTTATATTAGATCCTCGAAATTTATTCTTTTATATACTTCATTTTCAATAAAAATAAAATAAAAATAAAAGCAACTTCAGGAAAATGCAAGATTGCAAAACATTTTTGATCAATTTTGATTTTGAGGAGGATCTTGTTGTTGGTGCAAACGTTACTGAACTTTTGAGTTTTTATAGTAGAGTCTGTGACAAGATTAGCATACCTTTTTTCAACTGCTATGTTTTCATTTTTGTTGACATGATCATTAACAGTAAAAAGATAAAACATGACCTTCTGAGAACTCCTTCTCATGTAACGAGAAGGGATTTCCCAGGAACAATTTTTGGGAAATTTATCGTATGGCTTGCAATCATCTTGAACAATCGAAACACTTACCTACTATTAGAAACAAACAGTACGCCATATTTAGGGGCACACAGGTGCAGACACAAATGAAGAAGCAGAGAACCCACGGTTTCTAGGAAAGGTTTCCAAAGCCAGCTGTCCTTGGGCACCGTCTTTGAAGCCCATGGGTGGTGGGAGGCCCTGACGTGGTCCCAGGGGCCCGTGCTTCCCCGTGCTCATAGCTTTGTATGATGAGTGTATTATGTTACCAATACGTTATTTTAAAATATAGCTTCTCGTACTTCTACAGCTGGTGATTCTTGCAGTACAGCTCTTCTAAAAAGATTTAACTCTTTGTAAAATTATTTTCAGGTAAACCCGAATTTTATTTAGATGTAAATTTAGAGAATGGCATTCTAACATTTCCTCTGATACTTCCTAGTAGCTTGTGGAGATTTTACAAGAAACTGAAAGTGGCATCACGTCCCCATTTTTATATAATTGAAAGTGTTTATTTATGCATTCTCTGGCTAGATCTTCAATGACAAGAAAAACTTTATCCTCTTTATGAATAATCAGTTCATCTGAAGCATCATATAAAAATAGTATTCTTTTCTGCTGAGTGTGCTGATTTTTAATTTCATTTCTATTTTTAAGCCTGTGGCTATTTGCTTTGCAATGTTGCAGCAGCTTTTAAAATTGGAGGTTCTTAACTTTTTAAAGAATTCTAGTAACTCCCTATTAAGGTCTGCGGCAATATCCACGTGCATGGTTTTATATTATAACATTTACTGTCAGAGCTGGCTGCCCGCGGGCCGCAGCTCCCCGGCCAGGGCTCAGGCCAGACAACACAGCAGGCGTGGGCACAGAGCTGCAAGCGGCTTCCCACTGTGGTCTGAGGACGTACTGCAGGTTTGCCCCTGCAACTGTGATGGCTGTCTGCTGGCTGTCTGCCCAGGACGGTGGTGCCCAGGACCGCCGGGAGGCATGTGCCTGGCCAGCTGCTGTGCGGCTGTGCTGCCCTCCTCTGTCCCCCGGCTCCAGTCGGTGCACAGGAAGGTTACCTCTGCAACACAACCCCTCTGTGAGCAGCTACCTGAGGCATCTCCTCTGCCCGTGAAAGTGCTCCGTTGTCCCACCAGACGTCACTTAGAACACACGGTTTCAAAGATGAGATTATTAAAAATTTCAAGATGGAGCTAGCAATGCATTAAGATACTCATGGGGACTTTCTGAGGACAGGGTGCTGTGTGACGGTACAGGCCACCTGTCAGTGAAGGTGGCCTGTCACTCAGCCCTAGTGAGCTCCTAGTGTGCCTGACACCCGGCTGCGTTTCCTGGCTCATTCCTGCTTGTCCAGGCTGCTTCACATTCTCTCCCTTCTTGAGCCTCCAACATTTCCTCTCCCATCCTCCCTCTCAGTCAGTGACCTTGGGCCATATTTCACTGACCAACAAAAACAAATCAGTAGTGAGATGACAGCTTGCATATACTGCTACTTCCTCATTACCTCACCTGTCTGTGTGTGTCCATGTACTCTGCTTTCTCTCCTGTTAGCCCACGTGTTCCATGTGGGCACTGGATCCCAGCATCCCTTTCACTCCAGCCTCCTGCGACATCAGTTTTTACCTCTCTACTACGGAGTTGCTACCAACACACGCCTTGGCATTTCTCCCACGTATGCATAACCCTTACTGGTCATGTATTATTACCTTCCAGCTCGTGCTGCATGCTTATTCTTCGGGGTAACATTTTTTTATGAAAGAGTTTTTACATTTACTTTCTCTACTTTCTTTGCTCGCCCTCTCAGCCCCACATTCTGCCTCCATCACTTCAAAGAATTCGCTCATCTCAAGGACACTAATAACTTCTGTGTTGTTAAAGCCAATGATCAGTTCTTAGTCCTCTGACTTAACCGTTGCAAGCGTTTACACAGCTGGTTGTTTTTTCTTCCTCAAAACACCTTCTCACTTGGTTTTGTGACCCTGCACTCCTTCCTCAGTGGCTGTGCCTACTGTCTGTGCTCTGCTGGTCTCCTCTTTGTCCTGACCTCCGCTCACCACAGAGTCCACTCCTCTGACATCTTCTCTGCCTGCACTTACCCACTGAGGGCCACCACAGTCTCACAGCTCTACGCCTCATTTATATGCTAACAACTCCCAGATCCAAATTTTTAGTCTGAGCACTGTCCTTGCAACTCAGACTTGTATGTCCACCTATGTCGGAACCGGTCCTTGCACTCTCCACTTTTCCCCATGCCCTACGTTCACTCTGTCAGTGAATTCTGGGGTGCTGGTTTCCAAACCGGCCCCTATCCTGACCCTTGGCTCTGTCAGCGCAGGGCACCCGGGGAGGCCCAGGGAGGCCCCAGCCTGATTGCGGAGCTCAGGTCCTTGTCACCACAGAAAAAGGGGCTGAGGTTGAGACAGAAAGTCTCAGTAAAGCACAGTGATTTGACTGAAGCCTAAGTGCACACTGAGGAAGGGAGGGCTGCAAACCCGACAACGAGACACCCCAGTGGAGTCTGGGTAAAAGGCTTTCCTTAAACACAGGCAGGGGCAGGGTGTATAGGGTGGTCCTCAGCTTCTGACGCGGGTGAGGTGACTGCCGACACGCTGGCTCTTGTCCCTCCTCTCGGGACAGCGAGTCCTTTTTGGCTCTCCTGGAACTGTTTGGTGACTTGCGGCGGGGCAGCGTGATTCCAAAGCTGCCTGCAGGTTTGTGATAATAATATCAAAATGGATCTTGTGGTCACTTGTAGGCCCGTAGGGCTGCCAGATCTGGTTGAGATGGGTTTTTGTTTGTCTCAACCACCGGAAGTTGGGCGGGGGAAGCAGGGGAACATATGGTCAGCGAAAGTCACATCTGCAATGTCCCAGCCAGGGCAGGAAAGGGGCGGGGCGGAGTTGGAGGCCTCTGTTCCCCGTTCTAGCGTTCCTTTCCCCTCATCACCTACCCTGCTCCCCCTATCGGTGCAAGTCCTCGTCATCTAGTGCTTGGACTCTTAACTGGTCTCCTGTGAGTGCTTCTTGGCCGTCCTTTCTTCATACCGGGGTCCTGTTAAAAGGCCGGTCTGGTAATATCAGTCCTTTGTACAAAACCTTCAATGGCTTCCCCGCACAGCCAGTGAAGACCCAAGACCCTACAACAGCGTTTAAGGCCCACAGCATCTCATCACCCCCCTCACCGCCTTCCTCCCACTTCACCACCTATATTCTTCCCTTGGTCACCTCTCCGTACGCCTTGCTGCTCTTCAGACTTGTTAGGTTATGCGCCTTGCTCTGGGCCTCTGCTTGGAACATCATTTTCCAGGCATCCTGTGGATTGCTGCCTCACTTATTTATATCTTGTTCAAATGGCTTCCTCCAACTGAGGCCTTCCCTGATCATCGTGTTTAAAATGACAAACTGGCACTTTCTGTCTCTGCACTGCTTTATTTTTCTTCATGAAGTCTGGCATTTTTGTTTATTTACTGCTTTATGCTTAGAACCTAGAAGTGCTGGCACACACTAGGTGTTCAGTATAGGTTTGTTTCTTAACTGAGTGGATAAATAGCACTTGTGAATCAGACTGAAACAAAATGTGTATCTCCAGGACTTGGTGACAAACAAATCCTGTTAAAAAACATCGAAATTGTGTGGTTCCCGGTAACTTATTTTAATAGCTTTTAAGGAGATCTCATGTCGTAAAAGGTACCTGTTCAATCTGACAAAGCACTGGGTGGCGTGTCACGATATAACCAAATGGAGTGGAAGAACAGAGATGGCTGTCAGCATGACTGCCACCATCAGGGTCCATGCAGGGCATGACTGCAGGAGCCAGCAGGCCCTGGAGCACACAGAATGCCTACAGGCCACGAACAGAGCCTTTCCGCAGGAAACTGGATACAGCATCTCATGCAACTGAGATGCTGTTGTGGTAAAGAAATAGCCTACATGCTCCACGCAATGCTTGGAGGAGCAACAAGGGCTTTAGGGTAGAAAACGATCCACTTCTTTTCAGCAGAGCGTGAAATCACCCTATTACCTTTCGCCAGGTTACTTACATAAAGAGATTATGGCTATCAATAAAAATCATGCATCCTTACTACTTCAAGGGGAAAGCTGTGTCATTTTCCTGTTTCCGCCTACTTCTGTGGGGTCACTTCCCGTGGCGCTGCATTGTATTCAGCACGGGTTGCCCACGAGGGTGAGACTGTTTGTCTGGATGACTTCGAAGTGGGTGTTCTTACACTGAGGCCGTCTTCTAAGTGTGTACCATAGAGTCTGTGTTCTCTGGCTAAGGTGGGTCTCTCTTGGAGAGAAGGGAATGAGGATAGTGTTATATATGTCACGTTCCTCCTATGTTCATTTTGCAGAGCAATGTCGTCCATTGTTTTCCTTGCTTTCCTGGCATAGGATTTGTTGTGTTGATGTTTCATTTTTGTATCAGGTTCTGCTTGTCCCCTGGCTGAGTTATACCCACTCAGTGATTTTATTCTAATTTTTGCCCTCCTGCTCAGTCAGTGAAAGCTTTCTGACACCCATTTTATTACCAGAACATTTGAATGTCTGCTTAATGTCTGACACTCAATTAGACCAAGAATTTTGCCCAGGACTTCTAAAAAGCTGCTAACATAGACATTAATTGCAATAAAAAAATAGTGGTCAGCTAGGAAGGTGGTCTTGACGTAACAACCCAAAATGCTCTCATGGATAAACAAAAATCCTAAAAATATCACAGGAATTCAAAAATTAGAACACCATCCCAAGAAGATTGGTGTTACCCAAACATTTGGGCCAAATCCATTTTTTTGATTTTTCTGTACAGTGTAACATAGACAACCCTCATATATTTAAAGTGTGCTACTTAAAAGAAATTTTAATTCATATTTTGGTTAAATAAGTATTTTCGGTTTCTAACTCAGAACATAAGATGTTTATCACCATTGTTTGTAATAGGAAATGATGAACTTAAATATTTAACAGAGGAAATAGTGAAGTAAAGTATGATACATTCATACAATTAAATATTATACAGCATTTAACACTGTTTAAAACACTACAGCATTTAAAAGGGTTTTTTAATAACATGTCAAATACTTTATTATAAAATAGTTACCCCTGTGGCTACTAACATCCAATTTGGGACTTACTGATCTAAGAAATGCAAAGAGTTACAACTACTAATAAAAAGCCAATCTAAACAAAACTCACTAATTTCTATGAAAAAGATAATCACGCAGGAAGCTCTTTATTAATCTGTCTTCATCTTATTGATAACAGGATTGTAATTGTATTTCATACATGATCACAACTATATGATGATTGTGACAATAAAAAATGCTGGCATAAAATAAATGAAAACATTGAGGTCTGCCACTGTGTGTGTGGTAAGATAGGCTGATTTTTTACCCTTCAATTTATACTTTTGTTCATACATAGAATGTCTTGCCCTGGGTCTGAAGAGTGCTAAAGATTATCTTGAGGGAGAGGTCACGGTGTCAGAGGCCAGCCAGGTGGGGCAGGTAGCAGAGGGAGTGGAGCAGGTGAGAGGTAAGCTGCCGGAGTGAGGAGGCCTGTGGGAGGCTGTGAGCGCGTGCCCCGTGGGACGGGGCAAGGCTCCTCGGCACCAGCTCACCGCGGCATTGCAGGCGTTTGGTCACTAGTCTTACCAGTTACTTTCAAATTTCAAGACAAACTGGAAATCCAGATTTTTACATAAAACTTTCTAAATTCAACTGTCGGTAATTAATTCTTTTTCTCCCCCTACTCATACTCCTTCTTCTCCTTGTCTTTGGAAAGGAACTGGTAGGCCAGCAAGATATGTCTTAGGGGAAAATATATTTACAGTATGTTCAGTAAACAAACACAGGTCAATTTTATATGGCAAATATCCCAGGCTGTAGTCCATGTACTTGAAATTTTAATAGTAGTAAGTGCAGCTGAGTATCGACTATGAATGTGGTAGTAGACATTGAATAAACGATTGCAGTGCACATCCCTACCCACAGTTCACTAGGTTTCCTCCACTTCCTTCATCCCTTCTTTCCTTTCTTACTTCCTCCTTTTTACTGTCCCCTCCCCCTCTTCCTTACTGGCCTCTCCAAGAATGGGATGCTGTCTTAATGAATGTTATGTAACCCCAAGATCCCCCAGGAACATTCAGTTTGAACTGCACAAAACTGTCAGGGGCAGAGCGAGGATGCCCAGTTCAGTGGGCCTTAAACTTCTTGGTTTTAGAACTTCTTTACATGCTTTAACAATTACTGAGGACCCTAAAAAGCTTTTGTTTACATAGAGTATAAGTTTTAAAAAGTATATAAAAATATATACATAAATTTAGTTATAAAGAAGTAGATAAATATATATTTCTATTATCATTTTAAATGGAGAATTTTAGACATCTTAATTTGAAATAACGATAACAATGAAAATAAATGCTTTTATTAAAATTATTTAAATTAATTTTTTATTTACTTTAAAATTTTAATTTTATTTAAACATTTTTTTAAAAGATTTTATTTATTTATTTTCAGAGAGGGAAGGGAGGGAGAAAGAGAGAGAGAGAGAGAGAAACATGAATGTGCAGTTACTGGGGGTCATGGCCTGCAACCCAGGCATGTACCCTGACTGGGAATCGAACCTGCTACACTTTGGTTTGCAGCCCGCGCTCAATCCACTGAGCTACACCAGCCAGGGCTTAAGCATTTTTATTAAGCATATTTTCAGTCTCAAACAAAGAAAATGAGACAAGGATTGTCTTACATTTTTGCAAATCGCCTTAATGCGTGCCTCTTGTCTGGAGTCTCCTATGACTGCCTTCGCTCTGTCGTGACTCTCCTTGCCACCGAGCCTCTGGAAAACTTCACTGCTTGCAAGAGAACGAGTTAAAATGGCAAAGGACTTGTTAGTATTATTATAGTATTATTACAAGTAGTTTTGACTTCCTGTAACCCCGTGTCAGGCTCTTAGGGTCTCCAGGCCTCCCCGGCCCACAGTTGAAGAACTGACAGTCTAGTCCTCTCGGAGCTCGTTTGGTAAGTCAGCCCAGTCAGCGCATGCGTGTGACCATCTGCCCCTCCCCAAACCCTCGTCTCTTCCATTAGCCTGCCCCGAACAATTTACTCTTTTGAGTTAAGGCATTATTTTTCTATCAAAGTACACATACTAGTGGGAGAGATCACACATTAAGCTGTTAACAGCTATCAAGTCCTTTAGTTGGAACAAATTTAATTCATTTCATCTTGGGAGTCCATGAGAACGGAATGAAAAAGGCGAAGGCCCAGCCACAGGGATGGCAAAGACCCCTCCCTCTCCGCCACCGAGCGTCAGCTTTTCCTGTGGCCCAGCGGGGCCTGGCCTGGGAGCGGCCTGGTTTCTGGAGAGCACCCGGCTCCGAAAATCAGCCATTTCCTCATCTGTTTTCATTGCTTATCCTCAAGAGCTACCCGAGTTACAGTACCCCTGTGGCTGCTAACGTCCAATTTGGGACTTATTGATCTAAGAAATGCAAAGAGTTACAACAGGTAATAAAAAGCCAATCTAAACAAAACTCACTAATTTCTTTGAAAAAGATGATCATGCAGGAAGCTCTTTATTAGTCTGTCTTCATCTTATTTTATCTTTCAACTTCCTTTAAACCTAGAAATGCCTTATATTGTTTAAACTCCTTGCAGTTTTTCTTAAATAAGCTTTTGCTCTCATTAAGATTGCTTATCCTTAGGGACACGCACCTCCATTTCTTCATTCCTAAGAAAGTAACCATTCCATTTGAGAATCTGGGTGGAGGCATCCTTGGAAATTAAACTCTAGTCTTTGTCAACAGGGCAAAATGGAACTGTAGTTTCAGGGAAAACACAACAATTCAGCTTACTGGTTGTTTTTGCAGATGGAATTACACACACTCATATACACTTAATTGGTGGGGAAACTCCCCCCCCCCCATGAATTTTAGCAACTGAATATTTGTGTCTTTGCATTGTCAAGTGTTGATTTCTTCCCATGAAGGGGGAAGAGGTGCTTCTCCTTTGTGGGATGCATCTGAGGGGGTTGCTGGGTCTTTGAATTGAGAGGGGTCAGCTGAGATGAGGTCAGCCAGGCTGAGACTGGGCCACGCTAAGGGTGAATGGAATTTTTAGCTTTGGTGACATACCTGAGTTTAATCAGGAGAAGTAATTCCCCAGGGGTGGGAGCTAGAGGGAGGGGAGGGGCAAGGCGAGGGGTCGAGAATAGACTGAGAAATTAGGAGCAGGGAGGTTGGAGGCAGGATTGCTTAGGGTGCAGGTTATGAACAAAGGTAAGAGTGACGGTCAAGTGCAGACTAGGGAGGCCTGCTAGTGGTGAAGGTCTGGACTGAAAGGGACCAGGGAGGTTGCGTTGCAGACCAACGTGGCAGTGTGCTAGGGAGAACCAGCTGTTGTGGGTGGTGAATTTGTCCTGAGTCAACTGTGCAAAATCTTTTCCATGTTACTTTCTTCACAAGGATGTTTATTTGCCAATAACTGTCATATGAAAAATATCACTGGACTATTCAATGTAAAAATGCCTCTTAGCAAGGATTACAAGCCAAAGACACATGGCATGTCAGGCAAAATAATACTAATGAAGTTACTTGACTGGCATTTGTCTTTGATTTTTAAGAAAAATCTACCAATACTTTGTCAATCACTGACTCTTATTGATTGGTTAATCACTTGTGTTCGTAGGTGTACCACCAGCATCAGAGACCAGGCATTTCCTCCCAGCCTTGTTTTCAGAAACCCAGATGTGCTTTGTCAGCCTTCCCCTTCCACATGCTGGGGGAGCCCCGACTGCGGGGACCTGGGCAGCTGTTGCCGTGGAGACCAGGATCTGGGCAACTCAGTGCTAAGGAGGTATCAGGTGTAACGGAGACTTTCTCTCTCATGTAATGAGTTGAGCAATCTTATTAAAAAGAGAGTTTGTCAAGAAAATGCACAGCTGCCAAAACATTTTGGAACAAGCACTAATGAATTTCCTCTTTGCAAAACTCTCTGCAGACCGCTTCCTGTTAATAGGAAGCCAGTCCTTTTCTATGAGGCGGTGCCTGCCTTTCGTGAGCGTGTATTTCCCTCTCCGTCCTCGCCCTCCAGCCACATTTGTCCTCTTTTGACGAGACCTGGCACCTCCTGCCGGAGGGGAGGCCTACACTGTCCCCTCTGCCAGAAATGTCTACCCATTTGCTCATTCTGGACCTCTCACACGTGCCTCCTTTTCTCCAGAATCCTTCCCGACCCTGTAAACTGTCCTGTAAACCGTTCAGGTCCTCTGTTCTTTCCCGACACAGCACAGGGGCCATGTCGTGTGGTTTAGTTATTGTGACTGTTTGTGAACTGTTTCCAGCCGACCAGCCTGTGAGCAGGGTCTGTTTTTGCTCGGCGCTCCTTCCTCAGGGCCCGCTGCAGTGTCTGACACAGGGTCGGTGTTCAGTACACGCTAACGTATCAGCGATCAAATGAGCAAACCAGCCTTACTAGCACCTACCACGTTCTGGACCAGCGACTGCAAACTTTTTCATCTCATGGCACACATAGACTAAGTACTGAAATTCTGTGGCACCCCCCAAAATATATATTTTTTGCCAATATGACAAAAATAGGTATAATTTTGATTCTTTTATAAAAAATAATAATAGTAAGTTCCTACCCTTTTTGTCCCAAAGTGACTTTTTAAAAAGCCAGGTGCCCATGCTTGTATATGAGGATTTCTGATACCAAACATTAATGGATCAGATTCAACCTTACTGTGCAACCAATATAACAATAAACTGGAACTCTATTATATGACCTTTTATTTATGGTTCAAGACAGGCCATTCACCCTCAGTGGCTATTGTTGTGCTGGCTGTTGTCATTTTTTTTATTTGTCAATCTAAGGGAAAAGAGGTCGGTGCCCCCATTGGATGTTTTAAAATTCTTGTGGCACGCGGGTTGAAAAGCACTGTTCTAGACACCAAGTGATGAGAATACACCAATAAGATAGTTCCTACCTTCAAGGAGATGGAGCTCACGCGTAAGGAGATAAACTACCACAAGCATGCAGTCAGTGCCAAGTCCAAAGTCCTTCCGCAAATACCTACGAATCTGCAGGGGCTTATGCGGTCTCGGTCATCTCGAGCTCCGCCTTCTTCCTCCACTGGGTTCCTGCTCTGCCGGCTCTTTGCTCTGTTCTTTCAGGGCTGATCTTGGCTCTGCTTTGGTGTCCACTCCGATTTGGAACTCATACCTCTTCTGGAATTCCACACAAAGGCCTTTGGGTGGGCAGCAAACCTTGCCAGAGTTTTAATAAAAGAGAGGAGTTAAACAGTGGAGCAACTCAAAGAAATTGTGGTGGCTTGTTAGATATTCTAATCTTAAATCTTAGCACATTCTGTGATATTGTGGCTATATCTCTTCTCATGTTTCTTTGCTGTGTCCCTTTAGGAGTAAAAAAAAACAATGAATAAATACCCAACAGAATTGACAGTAAAAACCTTTTCTCATCTTTCTTTCTACCTCTTCCCTCTCTGTCACTTACCTGTAATTGATAAACACAGAGAAAGTGATGACGAGTGACTGAGAGGTTAGATCAAGAAAGGCAACGCAGCCTCTCTTTCACTTGCTGAGCGCTCTCCTTTGAAGCTCTGTTGTAAGTCGAGAGACACCGTGTAAAAAGCTCGAACACCCTGAGACCCCCACACTATGAGGAAGCATGAGGACTCTCAGCTCAAAAGCCCCAGCTGAGATTCCAGCCAACAACCAGCATCAACCTCTAGACATGTGCATAACGGTATTTCCACTTTCTCAGCCACCGAGTCACTCCAGCCTTGAGGGCTTGTATCATGAAGCCCCAGAATGACGAGCAGAATCAAGCCATTCCTGCTCTTCCCTGTCCAAGCTCCTGACCAATGAAATCTGTAGTTGATTCAAGCTTTGGAGTTTGGGGTTTATTTGTTACATAGCCATAGTAAATGCAACAATGGTTATGTAACATTTGACCTAGATCTTGAGAGATTAATAGAATTTTGTGGCCAGGCAAAACTTTTTGGAAAAGGCTTGGCTTTATAGGAGAAGACTAAGGAATTCAGTGTGGCAAAAAAAAAAAAAAGGTTGTGGAAGAGAATCAGAACATGAGAAACGATGCAGTGAGAAAATGTGCTACATAGTTTTAGTGAAACTCATAATGTATTTGTTCATTAATATGGGTTATTTTCTTCCAGGCTGTTGGCTTGGAAAATATATGTTTTTAAATTGAAGAGCCTAATGCCATAGAATTTCTGGAGGCTTTCTGAAATTTCACTGGGACATAAAACATGACTTTTCAATGTTTTAAATTTCTTGCAATTCTTCATGAGTTCACATAAGTCTCCAAACTCAACTGAAATTGTACTTGTCATAAATAACAAGCTATGGTTTAACTGATGAGTAATTTTCATTTGATCTCTAGTTTAAGAAACACTGTAATTCCTCATGAGTACACACATCCAGTTTTAGCATGATATTTTTGGGGGGAAGGATGTGGCGAGAATAGAGATGAGAAGTATTCTCATCAGAGTGTCTGGGATACTAAAAAAACATTCTGTATATAATTTTCCACAGAGGTATTGATTTCATCACCTTTTAAGCTGTAGCACTGCATTTGTCAAAAGCAGAAGACCTAAATATGCAATTTTTTTTTTGTTAGTGAAAAACTGGCCATAATGAATAAGGCAAAATATATCAGTTGTCCATTAACCTGGACATGCACGAAAGCAGTAGGTCCTTAGCTTGGCCGGTGGCAAACAAGAGGTGATCTGGCCCCTGTAGGGGGAGCTGCACTGTCGGAACCAGCGGCCCGTGAGGATGGCATTTGGTGAGAAATGCTAGGCTGGATGTGAAGCGAGATACTAAATGAGTGCATATGATGCATCGCATAATTATACCACTGTGGCAGGGAAACATCACCATTTTGTCAAATGGTGTTCCGTGTACATCAGAATTCATGATATCATCTATCTCCGGGCTGCCGCGTGAGTTTTGTAATTCTGGAAGGGTTGCAAGTCAAGTTTTGATTAATTTTCGGCGGTTTTATTTGGTTATTGGAGTGTAGCTGGATTGCGTGCGTGGTTTTTTTTTTCCTCTTTCTTTTAAGCTCTGACAATCTTGATTAAATTTCCCCTTGAGGAGTGGGAAGAAAACAGCAAAATAACTGCCACAACTTCTTCGAGATGAATGGCTTTCGGGAGTTTGCACACACCATGCCCGGTAGCCTCGCTGGGAGATTAGAGGAAGGCGACAGCACTGTGAGGACTGTGGGCCCTGCTGGCTGGAGACTTGGAAAAACATTGATGTAAGAGCTTCCTCCTGAGGCTCAGATGCAGGGTTTATTCCCATCTCTCTCACACTGCTTCTTGTCTCACGATCACACAACTGTCAGGCCACCGACATAGTTGGGTTCGGTATTCAGTATTTCAGTTGCGTCGGGGAGGGATTCGGTTTTCTGAGGCCGCTCTAAATTTCTTCCGTAAGAAACTTAAACCAATTGTGGATGAGAAGAGGCTTTATGCCAAGCAAGCATGGCAAAGAGAGCCACTTCTGGCTGATGCCCCTGTGGCCCATGAGGAACAGATGTTCGCTATTATGGATTGCGCCCACGTCGTGGAATATGATAAATACAATTTCACTCACAGTTGCCAAAGGGAAGTCTCCGTGGTCTTCCAATGACCGATTTGCCCCACATCTTTTGCAAATTACTTACAAGCCTATATGTTTACATTTGTGCTCTTTCTGATGATAAAGTCCAGCTTGGAGGTAACCCTTAGGGATGTTTTAATGGAGAAGCGCTTGATGTGTTTCACAGTTTTCAGGATTCATTTCATAAGTACTTGTCGAGTACCAATTATATCCCAGGACTAATGCCACCATGCTGGACTCAAGGAAGCATAAGACTTGCTCCCCAGAGTCTCAGATCTAGTGCTGCAGGAACGTGAAAACCCGGATCCAGAGCAGGGAGGGGACAGCATGGTCCCGGGGATGACTCGGGACATGACACCCTCGTAGCTGTGGGCATACTTACTTCAATATATACACATGTGGGAGTTTTTCATGGAGCAGTGCGATCTTCAGGATTGAAAGACATTTTTATTTTAGTATATTAGCCATCTATTTTCTTTGAGCTTACAAACATGACAGACTGTGGAACGTTAGTGGCAAAATGCAGTTCCACACATAGAAAGTGTGGAACTTAGACACATAGAAAGACAAAAGGTGAAGTTTAATTTTTAGGTTATATTTAAGATTTAAATGGCATACTTTTTATTAAACTAAGGACCTTTTCTGGGAGAATATTTTTTATCTTTAGGTCAGAGAGCAAGAATGTGAGGAGGGAAAGTTAAATTACACTGAATTGCACTACTGTGTACTCCTAGTCCGACGGATATGCACCACATAAATAGACACACACACACACACACGTATGTATGCAAACAGGCACGCATAGAGTTTCCTACAGCTTCAGTAACAAAGTACATAAACCCGATGGCTTGAAACAACAGAAATGTATCCTCTCACAGTTCTAAAAGCTACAAGTCTGCAATGCAGGTGTTAGCGGGGCTGCACGCAGTATGAAGTCTCTAGGGACGAGTCCTTCCTTGTCCCTTCCAGCTTCGGGTGGCTCAGACGTTCCCGGGTTTGTGGCCGCGTGACGCCATTTCTGTCTCCGTCTAGCTTCTGGTTTTGCAACGATGTTTCTCGCAGTCTAGGTAGTTAGACGTGGATGAATGATCACAACATTTAATTAATTGCATTAATTCTTTGTATTATATAACATACATGCTATAGTATACTCATAATTATTTTAATTAATATATTAATTACACTATTAATTATAATGATGAAAGGACACATTATACAAGCAAATATGATAGCCCTTAAAATCATGTTTTGGAAGAATATTTAATGACATTAAAAATGTTCACCATATAACCGTTAATTTGAAATAAAAATTCAAAACTGAATGTGCAATGCAATCTCAATTTTGTAAAATGAATCTGTATATCTTTAAATATATATACATTCAAAAATTAGAAATAAACCATCAAAATATTACCAGCAAAAATCTCAAGTAGTAAAAATTATAGGTGATTTAAGTTTTATCATTTATGGAACCCTCCAAATTATTTTGATAATAAATACGTTCTTAAAAAGAAAATGACTATTTGGTGGTTTGACCCCGTGGCGGGAAATGTGAACGACCACCCGTGGTGACCTCGTGTCAGAGAAAGTTACCTCCCTTAAGGACACCCCGCACTTGGTGCGGTCGCGAGGGCCATCTGTCAGAGCGGTGTAAGCGCTAGGACCACGGACTTCTGCAGCTGGGTGAGAGCACCGAGGGCCTTTGGTCCGACCTCACTTACAGACGAGGGAGATCATCCACAAAGGTGCTGCCTTTCTTGACCAAAGACAACAAATCACAGCTCCCGAGAGGCACCTGTGTTGGAATTCATGGAAAGCTGATTGTATTTGTCATTTCTTCTTGTGTAACCATTATGATAACGTAGTTGCTTAAAACAACACACACTTCTCGTCTCACAGTTTCCGTGGTCGGGAATCTGGCCACAGTTTGCCTGGGTCCCCCACTGCGGTCCCTCATTAGGCTGCAGTCAAGGTGCTGACCGGGGCTGACGTCTCACCTGGAGACCGTTTTGGGGAAAGGCCTGCTGCCGAGCTCACACGGGTCTTGGCTGGGCTCAGCTACTTCTGGGCTGTGGGGCTGAGGGCCTCGCTTCCTAGTTGACTGTTGGCTGGAGTCTGCTTCCAGTCTCTCACTGAGTGGGCTTCTCCCGCGTGGGCTTCTCCCATGTGGCTTCTTGCTTCCTCCAAGCCAGCGAGAGAAGACGCGGCTGGCCAGATGGAAGCCACAGTCCTATGTGGCCTAATGACTGAAGTGACACCTCACCCTTTTGACAGATTATGTCAGAGAGACACAAGTCACTGTGCCAGCCTACAGTCAAGAGAAGGGATGGCACAAGGGTCTGGATGCCAGGAAATAGATGGGGAACATCGATGGCACCTTAAAGTCTGACTACCACACTGTGTCTCTAACAATCTTATAAAGTCACGGGCAGCCCTGGCCAGGTGGCTCATTTGGTTGGAGTGTCCCGTGCCCCCAAAAGTTGTGAGTTTGATCCCTGTTTGGAGCATGTATGAGAGGCAACTGATCGATGTTTCTCTCTCTCTCTTCCTCACTCTCTAAAATCAATAAACATATCCTCGGGTGAAGTAAAAAAAAAACAACCCTAAAATTATGGGCAGATGCCATGGTTGTTAGTAACATACGTATTATGAAATGAAAGCATGTCAGCTAGAATCTTACATTTGTATCTATGTCTAGTCTGAGCTTAGTACATAGCATCTAATACCTCAATATATGCTTGCTTGCTTAATTTTCCATTCACCTAACCCGTATTTAGCTTGTGCTAACTGGGGGTCAGCTACCTTTTTAGGTGTGGGGATATATCAATTAACAAAAGTTCTTCCCTTCATGGAGAGACACAGTGTGCAACATCAACGTGTACATGTGTAGTCTGTCTGATCCGGAGAATGGACAGAGAAAGGAGGACCAGCAGTCGTGTGAGGTGAGGGGCAGGGGGTTACTATGTAGATGGAGTGGTGGGTGAAGGCCTCATTGACGGGAAATCTGAGCAGAAACTGAAGGGAGAGCAGGAAGCAGTCACGGGAACGTCTGGAGACAGAGAGCGAGCTGGTGAGGGCCATGACAGCGGGCGTCTCATGGCTCTGGTGGCCTGTCAGGGGGCAGATGACCAACAGCCGTCCGCTGCTCGGGCGCCCCAGACTCACCGTGTCCCAGGCACAGGTCACAGAAGTGGAAGGGCCCTGAGGAGGTTGGCATTTTCGAGGAATGTCCTGGAGGCCCGTGGCTTTCTTGAAGGGAGGAAGGGAAAGAGTGCTGGGGGATGGGGTCAGAAATGCCGGTGAAGTCCTTGTGGAAGTAGTCGGCTTGGTTAACATAACGTCGTTCTAACAGTGACATGCGTGTCCATTACAGAATGTAAGGGAAGGGCATTATGGACCCAGCGTCTGATAATCTTCTCATTAGCAGCATTCAGCATCTGTCTGGGTAGTAAATGTAAGTGGCCAAGTTCTGGGCCATTAAAATTTTGATGTAAACCATTAAGTCAACTTATGGGCCTTAGTTCAAAGTGGTTTGCCATTGTGTCTGTGGGAGTAGCAGCAGTAGAGTGTATTTATGCAAATCTAATAGATTTGTAATGAATAATCCTGCTTAATAAGCTAGTTAGGCCCTTTGATCATTTACTTGAGAGTGATCATAAATGCCTTTTTCGAAGACTGTTTCAGAGTGCTCATCATTGAATTGTAGTAGCACTTAACACAAGCACACAGCAAGTACTAAGTTTATTTTGTCGTTGATGATGAGGATGAAGAACATGGTTCTTAAAAGAATCAGTCAGCCCTGGTCAGTGTGGCTCTGTTAGTTGGGCATCGCTGGGCGAACCAAGGGTCATGGTTTCGATTCCTGGTCGGGGCACATGCCTAGGCTGCAGTTTTGGTCCCTGGTAGGGGTGCCTACGAAAGTCAACCAACCAATCAATGTTTCTCTCTCAAATCGACGTATCTCTCCTTCTGTTTCTCTCTCTCTTCCCCTCGCCCTGAAATCAATGGGCATGTCCTCGCACTGGAAAAAATAATGTGCCAGTGAGCCACCGACAGGAACTGCCAAATGACACTGAATAATACAGATGGAAAAAGACTGGAAAATTTCTTTTTGGAGGTTTGAGACTTAATCCCTGTTTCTTAATTCCTTATAAACTTGACCTACCCTGGACTTCACAGCACTTTCATGGGGCACTTACATATTATTACCTCCCGTCTTTTACCTCCACAGCCCATGACAGGTCCTCTGCTTTGCTTATGAGAAGCAAAAGATTGGAAAATCCTTTCAAACTTCAGTAACAAAGCAATGCTCAGTCAAGCAATAAAAGCTGGGGAAATTAGTCTTGAATAGGATCACTATGCGTCAATTGAAGTCAGATGAAGCTCTACATTAGTCCAAATTTCCCTTTTATGCTAATTAGATACTCTTCTAAGGTGTAATTACCATTTACAAATTACTTTGCTGTGCAGGATGGACAATAGATGTTTAGTGTATTTTAATGCCTTTCTGTGTCTCTCGAATCTCACTGGCATTTTCCTGTTTCACCAATGAATCCTAGGACTTTCAAGGACTTCCACTCCCCACCCTGACACGTTAAAATTCTAAACAGAGCCTCAGTGCACGCGAAAAGCTAGATTCAGTTACCAGAAAGGCTGTAATAATTAAACACTTGATTGCATGGATGGCAAGTCTGGCCCATGCTCCTCCTTCCGCTGCCACCTTCAGCGGAAAGCTATTTCTGGCCCCCGGGGAGGCAGAATGTGAGGCCTGGCCACGCACTGTTGGTGGCAGCACTCAGATTCAGATGACGGCTGACCCCTGAACAACACGTTTGAAGCGCACAGGTGCACTAATACCTGGATGTTTTCCATAAATACTGCTGATGCATTTTCTCTTAGGATTTCTTAATGTCATTTTCTTTTGTCTAGCTTCCTTTATTCTGAGCATGCGGTATATAACTCATATCACACAAAATATGTGTTAATTGACTGTTTAGGTTGTCTCTAAGGCTTCCAGTCAACGGCGGGCTATTAGTTACATCGGCATTTTCCACTTCGAGGGCGTCGGTGCCCCTGACCCCAGCATTGGTCAGGGGTCAACTGTACATCGGTCTCAGAAACCCAACACCCTTGTTCTGCACCAGGCTGTGTTTCTCGGCTCTGTACCATTTCACAAGGCTAAGAATGACATGGAAAAGACTTCAAGTGTGTGAGCCTGGCGTGGGACATTTTAGGGAAGAGTGCAAGTTTTGTGGCTGAAATAAGAAGCCCATCTGCTTTTCCACAGCAAGAATAAGCAGCCCAGAAAGCAGTGAAATTCTTTTTTGGGGAGTTGCCACATTCTAGATCTTCTGCCTGGAATACTGTTTCTCCCTTTTTATCTCAGTGACTCCAGTTCCTCCCTTAGATCGTATCTAATGCCCTCCTCCCCGGGAAAGCCCTCCCTTCCCTCCGCCCGGCCCAGGGCTGTGCGCTGGCCCGGGCCCTGCCAGCGGCCTCTCCCTTCCTGGGTGCATCAAGGTTGCATGTTCCCTCCAGTTCATGTGGGTGTTTGACTGAAATCTGCTCCCCACCCCATCTTTCACTATAGCTTACACTTGTCATTGTTATAGCAATTATAACTATTACTGGGCTTGCTCACCAGTATGTCTTCAGAAATAAATTACATATATATATATATATATATATATATATATATATATATATATATATATAAATAGCACAGTGCTGGCACAGAGGAGGACAGAAGTGCTCGAGGAAGGCCTGTTGCGACGGGCATTGCCGGAGGAAATGTTTCAGAAGCATGGCTCTGGCCCTGGCTGTTCAGGAGGCCGGTCTTGGGGGCGGCCTGATGTCCCACAGGGCTCTGCTTGTCCACCTCTGAATGGTTCAACGCGTGCCCCCGTGATGCTCTGAAAATCATCCTTCCCAAAGGTCAGGCGACCTATAATCCTTTCTTAGATTTTTTGTTACTGAGCTTTCTGACTTTAGGTAACACATTTAATGTCTTTATGTCTCCACGTTTGTAAAGTGGGGTCGTCAATACTTGCTCCTTTCACCTTACCAAAGTATCCTTTTGTACAAAGAGCATTAAAGGTCCCAATCATATTAGTGCGATCCAGATATTATCAGGTAAAAGGTTACAGGTAGTTCCTGACTCCCATACACAGTAGATTCCTGGAAATATATTTGCAAGTTCAGTTGTAAATATATTTGCAAGACAGTTGTAAGGGTTACTTTTCTAGAGAACTAAAAATATTATTTTAACATTGCTCCTACTGGTTCAGTATATGCTGCCTCTCTTCGATTCAGATATCCCGTGAAGTGAGTGAGACCTGCACACGTGTCCCACCCAGAAGGCTCCGCCCCCTCCCGCCCCTTCGTCACAGCAACCAAGGCCTTTACTAATCCTTAGGAAGCTCTGGGTAGCTGGAAACAGGTGTAGGAAAAAGGGGATCTGTTTTTTTCCATCTGTGGAAGATTGCAAAAATGACTTTAATTCTTTACTCTTCCTTATAGTTGTAAAAGTTCCCGTGTAATTTTATAGAGCTCTCCCAGTTTGACTTTGGGTTTAGCCATAGTCAAGGTTTTCCAGAGAAATATATAAGGGGGGTGGAGAGAGAGAGGGAGAGGGAGCGGAGGGGGGGAGATTTTGATTATAAGGAATTGGATCACATGATTACAAAGGCAGATGAGCCCCGTGTCTGCAGTCAGCAGGCTGGAGACATGGGAGAGCTGGCAGTGTGGTTCCAGTCTGCATACCAGCAGGTCTGACATCGCAAAGAGCTGAAGTCTCAGCTCCAGTGTGGAAGGCAGAGGCAAAGCACTCCCCTCATTCATGGGAGGGCCAGATATTTTATTTTAGTTTTAGTTTTTATTGTTGACACTATTACAGATGTCTTCCGCTGCCCCTTTGTCCCTCTCCACCCACCCCGCTCCCCCAGCCCCCCATCCTTCACCGCGTTGTTGTCTGTGCCCATCTAATCCCGCCCAGTCCCCCAGAATTTTTGTTTAACTCAGGCCTTCAGCCGATTGGATGAAGCCCCTCCGTGTTAGGGAGGGTCATCTGCTTTCCTCATCTTCCAATTTACATGTTAATCTCATCCAGAACGCCTCTGCAACCACACCCGGAATAATTCTGACCAAATGTCCGAGTACCCTGCTGCTCAATCCAGTTGACATGTAAAATGAACCATCGGAGCGTGTGATGTGCTTTGAGCACTGGGATGTTGGCGAACAGGATGCGAACAGAGCCTTGGGAGACCCTTGGCACGGCGGGCTAGTTTGCCTTGTGAGCCTTTGCCTCCCTGTGGGAACTTCCGCGGGCTAGCAGGCTAGCTGGCCAGAGGCACAGAGAGTGGAGCTGAGTCGTTCCAATTGGGGGCCACCCTAGGTCAGGGGGCAGCCGGCAGACCCCGGCCAGCCAAGATGAGTAGGGCCTCTTAGCACAGACCCCGCCCACCTCGGCAAGGAAACATCATCGTGACGTGCCACTGTGGCTCTGTGCTCGCTCGTTGCAGAGCAACTTCGGCAATCAATAAGTGACACTTGTGAAAGCCCATGTACGTGTGACCCTGACGTGCACACAGGGTCTTGACCAGCTCTCTGACTGTTTGCCTGTTCAGTGTGCCACGTGATTACAAACTCCAGCGTCTGTGTTTCGCTTCCTACCCAAGAGGGGCGTCCCCACCTAACGGCTTGCCTCCCCGCTGCAGTCATAAAGGCTGCTGCCCATGCTTCCCTCACTCCTCCTGACCGACCACACAGCCCCGCAGGCCATGGCCAGGCCCCTTTTCTTGGAAACTGTAGGTAGGTAGTCAACTCTTTTTTTTCCGAGACAGCTGTCTCTGCATCTGTCACCTTACCACATCTGGTCACAACAAATCCCAGGGATAAATCTTGAAGCATGGGGAATGCAGCCTTATCACGTGACTGGAAGGAGAAATGGAATGCGTGTGGCCCACCCTACTGGCTAACACGCTTGGTGAGCACTCAACCAGGCACACCGCCTGCTCTGGCCGCACATTTGCTCCAACCTGTGACTTCAGTTGCCACTCCTGGTGGGAGAAAGATGATGATTCCGTTGGGAGAAGTGGCCCCTTTAGCCCCATTGCTTTCTTGGCTTTTTCTTGTAAACTGAAAGCACTATATTTATTAGCTTTTGGTTCTGTGAGGCTTTGGGTTTGGCTATCTAATACTATGTAGGTCTTAAGACCCAGATCTCATACTGGCATCTTCCTTCACGAAACCCTGGTGCCGAGAATTTAGCATTTCTTTTTAATACAAAAGAAGAAATATTCAGACTCCCGGTGTCTAATGACCAGAAGTCCAAGGGTTTTTCTGTATCGGTTGGGAGAGCACAGGCAGATACTGAATACTGATGAAACAGACATTCACGCTGCAAGACTACGACATTTCTCTAAGCTTTAGGCCAGACTGGGAAGTCTGCACAGTTGATTTTGAGTTCGGGGGGAAGTGGGGGGAAAAGTCTCCGCAGGCTCATTCCAGAACCCCCACCGCAGTAAAGATCTCAGAACCCTTCACGACACACATTCCCTAAAGCAGAGCAACGAGCAGACCAGCTGTCGTCCACAGAAGAGAGTGCTCTCAAATGCTTGGCAACACTCCCTGTCTGTGCAGGGACCTCTTTCAGCCTGGTTGGGTTTGCACGGTGCGGGGTGCACACGCATCCTCAAGTTAAAGACACCTCTCGGGGAGAGCTGGGCTGTGCAGTGCTTTCCCTTTCCAGCCCCTGCAGGTTGGCGTGTGCTGCCCGAGGGTCCCCCACAGCCCCAGCATCTGGTTTCCTTCTGCGAGGCGTCTGCCCTGCTGGAAGACTAGGAGGCTGGGGGAAGCAGAGACAGAATTGGATCCAGAGGGCACTAATTCTCAGGGGAAAAGCAACATGGCCTTGGCCTGGTGGATCTATTCAAGAGAGGCTGACGTAGAGACCCTGTCGCTTTCTACAAGAAGTTCAGACAAACAGTGATGATGCTGTTGGAAGAAAAGCTTCTGAACACTGTGAAAATCTATATTGTAAACAAAAGAAGCCTTTTGTGTGCTTCCAATGCCCCCTGCCAAGTGTACTCAATAGAAAACTCCACGCCGCTCCGCTCACCCAAAAATGAGATGGCTGGAATTTTTAATACTGTTGCTGAGAGTTCCTGTGAGAGTTGATGTACACTTTCTCCTCCGTTCAAAGCCATTTCCCTCTAATTGTTTTTAATTTTTTTTCCTGTTGTTAGTATCTTTCAGACACGCATTGGCAGATAGCTTTCCCGAGAGGGAATAGGATAGAATAAAATTTCACAATTTCATCTGTAAAAAGATAAGAACTCAGAACATCTTAATTGAGTGGTTGTTTTTTCTAGTTCATACATGTTAAGTTAATATCTAAATAATGCCCAGAAGTATGCTATCTTATGTTTATACCAAGCTGGATTAGAAATCAAAAACATTAAAAGAAAATTCTTGTTATCAATACTCTTAGAATCACGGGACGAGACATTTCTGGTCTTCTGTAGAGCAGAATTTCGAAATTACCCAAGAAACCAAAACATAGGACATAGCATGACTGATGAGGAATACGAAGGACTTTTGTGTGTGTCAGAAGCACTTACCATTTATTGAGTGACTTTAGGTTGGACTGCATGGCTTGCCTCCCTCCCCAAACTCCTACATCAAAGCCTGTCCCCCACTGCGATGGCATTTGAATATGGGGGCTTTGGGAGGTGGCTGAATCTACATGAAGTCCTGAGGCTGGCGCCCTCACACTGGGCTTAGTGCCTTTGTGAGGAGAGAAGGAGACAGGAGAGCTCCCTCCCTCTGCAGACGTGCGCAAAGTAGATTCTGTGGGCATATGGGGGGTGGGGGATGGCAGCTGTCCTCAGTCTGGGATGAGGTGCCTCGGCAAGAACCATCACTTTGATCTTGGACTTCCCAGCCTCCAGAACGGGGAGCAACATAAGTCTGCGGGTGAAGCCCCCGGTTCATGGTGTTTTGTTATGGCAGCTCGAGCTGCCTGAGAAAGGCCCTCACCTGGAGACAGTCCCCCGCCCCGCCCCCCCTTCCCCCCGACTTCATGATAACCTTTCTTCTGCAAGGGAAGCGACGGTGTAGCCTCAACCCTGCGGAAAAGATCCAGGGGAGTCTGAAAACCTGGCCCCACTCGCTCAAAGTCCCAATATTTCCAGAAGCAGTCACCTATTCCCTGGGCCCTTATTAGGTATTTGTTCTTTCTGATATATGTTTAAAAATAGATTTTTAGATCGCTTTTGATTTCATGGATTTAAAAGAGGATACTTAGAGGAATAAAGTGAAAGGAGCAGTTCTTCATACAGATACTTTTCTCTGATGCCTCAAAAATTACAGGCTAATTAGATGGATTATGTTTTGATCTGCTTTTTTTTTTTTTGACAAGTATTCTCAGGCTTGAAAGTAAGTTGGTTTCTAGAAAGACCTCATTTAAATCCGACGATAGAACCTCAGAGGGAGTGCACTGCATCTGAAGGGCTGAGGGGACCCCTAGTTCCAGCTATCACATCCCCAGCCTCCGCACTCGGCTGTGCTATTGGCCACGTTTGCCTGCGTTTGTATGAGAACTGGGCACCATCCTGAGCAACGCTTGCTTTCTTGAGTTAGGTTCAAGATAACAGGCACTGGTGGAATCTTGTGGTTTTCTTTCCGCCACTGGGTAGCCAGGGTCCTGCCATTTTTTTGGTCCTCACTCAAAGCATTCTTCATTTCCAGTGTCCTTTTCAGCACCTTGTCCTCCTCCAGGGTGGCTTGTTTTCTTTTTTCTTGTTTTCTTTTAAGATTTTATTTATTTATTTTTAGAGAGGGAAGGGAGGGAGAAAGAGAGAGAGAGAGAGAGAAACATCAGTGTGTGGTTGCTGGGGGTCATGGCCTGCAACCCAGGCATGTGCCCTGACTGGGAATCGAACCTGCGACACTTTGGTTTGCAGCCCGCGCTCAATCCACTAAGCTACGCCAGCCAGGGCTTGGGTGACTTGTTTTCTTAAAAAAAATAACTGCTTCTAAATGCGTCCTGCTTCATCAGGGGATCAGGGCAGTCTCTCGATGCTCTTTCTGAATCAAGACCTCAGTCCTGGAGTGCCAGGTGGCCTTGCTCCCTTTGTCTTCCTCGTCTTCAAATCACGACCCGTTCCTTTGGTTTCTTTGTTTAAAGCCCCGTGGCATGTGACGGTGGAACATGCATTGGTGTGGGAGGCAGGACAATTGGTTTCTGGTCTCAACTTGGAAACACACAAGGTGTGTGTGTGGCGTTGGGAAAGTGACTAGAGCTCTTTGGGTTAGGGGCGATTTCTAGGAATTATCATGAAGAGGTTTCAGATCATTCAGCAAAAGCGATTGGTTCTGAGCGTGAACACTGAGTGGGAACTGGGATCACAGAGCCACAAAGCTTACCTCTGCCAGGGAACTTTCGTGCCCCCTAGGAAGGAAGGGAGTATTAGAGTCCTATGCAGTCTCTGATCTGGTTGCAGGTGGTTGCCCCGTGCATTCTCTACATGCAATCCAGATATAAACCGGGATTCCCTTGTTCCTACGATCTAGATTAGAGAGGCATAACAGCATGCCACTTCTTGTAGATGTTTAGTTTATGGCTTGTCTCCCTTTCTTATGTGTGCTAATGTCACAGAGGGGTCAGGCCACGTCGCTGGAGAAGGCAGGGGGCGGGGAGAAACCCCTTGGACAAGCCCTACCGGTGAAGGGAGGGGCCGCCGGAGGAGAGAGATTGCCCCAGGCAGGCAAGCAGTTTGCAAAAGGGAGCTTGTACAGAGCATGCGTGAGCAGTGGGGGCTGGACATCCTGCCCCCAGGAGACGAGATTTTGCGCTCTTGCACGACTTGGTGGCGGAAAGCCGGGCAAAGGCAAACAAGGCCAACTGGCCCGTCTTTGGTTACAAAGGTGGATACTCCCATTGGCTTCCAGCACAGATGGGATTTTGGGAGAGGACTTTTAAACCGAAGGTGGACAGAAGCCTCTCTCTTGCTTTGCCCTCTCTGCAGGGGCAGGGGTGGCAGCCACCAGGACTGCTTGCGGCTTAGGCCCTGCCCGGTTGCAAGCCAGCTCCTGGCGGCAAGGCCCGGCACTGGGAGGCCAGCCTGTGGGATGCTACGGTCCAGGGTCGCGCGGCACCCGGGTCCTGGACTGCTTCCGCTCTCTCGTCCTAAGAGCAGTGCCCGAGGCCGAGAGAAGCGCTCGGAGACAGGAACTGGGAAGTTCCTGGTGGATGGAGTTTCCCCGGCATGACCATCTGGAGTGATCTGGAGGTGCACCCCAGACCCTGAGAGAGAGAGAGCGAGCTGCTTGCTGCCAGGCGATGGTTGACTATGGTACCCAAGAGACAGAGAGTCTGGAGCTGGAGAGACGAGGCCCCCTTGAGTAACGACCTTGGGCTGCTGGTAAGCAATAACGGGGAACTTCTGGACGTGGATTTGGACTTTAATCTTGCTGGGGGTGGCTGGTTTTCTGTGCTTTGACGGAGAAGTCAGCTTGGTCAGCTGTCAGCAGGAATGCTTCCAGCCCCCTTGAATTAGGAATTCTGTTAATAAAAACCTATCCCCTGCCCCCCCCCACCCCCGCAAATTTTTGTGTATACATGGAGAGAAGTGGCCAGACCCCACGCTGCCTGGTTACACTAACTCTGTTCCACATGGCATCAACCCAGATATAAAATTCCACCTCTTCTTTGATTTCCACATAAAACCACATGCATCTAACGCCAGATGCATGGAGATTTGAAGGAGACATAAGGAGTAATTACATTGCAGAAACGCAAACGACCTCTAGGTGAATACTAGATGCTCAAGTCTGAAGTGTTCCCTCCCACCCAAACCCTCCCTCCCTCCCCAGGCTCTGATATATGTTCCATGTCTCTGAGACAGAGCTGGATGAAGGGGATATTTTCTCCACAAACGGAACTCAGAAAACGGATTTTTGAGATCTTTTAAAATACAATTTGAGAACCATTTATTTCAGAAAACTAATTTGCTTGTTCATTTCTTCTTTCATCCATCCATGTTAGGTTCCTTTAGCTTGGTGCCTACAGAAGGAATTATGAAAACAGTTCAGGGTTGCTACCTTCTCCCCACCCCCACAAAACACACACATGCAGGAATTCCCCCGATAACTGTATAGGGTGCCACTAAAACCAGCATAACCCTTCTGGAGACGGAGAGTGGCTGGTCAGTGAGGAAGAGCCAAACCACACAAAACAAGTCCTGTAGTTTACGAGAATTACAACATTCTTGTAAAACACTGGGCTTTCCGAAGTTTTTTTTCCAGTAAACATGATTGAAACCAATACACAGAGGAAAGGGACATGCAAAGGGTCCTCCAAACCTGGAGAGAGAGCCTCTGTCTCCAGGGAGGTGTTTCCAGTTGGGATCCTGGCACCTGGAATATTGCTTGCAAATGTGCTTTTTGGAACAGCCTAGAGCAGTTAGTGACTAGAATATAAAATAGGATACGCACACAAATAACGGACTCCTTTTGATCCATTTACATGTTTGCCTACCTATTTAACAAACCCCAAACCCTTCACAGCTCTGGACACCGCTTTTGATGTGGTTCCCCCCACACCCCCCGACCCCCCACTGATCCAAGCAATGCTCAGATACTAGCTGGGTGTCCTCCAATTCAACTCAGTTCTGACCCTGTCTACCCCGGATAGCATCAAACTCCAAGGGTCGACTGTCCTTCTGACATTCACTGGTCTCCCTGGGCTGTGAAGGGCCCAGCCTCCCTTCTGTTCTGGCTGCTTTTTAAAGCCCACACCGTTGTCTTGTTCCCAGTCCGCCCCTCCTGGAATTGCAGTGACGAATTCCTCACTCTTCGGCCCTGAGAGGCCTTCCCCTGTGCTCTCTGCTGCTCTCCATCAACCCTCCTTTTGTTTTCTACACAGCACTTTTGGGCCAATTTTTATGTATTATTGGTCTATCCAATGCTATAAGAAATAAGAGGGCAGGGCTGAAGTTGGTTTATTTACTAATATATCTCTGACACCCTGTCTGGTAGGCGGTCAAAGAATATGAATAAAAACATTAAATGCTTTGGATTACAAAATGCTTAGTTGTTTCTTTATGTATTTGTGTACTTTTGTCACAGAATTGGCACGGATTGTGTGGGTGTGGGTGTGTGTAGGTCATCTTTGTTACCTTTTCATAGCATTATTCACGAGATGAGTAATGTGGTCTGTGTATTGCTCTGAGTGCCCCAGAGAAGTGGAACCACTAGGATGTTCCGAGGGATGCTAGCAGTTAACGTGATAGGGAGTGAGGACAGGCTGGTCGCGGAGCTGCAGGTAATGTTTGCAACATGCCCGCCCTGATCCTGTACCTCCGTGCCCTCTGAAGAATGAAGGTGAGCAGAGGCAGTCACAGCAGTGTTCTCAGCCGCCTCTCAGGGCCCTCTCCGCTTGCTTTCCAACCTGCCCTGGTTGTGCTCCAGCTTCTACTGAAGCGCAGCCTTGGATTCACCTGCATCTGCAGTAACATCCCTGCCTTTGGACTTGGTGCTGGTCTTTGATTTATTCCTTTGGCTTTGATGCAGCCTTAGCTAACCAGACATGATTTGGATGCAGCCACCCTGGCTTTGTCTACCCCACACCACCGTGGATAGTACTGCCTGCCCTAGTTCTAGCTCTTGGCTGGACCTGCTCAGCATCCTCCACGATTCAGTCTGGGACAGCGCCTTTTTGGGTCTACGCCAGGGTGTGTGTCTCTACCAAATACTGCGTGCAGAGGAAGCTGAAAGAAGGCCGAGTGAGCTTCTCATTTGAATATATGCTTTTCTAGGGCGAGCTGTTCTTTTCCCCGTGTTGAGCTTCCCATAGACAAGGGAAGTGCTATATGGTGCCAGGCACTGTGTTCAGTGCCTGTTCCAGATCCCAGGAGCTGTTTTCCCTCTTCTGAGAGCAATAGTTGATTTTCATACCTACAAAGCCATTTCACAGGATGAGACTAAGCACCCACAGAGGCAATGTTTGGAGTCAGTGAGAAGAAGTTTTGCAAATGTCTTAGGAGATAAATCAGCTCCAGTGCGACAGATCCATTTGCATGTGCTTCACTCACGTCCGTGTTACAGGCTTTCACTGACTCGATTTCATCAAGGCATTGAATTAAGGAAATAAGCCCAAGGCACAGATTGCTGTTGAAAGGTTTGTGTCATTTAGCATAATATTCTCAAGGTCTGTAAAGGGTAAAGGGGGCCAAATATGTGGTAATGAAAGATGATTTGACTTCAGCTGGGGGGCACACAGTGTGATATACAGATCGTGTATCGCAGAAATGTACACTTGAAACCTATGTGATCCTATCACCCAATGTCACCCCAATGAATTTAATAAAAAAAAATTTGTTCTGTTGAGTGTTTTGGAATTTGGATGCTAATAAGAGTTTATAAAATTGTGTGAAAAAATTTTTTCATTTTGTTTGCCTTGCCTAGTTTTTCCCTTTTTCATTTGGTTTTATTTTCAACCCTGAAATTCAGACCAGACCACCTAGCTCTGTCCCTAACTGGAATTTCCAGGAACCAATGCCTCCATGACAGAAGTTTGTCCTGCCCTGGAGACCCCACTGCGCATAATGACACTCCCTCCATGCCCGCAATCTCCCCTAGCCCGGCCCTGGACCTTGTTAGGAATAAAGGAATAAAGCAGACAGCCAGAGAGAGTGGAGAAGCTGTAGATCTGGACCCACCCACACAGGAAACCATCCAAGGAAGGCAGGTGACATGGGGAGGGGATGGGAAGGAAGAATCCGAGAGCATCTCCCGGGGAAAGCACACAGCTCCCAGCACTGGAGCTTAGACCGGACCCTGCCCCTTTGAGCTAATTACGTAAACAGAAATGTTTCGCTGGAGGAAAGGCCTGAGGACCAGTTTGGTTTTCTGCTTGTGAAGTCGATTTGGATCATTGCTGTTCCTTTCTGTTGTGAACAGTTTTATTTTTTTCTTCAAGTGCTGATGTTCACTTAGATTTTTAATTCTTGTGTATATTTAGGAAAGAAGGGGATAAGTAAATCCGTTCACTGAAAATTCTACAGGGACTGCAGTGTTTATTTCACTTATGTTTCAACTCTTTTTTTATGTGAATTGCTTGTAAACTGAATTTCAGTGACAGCCACTTCTTGAACTGCCTCTTGGTCTCTACAGGACATATGGTTTCTTGCCTTCCGTTCATATCGATTTTCCCAAAATATTACTCTTTGTTTCCCCATTACATGCCCCCCCAGCACACCTAACTTCTTTCAGGGATACCACTCTTCTCTATTATCTAGATTAAAAAATTTAAGCTACTTTTGATTCTTTTCCGCTCTATGTTTACCACGTCTCTGTGTTATCAAATCTTGTTCATTTATCCTTATGTCCTGCCTGTGGTTTCTGTCTCGACAGCACCACCAGATACCTCGTTTGTGGTTGATTGTCGCCCACCCCGTGCCGTAACTGCGCATGCTTTAGTGTTCTCTCGCGTGTCTGAGAAGTCGACCCGCACAGCTTTCTTCCACAGCAAACAGTGTTTCCCTCACTTTGCAGATGAGTAAACTGAGACATGAGGGGTTTAATGGACTTGTTCAAATTCACACAGATGGTCAGGACTGAAACTAGGACTGGTATCCCGTGCTAAAAGCTAACTGAGGCATATTAAATTTTTTAAGAGTTTATTTTAGCAAAATCAATGGGAATTGTGTGGTACTCAATCTAGCAGATAGGAAGGAGTTCCGAGGAGCTGCATGAGACGAAGGACTTGGTGGGCAGGAGGGAGTAGGAACGGGAAGTCACACTGGGCGAAAAAGCTGTTACTGCAGAGTTGCCTTCTTTGAGGGCATGGTAGGGGTGTGTCACACAGATGACCTAACTTGTGCTGATCTGGTGATTTCTTTTCATTGAGTTTATTGGGATGACACCGGTTAGTAAAATTACATAAGCTTCAGGGGTACAGTTCTACAATGCATCATCTGTAGATTGTATCGTGTGTTCATCACCGCAAGTCAAGGCCCTGTCCATCACCATTTACCCCCCCTTAGCCCTCCCCTACCTCCCTCCTCACCCTTTCCCCCTGGTAATCACCGTACTGTTGTCTGTGAGGTTGTCATTTGTGCGTTTGTTTTCTGTTTTGTTTTTTTCCTTAATCCCTTCCCCTTTTTTACCCAGCGCCTCTCCCCTCTGACAGATGTCGGTCTATCTGTTCTCTGTATCTATGAGTCTGTTTCTACTGTTAGTTTATTTTGTTTATTGTATTCCACACATAAGTGAAAAATATGGCATTTGTCATTCTTTGACTGGCTTATTTCACTTAGCATAATACTCTCCAAGTCCATCCCTGCTGTCCCAGAAGGTAAGATTTCCTTCTATTTTTTATGACTAACTACTATTCCATTGAGTAAATGGACCACAGCTTTTTTTACCCACTCATGGGCTGATGGGCACTTGGGCCGCTTCCAAATCTTGGCCATTGCAAATGACACTGCAGTGAACATAAGGATGCATATATTCTCTCCAATTAGTGCTTCAGGTTTCTTTGGATATATTTCCAGAAGCGGAATTGCTGGGTCATAAGGCAGATCCATTTTTAATTTTTTGAGGTAACCCCATACTGCTTTTCTTTTTTTAAAAATTTTATTTTAATCATTGTTCAAGTACAGTTCTCTCCCTTTTACTTCCCATACTGCTTTTCATAGTGACTGCACCAACTTACATAACCACCAACAGAGCTCGAGGGTTCCCTTTTCTCCATGTCCTTGCTAGCCCTTGCTGTCTGTTGATTTATTGATGATAGGTAATTCCTGATGGACTGGTTTAAGATGACATTTACAGGACAGCCGAAACTTTAAGTTAAGTCTTGGTTTGGTGATGTGGGTCTTAGCACAAGTGATTCCATTTTGGGTCTGTTGTTTTGGTTTTCACATCCATCCTTGTGAAAGTGGCCCGCTGGTTACTTGGCACACCCTTCCTAGTCTTCTCCGTTCTTAGCTCCTGGCTATGGACAGCTGTTTACCTCTTAAAGGGAAAAGTTGAAGCACCTTAGTTGGTATTAAATATCCTCTTCAATCTTTATAATTTACTTACAGGTTCTTCTCTTTGTTCTTTTCAGTTACTCGAAACTCTGTTCCAGCCAGGCTAGTCTAATCCTTTGTGTGTAAGTACCGTCCACACACGTCTCTGGTAAACTTTTGATTATATGCTTCCTTCTGCCCAAAATGCCCTTCTTCCTCCTGCTCGATCCCATATTTTTCAGGCTGCTTTCCTGTCTGCTCATTTGGATCATATGCTGCTTTGGAACTTGGACAGCAGAACTTCGCTAGACACTCTCTAATTTGTTTCTTCTTCTTAGAAACATGCAAAGACTACGTTTTTCAGCCTCCTGATGGTTATGTAGGGAACACAGGACTGTGTTCTGGCCAGTGGTATGTAGGTGGAATTGATATATGCCACCTTTAGGGCTGATTGTAAAATACCACTCTTTTTACCTTCTGTGGTGACCTAGGAAGTCATGTGTTTCAGATGACTTCCACGTGATAGTTATAATGTGGAAGTTATAAGAGTTCCAGAAAGCATAGTTATAACGTGGAAGCAGCTTAGATCTCTGAGCCCCTACTTGGAAGAGAGCCACTGAAGAGACCATGACTCTGCAAAAAAAAGACATGTACTGTTATTGTGTTAAGTCACTGAGATTTGGGGATTGTTTGTTACAGCAGCTTGTGAGCATTGCTCTGACTGGCTATTGTACTTTGTTTTTGACACTCACAATACATCACTGCATTGGTTCCTTATTATTTAGCACCTATTTCCCTGGCCTTGTTTTTCTACATGCCTGCTTTGGTTGACATATGTATATCTTGCTATCCCCATCCAGATTTTAGTGTTGGGGACAGGGATGTCATTTTTCCTCTCCTTTCTGCACTTGCCATTTATTTTGTTCTTCCCTCTCCCCCCCGCCACCCCCATTTTAAACTTAATTGAGATTCTACCAGGAGGTAGATTTTGGTGATTACAGAAATTTAATAAAATCTGATTTGGGGTCTCAAGAAAGTAACCGATTAGGAAGTCTCTTGTAGTCTAGTAGTTACTTAAAATGTAAGCTTTTTACTTCCCAATAGAACTTAACTCAGTTTTCCAGGCATAACAGATTCTTAGAGACTAGTCATTGAATGCATGTAACAACACCACAGTTTCTCAAGACTGGTCTTGAGTGACATTGCAGGGAAGCTGAGTCAGGGACAACATTCACTTTATGCTCAAATAGCCCCAGATGGTTATTGGTTGGGCAATGTGGTTAAACTCCTATAGCCCTGAAGACTACGACACAGAGAAATGACAGAGCATCCTGATTAAAGAGTGAACATAAGGGGGATTGCACATTATTTGCACAGCAAAGGACCATTCTGGGCTTCCTGACTTTGTGATCTGTGAACTCCTAGTCCTCTGGCTATCAGATGGTGTATATTCCCCTGTTTTTATCAATTGCCCCTTGTATTTTTCCATAGCCACATGTGATTCTGCATTGGGCCACTATTTGAGTTTGCAGACTTTAGCTCTGGACTGATTTTTTATCATTATGATGTCAGCCTCCCTTTCTACCCTGATGATGCAGTTATATCTGCCTTTGATTTGGGGCATCTTTTGTCTTTCTCGGTCTGGCAGGCATTAAATCATTAGTGTTTCAAAATCACATACAGCTGAAATTCTGTAAAACAGAATCGCTAGTGACGAGCTCCTTAAAATCAGACACAGTCCACTTCCCCCTCTCTCTCTTTCCCTCCTTTTGGCCTTTGCTGACCTCCCGTTTCACTTCAAACAGGTATCAAGATGGTTACCTTTGATTGATAATTGTTTTTCCTGATCTCATATGTATGGAGACCTGTCTTTTGTCATGGAACCCTTGCTAGAATGTAGGTATTTCTCTGCATTACTGACGCGGGAAGCTTTTCAGTCATGATTTATATCTTTCAGGTTAAATTACTGGGAAACATGGCCCTTTCTGAAAGCTGGCTATCTCCACAGCAAAAATAGCCCTGACTTTGCTATTTTGCTTTTGACACTCACCATACATCATTGCAGGGCTGGTGTGCTAATTAGCAGCTGCTTCTCCGCTCTTGTTGTTCCACTGTGGGGACTTCCGCACAACTTCCTTCAAGTCAAGCTTGCATCTTACCTTACTGGGCATCCTAGCTGCTGAAGGCGGTCTGTCTTTCACTAAGGAGACTGCTAAAAACGCCACAGCAATATCGGAGTGGCTCCTTTATTGCATTTAGAAGATCCCGCCCCCCCCAAAAATATGGGAAAGAAGCTAACCATTATGATTTTCATATATACTAGCTGACAGGCACAATGTTGTCCTTTGATTATCTCATTTAATTCTTACTACACGTGTGAGCTAAAGTCAGCTTGTTGCCCGTGGAAATGGGTTCTTGCAGTGTTGTGAGAAAGGAATTTCAAAGGGCACATGCGTGGGAGAAGTTGAAGCTTAGTGGCAAGATCTATTGGGGTGAAGGGAAGCAATATGCCCTGGGGACCTAGGGGGCAGGCAGGATCTAGGAGGAATTGCCCTGAGATCCCCGATTAGCCTCCGTGTATTTTCTTGCTTTTCTGAAGGAGGTTTCCTTTGGAACTACCCAACCTTCCTGGGTTTTCCCCCCAGGGTAGACTCCACCCCTTTGCCTCGCCTTGTTGGCTCCTGCTGTGCATGCCCCGAAGTTCTGCTACAGCCTCTGGTTTCGATTGTACCTGCCTCAAAGTAGAAGGAATTCGGCCGTTACTGGTTCTTCCTGTCCCTGCCCCCCTTATCTGCAGGAATGGACTGGTTGTTCCCTGGGGATCTGCCTACTGGGGGGTTAAGTCCCATCCTGGAAGGGTGCTGCGGTGACTTGGGGACATTATTATGTAGCTCCCTAGTAAATCAAGCCGAATGATTCAGCTCCCTAGTTTATTAAGCTTCATGTCTGTTTGTATTTGCTCCCTTCCTTAACTAACTAGTTTCCTACGCTAACCAGATGAGAAAACTGATTAATAAGTAATAAAGTAAGCAACTTATTCAAGTCCACACAGCAAATCAGGATATAGACACTTCTGACAAGTGTCTACAAGAAAATTTTAGTGGGAATACTGACATGAATTCTAATAACAACACAAATACTCACTGAAATGGTGGAAAGGACATTGGACACAACTTATAACAAGGAAAATGCAGATGTAACTTATGATGTGATATCTAAGATTTGGGAAGCTGTTCCTGATAATATTTATGTTGACTGTAAGATTTGCATCAGTATAAGCATATTGTTACATTATTTATTGTTACACAGAGCATAATACATAATGCATAATGTAGCGGCCTTGGTTCTAATACTTCTGTGAAGCTGTGCCAAGTCTGTGATTGGCGCTGGTAGTCAGCAGTGTGAACACAGTGCTACAAAGGGAGAAAGAGAAAGAATGAGGGAGTGAGAGAGAGAGAGAGGGAGAGAGAGACTAGGAAGGAGGCAGGGAAGAAGGGAGGGGGGAGGAGGAGGGGGGGAGGGGAAGTGGCTACTTTTATTTTTCCCCCTCTTACCTTGATGGAGGGCATTCCGAATAGGGAAGTGGCAATACCTTCAAGGAAACACCAAGGGTGGGAAAACACAGCCCCTGCTGATAATGGGTTTAAAAAGCATCACAGTCTAGCCCTAGCTGCACGTGTCATTTGGTTGGTCTGTGTGCTAAAAAGTTGCTGGTTTGAGTCCAGGTCAAGACACAAGCCTAGATTGTGGGTTCGGTCCCTGGTTGGGCCTTGGGGTGAGTATAGGAAGCAACCAAAAGATGTTTCTCATATCAATGTTTCTCTCTCTTTTTCTCTCTTAAACACACACACACACACATGCACACACATCACAGTTCTGCATGGGAAATAACACTTCTGAATGACTTTCCCTTAATGTTATCTACCACTTAAAGTCTTTGGTGTCAGAATAATTGACACTATCCTTCCTAATAGCCACACTCGCCAGCATCCCAGACCAGATGCCAATTGGGAGCCCTTGGTTAAGTCATTTAAAGTCTTTGTGTTTCTGCCTTTCTCCTGTTTTACTGGAATACTACATGAGATATGATATACGTAAGGTAGTTATACTGAGACACATATACACGTACAATATGAAATATGACAGCACCTTGACCCCATAAATGAACAACACTTTACTAGAACATGCAATTTCTTGGTTATGGAGTTTGGGTGCCTGTAATGTGGGGCGAACATATCTTTCTGATTGCATCTTAAATCTCAGTACTGATGCTTTTTCTTTCAACTCTTTTTGATTGACATTTTAAAAACATTACATACTTTTCCATTGTAGTAAACAAATAATTTAAACTTTTCTTGCTATTTCAGGTCCACCATTTTCATTTATTCTCCTATACTTTAGATGTGGGATTTTGGCTGTGTCTGCCATAACATGCTCCTTTAAATAACTATGGATTGATTTCATGTACCTCTTTCTCTTAAAAGTGGAATTTGGAATGGGCACCTGCGTGGCTTCTTGGGTATTTCAGTGGGACTTTTTTAGCCACCAAAATAACCATGGACTCACAGGGTGAAGTAGTCTTTTAATTTGTCTCCTTGTGCTTAATTCTGTAGTGTTTTTCTCCTTATTAGTGTCCACTGTATCTGGGCAGCCTTCACCACCTCCTCTCGTTTCAGTGTTAGGGTCACTACAGTGCTGTGTCACTTGCCTCGTTTCCCTCTGACTTCTCCCTCGGCTAATTTTTTCTTCTCTCTGTATTATTTAGACACATTTTTGTTCCTCATTTTGTTTCTTGCTTTGCCTTCAGGACTTCTCTCTTGAGCCCATGTATATGCTTTTACTTTTGTACTTTTATTTCTGTTTAACTTTGATAAAGAATTTCTTCTAGAGCAGTAATCAATATCACTGCCTTACATAGTGCGTTCTCTTTCTTCATCCCAGGGTGAGAGGTTCGCCCACTGGACTTTCCTTCAGATCACTGTCTGCCTGCGGGATCTGGCTGTCTAGCAGCTGGCGTCGAGGATGGGAGTCAGAGGGTCTTTTTGATCGTCCGGTGTTCTCACTGTCTTTACACAATGGAGAAGAATTTTTCTTGGCCAGGAGTTTGAGAGAGAACTAACTCTCTCTCCCTCTCTCTGTCTTCTCTACACACACAGACATATATATATATATACATATATATATGTATATATATATATATATATACGTACATGTATATGTATTCATATGTAAAAGTATAAATACATATATAATATATATGGTTTTTTTCACTTCCAGTCCCTTCACACTGTTCCAGGTTCACTCTGGCTACAACCCCCTTTCCTCACTGGTCTGAACTGGTGTAAACTGTGTTAATGGCAATATGAGCACATTGCCCTAGACATTTCCATCATAGGAGTCTGTGAAGTATCGAAGAGGTGAAGATAGGCCACTTGCTATTAGGGGAGCTTTTACGATTTAAATCTCAAATTGCTGTGCACCATTGGGGAGTACTCAATCTAACCATTAATAGAGGCATATCAGTCTCACACTACAGCTTATATGTGACACCTTTTAGAATCCGGACTAGATTGTAAGGCTTTTGACAACTTGCTTGTGTCGCCTGTAGAGAACGTTTCCGAGGCTGTGACACCTGTAATCTGCTCACAGCCTCCTCGAGAATGGCCTTGAGAAATGGCCTTCTGTGACTTTGTTCTCGGAGGTGCTGACCATGAAGAGTACTTTTTCTGCAGAGCCGTTCCCTGCAGCGAGTCGTTGCTGGGCCTTCCAACAGTCTGGGGAGAGCCCTCTCTTTTCCTGCTGTTTCTGTGCTGGCATTTTACAGATGAAGCAGGCACAGCCTTCCACTCCATTTTTGAAGTGATGGTGGGAGAATGGGCCGTCACACCCTGGTGTCGCTTCCTTTTGCCCTGGTCTTTATTGAGTGTTTCTGTGCGTGAGCGTGAAGGGCTGGGAGACAGGCCGTGAGACGAGCCGCTCACCGTGCCCGAGAGACTCGGATGGTTTCCTTGTGTTCTCTTTGCCTTGGGAAGAAGCATCCCTCAGGTGCCAGGTCTGTCTCCAGCACCTGGCTTCCTCCGGAGTAACACATATTGTTAGTGTAGAGATCACGTATTTCAAACCTTCACTTATTGCCAAGTCCTTAAAAGTAAAATGTGTGTGTGTGTGTGTGTGTGTGTGTGTGTGTGTGTGTTGGGCGGGGGGCAGGGTATAGGGAAGAGAAGGGAACCCAGACACCAGCTGGCTTTTAATTGAGGACTCAAAGAATGTTTGGAGTAAGAAGATCTTTTTTGTTCCCCAAGGCAAATATTTGATTGTAGTTTCTTTGAAGTACCCTATTTTCTTGTTTAACCACCAAGGAAAGTTTTGGCAGTTCTATTCAGCAAGAGAACAAGAATGCAATCAGCACGTCTGACAGCCACAGCTAGATCTTGGAGGAAGAAAAAAAGAAAAAAAACAAGTGATGAAAGAAGTTAACTGGAATGTGCTTCTAATGTATCAATACATAATCAAAGTAAATATCAGATGAACAAATGAACAATGTTGAAGATATTTAATATGTCACAAGAGTGATGGTGGCTGGAGGTACCGGTGATATCTTGTAAGTGCCAGTCAGTTCTTCATGTTATTGATTAGACAGAGAATTGATTTTCCGTGGCCTTACGAAACTAAAACCATTGCTCTGAGGTATGAAGGTGCAATAAAGAGAACATTTCTGTGCAGGACTGGGTCACATCTGGTTGGCACAATAGACCACGTTCAGACTGGTGGTATGTTCAGCCCTTCAGGTTTCTAAGGCGATCACTGAGGCTGATTACTTCCTTTGTCGTTTGGCCAGTTTGCTCCAGAGAGGCAGTGGTACTCTGGTTCTTATTTGGTTCAGATATGAAGGCCTATTCTCCTAAGGTTTACGTTTTAATCTCTTTACCCATTAAGCACAGATATCCTTTTCATATTTAAAATCAAAACTATCAAATTAGGTGAACATGATAAGCTCCATTGGTAATTAAAATCCTTCAAGTTTGGTAATTTCAGAACTAAAAGGAAGCTTGAAGAGCTTATCTAAGCTGCTTATTTTAAAGGTAAAAATAATAGAGTTAACATGCAGCACTAAATACTCTGCTGTCAGTGTTTATGGGAGTCTTACCATACTTGATGGCTCCTTCAATAAGCATCTTATACACGGGTTCCATTGGAAAAAACCCTCCCTTGGTAACTCTGCCAGTCTTTCTGGCTTTTGTTAGCAACAGAATAACAGAGATAAGCTCTGTGTTTCTGTTTTGAAAGGGCAGAAGAAAAAGAATCAGGAGGTCAAAGTTCGGTGGGCTTTGTGAACCTCTGTGGTTGTTGCTCTTCCAGTTGGAAGGGGGGCTTCCATTCCCTGAATTTCCTAAATTGGAGAAACAGTGCGCATCCCAGGAGGAGCTGCCCTTCTCGCTACTTACAAGTAATTTACATAAGATTACTTTAAAATTCTCCAATAACCAGCTATTTTGCAGCTTGTATTACAGGTTATTTTTTCCAGAGATCCAATATTCCTCCAGAACTTTAATTTTAAAGAAGACCTTCACCTTTATTTTGGATTATTAAATCAATGCCTGTTGAATTATAGAGGAGTTGGAAAATACAAAGCACAAGGGAAAAACTGCATTACTACCTTTACCATTTTGGTCTATTTCCTCTAAAATGTTTTGTTTTGCATGTTTTAAAACAGAATTGGAATCATAATGTACATACAACTTGTATTTTTTTTTTACCTTAACACCGTGTCGTGAAAAAGTTCCATGGTGTTAAATATTTATTCATCAAAACCAGCATTTTAAAAGACCACACAGTATTTCATCACCGGCTGGGCTCAAACTGATCAAATCAATCTCCCGTTTTTCTCGAGCATCGATCAGTTCACGTTGTTTCCAGTTTTTGCTATTAGGAAAACTGTGTCTTGACCTGAGTTTGTTTAGACTGGATTTCTAAAAGGAAGACTACTGAGTCTCAGTTATACAGATTTTCAGTCTTGAAATTTATTACCAAGGCTTTTCATGGTGTGATTTTACCAAGACAGGGTTCCCAGCAGTGAGAGTGAATGAGTAATTCTGCCAAATAGGTGGCAGGGAGGAACTTGTTTGAACACCCTCAGAGGGCTGCCAGTCACCCTTCCATTCTCTCCTTTTGTTCTTTGTGCTGCTGTTATTGTTGTTGGTGTGATTTTCCCATTCTCTCCTTTTGTTCTTTGTGCTGTTGTTATTGTTGTTGGTGTGATTTTCCCATTCTCTCCTTTTGTTCTTTGTGCTGTTGTTATTGTTGTTGGTGTGATTTTCCCATTCTCTCCTTTTGTTCTTTATGCTGTTATTGTCATCTCTGAAAACTTGTACTCGGTGAACAAAAAAGATAATAGGACATGAAGTTTATGACCTGTGGGGAAGAGAAAATTTTTTGCAGGTCACATGTAAATATCTGTTTGAGGTTATATCTATATACAGGGTTTGGCACAAATAATGCTCTTTTTTATTACACAATCTTTTATTAAATAATCATAAACATGTAATTTTGTAACATAACAGTATCAGATTCAAGCACACCATATGCCATTTTAGGTAAAATGTTCAAATTGCTATCCATCTTGTGTGAAACATTCATGTACCCTACCAATCACACTCAAGCAGGCGTTACTTCTGCCAGACCCTGTATATACAATTATATATGTGTAATATACATATATAAATGTATAAAAATACAAACAGCCATAATTTGTAATATAAATATATATTTAGCAATCCCAGTATATTAATTTTAATGTAGCAATGTTGTCTATTATATAATGTGTTCTGTTATATTAAATATGAACAATTTATATGTAATAAAATGATAAAATATCCATAAATTTAAAAACTTAATAGCAATGATAATTGCATATATACATATATAAATACATACATAGTTTATATAATATAAATGTATAGTAATTTCCATATTCCTGCATATATTGTGGCACATACACATACATGCACATACATGATAGGCCATGACATATGATACATTTCAAATGAAATAGTACAGACAAGTGCCACAGTTCAGGGAATTACATTGAGGGCTGTGGAGGATGAACCAATTTAACCAAGTACATGGAGCTTAAACTTGACACTGAGGAATGAGAATGTCCCAATAGTGAAAGAATCCTGGGGGATATTCCTCAATAAGAAGAGGTTATGAATATAATTTTTCTCAGCAAAAGTCTCTTCCTCAAGGGTCATGTGGAGTAATGAACACAGCATATTGTAGAGAGAATGGGCTGGTTTGGAATAGAGGGCTAACTTAGGTGAACAGCGGCAACATTTTGGAGATATTTGAATGTGGTGTTTGAAGTGCTGTACGTTTTGACTGATTAAATAAGTTTTTTTTAAAGATTTTATTTATTATTTTTATAGAGGGAAGGGAAGGAGAAAGAGAGAGAGAGAGAAACATCAATGTGTGGTTGCTGGGGGTCATGGCCTGCAACCCAGGCATGTACCCTGACTGGGAATCGAACCTGTGACACTTTGGTTTGCAGCCCGCTTTCAATCCACTGAGCTACACCAGCCAGGCTGATTAAATAAGTTTTGCTCTTCTGCAGTAGGGAGCCATGGAAAGCTTCTCTGTGGGAGACTGCCCTGCACAAATTAGTTGCACCGACGAGTGTTGCATTAGAAATAGCCGGCTGAGTGAGCGAGACTAGAGGTGGGGAAGCCGAGTGCGTGGCTGCAGCCTCGGTCTGGCTGAAGCTTGATGGAGGAGTAAGGGATGGTAATGTGAGGCATTCTGCAGGTTTGGGTAGCTGATCAGGTGTTGGGATTTGGGTCTGGAGTCAGAGATTCCACTACTTTAAGTCACTGTGTAATTGGTAGAAATAAGACAGTCAAGAAGGATAGCAGGTTTTGAGGAAATGAATGATCTATTTTGTGTGAGGAAAGGAAAGAAGCAGATGAAAAACCTATCACCATGTTTTAACTTGCTAAAAACTCTTCTAAAACCTGCCAGGGATGAGGATTGAAAATGGTAAGGCATCATTATTCCTGGATTTCAGGTCTCCGTGTTCCTCCTCTCCCTGTGAATTCTGGAACAGAGAGTCTGTGTTCAGATTTCCAGAGAAGCCTGAATTCTCTCAGGCCATTATGTAGAATCTGCAGCGGTATTTCTGCACTTGGAGCAAAACGGATTCCTCCTTACTCTGGCTTTTCTTTTCTTTCTTCTTCCTTATTAAAAAATCGGCACTGATTAACACAATACTGGCAGAGTAATACCTAAAATATTCCATTTAGAATTCTCTTAATATCTTAACACTGAAATCAGAATGTACTTTGAGAGGAGTATACATTATTCTCTGGTTTCGAGGTCCTAAAGGTTAATAATATTTGAACGTTAACACCTTTAGCCAAAATAAAAGAGTGAGCCATTTCAGTTTCTACAACAGTTTTCCTCTTATCTGTATTGGCGATATGGATCGAGAAATTCTGGTAGTTCTAGGTGAGCAATTTTTAACCATTGTGCCACAAGAATCTTTAAAGCCTGCAGTGCCTGTTTAGTCAGGGGCACTGACCTCTTTTCCCTTAGACTGTTAAATAAGAAAATGACAGCAGCCACACAACGATAGCCATCTGGTGCAAATGAATCAAATAAAATTATACTTATTTTTTTTGTCAGAGTGGCAAAAAATATATTTTTTGGTGTGCTGCAGAATTTTAGTAATTAGGTTTGTGTGCCATGAGATGAAAAAGGTTGAAAACTGCTGTTCTTGATTAATATAACAGCTGTTTATAATTGGGAGGAGAAGCCCTGTGGAATTTGTGTCAAAGTAAATACGTTTTTTCTGGAGGAGGGTGATGCTTTCTGGAGGTTCCGTGTAATGTTAGGTAGACTCTGGCCAAGATCACTGTGCATTCACTGTGGGTTAGAGAGTTTCTTTAGTTACTCCTGCTTGTGGCTGAATGGAGCTGGTTTAACTAACCATAGCCATGAACCTGGTCTCATAGTTGATTATGAAGTTGTGTCTAAAGATAGTATATTTTGGTCCTATTTACTGACATAAAACCTCCAGTGACAGAAATGTAAAAGGGATTTACTTTAATTGCTATAGCCCTCTTAATAGAACAAGGAAATGATAAAGTAAAAAGAATATATTAATTGCAAGTTTCAGGTTATCACTGTACCAAGTTGGAAATCCGTACTGCTGGAAATGTCCATGCCCTGAGAAACATACAGCAGTGGCAGAAAAAATCAACTTTTGGGACAGTGTTTTAGTTTAAATATTTTCCAACTTAAATGCAGGACTAAACAGCACATTATCATTTTTTTTACAGTTAGGACTTATTGAGATATAATTTATGTATGGTAAAAGCCACATTTCTGAAATGAACAGGTTGATGAGTTTTGCTAAGTATGTAACACTTCGCCACCACTACTACCACCACCATATGTAGAACATTTTCATCACCCCCCAAATTTTCCCCGTGCCTCTGGGCAGTCGGCCCACTCCCTGGACGTGCACTCCAGGGCAGCCACTGACCTGCTTTCTGTTCTTAGGCCTTGTCTTTCTCTGATGGTGTGTAAATGGAGTCATACGGCGTATAGACCGCTGTGTTGTTTTCTTTCACTTAGCATAATATCTTTGATACTCATTTGTGTTGTTGGTTGTATCAGTAGATCATTCCCTTTTATGTTGAGTAGAGTTCAGTTGCATGAATGTACCATAATTTATTCACCAGTTGATGAAGATTTTTATTTTCCTTCCAAGTTCTTGGCTATTTTGAATAAAGCTGCTGTAATATTTGTGTGTGAGTGTTCCTGTGTACGTATGTTTTCAGTTCTCTTGGATAAATACCATGAGTGTGATTGTTGGGTCTTATGGTAATTGTGACAAACTGTGTAAGAAACTGACAAACTGTTTTCCAAAGTGGTCATACTATTTTGGTACTCTTACCAGCAACCTAGGAGAATTCCAGTTGCTCCTGATCCTGTAGTTACAGAACATACCTCTGTTTATATGTTTTTATATTGAAATCTACATGTTTGAGATCCTTTTGGCCTGGGACTGAATCACATTTATATTTTTATGCTTAACATGTAGTAAGGTATTCATCTTAAAAATGTATGTTAAATGAAAGAACAAGTGTACCCATTTACCAATCTCTAAAGCAGAAATGATAATTTATGATTTGTAGTACCAGAGTTTAAAGTAATTTGAATAATTTGAAGGCCTTTAATGCATGGAGACAAAATTTACGTGACCGTAGCAAAGCAGAAGTTTAAGATGTTTGTTCAGATAATTTCCATGTGAACCATCTAAATTTTCCACTTTAGTTAGATGAGAAAACTAATTGAAAAGAAAGACAATGTTCATCAGGGACAATATTAAAAAAAGAAAATTAGGGAGAGTCATGGGTATTTTTCTATAATACTCAATAGGTTTGAGGGCAAATCTTTTGAATCTGTGGATACTCTGGAAACTCTGTTCTCAGCATAATTATTTTAATACTTATGTTTATGTAGAATAGCCAGAAAATAATATTCACCGGAGTTATTGGCCAATGGGTATTAGTCTGTGATAATGTAATCTATTTCATGTGATGCTATGTAATTTTTGGAGTCCCCATAGTGCACTGGGTATGTTTATTACAGGTCAAGCTCCTTCCCGGTGTAGTTTTGAATAGAATGCAGCATGAGTATTTACTAGGGCGTTTTATCCACCTCTCTTTATTTTCTGGCAATATGTGCTTTCAGATTGCCAGAGGCTTGTCAGGAATTATTTTCAGATTTTTTAAACTTTAAGAGCCTTTGTTTGGATGATTTATTTGCTTACCTGTGCTCTTGTTGGATTGTGGTTCCTAATTATTAAGAACTTAAATGGATTTTCAGGGATTTATTTTTCAAGCCCACTGACAATTAATTACCTCGGTGGTTTTTCTCTCTTCTCGTCCTTAAATTTAGATAACATTTCCCCTTAGTGCTGGTTTATTTTGTATTCAGTCATCCCATAGAGAAAAACATTTGTTTTCCAAATGAAATGTTTTCATTTTTCATTGATATGATGCTTTGTTTGCACTGCTTAAATGGAGAGTTGAAATTCAGGAAAGAAACTAAATTATTCCAGTTTAACAGGCAGAGTGATGGTTTGCAACTACACGGATGAGGGCCACAGCTAAGAGACCATGGGAAACATTTGAAGCATTCAAATGTAGACAACTGTAACGCTTTATCACTTACGATATTTCATTTGGTATTTACATGCTGTACCCAATGGGCTGCTCATCTGTTTTGCCATATGGAAAGTTTATAAATGTTAGAGCACAGAGCATGGGCGACACGGGAACAAGAAATAATTCTAGGGTGGCTCAGGGCCTCAAGTGCAGCAGCCTCCTCTTCTGTTGAGAGAAACAGCTGTTGCTTTAAGGGAAGGTAAGCACAACTTATTTTTCTCCCTGTTCCTTTGGGATCTGGTAAAAATATGAGAGAAGAAACATCCCTGCCATCCATTTTATTTTTTGTCATTTTCTAAAGGTGACACTCTGCCACGATGAAAAGTTAACTGACAGGCTCAATTATGTCAAAGCGTCTGAGTGGAAGATTTTTGTTTATTTCTTAGTTTAAAAAGAAAGGAAGAAGAAACTCAGGTATTCAAAACCAGTTTGAGAACTCAAGGTTACATTTTCCCTTTGTGTAATGAAGCTGACATCACACTGAAAACTGTTTTAAAAGAAAATCAATCGAAGATAAAAATACATTTCTGAAACACAGAACAGGGAATTTATATTAAAAACTTAGAAAACTAAGTATCCAATACAAATCCATCCAAAATGAAAGTATTGGGTTAAATGTGGGAAAAATATTTTATTTACAGTTGAAGGATGTTGAGATCAGGTCAGTAAACAGCAACACCTCCAGAGCTTTCTTGAAAAGGACAAAGGTCTGAATGTGATGTTATATGTTTCATAGGAAAATACTTTCCTCTATTAAGAGAGTCGACTTTCCAAATCTTCTGGGAATTTACAAAAAATACAAGTTATATGAAGTGGTGGTGATCACTGAAATAAAGTGAAACATCATACCTAGCATTTAGAAAGACTGACATTTTTTTCTATCCGCAATGATTCTAGTTTCTTTAATAGGTTTGCTTTTAACCAATTCTGCCCATTTTCATGTATTTATAATTTTTTCAGAGTCTGACCCCGAGAATGTCTCACTTCTGTTTACCAATGTTTATCTAACACATGCTGTTGACCCTCGTGCCCAGCACATGTGTGGGGGCTGTGCAATGAGAAGTCGTGGTCGCTGTGGGCCGGGGGTCCGCTGGGAGGATGAGGAGGGAGCGCAGCTGCAGTCCCACTGTGGTGGGTGCTGTGAGGAGTCTTAAGTAGAGACCCAACTTGATCCCGTTTCTTCCTAGAGATACAAAATCTTTATTTAGAACAAACAAGAACTCCAACCTCCATCCTAACCCAGAAAGACAAAGTCATTCATGACATGGACAAAATTAAGCTCAGTGAGAAAATGCTGTTGATGACTTTTATTTTATTTATGTATTTTATTTACAGAAGTTTTAGGTTCACAATAAAGTTGTGAAAGGTTCACAATAAAGTTGTGAAATGAAAGTATAATGATTTTCCATGTACCCGCTGGCCCCATCCTCAAACAGCCTGCCCTGCTAAGCAACATCACGCACCAGAACGGCACATGATTTTGTTGTTGTTGTTTGTTTTTGCTGAGGGTGAATGTACATTGACACATGAGAATCACCCAGAGTCTGTAGTTTGCCTTAGGATTCACTTTGGTGGTGTTCATTCCACCAGTGCAGACGGATGGATAATGACACATACCCATCATGAGATACAGCACAGATCCCCTGCTGTGCTCTCTCCTCATCTCCTTTCCCTCCCTCCCCTCAGAAACCACTGTTCCTTTTCTTATCTCCATAGTTGCCTTTTCCAAAATGTTGGATAGTTGGAATCCTACAGTATGTAGTTTTCTAGGCTGGCTTCTTTCATTTCATAATTATTTATTTAAGCTTCCTCCATGCCTTTTCATGGCTTGACAGCTCATTTCTTTTCAGTGCAGAATAATGTTCTTTTGTCCGAATGGACCACAGTTGACTTATTCATTTGTCTACTGAAGAGCATACGGGTTGCTTCCAAGCTTTGTCATTTTCAATAAAGCTGCTATAAACATCCAGGTGCAGATGTTTGTGTGGACATAAGTTTTCAGCTCCTTTGGGCAAATACCAAGGAGGGCAATTCCTGGACTGCATAGTAAGAATATCTCCAGTTTTGTAAAGAAACTTTTAAGCTGTCTCCTGAAGTGCCTGTACCATTTGGCATTCCCACAGCAATGAATGAGAGTTCATTCTGCTCTACGTCCTCACCAGTATTTGGTTTTGCCAGTGCTTTGTTGGATTTTGGCCATTCTGATGGGTGTTTAATGGTATCTTGTTTTAATTTGCATTTCCCGATGACATTGATGTAAAGCATCTTTTATGTGCTTGTTGACTGTATATCTCCTCTGAGGAGGTGTCTGTTAAGGTCTTTGGCCCAGTTTTTAATGGGTTATTGTTTCCTTATTGTTGAGTTTTAAGTATTGTTTGTATATTTTGGAGAACAGTCATTTGTCAGATTACTTTTCTGGTTTATTTATCACAGGAAAATGCAATATGGGTAATACCTTTTCCCATATATCTTTTTCTGACCTAATATTGTGTCTCCTGCTTCTTGAGACTTTAAGAGCTGAATATAATGTTGAAAATCTTGGTAGGGTGACTTACATTCCTACAAGAATTATGAAAAATTTTTTCTCTGAACCTGTTTAAAGGCAAACACCTATGCCCTGTGGGTGCCAAGGACCTCATGGTACAGTTCAGCATTGTCTGTCTTCAAAGAGATTTACAAAAGGCTTGCATTCCTCCGCAAATAAACTAATTTAGAGCCTCAAATGCAAATTAACATCTATTGCTTTTGTTTGGTCAGTCAATAAAAAATACTTTTAATGTGGAAATACAGTTATTTTTGAGCACGGGAGGAGGGGTTTCTCTGGTGCACGCTTCTTATTGCATTTATGTCAGTAAAAGACATACGTGTGTGTGTGTGCATGCTTGCACATCTCTGCTGTTGACTAGGACCAAATTCCTATTGTTTTGTTTTTTCTTTGGCCCCTGTTTACTTTTGATCGTTTTTGTTTTTGTTGAGATGAGGCTATGGATGATAGTGTAATATAATCTAGAGAAGATTTTCAACTCTGTAACCCTCTAATCAACTGGGAACTTCACAAGGAAAAAGAAAAAATAGTAAAGATTAAGTGCTATTTGATCTTCAACTATAAGTCAGTTTTATGGAACTATTTATTTTTCAAATTGTCATTTAAAATATGGCTCTAATTCTTAGTATATTTTTTCAGCATAGTTATACTTGTATTAATAGATAATGCCTACTGTATTAATAGATAATGCCTACTTGTACTTGCTTTGTACAAGTTCATATAATATTCATTTTCTCCATGCATGCTGGTAGAACGTTCAGAAAGTGCCTACCTACCACTAAGCCCTTCTGGCATTTTTCTTTACTGAAGTGGAGGCAATATCCCTCAGAAAGGGCACAGCAAACAGAAAAGTTTTATTATAAACCTGCCAGCATTTGACCTTGGGGCAGGTCCAATTGACAAAGGAACTGCAGGATATGAAACATTCTCATTACAATGTCATGGTAACATTACTGAAATTATTAACTATCCAAGTAGGATGATGGATGTTACAAGGTGGTGATGTCCTTGGCAGAACATATTGCCTAATTATCTTCTTTTAGTACGAGCATCTAGTCACGTCCCTATGATCAAGTACTATTCCAAATGAATATGAAATGAATTCTTAAGGCGAGAATATTTAAAGATCTTATCCAATAAAAGAGCCGATTAAATGTCAGGTCTTCATTAGAGGTTCTTTAATCAGAGTTCTTTTTGTGGTTTTATGACAGATTATTCCATTTTGGCACTTGAAATGAAGACCCCTAGGTCTAAAAGGAACTCTTCTGTCACTTGAGCTAAAGGGTAATTTAATGATTTTTAAAAGTAGAATTTATGGTCTGGTGGGGAAGACTCATGAGTGGAATCTGAAAAGCCTTTAATTTTCGTGCTAGGATGAATGTCTCATTTTTGAATCCCTGTGACTTAGCTACCCCATATGTTAAAAACAGAATACCTTAAAATAGTGTGAATACTTATCGTGCTTTAGAAAGTAGCATGTATCAGGTACCATCAAGATTTCTCACAGTGTATGGTAGACTTAATTCCGAAAAAATACCGTGCCTCCAAGCAAGTTACTTAATGTAATTGTTGCAATTAGTTAATATTGGAGACATTTCTAAGGTGGAATGGATGGTACAATATAGTTTTATGCAGGCCTTCTGCACAGCAGTCTTCGGTAGGAGCGTTCTGTTTCTCCCGATGAGAAGTGGCGCACGGAGTTCAGGAGCCTCAGCAACAGGGAGCTTCCACGGGACCTGCAAGCGCCAGATCTACACGTAGCTCGGCTTTGCCCCAGAGCGAGCTGAGTCAGTGAAAGAACGAAACTAAACTCTTTCTGGTGCTAACGGCATTCAAAATAATTTATTTTCTATTTGCTTTCTAAAACTGGTCGTGGGGATGCAGGCTTAAAGCTGGTTAATCACACAAGTTGGTTATCAGAAACCAAATCCTGTGCCCGTCAGCTATACCCTTTGGAAAATCATGTGCTTGCAAAACTAAAGTCAAGTGTTTGACTTACCTGAGGAGTTTTTGTGTATGAGAGGTTATAGCATTAAAACCATTATACTGGCTTCAAATGAGGGAGAAGTAGTCTCCGAGAAAATTCCTTTTTTTGACTGTTGATCTGTATTGTCAAAAAATGGTTAAAGAAGATAGTTTAAGTACTACAACAAACTTTAACACTTCATGAAGTAGATGGTCTTTATTCAGAGAACTAAAAAAATGGGGTGGAAGGCAAGAGCTTTTATAGGATAAGGGATAAAAAACAGAAAGAGAAAAATAAAAACTATGGTGGTGAGGGCCACATAGACAGCCTTGTTTGCTGTGAGGAGACCCAGAGTTGTCTTGGTGTTTGGGGCTTGGCTGACTATACTGTATTTCTGGTCTTGGGGAGCATTTGCAGGGATGTGAAAGATATTTAAGTTTCAGTCAGCTGCTGTGACACCCTGGACAGGAGTGGCTTCATCCTGGGCCTAGAGATTGATTTCAACAATATCAATGAGAACTCTTTGCAGATGGTATATCTATTGTGTGGTTATCAGTGTTGTTATCGGTTAAGACTTAAGCCAGGTGATACTCAAACAATTACTTAAGAAAGTATAATCACATTTTGGATGATCAAGGCCATGATTTATGCTCGAGTGAGTATGTTAATTAAATTTTAGTTCTTCTGAAACCAGTAATCCATATTGATAAATACGTATTAAGTGAGAATTTTTGATTAATGAAGACATCCCAATTTTGGAAACTTGATACACAGATTTTGGTGCTTTTGAAGGTCATCTGAAGTCAAATAAATTGTTAATCTGGAAGAGATTATAAAATGTAAAAATTTTATTAAACAAATGTTATATAAGAACCTACAATATAACGTAGTGATCTGCCGGATGTCATCTGAGTGTGCATTCACCATTAAACCACTTTTAGTGGGGTACTACTCCCATAGATTAAATGTGGAAAATACTGCATCTGGGAATGTTTCTTATCCTTTCCTTGTGAACTAGGTGCAGAAACATGGGCTAGCAGATGATACCTATTTAGAAGCTCTGGCCCATTTGAACAGCTGCACTCAGGGTGTGTTGATGAATCAGTGTTGGTCGTAAGGAGGTGTCCAGTAGTATGACAAAGAGAGAAACCATCGGCCATGTGCCAGCCCATGTATGCATTTTTAGCAATGGTTTGTCTTTTGAAGATACTCAATACATATGTGTTGAATATATAATTCATGAATAATCCATGATTTATATAAAATATAGAGGCTATGTTTGTAGATAATAAGAGTAAAAGAAGTAGATATAGAATTCATAATAATATTTTCAGGTTAGAATAGGAGGGTGAGATGAGCCTGGTAAAACTTTATAGGCACAGAAGCAAAGTAGTGACTGTAGTTTAAAGACATAATGCATATATTGGGCAGTAGCTTGGCCAAGGTTCCTGTGAATCAGACCGAGAGGACAGAGGCCATATAGGACTCAGCTCCTAAAATTATTCACTTACAGGGACCAGAACTGACTTGTATTTTAATCATTAGAAACTAACCCGCTACCTAGGACGTAAATGACACTCATCAAAGCTTGTTGAGCCCTGGCTGGTGTGGCTCATTGGTTGTCCCACAAAGTAAAAGTTGCTAGTTTGATTCCTGGTCAGGGCACATGTCTAGATTGCAGGTTTGGTCCCTGAGAGGTAACTGATGATGTATCTCTCTCACATCAATGTTTCTCTCCTTATCTTTCTCTCTCCCTTCCTCTCTGTAAAATATAAAATAAAGTAAAATAGAATAAAATAAATTTTTTTTAGCCTTGGCTGGCATAGCTCAGTGGATTGAGCACAGACCTGGGAACCAAAGAGTTGCTGGTTCGATTCCCAGTCAGGGCACATGCCTAGGTTGTGGATCAGGTCCCCACTGGAGGTGTGAGAGACAACCACACGTTGATGTTTCTCTCCCTCTCTTTCTCCCTGCCTTCCCATCTCTCTAAAAATAAATAAATAACAAAATCTTTAAAAAATTAAAAAATTCTTTTAAAAAGTTAGTTGAATGTGGCAAACTATTTTCCAAGGATGATCATGGCAGTAACTTCCACCCCACCAGCTCTTCTATAATGTGACTCTATCGCCCCATCAAGAAATGGAGTCTCTCTCTCCATCCCCTTCAATATAGCCAAGTTTGATGACTAATAAAATCAATAAGGCCCATAAAATAATTATGGCCAAATGGAATTGTACCAGCTCTAGGCCTATCCCTTAAATGCCTTCACAGCTGCTGCTTCCTACTTCTTAGAAGTTGGCTGTCCCATTAGAAGTGTGGCTGCCTGGGGACCACAGGAGAGGAAGATGCTGTGCTAAGTGGTAATCCCCATAGAGACAGAGAAGGCAGGTGGAAGGAGGGGGGGACAGGAATCAGTGGGGTGAGTAGAGGAACCCCATTGGATGCATGTCCATTCAGCCTTCGGATGCCTGTAGCCACAGCCGCTGTCTGGCTTGCAACCACTTGGGACCTTAACCAAGACCTGCAAATAAGGCAGGTCAAACCTCAGACCTTTAAGTGAAAAATAAACTGTGGCTTTAACTTACTATTGTCTGTGGTTGTTTTTTTTTTTTATGTAGAAGTAGGTAACTGGAACACTATATTATTGAAAAAATGTATAATTAGATTCTAGATAAGCATTGATGCAGCCAACTATGAAAACATTTTTATTGTATCTTTCCATTACCATTTAGTCCCCTTATATCCCCATCCCTTCCTGCAATAACCACACGATTGTCTGTGTCCATGAGTCCTGTTTCCTTTTTGCTCTATCCCTCCATCCCCTCACCTCCCCCCTGACCCTCAGCTGCCATCCTGCTCCCCATCTGTAAGTCGGTCTCTATTTTGCTTCTAAGTTCAGTTTGTTCACTAATGCCATATTGCCCTGAACATGCCAACCTCATCTGCTACAGCCAACTTTAATCTCTTTCCAGGAAAAAGGAAGAAAAAAGAGCAAGTATGGTAATTGCAATAAACTGTAAAGGGCCCTTGGTGGGAGACCGTGTGGACTTAGTTGGCTTTACCTCCTAGGGCAGAACTGAGAGCGTGAGTAAAGTATGCTGGGAGACGTCTGCCCGTGAAAAGATGGAGAGCTCTGGTGACTGGAGTGATCACTAAGGAAACCAGCTGCTTTGCCAGGCTGTGAGTTACCTGTCCAAAGATTCTTATCTAGCAAAGACTGAAAGGGCTAGCCCCTTTAAGATGCAGAAGAAGGGAATAGTGTATAGGCAGCTGGCAGGTGGTGGTGTGGGAACATTGAACCAAGACATAAAGTTAATTCTAGAAAGAGTGTGTCCCCATGCACGTTTCTAAGAACACTGATGACCTCACTTCACGTGAAGCTGGAATTTTGTCTTTTAGACAGGGCGTGGTCTATTACAAATATAGTTCAACTATAAAGAAATGGTATGAGTATTTATGGAAACCATATTTCCTATTCATTTATTTGTTTATGTGAGGCCCAAACATTATATTATATTCTGAAGTGAAGAATTAAGGCAATTACCTGAAAAAATTTCAGATGTTAAGTGCACTTGTGTTTTACTACAGGAAATGTACCCTAGTGCAGTTGTTTTCAGACTTTGTTGCACACAGAATTACTCAAGGGGCTTTTCAAAAAATTGCAATGCCCAGGTAGTACCTCATGTTGATTAAATCAGGAGATCTTATATAGTAAGAAATAAAGAGCAAGGAAAAGTATCATTAAAATAACTCATAAAGCTTGTAAAGCAAGGTCTTGGAGGAAGCCGCTGTGACCACACTCGTGAGATGAATTCCTGAAAACAAAGACCCCCTGCTGTTTTGACTCTTTGGAAACTTCTCCGTTCGGAAGGATTATGTCACTGAAAGAGTCTTGATTTCTTTGAAACAAGAAATAAGTGGAGGCCAGGGCTGCAAAGAAAAGCATTTAGACTAAATGCCTAGGTGTTTGTTTGTTTGTTTTTTTAAGAGTGAGAGAGGAAGGGAGGGAGAAAGAGGGGGAGAGAAACATTGATCAGTTGCCACCTGGGGACCTGGTCCACAACCCAGGCGTGTGTGCCCTGACTGGGAATTGAACCAATGACCTTTCAATTTGCAGGCGGGCACTCAATCCACTGAACCACACCGGCTAGGGCTAAATGTCTAGGTTTTTATCCATTTTGCCACTATATTCTATTTTTTGTATCTGCAAATGCAAGCTATTGCTGTTACCACTGTGATAATAGGAGTATCAATATTTTAAAACCTTTAGATTCTTGGAACCACTTAATGAAGGTGCTGGAACCGGTAGGAACCCATGCTCCATTAGGCAAGGTGGAGAGCCCAGACTACTGAGCTTTTTTAGAAGTTGCTGTTAGTGATACTTTAAAACATAATGGTTTCTAATCATTTTAGCATGAGTTGTGTTATTCAATGCTTTGTTTTTATTCTCTGGCACTAGAGGGGGCATTCAAAGGTTGCTTTGTTTTGCATTTAGAAGCTTGGTTTACATAAGTTGTTAGCCAAATATTTTTGTAAGTGACTATTGCTTTTTTGGTTGTTGAAATAGTCATTATCCCACATGCATAAACTGGCTTCTTTAGCTGATAGCATTCCCTGTAACTGGTGTGAAACTTTAGGATTGACACATACTTTTATACATATATATTAACATGCTTGAGGAATTATTCGAGACAATTTTCATAGCTAAAGGTATAAAAAGGGTAATGTTTGCTTTGGCATTGACTTTCTGTTCAATATTTTGAAGATTAAAAACTGATAATTTATGTTGCAAATTAAGAAAAACTAAATAAATTTACATAACAATGTACTTTAAAATGGCTTATTTCAGTCATAAAACAAGTTTAACCTAGACTTTCTCTTCTAGACTTTAGTCTTACTTGAGAACCCATCTCTGCTTTGCCACACCAATTAGATGAACCACTGATAAAAGAATTGGGAAAGGTCTTTTGAAATCCATCTGTGATTTTTTTCCAGTTTTATGTCAGGAGTCAACGTCCATTCCCTCCCAATAATTATATTCCACTTCAAAGGTCAGAACTATATATAGTTTCTTCTGTGAAAGGAGGACATATCTCAAGAATGGCTTTTGACTTTGATGTTTAAATGGTTCTTACCCCATCTGCACGCCACCATTAGCTTTAATACTGTTTGTTGAACATGAATAGACTAAAATGTCTCTAATATCAATAAGATATAGAAAGTAATAATAGATATTAGCCTAAATAGTGTCAGAAAAATCAATCATTTTCTAAGAGATGAAAGATAAAAAGTCTGCCATGCTTCTTGAATGGGTTCAGTGTACTATCAATGTTTTCCCAGGCGGATTTGAAAACTGTAGACCTTTAGCAGGTTGCCAAATTAATACACAAAGAAAACTTAGTGTTATATCAGTGTCCATGAATGATATTAATATGCTTCTCTGGAATGACATGATTCATGATTTTTCCAGTGTTTTAATATACATAGGACTAATATTAAACATAATTCCTAAAAATATTGTAAAATCCAAATGGTCAATTTTGTAAACTGTCACATTTTCAGATGAGAGGTGCATAAATGAAATAGGTTCACCATTCTCCATTTAGTGTTGAGCACCTAGTATACATCTTATCCTTTGATTTGTTTTTTTTGCCACCTTATTGCATTTACCTGCTAGAATGTGGTGTCCCTAGCTCCTGGCATAGTGCCTGTCCATCCGACCGCATAGACAGATAACATTTGTACGTGGAATGAATGATAAAAGTAATTCACTGGCTATGCCATCCCATTAGAATATCTACAATATATCTGAATTGAAGCAAGGGATTTTTAAAAAACTATAGGGCCTGCATGTGGTTTAACAAGTAGAAAACCAATGAATTTTTGTTTTAAACAAGCCCTTCCTCATCACAAACATTATATATTGTAAAGGGGAAAATGAGCAATGATGAGAAGATGGCGAACAGCTTTCAGGAGAATTGAAAGCCTCTCGCTGTGACCCTGTGATGAAGTTCGAAGACCGTATTTTGTTCCCATCTTCCGGAGTGATATTAGAAGCACAGACATAGAGCATTTCTGGCCGAACAACCACGGCATACACCCTAGGTTTGGAATGAATGCTATTAAGATAGCATGTCTTTCATTCTCAAGGGGCAGCTGACCATGTGTATCGCCTCTTCTACTTTATCATCGAGAATGACTGGGTGTGATGGGACCCACAATGCGGGTGGGCATTGATCTGTTTCAGCAATGAATTAACTCAGAGTTTCAAGGGCTGACTCCAGCCTTTCGCTTTTAAAAAGATATCTCATTTTCTCAGTTCACAGATGCGGAAAAGAAAGTGGGAATTGAGAAGAGCAAGGTACAAACTCAAGTAATTTGGATGAAGTCTGAAGGAGAATTTTTGTTTTCTCCTCTCTCTCACTTAACAAAGGATGACCCTACGGTGAAAGTTTGTGTTATCCAACTAGTGAGAGGTAAGACAAGAATATGGTTTGTTAATTTGGAAGATGACTAGAAAATTGTCACAATATTTTTCCATTTGCCTCCCCTCCCCACCCAATAGAACTAAGGAAAATACTGCTTTCATAAAATACTATAGTGAACACAGCCCCGGAATGCTAGTCTTATAACTGCTTTCAGGTGGAGGTATAAAAATGATATTTTAAAATGTTAAAAATAATCAATGTGAGTAAAAATTGGACTTCAACTGTTTGACTGCAGTGTTATTACTTCCTCTTGGTGGAGTGTTTCCAATTTTAGGGGCTGGGGGTGGGGAAAGACAGACTACATGTGCACGTGATCTCCCGGTGTGGACTCCATTTGTTTAGAAGATCGAATGGTTTTATTTTCAGACTCAGTGCTCTTGAGATCCCTTAATAATTTCAAATTCCATCAGAAATGCCCCTACCTACCTTCAAAACCATGTCTAATGGATTCATTTGTTTTGATTTGTGGAGTGGCAGAGTAAATAAAATGAATATTTAGCACAAATATTGCAAAACACCTTCATTAAACCGGTTACTAAGAATAGTTTTAATGGATGGTGTTTGGGCTGTCTCGGGTCTGTCTGCCCTGCGGCGCTGTTGGAACCTGGGCGGCTGGCTGTGGAAAGGCTTGGTTACGGCTCCGTTTTAGCAAACCTGTTCACGTAGCATGGGGCTGTAGGTGCAGAGAAGGATGGTGAATGATCACCATAGATTACCAAAAGGATGCTTAAACCTTAAAGACGTGGGGCGATTATCATAAACACTGAAAGCTACTAAAAGCAGTATACAATAAAAAATGTTCTGGAGACAGAGAAAAACACATATAAAGGCAAATGAAGAGGACCAAAGTGACAAAATAGTGAGCAAGCTAGCAAAACTTAAAACTTAGGCATGCTTGTGTGTCAATAAATCTCTTCTCCATTTTGAAAAAACAACTTAATGTCGCTGTGTATCACATTATATTAGATTAAAAGTTCTCATAGTTTAGGGACAAGTTTATTTTTAAAGCTATGTACACTGATATTTTGTCATTCACTGACGTTGCAGATCTAGTGTATCGACTACATCATGTTAAGCACCCATGTCTCATGAACATTATCATAGATCTAATTAAACTCTTCAATAAAATATTGTCTAATAAAAATGTTGGATTTCTTCCTTTTGAATTTCATTCCGGAAGAAAATATCAATGAGCTTGCTGAATAGACCAGCTTCTTAGAAGGCCAAGACTTTCCTTGAAATAGTCAGTTACACTTTTCCTTTTACAAGTTCCTTGTGTGCAGATCACTGGGTGTCTCTCTTCCTTCATTATTGGAGGTAGTGGGGCCTCAAGTCCAATGTCAGAAGCATCTCTTTTTACCAGGGACACACTTTATCAGAGTCAGAAGGGCATAAGCCTGGATTTTCACTGAGTGCATTTGTTAAGTTTTTTTTTCCCCCCTGAATCCTTTTATCTTTTTCACCCAGGCTCCCAAGCCCTTCCCCTCTGACAGCTGTCTGTCTTTGCTGTATCTATGAATCTGTTTCTTTCTTTCTTTCTTTCTTTCTTTCTTTCTTTCTTTCTTTCTTTCTTTCTTTCTTTCTTTCTTTCTTTCTTTCTTTTATTTTCTTTTCTTTCTTTTTCTTTTTCTTTCTTTTCTTTTTCTTTCTTTTATTTTTTGTACTTGTTTAGGTTCTTGAATGTTATTAGGTTGGCCAAAATTTTGTTTAGTTTTTTTCCATAAAGTAAAAGACGCATTTTTCATTTTCACCAATAACTTTATTGATTTGGATATTTTGAGCATGTCGACTGTCTCCTGCGTGGCGTAACATTGATTGTTCTCAATTAATGTCTCAATTTGATTGCTATCAACTTCAACTGGTCTACCCAACCGTGGAGCATTGTCCAGTAAAAAATCTCAAGTGCGAAACTTTGCAAACCACTTTTGACATGTTTGATCCGTCACAGCACCTTCTCCATACATTGCACAAATCTCTTTTTTCGTGTTCCAGGTGCCTTTTTACCTTTCTTGAAATAATAAAGCATAATATGCCAAAAATGTTGTGTGTTTTCTCCCATCTTCAATAGTAAAATGTTTACACAAAAATTCACCAGTTTTGGTATGTTGTTTTTAAAATGCAAGCGGATATGATTTCTGTCACAATACAACCTAACAAAATTGTTTCAAAGGAAGTCGAAAACAACTACGTGCTACTGGAGCCATCTTATGTAAAAAACCAAACGAACTTTTTGGCCAACCCAACCCAATCAATGACAAGCTGAATCACTGTCTAATTTCTTTCTTCTTTTCTTTTTTTTTTGTGCAAGTTGGGAAATGGCTCTGCAGAGATAAGTTCTGAGTTATCCATTAATGGGTCGCTGAAACCTGTCTCCTTTTACCTTTCAAAATGAAGCTCATCTCCATTAATGTGCTTTTTCTGTGAGCTACATGAAATCATCAAAATGTTACAAGAGGATATATGCCCCAGGTGACCCATCAGGCATCGTCAGTATGTAGCAGCAGCATTACCCCAAAAACAAATGTAATGACTGCATCATGGTACCAGGGGAGAACGCATCTAATTCGTGCACTCCTGGGCTGTTCAGAGATCTGCGGCTTCCTACACCAAGTTGTTCACATAGACAGTAAACATATATTTGCTTTTCCACAGCTACTTCAGCAACTCTTTTCCCAGATACAGTTGAAAAGGTTAGGCTGTATTTTGATGTCACAGCACTTTAAACTTTATAACCTTCTTTAGCATGCTGACTTTCCTTTGGGTGTAGGCTGACTGATTTCTCAATGAATCTCCGGTTCAAACTGCAGGTTGCCAAATTGAATGCACTTTATGTGGTTTGCAGAATTATCCACAGGAATCCACCAGGGACGCTTAGAGGTGTCATTTGAGCAGAGGGAAGGTAGCATATTGTCATTTACTCCCCTCAGAAACATCTTAGGAGAGAAGTGGTTTGAATTTTTGAAATACTGCTTGCATCTTCGTGCGTGCCTTTTAACATATCTCTCCCACCCTAAACCGCCCCCAGCAAAACAATAGAGTAAAAAGAGGGAGAAATCTGTACAATCTGTACAATCAATTTCAATTAACTCTTTGTCCCTGAAGTAAAAAAACAGTAGTCTAATTATAGCAGACACAGTTAACTCTTCGTAGGGGGCTAGGGATAAAAGTCAGAGGGCTCTGAGCCCAGCAGTACTCTCCCCGAGTGACCGGCCTCTGGTATTAAGAGCAGGGTATCTTTCTTGATTATTACGCTTTGTCCAAAGTGTGAGCTGGAGAAGTGAGAACATGTACCACTCATCCCAGGCTGCGCTGTCTGGAGGGGGCAGATGCTCACCCCTTTGAAGCCCCTGCTGGGCACTGGCTGTTGGCGCTCACCTGTTCCCCAGGGGCTGTTTTTAGTCTTGGTCACTTACGGTAACTTTTTCCAAATACAGAATCAACTGTGGCTCCCCAGAGTGACCCGAATTGCTTCTCAAATATCTTCATAAATAACCAGCCTTTTTCAAAGTCCTGGAGTAGATGGGCATGATGCCAGGAGGTGGTTTACAACGTGCTCAGTTATAGATGCAACAAGGGAGGTCCCCACAGTTTTCTGTAGCTCATGTAGAGGCACCTACAGCATTGGAAAATTTTTCAAATCCAGAGCCTAAAGGAACCTGAGTTACTCAGAAGCTGGTAATAAGTAGCAAAAAGCAATTTGTGAGCCAGTCATCGAACATTCAGAAATACTGAGCTTCTGGAGTGAAGAAGGATGGTGAATGAGTTCCATCATGAACAGAGTTAGCTCTGGTCCCTGAAGATGGGCATCCTGTAGTGTAAGAACAATCCCCTGATGAGAAAGAATCAGCATCTTTTAGAGGAGAAGGTGGCAGGTTGTCCTGATCCAGCACAGCCCACTTCTCGTGTCTGTAGCTTGCTTCAGTTGACGGAGCCTTCATTGTGTTCAGCCCTAGCAGTGGCCTAAGCCCGCTGCTGCCTTCTTCTCATTGAATGGCTCCTTCTTTTTGGAGGGAGGGGTTCTAAACTGCTGCACTCATTCTTTCCTACTAGCTTTTCATCCCTTAGCTTGGAGTGAACTTTGTCATTTGCCCTTAGACTCCTGGCAGGAGCTGTTCACTTGGGGTCCATGCACCACTGACGGGTCATGGATAGGACTGGACTTTCAGGTAGTTGGTTCTCATCTTACTTCTCTATATTTTATCTAACACACATATAAACATGGTTGTAAGAAAGAGTCAGTGAGCTCCACTTGACCACCAAAGGTGTTCATGGTCCAGAAAAGACTGGGCCCCCTTCCTCCCCAGAGACTGCTGTCCCATGCTTCAGCAACTCTGTGTCCGCCCATCCAGCAACCCGTTTCCATTCCTCAGTGTCCTTGTTAACATAGGTCTGTAGCCTAAGCAGCGTTTCCATTTTCCAGGGAACAAACAGCTCAAATGCCAGCAACATGCCTATTCTTTGATTTTGTTTTCACCAGTGATTCTATTCCTGTTTTCAGCAATATCAAGTCCTTGTAGCCAGGATCACACCTAATGCACCTTTATGTTCTGGTCAGTGTTTGGCAGGGACCGAGTGCTCAGTCAACACCTGATGGACGTTTTAGTGATGTATCATCTCGTGGGACTACAAGAACCTGCTTGTCCTTTCTTCCTGGTAGAGGGGCAGCAGCCTTGTTGCTGCGGGCCCCGCCTTGCACCACGTTGTGCTTCTGGGCACCCCTAGGGGTGCCAGAAAGCCCAAGCCAGACTGATGAGATAGGGAGAGGGACATGGCATAGGAGAGGGAAAGCAAAACTAAAAGACAGAGAAATGGAAAAAAGAAGAGAAACAAAAGAGAAAGCGGGAATTTGCGGAGTGGAGGAGGCCCTGCTCCCTGCCTTGGGGATGCTGACAAGTTGCTTGTGCAGTTCCCACAGAGGCGGCTCTGATTTTAGAGACCTCTCCTTGTTGTTTGTACTTGTGTTTCAAAGTCGTGTATTCTTTAAGAACCTTAAAAAAAACAACCCAAACCCTGTGGGCCTCTAAGGCTCTCTATAGAATTCCAGATGAAAAGATGAGACATATACTTTCTCGTATTCAGAAAGCCTGCAAGTCAAATGTTGTTAACAGTAAGGTATGGTTTGTACCATTGTCTCCCTCGTTGTGACGCCTCTAGGTGCCAGTGCAGAGGGACTGTGAAATCCATGGTCAAACGTACTTGTACATTTGGGATTGGTCTGACCTAGAGGCTGGACACCTATGTCATAAACTGGACGTTGACAAAAAGCTGGTTTTGCCCCCTTAATATTGGTAGTCTTCGCGCCATTCTGATACTATGCAATAGTATATTACAATTGGTGATTCCTTTAGGTCTCTCAGAGTCACCTGCTAAATAAATAAATACACTTGCAAGATTTGAATAGCCTCCATCAGCTGCTCTTGCTGCACTCTCTAACAGCTGGTGCTCCTCAGACACGTCCTATAGAATATTTAGCTTTTGTCAGAGGCAGGGTGGTGGTGGGGGTGGGGAGGAATGCCAGAGCATAGGGGTGATGCTGGTGGGAACAACTCCACTCCTTATGTTGAGCAGCTCTCGGAATCCAAGTGATACTCTGTGTCATGGGAAGAGATAAGGGATAAGACACTGGAAAAGGTGAGAAAGCACTGAAGGAACATTTATTTCCCTGATTTCCTGAACAAAATATGGGTAATGCTGAGCTCTATGCTTTGAAAACCATACACATCCCTCTTGAAGTTAAACGAGAAGGGACATAGAAGGCAGTTTGTTTTACCTGATGGTAGAGGTGGTAGGGGTCACGGAATTCGAAGGGCCTTCTGATTTTTAAAAGAAATTTTAATCTGGACAAGGTCTAACTATAAACTCTGAACATGAAAAACACAGGTGTGAATTTGAGCTCAGCCCAGCGCGTCCATGCGCACGGCAGGCTGCTGGGTGTAGGTGTTGGAAAAAGGAGGTGACATTTCCGCAATCCTGTTCCTTCCATTTGTAAAAATCCCATTATCACCGGGAGTACTTCTCCGCATGCTCAGGTCTTCCTGCTCCACGAACCTCAACAGAAGATGATGAATTGTCCCTAAAGACTGTTCTGCGTGGTCACTTATCAATGTTTTCCAATCCTGGGTTAGTGTTTTCTTTCTGTTTGTCTGTTTGTCTCCCAGGGTTTCTTGACCTTGGCCCTATTGACATTTCCGGACTGGAATGGTTGTGGGGGACTTCCCTGTATATTGTAAGATATTTTAGCAGCCACGCTGACCTGGACCTACCAGATGACAGTAGCATCCTCTCCAGCTGTGACAACCGAAAATATCTCCAGCCCTTTGCAGAGGCCCCGTGCTGTGGGTGGTGGAGGGGGCACAGAATCATTCTCAGCTGATACCCACTGCTCTACTCCTTTCATAGCAGCTTCATTTGGGAAAGTCAGTCTTCTTCTGTGTTTGTTGATAAGGTACTTACTAGCTGTTCCTTTATGCATGTAGAAGATATCCATTGCATGGCTATCTTACACATACACGTCAACAAATGCCAGTCCAGCTGCATGCTAGACTCCAGAAAATATCCCGTGATCTTTCTAGGTTTAGTGGGCAATCTTCTCTGTAACAAAATTCTGGAAGAGTTCACGTTCCTTAGTTGCTCTGAAATTTGACTGGTTAGAAGAGCCATTAAAATAAGTGCAGATACTGGTTAGGACTGGACTTATAAAGGACCTGGGGTTTTCAGAGTTGGGGAAAGCATACACGAATCCATTGCATGGTGAGCCTCTGTGTCCAGATTTCAAGAGATTGGAATCAAGAATTAAAAAACCACAAAGTGTCTGCCATGATATTACTCCGAGTTGCTTGGAGATTAGCAAAATGATATTGCTTCTTGCTGGCACCTCAGATTCTGGTACTCTGAGTCCATATGCAAAATGATTATGAATTTTTGTAATGAGCTAGGCCAGCTGAGGCCTGGTGGGTGGATTGTTCAGGAATGTGGCTTGCTCCATGATTGGGGTGTTTTAATAGGTGAGGCCCCAGGACATGACATTTAAAACCGGCAGGCCCAGCGAGCAAACCACACCTCTTAAACTGAAACCTGTGGCGTGAAAATAAAAATGAGAATGAATTAGTCTTTTGGGATCTAATCGTCAAGTTGAAATATATAGAAATTAGAGCAAGTTGCAACTTTCTAAATTATTTTCTTATGCTTCATGCCGTTCTTTAGCGTATATTTTTAGTGCTTCCCCCTATTAACTTCATTCTCTCTCCCGCTCTTTCTAATACCTTTCCAATGATGTATTTTCAACAAGAATTCCATTACCTGGAGAGGGAGATATGCTAAATGGCAATTTGAGAATTATTATTTTTTTCCCGAGTTGACTTCAAAGCTAACTTATGATTCTTGTAGCTCAGGTACTGTCAGGAGAGAATCCCGTCAACAAGCTGTTAAAAATGAACCCTGATAATGAAGGAGAATAGACAGAACGTCGGTAAATCCCCTTGTTCTTACCGATTGCCTCATTTAATTGGCACTGTTTTATTGAATTTTTAATAGAATGAAATGAGATTTTAATGTAATCTCATTGAATTCAGACCTCATTCAATGTATTAATTTATTATGAATCTTTCCTCATTAATTCAGTTTGTCTGAAGTTAGGCAGAGAAGTTTCCCAAATTTCCAGTTATTTGTAAACTTTTAAAATTCCTTTCTAAGGAGTTTTTTTTTATTTGTTATAATGCAAAAAGCCAAGTGAAATCATTTAATAGTATTTTGTTTATAGTTGCACCAATTAAGGTATTGTGAGTTGTAAGATGGTGTCTATTTATATTTGCTAAATTTTTATAAATTTGGAGATGGAGCTTTAATTATATTAACCTTTAGGCTGATAGAACAATGGCTTTAACTACAGAGTCCTGTGATGTGCTTAACAATTGAAAAGGTGAGTGACAGGTTTTATTTAATGGGGCTATCAGAAGAGGGTCTTATTACAGATCAGATACTTAATTTGAGTCACACAGCATAACATTTTTTAAGGAGAAACTATAGATTTCCCTGAAAAAAAGTATGCTGAGGATGCTTTTTCTGTTAACTGTTTTCTGATTACTTAATTCCAGTGTACTTAGGGAATTGTTATCAGACTTCTCAAATAGGGCACTTAATTAACTTCAATTGTGTAGGGTCCCCACTATTTTAATAAGAGGGTAATCAAATCAGAAAGACATTTTGAGTTGCCCAGAAAACAAGTTACAAAAAAAATCAACTAATTTATTGATATCCATGAATAGAAGAACTTTTTGTAAAATTCAGGATGTGTCATGTGTTTATAATTTCCTAAAAGGTTTATCTTTGAATACCTTTAAAATTATATGAGTAATATATGTATTTATTACTGAAATGTTATAAGCATAAAGAAGTAAATAAAAATCACTTATAATTTTAAACCCAGAGAATCACTGTTGATATTTTGTCATATAATAATACAGAAATTTCTGCCTGTGTGTTTCATAGTAGATGGGGGAAATCTATTCATAATATTTTGTAATGATTGTTTATTCAACAACATATTACTTGTCAACAATAGTGTAACTAGAAACATCCTTCTTTGGTGGCTGCATAGAATCTTTTTGTGCAGTTCTAAAAGGTATTTAATCAATCCTTGGTGATAGTAATTTAGTTTATTTTATATGTCTTTGCTACTATTAATAATACTGTGATGAACACTTTGCACATATTTTGTGTATTTCTTCACTCTGATCTTATGATAAATTTCTAGAGTGAAAGTGAATTTATATTTCTGAGAAATGACCGAGAGAACTTCAGAATCTCACAGCTAGCTCGTTTCAACTCTTCCTGCTGTGGTTCAGTCGATGAAAGACTATTTCAATAGGTACTTATAGGATGGATGGCAGAAGAAGAAGAAGGAGGAGGAGGAGGAGAAGAAGAAGAGGAGGAAGAAGGAGGAAAAGGGAAAGAGTTATTCTTTTATTATTTTATTTTATTTTAATCATTGTTCAAATACAGTTTTCTCCTTTTTACTCCCAATCCAGCCCCCCCTCCCAACCTCCCCACTTCCCTTCCATTACCACCCTCCCCTTAATTTATGACCATGTGTCCTTTAAGGTTGTTCCTGTGAACCCTTCCCACTGTCCCCTTAAATTCCCTCTACTCTCTTCTGTGGGCACTGTCAGCCTGACCTCCATTTCAGTGTCTTTGGTTATATTTTGCTTGTTTCTTTGTTTTGTTATTTAGGTTCCTGTTAAAGGTGAGATCATATGGTATTTGTCAAAAATACGGAACGCTTCACGAATTTGCGTGTCATCCTTGTGCAGGGGCCATGCTAATCTTCTCTGTATCGTTCCAATTTTAGTATATGTGCTGCCGAAGCGAGCACTATTCTTTTATTCCTGAATCCAGAACAGAAGCTTCTCATTGGTCTCAACATTTCTCCTAGAGCAGATATTACTCATGGGGGTCTGGTACCACTGGTTGTCTTGAACTGTGGCTAAGCTGCATTGTCTTTGTTATCCCTCTTCATGGAAGAGAAAGAAAAATACTATTGGGTCTCCACACATCATGTTGGCACTGTGGCCTTCGTACTCAGGTTACGTACAGGGCTCACCCTGCTATATTAATTTCTTATATGACACATGTTACCACCAACTTGGTGGCTTAAAACAAGGGCAAATTATCCTCTCGCAGTTCTGGAGGCCAGAAGGCAACGTGTCGGCAGGACCGCCCCTCCTCTCAGGCTCCAGAAGGAAATTTGTCCTCACCTCTTCCAGCTTCTGGAGGCTCCGGGCTTCCCTGGTTTCCGTGGTTCATGGCTGCATCCCTCTCAGCCCCATCTCTGTGGTCACCTCGCTTCCTCCTCTTCTCTGTGTGTGTCTTTTAAGGATGCTGTGATTGGATTTAGAGCCGCCCACCTAACCCAGAATGATCTCATCTCAAGATCCTTACTTCCATCTGCAAAGACTCCCCCTCCCTCAAATAAGGTCACGTTCACTGGCTCTGAGGATTGGACATGGACATCGGGGGGGGATGCCATGGTGTTGACTCCTCTCTTGCTGTGACAGTCCTAGACGACATCTTCTTCCAATACCAGGCTGTTTTATGTCCACTGAGAATCTGTTGTTTGTGGGACCCCCTTCATTAATGATCTTAACTGGATCTTCTGAAGAACTTGCTGCGGCTGCTCCCCCAGCACTTGCTGCTCCACCTGGCACGGTGCTGTTACGGAGACGACTCCTGTCCTTAAACCCCATGCACCAAACTCTGCCGGCTTCAGACTTGCCTTCCGCAGCTTCCTCCCCTCTCAGCCTCCACTCACAGAGTTGAAGAGAGTCAGGGCCTGACTCTGGATTAAGGGAATGTTGTGGCTGCTTTGATCTGCTCTCCAGATCACGAACACTTTCTCCATATCAGCAATAAGCCTGTTGTATTTTCTTATTATATGTGTGTTCACTGGAGTATCACTTTTAATTTCCATCAAGAACTTTTCTTTGGAAGGCACAATGTGACTAACTGGTGCCAGAGGCCAAGCTTTCAGCCTGTTTGGGCTCTTGACCTGCCATCCTTACTGGACTTAATCATTTCTAAGTTTTTATGTAAGGTGAGAGATGTGTGACTCCTCTTTCACTTGAGCATTCAGAGGCCATCGTAGAGTGACTAATGGGCCTAATTTCAACAGCGTTGTGTCTCGGAGAATACGGAGGGCCGAGGAGAGGAAGAGAGAGAGATGGAGGGGAGGCTGGTCTGTGGGGCGGTCAGAACACCTTGATGGAGTCAGTTCGCCATATTATATGTGCCTCCCCAAGTTACCATAGTGACATCGAAGATCACTGACCAAAGGTCACTAGGACAAATATAATAATAGTGAGAACATTTAAAATATCATGAGAATTACCAAAATGTGATGCAGAGATGGGGAGTGAGCAAATGCTGTTGGAAAAATGGCGCCAGCGGACTATTTCGACTCAGGGTTGCCACTACCTTCAATTTGTGACAAATGCTGCATCTGCAAAGTACAGGAAAGCAAAGGACTACAAAAGGAAGCACGCAGGTATACCGCATTCCACCACCTCTTTAGAGTCACTCAGTAGAAGAGCATCGGGTGTGATAGGATGGCGTGGCTGGCTTTCTCAAGCAGGCTCATCCTTTCCTCAGGGGCCCCATGCAAAAACTTTGCCTCTGGCCCCAATTCGTGCTGAGGGTTTGCATAATGGAAGTTTGCTAACTTTGTGCGTTTTAGGTTTTACTTTTATCCCTCACTTCTATTCAGAAGAAATCTACACTTTTGCATAATGGTAAAAAGCTTGAAAAATGCAGCCATGTGGTACGAACATGCAATCGACTGCATGCCTTATTTTAATAGCAAGAGAACGTTGTGAGTGCGTTTGAGAAGTTGTGGCAGTCAGGCAGCATTTGACTTCATACAGTAGCAATCCTGCTGAGAGCAGTGTTAAACGATGAAAATGTGTAAGCTGCAAACCAAGAAAACAGAAGTAGGCAGGTCCTGGGGTGGCTAACTCAGTGGCTCCTCCGGCACCAGGCTTTGTCTGCTGTTTGACCCTGACAGCCGCAGAGTCCTGAAGGTCATCCCCTCACCCCTGCAGGATGGCTGTGGTTGCCGTAAGCATCCCATCCCCACTCTACAGCCTTCAAATAACAGGGGAGGGGGGCATATTCCTTTCAAGAGTGAACACAACTTTGTAGAGACTGCCCAGCTACACGTCTTTGGGTAGAAGGAGCTCCGCCCCAGCCTGGTCAGGGGCAGCACGCTTTCTGGGGGAAGGTAGATGCCTTCCCTGCTGGGTCAGGTCTGCCGATGACTGCACCGCACCTTGGAGAAACCGATGTGCGTGCATGCACTCATGTGCCGGGTTTGTGCGTGCTCTGTGTGTGTGTGTATGTGGTGTGGGGGCGCTAGGCAGTCAGTTACCTTTCACATTGAGTGGAGACCTGGAGTAACTCTGACTCGGTAACCCCTGTTGGTCATCCTGCGTCATCAGTGGCACTTCATTCGTGATGGTTTCTTTCACCCGAGAAGTAAGAGATCACGAGTAGATCAGAAACTGAGTCCACTCGGCTAGATTACTCCTATGGGGAAGGGCTGCGCCCAGGGATGTACTGATACATGTTTAACAATTAGCTCTCTGGAAGTAAAGGTCCTACTTTTTAATATTTGCCCATTTTTGTCATGTCCATACTCCAGTCATGACCCATTTCAAGTTGTCACCACCATGTCCTTGGAAATGGAGACGGGAAGGTGCAGGCACAGTGGGTCTCACGAGCTGGTACGAGCCCGCAGCCATGCGCCACTGCTGCACCTTGACACAGTGAAGACACTTGGTTTTCCTCAAGGTCATGGCTGAGCACACCCTCGGCACCGCTAACATTTTGGAAACTGCTCTCTGCGTTGTAAAATGTTTAGCAGCATCCCTGGCCTGTACCCACGAGAAGCTGGTAGTATGTTGTGACAACTAAAATATCTTCAGACATTACCAGCTGTCCCTTGCAGTCAAAATTGCCTCCAGGTGAGAGCCTCTGGCCTAAAGGGAGCGACAGGTGGCTCAGTGTGAAAGCTCTGCCGCCGTTTTGCAGGTCTTGCTGGCACAGCATTTGAGGGCAAAAAAAAAGGCCTGGTGTTTGCTATGAGTTTGATAAACGTCCATCAAGCAGTGGTTGATGCATTGCCAAAGATTTCACACTTTTCTGCCTGTGGGTTTATGCTTCTCTTCTGGTTGATATGTGACAGGTGGTGTTCCTACATTCTGTTTACTCTCCAAGGCAGTGTTTTCCATGGGAGTTGAAACATTCGAAACTATTGATTTTCCATAACGGGGTTTGCTCTACTAGAAACTATGCATTGATCCATTTTTTCCAGGTATGTAAAAACAATCGGCTGATTTAATTTACAAATACAGTCAACCCTTGGGTTATTTTCTGGGTGAGAATTAAACACTAAAATTAGAGAAAGTTTCGAAGGAAAATATTTGATAGATCTTGGTTAGGGGCTTTAAGTGTTGATTAAGATAGAACCAGGGTGAATGCTTTGCTGAATTTGTTATTTTTACAGCTTGGTGGAGTAGTGTGGAAATGGTATGATGGGGAAAGAACACACACACACACACACACACATACACAAACACACACACACTTTGTAGGACCATGGACTTCATAGTCCCAGCTCAGACAGAGACTTCTCTACACAAAGTTGCTGTGACAGGTCACACCATGGACACTTGACTATCATTACATTTGTGCCCCTAGGGCCACCTTTCGGGGGTCCTGTGTGCATGTGTATGCCCTGGCCAGAGTCCTGGGTGTGTCCTGGCTGTGCCCTGTCCCCATTATCTGCCCCGTTTCTCTCAGCCATACATCTTTGGGCTCGACCTGTGCTATGCAAAAAGTGGTCTGGGGACTGTTACCAGGTAATACATCCAGAAATGAAACATTTAGGAACTTGTAAAGGACGTGGGGGAGCACAAGGGGACTAAATGGTAATGGGAAAAAACTGAAATGAAAAACTTAAAAAAAGAGAAACTTGTAAAGGAATCTGGTGTTGCAGTGGAATTTAAGATGTGGTCTGCCCTGGCTGGCAAAGCTCAGTGGATTGAGCACCGGCTGCAAACCAAAGTGTCGCAGGTTCAATTCTCAGTCAGGGCACATGCCTGGGTTGCAGGCCATGACCCCCAGCAACTGCACATTGATGTTTCTCTCTCTCTATCTCCCTCCCTTCCCTCTCTAAAAATAAATAAATAAAATCTGTAAAAAAAGATCTGGGAAACATATTTAAAACAATTATTTAAAAAAAAGATGTGGTCTGTTCCAGTGATTCATTTTTATTGTCCTTTGTAAAGTGCTGGTCCACCAGTGGTCAGGAAAACAAAACAAACACCAGCCAGTGGCCTCCAAAATTTGGTTCTTTTCCACAGGATGATTTGAGAAGTTCAAGACTAGATTGCTTATCCTGAATATGGCCTATGTCCATATTTAGACTATACTCTATTTTCAACATGTAAAATATATTTTCATAATTCTGGCTCATGTCACATGGAAGCTTCAATGAGAGATGCTAAATTTCATGGTCCTTTTTAAAAAAATTCTCACCCGAGGGTATGTTTATTGATTTGAGGGAGAGAAAGGGAGAGGGAGAGAGAAACATCAATGTGAAAAAGGAGCATGGACTGGGTGCCTCCTATGCCCGCCCCAACCAGGGCTTGAACCTGCAACCTTTCGGTGTGTGGGACGAATGCTCCCACCAACCAGAACACCCAGCCAGGGCGAATTTTGTGGTTCTTTTGAGGGAGGTGATACAAATTGGAAGGCTGAGTGGCCGGCAGGAGTGGAGTGAGGCTCCACCCCAGAGCTCCACAGGAGGGCCTGGGAAGACTTCTGCCCAGCCGGAGAGCTGAGTACTCGGGTTCCTTGTGTCCTTCCTGGAGCCCCTGTGCCCCCCCCCCCCCCACCCCGGGACTAGTGCATAGCACTCTCACCTCTGCACCCTGAAAACTACTATGATTTTTAGCATCCCATTGTGGAGCTTAAACCTCTGAGAACTGTTCTACTGTAACCTCTAGCTTAAGTGCTAAAAGATACGCTAAATACATTTCCTTGGTTTTTGCTCTACTTGCAAGTCTCTGAGACTCTACTTATAGCTCAGAATTGTAAAGAAGTAGAAAAAGAAGGCTTTTGTTCTGTTTAATGTAAAAAAACCCAAAATTGAAATAAGCCCACATGTCCTGTGCAAAGGTGACATTGTTGCAAGCACCGTTTTTTCTTAGTCTCATGGGGCAAAGTTCCTTCTGCACCTGGCTTCTGCACCTCCTATAGACTCAATGTTCGTGCCTGCCCCCATTCATGTTTAAACCTAACGCCCATTGTGAGGGTGTTTGGTGGTGGTTAGCCCTTGGGATGTGGGGGATTTGGGGAGATGAATGGGATCAGTGCCCTTATAAAAGAAAGCCCACAGGCCTCCCTTGTCCCTTCTGTCCATGAAGACACAGCGAGAAGATGGCTGTCTATGAACTGGGAACTGGACCTTCACCAGACACCAACTCTGCCAGTGCCCTGGTCTTGAACTTCCCAGCCTCCTGAAGTGTCAGAAAGAAATTTCTGTTGTTTGTAAGCTACTCATTCTCTGATATTCTGTTATAGCAGCATGAACAGACTATGGACAATGCCAATCCAATATCCAGGACTGTACAAGTGAAGGGCAAGTGTGCTAGCGGCTTTGCTCTGCTGGGTAGTGAATGCAAAACTCGTTTTCCTGGTCTAGTAATTTATGATTGCCACAGAGAGGTCAGAATGAGTGGTAGGTCGGTTATGGCCAATTTCACATTTACCTTCCTCTTAATATCATTTCATACATTGTGAATGTGTAGTAGAAGGAACGATACCATTTTTGACTAGTTCTGTTTCAGTGATTTCCTTTTCTGTTAATATAAATAGTTTATGTTTATATTTTTATTTATAATTTTCTCCAAATTCACATCTAATTGGAGCTTTCTATGAACTAATTGTAGAGAGGATAAAGAGTTTCAATAACCCTAAAGTCTGTGTTATTCTGAGTGATAATTTTTATACATTTATTTAAAATATGAAACATGTTTGTGCAATCTTGTTTCATCAGCAACAGAACAGACTCCTGGATTTTTTTCAAGTCTGGCCTCTCATTTTTCATTTTTATTTATTTGTTTTACCTCGAATTCCTCCTTTCTAAAGGACTTCTTCACTCCTCAGAAGGAGGGCTTTGTTCCCACATTGTGCTTCTTCCCAGCTTTCTCAAGATTACTGGTAGCGACACACAATGCAAACTTTGGCCATTTTTATCTCATTTCTCTATGTTGTCACTGAACTTTGTCATCCAGTTCTATTGTTTCTTTCTTCTTATTTTCAGATATATTTCTCTTTCCTGATTCCCTATCCTAGGATGCTGGAAATGGGGACGATAACTGGATTTCTGGCTCCCCTTCTTCGGTCTGCCCTTCACAGAGCGGCAGGACCATTTCCTTCCGCTCTTCCCCTGTGCTCTTGTCCATCACAAAACAGCAGTTCCCGCTCGGGTGGAATTAACCACGCCTCATGCACTGCAAGGCCCACCGTGATCATTTCCTCTCGTCTCGTTAGAGAGTGTCTAAATCAAGTACTTTTGAGTGAATAAACAAAAACATCTGAAACTCACTCTTTGCTATAAATGCTATTGTGATTTAGATTCTACAGCTTCTCTTCATGTGAATACCTCCAAATCAGTGTGCCTGACTTGGGTGCGGCCAGAGCGTGCTCATTGGTGGGTGGTGGTTGTTTGTTGTGTGTTCCGCAGCCGTGCAGTCGGCCCTGCGAGACTGTGCTGGCAGTCTGGCCTCACGGAGAAGCGGGGTCAGAACGGTCGCCTTCGGCAAGTGGCCGACGCCGAGCTCCGAGCCAGGTGGAGGATCTGGGGACGGAGGTCAGGTGCAGGAGTAGAGTCGGGGGTCACCTCTTGAGCGTGGAAATGAGGGACAGCTAACAATGTGTGGTTAAAGGTGGACAAGGGGTCAGGATCCAAGAGAAAGATAACAATCGAGCACCGTTATCTCAAGAGGCCAGGCGCCGAACAGAACGCTAATTTGAAGCAGTGAGAGTGTAGTCAAGATAGCGGGGCGGGCGGGCAGGGCCGAGAGAGAAACGGAAAATGGAAACTGGGGATTTCCTGACGTGCGAGATCAGCTGCTAAGCAGGGATCTGTTTCCGATGTACCGGGACCCTGACAATGGGCGGGCAGGGAAAGGGCCCCACGCCGGTTCAGAGGAGTGGCAACTGCGAATTTCCATTAGAATTTTGTGCTAATATTACTAGCTGACTTTTAATGAACATATATGTGCCAGGCCCTGGGCAGATGTTCATTAAAGGCCTTACTGATGCTGGGAAATATAATTAAGGAACCACTGACTTCTTTAATGTAAATTTAATGGGTTTTTAGTAGTAATTACAATGCTAACAGGAATGTTAATATTTATTTAGCTTTCACTTTGGGCTAGCATATTCAGACTCTCACCCAGTGCAGTAGACTGGCAAACCCAGCCGCACGATTTGTCTGCTTTCCTACCAAGACGTGTCATCTATTTTCCCACCCCTTGACTACCGGAATGTGGTAGAAGCGCTCAAGCTTCAAGAGCCCTTGCAGATTGCCTTCTCCTTCTGGGAACATGGCTGCCTCCCTGTGAGGAAGCCAGTCTATCCTGTCTGAGGAAGAAGGAGCCACATGGAGAGATAGGCAGTGCTGCGCCAGGGGAGCCCGGCCCCAGTCAAGCCTCTAGCTCAGTTCCAACCCAGTCTGAGCCTATACACAAAAGGCCTGTGAAAGCCCTGGCTGCTGTGGCCCAGTGGGTGGAGCGCTGGGCTGTCAATCAAAAGGTTGCTGGTTTAATTCCTAGTCAGAGCACACGCCCTGGTTGTGAGCCAGGTCCCCAGTTTGAGTGAGAGAAATAAAAGTCAGTAAGATTTGGAGTGTTCTGGTAGGCAGTATTAGACACTTGTTCAACCTACAATTTGGGTAAGCCTGCCCTCTGGCATGTGCACTCACACACACATTGATACAAATGATAAACAGTTTGAAGTCTAGGACAATATTAAGTGGTAGGTCATTAGACACTTTCCTCTAGGTCATTTAAGAATTTTTCAGTAATGTAACTAGATGAAATTGTGCTGTTCAAACACAAAAATGGACTGCTAATGCTATTTGAATTTAACATCAAAGTACATAGGTTCTACCCGGACATTGGGTCTCAAGTTCAAGCAATGGCTGCTTTAGAAGGAATTAGGGCACGGTGTTCTTCTACCTGTTGTGCCCAGATAATCTGCATCGAAAGCAACTGGAATTCATGTTTAAAATGTTGGTATATAGGCTAACCATAAACAGTAATCAATGTCATTAGTTTTAGCCTTTATAGTGCATTTTCTTGATAATATTCTTTTCAAACACAGTATTTATGACATCCACTAGGATGGCTAAAATGGACAGACTCAGCACTGTCAGCGAGAACGAGAATGGTTCACACGCGCATGCGCTGCTCCTGGGGTCGGGGGCGGGTGCTGGTGCCCTGCTCCGTAGTATTTACTGAGGCTGAGCCTATCTGCGGCCCAGGAATTCCAATCCCAGGCATATTCCCAATAGAAATGTGCACATGTGTTCACTAAAAGACATCATCAACATGTTTATAACATCCCTATGTGTAATAGCTCCCAACTAGAAATTACTCCATGTCCATCAACAGCAGAACAGGTAAAAAAAAAATTGGAATACTATACACCAACGAGAATCGAGGAAGTACAACTATAATGTACAACATGGACAGATTTTGCAAACATAACGTCAAATACAAGAAGCAAGTGTAAGAGATCATGCCGTATGATTGCACTTTTAGGTTATAAAAATAGCAAAACTAACCTATGATTTTTGAGAGTCAGGATCGTAGTTACCCCTAGTGGGAATAGTGGCCATGGGGGCCTCAGAGTACCTTCTCGGGTTCTCTGCTTTTGATCCAGGTGCTGGGTAGATGGATATGTTTGCCTTATCCAAGTTCATTAAGCTGTTGCAATTTGTATACTTCTCTAGATGACTGTTACACTCTACAACAAGTTTACATTTACAAAAGAATTGCTGGGACATGCAAGATAAGTTCCTGCACACTTTCTTTATGTTTGTAATGCCTCCCTATATTTCTAAGTCCTGCAACATGAACGCTGGAGAGCTAAGAGAAAGAAATACAGGCACACCTTATTTTATTGTGCTTCGCTTCATTGAGATTTGCAGGTATTACTTTTTTAAAAAAACACAAATTGAAAGTGTGTGGCAACCCTGTATAGAGCAAGTATATAGGCACCAATTTTTCAATAGGCTCAGATGATGGTTGGCAATTTTTAGCAAAAATTTTTTTTTAATAAAGGCATGTACATTGCTTTTTAGACTTAGTGCTATTACACATTTAATAGACTATAGTAAAGAGTAAACGTAACTTTTATATACACTGGGAACCAAAAAATTTATGACTCACTTGATTGCAATATTTGCTTTATTGTGGTGGTCTGGAACTGAACCCACAATTTCTCCAAGGTATGCCTAGAGTACCTTAGTAAAACATACATATGCATCAGAATAGGCAGCACAATATTGAAGGAAAAGAACAAAGCTGGATGATATGTCTATATCTAGATACTCTGTAGACTCTTTAGGTTGTAACCTAAAGATTTACTGTGAAGCTACAGTGATCAAGACAGTATGTTATTGGTGAAAGAATAGACAAACAGATCAATGAAACAGAATGGAGGACCCGGAAACAGACTCATATAAATATCGTCAATTGATCTTTAACAAAGGAGCAAAGATAGTCTTTTCAACGAGGTGCTGGAACAAGAGGACATCCACATGAAAAAAGTGAATCTAGGCCCTTCACAAAAATTAACTCAAAATGGAACATAGACCTAAACGTAAAATGCAAAAATAGAAAACTCCTTGGACATAACTGAGAAGACCTAGATGACATTGAGTGCGATGATGAATTTTAGGTACAATAGCAAAGACATGATTTGTGAAAAACGTAATTGATAAGTTAGATGTCATTAAAATGAAATGCTTCTGCCCTATAAAAGATAATCTCAAGAGAATGAGAAGACAAGCCACAGGCTGGGAAAAATATTTCCAAAAGACGCATTTAATAAAAAGGACATTTATCTAAAATATACAAAGAACTCTTGAAACTCAAAAATAAGATAAAAAAGACCCACAACAGAATTTACAAAATGTGCCAAAGGCTTTAACGGACAGGTCACCAGAGAAGATATCCAGATGGCAGCATGTGAAAAGATGCTCCACATCTGATGTCATCAGGAATGCAAACTAAAACAACAATGGGATACCATTAAACACCTGTTAGAATGGCCACAATCTGAACACTGACAACACCAAATGTTGGTGAGGAGACGAGGAAGGGGAACTCTCATTCACTGCTGGCAGGAATGCAAAATCATACAGTCACTTTGGAAGACAGTTTGGTGGCTGCTCACAAAACTAAATATACTCTTACCATGTGGTCCAGGCATTGTGCTCCTTGGTATTTACCCAAGGGAGTTGGAAACTTATGTTCACACAAAAACCTGCAAGTTGTTTATAGCAGTCTTCCTCATAATTCTCAAAACGTGGAAGCGACCAAGATCTCCTTCGGTGGGTGAGTGAATAAACTGTGGCACTTCCACACAATGGGATACTGTTCAGCACTAAAAGGAAGTAAACTATCAAGGAATGAAAAGATACCGTGGAACCTTGAATGCCTATTTCTAAGTGAAAGAAGCCAATCTGGAAGGCTACATATTGTTCGATTCCCACTACGTGGCATTCTAGAAGAGACAAAACTCTGGAGGCAGTGAAAAGACCAGTAGTGCTAGAGGAGGTGGGATAGAGGGGTCAGTAGGCGGAGCACAGGGGGTTTTTAGGTAAGTCAAAATAGTCCTAGCCCTGGCTGGTGTAGCTCAGTGGACTGAGTACGGGCTGCAAACCAAAGTGTTGCAGGTTTGATTCCCAGTCAGGGCACATACCTGTGTTGCAGGCCATAGCCCCCAGCAACCGCACATTGATGTTTCTCTCTCTCTCTCTCTCTCTCTCTCTCAATCTCTCCCCCCCACCCCCGCTTCCCTCTCTAAAATAAATAAATAAATAAAATATTTTAAAAAATGGTCCTGATGAAATAATGGTGAGTGTGTATCATTATACGTTTGTCCAAATCCATAGAATGCACTGTGCCAACCAACAGTAAACTCTCATGTTAACTGTGGACTTCAGGTGACTCTGATGTGCCAATGGCGGTTCAGTAATTGTAGCAGATGTCCCATTCTGGTGGGGGTGTTGAAAATGGGGGAGGCTGCGCAGGGATGTATAGGATATCTCTGTACCATCTTCTCAGTTTTACTGTGGACCTAAAACTGGTCCAAAAAACAAACTAGTAAAAATACTTACTGTGCAAATGTGTTTCTATTAGTGCAAATGTGTCTGCACAATACATATGTTTATCTTGGCTCACCATCATCTACAAAGCAGCTCAAAACTATCTTTCTAATTGGGGGTGACTGGCGGGGGGATGGAAATAATATGAAGTCCAGAACATATTTAGTCCAGAACGTACTATCTGTGAGCAGTGCAGTGGTGAATCGCTGTGTTTCCCGGGGAGTCTGTCTTCTCCCAGTGCTGGCAGATCTTACTCCGTCTGCCTTTTCCGTCCGCAGCCCTGGGTGGGCAGCGCTGCCACCGGCCGGCCCCGGCTCCACAAATACTGTTCTAAGGCTATCTCTTTTCTGTCCAGGGATCTTTTTTGTAGCCTCAGAGGTTGTATTTCTATGTTATTTTTTAAAAAATTGTTGATGTGATATGACCACCCCAACTTTAATCTGTTTCTGTGCAGTACAACCTGTATCCATAATTGTTTCTCCATTCACCACTCCTTAAAGGCATTATTTATGACCTGAATTGTCTGTGAATAATTAATCTCATTTATTTGCTGAATTTGGTGTAGAGGTGGCCCTTCAACTCTAGGCTATGCACTTCCCATATACCCATTTACAGCAATTGCAAAGTGAGCGTTAAACTGTAGAATCTTCTAGGTAACGTAAACTTACTAGCACCTGGCTTCACTCTGTCAAGCCACACTGTGTATGTATTTCCCTTTTTTACCCACAAAACCAGGGAAATTTGCCTGACCTGGGGTGGGTACATAGTGGTGAAGGGAATCAAGACTTGCTGGAAGTCTTTCATGTGTGTGTCCATGGGCTTTATGCAAGTTATTTTATGTAATTCTCACAGTATCCTGCAAGGAAGCTGTGAGTAGTCTCATTATACAGATGAAAAGAAGTAATTTACCCCCAAGTTACATTCTAGAACCAGACTGTGCTGATTGGTTGCCCAATATCATGAATGTACTTAATGCTATGGAATTGTACATTTACTTAATGGTTAATTTTATATGTATTTTACCATAATAAAAAGAGGTTGAAATTTTTGGTGCTTGTATAATTTCATTAGTTACATTTTGAAGTCTGACACATTTATTATTGTGTATGGTGTGAGGAGCTGATCTACCTGCATCCTTTTCTAAATGACTGTTCAAATGCCCCAGTGCCATTTAGTAAAAAGACCATTTTGCTCAAATGACTTAAGTACCACTGTTATAGAATATTAGGTTTTCTTAGTAGTTGGGTCTATTTCTTGACTCTATTCATCCCAGTGGTTTTCTCATACACCGGTTTCACACTAAATTTAGGAGATTTATAGTATATTTTGGTATTTGCTTGATCAATTTTCCATCCTGATGCCTCCTTCTATTTTTGTCCTGAGTTTAACCAACAAAATTAAACACAAATATACAAAATCTATTCATTTTTGGGTGTTGCGCGTGGGTCACCGGCCAGCAGTGACCACGGAACGCTGTGCATGGCTCGCCGAAACACACGCGAGAAAAAACAACACATGCACAGAGACAAACTACTTTCTGTGGGGAAGTAGGGACGGAGACCTACTTCCCTGAAAATTCAACACATCCTACGACATGCCCGAGAAAGAGTTCGGGGTCGTTGGCAAGTTGATGCGTTGTCCACAGCGACGGCTCGTAGCCGCTGGTTCCAAGTGGTCTCCCCACGTTGGGCGCCAGCTGTTGCGCGTGGGTCACCAGCCAGCAGTGACCATGGAACGCTGTGGATGGCTCGCTGAAACACACGCGAGAAAAAACACACATGCACAGAGACAGACTAGTTTCTGTGGGGAAGTAGGGACAAAATGGCCACCCCCCCTAGTGGGGAGCGTGCTGATTTACCATCTATACCTGCTTTTATTGGGCTCATGCTACACAATAACTCAGGTAAAGTACAATACTCATTAGGGGAAGTAAGGAACTATAGAAAACAAAGAACTCTGCCCGTCTATTGAGTTGGGGGTCAAAGAGCTGTAAGACTGAGGAACAAACTAACTTCCTCTTAAGACCCTTCTCATTCAACTGAGAGCATTCTAAACAAAGAAGGTTTCACAGTAATTTACATGTTCTTTCTTAGGCCTGATCACCCTGGGGAATCCGCACTTCTCAGTACCGAGCTGCACCACCCTGTCATTGTTTTAGGTTTAGGTGGAGCAAGGGAACTAGGTAACCAAGAGATAAGGAGATTTTCTCCCGGACGCTGAGAACTCAGACTTTGTCAAAGCCGAGGAGCGAGGGTCCATCACCCCCTTTTGCTGCAGCCCCCCAAGTCCTTCTTTTGGGGGGGCCTCCCAAAGTGATCGTGCCTGGCTTAGGTCGTTCCCCCCGTGGGGAATCTTACCCGTCTTTGGCTAACTGACCAAGCTTTTTGGGGTTCAGCAGCAGAAGCAGCATGCCTGCCAGGGAGATAAGCTTTTGTCTCCTTGCTGGCTTACGGTTCCAAGGGCGTTCCCTTAGCCTTAGCTAGGCGGGGGTTTCAGCCTCTGATACCAGTCAGGGCGGTTCCCAACATTTGGGTTCTTTTCTGTCCTTGGTTTTGTACTGCAATTGCTTTTTTAAATCCCCAAATGCTCGTTTGAGGATATTTAATTCACTGTAGAGTTTTGTATTAGTTTTATTTAGTTTTGTATATGTGTGTTTTTGATGGGAAGACAGCAGAAATGGTTTAATTTGCCTCTTGTATTTTTTACAATAGTGTTATATGGATGTGGCTGTTTTTTTCTTTTCTTTGCATATAGGAGTTTTACTGTGATGTGCTCTCTTATGTCACTCTGCCCTCCCCTGTGCAGTTTGCTTAACGAGCAATTGTAAAGGGATGGGGAGGGTTCGGCGTTTCTTCTTTCTCTTTTGCGGCTGCAGGATACTCATTTTCCTTGCCACTCTTCCTTCCTTCCACGGCCTCATTGCTGAAGGGTGCCACTGCTTCTCTGTGCATCTGACCTTCCTGCTCGATGCCACGCTAGACTCCACTTTTGGTCCCGCAAATTTGCAAGCTCCTCTGCTGTCGCTAATGCTGTGACATAGCTGTACTTTTGGCACTTTATATCGGACTTCCTCCTTCTGAGGGTGACGTTGTCCGTGCTTTGTCTAAGCCCAGCACTTTGTTCTGTTCTTTTGTTATGAAGGTGGCAGCGCTGGGCGGGCACTGGGGCCTCGTCTGGCATTAGGTCATAGTGATTGGTGTCTTAGGTCAAAGGCATCGGTTATGTATGGTTTTATTTGCTCTCTTTGTGGATTTTATGATTTTTTTTATGGGGGATGGAGGGGAAGGTTGTGTAGGAGATTGGTAATCAGGAAGCTGCCATTGAAAAACAAATAAATCCAGACATTCAATTTCCATTATTTTTGATCTTGAGGTGACTTTATGATAATGACAGGGCATTGTTGAATGGGGATTGAAGGAAGAAAAGGGAGAATTTGTGGGTTATTACCGGGAAAATAATTCTTCTATAACCTCTTCTTCCTGCCGCCTATGAATCTCTACTATCTCAGGCTTGCTTACATCCAACATTGAAGTTCCAAGCATGCACAGGTGTCTTAGTGCTCAGAACCTGCTGCATCCATGTCTGTAGTGCTGCATGAGGATCCCACTCTCCTGACATGCTTTCTAAGTCCTTTCCAAGAAAGAACGGTAGGAATACGTTGTTGATATTTTTTTGTTTGTTTACAACACTGGAGAAAACCAGTCAAGCCTCAATAGAAGGTCTACTGCTTATGTATGTATTTAAAGCAGTGTTTTAAAGTCTTAAGTCTTTTTTAGTCAGCTAATTCCAGAGGACTTTTTTTTCAGATCTGCTTGCAAATGTTGTACAAGTTTTTGATTCTACAATTTTCCATACCTCTAACTCAATTAAGGCCTTTGGGTCTGTATTCTCCTCGGTATTAGCATTTTCTTAGTCACTGTGAGCATTTTCTGCTCTGGGATGATTGAATTTGGCATTTTAAGTCCTGTTAGGCAGAAAGGTGGTTTCGTGTTTGGGTCCAACATGAACTATAGAGCAGGATGGCATTTCCTGCGTTTAACAACAAACGACCAGAATCTATTTCCTAGTCAATATTTTGGGGCCACACAGGTAGTACGTGAAAACACACACACACACAAAACAAAACAAAAAAGTGTAACATAATTGATTTTAATGACTGACGCTGGAGCCAGACTAATTGATGTCCAATCACAGCTTTAGCAGTAACTACCTCTGTGACCTTGGGCAACTTATTTAACCTCTCCGTACCTCTCCGTGTCTCTCCACTGCTTCACTGCAAATAAAGGTCAGTATTACAATCATCTGATACATTGTTAGGAAGAATTAGGTGAGTTAGTATTGGTAAAGTGATGGAAATCGTGCCTGGCACATGATAGCCCCATGTAAGTGCTAGTTAAAAACATACGGTAATAAAACAATGAAGTGAAATGAGATAAAATTAAGGGTGTATGACCAGTTGGGTGGATGGTAACGGGAGAGTGAAGGCAGCCGTGAATGGTCAGAGCCTTTTTCCACCTGCAGAGCGGTTTAGTGGCATGACCTGGTAGCATCTGGGATTGACTAACATATTTAAAGTTCTCACACTTGAGAAAAAATATACAAAAAGAAATCTGTTTCAACTCAAATGTTGCAGAAAGAGAACCATGATGAGGAGGAATGACTATATCTTGGCTCATTAAAATATCACATTTTTATAATAATTTTTTGAAATATGGACATTGAATGGTTCATTTCTGAACATTTTACCAGTATAGAAACATTGTGAAAACATAATTTAAGCCTTTATAGATGAGCTGAAATACCTGAAAAACTATGGAGTTTAATGACGAGACAACCGGCTTCTCCAGGAAGACAGTGAGTCTGTTTGCATTTGAAAATGCTGCTGACCTTTCTGCCATTGGGTGACCAGAGGGATCTTCCTCTGGGTCGCAGATGATTCCCAGGGCCATGGACCATCGGGGATGTCTGTGTGCAGGTGCACTTTTGGTGGCGGAAGGTCTAGTGGATGATCAAGGGAGACCGTGTCCCAGCAAAGGTGAAGAATCACTGGTAGAGAAACTGCTCATCGGATCCTCCTCTGTAACCACTTCCTACAGTTACAATTACGTGCAAGTATTTATTTTAACAGATAATCTGGTCAACATTTTAAGATGAGCTAACCTAAAAATTACCCATTTTATATGAAAAAGAGCAGAATCAGGAAAATTAAGTATATACTAATTATCCCTAAAATGCTCTTTACTCTTTATTTGCTTTCATGTCCTCTCTATGTTACTAATATGGCATTACATTATTATTATTATTTTTAAATTTGGAAAACACCTATGTTCACTGCCATACTACCAACACTTGATTTTTAATTAATTTAAAGGGCGATGCATTTAAACATTTTTAATAAGCTATGTGTTAAGGTGGATTATATTATTTAAGGATTTCATTTCAAGGTAACAAATGGGGTATGAGATTTTGAAAAAGGGGGTCTTGGCTTAAGCGGATAGGGAACCCTTCTGCTGCACTGCATGCAGAACATTTTAATTGGGTAAAAGCTAATACTTTGCAAACTCTCCCCAGAGACCTTACCGATTTTAGGGCAGCAAAAAAGTTCCATATAGACTCTATGTTTGGGGGAGGAGTTCCAGTTCAATTTAGAGAAAAAAACAAAGGTCCATAATAAAGGAAGAAAAAAGTAGAATCTTGGTCTCATGTTCTCTCAGCCTCTGTCTCTGTGTGTCTCATCTTTCTCTCTCCATCTTTCTGAGTGTGTTCTTGTCTTTCTTTACATCTTACACAGAGCAATGCTTGCACAGAGCAGACAGATGGTAAATTTGTTAATTGATTCGCATTCTGCACAATCACCAATTCTTTTTTGTCCCATCCCACCGATAACAGAGTTCGATAGGACTAACAATGGCGAGGATAATAAGTGAATCTAAGTTTAATCCCCTTTTGTTTAAACTTATCTCCGTCTTTAATTAAGTGTCACTCATTCCATTATTGCTAATGAATCAGGGGACTGTTCCCTACATCCGTGCAGGAAGCCCTCTCTTAAAGCACCAACTGCAAATCAGAGGGGAGAGCCTAGTCCAGCTTCCCATTGTTCCCTTGCGGGTGCTTTACCTAATGAGCAGGGTGCCCGAATTGCAAAGACTGAATGAAGCCTTCTCCCTTCTGGGCATTCCTGTTAACTCAGGACTGCTTCCTAGCTTCCTTCACATTTTATTTGTTTTTTTTTTTTTTTGCAATTTCTTTTAAAATTATTTTTGTTTTTTTAAATTTTGTTGTATTTTTTCCATGACCATTTATCCATCCATACCCTCTTCCATCTTCACCACCCCTCCCCCTCACAGTCTCCTCACTGTTGTCTGTGTGCATGAGTTCTTTTTCTTTTTTGCTAGATCCCTCCACCCACCCCCGATTGGCACCCCCCGCCCCCCAACCCCGAGCAGTCAGTCTGCTCTCTACCTACGGGTCTGTCTCTATTTTGCTGTTAGTTTAGTTTGTTCCTTACATTCCCACATACGAGTGAAATCACATGGTATTTGTCTTTCTCTGATGGGCTTATTTCACTTAGCATAATGTTCTCCAGGTCCATCCATGCTGTTGCAAATGGTAAAATTTTCTTCTTTTTTATGGTCAAGTAGTTATTCCACGGTCTAAATGTACCATAGCTATTTTGTCCACCCCTCTACTGATAATCCAAATGTGCTAGGGGTTACATACCTTAGAAGAGTGGATCACAGAGAGGCTCGGGAGGGCTGGTGCCTGGGGGAAGGAGGCAGGGGAGAGGGCCAAGTCAGGAGGAAGCTTTTAAAAAGCATCCCTGTGTCAGCCCTCCCATCCCCACTCTCTTGAGATCTGGGTCAGTAAGACTGAGCCTGGGTCTGAGAGTGTGCACTTTGAGAAGCCCCCCCTGGGGCATTTCTGTGCCACTGTGGACCTCCATCCCAACACACGCACATGCACACGCACATCCTGCACACACACACACACAGTGAGGACCTCTGCAGGAGCAACTTATACACCAGCACAAGTACCCTTTTTCTTGATAGGACCTTTCTTTTTAAATAAAAAGGTAACTTTTTATTCCTTTGAATTGTTTGGAACTTCACCATTTAAAACTACTTTAAGTAAACAGAGAGCTTTGGGGTCATAATGCAAAATATTAATTGTTAGTGTTTCATGTAGTGAGACCTTCTGTGGGCCAGACGCCATGCGGGGTGGGGAGCGCACGGAGGCAGAGGTCAGCTTCCTGCCTTGCAGAGACTCTCGGGCCAGGGGCGCAGAGACCCCTGTATGCTGCAGAACCCAGGCACTGAATGCTGAATTAAACAGAAGTCTCGGCATGTGTTTGTCTCATGTGTTGCTTAACTGAGACTTCCAAGTGGCATTTTCAGTTCCCTCCAGAAGAATCTACATATATTTTAGGAAAACACTATCAGTCAAGTCATACCCCCTAAAGCGTAGTGTCAGTGCGGAGCGTAGAGGGAGCTCTTAGGATGCTAGTTCTGTCCCATCGCTCCAAGCGTCCCTGTAGATACGAAGGTTTAGTCACACCACTGATAAGAATGCCTTTCTGGGGATATACAATTCCTGGTAGACTCCAAATGTAACACTTTTTTCCCCTAGGGCTCAGAGACACTAAAATACAGGGTAAAAACCACAGAGATGATGTTTTCTGATTATATGTGTACTGAATAAAATAGTCGCTTATTTGGGTCCATTGTGATTGTTAATATATATTTTCACTTTAGAAACACTAAATGCTTACCTTTTTCTGTAATTGGTGGACTCATAAACCATTAAGTCAGGTAAAACAATAACTAGGATGGCTTTTAAAAGGAAGTCACCTGCAAAAGATTATTCAGAGATGAAAATCTAAAATCTAAAAGTGGACATTTTTTGAGGACAGTTTTTTAATTCATCTTGATTATTTGTTTTGTTAGAAACAAACATGATATACATGGGAAATCTGTGCAAAGAATGAAAGATGAAAAGCCATCGAAACAAACACTGTATGGAATACGGCAGCATCCCTGAGGACCACCATGGCTACTATTTCGGGGCAGTTTGGCTCAACAAGAGTGGATTACAGGGAGGGCGAGAGGGCGGTGTCAGACTGCCACATGTGATGACGTAAAGGTGAGATGGCATGCAGCAGTGGCCCCCCACCCCTTCTGTGTCTTCATGGGTCCTGATGTGTTTTCCTGCCAAGCATTTACCATAATTAAACAAAGACCCTTTTTATAGCACCATCTCCCACCATAGCCATGTCCCATTTGACAGTGCACTTAAGTTTGCTATTGTGGCAACATGCGTGCATAAGACATACACTGTTTGTCACATGAATTAATCATCAGCACCCCTGGAGGAAGGTGTAGGCAGAAAAAGTGTTGGTGGGGTGAGTCTGGAATCCGCAGGAGGGAGGTGCTGTAGGTCAGCGCCAGCGAACCGGCCAGGGCCGATGAGCTGCGACCATGGCAGACCGGACATGCACTCTTCTTATGATGGGCTTGCATCGGAGATGTTGCTTATGTCCCTGTGTCAGAGTTCCAGGGGTTTCAGTGCATAATTTCAATTAAAAATATTTTGCATGCTACTTTTTCTTGGCCTAATGGTTTAAACCACTTTGACTATGTTAATAACCACAAGCATAATCAAGGAAGGCTGGAGTGTGCCTGTGAAAAAGGCCTTGGCATTTGAAGTCTTCCTCAGCCAGCGGGGCCTGCTTTTTACCACCATGCCTGGGTAGGCCAGTGTGCAGAGAGTGGCAGAGTCAGACTGTTGTTTGAGCTCGTGCAATGGAAGGAAGCAGACAGGCCACATGGTTCAGTAGTCACAGGGTTCTGGACCAAAATATCGGCTAGATAAAACACAGTCAGACTTGTTCCACGGGCTGCGTCTGGGTCCGGTAGCTCTATACAGTGCACACCTGAAGTGTCATTTTGACAGACAACGTGGCATACGTTTGGAATAAGTTGTCCCACTCTCAATCCGTCATTGATTTCCCCAGTGACTTGGGAAAGTGACATCTCTCTGGCTATCAGTTTCAACGCCTGTGCAATGGGGATGTTAGGAAATCTTAAGGGATGCAGAAGTGCTATATACCTAAACCAGTGACGTGTGGAAGCAAACAGCATCATCTTTTAATGCACTTCCTATAAATACACCAAGTTCTTCCCACTCTGGGGTCTTGGATTTTCTCTGGGGCCTGGGATTCTGGGTCTTTGCCCCCAGGCCACCCAGCTGTATGCGTGGTTGACTCTTTCATTCCACTCTCCACTCCAGTGTCTCTGGTAAGAGAGGGTTTCCCAGCTGCCTTTGCTAAGTTGGCAGCCACTCGATCACATGACCTTTTGTATTTTCTCCCTCCACCACCTGAAATCATCGTGATTATGTGTTTGCTTACTGTTTATTGTCTCTCTTCTCCTGGCAGTGTATATGGTGCTTGATGGAAACAAGGATCTTGTCTTTCTTCTCAACACCATATGTGGGATCCCTAGACAAGTACTGGGGCATAGGAGGCACTCTATAAATAATTTTTGAATGAATGCATAAATGAACCTAATTGAGATTTTTATCTTAATAACCACTTTGAATTTTTTACATATTTCGAATTATAGTATTATTCTTTCCTTTCCAGTTTCAGAAAAAATGCTACAGATCATATGCCCAATTTAGAGTGCTTTGGACAAGAATAGTAAACAGGCCTCATCTCTGTCTGCGATGTTCCCTCAGTTTCAGCAGAAAAGATACAGCCAAGAAGATAAAGGAGAAGAAACAAAAGGAAAAAAAATCCATGTGTACTTAATATTTACCAGTGTAGTAAATGTTCCCAACAGAAAAAGAAAAGGCAAAGTTGGTTTAATTGGATCCATCTCTTTGAGTTCCCTTTCCCTGTTTTTCTCCGAAGAAAAAAGTGGGAGAAGGGACCTAGCCAAATGATGATTTAAATTTAGTCAAATATTTCTGAGGGTGCCAAGCCAAGAGGTGGCTGAAGTTTATTTCTCTTTCTTCACCGAGGTGAATTTCCAGCTCAGACACATGAACTGGAATGGTAGAGCAATCAGTTCTAAAGAAAAAAAATACATTTGGTGTCTGCCTCTGTTAGCTGGGAAAATAATTGAAAGCATGAGAGTTTTGTAGTTTCTTGAAAACTTCAAAAGTGTACATAATCACGGAAAGGAGAATGCCGTCTGTTTGCTGTTAGAGTCGTGTTCTCTTTTCCTGCTCATACTCTCCATAGAGTCAGCGAACTTAGCTTTTTATAAAAAAATTAATGATTATTTATGCTGGGTTTAGATTAGTGACAGATTTATTCATTTCTCCCCTTTCCATTAGGAGTGGCAGAATGGCATTAGATAATAGATTAAAACCATTTGGCAATTAATCACAGTCACTCACCCTTAGAAATTGCTCATTGGCCAAAATAATGAGCAGAAACACTAGTCAGAAAGGAGAAAATCCATCTTCTGTATATCTAATAACGTGTTGGCAGGTGCGTGATGTTTGGTAACCATTACTTTTGTTCTACAGCAGTGAAGGGGCACATTGTCAAAGGGGATTGATAGGCCATTTGTTCTCAGCACCCATCTGCCGCAGCATCAGTGGAAGCCCTGGTGCTCAGTGGGAGAGGCATGGAGTGGACAACACAGAACATCGGAACTTGAACCTCAGACCCTGGAAGTGCGCAGGTTTGCCCACAGTAACACAGTTACTTTGTGACAGACTTGGGCCCGAACCCAGTTCTCCTGACCGGTGGCCAGCATCCTGGGTGTTCAGCATCATTCTTTGCTAGAATAGATTCAGCTCCTATTAACCCATCTGTAGCTTCACACGCAAATTCCACAAAGGTGTATTTAGGGCAGACTATGTTTGAGGCCAGGGGTGTTACACTCATTTTCACCGGGGGCCACATCAGCCTCGCGGTTGCCTTCAAAGGGCCGAATGTAATTTCAGCTCCTTGACAGTTAAGGAGTAGTTTCATTTACACAGTCCTAAAATTATTTCTGTGCTGAGATTTGTTTGCTGCTTCTCCAAGGACTGTAAGCGCAGGGAGGGCAAGGCTCGAGTCTGTTGTGTTTACTACCGTCTTCCTGGTGTCCGGGACAAGGCTCGGGGCTCAGGAGGGGCTCTGTATCCAGGTAATGAATGAAAAGATGGTTTGTATCAGAGAGCGCAGTGCATTTGGAGGTCTGGGAGGTAGTCTCACCATTGGTGACAACTATCTCCTAATAAGTAGGGCTCGAACTTGGTCCTGAAAGAAACAGCAGAAAACAAGGGATGACAAAAAATAGTGTTAAAAGTTGGAACAGTGTTTGAGTTGACCAACAGATGCAAAGGCAAAGATGCGATCGGTGGGTGGAGGAGAGGCCAGAGGGCATGGCTTATGGGTGGTCTGCGTCTAGTGCAGGCGGTGGTTGCCTGACATTGCGGGCGTCAGGCAAGAACAGAGAGCGAACGGCCTTGCATCGCAGGGTGAAGAGGGAGCCGCCTGGAGGGCTGGAGCGGGGGAGCACGGCATTACACGGGGCCGTGTCTCTGAAACTTCAGTCCTTAGCGGATGCTTTTGCGGTTTTTTTCTCCTGTGTTTGAATGCCAGTTTTACTCCATATTACTTCACGTTTTTCTTCAAATGACTTTTCTATTTAAATGGTCTATTTTAATTCTTTTTTTAAATGATATTTTATTGATTATGCTATTACAGTTGTCTTGGTTTCCCCCCTTTGCTCCCCTCCACCCAGCACCCCCCACTCCCTCAGGCAACTCCCTACCATTGTTCATGTCCATGGGTCATGCGTGTAAGTTCTTTGGCTACTCCTAAATGATCTGTTTTATAAGGAAATTACATACTTGCTGTACATGAGAAACAAATACCACTTGTCAATAGTTGAAATAAATGTAAAAAAAATAAATACAAGGAAAAAAATGTCAAATTCTAGGTCGATGCTATTTTCTGCCCAAGTTTCCAAGTCTGAGGTCTGCTTGCTCTCTGTTATAAACACAGATAAACAAGCATTAAAAAAGCAATAAAGATTCTTAGCAAAGCAAATCTCCTTCATGGAACCATAGCAATGGAAAGAAAATTAAAAAGGGACTACATTTCTCACTGTATGATTAGATATTATTTGGTTCCATATTGGGATGCCACATAACATCCTCTCCTCTTCTATCAATCAGCATTACTCGCCCCCAGTAGGTAACAGCAGTATGAAGCAGGGACCTGCAAACTTTTTCTGTAATTATTTTAAGCTTTGCAGACCATAAAGACTCAGTCCCAAATATTTAACTCTGTTGCTGTAGCATCAAAGTCAAACATAACCAAATAAGTGTGGCTGTGTCCCCATGAAACTTCATTTCTGAAAATAGGCAGGAGATTTGTCCTATAGGATGTAATTTAGGGGTGTTGAACTCATTTTCATGGTGGGGGCAGGGCATATCAGCCTCGTGGTTGCCTTGAAAGGGCCGAATGTAATTTTAGGACTGTATACATGTAACTACCCCTGAACTAGGGGCAAGGGGCTCAGTGCTGCTGCTGGGTAGAAACGAGGTGCAGGGCCAGATAAAACAAGGTAGAGAGCTGGATTTGGCCAGAGGACCTTGTGTGTGCCACCTGTGATGTAATTTGCTGGCCCTTGACGTCTGTCAGTGGTTCACAAGTTTCTACCGTGATAAGGACTCGTGCTATGCATCGAACTGCTTACCCCCTAAAAAAATGCACTGAAGTCTCAGTGTCCAGTGGCTCAGAATATGACCTTATTTGGAAATAGGGTCTTTACAGATGTAATCAGGTTAAGATAAGGTCATTAGGAGGGGGCCCTTAATAGGACTGGTGTCTTCATAGGAAGGGGAATTTGGATACAGAGGCACACACACGCCCCGAGGGAAGATGATGGGAAGACACAGGGAGAAGACGATCATCTAAGAGCCAAGGAATGCCTGTGACTACCAGGGGCCGGGAGGGAGGGCTGGACAGACCTTTCTCCAGCATCTTTCTGAAGGAGCATGGCTCAGTCAACCCCTCATTTCAGACCTCTGGTCTCCAGAACTGGGAGACCGTCAAGTCTTGGGGTGAACTCCCCAGTTTGTGATTCTTTATTACAGCCGCCCTAGGAAACAGACACAACCTGTGTGTGCGCTTAATGTAAATTTGGAGGCCCCACCTAAGACCCAATAAACAAGAATATGTATGTATGGGGAGCTGGGGCATGCTTTACAATGAAACATGTTGTAGGTGCCACAGTTGATTCTAAGCCCATAGTCCCTTTGGAAACAACCTGTCTTTACGGTAGAGGAGAGTCGGGGAAGGTTGGGCTCAGGGAAGCAGCTACGGCGACAGGATTGGATTAAGAGTTGACAGAATAGAGAAGGAGAGGCCTTGGTATGATCCTAAGAGACACTCAGTAAACGTTTGGGGAATTGGGGTTAGAGGTGAAGCAGGGGTATATATTCACCCCAGGGGAAACCCATTGCAGGCGATGAAGTGTAGGCATGAGGTCTGGCTTTGGGACAGATACTCTGAGATTATGCTCATGTTTAACATGAGTTCAGTGAGTGCTCAAAGGGGAAGAGGACAGAGAGATGGCCGAGTGTGGCTTCATGCCACAGCTAGATGGCGAAGGGAGGAGGCAGAGCTAGTGAGGCAGACGGCACAGGGATGGCCTTATAGGAGGGATGTGGAATAATTATTAGAGCAAAGTTTTAAGAATGAATGTACTATTCACGTCAATTTTAAAGAGAGGTCGAAGGAGGGGGATAGAAGGAAGCACCTAGATTTGGGACTCATGACTCCTTGCCAGCTTTGAGAAGCTACTTTTAGAGCATGTGGGGCAAGGTCAGATTTGCAAACAGTGAAAGTTTTCTTGTAAAGGGAAAGGGGGAATATAAGGAAGAATATCACCAAATAAGCATTTTTTTCTAACACGGGAGATCTGAGCCTGCTTAAAGGTACAGAGGAAGAAACAAAAGATACTAAGACACTGACCTGGCTAAGCACCTTCAGAGAGATGCAGTCCTGTCAAGGCTCTGATCAGAAGTGGGGTGCCCTTCCCCCGGGAGGGGTGCTGGGGTTCTCAATGTTGTTCTTCTGTTCCCAGTTTCTGTTTTCTCATGTAGATTAGCAGCCCTTACTCCCTCCCTCCCTCCCTCCCTCCCTCCCTTCCTTCCTTCCTTCCTTCCTCCCTCCCTCCCTCCCTCCCTCCCTCCCTCCCTCCCTCTCTCCCTTCCTCCCTTCCTCTCAGTAAGGTCTGTTTATTAACAAATACTGTTCTAATAGTTGAGAGTCTGCCATTTCTTTAGAAAATCTTCTAATTTTGACTTTTATAGTCAAGGTAATAATAAGACAGGTTTGCATTTGTCGAAAACATCTAAAGGCTCTGATGTACTTATAAATTAAAATTTAGTGAAAATATTATTCGTATTGGTTGATCTATGCTCTATCAGTTTGTCTTTCTATATACCTATCTAATACATATTTCATGTATTTCTAAAAAATGATTTCAGGTGGTTGTTATATAATGATTAGAAATTGTGAGTAAATAGGTAGGAACAAATATATGACTCAGAATAGCCTAAAAATGAAAAGTAGAGAATGACAGATTAGTGACTTTGGTCATGAAAATGCACAGCAAGAGATTCCAGGATAAAACTCATTTTTGACTGAGGGGAGAACACCTTGAAGGCTCCGCTCTGGGCCAGGTGGATGAGAGCATCTGATTTTACCGGCTGAGGACAAGACAGACCAGCTGAAGCGTAGACCAGAAGAGATGAAGCATACAGTGCAAGCCCTTGTGCTTGATCCTGACCTTGATGACTGGCCCCAGGCTTAGAATACATGGCTGTGCAAGGAAAAGGTCTTTGGCCCACTTTTTCAGCATCTGTTCCAATTATTGACACACAACAAAGATGGCAGAGGATACAAAGAGCTTGAACACTGATAATACACCAGTGGCCCGCTGGGGAGCATGTGGAATTTAATGCCACTTGGGGGCAATAAAAATGATATGTCCCACCATCTTAAAGGTTGGGGACTTCTAATAGAATAAGCATTTGATTAATGAAACAACACGTGCTATAAAGAACAAAGGGTCATAAAAAAGCTGGTTTTTAACAGCCTAAGTACCTTTTGCAGCTTGAAGTCTTTTATCACCTTGTAAATCACCCCTGGGGAGAGAAATAACCAAAGTGAGACAAGGCAGATTTCCATGACCAGCCTGTCCGTTTGGGGCCTTGGCTCTAGTCCCTCATACTATCTTGCTAACACTCGGTGGTACCTTGCTTTTATCATGGGGAAGGGGCGGTGGTGTCATTATGGTGCTGCTTTTAGTAAATGTCTGAGAACTAAGATGCCTCACGAGGCACCTTCCTTTCCCTTGATGTCTCTATTCTGCAGCCAAACATGCCCACGTGGGTAGAAATAAACAACCATGGGTATCAGCCAGCGAGGCCCCCCACATCTATTGGCTTCTAATGACAAACATTAATTTCTCCCAGGTTGGTGTGTGACGTGGCTGCAGAGGACTTCAGCTTTGTTCCGTATGCTTTTTTTATTTCCGGGGCTTAGATGGAAGCGCAGCGCAAAGGAGAGGAGCACGGGAAGGTGAGTCTCACCACTCACACACTTGGAGCCTCTGGGTAGACAGGGTATACTTTAAATCTGCTCACGTGCCATTGGCCAGAGCAAGTCACGTGGCTAAGCTCCGAGTCAGTGGAGGGAGGAGGTGTGTTTGCGCACAGCAAATCCTGGCCGGGATGAAGAGGTAAGGATGAACTGGGGTTGAATCATCCCATTCATTACACTGTGGATTAGTTAGGTAGGTTGGTCACACCGGCACCGAACTCGAGAGCCTGAATCCTGATTGATGATCTCCGAGATCAAAGTGGCTGTTCTGAGGAGGCAGATGCTCTGTATGTGGATATCTCCCTAAAGTGTCAGGAAACGACCCTGACTTTTAGAACTTTGACTCAGATTTACACGTTTGGCCTCAACAAATCCTTGCAGAATAGTGATTGACACTAGGAACTATGCTAAACAGGTTATTCACATGATTTCCTGTAGTTCTCTCAACGGTCATGCAAAGTGGTTGTTATTATCTCTGTTTTCGGTGTGAAGGACTGAAGCTTAGGGGACAAGTTGCACAAAAGGCCATCATGCTGGGGAATGCAGGGCTGGGATTTGAACCAGTGTCTGACTGACTGCCAATTACTACGCCATGTTGGGAGAAGGTCTCAGGCTTAAGTAAAGTAAAACTCAAAATAAATTAGTACGTTTTTGTCTCATGTTCCTATCTTATGTTTGAGCAATTCCACTTCAAGGGATTTATCTTAAAGAAAATACATTTGGTATAAAAAATATTCAAAGCGGGCACCTTGATCTAAACTATGAACCCTGAGTGGTAACGGTATGTGAGTGCAGGTTCATGGACCAGCGTGAACGCGCCACCGTGGGCGGGCGGGTGGGTGACAGCAGGGGCGGCTGTGCACGTGTGGGGTCTCGGAGTGACAGGGACTCTGTGCTTGCCACTCAGTTTTGCTGTGGACAGAAAGGTGCTATAAAAGATAGTGTTTATTAATTTTAAAAAGTGGGAGAATGCCATTGTCCACAGAAGAAAAAGGTATTTGCATAAGGATGCTCATGGAAATACCATTTGTAATGGAAAAATAATGGAAATAATCTGAAGAATTAAGCCTAAGGTATTTGTTAAGTCATTTGATACTTATGTAGGCAGCCATACAATCGCTATTTAGAAGAATATTTAATGACATTGAAAGTGTCACAGTGAGAGGAGACTATAAAACCATACGCACAGTATGACCTCAAATTTGTAGAAAGAATACTCAAATATGAACAGTGAATAATTTTCAGTAATATAGCTTTAGGTGACTCACCTTCACACACCCACCAAATTTTTCAAAGGAACAATTTTTTTTTTGTAGGCACTGCCCCCTCTCACCAGTCCACACTCCCCCCAAGAGGCCTTGCAGCCAGACTCAAGCTGGGAAGACTCGCTTTCCCCGATCATGGCCCCGTGGGTGCCACAGGGCAAGCGGGCCTTCAGCACCACTGCCTTCTCTGGGGCCCCGTTTGGGGTCCAGAGGTCATAAGTGAGGAAGAGGCAAATGGTCTTTCTGGAATTACCCTTGTGCTAGAATGGTGACTGCACTGCGCTTTCTTCATGGATTAGACATACCTTATTACTGTCACTTTTTAACTGACGTAAAGCACGCACAGCGTAAACCTGCTCTCCTCACCATTTCCAAGTGTACAGTTCCGTGGTACTAAGTTTGCCCATTCACGCTGTTGTGCAGCCATCAGCAGACACGCTTCATCTTAAAGCTCACTGTTTACACTGCTTGTAGAAGTGACGCACATTCCTTGTAGCAAATTTAGAAAACGCATTTTGATGATAAAAATAATTGATCGTCCCATCTCTTAGACATATAATTTTAAAATTTGAATGTATGTCCTGTGTGTATAGACCTGTACATGGACATAGCTATACATACACATACACATCTATGTATGCACATGCACACGCATGATGCTGTGCGGAGATTGATTACAGTGAATGGGTGTTCGTACAGCATCTTCCACCCTCTGGCCCCCTGTTTTGGATGAAAGCCCAGCCAAGGCAACAGAAATGTAATTACACATTAGGATACTATGGAACTCAGTATAACACAATTGCTTTTGGTTTTAAATTGAAAAACATTGGTTTTGGGATTAGGTAGGTAGTGTGTATATCAAAACATGATAACAAAAAGTAATTAAAGTAACACAAAACAACAAATACAACCACAAAATCCAGAGTACTACACCTCATTTATGTTTGTGGGAAAAGGGAATATCTTTCTCAGAAGTAAGTTCTTCTCCCACCCCCCCCCCCCATTCCCTCCCTCTTCTAGAAGTGAGCTCTTCTTAAGGCAGAATGGACAAGGAACAAGAACTATGACTATTGACTATCTGTCAATGTTAAACATTTCTCCAGCAGGAAAACAGAGCCCCAGGCTCTGTAACAATAACTGTGCTTATGAGAGTTAACATTTATTGAGTGTGTACTATGTACATCAAGCCTTTTCCTGCCCAAAGCATGTTTTAGGGCCATTTTACAACAACTAACTTCTGCATTTTTGTGATCTATTACGTTCAAGTTGCTTGGAAATGTTAGATTGTTCTACATCTGGTTTTTCTTTTTCTATTAAAATAGGACTTTATAGCTTAATCTGTTGGGCTTATTTTTAAAAACCCATGACCTATTGGATGATCGTAAAGTCATCTAGTCTTTATTATTATAATTTTTTTCTTGTGTAGAACAGTAATGCTGAGTTTATTTTTACCCTGGGATTCAAATTACTTTCCACGAGCAATTTAGGGCACCGTTAGAGGGAAACAAGAATATAACTTAGAGGAAGTAGATAATAACTGATCTCCAGAATGCTTGCTAATAGCTATTAACTTTTTAATGCAATGCTAAAAGCTTCACCAAACTAATAAGCCACTGAATTTATGTAAATATTCTAGGGACTGATCCATTACAAGTCTTGAAGATGCAAAACTATCATTTTATTTAAACCTTTAAAGTTTTGGGGAAAATGTCATCCTATTATTCAAATAGTATAACTCTAGACTCATAAAGTACAAATAGAAGAGAACCGATGAATTTGACAGAGATTTTAGAATGGAATTCTGACAGACACATTTTATATTAATCAAAGTAGGAGCCATCAGATCCAAACGGATAATGCAATTTTGTTGGCTCTTTGCAAAAACATTGAATAAAGATCAGAAAATTACCAATTAAGGAATCATAAAAATTGAGAACAAGAATTGTCCTTAATTTACAGAGGAGACACCAGAGGCTCGGAGAGATGAAGTGCTTCGCTGAAAGTCACACAGCGGATATTGTTCCATTGACTTTCTCACCTTAGCATATTGCCTTCTGATATTTGCAAAGAAGTCATTTGAAGGAGAAATTTTAAACTTTTGTGGAAGCTCACTACTTTCCAATACCCACCATTACTGAAAAATGCCTTTATATGGAGAATCTACATTACCTTTCATGGAAATGAAACTGGGGATTTTACTGTTTCATTAAGGAGTTCATTGCATCATGTGCTCACCTTGCATAGGTAAGCCCTCTACAAGTAAGTGAGGGGGTTTGGGGTAGGGCGGAGTATGAAGAACAAGCATTATTCTCAAGGGAAAGGGAGAGGATCTGTTGCTGTAATCTAAAGTAAAGTGGATAGTAACTGTATTCCCATCGTGAAGAATGGCATAGAAAGAAAATAGCTTCATCTGCTGACGGATACTGGCTCTTCCCTAATCCATATGGTCCCGATTCTAACTGATCGTGTACCACATAATCAATGTGCGATCTCATTAGCCACCTCACTTTTCAAACTTAGAAGGAAAGTGAAAGTCACGACTTCAGCTCTCATCACATTTCTCCTCATTCTTCTTGTCTTCGAGAATGAAAAAGTGTGTGGCTTCAGAAAAAGAAATGTCCAAGGCCAGGAGTTGAAAACCACTGACTACTTTTCAGCTATCAGGTTTCATCTGCCCAACAGAGAACACGTGAGTGATATGGACACAACTCATACAGAATGCCCTCTTTCTTTCCTGTTACGTAAACGTTCCAAAAAGGGAAACCACATTAAAAATGGAACCCGGCGAAGATGCATCATTATGAATTACGATTTGGTGGCGAAGTCACTGCGGGAGAAAGAGAACCTGTCTCTTTTACCTTGATGGCACTCGCGATAAACCACGGGAGGATGCGGCACCGGCCTCCTTGATGGATTGAGCTCTAGAAAAGCCATGAATGTGAAATTATCTAGCACATGATAACTCTGCTGTAATAAATAAAAATCCAATAGTCAGAAGCAGTTAGGAACTGCAGGAAGTAAACTTTGCCTGAAACCCTGCCTCTCCAACTTGGGGCAGGGTTGGAGCTGAGCACTGCATAATTAGGTTCTAGAGTTCATGATTAGCACCACAAAACCCTTGCCTGGAAATGAAAAGTCATGGACCATGCACAGTTCGCCTTTTAAATATATGTCCAAAGGATTCATCCAGACACATGGAGAGTTGGTTCAAAATTTGTTGTTATTTTCAAATTAACACGGAGGTCCGGTCTTCCAATTGACAGTCTGAGAGGCTGTTATACATAATAGGCACAAGGTGAGTCTTTTAGACATGCTTTCAATATGCTTCTGTAAAGCCCACGTTGACCTCCCGACAAAAATGAATATCATATTTTAAAATAATTGGCACAATACTAGATAACATCAGAAAACCCTAATACCCTCCTTCATAAATGATCTTATTGGCAAATATATATTAAACCACCCCAAGATTAGCCATTTGATATTTTTTATGACAACAAATGGAGAATTTAAATTCATTTTTACTAATTTTGGGACAAACTCCAGGATTCAGAAGCTTATTCATAATGTGTTCTCATTGTTGAGAATGTAACTCTCTTGGACACTGAGTGGAATAGCAGTTAATTCAAGTGATCCTCCGCTTGTTAAAAAAGGACCTCCTGTGCTCAGGGGGTTGTCGACTGGACAGATCCATTCCAATTTGCCTCACACTTACCTGTGGCTTCCCGGAGGTCGAGTCAGCAAGAGTGGCTAAGCCTGCAGGTAAAGCACACCGGACGGGAGAAAAGGGTCATAAACGTGCAGGAAGTAAGTTGAAGAAATAAAGCACTGGTATGATTTTAAAGAAAAACTTTATGTTCATTTAAAATCTTGCTCTGAATCATTAGAGACAATATCGTTACAAAAAAGGGAAGTGCTATTTTTAATAGCACTTATCAAGCTATTTTCATAGCTTGATTTTCATAGCTTGATAAATCTCAAATACCCTTCTTAGGAGTCTCTTTTACTCCCTCCTCATTTTCCATTGCCTTCATCTGTGGTGATAAACTACAGCAGGAGTGAACATACTTAGGCATTTATTTCCATCCCTTCTCCTCTGCACCCCTGCTGAATCTGAGTCTGTGGATAAGACAGGGTGGAACATATAAGGAAGTTGGTCTTTTTATGGTTTTATTTCTAAATATCTGTGGTGCTAGGGAACCACGCGGAGGACTCCAGGAAGCAAAGAGAAAGAGGGGATTCCTTCCGCCCCATCGCCAAGACGAGAAAAGTCTCATTGGATTGGGTAGAGTGGGCTACCACTGGAACGAGAGAGAAGGCTTATATTTTGTCTCCCCACATAGCTCTGAGCTCTCTGCAAAACCTAAGAAGGTTCTGTGGGTATTTGAAGAGCAGAGAGGACCTACCTGCGGGGAGGGCCATGAAGAGGTGGCGTAAAGGGTACGGCTGCAGAGTGAGTCTGGGCAGAGAGAGCCATCCACAGATTGGGAAAGTTTCCTGTGGTTTCGGTGGCACAGAAATGTAAGAGCAGGCCCTGTGTCTCCATCTATGGCACACAAGTACTCAAGGGGCCCATGAACCAGCAGGAGAAACATGGGCAGAAATGTGTGACCCCTGGTGACAAGCACACGGGGGTGGGGGTCGAGTTCCCCAACGTGATGCCACATGACTCATCCGACGCTGGGCTGGACAGATGATATCCAGGACCACATGGTTCCCCCACACCAAGGCTCCCTGGAACTTAGAAGCCATTTCTAGAAAAGCGAGGGAAGTAAATTGACTGATGTTAATTTTTCCCTAATCCAGTGGAATTAGACGCTCAGAAAAAAAGTTTAAAAATGACAAAGAACTTCCGCATTCGTTTGTAGACTGAGTGTATGTCTACTACATTTTTCTGACTTTAAATAAAAAGCTTAATTCCTGAAGGGTCTGTCAGGACACATGCCTGATTCCCTGTGTGGGAGGCTGCAAGGGACGTTGGAAAGAGGTTAGATGCCGGAGGCAGAAAAGAATATCTAGTCCCTCTTGTGGGACTTCACTCTTGGCCTCAGTTTTCTTATGCACACAATTAGGGCCTTGGGTGGGGTGATCTCCGAGGACCCTTCCAGCTCTGATAATGTGGTTCTATGTGTCTAGACCGTCCTATTAGCCTGATTGTTGGTTAGTGCTACCAGATTCGATGTTGTCTCGGAGCTTGGTGCTTACATCGTCAATGAATATTAAATCCTGTCACTTCCCCTGCTCCCTGTCATTTTCTAATGATCGCTTTCAAATTCAAAGGTGTGATCCCTAAGATCTACTTCACGTGAAGGGCCATTATTTGCTCTTTTCTCTAAGTTCCAAGTGCAAGTCCTGTTCTGGAAGAGCCACACGAAGGGCTGATTTGTCAGCGTATTTGTTTCCAGGGCTCCTCCTCTGCAGTTCTCTCTGCTCTGAACGGGAGTGGCGGGTGAGGGCTTGGCTGCTGGCTGGGGAGGTCTGCTTTCTCACGGGTGGTGCACGAAGAGAAGATTAATCATGGACTCAGTGTGCTTCTTGGGAGAATTCCTGGCCAGGCTGAGACAGCAATCCCTTTGAGATGAACCCAGCTCTCCTTCTGTTACTGGGCTGCTTGTTCTGGTACCCCGGCCAGTGGGCCAGTAGTGTACCCTGTCAACAGGAGCTATGCAATAGCAGAAACCTCTCTATCTCCTGTGAGTTCACAGAGACACAGGGAAATGCCGAGTCATCCTAGAATCTGAGCATCTCTGTAAACCTGTTTGCAGGTGCTGTTGCACAGATAGTATATCAACAAGGGGTGCGTGATTTTCACTTTGGCTTTGAATCCAGCTGTTTTCCCTCAGGCTGCCTCTGTTTGTGTATCTGAACTTTCCCTGTTAGAAGGCTTCCATTGACTACTCCCCAAGCAGACATCGTTTTAAGTAGGCTGCACCTTTAAATAACTAGCTGACAGGGGGGCAGTTTTTTTTAATGCTTGTCCCACTATCCAATCACTTCTTCTCTCACCATTCCCCTTAAGCCTGCATCTGCCACTTGGTTCTGAAGGGAAAGGACTTCTTGTGAGCCTCTTTACCACCCTATTCATAGCTTAGTTTTGGTCTTTTCCCCATGTGCATGGTTCTTTTCCCTCTGCCGGAATTAGAGTGAATATGGGCTCTCAGAGAGAGTGTTTTGGTTTGGCTCTTCTTTTACTCAAAATTCCTCAGCTCGGAGCCTCAGCTAATTTTCCTCCAGGTGTGGTCTGCAGATCACCTGCATTGTAATAAACCCCAGGTGGCTGCTACCTACAAATTTGGAGGATCGCACTCCAGATTTTGTGATTCAAAATCTCTAGCAGGAGTCCCTAGAACCTGCGCTTTTAACAAACACCCTGATGCTTCTTTTGCACATTAAAGTTTAAGTGGCACCACCTACTCATCCCTTTCTACTCTGCAATTTCCCTGCTGGGAGCTGCCCCGGCTTACTCCTGCTTCTCCTTGCTGGAGAGCCTTTTATTTTTCATATACCTCGCTTCAGTAGGCTGTGTCAGTAAGGAAGCACGGAAGCATGTAGTTGTAACTTTATCTTATGCACCCAACCACGACCATGAACTTGACATATGAGAGCATGCAGTTTCTTCCAATTCTCATCAAAGCCCATGCATATGCTTCCATCCAAGAGTACCCCGTGCAACCACAACCTGCCTGTGCCTTTTCACTTGTTGCTTGCTAACAACTAACAGCCCACATGAGGAAATGATTGTCAACAAGTATAGGGAGTTCCACACACTTGAACCTTTTTTTGGGGGGGGCTGTTCAGTAGTCCAGGGCAGTCTGCCTGCTACAGTTACCTGCTAAATGTTGCCTGCCGATATGTTCTGGGTCACTCCATCTTATTCTGTTCCCTCTTAGCAGTTCTCAGTGACTCCACGAGACCTGAGCTGCTCTCAGTAAATGCCAATGCTGTTGTTTGTAATTGCCACCTCAGCTCCCCGTATGGCAGTTACCTCAGTTTCCTGCTGTTGTTTGTCCTTCACACGTGTCCCAGCCAGAGAGGCAGCCCTGGTTCTGAGCCGGCAGATTTAGAATTCTGCAACATTGGGAACAGCCCTTAGATACCGCCAAGCCCAGGGCACCGTATGGGCCGTCGGTAAATCCCTGCCTCAGAACATTTTCAAAAGCACACACTAACATATGTAACATTATAAAAGAAACGAATTGCGTTCTATATAATTACCCTAACACTTTAAAGAACGTTGTGATACAGCGATGTGTGCACGCCTTTCCTAAGGCATTGAATAATGAAAAACTTGAGAGTTTGATGGTTGCTGTAGATTTGAAGAGCTGGTGATCACAGATGTTTTGAGATATCTGTAATAACAGTGCTATAATGTGAAAATATCTATATATCGGCACAAAATCCTAAGTGTTGCTAATACTACTGTTGTTTACCATGTATGCTCATCATTGGAGGAAGTGCTATACATTTTAGTGATTTCAGAGAAAATAAAGATGCCTTTCCCCATTTATGTTCATGGTTCCCCAAATGAATTCTAAGAACCCCTGATCTAAGTCAATATCCCAAGTTTCCTAGGAAATAAAGATCTTGAGATGTAAAATGAACTAGCAAGATCACACAGTTCAAGGTTGGCCATATGGGATTCAATCTTGGATCCCCTAGATTCATTTCTCTTTTTCTGTGCTCTAGTGCTTCTGTTTGCTGAACTCCAGGATGGCTTTTATTGGTGATTCTGCTTCATGATCCTCCCATAGTTCTGCTTTCTTTGTGTTACCTTTGATTCCAGCAATTTCATACAATTTTCCTTCTCGGAGGTGCTTTAATTTTCTCTGTATATTAGTGCCGTGTGAATGCCGTGCCGAGAAATTTCCTTCCCTAGGACATAATGGCAAATGGCCTAATATTTTTCATTGTTATTAATCAAAGCACATTCTCTCATTTATGTAAAGGGAGTTAAACAGAATTGTAAGCACTTGTGGGTGTGAAGAGTGTTTTTCTTTTGAACAGTGTGGGTTCAGAGTTCACTAGATTGTACCTTACAGTCTGAACAAGAAAGGACACTCAGAGACCAGAGGGGACGGGCCAGGTGAATAAAGCCTTCTGAGAAAAGGACTTGTCTAGTCTGAGACTAGATGAGAAGTAGCATATAATTTGCTTGATGGAAATGCTCACTGGAGAGAAGTGTGGGTTGAGATTTGAACTGGGCGAATAAGGGTGGATTGTGAGCGGACAATTTTTATCCTTGCTTCTTGGGACAGAGTTCCTTTCCTTTGATCCATGGGACTTACAATATTGACCAAGAGCCCGCTGCCTGCCTGAAAGGCTGCAAAGCATCAGCTGGGATTGCGGAGGGAAGGAATGCAGCTGGCACCACATCATTGGGTGTATTATAGCAATATGATGCATTAATTACTTGGTGATTGATTAATATGATATTGACTCTTGAGAAGAAGAAATAAGCAAATGCATTGACACATGAAGTGATAACTATAATACTAGAGCTATCCTCCTGGCATGTTTTAAGTTTTCACATTCATTTTGGTAATTGATAATGGTCTTAGCTTTGATTTTTTCACTTTCAGTATACTTGATGGAGTTGGGGGGCTAAACTAACTGTATTTCATGCATTCTAAGCTATACGATTTTTGTAGTTTTTCTCATATTGTAGTTTTTCTGAAATTAGGATGCATCTTACAATTGATTGTAGCTTAATATTAATTGTGGTGTTTTTTTCTTAATTTTCCTGTGTTGCCTAAAATAATGATGTATCTTACTGTATTTGGTGTACCAGATTAGATGAAATGCAATTATACTGGGCACTTATGACACGGCACACTCTGTGCCAGAGTCTGTGCCAGGCATGAGTTGAATAACTCATTTTATCTTCACTATAAGCCCATGTACAGATGGAAAGAATGGAAAAGGTGGAGATAAGTGAAATAACTCACCTATTTTCATGCATTTAGAAGACTGTGGGATCCAATTCCCTGATGGCAGATGCTGCGTGTTAAATGTTTTCAGATGTCTGTGCTCTCCTGCCTGCCTGTATTGAACTGGGTTCCCTTTATGCTGCAAACACATTTCACCCTCCTTCTCCATCTCCTGGTCCCCTTTGAAATTTGGATGGATGCCACCTCCTTCAGGAGCCCATGGGTGCCTAATGGTAAATGTTTCCACTGCACCCTGGTCTTATCTCTACATTGCATTTCAACTTTTAATTTCTTTTCTACCCACTACAACTTGGACACTCCTGCATGCTTTAACAATTGGCAGAGGATTTGGTGTAGATTAGACCTTCTATATGTATTCGTTGACTGACTTAAGGATCTAACAGTAGTTGACTATTGTGGTTTACCCATCCCCGACTTTTTTCTAGTTTTTACCACTTTGGTTGAGTTTCTAAGTATTTCATTCCCTCCTTCTCTTAAGCCACTCTTTTGTTCAAGTCTCATCACATGTCATGATCCCCATTGAACTTTGCTCTTCTGTCCTCTGGCAATTTCTATGTAAAGACCATAGATATTTCCTTATTTCTACAAAAAACATCCCTTTATGGTTACATGATACACAACTCCATTTTTCAAAAACTTTATTGGATTTTTGATGTAATTAAAGAATACTTGATTGAATCAAGTCATTTTTAACTACTAAGCACCATATCTTCCCCCCCTTCATATTAATTATCAGCTTCTCAGCACAAAAGCAAAGCATTCTTTTAGGCTATTACCAAAAGAGATCATTCAAAAGTGAACTTACATTTCTAAAAGAAAATTTAAAAATGTCCTATTTCTTAATTAAGAAAATGGTGGGAAATATGGCCAAAGATAAGAATTGATTTTTGGGAGATAGGAGATGATATCAGAGAGATGGAGGAAGGAATGGGTCAGCAGACCAGGAACAGAAACCGGTTGATGACGACAGCGAAGACCCGCTGAGTCTTGGTTCTCGGGGGCCTTGAATGACATGTAGCTTCTGATTTGTGGGTCCCAATACAAGGCTCATTGATTTAAGGCAAAGAGCCATTGTGGAGAGTGGCTCAATTCTTGAGACGTAAACATTTTCACTTGTTCCGATTTTAAGAGTGGAACTCTGAAATAGAATTCAATGAATAACAACAGCTAGGCTTGAGTTTTGTATCATATACAGGTGATGAAAAGAATGAAGGAAAAGAGCAGAAGTGAAAAGAGCCAAAGAAATGGGACTAAAGAGAAAAGGGGGAAGAAAAGGGAAGAAGAGGAAGAAGTGAGGACAGAGGAGCAGAGAGATACAAAGGCAGAACAAGAGAAGAAGAAAGGTGCAGGAAGAATGATGAGAACCCGGTGCAAGAATTGATGGAGTGGCCCGTGCAGGAAGTGTTAGAAAAGGGCCTCAGGTGCTGACTTGGCCCCAGGCCTTCTTTCCGTGACATATCTTCCCACTCTGCTTTAAAATGATTAATTCTTTGGCCTGTATTCATAGATAATTCACTGCTCTTTATTTTTTAATGTTCAGAGATGCTGCACGAAATGGGATGCCATAAAAATCCCGCAAAGTATGAATTACTCATGGACAGCAGTGATGGCGATGAGAGCAATATTAATTTGAGGTCCAACAGAAATCCAAGAGGGGGTTGGGTCTATCCATGTACTAAAGGTTTCTTCTTTTGACTCTGGTTTTGGAGTTCATTGATCATTTGGAAAAGAAGCCATCTATAAATTCAATACCGATCTGAAAAGCATAAATGAAATAGCATTCCTACAGATTGCTGCCAGTAAAACGCTGAATTAACATCGAGAGAATTAATGTTCCTTCAAAAGTGTGCAGTTCACCCTTCACAGTCTTGAGGCTCGGACCCAAATCGGTTATTTCAACGGTGTCACTGCTGCTCACGTTACTTGAGTTATGGTTGATCTCTGAGTCCCTGTCTCTGCAGGGTGTTATGACAGCATGCTTCGGAGTGACACGCTGACTGTAAGCCATCTATCATGCTATGGGGCCCAATTTTCCTGTCTGATTGTTTTGTCTTAAGGAAACTGTGTGGCACTTGCTGTCCCTGGGAGGTAACTAGAGGTGGGTAATCAATCTAGTCATCCCTGAGATCGGAGGGTCTGCCACTGACGCGTTGGAGATTTTGTATTTCCTTGACTTTGCGATCTGGTGGAGTAAGAATAAGGAACATGAATTAGATGTGTCGTGGTACATTTTTGTGCTGTGCTGTTTATTTTATGAACATTAGCTAAGTTAATTCTAAATATATATATATATATACACACACTTTTATATATCCTCAACGCATAGATTTATATTATTCTAAACACATATTTACATATATTCTAAATGTATGTACTTCTTATATGTATATTCTCATATAATTTGAGTGCTGTATTGTATACTCAGCTCCCAAGGGCAGGTAACGCAGAGGCAGGCTTTTGGAATCACCAAGATAAAGAATGGGAGGCGGGTGACCTGCTCACTAGGAAGCAGAGAACTGCAGTTTTAACTGGGACTATCTGGATCCAAAGCTTGATATTCTGAAGCACTCGATCATTCCACCACTTATCTACTTTGGAAGCTGATACTGGTGGTTCTGCGGTCTATGGAAAAGATTGGAAATAATATATGTGAAGGGTTTAGAATAATGACTAGCACATAGGGGCGTTCAATATGTAGTAGTTTCCCTTACAATAATTGATACCTTATTTTTTTGCCCAAAATGTAGCTGGGGGGAAAAAGCTTCTGAATGATTAAGTATATCACACAACATGGACGGCTGAAAGCTTATGAGGCTAGTTTAGCCTCATTTCCTTGCAAGTCTAATACATTTTCTTATCCAGTTTCTAGGTCCACTGATGAGAAATAGCAAATGAGGACGGAAAAGAGAAACTGTTACAGAAAAGGCTCGTGATAAATAAATGTGGGAACTGATAGGTGAAAGCTTGGAAATGATAAAATAGTAAAATTAGGCACCTGAACTAAGGCATAACAAAGCAAGAACAAAACCAGCCTCCCGAGGCTGTTTGGTTGAAGGGTAAAGTACGATGATTACTTCGATGGCCTTGAGGACCGCTCCGTCATGACAGTGTGCGTTGATCAGTCACCGATGATTTTTCTTGTCGCGTGCCATGCTGCTAATAAATTACTTCTGCTTTGGTCTGTGTGCAAAACTGAATTTTACCTGCATTTCTAAGTGATATTTTCACTGGAGAGAGAATCTTAGGTGAATTTTTTTTCTTTCAGCACTGTAACGATTTTACTCTGCTGTCTTCTAACTTGCAGTTTCCAGGGAGAGGTTGGCTGTCCCTTTTATCTTTGTTTCTCAGTGCCTTGTAGATGGTTTTTATTGCCCTATTTTCAAGGTTAGTAATATTTTTTGCAATATCTAATTTTTTATGTTAGAAAATTGCAGTTTTCATTTCTAAAAGTTCATTTTCAGATTTTTAAATATCTCAACTTTTGAACATGTGGAAATCAGCGATACTAACTGTGTGAATGTTCTTTTCTGGTGATTCTACCATCTGTGTAACTTCTGGGCTGGTTTCAGCTGATTGACTCTGTGCATTACGAGACGTATTTTTCCGCTTCTTTTCATGCTGGTAAATTTTGATTGAATGGCAGACATTATAATTTTACCTTTGAGGGTATTGAATATTTTTGTATTTTTATACTTTTGAGCTTTGTCTTGGGACATAGTTATGTTATTTGGAAATAGTTACTACTGTCAGGTCTTGCTTTCAAGATTTGTTGGGTGACAGCAGAGCAGTATTTAGGCTAATTGACTCTTAATAATGAGGCATGAGCCTTCTGAGTCCCTTATCTAATAATTTATGAATTAAGAGTTTTCTATCCTGGCTGGTAGGAAAAGACAATGTCCTTATCCCTGTGTGATTGTGGGGTATTGTTCCTCTAATTCTTTTGGTTATTTTCTTACATGAATGTGTGAATCAGTATTCTGCTAAATACTCTAGGGAGATGTGATTGTTAATTTTATAAATCACTTTGGCTGGACAAGGGGTGCCCAGACATTTGGATAAACATTATTCTGGGAGCATCAGTGGGACGTGCCTGGATGAGATTAGCATTTGACTCAGTAGACTGAGTAAAGCAGATTGCCCATATTGTGGTGGGCCTTATCCAATCAGTTAAAGGCCTGTTTAACTGATTGGTTCTGTTAACTTTTGTTCTGTTTAGAACAAAAAGGCTGACCCTCCCCTGAGCAAGAGAGAATCCTTACCACCATCAGCTATTCCTGGCTCCTGAGCCTCCCAGCATCGGAACTGGAATTACTGGTTTCTCTGATTCTCAGTCCTTTGACTTACCTCGGAACTATAGTACTGGCTGTCCTGGGTCTCGAGTGCAGACCTTGCTCAGTGCAAGGCTGTCCTATAGTACAGGCTCTCCTTGCTCAGTGCAGACCTTGGAACTTTCCAGCCTCTATTATCATGTGAACCATTTTTTTAATAGTAAATCTATGTATGTTGTATGTATGTAGCTCCTACTGGTTCTGTTCCTCCAGAGACCATTGGCTGATACAGGGGACTTCTCTCCCTTTGAGTCTCTCTCCACCAGCACTTTAGACACCTGGTTCTCCCTACACCGTCAGCTCCACGCCCTCGACTCAGGGAGTCCGCTGAGCCCCGTGTGCACTCACCTCCCTGCATCGCCCCCTGGAAGCTCTCTCCTGTCAGGGAGATGAGCAGCTGTAGGGTTTGTCTTGCTTGTTTCTCATCCCTCAAAGATTTTTATACGTTGTTAGCCGATTCAGTGCCCCGAAAATGATTGTGTGATGTGTTTCTTCTGTGTTTTGATTGTTTCAGGTGCAAAAGCAAATCTACTTTAACTTGACTAAGAGTAAAAATCTTTTAGGAGTCATCAACGAGACTAAAATACTTTCTATCAAAGACAGTATGAAATATAAATATAGAACGGTAGAGTACAATTTACAAAAGATTTTCATCCTTGAAGTCTTAGCACATAAAATGGGAAAATCTCAAATATCTGGAAATCTTTGCTCTAGGGAATAACTTACTCTGAAAGAGTTTTGGAGGCAGAGGTTGACTATGGCGGAAACAGAACAGCATTATAGTATTTGGGAAGTTAATGTGTCGCCGTCTCTTGGGGAAATGCTTTCTGCTGAAAAACACAGAATTCAGTGCATGGCTGGAGGCAAGGAAGTGTGGCTGTATCACATGGGTGGGCCCAGCCACTGTCAATATGTGTATACTGTCCTTTGGCCTGTACCTCCTAGGGCAGAAAACTCCTAGGAGGTTCACTTAGGGGCCTTTGCTTCTTAAAGTATGTACAGAGCTACCATGTAGTTGAGTACTTTTTATTTTTTTACGTTTGAGATGAAGCTTCAGGCATAACTGTTGTTGGCTTGCACTCCATGACTGTCACAGATTCCAGAATGATTTCATCTGTGCCCTTTCTCCCAAAGCTTGTGTGGAGATTGTTAGCACAAGTGTTTGTGTAACTAAAGTCAGACAGTGGTCTCGTTAGTTCTTGAATGTAATCAATGGAGAGACCAGTATTCGTAATCAGGTGGAAGAAGAGAAAGTGATTTACAGTGCTAAGAGTCCTCTTCAGGTGTTATTGAGGAATACTTTCAGGGTGTATTTTGGCCAAGGTGAGCCACGCCAGCTGTGTCTCCCTGACTTTACCACAGTCACCTAAATAGTGAACAATTCTGTTGTTTCTCATGATGTGAAATACCTGATATTGCCTGATTCTGAGACGTAGTCCGAATCCTTTTGTTTCTAGAATAATAGGCACAATGCTTCTGCTATTATATAAACACATTAATAGGAGATTATGATGATATATTTAGGAAGACTACTTTTGGGGGATAGTTTATGCATTTAACATAGAGATAATTCGTTTTTCCAATGGATTTGGAATTTTGTGTGGACAGGGACTGAATCTTTATTCTTTTCTGTAATCCAATGCTTGGAAATAAATATATTTTATTAGAGTAGTTCCCTCCTTATCCACGGGGGTTACCTTCCAAGACTTCCAGCAGATGCCCGAAACCATGAACACACCCAGACCCTACATATACTATGTTTTTCCGTACACATACCTGCCCGTGATAAACTTTAATTTATAAATGAGGTGTAGTGCAAGATTAACAACAAATAATAAGATAGAACAATTATAACAATATACCATAGGAAAAGTTATGTGAATGTGGTGTTTTCCTCCCTCTCTTCCTCTCTCAACATACCTGACTATGGATCTGATAACCCAGATGGCCACGGGGTGACTCACAGGCAGAGAGTGTATATCGTGAGGGTACTCTGGACGAAGGGATGATTCACGTCCTGGGCGGGATGGAGCGGGATGGTGTGAGGTTTTCGTCATGATATTAAAAATTGCACACATCTGAAAATGTATGCATTGTTTATTTCTAGAATTTTCCGTGTAATGTTTTTTGACTCGGTTGACCGGGAGGTCACTGAAACCGTGAAGGTGAAGTGGTCCCTGAGGGAGGACCACTGTGCAGTAAACGACTGTGTTAAAGGAAGATGGGCAGGCACATCAGAGCAGGGTGCCAGGGCTTGTGATGCGTGTTGTAAGAAAGTCACACCTAATACTTATGAAGGAGCAGAGCTAGGCACATCATTTGCAGGGCCCAGTGAAACCTGAAAACGTAAGTCATTTTGTTCAAAAATTATTAAGCATTTCAAGGCAGTGGCAGTTGAACATTAAACCAAACGCCGGGCTCTGTATGACTCTTCCTGTGGCAGCCCACGAAGCCAGCCCTGCTAAGGACAAGAGGAAATACAAGCTGATTTCAAGTGCAAAGAACAAAAACAAAACAAACAATACCACACAGGGTTGTAAGTTGTCCAGGATTGGAGAATCCAGTATTTCTTCCAAAAAAAATACTGATTTGAAAAGAGTGATTACTATATGTGATCACTCTTGTCATTGGTCTGATTAAATTTTCTATATGCAATTCTATCATTATGAAAGGTTTGTAGTTGAAGTCTTAGACTTCTAAAATCAGAAAATAAATGTGGGTGTGGCCGTGGCAAGTTTGAGCTTTATATTTGGAGAAATGTTGAAGTAATATTTTGCTGCTGATTAAATGTGCCATGGATATATGAGCATCTTGGTCGCATTCCCTCTATATTTCCATTTTGTGTACTATCAAAGTAAATGCAAAATGTAAAGCCTTAAGCTTAAACTAAGTACTGAGGCTAAGACTACTAACTTGAACATATAAAAACTAAGCCCCTTGAAATAGCCTCTATGAAAGATACTTACTTTGGGGGGAGCTGAATAATTTTCTGGGAACACACCTATTCTTTGTTGGATTTGTGTGGTTCAAACAGAGCGCTCGTATTATAGATTATTGTGCTATAAAATAAAATCTCCTACAACCAGAGTAAGAGTATCTGCAAAGTTGTCAAGATGTATTTTGAGGTGACCTCCTTCTTCCATTTTTTCCTTTTCTTCAAAGATTTTAAATGGATTATAAAAATCACATTCAGATGGAACGAATGCAGGGTAAGTTTCACATGGGGTGCTGGTTAGAAGGTGCGATTTCTGAGGTTTCATTCCAGATCTGATTCTTGAGATGCTGCAGGTGGGGGCCTGGAATCTGCATTTTATGCTTTCCAGATGTTTCTTAGGCACTCGAGTTTGAAAACCACAGCCTTTGAGTTTCAGCCGCCATTTAGAGGAACTTTGAATGGAGACAGTCACGATATCATAATATTATTGATTAATAGAATCTGCTTTGAATATCTTACTGCTAAAATACAGAGCTATGTGGACTGAGATATGCAGATGAGCGTCCTTGCCAACAAGAGAGGGGAAGTCAAACCTCTCACTGAGTCATGTTCGAAGTTCACCTGGGAAATGTGATGACTTTTAGCTGAGTCTAAATGCCAGGCAAAATGTGCGCCTGTTCCCCTCCCCTCCCCGCTGACACCGTTTCACTGGCTTGAGGCTAATCTTGATGCTGCACAGCTTATTGCCTCCCCAAATATCTACAGAAAGACGTGGGTTGCAGAGTCCGGAGCTGCGGACTTCTCCAGGCTTCTCATCCAAACCGTCCGTGACTCAGAGCTGTAGCAGGCAGGGCTCGCCACTGATTTAATTTGATCTTTCCAGAGAGGATTAAAAATACTGTTCTCGCCCCAGCTGGAATGTTGCCGCTAAGTTGCAATATGTCAGAGGCCCTTTTTCATGTTCTCAGTGCCAGCGCGGGCGAGGGTGGTAAGTGACAACGCCGCGGGATTTGCATTATCTTCCTTAGCTTGCACATTTGTCAGCCACGTCAGAGAAGAAGAGGTGACTTGAAGGAAAACTTTCAGAGAGTAGAAGAAGGGCGCCTGCCTGGCCGGCGCGCTGAAGGATTAAGAATGAGCTGGAATCACCCGCAGGCATGCGCAAAGCCCGTGGCGTGCCCGCCCCTCTGCTCAGTGTGTGCTTTCCGTGTACTCTGGGGTGATGCCACCGCTCTGCCTGGAAACAGGAGGCCCCAGTTACGAATTTTATAAGTATCCAAAAATAGGGCTTTACATAGCCGTCAGTATTTGCCTCATTTAAAGGTGATTTAATGCTGATCACATCATGTCAGTAAAACTACTTTGTACTTCTCAAAGCGTTTGCAGGCACTTTTATTTGGGCAAGAATTAAATAAAACAACTTAATTCTTGCCAAAATCCCGTTAAGTATGCAAAACAGCTACTATTATCTCTCTTTCATGGATGAGGAACTAGGCTAATAATTAGTGAAGCCAGCATGGAGTTCCACATTTTTGAACTTTAAGATAAAAAGAAACCTTCTTTCTGGAAAGAAAGTAGTTGTACATTATACAATATGTCTGGTTTAAAAAAAAAGGGTGGTCTTTTTATGTTGCCTTACGATCACTCAGTGTGGTGTTAGCTGCCTGCAGCTCTGAGGAGGAAGACGGCACCAGCCCCCCCGGCCAGGGGCCACGGGCTGCTGTTCTTCCAGAAGTTACGATGTGTTCCGGTTATGAGTGTGCGCTGGGATCCGACATCCATTGTTCTCATTTGTTACAGAATACACGATCGGGATTCAAATAGCTCTTTGTGCTCTAAGAGGCAAAATGATACGCTCTTCGATTTTAGAAAATCCAGTCTGCCGATCTGATCGGCTAGGGGTCCAGCCCTCCTCTGCTGGCAGCTCGGTGACCAGTGGCCTTTGAGAGCAGGTGTGAGTGCTTTCCCCGTCCGGCGCGGACAGGAGCAACAGCGCAGGGTTCTGTGGTCAGACTAGTTCGGCGTTACAATGCCAATACTTCATGCTTGTGGCTACAACGATAATAGGAGCTGAAAATGCTGCGATGTGAATCTATTATGACAAAGACGGTAATGAGAATGGGAAAAACTGCAGAATGAACTCATTCCCATTAGGTTCTGAAGCTAAATTGTCTGCCTTCAGCACGAATGGTGTTGCCTGGCCTCTTTAATCAAGACTGTGTCATTTGAAGGAATATCATAACTAGCAGAAAACAAAAATTCCCCTTCTGACAAACCGTTTGCTCATTCAGTTAACCAAATTGGAATAAAAAACACTATTTTAGAAGGTTCATTATAAAAGATGTGTGTGTGGGGGGGGTGATTGTGGCTACTAGCATAAACAATAAAATAAAAAAAATGTTGTAGAAGATTTGGAGCAAAGAAAAAATGCTCGCATTGTCTCCCCTTTAGTGCAGTGTTTACGAAGGGCCTGGACTGTATGCTCTTTGCCCAGATTGTATTGCTGGCTGGTCCTAATGCTCCCAGTTACCGTTAGGGTGAAAGAGTTTAGTGCGTATTGGAACAAAAATGTTTTGTTGGCTTTGTTGTTGTTGTTAAGACTGCCATAAGCATTTTAGGGTTCTTTTTTGTTCCTTCCTGAAAAGGTTTTACTACTATTAATAATGCTCCCAGCGATAGGAAACCATATTACTTTATTTATTTTACTCTCATTGTTATTTGAGAAAGTGGAGTGGGCCACTGTGCTTGTGAATTAGTTGGTGTCCCTTGGCAGCTACTGGCATGGCTACGTTTTTCCATTTCGAATGGGATAAGGTGTGATAAAGCAACTGATGAAACCCAACCTGCAAGGCCAGACCAAAGGTAACTCTGTGTGTCCCACAGCCTCAGAAGCTGGCTCTTCGCCAGGGTTTTCTGGGCAGATAATGCAGTTCGGAGCCGAGCGGCGTTTGAAGTTCTTTTGGATGTGATGATCACGAAGGATTGCAAGGTGAGATCACTGGTATTTCAGATGCTGCAGATACTGATGTTATGAAAGGAATATTTAGTCCACGCATCGCTAAAACCCCTAAACCTTAACCAGCAGGTTTGGAAATTCCATTCCATGCCTTTTCTGACATATTTTCCAAAATCAGAATATTTCTGCTGACCAATTTCCATGGCTTTTTCTTCTCAAACTATTCTCCAATGAATGTGCACTCCCAGTGTACTGTATCCTTACTAGAAAGCGAACGTCTGTGTTTGTTTATGGAACATTCAGCTGTCTGGGTAACAACCTCAGTGTGAGTATTTCTTGAGGGCCACGGGCCCGGGGGAGGCCGAAGATTGGAGCACACAGGTGCAGGCTTTAGGTAGAGAGCACAGGGAGCAGGAATAGGACACTGGGCAGAGGGTGAATAAGAAGCAAGTGTGTGTGTAGAGAGGAGTGTGAGCAGGGCGGGAGGGGGGGGCTGTGCATTGGCATCCGTTGCAGAGGAACAGGGAGGTGATGACAGGAGGTGGGAAGAGTGTTATGATTGGAGTGAAAGAGTTTAGTAAGTATTGGAACAAAAATATTTTGTTGGCTTTGTTGTTGTTGTTAAGACTGCCTTAGGCATCTGGGTGGAAATTAACAACTTGGAATGAACTCATCTCCTGTCTACAGAGGAGGTTCTTCCTTTGCCACATCAGTGAGAGTTCCTTGGGTATGTGGTTCTTTTATTTTTTTTTTAAGATTTTATTTATTTATTTTTAGAGAGGGAAGGAAGAGAGAGAGAGAGAGAGAGAGAGAGAGAGAGAGAGATATCAATGTGCGGTTGCTGGGGGTCATGGCCTGCAACCCAGGCATGTGCCCTGACTGGGAATCGAACCTGTGACACCTTGGTTTGCAGCCCGCGCTCAATCCACTGAGCTACGCCAGCCAGGGCAGTATGTGGTTCTTGAGCAAGCTTGTTCTCTTGGTGGGGTTTTGCGAGTTTTCCTAATTATTGATCTCCAAGGTTCTAAAAACCAAAAGAGACAGAGGTCACAGTGGAATCAATGTTTCTATTACAGGTAAAATCTCAGAAGAAGGGCCTACATAGATTAATCTGTGTACAGCCTAACCTGGATTTAAGAATCTTCTGAAGGTAGTACTGGGATTATGCCTCAAATTTAATGTTAAGGTCCTTTCTTGATTCCACCTGGCTTTCTATTTACTCTCTCCTATTTTATTCCTTCTTGAAATGAAATTGGACAATAGTAAGTTATAAATATAGAATCAAGATATATGAAGAAATCTTAATCTTTTCAACTCCTATAATTTAGAGTGAAATTAGATCACTACATGATTACTTTGTCAATTCCTGACAAAAGTTGTTTTAAAACTTCCAAATCCTGTAAATTGTTACCAAATCCACGCCCTCACTATTAATTATTGTCAATCCATCCCGTGTCCATTGAATCCTATGAATACTTCATTTTTATTCAATGAGGGGAAGACAAAGAGAAAACAAAGACCATTCGGCAGGGAGGAAAGAAATGAGGGGGACAGTGATTGCTGCAATAAATTCACATCTTTTCACTGTGCGTGTCACCTGAATTAGGAGAGGACTAGGTGTGTACTGATATCGCTGCAATAACATATCTTGCACTTCAATCCAAACTTACATGATACATGCTTTCCCACTGTCACTAATTTAAACTAGTTCGAGATAGAGAGGCTCGAGCTCAGCAACTCTGTGGCTTTTAAATCTTGGGAGCTCTCATTCTGATTTAACGTAACAGCCTTAATTCATCTTTGGTGCTCTTATTCAACCAGTGGAAAAACAAGTACTCATCCGGAAAGCTTAGAAAAGACAGAATTCAAAATATGCCCAGGCTTTTTTAAAATTGAAAAATTAGAGAAGGTATTGTCTACATTAATAAATTGATATTTAATTCATACTAATTAGTATTGCATTAACAGAAGGGTAATAAATTGAGCTATTTATCCTAGCAGGGTTAAAAAATCTTGCTACTCTATTCAGTTTCCAGTCCCAGTTTGCAAGTCAACAAAAGGCGTCCCGCCCCCCCGTTTTAATATTTGGCTATAGTGACTTTCAAGGTCCTAAGTTTATTGGCATAATTTAATGGAAAAATTTATGCTTCAAAGCATTCATTTTTCTTTCCAGGCTTTGTGGTTTTCAATTTCTCATCTGCTGGGTGCCTTTTCGTTTACATGCAGAACAGAATCTTCTCAACTTTTGGATTCCCTTAATAAAATATTCAATGGAAAATGAAGTCAAAGTTTGAGTGAACCAAGGATATGATCTCATCCTTGTTCTTGTCCTTCTGGTTATTGAAAAGCAGCTGTTTTTATAAGTATCTAAGTAATAAACTTAAGCATCAATTTTTTTAATAACATTTCAAAAGTGATTGAGCCCAAGCACAAATAAAATGATATTTAAAACCATTAAGATTCCTGAACACCTTTCAATGTCATTGTGATGTCTCAAAACTGAATTCCATACTTTCTCCCCCAACTCCTCCCCATCCCTCCACTTCACATTCCGGAAAAGAAGTCTGGGAAAAGAGCTATTGGCTTAAATGTTGTTAACACGTATCACTAAACAGGTATTTCTGAATTGACATGGACTGCTAATGGATTTAAAGGCAAAATTCTATATTCTGTTGGTGTGAAAATTGTTGAATTGAGTATAGGACTGTAGAGCAATTGTAGCGTTGACCTCAAGGGACGGCACCAGGGCCCCGGTTTGGCTCCTGGAGGCTGTCCCCGCAGAACAGCTGTTCTGAGCTCCAGCTGAGAACCCAACAGCTCCAAGCCCCCCCTGGACAGCTGGGGCCCAGGACCAACAAGGGCTCTAAGTGCCTTTCTCTTCCGTGAACTTCCAAAGCAGAACGGTTTAGATCTAGCTGCATCAGAGCCACCCCTCCAACAAGTGATAATTCTTAAGAGCCCTAGAATTTTTTTATTAATCAGGTAGTCACGGCACTGGGCTAGAAGTTCAGTAGTTTATTCAGCATGAAAACTAACCTAGAATTATTTCGTAGCCAGTGACACGGCGTGTTGTGTGCATTGGCATTTACGACCCATGAAGTGCAAGAGAGCATCTGAGTTTGAGCAGGAGTCTGGCTGATGCGCCACCTCTCGGTTGCATGACCTGCTCTGCTTTCAAGCTGGAAGTACCCTTAAATTGTCAGACCTCCTCTTAAAGATGAGAAAGTCGAGGCCCAGGCATACTAGGTGGCTCACACAGCCCTTTTGTGGCAGAATCAGTATGAAAACCCAATTCCAGTTATCAGATGTCCAGCATCAGATCAGAAGTTTTTTTTTTTTTTGATAACTCCAACATTATGAAGACTCTAGTTGAGATGAAAATTAGGTTTCCACTTTGAAACCCAGACCACTCTAGCAGGGGATACTTTTTAAAGGAGTTTTCCATGCCGTGCTCTGCTGGTCAGCGTCACCTTGGATTTAAGTGGACTGTGTTCAAAAATAGTTACATTTCTCACAGAGGCCAATTTTGTTTGAAGCATAATATAGGCCATGGTTCCATCCAGTCTGAGGCATGCTGATTGTAAGTAGCTACATTTATTATAACAGTTGAAAGGAGAATGTCATTAAAATAAAAGTATCCCACAAGTAGAACACTATTTCAATCAATTTACAGTTGTGGAAGCTGAAAACAAAAGTAACTAAAAGCTTCTTCTAACATTTCTCTTAAGACGTCCTAGAAAATAAAACATTTTTTTTCTTCAGTGATTTCTAAGTAATAACTCTGCATATGGATGCAATTTTGGAACATCTATAATTATCCCAACAGTCATGTCCTTCTTTTCGGCCGGCTTCAGTCACATCAGAGTCCTTTTACTCCCGGTCCCTTCCCCGTGACAGTGAATGAAGAGAGGATCTGTACCTATTCCATCCTTGTCCCGAGATGCACGTTCCTTTCAATTTTCTTTTTCCGAGACAGTATGTTGTTACCTAGGAGCATGCAGAAAGTAGAAAGAAAAAGAAAATCCACCTTTGTTTATTTGTTGCTGCTCCCGACTCCAGTGAGGTGTGAAGTCATTCTCAAATTCTCCTGTTCAGAAGAATTGTTGGGCGCTTGTTAAGAGCACATGCCTGCGCCTGGTTCTCGGAGATTTGTTCCCTCTGGAGATGCCCTGGGTGGTCATGGCCAAGGTCCCAGGCAGTGTGGAGAGCTCTGAGAGTGCGAGTGTGCCGGAGGGGTGGACTGCTGCTGGACGTGGTGTCACGATGGCCACTCCCTTCATCAGTGTGCTCTCAGGGACAGGGGATGTCATATTTCTCCACTGTGTTTTTTCTGATGTTGAATCCTTGTTGTTGAATCTTTGAAAGCTGACTGGAAAAATGCAAATACACTGAGCATTCACATGTCAAAGGAGAAGGTTCCTTGGCAACCAAGGAGGAGACCCAGAATTCTAGTTTTTTTCATCTTGTTCTGAAACCATTGAGGATGCTCAGCCGCTGCTAATGATGCTGCAGGAGGTGTAGACAGGAGGAGAACACCCTTGCTCTCCCTGCCTTCTGCTCTTTGATCTCTTGGCCGAACCCAGTCAGAAGCCAGACGTTTCTGAGGCAGCCGAGCCTGGAAAACAGCTGGCACGTGCCCCGCCCCCGCTCCCCCCGCTGGGATACAGAGCAGAGCGAGGGAAGGCAGAGGTGCAAATGGAGTCTGAGCAAATGGACTTGGGGTCATCGTGGCCTGGTGGAGAATCAGGGTGAGCAGGTTGTCCAGGGTGAGTGTTCCGGCAGGAGACCAAACCCCAAGGGATCTGAAGGTTCCTGTCCATTCAGAGTGTAGAGTGGGGGCCCTGTTCTGAGCGTCAGAGCTGCGGACCCCCTGGGCCGCTTTCTATTGTGGGGATCTAGGTTCCTCGGGAGGAAAGGACCCTTTTCTCAGGGTGGCCTTCTCATTCCACCTGAGCAGCCACACTGGCCTTTTCAGTAGAAATGCCTGGGCTCACGCAGCAGAGAGTCAGTGCGGAGGCACCGCACAGTCCCCGCCCCCGCCCCCGCCCGCAGTGTCTGTCTGGGGTCCGTGTGGAACGTCCGCTCTCGCTCACAGCCAAGGTCATCAGCATGCAGCAGAGAGCCGTGACTGGATCCTGTGGGCAAGTTAAAAAAATAAGCAACCAACAGTTATATTAACTGTGTAAGAATAAAAAATTAGAGCAGATGTTCCTTGGCGAATGTTTATTTTCTGTAGAGAAATAAAGTCAGTTCATATTTTCAGACTGCCCTCTGGACAATAAGATAGTGAATTTGGAGTCAGGTAATGACTAAGAAACTTGTATTATTTATTTCAAAGTACAAAACTCTTTAAGGGCCAGAATGTAATGAAATTTGTAATGTGTGCATAAAACAAGCTACCGTATTTTGCTGTGTATAAGGTGCTTCTGTGTATAATGCATACCCATGTTTTTGGCCCAAACTTTCAGGAAAAAACTCTTTTGTTTTAATTTTTTAATTCAATTTTTTTAAGATTTAATTAATTTATTTTTTTTAGAGAGGGAAGGGAGGGAGACAGAGAGAGAGAGAGAGAAACATCAATGTGCGGTTGCTGGGGGTTATGGCCTGCAACCCAGAAATGTACCCTAGCTGGGAATCGAACCTGGGACACTTTGGTTCCCAGCCCGAGCTCAATCCACTGAGCTACGCCAGCCAGGGCCAATTTTTTATTTATTTATATTTAGATACTTGTTTTTTTTTTGTATTATAAAGGAATTTTAGCATTTATTTTTGAACAGACAGGTATCATTACTGCTTTCTAGAGTTACACTTTTAATACATAAGCATAAATAAAAGAATTAAAAATATTTATACAGATATGGAATTGGTACTACCCATGTATAATGCACACCCTAATTTCCCCTCAAAAACCTGGGCAGAAAAATGCACATTATATGTGGTAAAATATAGATTCTAAAAGTCATCATTTGCATGTGACTCCACAAATTCACACCATGGAGTGTGGTTTAAAGGGCTTTGCACAGCGCCTTCAACGTGGACTCCGGGCCCCTCACCTGGTCTCCACTCAGCAGCCAGTCCCGAGGCCCCAGCCTGAGATGCCACAGACACCTGGCCACCCACCTTTCTAGAAACACAGAGGACTTTTAGCTTGGTGATGAAGAACTGACCCTCATAACATTTTCTCGCGGTGAGCCTGGTTTTAAGTCCATTTCTTGCTTAACAAGTTCTTGTGTTTCAGACAGAGGTAACCTTTCCCTTTCGCTTCCTGACCGAGGACACCGTGAGGTGTTCCCGCTAACTTTCAGAGACCCATCACTGGTATTTTCGCCAGCCTTGTTTTCAAAAGCCTACCATTGCCTTCTCCATTCAATCCATCATTTTACACTTGAAAAGGTCATGGGCACCTCCTCAGGAAACTTGGAGAAATCCCCGGCTATGATTTATCTTATGTTACATGCCCTGCTAGAGATTCTCAGGAAGCAGGGCCCATTAGTGCCTTGTAAGGTCATTCCCCCGATGACTAGAGCAAAATGAGTAGCAATTGTACGTGCTTGCGTTTGGAGCATTTTCTGGGAGGATCCAAAGGGAGTCCAGGGACTGGTTGGTTCTGTGCGGTGAGTCCCGTGGGTTCGCCAGGTGACGTTTGGGAGAGTCTTCCCTCCTAGGTGCCAGGATGTCGGTGAGAGCACTTGAGTTCACATCTGCTCCTCCAGTATTTGCTAAAAAGATACACATGTGCCCAAATATTTAATATCTCATTATCTTATTATGTTTGTGATCTGTGGTTGTTTAAAGCCCCGCTGGTGTGTTACCAGGGTTTTCCTTTGAAACTTCTCAGGGATATTAATTATTACTGATAGGAAGAATTAAAGGAAGCCTAGATATTTTTGTAAGTCATGATTTTTGAAAATAATATTCAGTGAATTTCAGAGCAGTTTTATCTACAGTCTTCAATACTGGACGATATTTAGTAGCTAGCCAGGGAGTTTGCAGGAGAAAGCAGTACTATAAAATCGAATAATTTGTTTTCATATCTGGGAAGACATTTTGAGGGAGACCAGTTTTGATTTGGCTTCTCTGTAAAAACGACAAAGTTAGATATTATGCAAGAAGCATTTGTGAGACCCATTCAATTGTAAAATTTTATATTCCCATTTTGTAACCTCAACCATTTAAAATACGTCAAATATATACTTTTCTCTCTAAATTTATTCTCACTTCAAATACTAATTTCAACCGGGATCATTTGTTCTAGACAAACATATTGTATTTTTTCTATGTATAAGGTCCTATGTGGCTCGCTGGGAATATTACTCTGAACAAAAGAGAAAGCCCTACCCTCAGAGTTTCCCAAGTGCAGTGAGTCTCCTGGCATGAAGTTCCGCCAGCAGGATGGAAACACTGAGCTCACTGTAGAGGAGAAGCTTGCTAAAAGGTAGAAGGTAATTGCAAAAAATCAAGTTCAGGTATCTGCGGTAGACCTGAGACCTTTCCTGTTCTGGCTTTGTGTCCCGAGTGGTTTTCCAGTTGCATAGGTGGATTTGTCCTGATGCCCACACAGTCTCTCCCTGAGGTCTGCTTTGAGCCAGGTGTGGGGTTGTAAGTCTGTTTAGCACCCGACTCTACCTCAAGTCTGTCGCAAGGACACCAACACAAGGACTGAAACTAGAACCTGGGCCCTACTCTCAGGGGTCATACGGTCAGTGTTAATAAGCCATGTGGATTACACTGAAGGGCCAGGGTAAGAAATGGAAGGAAATCAGATTACCACTCGGCCTGATAAGGGCTAATGACCTCGTGTGGTCCATGTGTTTGGGATGCTCATGGGGTCCTCACTCATGCTTAGGAACATGGTTGTCCCTCTTTGCTATGGAAAATGAGCTTAGATGCCATTAGTTATTATCTTTTATGTTTGCAGTATCTGTCGTATTTAGTGTTGCTATCTTTGCATGACAATAATTGAGAAGAATATCAGAACCTGTTAACAAATGACACTTGGAGGTCGCATTTTCAAACTGTTAAAAAATTAACTAATAATAAGGACATTTTGCTACAAAGGTTACAGATTCAGCTTCACTTTAGAAATTTGATTTGGCTTATAAATTATAGCAGAGAAATTTATTCCTAATTGTTCCCAGATAATTAAAATGTATGTTGTTATTTATGCTTGATGAACTACATATGAGGAAAGAAGTTTGGTATTGTATCATAATTGAAATAATTTGAATTAGATTTTGAAGTAGCCTCAGTAGTACCGCATTTGTTAGTTCATCGATCATATTCTCCAAAACTATTCATTCTGACCACCCTCCTGTGAAGGAAAGAATTTGGCTCCCCCCCACCCCATTTCCCCTCTCCCTTGAAATTAAAATGGTGTAGGGGAAGCAGGATGGAACTAGGGTTTGGGAGCTTGCATTTTAGTCTGGCCTCCAGTGTTGCCTCGCAGAAAATCGCCAAAGCTCTTTGGTGTAAATGCCCCCATTGGTAAGATGGAGCTAACAGTACAACCTCATGCAACCCAGAGTCTCAATTGGGAGAACTGATATAAATAGATTTTTAGAACTGTAAAGCATGCTATAAATGTAAGGTATGATGATTTTTAGTTTCTGGCCTAATAGAAGGTCATACATGCATGTGGAAAGATGTCCATATGGTGCAAGATGGTGCACCAAGTAAGTCTTTGCCTGCTGTTTCCCAGTTCTTCGGTTTCCTCTTGTCACTTCCCAGAGGCAACTGCTGTTCCTGGTGAGTGTTGGACGCCTTCTGGGGACGCTGATATAGCAAGAGAGTTTACCAAGCATATTTATAAGACCAAGGTCCTCCTTCCTAGGAGAATACTTGCTTATTTTTAGTGGGGCATGGTTCTCAGTGTATGAAATAGCTCAAGATCTAAGGAATACAGCTTTATCTTCTTTCTTGATTTGAACAGGAAAAGAGCAGAAATCCATATGCTATTTGCTCGCTGAACCAGTGTTTTTTCGGGTAGAAGTTGAAGTTCATGAAGCACCACCTGAAGGGATGGAAATAATGCTGCACGAGAATGTGGCCTTCCAGCAACAGACACAGTTTCACACCACATGGTATTGTTTCTCGTGAAAGCTTCTGCTCCCCCGTCTCCTCCCTGGATCACTGGGTGACAGGTCTGGCAGTAACACATCGCAGGTGGGATGACATGTATTTGTGCATTTGAGCTTATAGTTTGGCTTGAACATATTGTCATGTCTCTTTTTTCCAGACTTGCCTTTCTTTCATAGTCCCAACACCTCTGCTTAACATAATAATGAGATTCAAGACTTGCAATGCAGCCAAGATGTAGGCGCAGGTCAGCGGAGTCCTATTATCACAGCTGGGCTGCAAGCCCAGGTTGCTGGTTCCAGAACAGCAAGCGTGTTCATCTCGGCCATGCCGCCCTGGGCAATGTCAAAGACTCCTCACCTTCTTTTCCAAGGAGCTGGTCTCTTACGTTTCTTTCTTTCTTTTTTTTTATTAGTCTAGGGCTCATGAGGGAGGTATCATATGTCTTCCAGATCCCTTACCCTCTAAGTTGTCTACATTTGCCTTTGAGGTCAGTTCTAACTGGTATGATGCTAACAGCTAAAATATAGTCAAATATGAAGCAGCTAGGGTGAGGGGCAGGGAAAGGGAAATCTGAAAAGGCAACTTAACCAGCCCGTCCTTACCTGCCCTTAGCTAAAAGTTGATCGTATTCATCATTACTACTCATTAAATTCTACTTTGAAAAATGGACAAAGCATCTCTTTAAAATGTTCATGTCTCCTAAGGGTGACAGACACACTTGCTAAGGATTTTGGCCATTATGAAATAGTTCAACCTAGGGGAAAACATTAAGTTTTACTGATTGGTAGTCAAAGAGAATGAGAATCAGGTCCATTCTTTCAATACAAATGATGAGGAATTAAAGATGCTGTAGACCCCCAAGTGGACTTAGAAATCTTAGGGTTACAGATACTGACTCAAGATAATGTTTTGCCAAAGTATTATGCCCCCTTTCTTGAGGGTTGCTCTGAAATAATTATGTAATAAGAGAATTCCCAGCAGAGGAACTTATATCATGAGCACAAAATAGCCTTGAAAGACTAAAGCCTTAAGTGAAGCAAATATTTTTTCTGTTTATAAAAATCAACAAAAGAGCACTGTGATTGCAAAAACATTTGACATGTCTTAATTTAATGGGTACAGTATGGTTGGCGTCCGTTTATTATCCGACAATCACCAGAAAATTTTTAGACTCTCTCTGCAGCTTCAGAAATTTGACAAATTAATTTTGCTTGCATACAGACATTAAGTTCAGAGCCCATTTTCCCTCTCTAGTCAGATAGTCACATGTTCATTGCCATAGTGACTTCCTAACTACGAGATGATGACTCTTCTCCACTTGTCTGGTACCGTCTTGGCATCAGAAACAGAACAACTCAGACTCTCGAGATGCATAACCTTGAAAGGGTGGAGTAGCTATTTCTTAACCCACTTCTCTGATAGATGAGGTTGCATTGCTTTTGTCCACCACCACGGCTTCAGGACCTCCCGCACGCAGACACTGGTGTGCTGTTCCAGGGGAGAGGATTACTGTCCTTAAGCATGTCCCTCCCTTTATCAAAGCTGTATCCCACATACCTTTACTCACACTCATCCTTATCCATTCAACGTGACCTCCTTTTTTTCTTCCCGACTTCCAGCGGGTTTCATTGTTTTCAAATTATCTCAATCAGAGAAAGTAGAATCGTGTCCATACTTCAAATGATAGTGTTGCAGGTGCATTAAATGTTTAGAAAAATATATTCAAGCTCAGTAGAGAATTGTGGAAGACAAATGGAAATATTGGTGATGATAAAATAGAACTTTTATTTAGGACTTACCCTCTGCCAGCCACACAGTGTCCCCTTTAATTATTTTCCTAGCCAGCCCATATGGTAGGTGACATATTCATTCATCTTGGTTTTAAAGAGGGATTAGGTAATTCATCAGGGCTGCACAGATAATAAGTGGGCAGCTAGGACCGAAGAACACGTACTTTAGCTACAATGCTATCTTGTACTTACTGACTTGTATATTGAGGGATATCAAATTGTGGGCGATAAAAAGATGGAGCTTTTACCTGTAAACACCTGCTCCCAACTGTGCTAGGTTGAATCTCCTTGCATTTAATAGTTTAGTAAGATTATGTAATGTTTTAATTTATTTAAAATTGTCTTATTTTGTTATTTAAAGCTCAATTCTGATCATTTTCGCACTGAGGTATGATATACATGCAGACAAGTGCATGAAATGGCAGTTCATAGATTTTTACGTACATGCAAAGTAAGTGACCACCACCTGGATTAAGATACAGAACTGTTAGGTTGCTTCCCAGTCAATAGCTCTCCCTCCAAGGTAATTACTGTTCTGAATTCAATAATCATCAGTTAGTTTCCCCAGATCTTGAACATCATGTAAACAGAATCATACGGTATAACATACAGTATATGTTCTGTAATGCCTGGCTTCTTTTGTGCTGCGTCAATCCTGTGAATCATCTGTGTTGTGTGAAACAGTAGTTAGTTCTTATATACGCTATCTTTTGAGAATACAATTACTGATTTATTCATTCTCCTGTCAGCAGACGTTTGTGTTGACTTGGTTTTGGCTATCACGAATCAAGCTGCTATAAGCATTTTTATAGATGTTTTCTGGTGCACATAGCATGCATTTTTTATGGGTATGCATTCAGGAAAGGAATTCCTGTGGGTCACCGGGCAGTGTATGCTAGCTGAGTATATATTGCCAACAGTTTTCCAAAAGGGTCAAACCAAGTATCTACCCATCAGGAACTAATTAGAGTCTGTTGTTCCACATTTGTAGCTATACTTTGCATTAAGAGTCCTTTTCATTTTAGATATTCTGCTCGGTGTGTAGTGATATCTCACTGAAGCTTTAATTTGCATTCCCCTCATGAGTAATGAAGATGCCTTCTTTTGCATACTTATTTATTATTTCAATATCTGATTTGTTCAAGTAGACATTACATACTGAAGTTTGCTGCACCTTTAAAAATTGATTTGTTTGTTTTTCTTATTTGTAAGTGTTCTTTGTGTGTTCTAGATATGAGTTCTTTCCCAGGGATACATATTGGGAATATCTTTTTCAAACCCGTGCTAGCCTCTTCCTTCTTTCAGTGTCTTATGTGAATAGAAGTTCCTAATTTTCATGCAGTTCATTTTATTAATTTTTCATGTGCAGTGTTTTTTTGTTCCTGTTTAGAAATTTTTGGCCTACCTAAGGTCACAAATGTTATTTCCCCTATTATTTCCTCTAAAACATAGACCCCAAACTTTCTTGGTTTCTGAAGCTTTTAAAATGTTAGCTTTTTTTTTTTCTCAGAGAGCTGCTAAGCCAAAAGAAAGACCTAGCAATTCTGTTTATTAATTATGTAGGTCCAAACAACTTAATTTTTTATGAGTACAACTTGAATGGAAATGTTAGGTGTGTATTTATCTAAAAAAGCTGCTCAGAAAGATGATTATTGATGCAGCATTTTTCTTTATTATACAAAACAAAGCATATTAAACCTTGAAAGTCTGAGGCGATTGAATTTCAACTAGAAGTGATTTTTCACTTGATGCTGTTGAGGCTACCTAAATAAAGACTGCCATTATGAGGTCAGCAGTAGACCAGTCATTTACTTTTATGTACCTGGAGTTACTTACCTGTGTCTTTGATCTAGAGGAACAATTAGAGGTAGCATTAGAGATAAATGGAGGAAAAAAGACAGAACAGAGACATTAAGTTTACTTCATTTAGCTTGTTGACTTCCAAAGTCAGGAGAAATTTCCCAAAAACGTATATTTCTTTTGATTTGAATGTATGAAAAACTTCTGGGGGAATCTGGCAATATACAATTTCAGAGTCAAAGCAACAAAATCATAGTTTCTTTAGATGGCCAGAAAAGTGCAAAGCAATTTCTGCTTTCAAGTTTGTTTATCTTTTCAAAGAAACAACTAATAGTTGTGTTAATCTGTTTTTGTTTTTCTGTACTTTATTTCATTTATTTGGTTCTAATCATTGTTATTTCTTTTAATTACTATTTTTAGACTTAGCTTCTTCTTCCTTTCTTAGTACCTTGAAGTCTAATATTAGATTGTTTTTTGAGATCTTTTATTATATATATACACACATAGATATGCATAGCTATAAACTTTCCTCATAGAACTGCTTTTGTCATGTTTCATAAGTTTTTGTATGTCGTGTTTTCATTTTCACTTATCTAAATATTTTTTTTGTTTCTCTTTTGATTTCTTCTTGGATTCATTACTTGTTTATGAGTATGTTAGTTTCCACATATTATAAATTTTCCATATTTCCTCCTGTTATTGATTTCTAGTTTCTTACCATGTTGTCAGAGAAAATACTTCACTAGGCTTAACTATTTCTAACTTTTTATTTAAAATGAGAAATATGACACTCTTTCTTTCACTCGAACACTTAGAGGCCATCGTGACATTATTAATTGACCTAATTTCAATATTGTCATGTCCCAGGGAATAGGGAGGCTGGAGGAGGGGGAGAGAGATGGGGACGGCTGGTTGGTGGAGCAGTCAGAACACACATAACATTGATCAATTAAGTCCGTGTCTTTACGGGCATGGTTAATAGTGTCCGAACAATGGCAGCAGTGACGTCAAACATCACTGGTCACAGATCACCATGACAAACATAATAATGATGAAAAATGGGAAGTGCTGGAGAATTGCCATAATGTGACTCAGGGACAGGCAGTGGGCAAGAGCTGTTGCAAAAATGGTGCCAGTTCAGATTTGCCCGATGCAGTGTTGCCACAAACCTCCAATCTGTAACGCACGCCGCATCTGAGGGTGCAGTAAAGTGAAGTGCGCGGTACAATGAGGTGTGACTGCAATCCCCTGACGTTCAGATGAGAGCTGGTTGCTCCTCGTTATCCTCGCCTTTGTAAACTCACAACCATACTAGCTTTCAAAGATCATTCAATAATTCTATTTGATTAGCAAAATTTTCCAAACTGCATATATGACTTTCTAAAAAAATTTTTTAATGTGAGGCTTTGAGAACAAAGATGTCCGTATGTGGTTTATAGATTTCCTTGGAAAGCAAAGAGGAAGGAACCTGGAAAAAGTCAAAGTGAATGAAAATTTTTCCTGCTCTGAGCCTGTTGTGAATTATTTCGGCACTTTACAACTTGGCATTTTGGTTTTCCTCGGTATTAAATATTAGGGTGTATACTAACTCTGAGGATCATCTGAACCTACACCTTTAGAAAGTGAAGAAATTAGAAACTAGGTGGAAAGTTAAGAACCAGCTGGCTGAAGTTACACTGAACCTGCTGGGAAGAGCCAGTGCTGAATGCTCTCACCCTGTGCCATTTGCTGTATAACAAGATGTAGTTTGAAGGAATTTCTATTGCATCATGACTGTTCTGCTTTCCTTTCCCTTCCTCTTGTCCAGGCGATAGATAGAGGCTCAAGGCAGTGGGTCGGCAGATCTGGGTTGCTGGAACTCAAATTGCCGAGAGACAACATATCTTTTAGGGTTGAGAGGACTTGTCCAGTGAAATAATGGTGGAGGTAGAAAGAACCTTAGAATTCACTTTTTCCAACCCTGCAATTTTAGATTAAAAGTCAGCACCACCGCCACCACCAACTAATGTCCAGACATTTTAATGGGTTGCTCAAAATCCCATACAAAATACTCTGGACACATGGCTTACCCTCTCAAATTCTCAGATGGCTCATTTGTTAAAAAGATACATAGGGTAATTGGAAAACCTGTATTTTGAAATAGCTAGTGTACTGTTTGACATATATGAAACTCCTAATGAATGCGGGCCTGTATTAGTCTTGTTGCAATTGTGCTTTGGGTTTTAATCTCACTAATAGTAACCATGTTGATTGTTGGTCCAGCTGAAAGCAGAACCCTGGTCTTTTAACTTCGGGTTCAGTTTTTTCCTGCCCCTTGGCACTCCCCTAACACCTTGCAGTCTGCTTTGAGATGGACGTGTATGTTTGAAAGCAGGATGGTCCTTGGCTAGAAGGTGGAATTCAAAGAGATAGGGAACTGTTGCTGGTACCAACCTGAACGCTAATCGGAGCTTCAGAAAGCCTGGATCCAGAGCCTTGTCACACGTGTGCGATCTAGGCTCGTTAAGTTATGATCAAAGTTCTGCCTGGTTCATGCTGAGAGGTAGTTTTGTTTTGTTTTGTTTTTTTTCCTCCTCCCCTGTGCCGGTTGCTTTCGTTTTGCTCAGCTTTGAAGCATTTGTTCTATTTGCATGAATGTATTCAACAGGCAGATTGTTCCCGGCCTGAGAATTCTTCCCATGAATGCAAATAACACTTCTTAATCTCTCACAGCTGGTTTAAGAGGTATGCCTGATGAATCACCTAGAAGAGATTTAAAAAAAAAGGATGAAGAGAAGAAAAACAAATGCAGAACCTCGTACAACCCTTGAGCAGCCCATTAACTATTTAACTTATGCAAACTAGGGACTGCAGGAAGGACCGAGACAAGCCATGGGGCTCTGTCTTGGGCAACGGAGAGACCAGTCAGAGCTCTGATGCTTTAAAAATGCACAAAAGTTAGGATCCATTGAGAGTTCCATGTCAATCTTGTGAAACAAACTTGAGTCAAAAAAAATCTTATGAAAACCACACATGCTCTGGATAAATTCCTACCCTTCCCCTGCTGGAGAGGGAAGGTATTTTTTTTTTTTTCAAGATACAAGGGCTTAAGTCCCTTTCTTTTGGTCCTCCCCAATTCTTTTTATGGAAATCCAGTACTCATAAAGACCACCACTAGCATGCCTCGATTTTATTTACCAATAAAGACAGCTACTTGGAGTAGGTTTGTTGCTCTTTCAATCGATCAGAGAGCTGTGAGGAAATCGCCAGAGGCGGCAAGCACGGGGGAGGGGCCACGGAAAGGCAGATTTGACACTTCAGCTGGGTTTTCAGAGCTAGGTACCATATTTGCACACAGAACTGAAGGAAAGGAGATGCACGTCTGTTCCCTGAGGATTTTCCTTCCAGTAGAGAACTACTCTGGCTAGGGAGGAGACCAGCAGCAGAGAGGAAGCAAACTGCAAATTTGATAGCTTTTGTATCGAATGCAGACGTGAAGCAGTTCTGAGTGTCTCCATATCTTTCAAAAGGTAACTGTGTTGGCATATGGCTCTCCTCTCCCAACGAGGTCTGCATGTGGACAGAAGTGAGTTTCACGGGAGAGAAAAGGGTTGGCTTCATGCTACCCAAGTGAGGATGAAGACAGCAATACTGAGAAGAGGGAGTGGGAAAAAGACGGGGTGCCCGAGGCACAGACCACATCTGAAGCTGTGGGTTTGGGAGGAGGTGAATCTACTCATTCATTCCTTCATCCATTTAGCAAATATTTATCCTGATACTGTCCCTTCCTCCTCTCATTGAAACCCCTCAGTGTTTTTCTTTTATACAACACATTTCTATACATTTATACAAATTTGTATAAAACAAATTTCTCTTCCAGATTCTCATGGCTTCGATGATATGGCCCCCCTGCCCCCTCCCTCAGCTTTGTCTAATGCCAGCTCTCCATTAGCTCTACCATGCATGCACGTTGTTTTTCTCTCTGAACCAAACCTTTTTCCCAGTTCAAATTGCTCCATCCTCCCTCCACCTCTTGCAATGGCTGGTTGCATCTCATCTTTCTGGCCTCAGCTTAAGTTGGGACTCACAGGGAGGTCCCACCCCCTGACCACTCTACCTAAAGCGTGAGTATCCCCTGCCCCAGTATTTGTCTCTATGTCAGAGCTCTAGTCCTTCATTCACAGCTCTCACTGTCGCACGTAACTGTTTTGTTTGTTGTGTGCTTCTGCCTCTAGACCGCACAGTCCCAGAGAGCTGTCTGCCCTTGTTCCTTCTATCAGCCGCTCCTCGCACATGCCTGGCATTGAGTAGATAGATGCTCAGTAATGAATGGATGATGGAAAGTTTCAGAGCTTAGGGAGGTGAATTACGGCAGAAGATGCTAATCAAAGAAATGTACTTGTTCTCAAAAGCAACGTGTGGCTTTCATTTCTAAGCCTTTCAGGGACAGAGCCCTCGGGAGGTGCAGCCTCCAGCAGCCAGAGGGAGTGAGGACTGGGAATCGGGAGAGCAGTAATACACATACATCAGGTTTCTAAATCCTAGCAGGAGGTTGCTGCTGGATCCTGATCTGAATGCCTTCGTATTTATGAGAACAAATTTTACCAGTATGGGTTCTCTTGCTTGTGTGGCCTATTGGGATGAGGCACTTGGGGATTATCCTCTTTGTGCCAGGGGGAAGCCAGAAAGCGCTGGTGCTGTTAGACATGGAAGTATGTGGAAGTGTGAATTTCCTGGTCCTGGTCGCTGGCGTCTCACTGAGCCCAGGCTAGTGCCTGGGTCGCCGTCCGCCTCCTTCTGGGAGGCTGCCCTAGCAATGTCCGGTGGAGCTACCAAGTGCCCTGTCTTCTTCCCGTGAGTGGTCAGGATTCCAGAAATCCTGTCTACAGCACCCTGGGGCGCATTAGGGAGTCAAGTGTGCTGAATACCAGGCCCCTCCTGCCACCCTGCCCTGATAGGTGGGGCCTCCTCTCCTCGGCGAGGGGTCCAGGCCTGCTCCTCAGGCCGCCACATCTCTAGGGTTTCACGCCTGAGCATAGGACAGTCAGCTAATAGTGTGCCACTCAGGCGGCTAAAGAACTTGGCAGTACTCATTGCTTCCAGAGTTTAAGAATGGTTATGCAAATCAGTTTCTAACAATCTGATTGTTCCCAAGGTAGCAATGCAAAGTCAACTCTGATTGTGACTGCCTTGGCTTTGCCTTTTTTGTGGGTTAGTGTGCATTTAGAAAGGACTTGGGGGCAGACCCCTGTCCTGACTGCCATCTCGGTTCCCTTTTCTGTTTCCTAACGTCTTCCACTCCTGATGAAGAGAGAGGACCCAGCTGAGACTGATGCAGTCCAAGGCCGCACACTGAGTTCAGAAGACAGGCGCGGGGTGAAGGAAATAGAGTGCAGCGTCCACGCCGTAAGCCCACCCTGGGACAAAGGAAGAGTGTGGGTGCCTTGGGGCGAGAGGGGCCCCCGCCCTGTGGGTTTGGGACTGGCTCCCTTGTGAAGAAGCCCGGGTGCGAGCACGCCGGAGTCTCTGCCGTGCCGCGCTCAGGAAGGATGGGTCCGCGCGAAGAGGCTCCAGTAAACACGCCTCTTCCCTGGGGAGGTCGAGAACTTGTGTGATGGGCCAGGGGACATAAAGCGCTGACTTTTAAAAGCTGAACCTTAACAAAAATTCCTTTTCATGAAGAGTTACCAGTGTTTCCCACCTGGTCATTTCTCCCACAACAGGGAAAACTGGTGCGCTGCTGGAACATGAAAGCCGGTAAGAGCGGAGCTCAACAGAGAAACGCAGACACGGCACAGGCCGGCGTGACAACGAAAGGGGCTCCCAGGCTCTTTGTAATGCGTCTCAGACTGCTTCTACATCACGGTCGTAGTTCCTATAAAACACATCTCTACCGGACAGGGACTAGTAAACCTAAGGGCATGGAATCTCGTACACCGTTTAAATAGCTGTGCAAACAGGTGTTCTCAGTAACTCGTTTCCATTCACCTGTTAAAACAGTTGATCACAGGGTCTCCACGTATGAAGTAATAAAGCAAGAATTCAGATGATAATTAGGTGTCATGAACAGAAGCCCTGAAGGGTGAGCATTGAGTGATGTGTAGTAGTTACTTAATAAATGTTAAATAGTTATTATTGGTGGTATTGTTTTTACTAGCAGGTTTATTGGAGCCACAACTGAGGCCAAACCTTCTCTCTGAGAGCTGGGTTTCTTCTGGATGTTGTCCTTGAAAGAGGCGAAACCTTTCTCCTTGGTGCAGTCTGTCACCAGCTGGGGAGCACTGTGTCCCCTGAATGTGCCCTTTTCACAGAAACACTCTGGTGGGTGGCCCTGGAGAAGTCCCCTCCTCCTCCTCCCCTCCTCCCCCTCCCCCCCACTCCTCCTCGTCTTCCGCCTTCTTCTTCTATTTTTTTGAATTTTATTCATTTATTTTTAGACAGAGGGGAAGGGATGGAGAAAGAGAGGGAGCGAAACATCAGTGTTGGTTGCCCTTCGAGCGCCCCCTACTGGGCACCTGGTCCAAAATCCAGGCATGTGCCCTCACTGGGAATCAAACTGGTGATTCTTCGGTTCACAGGCCGCTGCTCAGTCCACTGAGCCTCACCAGCCAGGGTCTTTCCTTCTGTTTTCTCAGTTCTCTGGTATGAATGGCTTGGAAGTAAAGAGCTATGTAGGCGTCTTTCATGTCACTCCACCTAATTGCTTTTTTAATGAATCGTCTAGGGTAACAAAGCCTGATGTCTCCATACTAATTAGGGAGAAATTTCTATTGGTGTTTTATAAACTTAAACAGACAAAATGAATTAGATTAGTTTTACTTAATTGAATTAACCTTTAAGAATCTGTAAATTTATTTTAACATTGGGCCGATTCACCTCTGATCATGACATGAACTTTGAAGAATGTCTCTGGGCAGCTAGATTTTATGAGATGAGACTAAAAGTAGTGCAGATTTCCCACTTCTATAAAGATTCTTTTAATTAATTTACAATTATATTTTAAAATGTCCAAATTAATGTAGAAATTGCTGATTGTTAAACTTCTTTTATCTATTTTAAAGACTGTAGCTTACTAGGATGAGCCAAACACGGGAATCATCTACAGCTGAGAAATACCTTTTTGAAAATCAGGTTTACATTTCTATAAGTTGTTAAGATTGTAGCTGCTTTTTTCTTTACTTGGCAGTTAGATATGAGTTGAAAGTAATGTTATAATGTGGTCATTGATTTTCTAATTTGTAGAAGTTCAATATTATTCTTAAATATTTATATATAAATTGTCTTATAAGGTGACCATGAGACCCGTTTTCTTGTGACAGTCCCAGCATGCCTGGAGTGTCCTGGTTTATGCCTCTTATCCAGATGTATCATGAATTGCACTTTCTTCACTTTCAAAAGTGTCCTGGTTTGGACAGTGAAGTTTTTGGTCCCTGTATTTATCTACCACTGGTAGATAAAATTCTAAACATATGTCATACCAGCAATGATGTCAAAAGCAGTACTTATGGGGGAATGAAGGGAAAACTATTTTGGACCATAAATAAGAATGACATTAAGGGGAGTGGGGGTGGCTACTGGGAGAGCAGTTTGTCTGCTTTGGGTGATGTGAGTTATGAAGTAGAAGCAATTAGTTTGGATTACTTGGGTTCAATCATGACTGTGAAATCATTGAAAATCATGGAGCGTCCAGATTGGTCCAGCAAGAAGTGGGGAGTCATTGAAGCTTTCTGTGCAGGCACGCAGCAGATCCAGCACCACTGTGAGGAAGTTACTTTGGAAACAGCATAAGGAAAAGGTTGGAGCGGTAAGTGATACTGCTCCTGGACCAGAACCACGAACGGTGGAGTCCACTCGGTACTCTGCAAGGAAGTCTTAGAGCAATAAGCAAGTGAATATCTAGTACATCACCCAAAAGTGTCCTCATCATGAAAGGACTGGGAAGAGGCAGACAGTGGTTACAGAAGCAATAATACAGAACCTGCGTAGAAATGAGATTGGAACACGAGGCTCGCATACCCCGGTGATTCCCTGGTCCCAATGGGATATAGCTTCAGTGACCTTATTATGGCTCTGGTGGCTCTGGGTAAACTTGAGCCTTGAGCATTTGACTCAGGATCTAAAGAAATGATTCCTTCCTGCATCCTTATTGATTATATAGGGCTGTATTTGAGACATTGGCATTGAAGTGTTAAAAGAGTTATGAATACTTTAAGGTGAAAATCCAGTTGAATTTTACTTCATAAAGTGGTTAAAATATCTATGGAATTAAGAAAAATTTAAATAAAATTATTAATGAGATCTATATGGAATAATTAAAGATCCATTTAGCATGCTCACGAAAAAATCTTTTGAGCTCAAACTCATGGAGTCCCACAGTGAGGGTCTTTCACGATCATACCACAATGCCTTTGACAGAAGCAGTACACCCAGGTCAGTGTTACTTTGTCCTTACCTAGGATTAATTTCTTGTATTAAGGAATTATTTGCTACTTGTGCATGATCCCAAAACCAGGGATGATAAGGCTGATGCAACTACCCATATCAAAGGGCAATTTCCCTGATATTTGTCCATTTATTTTAAATTGGTGACTAAATCAATTTTTATAATTCACCAATATATTTGTCACTTATTTTCTTTCTTCTTTAAGTATGTCATCATTTTTCTTCACCACTTTAGAGCTAAGTGAACCTTTTGGAAAGTGGAAACAAAGATTATATTGAAGGGGAGAGAAGGACGTGCCCTCTTCTGTGTGATTTATATAAATTCCTAAAAATCCCAGCTGACATTTCAGGAACTTGCTATATATATATATATATATATATATATATATATATATATACACATACACACACATACGCACACACACACACACACACACACACACATATACATATATATATATAGGCAGCAAAAGTGAGGGGCAAATACATCAAAATTACTGAAGGATAATAAGTCTAATGTAGACAGAAAAATCTTACTTAATATGTGGATAATCAGTTATACAGTAGTAAGTGAATCCACTGTCTTTCATTTATCTTATGATAAAATAGTCTTTGTTTATTATTCATCCAATATTTGTTAATAATCAGTAAATTCAAATTCCTTGCAATGAATAAAATTATATATAATTATGTGTCATTTTAATCAATGAAAATATAATATCCTTCCAATATAAACCTCATTTTAATTAGCTTTATAAATTACAAACTTTACTTTCTGTCTCTCAGAAGATTCTATTTGTAAGCAGTTTACATGCAAAATTATGGTGTCACAGTTGGTGAACTGAGAAATCTAAAGAAAAACTATTTAGGTGTTTATACCCAAAATTAAATATATATTAACTGTTGCAGAAATTTTAAACTTATAAACTGAGGATCCCCATGAACCTGCCCCTGTATAAAAGCAATGAAAATGGTGGCAAAAATCGTCAACACCAACTTTTTCAGAAATGCAGAAATCAACCAAAGGCTTGCAATGTGGACTGTGTTTACTCAAGACACACTGGAGTTTTGGTGAGAATTGCAAGTTTTGTGGCTTTGCAACCTGATCCTGTCCTCTTCTTTCCAGCTTTGCAGTCACCTTGAAAACCAGCAGCCTGGCAGTAAGTCGAAGGGTCACTCTGGGTTTGGAGTTTCTCAAAAAGCTTCATTCCCAAAGGACTGTCACTATTTGACCTGCCTAGCATCTCTCTGCAAAGCTTCATTTTCAGGCTTCTCTCATTATTTGACCTGACTTCGAGTTCCCTCTATGGGAATAGACATCCTCCAGGAACTTGTGAAAACACAATCAGCAAAATTGCTTAGCTTGTAGCTGCAAAGTCTGTGATACCACTTGGCACAAACAAGAGCCTGGTTAAAATCTTTAAAACATATCTGGGGACTGAGGTGCCCACAGGGAAATTTGTAAGGTTCTGTTACATTCTCAGAGGCGTGAAAGGCCACGGGCAGGTACTGGATGTGTGCATGACAAGGAGACCTGAGAGGGGCTAAATCTTTTGCCCCTGGCTGACCTTGAGGCTCTGTATAAGCAGAATGTCTAGACTAAGATATAGTTGTAAACTGTCTGAATGTTGAATGCATGTTCCAACACACACACGTAGGACTTCTGAACACTCGGGAGACTGACTCATTCAAGGAAATCTCTGAGAAATAATTAAGTCATTCAGCAGAGACCTCAGGTGCCTCACATTATGGGGAATACAGGCTGTACAGAATTAGTCCTGGAAAGTCACTAAACACACAGCAGCAGCAATAAGAACAGTCAAATAACAACAACAGTAAACCTGGGCAAGGGTCTCTGCTTTATATATTTTCCACATTATATTTGCCAAAATACCCAGTTTTCAACACAAAAACAATGTAACTGTCAGCCATTAAAAAAAAGAAAGGCCATAAATAGGGAAAAAAGCAATCAATAGAAACTGTCCCTGAAAAGTCATAATGTTGGACTTAGAGGAAGAAGCTTTTATATAGCTACTATAAATATGTTTAAAGAATTAAAGAAAACCTTGTCCAGAGGATTACAAGTAAGTATGACAAATATGTGTCAACTGGGAAAGAATATAAATAAATAAATTGTTTAAAGGATAGAGATTCTGAGCTGAAAAACTCAATAATTGAGATGAAAAATTTATTAGAGTTGCTCAACAGCTAATATAAAATAGCAGAAGAAGGAAAAACTGGAAAATAACTTAATTGAAAATATCTGGCCTGAGGAAGAGATAGAAAAAAGAATAGAGAAAAATGAACAGAACTTCAGAGACCTGTGGAACTTTATCACGCATACCAAAATAGGCATAATGAATATTTCAGAAGAAGAGAAGGAAGCAAATGGAACAGAAAGAATATTTAAAGAATTACAGAAACTTATTAAATTTAATGAAAAATTAATCTGTATATTCAAATAACTTAATTAGCCCTGAGTAGGACAAACTCAGGAAGTCCATACATAAACATATCATAGTTAAACTATAGAAAGCCAAAGATAAAGAAAACATTTAAAAACATCAAGGGTGATTCATCAAGTGCAAGGAAGCTTTAATGAGAATAACACCTGACTTCTCACCAGAAACCATGGAGAATAGAAAACAATAGGATGGCATATTCAAAATGTTGAAGGCAAAAACAACTGCCAACTAAGACTACTGTATTCAGCAAAATGATCCTTTAAAAATGAAGGTGAATTGCCCTGGCCAGGTTGCTTAGTTGGTTAGAGCCTCATTCTGATTCACCAAGTTTCTGGGTTTGGTCCCTGGTCAGGGCACACAGAAGAATCAACCAGTGAGTGCATAAATAAGTGGAATAGCAAATCCATCTCTCTCTCTCTCCTCTTTCCTTCTTCCTCCCTCCCCCTTTCTTTTCCTCTCTCTTTCTAATTCTAGAAACAGAAAAAAGTGAAGGAGAATTTAAGACATTTTCAAACAAACACTGAGAGAATCCATTGAAATCAGACTTGTCTGACAAGCTATAATACAGGCATCATTTCAGACAAATGAAAGGATACTTAGATGGTTGCTTGAATCCACACAAAGAAATATCGACCAAGAAAAAAAAGAATCAGCTTCATAAAATCAGAAGTCTAAGAGGGAACATGACTAGCAACCTTAGAGATATACAAATGTTTATAAGGGAATACCCTGAACAACTTTATGCCAACATATTATATAGCTTCGAAAAAAATGAAAAAAAATCCTAGAAAGACATAAACTGCTGAAACTAACTCACGAAGCAGTGAAAAATATAAATAGATTTGTAACAAGTAAAGTGGTTTAGTCAATACTTTAGAAAGTTGTCATGAAGAAAAGCTCAGGCCTAGATGGCTTCAATGAAGTTTAGAAAACATTTAAAAGGAATGAAAGGAAAAAGGACTCGTGGGCATGGACAATGGTGTGGTGATTGCTGAGGGGAGAGGAGTATAAGGGAACTAAGTGGTAATGGAAAAAAAATACAGTTAAGGTTAAATTTAAAAAAAGAAGAAAAAAAGAATTAGTACCCCAAACTTTACAAACTCTTTCACGAAAAAGAAGAGGAGGGAACTTCCTGACTCATTGTATAAGACGAGGATTATCCCAAGACTAAAACTGACAAAACATCATGAGAAAAGAGAGCTATACACTTTTGTTTTCTTCGTCTATCAACATGTTATTATGAATGTTTTAAAATATAAAAATAACTTGAAAATTATACAGTGAATATATCTGTAAAATTTCCATATATCTACCAGCTAGACTCTATCATTGTAAACATTGTACTACATTTATTTGATCATCTATCTCCAGTTCAGTTTTTTTTTCTGACTTCTGAAATGACACATTGTGAAATCTACTGAAGTCTTCAACTTGCTTTAAAATGTACCAAAATTAAGGCAGTTCATGGTGGGTAGATCTTTTGAATTAAGGTGCAAAGACTTCAACAAACTACCAGGAAACCAAAGCCAGCACCATATGAAATGGACTTTACACTGTGATCAAAGGCAATTTATCCCAGGAATTCTAGGCTGGTTTAATTTTCAAAAATCAATTATAATATACCATATTAATAGAATAAATGATAAAACCTTCATGATTATCTCAATAGATGAAAAAGAAACTTTTGATAAAAGCCAAAACCCTTTCATAATAAAAAATACTTAACAACTAGGAATAAAAGTGAGCCATATCAACCTGATAAAGGGCATTTATGAAAAACACACAACTAACACCAAGTGTGTAGTGAAAGATTGGATGCTTCCCCCCCCCCCAAATCAGGGCAAGACAAGGGTATCTGCTCTTGCCATTTCTATTCAACAATATGGTATTTTAGAAACATTAAGTTCAGAACATTTAGAAAATAAGTGATCGAGTCAGTACATTAGAAGGGAAAAATTAAAATTATCCTTAGTTATAGATGGCTTGGTCTTGTATATAGAAAACCCTAAGTAACCCACTAAAAAGCTATTAGACCTAATATATGAGTATGGTGATAATGCATGCTAACATTATTGATAAAATAAATAAATTGCATTTCTATACGCTAGCAACAAACAGTTTGAAAATGAAATAATGAACATAAATCCATTTATATTAGTATTAAAAGGATAAAATACTCAGTAATAAATTTAATAAAGAGGTTCAATGCTTGCACACTGAACACTAAAAAGTTTTTGTTAAAAAATTAAAGACTTTTTTTTTTAATATTTTATTTATTTATTTTTAGGGAGGGAAGGGAGAGAGTGGGAGAGAGAAAGAGAGAGAGAGAGAGAGAGAGATCAATGTGCGGTTGCTGGGGGTTATGGCCTGCAACGCAGGAATGTACCCTGGCTGGGAATCGAACCTGGGACACTTTGGTTCCCAGCCCGAGCTCAATCCACTAAGCTATGCCAGCCAGGGCAAAAAATTAAAGACTTTCTAAATAAATGGAAAGATGTTCCAAATTCATGGGTTAAAGAATGATATTACTTACATGAACATAATCCCCAAATTTATCTACAGGCTCAAGGCAAACTTTGTCAAAATCTCATTTGGCTATTTTGTAGAAATCAAGAAACTGATCTTTAAATTCATGTGAATATGTAAGAGACTCAACCAAAGCAATCTTTAAAAAATGACAGAAATTTTGATTACTCACATTTTCTGATTTTGAAACTCAACACAGTCTACATTATTTAAGATAGGATAGTGCTGCCATAAAAAAATAGTTGAATAGAATAGGATACAATAGAGAATACAGAGATACTTCTTTACATTGGTGGTGAATTGATTTTTGACAAGGGTTTTAAGATGGTTGGAAAAGAGTAAACATTTTAACAAATGATGCAGGAACAACTAGATATCCACATGCAAACAAATGAAATTGGACCCTAATGTACACCATACAAAAAAGAAAAAAAATCAGAGACTTCAGTTTAAGAGCTAAATCTATGAAGCTTATAGGAGAAAACAGAGGAGGAAATTTTATTTGAGTTTACTTTGAGTTAGGCAGTAGTTTCTTAGATATGACTCCACGAGAAAAGAAAGAAATGAAAGTTCATATAAATTGGATATTTATTTGGCACTTGATAATTTAGTAATTGGACAAGTAATTCAATTAAAAATGAGCAAATATTTAGTAAATGTTTTTCATAAGAAGGTGCACAAATCACAAATAAGTGCATGAAAAGATGTTCAGTCATTAGAGAAATGCAAATTAAAATTGCAATCAGATATCACCTCATGCCTAGTAGGATGGCTATGGCCAAAAATATACAATAAATATCGGTGAAGATTTGGAGAAATTGAAATCCTCATACATTGCTAATGGAAACGCATAACGGTACAGCCACTCTGAAGCAGTTTAACAGTTTCTCAAAATGCTAAGCACCCTTACCATGTAATCCAGCAATTCTTTTCCTAGGTATATACCCAAGAGCAATGAAAACTTATATTCCTACAAAGATTTGTACATGAACAGTCATAGTATCATTATTCAGAAGAGTCAGAAAGTGGCAATAACTCTAATATCTATTAACTGGTGGATGAATAAATAAAATGTGATCTATATGTGTAGTGGAATATTATTTGTCAATATGAAAGCTTAAAATATTGATATATGCTACAGTAAGTATGAACACTGAAAGGATTATACTAAGGGAGAGAAAGCAGGCACAGAGTATGACTTCCCTCATATAAAATGTGCAGAATGGGCAAAGTCACAGAAACAGAAAGTACATTAGAGGTAGCCTGGAGCCCTAAGTGGAGGGTGGGGAATTGGGGAAAATAGTGACTGTGGATAGGTGTGGCTTTCTTTTGGTGGGTGATAAAAATGTTCTAAACTGATTGTGGTGCTGATGGTTGTACAGCTCCGTGAGAGTAGGAAGACCACTGAATTCTGTATTTCTCTAGTGCTGCCAACTAGGGAGCTTCCAGATCCAGGGACAAGGACGTAGTTACATGAACCACTCACTTCTGGTGCCAAAGGAAAACTAGGCTGTTCTCTCTCCAGTGACGTATGGCGAAGTTGAAGTGGAACACTGGCCAGAGAAAAATCTGGATATGCCCTGTGTAGACATCTTGGTATGAACGCAGGCCATCAGCATCAATTCCACTAGAAACCGGTGAGATTTAAATGAGTCATTTTTATGGTATGTGAAGTATATCAAGATAATTTTATTTAGAAAAGTATACTGGCCTTTTGGTTTTCAAAGCTTTCTCTTGGTTTCTAATCCTGGGGCACTGCTGCTCCAGGATTATGCTTGAATACAGATCATTTGAAAGGCAGAGATGAGGTAGGTTTAGAAAAAAAACAGAAGGTATAAAATTAGGAGGTCCGGTGCTCTTTATTCTCATATCATTGGAGTATAAAATAAAATGATTGTTTTTCCATTAATATTTTCCAACAACCTGTATTAAATCTGCCCTCCTGTACCCCCCACAACATATTCAAGTGTCTGTTCACTTTTGTGCATTGAAATAAAGATTTAATCGAGGTTCATTTAGAAAGAGCATGAAGCTCATACTCACACATGAGTTAAACTCATGCCTCTTGCAACTAGAGCTTCGCTCTCCCTGCACTTCTCCAGCTGTGCAGTATCAAGACTGATGCCTCACATTCCCATGCGTGCACACTCCCTTGATCTCCAGCCCTTCCTCCAAACTGAGAATGAGAACGCTGCTCTCCAAGGGTCACCCCTGCTCATTTCCTTTTGTAGTCTGGGGAGAGTGGAGCGCAGGACCGCTGGTTCTGCTGCTGCCTAATGAGGCACTCCTATCAGGCACTCCTCTGTAGAGTTGGGTGTTCGTTAGTGTCTTAGTTTTATTTTTGAGCCTCACCCACATGTCCAAGAGCCAGGAAAGTTCCCACTCAGCACCTTGCCATGTAGGGTAGTTCTGCTTACAACAGTTCAGAATGTACGATGTTCATAGTGCCGTCATCTGAAAGAAAGCTTTGTAAACATCAGAGGCTGCTTATACAATTTCTTTGATTCTTCTTAGAAGAAGGAGAAAGGAGCGGTTGCAAATACCAGTTTATCTCTCTGACATTATCTGCTGGAAATTTTGATAGGGAAAAAGGCCAAAAATTTTTGCTAAATCAAAACAGTCAAGAGGATTATCTCTGGTTTCATTTATATGTTTCAGTTCCAGGTGAATCATCAAGTTTCATATTCTTGTATTCTATTGTAAATCTTTTTTTATTTTTAAAGATTTTATTTATCCATTTTTTAGAGAGGGAAGGGAGGGAGAAAGAGAGAAAGAGAGAAACACCAGTGTGTGGTTGCTGGGGGCCATTGCCTGCAACCCAGGCATGTGCCCTGACTGGGAATCGAACCTGCGACACTTTGGTTCGCAGCCTGCGCTCAATCCACTGAGCTACGCCAGCCAGGGCCTATATTGTAAATCTTTTTATGTTTTCCCTTCCCAACTATTTATGAAACATTTGAAAGTTCACGTATTATGCTTCTGTGAAACTCCTATAATGCTGTGCACATAGTTTGTGCTCAGAATACAACTTTTCTTATTGTCCTTTGTATTTATAGCACCAATTCCCTACTGTATGATTTTAAAAATGTTTGTATTATTACAAAGGAATAAGAATTCTTCAGGTTATTAAAATACTGATATTAGAACACAGAAGGTATGTCCAGAAAGTATCCAGCCATGTAACATGAACAATAGAGACATTTATCGAAGGAGATAAAAGATACAAGAAACATTGTACATAGGGCAGTGATGTCTCGGTTCCCTTCAGAGTTAGGACCTTGAGGAAATCTGGTTCATCGGTAGCAGTTTGAATCCAGTCATTCGAGATTGTAGCACGATGTTCCTTCTGCTCAGGTAGCAGAAGCCACGTAATGCATTTTGCCTTGACACGTTTCATGCCAAGATCCTGTGCCACAATCTCAGACACGGTAGCTTTTGGAATCCCCAGATCAGCTTCCGGTTATCACACTGTCGGTCGCCGATCTTTGTTGATTGCAGCCTGCACGTTCAACATGGTCAGGTGCTCTGCTTGCTGCAGGCCTCCCAGAACAGGCACCACTTTCAACAGATTGTACGCCATCTTTGCAGCATTTGTGCCCCACTTCCATTTGTGCTGCACTCACTGCATCATCCCCCAAAGCCTTCTGAATTATCTGAATAGTTTCTGCGGAGGAATGTTCAAGCTTAACGTGAAATTTGATGAAGATTTCTTGCTCTACTCATTGGGTCATTTTGAATGTGGTGGCCACACAGTACACATGCCCACTCAATGGCATCTACCAGCCACACTGACTAGTACAGTGAAGTTGTCATTGTTCATACATGCGCATTCCAGTCCACTCCCTTCTTGGCTGCCAGGTTACATGAATGCCACACAAACCATTCTTGTTATATTAACGATGGCCAGACATTTTCCAGACAGACCTCGTATAGCACAGATTTCTTACAGCTGTAAAAGCTAAAATAAAACCTTATGGCATCTGCCAACAATCCATAGAGGCTTAGTCCACTATCTGAACTTTCCCATCCTCATTAGACACTTGAACTTGGTTTATGTGAATGAGATTAAATATATTAGCCAGTTGTATGGAATGTGGATACAGAAAAATTTCCTTTGGCCCAAGCTTTGAATTGCAACTCAGTCTACATATTGTATGAGTAATAGAGTTGGGCAGGAGGAAGATGAAAAATCACTAAGTCACTGCAAGTAATTCAATTATAAATAGAGTTTTTATGAGAGGTGTTAATGTGTGCTACCTCAGCAAACCTGGCAATAAAGGTTTCACAAGCTACAGTGACATCTGGAATCAAATCACATGTAGAAATTATGCAGCGGCAATAAAAGCCACTTAATCAGCATTGCAAATAATGTTCCAGCATTTATGAGATGCCTGCAAATTTGCATACAGATACATAATTACATAATTTGCAGCTGTGTGTTTGTTCCATAAGACCTTGTCACTTTGTTAGCAGAATATGTAAATCAGGTGTTAATTCTCTTTATCTTTCTCATTCGCAACCTTCTAAAGATGTGTGCTGAATCACTGTGATTTGGTGCAACTCTTTATCTGGATTTCATCACCTTGTCTTAGACTGAGATGAGAGAAGAACATAGCCCATGACTTATTTAGCAAGAGAAATATTTTGAACGATTTGTTAATACCATTTGCTAATGAGTGAATATCATTTATTGGCTAACGTTGGTTTTCCCATTTATCTTTGAAATTCTTTAATTGCTCTGTCACCCTAGAAATATGGCAATTGATGTCCTCCTGGCTTAAAGAGGCTAATTATATATTTACTCTTATCTGTATCTTTCATATAGTGGCAACTATTTTACATTCTAAATTAATATAGCCTACTGAAATGTAAGAACCTAATCAAGATGGTGTAGTACCAAGTAAGAGTAAGAGACACAGAAAGCTAAGCAGATCTGACAGCTAAACACAGAATTGAAAAGAGGTGTACCCAACTTCATTTGTTGTCAGTCCTTCTTAAGGAGAGTTGAAGTAGTTTAATAAATTTCATTAGTAGTATTTCAGGCAATGGGCTCATGAAATTTTTATATTTCAGATCTAGAAGGTGTGAAAAATAAGTTGTAGTATGGGCTTGTGATTTCCTACCAGCTAAAATCAGATTAAAACATGTAGTCAAGTGTGCTGCGATGGCTTGAGGTGGTCTAAGCTTAGGTATGGTAAGTACAAGGTATCTCAGAGAAGACCAGAATATCTTTTGAGAGACAGGAGACTTCTGTTTTATATCCTTGGTCTGGGAGCAAAAGTTATTTCAGGATATCAGATTAAACGTAGAAATAAATAGTCTAAGAAAAAGCGCTTGGGTAGAATGGGATTTGAAAATAGGGACACAATTCATCCAGTTCATTCATCCAGTTACCTATTTATTTAACGTTTGTTGAAATAGGTGCTAAGGAGAAGGAAGGCCTGAGCTAGGTCATTAGACTGGGGGCTGAGGACAGGGAGGACAGGTATGTCGAGTCTGACCTATAAACCTCGCAGGATGATATTTTTAGTCACAGTCAAGTGTGTTTTATGGACGTGCATCTTCAAGAGGCACTGAGTGGGCTATGGTTCAACTTTAATCAAATAGATATTGTCCTAGCTTTATAGGACTTTTAATCAAAGGTAAAACCCATGAGCAAAACATAGATAGCTAGATTAAATATAAATACTACAATATGAAACTTTGGGCATGTATATTTTGATGGTTTATTGTGGGGTTGGGGGGGACTTCATGTTGAAACAGAGTTAAGGGAAGAAAAATCTCCATGTCCTTTGATGTTAGGTTTCCTGAAGTTTCTTCTGTCTTCATGATAACAGCCACTGAGCTAATGCCTTTACTCATTTAGGAGAGCAAGTATCTCTCATGGCGTTGAACTCACTAAGGACCTAAGGAACTCTCTCTGGCTTGTCTTTCCTTTATCTTGCTCAACCTTTTAGAAAAGGTAGTTTATACAGGGCAGGGCAAAAGCAGGCTTACAGTTGTTCCTATGCAAAACGTATAATAATTAACAAATAATAATACAAGAGTAAACTGTGCGCTGTGAACTCACGACTATAGACCTCCTTTTGCCCTACCTAGTATGGTACGTTTCCAGAACTTCCTGTGCTCTAGACCACGCCTCTGTGCCTGTGAGTGGTGCCGCTCAGGTCAGCCCCACCCACCAGCTTCCCGTGGGATGGGGGTTGGTATCGCAGAGCTGGGGCTCGCTAACTTTGGAATAGAAATTACATAATGTGGAAAGATGAACTATTGTTCACATGTGACCTTTTTTTTTTATAAAAAAGGATCTCATAAATGGAAAGTTGTCCTTTGCTTTTTGCCCTTTGCTTCTGTCTCTACAGGATATTTGTATTCTTTTACAGATTATTTTAGCCAAGATAGTGAGCATCTGATGGTTAATGTTATTCTCTTTTAAAACTACCCTTGTGAGGAATATGTAATTTGGTTGATAATGGAATAAATAACATAGACAGGATCCTGCCTCAAGCTCGCCTTCAATTTTTGATCACCAGACTCTTCAGTGAACGCCCGAATCGATCACATTTATCAGAAAAAAAATCTCACTCCGGACACTTGGTCTGGTTGCAGTGTACATTCTGAAGGTTGGCCCATTGATTCTAGTAGCGTAGCTGTGACAGTGCTTTCATAGTGACTGTTCCTTGGAGCGGAAAACGGTGTCCACGCCCAGTGATGGTGAAATTTTTCCATTACGTGCTTGTGTGATTAGTCCTTCTCCCCTTTTTTCTGAATTTAGCCCATGCTAATTTTTAGATTTTTGCAGATTGCAGTATTGCACACAAAACTGGTCCCAAGAACCATTGGTTCATTTTCTCGGCAGGGAGCCCTGAACACTTTCATAGAAGCAGCTGCGGCAGCGTCAGGGCTGTTACCTCCACGGCAGGTCAGCGTGCTTCTTTTTCATTTGTTCCGTCTCTAGAATTTCATGGATTCAGCTTCAGAAATGAAATAAGGGTTATTTCAGTCTCTCCCCTGTTCCCATTGTGCCATTTTGTTCTTTAAGTTTTTCTTACCATTTCACAGAAAAGCTGAATGATTATTATAACTAGATCTGACGGTCACGCAAGCAGGAGCATGAAATGAGGAGGCAGCTCAGAGTTTTTCTTAGCCACGCCTCCTCGACCCCTGGGGTCTACTTTGGCAACAGCTAGTCCACAGGCTGAAGACTTGCCCTCTATTTCTGTTAACATGTGAACGGCTCACGTCTTTCTCTGTATGGAATGAACTGCTGTTTGAATACGGCAGAACGAGTCATCCGGTCTGAAGCTTTAAAGATGAGTATGAAATTAAAAAAAAATCACTGCTCTTTTTTCTTTAATATTGGAAATGGTGATTAAGATAAACTAACATAAGATAACTTAAGATCTATTTTCTTAATAGAAATGAGAGAAATAGAAAGACATGCTTAAAGAATAATTTGGGACTTTTCAGCGTAGGTAATGGCGATGAGTAAAATTGTGCCTAAAATTACAAAGATTATAACATTGTAACATTAGCCAAGATTTTTCACTATGGCCTTTATCCGGTGACTGAGCAATTTTCCCCTGAATCCAAGAGTACTCCCTAGAAAGAGGTGGAAAGCATTCTTCTTCGCCAGCACAGTCATTAACTTCTTTCTTCTCCCCTATTACAAAAGAACCAGTTCGTGGATTTCACGTCTTCTGTTAAGTTACACAGTGAAGAAATCAGGACCAAAACTTGTAAAGTTGGACTAAGCCCAAGAAGATAAGTATATTATTAATTCATTTCATTTTGTGATAGCAAGAATAGCCTATCAATACAGTCTAATAATATGATTTGTATAACATTTCAGAGATATTTAATGTTTGATCTCTGGCACTTTCCCTGGAAGTAGTAAAAAATAACTCTAGCTTATATAAAATAGTCCTAACAATACTATTGCATTAGAAATGACCGGTTTTCATATTAAGACGTGTAGTGTAAAGAAGAAAAAAGTATATCAGTCAGAACTGTCTGAAAAACAGAAATCACTCCAGGTTTTTAACACAGGATGGCATTTAATCCAGGGAATCAAATGCTCGAGAACTTTGTGAGGTGCTGGACAGTGAAGGGCAGGCTAACCGTGTGAACTATCTGGTGTGCTGTAAGCTTTTGGAGAGTCAAAGGGTCACAGGCCCAGCAAAGAGATGCCAGTGAGGATATTGTCCTCTAACACTCAGGGAGGTCATTTTCAGGAGAACACTTGTGGCCACCACGAGAACCTCACGTGTGCCCACGTTTGCCTGCCACGCCCGGAGGCACCCGAGTATGGCATCTGCCCTTCTTCTCCATTCCAGAGCCTCCATGAGAGCCTCTCGTGGGCCACTCTGCCAGCTGGGGGTGCTGGTGAAGGCAGTTCCCAGGCTTCCGAACTCAGGCTGGGCGGCTGCCCAGGGGCAGGGCAGTGCTGTGCAGTCACAAGAGACGAAGTCCTAGTGTGGCTTCCTATGAGCACTCTGGAGTCTTCTAATAAGGTCAAGTGTCTCTCAGTCCGAAGGATTTGGCAATGCTTCCAGAAGGGAATGGCATAATTAAATAAAGCAATAACCTTGCGCCCTGCATGATACCCCATTCCTAGTGTAATTTAGTCGGAATGGGAAGGCGCGCCTACCCTTTTCCCAGCGGTGGCCCTCAGCTGCCTTCCTTGTCACCTGCAGAGGACCGCGTTCTGAAAACTGCCTCTCATGGGGTCCTCCCCGCTCTGACTCCACTTCCCATCACGCTCATCGCCCTCATTATACAGGTGTACACTTTCTGTTCTGTTTCCTCAACATTTCCTCCTTCCTGTTTTCACCCCCACCTGCAGTTTTTCTTATTTGTATCACTCCTCTCCATGGGGATCGGCTCCACAGCAGGGCGATGGTTCAGATATTTACATCCAGAAAAGGCCTGTGAAATCACATTTAATCCATTACTGGACCGAGGCAGGTTGTTTTGATTGAAGAGTTGGTGAGGTTAGCACTTTTTCTTCTCAGTAGGTTGTTCCCATCTCAGCAAGGTTTAGGAGAGAGTGACGACTAAGGTGAAATGTAACGTCTTCTCTTTTGCCTATCAATTTGCATTTCACACTGAGGAATCACACACAACATCTGTCTTACAGTCTTTCCGTTCCTCTGCCGGCCCAGTTTCCCACCCCGCTCTGCTATAACCACGCATGCTCATACAGTGCACGTTGCTGTCACCTGGAATAACTTACCACATTTGGCTGTGTGTAATGCGCACATTTTGCCCAAATTTTTGAGGGAAAAATAAGGATGCACATTCTACATGGGTAGTACCTGAAATATCTCGCATCTGTTCTTGTGTTTTGTCATTATGGGTCACATAAAATTTCTTGTACCACAGTATGTTCAAAAATAAATGCTAAAATTCCTGTATAATACAAAAGCCAAGTATCTAAATATAAGTAATAAAAGATTGAATTAAAAAATTAAAGCAAAAGATTTTTTCCCCTGAAAGTTTGGGCCAAAACTGTGGGGGTATGCATTATGCACAGCAAAATACGGTAATATCGGAAATGTTTTCCCACATTTTTTCCACTCACTTCTATTGCCCATGTTCCTCTCGTTACCGAGCTGTCCTTTGATTTCATGGACCTTCAGTGACCTTACCCCTCCTTGTCTTCTAATGTATTAATATTATTTACTTCCCTCTTGATTCTTCTCAAATGCTGTTACACCAACATCTTGAATTATCTTAACTTAAAATTTAGTGACTGACACTTAGGAGCAACTCCAATTTTTAGTGAATAAAGGAGACTCACTTTTTGTTTTCTCTACTTTTGTTCCTGGAATGCTGGGGAAATAATCATATTGCTTTACTTACTGGCTAAATATAAATCATACTTTCTGTCTTCAACCAGGCCCTTCATGAGGTATTAACCTTTTTCATTATTCCTAGTTGGATAGTGCCTGTGCCCGAGTTTCCTATGAAATAGTGTGGAAGGCAAATACTAGGGGCTACACTTCATTATGAATGCAATCAGAGGAATGTAAAGCTTAAAGGAAAAGTGAGGGAGGCAGGACAGAGGGACTAAAAATACACTGGCGTTGTCATCGAGCTGGTCACAGCCACATCCCACAGAATATCATCAGGAAAAGCATTTGTCCAGAGAATGGAAGGTACTTGAATTCACCTGCTGGTAATCATCTTCCATGGGTCAAGTTTCACCCCGTGGGACATCATGTCCCTCATATATTTGGGTTCCATATATAAGGATGTTGAGAAAACCTTGAGGCATCTTGCACTTGAGCATCAACCAAAGCTCTGGTGAGGGAAGAAGGGGTGCATGGCATTGGTACCATGCGGGTGCCGTCAGGGTTAGTTCATGAGTGATGTGAGGGACCGTGTGTAGCCACCGTAGGGGGCCCTCAGTCCTGTATCAGCAGAATCGTTCAGGTTCTAGGGTCAAGGGGCCAGCACAAGCTCTTACCAGGGATTCTCTGGCGAGAACACAATCTAAGTTCACATTTCTGGGCGGGCACGTGAATCAGTCTGTGACTTTTCTTTCCCCACAGACGTTGCCCCAAGTTATTACTATTATAAGTTCAGCGGGAAGTCTGGTTCATATTATGAGGAGCATAGTATGAGTAGCATATTTGTAATATTTTGATATTATGATATTTATTATTTTCAAGGGCAGAATATTTTATACTTATATTTTATATTGCACTTTCATGTAAATGTGAATGTTCTGTAGAACAACCCAACAAAGAGGTTTGGTCAGTGTTATTATATTCATTTTGATATTGGCACAGAAACTCAGAGAAGTTGAAAGTCCTATCAAAGGTTCTGGAACTAGAGTGTTTTGGTAAAAAGGACTTGCCATTGGGGATCAAAGACTTGATTTTTAGCTCAAACATCATATCTTACTTCTGTTTTATTCTTTTGTTTTTAACCCAGGGGCACCAATATGCAGACCCAGCTGGAGTGATGGGCTCAGCGGTCCTTTGAATTCTCTGCAGTGGGCTCGTCACATGCATCCCGCCAACGTTTCACGGAAGCCTGTGCGTCTGCACAGCTAAGGTGAGGAGAGAAAGGGGCGGGAGAAGTGCGTGCTACTTGGCTTATGACTGTCATGAGTTAGAAGCAAAGACAAGCCAGTTTTCTCTGTTTATTTGGAAACTGTCCATTGGTTCAAATTAAAGAGAATCTGGTTCCCCCTAAAGCAAAACAAAGCAAAACAAAACCTACAAAAGAAGTTCTTCCTTCGCTCATCTTCTCTCTTTTGATAGCGAAAATAATTTTGGTTTTTAAGTTGCAATGGTCCATGGTATGGAAGATGTTATTATAGAAATAACTCTTATTAAGTGATTACTTTGAGGTTGGAATGTGTAAATTAAGGTTAAAGTCAAGGTTTCTTTTCCCTTCAAGAATGTGGTCTTATGAAAAAATTTTAAAACTAAATAGATCGTCTTAAAATTGTAAAGAACTGCAATCAGAAAGAGCAGAATCTGCTAAACCTAGTCTGTGATTGTAAACACTTCTGGTCTGAGTGATGGACAAGTGTAAATAAATACATGAACAGAGCGTCACAAAAATGTGAGCCTCTTTCTGTGACCAGGGAATGACGTGGTTTTTATGTCTAAAAATATATAGGTTGCCCCTTCCTGATCCAAGTAATCATTAAATAACAGAATTATCTCTGCATGTCCCAAGTAGATTGGATTGGTCCTCATGGCTTAAATTGGATGCTGCAAAGCATCCGTCCTTTTCTTCCTTTCATTTCCTCACCAGTCCTCGGGAATTTACATCCCAACCTCACTGGCGGCGACCTTCCACAATCAGTCACAAACGTTAGTTGCTTTAAGCCTTTCTTAATAATAATTTACCAGAATACTTTTATTTTTCTTGCCAAAAAAATGAAGTAGCACAAAATAGCCCACGCTTCTTGCCACCATTAAATATGGGTGTAAATTATAAACGGTAGTTGGAAGCGGATGCAGTATTTTTTTTCTTGATCAAGAAGAGATAATTAGCACATCTACAAAAAGCATGTAATTTTTATTATCTGTGAAGACTGCCACAATGAATACATCATTACCTGTGCAAATAAGAAAGTAGAAAGCTGCAATTCATTTTCTGAACTGCTCCGAGTGGGGAAGAAAAGCCATTCAACCATATCTTTTTCTTTATAATTAGTATTGCTGAAATAACTTTAAAGGCAGAGCCAGAAGCAGATAAAAATGTAGACTGGTAACAAGTTGGGAAGAGTTTAGTATAAAAAAGACCTGTAATTATTAAAAGAACATACTGAATGGAAGACGTGGGCTTTGAAAGCGTGGAACGTTGGGCAATAGGAAGTCCCAGAACAACTCATGCCATAGTAATAAATAAGAGAAGGAACATAAAGCAAAGAATTAGGCTCCCTGAGAAAAACCGAGCTGCAGAAAAGGAATATATTAACAGCTTGACAATGAAATATGCAAAACGCATCTTTACATTGCTGGAAAAGTTTGCAAGGCCGAGCTTGATAATTGAGCAGAAATCAGGACCACTGGGAGATAGTCTTTGATCTTGTGCCATTGTTTATATTCATAATGAATCTTGGTTTTGCTGGATGTAAAATTATAACAAAGTCCATAGCATTCTCTAGTTTTCCCGTGGGCCATGTTCCAAGATTGTGTGCTTCCTAAAATCTAAATAAAAGGAATGGTGGACAGCTTCTCTGGTTGTGTTCTGACCTGGAATGCCAGGAACTTGGAAGTGTCCCCATCCTGCACAGTGAGGGGTGCCCACGGCCAGAGGCGGGAGCGCCTGCCGTGTGTCCAGGTGAGCGGCGATGGAGACTCCTGGAAGTTCGGGACTGAGCATTATGGGCAGATAGGATTCTCCTCCCATAAAAACTCTCAGGGCTTTTGCTCAGTTCTGGCTCAATTCCCTGTGTTCGTCCTACTGCTCTCCAACAGGTCATGGGAGTGGCTTGCCCGCTTCTCCTTTAACCACTGCCATCTTCAGCTTTCAGCCGTGACCGCTCTGCTCCTTGGCCTGCTGGAGGGAAGGAGGCAGTGAGTCACCCGTCCGCCCTCTGTTCCTGGAGAAGCCTAAGGCTCTTCGGAGGTTTTGCAGTAATTGTTACCAGGAGCAGCATTTGTTCTTTGATCAAGAATTTTTTGAAGATATGTTATGTTCTAGGCACATGATTAGATACTAGCAACATAAAGATTAAAAGGCCTGTTTCTCTGTCTGGAAGGAAGTTAGTGCAAGACCACCGGTGATTGGAATAATGTGACTGTGACCTCACATATATTACAATAGCTACTATAAAAAAACCCCCAAAATAAATATTAATTGTGGATGAGGATGTGGAAAAATTAAAACCCTTAGGTGTTGCTGTTGGGCATGCACAATGTGTTTTCAGTTATATTGGATCCTCAAAAAATTAAAAGTAGAATTGTTACGTTGGTGGTGTGGACTCTTCTGGTCTGGAGATTTAGTTGATTTAGTTCTGGGATCCCTGTATGTGGAGATAAAAGTATGCCTGACAGTATACTTATTTATTTCTCAAATATTTGTTAAGTGCTTTCCTGAAGCTTTTGCATGGTGAAGACAGTGAGCAACCAAACGGACAGCCTGGGAATTTCAGGTTGAGATAAGTGCCAAGGAAAATCGTAGCCCAGTAATGGGGAAAGACGCATCAGCAGAGAGCCCTTTGAAGGAGTGTTTTTAAGGAGGAGACATCAGAGCTGTGATTGACAAGAGTCAGTTTTGTAAAAAAAAATCTTTGATGAAACACTCCAGGAAACAGTAATTGCAATTCTACAACTGCAGAAACCTGCCCATTGCCATGGACTAGGATTTTGTATTACACGGTATTTCAAGAAAAACAGAAAAAAGCTTCTCACTTCTATGCAAGGCTAGAGTTTGCCACTGCGTGATGCTCCTGGGCGCGTGTATCTGGGGCAGGATTTACATATAGTCTCACGCAGGAGGAAGGTTCTGTTTTAGAGAAGTGATCCCTCACTTTTATATAGCACTTCAGAGTTTAGAAAGATCATTGACATTCACGATGACGTGTTGTGGTAGATACCGATTTTGGCCCGAAGATGATTATACTGCAAATGAAAGAAAATCCAGCACAAATCATGAGAAATTTATGTAATTTTAGAAGAACCTGAGAATTTCTAATTTCAGGCAGAGTAGATTCCAAGGCTAAATATTACCGCCAGGCCATAGTGTCCCTCTTTCCCTCCTTCCTTCTCCCTCTTTCCCTCTCTCCCTCTCTCCCCACTCCTCCTCTTGTTTTCTCCTCTGTATTTATTTTCAGTGATGTGCTCTGCATGGTAGCAGGCATGGTCACCAGCACTTTAGGCTAACAACCCTTTCTCCACGTTGCAAACCTAGCTTGGAGATGGAAAGAAAACGCTTCTTCTCTGAGAGCTGCAGCAAAGGTCCAAGGTGCAACTCACCTCATTAGTCTCTGCGGCCAGGAGCCTGACAAGTTCCCACCAGTCAGGACTGCAGGTCAGCCCCAACCAACCCAAAAGGAAGGAAAGGGGTGCCGAGCAGGCCACACAGCAGACGTCCCCATCAGATTCTAACTACCTTTTTCACATGTGAGGTTAAGAAGCTTGTCGATGTTACACAGAAAACTGACTTTTCAGACTATACAAACAAGGTTCTTTCCACTTGAATATTTCATATCTTCTATATGAAACAAAGGTCAGATTCCCATGAGAATTCAATTAAAGAGTAGAAAAAAGCACATGATGAATCATATTTTTAGCGAGCACCCGCTTTGCCACGGGTACTTCATTTCGGTTGAGTGGGAAAAGGCAACTCTGTACTTTCTGCCTGGCGTGCTAATGAGGTGCCAGCAGTAGTTTGACACAGCTTTTTTGCACATAGGCTTGCTGAGTTTCCCCTGACATGTGGAAGGAGTTGTAATATTCTTGAGTGTGGGTGCCATTGACTGAGGAGTCCAGAGCAACGAGAACCATGTGCTGCGTGGAGGACTCTGAAGCTGTGGACCAAAAAGAGCCAAATCCTTTTCTTTCTCTTCAAGATTGTCCACTCCACCAGATCCATCAGATTTTCCTTGTTTTAAAAGATGAACAATTTATAGAACAGGTTTTGAGCAAAATCTCAAGGTACATTTAGGACCATGTGTACGTAGATGCAGCACCAAATAAACAGTTTGTGAAAACGGCAAGTATGTGTATCATGGTCTACATAGACAGGATTCCATTTGGAATATATTTTACCTCCTGTAGACTCCAGGTCTGTCCTGCACTAATGCAGAGACAATTCTAAATACACTGCTACACATGTGCAGGGGAAATGAGAACCGATTATGCTTTCTCCATAATTCTTAACGATTTTTTCCTAGGTGTTGAATCTATTTCAGGGACTATCAGAAAACAAACAAGCAGGAAGTACAACTCCAAAGGCTTTGTTAGTTTGTTTCTACCACTTACAGGTCAGGTCGGATTCTGTCTTCCCTCTGAGTGTTTATCTTGACTTATAAGGGCTCAGTAGCCTTCCCGGAAATTGTTTCCTTTTCTCCTAGGAAATACTGATGGTGTAAAAGAAGACAGCTCTGATGTACTTAAATTTCTGAGCTGGAGGTAACTTATCTCAAGAAAGTTCTCATTGTAGATAAAGAGTTTTATAGATTTGAGGGTACCTCTTGTAGAAGTTTTGGTATGGGGAAATGATGTGTTAAATACAGATAAGATTAAGGACAAATTTAGGCTTGTGAAAAACCCAGGTCACTGCCTAAAGCTCCTCTGGATTTTGGAAAAAATTTTACTAACTTGCATATCTATTTCCAAAGACTTGTCTACTCCTAAACCATTTTTTTTTATGTTCTAGGCTTTGTCTAGTAAGTGCTCCTCCTCCACCTTTGCAAACCTTCAGATCATTAGACTGAGTCAGGTGATCCTGTTACAGCTCATTGAGAATCCAGGCTTCTGCTTTGCTCGCCCCGGTTCCCTCACAACCGTCTTCACCAAATGAAGCCGCTGTCTTTCTCCTCAGCTCTACAGGGCCCCCGGGCAAATATCTTGTATTCGGAGTGAAATGCCCAGATCCAACATTTCCTGTTTGCTCACACGCAGAATTGTATTCCTTGTCTCCTTTCTCACGGCCAGCTTCTCTGTTCTGATCACCCACGGGCCTGGGCTCCTCTGTTCCAGGGACCCAGATTCAGACTTTTGGAAAGGGCCTACGTCTGTTCTTACCACTCACACTGCTCCCCATAATCACCACACAGACATACAAACTAACACGACTCAGAGAACCAGAGCCGATTTATATCATCTCAGTGTTTGTAACCCTCCTAGAACCCAGAGGCTCATCGAGGACGCCTTGCACGTGCCTGTCCTCCGCGTGGGTAAACTGGGGAAGATCCATCCTGCAAACCATTTCTCAGGATCAAGGCTGGAGATGTTCCCTGGCTCAGCTTGTTGTCAGTAAATCTATCTATCTATCTATCTATCCATCCATCCATCCGTCCATCCATCCATCTGTCTACCTATCTATCATCTGTTTGTCTATGCATCTATGTATTTATATATGTATGTGTGTGTGTATGTATATATGTATGTATGTATCTATCTTCTATCTCTCCTCTCCATTTGCCTGTCATCTATCTATTTAAATAATCTGTCACTAACATCCTGTCTGGATTTGGGGGAGTTACGCTTTTACAATCTTAACCTATAGCTCAGAGTTCTTGTTGGTGCTACAGGACATGAAAACATCAGATAATTTTTAGGGTAGGATACAGGACATTGTTATGATTTCATAGCTTTTTAGGCTGAGATACTTTTATTTTGTATCTTCCATCATTTATTCACCATTAAAAAAGTGTTAGAAAATTTTACTTCACGATGGAAGTTTCCAGACACCTACTGAAATAGTTTAAGATGCTCGAGAACTTTTCAGGTCAAAATTGAATCATGATGTTTATCAAGTGGTTACAAAATAAGGTGGTTAAATTAGTTTTGAAAGGAATGAAATCTATTGAACTATTTAGTTGTTGGATTGCATTCTTTTTTGATGATGATTATATATTAGGTTCTAAGAATTTATTATAATAATTTATGCTGTCAGAATGAAGCATAAAAAGCTTAATCGGCCTGTGAAGCAAACATTGTGCATTTTAAAATTACTCAAGTAAAGCAGTTACCTGATGGGCTTTGAGTCATATCTATATAAAAGAATATATGTTTTAAAGCATCTATAGGTATAATTTGCACTCCAGGTAGTAACAATGGTCCAGGAACATTGAGCGTCTCTATTCTTAGGTTCTCGTTACCAGAAATAACTTTTTGAAACTGCTTAGAGTTCCCAAAATAAGAATTCAGGTAAGAAATGTAAAAAGCTAAAGAAAGAAAGATGAAAGTTTTTACTCACAGCAAGCCATGGAAGAAACCCATCCATCTTCAGATTTGAGAGTCTCGGACTCTCGGATTGAATTTGGCAAGGGAGGCCAGGAGGGCGGTTGCTCTCCCGCTTCCCGTGCCGCGGGATGAGCAGCTGGACTCGAATTCCAGAGCTCTGGTGCTTACCTGCTTCTTCCTTGCTGTCTAGTTCAGAGCTGGGTCCCAAGGACTGGGGCCATGGTTGCCACTGACGTTCTGAAAAGCCCCTGGAGTCTCCTAGGATTAATGAAACCTGATCCAGCATTTCTGATGCGAATGCTCTTCAGGCTTACGTGTTTCTCACAGAGCGGGAAGGAGCGTTTCCCCGAGGAGGAGAGGGGTTCGTGGGCAGCCCGGGCGGGGCAGTCAGCCTGGTTCTCTAATCCCCGCGCTTCCACCGGCTTTCCAACCCGCCGATGTGGATTCAGCTGTCAGCGCGGCAATCAGGCAGAACTTACAGTTGGACTAAGCCTAAAGAAATCATTTTTTCCCTGTACTCTTAATTCCCGTCAAGCGTCTGGGAAGAATTTGCTCCTGAACAGAAGGAATTATTTGAACGTGAATTTGTATTTAAATTTTTAATACATTTTCTCGTGGAGAAAAGCAGGGAAGCTAAGGCTCTGCTTCAAACAAATGATAAGCCAAAATATCTACTTCATTGTTCTAATTATCATTAATAAAGCAACTTATTTTCTTTAAGTTTGTGGGAGAGATTCGATTTAATATATTATGATTTTAATATTTTTACAGATAAAATTGTCTTTGTTTTCATAATAATAGCTAACACTTATTTGATACTTCATATTGCCAGGAATTGTCTTAGTGTATGTGTACACATACATATACACATATATGTATGTACACATACATATATACATATATGTGTGTACATATACATATATACATACATATGTATGTACACATGTGTGTATGATATTTTTTTGCTTAAGGTCACCCACTCAGTTAGTGGAAGAAAGAGCTGGGATTCAAACTCAGTCTACTGACAATCTAACACATAATTAAAATAGTCTTAGCTACTTAATAATAATAGAAGACAGTTATTCAGGATTGCTATGTAATAGATGCTACCCAAAATACTTACACTGATGCATTTAATCCTCAAAGGGAATCTGTAAGGTATCCATTATTCTTGTCATTCTCATTTTACAGGCAAGGATTCGAGGCATAGAGAACCTTTCCCAAGGTTGCAGTCAGTAAATAGATGACCCAGGATTCCAACCCAGGCGGAATCTCTGTTCTTAACTGATACTACACTGGCTTGTTGTTAATACTGCCATTGAAGTAGTACTGATACCTTAATTATTCAAATAGCAGCATTTAATGTATTCAGCAACTGTATGTGCCAGGCTCTGAGTCCAGTTTTTAGCAAACTTTATGTCCACCTATTATTTTTAAAACCTCCAAATTAGGTATTTGAAGCCCATTTTAGTGATGAGGAAGAAATTAGGGGGATTAAATCTTCCCAGTGTCTCAAAGCTAATACATGGAAAAACTGGAATTCATTCTATTCTCTATGATTCTCAGACCTCTGTTGTTTTCCTGGGTCCTGTGGTGTCTCTTGAGTTTCTGTTTGTACACATTCTGTTACAGTGACAGCTTCTGTGGGCTCTGTGCAAAGAATAGTGTGTTGGGAATGTTAAATACTCAAAAAAAATGTATGATATGTGGTCTCTTAATCTACAAGGGAGCAAAACTAAATTAACACAGCTTTTAAGAAGGGCAGTTACAAAGCGCTGAAATCTGACTCCAGTAATAACAGCAAGAGAAACAAAGACTAACTAGATAACTAAGTTTTTCAAAAATAAACAAGAAACTAAATAATTAAAAATTATAATCAACACTGCCAATTTTATGTTCATTAAGCTACTTTCAACATAAGCACATTTATCTATGCTTGTGTATCTGATAGACATTATCTATATACATACATTTTTGATACACATTCAAAATTTGTCATTGATAAGTGGCTTCTCCGATTAATTTGTACTTTAAAAGATAGTAAGCAGACTCATATCTTGCTGGTTTACAAGCTTACTTGTAACAGAACTATTTTCTGCTTTGTGGTATAATAGACTTCCTCGACTTAATGACACCCACAGGACATTAGTTTTGCATTTTTTTTACACGTGTGGCGAGTTGCTCGCCCGTGCACATGTGACTCTGCATACACATGAGAAAGGGGTGATGCCACTCATCTCGAGGGATAGCATGATATTTACCAGTGGCTTAAATGAGTGCCACCACTTCATCCATCACCTTGTATTTTTCCAGCTGCCCCGTCCTGAAAGATGCTGACTCAAATATTTTCAAATACTGTTGTTTTAAACTTGGAGGTCTTTTAAAAACAGCTAAAGCAATTTGTGATATATAAAAAATTGAAGACATATAGTTCATGGGAAGTCGAGGAAAATAAGATACAGTTTGGGTATCTTTTTTTAAAAATGCAATCTCTTTGTAAGGACTTCAAAAATAATGTGTATGGGATGATAACTTTCATTATACTACTTATTAATTTCAACAGAGTCTGTGTTTAAGGTCATGTTTCTCTTATCAGCACCTGCTGACCATTAGATTCCTGAGTTCAGAAGTGCATAAATCCTCAGACTTGGCGGTTTTGTACATGTTCTTAGGAATAAAATGTAATTGGCTCGTGTAAGTTCATAAATATAATCTCTTTCAATATGTGGCCTTAATCTATATTATTTATTACTTGTATTTGAAACATGTAATAAGTGTGTCTAAGTTACTTGAAGATAACTGTTTAATGTTTAAATATTTACTTCTTATGTCTATGACTAAATCATTAACTTTTATTATTTCTATCACTTTTGCTGCTGGCATTGCTTCTTCCTCCCCCTGGTGTCTTGAAGGGAGTAATAGACCATCCTGAGCACCGTATTTTGCAATTAGAGACTGTCTTAGGTTGACGTTTTCTAAAAGAACTTCCTCTTTGGAAGTCAGTCTTTTATGATCATTGCTATTTAAAAACTGATGATCAAATATACTTTGGAAAAATGATTCTCGTTGTCAAGTAACTGTCATAACAAAACTTCACTTCCAAATTGGAAAATACAGTAATCCTGGTTTGGAGAATATTTGCATCATCCTTATATTTCTCATGTTTATGCAGGGATGTTTCAAGGCAAGAAGGAAAATATTTTTCTCTGGAGAAAAAAAGACTGTTTGAGATGACTAAGGGCATAACTTTAGTTCGAAGTCTTACCAAAAAAAAGTGTGCTGTTGCAGTTCTTCACACTCTCACTTTCAGAATCACTATCCTTTGTATTTCAGTGACACAAGGTTGGTGAACCACTTTGTGTATTATCTAGGCCTTGCCTCAGACTCGGTGTCCTTAAATTTTGTCTCTTTCATGAAGTAGGTCCTACATTGAAAAGCTTTGAGGACCAGAGGGCAGCAGAAACTGGAATAAGTTTCTTTTTTGATAATTTGCGTTATTTCAAGATTATGTATCAAAGGTTTAATTAGGTAGGAGTAAAACGTAGTCTGTCCCAGCTGTCTATTGCAAACCACCCAAAACTCTGTGGTCCACAACTGTAATGATCATCTGTATTGTTCATGAGTTTGCAATACGAGCAGGGCTTGGTGAAGACAGTTCTGGGTGTCACCGCTTGGGACAGCTGCCTGGGAACTGGAGCTTCTCTTCCAAGATGCCTCGCTCACATGGTGGGCAAGCCGGGCTTTCTCTTATGGTAGGGGGGCTGGGGGCTGAGAGTGACTTTTCCTCGAAGCAGGAAGTAGAAGCGGAGCATTCCTTGTGGCCTGGTTCACCGTCACGTGCACATTGTTCTACAAATCAAGCAGTCAGATAGCTTGGATGGAAGGGGAGTGAAGTGGGATGCTTACCTTAAAGTGAGAGAATCGTCAAATACAAAAATGGTGTCTGGGGCAAAATCAGAAGATATACTAGTTTTGGACAATCTGGTTCCATTGTGGAGCTAATGAGTCAGGCTGAAGTGTAAATTCATGTCGGCAGGGCACGATAACAGAGGTCACACCCATGAAGAAGGTTGGATGGGATTGAGGGTTTGTCTCCAAGCTTGCAGGAAAGATGTAATAATATGAGAGACAATTCTCTGTGTTACATTACATCCCTTTGTGACCTTTCTCAGATGGGATGTACAATTTGCACGGCCACGGACCTCAAGGCATTCCTACTAAGACTAATCACATTCTTAAGTTTGGGGAGCATTTCATTGTTCACAGACAGTTACATGCTCTTCATTATCATCCTGGTGTTCACTCATGCCCCTTGTCTGTACGCAGCCAGCCTTCGAAATGCAGAGTCAGGTCCTCGATTGTCGAATTCGTTTCAGGTAATGAATTGCTTATACTACACATATGAATGTTGATATACAATGTAGTTTCTAAATTAGAACATTCTGGGCAGTCCCAAAGACAAACACTAAATTTTAAAGTTTTCTGTCCTTTTGAAATCTTTTATGAGCTTTCTTTCAGCCAAAAGAGCCATGTAAGCCTTGAACCCGGCACGTTTGTGCTGTTTGAAAATGTTCCCAAAGTCTCTATCAACATATTATGTGTACATTTGAAATGAGGTTACACACTTCATAAACCTATGTTCTGTATTAAACTTTATCTGGGGAAGTCTGTATCAGTTTTCTAGGGTGTAAAGCGATGGAAAAAAATGAATCTTGTTTGAATTGATGTTAGCTGGCCTATGAAATGGCCTCTTGGGACATGAAGGAGAGTGGCTGGAAATTGGTGTTTGCAAAGTAGGCTGGAATCTGTTTAAAATTACCTTCCGATAAGAGGAATGAGCTAGGTAATGAAATGATTTCAATAGTCTGAAACATTTGTTTTTAATGTAGAAGCCATTGGACATGAGAATTGTCTGCCTCTCGTTTTTTTTTCTTCTCCCTGACAAGGGATTTCCTGTCCTTAAAATGTCCTTTCTAAATTTTGATTGAATTGTTTGCCAATGCAGTCCAGAAATCTTGTTAGTCTATGGTGAGAAAATAGGTATTACCTTTCCTTGTGCTAACATTTCCGCTATTGACCTGGGATTAAAAAGCCAACAGCGGTTCAGTCCTGGAAAGACACTTGAAAATAACTGACAGCTGTGTCAAGAGGAAGAGCTTGCAGAGTAAGTGCTAGGAAGAACAGTCGAGGTAAAGCTTGATTATGTGATCTGATTAGCATTGTAAGCATCACAATTTTCTTTCTTTTTTGTTTTTTATTTATTTATTAATGTTGAGATAGAGAGAGAGAGAGAGAGAGAGAGAGAGAGAGAGAGAGAGAGAGAGAGAGAGAGAGAGAGAGAGAGATCGTTTTGTTATTTCATGTATCTATGCATTCATTGGCTGATTCCTGTATATGCCCTGACTGGGGATTGAACCCTCAACATTGGTGTATAGGGACAATGTGCTTACCCACTGAGCTGCCCAGCTGGGCCTAGTTTTCTTTTTCATTCTAATTTAGAGACATGCAATATTGTCATTTCATACAAAATACAGGTAACACTGTTTGCTCACTGTAAATGTCCTTTTCTTTCCAGCATGTACATTAAGGGAATCACTAGTCTCTGAAAGAAATAGTGGGACTGGGTGAATAGCTGAATAGAATAAGCAAAAAAAAAAAAAAAACAAAACCCCATAGGGACAGAGAATATGTTGATTATGAGAGGAAGAGGGAGGTGGGGGAGGTAGAAGAGGGTATGGAAAAGAGAAATGGTGACAGAAGGAGACTTGGCTTTGGGTGGTGAACACACAGTACAATATACAGATGACGTGTTATAATACATTGTACACCTGAAACCTATAGGAACCTATATAAGTTTATTAACCAGTGTCACCTCAATCAATTCAATAGAAATTAAAAAGAAAAGAAAGATTGATTTTAAAACCCGTAATTTTCTGTGTCTTCCCTATATGCTATTTTTTGATGCTTTCTGTAATGATTTCTGTTGCATTTAGAATCTGGATAAATTAAATAGAAAAAAAGCCACATGACTCTGTCACCACAGGCATATTTTAAAAATATTTTCTAAGTATAATTGGCAGCTTCATTTGCAATCACTTTTCATTTTTCCTTTCTCTGAATAATAAATTCAGAAATTGGATAATAAATAACATTTCTGCTTGAATACTATTTGCATATAATATTTCCTAATGTTCACGGTGATTTTAGGTTGAAAAAAAAATGCCACTAGCAAAGGAAAAATAGGCAAACTTCCAATGCTAGTCTTTGTAAATCCTCCAGCACTTGACTTCTCTTCCTTCCCAGGAGAATTTGAATGGCATGACCTGGCCGTTGGGGACGCTGCTTTCCCCTTCAGCTTGCCCAGAATGAAAACCTTTCATTCTGCTTTCCCGCGTTGGAGTGCTTTTATCCCACATGCAATTCAAGCTCACCCTAAAGGATCTTGCCAGAATTGACAACTCTCCATCAAAATCTTACCATTAACATGATTTTTCTATACGAATATGGATACTTCTGGTACTATTTTGTTTTCAGAGAGAGAGAGAGTGAGAGAGTGAGAGAATGAGAGAGATAGAAAAAAAGGAGGAGGAAGAAGAAAAGGAGGGGAGAAGGGGTGGAGGGAGAAGGAGAAGGGGAGGAAGAGGAGGAGGAGGAGAAGGAGAAGAAGAGAGGGGAGGGGAATGGGGAGAGAAGAAGGAAGAGTGGGAGAAGGAAGGCAGAATAGAAGAGAAAAAAGTGGATGAGGGAAAGACAGAAGAAAGAAAAGGATGTCTCAGATGAGCTGAAAAGAATAGAAGAATAATCACATTTTGATGTTTTTTAAAAAGGCCCAGAAGTCAAGGAAATCATAACCAAACAAAGGGACGCAGAGAACACTTGTTCTTTAAGCATTAAATTCTTTAGATTTGACCTTAGAAAGCTTTCCTTTGCCAGTGTGGGTCTCTGGGACAGGGCAGCTCTTTAGGCTTCCTTGGCATTCTGAGCACGCAAAGCAAAATACAGCTAACAAAGGTGTTGCATTCATTGTTTGGCTCAGTGGCTTGTATTGCTCCTTGGTGGTTCTTTAGGTGTCAGATCTCCAAGTTTTACAAGATAATTCCTTTTTAAAGGAATTTATGCTTTTAAGTGTCCAAAAGGAGATGGAATATATAATTAACATTGAAGGTCTCAGGACCTTTCTTCTTCTCTGAACTTCCAGCTTTCTCTACAATGATGTGGGTGTTGAAGCTTTGTAGATGCATCAACGTCTGAAGCGTTTATTTTGAAGTCCGTGCAAACTTTCTCCCAACTTCATCTTCTTCAGTTAGTTCTAGCCTCTTTTCTCCATGTCTAGCATATGCCAAGGTCAAAGATGGAAACTTGAAAGATGTTTCAATGATAAGGACCCAACATGGCAGTTTCTGTCTAAACTTTTCATATGGCTACAACTCAGTACACTTGATTTTTCTTCTTTTTTTCAGGCATAGTATTACCATCTGCCAAGCATAGTTTTACATACATATTTTCTCAAATAGATTCACTGATTTGGATCCTATTGATTGCCTTCCTTGCAATAAAAAATGAAACATTCTTGATTACCATAAATTGATTTTTGTCTTGCTTCTCAAGAAGGAGCCTAATTTGGTTTAAGGCACTCAAGGGTGCTGAAATTATATGTATCTATCTTTTTGGCTTACACTTAAAAATCAGCCCTGGCTGGTGTGGCTCAGTGGATTGAGTGCTGGCCTCTGAACCAAAGGGTTGCCAGTTTGATTCCCAGTCAGGGCACATGGCTGGGTTGTGGGCCAGGTCTTCAGTGGGGGCGCATGAGAGGCAACCACACATTGATGTTTCTCTCCTTCTCTTTCTCCCTCCCTCCCCCTCTCTAAAAATAAATAAATACATTGTTTAAAAAATAAAAGTAAAAAATAAAAAGCACAAGAATATTTTTGATAATCATAAATGTTTGGACAATATAGTATTATATATTCCTTTTAAAGTCCCAGTGGTCAGCTTGATTACTTCTTGGGTGTAATAAATGCCATATGTAATAGTTTTTTTGTGTATTTTTGGGGAGTGGCTTTTACTACCTCTCGTCTCAGTGTGTGATTATGTTGTTTAACTACTCACTTCCAGTTCATAAAAGGAATTCAAGAACATCCAGAGAGAGACAATAAAAGCCATTATGGAAGACATGATAATGACACATTTTGAAAATGAAAAACTTGTCTGATTATATCTGAGCTTAGAAATATGTGAGCACTTTTTTGTATATAACTCACAACCAATGAGTTGTGAAAAATATAATGAACTTTTTTTCCTACCTTTTCCTTAAGTTTTTTTTGCAAGAGAATTTTTTTCAAAAATATTTGCGTGGATTAAACAGATTAGTTGCCGGCTTCCTGAGCAAGAAATAATTTAGAAAAATGGCACAAGAGGACTAATGTTAACAAAGTTGGAAACAATGTAAAGATTCAACAAAAGGAAAATGGTTAAATAAATGATGGTATAACCAAAAATATAGGAGTAAGGCAGCCATTAGAAATTCTATTTCTAAAATACATAATGGCAATGGAAAATGCCAGTGAAAAGACATGGCATTTTATTTTATTATTATTTTTTAATCCTCACCCAAGGATAAATTTTTATGGATTTTGGAGAGAGAAAGGGAGAGAGTGTGTGTCTGCCATATGCACCCTGACAGCATCAAACCCCAAACCTCTCAGTGTACTGGCTGATGCTCCACCCTTATATGTAAGGAGAGAGAGAAAGGTACCAAAATATTTACAGTGATTGTATCTTCATAATGGCATCACTGGTGGTTTTTCTCTCATCTGTTGAGCATTTTTCTTTATTTTTCCAGCATAGGTGTATTTTTTCTTTTAATCATCAGAAAAGTAATATTACCTGAAATAGGGAAAATAGCAAGAGGAGAAGCCTGATTCTCTTAATCTTTAGTTAGTTGTACAGCCTTCCATATGGGCTACCTAAATATTTTGGGGCTTTGGTTGTTGAGACTTCCTAGAAGGAGCTAGAATGGGGTACTAATTGTTCACACTTCACTTTGGAAATTGATCATGCTCCATTTGTCTCCTCCAAAAGGGGATATTCTCGTCTCTCACCTTTGTGGACCCCTTCCTAACGTTTATTGAGTGAATGTCTGAAAGCTACATTTGTTTAGCAAAGTTATGTGCTCAATTATTGCTTTTCTCTACTGGTATTTTGTAGTATATTTTGCTATCTGCAGCTTGAGCAGGACAAAGCAAATTATTTTTATATATGACTCACAAATCTGGCCGTATCTGTTACTAAAAACATATTTACTAATTTCTTCATCTGTGGCAGAACCTTTCCCATATTATAGTTTTGTAAATATACTTGTTTTAGTAATTCGTGACTTATGGGATTGATTCCATAATACTTGTACTTCTATTAGTGATATTTTTATCTTAAACCATTTTTTGACTGTGGAATCAAAAGCTTCATCTTTACTAAAAATAATTGACATTTTAACTAGCAGGTAGAAAAGATAACAGAGGGTGGGGAGAGAAAAAAGGCTGAGAGTTCAATTTCTGATTTTACAACATCTTAACAGCTAGATATTGCACCTTATGTAAAGTGAGCGTGTGAATATTTTTACCGTTGACTGCTGAGAATATTTCACATTTCCGAGATTTTCCTGGGATGATAAATGTGGGCAATACTGTCTGTGTAGTCATTGTTGAAGAGCATTTGCCACCCTTTGAAATAACCTGTTATGTAAGTTAAAAAAATTAATGGGGTGCTAGTCTTAATTTCTACTGAAAGACTTTGACAAGGTGTTATTTTCTTATTAATCAATACTTTTATCAATTTCACAAACACTTATTTAGTACCTATTCTGTTGTAGGCACTATACTAATTCCTAGGAAATTGGTTATTTCATCAATATTTTAGTAGCTGGCAAACTCTTTCCATCCCCATTCTTAGCACTTAATACTTATATTTGGAATACTTCACAATTAAGAATATGTAACAACATATTTGTTTGACTTTCACGACAAATCCTAAATAGAGGGGTACCAGATCATGTAAGGTACCTGGGATGCTACGCACCTGAACATTTCAGAAACTTTTCCTGAGAGCCCAACCAAGGCGCAAGGACACTAAGCGAATTCTCTGATATGATGTGTTGCTTAACTGTGTGATTACAGATTAACAGTCTACCATCTGATGTTAGCGACATTGGCAGCCTCAGGCAAGCAAGGTCAGGTGGACCAGGCTTTGAAACAGTCCTGTTTTGACATTTCCAACTTGTAGCAATACTGTCTTTTTAGACACTCTTCTACTTTCACATTTTCTCATGCACTGGAGGGGTTTGACGTGTCATGTGAGTGAACGCACTCTGCACAGATGTTTTAACCAATGGTGGGTGTCCTGGAGTCTGTCGTCTGTCACTGGTGCAGAAGGACCCTGTGCAGAATCAGATTCCTGAAAGAGCAAGTACGGGGACTCCGGGAGTCAAGTGTGACTTTACAGGTAACAGTCAGATGATGGATAATTAAGTGAAATAACTGCAAGAGATAAAACTTAGAAGAAAGAAAGAGAGAGAGGGAGAGGGAGAGAAAGAGAAACAAACCCGTGGTAGCAGACATAGTTACCCTATATGAGCCTTTCAGATAACTAGTGATGCTTTTATATAAAGCTTGAGAACATAATAATAATAACAACATAAATACCATTCTTCACATTTTGTGTTATTTATAGAGTAAATAGATCCATATAGAATTTTAAAATAGTTCTCTGAGATGCAGGAGAGTAAGGAGCATCCTTGAAATCACACAGCTTGTAATGACAGAGCAAAGCCTGGAGCTGGCTGCTCAGCCCGCATTGGCCTGCCTAGTGCCGTCCATTCCTGAACCAGGGCTGACCACGTGGTAGGGCTGTGTAGGGAGAGGATTCCTCTGGCAGGGTGTAATTTAGTGAGTAAGACTCGCACCACCAGTTTCCAAGGGGAGTTATCAATCAGCCTTGGTTTAATATATTAACAAGGAATTAATCAAGCCTTTTGATTAAACCCTAGTAAATAAGGAAAGGAAGAGTAAAGGAAGCACTGAGCTCACTGGCGAGACTAATACCTACTATGCTAGTGGCCATCTCTCTGAATAGTAATTCGAGAGCTTCTTCCATTTAGAAAATGATTCAGCACATGGTTCATTTAAATAGAACAGAGAATTTTAAATGTGTTTGATTTTTACGAAGCTATTTAGGAACAGTCCAATCAGACGAAACAATATACATCTATAAACATAGGTAAGAATGAGTTAATTGCCTACAAACAATGATCGGGCATTCTCAAGAGAACCTAAGTACAGATGTGTTCTTTCTGTTTCTGTGCTCAAGGTCAGAAATGCATGTGCCTCGGTCTCATTTCACTCTAGTTATGGGTGAGATTTATTTGTCCTTCAAGCCCTCTGCTCGGTCTGAGAACGACCTAGGTAGATTGCCCACTTCCGAATGAATCATGGCGAGTCCTGTTCGTTTCTCCTGGTGTGAGGACCATCAGCTACCCCATATACTGACTAAGTCTGGCTTAGAAACAAGGAATAACGGAAAGGCACTCTGATAATAAAACATATTGATATTGTCTCGGACCTCCATATGTAGTCCAATCAGAAAAGATCGTACCGCTGAAAAGAATGAAAAGGCAAACCCCAGTGTGCTGTACTGACATTCAGGGTCCGTCACAGGGGGTGGCGGTGCGGGCTGGGGCTGCGCTGGGAAGGAGGGAAGGGCATCAGGTCTGCCCCTGCCTGCGATCCCACTGAGATCCACGCTTCAGAAGGGCAAAATCATATGCAACTCTCCTCGAAGAAGATAGACTGCGAGGGTTTTCCACTTACGTGGTGATAAAGCATCTTTTTACTTCCTCTTTTCAAGTTTAGTGGATAGTGGGGAAAAATTCAAACTTGTTCATTTGCTCATGTCACCCACCGAGGAGAAGCTATTTTCATGAATAAAGCGCAATTTAAATATGATAGAGGCTTCCACTTTTAGCTATGATAGAGTAGCAAATAACACACCGATGGTCCTTCCGAGAACAACTGTAAAAGCTGAATAAATTATGAAAATCCATCTCTTTGAAGGCACCAGCCTGCCTCTGAGAAAGCCAGACTTGGAGGACAAGGGTCCAGACAGGAGAGCTCTTCCAGCCTGAAGCCAACATTCTGTGCGCTTCCTCCTGCCTGCGGGTCATTTACCCACCAAAGTGGGGCGGGGCGGGGTGTGGTGAGAGGTGGGGTGAGGAGGTAGGGAGGGTGAAATGTCAGGAGCAGGGTAGCTGCTGAGCAATGAATTGACATGACATGAAAATTAAAGTCTGACACTGCCAGGACAGCCAGAAATAGAGGCACCAGGAACCCTGGGGGAAAGAGCCCAGCGAAGTCAAGTTTGACACTTGTTCCTTCTGCTGTGGCATTTTCCTGAATTCTTGACCTTCGGAGGTCAGGAAAAGGGCAAGCTGAAGATGGAACACAGTTTTTGCAATCTCAACGTGGTGAGGAGCCTAACGTCTGAATTCAGGGACTTCCAGGGAGGGAGAACCCTAGCTGGCACCCAGGTTCTCGTTCGGGACCTCTGGCGGGGTCCTGTGAAAAGACTGAGACGCAGTCCCAAGACAGCGTTGCCTGTCTGTGAGGAGGTGGCTGTGCGATGTCTTCTGTGTATTTCATGTCCTGCGACTCTGAGTGTCCATCAGTTATTTTGTCTCTGTTTAGTCATATGTGAACTAGAATAAATATTTTGCTTTGGATTTGGTGAGATTATATATATATATATCATATATATATATTTATATATAATATATAAATTTCATATATATAAGATATACACAATTATATATTATATTGCAACACAATTATATTAATTACACAATTAATTAAATTGTGCAATTATATAATTCAATTATATTATAATATAATTTAATTGTATTTTTATAAATCTTTTATAAAATTATGTTTTTATATAAATATATATAATGTATATGTATATACAAGTTTTTCAGAATTGGCCCACATCTCCAAGTTCTGAGATCTCTGAAAGCAGAAGGTGGTTCTCTGAGAAGTTAAGTGCAGAAGAGTTGTCACAGGTCACATTTATTAGACAAAATGAAAATGCTCATTATCCATGTTCAGTAACAGCCTAGACTGATATTTTGGAAACAAAACTAAACAGTAAAACAAGCCACCCTTTAAATTAATCAGAGTAGGGGTGAGATGATCTGTCAAGGACCTTTCAAATGCAGAGTTTGTTTCTCTTAGTCTTCTTTCTTATGGTTTATGAGAAGGGAATAGTCTCCTCTTCCTTACCCCTGTTATATGTGCATTTTCTCTGTAGTGTCTGTCCTAGGAACCTGTCCTCTACCCCATTCATTCTTTCTTGTCCGTCCTTTCCCTCCCCCCTTTGGTTCCCTTTGTAGGTGGTGAGCACCGGGGATCAGCCAGCTCCTGTGCCTGCAGGGTTGGCCAGAAAGACTCTGCACGAGGCATTATACAGGAGCAGGTGCTTTGTTGTGACAAAGCTGCCAGTCACCAGTTGCCTGCAGGTGCGCCCTTCTGAATCATCCAAATAACTTCTGTGGAGGAATGCTCAAGCTTAATGCAAAATTGGATGCAGATTCATTGTTCTACTCACTCAGTCATTTTGAATGAGATGGCCACACAGTACACATGCTCACTCAATGGCGCCTACTGCCCCCACTGACTAGTACAGTGAGGTCATCATTGTTCACGTATGCATATTCCAGTCCATTCTCCTTGGCTGCCAGGTTACACTGCGGTTGTGCAAACTGTATATTAACAAGGATGGACTTTTTCCAGACAGACCTAGTATACAGTCTGAAAGCATCTTTATTTCACTTTCATATTTAAGGGATGTTTACACTGGATACTGAATAGTAATTAGGCAGGTTTTTTTAAAGACATATTGCAAAGATTCTATTCTCTTCTGAATTCTATTAACTTCTCTTTTGAAGACAAGCTACAGTCAAGTTTCTCTCTGTTGAGAGTAATATATCTTTTCTCTTTTGCTGTTTAAAATTCTCTTTTCCCCCTCTTTTTTTAGCTATTTTAGTGTGATCTGTCTAGATGTTTCTCTTCAATTTATCCTGCTTGCTTTTCAACTTATGAGTTATCATTTTTTCAGTGTGAAAAACTCTTGGCCAATGTCTACTTTAATATTAACTTTTTCTCATTCTCTTTCTCTTCCTCTGGAAATTTTTGAAGGTTTTTATTTGCCTCCTACTTTTGGTTTTATAGTTTTTATTCTTTTTTATTTGTGTTTTAGTTTAGTTTTTAATGACCAATCTTCCAGCTTGACAGTTCAGTCTTCAGTGTTAAATGGTAAGATTTTAACATTATAATGCTTTTTTAATTCTAGAATTCATGTCATGTTATTTATTAGTGAACCACACAACCAGAAGAAATTCTTCACCATTTTATTTATTTCCATCATTTTTTTTTTAGAAAATACTGAACACGATCACAGTTATTTTAGATTTCTCATCTTCTAAGCTCAGTATCTTAGGAAGCTGTAGGTCTGTTTCTGTTGTTCATTTTTGTTTTGTGGGATTTTTAGTTAGGAAATCCTGTTTTTTTGTTTTTCTTGGTATTTTTTATATTGAATACCACTTACAGAGCCTAAAATAATTGTAGTGCATCCACAGGATGCTATCTTTCTCCAGGGATGATTTCTCTTTCCCCTGCTGGGTGAAGTGGGCTAGAGCAGTGGCAAGAAAAACAGACTCTTTAAGGTGCCTACTATGCATGGAACCAGCGGGACTGGGTGCCAGGTCATGTTGGGTGTGCATCTGCGAGCAAGAGGACGTGAGGAACCACATCTGATGGCCAGTGTTGCAGCTCGGGTGGCTTGCTAGTGTGTGGCGTTGTTGCCTCAGCTGGGGCCCAACAAGATGGTATGAGCAAAATTTCAGTCTCGCACAGTGTGAGCTGAAGGTGTCACTGCTCTCTAAGCAGAGGCAACTTTGCATGGAGTTTTCTGTACGAGACTGCCTCCAGCTGTATTTAGCTTTCCAAAGTCTCTTAATTCCAATCTTGCTTCTAAGAAAGAGTAAATAGTGTAACATTTAAAAGTTGCTGTGTTTTACCAAGTGTGTTCTCTTCAGTTAGTGCCATCTGGCTTCATGCCCTCATTTTGACAATGATGGAGACATCTGTTAATTACTACCATCTGCACCATCGCCAGCGAAGCATGCTAGCTGTTGTTTGTTTTAAAATGGGGTCTTATTGTCCACATCTACTTTCTGAGTTTACAGTTGTTACATTTGCCCTACCGGTTGTTGAAGACTCCGTCTGCGTGCGGCAGGCCTGGTGCCGCTATCCAGGGGTACAGCACGGTTACTCTGGGGCATCGGGTTTCCTTGACCTTGAAACTCGTATTACAATCATGTATTGTAGCCCTTGCAGCACCCAAGTACCTTGAGGACTTTCTCTTTGTCATTTTTCTCTGCAGGAATAACAATTAAAACACTCCCTGGATTTCAGCAAACAACACATTTAATGCATAAATAACTCTCCACCTCACGCTGACTCCTGTGTGTTGATAGGCCATTGCTTATTGTTTTAGACACTTTACTGAAGAAAATAGAGCTCAACTCATTAACATCAGTAGTATTCTTGTGTCAAATCAGTATTCTTAATGCTGAACATGTTTCAAATACTGACTTTCTCAGCGTTCAGTCTGATCCTGAGCTGTTTTCTATATGGGTGGTTTTGGGATTGAGGCTATTTATCCTTGGAAACTATACAATGGAGTTCTGCTTTTCTGAAAAAAACTACTATTTCTATTGAAAAATTTTTTTGCACTTTCCCTTTTCTTATTTTTTTTGACCATGAGAGAAGATATCCTGCCTGCTTTTAATTTTCAAGGTATCTTATTTCTATTTTTATTTCTAACTATAAGATCTAACCTTGTCAGAATTCTTAAAAAGCTTAAATACTAGGTCCAGAAAACCAGTTCTTCTAGGCACACTGCAGTAGAAAGCCAAGCCTCCTTCTTACTTACTATTGGATCTCCAGCCCCTAGAAGTTCCTGGCACATAGTCGGCATCCAATGTTTGAAGGAATGAGTAATTAGATAAATGATTCTAGCAGCCTCCGTTGCTCGTTAATGAGGCAAAACGGTGCACTCAGGTAGACCTCCAAGATCTGGGCCACCCAGCTCCAGCAGCTCAGCTGTTTTTTTTTCCTGGGATTGTTTACACCAGCCGAGAGATGAGTCTTTCTTTCTGTTCAGGGCGAAAGGGTTGTGCAGCGTAAAGATCGTGACTCAGGAGGTTACAGGCTACTTCGAGGTAGCATTATCCTGTTTATGTTTTATTGCTCGTATTACCTGCTCACGGAAAAGGAACATGTGTGAGCCATTGTCTGCATGGAAAATATGGTTTTGAAGCCCGCTGTTGTCAGGTTCCAGGCTGTCCTGGGATCAGCCAGAATCTCTGGGGTAGCCAGTCTTTTTTGGGCAGCTAGGGCGAACATTTTTCTGTCAACTTCATTTAATATGTATTAAATTCTCAACGAACTGTCAGCTGAGAAGTATTGCTTGGGATCAGAAGGTGTGTGATAAAAAAAAAAAAGTATCTCTACAATGTGGCCCTGTGCCCTTGGCTGGGTTAATGGCCCAGATGCCCTCTTCCTCGTCAGGGACGGTGCTCACCAAGCTCAGCGAGAACTGTAATGGCAAACCTGACAAGGAATGAAGGCCATGGTCAAGGGGAATATGGAAATGCTTAGAGGAGAGATTACATTATGTTAAGCAAAGAAATCTGGGCTCTGGGAAAGGCCAGAGAACAAACGTAACTTGAGAAACAGGGAACTGTGATACAAGCTTCGTGCTGTGGTTTATAAATGGTGCCTCCTTGATCACATTATTAGAGGCAATAATGACCAAAAGCAAAAGTGTTCCAACATGATTAAGATCCCACTTGACCTTAAACCCTTAAGTGTTAGTATGTTAGTTTACTTAATATCCTTTACCACATACCACAGTCAATGATGGGCTCTGTTCCATTTTAACCAAAATCGTGTAAAGACACATTGTTTTTCCCTTTTGTTCCTTCTCTAACTCAGCAGGAGGTATAGTAAATTTAATTCTAATACGTACTAACAGTATTCTCAATGCTTTATGTACTGAGGACTTAATACATGACTGGCGCTATTCTCAGGCCGTTACCTTTGTGAACTGAACCTCCCGGTAACCCGTGAAGTAGGCACTATTAATCTGACCATTTTACAGATGAGAAAACAGAGGCAGGGAGAGCCAGTTATTTGTCTAAGGACCTAGAGCTGTGCAGGCCAGAGCAGAGATTCCAGTCTGACTTACCTGTTTGGGGAGCCCGAGCCCTTACGGAACAAGCTGTGCATCTCTGGCTTCCTTGTCACCGTGCATTTGAGGGGGGACTGTTAGCCAAAAACAACTGTGAGCCACTGATAAATACAAATAAATTTGAAAAGCTTCAAGTCACCAATCAAAAGACGTGCTACCCTAGCTTTGTAGGAAAAAACGGCCTCATAGCTGACACAGTATCAGTAAATGGTATACAGAGCTTTAGAATGCTAGGATTTCTGCTTGTTTCTAGAGCGCACACCTATCAGATCCAAAGTCTATTATTAACTAGGGTCTATAAAAAATTCATTAATTTGCCACTGTTGATACTTCAGGGCTCGGCTTAAAGGATTATTTATTCAACTGCAGGCTCTTTATTACTAAGTCATTAATTAGAAATATTTATATAGTAATCTGGGTTTATTTGTTTGTTCTTGAAGCTAATTATAATTGTTTGCTATCTTGAATCATTTTCTGAAGGATACAAATGCAGGCTTTAATGAAACAGTTTCTTTAACAAATGTGTCCCTATACAACCTGAGAATCACCTGCACTGTTACAACTCTTCCTGTGAGACACATTCTGCCAGCCTGACTTCTGTGTAGCCTTTTCCTCCCATCCCCCAGGCACACAGACGCTGTGCACTCAACCTTTGTGTGGGGCTGAAAATCAGAAAATTCAGGGCTTCGAATGACTGAGGCTTTTCCCCATGGCCACATTCCCTAGCTTTTTATGATTTGGGGAGCTGGCCCTGCCCCAGTGCTACCACTTGTCGATGGTCCGGGGCCAGCCTCCGCCTCGTTCCTGCCTTACTGGTGTAAGCCTCATCTCTGCAATAAACTGCTTTGTTGCCAGCAGACTGGATGGCGTCAGCGAAGGCTGGGAGGCAGACAAAAAACCTCCACATAGCCTTGATGAGCAGTATTGTGTGAGCTCAGGAGGGATGGCTCAATCATGCTCGAAGTTCCGGAAACCATGTGACTTCAGTAGTAGAAGGTTCTATTGTTACAGAAATACATTGTAACACAACTCCAGGACAGTCTTTCCTCAGATAATAAATGTTTATTACTAATTAGACACTTCATTGCTGTGAAAGGAACATGTGAGGTTGGTAGATATTTTCCAAACTGGTGTATTTTCTAGACTGCCTTGGCCCCCCGCATTTGAACATTTTTAGATGGAAATCTGTCTTACAGCTAAGGTGGGTCTTTAATTGGGTACTTTAGTTTTCCTTGTAAAGTTATCTCCCAATTCTAAACCATTTGGAATTGGAAAGAGAAGGAGAAGGAGGAAGAAGAGATTGTATAGAGATTAAAATATCTCTGTGCGCTCGTTATTCTGGGTTGGGGACTTCACGTAAGAAGACACCCTGGCCGGGGGCCGTGCATGCTCTTACCACCCAGCAGTGGGACACGGAAGTCTCGCCCTCCTTTGAATGAGTTGAGGGGGGGAAAAGCAAACTCAGGGAGTTTCTTTTCTGGGGCCCAAATTATTGCTCATTCCTGCTTCCGTGGGGAAGGTGGTAAGGCGTGGAGAGGGATACGCGATGCTCCTCCCACACTTTTCTCACCTGGGAGTGGGGTGGAAATACCACCCTTCTTGGGAAACATCAAGAAGTGGGAAATCATTGTCTCTGTTATTAGAGTTGAAGAAAAGTGGTAGAATATACAAAATGTTGCCCATCCATAAGCCAACTGAGCGTAAACAGAAAGAAAAAAATGATTTTCTAAAACATCTGCAAACCAAAATGTGGAGTTTAGAAACACTGAAGAAACCCCCAGGGTTTTCCTCCCCTAGGTGAGGGAAAAGCATCCAAACATTTTGTCTCTCTTTGCCAACCCGTGTTGGCGGTCAGTTCAGTGCATTCGGGCATCAAATAATTAACATTTTTAAATGCTCAAGCATATACTAAAACTTGCTTAAAGGTCACTGTGGAAACAGAATAAAACTAGGACATACATTCAAAGCATATTGTATACTTAATGGATGAAACTTTCTACGTAAGCTTTATCTAAAAGTCCACGTCTGGGTGTCAGGCGTGGTTTACAGAGATTACTCTTGAAGCAGTGTGGCTGTTCAGCAGAAGGAACAATCTAGAAATTAGAAGAGGCTGCAGTCCTGGCCAGTTTTAGAAATGCAAATCTCCCAAAGCTTCTGAAAAGTTGGCTCCGCATTTTATTTCTTTTATTTTTATTCCAAGAATTGACCTCCCGAAGTTAAGTACCAGTAACACGGAGTTCCCAGAAGGAGAGTGGGGCTGAGTTCCAGCATCCAGGGTAGGAGTGGTCGTTCGCCTCTGACGCACGTCTCGCAAGGAGACGAAACAGTCTCAGATTTAATGTCCTGGTTCCATGGCTATCGTTTGTGGATTCATTTTTCTATTCAACCATTTTTCTACTGGTGGGAAATATCCTTTTGATGCCATAAACCCTTGTGATTGGAAAGTCAGATTGCCTTTTTGTTATTACATAATCATGATGTTTAAGTATGACAGTCTGTTTGGCCTATTTAGAACGGGTTTATAAGCATTTGCACAGAGAAAACACGAGCATGTAGAGTTCCCGTAAGGGATTAGGTTAGAGAACGAACGGGAATTCTGTTAAGCTGAATCTGTTTTTTGACTTTTTCTTTTAAACAAGAGGTCATTAACAAATGGGCACCGCATGTTCCCACAAAGGTTGGTCACATTCAAAGTGCTGCATCGAGTGACGTTTTAAAAAATTAACCCCATGTGCGTCCCCCAAGGCACAGTGCACGTCTCCAAGGAGCTTACCCAAGTAAGGCAGTAAGTTATACACGTGAAGTTGCGAGCTGTTTGTGTGACCTTGTGGAAAATGCCTTCAACTTCCTCATCCTCAGACTCCCCCTCTGAGAAATGAGAGGGTAGGACCGCCCGCCAGCCAGCGTTTGTCCGGCTATGTAATTCGGAGTTGGGAATAATGGTAGAGCAAACAGGTGAGATCATGACCAGGCAAGCTGCACAGGTACAGGCTCAGACGATGAGGAATCGGGTCGGCCTGAGGCTTGCAGAGAAGGAAGGGCTGTTGTCCCTTTTGCTGAAACAGTGAGGGTGGCCTCCCCAATTGTGCTGTGACTATCGCTGTCACAAGCGATACTCTGATCTTAAGAGTATCCCCGCTGTAGTCTTTCCTTGAAGTCAGCCTCCAGCCTTTGTCATGGGCTGGAGGTGCCAGGCTGCCTACACGGCCACCAGCTCTGCAGGCAACGCCAGCACCAAGGAATAACAGTGAGCCAATGCCGGTCACTATGAAGTTCATTCGGTCTTATTAATGCAAGTTCAGTCCAAGTCTGCAATAATGATAATAATCATTTAGAAACAATCAGTGATAACGTCACAGAAGAGAACTGGGGGCTAACAAACCTGAGTCCCGAGAGTCAGATCAGGTCTGGGTCTGGGAGGCAAGCATTCTCGTGGTCTCAGCTCCTCTCGGTTGTCTCAGCTGCCTATTCAAAGGCCTTTGCTTTCACACGCTTGTCTGATGCAATGTTGCATCGGCCTCTGATGAACACGTGTTGCTTTGTGCCATTGATTATGTCGCTCCACTGCTCACACTCTGAGAGGGCGGTACCCTTCAGGTAAGTGTATGCGGTTTGCCACATTGTACCGCGCATGCTCGAGGGGTTGCACCGTCCCTCCGAACCATTGCTCTACTGCACGTGCTCTAAACGTGGCCTCTTAGTTGACGGGACCGACGCCCTCTTCTCTCAGTCCTGGTCTCCACACCAGTTTCATCCATTTATCTGTTGCGTCTCTGAGGATTTACACACATTCTTCAACCCAAAAATGTCAGTGGCTCTCCATTATCTACAGACCGAGTTTTTGCTTCACAGAATGGCTACCACGCATGGACTTTGATCCAGAAACTTTGAACACAAAAGGTCTTAGGCTTCATTGGCTCTGGCACCTACTTACACATTATTTTCCATTTACTCTCCCTCCACTGTTTCCTGTTTTTCTGTCCCTGTTCCTCTTCCTCACTATACCTTCTGCCTCCTGCATATCTCAACGTTTATAAAAACAATTCATGTTTTGCCCTGGCTGGTATAGCTCAGTGGATTGAGCACAGGACTGGGAACAAAAGGGTAACAGGTTCAATTCCCAGTCAGGGTACATGCCTGGGTTGTGGGCCAGGTCCCCAGTAGTGGGCATGCAAGAGGCAACCAAACATAGATGTTTCTCTCCCTCTCTTTCTCCTTCCCTTCCCCTCTCTAAAAATAAATAAACTAAAAAAAACCCCAAAACAAAAACAATTCATGTTTTTAGACACTTAATAATTTCTTTGGGAGACCTTCATGATCCCAGATCAAAGCCATCTTTACTGTGTGAATTAAGAGTTGAGGTAGAAAATGCTGGAAGAGGTTTTGAGAGACCATTTAGTAAGGTTACTTTCACAATGGGTCTCTTGGATCTCCTCAGGGACAAGTGTGTGTGTGTGTGTCTATGTGGGGTGTTCATTACAAGTCCTAGAGAAGAATGTGGCACTCTGGGCCCTGACCTTATTTTAATCTGTTCACTACACTAGACTCCTGTGTGTGATTTCAGTTGAAAAAAAAAATAAAAGGCTCAGCTGCTACCTGAGTTGCACACTACCCAAACTGCCTCCAGTGATTGGAATTCTCTTGGCTTACATACTACTTAAGGTGAATATTTTAAACATTCATCCTGATGAGCAGATCAGAGAACTATAAGCACTGTGTTACTTCTCCAACAGCTATTGCCTTAAATTTTTAAAAAAATAATTATGCGGAATCCTTTTCCAAGGAAGTTAACAGACAATCTACCCAACTTTTACTAGCACAAAATACAGCAAATCCGAAGTTCAGAAAGCGTTTTCCAAGGAAGGCAGTTAAGACGCCAGACAGAAGCAGGGAAGGTGTGTTTTGTGTTGGCTACAAATCACAGTTCTGCTTTATCTTCCATACCTTAAATGCTCCAGCTATAAAATCAGGTTATGTCCTTGCTCGTTCCTCCAGCTTCCATAGATCAGAACTTACACTCACATATTTCCTTTGCATCCGTGACCACTTCAAGGCTCTTCTCCCTTCCCGTGCTTTGTCCGCTGTCATTTGCGCCCTGCTAGTAGAAAACCTGTAACTTTTAGTGTATTGTATTTACCACTTCTGTTTCTGCAACGTGGGAGTAATGGCCATCCTTCTAGATCTTGCATTCATAGCTGCTTAAGAAATAAAAGTTGCCAAAACTTCAAGGTCAAACAAGTAATTACCTAGATGCCGTGAGAGAATTATAAGGCCAAGTGTAGGAAAAGAAGCAGTGTTTAAATGCTGGATAGATTTAATTTCCGAACAGGTAAGATTTCAGAACAGATTTTTTTGTATTACTTCAAGAGGCTGAAAAGAAGATAAAAAAGTAGAGAGAGCAAATTACTTAAGGATTAGAAACAAGATGAGAGCCAGCAAGCAGATATGAATATACATTATTCTCAGTAACAGCTGAACCTACAAGTTCTATGGTATTTGCTTAATTTATGTTAATTGCAAATCATTAGAAGATAGGTTTGACAGCTTTATTTACCTTTAAATTTCCAGTTCAAATCCACTAGGGCTTTGGAAAACAAATTAAACATGGATTGCCTCCTCTATCTTGAGATTTAAAGAAATGGCTTAAATAAGCCTCTAACCAGTTAATTGAAGAGAATTATTTGTGGAAGAATAAATTTTGAGAGATACTTCAAGGGGTATATTTTTAAACTTCATATTCCAATTCTATGGTAATCTGTGTCTTTAAATTAGTACCCATATATGCATGTTTATACTAAATTTTAAGAAATTATTATAAGCAATGAATTCATAGTTTCAAACTGTAGGGACCATTTTTTCCCCATCCCAATTGTCAATTGCTTAGCAAATGACAGAGCCTCATTGGGAGTAGAGGTTGGGGATGACACCTTATAACCAACAAATTAAAAGAAGAACTATGAACACAATTTTTTAATGGCCTGGCAGACTGAGTTCAAGGGAACCTTTTGGTTGGAAGCAAAAGGTGAGCACAGGAAGAACTGGTTAAAACGATCCTCAGTGTCCAACTTGTCTGGAGATTGAATTTTGACTACAGGTAGACACACCCGATTTTGCTACTTTCAAATTAGCAAGCATCAGATGATGATTAGTAATTGAGCAAGAAAGGTCCTTCCTATTTCTATCGTACTTTGTGATGCAATAATTTCCAAGCCGTCTGTTCTTTGTTCTATTTTATTGGAAGGAACTGCAGAACTCTGAGATTTATGCAGAAATCTTAAACTCCAGCCCGCACTCACTCATAAGCCTTCAGAGTACAGTGAGCAGACGCCAGCTACCCCGGGGCAATAGCAGACCAGGAACACCCAGGGAGGAAGTGCTCTGGATGGTACACCTCCCAGGCATTCTTGGCTTTGTCCTTCTCTATCTAATCCTCGATTATTTTCTTCAATAGGACATTCTTTACCATCACTAATTAACGGGCAGAATCACACTAGTAGTGACAGTGTAATTATAATTTTAATCCTAAATAAAAACCAAACCAATTTAGAGGCTATAGACTCTTCTAAAATACTAAAACACGATGAAGGATGAAGTTTCCTATTTTTCCCGAGGGCCAAAAAAATCACAGGAAAAGGCAAGCTCAGACAACTGGAACTTCTCTCTGGAGCTAATTTTGTTCATTTTCTCATGTTTTATGGTCAGCAATTCAGACTGGTGATTGACAAACACCACTTGCCCCAAAGCAGTTGGCTGTTTCAGCTGGAGCAGAGGTTGCCAGGGGAGCTCGGACTTGGTGATGCTTTGAATCAACATGGGAGCAAGGTCGAGGTGCCAGGAGGGAGTGCAGCTGGGAGCAAGCACAGTTGTGCTGGTGCATCCAGCGGACTCAACGAGCTGTGGTTTTACGATGGGGCCTGCGTTTAACTTTCTTAGTTTGACCAAACCAGACTGTCTCTGGCAGAGCAAACTGTCCACTTGCCACATTTGAGCCTGAGCAAAGGGATTAACAGGTTTTAGTGCCAGTAAGAAGAGATCTTACATCCAAACATGCAGCATTAGGGGAAAATGGACTCGAAGGCCCATGTTTCATGCATGATCAGAGAATGTATTTAGTGTTCAAGGTCAGTTCTCAGCTGTCACTTCTTCACCTGTTGGTGGGCATGGGCCTATTGCATGTACAGAAAAATGAGTTAGGGTTCTTCATAAGGTGCCCCAAATCTAGAAGTTCTCTATTAACATCCATCAGTTCTTTCCTCTGCAAATCTTAGAAGTCACATGGCCTTAAGAGTATTGTCAGCCTTTGGACAGGGATAATTGCTTATGTAAGTTTATTTTATGACGTGCTTTACCAGAAAGTGTCCAGATACGTAAAATAGAAATTGTGGGTGGGTGGTTTTCAGTTTTGGAAATGAATATGAGGATGGGACATTTCCATTTGTCCCGATTCCTTTTCTCACAGTGTTTGGACTCCGTTGGCTTATGCAGTGCAGCTTAGGAATGTTCTCAGAATGAGCATGAGAATGAATGCATCGCTTGGACAAAGGGCATGGCACACAGGTGTTTGTCAGCTTTGAACTAGCACGACTATGCTCACACAGAGATGCGTAAGGGGGATGGTGCTCCCCAGCACCTCAAGATCTGGAATCTTTGAAATAAATGCAACTAGAAGCAAAACAAAAGTGACTCTGTTCTCACTTCCTTTCACCCCTAATAAAAGTTTCTAGTTATTTGATATACATAATATCAAGATGTAAATTATTCATGGTTAATGCCCCTTTTCATATGATCTGCTTTGTCTCTTTCAAAATTCCACGTGTCACAGGTGAGTTGATGTTTTGGGAAGCCATAAAATGCGATAATAAAAATAGCTAGCTGATCTAATTGAAGAAGGGCCAGGGTGTCAGAGGACCATGTGCTTTGGTTCAATGTCATGGTGGACCACGTGCTTCAGTTCAATGTCACAGTGGCTCTTATTGTGATGAGGATTGGGGTGAGCCTACAGGGCAAATTGGATGGTGCCACTTCCTTGGGCCAGCTGGGGACACAGGCTGAGAGGTCACCAGAACTTCTTCACTCTCATTAGACTGGTTTCAGCTCGTGTCTTCTCTGTGTTTCCATCAGAGGGTTTGAACACACAACATCATTGAAAGATCATTCCCGTTGTTAAAATGCCGCAGGAAGAGGCTCATGGTTAGGAGCTTTGGCACACATGTATGTATAATCTTCCACCCTCTCCTGGTTTTGTTTGTCTGTCTTTGTTTTTAAATCACTCCCTGGTTATTCCGAGGGGCATAGCGCTAGGAACTTGGGTCTCAAACAAAGATGTTTCAGAGAAGGTACTTTATTCTTTACTTGTCCTTTGTAAGCAATAATTTCCAAATGCTTAGTAACGTATCGATAGGGGAGCCTCATAAAGCTCCTAGCTAAGAGCAGATTAAAAACCGATTTCTCAGAAAGAACAAAAGAGCCGCCAAACCCGAGAGAGGCTTCCTAAGAATCGTGGGGATTAAGAGCTGAAATGGGCCTTGGAAATGATACGTCAGATGATAAACCAGGGGCCTAAAGAGGTGCAATGAATTGCTTAAGATCAAACAGATAAATTGCAGAAGCATCTTTTTATCCTAGCCCTAGCCAGTACTCTTAACAAGTCTCTAGGCGAGTGGTGCGGGGGAGTGGAGCAGGAGTGAAGCACGCTAGTTAAAGCAGCAGGAAAAAATGTTCGACGCAGTGTCAGAAGCCATCTGTTAACCCGTGCTTCTCTACGCTGTCCTTTGCAACACTGGTGTGTGCCTGTGTGTGTGCGTGTGTGTGTGTTCATACCGAAATAAACTTCTCATGGCCGGTACCAGGGAACTTCCTTTTAGGATGCTGTCACTCAGCTAATTACTTCCTCTTTGGAATCTGTCTCACATTGCTTCATCCTGTGCAAATTACGCTATGGGAGACTCTTGAATACCATTCTGAGATTAGTCAGTTGTGCCATTCTTTTTTTTTTTTCCTGCATATTCAAATTCTGTTGCCTTCTGTGATTATTACATTTTTCCACTCAAAGTTGATTTCTGATTCTTTGGCCCCCTTTTCTGCTATAGAATATATTCAGGTTTTTTGTGTTCTTTTTTTTGCTTGAAGAACTCCTTGAAGTGCCCTGAAAGCTGCTCTCAGGCCTTGCCCAGGGATCTGGGCACGCTGGTGGGGTAGGTTCTGCCGGCTGGCCCACCGAGGCGCTGCCAGGCAGATCCCCCCTGGAGACTGGGAAGAATGAAGAGAAGCGGCAAAGTCCGCGACCACAGTGGGGAAGGTTGGCTCTGGCAGCCGCATACTGCAGACGGGCGGGTCTTGGGGGATGCTCTGGTGGAGGCAGATCCCTGACTGGCAATCAAAAATGGTTTCCTTGCTCTCCCCGGGATTCTGTAAGCTACGGAGTACTGTATAATACAGCAATTTCAGCTTGTATTAGTCTGCTTAAGCTGCCGTTACAAAACCCCATAGACTGGGGGACAGAACCAACAGAAATTTATTTCCTCACAGTTCTGGAGGCTGGGAAGTCCCAGCTCAAGGGCCAGCAGGGTCGGTTCCTGGTGACATCTCTCTTTCTGGCTCGCAGGGACCTTCCTCTTGCTGCCTCACCCGGCAGAGAGAGGGAGCAAGCTCTGGGGTCTCTTCTCCTCCTCAGGGCACTGATCCCATCAGGTCATGGCCCTGCTGTTATGGCTTTAGTCACGTCTGTAAAAGTCTCATCTCCAAACACAGTCACATGGAAGGTGAGGACTTCAACATCAGAATATTGGGGTCACACAATTAAGCCCTTAGCACAGTTTAAACTATTAGAATGGGTTCTGGTTTCAGCAAGGGAGAACCTTGACCCCAGAACTGGATACTATTGTGTAATCTGCTCACTAAATTTAACTTGATTCTTTTCTATCAATGTTAAGTTTACTAATATCCCTGAATTAGTAAGATTAGAAACCAAACAGGAGTTGAGAATTTGTTTCCTCTCCTTTTTGAATTAATATACAGTTTAAAAATTTTAGTAAAATGTACTTGGATACAACTTGCATACAATAAAATTAACATAGTGCACTCATTTTAAACATATGGCATAGTAAGTCTGACCCATGAATGTACCCATATAACCACCATGAAACATTAGAGATGGAACATTTTTCTTACTCCAGAACATTTTCTTATATCCCTTCTCAGTGATAAGTAAATTTATAAACTTAAGGTATAGATGGATTAGACCATAACTGACCCAGGCTACCCCTCATTTAATTTCTGTCACCTATAGTGCAGTTTCGCCTGTTCTGGTTGCTCCATAGCTTCATCAGCACTTGCTATGAAGTCAGTCTTAAACTTTCAGTCATTCTAGTGGGCATGCGGTAATATCCTACTGTGGTTTTAATTTGCATTTCCTTGCTGGCTAATGATGTTGATGATCTTAAACACTGTATGTGAATGTAGGATCTTAAACTCTATTTATTTCGTGTGTTTCTCATAGCTGCATATATAACCTAATATCTTCTTTTTTTACCTTTGTGTTTTTATTTTTATTTATTTTTTTAAGATTTTATTTATTTATTTTTAGAGAGGGAAGGGAGGGAGAAAGAGAGAGAAACATCAATGTGCGGTTGCTGGGGGCCATGGCTTGCAACCCAGGCATGTGCCCTGACTGGGAATCGAACCTGTGACACTTTGGTTCTCAGCCTGCGCTCAATCCACTGAGCTACGCCAGCCAGGGCACCTTTGTGTTTTTATGTTTATCCCCTGCTCTGGCCTTATCACATCTTAGGTGACACTCACGGTCTTCTTTCCTGTGTGTTCTCATTGATGCATAAGTCTTGAATGTATTATTCATTACTTTTCCAATTTGAGCTTATTAGAAAGGTTCTCATTATGCCACATTGATTCCTGAAAGTGCCTGTTCATTTGCTTCCTCACAGTGTAGTTTTCAAAGGGAGGCAGGATCTCCTTTGAAATGATCTCCTTACTGTGTAGAATCATCACAGAAGCTGTTGCTTTTTTCTAATTTTTTGAAATTTGTCTTGTAAGTTTATAAACTTAAGGTATAAATTGGATGATAACATTATAATTTTACATTTACTCAATTATTTACAGTCTCTGCACCCCCCTCAAATTTTGTGCCTATCAGAGCCGGGCATCATTCCAGACAGAGGCGTTACTGCAGTGTGTGGGCAAACACACAGTGTTGGGGGAAGAGGCTAAATGCTATGTGAACCTTCTAGATATTTTCTATTGTTTAATTGCAATTTAATTAGCTTATTTGATTCAACATGTTGATTGAGCACATGCATGTCCCAGATATGGCAGGGAAACAAAAATGGATGAACACATTTAATAATGTTTAGTTTTTGATGGGGGAGCAGTTGTTAGTTGAGGAGACGTTGTGGACCAGGAATGTCACTAAGTGCTGGGGACACCTCTGCCAGGAAAGCAAGACACGGTCCTGGTCTCCCACCAGTGGTGGGAGGAGGAGGCAGCATCATTGGAACAACCAGATGGGCATTTCGATTTTGATTTGAGAACCTAAGCGTGGATGGAGACTCTGAGACAGGGTGCCGTGAGGATGCGTGACAGGAAGATCCGACACAGGAGGGGTGGCGCGCCATGTTTGGGGAAGAGTTTGAAGAGGAGTAGCATTTGAGATAATCAAAGCTAAGAAGGATTAACCTGATGAAGAGAAGGGACTGAAGGTTAAGCCCCTCATCCAGAGGGAGCACAACAGTTTGAGAAGCTGAAGAAGGTCAGTGTGGCTGGAGTTAGAAATCAAAACACATGCCAGCGTGAGTCTCACTCTTCCGTGCAGGGCAGTCTCACTCTTGCGTCTAGTTCTCTGCCGAAATCACTCCTGCCAAGGTCAATGGTGACCTTCTCACTGTTAAATCTGGTGGGTGCTTTCTATTCGTCTTACTACTTGGACGCTTTCCAATACTTACCACTCCCCCATCATGAAACTTCTACCTTGATTTCCACATGCTCCACCCCCCACCCCGCCCCGCTCCAGACGATTATCCTGCTCCTTCTCAATCTACTCTTCTTCTGCAGGCCAAACGAGCCTCCCGGATGTTGGCCATTGTCTGTCTTTTCAGTGCTCTGCCTGTCCCCACGTGGCCATGAGTGATGTCATCATGTGTGATATTCCTCCAACAGGAACGTGCTGTTCTTTGCTTCAGTTATTGCAGTGCTGGAAATGAGTCTTCGAGATTCTAGAACTAGTTGTATATCCAGGTGTCAGTTGGGTAAATAGGTCTCACCTCCTATTTTATGTTTCTAACTTAAGTAGAACTTGTTACTCAAAACTTTATCACAATTGTTACTTATAACGTCCCCAGACACTGTACTAGGTGCTTTGGGACAAGACACTAACGTTTTCTGCTACAATTGTCCTTCTGGGCCCAGCTCATGGGTCACTTTATCCAGGAAACCTTTTCTGAACCAGGTACTCTTATTATGAGTCCTCAAAGTACCATGTGCTTTCTCCTTGCATGTTTAATACCATATTGTAAGCGTTAGTTTACATTTTAATCTTCCTTTCCAGATTGTGAGCCTCCTCCTCTATGAACCCACACTGCCTAATTCAGCATTTAACACACCTAACACACACACACACACGAACTAGTCCATCATCTTTATTCACAGGTTCTGTATTTGGAAACTTGCATAATCATTTAACTCTATTTGTGACACTGAAATCAGTAATCATTGTACTTTTGCAGTCATTCACAGACACGTGCAGGGTGGCGAAAAATTTGAGCTGCCTCACATGCACGCTCTCAGCTGAGATTGACCAAGGAGATGCATTGCCCCCTTCTTCCAGGGCTCACACTGCAAACAAGTGTCCTTTTTATAGTGGTTGGGGGCAGGGGCTTCAATATATGAATGTGGGGGGAACACAGTCCAGTCCATCGCAAATAGCAGTGTCCTAGGGGACAGAAGGGAGCAATTTGGAGTACTCTGTTATTCCGTACTGGAGGTGGCAAATTGCCATTTAAAGGTACATTTACATAATGGAATAGTACGCAGCAGTAAAAAAGAAGGCACTCTTACCTTTTGCGACAGCATGGATGGACCTGGACACTATTGTGCTAAGTGAAATAATTTAGTCAGTGAAAGACAAATACCATCTGATCTTACTTATATGTGGAATCTAACAGACAAAATAAACTAATGAGCCAAACAAGAATCAGAGGCATAAGAACATGGAACAGACAGGCAGCGGTAGGGGGGAGTGGAGAGGCAGGGACCGGTTGAAAGAAGGTGAAGGGATTAGCCAGAGAACAGAAATGCGTGGCCCGTGGGCATGGACAACAGTGTGCCGTTGCCTGAGGGGCGGGGGGTGCTGGGTGCAGCGGAGCCAAAGGGGAAAGTTGAGACAATTGTAATAGCATAAACAATAAAATGTGATTTAAATAATGCAAAAAAATAAAGGTGAAATTACCTGAATTAAAAAATGTGTGTTACATACTCTAAGGAGTCTACTAAAACTGTTTGAGAGACATGGTTTTTCATTTTGAAATTCAGTATTCAAATAAATACAGTTTCTTTCAACTCCATCTCCCCATGTGACTAATGTATTCTCACTTCTATTTTTTAATTTAAAAATTAATTTTAAAATTATTTTTTAATTTAAAATTAAATTAAATATAAAACTAATGTTAAAAACTTTAATTTAAAAATTAAAGTTTGTATTTAATGTTATTTTATATTATTTTCTGGTGTAAAGCATATACTTTACACAGCGGAATCTACTAAAATTTAAAAAAATATAATTGGCCCTGGCTGGTGTAGCTCAGTGGATTGAGTGCAGGCTGTGAACCAAAGCATTGCAGGTTCGATTCCCAGTCAGGGCACAAGCCTGGGCCACAGCCCCCAGCAACCACACATTGATGTTTCTCTCTCTCTCTCTTTCTCCCTCCCTTCCCTCTATAAAAATAAATAAATAAAATCTTTAAAAACTATAATTGATATACTAGGAAAAGAGATAAAATGGACTCATATAAAAAGCTCAGTTAAAACAAGAGAAGGCTGGGAAAAGAAAGGAAACAAAACAAAGAATTATATACCAGGAACAGAACAGTTACAAACATGATAGATGTTGATCCAATTTTATCAATAATCACTTTAAATCTGAAAGTCTTTTTGGCTAATAAAGAGAGATTGTCATAGTGAACAAAAATATAAGATACAACTATGTGTTGTCTACTTGGATCATGTTTTAAATATAATGACCCAGATAGGTTAAAAGCAAAACAAACACACAAACAAAGCAGGAAAATGTACTGTGCCAACACGTGCTGTATCTATGGCAGGAGGAAAGAAGTGAAATCAGGTTTCTCTGCTGTTGGTTTTATAATCTGAAAGTTCAAAGAGAATCAAGCATGCACCAACATTGTAATGCTGAAAGGAACAGAGTAACTGCCAGTTTTAGCATTAATTAACAGTTTGTGGGACAGCAATTTCTTAACTGCAATTAAAAGCCAAACATCAAAATACATTAGATTAATTCCTCAGAGAGTCACCGACAATTCGTGTTCAGTGATAAGGGGGAGAATGAAAGAAGACTAATGTGACAAGCAGAGAAAAAAATAATCCTGAAGTTGACTGCTTAATTTGCTCCTTCTTTCACTCTTTTAAAGGCGGCTGCATTAGTCGTGACGCCTCTAGAATTAATGACTTCTTTGGGGTACGAAAAGTAGAGTCACTGTATAGCATACGTAATCACGAAGGCGTTCGTTGGGCGTCTCAGCGAAGCCGGTGAGCACTCCCCCACCTGACATGTTGTTCTTTCTCACGACACTCGGCTGATTGGTGCTTCGGAGTGCCACCCACAGATTACTCCTCTCTTTGTCCTGTCAAGACACGGTGTTGAAAATATGATAGGTTGCTAAGTGCTTTGTGGAAATAACAAGGCCGATACACTATTTTTAAAAATTTCCCTTAGAAAAAACAAAAGAGCACGTCCTCTGCCATCTCTCCATTTATAATCTCACAATGCCTACCCTGCTACAGTGTATTTTATTAAAATGAGTCCTTTTAGAGGAAATGATGCGCATACTTTTCACGTTGACTTTAATACATAATTCCCTTGAGATGACATTTTAAAGATTAGGAAAATGGGTTACATGGCAGAGTACATTTGGGAAAACTGGCTAGGCAGTTTATAAGTACATTGGGTCATGGACGCACAGCTTGAGGTTGCAGGACGGTTGACTCCTTCTACCTGTTTATACACATTTAGCTGGAATCATACATGTCTGTAAGAACATTAAAGAACATTTTAGATACACAATATACTTCGTTGCTTCCTGTATATGTATCGTGAATGCACGAGGACTCAGAAGGCATGCCGGGTCCTGGTGCTCTGTAGGCAAATAACTGCGGTTGCACCAAGGAAGCTGGCCGGCCTCACCGGAGACTCTCTCTTCCCCTGCGTAGTGATGATCTGGCAGAAATATTTGGTGATGAGATAAGCGTATATAGAAGATACAGACACACACACGAATGTGTGTGTATGTTTTGAAAATAGTGAAATGTCTTATGTTATCGAAGTTAGCCTTATTGCTGTGGAATACCTTAATTCTGGCCTCTTTTTGGGCTGTTGTTGCCCAAGCAGTGCTTGGTAAATATAACCGGCCTCTAAACCTCCAACGATAACCAGAGAAGTTTCTCGTCACTCCCCTCTTCTAGGGAAAGTATAAGCCAATGGACAAGCTGGCATTGTGCATGGTGCTTGTTATTGCACAAGTGCCCTCGCAGACTTCTGCAGGCTGTCCTGCTTCACCTCATGTTGGGGCGAGTGGCCTCTACAATTTTCTAGGATCTCAAGAGCCAAAACTGTTATATGAAAACAATGTATTATTCAACGGGTTGTTTGATGGGAGAGCAGCATCTGTCCATTTGCAAACACTGACAAAGGTTAAAAGCAGGCGAGAAGGGAGCTTCGAGTCTACAAGCAATTACATTGGCACCCACACGGAACTGACGATCTCGACCGAGGCCCTGGTGGCGTTAAAGGTTGCTAACTCTGTTATGAGAATTCAGTGTTACTGTTCTGCCTTCTGCTTGAGGAGGGAACATTTGGGCTGTAAGAAAAGCAGTTACTTATGTCGCATAACTCTTGAACCTCGCCGTTTGTTTAATCATTTCTTTATGAAACTGTGCAGTTTTACTTACTGAAAATCCAAGAGGCATCAATAAGAGAGCGACCTTTCTCATTCCACAGAAGCATAACAAAAGTTTGAGTATATTTTATATTTAATTTGCCTTTAAAAGGTAAACCACAAGTACAAGATAAGCCTTGGCCATCTCATAGTACCAGAAAGTAAAGAAGTTCTCAGAACAAAACAAAACAAAACAAAAGAATCAGTGCATGACAAAGGGACACAAGAGCCCACTGAAAGAGCACCCAAGGGCCATGGTTGGGACAGTCTGGGTGACGAAACAGATAGATGATGCACTATCAGATTATAACTCAAAGCATAAAATGAATAAACATATGTCCACACTGACATAAATAAATGATTAAAGACAAATAAATGGGGGAGAATTCACAGCAGAATTCCAAATAATATATGTAGTTATTTTGCTATATAGCAGGTAAAGCTTAATCCTCCCCACTCCACCCCTTACTCACATGGGCTAAACTTCGTGACTTGATTCCACGGAACAGAGTAGGGAAAGGGAAACAACAGTGATGCCAGAGTGGGAACACTCAGCAAAAACTACCGTCAACAAGTGATGAAAGTGAACGTCGCCTGGGACGTCATGTGGGGATTACGTGCCCCTGCTTTGTCATGAGTCAGACTTACTATTTCTGTGAATAACGTGACCACCATGCCATCAAATATCCTACAAATGAAAAGACACATTTCTAGAAATGAGGTTGTCCAAACGCGAAGCACCGGTGTGGCAAACGCCAGGTCTGAAACAAAGTCACATGTCTGGATTTCAGTGACGCTGCAGAGCAAGGGTGCTTTTCCTACAGTTTGGGGTTAAGGTGAGTAGACTTAACCGGTGCTGTGGGTGACGCTTCCACAAAGTATCACTGACCTTCAGCTGCATATAAATTTATACCACCTTGCTTCCCTAATGCTAAGTTTGCTTTACTGATAACCAGTTAGGTTATCAATAAGCTTTTGATCCAGATCAATGAGCTTTTCTTAGGTTTTCCATATTGTAACTGAAAGCATGTGACTCAAAGTTGGCGAGGAAACAATATACTTTGTAGAAGTTTATTTTAATTTAAAAATGTGGAAGCATTTATCACGATCCTTTACTACTGCTTGGCTCCAAGACGACCACTGAGGTTCCATGAAGCATGCTGGTGAAGCCCCTGTGAAAGGAGGATTTGTCTTCCAGTGAGTGAATGACACAGGGCAGAATTTGAGGATTATCATACTGTTCAGTAAGGAAGTGCGGGATGGCTTAGGGTATGGCTAGCAAGCCGTCCATAAAGAAAATCCATCATTGAGTTTCTCTGTGAGTGAAACGTACAGAACTGCAGAAATAAAGGGGTCAGTTAAATACTTAGAAACAAGTGTGCGGTACTCAGGGAAGAGAAAGAATCTATTTTTTGACAGCCTATTTATAACTATAAAGCACCACAGATAGCCTTGCAGCTGTTTGAGAGACATCATTGGTGCTTTATTGATTACGTTGTGAAACCTTCGTGGGCTCATCACGCACTCAGATCTGCCTACTGCTGCGATCAGGATGAGTTATGAAAGACTGTATAGAAAATGCTACGTATGTTTTTACTAGTGGAAAGACTAGTTACCTAAACTAATCAATTTGTAGTTACTAAAAACTGGCCAGAAATTGCTGTGAGAATTTTTTTTTACATGGAAGGGTAAGACATTGAAGACTATACATTTTTAGAATAATATACTTCTTTTTAAGTAATTATAAAGCGATGCTGTTACCGGAGAAAGCCAAATAAATGATACCATGAGTCATGCTCATACTCGTTTTCCTAGTTGATGAAACTTAAACGAAGTCCTTTTAAGGGTATCTCCTTAATTTATTATTTGTGAGAATACTAACTTCTAAGTCTATGGAATGTCTGGTTTTTCTATAGATAGATTTAGCCAAAGCATCCTTTATTTTCAAAGATGAAGCCTTCAATTTCGCTTTAAGGCAACAATAGGCTCCCAGGTAAAAAAAAAAAACAACCAAAAGTACTCACATTTTAAGTGATTTAGGCTGATAGGAAAAAAGTCTGTTACTTTCCTATATGCTAAACGCATGGCTACAAAACGTCCTCCCATGGAATATTGTAGAACTAAGTTAAACTTACCGGTGACCTTTCTCTCTTCATTTCCCCTCTCTGAGAGCGCGCTGTCCACCAGCGACACTGAGCTCCCTCTGTTCTCCAAGTGCTTCTGTCGAAACCTCTGTGGTTGGAATGGCCCGAAAAGAGTATCAAAAATTTTGCCTTCAAAAGAGAATTAGTGTCTAAATGCTATTTTTTAAATTTTTTTAATCCTATAGGTTCCATTGTTTATGGAATGCCTATTTCAGTGCCTGCTTATTCTTCCTGAAAATTGAGAACAGACTATCTCAGCTTTGGTATTATCAATATTTTCAGCCAGATAATTCTTTTGTGTGGGGGCCTGTCTTGTGTATTGTAGGATGAGGCGGTGTGATGGTTACCTTTGTGCGTCATCTCAGCTGGTCACGTATTGTTCTAGATGTTTCCATGATTGTGTTTTACTGATGAGATTAACATTAAGTCCTCAACCAGTCACTTTAATAGCCTGACTAAAGAATGGTCTCCCTTGAGCAAAAAGATTTTTTTCCCCCATCAAATTGCCTTTGGGCTTGAACTGCAACCCTTCCCTGAGTCTCCAGACTGCCAGCTCACCCCATCAAATTTTAGACTTACCAGTTATGGGAACTGATTTCTTAAATCAAACCTCTCTTACTCGATATGCATATACGTACCCTGTTCGTTCTGTCCCTGAGGAGAACACTGAAAAATACAGAATTTGGTACCAAGAAGCGAAGTGTTTCTGTACCAAACACCTAAAAATGAATGTGGCCAACCTCTCTGGCATCTTCCCACTAGATTCTAGTAGCATCTCTCCCCCTGCACCCTATCTCCACCTCCTAGTCATGATGAACAAAAATGTCTTCAGATATGGTGAACTATTGTTGAGGGCACAAACTCGACCTGGACCAAGAACCTTGCTTTAACCATACACAGCTACAGAACACAGTGACACGGGTGACTCCTTTTTGAAAGTCCATGATTTGGCTTTGGCGATGCTATCTGTTTCATGTCTCTTCCAAACCCTCCAACTGTCCCATGAAATGGTTAAATGTGGGCAGGCACTCCTGAGGGGTCTAATAGTTTTGTCTTTAATATTCTCATCCATATTTAAAGAGCTGCTTCCAAAAAAAATCGCTGAAGTTCACATATAATCTCACTTGTCCTGGCCTCTTCCCTGATTCCCAAATCTGAATTCCCACCTGCCCGTTTTCCAAACAGTTCTCCCTGAACTCTCCACCTGAATACTCTACCACTCTGACAAACTCAGTGTATCGAAAGCTGAACACACAACTTCCTCCAAACTGTCCCATCTGCGTTCCCTATTCAGTTACACTCTTCACGTCTTCTCAAGAGCCCTTTTGCATACCTCAGATTTTGTGGCTTAGTGTAGAGTAAAGCCACTCAGACAGACTTAATGTGATATGATAGGCACAGTGATAAAAATATGCAGGTCCTCTACGGGGTTTCAGGGGAGGAAACTTTCATACAGCCGGGGAGGTCAGGGAAGGCTTCCTGGAAGAGGTGAGGCATGGGCTGAGTCTGAAGGCGGAAGCTCAAGTGAGGTGAAGAAGAGATGCTACAAATGTATGTCAGGCTGGTAAAATATCACAGATAGTAGCGATAGGCAGAGAGGAATAACAGAAAATACCTAACTTGATTTTTGCCAATTTAAGTCAGGCAAAGGTGAATATGTCTTGAACATCTTCAATTTGGAACATATGCATTAATAACACTTGGATGTAAGGGGACTTATCAGCAACAAACTCTACTAGTCACTTCAGTGAAATTCAGCTCCCAGAAGGCTCAGCCTCCACGTGATGGGGTGGGGAGCAGAGCTCCTGCAGCTTGCCAGCGTGTTACAGAAGGTCCGTTTCCTTGCAACTCCCAAACAGGCTGTAAGTTTTTTTCCTCCTTTTCAAATGGTCAATAGTTATATGAAAAGAGTCTCAATGTCACTAATTATCAGTGAAATATAAATTAAACCACCAGGAGATACCACCTCACCTCTGTCAGAATGGCTATCATCAGCAAATCAAGAAACCACAAACACTGGGCAGGATGTGAAGACAAGGGAACCCTCTTGTCCTGGGGGCGGGAATGCAGACTGGTGCAGCCACTCTGGAAAGCAGTATAGAGGGTCCTCAAAAAAGTTCAAAATAGAACTCATGACCCAGGAGTCTGGGTGTTTATCTGAAGAAATCCAAAACACGAATTTGAAAAGATATATGCATCCCTATGTTCACTGCAGCATTATTTACAACAGCCAAGATGTGGAAGCAACCCAAGTGTCCATCAATAGATGAGTGAATAAAAAAGTACTTGTATACAACGGAATATTCTTCAGCCATGAAAAAAGAACAACACCTTACCATTTCTGATAACATGGATGGACCTAGGGGGCTTTATGCTAAGTAAAATAAGTCTGACAGAGAAAGACAAATACCAGATGGTTTCACTTATATGTGGAATCTAAAGAACAAAACAAATGAAGAAACAAAGCAGAAGCAGACTCATAGATACAGAGAAGAAGCTGATGGTGGCCAGATGGAAGGAGGTTTCCCCAAACCTCCCAGGGGCCCGCATAAAAAAGGTGAAAAGATTGAGAACTACAAATTGGCAGTTACAAAATAGTCAAGGGAACGTAAAGTACAGCACAGGGAATACAGCTAGTAATATTGTAATGGCTATGCATGGTGCCAGGTGGTACTAGAATTATTGGGAGGGTCACGATGTACCTTATATAAATATTCAACCACTCTATTATACACATGAAATGAATATAACATGATATTAAATATCAATTGTAGTTGGAAAATAAACTAAACTAAACTTGAACATCCTCTTAGAAACTTGGAGGCAGAGGTCCCATTATTTCCCGTTTCTTCCTTCTGCAGGAGAAAAGGGACCTGAAGATCAAGCTTGCTGTCAGGGTACATGTACTGTGAAGGCAGGAGTGAGATGCCTGAGTTTTTGTCGACTGTTTAAGTCCTGGTGGTAACCTGATTTTTGGCAGGTATAGCTGAAGTGCAGAACTTTATATTAGTATGAAAAAGTGATCTAAGGCAAGCATTTTCATAAATGCCAGCTTTAATAACTTTTTTCATTAATGTGCATTCCAATCGTTTTCAAGAATAGACATGAGCTCATAAGGAAAAATACCAAGAGAAAAGTGGGTCAGTTCTCAAGTCACAGATCATGACAAGTGGAATTAGATGGAGAAAGGAAATCAATCCCACCAAATGGAAAGGGCAAAGGAGGAGTTAAAGTAAATGAATCATTATCCACAAGAATTCAATCTCTCCACATTCGTGAGCTCAAATTTGAAAACGTCCTCAATGCACTAGTGGTAATGAAATATTATCAGCAGATTTCTACCCAGCCTCAGAGACAATGACCCGTTACTGCTGGGCTTGGCTTTGCTGGGTAAGAGGAACGGAAAGGTTTCAAGGGAGAATCTCCTATATAATTTAATTTTTCCTCTCATTTATGGTCACAGAGTCTCAAGTGGGGTAGAGTGCAGGTGGGTCTGTGGATTTTATTTAGATGTCTCTAACACCAGACTGTGCAGCACAGAAGCACTCTCAGATTTGAATGAAGAGACCACCTTGGAGTCTGAGCATCAATCAGCTCTGATGAGCCGCACTGCCTTGGGAGACATACTCACCTTCCGGCCTCATCCTCTTCCACACCCCGAGGCTGCCGATCGGCTTCTTGTTCAGGTTTCTTCTGCTAAACTTCTAGGAGGTAGGAGATGACCCTGTTAAGTTCTCTATTGACTACATAGAAGAATATCCACACTTCCTTAAGAAAAGTAATGTTTTGGTTTTAAACTGTTACCTCCTAGGAATTGGAGGAAAAATTAAATAAAAGCGAGGATCCAGAAACCTTACCAAAGCCGACTACCAGGGTAAAGTTTACTCCAGCTTTTGGAAATCTGTGTAGAATTCAAAGACGTGTGTTTTGTAATGTAAGTGTATCTGTGTTAATCAGGCTCTTCCAGAGAAGCAGAACCACCGGGGTGTGTGCAGATGGGCTCGCACGTCCTACCATCTGAAGGGCGAGACGAAAACGGTCTGATCGTGCATCCGGACAAGCTACCTTTCGAGTTTCTTGTTGTGTCAGCGCTCTGTCTACATGGAAGTCCCTCTAGGTCTGGTGGCCTGCTGTCATGTCACTGGATGGGAAGCCACGAACGGTTGAGTCGGATGCCTTTCTTAGGAGTGATTTATCAGTTCTTTCCCCGGATAGCCATTTTGGACATGGCTACTTAATCACACTAATGAATCATGTCCTTTGTCCTCGAGTCATCTACTGCGTTCAGAGGGACTCAGGAGAGGAGGAATCTTCTGACAATAACTGCAGATGGAGGCTCAGTATGGAGATGCCCCCTGGGAACCCCAGAGATGACCTGCATGAGCAGTCCAGAAGAACGGAACCAGCAGGGAGCTGTGGCATGTCTGTCTGCAGATATGGGAACATTGAACATGGAAAAAGAAAACCCGTGTAACAAGCCACCTTCTCCTACCGAAGAGCACCTTCCTGAGGAACGCATGCTTATAGTTGTCACTTCCAAAATGTGTGGCCGAGCTCCTCTCGGGAAATGGGAACCTTCTGAATGCACAGAAATATCCCTGTGATCAGTGACAATACTTTCCTTAGTTGAAGCAACTTGTCCTATTCAGAGAGAGCCCTCCAAAGGTCCCAGCAGACAGCTTCCCGGTCTTCCTTTGGAAAGCCTGCTCACCAGCTTTGTTCCTGCTGAATCCCACTGACGCGACGAGGTCACATCGGGAGGTGTCCACGTAGCACACTGCTCTCGAATATAGAGTTCTCATTTCTCTAGCTCCAGGGCTGTGTGAGAATTTTTAAGTTAAAAAAATTTTTATTTATTTTTTTGGTCAAGGGCTTATTTGATCACTGTAGAGAGACGCAGAGGCACGCAGACGTGAATTGGGCAGACAGGGACCGAGTGTCCTGGGGACGACGGATAATGAGAACTGCTCCGGGAGGACAAAGGAGGAAGGAAGCACAGGCAGGCCAGCTGGAGGGCGCCGGCTGGGAGGGCTGGGCAGAGCCCAGAGCCCTGTGGTTGTCATTACATGGATTTCTGTTGCCTTTGAAATCTTGTCACCAAAAACATACAATGAGCACAGTTCAGTACAGTTTTTTGAATTAAATGAAAAGATGAACTTGCTGGTGTGTAACTGTGGCACCGTTGGGGAAATAAATAGCTCAGAGAACTACTTATTCTCCTGATGGCTGTATGGCCACCCCAAAGTGCTGACCTGTGCAGGGAATAGGGGGCTCCCGCCTCGAGGGTGCTGAAGGCTAAGAGTCACCCCAGACCGCAGCCCTCGCTGAGAATTGATATCCGATGCCACGATGGAGCCTTGACAATTTTTCAAGCACGGGAACGGCTTCCCTCTGCAGCTGTGTGGCAGACTCTTGTATTTACGAGCACTTGGTGAATGCTGCGGCAGGTTTATTATTTGTTGGTTTTCTCCAGCGATGCACAGTAAAAATTGTTTTCCAAAAGTATTCAAAAGTGGAGCTGGCTATCGCTGTAGCAAACCAAATCTGTCCACTGATAGATATCTTTCTCTTGATTGAACACTGGCTCCATGGCTCGGCATTTCAGGAACCGTGGAAAAAGCCCACGTCTCAGAGGTCATTAATCCTTCTCCCTCTGATCCCACTGGGTGGCTGCGCCTGTTGTTATCCACCCTTCTTTCTGCGGATCTCACGTTGGCCCTGAACACTGGTTTGTCACCACTCACTGTCGTATCCTCACAGCCACTTCTACGCGGGCACCGAGGACACCACTTCCTCAAAGCCCAGGGTGGGGACAGTCCCTTAGGTCACAGCTTTTGAAAAGGAAGCGTCCTGCATTGGGAAGGTTCAGGAACCCCTTTTCTGCTGGAAGAAGCCTAAGACACAGGGGAGTATTGAGTTTGAAATTGGAGTTCACCTGTACCTCCTGTGAACCAGTTTTCAGGGCCCTGTGATAGCATTAGTCTTGATGTCCCTCCCACCTTCTGTCCTGTGAGTTAGGACAGAGGAGATCCATAACTGTTCATCTCTTGGACGGTGCCGAAAAAACCTTTCTTGTCAGGCAGAGAGGATGTTATTTTCATTGCTGTAAAAAAGCTCAGAGTGTCCCGGGTGAGATGTCAAGAATCTTGAAACCAGATTAGCCCCCAAAGAGCAAGCAGTCAGTGATGATGGAATGCGGCATCTCTAATGAATCAGAGCGTGAAACTTGGGGGGACTCGGGTTGTGGGTGTGTTTGGGGGGGATGCATGGCCGTCTCCTCAGAGCCCTTTCCTGCTTTGTCTCATTTCAAAGACCCAACTCAAGCTCCAGAGGGGTTGGAAATCCCTGGGTCTCAGATCCTGCGGAGGATTCAGGATAAAGGGTTCCTCCCACTTGCCAGGAAGCTGCAGGTATTTCTCTGCTGCTGGAAGTGTTAACTTTTGCAAAACTTTTAAATTAAACACAAATATTCTCCCGTTTGTGCTCTATGGAGTAAGTTCTCTGGACAACCTTTCTCCCCTGCAAATGTATTCCTTTCTTCAACTGGAGTGTAACTATCCTAAGTCCCTAAAATTGCTTTCATTTCTATTGAGTTCTACTTTGTCTGTAGCAGTAGCACAAAATTAATTTCTTTTCTAGTGAATTCATTTGAAATCTACCTTTTGATAATATAAACAGTCTTCCTTAACTTTTTTTTGCCTCACCTCCATGGTTTCATTTCAATTACTTTATCTTTTGTAAATCTACTCACATGAAACAAAATGTTTGAGAAAATAGCAAAATGGCAAATGATGCTTTCTTTGGTAACAACAAATGCTTACTAGCATTTTTTCCGTGTTTTAGAGTCTGTGACCTTAAATTGTAAGGTATGGGTACATTATATCTGATTTTCATTTGGGCAATGTTATATGCATAGCATTGGTGAATTCTTTAAATTCTGTTATTATTGTAAAGTCTTCTCTGATATGAGCATCTAATACAGTTCTACTCAATCAATAATGAAGTTTTTTGTAACATTAACCTGAGTGGATGCAATATTCTTAAAGTCATGGAGCAGGAACTTTATTTTTTTTAACGGTTGAATTAATTTTTAGTACCTTGAACTCATTTTGGAATAACAGACATTCAATAAACTTCATGATAAATGAACCAATTACTAATATTTGCCTGAAATGATTGTCTGTACATTTTATGACTTAATTTAGGTAATTTAAAATGCTGGATTCTTACTCTTTTTGGTATTTTATACTAAGAGACTAGAATATAGAAGGAAAATCGTTGTTGGCTTGAATCCTATACTCTCTTTTGATAACATAAAATTGCTGTGAGGATTCAAATTAATATACGTAAAATACCTATTAGAGTACATAGGACATGATAAAGTTTAAAATAAATGATAGCTCTTACTATTAAAAGGTTGGAAAAACAGTAAAGCACTGAGATTATCCTCATGGGGATCAGGGAAGCACTACATTTTATTGCACATGGCAGATTGAATCTGCCCCTTCCCTCCCTGGGCCATACTGCTGCATTTTTGTCTTAAGAAGCTCTAATAATATAATCTAAAGTGTAGGACCTGAGTGTACACATCATAAAGAAGCCAAAATCCCTCTTTGTCCTGGCAGATCTGAGCTCAGGGGAGCCATGTGGGACTTCCTTTACCAATCCTACCCAATAGGATCCAAATCCTGCCTCTTCTATTTGGGGCCAGTGGGGACCTGGTCATTCTCAAACTCTTCTCTGTCTAGAAGATCTCTTTATTGGCATTTGTAACAAATGAATAGCCCAGAAAAGCAAACCAATAGAAACTCATAGACACAGGCAAACAGTATGATGGTTGCTAGAGGGAGGGGGGAAGGACAGGAGTAAAGGGTAAATAAGGTCAAATTCATGGTGATGGAAGATGATTTGACTTTGGGTGGTGGGCACACAATGCAATATCCACATCATGCATCACAGAATTGTGTGTACACTTGACACCTATATGATCTTATTAACCAATGCCACTCTAATACAGTTAATACTAATACGTTTAAAAAGTATTCTAGACTCTCTTTTTTGGGAAATAGGCTTCCTCTACCCTATAAGCTCCTCTAAAAATGATTCTTTTCTCTGGTAGTCATGCTTCTGAAGTTGTCTAATCATTTACGTCTGTACCTCCATTTCTTGCTTCCTATTTCCTCTGCCTCCAGCACTGACATGACCCCCGCAAGCACTCCACCAACCTGCTACCACTAATGTCTGTCACAGTGTTAAATCTAAAGGCCCTTTTCTGTCTTCGTTTTAGTGTATGTCTCGGTAGCTTTCAATACAGTTAACCACTTTCTCCTTGAAACATTTCGTTCTCTCACCTTTCAGGACCCGCCATGATTATCTATCTATCTATCTATCTATCTATCTATCTATCTATCTATCTATTTTCTGCCAATTTGACAGTCTCATTTGTGGTCCTCTGTAAGTGACTCTTTCTTTACTTTGTTCCTAAGTATTGGAGAACGTTAGGACCCAGCGCTGGGACTGCCGTGCACACCAGGCTCCCTGCGTAAGATGTTCATCTTTCACATGGGTAAAGATGCTTGGAGAGGTAGCATAGAATGTCCTCTTTTTTTATCCAGAGTTTGGAAGTGAATTTAAACTCCTCCATGCCGCACACCTTAGTTAATTTGATTTTTCTGCTTTTGTTGGAAGGATAATTTCCATGTTGATAAAAATAGACTTACTTTCAGGTAAATGTAATTGGAATATCGAGTTGGATCGAAACATTCCAGCCTCGATCTCTGTTGTCTTATATTCATGCACTTGATTTTCCTGATCCCCAATGTGTGACATCATATTTATTCATGTGACATATTGTCATAGTACTTACAGTTCAGCATGTATGGAGATTATTTTGAATCTTGACTGTGTCATTCAACATACTCCCATCTGTCTACACCTGGCAATGTGTACATTGGAAAAGCATGATTTTGGCCTTGTTGGGATTGAGGAGAAAGTGCTAATGGGACAAGACCAGGAGAGAGCACTTGGTGCTTCTCCAAAGGTCCCACATTAGCTGACATGCGGTATGCAGCGGTCCCCAGAGAAGGTCGCTCAGGACGATAGGTACAAACAAACAGGACTCTGTGTTGCCTTGCCTACTTATCATGGCCGGCAAACAGTAAGTCTTTCTGGGGTAGTTGTTATCTAGCAGGCACTTTTCTAAGTGCTTTTACGTGCACTAACTCACTTAATCCTCACCTGTACCTATGCCCATTTTACAGATGAAGAACCTAAAGTGTAGAGATGGTAAGTAATTGGTTGAATTGGGGTTTAACTTCAAGCAGTTCAACTCTGGACTTTGTATTTGTGACTGACATGTTCCTTCGCCTAGTTACCACAGACTATCCAGAAATGATATTTTTTCTTTGGAAAAATAAAGCCCCAATATTATTCTCTAGGAACAGATTATGTTGTTTATCCAACTGGGGTAATTAAATTAAGTCTCCAGCTAATTTAAACCCTTTGTGAAAAAAATTACTATTTGGAAGAAGTACCTTCAAAGGCCACAAAGCTTATTTCTTTACCTGTACACATTTTCACAGGGGAACTATTTTTTTCATGAGCACTTTTGAAGCCTTTCTTAAATGTAAAGTTTCTCTTAAATTTGTTCTCTGGCACATTATTTACTTTGGGTCTCCGTGGGCAGGTCTTCGCTTTGCTTTGCAGCCCACCAGCTGTTGGGCCTGGAGGGCGGTGGGGTCTCGGGAGGGAAGAGTGTCAGGCAGGGCACCTCTGCTGCGGTCTCCTAACGGTGACGGGGCATTTGGACACTGCTGTCCCCAGGGCACCTGTTCAGGGGTGAGGTTTTCTAATCCCACCATTCCTGTGGACATCACTTAGTATGCCGGACTGTTCGGGAAACTGCGTTACCTCTTTCAGAGGCTAGGTACTGTTCAGGGTTCTGACACGGCAGGTTCCTCAGTAGTGCTCTTGAAGTCTGGGGAAGTGATTTTTACTTCCAGACGTGTCCTGTTGCTGAAAAAAGGTTTAGGTCCCTAGGGGAGTGACTCAGTGACTGTTAATTGATGATGATGATGATGATGATGATGATGATGATGATGATAATGGTACCTGACTGTTGTCTGTGTAACTAATATAAATGACTTTTTCATTCCTGACCCCATGAGAATGTCTTAAATATTTGACTGGTTCTGAGCAAGTATACATTGTGTATTTTTCATTAATTTTAGTATATTCTAGTTTTCTTTGTCTGGGTTTTAAGCACTTATTAGTATGCATGACATTAATAAACTAATTTTAATACTATAAATTGTGTTTTTAAAGATAAGTCTTCATATATACACATATAAAACTTCATTACATTTTAGCTGGAAAAACTTATTTTTTTCTAATTAAAACAAGAATATATTTATAAAAAGTTTGAACATACAGGTGAAAAAATGAAAATACCTCTAACACCATTTAAACCTAACTAGCATTAGCATTTTAGTATATATCCTTCTATGTTTTATATCAATTGTCTCTTCTTTTTATATTTTACAAAACATGGGTCCCATTAATTTTTGGTAAGAGCAACTAAACTTTTTAATAGATCAAGAATCTCTGCCTCACTCTAATGAGCATATTATGCAACATTATTTTTAATTGCTGCATCTATATTATTGCCATAATTTATGTAATTATTGCTTCATCAGCAGACATTTTGATACTTGTAGTTTTTTTGTGTGCTGTTGTCACAATAAATGGCTTTACAGATACATATCTTTGAATATACTTGGTTCCAAGAAGGAAAGTTGTTACTTCATAGTTCTTGCTAAAGTGTAAAGTTTTGCCAAATTGCCTTCTTAGGAGAGTTATTCAAGTTACACTTTTGTGTCATGCTTAGACTTTTACAGTTTCTAGTAGTCACCTAAAAAGGCAGCAATGTACCTAAGACATAACAGGAAGAGCAGGAAATGGGTCCACTGAATTTCCAGACGCTTGTCACACTTCTGACACCCAGGCTTGTCATCATGAGTTTGTGGCAGGCTCCAACGGCAGGCTCCAAAAGCCAGCCGGAAACAAACCTGAGGGAGGAACATTATTGGTTTCTTTTCAGAGAGACAATAAAAATAGTTTCCCAATGATGAATAGACTTTACGTAGCATTATTTCCCATGTTCTTATATTTGACATGCACTGATGAAAATATTACTACTACTACTAATATTTATTGATCATTTACTGTATGCCAGGTACTACCCTAAGTGCATTACATATTTCCTCTCATACTCTGAAGGCTAGTTTGATAGGGATTCATTGAAACACCCTGTTCATGCTTTAAATTAACTAGACCACAATAATGAAATGGAGCTTGTCTGGTTTGCTTATCACAGTGCTGGCTCTTGCTGCCCTGAAATGCTAGTTCTGGCCTTTGGGAAGTATGAACGTCCTTGGACCAAGGACCAGAGGTAGCACCATTACTCCTGCGTTCAGTTTTCTAGGGTTTGTTTCCCTGACTCATTGGTACTAAATATTTCCAAATAACTACCGCATAGATGTGACCTTGTGCCTCTTATTTAATAATATAAAACTCAAACAGTGTGAAGGACACCAAGCATGCATTTTATATTTTAGGTACATCCTCGAAGTTCAGTTATTTAGTAAAACTCAGCACATTGCATTCAGTCAATTCTTTAAACTTAGTGTCTCAATTTTTTAAAATAAGTGAAGGAAACCATAATGCTTTAAAGATCAATCTAAAGAGAAAAAATAACCTCTTGGTTACTTCATATATAGTAGTTAATAAAATTCCACAAGTCTTCCCAGTGAAGAAAAAACTCTTCATTACCTTTTATTTAATTAGGAATACATTTATTTCTTCATATGGTAAAGAGCATCTATCAGTTTCTCACAAACATTCTTGACTTCCTTTATGAGCATATATGCTGATCTTGGCTAAACCTGAGTCTGTCTCCCCTATGTCCACCTGGAGCAATGGGACAAAGCTGAAGAAAATCGCACAAACCTCTCCTCGTTCTCCTTCCAGGAAACACATCTGTACCTGCATTTACTCTCATCCTTCTCGCTGTTACAACAGGTGGAAGCTCCCTTCTCCCACGGAACACAAACCCTGTGCTCCTGACCCCCCCCTCCTCCAAGGACTTCACTCCTGCCTGACTAGTCCTCACTCTTACACCATCAATCTGGCCTTGATTTTCATTCATTCATTTCATTCATTTCATATGCAAAACACCTTCCACCTTAGAAAAACATCTTTGACCTCACTTTCCTTTCTAGCTACAACCCGATAGCTCTGCTCCACAGCATGGTGGAACTTTTCTCTATAGATACCTTTGTAGTTACCCTCTCCGCTTCCTCTCCTCACTTTTCCTTATCAACGTATTTCATTCATGACTGTAATAGCACTTATGTTGCCAAATCCAGTGGTCACGTTTTATTTTAATCACCTCCTACTTATCCCATTGACAGGAAGGGGATCCTGTCCTAGGGTTATGGGGATGGCTGAACACCACTTTCAGAGCTGTGTGGGTGTGATCGGCAGTTTATTAATCCTGTCTATTCCCAGCCTTGGGAGGAGGATGCTGCCCATCCTCTACCGCCCCACAATGGCTGTGCTAGGGAACACAGTGACAGGCAGGGACAGTGGGAGGCAGGCTTTGTAGTGTCAAGAGGATGAGGTACCTCTGGTCCCTACAGGCGGACATGATTGGCTTGTTGAAAAATTTCAGATATAGTCCACACCAATGATGGCAGCTGTGTTCATGTGACATTTCTTACATTGCTTTCCATGAATCCTGGTTTTACTTTGCACTGTCTGGCTATGTCTTCTCAGAATCCTTCGCTGAGTTCTTGAATCCTAAATGTTGGAGATCTTCAACGCTGGAGTTTCCAAGCTGAGTTCACTTACTAACTCTTCTTAGGGACTCACATTTAGTTGATGGCTTCATGTAACATCTATATATTGATGATGTCCCTAATTCTCCTTTCAGCCCTGTTGTCCCTTCGAAGTCCCATACGTGTAACTCTAACCTCCTAACTTGGATCTACATTTGGAAGTCTGGAGGCATCTCGTGTTTACTGTGGGCAAGTGTTTTTATTTTTCCTTCTGGTATTCTCCTCCTTAAGGCTTTCCCATCCCAGAAAATACTGTTATGATGCAGCTAGTTGTTCAGATCAAAATCTTTTATTTTATCTTTTATTTTTCACTTTTCTCTATCCTCCTGCCAGTCTACGTCCTGTCAACTCTAATGTTAAAACATAACTAATATCTATGTATTTCTCTCTATCTGAGCCACCGCTGTCTAAGTCCAAAGCCATGAAGACATACTAACTGACCTCCCATTTTCTACTCTTATTCAACTATACCCATTTTTTGCTTAGATTATTTTTATAAAAGATAAAATAATCAATATTATCCATTTTTTTTCATCAACTCCTCCCAGCTCTTGGAATAGATCCAAATTGTCTGCAAAAGCAATCATGCACGACCTGGACACTCTCTACCCTTGATCTCACCTAGCAGCGCTCTCCCGATCCCTCACTGTCCCTGACAATGAACTCCTCTGTTCCTCACAATGATAAGCGTGTTTCTCCCTTGTCTTTTCACTAGATGCTTGCATTGCCTGGAGTGTTAATGTCTCCGATCTCTTCCAGATCTCTGCTTATGCATCACCTAAAGAGAGAAGCCGTTTCTGACAATCAGTCTATAAAGCCCCCTGAGCGAACTTGAGGTTTTAATGATCTGAATAGCTTTTTCCACCTGCTGGTATTTTCCATGCTTGTTTAATTTATTTTGCTATTTTCATCAATTACTTTTATTGATTGTAAACCAAAATTCTTAAAATAATTTTACATTTTGATATCAGAATGTCTTGTAATTACTTTTAAGAAATAGTCTATTCAGCATGCTATTTTTATTTCACATGCTGTAATAAATAATAGTAAATCTTAAAAATGATCCATCTTTAGTTCAATGATTACACTATTTATCTAATTTCTGATTCATTTTATAATTACAACTTCATAATTCCACAAGAGCAGGGATCTTGTTTGGCTGATTGTATCAGCAAAACCTAGAGCAGTGCCTGTAATGAAGCTTATTTTGATCGAATATGTGAAAGAAACCAACAACAAATCATTGAAGTGTTCTACTTAAGTTCAGTGAAGATAAGAATGCCTGTAAGTAGCATTGTATATAACAGTATTCTGGAGGTCCTAAGCAATACAATACAAAAATTTAAAGAGTAGGAAGAACAAATTGACATTACTTGCAGAAAATATGACTGCTTTTCTAAAAATGAGAAAAAAGAATATTAGTATTATATCTAAGAGGAGGATTAATAGCTTATTGAGTACATGAAAAATACACTCAAATAAAATTTTAAAAACATAGTGATATGCATTAAAAAACTAAATGGTTGTAAAATTATTGTGCAGCAGCAATGGAAGTAGAAATCACAGACATTAACAGAATTAAAATTGTATAGGTTATATGAATAAACCCACAAAACCTTGTTGAGAGTAATAAGACTTCACTAAATGGAACAAAAGAAAGTTCAACACGACCAAGATATCTTTTCCCCCCTAAATTATTCAATAAGATGAATGCAAATGTAATTTAAATAGCTGTATTATTAAAATGTAACTGATTCCTGTAGAAAAAAATAAAAGTTTAGAGATAGATCCAATGGGTAGGAAAAATATAAGTATTAATTTCTACTTTTTCTCCTTTCTATAGTTTTCATTGAATATTTAATTTGATTATATTTTTCCTTCTTAACACGTCAGTTACATTTTTCTAAGGAAATTTAGTGATTTCCCTAGAGTTTATAAAATATATTTTAAATTAATCTAAGTTTGCCTTCAGAAAACCCTGGACCACTCACATGTGATGGCTGCACCTTGTACATTAGTCTCGTTTTTCCCCACCGCCATCTCTTAGGACATTGGTGTCATTCATTTCACGTACCTACACATTATAATCCCCTACACTGGCACCATTATTGTTTTAAGCAAACAAATTTTAGATTAAAAATATGAAAACTGAAAGATTATGTTTTGGCTTAAATTATTCTTTGTTTGATGCTCCTCTTTCTTTATGAAGATGCAGACTTCTGACCTGTATCATTTTTCTTCTTCCTGAAAAACCTCTTTTAACATTTCTTGCTGGCAAGGAGTACCTTCAGTTTTTACTTGCCTGAGAAAGTCTTTGTTTCTCCTTCACTTCTGAAGAATAACTACACCAGGTATAGAATTCTAGGTAAGTGGTGTCTTTCTTTCAACATTTAAAATATTTATTTCCACTCTATTCTTGCTTGCATGTTTTCTGGTAGGAAATCCATTGTAATCATTTTTCCTTGTTCCTCTACAGGTAAGGTGTTTTTTTTTAAAACCCTTATATCTTCTATTTTCTTTCAATATTTTCTCTTTGTCTTTAGTTTTCTGCAGTTTAACTATGCTATTTCTTGGTATAGATATTTTGGAATTTATTCTGCTTGGTGTTCTCTGAGATACCTGTATCTGTGGTGTGGTGTTTGTCTTCAGTTTTGGAGTAATATGGCTTAACAGTTCTTCTGTTTCATTCTCTGTTTCTTTTTCTCATATTACAATTACATATATGTTGCACTTTTGATATTGTCCTACAAGTATTGGATATTCTATTATGATTTCATCATCTTCTACTTTGCATTTCAGCTTGAGAAGTTCCTATTTACGTATCTTGAAGTTCATAAATTCTTCCCTTGGCTTTTTTGAATCTACTACTAAGCCTATCAAAGGCATTCTTCATTTTCACTATTGTGTTTTTTGATTTCCAGAATTTTATCTGATTCTTTTTTATAGTTTCTATCTCTCTACTAACATTATCCATCTATTTTTCATATTGTCTATTTTTTACTTTAGAACCCCAACCATACTAATCTCAATTAAATTAATTTTGCTAACCCTTCCAAAATTTTCATCACATCGGAGTCCAGCTCTGATTATTGCTTAATCTCTTCAGTATTCTTCTCAGCATGCCCTCCAGTCTTTGTTGTTGTTAACCAGACAGGTTGTATCAGGTAATAGAAACGGAGGTAAGTATGCTTTCAGTGTAAGGGTTTATGTTATCCCGGCTAAGAGTTGGACTGTGCTTTATGTTTGTTGTCACCATAGGTGCAAGACGCCTCACATTTTTCCAGTGTCCTTGCTTTTGTCTCCCTGTTGACTTTGGGTGTATTTCCTGGGTACTTTCCTGAGGAATTCTGGGTCTTACAGCTCTTTCATCTGGAATCCACTGTCATCATCCCAAAGTCCTCTTGATGTGATGAAAGGTGTAAAGGTGTAGATGAGTGGAATGTTCTATCATCTTCGGACTTAAGTTCCATTGTGTCCCTGACATGTGACCTTCCTCTGTAGTGTGTCTTTTATTCCCCCTGCTCTCTACCCTGTTCCCTGACCGCAGCTTTCTCAATCGTTTTTGCAGATCTTTAACCTCTCTGGACTATGGTTATGGTTCTGTTTTTGATTTTTTAAATTTTGCTCATTTGTTTTTCCTTAGATAACATGGAATGGCTAGGGAAGGCTAGCAGGGGGAATAATTTTTTTTTCCCACTTGAGATGAGGTTTTGGAATCGAGCTCTGACAAAGGCCTTTTGTCTGGACAGTGAGCATGACTATGGACAAGGTTGTGGCATCTCTCACGATGGCTGCTCTTTCTTTTTATCTATCAAAGCTATGGGGAGAATTCATACTGTGAGAATCTGTTGGGCTTTCTGAAAAGAAAGAGTGTGAATATTTGTGTGGAGTCCTAAGACTACGGCCTGAGGAGATTCTTTCTCTCATGATAACCCACTCTCAGCCTCCGATAACTCATCAAAATTACTGTGTCAGTGTTCCTACCAGTTTCTGGCTCTGCTCTAGGCCCACAGATCTTGATTGCTGTCTTTCTAAGGTACCTGTTTTTCCAGCTTCATGGGTGGTAGTTCGTCCTACAAATTCAGGCCCTTTGATGCATCCAAGGAAGTCACTAATTTGCAGTTTGCCGGGTTTTTCTAGTTGTATGATGGAAGTGCCAACATACTAGCTCTTTACACACTGAAGCTGAAACTATGAACATAACTTTTTAAATTTAATCAGAGAACAGATAGTTTATGAAATGTATGTTGTTAGAACACTTATCTGAGAAAAAAACTTTGTATCCCTTTCTTATACATAATAACTAAACAAATTACAACTGAACTAAAGATTACAGTATATAAAATTAGGTCATTAAGTACTGGAGATAAACCTAACATGATATAAGCATTTAAAAATTATCATTGAGACAGGCATTTCTAAATGTGTCACCACATCCAGACACAGGCTGAAACTATACGTGATTAAGCTCACAGATTTCACTACACAGACATAAAAAAAAGTTTCCCCTTTCATAATGAACTAAAAACAAACAAGCAGGGGAAAAATTTCCCCCCTAAACAATGGTAAAGGGCAAATACTGAGAAAACATCCTTAAATCAGTATGTCAGTGGACATTTTTTATTATTCTTATCTGATAAAGGAAAACAGTGTACAAATAAATGAGACATGGATAACCACTCATTTGTGCAAAAACAGACTATGGGTAAAAAGAACAGTACCAATGGCTGGTAACCATTTGAACAATCATTTAGAAAGAAATAAAATCAATAAAATGTTCATCTCTCTGTTTGGCGGGGGTGAAAGTGCTCACACCAACACGGTCAAGGTTGGGCCAATGTGCCTCTAAATTAGGAAGGATTCGTACATGACACTTTGTCAACATGTATCAAAGCCCTTGAAGGATGCAAGTCTTTTGCATTACCAATTCTCTTAGAATTTTTTCAAATAAACAATCTGAAAGAGATGCTCTAAAATATTTATCATCACACAGTTTTTAATATCTAAACACCTGAAAAGTGGAATGGCTTGCTAACTTGTATGTATTCAGTATAGTCAATAGACTGTTAAGCATTCATTAAAAATAATTATGTCGAGTTTTAATTCTTGACCTGGAAAAATGTTCATAATTTTTTTAAGTGTAAAAAGGTAGATGTAGGAGGCCTGGCCCGCGTGACTCAGTTGGTTGAAGCATTGTCCTGTAAACTGAAAGGTCGTGGGTTCAATTCCTGGTCAGGGCACGTGCCTATGTTGTGGGTTTGATCCCTGGTGGGGGCACGTGCAGGAGGCAACTGATCAATGTTTCTCTCTCACGTTGATGCTTCTCTCTCTTTGTCTCTCGCCTCTCTCTCTCTTTCCCCCTCACTTCCTCTCTCTCTGAATAAAAAAGAATACATCTAGGAGATATTAAACAAAACTGGGAGCCATGGTTATCTCTGATTAATACAATAATGTAAAAGCATTGAATGCTTTTGGTGATAGAGATGCCTGTAATTATATCCCTGCTGAATAGGTCTAATTCAAAGGCTTTGAAGGATGAATGGGAGGTTCTTACAAATGATTACGAACCCATTGCCAGAGCCAATTTGAAGATGGCTGGACAAATGATTTCAGTGGAGTCAAATGGATCTTTTGTGTTTTGATGGATTATTTTAGAAATTTTGAACTGGAATCAAGTAGAACTCTGAGATCATTTAGATATAAGGACTGAAGCTATTATATTGGGCTACTCTAATGAGTCACATATAATCAGATGGGTTAGCCAAGGAATTGCTAGTGATTAAAAAGCGTGATGTAGTAGCTCAGAGAGTATAAAAGATCACACCAGAAAGAGAATAAGAATGAGAGCAAAAACAAGATGTATTTTATGCCTGCCTTTCAAGTTCCCAATGCATTTCTTAGGAGGCACAACTACATTTCTGCAATTAGAGTCTAATAGTATTTTTGTTAATAAATTACCTTTCCTTTGGCATGATTTTGCCTGGATTTCTATACTTTGCAAACAAATGATTATGGGACATTTGTAAAATAAGAATAAAAATCACTTTTATAAATGCATTCTCTTTGACCTAGCTAGCAATTCCACATATGAGAATTTATCCTAAGGAAAGAATTAAACACATGATGAAAAATTTATCTAGCAATGTAATTTAGAGAGCTGTTTGAAAACTGACTATCCTTTGTGGTTCTGAAACAGCACAAGAGTGTGTTTTCAATCTGGTAAAAACCTGGAAACTGCAGCAAGGGCGTTCATGGGAACAGGGACACAACTATTAAGAAAGTTATAATGATGTCACTAAAGATTATTTTTAGAGTTTTAATTGTTTTTTTTCTCTTTTTAAAAAAATATATTTGGCCCTGGCTGGCGTAGCTCAGTGGAGTGAGTGCAGGCTGTGAACCAAAGTGTCGCAGGTTTGATTTCCAGTCAGGGCATATGCCTGGGTTGCAGGCCATGACCCCCAGCAACCGCACATTGATGTTTCTGTCTCTCTCTCTTTCTCCCTGCCTTCCCTCTCTAAAATAAATGAATGAAATCTTTAAAAATATATATATATTCAACAAAATTGTACTATGTTACTTTTTAGAAGAATAACAAGAATGTGTGTTGTTTTTAAAAAGATAAAAATAGTTTTGCTCTGACTCAAGGGAGCAGAAGGACCGTCTCAAGATCCCTTCCAATGGTCTGGAGACTCCCTTAGCCGAATTTGCCCTTCGCTCTGATCTCCTCCCTCCTTTCCAGGTGGGAGAACAATCTTTGACTCTGCTTTATTCTCTATACCTAAAACTTGATCAGTTCCTACTTATTCTGTCTTTTAAATATGAATTGGTTTAAATTTCTATTCTCTGTCTTCATTGTCATGGTCACTGCCTTAGCTGAGATTCTCCTTCTCTCCTCTTCTTCAGTGATCAAAGTTCTTCCTGGCTCTCTCTTCAGCCTCTGGTCTACCTCCCCATCTGACGACAAAAAGAGTAAAACATAAATCTGTTCTCATTAGCACCTGTGTAAAATATTTCATTGAACTCCCATGACCTAAATCAGGTATGGGCAAACTTCCTCTATAAAGCATCAGATAGTAAATATTTTAGGTTTTGTGGGCTCTACGTAGGGTCTCTGCCTGTCACAACTACTTGAAGGCAGCTGAAGACAGTATATCAGTGATTAAGAGTGTCTCTGTTCCAGTAAAACTTTATTTTCAAAAATAGGTGGCAGACCAGATTTAACCACCACCCACATTTTTCTAACCCCAGTCTAAAGAATAAAATCCAATTTTGATTGCATTTACTTTTCCATCTCATATTCTCCTCCTCAGTGCCCAGTTTCTCCATTTTTGACACTGAGAGCCCCAGTTTGCTTACATTGACTTATACGGCCATGGTTTGAAATGAAAAAGACAGTATTATTTTTCTTTATTTGAAAGAACTTTTTCTTCCTGACTCTTTGACAAATGCTTATTCATCCTTCAAAACTAAGATTTGGTGGCAGTTGCTCTGAGAACGGTTTTCCCACCCACTCACGGTCCCCTGTACCTTCCTACCTCATACAGACTTCTAGTTACTGTAGCCTTCACACTGCTCTGCATGCCTTCCTTTGATGTCTGTCTCTCTTTCTGGATTCTGAGCTCCTCAAACATAGGGTCCTGACAGTAAGCCCTGGACAAATCTTTAGAGAATTTAATAGAATTGCAAATGAAAGTGGGCCTTTGGAAACTTTCTTAATGGATGTTTGCGGCTGAGTCCTTCAGACTGGAGACCTCAGCAGAAGCAGAGGGCTTATTACACGGTTTTCATGAGACCTCACCTGATTAGATCTATGGGCAAGAGAGAGCTTTAAACTCAGAGTCGCAGGGACCACATATTAATATTCAAGAAGCATGGCCGCAGAAAGGAGGCTCTGTACTCTCCAGGCATTCCAGCTCGGAGTCTAAGAGAGAATACATATTTTTATGTTCAAGTTCTTTTTGTTTTCATTTTGGATTTCGGTGGGGAGGGGATTCCGAGGAAATGACAAACATGAAGAAAAGAAGTAGAAACTCTCCTTTATTCTTGTCTTTAGTTGCTATCTTGTTTCATTGTAATATGTAGTGTTTGAGGTCATGCTGATAATAAAGCAAAATAGTCTATGGGAACAATGTTAGCAATACTGAGTTACCAGTAGAGAGCCCTGTTGGCTGTTCCTTTTCTCAGAGACTGCCTCAAATTGCTAACATAGTGCTTTCATTGTCTAATATGAAAGAAAATAAGAGAATTCCTGCAGATATGTTTATATACGAGATAAGGTCATCTCTGCACACATCAAACACCTTTTTTATAACTGATGAAAGATGAACACACGCTGCTGTGAAAATATCTACTCATTTGCTACCTCTTCTAGCTTTTTACCCACTTTCTGAGTGTAGGATTCTCTCGTTTCCTCTTTCTCCGGTTTTCTGTGTCACTATCCACTTCTAGGTAGTCTCAGCTTGAAGGGACCGTGGGAGATGGCAATAATAAAGGCAGAAACCGAAACTGAAAGCCTTCTTTCACTACCCACGTAACCATTTTCAATCCCCACTAGTGTTTAACTCCATTTGGAGCATCTAAATTGAACAATGACAAAGTTTCTGAAATAGACACTTGAGTTGAAGAGACTGGAAAAGAAAGAACTAAAGAAATAGTAGAACCGGTTATATGGAACCATCGATTTCTTTAGCGCCTGGGCAAAGGTTGACACAGACTTGTTTAATCTGGGTCTGCAGGGAAAATGCTATCATGGATTGATCTCTCCCTTCCTCTCTCTTACACACAGACACACTCAACATTCTGAAGAACTTCTCTGAACTGCTGCATGCACTGGGAAAAATAGCATGAGCCCAATTACAAGATAAAGAAGCTGACCTTCGTTAGGATTTTGTTTCACCAAGCCTAGCATAGCACCTGGGACTTGGGAGGGGAATGATATATTTTTCACCGAATGAAATCATTTCACATGTCTGTCATTTTCAACACCAGATTCAGCCTTTGGCTCATCCTGAATGAATGACCTGGAGGCCCAGAGAGCTGTAGATTGCTGACTTCATGATGTTCCATTTGAACTGGCCGTTACATCGCATTTAGACTCTTTTTTTTTTTCTAAATGGAGGCCAGTACTGATTTTATCTTTTATAATGATAACAATTCCATTCCTTTCAAAGGAGGAGATTTTAGAAGAGAATTTCAGTCGGGTTTTATGAAGATTTGAGTGGGCCGCATTATGGTAAATGCTTGTCTTTGGTGACTTCATCAAAACCAGAAGTACAAAGAAGTATGACAGGGTCTGGGGTGCAGGTTAGAACCAGCCATTGAATGAGGATCATAGGAAGTCAGGAAGTGGGAATGTCATTCATTGCCATGTCTGTCAACATGTTTGGAAGTAGAGGTTAAATATCTTATATCTGATTATGCAATAAGAGGTTTTGATTACAGGCAATACGATTCTTTAAAACTGTACTGAGTATGAGTAAGTATTTCATAATAGTTACTTATGAAATACATATGTGGGACATTTAAGTAATAAGCTTATATTTCTTTAAACATACACATATCGTGGGTCTGAATAAGAGATCAAGAACATGGGGATGCTTTTCATAGGCATGAGAAGGGTAAAGGAGGGAATTTGGGGCTTTCCTATCTTGACTAGAACAAACTCCTTAGGTATAAAAAATTCAGTAGATATTAAAAATGAGTTGAGGATGATTTCACAATTTCAATGGGTCAGTTGAAGAGATAATAGAAACAATAACAGCTAATATAAAGTGAATAATTGCCAACATTAATTGACACTATGTTCCAGGTAATATTTCAAGTGCTCTCCACAAATTATTTCATTCATCGATGAGTAATGATAATGGAATGAGGGAATTAAGATAATAAGGATGGTGTTTTAGGAGACCAGTGGGAGGTCCTCACAAACAGTCATCATTATTTCAAACTCACTCTGTCTGCAACTCACCTTTTGCCCTCTAAAACATGCTTTCTTTCGTATTCACTCAAGTTCAGTACTGACCCCACGCATTTCCTTCTTCATTACCCACACTTTCCAGTTATTTTTGACATCTCTCTTTTGTTCCTTTTTTTTAGCATCTAATTCATTTACTCGGTCCGTTACTTTCACCTTTGCAAGATTCACTTTTGCAAACTACGATGGAAAATTCTAGAAACTTTGATTTGAGAAGGGAGGGAGAAAACGCACAATGTTGACTCTCTGTCATAGGACAGTCACACTCTAGGCTTTTATGCATGTCTTCCTTGTGATGATCCTACGTAAGGGAGATTATACATCTCATTTAGCTTCATTTTAAACCTAAGTATATCTGTGCTCACATGGGTTATGAAATCGGCCAAGATCATCAGGTTGCACTCCAGGGTCTGTGTAATTTCTACTGAATAATATGGCCTTATCAATATTCTAGACTATAAACATGATTGATTACACAGTTATACCATTAGATTCATTGATAGGTCTTGAATTACTAATGCAATAATGTCACAAATCCATTTTTTAAAACAAAATTACAAATGATTTTAAAATTTACTGACCTGTGTTAGACTAGGGTTGCCAGATAAAATACAGGACACCCTGTAATTTGGATTTCAGTTAAGCAATGGACATGTTTTTAGAATAAGTATGTCCCATGCAACATTTGGGATGTACTTATACTAAAAAACTTATTACTGATTTATCTGACATTCGTTTAAAGTCTGTCCCAAACATTGCATACTGGTACTAAACATGTATTGGTTGTTTATCTAAAATATAAATTTAATCGGGTGTCCTGCATTTTTCATTGCTAAATTTGGTCACCTTGTACTAAGCACACATATCTCATCGTGCAGCTGTGGTTTCAAGCAGGAGGCAGAATCATCACTGTCTCGGTGTCATCGGCATTCTTCCTCATACCTGTCAAGGGCTGTTTTAGACATTTTATTTAATCCTTCCCATAGTCCTATGAGGCAGTTACTATTAATAGCTTTATGGGACTGATGAGGAAAGTGAGGAGAAATTATAATTATTAACAAAAGTTAGAACAAAGAATTTAGGATTTGATGGATCTTAAATCATACAAGGGTAATCAGGAGCCAGAGATATGGGTTTATACCTGGGATAGATCCATTAAAATACACCTTTGAAATCTCATTCATGTATTTTTAAATGTATTCATAGTGTATAAAATAGTTGGCATGGTGCTGTAAATTAGCATGCATGAAGCTATGAGAAATTTTGGCAGCCAAAAATTCAAGAAAAGCCCTAGGTGAAAATTATTAGTATACAGGTATCTAGAAGAGTTATTTTTTTTTCTTTGCAATGCAGAAGTCAGCTTCTTCTCATTAATACAAGCAATGTCCGAAGGCTATGTTTGACATTGCTAAGACGTTGACACTTAGGGGTTGTAATTTATCATTTTGAATGAAATCTCCTCTTGCATTTTTTGAAGTACCCTCTCCTTTGACTTTATAACCCATTAACTTTAGTCTTGCCAGTTCTGATGATGTTTTATAGGACTTAGAAACATTCCAGTATTAGTAGATGATAAACATGTATATCCATCCCTGGTTTCAAATTCCTAAAAATTTTCCTTTTAGCTATGTCTTGTATTATTAATTGTTTTACTTTTCATTTTATTTTTTATAATTTGCAGTTTTTGGTTTCTACTTCTTTGGTGAAGTAAAATACAGTAGTTTATCAATTGTGATGTTTTCATTCTTATTTTAATATTTTATTTATTTACTTATTGGAGAGGGAAGGGAGGGAGAGAGAGAGAGAAAGAAACATCAATGTGCGGTTGCTGGGGGCTGTGGCCTGCAACCCAGGCATGTGCCCTGACTGGGAATTGAACCTGCGACACTTTGGTTCATAGTCCGTGCTCAATCCACTGAGCTATGCCAGCCAGGGCTTGTGTTTTCAGTCTTAAGTTGTTTCAGTTTCTCTAGCAATAAAGTTGTGCTTATTAGACATTTAAAGGCTAAAATTCTACTATGTTATTGTATTTTACTTATGTTGCTAAGAGTTGCTTGCAAAAATATTGCTTCTCCTTACCAAAAGTTATTTTAATGGTTAACACGCTCCCTTAATTTTGACCTATGGACATTTGCTTTCCTGTAGGCATGCATCTTTGATGTTTAGTGCATGTGAATGGAATAATAGGCTTAACCGATAGACGTTTGAAAGCAACTTTTTAAGGGATGTACCTCTCTGAGTATTAAATGTGGCTGAATAGGCAGTTGGCTTTTTTTCTTGACAGTTGATTTTCAAGGCGTCTTTCAGAAGGCCACTCCTGCTTCAAGTCCTTGCTTATCTCCATGACTCTGGGGTAGATGACAATGCAAGCTAAGTGTTTAGTGTATCTACTAATAAAAACATTGACTAAAGAACTCTACCCTGACACCCACTTGGTAAGATGTTCTACTTTAAGTGTCCGCTTAAGGTTCAGATATTCATTTCATTCCAAGGCAAATCATTTTTCTAGTTTACCTCTGTTTAGGAGACCCAGAGTGCCGTCTTCCTTCCTGCTTCACCGCCTCACATTGTTCAGTAGGGTGGAGTAATTACTCCCGGGGAGGAAACAGAGCTTTGTGCTGGTGAAACTTGGACGATTTCTTCTTTTTCTAGTGATATCATCTATTCAATCTGAACAAAATGCTTTCATTCCTCCTGTAAGAGAGGAAGGGGGTTCTTCTAATACTCTGGGATGAGGGGAAACTAAAATAATCCTAGAGAAGAATGGATTTCAAATGAAAACTTGGTTTGATTATATGAGGAGAAAAATGAAGCTGACATCTGGGAACCATCATTCAGTGAGACAGGAATGGGTCTGTAGATAGATATGAATATAGTGCTCATTACAGTTAACCAGGTAGAATGCTGGTTCAGTTGATCTCAAATTATAAAAATGCTCATGGTTTCAAGTGAACAGAGATCTTCAGAATGCTGAGTAGAGATGGTTAGGAAAATAACAATTTGTTAAAAGTAACATGATATTATATAATGTGTGAAAATGTCTTCCACAGCGGTTAAGCGCTTGGGCTCTGGGATTGAACATTATTGAGCTACAATCTTGACTTCATTTCTTATCAGCCTTTGGCAAACTGCTTCAATTTTCTAAACCTCAATTTTATTTAATGTATGAATGATAACACATAACATATAGATCTAATGCAGGAAAGCGTGCCCTCGGTTGAAATGTTGTAAAACTTGTCTGGAATATAGAAAGCAGTGGGGATAGAATCAATATAAAAAAAAAACAAAATAGCTTTGCAAAAAAAAGGGAAATACATGAGAATGCTATGTTTTACATGTATAAGTAAGAGCATATCAGAAAATCATTAAATTTTGAGTGAAAAAATAAAGACCTGGAGGGAAACCTGGGAAATCAGGTAAACAAGTCAGAGGTCACCTAGACTAGTGTGGAGGTATGGACAGGGCCTCCCTCTGCTTTGCACGAGCCTGCGGGGGGACTGCTGGGACACTCTGCAGATTTAAAACCCCGTGCTGCACTGGAAGAGCAAGGGGCCTGCCTGCCTAGGGAGAGCTTCTGTAGTGAGTTTGGGGAACAGTGAGAGAAGCAGAGCATGCTGAATGAATGATAAGAGAATCTTTGTTACCATTCTATAACATCATCTGCAGAAAAGGATGGAAATAAAGAAATCAGAGCTGGGTTGTTGGTTGGGGAAGAGTGGAGAGCTGACGACTAGTATGCGAACATTCGGGAAGATCCAAATGAATCGGAATAACCAGGATTCCTGAGCATGACCGTGCCTTCTTTGTCCATAGGAGGCTTCTCTCCTCCTCTCTCTGATGAAACTGTTGAATAGCTCATGACAACCTGGCGGGAGGAAGCCACTCTGCAAGTAGAAGCAATTTCTCTTAATGTGCTATTCCACCACACTTCACTGCCTCCAAATCCTAGCATGCCTCAAGGAGTCAATCACACAGGCAAACCTGGGAAACAGCTGGTAGAACAGCAGGAAGGCGGAGATTTTGCTAATCTTTACTGTCAGAAGTCTGGGAAATATATGTGGGAATGTATTTTCGGATGAATATCCTCCTTAGATAAGAAAAAGAGAAGCACAGCTTTTGGCTGGGCTGGACTTACCTCAAGGCCACCCTCACCAGAGATCCCATGCTCCATTTAGCCACTCAGGCAGCAGGGAGGGCTGTGGCTTTTGCAAACTGTGGCTGCATCTTAGACCCAGTGAATGCCTACAGCAAATGAAGGCCAGATGCTGTACGTGCCATGGTGTAATAGGAGGTTTTTGACAGTGCAGAAATATAGCAATATTGGACTGAACTAATTACGTGTGACCCACTCATCAGCTCCTTCTCTGTGTCCCTAAGAGCATCCTTTAGTAAAGCAGTGAATAAAGCAGTAGTGTAGTGTGTGTGTATATGGGGGGGGGGGCTCTACCCGCAGGGCCCCCCCATCCTCCACAGATGAGAATAAGTCTACCAAGACATGATCTGCTTGGGGAGGAAAGGTGGCCGATCTCTCAGAGGAGAAGGGCCATGAGCCTGTTCCTCAATGGGCTTTTATTGAGTTCAATTTGCACAGGAATACAGGTAAAGCTCATCAATCATTGTCAGGCAGTAAGGATCAAGCAATGGATAACATACAAAGAATTATCAGGGCTTATTCTGAGTCAGGGTCTGTTAGCTAAAAGGCTATAAAATTTGGGGAAATAAACTCATTTCATGCTTGGACCTTTATCAGAAAATTGAGAGCATTCTTAGTAAAACAGGTCATAGGATTTTATGTATTCTTTCTTAGGCCTGACCACCTTGGGGAACCCACCCTTTCCAGCACATGACCACATAGCCCTTGACATTGTTTCAGGCTTAAGTCAGGCAGGGGAAGTAAGGCAGCCAAGAGATTAGGAGACTTCTTGCAGGCAGAGTGGGGACTCAGGCCATATCAATGCCGAGAGCTGAGGGTCCATTACCCCCCTTTTCCCTTTTTCTACAGCCCCCCATGTCCTTCCCTGGGGGCCCCTTCATGACCATGCCTGTCTCAGGTCGTCCCTCCCTTGAGGAATCTTACCTGTCATTGGTTAAACAGTCAGGCTCGGGGCCAGGCAGGGTGAAGTAAAGGGGACAGAGGCAATGCCCCTGCCAGGGAGATAAGCTTTGTCTCCTTAATGGCTGGTGGTCCCTAGGTCTCTCACTCCGCCTTAGCCATTGTGGGAGGGAGGATTACAGCTTCTGAAACCGGGCAGAGCAATTCCCAACAGTGTTGGAATGAGTGATACACAGTGACAGACAGTTCACTGTAGATCAGGGCTCATTGCAGGCATGAAGACCTGGACGTGGATCAGGCAGGGGAATTGGGACAAGTTTTAAACACACAGTACGAAGTACAAGCCTTCTGTTGTTCCTCCCGTGCCTCTGTAATGTTCCAATCACTTTGTCAGCCTGGGATTCTGGAAATCAGAATCGAAGCTTTCTGCCTCCCCAAGCTGTCTGGCTTGGAGAGGGTCAAAATGATGCGACATGCTGATCTCACCCGGTGTAACTGTCTAGTAAGGGTGGCCTTATTTCTAGTTTTTGCCTCATTTTTGGTTGCCAACCAGTGGCCCCAAATAGTTGTTTTTCAACAATGTGTTACATAGGTTCTGTGATTGTTATCTGCAGCAAACAGACTAAGTGTTCTAGCTGCTATTGTTATATGAAAAAATTGATATAAAATTTAGCAGCTTAATGAAACAGTTATATTGTGCTCATAGAATCTTAATTAAGAATGAAGCTTTGGCTGGTATAGCTCAGTGGATTGAGTGCTGGCCTGTGAACCAAAGGGTTTCTGGTTCGATTCCCAGTCAGGGCACATGCCTGGGCTGAGGGCCAGGTTCCAGTTGGGGGTGTGCAAGAGGCAACCACACATTGATGTTTCTCTCCCTCTCCTTCTCCCTCCCTGTCTCACTCTCAAAAATAAATAAATACAGTAGAATTGTGTTACTGTAGCTTTTTTCTGCACATATGTTCTCTTTTAAACAGATGGAGACAAAGGAACAAGATGGAATATGTCAAGTCAAATGTATCATCCGGTTGACTTAATATAATTCTGAGGCCAAATGAAATTTGATAGTTTTTTTAATTAAACATGTATATACCTAACAAAATTAAACATCACTACAGAGCATTAGAAACAATAAAAAAATAAAATATTTTAAAAAAGAATGAAGACAAAGCAGTAATTAAGGACTTATCCCTGTACTATGGTGACTGAGCCTTTGAGAAGGCTTGATTCCTGAGCTTAATCTGCTGACTGCAGCTGAGAATCACCCGGAAACACTTTCGTCCACATGAATTGTGATCGATGCCTCTATCGCTTGGACCTCAGCCAGGGCTGTTGCCAGGAACACCCATGTGTGTCTCCTCCAACGCGGGCCTGGGCTTTCGAAGAGCAAGGTGGTATTCTCAGGGTAATCAGACCTCATGGCTGATTCTAAAGTGAGTCTTTAGGAAACAAATTGGAAGATGAATTCATTTTATGACCTAGACCAAGAAGTCAATAATGTCACTTCTATCACATTCTAGTGCTGCCATATTCTCCCTGCCCCCAGCATTTTTTTAGTAGTTTTTAATGAGATGTAATTGCCACGCAGGAAACCTTCCATACTTAAAGTATACAAGGTGATACATTTTGACGTGTGTGTGTGTGTGTGTGTGTGTGTGTGTATGAATGACTATAGGTAAAGAATGATAAATCTAATGCAAAATAATATTGAATGTAGTGTAATTGAAACATCAGAAATGTGAAATTAAAAAAGAGCAACAGGTGTAGGGCTATTCAGCTATTTCTTTTTTTGCTTCACTCGGCTAACTGATGTAGCACTGCGTGCATGAAGGCATACAGAGTGGTGGTTTTAGGCAGGCATATACCCTTCACCTCACCCCCATTTTTTGTTGTTGCTGTGGTGCACGAGATCTACTCTCTTAGCAACTTCCAAGTAAACAGCACTGCACTGTTAGCCCTAGTCACCATGCTGGACACTGGATCTCCTGAACTTATTCGTCTTAACCTGGAAAATTGTACCCTTTGACCAGTATCTCCTCACTACCGTCATCCCCTAACCCATGACAGTCACTTTGCACTCTCTGTTTCTATGGGTGGTGCTTTCACAGAGCCCAGACACGGGAAGTGTGTCCCATTTTCCTTATCCATTCCTGTCAGTGGGCACTTAGATGCTTCCATGTCTTGGATGTTGTGCATCGTGCTGCAATGGACCTGGGTGTGCAGCTGTGTCTCTGAGATCCTGTTTTCATTTCCATTAGACATACACCCAGGAGTGGGGCTACCAGATCCTATGGTAGCACTGTTCTTAATTGTTTGAGGACCCACCATCCTACTTTTCATAGTGGCTGTACCATTTATATTCCTACCAATTGTACATAAAAAATGTTGTGTTCATTGCAAAGTTGCTGAAGTCATGTATTAGTTTTAATAGTTTTTAATGGATTCCTTAGCATTTCCCATATACAAGATCATGTCACCTAAAAATATAGAGTTTCCTTTTTCCTCTCTGATCAAGGTATCTTTTAATTACTTATTTTTCTTGTCTAAATGCCCTGGTGAGAACCTCTAAGACAGTGTGTAGACTGGCATATGAGTGGTCAGGGTGGACATCCTTGTCTTGTTTCTGATCTTCAGGTTAAAGCATCTGGTCTTTCCCTAGTAAGTATGACATTAGCTATGTGGATCACAATTTTAATGTCAATTTCTCCAAATTCCATTATTTGTACCAAAGTAAAGTATAAATGATTTATTTTCTCCTTCTTATGGGTGGTGTGTTTTTGTTTCTTGTAATGTATCCTAATTTTTGGATGCTAGACATTGTGAATGTTACCTTTTGGGGCACTGGATAATTTTTTAAAGAACAGTCTTAAGCTATGTTCTAAGGTACCTATTTTTACAGAAGAGTAAGACCTCTTTAGGTCATATTTTGGCTCTATCTCTGTCAATTGATATAAACAGTAATATAATAGAAAATTTTGTTTATTTGTATAGTATTAAACATTCTCAGATGGACACTATTGTAGATCAGTAGAGACCATAAGAACTACACTGAATTCATTTACTTTCTTTAAAACAAAAAGATAGCATGAATAATGAAATGAAAAATGATGTTTATTCCTAATTATATACAGGTGTACAGCATATAATAAATATTTTCTGTAAATGACCCAAATTTTATCCATAATTTTTTTGAAATTTGAAGGCAAAATTTACTCTACCATAGACTTGTAATAATACTATCATGGTGCAAACCAAAAACAAACAAAAGCAATCTGAAAATGTTCTGATTGGCCACTTCTTATCTATTTTGGAAAAACTTGAATTAAACGTAATGAATTACTTCAATCCAAGAGTGATCCTGTGCTGTGTGAGATTTAGTCAGTAGCATGGAGTCAGTGTAAACCTTTTATTTTCCACTTCCTCCGTGTAAGATTGGAACATTAATAGTGACAAGCACTAGGAGCAGGTGCTAATGACTTGTGAGCCACCAGGCAAATATCAAACAGTAAAAACGATGCTCATATTTATATTTTTGAGGAACATAAATTGTTCCACTCCCCTAATCAGGAGTTAACCAAATAGATGTATCACGAACAAAGTCTCGTTTAATTGCACGAGCAGGCCTACCCTTTGGAGACAGCTTTCTTAGACATGTTTTGACAGATGATGAACTCGTGTTACACACATGAGACAAAGCTTTCTGCACAGCACACCTAATGTTAAGGCAAAACAAACAGCCATCCAAACACGTTCTTTTTGTAAAAAGAAGTACTGTTCTTATGATTTTCAATAAACGACAGATGTCCATTCACCACAAAAGAAACCTATTTTTACTTTGTTAGTTTGAAAATGTGACATAATATTCAGAAATACTTAGTGTGGATCGAGCAAATGCGTACAGTGAGGAACATTTTATGTTTCACCACTCATTCTGAATGCATGCTGGATGAGTTCCTTCTGTTTCCTGTAAGCCGGGAAACGACGCTGCGGGGCTCACTGTGAAGGATGTCAAGTGACTCCCCGCAAGCCTGTTTGTGCAAAATGATGGCTGTGGTCCCCTGTAAGAGTTGCTTAGCTGAGAAGATGAAAATAGGCTCAAACACAGGAAGATGCTGGATCCTGGAGATCGTAATGCAATCTGCGGTGTAACTTGCATGCTTACATTAGGTTACTGGCTAATTTGTCTTTTATCCTGGACCTTGGAATCATTCTGATGGGAGTTTGGGAGAGTGTATGAGCAAGAAAGTGTTTTTCAGTGCTCTGTGTGTGGTCATTGTAATAATTTACATTAAGCTTGATTCATTTCTGTCCTCTAAAATATGTTGTCTATAGCTTACTCATAGAGCAAGAGATGTCTGTGAATGGAATGGAAGGTACGACTTCATGATGTGGATTGCCTGATCATGCATAATTCAGCAATGCAGTGACTCTCTAAACACCCAGAATAACATTGCCGCTCCCATTCTAAGTGATCAGTTGTCCTTACAACAGTTCCAGTGATTTCTCTGCATCTTTTCTTTAGTTAGGTTAGATCAGAAAAGTTGGTTCTATAAAAGAAAAAAGCAATATAACATAGACAGAAATTTAAAACAAGAACAAAGAACATATCTACATATTTGTGGCTAATGAACCTAGCATCAGCAGACAGATCAACACGATGCAGGGACACGACATTAGTTGCCTTCTAAATTTGTGTTTTCCCCACTAAAAAATAGGCAATTAGAGAAATGCCCAATTAACTTATGTAAGGCTCCAACTCTGCTGGTGAAACATCCTCTAATTCCCTTTTAAAAATATTCTTACATGAAGAATTTTTTCATGTTTTGGATTTAGTATTATTAACTTAGTGGGTAAGTTTGTAGCCAAAATGAAAAAGCACAAGAAAAATTATCTGTATATTAGATCCTGAAGGTATCCAATTTTAATCCCAGGCTCCTAATAAAACCTGTAATAGAAAAACTGAGCTATACCATAAATTTCTTGTAGAATTCGACATCTAAATAAGATTTTTTTCTGCATTTACTTCATTTCTGTGCTGAATGTTTTGGTTCAGAGAGAGATTGTGTCTACTGGAATAGATTTATAGCAGAGTAATATGAATTGATTCTCTAGTGATGTCTGTTATCTTTGATTTTAGATTTATGTGTTACTTCCAATTTTTTAAAGTAATTTTTTTCTCCTTTGAGACATATGATCACTGCTAAACCATCATAGACATCTAGAGACACTGACGATCTCTCATAAAGAACAGCAAGCGGCTCCAGATTCCTGACGAAACACTCTTTCCTGGGAAGAAGTAATAGCCACAGACTAGAGCCAGATCTTTAGTTTTTCAGCCTAGATTTCTGCCACTGAGATAAAGTAGAAAGAATAATGAGTCTGTTTCTAATAATTAAAGAGGTTAATGAGTTTGTTGCTAACCAGCATAGTTCTAGAATAAAGCAAGAGCCAAATGAAATGCCAACTGAAGTTATAATTACAATGAAATTCCCTTCTGAAAGAAGATGGGTTGGATCATGTACAGGCAAGCTTTGGATACATGGAAGTTTTAAAACTGCCCAGATTCTTCCACCAAGATTTGAACTCTTCAAACAGTCATGTTTGACTTGCAACCTGGCAGCTGTGAACCCAAAGGTGTGCTACCTGTCAGGTGTAAGTTGCAGATGAAAATTCCAGTGTGGGAAATAAGAGGTATGTTTGTAAGTAAACAGATGCTTCTGTTCAATGGAGAATTTCCGGGGGCTCTTTTTATGACCATGCTGATGCTGTGACATATTAAGTGGAGCTTGTCCCTTTTCCATCTGGCCGAGACAACTGCTGCAGGCAGAACCCATTTAGAAAGTGGCACATGTCATGCTGCTGCTCTTTGATGTCTCATAAATAAAGAACCCAATCACGGCTTCATTTGGCTTCATTAAACCCCCTTAATGAGGACTGGGTCATTGTTCTCCTAGGCAATTGTCCACGGAGTATGGCTTTTAAGGAACTTGTTTTTGGATATGACCCTTTGAAGATGAATGCAGGGATCACAGAAAAACTGTGAAGAGCATACTGGGTTTTTATTTGTTTGTGTATATTTTATCTCAGTGACTATGCTTAATAAAAAGCCCTTCCTTGAGAAGTATAATGCCTGTTTGTCTCAGTGGAACTCTGTGGGCTTGCTTTAATCTCCCTTTAGAGTTTTTATCTCTAAAATAAGCAATTTTGATGGAATGATCTGTGTTCTGTGTACATCATTTAACTCATTTCCTTATTGCTGTGTTACTTTTGTGATTCACAGATAAAAGAGGAACATTAAAAGCAAGGTACTGTTTACTAGATTTCTCTGTTTTCCCAGTAGGGAGTTTGATGCTTCATTGAATGAGATATTAGTGAAACAAACAAAAGAATATGTCCTTTTTTCATATCAAAATATTTTATTTAACTTTTAATGGTTTGCAAATCCTAATTTAGTATTTTGCTCTGAATCAAATGTCTTACTATAATAAGTTTGGTGGGTGAGGAGGTTTTTTTTTTTTTTGCGTGGGTCTGGATTATGTTGAAATCATTGTATAGATTAAATGACATTTAGTACATGCAATTTGTCTGTGAAATCCTTAATGTCAAGAAATTTTGACTCTTCTTGGCAGAACATTCTCATCTGTCATGATGTCACTGGCTGATAAAACACATAAAACCACTGAGTTCAATCATGTCTGTGGTTTTCCAATATATTTGGTAGCAAAAGGATTCCAGTCCCTGCGTACTTTCAAGGCTCACAGTATGTAGCAGGCAAAGACAGTCTATATATCCTTCCTGGGGAAAACATTGAGAAACCCTTGAAGCGTGCTGGTGTCCAACTTGCTCAGAAATTATATAGTGTGTGCTATCTTGAGTAGCCTTTAAAGGTCACTCGTGATACTTTTTCCATCATTCCCACCCTATATAACTGTCAAGATACAAATATGGGTTTAGGAAAGACACACATTTTAGTGTAGACAAATGTTTGATTGTTTCCAGAAATTATGAGCCTGTAAAATGTATTATCAAAAAACTAAACTAGTGTCTTCGAATCAATACAGCAGAAAAAATATTTAGCATTGGTATAGCCTCTGAATTCTGAACAGAGTGAATCAACCATGTGTGTGAGACACTAGATTTGAAAATGAAAAGACCTCTGGGAGCTGTGGTGAACACGGGCAGATAGAAGTTTAAAGGGCTGCCATTCCATCGGTTACTCTTTAACAACTGAGAGATGTAAGCGTGTCTTTAATGGACTGCTTTTAGGAATGATGAGCTTTGCTTCACTATTCTCTGAAGCACAGTTGATGAAATTGGCATTACATCCTACCTCCCAGAATTAGTTTCTTCCTATGTGTAATAGTTTCATCCTGATTTAGCCTAAGTAGCATGCAAATCTCAGACAGGTTTTTAAGACTTTAAATTCTTCCATTAGCACTGCACTTGTATTTCATGATAGTATAGCAGTTTTTGAGAAATTACTAAAAATTATACTTCTTGCTATTTTTAATGTGTTCATGTGATGTTTGCTTATCTTCTTTGGCTGTTCTTCTCCACATTTTTAAAGTTGGCAATGAGAACTAAAGAATGTGGGGAAATAAGTGGAACTTTTGATCTCTTTTCAAATTTAAGGTTTTGCTAGAGATTCTAATTTAGCAACTATTACATAGATGTCGAATATCACCATTTGTCTATTTGGGCATGAATTTTGATTTCTTAGACAATGACAGATTTGTGGCTAGAGATAGAGACGCACTCTATTGTGATGAACTGACTTCATAGCAATTTACACCTGCTCTACTGGAAGAAGAACAATTGGTAGGGCAGTGACTCTCAGTTTCAGGAGGAAACTGCAGAGAATTTCGTTTCAGAACACACGAGGAAGCACTGCGTCTTAAAAGGAAACAACTATGACATATTAGGTAACACTAATATGTGCTGAGATGAAAGACATGATGATATGTCAGCAGAAATACATAATCATTTTCAAAAGAATCTGATCTAAAGGGAGCATGGGTGGCAGGTAAAAATCCCTGTAGAGCTGTGATGGGCAGGCTCAGATGGCGGGACGGTGAGGAGAGATACCGAGGTGGTGTTGTTGGAGATGCTTCTAGAGGTTGCCTAGCTACATGGAGGAGAAGCTCAATGCTTTTCCAACATAGTTTACAAAACAGAGAGAATATTTTGCTGGTGGCCAACTTCAGACATTCAGATACATCCTGAAAATCTTATCATGCTAAAACTGAACACGGGCGTGACGTTTGCCCACCTTTGTGACAAGTTTTTTCCTCGGATAGTGGAAACAATTAAGGGCACTCCTTTTCCATACTCAACTTACGCTCATGTAGCCTTTTCAGATTGGTTTCCTCTACCTAGTAATATATGTTTCAGGTGCCTCCATGTCTTTGCATGACTTGGTAGCTCATTTCTTCCTAGTGCTGAAAAATATTCAGATGTCTGGATAGACTATGGCTCATTTAGCCAATTACCTACTGAAGGGCATCATGTTTGCTTCCCAGTTTTAGCAATTATGAATAAAGCAGCTATAAAGATGCGTGTGCAGATTTTTGTGTGTACTTCAGCTTTCGGTTCATTTAGTTAAATACCAAGGAGCATCATTGCTGGGTCACAGGGTAAGAGTACGTTCAGTTTTCCGTGAAACTGTCACACTGTTTTCTAAAGTCAGTGTGCCATTCTGCATTCCCAAGACCAATGAGTGAGAGTTCCTGCTTCTCCATGACCTACCCAGCGTTTCGTGTTCTTAGTGTTCTGCCTCTGACCCTTCTACTAGCTGCAGCTGGTTCGACCTGGTTTTTGCGCCCGCTGGCAAAATGCTAACATACCTCTCATTTTGAAGATCATTTTCAGACTCGGGAAGATGTCCTCTCTTTTTTTCTTCAGATCAATATTAATTGGCCTTCGCCACCCTGGGATTTGTAGACTAAGACAGCAGTGTCTTTAACTTGCCTCTTCTCCCACCACACACAGTCTGATCTTACCTAAGTCATGCTATTGATGCCAGGTCCACCACACCCTCCGGAGCTCTGGGACTTTGGGGAATCTCCTTTATCTCTGTCGTGGGCCCATTTGTGCTTTTTTGTGTTTGCTTTGTTTTTATGTGCTTTGAAGCCTTTTTTTGTGTGTGTGAAATTTTTGGCTTTAAGAAGAGTTTTAGAGAGATTGAAAACCTTATTATTGTCATGATGTTGCAAGAATTTCTAAAAGGGACTGTTTAAATGATTTTATGACACATGAAGGTGGTTCTTTTTGTCAAATGTTTTTCTTTCAGGGGAAAATGCGGGGTTTTTTTGGTGCTTTTCCAATGACAGGTCACTCAGGAATCTGGATATGCTTAGTTAGCCTCAAGGATTCGTCAGTATTATCACTCCAAACTGGTCATTTGGGAATTGTATTGTCATTTGTGTCTGAGCTCTCTAAGTCAGATGTCTAAGTACTCTGTTTATAATATTGGAATTTTCCATTTTAAAAGTTTCATAAATAGCTCTTGCTGGCGTAGCTCAGTGGATTGAGCGCGGGCTGCAAACCAAAGCATTGCAGGTTCGATTCCCAGTCAGGGCACATGCCTGGGTTGCAGGCCACGGCCCCCAGCAACTGCACATTGATGTTTCTCTCTCTTTCTCCCTCCCTTCCCTCTCTAAAAATAAATAAGTAAAATCTTTAAAAAAAGATTTTCTGTTAAAAAAAGTTTCATAAATAAGTAGGAAAACATTTTAAATAGTAGGCAGAAACTTTTAATGGGCTTTTTACATTCCTTAGTAAAATTCTTTTTTAAAAAAATTTTTTTGGCATTGTTCCAAGTCATATTTCCTTCGGAGACTGTAGATTCATTGTTATTGGTGAGGACTCCAGAGATGAATTAGTAAAGTCTTCCCTGTTGCTGAGCTGCTCACTGTTGTATCGCTAGGACACGACATACATCACGTGGTGCTGAAGCAAGGCAGGCCGCACTGTCAGGGTTGGAGAGTGTGAAGGCGGCCATCAGTTTCCACTGGTTCAAATTTTTCTCCTGATTTTTATTTAAAATGTGTTTGTTTGCATTTTATTAAAATGAAGTTAACACACAATATCATATTAGTTTCAGAGGCGGAGCATAACGATTTGACATTTACTGTACACACTTTACGAAGTGATCACCAGGGTAAGCCTAGAAACCATTTGTCATTGAACAAAGTATTGACTATATTCCCAGTGCTGCACGTCAGTTTGCAAACTTTTTGTGTGTGTGTGTGTGTTTTTCATGATGCATTTGGATATTTGGACTCTATAACTTTGCCTGATTTATTTTTGAACTTGGGAGATGCTTCCATATCTTGGTGGTTGTAAATAACACTGCAGTGAATATAGGGCCACTTATGTTCTTTTGAATTAGTGTTTTGTGTTCCTTTGGTTATATTCCCAGAAGTGGGATCAGTGGGTCGAAAGGCAGATCTGTTTTTAAATTTCTGAGGTAGCTCCATACAGCTTTTCACAGTGGCTGCACCAGTCTGCATTCCCACCAATGGTACAGAAGGGTTCCCCTTTCTCCACATCTGTGCCAGCATTTGCTGTTTGTTGATGTGTTGATGATAGCCATTCTGACAGGTGTGAGATGATATCTCATTTTTGTGATTTTAATGTGCATTTCTCTGATGATTAGTGATATTGAGGATTTTTCATAGGTCTATTGGCCATCTGTATGTCCTCTTTGGAGAAGTATCTATTCAGGCCCTTTGCCCATTTTTGAATTGAGTTGTTTGTTTTTTTGGTGTTGAGTTTTGTAAGTTCTTTATAAATTTTGATTTTTAACTCCATATCAGATGTTTTGGTGAACATGTTCTCCCAATGAGTTGTCCTTTTAATTGTTGATGTTTTCATTTGCTGTGCAAAAGCTTTATAGTTTGATATAGTCCCATTTGTGTATTTTTTCTTTGGTTTCCCCTTTCTGGAGAGATATATCTGAGCAGTGTCTGAAACTTTGCTGCCTATGTTTTCTTCTAGGATTTTTATGGTTTTGGGTCTGACATTTAAATCTTTAATCCATTTTGAATTTATTCTTCTGTGTGGTGTAAGAAGGTGGTCTAGTTTTACTTTTCGGCATGCATCTGTCCAATATTCTTTAGCCAATTGTATGTGCTTGCTTCCTCTGTCGAATATTGAAGGTGTGGGTTTATTTCTGGGCTCTCTGTTCTGTTCCATTCATCTATGTGTGTGTTTTCATGCCAGTACCATGCTGTTTTGATTACTATGGCCTTATAGTATAGTTCCATATTAGGTAGCATGTCTCATCCAACTTTGTTCTTCTTTCTAAGCATCACTGTTGCTATGTGGGGCCTTTTGTGATTCCATATAAATTTTTGAAATATTTGTTCTAGTTCTATGAAATTTGCCATTGAAATCTTGATAGGTATTGCATTGAATCCAAAAAATTTTTTAAAGATTTTATTTATTTATTTTTAGAGAGGGGAAGGGAAGGAGAAAGAGAGAGAGAGGAACATCAGTGTGTGGTTGCCTTTCACATGGCCCCCACTGGGGATGTGGCCCGCAACCCAGGCATGTGCCCTGACTGGGAATTGAACCTGCGATGCTTTGGTTCGCAGCCCGCGCTCAATCCACTGAGCTATGCCTGCCAGGGCTCGAATCCAAAATTTTTACCCTTTGCAACAGTATGGATGGACCTGAAGTACATTATGCTAAGTGAAATAAGCCAGTCAGAGAGAGAAAAATACCATAGGATTTCACTCATATGTGGACTCTAATGAACAAACCAAACTAACAAGCAAAATAGGACAGACTCATAGATAGAGAGTAGGATGATTGCTAAGTAGGGGAGGGTTGGGGGTGGAGGGATTGAGCAAAAAGGAAAAAGGACTCATGGACACGGACAACAGTGCGGTGATTGCCAAGGGGAGAGTGGTGTAAGGAGACTAAATGGTAATGGAAAAATATAATAAACATTATTAAGAATAAAAAACATCTTGCAAAGATAGTGTAAATAATGTTAAAATATTCCAGTAAAGAGACTAGTTGGAAAAAAATTGAAATATTGTTAGGTTAAATAAAATGTATTATTACATTTAATTTCACATTAAATTTTTTTTACCATATCTACTAAGAATTTTAAATAATGCAAATGACTAACTTTGTATGTTTATTGGACAGTGCTGATCTGCAGGGGTGAGAAAAGGGTCCTTAGATTTGCAGCTAAACAAAAGGTTCCCTCATTGTTTCAGTTCCCTCAGCCTGGTCCATTGTGAGATCATAAGGGGCCATATATCAAGGAAATTATCCACAGGTGTCCCCTTTCTATATTTATATTAAACCTGTGGCACTTTTAGGGTTGCTAGAAGATTATGAGATCCAGAACCTCAGCCAAATAATATAGCCTCGTCATATTATTGTAAATGCACAAAAAGGCTTATGATGATGTTATGACCTTTCTACTTAACAGACAGGAGTTGAGATGGGAATTGATCGATTCAGAGATAGCAAACCCCGAGCATAATATGTGCAGTTAAATTTAAACTTTTATTCAGTGTCAGTAACTCTTTGACATTATTAAACACTCCATTATTAAGAACAAAGTCTCTTGTTGTAACCATCGGAGTCTGACTGTGATCTCGCAATTTGAATAATGGAGCTTTCCCAACCCAATGAGCGGTGGCAGCCTAGAAAATGGATATTCACGGTATTGCAAACCCATAATTGTATTTATGCTCAATTTGCAAGGTTAACAACAAGCTCAGGGGTGTGAGGAAACAACAAACAACTAGAAACTGATTTTTCTGTCCTCTTAAACCAGTGAAATTGAACGTTTGCAGTTGAGGGAGTCTTGGCTGAATGAAAAGACAAGTACAATGTGATGATAGCGAAAGCATTCGGTTTAACTGGTCGTTTCTTCAGACCCTGGATCCATGCATTAAACCTCAGGATCTAGCTTTTCTGAAACACGTCTTAGGACTCATTTTAGGTGAGGCCTGATGCTTCCATGGAAAGTGAAGGTAAGGTAATTAATACGATAGCTTTCAATTCTGAAAAGCATGTGGTGTAGAAGAGGTCAAACACCATTTACAAAGAGTCTAAGGCATCTTCTTCACTGAAAGGTGTATCAGCCGAAGATGCTACATTTTGTTACAATGAACTAGTCAACAGTATTGAAATTCCAGTCTCTCCTCAGAGAGTTGTTATCAGTTGTGTTCAGTAAACATTGGAATTTTGTTTAGGTTTTTAGGTTTCTTGACTAATGTGGAAGCTTGCTGGAGATAACTGGTGTGAAATTCTTTGTCTTCCTACCAAAATACAGAAACATAAGATGTGTTTATGAGAGCACGATAAACTAGGCTTATTAGTCTGTGATCTGCTAGATTTCAGGAAGAATTTAAACCAAGGAAAACACCCAAAAGAAACTTAGGCAAATTGCGGCTCCCAGCAGTGTTCTTCAAACTTACCTCCCCTCCCTGGTTTGTTAGAAATGGGGGGGAGGGGGGGTGGGAAGGGTCGCTGGAGGTGCTGCAATGACAGCAGGATGCTACTGATGCCTGGTGCATGGAGGATAGGGACACGGAACATCCTGCGACCTGCGGGATCCTCCTCCACCATAATTCCCACAGTGCTCCCACTGAGACACACTGAGTGAAATCGTCAACCCCCAGCTGCATGGGCTGCCACGTGACCTTCACACTCTGCTCAGCAGCTCTCCGCCGCTCTGAGCTTGTTGTGCTCACAAGGGCTCCTCCCAATCCGCTGCATTAGTTCTTCTTTTGAAAACTTGACCTATGACACAAGAGTAGCACCTTAATATATTGATTATGCAGAAGTTATGATTGCCGTATTTCGGATCAAAGTGCAAAACACTGGGGATTGCAAACAGGTCTTTAAAGGTAAATATTTTCTCATGTATACTTTTAAAGTGTTTTCCTATTCTTTTTTCTTCCTCCTCTCCTCTTCCTCTCTTGCTTCTTTCATATTTCTCTTGCCACTGTGTAACTCACTAAATGAACCCACTTTTTAGTAGCTTACACACAAAAGGACAACTTTCCAATTTTCTGTTATTATAAATTGCTCTTATAAATAAAAATAGGTGCCCGATTATGCAAGACCGATGGCAGCCCCAGCCTTCTAGAAGAGGATATCTGAGATCATGTGTCAGAAAACACACACGGTGTTGTCAGGACATGGTGCCCTTCCTCACACTGACACAAATACTAGTCAGAGACCAAACAGGTTTCGTCCTGCACCCCGCCCTTCCCCAGAAGCAGAGGGAATGGAAGGACGAGGGGCTCCTTTTCTTCCATTCTCATCTGGAATCCTGTCGTGCATTCTCTTTCTATTGCTGGCTGCTAACATTCACAGCTCTACCTTCTCCCAGAACTCCCTTGAGACAGTAATTGAATGTTCTTGGTTAATGAAAGTGTCATCACTTTTCACACATTTAAATATTTTCCCAACAAATACAATATACTGGTTAGGATAACAATGAAATGTAATTATGCATATTGGTTACAAGCATCATGATATAGTCTGTGAGCTACTTTAAAACTTATGCCATTATAACATTTATATTCTAGACTTCTGCTGGCTGCCCCGTCTTCCTTCCAGCCACATTAACTAGGCTACAAACAGAGATGAATAAGGCAGCCAGTGGCACAAGATGACCAGCATCGGGCAACGTGGAATAATAAATCAGTGACTATCAGAACGAGTACAAACTTATAAATAGTTCAAGTGGTTTGTTTCTATCTGGTTTATGTACAAATGAGAATAAAAAATATATATTTCACAGGCAGCTTCATACGGCCAGCAGCAAAATCAATTGTTCTCGCAGGTGCTGGGAAAAAATCTATGGCATCATGGGGTTCAAAGCTGATATCAAATCATAAATACAATAATCAAATCTGAAAGTGAAAACAGCTTGGAAAGGAGCTATAGCACATGTGAACTGAAGTTAATTATTAATCTTATAGAGCTATTTATTTATCATTCATTCATTCATACAAGTAAGGAGACAAAGGTATAGATATTTAAATATGTTTTTACAAATTACTACACAGCCTTTCCTGCTGTGCTATCTAACAGTATATTTCTCACATACTTGACTGGACTTTTTATCTTATGAGCCCACTATCACTATTTTCAAAACTAAATCCTCCATAAATAATGGCCACATTGAATTAGGGCATCTCTGGTGGGCATTTCACACAACCACAGCCACACTGTTTAACGGAGCTCAGCTGAAAGGCATCCCGCAGGAGTAGCTGAACAGATTCACACCGCCGGCCCGGGTTCTTCTATGAAGGCGCGACTCCCGTGCGAGTGTGTGCGTTCTGTGGCCTCTTGCCCGTGTTCGGGGGCACCTGCAGCTGGCACAAGTTCAAGGTAGGGGACATCTGACAGTGTTAGAAAGCTTGATTTTTATATGTCTGTCGGGTTGGAGAAGATGGATATAATGGTGGAGAAAACTTTCATTACAGGAAAAATGCATCGTTTTTGGCAGACAATTTATTTTATGCTTTTCACATGGAGACTGTATCCTAAGAGTTATATTTCAAAGTCACCAAAAGTGGGGAATGCATTTTATATTTTTAACGGAAAATAATAACAGTAATTAGCTCATCATGGGAGGGATGTGATAAAGAATATTAATGACTGTGAAAAGTCATTAAAAGCACAAAATTTTCAATGATTTAAAATACAAATTATTCACATGAATTAGTATACAAATATGCATTTGATAAACCCAATTTAAAATTAGAGTGCTTTGGTAAATCATGAAGATATATGTAGGTTGAAAGGATTACAAATGATAATTTAGTTTTAGTTCTTTATAAAACAATGTCAATTTTATGGAATAAAGTTTTTCAATCATTATAAACAATAGCAATACATATGCTTCAGAAGAGAAATCTTGTAAGTATGAACTATTTTATTTATATGTTCTATAGTCATGTGGAACTATGTAGTCATATAGTTTATATGTTATATAGTCAGAGATTATGAGGATTAATACCTCCCTTAAGTATTTTAGAGAAAATATGTGAAAATAGCTCAAATTTCCCTTTAAAGATAGCATCAACAGGTCTATATAACAAGCAAGAGACCAAAACGATATTAGATACTTTACAATAAAAGTAAAGTTTCTTAAGTGAAGTTTCATAAAGGGGAAGTTTTCCCCAAAAGCCTTTTGGATCTGATTTAGAATCTCTTTCGTTTACTCTGGTTAATACTTTGTAGTAAAATGAGAAAGATTTGATTTAAAGAAATATTACATAGTTGACATGACATAGCCCTCGCTGCTGGTGACGCTTTGCTTTCATACATACGTTTATGCACAGTTTCTTGGCTCATTCAAATGGCAATAGGTTATTTTATCATCCCCTTTCCTTAAAAAACTAAGTTACTTTCTAAACTTCAGGCCCGTACGTGCGTGCCTGCGTGTGTCTGCTTGTCCTGACATATCAGCATCATTCTTCCAGATCAGCTCTTTCTATGTATCTGAACACGGAAAATGACACTTTCTTTGACAACTCTCTCTGTTGGTACTTGAGACATTCTGGACAGGGTGTGTTAGTGTTGGCTTGGCCAATGCCCTGTGACGGCTGGCCAGTGTTCAGGGGGCTGGGCCTGCCCTGGCTGAGGTTCCCACCCCTGCGTCAGTCCGTGCTGCTAGACAGGCAAGGCTAGGTCCTAACAGTGTGCCGAGAAAGGAATGGTGTGCTGGAAGACCAAATGGAGATGATACAATTGTATTTTATATATTTTATACATATCCATCTAGGCAATAACTTTATGTAACGTATTTGTGATACATTTTTCCACAGGCTGTCTTTTGCTTTTTATATGGTGGAATAAGGTGTAATGATTTTACATTTCATATAGTTCATCATAGTTCTTTGTATGGTTTTTCTTCGATGTAATAATTTTAAGAGGTGTCCTCTTTCTAGGTAAGAAAAAGAACACCCACATCTAATTTTCTTCTCTTGTTTCATTTTTAATATTTTATTGATATACTGGAGTTCGTTTCAATATAAGGTATGAGATTGTGATTTAACTCTACCATTTTTAAAAAATTGTCTAATCATTAACAAATACCCTAACGCCATAGATAGAACAACTGTTCAGGTTTCCGTGATTTGAAATGGCACCTTGCACTACAATAAATTCTTACACCGGGGCCTGTCTCCATCCTTTCTGTTCTCTTCCCTGGACATGTTTATGCTGGTGTCGTTTCAAATTTGTTAAATTGGTAATAGCCATAAGGATTTTAAATGTCTTATAGTTTTACTGTGTGCTATGGTTCCTTATTGTAGATTCACGCACCACATGAATTTAGAATAATTTTCTCACGCTACAAAATATCCTTGTTGGAAATTTTAAAATTTAATCCAATTTAATTTTTTCCATTTTATTTGAATTTAAGCATATTTGCAGACTGACTTACAGCAAATTAGAGAGTTAATATAAGTGAATTTCTTATCGATAATACATAATGGGCAAATTCTTTTATTCAAACTTCTTTTCATGATGTTGAGTAAAAATTAACGTGCTGGGCTTCACTTTTGTACCTTTCCTTTTCAACTTCATTTCCTGTGTTTCATTTATATTTTTATTGTTTTCCATACTCTGTTTTATTGATTATGCTTTTGTCTCTTTCCTATTTAGTGATTTGGAAAATATACAGGCCATTGCAATTTAAATTTTTTTAAGTACCTTACAAATTTTTAGAGTAGTTTTTTAGAGTTTAGATCAGATTTTTAGAGTAGTTTTTAGGTTCCAGCTAAATTGAGTGTTATGTTCAGAGAGTTCCCATGCATCCTGTGTCTCCACAGATGCCCAGCCTCCCTGACCACTGACATCCCCACCCCAAAGGTGCATTTGTTACAATTGATGAACCTGCGTTAATATGTCATCATCACCCAAAGTCATTAGAATCCATTCTTGGTGGTGTACATTTGTATGGGTTTTGACAAATGTTCAATGACAATGAAATATTAAGATAGAGACTATCAAGCCATCAAGAAAACATAGAGAAAACTTAAATGCCTAACGCTAAATGAAAGAAGACAATCTGACAGAGTTACATACTGTATAATTCCAATTATACGACCTTCTTCTGGAAAAGGCAAAGCTATGGAGACAGTAGAAAGTTCAGTGGTTGCCCGAGGTCAGGAAGCACGGAGGGGCGACTCGGAAGAGCATGGAGGATGTTAGGGCAGTGAACCCCTGCACCTGCATTCGCAGATTCGTGTCATCACACGTTTGCCAAAACCCATTACACTTTTCAATGTTTTAAATTGTGTTTCGTCATAAAACTACTTGACTATAACCAGTGATCTTGCATCAGATGCATCTGTACTCAGCTCTTGAGTGGTTTCATGCAGTAGTTCCAATGTGAACTCAGTAACTGTTCTCCCAATAGCAGACAAATCTAATCTCTAAAAAACATATCTGTTTTTTATAGGGAATCAGGATGCAAGGGCCTAATCAGCACAATCAGGTCTTTCTTTTTCTATAAATGGCTCAGTTTTTAAAGCCTTTGTGGGTCAGTTGAGGCTGTATTAAAAATTAACACCCCATATATCCCCCTGCTGCTTGTTTCACAAAGAAATTCCCCAAACTTAATTGTTCAAAAAATCATATAATGGTTTGTATGATTTAATCATCATATAGAACATCAGTTTTTAACTCTGCCTTTCTTTCTTTGCTCTATCAATCGATACTCACCCTTGACTATTTTAAGGAGTATGAGTTTACAGGCCAGCTAATGACCACTTCTGTACACCCTGTATGCAGCTGCTACTTGGAGGCATGGAGGAAATACACTTTGCACTGGGTGTGAAGGTGAAAATTCAACTTGAGGTATAACTAGGAATTATAGCTTGGCTCAAAGACCTCATATAAAGATCCCCATATAAAACCCAGATTTCAATTAAAGACTCTTTGTTCATTAAATATTTGGATATAAATAATTCACAGTTCAAACCTCTGGTTTCAGAGCTTACTTTATCAGCTTTTCTTCTTGTCTTTGATTCTGAAACCATACACACCCTCCTTTTCCACCACAAGGCCAACCTGGGTACATTATCAGGTCTAATAAGAATTTTTAAATTTTTTCTTCCTGGAGATTTAGGGGTTTCTGGGAGAGTCAGTTCCACCAGTTTCACTTCATTCACATTGCAAATTCCTTAGTTTGCACCATCACTGTCTTTTTTGTTATATGCCACCTCATCCTGAATTTTCTCATTTTAATCTTATCCTCCAATTCCTGTTTTACCTTGCAGCCAGACTTCTTTTAAAGGCAGGAACTGGTAACTACTGCTTTGTCTCCAATTTTTCAAAGACTTCTTACTCTCACAAGAGTGATCAAATTCCTTACCTCTCACGATTTGGCTTCTGCTTGCTCCCCGGGCTTGTTTCTTACCCGGTTCCACCTCCTTCCCTTTTATGGGATTCCGTAGCACACTGTGTTTCCTTCGGTCCTTCCGGTGTTCCACATTCTGGTCTCCTTTCACCATCCTTCTTTCTCTCTGAACCATTTTTTTGTTCTTCTTTTTTTTTTTACCTGGCTACAATCTTCTTATTTTGTGTATCCTTTTGCTTAGTTATTTCTTTCTCGGGAGAGAATTTTCAGATCATAGGAGGCTCCGTTAAACAATGTTCCTATGTGGTTCCTTCATATATCTCATTGTGGAGCTTATTGCAACATTGTGATTGAATATTCAATTGCATGCACTTGTTATTTTGCATTGACTAGACTTCGAGCTCACCAAAGCAATGATTACCTAACAGTCATCTCTTTATTGTCTTTGAGCCATGTCATGATGGGCTCATAGTAAGTGCATTTTTATACCAGATTATTTTAGCTGTCTAGCGTTCTTAAAATACTTATCAAAGCATGTACAACTTCACTAGTTACTAAGAAAAATTTGCTGAGTTTTCATGTTAAAAGTAAACCGAGCTTTAAAGGCTCAATATTTATTTATCTTTAAAGCTAGGCTCAATTTTGTTTTAAAATAGTTGATATCTAGCCAGCAGCATTCAGGGACTTTTGGTGACATTTACCTGAATGCCTCTTGGTGACCCAGGGGCTTACACGGAGCAGGCTACATGAATAGAGAGAACAGGGCGGGTAACTAATTCCCTTACCTCATACAAGAGAGCGAGCGCTGGAGAATGGAAATGTGCTGTCTGCGCGCGGGCAAGTGCGTGACTTTCTCCCGGAGGCACAGCCCGCAGAAGGCTCCTTCCAGCAAAGGGCAAGGGCGGCTTCAGCGCAGCCATTTCCTAAAAGGCCAGGAAATAGCTCCTCGTTTTGCCCTGCTGCCTGCCTTAGGTACTTCGTATTTGAAAAGGTGAAATAAAAGTTGACATGTTTATGCGAGGGCCCTGCCGCAGTGCTTCTGGCCCCACGGCTGTCCCTGCATCCCTGCCTCGTGAGCCGTTTTCTCTAGTGCTGGCTCTAAACCTCCAGGACCGCCTCTGTCCCGGAGACACCCAGAATGGGCTGGGACTCTTTTTGAAAGAAATGTTTTTTACCCTTTATCTCATTTTTACTTTTTCCAGCTTTATGGAGGTGTGCTTGCACATAAAGGTTGCATGTCTTTAACGTGTGCAGTGTGATGCTTTGATATACCTTGGGAAATGAGGATCACAGCCAGACTCATTTACATATTCATCACCTCGCATTGTGATTGACTGGTTCTGTGGTGAGAACTGGGCCTTTCTTATCACTCTTTCTCTTTCAGGGCATGCTTTTGAATGTTCTTTGGCCCCATATAGAGGGAGGGTGGCATTGTGTGTATATTTGATGAGGACCACATTGTATAAAGAGAACATTAGCTGATTGGTTCTCATTACCAGGAGATCCACTGTGTCTTTCACAAAGAAGAGAAGAATCTGACACCACCTTTTTAAAGGCTTCTCATACACCATTTCCTGTGCTTCCGGAACTTATTTTCTGGTGACGGTTTTCAGCTTTCGAGAACTCAGGGGAAAAGCACGGGCTGAGGAGTGAGACAGTGGGTGTAGAAAAGTCTGCCAGCTCTTTTAGTAATGGGATCGGTAGCATAAAGCTCCAGGATGGCCAGTCATTTGTGTCAGTCTTCTTTTTTCCCCCTGCTGTATCTGCAGCACCTAGCACATGGCCCAGCACAGAGTAAGTCTTCAATAACTAGTCTGGGAATGAACGCATAAAACAAAACCCGGATACGCTTTGGCTAACTGACAGCAGAGGGAACATCTCTACACAGAGATGGAAAATGAGGCCAGCCCAGTTGCCCCGCCTTTGACCATTCTCCTTGCATTTGATGAAGAAGCAAGTGGGTGGTTTAAGCGTTGGGGGCAGGGTATACGGCCAGCTCCCTGCAGGGAGGTCAAACCATCTGCACCTCCTGGGTCCAACTGGTTTCGAGTCTTCACCTTACTTCTGGCAATGAGTATGGCTTTGCATGGGAAGTTGAGAGTTACGTGTGTAATTACTCAAACACCCATTATTTAGCTTGTATTTTCTTTTTCTTATTCCCTTTAGTCGAGAGAAATGATGGTGTTCTACCCCTTTCACACACACAAACCTTACATGCAAGTGTTACTCTTTAAGATCCGGACTCTCTCCACAGAGAGATGTCTTGAGGATTGACCGTTATTTGTACACACAGCAGTTTTATCACTTCTGGATGGAAACTGTTGCAAGGTTCCAAACATCCCATGCGTCATTTTGGTTTAATGTGAAATCTTCTCAGATACTGTGATCAGGTCCAGCATCAAAAGGTGGTAATGAAGAGAGAATTTCTAAATTGTCCCTTGAAACAGAAACAGATTCTGGGCAAAGAATAAAGTCAAAGTCGTGCTTTTGAAACTGTATTCTAATTGTTCTCTTTTCTTTTAAAGATAAAGGAGAGTACATTTATGTCTAGGGGTTATTTGTTTCAGAAATAAAGGTCATGAACTTCAGGAACTGCACAAAAGCTTACGAATGTAGAAGCCATGTTTGCTGAATGGCATAAGTAATGTCTATTAAAATTTGTGATGGTGATATTGACTTAAACCCAACTTACCTCCAATAGTAATAAGCTTAGGGTGCGTGATAAGATAGTCAAGCAAAAGAAACACACAATTCATTGCTGTAGGGAAAATATTTACATTAATAGTCTTACATGAGTCTACTCATAAATTGTACAGGTACACTACAAATAATTGAAAAATGGTTCTTTTGAATGTGTGTAATATCTATATTTATCAAATAATTTTTCTGTGGCTTGAAAATGGATGAGTTTTAATTCCTCATGATCCCAAATATGAGGAATCTGGCAAATGCATATAATTCATACTGGCATGATGAATCTGGCTGCACCTAAAGATGCACCTGTTCCATTTACCATCTATTCAGCCACCTTAATGGTGCAAGCAAATCATGTTAATTTTTCACCAGTGAACTGAAAATTTAAATAATGAAAATATTTATAGATCTGTTCTAACCCCAGACTTGGCAAAGTTGATGCAAATCTGAATGAACATTGTAAAAAAATAAATAAATAAATAAAAAGAGAGTATATTTAGAATAGGAAGTGTTGGACTCTTGGACATTTTCAAATAACGCTTAGCTGAATGTTACAACTGATTTGTCTGCTTTATAATTTCTAAATATCAATTTATTATACAACATGTATTAATTTTATGCCAATTTTAGCATAAAATCTACTATTTTTAAAATTGATTTTTCCTATCAAGGACTTCTTATTCAATGAGATGGGTAGGCCTCTAGACAGTTAAGATTATAGTCATTTTGATAATGTAATGATGATGCTCATATTTTACTTGTACACTATAATTTTAAATATCTAAAGAGGCATCATATGCTCTTAATTTACTCAGCACTATAGCATTTTTACATAGAAAGGGCAAGTATCCATATTTTTAAGGAAATAAAGCTTTATACATTTTCCCTATATAATGATTAACAGAGAAATGGTGTTGGATCGGGTTGAGAAGAGACGAACATGTACTGAGCGTGTCCCAGATGTTCTGCCTTCCACTCGGATGCTCTGAAGATGGGATGACCATCTCTAAGATTTTACCTGGTTGAGTGATAGAAACGGGATTTAAATAAAGATGTTTACGCATGTTTTTTTGCTGATATTCTTTTTATAAAATGTTTTCTTTCCTACCTGTCAAAAGTTGTCATGGATGAACTTGGGCTAGAACTGGGGGCACTCTTACCATGTAGGGGAGTAGATTCTGGGGCTGTTCATAGATTCCTAAGAGCTGGGCTGCAGTGCGTGAAGGTTTGTCTGGATGCCCTGATGAGGCATAGTTTAAGAGACCAAAAATGAATTTGGAGGTGGCCTTTTGGATGTACGATACACCCCAAACCATTAACATTTCAAAATTATTTTTTATTGAATTCATTGCGGTGAATTGATTTCCAAAGGTGTTTTGTTTTGTTTTGTTTTGTTTTGCATTCCTGACTCTCATCCCATTTCTAATGCTCACCTGTTCACTGATCGGACAACCCCGGTGGAGTCTCACCACCTCCTTCAGAATCAGGAGTGGAAGGGGCACAGGGATTCTGGGAAGATTCACGATGGTTTCAGTTGGCTTGCCTTATGCCTGCTGTTGCAGTGGGTGCCCATTTCACAGTTCACAAGCTCTGGTGTCAAAAAAATGCAGTTTCATTGTTCTGTAACTGCATTAGATTTGGTATATGAACTATTTCATTCTGGTGGCTAAAACGTGATCTCATGTAATTGTAATAAACACCACCATTTTCACTTCTGGAGATTTAAGGTTAGAGAACATCATTGGAAATGCCAGTGTTTGGGGAAGCAAAGGCTTGCCTGTGTCAGCTGTCGGCCCTTCATGTAAGTGTAGGAGGTGATACACGTTTTTCTATCTGGTCCTTGGCTCCTTTTGGTAGCCAGTCTGACGTGCGCTACCAGTTCTGAGTTCAGTAGCTCCCGCAAGACAGCCCACCCCGGGGACGTGAGACCTCTGTCTAACCCTATAGATGCATGAATTTCTCTCCCTCCTCGTTAGAGAGAATCTTCTTTTCCTTTGAGGTAGAAAAGCAACTTGCACTATGTCATGCATTCTTTCTAATCTATTACTTATAAGTGAACTTTATTTCTTGAGTCCCTCATGGCTCAAGGAGTTGATCCTCAGAAAGGCTTGAAAACCCTTGCCTCCCGGAATTAACAACTTTACAATGAGTTTTGAAAGTTTATTTGCAAAGAAAGCCAAAAATAGCCTTGTTGTAACCACCTGTATTAGAGGTAAATAAAAAGTGCAACCTACAGGTAGAAAGTGTAAAGGATGAAAAAGTAAATCATTTACAGAAACTAGATTGGTTACAATATTTTATAGCTATGTTTAGTAAATAAAGGGAAGTTCTAAAAGAGTAATGATTTGTTTTAAGTTATAGTATTTTTCCTCATTATGAATCAAAGTGACTATGTGAGAGTATATTTTAAAAAGGATGATAAGGAGAATTTGGAAAGAATTCAACTTTTCTTTCACAGCAACTGATAGAATGCCTAGGCAGAAAATCAGCAAGGATATAAAAAACTCCATCAACCAAAAGATGTAATCAAAATTTAGAACTCACTGTCTCACAGTGACATCCTTTCAACTGCCCAGCAAATATACCCCTAAATAGACCATGCCCTTGGCCATGAAGCAAACCTCAACACATTGGGCTCAGGTGCATGATGACGAATGGAAAGTAGACTTTGGGTGCTGAGCATGACACAGCACATATGGATGCAAATTAATAATGTTGCACACCTGAGCCTTTATAATGTTATAAACTAATGTTACCTCAATAGAAATAGATTAAAAAGAAAATAAATACAATTAAAAATTGAAACGATCATATTTTTGGACCATAAGATGCACATAGGTTTTAGACGAGGAAAATAGGGAAAAAATTTTGAAGCAAAAAATGTGGTAAAATATTTAATAACATAAATACTTCACCATTGTAAATGTAAAGCTACATTCAGACTATAAGACACACCCCCAATTTCCTGCCAAATGTGGTGGGAATAAAGTGTGCCTTATAGTCCCCAAAATATGGTATATGTGGTGTGTTCTCTGACCATAAGTGAATAAAACGAGAAATGAATAGAGAAAGATAGGAAAATTGCCAACACTCACAGCCTAAACAACACACTTCTAAGTAATTCATAAATCAAAAGAATGTCACTACAATAGAAAAATATATTTTTTCAGTTCTAACTGAAAATGAAAGTACAACATGTTAAAATTTGCGGGTACAGCGAACGCAGAGCTGAGAGGAAAATTTATAACATAAAATGCATACGGTAGGAGAGGGAAAGATCCCAAATCTCTTACGTAAGCCCCCAACTCAGCAAACTGAAAAAGAAGAGCAACTATACCCTAAAAGGCAGGAGGAAGAAAATAATATAGATAAGAACTTAAAGCTAAGAAATTGAAAACAACTATATTATAAACAAATCAATAAAACCAAAGTTGATTCTTTGAAGAGATCAAAAAAATTGTCAAACCTCTAACAGAATTTACACAAAAAAAGAAACAAATAACTTATATCAAAATGAAATTAGAGATATTCCTAGCTCTTTTGCATACTCTAAAGGACAATAAAAATGCTATTAACAAATCTACACAAATAAATTTGACCACCTAGATCAAATGGCCCAATTCCTCAAAAATGTACAAATGACCAAAATTCACTCAATATGAAATAGAAAATTAAGATAGATTTCTAATTTTTAAAGAAATCAAAACCAGAATTAAAAATTTCCTCCCAAAGAAATCTTATGTTCTAATGGTTTCATGAAGAAGTCTATCAAATATTTAAAGAAGAAATAACCCCAGTTCTACACACCTGTCTCAGAAAGTAGAAAAATAAGAAACACTTCTGAACGCATTCGATGAGAAGACTATTACCAAGGCACCAATAAGAGTAAACCAGGAGACTAAAGACCGATATCCTTCATCAGTAGATACAAAAAGTTATTGATAATATATGAACAAGTATAATTTAACAATATATTAAAAAATGTACATTATGACCAAGAGAGGTTTTTTTTAATCAGGGATGCATGGCTGTATCAATACTCAAATGAGTAGAACCCACCATATTAATAGAAGACCTTGGAACCTGGAGCTTGGTGAAGTATTTGTAAACATGACAAGAAGAAAATGAGTGACTGACGTTCATCCAAGTTAAAAACGTTTGTGAAATACTCTGTTAATGGGATGAAAAGACAAGCAATGGACTGAGAGAAAATACCTGTGAAACGCATCTCCAGCAATGGACTCATGTCTAGAGTTAGGCAGAGGGCTCAGGAAACAGCGCTGGGTTAAACAAACAATCTGATCAGACCTAAAGGAACCTGTCATCGAAGAGAATACAACGTATGGATGGCAAACGTGCACGTGAAAATATTCAGTGTCATTGCTGGTAGGGACACACGAATTTAAACTGCACTTGTACACATCTGTTAGAATAGATAGAATTAAACACAGTGATGATTCCAAGTGCCGAGGAGGATTCAGAGACACTGGATCTCTCGCCTGTTCCCAGAGAGGATATAAATACCATGCCCACTCTGGAAATCAGTTTGGATGTCTCTATTCTAAAATATGGTATTTTATTACTGCATGACCCAGTAAAAATCAATTGCACTCCTGGGCATTTATCCCAGAGAAAATAGGGTTGGCAGTGCAATATTGTGATTTATAAGAATTATAGTTCTCAGATATAGTTGGTCTCTGTCCAGGGTTCCTGGCTCACAGCTCCCAAACCCCTTGGTATTTCCTAAGTGAGGAGAGCAGCCACGATGTTTCCTGTTACGTTAATGAGGTGCTTTTTGAATCCCACCAGAGGATGGGGGCTGGCTGCCAGCGGGAGCCACCCAACCGTGTGGTTAGAGGATTGGAATTTTCAGTCCCAGCCCCGATTTCCTGGGAGGGGAGGGGAAGTTGAGGTTGAATCCATCGTCAGTGACTTATTCAGTCATGGCTATGTAATGCAGCCACCATAAAAACTTTCTTCTTCTTTTTTTTTTTTTGGAGAGCATCCAGTTGGAGAATGCTTTCACTGCCCCAAGCTCCACAATGGCAGAAGCTCCTTTGTTTAAGACCTCACCCTATATATCATTTCATCTGGCTCTTTATTTATATTTTTTTAACATATTCAATCAGTAATCTTGTGATAAGCCAGTTTTTTTTTTTGAGGTCTGTGAGCCATTCTAGCAAATTAATGAACCTCAGGAAGGGGTCATTGGAACCTCTGGTTTATACGGCCTGTTGCTCAGAAGTACAGGTAAACAACCTGGGCCTTCACTGGCATGTGAAGTAAAGGCCAGTTTGGCGGGACTGAGTCCTTAACCTGTGGAATCGGATGCTGTCTCAGGATAGGTGGTGGCAGAATTGAGTTGACTTCTCGGACCCACTGCCGGCGTCCTAGAATCGTCTGTTGCTATGAGGAGCCACCACGCATGTGCACGTTGGAATGCTGGCCTGGGGACAGTGATTCCAGCAGTCCACAGGTAGTGGCTGCCGAAGGTCGGCTCCTTTGCCGACAGAAGTTTGTGCACATCCTTCTTACGCAGGATACATTCACTGAAAAGTCTGAGGGATTTTAAGGAGGGATAGGGGGCCTTTTAGCTTTTGGTTGTGCCTCTGACCCTATGGTCAAGAATGTCAGGAAGTTGTCGCCACCTGAATGGCGAGGTTTCTTCCAAAAATCTGGAAGAAACCACGACCAGCGTGCCAGCTGGCTCAGACTGCTGCTGCAGCGGCTGCCTGGCTGGAGGATACAGAGTGTGGCCCAGAACTTGCATCTCCTGTAGCCTGGCCACAGGCGCCGTTGCCACTAAAGGAAAACTGGCTTCTCTCTCTTCTCCACAGTGCAAAGCGGGGCTCAATGCATCAGAAGGGTAGAACCGAAATTATATCTGGAACCCTGATGGCAAAGGGGCCTGGAAATTTACCACTCACTTCTGGCCCCTGCGATAAAAGTTCTAACACAGAATGGGTTGGAACTGGGTGCCAAAAATCACCAGCAGTCAACTAGTCAATCCATTCCTTTACTACTCAGCATTCGCTCACTCTTTATCAATACTTAATTTTAGAAACAATTTAAAAAAGTCTCATCATGATTCTATTTTAAAAAGCAGTCATTCCATGTATGGGTTAAAACATAATTGTACAATCCCCCAAGAGGAGACAGATACTCAGATGTTTCTCTTAGGATTTCTGGGTGATGCTTCCACAGCACTCCACGTTTAGATTTGGTGACCTATAACATAAAAGGCAAAGTATTGATCATGACCTTCACCTAACAACAAGGGAGCAGAAAGTGCAGGAAAGCACCTCTTTGGAGAAAAAGGCAGAATGGCAGACGCATGGCTGAGCGAGGCCCCACGGACTTCTGCAGGAGAGAAGTTGAGAAGGTCTTCCCTGTCTTTGGGACACGCTTCTTGGTCAGCTCTGGTTCTACTTTATGGGAGGAAAATTCTTGTCTGTTGTTCTACGTGCTCCTGGTTTGCTCCCAGGAGCTTCTTCCTTTCCCATTAGTTTTCCCCAGAATGTCTAACATGCACACACTGACTGGGTATACTCCCCTTAGGTCTGTGTATTTATTTCTGTTGGTCCAAGTTTGGGGACTTGAGTATGACGCAAAGCTCATGAAGTCCTGGGCTTTCTTAGGCTATACCTGTGGTTTCTTTCACAATAGGTTTTCCTCTTAAACTCATGAGCTTCAGGATGTATTTGTTTTTAGCCTGTCACACTTGTGCGTGACCACACAAAGCACATCAGATGCTGTGTGTGTCTGTGGTTCTGGCTCAGCACGGAGTCTCCCACCCTGAGCAAGCATCTGTAGTCCTTTGCTGGAGGACTTTCTCTTGGCCTTGTGCCTGCAACAGAGAAAAAATGCCAGTGAGTTAATGACCCCAGGAGCAGATGGGACGAAGCTTTTATAACTGAGCTTCCTGCCCCTCAGGTTGGACCACTCCGAGGTGTGTTCACACCACCTCCCAGAGCTCCCCAGCAGACCGAGCCTGACGTCCACGGCCGCAACCTGCTTGATAACGCCCTTGTGGCTGACTTATTTTCTTTCTCTCTTGCTCTCTCTTTCCCCCTCAAACCACGCACTCTGTTCCGGAGGACCTAATTTAAGACTGAGAGGATACGTATCTCTCCATCTCTTTATATCCCTTTGCTTCCCCGATGCTAACAAATCCCTTTGAGTAAATAGAAGCTGTGCCCAGGACGTCAGAAACCACACACTTGGGTGGGGAGGCAGCCTACGTAATCACTGCATAGGACAGTCCTTCTGCTCGCCTAAGACTCAATGGCCTTCATTTTTTAACCTTCTTCAGGCTTATCTCCTCCTTTTTAGGGATACAGACGTCAGTGGTTCATCTTCTCAGATAAGGAGTCAATTTCCGAACTCTCTTTCTCACCATTTCTGCTTGCAAAAACAGTTACATTTGGCAGGAATTCAATGATATCTCCTTATATCTTAAAAACAGTAGCTGATATTTGTACCTACTCCTAATGTTCTTACCCTCTCTAACTAAAATTTCTAAAAATACAAGCTCTCTTGGAAGCAAATAAGATCTTTTTTAAGTGAGCCAATGTAGCTGTTTTAGCAAAAGCTTTACCATGGCATAAAAAGGGTTATCCAATTTTCACAGTTACTCACTTACCATCTGTTTCTTAACTGCTAAGCAAATGTCAAATATTTGGATTTTGGTAGCTCCGGACTTGTGTGCCCTGTATTAGTTAGGGTAGCTAAGCTTCCAGAGCATGAGAACTAATAGTAATTTAGTGATTCAAACAAAATGAAAGTTCCATTTTTTATTTCCTCTGGCTGGTGGTTCAGGGAAGCAGGAAACTGGCTCTATCCAGTGGTTCGGCTCCCCGGGCTCGCCATCTCTGCAGTCCTGCTCACCCCTGTCCCCCCCCAGCAGAAATGAGGAAATGGGTGGGGAGGACCCATGCCCGCTGCTCTCCTGCCGACCCCAGCCTCAGGTGGCCCATGTCACTCCCACTCACACTCTGCCGGCTAACTCAGTCTTATGGCCTCACCTAACTGCCCGAAGAGAGACTGGGAAATGTGGTCTATTGTGTGCTCACAAGCATGAGAATCAGTTTTGTTGAAGAGCTATCAGTCTGATAGACGCTGTCATCCAACCGGGATGGGGAAGATGCATAGTAAACAACGTAAGGCGTGGAGTAGTAGATTAGAGAGAGACAATTTGGAGACCAGTTTTTTTTAAAGCAGAATGTTGTCTCTGCTTTTATTGTGTGACGGTTCTGTAATGCCTGGGTGGTTCAGTTATCATAAAGGTGTAAGACCAACCTACAATATAGAGGCTTTATAATTAAGAAGATATTCTGAGAACAAAACAATATAAACGGTATCATTTTCTTTGAATTCCACCATTGTAGCTTTGGAAGGAAGAACAGTATGCGGCCTGAACACACTAGCATTCAACAATGCAAATCTGAACGCCACAAATACAGAATGATTCCATGTATCGCTGCATGAACCAGCTCTATGAACAATTGATGAATTGATAGAGTAAATTAGAGTACCTGTTTCTTTCTGGTGTTGTTTCCTGGAATACCTTATCACTAGGTGAAGGTACTACTTTGGTTATAATCTTGGATTTTGCAATGTCAAAAGAGAGATTAATATGTATTCACACACATGAAAGTTTTATAAAATTATTTAAATGATTACTCTAATTTTAATAGTAAATGTTATATTTTAGAAATATTGATTACAACATAACTTTAAAAATATTAATATCTATAAGAATAATAAAGTCTTTAATTCTTAATTCTTTTCTAATCATAGTTTCTTGACCAGCTAGCTTTGCTATATAAATACTCAAAATAATATTTTTATTTTCATATAGTTTCAAAACTATTGATAAAAGAGTGAAAACATAATTATTTCCAGAGTTAGTCTTTTTGTATATATGTATATATGCATATTTATCTTATGTATGTTTAAATAGTTTTATGTTTACAGGGTTCAATAAATAGCAATCTCTGTATAAATGCAGGAAGGATTTAAGGCTATTAGTTACAAGAACTTTGAGTAAACAAAACAAAACCAGAAGAAGAACACATACATATGATTATTAGTAACCCATCAATAAGAAAAATGGACGTGTGTTGCTTTGATAACATTTGTATAGATATAACATGTGGTGTCACTTAGTAATGTGACTTCTCATGCCAGAGAAGGCCATTATCTATCTGCCTGCAGCATGGAGAAGGCCAGTGTTGTGGGTTCCAGATGATGAATCTGAATGTGACAAGGTTTATGTACAACCAAAGCTGGAATACGGTCTCAGATGAGGAGACATCACTGTTTCAAACAGTTTTAGATTTTCACGTAACCACTCAAAATTAAGCCTAGTTATTTTTCAATATCCTTTAGATGAATAATAAATCTTGACTGTAGAGCAAGTGGAAAGGTGAACACGTACTGAGGAAGAGTCATTCTAGATGAAATATCTGTTTTATTTTAGTGCATCATAAAACTGTTTTTTCTCAGTATGCTTTCCTTGAGTGTTCGAGTTAAACTGCATTAAGTGAATTATGGTGGAAAATGTAGTGGGAAAAATCTGAGTTGTAATTGTCTTCTGCAATGCAGTATGGGATCCTTTAAGGGTTTGCACATGTACTTGCTCTACGACAGACTTGAGTATTTTAATTAACTGCAGCCCAATTTCTGTGCAAAGATACAGGGCTCCTATACGAACACCAGAGGTTCTTGTCCTTATGTAACATATGAATACTTGAGTAAAACTATTGGCCCAAAAGAGCATAAATGTAAGTGAAATTCCACACAGAGTCTTGTGCATTTCATTTTGATACCCTATGATGTCAGAACAGTGGCTCTATGTTTATTTTTTAAATTGAACTTGTAATTTCCAGGTCCTATTTTTGCCTCTTAACAGGAGGATTATTTTAGTTGCTAAAAATCTTTTTCTCATTAAAAAAAACTTAATTAAGATCTTGGTATAGAGTTTCAATTATCTTCCTTTTACTTTGTTATCTAATTGGTTTGCCTATTAGTTTATGACTATTTGATATTGACAAAAACAAGCTTCCTTTTTATATAACCAAGACATTCCTTCAAAAGGGGAGGACAATTTCTCAGCTTATCATGATATTTTTTAAACTCATTTAATGCAGGGACTATGTTCTTCCTAAAGTTTCTATGGTGATTTGTGCAGTATATTGCAGATAGCAGCATCTTAAACATTTGTAGAAATATTTTGCGAGGAAAGTTTGACAGGGGTTTTTTAATCTGCATAAATACAGAGTTAGAAACCTCCCCCGTGCTTGCTCTTTCGCACACACAGCATGTTGTTGAAGGCAATACGTTAACAACAAGGATCTCTTTATAGCTTAGTGAGAACTAGGATAACATTAAATTTTAAGTTTCTTAAGATCAAATAGCATGCTTCGATCATGGTCACGTTCATGGAGAATATAGCATCGTATCCTAGTGAAAATTGGTGTTTAGCCAATATTTTCTCTTGAGTTAACAGAAACAAAATATAATATTATGGACAAGCTGCCCACTTTATTTTGTAGTATGATCCTCTTTTGTTAAGATTTGTATTTGGGGTTTGACACTGTTACAGCAAATCAACTCTAAAATGCCAATGGTTTACTAATTGACACTTTCCATTGCCCAGGTCGTAGTCCAATGTGGGTGCTCACACCCGCGGGCAGTTACCCTACTCACAGCAATTCTGGACCCTGGGTTCCTTCCTTCTTGAAGCATTGGAGTGTCCTAGGGCCTCCACAGTCTCTGCATCTACCCAGCAGATTAGAGAGTGGGGCAGGGCACAGCCACTTCTTAAACGCCCAAGTCCAGACAGGACGCCCCTCATTACTAGTGATGCTGACTGAGACTAATCTCGTGGCCACGTCCAAGGCCAGGGGAGAGGCAGAGAAGTGGAAGGGGGATTGTAAGCCGAAGGAATTAAAATCAAAACAAAAAGGCACAATCGTGCCCTGTACAGGCCATGCACGGAGATTTGTGTGCAGTGACTTCACTGTTCCATGACACAAAATGCGTGCTAAGGCCCGGAGCGGAAAAGATACGGTAAAACCAAAGTGGGAAAAATCTTGAAAAGGTTTCTTGAAAAGGTGGAAGAATGGTTCTGGATCTAAATTTTTACAGAAAATACTTATTTGTAGCTCTGTGGAAGATTGGAATCATGAGTGTGGATGAGGCTTAGAGAACCATACCGTTTGGATGTAAACCTTACGCAAAGGTCTCAGTTGTCTCTTGTATATTGTTTCATGTAGTGGAAGGAGGAGGAAGGCGCGTTCTTGCGTCTGAGAGATGGGCCTAGTGGGGCATCAGAACACTTGGCGGAGGGATATCGAAAAGGTGTGACTGTGACCGTGCCAACCTAAATGTCGACGTTTTATTGCTATCAGTATTCTGCCCAGATCTTTGGAAAATACACACGTAACATAGAATCTTTGGAAATACCATTTTTGCCTTACCCACACAACTTTTCTTCTCCCTCTTCTCCATTTTTACCTGTTACAAAAAAATGTGTGCCCATTACTTATTACAAATAATTAACCTGGAAAGCAATAGCATGTCTAGTTAAAAATTGTCCCCTCATGTGTTTTCGTTCCAGACTAAAACACAAAAGTTTAGTTACATTATAATCTGAATACGTTGGGTTCGTCTATAAACTAAAGCATCATTAGAATGTACCTTATTTATAAGTTAGAGAATTGATGACAAATAAATGTAGTTACAACTCTTAGTGTGAAGCACTTATTACTCTTAGTATGGTTTCACCATTAAAAAGTTAATGATGGTCATAAAGGTACTCTTTTATAGGGTCCTAGATCTCTTCAAGAAAAAGGTATAAAAATAGTGAGAATGAAGCCGTGTATCAGAAATAAAAATAATGCAACACCCAACTATTATTGTTCTAAACACAACCTAGACACAACGGTCCCTTGTTCGCAACAATATAATTAACATAATTTATTTTCCAGCATCACATAATATGAAAAAAACTGCCTTTACTTTGCTGTCTCCATAATTGGATAATCAATATCAGCGGTAGCAATAAGGGATTTGAGTTGATTTTAATTTATTTTGTGAGCAACAAAATGTGGTGGTAAGACAGAGCAGAAACTTGCTCTCTGGCAGTTCGATGGCACTGAAGATGCCGGCTCTGAACAGTGGTCTGCAGCGGAGCAGCACAAGCGCCCCTCCGGGGGAAAATGAATATTGAAATATTTTTCCTGTTTGTTTTGGATTTTCATGGATGATAAAAGTGCCTTCAAGGGATGGAGAGAAAAGCTACACAAATTGAATTACAATGACAAAATAAAATACCTAATTTATCAGGAGATCTAGAATAAAATCCCATTGTTTCATGAAAAGAAACAAATCGTTATGTTTTTTTTTTGTATTTCTTGGTTAATGCAGTGGATGGTGTACTCAGTGTCAAATCTTAGGAGATTGGCAATCAATTTAGAAGAGAATCAAACTTATGTTATCTGTAGAAAATGAAAGAAGCCTTTATCTGCTTATGTTGGAACAATACGGCTCTTATGCAGGATATGCTACCATAGTAAGTGCAGTTTCAGAGTGGACACAACCTAGTATCTTCCATTTCTCGGGACATGGAAGGTTTGCCTTACAAGCTTTCCCTTCGCAGAGCACAAAGGAAGATGCGGCTCTCTCCCCGGCTGGCAAATGAGCCGAAGCTCTAATGCCTGTTACGGATGCTTTAAAAGTTGTTCTGCAAACTGTGCACACTAAAGAGCTATTTCTAAAATACAAGAAAAAACCCACCTGTGCAAGTTATTTTGTGTGTGACATTATTTGTGACTATAGAAGATTGGGAAATAAAATTAATGTCCAGCAATATAGGGCATATCGCCAAAGGTAAGCACACACACACACACATACACACACACTCAGGGAATGAGATTTCTATTGTAGCAGTTTGACTGCCTGGACATATTTATAAGTGATCGAAAAGGGGGGTAAAAGACATTGTACGCATTGTGTAAAAAAAACTGGACATATACTTGGGTATGATAAACAAAAAATGAATGAAAATGATGGGTAGGAACAGAGTAGATGAGTTTGGAATGAAATCAGGACTTCTCTGAATAGGTTTTAAATAATGGTTTCGACCTTTGAAGCATGCAAATGGTTCTACTTACACACAATTAAAGGCAACAAAAAACGACTGCCAGCATTGAAAACATTAGCAACAAAACAAGCACAGCATTTTCAGAGACTGAAGTACAATGACCATATTGAGCATCAGAGGGGCTTGTGGGATTATTAAGCAGTATTTAGAAATTAGAATTTCTCCCCACCGTCATGCTGTTGAAGCCCTCAGGAGATGCTCTGTCTTCACATAAAATTCCACTTAGGAGGTTTCCCTGGCACTGAGTCGGCAGGTTACAGTGTGGCCTTTTCTGCTATGTCCTTAAAAAAGAGTTTGGTCAGTTTTTATCCTGAGATGGCTGTGAAAAGAGCCCACTCCGCCCACTGACATGTTCATAAGCTATGATGAGCCCAAGTGGCTAAATTTATGTTCTGATTGCTTTATTCATAATGGGCAGAACTTGCCAAAGAGGTCATAGAGGAGAAGATAAATAGAAACTGATTACAGCACAAACCAGGTGTGCAAGTAAACAGCATAGTCTCATTTTATCCTCCCTGGAGTGGGGTCGGGTATCACGTTACCCCTCTCTCTCTCTCGCAGGCATCTCTGCAATCATCAGTCACCATCCATCCCAGCTCTGCCCTGGCAGGTCACCCAACAGATCCTCTGCCCATGGGTGCTTTCATCAAACCTTCTCCATGCTCTGAGCCCTACACTTTCCCAACACCAAGTTCAAAAATAGCTGGACTGGCATCCCAAGTTCTCGATGCGCTCCTTCCACATAGAATATGACCAACCTGGCTTCAAACTCCAGCAAAAGGTAGCTTCTTGAAACTCAGTCAAGATTGGAGTCCTCTAAGTTATATTGCCCTCACATGGGAAAGAGGGTTTAGGATGTCAGTAATGATGATAAACAACATGTATGCTTTCCACATATGTAGTAGCTTAATAAGTCATAGTTATATTATAATTATTGACATACGTTGACATACAGTGCCTTGCAAAATGGCTGGCTCAGCTTAGATTTCAACAAGTGCTTATTCAATGAATAAACGTAGCCTCTGCTTTGCTTGCCAAACCTACTGTGCTGGTCTGAGCTGTTTCTATAATGGCCTCTGAAGAGGTTGGACCAAATTCTTTCCCTCTCCACTTCTAACCCATCTTATACACAGCAGCCAAAGTAACACTATGCAAGTGAAAACAGAACCCTGTCATTTCTCCCAGTCAGTGTCACTCAATACTTTTTTTTATCTTTAGAGTAAAATGTTCATTTTCTGCCTCATGACGCACAGGATGGAGTGACTGGGCCACTGCTCACTTCTGCCGGTGGCCTGGACACTGCCCTCCACGACTGGTCACCCTCCACCATGATGTCCACTTTCGCTCTCTGGACCCATCCCCGCTCACACCACAAGTCCTCTTGTTTTGCGGGAACTACTCTTCTGGCCACTGTGCGCCTGGCTCCTCCCTGCACTTCCTTCAGTTCGTGTGTTAGAGGCATTTCCTCAGACAGACTGTTGTTAAGTCCCCACTGTTCCTCCTGTTATTCTTTCTCGTACCCTCTGGCTCTTCTCCATAGTGGAATTGAAGACCAAGCACAAGATGCTTCTCAAGCTCCACCCTACAGCCATTGAAACAGAACGCCTGCTGAAATGGCTTATACCTTTGGGGTTTTTAAAGAACTCTCAGGCGATGTGTTAAATACCCCTGACGCCTAGAGCCATGTCCCAGCCCCCGCTGGTATAAAAGGCCTTTTATCATTGTCCCTCAATGACGTGGGCAGTGTCTCCTCTTGTCATTTTATTTACTTATTTAATGTGTGGTCCACAGGTGTTCTAGGCACAGGGACTCTCTCCCTGCTACTGAATGCTTCACATTTTGTTCACCCCTGCCAGCATTTTCTCTATTATTTCAGACACTTTTTTTCTCTAAAAAACCCTGCTTTATTTTAAGGTCAGCTCACCCATTGGTATTTTGGTTTTCCCCCGAATTCCTAGAAAGGTAGGTCCTCTCTCACCTTCACATCACTTTTAAACATGTCCTTCTTCAGGGCCCACTCCAGGTTGTGTGGTGTCAGAAGCTTTGAAAGTGTGGTGGCCTCTCTTTAAGATAAAGGCTACAGATCCTTGGGAGGGACCCACGGAAGTAAGAGGCCTGGTGCCCTGGTTGCCTTCACTGTAGACCCGGCCCACCTCTGTTATGGCAGCTCTCGAGGAGCACTGTCATTTGCTTGTACATCAGCATTCCTCACTAGGCTGGTTTCTCGCTGGTAGGGTTGCTGTGTGCCTCTGCTGGCAGCACGAAGCTGGCGCAGAGCAGGTACTCAAAAATATTTTAATAAGTCACTGGATGGCTTCCTAAGCCTCCTGCAACATAGCTTTACTGGGGAAAAAGAAAAATTCAAATTGAAGAAAGAAGGAGCGTGCTTTGTTCTACCAAATGTCCTCTTTTGTATAAAAACTCCACCTTGTTCACTTTCTCATCTTTACTCTGCCACTGAGCCCACCCTTCCACTGCCATCGTAAGCATGGTCGACGCCTTTTCTTCCTTCATATTTCACTCGCTGGTAGGGCAAAAGTGATCTCAGTTTGGGCCATAAATTTGTGCATCAAAATCACTTGGGCAACTGGTTAAAAAGACAGATTAATAAGCCCCACATCAAATTTCCTAAATTGAGACCACTAAGGACAGAACCAAGGAATCTGTATTTTTAATAAGCCCCACTTATTACACACACTTGACTAGGAGGACCACTCCTTGAAGTCTTTTGGGCTCACAGCTTCCCTCCTGGTAGAGTACTTACTGCACTTCCCTAGTCCACCATGGCAACACCCTTTTGCTGAACCCTTTCCCAGCGATCCTTTGAGCTGTCAATCAGTAGCATACAACTTAACAGAAATTTCCATGGGACAGGACTGTGTGAATCTTAATCACCCATCTAAACTAGCACCTAGCACACTTCCTGACTTGAAGTAGGTGCTCACGATGTTTGGATAAATGAATGAAGGAAAGAGAGGTCACCATTTTCTGGGGCCGGAAGGATAGAGAACACCGCGGGAAAGCAGCAAGTTGGTAAGGACCTTGGAGAAACGTGAAATAATGAAGACCTGCTGTGGAGTATCCGCTGAGGGAAGAAAGAAGGGGAGTTTGAAGGGGAATACACGTTACTCCTGCTGAGGAAAGGCATGAAGACTGAAGAAATGATAGGAAGGAAGCAGGGGGCCTCATTCTATGCTCTTTTCAGAAAAAGACTGGAAACCAAAAATGCAGGAATATACTGGATTCCTGAGTCAAAGGATGGATTCAATTATGCCAATGTGCTTATTCAGATCTATGATGACAAAGGCCACTGGTCTTTAAACCTTTGTATTTCTGCCCTATTTAAAACAGCCCACAAGTCTATAACAGTGACCAGGTAAACTCTGATCATCTAACGGATTTGGGTCATGTCTGACTGGACCTAAACATTGGTGGAAACCGAGAAACTTATTCAATACACTGTATTATACAGCATTCATAGTGGGTTAGGCTGAGTCAACAAAGTGGGCTCAATGTAAAACACATCATGTGCTCTCCACAAATCCCTGATAACTGTTTTGACAAAGGGCTGCAGATGTCTCTCACGAAGAACAGGAGTTGAGTTTCACATACTTCTCTTAAGGACCGCTCCATACACTGACTTCATATTGTCAAGTGTTACTGTTGGTAAGAAAAATACGAATAAAATGTTTGCTGGAAATTTTAAAACATAGAAGTGTTAGAAGCAATGAAAACACAAAATTATTTACTTTAGCTAACTACAAAAGTCCAGGACAAGAAAATCATGGTCAGGTTCTTTGCAGTACTAGATACGAATTGTACCTAGGAGTAAGTAAAAGTGACAAATCTCTCATCGAATAGTAATCTTCAAATACCCTCATAATTTATTTTTATAAAAACTTGCTGGGGCATTTATTAAATCTTCACAAATCATTTCATGGGGAGGGAAGAGATATGTGGTAGTAGAGTGGCGCAGAAAACACTGTAGGTATTAAATTCCTCCCAGGCAACAGTGTCAGCCAGCTTCTGTTCTTCAGCTTCGAGGGCCAGACGCCCTGGCAGAAGTAACGGCTAACACATGGACACAGTCGCAATGTGGTCTCCCCACCTATAGTGAGGTTAGGGTCTGCATATTACTCACTGATGCATCCCCAGGGCCTGCGTTACTACATGGTGCATGTGCTAGTTAAATGCTCAATAAAATGTTTATTGATCTGAAGCCAACTTTTATAAGAAGGGCATGGACAATTTTGTGTCTGGGTTTGTTGCGAGGATTTTTTTTGAAAGTGTTTATTCTCTCTGTGTAAAAAATATGTAAGTGTATATGAGAGGGATTCTGCAGTCCTCATGCTACATATAACTCAGACTCAAAGCTGGTTTTTGTTCTTCCTGTAATCAGGGAACCTCCAACTTACACATGAGCTTTACTGTAAAAATTTGAATGCACTGGTTTGTCCATTGCATGCTCATTAGCGCATTTTGTCAGTTCTGTTCAGTACACAGTTGTTACAGGTATACTATATAATTGTGATATAAATTTCAAAGATGAAAAACATGATTGTAGACACCAAAAGCTCAGCAACGAGTGGAGGGAACATGTGTATAGAGAAATAATCTCAGTATAACACTGATGGCCAGATGCGGTAGAGTGAAAGACATAAACAACATGGTATTTTAGAGAAGATATTAATTCTAACTTCCAGAAACAAATTATATTAGTAGTAAAATTATAAAACACAGAGAACAAGACAATGTAAATTTAAAGTCTAATATAACAGCATCTGAAATATAAGAATGTGTTTCATTGTTTACAAGAAAAAAGGAAGAGGTGTTTGGGCCATTTTCTGAGAGCTTTGAAGGGTACTTTGGGACACTTATAACTGAGCAAGAATGGAACTGATAATTTAAAGATCTATTTTTATTTTAAAGTTTAGATCCCCATTTTTTCCCCTTGGACATTTCTGCTGTATCCAAATTAGATTTTATTCCATGCATACTCTAATTTATGATTGTTTGAACTGTATTTAAATGTTACCTACTTTATTAAACCTCCTTATCATGACCCTGCCTTTTACTTTTATCTTTAAACTTTGGGGCAGTTATCACTTTCTATCTGCTTTAGCAATTTACTGAACATATTTCTTGGCTATGCGCTAGGTCAAAGATAAGATCAATGTCTCATTGTTCTCTTTACTTCTTTCACAGCATCTGGCTCAGGACTTCAGTTTCAATCAGTATTAATTGAATGACGTGCTTTGGGCTTGCTCCTAACGCCTGATATGGATAAACGATAATAAAGGCTAAATGCTTCTTAGTGATGTGAAGGTGGAAAGAGGGGGTAGGTGGGAATGTTCTCCAACACCTAGTGCTCTAGGAGTAGATGATTATGAACTTTCATCCCATCTGTTTGAAGTAAATAAAGAAAAAGAAACCTTGTGTTTTGTTTTAAAACTACAGTAGTCTCCCTCCCCCAGAAGGGAAGGTTTAACTTCCTGCATGGCTTTACTTTCAACCGTGGTGTGAAAATATCAAATGAAAAATTCCAGCAATAAGCAGGTCGTGAGTTTGAATTGTACACGGTTCAGAGTAGTGTGATGAAATTGGGCCCATCCTGCCCTGTCCAGCCCGGGACACGAATAATCTCTTTGTCCAGTGTACCAACAGTGCATATGCTATCGGTCCACTAATCACTTGGTAGCTGTTTTGGTGATCAGAGTGACCGTCGCTGTATTTCAGTGCTTGTGTTCATAGCACCCTCATTTTCCTTAATAATGCCCCCCTTAACAATCATCCTACTCTCTATCTATGAGTCTGTTTATATTTTGCTTGTTCAGTTTGTTCATCAGATTCCACGTCAGTGAAATCCAATGTACTTGCCTTTCTCTGACTGGCTTGTTTCACTTAGCATAATGTTCTCCAGGTCCATCCATACTGTTGCAAAGGGTAAAATTTTCTTCTATTTTATGGCCAAGTAGTATTCCATTCTGTAAATGTACCACAGTTGTTTTATCCACTCATCTACTGATGGGCACTTAACGCTGCTTCCATATCTTGGTGATTGTAAATAATGCTGCAATGAACATAGGGGTGCTTACGTTATTTTGAATTAGTGTTTTGGGTTCCTTCCAATGTATTCGCAGAAGTGGAATTGCTGGGTCAAAAGACTGGTCCATTTTTAATCGTTTGAGGTATCTCCATACTGCTTTCCACAGTGGCTGCACCAGTCTGCATTCCCACCAGCAGTGCAAAAGGCTTCCCCTTTCTCCACATCCTTGCCAGCACTTGTTATTTGTTGCTTTATTGATGATAGCCATTATGACAGTTATGAGATACAATTTCTCTGATGATTAGTGACTTTGAGCATGTTTTCATATTTCTGTTAGCATCTATATGTCCTCTTTGGAGAAGTGTCTGTTTAGGTCCTGTGACCATTTTTTAAATTGGGTTGTTTGTCTTTTTGGTGTTGAGTTTTGTAAGTTCTTTATAAATTCTAGATATTAACTGTTTATCTGATGCATTGGCAAACATGTTCTCCCATTCTGTGGGTTGTCTTTTTGTTTTGTTGATGATTTCCTTTGCTGTGCAAAAGCTTTTTAGTTCAATATAGTCCCGTTTGTTTATTTTTTCTTCTGTTCCCCTTGCTTTGGGAGATATATCTGATAAAATATTGCTACAAGCAATGTCTGAAATTTTTCTATGTTTTCTGCCAGGATTTTTATGGTTTTGGGTCTAATATTTAAGTCTTTAATCCATTTTGAATTTATTTTTATGTGTGGTATAAGAAAGTAATCTAGTTTCAGTTCTCTGCATGTATCTGTCCATTTTCCCCAACACCATTTATTGAATAAACTATCTTTAGCCCATTGTATGTGATTCCTTTCTCTGTCATATATTAACTGGCTATAAAGCTGTGGGTTTATATACTGTCCAAGTCAACCTATAGATTCAATGCAGTTCCTGTCAAGGGTCTAATGGTGTATCTCACAGAATTAGAACAAATATTTAAAAAATTTGTATGGAAACACAGAAGGTCCTGTATAGCAATAGTAATCCTGAGAAAGAAGAACAAAGTTGAAGGAATCATGCTACCTAATATGAAACTATGTTATAAGACCATAGTAATCAAAACAGGATGGTACTGGTGTAAAAACAGACACATAGATCAGTGGAACAGAATGATAAGTTTAAATGGATAAATGCTTTTCAATTTTTCCTTAACCACTGAAACTGACATTTTAATCTAAATAGCAACCTTGACATCAGGGTGGTGTTCCAGAGCTACTCACTCATGTTGTCATAATTTTCCCACCACACCAAGACTTTGGTGAAATGCCCTTGTACCACTGGGCTAAAATGCAAATGGCCAATTCAATACTTACATCCAAGGGTTTGCTCAATAAATTTCAGTGTAATAAATGTGAACAAGAAAATGCATTTTTGCATATCATATGTGTTTTCTACAAGTCACTAGGAAAGAGTATATTAATATTGATATTGATGATGCCTATCGTCTTTTTATGTAATATTTAATTTATTTTCACATAAATGCCCTGAGTGAGTACAACCACTCCAGTTCAAGGATTATATTTTGAAAAAGAAAATACAGAGAATTCAAAGCATCCAACTTTGATGGATTTATTGCAATTGCAGCAGCAAGTATCTTCTTCTAATACCTTCTCACAAACAGAGACTCAACAGGCCCAGTGATGAGACGTTGAGTGCAGGTACCTGTCCGGGTTTAAGTGTATTTGGTATTCAACTCTTTGTACTTTTCTTTACTTGCACCATGCACTGTTCTTTATGGGGCTGCCCCATCCATTTCTCTTTGCCACAGGACTGTGGCTGTAATTTCTGAATCATTCCAAAAGGCCTTCTACTTGAGAACGTGTGCGCTATTCCTCCTGCTAAAACTGCCCCTCTTTGGACATTGTTATTTCTTCTAGCTAAAATAATAGGGAGCGGAGATGTGTTTAGGTGTAAGAATTGAGAAAATGTGTCTCACTTAGCAAAGACCTCATCAGCAGTCCAGTGGAAATCAGTGATTGCTTTTCAGTAAGAACATATTTCTTAGGTGGAGTACTTGACCTATTGAATCTGGAGACATTTTTCACTCCTTGCATTTTTGTTCAGGAAAGCAGCACCATTATTCCTTGCAGTTGTGTGGGGAATAATTGATAGTAAGAGCTCTTCTCTCCTATAATGAATCAACTGGGATGGTTAGGTGCAACATGTCAATAAACTTGTGTGATTCCTTTTGCTGAGGGCACTTCAAGGATTCCCTTTGCCAGTAGAGTAAAGTCCATTTTCTTCCAATGGTCCACAAGGATCTAGATAATTCAACCCTTGCCTTCCTCACCAACATCATCTTTATCATTCTTCTACTGTCCACTCATCCAGCCAGGCTATTTTTGTTTTTGCTGTTGTCTGTCATCTTGAGGCTTTCAGTCACAACATCTACGATTGAAGTTGTCCTCCCAGATGTTTAGAAAGCTGGTTCGTTTCCATTATTTACATTTCAGTTCAAATGTTCGTTCCTTAAATACATCATTAATCACAAAAATAGCCCTCCAAACCATCCCTTTAGTCACTCTGTATCTCCTCATCATGTTTAATTTTCTTCATAGCATTTAACACTATCTGTAGTAATCTGTGGGTATTTTACTAGTTTCTGTCTTCCTTAAACTCCATCATGAGCCCATGATGGAGTAGGGACTAGTCTGTCTGCCATATGCATTTCCCTATCTCCAATGTCTGAAACAGGGTTTGATCCCAGAGTAGGTACCCAGAAAATTTTGTTTAAAAAGAGACAACAGAAAACAACAGAAAAACAGGATCAACTTCTTGTAAATGCTTTTCTTGAGAAGAAAAACAAAGGAATCCACTTAAATAATTCAAGCTACCTTGTGACAATTAGTAAAAAAAGTGGTAGATGTAATATTTTCCATCCTCTGAAACCCTATGTAAGTTTGTTAGTATCCCTGAATCTTTCAAAAACATTTTATACATTGCCTTTAATAATGTGATATGTTTCTGTTGGAAAACTGGTTTAGACCATTGTTGCAAATGTTGACTGATAATCACCTGCAGTGAATGGCTCGTTTGGCCTCCATTCAAGAAGCAGACAATAAAAGGAGCCAATTTAACTTTTAAGATTCTGTTCTTGGAGAAAAGGAGTTGGATGGAGAGCTATTCTCCCAGCTCTCTGTGCCAAGACAGATGGTGAGAGAGGGAAGGAGGCTATGGAGCGCTCAGTGAAGAGAGCTCTCTGACGGAGCATCCAAGCCCTGCCCAGTTCTGCTGGCCAGTTGGATTTTTCTCATATTGGTTCTCAATGGACATTGCCCTTTCTTGGGTCTGCACTGATCAGCTAGTGTCTACTCTTCTTGGAGAGTTGATCTCTCTGTATCTCTATTTAGAAACAAAATAGAAAACAGGTCATCATTGCTCAGTTAATACAGCATTTTAAAATTTGTAGCACTCAGGTTTTCTCAAAGGACTCAGAAAGATGATCCCGATACCAGGTACCATGAACGGTTCTCATAAAAGAAAACAACAAATCAATAGTTGCCCATTTCAATTTGATTGCTGCTCTGCTTGCCTAGCTAAAGAAAATAAGTTAGCACAAAGGCTTAAGCATGGACCTGAGGTTTCCTACTAGCATGTCTTGTATTGTCTACTAGCCAAGGGCAATTCATGATATTTGCAGTATGCTTCGGCTTCTGTGAAACTTGATTCATTTCTTGTGCCACTGTCCAGTTGTATCTCTTCTTTTGTCACCTACACGTGTGCACTCCTCGGGATTCGTCTGTTGGCCCTGCCCTTTCTCTTCTGCGCTCTTCATCTCTGCTCCCCAGCACATCCAAGAGGCAGTCTCCAATCGGAGTGTGTCTCAGACTCAGTCTTCTCCCCCGAGCTCCCCGCTGCACTCCAATCTTCTATGGGTTTTTCCACATTTTGATATTTATCATTTATACTGAAAATCATCTGCCTGTTCGTATCTATTTTTATAATGTCAAGTTCAGTGAACTCGTTTTTATGTGATGTCACATCTCTAAACTTGAGACCATGTATGGATGAGGTGGTCCTGCACCTCTGATTCCCACCCCTGTGACAGGACTGGTGATACCTGGTTTGCAAATTTATTGCTGATCTACCCATTTATTTGTGGCACATCAGGAATTAGCAATGACTCCATAACTGCCAGATCAAATAAAAAGACAACACGATTTCTATGAGTGGGTACATTTGCAGAAATGGTTTCATAACAAAACACCACTCTCATTTTTAATGCAACTTAAACTCATTACTTAATGAAAACAAGAAAGGTTCATTTGAAGTATGAGATCAGACAATTTCAGGTTTCAGTGAGCCTATATTACTCCCACAAATGGAGGCGGATCCATGCCTACACGCATCGGAAAACCGTGTCCTCATTTCCCCAGTGAATTGCTCCAGAAGGTGTTCATTAAGTTCTTCTTTCTTTCCTTCTTCCTCCCCCCCTTTCTTATTTCCTTCCTTGCTACCTTTCTTTACTTTTCTTCTTTCCTTTGTTTATATATCTAAGAAGTTCGCTCAGATCTCTGCTTACATAACTACCCATTTTTAATCATTGATTTCCTTAAGTTGCATATACCTGGTCACTTTGATATGACTGATTTGGGGATTCAGACCCTAAATATTCTAAATCCCAAACAATTTTTTATTTTTTCTTCACTGAAATGTGTCTTTTAAAACATGAACATTCAAGATTTCAACAACATGTTATAAATCTATTTTTCTACTTCCATCTTTGAATGGTCTGTGGATATCAATTAGCAAAATTATAAACAATATTTAATGAATGATTTTTTATAAAAGCCATACATCCATGAATCAATCTTATAAAAATTCTTGAGTAAGTCTGAAATGTCACTTTTTATGCAGTGTTGTATCCATGTTATTTCAATTTTATCTGAAGTCCATTAGCTATTAGTTTATAGAGAATTTCTAGTTTGGAATTATTTCCCTTCCAAAAATTACTGGAATATATAAAAAAAAGAGTATTTATCTTCTTGCTGGATAATATTGATCTGGTTAACTCCCGTGGTCCAATGTTAATTTAATACTTGGCAAAAAATTCTTCGCTAAAGTGCCTCTCTCAGGTTATTAAATTTCACCTGAGGAGTCTGTCACAGAACTTAAAGTGATTAAATAGGTTTTTAATTTTCTGATGTTGTTATCTGATACCTTCTCATGATACAACATGATACAAATCTGATATTTCCACTTTGGTTATCATTAAAATATTAGTTCTATCTGTCACTAAAATATTAGCTCACACCAGCTTATCCGATTTTTAACCTCTGAAGTCAGATAGTGAAATTTAAATTCCTCTCACCAAGTGTCACACGAATGTCAATTATCTATCTTTCTAATAGATCTATTAGATCTTTCTAATTTTACTGTGAAGTGGAACACCATTGTCATTCTTGAGAAGAGAAGAGTCTATTTGCTTTCTTTTACGTTTGTAATGAAAACGCTTTCTCACTCGCTGTGTCTCGTGCATTCCACCAGCAAACACCGACCCACTTGCATTCTCCCACGGGAAGCTTTTCCTCTCCTGCCAGTTTGCAGAACTCTTCTCCACGGCGCCACCTCTCGTAGTTACAGTTGGACGGATTTTGTAAGGAAACAGTCTTCATGGGACCTACTTTATCACTATGTGAGAAGGTCTTGCTACTTCTGAAACATATGGAGCAGCTAAAATTGATATAAAATAGGCAACAAAGATGTCTGATGGAATGCAAGTTTCAGAAATATTTATTCCTGATTATATTGTAACTATATATTCAAAAAATATATCCAGATGGATAAAAGTGAAAGCTTCAGTCATTCCAATTTTCTTCAGTCCATGTTTGAAAAGACCAGTGTATCAGAATCATGTGGGAAGATATATATACGCATATATGTATATAAATATATATATTCACACACACACACACACACACAAATTCAGCTAGTCAAATTTTGAGAAACTTCAAACTTCCTCCAGTCCATGCTGGAGAAACATGGGTACCTTTCCCTTCTGTATTTTGCAATAACAGAGACATCAGAGAAAGCTTTAATATTCTTCCATTAAGTGTGATAGTCACCAAACTAATGATATGGACTCAGTAGTTACCTCTTGTCTGTCTTTACAGCTCGTTAGTTGTCTCTTAACAGAATGATGCTGGAATGATGTCATAAAGTTATTTGCATACGCTTGTTCTGCCTGTCAGAGGAGACTCGTTCAGCTTCATTTACATGGAACAGTCATCCAAGCAGTTGGGAAGCATTAATAGTGCACCCTTGTCTCCCAAAGGTGGCCCTGTATGATGGAAATAAAATGGTAAACAAAATATTTACAATAACCACATTGATATTGATCAAGCTTCTATTTTAGAAAAAGAGATATATAATAAATAGGGAAGCAGGTCAAAGGAAATAAGTAGAACAGTTACCGCTTGCGGTGAGTTCTTTGAAACCAATAATCAGGGAGCTCTAATTTCTACTGGATGGCCGAGGACAGCCTCTCTGCCATCCCACTGAGTAGGCTGAGATCTGATGGATGAGCAGAAGCTGGACAGGCTGCCCCAGGTGTGGGGAACAAGAGGCGCACAGGTGTTGAGGACAGGCAGGTGAGATCTGCCTGAGGGCCCCCGTGACTAGGAAGGGCAGGTACAGAGGAGGGGGCAGAGAGGAGGCCGAGGTGGGGAGTGGGGAGTGGGAGGGCTCCTTGAGCAGAGCCTCCAGGCCCACAGGGAGTGTCCCCTGAAGATTTTGGCCCATTCCACCGGGTTTATGACTGCAAAAGAGCTTCTGGAGCGTTAGGTGTATTGAATGTTCTTTATGTTTACGTACATGAAATGATGAATGCACGGGAGAGACTATTGAAAAAGTAAGAAGAGGGTTTTCATCCAGCAGCAAAGCCCGTTCAATGCATTCTGTCCCCCAAGGACCAAAAATAAGCTTTAAACGTGGGCTGTTTCAGGAGGTTTGGTTTACGAGAGCCCACAAACCACAGCTGAAGCCTTGTTTCATGATCAAGCACAACCCAGACATTTGAGTCTTGGTTATGAAGCCCTCATGGATTATTTAAAGAGCTCACGCTGGTTTGTTTAACCACAAATATGCAATTTTTTTCCTAGTGTTATTCAATTTCAAATTCTTAAACATGCTGTTTAAAGAAAAAATGTAATCAATAGTGTTTGAACACATGCAGGTGAGACAGGTATGCTGCCTTCCTTCCTCCTCGCTTTCATGAAATGCACTTATTGCAGATTTATACCCAATGAAAAAGCTTGAATATGTTAGCAAGTGTCATCAAGCAGAAATGGGTGAAATACAGTTTTAGAAGAAAATCTCTCTTCATTTGGAAATGTAATATCACCACAACGTAATAAATGGAGGATGGGAACCCCTCTGCTCTGCTTTGCTATTTCTCCATTACTTGTGCCTTAACTTGAACTTCAGTGGGATGCCCATGGTCATGATTCTTCTCCCCGGGGTGGGGGACAGTGTTGCAAGTACGCACACACTGTGGTCTAAGTTTGGCTTTCTCAGAGATTAACTCGGGCTGGATGTAACCAACCAGTGTTCACATCCCACTCTGCAGGGCAGCGAGAAGTATGTGGCTGAGAAGGAGTGTTTCAAGATTTTGTCAAGAATCTGTTTCAAAGCCTTATCATTGTAGGTTGGCAGACAAAGAACACTCTCAAGAATTGGGTTCTAAAATCACAATCATGAAGGAAAAGAATTCCTTTTGGAGTTTGGAATTTTAGGCTTGGAAGCTTACTAGAAACTTCTTTTAAGCTCTCAAACCAATATCCTTGCTGAGTAGCTAGACATTATCAGAAATCAGCTTTCAAACACCTTATCTTCTTGATCATATTTGCTTAAAAATACTTTGAAAATATCCACCTGTTATTTCCCCCTATGTTCTCTGCCATTAAGTAATTTAAGAACATACAATTGATTCAAAATATTTTTCATTTTACACCTCAAATATGACTAAATGAAAGATCAGCTATTGCATTTAGAGCCAAATATTTCCCCCGGGGTTCAGGTGCAGTTGTCCCAGGGAAAGTCGGTGCTATAATGACGGCATTAGCATTTAAATGTAACAAGGTAAAGACTGGAGAGACAGCCTGTGATCCAAATGAGGAATCGCCAAGGCGGGTTTGCTGATGAACTAACGCAGCAATAAAAATAAACCCAGGAGATTAGAACAAGAGCACTGTGTTTCCGTGAGATAGACGTTAGAAAATGAAGACGGAGTACAAAGAAGCTGGGGCGTCTGGGTGCTTATGCTACCACGTTTTCTGTTTTCCTTTTCTCTCCCTCTCACCCATTCTTGCCTTCAGTACAGCTCACAAATCCGTGCCATGTGACATTCTCTCAAAATTCGGTGCCACTCTTTAGGTAATGTTCTACTTCTCTATTTCCAAAGTTCCACTTTTGTGAATACAACCGATTTAGGAAATGTTTATCTGCTTTTCCCATTTCCTGAATGCCCACTCATTTATTCAGAAACCATTTTCCTACACAAACTATTCTCCTGCTAGCCAACTCCTAAGAGCTCTTCTGTATGATAACTGTTTCTCAGCAATTATATATAGTTATAACACTTTTTCACACTGCCTTGTGCTTCTCTAGTTGTCTCTGTCTCTTTCCATTCAGAGTCAGTGTGTGAAGAGCAAGGACCATATTAGAGAGTTTAACTGTTGTATCTGTAACATCTACGTGGTGCAGTGCCTGCCCGCCCTATGGAGGGTACAGACCAACGTGTGCTTAACTGAAATCTTCACGAATGAATTGTAGAAAATTCAGAAGATGCAAAATAATGTAAAAGAAAATGAAATGAAGAGTTTGCAGTCTCATCACACAGAAAAACCTCAGTGAAAAATCCTATGTACTTTCTATTTTCCATATGTATATAGACAATGTGGTTCTTTGTCATACTGATATTAACAAATGTGGTGTTTTAGATTTCATAATTAAGTGTTTTTTGGAAGACATGGATAACTCAATGAACCAGTATTTCCCAAGATCACGCACAGGTAAAAGAGCCATTCAAAGTGCAAGGTAGAACATTGTTTTTTTAATGGAACAGTGTGAAAGATTTATTGATATGATTTCAGATTCCATGGCATCTGTATCCATTCATCTATCAGTGGACACGGGTTGCTTCCACATTTTGGCTGTTATAAATATGCTTCAGTAAACACGGGGGTGCATATATCTTTTTAAATTAATGTTTTGTTTTCTTTGGATAAATACCCAGAAGTGGGATTGTTGAGTTGTATGGTAGATCTTGTTTTAGTTTTCTGAGGAACCTGTTTGCTGTGTTGCACCATGGCTGCACCAGTCTGCATTCCCACGGGCAGTGCACGAGGGTTCCCTTTTCTCCCCGCCCTTGTCGACACTTGTTGTTTGTTGTCTTTTTGGTGATAGCCTTTCTGACAAGTGTGGGATATTATCTCATTGTGGTTTTACTTTGCATTTCCCTGATGATTAGTGATTCTGAGCATTGTTGCCCATCTGTATGGCCTCTTTGGAGAAGTGTCTCTTCATGCCCTACTATGAGTTCATATAACTTCATGAGAATAGATTATCATATGTAGGAGACTGTTCTGTGTGGCATGGGCCCAGCTCCTACTTGGAGATTCACAGGACCCACGCCCACGGATAGGTTCTCCCATTGCAGGGAATCAGGCCTGCAATGTGCCTAAGCTGCTTTGAGTCTTGCTCTTGCTAAAAAACTCCCTCACCCTGAATTGAGGACATTTACTGCAAAGTAACTTCCTAAAATCCATGCTAAATCTTCCAAGGATGAGTGTAACTGGTTCAACCACTTTTCCCTTTTCATTTGCAAACATCCCTTTTCTGTGATGTGATTAGTAGCATTGGCTCCTTTGTTTTCTATAAAAGGTAACCACCTAAAGTGAACCTGTGCATAGTAAATGAGGACCATCATGTAATGTGCTGGGAAACCCAATAAAGGCCATGGCAAGGGCCAAGGCTTTTGCTCCCCTTGAGAGAGAAGCCATGCTGTCCCTTTTCCTCCGCTGGACTAGGTAGTTCGTGTGAATGTCTCATTTCATCCATAATGATGTGGACACTGTGGGCCAGAGTTTGCATCAATCATATTAAAGATTATTGGTTGTAAAATGATAAGCTCTGGAGTAGAAGACAAAAGTTTAATGAAAGACTTTTTTTCTAAATCCAGAAGATATTTGGGCATATTTTGGCTGAAAGTAAACTAATGTGGAGCAGGGCAGATCTAAATATAGAGGAGATGATGCGTATTGTTGACCAAAACCCCAAAATGTCCCAGATGACACTGCAGAAAATCAAAGTAAAGCCTGTCACCAATTTGCAAGGACACACCACAATTCAGGAACATGGCAACACAGGTGCCGCTACTCACATTCTTTCTAGATGGTCTGAAGGAAAATAAGTATGCAAATATCTGCTGAATGTGCTTGTCAGAGAGAGTGCTGGGGAACTGAACAGTCCTCTAATTGGTACAGACTATACAATGTGTGCACTTTAGTGTATACAAAAGGTAAACAGCGACTTCCTGTTCCAAAATTGTTAAGAATTTTAAGACAGCAGTAGCAGATTACAAGTGCAAGGCTTTTTTGAGGCCAAGTCCCCATTGTAGCTGCAAGGGATGCATGCCCATGAACCTGCACTACCTCTAACACCTAAAGTGTTTCAGTGCCCTATTTCTAAGGTAGAGAGCACCCTACTCCCTGGAAAAATTCAAGTATTTTTCCTCTAGCAGCATAGTAACATATCTCCTAAAACAATGTATGTTTGGTGTGTCTTCTTGCTTTGGGGGGCTTTCCATATAATTCAAAAATATTGGAGCTTCATTTGTGGAAATGAAGGGATTCGCCGTCTGTAAGGAAAGGGCACCTCTAAATTGGAGAGGATGTGTTTTTAAGTTTGCTCATTAAGTGTTTTCTCAATGTCAGTGCTAAACCTTTGACGCTTGGTTGTTTTGCATGTATTTTTATCAAAAATCAAACTGCACACTGAGCAAAACCAAGCAGAAGGATGAGTTTATTGCAGGGGTTTTGACCTGCAAAGCCAGGAAACTCAAGTCTATGGGAGCAATTAGTTCTGATTCGCTCATAGACCAAATTTGATGGGGGTAAATGTGAAAGTGATTTGGCTTTTTCAGCTAATTGGTTGCCTGGTGATCTTCTTATTTAAACCTGGGTAGCTGGATCAGGGGAACAAGGAAGTTCACACATGGCGTGAACAGACTTGGGGTTTGGTAATTAATTGGCATCCTCTGCTGAGTTTTGGGAGAGCTGTGAATTCTTGCAACTTATATTAGATAAGGCTGGGCTTTGTTTTTCTTTAATGAGCCTGCATTGTCTAACTCTATTTTGTCCTCAACATGAGTGACTTCAGTTTAGTTTGGGGTCTGTATTTTTTCAGTTATTAACCTTGGAAATTGTATCTTCATATATAACTGTTTGGTGGTCTAATATCATTGAATATTTAGAAACATAATTTATGAATGAATAAGTGTAGAGATTTTCAGAAAAGCTCTGCAGTCATAATAGGTGTTTACTAATAAAAAAAGGAAAACAAATATAATTTATAAAAAATGGCATTTTAATCTTTACATTGTTCTTTCAACTTGGGAAAATTACTCTGTGCTTTCTTTTTCTTTTCCTTTAAAAAAGTGTTTGGAACCAAGTCATGCTGCCTTCTGGTGGCCCAGTCACACAGTTTCTTTATTTCTAAAGACAGAAAATCAATTCCATAAAATGATAAATGAAGCAGGATTCTTAATGTTAATCTCATCCCTTTTTGGTATGTAGTGAACCACTTTAATCTGATGGCACGTGTATCATCACTAGGTGAACTTTGTTTAAGAAGGTTATGTGGCATTTTCTTTAGTTCAATAACCGCATTTATACAATCCAAATATTTGCAATCCTATTAAGTCTACTTTCTTCAACTTAATAATACTTGTATGTGAATAACATACAAATTTTTAATACAACAGGTAAATTGGGACAATATCCAGAGGTTCTCTGAAATGACACGTGACATATTGTATAACTATTTCACAATGGAAAAAATTGTTGGGTTTCAGAGAGAAAAATAGCGGTTGTTGTGTTCAACCGCTATTGAGATGTATATCTACATTTAAATTTTATCTCAACTGAATCAATCTGAAAAGTCAGTATAACACTTTCCTAAGGTCTCTGTAAAAGTGAATAATACATTTGTGAAATTGATTTTCTTTCAAAGAAATTAGTGAGTAAAAAAGAAAAAATGTTAAGTATAGATTGTTCTTATAAATATATATATATATATATATATAATATAGGAGGAAAAAATAGGTCACCTGAACCATTTTTTAATTATTTTCCTAATACAGAGGCCTTGTTTAGCATGCAGTAAGGAATGTAAATAAATGACCAATCTATCTAGTTTTGAAGGTTAAAAAAAATAGAAATTCCCGTTAGTATACTTGGAATAGGCCTTTTACATTGTTTTAACAGTTCTGTGAGTGTGATGGAATTTCTAAGGCTAAGTAAAGATAGCTGCAATTTAAATTGGTTTTAAATGTAAAAGAGTTCTAAATTTCTGCCAGTCTTGATCATTTAATACTTTTAAAACAGATCTCCTGATTCCAAGAAGAGCAAAGAATATATAACAACAGCTAAATCAGACTATTGCGAAGTAAGGGGAAAAATGAGCGGGAGTGAGAACTGTGGAATCCCGCACGCTGCGCCTGGTTGTCGCCTGGTACTAGGATGTCGCCGGCAAAACAGGCGGCAGGAACCCGGGTTCCAAGGGGGCTGTCATTCACAGACATTGCAAATGTCATGGCACCCCAGGGCTTTTTCCAAGTCTGTGCACTCAGCATTGGAGTTAGGGTAATGGTTGCATTTTGTCATGTGAAGCTAGCAGTCGTGGCTTCTGGCTGAGTTGAGAATTAATTTGTGCGACCTAGTCCAGGTCTGGAGTCACTTGGTATGCTCTATCCTCATTTTCACCCAGAAGCATAAAATCAAGGAGGCACAGTGTGGAAAGTGGTGGGAAGGCTGAAGATAGCTCTTGAAAGAATCACCGCAAACTGGACAGCTGACTGCTGCCTGGCCTTGAATTTCAAGCTCTCTGGGTGCCGGAGGACTGTTAACACTTTGTAATTTGGGCCACGAGAGGCACTGTTTGTTTGTTTGTTTGTTTGTCTGCTCTGAGGAACCACTGTCCTCGGTGAGTTGAAGACAGCTGTTGTCTCTAACAGATAAACAGCGGTGACTGTGTTGTCTCCCAGGGTTACCGTCTCTGGTCCCAAATTGCTCGCTCAGCCATCTCTGTCCCTTCCCGCCGGGCCTCTGACTCCTCAGACTTGCTCTGTATCCCTGAGGTCATGAAACCTGCAAGACAAGAATCGAAACATCTTATTTTCTTCCACAAGAAGCACCTGGGATTCATGCTCCCTGGCAGAGTATGAGGCCTTGATAACCCTGGCTTCTCCCTGTGTAAGTTCCGAGTACATGAGCAGCATTGGAATGGATATGAGGCTTCTATTGATTTTTTTTTTACCAAGTATAAAGTAAAATTAATGGATTTTCTATCGAGGAAAATAGTTTTTAGAGTATCATATGTTCCCAACACAAGATCAAAATAATTCAGGAATGTTTCACGAAGTATAGCCCTGGGTGCCAGAGTGGAAACAAGATTAGTCATTAAGACATCACAGTGGAGGGGTAGAAAAAAAACAAAATGTCTAAACACAACTGTTTAAAGGGAGAATACGGGCAACATTGAATGATATTTTTTTCTACATTCTGATAGTCCTTCACTGGACTTATTTTCACTGCAGTCTTTCTAGGAATCATATCTAATGGAATCTTTTTTTTCTTATTTATCTTTTTCTTTTTCTTGCTGCCTTGGAGTAATTGACCGAGCGGACCCTCTTTATCTTGGAATTCTTTGCTCTCCTCCTCACAGGCCCTCAGTTTCCTTTGGTTCCCTCCTTCTTCTCTGGCTCCCCCTCCTGTTGCTCTTCAGGCGATTTACTTCTGTCCACCCGCATCTCAAAGGGTGCTGTCTCCGAGGATGAAGCCCAGGCTTCCTTCCCTCCTATTTAATGCTTCACTCAGACACTTATGTTCACGTCCCTTCTTTCGTTGTCTAGTTTGTAATGCCGAGCCCAGATGCATATTTCTGTCCAGCGTTTTTCGCGCACTCTATCTAGAATGACACGTAAAACTACCTTCTAGACATCCCGTGTTCTCTTTCCACTCCATTTTCACACTGGAAATTCCTGGCTTCCTCTCCTTCACTGAGACGCTTCCCCAACGCTTCTCCTCCCGTCCTGCAGCACAGCCGTGACGCTCTAGGCCGCAGTCGACTCTGTCATCACTCTTAGGCGTTTGCAGTATGTCACTTGTGCACTTTGATTAAACGTCTTCTCTGGTCCCGTGTTCACCTCCTCCATCCGTGTTGCCTCTGGCTGACCCCAGGCCCTCCTCACGACTCCTGTGAAGGGTGATCTTTCTAAAATGGTATTTTGAAACCCTTCCTTATGTCTCCTATCTCAGTGGCTACCACAGTTTATAAAGTATGATTCCAATTTCTTACCATGGCACACATATATATAGTAACAACCTGGCACAAAAATGGTCATATAATATGCTTATGTAAAATCAAATTCTGCTCTCTCATGCTGGCTTACAAGGTCCCTTTCTCGGGCTGTATGGGCAGCAGATTTGTCAGACGTGCCTCTGCTAGACCACTCATCCCATTGTTTTCCTCTGGCTTGCCCCCATGCTGGCAAGCCACCTGGGACAAAACACACCATTTGGTTCCAATACTCAGTACACAGTCTGCATGCAGTAAAAGCATAGTAAATAAAGGACTTGATGCAGTTTGTTACTAAACACATAGTAAGTTTGTTATTAAATATATAGAGGGGTGTTTGGAAATGTTATCCAATATATGTTAAGTTTGTTTTAACAATGGGCTTTCAAGGATAGATGAAATGTTTTAAATAACAATAGGGAGAAAGAAGTTTTTTCCAGAGAAAGCAGTGCAGACAACGGCACAGCATATTTTGAGGTCTAGTGAGTTATTTGATGGGAGAATATAAGGGAGAATTTAGGGAAGATTGTAACAAAAACCATATCACAGAGGGCCTTACATGTGTCATGTTTTTTGTGATTAAAGGAAAAAAGTTTAGCACAGACAGTGTTATGGAAAGGTGTTTGTTTTAATCTGCCTTTGGACGCATTAGGGAATAGTTAAAATATGCCCACATCATTAGGAATGCACAGTCCAGGAGTGGTTATTTGACATTTGAAAGATCTGATGGGGATCCCACCCTTCAAAGAGACAAGTAGTCCCATTATGTTATCATGATCAGTGCTACTCATTTCTTTGTTGAGTGGCATAAAGAAAGCGAAAAACATTTTTTTCATTGTAAAATATGTCTTGTTAGAGATACATGGTTGCGCTAGATTAAACGTATGGCACCTCCACCCCTGCACAGACAAGGCGAGAAAATTTAGGGAACTCAGCGGCCCATGATCCATTGAGCACACTCTTGGCTTAGGGCTCCGGTCTGCCTGCCTGTTCCGTCACCTGATCCAACAGGAAAGGTGGCCAGACTCCACCACTGTGTTACTGTTCCACTTGCCTCCACTGAATCTCAAATGGAAGGTCATAGTTTGAGGACCAAAACAGAAGAAATACCTGAGATATTATTGGTCAAATAACAAAAGATTACATGATATTGTGTGTGCCAGGTTGCTGGTACATATGTGGGGGGTCAGAATCATGTCTGAGACTTGATTTCATACCATCTGGTTGCAGTGATGGGGGAGGGTACCTGTGGTTCTCAACTATATCTATTAGGACTGATCATCTCACTTTTCCCAAATTAGTAAATGGCAAAGTCAAAGTGGTTTCGGTCAGCCCATGGCACAGGTTAGAAAATTTGTGTTTAATTTGTTAGAAGAAGGGGAACCACTGCAGTGTTCAAGCTGGTCAATGATGTTGTTGATCAGTATGGGATACTTTCGGGTTGATATAAATGATTGCCATGTGATAGGCAATGAATTTCAACTCTTGCTAAACTTGGTGAACTTTTTCTGTATGTAAAGGTAAATCTAGACTCTATAAATTGGTGTTGCTGGGTTCTTCCAAATTGCTGCTACCACTACTATTATAATAGTAATTGTCATAGTAAACGAATCTCAGAACAAGTATCTTAAATGTCACCATTGGTTCCTTACCACTTAGATGCATTTATCACAGCAGCACTCACACTGTGCAGCTCAGTGCTGAGTAGTGTTGTTTGTTTGTTTGGGGTTTTAACATGTGGTTTATTTTAAGGCATTGTTATTCAAACTGTTGTGATGATAAACCTTTTAGATGTTCTTATATTATCCCTCATTCAGCTCTGTATTTATTATTGGCATTTGTGCTGTATACTTCATTGCTGAGTAAGGGCACCGGATATATCAAACTTGGTAGTTTTTTTTTTCCCCTGATCCTTCCTTGGAAGATATTCCCAAAAGCTCCAGCCCCTGAGATGTTTTGCAGAAGCTCATCTGAGATCAGTTCTCTCATTTTGCTACTTTCCTATGGCAGAGCAGGAGGCTTGGGCAGCCAAATAAATGGAAAATAATGGTGAATGAGAATAGCTCTTCCAACCGCATTTCTTCCCTTCCGTGATTTCGTTAAATTTGATTAATGCTAAATTTCTCTTTTGTGGAGTAATTAACATAAAGGCATGCATATACCTTTGAAATGATTAAAATTCAATTAAAGTTAAAACACACACTTTCTTAAAGCGACAACAAAATTTAAAGCTTGTTTTACTACTTTTTATTAAGCTTCAGATGCAGGAGGCATAGTTACGCCTTTAATGATACCAGGCTATGTTATATATTTGTCCTAAATGTATCAACCCATTGGGAAGAAAAAGTATCTAAAACAGATGTTAATTTTTCAGTCTCTGACAAGCTGTCTACCAAATGGCTTTTCTGTGACAATAAATAGGTTTTGCTTGACATGTTGATTTACATACTATTTAGTATGCCTTGCATTGAAAGGAGACAAATAATAACTTGACTAAATTCCAGATTACTTTGCTCTGTGCAGATAAGAAGATAAATTCAAGACCCCTAATATAAAATGACACTAATATCTCACCAGTGAATGAGAATCAAACATTCCCCATGCCTCATTTTCCTCCTGTTATTTATTTAAGGGGAATACTCTTCCTGTTTTCTCCTTTTGAAGTGAATAAAGTAATTACATAAATAGAGAACAGAAAATGTGATAAAATTCTGAAATTAACCACACAGTAGATTTTTCCTCTTCCACAGATTTATAAATAATAAATTTATCAGAATATAACCATGAAACATATTTTTCCCTTTCTTTTATCTTTATTTTGGAAGAGTTATTCTAGGTTTGTGATCTTTTATAATTCATCACCCTTCTGTGGTTAAAAACCAGCATAAGTATCTTAAAGTGTATATTATTCCATTATTTTATGTTTACCATAAAGTTGTGTTCTTAGATACAAGATTGGCTTTATACTTCAAACCAAAATGATTGAAGCAGATATTTAAGTTTACTGTTCTCAGAGGCTTATGGAAAATTCTCCCTAAATATGCACTTCAGCATATTGGTGGGTTTCAAGTATAAACTCATGAAACCTTCAGCAAAATCTATGCCATAAACATACCCACCTTAAATTTCCACCCACCCTATTTGTTTGTTTGTTTGTTTGTTTGTTATGTGGTAAGAACACAACATGAGATCTATTATCTCAGCAAAATTTTAAGTTTACAATGTAACAGTGTTTTCTAGAGGCACTGCACTCTACAGAAGATCTTATACACCTGCAACTTTGCACCTTGTAACTCAAACCTCTTCATGTTCCCCTTCTCCCAGTCCCTGGCAACCACTCTTCCATTCTCTGCTTCTGTGAGTTTGACTATTTTACATTCCTCATATAAGTGGTATCATTGCAATATTTGTACTTCTATGCTTGTCTTATTTAACTTGGCATCATGTCTTCCAAGGTCAACCATGTTGTCCTAGAAGGCAGAATTACCCTTTTTTTAAGGCTGAATAATATTCTGTTCCAGTGCATGTTCCATTCACACACACACACACACACACACACACACACACGCATCACTCATCTATCAGTGGACATTTGGGTTGTTTTCGTATCATGCCTGTTGTGATTACTACTGCAATGGATACGGGAGTGTAGGTGCCATTTCAAATCTGAATTCATTTCCTTTGGATATACACCCGGAAGTGGAATTGCTAGAACATATATATGGTAGTTTTATTTTTAATTTTTTTGAGAAACCTCTATATTGTTTTCCATAGTAACTGTACTACTTAGTATTCCTATCAGTAGTACACGAGGTTTCCCTTTTCTCCACATCATTGCCAACGCTTACTACCTTTTAGAAAAATTGGTATCCTCTCTGGTGTTTGGTGATGTCTGATTGTGGTTTTGATTTTGATATCCCTGGAGATTAGTGATGTTGAGCACCTGTTTGTATATCTGTTGGCCATTTGTATGCATTCTTAGAAGAAATGCCTATTCAATCCCTCCATTCATTTTTATATGTTTATTTGTTTGCTTGTTTTTGCTATTGTGTTGCAAGAGTTCCTTATATATTTTGGAAATTAACCCTTCATATATATATATATAAAATATGTAATGTATTACATATGTATTATATAATATGTAATATATACATATTACATATTATATCACACAGTATATTACAAATTATATAATATATGTATATATAATATGTATTATATATACATATATTATATAATTTGCATATAGTTTTTCCCATTACATAAGTCCCCATTCAATCTGTTGATTGGTTATTTTGCTGTGCTTTTTAATTTGATGGATTCATACCTATTGCATGTCAAAAAGTTTTTTCTTTGTTTTCTTCTTGGAGTTTTATGGTTTCAGGCATAATTTGTCTTTAATTCATTTAAATCCAATTCACTCTTTGACTTATAGATATCCAGCTTTCACGACATCATTTATTGAAGACACTATTATTTCCCCAATGTTTTTGCCACCTTGTGGAAGATGAATTGACTGTATAAGTGTGGTGTAAATTCTGGGCTCTGTGTTCTGTTCCACTGGTCTATGTTTGTTTTTATGCCAGTACCGTACGGGCATGGGCAAAAGTAGGTTTACAGTCATGAGTATGTGAAACACAGAGTTTATTCTTGTATTGTCATTTATTAACTATTGTATTATTTTCCATATTATCAACTGTAAACCTACTTTGCCAACTCCTGTATTTTGATTACTGTAGCTTGTAAAATATATTACTGGATATTTTACTATTCTAATACTGTGCAAAATGGGATTGTTTCATAATTTCCTTTTCAGATCGCTCATTGTTAGTGTATATAAATGCAATTTATTTTGTGTGTTAATTTTTACCTTGAACTTTGCTGGATTTTTAAAAACTTTTCCAGTTTTAATAGCTCTAAGTTATTTGTGTGGAATCTTTAGGATTTTTGATAAATAATGTTTTTTAAAGCATGTAATATGCAAACAGAGCTGATTTTACTCCTCTTTTGACTGGGGTGCATTTTATTTATTTTTCTTTTTTATTTTGCTAAATTGTTCTGGCTAGGAATTTTGGTACCATTTCGAGAAGAAGTGGTGAAAGTGGGCATCCTTAAATTTTTCCAGATTATACAGGAGAAGGTTTCATTTTTTCTGTTTTTTTTTTTTTTTTTTTACCATTGACTATAATATTAGCTGTGGACTTCTCATATAGGGCCTTTATTACATTGGGTACATTCTCCCTGTATCCCTTTTGTTGAGAGTTTTTTCATAAATGGATGTATTTTGTCACATATTGCTTCTGCCTCTATTGAGATGATCAGGTGATTTTTATCCTTCATTTTATTAATGTGGTGTATCATATATTAATGTATTATTAAATTTGGTTTGCTAATATTATGGAATATTTTTATATCTATGTTCATCAGTGATGTGGGCCTGCCATTTTCTTTTGTCGTAGTGTTCTTACCTGGCTCTAGTATCAGAGTAACAGTGTAATGGCAATAGAACCCGTCACATATAAATATTAAATTAAAAGTAAGTATATTTGTTATTACCATTACCGTTGTCATTTCTATGGATAATACCTGGTTAATCTCTTTTTGTGGACAGTCACAAACACATGGACAAGGGAAAATATTCATCTTGAATCCACATACACCACAAATCAAAGCCTCAATGGAATACTCTGTGTGTGTATTTAGGTACCTAGTAAAATTGTCTATTTAAAAAAAACCTGGTGAAATCCTAAAAAATTCTACATAAATAAACTCCCTGGGTAATTTGTTATTATTGGAAAGCACTATCATGGGAAGCTCATGCATTTTAATGGTACAATTGCAGGCTGATGGATAAGGTGCACTTAATCTCTTATATTTCAACACCATTTCACAGCTGCCAGTTGGCCTTTGCTGTGTAGTCACTGCTGCAAAATGCCCTTCACCAGAATTAATATGATTATGATAATAGCATTCTTAAAGGCTCAATACCACCTTTATGCCACTGAGCTAAACGAGATACTGAATTACAGGACTTTATGCAAATACCATCAAAGATGCTTCCTTAACTCTCTGCATACTGATTCCTGAATTTGTTTGGCAAGGCATAATGGTGGCTGAGTACATTAATTATCTGGGAAAATTTCTTACTTCAGTACCTTGTCACAGCACATCTTAACATTACTGAATGCATAAGTTAACGCCAAATGATATATCAACAAAGATGCCTTTTAAGAGGAGAAAGATACATTTCTAAATTTTTACAATATAATATCTATATTACCAGTTTACGGACTGAGATATAATATTGTTATCACAATGATATATGCATTTTCTTTAAACTCCGTCTCTAATGGAGTTTTGAGGGGTCCTGCGTGAAGGGAACAGAAAAGATTTTTATCTATGTGGAGTCATGAGACTTTTGATGATCACCTTTTCTTCCATACCACTGTTTTTAGATGTATGTTAAGTGTTTATTGAAGATTTTCTCACCATGTAAATAGTGATATATACACATTCTGAGATATATATACATATATACATGTATGTATATACACACACATGTGTATACACACACATGTATGTGTGTACACACACACACACACATTTTGGAGGGGAGAGAGAGACCCCCAAAATGGTGGGGGAGATTCATGGAGAGGAGAATATGAGTGAGAATCTAACAATCATTAACAGAACTCTGAGGACCCAAATTGTCCCACTGTGTTAAAACATAGAATGACTTAAATGATTGTAAATGGTCATGGATCTAGCCGTGTTTGGGCCTGGAGAGCTTGGTGGAAAAACCCTGTGCTAGTCACTTGATAAATGGCAGACATTCAAGATGGCAACCAATATATTTTTGAACAATGAGAAAATGTAAATGAGCATATTTATGAACAACAATACTGACAAAATGCTGTTGTCAGAAGCTATACCTTTCTTTATTGTGAATAAACTGTAGAAACCAAGAGGCTCAATGTATGGCCCAGGTTTGAGTTTGTACACACCTTGATGACTCACAGGTGCTGAAAGTTAGCCCTTCTGCCGAAGTACTCTTTTACTGAGAGGTACCTGAAAGAGGCTCGTGTTTATCAAAATGCATTTATTGATCAGGTATGGGGGAAAGTTCAGACAACTGCAACTGAACAACAATAAAATAATTTTAAAAAACATTTATTGATTAATTGAAGGATTCATTAATTTTACCATTTATGTAGTTATAGACTCATTTAATAAATAAATGGAGTAAGGTGTTAAGATACAGTGCAGCCATCAAGGATTGATTAAATGAGTCAATCCATTCTTTTGTTTAGAGTGCATATCACATACCACACGCCAGGCACTAGGACTGTGATTGAGAAGTTGCATTCCCTTCCCCTCAAGCAGGTCTCAGTCTAGGAGAGGACTGGAACATCAGCATTTATTGAACAGCTGAGGGGAGAGCTACAGATAATGTTTTTTTATAGCACAGTGGAGGCCCAGTGGAAGAAAGGACCTACATTTTTGTGTGGCTTAGAAGAGACTTTAACAAGATCCAAGATAGTGGAGGAGTAAAAGGAAGCTACACGAACCTCCTCCCAGGACCAATCTGGAATTACAACTAAATTGTAGAGAAATCACCCAGAATAACCAACTGAAACTAGCTGGAGAGAAGCCTGAAAACCAGGGACAGAGAGAAGAAAGCACTTCACCACAACAAGACTGGCAGGCAGTGCAGAGGAGGTGCACCAGGCCTGGCTGGCTCCCGCAGGTAGCAGCTGAAGTTTTGGAGGGATACCTGAGAAAGAAGAACAAAGTTGGAGGAACCATGCTGCATAATATCAAACTATACTACAAGGCCATAGTAATCAAAACAGCCTGGTACTGGCATAACAAGAGCCACATAGATGAATGGAACAGAATAGAAAGCTCAAAATAAACCCACTCCTTTTATAGTCAATTAATATTTGACAGAGGAAACAAGCATATACAATGGGCTAAAGATAATTTATTCAGTAAATGGTGTTGGGAATATTGGATAGGTACATGCAGAAAAATGACCCTTCTTACACCACAGAAAAGAATAAACTCAAAATGATCAAAGACTTAAATGTTAGAGCCCAAACCATAAAAATCCTAGAAGAAAACAGGCAGCAAAACCTCAGACACTGCTTGTAGCAATATTTTATTGGATATATCTCCTCAGACAAGGGAAACAAAAGAAAAAGTAAACAAATGGGACTACATCAAACTAAAAACTTTGCATAGCAAAGGAAAACATCAACAAAATAAAAAGACAGCCCATAGAATGGGAGAACATATTCACTGACATATGACAAGAGGTGAATATCCAAAATTTAAAAAAGAACTTAGAAAACTCAACATCAAAAAAAGCAAACAACTGGATTACAAAATGGTCAAAGGACCTGAATAGACACTGCTCCAAAGAGGACATACAGAGGGCCAATAGACATATGAAAATATGCTCAGCATCACTAATCATCAGAGAAATGTAAATTAAAACCATAATGAGATATCATCTCACACCTGTCAGAATGGCTGTCATCAATAAATCAACAAACAAGTGCTGGTGAGGATGTGGAGAGAGGGGAACACTTTTGCACTGTTGGTGGGAATGCAGACTGGTACAGCCACTGTGTAAAACAGTATGGAAATATCTCCAAAAAATTAAAATGGATCTGCCTTTTGACCCAGCAATTCCACTTCTGGGAATATATCTAAAGGAACCTAAAACACTACAATTTGAATGAACATAAGCACCCCTCTGTTCATTGCACCATTATTTACAATCACCAAAATATGGAAGCAGCCCAAGTGTCCATCAATAGATAAGTGAATAAAACAACTATGGGACATTTACATATTGGAAATACAATAAAGATAAAATAAAAAAAATTAAAAGATGCAAAACTGGTGTATTTAGGGCTGAAAGAAGAGTCTGGCAGAGGCACAGAGACAGTAAGAGAATGTTGCAACTGAACAACCAGTAAAAAGAAGACTTCAGACGACAACAACATGTAAAAGGCATCAAATCGCCAAATGAATACATTTACATTATAATGAAATTTTTAATGAAGTTATTTTGGTTAAAATTAAAACTTAATATAGTTGCCTGCCATTTTACTACTTAAAAGAATGTGAAGGCTTTTTTTTGAAATATCACAATTCCCACAGAAGACTGTTATTTAAGGAAAAACACGCTCTTCAAATAATTTTAGTGCTTTTCAGCACTTCTCTCCTCTCCTAAATTCAGATTCTTCCAAAGCAGAAATGCACATAGCTGATGAGTGATGACTCTCTTATTTTTCACAACAAATTTTCCCCACTGCCTATCAGAGTCGGACAGACGATTATTTGAAAGTTTTTAATGAACGGCTAAGAACATAGACAAATGGAAGCCTATTGATATTATCATGAATGTAATGTGTCATATTAGCTCAGTTACACTCAACTATACTCTCACCCTTCTGACGAGAGAGCTGACCACCTGAATTAAGAAAACAGCATCACTCACCATACAGCAAGGTTGGGGAAACAAGCAACAGGGACTCTTGTCATCTCCAGTCCCCAGAATGACCTGGGTCTACGGCCTCAGCATGTCAGATGTCACCTGAACCAGAGGTCTAGGGAGGAAAAATAGTGAAAACAACTCGCACCACGTATTTCATGGAGATGAAGGTAGATTTAATGAAACCATGTTAGTAAAACATTTTAAGCTCCTTTGTAAGAAGACATTTTATAAGTAGAGGTTATTAAAGATTTCAAAGGCTTGGGAAGTTTTGCTGCTTGAGAAAGACGCCCTGTTTGAATTATGCTAGTCTGCACTGCAGTACAGCCTTGGCTTTAGAACAACACAGCACAGGTCCTTGAACTTATAACTTTCTATTATCTCTGAATATTGGGGATGGATTTGTCTCGACCAGCGGCTCTGTACTTGGAGTTCCAAAGGGAGAACTTGATATTGAACGGCTTTTGAATTCCATGGCTGTGGCGGGGGCGGTGGCGCTGTGTTGAGAGATGTATTATTTATTACTGCTAGTACAAAAGAAAATCACAATAAAAAAAAAGGCAAATGCTGAACCAGAGAATATAACCTTTTGTTCGGGTCGGTGGTTGCCTGAATCCCAGCACACACATTCTTATTATAATAACTCAGCAGTCCCTCGTCCCTTGCTCTCTTAAGTAATAAAAGGCCAGCGAAATCATTACAGGTTCAGCCAAAGAGCAAAGCTTTCCAGGATGACAGTCCGCCGTTCATGTCACATAACTGCCAGGAGTTTTGTCGGAGCCCTGCATCGTAGGGCAGTGTCGTAAATTTCTCAGAACTAGATTCTGCCAATCTGTTTGAAAAAGTGAAACTTTGGGTCCAAGTTCGTGTAAATGTATCCAGAGGGGGTAACATGTCACCTTTTCTCTGGCAAAATATACGAATGTGGGTAGTGCTGCTAGTGGGAGAAGAAAAGGTTTTGTTGTAAGAAAATGTCTCATTTCCCAGACTGCCACATGCTGTACTATTATTAGGCATTCTCGGCCAGTCTTCCTGCTTGAATCACATCAGCAACACAAGGACAGGATAGGAGCTGCCCCCATTTCTCCTCTGCCTTTAAGTTCGTCAAGATTTGACATGCGCCCTCTTTTTATTTCACACTTCTGTACCACTGGGCTCATGTCTTTGTTTTTTCCTTGTTGGTGTTTCTTCCACTCTGTCTCCTCCCATCTTCTTGCTGACTTACAGCGTCCATATGGCTGCCGTCACCTTGACTGAACACAGCCTTGCCCTTCCTGTCGCAGCAGAACTTCACTCGGTCTCACTCCACTGTGACTGGTCCCCAGCCATGTCCTCTCTCCAAGTCCCCAGTCTTATTATCTGAGCCTATCTTCCTTGATTGTCCGAAACAATTAGAACAAAAGCTCTGTAGCCTTTTTTGCTAAATCCAGTATCTGTGCCCACTCAGTACCTGTTTTAATTTACTTTTATTTTCCCCTCATTATGCCTGACAATTTCCTGGTCTTTTTATGCCTAATATTAAAAATTGAATATTGTAGCAAATGCATTGTAGCAACTCTGGATTCTGAATTGTTCTTCCAAAGGTTGTTGGTTTTGTTTTGTTTTGCCTTGCTTTAATAATCAATTAACTTGCCTAGACTCAAACTGCAAATTAGTGTGCACCAGTCATTTCTCTTATCGGGCTTTTTCTTTGCACTTAAAAAAAAACTCTTATCTTCCTGAGGTCTTCCACTCCGCTGGACTGTTTAGTGATGATGCAATTACTGATGCAGAAATTATGCTGAGATGCCCCAAGCCAGAAAAGCGTCCCCTCTTCGCCCCCTGAGCATGGCGCAGAATGAAGAATGCATTCGCGATGCAGCATGCTCGCAGGTCCTTCCTGGGTTTGGACTCCCACTGTGCTCTCCAGCATCTCCTGCACACACGCGGCGTTCGGATGCACTTCAGTGATGTGTGTGCTGTCTCCCTCTTCTCTGTTTCTACTCGAGTGATCCCATCTCAACCACATCATCTGTTAAATGCTTAGCTGCTTTGTTGGTGACCGCAAACCCAGCTCACCCCCTCCAGCTGGTAAATCTGTGAGTTTACATCACCTTCATTGCGGAGAATGGGAGTATCTCTCGATAAACCCCCTACAACTGCCCTTTTTGTAACGCAGCATCAGTTTTTTACGACAAAACACTGCTAAAGTTGTCGGTGTCATTTGGTAATTCCCCAATTCCCTGAAGTGATTTATTTTACTATTTTTGTCTAAATTAATAATTTAGATTCTACAGATTTGAATTGCCTACATGCTTTATGCTGCACTTACAAAAAGTAGAACTTTGACTACCATTTTAAAATAAAAATATCTTCAGTTTTATTGAAATCTGTCTCTAAGGTATAGAAATGAATTTCCTTACCATTCCAAAATTCCTTTATGTCTAAAACTAACTTCCCTAATTTGTTATGACTGGCAAAAATAGGAACCTGGATGCATTTTATTTATTTTTATTTTTATTTTTATTTATTTATTTATTTTAAAAAACTGAACACAGATGTCCCACTGTGCATTTCTTTTTTTTTTTTAAGATTTTATTTATTTATTTTTAGAGAGGGAAGGGAGAGAGAGAGAGAAAGAGAGAGAGGGAAACATCAATGTGTGGTTGCTGGGGGTCATGGCCTGCAACCCAGGAATGTACCCTGGCTGGGAATCAAACCTGGGACACTTTAGTTCCCAGCCCGCGCTCAATCCACTGAGCTACCCAGCCAGGGTGCATTTTAAATATTAAAGTATAAACAAGATAGTATTAATTTTTCTAAATTTCATATTTTGTGTTTTACTCTTCTACCTCAAGTGTGCTCACTGGGCTCACTTTTCTCCAACGAGCTATGTTCATGGCCGCACGGACGAATACATTTACTGAGCACCACAACAATGACCGCTTCTGGGGGGGTCCTCCTTTTTCCTTCTTCTGGACCGCTGCATCTCATGCGTGTTTCAAACACATTTGCCTCTGCTTGGTCAAAATGAGCCCTTTGTCAAATGAGCCCCTTGGAACAAAGGGCATGAAACATTTATATTTCTAAATTGTAACATAGTACCAAACAGAAATGATATTAAGTGCATCATTCTACAATATCACTGTTCACATCATGGAGTAATAATGGACTTTATTTTTAGTTATTTTACTCAAGTTGCTAATGCTCTACCTTTTTCAGCACAAAGAGATTCCAAATAGTCGGTCCTAGTTCTGGGACAGTGTGGTAAGAGACTCCAGGACGTGCATTCCAATTTTGGGTTCAGAAAACATGGTCAGCTAATTATTGCTGAGTTTTGAAAAATTTTAACATTATATGCTATTGAATATTTTACAAGCTTAGAAACTAGTAGCATAACAGTGAAGCTACTTTCTCTTTTATTATTTTTTGTGTCTCGTGTTACTTATACCTAAATGAAGGATTTTGTACCTGATTAAACTGAGGCAATATGTTGCCTTGTCTGAGTAGAACTCTCAGGAACATGGTCATATGCATTTTCAGAAGAAGAAATACGATAATGGTTATCAGCATCATATGTAATATTTCTGACACAAATCAGTTGATGTTTGCATCTCTCAACTTGCCCCCGACTTGTTATTGCATGTTCCTTTTGTATCTTTTTGCTTTGGAAAACAAAAAAAAAGGAAGCCTTAGAGAGGCAGTAGTAAATTACTTTTGTAAAAATGGCCTTTGGGCATTAACTTTTTCCTTGTATTATGAAAGCCAGGCACTGATGCACAGGAAAATTCCTGTGTATTTCCTCCTGCAATATGAAAGCAATCTATGAAGTCTTAGTCGTCCTCTTCTGGCTAAATTCTCTGCAAACATTTCCCTTTTAGATCAATTGCAGTGACTTCTCTTAAAAGGATTCCGCATAAACAACAGTAAATCACGCAGTTACTTTTCCAATATTGCAAATCTGCATAGCAATAGCAGTAAACAGTATATTGAAAGCAGTTCTCTGAAGCTCCGGAGAGTAAAATCAATTCTGAAGACATGCAGTAGTGAGCTGCCCTGCAGAGCTGAAAGTGGGAAGGCCACTTTTGCTTGAGTACAATATTTGACAGTTTTTTAAGATTTATTTATTTTAATTTTTAACACTTTTATTGTAGTTTTTCCGTTACCCTTTATCCCCCTTGACTCCCCCCTCCGTCGCCACCCTGTCTGGCGTCCATGCACGGGAGTCCCTTTTCCTTTTTGCTCCATCCCTCCACCAGGGGGGATGGAGCAAAAAGGAACCTGCTGCCCCCCTGCCCATAGCTGTCATCTGCTCTCCACCTATGAGTCTGTCTCTATTGTGTTTGTCTTTCTCCGACCGGCTTATTTCACTTAGCGTAATGTTCTCTAGCTCCATTCATGCTGTTGCAAAGGGTAAAATTTTCTTCTTTGTTTTATTGGAACGTGGCTAAGAATTTCCTTTCAAAATATTAACAGAAATACCATTAAACATGTTTTGCATCAAAATGCGGCAGAGACAAATCAATGCAAATACATCTCGTCTCAACCTAGTTAGATGAGAAACCCTTCTTGTAGACATAAGCAAAATGACAAAATTTACATGTATGTCTCTTACCTCATACAGGTTTCTTTTATAGCAATGATATTCGATGCCTATTGTTTTTTAATATTTGACATTAATAAATTACTAGAAAGGGGAAACTTTTGGTGTCTTATCCATTAAGGCCACTTCATTAGTTCAGTCCACTCTTGGCCACTGCCATTGTTCAGTGTCACACTCATGTTTTTCTTCTTATTTTGTCTGAACTAAAAAAGAAAAAAAAATTACACATATGGGGACTGGGCCTGGCTGAGGTGGGCAAAGGGGGGCGGGGATGGTGACATCTCTAACAGCGTCAACAATAAAATAAAGTTAAACATATACACATGTTGACATTTTTTTCAATGAGAATTCCCTTAGCTGGTTCCAAACAGAACACTTTGATTTTTAAACCTTGTTTGTCCATCTTCAGAAAGAGGGGACGGGAGGGAGAGAGGAGGAGGGAGGGAAACATTGATTGGTTGCTTCCCTGACCAGGACGGAACATGCACCCCAGGCCTGTGCCCTGCTCAGGAATTGAACTGGTAACCTTTTGCTTTGCAGGACGATGCCCAACCAACGGAGCCACACCGATCAGGATGAGAACACTTCAACTCTTAAGAAAAGTTGCACGTTTACCATTCTACTAAAATAAAAACAATGAATATTAAAGCAGATACCCCTGTGGAGTGCCAAACCCTTTTTAAGTCAGATAAAATCGAAAGAAATTCTAAAGCAGAATAAATTCATAAGGAAGGATTTATAATATTATTAACATCATTAAGTAAGTTTAAGTCAGCTTTCGAAATGTAATTCTCAGTTTATTGCAAGGAGTTGTTAATAATGTAAAAAACATGCTGGCTGATTAAGTGTATATGTAAGCTATCAATGGTGTAGTGATCTAGCAAGAAAATTTATTTTATGTGTTGTTTGCAGCTCCCTACAATCTTTGTGGGCTTATTTATCCTGAGTAAACAATCTTGCCACCATTAACTATTCCATCACGCAGGACTACAAATGATCACGTATGCTGAGTAAAGGGTGAGATTTCATTCTTATGATATTCCGGGTATGGCTAGATTTGTAATCTTTACTACACACTGCTGTTGTTACCAAATTTCACTGTTTACATAGAAGCTGGTGAGAAAACCCAGACAAGTTAAAAAAAATCCAGCTGAGCAAAAAGGAGTATACTCTGAATGATCCACATTTGCTGGCTTTGTTTTTCTATCCATATCTTTTCATATTTCTTAAAGGGATGGATATAAGAATTTCTCATTAGCTAAACATTCTTCTTTTTACCTTCTCGTCACTGGAAATAAGTAGGTAAATGGATAGATAGACTCTGAAATAGAATTTCACAAATACAGTATACCCAGGAATTTCAGTTGAGAAACGTTGTGCCCCAAGTTTGTATCATAACTGCCACAAAGTAGAACCACCGTCCCCTTAACCTGCCAGGGAACCTTCCTGCACACGTACAAGCTCTGCCATCCGCCCGCTGCTGTTCCATGTTGCTGTGGTTTTTCTTACGGCCTCACATCCGTGACCACACTGTTGTCTGTGTCTAATGTTTTATTTGTTAGAAATCATTTTGGGAAGTAGAGCAACATGTTTTATTTTTTTTTTTTTGTGAATACAGTGTTTACTGAACATGGGCATTTTCTGCCATGATAATTTTCCTGGCCTGACAGAGTCTAACAGTAAACATTCGTTTTACTCTTGATCCCCGTGACGGGAAGACCTGCCAACACAGTGGTTGTAGAGAGTATTTGCTCAGAAAGGGATACAGACATAACCCTGGATTTGATTGTATAGTCTATAAAATATATCGGAATCACCAGCCACCAGCTACACTTTGTCTTCTTCCTATTTTCTCTTGCCTTCTGTCGAGTCCAAAATTGTGGACTTCGTGGAGGTGCGGGGAGCCATCGAAGGTGCTATCACACAACTGTTGGTTGTCCATGGACTGCCTTCCACACCTCACGTCAGTGTCAACATGTACTTTGTTGTAATGAGGATGAAAATTCAAGGAAAAATTTCACTAACGTGTTGACAGGAGAGAGACCTGTGTTATTCTCTAAGTCCTTTTCTGCTAAACAATGGGACCACCTCTGAAAGTTGTGGACCTTGAAATACATGTCAGAGAATAACAAAGTCATTTTTCCCTCTGATGGAAAATTTTAACTGAATAACTATAGTGCACTTGCCTGGATCCTTATAATAATTTATGTCCTTTGGGGTGCATTATTTCTAATTTTAATAGCCATAGGCTAGAAAGACAGGGTACCTGGAAGGTCTAATCCTTAGATCAGAGATAATGCTAGAATAATAGAATCAAAATAAAAAAGGTTAAAACCAACTTCTAGATTAAAATGCCATAAGTTTGTAAAACCTCTACTTGTACCTTTCTGCCCTGTGTTTGCTACTATAATAGGTTGATTATTGCTGTCTCCTATTCATCCTATTCCCATCTTGAATATCTCATCTTTGAATATTATTCTGTAAATTGAGTTGGTATCACTAATGATGAAACACCTTATTGGTCCCAATTCCATTTCATGTGCTAACGTCATATAAGTGTAATCCCTTTTCCACATGAACAAAACTACCAGATTCCTGGTTAAGTTCTTTGTTATCTACACACTTAAAATTTGCCATCATTTCAACTTTACCTCACTTAATAAAACTTTCCATTTCTACTTGTTCTCTTTGGGACCTGGTCCAATGTACTATTTCAAATGTGGTGCCCAGAATTGAACACAGTTCTCTAGATTTAGGGAGGAATAAAATCTATTCCTTTATTTTTTTTTAAAGATTTTATTTTTAGACAAAGGGGAAGGGAGAGAGAAACAGAGGGAGAGAAACATCAATGTGTGGTTGCATCTCCTGCACCACCAACTGGGGACCTGGCCCCAAGACATCATGTGCCTTTCACGGGGAATCCAACCAATGACCCTTTGGTTTGCAGTGGTTTCCAATCCACTGAGCCACACCAGCCAGGGCTAAAATCTATTCCTTGAAACAACATCTTTCCTATAATTAGTATTCCAATACTCTACCTGTTGTTTTGCAGGGGTGCCCAGCCTTTTGGCACTCTGGGCCACACTGGAAGAAGAGTTGTCTTGGGCCACACGTTAAATACATTGCAACAAGTAATCGCAAGAAATTTTTATGATATTTTAAGTACATATACGATGTTGTATTGGGTTGCACTCAGACATCTTGAGCCGCATGTGCCCTGTATACTGCAGATTGGACACCCCTGGTTTACAGTGTTCTACAAGTCTTTTATTTCTATGCTGATTCTTCTGTAGTTGTTCCAGTTATTATTTAACACAGAGTGTTAGAGTCTCCAAATATTTTTAGTTAAACTGCATTTTTTTTTCTATTCTGACACCACTTAATACCATCACATTGGGGGTTAGGATATCAATATATGAATTTTAGTTATGCACAAAGATTTGCTTTATAACGGAGATCTGAAAACACTGCTAATGTCTATTCTATGCTGCATTATAGATTTTATGGGGAATATTAGGCAAAAAAAGGAGAAAAGGCACCCAAATTGGAATGGAAAATGTAAATTTGTGTCTATTTGAAGGTGACATGATAATCTATATGGAAAATTCTAAGAACAACCTGAAACATTATTAGAGATTATAAACAAATGCAAGATTATAGAACAGAAATTGACTTAAAAATCAACTGTATTTCTTTTTATATGTTAATGAATAATCCAATGATAAAATTAGGAAAACAACTCCAATTATAATACCATTAAAATATACAATGAATAAAAAATAGCTCTGACTGTTGTGGCTCAGTGGATTGAGTGCTGGCCTATGAAGCAAAGGGTCACCTGTTCACTTCCCAGTCAGGGCACATGCCTGGGTTATGGGCCAGGTCCCCAGTAGGGGGTGCATGAGAGGCAACCACACATTGATATTTCTCTCCCTCTCTTCTCTCTCCCTTCCTTTCTCTCTAAAAATAAGTAAATAAAATGTTTTTAAAAATTCAATGAAAGAAGTTCAAGACTGTATACTGAACACTACAAAACATTGTTGAAAAATTAAAGATAATCTAAAAAGAAATGTATGTTTTTAAGTATTGGAAAACTTAATATTATTAATATGGCAATACTACTCAAATTTATCTATAAATTCAAATATTCCATCCCCAAATCCTAGCTTTTTTATTCCAGACATTGACAAGCTGATTCCAAAATCTGATGTGGAAATTCAAGTGACCCAGAATAGTCAATACAGAATATATGTGCCAAAGCTATAAAATTCTTGGAACAAAACAAAGGTATACATTTTCATTATCTTTGTTTTGGCATTGACTTCTTAGACAATAGCATAGCACAAGCCACTGAAGAAACAGCTGATAAATTGGATTGTATCAAACTTAAAAGTTCTGTGCTTCAGATGATACTCTCAGGGAAGCAAAAAGACAATGGACCAAAATGGGAGAAAATACTTGCAAATCATACTGTGTCCAGAGTGTGCGAACAGCAGCCACAAATCAGAAACAAAAAGACAAACAACCCAATTTATAAATGGGCAAAGGAGTAACTGTTGTCAAAAATAATAAAACACTCTAATTTTCTTGTAGGCATCAAGAAAAAAAATGGAAGGTTTGGCTGGGTCTGCTCCTTGGTTAGTGGAATGGTGCTTGGCAAACAGTGGCGCGGACGGAAAAGGGGAAGGAGGAGAAGGTGGTTTGTTGGAACTCACTCCAGCTTTACCTGGTGAGTAGATAATTAAGAGGTTTTGTTTGTTTGCCTTCCGAAGCTGGGCACTCGGGTTAAATCAGGGGCACAAGGATTTCACCATAGCTTATTTACAGAATATCGCCTTCTCACCTCCTTTACCTCCCGAAACGTGATTTTGGTTTTTAAAATTGTACTTATGTATTTCACTTGTGTGAGTAGGTGCATTTTTTTTGTAATATAAATGAAGGAAGTACATGTAAAAAATAAGGCAAAGCGTTTAAAAAGACATTTCTCTGAAGATACATAAATGGCTAAAAAACGTGAAAAGTTGCTCAACATCACTCTGTCTTGGGGGAAAGCACATCAAAAGCACACCGAGATGCTGCTGACTCCACTCCCGCTAGGGGGGCTGCCATTAAAAGGATGGAGAATATCCCATTTGGAGGAGATATAGAGACATTGGAATCCTCATGCATGCTAGTGGGAATGTGAAATTGTACTGCTCCTTTGAAAAATGCTTCATGTGATTAAATCCACATAGAGTTAATATATGACCCAGAAATTCCACACATAGATATATATCCAAGAGACTTGAAAGCATGTTTACATAAAACATGTACAAAAATGTATACACACACATTTTCATAGCATGTTTATAGTCATAGCCTTAGTCATAAGCACCAAAAATGGAAGCAACTCAAATATTCCAAAGGTGAATGAATCCGCAAAGTGTGGTGTAACCATGCTATGGAACATTCAGTCATAGAGAGAAATGAGGTACTGATTCCCAGTACAGCATGAAGCATCCTTGAAAACAGTATTCTCAATTAAACCCAAGACAAAGGCTACATATTGTATGATGGCGCTTATATGAAGTATCAGGAAGAGGCAAATGGGGAGACAGAAAGAAATGGAAAGATTAGAGCTTTTTGGGGCAGGGGCAATTGGGGAGTGGCCGCTAATAGGTATAGGTTTTCCTTTTGGGGTGATGAGAATGTTCTGGGATTAGATAGTAGTGATGGTGGCAGGAATACATGAAAAAGCACTGAATTATCCCCTTCAAAGGGTTGACTTTTATGGTATGTGCGTGCATTTAAGTATTCCTCCCTGTCTTGGCTAACATAAAACCATTCATGGAGGTCTTTCTGGGAGACCTTGCACTGTAAACTGATGCAGTGACAGACTTGGTGTGTAAAGAAAGCCCCACCCCTCCGTTTCTGGTCCCCTGGCATTTCTACAAAGTAGTTACATTCCCCATTAGGGGAAGGTTGCTGGTTTCCAGTATGCTCTGAAAAAGGCTCTTTTTAAAGCATTTATAATGCCAAGAAATATATAACTCTCTTCTGGCATGCTTTATCCTTATGATCTTTCTGAGTTAGGTGAACAAAGAGAAACACTTTTTTATGGCTTTTTGAAAGGAAGAGTTAGTTAGTTCCTGACAAGGACCTGAATTGAACACATAATCCCACATGTAGCATGCAGTTTTATCTTCAGTGACACTATTTAAACACAGTATAAATTTTACTGTTTTAATATTTTATATGCAAAATCATGTGGGATGTATTTGCCCCTGTGTCTTCTCTCCATGCTGATAGTTTTAATATAATGGAATGGAAAATGAATACCACTGTTACTTATTTAATATTTGTAATATAAAGTAAAAAACAAAACAAGGTAGGTGGAAGCCAATTTTATCAATCCTATGCATTATTGTGAATTTTATTGATAAAATATCTAATGTAAGGAACAGTAAGTTAGGAAGAAAGAGCTGGACACATTATAATCACTGTGATGATTTAATTTTTTCTATATACCTACTATTGCTGTGTTTAATTTTGATAATGATACATTTCAAAATATTTGTATCTGAATATTCCTGCCAGACTCTGCTAACATAATATTACCCAATGTTCTGAGGTCCGCTCCTTTAAATATTCTTGCTATTTTTTAATTTACTGAGTTTAGAGAGAGAGCAGGGAGAGAGAGAGGGGGGAGAGAGGGGGGAGAGAGGGGGGAGAGAGGAGAGAGAGGGGAGAGAGGGGGGAGAGAGAAATGAGGTACCAATTCATAGTACAGCATTCTTGAAAACAGTATTCTCAATTAAACCCAAGACATAGGCAACATATTGTATGATTGCACTTATATGAAGTACCAGGAAGAGGCAAATGGGGAGATAGAAAGAAATGGAAAGATTAGAGCTTCCTGGGGCAGGGGCAATTGGGGAGTGACCGCTAATACATACGGGTTTTCATAATTAACTCAGAAAAACAAACAGCCTACTAGGCAAACCAGGATATCACTGTGTCTAGGAAGGATAAATATTAGGTGGAAAAAAATAACTAAAAGTTACAGACTTGCTATAGTGGGCATAAAATAATGAAAATAATAGGTTCAATAAATAAAGTACTAATGTAATAAAACATGAATGACATTAATTTTTGAAGTGATGTCATTCACACACCTATGTCCACTTCAACAAATTTCCATGTTCTCACAAAAGACACATGACTTGAAGCTCTCGTACTCTGAAAGCATTCTGATGGCTGGTAGATTTCCTCCCCAGCAACAGGATATGCATAATAAGAAATATTTAAACTGATGACTGAGTCCGTGGTGCCAAATATTGACTTAGAGGACTGACTTATTCAGCTCTTGAGGAAAATTGCCCATTTACCGCCTGTATGACTTCCTTTTTTTAACCTCTAAAACCTTTGAAGGAAGGGACTATGCATTTAACTATTGTGTGGAGGTCAATTTTCAGGAAGTGCAGCAAACACTATTCTTTGTTAAGATAGGTGATAGAGATTACATTTTCATGAAATTCTGATGAACTTCCTGTGAGACACAGGATGGAATACATTGGAGATGGTAACCAGTGTTTAGAATTAAACTCCACCAAGTCTGCCAGGCAGTGGGTAAACGCTGGCCCTTAATTTCCGGAGAATGTTTTAGGGAGCAAAAAAAAATCTGAGGGGAAAATAAATTGGAATGTACCCCCTTTTATCGGTAATGTTGGTTGGGTTTTGAGAAATTTATTTATATTAGTTGAGTGAGGTTCATTCTGCCCCTCACGCCCGTGTGTGGAGGGGGTGCAAAAGGAGACAGACACTGCTGGCACTGCAGTGTCACTGTCAGAGGGGGTATGATGCTGTGGGTAAGCGACAGGATGATGTAACAAAGCCAGAACAGGAACCACAACCACCAGCTAACATGGCCATGCCAGCCTGATGTATGGAACCCCTTTCCATTCTGGGGATATCGACATCGCAGGAAGAACAATTCAGAAGCAAAGAGGTGAGCCACATGCTCCTTCAGGGAACGTGTGTAACAGCCCAGGGCTCTTCATTTGGGAAGGAGGAGCACTTACCTTTAAACTAGAGGACACTCAGCCAGGGAACACAGGCCCATGTCTCTGGAAAACACGCGCTCGTACCAGACACCCCGCCGAGAATTAGCGCTGGGCGGTTCTTTGCCTGTAGTGTGTGCTCATAAACAATTGCCGATAATGAGGGTATTGGGGTAAGGTCAGCTCAATTAGAAAAAAGGAACAAATAATATCAGTTTCCAGGATATTTGCCAGGAACAGAAATATTGCTTAGGATACTGTTTACCCCGATTGTGCCAAAATGGTATAGCAATAGCTTGGAATATATAGATGATGGAAGAAAAAAACAACTTTGGGAGCAGATGGAGAGATATTTTAGCATAACATCAGAAATAAGAATACTGGAAATGGTCCCCATAAACACCTTTAGAATTCATCTGAAGATATAATTACCATACTACCTCTATTTGATATGTATGCTAAGGGAAATGTTATAAAATGACCAAGTCATTAATCTAAATTTTACTGATGCAGGAAATAGTGGACGAAGTCAGCTACCACTACACCAGGATAATCATACTTCTCACATAATCTCCCAAGGGGGCACTAGAAATTCAAGTTATATTTGTAGCAGGGGCTGGAAGCAGACCAAAAAAAAACAAAAACAAACTATGGCCAAGTGTAGTAATTGGAATTTTTTTTAATGACGCAATAATAGATGCCGAGAAAATTGTTGATTGCCTGGCACACGATGGATTACTCACTGGCCGAATAACAACTCAGGGCTCACTGCCAAATTAGTAGCACAAGACTTGACGGACCCATTCCTCTCCGCTAGCCTGCAGACTTCTCCACCTCCATTTCTGACAGCTATTTAATGAGGGATTGCGCATACAGATACGTCTTTATAAGCCATTGTAAAAATAAACGATTCTGGGAATTTGTATGGCACCAAAATAAGCTTATCAGATTCAACAAAAATGCACGCTGAAAATATTAAACTGTTTGAACCTGATTTAGAATTACAATGACATGTTGTCTATTCCACTTTCTGTCTGGAACTTTAATATTAATATATCTAATCAGGAATGCAGAATGTTCCCTCTTCTGTAATTATTTCTAATTATTCCTGCATATGTTCCATGTATGATAAATGTTGTTTGGTCTCCAGTTAACTTCCAGATCATAAATTTATTATGATGGGCTAAAAAGTTTTCTGAAAAACTTTTACACGCCACTTTATTTTTTTCTCCTTGTTGATAAAGTAAAGAATCCTCAAAGTATTTCATAATTAGGAAAACCAAACTACTATCAGCAGGCTGACCTATTTTGATTTAAACTTCTCTGTATTTTAAGACGTGTTTACCTTGGAATCGTCCTAATGTCTCCTAATTCTTGCAGGCCTATTTCCCTGCCGCCACCTCCGGTGGCAGGTGTTTATGGGAAAGTTTGCACTTTCGAATGTGGGCTTGTCTGACAACCTCTTTGTTCAGAGTTACTCTGAGTCAAGCAGAAAAGGAGCTGCAGCTGAACACCTGGCAGCTATGTTCTTCTCATTCACAACCGTGCCTAGAACCACATCTCCACAAAAGAATTCGGCTACCGTGTTTTCGGCCTTCCCGAGGGCCTACTACTGGAGACGTTGAGTAGTGTGAGCAGTGTAGATTCCAGACTCAGACAGCCAGAGTTGGAACCCCGGCTCTGCTGTTTGCCAGCAGACTGACTTTGGGGAAGTTTCTTTCTAGAACGCATGCCCTCAAACTATAAAATGCAGATTAGAAGAGTACCAATAACATGAGGTCATTTTCAATTTAAATGAGGAAGTGAATGTAAAGAAGGTATTAGTATAGTGACCGGCACATAGTATGTGCTCAATAAATGTTAGTATTACTTCAATTCCCACCAATAAAAAAAATCAAGGTAACCATTCTTTTATAGCTGTAAATCATATATGATAAAATTTATACTTTTTAAAAGTATAAAAAATTCAGTTTTTTAAAAGATTTTATTTATTTTTAGAGAGAAGGGAAGGGAGGGAAAAAGAAGAAAAGAAACATGTATGGTTGCCTCTTGTGCGCCCCCTACCAGGGACCTGGCCTGCCACCCAGGCCTGTGGCCTATCTAAGAATTGAACCAGCGACCCTTTGGTTCACAGACTTGTGCTCAATCCACTGAGCTATACCAGTCAGGGAAAAATTCAATTTTGGGGTTTTTTTTTGTATTAACAAAGTTGTGCAGCCATACCACTAAATCCAGGACACTTTCCTCAGCCCCGAAAGAAGCCCTGTGTACATTGGACATCATTCACCAGAGTTTCCTCCCCCACCATTCCTAGTAACACTAACTTTCTATCTTTATGTATTTGCTTATTCTACGTATTGAATAGAAATGGAATCATATAATATGTAGTCTTTGGCTTTTTCACCTAGAATATTGTTTTCAAAGTTCATCTGTGTTGTGACATGAATGTACGCCACCCTTTACTTGGACAAATAGTATTCCATTGGATGGACATACAGCACCATGGGCCTGGGGCATTCCCTTAAGTGGAGACTGGGAGCTGAGCTACAGTTTGGTCTCAGGTTTTTCTTCCTTATCAGGAGAGACCTTTCCCCCGCTCTGGGTCCACAGTGAACTTCCCTAGCTGCTTATTAATTGTGTGCTTTGGCGGTGCCTGTTCCAGCAGGATGAGCTTCATCCACTTTGGAGAGGGGTAGGTGCAGCCCCACCCCCTGGGTTGGCTGCGGGGAGGGACCACTTCCATGGGAGACCTGGACACACTACCAACACTGACCTTCTGTGTGCCCTGTCCTTTCTGCAAGTAAAGCGTTGTTCTAACTGGTGCCTGGTGTGGGGAGCCCTTCTCGGTCACTCAGTGGGCCAGGTCTGCGGGCTCCTGGGCTGGTGATTGGCTGTGATGTCTGTTGTTTTCCACTCCATGGGAGTCGTCACTGGGGATGAGTCACTGGACATTCCTGCTCCACGGTTTGCATGTATGTACATGCAGATAGCCGAGAAAACAGATGTAATGTTTTTTATTTTTCACGTTTCCATTCTATGGCATGTTACTAGTGTTAATTAGCCATCTAGAAATGTTTCCAATGCATTGGCATTCCACTAGAAACTGTAGCTTCAATTTTCATGATAAATTCAGATGTCCACATGGGGCTGGGGTGATAAGAAGATTAACAATAGTATCTGAAGTTCTCCCCATCACAGGGTATCAGTCAAGATTTCTGGCAGTCATTAAGGCCCTGAAATCAGAAGTTTATGCCATGTGCACTGGCTTATAAAATGAGCAGCATGCCTATGTGTCCGAGTTCAGTGGTCCAAAGCATAATTAACATCCAGCTGAAACCATGACTGTGACATCAGTGGTCTGTGGGAGAAGGCCTAATTGGGTTAAGCGTGGAAATGAATGCACCCTGCTCCAGTCAGGCGCGGCTGAGGCACTGGTAGGGGATATGGCCCAGGTGATGACTTAAAGGCTGGAGCTGTCCTCCATTCCCATTTCCATTCTTTAAGGGTGTCCTTGGAATGCCTTTACATTCAGTTAAAAAAAAATCTCAAAGAGTTTTCTCCCTGGTCTTGTTCTTGTGTCAGAAAAGCCCTTAACAAATAGAATTGCGTGCTGTGCGTGTTGGGAGTTTGTCCAGTTGGATCAAGCGTAATGTGGTTTTAGATCCCGAGCAAACGAAGGCCAGGAGGGGGAAGTTAGTGCCGAGACTCAAGTTTTTTGCAATGTCCTCGAGCTTTTTGCTGTGTCACACAGGCTGGGGGCACGGGGAGTGCTTTATCACCCTTCGTGATGTCAGCAGTCTCAGGGAGGCCCCAGGATTTCCTGCTACCATTGCGATCTAAGGTCAGGAATTTAAGTTGGAATTTAAGGAATTTAACCTGTGCAGCATTTCCATAAGGGTGGGATGTTTGGTCATTCCTTGGCCTTGAAGGATTCACTGTGCTAGGAAGCAGAAAAGGGGTTTGAAGATGGTTTCTTCTCTATCAATTAACCCTGGAATGCACATGAGTAGAGGTGGGGAAAGCAAATGATAAATAATGTCTACTGAACATCTACCATTTCCTGGGTGGGCACTAAGCTTTGTGTTTTCGATGAATACTTTTCCTTAATCTTTATAATGAAATTGGGTACAATGATGGTCATTTTATAGATGATCAAGCTGATAATACAAAAGGTGGGATAACCAATCCAAGATTATATAATTTATTATTGGTGAACCTGCTTATATAATTAATTATTGGTGAACTTAACTATTGGTAAACCCTGTCCTTGTGCTCTGAGATTTCTGTTTCCCTCTCAGTACTGTATGATAGAACAGGGACTTTAATTTACACTGCTTAGAATACTGAGCTGAACCCCAAACCATAGAATATTAAGAAAAATGTCCTACTTGATCTACTTTCTCTCTCCTAGTTAAAAATTATAGCCCATGTTGGCTTGAGATTTCTCAGAAGTGGCAATTACATTTCTCTTGTAACCATGTTCCCTCAAAGAATGTTCATTAATTCAAAGATAGTGTGGCATTCTCTCAATATCCTATAGTTAAGACAGCAAAGAAAAACAGGTGTGTGACGATGCCAGGAAAATTATATATATATATAAATATATAAAATATATATAATATATGATACACATTACATGTAATGTGTGTTATATTACATATTATACACATAAGATGCATTACATTACATATAATGTGTATAATTACATATTATGTTACATATAATATGTATCATATATAATATGTATCATATTACATGTTATACACATCACATATTATATTACATATAATATGTATTGTGTTACATATAATATTATATATAATTATTACATTACATATGATATGTATTATATTATATATTATATATAATTATATTATATTATTATGTTATATAATTATATTATAAAAATAATATATACATATAAATCTGTGATGTTTTAGTGCCCCAAACCTCAATGACTTGAAAACAACTTGGTGCTACTTCCAAAAATATTATGCAGCCATCATTTACCTTGGGAATAAAATAATAATGTTGCAACAATGGGGAAACATTTTCCACCCATGAAACATTTTGCTCATTAATGAAGAACATTTGATGTATTGCACACCGCAGACCTTTTGGCATTTCGTGTTAGACAAATAAACAGGCTCAATTTGATGGAAGGAGAGTTACGTGTAGAGATGCTACTTAGGATCAAGTGTGACTGGTGCCATAAGGAACAATAATTTGTCAACCGCTGTAAGAATTAAGAACCCGGGACTATTAATTCTGAGGCATGACAGGGCTTGTATTACATGTTACTTGAAAATATGGTTAATCAACCTGATGGGAAAGTATGATTCAAACAGCTACTGCTCCTTCACAGTTTTCATTTTGATGCTCTAGAAACACTCTTTCTTCTTTGGAATATTCCACCTTGCTTCTGAAAGGTATAGCAAACATTTTGCTGTTTATATATTGCTACATATTCATGAATTGAACATAACTCTTACCTGTAGTACCTTTGACTTATTTTCAAAACTCAAAGATAGCTTTCTGTAATTTTAGGCAATAGGTCAATAGATTTCCATTGCTCTTCTCCCTAAGAATAGATAAAATGTTCTCTGATTAATTTTCTGACTGCAAGAGCAAATCTGATTAACAGTGTCCAAAACTGTGGATTGACCTCCTACTCTGGGTCTGACTCTGTGCTGATGCGGGAAGCATTCATGGGCCCCGACTGCTCTGGAAGTTTGATATTCACATTGTTACAGTTTACAGCTCAGGGCAGATATTTCTTAAATAGGCATCACTTCCTGTCTGTGTTTCTGTGTCTTAGGGAACATCTGGTCAATGTAGTTCTCTTGCCAGAGGAGCTGAATTGAATTACCCACAACGAGTTGGTTTGCATGCTAATATTTAATAACCTATTGAACAGCATCACATTTGTATTATAATGAAATTATATTTTTAATGACTAATGTTATCATTTTTGAATTTTTGAGCTTCCTTATGCATTTTCTAATATGTGAAAATAAATTAAAACATATTACTCTTTTAAAACCTATAAAAATGCATTGAATAGGAAAAAAAATGTCCTACTTGATCCACTTTCTCTCTCCTAGTTAAAAATTATAGCCCATGTTGGCTTGAGATTTCTCAGAAGTGGCAATTACATTTCCCTTTATATAATCTTGCATTCTGAACTCTGTTTCACCTGCGTCAGTTCAAGGTCACTCACATAGCCAAGGCAGGATGCTCAGATTTGATTGTTTGTTATGTATTACTGAAAACCAGGTGTGTATGCTTCATTACTTCAGCAAATGTGAATTTAACACTGCTTCAACGAAGCTTTGTTATATTGCTGTTTCAAACCATTTTGTTTCATTGATTAATTATATGGTAATTTGATTTATTGAGCTACGTTGGTATGAGGAATAGGTACAAATCTTTAATTTTAAATATTTCAGGATGTAAGTCTATCTTCTGTATTTTTAGTTGGCACAGTGTAGACCGCACACTGACTTCAACTATTAGTATAGTAAACATAACTCTAACCTGTATTATTTTTGACTTATTTTCAAAACTTGAAGACAGCTTTCTATAATTTTAGGCAATAGGTCAATAGATTTCCATTGCTCTTCTCCCTAAGAATAGATAAAATGTTCTCTGATTAATTTTCTGACTCCAAGTGCAAATCTGATCAACAGTGTCCAAAAAAGCTCTACATAATGGTAGAAGAGGACCTAACAGTTGATTAAACTGCGTGGGTACAGCTTCCGGATCTGCCCTCCACTTTTGAGTAAAAAATGTGATGCAAAGAGCACGGACGAGCACCTGGGTTCAAACCCCTGCATTTCACACATCAGTCGTCCGATCTCGATCCGGACACTGAGTCTGCGTGATCATCTCTGTCCTAATTCATTAGATAGGAGTGAAAATTTCTATAAAATCTCTGCATTCAATAACTACTCAAAAATAATGTGTCTATTCCAACGGTATATACAGGACCTTATCTGTAAGCTGTCATAAATTCTCTGCCTTTCTCAAGTAATCTTGAGTAACTGGGAAGCACATTTTAATCAAGGAGAAAATTAGGAATAAGGAAAAAGAATAATTCCACTTTGGGAAGTTTCTATTACCACTGCTAAAAATAATATGGTAGAATGCTTTAGAACTTGGGGATTCCAAGATAAAGCATGTGCTGAAGACAATGAGTGTCTTAAAGAACTTAGGACACTCGTCCTTCTGAGTACAGTCCCACGCTTACACTCTGACCTCTGACCCCCACCTCACCTGTCCTTCGGGAGCTCACTGAAGGTGAGCAGCATCCGGGGGCCATCCTTGATGTGCGCATGGAGTCCGCTGCCATGACTGGCTTTGGTTTAGTTTTTGAAAAACATAATTGGTCATTGATCTTTTGATCATAGTTTTACACCACCACTTTGGTATAAACATGCTAATAAGTAGAATGTTTTGCTAGAAATGTAATTCATTTATAGTGTTTATTGAGACTAACTGTATGTTTGCTGACACACAGTTTATGATTTATGAGCTCTGGGTGCACTCCACTTGAATTTGAGAACACGAGTATCTTGAGGCTCCATGAGTGATGCTGAGAAAGGAAAGGACAAGGTCAGTATCATGGGCAGGAAGCGTACCATGCAGCCTAATTCTGGTCAGTTTAAAACAGACCGTCGTGGAAAGCTTCGTGGAGATGAAAAACCCGACAGGCCACACTTTTATCAAAACAATTCTCAGAGAAAGGTTTCCTCCTGTCTGAAAGGTAATGAATGTCTTCGCAGTTCCATCCACTCTGTTTTTACCAAAGCTCTTCTTTGGTTCTTGGCCAAACTTCTTCAGAGATCAAAAGGGTCCTAAAGCAGGAAAGTGGGATTAAATGCCCAGGTTAAGACCAAAAAATGTTGGCATGAACAATGGGTAAATTGGTGTAGATAAATCCCTGGCATTTCTGCTCAATTCTAAACGTAACTGGATCTCTCTTATCTGGAAATAGGACTTAGGAGCATAAGAAGGAGGAATCTGGCCAGAGCTACTTTTTGGCATGGATACGCCAGAAATGCCATAAGCTCAGCCTTTTTGCACAAGATGGTATTTCATTGTTTGAACATCTGGCTGATTTGCTGAAAACAGGCATTTGTGGGAAATATACGGGAACATTTTCTTTTTGATAAATAAGGAAATACTTGAGTAGAGAAATGGTATTGGATTCTTTGTGTTAGCTATTTTTCTCAGCAATAACAATGTTTTACTTTTTCTTTGCTGCTGATAGTGGAGAAAGAAGACTCCTGTTCATTGTGTGATCATGGTTGCTTTTACATTTTAATGAGCTGCCCTTAGGAAACAGAGTAGAAAGCCACATGCATGATTTCTACACTTCCAACTGTGTGGAAAATTGATATTTTGAAACATCAGTATATTACATATAAATAAACACTCCTTATTCATCTCACAGGTAACTCGAACATCTCTTTGGAGAAATGATTTGATCAGGCAGTAAAGAAACAGACAAAGGGTTTGCCCCTGAAAGATTGCTCTGTTATAAACTGCTATTTCTCTGTGCTAAGGTGCTGTTTTAACAAAATATTTGTAATGTAAATTCTGGAACATTCTCATTTTTCTGAAGTATTGAATTGTTCCCTAATCTGATCTGTGCCTATAGGTGGCAGCGATTCTTCACTGTTGCAGTGAAGTGGATTTCATGCACCGGATGGTAAATGGAAATGCATTTATGAAATGAAAACCAACCTCGGGACTCTGTTTTCAACCTCAGTTTTGTGAAAGTATGAGCTTATGTAGCTCAAAGTGCTGTTATGAGTGACAGTGAACTTCAGCTGCCAGCCCTGAGTGAAAGGTAGTCTGCCTCTCCTTCTGATCTTGGGCCATGGGAGACTCCTGATGGGGCATTAATCATCATCTCGTCTTAGGATACCGAAAGCAAAATAACGGGCCCACTGAGCAATGTGTTTTCCATGCCTCTGCTCCAGGAGTGTGGAGTAAGAACTGTTTTGGACCTGGAGATTATTATGCTAAGTGAAATAAGCCAGTCAGAGGCAGGCGAATGCCATATGATTTCACTTATAGGTGGAATTAAATGAACAAAATAGGACCAGAGGCATGGATGCATGGAATAGACTGACAGCTGCCAGAGGGGTGGGGGGGGCGGTGCGTGGAGGACTGGATGAAAGAAGGTGAAGGGCTTAAGCAAAAAAAAATATATACATATATACTTATATAATACGTAGACACAGACAACAGTGTGGTGATAGAGAGAAGGAAGGGTGGGGCTAGCTGGTAGGCCAAGGGGGACAAGTGGGGATGGAAAGGGGCTTGGCTTTGGGCGATGGGCACACAATGCCATGTGCAGAGGATGTTTTCTTGAGTTGTGCGTTGGAAACCCATATGGTTTTATGAACCAATGTCACGCCCAGAAATTCAATTAAAAACACTATTTTGTTCTATTCAGGCACACTAATTCTGTCTTTTCTAAAATTCCCACTTCTGTGAGTGCCAGTAGTGATCCTCACTGGTGTGGATGCTCCAAATACTGATTTTCATGAAAACTCCAGTTTAATTTTCAACATAAGGGAAGACATTGGTCAGAGAGGTTTATTTGACATTTAGCTTTCCAAAGAGCTTTCTTCATTGCTAGGGAGCCAAAAAACACAGAGGACTAATGGAGTAACATTTCCCTACACTAATTAACCAGCTGGAGCTCGTGAACATGTGTTAGATTAACTACAAGTAACACTGCTGACCACATTTGGTGTGTACTTAAAATGTATGGGCCACCAGGCTCAGGGCTGTACCTGGCTTGACTCATTTAACCCCATATGACAACTCTGCTATTTTCCACCGATTCAGTGATGTACACTTTTTCATACGTTAACGCTTCCAAAATCAAGACAGGTCTTAAGATTGGTTTTGTACAATTGCTATCCACGGAGAAAGCAGTTATGATGGTATTTATCACCCGAACAAGTGAGACTGTCAAAATCAGGCTTAAACCATGCAGCATAGATGTCAGGAGCTGGAGGGAAATTCCGGGCCAGTAAAGCATGTTTAACTCCTGAGAGCCATGTCATTGTTGGTTAATAATAGGGGGAGCTGCCCGTTCAGCAAAGATCCTCAAGCCGGAGTCAATGGTAGGCAGGTTCTGTAACCACCAAGCCTGATTAGGAGTCCGGCGCCAACGGCGTTTAGTTGGGTTTATGGGCTTCTGTTAAGAAATGCTCTCCCATTTGCTTTACCATGTGCTGTCTAACCCTTCGACAGCACACTGGAAGGAAAAACTCAGACTTAGGTGAATCCAATTCAAGAACTGAGTCAAAAGAGTTCGAATCTGAATATGAAGTCCCAGTAATATCTAAACCAACTTTATGTTGCTTGTATTTCCTTTTCATGTAGACCATTCAGAAACATCTATGTGTAATTAATTCTAAACGAGTTTTTCAATAGCACACAAAATAGAAATTCATAGCATTAAGACAGCTTCATATCACATTACAATTAGCTATGGTTATCCTTCCTAAGGGTGTTTAAAATTTTGTCTTGTTATTGAGAGCTTTTTAGATTTCAAAACAACGGTAATTGTTATTTCTATTTTATACGGATTAGGAAATTGTAATTATAAGTAGCAGAGCTAGGATTTAGAGTCAGCCTGTATCAACAACATTACAACCTTACGCCATACTTTTTCTCTGGTGTAGTGATTCCAGAAAAGTTAAAACATCTTTATTATATCACTTATAATAAAATTGGTACAAGACATTTTCAAAGTCCTTTTCCCCCCTGAGTTCCTATCTCAGACCCTAATAGTAGGCATTTCTTTCCGATTAAAGAACAGGTAAGAAGGAAAAGTTCCCTCCTTTTGGCCATACCTCTGGAGTTCCTTCTTTCTCAGGCTGGCTGATGCGAATTTGGTCAGAGAATCCAACGCAGGACAGAAATTGGAGGGGGCCCATTTTTGCTGGGGACCAAGTTGCATGCTTGTCCAGGATGGGTACCATTAAATTAATTCCCCCTGGCTCCTGTGCAGAAATGCTCTGTATGTCTGTACTGGTTGTATCTGTTCATAATTCATTCTGCTCTTCTATTGTTATTCAGTTCAGGATCTACAGGGGAATGAGGCTGAAGAATTCATTCCTTCCAATCTCCAAACGTATTTGCCTTCCTAAATCTTTGCCACAAAACCCACAATATTTCATTTTATATTCATTGCTAAACTGTATAAAGAGAAAGTAAAACATCTTTCATTTTATATTACTTTATGAAGTATGACTACTAGAAAATATGTTAAAATGAGAACTGTGCTTGAGGATATTTATATCATGTATGTGTCAACTATTAGAAGTCAGGTCATTTTTTTAATTTGCAAAGCAGACATAAAACCGAGTTTTTACCTGCGCAATATTTTTCATTTTGATGTAATATGAAGATCTGACCTCACATAGGTATATAGCCTGGAAAAGAGTATAGAAGCTGCATATTTTGTACCCCTCAAATATGTGGCATTAGACTACTGTGAAGCCCAACATTTTTCATTTCTCTGGTTAGTTTTACTCCAACTTTTAGAAACAGAGGCCAAAATCCATGGTCTTTACCTTTAAGTATCACCTTTCTCTTTAATGTTTTACTAACAATTTGAGAAAATATGTTACATTTTTTTTCATTTTTACAAAACTAACTTTCTTTTAACCATAGAGTAATGGGGTAAAAAGTTTTGAAGAAGTTTTTGCTGTGAATTACAAACACATTTTAAAATATACAAAACACACAAATAAAAAGGTAGATATGCATGGAAACATTAAATTGGTGTTTCCAATTGGTGTTTCTATTGGTACAGTTGACCAATGGGACCTTTGCTTCGGTGACTGACAGGCTGGCAGTTTTACAGCAAGTGCTCCTTCATGGGGCTTTCCATGGTCCTCAGGTGTGGCCCACAATGTATTCATGGGGAAAGCCATTTTTTTCTTTATTATAAATTCTGAATCTGCCATCTATTAAATTCTATTTATTCACAACACACTCATCATTGATGAATTTTTCTTTCATTATTTAAAAAATAAATTTCAGGAGATTATATTGCCAATGCAGTCTTATTCATTTTATTTTCTTTTATTCTTAAAAATCTTTTAGCATACATTCATGAAATTACTGTTCAACAGACTCTTATTTGGAAAATGTAACTATAGAACAATACTGTGTGGGGAAGTTAAGCGGAAAACTTCTATGAGGCAATCTACACATTTGATGGAATCTGTAAAGCACTGAATGCAAGGGAATTCTCAACGGCAAAGTCGAGGCCTTTCATAAAGGGCTGCAAAGATAGAAACATCTGATGAAAATTGAAGGGCAGGATTGTTTCATCAATGTTTATATTTGTGGGAGGAGAAGAGGTTCCGCCATTGCTATTGTACAATGTGGTGCCTGTCTTTAATATTACACAAATTTTATAATTCAGCTATATTGGCATGTAAAGGAAAATCTGGTATTCTTCCTCCTAAAAAAGCCTCATCCTATTTATCAATGACACAAAGAGAGTTTATCATGAAAAGATGAAATTTTTTAAGAGCACAAAATCTTGTGATTTAGGAAAGAAAATTGATATAATGTCATCATACAGGCCATGCAGGTTAGGATTTAACTAGGATTCTACCTTCAACGGTCCTTGTTTTTATGTGGGGGGGGAATGAGGGTCAGGACTTCTCAAACCACAGGTATACGTTGCAGCCTTGTGACTTTAAGATGGAAGTCATATATTGGTCATCACATGCCTTGCAAATACTTGACTCAGAGAAACAGCGAGACTGAATGTTTGGTTTTTGGTACTCTGTAAAGGCAAATATCTCTGTATTTTTGGTACAGTGATGTTTTCTGTGATTTTTTTCAGCATGCTGTTCTTGTTGTCTTATGCCCCCTCTCTAATAAATTCAGATCCAAATTTGATAGTTTGACATGTTTGCACTTCTAGCAATGGTTCCATTATCTTACTAGAGGTGCATGTATATACCAGATGAAGAGTTTGCATGTTTTACACAGTAATGGGGAGGATGTATGTGGGTGGCGTGTGTTACTTTACTGATAAGAGAAAACTGGACATTAATTATCTAGTGGCCCGAGTACTAGTTTTATCACCCATCATTAGTTAATACCTTATATTGTGCTTTTGGGAATGTCTGGAGAATTGAACAGATCTTACTGAGAGAAAAGTATCATGTGGGAACATTAATAATCAACATTTTAATAGTACCATCTATTAGTTCCTACCATCCATGCATCTTCCTGGATGACTGTGAAGATTGTGTATTCTTCCCAGGTGTTTCGTGCGTCCTGGGAAGTTTATCTTAGGAGAGCATGCTCTGACAAAGGGCTGTAATGGGTAATTAGCTTGGCCAGAAAGCACTTTAGCAGAGCTGCTCTAATGCTCATTTTGAAAGTAAATAAGATACAAGCAAATGTGAACCAAATGCTCCTGTCAGCAATCCTAATACTGTTGTGAATATCTATAATTTGTTATTCTAAGATGTTGACATCAGGTCTTAGTTGCGCCTGGCTTATGGTAGACGAACTACAAAGATGTCATCTGAGTAAGTAAGCACGTCTTATTTCTTACACCTCAATTTCTAACCTGCTTCTGTTAATCGCTAGTAACAGACATCATGTATTTTGGCTCACACTTACTGTTACTCTCTATGCATTCTTTGAGAGTGCAAAAGCAAATAATACTGAGAGTAGTTTAAATTTTCTCCTACAGTCCTTGCTTCACATCAATGACCTTCAATTGTCCTTCTGTGCAGAACTGGTCTTTGGGAATAGTTATAAAAGATCAATGGAATTGTTTCAGAAATATATTGGATCTGGAAGTTTCTTTGAGTTTGGCATGACTAAATCCCCCCTCATTTGTTTATGAATATAATATTTTTTCTAAGATGCTGATTGTGGAATTAAAAAAAATATGTGCTAGACCATTTTTGTGAAAAAGTTCAGCATGCAATATTTATCATCAGCTATAGAGTTTGTTTCAACCATTTAAAGCTATTTTTGAAACAGAGTATATTTTATGAGATGGTGAAATAATACATCTTCTCATTACTGAGGAGAATTCCTGGATCCTCAGAAAGTCAGTCTCAACATATAAAATGTATTCTTTAAAATTCATTACAGAGTCGAAAACGAAGGCTCAGCCCTGGAGAGTAGCCTAATGTGTGGATCATATGAGCCATCACGTGCAGATTTTCATCAACTCTGTCAAATCTTTGAAGTTTTCTCCCTTGGGTTCTAGAAACAGTTGTAGTTTATCTATTGATAGACTATGTGGCCAGACATGCTTTTGATTTATTAGATATATTTTTACCATTGTGCATAGGTATACTTTTCATTGAAACTGAATTATATTGATTTCTTCTGAAAGCGTCCTATTCGTGGTGAGCCATAATTTGTAGCTCATGCATTTCCCCCTCCACCACCTATAGGGGAATCAGCTGGAACAGACAGAAGCACCAATGTTTGCCATGGTTTAGAAGCAAAAGTTGAATATGGTTTTATGTTTGTTTATTAAGATGTACTTTGGGGAAAATCACTGCTCCAGTGATTTATGTGCCACTATTTCTGGGGAAAATTCTGTGCACAGTAAAAGAGAAGGAGAAATTAAGTTTGGTTGGCACTGAGATTACTTCTTATCATTTAAGAATATTTCTTATTTTAAATGTTTCCTCTATCACCATTTAAATTCACAAATTAGCCTATTTTTGAGCTCTAATTTTTCTGTGATTAAAAAAAATTCTTATGACATGCTTAGGTATTTTTATAGGATCAAAATATAATTTTTCTTCTTAATACCTTCAGAGATTCCTCATGTCCTTTGGACACAATTCTGTGTGCCTTTCTGAAGTACTTTAGGTCTTCCACAAGAAGCTTGGGGTTTTTGATGACATTCTGCCTATGCAACCCATATACTTGGGCTGTTACTATTTTTTAGACTTGTATGGGATGGGGGGCGTCTGTTATGTTAGCAAGAGTATGAACTTGTGATAATTTTAATGCATCTTAGCCTTCCTCAGAACCGTTCTCTTTTTATCATAATTGTGCATGTTTAAAAATGATCCATTTAAATGCAATCTCTTCTCAAAGATTTCTTCTTCTTCTTCATGATTCCTGATTTCTGCATTTTCTTTCTTTCATTCAATAAGTTTATGCTGAGTGCCCCTAAATGCTGGGCTTGTTTCAGACCCTGAAGATATAGAAAAAAATAAATAAAAATAACAAGAACAATTCCAGCTTTTTAGAAACTTCCATTTAGTAGGGAGGAGAGACAATGAACAAATAAATTAATACAATACAGGAATAAAGGATGTTGGAAGGTGATAACTGTAATGTAGATAAACGAAACAGAAAGGGAGTAAAGCAGAGTGCTGGCATAGGAGACTAGGTGAACAGGACTTGGTCAACCAGGGACTCACTGAAAATGTGCCGGTGGAGCAAAGGTCTGTGGGAGGCAGTGAAAGGATTCCTGTGACTATGTGGGAGAAAAACTTCGTAGGTGGCAAGGAAGTGTATGTTGGAGGAATCTAAAGGGGTGCATAGAGTACTGAGCAGATACAACTTTGAATTGAGTTTCTGTTCATGCCTTAATGACACCTCGGCACTCAAGGAGGAAGAGCATGTTGTAGACATGTGTACATCCCCACAATCACAGGGGAAAGTTACTATTTGTTTAGGCCTAATGCGGGGGGGCTTGGGGAGCTTGGAGAATCTGTGTTCTGAGCAGACACCTAGAATCCAGAGATGTTAGAAGGAAAGAAGGGAGCTCCCGTGTAATAGAAGTCAGTATATACAATGAGGACCAGCTACCTCTCAAGCCTGCCTTAATTTACAAGTTCTCCGATTGTTACAAGAACCTTGAATGTCTGAATATAAAGACCAAGGGACAAATGTTCCAGTGTTGCCAACGAGTGAATATGTACCACTGGTATGGCTGAAACGGCAACCTTTCTATGTATGGAAGGCAGGTGAGTTGAAGGGTGTTTCGTGAATGTTCAAATTGGAGCTAATTTCTAGAATCCTTTGAAGAGAATCAGCTGGATAAAATAGTCAACCAGATTCCAATTGCAGGAAATCGGTGAAAATGTGTAGGAAGACTTTTTAAAAGATGTTATTAGGCTCTGTAGAGATCTCCCGTATTAGGATCTTTAGCTTTGAAGAGACCAGTGCCATAAATAGAGAATATGGGACCACACAATTAACATCAGGGATTCTAGTAACTGAGAAATGAAAGTACCAAATACAGACAGACTGGGTATAGGGATAAAACAGGGTTGATCTCCAGGATGCTGTGTACGTTACAATCTGGGCCAAAGTTTGTCTCATAGGTTGGAGCGAAGAAGGCGCTGCAGGTGATTTAGACGAGTCCGGCGATGAGGAGCCAAGCAGTCCATTACCGTAAACGCGGATTACTGAGCGGGGTTGCTTACAAGGAGGAAGGGGCATGTCGGCAGTGACATTCCTTGGGAAACAAAGCATCTACAGGAGGGAAAAAAAATCACCTGTGATTGTTTAAGTGAGTGAAACATATGAGGAGCAGAGCACTGACTCATAAATTGTTTGGTATAATGGGTTGTATTCATTTGGAATAAACTTAATCTGCTTAGGTTGGAACCTCTTTTTTGCTGTTTTAAGCAGTGGCTTCACATAGTTAAGGAGAATGGTTGTGTGTATGCATTTTGTATGGTCATTAAAATAATTGTAATGGGATAATTGTGGCACAGCCTTCGAAAAATAAATGTAGCTATTGGAATAAGCCTAATGTGGTGATCTTATTCAGTTTTTAGGTAAGTGAAATCCTCAAAATATTTTTGCTGAAAGTTTAGTGTGCAGGGCGAATCAATTTGTAGTTGCCTAAACATGTTTTATGTTTCCTAGTTTATTTTACCATCACAACTATTTTGTGATGTCGTCTTATTCTTTTTCCCTGTATCTGGATGAGGAACTAGAATCAGTTTCTGGCATGTATTCAATTATACTTATTAAGCACTACTATATTTAAATTACCTTGCCATATATTGGAAATAGAAAGATGCATAAATTAATTCTTGCTTGTTGAAAGTCACAGTCTAGTCAGGGAATTGGCTTAGTCTGTGCCGGTTACTCTAATAAAAATGCTATAGACTGGGGGCTTACATAAACACTTATTTCTCACAGTTCTGGAGGCTGGGAAGTCCAAGATCAAGGAGTACGCAGATTCATTGTCTGGTAAGCACCCACTTCCTGCTTCATAAAGGGGCATCTTCCGGCTGTGTCCTCACGTGGTGGGAGGGGCAAAGGGTCTCTCTGAGGTCTCTTTTAAAAGGGCACTAATCCCATTCATAAGGGTGCCACCCTTATGACCTTTTACCTTATGACCATGGTAAATGTATCTAGAGTCATAATATTGGGAGGATTATCTTTCAACATACACGTTTTTGGGAACACAAACATTCAATCTGTAACAGTGAGGTAGACACAAAATCAATGCCTGTGATAGTGATTTCTGCAGTAATGGAGTTAACTTCCAAATGCGTTAGAGAGATAGGAGGAAAAAACCTCGATATACACAAGCATATAGTCAGGGTTGATACAAAAAAAATACCAAGCAACAGGCACGCATGAATCCCAGATATGGCTGTATTTTGAGGACCCAAACATCAGTCTTGGAGGGGACATGTTCTATATGGGTACAAGAGGAAATTAATTGAAAAGTAAGGGGTCATGGATCATAAAGAGATAATTTTCTATTATTTAATCTCTCCATGTCCCAGTTCCTCATTTGTAAAATAGGAATAACCCAGCTACTCCCTCATAGGGCTATTGGTAAGATTAGTTTATAAATATAATTTATAAATTAGTTTATGCACTTAAAGTGTTTTGAACATAGTAAGTACAGAAAATGTTAGCTCATGTTGTTATTTGTTTTTTGCCATAGTTGTCACACATCTTATTTGCATTTTGGAAGTTTAGACATCTTAAAAATTGTCTATCAAGAGAAATGTAAATGCAGAAGTGATTCACCTTGACATTATGTTTAATATTGAGAACCTTGACATTGGTGGCTAACTTTAGGACTAATTTCCAAAACTAAGGCACACGAAAATACGTACTGTTAGAGTAAGTCCTTTAGTGAAAGGATTTTTCTCTAAGACACATTGAACATCAGCTGCCACTGAATACCTCCTGTATTGAGACGTGGTGTTTGGGAGGGTAGTGCGGGACTCCCAGAGTGAGCAGGGCTCCAACGTGCGTCCCTGTACTCACACCAGTGCTGGAGCTGTGAGTGAGGTCAGGGGCAGCCCGTGCAAGGCAGAGGGGTCTACACAGTAGCAGTTCCAGGCCACCTTCAGGGTAAGAAATGCCACTGACTTCCTTTTCTAATTACGATGCATTTATTGTGCCCCAATAAGAGCTAATAATATTTCCAGCTCCACTTCCAAGCCTTGGAAAGAAATGCTGTGTATTTTATTTTTACCACTTTCATTTCATCAAAGAAATGGTTGTTACCCTGGTAGATTTGGGATATAGGATGCGTCTCTCTTCCTGCCTCAAAAAAAGCATCATATGTTTTGGGACTTAGTTTTCTCATGCCCACAATAGTAACAATTGCATTTCCCTTTGGCATTCAGAATATTTGAATACTTGGATGTGTGATTTTTAAAAATCTGTGGAACACATGGACTGCCTTGAGGTTGGACTGCTAAATAAAGTAGTAACACCTTGAGTTTCTGGATCGTGTCCAACAGATGAAAGTCAGTGGGTATTTGTCATGGTTCCAGACTCCAAGCCAAGCCCGTGTGTGCAGACAGCCCCAGTTGATGGCAACAATGTGCACAGTGTGGTATGAAACATGCCAGCAGACCTGTGAGGCAAACCATGGGATACTCCCAACATCGAATTTTTCAAACATCTAAAACACGTTTTTATGACAACAAAATGTCTTTTCAATGTTGACACGATTGAATGTGAGTATTGCATCATGCTCTTTCTTTCATGAGCTTTATGGACGTGAAGCAGAGGCCATTATTTCAAAAATACATGTTACAACCCAGAGCACAAGCCCTCATTGAAAATCGTGTTTTCATTGGCTGTTTCTCTGACTTTTTTATTATTTACACCAGACACCCAGCTTCAATTTGACTGCCTTTAGAAGATGTTGCAGAGTCTCACTATGTCATTATATGACAGTTAGTCTAGCCCTCTGAGTAATGTGCCTTGCATTATGTTTGCAATAATGCTTTTGAAATGTCCAAACTGGGTAAGTAAGGCTATTTTAGCTAAAAAGTAATTGACTTACAGGTATGTAAGGTAATAGGATAACAGATATAAAACTTTCTTTTTTAAGTATATTTTAATTGATTATGCTATTACAGTTTTCCCAATTTTTCCCCCTCTATTCCCCCTCACCTTGCCCACCCAACCCTCCAGCACCCCCCCTTAGTTCATGTTCATGAGTTGTACACATAAGTTCTTCGAGTCCTCTGTTTCCTATACCATTTTTTATCTTTCCCCATCTATTTTATGCCTACTAATCATGCTTCTTCTTCCCTGTACCTTCCTTGCCCATTCTTCCCTTCCCCCCATTCCTCCCTTCCCCCTCCCTACTGAACTCCCTCCGTGTGATGTCCATTTCTCTGATTCTGTTCCTGTTCTGGTTGTTTGCTTAGTTTTTGTTTTCGTTGTTTTTCTTTTCTTTTATGTTCATTTGTTAATAGTTATGAGTTTGTTGTCATTTTATTCATACTTTTTATCTTTTTCTTAGATAAGTCCCTTTAACGTTTCATATAATAAGGGCTTGGTGATGATGAACTCCTTTAACTTGACCTTATCTGGGCTTACTAATGCATATTTTTCTTATTTAAATAAAGCAACTAAACATTTTGGCATGGTCTTTTTAATTAAATGATGCTACAGGTGAGGTAGGAAAACAGGGATGAAACAGTGGAGAGAAGGGAAGCAAGTCAGTGGTTGAGGGAGGACAAGTGTGACACATGACAGACCCTCCTTTGCACCTGAGATTTGCCACGACACTGCTGGCTGCTACAAGGTGTGCTTGACCAGACACTTGAAGGCTCCTCTTCATTCTAGCTTGCTGCTTGCTCCACCGTGTACTGGTTGGTCATTTCCTGTTAGTCATGTTTTTAGTGATCAGGTTTCTCCAGTTCCCCTTGACCTGGGTAATGGAAAACACTCCCACGTGACTGCATTTAAATGGGTCTAAGAGCAATACAGAAAGCAGTTCCTGACCCATGCCTCTGTCATCCTCAGTGATGGTTTAGGAGAGCTAGTGATCAGAAACCTGGACATTCTTGTTGACTTGTGGATGTAGGAAAGCTGAGAATACAGTGATATTTCCTCCATGCCCCACTGTCAGAACACATATTTAAATAGGGATGTGATAAAAATTGTAAGTTAGGGAGTAAGAATCCTGATTATATTTCAAATATCCTAGGTGTTTAACTTACAGTATTATAAAAATCCAAATGACATACCAGTAAACAAAGGGAATTTTTTGTTTCCCTCATCATTTCTATTAGCATTAAAAATTTTAATTATTTATAGCTTACCTTTAAAAATCACACCATCAACTATGTAAATAAATCTGACTAGAGTATAGGAGGCTTCTCAAACTTTAGTGTGCTCAAAATTTTCAAAGCAAGGCTTGCTGAAAATTGAGATTTCTAAACTCCATGTACAGAGTTTCTCATTACAAAGTCTAGGGGAGTATCCAGGAATTTTCCCTTTTAGTAAGTACCCAGAATATTCTAATGTAGGTGGCCCATTGTGAGTGCTCAGAGACCTATTGTTTTAGAACAGTTGAAAATATTATTCAAGTTTCTCTTTCTGAGAACTGAGCAGGACCACCCATGAGTTCCAGTCGTCACTTGGCTCCTTTACCCCTCACGACCTAGGAGATGAATACTGTTATTATCATCACCACCTTACAATAGGGCACTGGTTCCAATCCCATTCTGCCATTTTCTAGCTGTGGATCTTTGAGGAGAAAACAATCCCAAGCTCCTTAACCAAGGGGCACCACAGAGCCACTGGGAGGATTGACGAGAAAGCACACGGAGCCTAGTCCCGCATGGGAAAGGTAAGTGAAATAAACAACAAACACGAAGTCCTCCAGGGAACTTCCAATGCCCAGAACAGTCAGAAGAAGCTCTAATGCATTTATTTCCCTTTCTGCTGGAGGAAAAGCTCAGCCTCAACCTCTGCCCTGCACACTACCAGTGGAAAACCAAGAAGAGAGGCAATCAAACAGTCAATACCTACAAATGACCATTTTCTTTTCACTTGCTTTTTAAATGATAATAATTGAAAACCGAACATCTAAAACAGTACAATCCTGTTTGGAACCAGATTACAACAAATACCTGAGGTTATTTTTCAAAAGAGAAAAAGACACATGTGGTAAGAATATATATTCAGAATAAATGAAATGAATTTGGGGATTTGGGGGAATGTTGGGAGCTGTTGCGTATCAGGAAGCCGAGTGGTGACAGTGGAAATACCTATTAACTTCACTCACCAGACCTGAAGGCGTCTAACAAAAGAAATCAGCAGGAAGGCGGTGGTTAGAGTTGAGACAACCAAGATGGAAAGGAAAAAGTAATGTCCCAAAAAGCCGATTAAGTTTAATGTTTTGAATAAACGGACAATCTCAAAAAGATTCATTGAAATGTTTCTACCCTGTGGTCCAAAGCCTTAACAAATGAAACAATAACCCCGACTTTAGTTTGCAAATGTAATGCTTATATTGATTTTTTTGTCTCATAAAGTGCCTGCCATCGAAGGCCATAATGTGCTTCGTGATTAGAACAGATGCCTTTACGGGCTTCCACGACCCTCGATTTCGCCGCCTGTCTTCTTTCAGTGAAGAAGGGTGTCAGCATTGCTTTGTCTACTTCCACATCCGCCCATGAGTCACACATTTATCATCCATCTATATTTGTTTGTCTTTAAAAATGACAATTTATTTTCAAACCGCTTGTAGTAATATTTAACCACTGAGCCTTCTCAGTACTTCCACTGCCGACAAGAAGAGCACATTCAGAGTTGCAGGGGGGAAAAGCCTGGTACGTGAACACTGAATTTAAATAGCAAATGGCCGCACCATTCCCATTAGATATCCTGCCAACTTTAGAGGGCTATAAGAAAACCCAGGGCCAGTATTCACAGCAATTAAGGGCGCCTCGTCTGAGTATAATGAATATGAGAATGTAGTAGACACATTCAGTTGGAAGTGGGAATGAGTGTCGACAAGTATAAACAATGAAAAAGGAGACCTTCCTCTCTTGCAATGAACAGTTTCAATCAAATGGGCCTTTTCTGATGGGTGCATTCCAGAATGGACGCGGATGTGACAGGGTTCCGTGTTTGTGGAATGAATATTCAGCGCACATCACTCTCCCCGCTCTAATTAGTGAGGTGACAGTTATTTAGCTTGCCTTCTTCATTTTAGAAACAACAGTTCATCTCTATTCTATGAACAAGCAATAGTCCTCAAAAACAATATTTTGCCACTTATTCAGCACCTAATATATGCACCATACTGTCCTTGAACTCTGTGTTTACATAATTTATGCCATTAATTTGAAAAATATCTTTCAATATTCTCTCAGCTAAGGTCAGTGATAAAAACTGTTGCAGCATACACGAGAGCATTGGGATGTTGAAAAATTCAGAGGCTAAACGAGGTTCACAGGAACTAAGTCCCAGGGCAGGTCTTTGATGAGACGATTTTAGTTCCAATATGGTGCTGAAGGGTGATTGGGGAATTTTTAGGATTACTTTGCTGCCCCTTTGGCCTAACTGATTGTTCAATAATATAGTTTATCATTTTATAATTAATAGTGTTCCACATAAAAGCAGAATGTACAAAATGTGTAAGGGAGGAAAGTTACCCATCAATCTATTATCTAATTACTTCTATTAATATTTCTCTATAGTTCATTCTATTTTTTCCTTTATATACATATAAATGATATATTAAACAACTAGGATTTGGTAGGGCACAATGATAAAGCAACTAATTTATATTTCAACACTTTACATGAAATTTGTTCTCCTGAATACTTATTTCCCTACCCCTGGCAGAAATCGCAGGTAGTTCTCCTACTCTTTGTGGTAACCTCCAAGTAAATGCAAGTCTAGCAATGTAACCCCATCACTCCAAATTCAGAATTTCTATCCCTGTCTGATGGGATAGAGACTGGCTGAAGGGATCATGGGTAATTAGCACAGGGACTATAAAGCAGTAACCTGGCTGGTTCTGGTGTATTCTCATATCGGAGAGTTACTTGTTCTTTCTCTCTCGGGATAACGTTCCTCTCAAATACGCGTTCCATGGCTAGCTGTACTATCTTTGCCATTGGCAATATCTAGTCGCTGGCTTACCCACCAGTCTCTCACAGTCTCTGGCCGTTCAGCTTCCATCCCTTCCACTGAACTCTCTTTCCTCTTTCTTATGGCCCCTTTGGGCAGGTTCCCTGCTCCACCATTGGTGAAAGGACAACTCTTTTTTTCTTTTTATTTGTTACTAAGCCATGCCAGTCTCTGAGTGATGTCATTAAAGCCCACCTCACCTGGCTTGGGTATGGAGAAACACACCCTGCCCTCAGAATGGCGGATGCAAAGAACGATGATGACTCTTGCCGATGTATATTACTGCTTTTATAGGTAGACGTTGCAAGGTAGACGTTGCACTAATACGGAACAAACTAGTTTTATGATCTGTAGGCATGTCCTGTGTAATATTAGGAATAGAAATTTAGGATGTGCTGAGTATTTGACGTGTGTTTTCCTTGGCCTCAGCTGACTTTGAAACAGAAAGGACCTCATGTTAAATGTTGCATGCAGTCTGGCTTACATACTAATCAGTTCCTGCTTTTTTCATTTAACATTGCATCGAGTGTTTTTCTGTGTTGTGAGAGGAAGATATAAGTCAATTCTATGGCTGTGTAATAATGCATTGTAAGAAAGTTTTAAGCTACTCCCAGAATATTATCATTTTTCAATGTTAAATATATTTTTAATAATCATTTTAGAATGTAAATTCTTACATATTTTTAAAGTTATTTTTACAATGGATTTTTTTAAGTTCATATTCTTTTTTTTATAAATTTTAGTCTTGATTTTTAGAGAGGGGGGGAAGGGAGGGGGAAGGAAAAGGAGAGAAACATCGATGTGGGAGAGGAATGTCAATCAGCTGCCTTCCGTATGCACCTCCCCTGGAGACTTAACCTAAAACCCAGACGTGAGCTCTCACCAGGAATTGAACTAGAGATGTTTCAGTTTGCAGGCTGACGCCCAACCAGCTGAGCCACAACAACCAGAGCAGGATAGATTCTTTGAAATAGAATTGCTGGATCAAGGGATATGACCATTTAAAGACTTGAGATAATTGATAAAAGTTTTTAGATTTATTGAAGTGAATTTACATTGCAATCAACTAAATTTGATGATGCTCAGTTCACTACACCCTGTCAAATAGTGGATGTTCTATTTCTATGTTCCTTTAACAACGAATTTACTGAACTCTGTTAATCTTACTATTTTGCATTTTTATTTTTTAAGTGTATTTTGTAAACTGGACTGTCAGCTACAAAATAATCACCTTTGTTCTTTAAGCAAATGTATACAATAACCTGCCCTGGCTGGTGTGGTTCAGTTGTTGAGTGCCAACCTGTGAATCAAAGGGTTGCCAGTTTGATTCCCAGTCTAGGGCACATGCCTGGGTTGTGAGCCAGGTCCCCAGTGGTTGACAACCACTCCAGAGGCAACCACACATTGTTGTTTCTCTCCTTCTCTTTCTCCCTGCCTTCTCATCTCTCTAAAAATAAATAAATAAAATCTTTAAAAATATATATACACAATAACTTTTCCTGTTTCCTGTCTTATTCAATTGGGCAGATTTCAAGTGACAGTGTTAAGTGAACATGGAGAATACAAGGGCGATAGGATAAATTTGGATGCCAAGTAGTAACACTGGCAGTTAATGCCTGTACCTTAGAGTTGAGCATCTGCCTGATTCAGAGAACGATCATTTGGTGAAGCCAGTATCCTCCCCTTAGGTCTTTTTTTTCCCATTTTTATTTTTTTTATTGGTCCATTACAGTTGTCCCCATTTCCCCCCCCACATTACTCTCCCCTGCCCTACCTAGCCCCCCACCTCCCACATTCAACCCTCCCACCCCCCCCATTGTCTTGGTCCATGTGTCCTTATACATGTTCATTGGTGACCCTTCCCCTGCTTTCCCCTGTTGCCGCCTCCCCATCCCTTCTGGTCACCGTCAGTTCTTTATTTCCACGTCTCTGGTTCTGTTTTGCTCACTTGTTTGTTATGTCTTGTTTCCACTTATAGGTGAGATCAGTCTTGTTGAGATGTGCCAGTCAGCAAAGTGAGAATATCCACCAACACAATCCTGACCCCCTAATCAGTAAGGAAGGGTTTCAGTTGTAAAGGAGTGGTGGCCACAAAACAAGGCTCTTCTCTCTTTAGCTCACTTTGGGGTTGAATACAAAAAGAGTCAATAGAAAGAGGTGGGGGTATCTGAACTTTTTAGATCCTACCTCTTAATTGGATGATGGTGATGAACAGACAAATTTTGTTCTGCCATTAAATTGGTTGGGCGCACAGTGTTACTCAAATGGGGGAAATGGAGTCGAAGAGAGAGAAGACAGAACTCAGAAAAGACGTGCTGGTGGGCCATGTGTGCTCCCGCTGTGGATGCAGGGGAAAACACAACAGGTTGCTGGAGCTGGAGGCACTCTGCTGGTCACGTGGCAAAAAGCTTGATGGTGGATCACCCGTGCAGAAAGAGGGAGAGAAAATGGTGAATCTCAGAGTAGCTATCCCATGTCAAAAGCTAGATTCCCATAATACCCTCTGACATACTCAACAAACATGGCAAACAAAAGAACCGATCAATGTTAGCAGAACAGAAATGACAGCCACCCGAGAAAGTTGTGCGCCTCCCCTAGGAGACCTAGCCTCCCTCCCCTCTGACTGTGCTGGAAAACACTAATATCCCCAGATACAGATGCATAAAACAAAACACACATTCCATGTTTGGGGTCAATGAAAAGAGGAAAGACGAATTTTTAATTCGATGAGACTGCAGTCTTAAATAAGGCTGGGGCTTAAAGAATTCATACCACCTGCAGAGTTATAAAAGCTGAGAGCAAGGGAAGAGCTTGGTAAGACAGAGCTCACTTTTTAGCATTTTTTGGAATAAAGAAAACAGTTTTATATTGGTATACAAAGAATTTATATTCCCCAATAAATCACTTATATGTGTTCTTGATTTATATTCAGTTTACTGAAGTGTTTTACATTTGAAAAAGAAGGTAGATATTTTTTTACCAAGTCGAAGATGTAGTCTGTCTCTCTCCTCCTGGTGCTGCTTCTTACTCCTTTCTACCCCCTACAACCTAACTTCTACCTCAACACGTCACCAAAATGGCTCTTACTAAATTCAACAGCTGCCTTGACATTATGTGTATAAAGTTCTCATGTCATTTGACGTCTTTTCAACATGTTCTGTTGAAGAACTGCTGACCATTCTCTTTCCTTGACTCGGGAAGTTTCTCGGTCTCTCACTCTAACCCTGACCTTTCCAGCTACTCTTTTCTGTCTGCTTTGCAGTTCATCATCTTTTAGATCGCCACGTTTTTGAGTTTTAGAAGGTTTGGTTTGGGACCTCTTCTCTCTCTAGTCCGTGTGTGACTTGCCGTGGTTGCCATTATCACCCCTGGGCGGATGATTTAAAAATGTGTTTCACCTACCCAAACTTCTTTAAACTCAAGATTGGGTGTAATTTTGTTAATGTTTTCTATTTACATCTTTCTTTTTTTATTTATGAGGTGGAACTGGAATTCCTGGATGTTGTCTTCCAATTCTTTCATTGGGTTTTTATTTGGATAATCCTAACAATTTATTACTTTTGGATTATTCCCATATTACACCATTATGCACTCATTTATTTTATAAATATATATTTGATTTTATTCTAGGTATTTTAAATTTTGTGAGGTTTTATTCTATGTCTAGAACTATATTTTCCACACTTGATTTGGTATTATTTATTTTGGGTTGGCCAAAATGTCCAAAATGTTTTTTTTTCCATAAGAAGGCTGTAGTAGTGCTCAGTTGTCTTTAACCTCATTTGAAACAGTTTTGTTAGACTGTATTGTGACAGTTGTCATATCAGCGTATATTTAAAAAAATTAATAAATTTTTGTGTAGCCATTTTAATATTGAAGATGGAAGAAAATATACAACATTTTTGGCATATTATGCTTTATTATTTCAAGAAAGGTAAAAAGGCAACTGAAAAGTGAAAAAAGATTTCTGCAGTGTATGGAGAAGGTGCTGTGACTGATTAAGCATGTCAAAAGTGGTTTGCAAAGTTTCGAGCTGGAGGTTTCTTGCTAGACGATGCTTCACCGTCAGGTAGACTAGTTGAACTTGATAGAGATCAAATGGAGACAAGTGAGAACAATCAATGTTATACCACATGGGAGATAGCCAACATACACAAAATATCCAAATCAATAAAGAGTAATTACTGGTGTAAATGAAAAATATGCTTTTATTTTAAGGGAAAAACTAAATGGGCTTCTTTGGCCAACCAAAATTTAGCTTTTAGATTTGGGTGTTTTTTGGTGGGGTGCACTTATATCTTTTGCTCGCTCTGTGTTAGCATGTAAAGCACATAAACACGCTGTCTGCGGTTTGACTTACTGGCAGGAGCAAGGCACAAATGCTGGGGATACTAACTTTCAGCGTTTGGTGGTCTTCACTCTGGGGCCCTGTGATTCACCAGCTGCTGGGAAGTCTGTGTGTTCATTCCATCCTCCAGATGTTTTTGAAGGGCCCTTTTTTTTGTTTTCTTTTTAATTTTGCAACTACAGAGCAGTTGTTTATTAATGCATTTTTTCGTTTGTTCAGTAAATCTCTTACAATGAAAATGTGCTCCTGTACCTATACAGTCCTATTTTCTCCTCATATTTAAGGATTATTTTTATAGTCCCAAGCTAGTGTTACTTTTTGCTCATATGTGGGCTTGGTGTTCACTAAGGACGGGGTGTTCCATTTCCTTTTAGTCCACCCTGCTGTTGATTAGGTAGTAATGGTTTTCACAGAATGCAGGTGGGGGAAGGCTGATGTTAATGTTTCCTGCACAAAATTCTGATGTTATGTGCTATTTGTGGGTAATTTTGAAAAGTAGTTTTTTGAGTTGCAGAAGGATTTCCTCCAGATCAGCCATCCAGTGTTTCTTAAATAAGGAGCTCAAATTATTCCTGGATTATTTAAATATTCCCATAATACATTTCTCTCTGATGGCTTCCTCATATCCAGGATACAATTTTCCATAATCTTTTTACCTTCTGCTCTTGGATGTGATTTACTTATCAGTTGATACAAAATATTTATTTTCCAAAGTCATAAATACATGATTATAGCACAATTTAAAAGGTGTACAAAAAGTTAAAATATATAAAGGAGAGAAATGTATTTTTAATTGCATTATATAGTTCAGCCTCTGTAGACTTTGTGAGAATTTAAGTGTTTTATTTTTTTAATCATGGTTAGAGAATATATTAACTATGTACCTTACTATAGGACAACTACTCCTCTCCTAATTATGTCACTGAAACATTATTCTGTATGTTTTAGATTCCCGACCCTAAAAATAGTCTCCTTTTTCAAAGGCATAAGATTTGTAATGTGATGTGATACATATATAGAGACATATATTTAAAAAAATCAAACAATAGAAGTTTTTTTCCTCCATGGGGCAATATAGATACATGTTTTTCTGCATGTGTGTTTCACAGAATACAGATTTGACCTCATATTTAATATTCTGTGCCAAACAACTCTGGAGGCCAAGGCATAGGAAGCCACAGAAGTTTCCACGTGGGAAGCCTTTAGAGACCGTTTGGGACTATGGCAGCTGAAATTCTCCCGTGTACTTGGAGGACTTGGAGGTACGTCCTCCCTACTATCAATTCTTTTCTCAGGGAGGTGTCTATGAGTTCAGAGGACATCTCAAGAAGAATCAGTGACGCATATTCAATTCGTAGATAATGTTATATGGATATAAAATACATTAACAAATACATATAGCATATGTATGTTTATGCGAACATGTATAATATGTATGCATGCATATTAAGTATATGATCAGAAAGTTTTTGGTTGATAGATTAGTAGATAGAGTGATAGAAAATTTGGTAGCTTCCAGTGAGTTCTCATTAGAAGCACTTTTTCGAGCAACCCAGTAGGAATCTACATTGAGCTTACTACAATTCCCGTAAAACTACTAAGCTACTTATATAGGAGAAATTCTAGCCTCCGTTTTTGTTAATTATTGCTTTTTTATTATAATAATGACCTTCAGCAGTTTTTATGGATTGTGGGTGTTTAAATTTGTATTTTTCCATTGTTGAAAACGGTCTACACTATGGGATATTTGCTAAGCCTATGCCTCAATTTGAAAAATCATTGTTCCCAGTCTCCAATGTCTTCTACAGGAGTGGGCCCAGGCACAGGAAAATGTCCCGTTTAATCTCATGTCCCTGGCCCCAGCTGCTGGAGTCTGTAGTGAGTCTTGCCTTAAAATGAACTAACCCATGGGCTGGGCTGCTCAAATTTTCTCTCTGGTGAGTTTGAGTAAAAAGACTCAGAGAAAGTCAGCTAATAGAGGATGTGACACTAGCTAGGGTTGGCACCAAAGCAACTCAAAGCTGTACGGAAAAAGAAAGGGATGAAGCAGAAGGAAGCCAGTGTTGACCGGAAGAGGCACTGAGCAGAAGCAGAGGGAAGGACACAGGTGCCAGGCCCCGGCCACACCGCCCTGGTGCTGCCTGCCGGCCCCGGGGCTCTGGGCGCGGCTTGTTTCTCCTGAGCCAGGCTGGCTGCTTTGCCGGCTTAGTTTCTGCCTGTTTCTGGCCGGGGTTTCTTCCTTGTTTGTAGGGCTGGCGTTTCTGTCATTGTATATATATTTCTAAATTCCTAGTTTTCTAAGTTGGTACAATTTTTTATGTTAATAGGTTCTAAAGACATAAGTAATAAGATTGAATGCATACAAAGCAAACAAGGAAATAAGAAAAGTGCATATTGTAAAAAATAAAATGCGTTTCTAGGTAGAATATGTTTGTCAGAAAACTGACATGCATTAACTAATGTTAACTGAACTATTTACTATTTACTATTGATGAAGTGTTGGGAGACATTATACAAGTTGCCGGTTCATTATTTGATCATATAATTTCCTATAGTTAAATATTTTAGAACTTTAAATAAAACATTTTTATTCAGAAGTGCTCTGGTGGAGACTGTTTACCATCACTGTTGCAAGCATAAAAGGTCTAGGTATAAAAACCCTGTAGTGAGCTGACACAGTTCATCTCAATACTACTGGACTCTCAGTGGCGTTTTTGTAGTTTGAGGCCAAGGCCAACTTATTTAATAGGGTTATTAATTGGCTTTGAACATAACTAGTGGGAAATTCCGATTAAGTTACATTTGTCTCAGTAACTGAGGTTAGTACTATTAATTTATTTTTCTACATTAAGATAAAACTAATACTGTTTTCTTTTTCCTTTCTCTATTTTTTAAAAAATATTTTTAAATTTTATTTTGATTATTGTTCAAGTACAGTTTTCTGTCTTTTACTCCCATCCCAGCCCAACCACCAAGCCCTCCCCACTTCTCTCCCATTTCCAGCCTCCCCCTAGTTTTTGTCCATGTGTCCTTTATACTTGTTCCTGTAAACCCTTCCCCTTGTCCCCTGAAATTCCCTCCCCTCTCCCCTCTGGTCACTGTCAGCCTGTTCTCAATTTCAGTGTCTTTGGTTATATTTTTCTTGCTTGTTTGTTTTGTTGTTTAGGTTCCTGTTGAAGGTGAGATCATATGGTATGGCATGGATGGAACTGGAAAACATTATGCTAAGCGAAATAAGCCAGGCGGTGAAAGACAAAACTAGTACTAATTTCATACCAGACACTTCCTCAATATAACTGTATCTATGTGGGCCCTGATTTTATCTCCAGTAGTATTTCTTCCTTCCTCCTTCACATCTTTCTCCTCCTTTCTCCCAAGCTTTCCAAAAAAGAGTCAGAATCCTTTTTTTGTATGTTCACTTAGGTTATTATAATAATGCCGAATTATTAGAAACTTCAGTGTTGTTAGATTGTGCCTGAGAAATTATGTCAACAATTTGAGAAAATATAAACTGTGTTTGGTTTGTGATGGAAGACAATTTGTGGGGTGACCCACACAGAAGAAATGCTGCGTGAACAACTTTGTGTGGTTAAGGTCTGCGCATGCGAGCTGCTCGAGCTGTTCCAGCTGTGTCTGCACCTGGGGGTCTGGAAACTGTCACAGAGGAACATCTCTTGCCAGAAGGGAAGGTGAGAACACTGATGCACCTGAAAAAAAAAAAAGGACAGGAAAGCAAAGGAGAACCGGTCAAGTCAGGACATGTATATCCTGATGTAAAATAATAGCAGCAACTGTATGTTGTGCTATTAGTGTAAAGAAAAATGTTAAGAATCAAGGTTCTCGTTTTCTCACTGTTAAAATTATTTGACATATGCCACTGGCAATTTCAGAAATAATTCATGCTTCCTGCTCAGGGGAATGGAAACTGAATCATTTACATATTTTTATGCCCTAGATTTTAGCTGCAGGACTATGACATTAATGAAAAGATTCTATAAATTAGTTTTGTCCTTGCAATTTTGCTCAAATCATTTCTATTCAAAACCAAAGTAACTCCAATGGGGAAATGAGCTTTAATAGCAAATCTTTTTAGTTATGCTACATATTACTGCTTATATTTTCCAAAAAGTGAATATTTTGGGTGTTGCAATAGTTTAGAGTAGAAAGCATAATGGCATTTGTGATGGATCACTGTAACATCATATTAAAAATTAATTGAAATTTGTTGATAAATTTTCAATTATGGCTCACTTGCAGCTTATGAAACATAGTGAAGTTTTTAAGGCTATTATACATGAAATATTAAAACCCATGACAGAAGCAAATATTATGATTACTGTTACACATAAATGTAATATTGGCATTTTCAGGGTTTTGTGGCCCTGCAATTAATATCTATTGATACAAGGGATTACAAATATGAATTGTCAGAAGGCAATAAATAGGCTTATTTCTCTTGTCCAATATTGTATCTATCAACATTAGAATGAATGTTAAAAGCAATCTTTCACAGCAGCATGAAGAGCAAATATGTATGTTTACTTAATAGGAATTGTTTTAGTCTCCAAATTGGGCCTCCAAGCTGGCCAATTAAAATAGAATAGCTCCCCCTCCCCCTCCCCCCTATTTGGCAGCCATCAAAATGCTCTCAGTATTAAGAAGTACAAATAGGTAGCTGCAGAATCAGCTTGGGGATGCAAAGTACAGTATAGGAAATATAGCAGCCGAAGAACTCATACCCATGATCCATGCACATGAACAATGATGGGGGATCACCTGAGGGAGTGGGGGGTGCTGGGTGGAGGGGGGCACAGGGGTGAAAATTGGGACAACTGCAACAGCATAATCAATCAAATGTAATTTAAAAAATGAAATAGAGTAGATAAAGCTGGTATCTTTTCTTTTTCTCTCTCTGGGGATTATTTGTTTTACTCTTTCCGTATGGAAATCTCATTTTAGCATGACATATTTCAGGAATATCAAATGTGTTCCTGTGAGCGTAAATACAGAGAGACCAATAGAGTAAAATTGCACTATTGTTGTAACTACATTTCAGGATGTTGCCAGTTTGAGAACACTTGGTGGATTTTTTTTCTGTGCCCTGAAAAAATGGTGTTCAGGGAGTCTACTTTTTAATGTCCTATGAAAGGCAGTAATTGGTGCCCTGTCACTTAACTCATCCCCAGGGACTCATTAGAATCATTATCTTACTTTAATATTTCTGTTACAGTGATGCCTTCCTTGCATTTATGAACCAAATGGAAAATTTGTTCGCGGTGATGAAACACATTCATCCTTCACGCAAACAAGCCCCTGGTAGCTCAAGCGCTTTCATGCATGGAAGCGTTTAGTTGGTGCTGCAAATTTGCTCTTTCTTTCCCTAGCAATCCAATCAGACTCTAAAGCAAAAGTTAACCAGAAGTTACAAAAGAATATTTTGACAATTGTCAGACAGAATGTGACCACCTTTTAAACTCTAGAACTAGGAACAATAAAATTATCATCTCCTGTATGAAGAGAGTTATTTTGAATTGTATTGTGTGTGTGTGTGTGTGTGTGTGTGGTGGGGGTTTATCATGCAAAAAAAATTGACTAGGAGCAAATACAAGGAAATGATGGATTGAAGTAAAGATAGCCTTATAAAGACTTTGTGTTAAAATGGCCAAAAGAAATTATGAGGGAGTGCTACAACACATGCTCTTTGGAATGTTAGACAGTGGACTTTTAAGGATAGTAAGAGGTGGAGGGGGATTGATTGCGGAATTTAAACTTCTGAGCAGCTCAGTCACGTTTATTTTGTCAGCCTCAATCAGTTGTAATGGAGATTCCAAAAGAGATTCCTAAAAAAAGTTAAAAATTTCTTTTCTTGCTGCTTACAACATGTAACCAAGAGAATGAGTAAAACCAGTGTTTCTTATTTGTTAAGGGCTGACAGTACCCAGAATATTGTGCAAACCATTTCCTTTCTTACAGATTTATTTGTTTTTTTTTGTTATTGTTTTGATTTTGTTTTAATCAGACATCATGCACAGGGGTAGTAACGTCTTCTAGTCTCACTAGTACAAATTAAAGAACCGTGGCATGGTTTGTCTTCATGAAAATGTCTGTTTAGTTTTGTCTTTTTTTTTGTTACCCCTTTTTTTTTGTGGTGGTGGTTATATCTCATACCAGTCAAAAAGGAGAGAAAGCAATAAAATTTTCATGAGTTCATTAAAGTTTTACAGACACTACAGTTCCTGGAAAACTAGTTGTTGCTCTAATCCCCTGCAGTAGTTCTGGTTGGGAGGCATCTTAGTCATAAAGAGGGAGGGATTAGGGATGAGGAATGAAAAGGGAAAAGGAGAGGCCAGAGCCAAGTGCTGATATGTTATTTGGACTATATTCAAGGTTCTCACAGCTTTCTGTGCGGTCAAGTGTAACTTGGCTACCACTATCTGGGGAGAAAACAGAGTTGTGGGAATTTAAGCCCTGGAGGTTCACAGGGGATAATCGGTGGTAAATGCTTCGGTTAGAAGCATAGCGTCAATGCACAGGGAACTGTTGGTTGGCATTTTGTTTAGGGCTTTGCTGATTTCAGGGAGAGAATTTAATGGACTTAATGCTCGGCCATTCTGGAAATAGAAAGGATTCTTAAATTATTTTTACAAAGAAAGTAATGTGAAATTTAATGAGGGAAAAAGAGAGATAACGTTGGCTAGGGCTTGATGATCAATGGGCTTGACGATCAATGGGCTTGACTCTTGATTCTTAACCGAGTTGAAATGTTAATGGTTCTAAGTGTTTGACTTGTCACCAGTGGTCAACCAAGACCTAGTGACTTAATTTTGGACTATATCTTTTCACTTTAAATAATTATATGGGATACATAGAAAGGCTTAATTATAGTCATTACGTAGTTGGATAAAATAAATCTTGACACTCTCTGCCTTTTGATTATCTTTAATGTAGTTATTGACACGGTTGGATTACCATCTGCCTTTTTACTATTTTGCTCTTTGTAGAATGCAATTAACTCCGTTTCCACTGGGAAAATATCCATTCTCTCTATTCTCCTTCCCCTAACACCCACATACTGTTTACTCTTCCATTCTTAATTGGCTTTATTTTCGCCACAGTACTGACAAATGACCTAACTGGTAGTACTCACCCAACTCATTTAATGGAGTAAATTAGCTCTTGATCAACCCCTTGAAGAGAGTTCCAGAAGTTTCCATATTTTAACTGAAATTACAATGAGACCCAGTTTGGCAGGTTGCATCTCCTAAATGTTTGTGCCTATGTGTATGTTTCCCTACATGTGCATAGACACACACACATGTGAACACACACATCCACATAGAGAACTCATCCTATGTGCTTTTCTTACAATGTGATTGACAGCCCCTTCCTGCCATGAAGAGATGAGGTCCATTTTCTTTCCCCTTGAATAGAGTGAGGCTTGTGATTATCTGGCCAAGAGAGCATGGCAGAATTGATGCTATGTGTTCTGAATTTTCCTGATGATATGCTTTGGCATGAAAATCTGTTATGGCTCATTATGGCTACGGGTGTCCAAACTGCAGCCTGCAGGCCGCATGCGGCCCAGGATGGCTATGAATATGGCCCAACACAAAATCCTCAATTTTCTTAAAACTTTTTTTTTCTCATCAGTTTTCATTAGCATTCGTGTATTTAATGTGTGCCCCAAGACAATTCCTATTCTAGCGTGGCCCAGAGACGCGGAAAGTTTGGACACCCTGGTCAGCTAGACTCTTTCCGTTTGGAAGCTCATGCACGTCAGGTGTTGGATATTTTCCTGAGTTATTTCTTTAATAATTTCTTCTCCAACCCCCTCCCCAGTTCTGTGATCTCTTTTGTTTTTTTTCTGGAACTTTTTTAAAATTTGGATTTGGGAACTTTGTTCTGTCTTTTTAATTTATTGTATTTTCTGTCCTGTTTTTCTGTCTCTGTATTTTTTTCTCTTTCCTGAATCTTTCATCTTTTTCATTAGCAGCATTAAAGCTGCCTATAATCTCACAACCCAACTAATAATGTACATTATATGGCTCTAATTTTTGCCTATGTATGACTAACATGATATATTTTTTGGTTATTTTAATGTGTATATATCTAATTATTCATGTGTTTGAAAAGCTCTTAATATGACTGGCCCTTGAAAATGTTTTCCTTCTAAAATGTCTATTCTGCTTTCCCTCCACCTCTTTTCTTTGGGGATCCTTTTTTTGATTATGCTGCTCATAAATTCCAGGAGTTTCCTCTATACTTAGGCACTCTTGTTGATGTTAGATCCTGCATATAATTTATTCTAATCTTTTCTTTATTAGTTAATGTGTCCATAACATCCTTTCCTTAAAAACCATGATTTTATGTAATTAAATTTATCAATTTACTTTTTCCACTCTTGGGCTTTTGAAGTTTACTCAAGAATCAGCGTGGGTCTCAAGGATAGTGTCCTGTAGAATCTGCTGTCGTTAATATGCCGGTCGCTGTGTGCCAGAGTCTTTTCCTATTTCATGGACTATTAGTTTCATCATTTTTTCTTTCCCATCTGGAGTTCACCTTGGTATTTTGTTTAGTTAGGGATCTGGCTTCTTTTCCTTGAGAATAGTGAGGCAACTTTTCCAACCACATTTGCCAGAACAGTGTATTATTTCCTCATTGACTTGTAATAACATCATTACATGCATTTTGTGTTCTTATGTGTGTAGATAGATTTATTTATTTTCTTTTTTGGCTGTTCCATTTTTTTAAGCCCCCACATTATTCCTTTTGTAATTATGACTTTATAATAGAGTACCATTCCCTTTAATAATCAACAGGAAAATAATTATTTAATTGAAAAACCTGCTTTTGACATGAAGCCTTTGAGAGTTTTACCTAGGAACATTTTAGAGGAATGATATTTTATAAGATGGCTTATTTTACATATGTTTAAGAAAGGGAACAAATTAAACTGAAGTCACTTAAAAGTAATTTTTTATGACTTGCTGAAATTAAAACGTCCTAATTTTTGAAACCTCCACCCTCGGTTTACTTTTATCCACAGCACTGCCCTGGTAATTCCAACTGCTCATTTTCTGCTTCACATATTGGCCACGTGTAGTGCCCCATTAAAATGTCTGTCTTTAGAGTCTCTTTCTGATACTTGTATTATAGTCTATATTTCATATTTAAATGTAACATATAAACTGGTCAAAACCAACTAATCAAGAAGTTCTACATTAATTCCTTTTCTCCTGCCTTATTTTCTGTAGTTCATCTTCCCCCTCCAGCAAAAGCAAGATACTTAGCCTTCCATGAAGACATATTTGTCTTTCTTCTGTCTAAAACGCCTGTCTGTATCATCCCTTCCTCAGTCTCAGCCTCTTTAGAGTGTAACCACCTTCTAAATTCACCCTAAGCTTCTTCATTTCTTGGAAGATCTTCCTGAGTATGCTTAGGATAACTCTAAAATACCTGTTATACCTTCTCATATGAGATTTCCCTTGCTAGCTTTGTATGAGATAAACTTTATTTCTCTCAGACCATCTAATCCAATGGGAAAAAGGAAAGCATTTGTCTAATTCCACTTCTTTGTGGTCTGAAAAAGAACAAACCTCCGTGTTGTAGGGGAAACTAGGGATAAACATAGACCATTGAAATTATTCTTACTCACAGCTGTGATGAAATTCAGGTTGCGAAAGCCAAGTTTTAGAATGAAAGCAAGGGCTGCATATTCATGGAAGCTCCACATGCAACGCTGTTCCTTTCAGAAACCAGGCGATGCAGCCAAACAGAGAAGTATCAGCAAGCCCACGTTCATGTTGACCACATGGAGCGGACCTGGAGTCTCGGGGGTCCACTGCACATGGGAATACCAGAAATAAACTGAAACATACCCAGATTATGTAGATGGTATGGATAACAGAGCTGGCAAAGAAAAATATCTAAATTTGGCGAGGAGAAAATATAAAGCAGAGGCAAGTCATGGGTCTGTACCTTGTCTCAGACAATAAACAAGAGAAACAGAGGAGCTCTGCCTGTTCCAACTCTTTTATCTCCGGAATTGGAATGTAGGGTTTTCCTAAAGTTATTTGGCTGAAAGGTGTAGTGCCTCACCGGCTACACACTGAATATATTCGTAGTGATACTGATGTTTTGAATGGATTGATCAGTATGATGCATTCATGAACCAGGTGGCTATTCTCGAGACTACTCAGAGACATCTGTCCATCCATAGTGAACCACCTCCTTGAACATACATGCATACATGCACACGCAAACCCACACCTGCACAATGGCCAGCTGTATGAATATTGTTGCTCCCTGAGCTGGAGGCGAAGATGGACTGAGAAGGGAGAGGCATCCAAATCGTTCATTCCGCTTCATTTGTGTCTGTGCTGGGACTTCTCCAGTGCCCTAGCTATACCTGTGAGCTCCATGAAGTCATACTTACAAATCTAGAACGTTCTTCCCAACATTGTGGTTAGAGGTGAAATCAATAGCTTATGCACTAACATAACCGTGACACTTCAGGATTCTCGAGAATGGCTGTGGACTTTTTTCTGTTTCCCATGTTGCCGTATCATGAACTTCATCTCTGTAGTTGACTGAGACACTTTGTCATGTGGAGTTTCTCTGGCTGAGCTCACAGAGGGTTGCCACGTGTCTTGCTCTGGTCTGGGTGCACTGCAACCTGAAGTCTGTTACTTTCGCTAAAGTTTTAGGCTCAGCCCACCGCAATCCCATCTCAACATCAATCATCAGATATTACAAGTCTCATTTTTATTTTACTATAATCTTTGATATCCTCTGGTTCTCTTAATTTTTATGTCATACACTGTGTGGTGGTTATATCTGATTACTTCAACATTTGCTAGGGTATTTTACATAATAACACCACAATGTAGCTTATATTTTGTAATATTGAAGAACTGTTCTGAGAAATTAGTAGCTCTCCCTGCATTCTTGCATCTTTATCTTAGCTGTTTACGATACCTACCAGGGCATCTATTTTCTCACGGGAACACAAAGCTTCTGTGCAGCTTATGATCATTCACTGACTTGATAACTGCGCCCCCTGGGGCCCCAGATCTCCCCTCGCTGTTTATTCATGGAGATTTAAAGGCTTTCTGTTCACAAGTAGTTTTTATTTGATAATGTCTGCAAATTCTAAGCACTTCATTTAAAAAAAAAACATGAAATGAGTAAAAAGATAAATAGTTGTGTGGTCTCACCGATGAGCCATAGCCACGTTGCAGGGAACGTGTTTACCCCGTGTGATCATGAATGGGTGTGTGTGTGTGTGTGTGTGTGTGCATTTCACAGAGAGGATTTGCTCAGGTGAGAGGAAACAGGTCTGTATATTCCGTCTATAATTGAAATGTTTTTACTTTTGCCAGCTGTGCTGTGGTCGCTATCCGATCTTCAGGTCACTTTGTGTTTGCCACCCAGATTGCCAAGGCTTAAGGTTACAGAACTGTGAACTAGGTCACCCAATTACCCATTTTCCCTTCTTCGGGGAACACAACGGAAGTCTTGGCTTGCTGTGAGAATGGGCTTCTGGAGACTGCTCAATCTCCCGCAAAACTGGGTGGTCCACTTACTTACAATGTAAACTAGGTTTCCAAACGTAAAGAAACAAACCCAAACTAAATTCAACTTAAAATGCATTTCCTCAGTCAAAGACCTAAGCAATTTAGAACAGAGACCAGGCTGCCGAAGTTCAACAGCAAACGATCTGATGGCGACAAGGGAAGACACGGGACTGTGGCCCCGAGGGTAAGTTGACCCTGGGTTGAAGTTGGACGTGAAACGTAGAATGGATGGCAGTGGGCCTGAAGTGACTCTGAAGTCAGGAGATGACCCAGCCCCTGCTACCACAGCGCGATGCTGGCATTCCCTCCGGGATAAAAGACACGTTTACAGTATAGTGTCCTGGGTACTTATCTCTGGACCCCTCACGTGGCGCGTTCATAGAGGCTGAGTCACAGATCAGCTGCAGCAAGTAAGGCAACTGGCTTTGATTAGGCTGGTCCCTGCTGTACCTGGATTTCTTCAGTGCATACCTGGGTTTGAGAAAAATCGCCCTGCAACAGTGTGCTGATCAGGGCTATGCTCCTGAAGAGCAACAGGAGGAGGGAACTTGTGCTTACGACTAGTGTCTTCTAAGTAATTGCTTCCTTAAACAAAACACGTTCAATTATAATCTCATAGAAATGTTAACTTTTAGCTCGGATCCACTTATTCACAAAAAGTTTTTAACACATTTCTAGTACAAGACATTTTAATATTCCATTGTACTTGTGTGCGAGAGAGATTTTCTTCACTGGGGCATTTTGTAAAACAACAACAATGAAATAAAAAAAAAGATTGTGTGCTCTAAGTTTTCTCAATCGTTAGCTTTTGTCCTTGAAAGTGGGTTCCCCACACCTCAGCTTCTTTTCCTTTTCATCCTGATTTCTTCTTTGACTGGCGATGGAGCGTCTCGGCGTGTGTTCCCGGGCCCCTGTGCCGTGCCCTCTCAGCTTAGTCGCAGCATGGAGAGTGTAAATTACCTTCCCTTCTTCAATCTCAGCGGCACCGCTGTGCTCCCCAGCACCCGTCTCCCTGCCCCGGCCTGGAGTCGACAATTTCCCGGCACTTCTGTCTCACCTGGGTGCCGATCACATTTGCCTTCCACTCCCCTCCATCCTGTGTCTTCTCTGTAATTATTAAACGCTGTTCTTTTCCTACTGAGCAACTTTAAAGTTAGACGGCTTGTGTCTCCTGGATACAATTTTGAAGTGTTTAGCTTTTTCCAAAGATGGCATTGATGTGATTCTTTTCATTTGGAACATTTCAAACTTTGGGATACACAGTTCATATCTGTGTTTGGGGTCAAGTAATCTTTTACTCTACCGTAACTCCTGAAGGAAATGCGATCTTACTTTCTCAAGGAAAATCTGTGGCTTATTGCCAGGTATACAATGCAAAGTAGAAATATGGAGGAGAAACTTGGTACCTAGAATGTTAAGTTAAAAATGTGGTAATAGGAAATGCCTCTCTCTTTCTGCTGCTAGTTGGTGAGCATCTTTTATTAATGCAACCGAGTGAGAACACTCCTGATGTAATATGTTAGAAGTTTTTTCCAGATTTCTAACTCTTCCAAGGAGCATGTATATATTTCACCATAAAGGCATTGAATGGTTTATTCTTATAATTCACACATAGCATATGCACAAGTTGAAGCCCCTGTGAACTTTAAGATTAGTAGAAGTGAAGATCTTTGAGATTTATCTTAATCTTTGGAACATTTTTACTTTGCCTTATTTTTGTGAAATTTTTTCATGGTTGTGAACCGAGCATAGCCTTGCACAGATGATTTCAGACAGAAACACTTGGATTAAAAATCTAGCTTTAAAATTTAGTACCTGAGTCCATAACTGAGTAGTTAGGGCAAGTCAGTGGGGTTCCTAAAACCTGTTTTCTTTTGTCTAAAAATGGGATATAACACCTCCTCCTCCATAGTTGAAAGACTCAAAATGGAGTATACACTGAATTCATACACACACACATTAATTTTATGTAACTCGTTACTAAATTCTAAGTGTAAGCCAACTATATCCTATGGTGTTTAACTGAAGAAACAGTAATTATTTTTTTTTCTAAGCCCTGGAAGAAATCTGCTATATTACCTAATTGAGGCTTAGTGTTTCAATCTCCAATGGAAATTTTTCCTCATGGATTCTCATTGTTCTGTTTTTTTTTAAATTATTTTTACTTCATTTTCTCATTGTGTGCATTTCACATTGGAAGCTAACCACCATACCATAGTGCAAATTATTAAACATTAACAATAGTGCACCAGGCTGGGAGTTAAACTATATTAAATGATATAAAGTTTTGTGTTAATAGGAAACTGGCACGAGACGATCTGAGAATGCAGAGGAGCAATAGCTACGCGGGCAGCTCTGACAGACAGGCGCATCTAAGGCGGGAGAAGGGCCTGATGTCAGGACATGGCAGGCTTACAGTTCAGATAGGAGAAGAGAGGCACTGTGAACGGAAGGAACAGCTCACGGAAGTGCAGGGCTGTCTGGAAGGGCTGGTCTTGTCTGGCGACTTGTAAATAATTTGTTGTAGCTGAGGTCGACCCATGTGAAAGACTGGGAAAGGTAAATCTGGGAGTTTGGAGGAAAATGATGATTAACTTTTTTATGCTTAAGGAATTTCAAATTCATACTGTGGGGAAAGATTGGATAATTTGAAGAACTATTAGAAACACGAGCGTAAGGAATCTTTTCATGAAAAGAGAATAAAAAATGGTAAGCGCTAAGAGTCTTAGACGTTGTGTATGCTAAAGTGAGAAATGGATCGAACTACAGCAGCAGCTGTGCGATGAGACAAGGGAGTGAGTGTGGTAAAGATGCATATTTTTCTCAAAAGAAAATATACCCATATGTCATGAGTGGGGAGCACAGAGGCACTTGGTATAATGAGAGATGGTATTAACAGGAGTGCTTTGTATGTATGAAAGAATGTAGAATCAGAGAAAGAGAGATGAGACACTCAAAATGATACTACCAAGGTAAGGGGGAGGGTATGGGAAGGAATGAAGCCAAGAACAGCCTTGATCACTAGGGCAGCAGAGGAGGTTTTGAGAGACGGGAGCGCTTGCTAGAAATACTCCAATGAAAACTTTTGCTTCTGCCTTAATCCCCAAACCTACATGCTGGAAATCTGAACAGTGGGACAGGAGTGCTGATAGATCTCAAGGCTGGATAAGAAAAATGATGGGAAGCAGCCAGAGTAACTGGCTTCTCAATGCCTTTCATTCATTAAATTGACTGTATAACGTGAGAGTGATAAAGGTGTGATTGCATATAATTAATTAGCAGCAGTATTTGTAGGTTAAATGAACTTCAATCTAATTGCAGAAGAGGCGCACAGAGCTCATAGTTTTTTTTTTCCTCAGTGCAGTTATTTACTTTGAGCTTCATGAAGAAAAGAACAGTAAATCCAATATCAGAGAATACAATATATCCAAGATCTTAAATGTGAGTCCTGGATGCACGGGTTTGCTGGGTCATTAGGCATTGTCATGCAGGTAAAGGCTTATTAAGAGAGTATTAGATTCTTCTGTCTCTCTATAAAATTCGAGTGTGAATGTGAATTAGCCTAAAGAATTTTCTACCCAGGTAGTACCAGAGAGAAAAGAGAGAAATAGCATATATTGTTTTGCTCTTAGCTCCGTATTCTGGAGATGTGAAAATATTTCTAATTTGTGGTGTGTGAACTCATTGCAGCCACCTCTGCCTCTTTCATTAGTATTTGTGAGTGTGTGTTTTTAAAAATATTTTATTTATTTCTTTATTTTTAGAGAGGGAAGGGAGGGAGAAAGAGAGAGAGAAACATCAATGTGCAGTTGCTGGGGGCCATGGCCTGCAACCCAGGCATGTGCCCTGACTGGGAATCAAACCTGCGATGCTTCGGTTTGCAGCCTGCGCTCAATCCACTGAGCTACACCAGCCAGGGCTGTGAGTGTGTTAAGCTATGACGATTGGCTTCAACATGGAAAATTGGACTGACTTGCATGTAGCACTCACCATGCAAAGCCATGATGTGAGGGAGTGATACTGAGAGATGATTGGCAGCCAGAATAGGGAGAAGCCAGAAGGTGGACAAGTCACAAATGTCGGCACTAAAACTCTCCTTTGTTGCTGGTGGTGGTGTCAAATGGTACATTTTGGAAAACTCTTCAACAATGTCTTATACAATTAAACACGTATGTATTGTATGGTGCAATAATTCCACAACTACGTGAGTATACAAAAGAAATGAAAACATGTATCCACAAATAATTGCACAAAAAATTTCATTGAATGTTTATCTATAACAGCCAAAAATTACAACAAGTCATATTTCCATCAGTAGGAGAATGGATAAATGAACATTATTCAATAGTGAAAGAAGAAACAGCCACTGGTATGTATAACAAGAGTCAATTTCAAAGGTAGTCAGTGAATGAAGCTAGACTAAAATGACTATATTGCATTTTATGCTCCTTATATAAAATTTTTTAAAGACATACTCAGTCTGTAAGGATAGAAATGAAAACAGTGATCTTTTGTGGAAAGGCAAGAAAGGGACACAAAAGGAATTCCTGGTGGCAGAGAAATGTCTGTGTCTTGTTTAGGATTTTGATTATTTGGTTGTATCAGTTGTCAACATATATTGACTCATATGCTTAAGTTCTTTGCATTTTATCATGTAGACATTTTACCTAAAAAAAAAAAAAACCCAAGAAAATAATATGGTATCGGCCTCCAAGGCAGTGGTCAAAATAAACTCAAAACCACAAAAACATAAAAACATTTAGAGATATTTCCTTATATTATATATTTCTGGTATTAACCCTCTTTAAAATTTTATGCAGACATAATTGGTTAATAGGAAAGGGTAATTATAGGTCCTCAGGCCTTGCAATAGTGAACTAAATGTGCCTCAATATCTATGAATAGAAGTCACACCTTGAATGTTACCCAAAATGAAGCATGAACATCTCCAGGACAGGGAGAGTTGTCCCAAATCCAGTGATAGCTTTGGAAAATGTTACTGATGAGAAAAGAGTGGAATTCCGAGGAACATCGGGAAGGAAGCAGGCTGAATGAAATAGCAGCAGAAGCTCTGGCACCCTCACGGAGCATGTGTGACCACCTCTGTCAGCTCATTTGTCCAGCTAGACTTTCACATCAAACATGACGATATGTAATTAGAGTATGAAGAACAGAAATCTCAGAATATGGGGTGGAGCAGTTTCTGGCAAAATTATGCAGTTTCTTGTAGCGCATTCTAACCACTCTGTCCCATGTCCCCAGCAGCTAGGTGGCGCCACTTGGCCTTTTCCTCGTCACCCAGCTCTTCTTATCCCATCTTCAAAGCTCCTCATCCATCTCGAAGTGTCAAGTTGGAAGATGACTGCAAACGGACACAAAAAATGAACTAGTCATCAGGTGGCAGATCGGTGTTGTTTTTCCCATCAATCACAGTAAGCCAGTAGCCACTGCCTCATGTGTAAGTGTCGGAAAGGACCTGAAGTTTTATCTAGGCTCCAACAGGAAGAATATCATGACTGATCTGCAACAAGTGATTAGCAATATCTACAAAGGGGATGTAGACGGCATTGAAAATAAGAGGATTTCAGTGTAGAAGGCATCTCAGCTTAGAGCCGTGCATTTTTAACAGGAGGTTTCTGGGGCAATGGCTTTTGCAAAGGCCCTCATCACTGCCTGTGATAATGAGAAACGCTGTTCACCAGATGGACTTTTCCGCATCCAGCAACATTCTGCAAACCACGCTGCTGTTTATAATAGTTTTAATCAAACTGTTGGCCTCGGCCTATGAGGGGATCATGAAATCCATGTAGCAGGGTGCAGCTACCATATTGTAAGGAATAGACTATAACAATGTAGAATGAATAGAAACAATTTACATTTGTAATTGCTTATGCACATATATACTATGTATGCATGTGTGTGTACATATATATATATGATTTGAGATGAAATTATAAAATATTTATTTCTAAAGAGAAGTGTTTAGAATGTTTGAAATCTGTTTATTTATGGGCTCATTCCCGCTGCACTGGATTTTAGAAAGAACTGTATTTTTAAAATTTTTTGAGGTGTCACCAACATGAAATCTGTCACTGTAGTTGCTCGGAGAGCAGACGTACAGGATGAGACATGTGTGTGACAGTTGATACATATGTGATACTAGGAACGAGACTTTCTGATTTTAGGAGAACTAGCTGCCACATCATCCCTTTAATGTTAAGTGATTATTGAAGGCAATGCTAGTTCTTGCTGTGTTCTGAGTTTGGAGTTATTAATAAATCTGCAGCACAATTAACACTTCTGGATGATCAAGGGCTGAACTGGAGCTCAGGCCACCTGGGGTAGCTCCTGAGAAAGCTCCAGCTCACCTGACTTTAAACCCAAGTGTCACTTCAGTGTGGGGGCACTAGCCTAGTGAGGTGTCCAAGTGACACATCAGTTCTAGGAAGAGACCCTGAGCTGAATGGTTCACGCCCAAGTACGGAGCTCCGGGGCCTTTCTAGTAAACACGAGACCCCGCGTGTTCTCAGACCTCAGGGTCCCTGGGGACAGCTGCATGCTGAGCACGTCATGGAGGAAAGGGGGCCCCGGGGAGCCGTCATAGGCTCACGTCAAGGTCTAAAGCCTCATGTGGGGACATTGTGATATTGCTGTTTCTTGGCTGAAGAGCAAACTGCAGTTCTTCCCCAGGGACTCCACTCACCAATCGTTTCTGTCTCTAAGGAACCTTTTACGGCTGCGCTGGGCACACAGAGGGAAGCCGTGAGCCTGCTTTCGAATTTCCACCTTGGAATAACAATCAGGGGAAGTCCAACCTGTGAAACGCCCTTATTCCATCTCAGTCTGCTCCACACGCCACTTTCTGGGGTCTGTAACACGCGTGCTTTGATACACAGGTTTCCTCCACTATTCGAAAGCAGAACATTCCTGTGAAGCCATTCATAAGCCGAAATGGCATAGAGGGACAATCCCATTACCATCCATTTATATGGAAACATTTTTGAGCATTCCAAGGCCAAAAAATAACCTACCAAATAGCACACAACACATAAAATAACACCTTATTTTCTAACGAGACCTGACACATTTTGCTGATGGGAGCACAGAATGAATGGAGAGAAAGCACAGATGCTCCCAGACACCAGTGGAAGCCCTGGTGGCGGAGCTGAGAGGCTGAGTGTGGCTCCCTGGGGGGAAGCTTGGTGGGGGGCCACTTGCACTGCTTGGGGTGCGTGCTGCCTCTGTAATGGCCACTGCAAAAGAAATGCCACCTGCTACATTCCTTTTTTTTTTTTTTTTGGTAAAAAAGCCTCTTTACATTTCTTTCAGTTAGCAGAAACGATACTAATGTAGGTCTTTAATGAAAACAAAGAGGCGCACAGTGAACTTCCACAAAGCAGGGGACGCTGGGTGTGCTCTGTTCCCTAGTGTCCTTGCGGTTCGGGGATGGGTGCAGTGGGGTTCAGCCCCTGGCCGTGAAGCTCCGCAGAGCGAAGTGGCAGTTGAGGGAACCCACAACACAGCCTCGTGGGCTATACAGATGGGAAGGGGAGACATATTTACCATAAAGTCTCCGATTCTTTTTTTCAGCTATTTCATATGAGAAGGTAAGTTATGGATGTCTATCCCAAAGTGAATGAAACAGGGGCGGTTCTGTGTGTGGCGTGCGGGGCTGGACCACAGCATGGTGAGCTGGTGCACAGAGGTGTAAATGCCCGTGTGAGCTGTGCACCAAACGGCCAGAGCTGAGCCCACGCCTGAGCTTTCTCTCCCCCTCCACTGCAGTCTGTGGAGCTCTGAGATGTAGAATTGATTGCCCTAGTGGAGCTGGACCGGGTCTGAGTTGCCCTACAGTTGCTGAAATAAGTCTGAGGCCACCCTGCGAAGGAGGGCTTTACGCAGCCTGCTCCATCATTACTCTGTCCACACAGGGGCTCTGTCTTGTCCCAGATGCCAGGCCGATTCTGTGTGGCAGCAGGGACACTTTAGTGATTTCATACTGAGGACATCCCTTATGATGTTGGCTTAAGACACTGCAGTGCCCCCACGCCTGCCATTGCGTGTCTCTCTGGTGCTTTCAATCATGTGCTGCAGACCGAACCTGGCCCTGGTGGTCCCAGTGACATGCTGCTCTGGAACTCTGTGCTGCCCTTCAAGTGGACTCTCATGTTGCCTTTGCCCAGACTCAGTGATTCCATGCTGACTCTCTGTCTTCAATGTTTAAGCATCTTCAGCGTGCTGACCCCAGACTAACAATGCCAAGACGGCTAACCCATAGAGGGTCTCTGTGCAAATCAGGAAGCAAAGCACCTTCTGGGCGGACTGTGTCCTGTGCACATGCTGAGTGACTTGATGTCAAGACCGTAGAATGTGCAATGTGTTAAAGTTGCCTTATGCCCTGCAGAGATGTAACCCTGGGTGGCTTGGAAAGCAGGGTAGGTGCTGAATTTCAGCCGTGCTCACCTCTCAGCTGGGTGTTCATGGACACTGGACCAGCTATACATGTGGACAAATGACTTAGGTCCACTCCATGAATCCCTTTTACGTAGGCTATCAAGTCTGGAAGTTGCTCTAGGGACTCCCCTTGCTCTTTCCTGGATCTCCACATCTCATAGAAGCAGCTGGGATCTAGAGGCAGAAATTCTGGATGTGGACCACTGGCAAAGTATGGGATTCTGACATCCTCTGGATGTCGTAAATAATCAGTTCCTAATAGTCAAATACTGATTTGCACCGCTGCCATCACATAGGCATCTTTATCAGAACCAAACCTAATGCTTAGAAGAATATAGTGCCAAGAATAATGCCAAGAATATAGTAAAAACAATGTGGGTGGGACAGATGCGCCACTGCCTGTCCCTGCCGTTGGTACCTTCCTGCTGCGCAAGCAGCAGGTGCAGACTCCCTCCCACACGGCCGGCGCCTGCTGCCGGTGAATCGCCCTGCTTGGCCAGCAAATCCCGAAGTACAGCGGTAAGAGTTAAAACTTGCAATGAAAGGTGATACTGAAATGAAAGTATCAGCTGAAGACCTGAATACCTGGAAATAAGTAATATGATGTGTGTTGAAGGGAATGCTGTGTTGAAGGGTGCTGGGTGCAGCCAATAAGTTATTTTACCAGAACTGTAAGGGTGCCATTGATATTTGTAGATACAACAGTCGATGATTCAAGATGGTTAATAAACGCGCAGTTGCTCCTGGGAAAATTTGCACTGATATGGTATGTAGCTTCACATGCATTGTTCCTTCATGCCTTCATGCCTGTAACTTGTTTAGAATTTGTAATCCCCTGTAGTTGAGTTGTTGTATCCCTTTTCCACCTGCCCCAATTTCTTTCATGGGACGGTATTTTTAATCTTTTCATTTAATGCAGACGGTGTGTGTACACTGTATTAGAAGGGTGCTGTGAAGGATATTTTCTTTTTAAACCTAAGGGATGGTGCAGCAACGATGACCACGGACAAGCACTAATGGCCATTTCTATGTAACAGAAAATTTCAGTTGCTCCGACAACCTGGAGATGCTCCAGGAAGGAAATGAATGTTCTTTCCCCCTCAAATGTGTGTCACTTTGTATTAGCAGAAGCTGGACAGTTTGAGAATTATTGCTTGTATATCTGGAATTAAACTTCTAACACTTTAAATGCTCATCCTTTACGGCGGTGCCACATTCTCAGAGGGTTAACCAGTAATCACACTTTCTGCCACAATAAATACATGTTGGGGGAAGTTCATCACAGCCTCTTTCTTTCCTCATTGAACAAAATGAGTCCAATCATCCATTGCTCAGATAACAAAGCCATTCAGAAAGCAAACATTTTTGTTGCTTTTAAAAAAAATTTTATCTCAAATGGATGGTGATAAGCATGCTTGCTAAAAACTGTGTGGCTAAAGAAAGCTCTAAAATAAACAGACTGAAATGCTGTGATGCCTTTCTGAAATGGGCCACGTCGAGGTTAGATATGTAACATGCTCACATAAGTGGGCAGCACAAGTATGTCCCATAGAATGTACATGAAATGGTTCCTCACTCGTCTTCAGTCATTCCATTTAGGTGAGAATTGGTCACATGTATTTCCAAAGAAGGAGGGTGGATCTCATAAAAATATCAAAAGTGGTGTTAGAATACAAAAAAAGAATTAACAGGAGATACGCTGCATCTGGGAACAAGGTAAAATAGTGGAACAATGCTGTAAGTCTACAAATGCAGTGAGATGATACGCACAGAGACATTTGAGCCGGGCCTTAGAACAGATGGGATTCCAGAAGTGCACATGAGAAGAGCAGACCAGGCCGTCGTATGCAGATGGGCGCAGAGGGGAGACAGGGCTTGGAGGGTGCGGCGTTCAGTCATGTGGGCAGGGCTCACAAGTTCACTGCCTACAGGGAGCACCCCGGGGACTCGCCTGGGTGAGGAGGGCAGCTCGAGGCAGCACTAGCTGAAGAGCACAGACCCAAGAGCCACAGACGTGAGACACTTCTGCTGAGGTCTGCCGTTTCCAAAGACAGATCCAATTTATCAAAAGAAGAGTCAGAGGTAGATTTTCATGTGCTACTTCCTGCTTTACCATGTTTGGTTTTGTTGGAAGACCCTAGTCTACTGCTGACTGCCAGTCAGCCTACAGCTCTGTCCACAGCATGCCTGGTGCACCTGCACGCAGGTGGGCGGACCACACAGGATGCACAGCACACCTGGCCAGAGACCTGCTTTCGCCCCCATCCACCCCGCAGAGGACGCTGCAGGCGCCCTTCCTCCTGCCTCCTCCAAGGGTCTGCCCGCTGCCAGCTGCCAGCTGTCAGCAGCTGTGCATGGCCCCCGTTGGCAAAAATGTCAGTATCATTTGGGCCCAAAGTTCTTTTTTTATGGTTTTAAAATGTTCTTTATTGCTGATATCCCATACATATCAACAATTGTAAATGTACAATGTGATGAATGTTTGACATTAAGAACAGTCATATAATCATTACCACATCTCAAAATGTTCCTTCCAATGATTGAAAATATGTTTTAAAAACATACTCTGATGATCCTGAGGACTGTTATTGTGGGGTCTCAGTGTAAATCTGGGTGAGAAGCGATTCAAAGCTGAACTTTGAAAAAGGCAACTGGAGAAAAGAGATGGATTATTCCTTCAGAGCACGCTCTTGAAAATGAAGGAACAAGCTTTGTTAATGTGTACCATGTGGTGCTGTGGGGATCAATTACATGTAATTGGGGAAATTTTCAACATTATTGCTTATGGTAGAAGCTAAAGAGCTTCCTGCACCTGTATAAATGAAAACAATGAAAAACTTTTGTGTGACTCCATAAAAATAATGCTACTCGTTTAGGACTGATTGATGTTTCTTATCATTTATACAAGATTATCTTTTAGTAAAATAGAAATTATAATACCATTGATGTGGCAGATATTCTGGCACAAATTTTATTTCATTGTTTCATTAAGGACATTCTTCAGTGCCAGCATAGGAGAGACGTGCTCCCATTGGGTGATCTTAAACAAATGCAGCAAATTGAAAGGGTTCAATGGGGCAGAATAAAATTCCTATGAGTCGAGATTTAAATTTTTTCCCTGAGACAATGTAAGGACTCTTCATGGCTGTAGATAACAATGCATGTTCTATAAGACAGCAACACCACCTCAAATACCTACATCCATAATATTCATTCCATGATTTAAAAAATATTTATAGCATATTTATTATGCCTTTGATCTCTCCCAGGCATTGGATATATAAATAAGAGCCATTTCTGTCTCCATTAAGCTTTAAAATTTAACAGAGAAAGCTAATTTTCATCAAATAATGCTACAAAAACATAGTTTAAGTAGAAAGTGCAAAGAAGAAAAAGAATAAGGATCTCGTGCCGATGTTTCCACAGTGATGCGATAGTATAGTTTTAACTTGGAAGCCCTCACAGCCTTGGGTGATCCATCTTCAGGACCCAGGTGCACACATCAAATCCGGCTTTAGCTCAAAAAGACTGATTCAGTAACAGTCCATTATTAACCCATTATCTCACAAGAAACCGATTTTGAATGTAGGTGATTTTCATAGAAATGTTAGTATATTAAACAGGAGTAAATCATTTTCTAAGAAACTCTAGACTCAAAAATTTTTTTTAAAAAAAGCACTGCAGAGTTTTATGATAATAATAGATCATGGCTGAGCCAGTAATATGGAAATAAGAGAACCACCTCAACAATGCCCTAGCTGTTGGATCTGCTTAGTTCCCATAGATAATAATAATTTAGAAAAGAATTAAATGGATATCTGTCTACTTTTTAAAATGTCTCAAGAAAATAAGGAAGCATCAGGAATTTTCTTTAAAACTATATATAGGCATAATATGCTACTATATATATATGCGACTACATGCTACTATGTATGGTATATGTATACTATATACTATATATACACATGCATATACACACATGGACAAACACAGGCAAAGGCACTCACATACATTAACATGCACCCCAAACAAGAACATACTTTTAAAAAGCCCTTTCACATTCGTATCTTTGTCATTAGCATTACTTTTCATCACTTCAAAAGCAGATTTATTTTTTTATTTTACAAGACAGCCAACTATAGTGCACAAAATTTCAAGGAATTACTTGTGATCCACTGTTTTAGATGTAGATCTAAAATTATACTGTAGTGTTTTGGTACAATTTTAAGCATGTTTTACTATACTGCCCTGCTGATAGACTTTTTAAGGCAGCGAATTACACTTGCTTGCGAATTTTGTAATTTTATCTCCAAATTATACTCATGAGCTAGGTCATTTGTCCCCTCAACATCACTGCTCCTTTCTTTGTTATGTATCTGGCACAAAGGACACGTGCCATCTGGGCGCCATGTAGGGTCCCTGTGTCTGAGTCCCGACAAACAGTGTGCAAACCCACCACTGTGTCCAGCTCCTCCAAGGGCTCCTTACCTACTGACTCAAGGGAAAGGTGAGTCGTTCTGTGTTTTGTTTGCCTTGCTTTTTGCTGCCAGGAAAGCAAAGAAGAGAGAACATCTTAATTTGAGGAAAAAGGCAATAGTAAGGAGTTTTAAGGGTTAGTACATCATCCAAATCAAGGTGACCAATGAGGATGAAAAAAATGCTACCTCAGGACGAAGAACACTACATGGTGGTGACACGTATCTAAGTACATCCTGGCGCGGCCACTCACTCACACACTAACTCTGTGACAGACACTTGACCTTTCCAGAGCTTGGTAGCTTGTTGGCAGTTACGACCTCTACTGAAAATTCTCTCCTCATATCTTTTGGAGACTTGTACAAACTTGGTTTTATAAAGCACACTCCATTGTCATGCATTTTCTCCTGACACCAGAAACAGGAAAGGTAAGGAAGGAAAAATCCTGAATAGATGAAATGGACAGTAAATGTCTCTTAGGAAATAAAATATACATTTATGTGCAAAGCTTCTATTTTTTAATAAACATCATTGCCTAGTCAATTTCCATATATTTCCAGTTCACTGCCTTTCCCAATTCGTTGCATGTGTCAATGTGAATGAAAAAGGAAAGTTGTTTTCTTTAACTCACATTTAGTTAATGAGATATACCATGCTAGAGAAAGGACATAAAAAGCACCATAATAGGAGTTTTAAAAATCTGAAAATTACATATTGTCCTTTGGTTCTTGAAAAGGCTGTTTTTTTTGAAGCCTCTTTCTTCACCTTTGCAGTTGTTTCTAGTGAAGTAGTGGCTCACTGCAACAATCAAGTAATTATCTGCATGTTGGAAAAATGACAATACTATGTAAAGTATATATCACGCAGACGTTAACAGCACTTCATTTCATGGTTCTTTGACACAAATACGCATTAAGTAAATCGTGGGACTTGTAGTGTGGGAAGCTCCAACAATTGAAATGCCAAATGTGTCAGAAAACACATCTAGGACAATAACACGGCTGTTCAGAACTGGGTGGCACAGATTCAGAGCTATTATATTTTGATTAAAAGTCCGAAAAATGGACTGATTCCACACTAACAGCAAATTGAGCTTATATGAGAGGGGAACTCTTTAGATGAGAGGAAAGTAGTGAGCAGACTTACGGAGATTCATTCTCTCAAAGCCAAACACTTTTCTGCAGAGGCGCTTGAGCACCAGCTGTCTGTCTGAGCTGCACTTCTGTTTTTAAACTAAATTAAAAACAATGAAAATAAAAAGTGAAAATATTTAAAAGTAACCACATTAATGGAAGTTGTAGTGGTTTGTGAAATACAGCACACTGAATAGATTTTTATTATGTTTGTTTTATTTTTGTTTTTGCTAATAGCTGGCTTCCATGAAGGCATGACAGTTATAATATACCAAAACTGAACATTTGAAAGTTTACATGTGAAAAACTTACATCATGACATCCAAGGGCATCACGAGAATTTGGAAAGCAATGAGTCATCTTAGTAAATCAAACCGATGGGAAATATTTTGCTTTGCCTATTTTGGCCATGATTTTTCTTGAGGCGCATCGCCTGATTATGCTACTTGATCGTCAAAGCACATCTCCAGAAGTATTTCAGTAACACTAGCTGGCAGAATCTGAAAGGCAGGCGAACTCGTTTTCTGCCATTGCCGAGATGACCCTCACTGCAAGTCCGGCGGGTCCTGGGAGGACGCTGAGCTCACGGAGACGTGAGGGACCCGCGATGCAGGTTTCCGTGTGGGTGTGGGTTCGTTCAGCCTTTAGAGATCACCCATTCACTAGAATGACCTGGAATGCACCCGATGTTAAAATGACAAGAACTACTATTGATTCTGTCTTCGAGTCCTCAAGTCCTCAGCAGCCCTGCTCAGCTCCCGCAGACTCCCGTAGCCTCGTGCCCGTGGCTGCTTTGATGGAGTCAGCCCCTCTCTTGGTTGGCCTTCCTGCTAGTTTTCCCAGCATCGCTGCCTTTTCCCAAGAGCCCCGCCTTCCTGTGATGTGCCTGAAATAAGATGTCAGTTTTCTTTGAGGCCTAATTTGGTCTAGGACCCACTAAACATCTTTCTTTTGGTCCAGAATATCCATCCAAAGCTCTTCCCACCCCATTTTTCAATCAGTCATCATTCATTTTTGAATCAGTCACTGATTCAATCATTTTGAACCAGTTTTTCTCCTATCACTGTCCACCTTTCACATTGTACATAGTAATTGGGCATATGAGGGTGTGGATGGTCTTATCCTTCATCTGTAATGACACATCTTTGCTCTCGATGACGTTTCCTAATTCTTCCACCACTGCCCTTCCGAATCTCAGACCTGATCTCTGGGCTACAGTTTCCATTAGATTTGATCACTGAGCCAAGGTAAGAAAACTTGTAACAATTTTCATGTCTTCATTGTCCATGTGTTATGGCAAGACATAAAAATAGTTCTTAACAAGGAAAACTTTACAATCTCCATTTGTCAAAAGGACAACCCTTTTACACATAGCAGGCAGTGGAACAGAAAGAAATGGTCCAGGTTGGCAGTTTGCGACAATATTAATCATTAACATGTCGACGTTCTATATATTCTACCGAATAAATCTTTATCACACCTCTCCAGTGAAGAGGGAGTTTTAAAAAAAACAACTAGGCATTAAAATAGCTGAAAACTCACCAAATATTCCCATGCAATATAGAAAGATAGCTCTTCTATAAAAAGTGTTTGCTTTCCTCTCTAAGTGTTCCCCGCTGAGGTTAGACTTTATAGGGAAAATATGATACAATAAAAACGTTAAGCCTGAGGCAGATGAGCTAACAGCACTGATGTTGATGAAGGATATTTGCTAGCTGTGCCCCAGTGCTGGGTTGGCTGTACAGATGGGAAGCTATTAAAACACTCGCATGCACAACACCGCTAGTGAGACATTTAAATGGCTGCTCCACATACACTCACGGCAATTTTCTTCCTCTAATGGAGCATTGGTTAATCAGTCAATCAATCCTAGCTTTTTATCTGATGTATGCAGGCATTTCACTAGAAATAGGAAAGGAATTATCACTGCCTACAGAAAGTTTAAAATTAAATGGGGAGATGGAATAAAATAAGCAGAATCACATGAAAACAAACACATGCACAGATTTCTTTATCCCACAAGTGAATTCTGTCTTACAGGCATGAGAAGAATCCACTCGATAGAGCATTTGCTGTCTCATGGACTGTGCTATTTATCCCAATCAGGATCAATTTTGTTTGATTTGAGCTGGTATTGCTCTAATGAGTGTAAACTATTTTAAAGTCAGCTTAAATAAGGGCAAGACTAAGTTATGTTGTTAAAAGAAATAGACGTTATGACGAAGTGAAATTTAATTAATGTAGAGGTGGTGTTGCACTTGCTCCCTCTTACCAGGTGGGCTGAGTGACCTGCATATGCCCAGTGTAATGGTACCGAATACCCCTGTGGCCCGGTTATAACTGTTAGCTAAATGCAGCAAATCGAGACTTCCAAGCTTTCTGCTCTTCCTTTTCCGTTACCTCCTCTGGACTTGTTTTCCATTTACAATCATTACCTCTAAGAGTGCTCTGAGATTCCTGATTTTCTGTGTTTAGGGTGACCATACAAATTATGATGCAGACTGTGATACTTTGGAGGGAGAAAGTGGATAAAAGGACAATACATAGGAAACCTACAGAGTCGTGGACAAACCATTCCCTAAGGTTATGCTATCTGAATTCCTTCTTCAGGTGTTACTCCCATTGCTTCCTTGAAAAATAACTCCTAAATGTGTACATTGTATCAAACTCAACTATTTCCAACCTGCCTGCCTACTCAATAGCTTACAGAGGGTTAGTAACCCCAATGCTATTTCCAGAAGCAACTTTATTCTCTTATATTTCCTAAGATAAACCCTGGAATCCATCCTAGTAAAGCAGATTTACTCACCACTTCATAGTTTAACTTTTTAACATCTATAATCATATCATTTCCTCCACTGGAATTCACTCTTTAACCTTTCTTTCATTTTTATTCGCATGAAAATAATTTTAATTCTTTAAGTATAATCTTGAGTTCTATCTAGTAGTTCTTTCTCAATGTGACTTCTACATAAGAAAACAAGAATGAGTTCTCTAACTTTCTTGAACTTTCAAAATAATTTTTATATTGCTACCTCATCTATGTTGAATTTTACTAATATTTCATAACACAAATGTGTAATTAACTTTTAAACAACATAGTCTCCTTGAGGACTATAGATTTCATCTTATATACAACTCATCTTATATAGTATCTTGTTCTGTTAGGCATGTGGTGGATATTTAGTAAAAATATATTAATTAAAATAGCTACAACATTAAATATGAGTGCATTGTAGGAGTACATCATTTTATAAGTTAATAATTATTATATATAACAACATTTCTTTCTTGTGATTTTTCTCTATTCTTTTATAAAGGAACTAACCACTGTGTTACGGGGATGACTTTGGTAATTTGAAAACAGTATTTAAAATGATTGATGATCAGATCTAGAATTACATCCACCTACAGTCTTTCAACACTAGGCATTCAATGATTCTAAAATCCTGAGAAAAACATACTCATTCATGCAAATAATAGTTTTGTGATTATGGTTGAAGCTTAAGTTTTTCTATTTCTTTAGAGTTAGACAAATGTTTCATATGAGTCAGTAAATGGCTCAAATTAGAACATTAAATTTTAATTAAGTTATGTAGGCTTTTAGTTTACAAAAATAACTTTTTTCATCAACACATAGAATAAAATATCTGCCACGAAACTTGCATTTGTAAAAAGTCCTCATTTTTCTATCTAAGACTAATTTCTTTTTACATTTGTAAGGGTTTGGAGTTGATTGTGTGATGTTACCTTGTTTTGTTCCAGCTTTTAGAGGCGGAAAATGTTTATTGGAGCCATAGTCAATTTGAAAATTTCAACTTCAGTTTCTGTAGTCGCTCCTATAGTTCTGCATGCAAAGGTGACCTCCTTACATGCTTGTTGCATAATTCAAATTTTACTGTTACTTCAAAATTCTTTCCCAGGGAATAAAATGCTATTGCCTGATGCTGGAATGAGAAATTTGTGAAGGCTTAATATTGAATTTCTGCCCATAATGGCCTGTTAAGCAGATTATTTTTTCGTGTCTTCAACACGATGCAATAATCCCTGAGAACCACGATGTCCTTTCTAGAGTATATACAATTTCTCATGAAATTCCTGCCGGAAAATGAGGAAATACGGACTGTGGGTGCCATGACCACAGAGTTCCACACTTGACTAATAGTAGAGTTTAATAGTAAATTCTAATCTACTGACAAACTCCTCTTTATTTGAGGAAATATTCTTTGGCAGGTGGAGTTCATCAGTTTGTCACACGGGTGAGAATTGGGATACAGTCTCACCTTCCCCATGAACTGGCTGTACCGCATCTCTTGTGGGCTGCCTTGCCCACACTGAATCCATATGCTGAATTCCTAACCCTTAGCACCTCCAAATGCATCTCTATTGAGAGATAAGGGGGCTAACGAGGTAATAGAGCTAGAAGGAGATCTTCAGCGTGGCTCTAATCCAATCTGACTAGAGTCCTTATCTTATACAAGAAGGAAATTTAGGCAGTCGGCATACGCTTGCACGGATGAAAGACCATGTAAAGAAAGACAGCAAGACTGCAGAATAAACCAACCCTGCTGATACCTTGATCTTGAACTTCTGGCCTCTAGAACCACTGTCTGTGGTTCTTGTTTTGGCAGCCTCGGCAGACTAATGCAGCATCCAGATCTCCATTACCGTTGCCTGGCTATACTGCTTGTCTAGACTACTTCATGAATTCCCTCAGACTCAGTCTGGAAAGACCATGACCTGATTGCCATAAATATCTCCTGGTTATAGAGCCCCGAAACCTATTTTGCTCAAGACCCATACTAACGAGTCTTCCACTATGTGTGGTCTTATTTTTCTTATCAGTAATAGTACGGAAGAGTGGCTTTCCATGGCAACTTGTTACATGAGAGAAATTTAAAATAGAGAAAATGATGCTTATTTGATTCTGCGTTTATCATCCCAGGGAGTGGAATGAGTTCTTTCAGTGATTGCTTTTGGGAGCTAATTAGAATGATTACAAAGTGCTGCTCTCCATGTGCTAGCATGCAATTTCCCGGCATGGTTCCGTGGCAGGATAGCAAAGAGTGCAGCCAGAAGGGTCATCCTGTCTCCACCTCAGTGTCGTCATGGCTAGCCTGCTGGGCCAACCCTGGGAGGAGAGAGGCAAGCGACATAATGCAGTGGGCTTCTGTGAGATACAAATGGTCCACTAATGTGGACAGTCCAGTTGTGATGGTTTCCACTGTCATATTCTTGCACTATGGCTCAGGAGAGCAAGCATCCATGCTAACCTCTGTCTTTGAAATCGCTTCTGGACACTGATGAGAATATACATTCTTCACAAAGAACAGACTTCAAAACCCAGTTATGTATTCACTTTTTGGTGTATACATAGTAGGAATGGAGCCAACAACTATCTGTGTCCTCTCTATATTATTGTTCAACTCTTCTCTGTTATTTTAATTTATCTAGGTATAGATGCATAGCTATATTCATGTTATTCATGTACATTTTTCATTTTTAATGTGCTTTATAACCTCTACTGTTATTCATTCAACAGGTATTTACTGAAGACCCAAAGTGTGCTTTTACTGTTACTTTTCAGTAATGTTTTGGATACTACAGTTCATTCAGCTATTAATCAAAATGAATGTTGATCTTAGGGATCATACAGTGTAATAGAGGAATAATTCATGTATACAAACCACAATACCAGCAACTTAAGACTTCCAGGAGTTTACTCCAAACAGGGATAAAACACATTTCCATTTCTGCCTGTCTATAGTCAGAAACTGGTAAGAGAGCCTTAAATTTGATAAGCATTAAGAAGAAAATACCCTTTTTCAGTTTCCATTTTCTTCCAGTGCATTTACTGCCGAGGTGTGCAGTCCAGGGGTAGATAGGTATTTATACATAATGGGGCACCCTAATGAGCTTTCTCCTGTTTAAATGATGTGCTTCAGCCCTATTTGGAGTAAGTAGTAGAAAACCAATTACTTGGCATAAAAAAGTTTAAGAAAACATGGAGGTTGAGCATTGACACCTAGGAAAAGTAGGGGATCTCAGAAGAAGAAAATCTCTAAATGGTGATAATCAAAGGCTTTAATCCCAGGCAGGGACTGGGAGAAATGATCTCTTGCAGGTTAATGGGCCACACATTTTAGAATGGTGATATTTGAATTTCAATTTTTGGTAGTTGATAGATATTCTGAAATCCCTCTTGTTAAATCAAAATTTTAGAAACAATCTTTTCTGAGCACCCCATGCTTGTGGTAATGGACTTTTTGGGCAATGGAAGAATTTGAGACCTGCTATGTTGGCACCTAAGACACAGCAGTCATCAGAAATTTAGTGAATAGAAAGCTATGGGAGAAGGAAATAATTTAATTTATAGCATGAAAAATGTAATTGATAGCATGGTATTCTAATTCCAGAACAAGGGTCTCTCAAGACACTGTACCTAGTTACAAAAGTAAGTGACAGTAAGTGACAGTAAGTCTTCCTGATTAGGAAGACTTAAGGGAAATGTGAGACATGAGAATAAATAACTGGATTATAGGATTGAGTGACTTTGAAAAATTCAGACAGAACTCAAAGTATATTCAGGTGACAGTAATAGTCTGGGGTAGTCCCTTAACAGAGAGCATGCTCGGTGCTTATTGGCTGTGGCCCTAGCTCTCCAGGACATTCCCTGGAAATCTTCCTTTTCAGAAATACTGTCTTCTGATCTATTGTTAAGGCTCATTTTACCAGTTAAGGAACTTTTCTCCCCCTCTGAATTTGGTGCAAATTAGTACAATTGAACCAATCTCCAGTCTATGCAAAATCCGTTCTTCTTTACATACAAGCGGGTGACAAATTATTTTGTCCCTAATCAACAAATCCAGGTACCAGTTGTGTTTTAATCTGACATTATGTAAATATTGTAACCAACACGGTGTGTGCCTATTTGGATGCATATAGTATTACTTTCTCCATTTTTAGATTTTTACCCAGTCTGTATGCTTATATAACTCAGAGTTGCTGAAAGGAACCAAAACCACTGATTGAAATATTTAGCACAGTGGAATCTATAGGGCCAAGTATTATGAGTATAAACATGTGAAAGCACAAGCAGTTCTTTAGAGAGGAGGGGCTGTGTAACGCCATGGTTGCAGCAAATGTCTCACCATTTACACAGGTCCTTGTAAATGCTTTTCCATAATAGGGACCTTACAGAAAAATCAATATTAATTACATGTGTAAGTACTTTAATAATTTTGTAAAACATTTACTTCTTACCACTGCCAGTCATTATAATGTCGTGTGTTTTACCTCTGGCGGTCTACACTACAACCTTCTGAGGTAGGTAGTGTCACCGTTGCATCTCACTGACGAGGGGACAGAAGCCCAGAGGGCCACTCACCCAAGTCATCATCTAGCACACCGTGGACCTGCCTTTGAGCACAGGCAGTCTAAGTCCCAAGTTCATGCCTTTATTTACCATCGTGGATAGCCCCACAATTATGCATTAGTCCAGAAGTGTTTGCGGAAGCAATGCTGTATATCATCAGTTCCGTTCAGCTGGCCCCTGACCCTGTTCTTCTTGCAACCTGGTGATACAAAGATAACTGATTAAAAAAGCATTGCCACAGCCAGGCATGCTTTTGTTGCACCTGTTCTGCTAATAAGCACTTCTCATCAGAATGAGCAGCTATATTCCTGCTCCAAGGATCCCTTACTCAGAAGTCTCTCTGGTCACCCTGGTAGAGGCTGTGTGACCGACCTAAACACAGTGGTTCAACAACATCTGCTTTCTTTGCACAATAATTTCAGCATCAGTAAACTAACCACAGCTCTTAAAATGGATAGGTTTTTGTCACACTGCTGCTACGTACTCCTTGACTAACGTCATCCCAGAGGAGGTGACGTGACGGCTCTGATTGAAAAATGTGGGAAAACCACGCCTTCTCTGTCCATCCCTTCCAGCTTTTTGAGGCAGTGAACTGCTGCTGCTGGAGGCAGCACCTCTGGCTCTTCAGAGACTGTGCCCCTGGGCAGGAGGGCTGCAGGGGCTGGGCAGCCTGAGCTCTGGTTCTGGGGTGCAGATGAGCAGGTTAATCCGACCAATGGGTTCCATCCGTGGCCTCCAGCACCGCCTCTCTTGGTCTGCAGGGAGAAAAAGGGAGAGTTTTTGTTGGGAAACCCACAGCCATTTACTAGATATATTCTCCTGTCCAAAAGGGAACAGACAGCTGAGGAGTGAGCATCTGAATCATTATTACCTAGATAAACAATAGAAATTTGCATATATGTGTATATATATATACACACACACACTGAAGTGTCCATAAATATATACATATATGTATGTGTGTGTATAGGTAGATAGATACTCCTAAAAAACAGTAGCCAAACTCTTACTTGTTTCTTTTCTAATAGTTGCAATAGCTTAAGTTTTCACTTTCTTGCCCAGTATCACCAGCTATACACTAACCCAGTGATTTTCAACATTTTTTATCTTCTGGCACACATAAACTAATTTCTAAAATTCTGTGGCACACCAAAAAATGTGACACGTTTTGCCAATCTGACAAAAATATGTATCATTTTGATTCTTTCACGCTGGATGGCTATTGCTTTGTTGGCTGTTGTCACTTTTTTTTTATCTGACAATCTAAGGGAAAAGAGGTCAGTGCCCCTGAGATTTTAAATAGTCATGGTTTAAAAACTCTTGTGGCACATTGGTTGAAAATCACTGCTCTAACCACATGATATCTGAGATCACTTGGGAATAGAGAAATTACTGGGTGCAGTAATTACAGGAAAATATTTCTTAGATATATGTAATAATTTCATTTTTTGTCATTTATATTTGGCATTTGTCTCATGGTCTAATGTTCGCCAAGAGATAAACCTACCTCTAGAGCTAGTCAGCTTTCAACCTTAGGGCTGAATCATTTAAATTTTAGTAGCAATGCCTAACTAGGTTATAAAGTTTATAACTCATAACTTTTTAGTGGAATCATATAGACTCAAGACAAGCATCACAATTGTAGAAGAGGCCATTAAGTCGGCTGGCTAGGGAGAAAATGCCCAGGAATGACCCCCACTCACACCCCGTGGGGCTAGTGAAGGATTCAGTGCTGTGAGGCCAGGGGAACGTGGCTCTTTACCTGCTTGCTTGAGGCTTGTGCCACTCAGGTGAGGTGACTGCATTTAGCCAGCACTTAGGAGATGTATATTTCTCTACGTGGCAGCCATGTAGCTGGGTTGCAGATATATTGCAACCTGGAAAGACACATGAGCAGCATCAAATTCACCACTGGTTTATGTGTTAGTTATTACCTACGATGCCTGTGCTCCCAACACAAGTTGATTTCCTTCGCCCTGATTTCCTGGTCACCAGAAACATCCACCTGGAGAGGACGTAGTGCTCTTTGTTCCTTACTTCTGAGAAGGAAAACAACCTCTCCATTCAAGTTTAGTGCGCTTTTACCTGTGGCAGCCTTTGAGAGTAGCTTGCTAGAGAGTTGAAAAGGTTAAGATACCTTTACTTGGCATTCTCGGGGAAAATAGAATTCTGGCATATTTGCCTTTCGAGTTTGTTTACTGGAAATGAAACACAAGACTGAGCAAAGATAAAGTCCCAAATGCAGTGAGGCTGTGTGAAAATAGAAGGTGTTTAATCACTGAAAAGACCAAGCGTGTCATTTCCTTTCTTTCTCTGCAAATACAGGGTTGTTCCCTGTGGCATTTATTTTCACTGTCCAGTCCAGACTTAAATGATACCAGATGTTGGCCGTCCAGCAGTACTTTTCTCATTTCTCGGCTGGAAAATCTGCTTTCGCTTTTTCCCACTTGATGAAAACTCTTCATTTCTTCCTAAAAGCAAAGATGAAACAACAAAACATACGAAATTTTGCTGATCACAGCAAACCATACAGTAATGGTAATTATACTCTAGATCTATTATTAAAGAAATATTTATTAATATTAATATTTATTAAGCGGTCACTGAATAGGATGCTACACCAGTCTCAATTTCGTCTTGACACATTAATAAAGGGTTTAAAAGATTTCCCAAATTGACAACTCTCTATAAAGAAATCATTATATGTGTGTATGTATATATACAGTTATTTTATATAAACTTTGTTTTCTATAAGTCAAACTGACAAAATGTTTGACCTCAACATTTCCCAATAAAGCAATTGTTACTCTATGGTGAGCCCACATCCAATATTTCTCTCTCATCAGTCAGTAATAGGATACTTGAGCTGGGGATAGGAGCCTTGAAGTAAAGTGGGGAGTCCCCACAAACTGTGAATTGGGGCCCACATTTACAAAGGTGTCAGTCATCAGTATGAGTGTGAACTTAATTATTCAGTAAACTCATGTGCTCTGTCTTAAGAACACAATACATACTGTATACCCTCGCATGAAACAAGCAATATGACAGCATAATTTGGCATGAAAAAGTGTAAGACAATGTTGAAGAGCAGAGGTTTTACAGGAAATGAGAACTTCCCAAGAAGCCCAAGGACGTATATGAATGAGTTCAGATTCAGATGAGTGGTGGTTATGAACAGGATGAGGAAAAGAGGTGGTTAGTACAGGGCAATGCCAGTATTAATTTGCTAGGGCCACCATAGTAAGGTACTATGACATAGTAAGGTACATAGACCGGGTGGCTTAAACAACAGAAATATCCTCACTATTCTGGAGGCTGGAATTCTGAGATCAAGGTGTCAGCAGGTTTGATTTCTCCCGAGGCCTCTCTCCTTGGCTAGCAGATGGCTGGCTTATTAGCATGTCCCCACGGTTCTTGCTCTGTGCCCCCACACTCCTGATGTCTCTTTTTGTATCTAAGTTTCCTCTGCTTATAAGGTCCCCAGCCAGATTGGACTGGGGCCTGCCTAAACAGACATTTTTTTTTTAACTCAGTCACCTCTTTAAGAGCTTTTTCTTCAAATGCAGTCACATTCTGAGGTACCAGGGGTCAGGACTTCAACATGTGCCTTTGTGGGCTCATAACTGGGCCATTAACAGAGGCCATGACTGTGCCTGGAAATCAGGCATTAGAGTGGATGCCACCAAGGGATGGGATAACTAGGAAGAGACAGAGCCTCCTGCTGACCAGCCTGGGTCTCACAGCTCCATGAACTAGCAGCAACCATGAGAATGTGGGCAGGGTGAGAACTGAAAGGGACTAAAGGAACGCTAAATGGCTAAGACAGTCCTGAGTCAACTAAGATTGCTTTTTACCATCTGAAAAGCAGAACCATTCCGTAGAGCTATAGGAAAAGAAAAGTGGCTTTTCTCTGGCCAGTGGGTGTGACTGGGATTACCATACTTCCTAGCTGATACTGGGGTGTAATAACAAAGAGATTCAGACTAATCAAAGAAAAGCAATTCATTGACAACTTTTAGAGAGCTCACAGAATTCATGGAAGACAGAAGACTGCCCAGAACAGATATAGGAATGACAAGAACCAAGAAGTTCCAGAAAGTCAAGTGGCGAAAAGACAGGATGCTGAGTACACTACTCCGGTGACTGTCTCCACCAATGTGAATGACTTGTGGCCATTCCACTAGTCCTTTCATCACTTGCTCCCCACAAAATGTGTCTACTTATTTCTTGTGGGTTCCAGAATTAGGAAAGAAAGTTCTTACCCCTTGGCTTTGTCCTGAAAGACAGTCTCTTGGAATTTTTCTCAATTCAGCACTACACCCAATAGGCCAAGACCATTGCTCCATAGGAAATAGCAGGAAAAGCAGGAGCTAGGACACCAAAATATGACCTCACCCACCATACTGGCACATAAAAAGCACCCAGTGTAGCAGCTGATGCTGTTTCTCTAATTATTATTACATGCTACCAGTATCAAAAACTCCCTGGGGAAATAGGGAAACAGATGTTCATGGTAGCCTAGAATTGCTGGATAGAGTGTAATGGAGGGTGTTAGTGGTGAGCAGATCCTGAAGGCATAGGATCTGAATAACCAGAAAATGAGGTCCGGTACACTCGGGAGGGCTGGCAGGAGCACCGGTCAGTAGGGGGAGGGGAGTGAGATCGATGTCAGCTGTGCAGGCGGCTTCCTGGACTGACTGAGCATCCCTTCCGGCCAGTTGCGACAGACCAGCTAGTAGGATAGTTCCAGCGGGAGGTGCATATTGAAACTCATTTCCGCAAGGAAATGTTGATTTATTGGTGGAAAGAAAGCCATTGTAGGTACTTGAGCAGCGATTTCCCAGTGGCCCAGCGTCTCCTTTGTTTGAAGTTTGAGGGCAGAACAGCAGAGGTGGTTCGGGGCCCTGGGAGCCTCATCTGTCATGCCGTTTCCTTCAGCTACTGTTGAGAGGTTCTCTTACACCTCATATTTCTTTTTCTTTGGAAATTTTGTTAGCACTCTTCTTCATATTGTTTTTCCTTCCGGTTTAAACAAAAATATGTATCTGCTATTTATTTCTGTTTTTAAAACAATTTGAAAATGTTTTATTTCACCATAGCATGGAAAATAAACTTTTCAAAAATTTTCCTTGCAGCAAACTAGTTTTGCTTTAGACCAGGGCAGTGCTTTTGATTCTAAGTAGAAATAAAAGCAGGAGCAAGGTAGCTGGAACAAATTTTGGTACTCCAAGGTTTGCACAAAACATTGATTTGTGAAATCCATGTTGATGTAAACGTATTTCAGTGCAGATTTCCTATTTTAGCTTACCACAAGCATTTATTTTTCCACAAGCCTTGCTTTATGAAATATTTTTCACAATTTATTTTTCTCTAATGCCTGTGATACATTTGACTGATTTTGTTTCCCTATGTGAAGGTCCACACAGATCTGTGAAGTTTTGTTTTTTCTTTTTGAAAGAAAGAGGGAGACTGGGATTTAAAATAACAACAACAAAAATAACTCTGCCGTCATGACTCCTGCCTTCTGCCTCCTGTTTCTCCTGCCTCTGATCTTATGGGCATCCTTAGTGACGTACCGAACGGGGATACCACGCAGTCAGGAAAAGACAGGACAGGAGCTACTGGTGCAGAAGGCGTGGAAAGGTTTGGGATGAATCAGGCCTCCAATGAAGAAAGTATCACAGTGTCCATGTTCCTTTGCAACATGATGGCGCTGATCCTACCATCAAGAGGTGGGGGCTCTTTCTTCAACTCCTCCATACTAGGCTGGCCTTTTGATTGCCTTTGATCAGTAGAATGTGGAGGAGACTGAGGTGCCCCAAATGACAGACACCACAGATTGCCAGCCAAGAGAATGAAGCCATAATGGACCTCCTGCCCCTTTAAGCCATCAGGTGACCACAGCTACATGACTGAACCCCAGTTAGACTAGAGGAAGAGCTTCCCAGATTGCCAAGGTAGGAAACTGTGGGAAAAAGTAAACCCTTACTGTTTTATGCTACTGTTTTGGAGGAACTTTGTAACAGGAGCAATAAACTGATGAACGTGCTTTTTTTTTAATTGCAGTTTTCTGTTGTCTTAATGCTTAGTTAAGGTTGCTTATGCATGTACTGTCAAGTATGAATCACTTTAATTATTTACGAGGTGTCATAGCTAAGAGCTTGTCAAAGATAAAGCTGTTGTCTCTACGTGCAGTAGTGTTTGCTCAGGTACCTGTGTAGGGTGATCAAGGACCAGTGTCTCTGGCTGAAAAACTAGGGTTTTGTTTCACAGGCTTACAGAACTGATTCATGTTATTCAATCTATCTGACAAAAGATTGACTACTCAGAATGCCAATTTCTTAAAATAAAATTAATACTGTGAAATAGCTACCATTATTCATCCCTTTTGAGCAGAAAATTCTGGTCTCTGCATGAGAACCTGAATGAAAACACAAAATAATAAGTAATTCAATAAGTATAAATGATCATTGTGGATGGTACTGTACTATCCAGGGTTCTGATGCTCCTTCTCCATGGTAACTAATGGAATCCAATAGCTCATCTTGGAACATAGGACCTCCCATTCTGGATAGTGCTGGAGACAATACAAGACCTTAGTTCTTTTATTATTCTTTGAAGACTCCACATGGGCCATGACCCCAGTGTCATATCACCTTGACATTATTGCATTGTGATCCCAGTTTTCCTTGTTGTGCCCTCTTGATAGAGACTGGAAAAAAACTCACTAGTAGCACATGTATCAACACTCACATATTCTTGCTTAAGTTACCCCCAATCTTTCCCCCAAGTTCTGTTGGACGTCATTAAATTCCTCTGATGTCCCAAGAAAACTACCCACAAATCTCTGAGCCATGTTTACACTGTTGGTACATCTTTAAAGTTGATATAATCATTGGCTTTCTTCCTGAATACTTGCAAACCAAGACCATATTTATTATGTGAGGAGCTCAAATTCTTTCATAGTAATACTTTGGCACATTATTTTCATATAATAATGAGCTAAGGTATCATTTTAAAAGAGATATGGCTGAAAAAGACTCAGTTCTACTGATTTTATAGCTCTCTTGTGCAATACATAATTACTGGATATCTTTACCCTACTGGGGAAATGATATTTAAGATACTGAGCGAAGCATTTTTCCTCAAAATTGATGCGTTTGCTTATTTTTGCACATTCTCATTTTTTACACTTTCTCATAGTTCTATCAATAAAATCATTCTGCCAAATCTCCCTTCACCCCTGCATCAAAACAAAAAATAAATGAAGTAATCAGTTGAAATGAGGAAGGCATGAAGGTAGTTTATCAAAAATTTTATCAGTGTACTAGTAAATTTTTTCAATAGTGTGCACAATTTCTTAAAAACCTCAATTGCAGTTTTTACAAACAATATGAAAAATAAAGGTTATCTTTCATTTCTGTATTTTAAAAGGAACAGCTCAAAGTATCTAAATCATGACAATGAGAAAATTAAGGATAAAAGTTAAAGTCTTATGCCACTATATTTTCAGCATTCTAGTTGTAATGTTTAATTTTTAATCCTCTGAGATATATGTGATAATGAAGGGAAACACCCTCCTTTAAAGGCTGAAAACATTATTTTCTATCATTTGAGAATAATTGTCAACCAAAATGTTTTCCTGGCACCTGTGAGGACAGGTGGGGCCCCTGGGTCCCTAGTCATTTCCTCCATCTACTTGTCCGGGTCCGAATGTGCTCCTGTGTAACTGCCACAAAGCCTTCCCCTTTCTGCTTCAAACCCAGCAATGACCTTCCAATAAAGCTTCCTGCCTTCATCCCGTCCCCAAGTGTCCTACCTATTCACTGACTGCATAGATCCTCTCCTGCTCAGCAATTCAAACTAGCCTCTCATCCAGCTGACACTCAGAGAGTCAATTAATGTCCATCAGCCCAGAACAAAGCATTTCGGTCACAGGAGCTGTCATTCCTGGCTAAAGCTGCCTTGTTGGCAGCCATTGTTATCATCACCAAGAAGTTAGGGACAATATTACAATGATGGCAGGTTTTAGTTTTCTGTGTGTCAACAAAGAGACAAAGAACAGCCAAGCAGACAAATTCAATAACTATCTGCATTTTAAATGCTATAAAGAAAACCGCATTTGGTCAGTGTAACAATATTTCTGGTATATTATTCAGTTCCTTTGGTCCCTGTGTATCTTTAATTAGACATTAACTTTTAGATTTGATTGATTATGGCTTTTGAACATTGTTATTTATATTGAGACCTCTCTACCTGGGACCTAGTTGTTTGAATCTTTTTTTAAGCCTTGTGTAGAGAAATGGGTCTAATACTCATTATGGAAACTGAAACAGAACACACCTTGTTTTTTCTTTCTCTTTGATCTTCTTGTGAACAGAATTTCCTACTAACTCTATTTTTTTTTGAGACAGAGAAATGGGTATGTAAAAATAACATCTTTAGCATGGATTACTTGGCCTTCATTTGTAATTATTACATATAATGCCTGGCACTATTACTTTTTTAACATGCCTGTGTATTTGAATGTACTAACTAGTCTAGGAGCTAGTTGGCTGGAGAGGCTTTTTAAATATTCACTATAACTCCAATAATATCAGTAATTGCTATTAATAAGAATAACAATAGCAACACATACATAGCTCCTATTCTGGGTTTTTACTTTGTTCCAGGCATGATGCTAAACATTGCCCACACATTACTTCATTTAATCTTTAGAACCATTCATTCTGTGAGGAACTATTATCTCTGATGGAACAGATGGTGAAACAAAGGTTTATATAAGTAAATTGTTCAAAGTCATGTTTGTTAAAGAAAGGTTATATTCATTCATATATATTTTAATGTTCTTTTGAATAATAGTAGCAGTAGCTGTCTACTTTCCCTCCTCACCATTAGATTCCTTGCACCGTAAGGGACTCTTGCTCGTATTTTGTCCAGATAACCTACAAAGCACTCATGCATCATTAGCACGGTGCTGAGGAATGGACTTAGAGGGTTGAGCCCCACTTCTAGAGAATCACATCTGTGTACATCCATCCGGAGCTTTCTACGTATGGAAAACCACCAGTGTGGAAGTATCATGAAGAGGTTCTGTTAGGTGTGCCTTGTAATAATTTATACCATTTGCACAAATGTGTATCCTACCTGGAAGCACAGTTACACAGTAATAAACCCTGCATCTGAGAATACAGAATACATAAGGCCCAGCCTCGCCAGGTACACCCAGTTTCTCCTGATTTATTAAAAACTTCCTCACGATGCAAGGACTTTTCTTACGATGCATTGTTTTATAGCTCACTGTGCCATGACCTTAGCCGAGCAGTTGCTAATGGAAAATTCTCCCATGATACTTCTTAATTTTACATTTGCTAGTATACAAAATGTTCTGTTTTATAGCCCACAATATGGTTAAGCAATAGGGAAGAAAGATGAAAGCAGAAACATAGTAAAAGGACACCGAAAAGCTGGTTAACAAGTGAAAAGGTAGGGATACCAGTACCAACTTATTCTTTTCTCTTGCAACTACTTGCAAGCACATGATGGCATTTTCTAAAGCAGAAAACAACACTTCTATAGAATCATCCCCCACAGTATGTCAACACCATACTCGTCTGAACAGAAAAGTTCTTCAAGTGACAGGTGACAAATTATTACACAACCTTAAAAACATTTTTAATGTTATTTAAAATACAACTGATTAAGGAACAAGAGTCACTGGCATTGTCAGTTTATAAGCTAAATTGTTTATCTTTGTAGTTTAATTGCATAAAATGGTTTTCACCAATCACCGTGAACACACTGTCATCCCCGTTTGACATTAAATCTGCTTTTAATTGTGTTTGTTTTTAGAAGCTTCTATACTGAGAGAAAATAAGAAATGTTGGAGGTTCTAAGTAATAGGCTGTACTAACGTATGACACTGAATAAATTATAAGTGCTGATTTATTTTCGCCATGAAATAATTTGATTTGATAGTCCTATTTAATTACTGCAGCAGGTGAGGGAGCTAGGTATGTTTTTAATAATGAGCATTATGGCAAAAATAAAAGTGAATCTGCTATTAATGCCCGATAAAAACAGATACAACTTTTAAAGATTTTAGTTTTGGGATTTCCTATGGTTCATTAAACTATATTTGTGAATGGAAAAACTAGTATTTCTCATTTACAAGCATCAAATGCTCACAATTTTGTTGATTCCCTTTAATTTACACATACTACTTCTAATTCTCAAAAGAAGATTCTAAGGAGTAAATACTATTCTTCTTCTTCCAGACATGAGGAAATGGAAGGCCAGAATTGTCCTGTGAATTTCCCAAAACGTCAGCAAATGAATACTACAACCAGGATTTCACGTCTGGTCTGCCTGGGCTACAGTCCCTTTGCTCTCTAACATATCATTCTACTTCCTGATTTATAGTGAACCGAAGCAACCAAGCCTGCTTCTTTCAAATTTTATTTAATATATGGTTGTGTTCCTCCATAAATTCTAAAAAAATGAGCCATTATCCATTATAATCACAGTCTGAAGAGTTAAACCCACAAAAAGACTTTTATTTCATGACAAGTGCCCACAGGGGCATATGCTAGGTGAACAAAATGTGCAACTAATTTCTCAAAACTCTGCAGATATTTCAGAATATCTTATGACTTATACACAGTGGAACCCTTCTGTTTCAGAGCTTGCAATCCCTACTCTTTATTTCTGGTCACAAGGAGAGGACTGTTCGGTCATCTCAAAGTTCAAACTCAACAATTTAAATCTTTCTTGTGCTGGAATATAATACGTTGTTAATACTCTCCAGCAAAACAAAGCTTAAGTATGACAGACTAACATATAAAAATAGAGTTTCCTCCTGGCGTTCTTTACAGAAAGTTCAAAGTCAGGAAAAACTAACACTAGACAAGAGAAGTCATGTTTCGTAGGCAATCATATTTCAATGTTCAGGTATAGACAATAATCTCTCTTTGTGAAATAATTCAGAAAAGACATTTTATGCAGTTAGTAAATGTTTTAGTAATGTAGTCTTGGAATGGAGTGTTGTTCTTTCAACATTCTCTCTGTTTTTGATACAGACATGTATAAAAGTGAAAAACAGACTCATTTCCAAGAATTAAGATTTCCTTACTGTTCAAATTTCATGACACTGTGCCCCGTTCTAAATATGAGAGGACATTCACTATGAAGAATGGAGACCACTTTTTTCTTCGAGAGTAATAAGTCTAGGAGATTCATCAGGCTCTTTCCAGGACCATAATTTCATATTTTTATTTTCCCAACAGTCAAAGCTGATTTGTTCAGAGAGAGACTGTAGAGAAACACTCATGTTCTTGTTCACTCAGTAGGGATCAGGGGATGCAGTGAGGGGTGGACCCTTGGTAGAATCTGGAGATCTGTCTTCACTCCTACATCAGCCACTAACAGAATGATAGCCTTGTGTGAATAATTGGATTCTTTGATTCTTAAGACTTCATAATCTGGGGGAGTTGGAAAAGTGACACTGGGCAAGTAAAGAAAAGCAAAGAATTAATTGGTGTAGCTTTGTGGATGGCTGGGTGGCTGTGGTAACGGATAACTGCAGCCGAATGAGGGCGTTCTGCAGCTGTAAGGATTAGGCAGAGGCTGTCTGGCTTGGAGGGATGTGGTGTGTCTGAGATCACCCCCCGTCCTTCTGATACTGGCCTTCCCGAGCAAGGCCGTTACTCTCTTTGGAACTAATATGCCTCACGTGTAGACGGGTGTGAAGTAGACGGCAATAAGGGTTATTTCTTTTTTATTATTATTATAGTTCTTTAAAACACTTCCACTCCCTAACAAGAGATTTGGAGTTCAAGTTTGAAAGAGATGGAAGCAAGGATGACACCAAAGATATCCTGGACTACAATTATACTAGAGTGATTGAAACCCTCCAGAGAAAAGGTGTTTCTTTTTTTTTTAATCCATTTAAAATCTTTTCTCTTATTAAAGCTCTTGGCATCAAGTTAGAAGGACTTTCTAGTTCAGAGAGAAAAGGCCATAGCTTTTTGTTGGGAATCTGGGCAGGTGAGTTTTTTAAACTCTTTAAGTTGAGAATGTTTATTTTGAACTTCAAGTTTAGTACTTGATTTGTTTCATAACATTGGTATAGAAAGAATACCTTTTTTACCAAAAAGCAGTTTTAAAAGTGGTTTAGTGGTTTAGAGATGTAGATGTGAGATACAGAAAAACCACCTCTTACACCTTCAACAGCGAAGGGGGTTTATTGGCTCACAAATGAAAAAGTCCAAGGACAGATGGACTTTAGTCAAAGTGCGAGCAGAGCTCTGTCCTCAGATTTCTTTTTTTTTAAAGATTTTATTTATCTATTTTTAGAGAGGGGAGGGAGATAGAGAGAGAGAAACATCAATGTGTGGTTGCTGGGGGTCATGGCCTCCAACCCAGGCATGTACCCTGACTGGGAATCGAACCTGCGACACTTTGGTTCGCAGCCTGCACTCAATCCACTGAGCTACGCCAGCCAGGTGTCCTCAGATTTCTTGATTTCTTTGTCTCCATGTCTTGCCTGTTATCTTAACCCTCAAGATGCTCTCCTTGTGGTCTTACAATGGCTGTCAGCCTTTTTTTTTGTTATTTTGCACAACTAGTGTGAGAAAATGACCACCATCCTCAATGGATGTGTCCTAGGCTTGCTCTCCCAGGTCCACGTGAAGGTGCTCAGCTTTGAACCAGCTTGTTTGGCCACAGTACTGCCTTTCATTTGTTTAGGACTGGGTGAGAAGATAAATGAGAGAAAATCATGAAACAATCTTCATGGTCAAAAGTAGTGGGAAACCAGGAGGTATTATACCTTAGATCTGGGGATAAAATAAATCCTACCCAAATTGCCTGGCTGCGACACAAAATAAGGAAAAGATAGTAGCATAAGGTGGAATACCAACTGCAGAATTCCTGTGCTTTCGCAGGAGACATGGAGACCAAACATAGACTCCATGGCTTCATGGAAGTGGAGTGGTAGAAAGAAACTTAAAGGCAACTGAGTCTAATCCTCAGACTTTGCAGATGGAGAAAATGAGGCTCGAGAGTTGGAGAATTTGCCCAAGAGAATAGAGCAGAGCTGGAGGGAGACTTCACATCACCAACACTAGCCCGGTGTGCTTTCTCACGTGCATTATACATTCATTCATTCATTCAGTATGCAGTGGCCATGGCCGTCTCCAGAGTTGCCTATGGAAAAGCACCTGGCTTCCCAGCTCACTTTATATGGCACCTCCAGCAAGAAGCACTGTTTTAATCTCCTAGTCAAAGATTCCTTTTCCATATTGTGCATTCTCATAGCATTTTACCTTTTTCCATCACCTTTTACTTCTTTTTATTTTATTATTGATTGTAGAGGGACAGGAGAATGGGGAGAGAGAAAGAAAAACAGAGAACCATTGATTTGTTCTTTCACTTATTGAATTCATTGGTTGATTCTTGGATGTGCCCTGACCTGGGATTGAACTTATAACCTTGGCATATCAGGATGATGTTCTAACCAACTGAGCTACCTGGCCAGGGCCATGTTTTACTTCTTACTATGGCCTTTCTTGTTTTTTGACTTAATCTCTCCACTGGATTGTGAGTTGCTTGAGCAAAATCACCACATTATCCATATTTTTATATCTTTCAGGGTGTGGCCCACAATTTCAGGCATATTCCATCTGTTAACATTTGCATATATGGATGAATGTATAAATAAATAATTTTGGTCAATGTTTTGATTCAGGAAATGGTGACTTGACGGTGTCTTAGTAGACAGTCGGTACCCTTCATGAGTCGTCAGGGTCATGTTTATTGTCCCTTAGTAGTAGCTAGACTTGGAACCAGACTTGCCTTTGGCGACCCAGTATTTGGACTCGGGCAAAGTGTTGAAGTGAGCGACGTTGCCTTCTTGCCTTCTGCATGGAAGCTCATGCGCTCATAGGCAGCGCCCCCCCCCCCCCCCCGGCCCCTGACTGTAAACTGTTCTGTTCCTTTCCAGCAGACTCTTCTCGGAATCCTTTGAGGGAAGTTTATTCTAACTTTATGTTCCTACCACTCTCAGTGGTGTTTGATTTTTATAGGCACCCTTGTGGTAGAAGTTTCAAGAAATCTAAATTAAATTTTGAGTTTGAAATAGCGTGCTAAGTCAATGCTGCAACCTCTAAACCCATGATGGTCTGCTTTCTTTCTTTTTTTTTCTCTACTTAATTTCCATTTCTACTTGCCCATTCTTAAGGCCAGACCAGCTTTACCATGTCATGGTTCATTTCACAATATCCCTTGAAGTTATGTCATGGTGGGGAAAAGAGCAGGGATTGGGAGAACCTGGCAGACTTCTCTACAATGAAATGCACAGCATCCGGCCCGCTGGGGCTCCAGTCTTCCTTGACAAATGCGACACTGGTGACATGTTTGTTAAGGCAAAAGCTGAAATAACTCCAACAAAGGTGTCATCGCCGCAAAGCCATAACTGAAGCACTGCAGACACTGTTATCTGAGAAAAAAAATCTATGTTTATTAAGAGACCACACGTTGACAATTTCAGGGGACCGGATCTGTCCAGTGAAAGATATAGTGAGACATATTGAGATAGGCCTTTTCTTTCTGTCAATATAACATTATGATGGATTTGAATCGGATAGTAAATCTTGAATTGCAAATGAGAGAGCTAAAATTTAGCAGTTTATCTTCACTGTCACCCTACCACAAAGGGTACCAATCAGATTAAATGAAAATGGTCTCCAAAAGCAATTTTACTGCACCATTAGCATTTGTATATATGAAGTAGGAGTAAATTAATTCACGAGTAGACAATCTACTCTATAGGAAAAAATGATTTTTATACTCCACCCCTCCCTTAGATCGTATTTTTACTTTCCTTTATTTTTCATAAATTTTGCTAGCAAAAAGCATGGGTTGACCTCTTAACATATGTGTAAACAACATAGGTTAGATGTAGCAGTAAGACCAGGAAGTAAAATGGGTGTTAAAAGCAGTGATTATAGTGGCAAGCACAATAAAAATGTGCGGATTCAGTTACCTCTTATAATCCCATGTTTTCAGCCCTTCGGACATTCATAACCCTTTTGGCTTTAGAATTCAACTGTTCCTCACTTCATCTAAGTGATAAGGTTATTTCTTTCGGAAAGCTAGAAGAAAAATACCCCTTTCAGCTATTTTTGAATTATGAAGAAATAGGTGCCCAATAACTGAAACGGCCGAACACAGCCATTTCAAATCTGCTCCTCAGCTAAGCCTCCAAAGAAACAGCCGCGTTTAAAGGAAAGACGACAAAGAGCTACACAAAATGGAATGGCTTCTCCTAAGTGCCTTGTTCGCATTTACTGGTGTGAGTCAAGGTGAAGGAAGACATTGCCGTGGCTTATGAGAGATGTAACTTATTGCTGAACAGAGATTTTGAGGACACGTGAGTGTTATGGAATGGTTATTTGGGCTTTGAAGAAATGCGGAATCGCTGATACATTTTTTACATCAATCAGATTTGCACTTCAGATGACAAAGGGTGCTTGAAACGAAATGGAATTCGATCTGACTGCTCTAAGGATCCCCATTCTGTTTTTCTCCTTTCTCTGCCTACACTGTGAATACGGGAGAACCGTAGTCATTTTTCCTGGAAATGAAAATAAAGCAACTCATATCATTGTTCCATTTAAGCTTTATGTGGAACAAACCTCACCAGCACATAGTGACACATTGACACCTCATTCATCCTTTGCTGTCAGAGATTTTTTTCAACAAAAGTAAAATTTTAAGAAAACTAAAATTTATCCATTTATGTGTTGAAAGCTTTTCTCTTTAAATAATTTTAACACTGAAATGCCTTACATATTTATTTCTTATCTTTCTCAAAAAAGGAATCAGATATCTATAACCTATTAAAATGTTATTGTATCTCAAAATCATTTATTGTAATTCTTAATTAATATAATCTACTAAAAGGTAGTTACATTGTGAGAATATATAAATATAAAAAGTTATATCACCCTACAATAGAAAACTAGATATTTACTGTTCTATTTCAGTAGCTCTTGAGTAATTTAAAACTATTTCTTTTATAATTGATGGTTTGCCTATTTGTGTTGTTTTGTTTGTTTTTACCCTTTTATATGATTGTTTCCTCTTATCTCTCATTCTTAAACTGCCATTTTTTTGATTTGGCTTATTTAAATATGGCTGTCCTAGTGGTCATTCACTCTGTCTCTACCATTGGTTCTAGTTTTCTTTGATCTGATCAACAGGAAAACTCAGTGCTTTAAAAAAATAAGTCATTTTAAAATATGAATCTGGTTGTGTTACTTTTCTGCTCTAAACCTGCAGTAACTTCCCCTTGCATGCAGTGGGAAAACCATTCCTTCCAGTTCCTCCATGACCCGTTCCGAGGCGTGCACAGTCCCGTCTGCTTCCCGCAGCTCCTGCTCCCTGTACTCAAGCCTGCTGGGTGATTAGCTGTCCTGGAACCCAACAGGCACGCTCTTCCGACTTAGGACTTCTTTGTTCCTGTTTCCTCCTCCTCTCCCACCAGGTATCCATCTCGCTAAGTTGCTTACATCCTTAGAACCTTTGCTGAAATGTCACCTTCACAATGTTTTCTAGCCTGATCAGTTTCCCTATTTAAAATGTTAACCTGTGCACTCTCCACACTGCCCTGTCCTGACACTCTGTCTTATTTTTTTCCAAAGAGTTCGTCACCTTAAGAACCAAGAGTATACTTAAATTGATAAAGATAAAATTGATTAAAAAGATAAGTTCAGGAATCAAGGATATTGGTCTGTTTTATTTACTGATGCAATCCCCTTTCTGATAAAATATTAGAACTGCATATAGGCATCAAACAATGTATTTTGAATTAAATAAATTTCAAATTGATTCCAATGTTTTAAAAGTCAATGTATTTGAAGGTGTTAGTCATCATCATTAAAGTATTTAAGTTGTAATTAAAATTATTTTATCACTTATTGTGACTGCTCAGATTCCTTCTGTGCTAACTTAAAGATTCTTCAGTTGGAATCAATGAGATTTCAAGGTATCTTCTTTTTGGATAGAAAATGTGTCACTGTTAATAGAAAGTGAAGCTGCTGGATCCAAGATAGACTTCAATCCAATGTGATAATTCTAAATTTTAGATAAAGTACAATAATCAAAGAATGATTGGATTCATTTATTCTTTGTTATCTTTATGATTTTCTTAATTATTAAGGTAAAATAGTCAAACATTTTAGAAATAAACAAAATGTATAAATTTTAAGAGGACCACCTCCTGATTTCCTTCCTAAAAGAAGTCCCTCATAATATTTCAGTCATTGTAGGTGTCTCTGCATTTTTCTGGTATTCTCATTAATCTGTTCTAAGTTGGTTTTAATTGCTCAGGAAAACAAATTTCCCCTATGAAACATAAACATTTAGATTGTCTTACCAAACATGTGAAAAGAAGAGGCGACACAGGTGAGCTGTGTTATTCTCGACAAGTAGGTGGATGAAGGACATCTCTACGATGTTTAAAATACAACTCTGCAATGTTAGCCCAGGGAAAATGTCTGAGCCTGGTTAGCGCAACCAGCAAACTGAAACAATGAAAGATGTGAGCCTTAATTTAAATTTTTTTCCACAGTGTAATTTACTGAGCTATCACACACACTAAGGTTCTGATGCAAGGAGCTGATCCTAATGAGTTGAAACTTAGCAAACGTCAATGAGAATAGTGAAGACTATTATAGAATAAAAAAGGTAATCCTTCTTGTTTGAGTTCAGCACAAAGCAGCCATAGAACTAAAAAATAATTTGCAACGTCTAGGACTAAGCTTTGGGAGATGGCATGCAGATAAAGTCACTGTTCTATCAGTTCAATTCAAATGATTAATATTTAGCTGAAATTACATTTTGACAGTAATTGTTCATGAACTTATCATTTTTTATTATGGAGATTATTATCTTCCTAATTAGTTAGGAGAGAGACTTCGCTGTTGTACGGAACCAACCTCCAAGCAAAGTGAATGAAACGATACATCGTTTCTCAGTCATGTCACCGTCTGGTGGGCCAGGATGACTGTGCAGCTCCCTCAGGTCATTGGGGGCCCAGATTCCTTGTACGTCGTTGTTGTTCTGCTCGGCATGCCTTTGGCAGACTGACACTTGATTGCCGCTCACGCTCATTCCAGCCGGGAGGCCAGAGGGTGGACAGGGAGGTCATGTCCAAGGAAAGCAGTTCAAAAGTCTAAATCAGATCAGACTTTTTATAAATGACTTTCCCTTACATCTAATAAACACACCTCTAGTCATAGTGGCACATTGATTCTGAGAGAAACGGGAAGCTAGGCCACGTCTCTGGCGGCCGTTTACACAGGACAAGGGAGAGAATTCAGCTCGGAGGCCCAGCGCGTGTGTAGTCCTGCTCTGGCCTTTCACGCCTGTGGGAGCGGTGGAGCCTACCAACTGGTATCTGGAGATTTTCGATCTTGCTTATTAGTAGGAGGGACATAGGTCAACTCAATGTGATTACTTAATTCACACTGAAGTGTTCCCACCTAGTCCCAAACTGACCTCAGTGTGAGAGAAACCAAGTTCCCATCCTAGTTCACATTTCTTTCAATCGCCCATTCTCCTCTATTCCTGTTTGCCAATGATTTTATAGCCTTAAGTACCCAACTTCTTTATTTTTTTCTTTCTGTAATAATTGGATTCCTATTTATGGACTCCGCAGTTTGGAGCCCACATCTTCATGCCGCCCCAAGGCTGTGGCCCTGGCTTCCCCGGTCTCTGCTGGGTATAGAACGAGCAATGTCTCCTGGCTCCCGTACTGCGTGTTGGCGTTGATTCTCACCCTTCCTATCCTTCTGCCCCTGTGGCCTGATTTAAACTCTCTGCTCTGTAATTTCTATTACTAAAGTCAATACAGTCTTGCCTTGCTCCACTTAAGCAATGCCAGGTCTTCGCCTCACCAATTAGATATGTTTAGAATTCAGTTCTGGTTTCCTCTGGTCAGAATTTCCCTGATTCCTGGGATTTGCCACTTGAGCTCTGATTATATCATCTTTCTTAACTACTGTTTTATAAAATATCCCACCAGGATAATTATAGAGTAGAAATTAGCTCATGCAATTTACAAATAAGGAAATAAACCATTTTGTCCTGCCCATGATAGACATATACATTGTCCCCTAGCAACATGTAAACAAATGCAACTATGAATCAAAAGTAATCCTATCTGAGATATTTAAAAATCAATGGTTGTATAATCTATACATAAATAATATATGTTTTCAAATTTTCTTATAAGTGGAATCAGTAACTGTTCATTGCGGATGGTGCTTGAATTCCAGTCTAGCATTCCTTTTGCTTAGAAAAGGCAGAAAGTCCAGTTGTCCTGTTCACAAACTTTACAAACCTATTATTACACACTTGTACTCTCTGGCAGCACCCTCTTTGAGAGTGTTAGCTGCTCTTTCTACCCTAGGCTTCAGGCTGTAATGCTTGTTTTCAGTATTCCGCACCAAAATGTACCATAGCTTCCAAAGCACATTTATGAATAGTTTATGGTTGAAACAAGACACAATGAAAAGTATTGAGAAAGTATATTCTGCCCATTTGCTCCTGGCTCTTAATGGGTTAGCCATGCAGATATGTCAAGTAACTCTCCCCTGACCTCCTACTGAAGTAGAGACTCCTGAGCTGAAGAGTTCACTTTTGCTTGCTCTGTCACTGTTTTGGAGAACACTCGAACTACGTGCTTGACTGACTTCTTTAAACTGCATGGAAACTCCAAGTTCCACGAGCAGGAGGCCTGGCCCTATAAAGAAGTGAGAGCCCTTCTGAGTGTAGTTCATGTGAATATGCAAAATATTTTTCAAGCCTTAGGACAAGGATTTCCACAGATAATAGGAACTGTTACGCCGGTATAAAGCACATTAAAATATTACACGGAAAAGTCTTGCCTGGTATTGTTTGAAAACTCACATCAATTCACCTTGTTCAATATGAACGTTCTAGGAGTTCAGGTTGCTTTCTCCCACCGGAAGTTGAATGGCAGAATAGAGCAGGAATGATGCAGTTATTTTGGTGGTGCCACCTGTGCAGCTGTTGAGATTTCGCGTTCACCAGGATTTGAATTATTGCTCAGCTGGCACACTGATCTCTATTTACCTGGCTTCCTGTCCTATAGCCAGAGCCCCAAACTGCCCTGAGTATGGTAAATGGTATGAAAGCAAGATTGCCTGACGAGTGTGCCCAGATATTCTCACCTAGGCCAGGCACTCAGATGTACATTTATTTTGTGCTCTAGAGGGAGTGCAAGGCCTCTGTGGTTACTCAAGCAAATCTTGTCTGCATGAGAAAATGTAATTTCTATTGGAAAAGATGGTTTGTATCCATGAGGAAATAAATTCTAAGCCTTGTTTTACCTTGAGATCTCAGAGTACTTACTGAATGCCCTGATATTAATTTGAAATGGCTTGGATTTATGTGGTATTTATTGGGTTTGTGCTCCTACGCCTTGTCGGGTGTGCGTGCAGGTGATAATCTGTCTCCTCCAGGCGGTGGTCTCTCTGTAATCCATTAGCAGAGTGTTTTAGGTGTTTTATCTCGATGATGGCCTGTGACTTCAAGGTGCAGATTATCAGAGGGGCGGCCAGCATTTAACTGGCTTCTCATTTTATTCTTTCTCAGGGAAAGGAATAAAGCACATTTGCTACAATAGACCGATACTCGGGGCCCAAAACAGTCTTCTTTCTTGGCAAAAGGGCTTTTTAGGAGCTCACAAACTGAGCAATAACTGACTTTTGAGCGATAATGAATGCAATAAAGTAAATTCACGATTCTTACCTTATACTCATGGTTCATTCATTAGCATTGACAGCGTCTCTCTGACATTGTAGAGAACGAAATATTTTTAGGTCTGGCTATTTTTCAGACAAAGTCTTCTCTAAGGTGCTTTCAGATGTTTTCCTCACTTGGCTTCTAGTGAAACAATTTTTAAAAATTATTAACATACAGTTTCCCGATCATACATAAAATACAGGAAACTATGTGTTAACCATACAGGAGGGTTCAGCGTTTGTAATATAGATTACATCGAGAAAGGTTAAAAAAAATCTTGGCTGAAAATATACCCTTTTAATGATCCGGACAGATCATTAGACTGCGGAAGCCGTGTGAAGTCTGTGTCCTTTTCAAGCCTTCTCAAACCTTCCTTAAGGGCTGCCCCTTCTTGTCCTGTCAGTGTCGGATCTCTTAGAGACTGCGAATCTTACAAGAGACTGAAGGATAAGAGAGGTGGGAGTTGTGGGTTATGATGAAAGCCACTAGAGCACTATTTTAACGAGGAAGAAAGAACGAACTAAATACTAACTAAATAATCATATCCCATTTTATGTCTCTCTTTGCTTCCTCAGGGCTTTTGTGCTCTGTAATCGGTTACTTGCCCCATGATTACATTTGACGATAATCAGAAAACTGGCACACTGGGTGGCATCTGCTTTCCCCTCGTTCACTCTCATTTTCACTGTGGTTATTTGAGCATTTCTAATCTGGAGCTTCAGTTCCAGAATAGTGAGAATGGTAAGAAGCATGATTATAATGGATAATTTTTGAGAAATCATATTATTGATCGATTCACTCATACAGCATATTCTCACGTTCTGCCAACAAAATACACAAATAAACTAGCAGAGCCTCATAATATCAAAGTTTATGTGCTAGGGCACCTTTATAATTAAATTAAGACATGTAATCCGATTAAATGCCTTCCCTCTTTCATCTCCTTCTGCCTCCCTCCCGCTCTCCTTTCCTCCATCCACTCCTGTCTTCTCTTCCCTTTGGTCTCAACAGAGTTGTCCTGTAATTCCTCATCGTGTTTTGTTATTGCTGTTGTTGATTATGTTCAGTTTAATACTGTTTCTCTAAATTGAATTACTTCATGCAAGTCATGTGTAGATATCGCCGTGTTCTTTTAATGGACCAGACCATCTTTATTTTGTTGTTTAATTATTTCGTGATAAAGACTGAAATGTCAAATGAATCACTTATATGTGTTGGGATGTTTTTAGTGCATACTCTAGGGGAATACAACTTTGTCATTGCTGAAAATAACATTAATGTGATTAACAATGTTCTTAAGCCCTCTGTTCATTCACTGATAATTTTAATAAATCTGTTTAATTTCAAGCTTATTCACTGTTTTCCACTTGATAGGGCATGTTTAGAATTTATGTCACAGAGAGTAGTGAGTTGAGGGTAAAGATAATTATTGAGAAAAAGTGGAGGAAAAACAAATCCTCATTTAGCAACTTGAAAAACCACTAGACTGTTTATATGTCAACTTTGATTTCAGATAGAACTCAATTAAATAGCTTCCATTTGCACAATAGTAAACTGCCATTATATTACTCATTATATCACTCATAAACTGTTGGGGTAGAAACTGAAACTCAAATTATCTTTAAATGGCTATTTCATGGAATTTTCCATTAACTATCCCCAGTGCTGCTTTAGATGAAAAAAAATATGCCAGGGAGAGTTGACATTTTTAAAGGACAGGAGGAGCAAAAGGTTGTCCCTAAGTACTCTGCATAAGATGTATCTAGAAGGTAAGGCCTGACAGGGAATTTGGTCTTAGGCCTTCTGGAACAGAGTTCTGGGGACCAGAAGAAGCCGGTAGAAGAGGAAGATCTACTTTCCAGATCATGCCCCGTCTTCTAATACAAATACATATTAACTGAATTTTTGTGACAGTAGATACAACACATTGTTGGTTTATTACTCAACATCTCTTCCTTCCCTCCAGGCTTACCGAAGTCCACTTTTTCAGTTGCCCAGCCTCCCAAAGCAGCACCCAGTTCTCAGTCCATGGGCACGCTCTTTTTGGTCAAAGCCAGTTATTGTGATTCCGGTCCTTTTGCCAGTGACTCCAATAATGGTGGACATGCAACGCACTAACTCTCCTCTGACCAATGAAACTTGAGAACAAATTTAAGGAAGACAGAAGTGGGGGCTTCTCGAAAAGGTTTCCTCGGTCATCAGAAGGAGCTATTTTACAAGGTAGCTCTTTATGTTTAATGCCTGGATGTGATTCCTGGAGTCACTTCAGCCAGCTTGATATAAAGGAATGAAAATGAGCAAAATAGACAGAAGATGGCAGAGCCAAGAGAATTAGGGAAAGTGAAGAGCATACAATAATGCCGCTGGGCATATTGTTGCATGAGCCAGCCCATTATAACTACACTATTTAAGTTAATTTGAATTGGTTTTTCTATTACTTTTAGTCAAGTATTTTCTATCCGGGAAAACTTTTTTAAATTAAATCACCAAGCTTGTTCATGGATTTTTTGTTTAATAAGCTTCAGTTTTATATAAACATTGTTAGTTTCCATTACATTAAATCAACTAAATAAAGCTAAGAAAACATTTCTAATTTAGTTTGGCATACTTTTAATCTTTCTTCCCTTTCATCTATCCCCCTCACCCACCAACTCGATTCTAAAAAATCTAATGATAACACTTCTTCTGAAAAGCAATCCAGTTGTGTTCTACCATGTAAATGGTGTCAGAAAACTCCTTAGTACACCATTTAAAACATGCCCTTTCGAGCCTTATTTTTTCCCTGATTTCAATTGCTTTAGTCCAGGCACTTGAGTTAGATTACACAATCCACCCAATCCTGTCAGAGTTCCCATCTCCCAAAACTCTAGTTGCATGGACCACTTGGAGTTTGTCTATGGGAATATCCAGAATAATAATAAATCAATCTATTAATCTAAAGATGTAGTTATTAATAGCATCACATATAACCAACCTATCAGTCTGATATCACATATGTCTTACATTTAAATTCAACTTCTTGTATTAAGAATGTATTGCTTTCATTCCTCATAACTTTTAAAATTGGTGTCTTGACATGGAGAATAAATTGAATAAGGAAAAGGCTTCAGGTGCTTTCAAAGTGGTCTTCATACTATAATGACATGATTCTAACATTTTTAGCAGCTTTCATAATAATAGCTACTGCTTATTTATTGCTTATTTTGAACTAGACTCCTAAAACACACGGACACACGCCCAGGCACATACAGACATCTGAAATAACATACACGGATGTGCTGAAAATTCACTAGGAAGTTAAACCACATGACTGTGTTTGTTAGTCTCTGTCTAGTACCATAATTTGCTATTACAGTAACTGTCTGAACAATACCAGATTACTTAGTGTTTCCAAAAGAAATGTATGATTTTTATGCCTCTCTAAAACCGTATTATAAATGCAGAATTTGTGTAATTCTAGAGTATGTAACCGAGAGACTCTCGAAGGTGGTTATTATTTTGAACAACGTGAAGGCTCTTTGGTACTATTGTCTTTTGTATGCATTTTCTCCCTCCATCAACTTAATTATGGCTGAGTGGGTAGTAGAATCGTTTTTTGTTCTGAAAGTTTTCCTGTGTGTCATAGCTGTTCTTATTCTTCGTTCCAATGAAAATCCACTCTGCTTAGAAGCAAGGATAGATGGTGGACATTAGCTTTCTTGTACCTCCGTGAAGGTGTCAGAGAAGAGTGTTAGAAAAGAGAGGAAGCTGCAGTCACTTCCCAGAGAGAACTGCCTCTTGCATATCTAGTTATCCCTCGATATGCAAAAGATAAATGGTGGTTTTTGCTGTGTTCTCTTTAGATCAGAGGTTTAAACTTGCTGAAATATATATGCACCTTACAAGCTTGTCTGTGTATGTGAGTATTTGTTCCTTTCTGCTTTGTATCACTGCATACAAAGCAGCCACAAAACAAACTGGAAAGGAGCAGTTTGTCCAAATTCAGCGGGGTTAATGGGTAAGATCGACCTCTGCCTTCAAGACCCGAACAGATGGGTTCAAGGTCATAAGTCACAGGTGGCCAGAAAGACAAAGAGCAGAAAACAAGCATCAACAGATTTACCCTGGGATCAATGGTAACTCCATGTGATCCTTGATTCAGTGACATTTGAGAATATCGGAGGCGTTTGTCTGCTACTGGGAAAGTATAAAAGTAGCTGACTGTCTCTGTCCACACAAAAGGACTCTGGCTCTGAGAGGATTCTCACCAACAACATAACACGTCTGTCTCTTGGGAGAGGAATCCCTCAGAACACTAATAGATCACATGGGGAAGAGGGGAGGATTTCTTCCCATTATTGGGGGAATTCAGGGTCAAGTAGGGTAAATAAGATTCCTGCAAGGCATGGTCTTTTAATAGATTTCTGACACATGCTGAATCATGAAAACTTTCTAAACCAAACACATGGGCAATCTAGTGGCCTGCAGAGAACTCTCTAGGAATACCTAATGAAGGAGTGTCCTGGCCCCGCCAGGGAAGGAATTCTGCAACACCAGCACGTGGTTTCTGGATTCCTCCCCTAGGAGTTTGTTGTCTAAACTTCCGGCATGTGGTTGTGGTTTAGACAGTTCATTGGTGAAGAAAAACTAGAAATTTGAACTTCTTTGTTTTCATTTTACCTCACCCCAGAAAAAGGCATCTGATCTCACCATGCTGACTTCGACTCCCGTTTTAATTCTCAGCTTTGTATCTCCGACTGAACTCATCTCTGAACTGCAAACGTCTCTAGCAGCCAATTTGACATTTAATAGGATGGGTGTGTCTTCAATCATACTTAACACTCCCTCTTAAGGGATTGTCCCTGGGCTCCCAAAACACGACAGGAACAACCACCACAACAGTAACATCACACAGTTGTGTGCTGAGATTGGTTAAGACATCACGTGCCCAACACTTTACGGGATGGACTGTCCTTGTGAATGAACAAGAAGCCCCACAAAACTCTCACAGCTAGAGGCGCTCAATGGTCCCCAAGAGTGAACGGATAAGAAAAGATGTGAACCAAGCAGATTTTTCTTCAGAACCCTCCTATTGAATTGCTGTTATTTCATTTGTTAATATTTGCTATTTCTCTCTACAATGGTAGTTTTCCTAATAATACAGGCTTCACGAATATTTTCGAATTCTCCACTCCAAATTTAAACTTCATTCAGTCATTTAGCATGGTCATCCTCCTTAACTATATTGCTCAAACCGGGCCATCCTTTTTATTCCTATGACAGACACTATTTGCTTCCTCACTAGACTTCGGTAAAAATGAAGTACTAATCTCTCAGGCGCCAGTCTCCTCTATTCTGACGCAGTCTGCATACAGCAACCAGATGATCTGCACACGTCACCCTGTCCCCGGTTACTCAAATGTCTGTAATGCCCTTCCTTCTTCAAGATCACTTCCATCACTCGCAGTGGTATGACAGAACTTTTAAAATGTAATTTTCATTTTTCTTATACACTGAACCTCCATTGCAGCAAAGAGACCTGCCTCGGGTTTCTACTTAGAATTCTGCCCTTGGGAAATGGACAATCCCTTTCTCTTCCCTGTCTCAACTCTGCCTGCGTGTTGTAAATGCACCAGGGTTCTCTTCCACCTCACTATGGGAAAAAAGTCAAGAGCATTTGGCAAAACACAATTATGAGAAATCATTTGAATCACCTGGTTAGTCCTGCTCTGTCCTCTCAGACACTTCACTAAGAGTGCGGTTTAGCCAGTGCCCTTTAAGAAGCCTGCAGTGTGAGCTCTCTTGTCTGCTTAATAAACATGTATATGGCCAACAATATTTTTCTTGCTCTGTTTTGGATTCAAACCATTGAGCTAAACCATTGAGTTGATTATGAATGAAGAGAGGAGCTCAAATAAACGCCTTAAACACCCATTTAGTACTTGTCTGATGCACAGAAATCCCAGAAATAAACTGATTTCTTCTCCTCTCCCTTTAAAATTAGAGATTATCTACTTAAAAATGTGGGAAATTAATTCACCATCTATACCTTCCGTGAAAACTTTCACTAAAGGTGGGAGGAAGGCCAATAAATCGTTTGAGAACATGTTAAATGCCCTGTATCTTAGACATGTACTCTATCTCAGAAACAGCTTCACATTTGGCTCTAGGTTAATATAGGGCCTCAGAGCAAAATCGGGTTTAATCATTTCAACATATCAATATTTTTCTGGCATTTCTTAATATAACTCATACCTCCCCTTATCTAAGGATATTCGAGTTATTTTTGAAACTTGGAGCAATCTATAGAATATTTTCTCCTTTATGAATGCAGTGATACAATTATTCTGCAGCCCTTTCAGGCATTGTCTGTGTGTATGAGCAGAGAGGGATTTGGGGAGTTGAAAGCATTATGATAATTAATTTGATTAATTACCTCATTATGGCCTTAGTTTTCCATCTCCCTCTGTGAGTGGAACATAGCCAAAATATAAGTTTTATGAAGTATTCCAGGTATGAAATTACTTGGAGATTATTTTTTAAAGAATCTTTAAAAACCTCGTGAATTATATCACCTAATAAAGTCAAGTGTTCCATGGGAAAAAGGATGAATATTCATTTCAAATCAGTTTGCAACGTTAAATCAATCCTATAATATTTTATATTCCATTGAATCAAATGGCCAAAACCCTTTTATTCTGTCCTATGTGAGCAAATGCATACCGAGAATCTCCATTCACTGAGAGTTCCCAATGCAGGGTAACAGAGTTTAAAATGATCTGCGATTGTATTCTTCAATTTGTAAGTGTCAGACTCATGAATTGGAGATGAAGGAAAATACTGAGCAGAAGTTTCAAAGTCTGGATGTAAAACAGCAGACAATTTGTATATGGGTAGAGTCCCCTGCTTCTATTACACTGCATCTACTCCTGAGGGATTTTAGTCTAAAATGAAAGAAAATACTCCAATCTTTTCTTAGCTATCAACTTGTAGACCTTTTGCTGTAGCATGATTTATTGCAATCCCCACATGCGGTTGAACGTCAGTCTACTTTGAGCTGAGAAATATTGCCAGGTCTATAATAAATTCTGTTTTTAAATTGGAACACGATCGTGAGAGGGGCCACAGGTTTTAGGTCCAGAGACTTCACTTACTTAGCACTCAACGCCTTTTCCCCTGTTTCTTCTTTGACATTGAGTCACATCAAATCTGAAATACCCATTTCTTGATGGAACTTTACAGGAAGGTAAAATCATCATTATAGAATACATTTGTAGTAACTGCTCCGCACAGATGCAGTTTCAAATACGATGCATGGTCCACCCAACTAGTTCAGCAGAAATGAGGAGGGGACATCCTCCATCCTTTCCCTGCGTGGATTCCCGTGACCCTGCACCTGAAGGCAACTCCGGCTGAAGTTCATTCATGCGATGAGTCTTGCAATATAAAGGTAGGAACTTAAAAATTGGGAAGTACATATTTAGGTTTGTGAAAGAAAACCATCCCCAATTTAAACACATCAAACAAACCAAAAAGAAAGTGCCCATGTCAAACAATTGAAATAGAAAACTGGGGGATTACAAGCAAACAAAAATATTTTTGCTTCATTTTAAGTTTTTTTTTTAACTAGCAAATTAGTTACTGTAATTTAAATTGGAATTTATGTATGGACCTGCCTGTTTATCAAGGTCATGTTCCTAATTTCCATAATAGCCCAAGCCCTCTTAAAGATGAGGCTATATAATTAAACTTTAGATAGAAACAGTGTGTCTGAATTCTGTTTGGGGAAAAAAAACCTTCAAGTTATCATAAACTTGCATGTACACATTCCTATGGATGTCTTATAATAAATTCCATATATTCAAAATTAATTTTCTTACTCTACAAAGACAGCATGTCATATAATTTTCCTAATTATTTATCATCCCTATTTTAACTTCTTTCTGGGCAAATAGCCAGATTATTTCCCAACCTCCCTTGGCTGGGAGAGAGGGACATGTCCCTGATTTCTGATAAATGGAATGTGGGCAGAACAATTTACAGCACTTTCAACTCTCTATGTTATCTTGGCTGCCGAAACTCCGAGTATACTTCTATCTGAGTCTGTCTCCCAGAAATCTTGGTAAGGGCAGGGACCGCAAAATAGCTATGACTGCACATTTTTTATGCCTTGCCTATACATGCTCTGTGCTGGGGGAAAAAGTGTGTTAGGTTTTTCTTTTTAAAATAAAGTTAACAATGAATTATACATAGAGTAACCATATGCTCTAGCTTTCCCAGAATTTACAAAGTTTACACATTTTGCTCGGGCATAATTATTAATACCACCCCCTTTCACTCTCAGAAATGTCCCAATTTATAATAGTCAGGCTCTCACCCTGCCTTTCTGGCATAAACTACTCCTCCAAATGGAAATGCCCAACACTCACAAACCTTTCCTGTGAAAATAGCAAACTTACATCCGATTAAGCATGTGAAATTAAGCAATACTGCACAGGAAATACAGGGAACAAAGGACATGATAAATGACATCTCTGAAAGAAATTTTGTGAAATCCAGTTGGTGGCAAATTCTGAGACAAAGAGAAATCAGTCTTTCAAAACTAAATCACATTGAGAAAGAAAAAAATATGAATACAGAAACCTAGAGACAAAGGCACATGGATTTAATCTAGAACCTGAGTCAAATAGATGAACTAAAATATGTGATACAGAAAAGATCCCTGGTTATTTCATTATATTAAGTAATTACTTTTATTTTTAGTTACATGCCAAACTATTTCTAGATAAACTGATCACATTGGGAATAGCCTTCCCGACAATCCAGGGAGAATGAGAGAGTAGAAGCAGTGTTGATAAAATAAGATTGGCTATAGTTTGATAATTGCTAGAGCTGGTGATAGATACAACAGTTTCATGATATTATACTCTCTATTTTTCCCTGTTTTTGTTTTTTTCTCTGAAGTTGATTTTTTAAAAAAGTGTGTGTGTGTGTGTGCGCGCGCGCGCGTGTACTGGGTCTTTTGAGGAGACGTTTTCTTATTTTCAATGTTTTTTCCTTCTATTGTCACATCTTAGGAGGAATCAGAGAGAGAACTCTTCTGGGATGTCACTCCTGCTGTTTCGGTTTCAGTTTCGGGCACCTGCCGGGCCTGCAAATCCATTCCATGAGGCCTCGAGCGGGAGGAACGGGCGCTTCTTGTTCTTTGTGAAAGGCAGCGAGTATGAATTATAAATGAGCAAATAACTGGCATGGAACAGAAAAAAACACAACTCAAAGTGGATAAACGCAGCTGGGGATGCAAACCTTTAGTTGGAAATAAATACACTGCAATAGACTCAGAATCAGGGTCGGAATGCAGGTGATATCTCTATTGTATGAACCATCAAGTGTCTCAAAACCCAAACCTACGTGTACTAGGTAGGTGACATTTGACAAGTCTTTGAACAACTGTTGAGTCTTATTCTATTTATTTGTAAATTAAGAAACTGAACTTCCTGTGTGATAACGTTTTCATTGAAGAATGTGTTGTATGTGAAGATACTTGGCACATGGTAAAATGGATTGTTTTGAAGCTTATGGGCTACAGGGTACAGTACAGTAAGATATTCATTAACGTGAGTGAAAGGCAAAACATTTATAAATCATCATAGAAACTCAGGACACATACATTCAGTTATTCTACCAAATATTTCTCAGGTATCTGTCGTGAACAAGGCATTTTTCTTAGTGCCGAGGAAGCAATGAGCAAAATAGATTACTGTCCACCTTCGTAAAGGTAACATTCTGGCAAAAAAATAGTATTTAAAATACATGGTTGGGATATTTTTCAGCATATCGTTTTCAAATTAAATGGCTAATTTATAATATGCTTTAACATTTAAACCGTCATCGGAATAGTTCCCCTGACTCCCGCCCCTACCTACCCACGCGATGCTGAGGATGGAACTTCACTCAGGTCTTTCTCGCCAGTACAGACTGGCAGCGCAATTCAGGTTCCTGTAAGAACCATCACACCAGCAAGGGTCTGTGGGAGTAAGAGGAGCGGTCGATGTGTTTTCTACCAACTTGGCTACACGCTCCGGGCACTTCCAGCTGAAAGCAGATGATTGCAACCTGCAGCAGTTTTCCTTAACTACTTTTCTCCATTTTGCAAGCTTTGCTTTCTCAAGTTCAATGACACTGCACCTGACAGCTCATCAGTATGCGAAGACATGGGCGCCTGCCTACAGTAAACATAAATCCCTCTTTTAAAAAAAAAAGGTAAGAACACCACCAGGCAGCACTTTGTAGAATTCGGCTCACCATTTCAAGGGTTGTTGTTTTTCTGGAGGTAAAAGCTTGTTTTGTTTTGAAATTTGCCATTGAGCCAAGCGGGGAAGATGCAGCGATGTGAGGGTTTAAGTGACAGTGATTGACCTGCCTACCCACAAAGAATTCTAACCAGAAGATGAAGGCTGTTGCCGGTGTTTGCCGGCTTGATTGCTGGGTCCGACAATAACCCGTGATGTCTGAGACACTCAGCATGCTGCAAGGAGAGTCTCCCCACTTTTCTCTAAAACCTACTGGGAAATCTTATTATACCTGCGGCTATAAATAGCATACCCCAGCCAGGCAATGTAATCGAAATGATTTATTTTAATTGTCTTATAAAATGGTTTGGTAAGTAGATTCTGCTCAGTCTCGGTCAACAGGATTCACTAAGCATTCATGTTCCGCAGAACCTTGGTGTCTCTTTCCGAGCAGGGAAAACACAATGTTTGATAACCCCAGTGTTCGCACAATTGCTGGATTTGCGTATTTTCTTCTAAAATAATTGTGGGACTTTTACCTACATCTAAAAAATCTCAATATTTCATAAGAGGGCTTGGAATTAGTAGTTTCACAATCATTGGTGAAGCAGGCGAAACACCCGCAGGGAGGATGTGTGACTGAAGATCACTAACAGACTGCACGTGCACGTGAACTCACCATGTGGGGAATCAGAACCGCCCGAGCCATGGGGGACACTGCCTCGTGCTGATGAGGGCCAATGGCGTTTCTGCCTTCGACGTGCTTACAACCCAGGACAGTGGGTGGGGAGTGGCATGGTGAGTATAGTCTTCTGATTGATAGACAGTGACAGGGGACGTTTCGGGGAGGGCTGGGGAAGAAGTTGAGTGGGATAAGCTGTCGATGACAAGAAAATGGTTGAGGTGATAACGCATCGGGTCTCCATGTACATGATCTGGTATTTCAGGCCTGTCTTCTCACTCCGAGAAAGAAAATATAAAAAATGACCTTGCGGGCAGGATTACACAAAGTTATATATAGAGTGACTGTATCTGAGCTCATAGCTAAGTAATCTTTCCAAACATAATTCTATCATCAAAAGCAGTGACTTATAATGTGGATGCCCAAAAGGAAAGATATACATAAAGTTATTTGAAATTCCAAGCTAGAATGTACACATAGCAGATTTCATCGTCACGTAATCTTTTCATATTTTTCACTTAGAAGTTTCTCCATGTCTTTCTGTAATAGTGACCTCTTTATCTATATAGCCAAGTGGAGATATATATATATATATAACTAAATTTACTTAGTATTTAAAATAATTATTTTTTAAAGCAGCCTTTGTTGTTGAAATATTTTATTTTTACAGATGAAAGCTCTTTCTCAAGAATTAACATTAATAAAAATTTATGAGAGTGAAAACACTGTTTTCAGAGAATGACAGATGGACAAGGAAATATATTCATTTGCATATTCTTATTTAAATGATAGCTGCATGTGAAAAACTAATAACTTCTGCATATCCTTCACATCCCCAAGATACTTGCATTTCACAAGAACTGCACTTGAACTTACACACGTGTAAGTTCAAGTTCATCTGTGAAAGAGAAGGTTTTTTGAAATCTATATTCATGGATTTTTACAGCATTTATCAGTGTTACTAAATGCAGCGTAGCTTAGTATATTCGTAAAATTTCCTATATATTTTTTAAATTAAAAACATTTCACATAAAACCAGTCAGTGGTGTGGTATCTTTGAATCCACAAGCACAAGGAAAGAAAAATCCACAAAGAAAAGATTTCAGAAGTAGGGATGTTTGAGGTTTTTCCCCAGCTTTGTTGATATATAATTGACATACAGCATTGTGTAAGTTTAAGGTATACAGCGTGATGATTTGTTACATTTACACATTACAAAATGATTATCACCACAGCTAGCTAACACTGGCATTGTGTCACATAATTACCATGTCTTTCTCTATCATGAACACATTTAAGATTTACTCTCTTGGCAACTTTTAAGGCTGTAACAGTATTATTAGCTATGATCACCATACTATATATTAGGTACTCTGCACCTTTAAGTTACAGGTAGGAAATTTGTTTTAGGAAAAAATCATTGTTCAAGCTCAAAACAATCCTGTGACCAGACATGTGGGTTCTTTTCCCATGTGAAGATGTATTAGGTGAGTTTCTGGAAGCATCCAGAGCCCAGGATCTTCTGTCTCTGGGGCTGTGGTACGGCACACTCCCAGCCTGTAGGTGTGTGTGGGCGTCAAGCCAGAAGCTCTCCACTCTCCGTACTTTGGGGAATTTCATGGGGGCTGCATCATGTGATTAATTATTAGCTCCATTTCTAGTCCCCCACCTCTCTCCAGAGAGTGGGGGTGGGGCTGAGTGTTCTGCCTAATCATGACTTGGCCTTTCTGGAGACAAGCCCCCACAGTGTTGCCTCGTGAGAATGAAGGATGTCTCTCATCCAGGAAGGGCAGTGGGATTTAAGAGCTCTGTGTCAGGATCGGGCGTCAAAGACCAATGATTCTCCTGGCACCCTTATTTGCAAGGGTTTTAGGAAGTCCATATATAGTTTGCATTATTTCACGGAAATTATTTCCAAAGTACATAAATGAGGCGTGATCCAGACTACATTTCCATCTGAGTGGCATAACACATTCTGAAATACCTTTCTGCCATCAGACACGCCTATTCTGGATCGATCAGAACCGCAAACGTTTGAATGCACTGCTGAGTCCACAAGGAGGTACCAGAGATCCAGGAAGGCTTCATTCCCGGGGCTGGGAGGAGCCTGTGGAGCGCAGGGCCCTTCTGCCATCAACAGGCTTCTTCCGTGGTTCGTCCTGTTGTGTAAGAACTCTTTTGTCACATGTGAACATAAAAATAGAACATTTAGCGGAGCCAGCCTTCTATTCAAACTACCGTACAACATGATGTATTAAGTCCTAATAGGAAAATCATCTTTGAGCTGTCTATATCCTAGGTTAAGTACAAAACCTAGAATTTAACTAAGGGAGAGAATCTTTTTATTTCATTGGCCCAAACTGTTCCATATATTTGGTTTATTCTTTGTGTTATCAAACAGTTCTATTTTTCAGGCTTATCACATTGCATTGGAAATGTAAGAGGTACCCCCAAACTTGCAGGCTTCGTTGAAGACAGTAATATTTTAAAAGAGAGACTCTGACTTCCAATGACCTCATTACTCCTTCACTACAAATCATGGAATCAATTCATGCCTTGGATTGGCCACATTCATCGACTGAATACCAGACAAACGGCCTAGCTGTGCACTGGGGAAAAAAATTGCATTCAAAAAGTTCAAGTTTTCAGAAGCCCATACTTTGAGTGGAATTGGAACGGTGCTATGATAGCGGAGAACACAAAACACAAATGCCATAACCATGAACGTCAGACTAAGCCAGGATTTATTTGCATTTTTTAATGGGCAGGCAGAAGGAGGCAGGTGATAGTACTGTGTTTACACCAAACCCCACGAGCCGAATGGGCTAAAAAAGCAGCTGGATTACCCACGTGTCAGCATTCTAATCCCATCGCCCTTGTCAGCACTATAATTTCCAACACAGCACTTAGTTTAAAATACAGGAGGGCAGAGCCGAAATGTTTGCTTTCTTCTGATGAGCCATATGACTCAGAGCAAAGAAAACACTTAGAAATAGAATACTTCGCAAACAAGGGAGTGTTGCAATTAGAGTGGTTTTGTTCACAGCTGTATAAATTTATTTTTTCTGTAAAACAGGTACACATTGAGCTATAATTCCTAAGGCCCCAGAATCCTGAAATAGTAATTTTCTACTTTTCTCTGGTTGCCTGAAACTAACCCGGTCCCAAGTTTGCATAACACCAACGGAAGAAATTTGAAAAGGAGAAAACCTTGTTTAACCCTTACCTTTTAAATCAAACTTTCAAATGCAACAAAATTAGGCTCCACAACTTAGACCAATGTCTAATTTTATCATTGTATATGCACTGTTATGGCACATTTAGGAAATCACTTCAGAAAATGATAATGTCACCAAGTCCAGACTTTCATTCCCATCAGAATGACAGAGTAGGTATTCCTAAATGCCTTTCTGGCATAAAGCAGATGCTGGAGACATTACGACCATAACTTTTAAAGGCATTACTGAGTTTATAAGAAGGTTACGGAGATCCCCAAGGGCCTTTGGACCCTGCTTTCCCCGCAAGAGCGTAAGCTGATTGCAGAGTCGTGAATAAAGGTGGGGCCGGGGGCTGCCTACTGTGAATGCTGAGGTCTTCGGTGGGACAGAGAGCGTGGGTGCCAATGGGACACTCAAACGTAGCCCTGGCAGAGGGGAGAATCTGAATCTGAGACTGCTACAGAAACATACCTCCCAATGCCGTAGCCTCAGTATAAGTTTTAGGCTGAGAATTGTCCTTTTTGGAATAGACAGAATCAATCCAGAAAACAATTTATTTTTGTAGGCTCCAGGTGAAAGGGAAAAAAATTAGGTGATAGTAATTTTTCCTATGAGAATGGCTTAGCCTTTTCTCACGAGGGTCTGCGGGTTGAATGCGCCTTCCCTGCACCTTCTGGGAAATCTCATCTGTAAAAATTACCTGAAGGTGCTCGGAGCTGGGGAGCTCCCTCTCCTTTCTTTTAGGAGCAAAGGAACATGTTCTTAGTAAATACCATCCACAAATCCAGAATGTTTAAGAAAATAATTAAACTTATTTATTTATTATTTACCGTGACCATTTCTACTTTTTATGTGGCATATTCAGAGTATTTTAGTGAATGTAGTAATTAGTATATATTGGTTTAAGTCTGGCATCTTGTTCTCTGTTTTCCTTACCCCTATCTACTCTTTGTTTTCTTCCCACTTTTCTGCCTTATTTCGGATGAATGAGGCACTTTTAGTGCTCTTTTTTAATCTTTTATCTTTTCAGTGTACTTCTTCGGGTCTGTGCTTCTCTGTGTCTGTGCTGAGCATTCTGAAGTTTACAATGTATGTGTTACAATAATGTCTCAACAATATACCTGATGGTATATTGTTAGTAATAGCACATTAAGTAAATAAATGAGGCAAGTTATAAAATCATATGCACCGTTTTATTCCAGTTTTAAGAAATAAAACTGCATTGAGAAATAATCGACATATATCACTGTGAGTTTAAGGTGTGCAGTTGATGGTTTAATTCACATACATGTGACACACGTAGTTTTATCTCTCTCTCATCACACAGTCGGACACACCCATCTCCAACACATTCTCAGTGCCCGTTGTGGACTACTCTGTGTGTGTACCTATATATATGACAGGGGAAAACTTTAAAAACCATAACATTTTTTATTTTTAAAGGGCCCACCTCAATCCCTTATTGTATCTTCAATATTCACTTATTTTCAAGTTTTTAAATTCTGTGTTTAAGTATACGAGACTTATAATATTTTCTACATGTTTTTCTAAATCTTGCTGATAGCTTGTGGCAACTAACACTTGGGTAGAACTCCCTGTGAAAGGATCAGTCTGTAAGCACCGACCCTGTGCGAACTCCAAATGACTGATGTGTCTCTCTCGGGTAATGCTTTGATAGACTGTGACACTCATAGGCATTCGGTGACGACTACTCTGTGTGTGATGTTGTTGAGGATTTTCACTACTGAAGACCTTCAATATTATACATAAATAAATATTTGTGCCCAATTCAAATCAACTTTAAAATGAACTTTATGAGCAAAAACCACATTAACAAGAAGACTTTAGTTAGGTTTTATATTAACAAGTGATTCATTATCAGATTGGTTTAATTAACAGTCTTCCCTCAGGTATTTTACTTATGAATAATTTACCAGAAAATAGGAGAAAGAAGGAACTATATAAGAATTTGTTTATGGTATCATATGAGACATTCCTGTTGTTTAAAGTGTAACATGAAAGTACTTTTAATTCTTTAATTCCCCTGTTTTAAAATCTTATTGTAATGATGGTTTACAAGAATGGTTACTCTAAGATCTTTGTTTGAACAATACTTTTAAAGTTTATTGTTTTTTAAAGGTTAAAGTACTTTAAACTCACTGCTGTAGTATTATTATTATTAGTCATACATTATCTTATACATAGTGAAATGTTTATCTATAACCTGATATTTTCACTCACCACATTCTGTCAGCCTGAAACTATAGGCAGAACTGTAATTTATCAATTAAAAATGAGAAGTTACATGTGCTAGTTATAAGAAAATGACAGTAGACTGATGGCACACACTAATATAAAATGAGACTCATGGTATGTACACCATCAGAATGTGTTGTTTTTCAATGTAGCAGAACATATTCCAAAGTATACTTTCAGAACATCCATACCAATGTGTGATTAGACACATGCATGCATTCAAAGCCACATGCATTATAAAAACCTCCTCACGTGTTCATAACCTTGTGTGGCAGGTGGCAACTTCCTCAGAAGTAATTTTTATCTGGGAAAGCACTGTGAGGTAGATAGATAGATAGATAGATAGATAACCAACATGCGAGGTAATGTGTAAGTGATAAGGATGACCAAAGAAGATAAAACCTTTCAGATTTGGACAATATTTCATACACTGAAGTTTAATTTTTACCACATTAACCAGTAGAATATGAAATACAAGGAGAGTCCCCAATCATACATAACACTCCACAGAGACAACAAGAAAACCTCACAGTATGGAGCCTCACTATCAAAGTCAAATATATTTCCCTCATGCTGTGTCTTATTCATCATATTTATAATGTGTGAAGAGAACTTAAAAAAACTCATGAAGGGCCTTGTCCATCTTGTGTGTCTAGAACATGCAAAATGGAACGCAGCGGCCCACTAAATGTGCAACAGGCCGTCTTCCTTCCATGGTACTTTACAAGTTCTATCAGCAAATCACTCTGTAAAAATAACAGACATTAGGGGTAGCTTTCAGCACTCCACAACACCCTAATCAATGCTATAAATATTCAGTTAAAGTAGGCAGCCATGTTCTTTGGATTACTTTACACATTAGTTTACAAAGATAGTTAGTTCAATGTTGCAAAATAGTTTTGGGAATACAGGGATTCGTATATATTCTTTATATAACATATTCCGTAATTCCTCACATGTGAGTGTTTCATGCATCCAGAATCCTTGGTGTTGAGCGAACTTGCAGAGCTGCTGTAGATGCCTCACTGTCCGACAGCAATGCCAGCTCCTTAAGTAAAAGTTGGTGGGAAATAAAACTCATGCCTTGCCTTGACACAAGAGGTGTAAGCGTAAATATTCAGAAAAGCCCAGTCATCACGTAGGCTCCCTGAACTGCTTTGTAAAACCCGAAGGAGTGCCCGAGAAGGGGGTGAATTTGAGGGACCATTGAACACGGAGCGGTTTTCCAATTACGGGAGCACCTGCACTGTATGGCTTTATGCTGATCTGTTGTGAGCATTTTATAGAGTGTTTAATAGTCCTTCAAATTCCTCATTTAGCAATCCAGAATGGGCTGGGGAGTGTTGCGGGCATGCTAAGGACTATCGGAGACTTCTCACTGAGTTTAATTTGATACCTTACCCTCCATGGAGAATGTCTGGCCTGGTAGAGTCTCTAATGCCGCCCATAGACACTAATGAATGGCCTCAGTGCACAGGCTTCTGGAAAGAAAGAAAATGTATTGTTTTCTTTCAGATAGTGAGAAAGGATTGTTGGAAAAACCAATGACTCAGCTCTTCAGCAGTGAAACTATTTCCATGGCCAGAAAGCGGCTGCTGCAGGCATATAAAAATCTTGCTGCGGATTTGTTTCTTCTCTTTCCTTATGAAACGGTGGTTCAGGTGGAGTCGTGCATTTTCAAACATCTTTTGAACATCTATTGCTTAACATAAACATGTGCTTTGCTGCCAAAGGATCTGAACGATAATTGCCTTAATTATTTCTGTTTATCCTTAGAGAAATGCAGTATCAAAACTGCGACATGAGAGTCAGAAGGCTTTTAAACACTCCCTCTCTGCGTAGTTAGCAAACAGTAAGGGGTGAAAATGAAGTCTATCTGTATTTATGTGGTGGCTTTCAAAAACCACACATTTAAAGTGCAGCTCCAGCACATTTTAAATCCTGCCAAATGCATTTTGAAAATCCCCTTATGGAGTGAAGCATTAATGAAGTAGTTTGTTTGTCTAAGACAAAACGGCATTCAGGAGCTTGTCCAGCATTACTGTTTGCAGTCACTGGAATTTTCTAGCTCTGAATGGCCTGTTACAGGGAGACACAACTCAGAAATAATGACCAAGACCTTTGCATTTTATGTCATCAGGAAAAGACACGTAAAGTCACCGTTTTCATATTTTGTTGGGCAAGGTGAATGCCAAGCTTCATGCCTGAGTGTTTTCGAATTTCCCAGTAAAGAAATTGGCGTCTTCTTTAAATTTTGACTTTGTCTAATTTTGCTATAACTTCGGTTAATACACTTGCCTTCAGCAATACTTAAATTCACTGAAAACAGCACATTTAATAACCTCTTTTCAAGAAAGGTCACAGAGCAGAAAAGAACAGCATCTGTTGTCACACCAGTAAACCTCCAGTGTCAAGGCCATGGAGTACAAAGTTCACCAGCAATCAAAAAGATTGCCCAGGAATGGCAATGCACATTTACCCTAAGGGTTAGTGGATATTACCTTGCAGAATCAAATGCACTCACAAGCCTCACACTAGCCTTGACTATATCATTAACGTTGCTATGCGTCCAAGAATAAAATTCCTTCTAGTGTCTCAGTTCCTCCTCTACAATGTAGAAATAGAAATATCTGCCCTCCGACGGTAAGAGAATGCTGTGAGCCTTGACGCTCTTTACCTTGAGTCAAGACTCCAGTTATACGTCAATGTGTTCTGAAGGTAAAAGAGACTCCTGGGGAACACTGTTAACTCTTCCAGGCCATTTCAGTGAATACGTTTACAGAGTGATTTATTTGTTGGCCTTTCAGCTGTGGAGTCTGCAGTCGCCTCAGGTTATAGTAACAACTTTAAAGCTGAACTGATGCCTAATATACTAATCGCTGTGAACAGTGTTTGGTTCCCTAGGAGCGGGTGTCAGATCTGTAAAAGTCAGAGTGACTCCGGCACTTTGTAGAAACTTTCAAGTGAGTGTTCTGTAAAGGGTGTTTAAATCACCAAAGCTGTTGCACTCTCTCTCAGTTCTTTTCCCCCAGAACATAGAAAGAGGTCAAATAAGAATTGTTATACCTGAAACCAGTGGGGGTAAGATTGTGAATCAATTTTAAAGGCACCATTGTGATGGTAGTAGAATTCTCTAGATTATATCCATCATTTAATCTGAGGCAGCGTTCTGTCTCTTCATTTCTTTTTCTTAAGCAATTAAATCTGCACTGGTTCCTAATTTAGCTCATTCTTCAATGGAAGATAATAAGGTTCAATCTTTACCATAATGATAATTTTGTAGAAAGTGTCTTATAGAAAATGCCTTATTTTAAATAATATTTGCTAATGAGCTGTCCCTCATTTTCGTCCCTTTATAGATGACATTAAATCTTTACTCAGAAGGTGGGGGGTCCATCCACCCTGTCATTGTCATATAGCAAAATGAGGACACTCGGAAATCCATGCAGGGATGTGGTATCTGTCTACCGCAAGAACCGAAGCTAAAATGTCTGTTCCTTCCTGGGGCATCGTCAGTCAATGAGGCTTTGTTTCAGAAATGGCTGCAGGTGGGAACAGCTCCTGGCAAGCCCAGCTCGGCACTGCGCACCCACTCAGCACTCGGGAAATGTTTGTTGATTGCACTGACTAACAGGAACTGTCACTCAAAGCACATTTCGAGTGATTTCTGAGGAGCCACTGGCCAAATCGCTACCAAGGAATTACAGGAGGACAATACTCCCACCTGTAAACTGGCCTTAAAATCAACACAGTCCATTTGCCTCCAAGCCAATCACAGAAATTATCTAGCTTTCTTCTATAAAGGCTTTTTAAAAAACACACGGGTTGTTAGAGCGATGCAGCTATGTGAAGGGCACTTTTATAGAAATGCCTTGTATGAGCTCTACAGTTGACTGAAATCTGCCTTTAGCTGATGTTGGTACTGAATGATTCCAGGACCACCTTTTATTAGGACTCCATTCGTAAAGGCACCACAGCAAGCTAGGCTGGCTCCAGAAAACTCTTCGGTCTTTAGCACCCTGAATGATCGATGAAAGCAGGTTTCCTTGCAGGTTGCCTTCCTGTTACGCACGAAGTACAAGTGTTTATTAAACTTGGGAACCTCCCCGTTCGGATGTTTTCTGATCCTGTTGGCATCCAGAGAGCCCATGCATAAATTGGGTGGGAAACTGGGGCTCTGTTTTTTTGTGTGGGTGGGGGGGGGCGGATCTCTTTAAGGAGATCCTGGTTTGGGCAGACAGGGTGCAGGGATTCTGCTACTTGGTCTCAGTCCTGTTTGTTTATTGTGTGTGATTCTATTCTATTGCAGACACTGGGTCACCGTGCAAGTGGGTTGAGGGAATACGGACTTCCAATGAAACCCTGCTACAGTATCCCCCTGACCTGTGCAACCACTGACCAAGGAAGAGACAGTGGCAAAGAGGAGTCTTTCATGATGATATATGATGGAGGTCATCCAGGAAAATATCATGATTATAGTCAGGTGAGTTCCTAGAAATGATTTTAAAATACCTTTCCTTTTATAAGAATGATTTTGAGAGACGGAGAGAGACACACAGATGCCGGGAGGAAAAACGAGAGTCATTCTGAAGAGAAGGTGCGGCATCGAGAAAGGTCAGAGTTGCTGAGGTTAACTCACTTGAGCGATGACATTTTCATTCTACAGCACTGAAATACCCCTTGATAACATTTGAATGTAAACAGTGCATGTAACGATGTAAGTGGATTTGAAAACACAAGTACAGTCTCAAAATCATTTACTAGAGATTCACCAGTAGATTCCAAACCCTTGAGTTCACAGGAAACGTGGGGTCAGCTACACTTATTTCTTCAGTTCCGAGACAACTTGACATTCTTTCAGATTTGATCTAACTGGGTTAACAAAGTCGTCTAGAAATATTGCTGACATGCACACAATACATACAGGTCTGGCCTACGCTTGTGAACTTGGTATAAAGCAGACCAACAGAAGTGATTTTCGAAGAAGCGTTTTGCAAGTTTCCAATTTTGAAGCTATTATCTCTGTGCTGCAAGAAGTAACAAATGAAAATCTGAAGCTGGGTGGCATAACAGAATGTTTCTTAGAAATACCTTGCAGGTTTTTGACTGGGCCCTAGGAGGACAAGCTAGAGAAAGAAATTACTTTTCTATGCAATATATAATAGTTAGTGGGAGCGCTGGGGTCAGATGATAGGCTCGCGATGAATAGATACTTTGGGACACCTCAGAGGACCCTAGCCTTTAAATTTCCTTGATACTGTACTTAACCTTTAGAACTTTCCCAAAGCATACTGCACACCAGTCGCTTGCTTAAACATTCCCATTTGAAAATAAAGTCTAGAGTTACAGTGAAAATTATGGCCCAGGGCTCGTGTCCAAAACATATCCATGTGGCCTTTGAAGAAGGGAGCACCTGGGGCGAGAGTGCTGGCTGGAAAGGAGAGAGGGCGAGGCGTGGGCTGCGCCTGGAAACGCACTTTGCTTTCACATTAGAGGAGCTGCCTCGTCACATTGAGGTGTATCATGAGGTTTTCCTTCTTCTCATCATTGCTTTGTATTTCCTGCCCGCATATATATTATTTTTCTAAATGCAAATTTATACTGTAGAAATTCTGTGTTTTAGAAGTTTGTTTTGCCACATCAGAACTTGTTCTCCGGGGGGATAGATGTTAGGTGAGCTTCAGAGCTCGTGGACAACATGGTCTACCTCAGCTTGTGTATAAGTCACACAAGGGAGTGACCAGTGAAGTAGGAGAACTAAGAGGGGCCTTTAGTCCAGAGGTGTCCCACCTGTGGCCCACGGGCTGCGCGAGGCCCAGATGGCTAGAAATGTGGCCCAACACAAAATCATAAATTTACTTAAAACATCATGCGATTGTTTTTGTGTGTGATTACCTGTTGCAATGCATTTAATGTGTGGCCCAATGCAACTCTTCTTCCAGTGTGGCACAGAGATGCCCCAAGGTCGGACACCCCTGCTTAGTCCCACCTCTTTCTTTACACATGAGAAAAATGCAGAGGTTCAGACACTTACTGCAACTCCTTCAGCTTGGGCAATTGTGGGGCTGGAACCTAAGCTCCCCCCACTCCCATTTAGTTTTGTCACTAGGAAGTCTATTTATGGTTCATGTGGATTTCTTTGTTGTTGTTTAACTAGACAGAAAAATACATAAATCAAATTATTATTGATGAAGTGTCAAATACAATGTTCTTTTCCTTTTTGCAAAATTTAAATTAAAGCCTACATTTGACACTTAAAACCATTACTAAATGTTGGTAAACTCTAGAAATCTCAATTCCCCGTCACCCTGGGTTATCTAATGTATCATGAGACTCCAAATCGGGGGACTTAAATTTATTGGTGAAATTTTGTGGTTCAGGAGCTTCTCAAGCATCAGCTGAGGCACAAGGAATGCACATAGTCTTTAAAAAACAAATAACAGTGAACATCCCAAGTGTCCATCAAGGGATGGATTGATGAACAAAATAGAATGCGTGTATACAATGAAATATTACTCCACCCTGAAAAGAAGGAAATTCTGATATTATAGAAGAATGCATGAACCTTGAAGACATTATTCTGAGTGAAATGAGAAAGTCACAGAAAGATAGGCACTGTATGATTTCACTTATACCAAAGATAGGTGCATAGAGACAGGAAGTAGAATGGTGGTTGTCGGGTTGCAGGGGTATCCAACCTTTTGGTGTCTCTGGGACACACTGGAAGAAGAAGAATTGTCTCGGGCTGCACATTAAATATACAAGCACTAATGAAAACAAAAAAAACTCATAATGTTTTGAGTAAGTTTACGATTTTGTGTTGCACTGCATTCCTAGCCACCCTGGGCTGCAGGTGGCCCGTGGGCTGCAGGTTGGCCACCCCTGGGAGGGTAACACCACTGAACTGTGTACATAAACATGGTTAAGAAGGTAAATTTTATGTTATGTGTATTTTGCCATGATTTAAACGTTTAAAAAGTAAACACAAGAGACAAGGACAAAAATATAAAAAATAACATAATCACAAAGGAAAAATCAAGTCTGGTTGTAAGAACAAAGGGAAGAACAAGTTTCTTTGATGTTGTTCAATGTGGTTTTCAAAGAGAAGATAGTGAGCAAGCTGCTGTTTGGAGAGAAAGTAGAGAAACCAGAGCTAATGGCACAGTGATATGTATTTATGTGCTTAGTTATGTCCATATGTCTGTACATATGTATGTACTGTTGAGAAACAATTGCAGTTTGGATGTATGAAGATTCCACACAACACACTGGTTTCAGCCCATGCCTGTCTGTGTTTGAATCCTAGCTCAGCTCTTTGCTGCCTGTGTGTTCTTGGACTTGTTCCCTAATCTCACACTGCTTAGGTTTCTCGTGTCTCATTGGGTTTATCATACTGTTTACCCCAGAGAGTTATTGCAAGGACTTAAAACAATTTAAATATTTACTGGCCATAGGAGCAGTGAAAAGCTGGACCAGTAAACATCATATATCATTTGTTAAATTTTAAAATCTAAAATAAATAAAAATATAAAAGTAAATTACCAGTTAATTTCTTTACGGAACCTAATCTATGTTGTGAATTATTAGTAGATAATTATAAAAATAATGCTTTGCTTTAATTGCAAAAATCTCTCCAAGTGTATAACCTTAACAAAGACCCACAATATATTTGCATATTCTTCTTCTTTTCTTAACCGAACAATGTTTAGCACTGATAGGGAAAGCAGGAAGAAATAGGGAATTTATATGTATTATCAGAATTTCTGGGCCGAGGAAGAACAATTACATTTCTATTGTTAGATACCAACTGCTAGAATCACAGTGATGATTGTGCAATGATTCATTGCCTTAGTTATGCTCACATTTTTTAAGCCTTAAAATCACATATCCACAAGTGGTTTAGATTTAATGCTGATTATACCACATGTATAATAATCCATTAAAATGCTTCAATTGATGTGACTAGGAAGAGACCGCATTATATTTAAAATGACGTCACTGTCAGAGCTTGGCAACAGATCACAGATGTATCTTCAGCAACAATTAGAAGAACAGACCCAATTGTTAAATTTAATTGGATCAATTTTATAATCAATATTAGTACAAAGAAAATATAATAGCAAGAAAAAGGAAAATTCCTTAAAATTGCCTGTGAAGCTCCATCTCTCACAAAATAAGAAACAAATCCCGAGGAAACCACAGAAAAAATCCTTGAGGTTAAGTCCAATCTGAATAAATAAATAAATAACAAAACTTAAAAAAAACTTTCAGTGGAGTTTATCGTTAAATTCTTAGAATCAAGCATCTGTTGAGACTATTATTACTTTCACAATGAATGTTAAAATGTTAACTGGTTACCACTCCAAATAGCCATGTTAGACGTTGGACCTGTGCTCCCAAGTAAAGCACCAAAAATACTGCAGACCACTGACCTCCTCAGCCACCACCTCCAACCAGTAATCCAAACAAAACAAAAAAGCCCACTGGCCAGAGTAAAAAGCCAGCTTAAGTGAGGATTGCTCTAAGATTTTATTTTGTAATATAAGTGCCTTCAAAGATACTAAATCTAGTTGTGAAAGACCTGGTGACATCCTGGTATCTCTCTGAACAAAAGGTCCACATCACGTTCATCACTTGGACACAGAAAATAAAGGGAGAGACAGAATATGTTTCCAAAACCAGTAAAGCACTCTGAGACTAAAATAGGAAGTGATCAGGTAGTTACCAAATAGGTGCTTAACAAAATGTAAAGACTTTAGTTGTAGATGGAACATCGTTGGGTAACACTATTTACATTTTCACCTTAGTATGTAAAGAAGTAGAGTAGCTTTGAAATCTACTCTAGCTCTAACTGTTCCTTCAACATGGACATTTTCTTTTTTTAAGCATTTAGGGATTTACTAATTAAGTGGCATACACGGCTTGCTCCTTATATAGCTAAAGCAGTCCTAGTCAACTAACCAGAATAGCTGACCTCCAAAAAAGTGGGTAGATAGATGGATAGATAGATAGATACATATACAGTCTGTATATAAAAATATATTTGAAAAACATTAAATTTCTTCAAAATATGTTTGTTTCTTCAAACTATGTTGATAAGAAATTATTTATTTATGGAATTTCCTTAGGTTCTAGGAAATACAGTGATGAGAAACTTAAAAATGGGATTTGTGATACATAAATATTTTAAAAACCTATTTTCAACCAAGCACACTAAGAAACCTTGACAGTAATGAGTCATCAAAATATACCCAATTATGTTGTATTTATGCCAAATGTTTAAATAATCATGTAACCAAACTTTCCTTTAATTTTTATATTTTGAAGCTTTTCTGACTACACAATTTATTATCAAGAATTAACTTTTTATGGATTTGTGTCTTTAAAATGATTTTTGTCCTACTTACAATAGAAAAAATGCTGGCTGTGTATAGTTATGGAAAACGAACTGTCATATAACAAATAGTACATGAAATACGTGGTGATCCTAAAAGGGATGGGATGGAGTGAAGTGAAGTGGAATTGAATGGAAAGGAATGGAAAGGAATGGAATGGAATGGGGTGGGATGAAGGGGAATGGGCTGGAATGGGGGGATGGAGTGGACTGGGGTGGGGTGGAGTGGAATGGTATGAAGTGGAATGGAGTGACGGGGGTGGAGTGGAATGGAAAGGAATGGAGTGGAGTGCAATGGTGTGGAACGGAATGGAATGAAGTGGAATGGAATGGAATGGGGTGGATGGAATAAGTGGAGTGGAGTGGGATAGAATGGAATAGAACAGATCAGAATGTCTATAACAGTACAAGTCAATTTCTTGTACTCATGTACAATAGTGGACACATCAGTGGTATGATCTGTCACATCTACATCATTAGGGTTATGGCTAAAAAGGTTTTAGTCCATATATATGATTATGCTGATATATAATTTTATATAGATTCTCTATATATGATTTATGAAGTCAACCTAGGGATTATCTTCTTTTCCAGCCTGCCATAGTAATGAAGAACATGATAAGAACACATAAGAGTAAGCTCAAATATCACATATTACTTCTTACCACATTATACTCATTTCAACTCAGTTTCATGACAACATTTAACTTAAAGATAAACTTGAAAATAAGTGAAGTTGAGTCTCTACGAGGATGAAGGACCAAATTTTGGAAAGCAGTAAACAGCATCCACTACACTATGTAACACCACTCAGTGGGTCCATGAACTTTAAGAGGGCTAGAATCTTCTTAAAATTATGGACAACCTAACTGAGAGAAGTATAGTGGCTTTAATTGTTCTTTATCCATTACTGATATGTATGACTGGTTGTAGTTTGAAAGCCAAGTGGAATGAATTTGAGAAACACATAAAGTGACTGGCTTCTAAGTGATACATAGTGAAAAGGAGTTCCCTTCAAGAACATTGAAAGAAATGAACATTGAGCCTTTACTGACTCTGGAAAGTAATGAGTTGGGGTATGAAATCATCTTATAAACCAAGGGCATCTTCATATCACTCAAAGGTTAAGTTCAAAGAAAAACAACTTGGAATTGCCACACTCCATTCTTAGACAAACATCTAGCGCTGGGGGTGTGGCTGGCTTAGTCAGAGATAGATGAGTTGTGAACAGGTGAAATAGCTTTGGGGAAAGCTTTCTGATCTGACATCTGCTATCAAGAGGAGTTTATGTTGATAGGCCATGCTAGATGAGAGAGGGAGCTCTCACACTATCGACTGGGGTCTAAAGAGAGATTTTGACTTGTTCCAAAACTGTGTAAGACAGAGCATGCTAAATAATGAGGTTGGGAAACTAGCCCAATCTCCTGACTCTAGTAGGCCCTGCGCACTGCTGCAAAGCCGGTCCGGAAACCCCACTTCAATCATGTCATTCTCTTGCTAAAGGAGTTCAGTGATTCCTCATTTCTACAAGATGCATTTGCTGGCAGTGTACTTGAGGCTCTTTATCATGTGAACTAAACTATTTAATATACTTATGTTCCACTATCCAACTGTTTAAAGCCCTCACTTTAGCTAATCATTTACCAGCCCTCAACTATGATTTATCTACTCTCTGTGCCTATGTACTTTTTAGGTACCATGAATTTTTGGCCCATTTTCCTTTGACTATAAAATACCTTAATTATCTTTCAAAATGGGTCAAGTCTGAATTTCTCCATGAGAAACAGAATCCAGAGTGAGTGGTATCCTAGTCTAAAGCCTTGGAACCACTAGCATTAATTTTTCACTTGACTTATTTGCCCCTGAACTGTTAGCTATTAAGTTTGATTTTTCCATGGTCTTTCATCATTTCAGCAACTTAACAGGGAATCTAAGGGAAAGGGATTTTTTCACTCTACTTTTGGCGTGCACATAGTGCCTATTACAATGTGCTTCTCTTACTGAGTGCTTAATAAGCATGTGCTGATTGGTACACAGATATGTCTAAACCCACAAAGGATAACTCTGAGCAATGGAGAAGAGGTTTATAGGGGAGGAGAAAGAGAATGATAAATATGAACCAACTCTTCCCCTAGCAACCAAAGATGCTGAGAGACCAGTAGCCCTGCTAGATAACCTACAAATGCACTTGGCACACTTAGGGTGCCAGCATTGCAGAAGTAAACGTTACAGAAACTGGACACTTTGTGGAAGAACAGCTCCACCCTCAACACAAGGCACATTGAAACAGACACTGTGAGGAAAACCTAAACTTGGATAGCTTCTTTTTTTCTTTTTTTAGCTGAAAAGTGTTTAATTACTAACACAAAAATCAAGGCAATGATTGGAGAAATGATTGGAGTTAATAGAATAATTGGGAATGGTTGATTAAAATGGTAAGATTTAAAAGTCACTTATTTTTAACATTAAATTATTTTAATTTTTTAATCTTTAATATATTTTCCATTACTATTTAGTCGCCTTATACACCCCTCTCTCCAGCAATCACCACACTGTTGTCCATGTCCATGAACCTTCTTTCTTATTATTTTATAGTTTCACATTAATTTTACTTTGGGTACAATGGCAGCAGGAATGTGAGGGAGTGATAACCCTCACTGGGCATCTTAAATTTATAATTTGACCCTGAGTCCCAGACAAGAGAGAACAGACTTTTATGGCCGTTTCTTACATTCATTGTTATTTTCATGTCATGAGTATTTATGGAAGCAGTATATGCATTCCTTTTTAGTGTATGTCCAAATAGAGAGAATGGTGATGTCCTATTAAATTATGAACTTGGTCATCAGCTGTAGCTTCTTAGTGTTATATTGGTTTGGCAGGAATATATTTTGTCTAAAAAGTGACTTGACTTTTTTGGAAGTCACTTTGACCTTTTATTTCTCTGCTAGGAGGGAATATATGAAGAAGAAAGGAAAGGAGGCATTAAAACAGGAAAGAAAGACAGGAAAGGAGACAGGAAGGAGGGAGGGAAGGAACAAAGGAAAGAAGGAAGAAAGGAAGGAAGGAAAGAGGGAAAAGAGGGAGGGAGGAAGGGAGGGAGAGAGGAAGGGAGGGAGGAGGGAGGGAGTAGGGGAGGAAGGGAGGGAGGGAGGGAGGAAGGGAGGAAGGGAGGAAGGGAGGAAGGAAGGAAGGAAGGAAGGGTAAGGAAAAATTAATCTTAAAACATTTTATTTTTTTCAATTTGGAATAAATTAATCATGTTAAAATCCATATTCAAGATTTATTGCTACATTTATAGAAGTTGGGAACTACATTATAAGGAAATACAATAAATGGAAAGATGTTAGGTATAAAGTTTAAAAAATAATTGTTAGATTAATATTTCCTATGTGCCCTTTGAATGTTCACAGTTACAAGGTAAAGTTCATATAAAGATTTTTTAAAATTCTGTAAATGATAAATAGATACTCCATGGAGATTTTTTGATCAGTGTTTGCCAAGTTTGGGGATCAGGTGTGGAGAAATATGACCCCGTGTTCTGTGGTCGTTTCTGTCCTCTGGGCAGAGCGTTCAATGGTAAGTAGAATGGAGCTGCAGATTTCCTCTAGGTCCCCAAAATATTCAACAGGGTAATTTCTGAAAATTGTAAAACTTAATGCTCCTTTTAATAAGAATACTGGGAGGTAGCTAAAGACATTCAATTTATAGGGAGAAGGGATAATTTAGGGTTTCAAAGTTAGTGTGCCAAAATTTGGGTAGAATTTCTGAGTTGACAAATAGAAAATGTTGCAAAAGTCAGCCTGAAGAACTCAATGGCCATCCAGGACTGCTCACTGCCCCACCCATCCCTTACCCGGAAGTCACCTAGTATGCAAATCACTCTGCGTGCAGACTAGAGAGCGCTCTGCATTTTCCTTTACTTAGGTCAGGGGTGTCAAACTCATTTTCACCGGGGGCCACATCAGCCTCGCAGTTGCCTTCCAAAGGCCGAATGTAATTTTAGGACTGTATGAATGGAACTACTCCTTAACAGTTCAGTGAGAGCTTGGTGCTGCCCCTGGGTAGAAACAAGGTGCTGGGCCAGGCTGGATAAAACAAGGTGGAGGGCGGGATTTGGCCTGTGGGCCTTGTGTTTGCCACCTGTGACTTAGGTAACAGTGTATTATATTTATTACCTGATGGGGCAAAAGTAGGTTTACAGTTGTTCATATGAAAACAAGAGGGAAGATGGTGGCAAGATGGGTGGAAGTAGAGGCCACTTCCCCTGCACACGGGTGAGACACCTAGCCAATTCTCAGGAACAGAGTGAAAAGCCAACAGTATCCCAGCATATATGAAGATTGGAGACCAAAAATCGTAGAGGACATTGATAAATCAGATGAGCAGGTGGAAGCCGTGAACACCAGGATACCTGCTGGAAGAGGAAACCCACCAACAAAGGAACCACCAACAAATAACAACATAAGAAGGTGAAGGAGAGAGTAGAAGCCACATGAACTCAACCCAGGACTTATCCGAAAATACAATTGAATGGTGGAGAAATTACTCAGAACAAACAACTGAACAAGAGCAAGAGAGAAGCCTTAAAACCTTGCACACACAGAAGAACCAGCTTCAACACAAGGTTGTGTTGAACCTACACCTGCAAAACAGAATACAAGACATGGTAGATGGAGTGACCCTCAATTAACCAGCTGGAGGGAAGGACCCACCAAAGGAAGACCCAACAACAGTCAAAACCCAAAGACATACAGAGAGCCAACATAAACGACAGCCCAAGACCAGCGAGCTCAGGGGACCAAGGAGGCTTCCCCACTGAATCTCGCAGGTCTTCTACCATGGAAGTTCACACCATTGACCCAGGGAGTCAGAACAGATCAATTTAAAAAGCAGAAGCTAACAAGAAGAGTCTCACAATTAATGGGAAGACAAAGAAACAATCCCCAAATGAAAGGGAAGGAGGAAGCCCCAGAAAGATGCTAAATGAAATAGAGGCAATCAGCTATCAGATATTGAGTTCAAAGCAATGGTTATAAGGAAGCTCAATGAGCTCACAAAGAATTACCAAAAACTACAGGGGAAAAAAAAATGACATGCAGGTTATGATTACTATAGTAGCTTTATTAACGCTGTTCATATTTTCATGACTGTAAACTCACTTTGCCCCACCCTTTATATTTTCGGCATATAAGTGTTTGCAAATGGTCCCCAGATGGGATGTACATACTCACATTGTCATAGGCAAACCATTGAAAACAATCAGTGTGGGGCAAATATTTTTGTGAGATTGCCTCCACCAACTCCTCAGGACTGGGTGTCCCTTTCATCTGTTATTCCTGGATTCTGAGAGAGCTAATCTGGTGCCCTGAGCCTGCCTGGGGTAACCCTTCTTATTCATAACATTAGCAATTCTAGTTTTAAATAATAAAAGGCTTATTCTCAGCCTGGATGGTGCTAACTGCTATTTGGACACTTAGACTTTTTTACATGCTGCCAGAGCTGCAGAAGGAGTATGACTGAGGGCAATGGGAAAGTACATAGAGCAAAATGTGCAATTCAAATGTAAATTTGCATAGTGTGTTCTGAAACACGGCATCTGAAAGTCCAGAGGCTTGATTGCGTTGATAAGCTTATGAAATGAAGCACTGCTCTTCATTATCTTTTTATCGTGGATTGATTTCATTCTTCCCAGGAAGAGGGCACGGCCGCCCTTCTGCGCTTAAACACAACTGCATGTCAATGAACCATATCAAATGGTCTGGGAGTGAGAAAGCCTTTGAACTCTTCATGTTAATGGAGTTTATTTACTTGATGATGAATTTGGGGAAAATATTTTTAAGGTTGACTGAGGCATAGCGATGTAGCCAATCAACAAAAATGTGTTCAGTAAGCTAATTCGGATAATATTGGAGAAGTAAAAATATGCACTTAGGAAAAATTAGGTTATATAATTTCTTATATACTTGCCTTCTAGGCTCTTAGAAATACAAAATATCATAAGCGTAAAATAGAATTACAGTAAAATATAGTTCAGTCAAAGGTCATGTCTTTCTCCATTATTCTATTACATTTCACAATGCAATACTTTCTTTCTGTGAAAATTATAATGTAATAAATTAAATGTGGAAGAATATTGTTCTCTAAAATGAGAACACTGCCCCGTTTGTTTATTATTTGAATCAGGACTCTTAAAGTACACAGACCTGGGGGCTGTATCAAGCTATTTCAATCATTCATTCCATGTGTATTCTCTTAACTGCAGAAAAACATTTATATGTAGTCCTTAAGTGCTTAATGCAACATAGATAAAATTCAGGCATTCACAGTAATTTATTGATTGCATACAATGAAACTTTTTGTGAAAATGTTTTCCATCATGGTATTTAACATATCTAAAAGTAAGGCATTTTTTTAAATTAACTTGAACAAAATATACAAATAGTGTGTTTATAAACCAGGCAGTGGGTCAGGGAAATAGTATATATAGATATTTGAAATAATAATATCTGTTATAAAATAATTTAAAATATAATAGTGCTTAAATTTAATATAGTGAGCTTTAGAATAACTCACACTATAGTAAATTGCACACTTACACAATTATAATAACCTTTACAGGCAAAATTGCATGTCAGCTCAGATTTGGATATTTTGTATTATCATTTATTGGTGCAGCCTGCCAACAACTAATACATGTTGGTCAGTGACATTAGCTATAGCTGGGTTTATAAAAATATTAGAGAATTACATTGTTCTTTTATAATTATATAGAAATTAATAAAATATTGTTGCTGGGAAGAAGCAAAAGTGTCACAACTTTCATAAAATTGAAGAGTTATCAGTCAGTCTGTATGCTGAGAACAGAAAACCTGTAGCCTTAACAAGCTGCTGATTGGACTTAAGCCAGATGGGTCGACATTCCATCAGGAGAGAAAAAACAACCTTAAAACTATTGATGAAAGCTAAGCAATAAACCACCTAAGCGTTGTCTAAAAGAAGTTGGTGATTAAGGATTTGGTAATATGTAGCTATCCAGAAATTTAACCCTGACTTTCACATATTTTAATTTAGTTTGTGATTCTGAAATGCATATTTTAAGTTAACCTTTTATTGAAAGGTGACATCAGGAAAAGTTAGCAAATTGTAAGTGCATAGATGGGTAGATTATTTTATAATGAATACATCTGTGTAACCCCCACCCAAGACAAGAAATAGCCCTCTCAAAGCCTCCTTTATTTCTCCTCACCTCCATCCTCCCCAAAGTATCTTCTAGCATAGGGTGGTTTTACCAGTTTTGAATTTTACATATGTGGAATCACACAATACATATTTTCCACTTTTTAAATTTTTTTAGTTGACTTCTTTTATCCAATATCGTGTTCGTGAGATTTCTCTATATCATAGCATGTTGCAGAAGTTTATTCATTTTATTGTTGTGTAGTATTGTTATATCAATATACTATAATTCTGGCTTGTATGTACATTTACATAGAACATACATGTGGGGGTAGAATTCTAGGGCGATAGGCATGCATATTTTGTTTTGGAGTTTGTTTTTAGGGTATGCATATTTTGAAAATTAATTGACAATAACATACCAGTTTTTATTTTTATTTTATTATTTTTTTAAAGATTTTATTTATTTATTTTTAGAGAGGGAAGGGAGGGAGAAAGAGAGAGAGAGAGAGAAACATCAGTGTGCGGTTGCTGGGGGCCATGGCCTGCAACCCAGGCATGTGCCCTGACTGGGAATCGACCTTGCAACACTTTGTTTCTCGCAGCCCGTGGTCAATCCACTGAGCTACACCAGCCAGGTGGATTGGGTGCTTTTTCATTTTGGTCATTCTGGTGATTGTTAGAAGTACCTATCTTGGTTTAATGTGCACTTCTGTTATTGCTAACCACTTAGTTATATGTATATTGCCCTTTTGAATATCCTCTTTGAGAAAAACATGCTCAATTCTATCCATAGATTTGTTCAGTATTCTTTCCCTTACTGAATTGTAGGAGGCTTTGCCATTGTTGTTTCTAAATAGAAGTCTTCTATAAGTCGTGAGTGTGGAAATATTTTTTCCAAGTCTGTGACTGGCCTTTTCTTTCCAAGTTCTTCTCAGGCTCATAAACAATGCTATGTTTAAATGATCAGACCATTGGTTGTTTTTCTCAGGGTTATTTTAGACAAAATGGGTACTTTTGGTATTTAGAGGCCCTTAAATTTAGTGAAGTTCAAATTACAATCCTTTATTTATGAATAACATTTATGTATTTAAATAAGAAACATTTTCCTACCTCAAAGTCATGAAGATATGTTTCAGAATTATTTTTTCTATGTCTGTGAAACATGCTATTGATGTATTGATAAAATCCATAGATCATTCTGATTAGTGTGGGCATTTTAATAGTATTCATTCTCTCAATTCATGAAATGTTTTTGTCCCATACCACTCAAATCTACAATCTGTGGGTTTTTTTCTGCATGTTATAAAATAGGAGTAATTTCCTGTTTTATTTTTTAATAAGTTTGTCCACCTGACATAGAACCTTGTATTAAAATAGTTTATCCTTTCCCAGCACTCTGCAATTTCACTTTTATCATGCTACAAATGACTACTTATATCTAGATTTGTTTCTGAATTCACTATTCTCTCCCATTAGTGTTCTTGTCTCTCCACACTGTTTTAACATGGTAGCTTTATCACAAATCTCACTATTGGGTAAGTTAAATCATTTCTCTTTTTCCTTCAAATTACCTTGTCTAATCTTGATTTTCTAAGCCATTTCAATTGTTCTTTTCTTTTTAAAAAAGATTTTATTTATTTATTTTATTTTTAGGGAAAGGGAGAGAGAGAGAGTGGGAGAGAACATCAGTGTGTGGTTGCCTCTTCTCTGCTCCCCACTGGCAACCTGAACCACAATCCAGGCATGTGCCCTGACTGGGAATTGAACTGGTGACCCTTTGGTTCGCAGACTGGCACTCAATCCACTGAGCCTCACCAGCCAGGGCCCAATCGTTCTTTTCTTACTGTCATGTTTATTCATCTCCAACTCAAATATCAATGACTCTCCTTTCTCCCAAAACTTTCTCCTGATGTATCTGGAATCCTCAGTCTCCTCACTGAATGTTTCTCCTGCCTCTTTGCTCTGGGGGCAGAATGTATGTGATTGATTCTGCCACTGCTCTCCCAACTGGTAAGATTTGCACATGCGTTTTTCATGCTCCTTAAGCCACTTCCAACCACTCTTTCTCCATATCCCTTAAAATATGAGTGTACTTCCTGGTTACTTGCTCTCATTTACTAAAGAATTCCTCTTTTGTACAATATTCTTTCTCTCTGTCTCATGATTTGCCAGGAGCTGGTACTCGTAAACTACGTTGAAAACTCATTTAATCTTAATCTCCCTGTTCTTTTGCCTCCTGAACTCCAGTGCTCTTGGAACATATTTTATTTTGCCATTGATTTGACTGTGATATTTTCTCCCAGATTATCAGCTATTTCCCCTACCAATTCTTTCTTTAGCAAGCTTATACTGTGTTGAATTCCTTCAACCAGTATCCTCAAATCACTTTTTCACCAGATTATCCTATAAATTGGACTAAAACGCCTTCATACTTGGATTAATACACTCTTCCTGTCACTCTCACCTTCCCTACTGTGCCTTCACTGAAAATGCAGAGGTGAGTTTACCTGACTCCATGAACACGTAGGTTTGGTCCCAGCCTTTCTATTAGTTCTTAGTAAAAGTACACATGCAAGTGTCTGCATCCCACTGGGGATGCCCTCTAAATCATTCATGATGAAAAGGAGATGCTGAAAAAAAATTTCACAATGATAATTATTGGCCCCGTGGTAAATTACAATACCCAGCATCCAACAGTTCTTCACACTACTGTGATAAATTTTTATATTTCTGTAATTTTATTTTTTCTTCCTTTATCCACAATAGCTGTGTCCAATCTTTTTATCCTCTTAAAATTTTCTATACCACAACCAGACTCTTTACTCTTAGCAGATATCTTTGCCTTATATTTATATAGATATTTTTTAAAAAGCCATTGAACATGAACTTCCAGAGTTCTGTTTATAGGTAGGATATAATAAACTGCAAGAGAATATCTTCCCCACTATAAAAATGAGAGAAAGCTGGATGACCTATAAAACCAGAACTTAACTGTCAAGCACATCACACAGCACATTTCATAAGATAACCTGCTAACCTGAATTCTGAAGACTGACAGGCCCATTCAGAAGGAGTCGGAAACTGTGAACTGTTTCCCATGTGGCAGGTGATGGGAGGAAGAGGCAGCCACCATTAAAGCAGGTAAGTGGGAAAAAGCTTAGATTTTCATAAATTCTTAAAGAATGAGGCAGAATACATATTTGAAGAAACAAAGACTTTTTGGCAGAAACTATACATGCTAGAAGACTGCCGTGATATCTGTGAAGCACTGAGAGAAAAATAAATACAACTCAGAATTCTTGACCAATGAAAAGATCTTTCAAAAATGAAACCAAACAAAACAAATAAAAGCAAACAAAAGCTAAGATAATTCACTGTCTGCAGACCGGAACTACAAGAACCATTAAAGAAAAAAGTTCAGACAGAAAGCATATAATGTACAATGAAAATTCACACTAATACAAAGAAATAAGCCCTGGCTGGCGTAGCTCAGTGGATTGAGCGCGGGCTGGGAACCAAAGTGTCCCAGGTTCGATTCCCAGCCAGGGTACATTCCTGGGTTGCAAGCCATGACCCCCAGCAACCGCACATTGATGTTTCTCTCTCTCTCTCTCTCCCCCTCTCCCTCCCTTCCCTCCCTAAAAATAAATAAATAAAATCTTTTTTTAAAAAAGACATAAAGTTCAGAAGAAATAAAAAAAATCTGAGGATAAATATAAAAAGATAATTGACTAGTTGTAGTAGAAATAAAAACAAGGTTTTGGAATGTATTTTGAGTAAAATGCATGACCAAAAGAGCACAGAGAATGGGGTGGTGTAAATGGAAATCCATGGCTGTAAGGGGCTTGTATAATATTATTGGAAGGTGAAATATGATAAATCAAAGATGTATATTGTAAATATCAGGGGGGCAATTAAAACTATTTTTAAGAGAAGATGACTCATAAGCAAGGAATGAGACAAAATAGAAAATGAAAATGCTCAGACTCAAGGAAGAGCAGAGTTGAAAGCAGGAACAAAGAGCACACGCAGTAGACGGAGACAGGGAGATTTACAAACTCAGCGATGTCAACAGTGGCCACGAGGAGAAATAGTCTAAACATAACAACTGACCTCAGTAATTATCAGAATGAATAAAAATACAAGACCTGAGTATATTTTGCCACTGAGAAATTTATTTTAATATGAAGATATATATGTATGTATGAAAACTAAAGGATAGAAAAAATAAACAATGGAAACTTCAATTGTACAAAAGTTGTAATGCTATAGTTATATGAACCAAAGTTGATCTTAGAAGAAATAATTTTCAAGAAGAAAGGTGGGCATTTTGTAGCTGAAAACAAGTTATCAAAATTCAATAACCTTAAATATTTATGTACCTAATATCAGGGCTTTTCAAAACATAGCTTGAAAAGAACTAAAATAACTGAAAAAAGAAATAAGCAAATCCTCTTCTCTTGGTTATTAATAGAACAAATAGGAAAACCAATCAATCAATAAAAAGATGAAAATAATTTTATCAACCAACTCAACCAAGAGCAGAATGCATATTATTTTTACGCATACATAGATTATTCCCCAAAGTAAACCATATACAGGTCCATATACTAAGTTTTAATAAAGTTAAAATAATAAAATATCATGTAAAGTGTGATCTCAGACCAAATGGAAATAAACTAGAAATCAGTAACAAAGGTATCTGAAATATAGCAAATATCTGGAATTAGTTTACTTATAAATAACCTGCTGGTCAAAACAAAGTTAGAAAGAAAATTAGAGAATATTTGGATTTGAACAGAACTATAATATATCAAATATGTGAGACTCAGCTAAAACACTTCTTGGTGGGAAATTTATAGCATGAAATAGGTATGTTAGCAAAGAGGAAAAGGCTCAAACCAGTGATTTAATCTGTTGTGTTAAGAAATTAGAAAGAAGAAAAAACAAAATAAACCTGAAACAAGTAGCAATAAATGTTAGTAGAAATCAATAAAATTTAAAATAGAAAAAGAATAAGAACATGGAGATTATTAACACAATTAAAACTCATCATTTAAAAATATCAATAAAATTATAAACTTCCCACTAGATTGATCATGAATGAAACACAGAAGACATACATTACTTATATTAGAAACAAGAGAGAATACATAATTGTAGATCAAACAGACATTAAAAGACAATAAAAATATTAGGAAAAATCCTTATGCTATTAAATTTAATAACTTTGATGAAAATAGCTTTGATTCTTTGAAAGATGATATAAACTGCCAAAAATTAAGATAACACAAATTATCCTGAATCTGTTGAGACAATTAAATTCTTAGTTAAAAACATTCCCACACAGAAATTTCTAGGTTCAGGCTTTTCTAGAAAGTTTTTTATGAGTAGTGATTTTGTACAATCTCTTTCAGAAAATAGAAGATATAAGAACACTTAGCAAGGCTCTCTAGAAATGAGTATTACTCTCTTACAAAACTAGGAAAGAAAATACGACCAAAAAAGCTACAGATTAATATCCATCAAGAACAGCCACAGAAAAATCCTTAACGTTAGCAAATTGAATCCATCAGTATGTAGGAAGGGTGATACATCATGACCCAGTGGGGTTTATCCCAGGAATGGAAGTTCATTTAACATTCCAGAACCAATGTCAATTACTATTTCAGCACACATATCAACACTAGACACAGATAAAGCATTTGAATAAAATTTAACACCCATTCACAATAAAGCCCGTGGGGATAGAAGGGAATGGCTAACAGATCTGTATTTGTGGTTCTAGACTGAATGCCTTCTCCTTAAGAGCAGGAACAGGGAAAGGAAGTCCTCTTACCACTTCTATGTAACGTTGCAGTGAAGGTCCTAGGTTGTGCAATAAGGTAAAATACAGAATCCCTCAGCTTTTCAGCAAAGGATTAGAGACTAGCACCAATTCTCCTTTCTCCCTTTTTCTGTGCTATCACAATGGAAAGAGGTGCAATGCTTGTTTTATTGATTTTTGCATTACCAATAACAAATACAGTGCCTAACAAGGGGTGGGTACAGTTGAATAGGAAAACAAAGCAAAACAAAAGAACAATAAATAACGAGCTACCTTTGCAATTTATCTTTTCTTCCCTCGGTAGGATGTGCTTTGGGAAAAAGCTTTTTAACTGTGCTAATTTATTTGGCTGATTTGACTAGTTTACCTGTATATTTCTATCTTCTTTTTCTGTAGATTTACTTCTCAACATCTGAACTGTGATTTGACTTTCAAAGTAATAAGAAAATACTTTGCATTTCATTTTTGAACCATTACAAAATCAGTTTTCTGGATAAAATTTTCCATGTTCAATTTCTACTAATGTGGGAAGCATATACACTTCACAATTGTATATATATGCATTAGAGTTTTAGGAAACATAATAATTTATATCAATTTCTATGAGCTAGCTCTCCCAAAACTATGAACCCTGTAGTCATGAAAACTATATTATTAAACCATTGGATACTTTTTATATATTCATATCATACAAAAATGGACAAGGATTATCTAGAAAACTGTTAACAAAATTTGAAAACATTTACTTGAACATAATAATAACTCACAACCCTTAGGTATATATCACTAAACTGCTATACTTTGTAATTTTTTAAATTCTAAAGTTTTAAAGTACTTCTCAGTGCTTTAAATCAATATATGATTTAATTAGGAAATATAAGAACCTTTTTTAAAGTCATGCTGCTTTTCTACATGCCATACATGCAGTCTTGTTTTGAATTATTTTTTAATTTCACTCTTTTGACTTTATTAGTTTTTAATTATCTCGAAGAAGCATGGTTTACTAGGAAAACACTAGACAGGGGGTCTGACACCTGGTTTCTACCCCAAATTCATGGCTTCCTAAAGGTCAGAGTTTTTTATTTTTATATTTTAAAGAATATATTCTATATTTTTCTCTAGCACCTGTTATTAATAATAGTAACTCCTAAGTATGAATATTGCTTAATATTTAAAAATGTATTTTATATCATATTATTACATAAGAGAATCTCATGCTTATTGAGTATTGGGAAGGTGGGCAATAGTGATTCTACCTTTCCATAGGTGAGCACAATATCAAGATATCAGGTAAACGGCTCAAGTATGAATTGAAACTTCAGTGAACCTTTCCCCCTCCAATTCCTTCTACTCAATGCAGGATGCAATAAATGTCTATTAAGTAAACTCAGCAATTCACAAAATGAATATTAACACATGAGAGAGACAAACAGTTTCTGAGTGATACTATTTAGTACAAACCCAAAATCCCACTTAGGGTTCCCAAGTCCATGAGTTACTTCCTACTGTGCGGATGAACCTCCTCCTGCCTTTAGATGTAAAATCCACAGGTCTAGCAAGTGTAAAGGGCCCCATGAGCCTGGTTTTTATGACCACGCTGAACCATCAGACTTTCCTGCTGAGAATTTCAAATGGGGTCTGAGAGGGCCTCAGTCCTTAGAATCGGAGCGCACCAACTGAAGTAAGCTGAGTCGCACCCAAGGTAGAGTACTTTGAATTAAGATCCATTCACTCTTAGTGTAGGTGTCTCAGGAGACAGCTGGTTTCCTACCACTCCGAGTACTTTCATTTTCTTTATTTAAGTAATTGAGGTATAATTTGGTAAATACAGTTGACAGATATTTAAGTGTAGGATGTGATAATACATACATGTTCTGAAGGAATTCCCCCCATTGAGTTCACACATCCATCGCCAACGATTCACCATTTCTTTGGAGGGGTGCATATCTAAGTTTTACTCTCTTAGAAAATTTCATCTATACGATATATTATCAACTATAGTCACCATGTTATATATCATCCTCAGAACTTACTCATCTTAGACCTGAAAATGTGTATCAGTTGTAGGTGTTTAACTTTTTTTTGTAAGGTTTGATATATAAGGGGTACCATATGGTATCTGTCTTTGTCTGACTTGTTTCACTCAGCCTAATACATCAAGGTCCATCCATGTTGTTGCAAATTATAGTTTTTTTTTAGTTTTTAAGTCTCCACAATATATATGATATTTTATTTATTTATTCATCTGTCTACACTTAGGTTGTCTGAATACTTTTACATATTTATTGAATTACATGAGATGTGTATCTTTATAAAATCTCCCTTCCCAATTCTCTCAATCTGTTCACCAGTTATATTGGAGAAATATCAAATAATTTCCCGTTCTTTGGTAGCATAAAATTCTTGTAAATTGGACAATTATTTTTGGTCAGATAATAAAACAGAAGCTCAGAGAGGTTAAATAGGTTGTCAAAAGTCCCACAGCTAAAAAGAGGCATAGTCCAAACATGAGGTGAAAGAATAAAGGGATTCATTACTTTTCAAAAGAAAGAAGGATTAATAACAATCATATTCATTGATAATAATGGGTTCTTAAAAATTTAACTTCCATAAGACTGTGGAGAGGAAAAAATGACCCAATTTGAGCTCAGAAAACGCATATCAATGGAAGCATAACAGCTAAGATAAATTGCTCTTTTTCTCAAGCTATGGCAGGCGCATGGGCTGCCATTTGCTCTGTGTCCCCGAGTCCCCATCTCCCAAAGGCAGGCGTTACTAGCATTCCCTTCCTCACCTCCAAGTGAAGCAAATGGTCATCAATGGCAGAGAGAAGAAACCCATGCTGATAATATTTTGAAGTAGAAAATATTCTTCTAAGCAGGGTTTCTTCTAGTTGATCTTTGGAAGCCACTTCCAGTACTGATTTATACATCTATAGGCTACCACTAATTTAATTATGCTCCTGGAATGGGCTATGTTTTAATTTCGGAATTCCTTGGGATTGGTCACAATTTTATGACTGCCTAAGACCTTTCTCAAGGGCATCGTCTTTACAAAGCACTCAAGAGCAAACATTAGGTAGAGCTGGGGGTCATTCGTCCTCCCCTCTCCATTCTGCAGGCAGGACTTTTATTGAGCTTCCAAAGCTGTAGGGAGTACACGGAACCATTTCCGTTTACTGCTGGTCCTGCTTCTCCGATCAGACTGTTCATTTATTACGCCAATTACATTCGAACGGCACTAGCAGGTGCAAAGGGTAAAATACGAATCAGTGTATGATTTTAGTGCTTGACTTTTGTCTAGAGTTTTATATCCCTTTAGGGTTATTTCTACCGAAAAAAAAAGGATCCATTAAAATTATCTACCTTACTGTTTTTATTTCTAGCTACATATATTGAACACCTCAAAAGTGCCACCCATGCAAAGCTTAATAGTCTTTTATATTCAAAACATGCACGTGCCTGACAACAAGATAAACCATAGGTAAAACAAGAGACTTCCCCACGTACATGTTGAGCTTGGTAAGGAATAACATTGGCACCCATCCACCCGCCATAGAGTATAGGACATTATGAGACCCTGAAGGCCCCTGTCGCCTCTGCCCAACCGTGTTCCTCTGCTGTCGCCTGCGGGTAGTGGATGTGTGGACCTGCATTTCGTATCCATCGTTCCTTTGCTTTTCTTTGTAATGTATCCATTTGATGTCTATTTTAACAAAACATTGATTCATTTTACATGCGTCTGAACTGTATAACTATAGAATCACTATGTATGATTTTAAAGCTTTTCTGCTCAAGATGACCTGAGGGTGTACCCATTTTGATTCATGTGTCATGCTGTAGATTTAGTCTATATGCCATTCCTATCATTTATTCTTCCTACTACACCACATCAGATGATATGAGTATTGAATAATTCATCTACTCTGTTGATAGATGTTCATTCCGGCTGTGAGAAGTTTCTTGCTAGGACAAGCCAGGCCGTGGGAGTGTTTTCCCATCAATCCCCTATTGCCACGTGCAAGAGTTTCGCTAGGGAAAGGATTCTGCATATTCCCCATGTGACAAAGCACACGTATTCATGTATCATACTGGGACAAATAGTTGGGTCTGCTCCCAGGAGGAGGCGGCTAGACCGTGGGTTCTGGCCGCCGTGGGCCCCGTCCTCTTCAGAGGGCTGAAGCAGAGTCAGCCCCAGCGCACCTGTAACCCACGCACGACATCAGCACGGCCAGAGGATACTCGGAATGAACTATGAAGCCTTAGGGAAGAGGCAGCTTAATTTTTCTGAATACTGCCAGATTGTTTTTTTAAAAACGGTTGTATTCAGGTAGCAGCAAGAAACTGGCTACAGTGAAATAAGGACAATTGAAAAGAACACGATAAATATTAACTTAATACTAACTGAATATATGGATATTTAAAAAGTTGTAGGCTGCCTTGGCTGGCGTAGCTCAGTGGATTGAGCGTGGGCTGCAAACCAAAGCATCGCAGGTTTGATTCCCAGCCAGGGCACATGCCTGGGTTGCAGACTACGGCCCCCAGCAACCGCACATTGATGTTTCTCTCTCTCTCTCTTTCTCCTTCCCTTCCCTCTCTAAAAATAAATAAATGAAATCTTTCAAAAAAAAAGTTGTAGGCAGAGGAAAAAAGGAGGGCAAAGCATCCAGAGGCCCAGGAACCTCTGAGAGCTGCCGCGCAGCCTGGACCTAAAGAGAAAAACAGGAGGGCCGTTACAAAAACACAGCACGTTCGCTCGCTATAAGGGAGCTAGCTACCCCGCAGCAGCCGTGGCCCTAAGAAGAGAGAGAGAGACAGAAGAGTAGCCATGACGGGAACCAACCAGGGCTGACGCCTGTCCTGTCTCCTGTCGGGAGGGGAGCCAGGGAAACAGCAACTCCCGTTCCACTTCCCTCGGGCCTTCCGATCTGCTGGTTTTCGCACTGACTAAACCCAACCGGAGCCAGAAGTAAGGGATACCTTCCATGCATACAGAATATGGAATTCAGAGAAGGATGGAGAAGCAGAGAGTACAAAAAATATTTAAATAAATATAAAATAATAAAGAGGGTAGTTATGTTGTATATTATTAGATTACTATATTTTACTGCTGTATTTCACTCTGCTTATTTGTAGGGAAAACTGTTTACATGTTTACCAGTAACTTTACATAGTATTTACTGGTTACAAATCAGTTTTTATTCATTACTTATCTAATTTTTAAACCAGCCTGTAAGTTAGAAAATACAAATACTGGATTTCTGAAACTATGGCCTAAAAGATCATTCAATTTCTCTGATTTCACAGATAAGGGCATTTTCAAAGATTTGCTTGTGGGCAGAGAGCTAGTTTGTGGACATACCAGCATTATTTTAGGTTTTAATAAGGGAGGCTCGAAGAAGTTACAGCCTTACCAAAAGCAAGGTTAGCATGGCGGAGGGCAGACAGGTGTTCAAAACCAAACCTTCTCATTGGGACACCCCATGTTCTTTGCCATACCATCATGGTATTTTGTATTTAATCTACTTTTAAGTTGGTTTTAAATTTCTAACGAAAGATTTTGATTTATTTAAAGAACTTAATCTGGGTCCTCTGTAATAGATTATGATGTACAGTATTTCCTCAATTTGATATATATTTTAAATTTCATACACCAAGTGAAAAAGTTAATACATTTTGCTATTTTTGCAAACAGCTGTTGGCCTCAGTCATGGTGTGAGCATGCATGGGAAGCGGGGTCAGGAATGGTTGGGCGGAAAACCCCAAATCCTGACCCGTGGCTGGCACTGACCTTCATAAGTACACAGGAAATTCCTTTGGTTTATTTCCAAATGAACCACCAAATTGCTTTTACAGAAAGGGTACAATCAAAACTGTGCCCATGAATTTAAAATGTATCCTAAAGTAGCCCTTGCTTTTGTGTATCTAATTTCTTAAAGAGGTGACCACTACATGTCTCCAGAAGCATTTATTTATTTTATGAAAATGACCTGATAATGAACCAAAGTGAATTACTATTGCTTTTATACTTTCGAATATCAACACCTCAATGTCACCTCAGAAACCCAGTTCATATTATGTGTTGTGTTTATATTTTCACCTCGCCAGTGGCTTTGGGGAAAAAAAAAGTCACTTAGTTTTTCAAAAATATATTACTTTCTACATATGGAGAAATAGATCATGTCCTTCAGAATACAAATATAAATAAAAATAATAAAGTCCTAGTGAGAAAGAACAAGACAAGGAAGGAAGGTAAATCACAAAAGAATTGGACTGAATAGTTTGAGCTGGCTGAGCAAACTCAAGTCTATTACGAGGTAGCTCCATCCAAGAGGCCTCATGGGAGCCTGCAGCTGAGTGTGCCTATTGCCAGGATGTTTCTGCTTGTCTGCCTTCCGAAAAGGCACGCTTAGCACAGAACATGCCCACGTGACTCTGGGGTTAGCTTAGTTGTATTTAGCAGCCGAACAATGCAATTACTAAAAACATTTACTAAGGGAGGGCTGGTGACGCTGCTTTAGGATAGTGAATTCATCTAATTTTTACAACCTGAATATAGATGTGATTATCTACCTATTAGTGAATGACTCTCACTGCCGGGTGGAAGCCAACACTGTGAGGTGGGTTAGCGTACAGGAATTAAGGAATGGCCTTAGAGTCCATAGTTGTGTGGAAGGGACAGAAGCAGACTTGTGCAGGCAGCGGAGCTGAGTGGTGGCCCAGGCCGCAGCTGGCAGAGGGGACTCGCAAAGCTGAATGGCCATTCCGAGACAGTGTGGGTTGAGACAAAACAGTCTGGGTCCTTATCTCTTTGCAGTGACCAGTCAAGGATGTTGGCTGCTCTTGGAAGGAGTGATATGACCTTGAGGAGGTCAAGGGACTCTCTCTAGCTAAAAGTTATTCTTGGAGAGAGCTGACAGCAGCAATCTCTCAGTTGGCAACATTCTCAGGAGCTAGGTAATGCAATGTTTGAGCCTCAGAAGGGACCCCAGCAAAACAGCACCCCATGAATTGCTAGGATTCACTTGCTTCCTGTAAGTTCTATAATTTACCCCTTCAGGGTTCTGCTAGGTTTCTTTTCCTGGTGGGAACTGATGAGAGAATGGTGAATGATGCAGACCTCTGAGAATGAAACAGCCTCTGTTGCTGTAGCTGTTTACATGGCTGCCTCTGAGACTCATCTCTCCCCTCTATAGTTCATTCTGGACTCCTCTCACCCTCGGCTGCAACCAGTGTTGGTCCCAGATCTTCATCCCTGAGAAGTCTCAATTTTTGGTTCTCATGGCTTTTTCAGGCTACGCCTTCTGCATTTGTTCATTTACCATCAAAACTGGACACGTGGGTCTTAATGGTGCCCAGGTGGATCACGCGGACACTAAGGCACCCTTGCTATGCACAGTGTACAATAGGGTCAGGGCCATCATCTTCCCCACCCTCTCTGCAGGAGAGGAATCTTCTGATTCCTTTGGCAACAGAGCCAAAACTCTGGCTTCCAGCTGCAGTTTTATGTTTGATATCATTTCTATGAGCTGCTCTGTGGCAGGATGCCACCTTTGGGAGCCAGGACTTCTAACAGCCATAGGCCACTTCTTCCACTCCTGGAATCCCAGACTTTTGTATTAACGGAGGAACCAGAGCATGCAATGGTCACCAATTTACCGAGTATACGTTGGCTGGAGGATGATGTGCCTGTGTTCTGGCTGCACCTTCAACAGGCTGTTCTATCACTCGGTGAGGTCAGCAGCTGCTGGATGGCGCAGTATGTGTCAGGAAGCAGGCATCCCATCCCTCAACCGTGGCCTCATGTCCTTTGTTACAGAGCGGGTCTTTGGGTATGATGGCGTATGGGTTTATGATTGGTGAATCAAAACTCTGTAAGGCCTGATGAAATGGTACACCTAAAGCTTTGCTGGTGGGAAAGGTGAACCAATGTTTTAAATATGACAGTCGCTATGAAGATAAATCGCTGTCTCAGAGTGAAGGAGAAAACCGTAGTAAATGCCGGGAACCTGGTTCTCTCCCTTGAGGTATGGTGCTCTCTTGGAAGCTCAGCTGGAATTAATCTCTTGCCGGCACATTGGACATTCATCACGGGAAGTAGATAGATCGGGCTTGGTGAGCAGGAGTACCTTCTCTTAGGGTGAGGCATACACAGGCTCTATCTTTGTCCCCTGGGCCGCTGCAGGCACGCGTCCCTAGGTCAGCACTGGGATGTCTAATGACAGGCTGGCACCCAGCTTCTGTCCACATAATTCTCTCTAGGTTATTTCATGCTGCTTCATCGCTGGTTGGTCTCTGATGGGCAGTTCCACAAGATACCAGTAATAGTCACACCTCGCCCACTTTTCCTGAGCATCTCATCCGTCCCTCCCTGATCCATGCTCCTAGCTTCTCACCAAGGCCCTTGAGCCAACATATATTCTAATCAAAGGACAATTTTCTTTTTCCACAAAACAAATAACTGATGCACCACCCCCAAGCCTGCTGATGAAGGGGGTTTCTTTTCCCCATTGTCTTTTGAGGCTCTCCACAGTCGGGGCTTGACTGAGCCAACGCATCTGTGAACCAAACTTCGGTTTCTCCCTTCGTTAGTTGGTGAATCATGTTTTCCTGGAGATGCCATGGTCTTGCTCCAGAACTTCAGTAGTTGGCATTGTGATTTTCCCATGGGGACTTGCCAGAAACAACGCATAGCACCCTTTCCAGGACTGATAGATCCAACAACAGAGGCCGTCTAATCCAAGGGACAGAGCTACTTGCCCCTTAGCTTGGGTTTTGATGCTCTGGTCCCCATCCAATATTGTGAAGATTTGTACCTTTTTGTATGAGGGTTGTATCAGTATTCCCTGGTGTGAGATATGGCAGTGTCAGGACCCACAGGGGCCTGCTGGACATTCTGGTTTTCTTTTCTGTGCTGGACTGGCTCTGGCTCTGGGGAAGGGAGTAGCCCTGTAAAAGGCAGCTCTCTTCAGATGGGAGTAACTCTAGGAAAGGAGCAGCAGCAGCTTAGGGCAGCTGTGGGACAACCCTCTGAGCTGCTGGAAGGAAGAAAAAATACTTCAACGCCCAAATAAAGACCTTGGGCGTGGAGCACAGGATTCATACATTGAGGGAACGTATACATAACTTGCCCATAGTCACAGTGCCAGACATAAGGTTGAAACTGGCTTTTGTTTTGCTCCCAACTCCACTAAGCCACAATGAATTCACTTGCATGTTGAAACAGAACTTGTGTTCAGTTGCCATCATCGCACATCTATTTCTTTTGTTGTTCGTATATTTATTTAGTGCCTATCATAGATAAGCAATGTTTTAGCCATTTAAAGTCATGCAAATAAACCCTATTAATTGCGCACGTGAATCTCTAGATGAACCTACTTATTTTGTTATTTTTGTGAATAGGCACTTTCCTCTCCCTTGCATATATTCAGTGGACTCATTTCAACCAATAAAATGAACAAGGTTAAGTCTGGTAAACATTACTCTACCGCAATTTTGGCATTTCAAACATGAATTATAGCTAAGGGTAACAGTGCCTGTGAAAGCACAGACAAGCAAATACAGTGATCTCCCAGGGCAGGCATTTTAAATCATTTAGCTTTTTGAAATATAGGCAATGAAATGGTGACTTGCCTCATTTTTTTTCCTTATAAGAAAGATAATGATTTCCCTGTAGGAGCTCATAATGTGGCAAATGTCTGAAGAAAATGGCATAATGGAAAGTGAATGCATTATAGTGCTTCTTTGTCTCATTGCTGGAAAAAATAACATTGTGATAAATGGTGCTCAATTCACAATTTATCCAGACATTCTGGCAAGGGTAGAATAATTATTTCCATTAATGTCAAATGTCTTTCAAAGACAGATATAAGTCAGTTCAGCTTAATTTTATATTTTATTTAAAAACCTTGACAAAAAGGGGAAGTTAAATTAATATAAGACATATCTTCGTATCCTGGACTTCATGAGTAATTAAAAATGAAAAATGAGATTTTGAGTAAGACATTTGGTACTTTTCTCGGCCGGTGTATTCCTGTCAAGCAACAAGGGGCAAAATTTGACATGCACATAATTTAATTGTCAATTCAGTTTGCCATTTACAATGCAGTATAGGAGAACAGGTTTTCAAAAATATATTCTACTAAGGAGAATTAGCTTGCATAATGGAATAATCTCTTACATATGTCAATCAAATGACCCCTAAACCTATGAATCATTTTAAATAGCAAACTACAGTGGGCAAAATTAAATAATTTGGATATGGGAAGCAGGAGGAAACACCTTAAGAAGAAGCAGTGATTCCCTTCTGATGGAGTGCTCTTTTTCCTCCAGTCATAGCAATGCTAAGGGTGTTGTTGTTTTGTTTGTTTTTTTGTTTGTTTGTTGTTTTGAAAATGAGGTAACGCTTCACTATGACTTCCAGATTTCAAGAAATAGTTGTAATTGATTCCTTATGATGCTTCTCTCCAATAAAAACGTGTGGTGCATATGGCAGCCATAACTGAGCAAACAGACAACTAACTCCACAAAGGCGTGGGTAGGGTCATCAGAGCTGATACAGAGGAACGTTTGAAAAGTATGCTCATAACGAAAAGCGAGAGCACATTCGGATAAAGCAGCCAGTCAGGTGTTAATGTGGAATTAAGAAGTGTACACCAAATGTATTTTAATTTAATTTCACTATTTCAAAAATGTCAATACTCATAGTCATTGATTAGTCAAAGTTATTTTTACCATTATGACAAAATATCCAGACAGGTATCATTCCAACCTTAAAATTCTATGAAGCACTATTTTGATGCCATTTTAAGATGTCTGAAAACTTTCATTTAATTCAACTAAGTCTTTATTTATATAAAATAATTACCCATCACTCTACAGAGTTTGCTCCTTGTTGGAATACCATATCTCTGCACACTCTCCATTAGCTGATTTCTTGCACAGCACAAAAAATCTTGAATTTTAAATAGTTAGCATTATTTATTAGACCTTGCCCATATTATTATTGAATATTGTGTATAAACTACTATTGACAATCTGTTTAGAAACAATCAAAAGCAAATATAAAAAAGCTTTGAATTTAAACAAATAAATAGTGCAGTATATATATTTTATTTCTTGCTTTGTTCAGAGAGATTTCTGTAAGTGCAGCTTTTTTACATTGTGATAAAATAGTTATTTGAATTATTTTGTTACATGACTAACAGATACACTTCAGAGAGTCAACAGAGGAAAAAGTAACTTTCTATGTCTCCTAGTTGTGGGACAGGCAGTGGGAAGACTAATAATACTACTAGGAATTCTATTCAAAGTGGCAATGTATGTTACCATTATATGCTAAAACTCCTCTTGCCAATGTTGAGGAAATTCTACTCCTTGTATTGAAGCTATAACTCCTTCTCGAGGAACACTATTTTTACCACCTTCAGAACCTTACCTTTTCCTCTTTAGGCCTTACTTACTGCTCTCCAATATTGTCCGAGTCAGCTCAGTTTATCCTGTTGTCTTGGTGAATTCTCCGTTCTGCTTTTGGGGAAGGGGAACAGAGAAGCAGTAGACACGTGTATAATTGGCTTCTTTAGCTCCCAGCTTAATGTTAGCTCCCCTGCACCACCTCTGTCCCTCACGATGAGCTCTACGCCAGCAGGAACTTTATAGCGATGCTTTGACATATTAACTGTCTCCACAGGGCAGAGGAGTCCCAGTAAAATGGTTAAGAACATGATGAAGTGTAGTTGTGCTGAAAATTGCTGCTTCTCTACTTCAGACTCCAGGCGCATTATTCTACTCTATTTGGAGGTGAGTAACCAAAGTACCAAAAAGTTTACTGTTATCTTAAAGTTTCCACTATTTCTTTCTCTGATTCTTGGCATTACACTGGCAGTCTTGCACTTAATGTAAATATAAAATATAGTATGTCAGTAAAATGTTTTCAGTTCCCAATATTGAAAAAAACTATCTCAGATTTAAAATAATGTAACAAGAATTTATAGCTCAGGTGGCTGAACAATCCAGGTGAGGCTGAAATATGTCCAGACTTGGGTACTTCTCTTGCTAATGCTTAGAAGGAAAAGTAATAGTTTTGGTATAAGTATGACCTAAATATTGGATGAGACATATATGTTCTAAACAATATTTATTTTATATGAAATTCAAGTTGACCAGGGCATCCTATATTTTTATTTGCTAAATCTGGTAATAAATATTAAATTTGCTAAATTTGCTAAATCTGCTAAACCTAGCTAGATAGATGGTTTAAATCAGTAGGTTGGTTTAAAAAATGGTGCTAAAACAATTGGTAAACTATGTCAGAAAAAAAGTGTAACCTTTAATCTTATACTATGTACAAGAACAAATTCCATATGGATTATTACTAAGTTAAATGTAACAAGTAAAACCATAGTTAGAAACTCTGTATGGGACATATATCTACTCTTGCAGGGAAGAGCTTTACAAGAATCTACAAAAAATAAAGTGCTTTAAGAATTATAATAAAGAAATTAAAACAAAAATTCAATGTACCCATCAAGTTACTTCTTACATTAGTATAAATCTGCACTCATAATCTGTTTTCCTTGGATCCAGGAACACCTTTGAAAGGTACATCATATCTTCGCATACAGAAAAATATCCATTTTAAATTTCTTCGTGTCACCTTGATATGTTTCTACAATGCATGGTTCAGTTTTATTTTTACACTTAATTTATATTATTGTATAAATATGCTATTTGTATTTATTTTACTAGAAGTCGTTTCAACCCAAGGACTGAGAACATTTAGTTTCGTGGGTTTTGCTCTCAAGAGTTACTGGTCAGAATGCACTTTTGTCACACTGAGAGCAGACCTCAGTGTGAATCATACAGAGCGATACGGATCCATGTAGATTGAGTAAGACATGGGGCCGCCCATCTGGTAGACAGTGCTTCCCAGTACGTAGCAAACTTCCCGGTTCTCAAAAAACAACTAATTCGAAATTTGTTTTGATGTTATTAAACTGAGTTTTAATAAATACGAGGTTAAAAGGACCATCATTAGGCATTCTCTTAGGGAAAGCTTTGGCGGGAATTGGAAAGGGGGCAAAAACCCTTTCTGGGTAAATATGCTTGGCAATGGAAAGTAAGAAGCTTCAAAAGAATTGCAAAGTTATTTTGCCTAAGAAAAATGAAAATAAGTTATGCTTATTATGTATCCACCGAACTCTCTTTTCCATAAATGCTATAAACTTAATGAAAGCCCCTTAAGGCTTCTCAAAGTCACTTTTGACAATAGCTGGTATTACACAGTGTAAAGGCAGGCGGCAGTTGGGATAATATTCTACCAAAAATTAAATGTCAGTAAACACTAGCATTGCAACATCAAAGCTGTGAGCCAAACAGAATCGATGTTTTGCATACCAAGAATGTATATTTGCATCTTCTTTATGTTGTAAATATTTATCTTCAGTGCAACCAAAGATAAAGTATTCTCCACGGAAAGGACAAAATATTCATTTTTAATGTTCCATAAACCTTATTTATTTGAAATTCTGAGCGGTACATGTCTTGGTTCCCCGAAGGCTTTATTATTTAATTTCCAGGTTGTTTCATTATGTTCCAAGGACAGGTGTTTCCAAAGTAGGGAACTTCCATCAAAATGATAGATACTTGAGTATTCATTACACATGCACATGATATGTAAGGCAAGTTAGCTGCAGGAACCCCATGTCCTCAATTGATCTTAAGGATCACTTACAAGAAAGAAGGAGAGTAGGGAGGCAAGAAGGAAAAAAAGGAAATAAGTTGGTTGCTTACTATGTATCAGTTGCTTGTCTAGGCATTTGCACTCCCCCTACTTTTTCTCTATGCTCCTATCTTGCAAATTAAATAGCAATAACTTAATTTATTAAAAGAAGAAAAATATTTTTGCATACTCCATTGATTTTCCCAAGATCAAATAAAATGAGTGAAATTTGATCAAGATAAAAGAAGGAAAATAATGAAGGGGAAGGGGAAGAGAGAAGGAATCGTAAGGGTAGGAAAGATGTCATCAATAGTCACGTAGGCTGCTTCTACATCAGCACAGGGAATATATAAACAGATGTGTCAGCTGTGAAGCGGGAGGAGAGGGGCCCAGTCAGTGGTTTGTAACCACGACACTGTATCGCAGAATTGGGAAGATTTTTAAAAATACACGTGCTCTGATTTCATCACAGCTTCACTGAATTTGAATTTCTGGGAGTAGCCAATAGATATACACACTTAAAAAACAGGTTAATATTACTATGCTGTGTGATTCCTACATGTAACTCATGGTGAAAATCGCTGAAATCCATACCTCTGCGGCTGTAGGTTTTCTTTAAAACGTACATGAAATCTTGATAATCCCGGACTTCACCACCTGTTTTAGGCAGATTTCCGAAGCAGAACCCGGGGTGCGGATTTGTTTCCATCATACGACTGTGGGTGAATAGGATGAAGATGGATGCAGATCAAGAGAGAAAAATCAGAAAGAGTTTTCTGGGTTTGTTTTACTCCCAGCTCCCAGGAGAGAACACAGCCACGCAGGTGCCACTCGGGGGAAGCACCGGTGGGTCATGAGACAGCAGGAGAGGAGGCAGCTGGGGACAGGAGCCTTTGCTGTGGTTTCTGGGGGAAGGAGAGGGACAAGGCAGGGTAAGTGCATTCACGATTGGCTAGTTTGGAAATTTTCAGGTTCTGGGGAGTAGGGACAGCAATGCCTGGGCCTGGGAGCAGTTAGCGTGGGCGTATGGTGGTCTGGAATGTAAGAGCTGATAACAAGGTGGAGGTTGGGGTATGAATGAATTAGCTGTTCAAGAAGGGGGCCTGACTGGCCTCTAGTCGAGTCCCCTTCTTTAGTGTGTCAATATGTCATTCTAAAAGGAGCCCTGGATTACAGGATTTTTACAAGAGTGGAGTCTCCAAAAGGAAGGGATCCGAAAGAACTAGGATAGCTTACATCTAGCTCCAACTTGAACCCTCTAAGACACTGAAGCACAGACTGAAGCACGAGGGCTGGCCTTTCACAGCCCATGGCAATGGGTCATTGATTAAGGTCATCCTCACAGGGTGGGAGTGGGGTGGGTGCATTATCTGGTGAGGCATTATCTGGTGAGATGGATCCCTTTGGAAACACGGCAGTTGTCCGGAGAAGTGCACAGCTGTAAATGATCAGCTAACACCAACCGCAGATGCGACTCGAGGGCTTGGCCTGGTGCCAATAGCATCCATCACCAACGCTACTCCTACGAAGTGAGATTACAGGGTCTCCCAAATTTCAAATTGCCATATTAGTAGGAAGCAGAATCTTTTTGACTCTGCCTCTTCCCCTGTGTTAACACATCCCAGCTGCATGTACCTAGTCCACGGTCTGCAGATGCCAGAGGTTTTAGATGATACTCCCTCCTAGCTATCTATTGGTCTTCTAAATCAGACCTTCTATGGGGTAGCTTTTCCAGCTTCCCCAGCGCGTGTCAAAATCCCCTCCAAATCCCCCTCTCCCAGCTGCCAGGTATCTGAATCCGTCACCTTCAGTACTTTTATCTTGGCGTCCTCATGGCTCATTCCAACTGCAGAGCTTTCCTGACTCTTTCCAATGTGCTTTCAGAATACGTTTGGCTGCACAGTCGTATGAACATTTGATAATGCGGGTGCGTGCCTACCCACCTTCGCTCACAGGCAACAGCTCTTGCTCACTAAAGACTCTCTGTCTCCCTCTCTCTCTCTCTCTCTCTCTCTCCTCTCTTCTCTCCCTTTTTATCTCACTCTCTCCACATTTATTATTATACTCTTTTTCTGGAAAACTAGGTAAGTATGTATTTAAATGGACAACTAGGAGGCAGTCAGGTTCTTTCTCAAACACTGAGGGACACTGCGAGATGTTAATTGCCAACCCAAATCTGGAGACTAAAAATGAATAGCTTATATTTTTAAATGAGAGTGTATTAGTTTCTAAAATAGATACATGATAGGTAAATATAGATTAAAAGATAGCTAGTTAGATGATAGATCTCTCTAAGGGGTAGCTCAGCACAGACAGGCTATGTAGTGATGAAGAGACTGAGTATTTCCTTTACAATGATGACTGGAAAAAATGCCACCATTATCCAAAATATTTCCATGATTCATCTTTTAGAAATGCTCTCAGACTTAATTCATCAATCATGCAAAAATCTATGATACTAATATGGAAACATGAATATTATTTAATTATAAAGGAGAACATAAAATGTAAATGAATAGGCATCTCATCTGCTCCATTATTAAATTTTCTTGGCATGTATCATATATATCACCACTGTGCGATTTTAGTTAGTGATGAGTCTACGTTTAATCCTAAACTGCATAAAGCAGAAACTGACAAAACTTGCCATCATAATGGAGAATTTGTCAAACTATCCTGTGAGATATATATATAGATATATATATCTATAGATATAGATATATAGATAGATAGATAGATATATAGATATATAGATATATAGATATATATATCTATATATATATCTATATATATATATATTTCTCTGCTTGATTTATTTCCCCATGGTATATTTCATGGAGAAATATCAGTAAAGATCCAGAAACCTGAAATTATAATTTACAAGCATGATCTACTTGATAGCTATCAACCCTTAAGCAAAAAGAGGAGGATGTTTCTTTCTGTCCCTGGAAACATGGAGCATATACAAAAAATCGAGCAGATATTTGGCTATAATGGAAGTGCCAACACATTTGATGGAATTGCTGCAACACAGATCTCATTCTCTGATCTGAATGCAAGTACATGAAACACCAGGAATTATATTAAGAATCAACAATTTAAAAATAATGACACATACACATTTTAGAAACTAAAAATAAAAATGTACTCAAATGGTTAGCATAAAGAAAATGTGGAAGGTGAAATTGCACGAATAGAATAGTGATGTAAATCCTACAAGACCACGTGTGTGAGTGCAAAGCTGTGCTTAGAGGTAAATCTAATTTTTTTTCTTCTTCCAATTTTATTTTAATAGTTGTTCATGTATGGTTTTCTGACCTTTACGCCCATCCCAGCCCACCCACCCCTCCCTCCCCACCTCCCTCCCATTTCCACCCCCTGCCCCAGTTTTTGTCCATGTGTCCTTTATATTTGTTCCTGTAAACCCTTCCCATTCTCCCCTGAAATTCCTTCCCCTCTCCCCTCTAGTTTCTGTTCAGCCTGTTCTCTATTTTAGTGTCTTTGGCTAATTTTTAAAATAAGGAGTTAAATAGTCATCTCAAAATATTTTTTTAAAAAGCACAACAGAGTAAGTCCAAAAATATTGAAAGAAGAATATCATAGGACTAAGACATTTAAATATAAGAAAGAAATAAGCTTTGCATCTTTAAAACTGCTTTGAAAATAGACAAACTTATAGAAAAACTGATCAAGAAAAGATGGAAAAACAATGTTAATTAGGCTACATTACCATAAATAATAGATACTTTTAAACTATAAGAAAATGTGAAAGTGCCAATAAACTTGAAAATTTTTGTTAACAAAAGCCTTTTTTAGAGGACATCAATTTCTCTAATTGACTAAGAAAGAAAAAACATCCTGTTAAGATGATTTAATGATTAAACCTAAGAAAAAATAAGGAATAGAAAATATTAAAGAGTAGAACTTATGAGACACAAACAAAGTCTCAATTATTAAAATCAGGAAAAATAATTTAATAAAAATTCACAGGTCTTATTTTGGAGCTAAAATAATAAAATCACAAACTACTAGCAATTATAAATCAATAATGTATTAGACATACTTAGATCGAGTAGGTTATATCTCAGGAACTTAAGAATAATTCAACACAGAAACAATGATCAAAAAATGCTACTTATCAGAACATTTAATGAGGAAGAAAACAACATCTGATCATTTTGAAGAATGAAAATATACTTAGCTAACTAGGACATAAAGGAAATTTCTAGAGAAGCTGTCTTATTTAATTCAGAGAAGGACTGTGTTCTACTCAGCATTGTACAAGCCATACCAACCCATGTAATAGGAAGAAGGAAAATAATAATAATTGGAGAGAGACAATACTCTTTTTGCAGGTGACATGACTAGCTATACACATAATCAAAGAGAATTTTCTATATAAAAAGACAAATAATCAAATAATTCTATACAAAATAATAAAATACGGAACAATAAAATCAAATAGACAAACTATTAGAAATCATAAGCATGTACTGACAGATATAAGATTAATATATGAGAGTTAATAACTTTTCAATATACCACTAGAATATAATTAGAAAATAGATTTTTAAAAAACATCGTAGTCATCATAAAAGCGAATATTATCATACATCTAGGAATAAACCCAACACAAATGGGCAAGATCGTTATGGAAATATTCCAAAGCATTATCAAGGACAATGATGAAGACATGAGTAAGGGCACAGATAAACCACACTAAAGAATATAAGGACTGAGATTGTCAATATGTCAGCCTCGACAACGTAATATAAAATTATACACACTGCACTCACACACACCAAGTTGACCTCAAAATCACTTGGAGGGTAGAAGATAAAACATAATTAAGGCAATTTTGAATTAATAGATTTATTTTCCTACCCTAATGCTAATACATTAAAATGCAATGGTGATTTTTCAGGGTGCTATTAGGGCAAGAACAAGCAAAGGACTGAAGAACAGAAAGAACATTTACAGAAACACGACACAATAGCGATCGGGTTAAAAGTTGAAGGAAATTACTTTGGTGTATTTAATTATGCAAAGGAAAATAAAGTGAAGCCAGATTTGTATTTTACTTTGAAAGGCAAACCAATTTCAGATGGGTTGAAGATCCAAATGTGATGAAATATTTAGGGAAAAATGGGATAATACCTTGTGATCTTGGGTAAAAATGAGTACTTTCAAAAAGATTCAGAAGCTAAAAATCTTGAGTAACACTTAACAGTTAATATTTTTATTACTAACAGAAAAAAAGGACACTATGCTAAGGTTAAAGCAAGGCTATTTCTCAGAAGAGATTTACAACTTTTACAAATAGCAAGCAACAGTAAGCAGATAGAAAATCTACCGACACATAAATCTGAAATGACAGTTTACTTCATACCCATCTAGTTGGCAAATATTGGTAACAACAAGCGATGGGAAAAATATGGAGAAATAAAAAAATCTCCAAGTTTTTATAGGAGAATAAATTGGTGCAAAATCTTTGGAGAGCAGTGGGCAATTTTTAGTAAGAGTTCATAATCTATAACCCAGTAGTTCTGCAACAATTGTATTTCCAGACATACTCCTTAGAGAAACTCTAAATATTTCCAGAAGAACGTTCATTGTGACATTGTTTGTATCAATAAAAATTAAAAGTTACAGACTGATTACAGGTATGTTTTGAAACAAAGTGGCAGAATAACAAAAAAAATCAAGTTGAATGAATATTGCCATGTGCAGTCTGATTTTATTTATATAAATGTTAGTCGGGTGAAGAATTTCTAGGCTTTGTTTATGGATGCAAACATACACATTTAAAAAATAAGACTACACATGGGGAAGATGAACAGCCAACCACTGGTCAGTGGTTATTTAGGAGGCAGGAGGAAAGGTCACATCCCTCCCTTTTGTCATATAGCAATCATATAACCTTATGTACAAAGTAGATGTAATCCCACTAATTCAGTTATAAAAAGAATAAAGTTATATCTACTTTGGGGTAAAGTGAATGAAGCCCTCTGCTCAGTAATAAGGTTGGTTTTTAGATGCCTGATGGGCTGTGAAGATTGTGGTTGAGACAGGAAGGCCCAGCCTGCTACAGAGAAAATGTGTCTAGTTTGAGAAGGCAGAGTAAAGCTTTTATTGTCTCCATGCTGCCGTAAGAATTTTTTTTAAAAGTTATCTGGGTGCCGCTTAAAAGAAATCAAAGACATTTACTTCGAACTCAATAGCAAAATTCGAGTCATTGTAACAGTTACACGAAACTCCTTTGAAGAAAGTCAAAAATTATATTCATCCCTTTACTCACTCTTTGAGTGAGTCCATAGGCTTATTTCATCTATTATTGTTTACTGGCTTCAAAATGAACAGGAAGAGGCTTTCTTATATTTTTCTAATTCATTTCTTAAATGAATCTTTTACCTCTGTGATCAAACTGCTCAGAAACGGAGACAATGAATAAATGTGCTATGCATCATTACCAACTCAATTTTCACTTTGTCAGGAACAAGCATTTTGCAAAGTCCAAGGAAGTGCATATGAGCTTTTATAAAGATGGACAGAATGATCATGTTGTAAACCACTGGAGTGTAAAAGCACCCTGCAGTTAGGAATAAAAATATTAAATTGTCCTTACTAGAGATTTTAAAAGCTGTCTCTAGTAAATCAAATGTCCATTAGATTGAAAGTACAAAATTTAACTTTCAGGTTGATTTTTACAGAAAAAAGAAAAGCATTGAATGCCGTTTGAATGTGTAATGGATGTTGCCCATCATGTAATTCAAATGAGTAGAGGAAATATATGATTCACGGACATTTTATATTTTATACTTTTGTAAACTGCTCCTAATGTTCAAACTTCAGGGAATAACCCACTGAAATCTAATACAAAATGAAAGAAGAAAAAAGGCAAAATAGTTGTAATATCCTGCTGTAAAGAATGAGAGAATCAGGCTCATTTGGTAATTTGTGATATCAAATTTCACTTCAAATGCCAGTTTGTCGGAGACCTCACCTCCATATCAGCTCTCCGGGGAAGCCGTGCCTGCAGCGACCGCCAGAAGCAGGCTACACTCGGCTGTTGCCTTTTCCCCGGGAGCATCTATCACAATTGCCTCTTTGCTGCCTAGGATGGTGTCTGCGTTTGCTCACCGTGGAAGCTTCGAACATTTCCTTCCGCAGGGCCTGAAATATGCCAGAGACTTTCTAAGCAAATTGCAAGCATTGACTCATTTAATCATCACAATTCTGTCAAGTAAGCAACGTTATGTGTCCCCTTTGACAAATGAAGAAACAGAGGTAAAAACGTCGGATAGTTTGTCCCAGGTCATAACATCCGCTAAGGGGCAAAGTCAGGAATAAAATTTAAGAAGTAGGAGGTGCCTATGCGGAGCCAATGGCTACAGGAGTTGCTCTCCCTTAGGAACGAGCAGACAAAAACACCCAGAGAGTTTGACAAAATAGATAAAACAACAGTTTAGACCTCAGAGAGTGAGCAGTGCAGAGATATCATCCCTAACCAGAGGAAAGCAAGCAAGGGCTTCCCCATCATCGATGAAGCTTTTGGGCCTAAAAGCTTTTTTCAGGAAGAGTCAACCCTAAAGCGCTCAGCAGTGTTGCTAAATTAAGGAGGCAGTGATTAGTACTTAGGGGTCCTAGTGGCTAATAATTATGGGGCTTGCTGCCAGAAATAAAGAGAAAGTTAAAGAGAGAAAGAGCTCTAGTTCTCTGTATGAACATCTTCTCAAGTCACTGGTTGATTATCAGAATGCCAACCTGTGCAGGCACAGAATAAAACTATAAAGTTTGTAAAGAAGTGACAGCAAGAGAAAGTACGATTGCCAGGAAGCTAAACTTGAACCACTGCAATAACTCACGTGAGACTGGGAGTCATTGAATGTTTTTATCTGCTGGAATGGGGCACCTCAATAATACCTCGGGCATTAAATGGTGGTACAAGAGGCACCATGTTTCAGCCCTGGGGTTAAACCAGCCCTAGAGTAAGGGCTACTCGCTCAAATTAAAAAAAAACAAAATACCTAAGATGTATCTTCAAATGTGAAAAAACACATATTTTAACATAAGAAAAGAAATGCAATTCTCGGATGAAATAGAAAATATGGAGATGAAGTGAAGGAAATTTTATTCATACTACATTCATACAAAATAAAAAAGCTCTCCACATAAAGCATGAAAAAGATAAATGAAATGGCAGGTAGCCAGAACTATTATAATGAATGAAAAAAAAAGAAAGGAAAGAGTATAGTCAAATAAAGAGGAAAATCCATTTGGGAAAAGAAGGCCCAAGAAGAAAGGGGAAAAAAATCTCCCCTTGAGTGTCTTTTAGTTTAGATGAGATGCAGGACGATCTCCATTCAGCAGAAAAGGACACTGATGACATCATGCCAAAACAACAGGGGAGGGGTGGGAAGAGGATATCACTAAGAGCTGAGGAAGAGCACATTATTGCAACAACAATAAATACATTAAAGAGAAATACTTACTTAAAATGAAAAATAGGGGAATGGTTGGAGACAATCATAGTAAATATAGAGGATAAGGACCAAGGTGGGTAATAAGAGAATGGATAATGATGGCAAAATAAAGTTTATTATAAAGCAAATAAAAGGTTGATCTTAGAAAACAAGTGTATGTGTAGTTAAAAATAGACTTCATAAAAAAGCATTTTAAGTGTGTCATTTTATAAGGAGTAGGGATCATGGATGATTCGGTGATCCATGAATGGGACTGAGGTGATTGTCCATTTGGGAGAAAAAATAAAACTGGAACTCTACCTTGTTTTTTACGTGAATTAAATTATAGATAATTTCTTTAACTGAAACATCTGAAGATATAAGACAAATATAGTTAATTTCCCTTATTTTAACAAACATATACCAAAATTATAAAAAAATCTAATAGAAAAATGAGAAATAAGTAATTCTCAGATAAAGTAAATAACATTTTTTGTATACCATATTAGCACCAGTGTTTACAAGTATGTATAGAAATATCAATGATCATACATTTCATTTGTATATTAATTGATGTAACTCCTTGGAGAACATTTAGCAACATCCCTCAAAATTTAGTGTATACATTCCCATTCACCCAGGAATTTACACTAAAACATACCTAAATCTAAAATCTAGGCTCAGCGGTGTTTAAGAGCTTTCAAGGAAAAAAAATCAAAGTTGTGAACAGTGAGCATCCAGTTAAATTACGATACATTCACATAATGGATTCAGTCATTGCTTTCCAGTGTAATGACAGCTTTCAGTGTCTGGATTAGAAAGAACAGGATGATGGACCGTGTTCTGAATAGAGTTTGCACGTTGCTATTATGAGTGACCTCGGAGCTACCTGGCTCAGGGAGGTCAGGGAAGTGGGCAACACTGTTTCTAAGATTAAGTCTGCAGCAGAAATGGCATTGATGCTATCCTGGGGGTCGTTGCAGAAATAATTGCTGTCGTTAGCGCCCTGTGATGCTGGCGGCCCTGGTACTTGGGTCTCATCATGGACAGTTCTGCAGACAGTTCTGAACACTTCTGCTCCAGGCAGAGCCTCCCCTCTGCTTCCGTAGTCCTCCCGCGGACTCTGGGGCTCTCCGAAATTCTGCACTGAATTACGATGTGGCTTAGAGTAATAAAAAGTGAATTATGTTATTTGAAACAAAGAACCTTGTCTGATATAGAGGATTGTCTTGGCGTTGGAAATATGGTTCATTTTGTTTTCTACTTTAAATTTTTATATATTTTAAACATCTACAATGTGTTATGTTAACATTCAGTAGAACCCCAAATTCAAAGCAAATGGAGCATGAAATTGCAGAGAGTGCTTAGAATGAAAGTTTCCCAAAAGGAAATCCTTGTGAGTACGTTGAGTTGAAGAACTAAAAGGTCCAAAATAAATTTGAAGGCTTCGAGATTCATGTTGTACAAAGAGACGGGGAGACTGTGGCAGATACGGCATATTATCTATTACCCCCACAGGTAACAATGGTATGTGTAGTAGACAGGTGGATTCTGAACATTATCAGAGAGAGTTCACCTCCTGTTTTAGCTAGATATCTTTGAATAAATTTTGTTTTTTATTAGAAAATGGGTAAATCTGATTAAGACAAGATCAACCAAATTTAAAACTCCAGACATCTCCTAGTTCATGACTTTGCTACATGGCATTGAATGTTTCCTGTAATATACTATAAATATGTTTTTTGTTCCATGTTTTTGTTCTAGCAACTAGCATTATATAATTGTAGGTTATTTTGTTACATGAAAGTTTTCCAAAAATTCCATGGGATCTGTGAAAATTTTACTAGTGTAACTTAATGTTTTGGGTTGCAAAGTGAGTAGTTGTATTTCCTAAGGAAAAAGTAATTTAAACTAGTTGGGGTTTATAACTATAACTGATCAAGTCTTAAAGATACACAAATGGAAAGTATTTTAAGAGCTATGCAATACTTAATTCAATTTCTGCTGTGAGAATAAGCCATCGATATTTCATCATAATTTGGTGAGCTAGCATCAACAATCCACAAATAGTTTCATCTGGGACCTCTGTGTTTATTCACTGCTACAGCTGTTTTTATTGACTTGCATTTTAGTGGCGCTTTAGGTCAAAAATCATACAAATAAATGCTTCAAGTGTTATCTGAGATCTACTATTTAACTTCGGCATTACAGACTCAACTAAATCAAAACATAGATATTGGACATTCAGAACAATCTGTTAATAAAAATTATAAACAGACAGAGGCTCAAACACACATCAACAAATATTGAGAGCTCCATTTATTATTTGGAATAAAAATGAAAAGATTTAATACAGTGTGAATCTGTGGCAAAACCAAGGAATCAGTCTGTCCTGAGAATAATTGAAACCACATTCTGAGAGACATTGAGGGATTATCGTAAAGTATTTCTCTAATTTATAGCCATTTTCTCTGACATGGGTAAAAGACATAGATTTTAACTATATTTTTAATACATTTTGAAATAAAGACTCTTAACATTCAGCTGTCTATTTATTTACTCACTAGGTAACTACACCAAATGTCAACTTAAGATAACTTTAAATATTTTTAATTAAATAGTAAATTTGTTATAAAACAATTATACTTTGCCCATGTCTATATTACTTTGATGTTCTGCTTTCTTACCCAAAGTAAACAGGACGAATCAAGGCAAGGGCAGACAGAGTTCATCTGCCTTTGTGACGCAGTGTGCCTTAAGCACTGTGCCGTGGGTCCTTCCTGCCTTGGAGAAGGGGTGGTATTTTTAAACTGACACCTTGGCACCCTTTCTGTGCCCCTACCTTTTGCTTTGGGGGTGTTCCCTTGGACCTGGGGTCACTCTTGTTTTCTAGGGACCTCTGGTCCGACCTACCCTGTTATGGTAGGCTAGAAAAACAGATAAACTGTTGAGTACATAGGCTGTCAGTGTATAAATGTGGCATTTTAAATGAGTGCAAATAATGAATCAGCCAGTAAATAGTTCTGAACAAATGGCTCTACATTGCCCAGTTAGCTAATATAATTCCAGATGGTTTTAAAAGTTAAATGTAAAAGCAAAACAATAAAAAATGCCAAAAAAGGAAAGTCTAAATGAACATTTTTTTGACTTTGGAATTAGAAAAGATTTCCCTTAAGCATAAAAACAAAAGAAAGGAACAACCAAATAAATATCATCTATTTTGTGAACATAGATAAGAAAATCACAACTCAAATAATATTAAAAATGCACAGTTAATTGGAAAAAAATTACAATGTGTATTTCAGGACTTTGATGAGCTTATAAAAAATAAAAATACTTCAAAGAAAAATGGCCAAAAGCTAGGAACAAACAATGTTCAAATATAATCCTAAATTGTGAAAAAATGTTTAAAAAGAAATGTTCCACCTCAAAAAACATTAATGAATGTACAAATTGAAACAATTTATTGTTTTGTAGCTATCAAATTGGCGAAGATTTAAAACAATGAAAACATCCAGCGTTGGCAGCACGTGAAGTGACAGGCATTTTTATACAGCTGTAAAGAAGTGTAATTTTTTCAGTCTTTATAACAGTAGTCTGGCAATTGATGTCCAGACTCTATAGCACAAGCGCGGACCTTTTAACCCACTATTTCTGCTTTGCCAATTGTATTCAGAAGACGTAGTCATAAACACAAAGAGTTCTTTGCAAAGATGCTGCGGCAACAAGTTAGTAAAAAGGAGACTGCTCGAATTAAGTAGGTGTACTTTGCATCTATTCAATGCCAAGTTCTCAAAGTTGAGTTTGAATTCAGAAATTGCTCAAGGTGCATTTTGGGTGAATAAACAAGACAGCCCCAAGTTTATAATTCAATGTAAAAGATTTAAAGATGTGAAAATGTCTACTGTATATCTCTTGTTGGGCTGATTAAGGAGGAATTTATTTAATTCTTTTTTTTTATTTTTCTAGTACCTTACAATAACTGTGCAATGATTTCAATATCACAAAAATGTTCTTAAAAATACAGACTCACTGTATATAAGATTTCAACTGGGAATAGGGCTTCAATGTCCTTGTCTATAAAATAATAATCTGCCTCCTGATTCTTATGAGATTATTGTGAGAAACAAGAGAGAGAAGAAAATATTTTGAGAGTGAATTCAGAGGTTCAGAGAGGTTTTATGCATTCTTGTAGCATATTAAGTTGCCACTTAAGCATTTTATCAGTTGTTTTAAACCTTTCACGCAGGCACCGTTAGTGTACCAATTGCAGCTGGGGACGTGAAGAAATTAAGTAGTTTACTCCCAGAAGCAGCTTTCTCTCTGGAGAACATTGGTGCTGTTTTAACTGCGCAAGTCAGCAAGACCACCCTTTTGCCTAAGGATTCAACAGGCAAGGCTTGGCGAGCCAAGTTTACAGGCGTTAGTCAAAGGTTAAGAAAGGTTCTGATCTCCTTATTGAACTCAAGAGATACAAAAACACCAGTGTGTGTAATCATGGTGCACAAGGCCAGAAAGTGTTTCACAGACCCTCAAGGACCGCGGGGAAGGGGTCGGCATGCTGCTCTGGGGGGCCGGGAAGGAAGCATGGGGCTGGGTTACTGAAGTCAGACCCAATAAAACCCCGTGGACCTGCTATCGGTGGGCAGACCAATTGTAGAACAGAGATTTAGTTATTAAACCAAAAACCTTTCGGTTATTAAAACAATTGTGAAGTGTGGCTTCCAGTGTCTGGCTACCTTCCCACAGGAGCTCATGACATGTCTCATCACTCTGGACGCTCAGGGTGTTCCAGGCCAGCTCTGTCCTGAACTGGGCTGTGAGGTTCGTGGGAAGTGTGCAAGGGTTGCTGTGTTGACTTCACAGATAGAATAACTGGGGAGGGCTGTTCTGTATGTTGCATCACACTCAGGCTGCAAATGGACTGGAGTAACCGCAGTCTGCCCTGAAGGGTTCAGCAGGCAGCAGAATCAGGAGTTACTACACATCCCTTCGGTCCCAGTGAGCAGCCTACTAGTTTACTGATGGCCAGCTTGGACCTGCGTTCTCTTTTAAGAAAATGTGCGTAACAAAGACCATTGTATAATCAAAAGGAAGTAAAATGCAGGGGGTTATTGTAAGAAAAACCAACACAGAAAATTAATTAAGAAAAGATTGTATTATATTTTATATACAAAGTTTTCAAGAGTTATTTTATTTCTAAGAGTTCTTTTTAAAAAATGACCTATGTAATTAAGCGCTCTCACTCTTTTATTTCATTTTTTAGAGCTTCTGCTCACTCATTCATTCATTCCACTGATATTTATGTCTTCATATTACACCTTTATTTTTCAGGCATTGTTCAGTGAAAGAGACATAAAAATGACTGATGCGCACCCTCCATCCACAAAGAGTTTGAGGGAACAAACATATAAACAGATGATTGCACCAGGAAATAAGTGTTAATAAAAATATGTTGAAAATGCTACACTTATTTTAAGATATAACAAAAAATGGAAAGGTAATAAGGTCCCATTTTATTTTATAAGAAGTGCTACATTGTATTAAGTAGTATGTCATTCCAGTCAGTAAACTGCTGTTTTACTATTGTACTGAAGGAAGGGTGTGGCGTAGAATAATAAAAATGAGCTTTGAGTGCGAAGGGTTTCATTCACATAATGAATGAACTTTAATTTCTCTGAATCTTAGGTTTTGTGTTTTAAAATGGATATGATTTTATTCATTTCACAAGGTCTTTTTTCTAACAATCTTAAAACAAGGAAAATAAACAAAACATAAAGTATATACACTTTAAGAAGCCACACATATTTTCATCATTATTTTAATCGTAACAATCTCCTAAGAATCCAGAAAAATGAATACAACTTTTGAATGAATGGATGTATTCGATTTTGAGAATGTGAAAACATATCAACTCAATAGTGTATTTTCTTTTTTTTTTGAAAGATTTTGTGACTTGTATGAGTCCCATAATTCCACTATGAGGGGGACCTGGTGAAGTACTTGCTATTCCAGTGTGGTTTCTATTTCTGCAGCCACTTCTAGTGTGGCTGCTGTTTCCACCGCAACCGCCATGATTGCCAGTAGCTTACCTATTTCCAGACGCTCGGCTTTGAATTGCTGACTATCAGCTCTACAGAAGACTCTCAGGAAATTTTGTTGCAAAAAAGCTAAGCTCATTAAACGTATTGTTGTACAATACACTACCACCTTGACGTAGTTTTGCTACCGTCTCAAAAGGAGAAAGTCAGAGCGTATTTGTATTGTTTTTAGGTCTGTGACTTTTTATGGTAACTCTTCAAGGACTTAACACTCGTTGGAATGGGACAGAAACCGTAATAGAAAAGCTTTAGACTGGTGAGCACAGTGGAAGGAGGATCCTGAAATGAGCCTTGAAGAGCAGCTGTCAGTGTTGATAGCAAGCTCTTTGCAGGGGTTCCATAGTGTCTGTCTCGAGAGCAAGTATTTCTTGGAGCAAGCAGTTAATTTTGTTTGTTTTCAGTAAATTTTAACGTAGGGCCAGGGAAATAGGCTGGTTTAACATTCACAGCCTTGCACTTGAAGAAACATTTCAGAATTAGGCTACCGGTGTGAATTTTTGAGAAATAAAAGATGAGAGAAGAAAGTATAGGAAAAGTAAATGTGATAGCCATCAAAACGTTTCTAGCCACCCCCCCCAATCAAATTAATATATGCATACATATATAGTATCATATCCAGCAAAGTTATGAATATTTACAGGTTGTGGCTACTACATATTTATAATAGAAGTTAATGGCTTGAAAAGAGTTCATAATGAGATAAGTTAGATATTTTTCCATTTCACAAATTTGATTCCAAGGGAATACATTATCTGGCTCAAAATCTCAAAGATGAAGTCTTGGAAGAATTTCCTGGCTTCGCAGTTAGGTTTGTAAGTCATTTGTACACCCATGTCTTTGTTTTTTTCATAAGTGTCTTTGAGTTATAATTTAGGAAACCAAGTCTGGGTATTATTTCTATTTACTACTTATCCCTATGCAGCAGGGAAACTATTGGAAAAACTTTGAAGGATAGGTAGCAATGTTTGTTTTTAAACATCTGCACACTATTTCTCTACTCCTGTCACTTTTTCTCTTCTACCTATTACTCATTTTTGTTTATTGTTCCTTGTTGCACTCCTTTTGTCTTTTGTGGCATGACCGACATACGAAAGAGCTGCGCATGTTTAATGCACACATCTTGATGAGTTGGCAGGCAGTGCGCACCCGTGAGACTGTTACCATAAACAATGTCACAGACATAGCCATCATTTCAAATCACACCTTTTGGAGAATAAATGTTGCTACTTTGAGATATGTATCATTAATAAAACTTGTTTAAAAATAGTGTTTTGTTTCAAAAAGTCTTTCTAAGGACATAGGGCTCAGAATCAGGTAAATCTGGTTTTGACTCCCAGATCTGGCACTGGCCACTTGTGTGACTCCCCTGGATAACGTACTTACGCTGTTGATGTCTCTGTCTCCTCCACTTCGACAATGACACCTCTCATGGGGCTGGGTGGGGCTTAGATGAAGTAAAGAAAGCCAACTGCTTAATCTATAATAAAGGTTGGGGTTGAATTGAGCCCTCGAAAACTCACGTGTTAAGTTCGAATCCCCCATACCTCAGAATGTGATTTCATTTGGAAATAGGGTCATTGCCTATATAATAGTTACTTTAGGATGAAGTCATTAAAGTGTGCCCTGATCTGATACGACTGGCATCTTAAAATGGGGCCAATTTCCACATAAAGAACACACACAGAAAGAACCCTACATAAAGAAGATATGTGAAGGTCAGAGTGTTACTCCCACAAGCCAAGGACTGCCAAAGACTGCCAGTAAGCCACCCAAACCTCTTTCACAGCCCCCAGAAGGAACCCATCCTGGTGATACCTTGGCCTTGGCCTTCCAGCCTCCAAAACTGTGAGATAATCAAGTTCTGCTGTTTAAATGACCCAGTCTGAGGTATGTTGTTACCATGGTCTTAGCAAACTATACATGGAATTATCAGTTAACCTTCACCTCTTCTAGTAGTTTTACTACTGATCCCCAGATGACTCTAATCTTTGAGTTCCATAAAATATTATAGAAAAGTATTTAGCTATTATTTCATGAAATCATCAAGGTAATTTGTTAATGAACAATAAAATTTCTAGTTGCTCCAAAGTTGCTCCATGTTTCAACATTCGTATATCATTATGTCATTGATATTTTATTCATAGGCAGGAAGAGATGTTCCCAGCATCAAATTTATATACATGGCAAAGCTTTATTATTTATGTTCTCATGGAAACTGAAATGATATTCGGTATTTTAACAACTCATTAATTTAAGTGAATATGTATAACCAAAATTAATTGAATTTCTTTTATAAATGTCTTCCAAAACATAGATTTAAATAATAAGCATGTTTAAAATGATTGCTGAGTAATTTCAAGACATAGTCTTTGGGTTTTTTTTTCCCTACCTGCTGTCTTTGGAAAAGCATAATGAGAAAAGGGTGCATTCTAGCGTGCATTCTGTTTCTCTTGCTAACCTTGAGGCTATGGAAAGGAACCCACATTTAAATTGCAATATGATGAGAAGTGAAGGCCATGGGCCTAGTGAAAGAAATATCCCAGAAAACAGTTAGAAGAACTCAGGTACTTATTGGCTGCGCCAGCTGGGAAGGTTTCTTAACCGAACGGTGTTAGCCTGTTTCAAAACTAGCAGGAACATACTGTTAAGTGTATAAAAGTCAACATCTCTTCCCCCAAGAGGAAAAAACATAAAAGGGATTTTTTATGATATATTTTCCTATGAGATGTTTTAAAATTGCTGTAACATCGTATTTGTACGACCTGAATGAGGGGTAGAATGATAATTTTCTAGAGGACTCATCATTGTAAATGACAGTTTTGTTCATTTTTTTTAAAAAAGAAAAGGTGTGGTATGTTTACACCGTGTAGGAGGTATGTTTACCACCGGAGGAGAGGGAAGGTGTCCTGGGGCTGGGTGAGAAAAGTGGAGGCATTAAAAAATCCCTCACAGACACAGAGACCTGTGTGGTGATTGCCAGAAAGAAAGGGGGGCGGGCAGAGGGAGAAGAGGATACGGAGAAAAGATAAATGGTGACAGAAGGAGACTTGACTTGGGGAGGTGAACACACAGTACAATACACAGATACTCTATCATAGAATTGTACCCCCAAACCTATATAATTTTATTAACCAATGTCATCTCAATGATTTAATAAAAAAGGAAAAAGACAGAACCAAAGCATTTTCTGCCATTACCACTATCTAATAGCATGAAAAACAGAAGAAAAAAACACACAGTCCAATTTCCTCAGGAGATTACAACCAGCAAGAAATCCTCTTGGGCTTTGTTTGAGTCAATAGTGCCTGATTGATCAAAAAAAGTGTTTGTCAGGATTTTTCATTGCTTTGGGGGTGACAGGAAGAACAATAAGATAAGAAGCCCCCTGGGATGCAGTGATTCATAATAAGAAACACATATATTTGGTCTTCCCCTCCATTTCTGATACAGAGCTACTAAATTAAAACCCTTGGAATTTCCTAAGTGATGAGAGTAGTAATAATGTCATTTATCACATTAATGAGATGGCTTACAGAATACCCCTAGATTACCTAAGGATGAGGGAAACTGATGTATCTCCACGTAAATAGTGTCAGAATTGAGTTAAATTCTCTGAGAACCTGCTGGTGTCCCAGAGTTGCCTGGGGCTGTGATGGGAAGGCCCCCTCCCCTACACACTATAATCGGTTGCAGAGACCCAAGAAGACCCTCTGTGCTTTGAAAAATAAATACAAGACAACAGAGATCCAATAACCATTCATTTATTCAACAATGTATACTGAGACCTGTTAGATGAAAGGCAAGTGGCTATGCACAGAGTACATGGTTATGAATAAATCAAAGTGTCTCCCTTCATGAAATCCATCATCAAAGGTGAAAGACAAGTAATAAAAAAACATTTATGTCAACTACAAATTCTGAAATTCTATGTAGGAAACAAATCAGGTGCTTTCATAGAGAATACCGAGGGAGCGAAGGGAGGTATAGAGTTGTTTTGATTCTTGGTGAAGACTCTCAAAGGAAGAGTAATTGAGGTGGAGACCTGGCAGATGAAGAGAGACAAGGTTTGCAAACAACACGTGAAGAGCATTCTAAATCGTCAGTGAGCCTGGGGGGAAGCCGGGGGCAGGGAAGCCACTTGCTGTGCATTCTGGGAAGGGGGCCGTAGGTGGATGTTAGGGACATGGCGGGGGAACGGGTCACCGAAGGCACATGGGCCATCATGAGAAGTCCTCAGTTTTAAAAAGTACTGGAATGGTATTGCTGGTTTGACAGCAGAGGAATTTTTAAGCCTGTTGTTTGTTTATTTGTTGTGTTTTATTTGGTTTCCTGTTTGGAGATAACTTGAATAGAAGTCGTAGGATTCAAGGGGAGACTGGTGAGTGGGCTGCTACAGAAGTGGAGGACGGGAGATAAAGGTTTGGACCAGCGGGCAAGGGAAAAATAGAGGAAACGGCATCCATTGAAGGTGTCCTGGGAAGGGGAATCCGCGGAACTTGATTTGGGAGTGTTGGGGCCGCTGAGAAAACCCCAGAGTGTAGTTACTAGGTTGATCAATGCAGAGGATGGGGGCCACATCCACATGGATGGGGGAAAATCAGGAAGGGATATGAGCCAATAGGAATGTTTCACCTTGCAAGCGTTTGCTTTTTGCTTTTCAAAATAACGTGTGTTTAAAATGCTAGCGTGTTTCAGGTGGCCACTGAGTTGGGGAAGTCTTTCAGGGAATGGAAGTGTTTAAACCGTTCCTTCTGCCAAGCAGCCACTGGTGCTTAGAGCAAACACAACGTTTTCATCTCTGCTAATTTTCTATTCACTAAAGTTAAAAAAAAAACAAAAATGGAACCAATATGGCACAAAAGTAAAGTTATGATAATTACCAACTTTAGTCTTGGCAATTCAAAACTGCCTGTTACAATTGTTGATTGTGATTCTAATGTGTAAGAATACATTTTTAAACACATTTAATTATAAAACAAATTGACCAAAGTGTTTGGAGAGCTCGAGTTGAATTGCGAATGAAGGTTCAGTGGTCAAGTACCTATGGTTTTTTATCACATATGAAAAATTCATGTAAGTTTCTTGTATGTTTATAATGCAATTTAAGTATTTGGAAAATTAAGTAAAACAATCAAACCTAATATGATCAAAACAAAACACAATAGCTGCTGACAACCCAAAGTCCTGTTTTTCTGCACTTAATGCCGAGCTGTGCTCATCCGGCCGGTGATGGCCACCTGGACTTCGTTCTTGTTAATACAACCCAATGCAGCCCTTGAAAATCTATATTTTCACCTCTAATGTGCATGTGTGTTGGTACTATCAACGATTTCCCTTCTTATGATCAGTTTACCAAGACATGATGTCTGCTTCTTGCAACAAAAATCCTACTTAATGCTTTCATCCTTCTTCACGTTCTGGCACTCATGGAAGATAACACAGTATGTTCATCATTCTGGGATATACAAATGCAGCTGGTCACACTTGTCTCTGACCTCACAGTGCCTTATGTAGGCATCCCATGGGCTCAGTTATTCCCAATTTCACTCTCCTATAATCCATGGCATCACAGTATGGATATGGCAGAAGTTCTGCCCTGACTGATAGATTGTTTCCTTCACTACTTCAATATCAAATCCTTTATTAAATCATTTAAATATTAATGAATACAACATGAAACTAATACCCCAAGTAAGACCATTGCCAAATACTGGAATAAGGATTCTGGGAAATAGCACCACATGCCTGACATAGTAGCTCTCTCAGTGAACACACGAGTTCTGTCCAGAAGGTATCCAGCCATGTAATAGGAAGAATAGAGACATTTATTGAAGAAGATACAAGAAACATTGTACATAGGACAGTAACTCCTCAGTTCCATTCAAAGTAGGCGCCTTGGGACCTCACAATTCTCCCAATTGCCATCAGCTGCCTTGTCGTATTTTCCTGAATCTCATCAATGGTCTGAAATCTCTTCTCTTTCAAAAGTGATTTTAGTTTTGGGAAAAGCCAGAAGTCACAGAGTACCAAATGTGGGCTAGAGGCCTGAGTCACCATGGTGATTTATGTTTTGCAAAAAAAAACTCTGCATGAGATGTAATGCATGAGTGGGTACATTGTCGTGATGAAGCTGCCAGTCACCAGTTACCATAGCTGTGGCCTTCTGAATCATCAGAATAGTTTCTGTGGAGAAATGTTCAAGCTTAATGCAAAATCTAATGCAGATTTTTTGCTCTACTTGCTCAGTCAATTTTGAATGCAATGACTACACAGTACACATGCTCACACAATGGTGTCTACCACCCCCCCCCCCCACTGACTAGTACAGTGAGGTCATCATTGTTCACACATGCACATTCCAGTCCACTCTCCAGGGCTGCCAGGTTGCATCAATGTAGTTCAAACTGTTCTCGTTATATTAACAATGGCTGGACTTTTTCTAGACAGACCTCATATTTTTGTCAATGTCTTCTTTGTTTTGCTTGGATTCAAACAAACTTGGACCATTATGTATAATGAATTTACACAAAATGTGCAAAGTAAATTTAAAATTTAGGGTGACAAATACGATGGCGTACTTTGTTAAGAACGCAGGGAAAGTAAGGCTGGTCCATTATCATTTGTGTCCTCACACTGATTTTCTCATGGCCTGGCTTTTAAAATGATTTTCTTCAACCAGTGTTTAGGATACCTTCGCTTTTTATCTTGTGTTCTATTTTTAAAAACTACGTTATCATTCACAGAATTGCTCCTGTGAAACTTTGTAGATATTTTAGATGAAAAGTGAGCTTTTCTGTTGATTATTACTCGGCAAATGCTTTGCTTCACATTTCATGAATCAGTAATTGTTAGGGCGCTGATGAGCTTATAATGAAAATATTTGGTCTTCACCAGGTATTTACCAAGAGCCTACTTGATTTCAAAGCGGGACAGGGTTTCTTTGGGGTTCAGGCTCTGACATTGACTCCAGGTGTAGTGAATGAGGATATCTAGTTCATGCTGTTGTGACAATTCCATAAACTGTATGTGCTGGGGGGCTTATTTAACACAGTGTCTGGCTGTTCACAACCCTTCAACAAAGCACACACACATTTGAGTGACTATGTGCTTTTCCGGTTGTCACAAAGATTAAAAACCATCACCCTTTTGTTGACAAGGTCAAAATAGATTGAAGGAGAGGAAAGAGTCTTGCCCAAAAGCTCATCAAATTCTAACTGGAGGGATTTTCGTGGAATTGGGAGGTGGAATCTCCCAGAGGCTGTGAGTGGCTGGATGGTGTGAGATGAAGACGCGGGACCCAAAGCAAGAGGTCCCAGAGGCTGTCCAGGGGATCTGGGTGGGCTGTGCTGCCTTTCAGAAGCACCAGCTTTAACAGAGTTATAGGAAACCGTGAAATGTAGATTAGGTTTTCATGGCAGATTCTATTCCTTGCTACTTTTCTTCCGAAGACCCAAAGTGACCATTAGCAGCTATCTATGCAAATCTGTCAGATACTTGCCTTTATTAAAGCTCAGGTCCTACAAACTATAACATCTTTTGGATGCTTTTTTGTTTTGTTCATCTTTACATATTAACCTGCTTATAGTAATTATTGTAGCAATATTAACAGGTGATATGAAGCTTGTGATAATGATCTATGTTCGGAGGATTAGAAAAATCTATGATTTTATGTGGGGTAAGAAGAAGAAAGAAGAAAGAGAGATGTTTATTGACTATCTTATAAACATGAAACAGTTTTCTACTTGCTGAGTAAAAAAATGCAATCATGAAAACTTTATATTTAAAAAATCATAATATTGCAGGAAAGCAGAATTTTACCTAGAGTTACTGTTTAGCAAAAGCTGGTGTTTGTAGATATGGTAATATAGTTAAGGGCATATTAGTCGAGAGTAATTTTATTTTCATAAATATTTTTCTTATTGTTTCCAGATGATATAACTAAATTTTCTTCTTTGAAATTATTTCCTGTATGACTAGGTAACTGGTAAGACTTACAGTTTAGGTTCTAGTTAGAAATTAGCAAGGAGGCATTTATTTAAATCATGTCTACTCCTTCCATGAGTTCTCACTCCGTGTTCCCTCTCTGTCTCAGTCCATCTCGGTTTCTCTGCTCCTGGCTTTCCCTCTCAATGTAAATGTTGAGCCAGAGTTCAGATATAACAACTTCAGTGCAAGGAAATACAGCTCCTTTAACAAAAGATGTCAAGAGCACATGCATAATTCCATTTCTCTCTAATACTTAGCCTTTCTTGTGACAATTTTCCACTTACAAAGGCATATGAATTACTTTGAAATACTAAGGTAGCAATTAATGTGTCCTAATAACACCTTAAATATTGCTGCAGAATAGTCCACCAAATAATAATCATAAGAGGCAATATGAGTGTTTGGTTCACTCCATTGCACGCATTATTCTGAGAACATGTTTTTTGCTTTTTTTTCGGTTGGAGGTTTTTTTATTTTATTTTTTTGAGAATCCAATCTGCTGTGGCAAGGTTAAGAAAGGGATTTATTACAGGTATAAATGGATTGCAGAATCATTGGGAGGACTAAAAACACAGACATTAGGTTTTGCTTTGGGGAAGTCTCTGAACTCAGCCCAGAGGGGTGTCTCCATAGGACCTGCTACCTCATCCACTCTCGGAAGCCTGCTGTTGGGCTTAGAAGCTGTGTTTTTGGTTGCCCACTCTACCACGGTGCTGCCTCTAACAAAATCTGTACCTGCAAAATGTCTAATCTGCAACCTAATTCTTTTTCCACATTGCTCAGGTTCAAATTCAAGCCCCACTAGATTCGGTCTTGCAATGCAAGAAGTCTCACGGGGGTGCCACTAGAACTGACAAGTGAACAACTCCTCGGTTTATGCTACATGTTCCTAAGATCATGTAATTGCCAGAGCCACCCTAAGAGAGAGGTGCTAGTGGTATCCCCATTTTACAGACGAGGACAGTGAGGCCAGGCAGGTTCACATTCTTGTCCGGGGACTCAGAACTAAAAGGAAGCAGCGGAAGAATATGAACGCACATCTGCAGGCTCCTGAATCTTGTGTCTGATCACGTCACTTCGCTGCCGCTCTGAGAGTTCACGGGGGCTTGTGCCCTGTGGACAATGACTGCAGTAGCTAATGGAGTTTTTACGTTTTGAAAGCCACTCCTAGGTTGTTTATTTTCCATGCCTGTTGGCTATGGCCGCAGACAGCATATGGTAATGGACAGAAAAACGACAGGGCATCTGGAAACCTGGATTTCAGTGCTGTATCTTTTCTGCCTCTGACCTGTGGTAGGTTAAATAGAATATCTCAGCCTTACTTTCTTATTTAGGCAGTTGGGATAGACCAACATATTCCGAAGTGTTTTCTGTGCAATGCTATGTCTAAAGGCGCTCCTCAGAAATGGCTTCTGTGATCACATAGGGTTACAGAAGCTACACAATCTACTGTGTTCCTAGAGACTCATCGCGCACGTGGTGTTTTAAAAACTCTGAGAGTACAGCCAAAAAAAATCAGTAGATAGCATGCATTTTGGATGAAATGAAAGAGGGGGATGCAGCAGAGCCCCAGGAATAAAACAAACCTGGGCAGTAGAGTCAGAACGCGGTTCTGTCTTCTCTGATCTGATTCCTCCTGCATTGCCCGGCCTGGCATGCGCTTCTCTGGCCCTCCACATAGTCGCCGCATGGTCCTAAGACCTCCAGTCTCCATGTTCTTGTTCAGTCGTCTGGAGAGGCCCTCCATAAAATGCTGTCTGGCTCCAATTTGCCCAACTTGAGTCAAGGACCCATCACTGGGCATCTTGCCTGTTTCCAGCTAAATATGTTCATCTTATAAAAACAGAATGGCTCCCACTGTAACAAGTAAATGGAGCGAGGCGATTTTTAGCAAGGCAATTCCCAGAAGTGGGGGAGTGAATTAGGCACAGAAAACAATAGTTTTTAAGTATTTGGTGAATACAAGATTTTATTTTAGTCATTGGAAGAATCTGTTAAGCTAATTCTGATCCAAGTGCATGTTTGGGCCCAAGGATTTGTATATTTATGATGGAGTTTGAATATGTAGTCTTGGGGACATTGACTGTGAACAAGAGAAGTCACGACTGGTGTGCCTACAAGCTTTGTATAGCATCTCTGATCCAAAACCACACCGGGCATAGTAGAATATTTGAGAAGCGCTCACCCCCGAAGATAATTAATTTTCTCCTCATGTCCCTGTTTAAGTCTTTGGAACTATCACTCTAAAATTCTAACTCAGTTTCTCCAGGCCACAGCAAAAGCTGATGGGTGCTTTATGAGTCCGTGGAAGACCAGTTAGGGCCCCAGCTCCACTCTATTTTACTGTCAACGTAGCAGCAGCTTGGCAATCACCGAGGAAAATGAGATTTAACTCAGCTCCTTCTTAGGGGCGGGAGTTTAAAATGCTAGGCTGATGCTGGTGCGAAGTGAAGTTTGTATCAGGAGAGAGTTTTCTCTGCAGCTCAACTTGATGACATTAATTATATTAAGTGCATTTAATTAATTTCAGATAATAGCTAAATTTGTCACTTTACCAAAATAGCTGACAGTGTCACATTACACACATATTGTGCTTCTGGGAAAGACAGGGAAGGCTGTTCTAGAGATTTATCTGGGCTATCCTAAGGTACGGAGAGGGCTTTTCTACAGAGAGTGTATGGAACTAAACTCGACTTCTCAAACATGTCACAGCAAAGTACACACGTTTGTAAATCAGAACATCAATATCTCATGCCCTCACTTTTCAAATGATACCCAGTGGTAAATTAAACCAAATGGAAGGTAATGTGTTAAGGATATCGTATATTGTCATTTAGACCAATTTTCAATGCCTCTTTGAAAGGCTTTAGACTTAATTCAGTACTTTCAAGCTGTCTTTCAGCAATTTTTATAATACATATATGTCATTCTGCAGTTTTTTTATCCATATGTGTCATTTGCACTTAGGGAATCCCTATAAACACCGTTTAAGAACTGAATGTAAGTAATCATTCATATTTCTGGAAGGAACTGATGTAAACACTGCAGCCTTATATAACTCATGAGGAACATTTTACTGGATAAATGCACATAACCCTTAGGGAACGGAGACTATGTCCATTATTACCCAAAACGGTCATGCTCAATAGAGACCAGGGATGGCATCCTTGCTGGCTTTGTACTTCATATATGGAACATGAGTGAAAAATGGTTCATAGTCATGAAACTGAATTGTGGGGAAAAGAGAGGTTTAATGCTCGGTTATTGCCACTTGTGACTCGTTAAGAGATACCAAGATGTCTAAGCATGTTTCTAGGAACATCCTCCTCCAAGCCCCAAATGTATTACTGTCCTCAGTTACGTTGGCTGACCCTGCAGATGAAGAATGTAAAAGAATTTACTGATAATCACACAGTAACTAAATACCATTTTGTCTCAATGCATGTCCAATGTTTTTTCCCCCATCTTTTTTTAAGTCAATAAAGGTGATGCGGTATCCATAAACAGCCTATGCTGTTGGTTTGCCATTTTTAAAGTACGGTAAAGAGTGGTGTTTCCCCACAAGATTCTAAGTTCCCGGAGAGATAGCACTGTGGCCTTCTCATTTCAGAATATCCCCGTTAATACCTAGCATGATCTTGAAAAAAAGTAGGAGAAAGTAGATACAGATGACTGGCACACTTTATTCATTTACTTCCAGATACCTGTCTAGCACTCCCCGTGTGCCCGAGTTCTGCTGCAGGCACTAGGGATGCGGCAGAGAATAAAGCTTCTCTTGCAGAGCTTATGATGGATCCGTTCATTCATTCACTCAAAGATACTAGTGAACACTCGCTAGTTACTGGAAACGTGCTAGCACTAGGGACATGAGTGAAATTTAGTCCATCTCCTATGTGAAGAAGATTTTAGTTTCATTAGAAAAAATAAACAAATAGACCATTATACTTCATGGTAGGCTGGAGATAGACAAGGGGTTTAGAAAACACATGTGATAAGCCCCTGATTCATGGTTAGGCAGAGAGGGCAATAAAAAAAAATCTTCCTGGAGAGTACGATGCATCAGCTGATGTACCAGAAAGTACCAGTTTGCTTGGCAGATGGGGGCATTGAAGAGAGGGGAGGGAGGGGCCTGGAGTGGAGAATAAGTCCAAGACGATCCAATGGTATGTGGAGAGAGTACTGAGACACAGCATGACCCATTCCTCGGTGTGAGAGACGTCCAATGTGGCTGGAGGAGAGAAAGATAAAAGCTAGTGGAAAGGAGTGAAGCTGCAGAGGGGAAGGCGGAAGGTGGATCACAAAGGGCTTTGTCCACCTGTGAAACCAGGTGGGCACTTTCTAGAGGCCAGTGAGTGGTGCGCGGGCCTCTGTGATGAGTGCAGAGGAAACTTTAGTAGACCTTAGCCTGAAACTTAACTGAAAGTGTAAGTTTTATCAAATTTTACAAGTACATTTCGAACAATCCTCATGTTTCTGGCATTTTGCTAGACCTGTGGGGAACATACAAATAATGCATTATCAATCTTGTCCTCCGAAATCAGCAATCCCTTAGAGGCAGGAACTAAGTACACAAATAAGCACATAAAGGATGGGATGCAGCCAGAAAGACAAGTTCTAGGGGACAAGAAGAATTATATTACTTTGAAAAAGGAGGAAACTTCAGAGTTGAATTTGAGTCAGAACTTGAAGGATGGGTTTTATTTCAGCAAAGAGGATTAGAGTAGAGCAACTGTCGTGAGCAACGGCAGTAGCGAAGAGAGCTGCGCAGTCAGGCTAATGACTCAGCCAGAAGTGGAGTTTCAGCTTGAGGGCTGTTCATACCGTGTGTTCATGTTGCTTAGCCTTGGGGACTTTGTTTTTGGCCACTCTTTGGTCAGGCAGGCTCTGGACTCAGACCTTCTTCCTGCTGTCATTGTCTTAAATTTAAATATTTGCTCTAGAGAGAGGCTCTGCCTAGTTACCTATCTCAGATAGAAACATCTCTCCTCATTCATCCTCTATCCCATCATCTGTTTTATTTGTTTATTTTGGTTGCTTTTTTAAAAATCAACCTCCCTTTTTATAATGTAAGTGGAATGACAGTAGGAACCTCGTTCATACTTGGATACTATAACCTCAGCACATGTAATAAACCCTCGATACCTATCTTCTGAATGAAGAAGATGAATGAGTTGATAAGATCAGAAAACAGCTTGATGCAGTACACAGAAAGCTTGCAGGTCAGGCAGAGGTGATTGCTAAAGCCACGTGCACGGAGTGCTTTGCTGGGGGGATCGCTTGACTGGAGTTCTGTTTCTGGATATTTGGGGGGCCATGAAGAGGTTGGATTCAAGGCTGGAAAGATCAGAGGGAAAGAAAGCATGCAGGAGCTGCCACAGGAGCTGTGGTGAAGGAGCACAGGTTCCCAGGGAGCGCAGTGGCAGGAGGATTAGGAAGAAGTGACACGGGACAGCTACAGTGCAAGCACTGGTACCTGATTCAACCTGCGGAGCCAGGAAGAGAGAGAGAGGACTCTCAGCTTCTGCAGTGAATGAATAGGTCCAAGGCTATTTTGAATTTACAGCACTGGCAAAACACTTGGAAGATAATATCCATTTGGAAAGTCAGCTGTTGAGGCCAGGCGAGCAATAGGGCCACAGACCCACATCCGACAGCTGATTTATGGAGGTGCATCTGGGCTCTCCACCCAGAGCCACCCCCTCCAAGGGTGAGGTCTCCCAGGAGTGGCCAAGGATTCAGCAAAACTTACGAGTTGACTGCACTCCTTACTATCTTCCTTATATCATCCTTTTCAGCTGGCAGAAGCATTTAAGCTACTTAAGCCCAAGATGCATAAGCGGATATCACGCTTTGTAATTCCCTTCCCCAGCAGGTCAATTTTCCCTGATGTTCAGTCACGCTCAGCCCGGCCCATCACCGGGCAGTTTCCCTCGCATCTGTCCCTGGCACGGAGGCCTTTTGGTTTTCCGTTGTGCTTACCTGGGACTTTAGTATGACTTCTTGCTGGAGACAGCCTGCCCTCACTATTCAGCTTCCTCCCTGTCTTGCACACCTTTCTAACCAAGTCCACGTCCTTTTTCCAGAAATGCTTTGTTTATCTATATCTCTGTTCAAGCCAGATACTGAATTTATTTAAGAAACAAAAGAGAAGTCTTGTGCACTTTTGAAGAAAAAGCCTGGTGGGGGGAGCTGGTGTATGCCTAATGGTGTTGGTGGTCTGCTGTACCAGGCATTGGAGTGATTGGGTGGGATTATTATTTTTTTTTAGATTTTATTTATTTATTTTTAGAGAGGGAAGGGAGGGAGAAAGAGAGAGAGAGAGAAACATCAATGTGCAGTTGCTGGGGGCCGTGGCCTGCAACCCAGGTATGTGGCCTGACTGGGAATCGAACCTGCGACACTTTGGTTTGCAGCCAGCGCTCAATGCACTGAGCTACAGCCAGCCAGGGCTGGGTGGGATTATCCTAATACAGCAGGTAGGATACCGTTTCATTGCTGTTGAAGAGGAGTCAAAATAATGTCTGCCTATTTTTAATGAGAGTTAATAACTGAATCCTTTGGGATGGATGACATTTCTGGGAGGCTCAGGTGACAAACGAGCAAGATCGTGAAGAGACGTGGGCGAGTTCATAAATTAGGGGATGGGACAGAGAGGGAGCAGCATGGCGGCAGGAGTGGGGCCTGAACAGAGTGGCGTCAGTGAATAATGGTGATGATGAAAGCTAATATTCATTATCCCTTACCACGGAGCTGGCGTAAATCTAATGACTTTATAGATACTAACCTATTTAAGACTGGCAAGCACCCCGTCATTTTAATGTCCCTCGGAAAGTAGGAGGATTCGAGAGAGAGTGGTGAAGTAATTTGTAGAAAGTCGCGCAGCTTGGATGCGAGTATTAGTCAGTCGTCTAAAGCAGAGGTGAAAAATGAAAAAAAGTGTTTCCAGAAGGAATGTCAGACAGCTGTTTCAAATGCTGCAGATAATTAATGAAAATGATAGCAGGAGAAAAGGCCACTAGTTTTGAGAACTGAGATACCATTATTAATCCAAGCAGGAGCAATATTTTATATCCTAGAAAATAAAATTGTTTTCTTGTATGGAAGGGATTTTTTTAAAAGTTGAAGACAAAGTAATAAAATTCAAGCATTTATTCAACTCTCAATTGATTTTTTATTTCAAATTTTCATTCATACATGCAATATTCAAAAATACACACTAATAAAACTACAGTTCATGAAAATCTTTTAAAGCACTTTGCTCTGAGAAAGAGAGAGAATGATTACATGAACTACCTAATTTAACCTGAATACTAACAGGCCGGTGTCCTGTGTAGAACAAATTTAAAAAGAATAAAAAAGATTTCTTTAAAAATGTAAGTTAACACTGTGGAGACAGTCCACCATTTATCTTCATTTCTGAGGTCAGGAGCTAAATTCAATTGTAATTCAAGGTTTGGCAACACAAAGACCTTTAAGGAGAGCTGTTCTGGTCTCCGACATGTCCTTGCATGTCCCTTAGTCTAAATGTTAGTGCTTTAAGCAGTAAGACCTTGTCTTCTTCTGTAAGACTTTTGTTAAAATTCAGAAATACATATATTGGTTTATTTTGGACATGGGTAACTTCGAAAGTATATCTGTGTTTCACTTTATATTTTTATAGCACATGGAGTAAGCTTAAATGTCATTAGACATATATTTACATAAAATTCAACCTTATTTCTTTGGGGAAATGGGGGAGATTCATTGGGTCTTGAATTTGCAAAAGGTGCCAGTTCCCCAAGACAACAGCAATGGCGGCCAGATCCGGTTTTCTGTTCTGGATCTCCCGGCAGGCTCCTGCTGCAGTACCCAGAGTCAACAGGCTGCCTTGAAACACTTTCTTGCTGAAATGCTTATTTCCACACTTAGTCACATGTGTCAAACTCTACCATGAATTATGGAATATAGGAACTTCAAGGCATATCCTCACCTGTAACTTTATATTTTGAAGATTTAGCAATATATAAATAAACAGAATGAGAAAAGTGTTTTATTTGCAAATGAGAGTTACTGAAAATATGGCTATGTGCTTAGAATATTTCCAAGAAAGTTTACTTTTTAGTGGCAATGAATAAGTGATTCTTTAACTTGTATGAAATCCCAAAGAGCTAATGTGAATATCCATAAAACTACCCAAGACTCAGTGGAATCAGGGGTAGAAGAATGAGTGACAATCGTTTATTTCTTTGTTATTGATGGGGCGGTCAGAAGAGAGACAATACAACTGGTTTTAAATATATATGGGCTTATATAATGTTCTACTCCATTGTACTAATAGATAGAAAACTGAACTTTACATTCTATTCAGTTGTGGCTCAATGCCAAACTCTTGCAGATAAAAATAGCCCCCACCCTGATTCATGACTTTGCTTTCTGTGGTTTTAGTAACCAATGGTCAACCATGGTCCAGAAATATCTAATGAAAAGTTCAAGTCATAGATAATTCTTGTGTTGTAGTTCATAGGCCATGGTGAGGAGCACGATGAACTCTTCTGCCCCCTGCCCCCTGCCCCGTCCCACCCAGAGACGCCCTTGTCCATTGTCTGCGCTCCTCAGTGGCTCCCTGCCTGGCAGTCACTTTGTAGCCATCTGGGGGGTGAGATCTACTATCATGGTTAGTGCTTGTACTCAAGCAACCCCTATTTTACTTAATGATGGCCCCAGAGCACAAGAGCAGTGAGACTGGTGACTGGCGTGTGTGAAGAGAAGCCACAAACTTTATCATAGGGTAAGCACGTATAGGAAAAAATATATGTAGAGAGAGTTTGGTCCTACCCACGGACTCAGGCATCCACTGGGGGTCTTTGAATGTGCCCTCCCCACATAAGGGGGACATACTGCAATCAGTTCTTTCAATACTTGGGAAGTATGGATAATTGAAATTATCATTTAAATAATTATTGTAAAATATTCATGTTCAGTTTCTATGAACAACTGTAGGTCACTTAGCTCACTGTGACATACATGACAGCCTCAAAATGAGAAGTGTTTCTTTACTGTAAGTTATTTTCATCATTAAATAAAGGAAAACACATTCATGGCAATGGTATTATAATGGATTCTCACCTGAGTGTAGCTGTTAAGAATTATTGCCCTATTTATTTTTTAGGCATTTAACTCTTTGTACTGTTTCTTCCTCCTTGCTTTCTCCATTCTGTATATTTTCTTGTGTTAATGTAGTCTGCTGCTTATCCACTAAAACTAAACAGCTCCCTGTTTATGCCAATTACCCACGGATTCACAAACAGAATATTTATTATTCAGTAAGTTTATGTTGAGAAGTCATTGTATCATTAACATGCATCAAGGTCTGTACTTGATTTAGGTTCTCTAAGTGTTTTGACTTCAAAACTTCAGGTCATGTCAGAAGGTCATATCACAGCATTGTGATGTTAAAATTGTCTCACTTGAGCTAAAATCTCCCCAGTATCTCCTGTAAATACCAAAAGCTTATCTTCAACAGCCAATCTGGCCATCGTGATTTCAGCTCTCACCCAGTAAGTCAACAGACTGCTCTTTTGTATTTTAGGCATAATGTCAGTGCACAGAAAAACTGCATTTTTCTAGAGTTTTGCAGGCTAAACAAACAAATTCTTTTTAGGGCCATGGCACATTTGCCAACTGTTCACTCTGTGCTTTTGATGCCCTGGTTCTGCTTAACCTACTTTCCTCTCAAAAACTCGGCTCTGTGCTGTGGTGGTTCTAATTCCCCTTTCCAGGAACGCCATTGCCGTTTATGCCTGTGTGGCTTAGCTAAAATTAAGTCCGAAAGACGCATCCCATCAGTGTCCTTCTCGGAGTCCTCTGATCCTTGTCGCAGACATGGGAAGAGACAGGTAGTCAAGCCAAAGAAAATTGTCATTTGGATCCGTGCTCGAGCTGTGGTCTAAAACATTTCTCTGTTTAGCCCTGGCTGGCATAGCTCAGTGGATTGAGTGTGGGCTGGGAACCAAAGTGTCCCAGGTTCGATTCCCAGCCAGGGTACCTTCCTGGGTTGCAGGCCATAACCCCCAGCAACCGCACATTGATGTTTCTCTCTCTCTCTCTCTCTCTCCCTCCCTTCCTTCCCTAAAAAAAAATAAATAAATAAAATCTTATAAATAAATAAATAAATATATTAAAAAATAAAACATTTCTCTGTTTAGAGGTGCTTGTGGTCCTGTTCAGCATACACAGATGACGTTATCATGGGCTCAGAATATACCTCACGTTTGACACTTTGAAAGTACTTATCAGCCCTTAATCAACTTCGTCTTATATCCATGTTCTAGTCAAGGAAGCCCCACACAATCCCTTTTGGGAGGAAGGCTTCATTTTCCAAGTAGGAGGGTAGGATGATTTTGGAAAAGTAGACCAGAGGAGCTACTATTTTGTAAAATTCTACCTGGAACTCGGTATTTTAAGATTTGTCTCTGTATGAACACACCTTTATTGATGGTTGGACATCATTAGGACAGCACCATGATTTGGAGAAGAAAAGTCCAAGTCGCTAGAGAGATGAAGTTAGGGTGCACGGGGGCGCATAGTATGCAATGATAGTAGCAGTAGCAGATCTCTCCACTAGATGGCGGTCATGGTTTAATAGTCAGTTTTAATTAGCGTGTTCAAAATGTACCATGTTGACACTACCAAACACAGATACATGAATGTTACATATATAACTGTGATTCAATTTTCAACAGTGTTTCATAATCTAGTGTTTTTCCAACAGACGTATACCTTTCTTTACCTCTGCGATGTCGAAACACTAAGTTACAATATTTAGGGACTATCTCATGCAGGCCATCTCCCGTGTATATATGTATACTCCCGCAACTTCTTCCTGGCTCCACACTGTGTTTGGCACGAACCACCCGCCCGCCTGTCCAGAGCAATTAAATGAATAGAAAATAGATCGCCAATTCTAATCTTGAACGTGAGAAGAGAAACAAGATCACCTAGCGATCAGAATGTGAATCAAAGCAAACCTAGGCAGGAGCCAGGTCCTGTGAATGGCGGCTGGTGGTTTGAGGGGATTAATCGTTGATAAGCTTACTCCTGAGCTCTGATTCCTAGCACTGGTGATTAGTGAATAGGACGTGGAAAACAATACAGATGGTTGTGGGGGCTCTGTCCTCAGATCCCGGGTTTTGAATCTTGGTTTATTCCAAGTGATTCTTACACTACCTCAGTGCAACTGGACTGACTCGGGTGCAGAGGTAACCTGTGCCTGCCAGTTGATGGAAATCCTCAGCTGGGTGGCTGACTGAAGAACTGAATCAAGAGCTGTAATTGGTTAGAATCCTCAATAAAAGGATCTAAATTATGGAACTAAATTATGTTCTATTGTGATAAATTAAGATGAATATCATACAGTTTTATTTCTGAAGATGCCAAAATTTGGATATTTTTATATGTGATATTTCATGAACTGTTACAATTTTTTTTAAAAAAATAATGTATTGGTTTATATTAAATGAGAATTTTCTTAGAGCTTAAAATTCTCATTTTTTATGTAGAAAAATGATGTTTTAAGAAATTTTATGGAAGCTAGAGAATAATGTTCTAAAGAGCAACATTTTGCAAGTTGTTGATAGTTAATGTGGATATTGATCATCTACATCAAATTCACTTAAAGTATCAATCTTTGAGTACTTTGGTACTTTAATAAGTACCAAAAGGATTGGTTTTAATAAGTGTATCAAAGGTTATATGTATATAAAGTGCAACCTACACAGCAGCTTAAAACCGTGAAAATGCATTATTTTAAATTTGGAAAGTTCTTCAAGAAATGAACAATTTCATTCATCTGAACTGTTCTGTACTCATTACCTGGCAAAGTGTATGCCTAATTTATCTACGAGAGAATAGGATATTTTCTCTAACAAAATCTCAATTTTAAGAATTGCTCAAACTTTAATGACCAAATCTCTTATCCTATCCTTAATGATGTTATTCAGAGAACCTTTCAGACTGAACAAAACATACATCTGTTATGCTGAAATGTAAGGCCACTTCTAAACCTTTCATTCTAAAACCGAGAACTGCAGATGGTTCTCCTTTTACTTCAGTGTACTGACTGAGTGCAGGGCTTCTGGCAGAATTGTATCCCTATCAGAGCTGAATAGCACTATCCTTTCTATTCCAGTTATTTATCATGTTTAATTCTTCTGTGAGCCTTCTTATATTAGTATTTTTAATATATGGTCATATACATATTAATGAGGTTCTGATCAAAGCAAAGGGCAATAAATTGAGTCTATCATTTGTTTTTAATTAAGCAAGCTACATATAAATTGCTTTTTATATAAATGCCTTAAACTAAATTCTTCCCCCATAAACAGCCCTTTTTCCCATCAAGTCCAGAGTCATGGAAAGAAGATCATCATTCATCAAAAAAGTGCCTTAGTTTCCTTCTTTCCAATTCTCAGATATTTGGTTGCAATGCTTCTTCATGCTACTTATATTTTCTTAGTGTGTTTAAAGCAAACTGTTCATCTGTCTTCCCGTTCTCACTATCACCACCTTAATCAAGTCCTTCAACATCCCTTTTTGAATTTTTATGAGGATTTGCAAATTTTATGCTTAATCTTGGCCTGATCAACTCCATTTTCTACACAGATGCGAGAGCGTATGTTCCAAAATGGAAATATGATCATAGTATATGCCAGTTCTACAATAAAACCCCACTTATTTCTGATGTAAGCCCCACGTTCGTCAGTACAGAGGACAAGGTGGTTCGATCACCTTGGAGCCGAATGCATCCACGCCTCACGCCCCTTTCAAGAGAGGCATGTCTGCGGTGCTCCCACAACTCTGCACCTCCCACCCTCTGCTCGACAGGTGGCCCTAGTCTTCATGGCTTGTTTCTCTGTCAGCACAGTAAGCTAAACACCACTGATGCTCACGCTATCTTAACAATGATCTCATTTTATATGAGTAACACTACATTCTTATCTAGTTAATACTTCTGTTTGAATATATTCAGTCTCTTAAATATAGACTTACTCTAAACAGAATACACTGAGACGATGGCTTAAAATAAGACAGAAGCATCTTCTGATCGTGTTGGAGAAAGTGGTACCACACCAGACCCCCCTTTCCACCACAAACAACTGCAAAGCGACACCATCTATGGGAGCAGGGTGACACCAACAGTAGGCTGGCAAGACTGTGACCCCAGAGAGGAAAATATCAAATAAGGGGAGCCCTGCTATCACTTCCGGTGTCTAGCGACACTTTTTAGACCGTGGTGCAGGCAGGGCAGCCCCTAGCAGAGGAGAGCCATCCCACTGAACTGAAAACACAGGGCTGCTGACTCCGCTGCAGTTTGTGGGAAAGCACTGGGACAAAGAAAATCCTAAGCAGCACAATTCCCAGGGTTCAAAGTGTGCCTCAGCCTTATTTCTGACAAGGCATTTGGAAAAAACCCAGTCAACACCCAATGCACTCATGTGCCTTAGTGATGTGTAAACCCAGAGAAAGGTGACTCTCAATGGATTATGTGATAATTTAAAAATTATCCTCAAATGACCAAACTGATCTTCCAGTTGCTTCCAGTTCCAACAGGGTTCAAAACTAGTTAAAGCATACAAAATGCAGACATTCCATGATGTAGCTTTTATGATATCCAGAATCCAGTTTTTTAAAAGTGACTGGACAGTCAAAGAAGTAGTGAAACAAGACAGGGAAATGATGAAAAAGGGGAAAAAAAGCAGTCACTAGGAACACATCGTGCAATTACAGAAATGATGGAGTTAGCAGCAAGGACTTTATAAAGTAGTTATCAGTAATGGACTCAAAAACTCCCCTTTGGCCCTGGCTGCAGTAGGTCAGGGGATTAAGCACAGCCTGTTAACCACAGGGCCACCAGTTCAATTCCCAGTCAGGGCACATAACTGGGTTGTGGGCCAGGTCCCTAGTAGGGGCCACGTGAGAGGTAACCACATACATTGATGTTTCTCTCTCTGTCTTTCTCCCTCCCTTCTCCTCTCTTTAAAACAAATAAATAAATAAAATCTTTAAAACAAACAAACAAACAAAAAAACCTTCCATCTTGCACTTTATATAGGGCAGAGAGATCTTGAATTAACCACTAACTGACTTCTGCCTCAGTACCATTTCTGGAGCCATCAGATCCACTCCTCTTCCCTCTGTCTCTGTGATGGCTCCTTCCTAGACAATTGGCAGGCAATGTAGCAGAGTTGGAGGTAAGGAGGTTCTGGGAAGAGAATAAAAGTGAAAAAGTAATCAAAGCATCGGGGGGTACTTCTTGTCTGTATTTCAATTTTTCTAACTCAAAATTTCGTTTTGAATATAAAAAATTAATTTCAAGCACTTGGTAACTTGGTATTATATTTATTATAAAGTGAACCGCACACTTATCAGAACTTTTATTTTGCTCAGGCTTCCAATTATGGAACTCCCAGGGATAGTTTAGGTCTAATCCAATGCTTTAGACATATTTTTTTTATCAAAATTGTCCCCAAAGTGTATATAACTGTAAAGTAAGAAACATAGGAGTAGATCTTCAGGGGGCGAAACAGAGTAGGTGAGAATCCTGGGAAGCAGAATACTCCTGCTCTTGGATGAGCCCCCAAATGGCCCTGAGGATAATGAAAGCACGAGTGTGTTCAAGTTAGAGAGCATCTTGTAGTAACCAAGGTTGCAAGGATGCCCACGTTTTGTTTCACTGAACAAAAAGCATCTGTTTAAAAAGGCCTGCTGAGTTTTTGGTATCGTTTTTGAAAAATGACCCAATTTCAAACTGAAAGGAACCATGAACGATTTCAGAAAAATATACATATATTTGAAAAACATGCCCTTGAGACGAGTACATAAAATAAATAGTTACACTCTCATTATCTTGATTGTGGTGGTGATTGGATGGATGTATAAATATGTTTGAACTTATCTAATTATACGTTTTATATGCATGGTTTATTTTACGTCAGTTATATCTCCATGGAGGTGTTAAAAAACACATCAGCACACTGGAGTGTCACTTTCATATAAAACTGTCCTGAGGTCTTGCCCTTTGAACTCTCACCCCGAGCAGTGTAGCTCAGTTGTTGGGAATCGTCCTGCAAAGGGTCACCAGGTTGATTCTCAGTCAGGGCACCTACCTGGGTTGCAGTTTTGGTCCCCAGCTAGGGTCGGGAGGTAGGTGAGGCAACCAATTGATGTTTCTCTCTCACACTGATGATTTTCTCCCTCCCTACAAATAAATATATAAAATCTTTAAAAAATAACTCTTGACTATCTAGATTCAAAACTATACATTATAATAAATAGCTTTGTAACTAGGTTGTAATGTATGAATGATAATTACTCATGGTGATTGTATATTGTTACACAATGTAATTGTCTCCTGGGTAAGTCAGGAATTTTAAAGAATTTATAATAAGTTCATACTCATTAAAATAATTTACAATCAGCTGAATAATAAAAGTCAGATTAGCAATGCACGAATTGACAACAGCAAAACAGTACCAGTATTTCATTTGTGAAAATAATTTAAATTATTAAAAGCCAAAGAAAACGATTATTAAAATTTCTCTATTGATGGGAATTAAACAGCAATAGATGGCATATTATGTCTGTTTCAACTTGAGAATATTCCTTGAGCTGGCCAATTAACATGGGACTACAGACAATTCTTGATTGTTTTCCTGTTTTGTGAAAGAAGGGTGAAGAACAGGGCATGATAGACCTTATTAGTTCTTAGGACACTATTAAACATACATAGAACGTGTCTATGAGTGCCAGAGATAAAGAGGATATGAAAAACCGTGGCCTCAGAAATGTAACTCTGCTTTACAGGTTACAGATCCAAGAACCGATAACTCTTGCCTTAAAATAATTTATGCAATTTATGTTTTATACAAATGTAGAAAAATCATTTCTGATAGATTATGTTCATGGGGATGATCCTTTCATAATTAAACCGAACTAAGTATTAGATTTAACTTAATGAAATTGCCATTTTATTATATCAAGAGCAATTGTATATTATTGCTCATTTCATAGAGCCCCTTGTGCTATTTGAAGGTAGAGTTTGGGCCACTGAGCATAATGGCACAATGTATCCCAACAGAAAACGATAATGGAACAGCAGATTTGAACATGCTGGAGACCGGATGGACCTACCGGACAAGGTCAGAGCATTTCACGCACAGCAGCAGATTTATACATTGTTTCCAGGGGCATGCAGAACTTTCTCCAGAATAGATCACGAAACTGAATGCTTGTGTCTCCCTAAATTCACCTGTTGAAACATGATTGCTAAGGGGGTGTGTTTAGAGGTGGGGTCTTTGGGAGGTGATGAAGGCCTGAGGGTGGAGCTCTCATATGTGGTATTAGTGCCCTTGTGAAAAAGACCCCAGAGAGAGCCTTCGGTCCCCCCTCCATGTGAGAACACAGCAAAAAGACAGCAGGGGGGCCTTTACCAGAACCTGCCAGCACCTTGACCTTAAACTTTCCGCCCTCTAGAACTGTAAGAAATAAATGTTTGTGTTTTAGGCCACTCTATGACATTTTCTGCCACAGCAGCCCAAACTGAGTAGGACGAGTTCTGGCAAAGATGTGGAGACCAGGAACCACTTGTATGCTCTTGGTAGGAATGGAATTGTTACAGTCACACGCAGTTCCTTAAGACATTAAAACCTGAGCTACCATATGATGCAGCAATTCTATGTCTAGGTACACACCCTAAGGAATTGAAATAAGAATCTCACAGTGTTAATCTTTACTTCTTCTGTGTTTATTGAGGCATTATTCACAATAGTCAAGACATGGTAACAGTCTAAAGTACATTGATGGACAAATGAATGAAGAAAATGTGCTATTGGTATAAAAGGGATATTATTTATTCTTTATAAAAGAGAGAAATCCTGAGATTTGTGAAAACGTGGCTGAACCTGGAGCATGTTATGCTAAGCGCAATAAGCCTTACACAGAAGGACGAATAGTACATGGTATCACTTGTATGAGAAACCTCAGAGTCAGACTCATAGAAACAGAGAGTGGAGTGGTGGTTAACTGAGCTCTCGGGGAGAGGAAGGCAGAGGTATCACTCAAAGGGAATTGAGTTTCAGCTTTGAAATAGGAGTTAAGTCCCAGAGGTCTGTTGTAGAGCATAGTTCCTATCGTTAACAACACTACATTCTATCCATGAAAGTTTACTCGGTGGGTAGCAGTTAGGTTAAGGGTTCTTATCAGAAAAGAAACACATGAAATAATAAGTAAAGAAAGCAAGAGAAAACATTTGGGAGGTGACGAATATGTTAATGGAACACATTAAATATATACAGCTATTTTGTGTATCAACCATATATTAAAGTGGTTTTAAAAATTACATTGTCCTGAATGGGAATAATGAATATTGTGAAACCTTTCATTTGTCTCCAATGAACATATAAATAAAATAGGCACCGTCCCCGACACCTTACAGGTGCTTTTAAAAGTATTATAAAGTGGTTCTGAAGTTGATTCGCAAAGGCAAACAGGCAAGAATAACTGGGAATTGATTTGAAAAGCATAAAGCAACGAGGAAGACATGGCAGCAGTTACCATGAAGATGTCATGCAAACACAGTGTGCGCTTACTCCAAATGAGATAAATTATTAGCAAAGCAGAGCAGAGCGCCCCGGCATAGTCATACTATGTAAACCTTACCCATGCTGAAATTCAGAAGCACTATAAATCAGTGGGGATACTCATCCATTATATTTGGGAAATGACTAATTAATTCAAACTTTTTCTAAGGAATCCTATCCTGTAAAATAGAATTATGATTATTTTTATTTAGAAAAGACTGTAGTAAGACATTAAAATGTAGAAAACTGGACTTCAACAACAATTAAAATAAAAAAATGTAATATTTGTCTAGTGATGGATTACTACTACTGCATTCCTAAACAACCATCAGAAATATAGAGACAGAAATATGATAAGTAGATATTTACCAGAATAGGTAAGGGAGTGATTACGCTATGAAAACAATTAAAAAGTAATTTTCATTAATAATCATGAAAAATAGTCACTAATACTTAGAGAACATAATTATCCTGGTAGCTAACTGTGCACTCCTACTTACACTTGTTAGAATTTCATAATTTATATCAGTAAACACATTAGTGCCAAATCCACTCTTACGAGTGGGCGTCCTAAAGTAAGGTGTTTTCTCTTGGAGGATGTTAATTAGAAATATGGACTACTTCTCCTTATCTCCGGTAGACATAAGGGAGCTACCATTTATTAGGCTTCTTTTAATCTCTAGGGTTTTTTAATATGACTTTTTGAAAAAGTTTCTCATTTGTTAAGGTTTAAGGTGTGACAATTTAAATAAATGAGTTTAAGTCGTCTTAGATGAACATCTCAATGCGAACTGAAGTCAACACTCCCAAAATTCTAGAGGATACAAATGCACTTGGCTCTTCCGCCCCCTTAGTGGGCAGCTGACTTGAAATGGCAGCTTTTGTTGTTACTTGAGATCATTAGTGTAGATGACTCAGCAGACACGGTCATCCTGCTCCCATAAGTACAGGTCACATGCAGTTTTCACCTGTCACTAATAACAGCCCCTTAGTACTTGGGTCAGCATGGAAAAGTATAAAAGATATCCTCTCTCTGCTTTCAAAATTGTCAAATACATACACACAAAAATACCCAATGCCAATGAATATATACATATATTCAAATATATACATATAGTTCTTCCTTTGCATTTTCTTCCTTCCCCTGCTTCCCCCAAAACATCGAGAGCACAAAGTCACAAACTTTACCCCAACGGCTGTAAAGAATGTCTCAGGAAACTGGAAAGAGAATTTCTTAGACTTAACCCTCCATTTATACTGAAGGAGTGTGGTTTCATCTGTTTCAGGAAGATTTTTATTTGTTTGAGATTTTAGATGATCATTTTGATGATTTCCTCCTTGGAAAGTTCATCAGTTTGATGGATGGAGAACAATAGTGATTTTGGTCTTGAAAGTGAAAGAGTAGATGTTTCCTGTTTAGTTTGGAACTGGCTCTGGCGGAGGGGTTCAGGGAGCACAGCCCTGGTCTGAACGCGGGAAACACATGCGTTAGCTTGTGCATTTGCCCTGAGCCTTTTTTCTCATTACCGTTATAAAATGAAGTAGAATAACTCAAGCACACAGCTTATGAGTTTGGATGGACTTGCTCCAGTAGCAAACGTCGTTCTCTTTATTTCCTTTGGTTTCATATGTTACATTAGCTCTAAAACTCCCATCAGCCTTGTTTTAATGTATTTTTCATAAATAATCGAATAAGCTCCGCTTATATACTCTAACAGCAAGGGATCTCGTATTAGGGACCTTTGGGAACCAGCAAAAGATGTCCTTACCCTCAGAATTAGGGAACTGTCTCAAAACTGACTCAGAATCTGGGCTCGCTCTGACTCAGACCCAACGGGGGCTGGATCTTAGGTGCTGAAGAAAATCAGGATTCAGTAACCTGAGCCACCATGTCACCTACAAGGAGAAGAATTTGGATCCTTGGCTTAGAAATCACATGTCAGTAATACTAGTGTGATACACAAGCTAAGAAGGTGGTAATTTTGTCATTTTTTCTTTGTCCCTACTCATACTAAAGTGTTAAAATGAGCTTTTATGTTTTATTCACTAAAAATAGTCTCATTTTCTTATTAAAAAAGCCATAGTCATAACAGATGAGAATATTTAATATTTGCGAGTGTAAGTCACTAGATTAATTAGCAGTGGAAATTCGCCTTACCATTACTTCAAACTCAACACACCTAAGTCCATCCCCGGTTGCATGAGAAGAAATGCATAATATAATGCAGGGTAGTCACATTAAATCCTTTCAAACAAGGTAGAGTGTTCATACATAGATCAACCACAATAAGCAAAATACCTAAGAACTAGTTTATAAGTGATTTTTATTACCACACTTTTTTTCCATTTTCCCTTAATTCATAAAATCTACCTTTTTCCTTTAGAGCATTTGTTGACTTGAGAGCGAACAATGTGCTAAAAGAATACAGGACTATCTGTTTACCCATAAGATGAAACAATCAAGTGATTTTTTTTTCTTCAAAGAAATGTGAGTCAGTGTTCAAGTGACTAAGAAAATAGAGGAGCAGATGCTGGAATAATAAACATCTTGCATTATATCATTTAGCGGAAGTCATATAAATACCATCATAAAATAAAGAACTTGATGAACTCTGTGAAATATGCCATCACCAAACAAATGCCTTTTTTATTGCTAGCAGGAAAGACACAGATGGCTCAGTCTGCTCATTTTGGTATTTATTAAAATAAATTTCCTGAAGATCAGGTAGGTGCCTCATTATTTGCAAGACGCATTCAACGTTGGAGTATACCGAGAACTCTTTCCGAAAGGCTATCCAGGAGCCGTATGACATGTCAGCGATTATGAAGACGTTTGATGGGAAAAAATATTTTTTCTCCAAGTAATCCTAATGATCAGTATGGTGAAAATATTTTGACATTTTCAAATGACACCAAGGTGAGAGGTAATGGAAAAAATGTAAAGACTAAGTCATCTTATAATTCCTTTTCTACTGCCAAAAAGGACAGGCATGTGTATCTTACAATTTTCACCTCCACGTTTTCCTTCCTAACTGAGTCACAGAATGAAAGAGAATTGCTTTCAGATTTTACAAGGAGACCAACATGTGGGGTGCAAGATGCTTCCCATTCCCTTTTGGCTTGTCATTGTTTCAGGACTTCTGTGGCTAATTGTTTTGATTAAAAATATGACAATCTCTCCTTTATTTCCTGCATGTTTTACCTGTCTCTTTCTCTCAATACTACTTGGTGATCATATCTTTGATTGTTAATAAGTTATGATAATACATCTAAACATTTTTAATCATTTTTATTTTAAGAACAAAAACGCAATAACATTTGAAAGTATATGCACACAAAAGATACATAAGCTGGATTGCCTCAAAGTTTTAATTTATAAAATTATTCAATTCTATTCTGGAAAGAATACAGCTACAGTTTATAAAATGCACTGTTGAATATAGGTAGTTGAGTAAATAAATCACCAATGTATCTTGACTTGAATTTTTAGATAATTGCCTCTCTTTCCTGTTTCCCTGAAGTGAATGTATATAGTCAAAAACAGATGCTGATTTCACTGCCATGGGATGTGGAATGCAGTTGTCACTAAGGAAAAAAAAAAAAGAATTTCCAGGGCATACTAGTGAACATTTGCAATACAAACAAATCTGTGTAATGAATTATCATTGCTTTTGTGGTTATTTTCTCAAGCCAAGAATTATATTTAGCCACTTATCTATTAATGCCTCAATCTGATGTGTTGTAAATTCAATTTCTGGTGGTTGATTTTAAGTCATTCTTAACCAACATTATGAATACACGCAGTTATTCTCTTCTGTACATGCATACACACACATATATGCAGAGAGAGAGTGTGCGTGCAATAGCACAATTTTGAAAAAAAATTATACTATGACACAAAGTGGTGCTTATAATTATTTTAAAAAATAAAGAACTTTATCCCTTGTCTCAAGGTTTTCACTTCTGAGATCAGTGCTTGTCCCTATTGCTAATACTACTAGATATATTTAATGAGTAACCCATGATATCTTTCCAATGGTGGAACACAGCTTTCGATGATGGAGTGTATATTTAAAAACATCTGTTCTGAGGTAGCAGTTATATTTTACTGAGCAGATTTTTAATCCATTGGTAATTCAGAAACTCCCTATATAGCCTCTAGGTTTAGCAATGCCTAGCTGTTAAAAAAATAATAATGTCACTTTGATATTTGCCTGCCCTGGTTTTTAATGTAATTGAAGCTCCAATTGTATAATCTATATACTATGGTAGTATTAAAAATATTTGTTTTATAAAATGTTAAGTGTCATTCACTAGAGTTGAAAACATGAAATTGTTAACACTTTCTTGCATACAGGTAACATGAAACCACATTAACAGATTCTCTCTATTTGAGATTTAGAAATTATGCTTTACTAAACAAATTAAAGTATTTTTACACTACTGTATTGTTGGTTTTGTTATAAACAAGAACTTTAAACTACCTAAGAATGAAGACGGAATCTAAAATCATTTTACTGTGAATTTATAATCCAGAGAGAAGTGTTAATAAGAAAATTAATCAACTATAAACTAACACCTGTTAAAGTATTTGTAATGAACAAATGATGGCCTCAGAAGTCAAGTTTCATTATGACACTAATATGAATTGAGTGAACTGAAAAAATTAAAAATGTTTTTGCTAGTTTCCCTCAAACTGTACTTTAAATAAGCCACACTATCACGAAAACCAGAGTGAATATTTCAAACAATCCTGCTTCTGATGAACTAAATATTGAGCCTGCTATTTACCTCCTAAGCCTTTCCCTGGAACACAGCTTCGAGGTGAGTTAGTTTTCATGCTAACCCGAAACTGGCAGGCCCCCTCACTGTTAAATCACAGTTGACAAGGAGGCAAAATCAGGTCTTCAGTTATAACACACTTGACTATATTTAAAGTCTGACTCACATCAATCAAAGAAGAGTTCATATATTTTGGATGCTAAAGTATTGTACTATAAGCCTGGCCAGTGTGGCTCAGTTGGTTGGACCTTGGCCTGCAAACCAAAAGATCAGGTTGATTCCCCACCAGGGCACGTGCCTGGTTGCAGGTTTGGTCCCCAGTACGGGTGCGTGCAGGAGGCAACCAGTCAATGTTTCTCTCTCATGGATGTTTCTCTCCCTCTCTTTCTCCCTTCCTTCCCCTCTCTCTGGGATTAATAAAAAGAAAGATTAAAAAAGGTATTATAATATGAGCCGTATTTAATATGAGTAAAAATGATGTTTGGCCTTGTAAGCAAAAAAAGTAATTAAGATAATATCTTTACAAATACAAATAGTTATCTATTTATCTTTATGGAGACAATCTGCATATCTGTTGCTTGGATTTGTTGTCCAGGGCATCCAGATTAGCTCCCAAACGCTCAGCCTCTACAAACTGAGTTCTGTCCAATGCACAGTTCATCTTCTGTGCAATTGGAACACAGAACAGTAGAGGAGGGGAGGCATCTGTTAAGGACAAACCTTCTAACAGCTGAGGGTGAGGAAGCAGGAAAAAATTCCTTCACCAGTCACAGCACAGTGTTTTTGCTGAGCTTTCTGTAAGCATTGGAAGCGTGGCTAGTTGCTGCGCTGCTGGCCACTGTACTTCCTGGTGGTGATATGCACGGGGGTGGGTGGGATCGGAAAGCAGGGATAAAGTCTCCTTAGGGACTCTTGAGGGCAGGAATAGAGTAAATATTAAGATGGTGATAGATCTGTCGCCCAGCCTGTCCCTAACATACTAACTTTGAGAAGAATCAGGACTGTATCTTACCGAACAGTTTTCATAAGGGCCACATGGAGAATCAGACAGACATAGAGGGTTGCACATTTGTCTCACTGTTCACAGACCATGGTGCCTTGGGCACTGGGTGCCATCTTTGGCTCGGACAGTAGGATAACATTTTTATGTGATGGATTAACATGCTATCTTTACTGAGAATGAGTAGCCACAAATAATTGGTTTACCCAACATAAAAGTAAGTGCCAAGAAAAATTGTGTTAATACAGCCTCACTGATACTCACTGGTGAAGATTAAGGACATTCAAGCTGCCCTTTTCTGATTGGAAGCTTCTAATGGAATGAGAAGCGAGCATAAAATATAGTCTTGTCTTGTCGGATTTTCCATTCATGATGTTTTGGGCTTCAGACATCCAACACTAAGGATCGTTCTTTCCAGATCTGTGCCTTCTTCTCTTTCTATCTTGATTTAAACATCAACTCCAGTTTCCAAGTTGTTCAGACAAAACACACACACACACACACACACACCCTGTAGTCATCCTTGACTCCATACTTCAAACTCTGTATCTAATCCATTCTTTTGGATGTACATTCTACACATATTGAGTCTGATAACTTCTCAATAGACCAAAGACATCCACTAAAATAAAGAGCAAGCCATATATAGACATATATATAATTTAAAATTTTATAGTAGTCCCATTAAAAAGGAAATATAAGTGATTTTTAGTAATATATTTAACTCAAAATATGTAGCCAAAATATCATTTTAACATTCAATCACTTTTTAAAAGTATTAATGACATACTTACTATGTTTTTTTTTCACATCAAATGTTTGAAGTCTGGTTTGTATTTTGCACTTAGAGTCCATCTTGAATCGGACTCACCCCACTTGGTGTGCTGAGCAGCCACGGGGAGCTAGGGGCTCGTCAACAGCACGGCTCCGAACAATAGTTTGCTCAGATCCTTGCCTGCTTTTTTGATGGTGTTTTTGCATGTTTGCATTTTTCCCCTTTAATTTCTTTTATTTATCAATAGCTCATCTATTATTGTATCTTTTTTCCATTACCGTTTAGCCCCACATACCCTCTTCCACCCCCGCCCACCCCATCCCCCTTGCAATCACCACACTGTTGTCAATGTCTGTGAGTTCTTTCTTTTTTGCTCAGTCCCCCTTATAATTCACGCACAACACAGCAGCCAGAATCCTAACAACGCATATAAAGCAGATTTTTATGAAATATGTACATACAAAATGATTCACATTCTACATACATGATGCTTATGTCTTTACATATGCATTTTCATATTTGTTGTGAGTGATGGGGTTGAAGGACTATGAGAACACTGCAGCAGCCTGGTCAGTCTGACCCTTCACCCCCTTGCAACTTGACTTTTCTCCCCTGAAAGCAGGAGTTAAATTTGCCACTTGAAAGTTACCCTCTCTGCACCAAGAGGAAGGAATGTATTTTTATCACCAGAGATGGGGGATTCTGGACTTTAACCCTCATCTTCCTCGTTACTTCTTTACCATTTGCTACCATTGGCTTAAACCTCTTTGTCTTGTTAATTCTTCACAATTTTTAATAATGGTTAGTTTTTAATTAAATACATTGAACGACTGCCTAATCATCTGGGAAAAATTCAATATATTCTCATACCTTACATACCTTATACCAACAATAATCCCAATACAGTGCAGATGTTAACATAAATAAAGTAAGTCATAAAATTATTGGAAGAAAATATAGACAAGATCAAGATGAGTAGTGTGTCCAATAATTGCCACTGATTCTGAAATAATAAAACAAAAGGGAAATCTGTTTCACTGCATATTAACCAAATTTTCTTAGACCACCACCATAAGTTGTCTTAAATGTGAAATGACATAACTTTCAGTAGGATTTGTAATAAAATTTATTGCTTCATTGTCTACATACTATGAAACCCTCCTGCTCTAGTCAGTGCTTCACTTTTTCTGGTTTTCATTCTCTTGTGAAAGCTCCCGTGTACATGTAACAATTCACTAAAATTTGTATGCTTTTCTCCTGTTAATTTGTCTTTATCAGTTCAATTTTCAGACTCAGCTAAGGATTCTAAAAGGGGTTAGGGAAGCTTTTTCCTCCTCTACATAAGTCACTACGGGTCATTAATAAATAAAGCTATCTTAACTTTTCTCAAATTTGTCTGATTTAACAATTTGCTTTATGTTTACTGGCAGTATAGGTCATCATTTTCAAGGGGAAAACTCTGACCAATACAAAATAGAATTTCATTGTTTCAAAATAGTTTAAATAAAATATAAATTAATTGACAATTCTTTTAACTCTCCTGCCCCTCTCTGCCAGCAGCAATGTGCCTACCCATTTCAGTACAGCTACCTACTTGCGTAGATTTAACTTTTATAAAGTAGAGATTTTTACCACATGAAGCAAAAGATTCCCAAAGGAGATTTTTATGCTCTGTAGGATGAAAAAAATATGTCATAAATGTGTTTAAGTAAAAATAACGTCAAGGTCAGATATAAACACAACTTTTTCTTTAGATGTTGCCTCCAAAAAAGAAAAGGAGACAAAGGAGAATATTACTTTTTTGATTGAGTCATTTTAAAATAAAATAATAGTAAATAATAATGAAAAGGCTATAAAATGCATAAATACTTCTTAGTACCAGTTATCAAAAAAGGAAACAAAAAATTAAATTAGATCAGCACTAAAAAATTCCTCAAGGCAGCATAATTTATAAATTATATATCTTTAAATTTTGACCTTTCAAATTAGGAAGTATTGGTGAAACATACCAAATGGTAATTTTAGAACACTTTGCCTTCTGGTTAGGTATATACAGACGTAAGGCTTATTTCTATCAAAATAAAGTTTTGATATTGCTAAATTAATGCTTTACTTAAATCAGTAGATCTCATGCAAATAATGTATAAATTATTATAATTAAGGAAAATCACATCACAGTTACATTCATTATTCAAACATTCGAGAGAAAAATATCTATTTATTAGTCCTCTCAGTGGGTAACTGTTGTCTTCCTGTTGACATCCTGAAAATGTCTTTTTGACTATTAAGAGTAGAGATGAGTCCGTAGGATAAAATTGATACACTGGAATAGATAGAAGGAGTTTATTTGTATGTCCTTGATAACTAGGACCTCCATGATGGAGCAAAGTATTTTGGCAAAGCGTGGACTTGAGCATCTGGTTTATGACCGTGTGTTCTATCCTCATTAGCAAAGAGTTGACCAGATGAAAAATTTCATGATATGATTTTCTGTGAAAGTCAGCTTTATCATTGAGCAGTGATTCAAGAGGAAAGAGAAAATGTGTTGGCTCTCGTATAAATGGAAAAATGAGTCAGAATCTGCTCCTTTATTGAAAACCATTCACCATTCTGAGTTGTAGTGCAATTCGCAAATTCTGGGAAAGTAATTTAAATAGTTTTGAATATTAAAGGCAGGATAACTCCATATTATCTAATTATATGTTTATGGCACTAAATGTCAATTTAAACATCATCTATTAATTTCTTTTTGAGAATTTGCCTCTTTTTAATTCTGTCTCCCAACTTCTCCCCACACCTCAATATTATTAAATCATTTTTATTTTATCAATTAATACTGTCTGTAATATTATTTATGTAGACCACCATTTTATTTTTCCTTGGAAGTCATTATTTCTAAAATTTTTTACTGGTTTAGTTTTCCGTGTACTTGTCACTGTTCATGTCAGAACTACTTTCACATCAACCTACCCTGGATTTTTTATTTCTGTATCACAAACCTATCCACTTAATTTTTATTTCCTGGAGACTTTCTTCCTGTACCCCATGCCCCAATCTAGGCTAATTTAATATTCTAGTCTTCAGGCATGTTTCTCTGTTGGATTTTCTCTTTCTTGTAGTCTAGTTCCCTTAATCATTCTGAAGCACAGTCTGTAATAGCATACATAGAGTTATACGTATTTTAGCCCTAGGATATTTGACAGTATTTTTACTCTATGATCACACTTAAATGATAGAGGGTATGGGAATGGGGCTTCACTTTAAAATCCTTTTTTAAATTTTCCATGGGAAATTAAATCTTGCCTCTACCATTTTCTAGATTCTAATTACACTGGATAGAATTCTGATGTCTCTCTGCATCCTGATCTTCCCATGTGCTCCCCACCCACCCATACTTTGCAAGGTTGCTGGATCTTAAATTTATCTGAAGTGTCTAGAAATTTCATGATTTGTTCAGGAGGCAGTCCTTTGTTTTTATTATCCTGGATGCCCTTTTGACCCTTTCATTCTGGAGACTTTCAGGTCATGGGAGATTTGATTGGGTAGTTTCTTTGATAATTTCTACATGCCATTTCCTCTCTTCTGTTTCTCTGTAGCGCATGTCAGGCAGACACTGCGACACTTGGACACTGATATTTCTTAAAACAAAAACTGTTTATGTCTTTATCTTAAAACATTTTCTTGTTCTCTGATTGTCTGTTTTTATTGCCTTTTACTCTTTTATGTGTTGCTGCTTTCTTCACCTTCTCTCTAGTTTGCTTTGTGTCTGTGTTTACAGTTTGCGCTGTCCTGGTACCTCCAGCCTGAGCGCCCGGGGGAGCGGGGGCAGCAGAGGAAAACGGCTCAGCCATTGTCACTACCATCCTTTCCCCAAAATAAAAAAATAAAAGTAATGAAAATAAAAAAGCTCTGCCTTTCTCTCTTCTGCCAAAGAAGGAACGATTTCCCTTTCTATTTTCCCTTTAGCTGCAGTTTTATCGAGACAACTTAGCTATTGTCGTCCCTCACATTCACATAGTGTAGGTTAATAACTTTGTCCTTCTCAATAATCTCCCAACTTTTTTCTAGAGATAGAATCTACAAACTCTCATTTACCTGGAAGTCCCTTTTCAAAGTTTTGAGTTTACAACAAAGAGCTAAGGAAAATTCTAAAGATGATAATCAATCAAGAGTTAAAATTTTCCTGAAAAGGACAAATATGCTAAGGATACAAAAAGAACTTGGCATTTTAAAAAAGTATATTTCTCAGCACATTTTTCACTTTATTATGTCGTATTTCTTGATACTACTTTTTATTCAACAATTATCTTTTTAATTTTGCCACAGTTTTGTATATGTGTGGATTCACATCAAAATTTCAGGGACTCCTTTAATCAGGGTGGGCAGCATATCTGCCTGTTTTTACATTCTCCCACACCTCCAGATACTCCCCCCACTTTATCTGAGACCGGTCAGCTCTTGGTAGTAGATGACTGGAATAACAACCATCTGTTAGCCACTCATATGTAAGGTAATAGACCAAAAGCCAATCAATGTTTTAGGCACTCTGAATGTGTCCTCAGGAGTTATCAGAATGTGAAATAGAAGAGATTAGTGCAGAACACGTAATGTTAGGACCAGACAAACCTAGGTTCACAACCTAGCTCTTCCACTTACTGAGAAATCAGACCAAACTGAAATCTCAGTTTTCTAGTTTGTAAAATAAGCACAATAATTCCTACCTAATGAGGTGGCACATGGATTAAATTAGATGATATATGGAAATGCAGAGCATAATGTATCCACTAAGTTTGGCCATAGTTACAGAAAACCAAAGATATCAGTGGCTTTATTGTGATAGAAGTGTGTGTGTTTTCCCTACACAGAGTACAGAGATAAGTCTCCAGGTCATGGTGGCTTTAAGAAAGTTCTAGAGACTCGGGCCCCTTCTGACCACTCTGCTATCCTCACTTACAACTCTCATGGTCGTGGTTCAAGTTAGCAAACCCAGCAAGTAAGTCCACATGGCTTAGGTCCGATCTGTAAAGAGTGAACACTTTATGGCTGTTTTGTAAGAGGTTTTCCGCCAGCCACCACCCAGTACTTGCACATTATCGTGGACCTGAGCTTAGGTATGGTCACAGCACGTGGCGAGTGAGGGTGGGAAACAGAGGCTTTGTACTCACTGGCTTCAAAAACAAGAACAAAAAAGCAGGGTCCTATTCATTGGAAAAAGACAAAGACCAGACTATTAAGTAGAACAACAGTAACCTCCACCACACACAGAGATGAGGAAATCTGGGGTTGGGGGATGGGCACCCCATCTTAATTCAATCTTAATCATTTCTACTGACTAGTTTATAGCTTAATTAATTCTATTGACTAGTTTATAAATTAGCTACCAGGATGATACTATTAATATCACAGATCAGTATAGCAACCTTCTAACATAAAGTTTTATGATAAGTGTGTCTTATCATTTACTCAGTACTATGGAAACCATGAAAGAGAAAAATCAAAGCTCTTTGAGCTTTGTGCAGATTATTTAATGTCGGTGTTTGAACACCAAATCACAAAGTAGCTCTCATAGAAAAGGATTTGGTCATTAAGTACCATTCAGGAAACCTTGCTTTTATTTTAAATTAATTTTATTATTCATGCACAATCATTTGTATACTAGTCTTGAGGAAGCAAACTTTTCTAAAGGAAGACATTGTCAACATTTTCATTAGATAATAAAAAAAATCTTGTATTAATGCCATTTAAAATTTCCTTCTACCGAAAGGGTACTTGATTCATGAAAGTGTTATGCTGATGAAGATTCACAAGATTTACAGGGTCAAAGAAGAAACCCTTTAGTCTATATTGTTAAATTATTTAAAGTAGTTTTAAATAACATAACTGTTAATCCAAGTAGTAAATTAATTCAACACTAGTTACATCTGAAGATTGACTTCTCTCCTGTAGAAATAAAAAGTTCAGTAAAGTTTATGTTGGTTTTAAGGATGGTTTTTGCACTGTGACAAAAAGGTAAGCCTGAGGAAAGCTCAAAGCAAACTGGGTCCAATTAAACTAGAACTGTTTCGTGTGAAATGACTCCTTAATTTATGTTGGCACAATGTCTGGCCTTCCTTATTAGGCCATGACACATCAAGAAAGCTTCTTGAGAGCTAGCTTCATAACACCTGTGTTTACTACTAGGGACCCTGAGTCATGGTAAACAGACCACAACACTAGTGGAGGTTCTTGACATCTCATTTCTGGACCTATGTTCCCCAAGGAGGTGAAGGAACAGAGCACAGGTCCTTGTAGCCATTCTTCCTTGTTCCAGATGAAGGGAGTATGGTGTGTCTTAGTTTCTTAGACCCAGTGGGAAATGTTCTAATGCATGAATGTTTGTAGAATGGTGATAATGTTGTCTGTTTCTTGAATGTTGTGTTATGTGACTCCCAATTGCTCTTCATAATCCAAGGATGTGAGGGAGAAATATGGGCTGAAGTTTGTTGGAGAACTGATAGCAAGCAATCAAGAGTGGGTGCTAGGAGATACACTATTATCCCCCAGTTTACATCATTGAAGTGGACGGCACCTTGGTTCCTTGAACTCATCCAAAACTCTGTTAGTATGTGAAGCTTGTAGCTAAAGCGAGTTTACTTATATTGATTCACAGCTTTTCTGTTTCCTTCATTTGATTGAAGATCCAAGTTAAAAAGAGAGAAGTTTCTGCTCATTCTTGTAACAAGAATAAATGTGCAGGCCATAGACAAGGTGAGCTGAAAATCAAATCAGAGTGAAGGTTTTCAAAGGTTGGTGTCTTAGGTGGCTAACGCACTGCTTCAGCTTCAGCTTGAGGTAGGCTCCAACATGATTTGGTGACTGGATATTGTATAAAGATCTGTTTCTCACCACACCCTATGCCAAATCAAACTCAAGGACAAATAGTTTCTTAACACTGCTGGTGGCTGATGTCCCAAGGAAATACAGCAAGATGACCTGTGAGTGCACTTCCACACTGTACAGGATGAAGCACTAAACTGGGAGAGCCAAATAACTGCAGTGCAGCTACTGCTTACACTAGCAGCTCTCAGACATGGCCGTACACCGGAATCACCGGGCTCTTTAAAATGACATCTGTAATCCACTCCCAGACATTCTGATATTTTTGTATAGGGTGTGACCCAGACCTCAAGAATTTTAGAAGCTCCCCAGATCATTCTAATATATAACAAAGATTGGAGACAGCTGGTTTAAGCCATTATTAACATGTGAATTCTCAGCATTCCCATTTTCTCATTCATCGGTAAGTGGATTACTAACAAAATATCTGCCTTGGAGAGTTGCCAGGATGATTTAACAGAGATAACGACATAGAAGCATTTTGGAAAGGGTTAAAGTGATGTTTAAAGGTAAAGAATTAGTAGTTTATGGGGGTCTGAAAGTATTGAGATTTTCTAAGTAAGTTTGTAACTCTGGTGATAGCCAGATACTGATAGTTCTAGATTTCTGAAAATTTAGAGTTCTAACTGTCCTTCAAAATGTGTTTGTCTGGACTTTGTGCTCAGATGCTGGCATTGAGCAATTACCTTATGACTTACACAGCAAGGTGCACGGGGCACATGGGGCTGGCAGTCAGGAGTTGGTCCAGTTCTCTCTGAGCCACTTTGACTCCTCGGGCAAGTCATTTAACATTTCTATGTTTCCTTCACCCATAAGATGCAGAGAGTAAAATGCACCCCATTTCCCAAGTGTATGGGTAGAGAAGCAAATGTGTTAATAAATAGAATTCCTTAGAGAAGTCAACTTACTATTAATCTTTCACAAAAATAAACATCAGCAATAATTCCAAGGTGAGATATAGACAGTGGGAGGTTGTGAATAAAATGTTGATCTGGAAAATCAGTATTCTTTCTCCTTCTTTATTTTTTTCTTCTTAATGATAGAGATCTGAAACAAATATAACAATATCTTGTCATCTGTTAAACACCCCAACAATATGTGTGTGAGTACAGCTGGTTTTTATGTTATTTCCCAAACTATTACAGGTTTAAAGTAATTAATAATTAAAAATTTGAATGTTAAATTAAAAAATAGAAATATTGCCTCCAAAATTATAATTGCTTGATTTTAGACAAGTTGCAGAACCTTCCTGGCCCTTTGCTTGCCCTCTTGTGAACAGATGGTCTCTGCTGTCCCTGATAAACTGTAACATGCAGATTCAAGAGACTAGTTGATACTATTAAATATTTATGCTGATCGTAACAGATGTATTTACATGTTTTGAAAAAAGAAAATAGAGTTTTATAACGCAAGCCAGTTGAGAAATGAATTCAGAGACGTGGTCAGCCAAGAAGAAATGGCCACACAAAATATTGACTCCTTCACAATAAAAACATAAGGTTCTAAAGGTGATGACAGGAGACATTGAATTTGGACAAATGTAATATATTTAAAATAAAGCAAATATCTCTGGAGAGCCAAAGGCATAATTGACAACCTAAGTGCAACAAAGCTTCTAGGAACACACAAAAGGCCGTCAGTTACCACAAGAATTGGAGAACTCCTAGTTCTCTGTGTATGATGGGGGGTGTACAATTAAAGGTAAGATATGCCTGTGAAAATGAGCCTATGGGTGTGCACGGTGTATCGTGTGCTCACGAAGACCACTGATATACCCAGTCCCATTCTGCTCCACAGCATTGCACACTTGTGGCTTCAGTCTAAGGCCACGTCTCCTCACACGTCGTCTAATTGTCAACCCAAAGCCTAGCTTGGTTTTTATCATCTTTTTTCTAGTCTCAATCCATAGGTTTTATCTTTCAGGAAGATATCATTGTCTCTGTTTTATATTGATATAATAAAGGTCAAATTCTTCAACTAAGGATTTCTGATTTCATGTGCTATTTTAATTAGTAACTTAATTAATCATTTTTCAACTACTAACCAGGCCTGACCCTGCTGAACTCTCCGAATCAGGTGAGACTGGCTAAGTTCAGGGTGGTATGGCCTGGCCGACACTCTTCTTTGTGTGTGCATTGGCGGGGGCAGTGGGGGCGGTAAGGCAGCTAATTTATTATAATGTCTCCTTTTCTTGTACGTGCACAGAAAGCCTGAGGGCTAAGTGTTCATGTATGTGTACACACACTCGTTTACTCCTATCCTAAACTTCACCATAATGCAGCCGTTGTCCTAAAACTGGTTTTACAATGCTTTGCTAGTGTAAGGACTCCATTGCTATCTCATGCTAAAATAGATGGCTGCCACTCCTGTGTATTTCAGTGGCTGAGGATAGCAAACATTTCATTCTCGTAATTATGTGGGCAGGCATTTGGACAGGACTTGGCAAAGCAATTCTTCTTTGTCACATGGTTGACAGACGTGGCCTGGGGTTTTGGCCGGTGCATGTGGCTTCCTGGAGGGTCCAGTACAGCCTTGCTCACTGTCAGAAGTCCGGGCAGGGCAGTTGGAGGACTGGGCTCGCCTGGACTGCTGGCCAGAGCACGGGCATGTGACCCGTCCTAGTGAGATTCTGGTAGTTACACTTCATACTCGGAAGTTCAGTCATCCCAGGAGACGGATTCTGTGAGTTTTGTTTTTTGTGTGTGTTTTGTTTTTATGTTTGTGTTTTGTCAATAAATGTGTTATTTTTATGATCTTGTATTTTTAATTTTAATTTTCTTTGCATCTGGTCTTGCGCCTTAGATTTAGTTTTTCCAGGCCATTTTAATTACAGTTTTATTTTCACTTTCTACCTCTTTTCTTTTACACTCAAATACAGGGTAGGGCGAAGTAGATTTACAATTGTGAGTATATGAAACACAGAGTTTATTCTTGTATTATCATTTATTAGTTATTGTATCATTTCCCACACAAACAACTGTAAACCTACTTTTGTCCTATCCTGTACATGCCAAAGACATTTTCTAAATAAATGTGGATCATTCCTGAAACTTTCATTTACAGATATGTGTTTCATGAAGTGTGTTTAAGCAAATATGCCCTTTTATGATTGCCCTCTTTGCATTCAGTGCCAAAGGTAGGCCTTTAATCAACAAGCATTTTCAACCTTACCCATATGACCACGTGCATAATTGATTGTGCACTTAGGGGGATTTGAAAGTGATGAATGAAATGATCCCTATATTTTGCAATTTACGATCTATTGCAATAAGTCAGACAAACGTGAAAAAATTTCCAGTAACAAAAAAGATGTATAATCCACATATAAACCCAGTGATTCATTTGTGTAGCGGGAGAGGAGGCAGGAGTTCGCGTTGAGGCCGAGCACCCTGAGCCGGTTAGTGAAGCAGGGAGGGCTGTGGTTTGTCGGAGCGGGGGATGAGTGCCGACGTTCTGCAAGGACCCGGAGGGAAGGGGGATGTCTGGGCCGTGGCCAGACACAGTTAACCCATCCGCTAAAAATAATGTGTCTAGAGGTGATAGAAAAGAGCAGCAGGAGGTTAAGGGACATCTTATATGATAAAGTAGAAACCATGTTTGCCTCCTTTTCATGTAAAATGAAGTCATTTATACTCAATTTCCGTCTTCAGAGAATGAAACCACATCCATCCATCCATCCATCCATCCATCCACCATCCTTCCATCATTTATGACTTAAAAGTTTGCCTTTGCCTGTCCCTGAGTTAATGCCATTAGACCCTAGTTAATGTCCTGGTTTGACGATGGAGTTGGGTACGAAAGGTGTTATAACTGGGGAACCTGGGTAAGAGCTACTTGGGTACTCACTGTATTCCTGCAACTTAGCGTGGGCCTTAAACCACTAGAAAAGAAGTTATACTTAAAAATGTTTTTGAAGTTTGCCTTTTTCTTGAGTATGGGTTTAGGTAACCAAAATGCACTGGAAAGAAAATAAGAATAAAGATTATTTACTCAAATAATAGGTCATAATTGAGGAGAATTTAGTAAAAAAAGGGGGGCTATGCTTTTTGAGTAAAAGTTTACAATTTTGTAAATATATCATCATTCCATCTAGATAACAGACTTCCTAAGTAATCCTTTGAAGATCTGTTAGTTTTGAAAAAGCAATTCAATTTTATGCAGAAGAGAAATTTAGGTCAAAGCAACATTGTACTAAGATGATAAAAAATAAAGCAGTATTTGTACCCATCATTATAATTATTACATTCCCTTTTCCAGTATTCACTGTAGAATCAGTATTTCCTATGTAATTTGGTGCCTAAAAGTTATTATGAAATATTTGGGAAGTGGAATGTGTCTCAGGATCTTGTTTTTATGATTCTATAACTGTGCTTTGTGTTTTTATGAAATATGCTTATTTTTGCTTTCTTCGACAGTTTTTGTTTGCTTCTTTCCAGAGTAACCGACCTTACTACATTTTAAATTTAGGAAGCAGAGTTTGAGTTTTAGCAAAGGGGACATATTTATGACTTGCTCATTTGTTTTCCACCCGACCTGGCAGTTTTTAAAGTCCTAAAACAATCACTTGGACTTTAAGACCTAAATCGACATACTTCTTTAAGCATTTCTTAGAATTAAAACTCCCTTTTGAATGGCTATTAAATAGAGTGTTCCCCCCAAATTCTTATTATCTTTGCATCTCATGGCAACTTTTATCTGGAGTTTTTCTCGTGTTTTAGAAATCATTATATCATCATCCACCACCCTCAAAACTCTTGCGAAGTGCAAGGCAAATATTCCTGTCTGAAATCTTTCCTCATTTTCCAAGTGAAAAAGTGAAGACACAAAAATAGAAAGTGACTTTCCTGTAATAATTCTCATTTTCTACAGGAGCAGGTCACTATGAAAGCACAATGGCCCTGCTAATGTATTCAAGAGACATGAAAAGCTACGTGATTTTTGTGTGTCTTCTAACCAGAGACGGCAATCATGAAAGAGTATTCCAGGGGAAGTGTTCTGTAGGTGATCTAAGAAACCTTAATGTCTGAAAGCGGTGAGTGCTTTTTATGTAAGCAATAAAGCCAAGGCATGTGCCAGCAGGCCCTTAACGAATTTAATGAATGAATACTTGTTTGAGCTAGGTACTGTTTTTGACCCTTGAGTTCTACCCATTGTAGTTCTTGAATAATTCAACTTCATAATAATATCTATGTAGGATGAAATATACTGATAGCTCATCCATTTTGTGTGTGTGTGTGTGTGTGAGAGAGAGAGACTCATTTGTTCCTTCACTTACTTATGTACTCATTGGCTGATTCTTGTATGTTTGTGCCCTGACCTGGGATTGCATTCACAACCTTGGTGTAGCAAGATGATGCTCTGACCAGCTGAGCTACCCAGCCATACAGTCTTTAAACAACATTTAGAGAGTGTAGACTGTGTACTAGACACTGTGTATCATGAATACAACATATATTTTCTTTTCATGCACCAGTTCTGAAGTTAAATGTTGCCTCAAGCTTTTCAATGTGTTTACCCTTCTTTGCTGTTGTATTTTCTAAAAAAAAAAAAAATCAAATAATCCTCCCTCTGTGATGTGCACTAAAATCCCTTCTATAGTCTGAACTTTGATTTATCTCTGACCACCAGTGGTTAAAAACAAACTAGAACTTCTTGGATATAAGTAAGACTGAATTATATTTTAACATATAAATAAAATTTGTCTGGAAAATATGATAATAAGCTAGCCTTTGGTCTTAGTTAATTTGGAAAAGCTACCTATTTTTATTTTCCAGAATCCAGGCCACACTTTTAAGCTTCCTATATGGTAACCAAGCAAAGATTTAATTGTGAAGTTTACTTCTTTTTCATGGACTTGAAGACTACCTCAGACCCATAACTCTACACATCAGATCTATTCAAACTTAAACTGTTACTATATACATTAGAATAAGATTCAAATTTCTTTTCCAAAATACTCCTTAGATGGGAAACCTACCAAAATGCTTTTACTAAACTCAAAATGTATAAATAAACAAACCATTTTCCACATGTAGTGGGCGAGATATTAAAAGAATACAATGAAAATAATTCTACCAAACAACCTTATCATTTACATTCTAAAGATTTTTTTCCAGTTAGTGAAATTTAACTATAGAATAAATTGTTTACAAAGAAAGCCATTTGAATACAGTTTTAGATAAATAAATATGAAGTAGAATACCTTTTAAAATGAAAACTGGAGAATCATCCCTCTTAACAGCTTTGAAAAGAAGGAAAGAAAAATGCGTTTCAGGGAGACCAAATGTGTCTGTACTGTCAGGGAGACAGAAGACGACCAGCCCCTATTCTGGGCATCTGTGTGTGAGGGGTGGAGGCGGGAAGTCAGTGGAACTCTTTTCCCACATTAGGAGGTGCATTTTGAGGCAGTGTAAGGAGTGGGCATGCAGGCAACTCTTTTCACGAGAACTTGTGAGACCCTGGGGACAAAATTGGAAGTTTAGAGATGCCACTTGGCATTCCCAAAGGGGCATCGCATCCTGAGTGAGCTTTCTGCTGCAAGCTCCATGGGCAATTGCAACATTAAGGAAACGACCGAAAATAAGGTAAGGAAATCAAGTTAATGAAAACAAGAAAACAACCACCCAAACAGGGAAAAGAGTCAAGGTTCTCGGTCTTTGGCTTCACGGATATTTTGCTGGGAACAATCCTGTCTGGAAGGTTGAACTACACGAGTGTGGCACGGACACCTGCCAGACCCTGACTCACCCCTTCTCTGACTCTCCCCAGACCACGCTTCTGTCAACCCCTTCCCACCATCACCGTGACTCATCTCGGAGTTGGCCCACCTGTCTCACCTCTTTCAAATCATTGCATGTTAATCTGAGAGGTTACTTCACCTTTTCCTTCTACAGTGAGAGGACAGGACCACGTGGTCAGCTCCCAGGGAAGGTCTCATATTTCTGCCCAGGCACAGGGCTGAGGCTCCGCTGGAAATTTCCTGGAGTCCTTATGCCAACTGGCTTACCTCTACCCAAGAACTCTGTCTAACTAGCTGGGTATGCTGTCACTAAACGTGGGGAAAATGCTGTTAACACTCTTCCTCTAGAGTACTTGGTCTTCCATTTAGTATAACTGAGAGGGACATTGCATTTCAGACAGTGTGAAAGCAGACAAACACACACCAGCAAGACCCCAAAATACCATGTGCCTTGGTGCTCCTCGGGCAAGACTGCATTAGCTGGGAACCAAATAAACAGAATTTCATGTGTTCTGTATAATGACTGGTGACCCAGTCCTGAGGACACATAGAAGGTAGTGGTTTTATATGTAGCAAAATTCAGTAAAGGATTCCAAAATGATTAAAATACACTCGTTTTAATCCTTTTTCCACTTTTCTTTAGGTGAATGGGCCTTGTGAATTAAATAAAATCTGTACTATATCTCAGCATCACTAGGTGACTGAGCAAAATTCGGAAGTGGTTTGGAATGGGAGAGAGAAGTTTACTATAGAAATCCATTTGTGAGAATCGAATGTTGGAAAGGCTACTATCTCCTAGAAGTGGCTTGTGGAATGTTAAAATTCTCCTGAAGAGTTATCCTATTATCAGAAATTCCCTAATTTTTAAAAATAAGTATTTAAAAAAATAATCAACAACATAAAATGTGAAGGGGGAGAAAAATCAATATAAAATGCTGGAGTATTTGCTTCTTAAATTGTTCATTAAGACTACTTAATTAAAATGTACCAGCTCATTTTCAAAGTTATTTAAGATGCTGTAATAGCAATGATTTGTAGTAAATGTTTCATCCAATAAATTCTAAGTAATTGTGAAAAGATTTAATGAAGTGCCTGTTGGATATTCTAGTGCTCTGTGGGTTGTTTCAGTTTGCAGCTCGTGTGATTCTTATTTTAAAACAGTGTTCAGTTGTCTCTACAGGTAAATGTAATGCATGAATAATTGTCTATATATAATTTCAATTAGTTGCATTAAGCAAAGGCAAATGCACCAGAAATATGCCAAAACTCAGCATGTATATTGAATCAGAAGTGAGAAACTAAAAGTGAAATAAAGTATATTTTGGAGAGATCCTTTGCTCTATGAGAATTTTACGTTGTCAATTCTCAAAAAAGAATTACTTATATATTTTCCCCCAAAATGAATTAAGAAACATTTTCTCTAGCAAAAGATGAAGAAATCATCAATAAATACTAAAATTTGATGTGTTTTAGTTTTATATATGTAAGTATATATAAACATATATAATATTCTTTAACTCCTTGTATACAGATGGAATTAATTACTAAGATCTTCCATTTGCCAGGGATGAGAGAGGTTGCTTTCCTTCAATATCTACTGTTTTGTAGATTAGTTAATATTTCCTTTCCAAATATTCTTCCTTATGACCACAGAGATTGCTGGAGGACAGACCCGGTGAGCGGGCCTACTCCGCACTTTAAACGAGTAGACTGGGACGCAGGAAAATCCTGTTCTCTGTTTCAGAGGAACGACAGAGGACAAAGTCACAGCGTGGGTCCACAGCCGGGTCTGGCAGCTCACCTCCGTCGCTCGGGAACTGGAGTGACCTGCGTGTTTCCCCCTTGTGGTCCCACGTCAGCCCTGGAGAGGGTCAGACCCTCTCTGTCTAGGAGGCTGATTTTGAGGCCTAACATGCAACTTCTGGATCCTGCTTTGCTGTCTCTCTGCCCTCAGTTTACTTTCAATACCTCAGGTTTAATCTAGCCCTTGTTTTATTTTGTTAGACTTTTGGATGTCTTTGACTGCATCCTTGAACCTAAAGTTTAGTTTGGGCATAAATACCTGATGCCTCAGGTCCCGTGTCTACTGCATGGACTGCAAAACATCATCTCCGACTCTGTGAAGCAGTCAAGTTCTAGATTTATCATAAGCACAATATAAGTACATGGTTTCTTCTTAATAAAATATTCTACCTCTGACTATACCTAAAATTATAACAAAAGTTAATGTTTTTTTTCTATTGGAAACCAGTGTGAAATTTCACTTTTACTTAGGAAATATGATATAATCTATGTGGTGGTTTCTTTGTTGTGTTAGGTAATGTACACATCAGTTAATGAAGAGATGCTGCATTCTAATAGCGAACATCCAACTTAAATGCACAGTTATTTGGCAAAAGAACATATGTGAAATATAACTGCTCATAAGACAGTGATTATTCACTTTTAATAAGTGCAAAACCACAAGGATATAGCTTTTGTTCTATAATTCAATAGCCAGTCATATCTGAAGGTCATTTATAACTTATTCAGAAGAATATATTCATGCAGCGTTTAAAAATGTATTTATACTACTATGTTTTATTCCTCTAGGACAGTCTCTCCCTAGATGAATGAAAGACAAAACAGAACTTTTTTTTTAATTTCCTGTGGACTGATAACTTCTAGTTCAGGGTCTGTTAACCTTAGTCCTATTGAAATTTTGGACCAGATAATTCTCTGTTACGAGGAGCTGTCCTGTGCATTGCAAGAGGTTCAACATTGTCTGTATCCTCTGCCCACTGGGTTTCAGTGACATCCCTCCCAAGTTGTGACAGCCGAAAGTGTCACAGACATCCACATACGTACCCAAGTGAGGAAGGGGGACAGAGTAGTTCCAGGCGAGAATCACTCTAGATTCACAGTTTTATGCAGAATCCCTTGAATACTTGTGTTAAAATATCCCCAGGTATCTCTTTAATGTTGAATGGATGTGTCTCTATCCTCTCCTCTCCACCCATTTTTACTCTACCAATTGTAGACTCAAGGAAGTTCACAGTCATTAGCCATGTCTGTAAAATTTTCAGGTATTCTGCTGAATTTATTCCATGGGTCTTAACCCATGGGGCTCCATGGGTTAGAGCCTTAACCATAAACATGCTTCTAATTCTATTTATTTATTTATTCATGTATTTGTATGCCTACATAAATGTATGAGTATTATATAAAGTAATAAAATTAGTCTTTTATGGCTTATAAAATTCATCAATTTATAGTTTACAGCTATGCTACTGTTTAATTATATAACTTTTTTCTGGTGATATTTTATTTATGCAGGAAACTTGTATCAAACACTACTTTATGTGACATACTAGGTGATTTTTTTGGAAATGTATGGCTAAGACATGGTCTCTGCACTTACGGGGCTCACTAAATCGAGTTGCATACAGAAATAGTGATATCGTCATGGGTTTGTAATAGATCCCATTAGCACAATATTTGTGAGATGTTAATGCTAAATGTGCCAAGGAAAGAACATATACCCCCAGATTTTAACAATCTATCCTTAGGATCAATAATGATTTCCAAATACTTAGGCTGAGAAACCCAAGCGTAATTCGGCTTCTTTATTCTCAGCTATCACAGTTGTGCTGCCCCGTAGTCCTCTAGAGAGCCTGGGTGAAAAGAAAGGAAAGACAGATCTGCTGTTACAAGACTCCTGGAAAAGAGTCCTGATCGCGCCAATGGTCGTTCTGGGAGAAATGCTCATTAAATCACAGCAGGTTAAGTAGCAGTCGATGCATCAAAATGTTAAATTATACTTTCCAAGTAACAATTTAAAAGACATATATCTGTGTCCAGAGCCCCCCTCTCATGGCTTCACTTCCCGTTTTAAAGTGTATTGGAAAGGAATCACTTAAAGCATAAAAGAGCACAGTCGTTGAATTGATGGCAAAGGTCACAGCATCAGACACAAATGCTAGCTCCATCCATTCCTTACGATGTTGTAATAAACAATATATGTTGCCTGGAGGATCCCAGCGATCACTTTAGGATCGTATGAAATCATAAAAGGACAACACTAAGCAGGACCCAGTGGTCCTCCCTCTCTCCCCTCCCCCTCTCCCCCACTCCATCCTCTTCATGACCTGAGGCGGAGCATTGATGTGGTTCAAATGCCACCCACACACCAAACCTGCTGACTAACCCACCCTTTCCCTTTCCGGCAGCACCCCTTATGTTTTGTACGAACTCCAGCAGGCACAGCAAGGTTTATAGTGTATCTATGTCGCTTGCGGTGATACACCTTTTATTTTTAAGTTACTGCCATAAGTTTCAAAACCATTTCATTTTGTTATTAAATAATGTGTAACTATAATTCTACTTAAAGTCTGGATGTAATTATGTCATTTTAAAAGTGTGAGATCATTTGTTAATTAAACGAATCTTAAAAAGAACAAATGACTAAAACAATCTGGAAAGTACAGTCAAAGAAGTTATGTCTGAAGAGTTCGTAACATGACTGACTTCATGCTGATTGTGTGTTGTGTTTCCCTCAAACCACACATAACCTTCCGTCTCGAAGGCTTCGTGCTTCCTCACTCCAGTAGCATTTTCTGTTTGTTCTTTGATGCTCTTGGCTGTTTCATGTGGCTCTGAACTGTGAGTCCTCCCCTTGTTTCTCTAAGTCTCAGGATATATCGTTGCTTCTTTTCAGCACCCCTGTACTATCAGGAAAAATATTTCTATTTATTCTATTTTTTAAAGATTTTATTTATTTATTTTTAGAGAGAGGAAAAGGGAGGAGAAAAAGAGGAAGAGAAACATCAGTGTGTGGTTTCCTCTCACATGGTCCCCAGTGGAAACCTGGCACACAACCCAGGCATGTGCCCTGACTGGGAATCGAACTGGTGACCCTTTGGTTCACAGGTCAGCACTCAATCCACTGAGCCAACCCAGCCAGGGCTTCTATTTATTCTTTATGAGAAACTAGTTAAGTAGTTTCTTAGGAGAATATGATAAAAAGCTAAGGGTTATACTTATGAACCCTTTGATTTTTAGAAATGTTTATGTCATATGGACCCTAACTAAATAAAATAGATGCTCAAACACTATTTATGTTTACATTACTAAAGAAACATTAACTTTCTTATTTTCTCCCTAGTTTCCTCCCCTATCACACACTCAAAATATCAAGGCATCTGAAAATTCTGGGTTTCAAGTTTAAGAAGATGGCTTTCCGCAGAGCAACCTAAAATATCAGCAGAGTGAGAAAGGCGGGGATCCTCAAGCCTGAGACGGCTGACAGAAATGAACCAGGAAGAGAAAGCAAGGAAAACGATCCAGATAGATGCGTGAGTGGCAGTAGAAGTGGGCTGAATTCCAAGTACTTATTTTACCAGAACCGTGCTGAAATTCTTTCCATCCTAACATTTTTGATGGAGATAATATAAGAAACCGCCGACTCGAGATCCTGCCCCAGTTTGCTGCCACCTGTCTCCAGACGACAGGTTTTTCCCTGTGGATTTGGGGCATGTTTACCTGCCACCCCCCGCCCCAGGCCTGTCTCCCCAACAACATCCCCTGTCTTAAACAGCGACAAACAAAATGTGACCGTGAGTGGGAGAAAGCGTGAGGCTCTTCAGGCCCTGAGTTTAACATGCACAAGCATTGGCGATAATCATCCGAGTACTGGCCTGACCATAGATGTCCCAGCTCCTGCATTTTAAATTATTTTGTTTTGCTAATTTCCAGGCTAAACCTGAGATGGAAGTAGATACTTAGTGAGAGCATTTTATCTGTGTGTATTAACCCATTGGCCTTAGCTCTCCATGTGCATTAACCAAGGGTCTGCTTTGCTTCCTCAAATTAGGAAGAGTTAGTCTCTCTGAGGCTGACCGTGGTGGACAGTAGGAGAAACCGAGGGAGAGGCAAAGAGAACCAGATTTTCCACTTTTGCTTCTTACAACATTGCTGGGGAAGTCTCTTAAGGAATATAGGTGTCATATATTCAAGTATAGAAAAGAATGAGTCCTTTTCCAGAGATAATATGTCACTACCTTTTGCAAAGGGACAGCCTGAGTAAAAACAAAGCTATTTCTGTAAGCCGCCTGGTTACAGTGGCATTCATTCTCTGGGACACATAATAATTAGCTCTGTCTTTCTCACAGAGGTGATTGTCTTATTGCTTTTTTTTAAAGCCCTGGTGTTAATATTATCTTTTCAAAAACATTGCTATAATACTTGAAAATTTCCCCCCAAATGCAATTTTTATGAAGCTGTCATTTGGTTGAGTTTTATGTCTTTATATTTCTGAGTCAACAACTAGCAATTTTCTTCACTTACACTTTATCTATTTTTCAATGCTTATATTTTTAAATATCCTGCTGTAGAACAGGCCTGAATATAGAAAGCCATAATAAACAATCAGAGTTGTATTCTCAAAGCATCATTCACTCCACAGGAGATTATTTACTCTCGTTTCATATGTACAAAAAATGCTAACTTTAAAATGTACTTCTGGTGAAAATGGTGAAACCTCTGTAGAAAAGAGTCTTTTTGTGAAGATAATAGTTCTGGTCTTCAAAGATAAAATTTCCTATAAGTAGTATTTAACTAAGTGTTATTGAAAAGTCATTTCAGATGGGAAAAATCAAGAGCGTGGATAATGCTGGTCATAAGGTTATCTTGAAGTCTGTTACTAATTACGAGTCACTGTGACTTTAGTATACTTTCGACATGAAATACTTGAGATTTTGCTCTAATTGGGAGGATTCAAAGGGTTCTCACCCGAATGCAGGGAGTGACTGGCGCGTGCATATGGAAGCCAGTCCTGTAGTTCTGAGCCTTGGGGAGTGTGCGGAGGAGCAGCGGGACCCTGGCAAGGAGCAGGAAGACACAAATTAAAGGCATAGAAGTATGTCAGGGAATTGAAACTCGATGTTCATGAGGCAGAGGTTAGGCAAACAGTCCCTGGCAAAGTTATAATATGAGTTAAGCACAAAAACATATTCTACAAGTCCTGGTAATCAGAACCAGATCTGAACCTCTGCCACTTATTTGACCCCCATCCCACCGTACCTGTAACTGAGCCCATTTAAACGAGACATATCGAAAGCTGCTCATTTATCCGAGGTATTGGATCTAAATGATGTTAATGTTGTTGGCAGGACTGTGTGTTTTCTGACCAAACGGAGTCTGTATTTGTTGTTGTTTTATTTCTGCAACTTTAAGTTGGACATTTTTTTCTTCAGTTTTTTTTAATACAAATATATAAAAGAGTGATGATTTCTCAACCCTCATTCCTGGGATTCAAAGGAAAGATATTTCTAGCCATTTGCGTGAGTTTGAATCTTTGCTGTAGCTGCTTGACTGTTTGCTCGATCTCCACCCAGGAGAGCAACGATTCTACAATGTGAATTGAAAGACAAGGGTCTGGGCTGCTAAGCTGATGCACAGCCTGAGATTTGGATCAAACTTTCTGGAGAGCGTTGCCCTTGGAAGTTGTCAGTAAGTCTTTAGCACCACGATGTGTCCTCGAGTCTGGGGCATTTGCTGGGCCCTGAGTCTGGCTTCTTAAACTTAGATTTTGAATCTTCCTGAACTCTGATAACGATGGAGGGTGTAGGTTGAAGGAAGCATTACCTATTCTTACTTATGGATGGTGCTCAAAGGCCTCCGAGGATCCATAAGCAGAATGAACTCCATGCACCCGAATGAAGGTGCTGTGTGTGGAGGAGGGCGGGCTGCACAAGCCTGGAGGACACAGTCGCTGAGAAGGCTGCGGGCCGTGAAGCTCACATTCGGCCTACCCAGAAATCCCAGCTTCCAGGTTAGTTCAGGAGCCATTCGCGATTCCATTGCTTCCTCGTATCCCAAACTCACCAATGGGGAAGTGTCTCAGTCATCTCAGCAGGCTCTCTACAGCAAAATACCATAGACTCAGAGGTTCCAACAACAGACCTTTATTTCCCACAGTTCTGGAGGCTGGGAAGTCCAAGTTCAAGGTGCTTGCAGACTCAGTTCCTGGAGACGGCTCTCTTCGGTGCTCGCAGATGGCCTGCCACCTTTTCACTGTGTCCTTCCATGGGAGAAACAGCGTAAGCAAGCTTTCTGGTGTCTTTTTATAAAAGGGCACGAATTCCATCATGAAGTCCCACCCTTACGGCTTCTTCTAACCCGAATTATCTCCCAAAGGCTACATCTCCAATACCATTATGTTGGGAATTCGGATTTAAACAAATAAATTTTGAGGTAACACAATTCAGTCCATAGCAAGAAGGCATCTGAGATTTTAAAATCCTGATATCTAATTTACATAATGTTTTACTTTCCAAATAGTCTAACACAAAAATAAAGAAGAGATGTATAAACAGTTATATCAGGAAGAGTCCCAAATATAACTTAGACTAGGGCATAATTTTAGATAATAGTCATGTGATATTTAATTTGAAAGCGATTAGTTTCAACAAAATACAAAAAGGAATCAATACTGGACCCACTATAACTCATTCTGACCTAGCCTATGAGTAGAGAAACCCAGCGTGTTTTCCATCAAGACAGCACTTTAAAATCAAGTACTTTGTGCTTATCACCAACTCCCTTTAAGAGAGAAAAAGTGAAGCTGTTTTACAGCAGAGTCATTCTCCTTCTCCCCCCTTCAGAATGAGCATCTTAAAAATTTAGGCTTTTGTTTTTTTTACAAAGAGTCAGAAATTTATTTTGAGGATGCATTATAATTTCTTTAGCTCTCTGTGTGCCCCACAGGAAACGGGAGAATTTGCAATCCATATAAGCAGACTAAACAACCAAGAAAACTTTTATTAGTTTAGACACTGCCCAGAGTGCATGTTGTGGGAGCTGCAAGGATGAGTGGGAGGCCGACCCTGCCTTGGGCTTCCTCCGCAAAGGAAGGGAAATCAAAGGGTGAGAGAGACACCCCCCCCCCCGCACCGTAGGGAGAGGACACACAGGCCCCAGAACAGGACTTGGCGGTGAGTCAGGGCACTGGGTTGGAAGACGGTGAGCAGACCCTGTGGTTCCAGCAGCTCCCTTTCCTGGCCTAGTGGAGAAAATATAGAAGATGAAGAGGTCAGTGATGTTTAATATTAGTCAAATATGCCTTAGTTTCCCTTATAGAGTGTATTTCAGTAAAGAAAGATGTTTAAAATATATATTTTTTTCTTTTGGGTAATCAGAGCAAACGCAACAGAGGACAACCTACTACTTCAGGACTGAGAGACTGCATGTTGCCCTTCAACACAATAAATAAGAAATATAACATTTAAAAGAAAAGCTTTGTCTGTGTCGCACAGGAAGCATATTGAGCTATTTTTTTTCTTTTTCTTTTCGAACATCACTGTTGTGTTAGCTCTGCTGTGGTGAAACAGTTTTAGAAATGCTGTGAGTGCAATGCCTAGCATGGTATGGAGCATATCGTAGATACTCAGTTATTTTGATTTTCCTCCATTGTTGGGGCGAGCCTGAGGAGGGAGCAGGAAGGGAGGCCCAGGGGTCACGATTCCGTATTGCCACAAATTACTTCCCAGCTGGCCCTGGCCTTGGAGTCAGGAGCTGACTCACAGCTCTTGCTTATCAGCTGTAGCAGCCACTTCGCTTGTAGAATTGATGCTTTCTCTCGAGAGGCAGATCTTTCTAAATAAAAAGCTTGAAACACAGCTGTCACTTTTCTAGTGCAAAGGAACATACCGTAGTAGACATTCTTTTGGCCTATTGAGTTAACCACAGTACTGTGATCTCTCTGGCCTAGTTATATGTGGGTGTTCAGCAGAACAAACACATTTATTCTTAATCACTTTATTTTTCAGGGAGCTATACATCAGATGTAAGCCTTTCCTTTAAAAACCTCCCTTAGATGAAGGTGCATGTGTATATGAATGGATGTACTTGTATAAATGACAAAAAGAACTACAGGAAATTGTTTTTCATTACTATAGAGATGAAAGCATCATGGATTTAATAGAATCTCACCTTTATCCTGAAAAAGAAGTGTTGAAATAGAAATATGCACGCAGTAGACCTCATATGTAAAATTTGCTTTTAAAAATAGATTTAATTTCTTTACTCTTAAATTTTAATAGCTACAGTGAAAATACTCCCTCCTCAAAGACTAGACATTTTAGCGCCAGGGTCACACTCCAAGCAGAAGGGCCCACCCAGTTTACAGAGGGGCCAGGCCCTCCGTGCAGCACGCCGTGCCCTCCCATTAAGGAAGTACACGCCGTTTAAAAAGACGTCTCTGTTTATCACACAGTATAGGATGTGACTTCGTTCCAGCTGTGGGGCAAATCTGGCAACTCCGTGAAAATCATCGTGAAAGCTTGTGAAGCAGTTTGTGGTCCGCAGTAAAAAGTGCTGGGCTGATCTCTAAATAAGTAAGGATCTGGCTCCTGGGGGCCAGGAGTGCAGGAGAGTGCCCGCCCAGATCCTGTTCTGAGTTCTGTCCTTTCCAGTGGGCGCCCGTTTCAATAAATCAACCCAGCGCCCGTGTGATGCAGCCACAGGGATCGCAGCGCTTGTATTTCTAATTCTCATTCACCGACTCGTGTGTTCCTTAGCTCTGTTTTCCCCACTCATGTCTACTGAGGCCAAGATATCATTATTTGTTTTCGTTTTCCAAAACGTGTATGTCTTAACCCATTCTCCCAAGACGGAAGGGCTATTCCCCTTTTGTCAGTCTCCTGGTTTTGCCAGCACACTCCCTGACTGGCGTGTGCCGGATGCAGAGAGGGCTCAGCGCTGGTCGTTACTGAGTTGTCAGAGGAAAAACTTCTTTTAAAATAGCTCCTGACTTTCTAAATAACTATCCTCTTAAAATTAGCTATTTCCTTTCCATACATAAGGCTCACTTGTGCTACTATATATTTCCTTTCATCTCTTCTTCCTTTATTCACAAAGCTATCTGTCATCTAAAATAACACTAATCAAACAAAGACGTGACTGAGGGGTGCATGTTTCTGTACGTGGTAAGACTCGATGGCTGGCAAGGTAGCTGACGAGTCTTCTCAGAGGCATGCACATTTCACTCTAATTCTAAAACAATGTTTTAACTAAACCATATAATGGCGAGTTTAAAGGAAAAAAAATAAAAGGCTCACTCACTGATACTTCAAGTCTATATTTCCTTATGTGGATTACTGTTATTAGACAAATAAGATGTTGCCATTTTTACAGAAAATAAGTGATGACATAATTCAACTTGTTCTTTTAGGATTTCTATTTGTGAAGCATTAATCAGTTGCTAAAAAGGGATGCCGAGACTTCAGTCTCGTGAGGGTGGTCATCGCAGGGGAACACCAACTTTTACTGTGTCCTGACTAATTTCACCCCTAGAATTTGAGAAATCCTGGTTTAAATAATTCTGACCATAATTCTCTACTGAATGAATCTGGTGGAACGGTTGCTCCTTCTCCAAGGCTTAGTTTAATGTCCTTTGGAAAATTGCCCTCTCTTGTAGCTGTGTCACTCGGAACACAAAAGTGGGTTGATTACCCTTTTTTGCTGACATGTTATTACAGCATTTGACATAAGTCTCTCGGGTACCACATGTATTGTAGTGTACCCACTCAGGAGCAGCGTAGCATCCTCTAAAAATATAAAGTCATGGGCGATGTCTGTACCTAGATAATATACTGTTTGTACCCTGGGGACTTGTACCTCAGTGTATCTTAGTCACCAACATGTGACAAACACAACTTAAAGACAATACTCCTATCCATAACACAGGATGCTTGCATGTCTTTGTTTTCCAGGTGGAAGAAGCCCCTACAAGTGGCTCCAAGCTGCTTATTTGCAAGCCCACCTGGAGCATTCACACCCCACCGAGGATCTGTTGTTTTTACTGAAGGTACAGTGGAAAGCACTCAACGAATCCCAACAAGTCAGACCTTGACTTAGTTACCTGGGTCAGATGCTATCTTCTTAGGAAATATCACTATGTAATATGGTGGGGAAGAGTAGAGGTTTTGGAATGAGACACCCAGATTTGTGTCCTTTATATACTTCATTAATGCTTAATGATGAGCCTACTACTTAATTTCTCTATGTCTTAGTTTCTTTTGTCTGTGAAATGGAGCTAAGACTGTTGCTTAAGTCAAAGAACTATTGTAGGTATTAAGTAAAATGGTGTACATATGATACTCAAAGCAGTGCTTGGTACAGAGAAAGCACTCAATAAATGATAGATGCCATTGTTGCTCTTTAGAATATTATTGATTATTATTAACTATTATTAAGGGTAAAGCAATTTTCACTTCACAAATCATGCAGTTTCCTTTAAGCATCTCTGTATGCATGCTTACACCTAAACCACGCATTCTCAAAAGAAATGAAAATTCTGATTTTAGTGTTGATTTCTGTGGTTATATTCTCAGACCTATGATAGCCCCTATCTGTTCAAATTTTATTACTTCTAGTGTATTTCCAAGGCTGAGAGTGTCATGGTTGAAACATATTCTTGATTCAGTCCAAAGCAAACCTTTTAATCTGAGATGCAGCCAAATGTTGCAGCTTAAGCCTCGAATCCTAGACACTTGCCCCCCGCCCCTTAATGCAATCTTTAAAAAAGCAGCATCTCACATGGACCAAAGTTTTTGAAGAGTTTATAAAGCAGTGCAGCCCAGTCAGCGAAAATATGTTTGAAGAGATATTCCAATACTTAAATTCTGCTTCTAGGAAAAAGTCAATAAGACTCTAAGTCAAATTCCAGAACATTTCTCAGAGTATTTTTCCTTCTATTTATTCTTTCCTATCCTGAGCCTCCTACTCTTCGCTTTCCCGTGCCTTTAGTATGTGGATTGACTTAGGTGCTCTAGCTAAGGAACCAGATTGATATACACAACTTCTGTGTGTGCATGTGTGTGTCTCCATATGTGTCCTTGTGTGTCTGTGTGTGTGGTTTGGGGGTATGCGAGTAGAGGAGATAAGAAGAGAGGCATGAGACACTCACATGTTAATAATTTTGGTCCTAGAATAAACTAAGAACACCATTAAATATAAAATATAAAACTAGGAATCTTAGGAAGTGTCACTATCCATAAAACTGCTATATTGAAACAGAAGAAAGAGCCGGTCATTCAGAATGCTTTGAGCATGTGCGGTGTGCGAGAAATTAGGAAGATTTGCTCCCTGTTTTTCAATTAGGTCATAATGTAATGGGAGAAACCCACAGAACAGCAATATCACTTTGACGATGGGATCATGCTTAGTGCGATCTGAAAATGTGAGCCTAATGAATGCTGTTGAGAGGTGTCTGCTTATTTTGAGTAGAATGGCAGATGAGGGAGGAAAAGCAACATTTATTTCAGGTTGCTATCACCTTGTGTTCTTAGATACACTACCATTCCTCTTCATTTAATTTGGGTGTGGTTTTTTTTGTTGTTCTGTTTCAGTTTGTTTCTTTGTTTTGTTTTGTTTTGTTTTTTTTGCCATTTAACTCCATCCTAGGATATCAATCATTCATGTGTTACTTTCTTTTTTAATGAACTTATCTGAAAGGGGCATCTTTTCCATAGCAGTGTCCAGAGAGATGACGCTCTAGCACAATATAATCCTACAAGTCACATTACAGATGAAATCGGATTCTCTGGGTTGACATATCTATCCATCCAACCATCATGTATGGCATTGCTGCTAAAGAAATTTTAAAAATTCAACTTAGAATGGAGTGTGAGGGACCCTACTTCAGAATTGTTTCCTCAGGCCGTGTTCTCTTGGCATAATGCTAATTACTCTATATAAGAAGTCTGTGCTTACTTTACTTTCTGTTAAGTTTCTAACCTGCTAGTTTTATCCACAATATATGGTGACATATTTTCTCATATTTTCTATTTAATGCACTGAAATAGCAAATGGTTTGTTATTTGCTGCTGGTTATTAGTTAGATGCTGGATTTATTTTGCTCTCTAAGCCCCAAACTGTCTCTTCTGCTGGTTTTAAGTTTGTTTGTGCACCTTGAACTGTGAGCGGTGAGAGCGCTGCCTCGGCGCAAGTGAAATCTAATCCCAGATAATGCAACTGCTGCTGATGAAAGTGGCCGAATAAGCCTCGAGCAAAACCGGCATCCATCCCCAGCAACAATGAAACCTTATAACATCCTGACATTAGTAGGAGAGAGTGATAACAATTTATTTAAAAAGTATAGCAAAGAAAACATAGAATGTTTTTAGAGAACTTAAAAGAGGAAGAAGCAAATTTTAATTTATTTTTTAAATTTTAATTGTTGTTCAAGTACAGTTTTCTGTATTTTACTCCCATCCCAACCCAGCCCCCAGCCCTCCCCACCTCCCTCCCATTTCCACCCCCTCTTGTTTTGTCCATGTGCCCTTTATACTTGTTCCTGTAAACCCTTTCCCTTTCCCTATGAAATTCCCTCCCCTTTCCCCTCTGGTCACTGTCAGCCTGTTTTCAATTTCAGTGTCTTTGGTTATATTTTGCTTGTTTCTTTGTTTTGTTGTTCAGGTTCCTGTTAAAGGTGAGATCATATGGTATTTGTCTTTCACTGCCTGGCTTATTTCACTTAGCATAATGCTCTCCAGCTCCATCCATGCTGTTGCAAAGGGTAGGAGTTCCTTCTTTCTCTCTGCTGCATAGAATTCCATTGTGTAAATGTACCACAGTTTTTTGACCCATTCACTTACAAATTCTTCCATGGAGATTTATGGTGTGATTTTTTTCAAAAGTCAAGAACTGAGCTTTCATAGCATGTGTGGTGGTTTATAAAATTCTTATAACTTTTGCACTTTGTCAAATTTATTAAAAATAAATATATAAGCAAATATATATATACAATTTCAAAGTGGAATCATTAACACGGAAAATTTGAAAAGATGAAAATAGGCACACAGAGGTGTCACCTTAAAGTTCAGCTGTGGGAAAACAGGGCAGGAAGAGCCCTTTGCATGAGGGCCTTTCAGTTGGCTTGGAGAATTTATAATGAGGACTTTTGGAATGGTGGGAGTGTGTCTAAGGTATAAGGCCAAGAGATTAAAAAATAAAAAAGCTGCCCCACCTTCTCAGAGGAATAATGATTTGGTAAGGATAATTGTGATTTGTTGTTGGTTGGTTATGGAAAGAAGAAACCGTTTTGATTGTGATGCTGAGTAGAATCAAATGAGGTAAAGAGAAACTGAACTGACCGCGCCTTCTTAAAAAACTTGGTTTAAATACTAGAATGGCCATGATACTCTGCAAGATCTCAATGAAGAGTTGTGTTCGTGGTACAGACACTGTGGAAAACACCATGGACGCTCTTCAAAATTTTAAGAATAGAGTTACCATAGGTCCCAGCGACACCAGGGGAGGTTGCTAGGGTTGCTGAGTCATACAGTAAGATTTGGAAAATTTGAAAACATTTCTATGCAAAGAATTTATCTTCTCAAAAGTCAAATTATACATAAGCATTAACTTTATTTTTTAAATTAGATTATCTTTTTTTAAAGATTTTATTTATTTCTTTTTAGAGAGGGAAGGGAGAGAGAGAGAGAGAGAGAAACATCAATGTGCGGTTGATGGGGGCCATGGCCTGCAAGCCAGGCATGTGCCCTGACTGGGAATTGAACCTGCTAAGCTTTGGTTTGTAGCCCACGCTCAATCCACTGAGCTATGCCAGCCAGGACAGCATTAATTTTATCCTTAAATCATAGATCAATTTATTTTAAAATATCTACGTTTCTTTCAGAAGACTTATATATCATAGAATGTTCTTCTGTATTTGACTATCTTGAAAATTTTAATAAACTTTCAGCTTGACTTTCATTAAGACATCAGTTTATCATTTGGTTTACAATAGGACATGGGAGTTATATATACAAAACCATATATATGTTTTTTTGTTTTTCAAAATTCAAATCATTCATTAGTAATTGATGTCAGATATTTACTTTTACAATGATACTTTTGGCAGATGAATGAACAATAAATTATAAAGTTTGAAGCCACATGGTTAAAAGTTCCTTAGCACGACATCATGGATGGTGTCACATGGGTGCTAGACTTACTGGGGCGATCACTCTGTAGCACATAAATGTCTGATTGCTCTGTTGTGCCTTTGAAATGAATACAATAGCGTATGTCAACTATAGCTGAAAAGAAAATGAAAATATAGAGGCTCAAAAACATCTGCGTTTTTAGAAAGAAAATATGTGTAATCTTATTAGCTCATTTACTTGGACTTTCACCATTAGTCTGGAGAGAGATAAATAGCTTTATATGAAATTCATTTTGTCCCTTGCAATTGCAGTAATTTAGCAGTTAATGGAGTTTAAGAAGAATGTTGAGCCTGAGGAAAAAACAGCAAGAATTTTTAGGTTAACATTATTAATAACATTTTGACATAAGATAATGTTTTTCAGAATTTCTCTCATCATTATAGATGGGCTTGCATGTGATAATTTCTGAATTTATATTAATTATCTATGTACATATAAAATTATCTGTTCGTAGAGATTTTAACCTTATTTTTCAGTAACAAAATTATTTGGACCATATTTACAAACAGAAAATTACTTGTGTAAATAAGTCATTCTTTAATATCTCTTAAACTAAAGATTTTTTACAGAGTACTTTATTTTTCACAAATACTTACATTTCAAGGAAAAGTAGGCAATTAAATAATATCTATTATAATAATTAATATGTAAGTAAGCAAAAATGTTTTTTTCTCTACAGCAGTATCATTCTTATATTAGTCTTAATGATATTATTCAATAAAATGAATGTCCCTGTGAGATTAGGATATCAACCCTGGATTCTCATTAGTTCTCTTTCCATAATACAATATTTTTATTTGTGTTTTTCAAAATTTATTGCCATGTACTTTAAAGTTAACTTTTGTGCTTTTATAATTATAGTGATATATCAAAACAACTCAATGTCTGTCGTCCAAAATGAGTTTGTACTTACGGAATAAACTCAGAAAGTTGCATGAAATCTTTTGGAGTATATTTAATTTAGATGACAAATGTGCAGCTTGATGTTTTTTAAAAACTATTTTCCTTTCGCAATTCAGTTGCTATGATATTTGGAGGAGCTGACAGGGCATTTTCAATTGTGCAGCATATTAGTCAAGGTTCTGTTTTACATTCTGATTTGTAACCCTCTTCAATCAATTTGATTAAATTGACTCAATGTAAAGTTGCCTTTTGAAAGAACATCAAGCTCATTCTCTGCCTAGTGTCTAAGTAGTAGTCACTTGGATGTGTGGAGGAGTGCATTATATCTTTCAAAGAAATAATTTACCTCCAAGGAATGACATAGGAACAAAGAGTAGTAATGTGAAGTGACATTATATAACATAATTTACCTCCTACGTTACATGCCTATATGATTAAATAAACAAACAGTTCACCAAATGGCAAAGTTAATTGTCTGCATTCATAGAGCACATTGTTGTGATATCATTTCTTTTTTAAAAAAGTGTTCTTATATGGATCTCTTTTGTCATTGTGTATTATAGGTCTGCCTTGCACATACGGGCCGGAATAGTCACAGCCTATGAGGACACACACACGTTCACATTTGAACACGTATTGATTCCTAATATATTGAGATACCAAAATCAATGATGACGGATTCTCAGCTGCCACCCTCGATAAGTCTTCAGTGTACTATTTACACTATTAAAAACACAGAAAGACATTGTTACAAGACAGTAGTCTTCTGATTCCTTCACCTGATCGGGCTCACTTGATTTCATTTGATCCCCATTCATCTTCGAGGTAGAAAACAGCAATCTGTGTTTTCAGAAAACATATTTTCTACGTGAGGAAATCTGTGAGTCTTTCTTTCCTGAGTAGCCATAAAAGCTACTTTACTTTTAAGGCTAATTTTTTTTTTCGCCAAGCCTCACTGAAAAGTAATTTACCTTAAAGGGTAAAAATTTACATTATATACATATATACCTAATCAGTTTTTTTTTTACAAATAACCATATTTTCATTAAAATGACATTGATTTCTCAGATATCTTGGATACTTTACAATTCACCAAGGAATATATTTTCAAAGTGTTTATTAACCATCTTAGGAGACTTAAAAGTCAGAATAGGATATTATTTTATTAATAATCCTTTATCTACCAGTTATTTTGATAAGGTCTGTGGGTCCCCCCTGACTTTTAAACCACGTTATAGGGACACAAAAACGGGGTGTAGTATCAATTCACTCCTCTCGGAAGCATATACCCAGCAGGATGAGACCTGGGCTTTACTGGGGGGAAAGCGGGGAAAGGAAAGGAAGAGGGAGCAGGAGCAGGCAGAGGGCAGAAGGACCATGAAGCAGGTCGGAACCGATGGAAAGGGGGCAGAGAGGGAAGGACTAATTAGGAATACACTCAACTGCAGAGCCTTTCTAAAGAAGTCACAACCGGACAAGCAAGGTCCTCCCACTCCAGAAAAGTGGCCCATGGCGAGAGCAGCTCCACTCCTGTCTGGGCAGCACCCCCACTGCTCCAGCCTCCGACAGGAGGGAGCAACCTGGGGAAGCGAGGCCTCTGTAGGGAGGCAGCGATGCGCCCAGGAAGGAAGCCAGGGGCTGGCAGTGGGCGCTGCACCCTCCGCAGGCTCTCCAGAGGGAGACCCCAGAGGCACACTCCCCTGAATGTAGTCTCTGCATGCTCACCCCCACCACTCAGGCCTTTTTGCTGCTGCTGTTGGCTTGTTTATTTGTTTAGCAGCTTGGCTAGACTGTTTCAGTGACGTCTTTGTCTCCGGCAGGGTGGCCCTTCTGATGTTAATCCCCAGAGAGCACAGCCTTGGTAGCGTGCACTGTAGTGCGGGGATCTCGGTGATTTTAATAGGACTCTTTGTGTAGCTCAGTGGATTGAGCGCGGGCTGCGAATCAAAGTGTCGCAGGTTCGATTCCCAGTCAGGGCACATGCCTGGGTTGCAGGCCATGGCCCCCAGCAACCGCACATTGATGTTTCTCTCCCTCTCCCTCTCCCTCTCCCTCTCCCTCTCCCTCTCCCTCTCCCTCTCCCTCTCCCTCTCCCTCTCCCTCTCCCTCTCTCTCTCTCTGTCTCTGTCTCTGTCTCTCTCTTTCTCCCTCCCTTCCCTCTCTAAAAAATAAATAAAAAAAAATAAATAAAAAATAAAAAAAATCTTAAAAAAAAAATAGGACTCTTTGTAACTGCCTCCCTGTTCCCTCTGCCTGTGTATCACACTGGCCAGTAGGTAGCACTAATTTATGGCTGATCGCTCTGTTGTTTGCAACAATGCCTTGAGCACGATCAAGAGCCTCTCTGCCGGATACTTTTTAAGGTCAACTTGTGAACTTAGTTCCGACCCCAAGAGCACCCTTTTTAGCAACTCGATGGCCTGAGGGAGAGCTTTCTGTTTTGAGCTAAGATCTCCATTGCTTTCTAGAGCACTCTTAGACTTGAATTTATCCACACTCTGTTTCAAATAGTGTTGGTTTCTTAAAGAAGCGCTCCAGAACTGTCTGTCCTTGGAGTCTGCCTCTTTCTTGGGCAAAATCTCTGCATCACTGCTCTGGAGCTGGGGTGAGGACAGCGACCAGTTTTTCTCTGCAGTAACACTCTTGCCATTAGAGTGGGCCCGGTATTCTCTGCGTTCTTAGTCTTGCCTCTCCTCAACTTAAAATTCTACCCTACAAAGGATCAGGGGCTGGAGTAATCAGGGCTCTAAAATTCTTGGCCCTCTAATCCCGGTGTGGACTCCACATCCTGGGAATGGAGGCTAAGAGGAGGAAGGGACTCACTGACGTTTTGGCTGCACTCAACTGAATTTAGCTGCTGCCACTCAGAGCTGGGTGGGCTGGAGGTGGAAATGCTGGTGGGCCGCTCCTCCTGGGGAGACACCAACACCACGGAGTGAGAGGTCAGGGGAGCGGGAACCCACCTTCCTGGCCACGTCTTCCCAGAGTGGGTCTTTCTTCATCCTGATTTGTGGGTGGGGGACAAGGGTTAGCAGGAGGGAGCCTATCCTTATCACTCAAGTAGAGCAAACTAGCTGTTCTTACTGAGATTTAGTAGTATTTTCTTGAATAAAGGTTTCTACACTTTTATATATTTTAATACAATTTCCAAAGGTGCTAAGTTGTTCATTTTTTTCTAAAAATGTTCAAAATTAGTGGTTGTTTTCCCGCAGAGCAAGTCTGTGAGGCTCCTCATGCTACCATATCAAAAGTCCTTAGGCAACTTCAGAAGCCATGAAGACTGAAGAAAAATTTTGCCCAGAGGATTTGAACGTAACTAGAACTTTGTCCACTCTCCAAGATATGATTGGGGAGGGGGGAATCAAAGAAATTAAGAAGTGATCCCCATGAATGAAAACCTTGTTCTTTTAGAGTTCTCCGTGCTTCCAGGAAAAGCAGAAACCTCAGTTGCGTACAATACTTTGACCACCTAGGCTCAAGTAACTGCCACAAAAGAGAAATCCGGAGGAATTTCAGACCACAATTTAAAAATTGAAAGCTACATAAGAAAGTATACTATTAAAATAATTTGAAAGAGGGTTTTAAAAATGTACGAAAGTGGAGAAATGCGATCTGGCAGGAACGAAAAGAAAGCCTGAACCGCATCTGAGCCGCCGATGACAAAATAGCCGCAGCACACGTGACACGCTCACATTCGTTCACATTTCCTGGTGCTTGTGTCCTCTTATTTATTTAAGAAAGCTCACGCAAATAAAAAACAATCACTGTGATCCTCAACGTTATTATTTCTGTGTTATACATAAGATTTCTAACCACAGTCATTAAGTGAGAAGGAAACTATTTTTATATGGAGAAAATAATTGACCGATTTCAATATTAACCTCCCGAGAACAAAAGAATGCAAATACCGTTCATTTTCCCTCTGGAGAAAAGATTTTTACTTTCACTTTCTCTGGACAGATTTTTAGACAACCTGAACTCAGCCTTAACTATTCCCAGAAGACTTGACATTTGGACTTGTTATAATGAATACGGCCTTGACACTAAATTCCTGGCAAAGTTATTCAGACAACACCTCAAATAAAACTCTCTTGCAGGCAACTGAAGACTTAATAAAATCGAATAATGCATTCTGAGTTAAAAAAATAAGGCCATGATTCTGATTATAATAAATCTCAGTGGGGGAATTTGTGTTTAGCTATTCAAGATTATTATTTTTGCTAGAGTATTTCTTTTAGAAGAGGAATTTAATTGAAATTGGTATGACATTGAAAACTAGACTCTAAATGCAACTCTAAAATGATGTCACCAGACTTCTAGGCAGTGGATCCTTTCAGTAAGATCTAACAATTGATTCTTTCAAACATGTTTAATCCCTTGAAACTGAATGTCTGTAGCTCATTGGAGATCAGACTGCCTTTGACTCAGTCAAGATTCCTCACCCTAATTGACTCAATGGTCCTCAGGAAGAGTTTTTTTTTTCCAGAAGTTAAGTATTTTTTTAATGAACTAATTTTCAAAGATACTCACTTAGGACCACTCTCTCATCAGATCAAAAGAAGAACTTTCACAGCATTCATTCCCTGGGATCAGTTATCTAAGGAAAGATATTGAAATTCCAGATACAGGTCCTGTGACATTAATACTTCTTCCCCCCTGGTCTATTAAAATCGAACTTGACCAAAATTTTATTAGATCATATTTTATATATACCTAAAAGGACTATGTTCTAGCCCCGTCTCTCAGAAACTACATTTGAAAACCTTCAAACAGCTACTAATTAAATGCATGTCTCCTAGATATACCAATTTTTTTTTGCAAAAAAAATCTTTTTCCATATCATTGACATTGTTTTATTGTTTTTAAATGGGAACAAAATACTTGAGTAATTACTGTCAAAAACAATTTATTGCCACTAAAATAAAGTCCTTACATTTTGCAAATGTGCTTCCATAATGATATGTGCAATATTAAATGACTGTATTCAAAAGTTTTTCTATTCAACAAATTGAGGCCACATTGTAATATTAAAATCAGGCCTGTGTTCCATATCTGGCGTTTTCATTAACTGTGTGATTTGACTTAAACTATTTCCTTTTCTTTTCCTCAGTTTTCTCAACTGTAAAGTGTATATAGTAAAGGCATGTTTGCCTTAAGTGACTACAATGATAAAATGAGAAGACATTGAGGAAGATTTTTGATATGTCAGAGATATTCAGTAAATAGTCCCATTTTCATTTAATTCACAGCTGACCTGATGGAAAGTTCATTTTAAATAAAAATTATGGAAGCCATGTGGCTCTGGTTAAATTTTAAAGCAATTTAGATGAAATCCATCAATTTTATATTAAATGGCAATATTCTCCATAATTTCAAGCAAATTCTTGCCTCAGTTGTGTGACCATGTGTTTATATTTACTTCTAAGGATAAATTTTTGCTCTGTTTTTGGTTACATCTAGGGAAAATTGGACAATCCAGGCAATTCCACAAGTTTGCATCTAAAATTCTTACAAGATAATGAGAGATTCTGCCAAAGGCCATTTGAAACATGTGATATTTGAGAATCTGTCAAAAAAACATTTTAATTAACCTTTTCTTCAGTTTCCCAGAGGCCATTCTTGTATTAAGATATCATGAACAAAAATGCTTGGACCATATTCTCTCAGCTGCTCAAAAAATAATACCTTCTCTGAATTAAGACTTGGAATAATAACCAACACACAAATATTAACGAAAGAAGTGTTCTTTCATTAATAACATGAGAAATGTTCTTTTGAGCCCTGGCTGGTGTAGCTTGGTGGATTGAGCACAGGCCTGCGAACCAAAGGGTCACCAGTTTGATTCTCAGCCAGGACACATGCCTGGGTTGCAGACCAGGTCCCCAGTAGGGGGCACATGAGGGGCAACCACACATTGATGGTTCTTTTCCTTTCTTTCTCTTTCCCTTCCCCCTCTCTAAAACTAAGTAAGTAAAACCTTAAAAAAAGAAATATTCTTTGGAACCATTTATTTTTATATCTACAACTTGTCAAGATTATTTATTCATTCCTGATACCTCAAATGTATGTTCCTTTTTTATTATAATTCCACTTTGAATTCAATAGCTATAAAAATATTCATTTCTTGAAATAAATTAATATGTTTCCACCTCCTTCTCCTTTTTCTAATTCAACTTATTTTTCCTTGTACTGTAGGTTCCAGGAAAATGAGAGCTAGTATCAGTATCTGAAGATACCAACTCAATGCAGAATTCCTGGTAACGGTCATTTCTCTGCTTTTCTCCTTTTTTCCCTAATTACTCTGCTTGTAGTATTTGAATGTGTAGAAGTTGCCCCAAGACTTTTGGAGAAATATATAACAATACCATCCAGTAAAATTAGTCAGAAAATTAACTAATTCTTTCCATATAACACAATTATAGAAAAATTTTATTTTCTTCCTTCTCTTCTGCAACTCCTATTATGGTAGTCCAAGGCAAATTCTGTGCAGTGTAGTTATAAATTTGCTTCACTGCAATCTGAAATACTTTTCTCTCCTTCTTGCAGTCATTTCATGATTTTGCCTCATTACTTGAAATAGCTTTTTCCCTGATTTTAATTTCTTCCATTTCTTATTACGTATCTCTTGGTTCTAAAATAGCAAGGTACAATTTCCAAGATGTTATAAACAACTCTTTAGCTGAATGATCTTGCCATATACTTCCCTGAGAAATGGCAGCAGAGAAATACTCCATTTTTCTACTTCAAATCGACAGACCTGCCTACATTTGGAATCACATCGCCTTTCCTTCTATGTAACACACATTGCTAGTATCGGAAACTAGTTTCTTCTCTCTTGTTTCTATCCCTTCAGGTCTAGAAGCCGTCGTGACTTCAGTTTTACCTTATGTGTCCAAGCTCTGCATTCTTTGTGGTGAAAGTTTTACTCCCACTCATTTAGCAAATATTTTATTACAACCTACTTTGTCCCAGACACTATTAGGAGCACTGAGAATACAACATGGAACTATACAGAAAATTCCTTCTCCACCAGAAACCCTCACTCCAGATGAGAGATATAGATAACAAACAAATAAATAGCAAACTCATAAACAGAGCTATGTGTACTCCGTCGAGAATAATGCAGGCTACAGGGAAACAGACAGCAGAGAATTGGTGAGTGCATGTTGGGAGCAGTTTGAAAATTTAAATAGCGTATTCAGGCAGAGTCCTTCCCTGGCAAGGTATTATTTGTACAATACAAAGTCCTGAAAGATGACAGGAAAGCACATACCAAGTGGAGGTCATGGCAGTTGCTTAACTCGCTGTCTCCGCTTAAGGTGGAAAAAGGAAGTCTTCTTTGGCTGGTGCAAAGTTAATTAGGGAGAGAGTGAGAGGAGGCAGAGAGAAAGCAAGCCGGAATGGCGGGCCAGAAAGGACAGGACAAAGCCGTGGCTGCTCAGACCCTTTTTCTGAGTGTTATGAGAACATGAAGAAGAGTTTTGAACACAGAAGTGATGTAATGCCCGTGACATTTTAACATAATCATCCTGGTAGTTCCATTGAGTATAAACTGAAGTGGGAAAATGTAGGCATTGAATGAGTCTTTTAAAAGGTAATGCTAACAGGGTAACTACTGCCATTGATGAACAAATAGTATAGTAAATTTTTAATTAAAACATTATTGAGTTATATGAGTTCCATCATAAAAGAATTGTTGATAGCATTATCAGCATATCCAATATATTACTAATTTTACAAAATAAATTGCACCAATTTTACATTAATCCCAACACTGATTTTCATCATATACTTATACTTCAAATTCAGAATTGTTTCTAACCAGTAAAACAGTGGCAAGTAATCTTGATGGGCAAAAATTTAGTAAAATAAAGCAGACTGGAAAATCTAGAAGCCCAAGAATATTAGGAACATTAGTGAAATTTCACAAAACATGGTAAGAAACCACTTTAAGTCATTTTTTAATTGCTGAGTAGTATTTTACTATAGTAATAGATCACTATTTTGTTTGTTCTGTGTTTAACAGTATGTATTTATTTCTGTTTGAAACAATTATAAATAAAGCTGCAACTCACATTCTTGTACATATCCATTGGTGCACATTCGGATGCATTTCTGTAGAATATAAATATAGGAGGAACATATTTTGGATTAGTGGCTATGTGTATGTTCAGTGTTGGTACATTCTGACAGTTTTCCAAAATGTCAAAGTGGTTTTACCACTAATCGATTACAGTCCTATTGGTTCACATACTGGCCAATATTTCTTAATATTATTACCAGGCTGATTTTCCCCCCATTCTGATCATGGCTTGTCGTATCTTAACTTTGGGTTTAATTTAACACCCCTGACTACTGATATTGTTGTACAGATTTCATATTTTTATTGGCTTTTAGAGACTGTGTGTGTGTGCGTGTGAAGCTCTTGTTCAAGTCTTTTTTTCATGTTTCTATTCTATTGTCTCCTCTTTAAATCAATTTATGAGTTCTTTATCTATCATGAATATGAACTCTTTCTCAGAAATCTGAACTACAAATATCTTTTCCCATTCTGTGGCTTGCTTTTTGTTCTCTTAATGGTATCTTGTGATAAAAAAGATGTTCTTAATTTTAACAAAGTTTCACTTTTCAATCTTGTTTTTTTTGTGTCTACCTATTGAGATGTTTATAGAATTTTCTTACTCCAAAGTCATGAAAATATTCTCCTATTTTATCTTCCAGAAATTTTATTATTTTTGAAATTTATATCTATTGTCCATCTAGAGTTGATTGTTGTGTAAGATGTAAAGAAGGGGTGATGTTTCATTTCCCCCTATTGAAATACCCAGTGATTCATTGCCACTGTTTTAAAAATCATATATCATCTCTATATTGTAATGGTACCTTTGTCATCAACCAGATAGCCACACATAGGTGGCTCTGTTTCTTTAATTATTTTGTCCACTTTTTGATTTGTCTTTTCTTTAATACAACACTGTATTCAAGACTGCGGCTTTTGACTTGGTGTAGTAATTTCTCCAAATTTTGATCCATTTAACACTATTTTAAAAAATATTTTATTGTTGTTCAATTACAGTTGTCTGTGTTTACTACCCCCTTCTCGCCCTCACCCCAGCCATCCCCACCTCCTTCCCCTGATTCCACCCACCCTTGGTTTTGTCCATGTGTCCTTTATAGTTGTTCCTGAAAACCCTTCCCCCTCTCCCCCACTACCCCCTCCATCTCCCCTCTGATTACTGTCAGATTGTTTTTAACACTTTTTTAACACTCTTATTGACCCTCCTTATAATTTTTGCATCATCCTGTTCATTTCCAAAAAATTTTTATTTTGATTTAAAATTACTTAAATACATGGAACAATTAGGAGAAAATTGACATTTTTATATTATTGTGTCTTCAAACTTACAGAGGAATTTTTAAAGTTTTGCTCAGCAATGTACAGAGATATTGGACTTTTAAAGTATTCATTTAATTTTATCATTCCTAAACATTCGATAGATTTTAAGGTATTTAAAATTATACCTTTTCTGTACATTGTTTTTTCAAATAATTTTAAACTTATTACAGGAAAGTTGCTTGATTCATCAAGGAACTCCCATACACCATTAATTCTGACTTGCTCATTGTTTAAAACTTGCTGCATTTGTATTATCTTTCTCTCTCATCCCCTTTTTCTTTCTCATATTATTTTTTCTGAACCACCTGTAGTGCATTTTCAAATTGTATCAATTGTCCCAATAATGTCTTTTACAGTCATTTTTATCTGGTTCTTTACTTTGGTCTGTCTTAAGTTTGGCATTTAAAAAAAATAAAGGCCAGTAATTTTAGTTATTTTTTTAGAATGTCCTTCAAAATTGATTTAACGAATGTTCCCTCGTCATTATCTTCAGTTTCTGGGTTTTCCCGAGAAGTGGGGTTTTGTTGGGAGAGTCAGGGATGCCGAACAAGCGATGTGGCATCCTTCTCGGTGCATCATAAAGAAGGCACCAGAAGTCAGTTGTCCCAATTTTAGTAGCATTAACTTGGGTCACTAGACTAAGGTGTTATTGTAGTTTCTCCACTAGGGCATCTACTTTCAGTTTCTAGTTAATAAGAAATATATGCAACAATACCATATAAATGTCCATTTCGTCATTGAACTTGCACCTACTATTTCACACTGATAGCTTCCTAGATGAATTATTTCTTGTATATTTATTAGTAGATATTCTATGGTAGGAGTTTTCCTCTCTATGCCATTCATTCATTCATTTATGTGAGCATGGACTTGGGATTCATATTTTATTTAATTGGTTATATTCCTTCACTATTATTATTTAATTTCATGTTCAAATGTTAGAGGTTCGGCCTGTGCAAGTCTTCAATCTGTATAGTTTTGACAGGTCCCTGCCATTCTCTGAGCACTTTCTTCCGTTACAGAAGACTGAGCTGTCCATGACTCGCTCTGCACTTCTGCCTGAATTCTGGACTGAGCCCTTGGTTGGTTCAGGGAGCCCAGATTTCTCTTGATGGAGAATCTTATTTTGTAACTAAAGATCCTCTGGTGGGAGAAAACTAGGAAGTATGTTTGTATATACAATTTACACATTTGTTATCTATACTTATGCATATACCATCTATACACACATATTGAAATATATGTCTATATATGTGAGTATATAAATGTATCTTCACAAAATTTACAAATACATATTATATATTCTGTGTTTATATATATTCGCTGTATAAATTGAGTCACCTCTTCATATTCATGTTCCTTTCTTAAAAGTGAAAAATCTGATTCTCATTATTCTCAGTGAATTTATTGAATTATATAAGCCCCTCTCTATAGAAAGTAGTTTCAGAATTATTAATAAACCAAGTTATTAATAAATTTGGTTTATTAAATTGTTAATAAACCAAAAGCAAACCTACTAGCTAGAATTAATATTAATATAATCTTTTCTGTATAAGTATAATATATCTACAAGAAGAAGCAAAATTCACAATTTTAAGTGCATAATTCACTGACTTTGACAAGTGGATACCATATCCCTATCAAGATAGAGAATGTTCTTTCACCCAGAAATTTTCCTCATGGCATTTCCCAGGCAATTTCCTGCTTCCTCGTATACACACACACACACACACACACACACACACACACTTATAGGTGTGTGTCTATGTATTTATAATTTCCTTATAAGGGGTGACATTTTCAGGGATGTTGTTGAACAGCCTCGTGTTCAATGAAGTCTTGCACATTGGCAAAAGCATGAATGTCTGAAGCATAATTTATGAATTCAATACTTTTCAACAGTCTTTAATTGGCTTCTTTAATCAAATAGTATATAATAAAATTTTATTCAATTTTTCTAGAGAAGGTCAAGTTTTAGAGTGTTCAAGATAGCTAAGAAAATTATTTCTCAGATTGATGAGCAATGGTACTTAAACATATGTGGTTAATAAAGATGTCTCAGCATTTGGTAAAATGTAATTTCAGCGGACATAATTCTGTTATTTATTGCATAAAGAAGAGTCACTCTATAAAGCCAAGTTATATAGCATACTCCATCATCAGCTTGTTATGGCAATTTGGAAACTATCCTATGCATATAATATCAATCTCTAATTTTGGCTCTTCTACCACTGCATATTGTAGGTAGTCTTTAAGAGATCTTAGAGTATGCTTGTTATTTTTTATTCATTGACCCAAACCTAGAGAGGACTTTTAGTGCCCCTCCTCAAATAATATTCTCATTTGAAAGTGGTTCTTTATTATTTTAATCCACGGAGACTTGGTCATGTAGTGGTATAAACTGAGATTTCTAATTGCCAAATATTATTTCCTTAATGACTCAAATTAATAATTAACTAGGTTTAAAACCTCCTTATCACTACTTTTATTTCACAGCACCCACGGGACGTGATGCCCCCAGATGCCATTTTTATTTTTGGTAGCAAAAGGTTGATGGGCAGGCCCACCTATTATTTCAACTTACAGTAATGACAAATAGTAATATTTAAAACTCTAAATGCTATCTTTTCTGATGAATATTTCCTACCAAGATGGATTTGATGAGAAAACACAAAATGGCATCTTAAGGAGAACTTCCCAGGAGTTCTGAAGGAGAACTGAAGGAGATTTAAGTGAAAACTGTGGTTTAGTTAAAAATGTGGCACATAAAGATAAACCTATAAAATGTGCCAAATGAAGAGATTATTTTATAAGTGGGAAAGACAGTGGTGGGCTCAGAAGCATTAGCACAAAATGTCTAATTTCACGATCCATTCTCTGCTCAAATGATGGCAGAGTAAGTGGGTACCCACAAGCCTAGCAATTGCCAAAGTAGCCAGATCGGTGATTCAGATTCTGAGGTGTGTCAGCAAACTTTACTCACACTTTCATTACAATCGTGGGAGACCAGGGGTTCAGGGGCAGAAGGGACCAGTCTCTGGAGGGGCAGGTAGAGGAGGTGGAACGAAAGAACTCGATATGATGGATGGGATGAGAATATGGGGTTGGCGAATTCTGCAAAGAGACCTGAAATAAGTGCAGAATTGCAGTAAATGCACCAATCTTATTTCTGAGAAAATGAGTTATCAAGAACACTTTCAAAAGAAGAAAATGGGATACAATCGGAACACAAATGCAGAGAAATCACATTTCCAAAGTTAGAGCAGGTGAGTAGGAAAATCACCTTGATCCTGAACCACTGAGCTGCTAACTTCAGCCTCTCCTTAACAAAAGGACAGAATCATCCCAAAAGTCTTTGAAGGATAAATCAAACTCTTATTAAAAGAGTGACAATAAGGGGCATGAGAGGCAAATGAGATCATCACACATAATCCGCGTACAGGAAGAAAACTATGTTAATTGTATAATAACAAAAGGCATGAATTGGGGCGGAGCGGGTAGGCCTGAATTCACAACTGGGGTGTTGTAAGCAAGTTACTTGCACTTTTTGAGCTTTGTAATTATAACATTATTTTAGAGTTTTTCTAAATTTAAAACAACATAATATATGTGATACGTTTACTGTAGTGCATAGAACATAGACAACATTGAATAATTGTTAGCTATTGATAATAACTGTGTAATGATTTCCCTGAAATTAACCCTAACCCTCTTTAATCTTGGGTAATGTAATTATGATGTACTTTGGTGTGTGCTTCCTTGGGTCCAACTTCTTTGGGACTCTCTGATCTTCTTGGACTTCCTGAAAATCTATTTCCTACACCAGATTGGGGAAGTTCTCCTTCATTATTTGTTCAAATAAGTTTTCAATGTCTTGTTCCTCCTCTTCCCCTTCTGGGACTCCTGTGATTCAGATATTGGAAAGTTTAAAGTTATCCTGGAGGTTCCTAAGCCTGTCCTCATATTTTTTGAAGAATTCTTTCTTCATTCTGTTCTGGTTGAATGTTTATTTCTTCCTTCTGTTCCAAATTGTTGGTTTGAGTGTCAGTTTCTTTCCCATCACTACTGATTCTCTGCTCATTTTCCTTTATTTGGCTTTTCATAGGCTTTACTTTTTCCTCTATTTTTCGGCCATACTCAATCATTTCTGCAAGCATCCTGATTACCAGTGTTTTGAACTCTGCATCTGATAGGCTGGCTATCTCTTCATTGCTTAGTTGCATTTTTTCTGGAGCTTTGATCTGTTCTTTCATTTGGGCCATTTTTTTTTTTGTCTCGGCTTGCCTGTTATGTAGTAAGGGGTGGAGCCTTGGGTGTTCACCAGGGTGGAGCAACCCTGTATGTGGAGGAGGGGTCTGAGAGGGAACAATGGTGCCTGCTCCACTCTCTGCTGGTTTTCAGTCACCTCTGCCACTACCCACAAGCAAATTGGGCCCTTCCGGTGCTGATTCCTAGACGGGTGGTTTTGTGCATGTTTTAGGACTCTGTGGTCTCTCCTGTGAGGCTGGGAGTTTTACATGCCATTGCAACCCCCACAGGTTTTTTCAGTCACAGGTGTTGAGGCTTTATTTTCCTACTGGAACCCTGGGCTGCGTGGTCTGTCTCATCCCCCAGTTGTTCCTCCCAGTTCATCTACACACGAATGTGGGACCACCTGGTCCTCCATCCACTGCCTCGCTGAGAGTCCTCTCCACCTGGCTGCCCGTCTCCACCCCTCTTACTGGTCTGGATGAATGTTTAACTCCTTGGTTGTTGGACTTCCATACAATTCGATTTTCTGGAAGTTCTGGTTGTTTTTTTTTTTGTTTTGTTTTTTAAATTTGTTGTTTTCTTGTGGTTGTGTGAGGAGGCACAGCGTATCTACCTATGCCTCCATCTTGGTCAGAAGTAGGATACATCACATTTTTTACAGAACTTTTAATGTTATTCTTATATAAATAATCTTTTATTTTGAAGATTTCATTTATTTATTTTTAGAGAGGCAAAGGGAGAGAGAAAGAGGAGATAAACAATCAATGTGTGGTTGCCTCTCATGCACCCCCTACTGGGGACCTGGCCCACAACCCAGGCATGTGCTCTGACAGAGAACCAAACCTGTGACCCTTTGGTTCACAAGCCAGCACTCAACCTGCTGAGCCACACCAGCCAGGGCTATTCTTATATCATATTATTAACATATATTAACAACCCGTCTTAACTCTGTATCTCACAAACTGTTCTTCTTGTAGCCTCTTCAAAAATCATCTCCTCTCACCTCTTTCTCATGGGCTGCTAGTCCTTGAGCACAGAGTGAATCTCACCCTCAATCCCCCTTAGTCTATATTTCAATGTAAATGATACTTTAATGAAGCTTAGACTACGCCATGTTTTTCTGTTAAGTGTTTTCCTGTACTTCTTTAAATAACTATCAACATTTACATGCATATATATTTTTTTAATTACCAAAGAAAACATCTGTCTCCCTGTAGACTGTGGGTGTCTTGGGGCTGAGGACCCTGGCCCTGGGACCATCGCATGCAGTGTAGTCATCATAGGGCCCGGTGAGCACAGGCGGACTGGGAATGATGGAGCGGCTGCAGCTGAACATTCTATTTGCTTCTGTTTTGTATCACATGTGCTGAGGCACATTGTCATGCACAGAGCTCTTTTCCATAATCACGTAATTCAAACCTTTAACTGGATTAATCTTAATGGACCCAAAAGATGCATTGACTTTATTTTATCGTTGTTTGCAATTTTGAACTTGCAGCTCAGATTTCCGTTGTCACGCCTGATGGGCTTCTCAGCTGCATCGATTTCAGCAGTCGTCACCTTTATCTCGGATGCTGGCTCTTCTGCTAGGTTGATCGAAATAAACTCCCTTTTACTTTAACTAATTAAAAATGTTGCCTGCCTAAATTCCTGTTCTTTCTAATCTTAATTGCTATTTTATCAGAAACAATCACTTAGTTTACCAGAAATATTCCCCCTTTTTCTTATCAAACTGACATTTTATTTTAGAGTCTGAAACCTTGTTATGTTACATCCTAGTGATATCTGCTCAGGAAGTATCGTCTGAGTTAAACGTTTTCACAGCTATTTATGTCTTACAGACAGGGCAGTTGTGAACCAGACAAATTAAGCAATGCAAATCTGACCAAGAATCCCCACTGTCTTATCCTCTATTTCTCTGCAGAGGCTCCATAAATAATTTAGCTCTCCAAAACTAGATCTCATTGAAAGTGGCCTTCAGTGCTTATGCCTTCATTATTTTTGCTCCATTTCTATGTTTTCTCCTTCTATAAAGCCTCTTTGTCAATACCATTTCTCTTATGGCACTGCCTAAGCTGTGCCAGAGCCACCATTCTTACAGCCAAAATCCTTCTAGACAAAGCACCTAGGTTTTACATTTGCGTGCTGAACCTCACAGCCACTGATTTTTCTGCAACTGTCTTCTCTGCTAGTATTTCTCATGTGCAACTTCATTTGTAATGAAGGCCATACAGGGAGCTAGCGCTTGCTCCTTCTCTGAGCTCTGATGCATACACAATAAAGAAGTTACTCAGATTCAAGCTTTACACTTTAACTATTTTCTTCCTGGTGTTAACCACACAATCAAAATATAGGCTTAAATTTGTTCAAATGGCCACACCACATTTCCTTCCCTTGTTCAGTGCAACTCTGTTACATGAGGGTAAGTTACTTTGAAGAGAAGCTATTTGCTGCTTAATCTCTGTGTGGCTACACTAATCAGTGGGAGAAGAATTAACAGGAAGTTTTCCTACTTAATGAATATGAATTTACTTAAGTCATAATTACATGATTTAAATATCTTGTGAACCTTTGCACAAACCATTCTAACATCTCCATACCACGGCTCCTGAAATACTTGAGTGTGATGATATTGACTGACTATGAAAAAACACTCCAGAGATTTTCTGTTAAATTGATTGTGCCATGTAGTGCCATCCCATTGATTAGGGTTTCTACAATTAATGTTTCTTCAAATCTGTATCATTAAAAAGTGAAATCCAGTTTCACCAGTATAAAAATATGCCCTATATCATTTTTTAAAGAGATTTTTTAAAGATTTTATTTATTTATTTTTAGAAAGGGAAGGGAGGGAGATAGAGAGAGAGAGAGAGAGAAACATCAATGTGCGGTTCCTGGGGGTCATGGCCTGCAACCCAGGCATGTGCCCTGGCTCGGAATTGAACCTACGACACTTTGGTTCGCAGCCCAAGCTCTATCCACTGAGCTACACCAGCCAGGGCTGCCCTATATCATTTTTATCATACCAGTCAGTGGATTTGGTTCTTACATAGAGTTATCATGAATGTTTAAATGATCTTAATTGATATGATTGGTGCAATTAGCAGTATTTGCAGATTAATTTATGTGATTACTTTATACTTTTGTCTTTTTCAAGCTCAAACAATGATGTGGTATTTCTTGTCACAAGTATTCATTTGTTTGAAAATTACTTTAAATATCCCATTGTGGGCTAAGAACTGACTCCACATGTGGCAATGAGCCTCAACCCGAAGCTCAATGTCTCTTTGAGTAGTCGACGTGAATGTCTGTGCATGTTTCCTTGATTTGTAGAAGGCGAAACTATCTAGATTTTATTTAAAAGTTTATTTGAACTGAGGTCTCTTAAAAATTTTAAGGGCAAAGTTTGGGGTGTGTGAGCAAAAGAGTAGCTCAGAACCAAGACATTTGATATTAGTAACAACAAAGATCACTTTACCAATTAAGAATTCTAAATATTTTGAAGTTTTTAGTTTCTGATATTTATGTTACATTTGGTAATGCTGTAAAAATGATTTCATGAAACATAAACCTGGCAATTAATTAAGCCGCATATTTTTCTTTAGGTTTTTTTGTTTTCTTGTAAAACAAACCAAACGCAATCAAAACTTGAAACATCAGGGACACTGTTTGGACAATAACAACAAGCATTCATGGCTGTATGTCCGAAATCGTTAATAAGCCTTCAGGGGAGAAGAAACTATGTGGCTAGGTTGATGTCATAGAAAACAAACTCAGACTCTTTAGGTCAGGGTCCAACTTTTATGTGTGTGTGGACTTTATCAGGTTGAATGCGCTTCATTTTTGCAACGAAAGGAATGACGCAGTCACATGATTCAATTCCGTTATTTTCCTTAAAGGGAATATTGGTTTACACTCAGGGGAAAGTCACAGAACGCATGCAATATATATAAAAACTTCTCTTTTTAGAGCGTACACATCGAGCACAGCTTTGTTACACATGCCTTATATTCAGACATTCATAGGTTTTTTAATTTAAAAGAAATCTCCTAAAGCATGAAAGCTTAAAAATACCTTTATTGGAAGATTAAAAAACATAAAAACTCAGGAGTGTCTACAATAATTTTTATCAATATTCATAAACCACTTGAAGAAGTTTGGTTACTGGGGATTATTTTATTTAAACTGCAGCACACACCTAATCTCTCCAGGACACCTTGGAGACTGTTTCAGAAGCCCTTGAATAAAAATCAGCGTAAAATGCGACGGAGGGCTGCAGTGATGTCAGGGAAACAGAAGGTATCACCTTGAGAATTTCTAATTGCTGTGTAAGCAACAAGGCAGAATGGAGTGTGCGTTAGGCCAAGCCGGGCCAAGATACACAGTCGTAGCTGTAGTGAGTGAAATGCAGAAACTGTGAAGGCAAATCTGTTGATGCCTGCAAGACCACACACAGCGAGGTGGTGAACTCTTCAGAAGGCTTTGTTATTCCAGCTGTGCACTACGAAGAGCACGTCAGCCCTCACATGTATAAATTAACTTCGCTGAGCCTGACATTTCTCAGCTATGAAATAGTTGATCTTTTTAATCCAGCAGCTAGGAGAGATTGCTGTTCAGAAATCACTTGGATTATGCAATCCTGGTCTTAAACTATATTAGGTCCTCTAAGGCGTTTGTTGACTCCAACATTAATTGTCTGAGTCACAATGGCCGGACGAAGTGAAATTGGAAGGGAGGTAGACCCTGTAAGGCGCTAAAGTCAGCCCAGCTATAAAACACCAGTTCCTGTGAAAATGTCAGCAGGAACATAACATATTCTGGAGAAGTAAAAATGCTCTTAAACACCTCTTTCAATGAATCTCATAATAAAGCAAAAGCAGATTTACTTTTTCTCATAGAAGTAAATTTTGCACATCTGAAGTTTGATACACTCTGTTTTGCTTAACTAAGTTAGTACAAGCGCAGAATTCTTTATCTGAAACCCGAGACCAGTGCTTTTTTAGATTTAGGAGGTTTTCATATTTTAGAAAGGTTAATACCCTGTATATATCATATATTAAATAATACTCCAGGGTCTGGGGTGACACCCTCCATTCAAATACATTAATATTTATGCAGTGAAATGTATGAATATTTACAGTAGGTGGGATAAAGACCAAGAATAACTTAATGTTAGATTAAATAGGTTTTGCTGCCATAATTTGCCACAAATTTATTATGATATTTATGACTTAAAGAGCTTTTAAATATTGGAATTAAAGGCCTGTAATGGTTCAAGTTAGTCATGCAGAGGTCTAAAGCTTTCTCCACTTTCTACTTCTAAAGATGGAATGGAATGTAACTTCATGAACCCTGGAAAGACTCGTTGCAAAAGAAAATTCTTACCTTCAAGTGACAGTAGAGATGGCTTAAAAATCAATCATCTTTAGGAAAGAAATAAGATTGATTTAGATTCCCTCCACACTACACTTAACTAATAAAAGATAATTTGATGAGAAAGTTTTGATACCAGGGTCAGATGCTGTAAGGATATTAGAACAAGAAAAAATAAGAGAAATTTTTCTTTAAAATTTGGAGTACCCTAAGTTTGCCATCTTTCTGCGTGAACCCATTCTAATAATTCCCCCTCCAATTTTTCTTTACAGGTCCTGTCAGGGGATTTGAATTTTGTTCTGCTGGTAATGGACATTCTTGCAAAACTTAAGCAGGAAAGTGATGATAATAGGCCCACATTTTACTGAACGCCCTGACATCGCGTGGAGAAAAGAGGAAGACAAAGATTGGAGAGCAGGAAGCTGATTAGGAGGTCATTGCAAAAATGCAGGTATGACTGAGTGGTCTAGAACTGCTAAAAGTCAAAATTTGAAAGCATCTGTGAGGCAGAACTGACACAATCTAAATGGTTCTTTGGATGTGGGGAGTGACACAGGAATCAAAAATGGCTCCAAGACACGTCCCGTTGCACAGTGATAGCTCACACTGAAATCAAACACAAGAGGGGGAACAATCGTGTGTGGAGGGGGGAGGGGCGGAGTTGAGAGAATGAGCTCAGTATCAAACGTATTGGATTTGAGTTTTCAATGTGCTGTCGGAATGGAAGTATCCACCAGGCAGACAGCTGTAATAATCAAAAGTTCAGGAGAGGTGTATAGACTGGTGATTTACATATTCCTCAGGAATATATCAACGTTAAAGATAGTGCATAAAAATGTAAAGTGAGACACGCAACCCAAGGCCACTGTTAATTACCATTTGGTTTCAGGATGAGACAGCTGCAAAGCAGACAGGAAAGAAAGGGTCCAATTCTTAGAAGAAAAACCAAAAATGCAGAGTGGTTTGTATCATAAAGTAAGAAGATATTTCAAAAAGGTCATATTGTTGGATAAAGACATCAGTTATTTGTGGAAAAGAAAACGAACCTTGTTTACTGGATACAATGGCAGCAAGGTCATTAACAACCTCAGGATGACAGCTGCAAGGAATCACGAGGCGGAAGTCAGACCGCACAGGGTTGCAGAAAAGGGAGTAAAATAACTTTGGGGTGAGGGTGAGAAGAGATGGAGGATAGCAATTTCCAAAAATAAAACTAACATGGAAAGACTCAAGCTTGTTTAAAAAAAAAGAACTGATGTCTAAGGGGAAGCCAAAATATAGAAGAGACCAAGAGTAAAGTAGAATAAAGTTGAGGAAAGTATGAAGTTTGGTGGCAAAGAGTTTATGGATTCTATTTTTCCCAGGAAGCAGGAGCCAAGAGAGAAAGGAGGCAGTGGGTGTGTGAAGGCTGAGGTGAAAAGAGACCATTTGCTCCGGCGACGGTGAAAATGAGTGAACTGACTAGGGCAGCACCAGAAAATCTCAGTGTTGAGTTTTCAGTGGAAGTTGCAGCTGAATTGGTGGTGTCCTCGCAGAACCAATCTGCACAAAGGACAGCACCACAAGGAAAGCATAATGGCCGTTGCTATTCAGGGGTGTCAGACCTTTTGGCATCTCTGGGCCACACTGGAAGAAAAAGAGTTGTCTTGGGCCACCTGTTAAATACATTGTTACATGTAATCACAAAAAAATCTCATAGTATTTTAGGTAAATTGATGATTTTGTGTTGGGTCACACTCACAGCCATCCTGGGCTGCGTGCGGCTCATGGGCTGTAGATTGGGCCTCTCTCCATGTTAGATGACAAGAAGTACTCACATATTTTCTTTCAAACCACAATATTTTCTTTCAAACCAAGAAAGTATCTACTGGTAAAAGTTATATTGATTTTTGGTGTTTCTGAGCGCCCAGAAAATGTAACTGAATATAGAATTTTAGGAAAGTTAAGAGAGAATTGAGTAAGAATGCATCCTATTAAACTAACTTTTTTCTCCTTTAGTGGGATTAGCAAATGTGTGGATGAGACGGACGCTATAGATACAATGTATGTAGCAGTTGTTGAGGCCTTTATTTGCTGGCCTTAATAACTACTCAAGGACTTAGTCTGGTTTTTACATTGCTACAAAAAACAACCAGGACCATAGTTAGCAGAGAGTAGGTCCACAGTAAATATCTGTTGGATATATTAATAAATAACCTCGTGATCAAAGATGGACTCAGACAATCGTACAGGTTAATTAATACTAGGAGTGTTGACCGTGGGATACATGTTATTCTGCAGCAAAATCTCCAGGTGTGTGTTTGTGATCTTGTCTGGTACAATTTGGATAAAAAAATTATGGCATGGTTATAAGACTTTTATTTGATATACGAACAAGATGACCTTGAATCAGTATAAATAAATGAGCCTGCATTTCCATTTATACAAGTATAAGGTACAGGAAGTTAACAAAAGGTAAGCTTATTGTAATGCTAACAGTATACCTGTTGAAAATATCCAATTATGATTCTAAGCTAAGAAATGGTGCTCTTATTTAGTAGGATGGTGATGCAGTCCTATTCATTGGTGTGAACACATTTGGGACATTGTTCTCCGTTTCGTGTGACACACTGGTAAATTAGATAAAGTTTATCTGGAAATCGTAACTAAGATCTCCAAATCTCGGAGGGAAATGATATGGTGAGCATGAAGAATGAGAGGCCTGGGGAGAAAATTAGAGCATTGTCCAATACAATGGAAGAAAATCTCTTGTCTGGTAGATTGTGGAACTTCCTGTCTTACCGAGGAACTTGGACTTACTGACTTGAAGATATTGTCCTACTGAGATTCTCTGTGTCACTTGTCTGGAAGGAGACCTACAGGGGCTCAAAGAAAGAAAATGTTTTAAAATAAATATTTTTATTCTTTCTCACTAATGGAAATATCATAAAAGCTTTTAGTTCTGCTTCAATCAAAACTTTTCAGTGAAGGTATTTTTGTTTCTCAACCTTTTTGAGCCAAACATATTTTTTTTTCTTATACATATTTGTCTACTTTGTAATTGAGGGAGAATTGCAGTTAACAGATCTGGGTTTGCTGTGTATAATCTTGTCTTCCCTATGTTTATAGAATATGAATAGTTTCCCAGCAAATAAATTTGCTTTCAACCACAATATTTGATGAGGCACTGAACTCTAGATTTTTCCGATTTGGTTTTCAGATTTCTAAAATGAATATGTAAGCTATATTTTTATATGAGCCAATTTGAAACAGTCACTAGTTAATTATATATTTATCAGTTCTACTCATAAAAATGCTTCAGATATTGAGGTTAAGATGAATATTACTAAAACTGAAAAGCAAAATTATTGTGCTTACTTAAAATACTTTTTGATGATTTTTTTATACAAGTATGTAACATAAAAATGGAATTAAGCCAGAGTTTATGCTTGTATCTGGCAAGTATCTCTTGAAACCCAGAATTTCACTATATTTATAGCAACAAAATCCCTATAGAAACTATATTTCTGATGTTTTCCCAAAAAAGTTATATATTTTTTACCTATAAACTATAGAGAAGTTCAGCTAACATAATTAATGTTACAAAAAAAGGAAAAATTTAAATTTAGATATTTATAGTTATGTTTAAATTGTTTATAATGTTTAAAGATTCATGGTGAGATTGTGTTAAATGGCTTGTGGACATGTTTTATGTGTTAAATCCCTTAATCTGTTGGCAGTGTTTTAATTAACTGTGTATTTAACCATGACCTTCCACGTAGCTGAACTTTGATAAATTAGAAATAATATGAAATATAAATCTAGACTTAAATCCACTTTCAATATATACTGGCTACAGAAATTCTTTGGTGTTTACACAGCACCATAAATAATGTGGGCCTAAACCATTAAAATTAAATGAATTGCAACTTAAAAAATATTTCAAGTTAAATTGCATAAATAGATATGATTTTTAGATTAATTTCCTTATTTTCTACTCTTGATTGGGCAAGACTTTTTATCTATATTTTTCTTGGATCAGGCAGAAAATTTTATGTAAGGACCTTTGAAATTATTAATGAAAGGAAAACATTTTCTTAGCTGAATACAATCTTATTTTTTAATAGTCTGTGTGAAAAATTGAGAACCAAATACAAAATGAGTTTAGATGAACTCGGGCAGGGAAATATAAACCATTACTTGGTAAATAGTCTCATGGATTAATTTTATACGTATTTAATTCTCTCAGGTAATTAAAATCTGTCTTTTATACTTTAATTTCTCCTAGATGTGTGATTACACAGGTGCAGTAGCAAGTTGCATAAAAATTCACACAAAGAAACCAGTCTAGCCTTTTGCTCTAAACCTCACTAGCAAAGCTGATCTGACCTAAGATATAATTAGCTGGGTAAACATTACTGGCTGAAGTCGAAACAGTTGAATTCTGCTGTGCCATCCATTTCTTGCTATAGCTTCTCGATTAGTCTCCGTTTTCAAGCTTAAGAGTCTTTCACCTCTGTAAAGGACCATAGTGCGTTCTTAGCTGATTCGTTATGATTAAGTGGACTTAGGAGGCAACTACGATGCACAGAAGAATGTGATGGAAATGCATGTTGTTATGCTAAGCAGCATCTCTGCCTGTGCACACAGCCGTATATTTCTCCACCAATCTGTATACTCTTAGTATTTTCTGAAAATGTGTTGCTTCAGATTCTCTTTTGTATGTCAAGGGAAGTTCCTATCACGTGTGTATGATATTCTTCTAAAGTAATGGAAATAATATAATAGAATTAGATAAAGCCCTTATAGACCATATCTCTTGGATAGCAGTTTACCTACTGAGTATATATTTTTAAAATAAAGATTAAAATTAAAGATTGGTGGAAAGACATTTTGTCTCTTCACTGCTTCATGCATTATTAATGAATGACAGTGGCACTCCTTGGGGAGTTAGTTACTTGTGCCAGGGCTAATTGGATTTTGATAGAACATTTTCTCCAGTAAGTTTTATAAATGCTGAAAGCCTGAGACCTGGAGTTTGAGGAAGACAAGTTGGTTCTCCTTACGGTGTGCATTCTCCTCACAAGCAGTCTTTCATGTCGGATCCCAGCACTCTTGCTAACAGTTGGTTTTAACTTCTAGGCAAAAATTTATATTCTCCGCAACCCAGTGGAATCACAAACAGAACATATGAATAAGTCATAAAGAAATTTTCACCAACAAAGGTTGAAGTGGAGGGTGTGGATTCTTTTTTCCTTGAACTTCACTGGGATCAGTGTTTACAAACTAATGCACGGAATGGAAAAGTGGAAAATGTGCTGAATTTGGAGTTCAAAGTCAAAGTGAGGTTTTGAGCAAACATTGTAGAGGTGCCCTTTCAAGGAAGGGACTCCTCGGCACCCCAATTTTCGAATTTTAGTGAGAGTGTAAAGCTACGTAATTTATAAGTTTCTTCTAAAACTATTGGTTCCAGAATCCAAATACTCTAAATGTGTTTCGTGTTTGGAAAAGATTTTGCTAAAATCAGTGCAAGCCATTTTTAATATCCCCATTTCAGCACATGTGACAGAGGTTCTGGAATTGGCTCCGAATTACCGTTGGAGAGTGCTATTGTTTAAGTAGCCTCCTAAATTGAAATATGACTGTTCTAATGTGTCAAGCCAAAAAAGAAGGGTCGTGCAAGGCTCTACTCTGTATGATTATAACAGCTGTTGCTATAAGCATCTTAGAGAAAAAGAGAGTGTGTGTGTTTCGGTTTTTATGGAAAAATCATAATTTACAACTTGGCTTCTACCCTTAATCATCATGCTCAGCGTGTAGCTTAAAAATGTATCATTATCAATAAATGCTGTGCATTGCAGAAAATTTAAGATAATGCATTTTCAGTGTTTTAGAATAAATATATATTCATATATAAACTAGTGTTTAAAGGTAATTTTATAAGACAAGAATATTCTTAAACAAATTCTTCTCTTTCCATTAATTTAGAGTGACAGAGCATTCTATTGGCACTTCGATGGTGATGCTACTCTTTTTCTTTTCTTTTCTTTTCTTTTCTTTTTTTTCACCATCACTGTTTACATCTACTATGAAAACTGAAGTCTTTTTTTTTTGGTCTTTTGAGGTACTCAATTATCTGGACCTGTTTAATCCACACAAACTTTTTCTTATTGTTTACCTATTTCTACTTGTTTTCTAGTCACTCCTGTCTTCTCTTGTCCATTTCTTTCCTAAACCCCACCTCCATGTCTTTGCCAAGAATGTGATTCCCCAGCCTAAAACTGCTTCCATCTTTTCTCTTTTGGTACAAACCACAAGTATCTTTTTAAAGTAATTACTTTATTGCTTTTTAAAAAATATTCATGCTCATTACAAAATATTCCGGCAATATATAAACAACAAAAAAGCAACAGGTTATTGTAAGTCTCCCCACTTACAAATACCCATAGTAAGCATTGCCGTACATTCTGTGAATATTAGTTTAGACATCTTTTAGGCATGCATATGCACACAAGTATACCAGCTGTATAAAAATGTCCTCAATAAAGATTCTTCTACAGTTTAAAAACTTGCTAAAGCTACAGGGGACACCCACAAAACTGGTTTTCTCCTGGAGGGTGGGCCCCTTGTAACACAGGCTTTCCCTGCTAGGTGAGTGTTGTAGGAACCCATCTGTATCGCTGTACCAGCTGGTGTTGTTGTGAGAGGCTGTGGCTGGCTTCAGCAAGTTGTTCTGAAGACTCTTTCAACACATTTGCCCATTTCATGATGGGTGGTTTATGAGCGCACCTGCCCACACCATGCTGAGTGTTCAGTGGTTTTCGACCCAAAACAGGATAACTCCCATGCCCCACACTCTCTATTCACCCACTCTCATCCCAAGTGACATTTTTTAAATTCCCTGGATGAAAAAAAAGTTCCCAAAGGGAAATGTTTTCGCTGATGTAGAAGAGGTGAAACAAAAAATGGCAGAAGCCCTTTTAAAAGGCATCAAAACTGACCAGCTCAAAAATTTTTTTGAGCAGTAGAAAAAAGTCTTGATAGGTGTATTGCATCAGGTGGAGGGTACTTCGAAGGTGACTGAAGTTTAAACATGTGAAGGTAAACACACAATTATTTATAAATAAATTCAATTTGGGGGGATACCCCTTGTATAAGAAAGACAGATGCATTGGTCTTTCAGCCACATTGTTCGACTTTCTGTGTTACAGCACAGATTGTTTTTGTGTCTCTTGAGAAGCATGCTGCACCCACTCCGGCCTGTCTCCCCTTTGAACTCCCTTTGCTCTGCAATGTCTAAACGTCTAGGGCTTGCTGTCCTCTCATTTTGGGTGTTTTAGTGGTGATTGCACTCCACCTTACACGTGAGCTTTCTTAAAGATAGGGACTTTGTCAAATTTCTTTGTATTTCTTTCAGTTTCTGCCTTATTCTTGTGGGCCAGTCACTTAGAAACTTAATAAATATTAATTTGTTAAGTAATGAATAGAATTCAAGAGTATATGTAAATTTTGTAGTGCACGTTGGTTTATGTCTTTTCTATATCTCTTCCCCCACTGCCCTTTGAGTAACAGCCACTCAGTCCATTAATTGCCTTATTCTCTGGTATACTATCATCCGTGTGCCCAGCAGTTAGTTCCAGAACATGTATGTGAACTCAATTGGTTATCAGAATAATGCTTAGAATTATTCTTTGATGATTAAGACAAGGGAAGCTTTCTCTTATTCCGAATGCTCTAGTGTATGGGGATAAGGCTTGAAAATGAAAGTCTTTTGCCATTACTAGGTAGGTCATACTTAAGAAGATGCCAAATACAAAAGGAGATTTGGAACAAGAAAACAGGAAAAGCCATTGGAGACCAGATTAATCCATACAGGAAGACAAATTCATACTACATTTGAATGTGTCAGTTTGCTGAGTTGATAAATTCTCTATATTCTTGAAGTCATATTGAGTTAATTCATATTATTTGAAAGTGATTTAAACCTAATTCTTACATCCCAGTTAATAATTAATAATAACTTTTCATTAGATAATCTCTATGAAATAAAGTATAAAAGCACACACACAATATATTTATATGTGTTTAAGTATAAGTTTTGAGGGCCATACTAAGAAAATACTATAGAATTTATTCTAGTGGAAGTTTTACATGATGCAATGACTATAAAAAACCTTGAGCTTTTTATAAAGTTAGATATATATCTACTTTTGGATCCTGCAATTCTATACTCACATACAGACCCCAAAGAAATAAAAACATGTTCCTAAAAGACTTGTTTAAGATAGTGTAGAGCAGCTTTTATAATTTTTAAATGGAATTGAACAAATGCCTAAAATCAGGAGAGTAACTAAACAATAATGTGTTTCATACAATAAAGTACTATTCAGAAATACTGAGAAATGACACAAGAATGTCTTTCAAAAACATTGGGTTAAATTCATTATGCTAATTGAATGAAGGTAAAAGTAAGCAAACCAAACATAGAAATCGAAACAGTGGTTGCCCTGGGGCCGTGAGAATGGAGGAGAAGGGACACGAAGAAGCTTTCTGGGGTGATGGAGATGCTCTGTGTCTCCACTGGGACGGTGGCTACAGGAGTTTATATACGTGCCAAAACTCACTGAAATGCACGTGCAAGGTCTGTGCATACGAGATATGGAAATTTTACCTCACTAAAAACAGATTTAAACAACTGACCTTTAAATTTTCCTACTCTTTTTTCTAGAATGTACATGTATTGGCAATACTAAAACACTAGCTAAGTTTAAAAACAAAACTATTCCTATTCATTAATCTAAACTTTTTTGTTCTCTAGCCTGAAATTACAAGTTAAAATAACAGCAATAAATGTCAATGTGCCAGTTTATTGTGTTGTTACTGGATTTCACATATTTTTGCCAGAAGTCGTATTTTTAAGGGGACAAATTATTCTCATATTTTAATAGGGCCTCTTGTAAATAGTATTATAAATACATATTATAAACTATCTTTAAAATATAATTACAAATATAAAAACTATTATGAATATTATAAATGACATAATAAACATTACCTATTGATTTTTACTTCAATTATTGACACAAGTAGAACAGCATAAATTCTATTTATTTTTTATGATTTTAAAATGAGTCTAAATAATAAAATATAAAACATCAATAAAGACCCTTCAAATAATGGTGTCATTATATTTTTTTCAGTGCTGCTTAAAATCATCCACACTCTCAATTTGCTCTGCTTCGTAACTGTGCCCAGTGCTTTAAATTTTAGGATAGTGGGACGGGTTCACAGGAACAAACTTAAAGGACACATGGTCATAAACTAAGGGGAGGGTGGTAATGGGAGGGAAGTGGGGAGGGGTGGGAGGGGGGACTGGATTGGGAGTAAAAAGGAGAAAACTGTATTTGAGCAATGATTAAAATAAAAAAAAGACTTGAGTTGAAAAAAAAATTTTAGGATAGGTGATTGGGACCAATGACACTGGTCCTTAAAATTATAAAACAGATTACTTTTAGCGGAAAGGGAAAGATTTCCCTTTGCCAGTACCATGTTCTCTATACTCTGTCATTGCCTGCAAGCAGACTCTGGGGAATACCGATTAAATTTTTGTAAACACAGCATGAGGTTTCAAGACATTATTTTCCTTAAAATAGACAAGATTAACATATCAACAGTTCTACAATATGAAAGAGAACTTTTTGGCATTACCTTGAGTACTAAAAACACAATTATGATATTTTTATTTAAATTATTTGATATACCACCATTTTAATCGTCCAGGTAATTTTTATTGCACATTTCTAAGCTCTCATTAAAAATAAGATCCTCTGGCAAAAAAATTAGAAAAAATAAACAAAAATATTAAAAAGTGATGCTATATAGAAAGAAGTAAGAACTGATAGAATAAAAAGATTTTTTATCAAATGAGGATGATTTTACAACATTTATATATATATAATGTGTGTGTATATAATAACTCAATTGTTAAGTGCAAAAGAGGAAAAACCCTTAAAAACAGATTATGTGAGCAATTGCATTCTCCAAAAATTTAATGAGTTCCATGTCCTACAATATCATTAAGATCACTCTAAATTTCTTATTCTTGGAAAGCTTATCATAAGTTCTGTCTGTGATCATTTCACAAAAAGTCATTGCCACACCCACAAAAGTAAGTCATTAATGTGAAGCAGTAGACTTTGGTCACCTTTAGGGAAAATTATCTTTAGCTTTGATACTAATATTACTACCCATTTGCATCTATTAAAATGAATTCAAAATTAATTTTATAAAGCATATAGTCCAATGTTTGGGTGATTTCAGCCTTGCTGTGTCTAGTATGTTTTCTTTAAACTAAGTGACTGTTTTTCATAAGGTCTGTATTCCTGGAAAGGACCAAAGTATGTGCCCTATTTACATTTAAATTGCATGTACGGTTGATTTCCTACAGTTCTAGCCACTATTATCATCTTTTAATGCAGAGTATTTCATCTTGTTAGAAACTGATATTTCTAGTGAGCAATTCTGTCTGAGAATTTTGTTTCGTTTCTCACACTTTATCATGAAATAGTACCAGTGTAGGAAAGAACACTTGGATTTTTTGGAGAACATTATGCATTGTTTACTGCAAGTGTCTTCCCATTTTATGTTACCATCAAGTAATATATGAAGGAAAGAAAACTGAAAGTAAGGTATTAGTCATGAAAGTCACTTTTCTTGGCAAATTTTTAACTCAGCTTTTTAATGTCAGCGTGAGATACGATCCTTATTCCAAGTACTACATTACCACTTGAGTGCTTCGTTTTCCCGATCAGTGTTTGAAACCATTAGCGAGAACACTGACTAGCAGCTGAGGGGACTTCTTTGATGGAGACAGGTTGTCCATTCTAAACCTCGTACTAGAGACAGCTCCTCAGGGGGCCAGTGGCCCACCCTTGAGACTCACAGGTCCGTTTCAGCATTCCCAAACATTTTATTAAGGGGGTGCCTTTGATGATGCTGTGATATCATTGCACCCTACTAAAAATGTGCCTTTCTAATATTAGTGAAAGTTTAAGTTACATAAAGATTTTTGTTTTACTCGACGCTTTATATAAGACAGGTGCTAAGAAAAAAGAAAGGAAGATTTCAGTGTAGTCTGTCCCTCAAGCCTCTTTTGAAAATAAAGTGATTATGTCACATTACTGGATATTTGAATTCGGTATCATTCACTTTTCAGTGTATAAAAATGGTATTTTTATTTTTCAGTAATTTGGGGGAAGTTATGACTGTCTTATGGGTTCAATTATATCATAGATGGTAGTATTATTGCAGATGAATTAATGAAAGATATTTCAATAATTTTAACATCTTAGGAATGGAAACCATTAATGTCATGTAAATGCAGTATTCATCATGTAACAACTGTTATTAGATAACAGACCATGGACCATAGATTTACACAACTGTTTTCAGATGTATGAAGGTATAAAGGGAAACAGTAGAGAAATTGGTTAAGAAAATGAACTTAGAAATAAAACCATCTGATTTTGTGTTTAAAGGTAACAATTTTTAGCTTCATAACCTTGATGAAGCATTCTGTCCTCTCTGTTTTGATGTGTCCATCTTTAAAGTAAATAATTGTAGCCAACCATTAAGGTTGTTTTAAAGACTAAATTAAATAATAGGGGAATTATGATACACAGCGTAGTACCCAGGAGCCATAAATAATTATTAAAGAAACGGCACGTATTCTTGTATCCCTCGATATTTTAAAAGGTTAAGCTTCATATCCATTTCACTTGACAGTTTTTAGGCATCTATTACATAAATAGTATACTTACTATTTTATTCCTTACTATTTAAAGAGAATAAAATTTATATTCATCTATCATTATAGTTTTTAGACAGATATATAGCTTAGATTAACCCTAGTAACTTAATCTAGTAATTGATGTTCTTAAAAATTAAATTATGTTTTAGAAATGTCTTTAGGAGGCATTTATCCTTTCAAGATTCCTGGAAACATCTATATAAGAGAAGCAGAAATAAGTCCATCTGTTTCCTTGCTAATTTCCTCTTTCCTTGCACTACTACCCCACTGGAACACACACACACACACACACACACACACACACACACACTCACACTCTTCATGTTCCAAAAAGGCGATCTCAACCTTCACTTTATGTTCTGACAGGCATTTGGAATTGTGAAGTTGGGGAGGCAATAATGAAAACTTACTTGGAAATTTTGACATCCCTATGCCAAATAAGATAGCTCTACATATTAGGGTTTGAAACTCAGAATGTTTAGTGTGACCCTATCCAAGTCAACTGCTCAAGTTATCTATTAGATTCATGCATTCTCACCTACCCAAATGGCTTACTCCAGCAATTTTTCCTTCTCCTGAAATTTTATCTTACCCTCTCTCCTGAATCGGTCCAATCAGCATACAACACAAGAAAAATTCTCGAGTTACAAAAATAAACACTCTCCCTTTATCCCGTGTCTTCATCTGGCTACTTTCCATCCTCCCGCTCCCCTGTAAAGCACCCCTGTCCGTGTCACACTCCGCTCTTGTTCTCTTTGAAAGCTCTGCAATCAGCGGGTGTGTTCTCCACTCCACTCAAACTGTCATCAAAATCCATCACGACCTTCATATTACTAAAGTCAGAGATCGATTTTCAGTCTTCTTCTTACCCTTCCTAACAGCAGCACTTGATACTGTTGATTGCTGTCTCCTATTGAACCATTTTTTTTTGAAATTTGTCTTTATGCAATCCAAACCTCTTAGGTTTTTTTTCTACCTCTTTGGCTACTTAGGTTCAGTCTCCTTTGCTGGTTCATTTTTTCCCCCTAAATCCTGTTACACTTCTGTCCATCAACATCTTCCTTTCATCATTGGCACTCACTTTCTAGATGATCTCATGTCTTCTAATGTGACTTCTGTATTGACGAACCCCAAATTTTATATCTTTAGATGATTTTTTTCTGTGAACTACATAATTGTATATATGGTTATATATGCAACATTTTGACTGGATATCCAAAAGAAGTCTTAACATGCCAAAACGTAACTCTTGACCCTCTTCCCTTTGTTTTCTCCAACTTGTATACATAAATATTTGCATTTGATTGGAAAAAAGTTTATCTCAGAGTGCTATTTATGAATTTGGAAATTTTCTAAATCTAATTGCTTTTAATTTGTAAATGCCAATGATCTAACAATTACTATTTTGTATTGTAATCCCTAGTTTTCTTTAAAATAAAGAGAGAAAAAACCCTACCAAAAAGACATTAAATATGTATATTATTTTATAAATTGTGAAAGACTTTTACACAGACCATTTTATGTGATCTTCCCTAAAACATCACAGATTGGGAGAAACACATTTTTCAATTACTCTGATTTGTCAATGACATTAGTAGACTAAGAAGCTGCATGACTGGTCCAGAGTCACTAGCATTCTGTCAGTGGAAAGACGATAAAAATTTTTATTTTAAATTTTAGTTTGATGCTTTCCCCAAAATAAGTAGTTCCATCTATTTGAATGAAGAATGCATAGGAATTTCAGAAACTTCACAAAATTCTCATAAATTTTAGATGCAAAATGCTCGCGCATGTGTCATCTGTTTCTCTAGTTGTTAATTCTCTTGCCTTCCCCTGTTTGCATATTCCTGCATCTGGGCTTGCTCCATCAGTTACGGGGGTGTGATCTGGTAACGTGTAGGGTCGTTGCTCATTCCATGAACTGCTTTAAAAATGATTGCTTCTTGCCCTGGCTGGCGTAGCTCAGTGGATTGAGCGAGGGCTAGGAACCAAGTGTCCCAGGTTCGATTCCCAGCCAGGGCACATGCCTCGGTTGCAGGCCATAACCCCCTAGCAACCGCACATTGATGCCCTCCCCCCTCTCTGTTTCTCTCTATCTCCTTCCCTTCCCTCTCTAAAAATAAATAAATGAAATCTTTAAAAAAAAATGATTGCTTCTTGTTGAATGTTTTCTTTTCTGAATAAATGTTAGAAGCAGCTTGTCAAGTTCCATAAAAAATCCTGTTGGGACTGCAGTTCATTTTACACTAAAATTTGTATTTTAATTTGTAGAGATATGACAGTTTCTTCTTAGCCAGAAAATGGTCTATTTCTCCATTTCTCCAGGCATTTGGGCATGTCTTTCTGTAGTTTTTTAAATAGTTTTTTTATGGTATTGTACTTTTTTAAAAATTGTCTCACGTATTTTATGTTAGGGTTGGTACCCCCTTCCTTTTTTTTTTAATCTTGATTGTTGTAGTGAATGGAGCTATGTTTTGTCACATTACCCAATTAGTTTTGCTCTACCAGTTAATTATCTTAAAAATGTTATGTAGACATCCCTGGCTGGTGTGGCTCAGTGGACTGAGTGCCTGCTCGCGAATCACAGAGTTGCAGGTTCATTTCCCAGTCAGGGCACCTGCCTGGGTTGCAGGCCAGGTCCCTGGTGGGGGGCATATGAGAGGCAACCACACATGGATGTTTCTCATCCTCTCTTTCTCCCTCCCTTCTGTCTCTCTAAAAAGAAAGAAATAAAATCTTTTAAAAACTAATTATTAAATAAAATTTAGGTAGGCAATTTTAACACAAAGAAAAATGGCTTTGCCTCCTTTCTTACTTTTCTTTTTATTTATTGATTGGTTAAAGAGAGAGAGAAAGAGAGAGAGAGACTTGTTGTTCTTATATATGCATTTATTGACTGATTCTTGTATGTGCCTTGACCAGGGATTGAACCTGGCAGACTTGGCATATCAAGGATGATGATCTAATCAACTGAGCTACCAGGGTTTCTTCTTTGCTTTAGAGAATTGTCTTAATTGTTTCCTTCTGTTATATAGTGCTAATAGCATCTTTGTGTATTCCAGACTTTAATAAGAAATTTTTAATATTGCATCATTATGTGTGATAGTCTCTGGGTTTCTAGTAGATAAACTTCATCAAGTTCAATATAATCTTTCAATATCTTTTCATCTTTTCCTCATACTTTTCATATCATTTTCATAGTACTGCATTCTAGGAGAATGCTTCAACTCAATTTCATAGTTTATTAATTTGATTTTCAACTGTGTGTAATCTACTATTCTGCCCTATTAATTTTGGTTTTAATTTTATAAGTAATGATTTTATTAGCCAAGAAATCTTTATTCTTTCTTTTTATAGCAACTTACATCTAATTTTTAAAAGTAGATTTCCTAGAATCTCCATATAGATTCTAATTATACTTATATTAAAAGTTTCATTTCTTTTTACTTAACAATTTATTTTGCTTTGGGTTATTTTTTAATTTGGTGCTTTTTTTTTTACAGTATTAGTTTTCCCAAAATGTTGGTGATTTTAGTTGTCATTATCGTTATCATTGAGGGCCTAAATGATAAATTTTGTGTTCTCAGACTAAGCAAAATGTCTTCATGAGAGTGAATGCAGGTTCTCATTGTGAGAGCATTCTTGATTGATTCTCTCAATATCAATTGTGCCTACCCGCTCTGCTCTTTGTGCTGCTGAGTCAGCAGCTAACTTCTCTGGGCTTCAGTTTCTCACCATGAACATGAAAATAGCACCTATCTTTCAGTAAACAAGCAATGTGACGAACATTATTAAGTAAACATGGAGGTAAAACCCAACAAATTGAAAGAACAAGGAAAGGTTGAATTCTAGTTTTTTAAAACGCAAAGTCAACTGCATTATTGGGATAAATAGTGAATGCATTTCTTCTGTGAGAAAATGGTCCGAGTGCCCTGATGCTGTGGGACCTGTGGACAGCCTGCCGTCTCAGGCTTTCTTGCCTATGATTTAAAGAATCACCCTACACAGCCCTGGCTGGCGTTGCTCAGTGGATTGAGCTCGGGCTGGGAACTGAAATGTCCCAGGTTCGATTCCCAGCCAGGGTACATGCCTGGGTTGCAGGCCATAACCCCCAGCAACCGCACATTGATGTTTCTTTCTCTCTCTCTCTCTCTCTACCTCCCTCCCTTCCCTCTCTAAAAATAAATAAATAAAATCTTTAAAAAAAAGAATCACCCTACAACAGTACTGAAGAAACAGCATGATTTCATTTCTTCATTTGCTTTATTTATTTTTTTTTGTTTTGTGAACAATTATACGTGCTTACAATATATTAAGCATTGTGTTCTGAATACCTTAAAGAACCAAAATGTCTGGTTTGTTTCCCAGTCAGAGCATATGCCTGGATTGCGGGCCAGGTCCTTGTGTAGTGGGCACGTGAGAGGCAACCACACATTGATGTTTCTCTCCCTCTCTTTCTCTTTCCCTTCCCTCTCTCTAAAAGTAAATAAATAAAATCTTTTAAAAGATATTTTAAAAATTGTTTTAAATAAATAAATAAATGCCTTGCATGTATTAACTCTTGTAATCATTATAATATCCACGTGATGTAGGAGGTATTATTGACTGTAACTTACAGATGAGGGAACTAGGGCAGAAAGGAATTTAGACACTTGACCATGGTCACATTTTAGTTAGTGACAATAGGACATTGTCCACTATACTTGTATCATCTGGCCGGATTACAGAAATGGGATATTTATGTATCACTTGAGCCAATTAACTAATTATTTACTTACACGTGTGTGTTTTCACTAGACACTGCTGACTGTACATATACCATATTCATCACAGTATCCACAGACTATAGTTCAAAGCCTAGTAGTAAATATTCTTTGAAAAAATGCCTACTCAGATGAGGACTCTGTGATAAATAGATTGATCTCTATTGTAGATTGATCTCTCAATAGTAGATTGATCTCACACATTTCCTTTGAACTATCAAAGAAATATTGCTAAAATTATAAGTAAGATGTAAAAAAAATAACATTACCAACAGAGAGAATGAGAAAAATAAGATGCAGAAGAAACAAATAATACCTGTGAACAGCAATTTATTTGGTGGGCCAGAAAATGTCGGTAACTAGCGTCCTGCATGTGAGCAAAGGGTAAGGGGGATGGAAAACCAGGAGTCCAGCCCATGTCCATCACAGTCCCCAGGTATGTCCCAGAAAACAGGGAACTGACATCTTGGGCAAAGGGTGGCTGATCGATTTACAAACTGAATACATTGAGAGTTTCCAGAAGTTAGACCTCTAGAATGCTAAGCCATCCTTACACTCAGACAACTACAGAAGACTGGGTAGTTGTTCTCTAAAGGGTTTGAATTAGAGGTTTGAGAGTAAGGGAGAGTTTAGTTAAAGCACCCTGTGGTCAGTGAATATCAGAATCCAGATTTATTGGCCATCCTGCAGATAAAGGATTTCTCATTGGTAATTTAATCCGTCCAAGGGAGCATGCAAAGAGACACTGTTAGGTGTGATCCCCTAAAACTTGGCTCAAACCCTCTATAGATAAGGCCACCACTCCCTAAGCTCCTCCTGTAGATAGATCCAGAAATTCACACTTCTTTTTTCTTACCTCATTCCTCAATATAAAGTAAGAACCAAGAAGTGCCAGATTTTGAGAAATGGTTTGTATGTGAAAAAGACAGAGACCAAAACAAACTGACAAATAGAGCTCAGTGAAAATTGTGATTATTTCAAGGAGAGGGGGAAAAATTAAAAATAAGTGAAAAATTAAAAATTGGTGAAAAATCTTTTTAAAAATTAAAAAGATATTGAAAGAAAAAACATTGTATTATGAAATTTAAACAGGATTTACACTTTATAAAAAATTATATAATTAGTTATATATATTTCATACACAGGTTGGGGCAAATGTAGTTTTACAGTTGTGAGTACACAAAACAGTTTCTTCTTTTGTTATTTATTAATCACTGTACTATTTTCCATACCGACAACTGTAAACCTATGTTTGTCCCATCCTGCAAATTTAAGTGTGTTAACAGAAAAAAAATCAATGGAAGATTTAGATGATAAATCTATAAAAACGCATGGAGCTGAAGAGAAAGAAAATAAAATTTAAAAGCATATTGAAGAGATTGGTGAATGAGAAGATTCATCCAAAGCATTGACAGAATATTATCACATTTTTAAAAACATATTATAAAGCAGAATACTTTAATCTCACATTAGTACTTTACATAAGGCTTAGCACAGCCTTCTCCAAAAATCATTTTTCAGCATAGAATGACTCATTCAGTGGTTACTGATTCAAATGACTGTCTTTGGTTTAACATACGGGCTTCCCTGTAAAACCCACTTTCAGCTGTTTACAAGGCATGAAATGTCTTTCACATTATCATACTCTCCTTCATTGGGTGCACTTGAGAAAATGCAACAAGGCATGCTAAATCACCGCGTTGTGCTGCATTTTCCTGAGTGCTACTCCACGCTGATTCCCTCGCTATTGAGAGTCACCGAAAGGGATGATGAAAATCCTTTTTCTTTTCCACATGCAAAGCACAAGTTGAAGAAGTTTGAAATGTCAACACATGATGAATTATAATGCTGATTTAAGAACTATCCTCACTCTTTTTTTTAAGATTTTATTTATTTATTTTTAGAGAGGGAAAGGAGGGAGAAAGAGAGAGAGAAACATCAATGTGCTGTTGCTGGGGGGCATGGCCTGCGACCGAGGCCTGTGCCCTGGCTGGGAATCGAACCTTCAACACTTTGGTTCGCAGCCCAGGCTCAATCCACTGAGCTACGCCAGCCAGAGCAGAACTATCCTCACTCTTGATCATCTGATAAATAATAGTTACAACTGCAAATTTTCACTGAGTGCTTACTATATGCCAAGCACTACTCTAAATGTTTTAGATGCGTTAACTGAATTCTCACCCCAAAATATGAGTAGTATTATTACCATTTTAGAAGTAAAGAATAAGTGGCACAGAGAGATTAAGTAATTAGCTAAAAAATAAGGTTTGAAATTGGCTAGTTATAGATGACATAGACATAGAATAGATATAGACATATTTCTAAGCACTATATAACTTCTGATATGTTTGAAAATAATTTATCTATTCCACAACCCTGTGAGGTGTTACTTTTTGTACACTTATTCTACTATTGAACTTTTAGTTTTTCCTATATATATGTTCAGTTTAATAACTTTAGGGGAGCCAAGTTAAATTTTTCAAATAAGTGTTCATTTTAAATTAATACTATATATAATACTATATACATAATACCATATATGTGATACCGTGTGTGTGTCTGTGTGCGCACGCACGTGCACACGGCGTGCCCTTGGGGTCTTGCAAACTGCTACACTCCCGATGATTCAATAAACTAATTTTCAATATGATTCTGCAAACTAATAAAACTATTTAAAAATAAATATTAGACTTCCTCTGAGCTCCAATTATGAACAAATAATTTGTTCTAAAAGCTAATACTTACTTGTGTTAATATTAGTGAGAGGCCAATGGTGACACTGTCCTCCCTCAGGATTAAGATGGAAAATAGGTAAACAATGTGTGGAACTCCAAGGTACTTTTTCTCATGCTTACATTGACAATTTAGTGTTTCCAAAGATAATGGATTTTTTAAGTCTAAAGGATTTCCTGTTATTATAAAAAATATTACTTCATAAGGAAAAACTCAAAAAATGCTTAATGATAATGTCACACTGGTTATTGGTTATTTGAACAGTAAAATAATACTTTTTAAACCTGCCTCTGATTTTAATATTTTATGTTTACTTTCTAAATCAATTCTCACATTTCATTTCACATATAAATAATTGTTTGCTAGTATTGACCCATTTCAGTAAAATCTAGTGCTTATATATGTATTTTTTAAAACTAAAGCAAAGCTTTATTCTCTCAAACCAGCTATTGAAAACTCACAGAAAAAAATTACAGCTCCTGGATGGCCACAGTTTTAAGCATTCATACACACACACACAACAGTTGTACCGAAGTTGCTAGGTTTGTGAGATGTCAAGGGGGAACAATTCATGAAGAGGTCAATATTGATTACGGCTCCGTAGAAAGGGACAAAAATAAAAGTCTGCAATGCTGTGTCTGGTGGTTCATTGATCTTAATGCATACAGCAAAGGAGAAGTATTCACAAGGGGCTCCCACGAATGAAATGTCACCTTACAGATTATTCCTCAGTTTACCATTAATAAAAAAATCATTACATTATCTGAAATAAGGGTCTTAAAAGATTCCTTTGTATGAAGAACAGCTCCCCAAACAATTTTTTAACAACGCAAACAGCGACAACGAATGAATCACCCGCTTCACAGAAGTCTCCGCATCAGATAATAGTAAGACTGATGATTTGGTGAATGCTCTCAGTTCACTGCTTTATTGAAACAAGTATTATTTCTAAGACAAGCGTGCCTTTTATTTTTCACCATCTGTGCAGGAACAGGGAAGTTTTTCTCTTCTTATCTCTCTGTGAGACTTTGCATCAGGGGCAATTTTCAAAGCTAAGCACTAGAATTCCACTTGTACCAAAAGAAACAAGTAGACCTGAGAAAGTAGAACTGAAATATGAAAGATAAAAAGAACATAAGAGAATTCCAATAAACAGAACTTGAAGTTTTACTAAAAAATCCATTTTAATCAAGTTCATGTACATTTTTGTCAAGTCAAACCACCACCAATTCTGAAGTTAAAATTTTTATTATGATTATTACTTATGATGTTGACATTAATTGATTTGTTTGTTAGTTATTGGAGATTTGTATGTAAAAAATATTTTTAAATGGCAATTGCATTTAACTTCACTGAAGTCATTCTACTAATATAAGTCATACTGGTACAAAATGTTTTCATCTGTTGGGTCTGAGGTAGATAAAAGACACACCTCAAGTTACAACCCCTTTCCAGGTTCAGGTCCCTGAACATGATGGTTTGTTTTAAGGGGACTCACCTTACCCAAAGGTAGTCTCCCAGTGCCCCTCTGAGATGCTTGAACTCGATGCCTAGTGTGTTATACCAGTCTCGTAGTATCTCTTAAAACCATAAACTCTAATCCTTACTGGTTGTGGGCAATGATATTTTGACTATGTTCAGAAAATTAATCAAAAGAAGGAGACAAGGATGAAGCCGAACAGAGATCCCCTGGTTCCATCGCTTCCTGATATCCAGCAGCATCAGCATCTCTGCAAGTCTGCTTATGGTGTTACCGCGAAATTCTCATTTTATGCAGGCTAATTAAAGTCATTTATTATTACATGCAAATCATTCCGTTATAGAACCAACAAATACTTACTTTAGTATTTACGTGTAAAAATTGTTATAATTTTGTAGTTATAAAACTTTGGGGAATTATAACATCATTATCCCTAAAAAATAAGTATTAAAGTATTGAAGTGTTTTCTTCTTATTTTCAATACAATTAACTATAAAAATGAGATGTATTTTCAAGGCATTCAGTCAGTGAATAATTTGGATTATGGTTAATTCAGATGAACCAGTAGTTAGTTACTCATCAGAGTAATTACTATATTCAATGTAATTACAAATAAAAATAAAAGTAGCCTTAGAAAACTATACATTTTTGTAAGCTGCATGATATAATAAGCAGCATGAAGAAATGGAGTGTAAAAACGATCATTCTCGAATCTTATTCTTTTAGCAGTTAAGTACTGGCTTCGTTATCTCCCATGATGAGTTGTTTAATTTGCTGACCTCGGCTGTAAATCAGCCTAAATCTGGGGACAGGCAGACAGAGGAAGTGGCCTCTTGCCCTGCTTTCATTTTAACCAGTGAAGCGCATTGGGCAGATCACTGAACCTTTTGCGTATCAGTAGTATCACTGAACCTTTTGCCTTTATCTGTTCATCAGGAAGACTCTCTGAACTCATTTCTAGAATATTTGTCTAAATAACTTTGAGTATATTCAGGAGAAAATATTCTTCACTGTTCTTATGTTAGTCTATTTTTGGTTAAAGTATTTTTGGGACATGTCACTGACCGCTTAGTTTACAGACTTTTCTTTCTATTTTTACCCTTTGCACTTCTCTTTCCACCCTCGGTGACGTCAGCTTCCGCAGAGTGTGATGCCTTCACAGAGGTGAATACGTCTCTTAGAATCATCACTACATTTGGAAATAAGTTAATCTCTGACCTCAGACAAGGGGATTGTCAGTAAGGGGATTTAGTAATTTGGTGATTATTGTCACCAAATTAATCAATAATATAATGGATAGAGATAATTGCTATATATACTATAATATATAACATATAATATACATAATAAATATATGTATATATATTATTTATATAAAAACCCATCTGAATTAATATTGGTTGTCTCAATAGCAGTTTACTTTATGAATTGTGCTAGGTAAATATGTTACTTAAGGAGTGAAATGTTAAGGGAACAAATTCAAATGACCTCCTGTTTTGGTTCCGTGGATGTTTCTTTAGTTATTTTGATGCCTTTGGGAAATATACAGAGCTTAAAGTTGTTGAATTCAGTGCCATAGTGTCTGGCCATGAATTGTTTGAAATAGACTGTTTTGTGGTCTTCAAAGACCTGGCAGATAAGAAAGATTAAGATGTAGGAATTATGGCTAAGATATCTAAACCTATTTTTTAAAAGCCTAGCCATACTCTAAAAACTACATTTCATGACATATTTTGAATACTGCATTATTAAATATGGTTAATTTAAAAAATAGTAATACCACAAAAAACATTTATTTTATATATTTAGTATTAATCTGTTCTTCAGTGGCTTTTTTAAAAACAGAGCTTGCAAACTGTTATTATTTCTACAAGGAGCTCAGTAAGATCCTCTGTGACCTGTGATTTTTTTATGTGTTCCTTAAACCTTTTGAAAGTGTTTCAATATAAAAAGTTACAAAATGTACAATATACAAAGGGACAATTTAAGGTCAGATTAACAATGTAAATAAAATTCCTTTATCTTAGTAATTATTTCTGTCCTCAGTATCTAGCATATCCTATTCAATAAAAATATTAGTGGAATATTTTAAAAATAAGAAAATTTTTGCAACTTTATAAGCATGTGAAACCTGGGACATTCAACTGCAAAAGATGGCATACATTAAGAGTGAAAGAAATAAATGAAGAGGATACTCTAAAAATTGCTACAATTGTATACTTAGGGAAGAAATGCAGAGGCTGAAAGGATCATGCATTTGCCACCATATAAAGTGAAGACAGGGGCTGTGAACTCCAAAAGCCCAAAGTAGCAAACCTGGGCTACACTGCAGGAGTGATTTCTCAAAAGGTGTTTATTGTGATCTAATGCTGAATAACAGCTCTGCCCTTCCAGCCTCCCATTCTATGTAGTTTGGTCTGTGACACCCAGCAGCGAAGAGGTTAATCTGACTTGCACTTCTTACCTCATTTAATGAAACCAGACAGTGTGTTCATTTATTTCATTCAATAAATATTGATTGAAAAGCTAATAGGTTCCGCATGCTTTAGTAACATTAAATAAGACTAAGTTCCTGCAGAAAAATAGAACATTTGTCAAAAGTGGAAACAATTACCTGAACTAGTAGACAGGTACTAGGAAAAAAATCATACAGTCTTCGTAGGGGGAGTGATTTCCTTTTCCTTATCCTCAAGTGGATACAAAAGCATCTTTTTCTATAAATGTATACTACCCTAGTTAGTCACTAATCAGGGTTTATAAATTAAAAACTTGGGCTGAGTAACTGTTACAGTTTTAAAAGTGCATTTCTCCATATACATATATATATATTTCAGGAATTATTACCCATGTCAGAAGTCTTTTTATCAGCCTCATAACACTGAACTTTACTCTTCTTTAAGACACTAGATTTAAGAATTGTTGAGGCCGAGTTTGTGGTCTGGAATTCAGAAATTATTTCTGACTTGTATGGCTCTTTCACATCTCCACTATAAAATGATCTCCAAAACTATCTTTACATAAGTCAGTGGTTTTACAAGCGCAGAATGAAGAATGTTTACAGGGTCAAATTCTCCCAACCATAGTATGCCCTCTTTGCTGCCATTTGGCCTGAAGGTCAGCTGCAAAATTTATCTGACTTTCCTTCTCATGTGCTAGGATGCGTTTTAATAGAGTTTATCTCTAAGAATTCAGTCAAGCAACAAGCTTTAGCCCCAGACTTGGGAGGGAAAGAGAGAGGAAAAATAACAAAGAATTGGAGAGAACAGCACATAAGATCTAAGTCTCTCTGTTAAATAACATTATGAAAGATGTTTCTAGATTTGCAATATAATAAAAAATTGTTAACTCCCATTATATGCAGGAATATAGGACAAACCATTTAGAAAAGTTCTTACTCAAATTCTAGGGTCTTATTTTGGATCATCTCAGTTTATTTTCATAATTTTTAAGCCATGATTCCTGTGGCTTTATTCATGGTGCACTGCGACTAGTGTGCTGTCAATAACTCTACCATTTCTTCCTGCTGAAATCTAGTGTTAAAAATGCAGGATTTTCAGATAAACAAAAGTAATTTAATCACTCAGCATATAGTTTCATTAAATGTATCAATTTTATATTAAAATAGAGAATAATATTACCAAGTATAATAAAAAGTCCTAATTGTATAGGACATTAAACAAATGATATAAATAACAATCTTAAAAATAAAACTTTTGAACTTGTATTAAAATTTTGAAAGGATACTCAAATGGAATTATCATTGTCATCCTTATCCACTAAATCAGGCAACATTAAATAGAAAAACATCACCTAATTCTAATGAGGAGTGGAAATGGATTCCCTTTTCTGAGGAATGTGTGTCATACCAGCTAGTTTGGAATGATATTAGGCAATGTCTATTAAAATTTTTTTTAAGATTTTATTTATTTATTTTTAGAGAGGGAAGGGAGGAAGAAAGAGAGAGAGAGAGAAACATCAATGTGCAGTTGCTGGGGGCCGTGGCCTGCAACCCAGGCATGTGCCCTGACTGGAAATCGCACCTGCTAAGCTTTGGTTTGCAGCCCACGCTCAATCCACTGAGCTACGCCAGCCAGGCTTTGTCTATTAAAATTTTAAATATATATATACTTTGATTTAACATCTTCATTTCTGGAGGTCTATAACAAAAATAAATTTCCATGTTTTAAGGATTTGTGTACAAAAATGCTTAATGAGGCGTTATAGTGTTAAAACTATAAACAATGTAAATGCCCTTTAGCAGGGTAGTTGTTATGACATATACACATCATGAAATATACAACCACAAAAAGAGTGAGTTAGAGCTACTCTAACTGACAGAGAAGACTTTCCATAATGCATGGTCTAAGGAGAAGAGCAAAAAGAAGTCAGTATAAAATTTATGAAATGTGCGTATTTGTTGTTTTGCATTAGATTACATTGGAATGGAGAATTCATAAAATGATCAGACTAAGTTGGTAACACTGCCTACCTGGTCAATTTCCTGACTGAAGACAGAACATTAAAAGGGAAAGTAGGCCTGCTTAGCTGGTTAGAGCATCATCCAGATATGCCAGGTGTGTTGGTCTGATCCAGGTCAGGGCACATAAAAGAATCAACCAATAAAAGCGTAAATTAGTGGAACAACAGATTGATGTTTCCCTCTTTCTCTCTAAAACTACAATATATATCTATATACATCTCCCTGCATTCCTTTTTAAATTATTTATATTATATTATATATAGCTAGAGAGTAACACTGTTTACAAAGACAAACAATGTACACACACAGAAACAATACTATGTATAATGTTATCTCATGTGCCCAAAAGTTTCTATTTTTATGAATATTTTTGAAAAAGTAAAAATGGTTTTAGAAAAGAATAGCCATCAAAAGTTATCATTGGGCCCTGGCTGGCATAGCTCAGTGGATTGAGCGCAGGCTGCGAACCAAAGTGTCGCAGGTTCGATTCCCAGCCAGGGTACATGCCTGGGTTGCAGGCCCATAACCCCTAGCAACTGCACATTGATGTTTCTCTCTCACTGTTTATCTCCCTCCCTTCCCTCTCTAAAAAATAAAAAAAAATGGATAAAATCTTTTATAAAAAAAGTTATCATTGACTTTAAGTTCTTTTCATTTCCTTGCTTATTAAAAATATAATAGATTTGCTCTGTAATTACACCATAAATTGGAGATGATGAGATAAATTAAAATTAGTATTTTAAAATTATAAAGAGGGAGAAAAGTTTAAACCTTATTGCTTTAGCTTCATTAATTTTCATATATCACTAAATTCCCCAAACAAAATTAATTTTAAAATATATGATGCAATTTAAAGATATCTGCTATTTTTTAATAGCTCAGAGGAATTAAAAAAAATGAAGCCACAGTAAAGTATCTCAGATGTACAAGCTTTGGATCACTGCCTTAAATTTCTTTTTTTTTAAGATTTTATTTATTTATTATTAGAGAGGGAAGGGAGGGAGAAAGAGAGAGAGAGAAACATCAATGTGCGGTTGCTGGAGGCCGTGGCCTGCAACCCAGGCATGTGCCCTGACTGGGAATCGAACCTGCGACACTTTGGTTCACAGCCTGCGCTCAATCCACTGAGCTACGCCAGCCAGGGCAAATTTCTTTTTTTAAGTTGATGTATTTTGGAGAGAGAGAGAGAGAGATTGATCTATTGTTCTACTTATTTCTACATTCATTGGTTGATTCTCGCATGTGCCCTGACCAGAGGTAGAACCCACAGCCTTGGTGTATCGGGATGATGCTCTAACCAACTGAGCTGCCCAGCCAGGGCCACTGCCTTCCATTTCTAGTCTCATAACATACCTCCAAGAAACACTGGGTGAAAGTGGATAGGCATAAAAACTAAATAATGTGGAGTTTCTAAATTTACAAATGTGTCATGGGGATTTCCTTACATATTTCTGTTTTGTATCCAGTACATGAGGCTTGGGTGAGGCATAACAAAATGGGGAGTCTTGGTGGAAAAATGAAGACACAAGGATCTTAGTGGAAAAACTAAGAAACTGTTGATCTTCATTAATGTCTTTACCTTCTTTGTGGACATAAATATTAAGGAATGATTTTTTAAATAAAAGTGTGGGCGCCTCCTCATTTTAAGAAGCCATTATTGAACACAAAGCTCTTTACTTGAAAGGTCACCCTGCGCATTCTGATGAACACATCCAGTACTGGAGGGTGACGCGCCCCATGTCCCAGAGACAGAAGCTCTTACCATCGTGACTCTTCCAGACCTTGTCCTCTGTTCCTCTTCCCCTGTCTGTTCATCTGTGTTCTTTCACATAATCCTTTATAACATCGTAATAAAGGATGTCTAGAATGTGATTCATTCTAGCAAATTATCTAACTCAAGGGGCAGGTCGTGGAAGCCCGAAGCACAGTCAGTTGGTCAGGAATGCGGGTGACAGCCTGGGGCTTGCGATTGGTATCTGATGCGGGGGCAGTCTCGGGGGCTGAACCCTTCACCTGCGGGATCCGACGCGAACTACAAGTCGATGTTGTCAGCAGTGATTGAACTGCAGGACGTGCGGCTGGCGTCGCAGGATTGCCTGACAGTGGACAGCCCGCACGCCTGGGGTCTGAAGAGCTGTGACGGAGTTAGTGGTGTGAGCATCAAAGGGGCACACAGGAGGGGGACTTGTTTGCTTTGTTTTCTTCGTGGCATTACACGTCCCCACCTCAGTGAAGGACAAAAAGCGACACTCTGTCACATTCATCCTTTGTCATGGGTCTAACTGCGACAGTGTGCGCAAGAGACTTGCTCTTGAGTCACTGAACTAACACCCCGAGCTGAAGCCTGTGGCGTGACCGGGTTGCTGAGTTGTTGCTCCATCTGGATCAAAGGATTAGTGCGGCAGGGAGGTTGACACGGCATGCCAGGACGTCCTGATTAATTGTGAGCAGCCCTGGGAAGTAACTTATAATTTGCCACTGATAATATTTAAAGTGCCAACATCTGCAAATGCTTTGCTTTTAAAAATCATGAATTAAATAATGAAAGTGCATCTCCCATGGGCTAATGCTGTATTTTATGTATGATAAAGGTAAAAACAAAATGCCGGAGAACTGCTTCAATGCAAAGTTTAAGGTGGATTCCTCCCTTTGTTGTTCCTCCTAAATGTTGTCCCTTTCTTGTGGGTAACAAAACGAGCTCCTTGAACAGGGAGGAGGGGCGTGGTCAGTACGGTTTTTGAGCACCTGTGTACTGTCAAAGGCCTCCCCAGGTAACTGGCAGAATTGAGTGCGTGCTCCCTGTGGTCCTGCTGGTCACACCTGGAAACCTCACAGTGGTGAGTCCTTCACTCAGAAGAACAAAGCCAGGCATGCCATTCTCCAGAAGACGTGCCCACATATGAAAAAGCCTGAAAGCGTAAATCAATATCACGTCTGTAAAGAACTAGAAGCAATGAACTTTGAACTGTGTGAGAATAAACTCTGGCCGATATGAGTTTTAAATGGTTTCAAGGAATGAACCGGACATTGCCAGCTGCACAGTGATGCAGAGGTGTGATGCATTTCTATTCTCACTCATTTCAAAGAGCTATTGTGATGAACAAAGGAAAAAACATCGAGTTATTGATAAACCTAAAATGGGTGGTACAAAGAATGATCACCCCAAGATCCTTTGCACGTAGATTATGTCAAGCCAGAGAGAAACGTAAAACATAACCATGTGATCATTTTCCTTCAATCCATATTACTGGAACTGTTTCTTTTATGTTGAGAACTATGTACAAGTGCTTTCTTTACATAAATAAAAATACATTTTAACACCTATTTTAAAAATATGGTTTATTGCTTGGCCATTGCCAATTAAACCAGTGGTTTCCAAACTAGGCTGAACGAAGGTTACATGGGAGGCTTTTTGAAATACACATTTCTGAGCTCATCACAGACTAGTCCATTGGAATTTCCGTGGGTAGACCCAGGACATCTCCGAGGTTGGTGTGTTTGTTCACCGAGTGCACTGGGCGGGGGACCGTGTTTGGGCACCGCTAAATGAGACCTGAACAGCCCCGGATGTGTTACAGAGCCATTTGGGAGTGGGGGCACTTGCTGATGTTTTTGAAAGCATGTCTTTCGATATCCTTAGATAGCTTCCTACATTTTTCATTATCACATCGTATCTCCTCTGTCCTGAAATACTGCCATTATCTCTGATTCTACTTTTTTTTTTAATTCAAATCATCCTTTTCCTGTTTAAGGTACTAAGCTCTTTTCATCATTATAACCAACTTTAAAAGACTCGCATTATGAGTAAGGTTATGAAATACTAACAAATTAGGAGGTAAGTAAAACATTAGAGAAGAGGAGATATGATCTTCATATTTAATATTATCTTAAGATAAAATTCTTATTTACTTAAAAAAAACAAGAAGAATTAATAGAAAAGGTGTCTACACTCAGGGAGAATAGGTTTTCTCTCATGTGATCCTGGCCACCAAAATTGGGTTTTAGCACTACTCTATTTTTAAACATAGATTATGGGATGTTCTAAGACATGGGAGAAAGTCATTGAAAGTAAATATTTTTATCTGTCTGGTACTGTGCCAACCACGTGAGACCTGTTTAAATCAAGCTGCAGAAAGCCTGGTCAGTTGGTCAAGGTCACGGAGCCTGTGAGTGGCAGAGCCAGGGTTTGAATCTGCATCTGACCGACTCCAAGCTCACATGGGAAACAATTCATTGCAAAAGCTTGAGCTTGTTAAAAACTAACCTTTTCCAATTTGCAACTGCTTTCCTTATTAGTTTCATTTTTCAAAATGTGTGATTCCAACCAACAAAATGACTTTTGTAAGGTATTTTTTTAAGATTGGACTAATTCTTGTAATGCCACTGAAATCCTCACTCTGCCCAGCATCATAATCCAAGACAGTCAATGGATGAGTTAACTGAGAAATGTGACATGTATAAATAGATATGTATTTATATATCCATAGATATCACACTGGAATATTGTTCAGCCGTGGGAAAGAAGGAAATTCTGCCATTTGCAACAACATGAATGAAAGTTGAGTGCATTGTGCTAACAGAGATTAGTTGGACAAAGTCAAGTACTATATGTTCTCATTTATATATGGAACCTGAAAAAGCTGAACTCAAATAACAGAGAGTAGAATCTTGGTTGCCATGGGGGAGGAGGGGAATGGGGAAATGTTGTTTAAGTATACAAACTTTGAACTAGTAAATAAATAGTTTCTGGACATCTAATGCACAGCACAATGATTAGAGTCAACAATACCACATTAAAAACTTCAAATTTGCTAAGAGACCATATCTTAATTGTTCTTATCACAGAAAAGAAATAATTATGTGATATGATAGAATTGTTAGCTGAACCTATGGTGGTAATCATATTGCAGTATATAAATGCACCAAATCAACACGTTTCATACCTTAAACTTATGCAATGTTCTATTGCAATTGTATCTTCATCCTAAAATAAGGTTATTGCTATATCCCCTGTATTTTTGTTAAGAAAGGAGTTTATTTTTTTCTATGGGACTAAGAAACAAGAAGAAAAGAGAGGCAAAAACACCAGATATAGTGTGGAAGTAAAAAGAAGAGAAATCAGAACGTTGGATGACAGAATAATACACAACGTGATGCCTTCTATAACTACCAAGTAGTACTTTTGAAAAAGCACATTAATTTCACTGGATGCTTGTTGAAAGTGGATATTTTAATCAATTGACATAAAAAAGTCTCATTAGTGTTTGATAGGATGTAACAGAAGCAGCTACCCACAGACACAGGAGTTCAGCGAAATGCACCATGAGCATGTAAGTTCATGATAATTCCCATAAATCAGGAGGAGAGCTAGGATTCACTGAGGCTGCACAATTGGGTGCTTCAAGCTAAATTTACCTCCTCTCCAAGGGCAGGGGCTGAGCAGCCGACTGCTAGATTGCATCCAAGCAAATAAGAGGAAGATTTGCTTGACTGATTCATGATCAAATCTCACACAATTGATTCAGCTAATCAAGAGGCTATAACTTTGCTCTGGCTGGTGTGGCTTAGTGAATTGACTGGAGGCCTGCGAACCAAAGGGTCGCCCATTCAATTTCCAGCCAGGGCGCATGTCTGGGCTGCAGTCCAGGTCCCCACGAGGGGGCGTATGAGAGGCAACCACACAGTGATGTTTCTCTCCCTCTCTTTTGCCCTCCTTTCCCCTCTCTCTAAAGATAAATAAAATCTTTTTAAAAAAGAGGACATAACTTCAGTTTTCTTTTTGAGTTAAATTTATGAATACTTTTATTAGAAAACAAATGTTTATAAGCTGTCTGGACCACAAACAGATGATCAGTTATTTTGCCCTTTTCTGCCAGAACTGAAAATAAAGGTCTGGCTTGGGAAGCAATTCAACTGGATAACTTTCCGAAGATCAGAGCAGCATGTGCAACAGGTATGCTGCCGAAATTTGCAGTTGTCACTGTTACTAAGACAGGTCTCACTCACTGGCTGACACTGAGTTACGGAGCAACGAAGCCTGTAAAGAAAAGCACATACAAGTTGTATTGGTACGACAAGAGTAACACTGCAGACTAATGACTTCTGTCTCTTTGCATTACGGCAGGCGAGGATTTGAGCTACAAGGCGATCTCTTTCCAATAGCCCATCAGCATCCCCTCAGCGGCCATCAGCGTCAGCGTCACTTCTCACCCCGCCTTGCCGCTGGACCGTCTCTCTGGAGGCCTTTGACTCGGGGCTAAGTTTTAACTTTGAAATGGTAAAAGATCTGCAGTAAATTAAAAATTGTGTTTTTACTGGAGCTTGCTTTTAGGTAACATTTGTGAAATGTCCTAAAAACAAAAATAATAGCAAATGTAAATTCCAGACTGATCAGAGACCAGATAAATCACATTCGTACTGAGTATGGCCTCTGTCCCAGCTTCTGTCCCCGTCCTCTGCCCTGCACAAACGGATCGAGGCATCCTGTTTCTCATAATTCAGTGGTGACATCACGTGCCCACGGGAATACCCTGGTTTTCATTCTCTTATATTTTTCCCTCCTTTTCCTAAGTCCCTTACCTTCCAATATGATTTGTTTTTCAATCTTTTTCATTGGGACTCCTCAGCGAACCTGTTAAATACTTTGAAATATTTATATCTAATTATAAATATACATGTATATGCCCAATGTTGACATGATATCAGTTTTGTTTATGTATGATAATTTTCAAAACATTTTATTCATTTATTCTTAGAGAGGGGAAGGAAGGAGAAAGAGAGGGACAGAAACATCAATCTATGGTTGCTTCTCTTGTGCCCCGCTCTGGGGGATTGGCCCTGAACCCAGGCCTGTACCCTGACTGGGAATCAAACCAGTGACCCTTTGGTTTGCAGGTCAGCACTCAATCTACTGAGCCACACCAGCCAGGGCAAATTTTCAAAATAAACTATTTACTTCTGCACCTAACCCTAAAATGGCATTCATATTAAAGATAAACCTTCTAAGCATTCACCCAAATAAACATGGTTGTGGGAATTCTGCCTTCATCCCTGTAAGGAAATAAAAGTCCAATTTATATTAATGTCAGTCCTATGACACCTACCAGCAAGGCCTCAGCTGTCCTTGTTACCATAGGTAGTTAGCCAGTTAGTATAAGAAAAGGGAATTAGACGCTGAGCTTAATAAACCGGGGAGCATGAGCGTATTGCCCTTGTGATTCTGTGGAAGAGCCTGATTTCAACGAACAAGCTTTGGCAAGCCAGCTGGAGGAGGGAGAAGGTGTGGAACGTGGTGAGAACTGGAACGCTGTCTCCTTGGGCTGGGGGTTCTAGCCATCATTTCTCTCCCTCCTTTGTTTACAGGCTTTGTCAGGGGATCGCGATGAAAACATTACAAGGACCCACACACAGGAGATTGTGGTGTTGCAAAACAGTTTATTCGGGGGGAAATCTGCCCCTGGGTTTCCAGTGTCCCATCTTCCTCTGTCCTGCCATGGAAAAAGTCCAACCTGTCCTTAGCAAAGCCAAAACAAAAGCCAATCTCCAGGGTTCCTGCTTCACGTAAAACCTTAGTCATTTTGGACCCCATGCAGTCTGTCGCAGGTCCTGGTAGCAGCCAGCCTGACATAGTCACTTGCTCCTGGGTGAAAAAGAATGCCCAGCACACAGGGTGAGTGTGTCACCAGGTGGGTGGGAGAGGGAGCAGAGAGCACTTCCTCTGGGATTATATTAGCTTGAGTTTGGGATGAACTAGGTACATTTTCAATAGAATCAATAAAGTTTCCAGGCTTTGTGGGCTCCCTGATGGGTGTACCCCCTAGCCAACCCATTGTTCCCAGACTAGACTGAGAAGCCTCCACGGTCGAACAGCTGCCTCTGTGCCCCCCAGCAGTCCAGCACCGGAGGGAGGAGGGAGGAGTGTTAACACCTTGGCAGAGCAATTCTGTAATCCCCGAGGGTGTGAAGCTACAGCTCCTGGCAAAGCAAGCTAACTCATGTTCCCCAGTTTATTAAGCTTGATGCCTAATCCCCTTTGCTTCCTTTTCTTATTAATAATTAGCTAACTATCTACAGTAACACCTGCACTGGAATTCCTGAGAAGGTCCAGGTTTGTGTGTCATGTGCCTGCTCTGGCTTTCTCTTTCTTCGATTCACTTTCATGAAGGTGCTGGACAGACACAGCCTCAGGGGGGTTTCTGCAGGCAGCGACCCTGTGAGAACTCGAGATTGGATGTCCAGGGGGCTACCTCTTGGACTACGATGCTGCCAGTTCCCAACATTCCCTTCATTACCGAGCCTGGCCTAGCACCCTGAGGTGCTTCCATTCCATGAGGGAATGGAACAGTCCCTCATTCACCCATGAATACAGAAGCTTCTCCCGTAGGCCCTCAGCCCCCAGTTGCTTAAAAGGAACAGAAAAGAAAAAAATAAAAGAAAAAGCAAGAAAGCCCATCTTCTCCAAAACAGTTTTCTGACATGGAACAATCCCAATACTTACTAGAGAATAAAAACTCTCTGGAGGGAGTAAAATTAAAAGTAGGTCAACATGACACCCAGACACTGCTCCCCTTATTATGCAGAGCAATTTCATCCTTGAGCCCAGTGTTGTGGAAGTGGTACTTCCCTTAAAGATAATCTTCAAACTGTACTGATGCCTTTGCTCCTGATAAGACAAACTCTGCATTTCCTTTATCTTCTATATCAATGTTTCAGAAATGTTAAGGCTGTTAAAAGATAAACTGAGGCGGAGTAAACATTTTAACAGTTTGTTTCAGTAAAATCAATTTGAATTTGGAAGTAGCAAACCAGAAATAGGAAGACTACACTGATGGAAACTTAGGGAGAGGCTTTTATAGAGAAAAGCTAAAAGCAACGTAAGGAAATTTTTGATTGGCTGTAACTTAAAGCCTGATTCGCTGTTTGTGATGGGGTTTTTTTTAGTGTTTGGGTTTCATAATCTTGAGACATTTATATACAACCTCCGATTTTGGTTTGCTTACTTAGGCCACATCATGAGAACCAAATCAGTCTAATAGCCTCCTTGTTTAATTAATGTAACAAGGCCAAGTTTTAGTCAAGACTCAAGTTCAAGGAACTGGGAATGAACTTCTTTTGCTTTTGGATACTTCTGGAAGGAGGAAGCAAGCTGCCTAGAAGTGGAGACTGAGTTTTGAGTGAACAGTGCAATGCATCACTTTAAAAAGGATGCACTTCATGCTTTCATGACTTCCCAACAAATGTAAAAGGCAAATTGTGGACCACAGTTTGCTGACGAGTTCTGAGGTCAGAGTTAGATTTGCCAATGTGAAAATGGAGGTCATTTGAAGAGTGTGCAATCCTTTTCCCTCTTTGTGTCCAGAACAACCTTAGTGCCCTCACTTCTTCCAGCATCTCTCTGGCTGTTGCAGCTCTAATGACTAATTAATACTCTTTGGAGCCAAGAAAGCAAGTGCAGTGACTTGTTATTGATGGCTGGCACTAGTTGCTACTCGCTGGCTGAAGCTCTCCCATTCCCATGGCGCTTGGTTAAGCTGATAACCTCAACTCCAGGTTCTGGTTTAAGGGAAAATTGATTAGCTCTCATTCAAACACAGGCATATATAGAGGATGAACTTCTCTACCTTCATGTGGGAACTCTCAAAGACTCACTCAGATATATATTAATAGCTATATGGTCACAAAAGGAATTTAAATAGATTGTTTTGTTCTTTTTCTTTGGCTTTAAAATAATTATGCTATCAAGCACTTAATACATTCAAAATTAATACATTTAAATTAATACATTCAAATATTTTGTTCAGAGAAAAGATTTTTCTTTCTTTATGCTGCTCTTCATCAGTCTTTTTCATTCTGCTCACATTCAGAAGACTGTAAGGCATTTTAGAGTCCAGGGGGGAACAGCTGGGAACCAGATCCTTGGGTGACATTTAGCTGTCAGAGGACAGAGCATTCAATAGAATTAAGTAGAACCAAGGCCCTGCTTTTTTATTTTCTTGTAATGGCTAAAGGAACAGAAAGAAGAACAAGGAAAAAAGAAAGAGCAGATCTATATGTTATCAACTGAAATAAAAGGGTTAGTACATTTCCTCGTGCTTGAAATGCTTCTTTTAGGTTAGTGTTTTTGTTTTTTGTTTTTCTCCTGGCTCACATCTAAAATCAGAGTTTAAATTGGCTGATGTAGACCCAAGTAAATTAGGGAATTACCAATGAGAAAAAGAAGTATCGGCTATTTTTTTAACAAATTTAAGATGTATATTTTTATGTAAATGGTCTAAATATGAATCATGCTTATTTCTCTCATGGACATAAAGCAGAGATAAAATTTGCTTTGTCTTTTTTCTTTAGGTCTAGTGACAAATGAGTTTCAGTTTCAATGTTCTCTTCTCACCACTCATAGCCATAACTAAATGTTTTCAAATGCATTTAAAAAATTAATCCCATTTTGAGAATATGAACTTTACTAAAGCTTTTAAAATTGGATCTTCGATGCAATTATGGTCAAGCTACTGGGAAGAACAGCCTGAGATTTTCAAACCAGCAATATGAGAACAAAGAAGGTTTAAACCGATAGAATAAAGAGAAGGTTCTCATCATTTATTGTATGAATCAAATCCAATAATAGAAATTGACTTAAGACCCAGCACTTATTCTGCTTACAGGAGAACATTGAATGCCAGCCAGGAAGTATGTAAGGGGTGCTGGAATTGGAAAATCATTTTACAACCGTTATAGTAAGGACGAGTTCAGGCAAGAATCATCAATGGATGCCAAGTCCAGGACAATATTTTGATGAAAAGTGGGATGATGCATGGTCTTACAGTGTCTCTGTGTGAGTCATTTGTTAGTTGCATGCAAAATATTATAACTTCACAGTGGAGAAATTCGATGGCACCTTGACAAAGTGATCAAAGTTAATGTCACCAATGAGGAACAGGCAACAGTGCGCACCCACAGATGTGAGGGGGCTCGGTGTTCATAACCTGAACCTAATTATCAGAAAACACTGAAAAAAACCAAAATATCTATCTATCTATCTATCTATATATATATATAAATGTGTGTGTGTGTGTATATATATATATATATATATATGGTTTCAAATAAAGGCAATATTATAAAAGGCAAAGACCCTATGAAGTATTCTATATTATTTTATATGTAAGAAGAATAGACATGACTAAGTATGCTACCTTATCTTAAACTAGGTCCTGTACTAGAAAGCAAAAAGTTATAAAGTACATTAATGGTTGTTTGAAAAATTAGAATACAAATGGTTGATTAAATTATAAGATATTATGGATGTTAATTTTCCTAATGTTGATAACTGTACTGTGGTTCTTTTAGATAATGTCTTCATGTTTATGGAATATACATGGATATATTTATGGAGAAAGAGAAATAAAATGGAAAACATAAGTGGATAAAATGCTAAAAATAGATAAATGTGAATATCTTTTACCTTATTTCTTAACTTTCCCATAAATTTGAGATCATTTTCAAGAAAAATGTTATCATTAGCTAAAAAGCCACATGTATTGGGGTATAAACACAAACGCATACATACATATGGCTCTATATTTATTTATTTTTCCCTCAATACCGAATCAGTGTGGTACAGAGCACAGTCACTACAGAGATGCTTGTTTCGACTCAGGTTAGAAAAATCTGGCCAAGAGATAACAAAGCCTAATGACATAAACACCTTGAAGGCATAGACAATCATAGCAAGTAAAACGTGTGGATATTCTGAGTCTGGCATAGTATCTGATGCTAAAAGTCTAATGGGGTAAAGAAGAGCTCTTAGCAAAAACCTAAAGCAGCTCTTCCTTGAAATCTCCCTGGGACCCACCCCCCAGCCATCCTTCTTTGGGATGGCTTTAACGGTGGAGAACAGGGAAGAATGACAGTGTCCTCTGTCCTCTATAAACACAAGGACACGCTGTAGCTTGAGTGGCATGAGTCATGACTGAATCAGGGAACAGCAGGGCTATAAAGACAAGAGATGATGTCTCGTGCTCAGTAGATGACGGGAAAAAAGAAAAAGTACTGTATATCATGTGATCATTCACCTAACTGCTGACCACACCTGCTTAAAACATCCATCGAAACTCCAGAAACTATGATCTCAAGGGAATAAGATCCATTACTTGCCATAGCTGCAATCCCATTCAATACTCACAGCCCGATGATTTTTAGGAAGCTTACTACATGAAACTACATGTAAAATCTACATCCACACACTTTCCTACGAGAAAAGCAAACCATCACTCCAACTGAGAGGCAGACCCAAACCACCCATATACACTGAGGCAGATTTTCTGAAAACATTTTTTTACATTCATAAATACAAAGGCCTCAAAGCAGAACAGAAAATCAATGTAAGCCAGGAGGAGAATGCAAGTCTCCTGCTTTTGCAATCATGTGTTCCACCTGGAGAGCACTGCTTGCGGGAACATCAATAAAAAAACAATGAAAAGTATTCATCACAGAGACGCCATTCCTCCACTTCTCCTTTATCAACCACACTACAGCGAACACTGAATGGGCGCTGTGCTCCCCATCAGCGATCACACCAATACCCACTGAAAAGAAAGAACAGGGACTCGCTAGATTTTAATTAACACTCCGTGGAAGAGCTTTAGAAAGATCTTTCCTAGTCAAGGACTGTTTAGGGAATGAAAAAGAGAGAAGACTGGAGAAACGGAGGTGGAGTCAGGGTAGGTAGGTTAAAAAAGATATTGAGAGAATAGTTTACCTGAGGGGAAGAAAGAAGAAAAGGAAAAGAAGGAGGGAAAGTTCCTAAGGAAAGGATTTACTATGCCTCGGCTTTTGTGGAATTGATTTTCAAGTCATATTCTGTCTAGACTGTCCATGGCAAACAAACCAACAGAAAAAGAAAAACACCGAAGTTTTGGGAAGAAGTGCTTGTCTGTATAATAGAAGGTATTTTTTAATTTCCCAGTTGAAAAATAGTGAAGTGGTGGGGGAAGAGTTTGTTTGCCAAAGAGTCTTTGCATTTATGAAAGAGCAAAAGGTCGTTCCCTAAGTTTCTCCCGTGATGACTAAACACACACATACATGTATTTAGAAATGAAATGTGTACTTTTCATGAGTTCAGGTTACAAAAACAGTAACTTAAACCCCACTGCTCAAAAGCCTTGACTTATGAAAAAATTATGTTGTTTTTCCTTAGAAACTAAGGGTTAAAGATATTTATAAAGAAATGTTTAAAAAAAAGGTATTGGATTAAAATTTTATATGATATCAGTTTTGTGGTGGAGCATTTTCCCATGAAGACACCCTAAAGCAGGCAGGTTTAAATACACTGGGAATATCCCCTTGTGTTGTTTATGCAAGGATGGGGTTACTCTACTTTCGTCTCCCCACCCTGTCGGCAGAGGGGTTCACATGGGCACCTTTTTGTCGGAGGTGTCTCTTCAGCCATGGGAAGCTGTTGGTAGCCACTTACTGTCACTCAACACAGCAGAGGACAATAGTTTAGCACTAGGGAGAAGAACGGGACAGAGTAGCTTGAGGGGCGGAGATGAGAAGGAAAGGGGACCCCCGTTCTTCTCACACTATTGTCCTCGGCTGCCTTCTGTTCATGATATTCAGCTGAGGCTCGGGGTACCCTAGACCCTCCCCTAAATATTTCATCTTTGCCCACTTGAGTTTCTGAAGCATGGCACAGAGGTCTTACCTAACACAGCCAGTATAAAAATGTCTAAGTTTAGGAGATGGGACGGGGTCAATTTTGTCCCCCTCTCCAAAAGATACACTCAAGTGCTAATCCCCAGTGCCTGTGGATGCGATCTTATTTGGAACTAGGGTCTTTGAAACTGTTATGATGAGGGTGGGCCCTAGTCCAGTGGCTGGTGTCAGATGAGGGAAACTGAGACACAGACACGCAGAGAAGAGAATGTCTTGGGAAGATATCAGGAAGGAGTCTCAGAGGGAAGACAGAAGGTGGGGACTGGAGGGATACACCTACCTGCCAAGACTGTCAATCATTGCTAGTCTCTGCCAGGAGCTGGGAGAGAGGCCTGGGACAGAGGCTTCTCAGAGCCTCCAGGAGAAACCAGCAGCACCAACACCTTGACTTTGGCCATCTAGACTCCGGTCTGTGAGAGCATACATTTCAGCAGGGTAAGCCACCCAATTTGTGCAACCTCGTTAAGACAGCTGATGGAAACTATTCAGGAGACACTAGTGTGCTGGGTTTTTAGAGCTTGGAATCCTGGAGCTAAAAGTTAAAGCGACAGGCTTAAACCAAAGTCAAATACCCGTCCATACAGTCTGTGTGCTGGGATTTTTCTTTCATGCCACGCAGTTCTCACGATGGAGAAATTCTAATTGAATTTAATATATCTTATAATATCCTGTGATTGACCTCCTGCTTCTAGGTAATAACTAGTTTATCTCTATTTTAATCAATCCACTCTACAAAGAATAAGAGATAAAACCTTTATTAAAAGTGAAAGTGTTAAGCAGGAAAGGTGTACCATAAAGGGCTGTCACCATTACATCTGACATTTTGTGAAATCTCAAGGTACCACTCAGCAGCGATAATACTGTATGCCCCGCTGCCTACGCTGTCACTTTGTTAAGCCACTTTACAAATATACCGGGCCTCACTGAACCTTTAAGGTTCTTTTTAGTCTGGCTTTCTGATGGATTTTGAATTTTATTAAAGAAAGAAGTTCTACTTTTTCATAAGAATACAGGCACTTTGATAGCCATTATGAGAGGTATAAAGAGAAAGAGCAATCATTTCTCACATGCAAGTTATATGCCAAGCATTTTGATAAACAGTTTTGTATCTTTACATGTAGTGCATGTTGTCCATATGATCATTCCCAGCTTAAAAATAAACTGAGCCCCAGAGAGGGTGGATAACTGGCCTTACGTCATGTAGGTCGTACGTGGCAGAGCTGGGGGTGGGGATGCCTGTGACCGTCCCACTGAGCCGGCTTGTCACTTGCAATCAAGATGGGAAATTAATGCACAAGCTTCCCACCCCTGAAGGCAATGAAAGAAAATATAGGTTTAAGAAGAAAAAAAGACATGGCAGACACACAAGAAAGTGCCCTAGGATTAGACTAGATCTTTTGAAGGTTCCAGGAAAATAGCAGATGAGACAGCATTAATGTTTAAACAAAGGCGATGCCATAGCACAAGATCAGAGGAACACGTGGCTCTTTTCCTGGCTCGGCAGGAAATGGATGGAAGGAAGATCACAGGGACAAGGAGGTGAATCACAGGATGGTTTAATGAAGAGTTTCCTGAGACTGTTGTCTCCTTCTTTCTGAAAAGGGAATGGGTGGTAGCCATCGCATTTCATCTCAAATGGAAAAGACTGGTCTTCTCTGTAAAGGAAGTGGGCTACCAGTCCGGGAGGCCTGTAGTGAAGACAGGGGGCCCAAGAAAGAAGCAGAGCCCAGCAGAACTCTGGTCTGTCTGGTGGGAAGAGAGGGAAACACAAGAGTTCTGCCCCAGGACATGGTCCCCTTGTTGTCTGCATGCTCCCGTAATGGGTATCATGTTGTGACACAGTCCCTTCTGGACTGAAGGACTCATTTCCCCTGGGCTGGGAGTGTTCCCTAAGACTAGGCTTCAGGTGGCTGCACTCTTGGGGAATCTCATTAAGATAAAGAAGGCTGTTCATCAAAGTCACATCTGCTTCTTCCAGCAGTCTACATCGCCACCGTTAACTGGTGTATGAAGATATAAAGACTCGATCTGTCTAACCACCTTGGGAAACCATGCAGTTTGGAGCTCTGGTGGGATCAGGGGGAGCTTTGTCAACATATTGTGCCCCAACCTCTCCCTCTACCCCAACCTGTTTGCTTTCCTTTCCCAACAGGAGTTTGTCCTGAGAGAAATCTCCAGGGAACATTCTCGTGCTTCCTTATGTTGAGCCATCTTGCTGAGAAACCCAACCTATACCACTCTCCATCTGCATGCCCTACAGCAGATATTTCTGTCTACGGGGTCAGTTTACCCGGGACTCCTGGCTATTCTCCCATTCAAAGGAGAGGCACATTGGAAAACTAAGCCTTCTCAACAGTGTGGAAAATCATTATGAGCCACATCACACTGACCAACCATCTTCATTCATTAATGTACATCCACAACTATGAAAACCAACAGATACTGGAGAAAAAGAAACTTGGTGCAACACAGTTATGAGAAACTACTAGAACAGTACAGTCCAAAAGAAACAGGTAAATTAGATCCAAATCCACTCTTTCAAAGTATATCATTCAGAGACTGAAAAAGCTATTTCACCTACCAATGGAAATATTACAAAGTTAAAAAACTATTTCTTAAAATTTTGATATATGATTCCTGAGGTTATAAAAGAAATTTTGATTTTAAAGACTAAATTTTAAAAAGGAAACTTAAAAAATCATGCCTAGAAAATTAAGACCACAAAAAAAAAACTGGAAAACCTAGAAATAGGAGGATTTGTGGAAGGACAAGAAATTGCCAAAGAGAAAATAGAAACAATGGAAGGCACAAATAATTAAAAATTACAGACAAAATTCTTCCCAAGTGGAAAAAAGTTGTAAGTTTTTACTAGGAAAAGAAAAGACTCTCAAAATGATTCCTGGAGAATTTATTATGAACTTTCAGTACTCTGATATAAAACAGGAAAGCAGAAATGTTCAGGAGAAAAGCTCTCTGGGAGGGCTGTCTAATACAAAGACGGGATAATTCGGTCAGTGAACAAGGAACTTTGATTGATTGTACTAAGCCACTGAGGTTTGGGGTTTGTCTCTATTAGCAGCTAGTATTATCTTGACATAAAAATCAACTAGATAAATTTGATAAGACAAGTAACAAAGATTTAAGTAGGTTGCTAAAATAGCAAAAACAAGTATTAAGTTTAAAAATATTACTACTAATAATAGTGATGGTGATGATGATGATGATGATGATGATGATGATGATAATGGTAACATCCAAAGGCAGAAGAGGACTGGGAAGTTTGTAAATGTGTTAAATTTCTCATCACCATTGCAGGGGTGAGGTTGAAGGTGAAGAGATACTATGTGAATTTGAGAAACTAGGAAACAGATGAAAAGATATAATTGTTTGCATTACGGTAGTAAAGACCATAAAATCAAAAGACTGTTAGCACTGTGGTCTCTCTAGAGCACATTTGGCAGTAAAACAGTATTGCTGTCCATTTCACTCTCTTTTGTAAGCCTGGCATCCCTTCTACTGTGTGCATCATTACTCTTAAAATGTAAACACATTTATTCCACTTCTTTTAGAAAGTAATGTACAGCCATGCAATGGAACACTATCCTGCATCCTGTAGATAAACTGAACTAAGGAGCATGGTGTGCACATAACGATAACCTTAATGTATTGGTAGGAGTGAGTGAAATAAGATGCCCAATGGTGTATGTAAAATGAGCCCAACTGTGTAAACGCATTTGTGCAAATAGACATACCTATGGACAAAAGGAGGAAAAAGGGGAGAGAGGAAAGAAAGAGAGAGAGAGAGAGACAGAGGGGCTGGCAGAGGCAGAGAGAATGGGGAGGTAACAAGAAGCTTTGTACAAAGCCTCTCCCAGGGCTGAATGGAGGTGGAAACAGCAGCAGTGACCGGGACAGAGAAGGATTGCCAACAGTGCAGGGTTCCTGGAGTAACAGTCATTCATTCCCTGGGCTTGAAATTTCCTGGGTGTGGCTGTTAGTGTCAAATAAGTAAATTTCAAGTTTCTTTCACGAAAATCACAAATTACCATACTTTTACGTGCTGACTAACGGAATCACGCAAAAGCACCACATGCTATGAATCTCCAGGAATTTGGCTGGCTGACATTTTCTTCAGGGGAAAAACTATATTTAAATGTATACCCTTTAAATAAGTATGATTGTTTGGAGTTTTACTTCAAATAGCATCACACAAAATTTTTTTAAAAAATCAGTTTGAGTAGCCGTATTGCAATTGTGATCCAATTTAAAATTAATTGTATCCAAAATTCTTACAAGAAATACTCCTTTCACACCTTTTGATGCACTTGAATATGATCTAGTTTCAGAGAGCCAAATTTTTCATCTCTCCATAAACAAGCAGCAGCCCTACATGTAGGTTGTTTCATTTTATTTTGTTTTCTCCCCAGGGAAATTCTGAAAAGACTTGGTGATATTGTTGGTCAAAATATAATTGATAATGTTCTGGCCAGTAAACTGAAGCCACGTATGTGGTAGATCTAGCTTTATTTTCTTCTTACAAGCAACTGAAGGTCACTGACAAAAAGAAGAAACAAAACAAAACAAAACATGAGTTTGAATAATTCTTTTACTGAGTGATATAATGTTGTAGGCTGCGAAATAGACTGGCATTTCAGCAGTCGTCCAGGAAGGCTTGCCGGACTGGAGGTCTGATTTTAGTGTGCTCGGCAAGCAATTTTGAGCCGCCTTGCAGAGAATGGCGTGCTAGGAACAATCATATACCTGCAGAAGCCTGAGGTCATGTAGTAATTTACAACATGCAAATCCTCCATTGCTCCCACATATGTTCACTGGCAGAAGGGTGGCAACAGCTGCCATCAGCGTGTGTTATCACAGGGACACGGTGTCTCCTAATTCACTGATGGATGCAGGAAGGCACATACCAGACAAAGGCAGTGTGTTGTTTAGGAGATGGACGTAATAGAGCACCAGTGTGACTACAGCAGTGTCCCCGCCTGACATGACGCCGACTGCTGGGTAGTGAGCGCTGATGCAGATGTCACATCTGTCACTTTGAGCAGGCCCATCATGTCATTTCTGAGTCACCCTTCACATCCACAGCAGAGTACAGTCACCAACAAAACGGTCCTGGGAGCCTGCTAACTCCCTGACAGTGGAATCACTCTCGCTGAAATTGATGCTGCCCAGCTCCGTGTGGCCGGTGAGGAGAGACGCCCTGTCATAGGTCTCTGATGAAGGATTGGACACAGTAGAGCATCCAGAGCACTGCTTCTGTGAGAAAGCGGGACATTTGCCATGACAAAAAAGAAAAGGAATGGGGAAGGCACAACAGCCTCAGGGATGTATGGTGACAGCCTTGGCCTCCCAGAAGCAGAGGTGCAGGTGGGTAAGCTGGGAGTATAGAAATCCAGCTGTAAATTTTACAGGAATTTCAGCCCATGACTCAGTTATGGAGTAGGACAGTCTGCTCCCCAGTAGACTTACGGTAACTGCTGCAAAATCACCAAAGCCCCTCTCCCACTCTTTCTCTCTCTTCAATAAAGAAATTAAAACTTCCTTTGACTCAGTATCCGTCACATGCTCGCCATGAACCTGACAAGGGAGCACGGGAGCATGACAATGCAAAATCAGGCTGACACGCTTCCTTCCTTAGGGACTCGAGTAATTTTGAAATGACATGATCCATGAAATGTTTGGAGGAAGATAGAAGACAGGATATAATCAAATGTCACCGAATGTATTAGAGGAAATAAGTGTGCTGGCAGGTTAGGGAAGGTGGAGATCAGATTTTGGACTCTGTGGGTGAAAGAAAAAAAAAAGAGGAGGTGGGCCAGGAAATGCACCAGGAAGGAGAGAAAAGATCCAGGAAGAAAGGTGATCACATGCAATCCATTCCATTTAGGAGGGGCATTTTTATAGAGGAGGCAGTGAGTTGAGGACGCTGATGCCCCAGGTATCCTGTAGGACAGAGAAGTAGATGCTGTCCCTGCAGGTCTGGTCACTGGGAACGCCAGTCGCAATGCTTTAAGGCTTATGTGCTTCGGTCCAGCCACCGAAGAGTGTGCTGATCACAAAGAGTGTCACTAATGAGTAGTCTGGAGAATAGTGTAGAATTAGAGTACGGAAGGTCCTGTCTTACAGATGAAAAGGCTGAGGCAAAGCTTTTTAAATGGGCTGATGCTGCTTATTCGTCCTCCCAACTGTAGGTACCAAGATTGTTGGTGAGGAATCAGGTGTCTTCCCTGAAACCCGGAGTGCAGTATTTTTTGCAACACCAGAAGCCCAAAGAAAAGATGGGCTGTACAGATGTGAACCCAAACTTTGCAATAAAATAAAGGCAGTTGAATAATAAAATCATCTTAATGACAAGCTCAGGCTTACGTAGGTGTAAGAAGGGTACAGAAGCAAATGTGACACCTCCCCGCCTCAGGACAGGGGACTGGGCACATCCTAGCCCACAGCTGGCACTGCAGAAGCCTACTGTGCTTGCTAAGGTAAGAAAAACAATCTGCCTAATTGTAAACAAGGGTTTGGTTCGTCTTCATTTCCGTTTTTCCAGGTTTATTTTGGTGTATGGGTCTGACATGAACTGACCTTTAGCTGTTTCTCAAAACGCATCGTCCACTCCTGGTGCTCTCTGCCTCACTGCCTGTGTTTTGGTCACGGGTGTACGCTCTGCCTTGAACATCTCGGCTCCTTGCCTCCCGAAGGCCTTTGCACTTCCGGTTCTTTGTCTGCAGAGGCGTCTCTGTTAGATATTTGTGTGGCTCGCGCTCTCATTTCATTCAACGCTCTGGCAAACATCACCCATTTCAACAAGTCCTCATTAGTGACTTTCTCTAAATTGCTGTCCCCCCTCTGTCATTCTTTATCCCTTTATTCTGCTTTATTGTTCCTGATAGAGTTTATTAATAACCAACACTGTATTGTGCATTCCTTGTTTTTCATCCGACTTCTTTGAATGCCAAAAGGTTGGGGACTTTGTCTCTTAATCATTACATCCTCATTGCCTAGAATGGTAGCTGGCCTTGTTCTAGAATGACAGGCACTAATACAAATGTTGGAAAGGGTGAAAGATGAGTGAATCAGCCCGAACCACATCTACCGGACTGCGTTTTTCTTTGATTCATTCCTAATTGGCCTAGGAGGCTATGTCATACCAGAGGAAATGCACTAATTGGGAAACATGCTCTGTCTCTTAGTCTTAATTGTTAAAAGTCCAGTCATTGTAGTGTAAAGGCTCTCTGACGTCAACAACTATCATTTTATTGCTCTAACTATTTCCTTCTTAATGGCTCTTGTGCTAATTTATGCAATGTAGGGCCATTGGAAAATGTGCTCTGTTGATATCCTCCATAAAAGATCTTGCAGGACTGATTTGAGTGATGTTGAATAGCTTTCCTTTAAGAAAAAAAAGTTATCTTGCTGTGGAAGATTATGCACTACTTTAAAAAAATGAATTCTGGTCATTCATTCTCAGATTCCCTGGACTGAGCAGCTAGATTAAATTTAGTCTAGTACCTTGCAATAAGATGCAAACCATAATGTTGCATTTTATTTATGTTGCTTTTATAACTACTACATGCAGAGGTTGACTCTTATCAGCTCAATGCATTGACAGACATTAAAATACCAGAGAGCTTTAAAAATACCACACACACAAAGCCCAAGCCCTCACTTCCAAGAGCTCTGATGTCATTAGTGAGGGTGAATTCCCGCATGGCCATTTTTAAAGCTCCACCCTTTGATTCTAATGTGTAGCCAGGATTGTGCCCCCATGGTCTGGTTCATCAACAAATTAGGACTATGTATCAGGAGGGTGAACTCAGGAAAGATGTGACTCAGACCTGGCTGCAATGATGGGGACAAGCTGACATGAGGAGAGGAAGGCTTCAGGAAGACCAGGCATAAACCAGTCGCCTTGGTGGAGGGCACAGGTTCACTAGTCAATCCCGAACTTTGGGTTATAGTTCTAAGCCTGTGAGAAAACTGATTCTTCTGAGGCTGGCGGACAGCTGACTAAGCACCTCTGTTCCTTAAGTCCTGCGCACAGTCAGTGTTCACCTCTGGCTGCTAAGTGGCCCACGCTTCCAAGCCAGCCTTGGTTTCTGTGAGCCTGCCGGCCTCCTCCCTCGGCTTCGAGAAGCTCTCCGTGGCTATTTGGACGTGGGGTTTCACAGTGTGTGTGTAAGTTCAGGGGCCCAATCGGCACACCCAAGGGTGTTTCCTGTCGCACATCTGCTTGTTCTCTAAGTTCCTCTGTCTCTAGAGTTGGAGTAGAAGGATGATCCAGGCTGCAGTTTTTGTTCTGACCTCCAGGTTGTCTCAGCCTCCAACCATGTGGACTATGACTAAACAATTTTAAGCCACCAGTAGAAAAGTATTACTGTATGTTTACAACTTATGAACTTTTTCTCATATATTTCTTTTTATTTAACTACTTAACTATATATTTACTCACACATACACACACATGCACACAGTCTGTCCAGAAGGTATCCAGCCATGTACTATGAAAAATAGAGACATTTGTTGAAAAAAGATATAAGATACAAGAAACATTGTACATAGAACAATGATGCCTCGGTCCCCCTCAAAGTGGGCACCTCACACAGTTCTCCCAATCACCATCAGCTGTCCTTTCATATTTTCCTGAATCTCATTGACAGTCTGAAATCTCTTCCATTTCAAAGGTGATTTTAGTTGTGGGAAAAGCCAGAAGTCACGGGGCACCAGATCTGAGCTGCAGGGGACTGAGTCACCTGGTTGATTTCATGTTTCACCAAAAAACTCTGCATGAGACATGATGCATAAGCAAGTACATTGTTGTGATGAAGCTGCTGATCACCAGCTGTCCATAGCTGAGGTCTTCTGAATCATCTGAAGTTTCCATGGAGGAATGTTCAAGCTTAACGAGATGCCGATTTGTTACTCTACTCAGTCATTTTGAATGCAGTGGCCACACAATATACATGCTCACTCAACAGTGTCTACCGCCCCCCCACTGACTAGTACAGGGAAGTCATCATTGTTCACACATGAATATTCCAGTCCACTCTCCTTGGCTGCCAGGTTACATCCATGTTGTGCAAACCATTCTCATTATATTAATAATATCTGGACTTTCTCTGGACAGACCTCATTGTATATTTAACTATTTAACTTCAGTCACTATATATATAGTTTTTTATATGTGTCTAAAACTTCTTTTTCCTTTTTTTTTTAAGAGAGAGAGAGAAACATCAATGTATGGTTGCCTCTTATGTGCCCCTCAACTGGGGACCTGGCCCAGGACCCAGGCATGTGCCCTGACTGGGAATCAAACCAGCCACCCTTTGATTTGCAGGCCAGCACTCAATCCACTGAGCAACACCAGCCAGGGCCATATATATATAAAAGTTTTTACATGAAACTTATATAAGGAAATTATTGCCTTGGAAAGTAATCTCAAAATCAATAACAAACAATGGAAGTATATTAAAGTGTATGTAGAAGAATAAATTATTGAAAGCTCTCTACCAATTCCGACACTAGATAAAATTAACACATAATAGACATCTGTGATATTATACAAATATATCCAATCATTGTCCCTAGTTCCTGGCATAGAGCTTCAATAATTCTTGGAATTTCCTTAGTGATAGGAGTGTCTTAGGCTACTGAGGCAATTCATAGTCGGGCTTTGCCTACCCAGCTTCTGGGTGGAGATTTATCATCAGAGTCCAGCCATGTGAGTGAAGTGTTGTAGCTTTGGCCGGCCTGGCCTCAGGGGAGGGAATGTGGGATGGAGATGAAGTTCAAGTACCTGAGCAAGTACCAATCATGCCTGGGTAATGAGACCTCCACTAAAAATTCTCAACTCACAGCTCACAGGAAATTCCTGGTTGGCAGACCTACCAATGAACCTGGACAGTGGATGGTACACCATGACCCTTTAGGGACAAAAGCTTCTGTGCACAGCATTTACCATATGCAATTCTTTATCTGGCTGTTTATTTGTATCCTTTATAATAAAATAGTAATCATAAGTTTGGGTGTGGGCAAAAGTAGGTTGCAGTTATGAGTATGTGAAACACAGAGTTTCATTCTAGTATTATTATTCATTATTATATTATTCATTTATATTACATCAATAAACCTACTTTTGCCCTGCCCTGAATATTGCTTTCCTGAGTCATTTAACACATTATTGAACCTGAGAGGCCAGCAGGAAGCCCCGAATTTGTAGCTGGCTGGGCAGAAGTGCAGGTGACCTGAGGACATCCAAGACTCACTGCTAGAATCTAAAGTGGGACCAGTGTTGTGAGACTTTGCTCTTAACCAGTGGGTCTGTGCTAGGTAGTTACTGTCAGAATGAACTGAGAGCTGAGCTGTAGGACACCCAGTTGGTGTTAGAGAATTGATTTCAGATGTAGCATCCTAATTGAAAATTGCCTATAAACAGAAGTATTTACACAAATATTTTTTCTTTTTTTATTGTATATTTCCCATTACCATTTAGTCCTGCTGTTCCCCCTCCCCATATTGGGGTGCAATCACTCCAGTGTTGTCCACGAGTCATTTTTCTTTTTGCTCAATCCCTTCACCCCCTAACCTCCCCCAACCCCCTTACCTGTCATCCTGCTCTCCAGCTATGAGTCTGTCTCTATTTTGCTTGTTAATTTAGTTTGTTCATTAGATTCCACATGAGTGAAATCATAAGGTAACTGTTTTTCTCTAACTGGCTATTTTACTTAGCATAATGTTCTTCAGGTCCATCTATACTGTTGCAAAACTGTTACAGAACGGACCCATGGTGGGGACAAGATACTATTACTGAATGGACCCCCCTCTCCCAGGGTCCCCCTGTACTAGGTTCGCCTTGCCCCCTGCCAGAGAATTATGGCTCTCAATTGCAGAGTTTGGTGAAAAGGAAAGCAACTATTTATTCAAAAGTTTATGTCTTCTTTAAAATCCCAAGTCCCTTAAAACACCCACAGTACTTCCTTCCCCCCTTTGCTCAGTTAGGAGTACCATGCCTCAGGAAAAGAAATAGAAGTCTGTGGCTCAGGTAGCCCCCAGTTCTTCCCAATAATCCATGCTCAGCTGGCAGGCCTCCCGAGGTCCCCAGCACTGTCAGTTGTGTCACTGGGATCTTAATCCAAACCCACGTGGCACCTTCTCATGGCCCACGAGCAAGAGTCCCTTCACCCCTTTCCTTCCTTCAACATCTCTCCTGCATTCTTCCAAACTGTGGAGAGCTCTACATCACTGCTACATCTTGCTTTCCAGCTTCCTATGTTGTATGGCAAAAGGAGCCCCAAGACCTTGTGGTTCTGCCCCAAAACATGTGTTTCTCCCAACCTCAAGACTGAGTGGTTCTGATTCACAAGGCTGGCGTGCCTGAATTTAAATCCCAACGCCAGTCTTCCTCCGTAGCCCCATTCCCAACTCCTCCTACAATTGGCTACACCTGCCAGCATTCCCGTATTTTTCCAGCTGCCATTTTTCTGGGCTGCCATAGTAAGTCCAGGCAGGAGTAGCCCTGTGGCATGGAGCCAATCATCTCCAAGCTCTCACACAGGCTCTGTAACCAGGAGCAGTTACCTCCCAGTTAAGTCCTGGATCAAAATCACTTCCATCCCCCTGGCTCAGAGCAAGGCCACAGCTACTTGGCATATCTATGAAACCAGTAAAAAGTTATAGATATGTTAAATGACTGTTCTTACAGTTATTTGCAGAACTGTCAATATGCAAATAACTCTCAAAGGCCCTGCTCCATTTATCCCATCCTCCAGTTCAGATTTGTGGGGGTGAGGGCATCTATATATTTTTAATATTTCCTGGACACCCCGAGTTTTGGACCCTATTACAAATCCCTCTTGGGGGGGCGGTCCCTGGCTGCACCTTGTTACAAAATGGTAAGATGTTCTTTTTTACCTCTGAGTAGTATTCTAGGTGTAAATGTCCCATAGTTGTTTTCTCTCCTCATCTACTGATGAACACTTAGGATGCTTCCATATCTTGCTGATTGTAAATAATGTTGCAATGAACAGAAGGGTGCTTATGTTCTTTCAGATTAGTGTTTTAGATTCCCTCAGATATATTCCCAGAAGTGGGATCACAGGGTCAAAAGGTAGATCCATTTTTAATTTTTTGAGGTATCCCCATATAGCTTTCCACAGTGGCTGCACCAATCTGCATTCCCACCAACAGTGCAAAAGGGTTCACCCTTCTCCACATCCTCACCAGCACTTGTTGTTTGTTGATTTGTTTATAATGGCCATTCTGACAGGTGTGAGGTAATATCTCATTGTGGTTTTAATTTGCATTTCTCTAATGATCAGTGACGTTGAGAATCTTTTCATGTGTCTATTGGCCACCTGTATGTCCTCTTTAGAGAAGTGTCTATTCAGGTCCTTTGCTCATTTTTTAATTGGGTTGTTTATTTTTGTACTATTGAGTTTTGTAAGGTTTTTTTTATAAATTCTGGATATTAATCCCTTGTCAGATGTATTGGTGAATATGTTCTTCTATTCTCTGGGTTGTCCTTTTATTTTGTTGATGATTTCCTTTGCTGTGCACAGACATTTTAGTTTGATATAGTCCCATTTGTTTATTTTTTCTTTTGTTTCCCTTGTCTGGGGAGATGTAGCTGATAAAATATTGCTATGAGCAATGTCTAAGATTTTGCTACCTATATTTCCCTCTACAATTTTTATGGTTTGGGGTATAATATTTAAGTATTTAATCCATTTTGAATTTATTCTCTTCTGTGGTATAAGAAGGCGGTCTAGTTTCATTTTTCTGTACTTATCTGTCCAAATTTCCCAACACCATTTATTGAATAAATTATCTTTAGCCCATTGTATGTGCTTGCTTCTTCTGTTGAATACTAATTGACTATAAAGTTGTGGATTTATTTCTGGACTCTCTATTCTCTTACATTGATCTATGTATAATAGTTAGTCTTTTATTCATAGCCAATAACTTTCAATTTAATCATTATTATAATATATTAAAATACTTCTTTCAAAAATAAGGACTATATTTAACATTATAGTAGCAATGGAACCTGAAAGTATTGTCCAAAAATGACAGATTAAATATTTGTGTACATACTTATATTTTACCGTCCAATTTTCTATTAGGATGATACATTCAGCCATTAATTCTCTGACACCATCTGGGTGTCATGCAATTCATTTGTTTATTTGTTCCTGATCCAAAATTAAATTAATGTGTTGCATAGGTTAAAGAAAGGGCAAGAGCTGTTATGAATTATTTATATTTTCTAAAACTTAAGACTCTTGAAAAACTACATTTTAAATGTTTTAAATTTTTTATTACATTTCTTTCGTTTAAATTTTTTTCTTTTTATTATGAAGTCTTGTGGTAACATTTTATAATAAATAATTCTGAAACTCTTTACAATATAAAGAATAATATTGGAAAATTTGAAGAATAAATGTATTGAATGCAAACGCTCATTTTCTTATTCATTATCTTCCCCTTAAACATCCTTCTTCTCTACCCTGACCCCTGCACAAGACAGATTTGTCGCAGATGGACAAAGACAGACAAAGCAGAGGCTCAAAAAGAAAGTTCTGTGAGTCCAGGAGTCAGGGGGCAAAGCTAGCAATGACCATTTCCAATGGATTGATTATAAGTGGCCTATTTATTGAAAAAAAGAGGGAAAACAGTGTTAACAGCCCATTTTTAAAAAGCACTCATAAAAGCCTGTGATAATAAAGAAGAAAAAGACATATACACACATACTCATTCACTGTGGAGAAGTAATTAAAAACATTTGTTAATGAATTTGAGCTGAGGATTAGACATGTTTTGAAATAGGCTCTTTCCCAAATTACAAAATTGGGCTTTGAGAATATTGAGAGGCAGCGTAGTGTTTGGGTTTTAAAACATACGTTTTGAATCAAACACTTCAAGCACCTTAGCTGTGTGAATCTGGGCGAGTTGGTTATCCCACCTATGAAAACTGGGGATGTCGTGACAGCTGGCGTGAGGATCAATGATAACGTGAAACATCCAGCTCCTCATTGGCACCTGATAAAGGCAGCTAATTTGCCCTGAATGACTCTAGACCCAGAGTCTGGGGTATAAATGAGGACGAGAGAACAATATTTAAAGAAAAGAAGCTAGATTTTTACAAAGGGTTTTATAGACTGTGGACTGGATACCTTTCATCTTTCCAAATATGAAAGCAAAGATGGAGTTTGTTTAAAATGACTCTTCACCTGTTAACCTTTACTTCCCAAATAAACTCTATGCCCTTCTGAGCTTCCACCACACGTGTTCAAGCTTGTCCAGGGTGACACAAGAAGACGCTAAAAATTCACTTTGCTGCATAATCACCAGGAAGAAAAGGAAGTTCCTTTCTACTTCCAATTTTCTGGGGGAAACATTTCAGAATGATGTAAGAGAGGTAGGAGAAAAACTCCCATGTCTAATCCGGTGTTTCTCTGTATATTTCAATCCATGCAGTAAAGAACCTTTGAGACTATTTCTTTGTGTCTGTAACAGAAACATGAAAAATTATAGCCACCCATCCATGTGGTTCAGCAGCTCCCCATCTGCCTTTGAACAGAGCCTCAGGAAACCTGGGGGCCAAGAAGTAGGCATATAACACTAAGTTGAATTTGAGTAAAAGCCTTTGAAACAATATCTTTTGACATCTCTTAGACTATCAGACATTATAACAAAGCTGATGAAAGCTTCCTTAAAAATCGTCACTACCCACTCATTTTAGTGGATATGTTTAGGGGAGTAATTATGGATACAGATTTCTGTATTAAAATAATTGATCACTTCTTGAAATTATTATTTTCTAAGACAAACAAATGTTTGGCTCTTGTTTATGAAGTTAAGTTTTTTCATAGTCTGACTCCTTGTAATACATTTCAAAATTACACAAAGTATTTCTTTGGGTGATTCATGATTCCCAATCCTGTAAAGACTTAGTCTAGAAAGGCTTATATGCATTAGCTTTCATGGCATTTGCCAAATAAATGAATCTGAAGGTAAAAGCCAGTTAATAATGATTCTAAGAAGCAAGCTGAACAAATCTGGGTTCAAGCCTCCTTTTAATTACTTTGCAGTTTATTCTCTTAGTTGTGTTCAGCTAAAAACACCGTAAGCTTTGGTAGCACAAAAAAGTGGATCTTCCTTTCCTTGACTTAATCTTTCTTAAACTATTCTAACTACATGGTGTCACAGACAGAATTTTTTGGACAATTTTCACGGACGAATAAGTGCATCTTCTAAGCTGGGACAAACAGCTTTGCACTTGCATTGAACCTTCTAAATCTCCAAAGTCACTTTCTATCCGTAACGCCCTGGCACGTGGGAAGGCCACAGCATGAAAGGTATTAGCAGTCCTAGGTCACTATGCAAATTCAATTTCTAAGTTCACAAAAAAATGTTGATGAGAATTTTATTTAGTTTTCCTCAAGAAGAAAGTTTTTTTAAAAATCTGTGCCATGTCTTCTGTTTTATTTATTTATTCACGTGACAACATAAGTTGACATTTCTATGTTTAAATGAGTCCAGTAAAATCCTCTGTTGGAAAATTGGAATGAATTGTTAAGTCTCTTGGATTTCTGAGCGATTTCAGTCTGGTTAGATGGCAGGGTGTACTGGAAATGTTGAGCTAAATTGATATATATCTTGCTGTAGCTCCAGCACACCCAAACACCTCACTTCTGGATACTTTGTCTTCAATGTTATAATTTTCTGACTTACTATAAACACATTACTCACAATAAAACACAATGACATACACCAGGACTACAGAATGAGGCAGGAGAGGCCCAGGCACATTAATCACATGTGAGGGGCAGGGTGACCCAGCAGGGGGTGCCTGAGAATTGATGACTTGGTAGCTCTTGGTCCTGTCACGTGTCAGTTGCAAGGCTTCAGGCTAGTGACTTGTATGCTTTTGCGGTCTCCTCTTCCACCAACATGCAGATCAGAATACAGAATAGAAAAGTTGTGTGGTTGTTTTGAAGATTGAATGTGATTTTTAACAACATTTGGTATAATTTGTTTCTATTGTTTGTCTAGGCACTACTATTGCATCAATTAATTTTCACAGCATCCATATGAGGTGGCCCTTATTATTACCCCAATTTTACAGATAAAGCATCTGAGGTATCTATAGGGTACTTAAGAAATTAGAGTAATACTACTCAGCAAATAAGAAACACAAAATCAGCAACACTGGGAAGCCAACTTTGGGAAGAGTCTCCTTTTCTCCTGAGGTCTCAGTAGTGTGGGAGGGACACAAAGAAGCGGGCATCCCCTATGGCTGCCCCTGGGACACAAGAGAGCTGCGGGAGCCAGGCCTGCTGCAGCTCTGGGCCAGCAGTTCCCCACAGGGTGATAAGGGCTCTTTCGGAGAAACATGGGCGTGCTATTTCCAGTTGCTGATTTTGGATAACTTTTGAGTGCATCCAAACCCAAGCCCAAACTGGCAGCCCAAACACAGAAACTTCTTAAATCAAGAAGGAAGAAATTATACACTCAGTTTTAAAGAAGCAAAAACTGTGAAAAAGTACAAAGACTCCAAAAATGTATTGTTAATTACTTGTGAGATAGGTAACAGAAAAGTGAAACATCACAGTGAAAGTGAAAGCTTTCCACCAGCATTAAAGAACAACCCTAGTGCTCCTGCATGGGGAACTCAAGACTCAGCTTGTTAAACCTCAATCGAGCTCTGTCTGCTGCTGAAGGCAAGAGCACAGCATCGATTTTCAGGATGCCAATGTCTCCACAGTCAACGCCCATTGGCTCCTCACAGAATTGGAGCAAAACAAAAGAAACCTCTCAACTGAAAAGGCAGCTTACAGTGAATCCCTAAACAATCCAAAGGCGGACTTCAGAAATTTCTTATTCTCTCTGTAAAGGATGAACTATGAAAACAAGCAATATTTAATGCAATTTCTGTAATTAAAGTACAAAGACGCTTTAAAAAAAAAACAAACTCCTATTTGTTCTTTAAATGCACAGACATGTGCTCCAAGAACAAAACGTTCTTGGCACCCTCCAGTGTTTATGGGGAAAATACCTAGTTAGAGTGACTAAGTGAAACCTGCCCACCTCACAGGGAACATAGGGGTGCAAATATATGTTTTCAAGTTTTCAGGTAAATACCCAGAAGAGTTGCTGAGTCATACATTAACTCCACTCTTAACTTACTGAGGAACTTCCACTCTGTTTTCCACAGTGGCTGTACCAGTTTACATTCCCACCAGCAGGGAGTGAAGGTTCCTTCTTTCTCTACAACCTCTCCACTGATGGGGTAAAAAAGATGCAGTACATATAGGCAGTGGAATACTACTCAGTCATAAGAGAAGATGAAAACTGCCATTTGCAACAACAGGGATGGACTTGAAAATATGTAAGTGAAATAAGTCAAAAGGAAAAAGTCACGAACCATATGATTTCACTCACATGTGGGACATAAAACTAAAAGCAAACAAGAAAAACAAACAACAAAAACTCATAGACACAGATTGCAGGATGTTGATTACCAGAGGGAAGTGGGTGGGGGGTAGGAAGGGTAAAGGAGATCAAATTTATGGTGACATAATATTTGGATTTAGATGGTGGGCGCACAGTGCAATATACAGATGATGTGTCATAGAATTGTACATTTGAGACCTATATAACCAATGTCACCCTAATAAATTTAATTTTTAAAAAAGCATGAAACCTCCTTGTAAGTAGTCAATAGATACATGGACATTGAAAAATATTTTTAAAAAAACCTGTAGGCAGTCTGACCTAAGCACCCTACTCCTGCTCACTACTAACACTCTCTCTCAAAATTGTATGTAAATGCACCTGATCAAAATTGATGCAAATGCCTGTTTTCTTTACTCTTTCATACCAGAATGCTTGTAATTGTTGCCATGATGAGTCCTGGGAGCTCTGAGAATTCATAGCAGAGGATTCCTGTGGTTGCTGCTGTCCCGGACCCAGCCCTGCTCCATCTCCCTTTTCCTTGGGAGATGTTTTCCTGCTGCCCCAGTGTGGAGTCATTCAAGAAAGGGATTGCACGGAGGAATCGTCATTAAATTGCTAAATTAGAGCACTTTCAGGAGAATTTACATTTTAAAGGGACATGGGGCGGGGAAATGAGAAGCCCAAGGGAAATACAAATGCAATTTCAAAGTCCCCTTGAATTCCTTAGGAGGAAATGAGGAGCTTCTGAACAGCCCAAAAACTAAAGCCTTTTGAGTTATCCAGTGCACTTACTCTGGGGGAGCCCCCAGGCTGTGAGTGGACACCACCAAGTCTGTTCCCCACCCCCTTCCCCTGCCTCATCACTGGGTCTTCAGGCTGTTGGGTGTCTGCTTTTTAAGGTAAAGCAGAAATTCGGTCCATACCCAGAAAATGAAGTAAAATAAAAAACCCAAAACAAAAATAAACAGAAGCACAAACCTACATAACTTTTAACTGGTGGAGTTCCCTGCCAGGTAACAAATGTATCAAATATCTCATGTTACGAGTAATATAAAACACTTCTTTCTGTAAAAGGCTGGCAGTTTTGAAGGCTGTAATCCTTTTTCTATAGACCAGAAACCTGAGAACTTACATAATGTGTCAGAGTCCTGGCATTTCTAGTATTGTTTCTGTTACGGACAGAGGGCTAAGTTATTAAAGACACCGTTCCCTGCGCTGAGGATAGTTTTACAAACAAGTAAGCCATAAACCCTCATGAAACTTCATCTACAACTGTAATTGTTTCCTAGTCACCTCACCTTCTTTTCTATCCAGCTCCTATCATTTTATTTTCAAAGAAAGTGTTCACAGACTCACTGGGGTAATAGGCATGCCCCGACCAGCCCGTTTTCTCTGTGCGGTTTGATGGGTGCAGTCCTACACCAGTGGCACCATCACCACCACCCAGGGAACAGACAGCTGGCACCTCCCAAGGTTGCCTGAGTACCTTTGTTTCTGCTTTTGGGTTTTTTGCTTGTTTGTTGTGGTGGTGGGACAACTTTTTTCTTTTTTATACCCGCACCCAGCCAAAATGACGAGCCCTCAAAACTCAGCTTTGTCACCCCCCACGGTGCTCCACGGACACGCAGTCCAGGGCGGCTTCCACACGCGCCATGGCACGGCGTCCGCGACCCCTGGGTTGGGTAAACAGTGGATGTTTCCCAACCTTCACGTGCTATTTTAAACTTGATTCAGGGCTTAAATTAAATGCCTACATTGTGGCTGCATTTGGTGCTTGCTGACCACTTCCTCAGTCTTGATGCTCTCGGCTTGGAGGACACTGTGTCCTCTTGGGTGGCTGTCACACAGTTTGTGACCACTTTATTCTTGTGAACTCTAAAGCCTCCTACACCCTAAGGCTTAGTGTGTCCCATAAGGCTCTTTTAGCATTATTTTCTAATCACCTATTTTGGTCACACGTGAAGATAAGGAATAATTTGTGTTTATTGCTAAAGCACCAACTACTACCTGTATCAGAAGTTCTTAATCAATTTGATGTTTCGGGATCCCTTTAGTAATCTGATAAAAATTAAGGACATTTCTTTCAACAGAAAAGCACACTCATACTCAATTTTGAAATCAAAATTATAAGGTTCATAGACTTTATGTAACCCCAAACCACAAGGGCAAAAACTCTTTATATATATATGATCATAAATATATATATGATCATAAATATATATATGATAGGAAAATCTATATTTATAGCTCTTCTTAGATCTCTTTTCTTAGCTTTAATATAGTCATTTATAGTTAGAAAACTTTCTATGAGCATTGCTTTAGCTATATCCCATAAACTTTGGTAATCTGTGCATTTGTTTTAATTTATCTAATATATATTTTTACTTATTTTGTTTTAGTTGTCATTTCTTCCTTGACCCGTTGGTTATTTAAGAAGGTGTTTAATTTTCACTTACTTGTGAATTTCTAATTTTTTTGTTATTGATTTCTAATTAAATTGTATTACATTCCTGTGGGGGAACATATATTGTATGACTTCAATCTTTTTAAAATTGCTGTAGTTATTTATGGCCTAACAGATGGTGTGTCCTGGAGAATGTTCCATTTGTACTTGTTTGCAAAGAACTTGTGTTCTATTGTGGAGTGGGATGTTCTATGGGTATCTGTTAGGTCTAATTAGTTTACAGTGCTATTCAGTCTTCTATTTCTTTTTTTATCTTTTTCTAATTGCCTCATCCATTACTGAATTAGACATTGACATCTCCAACTGCTTCTCTGTCTACTTTTGCCATTTTTTGATTTACGCATTCTGCCACTGGACTATATGTGCATAAGTACTCACCTTTAAGTCTTCCTCATGGATGGGGCTTCTATTTGGGTCTTTAATCTAAAATATAAATAGGTCTCTTGTAGACAGCACAGTTGGATCAAGCTTTTTTAGTTTTTAAATCCATTCTGGCAATGCCTCTTTGGATTGCAGTTTTTAATCCCTTTATATTAATGTAATTACTGTAAGAGCAGGATTTATGTCTGCCATTTCACTATTCATTTCCTATGTCATATTTTTCTCCACTTTCATAGGTCAAATTCATTTATATATCCTGTAGAAAACGTAAACATGTCCAAAACTGAACCTACATCAACCTCCATTAGATTACTTCTTTTGTCTTTTCTGCCTCAAGGAAGGCTAATGTTCATTATTAATTCATATAAAAATTTAATGGCCATTGATTACATTTCCCTCTGTATGCACACCATCCGATGACTCACCAATACCTACAAATTCTGTCTCCTACATCACTCTTGAGTTCATGGGCCCTCTGGCTCCCCAAGCACAGCCCCGCAGCTCAGGCTGCCGCCGCATGCTGATGGGTGCCCCTTACGCCGGCATCCTCTTTCTGTATTCCAGTCTCAACTCTGTAGCTGGACTGATATTCCTAAAAACAAAATATGATCACGTTAGCTTAAACATCTTGGTGGTTGCCCATTACTTTAGATTTTCCAGTCCTTGGTGTACCTTACAAGACTCCCAGCCTCACACAGCTCAGCCCCTTCCTACCGCTCTGTACAGCCGTCTTGTTACAGTACAAAGAGGGAGAGGCCAAGGGCAGCCGAGGCAATATACTATTACCAAAAGGAACCCCCCAGGTTCGTTATGTCTGCCGCCAGAGGAAAGCCATCGCTCAATGCCCGAGATTCGTGAAAAGGAAAGGAATTTATTATTCATTTGAAATAACTAAAGTTCCCTACAAACGCACACAGTCCTCCCAGCACCCTCCACGTGGCAAAAGGGAGCACTTTCAAAGCCTTGTGGTCCTGACTCTCACCCAGGCCTCATGGTCCCAACCAAGACACCAAAGCCGCATGGTCCTAAATAGGCGCGTGGTCCCAAAAAAAGAGACCCCCAATGGCTGCTGTGCTTCTGTTTAAATCCCAGTGCTAATCTTCCCCTGCAGGCTCATGTCCGGCTCCTCTCACAATTGAGAAGACAACGGAATTCTCCCCGCATTCTGGGCCGGTGTGGCCGTGTGGTGTGGAGCCAATTATCTCCAAGCTCTTCTGGACCCTATTACAAATCCCTATTTGGGGCTCCCCTCTTGGCCGCACCCTGTTACAGTCTCTTATGCCTTAAACACCTGCTGCCTGACAAGGCAAACTTCCTTCCATAATGTGAGCATAACCTGTGCCTTCCTGTTAGAAACCCATTTCTTCCAATGCTCTCCTTCGTCTACGTAGTTCCCATGTGTGGTTAAGGCCGCTGATCTTTACTCCATACAAAAAAAATCCTGATAGTTCTATTTAAATTATGTTTTTCTGTATGATATTTACCCCCATAGAGTCCTTACTCACCGTATCACTAACATCAATATTTCAAAGTTTATACTTTGTCTACAATTTCTCAAGAATCTGAAGTTCCATGGAAGCATGTTAAAATTACGTTTTTAAATATATCCTCTACACTGAGATCTATTTATTGAATAAGTATTTATTGAATAAATGAGTGAATGTCTAACTTTCCCTTAACATGCCATTTTGAACCTGACATCTATAAATTATTTTTAAAAAAATTTTAAATCTATTTAGAGTTTTAGTTGTACTGACTCTTGGGAAAAGAACCAACCCAATTTTTGGGTAATATCTCATTTTTACAAAATGGGTGGGATTAAGTGAATGAACCTGAGTTCATTCTAAAAGTAAATTTTCTTTTTTTTTTAATAAAAACATATGACATCTCTTTCTATGTCCCAAACTTTGAGATTTAATTCTTATCTTAAAATTCAAAAGTCATTTCACTTTGAATAAGACTTGTCAAAGTCTTTTCTGTTATTTTTCTAGAAGTTTCCTTCCTCTAATTCTATTATAACTTTATTAAAATATGGTTTCCCAGTAAGCCACGTGAGAAGACATCACTCTTATAAGAGACACAAAACAAAATATATTTTCTTTTCAATTATTCTCTCAGTGACATAAAATTAGACCAGAGTCTTTCACATACAGTGTGACACAAAGCCAACCAAGCCCTTTTCCTGGAGCGTGGAGACCATCCTGCACGTACCTTGTAGGTCATTTCCCTGAAATGCGTGAGACAACATTTCCCACCGCGAGACGTCTGCATCCTTCTGACAGAGCCTCTAAACACTGGACCTTCATCAACTGGGCAGCTCACTTTCAAGAAGCGTATTTTTCTGTATTTGCTCATAGAAAATCAGAATAAAATGTCAGTCCTCTAAGTTAATCTTTATGAAAGTGTTACCCAAGGACTAGCTGAAAAATCCCTCCAGGGACTTGTTGAAAATTCAAATTTATGGGCCGCATATAAAACTGTACTGGCACGGGCTGCCAATGGTCAATGTTTCATAACATGAACAGGGGGAAGACCGCTGAACAGTGCAGATCTAACGTGAAGCTACTCTTCACGCATAACTATGTAGGGTAGAGTAGAATTTATTTTTGAAATAATTTTTCTATGAAATTTTACAATAATTATGTTTGCATATAATTTCAGCAAATAAATCACTTTATTTAAAGAAATATAACAAAATATCCTGGGATATAAAAAGCTTAAAAACAAGACTATAAATATACTGTGTTTTAGCAAATATTCAATGTTTGAACAACAAAAAAATCATCTGAGGCAAATCACTGCCTATGAAATTTGGTTACCGGAAACATTTTATTTAGAATGCAATTTGTGAAATTCAATTAAGCAACATAACATGTAATAATACGTTTTCATCTATAAGTTGATGTTTCAAAGCATTTTGTCTTGTCTTTTAGAAAAACATACCATTACATAGATTTGGTTTTATAAAAATAACATATTTCATATATGTATATTTATATGCATATGACTTTATTCATAGTACATGTGAATATAGGCAGGTCTAAGCATGTTATGGTAGCATTTAATGACCCAAACCATTTTTAAATAGTGTAATGTGTAATTTATAGTTCTATCTGTATAGAAATGGACCTTCTTTTTAGACCTTCTTTTTATTTTATTGAATTTGACATTTTAATATTTCTGCTATTAACTAGAAGGATATTAAGGACTTTGGGGAAAAAAACTTCAAAACATATTACTCCCTATAAAATGTGAATACCTGTGTGGCCTGGTAGGTGTAGGAATACATTTATTATGCATTAGTCTTTTCCCAAAGGGGAGGCAGACTGTGGGAATAACAGAGGAGAAGCAGCATAACTGGCGGTAACAGTGGATGGCTGTTTAATTGTTTTATGGTAGTTCTGAAAAGCGTCTGCCTTCTCATTTATAATAAGAGGACACACTCTATAAAAGGTCCGTTCTCCTGGCAAGGTCCTCTCATTGTATTTACTCATTTCCTCTGTTGAAAAATCGACATAAATAGAATACCAAGGATAGGGATTGATATTTCCACATGTTGCTTCCTCTATTGGAACAACACAGACTAATCTCTGTACGAGGTAGGAGCTGGCTTTCCAAGTCCATTATGAAGACTGTGACTTTCTTATTGTTGCTGAAATTATAGTAATAAAAAGTATTTATTAAATACTTACAATGTGCCAGACCTTGTCTCAAGGCCTATGCATAATTTTGTATGCATAAAATGCCGCTTAGTCTTCACAATAAACTCACAAGATAGGTTCAAATTATACTTCTTAAATGAACAAAACAAGAGATACCGCTGATGTCAAGAGTGTACACTAATAAATTGTAGTTTAAGCACTTGATGTAAATCTTTCTCATTCTGATGCTTGTGTTATTTAAAATTATGGCTGAGCCCTAACTGGTGAGGCTCAGTGGTGTGGGCATCGTTCTGCAAACCAAAAGGTTGCAGGTTTGATTCCCAATCAGGGCACATGCCTGGGTAGGGGGCCTGATCCTTGGTTAAGGAGCATGCAAGAGGCAATGATCGATGTTTCTCTCACACATCATCAGTGTTTCTCTCCCTCTCTTTCTTCCTCCCTTCCTCTTTCTCTAAAACTAAATTAAAATATATTTCAAAAACAAAATTATTACTGAAAGAAATTTTTCAGGAATTTGTGACACTAACCTTTATATCCATGACTATATATGTCTGTCAAGGTAAAAAAGTGGCTCATTGATAATTCCATATGTTGAAGGTCATGTGTGTTACATAAATATGTTAGACTAAAACAGAAGATTATCCAGCTGTTTCGTAGAGAGTAACAGCCTCTGGGACTGAGTAACTTAGATTCTTGCCCTGCCACATCATTGTTCTTGCAAAGGGTGGGTTTATGACATTATCTTTAGGGCCATCACGTTAGAATTTTAGATGACACAAATATAAAGCAGAATCTAGTCAAAAATATTCCTCCTCCCATTTAATGTGGCTATTTACTTTGTCATTATTTCACTTAATTTTAACTGTTGTTTCACATGCATCTGGATTTATGCTACTTATTTTATTCTTTGGAACCTCAGGTAGATGCTGGTTCAGCCATCAATATTGATGAAGATAAAACTATTGCACTGACAGAAACTCTTTCCTTTGTGCAAACTTGAGTCAGAGTCCTCTGATCTCTGTCCTCCACTTTACCTAGCTCAGGCTTCAGTCCCTGGCCTTGTAAAGTCCAGTTTTAGTAAGAACCCAGTTAAGTCTATTTAGAGATAATCCCCACCCTTGATATCTGATCACCCTGAACACCTGACTAAATTCCTCGTTCCATACCATTCCCGGGTGATGTCTGACCACCCTGGACTGCCTCCAGTAAGAATCCTGTTACCTAAATTTAGCAAGGATTAGCCCACTCTCTTGGTCCAACCTCCTGGTGGCTTTCCATCTATCCGTCACTCTCTCCCCTCCTCTCCTCAGCTATAAATCCTCACCTTTTCTTGTTGTATCTGGAGTTGCGTCCAGTCTCTCTCTCCTAGTGCAAAACCCCACTGTAGGGATCCCTTTGAATGAAATCTTCCTTATTATCTTTAACAAAAGTCAGAGTAACCTATTTTTTTCTTTAACAGCATCTAATTAACTTTATCACAAACTTATTAAAAAAATCAATGTAGTCCATAAATATCCCCTCAGGATTCAGACAAGTGACTAATTAATCTTCTATCACTCTAATTTTATTAGCAACCTGATTCTTAAGATGAAACAGGCAGCAAAAATGATTTTATTATGAGACCAAATGAAAACTTGATAGGAAAACCCACTCTTCCAATTGAATTAACAACAGCAAAAAAGAACTTTCATTAATGAGCTAATTAATAGGATGTGCTCTTCTGAAAATCTACATCAAACAAAAAATGCAATGAATTACTTGAGTCCTCTTTTAAGTTATCAAATGTAATATGCAGGTATAGGAATCTTTGCTGGTGGAGGGAATTATAGGAGAAATGTCTGATAGATGTGTAATGGAAGTTCTAAGAATGGAGAAGAAAGAGAATGAATGAGAAAGAAAATAGCAGTATTAGTGGAGATAAAGGCCTTGAAACTAATGAGATACATGAGTTTATGAAGTTCAGCAACTTCCAAGCAAGATATTCAATACAAATAAAGTGACAGATGGGAACATCATAGTCAAATTGTGTCAGTATGTGTGAATGTGTCAAACATACACACACACACACACACAGAATGTCAGCTTTAAAAGAGATACAATAAGATTGACAGCTGACTTTCAACAAATTATATAAGCCAGAAAACAGTAACATATGCTAGGGAAAAATATGTTAGTGGACTCTATATCTATATGTCTGTATCTATAGCTTTATATTTATTGTCTATCGATCTATCTACAAATTAGAAGTTTACATCCCGTTAAAATACCCATCCGAAATGAAGGCAAAATAATGACATCTTTTAGAAAATAGAAATTGAGGTACTTTTAGCATTAGATCAAAATTTCCAAAAAATACTATAGAGAGTATACCATGCTAATGGGAATGATCCCAGATAGAGATCCAGAACTCGAGAAATGAATGAAGATCACCAGGAAAGACAAATATGTAAGGTAACTTAAAAAAAATGTTGAGTATAAATGAAGTTAAAGTGTTGCAAGACTCCTACATACTTTGAGAATCGGTCAAGATACACATTTTAGGGAAAACTATAACACGTCAAAGATACATACAGTAAAGAGCAACCACTAAAATTATAATGTGAAAAAAAACACAACGAAAAAGAAACAGAGGTAAAATGGAATATCAAGAAGTTCATTAATTCAACAAAGTAAGAGCAGTAGAATAAAGTAACAAGTAACTGGGGTCTAAATAAAAAATAAATAAAAATTTCCTTGTAAACAACTCTATCAACAACTCTATCAACAATTGCATAAAGGAAAAGGGATCAGACATTTAGTAGAAAGACAGACGCTTGTAACTGGATACAAAACACATCTATATACCACTTATAAGGGGCACACTATACAAATATGGGCAGAAATAGATTGAAAGCAGATGTGTAGAAAAAAGATGTTCTAACCAAAACAAATCAGTAACACTTTATTAACATTGGTCAGAGTAGGCTCTGAGGCCAAGCGTCTTAGTAGAGACAGAGAGGCATTTCATAATCAAGAGTAGAATGGGTGAATGGTCATGGTTTCATACACGGGAATACTATGCAGTAATAAAAAGAATAATGACTGCAGTATGCAACAATATGAATGAATCTGACATACATGATACTAAGTAAAAAATAAAAATCCAGGCATAAAGACTATACTTTGTATGTAACACTATTTCCATAAAGTACAAGGACAGGTAAAACTAATTTATAGTGTATTAGAAAAGTTCTATAACTTCATCTGGGTGTTGGGCTAAAGCAGAGCACCTGTGTATACAAAAAGTTGTTGTAATGATTTTAAAATATGTTCAGAAACTCTCTGACACTACTTCCTTCAAGAGTAGCTAATTGCTTTCTTGAATGTGGGTGGGACTTTGAGACTCACTTCCAGCGAATAGATTAAGGGGAGTGACAGTGTACAGCCAGAGGGATGCGATTGCAAAAGGTTATCTCTTCGTTTTCTTCTCCCTAGCTTTTCCCTAGATCCAAATCCCGTGCGGACACTCACTCAAGCAGGCTTTGTGGAGAGATTCACAGGGCCAGGTAGGTGACAGACTGGAACCAAGGTCTCTGTTTTGCAGCCGTGTGTGTATAGGTCTTGTTGGAAGTGGTTGCCCAGCCTCAGTGCCACTATCAGGTACCTGCAGCCCATGCCAGCATCTCAATTGCAAGCTCAAGGGAGACCCTGAGGCAGAACCACCCAGCTGAGCTGCTTGGAACTCCTGATATATAAAATGGGAGATAATAAATGTTGATTATTTTGTCATTAAGTTTTGACCATTTGCTACTTTTGTGGCCTTGGCCAAATCCCTTAATTGGCTTGCGGCTGTTTGCTGCACCTGTAAAAAGCAGATAATAGACTCCCCTCAACATCTGAGGGAGTATTATCATGATATTTATAACGATCATCCACCTAGCAGATAATTAAGCGTTGCTAATTCCATTAATCTTCATCATGGATAAATATTATATGACTATTAACATTTCTCCAATTTGTATAATCTAGTGTTGCTTCATAAATGTTGATTCTAAGGTCCTTCTAGGGTAATAATTGCTTACTAATTGTTGCTAAAAATAGTTAGTTATGGGAGTTTGCCTACTCTACAATTTTGGGCTACCTCAAGAGAGAATATGACAAAAAATACTTATTGAATACAAATTTATCTTTAGCTTTTCTATACATGTGTATTGAGAACATATTACAGTGTTTGATACAGTTTTTTATATGAAAAGGTTTTTTATGATAAACATTTATCAGTAATTTGGGGAGATACCATCATTTTGCTTTCAAAATGCAGTTGCCAATCACAAATCACAAAGTTGTTTCTGGTAACAAATATATCAGCAGAATATATGCTTGACCCTGGCTGGCGTAGCTCAGTGGATTGAGCGCGGGCTGGGAACCAAAGTGTCCCAGGTTCGATTCCCAGCCAGGGTACATACCTGGGTTGCAGGCCATAACCCCCAGCAACCGCACATTGATGTTTCTCTCTCTCTCTCTCTCTCTCTATCTCCCTTCCCTCTCTAAAAAATAAATAAATAAAATTTAAAAAAAAAAAAAAGAATATACGCTTGAGAGGAAGTGTACACACGATACCGGTTTTACTCCTCTCTAGGATGTGGTTTTTGCAAGTTGCAACAAACCTCTATAGAACGGAGTTTAGACAAAATCTATCTGTCATAAGTTGAAATGATATGGAATTATATTCAGCTGGTCAAGCCATTTTCGGTACACAAAACAGCATTTCCAACTGGAAAGAAGGAGAAAATGAGCACCTTGCGTATGTTCGTAAACACAATCAACAATTCATTATGATATCAAGTATCACAAAGTAGGCAGGATCAAAAATAGATACAGGAGGTAATTACAGCAGCGAGCTTCAGTTTGTTAAGTCCACACTTTATCTTCCTTGATGCCAATCTGCTTTTATAAAGAGTAAGTAAAAGGCACCATTCTTTTCTTTCTTCCTTTTGCTTCTAAATCGGATTATCAGTCACAGGATGCTGTCCCGTAAAACAGAAAATGTTTGTTTACTTCCATATTTACGTTCTTTACATTCCTTTTGAATCTTGAGAAGAACCAAGCAGGGGAAGAAAACAATTCTAATTTGTCATGTGAATATAATCCTATCTCTTATTTTTTATTGTGTCAAATGAACTTTTTCTCTACTTTGAACTCCACATGGTGATTCTGAATACAAATCACCATGTGCTGTTGGCTACATTGACTTTCTCAGTTGGCTTTGGTGTATTCTGTTTGCTTTTTATGAGGGTTGGAAGGGAAGGGGGCTTACCTGTGTTCAGGTGTTTAAAGAGTCACTATTCTTTCTAAGATTCTTCCCTGGGTGTTCAGGAAGTGAGCTGAATCTTTGTTCTTGTCTTGGCTTGGTCTGTTTTCCTGTCCTCTCGGGAGTCCACACACTGGCAATGTGGTGCCTTTTGTTGGAAGAAGAGCTTTCACTCAGGTTTCTCTGCTCTGGACATAAATAAGATGTATCTATGCTTTCTTCTGCCTAGGTTGAAAATGAGAAACTTGGTAAATAATTTTACACATTTACTTAGAAATGTGCACAGGTTTAAAAATGACATTGTTTCCTTTTGTAAAATGGAGCTTCTTTTCTTATAAAATGATCAAGATTATTTAGGGTGTTTTTAAATTTATCCCTAATTATTTCGTGTTTTTGATGCTATTATGAAAGGTGTTTTTAAAATTTCAATTTTAACTTTTTTGCTAGTTTATAAAATATAATTGGTTTTTATAAAGTGACCTTGTATCATTTAACTTGCTAAACTCACTTGTTAGTTTTGGGTACCTTTTTTTTTAATTCCTTAACGTTTTTTATACAGTTGATCACAGTCTACTATCACAAGTGCCTTTTATCTTTTCCTTTCTGATCTATAAGCATTTCACTTTTTTCTTTTGCTTTAATAAAGTGGCTAGAACTCTCAGTATAACTTTGAAAGAAATGATAAGAGCAAATATATTCAATATTTGCTTTGTTTCTAAACTGCAGGATTTCTGTAGGTTCCCTTTATCACCTTAAAAAATGTCTCATTACCAGTGCGGAGAGCTTTTAGCACAGAATCAAGTTTAATTTTGTCATTCCTTTCCTGTAACTATTGAGAGGGTCATATGCTTCTTGCTTTAACTTGATTATATTTTGTGGATTATCTATGGCTGCATAATAATATTACCACAAATTTAGCAGCTTAACACACCACATATGACTTCCAGTTTCTGGCCCAGCATGTGAGGACCTCAGACATTGTCCCTCATCCTAATAAGTAAGAAACTGAACACTGAAAATCAAGGACTCTTAGCTCTGGCAAAGAATGGAGGCGGCATGACAAACGAGTGCCCGCCCCATTAGGAAGACAAGCAGGCAGACATAGAGAATCCCTACTCACTGAACACAATAACCCACAACAGGAATTTCTGCAAGACCCCGTACTAGGGGAGGGCACCCTAACCTGTCACTAAGTATTGCTGGAGGCTCACTGCGGACAATTCCGAAAGTTAAAAAGCCCTGCGGGTGGGGGTTGGGCAGTCATGCTGAGCCTGCACATTTTTGTGAATTTTATCTCTAGGAGCTGTACCAGCTTTTGACAATAAAGATTGGCAAACAGGTCCCTTATTCTTGAAGCAGGGAGAGGGGAAGAGTAACCATTTTGAAACACACTGGATCATTCTGTGATTCCTAGCAAGTTCGCCACTCACAGGCACTGTTTAACCAGAGCCTGACCCACTGGTTGCTAGGGGGCGTGGTGTGGAGTACAGACTAGGGGGAGCACAGTGGACGTTTAGAACAGTAAAAATACTCTGTATGATTTTATCATGATGAATTCATGCCATTACGCATTTGTGCAAACCCAAGGAACGTACAACACCAAAAGGGAAATCTATTGCAAACTATAGATTTGGGGTGATAATACTGTATCCATGCAGGTTCATCAGTTGTAACAAGTACACCGCTCCCAGGGCAGGGTGGAGGGAGGGGATGTTGGTAAACAGGGAAGTTACTTCAGTGCTATTGTTACAGGCAGCCTCAGACGCCCATAGTCATCCATTCGTGTTGCACTCGGTGTATAGGTCATCCAGTCAATCCACTTCTTTTTAATGAACCTGTTAAGATAACCTTCTACTCTTTCTTTTAAAGACAGAACTTTATATACTCTTTCAAAATTTTGAATTTGGGGGAAGTTCACCAAAAATGTCAGGGTACCATGTTTTTGCTTTGTGTTGGTTTCTTTCTTTTTACCTTTGGCCATTTTCTATTTCATAGACTTTAATTTGTTATTGAAAATGTGTGTGCATGTATATCCAGAATTGCATATTTAATTTGATTCGGTGTCGGTGAAACACTTGATGTTAGCCTTAGGTCGAAACCTTGAGGAACACTATCCAAGCCGGGCAGTCATGTTTAGAGCAACCGGTTCTTCCTCAGTCTCTTCCTGTTTGAGTGAGACATCATCTTAAGCACAGAAAAAAGAGACAACCAGTGACTTTGGAAACATGCTCAAATGATCAATCTCTCCAAAATGAGACTTTCCTCAGCTACAATAACACATTTGGAGAGAGATGTGAGTTGGTCTGAATGATAACATGAAAATCCCCTAGAATGATCTTTCTTCAATGGTAACATTGAAATAGAACAGACGTATGGAATTGTGTTATCTCCAGGCTTACATTCTAGTCATATACGAAAGACAGGCAGTCTCTGATTTTCCTTTCTTCTCTTCCATCCTAATCTTATTACTACCTGTCCCTGTTTTTCCCACAGAACCCTCTGCCTTAATTTAGCCAAAATCGGTTATTTTCTTTTAATAGTTCATTGCTTCCCTTTCTCCGAACTCTAGCTCACTTTCAACACGTGAATAAAATACTTTACAATAGTATATCTTGACTCCTTCTTTTTTTATTGTTGTTCAGTTAGAGGTGTCCCACTTCCCCCCAACTGCTCCCCCCTGCCCGACCTCCTTCCTCCAGCCAGTCCCCGCCCTGTTGTCTTAATCAGTTGTAAAAAGAAATTATAAACATTCTTGCATTCTTTAGTAACTTACCACAGGTTGGTATCTTCATTAGCCTATAATTTCTGTCTCCTAAGCCATAATGGTTGTTTTGGATGTGAGAGAAAATTGTAAATCTGGATACTCTCAGGGGATTTCCCCACTCCGTGGCATCTGAATTAAGCTTTATTTTGACCCAATTGTTATTTCAATATAATTCAAACAACTTGACCAAATCATTACAGCTGTTCATGCCCAGTGAAAAGGAACAACAAACTTATAAAGAAGACTTGACTCAAATCACAATTTTTTCTTCAGTTGATATTATTGACTGAATATATTTTCTGGATTATTAAAATGCCTGCTTTGATATCTTACTCACATGTTTCTCACACAGAAAATATTATCTAAGAAAACTGAAACAAATAAAAATTCTCCAGAAACGTTTTTCTATGTCTTCAATATAGGCATTCCATAAAAAAGTGGCTTCAGAGATTAAGGATAAAAGCTGTAGTAGTGTCCAGAATTTTTATTGGTCAATAAACCTCTGGTTATATTTATGCACTTTGAAGTGAATTTGTTTATTTGTGAATGTAACTTAAATCCTAATGTAGGATAAAGATAATTGTATTTAACATTTTAATTTTATGTTAATACACAAGTAAGGGGTAAACACAGGCAAAAAGAATACAGCATCATAGAAGTTCCCCACAGGGCAGACACTTCCTACTAATGGTCTAGGTGTACAGCCTCACCAGAGGGCCCCTAAGTCCACCTGCTCATGAGTCCGATGCAACACATACCAGTGACCCCCACAGTACAGGTGATAAAAGCTACATTTGATCCTTAAATAAGATTCATCAGGGAGCTACCCCTGCTTTACTTTTTTCTTATTTTATTTCATATCTCTAGAAATATTTACATTCTATTACTTGTAATAAGTTTGCAAACAGACCTGTTTCAATTAGAACGGAAGAGCACCTTAGAACAGCGTGTTCTCACTGCCAATCACACGTGACCTGCAGTGCTGGGCACAAGCAGTGCACTGTGATCAGTAATAAAGTTAAATGGAACAGAATAGCAAAGAAAAGGGACTATCAGAGTATCCCCCATGTGATATTGTCTTATAACTCTCTCGCTTAAATTATATACATGTGTTTTATGTTTAATAAGATGTATCTCTTATTGCAGGTTGTGGACAAAACAAACACTTGGAAAGCCACTGTCTGAGATGGCAAGGTGGCCGTGGCCGCAATGACAGTGTGACCCTGGAAGCACCTGCTGACAGAAGGCAGACTTGACGAACTTGTGCTCTGGTGAGTGGCCACTAACCTTCTGTAAACACTCGTGAGTTCCAAGTTCTCACACACAAGAATTGTGCGACCCCGTTAAGCCAGACTTCAATTGCTGTGATTTGTCTGCACAGAAATCTACTCTCTCTCTGGTATTCCAGCTTGTCCTCAGTTTAAGAAACACAACAGTCTGGATGGGAATTTGGGGACACTTTTATAGAGATTCATTTTCAGCCTTTTCTGTAACAAGAGTTTCCCTTTTTCCTCTATTGACTCGGCAACAGAACAGTCACCAGTTCACCTTCTGTCTTCTTTCCTCATCCAAACAGAATGCAGGGCTCCACTAAACCGCTTTCTCATCCTGGTTTGATTTTACGCTACTACTTTTACAGACCATCCACTTTCCAATGATACGGCCTCAGAAAATACTCGTCAGAGAGAGACTTGATGGGAGCCTGCTGTTTGTCCCCTTTTAGCCTATTCATTCCTTATACCAGTAGTGTAGCACGTTGCTTATTTAACCACAACTAAAGCAGTATCTGGCCTAATTCTAATATGTACAACATTCAGCAGTGTAACATTCCATTTGTGATCAGGAGCATTTACGACCAGTAATAATGGGCTACATGGAAAGACTTACGTGAGCTTTGATGTGTGCGAGAAAAGGTTTCCCCTCCTTTATTCTGAAATCTGAGGGTGGATTTGCTGACATCTGGATGAGGTGATGCTCTGAGAAAGGGGGAAGGGAGAAGTTTCCCAGCCTCCTAGCTGCCCTCACAGGAGCTTCTTGCCAAAGAACAAGCCAACATCGTCTTCACCACCCTATGGTCCCATAGGTGGTTCCATCAATGCCCCATGACACTGGAACACTGAGCTCATGCCTAATGCTGACTTTTAGATAGAACTTTAACTCATGGTGAGTTAGCTGGGCTGCATGACCATGTCCGTCCTACCGTCTCCCTCCCTTCCCCTTGCACTGGTTTTCTTTTTTTCTTTCATCTGTCCCAGCACCTCCTTTCCAGGCGTGGTCATCAGTGGGCTGTAGAGGAACTGTGTTTAGATATAAGAGAATTTTCACTTTTGGCCAAGTGATTTTTCAACCTTTTACAGCTACACGGGCCATTTGTATCCATGGGTCCCCAGCACCTTAGTTCTTCTGCTGCCTGGCAACCACAAAGTCTAAAACCCAGTCTCCCGGTTTGGAGACACTAAAATTTCTCAGGATGGCATTTTACAACATGATCTTTTATTAGTAACCATCCAGTATTGTCTACTCTTAACAACAGCTTCTCAAAGACGTTAGTAGCTACAAGGAACTTTGACTAATTTATACCCTTTAATAGACAATAGGTCCATGTTTAACTCTCCTCTGTATGTCTCCATTTTTATTTTTTGTGTATTTTTCTACAGCTCTTACAGTTTTCATGGAGGGACACAGAACATGCATCAATGCAAAACATTTTTTCAATACTCACTGACATGGTGATCAGTGTGAATTTAGGAATATACGGTGTGCTAGACCTGAAAAGCTGCAAAATGTCCTGCAACCCAAGATCATGGAAAAGCTCCTTATGTGTTTATCGCCTACCTTTGCTGAAGTTGAACATGGTGTCTGGTTTGGAAAGGGGGCTCAACACAGGAGAAGGCATTTCCAGCTGTGGTTCCGAGATTCCAGCAAAGCTGTATGGCAGTCGACACCGCAAGATTTCCCGAGACTGGGAAGTCCCCTCAAGGGGCCTTCTAGATGACAATGCCCAGTGCCATGTACTAAGGCACGTTGAGTGGCTTAATAGTTTAAAAATCTGGAAAGCAGCTATCTCAGAGAATTTAAAGCCATTATAAATCCCATTTCTGTCCCACAGAGAAACTTTTTATAGCACAGACGTGATTTTAAGTATATTAAGAAAACATCAGTTTTCATAAAACTTCAGTAGACACCCCAAGGCACAGATGCTCAAAATAGCCTGTTCACTGAAATGTTGCTGCATTATGCATCCAGAGGCGAAGGTACGCTGTGCTTTCAGGAAGAGGACTTTTGGTTTTTCCCTAGTTAAAAGCACCAGGTGACAAGCCCAACTTCCATTTATACTGGATGCCCAGGAACCAACAGGTAGGCAAGTGTATAGTTCAAGGACAACATTGCCAACACGTCTTGTCTCTTGCTCTTTGATTAGCTGGCACCGGGGCTCTTTTGTCTGCATTTCTGCAGAATATTTTCAAAGAGTTTAGGCCTACCCAGGATACCGTCTGTCATCCTGAAGCAATTCAGAGTTCTTCTAATAGAGCTCATTAGATGCTTCAATATTATTTAGAGAAGGAAATAAGACAAAAATGGTCAGCAGCAAAATTTCTTCCAAAAGAAAATAGTGTGGAATCTGACTTGTGGGCTAAAATGTTTTATAATTAATGTCAAAAATAACCAAGATGTTAATACACATTTTTTAAAAAATCACTACTATTCTCAAGGTTAATTATTTGTGAGAAATATACTATATATTAATTAAACACAAATAATGATTTTCACCACATGTGGAAGAAAACCCACAGAAAGGTAAGCATCTAGAGAATGGTAACGAATAGGTTAAGGAAGTCAACTAGCTTTAGAATACTTCAACACCTTGGCCATAGTACTATTTCATTTTTAAAACTGTAGTGTTTTAATATGCTAGTAACAACTCAATCTAAGGGGCCAAGGAGGTGAATTAAGTTAATGCTTTGTAAGAAGGAACTGAATCACCTCAGCATCAGCCAACAGCCTTTTTCTTTGTACACAGTAAGGCATGCTTTGAGGACTTATTTCTCTCTGCTAGTTCAAAAATAGGCAGGAAAAGCACTAAGCTGGCCGGTCACACCCAGAAACACAAGGATTTGGCAAGTTGCTGTGACTTGGCTCGTGGAAGTGTAATAATGCACAGAAAAGTTGCTTGACCCCACTCCACCAGCCCTTCACATCTACAGAGGAGTTCGTTGGATACAACCAGTTTTCTTTACAGAGTTAAAGCTGCATTCAGGCAAAGAGACCACAAATGGCTAGGCAGCCATGGCAGTCTGGGGGAAAGTCATGTCCCTCCTACAGTAGGGGTGGATTAGGTAATACTTCCCTGGCCTTCTCGCACAGTGGCTGTTTATCGTCTCCTTGGATAACTTCCTGTCTTCTTCCTGGTTGCCTAGAGATGCTTCCTGTCTTCTCCCTGGCAAGACTCAGTTAGCTGTGCTAAAGGGACACAAGGAAGTGGCCACAAAACAAAAACTTAAGTTTTTGTTTGCCTGTCCTGTCCTTGGTACTAGGCCTTTCCTTGGGATGTCCTTCTTTGCATGAGGGTGTGATGAGCCACTCTGACAAGGGATTGCTCCTTATCATTTTGAAGAAATTGGCAATTCTAGGAGGAACCATTGCCTTTGCCATCTTAGCTTGTTCTGTTGCCACTTTTCTGGAAGGACAGAGCCACATACTCAAGGAATCCGTATGCTTCTCAGATTCACGTTCAGGGTCTGCAGGTGCACTGTTGTTATCCTTTTCTTCTTTCTCCAGCTGCGATTTACACCCAGCTTCCCTCCCACAATTTTCATCACACACACTCTGCAAAGCTTGTATGGAGCTCGTTGGCTTTGCAGACCTCCTCAACTTTTACATGGGTCCTGGTGGTTCTGGACAAGCCAATCCTCAGTCATCATGCTGGGAGTGGACAAGGGTTTCTTGACCTCCATGTGGTCATTCAGGCACTTCAGAGTGCCCAGGTTTTCCATCTCCACCCCTTTGGGCTGGTTGCCCTGACAATTTGTACAGAAAATGGCCTTTACAGGCCAATCATTCATACTGTAGGACTTCCGGAACACCTGGAAACAGAACTTACAGTTCCCACTGGTTTCCCAGTCGCCATTCCCAGACTTCTCCATATTTTGGGTTTCCTGGGGAATCACCAGCCAGTCAGAAAGACCCATCTCATCTTGATCAAGAAACTCTCAATCTTCAACGTTTTCAGTATCCATGGGGCAAGAACTGGCAATACAATAGCTGTTATTACCTTTTTGGTAACTTGGGTTTTCAGGAACTTCTTGTTGCTGACTTTTGTGGAACCAGTTTTCCATGCCCTTAGGTAACTTTAGACATTATTGAAGAAATTTCAGGCTTTGGCAGAAGTCTGACTGTTTTCCAAGGTCTGCTGTTAGGTGAATGGGTCCTGAAGATTGGTGCTGGGAGTGTAAGGGTCATCAGGACCCTTGGTAGGCTTGCTTCTGAGGAGCCGTTCACTGAGAGGGACAGCGGTGGTGCTGTGTGCTGACTTCCTCTCTGGCAATGGGATTCAGACTCTTTTTTTTCCATGAAGGGCCCAATATTTGATGAACTAGCATGAGAATCAAGTGCTCAGGGATGTGGATGGTCTTGAGGAACCCAGATGTGGTGATGGCCTGGCACAGAGCAGCTGTGTCTATTTCAAAGAGCAGGGCAGTCAAATCTTCGGGGTTGAGGGTCAACCTGCCCAGTCTCTCTTAGGCATATAGAGACCTCATTGGCTAGATCTTTCTTTTGGCTGCACTCCGGTTGATGAATAAGACAACTGAACTGGCCCAGTAACCAGTGTTGGCCCTGCTGCTGAAGTGTCTCCTCTTCAAGCTGATAGGTGAGATCTACCTGTTCATACAACCGCAACCCCACAGCTCTGAAGGCATTCCAAGCGATGGCTTATGTCGCTGTGAATCTGGGCTTTGATTCTCTTGCAAGTTATCTTTAATTTGCTGTTCAGCCTGGAGAGCTCCACCAATAGCAAGCTCCAAGTCCCCCTGTGCACTACAACACCCCAGAAAGGGTTCTCTCCTGCTGCAGCCACGCTGGTCCTGTGGGGCATGCATTCTGCTCAGTGTTCCCACTACAAGAGCAGCTCCAGGAGGTCCGAGGGGATGTTCAGTGGAGGTACATCTTCTGACACAAGCCAAGGACTGAAAAAGTTGTCTCCATTTTTTAAATAAGAAAATATTGAGTACCAAATCTACTCTTTTAAAAGAGTTTCTTTACTTTTACGAAAAGATTGAGGAAAGAGCCTACATGCTGTGGCAGATTAAATGAAAAAATGATTTGGTTAAAATACACCTGTTCTCATCTGTCTGCCCTAAATCTAACCCTATGAAATGGTGCTCTTCCAGCCCAGGGTGGACACTGCTCTTATTTTGGAAGTAACACAAATGTAGTATTTCTCATGTGTCTTTTATTTTGGAACTCTTCTCAAAACCTCCTCTAGTGGAATATCATAATGATACTTTGAAAGTGGAGAAGCAACCAGAAGAAAAAGGAAGAATCAAATTATTTTAATACATCTTTATCTTTAGGAGATATTCATACTATATACAAGTATGTATGGCATACATCAATCTCAAAATAATATTATATGCAAAGTATGAGTTATTTTAAAAAATCTTTTGTAAAATTAAAAATACACTTTTCTTATTATCTTACACTATAGATAACCTTTTATTTATAAAATTAAACAGACTTATAAAATTAATCTAAATAATTTTAAAGACTAAATAGGGCTTTGCATGTAATATTCTACAGTGCTGCCACATGGACCCATAGTGCCAGTCTTCATAGGGATGTCCACCAACTGAATACCAATTAACTTGAGAATCAAAATAGTTTGATCACAAATGCAATACAGGAATTTGAATCTTGTTCTTTCTGACAAATATAAAGAACCTCAGGGTTTGCAAGCTTGTCCTGAAAAAAAAAAACAGGAAAAACTACAAAGCTTATCCTGAGTACAGCCCAAGGTGGGCAGGGGTCGGGGTGGCCTTCTAGATCCATCAGGTTAATTGATGACCCACTAATTCAAGCTTTGGGAAGTTGTGCGCTGACTGTGATGTTGGAACAATTGCCTCCCCACTTGGGATTGCTCCATATCACACCACTACCTGTAATTATCCTCCAAATAATAATGCAGAAAGATATTTCACCATTTACTATTTATGATACCATATATTTTTATTAGTTATGATATTTATTAGAGTCTGTAATTGGTCCCTTGCTTCCCTGTGTACTGCTCTCCGAGGGCGAGTCCCTCCACTCTCCTGTCTTGGCAATCACACACATGCAGGTGACTCCTGGCTTTTCTTTACCAGCCCAGGCTGCACCTCTGCCCAGGTAGACATTTCACCAGCACAGGACATGGGCGTCTCAAATTCAATATCTTCAAGCCAGAACCCACTGTCTGCTTTCTAAACCCCTTCTTCCTTCAGCATTCTCTTTCTCTTTTAGTAAAGTACAGCCTACTCCGTCACCCACGCTAGGAAACGAGGGATTCTTGGCTCTTCCCCTTAGCCTCCATATGCAATAATTCATCAGGTCGCAATATTTTTTAAAGACTTTATTTATTTATTTTTAGAGAGGGAAGGGAGGGAGAAAGAGAGAGAGAGAGAAACATCAATGTGTGGTTGCTGGGGGGTATGGCCTGCAACTCAGGCATGTGCCCTGACTGGGAATCGAACCCACGACACTTTGGTTCGCAGCCCGCACTCAATCCACTGAGCTACGCTAGCCAGGGCTAGGTCTCAATATTTTTTAAGTCTGGCCTTTCATCTTCATCTCCTTCATTTTTCAGCAAATGTTTAATAAGTGCCTACCATATGCAAGGCAGTCTTCTAAAGTTGAGCTTACTTTGAACAAAAAGACATAAAATAAAATCCCCTGTCCTCCTGGAGCTTGTGTTCTCATGGCAGGAGACAGAAAATAAACACTAAATACAAAGCGTTACTTATCAGAAGCTAATATGTGCTACGGGCTAACAAAAATAGCATAGGATAATGAGAATCAGAAATGTAGCGAGGGTCAAAACCGGAAGCGGGCTGGTCATTAGTTTACACTGATAAAGGAATATTTGAGCAAAGATTTAAGGGATGCGTAAGAGCTCACTGAGACAACACGGAAAAGGAGGGCGCGGGGCGAGGGCCGCCGAGGCCGGGCGTGCGTGCTGGCTGGAAGGGCAGCGAGACCGGGAGCCTGCGGATCACGGCCTCAGTCCGGGTCACAGTGATTCCTTCTAAATGTCCCTTTTCCGGTTGTGTTCCTCCCTACTCGGTCTTTTCTCGGCTTTGAAAGGGATTTCTCTGCAACTCAAGTTGCCATGATTCTCTCCTCCTTACACCTTCTAATGACTCCTCACAAACCACGAGACGCAGCTAAACTCAGTTGGTGTCTGAAGCTTTCCACGATCAGCCTCGTGTTTACTTCCGTGGGTGTGTCTCCTGCTTCCTATCCACGTGATGTCAAACAATAGCCAACTCTTTGTAGTTTCAAAGACATCGATTTTGACCTCCATAACTCTGTGTTGTGCCTTCTATATGGATTTCCTCTCCCCCTTTCATCTGGCTAAACAAATCTCATCACACTCTACCCCTTTCCACCCTGATACAGATAAAATACAGTACAGCTCTTTTTTCCTACCTATGCACTTCTTTATTACTTCTCCTATTTACTATGTTATAAATAAATTTTTATTAGCTTATTATGTGTAAAGAATGCCTGCCTTGGGCAGGGGAGATGCCCAGTAAATATTGGTTGAATAGTTGAATGATTATTATCATGCCTAAATTGCCATGAAATGGAGAGATTTCAGTTGAATGTTCAGGGGAACTTTCAAATGTTTTCTATAGTTTTAGGATAAAATTACAGCTTCTTTGCCTGCCTTGGGCCTCAGAATATTCCTACACCTATATGACTTTTCAAACAGTGTGTGTGTGTAACCATTTTTTACATAGGGTTTCTACTATGCAAAAGACATGCAGGCTTGATGCTTAAGGAGTTCAGAGCTTAATTTCTATTTATAAATGAAGCTCCTTTTTCACATAAGTTCAGTAAATTAATTGATTGATAAGGTCCTTGTTTGTCCCACAAACACACTTCTCATTCCAGTCTCCAAAACTCTGCTTTAGTATTCTCTTTCCTGGAAAGCCTGTGTTGTTTTTCTTCTGTACTCCCTAGGGTCATCGGAATGAATATTTGCTGAAGAAGTTGGGGCGTCTAATACTGGAGTGGGCTAAGGAAGTCTATGAGTTCTTTGTATTTGGAAATGGTTAAATAAAGCGTGAATAATTATTTCCCCATGCCAATCATGTAATTCACCTTTGTATAAAAATAATGATCAAAAACGATTCTAGTTTAAAGATTCTAGCCAGAATCTTCAAAATAAAAGGAAGAAAATGAACACATCTTAATGAGGAGAAAAATCAATGAAAAGAAAATGGTCAGGTGGTTTTGTTTGTCTTATCATAGAAGATAACTTCATTTCTTTTCTATTTTTCCCATCTGTTCAGCGTTCCAAGGTTTAGCTTTCTTGTGACTGATTGCAACTGCTATGCATTGATTCATTGTGATGCAAACTGAGTAACTACATAGGGATTTAATCTTGATTTGAAGCTGTTATATTTATATTCCCTCTTTTTTCCTCCTGACCTTCTCTCGGGCTAATAGAGTACTCTATGTACCCTGATGTGCCATAATTTCCTCGGGAACACCAGAGTCCTTGCATTAACAGTATGTAGAAAAACAATAAATCAGTGGAATATTGCAACACATTTCCCCAAGGGGAACATTATTAGGTACAATAAACATGTAGAGAAAAGACCCACTGACCTAGAATGCAATTAGCTAGTTTGCAACTGCCTGTGTTTGAGAAGCTAGTTCCTCTTTCAAATATTATTAGGGATCTAATTGTTTTAGAAGAAACTATGGGGTTAATAATGAGAAAACTCTTACCTAACAAGTGGACATTGGTAATATCTACTTGATTTTGTAGGAGGAAAACATTACAATCTTATATTTTCAGGTATCAAATGTATGGAATACCCTCTTTCAACTTTCTAATCTTTGTCCAGAGAAATGATCTTAATAAATACTTTTATTAGTCAGCTAATACACCTTGAAAGGACTTTAAGACATAATTTTTTCTGTCTCTTGTGGTTTTAGGTAGAGACAATGGACCCCTCTCAATAAGTCAGCCTCATTCGTTTAATCTGTTATGGGTGTGAATGTCATGTATAGGGTTAGTTTTAGAATGAAGCAGTCACCCACATGGTGTGTCTTGGAGCCATTCTTTGGCACCATATGCTAGCTCTCACTCAAACACTGGATACCTGACAATACCAAGGGAGGCAGTGTGACCCTACAAGAAAAAAAGGCAGCAGAGTATAGACTCCAGCATTAGTGCTTGGGTTATAGTACTAGTCTCATAGTTTACTTTTTGCCCCACTTTTCCCATCTCACTTTTCCTGTAAAGAAGTATGAGGATTCCCACTCCTTAGGGTTAAAGATAAAATGAAACAATACATACAACCTACTTGTAATTATATCTGGTCAAGAGTAACTACTTCAAAAATTTAGTAATTTTTACGAACATAACATATTCATCACTTGGACTTGTGGTATCTGTACCCTGTCTCTAGTGGAGATGAAGCCTTAACCTCATGACAGCAAAGTGTTAGTTTCTTACTCAACGAAAGAACATATGGAAGACCTTCATAAACTGCAAAGAGCTGTCAGTGCTCTATGAAAACAAAGAAGTGGTGTAATTAGCATTTTAAAGGGCGGTGTGGAAACAGAAATCGTTTGGGTACAAGGGCAATGGCAGGAAAAGACTGAAGGGAAATTCAGTTATTGCATGCATTTCCAAGTGCCTTGCTTTATCACGTACTAGAGAATCAAATTCATCTCTGTGTGGTTATTCAATGAAAGAAGTTCCCATAAGAGATTGCTCAGGACACAGATCAAATTGAACAAATCCAGGCCAGCGAGCCAGCCCTGCACCCAAGGCCAGGGGAATTGCTAGCCTGGGCACGTGCTGACCGACCAGTGAAATGCGCCCAGGGAACGTGTATCTCTGTGAGCCAAGGGAGCAGACACATGGTAGGTTTAACATCTGGAGCAGCTGTTTACAATGAATAGAACAAAAGTGAGGTTGGCAACATTCCCCTCCCTTTGATTTACTGCCCAACCCCCAACCCTACACAATGTAGGTGAGGCCTGATGTGGACAGTAACGTCTGTAGGTGCCCAGCTTCACTGCCAATACATCTGGGCAGTTCTAGAGCTATTGGCAGGGGGCAAAGCTTGGGTGGAAGGATTGACAGTAATTATGTCATTTCTTTCATTCCTGCTATCTCATACGCAAGAAAACACTAAAAAAAAAAACATAATAGCTACTCAACGATTATTTTAGGACAGAAATGAATGAAAGAAATCATGCAAAAGGTTGCCTTCGAAATTTCCTGCAGAGATATATGTGGGTTGAGATACAACAGAGTGACTCGGACAAGTGGTCACGGCTCAGGTTTCACCAAAAATCCCCAGCAACTTCTACCTGGTGAGGTTGAAGCTGGCGACTTGCTGAACAGGATGTCCATTGTGAATCCACTGGCATTTCCACCTAAATCTGAAAAGATTCCAGATGCTATCTTAAGCCAACATGATTATCTTCCTTTCCAGAAGAATCAGAATAGACTTGAAAAATGTCATAAACACAGGGTAAGAGAGAATTTGCTTGGACAGAACGACTCAAATATTTTAAGTTATAAAATATTTAATAAAATGCTATTTTCTAAGGAATTCCTTTTGTTACTTGACTGAGTGCTACATATTAAAAATACCTTAAGCAAACATACTGTCAAACTGTATATAAAGTATATGTGATAAAATTATACTAATCTAAAGTTTTCTCATGCAAACCTAGAAAACTAACTCTTGTAATTATGTACCATCATATAGTTATGCACGTCAAGTTGCATTATGTTGATTTTATATATAATATTATATATATATGGATAACTGATCTCTCATTGGAATTGACTCATCTCAGGAGGAAAATTCACTATAAAGTTGGTATCAGTGATACTACATCAATTGAGTTCCAATGTATTGTTCATAAACAATACAGTTGAATAAAACAACTTCAACGTTTTGTCTTGTAGAAAGAAATGTTATGTAAATATACTTCCCTACAGATGAAGATGTGTCTTTCGATTATTTTGTATGGGGTGTCATCTAAGAGCTATTCACAGAAGCCAGTTATGCTTTTGTACTGGGAATCATGTCAGTCTTGGAATACATGGTTATCCTTAAGGTCTGTTTAGCATCTCTAAAACAAACGAAAAAACTACCTTTTGACCATTTAAATTGTCAAAATTAGAATTGTATCAAGAATGTTATGATCAAATAGAAGTACACATGTATATCAGTACATCTTTTAATAAAAAATAATATCAAAATACAGCAGACTTAGATCTAGCCACAATTTGAATATTTGGTATCTGTTTTCCTTATTCACCTCCCACTAGCTCTGAAGTTCTCTAGGAAACTGGCAAAATCAAACATTCTGTATTTTTCCCCATTACAATTATAAGAACAGTGGACAACAAGAAAAAATGGCCCAGAAACCCAATCTGTATTTTGATTACATTTAATTTCTTCCTTACTCTGCCCTAGACAGATATCTCTGAAATGTGGTGTACAAACTCCACATGTATTAAACACCTTTCTTTCATGGGTGTGTAGCTTTCTCTCCTTTCTTTTTTCCCTTCTTCCTTTCCTTCCATGTCTCCTTCCTTTCTTTCTTGTTTTCACATATGTTCTAGCACTTCATTAACTATCTTCAACCCCCAAGCTAGATCCACAGCTTGCACACCGCTGATCCCCCCACTGCCCACATTCCTACCCCTAAAGCAACCAGTCTCTCTGAGTTGAAAGTTTTATTTGTGACCATCTAAGGCAGTGGTTCCAAAAACACCAGATTATAAAAATTACCTAGGGATCTAATTAGTACACAGATATTCAAGATCAAAGGAAAACAAAACTTTAAATCAACTCCTTAGATCATTCTTTTGATTAGGAAATTTTGAGAAACACGAATGTACACCCCCGTTCCCCCAGCAGATGCTGTTTCTCCGCTGCCATTCTGACAGGTAGGCAGACAACACCAGCTACAATAGAGTGATGCTTATTTAAGAGAAAGCCTATTTCACTGTTTGACCACTCTAATTAATAGAAAAAAGAGACTTGTATTTTTCTTAAATCTATTTCCTATTCTGCAAGTTGCAGTTTTATCATGACAATGTACAGCTATCATAAAAAATAAATAAATTATAGAAAAAACAAAAGTGCTATAATATATATGATTTGACAGGAGCAGACTTTTGCCAGCAGGAAAGCAATGAAAATGGGATCGAGCTTTACCAGCAAAAGAAATTAACCAATAGGAACCTGACAATTGCAGGCTTATTTTAAGAGAGTAGTGATATGTTTTGAAGGTTATTAAACTGGAACCCCTTATTCGTCTAGAAAGCTAAATGCTTCTCCTTGAGAAAAATCTTTAGAAAAGTTAAAAATTGTTACCTGTAAAATGTGAGTTCCTATAGTATTGCTACTGTTACATGATTTTAATTAAAAAAAAAAACTCGGGTTTAAATTCCAACTAAGACACACTGATTTTGCCATCTTGGGTACGTGATTTAACCCCTCTAGAATTAGTTTTCCATGTATGCTATAAGGCCATTCTGACATGATTGTAATACAGATTAAAGGTGATAATGTTCATAAATTGTTTAGTTCTATAAATATATGCATGTTGAGGAATTATATTAAACTGGGTGTTGAAATGTGCCTGGTAGAATTCTATCTCCATTTAATTGAATTGTTTTTTTAAAAAGCTCAACAGTTCATTGGCACGCACATATGTAAAATTATGTCTCTGGAATTCACACCTAGGACTCTTGAAATGTTATTTCATCATCAGCAGATTTCTCTTTAGTTCCTTATTAGGTTTCATATATCAATTGGGGTGTAAGAATAGAGATAAGGAAACTAGGATGAGAAAAGAGTTTATCTTAAAAGCCAAGTTAGATAACCCTTCTTTATACTGACCATGGAAGATAATGAAACTATAGGGAAAAATAATGCTTTGTTTAAAAGACAATGTAGGAAACTGGATTAATTAATGAAGCACCTGAACTCATCTGTAATACATCCTACTACAGGGAATGCATTCAGAGCAACTGTTTCATTATTTTATTGCATTTTTGTGTGTTTTTATTTTATGGAACAAATATTTATTTTTAGGAGAAAAAGTAAATGTTTGATTTCTTCTTTAAACACAATCCATATGCATATGCATCTATTTGTGTCCATAAAGTATCCAGCCATACACTGTGAAAAATAGAGACATTTATTGAAAAAGACACAAGATACAAGGAACACTGTACACAGGACAATGACATCTCAGCCCCCTCCAAAGTAGGCACCTTGGGACTAGCACCGCAATAGTTTTCTTAAAAGAGGTTTTTTAAGTCTAAATTATGTATCTAATTTTAGGCATGCCACTTAATATAGGTGAATAGGCTGAAAAAATATGAAGAGACTCATTAGTTTTCTGACCAATTTCTATTCAACATTCCAGGAAAGAAAGGAGGGCAATTCAAACTTTAATGTACTTATTCAACAAATACACTTTTCCCGAGCTTCCCATACATTCCAGGAAAGAATAATGTATAGCAGAACATCTGTGCAAGGGTTGTAAAAGAGATGTAACAAATTACTTCTGTAAGGAAAGAAAATCAGGTTAATTCCAAGTATAAATCTCAAGAGAATGACTAATGAATGCATTCACCAGCAAATACCTGGGTGACTTAACAAAGTCACTGTGTTCAAATGGGATCTTAGGACTCTAGGTCATTTGTTGGTGTTTTGCTTTAGTTAATTTCAGGATCTATATAAAGAATATAATTAAATTTTCCAAATCAACTACTAGAGAATCACTTCAAAACAATTTTATATGTTTCAAAACTATTTTAACTTTTTGGTTAGACCATAATATAAATAAAAGTTTAGCTAATTACATTTTGTGAAAGAGGTGCCAATTTCCTTATTTACTAAATTAATGAATTTTTATATTATTGATTGGTTTGGCTTTTCTAGTTTTTTAAAATTGTCCACAAATACCGTTATAAACTTATACAAATCAAATCTCACTGAGTTATGTGTTGTCCTTAGTAAGCAAAATGCTCTATTTCACATTTAAGCAATGATTTTATAATTTCACTCCTCATTGTGTGAATTGAAGCTATTTTCCTATGAATTTGTCTCTATACTCTGTAAGAATGATCTGGATTGAAAAGCACTCGAAGATTTACACTCGTTATTAATTTGTCATTCAAAATTTTAATTCCACAAAATGACTTGTGTGTCTGTTTCACTGATGTTTTGTTCATAATGAAAATTCAACTACTATCATCTCCAAAAAATGGACAAAGATAAGATTTCATTTCTATTTTCTTGTCACTAAACACATATTGATTCATTTTCAGGCTTTCCTAAATGAACTCTGGTATTACCAACCTATATTTAGATATTTTGCTGAGTCAGTCTTTTGCCTCTGTTATAAAAATTAGATGAGGAACTTCTTATTTATATTTCAATATGTCATCTTTTAGGTTGATTTTCTCAATTTTTTTCTTAAATTTCTGGAGTAGTCTCTGGTGACATTTCACTGCTTAAAGCACTTAAAACCTCCTTTTATTTTGTTCCTGACATCATGTTTCATACAGCTCAGGTGTGACAACCCTAGATCCAAAAGCTAATTTCTGAAAGAGGGATGTACTTTATATATTTTGTGATTTTAAAGTGAATTTTTATGAATATGTATTGAGCATGCAGTATGCTTTTAACATCTTTCATTTCATTGTTCTTTTCTGAAAATGATAGTCATGTTTGTTCTTAAATTATTCTTACTTGTTGCTTAAATGGCAGGTCACAAAGAATTAATGGGAAGTACAGTGAGATGAAAATTATAACGAGAACAAAGAGAAAATTAATTTTTGACTCTTTCCATTTTGAAATTCCTTAGAAGCAGTGTGTCATTGTGTTCAATCATTTGTCTTCTAAAATGTCTCTTCGATTTTCCTTTTCTTCCCAATTCTGTCTACTAAGATGGGAGGCTAGACTTTCCCCACTTCATACTCGAAATACTGCAATAGCTCTTGAAATACTACAACAGCTCTTTAACGAATTAGCCTGCCCCTGTTCATTCCTTCTCTGATTCACCTTGTCACTGTAATAATCTTTCTGAAATACTGCTATTGTCACTCTTCAGCTCAAGAAACTCCTATACCCTATTGCCTTTGGCATGAAGACCGAATTCTCCTACCTGGCATCAAAGTCAACTCATAATTTGGTGCCATTGTACTAGTGAGACTTTATCTTCTACTTTTTCCCCATCCATATGTTCTGTCCCTGCCAGACTGGTCAACTCACTTCCATCCCAACAAGGTCTGCTTCTTGCCAAGTATGCTTTGCAAGTATGATCACGTTTCTCAGAATGGTTCTTGTCCTGCCCTGCACCTAGCCTTCCATTAATCCACCCTGTAAAGTCAAAATTGAACCCCACTTAGTCTAACAGTTCTAATACATCCTGAGGTTTATTCATTTTCTGACCTTCAATAACACTATCAGAATCTCAATTACTCAATTTCTCATAAAAGAGACACTAGAATCAAATTCAGATAACATGGGCACTAATTCACTATTGAGCATTGAAACCATTTCAACCTGCCTTACTCACTTTATATTCTATGGATATCACAGTTACTACTACTGTGGTGGTTTGTGTTTCTTTTTCTCTGTGCTATTCAGGAAGGCCCTGGGAAGCAAACAACTGTTTTTCTTTTGCTTTCCATTATCAGTGCACCTGGAATCACACCTGACACATAGTGCTTTCTCAATGCTTGTGTGAAGATTCAAAAACTGCCATGAACACCTTCTGATGCAGGGATCATCTGTAAAATAGAAATAATTATACCTTCCCTACTTAGCTCACAAGATCTTATTGAGTAGAGAATAATGTGGGAAAATGCCTTGAAATTATAAGCAGTATAGAAATATTATATGACTATATGATTTTCTCTCTATGTAGTAATATTTTACTTTTTAACAAAGATTTTACTTATTTATTTTTTAGAGAGAGGTGAAGGGAAGGAGAAAGAGAGGGAGGGAAACATCAATGTGTGGTTGCCACTCACGTGCCCCCAACTGGGGATCTGGCCTGCAACGCAGGCATGTGCCCTGACTGGGAGTCGAACCAGCAACCCTTTGGTTTGCAGGCCCTCGCTCAATCCACTGAGCTACACTAACCAGGGCTAATATTTTACTTTTACACTCTTTGAATCTAGAAACTATCTTACATGCACACACTCAGCTGCTAACATACTATTTACTCATGACATAATTTTAGGGAAATTCATACAGATTTGTTGATTATTTATAAATAATGTAATAATAAAATTCACCTATTTTTACATTATTAGTCTATCTGTCTCCTATTCTTCATGATGCCTAAAAATCTTCATAGTGACTGGAGAAATCTTGGACTGATCCTATCTGTACCATTCCATACAAGGTAAATGCATTTCCCTTATATTTTTAGCTCTCTTCTTCACTTTAGCCTCCTATAAAAAAGTTGACACCTCAGAATGAAACCTGACTGATACCCCACCTTATAACAGAAGACTTGAGTTTTAAGGGTAGGGTAGGCAATTCACCGAAGCTATGGTCCAGTAGGAACAATTAATTGCATGTCTTTTGGTACCTCATCCAATGTGGAAAATAATGAGTATCCAAAACCACTGAAATGCAGGATGGGTAGTTAAATGCCACTTCTTTTATTGTTCAACACAGCTAACATTTATGCCTCTTTTATGCTTAGTGTTAAGTGCCGAACTGAATGGCACAATATTGATTAGCATAGATTGAGACAGATTAACTTTACTTCCTCTGAGAAGCAATCTATCTTCAACAGTAACTATCATCATGAAGGCTTTTTTGAATCATTCAAGATAGGGTATTTTTTTATTCAATGAAGTTTGAATTGCATGTAGTATTAACTTTGTGAAAATAGCCCCTGCTACATATTTCTGTGTGTATCAAAAAGACTAGGTACAAAATACCACACTAAAAGTTGGGAGACAAGGAAGGAGAGAAGTCTAGGGTTTTGCATTTAGCTGATTTTCTTTATATATCTAGTTCAGATCTCTTAATGGGGAAAAAAAAACCCTTTTCTATTTTTTCTCCCAATTAATGTTGCCCTCCAAAACCTTTCTACCTCTTGGTTTTCTAAAGGTACATTTTGGTTTCCATTGATTTATATGGTGTATACAACTAAGTGAATATAGAAGCGATTCATCTTTCCTTCTTTCAACCTCACAGCAAAGTCTAACATACCTGCTAGGGAAGATTGTATTGTGTGAGAATAGCTTCTGCACTCCTAGGTCCATGGAATATAACCAGAGCATTTTATAGATACAGATACAGGCTAAAAATATACACATATATAGGCAGATAAATCAACAAGAAAAGATAAGCTTAGAGACAGATGTATACTACATTGTGTTACTTAAACTATCACTAATATTGACTTAGGACTAGAGATGTCTAACATTTCAGATATTTCCATAGCTGTTGGGGATAAAATAATAGTTCATCTGGCGAAATCCCATAAACTTAATTATTTGTAGAAATATGTTATATAGATATTTTCATATATATATATATAATACTAATGTTAAGTCAGCACATTTACTTAGATATCTCATACCTCAAACATCCTGGATCAATAAGAGCTTACACTTTGCTCATTATATGTCCTCAATCGATAGTATTGATTCTAAACTTTGAAATTTCCCTTCTGACAGAACTATCTGGCTTTCCCCCCTTCCCATTCCTTCCTTAACAACTAACTTAAAGTCCGTTCTCCTTGTGAGGTGTAAACCTTGAACTGTCCTTCCACTGCTGGGGCACTCACGTTGGTCTGACTTGATTTTTCTTCTTATTCTCCTTAGCGGTCATCTCATTAATACTGGAATACACTTGGCCTGTTTGACTATTTCTATCTGTATTCCAATAAACTCAACTCCGCATAGTCCTTTCAGTCCTTTTTTCACAAGTTTTAGACAATTTAGCATTGCTGGGGAAAGTAGGTATATGGTGCTAATTTCACTACAGATGCCTAATCCTGTTGCTCTCTCCCTGCTGCTCTGAAATGGTATTTGTGTCCTCATTCAGTATTGCAACACACTGACAAGAGATTGCCACCCTCTGTTTATAGTTTAATGTATTCCCTTCTCAGGCTAAAATCCTCATCTCTCAACCATGCGTATCAGTGCTATCTCAAAAGGTCTGAGTCAACTGTTTCCCACGTGAAGAGCTCACTTCTGCATCTGGCCTCTTGCTCTCTGCTCCTCTCTCAAAGAAAAGAAAAAAAAACCCACCATAATTCTTCCGTTTTTAGTGCTTAACCATTCATCTGGACTTTGACATAAGCCTTTTCTTCCTTTCTTGAGAACTCGCTCCATTAAGTAATCAGCATTTTCTGTGTTCTTCCCTTTTTTCTTCCATTTGCTCTGCCTACTAACATGCTTAAATTTTTCTTTTGGAAAAAGCCTATCCTCACACCAATAGTTTCTCAAAGTATCACTTTGTCTTGTCCTCTTGATACGAAGGCTTCTGAAAGAGCAGCTGTAGTATTTTTCCCATCATTGGATCACGTGTTCTCTTCTTGCAGAGTGCCTTGCACTACAAATACCTGCTGACCAGCCAGTAAGCCTTTTCCCAGTCGTCACGTTCACTGACTTCTCTTTCATATTTGACAATCACAATCACCCCTGTTTTTTGATATGTGCTTACCCTTGCTTCCACATCATATTTTTTAATTCTCTGATTATCCTACTGATTGTTTCTACAGAGAAAATGAGAACTAGAGTAAACAATACTCAAATTTACTAAGTTGGCAAGCTATTTTTGTTCAGGTATGTTAACGAGCTTTAAGAACCATTATCTCCTCTTAGTTCTCCATGGTAACCACTCTCCAGGAGTTTGTGCTCACCTCCTACCTCTTAGCTCCCAAATCACGTATTCACCTGCTACTTGCTCCTTACTTTTACTTAAACATTCTAAAATGACCAGCATAACCAAAGCAAAACTTACCATTTCCATGGCCCTTGTCTTCAAATAAATTTCCTCCTCCTTTTTTTTTAGCTCTTATTTATGGTTTAATCATTCTCTATGTATTTCACAACTTGAAATCTAAGGGTATTCCTTGATTTTGCTCTTCCCTTACTTTTCAACATTGGGTTTCAAATTCTTTGTTTCTTTCCTTTTCCTTTTCAGTGACTTCCTTTTAAGCTTTCCCCTCTCCCATTCCCACTACTATTTTGTTGGATTTAGTTCTCATATTCCTTTACTTGAACTGTGGCCAAATTTCCTAAATGATGTCCCTGCACTTACTATTCTTTGTGCGTAACTTAAAAGTTCCTCTGTGGATTTCCCATAGGGAACAAGCTATTTTTTAAGCTATGCTTAATTTTCTTAAAATCTGGAAGAAATATACCATTCTACTTCATTTCCTGCTATTTGTCTAAAACATACTTTAAATCTATAGCCTGTTACTCATTTTCTTTGACCAAACCCCATAAGTTTTTGTGTCCTTTTTTTTGCTATTTTTTTCTTCTGCCTGAAATGCCTTCCTCCAAAACATCTTGCAAAATCCTATGCTTCCTTCAGAATAAATTTATATGCTAGCCTTTCAGTGATGCTTAAGTCCAGTCAAAAATTCTTTCTTGTAAAAATTTAATATAATTGATATATAAAATTGTATAAGTTTACAATGTACAATGCATTGATTTAAAACATATATTGCAACTTGATTAATCTGTATAGCATTAGCTAACACCTCTATCATATATGCAATTATAATTTCTTTTTTGTGGTGAGAACAATTAAGATCTAGTTTCTTAGCAGCTTTGAAGTTTGTAACACTGTGCCATTTACTATAATCATCACCATGCAGTACATTAGATTTCTAGGACTTACTATCTGTGAGTGGCCAGTCTGTACCCCAAGACAACCTCTCCCCAATTCCCTCACCCTCCAGTCTCCCGAAACCACCATTCTGCTTTCTCTTCCTATGAGTTCCATTTACAACATGCTATTGCCAACGTGAGTGAAATTACCACTTGTAAAAGACCACCACATATCTCCTGTTAAATAATTTCCCTGAGTCTCAAGCCCTGGGGTAGGCCTTGTTCAATCCCTTTTGTCTTCTTTCTTGTTTCAAGGAAGTCTATTCACAAGGAGAATGGAAGCCAAAGTATTTGGTTTCTACCTGCCCAGTCCTGCAGGTACGTGGTGAACTGAAGCTGACCTCCAAGTACAGCACACTCTTAGTGAAACTATCTACTTCTCCTCCGTGTCAAGGGTTGGCTTGAAAGGTTTTCTGGGCTAATAGATTAAATTACTCTTTAAGGCCAAAGGGCTGTGGTATGAAATTACAGCTGATGAAAGGAAGAAATAAATTATTAAGAGGATATGAAGGTAATAAATCTTCCTTTACAAGCAACACATGAAGTGCCATTTTATTGCTGAGAGTGAAATAGTAATATCACGTTTTCCTGAAGGGGCAGCGGCACCTAACTCAGAGCTCTCCATAATGCTAGAAATGTGAGAGTTAATGTTCATTGGTCCAATACTGCACATTTAGGTGAAATATCCTTAATGGTGCACCTCTTGGTGTTTTTTCTCAGGCACTTAATAACTTCGATGAGTATAAGAAAAAGAATTGGGTAGAGTCAAGAGTTTTAAAGGCTGTCCTGTAGAGTGCCTAACTTCATGAAAATTGTGATTTCATCAAACAGCTGTTCTATAGCACTTAGCTTGACGTTGAAGAAGAAAACCAAGTTTATGAGATTCCCAAGAGCAAGAACTTGGTTTTGTTGATCACGCTATTTTTAGACCCTGCTGGAATATAGTTAAGTATGACGACAGATTTACTGAATAAATTCAGCTAGAAAAATCAATTCATAGTCAACTTTCAAGTATTATAAGTTGGATATGCTAACGTTACAGCAATGTTTTCTAAACATTGTAGAAACTCAGGCTAAGCTTTCACGACAAGGCATGGATTTGTGTTTATTTGATAAAGTTGTAAATACTCTTTTTTGAATATCTGTTTTTCCAGTGACATCACAAAAGATGTGACTTGTTTAAGGCATAAAGAGTGTTTTGGGGCATCATGTTTTTAACTCTCCACTTTATTTAATGAATGAATGCCATTCTTTTCTTTTTTTAAATATACGAGGGATCCCCCAAAATGGATTATCTTCTGGAGGGCAGGTCCCTTATAACACACCCTCTGGAGGAGTGTTTTAGGAGCCCACCTGTGTCAGTGTACCAGCTGGTGGTGTTGTGATAGACTGAGTTTGGCTTCAGTGAGTTTCCTTGTGAAGACACTTTCAACAGGTTGCCCATTTCATGATGGGTGATTACAAGCATACTTGCCCACACTGCTGAGTGTTTAGCAGTTTTTGACCAAAAAACAGCATGATCCTGTGCCCCACTCCCCCGTTTTACCTGATCTTACTCAGAGCAACTTTTTTTTGTTTCCCTGGATGAAAAAAGTCCTCAAAAGGAAACATTTGGCCGATGTGGAAGAGCTGAAACAAAAAAATGGCAGAAGCACTAAAAGGCATCAAAATTGACAAGTTCAAAGAGTTTTTTGCGCAGTGGGAAAGAACATCTCGATAAGTGTGTTGCATCAAATGGAAGGTACTTTGAAGGTGACTGAAGTTTAAACACATAACAATAAGTGCACAATCTTTGTAAAGAAATTTCATGTTTTTTGGTCCCCCTCATAAATCAGTTCTGTCTTTAAAGTGGTGGACATTGTAAGATAAGGCAAGTTAGAAATAACATTATTATTCATAATTTAAAAAGCAACAGAACAACACTAAATTGTCAATACTTTCAAATGTGCTAAAAATTAAAATAATTCAGTTTTCTTAAGAAAGTATTTGTTACAAAGTACTATGAAATATTCTCATTTTTATTCTAAATGTGACATTTGAAATATCAGGATCAATTCATATATTTGTGTGTACAGACATGAAAGTTTTTTAATATTCTTCAGGCTAGATTAAAAATACCAAGTGAATTAAAGTTCACTGTAGAACATTCACAAAACCATCTTTTCTGCTCTGAGACTCTCAAAATAAGATCTAAAAGCCTTTCTACATGATGGTTTGACTCCCCCAAAAGTTAGGGAAAAGTTATAAAGTCTGGACAATATTTAAATCAAAAAACTCTAAATGTCATTGAATATGTACTCAAGACTCGGTAGTTCCCAAATGCTAATCTAAGGACTGGTTAGTTCCAAATTACCTGAGAAATTTAAAAAAATATATCAGTTCATGTGCCCCACATTCTGACAATACTCAGTGTAGGAGTCCAGAATCTGTATTTTTAAAAGCTATGCAGGATGATTCTTGTGCACTGGTAAGGTTTGAAATCCATATTATATTTTCTAACTTGACAGAATCAGTTGCAGTAAATGTAAGAATGTAAAAAAAAAAATCCCCACCAAACCACTTTTCACTCTCCCATATTTCCCATTTTTTGCACCTGCTTCTTGGCAATCACTTCTCAGGCTGACATCTCAGAAATATTCACTATTATCATTTCTCATTGTGTGACGGAAGCAGAAGCCTGCTCCCTAGATGAGCTCAACGAAAATGCATGTGGGAAATATATTAGAATCTAATTTCCATAAATCAATGCCCTAGAGTACAGTTTCAATACTGCAAGGTTTCTGCCAAACAGACATCTCACCCTCCTGTATGCCATTTGCACAGTTTAGTCTTGGGTTGAAAGTTGTTCCAGAATAGTCGAAGTTAACAAAAAGCGCATTTCAACAGATGGAGGCTGGCATTGGCCTGCTGGGCTGACAGAATGAAAGCTGACTGGGCAATGGGATCCTGGGAAAGAGGGTTGGAGTGGATGGAGATGCTTGGGGTGAGGGTGGGGCCACAGACAAAGCAGCAGGAGCGTAAAGGTGCACCCTAGTGTGAGACAGGCCAATGGTCCACGTTGCTCTGCGTTGTTTCTGCAGGAGTCTCTTTCCTACTTTATTACAAATAAAGAAGTTTATAGTGTAACATTTATTTGAAAATTCAACTGTAATTTATTGAATAGTTATAGTAGATAGACAAGCACATATACAACTAATTAAAATACAAGGGTATAATTTTTCTTTTTAAAGATTTTATTTACTTATTTTTAGGGAGGGAAAGGAGGGAGAAAGAGAGAGAGAGAGAGAAACATCAATGTGCGGTTGCTGGGGGTCATGGCCTGCAAACCAGGCATGTACCCTGACTGGGAATCGAACCTGCGATGCTTTGGTTTGCAACCTGCACTTAATCCACTGAGCTATGCCAGCCAGGGATTGAAAGGGTATAATTTCTCAAAGGCTGCGTTTCTGATGTGTGCAGTTGAAGATTTTATGTAGGAGGAAGCATTTGAGCTGAATAGGTGAAATTTTGACAGTTCAAGCTTAGGAGAAGGGCAAGAAGCAAAGAAGTGGAAACACGGACATTGCTGTAAGGAAAAAAAAACGGGTAGTTTTGTATGCCAAAAGCGAATTGTGGTTTGGTAGGGTCATGATGTGAAAAATAAGGCCAGAGAGAGGGAGTCACGGATCAGGCCAAAATGTTGCATTTCATAATGTTGCATTTCATTCTTGCCGTGACAAACCATGTGAAATGTTTGGTAAGAATATGCCATAATCTGATGTGTGCTCTAGGCAAGCCTAAGAAAGGGTCCACGAAACAGTTCAAAATAAAATACAGCAGCCTGCATAAGACAGCTCAGAGCAAGTCAACCAGAGTCGACCCAGAAACACATGTTAGTGCCTGTGTGTAAGTGCTGGACTAAGAGGGCTGAATGAGGGCTGAACTGAGACACAGACCTAATGAATACAAAAAAAAATGGAACTAATTGGAAAGGCATTGCAGAGCTAAAAGAATAATGTCTTTCTGTTTTAAACAACTTCATTGAGATATAATTTCATACCATAAAGTTCATCTGCTTAAAGTGTGCAGTTCAGTGGTTTTCAGTGTATAGACAGAGTTGTGCATCCATCACCATAATCTAATCTTAGAACATTTGAATTGTCCTGAAAAGAAACCCTGTAGCCCTGACTAGCCACTCTACCTCCCCCTCCCCTTCTCCCAGCATAAGCAACCGCCAACGAATCCATCATTTGTCTTGCTGTATTTTCTATTGAACTCGAAGTTACTAGGCCCTAGGGGAAAGAGCTGGTTTGTAATTGATACATAATACCTAATGACAAACATTTGTGTAAAACAATGTTTTTGAGCTCACTATCTCTCTCTCAACTTCCATCTCCCACCCTCCCCTCCCAAGTGCCTGTGCACGGGCAGCACAGGTATTTCTAAGGAATGATACTCTTACCTTTTACTTCTGTTGTCCTTGTGGGGGCGAGAGGCCCCAGATGCATTGCAGAGGCCAGTGGAAACAAGTGACCCAGCAGAAGCAATAATCCGTGCTCGTGGGGACGAAGTGACGCCAGAAGCAGAAAGCTCCTCTGACTTTTTCCACTTCTTTCCTTGGGGGGAGCTGCGCCCTTGAGTTCTGTGGGGAGACAACGTCACCCCGTCTATGGCCAGGGCTGGCTCTGGAGGCCCTAGGTCCACAGCAGACTGTGAGACACGCTAGAATGAGGTCTAGACGACTCAGTCCAGATGAAGCTATGCCTGGAATAAAGTAAAAGTCTACCTTCAAGAGTGTGAAAGACTTTTTACAAGATTCTGCCAAAATGCCCAGTTGAAAGTGAATACCCAAAGGATTCGCGCTAGTTAATCCTCCTCTCTTCCCCAGAAGGTGCAGCTTCTCAGGGGCTATCTTCGCTTTCCTAATTCTTGATCCTAAGATTTTGTGGAGCACCATAAACCCGAAACATCTGTGTAGTCTGTGATCCTAACGATTTTGAGGTAGCAAGACCACTATTATAGACACTATTTTTACAAATGAGGAAATTCCTTGACTGATTCACACAGTAGCCTAGCAATATTTCTCTACCATATTCCACACGAATTTATCAAGTAACTTACGCTTCCCTCAGTCCTCAAAGATTATGCATTTTCAGGATTGTTTTGAGAATTAAAAATAAGACAATGACTAGAAGAAACTTAGTTTGGAAACGCTTAAGTGATACGTGGTGGAAAGTGGTGTTGCTGTACCAACTAGCCCCGATTGCCTTGGATGGGCAGGAGAACTCATACTTAGTACTTTGAACGTTCCTGGAGCCCAAAGCTTTCTCACACACGGAGCAGCATACCTCTGACCAGGCCGTGGGTGTCTGTCAGCTGGGACGGTTCCTTCCAAGTCACACCGCCGGCATGTTAGAGTCATTTCAGTCCTTTGACACTTGGTTCCAGATTGCCTCCAGCTGAAGGAGGCGAGGCAGTCCTCACGGCACCCTTCCTGTTCTCCGTGTGAGCAGCGAGCTGTCACTCAGGAAGCCTCTGTGTGTGGACAGTCCTCTTCTCTGTTGCGGAGTTGAAGGGTTTTGAAGGAGAGGATTTTATGTTTTTTTGCTTTGCTATCTGATTTCTAACAGCCATCAGAAATAAACGATTTAGTACTCACTCACCTTTTATAACTATTCGTTGGTGAAAATACCTCTTTTGATGTTTAGACGGCTTGCAAGGGGGCACTTAACTATGGCAACTCCTAAATTTAGTCATTTCGGGCCCCTCTAAAAATGTGCATCCAATAATGGTTTAATTTCTTCCCAGGGTTTGGAAGTCTCGCTGCCAAGAGCATTTAGTCATGTTCCCAAGGGAACAACCTATTTGCAGAAGAGCAGGTTTTTAAACAATATTATATTTTATTTCGTTTCTTGCTTGCCTCCTCAATATGGTTCCTTTGTAAAGCAATAGGCACTCTTTATATTTTCCCTATGGATTTATTTACTTATTTCTTTGATACCTGAAGTTCCCTTTCCATTTACTTTGTCAGTACAAATCTTCTGCTCTCTCCTGGGCCTATATTAAGATACCTAAGAGAAGTTCCCTTCTGATCAACCATATGCCAAATTAAATATGTTGTTTTTGCTCTGGGGCTCTCTTTAAGAAATCAGAATTTTAGAGATCAAGAGATTTGGAATTTTCTTTCTGTTATAAACCAGAGCAGTGCTGATGTAATCACGTGTCTCAAAATTTAAGTAAAATAGCACAGCTTTTTATTTCCTACAGTTGATTAAAGAGAAATATTAAAAGAAATGATAGTTTACATGTTTGAGTATCCTGAAGTATTTACACTTTAGGTAATTTTTTAAAGAACTAAAGAACAAAATTTACTAATTAGAAAGAGGTAATATACAAGCTAATCATTTTATAATAAGCAAGTAAGCACAAATTTATTCCAAATTTATTTTTTAGTCCTAGTTCACTCACGAAATGGAAACTCAAGCTTAGTAGCATGTGTTTAGGAATAAACCAATGACTGGGGCAAAATAGTTTAAGAAAAGAGTGTGTCCCCAGCTTTAAAGAGAATTTTTGCTCTCTACTTCTAATTCCAGGGGGTCTGGCCAACTTTAATTTTCAGGAAGAGGTGGAAATAGGAACTGAAATAAAAAGAAATAAGTATCTTAATGCATTTATTGAAACACTGAAATTGCCAAATTTTGATAATGATAGTGTCACAGGGACAGAGTCTGTTTGCCAATAAAATTGGATGTTACCTAGATGACAAGTTTCCCCGAAAGTCATATTTTATACTCATTCAACAATAATTCCCAACCACAGAACATCTGCTCACATACTTCAAAGTGCAATTATTTGCTTGGTTGTTTATCTATCATGCATTAAAGAGAAATGTTGGTGATAATAAAGACACATTTGGTTGTCTTTTAGCCTTCGATACGTAAGTCCTTGTCTCTCACACACACACACACACACACACACACACTCATAGCAAAAAAAGGTTAAAGCTAAAGTTAAAATAGCCATATAAACGTAAGTATTCTTTCTGCTTTGATCCACTCTGCCCAAAACTTACAGGTAATTATTAGTCATGTAATAAAACCAGAACTATTTTTAATAAATTGTTTTAAAAATATGCTAACAATGCATTTCTTTCTTATACCGTCATCTTACAAGTCATTAATATTATTTTTTAGGCTTCTTGGCCCTTCTTTACCTTTTTTACAAAGTATTAAATGTATTATAACTGGTTATACATTTCAATCCTCAGGAATATTTATCAAAGAACCAATGTCAGCCTGGCGGGGGGATGCACAGAACGCTCGTCCTGGACCCTTTCCGACTGGATGTCTTTGGGAATGAATGGCCCAGGCACAGAGAGCAATGGCGGGCTTGGGACATTAGTGGTTGACAGAAATGTAAGTTGAGAAACAGAATTTACAAGATTCCCAGACTTAACAACATGTCATATCTAACTAGAAAGAAAACATAACAGGGATAAAATGTTTGGCACTGTCCTTAGGTCCAAAACATCAAGTTCAAGAGTTCAGTATAAAAGAATCCAGACCCAGCAAAAAAAACATTCTGCAAAGTGTTTTGGTTGCATATAAGCTTAATATGAGTGAATATTGTCATGTGGATTTCTTAAAATACCATTAAGGAAAAGAGGTGAAAACATCTCCTCATGCATGTCACTTATTTAGTGTTGACTCTCAGCACCATGTTTCAAGAGTGGTATCAAGAATTTTTAAAAATTTAGGGATAGCACTGATGATAGAAAGGGGACTTGAAATACATTCATATAAGGACTTTTTAACATTTAGCTTAGAAGTGACTAAAGAATAAAACAAATAATGTCTTAAAACATTTTATAGATCTGTCAAGTAAAATATTGATAATTACATTTAGAATTTTAGATCAGGAGAAGGAATTCTCAGGACAATTGATTTTAATTTAGGAGATAAAAAAGGCGGGGGATTCTTAGCAGTGGAATTATGAAATAGACAATTTTGAGAAGTATAATTTCACAGAAACTGTCTGAATTTATGCAGAAGCTGATGTCCTATGAGAAAGGGTGGTCAAAAAAATGCAAGCATTATATAGTGCTGAACTAGATAAAATATAAAATCCAGTCTAACACTGAAATTGAAGTTTTATGATGTAACAAATCTACTTCCTGGCTAGGAGATTTGTTTTTCTTTTCTCTTTGAAATTAAAATAAGGAGAGTTTCATATTTATCTATTATAACAGAACATCAAAATGTCTATAGTAAAGCCCTGGCTGGCGTAGCTCAGTGGATTGAGCACAGGCTGCGAACCAAAGTGTCGCAGGTTCGATTCCCAGTCAGGGCACATGCCTGGGTTGCAGGCCATGGCCCCCCAGTAACCGCACATTGATGTTTCTCTCTCTCTTTCTCCTTCCCTTCCCTCTCTAAAAATAAATAAATAAAATCTTTTTAAAAATGTCTATAGTAGATAAATGTCTAACTTGCTAATAAGAAAATAGTATGATACCTATATTATTAGGAAATGTGTTGGCAAATACCAGAAACAGAACTAAGTGTGAAAAGGGGTGCCTTTGAGCGACTGGTATTGGGGAGGGGGTCAGTGAGGGGGGTAATAAATAACATGTCTTTAGCCCCATCTCTTTAACTGTCTCTTATATTACCATAATCACTTTTTAATATGAGGAAAAAATGTTGTTGAAAATGTCAGTTGAAAAAAAATGAATTACTTTTAGATTTTTTCCCAAGGCTTCCTGTTTATTTCAAATTATGCTCTCAGGTACATCTTAGATTTTGTTGACATTTTTTACTTGTTCAAACTGTAGCTTCAAACAAGTCCATAGTGTTCTGTGTAGGTTCAGAACTAGACCACCGTTGTGTGTCCCCAGAACTTCCCGTACAGGGCCGCTGAAGTAGGGAGTACAGAGAACCAAACAGTTCACTCTCAGATTGTTTTTCAGATTGTTAATTAAATTTTTAAAAAATTTATTCTGACTTATAACAGAGACTGGACAAGTTTTTCAAAGTAACAAGGGGGATAGGAAACTGGCTTCTGTGTAGTTCAAATAACAAGGTCATAAATAAAGAGAATTTACTAGCCAGGTTATCTCTAGTCCATTACACTCTCTGCACAGTAATAGTCTATTTTTTTCTCAGCCAATGACAGGACTTCTACCCCATTTTTCTCACTATTTTACTCAGTAAACTATGATATTGTTTCTCCTCTGACATTACTACTAGATCTGCTTAGAATAGGTGGATGATAAGTAAATAAATATGATAGGCAAGATTAGACACACTGACATATGGACACAAAGTATTTTTGGAACATATCTATCAGTTAGAGGTGTTTAAATTCCACCATTAGAGATTTATTTTTGTGGCAAGCAGACTCTCAGATCTCCATGACCCAACTCTCTTGGTATTCATGCCTTGTATAATTCCTTCCCCTTGGTATCAATGGGACCAGTGGCTTGTTTCTTATCAAAGGATTTGGCAACATGATGGGATGTCACCCATGTGATTACATCCCACCGTATAACTATCTTGCAGGCTGACCTGCCATGCAGACTCTCTTAGCTGGCTTGCTGAAGTGAGTGGCCATGTGGCAAGGAATTGTGGGTAAGAAGCATGGACACCCCCTAGAAACTGAAGGTGGCTTCAGTACTACAGCCAGCAAGAAGCTGGAGCCTTCAGCCCTACAAATGCAAGGATGGGTATTCTTCCAATCATCTGAGTGGGCTTGAAAGTGGGTTTCCGCCCCCCCATGACTTCTAGATGAGAGCCCAGACCAGCCTACACCTTGATTTCAGCCTGTCAGTCCCTAAGGAGAGAACCCAGCTAACCACGTCTAGAAACCTGACCCAAAGAAACTGAGATTATGAATGCATGTTGCTTAAGTCTCTAAGTTTGTAGTGATACATCATATAGCAATAGAAAATTAATACAGTGCCTTTCCATTGTGCAATATATTGATGTTATGAATTCTCAGCATCATAAATAAGCAGATTTGATAATATCCAGCTCACAATAGAAAAATCTGATTGCAAAATCCGTTTGATGTCCCATGGCAGGGTGTTCCATCTTCACTAGAGTCCAGGAGCATGCTTCAGAAGGCACAGCTTTTATCCAGGGTCTCATATATCTGTGCTACAACCCTTGTATTTGAGCATCTATTCTACTACACCCAGCACCACCAGAATTTTTGGATCATGTGGCATAAGACACAGAGTTGATTATGCTACAGAGCCCTCTGTTTCTCGATACCCCGCTTAAACTGGTAGACTTCAAGTGACCCAGTAAGTAATACTGCCCCCCAAATTTGAAGAGCCTATCAAGGGCTGGGCCTCTTGCGTAGTAACAGAAGGTGAACCAGGCAATCTCTACCTCATCACATGCCCCAGATCACTGGACCTCTAAAAACATTAAGAATCAGCCAAACCTCTAACTCTCCAAGAGGTTTACCAACCCCCCCATTATGATGCATCTATTTTCCTAGAGTGTCTTGCTTATTTACCTTCATTTTATCAAGCCTAATTAAAATGATGCCATCAGTTAGTAAGTAAAGCAGAGTGATACTCTGACTCATATCCAGGTAACCAAGGTCTTGGCAGGTTGTATTTGGGAGAGGACAGGAGAGAAAACAAAGTCGAAAAGCAAGATAGTGAGTTTATGCTTCTGTCCTTGTCATATAAAGACAGTTTGACTTTGAACTTCTTTGCTGATGTGAGTTACTCCTTCACTACAACTGCTCTTGAGACCTAAACAAACAGTCCCTTCCGTCCCTCTGGGTATTTTTCACACCATCAGTTTCCAAGTCTGTTTCCCACCTAAGAAACTTCCTTCACTTCTGTCTGCCATCTTCATGACTTTCCGTATCTAAACTCACTGTAAGCCCTAAGGGCTTCATCTTCTATTTCTCTTAATTTTATATTATATGCTTGAAACTTATTAAATCCGGAGTTCAAGTCATTAAAAACAAAATTTGTCTTGCTCTATCCTTTTTCCCTGAAAGAAGGGAGACATTAATCTTAAACCACTGCGAGGAGTTTTTCTAATGTAGCAAAGAAAGTAAATAAATAAAAAAAACAAATTTCCATATTATACATATTTAATACTTATATTCTGTCACTGTTATTTTGATATTTTCTTTGAGGGAGGAAAAGTTTTATAGGTTAGAGCTGTTCCAGGTTTTGTACTCAGCCCGGATTTGGCTTAACAATATTTTACAAACTTTATAATAGCAGTTTAGTCACATAATATCCCTGTTGGGTTATTACCAAAATAAATTTTATATACCACATGATAATAATTTTATACCACATGACAATATTCCATAAATTAAGCCTTTCATCCACTTTATATATGTGTTCCCAATATATATTAGGACTAATTCAAAGTCATACCACTGTGTATTTTTAATAAAAATATTATTTTTTGGAAAAAAAGACTTTATTTAACTTAATTAACCATGCAAGCTGTGAAGTTTAATACTTTTAATCTAAAACAGAGTCATAATCCACTATTCCTAGAAATGGAATGAAAGAAAGATACCCAGTGAATGAGACTCTTAGGAAATCATCATACAGAGTATATCTGTTACATCTGGTCAAAAAACAAAAGTGAAAAATAGAAATCCTTCACTGTCTTTGAAACAAGGAGAATTCAACCCTGGGAATTAGATGCAAGAGATATTTGACGGAGGAATTGAGAAGCCAATCAACTGAGCATAACGAGACGCAGACTCAGGAGCACCAGCCGGGACTTCCTCTCTGCAGGCGGGAGTCTCAAAAAGAAGAGGCATTTTCCAAAGTCTTGAGACAGGGATCCTCTGGTGGAAACTGAAACCACAGTAGATCTTTCTAGAAAGTACCATCGGAAAATTGTAGCCGCTGTCGGAGCCTCTCCTTGAGGAAAGAGGAGAGGGAGGATGCCTTGGCTTCCTCCTTCCCACGCCACATCGGAAACCAGATTGGAAGTATAATAGCAAGACAACCTGGAAGAACAGTGGGGCCTGCAGGGAACGGCGTGAGAGGAAACACGCTCCCAACCACAGCTGACAAACTCCCATTAAGTGGCAATCGTAAAGTAGGTGGGTAGTTTCACTTCCACGTGATGGACTTGGGAATGTGTCAGTGTGGAGATGGTGAATCCGTGGACCTACAATCAATGAAAAGATATCTGGGATTAAGGTTGAGGCCATGGGCGCAGTTGATGTTGTTTATGTTTATGTTATGATTTGTTTTCCTAGAAATATATAAGTATGCTAGCATTCTTGAACTGCACCATGTCTTAAATCAGAGGGAAGGTGAACCATTCATTATTACATTGAAAGTTAATATCTGTGAGTCCTGGCTGGTGTAGCTCAGTGGATTGAGTGTGGGCTGTGAACCAAAGTGTCGCAGGTTCGATTCCCAGTCAGGGTACATACCTGGGTTGCAGGCCATGACCCCCAGCAACCACACATTGATGTTTCTCTCTCTCTCTCTTTCTCCCTCCCTTCCCTCTCCAAAAATAAATAAGTAAAATTTAAAAAAAAGAAAAAAAGTTAGTATCTGTGACACTAAGAAACAAACAAAATCTTTTATTAACTACTTTGTAAAATGGAGATGAAGCCTGAGAAAGTGGTGGAACCATGTCTATAAATGGCCACTGGAATAGATGGTCTAGGTATCTTTTATTTCATATATACATATAACAAATATATCACACATGTACACATATAATAGATATTTATTATGTTTTATATGAAAAGTAAAAATAAGATCAAAGTACATGTAGGGTGTTTTTTTTTTAATACCAGAGCATCCTCTTCAGGACTTCTTAAAATGGCATAGAAAGATCAGTGTCTTTTCTTTTCCAGGTAATGAAAGATTATAGCAACACCCTTACACATGTACAAAGAATAGGCAACAAATGAACCCTACTAAAATAATAAACTCTTAGCAGGTTTTGCTGCAATAAGGCACTCTGTGATACTGTAACTTCAACCTGTAAGAGTGATTTATTGGAAAGAAAACTCTTGCAGAGTTTTCTCTGCAATGGAGACAAAGAAGTTATTAGAATAAATCTAGAGACCAGATAACTTAGTTTGATTATTCATATTTTAAGGGTTTCTTGAGTGTACTCTCAAATTTTCAACTACATAAATTGCTAATTATTAAATTTTCTTAGTGGCCAAATAAAGTGTTTACACTAAGGCTTAAAATCAGGGATATTTCTTTTTCTTTTGACAGACATGCATTGAACTCATAATGAAAGCCAGGTAACATGCTAAGAAATTCAAAAATTCCTGTTCTAAACTTCTTTAGAGGAGAAAGAATAACAAAAGACTACAGTAAAAAAGGAGAAAATGATATTTATAGGTGAGGGGTCATTATTATTGATACATTCAGAAAAGTTTAGTCATTATTTTACAGTACACTATTTCAGCTAAAACCCATAAAAAATACAATAGAATGACATCCTAGGTCCTTATTTACTGATCAGAAACCTGAAAAGCAAGAATGTATACAACTTGTGTAAAGACACACAGCTGGTGAGCAGAAAAGTCACACACACACAGACACACTCTGCTGCTCTCTGACATGTGTGTGGCCTCCACATTTCATAGCCAGACACCTTGACACCATGACATGCTACAGATAAATTCAATGAAAGTTTAGATGAAAGGATATATCTCAATCCCAGATGTGTCAAATGTTTTTCTGATATTAAAAAAATCAAACCATAAAAATGTTCACACCCTAAAAAATAAAAGATGAGGGATTTTTACTTTATTTTAGAACATTATCTATACATCTTTAAAAAATACTTTTTCAGGAGTGATGCCCTACTTACATTAGTCTCATTTTTTCACATTAAGTATTGAAAATATTAATAATGACCACAAAGATTTAAAATTTGTAAAAGCCAAAACTAGAAAAGAGGAAGTAAATGGATATGAAATCCATGGCCTTGAATGTGAAGGGCAATGTCTGGCAAAAAAAATTGGGTCAAATACCAAGCATAGAATGTTGACATTCATTTTCAGAGCAGTCCTCTAGTTGTGAATAAATATAAAGGTTAATTCTGAGAAAACCAGCAATTCCTTATTTGTTCTGTTCAGTGAAAAACAAATATAAACCACAAAAAGCAGAAAAAGGGTGGAAGACAAAAATAGGAACAAGAAATAAGGCCAACAGACAGAAAGAGGTAAAAATATTACAGATATGAATTCAAATTTTTCAATAATCACTTTGGACATCAATGGTCTAGCTCTACCAATAGGAAAACAGACTGTCAGAGTGGATCAAAAAATAAGGCCCAGCTGTGTGTTGTCTACAAGAAACTACTTTGAATACAAGGATATATGCAGTAAAAAAAGTAAAGGAATGGAGAAAGATATGTCATGCAAACAATAGTCAAAAACTGGTGGGGTTGGGGGGTAGCTATCTTAGCCTCGGAATGAGCTGGCCTCAGAGCATGGAGGGCTATTAGGGGTAAAGTGAGGCATTACATATGATAAAAGCGGTCAGTTCTCCAAGAAAACATAATGATCCTAAGCATTTATGTACCTAACAAAGAAGCACCCAAATATGAGACCAGGAACAAAGCATAGATGCCCCTCCCACCACTCCTTTCCAACATTGTACTGGAAGTCCTACCTGATGCAATAAAATAAGAAAAGGAAAGAAAGGACATACTAGTTGGAAAAGGATATACAGATGGTTGCAAATGAGTATGTGAAAATGATGCTTCACAGTATATGTCATCCAGGAAATGCAAATTAAAACAACAATGTAATACTAATAAATGTTTATTAGAACCAAAATCTGGAATGCTGATAATAGCAAATGCTTACAAGAATGTGGGGCCATAGGAACTCTCATTCATTACTGGTAGAAATTCACTTTGGGAGAAATCTGGCAGTTTCCTATGAAATTAAGCGTACTCCTACACCCAGCAATCACACCGTTTGGTATTTACCCAGAAGAGTTGAAAACTGACGTTCACACAGAAACTTGCGCATGAATATTTAGAGCAGCTTATTCATAATCCCCAAAATTGACAGCAACCAAGATGTTCTTCAGTAGGTGAACAAATACATTAACTGTGGCACATCCAGGTAATGGAATGTTATTCCGTGCTGAAAAACAAAACCTGCTCTAAAAAAAAAATGAAGTCTAGTTTTAAAAAAGCACAGACACACAGAAGACAATGGTGGACTTTACAAATCTCAGATTCCTACGTCTTGAACAATTCATTTTGTGCAGCATCAATAGCGGTATTCCCGGGGCTCCCAGGACGAGAGGTTTATCTGGAGTCAGAGATTTGCAGTTATGGACACCATTGATATTTTCTTTCTTTCCATAGAAATGGATTTAGTGAGAGTATTTTGATCGACATAAATAAAGTAAAAGTCATCAAAAATTAGTAACCCAGTGTGTCATTTAAAAACTAATGTTGTGTCTGGTGCTAGTTTTTGGTTGTTGCTGATTGTTGCTCCTTTATGTTCTCTGCCACTTAGAAATATCAGGGCTTTTCATCAGTCTTGAAGATCAGCTATTTCTAACAGCTGCTTTTTGTGCTTGGGTTGAACAAAGGTCAACCTCCATCCTTCTCGTAGTTCCCTCTTCTCAAGACAACACTGTTATTGCCTCTGTTACATGAATGCGTGAATCCTTCACTCTCACCTGTCAAAAAACGAGAATAATGTAGATTGCATGCTCATTTCACTGAGTACTGCATTGTTTTCCCTGGGCCCTAAAGAATGGATGATAATTAACTGTCTTTAAATTTAACACTTGAGCGGTGCTTAGGGAAAAGAAAAACACATTTAGGTTTTACAAAAAATAAGCCTTCTAATCTATGTTCTTGTCTTCTAATTGAACAGGCCCAGTCAATGTACATTTTCTTTTCAAAAGACTTGGGACCTTACTCGAAACAGTCGAGGTTAGACAGAGGGTCGTGACCCTTCCTGTTTGCTGTGATGCAATCCACTCCTGTGATAGAATTAGAACCTGGTGGAGGCAGGGAGGGAGGAAATAGCTGTAATGGAGAAGAAATAAACTCCAAGGCAAAGTCAAACTGCTTTAATATGCACCAGTATCATAAAATTACCTAGTTTCTATTAATAAAATTTTGAAGGAATATAACAAACTAATTTGTTTTTCTATTCAAATCACATAATACTTTAATTTGAATAAATAATATAATTTTTTCTACTCTTTTATTTACCTACGATAAATGGTATATGTGCTGTGCATATATATTGCATGTGATTTATATTGTTATGTTTTACTCATTGATATATTTATTTTATACAAAGTTACTTTCTCCTGAGTTTTAAGTTTTAGGAAATACTCTACTACATACACACACAATCACACACACATCAGTGTTTGTATATGTATATGCGTGTGTTTAGATGTGTGTTCATATATGTATTTATACGAATACATAAATATATATTTGCACATACACATATGTATATGTATATATGCATAAATATGTATCCATTGATGGTTCCTTAAGAACAAACTCTCATCCCATGATCATTGATTGCTATTGAGCCAAGCAATAATTAACATAGGATTTTCCCTTTTGGACAGATTTCCCTTTTAGATACAGCCATGAAAAAGAAAAAAAAAAAAAAAGAAGAAAAAGGTAGCAAGTACTCAAAAATTATATTTCCTTGAAAACAGAATAATATTTTACAAATGTATATTTTCTGTTCATATTATTTTATATTTTGTGGATATTTTGTGTATTGTAAATGTTTTATTTTGGATGAATGTTTTATTTTAAATTATCTGCTTCTCCAGTGACTGGCTTTCCATCTATCAGTGTTACAGTACAAAAGGGGGGGCCAAGGACAGCCAAAGCAATATATTGTTACCCAAAAGGAACCCCCCAGGTTCGTTATGTCTGCCACCAAAGGAAAGACATCTCTCAATACCCCAGATTCGTGAAAAAGAATTTATTATTCATTTGAAATAACACAAACTAAAGTTCTCCACAAATGCACACAGTCCTCCCAGCACCCTCCTCCATGTGGCAAAAGGGAGCACTTCCAAAGCCTCATGGTTCTGACTCTCACCCAAGCCTCATGGTCCCAACCAAGACACCAAAGCCGTGTGGCCCTAAACAAATGCGTGGTTCCAAAAAGAGAGACGCCCAATGGCTGCTGTGCCTCCATTTAAATCCCAGCACCAATCTTCCCCTGCAGCCCCATGTCCGGCGCCTCTCACAATTGGCCACAGCTGCCCGCATTCTGGGCCGGTGTGGCCCTGTGGTGTGGGGCCAATCATCTCCAAGCTCTTCTGGACCCTATTACAGATCCCTATGTGGGGCTCCCCTCTTGGCTGTACTCTGCTACATCAGTAGAAAAAGAAGAGAAGGACCCATTTGGGTTAGTCATGACCAACTCTTTTACTAGTGTGTTGTTTCACTCGTTACTTAATGGTAACACTACACATAATTTTAAATTTGGTATGGTATAGGCTGAATTGGTTCCCTCAAAATAATATGTTGGAACCTAACTCCCAGAGCTTCAGAATATAACTTCATTTAGAGATGAGCTCTTTACAGAAATAATCAAGTTAAAAAGAAGTCATTAAGGTGGGTACTAATCGAATATAGTTTTGTGTCCTTATAAAGAGGGGAGGTTTGACACAGATAGTCTCTGACACAGAGCCAGATACTCTTTGGCATCAGTCTTTGTTATAGTTTTTGGATATTTCTCCCTGGGCAAGTGCAAAAAAAAAAACCAAATATAAACAAATGGAACTACATCAAACTAAAAAGCTTGTGTACGGCAAAAGAAATCTTCAAAAAAACAAAAAGCCAACCTACTAAATATGAGAAGTTATTTGCAAATGATATATCTGATAAAGAGATTAATATCCAAAATATGCAAAGAACTTATATAAGCCAACATGAAAATACAATCTGATTAAAAAATGGGCACAAGACCTGAATAGACATTTCTCCAAAGGGGCCAACAGACGTATGAAAAGATGCCCAGCGTCACGAATCACCAGGGAAATGCAAATCAATACCACAATGAGATACCACCGCACACCTATCACAATGGCTGTAACCCAAATGTCAACAAATACCAATTGTTGACACAGATGTGGAGAAAAACGAACCTTCATGCACGGTTAGGTGTGACTGTAAATTGGTACAGCCCCTATGGAAACCAGCATGAAGGTTCCTCAAAAAAATTAAAAAATAGAACTATACAACTCAGCAAATCCACGTTTGGGTCTTTATCCAAAGAAACAAAAACACCAATTTGAAAAGATACATGCACACCTATGGATGGGCAACTTGAGAGTCTTAGAAGGTGATTCTAAGAGGATGTTCTGAGACAGAATAACCAACCAACAAATGTCGGGGGAGAAATTGCTTTAACCGGGGTCAAGGGTAATGGCGCAGCTCAGGGGGAAAGCCACTTGACAACGTGGAGAGTAAACATGCCGGCGTGCAGCGAGGGTACAATAAAGGAGGACAGGAGGAAGTGAGGGGAGAGTGACAGCATCGTGTTAGACTTGCAAGGCAAGACTAATAAAGTTCACAGACATGAGTCCAATTGCAACCCACTCTCCCCCACCTCAGTGTTCCAAAGCCCTTGGAATCTAGCGTATTACAACCCAATTCATCATCTCTCTTCCGCAGCACATTTATGCTTCTGCACTGCCCATTCCGTTTAATAAAATCACCTCTCAGTTGCCCAAACTAAAGAAACCCCTACTGTGCCCTGTAATTTTCCCCTGAATTCCAAATGTACTCAATTACCAAACCTTATTGATTGATGCTTCTTCATAACATCTATATCCCTGCCACGATTCCAGTTTACTGCCTGGCCATTTTTCACTGGAATTTCACCTCCCCTTCCTCCTTAAAAACTCATTGCCTCTACTTTTATCTCCTGGAGTTAGGATCTTCGTAAATAATGACCTGTCATATCCCTCCTGTGTTAAAACCTCCTGATGGTTCACCACCGCACAAATAAGAAAGTCTGCACCCTTAGGCATAGAACTCAAGATCCTTTAGGTCTGGCTCTTACCTCCAGTTCCAATCTCCAACCTGTCACACAAATTAATTCTCCAACAAAACAAAACTACTTCCCATTTCCATTATGTTCCCACTGTTTCAAAACTCTATTCTTTGAATGTGCTGCTTCTGACATTTGGAATGACTCATCCCATTACATCTCCTGCTGTGTCCCTGCAAAATTCATCCTCAAAAACCTAATTTTAGTGTCAGTATTTTTTTTGGTCGTACTGCTCTTGAAAACTCCAACTTTCTTTCCCCACTCCACACAAGTGCTACCACTTGACTTCTCATTGCCTCTGTGTTTCTGCTGCATTTTGCACGTAGAATAATTTTAGAACCGTGACCGCCCCTTTTGATATCCTGTGTAATAACTTCATGCCTGTGCCCGAAGCAATGTGCGATGGGGGGCCTGCAGTGTCTGTGTCTGAACAATGTGTCAGTCACGATAATAAAACATTAGACACACAAGGCATTTAAAGATCAGTAAGGTGATCCCTTCATATTGCAGGCCCATATTACTGATCAGCATAAGGCCTAGGCAGCCAAAGACACCACAGCTCGTTTTGACAGGGCCCATAATAACCTCAAGTCCCCCGTGAAGAGCTCTAGCCTGGGGCTTTGCGCACTATCGAACACTGCTTCCTTCGTTGCCCATGTTTGCTCTCAGGGCAGAGAGCTTGCATCAGTAGCTGATGGTAGCTATGGGTTTACTTATTTTATTGACATCAAGCACTCTGTCAATATCTGTGCATGAATGGAACAATACATGTGAGTGTGTATTTATCTAATTGATACCGTCAACAACTGAGTGTTACTATGCATTTTATTCACTTGTTTCTTCCCTCATTGTGGAATCATTTTGTCAAATAATTATCCAACACCTGTACTATGCCAAATTCTGTCTTGAGAATGGAGAGACAAACAGAGAATATGGTCTGTAAACTCCAGAAGATCACAGAGAAATAAAACGCATCATCAGAATATCAAAGTGAAGTTAGGAAAGCTATATTAAAAGTGTAAAGAATCCAAGGAGTGCTTGGTTTTGCTCGGAAGAGCCAGCTTGATTTTACCAGAAAATTACATTTGAGCTATACATTCATTTATTTGTTAATTCATTGCCAAGCACTAAGCTTGTTAACAACAATCAGAGAAAGCCTAAAAATAAATCATGAATTGCTCAATCACCATTATTTTCAGTGACAGCTTGAACTAATCTCATTGACAATACCACTTTATCATACTGTGAAAACTAGAGTCAAGAGGAGTCCATGGTATTCTTATGCCTATAAAATTTATAGTTATTTTAATTTAAAAATTTTTCTGTTGTATTAGTCTAGTCATGAGTGTTTCAGCTTCAATGCTGAATTTAAATGTGCTGTCTGTGATCCCTGAAGTTGGAATAAGTCTGATTCGTCTCTGATCCCCGCTCTGTTGGTATGAACAACATACTGACTTGGCTTGCTGTGAGAAGGTTGCTACGATGAGCTTCTGCTCACCATACCCTCACAAATCTGTCACTTACACGAGGACAGCGAAAACTAATCCACTTACCCAAGGTCACAGAGCTAGATTACTTGCTAAACTGGGTTGTAATAAGACAACAGTTAGACCACGTTATTGATTGTTTTTATTTATGCAAATTTACTGCATAGGCATGATCTTTTATTTTGTGATTTTATATCCAAAGGGCATTTTTGACATTTATGTTAGCTTAGTTCAAGTGAGAATTAATTTCCTCTTGACAAGTGTTGTAAGATTCAAAATATTCCCTGTACACACACTTGCTGAGGAGGTTATTTGTATTACAAATGTTCGTGACAGAGATATTTAAGTTTATGCATACACATCTTTATATATTGCATAGCACCCATTATAAGCTAATGAGATCAGTTTTCTGTAGTGACTTTTGGAAACCAGTCCACAACTTTATTATGTTGTATATTTCACAGCTTACTTGAAATATTATTTTAGCCTTTAACTGTTAACCTTGTAAATTTCATTACTGTGTTTTACAATTTCATCTGAATAACCATACAAAACAAAATTAGAGCTATTCAACTCCAAACTCATGTAAGCAAAAGTAGCTCTTCAGTCTTTGTTATTATGATCAGTCTTTTAAAACTCAAGCCAGGGCTTTGGACCCTGGGAGACCCTGCGGGCACGTGACACTCAATGTCACAGCTAGAGGAACCCATCAGGGTTCAAGAGACGGCACTTCTGCAGAAAGAGTTTCTTCATCCCTAAGCTGTTGCATCGACCAAAAACTGAACATCCCTCAGGGTTTGCAGCAGCTGGAACATCCCCCTGCCACACATCGTAAAGCCTTTCGGATGATTGTGGTTCTTCTAACATTCACTAAAATAAAAAGCGATTATACATTACTTTTGAATGTTATTTTATAGCAGGGTAATTTTGATTGTCTTATTTCCCTCAAATAATTTGCTAGGACTCACTCATGTGCTAGTGGAAACCTAGAGAATAATGTATGTTTCTCTTTTTGTCAAAGGTTTAAGTCAATTAAAACAAACAAACAAAAAAACAAGGTCCTCAAGAACTTAATCATTTCCCTTATTCTAACCAAAATTCTTCTTTCATTAAAAAATTAATTTTCAAGGACTTTTCATGCTCATTCACAAAATGGAGTCTTTACTTCCAGGGAATGTTTGAATTTAGAAGAAAAAATATTTCAGTTAAATAATTAAATATGCCAAAACATGTGTATAAATGTATATATGCATACAAATGCATGCATGTGCTTCTCTCCACTAAGTTGATTTTTAACTATTTTTTCAAAAGGAACAAGAAATGGGTGTGTGTATGCATGAGTTAATCTTTTCAGCAGTTCCACAGATAAAAGGATCCATACAAACACCAGCTTTTCATTTAGAAATCATACCCACCCTTTGCCACCCCAGATAAGGAAATTTCCATGAAAAAAATAAGAAGCATCTCAGCAGGTCCAGTGTGATGCCTTGTTTTACACGAGGTGCTATACAAATCTGTACCAATGTGTGCAGCTGTTTTCCTTCAATGAATGGAAGTATTTATTAGGGGACCCCCTGCAATTTCATGGCCACCGACTCCTGTTGCCATTTGCCGTTCGGAGAGAAGATAAAGATGCAATGAGCCCTGGCTGGTGTGGCTCAGTGGATGGAGTTCCAGACTCTGAACCAGAGGGTCACAGATTCAATTCCCAGTCTGGACACATGTCTGGGTGCGGGCCAGGTCCCCAGTAGGTGGTGCATGAGAGGTAACGACACATTGATGTTTCTCTCCTTCCTTTCCTCTGTCTCTAAACATAAATAAATAAAATCTTTTTTAAAAAGATGCAATGAGTGAGCCCTGCACACGGAAAATGTCACTGTGACACCAAGGTGCACAGACAGCAGCTCTGGAGTTGAACTCTTATGATCCAAACCAGCTATGACGAACCTCTTACATTTCCGATGAACCTGACTCTTACATTTCCTTCCTCTACTTTGGTGACATTTTTATGCTAATTGAGCCCTTTAATTGTATTTTAAACTGAATTCCTTAAGGAGAACATGAACTACTAGTTAAACATTGTTGATTTTATCATATTTTTTGTTGCCTTGTCCTGTCCAGCGGTTACACAATGGCTACCACAGTCAGTTCTCTAACACGTCTTGTTTTATTCATCTTTACTGGCGTGACTAGGGTAATAAATTTGAGAGTTTTTATTGAGAGAAATTCTTTGAACTTACATATAGATATAGATAGATAGACAGATAGATAGATAATAGATAGATAGAGCCATAATGTTAGTAAAACACCATTCTCTATCCTGGGATATGTTGTCAGAAGAAAATAGAAACATATGAACTTAATTTTATTTATACAGCAATTTTTCACTTTTGGTATTATTCGAAAGGTAGTAGGGTTTTGGGTAGAGTTTTCTTAATAGAAATACTTAAAACCAGTGTCAAGACGTTTTTCTTCATAAGAGGAACCCATCTAATCCTCACACTTGAGTTCTCTACAGCCAGATCATTCCATTATGTGTGTGTATTAAATCAATACAAAAGGTAACTCAGTCCTATTTTCTCTCACACAATGCATCAGGAGAAAATGGGTCAAATTGGCAATAAGAAGACTTTTGTTTTAGTTTTATTATTAAGCAATTAGGAAAATCACATGTATTCTCTGTAGCTCTGTCATAAACCACACCTTCTCAGAAGGCGATGATTCCCCAAGTTGGTGCATGCTTATGAAGTTGTTCAGAAGCACAGGGACCAACCATACCTTCATCCTTTGTAATTCCCAGAGGGCCCAGTTCAGACCTTATATATAAAGAGGTGGCAATGACAGTGAATACCAAGTCCAAACTCAGACCAACACATATTCTGTCACTTGGTTAAGACTCAGGTAACACTTTAGTTGAAAAGAGTAGTCCTTTGAATAGCAGTACCAGCTCAATTATATATTTTTTAAAAGGACCTTTGACCTGTATATCACAAAACATTAATTCTAGCTGGACTACAGGTCAAAATTTGAAGCAGTAAAATTCTGGAAGGACCTGGCTGGCGTAGCTCAGTGGATTGAACGTGGGCTGGGAACCAAAGTGTCGCAGGTTCGATTCCCAGTCAGGGTACATGCCTGGATTGCAGGCCATGACCCCCAGCAACCACACATGGATGTCTCTCTCTCTCTCTCTCTCTCTCTCTCTCCCCCTCCCTTCCCTCTCTAAAAATAAATAAATAAAATATTTGGAAAAAAAATTCTGGAAGGAAACAGGAAAATATCTTCATGGTCATGGGCTGGAAACTATAATCGGTGTGAATGCACAGATAAATGTATACATGTTTTCTTTAAACAAACATTGAAGTGAAAAGATAGGGATGAGCTACAGAATTAGAGAAAAAAATTATTTCCCATTTCATGCACATTCATAGTTAGGTGCTATATTTTCAATCATACTTACAGATGAAAAAATTCCCTATGCCTATTTAAAAAAACCAAAACTACAACAACAAAAAGAGACAAACAATGATGAGCCAGACTAATGGGGGTAAGAAAGTGTTTTGGAAAAAAGTAAATAGATGACTTTCTTTAATAACAAAGTACTGACCTAGCAATGAAGACATCTCTTCTACTTTAAAAAATATTATAGTAAGGCAAATGTGCATCAGATGAAAAAAAACAGCAGCAGAAGAATATCCTGTGTATAACCAAACTACAAAAAACAAAAGAAAACAAACAAACAAACAAACAAACAAACAAAATACCTGTAGGGCACAAGAGAAGAGTGACCCCAGCAGAGGCTCCCACAGGACAGAGAGACAGAGGCCATGAAGACACAGAGCATCTAGACACAGAGCATCTGGATGCTTCTCCATGGGCTGTGCCAGTGTTTCCTAGTGTGCAGCAGGCTTCCTGTGTGAAAAATATTCCTCTAAAAAGGGTTGTATACGATGCCATGTTTTGAAAGCACAGTAGAATAGCCTGTGTGTTCACATTTTAGAAGGTCCATTTCAGTGTGTGAAAATGTGTTCCCAATACCTACCAAAAGAAAAGAAATTTATGAGCATTGCCATATTTAAGTATCTAAAGATCCACGTCTTTAAATGTCAATTAAATTAAAATAAATAAACTTAAACTAAGAAACCTATTCTTAAGTACAGTAAGTTTAGGCTACAATGGCCATTTAAGTAATTATATACATTTCTGAATACACTTTGGAAATTGGCAAAGTGAAATTTAAAGTAATTAAAATAAATTTTATTTGATCTAAAAATTGTGTTGGTTTTATTTCTTTGGTAGGGTGCATAATTAGACACTAACTGGAGGAAATTAGTAAGATTTTCTTACACTAAACAACAGAGAAATCATAAGAAAAATAAATTAAATATAAGCTTTTCATGTTTTATGGTATGAAGCATGTTCAAAACTTTATCTAGACTCAGTTTCTAGAAATATTCAAAAGAGGGGAAAATTGCTCACTTCCAAAAATTACTAGACTTTTTCTTCTTAATCATTATTAGCAATATCTGCCCCCTTATAATTCCCAGGTTCTTTTTTTCCTCTTCAAGACCTCTTCCATTCCAGTAATGAGGTTACTCCTAACATCTTTGTAGATTTACTAACATAGTTCCTGGCTTGGTGGTAAATTTATTTTCCTAATACTGTCATCCTGGTTGGGAAGGACATGACTGAGTTTCCAACTGTAGGCTGAGCTGGGAGTGATGTCTCATTTCTCCTGGTGTCCTGGCTTGAGTGCAATGTGATACTCAGAGATGTACTTTTTTTCTGAATTCATAAAAGCCAAGGGGAAGAGCATTGTCAGGCTCTCATTTGGTTGGAGGTCTATCATAGAACCAGGCTGAGCTGGTCCCTGAATGAGTTCATGGGGCTTGAGACGCACACAAATCTTCGGATGGATCTTTACAGAACGTCCTTTCATATACCACGTGCCACTTTCACAGGACAAAAATCCTCTGTGTTAGAATAAATGGAAAAAGATTATATGTCATCTTTATCAATATTATCAGACTAAATGTTAGATTAATCATTCTTTTCTGTTCCTGGTCCTCCTAAACTGCAGTGACCATAAAAATCAGTCTGTTCTACTTCTTATTTATTTACTAATGGTGGAAAGTCTTGGGGACCTCTTTGAAGAGTACATTAAGTGGAATTATCTGGCTTCAAGTGAGTGAGTCCATGATTACTTTGAAAAGAAGGTGCCTGAATGAAATACGTTGAGCCTGCATCCAATTTGTTTTACTCAGACAACAACCAAACATTTAGTGACAGAAATACAATGTATAGTCTAATTTGGTATGCAAGGAATATTTTCAGCAAGGCTAATTCCAATGTCCTAGAGAAGAGACAAATCTCCTTTGTCACTGACACAGTAGGTCAATAACTATATTTGCATTTCTCAGGTGGCACCTGCCATGCTCTCCAAAAATAAAATCACCAGTAGGTACTAAGTATTTATTATGCCTACTGTGGTAATATTACATTTGCTTTATTCCTCAAAGCTAGTACATAAGCTAAACTACTTCTATTACTTCCGTTAATTCACTAAAAAATGTAGGCACAGAGAGCTCAGGATTACACCTAAACAAAACATAAATTATAACCAGGGCTAAAACTAAACAAATGTTATCACAGGGAGTATGTCAACAAAATTTTCCATTTAACGTGAAATCAATATCCAAGTGCATGATATAAATGGAAGTTTCACCTTTTGTTTTGGTCATCATCAAAAGATTGCTAAACTTCTCTTTTATCTTTACTTCTTTCTACTATTTTTATTTACTCTTTCCAATTTAGTCTTACACGTTGATTTGGCCTCACAGCCTGCAATCGTATGTGGTGTCTGTGTGCACGGTGGCACACGAGTGACTTTTCCTTCCTAGGGGCGTGTGTTTAAATTCTGGTTTTCCTCCTCCTCGGGCAAGGTGCTGATTGCACACTCTGACTCCATCGCTCGGAAGACTGCATGTCCTCCCGCAGAGCTACATGTGACTCCTTTCAGATTGAATCTTCCCTTCCCCGGCCTCCCAAAGATCATTTCAAAAATTCGATCAGAAGTCCTAAACGGGCAGCCAGGAGCCAAACTCATTCAGCAGATGGATTTCTAGTGCAGTGATTGTTGCGAGGTGTACTGTTTTGTTTTTACCTCTATTAATTTTGTACACTGTTAACTGTGACAATAGTTTCCATTCAAATAGCCCTGCTACCACTTTTAATTACCAAGGTACATGTTCTGGGAACCTGGAAGGTGGATCGTGATGTATAAAAAATAATAATTATCCCAAAGCCACACGGAAAAACCTCCTGCTTGTTTTAAACAGAGTCACAGTTTTTTAAAATAGGTATACTCACATTCAAAGTGTAATTAACTTTTTAAAATACATACTACTTTTGTATTTTCTTGCTGTTTCTGCCAGGCAGTCTCTTCTCTTCACTGGCTATCCACCAATTCTCTGGTTTAGCATATATAAATATAAATATATATAAGTATATATATTACTTATAGCCAGACTGTTATACACTGCCCTTTTATTTAAGTCACAATTATTTGGGGTGTGTATTAGAGAAACCACACCTATATTCTGGCTGATGCAGTGAACCTGTATCCTGCCAAGCACTCTTTTCAAACCATACCTGCGTTCTCTCCCTTTTTCTTCGTCTTTTGATTGTAATTTTTTCCATTACAGTTGACATTCAATATCATATCAGTTTCAAGTACACAGCATAGTGGTCAGACATGCACATAACTTTAAAGTGACCCCCCCACAGTAAGTCTAGTCCCTACTGGCACTAGACAGTGCATTATAACATGGTTGACTATGTTCCCTATATTGTAGTTCACATCCCAGGGTCTAGTCCGTATTTTTATTTATGACCACTGGCTCACTCATTTGATCCCAAAGAAAGATCAGAGTTAATTGGGAAATTGAGTAGAGGTAACAGGCTTGCTTAGAAGCGAGCCCAGACTACCAGCCACACCTCGAGAGAGTTGGAACCCCTTGTGCTTGTTCTCAAATGCCTGTGGCCAAGAAGCAAGTAAACTAATCAATGGTCACTGGCTAAGAATGTATCACCTAATAAGGCTCCATTGGACCAGTAATTGACCCCCTTGATGTGGATCTGAGGGAGAGTAACTATAAATCAAAAAGTCATTTATCTGCCTGATGATTTATTTTATATATGACATGCCATAATTCAACTCACGAAGACAAATCTCAACTCAAAACGCAACGTTACGCTAAAATGATACCGAGCCTGAAAAATACAGCTATTGGCAAATGTTCCAAACCAGAAGCTGTTAAACAAAATTCTCTCATATTCTGGTCATCGAATTAAATGTTTATTTCACAAAATTCAGTTAACCTTCGAGGGCAGTTCTGTAGCCTACCCTGCAGAAGGAGAATTGCTCTGACTGAGGAAGGGTATGTGACCATTTTACATCTTCAGTTATCAAAAAACACTAAAGATATTTGAAGTTTATCATAATTCCATATTTGAAGTGTTAGCTTCTTTTTTTTGGAAAAAGGAAGTCAAAAGGAGATATCATCTTCTTATTGTCAGTGAGGAGCATAGCCAGATGATTCTGTCTTGTTCCCTACAAAGACATGTCGCTCATGGATGCATTCTTCAGTAATTCCTCAGCTTATATACTGGAGACGCATAAAAACTACCCATTTGGAGTTATTTCTGACAATTTAATTTTTTTAGGAAAGTTAACATTTATGCTATAGTTATCCCTTGTGTGGGTCCCACATTCCACTTAGAATGAATTGCTATAAACTTCCATTTACAAAATATTTATATATGTCAACATATTTTCTTCCTTGCTAGAGTTCTCAGAAAGCTTGAAGTATGTCCTGGCTGGTGTAGCTCAGTGGACTGAGCACCAACCTGTGAACAAATTGATTCCCAGTCAAGGCACGCGCCTGGGTGCCTGGGTTGTGGGTCACGTCCCCAGTAGAGGGCACGTAAGAGGCAACTACACATTGATGTTTCTCTCCCTTTCTTTCTCCCTCCCTTCCCCTCTCTTTAAAAATAAATAAATAAAAATCTTAAAAAAAAGAATGCTTTAAGTAAAATGAGGCATTAAGTTACAATAATTTAACCTAAAATAATAAACAGTGTTTACCTTCTGATTAAAAATGAATTTTCTTATTTTTATTCATAGGTACATATTATTTCATATATGTATTTTTCACTTACCTAACATTTTTAGGAAGTGGGCAGCAAGAATGTAATTATGTTTTGGTTTAATTTAATCTCGAAACATTTTGATATATTTTGATCACAAATCTTATGCGGTAAAAACACTATAAATAAGTACAAGCATGCATACTTAAGTATATGTAATTATTTTTATGAAAGGGATATTTTTAAAAGAACAGTTCAGAGTATTAGACTGATACCACATAGAAAGATGGAAAGGTAGAGAGGGGAAATGATGATGTAACTTCATTGATTAGTGAAATGTTAATGCAGGAATTTGTACAATGATGGCCTTTCAGGTCAGTGGGAGGAACTGATTTATTTCATAAGGTGGGTTATAATGAATTAATAACCATCTAAAAAGTAAAAGGAGACCCATACCACACACTTTACACTGAAACAAATTACAGATATTTAACACAAAATATTAAATAAAAAAGGAACTGTGAAAGAACTTTTTACAGTGTTGGGCTGGAATGGTTTTTTTTTAATGACAAAAAACATAAATAAATATGTTTCACTACATAAAAATAAAAAGTCTACATATAAAATAATTTTACAAAAAAAGATCAATTAAAAAAAACTAGGCAAAAATTATAGTGCCCTTAACAGTTAAGAAGTTTGTATCCTTATTATGTACATCATTCCTGTGAGTCATTTGGGAAAAGACCTATTTGTCCAATGAACAGCTGGGAAGACTAGATGCACGTGGGGAAAATCTCAGCACCAGCTACCCAAATTAAACTCAGCTACGTAACCTATTGCAGCTCTGCGTCAGCAGAGTTAAACAATGCAAGGACACCGTGCGTTGATGGACTTGTGGGCAGAACACGCTCCTTCATGCATTGCTGGTGGAAATAGAGGTTTATACAACCACTATGAGGCAATTGGGCAATATTTCTTAAAATTAAAAATGCGTAATTTCTTTTGCCTAATAATTTCACTTCTAGGAATGTACCCAATGGACATATTCACACACTACCTCAATAATGTCTGTGCAAGAAGATTCACTTAGAGATAAATGTCCAACTGGTGAAATCAATTATGATGAGTAAAGTAGCCTTTTCTTTACTGATGTACAATAAAATGCACGCGTGTGTGTGTTTATGTTAACTTTCATAGTATTTCTGATTTTTAGATATTTACTAAATATTGTCTTTAAGAATTTAAATTGCATTATTCTTGCTCTGTTAAATTATTTTGTTTTACACTATAAGAAAATTTGAAACATTCCCATACTAACAAACCTGATATAGCAAAGGTATCAGAATGTTTTTACAGGATCATAAAGCAGATTATTTTTCTAAGACGATAGCATGATACCTAAATAACTCAGTAAAACACAAAATGCAGGGAATCTGGCCCCATTCTTCACCTTATTACATATGTTACTATATTAGCTCACTTAAGCTCCATTTCCTCATTGTTAAATATTATGGATAAAACTTGTTCTAATATACATTATTGAAGTAATTCAGTGACAAAATAGATGTAAAATTGGTTTGTAATCCTAAAAAGAACACAAATTCTAATTCTAGGCATAAATAAGCTTCAGCAAAGCATGCATGTAGGTTAGGTCATCAGCAAAATTACTATAGACTTTCCTCTCTCCTTATTCTGCCTGGAGGCCCAGATGTCCTCATGCTGGCCTAGCAACAGATGGAAGCTTAACTCTGCCTGCTTCTCCCTATATATCTGTCCTGACAGCTCTGCTAATAAATTGATTGTGCCTTTGTGTTTCTTTCAAATCACTCTAGACTAGCCCACTTCTGTATTAGGAAGAGCATAGCAGGTTGATTTAAATACCCAAGGGAAATGCATATTTACATATTAATGATGACAAGGTGAAATCCCTTAACAAGATATTTTATGGCTCTTTATAACTATGTCAGACTTTCAGGGGTGCTAGTTCAAGGAGCTGTGGTCTTAGGGAAAAAAGGAAGATCATGATTGTATTAGCTGACTTAAGGGGAACTCGACTTGCATACAAAAGTAGTTAAAATTATATCTAAGCGATCTCACAAGGCTATTAGGACAACTTTAGCACAAATTATACTATTTTTAAAAATGTAGAGAATATTATCAAGCCCTCCCTTCCTCACCATGACTCCAGGCATTTTTCAGCGTTTTCTCAGAATAATAGCATTTTCTGGGAGGGAGGAAACACTGCATCTATCTATAATTTTAAGTGTTTTTATCACCAACAGTGTGATTCCCTTTCCCCGTGATAATCCTTCGGTCACTTGGATATCCCCAGCAGCCTGCAAGATGTGTTCTGAGAGACAAACCATCAAGCCAGAAAAAGACACGTGGTCCACTCTGACGGCCACCTCTTCTTCTGCGTCACGTTTGCCTCCCTCCCTGGCAGAGTCCATGATGGTCTGGTTCTCTGGGTGTATTGGGGTAACAGTACCGACAGAATTAGACCATTGGACAGATGTGGAAGCAAAGGAGATGAGGTGTTCTAGAGCCACTCGCAGGTCCTGGGCTTGGAAGATGTGCGTACCTGATGCGCTTCTGCAAGTGCCTCCCCGAATGCAGTGGGCTTCAGTGTTCTTCCCGTACTGCAGGTCAGTGGCCGGGCAAGGTCGTGGGGCTAGGGAGAGGGAGCACTGATCTTCCTTACAAACTGGGCGACTTTTGAAAGCTGCTTTCTCTATGAAGAATATACTGAGATCGGGCAAAATTTAAAAGGAGATGAAAAATTGTTTTGATGTTTAATCCCCCTGCTCTTCCCATGTTCATGTAGTACCTGGTATCATCTTTTTATTCTTCCCATCTATTCTTCATGTTTCCTGTTGCTCACCAAAATCTACCAGGCCTCTGTTCTCTGAAAAATGTGCCAGGACTCCACATTCCTCTCTACTTTCCACCCAAAACACCACTTCTTTCTTTTTGACTCTTCACAGAGAAGAAGGAAACTTGCTTGCGGTAGAAATGGCTATGACATCTCGTGTAAGCTTCGCAGAACCACTGGCACTCACAGGCCTTAGGGAGTGCTGTGCTGGGTGCAATCTCAGCCAGTGGGATAGCAGAGAGTTTCTGCCAGAGGGGACAGACACTCGCTGGGCTCTGCAAAGCCTTCCCACACTCTTTAGATCGACCCCAACGAGGATATGTTTGTGGCCCCGCCAGCTCTCTTGGTCAGTGTCTTGAGCCAGCAGGGAGTACAGGAAACCGATTTGATGTCCCACATTACATGTTTACATGCTAAGCCAACTAATATGTTTTCAAGGGCATATTTTCCAGTTTCTGAATTATGCTGGCACTCTGTTTATCACCCCCAGTTCTCACTGACTTTTTATCATTTTGATTTTAATTAGCATCTTGATGAGGGATAAACTGGAATTAAAGTGCAGCGCTGTAAACACTGCTTCTGACAGCGCCTCACAGAAACGCTGAGTAGCAGGAGGGTAGAGACCAACATCTCTATGTTTGCACTGTTTGCACTTTTACACTGTGCAAGGTATCTGAGCCTTCCATTTCGATAAATCATTCAGAATTATTTACATTTGGCTCTTAGAATATTAGAGCTAATCTTTTGTGGCTCTAATGGTCTTAAGATGTAGATGAGGTATTACAACAATGATGTAATAAATATAGGTGATTTCTGTATTTGAAAAATGTAGAATTACCAGTGAAAATTGCAATGTAATTGCAAGAATGTGTTATCAATGTGCCAGGCCAAGTTTTATGGAGAGACCCAGAAAACAGTTACAATGACAACGGAAGTGCCCACTCTGAAAACAGTGGCCTCCTCTGGGAGATAGGGAACGTGGGCAAAGCATATATCTGTGGAAAGCGCGTAATGCTAATGGGGTTTTTTGGCTGTAAAACTTTTAAATATATAACTTTCTGGATTCCTGTATTCTTAGAACCTTCATAGGTTCAGATAGAGTATTCATGTAAAATTTGTTCTTTCTGTAATCATAAAAGCCACGATTCTAGTCATTTGTTTTCCTATTTCGTTGGAATGAATTTTGTTCTCCCTGCCTTTCTGGGACTCCTTGCAAAACATCACTCCCTGCAATGAAGCATTGGAGAATCGCTCGCACATTTTTGTTCAACCACTTTCAAAGCTATTATCTCATTTATATACATTTACACAAGAGGCCATAGTAGGGCATGTTTTATCACTTTACAGATGTGGAAATTGATGCCCAAAGAGGTTTTGTGTTTTGCCTGAAGCACTAAAATCACTAGTAGAATATCCTTTTCTCTTTTCCAACTGAATAAATTGTCTACAAGATTATACTGCTTTCTGTAATAACAATCCCATCATATATGATGATATCGTATGATCACATTTCACTTTGGGGAAAATATATATACATATGTATGTACATACATATAATACAATTCAAATGATGCTATTCTTGTGAGTAGGCAACAGTTAAAGTAGTTTAGATTTTAATTTAATCACCTTTCTTGCATTTCTTACGCATGTTCTTATATCTATATTCCCTTAAACAGTCCATTTTACAGAGAACATGTCTGTTTAACCATGTATATTTTACATTCTCTTTATCTTTGTTTACCTCTCCCTTTGCTTTATCATTTTTAACATCAGCAAAATCAAATATTTAAGTGTTTGTTTTTATTTATCTTTCAGCACAAAAATATAAATGTTTACAAAAGTACGGACAATTATGTGACTTTGATTGAGGATAGTATTTAGCCCCATTTTGGAAGATAAAAAGAAATTTTTATCAGACCGAACAACCTGAGAAGTAGAGATGATAGGCAAAGAACATGTGCTTAGAGATAAACACGATATGGTTATAAATAATCCAAGGAGCCTGTAAGTAAATGGTCCCTCATCATTACAGACTATTTTAAAAGTAACACCTATGAACTCTGTTTAAAAACAGTAGTCCTAGCTGGATAAGTTGAGATAGAAATATATCTATGTGTTTTTTCCCCCTCTACCACCACTACCACAATGTGGGACTGTATTAATTTTTATCTGAACTGGTCTAATTGCATTGTTACTTCTCTATACAATATTTTTCTACTTGAGGCAGGATGGTCTTTCTAAGATGAAATGCAATCATATCACTCACCTTCAGATGAAGGCCAGACTCCACATTAAGTCTGATATGATATGACTATAAAACAGTACTGCGGCCGTCCCAAGCCTACAGCTCCTTCCGACTGGACCACCATGTCTCTTCCACGACCTTATGCCTAGTTAGCCCCTGCTTAGGCATCACCTGTCATTCATCACCTTCCCCGAAAAACACATCTGGTAGTTGATCTCACTGATTGGAATTGTTGCTTAGTGTTGCTCCCACTCACCTATGGGTTCCATATGTGTACACAGTTCAATGTGTTCACCCATCCATATGCCTTATAATCTAACAATTTTGGGTTTCATAAATACTGAATGAATGAATGAATGTTTAGAGTTACATTTTATCTCACTACGCTATAAACTGTGAATATCTTGGCAAATACTATCATTGTTCAGCATTGTGGATATTGCATATAGTGAATGTAGAAGGTTACTTCTGTCCAGTTGAATGTGTACGTATTTACACAAATTAAGTTGTATGTTTATTCTGATTCTCAAATTTAGATATATACATACACTTTATATTTCCAGAGTTATTTCAATTTGATTACAACATAGAAAATACTAAAACCAAAGGAAATATTACATGAATGAATAATATAGTACACTATAATAACAGTAAGGCAACATACTTTAAAATAGGCATTTATGGCTTAATAATAAATTCCTGATCAGCTTTGTGTCAGGCCTAAAGTGGAGCAAGTACAATAATAGTGCTACTTTATGGAAAATCATTGACAAAGGATTTTCATGAGTGATGATAAATTTGAGCTGGCTTTGTACAAAACAAATTATTTGGCTACACAGTGACTTTCCCAAAAAACACATTTGCATGATCTTCAAGTTCATTGCTGGAAACACACTAAATAATAAGCAGGTCATGAAGCCAGAGAAAGGCATCTTAGATTGCCAAGTAATTTGCCCTGAGAACTTTGAGAATTACAGCAGAGGCTGAGCCTTTGTAATCCTTCTGGGATAATAATGGAAATAATTAGGAAGTCGTCACACAGTCTGTCTCTGCACAAGTTTAGTGTCCCCAATGTGAGACAGCAAGAATGTTGAAAGCTGTTCAATGGCTTTGCTGAACAGATCTAATCAAGCAAGTTTTACCCTCTGACACAGATTGGTCTTGACTGATGAAAACTGAAGCTACTGTTGCAAAGAATATTCAGATTCTCAAGTGTTTTTTTTTACCTGTTTGAACAGTCTGGGAGAGTGATGATATACCTGCCTTAAATTATCTGGCCTTGCTAATTTGATATTCATTTAGAAGCTAACTTGAAATCTTCTCAAAGTGAGCAAAAGGAAAATAGTTCAAATGTGTATATTAACTTTATAACTTTTCCATTAAGTCATTTATATAGTCAAGGCAGAACCTTAATTATTTTAGAAAACTGAGGGAATCATATAATCAGAGGAGCTTTGAACTTGAAGTCTGAATTTCTGAAATACATTTTTATGTTCCATTGAATTAAGAATCTTTATAATATTTTCAACTAAACACATTTACAGAATTTCCATGTATTATTCTATTCCAAAATAATATGTATTAGCATTTGGAAGAACAAAATCAAGTCGAGATAACGTAGGAAAACCACTCACTGCAAAATTTGGTTATCTTCTTTTTTACCCTATTGGCAGATTTAAAAGTGTGTTCTTGGTTTGTGAGCAAGATAGCAATAAAATCAATACCAACTAGTTCTTAAATAACCTAGACCCAATCTAGAAATCTTACAAAGTAAGAGTATGCAGTATACTGGAGCAGGTCCAGCTGTTACGAGACCACTTCTGAGCATTGTAGCTAATCTGGAAAAATACTCAAATAATATTTTGAAAAGTGTTAACATTTATGCTTCACTTTGCACATTTAGGAGTTCAGATTTATGAAAAGGACAAAATTTAAAATCTTAAGAGAACTGCTCATTCAAAGTAAGCTATGCTAAAGATTTGATTATTAAACTTTAAGATCTCTGATAAAACTGGATAATATTCTGTACATTTACATTTATCACAAATATTAAAATGTTGTAGATAGCACTCACAAAAAAATAACTTAAATGAAACCATAAAACCCCTAGGAGAAAACATAGAAAAAGAGCCCCTTAACACAGGTCTGGGTAATAATTTTTAATAATAACAAAAATCACATGCAACAGAATAAAAAATGAACAAGCAGGACTACAGCAAACTGAAAAGCTTCTGTACAGAATAGAATAGGTCAACAAAATGAAAGGGCAACCTACAGATGGAAGGAAGTATCTAGAAATCAAATATCTGATGAGGGGTTAGCATATAAAATACATAAAGAACTCATATAACCCAGTAGCAAATAATAATAATAACTCAGCTAAAAATAGGCAAAAGACCTAAATAGACTTTTTTCCAAAAAGGATATACAAATGGCCAGCAAGTACATGAAAGATGCTCAACATCACTAATCACTAGGAAGATGAAAGTCAAAACCATAACAAGGTGTGACCTCATGCTTATTATCAAAAAGACAAGAGATAAATAATGTTGGTGAAAATATGGAGAAAAGGTCATCCCTGTCACTGTGAGATTGGTATAGCCACTGGAAAACAGTATTGAGGTTCCTCAAATATTGAAACTCATAAGACCGTATGATCCAGCAGTCCCACTTCTAGGAGGATACCCAAAGGAAATGCAATCACTATGTCAAAGTTCATTTTATTGTTCATTACAACATTATTCATAATAACTAAGATCTGGAAATAACCTAAGCATCTATCAACAAATTAATGACTAAAAATGTGGTGTATATATGCACAGTGCAATATTAGTCATAAAAGGAAGGAAATCATACCATTTGAGACAACACAGATGGATCTCGAGGACAGTGGACTGAAGTGAAATAAGTCAGGTAACCTAAGACCAATACTGTATGCTCTCACTTATATGCGGAATCTAAAACAAGCAACGGCAAAAAACTCAGAAAAAGAGAACAGATAGGTGGTTACGGGGCAGGGAGGATGGATAAAAGTGGTCAAGAGGTACAAACTTCTAGTTATATATTTATAACTAGAAGTCTGAGGGGTGTAATGTACAACACCATGGCTTTGGCTGACACTACCGTATGGCATATTTAAAAGCTGCTAAAAATAGATATTAATGTTCTCATCACAAAGATGAAAAAACATGTTTTTCTTTTTTTATCTAAATAAATTGATGGGTGTTAACTAAACTTACTGTATAACCATTTCACACTCTGTGTAAGTCATTATGTTTTACTCAAACTTAGACAGCAATGTATATCAGTTAGGTCTTGACAAAACTGACAAAAAAATTAAGTCGAAAAGGCTTTCCACAAGTCTTCAAAGATAAGAGAAGGAAATTTTATAGAATGCCATCAGTAAATTTCAGCAAAACACCAATTGGAGATATTCAGGTTAAGAATTATCTCTGTGCGTTTCTGATAAAGGGCAGTTTCTAGTCAATGAGCTCATCCCCCTTTCCATCTTTCTCCTGAAAACAATGCAGGGCCCGAGACAAAGAGTTAATCCTTAACAAACCCTGTGTGTGTGTAAATTTCCACAACATCTATTGGTTTTTAGTTTCTAGGAGTAAATTAACCCTGGTGAAATCAATACGTGATATCATCACGCTCCTATCTGACAGGGGAAGTCAATAGAAATTTATTGGGTTAAGCAACTCTTAAGAAAATACAAACATACATCACTGTAACGCTACTGAGGGAAAGAAGAATCAAAAAATTGTTTTTGGTCACGTTTTCCATAAACATTAATCAGTTCTTACTTTATGCTTCTAATGTTGCTAGTGGTTCTTGGGAAAATAGATATTAAAATTGAAATGAAATATTTATTTCTTTTTTCCATTTGTTGCTGTTTCAACAAATTTGCCAAGATTTTATGGTCTGGTTTACTTCGCTGCCTTTAAAATGTGACTTCTTCATGACCTCTTGATTAAATATCATATATTTCTGGTATGTGGATAACTAACTTCCAAGTGACTCCTGATCAAAGTGTCTATTCTTGACTGTCTCTAGCAATAATAACTGTACTTTTTCCAGAACAATTACTTTTGAGAATATGTGATCCAGGAAATCTTAGTTATTGCATTTCTCCCAAAATTATAAACAGAATGTTTGAGTCGGCCTTTTAGTCCAATTGTAGGGATTGCCAATGCTTTGTAACACAGGTGGCAAACACAAGGCCCTCAGGCCGAATCTGGCCCTCCCCCTTGTTTTATCCAGCCTGCCACCTTGTTTCTACCCGGCGCCGAGCTCCTTGCCCCTAAGGCAAGCAGTTACGTTTATACAGTCCTAACATTCCATTTGGCCCTTTGAAGGCAACCTAACATTCCATTTGGCCCTTTCAAGGCGACCTGGAGACTGATGTGGCCCCCGGTGAAAACAAGTTTGACATTCCTGCTTCATAAGCTATTCTCTGCTTTTCCAAACCTACTAAGTACCCTCAGGGCACATGTAAAAAATGCTGTCTGTCTTTTGCATTTGGGTTAGATTCACTTGAACAAAACACCACATGAAGGAATTTCAGAAGCGCTAAAATGCACCTTGAGGGCAACATTTTTCCATCCCTACGTTGCTTTGAGGCTACAGTAAACCTGCCTCTCAGGTTTGTTATTGTGAATCCTGCAACAGGGTTGCATTTTCTCCCTTAGAATGGCTCTTTGGAGCAAACGAGAAGCATTGCCTATACAATGCTCATGTGAGAATGTAAGTATGATAGAAAATATGTATAAATTCTCAACCAAGGCAGCCCAGTCCAATTGTGGGCAAGTCTAAAAACTAGAAAGCTTTTTGATAGTTTGAGCTTACTGTTACATTTTTTCATTTCCTTCCAAAATGATGCTCCCTGTCTATATTTTTTCTCTTTCTTTTTTCTTCCCTTCTGCCTTCTAACATGCCCGTCCTTCATGTGCCCCTACCATTTTGACTGCCATCCCATCTTCTTTATCACATGGACACTGTTTCAAAGTTGTTCTCTACGCACCGCCATCATTGTTCACTCAGCAGCATCCTTCCTCCTGGAATCTGACCACTTCTCCCACCCATCCCTAACACTGCCCCTCCCCCACCGCCCCAGAAACAAACCTAAACTGCACCTCTAACACAAAACCTAACTCAAAGTAAATCATAGCTACAAAAGTGACACCTGAAACTATAAAACTTCTAGAAGAAAGCACAAGAAACAATCTGTCCTGTGCTGGCTGGCATTAGACAAAGAGTTCTTACACAGACACCAAAGGCACAATGTATAAAGGGCAAAAATTTCTAATATAGAACACCAAACTTAAAAACTTTTTTTTCTGTGTATGCACCTTTTAAGTGGATGAAAAGCTAGCCATTGACTGGTGGAAATATTTTCCAATCACGTATCTGAGAAAGAATCTTTACCCAGAGTATGCAAAGAATTCTCTAATCTTAACAATGAAAAACCAAAACATTCCAACTAGAAAATAGACAAAACATTTTTTCACTTTTTTTATTGTTGTTCATGTACAGTTTTCTGCCTTTCTCCCCACACCCCTCCCCACCATGCCAGCCCCCCTCATCTCCCTTCCCTGTTTCCACCCCCCCCATGTTATTGTCCATGTGTCCCTTATACTCGTTCCTGCAAATCCTTCACCATTTTCCCCTATAATCCCCTCCCCTCTCCCCACTGGTCACTGTCAGCCTGTTCTCAATTTCAGTGTCTTTGGTTATGCTTTGCTTGCTTGTTCATTTTGTTGATTAGGTTCCTGTTAAAGGTGAGATCATATGGTATTTGTCTTTCACTGACCTGGCTTATTTCACTTAGCATAATGCTCTCCAGTTCTATCCATGCTGTTGCAAAGGGTAGGAGCTCCTTCTTTCTTTCTGCTGCATAGAATTCCATTGTGTAAATGTACCATAGTTTTTTGATCCATTCATTTACTGATGGGCACCTAGGTTGCTTCCAGCACTTGGCTATTATAAATTATGCTGCTATGAACATTGCGATGCATAGGTTCTTTTGGATTGGTGATTCAGGGTTCTTAGGATATAATTCTAGCAGTGGAATTGCTGAGTCAAAAGGCAGATCCATTTTTAGTTTCCTGAGGAAGTTCCATACTGCTTTCCATAGTGGCTGCACCAGTCTGCAATCCCACCAACAGTTCACTAGGGTTCCCTTTTCTCCACAACCTCTCCAACACTTGTTTGTTGCTTTGTTTATGATAGCCATTCTGACTGGTGTGAAGTTGTATCTCATTGCGGTTTAAATTTGCATCTTTCTGATGGCTGGTGATGCTGAGCATCTTTTATTCTTTCTCTGGACCCTCTGTATGTCCTCCTTGGAGAAGTGTCTGTTCAAGTCCTTTGCCCAAGAAAATAGAGAAAACATTTTAACAGACTGTTCACTAGAGAGGGTATACAGGTAGCAAGTGAGCACATGGAAGAAAAGATGTTCACTACCATTTGCCATTAGGGGAATACAAATTATAGCCACAATGACATACCACTGCATACCTATTAAAATGGCTCAAATTAAAAATAAGGGTACAGGGCAACTGAATTTCTTACACTCTGATGGAAATGTAAAATATCATAGCCATTCTGGAAAGCAGTTCGGTAATTTCCTACATAATTAACGACAGACAGAATATAATCCATTCCTCCTAAAGACAGGAAAACATGATCATAGGGTAACAGACACACACGTGTCCGCAGCCACTTTATCTGTAGTAGCCAAAAGCTGGAAACCACTCAAAAGTCCTTCAGCTGGTGGCTAAGTAAACAAACAGAAGTGCAACGAATACAAAAAACAAACTATTGATACAGATAATGATTTAGAAGGATTTTATGGGTTTTATGCTAAATGAGAAAAGCCAGTCTCAAAACGCTGCATATGGTATGATTTCACTTACATAACATTCTTGAAATTATGAAATTACAGTAATGGACGACTAGTCCATTGTTGCCAGAGGTCAGGGTTGGTGTGACTGTTGATTTAACACAGGAGTATGTCCTTGTGCTGATAGAATAGTTCTCCATCCTAACTGTAGTATGGACTTGGTGGTGATGGTTAAACAAACTTACACTTGTGAGAGAATTTTCAAAAGAAGTGTCCATGTAAGCAGAAGACAGAAAGACAAGAGTGCATTTAAAGACTGTGGAAATCTGTGTGTGAGTTAGGAGTATTGTATCAACATGAGTTTCCTGGTTTTGATCATGGACTGTGGTTATGGAAGATACACTCAGTGGGTGAAGCCGAGTTAAAATATTCTAGAACTCTTTCTACTATTTGGCAACTTTTGGAGGCAACATATTTCAAAATGAAAAGTTGTAATTAAAAATAGGACAGTGGGTATTTAGGAACAGTGAGGAGTCTGCCACACTTAGTGAAGGAATTTAAGTATCTTGAAGGACAAGGTCACATTTTTTTTATTTTCATGTTTCCCTAACACTTGGTATGGAAGTTTAGGCAAAATTGTACTTCCTAATATATGAAGTAATATATATCTAGAGGAAAACCAGATGATTTAGAATTAAATTTCCAACTAAATATCTTAGCAGGATGCTAAATAGTCATTATCATATTATCACTTTTTATATTACTTCCTAAATTTACTTTCTAAAATTAGTAACATCAACTGAAGCCAATAAATTATGAATTTTTATTTTCTTAAAGAAGTAATCCTTCTTAGGAAAAAAGTAACTAACAACTTTAATATATTAATTACTTGGGTAGTAAGAAATCAAATTCCAGTGGCATCTTTTAGTTTCCGATTTATCTCATTAGTGTTTATTTACCAAGAGTTTGAAAGGAGGATGTAAAAAACTTCTTTAATTTACATTGAATTCCACATCCATTACTCAATGTAAATTTCCCTGAGATTAAATCTTTTTATTTTCAAACTGTCTGAACAATCAGGTGAATTTGGACATTAAATCCCGACCTTTGGTCCATAGATGTACTTCGCATGCTTCACATGTGATTGATTGCTTGTCCAGTTCAATTATTCCTCCAATGCCTTTGGGAGGCTTAAAAGCCCTAACATTTGCAGGAAGTGACCTTTATCCCACTCCATCATGCAACACCTGTCAGAGAGGCTTCTGCTGCCCACGCTGGGGCACGCAGAGCTGGGGCTGATCCGGGGAAACCTCTGTTGTTAGGCTAGTAAATGTGCAGATCTTCATCTTTTAAGATTCCTATTGTGACATTGATGAAGATACCAGATGACAAGAACAAAGACAAGTGTTAGTGAGATTTATAGATGGCCCATGTCTCGCAGCAACGGAGACAGGGGAAAGCTATGTAAATACTACAAATCCCAAATCCATGTTAAAAAATAAATATTAAGATTGACACTATATATATAGTTGTCAATGACCTGGCATTAGACTGAAAATTCCTCCTTGATGTGAACTCTTATGAATCCAATTAGTTGCCCCAGGAAGCTGGTACCTACTTTGGGGGCTGGAATGGAATTAAACTGGTAATCAAAATAATCAGAGGATTCTTAAGAAAAAAGGTTCTTCCCTGGCCTGGTGGCTCAGTTGGATGGAGCATCATCCAGTCCCATACACCAAAGAGTTGCGTGTTCCACCCTTGGTCAAGGCACACACCTAGGTTGCAGGTTCAATCCCTAGTTAGGGTGCAAATGGGAGACAAGTAAACAATGTTTCTCTCTCTCTTTCTCTCCCTCCTCCCTCCCTCCCTCATTTCTTCTCTCTCGAAAAATCAATAAAAACATACCCTCAGGTGAGGATTAAAGAAAAAAAAAGGAGTTCGGTAAGCTGTTGTTCTTGTTTTCTCCCAGCTTTTGAAATTTGCTTTTAAAGCCAACTACTCAGTTTCAACTCAAGGTAGGGAAAAAATAGCCAAAGTGAGTATATACTATTTCTATTGTTGTTGTTGTTAGTTTTGATGCTTCTCTTTCATACTACTGCTTTTCCTTGAGCATCGTGTGTTTCCTGGCTGGTTGGTAACATTTGCTACCAAGCCATTAAAAACCGCAGTATAGGAGTATGTGGCCGGCATAGGTTTCTGTGTCAACCGCAGAGGTTGGCTTCTTCTCGGGCCTTCGCCAGAGTGAGGGCCATGGCGGCAGCTCCCTGCAAGTGAGGGGAGGGAGACATTGGCGGGACTTTGCCCGGAAGGTCACTGAGGGTGAAAGCAGACTCCCCCACCCCCACCCACCCTGGCATGCTCTACTCAGCATTAATGCTTGAGGAAAACCCCTACATGCTCTTAAGATACATTACACATTGTATTTTATTTCAGAGTAATGTTATACTATCAATGAGTGGATTTTACAGCTGTTTCCTTGTTTTAGTAGACAATTTTACCTTTTTTTATAACATGAGCAAAGTTCACTTAATGTTCACTGCGAAGAGGGTTTCACCACTCAGGTGCTTCCAGGTAGCGTCCTTTATACATGTTCTGAGTGCAATACACGTGCTAGATTCTTCAAATCAGGTGCAACTGAAAATGGCCTACAGATTTTTAAACTTTCTATAATTATTAAAGAGCAAAATGAGCTTCAGTACATGTTACACATTTTACTGGCCCTAGTTTTTTTTTAAAAAGAAAGAAGCAGTAACATAGGTTGCTAATCTATCCTATGAATGAAGTTTAAAGCAATGTTAAGAAGCATCAGTTACCATAAATGGGTGAAACCATCTCAGAGAAAGCCAAGGGAGAGTTCTCGTTTTCAGAAGGATGCCCTAGGGCGCTGTGCGCTGGGATTCACATTGTGAGGGGTGCAATCAAATGAAAAGAGTAGAGAAAGACTCCTTTGTCTTTCTGCTGAAACAATGGGCTCTTTATCATCACATGGCTGAACTCACCAGTCACTTAATACATAGAAACCTACAATTTCTCAAAGCTCCTTGAGTGTATTGAGAAATGCTTAATTGAATTTATTTAATCTATGGAAACCATCGACAGCACTGTTTTCCCATCCAATGGCACCAGGTAGGAAGAAAAGTGAAAAAAAAATGATACACAATGAGATTGCTGTGCCTTAAGGAGCAGTCAGCAGACATAAGAAAGTATAAGGATAAATGGCATGACAGGTAAGAAAGAAATCCGGACACAGTGAAAAAAAACTCAATCAGATTTCTCCTCACTGCCCCTCCCTCTTCGCCATTCCCCCACCTGCCTCCAGGCCATGAAGAGGGTCGCAAGGAGTTAGGCTCCTACACCCTGCTCTCACCCCGCAGAGATGGAGGGCCACATAGCTGGCAGGATGCATTTTTGTGAAGCTTTTGCACATGCTCTAATTTCTTCCAAAAAGATTTTTCATTTCCTCCACCATTCAGAGGCTGCAAGAAATGTAGCTTTAACAACCAGCTAAAGTAGCATTGAAAGGGGGATTTGTGGAAAAGAAAGAGACTGAAAAAGCAGAGGGAAGCAGGGAAGATCGGGGAAGAATAAAACAGGAGAAGAATGTACAAAACGTAAAAGAAGAAAAAGTCAAATTATAACTACTTTCATGCTTGTGTCTATTGAACTGTTTTTAGGTTTTTGTATCATTTTATTTACATGTGCATTGTTGGCCCGCATTCGAATTCACTTCTAGCTTTTCTCACTTATACACACAGAACCTTGTGGTTGGCAAAGCAGCCACACTTATGTACTCCCACACATGTGAACCACACATATGTGCCATATGTACATGTCTACATACATACTAAAAGGAAGAAAAAGAAAGACAAAACCAGTGATGAAAAAATACAGTAAAATTAAAAGAGTAATCAGCAAGCTCAAAGTAAATAAAGAAGAGTAATAAAGATTGTATGGAAAGAAGAGATGGATGGAGAGAATTATGTGGAGGATTTATAGTTCCAATTAATCTACCAATGACAGAAAGGAGGATTTGCCCTCAGATTTCTGTCACCAAAACCTATGCTCCATTAGCTGTAGTATTATGCATTTACATTTAATTTTTAGTTTGTTTAGTTAGTAGGTTTGGCATGTGAAATACTATTACATTCTATGAGAAGAGGAAAATCAATTAGGACCCATTCTTGCTGTCCACGAGCTTGGCTTGCTACTCTCTACTGACTAAACTCTACACAAAGCATTAAGGATGTGTGACGATCTCTTTGCAAACACTTACTGAGTGTCTTTTGTGCATCAGGCACCATGCAGGGTGCTGGAAACACACAAAATAAGTAAGTAGATAGGCAGATAGATAAAATTAGATATAATCCCTGTCCTCAATAATGTACAGTGTGGCTGAGGAGCTGATCGGCCGGCACAGTGAGGGATGAGAAGTCACAGGAGAGAACCTAACTCAAACTGGGTGCGGGGTGGGGAGGGCGATGGGCTACAACTGTGGCTTTCTTTAGGAAAGCTTTTCTGAGTTGATTCTGGCAAGGCTAGCAGGGTGATAGCAGCATTCCAGAGAGAGGGGATGGAAATGACAACAGAGAAAGTACAGCACCCTAGAGGCACTGAAAGGCATTCATTATTGCTCAAGATCATTCTGTAAATGATTTGAGAAAGGCCAAGCCTTCTGAAAACAAAGCAGGGGCCAAACTTTAGATCCCACTGCAAGACACGGAAAGGATTTGAGCCTTAGCCTCTACTTAATTAGGGAGCCATTGAAGGCTTTGGAAAAAGTTTAATTTTATGATCAGTGATTAGTGAAGTTTAGATCAAACGTTACTCTGACAACAGCGGGAGAGTATCCGTCAAAGACTAAGACCAGTTAGGAAGCAGGAGGAAACGTTGTAAACATCATCAGATGTCCAGGAGCTGGGCTCAGGGCAGATATGTGAGTATCCACGCATCCACGTACCCTCAATGATTTTGTTTTAAAAGGTCTTACTTATTTTATTTTTAGAGAAAGAGGAAGGAGAAAGAGAGGGAGAGAAACATCACTGTGTGGTTGCCTCTCACACGGCCCCTACTGGGGACCTGGCTCACAACCCAGGCATGAGCCCTGACTGGGGGTCAAACCGGGGACCCTTTGGTTCACAGGCCGGTGCTCAGTCCACTGACCCACACTCTCCAGGGCCCCATTCCCTCAAAGCCTTTAACAGCCAGGCCACAGAGATCCTGAAAACAGCTCATTGCAGTTCTCCAGAGCTACATTCAAAACCCGCTTGACACGCCTTTTCCTGTTATCACCTGCACAGTATCTACACCACTCCCGAGGTCTTTAAATTGATACTCATCCACATTTGGTTCCAAATTTTGGCTTTGCCCCATAGACATTATCTTTTGAAAGACTTGTAGCTTCGTGTGATCTCCAGCTAACCGTTTCATACTCAATGTGCCAGGTTAGGGAGGCCACCATATGGGTAATGGCAGGAGTAGTAGAGAAAATGATGTGACGATTTAGGGACGGATAGGGCAATGGTGAATGAGAGGTGATGGTTTTGCATGGAGGCAGGAGAAAGGAGCTATCTCCTGCACTACTGCCTATGACAACACAGTAGGAGATGGCATCTTTCACTGATTTAGAAAACAGAGAAAGCGTGGGCATCATAACCTAAGGAAGGAGAATACATTCACTTTTGCATATGTTGAGACAGAACTGTCTTTGGGATACCTAATGGCAGTTTCCCAAATAGCAGTTAATTAACTACAGCTATGGAAAGAGAGTTGGGACTAATAAACACATTCGCAGCAGTTGAAACTGTGGCAATGGATGAAATCATTCCGACGATTACATAAAATAAGCAGAGGAGAAATTCCACACATGGATGTCAAACTCTGGAAGCGTGAGCGAAGAAAAGGGAGCACAGACAAAGGGCCTGAGAAGGCAAATGAGAGTATTCGACGGGAAGGCTGATAATCAGCCTCACGTGTAAGTAGCATGTATGCCGCCACATGTTCACGGGGATAGGTGGAAATTATGCTGGTGATTTATACTTGGAGGGGGGCGTTCTATAAAAGTACTCAGAGTGGATGTTAGATCACATTAGCAGTGAGGAAAGGAAGGATTCCAGGCTCTTCCTTAGATGAGCTTGACTGTGTCGATAAGGTAAAAAGGCTGAATTGTTATAATTAAAAAGAGTCTTGATTTATATTGAGGAGGTTAATCTAGCAACGAGGAAGAGATTGAAAATTGGGAAGAAAGAGCAAATGTTTTATTGGTCTTAAGCCTAAAATAAGTGAAGGTAATAAGAGGCACAGCATTAACCCATTTGTTCATTCATTCATTCATTCAAGTAACATTCATTGAGTATCTACCATGTACTAGACACTGTACCCACCCCTTGGATATAGACATTAAAAAGACACCTATCAAATTAATGAGGAATTAATAATGAGAAATAAGCATTCTAAACCAGAAATGTTTAGTACAGTGTGTTACAAAAGTGAAGTGTGAGAAATCAGGCTGTGTAACCTCATTTTTAAAAATCTTCACACACACAGTAACGTTTTCTTATATTGTCGGTGAAGAAGAAAAGTTGGAGCTGGACATTTCCACCCGCACCGAGGTTCCGTGCATCACAGTCTCAGGACACTGTACGGTTATGTGCAGAAACCTCTGAAATCATGGAAACGATGTCTGAAGTCACTGCTGGCCCAACATTACTTTGATGAGAGAACAGATGGGTGGCAGCATGGAGTTTCTCTGCGCAGTCAGTGGAAACAGCCAGTGTTCGCAAACAACATCCACAGTAACAAGCCTGGAAAACCCCCAAGAGGATATTTCCATCATCGGTGGGTAAACACTGGCCAGGAGTGATGATTAGCAGAAGCTTCTTCTGACTGGATGGTGCCCACACTGCAGAGTGTGTTCCAGAAAACACTGCGCTCAGCTCCCTGCTCCCAGAAACCACGCACCCCGGGCAGCCATACTTTCTGGAGAAGCCTTTAGTGCTTACCTCTGGGCTGTTCATGTAGAATATACGGCCCAAAGCACATACCAGACTTTCCAGATTCCTGAGGGAGGTAACAGGGAAAAAATCAATCCTGAATGAATGGGAATTAGTAGAAGAACCCTCAAAAGCCAAAACATCATTTTGTTTAGAAGTAAAATGTGAGTAGACAAGAGACCATTGTGTGGCCACAGTTACTGCAGCATTCTTCACAATGGGCGAAAGGTAGAATCAGCCTAGATGTCCATCAGCTGATGAGTGGATAAACACGTTGTGGTATGTACATACAATGGGATATTGATAAAGAAGCAAATCATGCCCCAGGCTACAACATGGATGAGCCTTCAGGACGTTATGCTAAGTGGAATAAACCAGTAACGAAGAGGTAAATACTGTGTGATTCTTCTTAGATGAGGTGTGGAAAGCAGTCAGATTCCTAGAGACAGGAAGTGGAGTGGTGGTCGCCAGAGGCTGGGCAGAAGAGAAAGGGGATTGTTGTTTAATGCATATAGAGTTTCAGTCACAAGATAAAAAAAGTTCTGGAGATCTGCTTCACCCGTGTAAGTATACGTAACACCATCAACTGTACATTTAAATGGCTGAAGATGATAAATTTTATATTAAATGTTTTTTTACCACAATTTAAACGAAAAAATTCACATGAACTACTAAGGCAATGAAGACCAGCCAAGGCCTGGGGTCAAGACAAAGAGATACTACTGACAATGACTTCAATTGCATGGCCAAGGGCTCCAGCAGTTAAAAAATTAAATGATACCAATATGGGAACTCCAGAGTGACCGCCCCCACCAAAGGCACTGGGTATATTGCATGACCCACTCATTTCCTGCCAGAGACATAGAGTCCTTCTCATAGACACAGCCATGAGCTGGAGGGGGAGAAGGAGAATGAGAGAAAAGTGAAATATTAAAGATTTTACCTAAAAAAAAATCCTTCAGTTATCTCAAAGCAATCATTTAAATTCTACTAGGGAGTTGTATTTTAAAGATGCTCAGTATTTAAACCAAAGGGAAACAATTGAGACGGAAAGAAACTCACTCTTAACTGGCAATTCTAAATTGCTCCGCCACCTGCTGAAATGTTAGCTTGTAAGCAAGACCACGGTCATGTCCAAGAACAAAACTGTGTTTTCTGTGGATGCCGTAGTTGCAGTGCATGTTACAATGAGCATCCCTTTTCTCAGCTTTGACTAAGACCTCTAGATCATAACCATCAATCGTGCCCACATTGCAAAACTGGCTGTGATTCCACCAAAGCAGACTTTGCCTTTGTGACCATTAGAAGACCTTCCTCTGCTCTTTAAAAATGTCTGGGGGAGAGTATTAGACAGGATTTATTCACAGGAGAGGTATTGGTGGGCTATTGCCCCACAGCTGTGCCTCCAGGAATTTGCCAATGGCCAGAGCTGCATGGGAGGGATTCATACTATACCAGTGTCAGCTGGTGAAGGGCTCCTCCAATCCACCTGAAGTCCTGGGGTGTGGTCTTCGTCCGTGTGAGCTGCTGTAACAGGATGCTGTAGACTGACTGGGTGGCTCATACAACACACTGGAGGCTGAGAAATCCAAGATCAAGTGCCAGCAGATTTGATGTCTGGGAAAGGTTCTCTTCCCAGTTCATAAACAGTACCTTTTTGCTGAATCCTCACGTGGGGGGTGGGGAGTGAAGAGAGAGAACACTAGGACTCTTCATCTGCTGATAAGGGCACCATTCCCATCATGGGGGCCACACCCTCACGCCCTTGTCCAAAAGCAATCATCACCCAAAGTCCCCACCTCCAAATGCCATTACATTGGGGATTGCAGCCTCAACATACGAATTTTGAGAAAACACAAACACTCAGTTCACAGCAGGTGTCTACTCCGGGGGATGTTGATTGGTCAAATTTAACCCTCTGCCATAACCTGCTGACACCTTGCATTGGAGCCCATGCCCCTCTCTCTCTGACATGCGTCTGAGTCTTGTTCATACTGAGCCCGGATGTGGCAGAAGGGCAGAGAGACAATGTGCCAGTCTAGGCTTCATCTTGGTCCTGTCCAGGAAGACTGATTGGAAAGCCTGTCTACCATCCATAAAAGGGGTAAATCTGCAGATTGCTAGGAGCTGAAGAGGAGACACAGGTGGCTGGCCACAGAGTTACCACCCTGCATTTCCAGCCTCTTCACCAGAGTGCCATCCAGGCTTTGGTTTCCTGACTGTGGGAGGGTGTGTACTCTGCATGACACCAGAAATAAGACAATGGGTACAGGGGTCACCACTTGGCAGTTACTGCAGTTGAGCATCACCACTTACTTGGTTGCAGGGGGGCGGTGTGTGTGTGCCCCTCCTGCCATACCTGCGTTCACACAGCTGGCATTTCTTGCTCTCTCTCTGCCACTAACAGAACTGGAAAGAGGGGAAAGAGCTGCATCAAGAAAGTAACAACATTTACTGAAGCAGAGATTTTACCACTTCCCCCAAAGAAATAATGATAGGTTGAAGATAGCTGGCAATGTCTACAGTGTGAGTTAGCATAGACCATCCCAATTAAAAAGGGAAATACTTAATACTTCAGTGGTTATTCCAAATATCCCCATTACATCTAATGGGCCCATATGAATATGAAGTAGTGTGCTCCTGGGAAAGCACTAAGGACTGCTTTGCACAGCACGAGAAATGGTCTTGCATGCCAAAATGTTTCTTCAAAAACCACAAGGCTACTTGATAAACAGTTCACCTGAAAAAATATTCCCACAAAGTTTCACAAATTGACTTCTTCAACACACTGCCCACAGATGAAGCAAAACAGTGGTTTAAGCCGGACATATTTTTGCATTCCTTTACATAAAATTACATCTAGAAATAGAACATCTGGAAATTAAATATTTTTATTAAAATATGCAAATGTAAGTTGAAATTTCTTTGCATTAAGTGGCAAAATGCATATATTCAGAGAGAAAGCCCATGAGAAATTATCCAAAAAGTGGCTTGATAGGGTATCCTAAATTTGTACATGGGTTGTGGACAAACCAGTTAGGACAACTTTAAAATGGCAATTTTAAAATGTAGCCCATATTTAAATATTCAACAAGCAAATATCAAGACTGTCAGTTTAAGAATTTGGACACAAAATCAGCATATCCCAGATTAGCGGTAAGAAAACATCAGGATGTCTGAGCGATCTAGGGTACTAGACTCAAGCTCCACCTCCCAAACAGTGGAGAGAATGCAACTTACTTATTCCACAGATAATAGTCAGGCACCACCCAGATAGAAGCACAATGGTATTTTAGTAAACATAATGGATTACGGGGCACTGAGCATTCTCATGGCACAAAGCACTAACTATACACTGTAAAAGACCCGAATTCTTGAGCTATCTCCCAGAGGAGTCACATGGGATGAGAACCTCACCAGCTCCACTTATTTTAAAGAACTTTGTATCTGTTCTTCTTCGGCAACCCAAGCCCAAAATCGCACTTCAGATCGCTGTACCACTTTCCATGGTTTTGCCTCTTAACTATTACACTCTGTTTCGATTTTCATGTGCCTGTTTGTTCTCTGTGAACTCATGTAGTCCCCCAGCCTCTAGCCCACTGTGTCCCATCCCAGCCTGCGAAACCACTGCTGCAGCCCCTGCTTCTCCGCCCTGCCAGGGCTTATGGCCCCGGTGTTACCTGATCCAGCACAACCTGGAACCCATCAAGTCCCTAGTCCTTCACTGTCCCTTTCCTGCAAGTTCCCAGTCCTGGAGCCAGCATGCTTAAAGGTGGAGAATTTTTGGGAGTGAAACGAACCAGGATTATACATGCCCTTGTATTGAGCGAAGTTCTTGCCATCGCTCCTCTCTATCATTCACAGATTGCAAGAGATGTCGCAGGGATGAACTGTGAGGAGGTCGTGTGCCCATTCTGCAGTCTTGGACACACTGCAGCTGCTCCGTGAATGTCAGCGCCTCTACTCCCTTTCCTAGCTTCCGGGATGCTACACACAGAGGGACCGAGCACCCGTGCTGTGGCTGATGTTGCTGCTTCAAGTGCACGGCTTTCGGTCGGAGCCCTGAACTTGGTGCTGTTCACCAAAAGATGTGCACTGGGTTAGTAACCTCTGATCACCTTCGGATGTCGCATCAGAGCTCCTCTTCCTCCAGTCTCTTACCTTTTGTCAGCATTGTGTCCCTTCAGTGAGTGAGGTGGCTTCTGATTCCGTGAAGATTATCAGGACAACCTTCAGAGCACTGTGGTTTCTCCCTGCTCCCACCCAAAGCCTCCAATTAGCCACATAATCTTCTGGTGCTGGCGTCTTCTGAAGCTGTAGGCAAGTGTCAAATGTTAAAGAATCTGTTAAAGAATTTAGACACATATTTTCTTTTCCAATGATTGTCACAGCTCCTTTTTTTTTTTAAAATCAAAACAATTGAACCTATATGGCATTAGGAAACGGAATCACGTCTGAAGTTTAGATGATGTTCTGATAGTTTACCGTATTTACATAATCCATGGTAGGTATGAATACAGATCAGCAGTGAGTCCTATATTTATATTCATAAGGTTTATTTCTGAGTATTGAAAACACAGAACATTGTATACATTTTGGGCCTTTAAAATGCCATTTTCAAAGGCATTAAGTACATTTAAACGGCAGGTACGATTTTGAGGATAGTCAAAAACTAGATTTTTGTGCTTTTAAGCTTGAGTTTATGCATGGTTGCATGCCACCTGGAAATGTTCTGCAGAACTGGTGCTGCACGGATAGCCTGGGGCCTGCGTATGGCCTTTTGACACGTTGCCTTCTGTTATTCTCCTTAATTCTTGATGCTAAAAGGCCAACAGCTCTTTAAATGCCCTCGTGAGGAGTTAGTGACTGTAATGAAAATCGCAGCCCTTACTCTCTGCTGCACAGGCTAATGTAAGTATGTGTGGCCGAATGTAGCAGGGCTGGGAGGAAAAATAATGCTGTGCCCTCAGGAATTTGACCATCTTTGAACTTTACTCACGTTTTAGAGGTCTCTGGATTTTTTGCCATTGAGAGGGAAAGGTAAGGGCTCTAAATGGTGGCTTCAGATGGAAAAAGCAGAAAAGTGGGCGCTGTTTGGGTCGGCATTGAGAACTGGTGCCTGTTTCCTTCTTTGATTGTGGAGAAGCTCTGCATTGCATGAGTTTACAAGCAGAAGCTACGTGGAGTGTAACCAGCTACCCAGCACATTCTGCGTACATCTCCTGTGATAGTTTCAAGCTTGACCAGTCAGTTATGCCTCTCTTTTCCCTCTATTACCTAACCACGAAAAGACCAAGACGATTATAACTAAATAAGTACCTTCCCAATGGCAATTTAAGAAACCAAAGCAACCACTGGTTTATGATTCCAAGCCGTCATAAATCATGAGACTATTTTCCTTCTAGAAATCTGCACAAACCTTAATGACCTCACTATATATGGTATTCTGGAAGAATAAGATGTTGTATTCTATATCCTCTCTCTGATAGCTGTCATGTAAGCCAAAAGAACAAGAACATTTAAAAAGAAAAGTAAGAAGCACTATAAAGAATTACCATCCAAATCCAGGGATATCTGGGCGAAATGGAAGAAGTACAAAGAGCAAAAACATCATCTTCCAGACCCTGAATGTACTGCCAGTTTCTCTGAGAATGGCAGTGCCCTCAGAGCCTAAAGAAAAATACTCTAATTGAAAAAGTGAGGTCGAGGGGGTGTTAAAATGCCACGTGAGAAATGGAGAACATGGTTCTAGAAAACTCATGAGGGAGAGAGGTGGGGGGATAGAGAGAGAAAGAGATTAATTTTATGGCGTAAACTCGTCTTTGTCATAATGATAACAACAGACTTTTCTTTCCAACTTAGCACTGTCTTTAAAAACTCTCCATTGGCCACATGGAGAACCGTGGGCAGGAGGCAGTTAAATGTTCTGCTCGTGGAGAGCTGGGTGGGAGCAGAGCTGATCCGGAAACACGATGGGAAACCAGCTCTCCTGACCCCTGTCCGAACTTCTTTGCATTCCGTGTATTATTGACAAAGACTCTGCAGTTGTGGTAATTACATCAGGCAAAGATATATTTGTTAAGGTCTTTCCCCAAAATGCAATGTATTGATGCTAAATTGGTGCATTCAAATGATTTTTTCTGAAAACACAGTCAAGATGCCAAATAAAGAATTTAAATTGCCACATAAATGATATAGGATGCTACATAAACAAACAAACAAAAAACCAAGATGATAAAACAAGCATAAAGAACCAAGCCTCAAAAGTAGTGCCAGTGAATAAATTTTACCATTTCAATTTAGCAAATGTTTAGAGAGTACATAATATAGCCAAAGCTTTAAAATATAGGCTATAGAGTAAGTCTGAACAACAAATGAGATATAATCCCTGACTTCAAATTACTGTTATCCATGCAAATAGATTTCTATCATTTTTTTAAAACCTTGGGAAGAAAAATTAATTTTCTGTCCAAGGGGTGGTTTAGTATAGGGTTCAGATTTTTCTCCTTTCCCAGTTGTCTAATGCACATGGCACTAAAGGTACAATAGGAAAATATTGAGTTGAATCATAGCAATGTGTGATCTTAATCACATCCTCTAACCTTGTTCATTTTCAGATCATTCATTGGTAAAGACTGATAATGCCTGCCTTGAAAGCTTATGAAAATAAAATATTATATCATATCCCTGTGTAAACCATAATATGCTATAAAAGTGTATTAGCTCATATAAGTTAGGTGGCATTTGCACCTGAATCATAGAGGCCTGTATTTGTAGAGATCACCCCGTGCTAGTGCCTGGGGCAAATGCAAAGGGCTCATCCGTACTGCACATCTACATAGAGCCAGGTGCTGTACCAGTGATCATAAATACATAATCCCAATCGTGCCTTATCACAGACTTGCATGGTGGGCGGAGTGTAATAAACTCGAGGGTTACAGTGGCTAGGTGATGTCTCCGAGCTGACAGCACTAGAAGGTAGCAGAATCATGTCAATCATTTCTAGCTTAAAGGACTTTGTGCTTTTCATAACACCATGTGGTCTCATCTATTTGTATTGACTAAGTCTCTTGAAGTTTATAATTTTTAAAAGACTTTAAAACTGTGGTAAAATATACATGACGTAAAAGTTATGAAAGTTAACATCTTAACCATTTTTAAGTGTATGGTTATGTGAAGAGCATTCACATTGTTGGCAACTGTCACCAAATCCCAAGTACCAGAAACTTTTCATCATGCCACACAGAAACTGTACATATTGAACCCCCCATTTCCCCCTCCCCCAGCCCATGGAAACCCCTGTTGTCTTTTGTGTTTCTATTAATTTGCCTACTCTAGTTACAACATAAGTGAAATCATACAATATTTCTCCTTTTGTGATTGTTTTATTTCTCCTAGCATAGTGTCCTGAAGGAACCTCTATGTGGTAGCACACGGCAGAATTCCTTTCTCTTGAAGGCTGCATAATATTCCCTTTTATATTTATACCACATTTTCTCATTAATTCATCAGTCCCCGATACTTGCGTTTCTACCCTCTTTTGGCAATTGTGAGTAATGCTGCTGCGAACATGGATTTATAACTATCTCTTTGAGTCCCTGCTTTCAATTCTTTGAAGTGTGTTCTCAGAAGTGGAATGGCTGGATAATATGGTGATTCTGTCTTTAATACTTTGAGGAACCACCAAAGCATTATGCACTGTTTTCTATTGTAGCTATACTTTACCTTCTCACCAATGGTACCAATTTCACTACATCTTCCCTAATAGTTGTTATGATCTGTTTTGTTTTGTTTTTTTTTAAGTAACCTTCCTAACAGATGTGAGGTGGTATCTTGCCGTGGTTTTGATTTGCATTTGCCTGGTGATTAGTAAAACTCAACATTTTTTCCTGGTGCTTATTAAACATTTGTATATCTTTGGATAAATGTCTTTGCAAGTTCTTTGCCCATTCTTTAATTGGGTTATTTTTGGTTGTTGAGTTGTTGGAGTTCTTTTTATATTCTACCCTTTATCAGGTAGATGATTTGCAAATATTTTCTCCCATTCTGTGGGTTGCCTTTTCACTCTGTTGTGTCTCTTGATGTGCAGAAATGTTAAATTTTCACGTAATCCAATTTGTCTTTGCTGTCTGTGCTCTTGGAGTTATAGCCAAGAAATGCCGCCAAATGCAGGGTGTGAAGCTTCACCTGTACGTCTTCACTGTAGAGCTTTATAGGCTTAACTCTTATGTTAGCTCCTTGATGTATTTTGAGTTAATTTTTGTATATGGTATAAAGTAAGGGTCCAGCTTCATTCTTTTGCATGTGAATACCCGGTTTTCCCAGCACCACTCATTGGAGACTGTATTTCCTTTTGTCTGTTGAAAGGTTTTGGCACCCCTGCTGAATATGGCTTGACTGTATATGTGAGGGTTTACTTCTGGGCTCTATTCTACCCCGCCGGCCTTACATCTGCGCTTGTGCCAGCACCACACCGCTTTGATTATTGTAGCTCTGAAATAAGGGTTGAAATCAGGAAAGGTGAGACTTCCAACTTTGTTTTTGCTTTCCAAGATTGTTTTGGTTATTTGGGATCTTTTCAGTTTTCATATACATGGTAGGATGAATTTTTATATTTCTTCAAAAACTCATTGGGATTTTGATAATAACTCAGTTAAATCTATAGATCACTTTGCATACTATTATCATCTTAGCAACATTAAATATGACAACCCATAAGCACAGAATATGTTTCCACATACTTGTGTCTTCAGTTTCTTCCAGCAAACTTTGTAGTTTCTTTGTACAAGTCTTTTACCACCTTGGTTAAGTTTATTCTTAAGCATTTTATTTTTTATGCTAATGTCAGTGGAATTGGTTTTTATTTTTGTTATAGAATCATTTCTTTTTACTGTAGAGAAATGCTACTGATGTGGGTGTTCATTTTGTATCCTACAGCTTTGCTTAATTTGTTTAATAGTTCTTCACAGTTTTTGTTATTGTGTTGAAGTCTTTAGCATTTTCTATGTATAAGATTATGTCATCTGTGAACAGAAATAATTGTATTTCTTTCTTTCAATTGGGATCACTTTTTATTTCTTTTTTCTTGAATTAATTGCTCTGACTAAGACTTAGGACTTTTTGTATTGTTCCTTGTTCCTGATCTTTTACCTTGGAGTGTGGTGTTAGCTGTGGGTTTCTCACAGATGGTTTTTATTATATTGAGGTAGTTCCCTTCTAATCCTACTTTGTAAATTGTTTTTATTCTGAAAGGCTGTTGAATTTTGTCAAATCCTTTGTATCGGTTAAGGTGATCAAGTGTTTTTTTTTTCTTCCTTCTTTCTGTTAATGTGGTGTATTAACTTGATTGATTTTCATATGATGAACCATTGTTGCATTCCAGAAATAAATCCCACTTTGTCTTTTGGTGTATAGACATGTTAATGTGCTCTGGAATTCTGTCTGACAAGATTTTTTTGAGAATTATTACTTTCATATTTATCAGGGATATTGGTTCACAGTTTAATTTTCTTGTAGTGTCTTTAACTTTGATATCAGAGGGTTGCAGGCCTAATAGAATGATTTTGGAAGCATTTGCTCCTTTTTAATTTTTTTGGAAGGGTTTGAGGAGGATTAGTGATAATTCTTCTTTAAATGTTTGGTAAAATTCAACCGTAAAATCATCTGGTCCTGGCCTTTTCTATGTTGGGAAGTTTTTAATTACAGGCTGAATTTCCTTATTATTCATAGGTCCATTAGTATTTTCTACTTCTCCATAATCCAGCCTTGGTTGGTTTGTCCATTTCATCTAGGTTGTATAATATGTTGACATACACTTGTTCATAGTACTTTCTTGTAATCCTTTTTATTTTTATGAAAATATTAGTAAGCTTCTCCTTTATTTCTGATTTTAGTTGAGTCCTCTCTTTTTTAAAAAATCAATCTTGGTAACTATTTTCCAATTTTGTTGATCTTTTCAAAGAACCAGCTAGTAGTTTCAGGGGTTCACTAATAATTATATTAACTTTACTATGTTTTGCTTTTATTTAAATCTATTAGCTTAAAATGTATCAACAGGACAAAATAAAAATATAGATTGATGGAACAGACATAATCACACCTCTAGCAAGTGGCACACCCAAGAACTAATAAAAGTGTTTATTTTCTACTTAAAAATGATTCCACCACCCAATATGCAGTATATGCAGTTTTCTAAACCCATTTTTAGAATCTGCACCATCACATTGCATATTAAGTGTTGGCATGGTAAGATCTAGGCTGTTGAAAAAGTAAAATCAAGTTGCATTGGATATGATTATGTTTAAGAGGTAGCTGGGGCAATGGAAATCATCAAACTTCCTTGATGTGTAGGCCCCTGGGAAGACGAGGGACCCACAAGTTAGAAAGGGGTTCCGGGGAAAGGAGGTCCCTAAGGGAAGACTAAATGTATGCAAATGTACCATGGGTAGCGGGTGCAGATGCGACTAAGCTCACGTCTTCCGTTTCCTGGCTCAGCCTAGCAACACTTTTCTCAGCAATAATTGACTTACTCCTGCGTGAAACCCATTTGTATTCCAGGGCAGTTTCTCTTTAGGATTCTATAGACAGCATTTTCCAGGCTAAAATGAGCAGTTATAGATTAAGTATTATATAGCCAAATCTGCACAACAGCTTTTAAAAATCAGGCAAGCCTCCGTCTGGGTGGGCATGTGCCCAATCTGTCATTTACTTTGGTATTTGTCAAAGGATTTCCAGACGCTTAGCAGGGTTGGCAATGGTTTAATTAACGCCGAAGCTTGTAAATCAAAGCGAAGACTCGCATGTATCCTGTGAGACTGACGCTCCTCGCTGCTCGGAATAATCACCTCTGGTGGGACCTGAAAATTGAAAACCGAGAGTGTAAATTTGGCTAATTTGACAATAGTTGTTACATCTGGTAATCACCTTCTTTTAGAAAAAAAACACAAAATATTTTATTATTACAATCAGGTGAGAGAAATTTTATAGAATTGGGAATATTGATACTTTTTATTTCAAGTACTCCGTACCCGGATCCTAATCATACTACCAGCAGCTGTATTGAAAAGTAGAACTTTTTTCCTGCTTTTTTTAGTCACTCATAAAATTATACAATCATTTAATTAGGCGGGAGATTAGTGTATCTCTGGTTTGCTTTGAGGAGACCTACTCCTTTCAATATTGTCTCATTTAAAAGGCTCTTCAATAACAACAACCAAAAATAATTGTAGCTTCTTTTTTTCCTAAACAGTATGAAGTCGCTCTAAGATCAATGTTGTACCTCTCTTATTAGGCAAATAGTCTTCTTTCTTAATATTTGAGCACATTTCTCTTTACTTTTTTGAGATTTACGTAAATAGTCTATCCGAGCATGTAGGCCCCATGTCACTGTGCCTCTTTTTACCAACAGGGGGCTCCAGTGCCCGTGATATGCGGGTGCTCAGTCCACCCCAGAGCAAGTTAAACGCAAGTGAAACGCGTGTGAGGGAGATGGGCCTGCTCATGAATCACCTTCCTCTTCGGGCCTGCTCTTTCTTCTTCTTCAGCGGTGCAGTTGTTGGTACCGCCCTTCTCCCATGCACCAAACCCAAGTTCGGCATCACTCTTCCCCTCTGGGGCTCATATCCGATTTATCTAACACGGACTTCTCTTCGGTATTCATGTCCACGTTTCCATTGTCCTTGGCGGCCCATGCTTGGTCTGTTACAGGACTGAACAGGTGTCCTGCTTAAGGGGCCCTTAGCAGACTCCTGTCTCCAATCAATTCTTCACACCCTTGGCGAGGGCTCCCCCCGGCCCTCAGCTGTTAGCCTTGATTGATTCGTCTCATTTCTGTTCTCTGGGTGGGCACAGTGTATTTTACATGTTCAAGTCAACTGCCAACGATGAAAAAGCAAGAGTTTTGCGTGGAATTCTGGATTTTAATTTATCAAAACATAGAAAACCTGGTCAGTCAAAGTAGAACCAGGTTGCAGACAAGGAGATAGTAATAAAAATGTTATCTTTACTTTTAGGAAATCTCAGCTTGTTTAAGGGCTATAATCAGGCATCCAACTTTTCCCACAACCTAAATTAAGCTTACCCAAAATTTAAGGCTTTACCGTAGATTCGACCTCTCAAGGGCAAGGGATGTCTGAATAGCTTATTTCATGGAAGAAGCAGAAAAAGTGAGACAGCATAAGCATCATGCAGGTTGGGTCAATAAAGAAACACGAGGAGTTAAGATAAGACGTTCTGTTTTCTAATTAATAATTGAAGTCATTCTCACTCCAGGTGGGGTACATGGGAAAGAAGATAATTGCAGCTGGAAGAAATACTCAGTGGCTATGTACTCACGGACTCATGAATTCAGGGACCTGAGCTCCTGCTAATGATCACCTTCCCCAAAGGTCTTTCTTAACCACCGTGTCTGAAGTCGCCTGCAGCCTGCCCCTGTCACTCCTGTGTAACCACTGTAATTATTGTGCTCGTCTTGTGTGCTTACTGTCCCCTTCACAGAGTGTAAGAAGCAAACCTATGTATCTTCTTAGAAAACTGTCTGATCCGTAATTACTCATCAAAAACTGGTGGTGGGGTGAGTTCAATGATCTGGAGAAAAAAATAAAACATGCTGTCTTCCTAAACACACACACGCACGCTGCTATGAATCCTTCTTAAGCAGAACACAAGGTGCAGGATGGTGAGCAGAGTTCAACGAAGACCACAAGAGAAATGGCAGTAGTGAAGCTTATTACTCACCAGCCATTGGGTAAGTTCCTGGCTCCAGGGGCAATGCAAGGAGAACAAGAGAGTGTGCAGAGAGAGAGGCAGGACTCTGGGTACATATCTTTATTAGGGTCAGGGGCTAAGGCTGGACTGGTCAATTCAAACCAAAAGAGCAAGGTTTTGGAAAGTTACCCAGGCCACAGGGGGTGGGTCTTACCAAAGGGGCGCATAAGGCCTACAGGTCTGGGAGACGGGGGAGTCTGTTTAGCAAAAGGGTGATGTATCAGAAACTCACATTTGCTTGTGACTCTGTGGGTTATTATTGGTTTAGGGTCTCTGCGGTTCACTTGGCCAAACAAAATGAATGCCGAGGCAGCCATGCCAGGGGGTAGCTTAGCTCGATTCTCAACACACGCCTACCCACAAAACCTGCAGTAGCGTTGTATTGCCTGGAGCATAGCACTAGAAGTTCTAGTCTTATTTTCAAGGTCTTGTACTTTCGTATGATCTGGCCCACATCCACCTGTGTAAATTTCTTTCCAAATCCTTCTGTTTACACATTCTGTGCTCCAGACACGGGAGAACACTTTTATTTCCTGAACTTATTTTTTTTAAATGCTAAGATGATGCACAACTCCTCTTTTGCTCAAGCTCTCCCTTGCTCTGTCTTGATCGTTTTTCTTCGACATCCCCTTGCGAGCTCCATCTCAAGGGGCACATTTTCTGACTTGTCCGCCATCGCTTCGGTCAGCATGAGCCTCCCTCCTCTGCTCACCTGGGGCTTACTGCTGTGCCAGGAGCGTGGCATGCATTTCGGTCTTTCTTTCTTACACTTACTGCTCTGTCCACCACCTCACTGGAAACCCACTGCACACAGAGAGGTTCTTTTATGCAGCTTCCTCTCCATCGTCTACATGTCTGTCAAGGTGCCTTCATCTGCTGGGAGCACCACCATTAACACTGGCTGCATTAAGGAGCTCCCGTCTCTCACACCAGACACACTGGGTGGCATGACTCGCTGAGATCTGATGCAGCCAGGGCCTCCAGAACATGCCAAGGCTTCAACTCTTCTTCCCCAAGACCTTTATTCTGTTGTTCAAGTGTTTGAGATAAACTGAGCCAGTTGTAGGCAATAATGTTGTGGGACTTCTGTCATTCCTTCTTCTTCTGTGTCCACTTTTGACTAAGTTGGGATGGAGGAAGGTCTGCACTCAGGCCAGAGCCCGATGTCACAGTTCATTTTCCACCTCAACTTTCCCAGACCACAGGCCCCAGTGCCCAAGGAGATCCCTCCTTCACCCACTTGTTATACACCCAGGATGCACAGCAGGATCTCCAGGGGGTGGCATCAGGACAGCTGTACTGCAGCTGTACTGTTTTCTGAGCTCCACTGCAATTGCAGTCCTCTGTCTGAGTGTCCAGATCGCCCCCCTGCCCCATGAGCATATGCTCCATCCTTCCTCCACCAGAAACAAAGCCATCCATCTACCTCCTGACAGTGGCTCCCAGTCGCTGGCACCAGGCTGCAGGGGGCGGGGGAGCATGGAGCTCCTGAAGGCGCTGATTCGCCATCCTCAGGTGCTGGGGAGGGGTGGCAAAGGAGGTCAGAGCAGCGACAACGTGGGGCAAGTGGGGCGATGAGGGGCCTGCGGCTCTGGAATTTCACCTCTGGAACATTGTGAGCAGGATCTGTACGTGTGTGCGTGTGTGTGCATTGGAATAAAAAAAACAGAGAAGTTAAATTGTACCTGTTATCTCCAGCTGATTCTGAGACTATAAGTGGACCAATGATCATACATAGAATAGGTCTAGTGTGCATCTATCTACCCCACAGGCATGTATTGAATATCCGCCCTCCTGCAGCTCGGAGGCTTAAAGCTAAGGAAGCCATCTACTAAGTGAATATAACTTGTGCTACAGGGAAATAAAGGGCTGCCACGAGAACACTCACAGGAGGACCTGCTGGGTCTGCTCTGGGAGAGGACACGTCCCCCGCAAGGGTGGTGTTCAAGGTGAAACTTGAGGGGTAACTGAGCTCCATGACAGGGAGGGTGAGGGGTGAGCATTATGGTGTGTGTGAAGTCCCCCAGACAAGAGACAGTGGGAGCAATCCTTATGGCTGGAGCAGAAAACAAGAGTGGTAAGACCAAGCCAGTGAGTAGGACCAGAACTGGGCAGCAGGTCTACAGTGACTGGTCCAATCCTGGGGGAGAACGACAAGAACAGATCTGCATTGTTAGAGCTCGGTCCCTGTAGCAAGGCAACAGGACAAAACTGGAAATTATGGTTTGGGTGTTGGATAACAACGTAGTGGCGGCGCCCATGTGAGCTGCCATGCCATTCAAGTCTATTTACTCAATCATGCTGCGACAGTTAGTATGTGGCCTTGCATGTATATCAGACAAACAGTACACTTATTTGACTGTAATACTAGATTCTGCAAATGTATGCTCAGGCTGTATACATAATGTAGTATGGTGTTAATAGAACAAGATATGGGTATTTCCCCAATTTTTACCATTTCCTCTTAAGAGTATGCTCCAGCTCCCCTTATCTCATTTGTTTGCTCCATTCATACAGATGAAAAAAAAAAATCCCTACGAACTGCTTTGAGCCCATATACATTACTAATTATGTGTAAACGTCAGAATCCTGTCCCGGGGTTCTTCTGCTCAGTTGAAGGTTCAGATAACAACTCCGGAAGCATTACTAATAGTGGAAAACCTTCCTTTCCTGCCCACAAGAAAGGGCATGGTGGCCGCCAAGTGAATTTTATGAAATAGCTATTAGGAAAAAGATGAAAGGCTTTTCTGCTTGGTAAATTTTCCATTTCTTCTCAATAGCTTACTATCAATAGCTTTCCTCTTTCTACAGCCGAAGTTAATTTTTTTTTCTGAGTTTTCCAATTTGGCAGAACAGACTTTAAGCCCCAAATAATTTAGTAGCAAAATCACTAATCCTCCCTTTAAAGAAAGAGAATATGGAAGGTCAATTTATAGGCAGGAACATTTTAAACGTTATGCAGCAAATATCAGGGATTGGGCTCTGTGGTTTTTTTACGGGAGTCACTGGTGGTTTATTTCTTCTTATAAATTGAAATGCAACCTCATCTCTGATTTTTGTCAATAGACTTGTAAAGGATGTAAGTTGCATGGTAAATAGAAATTCCGGGAGAGGAAAGAGAACCCAGAGACTAGAAGTCAATGTTCACTCGTCCAGTGCCATTTGATACTTGAATCTCGTTGAGAGGAGTCCAGTGAACTGTTGTTTATCCTGTGTTCAGACATCTCAAGTGTCAGAGGTCCCAGGAGTTTCCGAAAAGGGGTCGCGGAGATGACCGCTGTCTTCGCCGTTCCCCTTGGGGTCGAGCTGAGTGATCGCACGTCCTTCCTACTGAAGTCTCCAAACACATGTTCCCCGTTCTCTCCCTGGTCCGCATTTGACACGGTTCCTGCTCCTTGTTTCATCCCGACTGTGCCCTTCTAAGTGAGAACTTCATCTTCTCCCTTGCGCTTCCTTGATTTTGCCAGGCTTGACTTTTAATGCTTACTGTACAGGCAATTAACGGGATTTAAAAGGTCGATGAAAAACAGATCTGAGAGTGTTCTTAAATACCAGCACCCCATGAAGCCACGCTGGGCATGCGCAGGGTGGTCCCTGCAGACCCTCTGACCCCAGTCAACGATTAGGTGGTTTACTGGAGTCCAAACGGCATTAATCAAATGGACAGGGGAAAAAAGTTCTGAATTTGTACTGTTTATAAAAATTTGTTTTAGTATGAGAAAGTTTGTTTTTGAAAATTTGAAAGCAGGAGAGCCCAATACATTGTCCCACTAGGCCAGAGATGGTAGTGATGGTGGAGGGGACGCGTCTTAGAGTGGCTTCCCCAGGGCCCACGCCCTCCCCGCCCTCGTCACACCAGTAGTCCTGAGCGAGTGAAAGGGACTGGAAAAAGCCCTGGGCATATGGTATCTCCAAGAAGGCAAAGCTTTCAAGGAGCCTGAGAAATGGCTGGACAACATGGTTACAAGAAAACAGCGTATACAGAAGGCGATTTCCTATCCTGTGACCCTCAAGAGACACTTGTGTCCCTTGAGGCTTAAAACTGCTAGTATCAGTTAAATTCATCTTTAATAACCATAGTAATTACCTTTAGCCTTGGGTTGTTTGAAATCACAACGAATATTTTCCAAATTGACAAGTGGGATGCATGCTGTAGACATTCTTCCTCCTTTTGGCCTCATATAAAGATTTAATGAGGCGCCCTGGCTTACAAATGGCATGAAACACATTCCTCGTAGTAGTGTCCTGTTCTCTCTGATCAAATGCCCTCCTGGGAATGCTGCTATCACATTTATTTCCTTTGGGGAAATACGGTGTCTTTACATTGATAAGAGTTCATTTCAACTTTATACTCCCTGCTTCAACTTTACAACTTCACTGTTTTTTGCTACTTTGGGGGGCATCTTCCCAAAGTCCCTTTAAGCTAGTCTAATCCATTATAAATTGGGTACATTCAGTTCACTTATTAAATACAGTAAGTTTAACAGAAACAGTGTCTAACCTAAAAAAAAATTATTGAACATTTTGTGTTCAATATATCTTTACTGCTCATGAAGGTACTAAGAAATAAGATTTTAAGAATCATTATCAGATGACAGATATTTATCAAATATATGATCACTGTTAAGGAGAAACAGGGGATCGATTTTTTTTCTCATTTGAAAACAGTGATTTCAGCCTCATTTGTAAACAAAATGATTTATTTATCATCACTGAGCAGGGAGAATTACTCTTTTGAAATAATAACACTGCTTTATTTTCTAAAAAATAGACGACAGTAGCACACTAAGAATTTCCACCACCTTCCTAATTCTCCAAATCGGCCATCTCCCTGAAAGTTTTGAAATCAGCATGCTTGAATTGACTTTCCTGGAGCTGTTTTTCTGTCTTTTCTGCATTTTCCTGAGGTTGCTGTACATGCACCCAGACACCCCAAATTGTCTTGAGTAGACTGAAGTAAAATAAATGAGATGGCTAAAATTCCCTTTTATCTCATAAATGTTACACCTTGTCGATTAAAACAAATACTCCCTCTCTATGCCAAGAATACATTTTCTGTTACATTCGCAATCTGCTGCAACTGCCATTGGATACAAGGAAAACCTCTAACAGATGGGATCAGCACACAGCAATTGCAAATAGAACTCTCCGAATAACAAATGGGAGACATCTTCTGTAAGTTACCTTGGCAGGAAAACAGGGTTTTGAGGGCTTTCTGAGATGTTGTACTACCAATTCCGAGAATAAAATTGGAGCTTAAACACACACACACTCAAACCCCAGAAAATACATGTTAGGATTTTACACAGAACGCCGCCCTTGATCTCACAAGTCACACAGAGTCAAGGTTGCCAAAACCCTTCTTCTGTTCTTCCTAGAAATATTTGACAGGAGCGAAGTGCAGTAGTAAAAATGCTGGCAATACAGGCCTGGAAGTGTTCATCCACAGCCGGGAGGAAAATGCAGTCACCCTGGGGTGAAGGGTCACCATGTCCTTCCCTGACCTTTGACCTCACTTTTAACGAGGTACAGACAGGAATGTCATTCAAGTGGGTCAACATGGAGACTTTTCTCGACGAACACACACTGTGGCGAAACATGGTGCCCAGAGAGAAGCTGAGGTCGGAGCCAGTGGAGAGAGGAAGTTGGTTTGATGCTATAAAAAAATCCCTAAAGTGAAGTCTCTGACCGCTTCCAGGGCAAAACAAGTAAAACTGCCCCTCTCTGCTTTCCGTCCCTCACTGAGGCCTGCTTCGTGTGTTACTCCATTGAAATTTCTCATTCAAGCCCTGCTCCCCAGCACGTGCGTAAAAATGGTAATGGCAAGAGGAGAGCATGCCATCGCCCAGGAACAAGGGGCCAGGTGTGTGCTGGGATGGGCGGGAGGGGAAGACACAGGTGGAGGTGCTCTGTGGCTTTGGCTTTTCCCCGTTTACCTCTCTTCTGTGTGAAGGCCTGGAACGTTTGGGAACAAAGCAAGCCACTTATCCCTGTGTGGACGGGTACCAACCTAAATTCTTTCCTGCCCTTTCTGTTAGAGAGATACAGATCTGGGAGAAGGGACTTGGCAGGGGAAAGCAGGCTTAGCAGAAAGCAGCATGCGTGGGCAGTTAAGGTTCTCTGAGCTTCTGGAATATTCCTTTTTCCATTCACCTGGCCTCCTCCAGGGCCCTGAAACAATGGAGCAGCTCAAAATGCACCATCAAGTTTACTTTATTCTTAGGACCTTTTGGGTTATTTGTTTCTGAAATAAGACACAATAATATAAGACATATATGTATTTCAAGCTACACATCTTTCTTTATATTCATTAATACCTGAAACTCATTCAGTACATTACTATGAAGAATAGAATATAATTTGGTATGAAATTTTTTTCAAATATTATCATGGTTGTGAAGGATTTAAAAATTAGGTTTTATACTGATTGCTCTTCAACTGTTCCATCAACAAAAAGGTAAGCTGCAGAGTATACTGAGTTTTCTTAACCTCAAGTTTATGAGGAACACCAGACTTTTTTTCACACAATCTTTGAATAGATCATTATAATCGTGATATGTTTGTCTTCAAAATCATCATCAACATCACTGGAGTTGACACCCAAAAATAACTTTGACCATGCCTTCCACACACACTTGTCTATGCTGAGGCACACGGATGAACTGAACAGGGCCGGATTCCCATCATCCCCTTTGGGTTTTCAGTGTCCTTTCTCTCACGGGTCTCCCTCATCCTTTCCAGGTTCCCATGCTCCTCAGTGCTGACTCCTGGCTCCACAAGTGACTTCTCTGTGCCTCTTACCACCTCTCTGTGTCCCTCAACAGATAAAGCTCAACCACTCTGTACTTCTTATATTGTAATAATGCTCAAACTTCTTCAGTTGCCACCTACATACAGCCCAAGCAAACGGTTCCAGGAACCTCCTTTTTTTTGTTCATATGGTATATTGCTGCCAGAGCACTTGGAAGTGACCTGTCAATCTGATAAATACATATCCTCCCCCCCTCCCCATGTAGGGCATATGTACACATGCATATACACCTTCTAAGCACACTTAATTCTAGTTCTAGAAAAATTTTAATTGGTGATAATACAGACACATTATGAAGATTACGTGTACATAAGGACACAACTCGAGTCACAATTTTGTGATCTAGCAGCATCCCTGGTAGCCAAGGGACAGACACCTCCGCTTACCTACCCAGCTTGCCCTTTCCCTTCTCTTTCCTCCTCTTTTTTTTCTGAGTTCACTGTTCAGGACCCAGCTGTCTCTGTTCCTAGTTGCAATCTGCTCAATACTGCTTTACCTGAAAATTTCTTATGTATAAATGGATTAAAACAATGTGTTATTTATTCCCCAATATAAAATCCTGTTATTTAACATGGGCTTTCTCAGAATTAAAAAAAAAGGCAGCTTTAAACATAAAGGGGTGTTGTTAATGGTGGGGACCTTAGGTGTCACCCCCTCTCCATCAAGGCCATGGGTCTGCCCCTCCTCTGTCCCCTCAGACAGTTACCCCCCGCCCCAAGCTTTGCCTGCAGTCCCTTCACTGGACTGACTGTTCTTAGCCCTCTTCTTCACTAACCGAACTTGTCTCTCCTTCTCTCATAATAATATCACCATAAGATTTATTAAAGATAAAACCTACCTATGGCTATGTAATGGCACACAATTATTTTGGTTGTATGATTTAATAAACATTGTATAACAGCTCTTTAAACTCGCATATACACATATATAGATATAATGAAATATAATAGCTTATATATATTTCTTTCACCAGATAATACACAGCTATTAAATCTAAGCCATATTTGGGAGCCGGTGGATAATTTCAAACCTTTAAATCACACTGCATGGAGAGCAACCGGCCTTTTCTCTGTGTGTGTGTCCCCCACAGAAGACACTGGCCGACCTACGGGATCGGCTCCGGGTCCTTCCTCTCCGAGCTCACAGCTCCTCTGGGCCCGTGGCCCCTTGGCTCTCCTCACACTGTTTCTCTGGTTTTTCGTTTTCTCCTCTCGGAAGGCCTGTCCTTCAGGTTCATCTGGGGACTTCGTTGCTAGGCCTTGAAGACCTTGGTTTCAGACCCCCTGTCACGACAATGCGACAGCGATTGGCCCTTCCTTTTCAAACTTTTAGGAGCACACCTACCAAGCAAACGAACTTCCTCTTGCTCATAACACAATCTCAGGACATTATTATCTCTCTAGTTCTTTCCTCATGTTTAGCACCATGTTTATTACCTTAGACCGCTACAGCTGAGGACACACAACTGAACAGGTCGTGGCAGAGAAGGAGGAGCAGGAGGAGTAGGGGTAGGAAATTCTCATCTATCACTCAGAATGTACATCTAGTTCACTACACCATAAAGTGTAAAAGCAAGAAAAATTAAAGAAGGCAGTGGAACAAGGAAGAAGGAAAAGAAACAGATTTAGTTGACTTAGCTTCTTGGCCTGTGGTCGCGCATTTCTGTACACACGAATAATTGCACTCTTTTTCCTCTTGGTAGCAGTGCATACTTCAATAAAATGTATCAGTCAAGGCAGTTGAGGAAAGAAAATTAAGACTGTTAGACACGGTATTAATATTTATTGGTGATACCTAACTCAAAAGTGTATTTTAAAATAAAGTTTTAAAACCAGTTTTCACATTTGTTTTGGAATAAGGCCGCTGGCTTGCAAGACAGTTCAACACAATTACCAGATCTCGTCAAGGATTTGTAACATCTGCCTTCATTGTTCAGAATTCGCATTTTGGTCACTGCAGAAAACAACACTTTAAAAAATGTTTATATTTACAAAGATAATAATATAAACACTCACTTTTTAAGTGTCTAAATAAAGGCCTGGGATGTTTTTAGCAAGAATAGAAAGATGGAAACTATAGTAGATAACAATAATATGCTCATTTCACATATTTTGTGGACCACCTGTTTAAATGTTTTCCAAGCTTTTAAAAGCATCTGTTACTTCTTTATCCAGGATAAACAAATTATATAAAAAATAATTACGCATAAGTAATCATTTAAAGCCAGTGTAGATGGGCTTTCAGGAAGGAAATTAGGAAGATTCAAAAGATAACTGCAATTTAAGAGCCAGTCCGTGTGTTGGAGTTTGGAAGAAGTGGGTGCAACTACAGAATCTTGGGAATCTATATGCTTCATTTTTTCAGCTATTAAAATAGAATTCTATTGTTTGCCTCTCATGAGTCTTGTAAGAAATTTCTGAGCCCGTGGAAGGTAAGGGCGAGACACAGCCTTCCCTCAGTTAATAACGGCCACCATCATCAGAGAAGGAAAACTACGTGAGTGTAGTTCTATTTGCCTGCATCCACCTGTATTTCTTCTTTTTGTGCATCTCATCTCGTGGGATCTCAATGGGCTACAGTTTCCCTCACTGGGATGTTCAAATAAGCACTAGAATCAGATGTCTGCGAGATACGGGGTCAGTGCTGGCTGGTAGTTCTGGCCTGTTAATTATAGTCGGCCTGGAACAAGTCATAAACACATTGTTCAGTCCTCATATATATAGTTCGATGGTGGCAAGTGGTCACAAAAGTGCCTTGTAGCCTTAACATCCCATGAATCTTTGAGGGTGAATCCTAGACACTGTTGTTTTATTTCTGTATAACTATCATCTGCTTCCTCCCTTTCAGGATAGTTTAAATCAGGAGTGCACAATTTCTTCTGAGATGTAGAGTATGACTCCTGAGTGACAGGCACATCTTCAGCATTAATAAGCATCGCCTTGATACCACATGTGACTCTGTGCTGTGATCAGCTTTTATCCTCAACCTGCGATGTTCCTGAGCAGTGCTCATCATTTCACTTTATCCCTCCCCCCAAAAAAAGAAGAACCAGCTTCAATGAGCATCAGGGAGAAAGAGCTATTTTACTATCTCTTGAAGAAATATCTTGGGGGTGAGGGGCAGGCAAGTATGTCACAAATGACACAGCAACTCACCTTCTTTCACAAATAAAAATATGCATCAGATATTGTGCTGGTCTGGAGTCTCTGAGAAGCAGGTAGTGGTATAGGGTTAAATATATGAGGATTTTACTCAGAAAAATTCCTGTGAACGAAAATGGTACAGGAGCCAGAGAAGGTGGAGAGGAAGCATCTGAGGCTCCCGTCCAGTCCCAGAAAAGTTCAGCAAGACCACAGGGCAGTCCCTGAGCCAAAGTCAGCCCTGAGGAGCGCATGCCTCCCAGGAACAGGCTGCCTTAGTATCCCTGTGTCTGCCGGTCATTTGCTGGGAGCAGCCCACGGGAAGCGAGGCCACAGCCCACAGCTGAGACAGAATGTGAAGCACATCAGCCAGGCTCTGGGTCAGTAACCTTCCCTGAAGTTGGAGGGCTGTGAGACATAGTCTCATGACCACTACAGTATCTCTTCCCAGGCTCTCCGCTCTGGGATGTGCTGTGACACCCCACCCACTGCCCCATGGACCTTACTTCCATGTAGTCTTTAAAACTTCCCTCACGTGAGAAATATCCACCTTCCAAGCCTTTTCATCTCTCTTCCCTTCTCTAGTGTCTTCTACAGGCTCATCCAAATTTGCATCATCCATCATTACTTTCAGGTGTATTTAAAGACAGGACTTTGTCGGCACTCGGGAAGTTGCACATCTGCCAGTTCCCAGCACTCTGCCTCCGTCGAAGGCGGGGAGGAGGAAGGTAACACAGAACCCCGAGCGTTTCCTGCCCCGTCACAGCAGGGCTGTGCTGTCACCAGCCCCTCCTGTTTTATTTTTAATGCACCCCTCCATCATCTGGCCTCTGCGTCCACCAGCATGCTGACCTGCTCCCAGAAGGTCATCACTGACTTTCTCATTGCCCGAGCTATCAAATATTTCAAAGTCATTATTCTTGATTTTCATAGCTGTTTGATAATAGTATCAATCATGCATTTCTTGAAATTCTGTTTTGCCTGGACCACTGTGAAACAATACTCTGCACATTCTTCTTGTATCTTTATGACCATTCCTTTTGCATTTTTCCTCCTGTTTTTTGTTCCTCCTCATTCCTTAAATATTAGTGTTCCCTGAGCCTTGAGCTCTTTTTACTCTACATACTTGCTATAGGAACTTTATTCTCTGCTGTGCAATAGTTTTCATTTATTCAAGTGACGTTGCATTTATCAAGTTCCTACTATGTCCTGAGAATAAAATGATGAAGAACAAAATCTCTGGCTTTCAGAGATGTATTGTCCAATAGCGGGAACATAAAAGTGAATAGGCAATTACAGAGCAATGAACTTGCTGTGACAGAGGAGTGCTCATGGTTCAGGGCACACGGAGGAGGGAGTCTAACTTAGACTTGGTTGATTAGCGATGCTTCTTATAGGAAGACAACCACCGCTGTGTGATAATAACAATAAGAGGGGCGGTAGGGCATTCCAAACCAGCAAGTGCCATGTGGTGAAGCCCTAATTAGCTCAGGACATCTGCAGTCCTGAGTGAGAGAGAAAGGGAGAGGCCCAGGCAGAGAGCTGTAAAATAAAGGTCCTGAGGGGCTGGGGTGGGGGAGGAGGGGCGAGGGGGTGGAGGGGTCCCGCACAAAGGAGAAAGGACTCATGGGCACGGACAACAGTGTGGTGATGGCTGGCAGGAGGGAGGTTTAAGGGGACTGAATGGTAATGGAAAAACTACAATAAAGATTAAGTTTAAAGAAACTACTGAGATGAAGGCACTTGTGTGCTAGGTTGTGGCCTTGGGATCCTACTCTGAGAGCAGTGCCGATCTGCTGATGGGTTTCAAATAAAAGCACGACTTAACGTCTTTACCTGTTTTAGAAGCTCATGCTCTGCAAAGAACGGATTAGAAATGGGATATCCTTGAAGTAAGAGCAATATCTAGGAATCGCTGTAGCTCAGTTTGATAAAATATCATGTAAGCCTGCTTTACATCAAGCGTTCAAAATGTTAAGTGATAAAATCATGCTTAGATATATATATAGTTATATATATATAGTTATATATATATCGTTATATATAATGTATATATATATCGTTTTGTATATATATATATATATAAAACAATCCCTTCAAGTCCAAGCCCCAAATCAAAGCAAAACAAAAAGGAACATTAAAAGTGTCTATATGTACATATTACTTTACATACATGGTTTTGTTATTTACTGAACTGCTATAAGCCAGTTACCGAGACCAGAACTCCTTTCCTCTTCCATTTCCCTCTCACCTCACATCCAATTATCCTGTCTGCTCCGACTCCGAAGGGCACCTCGTCGGAGTCGCTCTCTCCAGCTCCACTGTCTCCTCGCCTTCCTGGCCCGCACCGCCATCATCTCTTGTCTAGCCCCTGGCAACAGCTTCCCAAATTGATCCCAGGTGTCCACACACATCCCCTCTATGCCCTGTTCCCCACAAACCAGACAGGATAATCTTCATGTAATGAGAGTCCGATTATGTTATTCTGCAGTTAAAATCCTTCAGTGAGTTCTAATGAGTATTTGAAATAAGACAAAACTGTCCCGAGCCCTGCAGGCCCCTTGTAGTCTGACCCCGCACACGTCTTGGGTCTCGTCTCGGGCTCCTCTGCCCCACCTCCTCACTCTATTCAGTCACATTATACTTCTGCAATTTCTAGAATGGACTGCGCTTTGCTCACCAATTTTACTCTGCAAAGTATATCCTATCTCTGCACTTTTCACCTCCCATAACACCACCATTTCTTGCCTGGCTAGTCTAATAGCTTCTTATCTGGGTTTCTGGCTTCTACTCTTTGCCCCATAAAGCAGCCAAAGTGATCCTTTTAAAATGTAAATCAGATTGCGTTGCTCCCTTGCTGAAATCCTTCAATAGCTTCTCATCACATTTGAAATAAAATCCAACAAGCTGACCACAACTAAGAAAGATACACGCATATACTTATCTGACTGACCTCTTCTTCGACCTCATCTCACTGCTGCTTTGCTGTCCTCTCTCCCCACACCAGCCACCCCGGCCTCCTCCCCAGCCTCCGACCCGACAACTTCTCATCCCGAACTCACTTCTCTCTCCAAATACCTGCAGGGCTCTTGATTTCGCTTTCGTTCTCTACTCGGATGGAATCTTCCTAGAAAGGGTTTTCTCTGGCCACCCCATATTCTTATTCTTTCCCCATCTACCCCCACATATTATTTTAGTGTTCTTTTAAAAGTTATCACGGCCTGATATTGTTGTCATATACATGTATGTTTATTGTCTATCTCCTGCCTTATAATATAGGCTCCTTGAAGGTATGGATTTGAATATTTGTGCCATTTTCGCCAATATTCAGAACAGGGCCTGACATGCAGTAAATATTTGTTGAATGAAATAATTGAATTGGAGACTGGGAAGTCCTATTGATTTAACACATTTGGAACATAAGCAATCATTAATTAGTATGGATTAAATAGGCTACTAAAAATTGTCTTGCCCAACATCTTAATAATGCATCTAAACTATACTCAGATGAGAGGAAGCCAATGCAATAATGAATTTCTGGAAAAAACTTCAGCAGATTTACTATTTAACTAATAACAAACTGGAAATATTTAACATATAATAAACAACTTCCTATTGTTATATGCTAATAATTTCTAAAAACCTATCAATGATTTTGTTAATAATATCTTTTAAATACTATTCATATACTCCTCATAGGTGAACTTCATAAGCACAAGCCAATGAATGGAACACAATAAAGATGTGGCTTCCAACCATGTAACTGTCGACGGGAAGAAAACGATGACTCTTTGCAGAATTTTTTTCATGAAAGATGACTCTCTCCAAAGTTATCCTCATAAAATGATAATATTGTGTGGACAAAATATTTCAAAAGGGTATTAAAATAGACTTTTTAAAACAAGAGACTACATTTTAGGTCCATGGAGTTCAATAGATTTTTTTTTTAGAAAATGAAAACACTGAGTTTCTGTGACTTCATTTAATTTTAATAAAAATATTTTATTTCTTGGAATTACATTTTATGAGGTCATCACACTGTATCTGTTGACGATTGCTCTAGTCACACATTGTAGCAAAATTAAGATAGATTTCAAAAAATCCGTGTTTTTTAAAAAGCATAAACTTCAATAATACACTAATTGGACTATAAACTGAAGGTCTCATTTGTGAAAACAAAAGTGTTCCTTCTTAGAAAAATTAAACAAAAAAACACCATTTCATGGTGGCACCTTAATCTGCAAATCAGTGTCTACTAAAAAGCTGTAAAAATATTACCATTTGTCCCATTTAGTCAAGATAAGTCAACAAATTCCAAATTTCCTTTTATCAACAAGTCAATAAAAGGCCTAAAAGTGTATTCAGTGTTTTCAAGTATTTCCCTGAGGACCTCCCCCCCCCCCGCCGAGGGATGGGGCCAGCTTCAGGATACAGAAGGGAACAGAGCACAGAACATGCAGTGAGAGCCCTCCGGGCGCTCCTCCAGGGCTGTGCGAGCAAGGATGCTGACGGCAGCACTAGACACGCCCGTGTCTGCAAGGGGTTCTTCGGCCCTCCATTTGTGGTCAGCACACTTCCTGTGTCAGTCCCACTGTTTGTCTAGGCAGCAAATGCTAGTGAAAACAACAGCAACAACAACACTAACTATTTTCCCCCAAAGAGAACATAAGCCTTTGGAAAATGTAGGTGGTTAAAAGTTTTTCTGGGTGGCAGCTAATCACATAGTCCCCAGTAATCAAGTCTGTTTCTCATCCACAGGGTCAGTCTTCACGAAGCACTGCCTCAGAGGCTGCTTAGTCATTGCATGGGAAGGAGGAATGGAATCCAGGGGTATTCTCAAATTTACGCTTGTATTTGCAAGCAGGAGATTGAGCAAGCTAAGTAGGAAAAAAAGGATGGGTTATAACTGTCAAATTTGTATGAATGTACACCGATACATTATAATTCTTCCATCTCCTAACAAAACAATTAAATTACAAACGTTGATTTTGATATCATCTTTCTTTTGGTGTGAATACAATACTCAAACCATATCAAATCTAAATTAAATCTAATTCTATATACCAAATACAATAGCTCAGCTTTCCAGGAGCCAGATTTTCTTCAGCGTCAAGCATCAGGCAGGGCTGGTCCTAGTAAGGCATCCGACATCAGAGAAGCGTCCTCATGCCACGCTGTAGTAACTGTACAATGGGACTAAAAAGACGTAAACACCTCATGCAGTGCAATGCGCGTTCCTTGATTTACTGAAAAGAAAAATGTACGTGTTGGTTGACTAGTTGTTTATGCAATTACGTCATTCAATTAGCAAAAACCTAAGAAACCGAGGGCATCAAAGAAAAAGGATGCAAGTGGGGACAAGAGAAAAAAAGGTAAAACAGGAAAAAGCTGCGGGTGACGACAGAGAGGATTGACATAAAATGACACAAACTAATAGCAAAGCTATTTTTTTTGCATAGCTAATGCATTCCTCAAGACTGAGAGCAAAAAAAAAAGAGACAAATGAGGAGAAACTGGAAGAACTTATCTTTCAATGGCCCTCAATAAATTAACTTCTGTTTCAGAGCGATGGGAAAGGGTCCCAGAAGGAAGGTCTGAATGAAATCTATGTATGAAGGGAGAGGAAAGGGTATAGGATACACCTGAAAATTTTGACTGAATAAAACATTAAACAACATTTAATTTGTGGGTTGTGAAAGTGAGCTAGAAATTTGAAAAGTAGAGACATTGTAAATGTGCTCTGGGAGGGGAAGGGTTCTGAGGAATAAAGGATTTTAAGGTCTTTGGATTTGGGGAGAAGAAAGCAAAGATTTTTCTAACTTTAGAAGTTATATATACATGCTCCAATTGTAAGAGTAACTGTTAAAATGATATAATACAAGATTTAACTTCTAAACAGTAAAAGAGAAGAAATCCACAACTTTAATCACTTGTTATGGAGCCAGAAGGGGTGGGGATAGAGCGGCAAGAAATACAAGGGGGCAGGAGACATATAGAGGTCCCACATTAGTAACCAAGCCTTACATAGTATTTTGTACTTGTTGATGTCTGAAACATGTTTAAATATACCAATTCATTTAATACTAACAAGAAACTATTATCCTATTTTACAAATAACAACTTTAGGCAAACAGACATTAAATGGTTGTGCCAGAGAGCAGGCAAGCCTTATTGCTAGATGGTCTGCCTCAAAAGTCAGTGCTTTTAAAATACCACCAAAATGTATGATTTAAACATAGATATCATTATATCAAAATTTCAATAAACATAATGATTAAAGTTTCCAGGATTCAAGCAAAGATTTTCTTATTGAGTAGGAAATAAAAAACATCCATCTGCTTAGAATAGACTCATCTAAAACCACATAAGATTCACATTGTCACAACCATCAATAGTTGGATCCTCTTTATTGCAGAATACAGTAGTATCCCCTTTACGCACTGTCAACCACAGTCCAGAACAGAAAATTCCAGAAAAGGACAATTAATGAGTTTAAATCGTGGGCTGTCCTGAGCAGTGTGATGAATTCTCCTGCCCTCTCACCCAGGACGTGCCTCTTTCTCTTTCCAGCATCTCCACGCTGTAGGTGCCCCCACTCACGAGTCACTCAGCAGCCACAAAGAGGAGGAGACGCACTGTCATGGCACTTCAGGGCTTGTTCAGGAAACCCTTTTTTTGCTTAGCAGTGGCTACGAAGCACAAGAGCAGGGATACTGGCACTTAGGGTATAGCAAGGAGAAGCCGGGAAGTGCTGTTTTTAGGTGAAAAGATGTGCACTATAGGAATAGTCTGTATATAGGGCTCAGTATGAGCCATGGTTTCAGGCATCCATGGTAGTGAAGGAGGGACTGCATGCGTATACCATGGTTTGTTCCTCCACACCCTTGATGTGATGGACAGACATCAGGGTGTGTCCTGTTGGGGGCTATTGTGAGTAATGCTGCTGGGAACATTTCTATACAGATGCTCCTTGACTTATGATGGGGTGATTTCCCAATAACCCCACCACAAGTTGAAAATACCATAAGCTGGAAATGCACTGAATGCCACACTGTAGAGTACGGGCTGTTCACCCACGTGATCTGGAGGCTGGCCGGGACTTGCAGCCGGCTGCCTGGAATGACAAGAGAATACTGCACCCCATATTGCTAGCCTGTGAAAAAGTAAAAAATTGAAAATTCAAAGTATAGTTTCTAATGAATGCAGATCACTTTTTCACCATGATAAAATAGAAAAATTATAAATCAAACCATTAAAAGTCAGGGACCAACTGTATAAGTATTTTTTTAGACCTATGTTTTCATTTCTTTTGGGTAAGAGACTGCTAAAAAAGCAATGTATAAGAATTCTGGTTGCTACACACCCTTGCCAAATCCGATATTAGCATTTTTTAATTTTAGTAAATTTATTGTGTGTATTGATGTCTTATTGTTGTTTTAATTTGCATATCTCTGATAATAATATTGAAAACTTTTCATCTTCTTGTGGTTTGTGTATCATATTGTGACGTGTCTCCATCTTTTGCCTATTTTGAAATTGTTATTTTTCTTCATATTATTGTCACCATTACTATTATTATTGTTATTAGTTGTAAAATGCCCTGATAGCTTTGGGACACAAGTCCTTTGTAAGATATATGTGTTGCAAATATTGTCTTTGGGTTGGTGGCTTCACTTTTCATTTCTTAACTGATTTTCTGAAAACTATATATTTTAAATGTTTTTTTGCACATAAGGTTCTAGAAAAAGCCTATTATAACTAATGAGTGAATTTAACAAGATACATTTAACAGGATACAATAGCAACATGAAACTCAATTGAGTTTATATATATTAGCAACAAATAACTAAGTTTTAAGTATACCTTGTATAAGACATAGAAAATAATGTTTACAGATAAACTCAACAAAAGTTATGAAAAATGCTCACACTGGAAACTGTAAACATTGTTGAGAGAAATTAAACTTCCGATCAGATGGTAAGGGATACCCTTGTTCATGTGTTAGAAAACTCGTTATTTTTAAAAGGATAATTTTCCTCAAATTCATGTATAAATTTAATGCAATTCTAATCAAAATACCAGGAGGATTTTTGTGAACATTAGCAAGATGATTCTAATATTTAAGTGGAACTACAAATACCCATAGAATGGCTAACACCAAATTTTCTAAAAAACATGAAAAGTAACTACAACTTTCATATTAATTAACTTTCTTTATTAAAATTTCATTCAGTAAATCTGTGGAACAATATTCTTTGACTAAAATTAATTATTATAGCAATAGTTTTATAGAAACGGTGGAACTATATCTTGTTTTTTGTTTTTTATTCTTTTTTTACCAATGAGACACTATCATAGAAGTTCAAATAGATGATAACTGACAACTACATATCTCACAGACAGTTTTGCTGAAGCCAAATCACAAGAAAAAGTACTTTTGTCTAAATTTAAAATGTTTTATTAACATAATTTTATTCCCATTTTTACTTGAGATTCTGCTTAATATTTTACCAACACCATGCAATTGTATTACCAAAATTGTATATGGCTGTGGGAAGCCGAGCAAGGACTGTCTGTCGTAGACAGAGGAGCCCGCATAGGGCCAGCCTGGGACCCATACTCACCCCATATGCTGGTGCTGGGACCACTGTACAATGCTGGAGGGAAGGAAAAGAGATTAGAGGCCATGAGTGCTTTTCTTGTTCAATGTCATTGATCAAATAATCTGTCCGTGCCCATATAACTGGACTGAAAAAAGAGTGTAGTTTTATTAGCAGTAACTTTCCAGAATCAATAACTTTTCTAATGAATATAAAAGCCTGTGTGCCTTGCAGTCCAAATTCATGTAGTTGGATTGCTGGTTGTAATCAAGCACTGGCATTAACATTCTGATGTGATAAAATAAGTGTTTCGTAATTTAGTCCTCAACTGCTGCTGGCATTTCAACTCTTTGTTGGAATATAAAGCAGAAATTTCTCTGTAGTAAAAAGTAATTTATTGACTCCTTTTTTTAAAAAAAAAATCACTTGCAATGAATAGGCCATCGGCCCTGCAAGCCTTTCTATTCAAATGTTGTTGGACAGAAAGTGGCTCGCACCAACCTTAACGAACTGAAATTCAGTTCAAATCAATAAGGCATTTTATTCAATTTAGTTCTGGTATAGAAATAATCATGACATCTTATAATAAGCATGTTTAATTTCAATTTTCATACTATGTATTCCTTCTGTATAATCAAGCGTAACTGTCAGCCTCACTCCTTATAGTTGACAAGTGTATTCCAGAGATGTACATGAGGCAGGTAACCGTGTTGGAGGTAGTGGGGGAAGAAGGTACCCAGACACAACAATGAAAATGTGATACATACCTACCAAGGATTTGTGAATGTTCCTAGGACTTCAAAACAGTTGTGTTTGCTTGTTGTCTACATAGGAAAGAAAAATGTATTCATAATGATGTATCATTTTATTTACATAGCAAGTAGTTGGCCTCTATAAAATATTTACATAAAGGAAAATATAAAATCCTGTGAATAAGATTAAGTAGTTCTTGGATTAAATATCTTAGATGGGTTATCAGCCTTAAAGTATCAATTCGCTTTTTGCTGTGTAACGAACCACCACAACCTCACTGGCTTAAAATACAACAGCCATTTATTTAGCTCATTATTTTCTGAGTAGACCATTTGGGCTGGATTTTGCGGGGCAGTTCTGGGCCCAGGTAGACCCATTGGAGCAGCTGTGATAACCTTGGCTAGCTCATGGGTCAGCTGAAAAAGCTTGGCCTCCCAGATATCTGGTGGACGATCTGTGTTATCCAGGGAGTTGGGGGCGAATGTCTGTCACTCTCCAGAGCACTGTCAGGGCTTGCTTGCTTAGTGGTCTCCAGACTCTAAGAACAGCACTAAGCAAGCCTGAATGTACAAGCACTTTTCAAGTCTCTGCAGGAATCGTATTTGCTAATGTCCCACCTTCAAAGCAATCAGATATCCAGTCCTGGAATCTGCAAGAGAGGGCTCTCCCACGTGCATGTGTGGCTACAGAGAGGAGAGAGCAAACTATAGCCGTAGCTGCAATCCATCTACTACAGGCCCTGCCCTGCGCCCTGGCTCAGGGCCCTGTTCTTCCCGCACTCCACTCTGTTTCTCGAGAACTGGGCGCATCGCTTCCTTATTTCTACTGAGCCATGCTGTTTTTTTGAAGGTTTAAACATCCTTTAGCCTACCCCTTGAAAACGTAATGGAGCAGGAGCCTTTATGAAAATAAGGTATTCTAGTGCCCCGGCTACAATTTAAAGTTTCAAAATATTCCCAATATATTAACTTTAAATTTTCATTTCTTTCTTTACAGCTATTTATTAGAATTCCAGATTTATGCTCAAAGGTCGTCAAATACATTTATGACACTCTAGAAATGTTTTTAAAGTGACCGCCCTATTTGAAATTGTAATCCCCAACTCTGTAGTTTCTTTCCTCCTTACCTTTTCCTATGTTCTTTCAGTAGTGCTCATTGCCTTCTAAAACTCTTTATAATTTATCTTATATTGTGTTTACTGTCTGTCTTCCTACATTGGACTCTTGGGGTGAAATCCGCCATCTTATGATAGGTGCTCAATGAGTATTTTTGAAGTAAGTTGCATTGTTGAACTCTGCCAGGACATTATGCACAAAACAGGGGACTCAACATTCACCCTGAAGTTTAACTGTGATGCCAGAGGGTTCCGCTTGGTGACTCAGGGGCCCGTGCAGACAGTGGTCTTCCTCTGGGGGTCTTGCTCACTATTCTCTTCCTAAACAAGCACACAAATTGTAAGAGTTTTAATGGGTACAGGAAATTCAGGGCATTTGTGTGTATGTGTGGGTATATATATCTACATGTATAGATATATACATGCATGTATATACATGTTTTAGCACATATAAACATACATGACATATATTGGATATGTGTGTATATATATACGGGGTCGGCAAAAGAAGGTTTATAGTTATAATATAAATATCTAGTGTAATGATTAACAAATAATAATACATGAATAAACTCTGTGTTTTGAGTACTCACAACTGTAAACCTCCTTTTGCCCATCCTGTATGTATGTTTATATACAGAAAACATACTTTTAAAGGAAATTAATTCCTCTTTTATTGTTTTATAATTCACTTCATGCTCCTATAAGGCCCCATCCATAAACCAGCATGGAAAATAATAACTAAATACCTAACCTGGTTGAAACGGAGATGAAATCCAATAGAGTCCTTGTGTTAAGGTTCTGAGACAACAGGCCAGTATCCAGCCATGAAACATGGTACGATAGTTAAATGCACAGATTCTAGGTCCAAATGGCCTTGGGTATAATCCCTGTCCCTCCACTGAGCAGTGTGATCTGGGGCAAGTGTCCTCATTTAAAAATGTGCATTCGCAAATTCAGAATGTTGTTGTGAAGACCGAATGAGTACATGCATTTAAAGCAGTGTCCCCATGTATCCATAATGACGGCCTGGAGGACAAAGAGGACACTCCCAGTCCAGCCACACAGCCCCTCCCTTGGCGCTGAAACCCTGAAGAGTAGATCCCCTCGATACAGGAGATGCCGCGTTGTCGTTTAGGAACTGAAAGCCGTCAGGCTGACTGGAAGCTACATACCCGCATGTACGAGTTCGGGACTGGAGGGAGGGGAGACGGGAAGCCTTGGAAGCGTCATGACCACTGAGTCTACAGAAATAATGGGTAACATATAGAAAGTCATTTGAATTTCAGAAATTTTGACTTATTTTTCAAATCAGCTACTATAAAATTACCGAATTTGGAAAGAAGAGTTCAATGGATTTACATATTTACATGAGTGCGTGTGTATGTGTGTGTGTGTGTGTGTGTGTGTACCTCAGTTGCACAGGCTGCTTTTGGAAGAATATAATCCTTCAAAAAAATCTTATTGAGATCAGTCACAAAAAACACTTTAAGTTCAGAGGGGCACAAAACATGGCTTAACTCTTCCTCTCAAGAAGACTGTCTGCCTATAGAGTCTACCTTGAATAAGCACGAGAAGTCTTGAAATAGTTAAGCTAAAAATCCATTATTGAAGCTATTTTACTCAAATGCTTTCAAGTTGTATGTTGCTTGAATTTTCAAATGGTATTTGTTTTAACAAAGATTGATTTTAACGAAAGTATTGTGACTTGAAAGGTGACACTTTCCATTTCTTTTCATAAAGACTTGAAGTGGATAGCAAGTTTGTCAAAAGAACACATGGGCAAAATCGAATTAACTGTAACAATGTGAGCCTCCTAAAATTAGTATTATGGACACACAGAAAGTAAGAAACAAGCAAATGCACAGTGGTTATTAGACAGGTACAAATTATGATATACACTTGAGTTTACTAATTCAAATTATATTCAGTTTCTTATTCCTTATTTGTTTCCACTTCTGGATAGAAACGATAAAGGAAATCACAAGTATAAGCTAAGTTTATTTTGCCAGTGATGTTTGGCAAACAATTGCTTCAGTGATTATTGTGGCTTATCAACTTAATTAGATGTCAGAACAATGAACCCCTGGTGAATGAGGTAAATTGCAACTATGCAAGTCTGACTCTTTATCCAAGGGGAAGAGACACTGAATTTGGGTGTCGACTGTTTTAGCTTTCTACGATTTCAGAATACCATCAGATGGCTTGTCTTTCTCTATTTAACATCGACAGTTCTGCAGTGCCTACAAATTGTAAGTGTTATCTGAACCTTTTCATAGATTTAGCTCTGAGTTATTGGGTGTCTAATCCGAGCGCATTTAGAACTTTCCCTTACAGACCCCTCAGGGCTAAGTGCTACCCCAGATATTTGCCAGCGTGATTAAACGGGGTTGTACAGAGAAGTTAGAGCTCAAAAATGGAATGGATGGACTCTCGCTACAGCCTACCAGGTCCGAGCACACAGTTCCAGGCAGCACCGGGGACAGTGAGTCAGACAGGTCAGTGGGTGTGAGCTGCTGAGAAGTGGTAGTGGTTCAAAGACAATAAATCTTACGTGACAGTCAAGATCTGGCCAGCTCTTTTGAAGAAGACAGGGAGGTGAGCCCGTGGCACAGTGATCATGACTGTGAGAAAATATAAGGCTCCGGACTTGCCTGGAAAGACACGATGAATAAGTCTGTGTACATGAGTGTATCTCATGTACACAGTATTGAAAATACCCAAGTCTCCTAAAAGAAATCAGCAAAAATACTGAACCAGCACATGGGACACAGCAACTATTCATTCATTCATTGGTGAGGGCAAATTAGTTACCTGAAGTAAATACAGTTTCAAATTTCAAATATGCTTTCTAAAATATGGAAATACCAAAGATGAATGTAAGGATTTAACAACAATAACAACAAAAAAATAGTACCAGTTAGGTTCCAAAGAGCAGAATTTTCTTTAAAGAACTAAAACTAAGAGTATTTTTTTAAAAATGGTATTTCTATTTTAAAGTGTCAAATATGGGTTATGCCCTAAAAGGAAATGAGTTAAACCTCTTTCAATCCTGAGGCAGGAAAATGTTTACAGAGATGGGAATCTTTTTAAAGAAATGGCATATCTAATGTTCAATTAAACACACCCATGCACACTCACACGCACACCCATCTACTAATTGCTTGTATGTGGCTCTTCGACTTCTCCGAATGCCGTGACAATCGCGATGACTCATTTGGGAAAAGGTCATCTTCAATTTCATTACATTCTGAACTGGGGTTTATAGATGCCACTTAGCATCCTAGATATTGAAATCAGAAGATGAAACCTTTTAGTGGAATAGGACCTAGTTCACTATAACGGGACCCAATATTCAGCGTGAAGCTGAAATCCCTCAAGATTGTTCACAAGAATCGGTGCCGAGGAACACTGGGAAAAAAAACAAACCAGGAAGCCCTGGTTTCCGCCAAGTCTCTAGCCCTCTCCCTTCCTCTCTAGACACGGCGATGAATCACGTGGTTATTTGCAGCTGTAGATGAGGGATCTGTGGGGTCTCCCCTAAGATATGGAGAGTAAACAGGAGAAATAAATGAGCCAATACTTCTTAAAAATCTAAATTGTTTTTTTCCTCCTTAAAAGCCAGAACAGCTGAACAGTATCTAAGTGGGTCTCAGGCAGTTCTGGGGAAGTTTACCCAGAGTAAATGGATGAAAATAGTCCTGAATCACAGAATATGTAACCCCCAAATAGCCTGGCAAACTTGAACATCTGCATGATAATAAAACAGTCACTATTTATGGAGTGCTTCTGATCTACAAGGAAATTTAAAAACATTTTTCTCATTTAATCCTTTCGACAACACTTGGAGACAGGATCCTCCTCTTGCAGACAAAGAAGTAAAGCGAGTTTTCTCAAGATCATACAGCTGGTGAGAGGTGGGCCCATGTTTAAGCCCAAAGCAACCTGATTTCAAAAAGTACACTCTTTCTACAACATACCGCACTGCCTCCCAAGAGTTTCTCTAGAGAGGGATGCTTATGGTAAGAGAGTTATGATGCAGGAAGCAACATTCCCAACTCAAATTCCTGCAGAACTTGGAATTAATATTTTAAAATCAAGCCAGGGAAAAATTATGTATGTACTTCCAGACTGACCATTCCTTTTCCCCTTTGCAATGATTAGGAGACAGAGGGGCAGTCCAACAAAGAAATGAATATACCTGTTTTTGTTGGGCGCTCTGCAGTTAGGATGTGAGGGTGGCAGGGTGCGTTCTGAAGAGCGGAGACTCAGACTCGGACGCAGGAAGGTGCCACGGTGCCGCCCAGGATGGACCAGTCCCTGCAGGATGCAGATGAAAGGCTTTTCAGGGGAGGAGGACTTGGGGCTTTGCGGCCAAAGCCATTCACATTTGAAATACCCCCACTGGACAAAAAGAGTTCAAATGGAGGGAAAGGAGAAGCATGACGAGAGGGTGATAACCTTGGCTTGGGGTGTCTCCAGAGAGAGGAGCTGAGCAGGTGGAACGAAGATGACCACAGGAAGGACCATGCTGGCAGCTGGCACTTGGCAGATCTGTGGCTGCAGAACTGGGTTTCATTAAAGGAAAGTGATAAAACAAGGCATTGAAACAGGTGCTTCGGGAGGAAAGGACAAGCGAGTGATGGGTACATCTCAAAATCCCAGTGATGTCAAATGTTGAGTTTATTAGGTTAGAAGAAAAGTGTACGAACTGAACTCTGTTGGTTTGTAACTGTTTTTTCTCTTTGAAGGTATCTGTTCTACCACATACCATTAGCAAAATCTCACATCACCTTGTGGAAATATACATGTAACGTCTGTTTGGGGGTGGAGAACAATATCATCTAATTAAATCCAATGACATAAAAAAAAACAAGACTCAGAAAAATACTGTAAAACATATATTTGTGTTCCTAGATGACTAAGAGCCAAAGCAATAAAAGTTGCAGAACACCTTTAAAAGAATTATAATCTAAACTGCATATAAAATCTATAAGATACAGAGGTAAACCTACACTCAAGAAATGTCATAGCTTGTAATTTCAGAACTTGTAACTGACATAAGATAGCATTAATTATTTAAAAAATTCGAAGGCTTCCTTTGGGGAAAAATAACAAAATAATAAACATTTTAACTAATTTATTAAAAAATCAGAACAGTAGAGAAAATACATGGAGTAAATGCACGGAGTAAAAAGTCAGTGAAAGGTAACGTATGAGCAGAGAAATCTGGACTAGGTCATGTAGGTTAACTTCATGCAAGAAGCTGAGAGAGGCTTTGCATTTGCATGATTCCAGGCGATGGAGGGACTGTATCCGAGAGAGGGATGGGTCACGTCTGCTGGACTACATAGTCTCAGACAACGTTTTGATTTCAAGGACATGCAAGTATCCCTCCCCCGTGTCAGCAAGGTCCCACATGGCATAGCATCACAAGCTAAGGGATCTAAGAAACGCCTGGCACCACTGGAAACTGGGAGAGGCAAGGGAGGATGCTCCCACAGAGGGAGGTGGCCCTGCCAGCACCCTGATGCACACCTTTGACCTGAAGAAGTGGGAGTGAATAGACTTCTGTTGTTCTAAGCTACCCGTGGTGCGGCAGTTAGTTACGGCGGCCATAGGAAACAAACGCACCTTTGTTTCCTTGGATAGCATCCGAGTTCTGCTAGGCCAAAGCAGTACCAGCACCTGGAGCCAGAGGAGTCTTGGTTGTGCGGCCGCCCAGTGCACTGTGGGACGTGCAGCAGTGTCTCTGACGTCGACCCACCGAATGCCAGTAGCAAGCACCTCCTCCCCAAGTTGTGCCAGCCAAAAATGTGTCCAGACATGGTTAAATGTCCCCTTGGTGGCAAAAATAACCTCTTGTTAATCATCACTGTGCTAAGCTAATGGTGTGTAAATTTTTAGGCAAATGGACCAATTCCAGAAAAAAAATGTTTATGGCCTAAAATAATAAATTAAAAAAAATACAGTACTTTATTAAACCCTATTTTAAAAGAATATAACATTACAAATACATATTCTCAAAGTTTAGGATACCAGATTATTTGTGAGTTCAAGAATATCAATGAGAATTAATCAGAAAATCAACATAGGGGCATATATGAAAAAAAGCAACATGTAGATAGCATTCATTTGCTTATTTGTCCATTCGACAAATATTTATTCAGAGCCACATGAATGCCAGGACAGTATCCTCTCCACATGACAAACAGACAAGGCCCTTGCCCTCAAGAAGCTGATGTAATTCTCTTTTATCACCCAAATAAACCACAGGCTGTGACATCCCAGGTGGTCCTGGAGCCATAACTGTTTCTGGGACTTCTGGTAGCAGGAGGATTTTTCTGTTGGAGGCGTTCTCCGGCCCCTTGGGTCACCACAAGTACTTGAACTTCCAGGAGAGGTCCACAAGGATAAGGCGAAGTTAACTCTTCACGCCCTGTCCCCGTCCCCAGCTCACTAGGGTGTACAGAACAGCTGTGCACCGTCGCCTCCTAGGAACTCTTACTCCTCATGGTTGTTTGAGCAGAAAAGTGTAAAGCTTTCCTGTGCCCGCAGATTGTGCACCTAATAAAACCTAACTCTTAAGGGTTATTAAAACCATTACGCAATAAACTGTATGTTTATTGATTAGTTTTCTCCATATGCTTTCACTCAAACGAACATTTTAAAGGAGTCTAAATGTAAACCGATGCAATACAACGCCTAAACCTGAACTCCGCAATCAACAATTTAAAAATTGACTTAAATCTGTGTCAGCAAAGATTATTTATTTCCTATGCATGCTGTTGGAAAGTCTAAGTAGCTTATCAGTTATGGCATGGACACACTGGTGATTTAACTTGTCTCATGGAGGAATAAAATTTGTAAATATTAGGTAAGGTAAGGAATAATCTGATTATTTAGGCCCATCTGTGTATTTGGACCAGAGCACTTCCATACTAGCAAATGCTGAAGTTTCAGTTTCTTAGCCAATGGTGCAGCCACTGACTATATTTTTCAAATTTAACATGCTATTAGTGAACTTTGACTACTGGCTTGGCACTACAATTTTTAAATGTACATATTTTTGACCCAGGAAAATGGTGGTAGATTTTGGATATGGAAGATATAGGTATGGTGGGTGCCCATACTGTACTTATTGTTATAAATCTCTATAGAAAGTGCTGGTAATATTTGCAGGATATCATACAGAAAATGCTAGATGAATTTAAGATGTCACTGCTATTGCTATGTAGGTTCATGAAATTGGCAACCAGCTCTCGAGGCCTGTGAATGATAAGAGATTCCTCGCCAGAAGGAGATTCTGCTCGAAGGCCGTCCCACGCCTACCCGGTTCTTGGCTCATTGTGCTGCGCGTAGTGCCAATCCTCTTCTGTTGAGGGGAAGGGTGTGATTAAAGAGCTCTCGCTTCCATATTAGAAGCTGGCCCTGACCGCTGCAGAGCACGTTGAAGTATTTTATAAATAATTTATGAATCTCAGAGGCCTGGCTTTGGAAGATATTTGCCTTTTCTCCATCTGTGTACCACACCTCATTCATCAAAATCGAGACCAGCACATGCAGTTCTGCTTCAAGACGAGTAAAACTAGCTGTAACATAGAAAACCAAGTCCACCGGCAGAGCTCTGCTGCGGCCCAAAGACCACCTGCAGAAATTCTGGAGGCGGTCTGTTCTGGCCATGAACCTTGACCAACTGCATCATAGAAAAGAAAGGTTGATACACATTTTTATAAATGGCAAGCTCTGCTATAAAAGGAACAATCGAAGCTGCTTTTAAGAAGATGTTAGCAAAATAGCCTAGAACTTTAATCATGGCACTGTAGCCTCAATGACTATATCCAAAACTAACTTTACAGAATGCTCTGTAACTTACTTGTTACTTACTTACTTAACTTACAAGTCTTAACTTGTCTTAACAAGTCTTAACAAGTCTTAACAAGTCTTAACTTACTTGTTGCATGTGACTTGGCAGTGAAATTCCTCTTATAGCAAATTGTCTCAAAGGAAAATGCTGCTGCAACACACATTGAATTTGCTTTCTAAATTATGCAGAATTTAAAAGAATTTTGCCATGAGCTATACATATACACGTGTGTGTGTGTATACATATATATGTATATATATATATACACATATGTATATATCAGAGACAAAACATTTTAACAGAATGCAGATAGCAAACAGGAAGTGTTTGTTAATATTGTGCTTACAAATATTCCAAGTTTCTTATTTATATCATTTTGTTATTCATATAAAAGGTTAAGTGATAACATAGTTAATTCTTTAAAAAAAAGATTTTTATTTATTTATTTTTAAAGAGAGGAGAAGGGAAGGAGAAAGAAAGGGAGAGAAACATCAATGTGTGGTTGCCTCTCGTGTACCTCTCACTGGGGACCTGGCCCATGACCCAGGCATGTGCACTGATTGGGAATCGAACCGGCAACTCTTTGCTTTACAGGCCCATGCTCAATCCACTGAGCTACACCAGCCAGGGCAGTTCATTCTTTTCTATAATTTGAAGTGACTGTTCTTAAGTTATGAGCTACTCCTGACACTTCTTTATTAGACCTTCTTAGTCTTTAAAATAATAAACAATACCTTTAATTTCATCCCTGTTTTCTGCCCAAGGACATTGTAATATTTATTAGAAATTCAAAATTTATTTTTTCTAAAAGAATTAGGAGATGCTCATACAACAGTATTATAAATTCCTTAACATATATAATAATAATGCCCTGTATCAAAACACATTTAAGAAAATTTTAAAAGTAAATTAAGAAATGTGAGGCATTTATTATTTTTTCCAAAGCAAGATAAATTTTATTACAAGGGAGTCAGAGCCGTGTCTATTGATGTATTTGCTTGTTACACATGCAAACCTTTTTTGAGGGAGAGTTGCAGGGTGAGTAAAAATGAGTAAGATAAAATTCCTATCTTGAGGATATTCACAATTGCTTTAAGAAACAAGTTACAAATCATCATACAATATAATAAGATGACAAAATGAAAGTATGGGCAAAATCCTATCCAGTAGGAAGTGATTGATTTTGACTGAAGTTTAGAAAAAGCATAAGTAGAAAATATATCATTTGAGGTGGGTCTTCACAAACAAGTCAGATTTCATATGAAGAGAAGTCAGGGGTAGATCAGGGGACAATACAGAGATATAAATAATAAGGGGCATTCTCGTGACTACAAATACATAATTCAAACTAATGTATGCTGTACATTTTTGACATTAGCTGTCACAAGTAGATCACAAAAGGAGGAGTTAGCTACATTTTGAAATAAATAGTGGGAAAATTATTAAACTTTAACTCAATAGCATTTTTTTTCCTATTTATTTGGTTATTCCCTGACAGAGTTAGAGGGTTTCTCTCCATATCCTTTCATTCCTACCACACGAGTGCACGCCTCTCTGACTTGAAAGTGTCAGTACACACATGTTTTGAAAGGGAGCTTTTTCTCACTCTGGGCCGTCTTGGTCACTTTACTCTGGAATTGAAACACTGGAGGACAAACATTGACAGCTGCAGCCTCAACCAATAGCGGGTGGGAATTGATCTGTAAATATCGCCCAACTCCCTTGAGCCCGGGGTGGGGGTGCTCGGGTGCACTTTCTGCCCTGACTCCTGGAGTTCCACAGGGAGGTTAAATTCCCATTGTCAATGGTGATCAGTTGCTTGAAAATGAAGCCTTTTCAGCCTTTGTTTTCCTCCCTGTCTCACTTTTTTGTTCTCTTGGGCTCACTGATAAAATAAACCACTGGCACTTGAATGGTAGTTTTGGTCTGGGTCCCAAATTGTAATGTACTCTGGGATAAAAGTACATGAAATAAAGTGAAATTACATGAGCAAGAAACAAACTTTATTTTTAGTAATCTACTATGAAACTATGAGGTCATTTGTTCTTAAAAAGTAACAGCCTGTACTGCCTAAAATATAATATATTAGAAAAAAAAAGCCATCCATAAAATTAGAATTAAAAACATATTATAAATAACAAAAAAAGGCTGGTAGGAAAGAGGATTTTTGTATTTCAAGAGAAGGATAATGTATTCACCAAGGAGCACAGATTGGGCCAAAATGTAGAGATTTGGAAAAGAAAGAAAAACAATACTATTTATATAGCCAAAAATAAATTTAAAAAAAAGCTGGAAGACTATGGGTAACTTGAAAGGAATAAATTTATTTAAGGATGAGTTTCATTTCTTAACCCCAAACAGAGTTATCCGCCAAAGTCTCAGTCTCATTAAACATCACCACTGTTCTTCTCCTAGTCACCCAAATGAAATTTGTACATGTTTATTTCTCCATCCCTGTATCCCCACCTCTCAGATCTGCTCCCTACCCCCCTGCAGTGGGCAGGTCTTGCCAATTCAACCTCCTAAATAGTCTTCGAATATGCCTCTTCCTTTTCGTGTCCATGGCTGTTTGGAATAAGATCCTCACTTTCTCTTGCTTGGTCCATTGCAAATAATAGTTGAGTCTTCCTTTCACCAGCCCTGTTTGCCTCAACTCTACCCTCCACACTTTGGGCAGAACGAGTGACTGAAAAGGCAAACCTGATTACCTCACTCCCCCTTTAGAACCTGTAAACAACCAACATATCCTTCAGGGAGTGAGGAGACAATTGGGATATAGAAAACATATTAGAAATTTAACATATTTTCATGCAGCCTACAAAAGGAAATTAATTGCTAATATCCAATACACAGAGAGATGATAGAATATGTATGAAATGTATAAATGCATGTTGCTACATTAGAGCTGACTGTTTAAAAAAGTTTTACTAAAATGGATGCATAATCAAAAATGTCTGGAGGCAGCTATTACCAAGGATACAATTTGAGCTGGTGGTGGTTTAAGGAAAGTAACTCAAACTGATTTTTGAATAGAGGCTAAAAGCCTTAGGGAGAAAGGCTGAGATCAGTTAAAGTCATGTCGAAAGTAGATTACTATGGGTTCAAATACTCAGGAAAACATGTCCAAAGGCAACTTGAAGTGCTAGGCTAGATCACAGAACTGAGGTCCTGCTGGCCATCGTGATATGCGTGCTAGGGCACAGATGGAAGTGACAGAAGCGAGAAAGATCAAATCAATTGCTCTGGTACTCCTAGATTACAAGTGCGGGAGCCAGGATGACAGTGTAGTCCATCAGGCTCTGGAGGCCATGTTCGAAGTCTCCAACTTAGGATGAGGGTAGAGCACGTGACTTTGATTTCGGGACAATGGATGTTGCAAGCCAGACTGTCTGTGGCTCCTCTGGGACTCGACGGTGGGAGAGTGGAGGCAGGGGAGGCTGCTTATCACAAAGTCTGTGGTGAGGCAGAAAAGAGAGCCAGACCCCGGGTATAAAAAAGATAAGGTGCAAAAGAGGGAGGAAATAATTAGACAAGATTTCTAAAGTGGTGAAAGAGGAAGGTCTGGAAGCCTTAGATGGAAGAATTACTCTTGAAATATAAGATCAATAACTCTTCTAAGATGGATAAAAAGAGGAAATTGTCAAAGTAAGCAAACATTTTGTAGTAGAAAGAGAGTAAATTTTAAAAATGTATAGAGGTAACTCTTGGTGATGCTCAGTGATGCATGGGTGGATAGATAGACGTAGATAGATAGATGGATAGATAGATAGATAGATAGATGATAGATAGAGATGATAGAGATACAGGGGTAGATACCATTACATGACATGGCAATCAAGTCGTAAATTACAGTAAGAACCAAGAACATTCAAATCATTATGTTAGAGTTCTAATTTTAGAAAATTATGACATTTATACCAAGTTATTAAGATAGTTTAGTTAAGTAGTTTAATTTTGTCTAATCGAACTTCAAATTTATAGTCTCTTAACACCTTATAATAAAGCTATTTTTTAAAATCAAGTTTAGTTCCTTGCTAAGTTAAAAGAAACACCCAACAACTAACGACAACAATATACGCGTTCATTTCTTTTGGTGCAATTAGACGTTTTTGGTTTTCTGTCATTTGTTGTTTTTTCCTGCCACATAGCCTAGGACCCTGGAACTGTTCATCCATCTTAGGTCGTGAGATTTTAAACCAAACTTCCACTGGTACAATTTAATCATATAATTTTGCCCTAAAATATCCAGTTGGAGTGAAGGGACATTTTGTTTCCTTACTTTTTAATGAATGTAGTTTTCTTTCATGCTCCCTTTCTCTTTATTTCATACAAGTATTACTAAAAAGCACTTTAAAATTCCCCGAACGAACACTTCATGGAGATCCAGGTATAATAAACTTCCTCCTCTCCTGCCAACTGGTGTGCCTGCTTTCCCGTGTGCAGATTACTCACCACCAGCAGGAGGCTGCCTCCCTTTCTCTTTCTAGAAAGACATTACTGTCTACTTGGTCCACTTGGTTCTACAAAAATTCCAAATAGAAAAGTGATGTGATGAAACGTGTTCCCCCAGTGAAAGCAAAAACAGTGAAAACAAAATTCCCTTTGCGTTCTCGATCCACCCCCTTGTATGAATGGTGGTCACGAAAGCACTGGAAAAAATTCTGTGCGTAGTACCACAATAAAATGGAAATGACTCCCTTTATAAGAGAAAGACAGACTTACTGTGTAATTTTTTTTTGTTTTGATGGTCGTTGGCGCCATTAAATTGATAGTTAGACTGTTGTTTAAAAATAGAGTAGCCAAAATCTTTGTCCATAGCCAGTGGTCAAAGCACACTAAAAGACCAGGACAAACAGGACATTTTATATTGTGAAATGACCATCTGCAGCGACTTTGTTTTCCCATACAACAGTGTAAGAGCAGAAACTTGTGAGCGCTGCCCACAAAGAACCGCATTGCAGGGACCGTTGCCCTTTGGACATGTGCAGCCGCGTCACTCCTGCTTCTTCCCCAGAGTGGGCCTCATCGCTGCTACCCTGGAATCACAGCTCCTGAGAAGTCCTGCCCCAGCCTCGCCCCACGCACCCGCAATGCCAGACGAATCAGGGGATCGGGACTTGAGAGCCAGCGCTGGTGCAACAGGGTGCGGCCAAGAGGGGAGCCCCACATAGGGATTTGTAATAGGGTCCAGGAGAGCTTGGAGATGATTGGCCCCACACCACAGGGCCACACCGGCCCAGAATGCGGGCAGCTGTGGCCAATTGTGAGAGGAGCCAGACATGGGGCTGCAGGGGAAGATTGGCGCTGGGATTTAAACGGAGGCACAGCAGCCATTGGGCGTCTCTCTTTTTGGGACCACGAGTCTGTTTAGGACCACGCGGCTTTGGTGTCTCGGTTGGAATCATGAGGCTTGGGTGAGAGTCAGGACCACAAGGCTTTAAAAGTGCTCCCTTTTGCCACGTGGGGAGTGCTGGGAGGACTGTGTGCATTTGTGGGGAACTTTAGTTTGTGTTATTTCAAATGAATAATAAATTCCTTTCCTTTTCACGAATCTCGGGCATTGAGCTATGTCTTTCTTCTGGCGGTGGACAGAACGGGCCTGGGGGGGTTCCTTTAGGGTAATAGTATATTGCCTCGGCTGCCCTTGCCCCCCCCTTTTGTACTGTAACACCGGAGCTCAGGTAACCCCAAGCTGTCGCACACACACGCAGGCCGACATGCAAAGGGAAAGGCGATAATGCACACCGAGCAGATCCAGAATCGTGGCGAACTGATAGAGAGGGCAGAGCAGGACTGGAGAGAGAGCACTGCGACCTGGAAGGGCCTGAAGGAAGCTCAGACCCCTGAGCGAGCCCTGGAGGACATTTCTCTCTGGTCACCCCGGCCGAGTGCGGGCCTGACCTACGGACCAAGGCATTCACCTGAGCAAACAGGTGCACACTGATGGGAGAACAAAACCAGAAGTGTCAGAACCTTTTCCATCAGATGATGAAAGTGAGAGTTCTGTGCAAGCCTCTCCGACTTCCATCTTCTTCCTTTCATCAGGTCTGGATGTGTCAAACCGTGGCATCATGAAAAGCAGGGTGGGAAGACGAGACGGATGTGGCGAATAGCTCACTGACAGTGCTACAGTCCTTTCTCTCTTTCCCTGAATATTGGGGGAGGGATGTCTGAGATGATGTGCTTGTTTGCTAGGCGCTTGTTTGTTATAAGTCAATGAATAAGAAGAATTCGAGATGGGCCATCTCACAAGGCTCAGGACTGGTGTAAACCACTGGCTAAGGGCGACGGATCCCTCATTTCCTGGATATTTCTGAAAAGGAAAGAAACAGAGGGGAACATGTAGCAGACTGGTGCCCAGTGGGGGAAAATGTAAAGAGACAGGGGCTATATTCTGTGGCAATTACTCTCTAGAGAGTCAAAAGAGAATGTAAAAGAAACATCTTTGATTTTGCTTTATCGTTATAACTAGTCATCTCTCTCCTCTCCTTACTTCCAGGGGTCCAACACCAGATAGCTACAGTCTTTGCTACTGTATCTCTATTATTCATTCTCTCTCTCTGTCTTTCTCTCTCTCTCTCCTCACCTCCCTCTTTCTCTCTTTCAGTTAATGTCTTACAAATAGCTTTTAAAATATTTTTTCTTTCCATACTACTTCTGGGGGGAGTTTTTCTTTTTGTAGGATATATTAAATACAATGTTCAGCGTCACTGGGACATCAGAACAGTGACAAGGAAGCCCTCTGTGTGGAGACACGGGGCCAGAAAACGGTAAGAGGAGCACAGCCGTGTCAGGTGGGGCGGAGGTGTTGTTTCAGGATCCCAGACCTGGCCTTCAGAGTGAAAGACGCATTGTTCGTTCACCAGGTCAGCATATGGGTGAGCATATTTTGCCAATTCCACAAAGCGATTGGCCACCTCCAAACTTTTTCCTTCCCTCTTTCCTCTACTCTACAACATTTAAAAATATTAATGTGTCTGTACTTTGCCAAGATGCTTACATTTTAAGTCCAAATGACGGCAAAAGCACAGCTAATTTTCCAATGAGTTCTGCTTATTAGAAATGATGTCTGATGTTAGAAATGATGTCTAATTTCCATTCATTCATTCACAAAATACTTCCTGAATGCCAACTATGTTACAGAAACTGTGGTACAAATGGGAAACAAAGCAATGAACAAAAGGAACAAAATAGACAAATAGGCTTCAGTTCATTTGGCATCTAGTTAAACATCCCATCGAGCACTAACTTCTTTAATATTTCCTTCAATTTCTGATTGCACCTGAATATAGATCGCCCCAGAGGACATGTTGCAGAATCCCCTGTGGCAGGCTGTGAAATCATACTGCTCCCCTGCATTGTCTGCATTCTAAACCCTGAACCCTGTGACTGTGACCTTGTACAGTGTAATGAGGGCTCGATTTCATTTTTAAATGTTTGCTGACAGCTTTTCAGCCTCACCCTTCATTCTTTTACTTGTGCCCACATCTGGAAAAGCTGATAACAATCTGGGTGCTCCTCCTATGGTGCCGGTGAGTGAGCCAAACCAAACAATCCCCTTCTCGCACACAGAAACCCTCACTCAACCCCCACCCCAACCCCTTAACAGGGTAATGACTCAGGCCAGTCTCCTTTCCTTGTTTCTGACCATCTCACACTTGATCTCCCCAAACTTCAGTTCTGTAGGTAGTAAACGTTTTCATACCCTCTTGGTGTGTGTGCGGTGTCATCAGTCTAGAAATTCAAGCCAAACTTTAGGTGGGTGTCCATCTGCCTTTGTAGGTGACCTTAACCTATGGGGAGGGGAAGATTTTGCAGTTATTTTAAAAATTTTGAGATGGGTAGATTATCTGGGTTATCCAGATGGGCTCTATATGTAATCACGTATATCCTTTTAAGAGGGAGATTTGACCACACACGGAGGAGAATGATACAAAGATGGCACAGCGTGAGATGGGAAGGCTTTAAAGTTTGGAGTGATGCGGCCACAAGCCAAGGAATGCTGGGGGTCACCCGATGATGAGAGGCAAGAATCGGATTCTCCCCTGAGCCACGGAAGAGAGGACATCCCTATTGGCACCTTGACTTGGAGCCAGTGATACTGACTTGACTTCTAGCCTCAAGAACTGTGAGAGAACACATCTCTGTTGTTTTAAGCCACCAGGTTTGTGATCATTTGCTACAATAGTCTTAGGACACCAGTACGCTCTCCGTGGAAGGTCGTTTTCCCCTCTCATATTCTACATATCACTGGGCACCTAAGGGCCATCTTCCCTGGTTCCTGCCTCAAAGTTCTGATTCCTTCCAAGTCTATGGCATGAGACTAGACTCGCTGTCACACTTCTTAGTCGTGTACCATCCTCTCCATCAGGTGGCCTCTGGCTTGCTGCTTTTCCCACCATCACTGCTCTTGGTGGTCTCTCTATTCATATAGAAACGCTTATCCATATCCAGGACCCTCAACAGTGTTACCACATTTACTTATCCAATTTCCTGCCCCGCCACGTGACTTCACCCTCCCTCGACTCCAATAATCTAGCCTTCCCCTTTATTCCCAGGGCTGTGTCCTAGACGCCTTTGCATGCTGCAAACTCGTTTCGTCTCCTCGACAGTCTTACTGTGAAGAGTGCCACTCCCTGAAACAACCTCCTGCTGTCCAGCTCCCTTTTTTTGATTCCTCCATGCCAAATATTTTGAACCCCCAAGACCATATTTCATTTATGCTACTCTTCATGCTCTCATTTCTTTCACACCCAGCTTCAATCTCACATCCATCATGGTAATCACTCCCTTACGTTTATTCTCCATTCCCTTGCCCTTTCCCTGTGTTACATCTGCCTAGCAAAACCGCAACAACGATTCAAAACCACCTGTGCCAAGTCCTTGTCAACACCCGCGGAAATGGGAGTGAGTAGGGCAAAACCCTACCCATGCTGAGTGGTCTCACACTAAATGCCAGGAAATAAACTTCAAGTGGACACTCAGGACTCTTCAACATTATTACTTTTATTTGTTCAATTTGCTGTCCCTCCCTCTTAAAGGACTTTCATAACTCGCCCTCTCAAACCTCCAGCATGCTTACTCCACAGCTCTCTCCCTGATGATGACCTGGACCCTTATTTCACTGAGAAATTTCAAAGCAGTCAGAGGAGAACTTTGACCAATTTCCACTGCCAGATGAACCAGTTTAAATGCATCCGGTCTCACCTGTAGAGTCTGCTTGAAATAGATGAACTGCCCAGTCTCGCTTATATTCTGGGTCCCATTCCCTTCCATCTATTCAAGAATTTTGCTCAGGCAGTTTTCCCTTTTCTGTCCTGGACCATCAGTTTCGCTCTCTCTAATAGATGACTGCTAGAAGCTTCTAAACATGCTGCAATATCACCTATCTTAAAAGGAAAACCTCTGCCTTGGCAGTACGACTCCCCATTTCTTGTTCAATCAGATTTCCTCGCAATAGTGTTTATGCTCATGGTCGCCACTTGTTCCTTCTCATTCTCCTTTATTCTCACCGATAAGGTTTTTCTCCACCATTTCACTGAAGCCACTTTTGTCAATGTCACTGCTGACCTCCACGCTGCTACGTTCAATGATTTACTTGAGGTCATCAACCCTTTAAACTCTCATCAGTATTCTAAATGGACTGTTCTTTCCTTCTTCCAAGTCTTCTCTCGCCCATATAGTCCTACACAGATATTTCTCAAGTCTGCCCCTTCTTTTTCATTGGCATGGCTTAAACTCTGAGTCAGATCCTCAATTTTAATATATACCACCATTCCTTCAGTCTGGCCACGTCTAATGTACTGCTAAATCCTTTTTTTCTTATTTCATTTACAGATGTTATAAAGTACCTTGGACTCATGAATTATCCTGTTTTCTTCTCCAGTTGTACTCACTTCCTAGATAACCTTTATATCCTATAAACCATCTATCCACTTATGCTCTTAAATTAATAACCACAGCCCAACAGTCACCCAATGAAATGTATCCAACTGTCTGTTACACCTTATCCACTTGCATGCATGATAATCATCTCAGATTTAACGTGTTGAAGAGTTTGCTTTCTGCAACCCCCTGCTCATTCCTTGACTTTGCAAACCACATTTGCCAAAGCTTTTCCATTTCAGGAATTGTCACAACCATTCATCCAGGATCTCAAGCCAAAGTTTCTCACAATGCACATCCTATCCTTTAGTAAATATTGTTCTTTCTCTCCTGAAAATATACTAGACCTCTAACCAAACCTCACCACATCCACTACTACTAACTACCCTCGTCCAAGGCATCCACACTGCAGTGGGGATGGAAGTCTGCTGATTAGATCTCCCTTCCAGAAGCACAGTGATTGACAGCCTCCAGCTGCCATATTTGAGTCTGGATGAAGCCACTGCTCTCCCTGGCTCTTCCAATGCCTGGTTCAGTAGTCAGGGAAAGGGAACTCGACCAGGCTAAATCCTGCTGACATAGGATTCTTCTAACAGCAGCTTCTACAAGGGACTCTCACTGTGCTGGCCAATAACTTCTCAGGCCCATGCTACAGCCTGGAGGGTGTCAGGCCTCCCCTCTCCATTCCCAGGTATCGTATTAGTATTGTGGTCCGAAGGCTCTCCTTGCCCCTTTACCTTTACAGTTATTTAGATAGATATTGCAACACCTAATCCTGCTTGGCATTTGCTTCTCAGAAGACCCAGATGGACACAAATATGTTTTAAGGGTACCTGACACTAATATTTCTCCCTGTTCCTACCCTTGATCCCCGACAGTAGGAAGAGGCATCTTTTAAAGCCTTAGGTCTGCCTTTTGCTTAAAACTCTCCAGTGGTCTCTCGTTGCTCTTAGAACCAAATCTAACTACGGACCTAACATTTTAAAGATCGGACCTCTGGCTTCCTCTCCAAATTTCCTTGTTCCTCTGCCCCTGCTACATTGTTCTTTGTTGTTGCTTGAATTCAACAGGTAGAGACCCACTTCCTGGTCTTTTCCCACCCTTTTTTTTTTATCACCAACAATGGGTGTGTCCTGGATGTCCCCACGGGTGACCCCCACTTCACTGGAGTCCCTGCTCATGGCCGGCCTCAGGGAGACCTTCCCTAACCTCAACTCTATTTCAAACAGAAAGTATTTTCTACAAATGTCACTTCCAACATAGCTTAAATGCATACTTAAATGTCAAAATTTGCAAGCAGTTTTTCAATCAAAGAATCCTCAAATAAATCCTAAATAAATGTCAAATAGCTGGCAACATAAAATTACAGGTCTTTTGATAGCACAAATGTTAGAGATTAACACTATCTGGGAAATGCTTTCCTTGGAGATCGAAGGCAAACTTTCCTTTTCTTTGAATGATGAGACATTGAATATTATTTCCACTAATTTATCAGTTAATTGTAAAGTAAAATGCATGCATTGTGCAAATGGATGTAGGTGATCTGTGACGATTTGCGCTTGTTTTATATTCCGGCTATGTTCGCTATAGTTTGAATTTTAATAGCCTGTATGGTGGCTCTTTGAGAATGTAATTAGAAAGCCATGATTCTTAGAAGAGTGCATATTATAAAGACAGAGATTTGATAAAATGCTTATTATTTTGGTGGCTAAACTCTAAGGACTCCTGTGTAAAGTTGATTTAAAAGTATTTTTTAAAATTGATCAGCATGTGATTTGTTTCTGTCTTCTGTTGTATTCATCTAATATTAATTATTTGAAAATTTAAAATCATATTACAAAAGAATTTACTTGACATATATTACTAAGAGTCAAATTTCATTAGGCAGATTACCAAGAATATATCCTAAGGCACTGAATCGTCCTAGAGATGAATCATCTTATAATCTACTACATACGCAGTAAATGTCAACACATGGAAAAGACATGAATAAGACATGAAGTGACGTCCTGGCTGGTGTGGCTCGGTGAATTGAGTGACAACCTGTGAACCAAAGAGTTGCTAGTTTGATTCCCAGTCAGGGCACATGCCTGGGTAGTGAGCCAGGTCCCTAGTTGGGGGCGTGTGAGAGGCAATCACACATTAACGTTTCTCTAATGTTCTAATGACCATTAATGTTTCATTAATGTTCCTCTCTTCCCCTCTTTCTGAAAATAAATAAATAAAATCTTTTTAAAAAGACATGAAGTGATGTTTTAACTTAATTCTCCTTTTATTTGAGCAAATTTAGATTTTGAACTATTCTTTATTTTGAAATAGACTTCATTTTTGAAAATTAATGCAATTTTAAAAGTGAGAAAACTTTAGAGATCATTTGATCAAATCACCCCATCTAAAAGGGAGTAAACTAAGGTTTAGAGAAATGGGTGCTTGGCCTGAATCCCCAGCTCTAATCGAAATTGATGAAACGGCATGCTCAGAGCTTGAACTCCAGTGTAGAAACTCCAGGTTAATGTTGCTTTCATCACGCTGCAATATTTTTACTTCATAATAGCTTTACGAAAGAATGATTCACTCAATTTTCTCCTCCAAAGTTTTACAGAGACACTATCACACAAGACAGAGTTTCTGCTTCCAAGATCTTGGGGTTTAATTAAAAAGATAAGACACATTTACTAAAACAACTGACAAAGTAATGGATTGTGACTGTGTACAGAAATTTTAACATGTAGGTGATATTTATAGTGTTTGAAATGGAGAGAAAATACCAGGACATATTAAATCAATAGCAATGAGACCAACCATGCAGAAACAAAAAAATATGTATAGTTTTACAGGTTAACACAACAAATAATATAGTATGAAAGTCAAAACTTTTTCCACTTAATGTGCACTGTCTCATTAAAGTGCCACTATATTATTAGTATCATAGTTATATAAAGCAAAAAAAGTATATTATTTTCCTATGTTGCTTTCTATTATGGTGCATTTACACTATCAACTATAAATTGTTGAGACCTTTCAACTATATCACTGTATGATTTGGTGACACTTTCCAGAAATGAAGAGAATGATTAAAAACCTTTACCTAAAAAAGATGATGATATCTTTTCTAAATCACATACTTTTGGTAAGGCTTCCTCTAATTATTTTAATGTTTCCTTTAATGTCAAGTAACTTTCTTCCTTTAATGGAATAATATAAATGTAGCTGAAAGATGAAAAGAACATAGCCTTCTTACCTGAAATTGACAAAGTAGTTATTGGACAAATTTATTTTCACTTTATTTCCTTGTCATTGATATTATTATTGTAATCATGATGATAATGATGATGATGATATGCTAAATAAATACAATAAAAATTGTCTACATGTAAAATACAAAGAACAAAGCTATAGGCATAACACATCCTGATTTCAAACAAAATTGCAAAGCAATTATAATCAAAAGAGTATGATAATGGCATAAAAATAGACTCATGGACCAATGAAATAGATTCGAAGATCCAGAAATAAATCAGTGCATACACAGTCAACTAATCCTCAACAAGGATGCCAAAAATACATGGAAAAAAGATAGTTTCTTCAATAAATGGTGTTGGGAAAAGTGCATTTCTACATGCTAAAGAATGAAATTGTCTCTTTAGCCTATGCTCATCGTACACAAAAACCAACTCAAAATGGATTTAAGGATTAAAGACCTGAAATTGTAAATTTCCTAGAAACTCTTTCAATGTCTTGTCAAAGATTTGGGGGATATGATACCAAAATCACAGGTAACAAAAGCAAAATAGGGAAGTGGTCTGACACCAAACTGAAAAGCTCTTGTATAGCCAGGAAACAGTCAACACAATGACAAGACAGCAACCTGTGGTAAGGAAGAAAATATTTGCAAACCATCTACCTAATAAGGGGTTAATATCCGAACTATGTGAGGAACTCCCACCATTCAACAGCAAAAATAAATAAATAGCCTGATTCTAATAAGCAAAGATTTGGGTAGCTATTTGAAATCACATATGATATCATATCAGTGAAATCATACAGATGGCTAACGGATACAAAAATGTGTTCAATAATAGTAATGATCATCAGGGAAATACAAATCAAAACCACATTCAGATATCGCCTCACCTTGTCAGGTTGGTTATCATCCAAAAGACAAGAGATAACAGGTGTCAGAGAGAACGTAGAGAAAAGGAAACTCATGTACACTGTTGAGAATGTACATGGGTGCAGCTGCTATGAAAAACAGCTTGGATATTTCTCAGAAATATTAAATATAGAACTACCACATGATTCAGCAATTCCACTTAGGTTAATATATCCAAAAGATATGAAATCAGTATCTCAAAGAGATATCTGCATTCCTATGACTGTTGCAGCATTACTCACATAGCCAAGATATAAAAACAACCCATGTGCTTCAACAGATGAAGAACGAAAGTGATAGACAGAGATATAGGTAGAGATATAGATATATGTAGATATAGAATTCAGCCTTTAAAAAAGGAAAACCCTGCCATTTGTAATAATGGAGATGAACATGGAAGTTAAATAAGCCAGACACAGAAAGACAGATATTATCTGATACCCTTACACACCGGAACTGAAACAGGGGAACTTAGAGAAACAGAGAATAGAAGGGACTCAACAATAAACAATAAAATTAGAAATATATATTTAAAATTCTAAATATATATATTTAAAACTACAAAGACCCCTGCCAAGAACCATAACAGGGAAAGAAAACAATGAAAGATCTATTCTTGGGAATTCTCAAACATTCTTTTGAAGAAACCTCACTCTGGAAAAATTTTTTAACCAATGATTGTGCTGGTTTTAAATGTAAAATCTGTCTTTATATCCACTGACAGATTCAGGCCAAATTTTACGAGGAATTGGGCGCTGAAGTTCATGAAACACTGACACTAAGACTTGCGCTGCTGAGAGTAAAATTGTTAGACAGAAGTTAATGGCAGAAGGTGGAGGGAGGAGAGATGGTCCCGCTCATCAGAGAAGTATGACCCCTACGGAAAGGGTGGGTGGCGTTTGGTACAGGGCAGAGAACTGGGAGTTGATCTGTGTTCTTAGAAGTGAGAGGGGATGGCCGGGTTTTAGTTTCCTCCCTTTTGATCTCACTAAGGCTGTAGCAGTAACTGGTGTCTACGAGGCAAGAGCTCATCTCGGGAGGAGTGTGTGGTAGCACATGAGAAATGTCTTTGTGTGTTAAGACTTTCTGTGTGCGCTGCCATGGAAATGTGTTTGCACAGCCAGTCAGGGTTTGGGTTTCCTCATTTGTAGTGTATTGTTTCTGCTAAATCAAATACATTCTACAAGCGCTGCAGATTCACTTTTTCCATGAAAAAATGATAATCAGTCACATTTGGTATTCTAACTTATCACAGAAGCCATAGAGTATAGAAATACATATTATGCCATCTGATCCAAAATTTTCAGTTACGTTCCCAGATACCAATGTATCATCAATATATACAGAAATTAAAACTACTTTTTTAATGACCCAGATTTTCTTCAGATTTGATGAATATCTTTTACAGTTGTGAAGAACAAATACCCCCGAAACTATTCCTTGAATTTAATAATAAATTATTTTTTACTTTTAACTAGAACATATATAACATTTATTAACTTATAAAATTAAAAAAAGCAACCACAAAAAATAGACAGTGGATTACAAAAAAGCAAGCAACCCTCAATCTATCATTAAACTTTCTTTTTTTTAAGATTTTATTTATTTTTATTTTTAGAGAGGGAAGGGAGGGAAAAAGAGAGAGAGAGAGAGAGAGAAACATCAATGTGCGGTTGCTGGGGGTCATGGCCTGCAGCCCAGGCATGTACCCTGACTGGGAATCGAACCTGCAACACTTTGGTTCACAGCCCGCACTCAGTCCACTGAGCTATGCCAGTCAGGGTTTCTATCATTAAACTTTCAATAAAAATCTGCTGGTGGAGGGGTTAAGTGTGTGGGGAGAGGGTTTACAGGACTTCTCTGTGCTTTCTGCTCAGTTTTGCGGTGAACCTAAAACTGCTCTTAAAAAATAACATCGATTAAAAAATACATTAAAAAATGCTACTGGCATTTTAAGTCAAACCTCGTGTTGGATAATGAGTCGTGGTCCTCAGTTGTTGGATGAGCATTTGTTGTTCACTGATTATCGAGGAGTAGAAACACTAGTTGTGTATTTAAATGGAGCTCTAGATTAAGAAAGTAAAAATACGTTACATGCTTTGATCAAAAAGATGCATTAAATTAGCAGACATAAAGGTCACGAGGATAATTGAAAAATATAATTTCCTTCCTATAGCGAATGCCTTCTTAACAACAAATAATAAGAGCTAAAATTTGCCAAGTACTTACTCTGAGATTAAGTAGAATTATCATCCCTCTTTTCCTACGGAGAAAATCCAGGCATAGGAAATGAGCCACCTAAGATCACACAAGTGGGGAATCTTGGAGACTGAACTCAAACCCACTGTCTGTCTTCAGGGACTGCATCCTTAAGCGCTACGGATACGCTGCTCCCCTTGACAAAGCCCGCATGTTGAAAAAGGATTCAATGATCAGTTTTTAATTATAATTGTCTGTTATAAGTGGTTCATCCTATTATTGATAACTTTTGTTAATAAGAAAATATTATTGGAATACCTCATTCAAGTGAATTCTCTTTAAATGATTTCCAAAAAAAAATGATTTGCAGGCAGAATTTTCTGGCAGCAATACCCTATTGCCTTTTAAAACTTGTTTTGTTTTAACTCACTTCGGATGAGGGTGAGGCATGAGCTTCCCCACCTTTTCCCAGTTCATAGCATAGACTTAATCAGAAGGAAATGGGTTATGTCCATCAAAAATGGCTATTAAAATATTCCCTGAACAGAAAACTCAGCTCCACTGAGTTCGCTCATTGAAAAGGATGTTGTTTGTACTTTGGAACACAGACAACCTTGAACAAAGAAAACCTGTGCTCTGCAAATCAGGACTCTTTTGAAACTACCTCTTCAGCAAATCGGTAACAATGCGGTAATAGGATATGAGAACAAATAAAGAAAAAAGTATATCTGTGATGCTAAAAATTATTTTTAGAAAAGATGAGTGGTTAAAATAAGATTGCAACATAAGCTATGTCTGCACATATTTCGTGAAGTGGACAGTAGGATCTATTCCACAGATAATTCAAGCGAAAACACCACTTCTCCTCCAAATTATATGGATATTTCAAACAATATACTTTCTTAGCTTAAAATTTTTGGCAACTGCTGATCTTGACCTTTTCTAAACCCTTTTTCAATCTTCTAGTTGAAGAAATATAAGTAAGAAAAAATTCAAAACTAAAAGGTTTAATGGTATAGAATATCCACTCACACTAACCCACGTCTGCTCTTGCCTCCAGTGTTAAGTCCATTTCTGTATTTAACTTTACAATAATAAGAGCTTGTAACAGTAGACTCAGTAGTTGCTGATTCCACATGGGAGTGGAAAAGTTGTGAAAGGCACCTGTGGTTGAAGAAAATAGTCTCCAGATTTACAAAGGCTATTCAAAGCATCAACATCGCTTGTCCAAAGGTCAGGGAATTTTCACATGTTTCCAAAATACTGAACAGAAAGCAGACCAAGAGTGAAAATACTGAGTGTCATGGAAAAGACATAATAGATACAGTGGGCCCTAAGAATAAAAAGAGAGCTGTCAGTCAGAATGACCAGAATGTTTGATCAATAAGAAGGCATATTACCTGTTTCATATCAGATCAATGACATGTAGATAGATAAAATATCTCTGAGGTGGCAGTAGAGGGAGTGGCATGTGTTAAAGAGTGCTGATGGGGTCTGTCTCATTCACACTGTGTTAAGACACTTCAGATGAAACCTGCTCTGTAGGAAGATTTCACTACACACTGTTGAGTGAATGAGCATTAAATACTATTCAGATGAGTGGCACTATAGGAAAAAAATAGTAGGTGACAAGGCCAGAAGCATCATCTGGAAGCTGAATGTTAAGCACTTCAATGTCAGGTTAAGGATTGTGAGCTTTATTCAACAGACAACGAGAAATTGTTGAAAGTTTTTGAGAATAAGAGAAACACAAATAGAATTAAGCTTTAAAACATTAACTGGTAACCATATATAAGATGAACTATAGGACAGAAAGAAAACTGAGGATCTGTAGCAGAATCCAAGAAAAACAAACATTTAAACTGAGATAAGCATGTTATGCAACAGGTCCTCAGATAACAATGCTTCATTCAACATTGTTTTGTTTGTGATGATGTTGATGAGGTGCAGTAGGAACTGAACTCTTGTCTGTGTTAAGTAGCCTGTGGTAACATTGGTTACATCGTACGTTTCACTCAGATCCTATCAATGACATTAAGTAAGGACTTACTGTGCATGGAAAGGGGAGAATGGATGTAACAGATTTGACAGTTATTGATAAATGATTAATAGTAATTCATTAAAGAAAATAAAAGAAGACTGATAAAGTTTGGGAATAAAGCTACCAATCTACATTAAAAACACAGGAGGATGCAAAGATTTAATTATGTATATCTGCTTTGCTCTGAGACAACATACTAGAGATACACCAATAATAATACTGGTGACAATAGTGATGATATAATAATAATAATAATAATAATAAGCGCACTCAAACGTGCCCAGCCACATACTACTCCATATGTTGACTGAGAACATGTGACTGAGTTGAGTAGGTGTGAATTTGGGTGCGATCATGACCAGAGAGACAGCTGGGGTCACAAGATGGACAAGACCAATCTTTTTTGCATAGTAAAAAATGTCAGGCTTGCTGACAAGAGAAAAAAAAACAAGAGCTAAAAGTGATCATCTGAAGCAAATGCCATTATTATTAATGGGAAAGAAAGTTTTTGAATAGAAGGGAAGGTCATTCGTTCAGTTTTGGAATGTCAACCATGGAATGCTACTACAGCATGGAAGCAATATTCTGAAGTCAGCAGGACGTATGGCCTTGATCGTGGTTGAGAGATCCTGATTGAAATTGTGACTCCTGAAATGTAAATCAGAAGGTGAATGCACATTCTGGCATTCATTTCCCATTTTTCCAGCGATATATAGTTGTTTCCCAACTGGATTAAAGAATCTGTTCAGTAATCTTCTACAACTCCTCACACAGTGCTGGACACTAGTTTATGCTAACACATGCCTTCTAAATATTGTTTTAAGAACAAATCCAGATGCTTTTTTTCACCAATTAATTAAAGCAAATATAGTGATTTGAATTCAGGTAAGGTAAAGATCCTACCAAATTAAAAGGCCAATTTACAATAGAAGCACTGCATTTCGATCACTGACATTACTGATCAGCCCATGAAATTAGGAAGCCATTCACACCTGGTTCTCCACTGGTCCAAGAAGCAAGGCTCTGTGGTGCTTTGGTTCACAAACTGGGTACTGACTGAACCATCTGCTATGTAACATTCAAAGACCCAAAGTCAATTTTGGGCTATTTTAAAGCAATGGAAATGTTTTTCATAATGCTATATCAAGGATATTCGTATTTATAATCAACTTGATTTCAGGGGCAAACAGAACTTTAGTAACTACATTCCAGTGGTGTACTTGAATGCAGTACTTCTAGCGTGATATAAAATTTGCCTATTATTTGTCATTTTCAATTTAAAAAGTCTAACTTGTTAATTTGAAAAATATATGATGAAAACACAGAAAGAGAGGAGGAGGTGTTATTGCGGGTGTGAAGAACAATGAACCGCAAGAGGGAGGGGCAAACACATTGAAGAGCTCCAGGGACAGCTAAATGATCAAGAGGTCTTTGTTCGTTATATACGAATGAGGCAAAATCAAACAAACAAAAAGCAACAAAATGAGATGATATGTGTTTTATTTTAGCAAGTGCTGTGACTGACCAGCTACTGTTCTAGCATTGGTTAAAGTCTATTCATTAGGAGATAAGTGTTTCTGAAATATTTCCCCCCTCTCTGTGGCTATCTTCAAGGAGCTCAAGAAGCAGCCTGCAGATAAAGCAGAATGTGAATCACAACCATTGATAAACAATTAGGAGGCTTTGGTTAAAAAATACTCTTTGAGCATGGATTTAATGAATCAATTAGATTAATGAGAAGCATTTCACCAAAGACTGGTCAGTTCTGAACTGGAGATTCCACTTAGCCATCTAAACAAAACATTTTGATTATTTAAAAGCAGATGCAAAAATACAGTAAAATAAAAATGCATGCCTGTTGAAGCATGAACATAGTTTAAATCATTTGCAGACTGTACACTAGTTGTTTAGGCAGCCTTTGCCAAAATAAGAGAATTCAACTTAGTGGCCCTCGTCTTTTACCTCCCAAGACAGATCCTAACAATTCATTCATCCACTTATTTTCCGTTCATAGACATTTTCCTATGTATTTATAGTCACTGAGGACTTTCTATTTCAATGTTATTAAAAAATTTTGGAGAAAATTATATAAGGACATGGATAATTTTTGCCTTCCTGTTTTAAATCTATTAAATGTTACCTAGAAATATTTTACAGTAAAACTGCAAATTTACAGAACTTATCAAAATTTAGAGTCTAAAAATCCCTGATTTTGAGGTTACATTACCTTAATTTTACACACTACTGTTTTATAGGGCCGCTAATAGGGTACATGGCTACCCGTAAATATGACAGCGATACTTACTAAGGAATCATGTTACAAACACAGCACATAGAAATGATATATTGGGAGGGTGTTGTCAGCAAGATCACTGGAAAAGATGTCCCCCCTTAACAACGGCAATGTGGTATCATCCACAGACAAGACCGCCTTGCTTGGTGGGAACGGGGGCATCCAGCTGCGACGTGGTGATGACCGGGTGCTGTTCAACAACTAGGAGAACCGTTGGGAAAGGCAGCTGACTCCGTGAACACCGTCCAGCTATCGATTTGGAAACGATCATATCCTGGAGGGTATGGCCACAACCCCATTTGACTTTGGTTCTGTCAGCACCCTAAACCAAGGAACCCTGGAGCTCCAACCCATCCCTGGCGTCGGGGCATAGGCATACAGACCTTGGCGGCAGCTGTGGACCCTGAAGGGGCCTGAGAACTCGCTGCAAGACGGGGTCTCAGCTGGCGCCCCAGAACTCCAGGACAACACTGAGTGAGCCAATTGCCCACTGGCCAGAGAGCTTTGTGGAAGTGCAGGTGTCCTGCAGAGAAGTTCCAGCACACTGTCAGCAGGGAGAAAAAAAAATCCAGGTTGGATGCACTGGAGAAAGAAAGAGGAACATTATCTCAGCGCATTCTCATTATAGCCTTTTATGATACCTATTATTATCTTCATTTTGTACATAAAAATAAGTTTCACATATCATCCAAGATTTTTTTAATTTTATTTCATTTTTATCACTATTTATCCCCACTATACCCTCTTCCACTCAGGCTTTTCTTAATGAGATTAATAAAGGTAGGACTCAGATCTGGTTCTGAGTTCACGTGCAGTCTCTCTTCTACTGTATTGCCCTGCCCTCTGTGGAAACCACTGAGTATGTCAGGGATGCATCGATATTCTAGGCTTCTTGGGTCCTGCTGCAGTGAGTGTGAGAGTTGATTTCTACGTCCCGTCTAAAAAATGTGCCTTCAGAAAGTTAACTTGGTGTCTGAACATGGCGATGACTAGAGAAAGTGACCCTGTATTTCTGGCATATAATTTATAACACCAGCTTAAAAACTAATTTCACACCTTTCAACCTGACATGTATTTTGCAACTGAAATAGAATCTAGCTGTGCAATAGGATAAAACCTTGAATAATAATTTTAGAAATTTTGTTGAAATATTTTGTAAAGAATTGCTCCTACAAATTACATATAATCAAGGTCCACTCATGTAATGATGCCTAAGATATACATTTAAATATAAAGCGAGGATGATTAACAGACCACTTGGAGTATGGAGTGGCCATTTGATGCTCTTCTGTCAGATGGCCATGAAATTAAAGCTACTCGATGATTCTGAACTTCAGGCGCTCATCCTGTTATAGATTTGAGTCTTTCAAGGTTATCATTTGCATGAGACAGAAGAATTTTCTCCTCCTGTGCTCTGATGGAATGTGAAATTCCTGCTCCTTTGCATGTGCCTCTGTTATAACAGGAGGCTTATTTAGGGGCATCATTTGAATGAGCTATAGTCCATGCAGGCAGTCCATCAGTTACAGGTATGCATCGCGGCGTTAATTGTTCTGAGCTTCCAAAGCCATGGGCTGGTATTCAAGGCAACTGGTTTGAGACACAAGGTTGATTGCTTTTTTATTCTGGTTCTACAAAACATAAGTCCCTACAAAAATGCATTCAATAAAGTCATGTTTGTTTAAAAGTTTCAACCAATGTAATTTGGAGGGTTTTCTTAAAGTCTTTACACTTAGAACAAGAAAATATTTATTGGAAGTACCTCCCTGTTTAAAGTAAGATCATTAGAATATCAGATCAACTTATTGGCTAAAAGAAAACATTGTTCCCTCTTAATAAAGTATTGACAACATCATTTTCTTTTTTTTCCCTCTTTTTCTATCTTGTTTGAGTACAGTTTGACATCATTTTCAAGTTATACTAAGTTATTAAAAAAATTTACCCTTTGTGACAGCATGGATAATGGAACATTATGCTCAGTGAAATAAGCCAGTCAGAGAAAGACAAATACCATGTGATTTCACTCATACATGGAATCCAATGAACAAAATGAACTAACAAGCAAAATAGACTCATAGAGATCAGGCTGACAGCTGTCAGGGGGTGGGGGCTGGGTGCAGCGGTGGGGGTGGGGGAGAAGGGCGTGGGGCTGGAGGAATTAACAAAAAAGAGAAAAAAGAGAAAGAATTCATGAACATGGACGAGAGTGTGGTGATTGCCAGGGGGAGGCGTGTTGGGGGAGGTGGAGGAGGGTATGGGGGGATAAAGAGGGACAGACAGAGACTTGACTTGGGGTGGCAAACCCACAGCACGTTGCACAGGTGGTGTGCTGTAGAGCTGTGCGCCTGGAGCCTGTACAGTTTTGTCAGGCAGTGTCATGCCGATACATTTTTTTAAAAGGGAAAAAAGCATATCTATTTGGACTTTCCCGATCACTTGTCATTACAAAATTGGGGAAGTAAGTGAAATGAGTCTGAGTTTTGTATTTGATTTTACCCTGTGTTCAAGCAGGAGAACGAGGGATGGAGAATCTCTAAGTTGTCTCCGGTTAGCTTTATTTACCACCTGGATGCTAATCAGGGGAAAGGGTATTGGGTTTTTAGAGGCAGTAAAAATTTGGAGATATGCATTAAGGTTGCATGTCTATTTCATACATAGTTTGGCTACGTGTCATCTGTTTTGAGTCCCGAGTTTTATTTGTGCAAAATTTATTGTGTTACTATGCTTGCTTTCATCAAAGTTTTAGACAGAATTTCTTGAAAGATAGTTCTTTATAATTTCTCTTCTGAAAATAGTCAAAATGTAAGGATCTATCATTCTTGTATCAAATTAATACAGTTTTTGAAAAGCAGTAGCATTATTATTCTATCCTCCATTACACCTATGAAGTAAGTCTCCATTGATATAGTCCTCGACATCCTATGATGATAACAGAAGAAACCACTGAAGAATCTAATGTAGTGTACTTGAATAAGAGGCCTGGGTTCCGATTCTAGCACTCAGGTTAATCTTAATTAAATTAATTAAACGCTGTCAGCTTCGGAGATAAGCAGCTCAGATAGCTTTAAAATACAGTTGTTAGTCCCTTTTCAGAAACCCCTCTGCTTTTTTATTTTATAGATAGCATGATTATAATGCAGTAGAAATCTAAATAACCTCATTAAATGCATTCACTATTCAGCTGGTGCCTTGCAAACCAAAGAGATGAGAGAGGACCTTGCTCAGCTGTGAGGCGGAGCTCAAACATAGTAGAAAACCAATGAGAAGGGCTGGCCAAGCATCGCTGACATTGATTCAGACTTAGAAGGAGAAGAAGGGACACCTGGAACAAATAACCACATGTGAGGACAAAAACCATGATGTGAGAAATGAGAGGGGCGGAATTTTATAAAGTACATTTGAAATTTTACTATGAATATGGCTTGGGCTTCTCCCAAGAAAGGGAAAACTGTGGATGGGGGTGTAAAAATACCTGTTTTAAGTAAAACCGGGCCCTTGGTGGCATTAACACACACACACACACACACACACACACACACAACTAATAATCACTTTGGACCTAACTCACCCCTTGTCTAAAAGAGGGATGAAGGTTGAAAGCTGTGGGTTGACTTGTCATTAGCCAAGTTGAAGAGCCAACGTTCTGAGATAACATGTCCCACTGGGAAGTGCCAGCTCTCCAGCCCACTGCCCACAGGCCAGCACATACCACAGGCCAAAATTACACCACCCTTCCTGAAAACATACAGCGACACTGTACAACTTGGTGTTAATTCTTATAATATATTGCATATCAGCTCCAGTACTGAAACTCAGAAGTACAAAAGATGTTGCATTTCTTTGCTTTCTTTAAATTGATTTGATCTAGATTCAAGTCTCTGTCCTGAAAAGCTGGTGGAAAATTCTAGCTCCTTCGTAAGGCTCCTGGATGAGACGGTGTTCTGAGCATTAGAGAGGCCCCTCTCCTCCTCACACTTCAGTTCACGCCGAGTAAGCCTGAGATGGTTGTTGTCTTAGCCTTTGCAATTCCTGAAGGCTGCCGGTTCTGCCATTTCCACATGTTGCTGGTGATTGGGAATGGCCACGTCCTCAAAGCAGCCTTCCGAAGAGCGCCGAGTGGTCAAGGTGTCCTTCTTGGATACAAAGAGCACTGATGACGATCGTTTTGAAAAAACGGTCTCTGCTGTCTTCATAACGGGATGTCCCTTCATTGAAGCCTCCGTCAAATACGACTTCTATCACCGTTTTTCAGTTTGCTCTCCCTGTCCTCCCCCAGGGCACTCAGCTGGAAACCCTTAATTATTTTGACTCTTATAAAACAGAAAGAGAGGCACAATCAAATTTGCTTGTATTCCTAAGACATAAATCTTTTCCTTTTTTTCTTTCAATTTTATTTTGTATTGGGTTTAGGCACACAGGCACGTGGTCAGACAATCATACACTCTACGCTGTGTTCCCCTCAACATCTTCTGCACCAGAACTGGCCCCAGACATAGCCAGACATAAATATATTTTTAAGTAAGGAAATAGAACATGACCACTGGCTTGAAACAAGGTAAGAAAAAAATTACATAGTCACAGAGCAAACAGATTTATAATTTAAGCAAAAATAGATACTAGGTTTTTTTTATTTTAATCATTGTTCAAGTACAGGATACTAGTTTTTTTTAAAGGAGACTAAGCCTTCAGAAGAAAAGTTAATCCTCAACATACACTAAAATTTAGACAGATACTTCCCTATACCATTGAAAATACTAATAAAAACACTATTTAAATAAAGATATCCACAAACAGAATATGAGATAAAAGAGGATGAAAATGAAATAAAATAAATAGAAATCATGAAGCAGTTGAAGAAGTAAGAAGCATAATAGATATAGCTAAAATGCAAGAATGATTAATGCATTTAATTAATTCATTATTTTATTTATTCAACAAATTAAAAACATATCAGGTACTGTTCATATTAGGTTATGGGGATATAATGATAAAGTGAATCACAGAAAGAAAAGCAAAAGTAAAATGAGAAAGCAAGCTCAAAAAATGATAAAGACATAGAAGAAAATATGTATCTAACATGAGGATAATAGAGATCATGAAAGATAAAAAAAAACAATGAAAAATATTCAGAATCAGAATCTGATAAAATTTACAAAGATACAAGAAACCTAAATCTGCAAATCAAAAGTACATACAATTCTGAAGGCAAATAATAGAGAGCAATCAACATTAAGCTGTAGCTTGGTGAATCATAGGTTAAAATTCAGTTTAGCTTTGATAGGGAAATAGAAAATTATAGAGACTATACCAGAGAGAGTCTGTTTCCCATGCGGAAGCCTGAAGGTACGTAACACAAGGTGGGCGTGGCCTCGGCTGAACGATGTCATCACAAACGGGGGTCTTACCAGTTTACTGCTCTGCCAGGCTCAGGGAAGCCCTTTTTTCTTTAGTTCATACAACATGCATTGTCCTGAATGCAGAACAGGGGAATGAAATGAGAAGAAAAAGATAACCAGGAAAAAGAAAAAGAAAAATATCTCTGTATCTATTAAATAGAGTGAATATATATGGTAGTTAAATATCCTCCCACAAAAATCTCCAGGCCCAAATAACTTCACTAGTGAATTCACCAGACATTAAAGGAAGGCATAATATTAACTACGCACAGACTCCTCCAGAAAGTTGAAAAGGCGCAAATATTTCCCAGCTCATTCTGGGGCCGGCATTACGATGATATTGAAGTCAAACAAAGACATTACAAGATGGAGTGGTTAATTTTACATGTCAACTTGGTTGGGCCACACTGTCCAGATATTTGGTCAAACGTTATTCAGAAACATTATTCCGGATGTTTCTGAGGGGATACTTATGATGGAATTAACATCTAAATTGGTGAAATTTGAGTAAAGCAGTTTGCCTTCCTTAAAACAGTAGGCCTCATCCAATCACTGAAGGACTTAAGACTGACCTCTCCAGGGTAAGAAGGAATTCTGCTAGCAAGTGTCCTTGAACTTGAACTACAACATCAGCTCTTCCTTGGATCTCCAGGCTTCTAGCCTACTCTACAGATTTTGAACTTGCCAGCTTCCATAATCCCATGAGCCAGTTGCTGAAAATAAATCTTTCTATATATAAATATACACATCCTATTGGTTCTGCTTCTCAGGAGAACCCTGACTAATGCACAAGAAAAGAAAATATTCCTCATGAATAGAGATGTAAATCCCGTACAAAATTTGAAGAAATCAAATCTAACAATACATAAAAATAACAATCCACGATGACAAATTAGTATTTATTGAAAAGAATGGAAGGTCAGTATACCATGTAAAAAGCAATATAATTTGCCATGTTAAGGCTACTGATATGGTCATATCGCTATAGTCACAGAAAAAGCAAGTGACAAATCCAACATCCACTCCTGGTATTAACTCTCTGCAAACTAAGAATGGAGAGGAATTTCCTAAGAGAAGAATTTCCTCAGTCTAGTAAAGGGCGCTTAAGAAAACCTATAGCTAACATCATACTTGATAGTCAAAGACGATGCCTCCCCCACGATCGGGAACAAAACGAGGATACCTGCCTTCATCATTCTTACCCAATGTTGCCCAGTGCCATGAGACAGGGAGAAGAAACAAAAAGTTTCCTCGTAAGAAAGAAACAATTTAAGTTATTTCAATCACAAATGACATTACTGTCCATGTATAAAATATATGAAATGTACCCAAAACTAGTAGAAATAATAAAAGTATTTAACAATATTGCAGAAGCAAGATCAATAAACTATTAGCAGGTGTATTTCAATATACCAACAATGAACAACTGGGAACTGAAATAATTACAAATAAGCCCCAAAATATATGTGAAATACATGCACATATAAAACATTGCTAAGAGATATTAAAGACTAACTATATGGAAAGATATATTTTTATTTAAGGTTCTGAAAGCTCAACAATGGTTGTCAGTCTCTTCAGATAAATTTATAAATTTTACTTTGTTCTAATCCAAATTACACATTTTTTAGAAATTGACAAACTGATTCTAAAATTTATTTGATAATTTAAATAAACTAAAATATCTAAAATACGCATGAAAAATTAAAATAAAGTCAGATGATTCATACTTAGTGATTTCAAGATTTATTATAAAACTACAGTATTGAAGACAGTATAATATTAGTAGACAAATAGATAAATAGAATAAAAATAGATAGTCCAGAAGTAAGTCCACATATACATGGACAATCTACTTTTGACAAAGATGTAAGGATAATTCAATGGATAATGGAATTTTTAAAGAAATAGTGTTGGAACAATTAAATAATTATATGCAAAAATGCTCTTTGATTAATCACTTGTACAATATGCATGTATATATATAAACTGAGTCAAAATAGATTGCATACCTGAATGTAAAAAAACACAATTATAAGTGTTTAAAAAAATGGGAAATACCATTTTGGGCTTGGATATTGAAAAAGTATTTTAGATATGAGAAAAGAATGATCCATGAAAGGACCATTTATCAAAATTATAAATCCCTGCTCTTCAAAAGACACTGTTAAGAAAATTAAACTAAAAACCACAGACTACACAATTTTTGAAAATTACATATTTTATGAAATATTTGTACCCAAAATGTGTAAAGAACTCCCAAATTTCAATAATAAGAAAATAATTGAAATCCTGGTTAGAAGTTTTGATACACACTTTACCAAAGAATATATATGAATGACAAAAAACACATGAAGACTGATCAATATATTTGGTCACAAGAAAAATGCCTTTTAAAACCACACTGAGTTAACATTACACACTTACTACCATGGCTACATTAAAAAATAAAAGACCCTGGAAGGATTAGTGAGGATACAAAGCAACTACAGTTCCCACATACCAGAGATGGGAATCTAAAATGGCACTGCTACTTTGAAAAACATTTGACAGTTTCTTTAACAGTTTGATGTATTCCTACCACTTGGTCCGGCTCTTTCATTCCTAAGCATTACTCAGGAGAAATTAAAAGTCACGTCCACATAAAGACTTATGTATGAATATTCATAGCAGCATTATTTGTAATAACCCCAAACTGGAAACAGCACAAATATCCATCAATCAATAAATGGATAAAAACTGTGGTATATCCATATAATGAGATACCATGAAACAACATAAGCATGAACTATCTATAACATGCTACAGAATGGACAATCTCAAAGTATTTACTCTGAATGAAAGAAGCCCAAGTGAGTACGTACTGTCCACATAAAGAAGGAGGTAGTGGGGAAAATCCAAGTGAGAGAGATGACCAGAGACAAAAAGAACTTTTGAGTTAATGGACAGGTTTATTATTTTGATTATAGTGATGACTTCATGGGTGTAGTACATATAAAAATTTATCAAATTAGTTCAATTTAGAGTATGTCAATGATACAGCAATAAAGCTGCTTTATTGACTAGTCGCAGATGACAATAGTTAAGAAAAATTTGAAGAAATAATATTTAAGAGTTCAATCTACCGCCTTGGCTGGCATAGCTCAGTGGATTGAATGCAGGCTGCGAACCAAAGCATCGCAGGTTCGATTCCCAGTCAGGGCACATGCCTGGGTTGCAGGCCACGGCCCCCAGCAACCGCACATTGATGTTTCTCTCTCTCTCTTTCTCCCTCCCTTCCCTCTCTAAAAATAAATAAATAAAATAAAATAAAAAGTTCAATCTACCAACATTTGATTTTTTTCTGAATTGCCTTTTATAGAGAAGAGGGAAAATTATTTTGGAGCATAATATTGGACTTCACTATTTATTTAAAATGTTCTTATTCTCCTATTCTTTTGTGTGACTCCAAAACTATGTTTTTGCATATTTAGGTGTGTTAGACAGTGTGCAACAAAAAAACTAGCACAGAGCGTTGAATTAAAAACCCTGAGGTATTAACACTTTAACGTTAAAGCCTAAGAGCATTCAGGAAAAGGTTTTGTGTTATATTTCATGACCTACTGTATCCCCTCTTTAAAAAAAAGCAATACATTTCACAGAAGTTAGAGTCACACAAGCACTGAAAAACTGTGAAGATAAGGAAAAAACCTGTATATCTCCTAAGGCTTCCTCCTCCAGGAACTTGAAGGGCTATGCGAGTGCTTAGCAAGACTGAAACCATGGAGATCTGAACTGCAGTCAAAACTGATGAAGTGGACCTCAGAGGCTTTCTTTAGGTGTTAAAGAATTAAAAAATGAGAGATGCTATTTTACCCAGCAAAATTTATAACATTATTCAAATCAAAATAATGTCCTAAAATCATTCAATTCTGGATTTGTTAATACATTTTAAACTGGCAATGCAGAATAAATGTTTAAAATTACGTATTTCATTGACATCCCCACTACCTATTATATTTGAGTATTGCAAATACTTAAATAGTTGAGTAAAGAATATTTGCTCAGAAAGTAATTAAGGAAATCAGTTTTTTAATGAAAGCAATTAGCATATTCACAGTGCTTCCATTTAATGTAATTGCTTGATATTAATATGTAGCATAGATGGTTTAGTTAAATTAGATTTAATTTGGTATAGAGCATCAAAGCTTTCCAGTGAGATTAGATTTCACCAAGTAACTTGTGTTTCTAGATGAATAAAGTGTTTAAGAATAGTGAGTGGTTGAACATTTCAATATAATTGAAAATTGTAGAAGATTCTTTCATTGCCCTTTGTAGTCAATTTTAAACTTTTGAGTCATTATGATGCAAGTCTGACTACATGTAAGCAATACAAGATCTACAATAGCATCACTTTGAGATGTCCACCAGTAACATTCCAGCTTTTGCATAGATTCACAACTGATTTTAATGATAGTTTTGGCCCAACCAGCAAGACTTCTTGCAGACTTCTCTTGTGGAGAAAAAGGGATGGACTTCCACTAGGAGAAACAGGAGTTTTCAACTTCCTTTACAATTGTTTTTTTTAAGACCACGTAGCAGGCGTTGAGAAGTCATGGGTCATTTTTTTAAACAAAAAGAAATCCATGTGCTTGTGGGGAGGGCAGTGAGAGCGAGGCTGGAAAGGACGGACCAAGGCGAAGGTTTGCCATCTGTGCTACACCCATGGGTTCTGCTGAGCTCCCATGCAAGATTCTCTCACAATACTTACCACTCTTTGCACTGAAGTCATTTGCATATTTGCAGTCACATGTGTTGCTTTTTTCTTAAAGTGTTATTAAGAGTGAAGGATTTAGAGCCAGACAATTCATACTCACACCCTAGGCCTGCCAGTCGCTAGCTCCAAAATCTACGTAAGTTGCTTAACATCTCTGTGCCTTTGCTTCCTCACCAGCAAAATGTTAATGACAGTAACTACCCCATAAAAGTGTTAAGCTTTAAAGAAATTAATTCAAGTAACTTTCTTAAGGTAATACCTAGCACATAATGAACAGTCAGTAAATGATTATCATTATTACTAACATGGAAATTTGGTACGTGCAGAAGTATTTATAACTGTTTCTACTAGTGTTTAATTCAGTATCTTGTGCCGAGTGATTTATATTACGTCTCCCTCCCTGCTGCTCCGGTCTCTGATCTATACGAGAGTCTCAGAAAAGCCGATCTGGTCCCACAGATATTGAAAACCCTCTCCTAAATGCTCAACAGCAAATGGATCCTTATCTCTCTTGATTAGTTGAGGTTTTTTTTCATCTTATCTGCTAGCATATAAGCACCAGGAGGACATGGGCTTGATTGATTCACTGTTGTGCCATTAACAAATATGTGTAAAATATGTGAGGGGTACTCATTGAATATCTGTTGAATGAATCAATTAAAATAGTAATTCAGCAGAACTGGCCTAGATGCCTTGATGCTAGCTGCTCACACTAATAACAACATTTTAAAAGACCAAAGACAGAAACCTGACATGGTAGCAGCATGAATTAAGAGAGTCAAACAGTGGTTATTTTCATATTTGCACACTTAGCAGTATTTTCTACTTAACGGAAAAATTAGCCACTTTCATGTGCATAAGCAGCCATGTCGTTTGCATTAATCAGGAACGTGTATAAAGGAAAGAAGATACAGCCGGGCAACAAAAGCTGTCATCTCCATTGGTTCTGCCATAAGGCATTTTTCTTTAACTCTTAACAGGCCCTTTCACTTTTTCCCTCGCCCTGATTACTCTTCAGTCATGACAATCAATCTTGCTCTGTGCTCTGTCTTGCACCTGAAGCAGAAAGACGTCACTGCTCCTTGAAATCATCCCTCCTTGGAGATTGCCCCTCAACAATGCTGCTCTCGCCTTGAAAATGGCCTTCGAGATCCCTATTCTTTTCTTAATGCTAATTCCTTGAATGATGTGTTTTTTTTTCCCCCAGTACTAGCTAGGATGGTGGTCTGGGTATTTAATATTTTGAAATTAAAACTGTGCCTATGGGAGATTTATTTTTTCAACAGGCATATTTCTATATAGTGGAAAAACTTTTTCCTTTAAAAATGATAATATGACCTTATAAAGGCTCCAAGTCAACGCCAAAATTCTGATTACATAGCTATTTCTTTTAGAAAATTGATCATATTTTTAAAGTAACAGATACAAATAAAATGTCATGTTAGAGACTCTAAAATTAGAGAGTACTGTGAATATTATTTCTCAATAAAAGAATAATTTAAAATGTATAATGCATACCACAATGTTATCTAGTACATTTTTGTAAACAACACTGTGTTACACACATAAAGTGACAATCTGAGAGTCTGTCAATGGCTTCAGCTTGTTGCATCTCTGCTTGTTTTATATTATATTGTTACTGGTTTTTGTAATTGTGCCTTGATGCCATCTAGCACAGAAAAAAAATGCAGTTACTCATTACCCATTACTAATAACTCTTCACCCATGTGGTTTCTATTCCTAATTTCCTTCATTTTGTTCCGATCTGTTTTTAAAGGAAATGTTTACATTTGTTTTTAGAGTTTGTGGGAACTCAGGACACTTTTTGTGTAGGTAATGGGGCCAGAGTGATAGAACTAAAGTGATTTAGGTCTAGAACCTGACTCGGTTCTACACCAAATCTAACGATCCACTTAGATTTTGAGATGAATAGAATATTTCAATTTTTTTCTGTTTTTATAAAAGAAACAACTCCTGTCACATACTTTTGCCACCTTCTGGCCTTCCTTACATCCCATCTATACCTCCTGCCCCTTGGAAGAATTCATTTTCCATTCACTGGATCACTTTTGCCCACAGATGGCATAACCGGGTGTTGAAGAGACAGATCTCACCTGCTCTCCTCCCGTTGCGTGAGCCCACGTGGAAAGGAGGCCTGCCTGTCTCTGACGCTGGCTTCTCAGGGGGGCAACTGTTGAGGTGAAGCTGCTCTCTCGTGACCAGCCTGGAAATGCTTCTCCTATCCCGCTGTTTTCCAGCCTCTCTGCCTAAGGCCTGGAGGGCAGATCAGGCCAGAATTGACCTCCTCAGACCAGCATCTTAGAGTTAAGGAGATAGAAGATGAAGCTAGAGTCCTCTCTTGGACTTCCTGGCCAAAGCCAGGTTCTCCAATGCAGCTTGAACCAGAAATTCTTGCAAAGAATCTAATGAATATTTCTTTATCCAGAAATAAATTGGTACTTGGTATCTCACTGAGTAGTATTACTCTTTGTATGTACAACTTCCTTGACAGAAAACCTCAGAGAAGAGAAAAGGGGGCTTAGGGAACCCCCTGACACATACCCCTATCTGTTCTCTAAATGGTAAAATCAGGTGCATGTTAGGGGATGGCTGTGGTTTAATTCAGACACAATGAAGGCCAGCCTTTTAACCATTCCACATTTTGCACCATTAGGTTTGAAACTTAGTCCCAATTGGCTCAGAAGTGGCACAGCTGTAGTATTCAGGTTATAGCTTAGTGCTTATAGCCAAAACAAGCTGAAGAATAATAATGATGATAAAATCATTTCCAGTATAAAATTTTTCTTTTATGTAATTCTTAAAATATGTCTATCAAAAATCAATGATTACTTTTCTTTCTGCAATAAAAAAGCAGCCTCAGGGAAATCACATTGCCCAAAGACAAGCCTGAAATTCTAGCCTTTAAGTACTACAGAATTTTCCCTCTCAATCTATTCTTCTAGAAGATAGGACTTACTTTGCCGATGGTATTGGTATGTGGAATTCTAACATGAGATGTATTCATCTGTCTTCTGCCCCACCCTCGGCCAAGAAAAGGAAAGAAATCTCCGGAGAAAAAACAATTTCTTTAGAATAGATGCCATGAGAGAGAGAGGGGGGAGGGAGAACGAGCAGGAAAGAATGGACAGATGTTTGAAGCACACAAAAATTGCAGAAGAAAAGACCTGTTTCCAGGAACATGCACTAAATACTTCACAACTTTGCCTTATGCTAACCTTGTCTGCAGAGGCTCTTCTATGAATTGAAGTCCCACCACTTCCATCTCTTTCAGAGAAATCCTAACCAGAGATCTGAGCCGTCAGCAGTACAGTGATTGGACTCCAGACACTGCTAAGCTCTGAATCGCCCAACAAAGTGATCTGTGTTTGGTCCTGAGCACTTGGGCCCCGAGCCTTTCAATCTCCTGGGAGCCTTCCCTTCCTGTGTGCCCTCAGGACAGCCGGCCAGGATCTCCAGCGTTCCTCTGCCCCGTCTGTCCTCTGCTCGGTCTATGCATTCCTGATACTCCTCATGGATGCTGAGGCAAACTCAGACTCAGCCTCTGTCTCATGTCAGCGGCCCTCGCACCACCTGGATGTACGTTCCCATTCATTCCCTTCTCCTGTCTGATGCAGACAAGAGGGAAAGGAAGGAAACAGCGCAGCCTTCTATTATGGACAGGACAAGACAAGGAATGAGTGCGAGTATTTGTCCCTGGGTACGCAGCAGTACACACCCTCCCCTCACTCCTCCAGCGAAAAAGACGCCTCAGCTGCCTGGACATCTCGCCTCACCGAGTCCTTGCTTGCTCACCTGGGTTACGAGCAGAAATGATGCTGCTGGAAGCTATTTGACTGATTCTTTCCCGCAGTTGGGACGACAGCTATCTTTATGGAGGAGAACGGCTTCCAGCACCCAAGGGCGCATCTGTGCAGCATAGTAAATGTCTTGCTTGGAATTATAATCTGCTTAATTGAAACACTAGGAAGCACAGAAACACCCTTTATACCCACAACATTCTTTTTCCCCTCTTTCACACACTAAGTCAATGTAGTTTTTCAGACTGAATATTCAATAAATATTATATTTGAAGGTCTATGTTATCTTTGTTGAATGAGTAAAATATTGATTAAGATCAAGTCATAAAGGATACATGCTTTACTGGTGAAAAAGTTAGAGACATTTTCTGCTAATCTTCCTCACTGAGTGTTCAAGTAGTCATTTTTATTAAATAGTTCACTAACCATTTCTAGCGTTCAGTGATACAGAAAATAATATCTAAGTTATCATGACTATTTTACACTTTCTTGGCTTTAAGTGTTCAACTACGTGTGAATAAATACCTGAATAGAAAGCAAACCTAAAATAATCCTTTACCATTTCTCTTGTATCTGAGGGCGGGAAAGAAAGCTGTTGCAATTCTGAACTATCTGTAGGATTCCAGAGAGATCTTTGGCGTTAACATGAAGAGCATCTACAACAATGGGTGGTACTTAAATAGTCTATTATTTTCAAAGCATTCTAACTTATGGTTTTCCTTTTATACTCACAGGTCCCTTTTGTGAAACAGAGTAAGAATTATTAACACCGTTTTACAGCTGGGAAAACTACTGCTCAGACAGGTTAAGGGAATTGCTCAAGGCCGAATACCTTCCAAGTGGCTGCGTTAGGATTTATCGAAGGCATTCTTTACTTCCGATCCTGTGATCCTCCACGGTGTTACGTGGCCTGCTTCGGAAAACTCATGGCGAGTACCGTAAGACTGCACCAAGGCCGGATGGAAGAACGTTATGGAATTAGTAAAGCTTATCTTCAGGTCACCTGTGTTCTTTCTGTGCAGATCACCCCTCACTTGCTCAGATGCTACCGACCTCCCAGAATTCTGCCCTCACGTTGGCCTTGGATGAATGTGGTGCTCACGGCAAGGCTATTTCTGCACTCTCAACCTCATGCCCCAGAACTTCTCCTCTTCATTCTGCCCTTGTCAGTGTGGTTCAGACTGAATTAATCGTGGGGATGGAACACCAGTTCTTGTGCCTTGGACTTGGTAGGCACTCCCACTTAGGAATGGGTCGAATGGACTTGAGGTGAGTCATTGCCTTGGAACATATAGCTACCTCATAAAGAAATTATGAAAACGAATATGTAATTTGATTATGGCTTACAATGTACACTGTTACTCTTCCTTTTTCCCTCACTCTCAAACACTACTGATTAGTAAAGCACACTTGGACTAAGGGTTACTCACTCTGACATTCTCTCTCACCAGGATTGTATCAGAAATCCCAAGGTCGAGTAGGGAGTTTGGAAACGTTTTCGTCCCCCAACTGGATATTCCTCCAGGGAGAAAGGCTGTCCCACCTCTCTAGACTCCCTGCTTTACCCATTCTTGGCATCGTCACTGCATTTCAGCAGAGGTATCTAGTGCCTTCACGCAAAGGTTATTTCAAGCAGAATGGTGGGTTCATTGCAGGGGGCAAGGGGGTGTGTAAATCATTCTGCAAAGATGGTTTCCTTATAGACCATACCCGCTGTGACCCTACTGCTTCCTCATTTATGACAGTAGAACCACTGGATCGAGTCTAGTCTCTGGAAGTGTGCTGGGGATGATATGGAAGTCTGCACACACTGAAAAGGACCCCTGTGTGAAAGAACACAAAGAAAGTGGAACGGGGGAGAAAGGAAGTTAACTTTTACAATGCACTTCCTCTATGTCAAGCAAGTCATATACATTAATTCTCATACAATCCTAAAAGACATTATTAATATCCTTCTTATGTAGGTAAAAGAATTGAGTTTGGAGAGTTCAAATAGCCTTCCCTTGCTCATTAAACAGTACATTTACATGTATACTTTATACTTTGACACTAAATTTTAACAAGCTCATTAGACAGGTTCACTGTATGTGCCTTACCAGTGATGGTGGCCAGACTTAAACCCCAAGCCCCTCCCCCTTCTCCTATGCCCTCCTAAATGTATAAATTGTGCTGTGTGTGCTGTTAGTAAATAGGGACAAAACTCTCTGTAACTTGTGCAACCTTGCATACTAAGGCAGTGGCACCATTTTAATAAGAAAGTATATTTGTTCTTCAGTACCTAATCCACTAAGATGCAATGAACAATAGACATACCAAATATTCTATACTGGGATCTAGTCAGACACCAGTGGATAGGACACACCTGAATGGAAAGTGAATGTCACCCAGAAAAATAAAATAATTTTCTAAAACATAGGAAGAATGTTCAGATTGTAAAAGACTATATATGGATTACCTTCATGAATCTCTAGTCTGTTATGTGAACATGTGGGCCAACAACATTTATTTTCTATACAAGGAATCTGAAGACCTAAAAAGTGAAATGAGTTTGCTTAATGTACAGTTGCTATGTGCTGTACACGTATTATTTCAAAGCAGACGTCCCTGGGATGTCAAGGTGCCCTTCAATAATTGCAGGACCACCTCTGCAAGCTGTCATTATGAAGATTAGTTGTTTGTTTAACACATGCATCTGGCACCGTACCAGGCATCAGGAATATGTGCTCGGCGCTCAGGAGACACACTATCTAAATTAGAAAGACAAATAGCTATTTTAAGAGCTCAAAGGGTGATTAGACCCTTGAAATGTAAGTCACCATGTTCACATTTATAAAAAAAATGTTCGTTTCCTCTTTCATTGCCTTAACAGCTCATAAATACCACTGAGATGGGAAGAATGACAATAAGAGCATTTGTGAAACTGCATGCAATTGCTTGAGAATATTATTCATTTTAGTGAGTTTATTACTGGACAGCTGTTTACAAATTTAGGAGCAGATTGTTCCATGGATGAATGAGTTTTGGTTGAAACAGGAACACGAGGGACCTGTGAGGTCCTCACTGATAATAGTCACACTAACCAGTGTTGCGTATTTCCCCATAGGGAGCAGTTGGATTTTCCACACCAGCTGATTAGTGGTAAATATTGTCTGAATTATCCTGACAATGTATAGGAAATGAAACATATCTTTAGGGATGCCGAAAACCCAGATATCCATCTGGAACCAGGAAAAAAAAGAGTTTTCCGACTTTAATGTTGACATGCAGTGTGGTTTAAAACCCTACAGGCTACTGTCTCCTTGTCGTCAAACAGGGTATATTCATCTGGCCCATCTTCATGCTGAAAAAGGTCCTTGAAGAACCACTTTTTAAAAAAATGTTATAAGCATAGGTTGAAGTCATTATAACTAATTTCAAACCCTAACTCTGCCTCTTATCCATGTGATTTGAACAAGTTACTTAAACTTGAGAAGCATCATCCCATTATGGAAAATAGGAATGGTAATGCCAGGATCTCAGAGACATTTTTAGAATGAAATAAGTTATTTTTGTAAAAAGCTAGCATAATGCTTGGCACAACATGAGTGCTCCAAAAATAGTAGATACAGTTATCATTGTTACTGTTATGGTTCCCTTATGCCCCTTAATCAGTTTAGGCATGCTCTCTACCCAGAGAGAGTTCAAGCTGTGGTTCTGTGTAATGGGCCACAGAGAGAAGAGTGTTTGCTAAGGAATCAGATAGATTTAAGCCTGAACAATGTACTAATTTTGCAAGAGGTTTACATTCACTATGAGTCTCTGGTTGCTCCTTGGAAATAAAGTGGGAATAATAAGGTATAACTCAGAGAGTAGTTATGAAAAACAAAATAAGATATTATATGTGAGCAAAGGAATATCATAGGTATCTAAAAATATTGTCTCACATATACATAGCTGTGTCTTTTTTGAGAGGTAATATTTTTATTATTTTTATGATTTTATTTTAAATGACACTTGGCATTCAATTTTTTTATTAGTTTCAGGTGTACAGCATGGTGGTTAGATAATCATATACTTTACAAAGTGATCCCCCGATATTTCAAGTACCCACCTGGCACTGTACACAATTATTACAACATTATTGTCTATATTCCCTGTGCTGTACCCCTGGGACTATTCTGTAACTACCAATCTGTAGTTCTTAATCCCCTCACCGCTTTTACCTAGCTCCTCATACCCGTCCCCTCCGGCAACCATCAGCTCGTTCGCTGCATCTGAGTTTGTTTCAGTTTTGTTTGTTCATTTAGTTTGCTGTGTTAACAGATCACATTTTATTATAATCGTCTATTTCATCCAGGCCACTGTAAATACTTGGAGTAAATCAACTCTTTCTTTTATCTCCATAATTCAGTACCTGAGTAGTAAGTGGTTATTTGTTTTACAGAATAAATGAGTGAATATGCGTATTTCATTTCCTCCTCAAAAATAACCCTAAAAAGTCAAGTCGAATACATGTCGTTGATGGAGACTAGGGTTGTCTACATGAGAAAAGGCTTCAATTTCACTCCAAGCATGGATGTTAAGCTATAGAAACTTGGGAGCTCACACTCTTATAAGAACATTGTACCAGAAAGCTTTGCCTGCATCCCCAACAGTTTCAGAGCTTATAAGAATCTGTAACTAGTGACTGAATCTTGATAAATACTGAAGCTAGGAAGATAGACTGGGAATAAGAGGAAGCTGTACTGCTACCAAAAACAGAGCAAGGGTTCCTGTGAGTCAAGTACATATTGTGTAGCTAAGCTTGACTGATTCATCCTGGAAGGATCTCTGATTGTTACGTTTATATGTCAGCTTGACTAGATCACTGGGTGGGTGTCCAGATGTTTAGCTAAATGTTATTTCTGGGTATGTCTGTGAGGGTGTCCAGATGAGATTGACAGTCAAGTCAGTAGCCTGAGTAAAGCATATGAGTCTCCCCAGTATGGCTGGGTGGGTACCATCTCATCTGTGAAGTCCTCAAAAGGACAAAAATGCAAAGGAAGAGAGAATCTGTTGTCTGTACCTGAATACTTGAGCTGGAACGTTGGTCTTCTTCTGCTCTTGGACTGAAAATTACATCATTAAGCCCCCTGGTTCTGAGACCTTTAGATTCAGGCTGAACTACGTTTGGCTTTCCTGGACCCAGCTGTAGACAGGAGATGGTGGTACTTCTCAACACGCATAATCATGTAAGCCTCTCTCTCTCTCTCTCTAGTTTTCCTACTGGGTCTGTTTCTCTCGACCACACTGACTAATACAATCCCACTCAAGAGAGTCACCTGTCAGGATGTTGAGAGGGATTATCATGGGATCACATGGAAAGGGAATTCTTCCATCAGAGATCTAGATAGAACACCAAAGAACTCATAAGGAAGCCATTAGGGTGTCTGTCACAGCAGAGAAGGGAAATACCATAGAATGAGTGTGAGGGCATTGCTCTGAAAATAAACAAAAGAAATACATCTTCGGCAATAATTGAGGCAAATGACTCACAATCTTCTCCATCAGCAATTACTCCTCCTCTCCGGGACCCAAGAGTGTTTTTTATCTTAGAGGAGAGGACTCGGTCTTGTTTCTTAGAGGGGAAGGCCAGTTATTTGAGATAAAAATACATGTTAAATAAAATAGAGCTCATAGTAAAATTAAACCACAATAACAATAAACATAGTTGAAGGAAAAACTGAAAATTGGGTTGGGGGGAAAATGATTCATTAGTGATTTGAAGGTGGGACAGTGTGCAATGAAAACAAGGTCCAGAGTAGAAAGGAGGCAATGGGTAATGGAAATGAGGAGGTCAATGCTAAGGAATGTTTTATAAAAAAAATTATCCTGATTGTCCAAACTATTTCTCATGAAAAGATGAACAGCTAATTACTGATCCTGTTAGTGAAAATATCCTGGACCCCATTAGCCAGAAAATTGATGTAAAATTGCTTTTTATAATTTAATTTACCCTTTGCAAAGAACATTCTCATTCATTATCTAATTCACTCTTTTTTTCTTTTTTAATCATTGTTCAATTCACTCTTTTTTAAAGTCTTTTTTAAAGCCTCAATTCTTTTTAAAAAATATACTTTATTGATTATGCATGACAGTTGTCCCATTTTCCCCCCTTTATTCCCCTCTGCCCTGCACACCCTCTCACCCACATTTCCCCTTTTTAGTTCATGTCCATGGGTCATACATATAAGTTCTTTAGTGTCTACATTTCCTATACTATTCTTAACCTCCCCCTGTCTATTTTCTACCTACCACTCATGCTGCTTATTTTCTGTATCTTCCCCCCCATCCCCCTCCCACTCCCCAATTGATAACCCTCCATATGATTTTCATTTCTGTGATTCTGTTCCTGTTCTAGTTGCTTATTTAGTTTTTTCTTCTCTCTCTCTCTCTCTCTCTCTCTCTCTCTCTTTTAGGTTCAGTTGCTAATAGCTGTGAGTTAGTTCTCATTTCACTGTTCATATTTTTTTATCTTCTTTTTCTTAGATAGGTCCCTTTAACATTTCATGTAATAAGGGCTGGGTGATGATGAACTCCTTTAACTTGACCTTATCAGGGAAGCACTTTATCTGCCCTTCCAGTTTAAATGGTAGCTTTTCTCGTTAGAGCAATCTTAAATGTAGGTCCTTGCCTTTTATGACTGAATACTTCTTTTCAGCCCCTTCTTGCCTGGAAAGTTTCTTTTGAGAAATCAGCTGATAGTCTAATGGGCACTCCTTTGTAGGTAACTGTCTCCTATTCTAGTGCTGCTTTTAAGATTCTCTCCTTATCTTCAATCTTGAGTAATGTAATTATGCTGTGCCTTGGTGTGTGCTTCCTTGAATCCAACTTTTTTTGAACTCTCAGAGCTTCCTGGGCTTCTTGGAAGTCTATTTCCTTTGCCAGATTAGGGAAGTTCTCCTTAATTATTTGTTCAAATAAGTTTTCAATTTCTTGCTCTTCCTCTTCTCCTTCTGGCACCCCTATGATTTGGATATTGGAACATTTAATATTGTCCTGGGAGTTCCTGAGCCTCTCCTCATTTTTTAAAAAATTCTTGTTTATTCATTCTGCTCTAGTTAAATGTTTCTTTCTTTCTTCTGCTACAAACTGTTGATTTGAGTCCTGGTTTCCTTCCCATCACTGTTGGTTCTCTGTACATTTTCCTTTATTTCGCTTAGCATAGCCATCACTTAGTCCTCTATTTTGTGATCATACTCAATCAATTCTGTGAGCATCCTGATTACCAGTGTTTTGAACTCTGCATCTGATAGGTTGGCTATCTCCTCATTGCTTGGTTGTATTTTTTCTGGAGCTTTGATCTGTTCTTCCATTGGCACCATTTTTTTGTTGTATCAACATGCCTGTTGCATAGTAAGGGGTGGAGCCTTGAGTATTCACCAGTGCAAGGAAACCTATGTCACTGGGTTGTGATGCTATATGTAGGGGAGGGGTCTGAGAGGAAACAATGCCACTTGCTCCACTCGCTGCCAGTTTTCAGTCACTTCTCCTGCTACCCACAAGAAAGTTGGACCCTTCTGGTGCTGATTCCCTGGGTGGGTGGGTTTGTGCACATTCCAGAATTCTGTAGGTCTCTCCAACAAACTCTCCTGTGAGGATGGGAGTTTCTCCTGCTGCTGCAAACCATACTGGTGTTTTCAATCAGAGGTTTGAGGCTTTATTTTCCTGAACTGGGGCCCTGGGTTGTGCGGTCTCTCGGGCTCCCCAGTTGTTCCTCCCAATTTATCTGCACATGAATGTGGGACCACCTGGTCCGCCAGTCACTGCCTCATGGTGAGACCATGAGTCCTCTCCACGAGTCCTGTCCACCCAGCTTCTGGTCTCTGCCTCTCTTCCAGTTCTGTTTGAATGTTTACTCTTGAACTCCTTGGTTGTCAGACTTCCATACAGTTTGATTTTCTGTCACTTCTGGTTGGTTTTTGTTTTTAAATTTGTTGTTGTCCTTCTTCTGGTTGTGTGAGGAGGCACTATGTATCTACCTACGCCTGCATCTTGGTCAGAAGTCTCAATTCATTCTTGAAATAAATATGGAATACTCAGTAAGGGCCTTGTGGAAAAATTTAGAGGCAATCCTCACTCGCCCAGAATAAAAGGGGGCTTCAGGGAGTGTGGGTAGTGAGAATTCATTTCAAAGGCAGGGACGAAACAGATCTCCCCAGGATGGCCCTCGTCACCGATGGCCTTGTACTCCCTGCATGCAGACCACCTTTCGGGAGGCTGACTCCACTCTTGCCAGCTGTCCTGCTCATGAGATTTCCCTAAGATGCTGCCTCTCTTGGCACAAGAAATGTGCCACCCTCTGACAGTGGCATCACTAGTCATCACGACTTCTGAGGGCCTGTCTCACATTGACGGTACCTCCTTCAATTCACCCAAGTGTCTTGGGTAATTTCCCAAAATATGATATTTAAATAGTGTTAGTTTCTTGTACCAATTTACTCATTGATGAGCTCTCATGCAGGTGAGGAAATGAGAAACCATTATAGGCATATATAAAGCTGACAACTGGCCTATTTAGACAGGATTTTACACAGCAATCTACTTTACTTCTAACACCCAGATAGCTGTAGCGTATATTTCCACCATATGTCCAGTACAGCACAGTGTTCAATTGCAACTTCCTTTATCAGAGAAGCTAATTACATCCTCTTATGAATTTCCCATATTGTATTTCCACATTGTATTTTTAAGGTCTGACTATCTTTTTCTTTTTCCTTCTGTATTTCACGTGTGACCTTGAGATGTCTATAATCTAAATTCTGTCTTCCTCTTTTCCCCCTCCAATAAGCTCTTTTGCCTATTCACCAATCTGTTCTCACAGTCTTAGCCACCCACTGTAGCTACTCCTTGCCTGGGTTCATTCTATCCCTCAAGGCTTCTTTTTAATCACTTTCCTTCATTTTCTGAGTCCTTGGTGGCCCTATAAAGTCCTCAGACTTATACACTGCTCTTTTTTTATTTCCACCTAGAAGGAAATTTACAAGCAAAGAGTGACATGTGATTAATCACATGCAAATTCATGCATGTCTTTTCTTTTCCCCAAGGCATTCTTTCATGGAGCAAACAGATTTTTTAAACTGAAGACACGGTAGCAGCTTAAGTGTTATTGTTCCTTATTTTTTATAAAGGTGTTGATGTGGCACAGATAATGCTCACTATAGTAATGTAGGAGGCAGAGATTGAAGTGAATAGGAAATAATAATGACATAAAAGGGATTTACCATATAGGGTATAGATAAGAAAATGCTACAGTAAATATAGTATAAACCAAGTAGGATAAACCTCAGGAGAGGTCTAAAAAGGGGTCTTGGGACATTGAGAGGGCATATGCCATAAAAGTAGGTCAACACATTCTTTAGAAACAGGACGCCTCTGAGTTGAATGGAATGAATAGTGAAGGACAGAGGGCAGGAGAGACAGAGAGGTTGAAGAGACTTTCCAGGGAGGAAGTATGAGCAAAGACAAAAAGCTCAGGATATCCAGAGTTACTGGGAAACAGCAATAACTTTCCACAGGACAAGTTTACTGACCTTTGGTCTGACCAGTTCAGGCTGGTAGAGCAGCTTCACCCTCTGAAGTCAAGCAGGGCCCCTGGCTGCTCAGAGCACCACCACCACCAACTTAAACCAGAACTTGAGTTCACTTGCTCTGGCCCCAGGGTTTTCCTGGCAGGAAGTGTGGACTCGGCAGCATTACTTAGATCTCTTCATTGAGCAAACTTCTCTGCAAGGTGTCTCCTAGCTGCCAGGTACAAGAGGAATGTGGTTTCTAGCTAGGAGGCAACGTGCTCAGTCTAAACTTTATTTCTAACAGATGATGAAGCTAACTGCAGGTTCTTAACACTAGTCATCTAGTGCATCCTTATTCTTAATCTTGATTTTGAACTTTTCTCTCCATACATCAAATTCTGGTTCTCATAAAGAATGGGATGAAAGAAGACACCTAATTTTAAAGACTTGTAAATGTGTTTTCCTTGCTTTCAAACATTACTGCTTCTTTCTTTAAAATACTCTTATAAGGTGAACTAAAATCAATGTATCATATCTGCAGCCAGAGGCTTAGGAATAGTTCTAAGAACATTTTCTTTGCTTTGATACTATTAACTGGTATCTCAAAGTTTTTCGTCAGTCGAGAACTTTCCTCTCTCCCTCAAATGCTTCCATGCAACCCTTCAGTGTGTGTTCAATCTATAGAAAGACATGGGAAGATTATTAAAGCAAAATTGTTTTAGTGAGTTTATGCTCCCACAGGATTACACAGGATAAAAAAGTGGCTTTGTTGCTTTTATTCTACCTCCAGGGCAGGCTTCGGGTTACACTGGCACAGAGATATTACTAATCTCATTTTTTCTTGATAATTTCATTAGTTTTGCATTATTCCAACATGTTTGATTGGCTTAATAAGGACACTCACTAGGACAGTACAACAGATAGTTGTATTTCCTTGCTACCAATCTGTACAAAACCAAAATAAATAAAAACACATCTGCCATTTAAACAAACCTGAGAGCTATAGTCAAGGTTAATTTGTTATTAATTTATATTTTACATAACCTAGACTAGCCTGGAAAAAGGTTGGTCATATTCCCCTGCATAAGCATTAGCTTCAGCTACTTTGTGACCGCTGTTCCTTGTATGAAAGTCTGGGGTTCGTGTCCTTCCAGGTAGAAGGCTGAGTGTCCACATCAATTGTTCATAGCAACTAAGGAATGATATGCAGTTACGCTCTCGTCATGGAAAGAGCGACAATAATATTAATCATTTTAAATGCCCTGATCCAAAAAACACACTTCTCTGTGGTTAAACATCTGACAATAAAAGTTGGAAAGTAGAGGTGGAATGGTAGAACTGCTGCGTGTTAATATAGGATGTTAACTAGAGATTATCTAGTCCAGGGCTCGGCAAAGCTCAGTTTGCAGGGGAAGTCCAGCCTTGTCCATTTGTTTACAGATTAGCTGGGTTTGCTTTTGAACCAAATCCATGGTCGTCACAACAAGGACCATGATGGTATGGTCCACAGCACTGAAGATATTTACCACCTGGTTCGTGGCGGAAAGGGCTCGCTAACCTCTGATGCAGTCCAACTCCCCTCATTCCCAATGTTTGGATGTTGAGTTCAGGAGAGATGAAAAGGATGAAGTAAGAAATAGGTCCCATATCTCTTGTCTCACAGGCTAGAACCTCAACAAAATTAAAGTGTAGATTCTTTTCCTATTAATTCAATCACAGTCTAAGCTCTCGTCTGCTCAGACCAATTACTCATTGCCCCTGAAAATGCGTCAGGCACTTTTACGAAATGCCACTGTTCGTATTCTTCCATCTGCTTGGAATGTCATTCCTTCCTGCCTCGTCTGTCCTGGAAACTCCTATTTATTCTGTAAGGCCCAAATTAGATGTCATATCATCTCAGTAGCTTTCCTTGATCTCCCTCAGCAGAAATAATGGTTCTCGTCTGTATTTTTATAGCAATTAATGGGTGCTTTTTAAAAAACATGTCAAACTGACACAGTTAAGAATGAATAATGTCACTCAATTGTACATCTATAAGTGGTTAAAATGGTAAATTTTCTACTGTATATATTTTACCATTATAAAAAAAAGAAATAATAGAAAATAAAAAGATGAGCATTGTTCATGCACCATCCCAGGATTCTGGCAATGCACATTGTGGGGACCCGGTTTTATAGCAAAAGTCATTAGTGTCTAGCCTGTTGGAAAATGTTCACGGAACCTACCTGAATGCTGAACTTGTTCTTTCTAAAGCACTTTTCTAGTCTCAGTTTTTCCATATATATATATATGAATATGAGAGAGAGTTAGAGAGAGAGAGAGAAAGAGAAAGAAACTATGCTAACCATTTTTCTGTTGTGGCAATAACCACTATAGAAAAAGCCACTTAAAGAAAAAAAAAGAATAAGCTACTTAAAATATCTCTTTGGCACAGTTCATTCTACATTTTCATCTTCCACGTCATTCTGGTCTCTCTAGCGGTGATCTTCATTTCCAGCCTGTGCTAGGTCCATCTCCGCTCTGAAGCCCACCTGTCGTGGTCAAAATCACTGGTCTTCTAGCCTAAGAGATTATACAGCAGCTACAGACTCTGTTGTGGGAAGCTCCGACTTCGGAGAAGGAAATGACTGTTTTAATTACAAGATTAACAGCCCTGATTATTTTTGTTTTCATCAGTACCTGGGCAAGTTTGAACAAGTGCAAAAACATAATTCTTCTGCATTTCCGTTGACCTAGGTGGACAGGTGGAATATTCCTCTGCCTATATGAATGTCATGTAAAGAATCTTATTATCTCTGTGAATCCTGAACTCTGTTATTTCTTGCTTCCCTTCAATATCCTCCCCTGTGAGAATTAGTGGGAGAAAAAGAAAAAGAATGTAGGAGACACTTCTGTGAGAATCCCCTGACTAATTGTTTTACACCAGCCTTCAGAGGAGGTTTTTAGACCCAATGATAATTATTTGTCTGTTTAAGATATACTTGCTGAGACCCAAATTTATTCACCTTTAAACACTGATACCTAATAGAGGACCAGAAACAAAATAGGCAAACATTGACCATCTAATTGTATTATATAAGGGAGAAAAATAGCAGAACGTTGCTTCAGAAGTGGTCATAACCAAGAACTTGGTGAATTCAAACATATTCAGGTTGAATCCCAGGCATTTAATCTCCTGGTTAACTCGTCAAATTATGTGTTTAGGGGATATAAATAAAAGGCACAGAAGATAGTTCAAAAGTTGAACTGAAACAGACAAACAAACATGTGAAACAAATACTCAGTGTCACTAGTGATCAAAGAAATGCAAATGAAGCATCACCTTTAATGTGAATAATGCTCCAGGGCTAAGATAATGCAGACATTTTAATGCATATCTATTTAGTGTAAGTTGGCTAAGCTTTTTAAAACGCAATTTGACTAAATCTGTCAAAGGCCCTAAAGGTACATTTTAATCCAGTGATCTAATTTCAGAAAAATCTATCCTAAAAAAATATTATAATGTATAAAAATTTTATGTTCAAGATGTTCAGCTTGCTGTTGTTTATAATAGCAGAACTTGAGAGCCCATTAAAAAAATGAAATGAAATGTGCCTCAAAGGTTAAGTAAAGTGTACATTTACTCATAATTTTTTATAATCTATTAAATGTGTGTTTATAAAGGGCTTAAAATAAATTGGAAACAGGATTAAACATGTAGTTAAGTAAAAAAAATAATTGACCATACAGTGTGATCACAAATATTAAAAGAAAAACACAAGGCCCTGGTTGGCGTAGCTCAGTGGATTGAGCGCAGGCTGCGAACCAAAGTGTCGCAGGTTCGATTCCCAGCCAAGGTACATGCCTAGGTTGCAGGCCATAACTCCCAGCAACCACACATTGATGTTTCTCTCTCTCTCTCTCTCTCTCTCTACCCCCCTTCCCTCTCTAAAAATAAATAAATAAAATCTTTAAAAAAAAAAGAAAAACACAAAACAAATAAATTAAAAAAACAGCAAAAACAAAAGCTAATGAAAAGAGATATAGATAATGCTGAAAGGAATGTCATAAAAATATTGAGAGGCTTTCTTTGGATTTTTTGATTATTGTGTGTGTTTTTTTCCTTATTTCTTTGATTCCAAATTTGCTCTAATCATGTATAATATATATAATGGACAGGTATGATTTTTAAAATATTAAATTTTATTCTAATTACTATAGTATCTTTAAGTGGTTAATGAGATTAGATATTTAACTACTTAATATTTTACTCAATCAATTATTTTACTGCTAGAAGGGAAACCAAAACATTCTTAGTTTTCTTCAGTTTGCCAATTTTGCTGTTCAAATTCAATGTGCTGTTATTGCTATGTACTAATTATGCCAATTTGAAAATGTTATATACATGTATAGCTTTTCTTAGCCTCAGTTTCCTCATGTGTAAAATGGTTATAATAATAATAATTACAGTAATGAATTCACAGGGATTTTGTAAATTATTAGAGAAGGTAACAGACAATATTGAGAGCTGGTACTTAAACATGTTAGTTCTTTTCTTTCTCAAGAATATCTCTGTGATATGAAATTGTACAAACCACCATCATATTATCCATTTAAGCTGTCCACAATACAGCCCCTTGGTTTAAAGGGGAAAAAAATACCAACAATATTGCACATGTTTAAAACTGAGCATCAGGCCCTGGCCTGGTAGCTCAAAGTAATTAAAATGTCATCTCCATACACCAAAGTTGCGGGTTTGATCCCCAGTCAGGGCACATACAAGAAACAGCCAATGAATAAGTGAAACAAGAAATCCATATTTCTCTCTCTCTTTTCCCCTCCCTTCCTTTTTCTCTTTAAAATCAATAAATAAAGTAATAGCAAAAGTTATAGCTCTTAACTAATAAATATTGTTAGAGGGTCAACAAAGAGTTTTTGACTCTCTCCTTAATCATTAGGGAATGAGGTTTTTTAAAATAAATAAGTAAACAAACAAACAAATAAATAATAAAATTGAACATCAGTAAGAACATAAAAAGAACATTTTCAACTAGTCTTATGGAAATTATGTGCTTTGGGGAAAGGTTTTAGATATCCTTTGGAATGAAATCTTTACACCATTTCTAATGGGATCCAAATACTAAATATATTCTAGTGTTTCAGGAATAATGGTACAAGAATATTTTGGAAAAAGTATGAGTCTTGTTAATATGCTAATTTCACAGGCATATTTCTACTTGACAACTGTGAGTATTATTTTAATTAGAGTCATACTTACTTACATTCTAATACAAAAATTACCACTAAAAACAGTCTTAATTTCCATCAAGGATAATTTATTTTATTCTTTTCACTTTTTTCGTGAACCCACACCCAATGCAAATTATCTTGTCTCTTTTAATTAGTAGCCTAAAGCAGTCTTCTTATTTTTCACTCTTCTCTGCTATTTATATCAATTATCTTTATTTCTTTTTCAATTTTCCCTTCATTTAAATTTCAATGTAATAAAACCAGAATAAAGTGATAATAAAAGAATTTTGCTGGCTTTTAAATAAAAATCTAATTATATTATTCTCATTTATTTTTAAATAGTGGGAAGGTATACACTTCAGTGAGAAACAATGGGAAAATAAGGAATAAACAAACTTAAATCATCAGTGTGCTCTAGTTTGAAATGGTTATTTTTAGCTAACCACAGGAGCCTTCAGAATAATAGAGAAATTATTTTAAATTGTTTTGTATTTTGCCATATTTCCTGAGTAATTTCAATTCAGGCCAGTTGTATCACCGATGTGAAATAAACCTTTTTCAAAAAAATATTCCCTCTTTTAAACCTTTAAAGTACCACCATAATAAGATATGCTAATTATACATATACAGGTTGGCATACACAAATCTGAGTTCTTATTGTAAATTAATGGCTAAACTGATACAATTAAATGTCTCATGTGCATATTTTTTTCACTTTTCTGAAAATACATATTTAATTAACTTAATCTATATAATTTTTTTCTGATATCAGTAACTACTTCAATAACTTGAAGCAATATCCAATGGCATAAAAGACATCTCTTGGAAATAATATACATCTATTTTGGGTCAATTTCCCAATGAAAAAGCTATTTAGTAACATAATTAGATCTGAGAGTTAATTTGCGCGTCAAATACATCAATTTTGCTGAAATCTCCATTCAGATATATCACTTTGGAGGAAAATTTAGCTGAAGTTTGAAGAGAGAAGGAAATTTTGCAGTGCTGTTATGTGACCTAAATCTGTGAAACAGAAATATTCAGTGTCATCCTGTAATGAGAATTTGTATATTTAACAGCACTTCCCGCAGTAGGACATTTAATAGCGGCTGATTGCATCGGAGTTTTGTCTACTTCCTTATGGCTAACTAAGCTGACTGAACCACCTTCTTGTATTTTTTATGGATGTATTTGTTTAGCACATAATAGTATTTTATGGCTCCAACATTTAGGTTACTTTTTCTCATTTAATTGCCTCCTATAGAATGCAGATGGTATTCAGAAGTGTAGATTACTATGAGTGGAATATACGTTTTCACCATACACAGAACATCAGTGTTACACATTTGCTTGGCTGGCGGTTATATTTCCCTTATTTGAGGTCGCTACTCGTCTTCATCAATGTGTGGTAGTAAATCTGAGTTTTTTACACATATTTCCCTTTCAGATGTCATAATTTAAAGATCATTCACATCCTTAGCTTCCAGGAGACCCTTTAAAACACTGTAGTTTTAATTGTTTGGGAGATCCCTTTGAAAATCTAATGAAAGCTATGAAATGTTTTGCCAGGAAAAATAATGTATATTCTCTCTCTCTCTCACACACACACAATTTTTATTTTTACTTTTTTAAAAAATCCTCATCTGAGGACATTTTTATTGCTTTTAGAGAGAAAGGATAGGAGAGAGGAAGGGAGAGAAAAAAATATTTGTTTGGGAAAGAGAAACATCGATCAGTTGCCTCTCATGCATGCAGGTCAGTTAAGAAGCGACACTCCAACCAACCGAGCCACATGGGCCAGGACCACACACACTCTATTTTACAAGCCTATTCAGGAGGCTCACAAAGTCTCTTGAAGCTTATTGGTGGATGCACTCAACCAGAGGTATTCAGCAAAAAAATTTCTGATTAATCTTTTAAAATTTCTTTCTTAAATATTCTCATTCTTCAAACCTGGTCTTCGGTTACATGACTCTGCTCTTTGAACTTCCAAAATATCTAGCTATTGGCCTGGATGTTTCCTGACTACCTCACTACGTCCTTCCATTTCCTGAAAATGTCCGTTTGTCCCTCATGCCCCTTGTCCATTTGACTGGGTTCCAAACCAGAGTTTTTCTAAAATTCTTCCAGCCAACCTTGATCCTGGATTTCATGTTAGACCTGAAGGTTTTCTGTGACAATGCTTTCTCTGAAGCACTGCTCCAGAATTCTCAATGAAATAGAATCAATGCCCCAGCAAGATCCCACCTTAGCTGAAAGGAGAGGCAAAGCCAAGTAATTTTCAGGAAGTGTATTCATTTGTGTGGTTAAAATATCATTGACTCAGGCAATTTGTATAAATGGAAGTTAGACAGGAATTTATAATAGAAATCTACATATACTCTTCAGAGTATTTGGGACAATTATTTCCCTACCGCCACATTTCTTTTTAGTGAATGCATACAATAAATGAGACGGCTTTATGTGCCATTCTATTTTATTTTTTCCAATCTGACCATTTGACAAAATTTAATGACTAAATGTACAAAGAGTAGACATCAAGGAAAATGGGAGAAAGGACACTAAACGGCTGTGATCACCTGTAATGGGAAAATATTTCCTAATAGAGAGTCCACAGTAGAGAATTGTGTGCAGTTAAAAGCTCAATTACACGGAATAGTTTAGTTCTGCTCTTTTTCTTCCTTTTTGAACAATCTGTTAACTGTGTGTTAACCAGAGATCCCCATCATATTTATTTATAATTTCATTATTAAAATATATTTCTCATAGTCTTTATTGCTCATATGCAATGTATGAAGCAAACACTAAAATCTAAAATGGTCAATGGCAGCTGTGCCTTGGGTCACCATTTGACCATCAGGAGTCATCGTGTCATGTAGTAAATATGACTCCAATCAGATGTCATCGGGAAGTTTTGTAGATTGTTTCTATTTGTTAGTAAGTTCCTGGTTAGAATTTATTATGGCATCATTTTTTCCTCTTGTGAATGAAACTACAAGAGTCAAACAAAAAGTCAAATGAGAAGTCTAATTTTATAATTTCAGTTTAATTAGAAATTATACAAATAAGTGGATATATTTCCAGTTATTTTAAAAATCTAGTAAAATGGTTGGGCTTAAACATTTTAAGTAAAGTAACTTTCTGCTCAATTATGTAGATAATTAAAAAAACGTATAACTGACATTTGAATGTATATGAGATGTTTATTATTTTTAATAAAGTTATTTAGTGAGAATTAGGTTGCTATTAACACTAATGATAAATAATTTTTTTAAAGATTTTATTTGTTTTATTTTTTTAGGGAGGGAAGAGAGGGAGAAAGAGAGAGAGAGAGAGAAACATCAATGTGCGGTTGCTGGGGGCCATGGCCTTCAACCCAGGCATGTGCCCTAACTGGGGATCGAACCTGCGATGCTTTGGTTCGAAGCCCATGCTCAAACCACTGAGCTACACCAGCCAGGGTGATAAATAAATTTTTTAAGATTTTGTTTAATTTTAGAGAGAGAAGAAAGGAAAGAGAAAGAGAGGGAGACAAACATGATGTGAGAGAAAAATAGCAATTGGTTGCCTCTCTCATACCTCCAACTGGGGACCTGGCCAGCAACCCAGGCATGTGCCCTCCCTGGGAGTCGAACCAGCAGCCTTTTGGTGCACAGGCTGGTGCTCAATCCACTGAGCCACATCAGCCAGGGCACAATAATGATAAGTAATGTTAACAAAGGCCTAAAGAGGAGTAGAGTTTCCAATTGCACAGCCTGTGAGCTGGGGGGTGTGTGTGCTGCCTACCTGCTCATGGTGGATGTCAAGTCACCAAATATTTGACATTGTTATCAATGATAAGACAGAAAACAGCAGCAGGTTAATGGTATTTATAGTTATTTCCAAGTTAGAAGGCAGTGAAACTCTAGTCAGAGAATAGAAGAAAAATTCAAAAGGCATTGAAGAGTTTATGATAACTAAAGGGAAATAACTAAATGAGTTCCCATGGAAAATCAGGAGCTTAAGCTTCTGGAAGCATGAGGGAAGGGGAGTGTGTAATTATGGGAAACCTAGCTATTCAGCAGCTATGAAATGTGATGGTCAAATGCAAACTGAAGATTATAACAGACACCAAATGCATAGTAGTTTTCAATTGTTTTGGCAGCAAACAAAAGCCAAAGCCAACTGAAGCAGAACACTAAGAGATGTGTTCACATTCTGAATAAGGAAGTCAAGTCTTGGTAAGGGGGTCCCTTGACTTGGAATTAGAAAGGTTTTCAGAGGTTGAGAAACAACAGCTAAAGGTCTGAGAGCTAAATGACTCATTTCTCTTATAATCAGACCTGTAATTGATAAATTAAGTGACATTAATCTGGATTCTCCAATTTGCATCTTTTAATTCTATTCACCAAATATCTCTCAAATCCACTCTTCTTTAACCATTATGTCACCATCCTAATCCAAACCACCATCATTTCTCTTGTGGACAAAGCAAGAGTCCCCTTAGTGGTAGCCCCTCATCCATTTCTGCCTTCCTCCAATGCTTTCTCCAGCTGTTCACCACGGAGGGGTGTTTTACCGTGCCAACCAATCCAGCCCGAGCCTGCTCCTGGCCTGAAGGCGTTGCCTTCCTGTGAATTTTTGAAGGACATTTTTCTTAAGATAAATTACTTCCATCTGTCAAAAATTTGTTATGGAATACTTGCTTTGTTTGAATAAGAAGTTTTATCACTGTCTACCAGAAAATAACCATAATACATATGTAAATATAGGATGAACACAGTGCGAAGAGCACTCACTCAAATGTCCTCTGGTTCACCACATTGCATGCACAATCGCATGTACAACATGCAGCAGCCCTGCATGTCATGCCCATAGTGAAAACTTTCAATGGCATTCGTTTGTTCCCTGACTTAAAGGCTCAAGAGCCTCCCATGTTTGTAAGGCTCTATCTGGGGTGCCCAACCTGTGGCCCGCAGGCCGCATGGGTCCCAGGATGGCTATGAATGCAGCCTAACCCAAAATCATACATTTATTTAAAACATTATGAGATTTTTTATGATTACATATCTCAATATATTTAATGTGTGGCCAAAGACAGTTCTTCCAGTGTGGCCCAGAGACGCCGAACTGCGGACACCTCTGCCTAGGTCTGTTCTCTGTCCAGGCTAATCCACTCGTCTGAGATGTTGTTCTCAAGCACACTTCAACCCTCTTGGCTTTTCTATCTCCCTCTCCTCCTTCATGTTCTCAGTGCCATTTCTCTCAGGAAGCTTTTATCTGAGACTGGATGAAGGTCACCTCGGCCATCTTGTACCTCAGAGCATCACAGTCTCTTATTCAGCATCTCGTATGGTAGAATATAGCTTCCATGAGAACAGACCACATGGTGGGCCTGGTCAGTGCCTCACAGTTCTTGACACAGCGGTGTGAATACAGTAGGCGCTTAATACCTATCTGTGGGATGTGTAAATGAAAGTTGAGGCTATAAAATAGTGCTATATAATGAATAAGCATATGTTAAATTGTGAATCATAATGTCTTAATAAAAGTTATTTTAAAGACAATAAAAATCAGAAGGAAAAAAAACAACATGAAATTAACATTTGATAAATTAGAATTGAGGTATATGGTTTTAATTAGTTTTGTTCCTGACTATGAATTCTAAGTTTATTCCCTTCTTTAAATTGAGTCTTATATCATAATATGAAAACATTTTCCTTGCTGCTCCGTGTATAGTTTAGGTTCTTCAGAACTGAGTTGCCGAGTACCAGGACCAAGACGTGGTGGGGTAGGTGGAAGCTACACTTACCAGCTCCCGGGACCAAACTGGAATTGCAACTAAAATATAGAGCAATCATCCTGAATGAGCAGCCGAATGACCCTAATGCTCCAGTTAAAGACATGGGGTAGGTGCCTGCTGTGGCTCAGTTGGCTGGGGATTGTCCCAGGAAGCAAAAGGTCACCGGTTTGATTCCAGGTCAACGCACATGCCTGGATGCAGGCCTGGTTCCCAGTTGGGGGTGTATGTGGGAGGCAGCCGACTGGTGCTTGTCTTGCACATGCACATTTCTTTCCCTCTCTTTCTCCCTCCCTTCCCCTCTGTCTGAAAATAAATAAATAAAATATTGTTTTAAAGAAGAGTGCACAAGCAAATTCAAAACACCGAGTACTTTGCCTGGGCTCAATTTCTACTAACTTTGTACCTGTAAAAATGTAACTACTATCTTAGAATTTCAAATTTTCCAGGCCTGGCACCTAAAAGATTGTATGCAGTATCTCATATAAACCCCATGAGTGCATCCCAGGAGGTGATACTATTATTATCCCCTCTTAGAGATGAACTCATTGAGGGTTAGAAAAGCAAATGAAGTATCTTGCTCAATGTTGCATAACTAGTAAGTGATGAAATAAGAATTCCAATCTAAATCTAACTTCAGCCTGTACCCTGTTAACTCTGCACATGCTTCTCCTGAGAAAGAAAAAGGCTCATCGCTTAATCCACCTAATAGTTGCACAATGTTGAGCAAATTAATTAACCTTCCATTTTCTCCTTTATGAAATAAAAACAAGAGGGACACTTACTTTGTAAATTGTAATATGGATTAAATCAAATAATATAGAATTAAATATCCAGGGCACATGATGAATATTTTTGTTACTTAGCAAATGCAGTTGACTCAGCAGATAAAATTTCTCATAACATTGGAAAAATAGTGAAATGGATGAAAATTTTTGAAAAAGTACATGTTCCAAAATGCCGTTTAGAAAAAGTAGTAATTTAGCTTTTCAGCCTTATTTTCTACACTTAGATAAATGTATATCACTGAAAAAAAAGAAGTATGATATTCTTTTGCTACCAAGGCCCTTCACTTGGTGGCTTAAAAGGATTCGCAATGAGATCATTAATGACAGCATGTTTCAAATGGGCTGGGTCAGTACAACCGCAGCAAAAAACACGTGAGAGGACCATTGTCTCTTCTCACATTAATCTTCTGCCATGAAAGATGCTACCATCACCAAATTTTAAACAAATTCAGATTTACTTGCCAGTGTGTACTTTTGTTTAACTAGCAACTCTGTCAAACTGACAGTGCAGAAATGGATATTACTTTGTATTTCTTAGGCACACTAAAATTGTCAGGTCTATATTTTCCCCTTTACAGTCATTGCCACCGTCTAGGACTTGTCATAAACTCAGCCTCATTCAGTCCTTCTCAGAGCCACAGTGATCAGATGAACAATCTCGTGGCCCAGAAACTGGGGACGGTTTTATTTTGTGACAGAGCAATTGATGTGCCAGTCATTAACCTGGAAATGACCAAGCTGGCCAAAATTATTAAACTTGCATGACAATTTGTTTTCTTTTCTATATCCTGAGTGTTCCTGTAGTTCAACAAATAGCACACGCAAATATATGTTTTCATGTATTTTACTTCATTGTTTACAAGAGAGGGGAACACTTAAAGCTAACTTCCTTTGATACATACATTTTAGATCTGCTTGTTAACACCATGTTTCTTATAAAAGGAAAATATTTGAAATTATTTTTTAATTTATTTTATTTTTTTCCATCATCATTTATCCTCCATATGTTTCCCAACCCACCCCAGCAGTCACCACACACTTGTGTCTTGGAGAGTTCTTCCCCCTCTGTGAAAATAAAAGGAGCAAACCCATAAAGACGAGGAAAATTAAAAGAGCAAATCTAAAGAACAAACCTATTTTTTCCAGGTTAGTGTTCTCAATAATTGCACTTAGTAGAGGCTGGAATAGCCTAATTGCACTTTCATTTTGCCCACGTAATTACCTTAACTGAACTGAAGTCTGGTATGTTGAGAGTCCCCGCATCATCATTAAGCCAAGAATTGAACATTCTATCTTACCCTGAAAAATTCCAATTAAGCCCATTTGGAGCTTTCTACCAAATGCCAGCACTAATTTCTTTCTGTAAAAGATCAAGGATGCCAGGATGTCACACCAGAGAGAGGCCAGTCGTCAGCTCATTAGCAAGATTGATGAACTATATGGGCCGTTCTTACTGTTGCGAGCATCTCGACTTGGACTAGAGTTGCATCCTGAGACCATATGGGAGGTGTGGGAGGTCATCTCTCAACTTTACGTGGGCAGTTCAAATTGGAATGCTCTAAGGAGCTACATTCGGGGACGATGCCAAATCCTAAGAAGACAAATGTAGTTAGGTGCTATTTTATTTAAATAGTCTATCTACTGGTATAAGCAATACTGCTGAAGCTCTTCTTACCTCTCTGGTTTCCCCTCAATAGGAAATGCAGTGTGCAAGCTGATGGCTTTCATTTTCCTCTCATCTTTCTCTTTATCCTTAAAATATGATTCTGTTGTCTCTAAAACCAGACTTAAAAATGGAACACAGATCTATCTGCTGATGTTTTCATTAGTAGTGAAATAAGCACTGATGAGTACATTCTGTATTGTTTATGTTCTTCAGTGAATTTTTAGAATATGGGCCTTCGAATAAATACATAATTTTTCAGGAGGCTGTCAGGGTATAAACATGGTTTCACAAAAGAGCTATGTGGGCAAGAAAGCAAAAAAAAAAATTGTAAAAGTGCACTGTTGAGGTCACACAGTTATCAGGGGCAAGATTTCATTGTGAGCCCAGCCAGTGCCTTCTAGAGTCCCAGTTTTCTTTTTTTCCTTGATTGCCCACAGATGATGGGCTGATCTGAAAACTCAATGTTTTCTAGAGAACACAGCATTGAATGAAATCAGTCAGAGGCTAACTCTAATGACGTACTGAAGAAGAATGCAAATTTATCTCTGTTTAGCTCCTGAAATGCCAGTGCCCACTCTCCATTGTGCTCAATGTACTGTGGAAATGAAGTTAATCTTTGAAGTCTTCTTTGGTCAACACAGACTCTGAGCAGATGAAGAAAGATCACTTTGAGAAATATTTAGTTCGTGTTATGGTAAAATTCGAAGTTAAAAAAATGACGGTGCAACTGAGGATATAGCCCTACTGAAAATAATACAGCATTTCAAGAACTTCTGTGCCTACCCAGAATAAAAATTCATGAATTCTTCCTAAATCTACACTTCCATCTTTCCTTGTCCACTTACACAGTGTCTCTTTTTACTAGAACTTTTTTCCTTCATTAAGTTTACAATGAACTTGCCCTGGCTGGCATGGCTCAGTGGATTGAGCGCAGGCTGCAAACCAAAGCATCGCAGGTTCGATTCCCAGTCAGGGCACATGTCTGGGTTGCAGGCCACGGCCCCCAGCAACTGCACATTGATGTGTCTCTCTCTTTCTCCCTCCCTTCCCTCTCTAAAAATAAATAAATAAATAAAAAGGAAAAAGAGTTTACAATGAACTTGATGGAGTCACAAAATATTCTTTTGACTTTGGTCATACTTTCATGACACAATGACTTAGAAAACTTAATTGGAATTAGGTATTTTCCAATTAATCAAAGATGAACAGATCTCTGAAAATAACTCACATGCCAGAAGCTGATCCCATCCATTTCATATTGCTTCTTCCTATTTTAACTTTATGTCCAAGGTCTGCAGATATCTTAACCCATTTCTACATGATAACTAGGAGAAACAGTATACATTGAACCCTTTCAGGGCATGGAAGGGGAAGAAATTCATGATCTCCCCCTGTTGCTCCACTTAATGGCATAATTATACATCTGAAACTATATTAAAGGTAGAGGGGAAGAGGGAACATTCAAAAGAGAATTAGCCACATGCTGAAGGAGAGAGTAAAGGGTATGAGGTTTAATACTCTTAAAGAAAATGTTCCTTACATTTATAAAAAAGAAGAAAAGGAAATCTATTAGAAATTGAAATATACACACAAATCTACTAATATGTTGGTTTCCTTTGAGCGTTACATTTAAAAGCTTTCCTAGGTAAACCCCAAAGTAGGCTAAGATTTAAGAAGATGATCAAGTACCCAAATTACTTTTCCAGTTTCGTTTTCTACCATTCTCACCCATTTGTCTTTTACTCAGCCACTTGAGAAGTCATCATTTCATAATTTTGTTCATGGAATGCAACCTACTACAGTATTAGGACAAAAAGCATCTTGTTTGGGTATTGTTTTTATTTATTTATATTTATAATAACAAGCCTGGTGTTAAATCTCCTTTTCTAGCACTAACTACTTTTATGACTTTAGTCAGAGTATGACAATTCTATAAATCTTCTTTTCCTGGGTAAAATTGTAACAGGTATAGGAATCCCAGAAACACATCTAGCTATTCAGAACATGCTAAAAAATAAAGTTTAAAAATAATAAAAAGAAGAAGAATTATGAGCATCTGGATAGCAAATACTAGGATATGATTCAAACCACGCTGCTCCAAGATCTATTTTAACTGGCTGTGCCCCGCTCCAGGGCAGGGACAGTGAGAAGACAGACAAACTGCAGTTCTCCTAAGTGTGGAGACCTGTGCCTCAAGCTCAGGCTGAACACCAACGCCCCATCCTGGAAGGTGGCAGGATCTCACAAGGGGACAACACCTGCGCACCAGAAACCTGGAGCTGGTCCCAGGGCTTCCCTCCTCGATGGCAGCCATTGCATGAGTGGCAGCGGAGCTCGGGTCCCTGAGACAGTTTTTAACTCACCTGGAATACAAATGCCTGACAGAGAGCCGTAAACTATGGTAATAGAAGTAATGCTAGCTACTCTAACATTATCAGTGTTTGTCTGATGTGTCGGTGTATATGTGTATGTTATCTCTCTGTCAAATATGTATGTCTGAACCTATATACTTTTATTATCCAGTCACCCCAATAAATTCAATTAAAATTTTAATAGAGATATGTTTGAATACACTCCTATACATTCACACAAATGTATGCTCCGTGTATTCAAACACAACAGTAGTCTATTTCTTACTGACATCAAGTTCAAATAGCAGTCTGTGATGAAGGAGGTGGCTCTCCTTCAGGTGCCCAGGTTTCCTTCTTTTTGGCCTCTGCCATCTTCTACATGATCTTCTGAATGTTCACATAAAGCGAGTAAGTGGATGGCAAAGAATATGCAGAATTAAGAGAAGTTGTTTTTTCAGGTGGGATGCCCCAGTGGACGGAACTAAAGATGAAGACTTGGGTGCCAGTGGTTTTCTGGGGAGCATGCTCAGTAAGTCGCGTGGGGAGAGTACGTAGGTCAAGGGCTGGAAATGAACTGCAGTGCGCGTGCCAGCACTCCTCACCTGGTGCCAAAAGGGGGTCAAGAGCTCGGGCGGCCCCTGTGAGCGATGTCCTGTGGACTTCCTCTTTCAGCCAAAATGAAATGACAGGGATGAAATTTACTTTCCCTCTTTAATGAAATGGAAAAACTAGTCAAAATGTATGAAACCATAATTTTAAGACATGGGGCAACAGCCGTATTTCCCGCCATAGGGATTTAAGACACCGGACAGCAGTACCAGACAGTACTGCTTTCACTTCCAAGTAATAATTTAATTTTAAATTTCAAAGCTGGGAAATGTCATCTAGAAATATATGTCCAAGAAGAAGAAATGGATTTGGTAAATAGCTAGCTTGTCTCTCCCAAAGAACCAATATTTAATGGCCTTAATGTACAGCGGCGCAGAAACGAGAACACAGCACACTGTGAAAGATTGATAGAACTTCTAAGAACGGGATGCTGACTGCTGAGTTTCCAGTGAGTCACGTTGCAGGGGTCAAAGTCCTCTTTGTTCTCACCGGAACTTCAAAAGAAAAGCTTAAGAGTTGTATATAAAGAAAGGCCTTTAGTTTAGTTTCTATTATTTTTATTATTTTTTGCTTTGTTTTGTTTTGTTGTGTCTTTAGTGGAAACCAAGATTAGCAGTGAGTTCAACATTTGTGTAAATGGTAGGGTGACGCTAACACAACAGCAACAGGCATCCTCACAGGATAAGAATTAGGATCCAGAAAATTACTCTGAGTAGAATCATCCCCTTTACATACACACACACACACACACACACACACACACACACACACGCATGCACACTAACAGAATTATTGGACTGGGCCTGGAAGTTTCCAAAAGATATGAAACAGCATTTTCAGGAGATCTGATCTTGTTGAGGAGAAAGGGGCATCCAAGCGACATGCAGTTCACAAGTCCTTTTTTCCGTGCATTTACAACACACACATACTGACACAATAGGTTTTTGTTTCCATTCTCTAAATGTCTTTTTCCATGATATTGACCTTTTCAACTACCAAAAAAAGGAACCGATCCTTAACTGAAAGAACTATGGGCAATATGTCTCAACAACATGGTAAGAACCTAAATATTTCTTTAGACCTTATGCTCTTCAATAGCAAATGTCGCTTTAACAATGGGCCATCTTTCCGGTTCCCACTAACGGAGCACCATCCAGTGCTGCAAGTGCAGCAGTCCATCCCAGGCGTCTCTTGCCCTTGGAATCCAGGCAACAGTGACTGAGTTACCTCCTTCTCGAAGGTTAGCAACAAGGGGATTGATTGCATGACCTATTTTAATACCCCAATTATTAAAGGGCCATTTTGATTGGCAGTGGAGCAGTCACCACTTGGGGATGCTAGGTCGCAGTGTGTAGTGAGCCACCAGTAGCAGAGGACCCAGAACTTAGGCGCCAGCCCCAGAAAGCCTGCAGAGTAGTGATGGAGAGGGACTATCATTTAGGGCAGAGCCCACAATCTCCCAATCAATGCCTGGTTAAAATTATGACTTTTGTTCCAATACTTCATTTTTTCATTAACCACACAAATCACCTTTGATGGACTCAAAGGGGATTTTGATAGCTTGTTGCTTTCGGCAAACTCATAAAATGGAAAAGTCAACCCACAAGATCTGAAGAACAGAGTTTTAAACACAGATTTCTTTTCCTTTTACTGACATTTAAAAGTAATATAGTTTAGAATAAACTACCAAGATTAAAATACTTCTTTTCTGCATTTTTAAGAATGTTTCATTAGAAAGAAAGGTAAAGAGATCATTTATTTGAAAACACCAACACTGCATGAATAATATGGTGGTGTAAATTTAAAATTTTGAATTATTTACTAAATTATAAGTGAACATATATGAACCTCTGTTGATGTGTCTGTTTAACTTGTGTTTTAGCTATTAGTGGTTCAAGTGACTTACACAAATTTACTGAATTATTCAGAAATAGAGAAAATAAATTAAATATGACAGGTACAAGTTCATATGGACTAACTCACAGATTTTTCACTACACCAAATACTAATGCAAGTTTGTATTTTGTTTTGTTTTTTGTTTTTTTAATTGCCAGGTTAAAATTCAGTAAAATGAGCATAAAGAATGTCATCCAAGTGAGTAGTTATAAAGAGAGCTAAATATTTTTCACAGCTAGGTGATAATCAGTCGTTAAAGGATATCATGATGGAAAGAAAATGCATCTATGATACTATTTATCAATCCTCATTATAAATGTAGTTTAAGTTCATGAAAGCTAAGCAAGCAAATAAAAAAATATGCTGAAAACAAAATACAGCCATATTGTGTACAGATTTAGATTTTTGACTGTACACAATTCTTTGTCTAAAGTATTGCGGTTGAACTTAGGCCTATTTAAAGATGGAGCTGTCCCTTTGCATCCACATTTAACCAAATTCCCACAATAATTATGTTAATGAAAGGTAGCAGGAACAGAGATTTCACTTACAAGGTAGAATGTCTGATGAAAGCAATTAACGTTCTGACTTTTCTGAAAGTTTTAAACAACTATCCAATTAACATCTATTTTAATTTAAGTACCTCTGAAAGTTTTAAACAACTATCCAATTAACATCTATTTTAATTTAAGTACCTCTGTCAGTCACGGTGGTTCTATTCCAGAGTCAGTAAAAAAAACCTACCAGTTCCTTCAAAAGGTATAACTTTTTACTTTACATTCAGGGTAACAGCCGTAGAGACACATGACAGACATTTGACATTTACTTCATCTTCATTTAAATGTAGACTCGAGACAGTCTGCCTGTTTCTAACTTTATTTATCAGAAATGTTTGGAAACCCATGCATCACCTTTTACTGCACAAAACATGCGACTTTGGAGCAATCACAACCACTTTTTGTCAAATCAAGTTTCAGCCAACCTTCATGACCAAATTGTGTCCATACTACTGGGAAATACTAGCTTTTTGTCTTTAGATTCCATTTTAAATGCTCAATATACTTCTTTCTTTAACCTCTGACTCAGGAAAGGTAAGCCTGCAGGCAATGCCAATTTGATTTAATATGATGGTTCTTGGTTTAACTACATTGCCCTGAAAGGGATAAAAGTCCGTATTAGAATTTCATGCACCATGATTTTTATACATCATCGGTTTTATAGTTTATTAAATATTACTTACTCTCTTTCATCAAATTATTCTAGAATTTACTGTATTTAAGATGTGGTCGTATTTCCTTCCTTGAAAAATAAATGTGAGTATCCATTAAACATAGTTTACTGTAAAATATTTCATCTCACTTTTAGGTAACGTTTTTTGCCACATTTGCCTTCCATTTAATTTCAGAAATGTTTCTGACTCTACTGAACTGAGCTTATTTGCTGCTCCTTAATGAATTGATTGTAGTAGTTTGGGTTTCACCAGTGAATAAGTACATGTAGTTATTAACACAAAGTATGCAGCTTCTTCCCTCAATTGGTACTTGGCCCTTTACATGGTTTAAAAATCTAACACGAAGTCAACTACACTGTCAGAGAATACTCTTTGCTCTAATCTTTGAGCAACTCTGCCAGTTTAAGAAAGTAGATGGCTTATTCTTAAATAAGTTTTTTTAAAAATAAAAAATATATATATTAGCTTAATTTATAAAAGAATAATAGTGGAGGGCTATAAGTATTTTTCACATGTACTATTTATATTTGTTTATGTAGTTTATTTTTATTTCATTTATTGATGTGACATTGGTTAATAAAATTATATAGGTTCCAAGTATACAATTCTATAATCCATCAACTGTATATTGTATTGTGTGCTTACCAGCTGCAGTTAAGTCTCCTCCTGTCATTATTTATCCCCCTTTCACCCTCTTCCACCTCGTCCTGGTAATCATTATAGTGTTTGTTGTTTGTGTCTGGGGTGGGGGTGGGGGAGGGGAGTTCTTTCTTTTTTTTTCTTTTTTTTTTGCCTCATCCCATCGACTTTTTTACCCAGCTCCCCAACCCCCTCCCCTATGACAGCTGTCAATCTGCTCTCTGTATCTATGAGTCTGTTTCTATTTTGTTTGTGTGTTTATTTTGTTCATTAGATTCCACATATGAGTGAAATCATACGATATTTGCCTTTCTCTGACTGGCTTATTTCACTTAGCATAAGACTCTCCAGGTTCATCCACGCTGTGCAAAAGATAAGATTTCCTTCTTTGTATTATTTTGAAGTTATCCCCACCCAACCTGGCTTTTATGTAGTTCCTATTAAGTTTTATGTCATTAGGTCCACTTCATTTCTTCTTTTTCTGGTCATCATAACATGAAATAGTACAGCAGGACTAAGGATATATATATAGGTGAATCAGGCTACCACACATTTGCCAGGGATAATAATAAACCTCGGTAAACATTCATTTTTTTAATCTTCATAAAATACGGTCTTTTAGTTAGTTATAAATTTACTTGAGTAATCATTCTGTCCACATTTCACTATTTTGCCCAGAGTACTATCAAAAAATGTCCTTTTCAGGCCCATTAAAAGATGCTCAATATCACTAATCATCATGGAAATGCAAATGTAAACCACAATGAGATATCACTTCACATCTATTAGAATGCCTGTCTTCAGCTAGGTGAAGATGTGAAAATGGAACCCTTATAAATGGTTGGTAAAAATATAAATTGGTTCCACTATTATGAAAAATGATAAGGAGTTTCCTTAAGAATGTCAAAATAGGCCCTGGCTGGCGTAGCTCAGTGGATTGAGTGCGGGCTGGGAACCAAAGTGTCCCAGGTTCGATTCCCAGCCAGGGTACATTCCTGGGTTGCAGGCCAGAACCCCCAGCAACCGCACATTGATGTTTCTCTCTCTCTCTATCTCCCTCCCTTCCCTCTCTAAAAATAAATAAATAAAATCTTTAAAAAAAAAAAGAATGTCAAAATAGATCTATCATATGATCCAACAATTCCATTTCTGCACACGCACCCGAAAGAAACAGGGTTTCAATGAGATACATGCACTTTCACGTTTATCTCGGCGTTATTCACCATAGCCAAGACATGGAAACAATCTAAATGCCCATGAACAGACAAATGGATAGAAGAGAAGTGGTGAACGTGCACCATGGAATGTCGTTCAGCCATGAGAAAGAAGGATATCTTGCCATCATGCTTGGACTGTGAGATAATTATGCTGAGATAAGTCATACAGAGAAAGACACGTATTGTGTGACATCACTTATATAAGCAATGTGAGAAAAATCAAATCTGTAAAAAGCTTAGTAAAATGGTAGTTACCCAGGAGTGAGAGGTAGAGAGAAAAGATCGATAGTGTTCAATTGTACCAACTTGTAACAAGTAGTAAATAAGCCGTGGAGATGTAGTGCACAGTGTAACAAATATGGACAATAATAGTGTACTATAATTGTGTAATGTGATAAATATTGCTACAATGACAATCATGTTGCAATATATAAATATATCAAAATAACATACAGTGCATGATCAATTTTCACAATGTTACATGTTAAATTTATTCAATAAATAGTCTGTCAAATGTATTATTGGATTTCAGATATAGTGTGCTTATAGCATTTTTCAAATCTTCCTGTTCAAAAGGACTACTAAAGAAAAATATTGATAATTCAGGATTACCTTAATTTAGTTCATTCATCCCACCTCCTACTTATTAATTATCACTGACTTCGTGGAAGCTCAAAAGCCATCTTATGAAAATTCACTCTAGAACTTTATCATAATTTTAAACTCCAAGAAATATTATGTTTTATAGAATTTATTGTTACTTTTTAAACCTTATTGCCCTTTTTTATTTCAATTATTATTTTTCATCATCCCATGCTTTTATGGCCAAAATAAGTCAATTTCAGGGAAGCCACTAATTTATGTCTTGGGATCCAGAAATTCCCAAAATGAGAAGTGGCCTGAAGCAGACCAGAAACAGGAAGAAGAAACAGAAGGCTGTCAAATGCTGACATTTTTATGGTGGACACAGTCAGCTCTGTGAGCTACTTCCTCAGGCTTTGACGGAATTAATTCAGAGAGTATCGCGATGCTCACAGTCCAACACGTGCGCACCCTGAGAGGTTATGCCAGCCTAGTAATCAACCCGGCCTACACTTCTCCAGTTTTTCCGTTATATATCCTGGAGTAGTTAAGTAAGTGAGATTAAAATATCAGCCTATTGTGAAGTTTAAAGAGTAGAAGAAAGAAAATCTATTTACATTTCTTTTTTTATTATTATTGGCTGTTGTAACTGTTGAGAACAAGAGAGTTGAAAGAAAACAATATCAGAATAAGAATATGTAACTCTACTTTCATGTCTTTCTGGAGAGTATAGTCTATAAGAATTAATAGAAATATGGATCATCAAACTTTATTCCACATAGCCTATGACAGCCTTTTTCAAAAATAAGTCCCTAGTCAAAGAACTTATACTCAAAGTACTTTATTTTGGACATTTGGATTACTTGGACTTTTTCAGAGAAAGGATTTTCAAGAAGATATGCATTAATACTGTATATATGTTCTTCCCATATTTTAGCCAATTTCCCCATTTGAGAATATATGTATTTTCTCAAAATACATATTTGAGAAAATATGTATTTTCTATTTTGGAAGCCTATTTAATATTGATAACTTGTAATACACAAATTTTGAATACAGAATATATATACACACAGATATATACATATAATGTATATATAACCAGTATACATATATGATCCATTTAATGTTTTATGCAGCTTTTATTTAAAATGTATTAATACAAAACTGGGATGATTGATAATCATATTCATAGACCTTTTCTTTAACCTCTAAAGTATATACATGTTATTCTTTTTTATGTATATTTATTTATTTGTTTAGTTATTTGCTTAAAAAAATGGGTGCATGCTATGTGAAAAGCCTTCAGTTAGATTCCAAATAATGCTAAGATTTAAAAAATAATAACAGTACAGTCTTGACCACAACTATTCCTAGTTCTTTCAGAACTGATATCAATAAGGAAAACAAATATATAAACCAACAATTATCTTGCAATGTGATAAAGTGAATGCATGTGCCAGGTGCAGTGAAAGGAGAAAGGAAAACATGGCTTGTTTGCCAGAAGTGGATGATGAGATGGGTGGGAAGAAATGCTAATATTTGCTCACGGCACATCAACAATTGATTCCTCTGCTGCTACACAATCCATCGTCTCCTGATGATGTTGCAGACCTGTGCTTCGTTTCCTAGATCAGTGGTACACATGACCATGTTCCTGTTAATGTCCGTAAAAGTGTGCAAAATACTTAAATTGCAATCAGGGTGTAACTTGAAATTTTAAGACAGTATGTATGCCCAATTAATGTTAATTAATAATAATAATGTCAGTGCCCTTCAGACTGCACTTCCTTCTGCACTTGAGATTTTCCCAAGGGCAAGGTACTTTTTCCTCCCACCCCTCTCAATCGGTTGCTTATGTGTAGGTTTAGTAAGTACATTTTCAAAGCAATGCAGATGCGATACATCCTGCCAATATTACCTTTAAAATTTGAGGGGGAGTGTCGCCGAGGAAGAGGAGGAACTGTTCCATCGTTAGAACACTTAGTGTGATGACATCGCTCTTAGTTCCCTTAATGAGCATTAAATCAAGAATTTGGCTTTACTCAACCAGCCTTACCTGCCACGCTACCCCTGCGGCACCCTCGTGCACCTGCCCCAGGGCATCACTCCACAAGAGGAAATGGCCTTTTCATTGGATAAATCGTATAGCTCACGGGCAAAATGCCATGCCTTTACGACTTAGGGTTTTTGCAGTCCTTGCTAGTAAACACTCCAACATCGTGATGGAGGCATTGCAGTCCTCAGCACAGGACACCTCAAGCAAACAAAAAAACATCATAACTCACAGGTGTTACATCTCACCCGTAAATTACTCGCAGCTATGGATGACAGTGAGGAACTGACCCGCATCCATCTCCCTGTTGCCATTCAGCTCTCGGAAAGTCTATGCGCAAGAAGTAAAACATGATTTATGGTAAGTTGCAAGATACCACGCTTGCATATTGCTGTGTGTGGAGCAGAGATCAATTCATGGCTTACAAATTTGTCACAGAACAGTGCATCTTCCAGTCTGCCACCTTCAAATTAAGTGTCATGATAAGAAAGAAATATGGCAGTGCCATGGGGGAAAAGATATACCACGTTTTGATTAGGTTACAAAAATAGTGTGGGGCAGCGAGAGACGGGAAACTGGAATTCTCATCTGGTCACAACATAAAGTATAAGATCCAGGAGATTGAAGCAGAAAAAGCAAATGCAATAAAACCGAAGAACAATAATCCTTACAACCAAAATGAAGATGGCATCTGAGGTTATAATGCAGGAAAAAAAACCCCAAAAGACATTATTGGTCGTCAGCAAGAGAAGTATCCTTCCTTCAGCTCCTAACGTCATTTTCTAAATATCGTAAAGGAAACCAGCTTGCCGCTTTACCAACCAGATAAATTTATGCCCACATCACCCTTCTGGGAACATTTATTTGAAAACCTTCTTAATTTATGTATCTCTCTTTCACTTTATGATTTTAAAGGTGAGAAGAATTAAGGAAGATGATCAAATGGTGGATGACTTTAATTTTTTCTGTATACACAAGTGTAAATTATTCTTATTTTATGGCTGAGACTTATAATCTATCTTGAGATAATGAGTAGGGCAATTACACAATTAAAACTGTGCTGACGAATATGAATGTGAGTTTGCAGATGCTTATCTGCCTGTACAGGACTTTCCAGAAGCTTTGTGGATTTGAGTTGCATTCATTCCAGTTGCTTACATCAACGCCTCAAGAAATAATCAGCAGATATAAATGTTGCCTTCAAATTTCTCCTCCTGTAGACAAGGAGCAAACGAGCTCTGTTATCGATGTTAAGTTAATTGTGGGTTTTAACTTGACAAATGAAAAGCACCCAGCTTTTCAGTAGGATAAAATCCCTTCTTGAAATCCATCCGTATTTGCAAACTCAGCGTGTCCACATCTGGATTCTTGAGCCTTTTCTTAAACCTACTACCCTACCTCAGTAAGAGTCATCTCCATCAACCCAGCTGTTCACATCCTCTACCTGGGGATCTTGTTGATACCTTCTTCTCCACTACCCCCTGCACCCTGCACTTCCCCAGGTTCGATCAATCATATCTCCAGGATAAATCCCAGAGGCAGCCAGCTCTCCTTCCGTGACGCCCGCCTTCGGCATGAGGCCTCTGTCTCTCTTCCCACTTGAACAGCAGTAGCTCCTCAGCTGGGCCCATCACTTCCGCTCTCTAGTCCAATGGCCTTTTTAAAAAGAAAATCTAAATACGTTCTCTCCATTCTGCAGAGCACTCAATGTTTTTCCATTTCAGATAAAGTCAAATGCAAATCCATAAGGAGATTCTTTGGTTTCTGGCTTCTACCTACCTCCTCAGATAAAACTCGCATGGGACCCTCCTTCTCCCCAGTAATGCCCAGACCTCCAGGATGCTTTTCAGTTCCCTTTTTTCTATCCCACACTCCTAACAAATTTTCATCCCATGGGTTCCAATTCTTTAGGAGACGCTTGTCCCTGATCCCTAATCTTGCTGGATTTGGCCTGTTACCTTCTCTGCTAGCATCCTACAGTCTTATAACATTTATCAAAATTGCTATTTTTTTCATTTTATACTTGTTTATTTAGTCTCAGTTGTGCCCACTAAATAGTGGGCTTCACTAAGCAGACTTTGTATTCACGGCGAGCACCCTGCACGTGGTGACATCTTCCACCTGTGCAGCCATTACAGTCTCAGCCCACAGACTCAGATACGTGTGGGGGACATGACTGTGTCTTTCTTTCCTTTAGTGAACATGGATTCCACTCCGAGGGTCCATTTTATGGGGCCAGCAGGAAATTGAAATACAAGCAATATTAGAACTCCATCTCCTCCAAAGGTCACACAAGGACCCAGGGGTGACCCCCAGATGGGAAGAGCCCATTGTCCTTGAGCCTCTTTGTTCAGCAGGGTTCAAGATCACAAGGACCTTTCTAGTCTGATGCCTCTCTCTGTCTCTGCGCCATGTGTGGCAGGTGAGAATTTTAGTCATGGCGGAACGGATGCCCAGGATTCAGTTCCCTTCAGCAGACTTTCTTTCTGAGGTCCTGTCACTTCGCAGGGCACCACCAGAGAACATGGGGTTTCCCTGCTCACAAACAGCTCTCCCGTTCCCACGGGAAGGGGGGTTGTCCCAGACCCCCTCTCTTCTCCAGGGCTCGCCCCTCCTCTCTTCTTGCTGTCCTTGAAGAAAGACACTTGGGGATGCTGCCTCCTGCGCTTTCTACTAGCCGCACGCCCTGAAGCCACTCTGAAGATGAAATGACCATAGTACCTATTTTGTGGAATTAATAGAGCCTTAAAATCAATAAACATAAATGTCTTAGTAAAGAGTTATTCATAGTGAACACAAAAGAAATGTTAGCTTTGATTACTGTCATGGGTTCAGTCCAGGAAACTTCTGTTTGTGACTCATGAATGAACCATTCACCCAGAGCAATGAGGTTCAGAAGGATATGGTTTCAGTCTTCCGTCCCAGCAGCCTCTCTCTGATGTCTAGAATGATGCGGAGACTTTAGCAGGGACTCCATACATACGTGAGGAGCTCGTTAGAATTCACTGCCTGCTGTCAGTAGTGCATGGAGAAGCAGGGAGCCTGCAGGCCCCTCCAACAAGGAGACTGATGTCTCAGACCCAAGGCCAGAGTGGTGGAGGGAGCCCCGCATGGATGGACTACGGGTACCCGGCCACTGCAGCAGTCAAGTGACCCCCAGAGGTGATGTTGTGAGGCTCTCTGTAAGCAAAGGGACAAGCCTGGCATCATGACCAGAGGGATCCGATGGACCTGACAGTCAGCAAGTGTGAAGCAAGTCCCTGGGAAGTGGAAAGAGTCAGAGCTTCTTAAAGGGTAAACGTATCCGTGTCTGGCAAAGACCGGGTGGGGCTTTTGGTATTGCCATGTTGCCATCTGCATAATACTTGGTGAGGAGAACCGTACTCATCTCATGGGCTCGCTGTGAGGATAGAAAGAGATCTTAGAGGAATGTCTAGAAGCAGGTGAGGTAGTTCGTGGTGGGATGGACCATCAGTCCTGAGATTGGAGAAAGGAGCAAACCTGTCTTATCCGTGAGTGGAGCCACTTTGGCATCTTGTACGCAGCCTGAAGCCTGGCAGGTTCTCAGCAATTGTTTGTGTAAATCATGAGCCGGAGGGGAGTAGAGTCTGGCACAGAAAACAGTGTGTAAGCTGCTTCTTGAGGGGAAGTTCAAGGTGCAAAGGAAGCAGAGGGGGTGCTTTCCAGAGACATGGGACCACTTGAGGGAAGACAGGCTGGTCCTGGGAGCCTGTTCCCTGCAGCAGGAGAGGGGAAAAGGATCGGAGACATGAGGTAGGTGCCGGGAGACGGCGAGCTTGCATGCTGTGCACATTTTTTTGTTGTTGTTGCTGTTGCTAAATGTGTAGTTTTCTCTATCCAATTAATTTGTTAACCCTATTGAGGAGAAAAAAAAACACCTTGTTAAGCAGTCAACCACAGAGTTTCAGCATTCCTAATTACGTATCTGTGCTCCTTCTCATTTTGTCTTGCTCTGATTGAACATTACCATCTACCGAACTGCTCCTTTCTAAGTATTCTTATTTGTCTTCACTGGGTGCAGGTGATCAGCCTGAATCCTGATGCCACGATCTTAATGAGACAGAAGCTCTGACACTTTCAAGGGACAAGAAAAGTACAGATTTCAGGTTTTGCCAAGTTATCCTCTTCCTGAACCCTAAATTAAAAATTTTCAATATCTCTGTGTATTCAATAGTAAGTTAGCAGTAATAGTTTACAAAACCAACAAAACTATTTTTAAGGTCTTCCTGATACAGGGACACTTTTTACACTTATTAACATAAAACATTTTTTTTTATTTTCCATTATGCATGTCATCTAAATCTTCATTCTCAAGCAACTAAAAAGGATTTTGACAAATTCAAAAAGATTAGTATTTGTTTTATCCAGAAATAGCTTTTATTTTGCTGGCAACAGTTACGTATGTTTCTATTTGTTAGTAATTGAAAATGCACTTGATTGAACTAGACAAAGCTACATCGTCAGCACCGAAGTTCTTCAACTCCCCTGACCCCTACCCCGCTGCCTGGACTTCCAAAGTACTCTGTGTGCATTTCTTTCATGGTATTTCGCATTTTGCACATTGTATTTGAGTTTATGTATGTGGTCTATCTTTCTGCTGAACTGTAAGACCTCTGAATGAGATCTGGGTTCTATCAGGCGTTCTGACATAAAATATGCAAAAAAAAAAAACAAGAAGAAACAACTCTTAAATGAATACGAAGGGAAAATGTTTAATAATCTGTCCCTATCAATATAGGGCTTAAATCTACAATAACCATTATGGCAGAATTCATAGCAAATTATATTTAAAGGATCCAAACACACATATATTGACTAGATATGGAAACATGTAAAGAAAACATATATTTTTACTGTGTGCCTCTGAATATCTCTTTATGCCCATGATCTGAGCAACTTCCTAGTTTGAGCTTAAAAGAACTCTTTCAGAGTAATGGCCAAGAAAAAAATAAGGTCTAAGTTTTCCCCATCTTTTTGTATTATCATTTATCTTTTTAACAACTTCACTGATTTTTTAAATAAACCTCATTTTTCCCTTCCTTATCCTATGGGTGGGAAGCTGCTGCTGAACCCGGGAATATTGCCCTGCTTCCTTGCACGTGGGTGTGGCCATGTTACTCACAGGTGGCCTGTGACAGCAGCTACTCGTGTCACAGGGTTGGTGCCTGTGTCCCTTCTCCTTGATGTCTGCCCGTTGTCCAGCACAGTCAGAGACTGTGGAGCGAAGGAGACAGCACACAAAGCAAAGAAGCTCCATCCTTCTGTAAATGCTTTCCAGTTTGCCGGAAATACACATGTCCCCTTTTAAGGCACTGGAGTGAGGGAAAAGTATTTATTGTAATTACTGAGAGTCGAGGTTGCTTCTGACACCATTAACATTAATTGCCTAATATGCAGGAACACTTTTGAATTCATCCAAATGTTGTAATGTCATAGCAACTCAGTATAGCCTGGGGCAAACATTAGATTTTTTTTGTGTTGCAAAGTTTGGGGTTGAAACTTTGCTTTAAAACACATATGACCTTGGGTGAATCACTTTAACTGCACTTCCCTAAGGAATATGTAGTAAGAAAAAGGAAAAATTAATGAGATTATATATACATATACATATATATATACACACACACAATATACACACATAATATACAAGGTCCTCAAAATTCAAGAAGCATTTGTGTGACTTTAAGAGTCTTATAATTGTTATAAAAAGAAACCATCAATAAACAATATCACTTGAGCCTACAGAGTAAAGGAGAGTTGTATCCGTTGCTACTGACCATAATGTAGAATCATAGATGCTCATGGCCAAACAGCATGAAAAAAATGTCACTATTAAAACATGAAGTGGTTGTGGCTGCTCGTCCTCTGGACCTCGTTTTCCCACTCTCCTCTCTCTGAGTGATTGCCTTTTTCAGCTGGGTTTACAGTGAATCTAACGATGCTTGAGTGTCAGGTTAATCTATTGCATAGTGCATTTCCAAAGGCTAATTACAGACACATCGTGATGTGTTTTGTTGGAGAGGAATCACGGAAAACATTCATCTGAGCTGTTACAGCTGTGAGGCAAAAGTGTGTGGCAGCGCCACAAGCGTGTCTGTGTGTCCACGTGAGCAGTCACACGTGTCCCAGATCTCAACACTTCAGATCACAGCATTAGCCTCGCTGATCCTGAGAGACGTGCAAAATCGTGACTGACACAAGAAAATGACTCTGCATTGTACAGTTCTTTTTTAAATATAATCTTTACTGTGTTTTTCCATTACCTTTTAGTCCCCTTATACCTCCCTCCCCTCAGCAATCACCACGCTGTTGACCATGTTCATGGGTCCTTTTTCCTTTTTGCTCCATCCCTCCACCCCCTACGCCCCCCCACTAGCTGTCATCTGCTCGCTATCTATGAGTCTGTCTCTGTTTTGCTTGATAGTTCAGTTTGTTCAGCAACTTGATAGAAGTTCTCCAGAAATGGACAACAATCCTAAAAATTTTACATGGAATTACCAACAATGGATTTATAATGGATTTCTTCCATTATAGAGCTGGAAGAAATCTTTCTAAGACTCAAATTTTGATCAAGCATATAAGAACCAAGACATTTTTTTCTATTAGCCCTATATAAAATACATTTAAATTTTATTTGAAAATATAAGTAGCATGTATATTTTTTGAAGCTATTTTTCATTTGTTTTGTTGTGTTTGGGCTCTTCTTTGGACACAGAAAATTCCTTTTGATTCAAATAACTCATAAAGCCATAAATTCTGAATTCCAAAATAGAAATATTGATTTATCAGAGCCACTCATTTTTTCAAGCACTTCTAATCCAAATAACTCAGACGGTCTCAACGATAATATATTAGAAACAATTGTATCTGAAATTCTATGGTTAAAGCAATTGACAAATTTAAAAATTATATATTGGGCCCACATTTCCAAAACACATTATTCTAACTTAAAACAAGTAAGTTTATATTCATTAGCCAATATAAGGCTGTGACATAGGGTCACAGCCTCCGCATATGTGGCTTCTGATTACCCGTAGGTATTATCTTTCTGGCATAGACTACACCAGAATTTATTATCTGTAAATTTGAGTTTAGCTTCCATTAACAAGAAGCCACTCGAGCAGCAATCTGTGTGCAGAATCCATCTGGATTTTCTTCCCTAATCTTTTACATGTATTTATACACCCCTAATGCTTCTTTCAGCGACTTGCCTTATCAGATCAATGAATTTTACTTAACTTGCAGAGAAACAACTTCTTCCCACCCCATTCATTACTTACATGAAATGTAATGACATTTTGTAATTACGAAATGTTACCAGCATAACTCAGTTTGGGAGCAAACCAAGTCCTCTCAGCCCACTGATCAGTGGGTGGGTCCAGAAGGGAGTCTCAAAGGGGAGCGGACCCGGGGGCCGCTTGTATGCGCTACTTTGTGGATTTAGGTCAGTCAGCTGATAGAATTATGTTTGAGAGTCCAGGGAAACAAAAGCTTTGTTTGATCCGGCAAATCAGGTAAATGAAGGTTGAATAAAAGAGTTTCTATGGTTATTATTTTTATGTGAACAATTCTGATGGAAATAATTGACCATCTATGATTTTTTTCTGGGTTTAATTCTGCAAAGTATGATGAACTCTTCTGAGCCGTTAACGCTCAGTCACATTTTCAAATTGTGTTTTGAATTCTAGGCTTTAATAAGCAGATCAGCAGGGAAGGGCTCCTTGTACTAACAGGTTCTGCCACCTGTGCAAGTGCTTCCCTTCATCACCGGGGACACGTGGGGACACGTGTCCTTTGATCTCCTGCAATGAAGCCCTGCATCTTAAATTGGTCCCTCATCACTGGTGTGAAGTCGGTCAGAAAGACGAAAAGAGAAAAAGGTTTCCTCTCTATTGTGGTAGTCTGATTTTCCTTCTGTCCTATATAAGATGAAGGGGGACAGAACTCACACACACACACACACACACACACACACACACACACACGCACCACAAATTAATTATGGTAGGTGAGCGAACTACATTAGAATCTCAGCGCCACTGCATGCGGGCACTGCCATTTTTGTTTGTTTGCCGCAGTGTGACACCCAGCATCTAACAGATTGCTTCACACTCTGGAAATTATAGGCAGCAATACATACTAATGGAAAAAATAAACAAATCGTATAATTTTGTTAATTTTGATTTGTTAATGAAGAGATACTCTGTGTACACATTGATCAAAAAAGTCAGTGAATTGTCAAATTAGAATTTACGATCATTATATATTGATTTTTATGCATAACAAAAACACAAGATTTGCATTTTTTAAATTGCCTGACAAGCTTAGTCAAATGTTTCCATGGTTCACAGCATTAGGAGATGAAAATTTATACTTTTCTGTCAGACTTAAGCATAATAGTTAAAATATTGCTATAAACTACAAAGAATTATTTGAATATTTTAATAATGTCAGGTTATTTTATATTTCTAGATACATATTATAGATAGATGATAAATAGATATTTCTAGATAAATATATCTAGATATATTTCTAGATAAATATATTTATAGATAAATATATTTATATTTCCAGATAAAAATTATAGATGGATGATAAATAGATAAGTAGATAAAAATTTTCATTTTCGTTGGCTCATACTCAAATCACAGGTTCGTATGCTGTGCTATGCAATGTTTAATGTTACATTATGTTATATTATGGGAGGAATTTGATCCCTGAAGTGAACAGAATTCTGTAGGCTGTGAGCTTTCAAACTGTAGTATAAATATGATTACTCCCTGTAATGTTGGTACCCTGCTCTAGACTGCTGGAGGCTGATATATCCTCCTTCTTCCCTGGAGAAATTCCACCCACTTGCAAATATCAACAGTGCTATCTTTCTTCTTTGACTTCACTTCCCCCCAGGGATCCTACTTCCGGACCTGAAAGGACGCGCCCTGCGGGGGGGAAAACCTGCCGTTGTGACCCACAGATTCAACTGGAGCTAACAGGTCGTTTCAAAAAAACTTTTGAATTTCCCTGCAGTAGCGTGTTGCAAATAAATTTCAATCAAATGGATGCAATGCTCTAACCTTGAGTGAGAAAGAAGGAAAAACACAAGAGAAATACAATTCTTCTACATTTATTCACTTGCCCCTCCACATATTGTCAGGCCCAGTTCCAGTCTGCGTCTTAATCAGCCATGGGACTTTCACAGTATAGTCTGCTTCTTTTAATGTACCGCAAAGGCACTCTCCATGTCTATATTTAAGTATATAGATGGTCTCGGATTGGTGAACTAGTATAAATTCAAAAGGGTATTGGATGTTTTCAATTAATATAATTCAAATCTTTCTGGAAGGATGTAATACTAAGATAGATTTGAAATTTTTACATTGGCATTATAACATCTTAAGTAACATTTTCATATAACAGTTAATGCATAAATTAAATGCAGACCTAGGTCCTTGTCCAAATCATATCATGTTTGTGTCTATTCATTTATTAAACACATTTGGCAATCATACTGAAACATCAACTTCTTTAACACATCCTTCTAATAAGTAATCAAATAACAGCGTATAGAGCTAGATTTATCTTCTAAAAATTATAATAAAACATTTAAAATTTCAGAAATAATTAAATTTGTCTTTGCTTTTAAAGATATAGGCTTGGAACTGTTCGGGAACACGGAGATTCAGAGACTTTTGTTTGCTCTTTAATTTTGGTGGAGATGTTACTTTCCTACTTTAAAGCTGGAAACAATTATTATGCATAATCAGTTTAACTCAAAACTGGAACAAGCTGAAATAATCATTAACAAGATGGCTAATTTTTCATACATTTAAATGAGGCTAGAAATTTAATCAGGGATGCATATTGGAAAAAAATAATTATCTCACTTTGCCCTATGGGATTTTAATTCTAATTTCTAGGCCTCCTAGCAAATACTTCCAGAGAGGTTCCATTTTTTTTTGTTTCCAGTAAAAAATAAATAATAATTCTTTACAGACGACACCCTGATATTGTAGCTCCACCCCAAAACTCTTAGACTGTGCATCCTCATCACTTACAAATATGAACATTAGGATGATTTGGGAGTCTGGGCCTTGACTAACTAGCATCAATGTCTTCGCCACAAAACCAACAGGTTTTCATTCTGCCCTAATTAGGAAGTTAATTCAGGGTATATAACAAAGAAAACTACTTTTGGTAGCTGATGACTGAAAATAATGTTAGTTGGTGTGTATGTCTTGTAAAATAACAAATAGGTTATTTTAGTAGCAGTCTTCTTGTTTATGTATATGAGTGTTTCAAGTAGGGCAAGAATTATAATTTCCAGTAATTATCAGAATCTTAATGTCCTCTCTGATTCACTATTTAATGTCATCCTTGGTTCTTTTGTGATTATTTCAACCACAGACACTGACTATAAATCCTTCAAATTCCAAAAACTGTATTTCCTTTCCCCTCTCCTCCTTCTTCCTTCCTTTTCTTTCTCCTTTCCTTCCTCTTCCTTCCTCTTTGGTTGGGTTGTTCTCATTGTTGTTTTTGTTAGAAAGTATCAACTTTGTGTTATTAGTATTGATAAAAAATAAGTGGATACCAGAAAAATTTCTGTTTCAGTTTATGATTATGGAAGAAGCTTTTACCCTAATCTTCAAGAGCAATAATCAATTGTTTGCCAAGGTAGTAATTATAATTTGATTTGCTCAAAAGTCACTTACAATGTCAAATAGATTTCCCATCATTCTGTCAAAAGGCTCAGATTCTATTGTTCTATTTTTCTTGGGGCTTATTAATTACATTAAAAAATTAGTGGGCAAATGACAAATATCCAGGGAATTTTATCAAGAAACAGCCAATATAAATACATTAGAGTTCTTAGTAATACAAGTTTTTTAATTTTTTTGTTAAATCTACTGATGTAATTGTTATCATACTACAATAGGTGCATATTCTATGACATTATATTAATAAACTAACTTTCTAATATCATTAGGAAATAAATATATTAAAAAGTGACTTTAAAGTGACCAATCAAAAAATATTCTAAATAGCCTAGTGCTATTCACAAACATAATACTGTACCTTATTATAACCTTTCTAGCCTCTTAATTATACTTTTATTGAAGATAATAGCATTTAAAGTAATCAAATGCTAATAAAATTTTATCAGATGATGTGTTTCCAGCAGGAGAACAAGATAAGGAAGTAGCATGAGTTTCTCTCTCAAAATCAATTCTCTAGAAAAAAACTATAGAAAAACAAGTGGGAGGGAGAGGAAGGGAGGGCACTGGAAGGGCATGAGGGAAATTGTTTTTCATTTTCTTTGCGTTTTAGAAAAGGCCATGGCATTGAGGGTTATTTACTTAAACAAGTTGCTATTTGTATATTTATAGGTACATATATGTATAGATGAAATGATATTATTTCAGTCTGGGTTTAATTTTAAGAAAAACAAACCACTAAAAGAAATAGTAAGGGGTTCTCACAGGGTTATGCATTTTGGGGAGCTGCTTACACAGTGTATGTGGGGCCATTGCGTTTGTCTGGGGCTGGAGAATCAAGTCTCCAGGGCAGGCAGTTGGGAAGGGAACGTGGATGTAAAGTAGTTGAGGAAGAATAACACTGGAACACCTGAGAATGATCCAGAACACCTGAGAATGATCCAGAACAAGGACAGACTGGGACCCACACTAGTTTCTAGTCTCCTACCCCTTCAATTCCAATGAGGAGGTAACCTGTAAGCGTGAAGGTAATGCTCCCCTGTGGAGCTGGGCATCACCTGGCCCAGAAATGGGAGAAACTGAAGGAGGGTCTGGCAGAGCACAAGGCGGTATTAGCGCATCTGCTTCCCATGACAGAAAAATGTGATGACCTGTCTGAGCAGCAGTCATAGCACCCCATGCCCTGAACTGACCCTCTGAGCATACAGTAAATATGGCTGCAGCTTCTCTGCTACCTTCCAAGTCTCAAACATGTCTCCTGTGGGTGACACTGACCTAGAACCTTGTAAGGCAAAGAATTCTGGAAAGTACAGTAAGCAGCTTCACCAAACTGACCCAGTGCAAGTCCACCACAGATACGGTGTCTGCAGTCTCTCTCAGAGGAGTCCAGGAGGGAGTGAATTAGCCCTAGTGGCCATGAGCTAACCACGTTTATGCCAGGTAAGGGATGTATGCGGAGCCCTGCCCTGTTGTCTATACATCTATTTAGATAGAGGGGTAGGAGGAGAGAGAGAGTGGGGGGACGGCAGAGAGAGAATACCCTGAGTAAACTGAAACTGCCTTGAACTAGTGTGTGAGTGTGTGTGTGTGTGTGTGTGAGTGTGTGTGTGTGTGTGAGTGCATAGCAGGGAAGAGGAGGAAGTGGAAAGTGAACAGCCTGGGCATTCAGCCTGGGCACAGTAGCTAGATATAACAGTAAAGATGTTGAAGACAATGTTTTTAAACCTTCCCTCGCAGAAACACTAAGGACAAAGCAGACTGCAGTGCGCCAGTGTTCGCGGGGTGATTAAAGGTTGCAGGAAGTCCCCGCTGAAATGAAAGTCCATGGGAATGGTCATCTACTCTTAAACCGTCACCCTGCATGCACGTCCACCACACCCTGGAATGTGTATCACCTGAGAAGGCCGCCTGCTCCCCCAGATTTCTGAGAGTTTTGAGACACACTTCATGCAGTGGCAGCAAATAGGAACAGTCCACAGTGGTTCTGGGGTGCCTGGAACTTCTAACCTGGACCTTATCCTCCCCCTTTCTCCTGAACTCACTAGACTGAGATCTAGTCTTCAGTAGTCGATACTACATGAACACATGAGTTCACAGGCTAAAATAGACACGGGACTAAAATAACCTCAAGAGAAAGAAAACAAAAACAAACAAAAAATAATTATTTTGTTAACCAAATATTTGTTAAGTGCTTACAAGTACATTGTTATTGGCATTGACAATAAAGCGGAAAATCACACAAAGAAATAGCTCTACCTTCATGCCCTGCCTGACATTGACAAGGAGTAGGGGAAGTCAATAAGTGAGATAAATAACAACATCAAGGATGCACTCACATACTGCTCTGAATTAGTATCATGATGGAGGTCTTAGCTAGTGTAATAAGTAAAGAAAAGGAACAGAGGACATTTACATTAGAAAGGAAGGAATAAAGCTGTCATTATTTGTAGGCTGCATGATTGTCTTTGTAGAAAATTCCAAAGAAACTACAAAAAAAAACCCCTCCTAGAACAAATAAGTAAGGTTGGAGAATACAAGGTCAATATACAAACACCAACCAGATTTCTCTATTTAGCAACTGGAACAATTGGAGAGAAAAAGCTCTGTGGGAGACAGCTGTCACTCATGCCCCTGGGTTCAATACTGCTCATGGTCTTCATGCGCATAACTGCCTGCCCTGCATATTTTGAATTAGCTTAGTCAGTCTCCACAATTACGTAAGTCAATTTCTTGCAATAAATCCCTCCTTTGTTCCACATGAGAGCAAGAGGCAGAGACTGAGAAAAATATAGAGAGATAAGTGTAAATACATAGATTTCTTCAGTTTAACTCAAATGGAATCCATAAAACATTGATACCTGACCTTTATCAAAATTAAGTATTTTTGGTTTTCACAAGTACTAAGAAAATCAAAATACAAACTATACACTGGGAAATTATGTTTAAAAATCATTTATTTATCAAGTAGAGGATTTATATCCAGAATAGATGAAGAACTTACAAAACTTAATAAGAAAAAAACCCTCTAATTAAAAATTAGACAAACTATCTGAACAAATAGTTCATCAAGAAAGATATTAGAATGGCAAACAAGCTCTTGAAAAGATGCTCAGTGATTAGATAAATGCAAATTTAAATAATGAGTTGTCACTAAATACCGATTTGAATGACAAGATAATTAAGCCTACAGCTCCATGTGGTGATGAAGATGCGGAACAACCAAAACTCTTAACTCTTATGCATTGTTGATGGACATGCAAGACGGTACACTACTTTTGTTAGTGTAGATAACTAGTCAGTTATTAATAAAGGGAGGGAGCAAATAGAACCAGACATTAAGCCTGACTAACGAGAAAGCTGCAGAATTCACAGGCTCCCCAGGGAACAGCAACCTCTTCCACCAAGGAGACATAATCACCAAACAGGCAGGAAGGTCCAGCTTTCCAATCTCCCCAGGGAACACCCCACCCCTCACCCTGGATTACCAGGGTGAGGGATAAAGCAGTAGGGGAAATTCCTTGGCTAGTCACGTGTGCAGTAGAAACCGGATGACTAAGTAGAACTTTGAGGCATGCACTTTAGGAACCAAAATGGCAACATAAAGAGGAGCAATCTAGCCTAGGAAAATCTGGGAAAAGGATTAGATGGGATAAGTGCATGAAACCCCAGAACATCTAAGAAAGAGATAAGGACCGCCCAGCACAAGCTGGGGAAAACCCAGGAAGTAGGTTGGTTAATTTGAATAACAAACCTGTTTGTTCCCCTAAACCAAGAAAATATACGCAAGATTATCAGGGGTCTCAGAGCAGTTGCTACTAGAGCGTGCCTGCCCTCTACATCCCCAAGGGTGTATTATTTCCTTCAACCTCAATAAATTCTGCCACTACACTTAAACTTCTCCCATGGGTGTGCCCTTTGAAATTCTTTTCTGGGGACACCACAAGAACCCATTTCCTCTGACAACATATGGACAAAGAGTCTAGTAATTTCTCATGAAGTTAAACATATACCTACCACATGATCAAGTGATCCTATGCCTAGATGTTTACTCAAGAGTAAAATCTAACACATAGAAACGTGTATGTCAATATTTATTGTGAATTTTTTAATAACCACAAAATAATGGAAACAACTCAAATGTCTCTCACAGGGGGAGTGAATGAGTAAATTGTGGCACAGCCATACAATTGTTACAGGTACAACATTTGTGTACCCAATGCCTCAAAAGAAATGCCTGTATTCGGTAGATCAGCATTCAGGAGTAAGGAAAAGTTTATTGATCCAGAAGGCTTAGCTTGAGAAAATGGGAGGTCTAATTCTCAAAGCCATCATCGAAGAGCTCAACGTTCAGGCATCTTATATATCAAGAGATGGGTGCGGATGGGTGAGGGGGAGAGGCAGGTGCAGACTGCAGGGAGCCAGGGGATGAAAAGGGCTCCAAGGACAATGGGGGGTTCCTGAATCCCTGTGCTCCTGGTCTACGCCCACTGATCTGAGTCCGGCTCTGGAGTCATTCCTTTGAGCACATTTCCCCACTGCTTCACTCACAAAGGGCGGCGCCAGGGTGAGGCACGATTCCTCTGGTCAATTAGAGTGTCTAGAGCAGGAGCTGTGAGCCTGATGGCTGCCAAAGAGAGGAAGCATTTCACTCTGCTACACAAGGAACTACTACTCAGCAATAAAAAGGGCTGAGATACACATTATGGTAAGAGGAAGAAGCCAAAATCAAAAAGTGACAGTCGGTATGATCCCAGGTATATGCCATTCCGGTAAAGGTTATATTATTTTTATTTATTTATTTATTTATTTTTAGGGAGGGAAGGGAGGGAGAAAGAGAGAGAGAGAAACATCAATGTGCGGTTGCTGGGGGCCGTGGCCTGCAACCCAGGCATGTGCCCTGGCTGGGAATCAAACCTGCGATACTTTGGTTCACAGCCCGAGCTCAATCCACTGAGCTACACCAGCCAGGGCTAAGGTTATATTATAATGAAGGGGAATAGATCAGTGGTTGCCAGGGGTTGGAGAGTGCTGGAATGGAGGAATTTGGGGGTGGTGGAACTGATTATATCACTATTATGACGGTGGTTCTTCTGCTACTCTCAACACCTGTCAAAACGCACAGTACTGTACCCTAAAAAGAGATAATTTTACTATATGTAAATAATACCTTAATTGAAAAATAAAATAAATAAATATAATACTAGGTAGTTATGGTTACTAAAGAAGAAAAAATCAATTAGGAAGGAGTGATACACGAGTAAAATGGCTAGCAATGTGAAATTTCAGTGAGGGCGAGTGAGAAAACAGAAGGCCTAGGTACAAAGGTATTTTGAAATCATCTCCTACAAGCAGTTGGTATATTTAAGGGAGTACAAGAAGATCAGTGTGGCTGTTAGAGGAGAGTGAATAAGAGAGGGGGTAGAAGGTGGGGTCGCAGAGCAGAGTCAGCAGTGCCAGGGGTATAAGCATGAAGTGGAACCCGACAGGCCACAGTCAGGTCTTGGACTGTTACCATGAGTGAGACAGGAAGTTATTCTTATATTCTGAGAGGAAGATCGGCTTACAGTCTAACAGGGTCACTTTTTCTTCTGTGCTGAGAAGAGGGCAACGCCAGAAAACAGGCTCTTGCAATAATCCTAGGAAAGCTGGTGGTTTAGGCCAGAGGTGAGGAATAGAGGTGACACAACACATGTTTTATATATTGGATGTAAGGCATGTGAGCAAGAAAGGAGCCAAGAATACACAGATAGGAAGATTTTTGGTCTAAACAAGGGAAAGAATAGAACATCTTAATTAAAATGGAAAGGATTACAGAAAGAGCGGGTGTATTGAAAAGGGTGTGGGTTTTAGCCTGGGACATTGAATTCGAAGATGCCTATTATATAGCCAAATGGAGATTCAAGTCGGCAGGTGGAGCTCCTGCTAGAACTCAGTGGAAGGGGTCTAGATATATATAAGTTTGGGAGCCATCCCAATCAAATCATATTTAAAGCCATTAAACAGTATGGGATCACCAGAGAAAGGCTATAGGTAAAAAGCGAAGAGGTCCAGAGGCCGAGCCTTGAGATAATATATGCATCAGAAACATAATTATGGGAACAGATGGACCAAGAATGTAAACCAAGCATAATAAATATCCTTTCAAAGATAAAAAATATCATGGTAATATAAAACAACAGCCAAACAGCATAAGACCTAGTAAAATATGAAATATGAAAAATATGAGTTGAAATGAAGACAACGTGATTCAGATAAATGATGGAATAGACACAGCTGATAATTCAGTGTGCTGAAATCGAAGTATAGGAACGTCCCAGACAGCAGCAGTCAAGGACAAAGGGGAGATAGAGTAGAAAATCTAAGGGACATAAGTTAAGCAGCAGAAAGAAATGCGTCAACGTCTAGATGATAAGAGTCTCAAAAAGAGAAAAATAAAAACAAAAAATGTATAGGAAATAATAGAAATAAATTTTCAAGAACTAAAGAGAGATGGATGACCTCGAGGAAAAGAGCAAACAATGGAAAGGAAACAAGGATAGGCCGATAAATTACTAGAAAAATTGAGACTATCGTATGCAACGAGTAACTTCAAAAAGTTTCCAGATGGAAAGAAAAGTCTCCTGCAAGTGAGCAAACCAACACACTGAATGCAGAAAGATAAAAAAAATTTTTTACAGTTTTGAAGGAAAATCATTTACCTTAAAATGTTCTATCCATCCAAATAGTCCACTAACTACAAAATTATTTTAAAAATATACTCAGTCATTCAAAGTTTTAAAAGGATTTTCAATACAAAGACAAATATTGAAGGATGTGCTGAAAAATGGAGAAACGATTCAAGCTATGTTATAAGAGATATGAAAAATTGAGGTTCTAAGATATTGGACATGTGAGATGTCACATACCCTTCTCATGATGTATGTCCAATGCTATATCAAACAGACAGAAAAGAAACAAAGGTATTGAAATCTATCAGTATAATTTGAGACTTGAACTACTTAACATACTACATATGGAACATAGAAGATTTAAAGGTTAAAAATGCCGAAGAAGCAATATAACATTTCTTTATACAGTCAGTAACCATAATTAGAATAATTTTATTTTTCTAATTGGTATTTTAAGTCCACATTTTGCATACTACCCAAGTTTAAGAAAATTATCTGGCTACAAAGACTGAATGATTTTTAAAAAGAGTTGAAATGTCATGAGAAAGATAATTGTTATCTTAAGTGACTACAAATGAGAAGAAGATACAAGAAGGACAGACAATTTTAAAATAGGAGAAATTTGATATCCTCAGCAACTTCTATCATTGTTATGCATGCCTAAATTACATTTGTCATAGAGAATTCAGACATTAAAGGAAACGTTAGCACTACACCTTTTTTTCTGGGACATGAAATAGCTGTAGAAGTGTTTTAACTGTTGAGAAAAATATTGAGATCTAACAACGAATTCATATTTTACCCCATCATTTTCTGAAGTGTAATGGGTCTATCAATTAGTTTTCATCATGGAGTTATAAATTCTATAACAACCTATTGGGGTTAATACAAAGGGATCCGCTAGGGTCAGTGGCCACCACATACCCAGCTTGTGGATTTTAGTGGGTCTTCCATTTCTAACACACACAAAAAAGCAAAGACACAGTTCTTTGTAGCCTGAATTTCATCTGTAATATTATCAGAGGTAATATAATCACTGGTATGTGATTATTAAGTTCATTGCTTTGAGTGACACCTTGACATTTACTGCCATTGAATACCAACTGAGGAAAGTTATAAGTTCTAGCAAACAACTTATTTTCGGCTTCCTAAAAGGCAAATTCCAAGTGGACAGGCTGCATTAAGTACATTTTCCTCTCCTAAACCAAAGAGTTTTAACAAAATAATTTTGAATCCCTGGCCAGGTAGCTCGGTTTGTTGGAGAATTGCCCCAATACACCAAGATCGCAGGTTCAATCCCCAGTCAGGACACATACAAGAAGCAACAATGAATGCACAAATAAGTAGAAAAACAAATGACATTTCTCTCTTTCTGTCTCTGTCTCTCTCTCTTTCTCTCTCTTGCCTTTTCTCTTTGTCTCTGTAAAATCAATAAATAAAATTTTTTAAAAATTTTCATTTACATTGCATATGATCAGGTAGTAAAATCAAGGGAATGATGGGAGGAAGTAAGGCAAATACTCTCATATGTGGGATGTAACCATCAATTCCAAGGACAATGAGAGCAAAAGCACTTGGTTTTTAAAATAGCTCATGTGTTAACTAAAGCATTATGCAAAGACTCTAACAATAATAGGGTGCTCAGTGCAATGAGTGCTCCAAAATATTACAAAAGAACTGTTATAATCTATCAAATGATTCATAGCTACTTATACATCAGCTTTAATTTGACATTAATATGTCCCATTTGCATAAGTGACTCTAGTGAAGGCCAAGCCATTTAAAAGGTTATTTATTAATTAAGCATTGATGAATGATTATAGACGGGAAAATAGTGATTTAATGTTTCAAAATCCATGCCTCGTAAAAATGACAATTTCTCATTTATGGACTCTCGACTGTCCTATAGTGACGATCAGGGAGCTTATCAACCAGTCTGCTAGTTACTGGGCTTCTGTTATAAAGCATCCTGTCACATTTCATGGACTTAAAATAAACACGAATAATGGGAGAAGTTGTTTAATTTCAAATCTTCCCCAGAAAGAGTGCTTTTTTCTATAACGATTCAGACCAGGAAAATGTAGACCTGTGTGTCACAAGATAATTTAGTCCTGAGAGTTGGCTTGTGGCCTTCACAGTCCTTTGACCTTGTCACTGTCAGCGTCACACAGGACTCCGTTCTACCCCAGGCAGCAGGAACCGCGCAGTGAGAGCCACTTCCTGGACACGCGAAATGCTGAAGCAGGCAGTCAGTCGTGGGTCCTTCCACCTTTATGCTCGTCCCTTCAGGCTTTCGGTATCGGCCCTCTCACTGCCAACCACCAGGGATACCACCCTCTTGGCTGCACCCATCCAGGCTGCCTCCTCTCCCGACCTACGGGATCACTGCGTTCCATGCATGCCCATCCAGGCACAACCATTGGGTCTCATTCCCTCAAATCTCGGCTTTGAATATGCTAATATACTACTGTGTACAGATTAGCTCTGACTGGTGTGGCTCAGTGGGTTGGGCATCATCCTGCAGTCAGAAAGGTCGCCGGTTCTATTCCCAGTCAGGGCACATACCTGGTTTGCAGGCGAGGTCCCCTTTTGGGGGCAAGGCAACCAATCAATGTTTCTCTCCCTCTCTTTCTCCCTACTTCCCCTCTCTCAAAAAATAAATAAATAAAATTTTTAAATCCATGTACCTAATGAGATAGCTGTATTCATTTCTGTTAAAAAGTAATATTTTTCTCTATTTACATGAATTAGGTAATACAACATTGTTGTAAGGCATCTGAGAAAGATACCTTTGGTATGATTAAACTATAACTTTTTTTCAATGATTAGTATCAATACAAAGAATATGAAACCAAACTGTGCTAAGTTTGCTATTACCCTGTGCTGTCCAATCATTTAAGGTCCCCCGCACGGTAATGATCTTGGTCAATCGGACTTGGAAAATGCACTAGTGAAGACTTGTGCAGTGGTCTTGTGGCCAGTGGGAGCATCTGGTGGCCATCCCGCGTGTGAAGATGGACCCACCCCAGAACTGGGTGTCAGCACTGGAGGGGATGCTAAGAACTCGGGAAGCAGTCCTGATGCTTAAGGAAGAGAAACTTCCTTCTCTTTTAGGGCCTGTGAGTCTCTTTTGGCCTGACTTCTAGGATCCAAGACACAGAAATTCCCAAAACATTTGCAGTGGTGAATAATGGCCACCCACCACTAGGAAGGAGGCGGACAGGATTAAGGCTGAGTGCTGGCTTACGAGGGCATTCTGTCGCTGCTCAGAGTCTTTTAATAGCTATATGTTATTCTCTGTAATTCCCTTTGTTATTCAAAAACTTGGGAAATTTTTATTTATTTTAATCTAGTCCCCATTGTGCTGTGGGCAACTAAGGTAAAACACATCCCATTCTCCAGATGAAAGAGCAAGGATCCCACAGCCCTTGGGTCCGCAGAAGTTCGCGCCCCACTCTGGAGACCTCTTGGAAGTAGCTGATGGTCAGTCTGACAGGGTATCTTCTGTACAATCAGGCCAGTGGGGCCTCATACTATTCTAAGTGGATATTAAAAGTGAATGTGGCTTTATTTTTCAGTCACAAACTGGTGAGCTCAGAGACCCTGGGATTATAAGAAATGGAAATACTAAACCCAAATGATAGCTAATGTGTAAACTTCTACAGCCTGCATTTTATTGTTTGTTTTTGCATATTTGGTTTTCTACTCTTATTTAAATTTACTTCTGTTTCTACTTTTATATGATTTAATATGTGGCTGTATGTGTTCTTGTTATAAAACACTGTGTAGACAAAGGCAAAAATAAGGAAGGAAAATAGCGATAATAAATGAGCCTCCCTCCTGATGCACCATTCTAAATTTAGCTTTTTAGCTGGCAAGGTGACCTAAGGAAATATACTCTGTGTTACTGTGGTTAGTTTGTTTCTCTGAAACATGAGGGAGTTGAGTTGGATACTATCTGAGATCCCTTCCACCTCTGCGGTTCAACCATAAAATGTATGTTCACGTGGCTCAGTGAAATACCCTGAAAATATTATCTGTTAAGTAAAAGATTTCATTCTCAGAAAATTTGCAACTGAAAAGATACTGATTGAAAGTTTTGAGGGATTCTGTCATTCTTTTTAAATAATTAAATGTGAATACTATAAATATTTTCTGAGAGAAATGTTACGAGTTGGAAGTTTGTAGTCATAGAAATGAGAAAGATAAAATGGGTTTCATGGTATATTTCACTTAGTTTAGGGACCGCATCGCAGTTCCCATGACTTTAACACATAGGATTTATAAATAAATAGTGTGTGTCTGTAAGACAAGGTGCATATAAACAAAAGAATTGCACCTTGAATTTGAACTAGATAAAAATAACTTCTTCCTCTGTCTTCACAGGCCAAATAAGTGAAGAAGCAATACCAAATTTAATTGAAATCTGAATAACTTTTCCTGTATGCTTTAGTGGTGTCTCACTGAGATATCTATTTAATTATTTCTATTCACCCCTACACTGTGATTTATGCATTATTTTGTCATTCATTTAACCAACAAACATGTATTGACCACCAGTGTTTGCCTGGAAATCAATGTAAGGAAACAAGTGTAAACAAACTTCTCTTCAATCTAAATGTTGCAGTATTCTTCAGTGATCTAGTTCAGAATGATACTTATGTATTGACTTAATAAAGAGGTAACAGTCAATTGGATTAGATTTCCCAATTAAGCAATGGGATTTGGAGCTATAGCTTATGAGGCTAACATTGATAATAACCATTACTCTCCTAGACAAGGTAATTGCCCAGCCAGGTTGCAGCCTGCATTTCTTATCTATCATGAAGAGACTCCATGAATGATCTTGGGATGCTTTCCAGCTTTTCTTGAGTTGAGATATGACCTGTGTATAAATTTAACCCTCAGTGTTAAAGCAAGAGTTTCTAGTTGTCAAGGACGGGTGTTAAGTAGCTGCAAAAATGCCAAGGAATTACAAAAAGATAAGAATAGGAAATCTCAGTACAGAAGAACCACCAAATTGGGATTGTAGTCATGTTTGCACAGGGTACTCATTCTTCCTATTGTTCTAATACTGCTCCTCACCACACCTTTTTGATCAGGAAAGATGCTTTTCCTCTGGTTTTTGAACCACAATGGAATCATGAGAGTAGGAAGTATCATATGTAAATCAAGGCCACTTTGGTCTTGATCTTTATGTCATTACTTTGGTAACTCCACGGGCTATGGTTTCAGAAAGGAAGTCCGGACACTAATGAAAACCTGGAACCCTTACCGTCGGTTCTGTAACTTACTACACAAGCATAATTCACGTAAGAAAATTATAGAATGCGCCCAAATGAAGGGTCATAACTTGTCAGAAGGCGACTATTTGGAAATAAGGTTATTGCAGATATAATTAGTTAAGACAAGGTCATACTGGAGGAGGGTGGGCCCTTAATTCAGCCTGAATGGTGTCCTTAGGAGACGCTGAAAGAGGCAAAGGGGAATCTCAAAAGCAAGCGGCTCTGCCGCTCCTCACTTTTGGACTTACAGACTTCAGAGTAGTGAGATAGTGATTTCTGTTGTTTTCAGTCACCCAGTTTGCGATACTTTGTGGCAAAAGCCCTAAGAGACTGATACAGAGGCTCATGAGGAGGAGTTACAGAGATACAACTTTGTGTATCTGAGCAAAGCATGAGGAGACTGAAGACTCTCATGCTGTAAAAGCAAATTCAAAACTTTTCAAGTCCTTACTAAGGCCTGGCATTGTCCTGGGAATTTTATCAATGCTATTTGACTTAGTACCAAGTATCATTTAGCACTCTATCCACATAATGATTAGGTTCTATCCTCTATTTAGAGGCCAAATCTGCACTAATTCTATTTAAATGATTATCTTTTCACGGGATGTATTATTCAGCTCCACAGACTGTACCTGGAGAATAATGCAGCTCTTATACCATTTTGCAACTTCCATTGTATTTAAGTACTAGAAATTTAAAATGCTTAATTTCAATGAGAAAAATAATTGGCAACCCTTTCTGTCTTCAAAGCTTGTTATATCAAAGTTAAATAAACGGAACAATACAGACCTCTGTTACATTCATGTAATGTGCTAATAATCATTATATATAATAAATTGCAGTGGGTCAGATATTACCCTCACTATAATGCATGGAGGAAAGCCTTTTAAGCCATTATTGTTCACCACAAATGCTTCATATAGGTGGATTGATTATAGGTTTAAAAAACCCTAAAATTATACTTTTAAAAATTTATGAAATTATAGGCTATTTTAATTTCTTGATTGCCAATAATTATTGGAGGTTTTATTCCTATGTTCTACCTATTTATTTTTTTATTTTATCCTCTTTGTTCATAGAGTATTTCAAAGCAAATGCAAAATGCTACTGGCCAACAGAAGCCCTCAGAAATTTACAAAGTGCATGTATGTATCAAGATGTTAGATGGAAAATCAGCAATTCTCTAAATTCCTCCAGACACATGGCTTACAGTGAAGTGGCTGATTGTTGAATAATCATTCATCTCAAACAGAGGCAGTAAGTGACATTTCTCCACCTCCAGATTTTTCTAATTCATATTCTTTGTGCTGAAAGCCAACACATCAGTTTGAATGTTCTTTATTCCTACATATCTTCCTTTCAAAATACCAAGAGCTTCCATCCTTTGGCAAGCCACAAAATCTTGCAATTGACTTTTGTCATTATTATTTATTATTATCAATTTGAGTATTCTATCAAAATCAGCAGGATAGGCTTTATAATTTAACTGTTTAATAATAAACATGAAGTAAAACAAGCATACGTCCCATTTTATACACTTATAAATTTATTTGTATAATTCTTCTTTTGCTATAAATCAAAATATAATATATTTATAGAAGCAAAGCTTTATAATTAATATATAATTAAGCACTTAAACACTGATATACACAGCATATAGTGTATTTTTGAAATCTAAATGATAGATCTGTGAAGAAAAATTAAATCTATAAAAACTAATGAAAAACATCCATGTGTAGAAAAGTTGTGTAATAATACAAATATGCAACACTTCCTCTGCAGGCCTCTGGCAGTGTCTGCTGATAGGAGTGGGTGCAACGACACAAAAGGTCACATGATTGTAGCCCATACACTTCACCCGTGTGATGGGATTACCAATAACCAGTCCTGACGAGCAAACGGAGACTCCAAGGACATTTTTTTTCTGAGCAGTACGACACAGAGGACTGGAGACTAGAGGCTTCACGCCCACATTTATACCTGTTCATGCACTTAATTAAACAAGTATTTATTGTCAGGCATCAATTACACCAAAATTAAAAAGATACGGTTTCCATTTTTAGGAGATCACTTCTGAGTCAGCAGAGTATGCAAATGGCACAGTTTGAGTCATATGTTAGCTATCAATTTTTAATTAAAAATTGCCACCCCCAAACTCAGCAGCTAAAACAACATACATTTAGAATCTCCCTGTTACTGAGTGTCAGGAATATGGGCTTGACTTCGCTATGCCCCTCTGCTACTCATGCTCAGTCTCTTAGGAGGCTACAAGCAAAACGTGGGCCCAGGGGCTGTGCCTTCATCTGATGGCTGGAGCAGTGAAGCAGTTTTCTGCACGCCCAGCTGGGGGTTTGGGGCAGCACTCACCTTCTCTGGGCAGTCACACCGAGGGCTGACGTCCCTCGGTGGCTATTGGCCAAAAGCCACCCTCTGTCCCTGGCCGTGGGAACTCTCCCACATGGGTGGTCTTAATGCATTTGTTAAAAATATAGGGTTTGCTTTATCAAGGCCATGGGAGACATGATACATGAAAGAATCCATTTGACAAAGCTAAATCATAATCATCTGTGACATTTTTAAAAAGGGAACCGTCACCTAATTGGTCTCATAGTTTACTAATTAGGGATTTGTGTGCCATTCCACACGACCTCCACGATGCTCCCTAATTCCAAAGCTCTAGTGTAAAGCAAAGACTTTGATCTCTAAGAGGCTGATTGCGACAAGTTCCCATGTACTTGTGACCAATTGATGTCATATGACTCCGATCAGTTTGAGTAGTTTGTATTGGAAGGCCCAGTGAAATGAGCTCTAAGCTCCTTCCGCAAAGATACGTATTCAATTATGGAAACCTTAATTTTTAAATTAGTGTTTTTAGGAAAATATTAATTTTGAATATGTTATCAACTAAATAAATAAGTAGACCTCTTCTACAATCCAACCTGACTGAAGCTTGGACTGTGCATCCATTTGCCCAAGGCAGATAATGCCTTACAGAAAATAGGGAGGAAACATGGCCGCCTTTGTTTCACGTGAAAAGTTTAAATGAAGCTATGTGACTTTGTCCTCAGTGCTGTGAATCAATCACGCAGGTTGGGACACTTGTTAATAACTGCTTTCCAAAATCTGTGTTTTCACATTCTGTGTTTCTTCCTACGCAGGAAGCTGGACTCCATTTCCCAGCCTCGTTTGCTGACAGGAGTTCTGGCCAATGAAATCTGAGTATGAGTGATACGTTCCACTCCAGGTTTAGCCCATAAAACTCTCAATCATGTTCTCCCATGTTCTTTCCACTTCCAGATACCAGGAATTAAGGCAACTGAAAATCTTGGAAGCCATGTATTGAAGATAACAGTCTCTTTCAAACCAGGTCCCTAAACAATCATATGAGAGTTGTATAACTGACTGCCCCCTGCACCTCATCCAGAACTGTTCTGTACGCATTAAAAGAACTGCTATTATGTGGGGATTTTTTTGTTACAGAAGCTAGCATTACCGTAATCATTACACACACATATACATATACAAAAATATGTAAAGGTTTGATTTGGAAATATCTAACTTAAAATTGGGTACTTCCCAGTTACCCAAAATGTGCCCTTTATTTTGAGTTATGTACACATACACATACACACATACACACACAAGTATATATGTATATCATTTACATGTGTACATATGTAAATGATATACATATTTATATACATCATATATATGATTTCCTTAGAAAAGTAATTATTATCAAGCTGTCATTTAAGAAAGCACACTATGTATATTTGGGAATAGTAAACAATATCATCTTGTTAAATACTGTATAGAGACCCAAAGACAGAATATTTTTAAAAGTCTCTGTTTGCTTGTCTACCAAGCCATTTGGGGGGTGGGGGGTGGGACGGAATGGGAGAAGCTAGCAGTATTCTCTAGAGTCATATGATTTTAGGAACAAAATTTCATGGTATGTTATAGCAACATAAAAAAAACTCAAACTATAATTAATTTTTATTGACAAATAGAATCTCTCTGGAAATAGTTTTTATAATGGAATTACTGGCAGACTTTTAACCATAATGGAGCAAATGAAAGATTGTAGCTATTTAAAATGAGTTTTTTGGTTTAGGATCTGTCAAAATAATAAATTGGTTGTTTTTTTTTATTTGGTTGGTTGGTTAGTTTCTTCACTAATGCTTTATTAAATATTCAAAATCTGTGGTTCAAACTAATTTTCTATCACCTTGCCTAAGATTTTAAACATTCAATGTTGTTAATCTTTTGAAAGGGCATTTGTCATAGTAGATAAGCAAGCAGTAAAGAAATATGCAGAAATGAGTTTCTTACTTGGAATGAGTTATTTACTTGGAATAAGTGTATCCTATAAAATGCTGGACCTAAAGTACTTAACTGTAACAACCTAAGGGCCAATAAACCATAGGTTACATAGAGACTTCATAAAAATTTTATATGAATGCTACAAAAAGAAAAAACTTAGTGATAACCTGAAAGCTGTATAGTCACACTATCAAAAACAAAACAAAAAAAAACCCTGAAAAGATTTCAAGCCAAAACTTCTGCAATTGCACTTATCACTGGATAAACTTAAATACAATATAATAGATTGCTTTTAACAGAATTTCCCAGCTTGCAAAATTTAAATCATTTCATTTTCACTCTATAGGTAAAACAGAAAGTATAACTACAGATAAATAAACTATTTAATGACTCTTTATTGAGTTCTTTAAAATACCATTTATGTAACAAAATAACTGTGTTAATGCTTTAGGTACTTGCCTTCTGATTCACTTACGAGATGAAACTAAGTAATGTTTTCCATTCTAAATTGCAAACTATAGTTTTATGGTTCATTTAAACCACATAGATATTTATAGGTTTTGAAAGGGTTAAAGAAATTGGTCAACTTCTCATAGTTTGTCTAACTACAACCAAAGCCTTTTTTCTGGTTATTAATCTAGCACTTTTACCACCACATAAAAACATTTTACCTGCTATGAGAAAACATTTTAGTTTTTTCAGTGCACCACCTAAGTTGGATGACCTGTAAAATGTATGTGTTCATTAATCAAACAAGGGCAGCCACCTCCCACATAACCGTCACTGGATTATTTTAGATGCTGAAATTATAATGGGGTATATATTGCTCTTGCCCTCATAAGGCTTAGAGTCTAGGAGGGAAAGTGAACATTTTGTAAAGAAGATGTTGGTGACATTTACGTGAGGACGCAGTGAAGCAGACTTAATTTTTCCTGTCACTTGTTCCTTTTAGCATAAGTCCGTTTGCTGGCCATCATAATTTTCCAGGCATTGATGGGAAGGCCTGACACTTGGGGTTCAACATTCTGCAGGCATCACAACTGCAATCGAGTAGTTAATACTCAACATCTTGGCTTGTGGCTGGGAGGATTATGGTTTAACTCTGGGTGAACTGAAAAGAAATATAGTGCCTGTATAGGCAAAAGTTTATCTCTTCAACTGACATGCACCCCACTCTCAGTAGAGAAGGGCATTTATCTTGTCTTCCCCATCCGCTCATCTTCCCAGCGGGGTCCATAATTGTGTCCCCATCTGAAGACGCAGTTTTGTCACGATTCAAATTCCTTTAGTCCTTCATTCAACTAACATGTTCTGAGTACCCGCTATGTTTCAGAGTCTATGGCAGGTACTGAGGATAACAGTGACAAAACTGTGAACAGAACAGATGAAAAATCCTGTCTTTGTGGAGCTTACATTCAGAGGATAAATGGGTTACGTGGGCGAAACATATACTGTAGTATTTTAGCAATATTTTTGGTATTAATGATTCATTCGTGTTAGGAAAGACTTGAAAGAAAGACTGGTTTGTGATGGCCACCCTTGTGTCAATCTGACTGGGCTGAGGGGTGGTCAAGGAGTTGGTAACACGTCTCTGGGTGTGTCCTGAGGGTGTTTCTGGAAGAGACTAGCATTTAAGTTGGTGCGCTGAGTCAAGCAGGTGGCCCTACACACTGCGAGTGGCCACCGTCCAACCTGCTGCGCTCACTGACGGGACAGAAACACAGAGGAAGGGCGAGTTGACGCTGCCTCCCCTGGACCTGGACCGCGCTCCTCCTGTCCTCAGACTTCAGTGCTCACGGTGCTTGGGCTTTCGGTCTCAGATCAGAATTGATTCCATTGACCTTTCAAATCTCAGGCCTTCACACTGAGACCAACTAGCTGACACCCCTGACTTTCCTGGTTCTCCAGCTGCAGAGGACAGATCAAGGGACTTGTGGGCTATCAGAACCACATGAGCCAATTCCTGTAATGAATCTCCACATACATATAATCCTATCGGGTCTCTTTCTCTGGAGAATGCCGACTAATACACTCGCTGCACCACTAACTGGATCCCACAGTGAACTCACCCCCTGCACCTGCAGAGCTCTGCTGTGCTTTAGGAGCCCCCAGCTCTGTCCCTTGCAGGGACTTTTATCCCCATGACCAGCCCTGTGTCCCAGCTCCCCTCAGCAACCTAGGATCCTTAACAAGCCAACAATTATAGCACCTCACAATATGCCAGGTACTGTTCTAACACATGCTACATACATAACATATACTTTAATCCGTACCACAACCCCCTGAAGTAGTAACTATTAGTATCCCCACTTCACAGAGGAAGAAACTGAGGTTAGATACCTCGTGTAAGATCACATATCAAGGAAAAGGCTCAGCTGGCTTTGGAACCAGGCACCAGTAGGTGTGACTCTGAATTCTGCTTTATTGTTTTTCTGTCCGGGGTGGAGCCAGTGCAGGTTACTGCTGGATTGTGACACAGCGCTCTTCCTAGCATCCTGTCCCCTGTCTAGACCTGCAGACCTGACCTAAGCCAGTGTCTTGGTCTCATGCACATGGTCTGAGCAAACAGCCTGACCCTGGACTCTGAACTGCCTGCTAACTTCCAGCTGCAGGAGCTCCCTAGTGACACTCTCTCTCCAGTAGTTCCTAGAACAGGGCAGACTATAATGATCTTTGGACACTAGGACTGACACAGAGCGAGGCCTTAGAGCCGAATCTTATTTCTCTGCCTAAGGATTGTGAGGAAGTAGACTAGCAAGGGTGTGGTGAGATGTGATAGGGTTGGTTGAGTAAGGGGAATAAGAGCTAACTAATGCTGGTTGAGCACTGGCTGTTTGTCGACACTGTTCTAAGTGCTTGAAATGTATTAATTCATTTAAAGAGAGATACTGACCTTCCTCAGCCATCTTCCCAGGGGCAATCTCAGGGTACAGCTGGAGAGAGCTTTCCTCTTAGGGAGATTTGAAGTGAAGAAAGAATCCAAAGCACTTTGAGCTTCTTTTAAAATTGTGTGAAGTTAGAAGAAGAAGAAGAAGAAAAATTAAAACAGAGAGCTCTGTTTGCCAAGGTTAAAAAAAATCTTGAGGCACACTGTTCCTTTGTTCTGGAAAACCACTTGAATGTAGTTATGCAAATGTGAAGCAGCTGATATCGGTGGCTCTGAGGAGACAACTGCTCAGCATAAAAATGGGGGGGGATCATCTATGGAATGGGCTGAGTTGCATCTCTGCAAGTTGCTGTTGTTGTTCTTGCTATTGTTAGGGGGAAATGCATGTTCAGTACGGATTGAGACCACTGTGCCCCTAAAATCTATTGATTGTTCCAGCAAAAAATTTATTTTTTTAAGCTGATGCCAAATGGAAATGGGAAGCTGAGGAAACACCACTGCAGGTGACCTGGGCTGTTATGAGATTCTGACCATGAGTCGTGCCGGGTGTGCACCCAGTTAACAAACAGTGGAGAAGCCAGCAGGGCAAAGAGTCTCTATGCCTACCATGCAGGAGGAATACGACCAGAGCCATTTAGAGAGGGCTGCAGCAGCTTTGGAAGAATAAGGAGAGGGAGACCCCAGAAAAACCTTGGCATGGGCCTTGTCCTCAAGGGATGTGACAGTGGCAATAATGTTGCTCCACTGGGCAGCTCCGGGGACACTGGGCAACATCTACAGGCATCTAGGGCTGGAAAAGCACCTGTGACTCTAACCATGGTGATGATACCACACGAAGTCAACATATTTTAAAGATAATTTTAATCTTCTTTTTTGAAGAGGCCCACTAAATGATTAATAAGCTACAACATATAAAGAACTCTAAAGTTAATATAAAGGATAAGGAAACCACGAGGAAAGTGGGTGAAGGATGCAAATAAAGAAGTCCTAAACCAGCAATTCCAAATGGGCAGTAGGCATTCTAAAAGGTGCTTAAACCCACTAGTAGTCAAAATATGCAAATAACATTTAATTAAAGTGCTCTTTAAAAGCAGAAAGTTTTTAGAAAGGATATCTCAAAAGGGGCACGCAGTAGCACCTATTTTCCATCATTGCCCGTTAAGAGTGTCAGGCATTACACAGCGTGGCCAGGCAGGCTGCTGTACTTTCTCCTCGCTTCCTCAGTCCTGAGGTCGCCTCTGATGGAAAGTTGCCAAGTTCCGTGGTGATTTGGAAATGGGGCTGTTATAGACAAGGTACTAAATGAATTCAAGAAACTCATTCATCTTATCGATTGTGCTTGCGATCTGGAAAGAATGCATTTACTTGGAGTACAATGCAAAGAAACTTCTTACAGCACCTTTGACATAAAGTATTTTGTACTTTTCAGCAAGGTACAAAATACTCAAGTGAATAAGAGCATTGTCAGAGAGAAGGGTTCAAATACAGAAAACTAAAGTTTAGCATTAAGCCAGGCTTTAAATGAAGCATTTTGTCCTATAGGTTTAATCATATTCAAGAACTATGGGAAATTAGAAGTGCATGATCAGATTCTAGAAGTTGTCAATATTCATCAGCATGAAGGTTACCGTCCAGATATTTTATTGTTGAGATTTTTAAGTCTGCATTTTATAGTAAGTATAACTGTTCTGACCAAGCATTGACTAACTTGCTGTACAAAGTACTCGGGAAGCTGTTCATTTGGGCTTTGTTATCTGGTTTGACTCATTTCCTTGATCAGACTAGCTGGGTGAATAACCAAGGTGTGTTTTTATTTTTCCCTATGTGGACATGGCCCAACTGACAGTTACCAAGATGATGTTCTTCATGTCTTCCTAGCTGCTTACCAATTTGTGATGGCAAATAAAGAGCCAGTGTTTTCTGAGGTTTCCCTCCTGCTGGAACTAACTAGGAAAAACTTTAGAAAGGCATCATTTCCTGACAGTGACACTGTATGTTTGTACCATTCTGTGGAGATACCTTTAGGCTCCCTGTAGTTCCTCAAACATGAAATCTGGCATAAGACATACCATTCACATTTCAGCATTCTGATAATATCATAAATGCACTTGATCGTTAAGTAAAATCTAGACTTCCATCAGAGACTGGTATCAATGCCTTTGTCAACATGCACTTCATATTCTACTATTTGTCTCTGCTAATTTAAAAAATGAAGAATTAGTCAAAGTTTTCTGAGATTCTCCTTTACTCAGTATTATTTAAAACCTTTTACTTGATTGTGTAATAATTCATTCAGGTTATGACCGCATCTGTATTTGTGCACACATATTATCTTTGATGGGTAAACTTTCCTCACGGTAAAAGCCATGAATGTTAATTTGTTCATGGTTAAATAGAGCCTTGAACCTGAAAACACAAACGTGTGTTTCTAATAAGTGTATTCCTGATAGGAAGGATGTCTGTGGTGGGAATAAGCGCTAAGAACAAGTATGTCATCTAAGATATAGTGATCTTACTTGAATTCAAATATTTGTGGTAATAGAGGAAGCATACAAAGAAGAAGAATGAGCCTAAAGGGGTCGCACGTGCTGTCCACAGATCATCACATCATTGATCTTCTGTGTGATTTCAAGTAGCTATCGGGCCATCTGACTGATTCCTGAGCCAGCGACGTGCTGCGGATACTCCTCTGCAAAACCACAAGAGTTTCCTTTCCATCATCTGAGACCCTAAAATTCGTGAATAGCATAAGTGTTTAGTTTCCTATTGTGGTCTAAAATTTTATCACAAATAGCATCTTAAAAATAGTGCAAATGCTTTGCCTTATGGTTTTTAATATTTTTAATTACAAAAATTTTATTGTTGTTCAATTACGGTTGTCCCTATTTTGCCCCACTTGCTCTCCCCTGCCCCGCCCACCCTTCCCACATTCAATCCTTCCCCCCATTGTCCTTGTCCATGAGTCCTTTTTTAAAAAAAAATTATTTTATTGTTGTTCAGTTACAGTTGTCTGCATTTCCCCCCAACCACTCACCCACCCCAGCCATCCCCACCTCCTTCCCTTGCTTCCACCCCACTCAGTTTTGTCCATGTGTCCTTTAGAGTTGATCCTGAAAACCCTTCTCCCCTTCCCCCCATCATCGCCTCCCACTTCCCCTCTGGTTATTGTCAGATTGTTCTTAATTTCAATGTCTCTGGTTATATTTTGCTTGCTTATTTGTTTTGTTGATTAGGTTCCAGTTAAAGGTGAGATCATATGGTATTTGTCCTTCACTGCCTGGCTTATTTCACTTAGCATGATGCTGTCCAGTTCCATCCATGCTGTCGCAAAAGGTAGGAGCTCCTTCTTTCTCTCTGCTGTGTAGTATTCCATTGTGTAAATGTACCACAGTTTTTTGATCCATTCATTTACTGATGGGCACTTCATACAAGTTCCTTGACTTGACCATTCCCCTTCTTTTCCCCATTATCCCCCACACTATCCCCTCTGGTCACTGTCAGTTTGTCCTTCATTTCCATGTCTCTGGTTCTATTTTGCTCACTTGTTTGTTTTGTTGATTAGGTTCCACTTATAGGTAAGATCATGTGGTATTTGTCTTTCACTACCTAGCTTATTTCACTTAGATAATACAGTTTCTCTAAGTCTGGGCATTGTGTGGCTAGATTTTCTGCTCCAGATCCTGGCTGAAATGAACGTGTTGGCCAGGTGTACTCCTCTCAGGCTTGGGTCCTCTTCCAAGTTCACTGGCATTGACAGGAATCATTTTCTCACAGCTGTAGAACAGAGGTCCCTCTTCCTGCTAGCTGTCAATGGGGCCAGCTCTTAAATCCTGGAGGCTGTCTGTAGTTCATGCCACATGACCTGCTCTGCAGGTAGTTCTCAGTGCTAATGCTTGCTTGCTTTCTGGCCTGCTGGAGCACATTGCTCTGTCTTGCTCTGTGTGACCAGCCAGAGAAAACTCTTATTTTAAAGGGCTCCTATGATTGAATCAGGCCCACCCAGATTGTCTCCTTATCTTGAGGTCAACTAATACGGAAACTTAGTTACATCTACAAACTCTTTTCACTGTAGAACCTAGGCTGGTGTTTGCAAGACTCACTAGAAGATGAGTTTACCCCGGGAGCTAGGAAACTCTGGAACCATCTGAGAATTCTGCCCTCCACAAAAAGGTAAAAACCTCTCTCCAGGCACTAGCTCTGGGGCAAAATCCAATCCGCAAAGTCTGTTGCTTTGCCTCGGGGAACATGGGGATGATGAAGCCTGCCTTGAAATTGTGGGGAGGATTATAGATAAAGTAAGATGATGGAGAAGAATAGACATAACACTTAGGAATTGTAGTAAAGTGATGGGAGTGGGCACGGTGACCATCCTGCGTGCCAGTGGTGGATGCACAGGATCACACAATTTTTTCTATACAGGAGGCACAGGGAGCAAGGATGGAGGCTAATGCAGGGATGCAACCATGTGGTTCAAGTCCAAGGGTCCACTGTGCACCATCTGTAGCCCAAAGCTCTGAACTCACTGTCTAAAAATTACAAGAATCAGCCATCTGCATCCAGCATACTGCTTTCCCTGTACTTTTGACTGAAAGTACAGCTTCTGAGGTGTTCCGTGGAAAGAGAACACATTGCAGGGAATTAAAATGAAATGGGAGGGAAGAAGTGCAACCAATGCTGCTGACGTGCTAGAGGAGGAAGGCAGCAAAATATAATGATGGCTTTTGAGTAGGTCAGCAAAACCAAATGAGGAGGGATTGTTTGTGAGGAGGACCTGTATACAGCTGAAAACCAAGAGGAAACCAAGGGCAAGAGAAAGACTTAAGATGCAGAAAAAAGGAGTGAGAAGAAATGGAGAGGTCTGTACTTAAAAAAAAAAGAAAGACCATCTTATTTTCATAAGAGCTACTATTTCTTTCAAGTCAAGTAGACATGTTGCTGTATATTTATAAAAGCCAGCCTCCAATAATCTGATGAAATGGGTGTCATCATGCCAATTTTAAAGATGAGAAAAATGAAGCTTATAAGGTTATATTCTTGGTTCAAAGTCGCACCAGTTAAGCAAACTCTAAAATTTCTGCTCCGCCCACTACCCCACTCTGATTTTTAGTTTTCTAAAGAAAGGGAACTAGTGAAACAGTTGTCAAAGAAAAAATATGCTGGGGTTAAGATGGGGTTAATTTAGTAATCTCTTAATCAAGCAATTTATGGTCTTTCTAATAAAGAAGCAAAGATACTTTTCCAAGAACATGGGAGAAGCATGCACTTGAAAGCTAGTAAGAAGCGGAGGTTGGGAATAGTCAATGTAGATAATATGCTAAAGAAACCACAAACGTTCATATCTCATTTTATGTTACCCCTGACCCCACTCCCCTCCAAAAATGTGGCCCCAAAATGCATGAGCTTTTGTGATCACTACCTTGTAATCACATACATTATTGATTTGGGACTCAAAATCTTTCTCTTTGGATCACGAAACCAAGATTCAGAGATTGCAAAATTAAGTGACATACGATGATCCAAATCAGTTTCCTTTTCAACCAAATCTTACTGCTTTCTCTTGTCTGAAACAATTTATTCATTTCTGAATGTTACTTTGAAATTGTTTGCAAGGGGCAAGGAGCCCTTGTGAAAACACCGCTTTGTGTTTTGAGAGAATAAATGATAGAACAAAATGAGACTGTTATTAACCTTCAAGTCCTTTCATTAGCCCCATCTTTCTGACTGTGAGAGAAATGGGATATGCCAGTAAACTGCTTCCTTTGCATTTTGTTGAACTAACAGAAGATGACTTTATTTAAATTATAGTTCATTTCATTGCCATGATGTTATATATTAGAAATTGATTACCCCATTTCTTCTATAATGGCTTCATTATATTTCAGGGGAGACTTCTTTTATTTTTTAAAATAAGAAATAATGAGTACATGAAAGTGAAATCTTTATTTTTATTGTGTCTTCGATTTCAAATGAAGCATACTGAGTATAATTAGGGCATTAAATTGAATTTCAGGACAATTATTATTTTCTGAGTAAAATGAGATTGCTTACAAAAGTTTTCAAAAATCAAATATCACTTACTGTCAACTTTTTAAAGCACTGTAATAAGTCTGACAGCACTTGTGAGCAAATGGAAAGAGAATTAATCAAAAATGCAAACTCTTCTTAGTCCTGTGTCTTGTCAGTGATTTTTAGAAGCCTCTGTTCAATGTTGAAGAGTTGTCTTTTATGATTTTATAAAATATTTTCAAACTTTTGATTAAATTAGATATTCAGTATGTTTTGATATTTCTGCTGGTAAAATTTTAACTTAAACTCTTAAGTGATAAGCTTTAATACTCGGTGTTTGGGGAAAAGGACTAGAGCTGGAAATAGGAAAAGAAGGACATAAGTTCAAGTTTAAAGACATTTGTCTGACTATGGACTGCCTTGCATGCTTTTTAGTGCTCTCTGTAGAATTTATTAAGTGGGATGTAAACTAATCACAAGGTGTTGTCCCTGCATTGGAAGAATTTGCAGTCAGTGAAAAAGTTCACATATCAGTGAAAATAATAATAAAAATATACAAGGATAACATGTTAACACACTCATTAGCATACGGAACAACCTATTGGGTCTACGGGTGTCAAGGATATTCCTCTGAGAATTTGCAAATAAGCAAAATGACAACCGGAGGTGAGGTGCGTTATCACAGACTTCCCCTGCGCCAGTCCTATGAGGATTTTTATAGGAAATGAGGGCTTCAGTTAGGATAAGTTGCCAGTGCAGGATTTTTTCTTATGGCATAGTCCTCTTTAACTTCCCCATGTGACATTTAATATGCTTAAACATTCAGTCCTTGAACTATTTCCTTAAATTGGACAATATGCTTTATGTATTGAAGAACTTTTTCATAGTATCAACCATCTGCTTTTCTTTATTCAATTATTATTTGAGACAGAGATGTATTACTTCCATTAAAGAGAGATGCTCCTTCTAAAAAATGGGTACCTGCAAGTTTTAATAGGAATTATAGATACCAATTAGAAAGTAAGAGTGCAGCTGCCACAACAAAAAAAAAGTTGGGTTTTGTTTGTCTTATCCAAAAAATGACCTGAGGACTCTTAGAACTCCATGTTTTTAATAAACTCCATTCTTGAACAAGTGTCTCTCAGGATTTTCATGATACTGAGAGAAAAAAACAGATTGTACTATTATCAGACTTCATGTTCACATTTTAGAAGCAACAAATCTGTGATGTTCTAAACTAATTTTGGACCAGGATAATGTGACAAAATATTTACCAAATTCTATGGTTCTATTAGGTAAATCCTAGTTCTGACCTCCTTGGCCTCCCTCCCCACAAAACTATGAGTGTCAGATCTGAGACTACAATTCATCAATTCTTGTGGCTAGAAAGGAGAAGTTGTACCATGAGTAACAGTAGAAGAGAGAGAAAAAGAATGAGAGGAAGGGAGTGAGGGGGAGAGAGATGGGGGAGGAAGGTGGAGAGGAAGGGAGGAAGGAAAGAAGCAAGGAAGGAAAGAGGGAGGGAAGACAGGAAGAAACACAGGGAGGGAGGAGATGAAAGCATTGGAGGTGGAAGCAGAGGGGAACACAGAACAAAAACAAATCCATCCTGAAAAAGTTCTGGGCCTAGCTAATAATACAACTGCAGAAGAAATACAAAACGATTTACTCAGAAGGAAAGGCAAAAGCCAAAGAAACCCTGTAGTGCGGTCTTGGACACTGTGGCCCGTAAGGATCCCATTAAATCCTTGGATAAGCGTCTTCCTCTGGAATCGTTGTGAAGAAGGGAGGGTCCTCTCCTGTCATTTACAGGATCAAGGAAGATAAACCAACCCAGTAAGATGACATGAACCTCAACAGCGCGAGCATCTGATACCCACTACCTTATCTCTACACATTTCAACAGTAACAGACTTCTGCTGTGTTACAGATTTGAAATGGAAGAGGGAAGAATTTATTAATGTCTCCCATAGAGTCCTCACATGCAAATGCTGGACCCTCATTTTGGCACCAAGAAATCAATCATCCACAATGCGCAGAGACAGTGGTGAATTCTGGCATCCATCCAGGGGGTGGGGAATTTATAAATGCATTCCACTTACTTTGTCCGGGACTTAAGCACCTCATGTGGATGATGTTCTTGGGTAGGAGGGAAAACATATCTTGAATATTGGCTCAGAATAAGCTTTTCAGATCTTCCTCAGTCACTTCAAAGTTTATTTTGTCAATAAAGATTTACCTTCATATAAACTTCTGACCATTTTGCAGTATGCCAATAAAAGGAATTTGGACTTTCAGGATTATGTTAATGAACCTGGAAGTGTCTTTTGTTTGTATACCTAGAGGTCCAGGATGTGCTCAGCAGCATTAGTATTCAAAAGCCATCAATGTATGCATCCTCATTGGCTAAGAAACCAAGTTGTCTGGTTGTTACCATGAGGTTTGAATAACAGGACAGCATCGAGGCTAAAACTCCTATAGGTCTGTTCAAGGGAATAATGAAAATCGGGAGTTTTAAATGGTGGAGATGAAAAGTATGCAATAATTTCAGAAATCAATTTCAGGAGGCTGAGTGAGCAGAGAGTGCCATTAGTCAGCTAAAAGGCATGCGCAGTGGGACACATGCCCAAACACAGAGACTGCTAAACCCATACATGGTCACAAACGGGGCACCTACGCATGCTTTCTGCCCAGGACGGTCCTGGCTCGTGGCTGTTGTACAGCGACCCACATGGTTTAGCCTTTGTCCTAGAAAATATTTTCAATGAAAAATTGTTATGAATAGTTGCAAGAAAATAATCCAGAGTGGTTCTGATGGATTTGTACTTTGTACTTCCAGCTCCTTTTTTATTGTACTTCATTGTTTATGCTACTTGCATGTCCAGCTTCTAACATGGTTTCATCTAGACACTATGCAGTATGTGTGTGGTGGACAGGGTTGTCCCTTTAAAAGGGGTTAAATCTGATAGGCAGAAACCCACCTCTCTTTCCCAGGCCTTTTAATGTGCTCCACTTCTGATTTCTTTCTTTCAAGGACAGCTTGTTGTTTCTCTGGTGAAATGAAACATTCTCAGTCTAATTCTGGATATATTCATTTCCAAAGAAAATGAAAATAGGATATCAAAGAGATACCTGCACCCCCTTGTTCCTTGCAACATTACCCACAATTGTCAAGATACCTGTGTCCACTGACAGATGAATGGATGAAGAAGATATGTATATGTATATATATACACACACACATACATGTGCAACAGAATATTATTAAGCCATGAGGAAGGAGAAAATTCTGCATTTGTGACAGACAGCATGGATGGACCTTCTTGGCGTTATGCTTAATGAAGTCAAAATTGCCTTTGTTTGGATAATTAAAATGTCCTTCTAGTGGTAAAGTACAAAGGGCCAGAAATATTTAACATATTTCTGTAATATACATGCCCGTACATTCAAAGTTTAAAATGAAATCACCCCATTTGATAATTTATTTTCTGTTTCAGTGAGAGTATATATTCTTAATAGACTGCATCTACAATGTTAAAATACATTTCATATTTTTGTATATCACTAGAACATATATAAAACACACTCATAATCCAACCCACCCTTAATATTCTATATCCTTAAATATACATGCATTAACACACATAAAACATGCATTTACACACATGCATGTATAAGCACTGTATATTCATATGTATTAAATATGCTTATAAATAATTTCATATCAAGCTTTTTTCCTCTCACTGATTAATCACTGGGAACTTCTGTCACTAGAAGACTATGGTGTTGCCCATCGATATGTATTAGTAATAACAGTCATTTTTGCAGTGTATTCATGTTTCACTTAGAGATGGTTCTTAGAAAAAATACCATCTAATGCTTAACATGATAGAATTTTAAAAGAAATAGATGATAGATAGATAGATAGATAGATAGATGTCTTGAATTGACTATCAGTTGTGCTACACCAGCTTAATGACCTTGGGTGAGTTTCCACGCGCGGGCGTCTCATCTGTAAAATGGAAACAACGTTGCCGGCAGTTTTATCGGGGCGGGTTAGAAGGCTGATGAGTTGACACAGGTAAAGCCCTTGGAGCCGCACTGGGCACAAGCACTCTTGTCCATATTATTGTTTATTAACCATGTATGACATGCTGGACATCCCATGGGATCTGAAGTTAGAACATGCATCTCCTTCCACTCTACTCGAAGTGTAATTTTTGATAACAGTATTTATAATTGTTGGTGAAAGGACGGTTTTGTCCACTCCTTTTAGTGAAGGAAAGAAAAAGAATTGTAAAAGTTTCCAAAGAATTCATAGAAAAGGTAATTTTTAAAAAATATTGTGTACATTAAGCACACAGTTGAAGAGGGTATGGTTCTTATTTCATTGCTGCAATTTCCAGCAAGAAACCATTGGTAATCCTGTGAAACTTTAGCCGAGGAGAACCTGAGAAACAGAGCTAACCTATATATAGAAGATAATAGCTTCCATTTATTAAGAGCTGACTTCGCGCCAGGCACTGCTCTAAGCACTTGGTGAACCTAACTCATGCACACAGCTCCGCAAGGTCTCTTACAGGACGGGCCGGACTCCAGACCGGCCTCCTAGGCCTCACTCCCTCCAACAATCCACAGAGCAAACCAAATGCGGAGCGAGGAGCTGGAGACACATTTTGTCTCCCAAAGTACTGTTGTTTCATTCTGTTATTTTTCTCTGAGTGACTGAACAGTCACAGAGAAGGGGTGCTGCTGGGGTGGCAAGGAGGCAGGGCAGGTAGAACTCCTGGGGCAGCAGGAGATCAAATTCTACTCTTAGATTTGACTCCCTGCCAGAGAGCAGGGCCTCCTATCAGGTACACGGAGACACGGAAGGAATCACAAGGGCAGCCTCAGCACGCAGCTTGGGAGGGGTGGCCTAGGCAGCTTGGTGGCTGAGACAGACCCGCTCCAGAGAGGATGACCAGGCACACAAGCCTGAATATGCCAACTGACCCATGTGGACTCGCTGCGAGTCTTCTTACACCATTGTCCCGGATCAACTAATTGCCATAGTCAAAATGACTGTGCAGGACACACCGACGTAATACGTTTGCTAAACCACCCCTGGTTCCAGGTGTCCTCACAGCCCCCTCCCCCGCACCTCCCCGTAGCCCTTCTGCCTACACAGGAGGAGGACGTCTGGGTAGAGACTGCTCTGAGCCGACCATGGGCTATCCTCCCTTTTCTATCTGTCTGGGTTTTTTGTAATGAATATATTTTCTTAAGATTCAGATATGCATGATTTTCATGTAATCGATCCAGCAAGACAATAGATAAATCACATGAAAACCACTAATTAATATATGCATGTGTACACTGAGAGGTGATACTTGCATGGTGGGTGTTTAAGAGAAGTTTGTGCTTTTCTGGCTCTTTTGGAAATGAACTGTATCATTTTTACAACACTTCTTGTGAACTTAAATGTGGGATATGAATGCATTTAATCAAATAGTTTGGGATGCACATTGAATCTATCTTTACAGTCTGTATTGAATAAAAGTATTAAATATTACTCTCATCATTTTGATCAATGGACTCATTAAGAGTTGTATCTGAGGAGAATAAAATACAGTAATAGGAATAAACAAAGTCCGTTGATGTTTTAGTAATAGCTATTAAGGTCAGCTAGAATGATACATGTGTTGCCAGGCAAACATGAAAAATGGTAAAATGACATGAACAGATAGTTTAAAAACTGGGAAATGCAACACATAAACACATTTATGAAAAATTAAAGGGAAATACAAATTAAAACATTTCCATTTTTATCTCTTCAATTAAGAAAAATGGGTTTAAATGATAATATCTCATGCCAGCCAGGGAATAAAGAAATGAGTACTCTCAGGCATATCTGATTGCGTTTTTAAATGCTGCAGCATTTTAGGAAGGCAATTTGGTATTATATTAGGAGCCATAAAAATATTCATACTTTCTGTGCCAGAACCTCATTTATGTAAATGTGTCTTAAGGAAATAATCCAAAACACTGAAAAAGTCATAAACTTAATTCAACATTATTTATCATAGCTCCCAAACAGAAATAAATTAAACGTCCAATGATAAAGAAATAATCAAATTATAGTATATTCATTTGGTAGAATTTATGCATCCTAATATATTTAGTAGTTATAAATACTTATTCAGTGAAATGGAAAATGTTTATGGTAAATGACAGCCTCATATTTTTATGGAGCAATTGATAAAAATAAAGAAAAATGATGTAATTTAAAAAAATACTTATTTGTACAATTCCACAAAACAAGTATGCATGTGGGAAAAGATCATAGAAACTTAGCATATGGACCTAAATAATTATTTCTGCATGATGAATTTGCTTTTTTATCTTTCTGCACAATTTTTGGTGTGATTATATTACTTTTTAAATATTAAATGTAGTTTGTAGAATTTTTTTAACTAATTGTATGAATTTAAATAAATACCAAGTACTGTACCCTGGGAAATTTAAAAGTATTTTTCTAAATAATAACTTGCTCAAGAGAAAATTGAATACACAAGATACTGTTTGGAAAACTGTGAAAACCAAAACATTTCATATTAGTTTTCATGAGATCTAATAAAAATAGTGCTTGAAGTTATAGCCCTAAATTTATATTCTTTTTCTTATAAAAAGTAAAAATAAATTGAGGAGGCTATCAACTAAAGACTGTTTTGAACACAGACAAGAAGGAAGGAAGGAAGAAGGGAGGGAGGAAGGAGGGGGAAAAAAGAGAGATGTATTTAGCACATTTCTAGCATAATTAATAGAAATGGATATCTAAATCTAAGATCATGTAGAAAGGAAAACATAAATTTAAAATAAAATGCTTGGCCTCCTTAGAGCCTATCCAACATTACAAACGAGTGTACAAAGGCATGTAGCAAATTTTAACTCTATCCTGTATCCACAGGGCCACTAAGGTGTGGAGGAAAATGTTGTCTTTTCATTTTGGAGCAAGACTTCATCCACTAGGATGAAGCTTCATGGCTTACTTGTTTGGAGAGGGGGAGTTAGAGGAGAGTAAGGCCGGGGAAAGGTGGTCACTGGAAAAGAATGGAAGAATATTCAAACCGCAGCCAAGTAACTGTGATCCCAGGCAGGTCTTGCTACTTGTGAGAAGAATCGACATGCGACTGGAAAGCAAAACTGTAGCCTCGTGTCTTAGCTCGTGTTCCCTCAATTGGAAACTCAGTGGCATGGCTTGGATTTGAATCATTTCTTGCGGAGCTTTTCAAATAGCTAAATTAGGAGAGAGATTTAAGAAGGGACCACACCTGGTTCTGAGAGACGTCGGTGTAGGAGGAAAAAGAAACTGTCCATCAGGCTGAGGGAGGCTCCCATGTCCCAGAGGGACATGGCAAGCCACAGAGTCAGCTCCACTCAGTTATGTACCAGAGTCGGCAAGAAGCAGAGGGCCGGAGAGCACACAGACGTACGGAAGCCCACTGCAGGCACACTGAACCCTGGGCTGGCGCGAGCAGCACTGATTTCTGACCTAACAGGTGAGGCTCGGGCATGTGCATACTCCTGCCATCAGGACACAGGTAAGTAGAGAACTTGGAAGTCTTAATGTTTGCAGCTGAGTGAGAACAGGGTAGGCTGAAGGTGAACTCCATTGCCATAGGTTAAACATGATTTATATATAAATACATATAAATGTGTTTATATATAAAGTTAGATATATGTATTGTGTATATATGCATATGTGTATATATAATTTCAATTAATATCAGAAATACAGTTAATGAAAGCTCAACATTATTCCCAATTAAATATTTGGAAACAGGAGGAAATAGTTCCTTTCTTAATATAATAAAACAAATTTTTTTTAAACTGAAAGTTAACATTAAACTCCAGTCATTCTCTTTAAAATTGAGACAAACTCAAGATGGCAGTTACTACCACAAATGTTAGATGATGTTTTTGAAATTGGGGTGATGCATTAAGATATAACCAGAAATATTGGGAATAAATATTGAAAAATAATTGTTATTATCATTTTTATAAGTAAATACTAAAATACTCTTTGGATTTTAAAAAATTACTTGAGGAAAAAGGAAATGATACGAAAGAAATAAAATCTCTACAGTGTGCCTCGACTGTCAACAACACACAGCCCAAAACAATGGAAATCAAATATAGCGTTTCTATTGGAAATGCTGAAAACACCTTCTGAAGGTCAACGTTTTCTGGCTTACTTCTAGATGATAAGATCTCCACTCTGATCCTAACCCTAAAAATGCCTTTAGGCCACACGTTGCCTCTCTGAAACCCAAATGTCCTTGCCACATCTCATCCCAGTGGGCTTCCCCAGATCGTACCTCCCAGGCACACCTGGCTTTGAGAATCTTTTCCTTTCCTCGATCCTTCAAGATTCTCTCTCCAGTAATTCCTACCTCTCCGGCAGTCCATAATTTCTACCTCTAATTTGCGTTCCTTGACCTCCCCTTTCTATACATTTTAAATGTTGAAATTCCTCAGTGGTTTTTTTCTTTCTTATTCTCACTTGACATGAAAATCAAAATACCCAGCTGTGTACTATACTTTGAATTCCGTCAGGTCAAGAAGATCTGCTCCACCCCTTGGACAACAAACCTTACAGGAACAGGAACAACACCTACTTTGTCCTTATGTAAGTGGTACCTGCTCACCACAGAGCCTGGCATATGGTAGGCATTTACCCAAAGTTTGTCAAATGAGCGAATGAGTAAAAACTAAATTTATTTTATGCTACCTGATAAAATAAAATAATTCTAAATGAAACTTCGGAAGGATTTTTAAATTTGCATCAAAACATTCTGAAACATTATTGCAAAACAAAATATTCTTGAATATAAAAATATATTTTCAAAGGAGGCAATTCAGGAAATTCTACCAGAGTGGGTCACACACTACCAATGAAAGCTGGTGGGTATAACCACAATTAAATACAACCACACGGCCATGAAAATGACTCAAATTAAAACAACTGACTCTACCAAATGTTGCCATCTATGTAGAGAAAATGGAACTCTCAAATGTTGGTGGTGGGAATGTAATACTACAGAACTTCAGAAAATTGTTTGGCAATTTCTTTTGAAGTTGAACATATATCTATCATGTGCCTCAGCCAATTTTAGTTACTCATCAACAAAATAAAAGTACATGTCCACATAAAAAAGTTATACGCATGTAGTTATAGCAACTTTTTTTAAAGAGAAGGAGGAGACCTGAAAAGCTAATATGATAGCTTTCTACATTGTTTTTTGTTGTTGTTGTTGTTTATTTGGTTGTTTTTTTGTTTTTGTTTAGTTCTCTAAACCAGTTAAAATTTGGAGGACAGCAATATTATGGTCCTAGGGTTTGGGAAACACATACAGGCAGGGGCCCACTGGGTGTAGTGAATGCGACCACACACATCTAGGTGCATGAGTTGACACCCTGTGCCCTAAGCTTGGCTTTGTGCTCCTGGAAGGCGTTTGCCTGGGAGATCAGTGGCAAGCAACGGTGTGTGTTTGTTCGGGATGATGTCAGTGAGACTGAGTGAGAGGATGGTAGAACGGACTATCGGAGTAGAAAACATCAATCTGAAATTAAATCTTCCTTGAAGCTGCCCAGAGTAACTTACTCTGTGCTTTCAAGGGTGAGATGACTGATAGCAAAGTTGCAAGTACATGGATTTGTAAATAAATCCGCTCTTGGGGTCCAAATGCATGCCGTGTTCTTCGTGGTCCACAGAGACACAGCCTGCCTTTGGTGTCGCTGCAACACTGGTCCACTGGAAACACATTCCTGTGTATTTGTTCCTCCTCTGTGCACATGTATGGCATGTGAAATTGTTTCCCACAATATTCCAGAATTACACATGTGCAACACAAAATGTGCAACAGATGGAGACAAATGCAATGTAAAGCAAGTAGCAAGTACGAGACTGATGCAAAGCAAAAGTAACAAATCAGGCAGGCTCGGGTTGTGATTCATAAGCAGAAACAGTATGCATGTCATTTATTGTCTCAACACAGGTGACTTTTTTAAGTGCATGAAAAGTGAGTCTATACCAATATAAACAAGTGACTATATAAATAAATAAATAAACAAATAAATAAATCAGAAGAGATGAATTTCACCTGTAGAATAATTTCAAGTAATTTGTGGAGATTCTCCACCTTGGGGACGGGCACAGGTCCCATCCCAGGAGTGTGGGCTGCACGTAGTGACTTCCTTCCAAAGAGAACAGTATGGAAGAGCGGGGAAGGTGTGTGTGGGGCACGGGGGAGGCTTTCCAATGGAGAAACCTAGCCAACACTTCCACAGCCATGTGATTAAGGTCAAAGTCTACATGAAAAATCACATCGATAAGTATGTACCCTTGATAGGATGTGATATAAATGACACTTCTTTGCTCTTCCTCCCCCAAACCTATAATCCCAGTCTCTCCATGAGAAAAACATCAGGTAATCCCATTAGTGGGACATAGTGCAGAAAAATTGAGCATACTCCTAAAAACTGTCAAAGTCATGAAAATCAAAGAAAATCTTATAAGCTGTCCCAGCCAAGAGGACCCTGAGGAGATATAACAACTAAATGTAATGTACGTTTTTGGGTGAGATCCTGAAACAGTACAAGGACATTAGGCAAAACTAAGGAAATCTAAGTAAAATGTGGCCTTTAGTTAATAATAATGTATCAAAATTGGCTCATCAATTGTAACAAGTGCCCTGGGCTAATATAAAATATTAATAATAGGGGAAACTGGGTGAGGTATATGGGAATTTCCATACTATACTCGCATGTTTTATATATTTAAAACTGTTCTGAAAATAAAATTTATTACAGAAAAATGATTTTCCTAGCCAATTTTATAATCTTTTACACACGTGCATCATTGGACCTCAATCACTGCTGATTTATACAGAATTTCACTCATGTTCAGTTAGCTAACCATGCCTTTGGTTCCTTTTTCATGTAAATTGTATTTATTATTTGTCTTGGAGATGCAGTAACACAATGGAGAAGAATGAAGCACACACACAGCAAAAGCCCACCTCCCAGGCTCCACACTCAGTAGTGGTCCCTTTCTTGTGTATCCTGCCAGACATAGTTTACATGGCTATGAAGAAAATATACGTGTGTGCATTTTTCTTTCTTCCATTTTTTTAGCATTCACAACCATAATATATTTTGCACATGGAAATTTTGCCATGGATGCATTTTCTGCACTATAAATCAAAACTCAAAAGTAAACAAGTGAAGCATCAAAAGACATAAAACAGGATTTTTTAGACAAATGTGTACATATCACATACACTACTCTGCACTTTGTATTTTCTACTTAGCAATAGATCTTAGAAATTTTTTCATATGAGTAATTTAAAAGCTTTTTTATTTAAATGAAAGCACAGGAATGACTATTGTTTATGCTCAAACAAGAGCTGCAAACTAAGGGGGCTGTGTGGCATTTGAGAATGGAGGAATGGGGCATTCTATGCTTGCCAGAGGAAAATTAAAGTTGATTGAATGCCTTCTACAAACTAGCATAAATAAGTATAACTGTCATTAAGTATTATTATTATCATGTTTTATGTCTATAAGAAAAATACATGCTTTGGTAATCAGCTAATATGAGGATTAAATTTATATTACTTGGTGAAAAATAAGGAGAAGCAAATTTCTGGGTAGAAGAAAGGCCTGCCTCCAACCGGAAGATATCCTAAAAATAAGTGTAGGCAGGCAGAGATTCTCCTTAAAGTGAGCGCTTCCCTTTGTTATACTCCCCTGCCCCGGCATAACGAGCACACTCAAAATGTTCACTTTATTTGTGATTCTTGAGGGTAAACGTGTTTGTTTATTTTATTTACTGCCAAGAAGACAGTATTACCTGAAGATATATTTGTTGAATGAATGAATGGATGAATGAATAAACAAATGAATACAGAGTGGGGGTAAAACAGACAACAAATCAAGAGGGGACTATCAGAGCAGTGCGGGAGCGCCAAGAGAACAAAAAGGTGATACTGTGTTAGAACACCAGGACTGCAAACCTGCCAGTGCACCTGGGTAGGTTGTCTGATTTTGCTGAAGCCCAGATTTCTCATCTCTAAAATTATATTAAAATATGTACCAGAGTAAAAATTGTGTGCCATGTTGGGTTATTTTAATGATGCAATACACATACAAATGTACAACATACACACATATGAAAATGGTATATTCAAGTATACAACATGTATATTGTATATTAAAATATATGTGTATGCACATACACATATTAACATGTTTATTCTTTAAAATAATGGTTATGATCATAATTAATAATAATGAAGAGGAATAGAGAATTCTCTCAATAATGCCATGGAAATCAAGGAACCAGGCAATTTCAAGAAAAGCCAGTAAAAAGAGAAAATCTAATATAGCAAAACTGAACTCAAACACAACTAGGAAAGTGAATGGAGAAATTCACTTATGAAAACAAAGGAAAAATATTCAGGTTGCTAAAAAACTCTGAAGACGATGCTGTCTAAGAGGAAGCAACCGAGCAAGATTCCGTGTAAACAGACAAGGACGTTGAGCAGAGGGTTAGGCACAGAAATAAACATGAGCTTGACTCTTCATACCAGACTGCGCTGCATTCAGAGAAAGTGGAAAGGGAAAGAGAAAGGCAGTTTGCAATTAATTATAAAGAAAATAATTTCCAGTGAGACAATAACTCTCATGAATCTTCATATTTTAATATCATAAATGAAACTTAAACTGAAGGTATCTACAGAAATGTCATCATCGTGACAAATTTTCACACACTCAGCTTCATAACAGATAAAAGAGACCAGAAATAATGGATACAACGGATTAAGTATTACAATGAAAAAGACTGTGCTTCAAACTCTGCAAGCTGAAAACAAGCATATGACATTTATTAGAAAATGTATTTTATATCACAACAAAAAACATAACTTTAATAATTTCCAAAACATAGAATACCACAAATATTAGAAGCATTATTTCTATAAATAAAATAGAACATAGTAACTACTTTAATATTTTTCCAAACACCTTAATATTTTTAAAACTTACTTTTAATGTTCTTCTGGGTCAAAAGGAAATCAAAATTTAAGTAAATGAGTACCTTTAAAGTAGCAATAACAAAAATACCAAAACTGTAGGGAAATAAACTTTACTTACAAACAAATGTACACCTTAAATACTTTGATTAGAATAGAAAGAAAGGAATATGAAATACATATGCATTCAAAGCAAAAGTTAGAAAAAGAAAACAAATCAGCTTGAAAGAATAAAAAAATAAAAACGAGAAAAACTGGTAAATAACTAAATCATAAAATTGATACAGCAAACAGAAATAAAATTATTTCAAAAGTTATTTATTCAAATGCTTTCCATTTCTTTCTTCAATTAATGCAATCAGTAAAATAGTTAAAGTACTTATATGAACAATGAGTTTCTTCTTGAGATGCTCATTTCATTTCTCTGAACTACTCACTGGCATTTGAAACATCTTGAATGATACTCTTAGATGTTATATCTCATTCGGAATTTCCTCTCAGGATCCTAAATAATAATGCACATGCCGTGAATGCACTTCTCCTTAGTGTGTGACCAAGTTCTCAGATGGCAGGAAGAAAACGAAAAAATAATAATAAGTGGCTCTGGCATGTTAAATGGGGACAGTATTTGTTGGAAGCACACTATAACTCCCCAGCTCAAAGCGAGGGCTTAATAAGCAGGTTGATTTACTAGAGGATTGGGTGCCAAGGCAGTTTCAGGGATCTCGGCAGCAAGAACTAATCGAGAGTCTCAGGAGATTGCCTGACCTGAAGCAAATACTCCCCAACAATTTTTTTTTCTTCTTCTTGTGCCATTCTACTCAAGATGTACTAATCTGGAAGATTTGAATCTAATTTTTTTTAGCTACAGCAAGGCACAATGATTGATTTCCAGCATATTGATAATGAACACAATGGGGACATTCCCTAAGATCATTTAGATGCAGTTTTCAAAGGAACCAAGACCGTGTTAGTGGGGCCAACCAGCTTTTACCACGTTCAGTCTCCTCCCCTCCCCTCCCCTCCCCTCTCCTTCCCTCCCCTCCCCTCTCCTCTCTTTTTCTTCCCTTCCCTTCTCAGCCTATACACACTCCCTGGAAATCCCATTGCTTCCAACGCCTCGATTATCATCTATTTTCTGAAAATACTCAACCTGTATTTCAATTTCTGTCCTCTTCCTCAACAATCAGGCCTTCATACTCACTGCCATACATTTCTTCTCAGGCCATCTCAAACACCCACATCCCATAACAAACTTCTTTCTCATTCTACCACTCACACCAGAGCAGCCCTCGGAACGGCGACAGGGACTGTGTGAGCAGTGACTATGAGAAAGAAAGAACTCTGCTTCAAGTTAAACCATTGTGTAGATTCTAGGAAGGTTTCAGATACAGTAATGCATGAGATGAGACTGAATGACAAGGAGGAGGTGACAAAATTTAGTCAGAGAAGTGTATGGGTGGCAGGAGAAAGGCATTAGGATGAATGAGGAAGTTTTCTGAACAAGTTGTATATGAGCAAAATGACTGACATCAAAATACACCATGAATCAGTGGGTAGTTCGATAAAGATGAAGCATGAAAAAAATGTGTGTGTGTGTGTGTGTGTGTGTGTGTGTGTGTGTACACAAGTAAAAGCAATAAGACAATTAGGCATAGTCTTCTAAAAATAAAACTTGATAGAGCATGAAGGATTTGTGACCTAACTGGGCATCCACTGAAAAGTATTAGGAAAGAAATTCATCTATAAGACTTTTTTTTAAAATCTGTAGAATTAAACTAGTGAGAGAGAGAAAGTGAGGAGACCAACTAAGAAACTAGTGTTATGGCCCAGTTGAGTCATGACTGTGGTTACGGCAGAGGACTCCGGTGCAGACAGGAAGGGGATTATTTTAAGAGCAACTTCAGAGACTGAGTGTGTAAACATGGGAATGATTTTATTGTAATCTGAAATAGGAAGGATTGCTGGCTTTGGAAATGAGTTTGTTGGTGATGTCATTCATCAATATTGGAAAAAGCAGGGAGAGATGTTTAGAGAGGGTAGAGGGAAATGCTAGAAGTTTATATGTTGAAAACATTTAGCTGAAGGTTCCTGTGGGGGAAGTCCAGTGGACTGTTTAATGGATCTATAGGTCTGGATTTCAACAAAGAGGGCTGAATTGGAGATAATAGGTTTGGAAGTCATGAACTTGAAGCTGTAGAATTAAATCAGTAAAGGGAAGAGATGAGTGATAAAACAGAACCCTGGGGAACCACTTGTAAAGAATAGTCAGAGGAAGAGGCCTAGAGAGACTATTGGGAAGTATGGTCTGGGAGATTGAAAAAAGATGGCAAGTGTTGTTTAGGAAGTCAAAAACTTTGAACTTTTAAAGTAAAGTAAAAGCAAGTTTTTAGTAAGAATTATGAAGAATGCTTTTGGTTCCTGGGAAAACAGTGGTATGAGGAAAGTGATGTGCATATTGAGACAGACTGGATAGAACATAAAGGAGGTGCAAAAAGTCAAGGAATAAGAAGTTTTTATTTAACTTAGTTTTTATTGAAGTTGAAAAAGAAATACCTATGTTTAAATGACAATGAGAAGTGGAGAATAAAGACTGAAAATATACCAAAGAGAAGTAATAACACTGTTGGTCATAAGTTCGTGAAAGGGGATGGGATCCAGAAGGCAGATTAGGAAAGTAGAATGAGAAAGAATAGCCTTATACGCTATTTAATGGGAAGGAGAGAAAAAGAAAAGGGCAGACGTGGATGCAGACACTTCTACAGTGTTATTGGTCTTGGAGTTAGAACATTGTGGGCAATCCATTGTCTCTGCACGGTGTTCAGTAGGAAGTGAAAAGGGGCAGAGAGGTTGGGAGTGGGGGGTTAGAAAAGTGGAAAGGCCTGAAACATAATGGAAACAAGATGAAACTGACTAACAGAGACAGACAGGGTCTCCTGACTATGGAGGTTGGATTCCACAAGTTTGCAATGGCTTCGGCCTCAAGTGAAAGGATCTTTATAGTTCCGATTCTCCCATCTGAACAGGCAGAGAAGGTAAATATTTGATTGTTGACAGATTGGGATTTGGGCATGACAGAGTCTTGAGATACCATAATATGTAATGAGGTATAATAAGTCTTCAGAGTGCTGTACCATGAAGAGGGTTATTTAAATTTGGGATTTCACAGTACAGTGATTCCTTATGTCAAAGTCCCGTGGGAGACGATAGCTAAGAGGAAATGAAAACCACAGTCACTCAAGAGCGGGAGGCCAAGGAACTTAGGAGTTAGGGTGTGAAGGTGTCAGCCACATGCACGCTGAAGTCCCTTTTGATGATGCAGCAACAGGACTCAGGGGGGAGAAAAATGACCCTGTTTTTTCAATCTCCAGTGACTGACGGGGAGTGGTAAGGAACATGATGACGACAACCATGAAATAAGTCAGAGGACGTCTAGCTGGAGGTGGGCGAGCCTCTAAAAGAACAGGTTTGCAGGCACAGGTGGTGGGATAATTTCATGCAGTGGCCATTCTGAAGTTTTCCGTTTCTAGAAGGAACTGCCTTTACCTAGAAGAACTGTAGGCAAAATGTTGTGCTCTGTGGAAATTCAAGTTTCAGTTAAAGAGGGTGTGTGTATGTGTGTGTATATATATATATATATACATGTGTATGTGTGTGTGTGTATATATATATACACACACACACATACACACAAGATTCCAAAAATCTACTGTAAATTTTGGACCAAGAAATAGGGGCCTAATAACAATTTGAAAGCTGTGTTAGAGATGAACAGAGCTAATCAGGATGAGAAGAGAAAAGTGGATAAGGGATCAGAGTCACTAACATCTTGAGAGGTTAGTGAGAGAAAGCCAAGGATTTTAGGATGGTGAGTATATATGGATTCACTTTGTAAAAAAATTGACCATTCCTAGAATTTTCCTACTACTGAGGAGCAGTAACTCAGACCTCTTGGCTAGGAGCATATGCCACTGCACAAAATAAACATTGTAAGCCCTGGCTGGCATAGCTCAGTGGATTGAGCTCGGGCTGCGAACCAAAGCATCGCAGGTTCGATTCCCAGCCAGGGCACATACCTGGGTTGTAGGCCACGGCCCCCAGCAACTGCACATTGATGTTTCTCTTTCTCTCTCTTTCTCCCTCCCTTCCCTCTCTAATAATAAATAAATAAAATCTAAAAAAAAATAGCCATTTACCTGTTTAAAAAAAAAACAAAACATTGTCTCTCTGCTGGCAGTCCCCTGTAAGGGATTGCCACAGATATGAAGAAAGAGGGTCTGCAGAAGCAAGGCTAAGTCTGTAGGTCTTAGTGCACTAACGAACTGAAGCTCAGGACTTTAGCCTTTGGCAGGAAGCATCTCCAAGGCTGAGATGTACAGCCAGAAGTTTTCCCAAGTGCGTGCCTCTGATCCCTCCAAATCCGCTCGCCCAGCAGTTTCCCAGGGTCTGAGATTTACTTGTGCCCACAGCTGTCTGAGACTTAAAGGCAGTGGGGCAGAAATGAAGAAATGGTTCTACTGCTCTCCTGACTTTGCACACTTATCTTGCTACTCTCAGCTTTAGATGCTTATCTGTGAAACAGATGCGCCCGGTCAATGGGCCGTTGCGAGGATTAAAGTAAGCAGACCTGAGACACCTAGCCAAGAGGTAGACTGAAATATGTGTTCCAGAAATGGTCACTATTATTATTTCTTCAGAATAATGTGCTGGCAAGAAGCACACAGAGCTCTTCAGAGACTGTTCATAGTCCCTGGCTGAAAGATGGTGGGCAAAGAAGGATCTGATTTTCAAATAGCTGTCTCAGTGTGTTCAGTGAATTTTCCTGGTGTGAAGCCAGTCTCCTCCCGGCCTGCTACCTGCAGTCCGGTGGCTTTTTGGACCTCAGCACTGGAAATTCTAACTCTGAATTCCAGGGAGGGACCACACAGTGCTGTTTTGTAAGACCTCATAGAAGAATCTGGTGCACAGCCAGGGTTTCAGACCACTGTAAACTGTAGAGTATTCCAGTAAGTCACGAGCGTCTTGGTCAATGTAGACATTAGGTGAAAATGACATTCATAAAGTAGAAGTAATACCCCACAGATTTTACCACTCGACAAGGGAAAATTTTTAATAACCTTTAAATGCCTTGGCTCAGTTATTAGCCTTCGCTTTCAGCTTAGCTTCTAGGCCAGGCCTGTTTTATTCTTTACTCATAGACCATTTCAGAGAATAAGGAGCTGCTCTCTTACTTCACAACCCCACTCCTTCCCAGGTCGCTTTATATTCTTGCCTCCATGTCTCTGCTTTGTCTTCTTGGATTTTCTTCCCCAAAGTTAAAAATAAAAGATTTTTGTTCCTTTTCAGTAGACATTACATCTGCAGGACATAATTCAGCAAGTCCGAATTGCACACAGTGAGAAGTTGGCTTCCTTCTCTCCTGTCTCCTCACCCCGCTGTGTCCCCTCCTCGGAGACAAACACTAGAACAGTTTCTGAAATGTCCTTTCAGAAATGCTCTTTGTACATATAAACGTATTTTCCATACACATGGAGTATATTATACTTTTTATTTGTTTTTTTCACATTACAGTGGATATTGGAGAATTTTCTGCATCAGTACGTGTGTGTATGTGTATATATATATATACTATTCTTTATAATAGCTGCACATTCATCAATTTTCAAATGGAACATCATTTTACTTAGTTCGTATCTTGCAAAAAATTATCACTTTCGAGCAATACTAAGATTCAGATATTGGAAAATTCCATTTAACTCATCTGTATGGTGCTATACCTATCTTGAAGGGATTCAGTGATCTAGCTGAATCCTCATTATGAAAGAAATATTATGTTCTCAACTTGTAAGTTTTTATTTTATATGGAACACATTTTATTCCATTGATGCTAAAGAACCTGAAGTTTTAAGAAGGGCCCTAGTTTAGTGAATCGTATTAGACACATGACGAGAACCAGGATGACTTTCTCCCTAATGAGTACGGGTAGAAAAAGATGGACAGAGTGACTCTGCGATAAGGCAAGGTGATCACGTGGAAGAGTAGCGATGCTTCATCATCTCTTTTCAAAGAGCTACTGAGAAGCATGAAAATCCTTTCCCTCTAGAAAAGCTAAAGAGAACATGTTTGTGTAAACCTTTTTCTAGGATAGTATCCTGACAATGTTCATGATATACAAATACTATAATTAGGAGAAAAAAAATGACTATTTCAAATTCCTCACACACATATACACACACACAGACTGGTGAGTGTATGGAATGAGCAAGATAGAATCCTTTAAAGTAAATTAATTCACATTTGTTTGTTTGTTAATTCTCCAACTAGATTATATAGATATGAGCATTTCCTCGTCACTGATAGGTATGGGAAAGTAGAAGTAAGTGGATATTTAGATAGGGGAAAAGTGAACAAATGAAGCATGGATATATTGCACGTGAAGAGATCAGGGTCTCTAGCAAACGTAGCTAGTAGAACATGCTGAGTCAGGGACCAGAACTTCTGGTGAGAATCCGCACAATTGAAGACCAGGGTGACACTTGAATCTGTAACAAAGAAAACCTGCCTGAACACACATTCTTTCTGCTTTTTAACCCGCCTACTGAATCTCTGGGTATAAAGCATGGTTATGTCTCACTACATTTCACAAACAAAACAGAAAAAAAAACATAAGAAACTTCCTCCACTGTATTGTCTTCCTTCCTTCCCTCGCCAAGCTCACTTCAAACGCAGTAATTCTCACTTGTGTTCATTTCCCCTTTACTCTCCATTCATCCTGCTGAACCGCTCCATTTTCTTGCACCACCTCAACGAAACTTCCTTTGAAAAAGACCAACAGAGTTTAATCTAATACATCTCTGTTGTTGTTCTTAGTGTTATTACTTCATAGCTCTAAAATCTTTCATGTTTTTCCTCTCCCAGAAACTATCTTGCTTTGGAATTCTTGCTGTATTGGTTTTAGGACTGCTCTGCCCATTTCTTTCCAGTCTTCCCCAAGGGCTTCTCTCTCTCTGCTGGGCACCAGGACTCTGTCTTCGGCCTTTGCTCTCCCCCCTCCCCAGGTTTTGCTCCACACAGACCACTTTCCGTTGTGACTTTCCTACTGAAACCTTCACCCCACAGGCTCTGGAAGACCCGAGGGGGACGTGAAAGTGGAAAGAGGGGGAACCACTGAGAGGGGCATAGAGGGAGATGGAGAAGCAGCGTGGGGACACTGGGGTGGGAAAGAGGGAATGGACTAGCACATACTTGCCATTTGTAAAAATAGGTAATGTATTACTTGTTAATATAGTTTTATTTCGGAACAAGTCCCACAAGAGATTTATGAGTGTATTTACTAGAAAAAATGTATTCACATGGAAAAGAAAGAATTGCCAGTAATTATCTCAGGCAATTAATGTTCGAATAATTTGCTTTTAAATACTAAAAAAAAAAAAAAAGAGTGAAAATGGGCATAAGCAAACAGGCTATAACATAAGCAGTCAAAAGACAAATAAAAAACTAGAATAAAAATATTTGCCACAAGGAACATGTAATACAAACATTTGGAAGAAAATTTCAATGGAAAAATGAGCAAGGAACAAGAAAGATAATTGACAGAAACAGAAAAGCAAATGTTGTCTTTGAACTAATGAAAACATGCAATGTTCCACATAGACAAATAAATGCAAACTGAAACTACACTGAAATACCATTGATTAATTCTCAGCTGAGCAAATTCTTAAATGTTTAGCAAAATACTTAAAAAAACATGTGTCATAGTAATCTAACTACCTCATTCCTCTAAAAACATAACTAAAAATGATACAAAAGTATTTTTAAAAGATTAAGTTCAACAAGAAAAAAATCAAGAGAGGAAAATGGAAACCATCAGAATTCCGAAAGCAGAGATGCAGGGGCCTTCACCTGAGCAGATCTGAAGAAGGCAAGTACCCAGCTGGCGGCAGAGCAAGGCAAGAAAGGAGCGAGCAATCTCTGTGCTACAGAAATTGCAGTGTCTCAGGAACTTGGGGCACCTGGTATCTCAGCAAGTGGAATTAAACGTGGGGCTGTTTCCACGAAGTCAAACGTCTGCTTAACCAATAGCCTCACCTTCCGATCCGGCAGATGGCTGGGGCTTTCTGCTGTGGAGAGACACAAGTGGATCTCCCGAGGAGGCCCGAGATCCTGTCTCAGGCTGGACACATTCTCTTCCTCCTTTAATTTGCTAGGAGTTTTAGTATGAATAATTATGAGTTTTACCAAATGCTTTTTATTGTTCCTACTGAAATTATCATACATGTTTTCTTCTTTAATTTAAGTCTTAAGTGTGCGTTGCATTACTCAACTTTCTAGTATTAAAAACACCACAGCATTATTGGCATAAACTCCACGTGGTCATGATGAATGAGCTTTTTAATATTGGAAGTTTTTTCATATTGTGCTTAGAACATCTAGATATATGTTCATGAACAAGGTTGCTTTTTTTAAAAAAAAATATTTTGATGCTTAGAATTTACTGGAGAGCATTCCCTCTTTTTATTCTCCAGATGATGGTATAGGAGGCAGACATTACATTCTGCTCTTCATGCTTTTGTTGTGGGAACATTTTTTGTTGCTGATTAAATGTCTTTAATGATTATAAGACAACTTACAAGTTTCTTATTTTCCCTTAAGTCAGGTTTATGTTATGCCTTTTCAGTTCACTTAGTCTGCTTTAAAATTTATTTGTATTGTTATTTATTTCATCTCTTCTCTTTTGAAATCTCTGTTCAATCTTTATGACATTTTTCTAATCAACTTTGCCACAGGTTTCTTCATTTTTTATTTCATGTGTTTTTCTGGAGCATTGAGAATGCATTCTAACATGTGACCCTTCCTTTGGTATGAGCAGCTAAGTCTCCAGAGAACAATTCATTGACTTTCTTTAAAGGCATTAGACTTGTCTTAACTGGGTGGGGACCCTGGCACTCAGTTGGGGAACAATCGCTCAATGGGCCTCCCTGTGCTAGAAGAGTTAGACTAAGTGGGAGGTCTCATCTATACTCAGTCCACTGGAAGGTCATCCACGGTCAAATGCTTGATGATTTCATGTGGGTGGATGTCTGAGAAACCTCTTAATCCAAAACTGGGCTCTCCTAATCATACCACAGAAGTCTTGGAAAATTAAATCATTAAATCCAATTAAATCTGACAAGAATGAGAGGCTCATATTGCCCAAGTCATCTGCTTGTTGGTGGCTTTATTCAGGTAAGGAGTAGTCTCCTCCAACAGCAGTAACATTATAGCTACATCATGAACTGCATTTGCTTTGTAACTAACTGAATGCACCCACTTCTGTTGAATATATAAATGTGCTGAAACCCAAAGATGGAAGAGAAGCAAACAGGACCAGCAAAAAATGTCAAGAAGTCATCTGTTTCTGTTGGTAATGGCTTGTGATAACTTCTTCTTATGTGCTTTATGATTTCTTTTTATTAGTCAGAGTCGCTGCCACTCTCTCTGCGAGGTGACTCTGAGCCCTGGTTTGAGGGTTTATTTCTCCAATGAATACTGACATTTGTTCTTGTCTTAATTACCTACCTATACTATAGAGTCTGTGCACCTGAAATTCAAATTCTCTGCCTATAATTTTCAGACCGCCTAAGCAGGAGGAATTCAGAGTTCAGACTCAGATGAAAGCTGGCAAGAGGACTTTTTTTTAAGTTCCTCCCAAACCAGCCCTGAGATAGAAAATGCCCCTTCCTGTTTCCCTCTGGCCCCATGAAAGGGATTTTCAATGCAACTTCCCATCCTATGAGGAGCAGAGACCTTTGTATTTTGCTCTCTTCCCCTTCTGAAAGGCAAAGGTATGTCTGGTGCCTTGGGCTCTTTCCTGACTTCGTTTGATTTCCCCATTTTGCTGTAAGGTTTCAGGATCAGTGGCTCATCACATGCCAAAACAAGGAGAGGGGGAGGGGAGGGAGCGGAGGGGAGGGGAGCGGAGGGGGAGGGGAGGGGAGGGGGAGGGGAGGGGAGGGGGAGGGGAGGGGAGGGGAACATTTACTTGTCATTATGTATCTTCTTGTATTTGAATTTTGTATAATATACTACACACAATTATATTTAAATAAAATTCAAAATAGATATCCTTAAGGTCATTTTGGCCCTAGACTTAATAATAATTTTAAGGCATATTTAGGCATTTTGGTTTGTCTTCTTGATTTCTCAGTTGAAATGCAAAAAAAAAAATGGTCTCAACAAAACAAGTTTCATATTCAATTCATCTGAACAAATGACTCCTCAAGATCACATTTTATAAAGTGGTAGGGGCCAAGGGTTTTTACCTTGTTCTCTCATTTGTAGACAGAAGAACCTAGGGAGTTCTTGATGCTGACAAAGGATTTCTAGAAAACGACGGAAGCCATTGTTAATTCGCGGTGAAAATGATATACTGTGTACTTTGAGGACGTATTTACAAAATAAGTTTTTACATAGTAATGTAAGAAATTCTGATATACATTTTCCTCCAAAAATACGATTACAGTTTGCCTGGGCCGGATCCAGCTAGGTGTCCCACACTGATCTCCATGGCGCCTGCCAGAGTCGCCCTCCTCTGCCTTCAGGGCCGTTCCTAATCCCGCCCATGTCTGCGTTTGCTTGTACACTCGCACACAGTCTGGTCCTTCATCATTGTCACAGCGGTCATCTCACGGAAGGCGGTGTCCCCTCCCAACGTGCTGTGAGCCCCTGGCGGGGCTGCTCTTGCCCCTGCCTTGTGCCGTCAGAACTTGCTAGTCCTCAGGGCCACCAGTGGCTCTTTCCTCTCCGTGTTACCAGGAGTCCTGGGAGATTTGCAACTGTGACGGGGGTTGCAGAGGGGGTACATATGTCCTTTGACTGAAAGTCATTTCTTGCAAGAAATTCCAGCTTCATTGCAGAGCTCCCCTGGTATGTGTCTTTAGTACCACTAAATATGTTTTCCCCTGCAGCCATAGCTGAAGAAAATGTTCTAACCCTAATTTTGGAGCAAGCAAATTACGATTAAGGATCAAAAGTTAGTTCAAGTGTAGATATATTAATTAGATAATTCATCATTCATACACACATTTTTAATTTAAGAAGCAATTCTTACATTTCATTTAAGGAATACTTCTTATGTTTAAATTAAGAAACAATTCTTATAGTTAATTTAAGAAATAGTTCTTATATTTGAAAACCTTCCATCACAAATTTCTTTATCACACTCTAAGGAAGTACAGTACGGCCGTCTATGGTCCATTGGAAAATGCTGACTTTTCAGTCTTGACTGCCCTTAGTTCATTTGTTTGTGTTGGAGGTTTGTTTTGTTTTCTAATAAATAGGGTATTTTCTCCTGCTCCTGGAACAACACCCTAAACCCCATTAACTTTATGACTACCTGTGGCAACTGCAGAGAATTAATGGCAGATGAGGGCAGTGGGGGCGAGTAACTGGGGTTGGCACGGGGCTGACTCAAATATAACTCATGGAAGAGATTGAGGGGGAGCTCCTGGCCTCTTCTCCAAGAACCTCCAGGTTTGCTAAAGCAAAATGTAAACCACACTCCAAGGGTGATGTACAAAGGTATTCACTAATGGATTTGGTAGATTTTGAGAAAGCATTTCTATGTATAATTTATACATAGAAATATATAACTTGTCTACTTCTACATTTTCTCGCACCAAACAAAGGAAGAAACCTTCTGGACTCAGGAAGGAAAGTGTCCCCCTCCTTCCCCGTGCCGTCCCTCTCCCATTCCTCCTTTGCTGTCATCTCCCTGTTGCAACCCCTACCTCCCTGCTCTCTCTTCTCCCTATTCACAGACTACCTCCCTGTTGCGTTTTGCAACCTTAAAGCCTTAGGCCTCTCCCAAATTCCAATAGCTAAAGGCTCCTTCCGTTGGGTCTGCCCCCACCCATCCCTGCTGCACGGGAGGGAACAGGCGCCCAGGAGCAAGTGGAAGAGGCAAGAAAGGAAACAGCCGCTCCTGACACTGCTAGCCGGGGGCTGGCCCAGCGCGCACAGCCAGGCCTGCTGTTCTGTGCAACAAAAACAATTTGACGGGACACCAGCAACAGACGAGGCCACTCCGTGACTGTGATGGACGGAAGCAAAAATAAGACCACTCCAAACATGTCTGAGCACAGATGAAAAGCAACACTGTGCAAATCAGAACAAGGTCTAAACATCTCCTTCACCCAGCGGGTGCGAATGGCTCCTCCATTACAAACAGCTGCTTAAATTCTACACCATTCCTCCTGTCTCCTAGGTAAAAATCAATATACTTTATCATAGGGTTTTCTGACAGCATCAGAGAAGAACCAAATCGCTAAACACGAGTGCAGATCCCATAGCAAGCCCTTTCTAACACGCTCTGCCCGAGACAACCGGGAAGTCTCCACCGTGCGGTCTCCTTGCCTCCAGTGACAATGACCCCACCTTGCTGAATACCGCGTGCTCTGGCGGCCTCTGGTTGGTGGCATCAACAGTAATCACCCCTCCCCGCGAGGAGGCCTTCAGCCTCTTGTGTCCGTTACAGAGACCGTGGGACTTCCTTATAAAATGACCTAAAAAAATAAGCACACTTCTAAGATGAGCTATTTTCTTGGAGAAAACAGTCTAGTTTCCTATGAGGAAAACAAATATTCTTTTCAGTGGAACATGGATCCTGCCATTTGTGAATCAACAATCACAATATCACTGCCTTAAGGAATCTTTAACTCTTTTCTGGCATGTCTTACAGTAGCTACTACACTGGCTGTAACAGCTGTCTTGGAAATCCAAGAGCATTAATACGTACTTCTGTTAATTAATCCGCTTGAAAAACCTTACCTATTTCCCACCCGACAAGGACAGTGAAGACAGGGTTGTCCTCCAGTACTCCCGACCACATCGAAAACTGTACGTACTAGTCATTCTTACAAGATTATTGTCAAACATTGGAGATTGACCAAAACCTCACTATAAACTACCAAAATCTCACCTAGCTGTGGAGGTACCTTCAGTATAATATTGTTTCCATAATTGCCGGTCACCCTGAGAGCTGCGTTAGTATTATTTGAGAAGAACAAATCGACTTCTTAGCTTAAAAATTTTCTTCCCACTAGGTTGCCACTAGAGAAAGAAAGAATTTAACAGTTACCAAGTTTACTCTAAATGTGAAGCACTCTCATAAAAATGTATCTCATTTAATCCTCACCGCACGCTGCAAGATGGGTACTATTGTGCAGATTTTGACACTTTTATGGAAACTAAAGGCAATGTTTTTCACTGTGGGGCTGGGACCCCGTCTTTTATCTGTAATCCTCTCAGGACAGCTCAGTGGTAGACCCCATGTAGGCTCAAGAGAAGGTCAGTTGAATAAACAAGGCTTAGAAAGGTTAAGAAAATTGCATGAGGCCATACATTTTCTAAGAAGTAAAGATTCCAACCCCAGTCTGATACCAAATTCCTAACATTTAAGACCCTAAGTATGCCAGGTGCTAAGGTTGTGCTGCCTGACAATTAAGCCTACACCATGGCCTAGCCATACACATGGTAAGGAAGTTAAATATTTGTATGTACTCTGCACTTTAATCAGTGCCTGGGACACAGTAGGCATGCAGTGATATCATTTCCCTTTTCCTGGTTGAACACAACTACATGAGGTTATTCTGGAGCAAACCGCTCTTAGATCACAGGTGTCTGTTAGATCACAGCAAACCTACCAGTCACAGGTGTCACTGGTAGGTCCCATTATGTGACTGATCAGTGTCTGTACATCTTATCTTGGCCTGAACCTACAGCAGCACTTGCTGACATTGTATCCCCTGCTTCTCATGTGCACCCACGACTACGGTAGGTATCATGAAAGGGGGACCAGACAAAAAGCAACATTTATTTGTTTGGCATTCAGGATATGCCAGCCCCTGAGCCTGGCCATCCAGCTAGAAAGTGGAGGACTTGAAATCCAGCCCAGCTCTACCTGACTCTCATTCACTATGTCATAAACAGTTTAAAAGTAAAACAAAGTTGAAGTGGCAGGAAGTAAAAAACTCACCATGCAATAGAAGATAAACCATGTTTCTGTTTACATCAGTGAAATCTAAATTCAGATCCAGGAGGGAAAAAGGGAACGAGAAGGAAAAGGGGGACAGAGTGGAGGAGAAGAGAAACTCTCCGAACGTTTCACTTACCGACTCCATCACAGCACAGAGGTGTGTGAACCCACTGAGCTCTTTCCGCCTGTGCTCGCACTCAACTCGGACAGTTCAGACGTCTTCTCACGCGTGAACATTGCTGGCACCTTCCCTTTCCCTAGCACAAGGGGCTGCTCGGGGCTCACCCTCTAGTCACAGAAGGATGCTACCCAAAACAGAGCGTATAAAATTGATCCCAGTTCTAATGAGCCCTAAGGAGTTTATTGAAAATCTTTTAGGCTTTCAACTTTGCTTATAAAGGACATCATTTTACTCACAGATGAAAGATATCTTACCAATAGCAACCAGGATGTGTTATTAGTAGAGTCAATAGGGAGTGTCAGTCTGGACTGAGCCCCTTAAATCGTTGGCTGTGGCACTACCAGATGCTTTCAGCACCTCCAGGTGTCTTTGCTCTGGTCCCCAGTGAGTCCGCCCCAGTCTTGGGAGCTAGGCTGGCACTCGATGTACAAATGTGATTGTAATCCTCCAAGTAAGAATTAAAGGTCTTTCCTCCTCCTTCCTTTTCCCCTCTGCCTATAATTTTAGTATATATTACCTTTCTATTACTGCTCAGAAAAAGTACCACAAACTAAGTGGCTTAAAACCGCACAAATGTATTATCCTGCAGTCTGGAAGTCAGAAGTTCAATATGATTTTTCTGAGGTAAAAATCAAGGTGTAGGAAAGCCCAAGTTTCTACTGGAAGGCTTGGAGGAAATTGTTTCCTTGCCATTCCTTCCTCTAGAGGCACTTGCATTCCTTGGCTTGTAGCTCCTTCCTCCACCTTTAAAGCCAGGAGAATTCAGCCATGCCACACTTTACAACAGGGGAGCCTTCTGAGGAATGCAGTCTTCGGCATTGTTGTAAGAACATCAAAGAGTGCACTTACACTAAGTCAGATGGTACAGTCTACTCCACAACCAGGCTACCTAGTACTGCCTGCGGCCTGTACACCATGTTACCATACAAAACAGCAAAGATTAAGTCAAGAATAAGAGAATAAGATGCAATCAACAGACATGGTAAACATGAGCTATATGAGGCTGCTCCCAAAATAACTCGGCATACTGTTTACAGCATACAATACAAAGTATGGTATACTGAGGACCTAAATCAGTAACAGAGTCATTCATCATCTAGTATTATGTACTGCACATAATTGTGTGTGCTACATTTTTATATGACTGACTGGCAGTGCCAAAAATTTGTATACAAAAGCGTCACCCCAAACACTTAGTAAAACGCATGGTACTGTGACATCACGTAGCTATGACATCACCAGGTGATTGGAACTTTTCTGCTCCATTATAATCTTAAGGGACCACAGTTATTTATGCAGCCTGTCATTGACTGAAACATCATTGTGTGGCCCGTGAATGTCCCTTTCTCCTTTCTGATCTCTGTTTCCATCTTATGTCTTACCCACACTCCTCTGGGCCATCATCTCTGCTACTTCTTATGCCCAGGGGCACCTCACTGAATAGTTATTTTAGGCACTTGTGGCAGGATATGCAAAAGTGAGTGTCTATCAGTGTATTTCAGACAGTGCATTGTCATCACTCCATCGTGTAACCGCGTACTCTGTGGATGCGCATCCAGCGGTTTCAGTGGCCTGGAGTCCCTTTCACGGGGCATGGGGTTAGTGGGAAGTGAGCTCTATCCTTCTTCCAGAGAGAGGGGATCTGAGATCCTGAGTACACAGGTTACTCTCTCCAAAGAAAGCCTCTAGTTTTCAAATAAACCTCCAACTGCTTTTACTGTTGCGCTAGTTCACCTGAAACAAGAGTAAATGAAAGAGCTGTGTTTTCCAACTCCTTTGCCAGTTTAACATAAGAAAATCAAGGTTGACACATAGATGATCTCGTTCGTCAGTGAAATCCTGGAGAGAAGGAGTTTGATTTTAACATCCTGTCACATACAGTCAGTTCTGCTGGAATGCTACATATGTATTCCTAAAAATCACCACATTATGCAAAATCATGCAATAAAAACCACAGGGCTTGTGGGTTTATGAACTTAACACTCAAAAACTTTCTCAGTGACACACTAAAAAATGGGACCAAATAAATATAGGAGCACAGTTTTATACTTGTTAAATGGCTGAGAACGACATAAATGCTACAATAAATATGATACTTCACAGTGAAAAAGGCCTTAATTTGCTTCTGGGTACAGGCATCAGAAGGATGGAAACTCATGAGCTGCTGTGAACTAGTGACCACAGGGTAACCAGGAGACACAGGAAAGGAAGGAAATCACGTGAAAATTGTAATGATAAGTTGCATTACTCAAGATGTGCAAATGCGAACAGGTGTGGCTCTTAACACACGCAGTGAACTGAGACAGTGGGTCGGTGTTTGCAATGGGGAGGGGAGGGGCTGTGCATTCTTGGGTTGCTAGGCTCAGCTGAATGCCATTTTCTGTCCACCTAGTGTTTCTCATGGATGAAATCATACACAAGCAAACATGAGATTCCTGTTGCACTCAAATGATTCCCTGATAACACCAGTTGTCTAGGAACAAATTCGCATTTTCAAAACAAGTGTCATAGCAAAACTAACTGCATTTTTATATGAGCATTCTGATCTGACCCTTCTGAAGGAAGAATACCAAAGGACGGTGTTTTATCAAGCCAGTAATTCCAAGTCGTGTTCTGTTGTCAGTTATCTTTGAGTATTAGTAAACATACGGTGAGAACTAGAAGTCATTCCCCTACATTAAAGGCTAAATGGAGAAGAGAGTGTGAACATGTCACAGAGAGATGCAGGGTAAACTGCAGGAAAGGAAGCAGTTGATTGCAGCATAAAGGGAAGTTCCACCAAATTTTTGGTGCAAAACCTTCCAGCTATATACTATATGACTCCAAATACATGACTTTCTGGGAAAGGCAAAAACTATGGGAACAGTAAAAAGGTAAGTGGTTGCCAGGATTTAAGAAGGGAGGGGGACATGAATGAGCAGAGCACAGAGAAGTTTTAGAACTGGGAAACTATGGATTTTATACATTTGCAAAACCCATAGACTCTGCAACACAAAGAGTGAACCCTGTTGTAAACAATGACCATAACGTGTCAATGTGTGTTCACCAGTTATAAGAAATGTGTCTTTCCAGTGGGGCACGCTGGTAGCCAGGGAGGCTGTGCATGTGTGGGCATGGGGTTACATATGGGGTAAATGTGAAACTACTGTACTTTCCACTAACTTTGTTGTGAACATAAAATGGCTCTAAAATAAAAAGTTTTTTTCCCCTGATTTCTTTCTTTGATAAGAACTTTAGTGAAGACATAAATATATGTGGAGGGCAAGCTCAACTTAGCTAATGATATTCTCTTTTATGATTACATTTTGTTGTCATTTTAAGATCTTATATGTTGTGCCCCCTGAAATTAAACACCTTTTTTCATCTGAGTTAGTCAACCAAATACAGAACGGAGAAAGAGAAGAAGGGTACTCAAACATGGGGAGAAAGAAAATTTGAGTCTGTTGTAACATCTTATTCTTTCCCTCCTGCAATTTTTTCTCTTTAAATTATTTATGAATGAATGTAATGAAATAAAATAGTACAGTGGTCCCAGTATTTCCATGACTTGTTTTGATTCAAAGGCTCTTTCAATAGATGCTTATGTGAGACTCTTGTATCCTCCTCCTACTACTTTAAACTACTTCTGCTACTTCTTTAAACTGAGGATTTCTTCTAAATCTCAATACGTGACCCTATGTTCTTCTTGATCTCCAGGATTTATCAGAATACAATGATGCTATCTTACAAGTTCAGTTATTATGTACATGATAATTGCTTTAAAAAGCCTTCCTTCAGCCCCAGCTAGTCAGAAGAACTCATTTTCTGTCCCTAACAGCCAAGGGGTTTACTGTTCTTTCCACATTCACGGACCACAGTGTCACTCAGACTCAAGGACTCAATGAAACAAACTGGCTCCTTCACCTGACTAATTTCTACTGAAGAATAATGAAGCCCAGTAGCTAAAAAATAGTCCCAGGAGCAAGTAGAGCTGGATACGTGTCCACTTCTTCTCTTCGACAGCTGTAGCATTCAGGCAACGTCTTTAAACTTTTCATAGTCATATAAATATTTGCACAGTACATGGGCAATAATAAATGCTTAATAAATGTGAGAAATTATTTGCCACCTGGGGTACCTTATCCAAAAGAATATAACCTTATTACAGAGAAAATACATATGCATAGAAAATCCTGCGGGTCAGAGGTGTTCTCTTTGTCTTGACCTCATAGATACATCAAAGCAGGTTGAAAGCAGGTTGAAAGCAGGAGCTCAGCATCTTGGGGAACTTGCTGATCTAAGCATGAAGCCGAGATGGTCATCCACTGGGGTAATGAGCTAGATTACAGTCTCCAGGGGCCAAGTTCCAGAGAAAGGGCAATGATCTGACCCCAAGGGCAGAACCAAGATATTGTCCATAAAGTGCAAGGCAAAGGCAGTAGAGGTGAGGAGAGGTACGTGATAGGACATCTGATTCTAGCAGCAGAGTACTCAGGTGCTATGAAGTAGATCCTGTGTCTTCCACGCCTTCTTCTTAGCCTCTTCCCTGTATCTAGTGCTAATCAGGAAATAATTAAATGATTTGTCCAACTCCTGCAGAGTTAACAAACACAGCTCTGTACCTTCCGTATGTGAAGGATATATTTTATTCTGTAATTAAAATAATAGTCCAAAATTGCATACTTGGGCCAGACCACCAAGGTTCAAGTGTTTTCTCCATTACTTACTGGCTCAGTGAACCTGGTCAAGTTATTCAGCCTCTCAGTGCTTTATTTCCTCACCAGGAAATAGGAGGTGATCACGGTGACTACCTCTCTGGGTTTTTATGAGGATAAAATGAGTAAGCGTGTTTAAGCATTTAGAGTGAGTGCTATAAGGATTTGCTTTCATAACCATTACTATTACCGTTGTATTTCGACACACTTCTTTCCTCAAAGCAATTATCCTGCTAAGGACAGAAGGAAACAATGCACAAGTCAGTGATGGGTCAAGAGCAGCCCTCTGCTGGATGGGATTCTTTGCTAGATGAGGAAGCTTGCTCTTTTTGGCTATCTGTGTATACATGTATACCGAAGATGAGTCTTGAAGGGCAGCCAACTTTTGACCATAAAAGGTGGCACTCAAAGCTGAATTTCACTGCATCAATTCTCGTTCTAAATTAGCTTACAAAGCATATGTTATAAAGCACTTTAAACACCAATTAAAAGCATTGGCTCCCTGACTCAGAACAACACTTCTCTCTACTAATAAACAGACAGAAATGTCATGGCAAAGAAGTGGATGGCACCGCCCAAGGTTAAACATTGCTCCAATACTGGAGAAGCGCACAGCTTTCATTGGCTTGGGCAAATTTTACTTTTACCGTCCTTCCCTTTCCATGCACAATACAAGTGCTGTTCTATGGACAAAACCAAATGGTACCAGAGGATGTTGCCATCAGACCTTAAAGGCAACCCCAAATGGTGGTGTTAGCTTGGGATAGGCAGAGAGAGGCAATCCATGGGTCGGGATCTGTATTTACTCTTTAACAGAAAGTGAATTTAAATGCATAATTAGGCATTTTCAAACGTGTTTACATGGCCTTGTTAAGCGACATAAGACAGATAATGCAGATCCTTTGAACTTATTTTCTAAGAACTGGAGGGGATTTTCATCCCCTGCGTCCTCCATCCTTGGTGGATGGCTGTAACGTAGACCCTACGAAACAAAGCTAAGAGGATACGTGGAGAAAAGGCAGGCACTCCAACAAGATTTTTTTATCAGCTCAGGAGCTGGAGGAATGTATGGCCTTCCAAGTATGCTCAAGTCTCAGGGAGCTAATAAAAAACGAACAGAATAAGCTGGAGAAGAGGAGATATAGTAAATGGAAGAATCAGATAACTTGCCAAAAGACTCTGATTTTTACCTCATATATATAGGTTTTAGGAAAGAAGCTAATCACCCCTTAACAGACACACACGCTTGTTAGGGGTGGTCAGTGAGTCACAGGGTCTGAGAAAAAGACTCAAGGGAGGAACAAAGGGAAAGGAGCCCAAGTAGAGCAATTACAGGACATCCTGGTCTAAAAATAAAAACAGAGGCTTCAGAGGAGGAAGAGCATCTGCAACCACTGCTCATAAGCCAAGCTTTGCGATCTGATGTATTGCCCAGTGCTATCCAGACTGTAGGCATTAAGAAAGAGTTAAAGGCAGAAAATTGTACTTGAGCAACAATTAAAAAAAAAGAAAAGAAAAGAAAGAGTTAAAGGGCCAGAAGCAGTAAGGGAAAGATCTGGGCAATAGGTAGATAGATAGATACATAGATACATAGATACATACATACATACACAATTTTGTATTAAGTTGTGAAACATTTAAGAAAAAAGGAAAGCACATTTCAGAATTGCCTTGTACAGATTCGCTTTAAAAAAAAAATCCTGGAGATTTTCAAGAGCAGCAAAGAAGTAGTAAAAACATCAGAACTATAGGAAAAATTGAGAAAAGTTTGGCTTATGTTGATAAATGAAGTGAGGAAAGTAGGAAATACAGTTTAAGGGAAAAAATAATGATTCCCATCGCAGTGAAAAACAATTTGTAGACCAGGAGCCCAGAAGCTAGGTCTGATTTGGAAAGTATGAGAGGCCACCAAGCAAGAAAAGTCGTGCTCCCTCAGTCTTTGGATCCATTTCTGCTAGAAGCAAATATCCTAAGCTTTAGTTCCTGAGGGCAATGACTTAGGTATTGCTGATGATAGTTCTATTGAGGAAAGCAATTTTATTCTGATGATCTTTGAGGGTCTCAAGGTTTCTATCCACTGTCTCAACATGTCCAAAACTGATGTGATGTTTTCTCCTCTCCCCTTCTATGTTAATCTGGGTATGCCCAGAAGCAGACACCAGAGAGGATGAAATGTGTGGGAATTTTACAAGATGAAATGCTGACGATTGTTCAACAACTAGGTTTCTCCACGGCAAAGACTGGACTTGCAATGTTTGCAGACTGGTTGATGTACATGCTCCCACTGTAGCCCATTTCCAGCCATCAGCATGATGTCCCCAAACCCCAGGTAAGAAAAGATGCATTCATTCCACTTGAACCAGTCCTAGTCCAGTGGGCTGCGGCACACAACTCTTTGTAAGGGGAGAGGAGGGCAGGAGCAGGCTAAGGCCACACTCCAGTGAAGGAGAGGGGAGAGAAGGTTGGGTGGAAGTTTGGATGACTGCTTTAGCAAACGTCTCTAACACGTCAAACTTCAAAAGACACAACATTTAATGGTTGCTCTATAAAATGTCTAATAAAATGTCTAATAAAGTGTTAACTGAGTGTAACACTTCTTCAGGGTGTATGCAAGAGGAAGAAAGGAAGAAAAAGATTCAGTGAGCCAAATAAAAGGCAATATTTGAAATGCTCAAGAATTTTTAGAAAACTTCCTAAGAAATAAGGAGCAAGGGTTTCAATTAGGAACTCAGAAGGACCCGCAAAGTGCTCTGAGGCGACCGCAGAACCGGTGGAAGAGTTTTCAAGGAAGGAAGCCCGCACGTGAGGGCAGGAACTAGAGTACGGGAGGTGGTATTCTGAACTCCGTGTAAGGCCAGGGTCAGCACTGTGGGAAACGGAGCCACAGAAGGCAGTACACAAAAATGCAGAGTCCCACTAATGTAGTTTCTAAAGCTTTGTAAGGAACTGTTAAGAATTAATTATCTGTTGAGTAGGTGCACCTTAAATTAGGTGATGTTCTAAGTGCAAGTGTTATGTCATTTGCTGCAAGAACCCAGGAGGCAGATAGGATTTCAACGATGTTTAACCTACGAAGGAAGTGAGACACATGGAGATTGGGCACCTTGCCCAGCGCTGTGCGGTTAGTTAGTGGTGGAGCCAGGATTCGAACCCAGAGGTCTGGCTTGACTGCCCGGGCACCTCATCTTGCATCCGGCTAACCCAGGGGCAGATAACCATGAAACTAGTTAAACGTAAGTTTCAGGCCCTTGATTTCTTTGAGACCCTCTAAGATCCTGACCTAATGTTAAAATTTGTTATTTTTTGGCCCTGGCTAGGTAGCTCAATTGGTTAGAGTGCTATCCTGATATGCCAACATTGCAGGATGGATCCCATACAAGGATCAACCAACGAATACATAAACAAGTGGAACAACAAACTGATCTCTCTTTTTCTCTCTCCCCCCTTTCTCTAAAATCAATTTTTTTAAAAAAATTAGTAACTTAAAAATTATTTTTTAAAAGATGATTCTCATTTGTATAAGCTTTAGGCCTCACAACATTTGGTTTTTCCTGCTAGTTGTCGATAAGAAAGCTATTATAGGACATCCAGGTAAGCAAGTAATTTATCAGATACATAGATCGCCAGTATACAGATGGTAGATCATCTTTGGTGGCAGTGGGGGGTCAGGGCTTTCCGGCCTTTCTTGAGTCATGGCACACATCTAATATGATTTAGAAGGCACAAAAAGGAGAAAGAGGTTCACAGCTGGTGGTGACCACCCCAATCCCCACCCAGAGGCTGATGGGACATCTCAGGGCCCCCAGTGTACTTGAGCGCCACCGACGGAGACATGGAGGTTAAACAAAGCTGCATCTCCATTCCTGTGCAGATAGCACCTCAAGTGCTAGCAGAGCTGATGACATTGCAGTTCACGCCAAGTCCTGGAGCCCAGGCGGTGGTGGGAGATAGCCAAGAGTGGAAAGGAGACTGCCCCTCTAGGAGAGTCTGGACTGTTATTTGTTTCCTACTTTATTTTTTATTAGGTAATGAGCTGCTCACGAGTGTGAAGGTCAAAAGGACTTCCATGAAAGATAAAAGAAATGATCCACAGAGGTTTTTCTCGTTCTCCAACTAAACTTTGTGTTAACACTTTTCCCCTAAGATAGTAACACTTACTTTGGAACAATTTCAGAGATTTTGTTGCCTGTGCCTTCACAAGCTTTCTATGGCTTTGCTGAGCCCTAGTGAATTGCAAATCCCAGCTCCTGGGGGAGGGGAGGGGGGGGGAGGGGGAGGGAGGGGGAGGGAGGGGGGAGGGAGGGAGGGGGGGGGGAGGGGAGGGGGGGGGGGGGGAGGGAGGGGGGGGGGAGGGGAGGGGCAAAGAAAGTCACCGTGCCCACAGATTCCCTGTTTCTCTGTGATCTCACCTAATCCTCACAAGTAGGTATTACTCACATTTTTGGAGAACAGGAAACTAAGGCCCTGAGAGTTGAAACAACATGTGAAAGTTGAAAAAATTATTTGATGAAGTTAAGTGTTCAAACCAAGGACTGTTTGATTTCAAAGCCCAAGCAATACTCTCCATTCCTCCCTGGGCAGACTCCCGCGGAGTAAATGCAGCGCTTCTGGCAAGACTGCAGGGCAGAGGGAAGCGTGCTCTTTCCCTGGTCCCAGAGCTGTGCTGCATCTGCGGCGTGGAGAGGCCCGGAGTTAAACCTCTGGCCCCCCGCGGTGCCCCTAACGCTGCTGTCGGATGCACAGCCTGCGAACACGGGCCAGCAGGATCCCAGGCAGCCGCTCTGCCTGCGGGAGACAGATTCGAGGAGCTGTTGTTACAAGTGCCCCCGAAGTTTATCTTCGTGTGCGTTCATCACAGCGTGATTTGCAACAGCTACAAACGGGGAACAATCTCCGTGTCTCACCATAGGGAAATCATTAAATACATTAGGGGCACTCATAAAATAAAATGTTGCTCCCATTAAAATTATATTTTCCAAGACAATTACGTTTCCTACATGATCCTATATTCTCCCTAGATGCTGGAAAACGGAAAGAACATTACAAGCTTGACTTGACTTGGGGTGGTAAACACACAATACAGACAATGTATTAGAATTGTACCCTTGAAACTTATGTAATTTTATTAAGCAATGTCATGCTAGTAAATTTAATAAAAAAGAACATTACAAGCCTAATTGAGAAATTTTTAATATTAACTATTTATTAAATATTATTAATAGCACTTATTGAATGTGCATTTTTGATATAAATATAATTTAACAAAAGGTACTAATTCTTAAAAAGTACATATTTATATATTTAGGGATTTAAAAAGTCATGTTTTCAAGAAATACCCAATGATAAGAATGTTCACAATGTAATTAATTTTTAAAGTACATACACAGGAAATAAAAAAATATATACAATAAGAAAAACACATTGGAAAGTTACACACCAAAACATAACACTGATTAGCTCTGTGTAGTGAGATTACATTCCATCTTTATTTTGTTTTTTGTACATTTCAGCAGTCTTCTATTTTCCTACTGTGGCCTATAATTATTTTATTCCCACCCACCAAGGAAGAAATCCAAGACTACAGAAAGGAGGATTGGACACATTCTTCAGCTGAATTAGTGTAAGAGAGCCTTGAAAAAATAATCTTTCTAAAAAATGTTTTATGTATTTATTTTCAGAAAGAGAAGAAGGGAGGGAGAAAGAGGGATAGAAACATTGATATGCAGAAGGTACATTGATCAGTTGCCTCTTGCACGCCCCTTACTGGGGTCCTGGCCTGCAACCCAGGCATGTGCTGTGATTGGGAATCAAACCAGTGACCTTTCAGTTCACAGGCAGGCATTCAATCCACTGAGCCGCACCAGCCAGGGCTTGAAAAAATATTAAGTAAGATAACACACCAATACTATTGAAGGATAATAGGTACAAAGTTATACCATGGGGAGATGGGATAATTAGAGCAGGTCAGATAAAGACCTCACTTGAAGAGCTAAGGGAGTTTTATTAGTAAACTAGTTTTCACAGAAACATATGTATAATGCTTTATATTTAAGGCACTCTAAGATGGACAAAGACAATTAAAAAAGTAATCAAGCTGGAATCATGTGTGAGAGATCACTCTTGATGTCCTCTAGATAAGATCTAGCTATGTTTGCTCTCCTCTAGAAAACTGAGGAGAGGCAGAGAAGGAAATGGTTGTGACTCCAGATTCTGTTTTGGTAATGTCCACTACAGGAAGCTACTTGTGACTTGTTATTTCCTGGGGAAACTGTCCACTCAGGAAAGAGTGGAAGACAGAGGTGTGGCAAGGGGAGGAGTTAATAGGATAATGGCGGAAGGTTCCACATGGAACACATCATTCAAATTCGAGAAAATGCTTTTGTCAAATGTCTAAAAGCTGGGGCAGAGAGACCCAGGCCCTTGAACAGAGCAAGGGGATAAACTTTCCAAATCAGTGAGTGAAATTCTCAGTTTTTCATTCCATTCAATCTCACTCACCATCACATTGCTTGGCTTCAGGTTTATATCTAGAAAGCTTGAATGAAATTTTTCTTGCAACATTTTCATGGTTGCTTATGCAAGCTCAGAAGAGCACAGATAGTGTAGATTCAACATCCCCCCCGCCATACCCGGTCAGTGGTGGGCCCATTGTGGATAATGGACCCACTCGGGATGACTTGCCCAGGGGAAAAAATAGGCTGGTTTCCTTGCCGATATCAACCTCACTGAGAATTGAGACAATTCCACTTTGTACCACTGAGACAAAGAAAATGTAAAAACTTTCATTTAGATTGTATTACAATGAAGTGTAATGCACACTAAATTTAAAAGTTTTATATTCATTTACCAAATTAAAAAAAAATGATTTGGGATTGAGGAAGATATATCCTAAATATGCTTGGTGTTTGCTGTTTATGATATATTTCTTAGCTTTTTGAGGTAATATATGTCAAGAATTTAAATTTAATAACATTTAAAAAAGGGAAACAGAGCAACAAATTATCTAAAGAGTACGTGATTGGTCTTCCATGGTGTCGGGGTAAAATGCAAAGAGCAGAAGAGAGCATGGTGTTCAGTGGTACTAATGATCAGACAAATGAGAATTAAAACCACGAGGTATCACCCCACACCTTTCAGAACGGCTATCACCAACAAATCAGCAACAAGTGTTGGTGAGGATGTGGAAAAAGGGGACCCTTGTGCACTGTTGGTAGAAATGCAGATTGATGCAGCCACTCTAGAAAGTGGTATGGATTTACCTCCAAAAATTAATAGAACTGCCTGATGACCCAGCAATTCCACTTCTAGGAATATATCCAAAGAAGCCCAAAACACTAATTTGAAAAAATATATATATGATATATATCATATATATATACCCCTATATATAACATATATATAATATATCATATACACACACACAGACATACACACCCTTATGCTCTTTGAACTATTATTTACAGTAGCCAGTCCAAGGGTCCATCAGTAGACGAGTGGATTAAAAAAACTGTGGGTTTTTTTTATTAATATGCAATGGAATACTACTCTGTCTTTAAAAAGAAGAAAATTTCACCTTTTGTGGCAGCATGCATAGACCTGGATAGTTTTACGCTAAGTGAAATAAGCCAGTCAAAGAAAGACAAATACCATATGGTTTTGCTCCTTTGTGGAATCTACTGAACAATATAAACAAATGAACAGCATAGAGACAGACTCAGAGAGAGAAAACAGACTAACTACAGCCAAGGGTATGGGTGAAAGCTGGATGAAAAAGGTGAAGGAATTCAGCAAGAAAAATAAACAAAAATAAATAATAAGTAAATTTAAAAAATGTGTCATGTACACATGAAACCTGTATGATTTTATTAACCAATGTCACCCCCCAAAATCAATAACTTTTAAAGGCTTCTGCTCATAGCAAACAGCAAAGCACAGACAATAGCCTTATATATAACTTAATGGGGTCACTTGGGACCCCTCCCCTTGATAGTTTTATTGAGCAGAGCCTTATCTCTGTCACCTTTGAACATAGCAGCAAACAGAGGTTTCAGCCTCTTGTGATTATGAAAACATGAGTGACTTTCATACACGGACTTGCTGCATTCTGAAATTCCCTGAGTACATATGTTCCAGGCTCCACAGGATGGAAAGAAAAGTGACTGCAGAGACGGCTGCTCCTTGAGTCCTTCTCCTCCACCCTGGGAAGGAGAACCTGTGCGCCCAGCCCCTGGAGGTCAGCATTGCCTCAGTGTGCAGAGCTGCACACACGGAACAAAGGCACGTTCAAACGGCAGATTTTTGGAGTCAAATAAATAAATACACTTGAAAAAATGACATATATTTATAAAACTGGCCTACTACAGTGGGATTTGGAGTAACGGGGGCTAGTTCTAACTCTACATTTTTAGCGATCAGCACATACATGGATGGTCTAAATGATACATTTTGTTAAAGATACAGGATATAATCAGCTTTCTCCTATTGGGATTAGAAGTTGATTGTCCGATTTGGCTGTTCATTGAGGGCTATTCAAGTAAGTAGAAACTCTTTGGGGGGACTTTACTTTTAGATCACCTGCTATTAATGCTGTCCGTACATTTGTCACCTTAATTACTAGTCATCTGTTGGTCTTGGACCTCATCCTTGGTGAAGGCTCAGGGGCACCTCCTTCGGACACAGCCATTCAATGAGCAGATGGTAAGGGGGCCTGTGTTTGTCCCTTCATTCGGGAGGCAAGGGGAAAATATCGGTTTAAGAGGCTCTTGGAAAGAGTCTGGAGGGAAGCTGTAGATCAGAGACTCGTCTGTCACGTTGTAGAATGCTATGTGACCAGACTCATAGTCTAAGAACACGCCCACCTTACGCACGGGCTCTCTGACATGTTGCCCCTTTAACGGTGATGAGACCCAAAGGCTATAATCGTCTCCAATTTTTAGGCCTATCAGTGAGAAGAGGTCCCCCGGGGGCTTTGGCAGGTTCCCCTTTCTGCTCACGGAGTCCTTGCAGATGCCCACCTCCCACTCCGTCTTGCTCCCCACTTCCACCTCCCAGTAGTGCCTCCCACAGGTGAAGCTCTGAGCTCCCAACACGGTGACAGACTGGTCGAATCTCTCCGGGTTGTCGGGCAGCTCCTGTCGGACCCCTCCGTATCGGACACTTTTCAGGTCCTCAGACAAGACGAGGTAGGCGTTGGCTGTGGCCGGGTCCAGAGTTACGTCCGCTGCAGGAGGAGAAAAGAATGAATCCTCCTTGGCATCCTCGAACCCCTACGCCTCCATATACGTGCAATTTAAATTAAAATCTTGGTATTCAGTCCTATTTTTTTTTTCAGTATAATTTAGGTGGGCATGGTGGGGATTTTTGTTTTTCAAAAAGAATCTCCGGGCCCTTCTTTTCTTAAATGGAGAGTAAATTTCTAAAAGAAAACAAAAGACCGTTGGGTGGAAAGTAATCATTATCCACCCTTTGTCGTTTGTATTTGCTTCACCCGAGGTTGGTTCTGACTCTTCCATTTGCGTGGGGGGAAAATATAGGCAGTTATCATTTTACTGAACTTCTACTGGGGAGTCAAGCATCTTCTGTACATTATCCCATTTAATCATGGCAAGTATTATTGTTTTTCTATTTTTATGAAAGAGAAAGCTGAGTTTGTAAAGGTGAGGAAGCTACACCAAGATTTCAGAGTTACCAAGTGCTGGAATAGCGATTCCTAATCAGCATTTTTAATTAAGTCATGCTTACCGGCAGCTTCATAGGAGTTAGTGCAACCTGCCGTGACTCTTGGATAAAGGAGTGAGAGACCCCTCTGTCACTCTCTAGAAAGGATGTCACAGAACAGGCCTCCAACTTTCACTGACTCTCCAGACAAGATTAGGTTGCTTTATCACACAATGTATACTTTTTTTTATTAATAGGTCAAATTCCAATCATCACTAAATATCTGTGATTACTGTCCATCTCCTCAGTTTCACCGAAAGGTCTGCAAGAGCAAAGGCAAGTCTTGTCCGGCTAAGTGTCCTCAGAGCCTGACAGCGTAGCACCAGGCACAGAGCAGAAACTTATCAAATACCAAGTTGATTAGGCCTCCCTCTGAAAGTCAGATTGTCGAGATAAAAGTTGAGAACTAATACTGACCTCTCCTGTTCTTAGCCAGCCTTAATATCTGGAGTATTCTAGAAAGACAGTTCTTTGAATGTTCCCTCACTGGGATTTAAGTTCGTTAGCATTTATCTCAGCAAAGACAGAGGTGGGAATGCAAAGACCCCTGAGGAGGTGTGCACCTGCAAACATGCACGGGGGTGAGACTGACAACACAGAGCAATGAAAACAAAGGGACGACCAGGACTCCTTAGGGAGCAAAGCCAACCAGACCCCAGTCCCATCTCAGGGCTTCTGTCCGCCCCAGCACAGAGATGCCTGTGGTCCCCGCCCCCCTGGTGCCCCCTGCTGGCTCAGGGTGCCTTCCTTCACTGACAGACGGGCACCCAGATGCTGGCTATTCTGCTAGAAGCTGCCAAAGGCCTTAGTTTTGCATCCCTTGAAGTACACTGATGTGAATTCTGGAAAGCACCGGAGGCTGGATAAACCAGGCTGACTTACTGCTGAATTTCCTTAGCATCTCCCGCATTCCGGTGATGTGGCACAGACTCAGCTCCGTGGTGGCGGTCTCTGGACACTGAAGCAAGAGCGGCTCACTCCTGCGAGAGAGAGGGCCGTCACTCTGTTTCCTCTGCATAGACCACATGACCCGCTCCGGGTTGAAGGGCCAGCTCATTTTGTCCCAGCCACAAGGACCCTCTCATCCCCACTCCATCCCCAGCCTACTTCATCAGCACCGCATCCCTGTATTGGACACTACTGCACACATGATGGAAACCTACCTTTCCAGTGCTTCTTTCACCTCCTAAGGGTATAAAACAAAGAAGGTTAGTATTTGTGCATGTTGACCTAGTGAAGGCTGAATCCATGTTGGATATAGTCCTTTGCAAATGTCTCAGAACTGCTTCCCATGGCTCTAGGACCCCTTGCGCGGGAGAGCATACGGTAGGAAAAAAAATCCCCTGCTTCCTCTAGGGGTGAGTTCTTGTGAACATGAGATGCTTCTCAAAAGACTGGAGATGACTTTGTTCTTTTCGTTTTCTCATATCCACACTTTATCAAGAGAACCTGTGGCTGACAAAGGGGCCAGACGATTGGCTTCATTATGCAGTGTTTTGGGGAGTCGGAGACCATTATAGGAAAGTGGTCAGTGCTCGCTGAAACTAAACCTGTGTACAGCTGGAGCAGGTTGTGGGGAAAGCATGACATGACCTCGCAGCATTTGGAGGAGCCAGTCCAGGACAGAGATCCGAAGCTGGGGTTGGCTCACACAGCCGATGTTTGAGAGGGTCTGGGAATGCAGTAGCAGCCCAGGACCACAGCAGAGCAGAGATGGAGAGGAATGTGGGCTCAGTGCACAGATACCTGGGTTCTCCCAGCCACTAGCTATTTGAAAGGCAAACTACCTAACCGACCTAGGTCTGAGTTTTTAAACGAGAGCTGCTATAAACCCATTTTGTACATGACAGTCACCTATAGTACATACCATAATAGTTTTTAACTTCGTCGGGCCTTTGTGAAGATATTTAATGTGTCTGGCCTATAGCCTACGCTCACTAAACGTGCAGTACTCGACAAAGCTGAGGTTGCAGGGGGGCAGGCATAGAGGAGACAGGAGTCACTGTCAAGCTGGGTTCGCATGGGTACCATCTGTTTTTCCTCTCCGCCTCTTCAACACTTTACAGAACGTTAACTCTTTAGGAAAACTATTTTTGGACCAAAACTTGGTTTTTTAAGTAAATAAAGAAAAATCATTTTGTATCACTTGAAATATTATGTGTTACTACACATGTTCCATTCATCGTCCCGATATTCTTACCTCAAAGGATGCTCCGATCGAGCTCTGACACATGGACTGTATCTGACCCATCATCTTGCCGAGGCCCCTCATTTGCTGGGTGAGCTTGATCTCGTTGTCCCTGAGCTTCTTCAGGTTCTGTCTTTCCTCCTTGTCCAGTAACTGGAAGTGCAGCTGCTCCTCCTCCTTCAAGAACTGGTGCATTTTGGCGTATTCTGACACAACAACCTGTTTACAATTTTTTGTCTCTTCCTGCCGTGACACCCACACAACAATACAACGAGGTTAGTAACAGAATGCCATTTCTCACCCTTACAAAGTCCTAAAGTTCCCCTGGGACGGCTCTTGAAACTTGACACATAACATATCTATTCTGTTGACCAGCTGGGTCTATAATTTCATCATTTGATATTTTATGTGTATGTGTGATATAGGCATAGTAGTAAGGAAAACCAACATTTCTATTCCCTGAAGGCTGTCATTCTAGTGGGGAGAAAAACAAAAATAAACAAAAAATATATGCCAGGGGGTGATCAGTACCATTATAAAATACACAGCAATAAAAAATAAGGACAAAATTATGAAAAAGTATGTTCATTTATTCAGCAAATATCTATTCAGTAAAGGTAGGCATTAGATCACATATTAGCAATAGACATGTACATCATGAATACTCCCATTGAAGAACTCAGAGTTTCCTGGGAGAATCAGATATACATGTATTTTTTTAAATATCTAAACATTTAGGTCTTGGCTTTGCTGGACAGCTCACATGCAAAGCTGTGACTGCCCATGAGCATTTGTTCAGGTGTACTAATCCAAACTACTATTTGGCCTTTATTTCCCTTTCTCTTTATTTATTTATTTATTTATTATTTATTTATTTTTTGTATTTGCACTCTTTTGTGACGGAGAGGGGGACCAAAGCATTTGAAATATTTTTTAATCATTTCCATGTCATGTTACATACATATAAATTGTATTTGAAACAGTTATAATAAGAGCTTAAATGGAGGTGGCCTCTGGGTTATACAGGTGCCCAAGGAGGACATGAAAAGCTGACCTGGGGACGGGGAATCGGGCCGAGCCTTGAGGTCCCCAGGCACACAAGCAGAGACAGGGAGGCCAAAGCAAGATGACCGCACACTGTTTCGTCTTTTTTCCCTGGCATTTCAGTAAGTATCCCTTTAGAACTCCCTCCTCCCAGAATCACGTACAAAATGCAAAAGCACAGTTACTGACCTTACACAATTTCACTCTCTCCTTCTCGTGGGTTAATACAACCTGAGTTTCCTTTTTCTTTTTACTCAAAAGATTTAGGACTTCCTGGAGTTTCCCCTGCAAAGAAACGAACACTCGTGGCAAAGGAGCAGCAAATGACAAGAGGATGCCTGGGCCACTAAGAGAACGAGTAAAGCAGGATGCAGGCCAGGCGTGCGGTCTGTGCCTGGAGATCAGCACCCAAGGTGGTCACCAACAGACAATGTTATGGGAGTTAAGTGATGGACATTGACAGTGTTCTGAGAGTTATATCGAGAAGCCAGTCTTACTCTGTGATGCTCCTCAGCCTCACTCGAGACATACACTCCATTTATGCCGTGACACTGGGTCGAGAAGGCGTTTAGACCCTGCACATCACCAGGGAACACCGCGGCAGCTGCCAGCATTCTCCCACAGGGCCCTTGCTGGTCCTCACTCTGTAGCACCTGGGATCTGAGTTGCTTGCCGATGCCAGCCAGCCTCCCCAGACGCTCATTGGGCTGGAAGTGGGGGACCTCCAAGGTCCTCCAGCACTCGGGACAAGACAACGGAGTGTTGTGTTCCTCCCAGCTCCTCAGGAGACACAACAGACAAAAGCTGTGCCCACACTCGGTGGTCACCGGGTTGGTGAAGTAGTCCAAGCAGATGAAACAGGTCAGCTCTTCCCTGAGATTCTCCATCAAATCTGCCGTAGACATTTTCTCTAAGAAGGACATCAGAGCAAGGTCATGCCTATTCTGGAATTAGCAAATTCCTCTCAAGATTCGATTGTTTTGACTAAGATCAGTTGCTATGCTGTTAGTACAAGAAACTCTTACTCTCCTCTGTGCCTGATCTCACCAATTGACATATACTCTCCCAACACAAAGCCAATTATGACTCAATGTGGAACTCCTGTGCACTGGCTCATCCTCAACCCCAGACTTTCAAGGGATCTATCTCTCACTGTGTAAGCCACACGCTGGAACTGGGAGTACTTACTCCTAACAGAGTTCTCATTTTGAGAGTTGGTTATTACATATTAACAGCCCCACAAAACCATTTAAACAGATTGATCTTAGATGGGAAGTTTGGGTAATTTCATATAAGCCACTATAGAAATTTAAATCATGGATCTCTAATAATATCTGAATTGAACATATGGTCCAAATCTTTTGGAAAAACCCACTAATGGAATCCAGTTTAGAAACTGAGGGAAGAAAACTGTGATATCTACTCCTCCCATCAGTAGGGTCTTTTCAGTGCTTGACAAGTCTAAAAGCTCTTTGCTCCTTTATCAGGTGCTGTGTCTTTTCATTTTGTTTACCCCAGTAAAATTAGAATAATCCCACTGAAGTACTCCCCGACTTTAGATGTACCATGGATTGCCAGTCATGTTTATTGCTCTTCCCTCAAGACCATGGTACTCACCTCTCCACCATCATAGAAAGCATTTAAAACATCATCCTTGTTGGAAGTGGCCTCAAGAGGCAATTACACTATGGAGTGGAGAGAAAAAATTATATTTTAGTATAAATAGAGTTTTGCTCACTTATTTTCACTCTTTGAAAATGTCTAGACTAGGCCCTTTTAAATCCCTGTTAGTTCTTACTAGAGAGAAATTAAACGTGCAGACATTATTTCTAGACCTATGACAAAATAATATCTGACCACTGTTCAGATATTAGTTTCTCAGTGTACAATGACCGCTGAGATCAGTGCCAGTTTCTGTAAGTTCACAATGCCATGAGCTCATGATTCAGTCCTTCTCTTGGCCTGCCCTCTGCAACTCTATGCCAGAAAGTGGGAACTTAGAAGCTCTTCCTCAGAATCTAACCACTTCCACCCACTGGGTTCATCATACCTTATTTCTATTGTTATGTGGCCACTGGTCACTCTCCAGCTTAGAAACCTCCGGTGTGTCTCCATCACCCACATTATTCCATTAATTGTTGATTTTCATGGTTCAACCGAGCCTCCTTTCCACTCATCTCCAAGAGGATGCTGGGTGTTTTCTTACCTTGAACTTTTGTAAAAAGACGTTCCCTGGCCTCAAAAGATTCCTCCTTCCTTTTTTCTAGGTAAAATCCATTTTTCTGAAGGCATTGATTTCAAATGTTTTAATCACATGTTCTTTGTATAGCATTTGTGAATTACTAGGATGAGAATTTATATTAAGAAAAAGAAACAATCGGTCTAAGAGTTATACTAGTTTAAATAGGAAGAAAGGCAGCATCATTTTGGGCCCATGAAACTGCTATTGCTTAGATAGCTTTTAAGCTAGTAACTTGGGCAGCTTTAAAATATTAGAAGTTAGTTTTTAAGAAACAAAAAATTATGTACAACAACACTAACTGCCTTCACTGGAAAATATGAACGACCATCTATGTTCGGTGTGTTGTTCCAACATGAACCCAGGAGTCTTTGACATTGACCAGGTTCATTAGAATAAGCCTTGCAGTACGATTATGGTACAACACAGAGCCTGCATTCCAATTTGGAATGAGGAGACTAGCATGTTCTAAGTTGAAGTCATATTGATCTGTTCCATCCCACCTCCCCGTTCCAAATAAACTCCTTTCAGAGACTCCTTAACACAATAACCATATCTTACTCATCAGCAACAAGAATTCTGTACATATAGGAAGGGCTCAACCCTATTATAAATAAACACATAAAAATATTATGAAACTATAGTCTTTGATCTGGCTGGAAACCGAGAGATTACATAGTCCAAGTACCTTCCACAGATGAGGAAGAAATCTGAGACTCGAATACACTGAGGTCACCTCTGAATACTCGCTTACTACGGAGGCAAGTCAGGGCTTGGAAACGGGCTCTCTTATCTCCCAGTAATTCTCTTTTGTCAACACGCTCCCCTGCATCTCACTCGTCTGTGAGTGGGTGAATATTTCCAGTTATCTCAGCGAAGTAAGTATTGCTCATGGGCTTTCAGAAGGAGATTGGACAGCTGTCGTTATGGTGTGATGTGTGACAGGTACCTAAAAATCACTGGCTGCATGCACTATTGGGAATGCAGACTTCTTTATCGTCTCTCTGACCACATTGACGAAGCTTACTTCATGGGTAAAGAAAATTATAGAGTGTGCCAGATATCCCAAAATACATTCCACTGACCCTCAAGGTTCTGCACTGCCAGACGTGATTTCTGAGATCAACGACTCAGATGGCTACCTCTTTACCTGTCTCCTCCTGAGGAGGTGATAATAGGGATTCCCCAAGAGGTCCACAGTCATAACTCTCATCCACATGCAATTAGGTTTGGAGCACAAAGAAAAGAAAAACCTTTTAAAAATCTTGCTTGAGAGCCTGGTTTTAAAAACACGTCTGTCATTTCACATTGGTGTGGAAAAGATAGATTATCCAGCAAATGGTTTAGGATAAGTAGGATAGCCATCTGGAAAAAAAATAGTTGGATCTCCACCTAACAACTTATACCAATGTGTATTCCAGATGTATGTGTGTGTGTGTGTGTGTGTGTGTGTGTGTGTGTGTGTGTATTTTCCTTTCCCTACTCTGGTTATGAATTTCTACTCATATTATTTTCTTTTGTATTATTTTTGCCCCATTTATGTATTTATTTGTGTGTGTTTTTGTTCTAGATTGTCTCACAACTTTTTAGCAAGTAAAGACCATATTTGTTAAACACATGGCAAATTATTGTATACAAAGAATGAAGCACATCAGAAGAGGAGATTTTGGCCACCCAGGAGGAATTTAAAAGGTACTACTTATGGAAGTCTTTTTAAAGCAGGTTTCAGAGCTTGGATACTACTATAAAAATATTAATCAATTTAAATAATTAAAAATTAAAGACTTCAACGCAGCAAAAAAAATAACTAATCAACTAAAGTTTTTTAAACGGCAATTCCAGAAAGAATTTGGAACAAATGTTTCAAATACCTAATCTTACATTATGAAGTGATCTTCCATGAGTGCACTACACTTTGAATCAACAGATCTATTTATATTCACTGACAAAATATAATATCCATTATTTGATATTAAGGGAAAAATACACAAGGTCTGTCCAGAGAAAGTCTAATTGTTAACATAACGAGAATGGTTTGCATAACATCAATGCAACCTGGCCATCAAGGAGAGTGGACTGAAATGCACATGCGTGAACAATAATGACTTCACTGTACTAGTCAGTGTGGGTGGTAGATGCCATTGAGTGAGCATGTGTACTGTGTGGCCATCACATTGAAAATGACTGAGCAAGTAGAACATGAATCTGCATCAAATTTTGTGTTAAGCTTGAATGTTCCTCTGCGGAAACTATTTGGATGATTCAGAAGGCCTCAGCTATCGGCAACTGGTGATGGGTAGCTTCATCACAACAACATGCCCACTCATGCAGAGTTTTTTGGCAAGACATCAAATCACCCAGGGGACTCAGCCCTCCTAGAGCCCCTGATTTGTCACCCTGTGATTTCTGGCTTTTCCCAAAACTAAAATCACCTTTGAAAGGGAAGAGATTTCAGACTGTCAATGAAATTCAGGAAAATATAACAGGGCAGCTGATGGTGATTGGGAGAAATGTGTGAGGTCCCAAGGTGCCCACTTTGAAGGGGACTGAGGTGTCATTGTCATATGTACAATGTTTCTTGTATCTTGTATCTTCAATAAATGTCTCTATTTTTCATATTGCATGGCTGGATGCTTTCTAGACAGACCTCATATATTTATTTAGTTTAAGTATAAATAATAAAAATTCTGTCATATATGTATGCATTTTTCTCAGACAAATGAGTTTATGCTATAGATGTTGGTAATGCATGTGTATACACAAAAGCATAGAAAAACTATGGAATTTCATGGCAATGACACCAGAAGAACAGACAACAGAAGCAAAGACAGACAAGCTGGCAGGCATCAAACTACAAAGCTTATGCATTGCAAAGGAAACAACCGACAGAGTGAAAAGACAACTTATGAAATGGGAGAAAATATTTTCAAATCTTCTATCAAGTAAGTGGTTAATTTCTAAAATATATGGGGGATGATTACAACTTAATGGCAAGAAAACCCCACCAATAACTCAATTAAAACATGGACATGAATAGACATTTCTCCAGAAAAAAATACATACATAGACCAACAGTAATATGAAATAATGCTCAATGTTGCTAATCACCAGGGAAATGCAAATCAAAACCACAATGACATGGAATGACATGGCACCTCACACCTGTCAGTATGGCTATGACTTAAACAAACAAACAAACACACAAGTGTTGGTAAAGATGTGGAGAAAGTGGATCCCTTGTACAGTGATGGTAGAAATGCAAAATGGTGAAGCCACCATGGATAAATTATGGGGATTCTTATGAAAATTTAAAACATCCCTGGCTGGCATAGCTCAGTGGATTGAGTGTGGGCTGCGAACCAAAGCATCGCAGGTTCAATTCCCAGTCAGGGCACATGCCTGAGTTGCAGGCCATGGCCCCCAGCAACCGCACATTGATGTTTTTCTCTCTCTCTCTTTCTCCCTCCCCTCCCTCTCTAAGAGTAAATAAATAAAATCTTAAAAAAAAATTAAAACATAGTCCTGGCTGGTATGGCTCAATTGGTTGAGTACTGGCCTGCAAAGTGAAACGTCACTGGTTTGATTCCCAGTCAAGGCACATGCCTGGGCTGCAGGTCAGGTACTCAGTTGGGGGCAAGCAACAAGCAACTAATTGATGTTTCTCTTGCACACTGAAGTTTCTCTCCCTCTCTTTCTCCCTCCCTTCCCCATCTCTAAATATAAATAAGTAAAATCTTTAAAAAAAAGAACTACCATCTGATCCAGCAATCCCACATCTGCATATTTATCCAAAAGAATTGGAATCAGCATCTTGAAGAGATACTGCATTTCAATGTTAACTGTACCACTATTCAGAATAGCTAATATATGAAAACAAACAACCCAAATGTCCACTGATGGATAAAGAAAATGTGGTATATTCACATAATGAAATTATATTGGGTCTTTAAATAGATGGAAGTCTCACCATATGCAACAGCATGGATGAACCTTGGGAATATTATGCTAAGTGAAATAAGCTAGTGACAGAACAAATACCATGTGTTCCATTTATATGAAGTATCTAAAATCATCAAAGTCATAAATTCAGAAAGAAGACAGGGACAGGATGAGCAGGAAATGGGAAGTGTCTAATCGAGAAGCATGGAGTCTTCGTTGTGCCAGACGAGTGGGTTCTACAGAGCTCCTGGACAGCATTGTGCCTACAGGTAACAACACTGTATCATAAACTTAAATTTTCCTTAAGAGGGTAGAACTCACATTAAGTGATCTTACCACAAGAAGGTAAAATTTTACAGAAGAATGAAAGAAAAAGTGTTAAAAATAACACCCCTAATGGCACTTTCGTGTAGTGGGATCAGAGCATGGGAAGGAATCACTTTTACTTCTTCGTTGTATAAATTATTGTATAAAAGTTATAGTTTTTCAAACCTTTTTAGCAGGTTTTCAGCATTTTCCAGTAAAGAAATAATGGGGTAGGAGCAAAGAAATGTGAGGTGTGACTTACAGTAAACCAAGTAGTGAGGTAATTTTGTTCAGGTGGAAGAATAAAAAACACACACAAAACATCTCAGATGATTAGTTTCAGCTGTAATAGAATAATTTTTAAAAATGCTTTTGTGATTTAACACCTTTATTTATTGAACTAATGGTTATCAAGCCTCTCTTATCACTGAGCAATGAGCTCAGTGATGAAAGCACAACATACAAGGGCAGAAAGACATGCTCCAAAACATTAAAATATGCACACTTTAAGAATGGTACTATGCTATGCACCTGAAACTGATGCAAAAATAATAGCAAATGTAAACAAAAAATAGTGTTAGGTGTCATTGAAAAAATTTAATTTTTTTAAAGTGGTTGAATTCAAATGTATTACTGTTTTGGAATTGTCCTGGAGGGAACGTTTCACTCTTTCAGGGAAAACGTGGGAGAAGTGGTATTTGATCTGAACTTTCAGGCGCATTTCAAATGAAGGAACAGCTACTATTCAGAAGTGGGAAAACTGTTGAAATATTTGAAGAATAATATATATGATCCGACAACGGGTCAAACATTACAACAAAAAAAAAGTTCTGGATTGTAACATCCTTTTTATCTCAGAAATATCAAAAGACCAATTCAACTTGGAAATACCCATCTTTATTATTTTTTATAGGTAGCTGGTCGGTCTGACCAGCAACACCTGGAGGCCAGATCATGCGGGAGAGGGTCCAGGCATTATAAATCTGTAGACTCCATCAGATGTTGTAGCACAGACACTCCCGCCGAGTTGCCAAAGTTGAGGTCGAGTGTTGCCTTCCAGAACTTTAGCAACTTACACATCTTGAGACTTTGAGGTGAGGTGTTTTATTGGTTTTTCTGGAGAATGACCCCTTCATGTTTCATCCCTTTGCTTTAAGAAAAGTTGACTGTTGAAAATGCGCTTGTTCTGGGATTTATGCTGGATGCTTTATGTACTTTTTCTGTTAAAGAGATTCAAAAGAAAAGCCCAGAGGAAAGTAAGAGTTGGGGAACCTAAAGAGAAAACTTTTTAGAAGCTGTTGAAATAAATATTGACGAATGAGAATAAAAAAGCATACTCTGAATTTAGCACAAACTCCTAAAAAAGAGTTAACAGTCTAACTTCTTTCCTTCCTTTCTAGCATGGGGTATAGGATTTGAGTTTATTGCAGAAAAAACAACTTGAGTTACTACCATGTGAATAGGATTTTATGGAGGTAAGGATATGCTAGATTTCCAAAAAGTACTTGAGAGTGAAAAGGTTACTTGTTTTGTGCCTTGCTTCTATCACATGACACCCTTTGAGATGCCTATCACTTAATTCTGCAGGGATTATTAAACATCTTTCTATTCTAGACTAAAAAAACAAATTATCACTCTGTTAGACTGGTATTTTATAGGTACAGACACAGGTGCTCATGTGTATACATGTTGCCTCATCTTTTGAATGAGGAGGTCTGCTTTTTTCTTTTCTCGAGGAAATCTGAACCTTTCTTCATGAGACTGTCATCATGCTCCAGTATCGTTAGGGAGAACAGCATGAGACTGGCTGGTACGGACAGAGAGTGCTGGCTGTGAGCCAAGGACCATCCTCAACACTTTCCACATCGGGTTGGCCACAAAGTCTGCTGGTTCTTTCCCTAGAAGATGGCTCAATGGCTCTCAGTTGTCTTTGACTTCATTGGAAATCATTTCAGTAGGTTGTACTGTGAAACAGCTGTCCTATCAGCATGCATTTGAAAAAAATCAAAATGGGTGGATTTTGTGTTGCCATTTGAATATTGAAGATAGAAGAAAATATGCCATATTTTGGCATATTATGCTTTATTATTTCAAGAAAGGTAAAAATGAAAAAAAAAAAGATTTGTGCAGTGTATGGAGAAGGTTCCATGACTGATCAAATGTGTCAAAAGTATTTGTGAAGTTTCATGCTGGAGATTTCTCACTGGACAATGGTCCACGGTCAGGTAGGCCAGTTGAAGTTGATAGTGATCAGATAGAGACAGTTGAAGTTGATAGTGATCAAATAGATACATTAATTGAGAACAACGAATGTCATAGCAGGTGGGAGATAGCCGACACACTCAAAATATCCAAATCAATCAAGTTGTTGGTGAAGGTGAAAAATGTGTCTTTTATTTTATGGAAAAAACTAAGCAGGCTTTTTGGCTAACCCAATATTAATTGAGTCCTCCCAACAGCCCCATGAGGTAACTTAGTTCGAGCCCCACCTAGACATGGGAAAACAAACTCTAGTTCTGAACTTGCCCTAGATCCCCAGAGGCGGCCATGCTATTACCCCACCACCATGCTGACATTCCCATGGGCTTGAATGAGCCACAGACATTACACTCGAGGAGCTCACGGCTGTGACCAAAAACAGGTTTGCCGGGTGTGCGAGGACCCAGCCAAGTCAAGTCAAGTCAAGCACTGAAGGTGGATGGGGTGGGCTGTGTGGCCCCCTCTCCTGACTATCCGATGGCAGATGGTGCCGCATGCTGCCAGGTGGCACTCCTCTCTTGTTCCTGTGTTGTTTGCAGCTGCAGACGTTAAGGTCGGGAGAGGCCACTTCCAGTTAAGTAAGTTTATGGCATGGCTTTTAAAAGAAGCCAGTAGAACCTCTTAAGAAAAACAAATCGGTGCCCTCTTCACTATGCTAGGCTTTTCTCTGCTCTTGAGGTGCAAAGACCTAAGAAAATAGCTGTTGGCCTAGGTTGCCAATACAGATGGAGAGAACCCTAAAGAATGAGGGTCTCAGGGAAGTCAGTGATTACAGGAATTCGTGCTGATTAACCAGGTACTGTGCAAATGTCCTTGGAGGAAATTGTTGCAAGCATAGAAACTAAGAGCTCCATGCCTTAGGGGGCTGTCGCACCAACACTGGGGCCAGGCGATATTGCTGGGATCACAAGTGAAACAAAAAGGAATATCTGGGAAAGAGCACCCCAAAAGACCACAATCCTTGCTGGACAAGCAACTGGGGACATAGAGCCTATGTTGTGGTCACAAGTTGGGCTAGGACATTGAGGTTTCACATCTGTTGCCATTTAGGTATCCCTGAACACCCTTCCAGTTGCATGTGGGTAATCACCTGCAATGTTACATACCTGAAGCTTATGGCCCCTCCAGGTGATTCTGATGTTCTCTAAAGTTTGGAAGGCACAGGTTTGGGCATCAAAATGGTTACAGCTCTTCAGATGATGCAACAGTTTCAGAGCCGTGATTTTAATGAAGTGGTCCTTTTAACAAAGCTGGTCCTTTGATGAAGTTTCACCTGCCTCTTTCCAAAACCACCTGTCTTCCTCTGGCTGTCTAGAAACAAGAGTCTCTAGCTTGAACATAGGTGGAGAAGAACATTAGGAGAGAGGTAGAAGGTAGAAGACTTCAAGTTCCAGGCAACTTCTCAATGGCGTATAAATGGTAATTAAAAAGATAACTTTGAGTGACTGGGAGGAAGAAACAAAATGACTGGGTGGTTGAAGACAAATCCCTGGTCTTGCAAAAGAACAGGTTAAAATGAGTGATTTTTTTTTTTCCTTCTTAGACTTTCTCTGCCACCCAGAAAAGGACAACGGTTGCCTCAGATCTACCAGGTTTTGTGAAACAGCTGACATGTTCCGTCTGTTCACACTATTCAAACTAACCGTTTGCAGTTGGATGTGAACACACGTCTAAGCCTCTCAAGAAGTTGGGAGGAAAGGCCCAACGGCAGCACCTGCATCATGCGGAAGCACATTTACCAGGGCGGAGATCCAGGTGTATCCTGCAGCCGGGGATGATGGCTCGGATCGCAAAATCCTCCATAGTGGACTTCAGGACTAGAGCATGTGACACACCAAGGAAAACTGGAGGGGTTCTGTGGGATAGATCATGGGCTACTTCATGGGTAAGATGTTTGCCGTCTCGAGAACACGAGTCTCACGGTGTTTACCACTGAGAAGGCCAACAGAACCTTTACAGTGAGACCACTTTCCCTTTCCAAATTCCACGGTTGCATTCCCCATCAGCCTTTCCTTTACCCCTGGGGTCTTCAAACTGGTACACATTTAAATCCCCTTTTCATCCCAGACCCATCACCAGGGAGGCTTGGGAGCCCCAGTGGCCCCATTTCGACTAGAAATAATTTTCACTTTATAACTCATGCCATTTAAGTCACTGATTTAGATTTGTGATTCTAAGTAGAGATCCAAATATATGAAAAGAATTGTAGTTTTAGGAACTTCAAGTTCACTATTTTATAAGCTTAATTTATCATAGGAATTATATAGAGAGAGTTTCTTTTTAATAAAACAATTGAAGTATTGGAAGATATTGACTATATTAAGCTGAAAACTATAGCCTGACTGACTACATGCAATGATTTAGCTTTATAAATGGGCGGCAAACCCATTTGGTGGTAAATCAGACATGAGTGGTAAAGTTTGCTGGAATTATGTGACAGAACTAAACTAAAAAATCCAAAGACGTATTTGAGTTTATTTTTATACATATAAAACATCCAAACAGTTCCCTTGGGGCATCCCCCACCCGCACCCCCACGGTATATGGGAGGCCCACACTGGAGCCATGCGAATCGCCATCTGAGCCGCTAATGCATCTAAATATTTAGAAAGAAGGAAACAAAGCCCATGTAGGTGATGGGAAGAAAGCGAAAGTTGTGTTGTTCTATACTTGATAATAGCTTTCCCTTTAAATCAGCAATGATTTTAAAGAAGAAACTGAACTTGCATTTAACTGTGTATGCAACAATGATTACCTTAGACCTGAGTCTCAGATTAATGAAAGATACACCTCAGAGGGTGAAGGGTGTCTTTGCTTGTCCCGTGCCTCCCCCGCTCCCTGCCTGCCTTGAGCTCCCTCAAGGAAGTGTTCCCAGTGTATTATTACTGGACAGCTAAGCTCCTCCTCTCTGGTATTATCCTCATAGCCTTTGTAACCCGCCTTCATGGTCTTAGTGTTGTTATTTATTTCTTCTTTTTTTTTATCATCTGTCTCTTGCATCAGACTTTACATTCCTTCTGTTGGTGGTTTTCAGACTCTTGACAATGACCCACTGGAAGAAACAGACTTTGACACGATTTGGGACACATAGCTTCGGAAACATACTTACCTTTACCATGAAAAAGGTACTGAGTCTTCATTCTTTAATTCTGGTAGTGATTCATTAAACTGACCTAGCAACCTACAGGCTAGAAAAACTACCCCATGGCAGTAGACAAAAGTGTTTGTTTGTTTGTTTTTTAGCTCCATTGTATTCTAACAATTCCATGTGTATGGAGATGAATCTCAAAGTTGTTGGATAAGCAAATGCCTGGATGGGAACTTCAACTATTTACTTGTATGCTGTGATTCTTTGTACGTCTCCGTTTGAAGAAATATTTCACTTCTTAGAACGGACACCCATGGGTAAGGATGTGTATTAGTTACTGGTCCTCATAAAATTGAGAATGGGACATGCCGCTGACTTCAGCCAGCATGGAGTCGCCCGGTCAGTGATTCACATTAGAGAATTTGGATAAGTGGGTGAGAAGCTAGAGTGAAAACAAAATTATAATGCAAGAATCTCTCAATGTTACAGGAGACTTCTGTAAGAGATATTTTTACAGGATCTAGTCAGAGAAAAAGCTGCTGAAATCAATAGCAATTCACACCCATCTTACTGAACATGTTAAGGCATTCAGGTCACTGTTTAGAAAAAAAGAAATACATTATATTCTCTAATGATGTTTTGATTCAGGGACTGGGTGTTGTTCTTTTCTACAGAAAGTAGAAATTATATCCTTTTATTTTGTCATGAAAAAAATCCTAAGTGAGCATTTTTTTTTGTAGGTTAAATTCTGTCAAAGCTGAGTTTCTTTTGAGACTATAATTCAGATTTAACAAAACTATTTTGTTACAACAGAATTATTGACCTAGTCTCTCTATTCAACGTAAAAAGCAGAAATTGCCGGAAGAACTCATCTCTAACCTTATTTGTTTCTTTCCTCAGTCACCAAATGACAGTTCACTGAAGTCTCTGTAATAGTTTTTTAATGCCGCATAACAAATTACCACAAATTTAGCAGCTTAAAACAGCATCCACTTATGAATTTACAATTCCGTAGGTCAAAGGCCCAGCATTCCATGGCTAGTTCCTCTGCTTGGGGTTTCATGACGCTAAAACTGAGGTGCTGCCTAGGATGTGCACTTACCTGAAGTTCAGTTCTGACTCTGAACTTCATTTTCTCAGAGTCAGAACTGCTCCCAACTAAAGCCAGCCCCTTACTGTTCAAACAAAGAGCTCTCGTCTCAGTGTTGGAAAAAGTGAAGTGAAAGTGACCTCTTTTCTTTCATTGGGTTCTTACCTAGGAAAATTATCTCCTTTAGAAAGTGTAAAACCAAACTACCAATAATAGGTTGGATTTACATAAGCATTGATCTATTGTTACAACAACAAAAGAACAGTTGCGCTGTCACTGAAGTGCCATTAATGTTTATTCTTAAATATAAATGCTTTGAGCAAGACAACAGTTGAACTTACAGGCTTCTAAGCCTCTTAAAATTGTAGGGAGTAAGCCAATGAAAACCAAGCCCCTGCTTCCAACAGAACACCCTTGAGAAAAATGAGCCAGAGAGGACCTGCCTGGTCCCTCCTGAAGAACAATAGCGACCAGGCTGGTCAGAGACACGCCCCACCACTGCTTTGTGCCATGGGATGAAGCGGTGGTTCCCTGGAGCAGAACTAGTCCAGAAGTAGCAAATATAACCTCACGTGTCACCAGCCACGCCCCACCCAGAAGCTGGGCTGATGCTGCCTGAGGTCCCTCTGGGAGACCTGTGGCTAACAAACTTGATAGAACTAGTAAAAGTTCATGACCTACATTGTGGCAACCACGATTCATTGATAATTTTGTTCTTTGACAGTAGGGGAAGAAAAACAAAACAAAACATTTCTTTAGGCATTTTTAATTGAGAGCTTTCCTATGTAAAATCTAACACTAAAGTGATCTGTGCTCCCTATGAGGTTATTGCTGTCTAGGCTTATGAAAGTATCTCGCGATAAATTATAATGCAAACTTGAGGCATTTTTTTTTATAAGTTGGCAAAATATTTGGTTAACATCTAATAGAAATAAGGATGTGTCATGGAATTTGGCTGTGATTCAAATCCCAGATCTGTAATTTTCTGTTCTGAGTGTTCTGGGTCAACTAACTTAACCTCTAAATCATCTTTATCAGCTGTAAAATGTATTACGATACACGAACCTCACAGGATTGTGGGAAATATCGAGACGGTGCTAAAAATGAGCTTAGCACACTATATAGTACCATTTCTAGAATTATCTTAAGTTAAAATATTTAGTCTTCTAGAATGAATAATTTATTTACTTAAAACCTAAGATGGGCTTTAAGAGAATCCAAGATAGGAGAATTTTGCTTGATATTTTATTAAAATTTTGCTGAATGTTTTACCCTTCAATTCAAAGATTATGAAGTTTCCCTGTCAAAATGAAATCATAGGAATTAGGAAAGCTCAGGGTGGTGAGAATAAATGACTTGAGTAATTGACAAAGTGTTTCTAGAAGTCAGTTGCAGTGAGTCTTAGAAGAGAAAGGAGGATTCGATATAAAAAAACCTTGGGTAGAAGAGAAGGCTCCCCCGCCCAAGGAGGGAAGGAATGCACAGACAGGAATCTAATCTATTTGAAGGAGACAGGATTTAGAAGAGGGAATGTGGTTTCAGATAAAGGGAAAAGATGTACTTCAGATTCCATAAGGTGGGGCCAAGTTTCAGAAGGTCAGATGGCAAGTAGAATTTTCTCATTGTCCTGTCTGTAGTAAAATAAATAAATAAATAATAACAACAGTAAATAAACCAGTGTAGGCTGATTAGCAGAGAACTGATACATTAAAATCCTTCTAGGTATAGAATTCTAAAATTCGGGAGGCTGCGCAGATTTCTTTCCCACAGAGGTCAACGATGGACTGTCTGACATTGCCCCTGACCTCCTACCTCCGAAACAATCCTTAGTCAGGCAGTTATTCCCTACGCTTGATTTTTTTTTTTAATCTACAAATACCGCAATGACAACTCCCTTCAGCAAATATTGTGGAAACTAACAATGAAATCGGGCGTGATTCTCTCGTGAAAGTATGTAATGGCTTAAGCTAAAATGATATGGCTAAGGGGAAACACAATGAGATTCTAGCTTGCAGGGAACTGGCTGGTAGAAGAATTTCTTCCCATGAAATGTTTATGGCTACATGAGGTTCATTTAAAAAAAAAATACTTATTAAAGAGCTACTATCCAGTAAGCACTGTATAAGGCCTTGGAGATAGAACAAGAAAATACGCACCTACGCAGAGAGGGGAAGTTCTGGTCAAGGTCAGCCATTCAGCCTTTGCTAGGAGCTCATTACAATGTAAATTGACTCCACCCTAGATCTGTCAAATCGGAGACTCTGGGGATGGGCCCAGAAATCTGTTTAATAAACTCAGAAGGTTCTAATGCTTACGTAAGTTTAATAACCCCTGTCCTAGGTTTATTGCATGGCTATACTTTGACTCTTTCCAGATTTCCTACCAGATGATGAGAGGAGGGGCTGAGGGGGCAGCTGTAGTGATAGAAGCCCTTCAATCTCCATGGAAAATACTCAAGATTACAAACGAAGGTAAATTCTTCTGTGGTGATCATTTCCTTAGTCATGGGTTTTATTGAATACCTAAACTTGATCTCAGCATTTACGGAAGCCTTCAAATATGTACGTATATAATGCAATAGTATTAATGAATAAGCGTGAAAGTGAGGCAAAGAAATAAAATTAGGAAGAACAAGATAAGTGTAGGAATGAACTTAGTACCCAAACAGCATACTAACTAGGGAGATAGATTTTCTCCAACTTAACTTTCTCATGATTTCTGTCAGAATGTTCAATCTCTCCTCCCTGTCCTTATCTGATTTTTCCTTTGTGTTCTTTTGATTTAAAATATATTTTTAAAAGCATATTGAACATCTAGTATGTCAGGTATGGACAGGATATTTGAGGAACTTAGTTTTTGGTGAATGGAGTGACCAGCAAATTTGTCATAGGTAAATACAGTTAGAGTCAAAGAAAATAAGATAATGTGAATGGTGGGAAGGTATTTCAAATTGGGTAGTTCTAGAAAGGCCGCTGGAGTGATGTCTGAACTGAGAACTGAAGGGAAGAAAGCAGTGCGAATCACAAAAACCCGAGAGAAAGGCATTGCCAGATGAGGCAGCCGAAAGGACAGATGAATTTGTTGTAACTGGAATCAACACATGCAGGGGGAAGGTGTTGGGGGAGATTAGACGGAAGGCAGGGGACCGCACCATCTAGACTCCGTTAGCCACTCGGACTTTCTATTAAATGCAGAGGATCATTATTAGAAACCTGATTTCAGTTTTAAAATAGGATTTTCGTTATTGAGATAGGAAGAATTAAACAGGAGAATGGGGCAGGGCTGAATATCAACTTGTGGAACTGATGAAAAGGTGGCAGTTTAAACTAAGCTTCTTAGTGAACTACTTTCAAGGTGAGTCTGGGGAAGAAAGGTATTGGGTAAAACCCAAAACAGTGTTTTAGATATGCTAATTTGAGTTCTCCTTAGACATTTACTTGCAAATGAGTGGGAAGTGCCATGTCTAGGTCGAAGAGTGTGAAATTGGAGAGGGGTACTTATATTTTGCAAATAAATGTGATCGCCTAGGGAGACACAGTAGAACCTGAGTGAGGGACTAGAGCTGGCCCATGAAGCACCCCGAAACTTACGAGTTCCAAAGGATGTGAAGCCGAAAAAGGATGCTGAGAGACAGATCAGTCCAGTGGGAGGGATGTCTGACGTGGGACATTGATAGCAAAGAGAAGAGAACGCTGCAAAGGGGCTACTGGTTACCTACTTGAACTCCTACTAAGAGCTCAGATACAATAAACCCAGTCGTGGGGACAAAATTTGTAAACCCGTTCATTTTTGTGACCAATCAGTTTTTTTCCAGTTGGGTGTCTAGACCATGTTTGGGGAGTCCAGAGAAGGGAAGCTACACAAGGGCATTGAAGGCCCCAGGCAATAAAAACAGAACTGGAGCAAATTCAGAGCCAGGTTACAAACAGAGAGAAAATATTTGCAGTTTGTATCATAACAGGGGGATGATGATTTCAATGTATAAGTATCTCTTAAAATTAAAAAAAAAAAGAGACCAAGAACCAGGTAGAAGAAAATGGGTAAAAGGCTTAAACATATGGTTTATGGAAAATATAAATGAAAAATGGCTTTTAAGCATTTGAAAATAATAGCTTTATTCATGGTAAAATAAATACAAACTGGAAATATATAAAGGTACCATTTCCTACCTACTGAGTGGGCAAAAAATTTGACACCTTTGTCATAAAGAATCTCTGAACAATTGGCATGATTTAACATGCTAATCTCTTTCAATTTTTTTTTCAGAACATGGCTATTATATCTCCTCCAATATTCCATCTCTCACAATGTTATTTTAGTTGAAGTATGTGAATAAAATCTGTCCTCACACAAATAGAGTTGGAAAAGTGAAGAGCATTCTAATAGCTTTATAGAGAATTGATCTTTTATGCTGAAATCCCATCAATGAACATTTTGTTCTCTGTTACATAAAAATCCATTGGTCTGTTTTATACTTTGAATAAGTACAACAATGATTATGCATTGGTCTTTTGAAAAATATTGGTTCACTGAATTCGCAAGCTTTTCAAAAGTTGACATATTTCGTTAATATCACCACCAATTTCACCAGAAAAGACTAAGTATTGGGAAGCTATCAAGCTTAAAATAGTTAAGTACAAGTTTACCAAAACTCAAATAGTGGGTAGAACTTTTTCCAAACTAGTTGTTGTTTAAAATCTCAAACGTTATCATTGGCAAGTAATATTCAGTTTCTGTGAAATGACAGGGTCACTTTTTTAGTGTTTGAAAAATGTCTTCTAAGTCATATCTGAATAACTACAGTTTGTCTCATTTGCTCCTTCAACTAAAAATGTTCTATGAAAAAACACGGCTAGTATGGCTTGCCACCCCACCATCAAAGAAAATGCTCTTTCTTGAGACAACCATTTCATTTCCATATGCAGCATAAATGCCTTATGCATAGTTTTCATTTTGTCATCCAGGATATTAAATAAATCCTGTACTCGGAGGATGAGATATCATATTTTTCTACTTCATTAAGAAATAAGAATATTAAGTACAACAGGCCTCTTTTTTTAACTGTCAGTATGCAAGTATGTAGAGATTCAAAAAATACAAGAAATGACTACTGTACTGTTTGGTTCTACTTGCTTGACTAATGGTTAAGACACCGGCAACTATATCTACCGTGAGTTCAAAGTCAACACAGTGAAAAAAGGGAAATCAGGTCTTGGGAACCACACTTTCAAAACTGCTTTCATATGTACCCTAAAAAATAGCAAAAATAAATCATACATACAGAAGTAATCAACTTCAGATTTATAAAAATGTGTTACATATCTTAAAAATCAAATACAAAATTAAAAATGAATGAAAGGACAGGAGATCAAGTTGATGGCAAAAAACATTTGGGCAGAAGGGAGAGTGAGAGGAGGGAAAAGCTAGTAAATCCAGAAATGGAAGTTTGGGAGTTCTCAGATCTGTCAGGAGGGTTTGTTTCAAAAATAGTGTCAAAACAGCTGGTTCCTAAGGTGGAACGAGGAAAGATGTAAATACGACAGAGGCTTCTGAGATATTAACACTTGGCATTATGGTGTCACCCACGATGACACCCACCAACGATGGCCAGAGACAGGGTTAGATAAGGAAACTAAATCAACTAAGGCAAATTTTTATTGGGGAAAATTTTCCCCAAATCAGTAGGTAACACACTTTAAAAATGTAACTAAAATATTTCTAGAGAAAAGGGGGAGTTGTTACTCTGTAGCACTCAGAGGATTGTCTAGAAACGGGGAGGCCAGAGATTATAGATTTCTTGTTCTACTTTCCTTACTTACCAAAATTAAAAAGCCCTGGCTGGTGTGGCTCAGTGGATTGAGTGCCAACCTGCCAACCAAAGGGTCGTGGATTCAATTCCTAGTTGGGCACATGCCTTGGATGCGGACCAGGTCCCCAGTAGGGGGCACGCGAGAGCCGACCACGCGTTGTTTTTCTCCCTCTTTTCGTTCCTGGCCCCTCTCTCTCTAAAACTAAAGTTCAGATATGTACTTTATTTTATTGTCTGGGCAAAAAATTATACCTACTTATTTTGGGAATCATTTAACCTATTTTTTTTTTAACCTAGGTCCTTTCAAGGCTAGTTTTCGAATGGTTCGTATGTTGGGCTTCAGGCACGAAATTGGGGCCATGTCCATCTCGGGGAGCTTGAGAGTGCCTCCGTAACTATGACACGCGTGTATAAACATGGCACGCATCCGCCTCTCATTTGAGGAGACACTCAAGGTGGCCCCCTTTTCTGGCTCCTGCAAGCACTGCAGGATTGAGGGGTTCCCTAAATTTGCACCCAGAAAGCCTAACGGCCAGACCGACCAGACCGCGCCTCATCCTAGTTCCGAAAGTTCCTCCAACACTTATTACAAGGCATTGTGCCCTGCACTGTGCTCCTTTTTATTCCTTTTCGCCCCCCCAAGCCTTATAGGGAAATGGAAAAGGGCTCAAAATTCTCAGAACCATCGAACGAGCCCTTTAATCCAGAATGGTGATGTAACCGCTGATGACCGCTTCCGGAAGCGAGGCGTGCGGAAGCGGAAGTGCTCGATCGCTGGCGCGCACATGGTGACCCGCCGCGGTGTCTGTATTAGTGCGGCTGCGCAGGTTGATCCGCGTGTCTGCTCCAGAACTCCGCCGCTCTCCTCCTGTTTGGTGCAGGGAAGTGTTCCACTTCGGGACCAGAACCGGGCCAGCCTTCACCTGGGAATCCGTGCCAAGATGTTTAAATGGCCCAGCCCCGAGTTGCAGGGAAACATCCCAGAAGATCACTACTGCCAGAAACACCTGGAACTGCTACTGCTGTTCTGCGAGGACGACCAGGTCACCCTGTGTGGCCAGTGTTTGTTGTCCGAGGACCATAAGGGTCACACGGTGTATGGAATAAAGGAGGCTGCTGAGAATTACAGGGTAAGCTTCCTCCAAATTCTGGAGCGGTCCGGCACTGTGGCTGCCTCCTCTTATTAATTTATTTATTTGGGGAACAGAGAATCAATCTGATCCTCTAAGACCGTTCCTCTGGTTCAGGTTTAATTAAAAAAAATTAGGCAAGTGCTATAATTAGACATTCTGGGTCAAGGTAAGAAAACGTAGGCCCTTTCAGTTGTCTTAGGTTGGGGATCTAACTGTTCTAAAGCAGTTGGAATTCTGTGATCTATTTCTCTACAGAAGTTATTCCGGGACTTGGTGCACGCATTGAAGGAGAAACTTGAAGCTGCTAAAATCGTGGTGACCGAGGAACAGGAAAAAATGGTGATTATTCAGGTCAGTGCCTATCTTGATTCTTAGGAGGGAAATACCTACGATGTTGGATAGCAAATAACATAAAGTCAAGAGACAGATGACCAAACAGGAGAAAATAGTTGAAATCCATAGGTAAGAAAAGTGCTAATTTCTTAACAGACAAAGAGCACTTAAAAGTCAGTGAGAGGGAATTTTCAGGGGAGAAGGGGAAGGGTTTACAGGAACAAGTATAAAGGACACGTGGACAAAAGCGGGGGGAGGGGGTGGAGATGGGAGGGAGGGTTGGGCTGGGATGGGAGTAAAAGACAAAAAACTGTACTTGAACAACAATTTAAAAAGTTGGTAAGTGAAAGACTAGAAACTTAATAGAAAAATGATCAAAGAAATGAGAGTTCACAGAAAAGAGAATGCAGTTATCTTTTGAACATACAAGAATATTCTGAACTTTGCTCATGGTAAGGAAAATACAAATCAGTTGAATTAAATGTTAGTGAGCGAGCATTTGCGACCCTTCTTGGCAAAGATCAAAAAAGTTGCTAACAGTTTATAACAATGCTGTGGGAGAAGGAACAGGTCATGTATTTCCGGTGGCCATATAAACCCTGAAGCCATTTTAAAGGGTAATTTGAGAATTACCATTCAAACTGAGCGGCCGCCATTTTCTCTGCACAAGTTTCAGTTCTGATTTCAAGCCTTCTCTTCGTATTTAACTTATTTTGTGCCAGGTACCCCAGACTTTGGGTCTTCCCTCTTTCAATTTTTAAAGAAAAACACCCAGTAGAAGATAAGAGAGGAGAATTCCGGTGAATTCCTGGCTGTAAAAGAATTTTTTAACCGATCCCCAATTTTTTCAGCCCAAGCACCCTACATTCAACAAATACTGCGTTCCCACTGCTTGCCAGAAAATGTGCTGGGTGCTTGGGATTCAGCTGTGAAAACACAAGCACTTGTGCTCTTGTACAACTGCCATTTTACTGTAGGGAAACAAAATAAGACAAGTAAAAGGTATATCTTTCTAAATAGAATTTATTTGAATAAGTTTAATAGAATTAAATGGAATTTATTGGAGTGACATTGGTTCATACAATCATGTAAATTTCAGGTGTGCAGTTCTACAATACATCATGTGTATATTGTATTGTATGTTTACTGCCCTAAGTCAGAGTATTGTCTGTTTCATGTTAAGTGCTATAAAAATTTTATTTTGAAAAGCAGAAGTGATGGGGTTCAGGTTGGTATAAAGTAGTCAGTGCCTTGTCATTCAGAAACTGGCATTTGGAAAGACTCAAGGAATCGAGCCACGTGGTCTTGGAAAGATTGTTATAGACAGAGGGAAGGACAAGTAGGAAGGTGTTGTAAGAAGAAGGTGGAGACTGGAAGATAATGAGATCAGGAGGTACAGAGGCCAAATCCTCTAGGGCAGTTCCACTGGAAAGTTTTGAACAGAGGAAAAATGTGATCTAACTTCTGCTGTCCCAGAAATGCTCTGGCTGCCGAAGTGAGGACAGACCGGTAGGGCGAGAGCAGGAGCGGAACTGTAAAAGGGGCTGTGGCAGTAATCAGGGCCTGGTGAACGGGCGGGGTAGTCTTGGAGTGGCTCAGTGCTCAGGTTCTTGATAAATCTTGAGTCCATCAAGTGTGATGAGATTAAATAATCACTATGCTGAATACTCCCAATGTAAATCTCCAGCCCTGCCTTCCAGATAATAGGAGTTATTTTTGGCTCCTCTCCTTGGGCGGTGAATTGACTAGTGAAAATCAGCATATCCAAAACTGAGCTCCTCCTTCCCCACCTCTGGAATCTATCCCTTCTGTAGTTTACCTGTCTGTGTTTTGGCAATTCTGTTCTTCTAGTTGCTTAAGTCTAAAACTCTTGCAATAACCCTGGCCAGTTAGACTCACTTGATTGGAGCATCATCCCAGAACCTAAAGGTTGTGTATTTGATTCCAGCTCTGGGCATACACCCACGTTGTGGGTTTGATCCCCAGTCCAGGTGTGTATGGGAGGCAACCAGTTGATGTTTTTTCTCTCTCCTTTCCTCTCTAAAAAAGCAATGAAATAAATACCCTCAGATGAGGAATAAAAAAATAAAAATCTTGGAATCGCTCATTAATTTCTCTTTTCTCATGCTCATTATTCAAAGCATCAGCAAATGTCACTGGTGATTCCTTCCAGTTTTTCTGGTTTCCTCCTCTTTAAATCAACTGTAGTTGCAGATTCCTGTAAGTCAATTAACATTCCTTCATCTGCATTTCACATTGTAGGTTTGTGTTGATATCTTGGTTGATCTTCACACTGAAATTTCCTTCGTCCTTTGCATTTTGTCCTTTTGGTTCTTCCCCCGTACTCTGTGTTTCCTTGTCTTTATATTGAAGTTAGAGATGGAGGAGATTGATGGTCTGTGTGGTGTGTAACCTGAAGTCAATCATGTCTGTATCTGCTGAAGGGAGAGGAGCGGGACTTCAGAGAAGTGATCGAGGCTGAATATAAGATGATATTCCGGTTGATGACTGAAGAGAGTGACACGAACCTGCAAGGGCCCACGTTCAACCTGAACTTAAGAAAAGCCACTCCGACTCAAAAGATGGCGTTTGTCGCGGAGCTAGAGGACAAGTTCCAGGAAACATTACGGGTGAGATGTTGAAAATGTCGTCCTTAGAGTGTTGGGGGAAATGACAGAAAGCAGAGTCGAATATGTCGACTCCAGAATAAGACATCCAGTGATATCAATGTATTTGTGAAATGAATGTGTACATTCACCCCGCAATTTCATTTCTGAGAATTTATTGCAAATACACTTACATGCCTGTGAAAAGACACATGAATAAGGGAACACTGGGAAAATGATTTCAGTCTGGTTTAGATGTAGTCTCCGAAGTCAGGTTGGTGTCCTCATCTGGAGTCCACTCTTGACCAGCCTCTCTGTGGCTTTGGGCTTGGTTTTCTTAGCTGTAAAGTGGGGATAGTAATGGCTCCTGGTTCATAATACTGATGTGAGGATTGAGAAAGACAATCTACGTAAGCTTTTTTAATTGAGGAAAAACATAGAACACAGATTATACGTGTGAGATTTCTAAAGCTGAATCGCACCCCGATGATAGCCCAAAACTCAGACCAAGAATCAGAAATCTGCCAGCCCCCAGAAGCCCTCTTGGAGTGGCAACCTGGTTACCGACATCCCCCAACCCGAGAGTCGCTACTGTCCCCATTACCGGCCCGGAACTAGGCGAGAGCAGATTGGCCTTGGGCTGGCGAGTAGTGTGGGGTCCTTGACTTTGTGCAGGAAAGATGCCATGAGGCAAGTCCAAGTGACTTTGAGAGTACCTTAATAAGACTTGGGACATTGAAACAAGAAAGAATTTAGGGCAGCAGGAGCCTGGGTGGGGCTGCTTTGGCTCACTGGAAAGTCGGAAGAAAGGGGGCTTGGAGACAGGCTCAGGGGTAAGACTAGGCTGAGCTGCCACTGCCCACTGCTCCCTGGTTGCAAGTCTCAGGGAGACCCTTAGGGTGTAGGAGATGCACACCTGAGAGGGAAGAAAATAGGGAGAGAACCTACATAAGATTTTAAAATAGCGTTCGATGTCTTGGCCAGATAGCTCAGTTGCTTAGAGTGTTGCCCCCTATACGCTAAGGTTGCAGGTTTGATCCCCAGTCAGGTCACATATAAGAATCAACCAATGAATGCATCTACAAGCGGAACAACAAAATTTGTCTCTCTCTCTCTCTTCCTCCCTCCTTGAATCCCCCCTCCATCTCTCCCTTCTTTTCTCCTTCTCTTTCCCTCTCCCCCCCTTCCTCTCTTTCTCTGTAAAATCCATCAATACATTTTAAATAAAGAATCAGCCTGTTAATGCATAAATAGAACAAATCAATTTTCTTTCTCCCCTGCTCTCTCTTCCTCTCTCTCTAAAATCAATCAATAAAATAAAATGAAATAGTGTTTGTACATTTTGTGCACCAGGTAAGTATTAGGTATTATTGCTACTATAACATTTATTAATAAGAGATTAGGTACAACCTATATCAATCTTGGACTTACGAAATAGATTTATGTACATAAAATGGAGTGCTCTTAAGCTTTTAGAAAAGATAACAGGCTCCGTGTATGGATAAGGAATGTTCCTCAAGAACATATAAGGAAAAAGCAAGTTGTGAGATCAGTAATACAATATAATAATCAATTATTTGTGATCTTTAAAGGAAAAAAATGGGTTCTGGGTCAGTAGCTTAGTTGGTTAGAGCATCATCCCAATACACCAAGGTTGTAGGTTCAGTCTCTGGTCAAGGCGCATAAAAGAATAAGCCAATGAATGCATAATTAAGTGGAACAACAAACTGATATTTCTTTCCCTGTCTCTGTAAAATCAGTTAAAAAAAGAACATGGACATGTCTTTTGTGTCTATGTGGAGCATCTTTGCAAGGATGAAAAGGAAAGTGATGTCAGTGATTTGATTAATCATTCCTATGGCTATTTAATTTTTGATTCAAATCTTAATTAATTTGATGAAGGAACTAGGAAATGTTTTGAACAAAACTGCTCAGTAAACAGTGATGCATTTTAGGTCCAGGTTGTTACCTGAATGAGCAGACTGCATACACACCATTCATGACGACATAAAAGAGCAGTGTGTCACAGAATCAAGTTTCTGAGGTGTCTCACTTGACACAGAGGGATGTCCTGGCCTTATCCGATTATGTATATTCTTGGGGTGGCAGGCAATAATGCGGGTTTTTGAAAAGATGGTTGAATTAGCAAAGGGGAGAAATTGCTGGTTGGTGAGGAGTAACGAGGAGGTGCCTCTGCAGAGACTGAGCGACCTGGGGAAGGAGAACATGAGGAAGCTGCAGGAGAATGAGCTCAGGCTCTACGAGCTGATCTACGGCTTCCACGTGACCATCATAGAGCTGGAGAGGAGGTGTAAGGCAACTCCCATAGAGTTGCTCAAGGTAAGAGTCCAGACAGAACCTTCATGACAGTGTTTGAGGAGTGAGAAGCTGACTGTACTCATTGGGGGTCATGTCCAGAACACGATATTCATTGATTTTTCAACCATTCGTGGAGGCTATTTGGCTATTTTCCAATCACCAACATGATTATGGATCATGGTAAAACCATAGAGCTATTCCCCTTAAAATCAGGAATAGTAAGTTTGCATTGAGATGTCCCTGAATATGTAAATGATTGGTTAGTCAAATTGGATACATCTATACAATAGAATGTTCTGCCACCATGAAAAAGGAATGAAGAAGCTCTGTGGGCACGGAAAGACTTATCTTCAAGATACCTGGTTAAGTGAAAAAAAAAAAAAAATCCAGAACCGTGTTTTGTTCTGTTTGGCTTTAAAGAATATGTAGAAACACAGAGACATGCCCGTTAGCATTCAGACTGCCTCTGGCAAAAAGACACATTTTAATCAATTGTAACCTTGGGATATTTATTTGTATAGTATTGTATATCTTTTAAACTTCGTGTAGTAACTTGCATTGCATTTTTAACAAGTATGTTACTACCTTTTGAAGACTCTATTTGTATCTCTCTGCCGGGCCCATGTTTGTAATGTGGTGCTCTCATTTGAGAAGCCCCTACACACAAGCCTTTTGGTTTCAATTTAGAGCCCAGGCTAGTTCCAAAGCAAAGGTAGGTGTGAGCCAATTCTGCGCAGTTCCTGACCTGGCCCTCACCCCCTCGCCAGCTTAGCAGGCCCCTTCACCTGCTCAACCCTTGCCACCCCGGGCATAGAAAGCAGGTAGATGGGCTGAATTGGGATGATGTGTGTCCTGAACAAGATGGCTGAGGTGAGGTCTGGAAAATATTTCTCTTGGGACTATAATGATGACTTCACGCCATTTGCCTCACTTTTCCTATTCGGTGTTAAAGTTTGGTATCTGAGAATTAGCATCATGAAACTGGAGAAATTACATGGAAATCGCGTTTCATGATTAGAAGATATTTTCATGGGCGTGACTCCCCCGAGGCTTGGCTCGGATACCCACAGTAACCTTGTCTCCTTCTCTCCCTGCAGAATGCACGAGAGTGTTTCAAACTGTAAGTCTTCACCCTGGAGGTACCCGGGTCAGGATCAGGGGCTGCCCTGGGACAGCAGAGCTGAGCGGGGGTGTCGGGGAAGGACGGGCAGTTCGTGTACTGAGATCGTCCTCTGGGTAGAGGGCCCGGGCCCCGGGGCCCGCCACCTGCCTCAAACTGGCCTTCTTTACAGGAATAGCGAGTCCGTGCTGCTTCAGACGCTAGAGCCTGCCGAGATCACGGACCCGAGACTGTGCCAGATACCAGGAGTGAGGAAGATACTGGAAGGACTTCAAAGTAAGTTGACATCTGTTATTACATCCTACCGTAAATAAAGGTAAATTCCAGCTAGCCGAAGGATGTAAGTAAAGGAGCGGGGAGTTTAAGAGGCTTACATACATTAGAAAGCTATCACAGTAATCGTTGATCTTATGTTGAAAGGCTGTCCTTTGCAAATCCTTCACCTTCTTCCCGGGCTTGCCACGTAATTGCAGGCAGATTCCGCTGTTTAAAACTGTTAAACGTCTAGGGGAAAACGGCGGTGCGTGTAACGAAGGATTACATATGTCCTGCGCCCAGTTCTGCCTCTTCCCGAGTGTCCTGTCTGTGGATTCCTACAGTGCGTGGCCTTTTGAGTCTGGCTTCTGTCACCGAGTGTGCGGCGTGGGAGGCGCGTCCCAGTTGGTTGCCTGTTCAGGACCTTGTTCCTTTCGTTGTCCTGGGGCATCCACTGTAGGCGTGTCGTGTACCGTAATTATCATGTGCGATTCTGCGCACGCTGATGTTGTTTCCAGCCTTGTGCTATGTATACATAGTTCCTTATGGGGTTTTGGGTGGCCATGGCTCCGTTTCCTTTGGTTGAACGGTTGCTCTGCGTCCTCGCCCGTGTTTGGTAGTATTGTTTCTTATCAGAGCTAACCCAGTAAGCATACGCTGGCACATCACTTTGATTTTTGATTTGTGTTTCTGAAATGACTAATGATATTGAGCATATTTTCATGCTTTTACTTACTCTTTACTCTTGTTCTTTTTTGAAGCATATCTATGAACATTTCCCAGTTTTTAAAATTGTTGTATATTTTCTTACTGAGATTTGTGATTTATTTAGATTCTGATTATAAATTCTTTATCAGATACGTGTTTTGCAAAGATTTCTCCTAGTGTTTGGTTTATATTATTTACCTAATAGTCTTTCAAAGAGAAGTCTTAAATGTGGAAGCCTTCATTAGAAAGCTTCCATTAAAAAAAAAATCTATCATTTTTTTTCTTTTATGTCTGCTTTTTGCATCCTAAGAAATTTTTTCTTGTCCCAACAAAGATTTTTCTCCCAGAAGTTTTACAGTTTTAGTTTGGATGTGTAGGTCTGTTACCCGCTTACAGTTGATGTTTCTTCATGATTCAAGATGTGGTACACGTCCCCTTTTTTGTGCGGGCCTGTCTGCAGTTGTTCCAGTGTCGCTCGTTGAAAACACGGTCCTCCGTTCAGTGTACTTAGCGCCTGTGCTGGAAATCGGTTGGCATGTATGATGAACAGGTCTGTTTGGACTCTAAAAAAACCATTGGCCATAGCGTTTGTCTGCTTACCCTTTTGCTAATACCACACTGGCTTGACTGGTGATTCCATAAGAAGTCATCAAACTGTGCATCGGGAGTTCTCTGAATCTGTCCTTTACAAAACAATTTTGGCTACTTTATATCCTTTTCACATGAATTTTAAAGGCAGCTTGTTGGCTTTTACAAAAAAAAACTCCTGGGGTTTTCATTGATTTTACATTGGCTATATGGATTAATTTAGGGATAAGATGATACAACCTTTTATTTAGGTGGTCGTTGATTTCTCTTATCAGTGTTTTGTAGTCTTCTGCAAACAAATATTGTGCATATTTAATTAAATGGATCCCTAAGTACTTTATTTTTAGTGCTATTATTAATGGTATTAAGTATCAGTTTCTCATTCAAATTTCATTTAGTTTTAGATTATTACTAGTATAGAGAAAAATACTGATTTGTGAATATTGACATTTTATTTTATCACTCTACTAAACTCATTTACTAGATCTACTGGATTCTATGGAATTGTCTGCAAAGATACTCTGATAATCTAGGAATACAGTTTCATTTGTTTCTCTTCCATCTGTAAGTCTTTTCTCTGTTTTTCTCACTTTATTGTGCTGGCCAGGACCTCCAAAATGATACTGAGTAGAAGTGGCGAGAGACGTGTGCCTTGTTCTTGATCTTGGGGAAGAAGAAAGCATGAAGTCTTTCACCTTCAAGTTTGTTAAGTGGATGTTTTTCGTAGTTGCCTTTCATCGAGCCGAGGGCATTCCCCTCCGTTCCTGGTTTGATAAAACCTTTTATCATGAGTGGATGGTGAATATATTCCATGTGTTTTCTGTGTCTAAAAATGTTCACATGGTTTTTCTTCCTCTGTGAATATGATGAATTATATTATTTTCATGTGTTGAACCAATGTTACATTCCCAAGGTAAACTCTTGGCAGTGATATTTTATCCATTTTATGTATTTCTGGATTTAATGCGCTAATATTTTTCTAAAGAACTCTTGTATTTATGTTAATGAAGCATACTGGTCCATAGCTTTCTTTTCTTGTTGACACTTCAGCTACTTCCATAGACACTTAAGTTAATTCACTTCAGTATTTTCATTTGTAGAGAATCTCTGTGGTTCTTTGTCCAGTTCACTTGGCCTTACTTTTCAGTTTGCTACATCCTGTAGATATTTTTTAAGCGTTTCTCCCCCTCAAACGTAGTAAGCAGAGTCTGTGCTGGGGTAATTTCAGTGTTTGAGTTCTTCTTCAGATGTGTTTCTGCTACTCTACTTGAGAGTGCTCCCTTACTTTGTGAATGTGTGTTTCACGATTTTTTAAAAACAAGTAAGCTTTCCTTTTTTCCTTAGATATTAATTTTAGAAATTTTTTGAGGCCAAGAACAAAGGTGTGCATTCTTCCAGAAAGGATTTGCATTTGTTTCTGCCAGTCTTCTAGAAATGCTAAGAGCCAGAGGCAACGTGAAACTTAAAATCCAAGGCTTTGTGGCCTTCTAAGACTGCTGTAATAATGACACGAATTGGGTTTCGGGCCCAGAGATTTAAGATCCTTTGGCCATAAAGCTTGCGACTGGATTAGTGTTAAAGAAAGTAAGAAATAAAGAGCCACTCCAGGTTTATGGCGTGATCAGCCTGAGTATCGAGTTTGCGGTTAACTGAAAACAGGAAGTGGGGGGGGGGCTGGGAGCTGCACTGTGGGTGCAGGGTGGCTGAAAGGCCTGTGTGGCGTCCAGCTGGTATTTGGCAGCTTTTTGATGGGTGGAGTAAGTCATGAACGTGTAGAAGATATTTAACAGTGAGGCTAGATGAAGTCACCTGGGGGAAGGAGGACAGGAAGTGGAAGGGGAGACCCAGGACCAAGCCGTGAAGAATCACTATAGTTAGAGTCCCAACAGAGAGAAGACAACAGCCAGAGATACGGAGGCAAGGAGCAGTTGCCTTCAAGTATAAGGTAATACGTTAAGCTCTCTTGTTCTCAGCTTGATTTTTCTGGAGTAGTCTCGCAGGTTTTGTGGCCTCTGCTAATACCTTCGCTTTGGATCGGCTCACTGCCCAGGGCATGCTGGCCGCAGTTCCTAGGCATCCGCGTCGCACCCTGGTGACAGGCAAGGTGGGGAGAGCCATTCAGGCACAGGGAACACACGACTCAGCTGTTTTTGTTAGGAGGCTCCGTGCTGCCGGCTGCCCCAGGCTTGGAGGAGATCTCCAGGGGGCTGGAGTTGGGTCCCAGGTGATACCTGGCTGGGACTGGGTGCCAGGGCATTTTTACAGCCGGGCCTAGTTCCTTCGTGGTCTGAAAGGTACTTCCAGACCTCTTTGTAGTCCATTGTTCTTTGTGTAGCTCTGCCTCCGCGGACAACGCTGGGTGTCCTTCCATCATCGTGTCGACGTTTCTCTCCTCGGAGGTCTTTTCTTGAAACAAAGCCAGCGGTTCCTGTAGCTGGATTTCCCTGCATGTCCTCTCCCTGCATGTCTGCTTCTGAGATGTGCCCCCCGGGAAGCCCCCGCATGCCTCTGGCCCCGGCTGTGACGGACCCCTGAGTTAACCAAATCTCTCTCTCCCCGTAGGACCCGTAACTCTGGACCCCACAACCGCTCACTCCTGCCTTCTCTTATCCGAGGATCTGAGAAGTGTCAGGTTCAGGGGTGTCCAGCAGAGCGCGCACGGCCACCCAGAGAGACTGGACTACAGCGCCTGTGTGCTGGGCGCGGAGAGCTTCACCTCGGGGAGGCATTACTGGGAGGTGGATGTGGAGAAGGCCACAGCCTGGCAGTTGGGTGTGTACGAAGACACTGCCAGCGGACCAGACGGCATGTTCCGAGTTTCCGGAGAGAAATACTTGCTCACGGCGTCCATGATGGGAACCGAGTACACCTTCTGGGCCTTTCCCCCTCTGAAAAGGGTCTTCTCGGGAGAGCGTGTACACAAGGTCGGCGTTTTCGTAGACCTTAAGTACGGGCAGGTAGCATTCTATGATGTGACCAAGGGGCTCCTCATCTATAATTTCTCTCATCTTGTCTTCCACGGAGCTGTCAGGCCTCTGTTTGCTCTCTGTTTCCCAAACGGAGGCAAAGAGACAGACTCCCTGACCATCTGCCTCCCGGAGGCCAATTCTTGTAGTGGTGCTGCTGACCCTCAGCCCTCCAGGTGTGAACCCTAAAACCACGAGGTGCTCAGAAGTCAAGGGCCTGACTTTATAAAAGAGTTTTTATTAAGTAATCCAATAAAAAAATTTCTTGCAGTGAGTTGGAACTCAGTTCCATACCTCCAGGGCCTTTGCATTGGTGTGGCTTTCCACGCCTATTTGGTGTAAGAGAGGCTACCTTTACGCTGAGTCTTAACTGAAGTACCCCGTGCTAATTAGAACAACAAATGCATGAGCAGCATAAGAGTGGGAAGTCAGAGAGAAATATAGTCTGGCGTCCTTAGGGTTAGGGTCAGGACTTGACAGGTTGCTGAAAACGGAATTAGGTATAATCAGGACTTCAGATTTGAAGATATCGTAGCTACGTGTGGAGTGGAAACACCCTATCACTGGTGCTATTACTGGCAGCATCAAGACTTCGTAACATTTATCACTCCCAAGTGGAGAACAACTTAATTTCCCTAAATATTTTATCAGGTGAAAATGGAGGTGTTGCTAAAAAATGTGAATATTTAAAAAATAAATATTCTCCCTTTTAGAGTTCTTGAAAGAAGCCTTGATACTTTGAAACACATTAAGTAATGCTGTCTTATAATGCTCCCGTCTTTCTCTGTTTGACAATCCACTGAGAGACATTTTTTTGTACGGCCTTGTCTGCAGTAGTCGTACAGTTCTGAGAAGTGGGTGGCAACAGATTTATAGGGGGAGCTTTTATGCGAAAGTCTCATCAACTTTATATCCCTTACTATTTTTACCAACCTTTACGTATGTTAATATTATTCAGATGTACAAACTGAGGCTCAGCGTTGATTTTATTTTCTTAAAGTTACTTAGCTGTTAAGTGTCTAGTAAATAACAAGGGTAATGAATTGTAATGAATTAAATCTGGATCAACCTACCAAAAAGCAAGCTCCGTCTTGAATCCTGTCACATAGGAACCTGTTGTGTAAGTGTGACCTGTTAGGACAGCGGTCCATCTTAATTCGCCTTTCCTGAAAATGCAAGCCAATTTCTAGAGGAAGGGGAGGAAGTATATGAGTTACACCTCTCCCTCTAGGTATTCTCTCTATGGGCTAGGGATTCTTTGTTCTTCAGGATGAGGAAAATAAAAGGAACAAAAGGCAAATATAAGAAAATAGCTTCTTTTGGGATGTGGGTAGGGATAGTTTTATTTACTTCTGTTTGGGGGAAACATTTTTAATTGACCATTTGAAATTCTCAAAATTTTCTTTTTAGACATCATGTGGATAGTTTGTGTGTGTGTGTGTGTGTAAAGCAGTAGCTTAGAAAGAGTCTTCACACATCTCAAATGCAATCACGGGAAGTCGTGGGGGAATGGAGCCCTCGTCTCAGAAGTGGGTGCTGGGTGCGGTGAACGGCTTAGAAGTGAGATCACCCCTTGGAGCATGGAGATTAGAAACTCAAAGTGACGTCCCTCAGACCCCTTCCCAACTTCCAGTTTCTGAGGGGAAAGGAAAAGGTGATGATTTATTGTATAGAGAAGCGTGAGAACTTGTAATAATTGTCACATGTCTATATCGTCACTGAGGACATCGTCTAACAAACACTCAAGTTTTCTACAAAACCGTGCCTGCGTTTGACTCCAGTGTTTACCATTTGATGTGAACCCGCACTGTGATGTTGTTATATGTTAACTCAGCGGCTTATGTGGTAGAAAAAAACTCTCCCCAAAGGTGGTGGTTTTATTTTGTCCTGCGAAGTATTAACCAGTTTTGTATCTGACCTAAGCAATCTTATTTTAATATTCTTTTATTGTCCTGATGATCTGTGTAACCTGCTTGGCGTTCCTTGTGGAACCAATTTTACTCTCTGCTTGGATCCCTAATTAATCACTGAGCTGAATAAAATCTTTGACACGTGTCCATCTTCCAGTGTGTATGGGTTGTTTTTAGACCTTTGAAGATAATACTTGGACACCACCCACTGACCTGTGCGCGAGGACACCCAAGGCATCCCTCCACTCACAAAGACACTGCGCCTGCAAGTCCCGGTACTTCGGGCAGCACTCTGCTCTTTCTGCTAATTCTGGCTCATTCTTTACATCTTCCCTCAAGTGGCACTCCTCTTAGGCATCCTTAAGAGGGGATCCTGGGAGATCACTGCAGTAAAGACAGCTCTTGTTACACAAAGCACAGCTGCAATTTTTTTTATCTAGGTGGTCATTTGATTGCGTTCTCCCCTCTACCATAAATTCCACGAGAGTAAGGACTGCCCATTTTTGTTTTTTTTTCTCTTCTGCTGTTACATAGTCCCTAGCACATCCTTGCTTTCAGTGTGTATTCATTAAGAATGAGGGGGGAAGCAGGAAGTGTGGTAAATTACAGGACTGCACGGGTGGGGTGGAATGGCCGAGTCACGGAGGAGAGGTGTGCCCGCGTGGAAACGCCAAGGTGAGTGAGACCGCAGGTGAGGCGGTGGGGCAGTGTTCAGGGGCAGCCATAGCACAGGGCCACAAACGGGGCTTCAGTGTTAGAAATGCATTGTCTCATGTTCCTGAAGGCCTGCAATTCAAAACCAATGTGTCAGCAGGGCCGGTGTTCCTGAGGACAGCCCCATGCTGATCTCACTTCTGGAAGGTTGCCGGTGGTCTTCAGTGGTCTTTGGCTCATGGACGAGTCACCTCTGATTCTGCCTTCATTTGTTCTCCCTGTGATGCTGACTCTTTGCATGGCTGCTTTTTTTAATTGTTTTTTTAAATAAGGGCACCAGTCATTCAGTTATACTGGATTAGGGGCTCACTGTACATTTATGGCCTCATTTTAACATAATGACCCTGTTCCTAAGTAAGTTCACATGTGCGTGTGTGCACACGTGTGTGTGTGTAGTGGGGACAATGACAATTCGTCCCACATCAAATGGGTTGGTGTGAAAATGGCTTTTTATGTGCAGTAGCAGGTTTACCAACTGCTAAAATCCCCTGAGTTAAAAAAAAGTCTCAATCTGTAGGCCCACCTTCACCCCCCACCCCCTACACACACCAGTTACTTCAAAACCCCCGGTGGGAACCCAGGCATCACTTTTCCAAAGCTCCCTGGGTGGCTACAGAATGCAGCCAAGGCAAGAACTTCAGCAGAGGCGAGAAACCGAAGACAGCTGGTTGGCTCTGCAGCTACATCCTCTCAGGTGGCTGACAATTCTAAGTCTTAAGATACAAAAATTGAGGATAGTGCTGGGGAGCTGGGCTGCGAGTTTGCAGATTAGTATGAGTTTTGCAAGCTGCCTGTCGTGATGATGAAGCGTGCTTGGTTCATGTGACTGGGACTGCCAGTCAAACTGCTGCTTCGGGAAGATGGTTGGTGGGATAAGGTATAAGCGGAAGTTGCATAGAGTTCAGTATCTGGTCCAAGCCGGACCCAGGAAATCTTGGGCTGTGGCAGAAGCCTCCAGTGGTTTGGAACATTTAGGAGTATCTTACTATGCTGGGGAGCTATCTCTACCCTTAAAACACTTTGCATATGATAATAAGTTTTTTGGCCAGGGCACATTTAAGTAAAAAATCCAGTTTCACTCTCTAGTCATAACTTGGAAATAGTGCTCTGCAAACATGTAGCAAAGTCAAGCTGTGAAATTCTCTATAGCTGAACTACTGATACACTTCCAGCTTAAGAATTCAGAGAAGGCTCAAAGCTCATACCCACCCAAGCATACTCACAGCTTCCATGGAGGTACAGGGCAGTCTGCTGAAATAATTTGAGTGAAAAAAGGGAAAGGCTGGTGACCTCACTGTAGGTAATTTTCTTGATCTTGTATAAAGCAAGAAAAAGAAAGGGAGAGAGGAGAAATTTATGGGGAATTGGGAAGTAAGTGACTTGAAGCTTTGATTTGTTGGTTAGAATATAATAAACATCAGTGGCACACCAAAGTTACAAAGCACATAGAGACTGGGGAAAGTTGCAGAAAGCTGCCTTTTCGTTGGCTTGAGAATTTAGCATGCCAAAGGATGGGGGCATTTGCCCTGGAAGAAACCAATGTGAGATTGTAACTTACCCCACTTGAGAGAGAAGAAGGAATTCTCTGCAGCAACAGACAATGGCAATAGAATGGCAAAAAGTGTGTTAAAATTCAACACTACATATTAGCATAATTTAAGTTTGTACTTACGTTATCTGCAAGGTGAGGTTCCAGCCCAACCGCTGGTATGTGTTACTTCGCTAATTCTTTTAATTCTAAGAAGTATATGCTTTGTATTTTTATTTTTTCAAGACAGAAATATGCTAAAAATCGCCAGGACAGGACACGAGGCAGGCTCTTTAGAAACCAGTTCCTTCAGTCAGGGACGGCACTTGCCTGAGGGTGTTCAGCGAGATAGCTGAAGCTGACTGCAGGGGAAGGGTGGGGCACGTCCAGGCCGGCGCAGCTGTCCAAGTAAAATTCATGTTTTTCCAAAAGAAGAGGTTGATGGAAACTTAATGTGAAGTCATTTGCATGAACTGGATTTATGTATTGGTGTCATACAACTCTTAGTCAAAAAAGTTTCAGATCTTACGTGAATGTTTTTTTCTGAATGAGCATTTCAATCAGCTTTGTGTTCATGCTAGTGCACACTCCCTAATCAGCTCCAGGTTACCCTGTACTGTGTCTCCTGTTTCTCAATGGAGAACTATGTGGTCCGCCCAGGTGCCTAGAGACACCGGGGCATCTTTTCTCTGAAAGAGGGGGTGGGTCTGAAGGCCTAGGCTTACTCCAGGCAGTACCTTAACTCTAGTTCTTCAGCTTGCGAAATGACGGAAGCTAAAATCTCTTGATGTTGAGATTCAGCACTTCAAAGAACTAGTGAACTTGAGTCCAGGGACTATAAGTGTGAGTGAATATCCTCAGAGGTTAGACTACCCTCACATTCCCTGTGGAGTTAGATTTCTTATTCTGGAGAGGAGGGCAGAGACACTAGTTTCCTGGGTCCACAGTAATCTGGGAAACAGGAGGAAGTGTGTGACACACTTCACCTTTTTAGGCCGAACCCTCTTTGTAAAAATTTATGAAAAAGACATGTGAATATCCATCAGGAAGGAATGTCTTCCTCCCTCCGAATTTGAACCAACCACATTTCCAAATGTGCCAACCTCTTAGGAAGCCAGTGTTTTATATAAGCTTCACAGGTTCACTTTATTTCTTTCTTTTTTAATTTTCTTTTTATTTTAATCATTGTTCAAGTACAGTTTTCTCCCTTTTACTCCCATTCCAGCCCGCCCGCCCATCCCTCCCCACTTCCCTCCCTCCCATTTCCATCCTCCCCCTAGTTTTTGTCCACGTGTCCTTTAAATTTGTTCCTGTAAACCCTTCCCATTCTCCCCTGAAATTCCCTCTTCTCTCCCCTGTGGTCACCGTCAGCCTGTCCTCTATTTCAGTGTCTTTGGTTATATTTTGCTTGTTTCTTTGTTTTGGTATTTAGGTTCCTGTTAAAGGTGAGATCATATGGTATTTGTCTTTCACTGCCTGGTTTATTTCATTTAGCATAATGCTTTCCAGCTCCATCCAAGCTGTTGCAAAGGGTAGGAGCTCCTTCTTTCTTTCTGCTGCATAGAATTCCATTGTGTACATGTACCACAGTTTTTTGATCCATTCATTTACTGATGGGCATCTAGGTTGCTTCCAGCACTTGGCTATTGTAAATTGTGCTCCTATGAACATTGGGGTGCAAAAGTTCTTTTGGATTGGTGATTCAGGGTTCTTAAGATATAGTCCCAGCAGTGGAATTGCTGGGTCAAAAGGCAGATCCATTTTCAGTTTTCTGAGGAAGTTCCATACTGTTTTCCATAGTGGTTGTACCAGTCTGCAGTCCCACCAACAGTGCACTAGGGTCCCCTTTTCTCCACAACCTCTCCAACACGGGTTCACTTTATTTAGATTTACTTTGGAATATCCATCAACTCCTTCATTTTTGCTATCATTCTACATTCAACCCATCAGCAAATACAGTTAGTTCTACCTTCAATATATACCCCAATCCAAACTACTATCTTCCTTCTTATCACACTAGTCCAAGCCACTGTCTTTCATTTAGACCACTGTGACAGGATTCTTACTGGATTTGCTTCTACTCTCACCTCCCACAATCTACTCTCCATTAAGAAAGGCCTTCCCTGGACACTCTACCCAATCCTCACTTTCATCCCTTTAACTCTTACCCTATAGTATTTTCTTTATAGCATAAATTACCTGAATTAGTATTAGTTAATACCTGTCTTGCCTCTCTGGAATGTAAACTCCATGATGGCAAGGACTGTGAATAAATGGTGAACAAGACAGCCAATAAATATTCATTAAAGGGTCACTGTATACTAGGTATTTTACATAAAAACAAGACAAGATTCCTGATGTCAATGAGTAGATGAGACAGTTTGGAGCTTTGGAGTACAATTTTGTCTAAGGGACTGTTAAGAATGCTTTATTTTTTGTTTTGTTAAGGTGATAGCTGCCAATGAGAAGTCTCTAGTGTCATCTCATCATGATCCCGTGACCATCAAGTTTTGCCAAATAGATCTCCCAATATTTATGATTTAAAAAATCAGAATCAAATATTTTCTGGCCCAAGAGCAGACTAGCATTCCAGCTCAGATGTAGATCCTGAGATGTATTCACAGGAGGTGGAGGTGGAGCCTAATTTATTGCTTCAACTAAAAGGGAAGACAGTCCACTGTGTGAAGAGGGTTTAATTTAAGCCTTTTCAATCATCAAGAACAGATGATATTTGTTTACTCACGTACAGCAGTTCATTTTGGTGTCATGGATGGAATAGAGCAATACTGTCCTTGGCAGCAAAGGTCAGGTGAAATGTCTGCTAGAGAGAAGGCTGCAGATGCTCAGAGATGAACAGAGCCCATTACAGGTTAAGACTGTGTACTGATTGGAAATCCCAAGAGTAATTTTTCCATTAGCTGGTGATAGTTACTCTGGGAGATTTCTTTGTGGCTCATATATCAGTATCAAAATCCATGCAGTTCTTGAGAGTTCTGTTTCAGGTGCATTTATCTAAAATAGAGTTTTTGCACAAGGACTGAAATTCTTCTATCACTTAGAAGTCTAGCGGTAATACATACCTACGCTACCACTGGCTTGTTGAGAACATGGTGGGTTTTGTTCCCCCAATGGAAGGTCAGTGGCTTATTCGTTTTGTCTGACAGTGCAGCCATGCTTTTGCAGAGAACACATGTTAAATGCATTTCCGCTTTAGAAAAGATGTCTTATTTACCTCTGTCTCTTGCCTTAAATGCTGTGAAAAGTCCACAGTAGCCACTCATTAAATATCTGGTGGACAGACTGTTTGTTAAAAATAAATGGGCTTTCTTCTTGCATCCTGAACAGTAAGATGGACTCCTGCCCGCACCTGGCCTCCAGAATGCTGGCAATCAGGTGTGTGTCCTTGCCTCAAGGCACACTCTGAGATCAAGAGAAGAGTCACCCTAGAGAGCAGACCTGGTATTTGGTGTCCACACAGTTTCAAGCCACTTGTCAAGGACTGTACTCATACGTAAATAACAGGCAGTAAATAATTAGGAAAAATATGAAAGATGAAGGCCAACAGTAGGAGGTAGAATTTGGAGTAAAACTTCAAAATTGTCATTGATATAACTAGAGAGATGAAAAGATGTTCTAGAAATGCTGTGTGTGTTTAAAAAAAATTTTTTTAAAGGGTGGAATAAAACAATTTGAAATATCCTAGAAAGGAGACCTAGAAGATAAAAAGTAAAAAGGTAAACGAATATCCACCTATCTGTCCATCTGTCCATCCATGAGGTCCAGGAGCTCTGCAATTAGACTGACACCCACCCCAAGCAGAGCATTGCCAGGGATATCCCAGAAAACTAGGGATAAAGATAAACTCCTAACAACTTCCAAGAGGAGAGACTAGGTCACACAAGTAAAGTCTAAAATCAGAGTCTTTTTTTAGTTCTCACTGTTGATACTAGAGAGTCACGTCAAAGGAGCGATGCCTTTCCCAGTTCTGGGGAGAAAACTTGCCAATTTACAGTCCAGACCTGGTCCAATTCTCAGTTTAGCGTCAGAATCCCTGCGCTTGCGAAGCTATAGTAGGATGTGCTCTGTTCCTCTGGGGGAGTACACCAGGAAAAAAGAATTCCAGAAAGGGTAGATGCGACACAGAAAAGATGAAATGTAAGTGGATTATGAAAATGATAGTGAAGGAGAAAATCCCCTGAATGACAACAAGAGCTCGCCCAAATTAGAACAAAAGGTAGAAGACAAAAGGGTGTCTTGAAGTGGAAAAAAAGAAACAGAACTGATTATCTGACAGAGATTTGACTACATCAAGAAGAGCTTTGTAGCTCCATGGAAAATTTAAGGAATGAAGTAGTGTTGGGTACATGAAAACGTTCTCAAAATAAAGGAAGGAAATTCATATGCAAAAATGAGACAATTGTTAACCCCATAACAAGCAAAGCTGTTGATTAATGAGTATGTTTGTTCAAGGAATAATATTTCTGTGGTTACTAAGTCCACAATGAGAAAGGAAATCATCAGTTGTCATAACTATATTGGAGTGATGGGGGCGGGGAAGTTATCTGTAGGGTATAAGGGGTAATAAAAGTTAATCCTTACTTCTTACAGTAGGGTGCCATTCATAATGTCTCAAAACCAAGTTAAGGAATATGTAAATTATGTAGAAAGTATTGAGTTGAATGTGATTGGGTCTAGGTAGCAGGAATGGAGGAAAAAGACCTGCTATTTTGTTTTGGTTTGATTTTTTAAAAATTATAAACCTTATAATAGTTTTTGATCTTAGGAACTGAAGTTTATGTATTCCTTTGATAGAAGTAAATTAAATTTAAAACCCTGGAGAATAAATAAATAGTAAACTCTATTTCCTTTAAACAGCTAACAACATTTTGATGTCAGAGGCTACCTGGAGTATCAGGTTATTTCTATGACAATTATAATATGAAGAATTTTTTTAAATATATTTTATTGATTATGCTATTACAGTTGTCCCATTACCCCCCTTCACTCCCCTCCACCCTGCATACCCTCTCCCACCCACATTCCCCCCTTTAGTTCATGTCCACGTGTCATAAGTTCATTAGCTTCTACATTTCCCATACTATTCTTGCCCTCCTCCTGTCTGTTTTCTACCTACCATCTATGCTACTTATTCTCTGTACCTTTTCCCCCTCTCTCCTCCTCCCACTCTCCTGTTCCTAACCCTTTATGTGACCTCTATTTCTGTGGTTCTGTTCCTATTCTAGTTGTTTGCTTAGTTTGTTTTTGTTTTTGGTTTAGGTGTGGTTGTTAATAATTGTGAGTTTGTTGTCATTTTACTATACATCTTTTTTATCTTCTTTTTCTTAGATAAGTCCCTTTAACATTTCATGTAAAAAGGTCTTGGTGATGATGAACTTCTTTAACTTGACCTTATCTGAGAAGCACTTTATCTGCCCTTCCACTCTAAATGAAAACTATGCTGGGTAGAGCAATCTTGGATGTAGGTCCTTGCCCTTCATGACTTGGAATACTTCTTTCTAGCCTCTTCTTGCCTGAAAGCCTCTTCTGAGAAATCAGCTGACAGTCTGATGGGAACTCCTTTGTAGGTTACTGTCTCCTTATCTCTTGCTGCTTCTAGGATTCTCTCCTTCATTTTTACCTTGGCTAATGTAATAATGATGTGCCTTGGTGTGTTCCTCCTTGGGTCCAAGTTCTTTGGGACTCTCTGAGCTTCCTGGACTTCCTGGAAGTCTATTTCCTTTGCCAGATTGGGGAAGTTCTCCTTTATTATTTGTTCAAATAAGTTTTCCACTTGTTGCTCTTCCTCTTCTCCTTCTGGTACCCCTATAATTTGGATGTTGGAACGTTTAAAGATGTCCTGGAGGTTCCTAAGCCTCTTCTCATTTTTTTTAAATTCTTATTTCTTCATTCTTTTCTGTTTGGTTGTTTCTTTCTTCCTTCTGGTCTACTCCATTGGTTTGAGTCCCAGTTTTGTTCCCATCACTATTGGTTCCCTGTGCATTTTCCTTCATTTCACTTAGCATAGCCTTCATTTTTTCATCTAATTTGTGACCAAATTCAACCACTTCTGTGACCATCCTGATCACCAGTGCTTTGAACTGTGCATCTGATAGGTTGGCTGTCTCTTGATTGCTTAACTGTATTATTTTTGAAGGTTTGATCTGTTCTTCTGTTTGGGCCATTTTTTTTTGTCTTGTTGCACCTGTTATGTATGAGGGGCGGAGCCTTAGGTGTTTACCAGGGTGGGCAGCCCAGATGCTGGGTTGTGATGTTGTATGTGGGAGCGGGGTCTGAGAGGGAACAATGGTGCTTGCTACACTCTCCATCGGACTTCAGTCCCTTCTGCCACTTTCCCCAAGCAAACTGGGCTTTTCTGGTGCTTATTCCCGAGTGGGTGGGCTTGTGCACATTCTAGGACCCCATGGGTCTCTCCAACAAACTCTCCTGTGAGGCTGGGAGTCTCTCCCTGTGCGTCCACCCCCACAGGTGTTTTCAATCAGTGCCCCAAGGCTCTATTTCCCAGCACTGGGACCCTGAGTTGCGCGCAGTGCCTTGCTTCACAATCTCCGTCTTGCTGGGTCTGCCCATTGCCAACCCAGGCCCAGGGTCTGCCAGCTGCAGTCTTGTGCACCCGGGATGACTTAGGCACCCTGGTCCTACTGCTCTTTGTTCTGTGACCCCTCTCAGCCCAGCCACCTGACTCCGCCTGTCCTCCCCGGTCTGGATGAATGTGTCTATTTTAACTTCTTGGTTGTCCGACTTCCATACAGTTCAGTTTTCTGTCAGTTCTGGTTGTTATTCTATTTCTAAATTGTTGTTGTCCCTATCTTGGTTGTGCAAGGAGGTGCAGTGTATCTACCTATGCCTCCCATCTTGGCTGGAAGTGAAGAGAATTTTCAAACGAATAGAAGTATCAAGCTCTTTAGCTTTTGTGATAGAATCTATATAATTCCAAAGAGAGGTAAAAGTAAAAGCAGAAATCTTGCCAATTAGAAGAATAAGAGGAGAGGCAGTGATGGCCCAGGGAACTCCTCAGACAAGCTTGAATCCTGGGCAAATGAAGGTGAACATTTGGTAAAAATAAATCAATAAAAATAAACAAGGCTGCAGCCTTTCAGAAATTGGCACTTATGGGAAACTTAATAAAATGAAAACAGTCTAATCCAGAAAATTATTCTTGTAAGCATACCTGAGGAAAAGAGAGGAACAGAGATGTTCCAGCTGGGACCCGGCGGAGGGGTCAGTGATCAGCTCCCTGTCATTTTGTGAGTGGTTCTGTCCTCTAGCCATACTCTGATGTTACATTAAACTCGTATCAAACAAGCAACTTGTGCCTCCTCGGGCTAATGGTTTGCAAGCTTCATAGCTGTAAACAAGTAGTAAGTGATGGCGGTTTGAATTGTGGATCAACAGCAATTGTTTTGAGTATTTAAAACTAACAAAATAAACTTATTAATTCTTGATAAATCAACATGTTACTCATTAATATTAAGAGTTATCAATACCCACAGTTCATTACTAACAAATTGATTGATTGACTTGGGATCGGCCAGGTAGCCAGAATTACAGGAGAGTAAAAACAGTAAACTCAAGGGCAGAGCGGTTTTTCTTCCCACCCAGAGTAAGGATGTGCTTTGCTAGCACTTCTTGTAGTAGGAAGGTCTCGATGTCTGTAGAATTTCTATTAATGGAATCAGGACAAACATAAACTGTGTGTAGATGTATTTTTGAATAGTAATTACGGATGATATAGAAAGAGCCTATGGTTCAGTTTAAAACTTCCCTTTTGGGGTCCATCAGGAGACTGACTTTACGAAGCCGGTCGGTAACACCAGGAAGATGCACCAGGGCATCTGCCCTTGCTCCGTAGGGCCGCCTCACTCGAATGAAGTTTCTCTTCTACTATTCACGAAAACAAATGGAGGATGTCATCTGCTCTGACCCAAGAGCTCACGTCTCTGTGTCCTTTCAGTTCAAGCATGCCCTTCCTGCCAGTGGTAGGTCCCTGGAGATGCTATCCCTCTGCCATAATGCACTGAGTGACAAGCATCACTGAACACTCTGAAACTGTGACAAACAGGGCAGGAAGACTGGAAGTAGATGGACCTGAAGGTGATCAGACAGCTCAGCAATCTCAAGACTGGTCAAACGGTCCGTGATCTTTCCGTCTTGCCCCTCTCCACCCATCCTTTGCTCTTCACCATGCTTCCCCTTGTCCTCAGCCGTGGTCTTCACTGACCAGAGACGGTTGTTCCAGCTCTAGGCAGTGCCTCATCCAAGCAAGGCATCCGAGAGGGGGCTGGAAAGGGAGATTTCTAACTTTGAGACTCTCTCCTGTCCAGCACAACTGCCTGCTCTCACAGTGAGACCCCCAGAGAGCAAACCCACGCTGTCTAGACTGGCTGCAGTGAGGAAAACCACACTGGACCAGCTGCATGTAGCGTCCCAAAGGGGAAATAAGTGAAGGATAACTGTATCGGTTTAGGGTCTGTGTGAGGCAACTTCTAAGGTGGTTTGCAGGCAGAGAACTGATGGGAGTAGAGCCAAGTTTACGGCCTCAGAGCAGAGGATCCGTGACTCCAGCCACGCAAGGGGCCTGGTGAGTATGAGTGTACGTGCTGTTCTTCACGCTGTTCGAGGTCATTCGGTCTTATCTTCCAGGAGCAAACTGCCTAAAGCAGTCGCAGAATCAGTTTTAATGATCTAAATGTTATTTAACACAGGGGTAGGGCATTCTGTTGCTCTCAGTTCTTAGGCAAGACAATTTTGCCTTGACTTTCCAGGGGATGACCTCCTAACTGGGTCATGTCCAGAAACACGTAAAGGCACGTACGGGGAGTATCTGTGTATCTGTGGGTCGGCGGAGAGCTATAGTTGTGAAAGTGGGACCATCGTAGAGATGCTACTTGTTTTTCCCTTTGTGTTACTGAGGTAGTTAATTTAATTTGACTGAAATAATTATTCAGCTTTTTCCAATTTCTGTTTCTTCCTGATGCCAGGCGGCACCCGGGGAGGCCTCAGCCCAGTCCAGGTTCTTGTCCCAAAACAAGAAAGAATTTGAGAGCGAGACAGAAAGATTTAGCAGAGCACAGTAAATGTATTAAAGCGAGAGGATGCTCTCTAGAAATGAGTTGTTGGCCTCTGAGATCAAAACACAGTGATGAGGTCCGAGTGGAAGGTTTTATTAAACGTGGGCACAGGTGGGGGTAGGGTGGCCCGACGCTTCCAACTCAGGGTGGGGTGACTCACCCACGCGGCCTGTCCTTGTCTCTCCTCTCCGGATAGGTTTCTTTTTGGTCCTCAGGAGGTTGTAAGGGGGGAGAGGAGGAATAGGTGAACAGTGAAGGTCGCGTCTGCCACGTTCCAGCCCAGATGCAAAAGGAGAAAGGAGAGGCCACAGCCTGGGACCTTTGTTCCTTGTTCTAACTCTCCTTCCTCATTCCACTCCAAGTCAGTGGGCTTCTCCTTTAAGCCGAGCCCCTGATAACCACTTTGCTGGTGCTTCCTGCTCCTCGCTGTGCCAGAACCATCAAGAGCCAGTTGTTAATTTTCAGAAGTTGTACCAGCCAGTTGACATAATGTACACACCTTGCCACCCGTCCTGGTGGATATTTTACACCATGGAATTCAATGAATGTTACAAATTATCCTCCCCAGCCCTCACAGGTTATTAAATATTTACCAGCACACAGCTTACTCCTCATAAGAAAGTAGGCAATTTTATAATTTAATTTTTTTCAGAACAAAATCAAAGAAGTTTTGGATGCAAATATTTATTTTCTGTAAGGAATATCATTTCTTCCAAGGAATGTCATTCCTCTCACACTTCTAAGGTTATGAGAAAAAAAGTTATGAGATATATAAATGCGTTTAAGTTTTTGTGGTTGGGAGCTGTGTTCAATGAGTATTTGTGTTCTTTGACTCCTACATTCCGACCCCTGTACTCTCCCTGTTCCTTTGTCTCTTTCACAGCAGCTATCGTGTCGTTTCCAAGATTTCACGAGCCCCTGAGCAAGCTGGCTGTCTGGTGGAAAAAGCTGTCCAACTCGGTTCTTTTGTCCACCTGATTATTAAAAGCTTCACCTGGAGTCAAATTTTTTTGACCAGGAATTCACATGAAAATCATTCTCACCCTCTGAGGCCATTCTGTGTTGTCCATGTACACAGCCTCTGCCCGGGAGTCCAGTATTGCTAGCATATAAAATTGCACATTAGTAGGTGGTGAGGAAAGCTGAGACAGGACGTGATCAGGGCCTCTCAGATGTTTGCATGGAATAAAGTCTCCCATGGCTTTTGTGAAAATGCACACTCCAGTTAAGGAGATAAGAAAAGAGCCTGAACTTCTGCATTTCTGAAGGTCCCAGGTAATGCTCAAGTACAGACCATGCTGAGCAGCAGCGGGTCAGACCAGTGCGCTGAGGCCCTGTGGGTGTAAGGAAGACCCGAATGAAGCAGGACCGTGGGAACTGGGTGGGAGGGGGTCTTTCCACTCCAACAAAGTGTTGCCACATGGAGACAGAGGCTACGTTACAGCCAGATAGATCTTCCTGTTATTTTCTACCAGAAATAGGAGCCAGTATTTTTTATCTGAAGTCACTCAAATGAAATGCCAACAACCAAACAAGGATGCAAACAAAAATGTTGGTCTGCTGGTTGTTGACCCCTGTGCAGACCCTTTGAGGTTCTTTTAGGAAGAATGTTCTCGTGGCAGAGTTCAAGCCAAGAATACTCAGGAGAAAAACTCTGACGCAAGGGAGGCTGAGATAAGGATGGCCTGCGGGCCACAAGGCCTCCTGTGACTCCCGGAGCACCTGGTGTTGCTCCACCAAAAGGATGCAAGTATCCTGAAGCAAATTCCAGTCCCTGGAAACAGTGACTTTATTCTGAGGACAATGGGGTGACCCACAGACATTACCTAGAATTAAGAAAGGAAAGAATTAACAAAAAAAGAAAACTCCTGATTTCATCATGTGACTATAGATAAATGAAAGAGGGGTTAGAGTGTGGCCAGTGGTTAGTAAAAGGGGGCTCTCCCACAGCTTTCCCAAGGCATAACTTGGCTTTGGGAGGTCCTTGACAAATGGTTTTCCTTCAAGGTCAGCGGTCCCCAACTTTTTTGGCACCAGTGACCAGTTTTGTGGAAGACAGTTTTTCCATGGACTGGTGGGGATTTGGGACAAACAGCTTTATAGCCTGCCACCAGATGAAGCTTAACTGTCACTTGCCACTCATTGGTGGGGTTTTGACATGAGTCTGCAAGCAATTGGCCTACTATGGTCTCTGTGCAGTCACACCTCTCTGCTGGTGAAAACCTGTGTTTGCAGCCGCTGCCCAGTGCCAGCATCACCGCCTCAGCTCCACCTCGGACCGTCAGGCATTGGAGTCTCTAAGCAGCACACAACCTAGGTCCCTCATAAGCACAGTTCACAGTAGGGTTTATGATTCTATGACAATCTAATGCCACCGCCGACCTGACAGGAGGTAATGTGAGTGTGGACCGCATGGTAAAAACAGAAGACGCTTCCCTCCTCAGCCGCCCTCGCCTCCTGCTGTGCGGCTCTGTTCCTAACAGGCCCCCGTGGCCTGGGGTCCGGACCTTTGTTCTAGGTGTTCATCGGGGGAGAACGCACCACAAAAGGGTTTAGTGTGAATCTTTGAACACCAAGAACTGCTGTGCCCAATTTTAATTCAGATCTGAGTGTTCTCGTGGTTGTGATGGACATGCAGGTCTGACAAAGAAAGCCAAGTCTCTCTTTCTTCACTTAAGGAAGGAAACGTTCCAGAGCAGCTACAGCTCTGCCGTGGGCAGGATGAGAGCCCCACTTTTTTAGGCATTCATTTCTGTTCTCAAGGATAGAGGGCTAGTGAGCTGATACCCAGAGCCACGGAAAGAGGAAGACAAAGACCAGCGGTGTCGCTCATAGGACAGCACTGCCCCACCCACCAGGGGCGCAGGTGCTACCTGCTTATCCACACCCCCGGACCCCCACTCGCGGGCCTCTGACAGTGGAAACTGGCTGACTTAGGGAACTTTGTAGTTTCACTCTGCGGTGTTTGGAAAAGGCTTCCTGGCCAGATTTTCCTTTTTTTTTTTTAATCAATTAATTTTTAAAATTAAATTTATTGGGAAGACATCGGTTAATAAAATTGTATAGTCTTCAAGTATACGATTCTGTGATGCATCACCTGTATATTGCACTGTGTGTCCACCACCTGAAGTCAGAGCTTCTTCCATCGCGGAGGGATTGGACGCCCTCCCCCTTGACTGCCCGCCCCCACGGCCCTTCGCTCGGTGACCCCCCGGACTGCTGTCTGTGAGGGTTTTTTGTTTGTTTGTTTTTCTCGGTGGTGCATGTGTCGCTTTCAGTTTTGTATCCCACCTATGAGTGAGATCATATGGTTCTTGACGTTTCCTTTTTCACCTAAACTTTTTATTTTGAAAAACATTCGCCTACAGAAAAGTTGAAAACAAATTCCAATGAACATCCCCACGCCTTCTGTTTTGCCACGTCTGGTTTACCACCCACTCTCTCTCTCTCCTCTCAGACGTGCACGCACATTCAGACCTCGGCTTTGATTTGGTGAAAATCAAATAGCTCCGCGTAGTCTTTGAGGGTCGTCTTTGGGGGCCTGCACTCGAGGTGCTCTCAGAGGGCCTGCAAGCTTGCCTAGATCCTGGTGCGGAAGGAAGCACTAGTTCTAAGACCTCCTCCTTCCTCCGTCCTCCCTCTCCCCAGGAAGAAGAGACTCACTGGAGAAGTTTGCATCACCACTGTTCTTCTGGGGAGGGTTTGGGGAAGAATTGTGTGGTTCCAGTAGACTCAGGAGGTATCTTTTGTCGATCCACCAGCGTGCTGCATGCTCTGAACCGGGACTCTGGCCTCGGTTGAGTGGCCGGCGAGAGTCATTAAAGGCTTCCCCGACCCAGAAGGGAGGGACCAATATTTAATCTTCCTTCAAATTTGTCAGGAGCAACTTCTCATGAGAACATATGAGAAACACTGAAAGTTCGTTTTAAGTGTCCATGGGCTATTGTTATACCAACAGAGAAACATGAACTAGCCCTGCTGAGCTCCATTGCACAAATACAAATATAATTAATTTGATATAGAGTATTTCTTGTAATTTCCCTTCCTCTGTTAAGGTTTTAATTTGTATAACTGGAATCATACTACGTATGTTTATAATATCACTTAATTTGCTTTGATGACTAATTTACTAGGCTATGTGGAGACTTGTTTTTAAAATTTAATTTTTGAATAGATATCCCTACACCTTCTTCTCCATCCAATCAGATATCCCTCTCCAGAGAGTTTGTAAGTTATGTAGCACATATATATTTCTCTTTAACAAAGAAATTATAGCATATTTTTAATATATTTTTTCACTAATGTCATGGCATTTATTGTATCCATTTTTTCTATATTCTATTTTTATGGCTGTACGTATATTCAAAGGCATACTACTGTGTTTTTTAGTATATTTTATTGATTATGCTATTACAGTTGCCCCATTTTTTTCTCCCCCTTATCCCCTTCTGCCTGGTACCCCCATTCCCTCCCACATTCCTCCTCATTTAGCTCATGTCCATTTAGTCGTACATATAAGTTCTTTGGCTTCTATATTTCCTATACTATTCTTAACCTCCCCCTGTCTATTTTGTACTTACCAATTATGCTTCTCATTCCCTGCACCGTCCCCCACATTCTGCACCCTCCCCCTCCCTGTTGATAACCCTCCCTATGATCTCCATTTCTGTGACTCTGTTCCTGTTCTAGTTGTTTGCTCTTTTTGTTTTTGTTTTAGGTTCAGTTGTTGATAGTTGTGAGTCTGTTGTCATTTTACTGTTCATAGTTTTCATCTTCTTCTTTTTCTTAGATAAGTCTCTTTAACATTTCATATAATAAGGGCTTGGTGATGATGAACTCCTTTAACTTGACCTCATCTGGGAAGCACTTTATCTGCCCTTCCATTCTAAATGATAGCTTTGCTAGATAGAGTAATCTTGGATATAGGTCCTTGCCTTTCATGACTTTGAATACTTCTTTCTAGCCCCTTCTTGCCTGTAAGATTTCTTTTGAGAAATTAGCGGATAATCTTATGGGAACTCCTTTGTAGGTAACTCTCTTCCTTTCTCTTGCTGAAAAGCATACTACTGTGTTTTATATACTAGGCTTCTTGTCAATAATTTGTCTTCAGATTTTCACTGTTATACATAATGGTCCAATAAATAGCATTGAATAATGTAATTTTATATAATACATGTTCAATTATATATTTAGAATGAACCTCCTATTAGTAGAAATAGTGGGTCACAAATTATATACCTTGCAAAAATTACCTTGTAATTTTTATATATGTCATAGTTCTTCACAGAAATACCAGCATAAATTTTTACTCATAATTATCTCTTTGCCTTTATCCTGGCCCATAGTGTAATAAAACTTTTTTTAATGCATTTACTTTTTTTTGAAAGATACATACAGTATATATGTGTGCAGAAGAGATGACAGCTAGTTGCGGGGGAGGTCAGAGGGTGAAGGATGGAGCAAAAAGGGAAAAGGACTCATGCGCATGGACAACAGGGTGGTGATCGCTGGGGGGAGGCGGGCATAAGGGGACTAAATGGTAATGGAAAAATACATATAATAAAATTGTGTATTAAAAAAGAATATATGCGTGCGTATAGGTGGATAGATATAGATATGCATGTGTATGTATATGCACATTTATATACATATACACACAAAGATGGGCAGATATAAATATGCACGTGTGTACATATATGTTTCCATGTACATAAACATATATACACACACAGACACAGAGAGAGAGTGACTAAAGAATAAACCACCTGGGAACCCATCACTTAAAGAAAAAAATAGAACATTATTAGTACCTCGGAAGCTTTTATGGGCTTCCCCTGATTGTTTCTTTCTGCCTCCTTCCTCAAAATAATGACTGTTTCAAATTTATGTCTTGTATATATTTTATTGCCTGGGTCTTGATTTAGAAAAGATATCTGTGTACTACATTATTCACCTGTGATATTAGTTTCGTACTTTTCCCAGTTGTTTCTGTTTTGATGTTGCTGTTTGTAGTTTTTGCCATGAAGTTGAATCTTCTACAGTTTTGGGGTTTTATATGGTGCTTAGAAAAACCCTTCCCACTGGGACATTATTTTCAAATTCCTTTTTATGATTAGTTTTCTTTGTTTCCAGTTGCTACCCTTTCTTGATTTTTGGAATCAGTGATCATTCCTTAGAATACCACTCCCATCTTAGAATTACACTTGACGTTGTCTGTGGTGTTATGTAGGGGCTTACATTTTCCCTTTCTCAGAATCTTGGTCAGTAGAGGCCTCTTATTGAAAAATTATTGAAAACTGTACTTGAGGTTTCTGGTTTACCTGATGTTATAGATGTGACTTTTGCAGAAAATAGTTAGTAATTCAGAATTGAAAATTGAAAACAGCACATTCAAATCTCTATCAGGGTACTTCTAGCCAGATATTCTTTAAAGAATGTCAATACCAGATAACATAGAGAGTTTGGATTGACTCATTCAACTAAATTCTAACACTTGGAGATAAACCACTGCTGTTAACATTGTAATGTATTTCTTTTCAATTTATTCCTCTATGAATGTATACACATTTTAATATTAAAAATAATTTCAGATTGGGGTATTTAGTATTTTACATCCTGATGATTTCATATTATAATTTGATATAAATATCTATCTGTGTCAATACAAATCTAGATAACTTTAATACCTATGGTTTACCACAAATGAATTATCCAAGTTCTGGTTGGATCCAATGAAGTTGTTTATCATTTTGCTCATCTGTGCATGTGATAGACAACACAGGCTGGCTTCAGTCACACATAGTTCTGTTTGCGATGGAGGCGCCAGTAAATTGCTTTTCAAATGGAAATGGCAAGTAAACAGATATTGGAAGCCTTTTGTCATATGCACAAAACAGAGTCAGAGCACTTAAAAATAATCTCACATTATGGTCAGTGGTGAGAAAAGCTCTTGCATTAAAAAGCTACTTGGTTGATTGCTTGAGTCATATTAAAAGACTAACTCTAGCTTTGAGAAGTCCGTTATGCAAAAGCGACTTGTTTGGGTTGAGGAGAAGGAGCACCGACTCAGGCTCAGGAACAGACACCGGCTCAGGAATCACCCCAGCCTACGGCCAGTGCGTGTGCCAAACCCAGTCTCATCTGCACAGAGACCCAGCCCAGAGCGGTGCCTCTGGTGCTCTACTCCTCAACATATTACCCAGTGCTCACGTGTGCCTGTCTAAGTTTAAATTAATTATAATAACATGCAATTAAAAAGTGAGTTCTTCAGCCAAACTGGCCACATTTTAAGTGCCCAATACTGTGGCCAGTGGCTACTACCTTGGGTGGTACACCTCTAGAACATTTCCATCATAGCAAAAAGCACTGTTCTAGAAAATTAAACTAAACTGAGGGCATTTTATAAAATATACTGGGGCCAGAGACTGGGTGGGGAGGATCCTCGTAATAGGCTAATTTTCTGAAACGGTGTTAGTAAAAGGGGAAAAAGAGTTCAAATGAGGTGATATTCAGTTGTTTCAGGGTGTGGAATGTGATGCTCTAACTTTTAACTAGGAAGATCGGGAAGCAGAAAGCTCATGGAGGGGAACAAAGCACATATGAGAAGCAGCAGGTGTCGGAGGAAACACCCTCTGGGCCTGTGCTGGGTTGGGTATGGGGGCCAGACTGGGTGGAACAGGGAAGCATCGGCGCCCAGGATGAGTTTTATAGTCATTAGTGGATTTCCGACCCAGGCGAGACAACTGCTTTGTCTTTTTTCATTTTGTTTGTTTGTTTAGTTTGGGAGGGTGTTTGTTTTTCATTTGGACTTTTATTTTAGTAACTGAGTATTCACAAACCTATTAGGACTCTTACTCTTTAAAAAATTTGGTAAAATTTATGTTGACTAAACTGAATAAATCTTAGGCATGCAGCTCAAGTAATTTTTTAAAAAGTAGGTAATAAGTTTATGTAATGCTACCACTTGGGCTTAAGTTCTGTTGCAATCCAAGGTTATCTAGTGCTCTTTTGGAGACAACACCAGATAGTAACCACTCAATAGTAACCACTAGTAGTTACCCCTAGTAACCACTCCCCAATAGTAACCACTATTCTGACTTTTAGAGTACTATGAGATTAGTTTGGCCTGTTCCTGAATATTGCATGAGTGGAATGATGGAGTATTGGTTTTGTGAGGTTTTCCATGCTGTTTCTTGTATCAGTAGTTATTTTATTGTAGTTGTTCTTGCTGTGAAGAATCCCATGGTATAAACAAGTCACAATTGTTTATCTGTTCCTTCATTGGTGGACATTTGGATTGCTTTCGGTTTTTAGGTATTGTGAACAAAACCTCAGGGAACATTATTGCACACTGTGTTTGTTGGAAGGTGTACTGATTTCACTCGGATAAGTATCCAGAAAAGTAGTTGCTGGGCCGTTGAGTTCTGAAATGTGCAAATAGTGAACCCAAAAGTTCATATATACTCACCCAACAGGTTATATTACCTGTTGCATGACATTTATATGTATTAGTACATGAACATGCTTGCAGAATCCACAACATTTTTAGATGTAACATTAGCAATAGCTAAATAAAAGGAATGGCAAAAATAATCTCATTTATTGAAAGAAAAAGCCCGCACAATTATAAATACCTTGGAATTAACAGGATATGTGAAAGATGTGTGGAGAAGTTCATAATAAAGTTTATTCAAAACCCTTACAAGTCGCAAGACACATTCTGTTCCTAACAGAACACTCAGTATACACATGCAAATTCTCACCTAATTTCTAAAGCAATCCCAAGTGCAGTCCCTTCAGGATTTTCTTGGGATATAACAAATGGTTCTAAAGTATATATGGAATAATGAATGTATGGAAAGAGCCAGTAAAAAGTATCCAAAGGAAAAATAAGAGGATGGGGATTCCCCATGAGATATAGACAATCAATTACTGAGTAAACAGCTTGGGACAGTTGGCTCTGGTTTTATGAATAAAATGCACATCTTCACCTCAAACTCCATAATCAGTTCCAGATGGATTAAAGACACAAGTACAAACAATTTAACACTGTGAAAGAGACTAAAGAAAAAAAAGCGGTTTTATAATTTTGGAATAGGAAAGGGTTTTATAAGCATGCCATAAATCCTAGATACCATAAAATAAGGTTGAAATATTTAAAACTACATAAAGTTAAAGATAAATGGAAAATGAGGGAAAAATGTTCTCTGACGTATATGACAAAGTGTTAATAGTCTTAATATAAACAGCTCCAGCAGATCAATAAAAGATAAAGAGTTCATAGAAAATTAAGAACAATAAAAGGTAATTCACAATGGCACAGATAAAAGTAGACAATAAATATGCATTTACCTTCACTAATAATGCATGGAATACAGACTTAGGCATTAAGGAGAGGATGATTATTTTTACATGTGCAAATATTTATAGCGCTTTTTTGCCAAGGCTATGAGAAACAGACACTCTCAGAACTGTTTGGAGACAATGTATGTGAATCCAGTCTCTTCATAGACAACCTGGAAACGTCTGTCCACATGTATTGGTTGGGATAGATCAAGTCCACTTCCAAGGACGTACTCCATGAAAACAATCGGACAGGTGCATAAGGATGAATTACAAGACCTTCATTGTAACACTGGTACAGCAGGGACAGTGTCAAGAGGGGAATAGCTAAATAAATTATGAAACATTTAACTGTTAAACAGGACATGGATGGATGGGGAAGATTCCTGACTTATACTTTGAGTGATAAAAGCAACTGTCAGGGAAACTTTTAGGTGTTTATGTATTGAGAATTCTGGGCTAAACCATTTATGTGGATCATGTCAGAACACTGATGATCTTATGTATCAAAACATTTATTTCAAATACATCTTCTTAATAAGAGCCTGCCTTATATATACAATGAAATCACAGCCGTGGCTTTTGTGGAATAATTTCCTGACTTTATGCTTCAGTGACTTTTTGAGCCTTAATGAGTTGATATACTTTTAAAAATTTTTTGTTCTTATGAAAATTTTCAAACCTATCAAAAGTAGAAAAATAAAATTAATCCTCACATGTTACCTTCAGTGAGTATCGGCTCTCAGCTAGTTCTGTTTCAGCTGTGTCCCCTCCTGCTCCTGGCCTGCAGGGGCACTCTGACCAGATCCCCCAGGCCACGCATCTCCATCCACAAGTATCTCGGTGAGAATGCCCAAACGACAAGCCAGCTCCCCTCTTACGGTGCCCCTTTGGCCTCCAGATAATAGCTCCTGCAATTTCTTTTTCTGTGTTTTCAAACCTACTTGATACATGCAGCCGCTTCTTACTGTTCTCTCGTCTGTATGCAGACAGATTTCTTACGGCCATGTCCTTATTCATGTGCATCTCAGTGGCTGTCATTTTTTTTTTCACTGTAATGAACAGTGCTGCAATAAATATTTTTGTACAATTCCCCTCTCCCCACATATGTCTGAATGTCTCTTTCAGAAAGATACCTGGATAGAGACAGGCTGGACATATAGCAGATACCAGAAATTAAATTTTTTTTTGCATATACTTCTATTCCCTAAAACTTACAGTGACTTTTTATCTTATTCGGACTAAAAGCCAAGGTCTTGTGAAGGCCCATTGGGATCTCTCTCACATCCCATCACCCACCAGCAGCATCGCCTCTCTGACCTTGCCTCCCCTGACTCAACCTCTCATTTTCTCTGCGGAAGTAACACCAGTCTTACTTCTCTCCTTCTGACGCCTGGGGGGCACTCCCGCTCAAGCCCCGACGCTATCTTCTTGGCTCGGGACACTCCAAATAGTTCCATGGCTCCCTCCCTTTCTTCCTTCCATCTAAGTGTCAGTACACATTTTAATAGAAAAGATTAAATTAGAAATCTGATCCTAGAGTGCATGTTGAAAAATAAATGAATAGGGAATTAAAAAATTTAAAACAGAAGACTGAAAATGACTGCTTGCAAGGTAGTAAGACAATATAAACAATAATAAAACATGATATTACTAGTGAAAGAATATATAGAACCAAAAATGCAACAATAGAAAACGTCCAGGAAAAGACTCAAATACACATAGGAATCTAGTATTCAGTAAAGGCGATGTTTCAAATCAATTAAGAAAAGATAGATTACTCAACAAATGGTGTTGCAACAAATGGGAATAGTTTAAGAAAAAAATCTGTTTGCACCCATACTTCGTACTTTATTCCACAATAAATCCTGATATCAAAAAAGTACTGAAAAACCCCCCAGAAGAATATGTGTATAAGATTGGATCATATAAAACTCCTCAGTATGATACTAAACTCAAAAACCATAAAAAATAGAGATTGCTCTACTGGAAAAATAATTGAAACTTTCTTCATGGCCAGAATTTTTAAATAATAAATATGAAAGACAAGTGGGAAATTAAAAAGCAAATATGTACCTCGCATCAAGGACAAAAGACAAATTTAGTTAAGCTTTCAGGAGCTTCTTCAAATGAATGGGAAAAATAGGAACATATACGAAGAATGTCATAGATAGTTTATAGAAAAGGTTTTTCTCCATGGTTTCTAAATGTATGGAAAGATGTTCATAGTAAAGGAAATGCAAACTAAGTCTATGTTCAGATATCATTTCTTACTCATGAGAACGGCAAAAATCCAAAACTTGGACAACCTACTCTCGGCAGGGCTGTAGACACACAGGCACTGGACGATTGTTGTTTGTGGGACCGTGAAGTCCTCTATACCCGACCACACCGGCCTTTTATGTCCGTCCTCAGGATCTTCCACCTGCGGTTTCTTTTGTGTGGCGCCCAGTTAACGCCTATTCATTAGTCAGAGCAAAACGTGGTATCACGTCCTTTGAAGGAAGCCGCCCCTGACTTTACCTCTCCCCTAGCTGACCTCCTGCCGTCAGGGCTCATGGTGCCCTTCCACACCAGCTCTGGGAAATGCTGTGTCTTCACCCAGCATGTGTCTTCCCCTCTGAAATTCAAAGTGGACGAGGTCAGAAATCTCAGCTGTCGTTTCCCTCCGTACTTGGCACCTAGGAGTACAATTGTATCACAATGAAAGAATTAACGTTTGAGTTGTGTGTGCCTTTTAATTAACCTCTCTCAGCCTTTGTTTCCTCAGAAAAAAACCAACAACACATCTATTTGGGAAATTTCTACTATTAGGTGGATACTATAAAGGATGCAGCATAATGCTTGATATAGAGGAAACCCTCAAAAAAGGGAAGCTACTCTAATATTTAATTATAATCATCACTGCTGATGCGTCTGAGATATCAACATTTACCCAACATCAGTAGTCCATCTCTTTGCTTCTCTGGTGTTGTACTAGTTATGCTCTGTACAAACTCTTATTTACTTAATATCTTTCTTTATACTGATTGACTTCTTAAAATTAAATGTCTACCATAACCTCACACTGAATTAATACCCATGAAATTATTAGTTTTGTAATATATTTCCTGCAATAAATCATTATCTAATAAAAAAACCTTTCTGATGATCAACTAAAATCATTATGAGAAGGTGCTACTTGACTTAATCTTTGGAAAATGCTAAGATGGATAATCACTGGATGTTTATCATTCCCCTTCTTCGCCTGTCTCCACTGAACCTATTAGAGTTATTTATCTCCATGTTTATCTTCATCATTAACTGGAATCTCTAAGGGTGAGGATTGTGACTGTAAATTCTATTGCCAGTGATTACCAAGATACTTTTCCAGAACAGCAGCTCAATAATGTTTGTGAAGTGAATTAAATGGCTTTTAAGTGCCTACACTGATTAAGGAATACGCTAGGCAAGTTGACAGAATTCAAGGTATAATCAGACACAGATTCTAAACCAAGAAGATAACAAAGTACAGAAGAAATGCTTTAATTTTTCTATTAAAATGTGTATCTTATACATTGCATATTTATGCATGCACATAGAGTTAATTTTCATGAGTGTTAGTAATAGTTAACAGAACTACCATTCAGCCCAAAATTAAAGTTATGTCTTAAGTGACAAGATGTAAATGATTAATATATGCTTATTAATGTGTGTGTTTGCTTGCATAAAAGCTTTGCATAAAATTCAAAAGGACAAAAGGTACTTACTTGCAGTAGCAATTCTCCTGGGTAAAGAGAAATAGTCCCTGTTTATTTGTTTGTTTAGTTTGGTTTTCACTCCATGACCACCTGGAGATATTCTGAGCACATGAAATTAAGGTCTGATTTAAGATTTAAGGAAATACTGGACAGAGACATTTCAAGAAGAGAAAATTGCAAATGCAAAACCACTGATGGGGGTGAGAGTGAGGAAAATGTAATAACAAATTCCAGTAGAGTAGAAAATAGTAAAACTACATTTCTGACAATGAACAGAAATGAAAATACAAATGTCTGTAAAATGTGAGGTTAATAAAACATGTTTTATTTCATTTATACTCAAAGAAAAGAACATGAAAGGTACAATGTGATATAATTTTTTAACTTTAAGCTGTAATGATCTCAAAATCTGATAACATTGTGTTAACCAGTGTGAAGGAAAATGGTGCTGTTATACATTGCGTGTTGGTGGAGGTATAAATCACTGTAGCATCTATGGAAAGAAATTTGCCAATACCCATTAAAATTGTAATAGCGTTTACCCTTTGATCCTGAGATTCCATTTCTAGGATGTCATCCTCTAGATACTTGCACATATGAGCAATGATATCCATGCAAAGACATTTATCACAACATGGTTTAAAATCAGAAAATCCTGGTGGCCAAGACAGCCCCAATACCAGACTGGCCAAATAAATTGAAGACATCCATTCAGGGGATCCTATGCCATCTTTATAAAGAAGAGTTTTCCAAACGTTGGTATGGAGGGATCCCTAAAATATAGTCACTGCAAAAGGTAAGGGACAGCAATTGTGTACAGTGTTCTTATTTGAGGGGGCAAAGAAGGATGGCAACAGTGTGTACACACACACACTTACAAACACAAACACACATGTCGGCCCATCTACATAAATTCATGCATGCTTAGCTGGGCTTATAATATCTCTGGAAAAATACCAAAGAAACTGGTAAGGTGGTTATTGCCTCTGGGGATCCAAACAGGGTATCTGGGAAGACAGAAGGGAAAATTACTTTATACCCTTTTGTAGCAGTTGAATTTCAGAATTGTTGAGACATAAATGTTTGTTGAGTGCCTGCTAAATGCCTGTCATTTTTGCAGTTACTAGAGATAAAGGGCCCACTCTCATGGACTTTACATGATACATATACATATAAAAAATGTAAAAGTTCATAGCACAAATATGATTTATATAATTAAATATAATTTTGCCTCTGTACATAAATAGTAAAATAATTGTTTTAATCAGTGCTCTCTTTCTAATCTAAAACTTTGTTTTTACAATAAAACATAAGCATTAAAATTTGTATTTTTAATATAAATTTTTAAGTTCAAGTTAACACTACATATTTAAAATTATATTTGCTGGATATTTTATTTTTGTCTTTTCTAACTCTCACCCAATGATATATATTTTTTCAAGATTTTATTTACTTATTTTTAGAGAGGGGGAGAAGGGAGAGAGAAAGAGAGGGAGAGAAACATGGATGTGAGAAACATCGATCAATTAGTTGCCTCTTGTGTGCCCCCACCAGTGACCGGGCCTGCAACCCAGGCATGCGTCCTGACTTGGAATTGAACCAGCAACCCTTTGGTTTGCAGGCCAGTGCTCAATCCACTGAGCCACACCAGCTAGGGCCCAAGGATATATTTTTATTGATTTTAGAGAGAGAGGATGGGAGAAAGAGAAAGAAAGAGAGAGAGAGTGAGAGAGAGAAACACCAGTGTGAGAGAGAAACATCCATCCGTTGCCTCCCAAAGGTGCCCCCGACAAAGGCTGACCCTGTAACCTTGGTGGGCGCCCTGACAGGGAGTGGAGCCTGCAACCTTCCCGTGTCTGGGACCAAGTTCCAACCCGCTGAGCAACCCAGCCAGGGCTATATTTGCTGGATATTTTAAAAAATAAGAGAGCCAAAACTTAAAATTAAAAAGTTACCTATTGGAAAAAGACTGATAGAGTTACACTAGATTTAGAAGTTGAAGAATGAAAGTCTCAAATTTGGTGGATTGATTCAAAGATTATCACAGTGGTTCTTTCAACAGGTTCTATGACCCTGATAAATGTAACACCATCTGGAAGCAGGAGGAGCAAAGGCAGATAGACCAATAGCATGATTCAAACCTTGGGTTGGAGGTTGAAAGGGCGAGGTCTGGATCATGATCTTAAGGCGCTGAGTCTTCTCAGCTCTGAGGTGGGGTGTGCCAGAAGGCGGGGGGAATAAACTGTGGAGCTCAGCTGGGGTATGTCCAGTTCCAGATGATTTCAAGGCATAATTAGAAAGAGCTGAGAATGAGGATCAAGGACTGGAGGGGAGCAGACAGAACCGATTTTGAAATTGAGGTTTTAGCGTTTTACTCACTCACGCAAGGTCACTATGCGAGGACCAAGCTCAGGCCCCCAGAAAGAAGGTGCCCCCGGCGGAGTAAAGCCCGCCAGGGTAGTTGGAGTGAGAAGGGGCAGTACACGCAATCAGGTGAAAAACAAGGGCTTGAGAACAATGCACCTGAGGAGATGAGTTTCGTAATGATAACACAGTTGACAGGGTCATTGTGCAGGGGGAGGGGGTAGCTAAAAGGAAAATCAAATGTGATATCTGAGCCACTTGCTTTAGAGACACGTTTTGGAAGTGTTCTTCCGCTAGATGGCATTTTGCAGAAGTTCAATAGCGAGCTCCAAGGGAAGCGAGCAAAAAAGTAAAGTAGAAATGTAGATCATTATGAGGTCAAAATAGAAATGACCTGGGGATGTTCGTTTCGCACATTGCTTGCAGATCAGTTACCTGAGGCCATTAGAATACCTTCCCTTGAATGTGCTTCTCGGTGTTATCAGGAGGCTTGCAACTGCTGGGATAATATTCCACACACTGTAACCATATACCGTATTTAATGCGATTGTTCTCCTTGCTCACTTGATTGAATTATTTTTTTTATTTTATTGAGCTGTCTAATTACCCCATTATAATTTCTATGTGTTCCCCCAAAGACTAGTTCCTTATGATAGACTGCAATGAAATAGCCCACAGAGCTAAGCCAAGTAGAGGCATATTATCCTCCTTTTAAGTACAAATGTATTTGTATTTGTGTTAAAATTGGATTGCAGAGGGAGGTGAATTCTATTACATGAAATCACAGAGAGGTTACAGGAATGTGGATGGAGGGACTGCTCCTCAGGTGACCTTCCAACTGAATGCCGAAACCAGAGGAGGAGATACACAGCAAAACTTCTTTGGGGAAGTGCCATGAGGTGGCCTGGGTCCGTACCATGTTCTAGAACATAACAGTCCCTGGAAAGCTGGGGGGCACTGGGTGTCTATGCAGGTGAGTTACTGTAACGTGAAAGGAGGGTGGAGTTATGTGTGTTGCTAATCGAGAGCCCTATCTACCAACAGAGAAGGCTGTGTTGGTCATATCTGAACATGGTCAGACATTGACTACTTGGTTGTTCAGTTTTAAACCGTATAAACACACCAGCAATGTTCGAATGAGTGTAGGTTTTGCCAATTATCTCAATAAATTACTCCCATGTTCCCTACTCAAATGAATGTCAACTTTCTGTTTGAGAGACAGAGCCTTAAGTTAATTTGGGGATGATGAGCAAAATCAAAAAGGAAAGAGAAACAAATCTTACGTCCTTTAATTAAAGGTGAAATGAATTCAATGTGAAAACCAAAATTAATCAGGAGCCCTGGAAACTATCTGCAGGGCCAGAGTCCTTTGTGTGTTCTCTTTTCGCTTCTAGGAATGACTCATTAAGCGCTTCCCCCAGAAAAGGGGACAAATCATCCCTGGGAAATAGAAAGAGCCAGCTGTTCCTGTAGGCTACTGCACGTGTCGTGTACGAGAATGTACAGACCAGAAAGAGTGTTAGAGTGTTCTCCTGAAATCCAACAGCTGTCTCTCAGACAGATAGATAGATAGATAGATAGATATAACTAGTTATTCTATTTTGAAGACTCCCTAGTATATATGAGAATGCTCTCTGTAGATGCATTTTGGGAAATAAGAACCTTTAGTCAGAAGTGTACTAGTAATTTAATTAATTCTGTTGATAATGATGATGGTTATTCAATGTAAATTACTCCTCTAAGAAAAGCGTAATTCATTTTGTCGTGGTGCTTAGCTTCTTTATTCTGATGATGTTTATCATGAGAATCATTGCCAGTATTTGTTTTGGTTATTATTGGCGTGATGTGTATCTTTGTAGAATCCAAGCTTTTTGATCTGGAAAGTTTTCTAATTTCTGAGCTGCAGTTTTTCTGTAACAAGATCAGATATCTTTGGTCGGTCTTCAATTTCAAAGTCATGCCTGTGGGTAGATAGATTGGCCAGAGAATGCACTAAGGTTGGCCCACTCAGATGTCAACTGAGGACGTCTTGTTTATTTTTCTTACAGTGAGTAAATAACACTGAACTCTGCAAAAACAGTCTCTTATTCTTAAAATGTTGAGGAGTGTTAAACATAGAGACTTTATGCCCTGACTGGCGTAGCTCAGTGGATTGAGCGCGGGCTGCGAACCAAAGTGTTGCAGGTTTGATTCCCAGTCAGGGTACATGCCTGGGTTGCAGGCCATGACCCCCAGCAACCGCACATTGATGTTTCTCTCTCTCTCTCTCTCTCCCTGCCCCCTTTCTTCCCTCTCTAAAAATAAATAAATAAAATCTTTGAAAAAAAACATAGAGACTTCATTACACTTGAAAAGTAACTCAGACAAATATGAAGTCGGAAGTGGGTCTTAACCTGAGTAAATCTTTATTTAAAATGGTTACTTTCAAAGCAGAAATCTGTGCCTGACTTCATCAGTTATTTTCTAGCATTTTGTTGTGAAAGTTTATGTTTTCAGATATTCTCTAATCAAGCATTTATTTTAATTTTAAACATAAATAGAATCGCACTCTATATAGGGTTCTGAAACCTCCTTCCTCACTAAATAAATCTTGCCTAGTGTCAACAGAGATTGCCTACTCAATTGCCTTTAGTGGCTGAATTTTTTAATATTTATATTATGAATGCACCACAGTAAGTGAGCAGGTCCCCTCTTGATGAACCCCTGGTTGTTTCTACATTTTTGTGACTGTAAATACTTCTGCCTTGAATAACCTTCTGTACACATACAAACTTGACAAGTGTCTGCAGAACACTTCTCGATGTGGAATTGGTGGGGAAAAAGGAAAAAGTCAAAGTTTTAGAATATAATTTAAAAAATGTGTTGATGTTCTGTTCTTACAATTTTCTGACACTTAAGGCTGTATTCTCAGGAAACTATTCTATTCAACAAAATCTCATTTGCAATTATTAGGTTATAATATCAATTCGAATAAAAAATAAACATGAGTTTTGTGAATATAGTAAAACATTTACTGTATACATAGATGATGAAATTATATCTCAGTTTAATAGTAGGGTGATTATTTAGTTTAATAATAGGGCAACTAAATATTAGATGGCTCCTAATGTGATACAGTACAAAGTATAGTACAACTTATAAAATACACTTGCCAAAAATAATTACCCTGTAGCTTACAACTCCCTCCCACGTTGCAGGAAATACAGATGATACAGAAAGTTAAGTGTCATCATGGGGAAATAGTTGGACGAAGCCAAAAGTTGGGATATTATAGCGACTTGACCAGTCCCTTCAATTTGTCATATGATTTTAAGACAAAGAGAGTCGCTCTTCTACATGAACATATACCTCAGGCACATAACAACGACATGCAAAAGCTTGTCATTTGTTGTAATTTGGTTTAAACAAACATCCTGAAAACAAAGGCGTGCCCAGAACCTGGCAGGGGCGTGTCACGAAGACTTAGCGGTCAGCGTGAAAGCGCTCCTGCTTGTGGGATTCGGGACGGTTTGAGTGCCCGAGTGAATGACAGAAATGGACTAGAAAAAGCGAATAACCGAAATTCATGTGTCCATCCTGGAGGAGATAAAATTAAAAGAGGAAGAGGAAAGGGAAAGGTTTTTTTTAAAGAAATTTTCTAACTAATATTTTTTTTTAATTTCCATGTTATAACCGTTACCATAATAACTGATTCTGACAACAATCACAAGTGAACTAAAGCCACTGAATACAATATTATTGGGGGTCATGGCTTTCATGTGGTATTCAACTCTCAGACAAAAGATAGCTTATTAATGACACAGATTAAAAAGTGCTTTCCAATGGCAAAGCATTAAAGGCCATTTTACCAAATAGTCAGAGTGAGCTTCTCAGTAACGGGACCCACTGACATGAGTTTCCTGGTGCAGCACCCCCAGGGGGCACCTCACCCGTGCAGAGCTCCTGCCAGAAATGCGTCTCCTGGATCTAGTTATGAAGAAACTGTCAGACAAAGTCAAACTGAGGGGCATTTTACAAAATGGCTGCTATTTAAAAAGGTTAACGTCATTAAAGACTAAAACAACAAAAAACAAACAAACAAACAACACCCAGGTAGCTATTCTAGATTAAAGAGGTCTAGCAACTAAATGTAATTTGTGTGTGTGCGCCATGAGTAAATTTTGGGTTAGAGAAAACAATAACAACAACAACAACAACAAACAACTACTACAAACTAGCTATAGTAAGACAAATGGGAAAATTACAAAATGATAGTGTAGTTGGTGTGCATCACTGTATTTCCTGAATGTGAAATCTGGAGGGTGGTGTGTGAGAAAATATGCTGGTCCTCGGGAAGTGCCCACTGAAAACCTTAGGGACAAGTGTCATGATGCCTGCAACTAACACTCAGAGGGTTTGTCTCTCCCCCCTGCCGCCGCCAAAGTGTGGGCGTGAATATATGTACACACGTGTGTGTTTATACTCTGCATGCAGTGTACGTGATTGTGTGTGTGAGAGAGAATGAGCATGCAACTGTCACAGAGTGTTAACAGTCGGTGAATGTATGGGAAAGGTACGTAGGTGTATGAGTTTGCTACGACTGTCATAACAAATACCACAGGCTGGGTGGCTGGGGCAACAAAGATTTATTTTCTCACAGTAGTGGAGGCTGGAAGTCCAAAGTCAAGGTGTCCCCAGGGTTGGATTTCCCTGAGGCCTCTGTTCTGGGCTTGCAGATGACCGCCCTGTTGCTGCCTCTTCACCTGGCCACACAGGCACCCACCCCCGGCATCTCTTTGTGCATCCAGATCTTCTGTTCTTAGCAGAACACCAGTCGGTGTGGATTAGGGCTCATCCTAACAGCCTCCTTTAATGTAATCACTGGTTTAAATTAGGCCCTATGTCTAAGAATAATCACATTTTGAGGTTCTGAGAGTTAAGGCTTCAAAATATGAAGTTTGGAGGGCAGGAATTCAGCCCATAGACATAGTTATTTGTTGGACTGTTTTTGCAACTTTTCTATAGGTTTGAACATTTTCAAAATTAAGTTGGGAGGAAAAAAATTAAGGAATGGGCTGGTCACTGTATACTTTTTAAAAAATAAAATCATATTGAAAGTCAGAAGTATCTTGTAAGTGCTTGTCTAAATTACTTAGACAAGCCTTTTAAGTTGCTATGGGAAGATAGTTTTTAGGAAGGAAAAGAATCAACAGAAGCTGGACTGTGTTAGTAAATGTCTATCTGTCAGCCCGGCCCGGGAAAGAAAAGTAACTCAAACCCACAACCCTTCTGCACCCCATCCTCTGAACAAAAACATCCTAGGAAGCAAAGCACAGGTCTGAAATTGAAAATACAACACTCCTCCATTACATTTTCCAAAACATTTCTTTTTAATTTATTGTCTCCTCGTCCAAGAACATTCTCAATGGGACACCCGCCAGCATGATGATTCTGCCATCACAGTCACCGTCTTCAAATCTGTAAGATATCTCCACGTTCAGCTTTTTTCCTATTACAATTTTTCCTATTCTAATTTTGCTGTAAAACAAAGAAATGTAATTGCATGCACCTTTTGCTTCTAATTGCTCTAGACGCTCTTCAGCCCTAAAGCTCATTTCACCTCCCGCTGTGATTTGTCAGGTTTTGTCACCGGTGGGCATTGTCAGTGTCACTAGTGTGGGGACGGGAGAACTTGGGGGGAACACCCAGGCTCCATAGACGCGGCGCCGGCGATTCAGGAAGCTCCGTTCATCCTTCCCAGTGTGTAATGAGCCAGTGCCCCTGGGCAAAACGTGCTCTCTTTGTGCAAATGACAGAAAACAGAGGTCTTAACTTGAGTATAAGACTCTTTCATAAAGAAATCCAGAAACCACCTTGGTTTCAGATTTCGTGAGCAGTCTTAACATTTTTGGGATTGTACATACCAAAAAACGTTTTAATACTTCAAAAGATGAGAGGAATTTTACTGAGTTGCCAAGGTGTCTTTATCACATGATTGCTTTTTCAAAAGAGAAGTATTCTTTTCTGATTGTAAGGTTAGATGTTTTTCATGTATGTATTTTCAGAAATAAAAGTATAAATTAAATGAATATCAGCACACAAATAAGAGACTAGAATTGTTCATGTTTAATTAATGTAGTATTTTAAAGTCTAGTTAAAAAAAAGAATAAATCATCTATTCTCCTTTTTTTTATGCATGAGCTGAAATTCAGGGTAACAAAAAATTTATTCTTAACATAGGTGTCAGTCTTTATTTTTCCTTGATTAATATATTTACATTTATTTATTTCCCTCAGATATTGCTTTAGCTGGTTTTGTTCCACAAATATTCACATGGGATATTTTCATTGTTGTTTAATTCTAAATTCCTCAAAATTACTCTCATATGTCTCAGGAGCTTTTTAATAGAATGTTGTTAATTTTCAAGGCATAATATTTTAAATCAATCCCCTACTATTGATTAAAAATGTATTGCTTTATCAGCAGATCGTAATCTGGATGATACTGACCTAAAGACTATATCAAGGCTTTCTTTCTGTCCTAGTACATAGACTAATTTTAAAAAATATTTTGTGTATGCTTTAATGTTTTTTGCATATGGTGAGTCTAAAATTCTTTTTATATTTAATATTTCAAAATTATTTGTAAGGGTTATCTTTTTAATTTAGGTTTACCTTGAAAATTATACTAATTTATCTCCCAAACCTCACAAGTATTTTGGTTATAAATTTTAATAAAAGTGCATTCAGTTGAGTTTACTAGGAAAAAGCAATCAGCCTTTGGTATATAATGTATTGATATAGTCACCACCCAGCACAGGGTCAATATCCATAACTATTTTTAACCTGTACCTGTGTGATTCTCTCCCTCCCTATGGCTAGTGGGAGCTTCAATGATCACTTTCCCTAACCTCTAGAGTAACATAAGGTGTTCTAATCAGTTTTAACTCAGGTGGAGTGGGGGGAAGCCTTCTCCCTTTTAGTTCAAATAAATTTTATGTTAGTTAATCAAGTTATAGAAAACATAGACACACAGCAGGGGGGAAATATTGAGTTAATTAGATTTCTGAAACAGAGTGAGATTTTAAATCCAATCACCCTGTTGGTCCATTCAGTCTTACTTAAGAACTAGTAACTCAATACTGTTTACTTGTGATGAGCTGTTGGGTGATTTTGTTTTTGTGACGCTGGGGACAGGTGTGGTGTGGCGAGAAGGTGTATAAGCAATTATTCTGAGAGGCAGAGCTATTTCTTCTAACGTTTGTTCAAGTAGCACCTATTAACATGACACAGAACATGCTTTGAGTAACTGGGTACTGATAATAGTGGTGTAGTTGACAGGAAGACTATAATCCCTGGTAATTATCTTCTAAGCTTAGCAGAGTGGGGATAATTATTATGTTCTTCTTTTGGCAGGGGGATCCACTTCTTTCCTCTGCCACTGATCTTTATAGAACTGACTTTCTCATTGCATCTCAAGTGCACTTCCTACGGCAAGGTCAGCCTGTAACACAAGACAGCTCTTTCAGGATGTTTCCCGCGAGGAGCTTAACGACAGCCATGCTGGAATAAGTGGGAGGCACGTATTGGGGAGCTTTTAAACCGCGTTTGGTATATGGGTTCCCATGTATTCTGCTCATAGATTGGTCACCATGCCCTGCCATACCATGCCACAACTGCCATTTTTTAATGGGGCTTGTATTCCAATCCCTCAGTTTAATTCTAGAAAGTTCAGTGTTGGGCCCTTTGTTGTTGTACCCCCACTGGAGTCCCACAGTGTTTCTGAGTCATCAAAGGATATATTAACTTATGTTGTTCTTATTGTAGGAATCACCCACGCCATCCTTTCCTTTCATTGGGAAGGTCCTTGTTTCTCAGAAACAGTCAGCTTCACGGTTCAGAGAGAAATTACAGAATTTCTTTGTTTCAATCACAGTGATCCACCGTGATGCTTTGGAGGTCAGAATCACTTGTCCCCAAGATTGGGGTCAGCAAAAACGTATTTCATCTTTGAGGAAAAACAACCAGATTGATTTTCCCTCCGAGAAAGGGTTTTAGAGTATGAAAGCCCTCTTTCCCCAAATCGTGCACGCACACAACTGTTCAATGATAGGAAAATAAGTATCCTGGGGCAATCATCAGACTGTGAAAACCACTACTCAGAGTTCTTTAAGAGACCAGATTCGCCAGAGGAGAGGCTTTTGGAAACAGGCGAGAGGCTGCTTGGGCACACGGTCCTCGTTTTGAGCTAAAGTGAGCACTGCAGTCTGGCCGCTCTTGAAGAACAGCATGGCGCTGGAGTGTGGGGCAGTATCCCTGCGTGGACTGAGAATAGGCAGTAATATATACTTAAAGCTTTCCCTATTACAGAATGGGGGTATTGTACGGGTACTCACAAACTAAATTTTCGTACTACTGGTCCTTTACCAGCAACATTTTCTTTTACGGTTACTTGCTTTTGAACTTGGTTTAGCCACTTGAAGAAAATATTTGTGGAACAATTTGTCCCAAATCCATTCCAAGCTGTACACGGTCATGCGCTGGCTTTGGTCAATGACAGGCTACATCTGCGATGGTGGTTCTGCGTGATTGTGATGGAGCTAAAACACCCCTGTCTCCTAATGATGTCCTATCCACTGTAATGTTGGACTCCAGGGTGTCACTCATGTGTTTGTGGTGAGGCTGGTGTAGACGACCCTCCTGCACTGCCAGTCACATGAACCTTTAGCGCGTACAATGATGTATAGTGCGTGGTACTTGGTAATCATACTAAATGACTATGCTACTGGTTTATGTATCCATTATACTGTGCTTTCTGTTGTTATGTGAGAGAGTCCTCTTGCTACTTGTAGAAAAAAAACCTCTGCTGTGAAATGCACGCCGCGTTACTCCGGCAGCCTCATACATCTGTTAACCACATCTCTTGATGGCATCATTTCCTCTCGCGCTTGATTTAGTCTCCTGTTGTTTCATAATTTAGTGTAGCCTAAGGGTGCAGTGTGTGTAAAACCTATAGTGGTGCATAATAATGTCCTCGGCCTTCACAGTCACTCACCACCGACCGACTCTCCGACGCCCCCAGAGCAAGCTCCATTCATGGCAAATGCCCTATACCAGGGTGCCATTTTTTATTTTTATAGCACTTTCTTGCTGCACCTTTTCTACGTTGCTGTATGTTCAGACGCACAAATACCTATCCTTGCGTTACAATTGCCCACAGTGCTCAGTACCGCAGCACAGTGTAGAGGTTGTATCTGAGGAGCAGCGGGCTGTGCCGTTCAGCCCAGGGGTGCAGCAGGTGGGACTGCCGAGGTCTGTGGCAGTGCACTCTGGGATGTTCACATGATGACAGAATTGCCTAATGACGCATTTCGCAGGACATGTCACTGTCATTAAGCAGGATATAACTATATTTGTTCTCCAATAAAAATGTCACAATTAGCCCTGGCCGAGTAGCTCAGTTGTCAGAGAGTCGTCCCAAGATGCCAAGGTTGTGGGTTCAATCCTGGGTCAGGGCACAGACAAGTATCAACAATGCATGCATCACTAAGTGGAAGAACAAATCAGTGTTTCTCTTTTTCTCTCCCCCTTCCTCTCTCGCTCAAAAGTCAATTTTTTAAATTACAATTTAAAAACCAAAAACAAAACACAGCATTATCTCCGAACCTTGGCGTGTGTTCCTGTCGCCATTCTGGATGGCACTTGCGTCTGCACCAGGTACCTCTTGCTGCATCATGAACCAATTTGAAACTCTGTCCTAACAAAATAATCATTTATTCTGCTGTTGATTTTTTGGATTATCAGTTTGGGCTGGACTGATCAGAACACTTCTTCTACTGTTGTTGACGGGACTCATTCCCACATTTGTGGCCACTTGCTTTTTCTGTGGTCAGTCAGTGGACCCCTGGGGGCTACTTGACTCAGGTGGCTCACCCACCTGTCTGGGAGAGGCTATCCACAGGCAAGGTGACCTCAGTTCTCCCCCAGCCTCATCCTGCGGGCAGGAAAACCCGAGTTTGCTCACAGGCCGGTACTCCCAACACACGCGTTCTGTTAACGCCTCTGCATTGCGCCTGCTAGTTTCCCATCAGCCACAGGCGAGTCACAAGAGGCTGAGCCCAGATTTAAGGGGAGAAAGTGGTCTTCAGGTTTTCATGGGAGAAGACACAAAATCACATTAGCAAGAGGCATGCAGGAAGAATGAAAATAATATATAGCCATTTTCGATGACTTGGCGTGAATACTCACGAAAGTCCTGAGGAAATAAGTAAAGCTCAGGGAATTAAAGTTATTCATCTAAAACCAGACACAGCAATACCTAGGGGTGGCATTGGTGTCAAACAATGTATGTCAGTCTCCAAAGGCTATTTTTGTTTTGTTTTGTTTTTTTTAGCACCTCTAAACCACAACCCACAATCATACCACAGTGCAATTTTCTGTTAGGCTGTAAGCTCTGTCGCGAGCACCCAGCGTGTCACGCTGCGTCTGTCGAGCACCTAAAGGGAAAACCTGTCTAAAGATGCTCAGTAAATGTTGGCTGAGTGAATGAACGGTTAACAGCTGTTAGCATTTATTTTCATCCCTTAAAGTTATAACAGAAATATCTCAGATAAAAAGGTTTAGATGTAGCCAATATTTTCTAATAGATGCATATACAAAGAGGTCTATAACTATGTGTTAATTGAGATAGCTTTTTGAACTTAAACAGACTTGTATTTTAGAATAGTTTTAGCTTGGAGGGAATAGTGGAGAAGAGGTAAAACTCCCACGGCGAAGAACTCTGAACACTCTGCAACTACGCCTCCTCCACCTCAATAAGGCAGAGCTCACTCCTGCTCTCTGGAGTCCGGGCTGCACCTAGCGACTCGTTTTCAAAGACTGGCGTCTGGGGAGAAGGTAGGAGTCACCTGCCACGGCAGAAACCAGGCAAACGCTGCTCAGCCAGGTGATCAGGTTAACCTCCTCAGCAATGTCACGCTGATGGCACGTATCTCTGGTATGATGTAAGAATAGTACTACATCTTCATGATATTCTTCCCCAAATCCATAACCCTAGTCTAATTGGGAGGGGGAAAGAAGCCAAGATTGAGGGGCTTTTTATCAAATACCTGGCCAGCACTCCTCCCCTCTCAAGGTCACTGAGAACACGCAACAACCTGATGTGAGTGCTGTCCCGAGAGGGTCCCGGCACAGCAAAAGGGCACTAGGGAAAAAGGAGTTGCTTTAGTTCTGGCTGCTGTAACAAATGGTCATAGACCGGGTGCCTTAAAAACCTCTGTTTCTCACCATTCTTAGGCTGGGAGTCGGAGGCCAGGATGCCACCATGGTGGGGGTTAGTGTAAGGCCCCTTCTTTCTCTGTTTTCACAGGGTGCAGAGAGCGGTCATCTGTTATGTCTTGTTATGTCTTATGTCATCTGTTATGAGGGCACTGGTCCCATTCATGAGGGCTCCAGTCTCGTGACCTGGTCATCTCCCAAAGGCTCCACCTCCTAATACTGAGGATGAGGGTTTGACCCTGGAAACTTGGGGGTCACAAACATGCAGTCTTTAGCACTGGTGAGGTAGAGTTAACTGTGGAGTTTAGTTAGTAGTTAATACTATCCATGTGGATGTGTAGTTGTAACAAATGCACTGTATTGCTACAGGGCAGGGGCTTGGCCCTCGGTGGGTCTGCCTGGGGCCAGCTGCAGCCTGTGGGTTCTTGACTTTGTGTAGGTTCTTGACTTTGTGTAGGTTCTTGACTTTGTGAAGGAAAGGTTTCACAAAATGAGTCCAGGTGAGTGTCAGGACCTGTTTGTTAAAGCTGGGGACTGGAAAACAGGGAAGGGCTTGGCACAGAAGAAGCCACAGGAGGGCCTGGGCTGGGCTGCCGTAGCTCCCTGGGAAGTCAGAGGAAAGTCACTTTAGGAACAGGTTCAGGGAACCAGCTTGGGACAAGCCGCCACCTGGCCATTGCCTTACAACTCAGGAGCCCGAGCCTGTGAAGAAAGAAGTGGGGGAAGAAGAAGGGGAAGGGAATGGCCAGGGCTACCCCCCAGAGGAAGAGCCTGCTCCTGGGGTCCTTTGTCTGGGGGCTTTTCTCTCTTCCTGGGAATCTTAGGGGAGGCCTGGGGGTGGTGTTCCATAGAATATTCGCCAGTTCTCCGGGTGTGTCTTTTCAGGGTCCTGGACTCCTCTGATTGGTCACGGACAGGGCAGGTCTTCAGTCTTCAAAGTTGGTCCTGAAGTCACCCACCTGGTTTTGCCGCATTCTTGAGCCTGTGGCTGAAACTCAGCTGGGGCCTGATGTTGTCTCCAGGGAGGAGAGGCCAGCGGAGGAAAGGCCACCGCGGGGGAGAGGTCCTTGCCTTCCCAGTGTGCCCCCTGCCAGGCACTCTCAGCCCTGGTGACCATCTGCGCCTGGCTGTACATTTCTCAGCCATTGTTCAGCTCTCTGACTCAGTTTCCCTATTCTACTCTCGCCAAGGACTTTTCCTAGCTTCCTGCTACCCTGTCTCACTACCATACTGTAAATCAGTAGCAGCCGGGAAAACTGAGTGGAGGCTGTGTGAGGTTTCTTTACTCTATTCCCAACTTTTCTGTAAATCTAAAACTATTCTAAAATAAAAGTTTATTTACATTTGATGAGCTATCTCAGTGTACAAATAAAACTGTATTCACTTCAAGCTCTGAAACAGTTCATTTTCTGAAGATGGGAAAGGAAGTGATTATGAAAAGAATATATCGTGCTTGGGGCATTACTTACAAAGTGATATATAAACCTATCTTAAAATAATAAAAGTCATAAAAACGTTGTAGACTATGACCTATTTAGGAAAACAGATCTGAGTGGAAAATGCTACCACACTTTTTTCAGTTTTATGACTTTTCTAAGAGGTTCCACAACAGTCAGGAATTATAATCCAGTCTCTCTACCAAACTTATGGGACGTAGTGGGAGACTTGGGGGGTGAGGGCTGGGCTGAAAGGGAGGCTCACGTGCCCTGGTCAGTCATTTTGTATGTTTCCAAATCGGTATCGTGCACATGCGTGTATTGCCTGCTCTTAAAAACTTAATTAACAGTTGGCTGTATTTGAAAATAACAACTATAGCTAAAACCCTGGATCGGGGCGAAAATCTGCCTCTCTCAGCCAACAATGACAAGAATGAGGCTGATAAGCTGTATAGTCGGAGGCCAAGTAAATCAGGCCTGAGAGAAAAATGCCTTTTTATGCTGGGCAGAATTACAAAGCTGACACCGTCTCAAAATTTGACTCATGCCAAAGAATACAAGCAGGGTTCAAAAATACAAACAAACAAAAATTTATAATCTGGAAACTTTCTACTACAAAAATTATATATTATCAGGGGTGGAGGGGGGAAGCAATTTGATCATATTAGCATGGTCCTTTAGCAATAAAGTCAGTCTTTTAAAATGTATTTTTATATTCTCAAGAGAGAACTTACCCCCAAATATCACCCTAATGATGGTGGTCTTTGAACAGAAGATTAATGCAATTTCTGGCTTTATAGGACTTGTTTTATAATCATGAGGTTTGGCAATTTTCATCAGCTTTTAAGTTAACAAGGAGAGTTATGGATGGGAAGATTTTCCAAATCACTCCAGGTGTGATCTTATTTACACAAAGGTTTTCCAAGACCCTGCAGACAATTGGCTAAGACGAAGAGCTTCATATCAGCTCTTGAGCAGTTGCTGACCGTATAGCTGCCGCATCTACTTATCAAGAACTTTTGGTGATGAGAACTAGGAAACTTCTAATCTCTCATGACTCTTGGCCCAAGAGCAAACTATGTGAATCTTGTAGAAATCTGACCTTCCTCCCCAAAACTAAAAGTTCCTAAGGACTTAGGATTTTAGAATGGGAATAGGTTACAGGGCTCCATTTAGTCAAATCCCTTTATTTCACAGATCAAAATTCTAAGGGTCATAGAAGTTAGATCACCAGTTCATGTTCATCCAGCAAATACTTGGCAGGCAGAACTAAAATTCAAGTTGCCTTTGGGTGGATATAAATATATTAAATTCAATACATACATTATATATATATATATATATATATATTTAAATACACCTGTGTTATTCACCGATATTTCTAGTGAAGACCTTCATCACGTAAAAATACTGGGGCAGAGAAGAAGCATGCAGAAATCAAACCCACTCAACAGATGAAGTCACGGGAGACATTCTGAGTCCTAGGGGAAAAGGAAGACACCTATCTAACTAACGTCTAATAAGACAAACCTCTACTTGATTTCTCTCCCACTAGTACAGTCTTCACATGGGTGTCTAGTACCAGTGAAGTGTCCCTACTTGAAAATTGACAGCAGACGGTATCATTTGTGAGACCTTTCCTGATCCCAGCTGACTTTATCCATGCCTCCTGCTTGTATCAATACTCGCTGGGGAAGTCAAGTGTGGAAGTCATGGAAAGGGTCAGAAAGCCAGAGCTGAGAGAGTCAGCAGCCAGTTCCGGGGACGAGGGCAATGGGGAAAGCTCTAGTAAGAACGCAACAATACCAAATAATGTCCTCAGCATTTTAATAACTCTTAAAGGGCTTGTTGAAGAACATCTGTTCACCAAATCCCAATTAAGGGTGCCACAGTCACCCTTAATTATATAGCTTCTATTCTGATCCATTATGCAAAGTTATTTTTGGATTTTACATTCCAAAACTGCATTCTAGTAATTCCACTAATTAGATACATGTATGAATAGTGGTTTCTGAAAAGAAAATGCTTACAGTGGGCCTCTGTCGTGTTTATTTGGGAGCTGTTTTTCTTTGAAAGAAAAAGGTCTCTCCAGTTTTTTTGTTTGTTTCTTTGTTTTTTATTGCCCCTGCTCTTTGCTTTTAACAAGAGTCAGAGAAACACAGCCCGCAATCTTTCAGCGACTGGACGACTGCGGGACCCTGTAGCAGGTACTTGACATTTTCATGCCCGGCCTTTGATGTTGCGGTTTTTATGCTTCCATCTGGACTCAGACTGAGAAACAAACAGTAAACTTACCTTCCAAAGGGAAGAGCTCTATATTTTTCTGCTTATAAAAATATACATACATCTTACAGTTAAAAATGGAGACCTGATTTCATTTTTTTCACTTCACATGAGTCCTGAAATGCTACCAAAATTATAGTTATGAATAAAGATGAGAGATTTCGAGGACTTTTTTGAAAGAGGGTGACGATGGTTGACAGGTTGAATCTAGCACCACGTAGAGTGAGGCATAAGTAACCCTCTCTTCAGTGTGTTCACTGCACAGTTGGAAAACAAATTCACACATGACTCTTCGTAATTAAGAGCTAAACTGTGTAACAGGGACCAAGAATGCTACTAGTTCAAAGCATTGAAGGCTAGAGCAGAAGAGAATTCTTCCTGTTAAAGTATCTTTTGTGCCTTTTTCTTCCCACTTGTCTATTTCATAGGTTTATAGCTCCAGGAAAATACTAATTTGTTCTCTCACTAGGAATACACGAGGATGCTACAAAGAACAAAAAAAATCTTTAAAGATAAAAGAAAGAATTATAGGAAAGATCATTGGGGATGAATGATTATAATTTTGTTGGATATGATAATGATATGATTGCATTTCAAATGTTTCCTTATCTGCTAGAGATGCATATTAAAAATGTCTACAGATTATATAATAGTTCTGACAGTTAAACATATTCTGAAACCAGATTTTGGGTGCAGTAGATGAAATTAAGGAGCAGAATGTTGATCAGGGATGACACTGGATGATAGTATAGGGAAGATCTCTGTTCTCTTTACTTTTCCATATACTTTAGTTTCCCATATTAAAAAAAAATCAAGAACAAAAACAAAACCAAAAAACCCAGAAACATAACCTAGAGCAAATGTTACACTGCAATGCAACATTAAAGTTAGCAAACAAACAGAACGTCCTGTATCATGACTTCCGCGGCACCTCCAGACTTGAACAGTGGAAGGAAACCCAGGGCTTTTCCAGTTCTCTACTTCCCTACGTATTGGCGACGTAAACTTCTGTTCGTAGTAACGACATAAAATACGACACCATGAGAAGAAGTGTGGAGATTGCTACTCGAGGGCTCACATTGATTTCCTCTCTCCTCTGTTGTGAGAGAGACACTCCCTGCTGTTAGGTACGCCCGCCCATGTAACTAAGTGCCTGTGAACGGGATGAGGGAGAAACGGAGAAACTGAGTGGTGGCACGTGCGCGGCCCAGCCGTCAGGCTCGTTTCCCCCTGCCCACTGACGGGGGTAGAGAAACTGTGACAACCCAGCTCTAGCCGTGCAGGTGAAATCAGAGGGGCTGGAAAAACTGACGGAGGGAAGACTCCTGCATCCCTGAACGACCACATGGAGCAGAGCGGCCACTGTCACCTGGGCAGCTCACATGGAGACTGTAAAACAGAGAAGAAAAGTTTCTATTTTATTTAAACCAGCGGGGAGGGGTGGTAGTGAATATTCTTTTTTTTTTCTTTTTTTAAGATTGTATTTATTTATTTGTAGAGAGGGAAGGGAGGGAGAAAGAGAGAGAGAGAGAGAAACATCAATGTGTGGTTGCTGGGGGTCATGGCCTGCAACCCAGGCATGTGCCCTGACTGGGAATCGAACCTGCGACACTTTGGTTGGCAGCCCATGCTCAATTCACTGAGTTATGCCAGCCAGGGTGTGAATATTCTTTTTTATTATCACTGTTCTATATATCTATCCCTATATAAAAACATGTGTATATAAACACACTCCTACAAAACTGCTGTAGTCTTAAACATACAGGGAGCTTTAATTATTTTTGTGTACAAACCTATATATTTGAGTATTTAACATATAAGAGGACTTAAATATGAATACTTAAAGTCCATTAATTACATAGGCTGTATGTATTTTTTCATACATACATGCCTCTATTTTCACTCCTGTTTCCAAAGACATTTTAATGGGCAGCAATTTTTAAAATTTCTCTTTGTGATAATATTTTAGTGGTATTATTTTGATATTCACTGGATATAGAGAACTTCCAATCTTTCAATAATGTAAATGCGCTTAGGAACCAAGTTACACATATGTTATGTTTTAATAAAACTCATTTGAAATTCTAAAGAAAGATTTTTTTGAGTAAAACCTTTTTAAATTTTGTGAAGCCTAGAGAAATATATTCACGATCTATTCTTAGTAGATAATCACACTTAGCTGACAAATGTTTGACATGTTTTTTTGGTACCGTGAGTAGTCAGAAAAAGAATGATTTTAGGGAGAGGAAAAAACTTCAATAAAAACATAGTTTTAATTATAGAGTCTAATTAACCTTTCAACAAATATGAAAATTCTTTTTGTTTCTTTGAAAATATACATTTAATGATTATGATGTTACAGCTGTCCCCAATTTCCCCCCTCTGTCCCCCCCACCCAGCACCCCCACTCCCTCAGGCCATCCCCGCCCCTGTTCATGTCCCCGGGTCATGCATTCAAGTCTTCTGGCCGCTCCGTTCCTACACTGTCCTTTACACCCCCATGGCTATTCCGTGACTACCTATCTGCACTGCCTAATCCCCTCACCTCCTCACCTACCCCCTAAACCCCCCTCCCACCTGGCAGCCATCAAAACGCTTTCAGCATCCATGATTCTGTCTCTGTTCCTCTTGTTTGCTTAGTTTGATTTTTAGATTCAATTGTAGATAGGTATGTGTTTGTTGCCATTTTATTGTTCCTAGTTTTGGCCTTCTTTTTCTTTAATAAGTCCCTTTAACATTTCATATAGTAATGGTTTGGTGATGATGAACTCCTTTATTTTTTTCTTGTCTGGGAAGCTCTTTATGTGCCCTTGGATTCTAAATGATAGCTTTGCTGGGTCACGCAATCTTGGCTGTAGGTCCCTGCTTTTCATGACTTGGAATATTTCTTGCCAGTCCCTTCTAGCCTGCAAAGTTTCTTTTGAGAAATCAGCTGACAGTAATGAGGGAATTTCCTTGTAGGTAACTAACTGCTTCTCTCTTGCTGCTTTGAAGATTCTCTTTATCTTTAAACTTTGGCATTTTAATCATGATGTGTCTTGCTGTGGGCCAATTTGCGTCTGTCTTGCTTGGGATTCTCTGTGCTCCCCGGACTTGCACTTCTATGTCCTTTACCAAATTAAGGAAGTTATTTTTTGTTTAATTTTCATATATACAAAGGTGGGTTTTTCTTTTCTATATTGATCTTAGTAGGAAAAGTTAATTGTGCCATACTGGACTTTAATGATAAGTGTATCTTGAGGGAATGATAAAATTTTAAGTCAAGAAGATAGTTTTACTGAACAAAACCAGTATACTTATCTTTAGAAAAATTGAATGCTTGAATCTCTTTTCCTTGTGATCTCTGAATAAAACAAGGTGAGAAGTCAGAAGTAAATAGTTTGAGGTTATTAGGGGAAGTACTGTTCAACCCCAATGTCCATTGGTAGAGGTCTGCTGGAAAATTATAATATGTCCATAAAAATATACAGGAGGCAGCCGCACAAAGAATGAGGACTATGCATTTAATGATGCATCCCTTTCAAGGGATGAGTGGGGAAGAACTACAAGGAATATCATTAAGTGAAGAATGTAAGGAGCAGAATAGAATATGTTTGGCCCTCCCTGTCTGCAGGTTCCACACCCTCAAATTCAAACAACCATGGATGGAAAATGTTTTTAAAAATTATGTCACATTGTTGCTAATCTGTACTGTGTAGTCATAGGCATATGATGTGTGCATCTGTACTGAACATATATAGACCTTTTTTCTTATTGTTCTCTAAGCAACACAGTGTAGCAGCTATTTACACAGCATTGACCTTGTATTAGGTGTTTTAAGTAACCTAGAGATGACTTAAGGCACACAAGAGGGTGCGTGAAGGTTATATGCAAATGCTACACCATTTTATAAGAGACTTGAGAATCCGCAGGCTTTGGTTTCTGTGGGGGACCTGGAACCAATCCCCCAATGACGCCAAGGGGCAGATTCATATATATAAAACATGCTATACTTGCATAAAAAAGAATAAAAAGGATAATTTTTCTGGCATGACTCACTACTTGAGTAAATTACAATATCATTTTCTAAACATATTATAATTTTTTAGAATTGTGCTAAGACAACTGTAAGAAGAAATATTTAAAAAATAGGTCTCATTTCAGGAAGTTACTAAATTGAGTTTATTGTATCAGCAGGTAATCTTTTATATAAGAAAATTAATACCAAAACTTCAAAGCAGCAATTGGCACACGGGAGTGCTGCAAAAGTTCTTAAAAGGTGTGATACCGGACTATTTAGTCAGGGGCACTGACGCCTTTCCCCTAGATCATCAGATAGAAACACAGCAATGGCCAGAGCAGCAGGAGCCGTCTGGTGTGAATGAACCAAAACTCTACTGATTTTCTTCTCCAATTGGCCAAAAATACATTTTGGGGGGGCGGGTGCCGCAGATATTTAGTAATTAGTTTACATGTGCCACGAGATGAAAAAGGTGGAAAACCATTGCTTTAAGGGAATGAAAGACAGAGGGAGACAAGAAGAAACCTAACTGCATGGTATCCTAGTAACCCTTTGTTCAAAGAGCACTTCAGAAACGGCCTGTTTTCGGGGTGGTGCTCAGTGCCACTCTTACATCACTGTCACATCTGTCCGCCCAGGCTTCCCCGCTCCTGTTTACCGCACATGGATTTGCCTTCCAGTGCCCCCCCAGGTCTCTGCACGATTTCTGCTGAGAGCATTCCTCTCTGTTTGCTTGCTCTCCTGCAGGGCTTGAAAGGGAAGAAGTTTCAAGTTTCTTCACGATACAAAGGCTGGCCGGTTCAGATATTTTTGAAGTCAAAGCAATTCTTCCTGCCCTTCCTGGGAGAGCCTGAGCAGGAGGCTGAAACCTACACAATTTTTCAGTCGTTTTTGCCACATCTTCCTAGAGACTTGCTCTTTCATTTGAAGTGTCTGCGCGGCTTCTCAGATTGTTAGACAGGAGCCCATTCAATTTAAAATCAAAAACTCTTTAGAATAGAGTCATTTTTTAATCTTTGCAAATATATCCCATCCATGTTTATCCAGCCCGACCCATGCAAGGTAATAATAGCAGGGTTGTTACAACACACATTTCGAGACTGTTTTAACATTTTCTGTGGCCATAGATTTTCGGCCAGAAGTTGTTGTAGGGATGTTTTTCCCCTCACAGTGGAATTTGATTACCTACGTGATGACTCACTTGATATGTGTCAAATACTGTCACTAGGACTTTGCTTCTACCTATTAACCCTTTTCTAATTTTCCTCACTAAAAATATTTGCTACTTTCTACTCAGTCACAGAAGCCAAAGTCACAGAAGTCACAGAAGTAAAAGAAGCCAATTTTTTCCTTCAGCAATCTACACTTAGTGTAGTTAAGCTGATTGATTTGTACTGAAGAATCCTAAACCAGTTGAGTAATAACATTTTCAAGAAATTTTTCAGCACACTTCAGGAGTGAAGATTATCAGTTAATCTTCAGACTCAAAACTCAAATTTTAAAAATTTTACAGTTTTTCATTAGTCACTAAGCCATATTGACTTTTACCCAAACATCCCCCATCTGAACGACTATAACGACCTGGCAACTGGTTGGACTGCCTCCAGCCTCTTTATCTGATTCATTCTCATCAAATTCATCTTTCTGGAATTCTGCTTCCTTTGTGTCATTGTCTGACTCCAAACCTTTCAATAAGCCTTTGGAATTTTTTTTAAAGATTTTACTTACTTATTTTTAGACAGAGGGGCAGAGAGGGAAAAAGAGAGGGAGAGAAACATCAGTGTGCAGTTGTCTCTTGCATGTCTACTGGGGACCTGGCCCTGAAACCCAGGTATGTCCCCTGACTGGGAATCAAACCCACGACCCTTTGGGTCACAGGCCAGCGCTCAATCCACTGAGCCACACCAGCCAGGGCTGGAATAATTTTAATAACAGTTATTTAAAAAGATTGAGCTGGTAAAATGTCAATGCATCAACAAGAAGGGGTTGGTTAAATAATTTAAAGTATCAATGGCTTTACAGAACTAAAACCTAGATTCTTTTCCTGGCGTTGCTCACCATCCGAGTTGAGTTTCTTGGCAGAATTAACTATTTACTCAGTTTCCTTGCGATGATTTTAAAACACGTCCTCACGTTCTTCGATACTCTTCGCTTGAAAAGATGGAGCCAAATTCCCTCTGCTTGGACGAGGGCTAGAATGAACAACTCCTCTGTAACCAGTAGAACATAGGGGAAGTCATGCTGTGTGACGTCCAAGTGCAGGGGAGAAAATGAAAGTTTCCACTGGGCTTTTTCTCTTGGTATTGCTCCGAGGGAAGCCAGCCAAGTTGTCCCGAGGACAACCAATCAGCCCGCCTGGTAGAGAGGTCCCTGTGTGGGAAGGAACGAACTTGCCAGCACCTGCTTGCCAGCGTTGGTGGGGGGCCAACTTGGGAGAATATTTTCTCACCTCCGCGAGGTGTTCAGATGACTATAGTGTCCCAGTCTCGAGTCTCTCAGCGGCGGACCTGGATGTCACGGGACAAAGACAAGCCACCACTCCTGTGCCCGGTCTGAGCTCCTGCACCCCAGAAACTGTGAGATAACAAATGACGGATGATTACTCTTTTAAGGCGATACGTTTCGGTGAAACTTATTACACAGCAGAAAAGTAACTAATACAGTCCTCAAAACTCAGGCTGTCGTCGTGCTAGACAGTAAGGACTCCAAAATAATGAAGACAATTTTTGTCTTCTAGTGTGTCTGATCCTTTCCGTAATCTACTTACCTTTGTTTTTCCCCTTGAAGGGCCTCTGGCTTTGGGCTTTGTTTTAGCAATTTAACAAAGTTAAATTATTGTAGTCATTTGTTAAATGACCCTAGGTAGGTAATTTAAAGCTCCTGGTTTTATAATTTCATTTTATATCACATATTGTATATTTTATATATGTGTAAGTTTATTTTATGACTTAGTTTTATTTCTTACTATATACATATGTGTGTCTGTATTTATACTTTGCAGTAAAAAGTTATTTTTAGAAGAAAAAATATCTTCAAGTTTTATAGGATATGTTATTTCTTTTTTAAAAAGTGATATTTTTATAAAGCTATGCATGCTCATTTTAAGAAATGTAAGTATGAAAAGTTAAATTTTAAAGGAGGATATAAACATGACTCTTGTACACATATAAAATAAAATGAAGGAAGATTTTTTAACCTATCAGTTGAAAGAATCAGTAAGGTATTACAACTAGTTCAAAGGAGAATTCAAAGTACCACACATGCATGTCAAGTAAAGGATGCTGTAATAAATCAGAAATAAGTGCAAGCCCTGGCTGGTGTGGCTCAGTGGATTGAGCTCTGGCCTGCAAACCAAAGAGTCACAGGTTTGATTCCCAGTCAGGCCACATGCCTGGGTTGCAGACCAGGTCCCCGGGGTGGGGTGCATGAGAGGCAACCACATATTGATGTTTCTCTCCTTCTCTTTATCCCTCTCTTGCCTTCTCTAAAAATAAATTAATTAACTTAAAAAAAAGGAAAGAAGGAAATGCAGGAAGTAGCAGAATCGCTCAATATCTATACATCAGTATTAAATTGCATTTCACTGGGTACTGTATTTCTGTGGACAAGATTAATTTGCATTACTATCATTCTTTTTTTCATGACATTGCCATTTTTTAAAGAACTGAGGCCACTGCCTTGTAGGATATCCCCAAGTCTGTATTTGTCTACTTGTTTCCTTAAGACTAGATTCACAATGACACATTTTGAGAAGATTATTTTCTAGGTGTTGTCGGGCAGCTGTGGGGTCCCCATTTGCACTGTGGCAGGCTGTGCTCCAGGGGCTACCTGCCCGCACCGTGTGAGCGTGTCTTTGGGACGGTCGTTCTGGACTTGAAGGAGCCTGAGTATGAGGGGGGAAGCTTATTGAAAGTGCCGATTATCATACATCGCCGCTAACTCTAGATATTTGAATCTAATAAATCTCAGAGATTGCCTAGGGCTCTGCATTCTTATTACCACCCAAATTTTTCAGTTCATGTTGGAAAGAAGGGCATATTTAAGAGAACACTAGCTTAGAGGAAAAAACAACTGTGTTCGTGGAGTAAAGCCCACATGCATTGGACATTTTAGCATGTATTTCCGACCTGTTCGCCACAATGCTCCCTTTTCCCTAAACCACCACAAAATGTGTTTTGCTACTTTTTGCGTTGATTTCTAATTTGCTACCTATTTTACCTTTGGATTAACATCTTAAAATTTTCATTGACTTTTTCCATTTAAAACCAAATGCACATAGATTTATACTATTTTTAATTTTTATTTTCACTTAAAAAAAGAAAGAAAATAAAGTGGAGTGATCCCAACTAGAAGATTAAAGTATGATTTTATTTTTTTTATAGCTTCCTCTTCAAAAGAAAGATTTTAAAATGTCCAATGGATGCATTACTATCATACATTTGCAGAGTGCTTACTGGGTGGTAGGTACCATGCTTTACACAAATCAAGTAATTTAATCTTCCTACAAACCTTATAAGATAGATGCATACTGTGATCTTGCTCGTCTCCAGTAAAGAAACTGAGGTCCCACGTGGTTCAGTTATTCTCTCAGACTTGCCAGTGGCAAGCAGTAGGGTCAGGATTCAAATGTTCGCAGGAGCAGGAAGCAGAGGGTGTTTGCTGTGTATTGAAGGTTTGAAGCTTGTGCATGTTTCTGATGCAGTGAGTGAGTTGGTGTGACCCTCACCCACAGTGTTCGCCTGAGTTTATTAGCGTGGGCGTCCTCATTCATCAAAGACGCAGGGAGGTGTTCTGAGCGCCTGAGAGCGATGAAGAATGAAACAGAGGCTCCTGTAGAAGGAGTACGTTCTCTCATTTCTATAAGAAGCCACTGTGGTTCCAACCCTGAGGATCAAAGGGAACCTAAAACAGTTTGAGTAGTGCAAGGGTTTTTGCCCTTTTAGGGGAGGTATTCTCTCCAAGACACAGACACTGAGGGGGAGGCCCAGACGGGGCAGAAAGAAGACAGTGCTCAGAAAGTATGGATTTGAGAGTCTCTCTTGAACAGAAAACACTCCATGGGGATTTTCTGTTATGTTATAAAAAAAAAGGGTAGGCCTATACTGTACTTCTTTTTCTCCATAAATTAAGTGATCCCCATTGTGTTATGATGGGGTATCATATACACTGACAAGCTCATTGTATGGTATAGAGCAGAGTATTATCCACAAATACTCATTTTTATGTCATGTCTCCAAAATTTTTATTATTCAGATGCATCCTATTTTGTTTTTAAACCATCTGGTTGCTAGGTTGGAAACTCGAAAGCAGTTGGAGAGGAGTCTACACAGACTTAGGTCCTCAGGTTGAGGAGGCTGCGTAAGATGAGAATGATAAAGTAAAACGTGGCTGTGAAGGCCGATGACCCCATTTTACCCATAGGTCCCGGGGTCAGGGCAGCGCTGCCTTTTCTGGTTTTCTGTCACTCAGTGAGTGCCAGAGATGTTGGAATGTTGTCATCCAAAAATGTATCTCACAAAGGGAGTCCAGACAAAGGCGACTGGTGAAAATTCTAAGAGTGATACAAGAACAAGCAGCAAAGCCAGTTTAGGAAGAGATGATTGTATCTGCGGTTCTCAGATTCAATGTGGCAATACAGAGATTTGTCTTGTTCAGTTGTGAGCTAGTTTTGCTACTAACAATAAACTACCAAAGTTGTAAATTCCCTTATGTATAAATTAGGGCAGTTATTCCTATAGTATTTTATATTCTGAATTTCTTTAGTGGGAAATACAAGTTTCCAGCAGTACACGGGCACGTGGAAAGGATAATTTTCTGGTTTGTATGATGTGATTTTAAGGGTTTGCCTTTTTAATCCTCAACCCTCAATCTCCAACACACTCCTACCTCTCTAAAAGCTGCTGCACCTTATCTGTCCCCTTTCCCGGAAGATTAGAGACTTAGAGGTTTTAACGCGTTAAGTCAGGTAGGAGCTACAAAGTTTCGGCAAAATGATTTGAAGTTTAATGTTATGGGGTAAGTTAAAGTTTAATTTAAAAAATATTACCGGGAGAAGATAGGCCTTGGTAAGGTATGACATTGGGTATCTAGAGAGCAACAGGGTTATTCTTGGGACTGCGGGCGTGACGGGAGTTGGGCGAATACTGATGAACAAAGGGGATCAGAGGCCAATAGCCCGTTTAGCATCCAGATCATGGAGTGGAACACGGCTCTAGAGTGAATTCGAATCACAGCTTTGAGATACAGCTTTGCAAACCTTCCTAACTTTCAATTTTCTGTTTCTTGGTTAGTAAAAGAAGCTTTTCAAAGGAAAAACACAATACGTCATATTAAATATATTTAAGACAAGGCAGAAGCATAAATTGACATAGTTGGCCAATATATAGATTTATAAAATTGGTATCATTCCACGATGCTAATTTTTCAGAAGGATATACCATTTTCCCCTTTGCTACTAATTATTAAATTCTCTGCAGAATTTAATGTTAACTTATAGATTTGTTTATGGTAGAGATGATTTTTGTCTAGTAAAAAGATAATCCAAAGATTATGGTTTATTGCTGTGTAAGACATTAACCAGATTTTACAAAAATCTAACCTACCAATTGTATTCTAATGTTTCTTTTTCCTAAATCCCTATAATTACCGATTTCCTACATCCTTTTGGAACTAGCGTAGTGATCTTACCGATTCCCTCATGAATCAGTTACACAAGTTTTTGACAAATGTTCAGTTTATATTTTTTATGAGGGCTATGTTTTCAACTTTTATCAATGGATTTACTAGTATTTGGACATTAGATTTATTATAAATATTTTAAATAGATAAGTAACAACAGAAGAGAAAAGGAAAGAATTACTAACCTAAGGCGGCATCATCTCTTCTAAGCAAAGGTGAGGGGAAAACCAGCACACTGCTATCTTTTTTCAAAAAATCTTCACTCTCATGAATTTTGCATTTTTTTCTATCGAGTCGATGATATCCATGTGTTCATAAGGCCCAGAGCAATGAATAATCTAAAACTTTCATGAATTACTAATTTTTTCTATCCCAATCTCTTAGATAATTTATTCTTCATTTTTCCTCAATCTTGAAGAAACGTTTTCATAAGAGATCACTGTTCTTTCTTAAGATTCATTTTCACTGCATATACCACAAAGTAGCAGAGACATGGACATCCTTGGTTATCCCCTCAGTTAACAGCAGTGTGCACTGTTCTATTAAGACGAGGCAAACATTTTATCCACCAAAGACTGTCTTATAAGATGTTAATATAACTTGAATCCTTTAAAAATAAAATAGCATTCAAAGGATTTTGTGCACGTTTCTGTGTGCTTCCTTTCCTCTAACAGCTGTACATTAATGTACAGAGCGAAAACAAAGGCAGATCTCAAATCGTGTTAGCTTTCCTGAGCGGCCGTGACAAAACACCACAGCTTCCATGACAGAAACGTACTTTGTCACCGTTCTGGAGCCTGGAATTCCAACATCCAGTCACAGGCAAATTTCTCTTTGGTGAGACCTCTCTTTCTGGCTAGCAGGCATCTTCTCGGTATGTCCTGCGGTGGCCTTCACGAGATGCATGAGTGGAAGAGAGAGTTCTCCAGGGTCTCTTTTTCTGAGCTCACCGATCCAATCTAGTCAAGACCCTACCCTTACGACCTCATTCACCCTTAATTACTTTCTCAGAGGCCCCATGTCCAAATACAGCCACACTGAAGGTTAGGGCTTCAATATATGAATTTGGGAGGGATACATTCAGTCCATATACAAATAATTAAATAGATTTTCAAATACCTGCAGTCTGTTCTTTAGGTGTTTTCGTAATGGAGAAACAAAACACTAAAAACTCATTTTAAAACATCAGTAAGTTTTTATTAATTGTGGAAAGTACTAGACTAAGGCAAGAGTATACATTTACATTATTTGCTTTTGTTCAACATCAAAATTAATGACATCACATTTATATCAGTGTTTAACTTTGATGGTGCATTTTCTACATATATAAGTCTTAAACCAAACAGAAGATAATACTTCATAAAAACAGGGAGACTGGTCCCAAATTTCTGAACTAGAGGTAGAAAGAAGTGGTCCAAGCATACTTTGTTTTCTCAGCACATTAAATATTCTTCTTCAAACTGCCTTTCCTCTGATCAATAAATACTCTCATGGTACAAACATGTACCTATCTTTCTTCACCTCCCGAAACAGATACTTAGCCTTGCCCTTGGCTTTGACTTGGAGCAAAGCTTTGTTAAACCAAACCAAACCAAGGCAATGTTTATACTTGCCAGGAAACTGTTTTGAAACAAACACAGTGAACACAAAGCAAATGTATGACCTTTTGTTTCCTTTTTATGATAAAAGAAATCTTGTTGTCCCTGTTGTTGAGCTTGACCTAAACATGGACATGAAAATTTAAATGATCCATCCATTCTAAGTTTTAAAAGTTCAATAAATAAATAAAAACAAAAAATTGGATAATTTAAAAAAAGATTAATATCCTGGAAAAGACAAGCATATTATAAAAGATTATTTTACTTATCAAAAGTGTTACCTGCTTTAACAAAACCATTAACTGAAGCATTCCTTTATAGCACAATCTACTGAAAATTAAAGTAAAACATAGGAATGACAAACATCTCAAATTAAATGTGCCCAAAATCAACCTAACACACACATTTAAATGAAACGAAAATAGCAGAGGTAGTTAGTATGCTCCAGATATTAGGAAGACTTGAATTTTAAAGCACAGATAATTCAGTGCAAAAATGTGATAATATAAAGGAAAGAATATCTTTGAGACACAGAAAACTAATATACTGATTTACTCTGAATGCATCTCAAAAATTAGGAACTCAGCAGAATCCCTGCGTTTAAGACTATATTCTCATACAAATTATATGAGGTCTATCTGGAAAAAGTCCAGCCATTGTGGCTGAGATGGGGATAAAAGGCAGAAAACTGTACTTGAACAACAATTAAAGTAAAAAAATAATAAGAACAGTTTGTGCAACATCAGTGTAACCTGGCAGCCAAGGAGAGTGGGCTGCAATGCACATGTGTGAACAATGACAACTTCACTGTACTATTCAGTGGGGGCTGTAGACACTGTTCAGTGAGCATGTGCACTGTGTGGCCATCACATTCAAAATGACCGGGCCAGCAGAGCAATGAATGAATCTACATCAAGTTTTGTGTCAAGCCTGAACATTGCTCTGCAGAAACTACTCAGATGATTCAGAAAGCCATAGCTATGGGCAACTGGTGCAGCTTTATCACAACAACATGCCAGCTCATACATCATGTCTTATACTGCTTTTGGTGAAACATCAAATCACCCAGGTGCTTCAGCTCCCCTAGAACCCAGGTATGGTGCTCTATGACTTCCGACTTTTTCCGAAACTAAAACCACCTTTGAAAGGGAAGAGCTTTCAGACCTTCAATGAGATTCAGGAAAATACTGTGGGGCAGCTGATGATGATCAGGAGAGCTGTGTGAAGTCCCATGGTGCCTACTTTGAAGGGGACTGAGGAGTCATTGTCCTATGTACAATGTTTCTTGTATTGTGTATCTTCTTCAGTAAATGTCTCTATTTTTCATATTGCATGTCTGGATACCTTCTGGACAGACTATATATATAAACCTAATGGACACATTATAACCACCCAAAGTCTATGTTTTATAATATGGCTCACTGTTAGTGTATATTCTGTGGGTTTGTGTAAATGTATGAAGGTGTATGTTCATTATTGTAGTATCACACAGAACATTTTCATTGCCCTAAAAGTCTGCCACGCGCTATTCATCCACCCACACCACTGGCAACCATTGATCCTTTGACCTTCTCATAGTTGTGCCTTTTCCACATTCTCATATAGTTTAAAGCATACAGTATACAGCCTTTTTGCATTGGCTTCTTTCATTTAGTAATATGAATTTAAAGTTCTTCCATGTGGCTATGAGATAAGGTTCTTCTATGTGGCTATTACGGCTTAATAGCTCATTTATTTTTAGTGCTGAATAGTGTTCCATTGTTTGAAGGATCACTGTTTATTGATCTATTCACCTACTGAGGGAAATCGTGTTGCTTCCAACTTTTGAGAATAGAAACAAGCTGCTGTAAACATCCATGCACAGGTTGCTGTGTGGACATGGCTCTCAGTTCCTTCTGGCACACACCAAAGAGCACAACAGCTGACTTGAATTATGTTTAGCCTGGTAGGAAACCACTAAACTGTGTTGCAAAGGGACAGCAGTGAGTGACAGCACTTTCTGCTCCACGTCTACGTCAACATGTGGTGTTGGCAGCGTCCCAGATTCTGGCTATTCTAATAGGTGTACGGTGATATCTCATTATGTCTCCATTTTTATTTCTCTGATGACACATGGTGTGGAGCATCTTTTCATATGCTTATTTGCCGTCTGTGTGTCTTCTCTGGTGAGGTGTCTGTTAATGTCTTTGGCCCATTGTTTAAATCATTGATTTGCTTTCTTGTCATTGACTTTTTTTGAGTTCTCTGTACATTTTAAAAAATAGTCCTTTATCAGATGTGTCTTTTGCAAATATTTTTTCCTAGTCCGTGGCTTGTCTTCTCATTCTCTTGACATTGTCTTTCTCAGATAATAGGCTTTTAATTTTTTACTTTTTTATTTTTTATTTTAATCATTGTTCAAGTACAGTTTTCTCCCTTTTACTCCCATTCCAGCCCACCTACTCATCCCTCCCCACTTCCCTCCCATTACCACCCTCCCCCTAGTTTTTGTCCATGTGTCCTTTAAATTTGTTCCTGTAAACCCTTCCCATTCTCCCCTAAAATTCCCTCTTCTCTCCCCTGTGGTCACTGTCAGCCTGTCCTCTATTTCAGTGTAGGTTTTTAATTTTAATGAAATCCAGTTTATCAACTTTCTTTTTCATGGGTCATGCCTTTGGCTTTGTATCTACTCATTTCCACACCTTGGGTCATCTAAATCTTTTCTTATGTTATTGTTTGGAGGTTTATAGTTTTGTTTTATGGTTAAGTATGTAATCCATTCTGAGTTACTTTTTTGGAAAAGTATAAAATCTGTGTCTAAATTTGTATTTTTTAAAAAAATAAATGGACACCCAGTTGTTCCAGTAACATCCGTTGAAGAGACTGTCGTCATTCCATTGGGTTGCCTTCCATCCTTGTCAGATAGCAGTTGACTGTATTTGTGAGGGTCCATTCTGAGCTCCCTATTCTGTTTCATTGGCCTATTTTTCTATTCTTTCTTCAATACCGTGTTTTTGTAATTATTCTAGCTTCATAGTATATGTTAAACTATGGAAAGTGTCAGTCCTCCAATTTTGTTCTTCTCCTTCAATACTGTGTTGCCCGTTCTGGGGCTTTAGCCTCTCAATATGAGCTTTAGCGTTACTTTGTCAGCACCCACAAAATAACTTGCTGGGCATTGATTGGGGTTGCACTGTATCTAAAGATCAAGTTGGGAAGAACTGACACCTTGACAATATTGAATCTTCCAGTTCACAGACATGGAGTATCTGTCCATTTATTTAGTTCTGTGATGTCATTCATCAGAGTATTACATTTTTTCCTCCTATAGATCTTATGCATATTCTGTTAGATTTATACCCAAATATTTTGGTTTGGGGAGTCCTAATCTAAATGTTATTGTGTTTTTAATTTCAAATTCTGCATGATTATTGCTGGTATACAAAAAAGCAATTGAGTTTTATATATCGACGTTGAATACTGAAAACTTGCTATAATTGTATATTTAACTGCGTATATTTAATAAAAAAACTAGTGTATGCATATAAAACAATGATATATTAGCCATCACAGAAACAAATGCTTGAACTTTTAATGAATCATAGCTTAGGACTTACACTGTGGAATATATTTTATCATTGAAAATGGAGAGTATCATTACCTCATTGGTATCATGTATATAGTCATGTACAAAAAAAAACCCCTCCTCAAATGAAAAAGTGTCTTTTATTTATTAATATTAGAGTAATTTGCTTCTCATTGGGGTTTTCACCAAACCATGGAATTTCATTACATCCATGGCATATATTTGGGGACAAAATATGAGGAAAAGCATATTTGAAATACAGTCAGGAGATTTGGGGTGTATTCCCTTGTTGGAATCTGTCCGTGTGCCCGGTAAGAAACCCCTTTATCCTTCTGGGCTTCGTCTAGTGAGGATGTACAAAAACAGACAAGACAAGGTCCTCTGTTGTGCGTGCCCTGTGACACTGTGCTAATAATTATAACAAATCTCACCACCCCCGGAATTACAATACCCCATCTACATCTGAACAAGGACACGAGGAATTGACTTCTCCGTGGGGTAGTCATAGAATCTTTGTGAAGGGGTCAGAATGTGAACTTATCTTTAAAAATGTGGATTTTGATAACTCATTTGCAGTTTTAAATATTAGCCACTGGGATACTGTATCATGATCGCTTGAGAGCAAGGTCTTTAGTGTTCGTTGGAATGAACATGTAGATTGTGTAGTTAGTTGCCTGACTAAATTTTTCATTAGGGGAAAATCTTTCCAATTTCATGGTTTACACTTTCCTATAATAAATAAACAAAAGTAATTGGGGTCACCTGCTATCCTCTTGGTAATTAAATTAATTCTCTTTCTATCAAATATCCATTTTTTATCTGGTATTTAGCCTAAGAGGCGTAAGTATATTTTGGTGTTTTTACTTCAAATTTGTCATTTTGATTAAATCCAAATAATTTTCAGTAATACATAAAGTAGAGACAAACTATTACATTGCAAACATTTCTGCAGCATTTGGATGTGTGTTTGTTTTGTTTTGCCATGTTTAAAGATTAATTTCATTGGTTTCCATAGTTTCTTCATCCCCCAAAACTAACAATAATAAAGAATAAGAAAACACATAAAGCATTGTTTTAAAACACTTTTACACATAGTCTCTAATCAGTCACAAATTTCCCATGATGTAGGAAATGCTATCACCTTCGTTTTACTTATAAGGAGACCCAACAGTAGAGAAACTTGCCCAAGATCACCCAGCCATTGAGAGATAGAACCAGAATTTAAAACCATAGTCTGGGATGAAAGCCTATTTGTAGCTTTCCAATTTTGCTAATGAAATGGCTGAGCCTCTATTTTGAAAAGGCCAATGTTAAATTTGCAGAAATGCCAGATCATGTGCATATTTCAATGCAAAAATAACTAAAATGTGATTTAATATAAATAGTCATAGAATCTATGGAAATTATTTTAGGTTTTACATGTGTATACTTTTACACATTGTGCATCCTGGTCGGTTTCATTATGTCATGGAATATCAGAAATAACTTTGTTTCTTCAAACTGTTTCTTTAACCAGAGGTAGGAAGACACTTATGATGACATTAAAAATTAGAGGTTAAATTCTTTGTTCTGATATTTGCAAATTGCCTGTTTTAGGAAAAAACAAAAAACCTTCATACCTGCGTAATGGCTCTAATTCTCAGATCCTCCCACAGGGCCCCATATATCCTAAACACAAACATGATGAAATAAGACAAGTGGTACAGCTTGCATTTTACAAAAGAGGAAACGGAAGCACAAACACTAAGTGTATTATTGCCCAAGGTCACACAGCTGGTTAAAGAGAAAGGTGGTCTGGAACTCAGTTCTCTGCATCCCCAGATTCAGAACTCACTGTTCTCTCCAGAAACTACAGTTTTTGTTGAATATCTTCCATGGTTTTGCTTCATTTTTCCCTCCCCTCCCCTCCCCTCCCCTTCTTTCCTTTCCATGGCACCAGTTTGGGCCCTGGCTGGGCAGTTGCTGAAGCTGGGCCAGGCTGACTTCATTAGGAGCAGTCAGAGCTCAGACCGATGTTCAAGACGGGAACATGCAGTAGCTGGTCAAGCCCAGAGAACTTTTGTTTCCCCAAAACAAAGAACTTCAGGCCAAATAAATATTCCCTTCAGGAGGAAAACAAACAAACAAACAAACATCTGAGATCTCCTTTCAGTCAGTGTTTCTTGAATGCCAGCTTGAGAGAGAGGAGGTGACAACATTGGTTGAGGGCTTACCCGTGTGCCAGCTTCTGTTCCAAACGTGTGTTAACTCATTTCATACTCCCAACAGCCCCATGAGGTGGGCGTCGGGCTAACTCCATTTTCCAAATGAGAGAAAGGAGGCTACGAGGGTTAAGAGACTTGCAGGGCTGCGTACAAGCCGAAGAACCATCAGACTCCAAGTCGGGGCTCTTGACCCCTGTACTGCTGCTGTGTGGGTTTTCCAGTGAGAGTGCAGGCCCCTGCTCCGCTTGAGAGTGTCTTTTGTCATTGGATGTATAGTTCTTCCTTCTTTCCTTTTCTATAGTTCATGTCCAAGCTAGTAGGAAATGGGTGACTCTTCCTTCAAAGGAAAGAATCTGACCACTCTCACCAGCAACTTCCTCCAGCTTCCCTCAAAGCTTCCTGATCATGGTGCTGCAAGGAGTTTTGGGAAATGAGAACAGTTGTATAATAACAAGAACCACAAAACAGAAGAGTTCCATCAGCCCCAAAATCTTCTCAGATCCCTTCCAATTAATCTTCCCCCCACTGGTGCCACTACCTGTCCACAAGTGTCTGGCCACCATGGATCTGCTTTCTGTCACTATAGGTTGGCCTTTCCAGAATCCACTTCATTTCAATAAAAGCATCCAATGTGTACCCTTCTGTGTACGGCTTCTTTCACTTAGCAAATGCTGTCAAGATGCATGTATTGTGTTATATGTAACTCATTGCTTTTGAGCGCTCAGAGATATTCTATTGTATAGATACGATTTGTTTATCTATTCGTCAGTTGATAGACATTTGGCTTGTTTCCAGTTTGGAACTATTTTGAATAAAGCTGCTATGAAGATTCCAATGCAAATCTTTGTGTAAACATGTTTCGTTTCAGTTGGTGGAATACCTACTAAACCAGTCTGCCAGGTCTTATATGAATGCATGGTAAACTTTTCAAGAAATTGCCCAGTTTTCAAAGTATGCATAGTTGCATCATTTTCCACTTCCACTGGAAATTTTTAGAATGTTTCTTACTATTGACAATGCTTAATATTGTAAGTCATTTTAAATTCAGCCATTGTAATAGGTGTGTAGTAAAATCTCATTATGATTTTAATTTGCATTTTCCCAATTACTAATGTTGTTGTGCATTTTTAAATATTTATTTGCCATTCACATAGTCTGTTCATTGGTGCATTATCTATTCAAATTTCTTGCCCAGTTTTTAATTATGTTGAATGTTATTTTATTATTGAATTATACAAATTCTTTATGTATTCTGGATTCAGGTCCTTTATCAAATCTATGTTTTGCATATATTTTCTCCCAATCTGTGGCTTGTCCTTTTGCATTTTGTATCTTTTGAATTTTGATGAAATGTAATTTTCAATTTTTTAGTGGTTTGTACTTTTGGTATCTTACTAAAGAAATCTTTGTTATAAAATGAATGCTCACAAAAAGGATTCATAAAGTTGATAAAATTGAGATCAATATCCCAATAGGCTCTTCTGTAGAATTTGTAAAGCTGGTCCTAAAATACACATGCAAATGCAAAGGACATAGAATAGAGAAACAGTTTTGCATCAGAACAAAGTTGAAGGCCTTAGGTCACTGGAAGTCCAGGTGTACTGTCAACCTAGACTATTGAAGACAGTGCTGCATTTGTATAAGAATGACACAGAACTCAGTGGAACACTGGAGTACAGAACATGAAGGGATTAGCCAAAGAACACACATGTATAACCCCCATAGACACAGATGACAGTGTGGTGATGGCCAGAGGATGGGGGAAGCAGAGGCTGGTGGGACAAAAGAGGGGAAAATGGGGACATCTGTAATAGTATCAACAATAAAAAGAAATAGAAAGAAGAAATTAATGGAATAGAATATATTCTAAAAATAAACTGACAGACACACACACACACTCACACCCACAACTGCTTTTTGACTGAAGTAAAGCAAAATGATAATTTTTGTAACAAATACTGCTGAATAAGTAGATATCTGTAGGTTAAAAAAATAGAAAAGAAAAAAAGATATTCAGCTTTTAGCTACTAACACAAACAGAAATGACCTCAGCGTGGATCATAGACCCAATGTAAAAAAGAAAACTCTAAAACTTATAAAAGAAAACATAAGGAAAAAAACCTGTGTGTTTGTAAGTTAGATCAAAGCAGGGGCTGGCAAGCTACTGCCTGCAGGACAATGTGACCCACTGCCTTCCTGTCCTAACATTTACAGAAGCACAGTCATGCTCATTCGCTTACGTAGAGCCCGTGGCTTGCAAGTTAAGCTCAGGGGCTGAGTTTAGGAGTTCCAACAGAAGTCACTTGGGCCCTAAGATTTAAAATATTTATAGTCTGGCCCTTTACAGAAAAAGTTTGCTCACCCCTGGGCCAGAATATTTTAAAGGGAAGCACCAAGTTTATAACATTCAGAGACCATCTGAGTGCCTGTAACATCTCATATGGTTCTCTGAGACCCTCCACTGGGGCCCCTCCCTGTGCATCTGCTGTACTCCTCTCCCCCACACCCCCTGGTTCATTGCCATCTCAGGGCTCCAAGGCCCACCTACAAGTTTACCCAAGCTAGTAAGCCGCTCTTGTCTTAGGGCCTTTGCCCTGGATGCTTCATGCCTGGATACTCTACAGGTACCCACTTGGCCCTTATCTGTTCGGCCTCAGGTCAGATGTCTTTGTAATGATGCCTGCATTTACCATTCTTTTTCCCTGTGTGCCTCGGGCCTGCCCACTCCTCCATGACCAGTTTCAAGCCAGTTCTTCTTCTTTCTGCCCCCACCTCTCTGCTCACTTCACATAGTATCTTCTAACGTCCATCTGAATTTAGTTGTTTAGAAGCTGTTCCCCAACTCCCACCTTTCCAGGAGGGAAGGGCCACAGGATTGTTATGTGAGAAGGCACTGAAGGGGACTCATCTTGTCGGGCATGCTTCTTATGCATTTGAGCAGGTTTAGCCTTTACTGAGACATTTATCTAGTCCATATGTCTGCTTTGAGGGAAAAGTGTGATCCCTACATATTATTATTTGGCGTAATCATAGCTCCCACTCAGTACATGCGTACTAAGGGATCAGGCATAGGTGGCCTGGAGCCCAATAGGTAGTACATTGGACGTTTAGGGATGAAAGGGTCAGGTTAGAGACCCAAATTATTTTAATACTCCATCCTCACAATCACCCAGAGTCATAAACTGCGATCACAACGTTACAGAAGAGGAAACGGTGGCTCGAGAAGCTGGGTAGTGTGCTGGGGTCACATAGTTCATTAAATCGCAAACAAAAGATTCAAACTGGATCCCTGGTTGGGTGACTCGCTGACAGTGACCAGTCCAGTGTGGTTTCTGACAGTCCAGGTACACTGACTTCTAGTCCACAGTCCGCCGACACTGCTGGCGTCACAGGGCGGCCACCTGGGAGTCAGGCAGAGCCTGATGGGGCGCACCGTTCTTGAAACATGTGCTGACTCTCGCTTGAGATTCTCTGGTTTCCTCATATTGATACTTACAGAATTCAAACATTAATTTCAATGTGTATACTAAATTAATTGTTAATATATTAATGTATTAACTACCTATTCACTGGGAAATTAATTGTGTAGTTCCCAAATCTTTTCCAAAACCCTTGAGGCCAGTTGTGGCTCAGTATACAGAATGGTTTTTAGGAACGTGAGATAATATATACACACACACACCAGTTCTAAGGGAGATTTGGGACAGTATTTTATAACTATGAAATTGTCTATAAGAAAGTGTATTAACGTCCACACTTAATGGGATACATAATGATTGTAGAAACCTATGCCTAAAATTTGCCACAGAATGAGGTCAGAGAAGTTCTAGTCCTAGTTCTTTGGCCTGCCAGAGGTGTTTCCTTAGGCAAATTACTAGACCATTCACTGCCTCAGTTTCTCTCTCTGTACAAAGTGGAGGTTAATATGGTGCCTGCATATGAACACTGCACAGACTCCATCATATTGGATGCAGGTCACAGCGTTTTAAAACTGGCTGTTGACTTGTCTGTCCTGCCTAGGTTGTTAGAGAAACCATACTTATCTCGTCCCATAGTATATTCCCAGTGCTTAACGCAGTACCTGGCACATGGTAGTAAATATTTGTGAACTAAATAAACCTCTGAAAGATTCTCCATGTGAAAAAAAGGTGTAATACAACTACCCTATAGAATTATCACAATAAAAGCAGATGCTGGGTATGAGTATGCTTATGTATCACAATGCTTAGCAGGCAACAGACATTTAGGACATGCTAGTTGACTATTTGATCTGCATTTTCTCTGAGTCACAATATAAAAGCTTTTTGATTTTATTGTAGATTCATTTCAAACCACACATATTATATATACTAATTTTTTTTTGTTCCTTATATGGTTGGTTCTTTTCTGGAGGTTTGTTAAATGAATCGGAAAATATGCTGAAAAATTAAATGCTTTTTTAATAGGGTGATATAACTCTGACTGCTCTTTTAATTTTTGAACACCTCAAGCTTTTGTGCAAATTCATTTCACTCAGTAAAACCTCAAAGCTTTTTGTGCAAAGCACGCTTTCCATGATACCCTAACTAAACACACTTTACAGAAAATTAAAGGCACACATGTCCTACTTGTTTACAGTTAGAATACAACTTATAGTCTTCTTTCGGTGTCTTAATAGTGCATCGCAACCGTAAGAATGCACAAAATGTCCCTTTGCTCAGGCATGTATGCTGAAACTGCGGGGCAAACGTTTGCTGCAGAACAGGGTGTACACACAGTCTCCAAGTATTTCCCCACAAATTACTAGTGCATGACACAGGAAAAACAGCAGCTTTTCAGTTGAGAAGCATAGTGAACATTACCTTAACCAAGTGCTCAGAAATAACTTGGCTTTGGAGCAAACCGACGTTAGGTACAGCTGGATATAATGCACAGTGAAGTCCACACCATCTCTATGGCTATATTTCTGCCAAAAATGTACAGCTTAAACCTAATCATAAGGAAACAATAAATGGTGTGTACTCTTCAAAAATGTCAAGGTCAGCAGCACAAAGAAAAGCTAGGAAACTTTTCATTGTTAAGGGAGACTGAAGGCCACGACAGTGGTCATGGCTCTGGCTTGGGTCCTCAACCCAAGGAGGAGCGGACATGGCAGCCAGAAAGTACATTCCTGGGAAAACTGACAGACTTTGAAAGAGATTTTGGATAATAGTTTTATCAAAGTTATCTTTGATCATTGTAATGGGTTTATGTAAGTAAATATCCTTTGTTTTTAATAATTAAGAATTTCTTGTTCTTTTCTTGAGGTTTTATTTATTTATTTTTAAAGAGAGGGGAAGGGAGGGAAAAAGAGAGGGAGAGAAACGTCAATGTGTGGTTGCCTTTCACGTGGCCCCTACTGGGGACCTGGCCTGCAGCCCAGGCATGTGCCCTGACTGGGAATCGAACTAGTGACCCCTTCGTTCGCAGCCCATGCTCAATCTACTGAGCTACACCAGCCAGGGTGTAAGTAAATATTCTTGTTCTTAGAAATACCCACTGACATATCCAGGGATACACTGATAAAATATTTCTAATTTGTTTTCAAATGGTGAGAGAACAATGGCAGTGAAGGACAGACAGAGAGAATGACGGAGCGAAGATGACCAAATGTAAAGGGTATACGGGAATTCCTAGTTCTAGTTTCGCAGCTTCTCCATGAGTTTTTCATTATATCAAAATAAAACATTACCCCAAAATGCCCTCCTCTGAAATAAACTTCATGTGTTATAGATATCCAAATCTAATGAGGGTAAGTGGTTCATTATGCATTGGTTATCTTGAAAAAGTTAAAACCTCTATCAGTTGGTGAGTAATTAAAAAATGGCAACTTAGTGACCTCAAACAAAAACAATGTATGATTTTTTTTTATGCTCCTAGTTCAGGGAGACCGAGTTCAGCTGGGCAGCTTTTCTGCCCCACACGCACAGGGTGGAGGCATCCCTTCTGGAGTGTTCAGCTGGGGGCTCGACTGTGACGGTTCTACCACGGCCACTCGTTCCCTGGGACTTTTCTTTGTTCAGCAGTTGTCCTGAGCTTCTTTGTAATTAGAAGCCGGCTCCAAGAGGGCGAAAAGGAAAGCTGCCAGTCCTCTAAAGCCTGGACTCAGAAGTCCTCAACGTGTCTCCCATGCAATTCTGTTGTTTGAAGCAAATCACAGCACGCCCCACTTTCAGGGGCAGAGGAAATAGAATCTACTCTTTTAAAAAGAAATTGATTTCAGTAAGTGAGAGAGAGACAGGGATAGAGAGAGAGAGATTTGGTGTTCCCTTTTTTATGCACTCATTGGTTGATTCCTATACATGCCCTGCTTGGGATCGAACCTGCAACCTATGCATATTTGGGATGATGCTCTAACCAACTGAGTCCCCAGCCAGGGCCCAATCCACTCTTGACGTGAGGAGCAGCTTGTGCTCAAACAGGTGCCAAGAATTGTTGGCAGCCCTGTTGGAGGGCTGTCTATCACAGAGCCAAAATAAACTCATTTAGGTAGTTCTGAGTGTACTGATCTATGAGTAACTTAGAACGATTAGCATATGAAATAAATGTCAAAATAATTTAATTTTGAATAAAAGTTAACATAATGCATTGTGTATTGTATTCGGCACAATCATTTATAATCGTAGATTAGATGCAATTTATTATAAATTATTTTTTATTATAAAAATGTCAGATAGGGTGTTTTAGCTTAAGGCTCTCTCGGGTTTTAAACTAATTTGGTTCTTGTCAGGCACTAGGAGGCCATTTGTATAATGAACTTTTGAATAAAAGAGAAAAAGATAAAGCAGTGATCTCTGCCTCAGATACTGTTGCATTGTCCTGGAACAATAGACTTGTGGTGAGGAATTCACTCAGTTTTCATGAGTTCATTCCATTTTCCTTCAGAATTGACCTAACGAGAATCATCTGTATAATGAGTGCCTGTCATTGCTTCTATCACAGGCACTGCTCCACCTGATGAACAATGCCCTGCTAAATTTCAGTCATCTGGTCACAGGACCTACTGAAACCTGTAATTTTTAAAAGCGTTCTGCTCTCTCAACTGGAATCGCTGCACACAAGCTGGCTGAGAGCACCTTTCAAAGAAAGGTCTCTGGGTTCCGTGCAGTGAGAGGACGGTAATTTCATGTCATTTAAATGTTCTATCAGCGATAAATATTGCAGAATTCTCCTAAACGCCAAGGATATCCATGGCATTTTCTTCTTCATCCTCAGAATCCTAACTTCTTTTGTATATTTTAATCTTTACTATTGAAAACTTAAAACATACACAAAAATAGAAAAAATAGTATAACATTTCCTTTGTACCTATTACTCAGCATCAACAAGTATCAACATATGACAAATGAAATTTTATCTCTACCCTTCACTCTTTCTGGGTTTTCTACAAAGCAAATTCCACTCATCATAATTTTATCTATAAAAGCACTAGTATGTATAATTAAAAACTAAAGGCTCTGAAATGATCACAACTACAATGTTATTTTTGCAGCTGGAATAATTAATAATTTCTAAATATCATGTACTATCTAGTTAGCATTCAAATAGCTCTGAAAATTTCAGAAATATCTTCTTTAGAGTTGATGTGTTCAATTATCCACACACCCCCCCCCCACTTCCCTAACTGATGATGATTTAGCTGGCGGCACCTTGTAGTGTTATTTTATATGACCCTCTGGACCCATTTTTTTTTTAGTGGCAGGGATGTGGGGATAATAATTAGACTGAAAGGCTGTGAATCATTCGATAAACTAGGAGCTACTGGCGGCGATAAGGGTGCCAGAGGAACAAAATAGAAGGCAATGTGTCATTGTTTGTATAAGTGTATGACAACAAATGAGAATGATAATCTAAAATTAATCAGTCAAAAAGCCTCATATCAACATCGATTACACTACAATATGCACCTCTGATTTCAAAAAGTTTAATAGTGGCATTTAGCGACCGTGTGATATTTTTGTCATTGATTCTACCATCTGTGTGTTTCCATCATCTCTACACATCCCTCTTCTCCATCCTACTTTCCAGTACGGTCCTTCAGCTGTGCCCCGGCTCCTTGCAAACACTTCTAAAGATTTGTGACAAACCACCCACAAGACTTGTCATTGCGCTTCTATAAAAAAAACAAAAACAAAAACAAAAACAAAACTGGCTGGCTTTTTAAAGTTTTAATTTATTTCTTTATACCACATTTGAATCTGAATGAAATTTTGTTCCCGATAGAACTAACCAAAGTAAGAATTCTTGTTTTTAAACTATATTAGACTCATTGAATATGTCGGTTTTTACCTCAAAGATCCTGGAATGATCATTGTGTTTTCTCTTTCTGGAATAAAACTGTCACTTTAGGATAGATTTTTATATATGCCACATTCAAACTGTTTGATATCTTTATTTGAGTGAAGTCTATGAAGGAAATCCAGCCTCATACAGATAGGTGTTGGAAAAGGGAAGAGAATTTTAACGTGCATTTTAGACAGTAGTAGATATTCTTTGAACCTACACCAAACCTCTATAGGTTTAGTTTTTTAAGAAAACATTTCTTAGTTATAGTTCACATACAATTAATTATAGGAGTAGGTTTTTAAAGATTATTTGTGTAATGGAATCTAAAACTGTGGCATTAAACTGCATCTACCTTATACTTTGAAAAGGTCTTTTTCTCACACACGGTTTTGTAATATGATGGACTGGCATTTGAAAAATATTGGCTCACTGAGTTATACCAATCTTCCAAATGTTGACACATTTCATTAGACGATATAAAACTGAACTTTATGAATAACCCCATTGATCTCATCAGAAATTGAAGTGTGGGCACACTGTCAATTTCACAGGGACGGATACAAATTTTCCAAAACTCTAATTTTCTCATGAAATCCCAAATTTCATCATTGACGAAAAATATTCAGTTGTTTCCCTTCCTGTGGCAGGCTGACGGCATTCGTATTTGAGAGTATGTCCATCCTAGACCCAATTCTGAATGACCATCACTGGTCTCTCAGTTGTTTTCTTCAAGCGAAATTTATGTTCCGTAAGAAAGCCGGCTAATGCGGCTTTCAAGTTAACTGCTTCCATGGATGTGTTCTCTCCGACCGCCGCGGCACTTCGGTGCGCGTCGGCAGTGCTTTATGACACCTCATTTCATCAGACAGGGCAGTAAAACGTGCGCTGGAGGGTGGAGACTTGGGAACATGGATTATTGTGACTGCTCCATCAAGGCACTTGGAAATCAAACAGACGCTTGTTTTCTTTGATGCATGGCAGAGAAGAAGGTACATGTATTGACTACTGGTGCCGTCGCAGGCCGCGGTCTTGCTTTGTTCTTTGGTGCAGCCTAACGCGCGGTGGCTTTTGCAACAGGAGTGTAAAAACCCGCGCAGCTTTCCTGAGTGCTTTGGAGAAAGGTAAAACAGAAAGGGAGAGCAGGAGTCCAGGCAGAGGACGTGGGAGTGCGTGTTCATTTCAAACAGGGTCATCAGAAAAGATTGCCTTTCAAGAGAAGATTCCGTCTCAGCCAAGACTTGAAGGTTATGGAGTGAAACGGACGGGTATTGGGTGAACATTTGGAGGAGTCTTCCAGGTAGAAGTAATGGGCAACAGCAAGTGCAAAGCCCCTGGGGTGGGAACATACCTGAAAGTTCAATGTGGGATAATGTCAGTGGCAGGAGGAGCCTGGCAGTACAAGATTAGGTGAGAAGATCATGGGAGGAGGGAGGTTTGGGGTGGGCAGGAATGGGCACGCTGAGTCTGGGCCACATATGAGACATGTAAGTGGAGATGACGAGCAGGCCACACAGATCTGAGGAAGTGTATCCTCCACGGAGGACATGTAAAGGCCCGAAGCTGGGTGAGATCCCCGAAGGAGAGCAGAGAGAGAAGAGAATGGGCAAAGACCGAGTCCCGGGGCAGGAACGGAGCAAAGGAGACCAGAGGGGTCGGCTTGCAGGTGGCCACACGCACATTGAACAGAAGACTCCTATCCCTCTCTTAAAAAATCTCTTCGGAGGAATTTCCTCTCTCACTTTGGAAAACTGAAAATATCTTTTAGAATTCATCATATACGTAGCCACAGAATGGACAACCCAATTAAAATACAATTTTAATTGTATACAGATGAGCACATTGTTCTCCAAAAGACATAACAAGAATACTTGTTAGCAGCCTCGTACTGGAAGCTTCCCAAACGCCATCAGCAGTAAAATATGCTGTTAGAGAGAAGTAGAATGGTCACCTGTTGGGTGAGGGTGGGTGATTTCTGGAAGGGCCAAGCAGGGTCCCAGTGCCTGGATGATTTATGGATTTTTTTCACTGAAGGCTTTGCATTAAAGAATTTGAGGAATGAATGAATCGTTCTTATTCTCACAATACCTGTTACTTCTTGTCCATACGTGTCCTAGAATTGATCTTTTCAAAGTTCATGCTTTGAACATATGGTCAGTTCCTGCCTACCTACTATAAGCACAGGGGATACAGAGGTAAACAGATTCTGTTTCTCTTTCTTCATGCAGTTACAGTCCATTTGCTTTGAGAAAAGAATATTACGGTTACCACTTCACACAGGCTTTCACCGAACCGGAATTCACTGAAATGTTCTCTGGGCCAATAGTTTTTTAAAACTTCCTTTCAACTATTTTCTTGACCAGGAAGTCCCACTGTCCAGATAAAATTTTATATGTAACAATGTCCTCCTCTACTCTAGAGGCTAAGGATGTCCAATTTTCCAGTTTCTAAGATAAGATATTGAAATTTGACCATATTTAAGCTCCGTTTAAGGAGGACATTTAACGGAGACCACATTTCACCTGGGCTTTTTCCTTAATGAGTGAGTGATTTACAAAAATGCATGCTCTACATTTTCTACCTGTAAGACTCACATGCAACACTATCAGTTCTCCCCGTTTCTTTTGGGAGGTCATTATCTACCCGCTGCCTTCAAATGTAAGAAGCACACGCCCAATTAAATCCAGTGCTTCCCCTTCATTGTTCTGGATGAATAATTAACCTTTCTAAGTGCTGACATCAGGGAGGTTCGGGATCCCCCTTTTTTCCAAGGGAAAAATAAAATGACGGTGGAGCTGATGCTTCTTTCGGGTTTTCTTTTTAATCGCTCTGAAAGACAGTTAAAATAATAAAGTACAAGTGTTAAAACACAGCATTGTCGATTCTGAAAATTATTTTGTGTATTCTTTGGTGACAATGATTTTATTATTAGTGGGAGCATCCGTAAAGCAATCATGTGCTCTGACACAATCGTTTAGGACAATCTGGTCGCCCATCTACTTCCGTTAGTCACAGGGGAACATTATAAATCAACTTCTACGATCTTTGCAATTGAAACTTGCTGGATGCCAGCTGTGGTAATTTCTGTTAATTATCATCCTTTTAAACCTCATTCTTTCCGTAAGGAAGATGTGCACTTTATGACTTTTTTATAGTTTAAATCGGGCTGCTCATCCTCCTACAGGTCTCCTACAAGCTTTCCGCCCAGGTTGATGTATAAGGTAACCTTGAAGCAAGGAGAGGCATTAGCCGACTTCCGTTTTAATAAATGGCTTGTCAGCTACTTTACAACTAGGGTTATTTCTTTGACTGGAACAATTTCTAGATAGCAGGCCTTTAAGTTCTTAATTATTTAAAAAATGTGGTTGAGCACTTTTGATTATATCTATCTTCTATACAAATATATAGAGAGACAAGCTGCTAGAGAGAAAACAGCTTTGATCTGTTTTGATTTTGATTTTAGATATTTTGATTTGGTCATGAACTTGCTAGTCAATGAGGAGAGTGGGAAATGGAATTAAAATAATTTTAATTTAACTTGTTAAATACTATTTTCCCGTTTTGTTTACTTACTGTGCAACTCGGAGTTAAATGATATTAAGAAGTCCACATGATTTTGGAATGTGAGTTCTGCATTACTCTTAGCTTCCACAAATTTGATTAAGCTCACTTTTCACGGGGAGTTTTTTTTTTCCAACATGCACAATCACCGTTTCAAAATAATTCTTGTCTTAAGTGGAACTTATCTTCTAGCCTCTCCTTGTTTCTCTTCCTGTGTTCCCAGTTTCCATCTCCCTTGATGACATCACAAGCTGTCTGAAAACCCAAGGACCATTCTAGATGTTTCCTCTCCTCACGCATCACTGTGGTCTCAACATTTTACCTAAACATTTCCTTACTCTTCTTTCTTCCTTCATTTGCTGCCTTTTTCGGGTTTTCAATGTTCCTCACTCCTAAACTGACCTGTCTTTCCCCAGCCTTCTCCCTTGCTTCCCATATGCTCACCTCCGTGGGTCACACTAAATGTAGTGTTTGATATGGATTGCAAATCTGAATTTATCGCTCTTCTGATTGAACTCATGAATTTTTTCAAAGAAAGAATGTTTCACCAAAATGGTTCCTTTCCCCTGAAATTTCTAGTGAGTTTATCTTTTATTTAGGCTTTATAATTTGTCACGTTTCTTGTAAATGAACTCCATTTTTATAATAAAAACAGTAAGCAATGAAAAAAACACACACTATATCTCTGTCACTCTCCCATAAATGACTTCAGGGTCTGTATATGAGAAATCAAAGCTCCTAAGCTCAGTATAAAAGTCCCGTTAGCTCCAAGCCTCCAGCCCCTCCCCAGCCTATCCCCTTGCACTTCATGCCTGGCAGCCACCCCCGCCTGTCCAGTGCTGTTCCGCACCTCCCTGCCTTTGCTCCTGCTTCCCTCTCACTGGAGGGTCTGCTTGCATGGCCTTAGCAAAACACCACAGACACGGTGGCGTGAACCATTGGAATCCTGCACATTTTCTCATGTTCTGGAGACTAGAAGTACAAGATCTGTGTGCTAGCAGGTTTGGTTTGTACCCAGGCCTTTCTCTTCTTGCAGACAGCTTGCAGTCTTCTCACGAAGTTCTCACATGGTCTTTCTTCTACCACTTGCATCCCTTCACCTTTTCACTCACCCTCTTCCCTCCGACCCCCTCCCCCCTAACAGCTGTCAGTCTGTTCTCTGTATCTGTGGGTCTGTTTGTATTTTGTTTGTTAGATTATTTGGTTCACTAGATTCCACAAAGAAGTGAAATCATACGGTGTTTGTCTTTCTCTAACTGGCTTATACTCTCCAGGTCCATCCGCATAGTTGCAAGGGGTAAGATTTCTTTCTTTTTTATGGCCGCATAGTATTCCACTGTGTAAATACACCACAGCTTTTTTTATCCACTCATCTACTGATTGGCCCTTGGGCTTCTTCCAAATCCTGGCTATTGTAAATAAAACTGCAGTGGTCATAGAGGTGTGTATATTCTTTCAAATCAGTGTTTTGGGTTGCTTCAGATATATTCGCACATGTGGGCTTTGTTTTAATCAGACATGTCTTCTCAACAGCTCTTTGCTTTCCTACTCCCCAATCCACTTTTTACTCTGATTCCCAAATGATTTTTCTAAAAAGTGAATTCGATCATGTTACTTCCTTAATCCCTTCGATGCTTGCATTATTGACTACAACATTCTAACTTTTTAAAATGATCTATCAGGCCTTCAAAATTTGTTCCTCACCCATCTCTGCGAGGCTGTCTCTCTAGTGTCCATCCACACCCACGTGTGAGATACATTTTAATGGCTTCCTAGTTAAATACCCCATCTAGACACACCGAGGCTAGCTGCTCAGGAAGTAAGTGGATCCTCAGCTAGAAATCTAGACCAGATCTTAGGTAAAAACCAAAGAAATCACTGGAGCTTTTTCTCTTAGCTCTGGGTCCTGAAATAGTGATCTCTTAAACCTGTGACCTGAGAAAACAAGGTGTAGCATGTTGTCCTCCTGCCTTTAATAGGATCTTTAAGCGTTCCAGCCTCATCTCATTTTTACTGCGAAGTAATAAAGAAAGAGCTATGTGCTCGTGCGTGGGTCAATGTTAAAGTGGAGTGTGACCCTTTAAGGACAGTGGTGGCAGCAGCAGTAATTAATGGCATTCCTTCCAGGGAGGTGACCTGGCTCAGGGTGACAGCACCCGTTTGGAGAAGAGAAATTGTTCCTCCCAGGTGGAGATTCTTCCTCCACCAATCTTTACGGAGACTGAGTTTTAGTTTTATTAAAGGGAGCTGCAGTTTTTCTCAGTCCACAAATAGATCAGTCTCTGCTGGTCTAGGAAGAGGAAACCCACTCCCTCACTGCTGTGACTCTTACGGAAAACATTAGATCTCTAGTATATAAATTGCAAACTACAGTCAACAATTCCTTTTGAATGTAGGCATAAACTAGTTATGTAAAATCTGTATGTATGTATATGTATGTATGTGTACACAAAGCTTACACAAATGTAAAGCAAAGACTAAAATTCAAATAACAAGTGTGAATTGGGGGCTTGTTATCCATTGCAACATAACGGCTGACCCCAAATTTAAGTGGCTTAAAATAACCATTTTATGTTTTTGACTTTATTGAGGTGCAATTGAAAAAAGTGTGAGATATTAAATGTATATGGTGATTTCATATACATACACATTTTAAGATTCCTCTCTTCTAATTATCTACCAGTATATCTATATATATAAAACATTTGAGTTCTCTCTTAGCAAATTTCAATGTTTCAATAGAGTATTATCAGCTATAGTCCCTATTTAAAAAACAATTATTTTGTTCATCGTTTTGTGGGTCAGAAATTTGGAAAGGGACCACCCAGGCTCTGTGATTCATCTGTCATCACCTGGGTGACTGGGGCTGGTGACTATTCCAAGATGGCACTGTCACTCATGCCTGGCACCTCACTACTGTTTGGTCTTGATCTCTTTGCCTCTTATCCCCCAGGGTCTCAGCATGTAGCTTGGGTTTTGCCTAGGATGGTGGCCTTAGGGTTGTCATAGTTCTTAAAAGGCAGCTGGTTTCTAAGAGAGCAAGGCAGTAGCTGCCAGGAATCTCAAAAGCTTGGTGTGGAATAGGCTGAGCTATTGCAGCATCGTTTACACCATCCCCTCCTGATCAAAGCATTCACAGACCAGCAGAGACTGACAGTGAAGGGAACCAGACCCCAAATCTCAATGGGCAGGGGAGCAAAGAATTTGCAGCCATCTTTAATCCTCCTAAGTGTAACACCTATTAGGGATATATACTTGGTAAAAAAAGATTTCTACCTACCCAAGCCACACATGCAAGTAGTAGTATGCCCAGTCCTCAGCAATGTACAAATGCACTGGTTGCCTTAGATAAGGATTAGGTGATATTAAATATACTGTGTGTAACTTTAATGTTTTGTATGTAATGGCCACAATAATTGAAATTCTCTAGTTTTATTATTCTTCGATGTATACATGTGTATTTTATCACCAACATTTTGAATTGCAGGAAGCATGTACTATGCTTTTTATGACACACACCGAGATCTTAGGAGTATTAAAAAATAGTTTATTAATGCCCAGGGAATCATTCCTGCTTACTTAATACTTTTGATTTACTAAAGTCACAAAAGTTATGTTGGCTTTTTTTTTATAGATACAACTTTAACCACATGGTAAAGGTTGGCTTTGTACAGGTGTTTTCGTATGTCTGGTCTGCTGACATCTAAGAAATTCAACCCCAAGGTCAGAGAGAAGCAGCAGAATACCTAATAAAAACCACATGTTAACCATTAATGTTCATTTACCAAATTCTACTTAAACTCTTGTACTCTCAAAGCTAATTTCATCCAATTGCCTTTTAATTATAGTCTTTTGCTCAGAGTTGCAAATATAATGGCTTTTTAATGTAACTTGCACTGTTCTGTGTCCAATGTAGGATGTAATCATGCAATTTATTCAGTCAGAGCTAGTGCATTCGGTAATTAAAACAAGCACACATGAATTTCCACACATGCATATTCGGTAGGAAAGTAATATATGATGAATGTGCTTCAGATAGAATTCCTTTGGGCTAAAATAGGATAGAAATCCTATATTTACCGATATATGTTATGCCAATGTATGTTGTAGGGTAAAAATGCAAAAACCAGATAGGACTGTTTGGGAGGCCTGTGCACCTATTGCAGAATAAGACAAAAGAAACTAATGTGAGAATGTCAGTGGTTTGGCACATCTTGGAGACTCTCATCCCTCTTGGTGCATATGCTTCCCAGTGCAGGTTGGTTGGTTCTGCATTTGCCAAGGCGAGCAGACCCTCAGTCCCCTGCCTCTCTTAGAGGACGATAGGAATGACCAAAAAAAAAAAAGGTAGTGAGATTTAAGATAATTTTCACTAATAAAAATAAACAATTATAAGGTGATTCTAATTAGGGATTCAATTTATAATCACAAAAATAAGGCAATCCCTATATTAGAGCTTTAGGTTGTTTTTTTTTTATCAGCTATTTCTGGATGGTCAGCTTTCCCCCTTTATTCAGATTAGTTAACCACCTTCTCTAAATTTCCTCCCACAGGGTATAAATACACTGGATTCTAATTCATCCATCAAAAGCAACTTTCCTCTCACTGTGCTGCTCTTTTCCTCCCTTACAGCCAAGCTTCCTTTAAGGATATTTGCACATTTTCTATTAAACAGAGGTACCGGGATTTAGGCAATTTGTTCCCTTTTAGCGGACATTTACATTATGAATTTATTACTATTAAAAATAAGTTTCGGTTAACATCCTTCAACAAGTATCTTTGTACACAAGTGCAACTATTTCTATAGAATTAAATTCTAAAACGGAAATGAGTGGGTCTGCAGGAATGCAAGTTAAGGGTTGAACTGTGCGCCCCCCAGAATTCCTGATGAATCCCTAACTCTCAGTACCTCCAAATATATGACCTTACTTGGACCTGGGGTCTCTACTGAGGTGACCACGTTAAATAGGGTCATTGGGGCGAGCTCTAACCCAATGACTGGCACCCTTGCAAAAGCAAACCTGAGTGTGGGCAGGTGCAGCGCAGAGGATGGTGTGAAGACACAAGGAGAACCGTGCGAACACGAGTGCAGTCACCTACACACCCAGAAGAGAAGCCAGGGACAGATCCTTCAGAACCCTCAGAAGGAACCAATCCCACCAGCACCTTGGTTTGGGACTTCTAGCCTCCAGAACTGAGACGATACCCTCCAAAATGCCTGTGACAGGGTATACCTTAAGCAGCCAGGTAGCTGGGTAACTCCTGTCTCCCACCTCACCAACACCAGACCATTGATCTTTGCCACTTTCAAAGACAAATAAATGGTATTTCTCTTTAGTGCACACTCTCATTTTTCAAACCAGGCATAGACAATTTGGGGGTTTTACTTCCTTTTATTTGAAAAGATCTGAAATGATTCCAATACATTGACACTCTCAAATAACCACTCAGATCCAAGTATATTATTTCAATAGTATGACATATGATTTAAAAAAAGAAAATGATTAAAAAATGATTACAAATTATATTTAACTTTTACTGAAGTTTAACTACTCATTCACTTATCGACAATCTATTATGAAATTTTCATTCTCTACGATTATCACATGCAGCATGAAGTCTATTCCTAAAAGGCAAAAGTGAAACAATTAGAAGTGACAAACTTGAAAATCAGTTAATTGCATTTTTACAATATGTGAAATAAGCCCCTTACCCAATAATCTAATTCACAATATATTAAGAATTATGCTTTTGAAGAAAGTTCATTGGAAGCACACTATTATTCTGCACACAATGTTTTTTTTTTTTAACAATGCTCTTAAAATGGTATCACAAACTATAGGAAAATCTTATGCTAAAAAAATATGCCTTATAGAGTTGCAACATTGATTCAAAAAAATCCTGAAAACAATAATCAACGAGGCATACTTTTCCCTAATCAATCATTGGTTAAAATGCTTATCCCGTTTAAAGATTATTTTCCATCTGCTCCCTCATCGCTTATCTTTGATTTGGTGTGAGTTAAGAGGTGATTTTTCAGGTTAGTTGACTGACTAAACCTCTTAGGACAGCCTTGAAAGGTACACACATAGCTCTTCTCCCCAGTGTGGACGCGCACATGTGTGCGCAAATTGTAGGCCAGGGAAAAGCGTTTCCCGCACCCTTTAAAAGTGCACTGGAAAGGCCTCTCTCCGGTGTGAACCATAAAATGTCTCTTTAGTTTTGACTTCTCAGCAAAAGCTTTCCCACACTCTGCACACACATGATTGCGGGGACCATGGACCAGGAGGACATGCTTTCTCAGGGAATCTCTGTTCTTCAGCGGCTTTGCACATTCACGATGAGGACAAACGATTTTTTCTGGAGTGTGGTTTTCTTCATTATCTCTTGGCTTATTTCGAGCAAATCCCATAAGCTGTTGAAGATCTTCGTTAGTTTCCCACATGTTGCTCGCGTTGGGGATTTCTCCACGAGGACGCTTCTTGTCTGCCGCGGGCTCAGAATATTCAACAGATGATTTCTCTCCAACAACCTGTTGAGAAAATTCTTGTTTTGCCCCTTGTGTCGTGCACGGCAAGGAATCTTCAGCAAGTGAGCTTGTTGTAGGAACCTGCTGAGAAAGTGCTTGCTCTGATCCATTTTTCCGGTACTTGAAGGACGTAAGAATTATGTCGTCTTCCTTGACACGTTCAGTAAACTCACCTCTTAAAACCCACTCTATATAACAGTCAGAGGTGGGTTCCTCTTCAGCAGCCTGAGAGCTAGTCTCGGGGTCCCCATCTTCATCCCAACAGGCCTGCACGGCATTGGGAGGTTCCTGGAGGGCTGGTGTCAGCTCCTCCCCAGTGAGGTCTATTTCACCCGAGCCGCTTAGTCCACTTGCCTTTGCCTGTGTGTTCAGCTGATGCTCCATGTCGTCCTGCCGCTTCCTCCCTGAAGGTCTGCACCAGGATGTGACAGCCACTTCCAGGTAGCAGTGATCTGGGTGAATCTTCAGCAGGCACCTGCTTTGAGATAGTAACCCTGAGGTAGAATATATCCCAACATTAGAGCCATTGTCAGATGCATTCATTGGTTTCTTCTTTTGTGTGCCCTGGACAGAGACAACCCACAACCTTGACAAACAGGGACAGCATTCTAACCAACTGAGCTACTGGACCACGCCATGTACATGTTCTTTGACAAACTCCACGAGAGAGTACGAGAATGAGCTCTGATATAAGGCATGGGGTCATAGGCAGATCCTACCTGGGCACCCCCACATCAATCACCCAACATTTACTGTTTAGTGGGCATTCATTATATTCTAGCTCTGCTCTAGGCTGCTCACGGGTTGAGCCATGTCAGTAAGTGAACACACAAACATACTCATGGAGTATACATTCTCACAGGCATACAAAATAAGTATCTATGTCATCTGTTATACGGTAAAGTGCTATAGCATAAGCAAAGGAGCTGGTAGAAAAGTAGGAGTCTGCAATTTTGAATAGGTGTTCAAGGAAGTGGCAGTTGACTGAAAACTTGATAGAGGTAAGGGAGCAAGATATGCCTATTTTCTTAGGTAACACTTTTGTGAAATTCACACTAAATGATACCTATCAAGTGTTTGGCACAGTTCATGGCACGGAGCAAATGCTGAATGTTTATGTGAGACAGTGTTGTTTTATTAGCTTTGTCTTCATTCTGCAAGTATGAGTGGGATCCTGCCACATGCCATGCACTCTTCTAGACCCAGGGTGTGGCAAATTTCTTTCTGTGAAGAGTCAGATTTAAGCTCTGTGGGCCCTAGGATGTGTGGCACAACTATTCACCTCCGTGCAGAAGGTGGTGCAGAAGCAGCCGTAGATAATACACGAAGGATGATGAGTGAGACTGTGTTCCAATGAATCCACAGGCAGGGGATGGATTTGGCCCTGGGCTGTAGCTTACCTACCTCTGTTCCAGAAGATGGGGGTCAGGTGAGGAAGACATAAAGCACATGTATTTCCCTCTCTTATGTGTGCACGTCAAATTAAAGGCACAGAGCACTTTGAATAGTTTTCTGCTACTTCCTTAAAAATGTAAAAGCAACATTATAAAAGTTACCACTTTTTGCTTAATGTTACAATTGTGTGCCTTATAAAATGTTTTAATTTTATTATCCTAACACCCTGCTGTAGGAACAAAAGTTAAATGCTTTTTAAAAAGGGGGAATATATGAAAGTAATGAGATAAATTAAGTAGCTATATTTTACATACCATCTCAAAGTCCAGTGGAAGATTCTAGATATGTTCATTATCCATAAACAATGGATTAACAAATGAAAGTAAAATTAAAATTAAACTACCACCGGAGGCCCTGGTCAGGTAGCTCAGTTGGTCAGAGCTTTGTCTGCATCTGCCAAGGTTTTGGGGCTGATCTCAGGACAGGGCACATACAGGAAGCAACTAATGAATGCATACAGAATTGGAACAACAAATAAATGTTTTTCTCTGTCTTTCTGAAATTAACAAATTAAGAAAAAAAAACCACCTGAAAAGATTATGCCATTTACTTTTGGGGAAAAAAAAACAAACAAAAACATAGAATAAAAACAAAGCATTTTTTTCCAAATGCTAAGGGGAGAGTTTTAAGTATCTTCATAAATATTTCTACATGCACATATATCATAGGAAAAGTATAATATAGAAATGTTTTATAAATAAATTATATACTTATATATAATGTATAAGTGTTTTATGTGTACAAATTGCTAAGGGAAGCATTTAAAATTTCTTCTTAAACATAATAGATATACAAATATTTAAGAAGAAATTTGAAGTGTTTCTCTAGCAATTAAAAAGCATGCTTTATTTTTATTCTATGTATTTTTTTTTTTACCAAAAGCAAATGACACTATTCTTTTGAGGTGGAATGTGTATTCTTTTTAAAAATTTTTCAATAATGTCTGACATACAATATTATATTAGTCAGAGGTATAAAATGCAGTGATTAGACATTTATATAACTTGCAAAGTGATCATCCCAATGAGTCTAGTACCCATCTGACGTTGAGGTGGTATTTTTAAATGCAGCTATTTAAAAATATTTTCAAGCTAGTTATATATAATGCATTATATATAATGTATAATGTGTATATCTACACACACATATATCTTACACGAGTTCTTATTTATTTTGTCATTTAGAAAGGTGAAATAAACCAGGGAGACTATGTCTGGGAATATTTATGTAACTAAACTTTGTTCCCATAGATATTAAAAATAACTTTCAAAACATTTTGTATTAATGAACATAGTACCTTTGGAGCAAAATCACTAGAAATTGGTGTAAGTTGAGAAGGACAGAACACAAAATCCCCCTCCCCCAGTTAGTCTATTTAAAATAACTCTAATTTGATTTGATTTCAGTTTTTCTCTCCACATTATCTCTTGCCATCTCCAGCTCTATTTCACTTTCAGTAATAATTAACTCTATCCCCAATAAAGTGCCACGTTCTTCCTTCTCAATAAAAGTGCTACCCATCCTTACTCCCCCTTCCCATACCAGCACTCAATCCCTCTTTCACACACACACACACACACACACACACACACACACACACACACCCCTGTACTTACTTCCCATTCGTACTTCAGAGCTCTGCTTAAACATCACTTCCTCAGGCGAGCGTCCCTTAACTCTTAGGCCCAATTAGGTCCCCCAGCTAAATGTTCCCCTAGACCCTTATTTTACACTGATTAAAGTCCCCGGGTACTGATTAGTTTAGGTCTGTTTACCTACCAGGCTGTCAGTCTGTGAGAGCAAGGTCCTCTTCGGTCTCACTCACTTAGTACATTTGTCTAAGGAAATGAATTGATGGATATGCATCAGTCATCATACTGGTGATATCTGGTATACTAATCGTATAAAGTTAATTTATTCAACAGTTACTTGGGAGTTTAGACACACAATGTAGATGTTTCCAAATGTTGGCTATCAATGATGCTAAGGTATTATCTAGAAGGACATCACCTATGAGAGTATGGTCGAAGGACAGGTTATTTTCTTGATGACTTTACCAGGGTCCACAGGTAGTCCTACCTTTCTAAGCTAGATTCTTGTTTATCATATCAGGCCACAACATGCGAGCTTGTGAGGATGGTGTATAAGATGGAAAAGGTAATTTATAATGGAAAAACTCCTGTTTATATGATAAGTATATTCTCCGATAGTGGAAATAACTACAAGGAAAACGTACTAGGTAAATATGGCACAAAGGATAAAAAACCTGGATATTTAGAGGGGAGGGGGATAGAGGACTGAGTGAAAAAGGTGGAGGTATTAGCAAAAACAAAACAAAACAAACAAAACACCTCACAGACAGGCAAAAGTACGGTGACTACCAGAGGGAAAGGGGGGGTCAGTGGGAGGAGGTATGAAAGGGTGAAACAGGGGGATAAATGGCGACGGAAGGAGACTCAACTTGGGGTGGTGAACACAGAATGCAATACACAGATGACGTGTTATAGAATTTTACTTCTGAAACCTATGATTTTATTAACCAATATCCCCCTAGAAAATTCAATTAAAAACAACTAGTTGTTGATGGCATGAGATTAACCTGATTTCATATTTCTCGAACTGGGATAGACGTATTTACAAGGGTGTATTATTTATCTCTCTAGTCACTTAGGCACGTTTAGTACCAAACATTGTTCTATGTGTCTACCCCAGACCCGTGAGAAACATACAAAGTCGCTGATTTTTGTGGAGCCTTTATTCATGTGAGACATAAATGTAAAGAAGAATCCGTTTGCAATGGGTCAAGACCAAAACTGTTTCAGATTGACAAAAATGCTATGAAATGAAACCGATCAGAATATGAGGGGTTCCTGGCTGGTGTGGCTCAGTGGGTTGAGCCTATCCGCGAACAAAAAGGTCACGAGTCTGATTCCCAGTCTGGGACATGCCTGGGTCCTGGGCCAGGTCTCCAGTAGGGGGTGTAAGAGAGGCAACCGATCACGGTTTCTATCGCACAGCATGTTTCTCTCCCTCCCTTTTTCCTTCCTTTGCCCTCTCTCTAAAAATAAAAAATATATATATTTAAAAAATATGACACCTTCAGGAAGTCTTCAAAGGCCTCCACTGGAGGGCGTTTCAAAGCTGAGACCTGAAAAAGAGGAGAAGTGTTAGCCATGGGAAGAAGAGGGAGAACCACGTTCCTTCCAGGCCGCACCTGGAGGGAGGCACCTAGGGACGCGTGGGGCGGGGTCCAAAGCACCCGCTCCCCCGCGGGAAGGTGGAAGTGCTCGGAATCCCGGGGGCCAGGGAGCCCTTTGCATGGCTTTCCAAACCAATTACAGAACTCCTTTCAAACAACCAGCAACAGCAACAAAACAAACTCTGGTTTAGGTTAAAGATGAGAAGATTAGGGCTGCTGTTTTGGGAAGAGATTGCCGGAGGGAAGCCTGAAAGCCAAAAAAAAAAAAAAAAAAAACCACTTAGGCCACTCTTCCTCCAGGGAAGACGCCCAGCCTTCCTTCCCTCCCCGACCTGCTTCTCCTAAGGTCTCAGGGTCCCCATGAGACCTGCAACCGGGCTAGCCTCCTGAACCTGTCTCCGGGGCCCCCTGTCCTCTGACTGTTCGTGAGCCAACAGCAGCCGGGCTGAGGCTCCCTCCCATTGCATTTTTCTATCTTAAGGCCTTCCTTGTTTCTCTGTCCCAGCTTTAAGTAAAATAGTCTCAAAATAAAAAAAAATAGGCAAAACCCCAAAATAAATAAGTAAAACTTCTTAGGCTCTTTAGCAAGCTAGGAAATGAGTTGGGGGCCAGAGAGGTAGAGGAAATGGAGCTAGAACCTCCTGACCTGGCCGGCGGACTGAATCCCCGGGGGGAAGGGAAAGGAGTCAAGACCGAGTGGCCCCAGGCTGCTCTGCCGGAGTAATCGAGGGGATGGTGGCACCATTGCAGAGATAAGAGAAGAATAGAAGAGAGGTCTCCTCTCTTTATAACAAATCACGTAAACATTTTGATATTGAACAGACCTACCCGCATGTCGTATTCATCGCATTTATATGATTTTTTAAAACAAAATAGAAAATGCAACCTACAGGAAATTTCAACTAGGCATCTGTTTTCTGGAAAGAGTATTCATTTTCCTCCTTTATCTGTTTTAAAAGTTTGAGCGCGGTGGCTCAAGACCACCTAGGTCAACGCAGTCTACACACTAGGAGTTTGCTGGCCAAGGCCACTCCCCACCTGGTTCTGGTGCGATAAGCCCTTCTTATCCGTGGTTTTCCAAACCTTTCACCTGGGACCCACGGTTACAAACACCTCCTAACCAGGGAACTCAATCACGCCTTCCCGTGTAGCTGAACGAAGCCGAGTTCCACAGGCAAGACTTACCCCTCGATACCACCAGGAGCCATTCTCTTTCCTAGCCCGCTGCCTTTTCGAAGGAAAATGACGAAGTCACTGCTAAGGACGTGGGCTCCCAAAGGCTTTTAAAATCATCCCTGCTTAGCATTCATCCAGTTAGGCCCACCCTCCTTTTGATGGACGTATTCTAATCAGCCTGCACCTACCTTTCAACTTGGCCGGGATTAGATTCAAATTCCGAGGAACGTGGCTACGGATCTCTAAAAGGCAAGGGATCCGGTCGCCCTGGGAGCCGTGGTGGGCGTGGCCCTGCTCCAGGCCGGGGATGGGGTTGGGTGTCCAGGACCTGGCGTGGCGTGGTCACCTCGCCCCGAGAGGGGCTGAGCGCCGAGGCAACGCCCCTGGCGTTACTGAGCCTCCGCCACGTGGACTAAAATCTTTGGATCGCAGCCTCCTAGCGTTAGCACTGACTAGGTACTCAGTCAATGTCTCCTGAACAAAATGAATTTAGGTGTACTCGAATTTAAGTAGTTACACAGAGCCATGAAGTGGAAATCAAGTGATGGAGGCAGTTTTTACTCCCTTGGGAGCAGAGGTTCCTGGACCGCAGACCGCCCCCCCCTTCCCCTGGGCGTTCTCTTATTCCTCCCCAACTCCCAGTTCCCTCCGTTCTCTGAGCCCAGTCGCAGAACAACTATTCAGGCTTTTTCTTTTTCAGACATTAACGTGACTGCCCATATCCCTAAAAGTAACACAACCAGCTTTGAAAGCAGCGGTCAGTCAGCGCTCACCGTTGGTTATGGTCTAGTCAAGTTTAATAGTTTGCATAAGTACATAGACTATTAAAACAAAAACCAAATCAATGTTTAAAAACCTCTTCCACGTTGACTGGACGCTTGCCTGCAGTTCACATATATAACCTGGGAGCAGTGTTCTCCACTTTTTTTTTTTGCTCTGTTTTAGAATAAATGCCAGTTGCTGGATTGGAAAGTAAAAGATGATTTCCAATGGAGGAAGTATCTATTTTTTAAAATGTATTATTCCTTGAGCTCTCCTGTAGGCATATTAGGACTTCAACCATTTGAAGTCTGAGTCACATCAAGCTTCCTTAGCTCTTTATCTTAGAACATATTATTTGCATGTGAGTTTCTGAAGGCAGACACTGTAAAAAGTAACCTCTCCTGCTCGCTATGGTGCATTGCTGTGGTCTCTAGAAACTACTGCGTGGAGCAGGTTTGCATCATCCATTTGTGTGCATGTGTGTGTGTGTGTGTGTGTGTGATAAAAATGTTAATGTTTTGGGTTTCAATAAGCCAAAGAATCCTGGTAGAGCATTTATGACTATATAGTCATATACATACATACATGCATAGTCATCATTTATATATGATATATATCATTTATATATATGATTTGTGTTACACATTTATCTAGTTTATATATAGAGAGAGGAGAGGGAGACATAATTGAAGCCAAAGATCACTTCTTTCATTTAATCCTTTCGTGTACCTCCCCAGATCACACCCTGTTGTTATCACTCACTTACCCTGTGAGACAATGTGGGAATCATCTAGAAATTAATCCATAATCCCTGTCCCCTCTATTGATTCAGTTGGGTGACCAGGTTTGTGTTAGTGTGACTGTCTGGAAACTGGAGACAATATCTTTAGAAAATGTAAATTTACATTTTACATTCCACCTCTTACATAAATTACTCTGCTCCCACTTAGTTTGAGTTTTGCTCCTCACAGTCCTGGAGAAGTAAACCAGGAGTTAGGAGCTCATCTATTCTCATATAAACCCAAATCAAAGGAAATTGAATTTCTCCAAAATGATCTACAGAACCATTTAAACCATGAAATAAAAGCAATCTGCCTTCCGAAATGGACACAGAGAGTGATTTTTTGGATTGCTGGAATTTTAGTCATAGTAATTCATTTATCAATAACATCATAGTCAGTTTTTAAGAATTGTATTTTGACAATTTATTTCAGTGTTACCAGACAACATATTTCTCTAAAAGCTTTCAAAGCCAAAGCTATACATATACTTTAATTCACTCTACACAGACTCTCTGCCCCAGACAGGCTACCCTTCCAGGCCCTAGACCCAGGCCTCCTGGAGTTTGCAGGCTGAAGGTGCCAGGCTAGAACTGGGATGAATGCAGAAACTCACTGGTTTCCCACAGTGAAATTTAGGGAGCACCCCCAAAAATCAGATTAATAATATTTAATCTACTCAAAATTAATATTGTATTCCTTATTAAAAATTAAAATTAGAGCAAAAATTTATGACTGACAAAACATCAAATATTTAAATACAGATAACCAAATAATCATGCTCTGTAAATGTCAAAACGCAGCTGTTAGGACAGGGCAGGGTAAGTGCTGGGTGTTGTAAGAGCCCATGGTAGAAGGCTGGGACCGAATCCAGAAGATCAGGGATGGTTTCCCTACAGCTGCTGTGATCCGAGAAAGTAAATTCTACATTTAATATTCTTTCAATGTGGCCACTTGAATGGTTTCTAATGACACTGAATGGCTTATACTTTCTCAAACAAAGGAGTCTCCAGCCGTTTTTTGTCACAATGATTCTCATCAAGGGTAGTATCGCCCCCTAGAGGGCATCAAGTATTTTTGGAGAGATGTTTTTGATCTCCCAATATCCAGGCTTGAGCATTACATATGGAAACACATGTTGTTTTATTATGAATTATTTTTTATTTTATTTCTTTATATTATAGTGAGGGCATTATACTGACTTAAGCATATGTGTAGGTAGGTTAAATGATTATTGCTTTATTTTTATAATAGTAGCAAAAATGTTAGAAATATGTGTTATAAAAGGGGTCATTGGTCTGATAGGGTTGAGAAAAACTTCCCTAGTCAATATACTTTCTCACGATGACATTTTTACTTATACAATAGTTTAGAGCAGGTGTGGGCCCACAGCAAACCCGAGTACAGGGATTTCCTGTATGCCCTCTGCCTCCACTCATGCGCAGCCTTCCCCGTGCCCCCGGATCAACACTCCCCTCCAGGGTGGCGTATTTATTCAAACTGATCAACCTGCCCTGAAGCATCATTATCACTCAAGGCCCACAGTTTATATCAGAGTTCACTCCTGGTGGTTTACATTCTGTGGTTTGGACACATGTACAGTGGTATATAGCCACTGTTATAGTGTCATACAATATAGTTTCTCACCTTAAAAATCCTCTACACTCTACCTATTTATTCTTCTTGTGATTATTTCACACTGCCCTCTTTTTCCTCAAACCTCTAACATCTTTTCCCTAGTCCTATCGGCTATGTATCTTATCCCACTGAGAAATAAAAACAGCTGAGCACGGGGACCTCTACACCCCCCACCACGCTGCGTCTATACTCAGGCGCTTGACATTTCTTTCTGGTAATATCGCTGAACTGTTGAGGGCTTCCCCTTCATTCAGTGCTTGTCTCCATTTTCTCCTGGCTTCTACTCAAGGGCATTCTTCAAATAATTATCCCCTGTATCTTCCATCTTCGATTGTTTTCCTCTCAACTCTGGATCATTCCCATGGACATTCAAACACACTTGCTGTGATCATGGGAATTCTACAGATAGTTCCCTGGACCCCATATCTCCTCCAGTTACTTTGCTCACCCACCCCATTTCATTGCTCCCTCTTATAGAAAACTCCTGGAAGATCCTCCTCTTTTGCTACTCCAGCTGTGATCCACCATTGACATCAGTACACCTGGCAGCTTGGCAGAAACACAGACTCTCATATTCCACTCTGGCCCTGTTCAATCAGAAATTATACTGTAGCATGATCTCTGGGATTCATAATGGCATTCAAGTTTGAGAAGCTCCAATCTGTAGTGCTGATTTTTAATTCTTCTCCTTATATTATTCTCTTGAATCCACTTCAATGAATCAGTCCTTTCTACTCTCCACTGGAACAGCTATTTTGAGGTCACTAAGTAACTCCAAAATGCTAAATCCAAAGTCCATTTTCACTGTCTGTCCTATGGGATCTATGCAGCATTCGACATGGTGGAAACCTCCACGCATCGTGCTTCCTCATCTTCAAGGCCATTAACGTCACTGTACAGCGTGCTCAATGCTTGGGCCTTTTTTCTTCCCTCCACTTTTCTCTAATGATCTCCTCTAGTTCCATGGCCTTTAATATTCTTTATTGATATGGTACTCCTATTCGTATTTTAAGACTTAGGTCAAATACTAACTTTTCACTGGAAAGTGTATAGATTCACCAGCAGAAATTAATCACCCTTTCTTCAGCCTGATAATTCTCATCACTTTGTATTTCTAATTTCTCACTTTTTCTATTTTACTTTGTAGTTTTTTATAAGTTTCTTGGTGACATGATCTATTTCATATTTGTCTCACCATATATACATTTCACTTACTAAGAAAAGCACATTTTTTTAATGTAACATGTGCTCAATAAGTGTTTATCAAAGAAGTTTTCCCTCCCTTCCAGGAATGTATGCTGTGCTGGTATGTTCTGTGTACAGCTTGTTCATGGATTATGGAAATCCATACCTACATACATTCCACCCTTTATCTTTAAGTCATACCTCACACAAGCAGTCTTACATCAATTTTTCTTGTCAAAAGTTAACAATGTAGGCAAGAGAAGACATAAGTGAACACCAATTGGATTTGCAAACTGGCCTTTTCAGACACACTGAGGAAACCCACATGAGATTGCACATACTACCATTATTTGGAGGAACACAGTCTACAGAAAACATCGTGGACAGTAGATGATTAAAATGCCCTTGTCTCAGCCCTCCCTGGCCGGCTCCTTGTCGTCATTTGCAGCTCAGCTCTAACGGGATCACGAAGGAAGGGCTTTCCCAAATCATCTGTTCTGCGGTAGGCCTTTCCAAACACTATCTCATTATGTTTTTTTAATTCTAACCATTTACTTATCACCATGGAGATTATCTGTATTTGTGTGTTTTATTGTCCATCTCCTACTCCTGTAGAGTGTGGCCTTCATAACTACAGGAGCTTTGCTTTTCTGTGTTCTGTGTTTATCACTAAGTAGCACATGGAACAGTGCCTGGAACAGAGTAGGTACTCAGTAAATATTTGTGGACGGAATGAATAAATACCTCCCAAGACACTGGAAAACCTCTTTGATCCTGCATAGAACTGATTTACAAATCTGGTGTTAATATAGCGCGGTGATGAGGAGATCAGGAGAAATGAGAAGAATGTTAACTACTTTGATAAGCTGCTGACAGTCTTTGAAAGGCTTCACCAGAAGTCTTTCAAGTTTTGAAGTGGCAAAGGCTTTAGAAAATGCCTACTAAGCCGAGATGAAAATATTTTACTAAGGACTTTGAAGTAGGTATAAAACAAATATTCTCTGATGGGCTGATCTGGCTATTTGGCAGAAATGATACTTACGTAGGAAGTATAATTTATCCTCCAGAGCCCTTTTGAAAACCCCAAACCTTAGAAAGGGTCACAATAGAGCATTTTAAACTGGTGTGTGATCTCGGATCGGCAGTATTGACATCACTTGGAAACTTGTCAGGAATGAACATGTTTAGGTCTCATTCCAGACCTACTGGAAGAGAATCTAAATTTTCACAAAATACCCAGGCTGTTCACGTGCATCTTTAAGTTTGAAGGCCAGTGCCATAGGACTCATAAATAAGAATGCTTAAGCTGGATCCAATGAAGAAATAACTAGCAGCTCTTTAAAAAGGTAGTTCAGGAGGGTGGGTACAGGCCAGAGATTGAAGCTGGGGGTGGGCATGTCTGACCGTGAGTTTAAAGGCAGCAAGTTATCCAAATAAGGCATAAGTGTATTCATTCTCACCTCATGGTCAAAGTAAGTACCTGGGATGAACACACACATCATTGAGTCTAATGAATAATCTAAGACAGCACAGGTGTTTGGCATTACATAGAGAACGGAGGACAAATGAATTTGCTTACTTGATTATAATGAAACACTTATTTCCCCCTATTGAGAGTTTTAACTCCATGCTTAATGATGCTTCGTGACTTTCCTCCAGGCTTTTTGAGGGAGGGGGTGAGTCAGGAGGTAAAAGATTTGGTTCTATGCAATAGGTCAGTGTTAAGCACAAAGGGGACAGGAGGAAGGAAACAGCTTGGAGAGATGGAGAAAAAAGTTTGCTTGCGTTGAGGCTGTAGACATAAGAGTTGTTGAAGTAGTCAGAGTCCTACATGCATTTACATGGAAGAAGGGATTTGCTTTTCCCCTGGTGAGAAAGAACATAAATCACTGTGCAGATGTTATTTGGGAGAGAAGAGAAGAACTGAAATTGCGTTCAAATAGACCCTGCAAGTGGACAGGGACTCATGTCCTCACATAAAAATTCACAAAGAAATAGATCTATGCTTACTCGCTTAGATCTGGGGAATTATGGTGATTTACTAATGCACTATATTGCCGTGACATCTTTATGAAGTCACTTTAAACTTCCCCATATTTTTAATTAGAAGTCATTTAGCCAATGCCTCTGCTCCTTGGCAGAAATGGGCTTAAACGGCTATGAAATAAAAAGTGAATAATGAGCGTTGCCCTTCCCTCTAAACATCCCGGATTGACCAAGGAGAGCTAATCACTCTCAGCGTGTTAAAGGTTTTTCTGAAGCAGAGTTTGGAAAAACAGAGTTTCACACTCCATTTCCCAATATTCCAGCTGTTTTAATAGATTTCCTGACATAGGACCCAGTATAGGGCTCTCTACTCAGTAGGTATTTCTTTACTGCTCAGCCCCCTCAATGACGACAGTCAATGAGTCCTGATGGCTTTGAGTCAAAAGATGGCGCTCACAAGTCCGGAGAGCAGCCTTCAAGGGCTCATTCTACTGGAGACTTCTCACTCCAATGCACTGCTGTCTTAATCTGTGGGGAGTTTGGATGGAAGGGGGCAGAAGCCGGGAGAGTGGAGAGGGCTCTTTGTGGGAGTAATCATCATGCATTTTTCTCTATAATCTGAACAAACTTCTACCTCTGGCTGGTATATAGTTAATAGGAAAATTTTGTTTAGATTCATTTATTTTAGATTCATTTGTATTGAGTGTCCTTTTTGTTCGTTTGAATAGTCCTGTAATAACTATAAGTAAATTGAAAAGCAGATTATAGTTGACTTGGGTTCCACTTACTACATCCAATCCAGTGCAAAGACTATAGCATGGGTCCCTGTAGTTCTTAGGCATCTTTGTTTCAAAAGATTGCTTATGCATAAATGAGTAAATGCATATATATTCTATTTTGTCCCTTTTCATAGATGGGAGCAAATACAATACGTGGGTACCTTTAGCCTATCCTTCACATTTGCATACCTATTTTCTTGTTTCAAGTCCTAACTGTGCAGATTCTCAACTGTGAAGCAGTGTCAGGCACAGAAGCTATTTTCATGTGACTTTGAGCTTCTCCAGAGCTCTCTGGTGAGATCCCCTCCACCCTAGGTTAAAATGATGATAAATGAGACCCAAAGCCACCCGCTGCTTCCTTTCTGATGTCTTTAAACTGTTTGTTAAAATTGTTACAAACTTATTTAGAAATTTGTTTTCTAGAATGTATTTTACATGCATATGCTACAAACAGTGAAAGGGAATGAGGGGCACTGGAAAAGGATGTCCCCTCCCTGCTCCTGGTCTCTGGGCACTCAGTTTCCGCCCCAAGGACAAGTCCTGTTACTCTGTCTTCTGCAGCTTCTGAAGTCCCTCCCCGATCAGCTATTTTTGTGTTTTGGCTTCCAAGAAGACAATTTATCTCAAAGGGCAATGGCCGCATTAAATGGCCATTTTTTTTTCAGTTGGTATTTAATCCAGAAGTAGTCTTCATGACCCCGAGGTTTCCCAGGAATAAACCTAGTAGATAATTCCTGCAAGTTGGCATTTTGGGAATAAAGAAGGCTCCAGGGGTCCTTGAGGGCACTGGCTGCTTCCATGTGGAATTCCTACAGTCTGTACTGATTCAGCAAATTCTCACTTCTAACATTCCTCGGTTTCTTACTGAGATCATCGTTCTGAAACACAATGAGGAAAAATGGAGTTCATGAACTTGGTAACTCCATTTGCTTTCCCTTTATATGGTCCCTTTAGGCTGCTGGTAAAAAAAAAAAAGTAAGTTCATGAAACATTTCTCACTCTCCACAGTGATGCCTAAATTTGTTTCTAGCTATATTCTCCAAGTCTCTGATTCTAAATTAGATTGGGTACACAGAGAGAAACTAGAAGAATTTTCTGAAGCTACATGATTAATGTGACTTAAGAGATTATAGTTTTCCATATTAGCATTTATATAAAATTAACAGTGATAAATTGTGTATTTAAACAAAGTTTATATGGATTTTTAAGATAAAGAAGCCTTCAAAGAAAAGTTAAGCCTGTGGATAGCATATTTTTCTCTACCACTAAAGGAAATCCTTGGAAAAGTTTGAAAAACAATCAGAAATAGATAAATCTTTGTGGAAGTTGAGTGAGGCACTCGGCATATACGAATGAAGAACAAAGAGCAGGTGTTAAAATGGGAATGTAGAAGGTGAGTACTTCTTCCATGTCTCGGCGAACTGAACCCAAGTTAATGATCTAACTTGCTGTGGTCTAAATAAGAAAACATTGGTAGACCCCAAGTGCAGCTGGGATATGTCCTATGTTAATACAACTTTTTAAATATCTGACGCAACAAGAATATTTTCCTTATAGTCCTAAAAGTAAAATAATTAAATTTTAACTCAATTCTACTGTCAAAGAACTGTTAATATTAAAAATCATTATTGCCTTTACAAACAGCATTTTAATAGATGCTGAAAGAAAGTAACTCCTGCTACAGACAACAGATTTTTCTTTTATTTTTAGGAAAACTTCCTAAAGAAAGTTAGTTAAAGAAAGCTATTAAGAGATGGGAGAAAATAATGTCAAGAGGAGTTTGTTTCTTCGCCATTTACCTAAATGCCATGATTTCCTTTTGGCATCCTAACTGCTGCGAACTTCCAACCCTCAATTCTATCACGAGGGTCTTTTTTGGTGATTTTATTTAAAATATTTCAGCATACTTTTAGTATATTGATTTATATACTACTGGCTCATATGACTAAATACATTTATTTAGAATTATAGGGGAGCCTACTGTATTGGAAGTGTAAATTAATGTAAGTCTGCACCATGGGGGATGGCTAACTAGCTTTTGAACGGCCTCAATCAGTGATCTGCACTTGCAAGATGAAGAAGGCAAGTCTCCAAAATTGAAACCTAAATTGAAACCAGAGGGATGGTTGATTAGCACAAGGAATATAAGGCAAATTATTTCATTGGCCAACTGAGCAGAATTCAAGATGTGTGGTAGGCAAGAATGATTTTGTAGGCTCTATTGCCCTTGAATAAAATATAAAATCAAATCAAATAATAAAATAAAATGAAGTATGAGTATCTTATGAGAATGGAATTGCAATCTTGTCAGAGCAGTCCCTTGGCCAAGGTTGCTCTTTGACCCTAGGAATCCGCCTCACAGGTGATAACTGTGAAACCTGATATAACAAGAAAGCTTGCTGAGCCCATAGGGAAAATACCGTGTCTGCTTTGAAGTGAGCCATTTGTCCAATGTGCACCCATTTGTGCACCCAAGGACTGAGGGTGGTGAGGCTATATGGCTGTCTCTCTGCCTACTTGCTACTAGATGGTTACAGGGTGGGCAGAATGAAGTCCGGGACTTCCCTTTAACATGCCACTTGGAAACGAGGTAGTAAGGGGCACGAGGGAGTCCAGCTGTTTCCATCATTCGATACCGACAATTGTCCAATGTGCTAATACTTTTTTACAAAAGTGTTGAACACTTTAGGTTTAAATACCCCACTGAAGTAGGAGAGGATCTACTGGTGTATCCTGGTGATATTCCATGTGCATTTGAAAAGAATGCATATTTTGTTGTTGGGTGGAGTCCGATTAGGACAAGTTGGTAGATGCTGCAGTTCAACTCTTCTATATTCTCACTGATTTTCTGTCTTCTCTATCAATGATGAGACAAGTCCCACAGCAACTGTCTATTTCTCCTATGGTTTCTATCACCTTTTGCTTTGTGTATTTTAAAGCTCAAAATTAGCACGCATTTAGGGTTGTTACCTTGTCTTAATAAATTGACTTTTTTATAATTATGCAATATCCCATTTTATTCTTGGTAATAGTACTTCTTCTGAAGTCTATTTTGTTTAATACTAATATAGTTACTCTACTTTGTTATGGTTAATGTTACACAAAATACCTGTTTTTTCCCCCACATAAAAGCCCTATAAACCTTTAGATTCTCTGTGAAGAATGAACATCTCTACTGGTAGGAAATGGGTAGTGACTGGGAGGAATTTCAATCCCACATGCTCTACTGTAACTAAATTGCATATTACCCAGGAAATAGTAGATGACTTAACAGAACTGTTGTCAGAACCATTTCAGAACCCAATTCTGAGATGTATTATTGTAAGTCTGAATGTCAACCTTCTTTCCTCTAAATCTGATAACTATAAATATTAGAGCTCTATGAAAAATAATAACATTGACATGTATCTCTTAAAAATAAACCCCCCAAAATACCCAATATTTTGGGTATTTTAAAAATGAATCTTATTCTAAAAGGTAGTGCTATGATAAAGAAAGTATTTTTTATACAAATCTACAAAACCTAATATTGATCCTCTTGGCTAAAAGTATTGAAGGGACTTTGATTTTTTTATATGTTTAATAATGTATCTGTCCAGTCTAACAAAATATTGTGCCTCAATTTGTTCAGGGATAATGGTACAATAAAATGCAGGCTTTGTGCATGAAAACCTTGTCAATGCAATTTACTATGGGTTTTGTTTTGTTTTGGTTTGGTTTGCTTTGGTTTACTGTGTTGCAAAAAATCGTGACATGTTATAAAGCTTTTCCCATAAAACATCCAGCACGTAGCTCTTCTCCTTTCTATGCTGAGCAAGTTATTAAAGAAAAAAGATACGAACACTGATTATGGGGAATACATTTTATTTTTAGAACAATTGCTATCGGCTTGCTAATTAAAACATCTCTGTTTTCATTTTTGATGAAAGCAACATTTCATTTTGCTTTACGTGCCAAAGTGAAACAAATAGAGTTATTGCCTTTTTCTCCCAAGTCCAAAAGATCACTATCATTCTCCATTTGGTAAATCTAGACTTATAAGGAAACGGCTGTTGATTTATTGCTTCTTCTCTAAGGAAGTTTGGTCTCGGTACTAAGGATTTTTTCATTCTAATAGTAGAAGGTAATGCAGAGTGATTAGAAAACAGAAAGTGCAGAAATATGTCGTAACAAATGTGTTGAAGATGAGATTCTTGAGATAGCTATTGCTAGGCTTTGGAGAGAGAATGATGCATATCTTTGATCTCTCTGCTTCAAGCAGAGAATCTCTAAGAAACAAAAACAAACGAAAAATCAATTGCTTTATGGGTTTGTCAGGAGCTTAGCTCTGTTAGGAAAGCTACCGTGGGGAGGTTCAGCTACTGGGTCATAGAGTGGCAGAAATGAACTGTCGGGGAACCAGAGGCTGGGAGTGGACTAGAACTCCATGATGCTAACGAGGCGTGGCAGGTCCAGCCTCTCATAAGGCAGCGTGGGATCGGCTCAGCAGGCCCGAAGAGCAGGGAAGAATGGAGAGCTGCACTGAAAGGGATCATCTCAAGAAGCATTCTGAGACGGAAGGAAACGACACGGAATGCTGTGGACAGACTGTCTCGTAAGAACAGTGCATTCTGTCTGAAGCGGTCATTGAGAAGTTGAAAACACCAGTGAATAGCCACAAAAGAGATTTTACCTTAAATCTCAGGGTAATCCACAGGCCATTGGGCCGGAGGGATTTAAGCACGAATGTCCTTAGTTATTATCGCTGGAAGGACCTGTGTTCTGCCCTTCACGGTGCTGCGCACGACGTGCTGCCCAAAAACAAAGGATCCGTTTTCAGTTCCCATTACCAGCGGGAAGCGACAAGCAGTGGTAGAAATCCCTCACCCGCCCCTTTCAAGTTTCCAAAGACTTTCATCTCCATGGAAAGAATGCAGACAATCAACGTTCATTTTGAAGCCACAGGAAGTTGCAATAATTCAAGGCCAATGGCAGACATGTTAAAAATTACATTGCAGGGAAGATACCTGCAGAAGTCGATGGAGCAAACCTCTGGATACAACGATTCTATTTGGAGCAGGTATTTCAGGGCAACAACGGTAGCCTCTAAACTATCTTAATGTATTGCCTCTAATTTTCCTATAGAATATACCTCCTTCCTTAGAAGATTTTACCCCCTGACAACAAGATAGCTTAGTGATGATATTGCACCCTACTGATCTCAGTAATTGACTTAAGGGGTGAGCTAGCCGGTATTTCTTTTCAAGATGAAGATTTGGCATCACTTTCTCCAAATTGTTAATGTTTTCTTACCACTGTATACTTCTCCCATGATTATATCTTCTCATAACATCCTGTGCATATCTTTATACCATTTATTACACCGCCATGCAATCACATACTTACTTATATGTTGGTTTTTAGCTTATCACCAGACGTACGAGAACCTTAAAAACAAACCAGATTGTATCTTATTTGTCTGCTATGTCTAGTTTCCAGTGCAAACCTGACACTAAATACCTAACCATTCAAGAAACATTTTTTATATGAAAACTTTTCCTTTTAACATGCTTCTAGAACATCATCGTCCCTATTTAGTTTGAATTCTTTTTATTCTAAGTCTTTAACTCAAATACTACTTTGGCAGTAAGGAACTTAGCTATTGAAAAGACAAATCCTATTTGAATTCAGTATCTCTTTAAGTATTATTGCTTTTATAGCATTTTTTCTACATTTGCCTAATTTTATAGGTGAATATTTTGTTTCATACATTCCTGTTGATGAGTATTATTACAAAGGATAAATGGGTTCAGATTCTGATGATGGAAAAATGAACAGAAATGGTAATGTGAAAGCACCAGTTTAATTTAAATTCATAAAAAACACACAAATATTTCTTCTTTCAGGGCTGTTACTGCACAGATTAAGCTAGTGATTCACAGTAAATTAGGGAACAAAGTATCATTTGTGAACTGAAGCAGCAGAGCAGTTCCCACGCTGGATAATACTGAAGGGCTCACCTTGAGGAAGTCAAGTTCATGGAGAGAGAATATATTATAGTTACCATTTTTCTGCCTTCAGCAATACCGCACTGAGGTAAACTGTGGAACAAGGGGTTCCAGAGTATGAAATATTTTAAAATCAGATAGAATCAACATATTAGTCTATCATGAGGGTTGCCTATTCTATACGCTTGCAGTAAAATCTAAAGAAACATGGGGTCAAACTTTCTTAGTCCTAGAATTTCATACGAAGATAGATATCTATATTTTGGACATGTTTTTTCCATTTTACATATTGCTGAATTGAACTTGCTATACACTTTTTGTTGTTGCTCTGTGGTTTGGCAGGTGGGGTTTTAATTCCAATTTATGACAAAAATTTGTTTGAACTCTTCTTTTTTGAGGCTTTACTATGTATTAACTCAGTGACAGTTTAGTGTATTTATTTGGCTATCCAATGCTCCCCAATCATTTGCTGAAACACTAAACTGGGAGTTTCAATGAAGGCTTTTTGCAGATGTGATTAAAATCCACAATCAGTTGACTTTAAAATTATCCTAAAATATTTGTTGAATGGTTACCCTACATGATCTCAGGTGAGCCTGATTCAATCATTTGAAAGTCTTTAAGAAGAGAATTGAAGCTTTCCTCAGAAAGTAGAAATTTCATCTGTGGACAGCAATTTCAGCTCAGCCATGAGTTCCAGCCACCTTTCTCTCATGTTTTGCCTGATGGATTTCATTTCTCAAAATCACCTAAGCCAATTCCTTGTGATAAGTCTCTCAATACATATCTCCCACTGGCTCTGTTTCCCTGTATCAGCCAGGTTCAACCACATAAAATAACTTCCAGAGTAACATTTTTTTTCGTACTCTTGGGAAGAATCTAAAATTGGAATGTTCTGTTATGTAAAAGTTGGTAAAACTTGCCTTTGAAGCTTTTTGAGCCTTGCCCATTTTATCTCTGATGAGATTACTATCCAGAATATGTAAAGAATTCCTGCAATTCAACAACAAAAACATCAATTTGAAAAAACATGAGAACAGCTCAACAAAAACCCAGCTCAATTAAAAAAAATGAACAAAGGACTTGAATTGACATTTCTCCAAAGAAGATATACAAATGGTTGATAAGTATAATGTAAAGATGCTCAACATAACTAATCATCAGGGAAATGAATAAAAAACTTTTTTAAAAGGAGACCAGGAAAAACCAAGTGTTGCCAGGGACAGAGAGAAACTGAAAACCATATGCACTGCTGGCGAGAATGTAAAATAGTGCACCTGCCCTGGAAAACAATATGGTGATTCCTCAGAAGATTAAACAAATTTTAAAAAAGGTTAAACAATTTTTTGAGCATGAGACACTATGCATACGGTTTTTTGTTTGTTTATTTTTCCTTCCAGACATAACACATTCATGTTGCCAAAATTTACCTCTTGATATTGGGTTTCTCTCAATTGAGTTTAAACTCATTGGTCATGGATAATGGATGACCGACTCCACTGGCGTCTGGATAAAACTGAAACAAAATTTTGTCTCCTTTCTCTCATCCTTCGCTTCCCTTGCCAGGTACCTCCCCTGCGCTGCTTCTGAGCCCTCTGGCCCCTGGCTGGTTCAGCTGTGAGAAAGCAACACCGGGACACTTTCCCCATGAGGCTCTTCTTTCCACAGAAGGCTGTTCTAGAAAGTCTTCTCCATTGGCTCACTGAATCAGAATAAAGTGACATCCACTAACTGGTTCGGGCAGAATTCTTACTTTGTGAGAATGTGGCTCCTTTCTTTTCCATATGATAGATGCAATACTATAAACAATGCTTAACATTTTGAATGGTGCAGACAAGCCAAAAATACTGACAAGAACAGAGAAAAATGAAACATTCTAGAAGGTGAAACCCACACCAGTGTTGTCTCTGAGAGGCCGTGCATCCAGAAGCCTGGGGGACTCTTTACTCAAAAGAGTCAAACAGCCCCTTGGAAATCTCATCCTACGGACATTTCAGCCATCGCTGCAGTTAGAGTCCACTACTCCAAAGTAACACCATCAATGAAATGGAGAGTGAGACATCATACCTAATAATCCAGAATGACTAAAATGAGTGTTAATTATTGGCAATATCTTTGCTTAAAAAGGCAGAAGAATGTATATTATATTTGAGAAGAAATACCCATGAAAAAGAGGTAAAATTTTCAGCTCCTGACACTTAACATTTTTTAACTCTCAGGTGTCTATGACACAATTGTTTCTCCAGCCAGATTCCTCTTCTAAGTGTACCTGATGAGGAAATGTTACCAAATGGGATATATTGAAAAAAAGTTGGTTTTATAGAGATAAATACATTAAGAGTGAAATCTAAGGTAGTAAAAGTTACTATTCTTTCATTGCAGGGCTTTCTAGCTGTCAAATGCATAATTTTGCTGGTAGGTCAATTCAAGTCTAATTTACACCAAGCTCAGAGGTTCCCAGAGGCTCAGAGGCTCCCGTGAAAAGCTCGAAGCTGAGCTGCTCTCTGTCCCGAGGAGGGGTAAGATGGACATTAGGTCTGACCCAACAATTCTGTTGGGGCTACGGTGGCACTTCCAGTATAGCCAACCAAGTGGGTCAAGGCTTTCGTTTATGATTGTAGGGCTTCCTGTTTTGGACCGTCTCCTGTGGTTTTCTGTTCTTTTCTGCTTACTGCACTTCCTGTGTGTGGAATCATATGAGAAACATGGATATCCTCATGCTTAGTTGCTCCAGTCCCCTTGGGAGACCAAGCAGAAACCCAGGTGAGGCTCAAGGAGAAGAGGAAGGAGGTAGGGCGGTGAAGCTCTGTGCTTCGCTGAGGAGAGGTATTATCCCCTGTCCACTCAGGGCCTTCCAAGCCCTCGGCCTGCAGGGGGTCCCTTGCTTGGCGTCCAAGCTGTCTTGTGAACCTCAGGGACCTTTGGGTGGCCGTGCTTTGGTGAGTGGTCTCCTCCCTGGAACTGACATTAACATTTCTTACTGCTAAAGCAATTATTCAGTCTTCACTGGGATATTATGGAAAGAAAACAAAAGGTGATCTTTGCATAAGGGAGGTTCTTTAAAGAGGTGGATAAAAATTTAACCAGAGTTTTTAGTTTGTTTCTTCATCTGTTCATTCATATGCAAGTTCCCTCACCCGTATGTCCCAAGGGCTTTTCAGTCCTAAGTGGTATGACCAGTTACTGGGTGTGGGGCCTATGAACTATGACTCAAAAACCGAGAGGAATTTGAAATAGCCATGCCTGACGTGCACACGAGCAGGCACACTTTTGTGTAAAAGCGATAACATTTTTGGCAAGCTTCAGAAAGGAGCAAAGAATTCTTTGAAGAGACAAGGAGAGAACTTCTTAGGCAGAGAGGACAACTGTGTAGAAAAAAATGATCTCAGCACTGCTTTGTTAATAAAGCTACTGACAAACATGTGAAAGTAAAAGACGTAACTAATGCTCATCAGGAGTTGCGTGGCAGGTGCACTAATAACGCAAGCAGATGCTTTGGTGTGAGAACGGCCTGGGTGGGAGCGCGGGCAGGGAGACCCATTTCTGCACTGGGGAGGAGGCACCCCCCTGGCGTGCTCGAGGGAGCTGGGGACCGCTGTGGACTCCCCTTAACATGTGACACATGATATTAATACTGTGCAAATGTAGTGTTTATTTATCTATTATTTATTTTTTATTTTTAATAGTTTATTTTTAATTATCCTTTTTTTATTACCATTTATCCCCCTTATTCCCTCTTCCAACTCCACCCACTGCCCCTCCCCCTTGGTGCTTTTTCTTAATGCGAATACATCCCATGATTTTATACTTAAACACAAGGTAAACTGTACACTTAGAGGATGGTATACACATCATCTAAATATAAAGGAAATATTAGTTGTTGAGATGCATTTTCATCCAAAGGAAAAGCAACTATATGAGGAATTAAGTTTAGAATATGCAGTGAAAAGGAAGTTATTTTTCAAAAGGAACTGTATCCTTCTTTAATGCTCTCTCCCTTTTCTTCATTCTGAAAGAAGTAAAGTTCAAAGTCTCCCTGATAGCTTGAAGCTGATATTCTCATACTATGGCATTTGCTCTTCTGCTTTCTCCTTCCTGCCCTACCACTCTCCATGCTCCCCCCAAGTTCCCCACTACAGGGATTCCCTGAGCTCTTTGCCATAGCTAAGGACTCTTATCTTCTCGTATTCATGGTGCACTAGCCTTGATATGACCCCCTGCACTGCTGACACACCTCTACCATTTGCATGTGTGTCCCCTAGTGCCCCATGCTGTCCCCTCAGAGCAAGTGGTTTGTGCTGACTCGTCAGCAACTTTTATTGCTACAAGGAGAAATTGAGGGCTGGTACGTGATGATTTCTTTGAGGGAGATTTGGAGGATCTCTTAATCTTTAATTTCTGATCTGGAGCTTTAGGAGTTAAACATGTTTTCTTCTCAAGGTGTTGGAGTTCAGCTGTAACAACATTTTTAGTTTCTAAGACCGCTAATATAGTCAATATTGCGATAGGATAAAATATTTCGGTTGAAAATATTTTAATTACTTATACAGATAAGGTGCTCCCAAGGAGACAAATGGGGCCATATGTATAATAAATTTAATACAAACAAAATTAACTTTCTACCCCAATACCACTGTATCACTACATAAGATTGCCAGAAGCTGATAGCTTCTGAACAGCTCTCTTTGCCTTCGCTGTCGTCCCGTCCCAGAGCACTTTCTGGAGCACATAAAGCATTGTCCAAGTCCTAGACTCTCAGTGTGTGTGTGTGTGTGTGTGTGTGTGTGTGTGTGTGAGTGTGTGTATTATTATATAAAATGTGGATATATATGTATATATATCATACTTGGGTCATACTTGTCATTTGAAACGTTATTCAACAAATATTATTTCATCATCTTGAATATCCTGTGAGCTAACCAGTATCTTCAATTTTCCCTATTTTATAATTAAAAGAATGAGGCCTTACTGGTTTACTGACTTGCTTATGGTCTCTAGTTGGTATATGGCAAATTTGGAATGCATATCAAGTTTTATTAGCTCTGTACTCTTAAGAGCCAACAGTAACATTTATTGATCAATTTTTCTTTGTTAATTTCATGGGTTTTACTCAAACCAGTATGGTGTGTTCCTTGTCCCTAAGATGCTTACAATCTAGAGGAGTTAAAAATAACTATATGATATAAGTAGAATAAAGTTAAGGCTTCAATTTGGATAAAAAGAAGAAAAGGACAGAAGTATAGTTGAGAGGCTAATTATGGTATAAATAATTGGGAATAACATAAAGGAAGTTTTTCATTTAACTTGTGCATCATATTTCTATAACTGACATATATAGAGGAAATACATGAGTAGAAGAAATATTATACATCAAGACAAGTAAACTTGAGCTAAACAAATAGTAAAAGGTACAAGTTGGAAATATTGAACAAAACTGATATAATATGAAGACATATGTATAATAATGACTACATCTCCTACGTATAGGGCATCAGTTAGCGTTAAACCTTCCAGTGGCAAACTTGTAAAGGGCAAATTGGTCAGTTACATGATTTCTAGTGTCCACAAGATGCGAAGAATCCCTGTCACTCATAAGAAGTGCCATTCATTCTGTTGTTTGTTCTAACTATTCCCAGTGCTTTTATTTTTCTAAATTATAGTCGACATTCAATATTACGTAGTTTCAGGTGTACAACATAGTGAGTCCACATTTATGTACCTTACAAAGTGGTCACCATGAGAAGTCTGGTAACCACTGTCACCCCACAAAGTTATGACATTATTGACCATTGTCCTGACACTGTATGTTACGTCCCCATGACTTACTCATTTTAGAGCTGGAAGTTTGTACCTCTCATGTGTCACTTCTTTTGGAATCAAGAATTAGAAGAAATCACTCCAGGAAGTTTACCAGGAAGAAGAAATAGTGATATATGTTCCACATCCTTGAAAACAGCTTCACTGTTAGTGAAAGGGTCGTCAAAAGGATGAATTTAACAGGCTTATTTCTTTTAAGAACAAACAGGTTGATGCTGACACACCACAGCCTGGATGCTGCCATGCCACAGGCCGCAGAAAGTTTGTTCAGTTGAGTCTACGTTCCCGGTTCTCAGCTGCCGTGGCTTAGGCTAAGAGTGAATTTTAGGAAAAGTTGAAAGAATATAAAGATTGCTTTAGGAAAGTGGTGTTTGAAAGACAACGTGGAAGCTTTATAAAAACAGTTTGAGGGAATAATACAAGCAAAGGGCGAGGGGAAAGATTCTTTGATCGGAGAAAGGTAAACAGTGCAGTTTGGTGAGAGCGGGGCTTCTCAGAATATACGTTGGAAAGTGCCGCTCCTAAAGACTCTGATTTCATAGTCTGTGCTGGGTCTTGGGCATAACTTTTAAAAGCTCTCTCGGTGATCCTAAAGTGTAGCTGGGACTGGAAACGCTGACCTAACGCCTTGTTTCTCAAGTGCAGGTCATGGACTGGCGCAGGCTGCCTGGTCTGGCAGTGCAGGTTCCGAGCCGTGAAAGGTCCAGCATGGAAGGTCTGGACTATTGTTTCTAGGAAATTAGCTCCTCAAGGCTCCTCAAAGGCACAGAAGGCCATTTAGCCTAGCACCACAGCCTACGGATTTAGTTGATTCTATTTCTAAATTATAATGTTTGCCCCTTAGTGCTGGTATCTTGCCTGAAAATTTTACTTGCTTTTTAGTAACAACCACTCCTCACCGCCCCCCTCTTTTAGGTATGGCAAGTGGTCCTATCGAAATACACACTTTCTCTTCTGTGGTCACCTTCATGGGAGCTAAAGGCTACACACGGGTATTGCTATTTTTTTTCTTCTCCTCTGGCCACACAAAGCCTTTTGCATTATTCCGTCCAGAGTCTAGTCAACAGCTTTAGTGCACAGGGGATTCAATTACAAAACGTTTCAGGTAAAACAATCACATGATTTTCTTGAGTTCTTTTAACCGTGTGTTGAAAAGAAATGTGATGTCCAATAATAAATCATCCAGACACAGCAGGAGCACTCTTAGCAATTTTAGCGAAGTTAGTGTCTCCTGAGTTTACTAATGAAAATGAATGGGACAACTTACTTCCATGTTCCCACACACTCTCCCAAACCGTTGCTACTTCTCAATAGACAGAGCTATCATTGACGAGGACGCTGAGAGTGCTGTGAGGATTAAAGGTTATGAGCTGTGAAGACAGCTGAAAACTTCGATCTGTAAAGCCTATGAAAGGCAAGCCATTGAAATGGGATTTTGTGAGATTCGTGTGCGTGCGTGTTGCTTTGTTTATTGTGTGTCCAAGGCTCATTATACTAATTAGATCAGAAAGCATGAATGGGAGGTAAAGAAAAAGCCATTCAGGAAAGCCATCAGGCAGCATCGGGAATTTCTCCGTTGGCTGATGACTCAGGGGAAGGCGCCGAGGCGTGTCCCTCGGCGCCGTAGGTATGCTGCGTGGGAACGGACGTCTTCGGAGCGGAAGTCGCCTTCAGTACTCATGCCGTCACTTTACCTTGGCCGTTGAACTTGAGGACTGAAGATGAAGCAGAGTGAGCTCATAAAAAAATAAAGGGCAGTCTATAAAGGACCAAAGAATCCATAAAATAAAATAAAATCATCTCAGAGTTAAATATTTGCTCTAGTAATGTGTGAATAATCCTACAAGAGTAAGAAAATTATTTAAGGAAGCAGCTCCAAAGCCAAAATAAAAACTTCTAGTGGGATAACTCCTAGAGCATATGCATGTTGAAAATGAGTCCATCACCAGCAAAGGAGGATTGTCATACCAGTGTGACACAGTGACATTTTAGCCCAGTTACGGATCACAACAAAAAACAAGTGATGAAGAGAGGTAAGTTGTAGGTCAGTAATGCTTCTTTTTTAGGGGGAGGATTCATGTATTTATTCAGCAAAGGTTTGCACGGGACCCCCTATGTCCCTGGATTATGTTAGAACCTGGTTGGAGAGCGCAGTGTTGGGGGGCAAACACAAGCGGTCATGAGAACCCAGACGACCCTTACTCAGCCCTTGGATTAAGGAAGTTTTTTTTTTTTTGGAAGAAAGTGAAGTACAAACTTAGAATATGACCAGAGAGTTGAGTAGGCATTAGTAAAGTGAAATGCTTTACTCAAAGAAAGTAGCATATTTAAAAGCCTAAAGGCCAGAAACAGAGTAACAAATTTAGGTATAGTTGGAGAGCCTAGTGAGAGGGGATCGTGTGGAAAGAGGAGCCTAGAAAACAAGAGACATGCTTAGGAAAGACTTCGTGGGTCACTCTGAGGAGCACTGGCTGCATCCTGAAGCAGAAAGGAGCCACGGTAGGTTTTACGTTTCCAAAGGTGCGTGTCACATTCAAAGGTGACTTTTAAAGGCACACCGACTGCAATGGAGAAACCAAATTGGAAATATAAAGAATCTGCCCTTTAACCTAATGCAAATTCTAGAATGACCATAAACTATACGATTAAATTTAAACACAAATTCTGTCAAAGTGCATTATGCTACCAATAATGAATTTGTTCTTTTCTACATTTGGGAGAAACTAATTATTGTGTGAGGTAGACAACACCCTAACTTAGAAGTTGCAAGTTAACAGTGGTCTGGTTTGGGGGAAGAAAAATCTTATATTCTTGGAATATTACTCACGTGTGCTATTATCATAAATGTAGTGTGATTTTTTTCTGAAAATCACAAGTCAACAGTGATAAGTACATTGCAAGTGACCACTCTGTGCTGGGTACTGTTCCAAGTACTTGGGGCACATCAGCAAACGCCCCTGCACTGTACTCGTGGAACTCATATTCCAACAGGAGGTGTTTATTTTCAATAAATACAAATGATATATATCATAAACAAGTGAATTATATGATAAAAATTGAGGTGTTATATATGCTATGAAAGGAGGAAAAAACGGAACATGGTAAGAGAAACTGGGAGCTTAGGGTGAACTGCAATTTTAAATAGAGTGGCCAGGTTGAGTGGTCATTGAGATGGTGGTATTTGATCAAAAACTGGAAAAAAGTGAAGGAATCTGCTGGGGCGAGGGGCCCCTGGGCAGCACAAGAGTCTCAAAGGGCAGGATGAGCTGACCACTGAGGGGCTGGGCAGTAGAAGGTTATGGCAGCTCGGAAATGGGAGAGGGAGAGTTTGTGGGGCTTTGTTGGACTCGGGCCTTTATTCTGAGTGAAATAGGGGATCTGGTTTAGTCATGACCGCCTTCTCCTGGCTGCTGCGTCTAGACCAGGTTGCTGGGGAACAAGGGAAGAAGCAGTAAGGGAGGCAGCGGTGCTGGGGGGGGGAGTGAATGAGGTCAGATGTGAAACACGTCGTGAGCTCCAGGTCAGCAGGATTCCCTTCCGGACGCATCGGTGTGGGGAGGGATCTAGAAGGGTCAGGGAGGGCTCCGAGGAACTGTAGTCTGGGCAACTGCGAGGCACGGACTTATCGACAGAAATGGGGAAGTGCAGATGGAACAAGTTTGGGGAGAAAAATCCAGAACTAATTTTTGGATACTTTGCATGTGAGATTTCTTTTGGACATCCTAATGGAAATGATACCAAGAAATTGGACAGAAATTACATGTGGAGATATGCATCTGTGAGTTGTTGGCATACAGATGATACTGAAAGCCATGAATCTAAGTCAATTATGCATTTACACCTTATAAATAGGAGTTAATAAGCTTTCATTTTAATTGGCCAAGCAATCCTAAATGTCAAAATTCCATAAAGTGCAAAAATATACAGGGATTCCTTATAAGGCAAAATATTGATACATTGGCTTTGATTCTCTTAAATCTTTTAATCTAGTTCTTAATCTTTCTTATATGGAATGATAACTTACTGAGGAAAATTTAAGAAACCAGTGAGAAGAAGTTGTCTGGGAGGCATGCTATATAAATTTGAACCTGATGGGATCACAAGCCATGCAAATATCTTCTCCATTTCATTTTAAAGATTTGTTTTAATTTCCTGCGTTCTTCCATGTATGGGACCACATTTTTTTGTGGCTGCTTAATGATAACACATCTATTGAATTAGAAATGCTAGAGAAAGTCAGAAGTTTTCTTCCAGATATAACTGATTCAGTTGCCAACAACATGTTTCAAGAAAGCAGTTAGATTTCAAGAAGTCTGTATCTTCAAAGACTATTTCGAGGTTAGCTTAAAACTTTGATCAACATTCGCAGCATGTATAAGGTTTTAAAATGATGGGACTGAAAGAGGTTATCTGAGAAGAGACTAGGTAGAAAGGAGGGCACACATTACATAATCTCTGCAAAGTAAAGATATTCCAAGATTCATAAGAAGAAACCTTATTTGCATCTCTGTAAACTGTACCTTAGAGCTGAGTGACCTGGTCGTCGTGACTAGTTTATATTTTCAAATGAATTGCAATTGATTGCATTGTGCAGTGATTTATGTTGAATGACTCAATTCCTTTTTGACCCAATTGCATTTTTCATCATGGCACAGGGTGGACAAAAATTTGCTGATGTGGTCTGAAAATTCCTTTTGATTTGCTCAGATTCTAAAAAGAACTTGAGATGCTAATGTGGACTAACACAAATATCAGTTGCCTTTATCTCGAACATGAACTAAAAAGCCGCTTCTCTGATGGTGTACATCTAATTTTTTTAACAATAAAAACCATAACTCAGTGGTGAAGGAAACCTCAGGAGATCATTTTGTATCACGGACATCTTGGTGGTTTGGTGGTGTTGTTAGTGTCTCCTTTGGGACTGGAAATTAGGAAAGTACGGGAGGAAAATAAATGAAAAGTTTGTATTTTGTTTGCTATACAGCTTTATCATCATCATCCACAAAGCACCTGTTATAAGAAAGTCTTTTGTTACAGAAATGAGAAGAAAGAAAACTTTTTATTAATCCCACCCTTAACCTATGACCACTTGTACTAGTCACCTTTTGTTGTAACCGAAACTCCCCATTGATTTCCTATTGACATCACCTCAGGCTGCTGGGCTCCGCACGTTTTCTCATTTCAGGGTTCAGATTGAAAAAGAGGCCCCTATTGTGACGAGGTAATGGGCAGAGGCAGAGAAAGAGGGAGCGTGGAGCGTGCAATCACATTTACAGCACACAGGAACAATTACCCAATCCACAACACTGCCGTAACTGGTCATGATGCAGTCCCTCAGACTTTGCACAACGTGCCGAAATACCAGGTCTTTAAAATGTGTAATGTACTTGTTTTCCTCTATGCTTTTGCCATTGAACAATAAATCTTGGAAATATTTAGCAACTAAAACATTTATCTCTTCTCTTTTTCCGAGTTTCCAGAAAATTTCAATATTTGCTCCAAAAATAGTTTGATTTTATCACACTTTAACTTTAGTCTTGATATATTTAGCATTCTGTGTTTTTCGAGGGTCCGAGTGAAGGGAGAATGGATTCTGCTTCAGGGGAGCAAAACTGCTGACTCACTCTTCGTCTGCCTCTCTCTCTGACACACACAAACACACAGCACCCCCAACCCCCGCAATAGTGCATCTTCCAGATTACAGCGCAGATTGTCCAGGTCTTTGTTCTCACCCATCATGATGTCAGATTAAAACATCAGCCAGATGACTCTCTCCTCAAGGATCTTTTCTGCCTGTCACCTGGAGTGACTTAGTGTGCAGGCAAGTTTCATGCCTAAGTGTTCTTGAGATGACTCTGACAATACCTATAAAAATCACTCCATGTTGGCCCTGGCTGGTGTAGCTCTGTGGATTGAGCGCGGGCTGCGAACCAAAACATCGAAGGTTCGATTCCCAGCCAGAGCACATGCCTGGGTTGCAGGCCACGGCCCCCAGCAACTGCACATTGATGTTTCTCTCTCTCTTTCTCCCTCCCTTCCCTCTCTGGAAATAAATAAATAAACTCTTTTAAAAAATTACTCCATGTTGGATTATTATATAATTTGTTAAGCAAACTGGGTGATTTCTGAGCAAAAGGTTGGGGTGGGTGATGTTTGTTATTAATACTTAAACTGGACTGTCCTGGGCAAACCAAATGATTCAGGTACTCCAGTTTTACAGGGTATTTTCAGATGGCAGTCCACTTTTTTTTTGTCCCAAATTTCTTCACAACTTCCCTCCATACTATTTCGTTACCCATGGAGAATTATGAACAAAAAAAAAAGGAGGGTTTTTCTTTATTTTGTTAAATAGCCCACAAAATACTGAGGTGAGTTGAATCATGAAGATCTATCAATCAACTCTTGCATCTTCCACTTCTGCAGAATTGATCTCCTCTGATCTGGTCTGTGCTATATAGCTTTAGGTTTGGTTTAGTATCTGCACCTCATTACACACTTGAATAGCTATTTAATCTTGCACAAACACCCATATGGTGAGGTTTGAAACTTGGCACAAGAGATAAAGGCAAGTAATTACTATCCACACTTAACATTTTTATCTCCTTGCCATTTAAAAGCTTTTTATAGGAGTACTGATAATCTGGGTGATTAAATGGCTAGGTTCTCTATTCCTCTGATGTATTTTTATGGCCTGGACTCAACAAAAATGTAGGTTTTAAAAGTTATAGTTGTAATCTTATCTAAAAACCCAAAGATAGTTTGTCATACCTACAAAAAAATGAATGCATATAAAAAGAAAAATGTGGAGTAACATTATAGACTGAGCATTTTACTTTATTAAATATACACTCTGCTTACAAAATGGATATACTAAAATGAAACATAAACTATTTTGAGAAAGGGCCAAGTATGCCATGATAATACATCTTTACACTCTTCCTCTAATAAAATTATTATACTAAAATATGCTCAAAATACCCTCTTTGAAAATCATTTTGGAATACTTTTAATGCCCATCAGAAGTTCAACATTAGAGTGAAAATGGTGTTAAATGTGTAGGTAAGGTTACGTGTCCCAACCCTGATTCTGACATGGAGTAACTCTATGATCTTGAGAATAAAAATTAAAATAAATGATTACTTTCCTGAATATCTCCTGTTTGCCTCTTGGTAGATGCTATTCATTCTCAAAACATCACATCAGGTAGGAATCATCATAAAGGGGCTTTGTTACTGACAAGCTGGCCCACGAACATGCACTGTCCCCTCTCATGTCTCAGTCCTGGGACCTAGAGGGAGGGAGATTAATAATAAAACTTAGACAACGACTATGGAGACTCCATGGGCAAAACATGTTGTTTTGGCTCTTGACAAACTGTAGCTGCCGCTAAAGGAGGGCTGATACCATGGGTAACTGTGAGTGGAGGACGGTTTCCAGGAGGAATGTCTGTGCCATTGCTACAGATGGGCTGGGACAGGGCAGCAGGCTCAGTGATGGCCGGCGATGGTGGGAGCCCTGAACCGGGAGAGGAGACAGGTGCGGGAGGCCACCGTAACTTCCTCTATCCCCATCAGAGATTCTCCCCGCTCTTCCCTCCTGCCCCTTCTCACAGGGCCCTGCCCTGACAGCTGTGACCTATGCCTCTGGAAGGACAGCAAAGTTCAAGTAGATAAATGCTTCTCACGTGTGGTCACGGGTGCTACCTGTGTTCCAGTGGTACGGAAGGCACAGAGGCAGGGGGCTGTCGGTATTCTGATAGGAAACCAGAAATGTTATTTTGCAAAGTGTAGAAAAATATTGGTGCTATTTAATGTTCTTTTTTAAAAAACAAGGTTGCACGAATGTATACACAATAAACACTTACGTGTACACATTGTACTGTGTGAGCACAGTAAAAGCCTGGAAGGAATGTTTCATATTTCAAACTGACGTGTAACCTCAAGGAAGAGGGTAGGGCAAATGAGTGTTTTTCTTTGGTCGCCTTTGAAGTCAGTCTGTGTTCCTCTAGAAGTGAAAAAAGAAGCAAAACATTTAAAAATTTATTTTCTTGGAACAGATTTATTGAGATATAATTATATACCCCACAATCCTCCACTTAATATGCACAAATCAATGATTTTTAGTATGTTCAGAAATGTTCAGACACCACCAGAATCAATTTCAGAAGGTTTTCATCACCCTGAAAAGAAACTCGACCTTTCAGCTGTCATCTTGAGATCCTCCCATCCCCCCAGCCTGAGGTTACCACTAATCTACCTTCTGTCTTTATAGATTTGCCTATCCCGGACTGTTCACACAAATGGAATCATACAATATGGGGTCCTCTGTGACTGGCTTCTTTTGCTTAGCATTACATTTTCAAGGTTCATTCAGGTTGTAGCATGCAAATGACACTTAATCCCTTTCTATGGCTCAATGATATTTCATTGTGCAGGTGAACCACGTTTAGTTTGTCCACTGATCAGATGAGGGGCACTGGGTTGTTTACTCTTAGGCTATGAGTATGAGGCTGCTGTGAGCATTTGCATTCAGGGTTTTACGTAAGTACATGTGTTCAGTTCTCTTGTGTAGATACATGCCAGCGGAATTGCTAGGTCATGTCATAACTCTGTATTTAACTCATAACTCGTTTGAGGAATTGCCAGACTGATTTTCCAAAGGAACTGTAGAAATTTACGTTCTCCTGCAATGTATGAAGGTTCAAATTTGTCCACATCTTCTCCAACACTTGTTATTGCCTGTATATTTTATTATAAGCATTCTCGTGGTTTTATGGTTATATGGCGGTATGTCACTGTTGTTTTGATTTGCCTAATTAATATTGGGTACTTGATAACTAATGACCCCATTTGAATTTTAATCAAACTTTAATATAATATTTAGTATTGTGAAACACTTGCACAAATGTTTGGGATTAAAAAATGCTGTGTTGGAGAAAGGATGTTTTGGGCCATCACTCATGTGTCCAAGCGGTAGGTGTTCACCGTTCCTCACCATTGGGGAGGCTGTCGTGGGAAAGCGAGATGCAGTAAGTACATGAACTTCAATGCAGCATATTACATATCTTGAGGTCCCCCCAAAATATGTACTCGTATTCCCAAGTATTTATTTTCCTGTTTGTGTTAAAGACATACTTTGCTCATATTCCATCCTCTTACCTTGGAAAGAAAGTGCTTCCCCACGTTTCCACAGACCTGGATTCTTGTAAGCAGCCTGTGAAGATGTGGTCCTGATGTGAGCGGCTTCTGAGCTCACGCCTGCGTTTTCTTTCTCAGAACCCAGCAGTTGTTTCCCTCTGCTTCTCTGGATGGCACTTAGTCACACTTTATCTTAAACTACAGGGTTTTTTTGTTTCTTTGTTTGTTTGTCTTAGGGTTCTGATCATGCTTAATTGCCCACTGGGGGAGTTTGGGTGCCAGGCAGGTCCCGTGGTTTTGTTTGATTGTTTCCATTTCTATCTCCTCCACGGCACTGGGCAGGCATGCCTGGTGAACAAGCGACTGAACTGGAAAGTGGTCCATTTCCAGTTTTCTGATAACTGTCATTTATGACAGAGGCTAATCCCAACATAACACATTAAAATAGGTGACGATGGGATGAAGTTTTTCTCTCAAAACAACTTGGGCAAAGTGTTCACACTTTCACACCAACACCAATCTTTTCATTCACCAGGAACTTAAGATTTTTGTGTAGCTTTAATAAATACCAGCATTAAGATAAATGGAAGAGAAAACCTGGCTGGTGTAGCTCAGTGGATTGAGCTTGGGCTGCAAACCAAAGCATCTCAGGTTCAATTCCCAGTCAGGGCACATGCCTGGGTTGCAGGCCACAGCCCCCAGCAACCACACATTGGTGTTTCTCTCTCTCTCTCTCTTTCTGCTTCCCTTCCCTCTCTAAAAATAAATAAATAAAATCTTAAAAAAAGATAAATGGAAGGGGATGTTTTTATCTACTACCAGCAGGAAGCGGAGAGGCACATATGCACGTGGTGCATCTAGAGTATTCTTACTGTTTGTGTTGTTCCCGTGAGGAAAGGGTCCCAGGGTCCCCCGCTGGTTCTTCTGTTTCCGTTTTGATGGCAACCAGGCTTCTCCCACCGTGTGGGAAACTGCCTTGCACATTGAATGGCAATGAAGAAGGCAGCTGGATGCTGCTTCTTCTGTTTTTTTTTTTTTTCAAATATGTTTACTGCTTTTCGGTGTTTCCCACTTCTCCTTTTCCTCTTATTTTAGTGTTTTCTGATGCAAGTCTGTGCAGGCTTCCTTGTCCCCAGAGACACAGTGTGCGATGCGTTCTTCTGTATCAGCAGAGGGATTCCGGACCCTGACAGTCCCCTCATCTGCAGAGCGTGCAGTGGTCCAAGCATGTCCTTTGATGAGGTGCCATGTCTTAAACACACACATATTCAGAAGGTATTTTTGACACTCACATGTCTCTAGGACACTCTATGCACTGGCTGGCAGGTCCTTTCATTGCCTTAAATGATTTATTCATTAACTTCAGTTTTATAGGTTCTCAACGGAAAATAAGCTTCAGATTCCTTGATTCCTTGTTTTAAGGAGAACACCAGTGTCTCTGCCATTGAAATGGGGGCTATGGTGTTTCTAACGAAATTTCTCCAGCATCAGTCACTTCACTCAGATTTATTCCCACATTGATGCAAGAGTTCTCCCTATGTTATTGTTTGGGATCATCCTGATTAAAATTTGGGCCTAACATTGACAATTAATTGAATCCTAGGTACAGAGTCTTGCAATTCAGGAAAGTAATTCTATCTCGAGTCAAAATTCTCTTTGGGTCTTTTCAACACCGTTATCAAATTTACCTGCTTTCCCGTCTTCCCTGTTGCCGGCCGTTTTCCTTCCATAAACTTCACTTTTTCCTGTCTCGCCCTTTCGGAGGGTAATTTAAATCCTCTATTAATTTTCCTCAGGCTAATTCATTTGGGGCTTCTGGGCTTTCCATCTGCCAGATCCATTTCTGCATGTTCTTTTGCAATCTTCATGAATTTGTCTACATTTGAGTCCTGCCATCATCCTTCTTTCTATCACAAACATCAAATGAGAGTAGACACACTCATCTGCCTTTACATTAATGCCAAGAAATGTTGCTGTGATTTCTTTAGCACTCTCAAAATAATTTTTTATTTCTGTGTCACGCCACAAAACTTTCCTGAGCCCCTTCCCCTAGTCAATAGGAACTGCATACACTTTCTTAGTCATCATCTCTGGTGCTTTAAAGTAGTATTTCTCCTGGATTAATGAACAGTGTCACAAAGGACACGCAATGGGGATCAGAGGATTTATTTATTTTTTAACACTTTTTGTTGATTCCATTTCCAAGGAGGCATTAGCCACCTATTTTCAACAATCTTCTGGCAACCCTTTTGTTCCTCCAGTTCTCAGGTATCTTTTCTGACCTTTCCAAATTCACGTCACTGTACCTAACAGAGAGTTGGCATTTACTGCTTCCATTTTACCTGGCTAACTCCTCTTAAGTGTCCACTCTGGGGATGAACCCCCACAAGAGAGTGAACCCCACATCTGCCTCTCCTTACCCTGCCCCAGGACGCTGTTTACTCCCTGGTGGGCGCTTGCGAGGGCAGCCAGGTTTAGCACATGGTATCCTGAGATGCCCAGTTCAATTTGAATTCCAGATAAACGGCAATCTTTAGTACACTCTTTCCAAATATTATATGATGATCCGACATTCAGATTTAACTGTGAATGTTGTATGTGACCTAGACACCCTGCAGTTTCACTTCCCTTCTCTGTGACCTGAGTCCCAACATGGCAAGGGTGGCAATAATGTCCCCGAGTTATGAGTAGAGAGGCTGTGTGCAATTTCTGCTCAGTAATCCAAGGGAAACACAGCATCAAAGACTCTGGGATGGTGTATTAGTTTCCCAGGACTGCTGTAACAAATACCACAAAGTGGGTGGCTTGGAACAAGAGAAATTTCTCATATCGTGGTTCTGGAAGCTAGAAGCCCAAGAGCAAGGTGTCTGTCAGGCCACGCTTTCTCTCACGACGTTAGAGAAAGACCTGTTCCAGGACCCCCCCAGCCTCGGACAGTGCTTTGTACCGAGTCACCATGACGGCAGTCTCCACACGGAGTTCTCCCTGTGCGCATTTCTCTCTCTTTACTTGGCAACTCTTTTTATAAGGACACCAGTTTTATTGGATCAGGAGCCCACCCCCCTCTGAGCTTATTTTGAAACTCATGACCTTATTTTAACTAATTACATCTGCAATGATCCTATTTTAAAAAAATGGACATTCCGAGGTACTGGGATTTAGTGCTTTAACATACCTCTTGGGGGGGGGCTCATAACTCAATCCATACCAGACTAGGAGAGACTTTTAAAATTAAAGTTATTTATTAAATGTATTGGCATGACATCGATTAATAAGATTATGTAGGTTTCAAGTGTAGATTTCTATGACACATCATCTGTATATCGCATTGTGTGCCCGCCCCCCAAAGTGAGATCGTCTTCCATCACCACATATCGAACCCTCTTTCCCTTTACTACCCTCCCCATGCCACTTCCCTCTGGTGATCACCATACTGTTGTCGGTGTCTATGCATTCTTGTTTGTTGGGTTTTGCTTGTTCATTTGTTGTTTTCAGTACTACAGTGTACATATGAATGAAATCATACGGTTTGTGACTTTTCCTGGCTTATTTCATTTAGCCTGATATTCACAAGGTCCATCCAAGTTGTTGCAACTGGCAGTTTTTCATCTTTTCTTATAGGTGAGTAGTATCCCATTGTATGTATGTACCACATCTTCTTTACCCAATCACCTGTCAAAGCACCCTTCACGTGTTTCCATGTTTTGGCCACCGTAAGTAGTGCTGCCATGAACATAGGGGTGCACAGACCTTTGTGAATAAGTGAGGTTGTGAAGTAAAAGAAACCCTCATTCGAGGCTGGTGGGAATGTAAACCGGTACAGCCACTGTGGAAAAAAAATATGGAGGTTCCTCTAAAAACTGAGAGACTTCTTAAAACTCAATTTCAATATTATTTACACTGGGACAAGACAGCAGTTCAGGGGCCTGAACATGTCCATGTAAGTTAAAGAAATATTTTTATATAAAATAATAATATGTTTTAAAACTTGGAGCACTTTAATTAGTCAACCACAGAATGTTGCAACTATACAAAAAGTATAGAGTCGAGAAGTCTTAATGATATGGAAAATATTTATATGGTGTTAAGTAAATGAAGGTTAAATGATTATTATATTAATTTATTCAGTGAAAATATTTCCTGGCCTCTTAGCTATCCACTGAGAGTTCAGCCATGCAATCTGCACACATGAGCTTATAGTCAATAAGAAAGAAGATAAGCTGATAGTTATTCAAATTAATAATTTGTTGCAACTATAGTTATGATGGATATGATAAAGGAAAAGAAGGTATTATAAAAACATGTACTTGAGAAAATTAGAGGTTAAAATATCTCTGAAAATGAGAAAGCTATTTACCTTTTGGAAAAGTATTTCAAAACATGCATTTGCTCATGTAAAAATGAATGGTGGATATAAAAGATATGGCTTTTTGTTTCACAAGCTTTCAGTACAATACATTGATTTACAAAATTCCCAGTTAATTACTTAAGCATCCCTTGCTTTCAGTGACTTCTCGTGGCACTTATCTGTGATCATAACTCCTTGCTAGGCTCGTGAGGCCTCCCTTTCTGCTTCTTGCCTCCGTCTTCCACCTGATCCCCTGCCTTAGTCCTTCCACTTTCTGATAGCTCTCTCCTCTTCGACCACACTGGTTTTCTCTCTACTCCTCGGGTATGCCACACTTGTTCTGGCCTCAGAACCTTTCTGCTTCCTGTTTCTTCTATGTACAAAGCTGTTCCCCCAGACCTTGGCCAGGGCAACCTTCCACTCATCATCTGAGTGGGCATTTCTGACGACTGAGCTCTGTCTGCCAAACCCACTCCTATCGTATTTCACTTTTATTGCTGTTGCAGTAGTTTCAGTCTCTGAAATCCTCTAGTTCCAAAAGTTGGTTTATCCACTCTCTTTCTCTCCCCAATAGAATGGTAGCTCCATGATGGCTGGCACTGGGACAAGTAATTAGAAGGGGGAGCACATTTTCTGAAAGGTGAACCTATTCAACAAATTCAAGGTATTATGATGACATGATGTTGAAGAGTTTGACGAAAGGTCGTGTTGACAGAGGAAATGTCCAGACCTGTAGAGAACTTTTAGCTTATTTGAGCCAAACTCATGCCAATTGCTGGGAAGCAAAATCTCAGCAAATTGAGAAAATGCTCTGGAAAATGGCAGTTTTGCAGCTTATTTTACACATTAGAATCAAAAGCAGAAGATGTAAGGTTACAAGAACTCCGTTGGTGAGTAGGGAGGTAGGAGAAAGCAAAGTCAGGAAATCTCTGGGGATGAATAAAAAGTAACATGGAGAGACACATTCTTTTTTTTTTCTTTTACATCAGTGGTACCGGGTAGTTAGTAATTAACATTTACAACAGAGAGAGATGTATTCAGGGAACTAAATGAGATGAGGCTTTCTAAGGTCTGCTCTGGGGCTGTGGGTCTGCTTGAGGGGCCTGGAAAAGAGATCACTTTGACATTTCAGAAGTATGTTATCTAGAAGCAAAAAGACAATAGACGAGCTTACTTACGTAAAGACTGACCTTTGTTAAGGAAGGTACAAGCCTAGGATGTGACTACCCCCCATGACCCACTTTTAATTAGAAATGTTTATAGTCAGACCATCCTGTGTGCTTACCTTTGGTCTCTGAGGTGTAAGGCCCACTATGCAGGCCTCCCCCAAGCTTGTCCGATTGAGTATGTGGCCACCTTTCTTTTATAGCCAGTTATAAGAAGCAGCAATGTGAAAATAAGTCCAGAAATAGGTGAAGAAGATAGAAGAGTAGTCTCTCCAAAAATGACCTAGGATCTACCTGACTTCTGTTCTCTTGTGTTAGAACCTGGTTTTGTTCTATTTCAACTTTGCTGAATGAATGAATGAATGAGGAAAGGGAGGGAGGGGGGAAGGAAGGAAGGAAGGAGGGAAGGAAGGAAGGAAGGAAGGAAGGAAGGATATGCTTATATTCTGTAGGCACAATAAGTTCTATACTTTCTTCTTGGAATCATTCCCACTGCATTCCCAATAACTCAAGAACTCTTTGTGCTCCTGTCTAAGTGAGCTAGTCCCACTTCTGATCCCATGAGGGTCTACAGAGAGAACTGCCAGCACCCTTCCACACTAAACAAACTGCTGTTATTTGACAGAAGTTCTGCTGTAGAAACTAATCCTAAAAGTAGTATCTCTGTTTAGGAGTCAAGGCAACATTTATGCCAAGTCATTGTTTTGGCCCAGTTCATAAACTCTGCTCAGGAGATGCTCTGTCCATCAAAGCTCAGAGTTCTCCAGGGGGTAGAAGAAGGTTTTGTGAACATGCCTTGTGCATAGTCTGACAAATGCCCTGTGTGTGCATCCCCAGAAACTGTTGGATTTCATCCCTTTTCTTTGCTCATTGAAACCTAAATATTTAACATGCAAGATGCTGTCAGATAAAAGTGACTCAGCGCCAACTCTGGGTTAGCTCTTTGCCCGAGGACAGGAACGATTACAAACCGTGGAGAGTTATGTATATCCAGTGCTGTCAGTATCAGCTGTAATATTCAATTGTTTTTTAAAAATTTTATTCGTGTGCTTAAACCGGCATCTGCTTTATCCTCATAATAAAAATAAATGCGTTTTTCCAACTGTATTTTATTGTCTATTCAGCTTTGTGTCTGAAGATCAATATTGTCGCACACTTGATTGCTTTTCTTCGTTATCAGTTTTCCCCGTGGGCTCTTTTTGAATTTGCTGGAATTAACTGCAATCAGGGCTTCTTATTCTTGTCTATAAAGCCCACATTTAAATTAAAAATGGGTCCTATTCCAAAAATAGTTTACTGCTTCCAGCTGTGTTCGACTCACTATCAACACACACACAGAAAAAATACAAACAAAAGAAACAATCAACATGATAAAAATATATCACAGTGCATTGTATAAACATAAACATTTCATAAATTTATGGACATCTCACGTGAGCATGTGGGAAAGCTGGGACTTTTAGATGGACACGGACCTCATGGTGTTCTGGTATCACTACATGAGGGCTTCCTGCAGTAGTTGTTAACATCTCCCTCCCTTCCCTCTCTAAAAATAAATAAATAAATAGAAAAAAATCTTCAAAAATAAAAAAGATTTTATTTATTTATTTTTAGAGAGGGAAGGGAGGGAGAAAGAGAGAGAGAAAGAGAGAGAGAGAGAAACATCAATGTGTGTTTGTTGGGAGCCATGGCCTGCAACCCAGGCATGTGCATTGGCTGGGAATTGAACCTGTGATGCTTTGGTTCGCAGCCCGAGCTCAATCCACTGAGCTATGCCAGCGAGGGCTCAGCTTGTACTTTGATTTAACTTTTAAGAAAAAGTGAAAGGAAGGAAATATTTGGTATCTATCTCTAGTCTTTCCATTTTGGTCCACACCTCATAAAGTATGTTTCTTCCCATTCAAGTTCAACAATAGAAAGTTTTACTAAGCAACTCTATTTTTAAAGTTTTTGACTTCTTTATTTAAAATACACCTTACATATTTGTAGCAAAAATTCTCCCCCATTTTGCTAATTAAGTTTTTTAGTCTGATCAGTATCTAGCAATTGTATTCTAAATAATGTATATATAATTTACGTTGGAAATATTTAGCCTTTTCAACATTTAATTTGTCTGAAAGTATTTATTTGACAATATGCCTTGCCTATGGCTTCCTATTATTCATTTCCAAATGCTAATGTTAAGCAGCAGATTATGTTTAAATTTAAATTTGATTCTAGGAGAAAATGTGTACATTTTTTCTACTTTTCAATATACATGTTACCCTTTGTTTATAGATCAGAGACAAAAATGTCAGCTCAAATAATAATCTTTTATAAGTAAATAAAAACAAAAGTTAGAAGAGAAAATCACATGTAAATTAACTAGGAGATTCACTACCACAAACAATTTAATGAGAACAAATTGTGTTTATTACTATTTTGTGCCCTTTTCTTCCCTTTTCTTTTAAGTTTTAATCATAAGAATAAGTTGTAATTGTTCCAGTTTTAGTAATCCTTTAAAAGCTTTTGTCAAAAGCACAGTGTCAACCATTTTTTAAAAACGGTATTTGAAAAAACCAATTAGAATACCAATGGGAATGATATTCATAGAATCAGGTGGCATGTTCTTCATCTCAATTTATTCTAAAAGTGCTTCTGCTGTTGACAGTTATTTAGCCAACAGCGTAGACTGGCTTTCAGGGTGATAAACACTTCCTGTCTAGACTCATACACTTACTCTTATCACAAGATGCTTCTCCTAGTCCTTAATTTACCATTCATTTTGATGACTCTTACTTCTATACTCGTAGTTGGCATAATCACATCAAGATGCCAGGATGTTATATACACATGTAAATTTCACAGCAAATGGCGCTAACCTTTACTGAGCACTTGCTAGGAGATAAGCACAATATAATTTCATGTCCTTCTCTTAATCATTCTGTGTGATAGATTCCCATGTTGCCTTTGATGACCATAGAGGGTAAAATTAAGTTTTCTCCAGGTCATATGTATAGAAGGATACTGAAATCTGAAATCAGACAGTCTGACTATAAAGTCAAGGGATGTAAGCACTAGGCTATACCTATGTAAGTCATAACTAAACGACACACGCTCATACTATTTCCTTCGCCTAACAGCACAGTGAGTTTCTCACGACAGTTGCTACTAGTGTATTTACTGAATGTATAATGAAGATGGAAAAAAGTCAAAATTTGATAAAGGGAAAAAGTCACCGGGATTGGCTTCACATCTAAGTGTGAATCTATCACTTACTTGTCAGCTGTAGAATATTGCAGATATGAACTAAGCTATTGGAGCTCTGGTTTATTCACATTAAACTTGGTGTATGAATATTTAGTAGTGACCAAATTTAATTATGCCCACTTCTGTACCTTCCATTTTTACACTCTTACAAATATGTATTTATACATCTTTCTTTTCTAGAAGATAATGAGCTCTCTGCAGGATGTAGATCATCTTATCTTTATAATTTAGAATCTAGACAGTATTTGAGACATGACAGGCACTTCATATCAATACAAATCAAATGAAGAGTTTAATTAATTCTGTTTACCTAAATTTAACTATTTTAATTTGCATTAAAATGTCTCATTATAATGATTTTTATAAACGTGTTTTCCTTTTCATGGACCCCTGAAGCAAAGCCATACAATAAATTGGGTAAAAGATCTTAGTTGGGATACCCGGTGCAATATTATCTGGGCTATTAAAATTCATGCGTTCCTAGGCTGTGGATTGAAAGGGCATACATAGCACATGACCTGGGAACGTCTTCTATACAAAAGATGTGAAAGAATAACAAAGTTTTATGAAAGCTTTCAGCAGTCATCTTTCTTGTCGCCTTGCTCTTCACCCCATTATAGCCAATAGATGTCTGTTTCCGTGCCTCTACGTTCTGCAGCATCAGACCTTGTCAATATCCAGTGGTTATTATGAAAGAAGTAACAAGAGGTAAAAGAACAAACATTGGATAGCTGAAGCTTGATAAAAAGCTGACTGTTGTTGCTATGTGAAAAACCCAACGGGCAGGTCAGTCACTCATTCAACTATAATGTTAGGCAGCATGAACTGTTTCATGTTGGAGTTTTAAAGCAATTCTTCAGCCAGGAACAGTACATCAAGGAGCCTGAAGATATATCACATTTTAAAAATGATGGCCACTGTTGGATGCCATTCTCCTTTACTTGGAAATTCTGACTTTACCAAGAAAAACATCATCACTATAATCCTGAAAGGTTTGGAGTTTCTGGCTTAAAAAAATAAGGAGGAAGGAAAGAGGAAGGAAGGAAGGAAGGAAGGAAGGAAGGAAGGAAGGAAGGACCTTTTATTATAGTTTCATTTTATGATATTTAAAATAAATATATTTTTATGATTAAAGAATGACTACTTTTCATGTGTCATATTTATTAATGGACAGATAATTCAAACTGTTTGATAATTGAATGTTGGATTATGCTACACATCTCTATTAGAAAGTTTTTCCCCTTTAACAAATGCACATGCATGTTTCATCCTATTAATTTATTATCTGAATAACATTCAATTCATGGATATTGTACTCTCATTTAAGGCAATCTATAATACTTACTTCTAAGAGTTCTTATTCTTAATAAGGTCTTCACTTCATTTTAAATGTATCTGCCATTGCAATTAGTTTCTATGCTTCCAGCTTTCTGTGAGAAAAGCAATGAGAGAAGAACTTTGTTAATTATACCACTTTTGCATTGCTACAGTCCCTTCTGGGGCTGAACACTGTATGGTCAGAGCAGTGACAATGAAAAAAAAGTAGGGACTTCTTGAAATATAAAAGAAGGAACCAATTTATATATGCCTCTCCCTCTTGAATTTGAATTGTAAAATTTAAAAAAAATGAAGCACAAAAGAGATTGTGTTTTGCAACCACATTTTTTCAAGTGATATATACATTGGACTGGTAAAATTACATTTTTATGCAATGGAAAGGCAATTTTTATATTTAACTTTTAGTTTGTATTGATCCTGTGATAGTTTATTGTCAGGCTTCTGTGTTGTCCCTTAGACTTACAAGTAAAAAGAAATAAATGCATTCTGACCTACTGTCAAAGACTACAATATTGATAGTATAATGCAAATTTTCTTATATAAAAATTCTAGAGCATCTGAAAGCAGTTACCTGACAGGTGGAGAAGACAGCTGCTCATTTTCTACTTTTCTATCAGCCCTGAATTTCGTTTGTTTGGTTCCCCTCTGTGGGGGTCATTGCCACACACCCACAAAACAACCCAGACTGCTTATAAGATCACAGGCCTCCTTTATGGTGCATATTTCATTTATTGCCAACTAATGAAAATGTAAGCCTATTACTAAAACATTTTGACTTTTAAAAAATCACCCATGCATTTTGCTGCTATTTCCCCATCAAATACAGATTCTCTCTTTCTTTCTTACAACTAGAATTTAATGTTTTTCAGACTAGCGATGTTGAGTTTAAACAAACAAAAACTTACATATCCCTTGGAGCTGAATAGGGCCATGTGGCACAATTCCGACTGCGAATGTACAAGCAGAAGTCACCAAGTAGGGTTTGTGGGTGAATTCTTACAAGGGATACATTCACAAACATGTTTTTTTAAATTTATGTTTGTTTGCTTGTTTGTGTTTTCCCTCTTCACCCTTCCCCTTATTCTTAACCAGAACTGGAAAGTTAATAGCCATCTCTCAACGATGAGGTAAAAAATCACAAGGGCAAAGACACATGGTATTTCTAATTCAATAGAGAGAAGGCTTCCCCAAACCATCGCAATGCATTGGAACTAGGCTGCCTTGTTATACTAGAAAATGCAACTAATGCATGAGCCACTTTCGATTGTACTTCCTGATATGTCCTGCTGACCCAGTTCCTTTGTGATAAACCATCCTTGCATCATAACCTAAGGACAAGCCTCATTCTTGCATCTCCTGATTTTTTTGTTTTTGTTTTTTGGGGTTTTTTTCCTTTGGAAAGCTTTCTCCTTATTCTTGGACTTGAAGCAATTTTTATATTCATTCTGTTCTTAGCATTGTTGCCAAACTTTACACTTTCACCAACTTGTAATCTCTATAAGTTTTTGTTTTGGCCCTTCGTTATATCCCACATCCTCTGATTCAGAAAGCTGGTTGTATTTCAGAATGTTTCCACTCTCTGCTCATGCGTGGTCCTACAAAAGCTGGTGGCCCTTCGCTGCCTGCTTATGTTTCAGAGGGCAGCCCTGTAAGACTGGTTGGAAAGTCTAGGAACGAGCTTCACATAAACTTGGGCTTCAACCTAGTTTAAAATAAGCTGAACCATTTCTTTGGAGATCCTCTAATGTCAATATTTTTATGTCCTTTTGCTTTTTTTCATTTCTGATTCCCTAGGAACCCTCACACCCCATTTCCTGCATGAAAGATGTAAGTCTGCTGCCAGCATTTTAGGATCCACAGTGGAGAGGCTGAACAATGTCAATATTCAGTTTGTAAACTTTTATTTCTTTCTTTCCCACTATGCTGTCCTCCCCTTCTTGGTGTCTGCATTGCAGAGACGGTCTGTTTCCCCCGTTCCAGAGAATAAACTCCCATCTTCTCCCAGGTGGACAAAGGCTAGGTGCCTGGCTGGCTGGATGGTGGAGTGAGGAGTGTGGCGGGGTGTCTACCTGCTTCTTAATCAGCCTCCCATTCTATCACCACCACCGTCTGAAGCTTTGTGGGTTTTCAAATATAAACCATGTCACCCCTTTGCTCTCCCCAGTGCCAGCCTTGCTTTGAGCTGGCACGGGTCTTCTGTTCTGTTATCACTTAGTCATTTGCTTTGCACTTCCAATGTTCCATTGTTATTGTCTCCTTGTTGTTTGGGCCTTTTTGGGGCTGATGACTTTAAAATAAAACAAAATGAAAAAAACCCCTTTATGTTGCTTTTGTGTACACTGGAGAGGAAGCAGAAGTTAACATGTAATTCCAATTTCTCATTGTTAACCATGAAACTTTACATTTATTCCTGATGTTTATTATAATCAAAGAAAACATTCACAGTGCTAAATGATGAATTTTCTAAAAACTGATGGTGAATATTGATGTATTCCTTCTGAGTCTATTTTCCCTATACAGGGGTGGGCAAAAGTAGGTTTACAGTTGTGAGTGTGTAAACCAGTTATTCTTATATTATTATTTATTACTTATTTTATTATTTTCCATACAAACAACTGTAAACCTACTTTTGCCCATGTCTGTACATATATTCAATGTCTGCTTAAACATATTTCATATTTAAATTTATGATGTATAGTGTGCATAGCCTATACATAAATCTATATGAAATAGCACATATAAACATGCTTAATACATGTGCATTTAAGTAAATTATCAGCAGTTTTGTAGCCTGCTTTTTAAATTTCCCATTATATCTTGAACATTGACTCATAAAATAAAATTTTCATTGGAACATAATTTTTAATGGCTACACGATATTCAGTCTTGTAAATGCGTTTATTTAAAATATTTCTCTGCAGTTGGCCACTAATGCTGGTTTCTGGAATTCAGCTTGTTTTCGGTGGGCATCCGGCCCCCACCTCCGCTCCTCTCCGCAGGTGCTGGGTGCACCTACCTTATCCAGCCCCCACAGGGAGAGGAGCTCCTTGACCGCCGCTCATTGGCAGAGGAGCGTTGCTAAGTAGGCTCTGGAAGGTCCTTCAGAAATACTCGAGAAATCCTTCCTGATAGCAGGACCACGGCTGCTAGGCACTCACTGTGTGGGGTTGTTGATAATGCTGCATTTTCTGCCTGTGTGTGTGCCGTGTGTGCGCGCACGCAGTGTGGTTGGAAAGAGGGCAATAAAAATTCTTTTTCTTTTTTTAAATCCACCTGGGCCACCCAACATGCATGGACCTTCACACTCTCCGTGGGGCGGTGTGGCCAAGGTCACTGTTACATAAAAACCAGTTTATTTGACATTCCCGTAGCATTTATCTTCCCAGAACAGCTACGGGGTTTACATCCAACTGTCCGTGAATGTAAACCATACACATGCGTGCTGACTTATTTACGTTGTTACACTGGTTTGGATCGACCCACCTGATTTTCTGAAAATTGTGATTTCTCTATTCAAAACAAGCATCTTGTTGGAAAAGCTTTCGTCCCACTGAGTTCCCACGCGCCTTTTCCGTCTCTGCAAACGCCAGATAAACCGCCGCACACCCTGGTGGGCACTTCCGGAAGCTGAAGACCCCATTTGCTGCCCTGGTGTTCGACTGTGGGCCCCCGAGGTCAAGTCACTTAACCAGCACGAGTTTGTTTATCTTTTCTAAGGCTCACTTTCTTCATGTTAAAAAGGTAAAATATCTCTCTCCTGTCTACCATCAGAGGATGGATAACAAGGTCAAGTAGGATCATTTCAGGTTATCCCTTAAGTATTTGGGGAAGTTGCAGAAGTCCAGAGGCCTAAACCTGAGCTGGCTTCTCATTTCTCCAGCTTAAATGCCAAGTCCGTTGTAACACATTCCTCCCCTGTATGCTTCCTTTGCATTTACTTTAAGAACAGACAAGAGTATCTGGTGATACACGTTTGTTTTTAATTCTTGAGTCTAGTCCGTGAGCTATCTGAGGGTAGGGATTTTGTGTCTTAGGTCCACAGCATCTAGCAAAGTGCCTGATACACCTTAGGGTCTCCGTTAATGGCTGTGAATTGCATAGCAATTCAGCAGTAAGAACTGCTTTGAAAGAGGCTTTATCAATAGAAGGCACTTTGTGATAATGCCCTCTGTGCAGGACTCTGCTCCACGCCAAGTTGGTTCGCGTGCATTGCCCATTCTCTCTTGTTTGAGCTTCCTCGCAATCTGTGAAGGCACTTCTAACATCTTCATTTTGCAGAGAGAACTTAGAGGCAGGTTTGGAGTAAGAAATGAAAACACCATTAAGTATGCAGTTTCCGTGAACTAGGAAGAGGAGTCCCTTGGTTACTGAGTGCAGGATCATGCCTCTCCCAGACCATCAGTTTGACACACTGAGGCACCCCCAGGGCTCATTTCTGCGGCACCATTGGAAGATTTATAACATCCAATATCCACTCATCTTTAAACACCCGAGAGAGCTAATCAGAGATCTGAATTAAATAATTTTGTGCTGTTCTTGGCGAAAAGTGGAAGCCTTATTCTTTCATTATAATAAAATGGTTTGATGTTTAGTTCTTGTTTATAATGTGCCCCCTTTACACTGGCGGTTTCACCTTGATTTTGTATCTCTTATCCATAATCCCTGTACCTTTAAATGATCTTTTATCTTTCCAGGGAACAGCTGACAATAGGGTTTTTCAGTTCAGGACGTTTTCATAATTACATTTTTAGCCTTGAGGGAAAAATTGTACACCTCATCAAATTCTCCGGCTCTGCAACCAAGTAACGTGAACGGCTCAGTATACCACTCGCTGCTCTTATAACTTAATTGTGAATTAGGGAAAACAAAACCACTGTATGACTTCTGACAGCGTTAAATTCTGTTTGAATTCAAGCATTTTATATAGTGTTTTGATGTTACCAGCAAGTCAATAATATGGATTCTTGCAAGTGTTCATCTCCAGTGGGAGGCCTTCATCCATTGGACCCATACCAACCAACACAGAGTTCATCACTTTACATCATCTGCTGCAAAACCATTTTTTAAAGTGACAATGCATTGCCCTAGCTGGTGTGGCTCAGTGGATTGAGCACCGACCTGTGAACCAAAGGGTCACTGGTTCAATTCCCAGTCTGGGCACATGCCTAGGTTGCAGGCCCGGTCCCCAGTAGGGGGCATGCAAGAGGCAACCACACATTGAAGTTTCTCTCCTCTTTCTCCCTCTTTTCCCCTCTCTAAAAATAAATAAATATATTTTTAAAATGGCAACATATTGCTGGCTTTTTATTTTGTTTTGTTTTACAACAGTCTTTTGTATGTACATTAAAAATTTCCAGTAATGCTATTTTTAGCTAGGCTATTTTCTCAGCCTTGCCTGCCAGCTGGATTATATGCAGAGGTGTAACGGGGCTAGCTTAGGCAAACCTGCCAAGTAACTGCGATGATTCTTCCTTCTGGCAAATAAAACTACCACAACTGATACATATGGAACGTCCCTGTTAATTTTGTATTCATTGACCTTCCTTGTCTTTGCAAGAGTTGTAATGTATATTGGACAGATTGTTGCAATAATCTTGGTCACTGCTCCTTCAAAGAGGCAGAAGGAGGATATTGCTGCATGTGTTAACAGAAGGAATTCCTACTTGCGCATTTACCTATATGAAAACACAGAACGTGTGTGGCCCTTCACCGTCTAGTGCACGCCCACATTTGTGTTGTCAGCTCCACTTTGCCCTGTGAGTCCTGTGCTTCAGACAAGTGGCAATACTAGCTCCTCTGTCAACAACATTTCATGTGCTGGCATACCCCTCCCTGGCTTTCCAATGCTCCCCTTAGCCTCAATGAAATTCTTCACCCAGCCTTGTATTTAAATGTCAAATCCAAACTTCTACTCTTCTTCATAGGTTGCATTACTTACTCTGTGCCCACACACCTATCCCTTAACCCCTGCCACTTCTAAGTAAAATTGATCTAAGTGCTCCTTCAACAATGGTAAATGCCGCTTCAATATACCATGGTTATTTGTTTCCACAGTGTCTATTATAGCTACATAGACATCACATTTCCCTCTAAGCATAGCATTGCTTTCCCTGCATCCTGCAATTTCTGAGACAAGTTTCTATTATCAAGCTATTTAAAATGTTTTTAAATTTCACTTGTGATTTCTTCTTCGATTCTGGATGATTTGTAATTGGTTGTTTTCTTTTTATTTTCAAATATTAGAGGGTTTTCTAGACACCTTTTCGTTAATTTAATTCATTTGTATGGAGAGAACCGATTCTGTCATGATTTCAGTTCTGTTAAATTTCTCAAGACTTATTTCGTGGACCAGCATATGACCCGTCCTTGTGCATGTTCCCCGTGCATTTGAAAAGAGTGTGTAGTATGTTGTTGCTGTGTGTTTATGTTCCGTGAATATCAACCAGGCTGAACTGACTAATTGGGTCGCTCACATCTTCTATAGCCATACTGTTCATGTCCCTGTTTCCTCAGTTGTTGAGAGAAGAGTACTAAAATTTCCAACCATAAATCTACATTTTTATTATTTTTCTCTCAATCCTGTTTTACTTATGTGTTTTGAAATGCTGTTATTTGATGCATATACATTTAGGATTGTTCTATCTTCTGGATGAACTGACTGCATTATTATTAGGAAATATTCCTCTTCACCAATTTTATCTTTTTTTTAATCTTACATTACCTTTAACCAGACCCTTACCTTCTCAGTAAGACTGTGGGTCAAGAGTCTCTTATTATCTATGCTTCCTAGTTTGAAAGTGCTAACTAAGCACTGCTGCTAGAATGATTCCAGAAGATATTTAAATAGTAGATTTAGCCACCAAGCCACTCAGCAAAACCTCTTACCATTAAGAATACTTGCATTGTAATACTACATTATTTTACTGCAAACAGAGTACATTTTTTAAATTTAAATATAGTGAGTTTAGGACATTATGAATTTCTATTCTTCACATTACTTAGAACAAATTTGTATTTGATGACCTCCCACAAAATTGAACCATTGTGCTAAAATATCTAACATTGAAATGTTTTCCAGAAAATTATTTTATTTATTCCTTAAGTACATCTTCTTTTAAATAATTTATTATTTATTTATGTATTGTGATTTTTATTTTTTTTCTTTTCCTTGAATGCAGTGGGGTGACATGGACTAACAAAATTATACAGGTCTCGGGCTGCTGTAGCTCAGTGGATTGAGCGCGGGCTGCGAACCAAAGTGTCGCAGGTTCGATTCCCAGTCAGGGCACATGCCTAGGTTGCAGGCCATGACCGCCAGCAACCACACATTCGTGTCTCTGTCTCTCTCTCTCCCCCTCCCTCCTTTCCCTCTCTAAAAATAAATAAATAAAATCTTTAAGAAAATCTTAAAAAAATTATACAGGTCTCAGGGGCACGATCCCACAACACACCATCTGTACACTGTGTTGTGTGTTCAGCACCCGAGTCAATCTCCATCCACCCCCATTTATCCCCCACACACCCTCCTGCACCTCCCTTACCCCCTAAAGTAAAATTTCTTGTTTAAGCTATGTTCAGTGTTACCTGTTTTAACTACAAAATATAATTAGTCTAATATGCCCTCTGTGAGAAAATAATATAATTCTTTCTAGACGCTTTCTTTGGGAGCATGAATAAAATAATCAAAACAACAAATCCCAGGAAACTGAGTCTAGGAAGTGAAACAATGTTTTTTGTTTCCCTAAGACAAAAATCCTTATAACTGAATAATATTTGACAAAAACCTGCAGTTTTGTTTTCCTTAAAAACAGATGTCTTTTTTAATTTTTAAAGAGTAACGAGAAGATAGCGTAATGCTAATTACCCCAACAGACCAATGAACAATGCTCTTTCCGCACTCACTGGTTTTGGTGTCCAGCGCAGGCAAACGCACAGGGACAACACGGGGCTGCTCAGTGCCACCAGGCCTGATGGGAGGGGGGAGGAGAGTGCCCGCTTGTGGGGATGGGGTTCTTCATGGGGTGATGACATTATTCCGGAATTCGACTGGGGAGATGGCTGCACCACTTTGTACAAAAACTAAAAAACACTAAATGATGCACTTTAAGGGCATACATTTTATTGGAGTCTAAATGTTATGGAGTCTAGCATTAAAATTGGTTGTGGTATCAGAATAGTTGCATGACGACGAATCCTAAAACCACCTCGGGCTCTTAACAGATTGTTAGTCCCTTCAGCAACGGCAACGGAGGGCTGCCACTGTGAGAGCTCACTTTTGGAGTATGAAGGCGCTGGTGGGTTCAACAGTCCCGCAAGGCGGTGAGAATGCTTATTTGTTTACTGATATTTTTGACCCACAGCAGATGCATTCAATTACTCCATTTAAAGTCATTCTTTCACTGGGATAAGCATAAACAGTGAAAGAATTAGAATTATGAGTTGTTAAAATATGATAATATGGATTGAAATTGCAAGCTATTTATATCCTGGATAAAGTAGTCATGTTGAATCATTCTTCAGGAAATTCTCGGATAGCTTAACCTCTGCAGAATGTTACGAAGTGGCATATCTGGTCATTTTGAAGAAATATCACTAGAGTAATTTTTAATGAGGGCCATGTACTTTTTTGTAGAGGTCTTGATTCCATAAAACATTTTTCGTGACATCCTGTGAACACATTAAGTGAGGTGAGTGTTCGTTTCATAAATTAGTTCATTTTTTTTTTAACCCAGCCTCTCCAGGACATTTTAAACTACAGGTGAGGTCTCTGCCCACAAGATTGATCCGTCAGAAACACATCCGGGGCGCACACGGGCCTGACACGGGGGACTCCGGTTCACATCGAGGAGAACTGGTCTGAAATGCCACGGCCCGTTCTCCCACCCACGGCGGGCACAAGAACACTGCTAAGGAAAGGTGTCAAACCTAATACTTTTCCCTGAAACGTTATACTTTTATGTTGGCAAACTAGGGGATCTCGTAGTGCACGGAAACTTGCTTTAGAGCTCTCCTGTGCTTCTTGCCTGCCTCTGACTCAAAGCTAAAAAGCCTCTCAAAATACAGTGTTGTCTTTGCAGACATGGATAAAATCAACTGCTAGTCCTTGCTTGCTATTTTATGGTTGATGAGTTAAAATGTTAACTATTGAGCTATTTGCTACTGATATTTAGTGAAGCAAGAAGAACCCAAAATTTTGAATTCAGACTTGAATTTGCTTTGCACACCCACAATTTAAATAAAGATGAAGAGGGGGACTTTGATATTGAAATAAAATTACTTTCGTATCCTATAATACTTCTTTTGTTCAAATAAAAAATGCATATGGAATATATTTAACTTTAATGTGAAATATTTAAAATGCACAGAGTAAACTTTCAGTAATTGCACTTCCTCAGAACAAAGACAGAAGCCTGGGTGTAAATTGAGGAGGACTTCAAGGAAGACGTGCAAAATATGTCACAAATATTTTTGATATATTAATTAATTAATTTACTTATCACGTTGTCATCAGTTTCACGAGACTGCCAGTGACGTGGCGGGTCTTGGGCAGAGAGTAACGACCAAACACAGACTTCACAGAGAACGCACAACACTTCCCACAGAAGTGCTCCCAGAGAAGAACCTATTGATTTTGATTTTTTTTTTTTTCAAAAAGTTCATGTAATGGATTTAACAACATGATTTCCCCTGGTGCTGTTTAGTTCTTTGGGGGCTACAGTGAATGGTGAATTAGACCCAGAGTGTCCATGAATGGACAGAATACTAGAAACTGACATATAAAAAACTCAGCAGCCTGGGGCACTTAATATAGGGACAGTATTCATTTATTTAGCTCTTAATTGATTGTAAGTGCATATTTTAGAAAAAAATGTTCTCATCATTACATTACTTAAGAACAGAGGTCAAATATAAGAAAAGCATTATAAAGTATTTTGAAATTGTTATCACTTAATATTTTATTTTTATTCTCTAAATCCCAAATTTGTTGACATTTATAATTTAGATTTAGAAAAATAAATTATTGATGAATTCCCTGCTTCTGTGCTTTAAAATGTTTGCTGAATTCTTAGATTTTTGTTTATTTTCCTTTTGACCTTTTCTCAACACTGATTATATTTCTGCTTTTTGATTAAAGCCCAGACTATGAAATACTCACAATGTTCTACATTTTCATAATGTTGTTGAACCATAATTGCACGTTGCTCTATTATTTCTATACTTTTTTCATGTAGTATCTTTTTCATGCATTTATAAATATCAAACTTAGTACATTGGCTATTTCAGGATTTCAAGTTGAATACTTTGGATGTGATTATTTTGATACCGTTTCTTCTTCAAATTTCTTATGGTTGTGCTTAGAATCCAAATGCCTCTCAACAGATGACTGTTCACCATGTACAAGGGAATCATGAGCAGGCCTTTTGATGGTGAAATAAATGTTCCACGTAAAGAAACCGGCACACAGATGCTGAGTGCAGAGGAAATCTGAATTGTGAACGGGTGGCACAGCAGGTGGTGTTTACCTTTTGACCTCCAGCGCTGCCAGGCCCTGGAATTAACACGTTGGGGTTTTGCTGAGCACAAAGCAATTTCTGTGGCAACTTTGTCCACGGGGCCAAAGAGCAAGCTGAACAGCACAAAGTGACTTTGTGTGATTTTCTGAGCAGCACAAACTCGTCATTGAATTGTTTCTCTGTGGACAGGATAGGATCTGTTTATCCCGTCGTGACGCTTAGAGTAGGCTTTTGAAGTGTTCAGTCAGCAACAGAGGGTATGCACCCCACTTTTCCAGTGCTTGTTGCTGTATTTTAATAGGTAATACCTGGGTATCTGGCCACAATTTCAACTGGAAATTTCAGAAGAGATTTTTTCAGTTTTTGAAGATGCAGTATGAATAGCTTCCCTGTACCCACTGGGCATTAAAATTTTCAATGAGCTAGTGAAAAGGGACACATTTATTTAGATTTACTATTTCAATCCGTAGGTGTATATTCTGTGCTTGCTTTTGTGCTATAGAAAGAGTGAAAATTCGTGAGGGAGAAAAGCTTCATACAAAAAATAATTACTATCACAGGTGGAGAAGGATGCAACCGGACACTTGGTGTATGTGGAAGCGAAGTGAATGCATCCAGGGTTACAGGAGCAGACCCGGTACCAGGCACGGAGTGGTCAGCTAGGTTTTCCAAGCAGGGCGGACTTGAAATAGACGTTTATAGTTGAATAGACAAAGGAGAGAGAGAGAGTGAAACCATTTTTCCAGACATAAGGAGTGGCATTGAGTTTGGATGGGGGCAGGGGGTCTTGGAGGTCCAGCTGTTGAAGTGGTACATTAACTTCCTTTACTTCTATGATCATTTTTGCAGTTGTTTGAGTTTAAAAATTACCTCTAGAGCATATCTTCAAGCCCAATCAGTCAAAAAGTGCCATTGATTTTCCTTTGGAAATATTACTCTTATCCATCCTTTCTTCTTCAGTCCTGTAGTTGTGGTTCTTTTCTCCTGCCTGGTTTATTCCAAAGGCTTCCTAGTACATCTTGCCTCTAGCGCACCCCACCTCAAATTTATCCTGCACAATAGCATGCACATCAGGTAAATGATCTTAAAATGTGTCTTTCATCATATCATCTGCCACAGCTCAGAGAATTGTCTTAAAAGCCTAGGCTGTGATTTGAGGCTCTCAACATGCCAAGAAAGTATAATTCCCCCATCACCTCCTTCACCCCCATAGGAATAGTCTTTCTTAACAAGGCTAATCTATATTTTTCTCTAAATGTGTCATGCCCATTGCAGCCTCGGTGATTTTCCTCATGCCACGAATGCATTCCTGAAATGCAATCTAATTTCTTCTTCATCATGCCAAATCAGAACCACTTTTGCAGGCGCAATCACTTTTTTTCCATAAAATCATCCAAATCTATGCCTGTTACTGTGTATCTCACTTCCCTGAAGTCCTACAATGCTATTTTATTGACTTGCATGCTATTTATATGCATTATACTGTCTTGCTAATAACTTTTGAATATTTGTCTATCCAGTTTTCGTATAATCTCCTCCAAGGTAAGTACTGAATATCAATAACATTTATTTGACTACTACACAATGTCTAAAGTTTAGACTCTAAACTCTGTACATAGGTAAGTGCTCAATTAAATATCTACTGGGTTAATCAAGTGTAAAATAAGATTAGCCTTTCTAGGTTGGGACCAAATTTGGAGAACTTTGAAAAAGTTTATACTTCTTATTGACACATGAACATATATAGAAGGCAGTACTTTCTAACTTTTGACTTGAGTATTCATAGACTAAAATCTGAAACCCCTATCCCAAATCTCCACAAAATGTCTAATCATTTATCATCGGAAATTGTGCAGTACCAATTTAGTCAGCCAGAAGTGTAAGAAAAAACTTTAACCCTTAGAATTTTCTCTTCTTACTGTAGTCCTGTGTTCCCCCACACCTTTTCATATAACCTCCAGGAATGGCAGGGGATAGTGCCCTGCCCGGTGTGGCTCGGCTGGTTGGGCAGCGTCCCGCAAACCGAAAGGTCACTGGTTGGATTCCTGGTCAGAGCACAAGTGTGGGTTGCTGGCCATTTGACTGATTGATGTTTCTCTCCCTTTCTTTCTCCCTCCCTTCCCTTCTCTCTAAAAATAAATAAATAAAATCTATAAAAAAAGAATGGGAGAGGATCTTAATGAAAATGGTATTTACTTCTCATGCAGTCATTTTTGGGTAAGAAACATGAAATAGTGTGGTTTCCTTATTATCTGAAGCTATTTCTGTAATTTATTGTCTTAATCAATAAGGTATCTCTTATAGCCCCTTCTGCAGTCTGTGGCTGGGGATGGTGGCATAGGAAGGAAGGAACACGGACATGATTCTTGCTCTTGAGAGACTAATCACGTGAAAAGTGATATTGAATCATGTGTGTCAGTTGTCATGACATCTAAGTCATTTCTGTGTTAAATATAAAATCTGCCATTTCCTTATTTGATGACATTATTTATAATAGGTTTTATAGGGTTGGACCAGAAATCAGAATTACAATTTGTGAAAAAGATGCCTCTAAAAAGAGTAAAATAATGCCATGGCTGCTTTCAGCAACAATTGGTTCACGTCCTTTTCTTTCTAAACTCTATCGGTATGTAATAAATGCTGACATTCTTGAAATATCTCCCCTGATAAAGACCGAACCCTGTGGGCACTGTGCTCTACTTCAGGCAAAGCTCTGTCCCTAACCTGTTGAACCAGTTGTAGGTATTTAGGGGTGTGTGTGTGTGTGTGTGTGTGTGTGTGTGTGATATCTCCAAATAGATCATACATTTTTGGATTACCAACCGCACCACACCTTTAGGTTCAGGTCTCTCAATCTTCTCTCTTTCCACCTATTCACATTTCATGAAACCTCCCCGGCCCAGCGTTTGGTTATTTGGAAGGCCTCTCTGACACACCCCGAATGAAACACTGGAGGGGAGCACATCCCCACGTGCTGTTTTGTTCACGGATTGTCCCGTGGCTGTGTCATTTTTACCCAACCACTGTGAAGGAGTTGTGTGGAAATAAATGATTTTTCTCGTGAGTTAACAAGTATTCCTCTTTGCCTAACACAGTGCTATTTACACAGTAAGAGGTAAATACGTATTTTCTCAACAACTGATAGGACTGGCTTGATATAAGTAAGGTTATGGTTTTGCTTCTTCGAGTATGCTCCATTGGGGAGAAGCAGATGAAGCAAATGAATGAGTGAGGATTGAAGTGAATTTCTAATAATAACAATCACTATTAATGGAAGAGGTTCTTAATGAAAAAGAACTTGTCTCTTTTCCTGGTACAGTGACAACCAAGGGTTTCAGTGAAAAGGGATAAAAACGTATTATTTTGCTGTAATAAATTGGAGGCGACTGCCAAAGGCAGAGTTCTTAGAAAAGCAATTTGGTTTAGAAATCATTTAAGGGTTCTTTTTCCCCCTTCAAAAATCTTATAATCTCGAGAGGTCCTTCCCTAATTATCTGGCTTCACTACAGAAATGTACTGCAGGCCTTTCAGCATGGGCTCCAGATCTTTCGTTACACGGCAGATCAATACCAGCCACGGAGGCGGCCTGGCAAAGCAGGCTGACGCCGAGATGGGACTGCTCACGCCCGGACTTACCTGCCATGAGTGTCTTTCTAAGTGGTGCCCAGTTGTGCCAGATATAACAAATTAAAGATTAATTCAACAGGCTTAATGTAGAGCTGATTAAAAAAAACCCCAAAACAAAAGCATTAGGCGGGAGTTTCAAGTTCACAGAGCTCATTTGTGCGTCTTGGAAGATAGGTTAAAGGTATTTATTACTCCTCTTTTATTTTTTATTTATTTCCCATTTTACTTCTTTCAAAGTGGCAAAAAATGTAATAAATTCTGTGTGAAGAAATTTGTAAAAACGTATTACTGGGTTTTCAAAAGCATCAACTACCAATTCTCAAGATAATTGAAAGATCTTGTCGAAGGAAATATTTGCATGGTGTCAGGCACTAAGAATATTGGGTCTGTGTTCGTTTTAAATATGAGATGTGTGGGGTACACATAGCGGACATTGTCTTCAGAGTCCGCACAGGCCCTGTCTGCAGACCCAAAGCAGGCTTCTGGTGTGCGATTACTTTAAGGAATCTTAGCAGATCTGTTGAAAGCTGAGTCTTGCTTAATATTTATACAGATGTCTATGCTTAGCAGCCAAACCCCATTGTGAACGAATGTAAATGAACCTTGGTAAACCGTATGTAATGTGGTCATTCATTTTGCATGTGCTCAAACCATTTTGCAGCATCATGATATGCATTATTTGTCTCGCTCTCCTTGCCATGCAGATTTGAAATGTGCTCAGAGTCAACTGTCTACAGCCTAACCCTTGTAATATGTGCTTTTATAATAGAAGCAATAAAACGAGGCCAATAAGGTATTACTAAGCGATAACCAGTGATCAGCCTCCCAGGCGACATGTCTAGAGATGATGCTGGTCGTCCACTATTTCTATGGGCATCGTTTGTGTCATCGGCGCAGTTTTGAGGTTTGTTTCTGAGATGAACTTGCCCTTGAGATTGGTGGGACATGCCTGCTGGGGACCAGAGAGAGAGCGTTTCTGCATCCATGCCAGGTTTCTGCTCAGCACTATTCCCCCAGGGCTCTGTAGCAGCTGAGCCGCTCCAGTGCCACAATCTGTAGCCACCGCTGCTCTGGTTCCGAGTCTAGTACATTTTTTTTTCTTTTGGTCACCAGAAGCTTAATCTTGGTTCTTTATTTAACAAAGAATACTTGTGAAATACATGATGCTTTTTGGGTTAACATTTTGTTCTCATTCCTCTGCTGCAATAAATAAATTGTTATAGGTGTTTGTGTGTACACAGGTGTCTGTGTGTGCACAGGTTCATTTGTTTTGACGTTTGAAATGGTCAGTGCTCACCACAGTATGAGATCTGTGTGTGTACCATTAGCAGTGCGTGTTAAAGAAATAATCTGCTCTGAATCAGTCGAATACGTCTCTTTGTCTTCTGTAGAGATAGTCATTTTTTTCTTCTCTCAGTGTGCTCTTTGGCCCCACCACAGAAATTTGGGAAAGTGGAAATGAAGCAAAGGTGTGGAAAAGACAAGGGCAACGTCAGGAGCGGCTATGAGCAATGAAAGGCTGAACAACAGCTGTTCCAAGTATTTTGCATTTAATTGCAACTTGATGTAGAAGTTATGAATGTAGACCCTGACAGGAGGCGGCTTCCACGTTGTGAGGGTGTGCGTGTACTTGTCTCTCAGGGGTCAGTCATTATGATTTGAATTCGTACTTTACATGAAAAATTGTCCTAAATGTGGATACTTGAATGGTGTTTTCTTCTTTCTCTTTTATAGTCCTTGTGTCCACTCTGAGCTTTTGTATGCTGACTTTTAAATACAAGTAACTGTGTCCTAGAATGTGCCATCCTTGCATCACAGCCTCTGAGATTCTTGAATTGTAATTATGCAATAATGTAAAAACTGTGGAAAAAATATTATATTGTATATACTTAATCTCCATATTTATGGTAGGGATACAAATGGACTTTTCCACAGATTATTCCTGTTTTGCCCAGGACCTAAGAAAGGCATAACCTTAAAAACTCCATAAATTATTTTATACAATCGACTTTTGAAAACAAGTTCAGTGGTTTGCATTCCTTTGTACTCTTTTATATCTGTCGGTATTCTCTTTAGTACAAACTGTACTGCCTTGCTCAAAAATAGTCAACGATGAAGGAGTAAGTGGATGGATATGTGAAGTAATCCATGCCTTTTGATCTTTGAGAAGGAGGACTTACTGCCTAGGAGCAAACCAGATCAGCTACTAGGGTCAACCACTTTAGTAAGGACGGTATGACCAGGTGGTTGGTCATTTGTTTTCCCCACGGCATGTCCTAGATTAATGTGTCTTTGTTTGAGATCTTCGACTTCCACTCGGTGAATTTTTGGTTTAACTTTCCTTGCCCTCCTTGTGTAAGAACAGTCTCCAGTGACAACCAGCTGCTCTCCGCCTAGATATGAGTGCAGAGACAAATTACATGCTTAAAATGGATTAGAATGTTTCACCACACGTTGGCCTGTAAGGGACACCCTGGTAGGAGCAGACAGCTGTAATTAGAGTGTGTCTCTATGGCAGAGAATTTGATTAGAGATGAGAAAGTTATAAATTCTTCATGGGAAGAAATTGTCTGATAAGATTAAAAATTACCTGTATTTCATGGATATTCTCTCTGCGTCTTACCCTACACAGTTGCTAATGCTAAATTCTGTGCTGCACAGGTACAGTAATAAACACGTAAAATTAAATTGGTTAGCAGGAGGTAAATTTAAAATATTAGAAAAATCTTAGATCCAAAAATACAAGCAATGCTGAAGGGTAGCGTTGGGGAGCAGCCATTCCTTCTGTATACAACCCTCTTATGGCAGCACATGCACGTGTATAACACACAACCTTGCTGAACTTCTTTTAAAATCATGTGGATGGCAACAACACGTCATAATAGCAGAAATGAGTGGAGCACATGGTGATGGGAAGTTACTCAACTATATTCCAAGGTGTAAGAGGAAAAAATACCAGACATACACATGACAAAGAGGCGTTTTAAAGATGTGTATATGTTATAGGCACGTGCCTGGACGTCTCTGCTGGTCCCACTCCTCCTCGCCGGTCTGTGGCTGCCCCAGCTCCAGCTGGCGTGTGTATGCTGAAGAGTTCAGGAGTTGGGGAAATTCCCTAGAGAATTTGTCCATATCCGAGCTTCCCCTGCAATTGGAGAGATTATTGGTGGAGGCAGTGTCTCTATCACTTAAGTAGACACTCAAGACATTTAAGACAGATCAGGAAATCCTTTAAGAACCCTGGTGCTTCAAGAATTTGGAGGAAGGGAAAAAAAGCCACTGAAATGAAAACTTACTTCTTCTCTGTGGAATTTAAGAATTCTGTTTTCCATCAAGAACCATAGAGAGTTTGACACCATTTGGAGGCCTCTAAGTAGTGAATCCTGTAAACACCAAACATGTGATTAGAGACTCTATAGATGTAATAATACATCAAAGGAAACATATCCATTGACACCTTATTCTGAATATTGTAGAATCCCGACTCTTAGCTGCCAACCCAGTGGCAGGTGGAATAAGGGTGGGTGGAGGGGAGAGGTTCACCAGGAACATTACCTGAGTGCCACTGTCAACCCCCTGACCACCTGCTGTCTGGATGACACCAACTTTCTTCCACTGATTTTTGTTTTCCTATTGACCTTCATCAGAAAATTAGCTATAGGGCCGTGGTTCTCAACAGGAGGGTTTTGCCCCGCAGGGACATTTGGCAATGTCTGGAGACTAGGTGTGTGCCTGCGTGCGGATGCGCGCACACTACTGGCATCTAGTGGTGGAGGCCAGAGGTGCTGCTCAATGTCCTACAATGCACAGGGCAGCCTCCCAATGAGAAATAATTATCTGACCCACAATGTCAGTAGTACCAACAGTTGAGGGATGGGTGGTAGGGGAAGCACAACAAACAAACTACAAATTCAATAAAATATTTTAAAAGAGTATATTGTTTCTGGTGTAGGGACATTTGCAACCCAGCAGATCATAAAAGGAGCATGTAAGGAATAATATGAGACACCCACCCTATTGTTTCTGGAGGTCTGTGCAGAGGACTCACAGTGTGTGGGATTAGGTGGTGGCAGAGGGGCAAAGGTCGGGGGTGCACATGGTCATTTCAGGCAGAGGAAAGAGCATAAATGTGTGATTTAAACTAAGGTGTCTTTTTTAAAAAACCATGTTAGATCAATAGAGAACTATTTTCTTTCTCACTTGATCTATCTATTTAATAAAATGAAGCCTCCAGAATAGATAGTTTTGCAGTGGTAAATACCTGTTATGAAAAATAAGTATCTGTTGGGATTAAAAGTCTCTTTATCATTATAGGGTTGTACTTTAATGAGTGATTATTGGTATTTATCTTAAATCCTTGTAAATGTTTATGATTGGATATGGAACTTCTTATCTCCCATAAGTGTTTTTTTGCTGACAAGTAAACTCTTATCAGAGCTCAAGCTCAGACACTTTCAGGATGGACCAGAACCAAGCAGGTTCGAGTTAGGAAACCGGGCAGATCCAGTGATCAGGAGACGGGCAAGTGTTGCAACAGGGCCGTGAGACTTGGGGTTGGGTGTGCAGGAAACCACTACAAAGAGATATGCTCCAAACATTAGGTCTGAAAAGCGGTCATTCATCTGTGAGGTAAATGCAGATGTGTTTCAAAGATGCAAACCAAGTCTAAGTTCCAGAGTGGCCACCTAACCAGTGTTTGAAGGCTAGCACGTGCAGGTTCAGGGACGGGAAGTCAGCAAGTGTATACAAGGGGCATTAGGGTTGAAGACCTGTCATTCAATTCAGAAGTCAGAAAACAGAACCTCTGCTTAGGGGGGATGAAGGAGGCATGTGAGCAGGAAACAAAGGGCCGGATTAGCAGGCCAGTGTTCAAGTGTCAAGAGCAAGGCGGGAGCACAGCGTTCAAGAAACAAGATGGCAAACAAAAGAGAGACGACAGATGACTGAACTAGAACCAGCGCTGTGGCAGGGAGGTCTTCTGATCTCTGCCTCCAGTATTCACACCCCGGAGTGATCTTCCTCCCTCAAGTGCGGGCAGGGCCCTGTGCCTTGTTTCTAACGAATAGAACACAGCCACGGTGGTGGGGACGTCACTCCATCATGATGTTACCTAAGGCTTTGTCTTCTGTCTTCTCCCTCGCTGGCTCCAGGGGGTGAGCTGCCCTGTGAGGAGGCCCCTGTGGCAACCAGCCAAGAGCCAGCCAGGACCTGAGGCCCTCAGTCTGACCACCTGCAAAAAACTGAATCCTTCCTAAACTCAGGCAAACCTGGAAGTAGATCTTTCTCTGGCAAAGCTCAGATGAGATCTCCCTCCCCGGCCAGCACTGTCATTGCAGTGAAAGAGATGCTGCAGCAGAGAACATAGCTAAGTGGTACCCAGATTCCTGACCACAGAGACTGTGGGATGGTAGTTGTGCGTTGCTTTAAGCCACTATGTCATGCTAATTTATTATACAGCAATAGACACAACGACTAAGATAGGCACTCAGTTGGTGATGAGGCGAAGTGACTATTGGGTTGAATGTCCTTCAAGGCGGAGGATAGTGAGAGCAGACAAACGGGAACACAGCCACGGGCATCTCCAAATGATCAGTCACTGTCAGCAGCTGCAGGGACAGGATGGGACAATTCTCCACACTCGCTGCTCTCATCTTTCTTGCTGGGAGGGCGACATTTGGTTGTGCATACGTTCTGATGGGCTCTAAACCCATGAATGGGTAATACACAAAGACATAGCGCTCCTGTAAACAAATGTCAGGTCCAGTCCCACTGCTATTACTTGGAAACAGAGTTTTGTGTTAAATCCAGTTGTGTGGAATCCAATTTTAATAGCTGGAAGAAAAACAGCTTTTTAGAGTGGTGTTCAAAAACATGTTAAAAACACGCTTAGTGTTCTCAGTGAATTTAAATGTAAATTTTTTGTATGATGTCTGTAAGTCTTCATATTCTTGATTCTAGTTTCCTTTTTCCTCCTTGAATCTTTAATGGAATTAATGATTTTTCAGGTGGACACTTAGAACAATCTGTAAAGTCTCTATCCACAAGATGTTATCTACCAAAAGCTGATGAAGAGAAAAAAAGTGAAATACTTTTGCTTTGTCTGTAAGACAATACTATACTTCAGGAAGTTAACAGAAATAAATTTATTAGATACAAACATGAGAGATGTATCCTAAGTTGTAATAAACCTAATAAACCTAAGTTGTATTTCTTGTTCTACTACTGATTCTTTTGTGTGTGTGTGTGTGGTTTGTTTCCCCACAGTGCTTTCAGGAAAGCTATATAAATAAAAAGTTTTTTTTTAATTCAGGGATTTTTGCATGTTTGAATACTTATTTGATAAAATAAATCATAATATTTAACATGAGATCAACAAAACCATATATATTATGTTAGTTTCCCATTATAGAACTTTGGTTATATTTCTCTTTTTTAATATAAGATTTTATTTATTTATTTTCAGAGAGGGAAGGGAGGGAGAAAGAGAGAGAGAGAAACATCAATGTGTGGTTGCTGGGGGCCGTGGCCTGCAACCCAGGCATGTGCCCTGACTGGGAATCGAACCTGTGACACTTTGGTTCTCAGCCCGTGCTCAATCCACTGAGCTATGCCAGCCAGGGCTTATATTTCTCTTTTTAAAAAATTTTTGTAGGCTACTAAAATTAAAAGCTAAATTCTTTTTTAAAAGATTTTATTTACTTTTTAGAGAGAACGGGGAGGGAAACATCAGTGTGCAAGAGAAACATCACTCAGGCACCTGGCCCTCAACCCATGAGCTCTGATGGGGAATCGAACAGGTGACCTTTTGGTTTACAGGCCGACTATCAACCCGTTGAGCCGTAATAGGCAGGGCTAATTTCTTTTGTTTAAAAATTTTTTAAAAAGAGTGGAACATCTCTTGCAAAACAGGTGGTTAAAGTCACACAGTGTATAATTTTGAATGCTTAGAAAGGCCTAATTGTTAGATTTTTCTTCTGTTTTATCTATTTTTACAAAGATTTTCTCAATTTAAAAATAAATATTTAATAACATTTTAGCACGCTTGTAACTTCTTAGTGTACTGCAGCCTGCTTTTGTTTGTACCTAACAGGCACATCTTGCAGTATTGGTATATTTTATATGGTTAGAGGAGAGGAAAAAGAAAATGAAACTAGAAAACCTAAACTGAAAATTGCCACTAAACTAAATCAGAATTCATTTTTCACGTTAAATGAAAGACCTTTCCTTCTGAACAAACTAAATCTGATAAGAAACCTATAGTGACAACTAGCTTCTTTTGAAGGTATAGTTCCATTGGTATTCAATGTTTTGAAAAGTTGGTTCCAAATGGCTTTAAATAAATGCTCCTATGACTTAGGATCTGGTAAAGAGTATCAGTGGAAGTTTGCAGAGAAAAATTCTCACAGACTGACGAGTAGAAAAGCACAATTTTGAGATTGTGTTTTCCTTAGAAATCAAGTTGATGTGTGCATCTACAAATTTTAGGTGGAGGAAAAGAGGAAGAAGAAATTGCTATATAGATTACTATTAAAAAACCCCACAAAAATTCCCTTGATTTTTACTATGAAAGAATCTTATCTTTAGATGACAGCATTATTTTAGGGAAAAATTTTAAATAGAGGATATAGTCATACATATTTTATGCAGTCTTGTACATATAGATAAAAATTTGTAACCTAAAATTAAAAATCATTATATATAATATATGTTCACCTAAAAATAAGAAGGCCTTTCAAAGTGAGAAGTAAACAAGCATTTCCTTGAGATCGATAAAAGAAGCTGTAAGGCATTCATTCATTCATTAAGGCAGAAATCCAAATAATGTTCCAATCTGGAGACAAAGGTATTAGGTACATATGAGGAAGACATTTCTTTTGGTGCAGATAATGAAACACGGCAATGGTAATTCTAAACAATGTTTTTTAATTTTCAGTACAACAGTGGTTAGTGCAGTAGTCATAACTGCTTTCTTTTACAAAAAGTTCTTTGGCAAGGAACAAGGTTGCTTAGCCCAGCCCAAAGGTTGTTCGGTCCTGTTTGTAATGTTCCGAGCTCTGGGGAGTGAGACATCCCAGGCGGGGCTCCGGCCCAACAGCTCCGGCTCCAGTATTCACTTTCTGTGTGTGTGTGTGTGTGTGTGTGTGTGTGTGTGTGTGTGTGTGTGTCGGAGTGCAGGTCACAGCTTTGGTCGATATGGGAGTAATAGTTTTAATGAATACAGCGAAACAATAATTTTGTAATGTTGAGTGAATAAAGGGTTGTTTTATTTAAATGGGGCTAAAAATAATGCTAGTAATTAAAGAAGGAACTGTAGCTGAAGAACTGCTTAACTAGGTTGGCAAAATCAGGAGACAGCAACTGGGCTTCTAAATATTCTGACAGCAAGAAGGTTCGGCCCAGTTCTTTTACTGACTTTGAGGTGTTTGATCTGATAAATAATATAAGAAGACGGTAACTTTACAAAAGTTTGGGTAAACACTGTCAAAGGTGCTTAAGAGTCACATCATTTTCATGAAGAGGTAATTTTGTTATTTCCTTTCCAATTATTTGCATGTCTCAGCGCTTTGGATACTTTAGTCAATGTTGAATAGCAGCATAAAATAGTCACTTTCAATGAGAGATAAAATATCAATCAAGGCAATGGCATTAAGCCAGGAGAGCGGAAATAAATAATGGAAACTCCTTAAAGTAAAGCTTAATAAGCTGCTTTTTACAGATATTTGGTAGCCTTATAAATAAATCAAATTAAGAATTCCTTCTTCCATAAGCTTTTTTTTTTTCAGAAATGTAGTCCATGAGAAAATAGTTTAGCCCCTCCAAATTGTCTTTAGATATTGCCGACAAATTTATTAACTGATAGAAAGAGTAGTTAAAAGTAGGAAGGTTCAAATTCAAGTTCTACAACTAAGCAGCTATCTATGGCTTTGAACAAATCATGTAAGCCTTAGGTTCCTCAAATGTAAACTGATGATAATAATGTCGTAATGTTATTTTGAGAATTAGATAAGGTAATCATAGCAAAACATTTATCAGAATACCAATAAATGTCAGAAAATAATTCTGGCTTTGTATTTCTAAATAATATCTCAGCTATAAAGCTGCTGGTATTGAAAGGCTGTTTTAATTTGGCAGTTTGCTTCTTGCCATTAAAAATATAAAAATAAAGACTTCTTAAACCACTTTATAAAGATTTTTAACTAAAATAGGATTAAAAAATTGTCGAGTTTCATTCTGACAATGGCTGAGATTAAAGAAGCAATCTACCTACCCTAAATCTATTCTGAATATAGTTTTCCTTTTCTCTAGTCAACCAATAGGAAGACGTAAATATGCTGTTTAGAGTTTTCTCTTCAAGTAATATAATATTATGATAAAAATACTGGTATTTTCTCAGTTACAATGCAAGTTTTAGGAAAAAATAGAATCATTATATAGTGTGTTACAAGTAAGTGTCTGCGGTTTGAAGTTACTTCATGCATTTAGAGTTCTGTGGATTTCTAGAGCTCATTGAGAGTTTTGAGACAAGCTGCATAGCCTTAGTTCACCTGACCTAACATCAGCCTGACAGTTCTGGGGGCAGAATTTGACTACAGAGAGGTAGGATTTACTGATGAGTCAATGAGCTGGGAGAGTTATATTGAGTTGCGACTGGAGAACTTTGAGTTGGACTCCGCCATCACACAATCTGTGGAACGGTGCCTTTGGCAAGGATGAGGTATGACATGTGCTTGGATAAGGACTGTATCGGACGGATGAGACAGGGTTTTCTCCTGAATGAGCCTTTCAAATGGGATCAATTGGATGGTTAGCTTGGGAATATAACACATTGAGTAAATCAATACACAGCGCATTCATTATACATCTGTTATTATTTGCCTTGATATGTGCACGTCTCCTCTTCTAAACGTGGGCTTCTAAGAGCTGGTTTCTATCATCACTGCACCCTGAGTACCAAACACAGTGCCTGACACATAAAGACCCTCAAGCGTGTTTCAGACCAGTGGCTTGCAACCAGAGGCGATTTTGCCCTGAGGAAACATTTGACAATTTCTGGAGACACTGATTGCTTGTCACACTACTACTGGGCAGGTAGAGGCTAGGGATGCTACGCAACATCCTGTAGAGCACAGGAGAGCCTGCGCAACAAAGAATTACCTGGCCCCAAATGTCAATAGTGCTGAGGTTGAGAAACTCTGTTTTAGATGAATGAATAAACTCATTATTGGTAAATGAGCCCTTTCGTATGAGATACCCTGGAATTTATATCACCTATTTTTGCTGTTGAAATTTAATCCTAGGAATCAGCTAGAACAAATTTGGTTTTTATACTCATATGTTTTTGAAAGAAGTGTAACATTATACTTCAGATTTATTTAGATAATTTTGTTACAGGATATAAAGTACAATTAAACTGTTATATAGTTGAACTTTAATTTCACTTGCATTGAATCCTGAATCCCAATGTTGAATTGAGTATATATTATTTGTTTTGAAATAATAATTGAAAACAAAAATTACACAGAACTTGTTTTTCAGAACTTAAGTGGAATCTGTAACACAGTAATTTCTCCATTGATTAAAATAAAATATGATGTGAAAGTGAAAAAAAAAAGCTCATGAAAACCCATGATGGAATCTTATGGCATTAGCCATCATTCATACATAATGGGCTATAGGGAATGATAATAGCTGTCATTTAAGCTTCAGAAATAAGAGCACCCTTGGACTTAATTTTTATCTTTTCTATTTTCATCTACTATATAAATCTGACAAGCTGATTGATGCCAGTGATGGCTAAATTAGAAAGAAGGTACTAGAATCCATGTGGTTGGAGAACTGAATAGTAACATTCTCCCTACCTGGAAAATGCGCCCAGCAAGATTTTAGCATCGGCTGTCTTCTCTACTATCACCCAAATGAGTTGAAAACGACAAAGAAGTGCTCAAGATAAAAATCATGGTGTTTCACCCTGGCTGGGGTGGCTCAGTGGTGGAGTGCCAGCCTGCAAACCAAAGGGTCGCTGGTTCGATTCCCAGTCTAGGGTGCATGCCTGGATTGCAGGCCACATCCCCAGTAGGGGTCACGAGAAAGGCAACCACACACTGATATTTTGTTCCTTCTCTTTCTCCCTCCTTTCCCCTCTCTCTAAAAATAAAATCTTTTAAAAAATGATGGTGTTTCATTTTTTTTCCCCATTATTTTTGACCAGTAATGAAAGCCTGCACTGGGTGTTGTCATGGAGCACACAGATTACGTGGCAGAGTTATCCAGACACATCTAACATCCAGATTAAGGGCCACGAAGGATGAACTTCCCACACGTTGAGCAGAATTCTGTGCACCAGGACCCAGAGCCGGAGGAAGACCCAAACTCCGAGGGGGAAAGCAAAGTCGTCTCAGAGCCCACTGCATCTTGGTCCTGGAGTCACCGAGGGAGACACAACACAGTCAGGCAATAGCTGGAACCATGCCTTTACCCACGCAGAGAAAAGTCAGAAAACAATCATCCCCAATAAGGGGCATAGCTCCTTCGTAGCTAGTTGGGGCTGCTGGCAGCTGACACAGGGCAACTGGCCTACGTGCATCCCTCTGTGCTACTGCAGAAGGACTCTGACCTTGTCTCTGTGGAATTACAAAGCTGGGGTGTCCTTGAACATGATGCTGGGAAAGACATTCCCAACAAGGTGGTAAGCCTGGCATGGGGTGTGTGTCTCTATATCCCCGTAAGGAAATGTACCGGCCTAAGACCCAGTCTCATGTGGCCAAGTGGGGGTCAAAGGCCCATGTGAGCAATACCACATAAACACATGAAGACCCCACAAAAAATCAGAAACTCCTCTCAAATAAATGATGCAGTTCTTGGGGGCAAACTGTATGCTACTTTGTCAATCTTTACAATATATCACATTGAATTTACTTTGAATGTTTACAAAATTAGCATTCTGTCCAAAACTATGAATGCAGGAAACTTTGGAAACTGTGGGAGACTTGACTTAATTTTTAAGCATGGATGGTATAGACGACTAACATATATGCATACACTCATTGCCTGTAGAGCAAGGAAGGCACTTCCTGTGAGTTCTAAAATAATTATTCTTCATTTTCAAGTAGCAAGCTGGCCACGGTCACTCTATGGCCTGATGCCCACCCCCCGCAGGGGTCCTTGATTGCAAGATATGATTGGATCTGTTGTAAGGCTTAAAGCCATGCAGAATTATCCTTTGCAAATATTGTAATGTAGGAAAGAAGCTCAGAAAATAGTATCACATTTTCTATATTAGATATATAGAAATATACACTTATAAAGATATATGCACTTAAAAATATAAAGATATATGCACTTTAAAAAAAACACTTGACATCATAACTCTTTCTGGAATCTGGCATGAACATAATGCTGTGAAAATCTGGACATCTCTGGAAGTTTATTAAATTCACTCAATCTCTCTCAGTTTTTAAAGCAGATCTATCTGTTCATTGTCTCCACCCTACCCCGATCATTCAGACTGAGATATAAGAAGAAACTTGGAGACAAATTTTACAAGGTGTGTCAGTTCCTGAGTAGCTCTTTCAGCTCTGTAAGCTACAGAAGTACACTAAGTCCTTGAAGCGTTTACCCACAAACTACCACGTGCCCATGATTTAATCTCAGAGCAACATGAGCTAACGTGATGCATTAAAGCCCAATTAAGAAAGTGAAACCTCTCCTGTATCCATTATGCAACCAAAATGAGGCAAATGTATCCTCGCCTATGTCAAGGCAATGTGTGTGAAGACACGATTTAAAAAGAAATCATCCTTCAAAATTATTAGCTAAAACTTACTGCTTTTTACCATCTAGCATGGTAACAAATGTATTCAATTCCAGATAAAGTTGAGATCTACAAATAGATTTGCAGATTGTCATGCCCAACCATTTCATCTTCATACTAAAGAAGGACAAACCTATATAAATATCGAGTAGCTTCCTTAGGGTCACCAACATCGCAGTCCTAGAGAACATGTCAATTGTGTTGATGCTACATCGTCTCCACGCTGGTCTAGTTCCCACATCTACAGTCTTCCTACAGGACGTACTGCCTCTGAGTTTTTTAAAAAAAGATGTGTACCTCTCCCAGCCAGGAGCGGTTACTCAAATTACAAACCACTAGAATAAAAATAACTAGAAGATGCCTGGGTGGCATTTTATTAAACCTCTTCACTTGCTCATAGTTTTCCCCCCATATTTGCTTTATTTATAAAGCCAAAACAATGTGCTGGACCTGCGACTTTGAAGAATGATCCTTTCCCCATGAAGCTTGCAGTACTTCTGAAGTACTGCAGTGGAATCTAAAGAAAATGCCAGACCGAAGAATCAGCTTTCCTAAAAGTGGGTGTCCGAAATGTGAGACGTGAGTTTGGAATCACCACCATGAAGTATATAATTGTTTACATATGAGAAGTGTGCTGATCACAGCCAGGAGCAGACAAGACTGAAATAGCAATCGATAGTAAGTGGCCTTGTTTTTGTACCGTTTCCTCAGTGGTCTGAGCACCTAGGTCAAAAACAATGCTAAACCAAGGGATCATATTTCAATATAATCAGCTGAGTGACTAGCTTTGTAAATGTGTGATAATATATGAAGCTTTCATCAAAGTATTTTTAAAAGGCACTTTTTGCTATTATATATATATATTTAGTTTATTTATTTATTTATTTATTTATTTATTTATAGACAGAGGGGAAGGGTGGGAGAGAGGGCGAGAAATATCAATGTGTGGTTGCTTCTTACCCATTCCTACTGGCAACCTGGCCTGTAACCCAGGCATGTGCCCTGACTGGGAATCAAACTGGTGACCCTTTGGTTCATAGGCCAGTGCTCAGTGCACTGAGCCACACCAGCCAGGTATATTTTCATCCAAATAAAATATAAAAGCTAGATCAATGTATATTGTTAAAATGATTATAGTAATCCTATTTTTTAGACCTAAAAGGAATACCATGCTAATTACAAAACATGCATTAGTTAAATTGGAGAGTTAATTTTTCTTCCATACATCACTGTAAAGATATTTTACAAGAACCACTTTCCAGAGGCCTTTTTTAATGTATCCGTTTACTTTGGGTAAATGCAATGGATATTATCATTTGAACACAATTCCACCACAGATGCGTTATACCTCATGAACATTTCAAGATCTGCAACTAGGAATTTTGACTACATTGCTGCAGTCACAATGGCACTGCCTTTAGTTTATCTATAAAGAAGTGGATCTGTTGGTGGGGACAACTGGAGTCAAAACTGAGCTGGACCATGTACTCCTCCACTTCTGTGTAATGAGGTTCTGAATGGGGTGGGAGAAAGTAAACAGAAGGGCTTAGCTATTGCCCAGTAAATAAATGGTAGCTGTTATGATGAACTCTGTACATCAGTCACATCTTATCAAGCAAATAAGATACTGTTTATGGTGGAAATTAAGCTCCTCCCTTTATGAGGAAAGCATTCCAAGGACCCACATGGGGGAGATTGTGGTATGGCAAAGTGGTTTATTTGTGATGCAAAATCAAAAGAGTGCCCTGTGTCCCCTCTCTGCCCATCCCACCATGGAAAATCAGGCCCAGAAATAGAGTCTGTGTCCATAGAGCCTGGGCCGTAGGAAAGCTCAGTTCCGTCCAGCGTCCAGCTAGTTTAGCGAGCCTTCCCAGCCGCAATCTGTTGCTGTGCTCAGCTATTCAGGCTCCTGCCAGGATCCGGCATGTGGAGTCCATGAGGCCATTGGCCACACAGCTGCTGAGGCCACGTGGCTATGGAGAGAAGACGTGTAAATGCATGGGGTGAATGCATGGGGTGACTGCAGGGTCACAAATGAGAGAGAGAGAGAGAGACAGAGAGAGAGAGATTCTTTGTTTCCCTGGGATTCCCTGGGATTCCCTGGGATTAGCCTGGGTTTGGGAGAGATCATGTACTTTTTCAAAAGCACCAATCAACTTCCCGAGCTTTCACAGGCTTTTGATAGGTTTTACACCCCCTAGTTAGACTGACAGATCGCTATGGTCCAGTACCGCCCCCTGGACCCCCCAACAATCTGGCACCAGAATAAGGAAGGGGAGGGGAGGAGTGCTAATCCCCTTCGAGGAGCAACGGGATGATCTCATGGGGTGTGAAGCCGTAGCTCCCTGACGGAGCAAACAGGCGCATGCTCCTCAGTTTATTAACTCAATGTGTAATTCCCTTTGCTTCCCTTTCCCTTCTTAATAATCACTAAACACTTACGGTAACAATACTTCATTAGAACTAAGGAGGTGATGTTTCAGATCAATCCCTTGTTTCATCCATCCTCACTGTCTTTAACTGAGGCCTCCAAGTGGCTACATTTTATGAGCAGACATTTTTGGCTTCCACGACACAAACAAAAATACGAAGGACGGTCCCTCTTTCTCCTCCATTTCTCATTGCAAATCTCTATAACTCTATTATCCATCAGCTTAACATAATCCAGTTGAATATAATTATAATTGAATAAATATCCTTATTTGTGTAATTATACATATTCTTACCTGTATTTAAAATAGCAATGCCTTTTATTGCTTCAAAAGTTACTTATTTTGAACTTATAAACTATAGCTAAAACTTAGTTCCTGTTAATCCTGTGCAATCCTCAAGATATTTTCTCAACAAACTGGTGTTTCTCCCTGTACGTTCAGGAGGTTTTGCTAATCGTTTCTGGGAGACACAAAATAAAGGCATTTATCTTATTCTTCGGGGTCACAGAATCTACCAGAAAGATGGGCATGTAAATAAATACCTTGAATACAAAGCATGATTTAGAAAAAAGGCATACAATTAAGTGTGTATGTATGGTGTGAAAACTCAAAAGTATAGGTATGTGGATTCTTGAGTTCCGTTGAATTGAAGACCAAATACTTCCTGTGAGAGGGGGGTCATCCTATGGAGACATAGTAACGCATGGCTCTGTGGGAGAACTTGGTTGGTTGGCAAAGGAAAAGGGTGATTTTGAGTACATCACAGTGTACACATGACTGAAAGGGAGCAGATTTTGCTACACTGAAATATGTCTCTTTACCATAAGGATCATTTTGAACTAAAGGCAAACAAAACCCAGAGATTCAGAAAAAGCTCCTTACCCACCCTTTCAACTGCTTGAATTTACATTGGAAATAGGCCTGTGCCAGGGAGAGAGCTATTTCCAGAGACATCTTTTTACCTAAGAAATTTATCTTCATAACAAGGCAACCTTTGTTTTCCAAGCACCTGCTCTGGCCTTCCCTTTCCTGTCCCCAGACCCAGGCCCCTTTCCTTAGCTCTGGGTGTTGCATAAGCTTCAGTTACCAGGCTGCCTTTGGGTGCCACTGGCAAACAAAATTATGTAGAAAGCATATATATAGTGCATTATGGGTTTACCACCAGAAGTCAAATCTTTTTCTATCCCTATATTTTTTCATTAACCCTTTTATTATCCTTCCTCCTTTCAGCCTCCTTCCCTTGAGATCATTTCCAAAGCAGCAGCCAGAACAACACTGGTTATACAGAACACACACGTATACTACACCTCACCTCTGCTTTAAACTCTCCAAAAGGTTTGCATTTCTTTCTTCTCACCGCAGATAGCAGGGCCCGTGATTTGCTGCCATGCGCACTCTCCGGCCTCACAGGCCTCAGTCTCCCCCAGCCCCCTCCGGCCCAGCCACAAAGGTGTCCTTGTTCATCCAACAGGCCCGGCACGCCCCCTCTTGGACTGCGGACATGGCGCCGACCCGTCTCTGTGACTGGAGTGCTGTTCCCCCAGATCCACGCGAGGGCCCTTGTTTCCTCTGATGTTTACTCAAATGTTCCTTCTCCAGTGAGTGAGTCCTTTCTCACTCCCTCAGTCTCAAAATTTAGCTTACCCCTTCTACTATGGCACTTTTCATCTCTTCCCCCTGTAGTATTTTTCTCTGTGCTGAGGATCACTACCTGACTTCCATTTTTTCCCTGAGATTTTATTTTTTTATTTTCTTTTTTCACATATATTTTATTGATTATGCTATTACAGTTGTTCTATTCCCCTTTTTATTCCCCTCTGCCCTGCACACCCCCTCCCACTGGCATTGCCCCCTCTTAGCTCATGTTCATGGGTCATACATACAGGTTCTTTAGCTTCTACATTTCCTATGCTATTCTTGACCTCCCTGTCTATTTAGTACCTACTATTTATGCTTCTTATTCCCTGTACCTTTGCCCCCATTCTCCCCCCTCTCCCTTCCCACTGATAACCCCCCATGTGATCTTTATTTCTGTGATTCTGTTCTTATTCTAGTTGTTTGTTTAGTTTGTTTTTTTTTTTTTAGGTTCAGTTGCATCAGCAATAGTTGTGCGTTTGTTGTCATTTTACTGTTCATAGTGTTTGATCTTCTTCTTTTCCTTAGATAAGTCCCTTTAACATTACATATAATAAGGGCTTGGTGATGATGGACTCCTTTAACTTTATTTGGGAAGCACTTTATCTGCCCTTCCATTCTAAACGATAGCTTTGCTGGATAGAGTAATCTTGGTTATGGGTCCTTGCCTTTCATGACTTCGAATACTTCTTTCTAGCCCTTTCTTGCCTGTAAGGTTTCGTTTGAGAAATCAGCTGATAGTCTTATGGGAACTCCTTTATAGGTAACTGTCTCCTTTTCTCTTGCTGCTTTTAAGATTCTCTCTTTGTCTTTAATCTTGGGTAACTTAATGATGATGTTCCTTGGTGTGTGCTTCCTTGGGTCCAACTTCTTTGGGATTCTCAGAGCTTCCTGGACTTCCTGGAAGACTATTTCCTTCACCAGATTGGAGAAGTTCTCCTTCATTATTTTTCAAATAAGTTTTGAATTTATTGCTTTTCCTTTTGTCCTTCTGGCACCCCTATGATTTGCATGTTGGAACATTTAAAGTTGTCCTGGAGGTTCTTAGGCCTCTCCTCATATTTTTGAATTCTAATTTCTTCATTCTGTTCTGGTTGAATGTTTATTTCTTCCTTCCAGTCCATATCATTGGTTTGAGTCCCAGTTTCCTTCCCTTCATTGTTGGCTTCCTGTGTATTTTCCTTTATTTCACTTTTCATAGCTTCACTCTTTCCTCAATTTTGTGACCATACTCAACCAGTTCTGTGAGCATCCTGATTACCAGTGTTTTGAACTCTGCATCTGATAGGCTGGCTATCTCAGCCTATCAGATCACTTCAGTCACTTCTTCTGCTACCCACAAGCAAACTGGGCCCTTCTGGTGCTGATTCCCTGGTGGGTAGTTTTGCGTACATTCCAGGACCCTCTGGGTCTCTCCAACAAACTCTCCTGTGAGGCTGGGAGTTTCTCCTGCCGCCTCAACCCCCACAGGTGTTTTCAGTTGGAGGTTTTGAGGCTTTATTTCCCCTCAATGGAACCCTGGGTTGTGGGTCTGTCTCACTCCCCAGTTGTTCCCCTGGTTTATCTGGACACAAATGTGGGACTGCCTGGTCCTCTGGCTGCTGCCTCACCTGGTTCTCAAGCCACCGCCTGGCCTCAAGTCCTCTCTGCCCCCGCTCCCTGTCTCCGCCCCTTCCTACCAGTGTGGGTGACTGTTTGTTCTCCTTTAACTCCTTGGTTGTCAGACTTCTACATACAGTTTGATTTTCTGATAGTTCTGGTTGTTTTTGTTTTTAAATTTGTTGTTGTCCTTCTTTTGCTTGTGTGAGGAGGCACACCTATGCCTCCATCTTGGCATAGGAAGTCTGCTTCCTTTTTATTTTGCACATTATTATTCTCTCTTCTTATCTCCCCAGGAAAACCCCAAAAGAGCAGAGGGTTTTTTTCATCTGTTTTTGTTCATTTTGATATTTCTAATGCCAACTAAAGTGCTTAACACATAACAGGTACTTGATAAATATTCAATGAATATATGAGTAGATCATCGTCCATACATGTATTAGTTTCCTTTTAGTGTTGTAACAAATTACCACAAATTTAGTGGCTTCACAGTGCTGCATGGAATTCTTCTTTTATAATCATGGGGATGAGATTCGGAAGTCAGTTCCCCGGAACCCACGCCTGGTTAATAGTGCTGGTTCCTTTGGGAGGTTTTGCAGTGAGAATCCATTTCGTTGCCTTCTTCAACTTCCAGTGGCCACCTGTGTTCTTTGGCTTGTGGTGTCTATCTCCAGCTCCACCCAGAACACACCACCCCAACCTCCACGACTCTTCCTGCCTCCCACTTACAATGACCCTTGTGATTACATTGGCTCCCTCTGGGTAACCCAGGCTACCCTTCCCAGTTCAAGGTTCTGAGCTTAATCACATTAGCAAAGTCCCCTTTGCCATATCTTGTAACATTGGCAGGTTTTAGAGATTAAGATGTAGACATCTATGGTTGGGGGTCATTACTCAGCCTGTTAGAGCAGGAAAGCTCCCTTATACTCCAGGTAAGCTAGTTTTTTAAAAATTTTCACTAAGCATACATTTTGTTGAGTACTTTTGCATCTATTGAGGTCATTTTTAAAAAAGATTTTATCCATTTATTTGTTTAGAGAGGGCGACGGAGGAAGAAAGAGAGGGAGAGAAACAGCAGTGTGTGAGGGAAATATCGACTGGTTGCCTCTTGTGCACTCCCAGCTGGGGACCTGGCCCACAACACGGGCATATGCCCTGACTGGGAATCGAACCAGCGGCCCTGTGGTTCACAGGCTGACACTCAGTCCACTGAGCCACACTAGCCAGGGCAAGGTGATTTATATGTTTGTTCTTCTATAATTTCTTTAGAACATTTTGTTGTGATGAAAAAGTCATAACATAAAACTCATGATTTTAACCACTTCTGTGGCTACAGTTCCGCAGTGTTAAGTACATACACGTTGTTGGGCAGCCAATCTCCAGGATATTTTCATCTTGAAAAACTGAAATCTATACCCATTAGACAACTCCTTCCATTTTACCTCTGCTTAGCCTCTGGCAGCCACTTGTGCAATTTCCTAAATTGGTGTGTGGTATGAAGAGGTTTTCCTCTTGAACCAACTTTTTATCTCTAGGGAGAATATGCTACTTGAGTATCATGCATTACCATTTTTCGAATGCACTGATGAATTCAATTTGCAAAACTTTCATTTAGAAATTTTTTATTTGTTCTGGTAAAATTTTCTTTTAGTGTCCTTTCTCATTTTTTAAAATTCTTTCCACTTAATTGAGGTGTAATTTGACAAATAAAACTGTAATATATTTAAAGCATACAGTGTGATCCTCTGATATACATATGGCTGTGAAAGGGGACCCACGGTCAAGTTCACGCAGCCTTCACCCCACATTATTTATATTTTCTCTTTTACTGTTCTCATCAGAGCTACAACATTAACATTATCCTTACTAATAAAAGCCAGCTTTGCCTCACATAATCTGATAGGTAATTTCCCCTCTTCTCCTTGTAAAAATGTTTGTATAAAATAGAAATGATTTACAATATATCTTCATAGCATTAAATGTCTTCATTATGCTCTTCAGATTTTCTGTTTGTTCTTGGGTCAAATTTAACATCATTTGTTTGAAAGGTATTCATCAATTTTGAAATATTGTTTTAAAGTTTTCAAATAATCACCTTATGAGTTTTTAAACCCTAAGGTGCATCTATGTAAAAAAAGTTCCTAGTATTGTACATTGCCTTTTCTTCTTTTGTTCTCAGTTCTCTATCACGTACATAGCTCCACATAAGCATATCTCCATAGATCTGTTTCTTCAGTGTCTCTGTAGAACCCTCAGTCCTCCCACTCCGCAATCTTATTTGCAAAACAGCTAAATCCCACCCAAGGGAAGCCACAGGTGTTTACTGCCTGGGGAAAGGCACAGCTGTATGAAAGAAAACCAGCTATACGACAGGAAAAACAGTGCACAAGTGATTCGAGCCACCATGGTCCACACTTCTCCTCTGACACAGTGCTCCTCTGGGGAACTGCGATGCCAAAATCATGTGTCAGGTGCGCATTACACGTTGACAATTTTCCACCAGACTTTTTAATAAGGGAGATACAACTTCTACTAAAGTTAATGGAAAGATCTGGAAGATTATTTTTAAAAAACAAGAGTTTCAAAAGAAAGAAAAGTGGTGGCAGGGGAGGGACTCTCTATACAAAAAAAATGTGAAAATGGAAAAGCAATGAGCATGATGGACTATGGTTAGAACTGTAGCCATGGAGTGGAAATCACTCTAACAAATCCACTCAGTCCAGAAGGCAGGGAGGAATGAGTCTTAAGAGTCTAAAGAAATAGCTCAAATGAATGAGAAGGAACGTGAGGGAGCCCATCTGAGCAGTTAAGGCGGAGACAGGGCCCCGGGGATCAGACAGAGCCTGGGGGCCTGTAGGTGGATCCCACTTTGGGGCCAGCTATTTGGGAGTGCTTAGTAGTACAGAGCCCGGAGAAGTGACACAAAAACGAGAAGCGCTGAGCGACACGGGGAGTCGGCGCTGTGTTTGCTGAACTTCCCCGGGAGTGCCAGCCTTCTGCTTCAGCGCCGAGGGTAGTTTCACATTTACACTGGACGTGCCATCTGTTATTTTCCTGCCTGACTCATTATGAAATCCCCCCACATGCTGGAGCAACAGCAATCTCTGCGTCTTTCTCTCTGGGAACAGAAATTGTGGATGACCAGGGAGGCAGAGCTGCAGGCAATTATTCTCTCCACCCAACCTGTCTGATGTCCAGGGTCCCCCTGGGTGATTGTGAAGCCCACATGTCCAGCTGCTGGTCCTTGGTGGCTGCTGCTGGCTTCTGCCTGGGCTGGCGAGTGAGGGCTGCTTTGGAGTGGTTTATAAACAGATGCAGCAGGGAAAGGAGAGGAATGCGACCAACACCCTGCTCTGGGGGTAAGTGAGGACACATCACAAGCATCCCAATGACATCTAAAGAGCGTGAATAGGTATTCTATATGTGCAAGGCGCCCCTTCCTGTCCCCATATTATTTAACTGTAGGGAAGAAGACTGGGCTCCACTTTCTAAGCGGAGAGAAACCCTTAGAGTCTCTGAACCAATTTCCCCAAGTCAATATAAAGGTAACTGTTTATATTCAAATGACAAACTCATATAGGAGGGATCAGAGAGGGACAGAAGGGGTTAAAACATTAATGGTGACAAATCATCAAATTAGAAATTAAGTAAAGCTTCTTTATGCATCTTTTAATTCTTTAAGTTAAATTTATTGGGATGACATTGGATAATAAGGTTATACAGATTTCAAGTGCACATTTGCATGAGGCATCATCTGTACATCACACTGTGTGCCCACCACCCAAAGTCAAATCTTCTGTCGCCATATATTTGACCCCCTCTCCCCTTTACTGTCCCCTACCCTCTTCCTTCTGGTCACCACCATACTGTTGTCTGTGTCTGTGAGTTTTTGTTTGTTCATTTGCTTTCAGTTTTATATCCCACATATGGTTCTTGACTTTTTCCCTCTGACTTATTTTGCTTAGCGTGATATTCTCAAGACCCATCCATGTTGCTGCAAAAGTCAGTATTTCATCTTTTCTGATGGCTGAGTAGTGTTCCTTGTATACATGGGCCACATCCTCTTTATCCAGTCCTCTACTGAAGGATGCTTTGGTGGTTTCCATGTCTTGATCACCATGAACAATACTGCAGTGAACGTAGGGGTTCATATATCTTTGCAAATAAATATTTTCAATTTGGGGGTAGACATCCAGAAGAGGGATTGCTGGGTCACACGGTAACTCTATTACTTATTTTTCTAAGAACCTCCCTGCTGTTTCCCATGGCAGCTGCACCATTTCACATTCCCACCAGCAGTGCGTGGGGTTCCTTTTTCTCCACAGCCTCTCCGCACTTATTGTTACTTGTCTTGTTGATAGTGGCCATTGCTGCAGGTCTGAAGCAGTATCTCACAGAGGTTTTGATTTACATTTCCCTAACAGCTAGTAAACTTGAGCATCTTTTCATGTATCTGTTGGCCATTTATATGTCTTCTTTGGAAAGGTGTCTGTTCAGGTCTTCTGCCCATTTTTTAATTGTATTGTTTGTTTGGTGTTAAGTTGTATGAGTTCTTTATATATTTTGGATTATCCCCTTCTTGGAGCTGTTGTTTGAAAACATCATCTCCTATTCTTGTGGTTGCCTTTTTGTTTTGTTGGTGATTTCGATTGCTGTGTTTATGCATCTTTTTAGGTTAAAAGTTTTATTTTTTTAATAAGGCTATAAAAAAGACATGCAGATCATAATAAGTTAAAGGTTTCTAATCTCATGTTATTTGCCTTCATTCAAAGACTGGGTGGCAGAGTCAGAAATGCAAAGACCCTGTGGTAGAGTGAAATGCAGGGTCTGTAGCCTGAGGCTCTCTCTTGGCTCTGCCTGTGGGGGTGGTGCTCCTGGTCAAAGGCTTCCTTTGTGCTTTCTGTTAAAGTGGCAACCGCATTCTCTCCAGTAAGGATGGAGGAGGCAGCAGGCTTCAAACCTGCAGGCAAAAACACAGGGTCCTCATCCTGAGCAAAGGCTGTTTGAGATCTGACTCAATTAATCAGCGCAGGCTACCCCGCTCTCCTGGAAGACAGCTAGGAAGGGTTCATACAGCTATCCATAAGGACAACCCATTATAAAAATTAATGTGGAGCCTATAAGCATTTGCACATACATTGATATCTGCAATATGTAGTATATAACATGCATTTATATGTAATACATATGTGAACACCTCAAAGGGATACTTTCTTTAACAAACAACCAGCATAGTTCTGGAGAAACACAGCCGGAAGATAAACATTTAATCTTTGAAAGGTGACACAAACTCTGGAGCACAGTACAGAGGGACGGCATTGTCACAAAATCATCACAGAGTATTGGATTCTACCATAAACTCTCTTCAGTACTTTCAACTTCCTGGCTTCGATTTGACATTTTCTCTTAAATGGTAGGAGAAAACATTAGTCTCTGCAGACATCCACATGCCTTAAGAGTCATGGGTGTCATTTGATTAGTTTTGTCTGCACTTTGGACTCTGACTCCCACCTACTTAATATGTAACTATCTTCTCATTCAAGCATTCTGTAGCAACGTTGGATGCTGGGCAACTTTCGAAAGCCCTAGAAACGCAGCACAGGTTTTTACAGAACATTATCTCTCATTGCTTTTCCTGATGTTTAATTTTTTAGTTTCATGTCAATAGAGCCACAAAAAAGAACCAGCAAACTAAGCCAAAAATTAAATATAATTATATATTATATAAAATTGTCTATAAGCTATAATTATATACAGGTACATTTTTGACAGACGGATGACATTGTGTGTCCTAATACTTGCTAGGTTGTCTTCTGTGTGCTATTCTAGAATAAAAAAGTAAAGGAAGCATTCCTACACTTCCCAGAAGCAGCAGCAGGAGTGTGAAATAATTCTCCCCTTTCTGTCTGTTCAACATGTACTCAGTTAGCCTATTATGCTATATAAAGGCTATACAAAAAAAAAAAAAGCATGCTTCAAGTGTGGTGTCTGTCACACCCCAGGCTGGAAAAAGGTACTAGGCTGTTTGCTCAAGGGTATAATTTTGCTCTTTGTCTTAATTAGCAGTTGGAAGGTCGCAAGGCATAAATATGGGGTGGCATAGAAAATAAATGCATGTTCACCTGCAGCCAGCAGTGCCCTAAATTAAGTTATTTTCTCTCCCACTGAAACTGACATAGTCACACTGGAAAAAGAATGATCCGATTTAAAAATGTGAAAGAGAATGTATGAACCAGAAATGTAGTCCTTTGGGTGAGGATGAAGATCTTTCCATAACCGCCTAAGCATTCTTCCCTCTCTACATCTTCCTTTTATTAAGTCTCAGGTTTACTATGAGATTACTCAGAATTTATTATAAAAAGAGCACGTACCGCCTCTGACCTTTGAAAACCATAAAGCACTGCAGAAATGTAGATGGCATTGTTATTTTGGTTTTAATTATTATCACTGGTGCTGAGATTTGTGTCTGGAATCAGATTAGCATCTGATGACACCCCAAAGGTTAGTGGAGCCATGATCACATGCCATTAGGTGAAAATGCAAAAAGTACTATTCAAAATTCAAATGGTATGTATTGACTATCTCTTCTCTGGCAGGGCTGTCTCTGGCATTTGTCTCTAAGTAGGGTTACCAGGTTTATCAAAAAAAACAAAGCAAACGGAAAGAAAGCAATAACCACAAGAGGAGGATGCCCCATGAAATTTGAATTTCAGATTAACAACAACTCATTTTAGTATTTTAATTATTTTCTAAGTTCAACATTGCCCAAATACATGGATGTGCTTATACCAGTGATGTGTTGTTTACCTAAAATTCATATTTACCTAAAATTAATTGAACATCCTGAGGTTATCAGAGAGTCCCATCACAAAGAAAGAAAAGTCATAATCTCTGGTCTTGAGAAACCTCTGTCCTGACACCAACATTACTAGTCGGCGCTGCCGTAGAAGAAGAGCATCATGATTCCTGAGCAGAGAAGAGAGCATGGACCAACTCAGTAGCTTAGCCCTTTCCCCTTCTCACTAGAAAAGTGCCTATGAACTGTTCAAAAATATTTTGTTATGTGCTGAGGTCTTCCAGTTCTACCTAGGACTGATGTTTTTCTTTCGAAGGTTGGGTTCTCAAACATGGCACATAATTGGGAGTGAATAAAGAAGTTCATCTGATCAGAGCAAGGCCTGTGGGAATCTCCCTCCTTTGGGCATGTGTAACTGACCGCTGACCTGAAAGTTGTAGTTGGTCACGTAGTTTATTTCTCACCTCTAGGAATAGATGGCACCGTTATAACACATCTCTCTATTTTCTACCATCAACACCCACATGCCCTAGCTGAGTCCCTGTCCAAATACTGAATGTTTGTAATGAACTCGTCACTGCCAGAGCGTTGCCCCTCAGACAGAGGTGGAAATAGCAGGGAACTAAATTTAGAATTTCTGCGCCCCAGCCCTCGCTCTCCCTAACTCACGACATGGCTTGATTCTAAATTTGATAGCTGAAATACATGCTTCTTAAAGATTCACAACTCAGGAAATTCATAGCTTTAAAATTAAGAAGTATACCTCTAACCCTCTACTCATCCTCAATTTAAAGCTGGGGCCCTAAACTCGGATACCCACAGGGGTCGTTTTGGTAACTAAGTGGGTGACCAGCCAGATGGGTTCCATGGTAACCTTCAGAACACATGCAGTTTCAGGCTGGGGACCCTGGTTATGATGAGGGAGTGAGGGCCACTGGGGCTAAATCTTGAAAAGTCAACCAAATATTTACAGAAAGTGAAAATGTGTATTTTTGCATGAAATTTCCTGGTTATTAGATGGCTATCACTAATGTAGTGCTTTCTGAAAATGAGAAAAAAATATTCTGTCATATGGATGTGGTCTATGGCCGCTAGTTTGCTCCTGATTCAAATCATCATTACAACTGTAAGTTTTCTTCCCAGGTTTCAACTCACTGAGATTTTGTCCCTCTTTCTTGAATATCTTTTTCTTATATTCTAAAGTAATGTGTGAATTTTGAACAAATAGAGGTGACCCTTGAACTCTACAGGTGTGAACACCATGCGTCCACTTATATGAAGATATTTTCAATAAATATAAAGAGTACTATAAATCTATTTTCTCTTCCATATTATTTTTAAAATAGCATTTTCTTTTTTCTAGCTTACTGTATTGTAAAAATACAGTACGCATAAAACATTGTAGTATACAAAATATGCATAAATTGACTTTTTGTATTGGTAAAGCTTCAGGTCATCAGGAGGCCATTAGTAGTGAAGAAGTTTTTAGGGAGTCAAGTAACGCAAGGATTTTTGACCGTGTGGGGCAGGGGAGGTATTGGGGTCCTAACTTCAAAAGTCAGTTGTATTCTACCATTTACATGTGTGTGTTAGTGTTGTCTTCTTCCAATTAGTTACCTTGGAATAATAATAATATTAACATCTGTTGAGCATTCATATAATCCAAAAGCTGTATTTATGTATGTTTTCATTCCGTCTTCAACAAAACCCTGTTAGATAAATATTATTTATTATTCCACTACACAAGGCTTTCATTAATCATTGTTCCCTAACAAACCATCCCAAAATTATTTGCCTAAAAGAGCAATAGCCTATCATTTCTAACTGTTCTGTGGGTTGGCAATTTCTGCATAGTCCTTTTGCTGGTGCCACCTGGGATTACTCATATGACTGCCATCACACGATGGCTCATCTGAGGCTGGAGAGTCCCCCGTCTGGTGATTGGCTGTCAGCTGGTGACCACATGTCCTTTCCACATGAACTCTCATCCTTCAACAGGCTAGATGGGGCACCTTCCTAACATGGTGGTCTGATTTCAACAGGGCAAAAATGAAAGCCGCAAAGCCTTTTAACACCTAGCCTCACAACTGATACAATATCGTATCCATTGCATTCTTAACCTAAGAAATTCATGAGGCTGGCTAGTTCAATGTGGGAGGGCACTACTCCACAAGAGTATGTGTTTAGGGAGGTGTGTTTTATCTGAGGCCATCTTGTAGCAATCTACCAGACACAGATGCCTAAAGCGAGGCTGACAATGCCTGAATCACTTGTCTTCCATCACGCCATTTATAAGTAGCAGAACCAGGTTTTGAGTCCACAAGGCCCCTTATGGTAACTTCAGGCCAAAAGTTGCTATTGCAGTGACATGGCTATTTATTTAGTGTGACTTCCTTGAAGGATAACATTTATTTAGTGATATACATTTTTGTACCTTTGTTTTCAAAATCACCCTATAATTATTCTTGGAATGCCCATCTATTTCAAAAAGCTGCCTGTGGAGAGTTTTAAACAACTACAATTAATGTTTAATGTTCTGCACTTTGGTTTAAATGCCTGAGAACACAGGGAAACATAGATTCACATTTAGATCTTTATTTTTGCCTTTATAAAAAGAAAAGGTGAATTAAATGATGTAGAATAAACTGTATCTGTTTGTTCCCTGAAGAGCAAGGTTAGGTAGGGGAGAAAGGATGGTAGCTAATATACCTTCTACTCATAAAGAAAAAAAGACAAAAAATGAATCCATACATGTAGATAATTCTGGAAAATGCACTACAAAAATGTTCTTAGTCTGTCTTTAATGGGGTTCAATGTGCATGTTGAAACTTGAATGCACTATTGGAAATGATTTCTCCAACAAAATAAAGATTTCATATCCTAGAAAGTAAAGTTGTTGACCAGGATGTCAGATTAGACAGATGGAATATAATTTCTTAACATTCTTGGAGAAGTGTTGAGATAAGTAAAGCAAGCTAGAAGGACTGTTCATCGGTAAGTCTGACTGAGTTTTCTATTTGAGATACAAATCAACCTACAAAATTTAATTTATAATAGTTTATTAAGTACTCAGAAGTTGGTCTAACTTTTATTTATCAACTAATTAAAAAACTAGTTTCATTTTGATTGGTCATTGATTATTTGCAAATTGCTTGCTTTCTCCAAATAGCACTGCGTATTTTTTGTGTGATCTCATTTAGATTTGTATACAATGAAAAAAACCAAAGAGTTACACTGAAATAGGTTTAATAGGAACAAGAAAAAATAGAATTCCTCTGGGCCTACGTGGAATTTTCAAAATGTGTGAGATATCAGAATTTTGCAATTTGGGTCAACGACACAATATTTATTCACTTCTTGGCAATAAGGAAGTTTGTGTTCCTAGGATAAAATATAGGAAAACTCAGAGTTGTTATGGTCTCATTCCAGTGTTATTACCAATAGCTCTGAACTTGTCAAATAGCTTCCCTTTGCCCCAGTTCCTACCTTTTATAATGGGTATATAAGTACATGAGTTTGTTTTTTTTAGGGAGAGAGTGGTACATTATTTTTTCTTCTATAGAATTAAAGTAACCTCAAGTGACCAATGAGGAAGACTACATGCCTCATCGTGACAGTCTCCTTGTGTCAGGTCTTCCTGGGGACGGTAATGGGTGGAGGTGAGCGGCGGGTGGGGGTGTGGCACTGGCACTCCTGAAATGGAAGCGTGAGCTGGCTCCCCATTGTGGGCAGACGACGGGGACTAGGCCATCGTCCTTCCTCTGCTGCCTCGTGGGTTCACTCCTTCATGGAAAAGCCCAGATGCTTCCAGCCTGTGGACACAAGGTATGACTGAGGCATATGTGTTTTCTTATAAGAGTACAAGGTCAATGTAAGTTTTACTTTCTTCTGCAAAGCCATGATTCTGCCTTGACATTACAGAGAATTTCATGAAGTGTACAAATACTTATGCTCAGTTTGAGAGACATGACCCTAGATTTTGAGAGAAATATATGTAGATGTTTCAACACTTAATGAATATCACAAACACTAAAAATCATTAAACCAGATATTAATTATTCATTTATTCAACAAATCCTTATGAAAAAATTATTACATCTGGGGCACCCTCCTAACTGTTGGAGATGCATTCTCAACTAAAATGAGACACGGCCTCTGTGTGCAGGGACCCTGTATACGAGATACCGCCAACTTCAGCAGGAGAGATCTGATCCTCCCCAACATCCGTGGAACGAAAACCACCACCAAAATCCAGAGAACAATAGCCTTCACACAATGTGATTCTCAATGACATGGTAATAAATGCGACAGTACACATAGAGAGAATATTGTGTTTCTTGTGACAGGGACACGCACTACAGTTTATTACAGCCTCCATGCAAATAATTTTTGCTGAGACATTTCAAAGGGCCAGAGTTAGGGATAAAACACAAAAGCAACAGTATTCATTTGCATACGTTTGCACATACAGTGCACATTTTTTTCACTGGAAATTAGAATTCTTAAAAGTTACCTCAAAAAATGTAATTTCCAAGTTTTCTTTTCTCAGTACCTTCTTATACACCTGATCATGGTTTTCCTAGTCTCCATATCAGAGGTGTGTAGTGCACACGTAACAGCTTTTCCTTGCTAACCACGTTGGAAAGATGCAGCATTTACCATTCATAAATGCTAATAGATGTGCAGACCTCCTGAAATCTGAGCCCAGAGAAAGTGATTGCAGAGTGTCTAGTACGGGGAATGACGAAAGGCAAAATGAGTGCGTTCTACGTGCCATCCTTCTAAATCGGAGTCACAGGTGCGGTTCTCCTCTTTGTGCGGGAAGGAGGGACGAGCCTGCAATACACTCCCAGGTAGTTGGGACTGCCATTGCAGTTTCAGGTCTGTTTTCCCTTTCCAGTCATGGTGCTTGTACTATTTAACAAAAGCAATCGTGCTATTACTATCACATGTTGTTTTTCGTGGCGTATGCCAGTGACTTTGCTAAATGCCATTGTCATTTTAGTCAACTGGTAGGAAAATACCCTACAAGGTAGGCAGCATAATTAATATTCACTTCCAGATAAAGAAACTGAAGTTCCCTGCAGTGATGTGAACAGAGATGGAGAGTTAATAAGTAGGTGAGCCAAGATTCCAGCTAGACCTGTCTGATTGCAAATGTTGGAATGTTCACCTCTACTTGCCCTGCTAAGAAAAGCAATAAGGCAATAATTAGAATAGGACAAATCATGCCTGGAAGGAAAGCGAGCCAGAGACATTTAGACAGGAGCAGAGACGGGGCTAACACATATGTGCAGTGCCTATGTGGAAATCTGACTACACATTCTTCATGTATGCCATATGCATACAGAGATACACACAGTAAATTAGATTTATTTATTCTCACCCTCTTTATTGAAAGCAGCAGCTTAAGATTTAAAAAAAAAAGAAGCAGCCAAATCTGTGTGATCAGCCAAGAAGTATTAGATAAGTGGATGTGTCTGGAATACTGAAACAGCCTGCGACCCCTTTCACACCGGCCGCTCAATATCGTAATAAGCATGCCCGCCACTTGAACTGAGAGTTTCAGAACGTATTGGTACTGATCTGATAAACCTTAAAATAAAAGAATCATAAAATCCACGTTATAAAAAAGAGGAGTAAAATAAATATTTCAAACCTTGGAATATTATATTACAACTTGGTTGTTAGCCCTTTAAATCACTTTGCTTAGAGAGACAATGACAATTTTCATAATTTAGGAACTGGTTGATTTGCATGCACGCTGTGCTCAGACTTACCAAAAAGTATGTTCACACTTAAATTCTTTTTTTATGTTAAAAATATTTTTAAAATTTCATTTTAATCATTGTTCAAGTACAGTTTTCTACCTTTTACTCCCATTCCAGCCCACCCACCCACCCTCCCCACTTCCCTCCCATTACCACCCTCCCCCTAGTTTTTGTCCATGTGTCCTTTAAATTTGTTCCTGTAAACCCTTCCCATTCTCCCCTGAAATTCCCTCTTCTCTCCCCTCTGGTCACTGTCAGCCTGTCCTCTATTTCAGTGTCTTTGGTTATATTTTGCTTGTTTCTTTGTTTTGTTGATTAGGTTCCTGTTAAAGGTGATATCATGTGGTATCTGTCTTTCACTGCCTGGCTTGTTTCGCTTAACATAATGCTCTCCAGCTCCATCCAAGCTGTTGCAAAGGGCAGGAGCTCCTTCTTTCTTTCTGCTGCATAGAATTCCATTGTGTTAATGTACCATAGTTTTTTGATCCATTCATTTACTGATGGGCATCTAGGTTGCTTCCAGCACCTAGCTATTGTAAATTGTGCTGCTATGAACACTGGGGTACAAAGGTTCTTTTGTATTGGTGTTTTCATGTTCTTAGGATATAGTCCCAGCAGTGGAATTGCTGGGTCGAAAGGCAGATCCATTTTTAGTTTCCTGAGGAAGTTCCATACTGCTTTCCATAGTGGTTGCACCAGTCTGCAATCCCACCAACAGTGTACTAGGGTCCCCTTTTCTCCACAACCTCTCCAACACTTGTTGTTTGTTGCTTTGTTTATGATGGCCATTCTGACTGGTTAAATTCTTTAAATAAAACTGTAACAGAAACCACCAGGCTGAGAAGAGATGTGAAGACGTTCTTGCATCTCCCTCCAGTCCTCTGAAACCTGCAGTTGTCCTCTTCCCCATCAGTTCGGAACTGTGGCTCCGAGTTCCTCTACGGTCTGGCTTCACGCTACATGCCTCACCTTCTCTCCGTCCAATCAAGCCAGCGTTTTAATCCCGACACCGTGTCTACATACAAAGCCAGTTCTGGCCTCCCACCACTGCTTATGTTGTAACACACGTTTCTGTGTGCATGCCACGTCTTCTCTCTGTTTCTTTACCTATTGAAGATTCAGGTTAAATCTTACCTGCTCCACACTCTAAAGAGTTACGTTACACTTATAATCTATTACACTCCTAATCATTGGCACATGTGTATCGTATTTTGTGTGTGTGTGTGTGTCTGCTTTTAGTTTGGAAGGCACTTTGGCAATACAAAAGTAAAAATGCGGAATTTCTTTAATCCATAATGATGCCGTAAAGAATGCATGTATATATTTATAATATATTTAGAATATGTATATTTATAATATATACGTATGTATGCAAAAACTTGAAAAGTAACCTAAAGAGAAGATCAGATAAAATTTACTTCTATATAGGGAGGGAGATACATAGTTTGATAAAACAGGAAAGTATTAATAACTGATTTTTACTATAAGTACTTGAAATGCATGAGAAGCAGTGTTCCTGTGGATAAAGTATAGGGGGAAAACCCTCAAGGATGAAAATGATCTTTTCTCCCAAGTTTGTAAGGCTTTGTCCCATTGTCTTTTAGCCCAAAAGTTCACTGGTGGTCAGTTCAATGCCTTTCAGATTCTAGTTATTTCGTATGTAACCTGTGTTCTTTCTTTCTAGAAATATGGAGGATTTTCTCTTTATTGCTTATGTAGAGATTGCTGCTTTTTGGAATTCATTCTGAGGAATTCAGGGGGAAGACGGACTTCTCTTTTCAAATAGCAGTGTTTACAGGTCTTTTGTCCCGAGACGTTGAATGTCTTCTGAGAAAAATCCTTAGACACCTTCCCTGGAGAGTAGATGTGGTTGAGTTGGGAGACCCTCAATGGTGGCAGGTCCTGACCTTGGTGGAGCACATTTGTCATTTGAAAATGCCCAGAGATTATTCAATCAAATCAGATAAATCAGCAACATGGTGATTAAACAACTAAAAAATAGGGTGTATCCCTGCCCAGTGTGACTCAGTTGTTCTGCAAAGCAAAAGGCCGCCAGTACGAGTCCCCAGTTCGATGCAAGTCAGGGCACATGTCTGCTTTGCAGTCTGGGTCCCCAGCTGGGGCGTGCATGAGAGGCAACCAATCAATGTTTCTCTCCCTCTCTTTCTCACACCCTTCCCCCTCTCTAAAAGTAAATAAATAAAATCGTCAATGGAATAAAGTGTAATTGTAAAAATAATTAAACAGACTGTCTTGGGCAGCTCAGACCTACCTTTCTCTAATCTGCTCTGTGGTGCTGCACTGGAAATACACAAACTACGTCAGTGTCCTGCCAAATGGATTCTCCCAGGGGGAGAGGGCAGCCAAGAGCAGGTGCTCCCTCCCCTCAGCATTTCCAGGCATCCGCATTTGGGTTCCTTGCAGTTAATACAACCTTTGTTCCACACTCCCAGAAAAGCGCTCATCATTCCCAACTGCAACTCTGCACCAGCCGGGCAGTGCTACCCCCCCGCCTCCGGCCCCACAAAGTCTGTGTCCCACTCTCTAGGGTCCCTTCTCAAATGGCTGGAGTGCTTCATCCACAGTAACTACCCTGCTCTCAAGGGCGTGGGGGCCCCATTTCCCTGGGTTCTAGGTTACCATGAGCCCATTTTCTTCCCCTTGCTCCAGCCGTGGCGGTGTCTCCTAGGGGTCCCCTATTCCCCCTCCTGTCTTTCCAGGCCTCCAATAATTCTGTCTGCTAGAGTGCTGGTGTGGTTTCTCTTTACATGACAAAGCTGAGGCTGAAGCACTCCAGAACTGACCTTGAAGCAAAGCAAAGACATTAAAAAAATGTGAGTAATGACAGCATCAGTTGAATATTATATAGAAAAAAAAAGTGTAGTGTTTTAAACTGCAGGCTTTGAAGTCCTACAGTGCAAGATTGCATCTTGGCTCCATTGCTTGCTATGGTGTGAGCCTAATATTTTTGAACATCTGTTTCCAAATAGCTTAACTAAGAGTAATCCCTATTTACTTGGGTTGATATCAATAGTAAATGAGATAATAGGTGTGAAACACTTAGAACAGTGCTTGGCCCATAATAAATGTTCAATAAATTATATGGAACATATTAGAAATAAAGAAAAGTTGATTTAATTAAAATATGTGCTCATATTTATTAAAGTCAATTTATGGTCTCTGTGTGTGTTTCCCTTCAAGAACTTAGAATGTTGTATTGTTACCCGATATTAAAAAATATGACCTTATTAGTTTTTCGAAAATTTGGCATTGAAATTGAATTCTAAAAGATTCTCTCTAGTGAAGGCTCATTCACACACATATGTGATGCGTTCTCATTTGCCACTTACTCGCTTCTCTCTTCTCTTATTTTTCATTTCAGTCAGTTCCCTTTTCTCTTTAATTATTACTTTTTTCTCTATATCAAGCATTTGTATTTCTTTACACACTTTATCTGTGTCCAGCATTGAGTTAACACATATAAATGATATTATTTATTGGTTCCTTTATCTTTCTAGCATGCTGGATTTATTTCAAATAATTCTTCGGCACAAATCACTGAAATAAGCTGATGCTGTGAATCTCTTTAACACTTGAACCGATCACCCTTGACTGTCTCTACTGTGTATTTTCTCACGGGAATGGGTAAATTACATCATACAGGTAATAGTTTGAATTTTGGAACAGTTCAAAATTTTGAGAGTTTCTAAAAATATATATTATGAACCTCAACCCTCCCAACAAACTTATTCGAGAATTATGCACATTTTACAAATGAAGGAGCAGCGCTATTTTAAGTCCGTGACTTCCTCAAGGTCAGATGCAGTCACAGGCAGAGTCAGGAAACACGCCGAAGTCTTCCTTCTCACCTTGTCATGTCACTCAACTGTCTGGTCCACGCACTCCTTTAAGGTTTCACAGGTGTGAGGTGTCTGTCCTTGGCTGTAACACCCACTGAGGAAAGGATGGAACCAACGTTTTATTTACGTTCAATTTCTAATGTAAGTTCTTCAAAGGATTACACTGCATCTACTCCCTTGTTCTCAGTCTGAGGGTTGAAGCTGGCAAAACAAAGCACGTTGGAATCACCTGGAGACTTTCTGAATTCTGATGACTTTGGAGGTGGGTGTGTGGGGGGTGCGTGCATGCGTGTGTGTGCGCGTGTTGTGGTGTGGGCCGAGTGGCCAAGGACGGTGAGGATTGAGAATCACTTACAGTGTTGCCAAATGAGCCCAAGGAATTTCCTTGTCTAAGAAATATTTCAAAACTAGAATATTTCTCTGCCCAAAATGAGTTCAAATATTTTTATTAAAGCTAGAAAAAGCAGTTAATATTAAAATAATTTCAGATGCACACACCCACCTTAATGCTTAGTCTGCTTTAATGTTGCTGTCATATCAGGGCTGAAGAGTAAATCGTAGGATCACAGGTTCATTAACATGATTTATTTTACCAGTTAATTTTTATCAGTTCTTCAAAGAGCCAATTAACAACAAAATTAATAGGATAGCACGATGCCACGTGCGAGACAGTGGTACGTTGGAAACACCACTCACTGAAGATTGAGCAGCTTAGGCTCTGCTCCCGTCTCTGTTCCTCATTAGTGTTTTCACCCTTGGAAGACACTTACTCTCCAGGATCCTATCTTATTTATCACATCCATAAAACGGGGTGAGTGAATGAAGTCAAAAGATTCCCCAACACTAATTCCCCACTTTCTTATTAAAAAAATATATATATAGGTTTTTAACAACCAGATCCATTCAAGGTATTCAAGGGCATAACTCTCCAAACGTCGTTAACACTCACACCCAGATATGCACACATCTGGGTGATGTTATGGTGCCAGGTAAGTAGAGACGATTACTTATTATCATATATTGTGTACGACATAAAATAAACTATGTCTCCATCTCTATCTGTCTCTCTATCTCTGTCCCTCTGTCTGCACCCAGAACGGCCAAACCAATTAGCAAAAGTACAAAGTGCAGCTCTTTGCATCCTGACGAACAGGCGAGAGGGTGAATTTTCCCCCTTGCTTCATGGCTCTCAGAAAGTGGGTTCTACGTGCACAGCAGTGATCCCTAGCTTTTGCTTAGGAAAGAAAAAAGTAAATTATTTTACGTTTTGAGCTAAATGAGTATGGGATAAAGGTGTCCATAGCTCCCTGTGTGTATATAAATCCCTATGTCAGATGACTGAGGACTTTCCAACGTGTGAAAGAATTTCTCAACATCATATTTAACTAGAAATGTCTTTTTTACTTTGTGTGCATGATTAGGTATATATTATATAAATGCATTTAAAACTGATTATATATTTAAATATTTACTATATAATTTAATTATTTAAGAATTTATTCTATTGAAAGCTATAAATTTATTGCCCTTGTCAAATTTGATGTAATGTACTTTATTATACTCTGGCTGATATCATCTTGCATGATAGAACTAACAGAGGAGAGCCATGTTAAAAAATAAAATCAGAACATTGAGTTAGTGTAATCACCTACGTCCAATGAACCCCAAATTTTTATTCTGAATTTTCCACACTGTTTATTTGAGCTTGATTTTGACACAAACATCTTTTAACACTCTCCTACGCTAGAACTGAAGGCTCAGAAAGGATCAGAAAGGACATGAATTAGGATCAGTGGCCCCAATTTAGTCTGCTTCCAATAATGGTCCATGCGGAGTAATCAGAGGTGATAACAATGCAGTTCAGAGGAGAGCTCGGGCCTCCTGCGCACAGAACCAGATAAGGCTCGCTGCGGAAGGCCAGTATCGGCTTCATCTTTCAAGTCCTTAAGTTGTTGTGATAGAACTGCTCCACTTCCATGGCAAATCACACGCATTTGTGAACACTGTTTGTTCAGCTTGCTTCCACTCTATTTCCTGTTACACCTTCACTGGCTTTAAGGACATACAGTTAAGTGTTTTAGGCAATAACAAGATAAATTGTCATACTTTGGAAATGTCTTATTTATTTGCAGCTGGATATCTTAAAACTAGACATGTATGGTGTGCTTCTTGATATCGTTCTTTATAACTAGGGATAGAGTTGAAGTAATTTGCTGTTAAATATTCAAGATGTAACTTAATTTTCTTTAAGAATGTTAGTTCTGCATAATGTTTTATAGTAATTTTTTCGTTTCATTTTCTTTGGTGGTGTTTCATCATGGCCTCATTTTATATAATAGGGGAAAAATCTGACTTTACAGAATATGAAAGTTAATTCCAATGAAAAGACTTTTTGTTTGTTTTTAAAAAGTCTATGACCTATCAAATGACATGTATATTCCTAAAAATAACATTATAATAATGCACTTCTAGTTAAGGTGTCTCAATGTTTAACAACTTTAAGTTTTTTTTGGTAAATACAGGGTGTGGCAAAAGTTGGTTTATAGTTGTTCCTATGGGAAAATAATAGAATAATTAATTAAGAAGAAGACTAAGAACAATCTCTGTGTTTTGCATACTCACAACTGTAAACCTGCTTTTACCGCACCCTGTATTTTGTGCCTAGACCAATAACTTAACCTTTGACAATACATGTAGGCTAAAGCTTACAATCCTAAAGATATTAAGAAGCAAAGAATTAAGTCAGATAGAAATTCTACTTCTACCATCAAGACTTGAGTTTTGTGTTGTTCTGTTTTACAATAAGGATCAAAGTGGCCAAAGAAAACGAGAAAAATAAGTTGATTCCTTACTCAGTAGTGTTAGAAATCATTTGTAAGAAGCATGTCTGTATGCAAATATTTCAAAGGAAGAAGGAGGAGGAGAAATACAATCTTTTAAAGCTGACCTGAGTGGATGGCCATACTACCCTGAACACGCCCGATCTCGTCTGAAAGTGAACCTGAAAAATTTTAAAGAAGGAAGGTTCACGCAGAGAGAAATGTGGGTGGAGGAGTAAGAGATAGTGAGGTTTAAATCAAATAAAGGAAAGAAAGTGACAGGGACACGTTTATGGGAAAATCTAAACTTTGGGTCTGAAAAATCATTAATGAAACATGGCGGGGCATTTATAAGGAAGAACAACTGAACTGGCTTCATGTCACGCGAGTTTCATAGTCATTTAAACTGCGGTGGAGAAACACGTGCTTCATCCTGCAGACTTTGGAGACACTCCTGAGCCCAAGAGTTCTGATGCTGCACACACCATCCCCACTCGAGGCTTGCTTTTATTGCCGTATATTTCATCCTTGCCTCCCGAGTTATTACCATGGTAATTGTTAAATTTCTCATTACGGAGAGCCAGCCTTTCATAAATATTATATGTGGCTATTGTTGGCAGACACAGTGTCAGTTTCTTAAGAAATATGGAAATTCTGTAATTTGCAGTGATTCATTATTTATCTTTTTTTACAATTTTAATGAATACAAGTGTCCCTTACTCATTAAAAATAGAACAACAAAAATACCCATCCAGCCATTATCCTCTTGATTGATCTGTCCCATTAAGCTAAAGATCCAGGCAGAGCACCTGAAAGCACCTTAATTCTTCTTCAAGGAACATCATCACACTGAAATTATTTGCTTCTGGATATCATTAATTTCATTTTATAGATATGAGGACTTTTTTTTTTCTGGACTGAGGTAGATTAAGACTACTTTTCACTCATCCCATTCAAAGAATCCTTCGTCATAAAACAGAACTAAATGGCTTACATTAAACATCATTCATTTATTTGGGAGAAAGACAGTTCCAAGGAAAGTTTGGCAGGTCAGTCCAGAGCGGTTCTTCGATCCTGTTGTAGGCGAGGCAGCCAGAGTGTTCTGTTGTGTTTGGCAGTACCTGTACAGCTGAATGTTACTTGTGTACAGCAAGAGCTGTGAAATGGTGACAGTTACTCATCCTCTTTTAGATGCTAGATACTCCTGGGATTGCCACCTGCGCCCCTTTCTCACTGTCCCAGGAGCCTCCTGGCCTCTGCTACCACTGTTGGCCTCTGTTGCCACTTGGTGTTTGATGGAATGGCCTGTCGCTCCCAACTATTTACATCCCGATCACTCTCCATGGACTGCTAATTTGACAATTAAGGAAGAAAAACTTTAAAGACGCTTTGGTGATGGGTAAATATTTCATGTGATTGATTGCAAAGTCAATACACAGTTTTTAAAGCAGTAATCTTCATTTCTCACTTCTGTAACTTTTCTTGGTTACTCTGTGTACCCAATGGAAAGCAATTGTTTTTCCTCAAAATCATCCTTCAGAAGAGCAGGTGTGTCCTTGAGAAGTCGCCCACAGAGCGTGTCTCTTTCAATCACTTTGTTCCGAACAGCGAAGTTCAGGTTTGCCTGAAATGATTTCAAACTGTGTGAGAGTTTGAGGCTTATAAAAGTGATTTACCCTTACTTAATGGGTAAAAAAGGGAGAGAAGAAATTCAAAACAGAGTTCGTAATTTTTTCCTAGGGGTATGATCTCACAATGGCAAGTATTGGCTATGCTTGTCAAGAAATCTTTTGATAGTCGTTTGAAAATAATTGGCAGAAGGCAAGGCTTTGTCATTCCCGTACAGATGCACTGGTCCCCGAGAACCTAGAAGAACAAAGTGCTAAACCCCACCACCGCAGGGGATTATTTTCAGAAACAGTGGTGCCTGGGTTTCTTACTTGTGTCTTCTCTCTTCAGTCTCATTTTACACACGTGTATCAAGGCAGTGTCCTTGCTCTGTGTTCCTTTCTTTTCACGCATCCTTTTTTCCCCCCAAATCTTTTTTGCATTTTAAAGCAACTTAGAAGTAAAAGATTCCATGCTGTGGAAAAGATAAAATAATTCATGTAGCATTACTGTAATGAGCGATGGCGAAGATAAGGTTATCAAAGAGGCGTGTGAAGTGTTTGAATGAGACTGGAAAAGAACACTTTTTCTAAAAGAATGTTTAACTTCCTAGAGCCATGTTGTCCAAGGTGGTAACCGCTAGCCACATGAGCCAATGTGAATTAAAATTAATTAAAATGGAAGAAATTGAAGTATTCAATTCCTTAGCTTATTAGTCACATTTCAAGTGCCCCATAACCACAGTGGCTAATGACTAGCATAATGTAGTAGACACAAAACATTTCTATCATTGCAGAAAGTTCTACTGGATGGCACTGTACCAGAGTATATAATTTTAAACATCTGGGTAGTGAAAATAATTAATTTTATAAATAGACATTGGATATTTCATTTCTGTGCTTGTATCTTAAGTTGATCAAAAACATTTGGGGATAAAATGGGGAATTATCTTATATTTGAGGTTATTTTATATTTGAGTATACAAAGTAATATTTTTAAAATGTAAATTAACCACATTTATTTAATTAAAAGTCAATACCTTACACACTCAGCCAGTTTGTCAATGTTGGAACAGGATTGATGTTGACACCAAATGTTGAAAAGCAAGAATTAAAGTCACCTATTTTCAGGTAATGAATATAGGATTTCATATTTAGTGAAAGTTTCACCGTTTTCCTAATCCCTGATTTTATTTTCCTTGTGACATTTACTAGCATAGACTTTTTACAGAAGGACCCAGGGGCACCAAAGAACACGTTATGTGAAAATGTAGTATAGAATAGTAAAAGTTGTATTTAAGAAAGAGGGAGAATTATATTGCTTTTAAAATATTTTTTCCTGGACCCGATAAGCAATCTTCGTGGGATTAGTGGCTTCTCCTACCAGCTGATCCAGAGCAGCCTCTATAATCACAGTGTCTTAATAGAATTTAGAAAAATATATATATAAGATTGGTTTTGGAATTTAAAAACGCAAAGCTGCATTGCATTGGAATCAGAAACCCAGGAGGATTTTCCGCAAGTAAATTTCTTGGGTTCCATGGATTTCCTGAAGGAATATTAGCAAAAGCCTTTTGATGGTGTTCCATGGGGCCCTGGTATTTGTAGAAGAAGTAACATGATTAACTTGTCAGGGTTTTCACTGTCTCCCTCTGCATCCGTCACATCAGCCGTCTTCCCTATTTTCTGAATTTAGAAAGGACAACATTTCCCCATTGAAAGTCGCCAGAGATTTGTGGAAGTCCTGTGCACCCCTTCCCAGGGCGTTGCCGTGAGAGGCAGAGGGGAAGCTGGGGAGAAGCGGCAGATCAAGAAAGGGAGTCCAAGCACCAGGAAGGCATTCCCAAGGAAAGGGGCCTGCACGTCAAATTCTAACTGAGCCCCAACCATTTTACTCTGCACTGTGTAGGGCCCCACCTAAACCAATCCACGAACACCTCAGTTCCCAAGTCCCTGTGAGTTAACTCTCGAGACCAGGAGAGAGACAATTTAAGAGTCAGTCATTGTCCCAGATTCTGGGGTACAGCAATCAACAAGGCAGACAGAATCCTGGCCGCGGTGAACATACGGTCTCATGAGGAGAAACCAGCAAACACACGCACACAGCCATCCAAAGAAGTGCACAAATAGGATGTAAAACGTGGAGAAGGGTGATGAACTGATCAGTAGACTGAAGAGAGGCTGTAACAGACGCTTCTGACTTGGCTGGAGGGTTTGGCAGAGTCTCCTATGAGGGAGTAACGTTTGAGTCACACGTGGAATCCTAACTATGAGTCAGCTGGGTGAGGAAGGCGAAGGGAAGAAGAGAAATTGAGGGGGAAATGACATCCTGGGTGGAGTGTGCATCCCATGAAAAGTCCTCCAAAGGGTAGGATGTGCCACACTGGAGGAGATAAATGCAATCCAGTGTGGCAAGATACGATAAAGAAACAGGAAGTAGGACTGAAATTACAGGAAAGAGACAAGCAGAGGACAGACCATGTGACATCAGGAAGGCCACGTTAAGGAATCTGGAGTCAGATTTTCTTTTATGTGCATTGAAGATTTCAAGCAGTTCCATGTGAGAAATAGCATGGGCTGGGATGGAGCATGAGGGGATGCGGGGACATGAGTTAGGAGACTTTGTGACACCACATGAAAAATAAATTCTAACTCCAAGGGAAAAGAGAAACTAAAATCCAGTCTTAGTGTATCCAAAAGGTGAACATAACAAAAAGTGGGCCAGGGAAACCGGTCACCAAAGCAAAGGAGAAAACCAACAGGAGAAAGCATTGGAGCCAGTGTGGAGGCGGAAGTGATGCTGAGGACACCTGAGCTGGCGGAGGCCTGGGGGTGCATTTCGGGTCTGTTTGCTATTTCCCTTTCGTTATGCGTAGCCCTTCCCTCTATGTCCTTCTTTCTCTCTCTTCCTTTCCAGCATTTCCTGCCAGGTGGATGTGTTTCCCTCCTGGACCTCTTTTTGATGTAAAGTGTCTCGCTAGGTAATGTCAACTATATGCAAATGATCTCTAAATTTATGTCTTTGAGTTCTGCTATTCAATGAGCTTAAATGCCCCACACACTGCTTCTGGGAAAATTTTGGTAGGGCCCCACAGACAATTCAAATTTAGTATTTCCAAAACCAGGTTCGGGTTTTTCATCACTCTTCACCGGCCACTTCTTCCTTGGTCCCTTTCTCAATTCATAACTTTGACATCCACGCAATCTCAAGCAAGAAATATTGCAGCTTCTCCAATTCCCTCCCGCCTCCTACCTCAGACGCGGGTGTCCTCACCCCACATTCAAGCAGGTGTTACTCTTTGAAATGTGCCTCAGTTCAGTGTTACAGCGGTTCCCATTTTGACGGGCTCTTTTCAAGTCTTGTCTGCAGGACCTCAGTAAGTTCCTATCTTACTCATCTGTACCTTTCCCATCTCTGATCCATTCTCCTTTCTACTGGATATGTTTTTTTCCCTCTAAAATACGCATTTGATATTGATTAATATTGCCACTTTGTCTACTGTATCAAATCCAAGATGTAGTCTCCACCTTTCCAGCCTTTCTTGGACTCTGAACTTCAGCCGTGCCAGGCTGTTTTCCGTCCGTAAACATGTTATACAGTGTCAGTGTCCTTCACTAGAGAATTAGTTCAAATCAACTCATCAAGGTGTAATCAATCCTCCTCTCCTTTATTTTCCCACGGCATATTGTCTTCCACTGCATGACACTCAGACTTGTTTAACAATAGTGTTGTCTTTGTGGCTACAGAAACACACACTAATTGAAGGCAGAGCCTGTGGGATCTCCCCATCCACATACCCCCTGGTACCTTCCATTAAATCTGTGACAGCAGTTTGCACACGGGATGTGGACAATGAATGTGCTTTATTGAATTGAATGTTGCCTTTGGTTTATCGAAAATATTCCCCTTTGCGCCCTAGCTCTCACCTCTTCTATAAGGATTGACCCTCCAAAACCCATGTGTCTATGCATAGAAAATAACTCAAATGATATAAACAACATCTTAACTATGGTTAAATCAGAGGAAGAAGGTTGGGAGGAGGGAAACCTAAACTTTGTACTTGATCCTCTGTACAGATTACGCAAATGAAATTCCTCAGCTCCCAACACAAACCTAGTCGCGCTTGTTTAAAGACTTGAATATACTTCAAGCCAGTTACTGTTGATTCAAGAGTGCATTTCAAGAGTGGATGATTATGCAATATACAGTTTTTAATCTAAAAGTTGTTGTGTCATATTCCAGAAGGATAGCTGACATGAGAAGTGTTTCAAGTTTTTCTTGAATGTTTACATAAAATATTATTTCAGGCTTTAAAACAGAAAACATAAAATTAAATGCATATCCCTTAACAATTGCTATAATTTCAAAATGCTGGAAGTCATAAATGTTTGTTTTTTATAATTACAGTATGATTCGAAAACTTCTATTTTTTTTCTTTATAGCTCTCCCCCATGCTGACAAAGCAACTAACCATAGCCAGTATATTTGTCTCAAGGTACCATGTGTAATTTATGTCATAATTTTAATTATTAGAAATATATATAATTGATTTGGCCGTAATTTAAAATGTATGAACGGTAGGACTGTGAAAGGGGTGTCACCCACAAGAGCCTTAACGAGCCACACACTCACCCTGCATGAAAGTGCTGGCACTGCACCAGCCTGAGACTTCACGTACAGCTTCAGGGGTCTCGTCTGGCCTCCTCCTTTTCCCATGTCACAATTAGAGATGTGTGAAGTATAAATTATTCTTTTGATTTTCGGTGCGCGTGGAAGGATGACATGTCATGAAATCCTTCGACAGCGTACCATTTTACCAACGGTGGCTGTGAGGTACAAACGGTGATTCCCTGAGCACCTAGAGCTCCTCCCCCTGGGCCCATGTCTCTCAAGAGCCAATGTAGAAAGGAGCTGGGAAAGTAGGAAATTGCCAATAAAACGTTAGTCTTTTCACTAGACATACCACGTGAAGTTTCAGTAAGTAAACAAATGTCATTTCTTTCTCCAGGAGACTGATTTTAGAACACAAAGAACATCAATTCTAGGATTTGGAGGAAGCTAAAAATGGATGGTTGTTGGGAACCGCCCTGACTGGTATCAGAAGCTGAAACCCCCGCCTAGCTAAGGCTAAGGGAACGCCCTTGAAACCGTGAGCCGGCAAGGAGACAAAAGCTTATCTTCCTGGCAGGAATGCTGTTTCTGCTGCTGAACCCCAAAAAGCTTGGTCGGTTAGCCAAAGACGGGTAAGATTCCCCACGGGGGAACAACCCAAGCCAGGCACGATCACTTTTGGGAGGCCCCCCAAAAGAAGGACTTGGGGGGGCTGCAGCAAAAGGGGGGTGATGGACCCTCACTCCTCGGCTTTGACAAAGTCTGAGTTCTCAGCGTCCGGAAGAAAATCTCCTTATCTCTCGGTGACCTTAGTTCCCGCGCTCCACCTAAGCCTGAAACAATGACGGGGTAGTACAGCTCGGTACTGGGAAGTGCGGATTTCCCGGGGGTGATCAGGCCTAAGAAAGAACATGTAAATTACTGTGAAACCTTCTTTGTTCAAGAATGCTCTCAGTTGAATGAGGAGGGTCTTAGGAGGAAGCTAGTTTGTTCCTCAGCCTTACAGCTCTTTGACCCCCAACTCAATAGACCGGCAGAGTTCTTTGTTTTCTATATTCCTTACTTCCCCTAATGAGTATTGTACGTTACCTGAATTATTATGCAGGATGAGCCTAATAAAAGCAGGTATGGATGGTGGATCGGCGCGCTCCCCACTAGGGGGGGTGGCCATTCTGTCCCTACTTCCCCACAGAAACTAGTTTGTCTCTGTGCATGTGTGTTTTTTCTCGCGTATTGTCGAGCCATCCACAGCGTTCCGTGGTCACTGCTGGCCGGTGACCCACGCGCAACAGATGGTAAGTCTGATGTCTTTGATATCCTAATTAAGCAAAGCTCAGAGTCTTGAAGCAAAATCATTTTATTTAAGTCTAAATTGGAAAAATATACTCGAGGCCCATTCTAACTTTTCATTTTTTATTTATTCTACTGTACTTTTCATTTTCTACATTTTTGCATTTGTGCACAAGTTCTGTTTTAGTAAGCACCTTTTGAACTGAAATCCTCTGGGCCAAGTTAGAATCATTAGTGTAAGTTTCCCATGATTCCACTATATTGGCTGTCAACAGCATTTGTTTTGGTAAGCTGCTTTTTGCATCCGACTTAAACCATATGCATCAACATGTTCATCACTGCACAATATGAAGTGAAGTTCATATTTGTTTATTTGGAATTAAGTCAAAATAGTAACGAAAGATTTAATTTGATGGGGAAATGAGTGCGTTTTCTTCACAGTGATTGTGCCTTATTTTGAGGTCATGTACAAACTTGATCTCAGCACAAAAACGTGACTTAAATGGCTAGTTTATATTTGCTTTTCCCCTCTTGCTGAGAAGTATTAACCCCATGATTTTTGTTTTTGTCTTAAATTGAGGTGTGATTTATATAATGACTGCAATCAAGATAATGAACATATTCATCTCATATTTTTGAAATGAAAAGATATGAAACATTTTATATAGTACTTTTTTCAGTTTTATTGAGAAAAATTAACATACATCATTGTACAAGTTTAGGAAATACATGGTTTGATTTGCATATATTGTGAAATGATTATTCTGATACTGGAGGTTCAGTTAACACCCATGATTTCATACAGATACATTACAATATAAAGATAAGTAATTGTTCTTGTGAAAGAACTCTTAGGATTTACTCTCCTAACAACTTTTTTGTATATCATATAACAATGTGAGCTACATTAATCATGTTGTACATTACATCCCTTGTACTTATTTATCTCACAACTAGAAATTTGTAGCTTTTGACCACCTTTCTCCAATGACCCCTCCCTACCCTCTGCCCCTTATCACCACATCTGATCTCTTTTTCTGAGGGTGTTTTTAAGATTCTATATATAAGTGAGACCACACAGTATCTGTCTTTTTCTGTCTGACTTGTGTCACCTAGCACAATGACTTCAAGGTCCACTCATGCTCTTGCAAATAGTAGGATTTCCTTATTTTTCATTGCTGAATACTATTCCTTCATATAATCTAGCAGTTCCATTTCTGGGAATATATCCAAAGAAAACACTAACTCAAAATAAATCTGCTCTCCTACAACCAAGACATGGAAACAACCTAAATATCCATCAGTGGAATAGCCATATGCATGTAAGAATATCCGTGTGTGCACATCTTGCCCACAAGGGGGCAGATATTTTTTGAATTAGTGTTTTCATTTCCTTTGGATATATTCCCAGAAATGAAAGTTCTAGATCATATGATAGTTTTATTTTCAGTTTTTTGAGGATTCTCCATACTGCTCTCCATGGTGGCTGCAGTAATTCACATTTATACCAACAGTCCACCCAGGTTCCCTTTCCTGCACATCCGCGCCAGCACTTCTCATCCCTTGTGTTCTCGATGATGGCCGTTCTAATGGGTGTGGGGTGAGCCCCCGGTGCTTTGACACACAGTGCACTGTAAGCCGAGGTAACTTGCCTGCCACCCTCTTCTCCCGAACCCCAAGCCCACACTCATCTCTACCTCAAATCTATTTTCTGAAGATACAGGCAGGTATTTTACTTTTGGTGTCTTCACCTGGCACATCAATTGGCTATTAGTGAGCAAATGTGTAGTTAATTAGGGAAAATGAAAATTTGGTTGACAATAGAAACCCAATAATGTGAGTTATCTGTTCCTATCACATTGTTTGTCTTATGTAGAGACACAGCTTGAGAACCAAAAGGTATGGGTGTTTTTGGCTACTTGTCTTTTAAATTTTTCCCTAATTTTGAGGGAAAAGAACCAGGTGGACAAAAGGTACAACTACCTTTATAGAGAAGTCTACTTGGAAGTGATTCTTTTATCATATCAATAATAATAGAGGATTCCAAACATTATTTTATATCACAAGTGGCAGGATGATGTCATGAGACCTTCACTGACTCTAGGAACAAAAGATCTGCATCTAGGTAATTTTTCACTCTCTATATGACTGTGGGCAAGTCACCTTCTTTTTTTTCTTTTTGCAGGGCTTCAGCTACTTCATTGTAAAATGAGCTGAGTAAACTAGAGCAGGGTCAACAATTGTTTTCTGTGTGGACCCCACAGTCTCAGTTATACTGATTCAACTCTGCCATTACAGTGTGAATGCGGCCCTAGACAATATTTAAGTAAATGGGTGAATGAGTATTCAAGTGGCTGTTTTATAATAAAATGTGATTTGCAAAACCAGAGAGTGGGCAGTAGTCTGCTGACCCCTGAACTACACAGATGACTTCTAAAGTTCCCTTCAGTTATAAATGCTGATTACTGCACTAAGAATGCACTTACTCTTCAAGTATCAGAAGTTGGCATAAAATTATATCACTGAAAAACACACCCAGAAATGATTTAGCCCATCTGTTTACTCTAGGCAAGATTATATTTAAGTCTTCAATGAAAATAGCTATCTAATTACCTGATAATAGAAAAAGGGTAAATCTCCCCTTTCAATTTTTTTTTTGTAAAATCACTGTATAATAGGTAATTTGTATGGGGCTAGTGTAAAATTTTAGGAATATTTTTAATGGCTTCTGATGTAATATCTTGTCATTTTTTTAATTGACTTTACACATGGTAGAAGATAGAAGAATGATGTATCTCTTTTTCATTACTCTTATAGCTTTAAACCTTAGAAAATCATTCTTTCTCTTAATAGGTCCAGACATTATAAAATTTTTCTTCCATACAAAGAAATTGTCACATACTTTATTTTTAGATATAGAATATAAATTTAATAAATTAAGAATCATAGCTCCTCTGTAAGCCCTTAGCTCCTTACTGTTTATCTTTTTAAGGTATTTTATGATCTTTAAAAACAAAACATAAAAAGTGCCCAAGATAATGTAGTAAACAGAGATTTCATGTAGTAAGAATTATAGGAGTAACCTAATCTTTTCCTTGTTTCATGATTTTTAAAATTAAATTTATTGGGAAGATATTAGTTAATAAGATCATCTAGGTTTCAGGTGTGTATTTCTATGGTACATGATCTGTGTATTGTACTGTGTACCCACCACCCAAAGCCAAATCGTCTTCCCTCTGGCACAATCTAATCATAATCTAATCTTACAATAACATTTGCTATCCATGTTGCTTTATTGTGTAAAAAATTCACTGATAAGTAATCTTAATCCAAAATAGATAGGAAAAATGCTATTCAATTATATGAGTATTAAGCCCTGGCTGGCGTGGCTCAGTGGATTGAGCTTGGGCTGTGAACCAAAGCATCACAGGTTCGATTCCCAGTCAGGGTACATGCCTGGGTTGCAGGCCACAGCCCCCAGCAACCGCACATTAATGTTTCTCTCTTTCTCCCTCCCTTCCCTCTCTAAAAATAAATAAATAAAATCTTTAAAAATATATGAGTATTATATGAACTAAAGATAGCATTAAATTTGACTTTTCCACTTTCTACCTCAATATTCAAATAACTATTTGGCTATCTTTTGGAAATCAATTGATTTTTATCATTTATATTTAGTATTTATCATATATTTTTATTTTCATATTAATTAAAAAATGCATACATAGAGACACATTAAAACTCAAAAGAGACAAATACTCCTTAAGATTAGTTTAAATTTACTCCAGGACCCATAATTATTTGCATGAGCCATTCAGCAAAGGTGGTAAAAAAATAAAAAGTTATTCAAAGTCATTCTTGTTTTCATCTTTAAAATCTTCCCTTAAATGTTATCTCTCCTGTTAAAGACCAACTCAAAATCACGAGCTTTCATGACCTAATCTTATGAAGCTACGCTGAAGGTAACAGTGAATTCTGTCAGGGCTGGAAAGATGTTTATTTCATATGCTCTGATATTATGAGCTCCTGGCAAAGAATGGAGTCCATGCAAGTGCTCTGTAAAGCAGGTCACCTTGGCTTAACATGGGATTGCCTTCACAACCATCATCATCATCACTGATTTGCTCACAGTGACACGTGCTGTGCTGGCCCTTAGATCATTTACAATAATACGACAAAACTACAGTTTTCCTTCTTCCAACTTCTAAGTATGTTCAGGTTGTTACGATCTGTAGTAGGGTAAATATCAGAGCCAGTATTTGAACCCAGGGAGTCAAGCACCTCACTATACTGTGTTCAACATGTAACTGGCATCACATTATAAACCCAGAGATATCTTAGCTCTATGGAAAAATATCTCGAAGGTTGGTTATTCAATTTATAATCTCTTGGTAGCCATCTTCTACTATCAATAGAGATTACTCTGTCAAAAAATTCTCTATTCTCCCTACCACCTCACCTCCACTACTTTGGCCAACTAACCCAGAACCATTTATTGAAAGGATGATCCCTTTCCCACTGTCCTTTTGTTATAAATCCAAATAGTCTGTTCTACTCTGTCAATGTCTTGAGCCATTAGCCTATACCACAGAATACTAATTACCATAGCTTTATAATTGGCATTTATATCTGGTAATGGAAATCCTCCAGCTATATATATATATACATATTTGATTTGATTCCCTTGACTATTTTTGACCTTTGCATTTCCATATGAATTCTAGAATGTGCTTGTTAACACACACACACACACATACACACACTGCTAAAATGTAAATTGGGATTGTGTGGAACTTACAGATCCTTTTGGAAAGAATCGAGGGGGTGAAAGACTAATAGGCACTGGATGAAAGGGAATATTCAAATGACCAATAAGTGTATCAACACTTCATTACTGAGCAGAGAAATTCAACTCAAAACCACAGTAAGATTTTATTACATATTCATCAGAATGTCTAAAATGACAAACACGGACAATATGCAAGTGTTGATAAGAAGGTAGAATGACTGGAAGTCTCAGAAAATGTTACTTAGAGAATATATCTAGCAATATCTGCTTTAAAAGGCCGTATGCATATCCCATATCCCAGCAATTTCACCTCCAGAATATACTCAACAGAAAACATATTCACCCAATATGTGTATGTACATATGTGTGCATATATTCACATATATGAATGTTCATTGTAACACTATATGAGGTCTGTCTGGAAGAGATCCAGCCATTATTAATATAGTGAGGAATGATTTGCACGACATTGATGTAACCTGGCAGCCAAGGAGAATGGACTGGCATATGCATACGTGAACAATGATGACTTCACTGTACTAGTCAGTGGGGGCGGTAGACGCCATTGAGTGAGCATGTGTACTGTGTGGCTGTTGCATTCAAAATGACTGAGAGAGTAGAACATTGAACCTGCATCAAATTTTGTGTTAAGCTTGAACATTCCTCCATGGAACCTATTCAGAAGTCTGGGTATGATGCAATTCGTGTGGCACAAATAAAAGTGTGTCAAAAATACTTCAAAGATGGTGGAGAATCTGTTCAAATTGATCCACATTCTGGAAGACCTGCAACTGGCAGAACACCTGAGAATGTCGAGTATACAGGCTGCAGTCAACAAAGATCGGCCACTGACAGAGAACTAGAAGCTGATCTGGGGATTCCAAAAACTACTGTGTCCGATATTTTGACATAGGATCTTGGCATGAAATGTACCGAGGCAAAATTTGTTCCACAGCTTCTGCTCCCAGAGCAGAAGGAACATCATGCCGCAGTCGCTAATGACTTGATTCAAACTGCTACCAATGAACCAGAGTTCCTCAAGGTCATAACCAGAGGTGAATGATGGGTCTATGGCTGTGATCTGGAAACAAAGGCCCAGTCATCCCAGTGCAAGTCACCTGGCTCTCCATACCTGAAGAAGATGTGGCAAAGTGGCAGCAAGATCAAGATCATGTTAACTGTATTTTTTGATTGGGAAGGTGTTGTCCATCCTGGGTATACTCTCCAGGCCAAACAGTTAATAAGTACTACCTCAAAGTCCTTTGTCAGCTGAGGGATGCAATATGAGAAAAATGGCCACAGCTGTGGGCAACTGGTGAAGGGTAGCCTCATAATGGCAGTGCACCCATTCCTGCATCACACCTCGTGTAGAGTTTTTTGGCAGAACATCAAATCACCCAGGTGGCTCAGCCCCCCTACAACCCAGATTTGGTGCCCTGCAACTTCTGGCTTTTCCCAAAACTAAAATCACCTTTGAAAGGGAAGAGATTTCAGACCATTGATGAGATTCAGGAAAATACGGCGGGCAGCCGATGGCTCTTCCAAAAAAGTGCTTTACAGAGTGTTTTAAACAGTGGAAGGGATGCTGGCAAAACTGTGTGAGACTTCAAGGCATCTACTTTGAAGGGGACTTAGGTGTTGTCTTATGTGCAATGTTTCATGTATACTGTATCTTCTTCAATAAATGTCTCTTTTTCATATGGCATGGATGTTTACTTTCTGCCCAGACCTTGTATACAATAGGTCAAAAGTGAAAACTGCTGCAATAAGAATATGACCTTGGCCAAGGTGGTTATCTTTCTGCGCCTTCTGTTGTTCAGCTGTAAAAGCAGAAAGCATACTAGTGCCTTATTATTATCACTATCAGGGTGACTTTGAGGATTAAACAAATTAACATGTAGATATTACTTATAACAGTGCCTGGTATATAATAATTGATATATAAATACCTATTATGATGATGAAACTCATAGCAACAAGAAAGATTCTAATGTCTCAGGTCTTAAGTTCTTTTTGTAGCTGGAGCACATCTTGCTTTTGTTCAGAACTATTCAGGGAATACTGACAAAGAAGACAAATCCATGTTTGTGCGGCTTGTCTCAGCATCAACCAAAGAACATTTGTTAATTGTCTCTCCACTGTGCCTGGTATCATAATTATCAAGTCAGACAACAGTATTTATTACCTCTTTCCTCTGTGCAGGTGCAGAAAGGAGTATTTATTAACTGTCCATTTTCTCTTTGTGTCAGTTTCTTTCCAAAGCTAGTCAAGAAGCAGAGTCTGTCTCCTAAAATGAAATCATGATTTACACTTGTTAAGAAGGAAGGTACCGTGGCTTTGAATAGCACCCTGCAGTGTGAATCCCAGCTCATAATGGATGACAGACATATTCTTTCTATTACTTAGCACTTAGAATTCTGCTTCTGCACACCATTTAGCAGCATTATACCGTCCAGGTGTAATGCATTTGAGACTATAATATTGATCAGCTCAGTTAGTCTTCCGTTCTTTGCAAACAGAAGTATACACGGTCGAGGACCTTATTATTAGCCAGCGTTGCACTTCATCACTTTAAGGACAATCAGTTAGAACTGATGCACTGCTGGTGAAGGTGCAGATGGACATGGAATGAGACATAGGTGGGCAGAGATTTCTGTAAGGCTCTTTACAAGTTATTCTGAATCTCAGTGTTTATTTCAGGGGCTTTGGTTAATACTCAGCTGGAGACCACGGCTGGGGGTCAAACAATGCTCTCCATGACCTTGGGTTGAACTCATTCACTGTGAATCACTTACAAACACTGTAATAAGTAGGATCTTGATGAAGTTTCTGGACACAAAATACTTTGATTTCAGTTTAGGGCTAGTAGATAAGCTAGAAAGGTCCTTCCTACTTACCTCATCTTGTGAGCAAGACATGAAAGCAATGTGAATGGTAACTCCTTCCTTACTGATAAAGAGACACATAACTTTCCTGAGATTCTGTCTTTCAAACCAAGATATCATTTAGTTTCTTATTTTTTAATTTTTAAAATATGTTGATCCTTTACAACTAGATTTGAATATAAGCACTTTTTGAAAGTATTCATTCTATCTTTTATAGTGGATATGCAAATTAGTTCATTAGGTCTAAAACTGAAATATTTAATTAAAATTTCAGAAGAAATATTAATTTGTTGATTCAAGTACCTCCTCCTAGGTGTAATTCCCCTCCATGTGTCCTAATTTGCCTGTTAAGAACTTGTCTGAATAGAGAGTATAATGTTTTCAAAATATCCACTAAATCTCTTCACCTACCCTTTTCTTCATTCGGCAAATATTTAGTGTTCATCTATTGTGTACCAGGCACTGTGGTAAGGACTGGGAGTAGAACAGGGAGAGAGACACACCAGGTTCCTGCTGTGGTCAAATTTACATGGCAATGAAGTGAGAGAGACAATGGACGGGATAAGTCCAGGTAGCAATTAATACTGTGAACGTGTTTAAATCCCCCACATTAGTGAGAATGCAAATTTTACAGACACCTGGTACTGTATCTGTACCTGGGGAGAGGAGCACCTCCCTGAATTGTCATCATCAGTCCTGTCTTGTCACCAAAATCTGGTCTTCCAGCCATCGTGATAGGTCTCTTCTTCTGTCCTTTCCCCAGACAGCTTCAAATGTCCATCTTTATCTTTTTACTCCTAAATCCCTTCTCCTCGCACCTCGCCCTCCACAGGTCAAAGGGCTCCGACCTTCATTAGTTTAGTCCTGTCCCAGCTTCCGTGTCTACAGTTGTCTCCCCACACCTGTCACAGGTGCTAACCAAACCAAGGGCCTTGTGGAAAACAGGAAGATATTATAGAAAGCAATGCTTCTTTTTCTACTATTTACTCAAGGCATTGTATTCACAGTCTTATCTTAAATGTTGTTCCAGGAGACATCCCTCATTGAATGAATATGTCGGAGTTTTTACCTGGCTTCGGGAAGTGAGAGAAAGCTCTTAGTTCAGTTCTATCACAGGCCAGTAACTCCTGACTTCGGTGACTTTCCCTTTTTTCTCACTAACCTGATTGGGAAGTGTGTGTGCATGATGTGGGGGACACACACACATGCATGCCCATGGCTAGACGCTAGAGGAGAGGGTGAGTTGAAACAGTGCCCTGCCGTGGCTGGGCCATGTGGATGTCGTTATTAATAGAGTGACTTGCACTGTGTTACGTTAGCCAGGTCGGCCATCCTTGCAGTCCTGAGCCAAACCCCACTGGAGTGGGATGTATCATCTTTATTTCTGCATTCTTAGATTTTTCTTGCTAATATTTTGGTGACGATTTTTGTTTCAATGTTTCATGAAAGACAATGGTCTCTAGTTTTTCTTTTCATGAGATATCTTTTTCTTATTTTGGGATCAGGATAATGTTAACCTCATAAAATGGGTTGGGAAGCATTTTTCCTTCCTATGTCTTCTAAAAGAGTTTGTGTAAGCTAGTAGTATATTCTTCATAAACATTTTGAAAAATTTACAAGCAAAGCCACCTGGGCCCAAAGCTTTTATTGTGTGAAGATTTTAATTGCAGCCTAAATTCTTTTAACAAACATCAGGTTATTTGGATTTTAATTGCAGCCTAAATTCTTTTAACAAACATCAGTTATTTTTTCTTTGCCAGGTTGGGTCAGTGGGGTTTGGTCAAAGAATAGGTCCTTCAAGTTGTCAAGGTCATTGTCATAACATCGTTCATAATGATTCCTTCTAGTCCTTTGAAATCTGTAGGGTCTAGTAGAGTGTTCCCATTGTTATGCCCAGTGTTGGTCATTTGGGCCTACTCACTTTCCAGAATATTATAATTACAGGTTTATCAATTTTATTGCTTATTTCAAAGAGCTAGCTTTCAATTTTATTGGTTTTTCGTTATTGTTTGCCCAATGTTTATCTGAGCTCCAATTTCACTTTCATTTCCTTCCTTTTATTTACTTTAGGTAGAATTGTTCTTATTTTTCTATCTTCTAAGATGGAAACTGTGGTCATTGATTTTAGACCTTTCTTCTTTTTTATGTTAGTGTTGTTATAGTAATATATAACAATATAATATATACTATGTAACAATACAATATATACCATATAACAATATAATATAAAATTATAGTATAATATAATAAAAGGTATTCTATACCTTATGTTGTTTCACTATCAATTAAAAATGTTTTCTAATTTTTCTTTTTTCTTTACCCATGAATTTTTAGAAGAGTGATATTTAATTTCCAAATATTTGAGACTTCTAATTTAACCCTGTTATGGTTGGAGAACATGATGCTCTGTAGTATTTTAAAGGCTTTAAATTAATTGAGGCTTGCCTTACTGTTCATCAATAGTTTTCTTTGTACTGGGCATTCAGTTTATAAACAGTAATTAGATCATGTTGGTTGATAATGTGATTTCAATTTCTGAACCCTTTCCAAATATATGCCTATTTGTTCTATCAATTATTTATTAAGAAAGGAGTGTCAAAATCTCTAAAATTTTAAATTTTGCATTTGTCATTCTAATTTATCCTGATTTGCTTTTATTTTACACTGGGTTATTTACTGTATATATATTTAGGGTTTTAATATATTCATGATAGATTCAAGAGCATCAAGAAATGCCTCCCATTATTCTTGGTAATATGTCCTGTTCTGATGGGCACTGGGTTATCAACAGAATCAGTTTAGCTTTATTATGATAAATGTTCACAGGCTGTGTATCTTTTTTCCTTTTACTTCCAGCATACCTGTTTCTTTACATTGAAAGTATACTTTCTGCAGACAACTACATTTTACCCTTATTTGTTTTCTCCCGGTCTGAACATCCGTGCCTTTTTATTGGAATGTGTAGACCATTAGCAACAATGATCGATACAGTTATGTTTAAGTCTATCACTTACTCTTTGTTTCCTATTTATAACATTTATTTTTTGTTCTTTTTTTTACTTGTTTATTTTTTGTATTTATTGGTTATTTCTCAGTATTCTGTTTTATTTTAACCACTGGATTTTCAACTTTGTATCTTTTCTTTTGTCAGTGTGTAGGATTTATAATATATATATTTAACGTATCACAATACACTTTAAAATATTTTATTTTATGTGTATTGTAAGGTGCTTGTTACCATATACTTTATTTTATTCTTTCCATTCTTGATGAACTCAGTTTTTACTTCTACATGTATTATTTCACGACTGTGATGGCTAATTTTGTGTGTGATTGGAGCGTAAGAAAGCCAGAATATTTCATCACACATTATTCTGGGTGTGTTCCTGAGGACATTTTTGGACAAGGTTAACTTTTAAATTGGTAGAATAAGTAAAGTAGATTACCTCTCTCATGTGGATGGGCCTCATTCAATCCGTCAAAGGCCCCAGTAGAACAAAAATGCTGACCCTCCCTGCCCCCGCACAGGAGAGAGCGCCCTCTGTCGGAGGGCCCGCAGGTGTGGTGGTGGCGGTGGGCTTTTGGAGAAGCTGAGATGTCAAGAGTTGTATTTTATCCTGAAGACAATGTACTGATGTCATCAGATTTGTATTGCAGAAAAAATTACCCTGGCTCCAATGTGGTCACTGTGTGGAACAAATCAAGAGCAGGGAGACATGTGAAGAGGCCACAGCACGACTCCAAGTAAAATACATGACGGTCAGAAATACAATATTGGCAGTGAATGGAAGTGAATTAGAACGATAATGGGCAGGAAGGAAAGAGGTAGTTGTATGAATGAATGTAGGGGGAGTAGTAATAAGAAAGAAGGACCAGTCAAGGATGATTTCTAGGTCTTTTGTTTGAACACGTGGGTGCCATGCATGAAATAAAGGACACATAGAAGCCCTGGCTGGCGTAGCTCAGTGGATTGAGCGTGGGCTGCAAACCAAAGCGTCTCAGGTTCGATTCCTAGTCAGGGTACATGCCTGGGTTGCAGGCCATGACCCCCAGCAACTAACTGCACATTGATGTTTCTCTATCTCTCTTTCTCCCTCCCTTCCATCTCTAAAAATAAATAAAATAAAATCTTAAAAAAAAGAAATAAAGAACACATAGAGATGAATCAGTTTTGTTGTTTGGTTTTTGTTTTGTTTTGGGGCAGAGGGAGAGTTAAGCCAAATTTCATTCCTTTCTATACAGACTCAGGCATAATTTCATTCCTTTCTATAGATAATCATGCAGGCGTTAGCAAATACATGAGCACTTACTCTGCGGCAGGCACCATGCGAGTCATGGGTACACCCATAAACGGCAGGCAAGTCCTTTTCCCCGTGGAGCTTGCGTGCTAGCCAGAGAGACAGAGATAACAAGTTAACAAATTAAAAGAGATTTTTATTCAATAGCAAGGTGGCACACTGAGTTTGGGGTGCCTGTAGGATATTTAGAGAAGTCCCCCTTTATGCATGGAAGATAGGATTCAAGGCCCCCGGTGGGTGCGTGAAACTGCAGACAATGCTAAATAAACTCTATTTGTACTGTGTATTTGTTGCACATAAACACCTGTGTAAAGTTTAAACAACTCTTGTGCTTTGGGGCTATTTTTAAGTAAAATAAGGGTTCCTTGAACACAAGCACTGCAATGTTGCGACAGTGGATTTGATAACCGAGAAGGCTAGTGAGTGATGAATGGGCGGGTGGAGTGTGCAGCGTGGATATTCTACACAAAGGGAGGATTCGTGCCCTGGACAGGACGGGGGAGGATGATGGGAGATCTTATCACACCACTGAGAATACCATACAATTTAAAATTTATGATTGGTTATTTCTGGGCTTTTCTGGTTCATGATTTCGAAATGCGATTGACCACCGGTAACTGAAACTGCAGAAAGAAAAGCAGCGAATGAGGGAGGACAGCTGTGTATGGGTACTACACCCCCAAGTTCAAACACCCATTTCCGTTTTCCTTATTTTTTGTTCAGAGATCTTCTTTTTAAAGAAGGTTTTTGTGGTTCATAGGACCTAGCCCCATTCTTGTTTTATCCTTGGAATCCTTCCCAGCTACTGCAGCTCACGGTGGCCTCTCCCCGCCCCTGAACCTCTGTTGTACTCCCTGAGTCCGATGCATTTGGGGCCTGGTGTTTGCCATCATACGGCACGTTCCAGTAGGAGAGGCAGTGGGGTGTGGTAGCAGGAGCCTGGGCCCAGGAGACAAAGCAGCGGGGCTCACGTTCCATCTCTACTATTCCTGTCCTGTTCGCCCTCCATTTTCTGATCTTTAAAATGGGAGTAACCACAATAATTGTACTTATTCTGTAGGGTTGTTCTAAAGATTTAATGAATTGCTGCGTGTAAAGTGCTTAGATGTATGCTTGTCATATAGCAATTGTTATTCATTCATAAATGAGATTGTACTATACAAGTATTGTATTGTATTGCATATCATTTGTTTTGTTACTTTTATCAACTAACTTCTCACCTTAACTGGATAAGCTTCCGGGGACCTGGACATAGGCTTGATGTCTCGCTGTATTCAGTTCCCTAACACTCAGTGGGTCTTTGATGAATATTTTGGTTTGTGATGTTTTCATTTTAAGAGCTGCTTCCATGAAAAAACACTGTAATATTTTTAGTGGCCACACACTTTTGCCTTGAATCAATAAAGAGTTCTTAAAGTTTATATTTCTAACCAAGAAATCATAAAAGGGATTCATCATATGGAAAAAGAATTACCTTATATATGTATATTTTATAAGTTAAATGGGAGAAGAGTTTAAAAAGTTGAAAACTCTCTTGTGCTTTGTTTAGAGTCTGGAAATGTGACGGGCATATAATTTATTGTAGCAAACTGAGGTAATGTCACTTACAGCCTCACCTCTTTCCTGCTAGCTCTAAACGGGACCAGTGCTTGTATAAATAACAATACACAGCACAGTTAGAAAAAGACATTATTTCATTTTATATTTAACTTATGAAGGTTCTGGGTAAAGTTCCTTGTGCTTATAATGATAAACCCACCAAGCAAGTTTTAAGAAAAAGTTACCTTATAGTCTTTCTTTGCCAGTGTATAAACAGAGCTTAGCAAATGCCAAATGGTTGTAGTTCCTGTGCTGTTTATGACTATATTAGTACTCTTTTTCCATGGGGCTTTGTATAAAAGCCAAAGTTAGTTCAGTCTGTAATAGTTGAGATCACTTTTTTTTAGTAGATAGAAATACATTATGCACTCGAAAAAGGGGATAGATGCAGAAAAGAAGACTGTGGAAAAAGCACAGTAGTCATAAATGGTTTGTTTTAGCCCCAGATTAAAAAAAATGGACGTTCAAGCAGAAACCCCAGCTCTACCCACTGATGGAGACAGCAGGTCTCCATCATGGTCAATGCTGGCTCTTGGGGTTGGGAGGGCTTTGGCTTACCTTTAGAACATTGAATGGAAAGGTCTCCACCTGGGAGGTGATGGAACCCCGCGCCCACTGAGGCTGCTGAATTCTAAAGCTTGTTTAATGAACCCCTGTTATATAGCTTTTAATTGGAAGGTAGGAAACCTATCATATGAGAAAAAGTGTATGGAAAACAAATTTGGAGAACTGGAAACATAGAAGAAATTGCTCGGACTGGCCACAGGAGTTCTCATTTACACGAGAGGACTTTACAGTTCCCAGAAATAGGGTGTGTTTTTGCTGTTAGCCTTTTGTTGGGATTGTTAAAATATTTTCCCAGATATCCTTTAAGTGTAAAAACTGATCTTTTTTTTTTTTTACCATAGAGGCAAAACATTAAACTAGGTATATTTCTTGAGAAAAAGGGTTTTTTCTTTTAATTATAAGTTCATATTCTCTAGTTTTCTCGGAAAGTAGAATTTTACTAGCTCAGTGATTAAAAATAGCCTTTGGTTTTTATTAAGGTTGTACAAGGAGATTATAAATATTACCTAAAATTTCTTTAGATTATTAATTTTACTTATTTGGTTAATTATTTCAGAAAACAGCTTGGACTTCTATGTCATGTTAGAACATATAGAAGGAGTTACAATGTAGTCTTTGCATTTAAGGTCCCTCATATTTAGCATGTAATGGAGATAACTAGTCAATTATCACCTTCTTTATATTTTTAATTTTTAAAGGTTTTATTTATTTATCTTTAGAGAGTGTAAGGAAGGGGGAAAGAGAAGGGAAGAAGCATCGATGTGTGGTTGCCTATCACATGCCTCCTACGGGGGACCTGGCCTGCAACCCAGGCTTGTGCTCTAGACTGGGAATTGAACCGGTGATCCTGTAGTTTGAAGGCCAACGCTCAATCCACTGAGCCACACCAAACAGGGCTATTATCTTCATTTGAAACAAAAGTAACAAACTCTCCAAATGTTTTATGTGCAAGTAATGCTTTATAGGAAATTGCTAAAATACTCCTAATTTCTGTCACATGAATATAATTTAAAGATGTCATTGGAAAATAGTTACCAGTATAACAGTACTTGAAAAACATACACATGATTGTCAAGAATATTCTTCTGAGATGAAGAAAATAATGCAGGGGAAGAGACTTTCTTACAGTGTATTACTGCACTGAGCTAGAAGTTCTTTGTTCACTTTTCAACTCCCAGCGTCTCATGTAAATGATACAGAATGTATCTATATATATAACATTGGAAAATAAACAGGGATATGAGAAAAGAGTAAGAATTTGGAATGGCTGAGAGAACAGACAGCTAGGTCATTACAATGCAGTGTGATAAGTGCTATGGTAGAGTTAAAACAAGGCAGGGACTGGGCTCATCACAGAAGGTTTCCAGGAGATAATGCCCGAGATAAACACCAAAGCTGATGTACGTCAGAGGGAGGCTAGATCTCTCCTGAAGCGTGTGTGTAAAGGAGCAGGGGTGTTGCCCACGCTTTTACAGGCGGTGCCCTACACAAAGCCCCCCGGGCTAGGAGTCCACCTGAAATCCAGTTGTATTCGTATGCCCCCTTTTCTCACCTCTGTTTCTCTGCCCTCTCGTTTCTCACACCCCCCAACTCTATCTTCATTTTATGCCTTATATCCTTTCACTTTTATCACCCTTCTCATTTACTATCTACTTATTTATTTACAAATTTATTAAAATTTTATTATATATTGTACCTATGTACTGGCTGTGCTGGATAAAATGTTTGTATCTTTAGTTTGTGCATGATGGTTTAAATGTGGGCAGTTCAGTGAGTAGCAGCATCATGCCAGTGTTAGAAATGATGATAAATACTTTTGACCCACCTGATATCATAATGGCTGCTAGAGGCTCGCCATCACACATCTGACCCTTTGTAAAAATTGTGTCAACCTTTTTTAGTCCATGTGTACCATCTATCCTGCTGGCTCCTCATCTTTCCGTATATTAAGAAAACATCTGAGAAGAATTGGTGTTATGGATGGTGGATAGTGGAAGGGCACTGAGAATGTGAAAATATTTCTGCTGAAAACTAAATAGACTATATTAAAATTAGTTCTAATGTTTAGTAACTTTTGTTATTTTTTTACCATGTGTAAGTCTCTGTGCGAGGCTTTGAGAACATAAAGATAAGTACAGCATATATCTTTCTTTAAGAAATTTGAAATATAGTGAGTGTAGGATGTGTTTAATTGGAATTCCTAAATAAAACCAGCATTTTTTAAAAAAAGTTAAGTACCCCAGAAAATACTCAGATTCATATATATTGTTAACTTTGTGTCTAAAAAGAAAAATTTAAAATTATATATAGATAATGTGTCATACAATTGTATACCTGAAACCTATATAATTTTATTAACCAATGTCACCCCAATGCAATCAATTAAAATTATTTTAAAAATTGTAACTGAAAAAAGATGCCAGCTAAATGTGACAGTGTCATTTCATCTTGAGTTGCAGTTTAACAAGGTGGGCACATCTCTTCACTTGGGGCTCTAATAGTATAATTTCATGTTAATACCATTTTATGTGACTTTACTTTCAAGCAATTTGGGCTGTCTTTAAATATAAAGGTAGTTTTCCCCTATAAATATATAACTATTTTTAATTTTGACTGTTTGTAAGAGGGAAAGACATTACACTTTAAAGATTTACTTAGTGTTAAACACTCTTACATGGAAGTGTCTGAGGCAAAAAGAACTTGGAAAACAAAGGACATCTCTTGTTTAAGTGCCCATTGATGAACCTCCTTGAGCCCAAGGGTTCCATTTGATGTGCATCCTCAGCACAACCCCTACTTTGCTTTGTCACAGGAAATACTGAGCATGTGTCTGCTGAGCTGATCTCTCTTCAATGTGAGGAGCTTGCGCTAGAGGTGTAAACCATCACTCACTAGATCAGTGCACCTTCCTCCGGCATTTCTAGTCACGTGATCGCTCATGTGGTTCCGGCGGTCGCTTCCAGCGCTGTGTTAATCACGGATGGAGACTGTGTCTGCTGCTGTCATCAGCGATTAAACAAAGTTGCAGAAAACAGAATATTAAAGAGTCAACATGACAATACAGAACTATAGCATTAGAAATGATAGAGTTTTGTTTAGTTTTCCAGCTTTTCGGGATAAAGATTTCCTATTTTAACTACAAAGTGTTACATTCTCTTTAAAAAACTTTGAATAGTGTTTTTAAGCAGTGTTAAAATGTGTATATACATAATACATTTATACACATACTATATATATTATATACAAATACATATATAGTCTACTTAATCAATTACAGAACTAGTTAAAATATAAAATGAAATCAGTAATTTATTTTGTATAACTATTCCTCTTGCTCAACTAGTTATCTTTTAGGTCATGATTTTGCTTTATTTATTTACCTTGTGGCATTTAAACTTGATCACTAAAGCAATTTTAACTTTAACTCAGTAAGGCAGTTCTAATGCTGCAAAAGTTAAGGATACAAATATTTCCTGAAGCATTATCCACTGGGAATTTGCTCTGCTTTACATCCATGAGAACAGGCTCATAATAATGTGAATATTTAATCTTAATTACATGTGATACTTAAAAAATCTACACACGCCTCAGAATTTTATGGGCACTGTGCAAATCTCACAGGACCATGTGATGAAATAACCAACATACCCTGCAAAAGGCTTCTGAAGATTAGCATTTCAAATGAAAGTCATGCCCAGCCCCACAGATGAATAGCTAAAGAAGCAGTTCATATTTCACATGGTCACACAGTATTATTTCCACATTCTACAAAAAAAAATACACATTGAATTTTATATAATCTGGCAATTTAAAAAATACATTTCATTTTCATAACCAACACAAACTCCATGTTACCAGAAAGTTCTGAGAATTAGAACCAATGCTAAAGCTATAAACACAATTACTGATTTTTTTTCTCACATGGATGAAATAAGAAAATATTTCCTATGATGTCATTCTAGAGATTTTAGACCTATCTCTGGATCTCAGATGTCTTTAGGACTTCCAAGGTGGGCTATAAGGGGAGAGCTCTGAAACAAATTCCCGCTTAGAGACCGTGACCTTCATCGCTAACCTCCTTGATGGCCTCCACCAGATGGGTGTGGCCCAGGACGCGAGAATCAAACCTGCAGCCCGGAGAAAGATCCTGCCTGCATCCAGTTCTGGGTCCTTGCCCTCCGGCCTCAGTCAGCAGCTCAGTATGATCTCAGCAGTCAGGCTTTCCCCTGTCACCCCCAAACTCTCTCTTTCCTCCAGCTTTCTGTTCTCTACCTGCATGGATACAGATTAAATTTTACTGGAGCATTTGCTTTATCAACTTACTCTCCTTTTTTCTCAAATCTATTTTAAAGTTTCTTCAACCAGTCTTCTCTCATTTATAACCGACACCTGCCTTCTCATTTCCACATTGGCTATCCTGTTTGGAGTTTTGGTTTACTGGAAAGCTTGGATTATAACAGTAATTTGTTTTTATTGAGATGAGTATAAGAGCAAGTCCTATTTATCTATTGTTTCTATTAGTTATCTTTTAGGTCATATTTTTGCTTTATTTATTTATTTATTTATTTATTTATTTATTCACTCTGCAGCTTGGCCTGTGTTTGCCGGTAAATAACCTTTATCCAAACCTCCCCGATGCTGCTCCTATGGAGAATGAGGCGGACACGAGAGGGGAACTATTAACGCAACGGAATGGGGGGCTGGCGTGCAAGGGCAGAGTAGTGCAGTAATTAAGGCATGGCCAGAAAAAGAAATGATGCAGAGATAAAGCTCCGTTTTACGTTTTTCAATAGTAAGTTTTTGCATCTGAAAATATGAGTGAGAAAACACCTGTACGTGATGATTTAAGCATGAGCGTCGTCGGAAACAACGTTGACGTCACCAAGGTTTGAGGTCTGTGCATGGCGTTCATTGCGAGCGGCGCCTTAGAGTCCCGGGGTCATGGAGATGTGTGGTTGGGGCGAGGCCTGTCATCTCGTCCTTGCACCGATGTGACATTGTTAATTGTTAACTTCCACTAAGGTGTCTCATGTGTCCCTTCCCTGTGACAGGGATTCCTGCCCATTTTCTTTAGTCCAAACCCATAGACCATCAAAATAGAGCTCGAATGTGACCTTGGAGGTCACTTTTGTCTTTTGCAAACATGTGTATGGAACCAAAAACTCCTTCCATGGATGGTACATAAGAATTAAGAAGGGCGTATTTCATGAGTGTCCCTTTCCTCGCCAAAAGTTTATTAATATACCTGAAAAAAACACTAAAAATAAACCTTTCTAATTATAAGATGTTGCCTGGAGCACTGTGAGAGTGAGTAATCTGGCTTGTTTTCTTGTTGCATTTAATATGTTATTTCTGAGACTCATTTCTAAATGTATGTGCTCTGATGCTTTCATTTCTTATCCCAGGAGCATCAAAGCCCCAAATTAACATAAAAACAACACAATGGAATCCCGCTCAGCCATAAGGAATTAGGTAATATTGCCATTTGCAACAACATTGATGGGCCTTGAGAATATCATGCTGAATGAAATAAGACAGACAATGTCAAGAATTATATGATTTCACTCCTGTGTAGGATTTAAACCTGAAAGCAACAAAGGATCAAACAAAAGAAACCAGCAAGAGCCCATAGACACAGACAGCAGGATGGTGGTTACCAGAGGGAAAGGGGGTCAGATACAGGGCGATGCAAGGAGGTTTGGCTTTGGGTGGCAGGCACATGATGTCATACACAGATCATGTGTCATAGAGATGTGCCCTTGAAACCTATATCATCTTATTAACCATTGACACCCCAACAAATTTAATTTTTAAAAAAGAATGACAATGGAAGTTTCTAGTAAGTAAATTTTTCTCAAATGCCCTTCAAACATTTTGAGGTGGACATATCCCAAAGCTGAGGATGAGGTAGATTTTAGTATATCTTTCATGTAAAATAAATAGTCCACCCTCCTCTGAAGTGTGGACATCTAGACTTTACCCACAGAATCCTGCTGTTAGCGCAGAGGTCGCATTGCATTCCAGGTTGGATGGTCATCCGCCTGCTGTTAGAATTCTAGACTTGGATGAATGAATAGAAAGAAAACAAAAATTTCTTATAATTTGGCTTTTATATTTGCCACCACATTGTAAAACTATTACTAAGGACAGTTAAAATAGAATATATTTCAAAGTTCCCTGAAAAGATAAACATTTGCAAACTATACTTTTCCTTAAATGACAAGCTTTTCAGAATGTACCATCATGTGGTTATCCTCTTAGTGGGTCAAAAGTTTCTTGTAAGCTGCTAAGTTAGACTGAATATTTTTTTAAAAGGAGAATTAGTGTAAAAAAAAACAATACAAAAGAACATTAAGAGACTCGTTTAAAAAAAAAAAAGCACCCTGTTACATAACGACACAAAATGCCATCTGTTGTGTCAGAACCTTCTTTTTGTTCCACCCTCTTCTGGCAACAAAAGTGTCTGGAGCCGCGGTCCTTCCAAGTCACCGCTGGAAACCACTCTAACCCCACAGGCCTGTTCTTCAAGAAAAGGCTCCCATTAGCACTGACCAGAAAAAGGGAAAGAAGGAAAAGAAAAGCAGCTGAAAATAACTAGTCACACTATTCAATGATTCATGATTTCCCCATCAAAAAGAGGCTTTTCCTCTGCAATGAGAGCAAAATGCCTCCCTGTGTGAGGGCCAGGCCTGTTTTTCGCAGGCCGTGCCCCGTTTGTCCTGAGCGTGGGCCTGAGGATCGGAGCTGGCCTGGCTTGGGCAGCGATGACCTGCCCCACTGCTACTCTGTGATGCACGCAGTGCACCTCTTGACGGAATCTACTGTCATGCTACTCGGAAACTTAACCTGTGAACAGAACAAGGTAGTTCGATCTACTAGGGTGCCCTTCTGACGGCTGAAAAAATTATATATGCCCTGGCCTTAGAGCTAGTTATGTTACTTTGAACTGTTGCACTGATAACTGTCTTACAATTTGCTGGGTTTTGATATTTTATTGGTGCATACTAACTGTCCTCACTTGTTAAGTTTATCACCGCTTTACAGAGGCGTGAATACATTTCAATTAGATTTGTATTAAATGCTGAGTCGCAATTCTTTTCAAATAGAATGAACAGGTCTATCATCTTCGTTCAACCCACTCAGATAATTTGATCCATTTGACTTAATACACATGTAAAACAAATTGCTCCAGTAAATTTGCATATAAAACACCACCAGTCCTAACGTCTCTACAATGCACAATTGGTTCTGTGTTTTTATCTCCCAGAAACACTGGTTTCCCATACCACAAAACACAACACTGTAAAGTTTATATTTCAAAATTATGTTGGGGAGGAAGTGGTACGAGACACAGAGCGTCCTCCTTTTCTGCTGTGCGGTTCAATAATAAAAAGTTCCCTACATCGTTGCAAGTGTATTTCAAAGGTATTTACTTGTGCTCATTAAAATGAGGGGCGCTATAAGAGCTTGCTGTAATTCTGAGTTTAACTCATTATTCACACTGAGCAAAAACTTTGCAGGAAATCCCATTTCATCTTGGAAGGATGGGCTTATCTTAATGGGCAGGTTTGCACAAGCTGTGTTTGAAGACCCTGGAGGTCACGCATCCCTCACTGAAACAAACATATTAGAATTTGCTCTTAACGGACCCAGAAAATCACAAAGGCTGGCGAGAGTTTATTTTTAAGAACGTCTTAGTATAGTAGCTTTTCCTTGAATAAAATGTGTACGGAATACTTGAGTCATTATAGAAAGCATGTCACGTTTGATTCTTTCAGCATGCCCGTGACACAATGCCTGGTCCATGAAGCTGATCCAGGAACCACGGTGGAATTTTGTTCCACCAAGTTCGTTGTTAATTTTTCTAACTTGGAACATGGTAGGACATACGTGTAGCTTGATTTTTTTTTACCATTATTTACTGACTGTGGAGAACTCTAACATGCTTTAGAAATTAGTATTGCAAAATGTTTTTAACATTAGTATGTCCCCTAAGAACACTTTCTTATTGTCCACAAGTCTTAGCCCAGTAAAGACACATGGTCGGTAGCTGATAAATATGTACTAGTGTGTTTATAGAAATCCAGTCAGGCATTGGACTCGTAAAAATGATACCAAAATAATTTAGCAGATTCCAACATTTTTTTCTATGCCAGACAGGACCAACCCAGAAAAACTACAATAGGATCTTGTTTGATTTAGCATGCCAAATTATATCTGTCCTTTTACTTTGCTTGTGTGTGTGTATTTTGGGGGGACAGGAAGGAAACCTGAAACAGGTAAGAATTTGTATGATAGTTTAGGATAATGTTTTCCTTGTCCATTGAACGAATTAATAAACATCATAACAATATATACATCTCTTCTGGTATATTTGTCAGCTCCAACCTGCTTTATCTACTGTCCAAAAATAGCATCCACTCTGTTTTGAGAAATTATTCATTTTTGTGAACATTACTTTAAAAAGATAAGGTTCAAATGAATGCATTAAACAAGATATTTCATAGTGACAAATTGGGCAAAGAAATTGACATTACCTTTGTGATATGTTGGCACTGGACAAGATAACTAAATATTTAATTAGTTCCCTTTAAAATATCAAGAAATCTCCATCTTAAAAGTGAAGTCCAGTTTGCAGAAGCTAAGTCTGAAGAGTTATTATTATTTTACATGTGTGTTTTATTGTGATGAGAACACTTCTCATGAAACTCGCCCTCAACAAACGGGTAAGCGCCCAGAGCAGAATCGTTAGTTAGCCGTAGACGCAGCCTGTGCTGCCGTGTTTGAACTTACTCATCAGCAGTGATGGACTTGAAGTTAGAAGTCTGAAGAAAAATGTTTTCATTTATGTAATGAGGAGTACTTTTTAATTATTTAAAAAAATATGGCTGTTTTCTATCCTCAAGATAAAATTACTCTTTACCAAATCACTGTTTTTATTGTTTAATAATGGCCAGTAGTATGCCTGCTCTGTCTTCCTGTTGGATTCTAGTGTCTGAGGCGTTCCATTTCCAGAGCTATGTCTTTTACACATGGGTTGGCACCAACTTTCTGCAACAACACTTCTTACAGAAATGAAGGCTCCTGGCAGGCAACTTATCCATCTTATCATCTGCTTTCATCAAGCCTAGTGAAGTTGAAGATTTGCTGCTGTGAGAAATACTTATTCAGATTTTTCAACTCCCCAGTTTGCTTTCACAGGGAAACATAACTTTGACAAGAAACAGTTTTGAGCCTAGTTGTTTATAATAATAAAACCAGGAACCCCCACCCTGAGTTTAACAAGTTCTGGAATGACAAGAGACTGTTATCTAAAGTAAATAACTCTCAGTTCTCCTTGAGTACTTTGTCAAACATGGGGATCCTGGACCCACCTGGTCACGGATCTTTATTTAGTGCTTCTCTTCCTAGGTGGGAGGAATTCCGTGTTTGGGGTACCAGGCAGCACAGGGCACGGTTAGCATAGTCTCACTGGGATTATGAAACAGATGACGTCTACCCACAGTTCTGTGACTTCAGATGCAAACCAGTTAGGCTTTTTCAACAGCAAAATACTTTATTTGCAAAATTAAAGTAAAACCCATGACAGTCTTCACTGGTTAATTCCTTATTAGACTGTTATATGGTATTCAGAGCACAGCTTTAAGAGAAGCTTAAATATTTCTTAAAGATAACAGTTGACAATGATCTTCACGTACTCTACACTCATTTGTTTCCCTTTCCCACAAAGTGACACATAGTTTAATCACATTTAATGTCAGAAAGTGAGACAAAAGTAGTTTGTTGTTTCACACTAGCTTTGTGGCCAGATTCATCTGTGCACATGGATTCTCACGTGGCCTGGAGGCCCCCGACTTGTTAGAACAGAATTCATTCCACAGAGAACCAGCTGGGACTTTTGGGCAAAACTTTGATTTAACGACCCAACAAACTTTTCCAAACTGTGTTTTACTGAATACTGGGGTGTTTCTTTTTTGCTCAAATTAAGCATGAAAAACATTGGGTTAAATAAAGTTAAATACGTTTCTTTACAGGACTGCTCTGAGCCTTCCGTCCCTGAGTATGAATGGCAAGTCCCTAAGGAGGGCCCCTGGTGCGCACCTGCTGGTGCCACAGTTCTTCCCAAGCACCCGGCCTTGCAGGCTCACCTCCGGGCAAGCTTCTCCGAGGGCAGCATTCCGACGAACTCACCCTGAATCTTAGCCACGGGCTGGTCTCTGTCAAGTTGGCCCGTCTGCTCAGACCACGTGTTTTTCTTTTTCATGATGTCTGCAGAGAGTGGCCTGGTTACAGGTTAGAGTTGGTAACTTGCAACCCAATGAAGTTGTACTGCTGCTAATTCTCATATGTGGCCATTGTTCCTGCAATGTCCCTTATTACTAAACTGCACAGAAAGAAAAGCCCTGGATCTTGTGAAAAGGAGATGCTAATATATGCAGAATCTGTCCATGATACAATTAACTCTATTTGATTGGCATTATGAAAAATTACATTCTTTTAATATTTCTCCAGCATAACATTGTAAGAACTAGCATACCTAACAAACTCTTAGATGATAATGTCAGGAAACTATATCACACATGCCACCAATTTTTGTCTATTTATAAGCAAAATGAACATTTTTGGAATAAACAAATACCATTGATTTAGGGCCATGAGATGAGGACCTTTCCTTTTTACATTATAATGTTGTTGAGTGCCAGTGTTTTCTGAACTTGAAAAAAAATTGGAGCAGAAAGAGTCTGGCAAGAACCTCGATGTTTCAGGATACTGGTGAGGAAGATAAAATAAAAAGAAGTCTTTTCATAATTTTTTTGGAAGGTGGTGATATTAATGTCATTGTAAAATCCAAGTCATACACCTGTGGAAATGGTCGGTGAAAGAAGACTTCATGGAACTTGCTAAATACTACCTCTACATTTCCCGTGATTCTCAGTAGATTCCAAGCTGGGCTCACGATTCGATTGTTTAGTGGGAATGTCTGTGGTGCTGCCGCAAGACGAGACAGACCTAACTCGGAGACTGGACTCTGACCTGGTGCCCATGCGCATTGCCCCTTAGAGTTATCGGTGTAAACCGAATGCTCAGGGGAAAAATAAAATTTCTTACAGTGCCACTTTAAAATTCCATTTTTCCTCCTAGCCAAGTTGCACGTGAGAAATCAATCTCCCTTTGCCTGTGATTTCCAATACGTGTTCAGTAGGAGCACTATGAAATGTAATTTTTCTTCCATTTTGCCCTATTTCGTAGGTACATTGTCACATTGCCTTCTGATTACAATAAGTAGCTGTCCATGCTGAGCATACACGTGACTCTGGAGTTACTACCCCAACAGTAAGGACTTTCCCAGGGCTCCTGAAGACAACGTAATGGGTGCAGCCAAGTAAAAAGCAGGCCTCTGTTTAAAGTCACGAGTCTATTTCTTTACTGTTATTCAATCGTGACACAACAAAATGATGCTGGCTGAATTAAAGATCAGTGGAGGTAGAAAGAAGGAACTCACATTGATTATTTTAGGACTACTTATTACCTGAGACCAAAGAAGTTATTATGATTGTGCCTGGAAATTTCTGGAAATAATAAATTGGGTCATATATCTCCAAGTCTAATAGCAACCTAACCAATCAGAATTTGAGCCAGAACCGTGACCCTTATGCCCACCTGAGCCGCCAGCCAACTGCACTGTGGCACGCTCACAGTGGCTTTTGCACAATAATTCTCAGGCAGCCTATTGCAACCAATACCCATTGTCTTCTCCAGAGTGCGAACCCTTTGTTTCCAGGGTGGCTTCAGGGATGCTTTGATGAGTTTTCTTTGTTTTGACTCCAGCTACACTGCACATTTGAGATTCCCTTTTTTTCTGCCTTGTTAAAAAGAAAACAAACCCATCATTAACGTTCTTAAATGCCAGTCTGCTATTGTTCCAGTTCGACTGAACTAATAAAATGAATAGTGACGGGAAATTTTCTGATGGATGTCTTCTAAATGATTATTATTTTTGAATGCCTTTAAACTATGGTAAATGGGGATGGCATGCTATCAAACAAACTCTTTTGCTATTTTTAGTGTTTACAGATAGATAAGCTCAACAAAGAAAAAGAAAGTTATTTTTTCCTTTGTAATTCATAATAAAATAAAACCAGATTGTTTTGGCTCTTTTACTATTCATTCTTTCTTTTTCCGCTCTGTTATTTAGAAGCAAAATGAGACAGAGCACAATAAAAGCTGTCTCCTATGGCTACATATCAAGGATTATCAAGGATTTATCATTACAGAGTTTCAGACTAGTTATTCTTTATGAGTCTCCAAAATTTGTTGTCAATATACATCAGTTGTTGGCAGAGGGAAATTTACTAATAATTTTTTCTAACATCATTAACGTTTATCTTCAAACTGATTACCATAATTTTATTTTTTTTTAATGAAGAACCAATGCAGATAAAATAAATATCTACGTAACCTCTGTTCACCTAATCACATTTTAGTTGGTAATTTGAAGATGTCTGAAATGGTCACTGAGAGTAATTTGTAGCTTGATATATAGAGATATACAATAGGATTCACCAGCTTCCAAATAGATTTGAAAACATCCAAAAGTAGCATTGATTTTACCAATTCACAAACACTACACATGGGTTTCTATGAGGGCCAGAAGCAACAAAAAGGAATAAATGCTCCTGGTGCGGTGTATCAGCAAGGTCTGTCAGCTCCGCCAGGAGAAGGCACCCCAAGTCTGTTCAGTTCCACATTTCCACAACTTCCCCTTTAGTTCAAGGAGCACCTTCCCCCTCCTCCTCAACTTCAAATCCCAGTCTCTGGCTCCTTGGTGTGACTTGCCCTGCCTCAGGGAAGTACACAAATAGCATCTTATCACAGCCCGGGAAAAGCCTCCACTGATATCCCTTTACACTTAAATCCAAAATCTTGATTTTGATCCACAGTCAAACCTACACTGCACTTTCTTGCCTCCTGACCTCGTTTCCCATTGCCCCCCACCCCACCCTCCATGCTGAAGCTGAGCTGACACTCTTGTCTCAAACACACTAGACTTCTGCCCTCCACAGGTCCACAACACTGGGCGTTTCTCTGCCTAGGACTCTCTTCCCCTAAGTTTTCTGCCGCTCACTCTTTTTGGTCTGTTCATCTCGGCTCAGTGTGATCTTCGTGGGAACTTTCCTAACCCCCCACCTAAAATAATACTTCTCACACTTACTCTCCATCATTCCCTATCACATCACTTACCTCTATTTCCCTTTTACCATTTATCTGTATGGTCTTTGAGTTTTCAGTCTGTGGTTTGTTTGCTATATTCCTGGAGAGTGAACTTCAGATGACTTTGACAATGCTCTATCTTCAGAGTTTCCACCAATGCCTGGTGCCGAGATAAGTGTATTAGATTGTGACACAATAAATTACCCCCTCCTCCTTGGCGTTCTCTTGGAAATATTCTATAGTTTTGTCTTTGTTGTTGAGGTGGGTGAGGGGAGTTCTTCTATTTTACTACCATTCTTTTCTGCCTTCTTTGGTAGTTGCTTCTCATTTCTCCAGCTTTTCCTGCTGGAACGTGCCCCTGTTCAGAGGTTGACCTTCCTGTTTCCTCTGTGCACTCAACACCGGGGTCAACGCATCCCACCTCCTGGTTTTACAGAGCATCTGCAGTAGACTGAACAGTGGGTTCTTACTGATGTCCATTTCCCCAACCCCCACATATTTGAAGATGCTACATGACATGGCAAATTGTACTTCGCCGATGTGATTAAATGAACAATCTTGGGATGGAAAGAGTATCTTAGATTATCCAGGTGGACCCAATGTAGTCATAAAGATCCGAGATGATCAGCCCTGCCCCGTTTCTCCCAATTAGTCCTTTTGCTTCTCATCCCTTCCTCTGGCCCCATCACTCCAACACACTGTTCTGCCGTCTCTTGAATAGTCACATTCCCATCACAGGGCCTTTGCACTAGTTGCTGCCAGTTCTTCTCCCTTTCATGTCCCCATGGCAAATCCGTCAATTTTCTTTTTAGTATCGTTTTCTCAGTAAGTCTACCCCATCTACACCACTGAGTTCAGCTCACACCATCTCTTCTCTGTCCCCAATGTTACCATCTTCCCTCATTTAACTCATTTTTTGCTTTTCTCCCCATAGTACTCAACACCTTAAAATATTTTATTATGTATATTACTTGTTGTCTTTTTCCCTATTTGAGAGTAAAGCAGTGTAATCAATAAATATTTGTGAATGCATAAATGAATTCCACTTTTTTCTTTCTCATGAATTGTTTTATTACAACTTTAGTATAAAGACAGATCTATTACCTTTTAGTCACAATTCTCAGTTCTCGATAATACCTGTATATATAATTTAAAAATGACCTGAGTCTCTTCAGCCTTTGCCATGTTTTTTTAAAAAGGTATTCCAAATAACATCAATTAAAAAAAAGATTTTGGTAAAAAAAGATTGAGGTAAATGAAACCACACAGTGTAGTCTTGGGCCACAGGCATCCCAGTAACCAAGGTGATACCCTAATTATCACTCGGGAGAATGACGGCCTCTCTTTAGGGCAAGGATCCTTCATCACAGCTTGCACGGACAGCGTGTTTGGCCATGCACCATTCCCTGCAGGAGCACATTTCATTTTTCCAATTCCCAGTTTGGCTAGAAACTCTCACGCCAGCGCCATTGTCTGTGTGAGAGTAAGTGTTCCGCCATACTGATCAATATGCTGTCGACCTGCTCCAAATTCAGGTTGATTTCGGTAGTTAGCTTAATAGGGACAGAAATAAGAAGTGCCGGTTTTTAAAACTCATGAGAAAGAATGAACAGAAGCTGGAGATCTGCAGAAAGTCCATTCAGAGTATGTAACTTGCTGAACCTTTCCCAGAAATAAGGCCGAGATTGGAGTAGATGGTGCTCGGGGAGAGGGCTTCCCTGAACTCCCCTCCAGAGGGGGACTAGTCCAGTGCGGCCCAGGCTGGTGAATACAAGGTCTCTGGACATCTAAGTCAGAGATTTACAACTCGCTGGTCATGAGACAAGAGAAGTCACTTAACACATTTGTAAGTGTAGATATCTTCCATTGTTGAGCTGCACTTCTTCAAAAGAAAGCTTGTTATCGATACTTCAAAAGGTTGTGAGATTTGAATAAAATATGTAAGTAAAGTAGCTAGCACATAATGCAAATTCACTAGATGTTAGTGTCCTTTCCTGCCTTATTATTCATGAATATTTACAGTCACCTCGAGGCAGCTGTATAATGTAGTGGTTAGGGGATCAGTTTCTGGAATCTACATAACAAAAACAAACATACCAAAACCAACAGAAACACAAACAACAGCCAAAAAAAAAAAAAAAAAACAACACACTGGGTGTAAATCCAGAACGAAACAATAGTTTTGCCAGTTGAGTCATCTAGTTTCTCTGCGGCACAGTTTCCTCATCGATAAAGCAGTGATGGGAACGGTGACCGTGCTGTCCCGCTCAGGAGCACCAGGAAACCTGCGGTTACAAAGGCGCCTAATGACACGTTCCGAGTGGGGAGAGCTCACATCATGGGGACCGTGGAAGTCACCAGTGAGATAATATTAGACAGAAAGGATGCTAGGATTTGGGCTTTTGTCAAGTGTCTTTGGAGCGGGGTCAGAGAAGGAAAGTGTTGTTCTGGATCGGATGCTTTGGAGGAGCAGGAGTAATTCTATGATTTGGTATCCTAACAATTCCCACCCCGAAGACCGAAGGAACGGAGGAACCTAATGCTGTTGTCGGTGAAGCAGCAGCAGCTGTTCCTGTTAGCTGGGCTAACTAACAGAACGGTTGGTTACTCCCACGGTTTGGACAATGTTTCTGTTTTTGCGTGGATTCAAACTTGATTACGGGGTGGTGATATTTTCGTCAGAATCCATCCTGGTCACAGAGCAGCCCTATCCTGGTGATTCCCCGTGAAATGATCTGTGCTCACCAGGAGAAATCAAGCACCAGCTCATGGTACTAAGCCAGCTGCTTCTCTCTTTCCCGGTAGTCATAGCTACAGCGTGTTTGAATCCAAGGGAAAATCCGCCTTAACAACCTAGGATGGTGCCTGTCACCTACAATATGTTGTCTATTAGCATTTTCCTTATTTTTTTATCAAGATAGTCCTGTTTAAAGATGTTGTTTTCTTATGTTTAGATTTGATTTCTGATCAGGGAAATAGGGAGTTTCCTATATCTTTTTTTTAATTCTTTTTCTTTTTCTTTTAGATTTTATCTAGTTATTTTTAGAGAGGGAAGGGAGGGAGATAGAGATAGACAGAGAGAGAGAAACATCAATGTGCGGTTGCTGGGGGTCATGGCCTGCAACGCAGGCATGTGCCCTGACTGGGAATTGAACCTGCGACACTTTGGTTCGCAGCCCGCGCTCAATCCACTGAGCTACGCCAGCCAGGGCTCATGTTTCCTATATCTTAAAAGAAGGAATCGAGGGAGACAATGACATGTACTCTAGCTCTTTCTCTGCTTCCTGGTTTCTAGTCCATTTAAAAGCTGAGAGGGTCGTATCAGAGATCTTATGGTGTTTTGAAATACCGAATTTAAATATTATTCTTCCAAATATGTAAGTGAGGGGTCATCTCTGAATTATTATTAGGTAGACAGTACTGAAGAAAGGTTGTGAGACAGTCACCCTGGGTTTGAATTCTGCCTCAACCTTGTACTGACCTAATAGCCTTGGCGTAAAGAAGAAAACACACATCTGTGTTTCTCCTTTATTTACACTCCCTGCTTCTCACAAATCAAGCAGCTCTCTGGCACCAGCTGAGTGTCCTACAATTTAATGCTGTTTGGATGCTGTCTACCTGGAGACAGGGTCAGATCCCACAGGCGAAGGGCTCAGTCTTGTAAAACTGTCCCCCACCTTTATACAAGAAGTCAATTGTAAGTCCCAGGTTGTCTCCAGTACTTCTGGTAGGCCAGCTATAAACTGGGCTTCCCATGGCCTTCTCTTTGAGGTTGATGATTTTCTAGAATTGCTCACAGAACTCTGGGAAATACATTTACTGATTTATTATGAAAGGATATGATATAAGATACAAAAAACACGCAGATGGAAGAGATTCATAGGGCAAGGTGCGTGGGAAGGGAGAGGGAGCACCCATGCTCACTGGGGGCACCCACCACCCTCCTGGCACCTCTGTGTGTGCAGCAGCCCAGACGCTCTGAACCCCGTGCTTTGGGGATTTTCATGGAGGCTTCACCACGTAAGTATGCTCCATCAATAAGTCAATCGTCAGCCCCTCTCCCTTTTCAGAAAAATGGAGGAGGGTAGAAGGAGGAATCATGACTTGGTCTTTCTAGTGACCAGCCTCCACCCTGAAGCTACCCAGAAGCCCAACAAGACGGACTCATTAGAACAAAGGACACCCCTATCACCCAAGAAATTCCAGGGGATTTAGGAGCTCTGTGGCAGGAACTGGGGGCAGAGACCCAGATAGATAGATAGATAGATAGATAGATAGATAGATAGATAGATATTTTTGTTACTTCAGACTATGAGAAGTTTTTTAAACATTTTTGGCCTTAATATCTTGATATCTGAAATGAATAAAAATACTTAGATCATGCAATAATGTATAGAAGGCATGTTAGATTTATGGTATATTGGTTAAGACAATAAATATTCATTGCCTGTATCTCTGTGCAAGAAACTGTATTAGATATGTAGAAACAACTTCAGTACATGCCTTCAAGGAGCTTACGCTATAGCTGAGAGATGCATGAAAAGATAAATATCTAAAAAAGCCTGTAAGAATTACCTACAAATGTCTGCCACTGACCATAACAATTGTTACACTTTTGAGGAAGGAGGCTTATCCCCAAGTTAGAGTAGACCAGCAAAATGTAGTGGTATAGATGGTACCTTAGCTGAGTCTTGGAGGATTCATAGCATTTGACCGTTCAGAGAAAGGGTGAAAGCGTGTTCTAGGCAAATGGCACTTCAGGGGCAAATATGTGAGAAATTAGATAATAAAATTCCAACAACAACAGTAATACAGCTACAAAAGCAAAGTAGAGCATGCACTGAATCAAGGACTTTAGGTTCATTGTCTCATTTAATCTTCTTTATAACCTTCTAGAAAAGATAAAATCATTATCTCCATTTAGTGAGGAGAAGGAAGTTTACACAGTTTATTTGCTTAAGGCTACTAAACTAGCAAATCCAGATCCCACTGAATCCAGGTCTGATGGAATGTAGATCCTAAGCTCCTTCTCCACTGTTGTTCCCTCTAAATAATCTTTGTGTACGTGACGCCATTCAAGGCCCTCAATTACTCGACCCAAATCATCAGTGCATCTGTGGTCAGATTATGCAAGGTATGTAATGTAATGTCAAGGAGTTTTCATTTTCTCTTGTACGGAATGGCGAGTCCATTGATATTTGAAGCAGTAAAGTGATGCAATTTTTAAAAATTTATTTTCATAATTTCATAAGAATTTTTAAAAACCTTCACCACTACATCCTCTGTTATTTTACATAGGCAGCTTGAATTGTTGATTCTTATAAAGAGTAAAATAAGGTGAGGGAAAGGTTGTATTAGAAAAAAAATTTTTTTCATTTGCATTTGTAGAAAAGCGCACCACAAAGTGAGAGTCCGTATTATACATGTGTGCGTTCCTCAGAAAGCTAAAAGCACATGTTTCTCAGGCTCGAAGGTTCATATAGAGAACTCAGCCCACATACTTCGGCCACTGAGGAGAAAAAAAACATTTTAAATCATAAGATTTAATTATGGCTATCAAGGAGCAATACATCAAGGACTGTGCTCTTTGGTTACTTGCTCACAAAGCAACAGAAAGGACCCGAATTGCTTAGTTAAAGAAAGAAAAGACGAGACAAAGTTTACTCCAACCGATAAATCCATCTGTGTTCAAGCGAACAGCTGCTCCCCTTCCATTTGTTCCTTACTGAAATGTCCGTAATTTACTCGTCTCAGGATACACTTCTACATCTGTGGAATTGTTTATTTTAGCTTATCTAATTGTCTTTGAAATTAAATAAACCAATAAACAAGAGAAACGATAAAACTCAAGGGAAAGCTCTGGGTGTAGGAAAAATTGTTGTTGAGTAAAAAATAAATTCCCAAACCAAAGGACTTTCGCTGAATGTTCAGTAATTACCAGTGCCTGCCTCGCCCATCGGGCATGAATTTAAATCCTCTAAATATGCCTTGTAGCTCTTTGGGTTCTATGGCATTCACCTCCTGATACATTCCTCCCTATTTCAATTATCTTTTAAAATGTCACGGAGGTAAAGTTCTTGAAAAATAACAGAATTCTCAATCCGCAATTCTTAACGACCCAGGACTGTCTCTGAGAGTTCAAAGGTGAATTCTTTCAAAGGCTATTCCAACTAGATCTGCTTTCCACACATTATACGACATGTGGTTTGGCATTTGCTCTTTTACATTTTAATTATTATCTGTTTAATTAACTTCTTGACTTATATCTTTCTGGAAGGTTCACCTCTCCGAAACCCTTACCAGGCTGCCCAGCAACGTGCTCCAACCAGCTACTGGGAATGCTGAGTGTCAGACCTGGGGGGAGGAGCCAAGGCGCTTGTCAGTCAAATTAGCAAGTCTGTTATGCCAGTGAAGGGTATAGCTTTAGGTAGAAAAGTCCTGACTTTGAATTTCTGCTGCATTGCTTACTAGCAGTGGGATCTTGGACAAGTTATTTACTTTGTCTGAGTTTTCATTGCCTTATTTGAAAAAAAAATTGACCTCATGAAATTAACTGAAACAATGAATATATATATATATATATATATATATATATATATATATATATATTTAGTAAACATTTTCAAAATGTCTTGTACAGTGCCTGGCACAATACACATTTAGTAAATGTGAACTTTTATTTTTAAACTGTATTCAAGCATCAGTAAGTTATTGGGCTAGAAAAGAGCTAAGGTCCTTTCCAATTTGGGGATTATATGCTATTTTTATTTATTTATTTTTTAAGATTTTATTTATTTTATTTTTAGACAGAGGGGAAGGGAGAGGGAAAGGGAGGGAGAGAAATATCAGTATATGGTTGCCTCTTGCACACTGCCTACTGGGGACCTGGCCTGCAACCCGGGCATGTGCCGTGACTGGGAATCGGACTGGCGACCCTTTGGTTAGCAGGCCAGTGCTCACTCCACTGAGCCACCACAGCCAGGCTTATTTCTTAAATTACATCTCTGTAGCTAAGATCCCGCATCCAATTTTAATGTGTGGGGTTTTCCCTACACCACAAAGCAATTCTCCCAACACCAGCTGGGTGTCCAACAATTTAACTCAATTCTTTCTATTTACCCAGACATGTAACACCAGATCCTACAGGTAAAGGGGTTAGTCCCACAAGACCTCAGTCCACGTCTGATGCCGACCACAAGTCTGAGTTGTCACCTGTGCCTCTGACGGATTGGCTGTAAATCAGAGGTGCCCACAGCCCCCAACTTGGTTTGATTAATTTGCTGGAGCAGCTGCCAGAACTCAGGAAGCCAGTTTACTCACTAGATCACCAGTTTATTGCAAAGGATATGAGAAGTTATGAATCACCAGCAAGGTGACAGGATGTATGGAACGAGGTCCTGAAAGAAGGAGCTTGAAAGTGTTCTGATTTGCCGGTGTGGAAGCTCTCTGAACCTCATCCCTTTGGGCTTTTGTGGAAGCTTCATGACAGAGGCATGGCTGTTTAATTCATTGGCTAGTGGTGATGGATTAAACTCCAGCCCCTCTGCCCTCAAGGGAAATCAGTGGGTGGGACCGAAATTTCCAGCCCTCAATTCCTCGTCGGTTCTCCTGGCAGCCCGCCCCCATCCTTAGGTTCTTTCCAAAACTCACCTCATCCACATAATAAAAGACACTTTTATAGCTGTTCAGTTAGGAAATTTTATCAGGTTGGAGAGCTCCTTGCCAGAAAAGGGATGAAAACCAAATATATATTTCTTAGTATGAATCATAATTACACAGTACCTGGCACTTTGCGTGTTACCGACACAGCTTTTTGGTTGTGGCTGTTTCTCTTTTCGGGCATTTCTTATCTTCACCTAGGAAACAAGTGCCTTGAAGGCAGGCACTGCGCCGTGTGATTGTGGTTCTCCCCGGGGAACCAGGGAGCATGACGTCCTGTGCAGAGCCCGTTTTCTACGTCGCGTGTCTTCTGCTGAGGGTGCTGACAGACGGCTTTGAAAAGCTTCCTCCCCGGCTTGTCAGTATTAATTGATTCCGATTACATGGACGTTTGAGTTACTCCTAGGGAGTAAGCTAAGTGCTTTGGAATATGCAGAACAGTCCTAAGAATCCCTTTTATTTCCAAAGAATCATTTACACATGAGGAACATCTGGATCATTAAATGGATATTTAAAGATTCATAGAGTGACAGCTTTGCACCGAATTATCCTTCAGTGCCTTCCAGCGTTTTAACACTGGGAAGCTGGGGGAAATATCCTTTTTTTTTCTGTTTTCAGTTTTAAAATACTCACAAAGGGTGGTCTCAGTATGACATGGGGACAGAAACAGGACCAGCTGCAGAGAGCAGGAGGACCCAGAGGGGTGTGCAGACGTTTCCAGGCTAGACCAAGTTCCCAAGCTCAGTGATGATTATCTTTTACAGAGGTAGCTGGAGGCAGAAATCTGCTCTTGAGAAATTGTCCTGAGTCCATGTTTCCATGGGAAGGAGAAAAACTTCACGAATGCAGGGTCCCACAAGGAGGAGCCGTCCTTCCTTTTCCTATCCTCCCCACTCTTCCAAACAATGGCAAGAACAAAAAGTATCTGCCTTGTCCGCCAGCTCCTCATACCTTAGCCACATTGATATTTGTATCTGTGGAGCTTGATTTAGGCGATTCTGCTGTGTGGGATTCCAACAGCGCAGGAACCCTGCCACATTCAGCAGTTGGTAGATAGTTTTCTGCTTGGCCTCCTAAGACTTCTCTTTCTCCTACAGGGCTGCCATCCTATCCCTCAAAAGGACAGATCTGGGGCAGAAGGGAGGGAAGTTTCCCTTTCTGCAGACTTCCCCCTAGAGTCAGTGGTCGGTGCACTTGAGAACACAATTGCTTTCCTCAATTATGTGGGCAACGGGATGCATGGACTCCGTGCACCTCCACGCCATTGCAAGGCTGGAAGAAATCACTGGGAGGCCATCCATCACCAAGGCTGTTTTCACGTACTTACCTGGGCCCAATCTCTTTGTTCAATACTCACCTGCGAGTTTGCTCCGCAGGGCTCTCTGCCTTTCAGCACCGAATGCATGCAGAGTGTGTGTGCCCTTTTAGACGCTCTAATGTTCTTGCATTTAAGCTTTAACAAATTGACAGTTTTTCTCCTCTTTATAATCCTATGACTTTTAAATCCATAGAAAGCAGAAAATAAAATGCCATTTATTTTCTCCAAATTAAAAATAAAAGAAATCTGAAAAGAGAAGAGAACGCTAATGTTGGGCTATCAAGGCCTTCCACGTATGACATTGGATACTGCAATCAAAACGGATCATCAAGGACAGGTCAACACATTTGCATTCAAACATTTCTTTAAAATATGCCACCTGAGGATTTCCTGCCCACCCCAAATACTGCTTATTTTGAAATCATCTTCTAAAGCATACTATTTATATTTAGCCTTTGTTTCGTGAACAGTAACATGCAGAGGCATGTTAGGAAAAGCAAGAGTAGCTAAGGTTACACCCTTGAGGCCATAAATTATTAATGTTCATTTTACTCATTCAGGAATCATGAAAATGATCTTCACACACTTTATCAATCTGGGAATATCGGGTTTGGGCGTACAAGAGCGGGCTCTGTCTGACTCATGACACATAAAGTGTGGAGTAGCTATACTTACAAACATGGCCAGGTATAATCCAACCCTGAGATATGCATTTTACATGGAAACTGTGTTGGAAAACTCTAACCTTTTCAAAACATTCAGTTCTCCCCCCCAAAACTCTGTGTGTGTGTGTGTGTGTGTGTGTGTGTGTGTGTATGCAGCCCCCTTTAAAACAAGCCGTTCATCCCAAACAGAAGCCTCGTTCCAGTGTGGGACAGCCAGTCCCCAACGAGGGTGAAAGCTTTACTCAGTAACGCACCACTCACAGGGGGCCTTGGTGGGAACTCTGGCCCACCGAGTCCATCAGATTTTAACAGCAAGGAATTGCAGGCAGCCACTTCTCCTTTCCCATATTTTCAAAAATCATTATGAAGAAAGGCTCACGTGATATTTGGAACTATTCTAAATGTTAAAAATTAGCAACACCTATGAGCATGTTTTACAGAACAAGATATTCGTAAACCAAGGTCCAGCTTTGGAAGAAACTAAGTTTACAACTATAGTTGCCACCAGTTTTTCATCTCACCGACCATGCTTAAGTTGCTTGGGTCTGCTTGGGTGTTATTCATTTTTTCTAATTAACATGTGTTGCTTTGTAGTCTTTTGAGCAGGCAAGGATTATTGGGGTTGGAGAATAAAAAGGAGCTTTCTTGAAATGTCCTTTCTTAGGCCAGGTGATTTGGCTGTGGTTTTTTAAGAGTATAATACTGTTGATAAAATATGTGGTGAAGTCAAGTCTACTTGTTTGTCATAAGTTGTTGGTGATCAGTTCTAACGTGACCCTTAGCAAGACGCTATTTGTGCAGTCTCTTTGTAGAGCTGTCGGGAGACGTCTGTGGGACCTGTGCTCACCAAGTTTCCCAGGTATCTGTGCACGTGTCATTCAATGTCGGTCACTGTAGAAACGTGTGCAATTATAGAAGGTTAGTGTTTGATAGGTAGCTGGAGGCTATACACAAATGCATGTTCACTGCCATGTATGCACATATGCATCGTATTAGCTTTCCCGAGTCAGAAATCTTCCACTAGCTGCTATTTCTCCAAGTGAATTTGTCGGCTCACCGTAGTGGTTAAGTAATCATCCATTAAGCATCAGCGTCTCCAATGTTACTTCAACTCTCCTCCCCTCAAAAACCTCTCTGGGGAAAAATAATGCCCTGGGATAGGAAGACCTGAGACCTAAGAGTCTAGAAATCTAAAAAGACTCAAGTTATTGGTGGAAAATCAATTTGTTATGACACTCTGGAAGAAGGATTTAAGATCCATTTAACCTAAGGCTATATTGCTCCTGCCACTATTTTTTTTCCCTAAGGATGACATTTTCCTAAGGAAAGAGACAAATATCTAAAACCTTAAATGATTCACAAATAAAAGCTTTCCCTTTCGACAGCATTATCTAATCTTCCTTGGTGTCAATACCTACTTTCTTTGCCCCTTGATGATATTTGTAATGAAACACCTGATTATGATATTATCTGTACTAAGGAGCCAGCTCCTTTATGCCCCAAAGAGTTAAGAAACTTCCCTTTCCTTTCAGCCAGGCTGTATAAATGCGCTAGCAGTGAGCTTTTCATGGCTGTGTAGGGGATGATGAGTGGGCCCATTTAAAGGCAATTCCCCTGATCTCTCTTCGTAGAACACGGAAGGGAGTGATGTCCTAGAAAAATCTGCCGGCTTGGCCGAGGTACTGCTGTTAAAATAAATTGGTTACCAAGTGTTTATTACATTTTATGTATGCCCCTCATCATCATCCTTCATAATGTGTTTAAACAATTAATTGCCACAATATCCCCCTTTCTGAGGCTGGAAAGGGACCCTGGATCGATGGCAATAGCTATCCATCCCTGTTTGGGCAACGGGAGAAGAGGCGTTTGTTGTTGTTGTTAATTAATCAAATGTTAAGTTTGCATTTATGGCATTTTCACACTTAATGTGAACAATCCAATGTGCTTAAAGAGACATATTACACTATTATGGTCTTTTCTTTTTCTTTTTTTTTAAAGAGAGTTTTTTTTTAAGATTTTATTTTATTTATTTTTAGAGAGAGAAGGGAGGGAGAAAGAGAGAGCGAGAGAAACATCAATGTGTGGTTGCTGGGGGTCATGGCCTGCAACCCAGGCATGTGCCCTGGCTGGGAATCGAACCTGCGACACTTTGGTTCGCAGCCCGCGCTCAATCCACTGAGCTACACCAGCCGGGGCTATTATGGTCTTTTCATGCACTGTGCCTTCAAGAGTCAAGGTCTGTTTCTTGTGGGGGCAAAGGCAGTGGCTCTTGGGAACTTTTCTGAGTGGAGGGGTGTTGGTAAATTATTATTATTATTATTATTATTATTACTATTATTAGTCTATGAAGACCTCCCATGTATTCAACACTAAGTTACTAGGTAATATTCAATATATCTGACTTTGTTTCTGTATTCTCTTCCGCTTCATGTTCCCAGTAATCCAACTAAGCTGAAAAATCCTGTTTCTCAAGCATACCCTGCCTTGTTATTGTCAATTCTAAGGAAAATACTTGAGTGCTGAGTCTCCATGGAACACTTTATTTCATGTAATGATCAGGTAAAGAACATAGATGTTTATATGTTCCTTTGTGTATGATCACTATGGTATAGGAAGCAAAATCTCCCCTAGTAGTTATATGTTGTTCATAGATTTGCTGCATCATCAAGAGTAAGCACAATAAATTAGATACATTTTACAAATTTTTAGTGCCTCATTTGGGTTGCATCAAAGTAGGCATTAAATCTATGTCAACACCAACAATCTTGGTGATGATTATTATCCTTCTTTGAAGAGTAAGAGAAAAGGAACTTAGAGCAGTGTTTTTTTCATAATGAGTGTGGTCTTTGAAATCTTACAGTCCCCAAGATCTTCCTAGGGCTCACCAAGACCTTTTTATGGGTTTGTGCTCTTTAGTAACAAGATACTGTTTACCATTTCACTCTCATTCTCCCATGAGTGTGCAGTGCAGTTCGCACAGGTTGAGTGATGGGGGATTTTGGAATGAGTGTTTATAAATTCTTGTGTTTTATAAACTTTTTAGTTTTAATGTTTAATAGGGATAAATATTGGTAGCCCACTGATACAAAAGTGCTTTGGAGTTTCTCAGTAATTTTTAAAAGTGTAAAGGATCCTGAGACTAAAAAGTTTGAGAACAGCTGTCTTAAAAGAATACGTGCCTTGTATTCTGCAAGGAATACAACTCATTTCTAGTAGGAATAAATTGTCAAAACAGGTATTCTGTGGTCTTCTCAGTTTACTGTGCCTCCTTGACATGGGTAGTTTTGGGTGTCAGAATGTTCTCTATTTGATCACTTCAGCCAAAAAGTTCATTTGTTTTTTTCTGTAAGATGGCTGTAGTAGCACTTAGTTGTCTTTAACTTTATTAAAAACAGTCTTGTTAGATTGTATTGTGACAGCTGTCATATCAGCATGCATTAAAAATGCTTATCAAAATTGATGAATTTTGTGTAGCCATTTTAATGTTGAAGATGGAAGAAAATACACATTTTCAGCATGTTACGCTTTATCATTTCAAGAAAGGTAAAAACGTAACTGAAATGCAAAAAAGATTTGTCATTGAATATGTCAAAAGTGGTTTGCAAAGTTTTGTGCTGGAGATTTCATGCTGGACAGTAGTCCATGACTGCGTAGACCAGGTGAAGTTGATAACCATTAAATCGAGACATTCATTGAGAACAATCAAGGTTATACCATGTGGGATATAGTCAACATACTCAAAACACCCAAATCAATAAAGTTATTGGTGAAAATGAAAAATCTGTCTTTGATTTTACAGAAAAATCCATATGAACTTTGTAGCCAATCCAATTGCAGAGAAATTCAACATTCCTGGAGGAAAAGCTTTGGTTACACTTTCGTTACACAGAGCAGCTCCAGTTACACTCGTATTTACCTTAATCAGTAAGCAACTCTTTATGAAGACATACTCTCTTTATCTCTTGCATTCAATATTACCCCAGAAACCCACCTGAAATGCATGCATTTGGGGACACTGGACACCATGACAACGTCCAGGTGTGGCCAGTGAGGGCGTCTCTGCGCTAACCCTCCCCTGATGCCTTTGTTTCGAGTTTCCTTCTCCAAAGGAAGTGGCTTCCATGGAAGCCAGTCTCTTTAATATTCCATGGAAGTCAGTCTCTTTAATATTTGTAACACAGAAAACGCCTAAATTTCTTACAAGTTGGCCTTTGGAAAAGCCCAGATATAAAAATGAACGAGTCCTTTCAGGTTGCCAACTCTGATTATTAGAAGAATATGTGGGAAAGCGGCCAAATTTGACACATTTGTATGTGATAGATACTAGAAAAAAATTTACAGAATTTTTTTACAAAGTCCAGAATACTGGACTTTGATCTGTGTTTTTCTGAGCCAAGCCATGTGTTTTTAGATGTTTAGCTTTACTCTCTTGAAAATTATGATGGAATTCTTCCTCTAAGCATTGAATCTGCAGTTAGCATGATAAGGAGCAGAATAAATTATTGACAAGATCTGAAAAAAAATTATTACCGATTAATTTTTGAAGAGATTTTTCCCAAATTTCAAATTATATAGACACGAAATTTTGACTCAAAAATATTAGATTGCAAGTTATGAAAAATAGGATAATTTTCCCATTGATGTTGTTAGTATGTCAAAGTTCCTTAAATCAAAAGAATATCGGATAAGTGCACGCACTTTGCAGCATGCCAGTCAGGGCATCCTGCACCCGGTTTTCCGCGGTTGGTGAAGAACGCCGATAGCTGCAGTTGAATCGATTGTGCAGCAATCCACATTGATCATCACGACGGCTGCAGTGAGCAGATCCGCCCGGGGCCGTTTGTTTATTTTATGTGTATAGACGTGGCTTTGATTCCCAGCACAGAAGTCTCAGGGAAATATTCTTAATGCAATTTTGTTCTTTGCCTGAGTACACATTAAAGGGTCATTTTCTCCCATGCTGCAGGGAACAGGAGCTCAGGGACGTGGTCTCAGTATGTTGACACTGCGTGTGAGGTTCATAACAAAGTACCTAATTCTCGGCCCTGCTGGCTGGAACTGGGCTCCGGTAAAGCTACCCCAGGAAATAACGAGCAGGTGTTTTTGCCGGGAGGACAGAGTGAGCCTGTGTCCCTGAATGGGAATAAAATGCCCCGGAGCACCGTGATTCTAATGCTTTCTGAATCTTTGCCATTTGCTCTCTCCACATCTGGTTGCAAGCCAGGCCTGGCTTGTGTAAGAGATGCATATGCCTCTGAGGAGATTGCCCACGCAAAACTCTGGCTCCCCGTGAGGAGTTTCTCGTGTGAGTACGGAGTCAGAAAGCCAGTGGCAGCACCAGCTCGGTGTTGGTTTTGAGAAAACATTCGGGAAAGAGGTCAATAGTGCTTGCTGTCTGCATTCAGAATATCTGAGCTATGACACAGGATACATCTGAGAGAATACTCACAAAGCATCTACAAGAGAAAGCCTATGTAATAAAATAAAATCCCAAGTTACAGCCTTAATCCATGAAAAATTTTAAAAAACACTATAGAATCTAGTCACACAAAGGAACTTGGATAGGGTCTCTGGAGTATATAAAAATGAAAGGACTTCGATTTTGGCGAGCAACTATTATGGACCAGTGTAACTATTTTTATGTGACTTTGATGCGCCACTCTTCCCCCGAAACCTATAGCTTAGTCACCTTTCCCTGCTTTTGTCTGTGGACCTTTAGAAGGAAATGGCTTGTTTTTAGATTGCCAGCTACTAATCTTCTATGAACTTGCACTTGGCCCAATGTTCCTTAGTTGTTCCTTCTATAGATGTTGGTTTTGATGTCCTTTAGCCTCAACACATAAGGAGTGCTCGCTCTCCCTCTCTCCCTCCCTCCTTTCCCCTCTCTCTTTCTCTGTCTCCATCTCTGTCTCCCTCTAATCTTAGCAAAGGGGGAAGCACTGGAAAGACGAGTGAGCTGAGGTAAAGAATGGATTTTCACTTTTTCATGACTTTCTAAATAGAATGTTGAGTCACATTAGGAAAAAAATGTCCCTTTTGGAAAACTTCTCCCTTCCCTGCATCCCCGCTCTTCTTGGACTTGTCAGGAAGTCTTCGAAGTCCTTTTGGAGCAGGCAGTTACCTGCAAGGAGACTTGACTGGTGACACGGGGCCCTTTATGGTGACTCAGTGTGGGCTCTATAGATCAGTGCCAGCTCACTCGTGCATGTTGAAACGATGTGTGAATCTATTTGACAAAAGTGTCAAGGCCTCAGAGGGAGTGTTTTGAAGACTGAAATCAAAGCCGGTCTGACAAATCATCCAATATGTGTCCTTTGTAACAGCCAAATAATGCAGCTGACCATTAAATTACATGCGGGTTAGGAACACCACAGTTGAAAACTCCAGTGTGTCTAACTTTTGCCTCCCCCAGACTTAATGACGAATAGCCTCACTGATAGCGTAAACAGTCGACTATCACATATTTTCTATGTTACATGCATTCATACTGTATTCCTACAATAAAGTAAGTTAGAAAAAAGAAAGTGTTTTTAAGAAAATCATGTGGAAGAGAAAATACATGAACAGTATTTGTTGAAAAAATATGTACATAAGGGGAAGCATGGAGATTCACTTTATGTTGTTCAAGGGTCCACTGATTGTTATATTTTATATGTATTCAACTTATATCTATCATCATATTAGCATAATATTAGATATAGCAAACCGTGCATGGGAATTAATAGTCACTGTTAAATTGAATTTGTTTTAAATATTCTAAACACATATTCAAAGACAGATGATGTACGCACACACTATCACTTACAGACCTGAAGTCTTCTCTTTTCACTCTAATGATTTGAATCTCATTCAGTGTAAATGATCCATCACTTGTCTACATTAATTTTAGTAAAATACACTTTATGCAATTGATGTCTTCTATGTAGGGCCATTTACTTACTCTATCTCATGTCACCCAACAGCATGGAAGTGCTAGAGACAGGGAATGTGTCAGATGTTGATGTGTGTGAGTATGTGTGTGTGTGTGTGATTGTGTGTGTGTTTCACTTCCTTTTTTCCCTCCTGCATTTCCACCTGCCTCTTCCTTCCATTCATGCGGATAACCCAACATCGCAGGTGGGCCCGTGGTGCAAAGTCTAAATTCTTAGAAGAAAGAGCCTTCAGATCAAGTAGAAGAACTCCAAAAGATGGTTAATGAAGAGAGAAGAGTATCTTGGAGCAGCAAGCAGAAGAGAAGGGCTGTCCTTCCACCGCAGATTGGGGGCGGGGGAAGGGCGTGTAGGAATCGGGGGAAGAGAGAAGGGGTATGTATTTTAAACTCCCCACATCAGAAGAGACTTGACGTGGGCCCTGCACAGGAGTGTGCATACACAGGGCAGTGGACAGAAGGAGGTGGCAGCTGTCTCAATACGATCCCTTTGTCCTCGAGGTGGCAGCAATGAAAATTGCGGTGCAGGATAGGGCCCTGTGGGATGAATCACAGCAACCTCAGCGGCCACCCGGTACTGATGATTTGGGGGCAGCCTCTGTCCTCTCTGCCTCCACTCTCTGGACAACTTTAAGACCCTGAAACTGGCTGTGGCACCACCCCAGGATGGACAGCAACCTTTGACCTGAGGGGGGCGCTGAGTGTCCTACTGGCCCCGTGAAACAAGCGTGTAACCCTTGAAACATGTCCAGATAAAAAAACACACAGTCAATAATAAACATGTTTACATTCTCACACATGGAATTTGAGGTCTGCGATTCTTATCAGGGGAAAATATATCCTCCCCACGTGAGAGAAGAGTAACCTGAAGTTCTGAGAATTTAAGTGACTTACTCAAGAATATTAAACCGGTGAAATGCAGAGCCAGGACGTGTGCACCCCAGTGTGACTGACTTCTGGGACCCACAACCCACTCACCGTGTGTCCCCAAGAGCCAGGAGTGGAGCGACAGTCTCAGATCCTGAAAGGGAAGCCATGCACTTGGGCAGTCAGGGACAGGGTGCCTGTGACCGGGAGAGTGAACCTGGTTTAAGAAGGGTGAGCAGCCCACGGGCCAAAATTGAGTTTTCCAGCTCAGTTTACAAATAATAAAGCCGATGTCCAGAAGTCTACCACATTCCCAAGCTATTTCTCAACCGGATCAAAGTGTTTAGGACAAAGTGATATGATTAATATGGCCATACCCAACCATTCACTAGCCGGCACACGCGGGCACAGTATTTGGAAACAGAACTAAAGACAGATTTATGGCTATAAAACCTGTCCTTACTATCATTGCTCAGCCAGGTAGTTCAGGCAAATGTGCATAACATCATATAACAACATTGATGTATTTATTAAAGACCAGAAAATATTTGACTTCTTCAGGAAGCTTATGACTTTGATGTGTCCTTCAATGCAGTTTTAAAGAACATGGCCCTTTTAGCTTTATTGCAAGCTGATTTTGTATTTCCATCCTCCCCGAATTTTTTGAAGCATATTTCTACCTTATATCTTGCACTTCTGTCCCTTTAGAGTATCTAGTTAGCATTTTTCAGAGTTGTTTTTATTGTGGTTGGTATTTATTTCGTAGCAATGTTTCTGTATATTAACTTGACCTTTTCATTTATCCTTATTCCATCTTCAACTTGAGTAGTTTCTATTTTGCTAATTTGATGAGGTCGGTAAGTTTTTAACCTGTGTCTATGGGGACTTGTTTGTTTTGATTTCAAATCTCATTTCAATTCCCTCTGTCAGAGGCCTCAGATAACGAAGGATCATTCTTTTGGGAACCTGTGATTACACGGAGGATGGAGCAGTAACTGAACACTCCATATTGTAGTCTAGACCAATTCAGATAAAAGTCACGAGAATGTTTTTCTATTGGTGTAGTTATTATAGAACATTATACTATGCTTTCTAAAAATACTAATTGCCATCATATTATTTAACATGCATTGTTCCCGGAAACTTTCTAATAGGTTTATTTGTATTAAGGTATATAAACTGTATAGTCATTTGGAATATCCTGTACTATTATTAGACCCTATTTACAGGTAAGAAAATTGAGACTAGGAAGTAGCGACACCAGGAGTCCCTATTTTGTGTGTGTGTGGTTAGAGGGTATGGTTAGTGGAGTCCGTTGTCGAACAATAACAAAGATATTATTTAAGAGTCGGATTAAAAGATCAAGGTTCATCGATGATTGAAGGCATGAGGTACTCCTTGTCCTCTTCAGATGCACCTCTCCTTCCTGAATAAGTCTAAGGACCGCTTTTACTCTTCCACTCTCCTTGGGTGACAGTCTCACCTTAGGTTTGACCAGGATGGATGGACTGACTCCAAGGCCATCACCTCTGGGACCCAGGTCCTCAACTTTCCTACAAACTCGTCCATCATGCAGTCTAGGGCATTACATAGAAGTGGCCCCCTTTCCGCTCCAATGGACTCCCAAAGACTCAGTCTAATGCTGGGCAGAATGTGGTTGAGATTGTTAACTAAAGCGACTGTAAAATCTACATGAAAGTTTGGGGAATTTAAAATCAGAGGATCCAGGGAGCAAAACTTAGCACCACCACCAACTAGTTGAATGGCCCTGGATAAATATCTTTCTTTCTCGTGCTCTGTGTCTTCATTGGCCACATACTAATGTTTGCCATTCAAAGCTTCGAAAGTGGTTAGAAACAGGGTGTGCAAACCCCCAGGTACTGAGGTTCTCAGTAACTTGTAACATAATTCTCTCCGAAGGAAAATATTCTCACAAAAATGGGGCTGTTTATTAATGCTTTATCCTAAACATTTCTCTCCAACAACAATAAAATATTTAGAATATTTTTCCTTGAGACCATAAATAACTTATATGTGATAACCAACAATTTAATTGATTAGAATGGCCCGACCTAAATTTGGGTGACTGAAAGCCACCTGTGATTCACACGTTATGGTCAGCGGTAAAGAACCGAAAGCATACAGTGGCTTCAGAAATCTCCTTCCGAGGAAGGGGCTCTCTGCTGGGATTTCTCAACTCTGTGGGTGCGAGAAGATAGCAATGGGGTTGAGCGAGCTTATTAGTCAGCTCAGGATGCTATAGCAAAATACCATGGCTGGGTGACTTAAATAACAGACATTCATTTTCTCACTACTTTGAAGGCTGGAAGTCAGAGATGAAGGTGCCAGCAAGAGCTCTTTTCCTGTCTTGCAGATGGCCACCTTCTCGCTGTGTGCTCAGTGGCCTTTCCCTGGTGCATGCTCATGGAAAGAGACAGAGACACAGAGAGAGATACAGAGAGAGGAGAGAGGAGGAGGAGGAAGAGATTAAGAAGGAGAAGAAGGAGGAGGAGGAGGAGAAGGGGAAGGAGGAGGAGTGTGGCTATCCCAAGGCATCCTGCTTTATTGTGGAGGTGGAAAATAGAGAAGTATATGTAGGTCATGAAACTGTAACAGGGCTGGGGCAAAGAGCAGCTGGGGGCAAGTGGTAGACAGGCATTAACAGTAAATATCTCACTGAATGAATGGGAGAAGGCATGTCAGATGAGACAGTGACAACGGCAGCATGGTAGGTGCTGTAGCTTGGCCCAATAAAAGATGTGCTCCCCTGCAAGAAGGGGGAATTGAGAAGAAAAGAAAACTAGAAGAAGGACAACTGTCTGTATAAGGCTTTTATTCCAGAAAACCAAAGTGCATAATAGAATATCTTGTTGTCAGGTAAATGCATGGGAGTCTCTAAGTTCCCAGCTACATATGCAAGTAAAATAGTATCCTCCCCTGACAAGGTATTTACAGGGCATTGATCTAATCTGTCTTGCTGCTTTTGCAGAGGACTGAATATCACCATCCCAGAATGATGAGTCTCTGACTGACTTCCAAAGACTTTTTTTAGAGGAAAAGAAAAAAAAAAGATTTCTGCCATGAAGTCTCACACTCAACAACAGCTTTGTTTGTTTAGCCCTTACAGTTTACCAAGTGCTTTTCGCACATTTTCTCATTTGGATGTTCACAACGTGTGAGGCAGGATGTGCACCCAGTGTACTCCTGTTCCAGATGAGCAAGGGAAGGCTTACTTATCTGAAAGCACGGCCAAGACCCAGGTGCCGATTAAGGGGCAGAGCTGCATCATTCACACAGGTCTTCCAGTTCTCGGCTCTTTCAGGGAAATCGCGTTGGCTCTAGATAAACACTGTCAGAATTTTGTTTTTGTTCCTAAACTAATCTCTTATGCAATAATTAAGACTCAGTTCATCATTTTTTTATTTAGAGAATACTTTATTCGTTTCTGTAATTAAACCCATGTAGATAGGACCTTACATATTTAAGACTGTGTGTTACCCCTGCACAAATGGGGGTAAAAAAGAACTAGGTTGAGCGTTTCCAGACCAATATGGCTGTTGACTTAGGGAGCATGCCAACACCACACAGTGCAAGTCAGAAACTTTGTCCAATGTCCACAGCTTAAATTCCCAAGAATCCAAATCATATATATATATATATAACATATATATCACACATATACTATATTTATATAAAAAGACTGATAGCAGTATATTTTTAAAAAGATTTTATTTATTTATTTTTAGAGAGGGAAGGGAGGGAGAAAGAGAGAGAGAGAGAAACATCAATGTGTGGTTGCTGGGGGCCGTGGCCTGCAACCTAGGCATGTGCCCTGACTGGGAATCGAACCTGCGACACTTTGGTTCGCAGCCCACACTCAATCCACTGAGCTACGCCAGCCAGGGCTTTGATAGCAGTATATTATACATCAATAACATCAACAGCATTTCCGGATTCTGCAGTGCTCTGAACGAAGTTATAGAGCTATCCAGCACACCCCATTAAAAAAAGGTAAAAAACAAAAGTCCAGAAAGCCTCGAAGTCCTGTTACTCCTGTGATACCAGGCACTATTTTTTATTAGCTTCTCGGTCCTCATCTGGAAAGAAAACATCCTGTGATAGAATAACGTCAGTGAAACAGCTCTCAGAAAGCGCGGGCACAGCCGCCTACCATGAGCAGGTACAAGATCCGTTGCCCTCACAGAGCATGGGACGGCACTGTCCTCCATCTGTAATTCTAGAGGGTGCAATTAGACAGGCACTGTCTGGGACTCGATTCTCTTTCTCCAGCAGAGGGCCCAAAGGGTGGCGCGACCCAGCTATGATGGAGAAATACACCTTCTTAGACAGGATTTCCGTTCATCAATGGTACAGTTCCCTGTTCTTGATGAAGATCAACTAAAATGGTTTAAGAAAAGATGCCCCACCCCACTGGATTCATACAAAGATGGCCGAGTGGAGGCAAGCAAGGCTCACCCGTACTAGTATTTTATCAAACCTGTTGTGTTTGAATGGTTAAGAGCTCCATGGAAGAAAAAAAAAACACATGCTAAGCAACACTTCAGAGCTGCAGGCCACTAAAACACAGCATCATTTCAAACGGAAGTGGCAGCCCAACCTCTCCCACTGGGGCGTGTTCAGGGTGCTGACATCGCTCTTGCACCACCTGCTCATCCGTCCAGGAAGAAGGGCAGATCAGCTACCGCAGTTTGCTTGTCTGTTACTCAGTTGCTATGCTACGAACACAGCAAGCCGCCAGGGTCCAAGGCAGGGCTCTCTTCAGTCATCTCCACCAAGCCCACGAATGCTATCTCCACATCCAAAGGGCACAGAAAGGGAACAGAAAGGGAACAGAAGCCACGTCTGATGTGCCAGCTGCAATCGCCACACTGTTCTGCCTCTGCAGGGTTCTTCTCTTGTTTCTAGGATTCGATTCTTCTTGATCTATAAAAGATGCAGATAGAGAACATTACTGTCAGACATCTGAGGTAGCTGTTAACTTGTGCTTTAAAAAGAAAGATAAAACCATCCAGTATAATTGTGTTAACCTTTCTATTTAGGCCATATTTTCCAAAGCTTTAATCATCTTAGGAGGGTCTCATTTCACTGTCTGGTTATTGGAATCTGTGGTGAGCAGTGAGATAAAGTTACTGCGCTGTTTCTCACAAACACAGTCTTTTACAATAAGATAATTATGTGTAGAAAATGAACAGTTAAGAACATAACTGCACCTATCCTCTACAAATAAATGAATAAAAGAAGTGCTGATAGTTAAGAGATTACTAAAATGGTTCTTTCACAAAGCAGCAAATTAGAAGTGAACAGTAAAAAATGTGTTTGAATATAAATCAGCACCAACCATCTTAAAGAAATGTTACTGTTCTTACAGTACTACGGGTTTAAATGATAGTTCTTATTTCACACGTTAATATTGGAAACTTTATATTCTGGGACCACGCCCTTGAACATATTTCAACATTGTGTGATTACGTAAAACAATGCATAGTAAAGCATTGTCCATACAACACTGTGCAGATATGAGTTAAGAACAATAATTGCACGTTTTACACATAAACCGTGTACATACATTATTTGTTTGCTTGTCCTATAAAGTAGGCATTTTCATCCATAATTTACAGCCCAAGAAACTCAAGTGTTAAGAAGTTAGAAGTCTCCTCCAAATATCTCATAGCTCTTTTGCTGAAAGCTCAGTGAACAGACTCAATTTTTTCATTTCAGATTTGAGACTTGTTCTATTTCTTTTATTTTACCTTTTCATCTATTCCACACAATTCGTGCATCAATTTCTTACCATCCGTTCAAGAGAAAAATGTAGATGACATTCAATTTTTAAAGCCTGAGTTTCTTTTGTCTGCTCCGTACTGACAGAATGTGCAGGGTGTCATCCTTAATAACAAGAAACCACCTTCTTCATACTCGCTGAATGCTAGCATTTACAAGCTCACCCCTCGTTTCTCTGGTGAGCCAGCGTCGTCTTTCACGTGTACGTGTTGGACGTCATTCTTTTCAGAGGGAATGCGCTTCCCTGTCTTCACTGCGCTATCGCCACCTTTGCGCCCACAGCTGAATTATCACTGACAATACACGGGGACAGAACATTCCTCCCCAATCTGCAACTCGGACGGATTCGAGCACGCGACCGCTCTCCAGTTTGATGAGCCGCCGGCATTCACAGCGACAGCAACGAGGTGCACCCGCGAGGGCCGACCAGGGTTGCAAACCCGCAGTCAGAGGAGATTGTTTTAAGGAGGCGGCTTAGTCTGGGCTGCGGTAACAGAGTACCGTGGACTGGCTGGCTTACAAACAACGGGGTTTATTTTTCCTAGTTCTGAAGGCTAGAAGTTCGAGATCAGGGTGTCACGAAGGACTGGTTCTGGAGAGAGCCCCCTTCCAGGTCGCAGATGCCCAGTTTCTTGTTGTACTCTCGCACGGACCAGGAGAATGAGGAAGCGAGCTCTGTCCTGGCTCTTCTAAGGGCATCAATCCCATTCGTGAAGACTCTATTCTCAAGACCCCGTCTAATTCTGCTTACCTCCTAAAGGCCCCGCCTCCCAGGGTTCCACCATATGAATTGGGGTGGGGCGAACACCCAGTCTGTGACAGAAGGGGTGGTGGGAGTAGGCTGGATTTTGAGATTGGCTGGGCATAGGTTTGAGTCCCAGCCCCAGGCTCCCATTTGCTGTGTGTGAAGGACTCAACCTCTTCAAACTCCCAGGTATAATCTGGGACTAACAACTATTTGATGGAACCTATGCAAAAATCAAAAATAATGTAGGGAAGCTACTTTGTCCTATGCCTGACACAGAGCATGCTTAATAGTTGCTATCATTACTTTTAAGAATTTTATACTAAGTTTCAGATGGTAGAACATTTACTCTGGGGAATAGATCACACAGAAAGCACACACATTCAGCCCCTCAAAGTGATAACGCTGGGACGTAGAGGGGGCAGCAACCAAAACTGGATGACTAAGGAATGCACACTCACACACACACACACACACACACACACACACACAGAGCTTTCTGGGGCATGTGAAGAGTAGAGGTGAACACACACAGACAGAAGCCATACTAGGTGTGTGAGCCTGTTTCCTTCCGCATTTCAACAGCATGCAAAGGTCTAGCAGGGCCAGACTTCAAGCTCTAGAGAAGAAAACTCAGTGTTCAAACTGTGGGGCTCTCAAGTTGCACACCTGAAAGAATGCAGGCCCCTCCCATGGAGCGATCAAGGGTCAGGTTCCAGACCTCGTCGTCCCAGCAATGCGATGTGGTAGAACCTTGGCTCCACCCTATGTCATTGCTGCAAAACTCATCACGTGGCAAGATATGGAGACCGAGTCAAACCCAGAGGCTGCAGCTGTCTAATGTGGGACAGAACCTGTCGGCAACCCGGTCCATGACCTTGGTATTGTCGTCTGGAGGAACACCAGTCCGACCGAACTGCTGCTCCAGATCCTGTCTCCTGCTCCAGGTTGGTTTGCTCGCCTACACTGTCCCCTGTAGCTGGTTTCTTCAGAGTTGCACAGAGGCCAGCCTGGGGGGAAGCAGGCTGTTAGATAAGTTACCCCTCACTTTTCAGTGGAATAATAAAGAGTACCATATTTTTTCCCCATCTGCGTTTTGAGTTCTGGACTTTTTGAGAGAGAGAGAAGAGCCAGACAGCTGAAGATAAAAATAGCAGCCTTACTGCTGGTAGACCTGGGGTGGAAATGCTGGGGCAGGTGTCTAGCAAGGCTGGTCTTCCTAGTTCTGCATTTGAGAATCAAGCTGACCAGCTCTCTGGGGAAAGGCTTTTTAATGTTTTTTGTAAACTATGAGCCTTTCCTGGCAGCAGCGAAATGCTTTCTAATAAAATTATGAAGTGGCCAATTTCTCTGGAGGCCAGTCTCACATGGGGCCCAGTAAGGGACAAATTCCCCTCAATCCAACCGTCACGAAGTGAAATACAGTGGACACATACAACCCAGGGGAGTGGAGGGGTAAGGTCAGTGATTGAGGCTCACTTTGTCCAAACAGATGGCCGGCGAGGAAATAAGTGCTGTGAAATTAAGTGTGTCCTCTTCACCAATTCCCAAAACTCCAGTGTATGCAGCCCATCTTCTTCTATGTGAGAGAGGAGGTGTGTCTGAAGCTCTCCATTGTATGAAAGTCCTTATTACAAAAGGGTGGATCTCATGTTACGTGTTCTTACCATAAAGGGCAAATAAGCAAATGCCAAAAGGACACAGGGAGATTCTGGTAGGTTCATCAGATGGCGCTCAGACATGGAAGAGATGTCTAAGGCTTCCGTGCATGAAATCTGCTCATAGCCCTTCCATCCCTTTCTTCCAAATGCCATGAGGACAATGTCTTACTCCTTCCGCCTGCATCTCAGATCACTCTCTAGGAACGTGTTTTCCCCTCCAGGGCTGCCTTTCGGGACCCTTGTTTTTGTTCCGGTTCTGCCTATAAAAAACATCCCTGGAGGCAGGCAGCAAGCACATGCTGAGCTTTGCCACTGGCGAGCACAGCTCCCAGGTCATAACGTGCAGAAAAGGATGGCTCACTTTCAAAGGATAAACAGTTTCTTTTCTGAGTTAATTTCGTACAGCCAAATAGAGGCTAGAGCAGAGCTAGTCATGTTTGGTCTTTCCCCCAGATATAATTCTTTCTGGCATTTTGAATGTTTGAGTCTTTTATTATAAAGAGGATTTTTCTTAAAAAAAAGAAAATTGGCAGGAGGCAGAGGAGTGACAATGAGGCAAAGGGGTCTAGTAGTTCCACCATTATAAAATAAAAGCATTTTTAACTTGACATGGCAGTTCGTTTTAATTGTATGGGAGGGCTGGGCTTTATAGGAAGGATTTCTGCTTGGATTCTGAAGGAAGCAAAGCTTCTTCTGACTCTGAATTTCACAAATAAAGGTTTATCGTATATCAACCCAGAGGAACCTCTCTGTTCTATCGTCATCAACATGGAAGACGCAGAGTCCAGGAAAAAATTAAGTACGGTCACACAGAATAAATACTTTTGGTGCCTTAACAGAACAGAACCAGGCATGAAAAATGGCCCCTACCCCCTGAACTATCACTAGAAACTTAGCTTACCGAGTATACTGAGTCAAAAGAGAGAACTGTGAAGTTAAAGAGAAATATGAGGTGTGGGCAGTGACATGCACCTTCCCAAAGACTCACAACGTGAATCTTGTTAGTGTCATATTACTTCGGAGAAAAAAGAGACCACACATAGAGTGGCCGCGATTGTCAGCGGCTTTACAAAGTGGCAAAAACAAACGTGACCGTTTTAAGGTAGCACTTTGCCCCACTGGGGTAGTGACAGCTGTCGCTGAGTGTCTGTGATGGGCTAGACATCGTGCCAAGCCCCTGACTTCTGTGAGCTCCGATTTTCACAGTAACCTGAGAATTTAGAAATTATCAACCCATTTCCTACAGGAGGCGAGTGGGGTGCGAAGAGAAACTACGGTCAGGTAGTTTCAGGTGCAGGGGCTTGAACCTAAAGCCCACCGTCGTACCTCCACCTCTCGGTGCCTCCTTCTCTCGCAGGGCATGGCTGTTTAAGGAAAGGTCAATTAAGGTCAAGGGTGACACCAGCCAAAGCAAAGCAAGCCAACTGAATGGAAAATACCACTTCCTGTCAAAACTAAATGTAAAAATTGTGAACAAAGGATGCACTTTGAGACAAAGTCAAATGTTGAAAACTGTATTGGTGTCTCCAGAAAAGCAAGACACAGCGATGTGGGGGCGGAGCCTCGGACAGGCAGAGGTTAGCAGGTCGGACGCACTCCGGCGCCCTTTCCTTTGGGTCATCCCTCGACTGATTCCCCCTGGAGGAGTCGTCTCTAGCAAGTCCCCTGTGCTGTGTGATTCGCTAGATCTGATCTGATCTTAAGCCTCATCGAATATCTCTCCCAAGCAGAGTACCTGCAGGTACATCCCTCACAACAAAGAGACAACAGCTCAGGAACCTTCTACCGCGGGGTCTGCAGCCTTGCCTCGGGAGAGTAATTTCATCCAAATTTCCTTTCCGCTTTGTTCTCTAATACAAATGAAGAAGCCCTTCTCAGGTTAAAGATTTTTCTGCAAATACTACGATTTATCAAGTTTAGCCTCAGTGTTGCCTGGAATCTTTGCAGGAAAAGGTTTCGGATCCCTGCTCTAGACAGATCAGGTGATTTTAATGAGATCATTGCTTTTATGTTGGATAATCTTAACGTGAATATAACCGATTTGGAAAGGCTAGTATTTCGGTACCCACAGGTGTGGGCCAAAGACATTGCATGAGCTTATGTCTGGTAGCTGTTTTCCATGGTGGAATCCCATCAAATGCCTTGGCTGGCATTTCTGGAAACACATGTAGTTGTTTGCTGGTAGAAAATTAATGCTGACCAACTTTCAGAGTTCTTAAATCTGATCTTGGCGCTCCAACCATGATATCATCTGATAAATTATTCTTTCCAGAATCAGACTTGCAGGCCAACCCCTCTATTTTCTTCCTCAGAAAAACAGCCAACAAAGACCGACTTGCTTCTCTCATTGTTCACAAGCGAGACCTCAGCAGCTGCTTGACCAGACCCCTCTGCCGTCGGTCCTGACACTCCAAACCCAGATTCAGCATCAGGCCTGTACAAACACGCTTCAAAGGCAGCTTCCAAGTATACTCTCTTTTCAGGATAACAACCCAGAAGCCCCACGGGACGGGAGGGCTTCTCTGGGCGTGAGTGATGCACACAGACTCTAAAGCACAGTGATGTCTGAAGTTGTCGCCACACTTGCCGAAGCCCTCCGCACACAGCACACAGGATTTTCCAACGTTAAGGTTGTCAACAGGTCATTTCACGATGGGTCGCAAATTAGACTCACGGTGCTATTATTTCCAACTACTTGTTCACTGGCTGGAACACAAGTAGGGACTTCACAAACACAGTTTCCTGAGGGCACGGATGCTAATGGATGCACTGGAGGCGGCACTAGATGCAAGAAAGTGTGGTTGGTGGGATCCACATGACCCAAGCTCGCACTCGGAGCCTGCCATTTCCTCGTCAGTGCAGCCGCAGACCCAGCTGCTCTGGGGGCTCAGGGACTCGCCTGGAAACGGGGTGCTCCTCCCAGGGCTGTTTCCGATGAAGTCAATGTGATAACACAGGTAACACACCTAGTTGCATCCTATTGGGCGTGCAATAAATATTATTGTTATTATTACTATTGTTATTATTCCAACTACTAGGATTCTAAACCTTTCTCATGTTTTGAGAAACAAGATACAACCAGCCCAAAGAAACTCCATACTCTTAAAAAGGTCAAGCAAAAAACATACACATCTACATAGACACCTGCTTAATAGGGCAAAAACACCCAATTTGATCATAATCACGATGTTAGGATCCATCTCTCTGGCGTATATGCTGCATTAGCAAAATGAGAAGGGAACCAACTGCTCTTTCAGGGTCACACCACACAGTCATTGCTGATTCCTTCACGGGAGTGTTTGTGTGCAGTGCACGGGTCTCGACTCCCCGTCCTCCTTACTGGAAGAGGTACACAGTCCAAGATGCAGGTATGTTTGGCTTGGAAAGGTTATTGTCTGCTTTAATATTTGTATGAATATGAAATTTTGGAAATCTGCTTTAAACAAATGACGAAGCCTCATGGGGGTTTATCCCATGCTTTCTGCTCCAGGTTCCCCCGGCTTCCTACCCCTCGCAGAAGGGCTGAATCACATCACACCTGTCCCCGATGCCAAGGACAGGAGTAAGCCACCCTTTTCTCCTTGTACTCTCTTTCCATCTCACCCTCTCTCTCTCTGTACTCTCTCCCTTCCCCAGTGGGTCTTCTCATCACTCTTTTCCTAACGAACTGCTTGATTTGAACATACCTTGCTGATTGGCAGAGGACACGCGGGAATGAAAGCTAGAGAGACGGGACAACGCTGACAATTAGCTCTTCTGTTTAATTATGACAGTGTGAACCGTGAAAGGCAACTGAAGCTGATTGAGTTCTTTTCCAGAGTACGATTGTTATTTATGCTTGATTTTTGTTTTTTTATGGCTGATTTCCTGTGCAGAACCGAAGTGGTGTCTCTGTTCTCCTGAGACTATATGCTTTTCTCTCTCCTTTTTATGTTATGCTGCAAGCTATTATTATGCACACAGCAATAAACAAAATAAATCCTCTTACTGGAGGCAGATAATCTTTACTCCACAAGATAATTATCAGATCTCATGGGAATTTGTTTTTGCACTCACTTGGTAATGATGGCTCTCGTCTCTGAAGATGCTTCATCACGTCTAATAGAATGTAATCACACACCACGGTGGGGTGTACAGGAGTAGTTTCCAATCCGCCTCTGAAGAGAAAAGGAACGAGGAAAGTTAATTATATCTAATGGCCCTTGATCTCCCAAGAGGAGAGTCTTTCCTACCTGACAGAAAACAGTGGTTGAAGAAGCCAGGAAATCTGATAAGTAGCTTAACTTTTTTTGTAAAAGGTGAGTGGTCCACTTGTAGTATCTGTCAAGGCTACTGTTGAACTGGGAAGCACTCGGAGTTGCATATTCCTTACAGAGAAACCGGCAAGTAGAAGAAGGGTCAAAGCTAGCACTATGAGAATAAAAAAGGAAGAAATCCTTTTGAATCTCAAATCATATAACAGTCTGCAAATATAGGTTTTTCACTTAATCATAGCAACTATCTTGAAGGTTTTACATATTGGCAAATACAGCAGCTAATGAATTATTGATCCGAAAGGAGTTCAGGAAATGCAGAACTTAACGAAGTTGTCTACTTTCCACTGGAAGGTACATTGACGTAGTAGGGGTGTGGGGGGAGACCACTAATCCACCACCTAGGTGTCTCTGACCCACACTGACAATAGAAAGGGGAAAAGGTCGAATGTACTCTAAGCCCAGTTTGTATCTAATAAATAGCCCAGCAGAGAGAGAAGTACTTGGCCTCCTCAAATCTGATGTCATTGTCATGTTATTCTGCCTTGTGATCTGTTTTGAGTTTTATCAGCACCACATGTAAAAAATAGCAGCTGAATCTTTCACCTAGAAGCAGACAGTTACCATATGGTGCTAAGTGAAGTGCAGTGAAGTTTATCTTTCTGATAAGAGACAGGAATACAGATCATCTTTCCTAAGTTGTTTCCTTTTTACTCATTTCTGAAATAAAGTGAGTTGGGGCCAGGTTGTAGTGGGGATTTCTGCTTCTTAGGAGAGGCGGACTCCTTTACCTCCAACGACCCCACCAATCTTGAAGTTCAAAGTTGGATCCCATCGGGGTCAACCATAAGAAGTAAGGAGAAGGGTATCACAGTGAACTGGGAAAGAAAAGTTGATTATCTCTATAACTTAGATTTCAACATATTTACCCACTTACTTAACAAATATAAAAAAAACCCTACTATGTGCCGGGCAGAGTGTCCAACGCTGTGGGATTAAAAGATGAATTGACCATAGTTTAATTGTTTGGGAAAAATAAATAAGCAAATCACATCCACACCCAGATCAGGCTATGCAAATCCAATGTCCTTTTTCTGGTTTCTTCTAAATGTCTTAAATCCATCCTGATTCATTCTATTTCAAATGCCTGTTTGCTAATTACCTGGGATGTTTGTTTTAAGCATCTTTCCTACCCAGGTGAGTTTCTCAGCACAATTTCTCTGTCTCCTAGACAAAAGTCACTTTGGATGAACATCTTCTCCTAAGGTAAAACCCTTCGTTTTCTTTTACCTCCTACACAATGTCCAGTTTCCTCTCCAACTCCCCAATCCTCCAGCGAATACTCTGTTAAATTGGAAAGTGATTACTATCTCATAAAATTTTATGCTTCCAGGAAAGATAATGAATTTTGGCAATTAACAAAGAAGCTAAATTTTTGTGATCATAATGCTGAGGTAGCCCTTGGGTCCGATCAACATATTTACATGGGCAAATATTATAACATTTTGATTTCAAATATCTCATCAATAAACGAGATAGATACACATCATGTGACTCATTCCTCTCCAGGCCAAGCAAAGAGATGGTTGTAATTCCAGAGCAGTAGCAGTAAACGCTTCCGTGGCCTTATTCCAACGTCAATGCTTCGTTTTAATGATAACTGGATCTCTACCGTTCATTGTAAAATCCTTGAACGTACTTAACAACCTGCTTAGGGTATATTGAGCTTATGGAGATAACTAAATGAAGCCTGAAAACTTATTGTAAGTAAATCGTGCAGATTATGTGAGAGATGTTCATTCTAATTCGGGGCTGAGCAGTAGCACGCACAATGTAAAGATTTGAATAGCACGGTGTTTAAGCAGGTACGGCCGCGCCTGTTGCCATTCTTCATCATTGTCAAGCATCTCCCCTGCTTAGCATCTTCCTCTGAATTCTTGATGAGCAGCTGCCGGAGCCCTCCCGAGAATGTGATCTCACTGATGTGATAATTCAGATAGAACTTCCCGGGTTGCAGAGCTTTTTCCACATGCGGCATCTTTTTTAAGGCTCTCAACCATCCCAAGAAACGGGCGTTATCATGGTTATTTCACACATTAAGAAAAGGAGGCTTAATTAAATTGACCCAAGATCATTAGTTGAGTAAGGGTGGTCTTCTTTTTCCCTATACAATGCGTATTTGTTTGCGTTTTTTTCCTTTTTATTGAATTGATTGGAGTGACACTGGTTAACAATTCAGGGGCGCGATTCCACGACACATCATCTGCGCACTGTATTGTGTGTTCGCCACCCCAAGCCGAGCCTCCCTCCCTCACCATTTATACCTCCTACACCCCTCTTCCGCCCCCCCCCCTTCTCACGGTTCGTCTTTCACCTGGCTTCACGCGAGGGTGAAACGGCGAGGAAGTAGCACAGTGCCCTGCTCTGGTTGCTGTGAGCACTGAAATGCTATTTCGTTATGTAAAACACAATTAAAACCATCTCGTAGATTAGCAGATATACATGATAGGAATGATGGTAATACAGAAAAACAAAAGGAGAAACAGACTCCTTTAATCATATAATCGTAATGCTCAGAGACAGCTGTTATTAACAGATCATTTTCTGTGCATACCTTTAAGAAAAAAAGAGATCACCCTGTACATCCTCACTTAAAAGCTGTTTTATTTACCAAACTCTATATTATAAGCATTTTCATCTCAATAGCTATTTTCATAACTATTTTAAAATGGCAAAATATTGTGTTGCTGGATGAATTGACATTGTCTCATTTAATACTTATTGTTGGACATTATGATAGTCTTCAATTCTTGCTATTGTAAATAATATTAATGAATATTCTTAAAGTGAAGTAATTATATATATGCATATTTACTTCTAAAGGATATATTTTTGTAAGTGAAATATTCATTTCAAAGATTTTTCATAACTACAGTATTTTAATACCTTTTAAAAACATTGTTACCTATGTGAATAATAAGTATATATTGAGTAGCATTCATATAGCATACATTGTGATTAAGAATTGGTAAAGTACAGTTAAAAGCCAGTATTATTTAAATCCTTTATATTAATTCGATGTGTTACATACAATACACTTTGGCAAGATCTTCAAACAACTCTGTTGGAAAATGTAGAGGTCTTTCATTTAATAGTGACCCCCTTTGCTGTTTCTTTAAAAATAAAACCCGCCATGTGGTATTTAATATGCCACGCAATTCGCCCATTTCAAGTACAATCCAGTTGCTCTCAGTGCGTTCACAGGGCTGCACCACCATCACCTCGATCGGTTTTAGAGAAAAGGCGTCACCCAATGGAAACCTCACCCTTTAGCCTCCGCCCCCACGGTCCCAGGCAACCCCTTATCCGTCTGACTTTACAGATTCCATCTGATATAAATGAATAACACAATATGTGGCCCTCTGTGACTGACTTCTTTGATTTTGCATCATGGTTTTTTACACTTTATTTATGTCGTAACGTGTACCAGTAGTTTGTCTTTCTTATCACTGAATAATATTTGATAGTGTGGTTGTACCTCATGGATTTGTCTGCTTCTCAGATGCACATTTGGGCTGTTTCCATTTTGAACACTATGACTATGAACATTTGTGTACAAATGTTTGGATGGACATAGTTTTAAATTCTCTCGGGTGTATATGTAGGGGTGAAATTGCTTGGCCATAGGATAACTCTGTGCTTAGCCATATGAGGAACGGCGAGACTTCCTGTTTTCCAAAGAAGTTGCACCATTTTGCATTCCTACCAGCAGTATATGAAGTTCCAGTCTTTGTAAATTCTTGTCAGTACAGAGTATTACTTGTCTTTTTATTCGAACCGTCCTGGTGGGGGTGAAGCGGTGTCTCACTGAGGTTTTTATTTACATTTCCTGATAGCTAATGCAGTTTCTATTTTTTCAAATGAGCTCTTAAAAAGAAGTCCAGAAATATCACAAGTGCCATCTTCATTTCACAATGTTTTATGTTGATAATTAAATTGATTTCTTTAATTGTTGTGATAAAATAACCCAACTTTATCCATAGACTTATAGTTGTTGTGGTTTTAAAATAAATATCATGTTTTTAATAAATTATGATATAACTAAGCAGTACTCTACTTTCTTAAAAATGTAGAAATCAATTGTTATCTGTCAGTGGTTTCCAAGAATTTATCACTTATGTTTTTATCAAGGGTCATGACAAAGCACTGGTGATTTTGTAGTAATAAAAAAGGACTAGATATTCCTCAATTTAGAATGATGTATTCTCTGATAGGAAAATTAATGAAATGTGTCTATGAAAAGCAGATGTTAGCAGATCAAGAATTTAGATTTGTCATAGATTTTTTATTTTGTGCATTGAAATTTTTTTATTAAAAACATGGGTTTTACTGTCAGTATTTGCCTCAGCTTTAAGGAGGACATTCCGTATAAAGTAATGACATAATGTTAAATAAATCCAGGGAACTAGTTAATTAAATATTGAAAGTTAAATCTGGCTGCAGAGAAAATAACTCCCTGAAATACTTTGAAAACTGTATGTGAGTAAATGCGTAGCTTTATTTTATGATATATAAAGGGCATGCAACCCTCGAGGTGACAAACTTCAACGCACTAGAGACTTTGAGGAAAGGCCAGGGGGCAAAGTCCTGACTTTACTTTCAGGACAAAAATCCATGTGCAGATGTTCTAGGATTCAGACGGGTTTGCAGAAAATCATGTTCTCAAATGGATAAAGGTGTGCAAACTCTTTTGAATAAAAAAAATCAGAGAGCAGTATCTGTAGTGTAAGCTAGGTCAGATAGTTCCCCAGCAAACTCAGACATGGTTTCTGGGAGGCATCTGAAAGAATCAATCTTTATATTGGTATCCATTCTAAGAAAGGACTTGGGTCCCTGTGTATCAGGGACAAGATGGCAATTTGGATCTAATCTGATGACTTCTGGAGAATGGACTAAATGGAGGATGCGACGACCAGAACTGTTCCTGATAAATCTGAGACAAGAAAGGCTATGTTAAGATGGTGCTGGGATTATTTTCCTTAGCTTTGACCTTTGCAGCCTTAACTTGACTACTATCTGGCAGTGTGACCTTGAGAAAATTGCTGCAAGCAAGATAGACACAGCTACGTGCCAGGATTATTGCCCGGATTAAATGGGATATTGCACGTACGAGCGATTATCCAAGTGCAAGCCTCTCACTGTCTCTATCATTTAACAGACATTCAAAAACGATAATAAATTAAGGCTCTACTCTGGGCCAAGCACTTTTTCAATATCGACTCCTGTAATCTTTGCGTCAACCCTAAGGGAAAGGTATGGTATTGTTCTTTCACCAGCGAGGCCCGCAAACTCCAGGACAGAGTTCAGTGACTTACACAGCAACTAAGTCTTAAATCTAGAATATGAACCCAGGCAGAAGTTTTAAGCATCATAGTGTTACTACTTTGGCTATAACTTTAGAGTCCTAACACAAAATTTAGTATATTTTAGTGGGTAATTATTTTATGCCCAAAATTAAAGTTAGCTCCTTAAAAAACTATTTCGTGAATGATAATAAATCTCAGAAATAGAAATTTAGAAAAGAGGGTTATTTCATGGGCTGCATAGTCATCCTTAATAAGATGACTTCATGAAGTGACATCATTTGTTTTCCAACAGAGTACTTCATATCTATTCCCATAGGTCACATAACATGATTAGTGTAGTGTTGGAGTCAATTAAATTACCTTGGACTTAACTCAGGGATTCTGAAGGCAGGTAATTTCATGACTCCAACGAGCACCTCATCTAAGAGCTCTGTTATAATTATAGGTGTCTGCTCTGACTCAGTCGCGAGATCTTTCAACCTCTCCGTGCGCTAATCACCATGACGCTGCAGGTCAAGCTCCCACGCTGCACGTTAAGCCCTCAAAGGGCTCTACAAGTCAAATTCTAGACTCACCTCTGAAGTGAGTCCCCTGGTAAAAGCACAGATTACCATTTGAAAGCAAGCATTGTCACTCGGACTCTGAGTTAGGGCTCTGATTGTACAATCTTCTTCACATGAATAGCAAGCCCTTCCTTTCTCAGACAGGTGATTGGTTCTGCTGAGGTCCCGGAAAATGCACTGTCCCACACGGTGGTCATAGAGCCCGCGTGCCTGGCAAGCACTCAGACATGGCTACTCATGATTAAAACGTGCTGTAAGAGTAAAATACACATCAGGTATAGAAAACTCAGTGCCAACAATAAGAGAATGTCAAATATCTCATTTTTCATAACTAGAACATGTTACAATGAAATTTTTAATATCTTTGCTGACATAAAATATATTATTAAAATAAATTGCTCATGTTTCTCTTTATTATGTGAATACCAGAAAATTATCAATTATGCAGTGAGTTGCGCTGTATTTTTATTGGGCAGTTCTGCTGTGAGAAAAATTACAGGGAGATTCTGATATTATTTGAATATCTTATTATGCATTATTGTCTTAACAGCTCAAGTTGAGGGTGAACATGGATCTACTGTACTAGAAGATCAGGAGATGGAGGGACGTTGAGCGTCCTGTAAATTATTTGCATCCCTACATATGTCCTCATCATTTTTTATTTGACTGTATTTATATACATTTTTGTCCCTGTCTGAATGTGTCAGTAGGGCTGAGTGTCTAGCATCAAATCATGGACAGATGCATAGTGACTAAAAGTGGGCGGTATGGGGTAAAGTGGGCGGGTCCAGCACGTTAGCAGCAGAAAGGGACGCCGTGACGTGGTTGGGGGCTACAGACTAGGTGGACCATTGCAACTGAATCACTGTGGGAATGTGGACATTCCCAATGTTTGGATCATCAGTGTTCAGACTCCAGGACAGTGTGAAAGCCTCACGGACACCCCTGGGAACGCAAGGATTCCTGAGTTGCCATTTTGTTAGTGCTGCCTGCAGTGAGCTATTCAGTAGTTCTGCAGCCGCCTCAACGAGTTAGCACAGCTGCAGGAGCTGTTTCTCTTAACATCCTGAGAGGAATGGATGCGGTGAATCGGCTGGCTGTCATCAAAGCCCCCATCAAAACAGAAATCATAACTGTTGTGTTACAAACCAAGTGTTCTAGAGTTGGAGATAAACTGACATTATTTTACCTGCATTTATAGGAGTGTCTTGAGTTTCACCGCTCATTCTAAAGAAGAGGATTACTGCTGTAACATCTCTTAGCAAAATAGCTCAGCACACAAAGTCACTGAAGCTGAATGTTATTTCAGCAGAGCCATTCCATTTCTTCTGATACCACACTGAGCTCAAAAGATACCACTGCCCTTTCAGGAATTCTTGGATCAACAGTTTTTTTTAACATATAAATAATGCTAATGACTTCTCAAAATTCCCGTAGTGAAAACTATTCAGTATCTGTTTTACCCTAAAACAAAATTTGTGGTAGCGTAGGTAACAAACCCCAACGAGTACATTTATAATGGAATTATCAGGAAGGCTTTAATGAAGAACATAACTAAGGATAAGTGGTGGGCTTTTTCTGTAAGAACTCTTATGGTGCCCATTTTAATTGTAGTAACCCTTACAGGACCATTCTTAAAAAATAAGAAAAGCATTTTTTTAAGTATCACAGGTACCCTTTTCCTTGTATATTACTAGAAACCTCTATCATACACATTCTGGTTGTGAAAACAAGTCAAACTTAAAATATTTTGTATGTTCAGAGCAAAGCCACCGAAGGTCCGGGCATGGTACCCGAGGTCAACATCTGATTGAGAAAGAACGGGTTTCCATCCATGAGATTATCTTTTCAGAAAATATCCAAAACTCACACTGAACTAGGAAAAGACCGAAACTGCAGGGACACAGCATGAAATGGTTCCCTTCAGTTTTCTGGGAAGTATATTTTGTTGATAATAGACAATTGTGTAGTCCTCCTGGGAAAAAAGCTGAGTTGGTGAAACGTGACAAATGCAGATCTCAGGAGGAACTTGAGCCAATGCTTCTCTGTGACTCCTACATTCTCCACTATTTAGAAACACTGTGTGATACTTGAAATACACTTTCACAGTAAAAAAGAAATACCCAAAACAAAAATCATAGAGAGAATATAAAAAATTATTTCATCTCAGGGTAATGAAAACTGTGAATAAGAATGAACGTAATCGTGAATACTCTAATATGATCTATTTAATATATAACTATAAATTTAATAAGTGAAATTATATGCATATTGTTTGGCAATGTTTTTTGGCTATTTTGCTACATGCAAAGTACCTGACAGGTACTGGGAATTCCACAGTAAATAAGATTTATGAACAGAGAGTCACTGCTCTCATAGAGTTTACATTCCAGCGCAAGAGGAATTGCAGTGAGGAGTGTTTCTCAGTGTACAGGCAGGGATGTCGCCGCAGAGACACATGGGAATCATGAGGTCATTCCAAATCTAATATGTACCTTTAAGGCATGAAACTCCAGTTAAGAGTCTCAGTAACAATAAATTAATTAGGCAGAGAGGAGTCTTTCAGGTGTAACAAGGAAAAAAAATGTTGAGTATCACTGAAATGCAGTATAAAAATTGACATGATTGAGAACTTATGAAAAACTACATAAGAGTCACCTAGATGAGCTTTAAGCACCAAAGAATGATTCTCAGAAGAAATAGCTAAGACGATCTATGAAAGATACAGATAAGTGGGATTAGTTGGGTGACAGCGGGCATGGCAGGGAAAGGAGGGATGTCCAGGGTATTCCACATGAAGCCAGCAGTAAATGTGAAGAGTTTTAACGTGAAGAATAGCATGCTACAGGAATTGAAAATAATTCAGAAGAGTAAGACTGCTGAGATCAAAGGTATTTTGGTGGGAGAGGAATGAAATTACAAGGTAAAAAGGAGATAGCGACATGAGGGGATTATAAATCACCTTAACTGGATTTTACTTTGGAGCCACGGGGGAATCGTTGATTGGAATTAAGCAAGAGATTGACACGATCAGATTTGAATTTTACAAGAATCACTTGGACCGTGTTGTGGAAAAAGGACAGGAGTGGGGCCAAGTCAGAAGGAGGGAGGTGAATTACAATGAAGCTACTGGAAACGAGGACGGCAGGATGGGGCGGTGATGCCATAGGGGAGGAGGGCCCGGGGTGCTTTAGCTAGGGATGAAATCGACAGGACTTCGTGGTTGCTGGAATGGGGCCTGCGGGGTGAAAATGAGCAAAGGATGGACCTCAGAGATCTGATCTGAGCCTCTGGGTGGCGGGGCTGATGCTCACCGAGAGAGAGAACACTTGTGGAGAGGCATGTGCAGAGGGGCAGGGCGAGTGCGATGTGTTAGAGTTGGGCATGCTGAGCTCAAGATAACCGAGAGACTGCTCGCGGAGTGACTGAGCTAGCAGATGAGTCTGAGCTTGGAGAAAAGGGGACTGGTCAAAGAATATGCATGTGTGACCGTGGGCATGGACAATGGTATGGGGATTGGCTGTGGGAACAGGGGGTGGGTTGAGTGGAGGGGGGCAAAGGGAAAAAATTGGGACAATTGCAATAGCATAAACAGTAAAATGTTTTGAAGAAAGAAAAGGAATAGTTGGAAATACAGTTTGGGATGTTGGAGTTAATTAACTGCAAAGTAATCAGAGCCAATGAGTGGATAAGTACACAGACAGAATATGAAGAATGGGAAAAGAGTAGAGTTTAGGCGAGGACCCCCAAAGATACCAGTTTAGAAAAGGCAGGAGATTATTACAGCAGATAAATATGGAGCAAACAAAAAAAATCACCCCCTAAAAATAACACAAAACAGTAAAAGTGTAGTCAAGATAAATCAAGGCAAGAATATTATTATCATGCTCATTTGATAACTCTTCGAACTAATAAAATTAAGAGCAATTTATGAAGCATTTACTAGTATTTACATACTTGGCCAAGGTGGAAACATATAGACTGGGGAGAAGTAGCCAACTGGGTTCAAACCAGTCATCCCAATATTCAGCACGCAGTTTCCATGAAGGGAAAATGATGAGTCATGAGCAGCCAAGAAGCCGAGTCATGAAGAGTAAATTAACTTGGCATATGGGTGACTGTGAATTTAAGCCTCAGAGTATAAATTCTCTGTTTGCGTAAATATAGCTGTGTTTCTGCTTGGTATTTCTGTGTCAAAAAAAGTGTTAGGCAGATTTTATTCACATGTTAGAGGATGTGTTTGGAATCATTTGACTTAAAATAGAAACTACGCAGCAGAGAGCAAGTTCAGGTGGGGAAGGGACCTTCTGAGCGGCGGCTGGCAGACAGCCCCGGCGCAGAGGCGGTCATGGGGGCCAGGGTGGCTGGCTGGGCTGCATCTCACCAGCAGAGCTCCAGGTGGAGAAACAAGAAGGACTGGTTAATTTATTTATTAATGGTTAACGATTCGCCCGAGAAATGCAGAGCTGAACAGTGAGGGCTGGTCATTGAAAGTTATTATGGCTGAAGGCATTAAGCTCTGTGCATAATGCAGTGAAAATAAGAGATGTACCACATTTCAAAACATGATGAAGATGGGTGTCATCGATGATTTATTTCTGGCGTGCTGCCCATGGCTGCCCCCTGAACAGAACCAGGGAAAAGTTTTCTCTTTTCCACTGAAGATTACTGGCTGAAGATTGTTGCGGAAAATTGTTGGCATGCAGAGTCAATTGTCATTAACCTTCTATCCAGATCTCTGGTTTTCTTCTCGGGGAATCTGGTCACTGACTGCTCTATGTGGCAGTGTATTCGCACACTCGCTGTTCCCTTTCCATTCTGCACATCCACCCGAAGAATCTAAGTGTTAGTTTTCTTTGTAACTCGAGACCCAAACCAAACCTTTTATCATTCTGTCCTTTCTTTTTCTTTAATTTTTGCCTATCTTTTCCTCCTTCTGAGAAGTCATGGATTTTTCCCATCATAAGTTTTAAGTAAACTTGAAAACAATGACTAAATTAACAACGTAGTACCCAGGATGTGCTTATCTTAGAAAGTTTTCCAACTTTCTTTTTGTGGCACAGAACCTTTTACACCAGAACATAAAATTGAACAATTAAATAGCTTTGCTAAGCTATTGGGAGTCCATATTGGGAGATCTGTACTTCAACGGACAGTGATGTTTAAATTTGGTTTCTGGTCAACCTAAACCATGCTCAGTACACTGTCAAAACTTCAAGTTGCTGCTTTCTTTTCCCCTGACACTTAGGTTTGACTCAGCCAGCTTCGGTGCTTTTCAAAATGGCTTTGAATATTCTAAGAGCTTTAATTCTCCATAGATTTTAGAATCAGTTTGTCAATTTCTTTAAAAAATAAAGCCTTCTCAATAATTGATTGGAGTTGAACTGAACCTATAGATCAATTTGTGTCTGTAAATGTAAATTTGAAACTTATCTAAGCACATTGAGATGTTTAAGAATTATTCTTAGATTTTAGAATTAAGGTGGGTCTCAGCATTATGTAGGTACTAAAATACAGAAAATTAGAACTATTAGAAGCATCTAAGACATCATAAAACCTGGAGTTTTACATAAGGAAATTGAGGTTCAGGGAGTCAAAAAAATTGACTTAAAATGACATATCACAATTTCTATCATTATTTTGCATATTATGAGGAGAATGGACCCAGACACAGTTTTGGCTTCCAATCCCTATCAGGTTCATGAATATGTGCACTGAACCCCAGATAAGCACCACACTTCTAGGGGTGGATATATGGTTAGTCCAGAGCCCACTGTGAGGTCTGCCCCTTTAAACATCAGCTCCTGGATATACTGTGTGATTTAGGATGACAGTCCGCTTCTGACTGTTCATCTTCCGCTCCAAACCAACTCCAGTTGGAATGTAATCTTCGGGCTTTAACGGAATAAATCCATGGGAGACCTTGGATACTCCATTGTTTGCATTAGAACATAGTATTGCCAGTGTCAAGTTTTAGATAGCTATTAGACAGAAACCGGTTTTATTAATGCTCTTTGTTTTAATGCTCTTAACTTTTATTTTGATTGTTTTTGATCATTTATCTTTTAGGAAAGAAATATCTAGTATGGTTTTCTTAAAGATGGGGGTTAAAACCTCATGGAAATGCTAGTAGTTGAGAAGGAGGGCAGTTGGAATTGGCCTGAAGCGGGAGCCACAGCTGTCTGGAGTGATGTGAACTCTGTGATACACTGGGTTAGGCAGAAGGGTCATGGTCATTGTAGTTCCTCCGTGAATCCTTTATCAGTCACGGGCAAATTGTTGAATCTGATGGTAGTTGGGCAATCTGTGATTCATGGCGCCGCAGACAATAGAGGGTGTAATTTTCTGGTCTTTATTACTCAGATCAATAGGCAAATTGTGTAGGAGGCCAGGCATGTCTGAAATAACAAAACTGATTTGCCAGAACCTGTTCTCTCCCTTCCTTCTTGTAGTGCACAAAGGACCCTGGGAAAGCTGGGATTTGGAAATAAACAAATGAAAACAGATCAGCTCCCCCTGGTAGTTATTTATTTTAGGTGAGACATTCTGTGCACAACTTGAGTTGTGTGAAAGGAACATGTATACTAAGAAGCCGTTATTCTCCTAGGGTCAAAACCAACGATTAAATGAAAGCAATACAGAACATATGTAAGACGTGATAGGAAGTGTGTCCATGCAGGGGGCTGGGTGCTAAGGATGGGAGGGGCTGGGGGAAGAAGGCATTGTATTCCAATATGGCACAAGCTAGAGGCTGACTAATTATGCTTAAATCCTCTTCTCAAAACCAAGTCACCATATGTGACTTTATTCCACTGTTTTGCTTCATAAATTGTGTAGCAAAAATGCTTTGCACATAAATAATATTTTGCTAACCTCAGCTCCGAGTGGGTACATGTCACTTATTTTAAGTCCAACCTGAACTGTTTTTTCCTCAACAGAATGAATTCTTTACTTTTCTTACAGTCTAGTTCTTAGTGCTTTAATTTGAGATTGGAATTACTGGTTACCTAACATGTTTTCATGAACCATTCTTAAGGAAATAAGAATTATTCTTAATTTAGGGCGTATTAAATGCACCAATTCTCAGATCAAATGAAAAGATATTTTAAAAGTGGATTGTATGCCTTTCAAATGAATTATTGATATTTCATGGGTATGGATTTGAAAACAATTATTAACACTATTTATTTTAATCACCATGCTTTGGGTAATATTATCTATATAACAAAATGTGATTCTGTTCACATGCTCGCCTAAGGGGATCGGGGGCACAATCCCAGTGTGATTTTAGTAAGGTGACAGTGCAGAGAAAGCTGCTGTGTGATGCGTACTTTCTAAAGGGAAAATCAGGTTGTCCAAGCCAACAAGTTGAGAGAAAATTTACACCTCACGTTTTCTTATTTTAACTCGACGAGACAAGCGATGAGCACACATAGATACAGTACATTGTAAATAAGGCAATATGCAACATATCTGCATTTCAAATTAGAAAAAAAATGTTTCACGAGACCTAGCCTGTCCACGTTCTCCTCTTGTTGAAGCAACATGGGCCTAGGGAGGTAAAACGCTGAGTTCCCGGTCACCAGGCTACTCTAGAATGTGCGTCTCCCAGTTCCATTCCCTCCTTCCGGTGGGAGAACGGAGCCTGGCATCGGATGGAGAGGGATTCGAACGTTGGCTGTGAGACCTTAGACTCAAGTTGCCTCCCTTCTTGGGGCCACATTTCCCTCCTTGGTGATGAAAAATGGAAATAGTAGTTTTTGTGTTTTTTTAAATATTTTTTTATTTATTCACTTTAGAGAGAGGGAGAGAGAGAGAGAGAGAGAGAGAGAGAGAGAGAAACAGAGAAACATCAATGTGTGGTTGCTGGGGGCCGTGGCCTGCAACACAGGCATGTACCCTGACTGGGAATCGAACCTGCGACACTTTGGTTCACAGCCAGCGCTCAATCCACTGAGCTACGCCAGCCAGGGCAGTTTCTGTGTTTTAAGTTTAATGTGATAATTAGGAATGCACATGAAATGCCTAACACAGGTGCCTGATGCATGTCACGCCCCTCTGAAGTGGCAGCTGTGACAGAGAGGTTTGATGGACACTTGATTAGAGGAAAAGAAATTCCTGCCTGTCAATTTGGCTTTTTTCTTCGCTGCTTAATTTAAAACCATTAATTAAGGTCAGCCATTTTCAGTCTCATTTGACAGATAAGCAGACTAAATAATCAAAGTTACCATTCGCTTTCTAATCTCTATCTCCACGATGTTGATTCAGCCTGAATAATTCTTGTCAGAGAGCAGAGAACAAAACACAAGACCAAGTTAGGGAAAACAGGCCATGGGGGTGGGGGGTGGCGAATTTTTGGACTGGGTGGTCAAAAGCTATTTTTAATTAGTAGAAAAATGAAGCAATAGTCACACTCTCAAAACTCACACTATATTATTTTTCTGTCAGGTAAATTTGTGATTTTATATAAAGTACCTTGAATCACAACTCAGAATTAAGGTGATTTTTAAAGATTTTATTTATTTACTTTTAGAGAGGGAGGGGAGGGAGATAGAGAGAGAGAGAAACATCAATGTGCAGTTGCTGAGGGTCATGGCCTGCAACCCAGGCATGTACCCTGACTGGGAATCAAACCTGCAACACTTTGGTTCACAGCCCGCGCTCAATCCACTGGGCTACGCCAGCCAGGGCACGATTTTTAAAGTTAAGAAAATGTACTGTCCATCACTTGATGGGCATTGTAATAATATGTAATTAATACGAAACACAAGCTGTTCTACCAGAGCTGGTGTTGCAGACACAAGGATCTAGTGTGAGGAAAAAAAAAGAAAAGAATAAAGGAAGTCTTGCCCATACAGATGTGCTAACCTTCACCCTTCCACCCAGGAGAGCTTTAACAATAGAGGTAGCCAGGGAGATACCATACGAAACAACTCCACAGTTGTTTAAATGATCAATTAAAAATTTACTAATCAATTTCCATATGAATTTTGTCAAAACTGGTGTGGCTAGCTTTAGAGGCCACCGTGTATCTCCTTATTTTAAATGTTATTAGTATGTTGTAAGTTGGGAAACTTGTGATAATTTTTATGTTCCTATTAAATTTCCCAATTTCACATAAAACAATACCATTTTTCCTTCAGTTCTTACCATATATTATATTTATGCTAATGAAATTCTTCATAACTTGATAGCAATAAGGGTATTGAAAATGAGAGCAAAAGTTGATCTTTCTATATCAGGAAACATTCAAAATTGTCAGGCCTTTTGCCTGTCAACCATTATCTATGTTTTGTCTATTCTGTATCTATTTATGTATAGGTTGAATTAATCTTTAAAATGTTTAAATTTTAATATGTTTTCATTAATAAACTTAAGTTGGCATGTCTCCAAATTTTCCAACATCCCTAAGAGTAATAATACATTATGATTGTCCAGTGACCAGGCTTTTAAAAGTAAAGGTATGACTCATTCAAATATTAAGTTAATGTACATCAAAGATATGCTAGTTTGCTCATTCGTGAGTTAGTAAACTAGTAAAATATAAAGTGTTTCCAAGAGCATTTGAAACACATTATAAGCTTGAGTCTCTTGGCATGAGGTTGCTAGGTTAGTACAAACCTGGTTACAGGACAGTGAAACCGTAAGCCTTGGAAATATCTTCCCTACCAACGTAACATGCTACTTCACAGAATCCAGACTCTTAATTAAATAAAATTAGCAAAATCAAAACAGGTGCACTCATGTAGAAAATTAAATAATCCTTGTTTAAAACTGGATGCTATCCATCTTTTCGCCTTTTTCCTAGTTTTAAATAATTTTCCTTAATGTAGTTTACATAAATCCTTTCATAATTCTATTATATTTTCTCCCATTGTGTATTACTTTGCTATCGCTCCCCTAACACAGTTATACAAACTCAGGGGCTCACAATTACACCAATGTATTATCTTACTTTTTATAGGTGAAAATCTGGTATGGGCCTCACCAAATTAAAATGAAAATGTCCCCAAGCTTCCTTGGTTTCTGGAGGCTCTTGGTTTCTGGGACCATCGCATCCAGTGTCTTGGCAGAACTGAATTCATGGTGGTTGGAGGAATAAGGCCTCCGTTTCTCTACTGGTTGTCGGCTGAGGGCCATACCACCTTCTGGAAGCTGTCCCAGTCCTTGGCTGGAGGATCCCTGCCTTCATCTTCAAGGCCAGAAACAAGAGGACCAAGTCCTTCTCCTGTGGCTGCCTTTTGATCGACTCTTCTGCCTTCCTGTCCTCCCTGCCGAGCACTCACGTGATTAGATGGAGCCCACCAAGGTCGTCTGGGGTGATCTCCCCAGCTCGAGGGCTGCACCCTGATTCCCGTCAGCAAAGTCCTTTGATATTTCTATTTGTATACGAGCATGGCTGGAATTGTTTTCTGCACTTAATTTTTATATATTTCACTGAGAGATATAGACATAAAATCGATTTGTATGCATTGATCTTGTAACCCAAGACCTCCCAAACTCACTTTAGTTCTAGTAGATTTTTTTTTTTTTGCAGGTTCTTTGGTACTCTCTACAGAGGGGATCATTTGCTCCTCAAATAAGGACAGTTTTACTTCTTTATTTCAAATATGGATGAATTTAATCAATCAATTGATTGATTAATTGTTTTACTTATTTATTTGTTGCCTTTTTGAACTTGCTAGGAAAGTCAATATAATTGTGAATAGATATAGTGAACTTGACATCCTTGCATGCTACTGATCTTAGCAGAAAATTTTCAGTCTTACAACATTAGACATGATGTTGTCTGTATCATTTTCATAAATTCCCTTTGTCAGCTTGAGGCAGTTGCCTTCTATTTCTAGTTTTTGATATTTTTCAAAATCATGAATAGGTCTTCTGTTTTGTCAAACTCTTTTCCTGCATCAATTGAGAGGATCATGTAGGTTTTTGTCCTTTATGACTTTAATATGATGGATACATTACATTAAACTAGTGTTTGGATGTCAGACGCACCTTGCGTTTCTGGGATGAATCCCACCTCGTCATGGTGCACAACCCTTTCTATATTTTGTGGGGTTGACCTTATTAATATTTTGTTAGGAATTTTCACAGTGTATAATAATGGATTTTGGTCTGTAGTTTTCTTCTCTTGTGAGGTCTTGGGCTTTGCTATCAGGGCAATACTAGTTCACAAAATGCAAATGGTTCCTCCCTCTGCTATATTCTGAAACATAATACTGAGTGATGAACTGGTGTTATTTTCTCTGTAAATATTTGACAGAACGCATCACTGGGGCCACTGGGCCTACCTTTTTCCTTGTGGGGCAATTTCTAAATCCTAACTCAATGTCTGTCTCTCTCAAAATTCTGTTCATATTTTCTATTTTTTCTTGACCTGGTTTTGTGTCTTTTGAGGTATTTGTTCATTTCCTCCAAGTTTCTAATTTGTTTAAATAAAGTCGTTCACAATAGTCTATTCTATTCCCTTTGGTTTCAGAAAAGCTTCCGTCTCTGCCACTGTGTTTGTGTGTGGGCAAAGAAACGCACTCAGAGCTGAAGCCGTTGTCAACTCTCCTCTGGTGTTCCCTGTTTTTAATACCTTTCACATTCCTCGGATCATGCTTCTTCAGCCTTGGGATCAGCAGGAAGTGTCGGCTGGTCTGAACCCTCTCCGGGGTCCACTGTGCAGCAAGAGCCTTGCACATTGCTGGTGACAGAGTGGCCTCACACATTGCTGGTGGCAGAGTGGCAAAGGCGAACTAAAGTCCGTGGTCCAAACCCAGCTTCAGCTGGTTTCTGTGTGATCTGTGCACTGTAAAATGTTTTTACATTTTATAAGTAATGCAGAGAAAAAGGGAAGGAAGAGAGAGGGGAGGAGGAGGAGGACAAGACGAGAAGGAGAAACAGATTCTGTATGTGGCCAAGGAAACACAAAATATTTACTATCTAACCTGTTCAGACAAAGCTTACCTATCCCCAAAGTAGAGTTGTTGGCCCTCCCATATCTGTCCACAGCACGGTTGGCTGTGAGGGTCACCCCATGCCCCAAATCTAGGAAACCCCCTTTAATCACAGCAGAAAATCTGCCAGCGCTCACAGCTGCCTCCATCCCAGAAGAAATGGAGGCAGTCCCCGGCCAGAGTGACGTGGGTCCCCACTGTTCTTAGCAGGAGTTCAGCAGTTTTGAATGCACTGATGTCTGTCGAATATTTGTAAGACTTGGGTCCATTTCCAGAGAACAGCAAAGGATGTTTTTTGGTCAATTTTACTAGCTTTCTAGTTGCTTCTTTTAGAGACGATGTCCTGATATCAGTTCACCAGTATCAAAAAAGCCTAAATCCCTTCATGGTTTTTTAAAACAAAACTAAACTCAATATTAAAAATAAAAATAAAATAAAATACTAATTAATTTATCATGACAATACTTCCTTTGCTGAACACTTATTAGCCAGAAAAACTGGGGGAAGAGAAATTTAGGAAGTGTACAATTAACAAAGCAAGAACGTTGCGGCTTTATTCCCAGGATTTATAAAGGACACCAGATAGCAAAACTGCCCTGTGCCGACAAGAGTAGCAGTACATTATCACGAGTATGGGCAGAGCATTCACTTGATAGATTGAAACTGGAGACTAAGTAATTGGCGGCAAGTTTTCCAAAGGATCATGTTTCTTCTAAATGTGAGATGTGCAGCCAAAGCACCTCTTCTGGTAGGACATAAATAAGTCAACCACCGCTGCTGAGTCCTTCTTTAGTGCCACGGGTACAAAGATGAATAAACCCCCAATATGGTGCATTTGTCTGTCCTGTCACCGTAACTAAATTTCCTCAATGACAATCGTACCGCCACTCTCTTCTGCCGTCTTACATAAGAGCCAGGAAGCCCACGAGTGGAAGATCTATGGGTTTAGTAAGCATGCAAAGTGTGGGCTTGGTCTCAGGAGTTCTATCACTCTGTTTTCGCCCGACACATTTTGTAAACTGGTTTTAAATCACATTACCTTGTGTGTGATTCTGTTACAGGAAGCTGCCCTGTGTATTTCTTTGGGGAAAAAAAATAAATTATCTGCTAAAAATAGCCTCTTCTATTTTCACAAAATAATCTTCTCCCACCTCATATTCCTTCGCACAGCCTCAAATGACTCTTTGTCTTAGAATCTAGAATACTAATGTTCTTCTATAAGGAAATAAATTGAACCAACCTACAGAACTGAAGCGCCTTGAGAAATTACCAAAACGATGTCCTCTGTCATTGTCTCAGGTGTAGTTGAGGGAGTGTGAATGGAGGGGGCCTAGACTTACAGTGTCTGAGGCAGATCAGGGTGCTGGAGAGTGAACCCCAAAAATGAATGAGCAAGGAATGAAGACACCACATTTCCAACAGAGAATTACCAGCAGTTATCCAAATTCACACTGCACGGCGATGTGGTTCAGAAAGCTGGAAGCCAGAATTGCCTCGGCTGCAATTTTGCCTCATTAGTTTTTTCTACAAATTTATACTCAGCTGTATGTTGTGCAGTTTAAACACTTTAAAAGTGGAGTTTACTCCCAGCAGATTTTTTTTCTTTCAATCGACCTGTCAGTAAAATTCTTAGCTATTAGATATGCTCAGGATCAAAGATACAATTTAATTATTTCTATGTACTTCTCTCAAACTTCTGATTTTGCACGCTCCTTTACTTGAGAATTGAAGAGAGCTCTTAGGAAAATGGAACCTCTCTCCAGGGCCCAATCCAATCTTTATATCAATCAAAGAATTTGACAGTGATTTTAACAGATTTCCCAATTATGAATGCAAGCACTTTGTTACAATTCCTTTCTGCTACCTCCAACCCTTTAGAAACTCTCCCCCGGAGGATATTTAATATTCAATATAAAAATGAGCAAACAATTCTACTATTGCTCATGCAGCAATAATTTTTTGAAACAAGCAAAACTAAAAATAAAAAAGTAACTTATCTTCTCACCTAAAACAATAGATATAAATTATCCAGAGAAAACTTTTGTATAAAACAAAATAAAGCAATAATATTTTGATGGGGTGGCAAAGAAGTTTTTTATTTGCAAGAATGACTTCTTAATATAACTCAGTAAGTTTCCAGTTATTTCAGCTCACAGAAATGATACCTGCTTCCTGCTGAAATAAATATCTCATTTGCATTTTATAAATCTCCTAATATAAAAATGACAAGGGGGGCCAGAGGAAGCTGGTATAAAACAAGCTTAAAATGTGGGATGTATTTTTACGTGATTTTGAAAATATAGAAAGCAAAGAAAAAATGTACAAATCTAAATTTTATAGACTTTTATTCTATTATGAGTTTCCAATGAAAGTATTCATTTTTAATATTTTATTAATTTTAAAATTTGATATGATCATTGTATACATGATTTGGTGCCTTAAAATGACTTGATAAAGTAATTTTATAATTGAGTACAACTAATATGTTATAATGAAATGTTTGAAGAAATGTTCGAGCAAACTATGAAAATCTCAGCAAAATAAATAAAATTCCCAGAAGATGACCTCGTTCAAGGACAACTAAGAAGCCTTCAATGTAGAAACTAGAGTTTCTCAAATAGGTTTGTTATGAGAGAAATTTAAGACAATTAAAATATATACATATTCTAAAAGCACAGTTACATTCAGATATTTGTTTCGGAGAGAGACTTTCTGTCCCTCCTCGTTGTCCAGGTGACATCGATTTGCACAGGCCTCTCCCAGCCGAGAGGGCAGGGCAGCCGCGACTTCACAGCAGAACTCGGCGCTGCCCCCACTGGGAGTGTCAACACCCAAAGCGCCAGCCTTCTGCCATGCTTTCCTGACAGTCCCACCCTGGAACGCACCAGTGGCTTCTTGCTGGCAGCCCAGGTGAAAATCCACCTGATTCTAAGTTAACTTTTATCTTTTTTGTGTGACCGTTGGCTATTTTCTTCATCTAAACTCAGTCCGAATTACTATAAATGCATAGTTGGACAAAGGTAGGTTTCTAGCTGTGAGTATATGAAACAGAGTTTATTTTGTATTATAGTTTATTAATTATTGTATTACTCATTAGTAGTGTGACTATAAATCTACCTTTTCCAGCCTTGTAATTTATTTATTTTAAAGGATTCCAAGATCTGTATATAATGTCAGATTTTCACTTTCTTTTATTTTTCGCTGTGAACTGTTGGAGTAGTTGTGTTACCATGTTGAATCGCTCTTCTAAGAAAGCAAGCTTCAGGTAAGACATTGCAGAAACCAACTTTGTGGGCATTTTTTTTCTGGCTTTGTCAAGGAATTAACTGGATGTCCTCGGGCAAGATATGTAAACATTCTCCTCAAGATTCTTCAACTGGAAAATGGGATACAATAAAATACAAACTTAAAACATAAGGCTATTAGAGGTCCAGTCAAAAAAATATATGTATAAATGAGAGTTGAGTACATGTTGTAACAGAAACTGTCCTTTAAGATTTAACTTGATTCACAGTTCTGGGAACACATAACCTACGCTCGTGATTTGTGTTTTAATTCTAGAATATATTCATTTTATAAAATTTCCATAGAGTTCTTAATTTGAATAAATTCCCTCTCATTCTTTGGGGCAGTCACCATTTAACTATTTGGCATATTCTATGTCCATTTAAAATATTACAGTGTGTTCCAATGGGAAAGCAAGGGGATGAGTTCCTGTAAGGCAAGCTCCGTTGGTGCAGAAATAGCGAGTACCTGAGTCCAGTTCTCAGGAGCAAGGACCCCTCTGCATTGTCAGTCACCTGGGCCTTGATTAAGAAGTGTGTGCTTCCGCGGGATTCTAGCAAGCACAGAAGTTACAGACAGACAGACAGACATTTTGGGGCTCTGTGTGAAGAAAACACAGTTAAGGATTTTATAATGCACCCACATGGTTTCATGTTGGAGTAAATTCATAAGGCTAGTTAATTACTGGAAAAGCAACTGTTTCCAGATCATTGCTGACCTTTTTTTTATCAGTTTGGCCAGGTCAGAGAAAGAGGATGTCACCACATTGGAGTGGCAGCGGCCACCGTGAAGGGGAAGGGGTTCCTGGGGCCACCCGGAGAAACTCCGATCGCAGGGCGGGGCGTGGAGAGGGGGAGGGGGCAGTAGCTGCTGGGCTTCCGTGATGAGGCCCAGTCTGCATTTACGTCGCCTCTACTGAAACCTCTCTTCAATAAGAGCCACGCATTCAGTGGTTTGGTGGCCGATTTTGAGACTATGTTCAAGTTTCTGAGCACCGCTGAAATCTTCGTGTCTGCCGCGGGACTGCACCAAGCCTAGACTTGGGCTGCAAGGCACATGCAGACTCCCTGATGTGAAACAATTTAACCTCGTAAACAGTATGTGAAGAAAACGGAACTTTAAAGAAGGATTTTTTTCTCTTTTAATACTGTCTTTTGGTTTCCAAGTGTAGTTTTTTCTTCACTTGTGTTTATTGATTGGTCTATTTCCTTCGTGTTGACATGTTTGTGCAGACACCATCCCCAGTCTTCCACAATCAATGGCAAACCTCGGTGGGAGAGGGCCTGCGGAACAAGTTCGTCATGTGACCAGCACTGACACCTACTGGTACTTATCTTAAACTGCAGCTCAGGTTGGCACAGACCCTGTGATTTCATGGAGATTAGCCTGGGAATCACAAAACCAGACCATTTGAGAATGAGTAAGAGCTTTGGAGATTTTTCAGTTACTTATTCGATTCCTTAATTTCTGCAGCTGCACAGAGGGAAGAGAGGGGTTTGCATTAGTAAGATGAACAGTACACATTTATTAAAGTAAATGTGCACCTCTTAGCCAGAATTAGACTGCCTGTTCACTTAAAAAGATGTATTCAGGACATTGAACTCTATGCTGTATAAGGACTCAAAAATATTCTGATCCTATCCTTTACTAATTCATAACTACAGAAAACACACCGTATTCAGGCAGATGTGTTGGATAAACTCACATCTAGAGTAACCCTAAACAGAAGTAGTATTTCATTTGAAAGTGTCAGTTATGTATTTGAATGTAGCCTCAAAGTAGATGTTACAAAGGAACACCCATCTCCATGCCAGAGCTGGAGCGAGCAGGAGGTCTTCACTGGATTTTCAGGTCAGACAGGGACAACTTGGTTAATAAATTCATAGCAAACGCAACATGAGTAGCAGAATTGTTTAATGGAAAGAGCTTTATAGGAAGAAATACTATAAACAACAGGACTTCTTAGTAAAGGGGAGATGACCAGCTCTATCTCTTCCGGCCTTGACTTGAAAAACAGTCTAGTTGTTGATTATTAGAAAAGTAGCAGCCCTGGCTGGCATAGCTCAGTGGATTGAGCGGGGGCTGCAAACCAAAGTGTCACAGGTTCGATTCCCAGTCAGGGTACATGCCTGGGTTGAAGGCCATAACCCCCAGCAACTGCACATTGATGTTTCTCTCTCTTTCTCCCTCCCTTCCTTCTCTAAAAATAAATAAAATCTTTTAAAAAAAGAAAAGTAGCAACATGAATTCAAATATTAATATTTTTACTCAAAATCTGTAAAGATTTTTTTAGATCATTTCACACCCAGGTGGTCAAAACCAGCTTTGGAGTGGATGGGTGTATTCGCATCGGTTTAATGTAATTCTAGAAATTTCACCTCCAGATTCTACTATGGAATGTACTTCTGATCACCAAGAAAGCATCATACTTCCATTTGGCTCATCAAAGTATTGTGTTGTGTCACCATACTGAATTGACTGGTCTTATTAGCGCTATCTTTCCTTTTACAAAGAAAATCACATTCTTTCATACTTGATTTGCAAATTACATAAAAACAAGTTTTGGAGATCAAATTATCAGGTTATAGCCCTGTAATAAAACCTTTTGATATCTCTTGTTGCCTCAAAATAATGTTATATTATTATTAATGATTCCAGCAGGGAACTTAATCATAAAATAAAACATATTAAAAGATTATTTACAATGTATTTTGTGTCTAGTGTATTTCTAAGAAACAAGAAGGCTACTTCTCATGATTTATGTATGAACTTTATGTATAAACTCAATAAATACCCATGCATTTGGCTCACTCTCCATTTTAATACGAGGTTAGGAAAACACTGATGATTTCACTATGGCTACATTGAACTATCTCTGTCTTTCAATGTCTCTCTCTCTCTCTCTCATTTATCTATGATCTAGCATGCTGCTTGAAAATGCCACAAAGGCCCTGGCTGGCGTAGCTCAGTGGATTGAGCGCTGGCTGTGAACCAAAGTGTCGCAGGTTCGATTCCCAGTCAGGGTACGTGCCTGGGTTGCAGGCCATGACCCCCCAGCAACCGCACATTAATGTTTCTCTCTCTCTCCTTCCCCTTCCCTTCCCTCTCTAAAAAATAAATAAATAAAATCTTTACAAAAAAAGAAAATGCCACAAAAATAGCTTTGCTCAAGCAAAGCCCAGCTTATTGCTTATGGTGACTAAAAGCTTTACTAATTTGACAGAATCTTAGTAACTTCTTGGAAGGGGGTCAGCAAAGATAAAACAGTTGTAAGGACTTTAAAATGATTATTTTAAGGTGGGAATCCAAGGCTCTGTGGGGACAGTAGAGTTCCCAATGTAGTGACGGAGGACAGTGGACACAGAGAGGTGAGGGTTTGGGGTTTGGCCAGTCTTCGAAAATGACAGTCTTATAATGCTATTTAATGGAAGCCGAACAGTCTTATGTTGTTTAAATAGTTTGGGGGAACATTTTCCAAGCGAACAATAAAATATATTTGTAATGTTTACTTTTTTGAAGGCAAGGGTTTCTAGAAAAAGCAAAGCCATGTTAGTGAAGACAGTGCAATAGTGAAGTCAGAACAGTAAGTTACATGAGTATGTTATATGTCCCATATATAACACGGTGGCATAAAAGCCATAAACTTTTAGGAAAAGTATTTTTGTTTGGAAAATGTTTTTGAAGCAAAGAGTAATCCTTTTGAATAATGACCTTGAATTAGCTGAAGTGCCCTAAACTATTGTTATATACTTTAGAGTAAAGTATAATGATAGTATATACTATACAATTGTAACATAATAGGAAGGAAATTACTTGGGTCAGTTGACAAAGTGGTATTAAAGTATGCTCAAATTACATAAAAACAAATGAAGTGTAGCGTAATTGTTTTCTAGAATAAATAAGTTAATTTGCATTCCACAAATGAACAGTGGAGAAAGACTAGGACGAAGAATACTGAAAATATTTATGCGTGATGTAGATTTGTAAGATGAACTAACAAGTCAAATTTAGGAACTCTAATTTTGAAGGAAAGATCCTGAAATAGACAGCTGCAATTTTTGTTTTATTGCTATATAGTAAGTGGCTGGAACCTAAGAAATATTTTAGGAGCTTTGAAAGACTATTTCTTTACACAAATTAAGATCCAGCAAAGTATTCCTTAATAAGTCAGTCTGGTTGATTTGGATATCAGATGGCAGCATCTTTTAAGATACACATAATAGACAACTGAAGAAAGGCTAGCAATCTGCTGCAAGGGTGAGGACAAGGTGGCAGGAAATGTCAAATGAGAAATAAGCAAATGAGAAACCACAGGCATTCCAGTCACTAGGCTCAGTCATTGCTACTTAAAGAAATAGAACACAATTTCCAAAATAGCAGGTAAAAATTTGACAGTAAACGCAACATTGTCATCATCTCAAAAAAGTGGAATTCATTTTTTTAAGTAAAAAGAGCCTTTCTATTTACATAATGATTACTTCTCCTATGAAAGAAAGGAAAAAAATAAAACTTCCTTTGATGGCTGTGAGTACTTTTTTCCCCTTGAAAGCGACATGTCAACCACACCAATGTCTTTAACCAGAAACCTTAAATTGGACACTATACAGCCTACAAGGTCATGCGTGATATATATTGAAAACTAACCCTGTGGGGAAGTTTTAAAATGTCATATAATAACAAATAACTTACAAACAAGCAGGGTCTGGGATTCCAAACTGCAGAGGACTTGTAATACAAAATGAGCAGTGAGTTGTGCTTGCTGTAAACTCTTTTGTTTTATGGACCTCCTGTGCAATGTCCTTTCCGATGGCTACCAAGGCCACTTCCTGGCAGAACTGCCTCACACCACGCTGCTTCGACGCACTTTGGTGCTGCCAACAAAACCTTTTCTCTGGAGCCTCAATAATAAGCTGCAAAACTCTCAGTGTCATGTAAATGCTTCAGATATCTAGGCAGAAATCTATAATTCTAAAAGCTGACATTACCTAGCTACCTGAAGTAATGCATTTACTTTTTACATTTGTTTTGTGCCCAAGCAAGAGAGCTCCTTGATATATCCAATGTCTCATATATAAAGAGCTCATTTGCAAACTAGCCAGGTATTATTAAGTACATATTTACATTTCTCACTGTACCAGTACTTTAGGTAGAAGGTTATAACAAATATAGATCACATCCAGGCATTTTAAGGAAGTATTTTGGGGCCACCCTTTAAAGGCAATGGTACACCACAGAATTATGGGAATCTGTGGGAACCCACCTTGCAGCAGAGAAGTGTGTGAGTTTTGCAAATTCTGGAAATAAACGGATGACTTTGTTGACATTATTAGGCATTCACATGACACAAAGCCAAGAACAATTCAAATATGACTTACTTAGGGAGAAGAATCAGCAACAGCTAAAACTCCTTTTCACCCGAATTATCTATGAAAAACATGTCCTTTTCTGCCTTTGAACTTATAACTCATTAAAATCATATATCATCAGAGTTGCCCCTAAATTGAAGAGTAGCCAAATTTCAAAGATTTGTTTTGCCAAAATAAATGTTCAGTGTTGAGTGCAACATCAAGAGCTTCAAAGTCTCCCTGTTCATCCTCAAATATTTTACAGACTTTAGCTCGGAGCGCAGCAGAAGCCTCAGACCAGACTTGCTGGCATGTTAATTTGGTAGCAGAAGCTGCGCTATGACAGGAGAGCGGAGATGGTATTTAGCCCAGAGGGTCACAGGTAGAAGCAGGACACCCAGGAATGCAGTCTCAGAACCGGCAGGGAGTCAAGTTTTCAACAAGCCCAGAGACAGGCGGCGAGGCAAGGTGGGACAGAGGAGCACGCACTGGCTTGAATCTTAGAATGCATTCAACGCGAGTGCAGAGCATTCTCAGGGAAAAGGCAACAAAATCCCCACATCTCCTTTTCTTTGTGGTCAGAAATCCTTCCTCTTCAGAACCAAAGAGGGATGTGTTCACACTGGAAGACTGGGCACCACTTTACAAATAGCTAATTATTACCACTTCCTTTGTGGCTCATTACACTAACATTAGTCATTATAAATACTTTTGGTGTGACATTATTTCCTCTTCTTTGATGTCCAAAGAAAACCCCAAGTGATCTGCCATTTGCCAAACAAACTAGTAAAGGGGATTGATTTATTTTTTCCTCCTTCTGATTGTTAGTGACTTTACATGAAGACTCGTCAAGTCTGTGGAGAATAAAGCAGGCATGGTTAAAGTTTGACTGAACTGTATCAAACCTTGACTTATGCCCTGGTATTAGCCAAATCAAATCATCATTTGCATTCAGATTCAAGTTCTGCCAAATGACAACAACGGAAACATAATTTAAAATTTCTTTCAGTATCTGGTCTATAAAAAGATTTCTTATGTTTAATAATATTTACAACCTTGTTTAGGTGATCATGTACATTACTTTTCATGTTACATTTTCAATTCAGTTCGTTTTCTCCTCCTTTCACTCCATATCTTGTTCTTGTAATAATAGGACAAGTCCAAGCCATTGAAACCAGCTCATGGTGTTAGGCAGTTTAAGGGATCCTACTCTGAGAATTAAAAAAAAGAAAAAACTTTCACATATGCTAAAGTATTATGCTAAGCAAAATAAGCCAGGCAGTGAAAGATAAATATCATATGATCTCACCTTTAACAGGAACCTAAACAACAAAACAAAGAAACAAGCAAAATATAACCAAAACACTGAAATAAAGAACAGACTGACAGAGTTCAGAGGGGAGAGGAGAGGGAATTTCAGGGGAATTTCAGGGGAAAAGGGGAAGGGTTTATAGGAACGAGTATAAGGACACATGGATAAAAACTAGGGGTGGATGGAAATGGGAGGGAGGAGGGGAGGGCTAGGTGGGTGGGTTGGGATGGGAATAAAAGACAGACAATTGTACTGCAACAACAATTTAAATAAAATTAAAAAAAAGAAAAAAGAAAAAACTAATTTACAATCCTTAAATAGTTTTATATCATGGTCCACTTACTTAAATTAGCTCGATTTTAAACAAAATGCTGAAGTTTAAGCTCTCTTATTCTTGCAAAAGAGGATGCCTTTATTGTTTCTTACACAGATATCAGAAGTTTCATGATACTTTCATAAAAAAGATACTCTTGGCACAGTTTTGTTGGTTACTATTACCTGTCTTTTAGAACTGCCTGCTAAGGCTGGTGGCTGGTGGGGAAGGGCAGGAGGCAGGGCTGAGTGGGGGAGGGGGAGGGATTGAGGGAAAAAAAGACAGAAGAGAAAAAAACTCATGAACAGGATAACTGTGGTGATTGCTGGGTGGAGGGGGTGGAGGGATGTGAGGAAGGGAATACAGGGGTAATTGGTGATGGATGGAGACTTGATTTGGGGTGGCAAACACACAATATAGTGTACAGATGATGTGGTGTAGAATTGTATACCTTAAACCTATATAATTTTATCAACCAGTGTCACCAAAACAAATTCAATACAATATGAACTGCCAGCTACTAACTGCTGTGAATACAGAATAAAGTTTTCTTATTTAGCTGTAATGTTAAGATACTTATGCATTTACATGATCTGTTAGGTTGATGCTACGTGTTATTGTCAGTGAAAAAGTACATATTATCCTTTTTGATTTAGATTTTTTTCTGTTTTATAATAGAAAATCATTGACCAGTGAGTATGCGGCTTGAGCAGCCCCCACTTTTTTTTCAGTTCTAAAGTTTTGGTTGCCAGTTTCAAAATTGAGAGATTTTACCCTGCTTCAATGAAGTATTTAAGCAATGACAGTATAAATTATGGACCAAAATATTGTGCCTTCACAGAAGTTAAACCACGAGACATTTATGCCTACATATCCCTGACACCAGTGCTAATCCAGAACCGATCAGTTAAAATGTGTTTCATAGCAGCACATTGGTTAGGTAGGAGTCAAACGCTGTTAAATTGTATGTGTGTGTCATTTCAATCTGTACATAATTATGCTGCTCTAAAGCTTCTCAGGCTACTTAAATTTTTATTATTAACATAAACTCAATGACTATTCCTTGTGTATTCAAACCCATGCATTTCCATAATATACTTTAAAAAACCTTTAAGTAGATCATCCTTGTTTATTTAACATCAGAGATTTTTATGTAATTTTATTAGGTAATATTATTTTATTTATTTATTTTTTTTTTAATTTATTTTTAGAGAGAAGGGAACAGAGGAAGAGAAAGGGAGAGAAACATCAACATGAGAGAGAAACATTGGTCGGTTGCCTCTTGAACGGGCGACCTGGGACCGAACCCACAACCCAGACATGTGCCAGGAGTGGGGAGAGGCCTGGGGACCTTTCGCTTTGCGGTAGGACACTCAACCAAACCACAATAGTCAGGGCCATTTTAAATATTTTAACAAAAATTCTCTCTGCTGAGAAAAAATAGAACTAATAGAACATAACATACCATTAAATACTTATAATAAAAACACTTAAACAAGTATGAAATACACATAGCTACTTATTCATGGCAGTCACTTTTCTAGAAAAACAGCTTAATTCCAGTTTAAAATGTATTAAAGCTGCACAGGTAAGTTAGGGTCCCAAATAAAACACACAAATAGGGCTTTATAATGTAATTTAATTGCCAAACTGTAGAAAGGACTTAGTAGTTCATGCCAAAAATACAATAATGCACTGCCACACTAATTAAATATTTCTTTTCTGAAGGGCATTCTAACTTTGCATATAAAATTCAATGGGCATAATCTGCTTCCACATGCATAAATACCAAAATTTTACTTACCAGAAATTTTAACCTTATTTACAGTTTTTATATTAGTCCCTCTCTCCTAGATAGAGTGGACAGTTTGCTCTCCAAGCTCCAATAAGCAATTCTAATGCTTAAATTATAATAATAATCAGAACTGTAAGAAGTACTTTCTTGACCTCTTAAATAATTTTGCATTTAAGAGGCATCTTAGAAGTCATCTAGGGCAGCAACTTTCAACCTTTCCACCTCATGGCACCCATAAACTAGTTAGTAAAACCATGAGCCATGCCAAAAAAATCTATTATTTTTTTTGCCGATCTGACAAAAAAAGGTGCAATTTTGATTCATTCATACCGGAGGACTATTACTGTGTTGGTTATTGCCATTTTCTAAATTTGGCAATGTAAAGGGAAAGAGGTCAGTGCCCCTAACTAAATAATCAGGCCTTGTATGCTTTAAAAATTCTTGTGGCTCGCAGGTTGACAATTATTGAGCTAAGCCCCCCAACCTCTTTTAGAATTAGTTGATGTGAGGCCCCTGATATAGAGTCACCCAGTCTTGACTGAGACATTTCCAGTGACCGGGTGTCACAAGTCATTGACTCCATAATTACTTGTTCATTCTTTCATTTCTCATTCATTAAACTGGTACTTATTGAATATCTGCTGTTTACCTGTCAGTATACGTGACACTGATTAAACAAAGTTGAATAAACGTGGAGAAACACGAACACAACTTTTTTGCTTTGCTTTGTTTTGATTAAGTGCATATATCTTCTTGCCATTCTGTCTTTTCCTTATTGTAAAAACAGTGGCTGTGAAGAATAATTCCAATACTTCTTTGTCATACATATATTTGGGGGAAAAAAGAGAAAGGAAAAAGAAACAAAAGTAAAAAGAAATGTTTTCTAAGGCAGAGTCCTACAGATATTTGTCTAGTCATGACGTTCCATTAGTTTCTCTCTGAAAGCGTGCACAAGAAGCATAAATGCACAGCCTTGCATTTCCAGGTTAAAGATATTTGCAGTAATGTTCATGTGACACTGTTCCCAATAAAGTTACCATATTTAACATTACCTTTTGTCTGCAAATGACTCTAGTATGTTTTAAAAGAGGGTAATCAGGACTAAAAAGGCGACTCTTACTTTTCAGGTCCCCAAAACTCAGCATAGATTTCCGGATGTAGACTCTGTACCCCTGTGCGTTGTGAACACTAGGAGTTTAGTTTAAACTGACGTGGTTTCAGAAGGGGGGGGGGCAGCCAGCCACACTACGGACTCATGTGGAGTTCGCTCTGGACCGGTGAAGCGCTATGTCTAACTCATAAGGACAAAGGACAAGCTAGGATTTTTCTTTGCATTTTTAGGGCACATTTTTCTTTATCCTTTCTACATTTCATTTCATTGTTTTAATCTCATCATTGGGCTTATTTAATTTTTGAATCATGGGTTTTTCACTGGATGTATAGTTAACCATGCGTCCTTTATCTAAATGATCTTTGAATTTGATATCCTCTATGTCTTCAAGGTATTGATTTAAAAAATGTGAACTGGGTCAGGACCATGGAAAAAGACTTCAGAAGAAAACAGATAATGAAGCAATGATATTAATTCTTCCATTTGATAAGGAACTTGACTTGATAATGAACCTACAACCGATGCTTTTTGTTTCATGAACCACAAGAATACCTCACTCTCCACATTGTTCAACTGTCATAGTAAAGGGATATGAAGATTGATAAATCATTATTGTTATTATTTTACTTCCATTTGTCAAGTGTTAGTAGATCACATCTTGGATCATCTCTTCTGGAATTTTATCAGGGATATGTCTCTCTTTTATTTACTTTTTTACTACTTACTTACAATTGGTCTAATTTTCTGTGAAATGATTTCTATAATAAAGCACATGTTTAGATTAAGTTGTGTTTTTTATAACTGGGAGATAGAATTAGATCATCGAATCCAACCTCATTTTAAAAATGAACAAATTGGGGCAGGGAGAAATACATTTATATCACTGTAAATCTAATTATGCATTTCATTAAGTGAGGTCCTTCCCCATTTGCCAAGGACAATCCTAATTTACTTAAGGAAGTTAACTCCCCAGTTGAAGATACCCACAGAATTTCCTGATATGTCTTTTCATTATTACGAAGTTGAGCGTATTTCATAACTGCAGTCAAGGGAGTTTATGATTGGCCTGACTCCATTTATTCCATATAACTTACATTAATAAGAATTACCATTATATGAGGAAGGGATAAATTAGATACCACCAGTGCATTAAGTATAATATACCAAACTGTTGACCTTACATCTATTACTGAAGGACAGACCAAAAAAAAAAAAAGGCAAAGATTTCTGTGATTCAAGCTGAAGGGCAGACCCAATGTTACTGATGTTTCTGTGATGAAAACTTGTTACAGAAAATTTTATCTAGAAATAATTCGAATTTTGCAGAGCCTGTTTGCAGGGGTTTCAAATGAGCATTAAGTACATCACATTTTTAACAATCAAAATGAAAACCCTGTGGCAATTTACTGTTGCCTTTTTCAATTAAGTTACATTTCTGTCAGCTACAAAGACCCAGAATATTAATGTGATCCATTAAAAAATAAAATAAAGTATGAATAAATAAAGGAAATAAAGACACAGCCCTCAGCATGTGAATCCTCCTCTTGCCCTTTGTATCTGGGGAAGTGCTGTCCCCTGCAAACACCCAGCTCAGTGTTACTCAGGCCAGCGCTACCGAAGCAAAGCAGAGGACTGAGGCTTTGCTCTCATTTCCAGTTAATCCAGACAGTTATTCCTGGGCGCTCGGGAAACTGCAAGCTGCTTCTTTGCTTTGGTTACATGAACATGATTTGAAAAAGTGTCATGGGTTTAGAGCAGAGAGTAGCATTCTGGTTGTCAGAAAAACAGGTTCTCGGGGCCTTGAGAGGAAGAGACTAGTACCCAATAGTAACACACGGTGGTTATTGAGTCCAAGCCCTGTTCTGAGCATTTGGTATGGATTAATTCATTTAACCCTTTTGGTTCGCTGAGCCTCACAGGATTATCCTCAGTTTCTGAGGCAGGAACTGAGACACAGAGGGATAAAGACCTTGCCTAAGGTCACAGCGGGTGGCAGAGCTGGGTATAAACCCAGGTGATCAGACAAGCCCATAGTCAGCTCTCTTAACCAGTGTACAGTAGTAGATGAGACATCTAATACAGAGGGTAAGGCAAAAGTAGGTATACAGTTGTGAGTATGTGAGACATAGAGTTTATTCTTGTATTGTTATTGTTTAATTATTATATTATTTCCCATGTGAACAAGTGTATATTTTATATAGTGAACATTTCTTTTTCTCCCACGCCATCTCCTGTTTCTGTTGAGGGTACTTTACACACACACACACACACACACACACACACAGAAGTTTATATTTTAAGTTGCCAAGTTTGTGAGTCTTTTTCTTATTGTTTCCCCCTTTATTGCTTGTGAGGCTTTTTATATTTCTAAAAATTCATTGTGTATTTTTCTGATAACATAATTTTATTCAATTTGGAATATATGATATATGAGTTGGAAATTTATTTTTGTTGCACAAGACCATAACCAAGTTTTCAAACCCTGTATTAATTGACTTTTCCCATTCACCCTTCTCCTACTATTTTGAAAGATTATGCTAGCATTCTCTAAGACGGTTTATACACATAGATCTGCTCCCTTATTTTCTTCCCTTGTACTGATAATCTTCTCTTTTCCTATAACAAAATCACACTTAAAACAGCAAATGGGTAGTAACTGAATCACTCCCACAACTTGGTGATACGCTTGATGTATCTTTAAGGGCGAATCCCTTCCCTTTACCTCCCAGTCCCGTGCTTCCTTGAAAACTTCTTTGAATTTGCCTCATATGTAATATATATATTTGTGTATATTCCTTTGTCTATGTTTTCTAAACTCATTCTTCCAGATGAAGCTTAGAATCTTCTTGTCAAGTTCCTTCAAAAATGCTAATTTTTTAAATTGAATCAAATTGATCAATCCAGGGAGAAGAGCCAATTCTATTATATTGAACTCTTTTAACCTGGCACAAGGCATTGGTTCATTTGTTACACCTTTGTTTATGCTCTTGAATACAATTTTATGGTGTTCTTTTTATAAAACTCACACTTTTGTCATCAAGTTTATTCCAAAATAATTTAATATGTGTGTGTGCTACTAGTAAAATTGGGCATTTCAAATGGTCTATTGCTGATTTTTAAAAAAAAAAGTTTGGTCTGTTTTTATTTTATATGGTAAGCTGGCTGATGTCACTTATCAGTTTGTCCATTGATTTTTTGTCTTTTTGAGGAACGATTTCTTTTTTCTTTCCTAGTAATTCTATCACTTATGCATGAGTATTTATTTGTGTTCTATCCATCAGGACTTCTAATATAGGGCTGAAGAGTGACACTGGTGATGGAGGGTGTTGCTGTCTTGTTGCTGGAATATTTAACAAGAGCAGGTCTAGGACTTCCGGCCAAGTGCAATGCAGATCACACATGACTGTACTTGCCCGCTGTCAGGAACTTGTTCTGTACATTTTATTTGCTAAGTAGTTGCCTTGTTTGCTGGTTGGTTTGTTTATGTATATTCAGAAAAGAAAGTGAATCTTTGTCCCAGTTTTATTGAGATGTAATTGACATATTGTATTGGTTTAAGGTATGTAACATGATCATTTGATGTATGTATATTCTGCATACGGTTAGTATGATATAACATATTTGAGATATATTCTCAAAACGGTTAGCACGACATACCATCCTTCACTTCACATAGTTACATATGGTTTTCTTGGGATGAGATCTCTTAAGATCTACTCTGCTAGCAACTTTCAAATATACAATACAGTATCGTTACCTCTAGTCAGCACGCTGTACAGGACATCCCCAGAATTATTTATCTTGTAACTGGCAGTTCGTACATTTTGATCACCTTCACCCATGTCTCTGTCCCCTTATCCTCTGCCTCTAGCAACCATCGTCTCTTCTCTGTGTCTAGGAGTTTGGAGTTTGTTTTCTTAGATTCCACATATAAGAGACCATACAGTACCTGTCTTTCTATTTCACTCAGCATAATGCCCTTAAGGGCCACCCATTGTTGTAAATGGCCGGGTTTCCTTCTTTTTATGAATGGATAACATTTCGTTGTGTATGTGTGTGTACACATACCTGTACATCACATTCCATATCTATTCATCTGGCTGTGGTCACTGAGGTTGCTTTCATGTCTTGGCTGTCGTAAATAATGCTGCTATGCACATAGGGGTGCAGGAATCTCTTTGAGATGGTGATTTTTGTTTGCTTTGGATATATACTCAGAAGCAGAATTTCTGCATCATATGATTGTTCTATTTTTAATTTTTCTGAGGACGAATTTCCATAGTGGCTGCACCAATTTACACTTCTACCTGCAGTGCACAGGTGCTCAAGAGAGTGGATTTTCTTAAATAATTCTCTGGAATTCTCATCTCTGAGACTCATATTGAATATGCTGGTCTGGAGTGTAATTCAAAGAGACCAGGTGGAGGGACAGAACCAGCATCAGGAATACTAGAGGAAAGGGTGTTCACAGGAACCAAAAATGACCGAGGAGGAAAAACTGTGCTTTTCCATATTTCTCAACTTTCCCTAATGCCCCTGAGAGAAGTGGCAGAAGTGTATGGGGATGGTCATCGAACAACCCAAACTGCAGGCCAGTTGAACCCAGGGCTTCCCCAACTGCACCCCGGCCCAAAGCTATAGAACTGCAAACAGCTCTGAGCAGGAGAAAACATCGATGGGTCTAAATTGTTCTTTGCAGTCCTAACTACTGAGTCTGATATTTCTGCCCCTTGTATTTGCTTAAACTAAATGGATAAACGGTTATACATCCCATCAGCCGATTTCCTACCAGGCCAATTTGGCAGCTGCCATAGAAATATAATTGCAGGCTTCATTTGGACAGAAATGTATTATTATCTAAGATTCAAATATTTGCTAAATATCACTGAATTTGGTGATACATTTTCTGCTTTATGATTCCCACACCTGGGTATCTTTGCCAGGGGGAATTATTGCGAAAAAGCTTTCTAGCCATTTTTCGTGCCTACTATCCATTCTCTCTGTCATTTTTGTGGTTCTCCATGAGACCTGCTTTTTTAATATTTGTGATGCTTTGATGTTTATTTCCCTAAAAGTGATTATTGTTTAGATACAAAATGTATTTTTACTTTTAGGAAAATGCAGTTGTATTTCATAATCAGAACCAAAACTATCCTTAAGAAAGCAGAATTTCTAACAACTATAGGTACATTTTCTTGTTTTAGTTAGTATTCTTTTACAGTAAAATTTTCTTTAGTTGGGGTAAGAAGCTATTCAGTTGTCCTACTGGGAGAAGAAGCTAATAATCCTCAGATTGCTAAAATTTTTCAGAAGCACATTACAGGAACAATGGAAAATTCTTTTGCCTTTTTTCTATTTTTTGATCTAAATTATATCCATAAATGCTACATATTTTACAATAGGAAGGAAATTAGTTCTTTCCCCAAAAGAATGTCCTCCTAAGAATTTCGTTGTCTTCCACTATGTACCAAATGCTAATGCCCCAGGAAAGAGGCAACCAGGACAATGACAACTCTGCAAATATTTATGACCCTCTTGCCCCCTTCAATACTCCTTTCCTTCATTCTGATATAAATACACGTGGAGAGCCTGGTGTGACGCATGAAAATCCTGGAGTCCGACACGGCCTTTAGGATGAATCAACAAAAATGTAAACCGTTCCACAGGGGAGAAATTACAAACGGTACATATATGGGAGAATACTTTGTAGTAATACAAAAGATTCAACTTTAAAAGCTAGGTGTTATTTCACATCTACCAATTTGCATTTAAACTAATATCGTACTGCCTGATTCTAGTAAAACAGAAATGCGCCTACGCCAACAGGTGGTAACGAATTTGGCGCGATGGATTGAGAGAGCAGGGACCCCGGCACGCGGCGGAGATGCTGCGGGTCCGTCCAGACCAGCACAACGGAGAGAACGTCGCAGTAAAGCCAGTGGGACGAACTTCTGGTGTCCCGGTGCACCTGAAAGTTATGCTTACACTACACGGCAGTCTCAGTGGGAAACAGCATCAGGTCTAAAAAAGAGATATGCACACCTAACCAAAATGAGAGCGAAGTGAGCAAATGCTGTTGGAGAAACAGTGCTGATGCAGTAGTTCGCTTGGGGTCGCCACAGACCTTCTGTATATAAAAAAAAAAACGCAGTACCTGTGAAGCGCGATTAAATGAGGTGTGACTGCTCTTGTGAAGAGTAAAATCGATGCACACCTGCGGGCCCAGAAACCGTACTCGTGGGTATTAATTTTAAGTAATTCAAACTATGGAAAATCTATTATATAAACTCACATTCACTTCGGGATCACTGATCAAGACGAAACAATGAAGAAAAATACAGTGTTCACAAAAGGGTTTAATTAAATAAATTATGGTTTCCACATAAAATCTTAAGCAGTCATAAGCAATCTTATTTGTGAGAATTCACCCAAAGGAGACATACTAAAAGGATGCAAAGTCTAATTGCAAAAAAAATATTTCTTATAGTCTAAACTGCTATATTGAAAAGGCAAGGCTCATGGGATATCAACTTAACATCTTCTCTGGGTTAAAATGATTCTGTGGGCCTAGTTCTTCCCATTTTCTTGGATGACAATGACCTTGGGTCCCATGATTCTCCCGTTCATTCTTAGATAATAAAAAGTCTTACCACTACTTTACAAAAACAGACAAATACAAGTGACTTATAAATTTCAATTTAGAATGAAATTTTTATTCTAGTAGGGTAAGAACAACTTTATAGTTATTGAAAACCATCCTGTGTCTTCTCCCCAGTCTCAGTCCTGCGATGGAAAACAGGAGACATAGCGGGTGTCTTCTTTCCTTCGCACATGTACATTTCCTCTTCATCCGACCCACGCCACCTTTCATTTCCTGAGGGGCACCCTGTGTGACGTGACTGATGATGTGACTAGAAGACACAGGCACCCCTTGGGCTCCGTGGGTATTTAAACTGACCCAAGACCCTCCTACTTCTAAAGGTCTCTTAACTGATATTGGTGAAGCATCTTTAATGACGGGTTGCTGGTAATTTTACTAACTTCTGAGGCATCTGGCAATTTTCCTCTTTTAGAGATTTGTTTAAGATAATCTGCACACACTCTTTGCCCAGCAAAGGCAGTAACCTTTCCTTACCAGCCCACAGCACTTTTGATTTTTGGTGTCTGCGCCAGACCAGGTCGCTGGATCCCAAGGCCCAGGAATTTTATAGCAAACTCTGTGATCCCTTCTCATGGGCTAAGGTGAAAACACTCTCGTCCTCTCCATGGGGTGTGAGGAGATGTCATAGATCACAGCAGCTCTTCCTCAAAATCAATTTCTCTTCCCCGAGTCTCCCAAACCCTTTGGCCCCTTTGCTTATAAGTCCTTCATTATTTTGGGACTTCAAGGAAATAAAGTCTAAAATAGTCCCATTTCAAAATTCTATACAGAATACACTATTTATTATAATCACAAAGCAGAAACATTCTAAATATCCAACAATGGGGAAGCAGCTAAGTCATTTAGTACTTACTTTGAATATAATACAGCCATTAAAAAAAACAACAGCAGCCTTGGCTGGTGTAGCTCAGTAGATTTAGCGTGGGCTGCAAACCAAAGGGTCGCTGGTTCAATTCCCAGTCAGGGCACATGCCTGGGTTCCGGGCCAGGTCTCCAATGGGGGCCACATGAAAGGAAACCACACATTGATGTGTCTCTCCCTCTCTTTCTCTCTCCCTTCCCCTCTGTCTAAAAATAAATAAGTAAAATCTTTTTAAAAATAATAAGATGCTACATGTTAGGTTTAGAACCAAATCTTTGTGACTGCACAGGTCTAGCAGTCAGCAGAGCTGATTTGGTTCCCACTTTGTGTAGGACCAGGCACGGGAATGGACACAGCCCTTGAACTCTCTCTGTGTTAGAATCCTCATCCATAAAATAAAAGTCACTGCATTCGGGGGACCTTCAAGTTCCCTTCCACTTCATTCATTTTGAATCTCAGATTTTGTGAAACGACACTTTGGCTTTTAGAAAGCTTTCGGCACCAGAAGTTCTATGCAACTCATCGGCTTTCAGACTGACCGACCAGTTCTAGACCACAGCCTGGAGCGTTGGGGAACATACGCATCACCACCATGCTTAAAAACAAACGCTGGCTGAAGGGTTAGAGAGCTCGGGGCTCTGTCGCGGGCACAATACCGGGTGCCAGGAGCAAGGCTACATGTGGGAGTTAGGGGGCATCGGCCCTCAGCCCCTCCCAGGACACGTCTTTCAGGTGCGTGGAGATGAAGGCAGCCTTGATCACCGTGCTGTCCTTCAAGCTCTCCGTAGTGTGACTGCTGCAAACTGCTCTGGTGGGAGCACTCGGGACCGGGTTTCTGTCGCCTGTATTTCATAGTACCAATGGACTCAGAATCCTCTGTAATTCTCACTTTTATGTACATTTCAAGCAGCTACAGTGGGAGGCATATAAGGCTATTACAATTTGGAGAAAGACCTTTAAAGAACATTTGTTTTAAGTCAAAGGCATTGTTGGATTAGCTATAGGATTGCCAGTGTAATTAGAGTAAATCGAAATGTTCTTGCCTGAGTTTCATTTTTAGGAAATGTTAATTGCATATTGTTTTATGCTCTGTCTATATGATGAACTTCCTTAATTAGGTTATGAGTTTTGGTTTGAAGGCCCAGCCTCAGGGTAATTAAAGCACTGGGTAATTACCATGTTTCCTAAAACTTATACCCTGAAAGTATTTTTGTAGCTATGTCTCCATGTCTTACCTTCTTAATGAAGATAAGATTTTTACCTTTTTTTTTCCTTAGAAAGAACATCATGGAACAGTTATGCATGGGCTGCTTTTATGATAAGAAATGGGCTTTATTTTGGACAATCATGTTCTTGCTGCACTGAGTAAGCAATATGCATCAGAGAGAGAGGCCAGCAGTGGTCATTTAAAAATCCTGCTTCTGTCTTCCAGGCCCAGCTTGGGCAACAGAAGTCCCTTCTTATGCCAAGAATGGAAGTGTCATTTAATTGTTGACATATTTCTAGTAAATTCCCCGGAATGCGTAGACATTGTAATTCCCTAGACTTATGGTTAAATATCAGTTTTTGCAACTAGCAGCAAAGACTTATCTTCTTGGGGAAAGAAGAAAGAGAAGGGGAGGAAAAAGAGAATGAATATCAAGCAAGTGACTATAAGATAAAAAGAATACTTGGATTCCAAGGGAAAATAACAAAGGGGAGCGAGTGAGATTACGGACACTCGAGAAATCAAATGAGCTGAAAAAGACTCGGCAATGAAGTCTATGAAAGAAGTGAGTTCTGTCTGGGAGGGGACATCATTCATCAGGATGATCAATGGATTACAGAAAATGGGGCTTTCTTGCAAGGCCTCACACATGTTCCGTCCTCACACAGTTGGCTTCGAATTCCCTGGGACCCAGCAGAAACAAGGAAAGCCACACCCGGAACCCTGAGCCTCCCGATACCCATGCGATGGCAAACACAAATGTTCCTCCCCCTGTTCCAGGACAGCCTCCTCCTGGAGCGCGTGATGGTGCAACGGGACCACCATGCCTACTCTCAGCTCACCGTGATTCAAGACAGGCTAGCTCACTCCGCGGGCAGTTTCCTCCCTGGTAGGATGGAATAATAATAAATGCTTAATAGTAGCCAGCATTAAATACGTTCATGTATGGAACCTCTCCCGACCATGCTAGAAGATCAGTACATTCTTCTTCACAACCTGATGACAATATCATCACTTTCTAGGTAATATTGACACTTTCTTCTTTCAGGCGTTAGTTTCTCCGGGCTTGACCTGCCCCTCAGCGCAGCCACGGTAATAACGAGCACTCCAAAACATCGAGATCCCTGGCTGCTCCGCGCTCTCCTTTTTGCAAGGGCCATCAAATATTTCAACTGCCTTTATTCCTCCATGGCTTCCATGTTGCTGTCACTTCAATTTCTCTTTCTATGTTTTAAAGTCCACAAGACATAGTTTGGGTTTGACATTTAACTATTTGTCTACATATGCTATATATTTGGCACTCTTGATGCTTTGATTTCTTTTTGTACCTACAACTTTCCTACCAGAATCATTTTTCTTCTACCAGGAAATTTTTCTTTAGTGTCAAGCTGTCTGCCCTGCTTATCAGAAAATTGTTTGTTTGTCTTCATTGCCACTGAAGGATTTTTGCTGGATGTAGATTTCTGCGTCTTCTCTCAACGCATTGAGAATACAATCCCACTATTCTTATGCTTCCATTATTTCTACTGAGAAATCTGTTTTCGGTTTATGTAATGCTTTATATGTGATCTGTTTTTTGTTTTTTTGTTTTTGATCTCTGGCTGCCTTTAACATTTCTTTGTATTTGATTATTCAGTGCTCTACAGTTTCAGTAAGATGCCTGGAGGTAAAGATTTCTTACCTTGCTTGGGATTCTAGTATTTATGAATTGGTGTCTTTCATCAATTTTGGAAAATTCTCAGCCATGTTCTTCAAATATTGCCTTTTCCCCTTCCATCCTCTTAAACTATGATTCTGTCCTTTCCCTTCATTCCTTTGGTTATATTTACAGAGTAAGAAGTTTTATTTGTTGGCTCCACTTTTTTTTTTACCAAATATCACTATTTATTGCTCTATACCCTGCATTTTTCTTATCATGCTGAAACTGATTTCTTCAAATTTTTCTCTTTATTTCTGCTCACTAAATCCAAATGGTTTACCTTACTTCTCATTCTCCTCAATTTCTCTGTAGAATTCAACAGTATTTACCATCTTTTTCTTTTGTCTTAACATTTCTCTTTTTTTCCTGACATTAAAAGGAAATTAATTTGATATCATTTCACTATCTTTTCAATATTCCCCTTTGTCCTCTTCACTTCAAAACTCTAAGTTATATAGCTGGTTCCTAAGTGTTTTTTTTCTCATAATTTTTTTTCCTCTGGCATCTTTCTCTCGAAGATCCCATTGCCTGTCAACGCCCTACTTGTGGCTGTCGTACCCGAATTTGGGGCTGACAGCCAGCTGGTGGCGCTGCCTGGCAGTACCACATGTGTGTAACTACTGTGTGTCGGGCTTGTCTGCACCAGGCTCCACTGGTTACATATTTGAACATACACCCTGATTATGATCCCCAATTCCTACCTCTCTAACACGTTTGAGCACCATATTTTCCGTTGCTTTGGGGACATTCCCATTTGACATACATTGGAGATAAACTTGAATCTCAAGTTAGAATCATTATCTCCAACCCTCTCACCAGACTTTTCTCACCGAACTTTTTTACCGATATCAATATATCTCTTAATAATAGCACTTACTTTCTCCTAGTCCCTCAGATATGAAATATCAGAAACATCTTAGATTGTATCCTTTCTTTTGTTCGAAGTCCTGCCTATTGAAAATTTCTCATTTCTCTTCTTTGTAGAGTTTTGAATTCCTGTCTCTTCTCTTTCTATTACCATTGGCATAATGGAATCTGAACGCCTCATAAGACGTGGACTTCTAAGTGGTCTTCACTCCAGTGCCAGAACCACATTAATGTAAGAACAGCACCGCTTTCCTAACGTTGCTTCCTGTTCGCAAAAGCCACTGTAGCTTAGAGTGATCCTTCTTACATTATCTGTGTTGAAGGCCTCGTTTTGATTTTGTCTTTAACTTTCAATTCAGAAGGAACAATACCTTTGTAAAATACAAGAAAAGAAATTATACAAAAATAAAAAAGGACATGCAAAATAAAGCCCCTTTATTAGGTTATGTGTTTCAACAAATGTAATACAATTACTTCATCATTGAGATCTTCCCATGTGTGACAACCTGGATTCACCTAGAGGGTATTATGCTAAGTAAAATCACAGGTTGAACAGAGAAAGACAAATACCATATTATTTCATGTATATGAGGAATCTAAAATGAACAAAAACAAAAAAACACAAGTGACCAAACAGGACGAAGCAGACTCAGAAAGACAGAGGACAAACTGAGTGTTGTCAGTGGGGAGGAGGCTGAAACAGGTGAGGGGGGTTAGGAGTTACAATCTCCCACATAAAACAGGTAAGTCATGAGGATGTCGTGTAAAGCATAGGGGATACGGTCAATAATATTGCAGTAACTTTGTGTGGTGACAGATAATTACTAGATTTATCATAGTAATCATTTTGTAAAGTATATAAATGTCAAATCCCTGAAACTAGCATAATATTGTGTCAACTGTATTTCAATAAAAAATTGTTCCATCTAATTGCTATACCATTTTTATACGCTCACTCTCCCTTTCTCAGGACAGACGGGAACGGTTTGCCCGCAGACCGCACATTGAGTGGGCCACACTTCCGTCACCACGGCACTGACTCTCCACACTGCCTGCGGAGGGGGATCGATAGAGGGGTTTTAAAACATGCAGATGTCCGTGCCCCTAAGCTCTAATGAACAGAGTATCTGGGAGCGTTGCCAAGGTGTGGGCATTTCCAAAAAGCTGGAAAATTGATTCTGACACTCAGCCAGGGCTGCGAACTACTGGTTTATGGACAAAAGTGCAAATTTTCAATTCTCTGTGATCTGGCTCCAATCTACTCTTTAAATATTGTCAAAACCACTTCTTTCTTATCACCCAAGTTTCGGTCACCCAGGACGTGTAGTCTTTCCAAGATATGATCTTCTCTTTCCCACCTCCGGTGCCTAGTCCCTGCCCTTACTTCAGTCTGGATGTCCACTCCAGCATCTCTACCTACGAACATCCCATCCATCCACGAGTGCCCTTATACTGGAAAATGACCCCTAGTTAGGGAGCCAGTGCTGATTCACTGTAAAGATTGATTGTGCCCTCATCTGAATGTCTTTACTCCTTTGATACTTACAATACTTATGATAGTTTATTTAGATTCTGGCTGTACTTGAATTGTAGTATAGAGAAAAAAATGTTATATTCAGGTTAATTGCATCTGAGCCCAGATTCCGCACCTTCCTAAACATGTGATCTTGGATGAGCCCAGTAAGTTCTCCAAACCTGCATGTTGGGCATGAAAACCCCAACCTTTTTTGTCACAAGGTAAGTGTTTAAAAAGAAAGGAAAGAAGAAAAAAGAAAGACAAAAGAAAGAGAAACGAAGACACCCTGGGGAGACTGAAGGCTGTCTTGAACTGACGCGGGTTCGGAAAGGGAGAAGCAGTGGCCTGGGCTGGAGGGTGACGGAAGGTTTCAGCGTGAGAATGAAAGAATGGGTTGTAAGAAAGCTTTCTAAATTCTTTTCTTTTTCAATTTTTCTCCCAGAGTGGTGGAAATTAGCAACAGTTCTGATTCTTAAGCACATATCATGAAATTATATCAAGGCAGATCTAAAGTCCTGCTGGGGTGAGGAATTTTTTTAAACAGTTATTGCCTTAGCCTCCCTTCCTCTGGCTTCCTATTGACTAGAGATGACCCTCTACCCACCGGGCCTCATCCCAGGGTTTAAAGCATAAAACTGACCAGAGGGAGTGTCTCATGACTAGTCATTGATGTTAGTGATTTGATGCCTCGGTTCTCTGCACTTAACCTTATCCCCACTTTTTCCCTTAGATGTACCTTAGACTCGCATAAGATATGGCCTGGCCTTACAGTGTTCTATATGCATTACCTGTGTTTATAAGCCAAAATAAAAGAAAGGCAAAGAAATAGACACTGTATATACTGTAAATGAACATTATTAAAGTAAGCCAATAATTTTTTTAAATAAATGGTAAATGTAGTTAAGACAATAAATGATTAGTGATCTGAAAAAAGCAAACAAACTCAGAGCAGTAAGAGTATAAGGGAAATATTAGGTAAGAAAATGTAATTCTGATACAAAGAACACAAGAGATGGAATAAGTAGTTTTATGGGTACAACTGAAGAGCAAATAAGTGACTTTAAATATTAGATTAAGAAACTATCTGAAGGAGAGCAAATAAGAAGAAAGAGATAGAAAAATATATATATTTAGAAAACTAAAAGATATAGAGAATAGGAGAAATACCAATATCTGAATAAGTTCCCAAAAGAGGAAAAAAAGGAGGAAGAATTAATACGCATTTTTCAAAGTTAAAAAAGTTGAAAAACTTCAAATTGATAGGGCTTATAAAGGGCTAAATGGACAAATAATAAAACATTCATATTTAGATATTACAATGAGAAGGAAGAATTCAAAAGCAAAGAAAATAATTTCATCAAAAAGGTCATATGCAAAGAAAAAAATCAGATTATAAAACTGAAAATAATAAGACAATATATTGTTACTTTTAAAGTATTAAGAGAAAAAGAACCTAAAATTAGGTTTAACTGGAGAAGTTGACGTCTACAGATTAAAGCTTAGTAAAAGTATTCTCATACATAAAATGTCTCAGAATTTTCACCATAAAGTGGCCCTCAATTAAAGCACCCACTGAAGTGAAGCATGTTGAAAGAGAAATGAAAAGTAAAGATGAACAAATATCTCAGCTAAACTTATTTTTATGTTAGGTAAGTAAAAGTAGGGGTGAATGAAAAGTAAAAGGACAACATCTCAAAACTAAAATTATCAGTAATAACAGGATAGTAAGAGATAAGACAAAAGAAATATGAAAAAATTATCACTTTTTATTGTTAGAAGTACAAATATTTACAAATTTAGGAAATCAGTGAGAATAAAACAGAGAGTATGAGTCTTAAGATCAAGAAAACACTCAAAATAATAAAAATAGAGTATGTAACTGATAAATCAGATGGAGAAAATGTTATTCTAGTCAAAGTGAGGAAAGAGCAGAGAAGGTATGAAGAAAGAAGAAGAAAAAAGATATATAGGATGGTAGAAATAAGTCTTAATTAATTTCACAATAATTGCAATTTACATTTAAATTGAGGATGTGAATTAAGATAGCAGGAATGAGATCTAATTTTATACCGATTATATCAGTTAAAATCAGAGTAAACTTACTAATTAAAAGACCAAGACTCCCTAATTGGATGAAGAAATATGCTGTCTGAAAGAGACAAACGGAGAACAAAAATACTCAGAAAGACTAAAAACCAAAGGATGAGAAATATATATATTAAGCAAATATAAATCAAAGAACATTCAGCATTTTCTTATACAATTCACACAGGGCTAAAGAGACAAGAGCCAACACAACTTAACTAGGTCAAGAAGCAAACACAGCAGAGATGTGATAGACTTTGGCAACAACCTTGGAGAGCGACAGAAATAAAGACAGAGTGGTCAATAGGCAGAAAAAGAAAAGGATAGAAGGAGGAAAGAAGGAGGGAGGAAAAATTAAAGAAAATAATAGGTCATAATCAAGAATAAAATATAGTAAAATAAATAAAGGCGAACCCCCAGGGTTTTTCTAATACAACTATGTGTTTTCCTTTGCCTAGGAAATGGAGCTTCCTCAGCTTCAGTGAGGAACCAGATCACCTTGCCTGGAGTCCTAAATATTTGAATTTTCATGATTTCATCTACAGGCACATCTAAGAGAACAGAAGACTCCAGTACAAGTAAAACAAAACCAAATATTTTTTGATTAGATAGCCAAAACTGTTAACACTTGGCTTCCTCCCCGGGAGCCACTGCGGGACAAACACGCAGACCTCTGCTCGGTGTGACCTTTCTCCTCCCTGTTCTGAAAGTTCCAAAATGGACATTTCGTGTGACTGGATGGCGCTCTCCCCAGAACTGATGCCTCGTGGTGTGATGGCCTGGGCAGCGGACAGCCAGAGAGGAGAAAGTTCACAGCATTTTTCTTTTCTGAGATAAAACAGAGGAAAACAGATGTAAAGATCGACTCTACAAAAGTTTCCTTCCAAGAAAGAGATTTATAGAGCGCAGATCATTTTTCCTCAGTCTAAGAAATTCCCTTTTGAATGCTGAAGGCAGAGGCTCACACTGCAATGAAGCTGGGAAGGTTAGTACAGACAGTTTACTTATGTAGGGTTAGAAACATTGTTCCCTATCATTTTTGTCATTATTTTAGCATGAATTTTTAATAAATCTTCTATTTAGTAGGTAGAGAAGATGCAAATATCTATTTCTTGTTGACTTTTGCTACTAACTTCAAGGAAAATATAAAAGACCCTACCTTGATCTGCCTATATTTCAATTGCCTCTATGAACTGAATTTTCTTCCTTCAAGAGTTCATAAATGTTTTCAAACTAGAAGCATTGGAGTCATTATTTTTATTACTGGGGAGGTTTAATAGTTAGTTGCTGGCAATATACTACTTAAAGTTGTATAAGAGAATTCAGTTGCTCTTTCTACATAAAAACCTGAAAGTAAATTTAATTTCTCATGATTTTGATTTTTTTTATAGGGAGATGGTTCAGAATGCTATCCCATGCATGGAAGTAGATATTAAATGTGATATTTAATAAAGACAAATGGACAAGAGAAGGGAGCTTTGTCAGTAATGCTTTGTTGGGCTCTGCCCTTTTTAAAATGAGTTAATGACTTTTGCTTCATGACCCATTTCTAATGGTAGCTTGGTCTTTTCGAAAAAGGACACCATTGTCATAGTTTAGAGGTATTAGTCAGTCATTCCTTTGTGGCACATTAGAAGCGAGTTGATAAGACTTAAATGTTAAATACCTCACAGAACAGAAGGCTGCCAGCCAGCTAAATAAAGAAATTTTTACAGACAATGGGTTACAAAGATGGCGCTTGCAAAAGGAAAAATGGTCTTCATGGTCAGATTCTGTTTTAAAACTTAGTTACAATAACTAGACTAAGCATTGTGAAGTGTCCAGCTTTTCTAACTCAATAGTGTCTCATTGTAGATTGTATATTTTAATGCAGATGGCATTTTATTTACACAAGACTGTACTTTGGGCTCTCTTCATTGTGAAGCAGCCATTTTGCTTCACCTGATTTTACTTGAGTTTTGGGAAGAACTATGATCATTTCTCACTTGTGATTGTAAAATATTCTTCTGTGATGTGGGTGATAAATCAAGTTAAAGAAATAATTTATTTCACTTTGGAGTTTCCTTTTGGATCTGATCGATAAAGCACAGGCATAAAAATCAAAATCTTCTGTTATCTCCCTGTATCACTGAAGTAGATTCATAAGTTATTTAACATCTCTAACCAAAGACATTCTTTTCAGAAACAAAATATTTTAATTTCCCACCAATTAGAAGATAGTTAATTCATATGCATATTTCTTTAGTATTTTCTTTAATGTGCTGCTACATGGTGGGTTGTTATGAAAAGGTATAGAATATTTTAAGCAGGTGTGATACACAAAATCTGCCCATGTGAATAGACAAAGGTAACACTGTTCATCATAGAGCATTGGCAGCAACAGAATTATTTTATAGGTTAACATCAGTCAGGAGGACTCTCCATTGGAAGTGCTTTTGGGTGCTGGCACTATTGTTTACTTCTCACGTCCTCTATTCATTCTTCGTGGTTGGTCATAGTGACTCCAAGTTGTACTGAGTTTCTGAAAATCTATTCCAGGTAAAATGGTATGTCCAGAGGTAGAAACGACAGCGTTATCTGACACATAACCTAGACATAGGGACCAGATCCATGTGTCTCCTTCCAGGTTCCCTTGCATACCTCTAACTTGTCTTTGGATCTTCGTGTGAGCCTCTTAAAGTAGGACCGTTGGAGGCAGCATGGAGAAGGCAACAGAAGAAGAAAGGAACTGGAAGTGGAAGAAGCAATTGGGAATCTTTACAAAAACTTAGGTGAGAGATCTGAGCACTGACAAAGAGAGTGAAGAAGAGACTAACCTACTAAGTATTATGGAGAAGACTGCTGGAACTCGGTGAATAATTCGACGTGAAAGGACAGCATTTGTTTAGCACACACCCCTGGTTAGTCCAGTGTGGGTGTGAGAGCTCCGCCGTCATCAGGAACCTCCACTTGTGTTGCTTCGCTGCTGGAGACACGGACCTCCCTCCTCGGAGGGGTGGGGGCCGTTCCATCTCTGCCCTGTGCGCCCAACCCTGCCAGCAGGGAGGACAGGAAGGAAGAGGGAGCATGCGCCTGAAAAAGGGCTCTGGCATCGTACATATTACTGCTGTTGACTTCAAGGGGAGAAGACAGACACAGTCTTGACTCTGAGTGGTCACGTGCCCATCTGAAATTCCAGGTTGTATTAATGAGGAAGAAGTTGAGAGCAGGGATTGAGAACAAACTCTAGTTGGTAAAAAGAAAGAGAAATTTTCCCACTCCAACCCCCCAGGAGAGTAGAAAAAATGAAATGAAACTTGAATGTTCCCTTTGTTTCGTTGGCCCAATAATAGGAAGGTCGATATAGGAATAGCTATGCATTTACACGTATAGACAGGCATGTACTGGGAAATATGTGGTGGGGGGAGTACTAACGTCTAAGAAAACCATCCTACACCCTCCCCTCATATTGACATCAATCACACTTTTATAGAAAACTAAAAAAAAAACATTTTGGTTGAGTTCTAAGTACCCCAGGAGAAAGATGATTCTCAAACCAAATGGTGTTTTAAATTCTCTTGGTTTAAGATATCACATTATTTCCCTTAAGTTAGAGTAGAAACAGAGGGATTTGGGATGGAAAACAGAGCTACTGAGGCATTGTGATAAACGTGAAGTACTCATAAAACATACGAGTAATGTTATTTTAATCATTATACTATTATTAAAATATTATGTTTCCTGATATATCTTAGTTTGCCTGACACATGCCTTTTATCATTTCAGTTTCTATGCTGCTCTCATTCTTTGAAAATGTAGTGGTTTCATTTTCAAATTCTTAATTAGCGCGGCAAACCCTCCAGAAATAATTACCTGCCACTCTTCTCTTTGCAAAAATCAATTTCGTACACGTCAAAACACTGGAACAAACCAGGACCTCCTCCCTGTGGCTGTACCCTGTTGAATATCCTACTGAGCATCACGTTCTAGAATTTTATGTCTTAGTTGTGTGTGTTTTTTTCTTTTTCCAAGCACCGTTATTGCTTTGGGCCGTTTCCTGCATGGGGAATCATGATGTGTGAAACAGAAAGCAGATCGCGTGAATCTCTAACGAGAACCAGCACATTTGGGGAAGCCGCTAATCATGTGCATAAGCCTTCGATACTTCAGGGTAGATGCGTTTGGGAAAGACAGGCCAACTTCGGTCCTGGGTGGCAGAGATAATAAACAGACGGGCCTCTCATAACATTTTTTAGGGGAGATAAGAATGTTAATGAGGTCAGAGAGCAGTTCAGTAATGGCATAACAAGTCATGCAGCTATTGCCCAGAAGAAAAGATGAAAAGGAGTTTAAGAAAGGAAATAAGATGTTCACGTTTGGGTTTGAAAGGACTTCACCACTCTTCGCACTGGGGTTCCTGAAAGCTGGACCCATGGCATTTGATTCTGCAGCTTATATTCCCTGAGTACTGGCATCAAGCTTCAGAAGTCGCATGTGAATATATGTTGTGGGTCGCTCTGGGAGGGACGACTTAGGGCATCCGCATCTAAGCTCTAAAGCAGAGCCGCTCGGTTCGCACAGAAACGCTTCCTCATTGCCGTCCAGATGGTTGACAGAAGATGGTTTGACTTTGGGTGGTGAGCATGCAGTGCGATATACAGATCATGCATCATCTATGCTTGGAACTTACATAGTCTTATTAATAAAGGTCACTCCAATAAATTTAATACAAATAAAATAAAGTAAGCCCTGGCTGGCGTAGCTCAGTGGAGTGAACGCGGGCTGCGAACCAAAGTGTCGCAGGTTCGATTCCCGGTAAGGGCACATGCCTGGGTTGCAGGTCACAGCGCCCAGCAACCGCACATTGATGTTTCTCTCTCTTTCCCTTTCTCCCTCCCTTCCCTCTCTAAAGGTAAATAGATAAAATCTTTAAAAAAATAAATACAAAAAATAAAATAAAGACTGTTGTGGGTTCTTATAGGTGTTGTTATTAGGGATGACAAGAACAGAATGTCACAATATCTGTAGCTTGGTAAGTGGTCAGTGAGACTTAGCAGGCATTTTACATTTGTCATTTCCCAAGGGCTTTTGGGGAAGTCTGTTTAGGACAATTTTGGTCAGAAATTATATTTCATGCTTCTAGTTTCTAGCTGTCTCTTACATATTTACCAAAACCACTTTTGTATGCAGATTATGAGTTCATGTGTATGAAAGCATTTTGCTAACTAAGAGCTATGGAAAGTGAGAAGCTGTCGTTTTAGGGTCGATGTTAAATGAAACCAGCCTTGTACAGGGAGAGCGTGGAGGCTGGGCCCACGTGCTCTGGTGCACAGGTAAAAGTGGGACACCAGACCCTCAGACAACCTGGGCTTCCCTCTCTTCAAGACCGAGAAGTGGTCGAATTAATAATTGCCAAGGACTCTTTTCATCTCCAATATTCATATGTTAGAACAGGAGAATCCAGTGGAAATTTAAATCACAGTGAGATGGAATGCATCCCAAAGTGTAGCAAATTCAGCCCTAAAAATGTAGGTACTACCACAAAGGGAAACTCAAAATCATTTGCCTAAGTACAACAAAATACATTGTTGTACAATTTTATTTATGTGAAATGTTCAGAAAAGGCACATCTATTTTTTCATTATTCAGATTTTGTTTCTAAGCATTGTATATGCATTTATAATGGCATATATGATCTATTTTATGTACGTGGATTAGGATAGCTGTGTAAGACGTCCTCACACAGCTGCCTACAGGAAAATTATTCCTACAAGACCCAAATGTGGACAATACAGATCAACTCAGGAGACTAACACTACACTCGGATGCAAAGAATGGATATAGGTTTTTGTGATCAAGAACAGTATCCCCACCCTCACATCCCTCTTCTGTGGTTGTTACAGGGCAGAACACGTTAATCGAAGACAGAGATTTAGGGTGCTTGTTACCAGGCTGTGAAGGAGAGAGAAGGGAAGAGAAACAAAAAGGCACTTCAGTAGTTGGCGACAGCCTTGCTACAAGCCATGGGATTGTGGCAGCCGGAGTGCACACCTGGATGGAGACGTCCTGGTCGCAGAAATAAAGGGCAGTTGCAGTCCTCTGCTGTTGCCGTCTCCCCAGCGAACTCAGTCCCCTTGCCTCACAGGTTCTCTGCCCCCACTGAGCCTCTTCTCAGCCCCCTCCACCCAGTCCCCTTCTTTCCCAGTTTCACTGCGGCCTGCCTCCATGTCTGCTTGCTTGGAGAACTCTGCCCCCAGACTCCTCCTGCTCTGCACCAGCTTCTCCATGTCCATCTTTTTGGCAGTGTTGGAATAATGACTTCCCGTTTTATTTACCTTCTGAGGCTCAGCTACCAGATTGGACTTCTTGTAAGTGGTGAGGTCTGATCCTTGGAATTCAGGCACACCGCCATTCTCTTGGCGTTTTCTTAGGTGGAGTGCAAGGGTAAGGGTTAGGTCAAAGGTCCCACAAAGAAGTCATCAGCTCTTCATAATCACTGTCAGCAGCCTGTAATCCAGGGCAAAAGTTGGAGATGTCATGAAGGTTGCTGTAATCATAGTCTTCAATCTCTCCATAATGCTCAAACCCTGCCCCTAAGTGGAAGAAGCCAGACAGAAACCACAATATTATACAATTCCATTCATGTGAAACATTCTGCAGAACAGGCAAATCTGTGGAGACAGAAAATAGATTAGTGGTCTCCCAGGGTTGAGGGAATCGGGCCAGAGGGTACTCGAGAGGAATGGTTAAAGGTTGCAGGGTTTCTTTGGGGGTAATGAAAATATTCTAATTGATTGTGATGACAGATGCACAGCTCTGTATTTACTAGGAGCCCACCAACTGTAAACTGTATAGCTCGATGGGCAAATCATGTTGCATGTTATTCATATCTCAATAAAACTGTTTTAAAAAATGATGTAGCTGTACTGGTGCCAAGAATAGACTTTGGAAGTACCCCAATGATTCTCTTTCTTGGGACTCCAGTTTCGACTTAAACATTACTTGATTGTCCTCATGAATAAAAATGATCATTATCTTGGGAAATACAAGAGAGGAGTAAATTTATCTCAGGTGCTTTCTTGTTGCCTCCTATCAACCTCTTGCAGTACCTCCACCTGCTATTCACGCCACTGCTCTCACTAGCTCTCCCTGGACAATGGGGTCTTTGTTGCTGTGCTCTCCGACATTCCCACCTACACTTCTCTCTGCAGCCACTCCCACCTGCCGCCACCGTGGAACTGGACTTTGTCCTGAACAGTAAAGGCTGGCCTGAAGAACGGGAAATTCACAGCTGAGCCATAGTAATGAATACACTGGCATAGTACATTCATTATCGAATTTCATTCTTACCATTCTCTGATGAGAGGAGATATTAGTCCCAACTTACAGAAGAGAGAACCAAGGACCAGAGAAGTTGAATGTTTTGTCTAAAGTCAAACAGCTATTAGGTTGCAAATCCTGGATCACCGTGTAGACCTATCAGATCCCAAAGGCTATGTTCTTTCTTTCACATTGTGCTGACTCTTCTACCGAAATGAAGAACAACTATGTTTGCGTAACGCTCTGCACTTTAAAAATAGACGTGTTATATAAAACCTCCTAGCAATAGACATCCAGAAAGCTTGGAGACAAACTGAAACTTGAAAAATCTACCTAACAAAATTTAGGAAAAATCTACCCAGTTAAAGGATTTTTAGTTTTACAAAAAGGTTCAGCACAGAGTGTTTTTTAGAGAGTTCTAGTACACATTGAAAATGTAATTCATTTCACAGAAATCAGAGGTAGTGGCTGTGCTAAAATATAAATCAGAGAATTCACATTTAAGTTCCGATTCTTTACAAACTACTTGACTGAATTGTGAGGCCTACCAGAACTTCAGTTTCCTCAATAATAAAACGTGAGTGTAGAAATAATAGTTACTTTATTTGTTCATTTACTCATTCATCAAATACATGCCCAAGTGTTCTTCTAAGGGACAGAAATTCCCGAGTGACAAGGACAGAACAAAACCCTGCTGTGAGGGCCGTCTGCTGATTGGCTCACAGCTCTGCTTCCAGCCCTCACGTCCTCTGCCATTGGTGCCAGGTATCAACATTTTCTTAAGCTCTCTGACTTCTGATGAAGTTCAACCTGCAAGAGGTTCTGGTAGAGGATTTGGAAGTAGGAATGGGAAAAGCAAAGTATTTCTCCTTTACTCAACCCTGCTCCTGTCAGGAAGCCCCACCATGATTCTACTTCTGAAAATACTAATTCTTCCACTGTCTCTGCAGCTTTCCACCATCACTAATTCCCTTTTTGGATGAAACATATACCCTACAGATCTAAGGAACCCTACACGCCTCACACAAGATAAACACTAAGAAAAACACACTAACTCACATTATAGTCAAACTGTTGAAAACCAATTATAAATAGAAATTCTTGAAAGCAACCACAGATCAAAGAACAAAGATGAGACACACTGCCGACTCTAGCAGAACCAACGGAAACAAGACAAGCACCTTCAAAGTGCTGGGAAACAAGAGCAAAAGTTCCTCTCAAGCTACAATTCCACATCCAGCAACAAATCATCTTCAAAATACCATGGAGAGTGAGACAAAGACATTTTCCAGAAGGAGCGGAGAGAATCAGCCACCAGCCGACCAATCCTATAAGAAATGTAAAAGGAACTTATTCAGGATGACGGAAAATCACGCTAGACAAAAACTTGAATCGTCATAAGGGAATGAAGAAAAACAGAAATGTTGTACATGTGGACAAATATAAAATACTCTCTTTTGTTTTTAAAACTTTACAATAATGGATTTTTAAAGCAAAATAAAAACAACACATTGTGGACTTTGTAAACTACATAGAAAATAAAGTGAAAGGTACGAAAACACAGCCCAAGTGATGGGGTTAGGGGTCAGGCCTGTTAGAAGTTTAATGCGCTGGGTTCCCCACTGTATGCAAAGTGCTACAATATTATTTGAAGTTAGACTATGAGAGGTTAAAAAGATGCATATTGTAAGTCTTAGACTCACTACCAAAAAATGAATAAACAAACAAACAAAATAGAATTGTAGCTAAACAAACAACAAAAATTTTTTAAAACTTTCATAATTCTACAAGCACTATCTAGCAACATATTTATTCTATAGTTAAAATACACCTACTCAGGTTTATTCAAAATGTTATTACTTCTGGATTTCCTATAACTTACATGTACAGTTATAAAGAATATACAGATGTTTCTGATCCTAATTTTGAAAGAAAAGCTAGACGAAACGCATAGGTAAAAACTGGAGCAACTTCAATAAACTTTAGGTAATTTATTCACACCTCCTCAAAGAATCCTGGTCACTGGACCACTTCCACTCTGTTCATGGAGATGCTTCTTCAGCTGCAGCACGAAGCATGGGATCCCACAGTTCTTGTGTGATTCTACACTGTCATCACTCGATCTCCTAGCTTTTAGAAGGTCTCTGATGTTTCCACGGCTGTGCAGGTACAATACTGAGGTGTTCTCTGCTTAGACAGCTTTCATTTTATTCAAGTAGGGAGGTCCAATTAATTCCAGCTGCCAGTGTCCATTGTCCAGGGCACAACACAGTTTTGAACTTCAGCTGGCACGCTGTCACAAGACTACAGAATTCCTGTGTTTGAGAATTTAAGACCAGAATAGTGAAATGGACATCCCCAAAGCCTTGCCTGAAAAAAAGTAAAAATAACAAAATCACAACGTTGTTTGTCTCCTACTAAAAAAGAAAAAGAAAGAGCTGTCTTGGAATTTTTATGTAATTTGTTTGTTGCTCTTATAAAGTTGAGGAATGCAGTCCATGCATGTGATGTCTTCATGAAAGACAACTGTATCTCTGTTATTCTTGTCATGTTTCATTCTGAGATGTCATGAAAACTTTATGAATACAGGCTAAACTTTTAGATGCAACCCCTCAAATATTTTGACAGTGTTCTACACTATTTATCATGTTTTCAACAAGTGTGTGACTAGAGAAGGATTGAGCTTGGTAGTAACACAAAGACTTCTCCAAATGAATCCTGGACCAATTATCCCAAGAAAATATCCATTCATAGCAGAACAAACACTTATTAAAAATCTCATTCATGTTCATTGCGATGAGGTACACCTTCCTGCAGTGAAGGCTCATATTGGTGTTTGTATATTTCAGTATATTGTATATTGGAAGGAGAATACTCAGAGTAAAAATACTAGATATGGTGGAGGATGAGAGCGACAGAGACAGAAGAAAAAAGGGACAGATTAAGCAAAAAGTGACTGCCCAAGCGATTAAAAACTATTTTACTGTTTTTAACTCTCTGATTTGGGGTTTAAATAATTAGAGCAAAGAAATATGGATCAGGACACTGTAACAAATTTAGTTTACCCCTTTAATATCTCTTCAGAGAACGAAGATGTTCACTGACGCCTTAAATAATGCCGAGTGTGCTTGTCGACTTCCGCTCTCAAACTTGGTTCAAGAGATAACAACGTGAGAAGGGAAAGGACGTTGAAAGACACGTGCACAAAAGAGAAAAACACAAAAGAGAAGACACATTGTTGTGTCTTATACTGCACCCTTCAAACAAAAGACAAATTTATGTGAACTTGTCTTAAGAAAAAAAATAATCACTGGATACTCTTAAACCTCGTGATAAATTTAGGTGGTGGTAGATATTAATATTACAAAAATGAAACAAAAATTGTGTTCTCATTCACATGCATGAAAATGCATAGAAGATGTTGAATGAAGAAATGTATTTGATTTTCTTAAATACATTTTCTTAAAAGAAATAATTCAAAGAGCAGGATAAATATAGGTATGTATTTTGCAAAATTATAATAACCGCAATTATATTGTTTTATGGCATATGGAAATTGGAGAGCTTCTTATGTGTTTATTAGTGTAAACCAGAACACTAAAACTTTTCTTATTTTGCATTTGATTAATCAATGAATTCAATTACATTTGTACTGTGTCTTGAGCTTGAATACAACTCATGTACAATTTTTTAAAAAACAAATATCTAGCATGTAAACTCATACATGCTAAAAGCATGAATTTTTCTAGAGGCCCTAAATACATGAAAGAGCACAATTCTGAGATTAGCTACTTTTATCAGTTATCTATTATTCACAACAAATAAAAATAAAAATGTTGCCCTGACTGGTATGACTCAGTTGGTTGGGCATCGTCCCACAAAGCAAGAGGTCGCCGGTTTGATTCTCAGTCAGGACTCGTGCCTGGGTCACGGGTTCATGCTCCGGTGGGGGTATATTCAAGAGGCAACCGATCGATGTTTCTCTCCCTTTCTTTTTCCTTCTCTTTGCCTCTCCCTAAAAATAAATAAAATCTTTAAAAACTATTGTGTAATGAGCACTCCAACTGAATGGCTTCAGAGAGCCATCATGTATCATTCCTCACAAGTGTGCAGGGTTGACGGATCCAGACAAAACAAGGAAAAGGCGTTTTAGTTCAACTGCGTGTGTGCAGCCAGCTGAGCCTCGGCTGCCTGGGTCGGGTTGGAGTCCTCGGGTGGAGCCCTGTTCCCTGTTGTCTGTCCTTCTCCTGGGACCCAAGGCCTGGCTACGACAAAGGCATACAGGACAAAGCAGAGACATGCAAGGCCTTTCAAAGCCCAGGCCCACTATCAATTCCTTCGCCTTCTCGGGGGTAGAGGCAGGTCATATTGCTGGATTAGGAGCCATCTATTGTGGAAGGAATTGCAAAGTCACAGGGCAAACAGGGTGGATACAAAGAAGGGTGGATAATTGAAGTAATTAATGAAATCTATCTAGTCTGTGAGACGAATGGTAAGACACATTTGAGAGTGTGTCAACTGTGAATAGTCCATTGATACAAAGAGGCTTTACTTCTCAAGTCTGCAACTAAATCCCAGCATTCAAGGCCTTCGCTGGGGCTATCTTTGCCTTTTGGCTATGATCTCCATGCTGCCTTCAGAAATAATTCCTGGCCCTGTAAGTGGACTGGTCACAGCAAGGGACAGGACTGTAAGTAAGCATAGTGTTGGGGACACTATCTGTGCATTGCATTTTGCCACCACGTCACTGATCCCTGCCTCTTGTGTTTCCAGGGGCTGTACTAGCCCCATTGCAACTGTTCTAGAAGATGCTGTAGTAGGAAAAGAATCACAATGAACTTGGGGCTTCGAAGGCAACCAAGACGTGCTTCCCTTTAATAGGTTGGTAGATCGAACAAACAAAGACATGGCCAAGGAAGCGAGGTTCCCAAAAGAATTGCTTTTTCATTTGTATTTTATTTTTGTCCCATAGTTATGTTGTAACCCATACAATTTAAAAGTGCTCATTTGCTTCTGTGATGTTTAGATCTGTTACTTCATATGCTTCCAGAATGAAGAGCAGTTGTTCAAAAAGTCTAGCTGTGAAGTCATCAGTATACTCTAGTTCTCTAATCACAAACTCTCTGCTCCAAGTGCGCCAGTAAAAGGTTGTACAACAAATCATCTCATGAAGTACAGTGGTGACAAATGCAGGCTTACAATTGTGAGTACATGAAACTGAGTTTATTTTTATATTATTATTTACTAATTATCGTATTGTTTATTTGTTACAGCTGCAAACCTACTGGTGCCCACTCCTGTGTGTTCTGTTTTTTTAATGTGTACTCTATTTTCTTTATGTCTTTTTTCAGCAAATGAAATTTAAAATTGTGCAAATAACCAATACAAGAACTATTTTGGGTGCTCACTACTGCTTTCTAAACTTTTAAATAAAAAATTCTCTGCTGTAATCATCTTCAATAGATTAAAATATTACTTTCTATGGTAGCGAAACAGTTTTATATTTAGCTTTCAAGCATCTAGAAGTGAGCAGTTTATTTTTTCATAAGGCAGCGACACGATTTGTTTAGCAGCATCTCTCCAGCTGTTTTACCTTTTCTTTCTTTCTTTTTTCTTTTGTTTACACATTTTAAGGTCATTGAGTAGTACACCTTGTGAAACAGGTTAATTAAAAGGTTTCACAAAACTCTCAAGAAATATTAGCATTAAAAATGTACTCGCGTATTTGTAATCCACTCAAAATGTAGTCATTTTGAATGAATTTCAAAGGCTGCAGGAGGTCACCTGAATAATAACTGATATTTGAGCAGTCTTTTACAGTCTGTGAAGCACTTCCTATTCTATTTAGCTGTGGTTTGGAGACGTGTTTCCAGTCACCTAGCAAATAAGATACAGAGCCTGTCCCACAGTTTCTGAGTTTTAAACTTGGTATCTCTAAAAACAGTCTGCAATCCCCATAACCTTGCAAAATCTCTCCATTCCTTATTACTTTTCTCAGATTCATATAAATTCTTTTTCTCCTCAGTTGTTATTTGGATGATATGTTCTGTCTTTGCAATGAAATTGGGGAGGTTACTGAAGGTAGAGATCTCTTGTGCTGGCTGTTTCTTTAATATCCCTGTCCTGGTCACCAATCCTTAACATCTCCAGGCTAATTACATGCTCATTAACATTAACTGACAGAATATAAAGAAATGTTTCATCATTAGAGTAACTGACAGCATTTCACAGTTCAAAGTAACTGGAAGTTTCTTTGATATGGTAACATCGTTACTTTTTTAACACAGGACTCCCGTACACCATGCACTCCCTAAACCAAGGATTCTGTAGTGACAAATGGCGCTGAGTTTCCAGAGTAATAGAAGGAGCCTCACTGAAGCAGGGTTTGCAGAATTCTGTTGACCCAAACTATCTTTTCTGCAGCCGAGATTAATTCTCTCACTTTCCATTCAGTAAAGTTCTTCAGTCTCCTTCTTGAAAAACAAATGCATGTTTTTCTGCTCTGCGAGTGGAAAGGTTTCCAACAGGTCCTGAAAGTACAGTATTTCATCTCCTGGCATTTCAATGGACTTTTTTTTTCTTAATAGCTCCGTGAAACTGGAGAATAATTACTTTTTCAGTTACTGTTAAGCTGATGGCATTTTTAAACAAAAAGCTGGCAGCCACAGTTATGTCAAGCTGCCGTGCACTGCAGAGTGGTTTGGCCTCTTTGCAACTCACCTCTGCAACATCAGACTCCCTCTGTGGTGCCAAGGGCTGCATTAAGAAACACACAATGGGGGTGGAGAGGGATGCTGGGATGTTTTTGGTCTGTCCGTAGAGCTCTGTATCTCTGCAAACAGCCCCATGACTTCCCAGTCTATTTTTAACCAGGGGGACCTTCGGCAAAGACCCCAAAGTCCCATCTTCTCACGATCTAAAAAAAATTGTGGATACAGTAATATTAGTAAGCTATTTAAATGCTTTAATATTTCTCTGGTTTGTTTAAAACTCAGGACAAATTCAGTCTTTGGTCACACCTTTTGAAACACCATAGGAAGACAAGAGAGTAATATTTCCTGGCACTAAAGCCAAGCATCTAGGCATAACGTACCAATAACGGAAATGAACTATTATAGAACCAATCCAATAAACGAGTCATAATAGATATTTCAATCAATCATCTGGAAATAAACTTTTCTATGAGAAAAAACTCTTCATTTACTGTTATGGGGGACCTTGGACAGCTGGAGTTATGACAAGTACATTAATAACTATATTTAAAACGTGGTAGAAAGTATTAGGTTTAATAGTAGATGCACAGATAAAATGCTTGTATATGGGGAAAAAGGAGAGATGATCTCTTTGAAGGGGCTGAGAAATGTCAGGGAGGGCCGGGACAGAGCCAGGAGGCCTGGGTCGGAATTGGATGGGATGTGACCTGAGCTGTGGATGTCTACCAGAGACAGACACACAGGAGGCAAGCTATCCAAAAATGACAGACGTCAATTCTAAGCCGTAAGCACAGGGTCGGGAATCAAAATTGGGTCCACAGAGGTGAGAGTGCAGAGCAGGGGAGATCAGAATGAGAACTGAAAGGTTAGAAGGAGAACAGTTAGGGAACAAGTAAGAGTGGATACGGAGAAAACACTACAAACACAGAGCGGAATCCGTGGGACCCAGGATCTGGGATTTGAGGTGCTTGGCTTGGGCTGGCTCCTTTATGGGGCGGCAGAGTCACGCAGAGCAGGTGCTGTGTGCGCAGGAAAAGGCAACACGCAGTGTCGCTGGTGCTGATGGCGGTTATGTGTGTGTGTGTGTTTGAAGAAGGACTGGGCGGTCGGAGTTCCAAGTCACATCCATAATTACCGCCACGTTCACTCGTGGAATAAAGCTTTATGGGATCTAAAAAAAATGCTTAAATGGATATATCATTCAGAATCTAAAAATCGCCTTAAATGGTCAATTATCCATAATAATGAAGTTGAGGTAATCAACAGGCTAGTAAAATTTTTAATTCTTAACCGAGTAAAGGCAATTATAGTGGACAAAGGTTTTCTGAAAATAAGAGGCGATGCCCTGGTTGGTATGTCTCAGTGGATTGAGCACTGAGGACTAGACTCAGAGCATGATGAGCACATACCAAGTAAAAGCAGCAACCAGAGGTACCCAAACCGTGGGATTGCTAGGAGTGGTTGCTGAAACTCTAAATCCATTCCAGCAAAGCAGCTTTACGTGACCCGATACTAATTTTTTCCCAAGGCCAAAATAAATCTCTAGGGATTTATTGTATATAGTCACATGAGCTTGGTCTCACAGAAAACCCCAAGTTAAAGTTGACCCAGTGATGTGGAACTTGGGATGGACAAGCTCATATTGAGAGGGAAAATAAATAAATAAAAGTACCAAAAGGTTTGCACCACTTTGTATCAGTTTCATGGACAACTGTATCATGAGAGTTCTCCTGCGTGTTACATAACAGAAATCACCAACATTTTCAACAGCTATCTTACCTGCTGCTACAGGGGTCATTTGGTATACACTATGTGCACTGCATTAAATAAAACAAAACAGTATCTAGATAAAGTCATCATGTCTGATGCCAGTTAAGATTAGGCTTTTATTTCAATAGGTTCTCCAATATTTACTTCTCATACTGAGGATTTTTAACTTAATAAATACTTAATAATTTTCTCTAATTGACTTTGAATGAAGACTGGTAAACCAAGGCAGGTAAATAATTAGGGCAAAGATGTTGATTACCATCGACACGGCTCTTGGTTAAAGCAGGAATGAACAGTGGTGGGGATCCAAGGAGTGCACGACTGATGTTTTCACTTCAGCGCCGACTCAGGATGCAGCCTGGCCACAACCATCAAAAGCCTTGAAAATGTGTCCTGGCTGGTATGGGTCAGTTGACTGAGCACCAAAGGGTCACAGTTCGATTCCCAGTCAGGGCACTTGCCTGGGTTGCAGGCCAGGTCCCCAGTAGGGGGTGTGCGAGAGGCAACCACACATTGATCTTTCTCTCCCTCTCCTTCTCTCTCACTTCCTCTCTCTCTAAAAAAAATAAATAGAACCTTTAAAAAAGAGAAAACAAATAGTTTTTTTAAAAAAACTTACAAATTCTTATGCCCATTGCCCAGGTAACCCCTTTTCTGCCAATTCACACAAAGAATATAAAGATAAATGTAAGAACTATGGAAATACTAAGGGGAAAGCTATCTGCAGGAAAAAAAATATTAATTATAGACTCTTCTTATTTGTAAGCACTGAAAACAACACTTACTGGGACAACAAGAGGGGGGGTGATTAGTGGTACCCCGAATGACCCGCCCAGTGGCACGTAAGATAGCTATTGAGGATGCTGGTGATTACAATTATGTTGTACAGAGAAAAATGCTCATGATCCAGTTGTCTATAAAACTGATACCAAGTGTTACATACCTTTTGAAACATTTATTTATGTTTAAGAAGGCATGGAGGAAAACATCCTGGAAAAATTGTACCAAAATACGAACCGAACCAGAGTCCTGCAACTAGGGACAGAGCCTCTTTTCTGGTTCCCAGTTCCTGTACGTGGTTACATTCCATCAAGAAAAACAACACAAAATAGCCATGAAATTAATCATTAAACTTTCCATTAAAAATAAGTTTTTAATTTTCTGTGCTTACGTAAAGTAACATTGATGGAGTGCTAATCTTGTGCTGTGTAGGAGGCTTCTATACATCATATTATTGGATTCTCTTTCTAGTTCACAGCACAGTTACTACTGAAACCTTCATTCTATCGAGTAGGAAACTCTGGTTTGGAGGCTGAGCTGTGTTAAGTAAGGTTAAGTAAGGAGGTGGGAGCAGCAGTGAGTGGAATCCCAATGCCGGCCAATTCCCACCAGTGCAGAACCTCTTAATCAATGGGTTCGTCCACCTCAAATTGGCCCTGGGGACAGGGAGATCAACTTGAAACTTTTCAGATTAAGCGTCTGAAAGAAAAAAGAAACGTGTGCTCTTTTTAAATTTTGGTTTTGCATAAACCGAATTTTCATATGTCCGACTGCATGTTTAACTTGTCGTCGGGCCATTTGGTAACAGGACAGAGGCGTGGGCCGGAAAGTCAGGGCAAGCAGAGGTCTTTGGCATGTTTCCTCCTGACTACTGTTACTTTAATACGGCCCCCACCCCACCCCCACCAAACCACGACCTCATTCTTGCCTGGCCTCAGAGATCACAGGGCTAGGTTTCCTGGGGACAGGAGTGGCTGGCCGTGCTTGGTATTCCTGGACAACCTTGCTTTCTTTGGATAGGAGAGCAATGAGACACATGGACTCTGTACACAAGGAAGAAGGAGTCATATTCCCTGCTCAGTGAGCTGCAAAGGCAAAACACGAAAGTAGCTCTGACCCCGACTCAAGGGCCAGCGAGCGCCAGAGAGCACTTGACCTTTCCAATGGGACTTTCAAGGGGTGGGCGGTGGAATTTCCTTTCTCTTTCGTAAGGTCATCTGACTCATCCTGTCTGATCAGCTGAGGCAGCCGTCTAAGCACAACTCTGATTGAGAATCACACTAGCAGCCTTCTCGTGACAGCACAGAGATTTCTCCGAGCCACTGCTTTGGGCTTGAAGGTGAGCCCGAAACAGTTTCACACTAGAGCACGTGGATTTGTCTCGAAAAATACAGGTGTGTACTGACTGTTTGGAATTCGAGTGGGGAGTAGGAGGAGACCGCTGAGGGCTGCAAAGTGCGGCTTCCAGTGTTTATTTTAATGAGCTGTTTAGAAGGGGAGTTTCAGTTCAAGGAAGAAGCTCTTTTCATTGGAAATGCCCACTCTTTCGGTCTCCGCCTGCCTCACCCACTCTCGGCTGGAGAATAGATCTGACCTTTTGTTTTGCTTTAAAAACAAAAACAAATCAAAAGATGAAGCCATCGCCGTGCCTCACGCTCTCTTTCTGTGACACAGCACAGTACTTAGCGTGCCTCCAGGAATCGCAGAAATGGAAGAGAGCAGTGTCCAGTCTGTTTGGAACGGTTTGCGATGAAGCCCAAGGGCACCTTGACATGCTCAGAACCATCTAATTTGGGAAAAATAAAGAACTGAGTGGATTTGAGTGGAAGCAGGTCCAGAGCTGGTACCATCAACTCGCAGCGCAGGGCTGTGTGGGGATAAAGTGCACAGCTTTCTTACAAGTGCCTACTCGGCCCTCCCCTTGAATTCCTATAGTTTCACCCAGGAAAGGAGTTCTCCGCCTCAGTCTCCAGGTTCATATATTCTGTGCTCCTACTGCCCCAAAGAGGAGCAATTTGTAACAATCTACCCGGCAATAAGTAAATGATCCTACTCTGATGAAACAAATGGTCTATAATCACAGAATTTTTGTTGTGTCCCTAATGAGCATTGATTACCATCATGATTCTAATGATGTGATCTATTACAATAAATTTTTAGGTAAACACTGCTACACCTGCATGCAACCAGAGACAGATTTGAAATCAATCCAGCCACAAAAGTTCTCTTCCTAACCTTCCGCTTCCCCAACTGCCATTTGTTTTGAAAGGGATTTTAAACCAACATTAAACATTTCACAAAACTTGCTTTCTGTGCTCAATAATTTATTTCTTGTTAGAACCGTTTTTCAGGCTAATTAAGATGAATTGTTTGTAATGAACAGAAACCTGGCTTTCCTAGATTGGCTTGAAGTCTGAATTCTAAATCACTAAAAGAATAGGGACCTTGAAATTAGAAAATGATTACTTATTCTGTAATTTGCTGGTCAGAGAAAATACATATTCATGATTCAGATTGCCACACATATTTACGTTATGTTTTCTCAGCAATGCTGATATTGAAAACAAAACCTGTTTGCTGATTAAGGGTTAAGAAGCCTGTTTAAAAGACCAGAAGTTCAATTTGAGTGCCTCTTGAAAGATTAGAATTTTTCTCTGAAATGTAATGGTTGACTTCTTGGTTAGAGAACATATTTTCTCTTACATAAAGGCATAGGGTTGAACTAGATGGTTTTGTAAGATCTTGCTTTCAACTCTGTAATTCCAACTCATTTTTATTCATTGTCATGTATTGTCACTGCACTCTGAGTAACTGTGGAATTTATGCAACTTAGTTGTGGTCAGACTTGCATCTACTTAATCACTTAGCAAACATTTAATGTAATGTAAATTAACATGCATTTATTGTTCTCATTATCATACTTGTAATAAAGATACCCTTTCTTGAGTACTGCTATGTGCCAGTAAGCTGGGTTAGTGGTTTATATATGTTATTAACATATATTATGAACAATCTCGCAATAACCCTACAAAATAAGTATTGTACAATTTTACATACTAATATTATGGGACTCAAGGAGGTCAAGAAATTTGATGATGGGGAACATAGCTTATAAATAGTGGAACCATTGTGTAAACTCAAATCTACCCAATATTTAAATGATGGTAGTAATGATGATGTGATGATTCATTTTCATGGTTTTAGACAAGCACTAATTGTTTCACAATGTATTTGTTTATCATGACACATAGAAGTTAGGATCCTCAGCCAGGATTAAAATTCTGGTTCCTCAATTTACGTGCTGTGTGACCCTGAACAATCTCTTCTATCTCTGCTTCTATTACCCATCTTATCATGAAATAACAGTATACTCATATTATAAAATTGCTGTGAGAATAAAATGAATTTATATGTGTAAATGTGTTCAGAACAGTTAATTGCACATAGTAAGCCATCAATCTGTCTTAGTTATTATTATTAATGATTTTAAAAATAGACATGTTGGGTAACATTACTATCCCATTACTAGTATAGAAGTTTACAAGTACTCAGTGCCAATGACCACTATGTAGAATTCTGATTACTCAATTTTCTCCATTCGGTGTGGAGCCCACTGGAACCGACAAGGTCCCTGCTCCTAACTGACCTGATTGCATTCCTATCCCTGAGCACCTCTGTCCACAGCCTCGGCTTGCTGGCCGGCCGCCGTCTCCCTGATTGCAGAAATGGCACACATTGGGAAGATGCTTTACATGAAGCCTGTGGAGCCAAAATTTTCTACTTTTGAAAATCCTATGAAGCATGAATTGCACAGCATCGTGTTGTTGCTCAGAATATGAGATTACTCTTACCTGTTTATGATACTGGTACCTGGGACCACTTAGTGTCAGTGTTGATAAGGACTCAAGGCATTATAAGGTAGTTTTAGAAATGTACTTGTGAGTTCTGATATTCAACAAGAAAAATGTCTTAAAACCTCCAGATTGCTCCATGTTAGGCTGCATACTTTGAAATTCATTAGTTGTAGGAACATCAACTTTGCTGACATCAGATATATTTCCCCCTGAAAGAAAGACGGAAAACAGCACTTTGAGACAGTTAACCAGAGCGAGATGCTATGTTTTTGACACAACCTGCTCTTCATTCACTAAGGCTGATATGATTATATTCATCATCTCACATAAAAATGTACTTATTTATACACATAAAATATATAACTAGTCTATGGCTGAATCTGGTATATGAACTCTTTCCTTTATTGATTGTTTAAGATCAATATTTACATTTCTAAAACTATGCTTTCCAACCGTGGCTATTTTTCCTAGGTTTGTATTTTTCTTCGATCTTAAAACAATCTTTTTGTTTTTCTTATTGCAACAGGAAAGCATACAGCTGCAATTGAGTTCCAACTGTATTCAAAGAAGATGATTTCAGGATAGGCCACACCTAATACTGTTACTAAACAGAGTCAGATTCAGCTTCCTGCCATCAAACACAAGGACAACACAAAAATTTGTAGAGGAAAAAAAGGTTTTTATTAAAAGGTTGCCCAGTTCAAAAGACTTGAACAGACACTTCTCTATGGAGGACATACAGAGGGCCCAGACACATATGTAAAAGTGCTCAGCATCACTAGCCATCAGAGAGATGCAAGTTAAAACCACAGTGAGATACCACTTCACACCAGTGAGAATGGTCATCATAAACAAAGCAACAAACAAGTGCTGGAGAGGTTGTGGAGAAAAGGGAACCCTAGTGAACTGTTGGTGGGATTACAGACTGGTGCAGCCACTGTGGAAAACAGTATGGAATTTCCAAAGAAAACTAAAAATGGAACTGCCTGTTGACCCAGCAATTACACTGCTAGGATTATATCCTAAGAACCCTGAAACACTAATGCAAAAGAACCTATGCACCCCAATGTTCATGGCAGCACAATTTACAATAGCCAAGTGTTGGAAGCAACCTAGATGCCCATCAGTAAATGAATGGATCAAAAAACTATGGTACATTTACACAATGGAATTCTATGCAGCAGAGAGAAAGAAGGAGCTCCTACCCTTTGTGACAGCATGGATGGAACTGGAAAGCATTATGCTAAGTGAAATAAGCCAGGCAGTGAGGGACAAATACCATATGATCTCACCTTTAACTGGAACATGATCAACAAAACAAATAAGCAAACAAAATACAACCAGAGGCATTGAAATTAAGAACAAAGGGACAATAACCAGAGGGGACATGGGAGGGGATAATGGGGAGAAAAGGGTGAAAGAGTTTCAGGAACAACTATAAAGGACAAATGGTCCAAACCAAGAGGGGGGTGGAAGCAGGGGAGGGAGGTGGAGTTGGCTGAAAAAAAAAAGGTTTTCCAGTTTAGGGGATCTGGGGACGCCTTCACCCTGCTCCAAGCCAATCTCTTCCACAAAACACAGAAAGAAGCCAGCCACCCCACCCCAACCCCTGCACCAGAGTCCGAGTCCAGATACCCTGCTCCATTCTTATCTGTCTTTCTGGGCCGAAGGCTGTTACATGAATGGGTCTCCATCTCTCCAGCTCTCTCTCCCAGGAATGTGCTCTTGTAGGGTCGGCCTCATCAGCCTCGCGGCAGCTTCCTCCCTCTCCCAGGACTGGGGCACACTGTCGGATCACTGCAGCCAGACTTGTTAGGGGCTCTGACTATGGGGCGCTGGAACCCAAGGCTGCTCGAGCCCAGCACCCCGTGGGGCAGCAAACCTTCCTGGCACTGCTCTCACAGTGAGAGAACGGGAGTGGTCCTCACCCCGGACCATGCTGCTTGGAGCTGCAGCATCCTGTGGGCCACCGCTGGTGAGGCAGACGGCCCAGCCCCTGACCAGGTGAGCGAGGGGATCACAGAAAGGATGAAGTCTCCACGTGCCCACCATTTAAACCTTCCACCCCCAAATCCCATGTGAGGCGGAAGTGTCTACCTGTCCAGCCAGTCTGGGCTGGCGTCGTCCATGCTTGTCAGTCTGTGCAGCACGCTGTCCCTCCTCCTGCTGCCATGATCTGGAAACAGGCGGGACGGTTTCTACCTGTGTCTAGCTGTGTCCCAGCACAGGGCAGCGCATCACACCATCACACACTGATTTGTTTGCCTTCACCCAGGGTTTGGAGACAAGTGCCTTGGGGCTCCGTGAAACCCCTCCCTCACTCCAGTCAGCACAGCCCTCCTTGCCACCTCGGGAGTCCCTCCTTTCTGCTGAACCATCTGGACTGATCCCCCCAGTTACAATCTGACTCGGTGAATGGCCACATGGGAAGTAAATTTCATTTATATCAGGCCACTGATAGTGATATGTATGAGGAACAGTTAGAATCTTAGAAGTTATGAACCGCAATGGTATTTCTTAATTAACTTACACTTTATATCAAAGACCAGAACTTGACAAGTAATTTGGAGGAAACATTCCAGATAGTTGGGTAAACAGTTGCCATGAATAGGCCTTAGTCATTTCTTCTCCTGTGTGTGGAAAAAACAAGGATGCTCTGTGAGATGTGTTTCATGATGAAAGCAATGAAAGAAGACAAAGAATTCTCAAACAGAAAGCACTCCACAAGCACTTATCAGGTGAGGCCTTGCAAAAGATGCAGAGAGAATGCTTCTCTTTTTGCTTCCAGACCCCGAGGCAAGACTTACATCAGAGAAGAAATGTGCATCTCATTAAAAATTGTAGTCTTGCATATGCTGTAAATCTTTGATTTCCAACTCAAGAATGCAGTTTTCCTGCAGCCTAACTGAGACAGAGAAAGGAAGCAAGGTTTTTTCTTCTTTTCTTAAGTTGTTGAGTCTGCTCTATCTTGAAAGTGTTTTATATTCTTACAAAGAAGGAAAAAAAATTAAAAATGTGTTTAAAATGTAATAGATGCTTCTTCAAAGAAATTAACAAATACATTTGGGAATAGGATCGCTGCAGAATGAAAATTTTAACTATTGCATTTGAAACTCACATAGGCAGATGAGCATGGTGGGAGAATATAAATTTAAACAAATATTCTGTTAGTTCCTGCAGCATTTGTGAAGATCTGAATCCAACTAATTGACTCATTTAGATAAAGTATGAAGCATAATATTTATAGTCTACTGGACTCTGAGTTAAACATGAAATGGACAACTGATAAAAATGGAATAAAGTACAATTAGTAAATATATGTCATCAGTAATAAATGCATTTTATAGCATCAAAACACTCTAAGCCAATGACGATAACACGTTGAGTAGTAAGTTCAGGAAAGGTGGCATGTCTCTGTGAATAGAGCCAATGACCTCAATCTGGTTCTTAGAGCCCATTCTTAGGGTGTTCGCCAATGAAAATAGTCGCAAAGGAACACACCCAAGGGGTCCGAAGGGAGCAATCACTTGACTGACTTTTTTCTTCATCCTCTCTAGCAGGGGTGTCCAACCCATGGCCCATGGGCCGCATACAGCCCAAGATGGTTATGAATGTGGCCCAACATAAAATCCTAAATTCACTTAAAACATTATGATTTTTCCATTAGCGTTTGTATATTAATGTGTGGCCTAAGACAATTGTTCTTCTCTCATTGTGGCCCGGGGATGCCAAAAGGTTGGGCACCCCTGCGAATATTTGGAAAAGCTTTGCCAATTAGGCCCGCAAGGGAAACGAAAACACGTGTGGCCCAGCTGAAGACGTGAGAAAGTGCCGAGGACTTAGAAAAGCATATTCCGTTTTTTTCCGAGGCCATGTCTGTTAGTAATTATATGACGGTCCGTTCGGAACATGGTTTCTAAAATCCAGAATTGTGAATGGACTATTTAGTACCAGTCCTGAAACCCTTTATTGCCATTTTTTCACTATATAAATATGGAAATTGAATACATGGTTGTAGAAACTTTTCTAGCAATTCAGCAGAATAATTTATGTTTATTGATTCTAATAAGAAAAAGTAGGGATTGTATTTTATATGTCTTTTTAATTTCATTTTTCTGGTAGTTCCGTTTTTGTGTTCTTTAACAAAGTATTAACTCTGTCACAAACTGGGGAAGAATGCCTGTTTCTTTATCACACGGAGCTGAGACATCGAAGAGTGGATTTCACCTCCGTGGGAGCCTGCTGGTTACAGCGGGGGCAGCAAGTAACCACCTGCGGGCCTAATCTTGTCCGCCGCCTGTTTTTTTTAATTGGCCACAAATGGATTCTGTCTTTATAGATGGATGTTTGCGATTGATTTGATGATAGGAAGTACCAACTTTGACTTTGAATTCCCACTAAGCAAGACATAATCCCCTCCAAAAAACCAAAAAGAATTTTATTCTTCTCATTAGTAGGTTTATGAAACCTACTAATTACTAAAAAAAAGCATACTCAATTTTTATTATATTCTTAATTTTAATGATAAACATTTGTGAGCATTTGTTTTCTCTCTTGTTATAAATGGACATATGTGATACCCTTGATTTTTACTCTTGGCCCACAAAATCTAAAATATTTACAGTCTGGTCCTTTAAAGAAGAAGTTTGTTAACCATTGAAATAGAGATATATTTATAAAACTCATCGAATTCTTAATGAGTACAAAAATACATATATTCTTCATGTTCACACAATAAATATTTTATGTATATAATATACATAGCAATATAACTCAAATACATGAAGATACTATTGTGTGACAATCCAAATTAAGTTTTCCAAATTTGTAACTTTTAAATTTTATTTTCATGTATCTATGTACATGTTTACATTATGAAATAATACATGAAATTTTTTTTCAAGAGAAATGTGTTGAAAGGAAAATAGAAGATTCACTCACTGTCTTTCCAAACCCAAGGCAACTCTCTGGAGCTAACTGGAACCATTTCTCTTTCAAATTCTGCTGGCAGTTGCTATTGTAGTAACTCTAAATAAGAGCTTCTTCACAATGAACCAGTTTCAGATATCACCTCTTCATTTCCTTCTTCATAAGAGGAGGGATTCAGCATTCAACACTACCCTCTCTTCCCTCTTCTTAAATTAAAGGAAGTTACTATTTTAGTTTTTCTATTGATATCACTGTACTTTTAAATAATGCAGATAAATGTTTAGCATTTTTTCCCAGCAACTTGAAACGGCTTCTTGGTGCCCTGATTTTTTTTAAGACATCTCTTTTCCCTACATGTTTCTTCCTAATTCTTTCTCTCCTCTTCTTTCACCTGTGCCATTTTATCAGCCAGACTGGTAACATTTGCATTCAGATCTGTAAATGTATTAAATAATTTTAAAGGCACTTTCAGCATTTGACAATAAATACACAGCCTTTGCTTTTTTTCTCCACATCCCTGGTACAATAATTGCTTCAAGCTTATGATTCAAATTACCCTGTAAGACTCATCGCCCGGGTCTTTGTTTTAACTATTGGAAAAAGAGACACTTTTTAATTGTCACAGACCTCTTCTTCAAAAACTTCCATTAGATGTTTATTGAATCATTTGGATCTAGCCCTCATTTCTCTTGCTTTTCTTCTTACATTATCTCCTTGTCTTTTTCTTCCGTATTTTGGAAAATTCCCTGTACTTCTTTTTATTTTTTTTCAGGTGACTAATATGATCTTTAGTTCAGTGGATATTAACCTGGAAACCTTAGTTTTAATTTCTAAGAACTATTTCTTCTTTGGTGGTTCCTTTCTCATGGCAACCTCTTCCTATTTTATGGTTATGTATTCTCAAATCCCTTAAGAAGTTATAGTTAAGTTCTTTCCTTATTTTTTACCGTATTAGTTTTGCTCCCCCCAGGATCACCTGTCGTCATTGTGGTAGTGTTCTTCTCTTATAATCCTGGAGTTCGGCGATTATCTTGGAGTGTCCTTAGAGCCTGGACTTGGTGGTGTCTCCTGTCTTCTACCATCTCCCTGGTCCATGGAGCGTCGTAGGATTTGCAGAACAGAAACAAAAGCCATGTGGGACAAGGGGCTGTCACTGTTCCCACAAGGGGAAGGCTCCTTAAACACATCCACAGTCACAGGGCATCATTCGATGATGGGAACAAAGAAATTTCACACTCTGACTTCACCTAGTGGTCTCCACTCGGGTGCATTCTGGCAAAATGGAGATATGGGGAACATACAAACATGTGATGAACATCCGAATTGCTTGGGATGTAATGACAAGCCAGACGGACTTACTGCTCTGAACAGACTGGCATGTCCAGATGCAATGGAATAGCTGAGGTCCACAGATTGTTGCTCCTTACTGTCAGCATAAGGATTACTCCAGATAGGCTGATCCCAACCTCCTAAGAGGCTCAGTACACTCCACCCTTATTACAAAATGGCACTTGTCAACACTCAAGAAAGATGGACCACCCTAGATGCACTGTGCAGACCCCAGGGCCCTTGGAGTCCCTGCCTACACTGCCCTGCCTGTGTGTGTTGGGCAGGAGGTCGAACTGAGGTCATCAGAAGCCCCCACGGGCCACCTTTAATTTCTTGTACTTAAAAAACATTTAGAAACATTTCCTTAAGTTTCAGTTTGGGGAGGATTTTACACACTCATTCAAGCCAATATGCATTTCAGCATTCAGTGATCACGAGAAAGCCAGGTCCATTTAGACGTGCTGGTAATGATAGTCAAAAAGGCTCATAGCAGTTCCAAAGACGTATGTGCATTTAGAGGTTATACTTAATCTTTAAAAAATTAATTTAACAGTTTCTACCAGTGGGTAAGTTTTTAACATCTGTAATGATTTTGACCTTAATAAGGCATTTAATAACAATTCTGTACAATGCTTATTCTTCTGTTTGCAATCAATCATCCTTCAGCAGAATTTGTTAATTCCTTCCCAAATCTGTTTATTCATTGACTTACTGTGACTCATCAAATACTATGTGGGAAGCACAAAATGGTTAATTACATTACCAATAAAATGTGTGAATAAATATATTAATATTGTATTAATATATTAATGCTATACTACTAATAATTAATATGGGGAGATAAAAAATAATGGACATGAAAGTCTGATGCCCAGGCCTGATTAAGGTGGCTGAACTCACTCTCACATGGCAAATAGCAAGACTCTATGTTAGAGACAATTAATTTTTGTGAATAAAATATCGATCTCAATTCACACTGTGAAAAACTTATTTATTAAATCCAAGAGTGAAGAGAACAAATATGCCTAAAGCAATGAGTACATTATCTAAATTAGGCTAGAAAGGATGGGTTGAATAGACCATTTATTGGGTTCACTGTCCTTTCTTACTCCATATTCGAAAAGGTAACATTTTTAGTTGAAGCCTTGAATGCTTACTGTGTTAGACACCACTTGTAATCAAATGCAGTCTGGCTGGTAAAGGCCTGGACAGTTACACGGCTCAGAACAATGCACTTTATGCTTCTCACTTGTTATGTAAACACTTAGGATTTCTATTTCTAGTTTCTTTCTACATCCCAGGTGGCTAGACGCATTCCGAAATGCCTTTTATCATTTTTATGATGCATGAAACCTCTCCAATCAATTGAAACTATTCCTGTGAGTCCAGTTATTGCTGTACACTGTTTACCGCACTAATTAACTGAACCACACACTATGGACTATTGTTCCAAAGTATACATGAATATTGTATTCTGGGATTGAATGACTTTTATGACATTAAAGTTGTTATAATCTAAGTTTTTAAAAGAAAGTGAATGTTTTAATTATTATTTTTATATATTTTGACAGACCATAAAATTATTAGGGGCCCACATAATGATTATAATTAGATAACAATCAAGAATTGCACAAATACTTTTATTTTAAACATATAGTTATTTTGGTTTTTATTAAAAATTTATCTAGAAAATAATTGAAAAATAAAATCAATATAATTTTCTGCATTTATGGAACTCATTTATGGGTTCAATTGAATGAATTTCTTTACAATATACACAATCAAATACAATATAGAAGTGATATGCTCATGATGTGGCATGATCTTAAGTTGTGTGATGACATTACATACACTGTAACTTTTTCAATGAGACTTTAAAAACAATGAACATTTTAAAGACATTTAATAGGCTGGACACTTGTCTCCAAAGAAATAAAAACTACTAATAAAGATCTCTACTGTTTAATTAGATCTCAGTTTAATTTCAAATTAACAAGATACCCACTAATATTCCTGACATAATTTTACTTTTAAAATTGGTACTTTTACTACATTTTCAAAGTCTATGTTGCAACTTAGCATTTATGAACAACACAAGGTTGTTTGTGAATGGCATGAAGCATGTCCCTATGCCTGAAAGAATTCTAAGGTAAACTGGAATGTAAAAACGCTATAAATAACCAACTAATTTTTTCACAAGTCACTTATTGTAAATGTAGTTACACCCGCAAAAGGAACAAAGCTCTCAATCAACCAACGTGTAGAAGACAGAGCACTGATGGTGACATGCACAGTCAGTTAGGCATGTCACCAAATTGGAGACTGTCACACATAGGGGAATAAAACCGGCTAAAACCCAAATGGCATAGCACTAAAAGAGCAAGGACTATAGAGCAAACCCTATGTGTCCAGTGAGTATTTACAGCCTGCATTACACAGTTTCCATATATCTAGAGGTGGCTCCACTAGTCAGCAGGCAACTGACTGATTAAATTAAGCAGCAGACAAGAAAGTGGGAGGATATTGAAGGGCTCACAGAATCGAGGTGGGGTCTGAACATTCAGACCCTACAACCAGATAGGAATCGAAGGAGTTGCAAACTCGGCTGAGGTCAAACCGTGAGAACGTGGTGGTGAAAATGACCCAACAAGACACTTTTGTCAATAGACTGGGATTCCAGGGCTCAGGCTGGAAATTTTTTTTAAAAAAATCAACATTATTAAAGTCTAATTTACACAGAATAATGGATATACATATGTAACGTTCACTCTAAGTTTTGATAAGTGTATACACCGATGTAACCACCCTAATCGGGTCACAGAACATGTTCATGTCCCAGACACTTACCTTCACAGTCAATGTGCATTTGCACGTCAAGGTGCATTTGCACACGCCAAGCAACAACTACTCTATTTCTATCACTCTTGATTAATTGTCCCTGTTCTAGAAGGTCACAGACATGGAATCATACACTATGTAGTCTTCTGTATGTGGTGTTTTCATTTAGCACAATGCATCGAGATTTAGTTATATCATTGTATATATCAGTTAGTTGCTTGTTTTTAGTGCTGAATAGTATTCTATTCTAGAAATGTTACAACTACCTTGTATATGAATCCATTGATAAACCGACTTTTGGGTTTGTTCTACTTTTGAAATATTGTGAATAATGCCACTCAAGATTCTTGTATAGGCCTTTGTAGGGACATCTGTCTTTGTCTATCTTGGGTAAATATGTAAAAGTGGAAATTGCCATACCATGTTGTATGTGCTTCACTTCAGATGAAACGGATAAACAGCTTCCCAAGGCATCGTATCGTTTCCCGGCTGAATGCTCGGGTTTTCACCAGGATTCCATTTTGCCGCTCTGCTACTGTTGTCCATTCTGGTGGGTGGTAAACAGCATGTTATTGTGGTTTTAGTTTGCATTTCACTGGTAACTAATGACATTTAGCACATTTTCATGTGTTCGTTTCATGCGCTCATTTTGTTGGCCTTTGTCCATCTTCTTTTTTGGTGTGTCTACGTCTCTGCTCTGTATTTCATTTGGGTTGTTTGTTTTCTTTGTTGAGTTGTAAGAAGTCTCTTCATGGCCTGGACGTTAGCATGTTGTCAGATACATATTTGTCCTTATTTCTTCCAGTCTGGCGAGATTTTTCATTTCATTGATGGTGATTTTTAAACAGCAGAATTAACTTTAAGCCTGCTTCAGTACTTTATAAACAACATTTCGTGCTTGTTGGGTACTCTCATAGAAATCTTTGCCTATGTCAAAATCAGGACAGTTTTCTTCTATGTTTCCTTCTTTTTGTTTTAAAGATTTTATTTATGTATTTTTTGAGAGAGAGGAAGGGAGGAAGAAAGAAGGGGAAAGAAACAGCTTTCCCCCTCAGTAGGTGTGTGGTTGCCTCTCACCTACTGGGGACCGGGCCAGCAACCCAGGCATGTGCCCTGACCAGGAATGAAACCAGCGACCCTTTGGTTTGCAGGCTGGCTGGCGGTCAGTCCACTGAGCCACACCAGCCAGGGCTCTATGCTTCCTTCTTACATCTTTGTTGTTTTGCATTTACATTTAGGTTCACAATCCAGTTTGGATTAATATTTGTGTTGGTGTGAGGTAGCATCAAGGGTGCTCCCTTACTCCATTTAGGTATCTAGTTTTTCCACTATTTGTTGAAAATGATCTATTATTCTCTCACTAAATTACTTTGAGGCTTATATATAAAACCATTTGCCCTTATGTGTGGGCCTACTTTGGACTCTGGTGTATTGTACTGGTCCTTATGCCAACACCAAACTCTCTTGCTTCTGTATCCCTGTAATAAGTCTTGGAATCAGATAAATTGTTTTCCAACTTTATTATTGTTCTTCTTCTTGTTCTTTTTTTGAAATGTTTTCTTTCTTAGGTCTTTTGATGTCATAAGAAATTTACAATCCATTTACTAATTTCAAAAAGGCATCTCGAGATTTTGACTGGGGCTGCATTATATGTGTAAGTCTGGGGACAAGGACCAGCTTGTCACCGCTGTGTGCCGGCAGCCCTGCAGACAGACCCCGGGCCCTTTGGGGATCTCACCCTCTGCTCCCCACCTCCCCTCTCCCTGGGGCCCCTTCTCTGGGTCAGCTGCAGCTCCTGGTCTGCAGTGAGGAAACTGTTCCAGGCCGAAAGCCAGTGTCAGGGGGTAGGTCTCATCTGCTGGACCCTTCTTGTCTTGGAGATCCCATTCTTTCGTTGCCCGTTGTCCAATGCCCGAACACCGTTTCCTCGTGTATTTTGTCCAGGTTTAGAGCTGTTTATTGAGACAGTGACTCCAGCATCGCCGGAGGCTGAAACACACATTTGAATCCTAGTGCTCCAGCCTGTGAGAGGAGTTTCAAAGCTGATGGTCATTACTACCGTCCCACTGGGCCTGCATTTGGGTTTCAGTTTCTTTCTCTGTAAAATGTGGGAAATAACAGTCTCTACTTCATAAAGTTTTAAAGATTAAACGAGTACAACATTTAAAACTTGGCTTGCAATGTAAGAAGGATATGAGCGCTAGTTATCACTCCCTTAGGATTCGGAAGTCTGGAAGAGAACCGTGCAATTGGCAGAGCCTCGCTCGTGGGCTCTGCTCAGTCCCCGGATGCCAACACGAGGGGAATCTAGTTCTGTTAACCTCAGAGTCGGAGAGTCCCTGGAGAAAGGAAGAGCGTGAAGAGTTGGGTACCAGAAACTTGAAACATGTCCTCCAGGGCAATGAGGAAAGGGTTTGAGCATAAAACCTTGGGAAAGCAAAAGCCCAATAATGTCCCTATGAAGTTTTCTGTTCAGCGTTGTTTTCCATCTAACCATAACCAATAATGAAATACCTATGCTATACAACAAAATGGACTGAAAAGGGCCAGAGGCATTTCGCTGTGATCTACCAGCCTATCTTTGATATGTTTCCCAAACTCCTTTAAAATATAGGTGAGTGTGTATTTTAACATAGAGCCCCATTCTCACATTTTGAAATGGAAAATCTCCTTCATATAACAAATAATCACATTAATGTCTTCAGCAAATAAATGAAACATTTTTCCTAGAATCCACTGTATATAATCCAAAGCACTTTCCTTGGTACATGTAACCCACATGAAAGCATGGACTTACCTGTTCATTTTCTCTACTTCAAAATGTTTAGGTACTGCTTTGGAACAATCCTAAAACACACAAATTTTTTTCAAATGTTGCAAGCTAGTGGAAAATAGGAAGGAATACGATCAGAAACTAGAGAAAGCAGTCAAGAAAGAAAAGAAGAAAACGAGTATCAAAGCAATTGGGTGGATTCAGAGACACCACGCCAGGTTACTCTTATACTTTTGATTTGTGTTCTTCTCATTTGTGGGTGTGTAAGTGCTGAGAGTGAGGGTTGAGGGGGAAGGAAGAGAAAGGAATAATGAAGGAGAGGAAAATGAACTTAGCTTCAGGATATTGGACTTGTCGACTGTAAGCAGATGAGCTCACTATTCTCTCTGAACTTGAGGTAGAAAGACCACAGAGAGTATTTTCCTTGTTCTAAGCGAGGTCCTAGAGACAGTAGCAAAAGCCAGGATGAATCTCAATGTCATAGCCTAATACAAAGGTGAATAACCCCTGCTAGTAGATATTTGCCAAATTGGTCTGCTCAGAATCCCTTCACCTTTCATCGTTAACTGTATCCCAATGGTATGTACCCACCCCCAGTCCCTGAAGCACAAGTACTTTGTGGAAGCTGACTGCCTCGCCCCCTGCCCTCCAGGGCAATCGTAACACATTTTGGGCAAATGCAAATTGTAGAGACAGTTTCTGCAGACTTCTTGGAAAAAAAGCTTTGGATTTTTTCCCCAAGAAGTATACTGGAAGAAACAATCCTTCTTTCCTACTGAATATAATTAAGTTAGCATGTCTCCCCTGCTAGCAGCTGGACTCCATCTTTTGACCAGAAGGAGAGGTTTAGATTAAAGCTAAGCCGGTTTGGGATTAAAATAATACTGTAGAAGACAGAGAGAGAACATATGGGAGAAATCTGTCTTTGGTAATGTCATTGTGCCACTTGGCCAAATCTTCCGAACCAGTGATTTTCCCTCATTGTTTAAGACAACTGGAGTTTCTCATTACATGCAAGAGATCCCTAAATAATACCCTCTTGCAGGAGGACAGCTTTATTCACTTTCCACCTGAAAGCGCTTCTCAGCAGAGAATTCCTATCTGTTCCTGACAATTATTTTAAAGGGGAAAAAAACATAATTTGAAATCATAGCTCTTTGCTTATTCAAGTTCCAGTTCAGCTCTTTTTTCACTAGATAATGTAGTGGTAGTTTTTTCAACTAGATCCCATATGTCTACTTTAAATTTGTAATTGTTCTCTTTTTTTCTTGATATTTCTCTCCCATAAATAAGCATTTCCTAGTTAATTCTGATCAATTCTCCCAGTATCTCATTATACATGGACCTGTGCTCTCATACTCCTCACTTAGAAAAGGGTCAATCTAAAATAGAAAATACTTAAGAAAGAATCAGATAATTTACTAAAACTAAAATTTATCTTAAAAGGATAAGGAATCTAAGGTCAAATTTAAGACAATTTTCCTTACTAAAAAAAGTAAGTTTATATGATGAAAGAGATTAATATTAGAAAATAAAAATTAAGAGTTCCTGTTAAATGGAAATTGAAAGCAATCATTTTTATAGATATTGCCATGTACATTAGAAGTATTATGGCCTTTTGGTGACTAATGAAGTAAAATATGTTCATTTAAAAATTGACTGTTTTCAAGTCCCTTGAAATCTTTTTTAATGTCTTAATTTCTCAATACACATCTAAAATTTGAATGTATAACTGGAATGTAAAATTTGTTTGTGCATTTCTTAAAAGTATGTTTTGAAGAGTTTTGATAGAAGAGTAGATCTAAAAGTTTTGGCCCTAGTCAAAGGCATAAACAATAACAAATGAATAGAAAACAAAATAACTAGACATAGTTTCCCTAAAGTAATGATTCATAGTTCACAGGAGTCTGTGAGAGTTTTCTAGGTTTAGGAGCTAGCCACTCACTTTATTAATGTTATAATAGTCTATACTTATATTTCTATTATGAATATTAACCTGTGAAATTTAGAAAAAATAGGCTTATATTTTATCAAAGGTATTTTTATTTCTTGTCAAAGGTATGTTCATTCTTCATCTAATTCGTTTTTCTTTTCCCAGTAGAATCAGGGACAAGTGGGGCTAAGTGGTCTGCAGATTCATCTACTGCAATAAAATAAAGCACTAGTAGCAAAAAAGATGAGGATCCTTTGCATTAAAGGAGGTCAACGGCTGTCCAAGTAAATGTGAAGCCAAAAGCAAATTAGGACTCAGATTGTAGCATGCTTCCATGATTGTGTCAGTGTGTTTGCGTGAGTCTGTGTGTCTGTGTGTTTGTGTGTGTATGTTTTATATAACTTAGGCCAGAGAAAGGGATCATTTTATAAATGCATAAGCAAGGCTCAAGTACCAGGGAAAAATAAAATAAAATATTTGCTTTTTGTGTATCTATATTTTATGACTTTATTCTATTATTAAAAGTTCCTTGGTACATAGAAAAATATTCAGTCTGGCTGGCTTAGCTCAGTGAATTGAGCGCAGGCTGTGAACCAAAGTGTCGCAGGTTCTATTCCCAGTCAGGGTACATGCCTGGGTTGCAGGCCATGACCCCCAGCAACTGCACATTGATGTTTCTCTGTGTTTCTCTTTCTCCCTCCCTTCCCTCTCTAAAAAATAAATAAATAAAATCTTTAAAAAAGGAAAAAAAAATATTCAAAGGTGAAATGTACCGATCTCAACTGGTAGAGTATGCTTGATGAGTGGGATTAGACATTTGTGTGGTAGTAACAAAGAGCTGCTTGTACAGATAAGAGTCCCAAACTTAATACAAGTTATATGCTAAGCACTTCTCTAGTTATATGGATCTATTTGTGTTAAACAGCGGTGTTTGTTCACCTCTTGGTTCCCAATCATTGTATACACTTTATAATGGATGGTCAAAATGGAGGAAGGTTCCAACAGCAAGGGACCCAAAGACCAACTGAGTCACTTGGGGAACTGAGGTCTCTGGAACACACAGGCACCTCTTTTGCGTTCAGTTGGAGGGAAATCAGTGCCAGTTTAATGAGGCATTCCTCAGCAAATAAATCTCTTCTAGACCAATGTAAGATAACGGCTTCCTTCCATTTCTGCATTTTTCAAATAAAATTAAAAAGATTAACCACAGCAGATAGGAGTTTATGTCAATAATAATGTATGTTATTATAAAATTATGGACCACATCATATGCTGGCAGACTTTATAAAAAATGAACTGTACTTCTTCAATCAAGTTAAAATACTTCTTAATTAAAATATGTTTACGATAGATACCCTTTCAGTCCATATATATGCACTCAGTCCTGGTTGATTTTATACTTATTGCTAGTAGTAAAACTGTGTGCATGCTTCTGAGGAATTTTTAATGTTGGTGAGACTTTGCATAGGAACGCATTAGTGCTCAAAAGGGAGAGTGGAGCTGACTTTGGCAGGTGACTAAAAATGTTTCACAAAGCCAAACAGGAGCCCAAGAAGTATACAAAAACTGAATGACTGGTAGAGCTCGAGTGATGAGAAAATGAACGGGAAAAGCGAGGTAGGAATAAGGGAAGGTGCGTGAGAGAGCCCGCTAACAAAAACAAATTAAAATAAATCATTAAGTACCCAGCGTGATTAGAAAGTGAGATAAATGGTCTGTGTGGTTTATGGAAATATCTTCATACTTTAGAATCACACTGTGCTCTTAAATCTGTTCACATTTCTCTCGTGCTGATCCCCATGGCAACACATTTTCCATTAAGCAAAATTTGGAAACATGATAGTCCTAAATTATGAACTTCTCAAGGGCATAAATGGTGTCCTCCATAATTGCACATACAGCCCTCAACTCACACAGGGTGTGGCACATAGGGAATATTTAATATGTATTTAGTGAACAAATATATTAATAAAAAGAATTATGTTTTAAACAGAAATTTAAGAATACTTGAAATTATAATTATACTTAAAATTTAATACCTACAAATTCTCTCAACTTTCCATTTCTTTCCTGAATTTTAGATAATTTATTCCACATGGTTATCTTACTTCAAAGCTATTCATTGAAGATAAGCATAATTTTAATTAGTTTCTCAGAATACATAAATAAAACTTTTTCAGTATTTATTGCTCTCCATTCCTTTTTCTAACATTAAATATTGTAGCACAAAGGCCTTGACTTTGGATTCTTATTCCTGAGTTTATCATCGTTATTATCAAATGAGATAATAAGTGAAATGATATACAAATATCCTTTCCTTCTTCCCTTCTGATATTTGACAGGATTGGCTGCTAAGCAAGAACAGGCTCTGTAACACTCTGAGCAGGAATTTGCCGATGTTTGGCGGGAAGCTACTGTGCTCCCCTAATTCTCCTTTGAGGCCGTAGAAAGGCCCTCTCCTCGACTCACCTCTAGTGATCAAAACTGTGTAACTGGGTTTTTTTTCTTTTAGAATTTTATTTGCTGAACTAATACTTATCCAGTGGAAAATGTTTGGGGGCTCTATATACCTATGAAAATATAGGTAAATAGTTTTCTAGAAACAAAGGCCAACCTTTGCAAATCTAAATGTTATTACTGTTTTTCCTGCCATTCTCTGTCTGCCCTTCAGTGGCCAGGTCACGTGCATCATTTTCCACAAAGACACCGGCATCACCTCTGTCAAGATTTCTTCATTTCCTGAACTCCTTGAGTTCCTACCCAGTTTGTTTTCATTCATATCCAGTGATATTTTAATGTGATTAATACGTATCTGTTAAAGGCCATTACCTAGTCAGGCTGGAAATATCAAGGAAAATAAGACAGAGGAGACTCAGGTGTAACTATTATATAATGTGATATTTGCAATTGAGATATATTTATTCAAGCTCTACTTTTTATAATTTAAACTATTGCATTGATAGAGGATTGTGAAAAATTTTGCTATAAACAATTTTTCCATTTTATTTTACAATAAAAAACCACAACTGAATTATACATGTTTTAAGCAATACTACTTAGAATCTAATATTCTCATGATTAATTTTCTTCCTAAATCAGATTTGTTTGTAGTCCAACAGTTATACCGATTGAGACTAGATTTTTGTTGATAGTCATAGAATTTAATCTCATTGAGGTCAAAACCAAAACGCTCAAAATCACATCAGATGATTATCAACATTATGCTATTCTTTTCAGATGTCATCATTTTGTTATTCATCCTGTCTGTTTATATAGAATAATTCTTTTTCAATTCAATATCAAAACCAGCATTATTCCTTTGCAAAGTCTTTCATTTGCCCTATCAGACTTTGGGAAACTTAAAATTCTATAAATTACTTAGACGTCAACCCCCTCCTTATTCTAGCCTGAATCTCAGTATAATGCATTTTGAAGGAAAATGCAATAGATTAATGTACCTTACATCCTTCATTCAAAAATGTATCCTCATGTATGATACTCATTTACACTTGTGTGTTTTAGAAACACAAAATATGTCTCTTCTATGTTCATCACCCCCAAATTCATAATGAACATACAGTAACAATTAGTAGGTATTGGTAACAGTGAATCATTTGTTGCTTGGTCATGCTTGCCTCATGTACTTAATTTAAAATAATGTATATGTAAATACTGCACCATGATCAATGTTGCTTCGTAATCCATTTTAAAAATGTGCTGTCTTAACTCATTGCACTCAAGAGTTGGTTCTCCTCTAATAATAGAAAATAAATGATCATTAATATCGCTGACGTGTGAGTTGCCATTTAACTCTCCTTATTTTCTTTAATAATTTAAAAATGGTAATGTCACTATTAAATGATACATAAGATAAAGAGATCCAAGGATATTAGGAATAAAATTGAAATTAGCATTAAGAGATATAACTGACAGTATTGCTACATTTTCTCATGTTCAAATAGCATCATCATAGAGATGAACAGCCCTTGAAAGGTCACTTTTGATACCTATTTCTAGGCTAGAAATAATCCTTTAAGAAAGTTGCATGTGGGTAGGTCTGTACTATCACAACAGTTTATTTTTTAATAGACCTGCAAAGATGCATTGGCACTTATGAAATTCGCATCCCCCAAAATGATAAAAAGAGTAATTTTTTATTTAAATATGTTATTATTGTGGACACAATTTTGATTGTTATAGGCAAAATAAAAACAAAAATTCTCATTAGCAATGTAATCATACATATGTAGGTATATGTGAATTATTTTAATGCTCTAGTATCACCCTTTGTAGTGTTTGTGAAACTCCTACAGCAGTGGTTTTCCCATTACCATAGGCAAAGAAAGACAGAAAAAGAAGCTTTTGCCATGTGAAATGAAGTTGCAGAAATATTTAAGTGGAAACTAACTATGGCATAGGGAATTTTTCAATTGCCTTTCAAAGTAACGTACATGCAGAATCCTACCGGCATTCCCATCTGCCATGAGTAATTAAATCTTTCTCTTCCAGCAGAAACTGGAAGAGGCACGGTCTGAAGTGGAACACTTAATCGCCTCTCTGCCCCAGGAAAGGTCTGAGCCAGAAGCTCAGGAATAAGGACATTCTCCTCCGGGCTCCTGTTTCTCATCAGCGGGCTCAGTGATGCATCCCGTTTTCAGCAGCGAATCAGTGAATCGGGAGAAGGGTAGAGTGCTCAGGAGAGGGAGACAGGTCTGAAGTCGGCATCCCTGCCTGCTCCTCCTCACAGACCTTCCGCGCGTGGCTTTTCATCAGGTAGATCGAATGGCTAATCACCAACTGCACCTACTTTCAAAGGTAAATATTACAGCATATTCTGAAGTCAAAAATAGAATGAATTTTGGCCTATTTGGTGACCTAAATTATCTTCTCAATTGTTTTCATCCTTTAGTGTGATTAATAGAGAATGGATTACACATCTTTTCTTTGCAGAAACAATCAAATCAGGCTTTTCATCTACAAAAGTGACTGCCACAATGACTAAACGGGTTGAATCCCCACCATAAACCCTTCCTAAAGTAGAGAATAAATAAAAACCCCTTTTCTTGAGGTATTAACGACTAAGAAAAAGGAAATTAAATACAACAATTATTCAAAATTATGAGGAAAAAAAAACAATTTGTGGGTTAACCCAAACTCCAAGAGCCACAGACTTGCTTTATGAAATAAACATAAATTAGAGTTTTCTAAACAACTGTTGTGCCACCATACCAGGCTTTTGTCCCTCGATATTTATGAACATTTTTCAAGAAAGCAAGACATATGCAGTCTACAAGAAATGTTTTAAGAAAATTCTTGAGAAAACTTTCACAGCGTACTCTCCAAAGACCGTCTTTTCAGTAGGAGCTATGAACCCATAAAGGCGTAGTGATCTCATATTCCTTCAGGGACATTTTAGTTGTATGATGAAAGACTATGCTTTCTCAACATGCATAGTTGTACTTGAAAACTGCCTTTCTGGCAAAAAAGAAGAGAAAGTTGAATAGAATTAAAAATTAATTATAGTTTTAGTTTAGTCTTCTCTCTCAGACCCTTTCTGTTTCTTTCTCTCTCTCTCTCCACAATCTGAGGTTGTGTTTAGCACCTGCATTAGTCACTATGCTGTATACCTGAAACTAATACGAAGTAACACTGAAAGGAAACTCATTGAAAAAAATGTAATTAAAAAAGAAAATTAACCTATATTGTGTAAAGCAAAAAAATAAATAAAGTGGAGCCTTAGAACTTCAAAATGAATAAATACAAATACTACAAATGACTAAGACATGGGGAATCTAAGTACTTCTTCCACATCTCTATATTAATATTTCAAAGACAAGCAATCTATGTATTCAATTAAAGATGCCATGGCAATAATCTTGACTTGAGGAGCTTGACTTCCACAATTGCATAGCTGTAGGTGCTTACAGATCATAGGTCAATAATCTACAGCACCTGGAAAATAAATGCCTTGGTGTAAAAATCTCCCTACTTACAGGTGGGGAACTCAAGGCTCTGATAAATGAGGGTGGTCGGTCCAAGTTGCTCAACCTCACACAGTTAGATAGTAAAAAGAGCCCAGCCCAGAACGTGGTCTGAGCTCTGCCAATAAAAGTATTTTGAGAAGGATCTAAAGCACTGGAAAAATAAATGTCTTGATCAGAAATCTATTTTGTTGTTTACTATGTTTGTTGGCAATGTATTTTTTGCCATTTTGAATCTCAATCTATGCATATCTAAATTTGTTTTTTCTATCCTTTTAACTATATTTTAACTTTGTTAAACTCATGTGTAATGAGGGACATTAAACTTGCCAACTCCATAGACCTCCAGATATCCAGTGTAGGGTGTCATTAGTATCAGTGTGATGGAATGTGATATTCCAAAGGTCCAGGTTGCATTTTGTTCATATTTGTATCTTAGCCACTAGCCATATGTGGCTATTTAAATACAAATTCAAATTCATTAAAATTAAATAGGTCAAATTCATTTCCTCAGTCACACTGGCTGCATTTTAAGTGCTGAATAGCTCAGGTGTGGCTAGTGGTCACTGAATTGAGAGTGCGGATGTGGCACACTGGCACCACGTCACAGAGAATTCCACAGTGTGGTGGTGGTACAGGTGTGTAATCAAAATGGGGACAATATACTAGGGGGAGCAAGGGGGGGCGGTAGAGAGGGCGACAGAGGACAGGTAGATTAGATAGCTAGACAATAGACAGATGATAGATATGGGGATAGATAAATAAAGAGGGAGGGAGGGAAGAAGAAGAGGAGGGAGAAGAGAGACAACTAGCAGATATTATGAAGTATTTTAGATATGTTTTGCTGCTGTAGAAGCAGTTGGCTCAATAATGCTTTCCTAAGGCATATAAAACGTGAACCTGAGCTACCTACCGTTCAGGGGAGCCCTAACTTAGTACAGGCAGCCCCCAACCTCAGTTAATACAGCATACCCCCCATGAGGTGGGTACTCTGCAGCAGAGTAAATACAGTGGTTTTCAAATTCTTCAAGCACAAAGAAAACAAAAACAGCAGTAATGATAATTTAGGATGCCGAGACTCTGACATTTATATTAGTGCCATAGGGATACAAAAATGAATAAAAATGTCTGTATATCTGTCATTTAAATCCATATTTATAACTTTTCCTTCAAGATCATATACTGCATTTTCATTATTCTCATCTTTCTGTCATTGCCTACTTGTTTTGAAAATCAAGTTATTAAATTGTCTATAGAATTAATTTTAACATCTTACAAGCCATTTACCAGAGCTAATGTGCATCTGGTATTAAGTATCAAATATTACCAATGAAGATTATGATCCTTATCTAATGACTACATGCAAGAACATATTTTTTTATTTCTTAAAAAATATATAAAGTATAATTTAAAAATATAAATTGCTAGTTTACATAATCCTTTCCCAGGGCTGAATTTTTCCCTAGAGAATGTTCTCAGTGGTGTCTTATCAGCCCACATAGAAATGGCCCATGTAATGTATGGCTGCCCATTCCCTCAGGAAGCTATGGTATCTAGAGTTCAAGTTCACAGTCATCATAGATCCCTGTGGTAGCAGAATAGAGTTTTCCCATCATACAGTAAACAAGCACATGAACCACCAATAGCAATAGTACATAAAAACTTCTATTAAATATTCTATTAAATAGATATTGTCTTTTTGTTTTGATTTATGTATATTTTGTTAATAAAAAATGGGAAGGTGACTTACCACTTTTTCAATAAAGGCAGCACTCACAAGGAAATAGAGCCAATTTTAGAATGAAAGTTTCCATTTAGATGTGTCAGTATACCAAAACATTCCAAAAAGTCACCAATATGATCCACAGGCAAATCACACCAATATTTGTGGGACACCCTCCAGGGTCAAGATCTGTCTCTCTGCAGAGCCAGGGATGCTCTCAGTCCAAGGAAAGTTTCCACTGGTCTGTTTTTGTAAGAAGGCAAATGCATTTTAGTTTCCATAGCATATGCCCTTTTCTGTATGGGTTGTATGTTAGAATTTTTTATCCAAGTATTTACTTAACAAAAATTTTATTATGCCAACTACATGCTAATTTTGGAGGTGTGACAATAAATAAGAAAGCTATGGATTCTGATTTTATGGAGCTCAGAGTTTAGTCATAGACTAAACTTCCAGTGCATGCTTATGTCCATATTTATTTCATCAAAATTATAGTAGACTATATATATATATAATAAAAATAGTCTATGTACATATAGATGAGTACTGCTACAAAGAAAATGCATAATAGGTTGACCTAACTAGGCAGAGAGGTCAGAGAAGGCCCCTCCCCTGAGCAAGCAGTGTTTAAGCTGAGGAGATATTTCCATGTAAGAGACCAGGGAAAAGCATTTCAAGAAGGGGGGACAGCATAGGGAAAATAGTCCAGCATGTTCTAAGGACTTAAAGGACGTGTGTCTGGAATGCAAAAGAAAGCGCTGGACTGTGAGGCTGGAGAGGGAGGCAGGGACCAGCTAAGGCTCTTGAGGAGGAGGAGGGGCTGGAGAGGAGGAAGGGCGGCCAAATGAGCAGCTGCTGAGGTGGAGTGAATGCTCAGGAGAGGCTGGGGCCGATGAGGACGCATGGACCATGGTGGAGACAGCGGAGACCTCGGCAAAGGAGGTTTCCGTCAAGTGGGTGATTGTGGTAAGCCACAATGGAAGAGGTGATGAAAACTGAAAATAATGCTTTTGAAACAGTTGGCTTCGAAAAGTAGAAATAAAACAACCGTTTCAGGAAGCAGTTCTGTTTTTATTTTTAAGAATGGCAAATATAGCTCCGGCCAGTGTGGCTCAGTAAGTTGGAGCATCGTCCCACAACCTACAGGTCACGGGTTGGACTCCCGGTCAGGGCACATGCCTGGTCGTGGGTTCCGTCTCCAGCTGGGGTCTGGGCAAGAGGCTGATCAGTGTTTCTCTCTCACATCTGTGTCTCTCTCTCCTTGTCTCCCTTCCCCCTCTCCCGCTAGCGAGAATAAAATAAATCTTAACAAGAAAAAAAGAATGGCAAGTACAAAATTAGATTTAAATAGTGATGGGAAGGGTCTAGTAGAGAGGGAAGAGTGCAGATAGAAACACTCAATAATGAGGAAAGGATAATCATAACATAAGGAGGCTACAGAAAGAATTGAACTTGAATAGTTATGTGTGTTTTAAATGTTACACATGTAAATGGAAAAATATTCTACTCAGTGCTGTCTCACGGAACTCCTCTTTGTCGTTCTCACTCTTTTAACATGTCACCTGGCATTAGGTTGTTTACCAGGCATTGTTCTCAAAGTATTCACAGCAGTCTTTACTGAGAATTACTTACATTAACTTAGTATTGCCCAGTTACTACTACATTTCTGGGTCAGATCATTGCTTATGTAACTAATGGAATTTCAGCTTCATCAGGCATTTTCAGTGGTATGTATCCATTCTTCAGAGTACCCTTACTCTTAGCCAAGTGAAGCTCTTGGTCCTCTGACTAGAGAGAGGAGAATGGAGAGCGAAGGAGGGAGACTCAGGGAGGATCGCAGCGCCATCCAACCCCCAGGTGTGGTCGCTGGGACGGTAGAGAGGCGGGGCTGGAAGCTGTGAGCAAATAAAGCCCATGGCTTCTCCAGGCCCCTGGGTATAGGGTTGGAGCAGGCCAGGCTCCTCTGTGAGCTAAAAGGAAGCCAAAGAAATGGTGTGTAAAGGCTCTGGGTGTCAATCCAAGAGAGAGCTTGGGAAAGAGCTTTTCTGACCCATGAAAGTAAAGTTGGCGTCTGATTATTTGAATGACTCAGAAACGTCATGTTAATCTTCCAGAAACATGAAGAAGTCGCAGGACCCGAGTAGATGCTCGAAATCTACCCCTGACATCAGAGGATATTAGCCTTTGAATTTGTAATACTAAAGCAAAAAAAAAATCAAGGGAATTCTTTTTTTTTAATGTCTTTTTTTAAATTTATTTATTTTTAGAGAGGGAAGGGAGGGAGATAGAGAGAGAGAGAAACATCAATGTGCGGTTGCTGGGGGTTCTGGCCTGCAACCCAGGAATGTACCCTGGCTGGGAATCGAACCTGGGACACTTTGGTTCCCAGCCCGCGCTCAATCCACTGAGCTACGCCTGCTGGGGCGAGAATTCTTATATATAAGCAATCAATATGTAGAATGTATAATTTGTAAGTATGTCATTGGCAAGAGCAGAAAAAGAAGAGGGAAAAGGAAAAGAGGAGTGAAGGGACAGGGGAGGGGAAGGAGAAAAACTGAGTATCTTCTGGGAACAATATTATAAAACATCTTTGAAAAATATTAAAGAAGATCCAAATATATGGAAAGATAAAATATATCTTGGAGAGAAAAAGCTCTGGAGAACGTTTTGGAAATAAAGGTTGGCTTTGCATAGATTCTGTGACCCAGAAGTTCTATTCCTAGATACACAGGACAGAGAAACTCATGTACACATGTACTCAAAGAGACATCATCATGATCATTGTCAGACTTGTCATCACAGCTAACCTTTACTGAGTACGTACCGCAGAGACATGATTATGAACACTGCACAGACATGATTATAAACATGTGTGTGAACTCATTTAGTGGGTTGCACCCTGTGAAAATGCTCATATTTGACTAATTTAACCTACAAAAATTACAATTATATATCTTTCAAGCTAATGCTTATCTCAATATTCCTATGAGTTATCTCCATTTTAAAATGGGAAACTGAGGCACGGAGGAGTTAAAGAACTTTGCCAAGGTTGCTTAGCAACTAAGGGGGCAGCCATACATCAAATTCACGCAACCTGACATTGGAACCCATGTTTCTATTCTGCCTCTCAGCTTAGGTGACAAAACATTGGGAACAATATAGATGCCTCTTAACAGGGAAATAGATAAATAATTTGATATATATTCACAAAATACAATGTAGCAAAAATGAATAAAGTAGAGTCACTCATATCTACATTGAGGAAATAAAAGAGAGGTTTCAGGAAAACATATAAAGTTTGACCATTTGTGTGAAGATGGTGAAGATTATATAATATTATATAAAATAGTATATATTTTTGAGGGACGAAGAAGTATATGACGTGCAAAAATATCCATGCAAACGTGAAACACCAAACAAGGATGAGGGTGAGTGTGTGTGGAGAAGGGTACCGCTGGAGAAGAATGCAGATACCTGAGCTGTGCTGGGAAAGCAGCGAGGTGGTGGGTACATGGCCATATTCTCAAGGAAATTCTGCAGAAAGAGAAAGAAGAAGCAATATTTCCGGTAAGCAACTCTCAGTGAACAACATGAGGGGAAAAAATTAGTAAGAGCACTTATAAAGTTGGGACACTAAATAAGACAACATCAAAAACTTCCAAGATGTAAACAAAAAGCATATGATCCCATTTATGTAAAATTAGTCTGTAGGTGCAATATGTTCATAAGACGAGCATGAAATAGAGATGCCAAGATCTTAACAGTGGTTGTCTCCGTGTGATAGGTTTCAAAGTGATTTAAATATTATTTCTTATATTTTTGTGCAATTTTCAAATGTTTTATAGTACTGTTACAGATAAATAGAAGATAGAATTGTGATAGCTGGAAGGGAAAATTTGTATGGATTAGACCCTAAAGTAAAGCAAATGCAAGTTTCTCTCCTCTTCAGGGTCATAAACAACTGGTCAGTATTCCCTACCAAGTTCACTCATCAAGTTCAATATCCAGGTCTGGAAGGTTAATCTAATGACTTATTTAATGAGGGCCCTAGCCTAGCTTCTTCCAGGTGTGCTTGTATCTTTGGCAGGCATGGAAACCACTGTTTTTCACTAAAGATTGGGGATTGTGAGAAAGGGAGAATTCTAAGTTGGAAATACATTTTAGGAAGATAAATAGCTGGGAGATAGATTATAAGAAGATTACAAGGGAGGAGAGATCAGAAGTCCTGAATGCAGATAGAATTTAGAAGGATAACTTGGGGCTCTGTTCTTTCTTCACATGAAGGGGACAGTTCCACACATGGCCTTGAATGCCAGTGAGCCTTGGGTGACCCCCGAGAGGACCAGAACCTGGGGGTGCTCTTTTTCATGAAGAGCTGAGATGACCACAGAAGCAGATCTGCGTCATTGCCCAGATGATGAACTATAGGACATGTTGGAGAGGGAGTTATTCTCCTCACCTCTACCTGGACTCTGGAGACGGTGTGTCATCACAAGGACGAGATTTCATCAGTGTCTGGAGTCAGCATCGGGCAGGGACAGTGACCTTCTCAGGAAGGGCAGAGGAGAGATAAAGGTGGTCCAGAGGGCTTCTCGGGGATCCGCAACAGAAGCTCAAGTAAAATGCAAGGGAGACTTGGGTCTCCTGTCGACAGACCAGGGTGTGAGTGATCACTTTGAGAATTCCTAAAAACTGCTAGAAGACTTGGGGAAGCTCATTTCCGACAACAGGAAGATTGAATATCTGTTCATCACAAGTGACTGCATCTCATGGTGCAACATCGTGGTTGGAAGTAGGCATAGGAGTTACACTTATTTTGTTAAATTTGTAATATCAGCAGTGCTTCTTTTTCACTGTGGAAGATTAATTCTCAGACAGTTAATAGACATTTCTCAGCTGGTTAATTTTTTTAAATTATGGAACGAATGAGAAAGCAGTAGAATATGATGGACAACAAGAGACAGATTGAAACGAGGGAGGCAGAAGGAAAGAAATGGAGAGGACGAGAGAGAAGTGTAGTTAGACACAGAAGCAAGACGGCAGGGGGAAGAGAGACGGAGACCTGCACTGTCTCTTCCATCTGTTTTTATAGGAGGAAACAATCCTTAATAGTAAAAACACAGAGCTGAAACTTTAGAGCTGAAAAGCGCCACAGATTTCATAAATTCCCAAATCCTCATTATGCTGATTGGAAAACACCCTCTAAAGATTTTCTTAGAAGAGTATCAGAATGAACACATTTCCGTTGAATGTCATATCTTAATGTAGTCTTAATATATGTATTTTTCAGGATTTTCTGAATTGAGTTTTCAGCAAATTAGTAGCAAATGAATCATCCATAATTACCTGTGTTGGATGAAAGGAGAGTGTTTTTCTACTTACAAGGTAGGCCAGGGTCAATTTTATAGCAACATTATTTATGTTGATGCATAAAGACATCTGGTGGCCTGAAATTTCCATTTTCATTTCCATTCCTTTTCTGCGTTCACAAGTTTGCACACGTTGAGCAGAAATGCCTGTTTCCTGCAAAACCCATTAGAAACTGATATAAGGGTGAGAAGAAAGGAAGTAATGGAAAAGGGAGTGCATTAGAATTTCAAAGAATGTGGAATAACAAACCAGACTGTGGAAAACACGGGCAAGAGGAATTATCGTCGTTGTCAGAATGGAAACGCCAAGACACAGGAACTTAAATCAGATACGTGCTCCACGGCGTAGGAATGCGCGCCTCTCACGTAGATGTGAAAAGCTGTCTTGTTGCAGTTTCCAGTCCTGTTTCTCTGATTGCTAAGGAGGGTGAGTGTGTTTTCACACGATGTGCACCCATTGCGCTCACTTTACTGAGAAATGCCCATTCGTGTCTTTGCCAACTGTTTCATTACCTGTCATCTTTTAATTCGTTCCTAAGAACTCTGTATGCTTTCTTATACCAAAGTCTTGTGGCTTCTTCCTATCGGATGCTTCCCCATTCACTTTTTAATAGTTTCCTGTGATGATCAGAAGTTCTTCATTTTAATGTAGTGTTATCATCGGTCTTTTTTTCTTATGGTTCACTCTTTTATGTATTTTTAATGTCTTATGCTGAGGTAATTAAGATATTCCTTATATTCTCACTTAAAGCTCGTAGTTTAACCTAAGACACTTAATTTTTTCATCTACTTTAAAGTTGTAAGTGTAAAGAATGTGAGGTTGAAATGCAATACCCATTGTTTTGTTTCTAACTAATTATGCCAGCAGCACTTATAAATAGTCCCTCCTTGTACCACTGAGCTTCAAGCCCCTCTGCATTCATTATTAAATTTGAGTGCGGGGGGGGGGGGTTATTTCTGGACTTTCTCTCCTGCTTCCTTGGCCTCTCTGTCTATTTCCAGACAAATCCGGTGCTACCCTAATTACCTTTGATTCACAGTAAGATTTGAGATATCCAACAATAAGCCTATGCCTTATTTGACCCTTCACTATGTGAATTTCAGTATCAGCTTATAAAATTATATTTAAAAAATTTAATTAGAATTGCACTGAATCTGTAGATAAATGGAGAAAATGGACTTTTTTTATGATATTGAGTCCTTAAAGTCTGGTTTTAGTTTCTGATGGGAAAGATGTTGTTTTCTTAGACCAATAGATACAATTTTTTAATATTAAAAGTAGTTTATATTTGAAACAGATCTTCATGAACCTGAATTTGAAATGGGATTTGGGTTTATAATAACCGGAACCCCCTCTCCAATGCTGAAGGCCAAGGCACAGTTACAAAACTGAAAACATTCCGTAAAGCACTTGTTACCTGAGACAATTACTCTTCATAAAATTTACTCAGTTACAAGAAAAGAAAATCACCTTTTGCAACTTTAAGGAATTAATTCATTTGTTTTGAATGTGTTGGCACTAACATAATATAAAAATATTTCAATAGGCTGATAGATGTTTAAGGACATTTGAGTTTAGTAATAATTCTCGTTTGGAATTACTTTTTTAAAAAGGCCACCTTTTATTCATAGACAAACACATTTTGAGGAACACTGTCCTTGGGAGATCCTCTTACTGATGCATTCCAGAGTTTACGCATTCCTTCTCCCCACGAGATGAGCAGGCAGCCGAGCTAAAAAGGGCCACACAGTTGAAACTATAGAGGCCTTTTTTCTTCCTGAAATGTGGGGCTCAAAATCACTTAGAGATTCCAAACTGGTCCAAAGTCCTTATTTTTATAGTTCATACATTTACCTAGGTGAAGGTTCCTCGTCTCCCTCCTGGGCTGTGGTTGGGGGAGTGTGTCCACCAGACTTCCGTTCAGCTGTGCAGGGGGCGTGGGCAGCTGGTGCAGGTGGCTGCCCAGAAGGGGACCCTTCCCAGGTGAGTGCAGGAGCAGGTGCTGTCCCTGAGTAAGGAGCCAGGTCTCCCTGACACAGTGGACAAAGGCAATGACGCTCTCTGTCACAGCTGAAGGGCAGGACACCAAAGGCAGCCATCTCAGGAGGACTCCCAATGGAAGGAAAAGGTGTGGGAGGCCTTTAGGGTTGTCTCGCAGGGAAAGCACCCACTCCTGTTGGTGAAACAGAGCCCAGGAAAACTCCAGTGCTCTGATTCTCGGTGAGGAGGAGAACGGAGGGGACAGAGAGAGAGCAGAGCAGCACCCTTGTCCCCAGAACCACCTGCTCAGAGCCCTCCATCCTAGAACACATGCCTGACCTCAGCCACCATGTCCACGCCGTGGGGGCAGGGTAATATCTGCTAGTCCCCAGTTGTGTGAGGACTTTCCACGGCTACTCGTGCGGCAGACATTGCTTTCTGGGCCACGATCATTTGCTGTCTGTCTTTTCTTTTCAAGCAGACTGAACATTCTCTAAGAACCTGGTGCATGCCTCACACGCGTGCTTCTGTCCATGCACACAAAACACTGCTGTGTCTCGTCAGGAATCGTGGTCGAAAGTCAAACTGGCCTCAAGCCCACGTGCAGGTCTGTGAACCAGTGCATCCTCAGGGAAGTGAGATCCTGGCAACAAAAATACATTTCGAAACTAACACCACCGTTCTAAGGGAAAAGGTGGTCCTGAAGCTTTAGCTCTCAGATCATCCTTTGCCTTCGTGTATGCAAAACGTACATGGTCAGGGTACAGGTATAAACGACAACAACAACATAAAGCAAAGCAAACCGAACTGAGGGGCACATAGCGTGTCTTCACGGTGTGCAGGGTGTGAGTCCCCTGAGTCACGGAGCACCGAGTGCTTCAGGGAGTCGGGAGCCCGAGAGAAGGCAGCACAGTCTCACCCCGCAGCTTCAGAGCCCCGTTGCCCCGATGGCAGAGGCACCCCGATCGTCGGGGGGACCACCTTCACCGGAGTTGGGTGTGAGGGGACCCCGTTCTTGACACCGAGGTCAGCCCCATCGCCAGTTTCAGAGGGCAACTGAACTTCCCAGGCGCTTTGTGTCTGTTGGCACAGAAATGGCCCCCGTCGTCGGAATAACCTGAGAGTAAATTACGGATGAGCCTGTCTGGAGCATCCGGACCGAGGGGCGGAAAGTCCGGAGGACGAAGGCCTCGGGCCTCGGGCGGGAGATCGGCCGTGGTAAAGGGGGCCGCAGAGGGGGCGCTGCCAGCGAGCGCCCGTTCCAGATGCAGCTCGAGGGAAATCCGTTTCACCTGTGCGTACTGGAGGCCCAAAACCTATTTGGAGACTAAAAGCTGATCTTCAGAATTTTATTTCCACTGGAAACCAATGGAGAATTCTCAGAAAACTATTGAAAAACACAAATATGCAGAGAATAGGGAGAGGTTTTTCTTTCTCCTAGCACGTTTCCTTTGCCTCTTTGATTGCCCCCCTCCATTTGGGATTGGATTTTCAGAATTAGATCTTACGGGGACTCACTGTTTTCCTTCCTGGTCTGTGGCTACGGTTTATCTGACCAGCATGAACCTTGGCTTCTGAGTAGAGACATCCACCAACTAGAGTTCCCCTGGCTGGAATGGCCCCTTCTGAGAACCTTTATCTTGCATTGCATTCAAATTATTTGCCATAAACAAGTGGAGGGAACATAGAACAAAGTTAAACAAATATTTAGATTTAAGTACGTAATATCTTTTGCAGTAGATGTAGAATGATTTCTGTCACTAGTTTCTCTGACCTTCTCTTTTCTTAATAATGAAAGAAGAATACTTAACTTTTCTCATTCTTCAGGCCTCAACAATTCCAGACACCTGGCTTATCATAAAACTTCTTGCCCTGGCTGGTGTAGCTCAGTGGATTGAGCGCGGGCTGCAAACCAAAGCATCACGTGTTCGATTCCCAGTCAGGGCACATGCCTGGGTTGCGGGCCAGGTCCCCAGTGGGGGCCACGTGAGAGGTAACCCACACATTGATGTTTCTCTCTCTCTCTTTCTCCCTCCCTTCCCATCTCTAAAAATAAATAAAAAAAATATTTTTAAAAACCACACATAAAAAAACCTTCTTGAATGCTCACAAATTTTGCCTCCATAAAGTAAGTGAGAGTTTATAGCAACTGAATGATATTTCATGACCTTCATATATGTGCTTGAAAGATGAGTTTGGTTTGCTCAGCGGACACCCCCTTGAGCCCTGGTGGATCGTGTTTGCGTCACCTCAGCCAAAGGACCGGTCCCTGCCCCTCCCCCTTTCTTCCTTATTGCATGGTCATCTGCTTCCTTTTATTTTAAACAAAAAAGGAAACTCGAACAAACAAACAAACAAATAAACAAACAAAATCAAGCATGTCCCTAAATCATAGTCTTTGCTTTGTTTTTGTTTTTATCATATTCGGCAGACATTTTATTTTGTCTGGATCCCACGCTATCACGTCGTTTACTCAAATGAAGGCCTTAGGTCTTTTATGTGCTACACATCAATAATTAAGATTATGAAACAGTCAGCCTGGGAGATGCATAACACATATGTAAACCTGCTCCTTAATAAGGGCTTCACATTTTTCCCTCTGAGACGGTTGAAAATTCAACCAAACAGAGCTCGTTGTAAAAGTTATATTCCAGGATTTCTTTTGTTCTCCCACTTAACTTCAAGACCTCTTATCTGATATGTCTATTTTTCTTATTTCTTACATTGAATAGAAAGAGAAGCTATCCTCTTTGTAGCTCTGAAAATATCAATAGCATTTTTAAGAGGTTAAAGAATAGCCAGATAGAATTATACATTATAGGTAAGGGTGTAGGATGTAATTAAAGAGATTATTTCAAGGAATGGCTTTGGCTTTAACTTCTATCAATTGCTAAAACAGAAAATACAGTTTTGGGTTCTACGGTTGTAGAAAAACAATTATATAACAAACCGCTATTACTTCTCGAGAAAATATTTTCTATTAAAATCAAGGCACAAAAACAACATATGGCAGCATAATTAGTGTTTTAGCAAAATGTACTTTTCAAAGTCAAAAGTTTATGTTGCTTTTTGAAACAAAATGATAATGAAGTGGCTCTCAGCCCCAGTGTGAAACCCTCTTCAGATGGTCTATAACTTTAGGGACGCTTGAAAACATCAGTGTTCTCTGCAGAAAGTCTGATCTTTAAACACAGCAAATTGGAAAGGCACAACCAGCTCCCTGACTGTCAAACTTTAGGGCAAGTAAAAATTTGAGGGTAAGCAAACTGTAGTACAGATCTATCAATAGATATTTTTAATCCTTATGCTCTACACACACATTTCTTTTAAAAGCTAATAATATACAAATTGTTATTAATAAAATCTTATAAGAGGGATATTTATCTTTCTCATGGGGATATGTAAAAATAAGGAACAAAAATATTCATGACCTCAGTCCAGTATGGTGATAACCTGCCTCTTGGTCTCAAAAATCAAGAGAGATTTAACATAATAATCTCATGGTTGTTTATTTTATCCTTATTTTTGCAAAATTCTTTTTTAAAGGGTGAAATAATCCAAGTCCGGCATTTCCTCCTTAGCCACTTAGAACCCCAAAGTGTATGTCCATTTCAACTAGTTGCGAACACAGGTGCTATGATGTGTCTTTGTAGGACCCGTCTTTTCTAGGGTGTCTCTGGGCAAAATTGGGAGTTAGCTTGCCCTTGGTATTCTATGTTTCATGCTTTCACTAGCTTGAGCCTGAATGCCCGAAAACCATCACGCTGGCCCCTTGCCCTTGTTCTTCCGACCTTCCCAGGGAAGCCTGAGCCCAGCCCCAGCCCCACCCCGGCGCATACCCAACGTTGATGGAGGCTGGGAAACTTTTTCTGCACTTGAAATATCAGGCTCTTTATGTCACTATTATTCAAAATAAACTTTGGGTGGGCCTACCATTTCTCAGTATTTACTTGCCCGTTCTGGGACAGCTTCCAGACCTGGCATATCCCTAATTCCCTGGACACCAAACATTCTGGTTGTTCCTGCACTGTCCAAAGCTAATGATTCATAGTGCCCTTTCCACATTCCTAAACATCCATTTAGACAATAATGTATGTGGTCACCTTAGCTACGGAGCTGCATATATACTCAACTTTGAGAAAAAAAGCAAGTGGATTAAAGAGTGTAAAGGGAATGCTCATTTTACTGGCTGGAATCTTTTGCTGGTCTTTGAGAAAGCAGATGAGTTGGGGATTTGGGGGTGTGAACTAAAACGGAAAGAGTTGAAGAGTTAATGAGATGGGAGGAGAGGACTAAAGCAGGAAAGGAAGGCAGGACCTTTCACAACCAACCAAACAACTTCACGCTCTTCACACTCAACGTGTCCAAAGGAAGACGTGTTTCCTCCCCATCACATCCTACCGGCAGCTCAAAGAAACTTTACTTTGTTGAGTCTCCTATTTCTCTTGGCCACTCCCCTCAACATCTACCCTGGCTCTGCACTAGAATCTATGTCATCCAGTTTAACTTTTTTCCATGTGTAATTAGTCTTCCATTTCTGTCTGTTCCGACTCCATCATGAGATCTGAATCAAAGATTCTCATTAGTTTTGCCGCCGTTTGGATTATTGTCACAAGCTCCTAACCAAGCAGTTTCTCCTTCCTTCTAATAATTCATCTTCTCCACTATTGACAGACCATTATTTCCTGGGAAAATATTTATCACATCTCAGCTTGCTTTTAAACTCCTGTTTGTTTTGTATTGCCAATAAGATAAAGATCAAACTGCTTAACAGGGCTTAGGAGATCTTTCCAAATTTATCCCAATGTACACTTTCAGTTGTAGTCCTGGCCCTTCTCTCCACTAAACTGAAACCCAGGCCACGCTGATGCTGTCGGCTCCTAAAGACACAGGTGCTTTGTCTTATTGGCTATTTCCTTTGCAGGAATAGCCTCTTCTCCATTCTCACCTCCTCCATCCTCTTCCACATGCCTCATACATTTCCACAGAGCCTTCGAAACCCAACCGAAATGCCATCTTCCCTCTGAAGCCTTGTCCAACTCTTGTTTAGGCAGGAGTCTGTGTTACTTTGCTTTGACCACTGCACTTTGAACATGCCTCTGTTCCATTGCTGAAAGACTAGACCCTGCTTCGTATATGACTCTGTTACTTTTGATTGTCAAACCTTTGAGAGAAGTGGCCAAGTTTCATGAGTCTCTGGATTGACAGCTGAACACATCCTAATATGTAATTAGTATTCTGTGCATTTGTTGATGAAGATGAGGATTCCTCTCATAAATTTTACCTGTGAGAGTTCTCTGTACCTAAATTCTACCTTCCATTGGAAAACAGTATTCACTTTAATTTTTATTTTACATAGATTCTATTTCCCTTCAAAAGCCTTCCTTTTTTAAATCATTTTTTATTGCCGTTCAGATACAGTTGTCTCCATTTTCCCACCACCACTTTCCCCCGCCCCATCTACCCACACCTCCCACCCTCAATCTTACCCCCCTTTGGCTTTGCCCGTGGGTCCTTTATACGGGTTCCTTGACGGCCCTTTCCCTTCCTTCCACCATCATCTCTCTCCCCCGCCTCTCTGGTTCCTGCCAATTTGTTCTTCAGAAGCCTTACTATTCTGTCTTTTTGTTTCTCAAACTTAAGAACTTGCAGAGTCCCGAGAAAACCTGAAGGGCTCTGCGGATCCCAGTTGGGGAAATGTAACATTATACATTAATTTTGATATTTTAGGTGATCACTTAGCACAACAGTGATAATAGTCAACGACACCTATTGTGGGTCCTGAAATTTCACGGCAACACACAGTCATGACATGGTCATCTAGATGATTCAAAAACTGCTCATATTAATTTCATAATAATTTTCAAAATTAAAGCACAAAATCAAAAGAAAGAAGTCTTGCAGAGAACCCCTAGCCCCCTGTTACCTGCTACCCCTAGGTCCCCGGTAGCACTGTGAGAGCCGCCACACTAGGGAGCCCTCACTTCTTCTGCTCGTGTGCATTGCCCGCCGAGTATCCAGAGAACGCCGGGAGGGTCACGGCATGAATGCTGGGAGTTCTGCTCACCGAGGAAACTCATTTCACTCTCACAGTCAGATGTCACGGATGAAGCGCTTGACTGCGGAGTGGGAATGTACTGGGAGAGCAAGTGAACGGAGAAGAGAAAAGAACGGGTGATGGGAGGGAAGCCTTCGCAGCACGGCCGAGAACCGAACTGGCACTAGATGGGGGCTGAGCACAGCCCCGCCTCCATGCATTCGGAGACGCGAGGCGGCACAGGCTGCAAAGGTCCGCCCGGGGCAGACCACCACGGTGTTTTTGTATCTTCCTGCTCGATCAGGAATCTCAATGACCAACATAAGGGTCTATTTCTTGCTTCAGATAGGAAGATTGTCTCTAGATATTCTCTGTAAAAATACCCAGGTGTTGGGGGGCGGGGGGAACTCAAGCATTCTGTTTATTATTTTTTGGAGTGATTACTCCAGTTCTCTTTATTTTTAATATTTATTGTTTATGCTATTATAGTTGTCCCAATTTTTCCTCCTTTGCCTGCCTCCACCCAGCCCACACCCACTCCAAGAGTAGGTTCCAATTCTGTTTAATTTTCTACAGTAAATTGTCATTATAGATTAACACCTCCATTTAGCCAACTCCGATCTCCAGAAATATGAGAAATCGAGACTGACGTATACCAGCAAATGTAATAATGTGCAACATTTGTTAAAACCTGGAGTTCCGTGGAGTGTTATATTTGCTTTACATATATGAAATTATTTAGCCTATAAAATAAGTCAGGTGTTATTATAGCTATCATTTTAGAGATGGAGAAACTGCCACATACCACTATTGATTTTGCCATTGTGTTTATTGAGTTTTCTTTGTAATAAAACCTTTGGTCACGAACAGGACTAAAGATAAAAACAGTTCAATTCATAAGTTAGAAGGAAATTCTGAGCATATTTCTGAGTATACATTCTGAGTATTTTTAGTCAATTTGACTGAAACATTTATGCAGTGAATGGTTTTTAAACTCAAACTTCTGGTACTGTGTTCAGGACTGAGAATAGACAGGTGTCATATAAATAATAATTAAGAAATATATGTAAAAACACCTGGTATATGAAAAACAATCATCTTCCAGGAGCATGATTTCATGCATAAGACCTTCCCCAAGCTTCTACTTGATTCTTTGTAGTCCCATCGAAGAATTTAATAAGCAAAAGCATTTTCCCATCAAAATATGTCCTTTCTCTCCCCTGTTCTTTCTATTCCTTGTGTCTGAAGACCAAAACTTTATTTATTCCCTGCCTTGCCATGGAATTGAGCCAAGAAGATTGCCTTGTGTTTAGATAGGAGTTTCATCTGTCCACTCAAAGATTTTGTTGAACACCTACTCTGCCAGGCATGGTGAGCTCCTTTGTAGACAGCCCTGAACAAGACAGAAATGGCGCTGAGTCTCGCGACATTCCCTGCCTAGCATGTGCTTTGGTGGGCTACAACTAAGTGAGAAAACATCTGCTGCAAATCAACAACGTTATTTATTCAGATTTCCAGCAGTAAGGTGGCACACCTCCAGTGATTTATTGTGCAGAAATCCCCCTTGCTGTGCATGTTCCTGCAAAGTCTCTTTAGGACCTTTAAACTAAAAATATCTGATCCAGCTACATTTTGGAAAAAGAAACTCTATTATTTGAGGAATTCATTTTCAGCAGCCGAGTGCCTCAGGAAGTTAGTAATGCCCTACGGAGCTTTATGCCTCTGGTCCTCTCATTTGAAACCAGCAGAGGTTGGAACAGGGCTTCGTTATTAACATCTAATGGCTGTTTGGAGACTTCTCAAGTGTGTTGGACTCCTCCTCCAAGTCTTAGGAAATAGAAAGATACTTATTGGAATTTAATTAACTCAGAGGAGGTTCAGCCTAAAGGATAACGATTGAATGTACTTAGTACTGCATGTTCCTACCTCTTCCCTGAAATTATATTGTGGGTTTGTTGGGCTGCTGGTTGCGAGGGTATGTGGAATAGAAGCACCACCAAGAGAACAGCCAAGGGCAGGAGTGTCTGTCACAGCTGCTCTGCCTGTACCCATCCTACCAAATTACTCCCCTTGCAGAAAGACTCCCTGTGGTCCAGGTAAAAACTACAGAAAGTTCAGGGAAGAGAACAACTAAGGGAAACTTTAAATCTTTGTTGTTCTTTGAGGCAAGCTCTCCATCTCTTTCTTGCTTAAATGTGTGTACACATTTAATGTGTCATTTAGCTAATTTAAAAGATACTTCCATTTTGATGAGACATCTATAACCTCTTTTTCTCTACCCACATTCATTTGCAGACTGAAGAGGTATTACATGTAGACACAATGTGATTTTGTAGATGCTGTGAAAACCCGTAAGAATAATTTACTTATCCACTCATTCATTCTCAATGATTCTCAAACACTTATTGCAAACACACCAGGTGCCAGGCATTGCTAAGTATTAAAGGCATAGTAATCCACAAGACAGACATAATTATTGGCCTTACAGAATTTACAAATTCTATTTACTCACCTGTTTAACTAGGACGTATCAAGTGCTAGACACTGTGGGATCATGGAAAGTTCCAAAATAAATAAGAAATAGTTCTCAAAAAAAAGTACAGGGTGCCTGGAGTCAGACAAGAGCATGGAAGGGAGAAAAAGTCTTCAAAGACCGTTTGGAGACAGAATGAGCATTGGAGGATTTACAGGCAGTAGGATGAGAGTGGGGTAGATGTTGAAATGAGGGGTAACAAAAATTATCTCAAAATTTCTACCCAAGGAGTTTGGGAATATTGCTGGTGCCATTGAAATCAAGTTAGAAGACATGATGAAGGAGAACCAAGTGCAAGGCAGGGGAAGAAAACAGTAACAATAGTGGGAGGGTGAGGAAAACCCTGCGTTGGGCTTGGGTGCACTGGACTTGATGTGATACACCCATGGTGTCCTTGGGAATTCAGAGGAGAGACCATGAGTTTCTGCTGTCTCGAGAAAGAACACAACTACAGCTACCTTCATGAGATGTGCAGGCCAGGTATTATTATTTTTTGGTCTGACTCTTTTTCCCAAAGGATTTTTGGAAGCTGAAAAAGCCATGCAGAATAAAGTGGGATAAAATGAAAATGACGACATCAGGGCCGAGCTGGACATTTCTTTTCTATGAAATAAATCTCTCCCCCTAAGCCAACGCCACTCGTTGCTGCTGCCTATAAAGTCTTGGAACTTCTGGATCTCATCCTGTCCAAAGTGTGGTTGTTTGACTTTTTCTCCATCTTTGTGAGCCAATCTGGGCTTTTTCAAAAAATTTATCTAAGTCTTAAATCAGTCAGAGTGGGTTTTTATGGTTTTCAACAAAAGAACCCTAACCTGCTTTTTTAAAGGTTCCCAGGAGTGAGGCATGGTGAGTCGCAGAGCCTCAGCTGTGTCACCGTCTGAAGTGACGGGACCTAGAAACCCCGTGACGTAGCACCAGCGTGGACGGGTGACGTCCATCTCTACACTTTGGTCATCAGTCCACAGGCTCTCTGGGCAGCAGATTAGTAGAAAAATAACAGGATTTTGGAATATATTGACTAATTCTTGAAAGTTCTATAAAAAGAGGCAAGTTTGATTTCAGTTAATACTTGATCATGTCAAACTACAAAGCAAAGCAAAAAAAAATTTGGTTTTGTTTCCTTTTGTCTCTCACATAGCCCTTCTTCCAGCCCAGGGCTGGAAATCTATGACAGCTGAGAGAATGGGGACTTGGAGGGCACCGAGCCGGGCTGCATGGGCCGGGCCGGGTCCCTGTCAGCAGAGCGAGACCATGAGAAATAAAGTGGAGGAGAAGATAAGACTTCAGGGAAACACCCAAGCACTTTCTGGTGAAGGTCTTTCTCATAAAAAAAGCCAAGACTAAAATGAAGCCTGAAGACAAGACACAGGTACCACTGGCCTCCTCACTTGACTCTTAGGCTCTGCCATTCTGATAGGGGCCCAGGTAAGCCCAACACCAGCCCCAGGTGAGAACCCTCTCCAAGGCCCTCCGGCATGTGACCGTGGAGATGAATAAATGGGGAAGAACCTCGCAGAGAGGAGAATGGGAAAAGACAAGCTGGTTGACCAAGAAGCTTGTTCTTCTGGAAGGGCTCCAGTTATCGTTGATGATGGACGTGTCAACATTCTGCTGTTTCTTTTGCCTCCTTTTCAAGAGGAGGAGTAATTGGTAGTGTTTTGTTTTGTAAGCGTTTTATCTCCACAACTCTGTATTTATTATATGGACTGGGGAGGGTTGAATATATTTAAATATATCACTTAATCATCGGTTGCTTTACCAGTAAAAGCTAATCTGGACTTGACAGAGGGACATTGCTATCCCCTAAGAGATCTTGACCTTGGATCTGGAGGCAGTAATTGGGTGAGATGTTATGATTCCCTTCCTTGAGAAGGAAGTGAATATGTTTTAGATATATAATTATTATGCACACTAAATTTGGTGTGGGCATTCTTGAAATTGTGCATTTGAAAAGAATTGATGTGCCTGTCCGAGTGAGGTGAATGGGCTGTTATAACATCCGTTGTTTTTGCCTATTCTATCAGTCAGCTTAGGCTAGGAATTGCTTTGATAACAAACCCAGCATCCAGTGGCTCACACCATCAAGGCTTGTTTCTTACTCACATTATGTGTCTCTATGTGTTAACTCTGACTCTTCTCTCTGTTCTCTTCACTCCAGACCCCAAGTGGGTGGAGCTGCTCTAATCTGGGACATCGCACTGGGACAAAATGACATGGCAGAGCTTGCCCGGGTTCTTAAAACTTCCACTTAGAAATGACACATATCACTCCTGCTCAAGTGTCAATTGCCAACGCAAGTCTCAAGCCAATGCTGACAACAACAAGATGGGGATGGACCATCTTTCTGAGAAAAGGGCATCCTGGAAGGACTGAACTTTCTTCTGTTTTCTTCCTTTTTCTGATGTAGCCTCCCAATTTTCTCTCGGAGAATACTCCCTAGCCAGCTCTCAGCCAAGGAGGGTCTGTCAGAGTCGACCCAGGTCCAGAGGGGACATGAGAGCCAGGTTTAGCTAGCCAGAGCTCTCCATTCTTGCAGTGAAAGCAAGTCCAATGAAATTCAATTTCTGGAGGAAGAAATTCCTTTTGTGTTGGAGTTACTGAGCAGATAGCCTGTACTATAATCCCAGGGCTGCGAGGAGCCATGAGGGTGGAGAGAAAATTGCCTGAGGGTAAAAACCGAAAGCAAACAGAACTGAGAGCCTGAGCAGGTGAGGCAAGGCTAGGTGCCACCGTTTGAGTCCCTGTACCCACCCATGCCAGAGGAAAAGGTCTAAACCTGGGATACCTAAATATGTCAGTCTGTATTTTTTTTCTTAAGCCAGTTTAGGTTTTTGTTACTAGTAATTTAAAAATTCCTTTCATATAACGGGGGGAAGTTAGTGACTAAAATATAGGCCATGTAAATGGTTCTGCATACTTTGGTTACATGGGACACACTTTTGGTTATAAGCACCCTAGCTATCAACTCAAAGAGAAAAATCTGATTGGCATCCTATACCATTGCTATACTATATTATGAGAAATTGCCCACTACATGTTAAAAATAACCAAACTACTGTAGTCCATCTCAATGTAATTCACAGTACATCATAACAAAAACAAATCATTTACCTGGCAATCACAGCTTTTCTTTCTTTTTAATTTTTATTGAATTTATTGAATTATATCCGGCATTGATAGAACTTGCTACAAAAAAATCTGGTCCGCAGACCAGCAACATGGACAACACTGGGAATTTACTATGAATGCAACATCTTAGGTCCCGCCTTCACTAGCTATACCAGGCCATGAACTTTCACAGAGTCTCCAGGTGATTTTTTTTCACATTGATTTCTGAGCGGCATCTGCATGGAAGACTCTATGTGATCATGGCAAATTTCTCCAAGAGCACCCATGCAATAAATGTATTAAGATATTTACAAGATTGTACAATATTCCTCATTATAACTCAATGACATAATGTCCATCTATTCTGGAAAGGGTGAAAAAATATCATAGGAGAGGGCTTTTCAAGGCAGCTCAGATTATATGATGCAGGAACATAGCATTGATATGTTTCCAAAGACCAACACAACTGATGGGATCAACTAACTAGTAACCCTTGATCCCATAAGGATTTTTTTTCTTTTCTGTTGTTGCTTCTTCTGACTTTTCTCAGGCAATGAACTTCATTGATTTCAGTAAAACATGGGGACACCTCAGGGCATGGTGCACTCCCCATTCCAACTCTATTCTACTCTGAGCTACAGATGACATCACCTCACAGCGACTGTTTGCTGCCTTTAAATATAAGTGGGTCTCGTGGCCACCAGTGACTCCCAGTCAGCAGTGATGTTAACTGGTGGCCCCAGGTCACCAGCCTGCCAGCCTGTCTGGAGAGGTTCTGCCTGGATGACACTGGGAATGGGGGACAGACTCTCATCTTGCGTGCTTCCCCAGGCCATGCTGCCAGACACCTCACAGCCCAGCTTTTACCCTTCTTCCTGCTTCCAGTTTTCCTCCCACCACCTCAAGATGAGAATGTTTACTTTCCCAGTGAAAGAACAGTCTCGGCAGAGGCCACCCTCACATTATGTTCAAATTCAGTTATCACCGGGATGGATGATGTTTTTGTTTCAAGGCAGAGAGCATGATTTCACTAAGGGGATCACTAATCAGAAAGGGGCAGTGACTTTATTAAGACTGAGTTCTCAGTGCACAGGAGTCATTGCTGGGAGCATCAGTGTCTGATTATACGTTGTAAATGTCCTGCCTTCTCAGTCATCAGAGGGGGGATTATGGCGCTAACCCACGGAGAGCGGCATGTGGGCAGAGCTAACCTCTTTACACGGAGTTCCCGGGCACAACACATTAAACAGAGGCATAAAGCATCTGGTGAAAATCATTTAAAAATAATTTAAAAACTTACAACCTCCCTGCTTTAGCTCCTGGGATAAATTTGTGGTTGGGGAAATCTTTAAATGCAGACTTAAGCTTCTAATTAGTGAAGGTAATGTTTGGGTATATTGTACCCAGCATAGGCAAACATTCTGAGCTCTTTCATTTGAAACCAACAAAAGGATATTTTTTTCTTTTCTGTTGTTGCTTCTTTTGACTTTTGTTAGGGAATTAACTTTAATGTCTCTGCCATTTGAAGAGAACTTTTTTAAAATGTTTAGTTTACATTCTTTTTTTTTTAGATTATATTTATTTATTTTTAGAGAGGGAAGAGAGAAGAGAGAGAAACATCAATGTCCGGTTGCTGGGGGTCATGGCCTGCAACCCAGGCATGTGCCCTGACTGGGAATCGAACCTGTGACACTTTGGCTCGCAGCCCACTCTCAATCCACTGAGCTACGCCAGCCAGGGCTGAGAACTTTTTTTTAATGAATTGGAATTTATTTGTCTATTTGATTGGAACTAAAAGATAGCATGAGAAATTGATAGTGCAAATCTGTTTTCCTCACCACTACAATCAATATGTTGATATCAAAATCAGAAAGCCCAAGCAAGCTTGACCAGTCTGTGTCTAATCAATGCGTTTAATTTCCTTCCCCCTCTGCGTTCTCGGATGTTCAGCCCGGTGAGGTGGTGGTGTTGGCTCGGAAGGACGCCAGGGGCCGTGGGGGCGAGCACGGTGGTCACACATGGACAGCATGTAGGGTGAGGTTGGCTTAACAGTCTTAACATTCACGGCAAATCACTTTGTCTTTACTTACATAATGAAGTAAATTCTTTTGTATGATTAGTTTTAGCCAACATTTCTTTCAAACAACTGGAAATACTGCTACTGAGGGACTGGCCTGAGAACCTCTTACGCGTATTCTGAAAGAGTCAATGTAGCCATTTTGATAAGCTCATTTGAAGAAGCAAGGTGCTTGAGGCAGTAATAACAGAAGAGAAAGAATATACAAAATAAGAGAGTCATGTAAGAATTGCTTTATAATTCACTGAAATATAAATACAGTAAGCATCTGAATTAGAAATCAAAGAGACACGGATTTTACTAGCATCAATTCTTTCTTTTTTCCTTTCTCTCTATGAGTTTTGCTTACTTATTTTTTCTTCTAGAGAATACCATAAAAATTTATGGTATTTTCTAGAGAATATTTTCTTCTAGAAAATAAATAACTTGAAGGAATTAATGATCGGTATTCTGGGTCACATCATGAAATTTAAAGAAACAATGATTGCAATGGAACCAACATATTAAAAGCAACAAACATGAATCATTATGTACCCAGAAAAATGCCCACTCTTCATCCCCTATTATAATGCTATTATTTTTTTTGAAGAAAGGATGCTATATTAACCTTTTGTGTGTGTTTATTGAGCATTTACTTGGTGTCATCCATCTGCTACATGTGTTTCTTCCATTGCCTCAGATAAATTTTATACCATCATTTAAACCTTACTTACCTTTGAGGGGAAAAGTCTTGGGGAAAGTTTTCACTGGGCAGACAAGCATGACAAAATTAGGTAATCTTCTGGACAAGCAAAGTACAGAAAGGCTGTCACAGCAATGGATGAAGAAAGTGAAACACAAAGAGATCTCAAGAGGACAGTAAAGACTTGAACGGAGGACTCTGGTGTGGAAACCTCTCACGTCTACGAAGAATCTCTTTGTCTCTCGAGCACAAAGGATTGTGTGTGTTCACCTCTGCTTGTTTAATGCTAGTATAACACCTGGTAAGTGCTCAGTAAATCCTGTTAATTTTTCCCTTTTAATGTTTTGTTTTACTATTTCCTCTGCTTCTTTCCAACCCCACTTCTGACACTTGAGGTCATTCCCTCACGTGAGAAATGGCAGTGACCTCTGAAGTGCCGCAGATTTCCAGTCTCTTGCATTTTACCTTCAGGCAGTCCCTCGTGTGATCCATCCGCTTTCTACATTTTCCGCAGCTCCTCACGTGACCATGCACAGTTAATAACCACCCCAGGTGTCCTTTGCACGAACAATGCAAATTCTCTGACAATGCTCCTCCACGGTAATACCCCTTGTTCCTTCCGCTTGAAATAACCTCGTCTGTCTGAAAAAAAATCTGACTTCTCTTTCAACACTTTTTTCAAAGTTTTCTCTAGGGAATTATTATGATCCAACCCAGAATCCGTGGCTTTCCTTCTTTTTTTTTTTTCCTTTCTGACATTGGGTCTTGGGGAAAAACAATTTAAGAGGATGTTACACTGTGTTGATTTGGCCTTACGTCTGTTTCTTCCACTAAAGCTGGAAGCTCCTTGGGGCAGGGGCATCTTACTTGGAAATGTAGCCTAGAGCACACACACTTGGGCCCAATAAATGTTATTAAATGATTTGTTTGTTGAACAAATGAATGGATAATTCCATGCTTGAGCAATAAGACACGAACAAGTGCCAAAAGGACATTGTTTTCTTTATTAGAAATTGTAATGTGTGACAAAGAAGCTTATCTATAGACGGAGCATGGATTCACAGAACTCCTAGTCTCTTGGCATGATGGGGATTGCAGCGTGACACTGAATATCTTGGGAAATTGTGAGCAGGATGACGTATCAACCACTTACATTACCTAGAAATCCACACAGATTACCACCACACCGTCGGAAATCAACAGCAGAACCTGGAGCGAGACTGTTGCTCCGCAGAATGGTACAATTAGGTCAAGAGAACACATTTCACATGGAAAAAAAAATAATGGCCCGAGAAGTGATTGTTTTAGAAGGGTATTTCTTACTACTGGGAAATATAATAATCTTGGCATCAACAGATTAACATTGGGTAGAACATTAGGACCCCTTGCTTCCAATTTCCTATTTTTGGGAAGATGTTGATCTTCCAACTTGAACACCCCAAATGATGGGAATCTCATCATTTTTGATGTAACCATTTCATTTTAGATTATTCATTTTGAGCTAAAATCTGCTCTTCTGTAATTTTTTTTATCCTCACCCAAGGACATTTTTTCATTGATTTTAGAGGGAGTGGAAGGGAGAGAAAGAAGTGTCAGGTACAGGAGGAAAGCATGGATTGGTTGCCTCCCATAGGCACCCAGACCAGGGATCAATCAAACTTGCCACCTTTGGGTCATGGGATGATGCTCCAACCAACTGAGCTACATCGGCCAGGGCTGCCTGTCTGTAATTTTACTCATTGACTCTGGTTCTTTTTTTCTGAAGCTACATTTAATTGCTCTTTATATGAAAACTTTTCATGTATTTGAACACAGCTATTATTTTTCCTGAAGCTTTTCTTTCCAAGATTAGAAATAGTCCATTTTATGTGATAATTTCTCATGCGATGTAGCTTTAAAGCCTTTCATCTCTCTGTGCTCATATTCCAATGGATATGCTCCAATGTGGTACCCAAATGTTCATTAATACATCACTGCAGATGCCGCCCAAGCACTACAGCATATAAGGAGACATTCCTCACCTTCTGTGTATAACATACATCTTTATTATAATCAAATATTGTATTACAGTTGGTGATTACACAGATCAAAATACTGTATGACAGAAATTGTTCTTAGGCCTCGGATAAAAGGTGAATAAATCAGAGTCTTTGCTTCAAGAAGCCCACAACCTAACATAAACTAAAAAATAATCCCCTTAATAAGTCATGAGGTTATATAAATACTGTACTTGAGGTATCATCAAATAACTCATGAGTTAGGTTTTTAGACAAAGAACTGTGCTTATTTTAGGAGACTTGATTTTATCAAAACCAGTCTAATTCCAAACTGTTGGTTTTTAAAAACCTCAATGTTGGAGTTTATGCATAGCTTTCCTAATTTTGCCTTGTTGATTTTGTTGTAGCGCCAGCATATCGAGGTCTTTTCAATCTCTATTCTGCCATCAAGTATGTTAGTTTTCCCTTCTAAGCTCTGTGTCACCTCTAAGTCTGAGAGGGACAGGGAAGTTGGCTGCTCTTTCCATGAGCTGCATGCTCTGTGTTCTGTTTTCCCAGCAGAAATATGTGTTTAGGAATTCGGTTAATGGGAAGTGGTCAGGCATATATTTAGAAAAGGCTGTTTATTCCACCCTAGACAAATATAGCCACTTGGAGTTCTACCCACTGTGACTCACAGAAAATGCAGGGGTTTCTCATCCTCTAACGGCCACGTGGTGTTAGCTCTGGACATGTGGGGAAGTCAGGGCCTGAGAAAGAGATAAAAGGATGGCAATGGCTGATTTTTTAACACTCATTTCTTACCACTGACAGCCATGTTGCAGGTTAAAAGGTCCCCTTAATGCCAGCCACCTGATGTAGCTTCTACTGTGCACATATGAATCAAACTTTCTTAACATGCCTGGCTCAGATGACATCTGGCTTGAGGCGTCTCTCCTGACCACCCTGGACCAATAGCAGCATCTCTGCCTCTGCGCTCCCTCTGTCCCTCACCCTGCATCGTTGTTTGCCATGGCTCTTGTCACCATGTGTCATACCCCATGCCACTCCTTTATTGTCAGGCTCTCTCCCCTCCGCTTCCACATGCCCTGGACCGTAGGCTCTATAGGAGCCAGGGCTTTGGCTTGGTTTTTGCTGTGTCCTCCCCACTTGATTAGTACCTGGAATGCACGTTCCAGGTACTAATGGAGTACACGTTCTCTTGGAATGCACTCAGCGAATATCTGTTGAATAAATGAATGAATCTGAAAGAATAGTGATACTTTTTCATGTATTAAGCTGCGAAATTTTTTCAAATAATGACTGATAAAAAGATATGTGCATCCCTGTGTTCATTGCAGTGTTATTTACAAAAGTCGTGACATGAACGCAACTAGGCGTTCATCAGTAGATGAATGGATTTATATACACGCACACACACACACACAAACACATATACACACACTGGAATACTACTCAGCCATGGAAAAGAATGAGAACTTGCCATTAGTGACAACATGGACAGACCTGGAGAGGGTACTATGCTAAGTGAAATAAGACAGAGAAAGACAAATACTGTTTCATGCCACTTATGGGTGGAATCTAAAAAACTAAACAAATGAACAAACAAAACATGCTCATAGATACAGAAAAACAGTTGCCAGAGGGCTAGGCAGTGGGGGACGGGCAAAAAAGTAAAGGAGATGAAGAGGTACAAACTTATAAATAAGTCATGTAGATTACCAAGTACAGCATAAGGAAATGCAGACCATAATATCACAACAACCTTGTATAGGGACACATGGACACTGGACTTTTCATGGTGATCACTTTGTGAGGTATATAAAGATCAAATTGCAGTATTGCACACCTAAAACTAATATGATACTGTATGCCAACCATAATGAAAAGGAGCTGTACATTCCAGAATTAATTTTTTTAAAAAATGACCAATAATAACTGAGAAAGCCATGTTTATGTGATCCTTCTTTCAAAGATAATATTAATTATACAAAGACTGTTTAGTTTCTTTACGTAAAAAAAACCTTTATATGTAGTTTTAGTGCATGCTGGTATTATTTAATGATGTGTCAAAAGGAATTCTAAAAAAGTAATAATAGGTACCCATTACCAAATACCAAGTAATGCAATGACTGCTTAACCTGTATTTTTTCATGCAGCATCACAATATTCCCGCAAAGTAGATTTTTACTGTGCATCTCATTTACATAGAAATGGAGTCTCAGTGGACCTCAGTCATTGGTCAATGCCCCCACCGCTCCGAGTGCCAAAGCCCAACACTGTATCTGTTAAAACCTCCCCACCGTGCAACAACTCCTCACCAATAATAAGCCAAGAAATAACCATCCCTTCCCTTTATGAATCTCCCTAGGACAGTCACCTCACAGGCTGGGGAATTTTATATGCAGCCAACACATCTGTGAGGCTGCTGGTCAGAGTTCTGCCGTGAGCACAACCACATAATCGAGACGGCTATGCTTAGAAGTGACCATCAAAATGTCGCCTGGACATTTTCTACTCTGCTTTCTTTGCAAATCACATTTGCCAAGCAAATCGGGTAAAGCCGTGTCTTTGAAGCTGTCAGCGTTCTTCACACCTGAAACAGCTGTGTGTTTTTCATCAGCTTCGTCACCTCTCGACAAAGCTTTTGTAATCCATGCTAAGGAGAAGCCATGCTAAGAAAAGTTTGCACTTCTCTCTTGTCGGCAATTTCGTTAGGTAAGATAAACTACAAAATTTGCTCTTTGGACCCAGTTGGAATTCTGAAACTCTCATAAAAGCAATTTTCACCCAAGGGCAACCAAGAGGAAGTAAAGGGATTGCCCATAAAGCAGACAAATACGAGCGGGGAGGGACAGGACCTAGGAAAGCGCTGTGACTTGAGCCCTTTGCAGAGCCATTCTTTCAGCTTCACCTGTGCCAAATTGCCTAATATCAGCAAGGACTTCGGGTAGCAGAGCTTTTGGAAACCATTAGCAAGAGATCCTCCAGGTTCAGCACGTCGAGTGCGTGGCACCGTTATTGATCTCACTCTCATGCACTTTGTTGAAATATATGTGACCTGCCCTCATACTAAGGTCATATCTTTCTTATTCAGAAAATGGTCTTTCGTTCCACCTGCAAGTGTCCTGCACTTCCTGTCAGCATCACTTACACAGGGAAAGCAACTGGATGAGAAGGAAGCAGGAAAAATTTGACACTCAGCAAAGACCCCACCAAGGCGCAATTCCTAACACGGTTTTCGGCACTGCCCTTGAACGTCCCTTTCCTGTCAACAGTTCTGTGAAGGACGAGTGGGTTCTTGGGCCAGTTGCTGCCCCTGTCTCATCTCTTTCAGCAGATCAAAGGGTTCCTGATTTAGGAAGGTGTGGGTTTCCTTTCAAAAGGCATCTGAAGTCCTGATCTTAATTATGACAGGAAATAGATACAGACTACTATCCAATGAGAGCCCTGGCCTGGGCTAGTGCATCTGAAGAGTCTGTAACAAAAGATGTAGAACCTATTAACATATCAATAGGGAATCATATACAAAAAGTCAAGAAGACCACTCCCTTATAAGACTTCATCTTCACATCTCAACCTGGTGTGGAGGCAGCCCATTCAAGAAAAACGTGGTTACCATTGCAGGTCCATTGGGTTTCTCCTCATCTATGCAGAGGGTGTAGAGAAGGATGCCCAGAAATCCTACTTCCTCAACAGGCATGTCATCTAAGAAGCCATGTAGTAGAACAGAATGTTGCCTCGGGACCACCTTGGTCACTAAACAGAGCCATCCCAGACTCTCCGACACAAGGTCTGTGGCAGAAAATGCAATCAAAGTTGTCTTTCCGTGAACACTGCCTTCCTGCCTTCACTGCAAGATGAAAATATCATAACAACAGATCTAGTGAGCAGACAGACTGCTTACATGTGATAACTTTAAAACTTCATGTATGAAACAAAAACATCATGGTCTGCTGGGCATGGGGCATTGCATTCAACTCCCAGGAGTGACACGAATGTGAAATAAACATAACACCCTCCCCCAAATCTTGGAAGTTTTGTGGAGAAGGCAGACATGGAAACCTCTCGTCAGGTATTTTCTCATCTATGTCTGTGAAAGTAGTCCCTGCACCCTCCTTTTCCTCTGTGGAAACTAAAACCCTTGGTCCTGGCTAAGGAGGTGGTCCGTGGTCCGGTCCAGCCTGCCGCTCCAGCAGCATCTTTCCCTTCGCCCTGCCTGGCGGCCCGCACCCCAGCACCCGCAGTCTGCCCACGCTCTCCCTGATGTCACACCGTGGTCTCCATCTCCATCGCCCCTGCCATCTAGAATGCTTTCCCCACACTTACCTCGAGTACTTTCTCACTGTTTAAGGACTCAGTGTCAGCCCCCTTCTGGAGAAAGTTCTGATTTTCTTGCACAGACTGTAACATTCATTCTTCAAATCCTCTTTGAAACACCACTTCTATCAGGGTTTGAAAGAAACCTATTGCAAGTTACCACCTCTAGTGTAGAATGTGTGCTTCATGAGACTAACGAACAGCTCTGATTATCTCTGTTTCCTTGGCACAGGTCCCCATGTCTACTACCCCAGCATCCTTAAAAATGTTGTTGAGTGGAATAAACATGAAAAAAGCAGTGCTGATGCAAAATAGTTAACAAAGCAGAGAAAGAATGCTACCATGGAAATGCAAGTAGGTGAAATCTAGATGGGACAAAAGAGGCATCCGTATGTGTTGGCAATTAGTGACGTTTGGGTTGGACAGGCGGAGCTCAGCAATGCCCTGAAGATTGGGTAGAATCCAGGAAGGGAGGAGAAGTTTTTAGAATGAAGATTCACCAGGAAAGGAAGCAGAGATGTCTGTAACATTCCACTGAATAAAGGTCTACAGATGAAGACAGGAAAAGCAGAGCGAGGCTGTTTATGGAGAGTTAAGTCTATGGTGAAAAGATTGTGGTCTTCATTTAGAAGGTAACCAGGGGCTATTGATGGTTCATGAGAAAGAGAATTGCATAGTATAATACTTGCTTTAGAAATACAATTATGACAGGAATGTGCAGGATGGTTTAAAATTCAGTGTTTTAGAAAGACAGGAAATAAAGTATTTCAGGAAGGTTGCTGCTGTGAAATTGGGTGAGAACAGAGAAAGGCTACTTGTGGGCATAGCAAAAGTAGGAGGGTGAAGAAGAGTGATAAAAACATTACCAGGGATAAATAGGAGAGACCAAAGGGACTGAAAATGCAAGCATTGCAGAAGAGTTGACTTTGGAAATATTTGTGACTCTTTCCTCTAAGAAAAGGAGAAGGAGGAGGAAATGGTGGAAGGTACACAGCTCTCTAAGGAAACGCAGGCTAGAGGAGAATTAATATTGATAATTCAATATCAGTCAAATTATATATTTTTACTCAGGGCAAGGCCAGGTCTTGTGATGATTGTAGGGAGAGCTGGGGAAGTGGTTTGGGTCTGATTACTGAGGGAGAGGTCCAGAACAGGGCCGTGGGAGATGAGGGAGGGAATCAGTTACTGAGCAGAAAGAACTGGCCAGACCACTAAGGTCTTGACTGAAATAATAACATAGTATGAGTTCTTGTGGGGGCAACCACGATGGTTCCAGTTCTCTACTGCTGGCTAACAAGCCATGTCGAATTCAGTGGCTTAAATCTATGGCCATTGTGTCATGGTCATGATCTCTGGGTCACAAATTCGGGCAGAGTGTGCCGGATGGACCTTCTGCTCCACGTGGCATTGGCTGGGCCTCTCGGTTTATTCAACTGGAGTGTGGGGGGATGTGCAGGGTCTGAGAAGGCCTCACTCTCATGTCTGACTTCTTGACAGGGATGGCTGTCACCCTTGCACACGTGTGGGTCCCTCTTTATGTACTTTTGGGAGCTTTCACAAGGATGCTCCACCAGATTACCCAGACGTCTAACGCCATAGCTCAGGAAAGGAAAGAGCCAGACTCCGCAAACTGAGCCACTTCCACAGTTGTCCGCTGGTCAAAGCAGACAGAGCGCCTTCCCATCTTCCAGGGCAGGGGACCTGCACCTCCTTTCTTGTTGGAAGGAGTGTCCAAGCATCTTTGCTCAGCTTTTATTTTTTTCCTAAGATTAATCATTCTCTAGCATGTTTATTTTCTCTGTTCTGTCATTCCCTACTGGAATGCAAGTCACACTCAGCAGAGTTTGGTCTGCTTTTGTCCCAAGTGTCTGATATGAAGTAGACACTTCATAAATACTTGTCACATGAATGATGGGAGCATGCACACAGAGGAGTGGATGACATGGCCATGAAGCGCCCAGGGATGTGGTCTTCTGGGAAGATTTGAAAGAATGACAAGAGACGAAGAGGGAATGGTTCCCTCCACATACATGAGGGTGAGAGCATTTCCCAGCAGCAAAGCAGCTTGCACAGCTATGGCCTCACCTGCAGGGAGAACTGTATCACAATCGTCAGGACACATGCTCCAGCGTGCTCACGGACATATTTATGTTGGGTCCACTAGAAGGCTTCTTTAGTTTAAATTTCTTGCACTCGTGAGTTACTAATTAACTCTAGAGTTCAGAACAGTGTTCATCCACATTTCATAGAGTGGTTTTGGAGGTTGACATTAACCCCAAAACTGTGTGGGCAAATGCATCATTCTTGGAGACATTTTCTGTGTTTTCTATCTCTCAAAGGGAGATTTGACCCCAAATATTAAAAAACACTGTCAGAATAAACTATGTTTGGACTTACGCCTTTTAAATATGAAAGCTAAGTTTTTCAAACACTATAAAGAAAAAATGTCTCCTAGAACAGAAAAGGCACTTCAAACATTCACTAAAGCAACATATGCAGCAAGCAAATGGATGCAATAATTTAACGATTCCCCAGGAGTTATTAAGCTTGTTTTGGTTAGTGGCATGTGAAGTTGCGGGGATTTGCAGGGAAAGTTATTCTAGCTACAGAGAAGCCACAGCGTCATGTCAAACAGTCACTTAAAAAGGAAATAAAAAAGTATTTTGGGAGACTTAGTCTATAAAAAGATATGTTTCCCAATTAGTGTTTAAAAGCCTCTGATTATAATGTGGTATTTCTTATAAATATCCCCAAAGTATATGTTAACAATTGAACTTGAACTAAAATTATAGCCCCATTATTTAAAAATACTTTCACATAATTTCTTCCTTCTCCTCTATTACATTACTTACTAAAAGTAAGAAGTTTTTTAAAGCCTAGAGTTGTCGAACTTGAACAACATACAAACATAATGAGAATATATAGTTAAGTATTTTAAAAATTAACTGCTTGTAAATTGAGGGGGCTATCAGATACCAGGCAAAATACATCTAGAAACATAAAACCTATAGAAAAGATGATATAAGTTTACAATGGCATAAGAATATTCAAACGCAGAGGATTTTTGCTTCCTTATTCTTATGTGTAACTACCAAAGGGATGGAATGACTAGAGCTCCTGCCATGATCTAAATTTCACGCAGTCCAAAGCCAAAGGCTCAGCTCAGTTCGAGCCACATTCCCTTCTCAGTGCCTGCAGTTATGCCAAGTGAACCACCATGGCATGGGACCACCCTTGCCTTCTTCCCAGTCACGTAGATCCGGCCCCCTCATCTCAGCTGTAGCCTCTGATTTTAGGATGCTCTGGGTCATATTATAGCCCAGGTGAGAAAGGCACAAACTCTGTGCAGACACAAGTGTGAAATTTGTACCTTCTGTATCCACATTCATTCATTTTTCCCCAATATAGTTCCAATCCTGTCCTGTTTACCCCTTCCACCTTTATCTTGACCTCATATTCCTGGTGCAAAATTACTTTGTTTTTTTTTTTCCTTCAACTGCCGCTGAGGTACAGACCTCTAGAACAGTTCATGTTCTTTTCGAGTGTCAATAACAGTTTCTCATTGCCCAATGACTCAACTATGCCTGTCCTGTCTTTTATACCAAAGCATACGTCACACGGCCACTTAGACAAGGGTTAGTGAAAATAAGGATGCAATTTGTGATTGATTAGTTTATAATTAAAGACTCAATGAAAGTATATAGGGAGATTTGTGGTGGGTGGGGGAGGTGTCCAGCTTGGCATCCAGGACCCAGGAGTCAGCTATGGCAAGATGTCGTATCAGCAAAATGTACACACACTGAGCCTGAGATTGCTACATGGCACAGATATAAAGGATGGACTGTACGTCTGGGTCACAGGAATCGTGTTGAGGTGCAGGTTGCTGTGGATCCAAACACACACGCCGTGTGCACAAGTGGTAGGGAGACTTGGAGGTGAAGCAGAATCCTGGCCCCAGCCGGATATTTGTGTAAGAATAAACATTGCAGGAAGTTTGCAAACTCTATGCTCAACCTTATTTTTATCAGTCCCCAACATACACTTCATCACCTAACTGGGAGAAGCTCTTTCCTTAGTCCCCAGAATACAAAGTTTTGCTTGAAATCTGTATCTCTGTTAATGTCGTAACCCTTCCTTGGAGACAATCCTTTGCATCGTCTCCACCCACCCAAATCCTTTCATTCTACTTTCTATTGCATTTCAAATGTTGCTAGGATGGAATTGGGTTCCAGTTCCAATTTATTCATGAAGCTATCTCAAATTCCTCATGTCATACTGACTTACTTTATCTAAGAGCTTCTGCATTAACAGTGAATAACGATCACATCATGTGCTTGGTTTTGTAAGTGAAGAGTAGGGAGCACGTATTTGGCTTGCTTTCTGTCTTACGTGCAGCCTGGCATAGTGCTAAGAACAAGAAAAAAACTTTGGATAATTATGCAAACCAAAGCTCATTTTTTAAAGAAATTATTAAGCTTTGGGGAATATATTTTTGTAAAGTGGTCCTAGACCACTTGCCATAGATTGTCTCAGGTTTTCCAAAGCTGAATTTTCTGATTCGAAATCACCACAAACCACATTACAAGGCAAGATTCTTTAGACCATCTAGTAAGGTGGTTATTATTTTAAGACCTGATAGGAAGAGATATATTTTCTGAAATTCATAGTTCCTGTATTTTTTGATTATTAATGCATGTATTTTATTCCATTGATATTTATTGATTGCTTATTATCTGCAAGTTGCTAGGGCTACAATGGCGAGGAAAGAAAACCTACCAAACTACTATGCTTTCCTTCATAAATGTTACAGTCTAGCAGGGCAGAGGGGCACACGGTAATCTAAAATTAAATGAGTAAGTCTATCAGGCAAACCGTGGAATAAACTGCCACTGTTAATGTAATTACAGCAGCTTACATTCAAGTCTAAGCTTGTCTCTAGAAGTCAGATCACACTCAGGATCAAAACCAAGCCACTTTCTGTCGGAGAACGTTTATTAAGAGACATAGTCTTGCTTATGTCCAAACAGCGAACTCCTTAGATTTCCTGTCATAAAATCTATCAGGTCTGCTTGCATTTTTCAGAAGTTATGTTTTAAAACAATCACTCACAGTGGATTCTTGAAAGGAGCAAACATAGCAAGGCACACTGTACACTTCTGGACAATCACAACAAAGCGAGGTGCAGAACGTGGACTGCAATTTCTTGGGGTGAAATTGGGGTGATTGGGGTGACGAAAGTGAGGCAAGAGTTTGGGTACAAAATAGAAGAAGGTACCAGAAAACTCAGTCATCAAAAGAGAAACAATATTGCAATGCTGTACTTTAAGAATCAAAATTAATGCAAAACCACACAATGAACAAAGCGTAAGGATTTTAAGTGAAGATGGAATCATTATCACAGATACTTCCTGTTGCCTGAGACTCAGCTCCAGCCCAGCAGCGCACATGCCATTGCCTTCAGCAGGTCTGCTGTGCCGCTCCCACCTGTTTGTCTGTCCACCCACATGCAACCTGTTTATACCTCTGGAGGCTGATTGTTAGAGACGTGCATCAATGGTCTCCATTGCTCTCTGCCTTCTGATGGGGCTCATTAAATGGGACATGGGGCAGATGATCAAAGGACACAGGAATGGTGAGATTGGGATATTTATCCCCTGGTTCCTTTCCTACTGAGAAATGGCGCCTGCTCAGTGTCTCTACCCAAAGCCACAGCTGCCTTGTTAGTGTCCGTCCTGTACAGCCAGAGTTCCTTAGCTTGGCTCCTCGAGCCCAGGAGTGATGGTGGAGTTCTGCTGTTGCCAGGAGGCTTCTGCATCCCCCTCAGGTCCCAAAGCCCTGCTCTCCTACAACATCCTGTGCAAATGGGCTCAATGTGCCCTTCGAGGGCCCAATAGCCTTGGGCCGAGCCAAGATGCAAACCATGACTAAGCAGTGTCTTAACCTACATTCTGTGACCCAGAACTCTGCATGATTAGACCTTGTCCTCAAAGCAATGCCTTCTTACGATACCTCAAGTACTTGGCCTGACTAGTTTGCCCACACAGGGCATGCCCCAGTCCAAATTTGGTAACTTGTTTGTTTCATGTATGATGAGCAACTTTCGATGTTTGTTAAGACTACACAAAATACTTGGATAATTGAGCCCTGGCTGGCATAGCTCAGTGGATTGAGCACGGGCTGCGAACCAAAGTATCGCAGGTTTGATTCCCAGTCAGGGTACATGCCTGGGTTGCAGGCCATGACCCCCAGCAACTGCACATTGATGTTTCTCCCTCCCTTCCCTCTCTAAAAATAAATAAATAAAATCTTTAAAAAATACTTGGATAATTAATGACAGTGAGAAAGTTTTGCAAACACATATTGAATTTAAATGACATAGAGCATTTGTTTCTTTTTTAAAAAGATTTTATTTATTTAATTTTAGAGAGAAGGGAAGGGAAGGAGAAAGAGAGGAAGAGAAGCATCAATGCCTGGTTGCCTCTGGCACGTCCCCTACCGGGGACCTGGACTGCAGCCCAGGCATGTGTCCTGACTGGGAATTGAACCAGTGACCCTTTGGTTTGCAGGTCAGCACTTAATCCACTAAGCTACACCTGCCAGGGCTGGAGCATTTATTTCGTAATTCAAGTGTCCAATCAGAATTTCTCTTAATTACTAGGCTAACTTGAACGAAAAATGTTTGCTTGTTTTTTAAAGTGAACCCACTGAGGTTATTAGGTCTATGATGTGATTCTCTACTGGGCTCTGGGCTGAGCTGAACTCAGAGAAATGAGTCATGTGACTGCAACCGTCTCCAACCTTGCAACCGTGTTTTTGTCATACCCGACACAACAGAAACAATGTTTGAAGCAGCTTGTGTGGACTGACATAGAACACTGGTCTAACACAGCATGGTTCTTTCTCATGAGGACCATAAAATCTGGTTAACTCTCCTTGATCACATATTATCAGTGATGTGCTAATAATTCAGACATTATTACACTAATTTTACTCGTTTCCTAAATTTTAGTCAGTGTTTCAACTTTTAATTTTTCAGTATGCATTTATAATCACAATTATTTATCATGTGGAAATAGACTGTTTTATAGTAATAGACTAGTAATACAAAAGGGAGTAATAGAAATCAGGTATTTAGACATTTGTAAAAAGTATTAATTTTTTATCCAAATATAAGATAAAATTGATATGTGTAATAACCTGCATTTATTCTTTATTATAAAAGTTAATATACACTTGCTTGCTTAAAGGTAAGGCATATTATAACAAAGTTAGGGCTACTTAATTGGATGATTTGGATTATGAATTCATCTAACATTTTTGAAGGATAGTGCTATATAAATAGAAATTAGTAGGAAATCTATGATGTCATGAGTGTAAAATACATTCTACTTATTCATATCCAACCACAGTTCCCTTCCCTCCCTTTGAGTCTAACCAAGGTCACAACATATTTGTGTTTACATTGAGAAAGAGTGGGAAACATAACTACTTACTGATCGAGCTCTTTCTTATATTCTTCATTGCTTTTAACTATTGGAAATTTCAGGGCTTCATGACAAACACCAATGTTGACATAATTTCTCTGTGTTGTGCAAACATCCTTTATACAATCTAATGTTCTGGGACTCCTAATTCGCCCAACATTTTATCTACTCACATTTAAACTATTGCTTGAGTTTTGCAGGTTTATAATACAGATTCACACTAAATTTGAGCGCTGAGTCTTTAATAGTATCCAAACAACTCAAATTCCAAATTCTTCTCCAATGAAATCAGTTTAGCGGGCACAGGCGAAAAAGGAACACATTAGATTTTTTGCCGTTGAAACAGATCAGTCAGGATGCAGTGAAATCAATCCACTCCTGGCTGCCACAGAAGTGCTGCCCTACACACAGACACTTTTTTGGTGTATTCTCGAGATTCCACTGGAAAAAGCAAACGGGGTTTTAATTAAATGTGGATTGAGAGGCCCACCCAGCAAATCAAGCCTGCGCGATGAGAGACGTGAGGCGCTTTCTAGCTCCAAGACTACACACTTAATCCAGCTACGTTTGTGAGCTGCCAGAAATGAAATAAATAAACAGACCCTGGCACTTAACATTTATTTGATGCCTTGCTTTTTTAAAGATTAAAATGGCAAGTCCGGTGGAGGGAAACACAGCTAACTGCGTCATGGTTGAGAGGGCCCCGGCGGTGCGGGGCCCCCTCTCTCCGGTTCCCGGGAGATTAGCAGACACCCTGCACACAGGTTCAGACTCACCAGTATCAGTCCGTGTAATAGAGAGTCTCTCCAGCTATTACTTCACCGCCCGTATATTTTAAATGTAAATTAGAACCCCTACTGGGATGGATTGAAGAGGAAATTCATAAGATCAATTTCACAGGCCAAAGGAGAGCAAACTAATAATAGGGATATTTAAACAACACAGCACATAAAATAGCAAGGATGTCAGGCAATTTGCCCCCTAAATACATACTCTGGGTGACCTGAAGTCCCTTCGCATGTGCCACCGAGCCGCTATCACGGTGTTTTGTTTTTTCCTTCAGTGGTTTTAGATTTTTGCTAAACTTCGGACCTGTGCAGTTTACAGAAAGGTTTCTTGGTGTGCTCCCACTTAAAATTTTCAAACAGAACATCCAGTGTTACTAGTGAGCACCTCAAGGTCATGCTCTCATTGCAGTCCCTGTCAAACTGTGCGTCAGGGTCCCCGTGCTCTATGACAGGAGCTCCTGGGGGTGCCTCTGGAGGGACCCGAAAGGTGCCGAATGCCACTGGCCAGAGCACAAATGTCTCATTTTGTTTTGTTTCTGTCTTGTGTTTCTTCTGGTCACGTTCCCTAACATCCATGTGTTAAAAATTAAACAGAAGGCATAGATTTAGTGATTCTATGCACATACTTTGGAGTTATAGCCTCCGGGGTCGAATCCTGATTGTACCATTTGCCGTCCTCACCTGTGGACAAGTGACTTAATGCCACTAAACCCTCCTCATCTGTAAATGGAGCGTGGTGGCAATGGTACCTAAACCCCAGGGCTGCTGTGAGGATTAAATAAAATCGTACACGTGGGTAATGCCATGCTACAGCAGTAACTGTTTTCCTAAGTAGCCTCAGAATTTGTTGTTCTTTCTGCACCTCTCCTTTGCTTTGGAACAACTCTCCACAATGCTCACTTCTCTCCCACTTCCCCATCTGCATGGTGTGGTCCACAGGACAAAGGAGCACAGAGTCCTCCACGTCTACACCCACGTCTACCCCTCCTTGCCAGCCTGAGCCCTCATCAGGCCCCCGCTGACCCCCTGGGCCTCGCCTGGACCCACGCCTCCGCACGTGCTGCCCTCTCCGACGCAGGAACAAACTTCCGGTTCCCTTTTCAGGACTAACCTTAACTGTCACCTCCTCTTCTCCACCTTGGCTCTCCTTTTCTCCGTATTCCTTCGCCCCCCGCAGCACTGTTCTCCTTGGAGAGAGTTACTGCGGAAGTGTTTATGCATCCCACCAGGTGACACCGATCAGAGAGCAACCACAGGCATCTCTGGATGTCTGTTCTTCTCCTTTTCTGCTCTGGTCCTAATACACTGACAATCAAGCCGCAGGAGTTCAATACGTGTTTATGGAATAGTGGCCTGATCATCGATAACAGGGAAACTGTGGTGATTGCTGGGAGGCGGGGTGGTGTATAAGGGGACTAAATGGTAATGTGAAATAATACAATAAAGACTCAATTAAAATGTTTTTAAAAAGTAAAATTGGAAACAGCCATATTATTTAGTGAAACTCAACACTGTATAGCTGGGTGGCTATAGTTAACAAAACTTCTTTCATATTTGAAAGTTGCTGAGAGAGATTTTAAAAGTTCTCGTTATCACAGAAAAAAAAAACATAGCTATCTGTGGTAATGGAACAAGAGCTACTGTGATGATTGTTTCACAGTGTGTACATACATCAGATCATGTTATAACACCTCAAACTAATAATGTTATGTCAAGTACATCTCCAAAAAAGTTTTTTTGCCACCCCACTCCAAAACAGTCCACACATGTTCCCACACCGTGCATGAGTAAGGCAGTCCCTGCCTTCTAGACACTAAATGTCTTAGAGGGAGATGAACGTGTGTAAATAGACCATTGTAATGAAACATGCAGTCAAAGGGGCTGTTATGGCAGCTCAGGGGAGGGTCACTTATTTCATTATAAAAAAGTTAAAAAAGGGTTTAATAAAATAATTGAAACCTATGCTCCAGAAGAACATCTCTGGAGCGTTATTATCATTATTTTCAAAATTTATAATATAGCAATTTCCAAACATCTGATCAATTTCAATGTCTGTGAACTTTTCTGGCCAGCATAAGCAACTCTATAGAGGTGATTAGTCTTGGGTAACAATGTTAAATAATCATGTTAACATGTTCTTAGCATTAAAATTAAATTGACCATAACTGCATTGTTGATAATACAGAAGGCACTTTAGAATACTGCAGTGACTCAAGGTTAATGTAAAATAACTCCTGATACATGAAAAAATGGTTATTTGAACATTTGCTGAATTACCTTTCAGTAAATATTTGCTGAAGCAGCTAGAATTTTGCCACCCAAAAAATAGGACTACATAGTTGATACTCAAAAAAAATATATAATAACATACTTACACGTATTCCCTCTGTTCCTTACTTGTCTCCAAATTTAAAAATGCAACACTAGCTTCCAGTCAAGATGGAAGGGTAGGTAGACACACTTCAACTCCTCATACAACCACAAGAAGAATTACAACTAAACCTGAAAACAAGTAACACCCAGAAATGTCAGAAAATTGAACTGGATGGAAGTCCAACAACCAAGGATTTCAAGAAGCCATGTTCATCCAGAAGGGCAGGTGGGGTGGAGACACAGAGTCGGGGCAGACCGGCGAGGCAGTGTGGCGTGGCACAGGGAGATGTTGGCAGTGGCGGAATGTCAAGCGGCCCCACACTCACGTGTGCTGGATAAAAATCGGGAAGGATACCTTTGGGAGCGAGCAATGCCAGCCCCAGGCCAGACCACGCAGCCCACAGTTCCGGGGCTGGGAAGATAAAGCCCACAACTTCTTTATACCCATAACTTCTGGCTGTAAAAACCAGTGGGAATGGAGGCAGCTGAAGAAACCGCTGGTTTTTCAGGAGAGTCCAGTTACAGGAACCACAAAGCCTTAGAACTTACACAAACCCACCCGTGCTGGGATTCACCACCATGGCCACAGCTGGAAGGATGCCAGCTGCATACGGGAAATAGGTAAATTGACAGCAAATGGGGCAAGTGTGGGCCAAACCTCCAGAAGCCAGGCAGCAGCACTGTGCCCTCTCTGAGCCCTCCCACTGCACCGAGCCACAAAGCAGGGAAGTGGGTTGCCCTGCCCTTGTGAATACTTAAGGCTCTTCTCCATACAACTTAATAGGTGCTCTAAGACAGGGAGTCAAAGCAGTTCTACCTAATACACAGAAACAAACACAGGGAGGCTGTCAAATTGAGGAGACAAAGAAATACGGCCCAAATGAAAAACCAGAACAAAATCCAAGAAAAAGGGCCCTGGCTGGCGTAGCTCAGTGGATTGAGTGCAGGCTGTGACCCAAAGCATCGCAGGTTCGATTCCCAGTCAGGGTACATGCCTGGGTTGCAGGCCATGACCCCCAGCAACTGCACATTGGTGTTTCTCTCTCTCTCTCTCTCTCTCTCTCTCCCTCTCTCTCTCTCTCTCCTCCTCCTCCTCCCTTCTCTCTCTAAAAATAAATAAATAAAATCTTTTAAAAAATCCAAGAAAAAGAACTAAACAAAATGGAGATAGCCAATTTATCAGATGCAGAGTTCCAAACACTGGATAAGGATGCTCAGAGAACCCACTGAATATGGCGACAACATAAAGGAAGAAATAAAGGTTACCTAAGTAAAAATAAAGAAAAGTGCACAAGGAACCAACAGTGAAGGGAAGGAAGCTGGAATTCAAATCAATGATTTGGAACATAAGGAAGAAATAAGCATTTAACCAGAACAGGAAAAAGAAACAAGAATTCAAAAAATGCAGGTGGTATAAGAAGCCTCTGGGACATCCACAAACATACAACCATCCCAATCGTAGGGCTGCCAGAAGCAGAGGAGGAAGAGCAAGAAATTGAAAACTTATTTGACAAAATAATGAAAAAAAGTCCTTTATTTGGCAAAGGAAATAGACATACAAGTCCAGGAAACACAGAATCCCAAACAAGTTGGGTCCAAAGAGGATCACACCAAGACAGCATAATTAAAATGCCAAAGGTAAAAGATAAAGAGAAAATCTTAAAAGCAGCAAGAGAAAAGCAGAGACTTACCTACTCTTATGGGAGTTCCCATAAGACTGTCAGCTGATTTCACAAAAACAAAACAAAACAAAAACAAAAAAAACAAATCACAAAACCTTGCAGGCAAGAAGGGATTGGCAAGAAGTATTCAAAGTGATGAAAAGCAAGGACCTACAACCTAGATTATTATCCAGCAAAGCTGCCATTTAGCATGGAAGGGCAGAATGGGAAGGGCTTCCCAGACAAGGTAAAACTAAAGAGTTCATCATCCCTAAGCCATTATTACATAAAATGTTAAAGGGACCTATTTAAGAAAAAGGAAATCGAAACTATGAACACTAAAATGACAAAAAAACTTGCAACTATAAACAACTGAATCTTAACCCCAAAAAACACTACAAAAACAAACACAGCAGGATCTGAATCCTAGATATGGAGACCATTTGGATGGTTATCAGCTGGGAGGAGGAAAGAAGAGAATGGGGGGGAAAGGGCAGGGATTAAGAAACATAATTGGAAGGCACAAAATTGGTGGATGTTAAGAGTAGTATAGGAGATGGAGAAGCCAAAGAATCTATATGCATGACCCATGGACATGAACTAAGGAGGGGGAAATGCTGGAGGGAAGGGAGATATGGGGTGGAGGAGGGCCAAGGGGGGGAATTGAGGCCACTGTAACAGCATAATCAACAAAATACACTTAAGAAAAGAATACAACTCTATAGGGCTAGATGCATAGGCATGAGGAATTTCTGCAAAATAAGAGATGACAATTTCATTAACTTTTTCAAATCCTTTCAAAAATAGTGTTTAGTTAACACAGAATTACTAGATGGAAAGATTTCAAATTAAGCACTCAGGTGGTGAATAAGCTAGAATTAATAGCCATTATAAATCACACTCCAGTCTTTGTTCAGGAAACTTCTGCTGGATTAGCAATTCTGTGAGAACTCTTTCATACTGAAATGTCGTTCGAACACAGAGAAGACTCAGTTCTTAACCATTTTTTCTTAGGGTTTTTTTGGTTTTTTTTTTGTCTACCAAACCCATGTAACAGATTTTCACAATTCATCTTATCTTGGGAATTGTACTTTTTCCTAAAAATTTTGAAGACAATGATACAGAAAAATCTTACTATTCAACCCCATTACTAATCTCTGTGGTCATACTGAGAAATATATAAAATATTAAGCATGAACAGTAGTAACATCTTTTATATTTGGGGATATACGTATTGTGGATTAGACATTTTATTTTTAGATATATGTTTTAGCTATATGCATTACGGATGAATTACTTACCAAAATGAAAACGAGGTGTGTGAAACATAAACCAAGGAAATTACTGATGACGATGAAGAGTTCATGACCACCCCCAAACTTTCTTTCTTCTACCGCCTTTTCAGGAAGGGCATCTCTACGTCTTCCTGCTGAACCACACATGGGGCATCCTTCCGGATTCGTCAGAAATAGGAGTTACATATGTGATGACACAGCACATGAAAACATTTACTGTCCCGCAAAGTGGATTTATTCACTGCGTCACTGTCGCGCGGTCCCAAAACCACGGCCACCAGAACAAAGCAGGGACGCGAACAGGCAGAGGGCACCAGCTCCGGCCACCTTGTTCCGGGGCTCCTGGCAGACACGGGTGTCTGCGGCCCCGAAGTCACAGCCGCCGCTTCCAGAAGCAGCTGCGGACGGAACGGAAAGAAGTTTCAATTCTGAGCGAGCACCAAACAGACTCTTCTAAAAATATCCGTTTTATGTGCACGGTAGCCCGGCTAAAATAGCAACACTCTTTTTATCCTCTCCTTTTCATAGAAATGAAGACCATCATTGAAAGCACACAGTGACACACTTTAATTCAGGCTTTCTATCTTAATCTGCCTCTGGAGAAAGGGAGCGAAAGGAAGCTCTCCGTGTGTGTGTGTGTGTGTGTGTGTGTGTGTGTGTGTGTGTGTGTGTATTTTTAACCCAATAACATAAAAATATTTTGCATTCTATTTTCTTTTTGCATAAGCAATGTATTCCCATAGTTTAAAAATAAAAATGACATATAAAAGACACATACGGGCAAATAACCAAACGTGAGGTTTTTTGGGTTTGAATTTTATATTTGTACCTGTGTAGGTATACAACTGTCTATGCATTAATCACGTCCAAAATTAGGTAAATGAAAGCTCTGAGCTTCATGCCTCTCTTTAAACATAAAAGTTTTTAAATGAGATGAGAGTATTTTAGACCAGAGGTAAAAAAGAGTTCAAATCCATTGCTCTAACATTTTCAAGGAATGTTAAAGCCACAGATCACGAGAGGACAGTTTCAGGTTCATACTGCAAAATATTACCGGTTCCACACATAAAAGGCAGGTACACACATATAATTTTCACTTCAGCTGTTATCTCTAAACCCAAAGATCATTCAAAAACCAGCCACTAAAACAATTATTTAAAGATTTATTATTGAGATTATACTTTGCCTCATAATACTCTATTATTCTGACTAACTTGTTATTTTAATGGTTTTTTCTTTCTTTTAAGTTAATAATGTCCTTCTCTTCTACATCTATTGTAAAGGCAGAGCAGAGCTGAAGGTGGTAGGGATTTGTAAAAGAGTTTAGTCTGTTGTAGCCATGAACACTTTTTCTTGGTTATTCTAAGACTATAATATGTTATTTTCTTAATATTCCTTATGATTATCAGAACCACTAGTTCTGTCCATAGAGTAAGTAAATTAATACCGAGGATATCCATGTGATTCCAGGGGAGACTTGATGATCCCTCCACATAAATAGAGAAGTGGAAATGAGAAGACCTTTCGGAATCCCTCTCATTTTACAAACGATTCAGACGAGTGCAGAAGAGTCCAGCGAAGCTGTCCATGCTGGTGCAGCTGGGCCAGGGCTCCATGCCAGGGCTGCTGACTCTGACTGGCCCTCTTGGTCACAAGAAACACTGCCTTACCAATTGAAAGAAGGGAAAGAAAACCCGTGTAATGCAACCGTATTATGCACACAGAGAGATGAAGAAGAGAGAAGGATATCTTTTGTAAGGAGAATAAAAATACACCGGAAGGATCAAACTTAGCAGAAAGTTAACTTTAATGCAAACTTACTTTTATAGTTTCAAGGCATTGTAAAAGAGAATCATCAAGTTCCTGGTGATTGTTGTTATAATGCCAGTGTTGTGGTTGGCGTGTTCTTAGGATGAGGTCCCTATAATGTGTGTTTTCTGGGTGGTTTAGAACAGATGGGACCATAGAAAACAGCTAGGCAGCCGAGCCAGACATCTTTGGCCTCTGGGTCTGATCCCTGAAAGGCTACTCAATTACTGTCCCAGAGGAAATCATTGTGGAGGCAAAAGACATAATGGATTCAGGTGAGGGAGTTCTTCAACTGATAATTACTGAGCAACTACTATGTGCCACACAGACTGTTCTCCAGTCTGGAGATACCATGGTCCTGTCTTCTTCTGGGGAAAAACTCAATTTTTATAGTGTGTTGGGAAGTGATAAGTTCTATAAAAAGGATGATAAGAAGTAGATAGGATTATAATTTAAAATAGATAATCAGGGAAGGTATTATGGGTAAAGCTGTATTCCCTCCAAATTCAGACATTAAATTCCTAACTCCCTGTAACTTGCATGTGGCTTTATCTGGAGACAGCATCTTTGCAGAGGTACTCGTGCGAAACTAAGGTTGTTAGGATGGGCCCTGATCTCATATGACATAAAAAGGGGGAAATTTGGACATGGAGACACATAGGAGCAAGATGAAGTGAGGATACAGGGAAAGATCATGTGAATGTGAAGATGGTCCTCTCCAGGTCAAGGAGAAAGGCCTGGACCAGATTCCCCAGCCCAGCATTCAGAAAAAGAACCAACCCTATTGACACCCTAATTTCAGATTTCTAGCCTCCAGAACCGTGTGACAGCGCATTTGTCTTGTTTACACCACCTCGTTTGTGTCGCTGTGTTACAGCAGCCCTGGTGAACTAATAAAGCTTTCTTGTGAAGGCAGCATTTGAGTGAAGGCTTGAAAGTAGAGCTATTAGAAGGAACAGTGTTCTAGGCAGAGAGCACAGCCAAGGCAAAGACCTCAGGCCGGAAGCGTTCTTGGCTGTTCACGGAAGAGCAGGGAGGCGGACGCAGCGTGAGTGAGGGAGCAGACCAGAGTGTCAGTGGTAGGAGAGGGGGCCAGAGAGATAACAGGGGTTGGGGGAGGCACAGAGCCCACAGGACCTGCAGGGCCTTGGAGTATTAGGATTTTAGCTTTTACTGCAAGTGAGGTAGGAAGCTACTAGAAGGCTTTGAGCAGAGGAGGGATATTACAACGTGGAGAGCAAAATCTACAGAGGCCAGGGCAGATGGAAGCAGGGAGACCATTTGGCAAGCTGTTCACCGTACCCTAAGCGAGAGATGATCGTAGCTTGCACCCGATTCACAAGCCTGAGAAATGTTTTGAAGGTAGAGAAAATAGGATTGTTTAGCGATCTGGATGTGGAATGTGAGAAGAAAGAAACCAATAATAACTCTTTTTGCGGGGGATGCTGAGAAGTGGGAAGAAAGGAATTATCATCAACGTCGGGTAGCATGATTGGGAGAAAACCAGGTCCACGAGGAAAATTAGGAGCTGAGATTAACTTACTCTTGCCATAATCATGCTTTGTAACAACCCATTCTAACATTGCATGGATTTAAACAGTCATATGTTCTTGCTCACTTGGCTGAATTGCCTGGGGACCAGCTGATAGAAACTGAGCTTGCCGGGGTGTGGCTACAGGATGCAGGTTAGGGCACGGTCGCTCCACTGTCTAGTCATCACTGGACCAGCAGGATAGCTGAGGCCTGTTCTTGGCAGCAGAACACTCTCAACTTTTCTTACAGCCTCGTCCCAGAACTTGCGCATTGCCACTTTCCACCACGTTCCATTGATCAAAGTGAATCATCTAGTCGAGCTCAAAACCAAGGGTCTGTTGCTGAATGCCCAAAACAAAGCAGAGCGTGAGTGTGGATGCACAGGAGCAGGCTGGGCCCTCTGGGTAGAGATGGGAATGAGGCATCATCAGCGTGCAGTGATATTTAATGCTAAGAGATCAGGTGAGGTGGTCAAGTGAGTGAGTGTGACAGAGAAGAGGTTCAAGATGTGAACATCTGGGAACCAAAAATTTATATAGTCAGGATAATAGAAAGATGAACTCAAGACAGACTGAAAAGTTGCTGCAAAAGATGGCAAGTGAAAACCTAGAAAACGTGCCCAGGCTGGTGTGGCTCGGTGGATTGAGCATCGGCCTGCAAACCGAAGGGCCCCCAGTTCCCTTCCCAGTCAGGGCACATGCCTGGGTTGCAAGTCAGGTCCCCACTAGGGGGCGGGCAAGAGGCAACCACACACTGATGTTTCTCTCCCTCTCTTTCTCCCTCCCTTCCCCTAGCTCTAAAAATAAATACATAAAATAAAATATATATAAAGAAAACTTAGAAAATGTTATGTCCTGAAAGTCAAGTGAAGAAAATATTCTAAGGCGGAAAATGTGACTGACTATATGAAATATTGCTTATAAGGCAAGGTAAGGGCTGAGAATTGTCTACTGTTCTCAGCAGAGTGGCGTTGTTGGCGACACTCTTGAGAGGAGCAATGCAAAGCTCTGACTGAAGTGATTTGAAGAGAGACTAGGAGAAAGGAGACTTCATACAACGAACACAAACATTTTCAAGCAATTTTGTACCGTGAAGAGGAGCAATGAAACTGGGCTGTTAGGCAAAGGGCGAAGTGGGGCTAAGAGGTATTTGGGGGGAGAATAAAAGCATCTTTGTATAAACATGGAAATGATCCAATAAAGAGGGAGACTGCTAAACTTACTGATAGAATAAAGTGAAGAGGGAAGAATCGCAGGAGCAATGACCTTGAGTAAAGGAAAGAAAATGGAATGTGGTGCTCACTTGATTCTAGGAGCACACAGTTCATTGATAGCTGTGGTTCCCCACCTAGACGAGTTACCCCACGGGACATCTGACAATGTCCGAAGACATTGTTAGGTTGTCACAGCTAGAGGGAGCTACCGAGCTGCTGAGCATCCTGCAATGAACAGCAGAGGTTCCCCATAGTGAGAACGATCTGGCCCGACATGTCAGCAGGGATGCTGAGGTGAACAAGTCTCGGTCTACAGTAACGTAAAAAAACAGAGAGCCACGGTACGGAACTGACTCTGGGGGGAGGCCAGGTGTGGCGGCGTGAGCTGGAGAAGCACTTCTTCTCATTGTGGGGGAGTCAATTTCATGTCAACTTGGCTAGGCTATGACGTCAAGTTGTTTGGTCAAACACCAGTCCAGATGTCTCCGGAAGGAACTTTTAGATGTTATTAACATTTAAATCAGTAGACGCTAGTAAGGCAGATTCCTTTACAAATATGGGTGAGCCTCACCCAGTCAGCTGAAGGCTGCAGAGCAAAAACCAACATTTCCTGAAGGGAAAGCAGTTCGGCCTCAGCACTGCAACACAGAAACCCTGGCTGAGTTTCCAGCCCGCAGGTTGCAGACCTCCTGTGAGCTCCCACAACGGCATGAACCAATGCCTTAAAGTTGATTATCTCTCTCTATATATACACACACATATCTACAGATAGATATAGATATGCATATATATATATACACATAGACACATGGATATTTATAAAGTATTACATATAATACTTATATATAAAACTTATAAAAAGTTATATATAAAACATGCAATGCTATTCCATAAATGTATTATTTTAGTGATCTCCCTCCTTCCCTGTGTGTGTGTGTCTATATATATATATATAGACACACACACTACTGATTCTGATTCTCTAGAAAATAATACCGATTGCTTCTTTTATTAGAGAACTAGGAAGCAAAATCATCAGACAAAAGGGAGCATGATGGACAGATATTGCAGGTTTGAGGGGAATGAATGGACAAGGGGAAGGTCATTACCTGTTTGTGTTAAATGCCAACTTAAGGCGAATGGCCATGCCGCCAAAGTCACTCAGCCTGCCTGAACGTGTGCTTTCATGTGGCCCTCTCTGGCCTTGGGGTGGCAGACACACATTGTCCACATGCGTCGGTGCCGGGTGGGGGGCGTGGACAGGCGGGCCCAGTCAGTGCTGGTCTGGCTGGGGACGTGCCGCGAAAAAGGAGGGAGCTCACAGCCTGCCTGGGGAGCGATTGTGAAAGCCTGACCACGAGACCTCGGCAGGGTCCGAAGGGCATCAGAGCCAGGAGGGGCGGGAGACAGTGGAAAGGTGAATCCTTCAGGGAAATGCGGGTCTTGGTAGGGCGGAAGGACTGTGTTTTGGAGAGTGTATTCTAGAGCAGCAGGAGGGAATGGAGGGAGGATCGTGCGATGCCTGAAGTCATGATCAGGAAGAGCTCACAGTCATTAGTAAGGACGAAGTCCAGGATATGACAAGGGGGGGGAGGAGCTAAATTAGAGAATAAAGCAAGAGTATTTGAGAGAACGTGGAAGTACCAAATGGCCCGTTTGAGGAAGGTTATCTACGTGAAGGTTATCTATCTATATTGAAATCACTAAGAATGATGAATGTATGACTTTAACAAGAAGGTCGGGAAGCCAGGAGGAAAATCCCCCAGGAATGAGAGGAATGGACTGCGGGTCAGTAGCAGCCTACAGCTCGGAGCGGCAGTAGGTGATCTGATGATGTTAGAGTCCAAGCCAGCGGGGTGTATGGAGGAGAGAGGGGGAAACACTAGAAATAGCGAGGGGGAGGGGCAGGGTCCCGCCATGGGGACGTTCAGTGTGCCATTTGAAGGAGGGACGCAGCCACGTCTCGGGAGGGCTGCAGGAGGGGCAGAAGGCCAACATTCAGTCACACGTGGAGCAAATAGACTTTTCAGCCAGCTCCATTTAGGAAAGTCTCAGGAAGAACTTTGTGGATCAATCGGCCTAGCCTGGGCCACATGTCCATCTCTGGACCATTATTGTAGCCGAGAGGGTAGGTTATAAAAATTGGCAATATTCAGCAATGCTGCATGCCTCCTGAAAAAGTTAAACATGAAAATCATTAAAAAGAAAGGAGAGAGTAGAATCAATGCAGGCCAAAGCAACAAGTCACAAGAGAGCTTCTTTCTAAAAAAAGATTTGAAATAATATAACATAGTTTATAGTACTAGATCAAATGTAAAAATATTTGTTACATCAAATCAGTAATAGTCCATCATTATGTTGCTTGGGAGTTTGAGGATAGGACCGAAACACGTGAGCCAACCTACCAAGAATATTAAAAACCCTGAATCTACACGCTATCAATCCTAAGTGTTCCTTGAATTTCCTCATTATTCTTTTCTAATTGACACTCTGCTGTACTATCTTACTTTTAAATTGGTCGAGTTCATCACTGTAGACATATTCTGAAATAGATTTTTTTTATTATGGAAGTAGTAAGTTTAGAAGAAGTAGTTTTATAAAGTAGGCAGCTGGATTTATTCCAAATCAATATCGCTTAAGTGAAGCAGAGTCTAGATACACGCAGTGGAGGTCTGGGAAACCAAAGGCATGGTCGAGTTAGGTTATCACCTTCCCTAAAGAACTGAGTGTCCAATTCCCCTCATAATTATTCATCTTCCCACTTCGTTTGAATGTGCACCCTGAGCTTTTAATGATCAGCTTCTAAATAGGAGAGGGGCAAATTAGAAGAGACAAAAAAATCAAAGTGGCTGTTTATGAATGCAATTCACTTTTCAAACACCTAGACCGCCCGGGACAAAGGGGAGAAAGAAGAAAAGTTAACCAAAGATGTCAACTCCTTGACCTTAACCAAAATCTCAGTATTCATAAAAGGCAAGGAATACAGCACAGGAATCTCTTGACATATTTTAAAATTTGCCTTTTTACCAGAAGTCTTAAATTTGAGTCTGGTCTTAATTCTCATTCAACTAGCTAGTTAATTTTCAGAAACCACTTACCATCTTTAAGCCCAATTATAAACTAATATAAAACATTAATTATTACTATTATTATGACAATTTATGTGGTGATGTGATATATGTATACATATTATATATGCACATGTGTGCACATGTATATGTATGTTTTATATGTGTATATGATAGGAGGCTGGAGGTATTTTATTTTCTTTAATTTAGGGTCTGTACCCTGCTTCTAACTGTGTATTCTCAGGCAGCATGCTTGGTCTGTCTGAACCAGTTTCCTCAGTTGTACCTTTGCAGAGTTCTCTTGTAGGTTATATGCAATTTTACATAGTTTCTGTCACACGTAGGTACTTAAAATTAGAAATTGTTCATACATGTGTTCTCATCTAGTTTTGTATTCCTTGGCATGAAATGTTACCCCACATTCTGAAGATTTGTAATTATCTTAACCTTCCATTCTTCATTTCTAGTTCTAAAGCCAGAAGAGGAATGGCACCATATACATTTCTTCTATTGGACTCTGCATCATTACCTCTCTACTGCTAGCCCCGATGCCATGGAGAGTTTGAATTTACTGGGAAAGATTGTGACTCAGAAGTAGAAATGAGTCATATCAAGTACTTCTCAGAAAACTGTGCTATGAGAACAAATGGTTGTACTTCAACAGCAGTAGATCACGGGCTGGAGGGAGCCTGCTACTGTAACATTGGTGATTTTTCTAAGCGGATCTGGATTACCCATTGGTTGTGGAGGAGGCCATCTTTAACTTTGTTTACCACCGTTTCTGGCAGAAAAAGGTAGAAGGGCCTTGTGATTTCATGTTAGGTTCTTTTGGAATTAAATGATAATGGCAGAAATGAGAAATGAGAGATTGCTAAGCAACTGCCAAGCTTATGATTATACTTTTAAATAAATGGTACTAGACTTAAAATATATGTAAATATTACTATGTACTTTAGGGATTTTATCCTGATGTAATTTTAATATACCATCGTGTTCATACTTTAATATAATTTGCATTGCATTTTTGTGTTACTTTTTTAATATCATTATTGTTATAAAGTGGCACACCATAAAGTTAACCATTTGAAGTTTATGATGCAGTAATCTTTAGTGTATTCACCGAGTGGTACTAGCATCACTCAATCTAGTCTTGAAACATTTTTATCAACTCAGAAATAAAGCCTATTTTTCCATGACTAGTGTGGCTCAGTTCGTTGAGTTGTCATCTCGCAAAGAGAAAGGTCACTGGTTCGATTCCTTGTTAGGGCACATGCCTACATTGCAAGTTTGGTCCCCAGTCAGGGTATCTACAAAAGGCCACCAGTTGATGTTTCTCTCTCACATCGATGTTTCTCTCCCCCTTTTTCTCCTTCCTCTCTCTCTGAAATTAAATACATACATACATACATACACATTTAAAAAATAAACCCCATTTCATTAGCATTCATTCCATAATCCTTCTTGTCTTACTTCCCCAGCCTTAAGCGCTAGGCTAATATATGCTCTGTATAGATTTACCTCTTCTAAACATTTTATATAAATGGAATCATACCATATATACAGGTCCTTTGTAACTAGCTTCTTTAACTTAACATACTGTTTCAGCATGAATAGCTTTTAAACAGGTTCCTGGTCGAGTTGCATTTTTTGTGTACATACATATTTTTACTCATTATTCTATTGCAAAAATAAGTGGTATTTACATAATAACTTTCAGACCAGTTGAAATCATCAGCAGTTAATTTACATAGCCCACACGCATAGAACAGAAAAAAAATGAATAGATGCTTTTAATAAGGAAAGGGGATATTAATTTTCTGTTAAAAGTACTTGAATTGACCTTCAAAACATTCATCAAGTAGCTTACAGAATCTAACAGTTCCTTAATTTTTTTGTTCTGTACTACACCTGGCAAAGCCCTGTATTAGACATACTCAAAAGCACAAAGTTCCTAAGGCATGTCTGCTCTGTACTGGGGAGAGGTTGCTGATAAAATTGTTAATTAGCAGCTTATCAAAATACCCATGTCATTATGTATTGTAAAATGCTCTTGGGCCAAATGTAAATTATTCATAAATTAACATAGGAAAAGCAAAAGCTAAATCAGCAAGTTGAAGGTCATATCTACCTTATAGACTAAAATGCTAATCAACCCATAATGATTAAAAATGAATATAAATATGTATAAGCATTTCTGAACAAAAATTACACTTTATAATGTACCTTAATTAGCTTAATAAAACTTCCAAATTTTTATAAAATTGTTAAAGGTCAGTCACGATTCTTCTTTGAGAAACAAAATTTTTTTCTAGTGAGACCTAAACAAGGCAGCTTAAATAGAAAGAATTTCAGTGAATTGTGAAGAATACCATAGGGAAAATTAAAAAAAAATAAGAATCATTGTCCTAAACCTGTAACTCCTATGAAATAAATAAATGAATAAATAAATAAATAAATAAATACTCTGTTCTACTTGTATCATTTCTAAATACTATCACAATATTCAAAAAAATTATGTTTAGTCATATAGAGCACTGTAAATGACATTGGGGAAACCTCACAGGTTAATCTCCCATTGGTAACGAACAGAACAAAGTCATTGCTCTGATTCATGAATACTCACACCTACTTGGCAAACGAATGAGTATGTCTGTACAGCAGTAGAGATGAGCTGTCACTTCTAGTTACTTTCTTTCAGTTTCCATTCTGAATTAATTTTATTTTATTCTCATACGATAAAAAACATGTTTGTGTACAACAGTTGAATTTTAGGCATTCTACCAATTGTAAGAAATTATAATTAATATGTCAGGTCATTTCAAGACGTTTAATATCAATTGGAGCTATACATCTCCATATATATCCTCAACAATATACAAGGAAGCTATTTTTATGAAACTCACTTTACAGATGAGGAAACCGGGGTTTAAAGAGGTTGGAGTTTCACCAAGATCCCGTAATTAGTGACAAATGTTGCTGAACCAGGCTCAGATCCACAGCCTGGGGTTTTAAACATCAAGAAAAAGCATAGTCTTCTTCAAGGTCAACCCACTGACTCAAGTGCCTAGAATATGGTCTTCTTGAAGGACAACCCAGTGGCAACTTGAGTGCCACTTTTTATTCTTATGATAAAACTCAGCATGTTTTGTAAATTTTTCTGTTTATAAAGAGAGTAAGGAAATAACCTGGTCTCCAGAAGCTTTCTTTCCACTGCTTTGAATCCTGATAAGTATTTTATTTCCATTGCACAATCAACTTTGGTCTGGTGCCCATCAGACAAAGAGAGAAAGACTTTGTGTTCCTTTTTTAAACAATAATTTTAATGGAATGGGATGGAAAATGATCAAAGCTTTAGGAAAGTACAATACAAGGCAATGATATCAGTATAACACTTCTATACATTGTAGACAATACTCAAAGGTTTCAACAACCTTCTGATAAAATTGTTTTTTAAGGGAACAATCCCTGCTCCCGAGTATTTTTCTGAGTTTTAATGAGCATTCACGATGTTAAAGCAGTTTGCTTATCCCTCTTTGTTTTTATTGAAAAAAAAAAACTTATTCAGCCACCAGGAAATGTGCTTAGTCTTATGATGACTAAGACATGGAGAAGTTTATGAACACTTTGGAGAAAAGCAAGTTTCTGTGAAGAAAAAGCTGAAGAGGAAGAAATCATGGGATTTGAGGATATTACAAAGTAAGCAAGTCTGGTATCCAAGAAATGCAGACGGAAAGGGGGTGTTGAGAGAAACCAGCTTTTCCAGAGAGACACTTGGCTAAGGATCATCGGGAGGGTCAGATCGGGAGAACACACCATTTCTGAGGTCCCTTGTAGTGTGCCAAAGTCCTCTGGCCCGAGAATGTTGACCTGTGCATCCAAAATCACTTTAAGTAGACCAACTCTAACTGGACAGTTCATGGGCAAGTCAACCAGCCTTATGTTTAGTTGTACGTCTTCAGTCACGCAAAGCCAGTAGAATAACCACTAGCTAGCAAGGCATAGGCAAGCCTGAAACACACTTTCTGCTCCCTTTGTAGCTAAAAGTAACTACTGTAAAGGTAAAAAGTAGGAGGCTATATTTTTAATGTTTTACAAAAATGTACAAATTATTCCTTTTTGTAATTTTATAAATATGTAAATATTTATTTTAAAAATGTTCCTCCTAAAGTCCTTGGCTGTAAAAGAAAAAAAAAATACTGTGTCTCACTTCCAGACCATCAAATGAACTGCTTTATATATGCAAGTGAAGTATAGAAACATATACTAAATACTTCGGAAAAGAATATTTGTAAAATCTATTGAACTATCTGGCGGCAAGTTCTGCTTGGAAATTCCTCCCTCTGTTGATGGCCGGTAGAGTGAAAGGGTGGGGAGGCTGGGGGAAGAAGGGCTGTGATGAACACTGAGTGCACATAGTGCCCGTGGCTATTCAGTCATTAGTGAGAGTCTTCAGTTGGTAAAATGGACAGGTGCTATAGGTTTTATGAAATTCATGACAGTTGCCACAATTTAAGAAATTGCAACAGTAAAAGAAAAGTTGGTTAAGGACTCTGAGTCAGTAGGTAGGGAGGGAGCATGGTTGAGTAGACTGTGGCATTTGTTCCTTATATCCCACCATAGGCAGTGTTAGTAACAGGGTAAAATGAACACGTTCTATACTTATGTTAATATTGCTCAACCAGAGCCCTGAGAAACACCACTTGTAACCCTGGCATTGACCTCTGCAAGTAATTCTCACAGTAATCATTTTTGTATCAGCTCTGAAGTCACCAAAGCTGAATTTCAATTCTGGCTTTGTTCCTCAGTAACTGAGTGACTCTGGACATCAATTAACCTCACTGTGCCTCCGTTACTTCACCTAGGGGGATATTATAGTATCTACCTGGTCTGTAAGTGCAGGGCTAATAATAGTACGGGCCTCACAGAGCTCAGAGTTATGATAATAAATGTAAAGCACTTAGAATAGTACATACCTAGCAAGGTCTTAATAATATGAGCAATCAGTATCTTTTCAATATCTTAAATTTACCTATTAGGAAGCTGCAGTTCAGAAGGCTTAGATCCATGCTACTAATTATGTTACCAGAAAGGGACATGGCAGGGAATAAATCTAGATCTACTTGATTACCAAGCACATATTTGTTTATTTGTTCGGTTATTTTTTCCACATCATTATATTATAGGTCTGCATATAGATCAAAACAAAAGAAGAAATAAAAGCAGGGTGTTGGTTTAATTTGCTGATAGGCAGAGAAAGGAGGGCTGATCACGGTAGAATGATGAGGTGAGGACCCTACAGTAAGTGTAGTTGACATGGTCTAGGATGTGACTGTGGGAATGACTTAAGAAAATGAAGTAAAAGTAGTTACACTTTGAAGTTATCCAAAATGTTATCATATCTGGATTATAAACAAATCTGTTAATATTCTGCCTCTTAATATTCTAATTTTAAAATAAATAGAACAGATAAAAACCATCTTTTAGCCTGATTTCACATTTAAATCTTTGACTCAGTTATATACAACTAGCATGAGATTTTTGTCTAATCTAGCATGAGATTTTGTATAATCTGCCTTTCACATTTTAAATGAACTCATGAGTAAATGTTTATTGAGATTTTACTAAGCATATTATAAAAGTTAAAGAGATGAACTAGGATTAATGCTGTGCTCAAGAATGCCACTTTCCAGTAGGAAGAGTAAGGCTTAGGCACAAAACATTCGACACCAGGGAGAACGCAATTATTTCTCTTTGAACATATAAATAAAGTGCTACTGAAATTCGGACCTTGGAAGATGTGTGGTTTGAGCAGGGTCTGGGGCACAGAGAAAGAAGAGCAAGAAGAGATATATTTTGATCAAGTTTAGGGAACATGAAATTCATGAGGCAAGCCAGTTTTGCTGAGGTGTAGGGGGTGTGAATGGAGAAGTAGAAGATGAGGTTCAACTTCTCAATAGGTATGAGCTAGAGAGTCAGGGGCTTAGGGTTCTACCAACTGTTCACAGCAGCCTTGGGGCAATAGGTAGTCATTGAAAGTTTTAAACAAAAGATGACCGGATCGAAGCTGTATTTTAGAAGAATCTAACAGCAGATGGCTTGGCAAAGGAAAAGAAACTGAAGGAAAGTCAACTAATAAGGAATTACCATAAATTTTAATCTACGCCGTTGATTAGACTAGTATGCATCTGTTGAGGGTGCAACTGGTTCAGCCCATTGCTAGCCCTTTAATATGCCTGTGAATGAATAAGTAATGGTTGAACATTGGGAAAAGATGAAAAAATGCTCTGCTAACCCATAATAAAATCCAATAGGCTTGATCTGACAAGGATTAAGATAATCCTGACAAAAAATATAATAGCATTATAGAAAGCAGATTAAAGAACAGGAATGTTTTTGTTCACACGAACAAAAATATGATCTAATATATTAAAACGTCCATGTTCTTTGCAGAATGGCCCTGTTTAATATTTCATTTTTTACTCATTTCCATACATACAATAAAAATTCCAATGTATTTTACATCCAAGATTGTACTGTGAAATATGATAGTCTGGTAGAAAAATATTGCAATTACAAAGCTTGGGAAAAATTTACACAAAATCTTTTAAAGAAAGAGTTTCTGTCACAATCTGTTGGTTGTGTAATCAGTTGATAAATCTTTATACAAAATTTCTCCCCTGCTTCGATTCAATTTTGGGGGCATTGTGGAGAGTCCACATTAAATAAAGTTGGATGAGGTGTGTCACTTAAGCATTAATTAGCCCAAGTCTTCCTTGAAGACTTTATTAGGAGTCTGGTAAATGTATAAAGATTTAGGTGTCCCCTCCTTAAACAGTTTATCTGATGTTATTCACATTGAGTAAAACGTTCTTTTCTATTTTTCTTGAGAGAGCTGGGGCAAATGATAGCTTGCAAATTTACACCAGAGCTTACAAAATTAGCAGCTCTTAAAGAGTTGATGGCTATTGCAGTCTTCTCTGCCCGGATGTCTTAGTAGTTTCCATATATTTTATGACAAACTTTCTGGAAAGTGGGGGAGTTACATGCACCAACCTCTCCCTGAAAACCGAAGAAAACATCGCCTCCCAGAGAAATGCCTCTCACGCCCCACGTTTACCTGCCCTTTCATCCTGAACCACGGCCCTTACGCAAAGAGTAAAAAGGTTCCCTAAGTGGTTACCATGAGTAATCTTGTGGCTGAGAGTATAGGGGGAAATGCTTCCTGGTTGCCAGTTTGGGTTCTCGGTGTCTCATATTAGACATAGAGGGACCCCAAATAAAAGTAGAAGAAGGCTATGTCCTATTACCTGATTCAATTAAATCTTGCAAAACCAGTTATTTGAAAAACTCAGTGTGTGGGAATCATAAAATATGGTACTTACAACTTAATTTTCTATCCACCAATATAATTGTTAATTTTTGATAGGAGGATACACCCATGTTTGAATATGGGTTCCCAGATTTTCAGCATGCAATTTTTTTTTAATTACAAAGATATATTTAATCTCTCGTTTCATTGAAGATAAAGCCATATTGTCTATAAAAGCCCTTTACAAATCAATGTAAAACATACCATTTTAACTCTAGGCTTAACTTTTATAAATACACTTGCCAAATGAATTAGTTCAAATATTAAATAAAACTGCATTTGAAATTTCATTTGCTACTACAAAAAATAAAGACCTGAAAAGCAAACTACTCAGTAACTCAAGTAAAAATGTGTAGAATCAGTTCTCATGCACATTTGGGGAAAGGGGCACCCAACCCCATTTAAATCGAAATTCACAAACACAATAGTTTCTAGAATATGCTCAACAAAGGTACATCTGCAGCTTTTATTTCAAAGAATGATGCTCTAGCAGCAGATCATACATTCAAGATGGTCAACCCTACTCTTTGGCTGACTAAAGGAATGTGTGAGAAAACTTTCACCTTGGTAACGTAATGCATCTGACATCCTCACACAGTAGTATACAAGGAGTTTTCTCCAACCTGAAAATGGGTCAGAATTTTAGGCAATCTCATGAAAGGACTGAGGAAGAGAACTGCTATAGTTTTAAAAAAATCAAATCCTACCTGGCTGGCGTAGCTCAGTGGATTGAGTGTGGGCTGCGAACCAAAGTGTTGCAGGTTCGATTCCTAGCCAGGGTGCATGCCTGGGTTGCAGGCCATAACCCCCAGCCACTGCACATTGATATCTCTCTCTCTCTCTCTCTCCCCCTTCCCTCTCTAAAAATAAATAAATGAAAATTTTTAAAAAAATAAAAATAAATCAAACCCTGTTTAATTGGGCTCCATTAGCTTTAAAAAATATAGAATTATGATTCTCTTAAAAATTATGGGAAAAAAGTTCATATTCCAAAATTCCAAATTAATGGAAAACTCATCTATGCAGCTATTTTCCTCAAATCACCACATATGGTGATACAAAATTTGGCAATTCTTAAAACACCTTGCTTTGGGATAATGCTTCAGAAGCTGAGCCACTTTGGTTTTGGGAGTGACACACCTTTCACATTGTTCTTAATACATTGCACTTTACAATTTTAGAATTATGGTGCCTTTAGAATGAATTAGAACTTAATGACAATCATGCATCAATATGAGTGCAAAATCTATACTAATTCCTTTGTCCATGTACAATCAATAGCATATTTTAACAGTTTATGTTAGATAAACTTTCAACAATTTTTTTTAGTTTTTATCAAAACAATGCTTCCTTTTTGCACTCATATTTCATCACTTTATTCATAAAATAATCAAAATATGTAAAAATCATAATAAGTGAACCCGGTTTCAACAGATTTGAGAAAATACACAAGTAGCAAATACTTACTCGTACCTATCCTAAGTGCAGCACTCAACCAATGGGAGCAGAGTCGCACAGTGGTCGTGGGGTGTTGGTGACCAGCCATAGCAGGGAGAATAGCAGAGAAAACAGAGAACACCAGTCATCTGTTGAGTTAGTAAAGCCGAGATTGATTAACATACGCTTATTCCTCTCTGGCTTTGTCAGCGTTTGTGTTCTTACTGACTCCCTAAGACAGTTCTTTCTGTCAAATACATATGATATGTAGGCGGTATCTTGATCCCGCATAATTCCCAGAAACAAAGTTCTTTTTTGCCCTTAAATAATTGGTGCATTTCATAAGAAACTAAGTTGTAGCTGAAAGTTACTAATTATTATGAAAAGCTCACAACCTAACAAGTACTGTGTTCAATATTCTTAATAATTATTGTATTCTATCTTTTCATAACCTATGAGTTAGAAACTAGTGCTATCAGAATTAGCAGATGAGGAAAAGGGTTCAAAAATGTAAAGGAACATATCAAGAGTCACAGATAATAGGCAAGTGCTATAGACTAAAATTCATATTTCTCTGACCATAAAGCCTAAGCTTTTAACCACTATGCCATTGTTTACTAATGTCCCTATTTTATTCATTTTTTTAAAAAAATCTACATATGTTGGATCTATCTAATACATTTTGTAGGTTTCTCAACCTTGATTGCTTTGCTATTCATCTTTCCCAAGAGACTTCTCTTTTTAGCCTCAATAGTAATTTTTAAATTTATTTATTTATTTTCTTAAAGATTTTATTTATTTATTTTTAGTGAAAGGGGAAGGGAATGAAAATAGAGAGAGAGAAACATTGATGTGAGAGAGAAGCATCAGTTGGTTGCCTGTCACATACCTCCAATCAGGGACCGCAACCCAGGCATGTGCCCGGACCCGGAGTCAAACTGGTGACTCTTGGTTTGTTGGACAGTGTGCGACCCACTGAGCCACACTAGTCAGAGCAGTGCTGATTTCTACATTTAAATGATCAAAATCCATTCAAAAATTTTATGACTGGATGTTTTCACATCACAATCAATGTATAAGGATATGAGAGTTCTATAATCTCTACCCCTCCTCTTTTCCCTTTCTCCTTTCCTCCCTCCCTTTCCTCTGCTCTTCCTTCTTTCCTAAAAAAAAGTGCACATTTTAATGTTTGTTAGTGTCCTACCTGGGCTTTCCTACTGCTATTCTAATCCCCCAACCCTCTATTCACTGCACAGTAATCAGAGTGATTCTACTGTAAATGTCAGACCATATCGTTTCTCTGCTCTGGTCTTCCTGCGGTTTCCTGACGTACTCAGGGTGTCAAACAAAGTCCCTGAACACACACCGTCCTACTTAATATTACCAACCCCAACATCTTCTGTGCCCCCTCCCCCCTTACTATACGTTTCTCTGTAGCACTCATTACCTTTTAATAGTATATCTATACTGCTATATATCAGTATACTGTATATACCAATATATATGTATTGGCATATTTTACTCACTTAGGCTGTGCTACAGTGTTTAGTGTTCATCTGAGTAAAATGTCTGCTTTGTTCCACTGCTGAATTTTCAGAGCCTAGACCAGCACTACAGCACAGAGTAATGCTCTACATATTGTTGAATAAATGACTGAAAGAATGAGTGAGGGATTCAGTGAAATTATTATGTAAAGTCATAATGTATGTGGGTAGGGACGTGAACGTGTTTGTGGAAACATTTGTGAAACTGTAGGGAGTTTGAAGATCTGATATTTAGACTGGACATTTAAGAGAGAGAGAAATAAATTTATAAAAGTATTTTACTTTGTATGTACAAAAGTAAAATACTTTTATATACACATTATATAAAAGTGTTTTACTTTGACAATTCAAAATAGTTATTTAATCATAAGGAAGATTTAAAAATGGTGAAACTCTGTCACAAAGGAAAATTTTCCGCATACATATACGATACATATAGATGGCATACATACACTTTACACAGACATATGTGCCAACACACATTGTATATGGGAATCTTAGGAAGTGCATTCTCAGGTTTTATTCAGCATAAAAACACCACAGTATTCTGTCCTTGTAGTAGTGTTATAGTCTGCCAAACCAATTTCATCTAAGTCGGTTACAATTAAGGGACAGAGAACAGCTACAAATGGACTGTATCAAGTAGTTCTTAAAAGCTTGACTGGGAGGGAATTACATCAACCTGTTCTTAAGGTCTTGAGAGGCTTAAGAGTTCATGTTGATTAAATTACACAGCTGAAAGAAGCATTTTCAAATCATGCTTGCTCTATGACTTTCCACAAGAAATGCTGAGACAAAAATAAATAACCGAGTCTTAACTTGGCATAGAACAATGTCCCAAGCTGGCTAGGTTAGTAGACATGGAAAAATTCTACCCATTGTTGCTATTTATAATAAATATTCTGGTTTTCTGTTCTACATTTTTGCCATAATGACTCCTACTCATTTGGCAGAACAGATGCATCAAGTATAATTTTAAGATCAACATGAAGGGGAGGCATTTTCACTCGTGAAACAATTCAACTGTGTCTGCATCTGTCACATTAATACATTACTAGGAGTTGAAGTAGGAAAACCTGTACATTTCCTTCCATGTCTATTGTGGTATGATACTAACAAAGCTCAAAATTCACAATTTATCTGATGTTGTAAGTTTTTCCAAGGCACAAACCATGTCCTCTGACTCTAGCCATACTATAGTATAGCTTTTTTATGATTTTTCGTGATCTTTAGCTGTTCTACACCATAACCTTGAGAAAACTACTGAGCTAATAGATAGTTATCAGCTCTATCACAGTCTTAGTTTATTTAGCTTGGTAACCTGTCCAGAAACACTGTTTAAAAATCCTTTCTCCGGGCAGATGTGTGAACAAATGAAGCTAAAGGATAAATCTCTAGCAGGTTTAACACCAAAGAAAACTGCAATCCACTTCCAGCCAAGATGGAGGCGTAGGTAGACACACTGTGCCTCCTTACTCAACCAAAAGAAGGACAACAACAAATTTAAAAACAAAAAATAACCAGAACTGCCAGAAAATTGAACTGTATGGAAGTCCAACAACCAAGGTGTTAAAGAAGAAACATTCATCCAGACTGGTAGGAGGGGTGAAGATGGGCAGCTGGGGTGGAGAGGACTCATGGCAAGGTTGGGGCAGGAGGACCGGGGCAGGCAAGGTTGCAGCTGATGGAGCGGGTGGTCCCACATTTCTGTGTGGATAAACTGGGAGGAACAACTGGGGAGCAAGACAGACCAAGCAACCCAGGGTACCAGCTCAAGGAAATAAAGCCTCAAAACTTCTGGCTGTAAAAACCTATGGGGGTTGGGGCAGCAGGAGAAACTCCCAGCCTCATGGGAGAGTTCATTGGGAGGACCCGCAGGGTTCTAGAATGTACACAAACCCACATGCTTGGAATCAGTACCAAAATGGCCCAATTTGCTTGTGGGTAGTGGGGGAAGTGACTGAAAGCCAACAGAGACCTGAGCAAGTGGCATTGTTTCCTCTCAGACCCCTCCCCAACATATAGCATCACAATATAGTGATGTGGGTAGTCCTGCCCTGGTGAATACCTAAAGCAGGAGCGCCAAACTCATTTTCACCAGGGGCCACATCAACTTCCTGGTTGCCTTCAAAGGGCTGAATATAGTTTTAGGACTGTATAAATGTAACTATCCCTTAACAGCTAAGTGAGAGCTTGATGCTGCTGCCGGGTAGATTCAAGGTGCCAGGCTGGATTAAACAAGGCGGAGGGCCAGGTTTGGGCCACCGTCCTTGTGTTTGCAACCTATGACCTAAGGCTCTGCCCCTTACTACATAACAGGTGTGCAGAGACAAAAAAAATATGGCCAAATGAAAGAACAGATTAAAAACTCCAGAAAAAATACAGCTAAGTGATGAAGAGATAGCCAACCTATCAGATGCAGAGTTCAAAACACTGGTAATTAGGATGCTCACAGAAATGGTTGAATATGGTCTCAAAATAGAGGAAAAAGTGAAGTGAAGGCTATGAAAAGTAAAATAAAGGAAAACGTACAGGGAACCAACAGTGATGGAAAGGAAAGTGGGACTCAGATCAGCAATCTGGAGCAGAAGAAAGAGATAAACATTCAACCAGAGCAGAATGAAGAAATAAGAATTCAAAAAACTGAGGAGAGGCTTAGGAACCTCTGGGACAACTTTAAATGTTCCAACATCTGAATCATAGGGGTGTCAGAAGGAGAAGAGGAAAAGCAAGAAATGGAAAACATTTGAAAACATAATAAAGAACTTCCCTAATCTGGCAAAGGAAATAGACTTCCAGGAAGTCCAGGAAGCTCAGAGAGTCCCAAAGAAATTGGACCCAAGGGAGCACACGCCAAGGCACATCATCATTACATTACTCATGGTTAAAGAGAAGAAGAGAATCTTAAAAGCAGCAAGAGAAAAGGAGACAGTTACCTACAAAGGAGTTCCCATAAGACTATCAGCTGATTTATCCAAAGAAACCCTGCAACAAAAGGGGGCTGGAAATAAATATTCTAACTTATGAAAGGCAAGGACCTACATCCAAGTTTACCCTATCCAGCAAAACTATCATTTAGAATGGAAGGGAAGATGAAGTTCTTCCCAGATAAAGTCAAGTTAAAGGAGTCCATCATCACCATGCCCTTATTATATGAAATGTTAAAGGGATTTATTGAAGAAAAAGAAGATTACAAATATTAACAGTGAAATGACAATAAACTCACAACTATCAACAACTGAACCTAAAAAAATACAAAAATGAACTAAGCAAACAACTAGAATAGGAATGGATTCACAGCAATAGAAATCACATGGAGGGTTATCTGTGGGGAGGGGGAGGGGAGAGAATAGGGGAAAAGGTACAGGGAATAAGAAGCACAAATGGTAGGTACAAAATAGACAGGGGGAGGGTGAGAACATTACGGGAAATGGAGAGGCCAGAAAACTTACACGTTCGACACGTGGACATGAACTAAGGAAGGGGAATGATGTTGGGAGCGGGGTACAGGGCAGAGGGGAATAAAGGGAAGAAAAAATGGGACAACTGTAACAGTATAATCAATTAAATATATTTTAAAAAGAAAACTGCATTCCATTCTAAAGTTCACTTTTTGCATGTTCAGTTCCAAGTTGCTTCTAGATAGGCACAGAAAATAACAATGTCTATCGAACTTAATATAAGGTACACTGTCCAGCTGTTCAAATTTTCAGTGAGCAGTAGTAATAAAATAAAATTATATTGAATGGAGTATATTTCAATTAGTTTATGTGAGCTTCTAAAAGTTGATGAGCAACTATGGGGGGGATCTTGAAAATGGTCAAAAAATTTAGTGGTCTCTTTGAAAGACGTTACAGATTGTTTAAAAATTGAGTCCTACTGCATCACTAGATCTGTTTCTGTTCATGGATTTTACACCATGGAGGGCTGACCCAGGGTGCTTTAAGGAGAAGTCAGATTGCACATTTTCCTCGCCCTCTCTCTTTTGACCAGCAGAGCACTTTTATTGACCACGCTCAATCAGTTAACATTCCTATGGCTACCATTTCCTGCACCCATGTCTAGCTCCTTACTAAGTGAATGCACAAAGGACAACAAATTTCAAACAACTCTTAACTGGTTATCTTTTAGAAGTCTCAATTATGTGTTTAGTTGGGAGGGGGTGAATAAAACTAACATTCTTCTTTCTAAGATTTTTGCCTAGCAGCATCAAGCAAAAGTGCAGCTCCTTATTGTTGAGATGCTCTGACGTTCTCCTGGGCATTGTTTAGCCTTCATACAGACAGACCTTCTCTCTTACTGACAGCCACCTTTTTCTTCTCAGTTCTTTCCCTTCTGAAATTCCAGTTTTCCCCACCACGCACCAGACACACTATTGAATTTCTCGGGGTTCATGGAGTCACAAATCTACCCTCGCTTTTTTGTAAGTTGTTGCTTCTTCTCTCACTGATTATAAGTTAAAATTATTCTACCTGCTCATTCTACCTGTAAGTAGGTTTATTTCTGAGTGTGGCGGGGCAAGAACATTCTAGTCCTCCTTCCATCTCAATATGAAATTCATTTAAATGTACTCTAATTTATTCATCACATCTGTGAAGATACAGCTAAAGATTTGCCCTGTCTTAAAACACTCTTTACTCATCCCCCACAAATTACTTTAGATTCCATTATCACTTCTCTGCACTACTTAAATATTTGTTCTTATTTTCAATATTTTTACATACAAATATTGCATTTCCCTATCCAGCAGGTTAAATCAAGAAAAGAGATTTTATTTTCTCACTTAGAAATTTACATTTAGAATCATAAAATATTAGACCTGCAGTTCAACTTAGGGATCATCCATTCAACTGTACTGATGAGTAAATGAAATCATTTTACAGCCTCTCGAGAACATATAATCCAGTGTACACACTAAATATGCCACCGTGCTTGTGGAACAAAGGGAGTTCAGCTGCTCTGTTCTCATTACCTTTACATGGTTGGCAGCATTTTTTAATTGATTTTTAGAGAGAGAGAGAGGATGGGGGGGAGGGAATGAGAGAGAGAGAGATTTGTTGTTCCACTTGTTGATGCACTCATTGGCTAGATGTATATGTGCCCTGACCGAAGACACCAACGCACAACCTTGGTGTATCAGGGCAATGCTGTAACCAACTGAGCTAGCCAGCCAAGACAGGTTGGCAACATTTTTAAGGGACCACATCCAAGGGAAACAGTGGTAGATGCTAAACAAACACAATGGAAGTGAAGCAATCACAGAATGAGACAAATAATATCGATGCAGGTGAGTCTATTAAAGCTACGGATGTGGTGAGGGGGTTGGGTTGGGTTGGGTGTGACATGCTAGTAATAAAGTGGTTACTGTAAAGGGAATTTCTAGCAGGGCGTGCAGGTTGCAAGGAGTCTGCCCATCCTTTGCAAATGAGTAAGGACTAATGCAATTGAAAGAGTAAGATTTTAGAAGTTGAATGATAGTCCTGAATCATCCAGGAAGATGGAGCACTCACTCATTTTGTAATATACTCTGTTAATAACTGGGAAGTATAGGATTAATTCTCTTGAGAGAATGTGTTCTAAATTATATTTACATTCCTAATTAGCTCTGTTCTTTCCTACAACATGATTCTTCCAGGACAGTGCTTCTAATTGTTGAATCTTTAATAAGCATTCAAGGTTGTTAGAGAAACCATCTTTATTTAAAGTTATGGGCCTCATGTTGGAAGAATTTATTTTAAATATCTAACTGAAAAATGCAGTTAATTTGTCCCTGACTTAAGAGGGAATATACTTTAAGCTATGCTCAGGAGATGGGATCATTGCCCAAATCTCTTTAATCAGTTTCTATCCTGGGAGAGGTAAATGTTAAAGTTCAAAAAAGTAAAGAAATCCAAAATCAAAGTGGGAAATTATTTCAGACAAAAGGCAAAGAATACAGACAGGTCATCTGTCTAAGTTGGAGAATCAATGACTGAGTAAATACAAATATTTAGAAAATGAGGGTGACATTTAGGATGCAAAGTAAATGCTACACATGATAGAAACATAATTTTTAAAAATGTAATACATATAAATGAAAAAATCAGACACTATGTCAAAGCATGTAAGAAAAGAAAATGTCTTATTTCCCACATTTTATTTAACTATCTAGAAATAACATGTATGATTACTGTCTATAACATTTACTATTAGTGCCTTTTCAAAAATTCCCAAATATACTGCACACCTCCATGTCTTAGACCTCCATGGAAATAGACCTCCATGTCTATTTCCATACCTGTCTGTCCCTGCCTGCCTACCTACCTACCTACCTTCCCAGCTCTACCTACCTAGCTATCTACCTATCTATAACTCTGACCACCAACCTATCACTATGTTTCTCTGTCCATGGGCATATAAAGTTTAAACAGATGAAATTTTTATGCACTCCATTCTGCAACTTTTCTTTTTTGTTTTAAAAATCAAGAATACAGCTTGACGTCTTTTCAAATCAGCCATCATATTCTGCCCTCCTTTTTTTTTTTACAGTTGAAAAATATGCCTCTATATGAGGGTACAATTTTAAAAATTTAATCACTGTCTTACTGATAGAATTTTAGATTACTTTAAGGTTTATTGCCATGAACTTCCCTGAGCATATATTTCTGTGAACAGTCCAGAGTATTTCAAAAGCTCTTAGGAGAAGTAAGCCCACAGTTAGAGAAGAGATGAGTAACACAGTCTTAACCGAACACAGCTGAAGACCAAACTGCACTGCACGATGATACATACCCATCTGAAAATCTTCACTACCTTGAAATTATTTTTAAGGCTAAGAAAGTTAGCAAAATTCTCTATAAATTATATTATGTTATCTATTTCAAAATCCACTTAACACTGATTAGATAATTCGAATCATCATTCTGGACATGACCAGTTGTTATATTTGATTTTGAATGAGAGGCATCGCTGTCAAATAGAAGCAGCATTTTTGTCTTGGCAGCATTTCCCTTCTTTTTTAAATCACAGTCACCACTGAGTCCGTCCAGGAACCGAGCTTTGTACTAAATCATTCCCTGCTTAATTGTTTGTCAGAGCTTCCCGGGCTACCAGTGAATCTTCTCCTCAAGCTTTGTATTTCCTGCAGACTGCAGGACAGGAAAATAATTCTAGTTTAGAAAAGCTAATTTACGGCACCTTCAAAATCCATTTAGAGTCCACTCCAAATCTGTAAGCCAGGATAAAGCTAATGATCTGTCACACAACAAATAACATAAAGATGATGGTTAAATTGTTGTAATACCTGTGAAAAATCTCATTAAAAATGCACAATAGCGAATTGCAACTATTTTAGTTATTGTGCAAAATGATGAGGGTTGAAGTGAAGAGAGAGAAAATCTATCATTTTTTTTGTTTAAGATCTTTAAAAGAATCCCTAAAAATCTTTAGTATTGTGAGTGTGGTACCCTTGTGGCAGGTACATGGATCTGAGGTGCGTGTCCTCTCCTGGTTCCCCTTTGCCCGGCCCAGAGGAGGAGGGGTTTGAGCAGGGGAGCGGGACTGGGACAATGTGAAAGAGGTCGTTCAGACAAGAAATCATTCACACAAGACTAGACAAGAGCTTTGCAAGCACTAAAGAGAGAGGTAAGTGTTGGGAAGAACATTGCTTTATTTCTTTAGGTAGGTGGATAGGTCCAGATCAGTGCTTCCCAATCTGCCATTTGCACAGGAATCAGCCACGGAAAGTTGTAGAAATGCAGTTTTGGATTCAGTGGTTCTGAATTTCTAACCAACTCCCAGGCAGTGCCAATGCTGCCATACTTTGAGTCGCAGTGTGGTCCAGGTATTAATGGGCTGATGAATCATGGAAATGTGTGGCCAAGCTGATTGCAACTGGCAATAGATAGCAGGGGTGAACAAGTTCTTCTCCTTAGTGGGGTTAAGGTACATGCCTGGCTTCAAAGGATTGCAAACATAGTTCTACCAATGCAATTAAATATTAAGTTCTGTTATTGTTGGAATGTTCATTTCCGTTGCTGAAAGGAACATTATTGGCAAGCTTAGTGTTAGAAAATGAATTATGGATGGGCATCCAGTTCTCAGAAAGCTATTTTGGTTTAGATTTAGAATTCCACTTCATTAGACTCTGGAGGATGGATGGGAAGTGAAGGGAACCAAGGGGAAAGGGGGCAAGGGAATGGAGAGGCTGGAAGAAATTGACCCCGAAACATTAGTAATCCACTGATCAAGCAAAACAGAAATGTTAGTAGCTCTTCATGGGTAGAGATTAGTAACTTGTTCGCAAACAAACAGATACGTGCCACATCTGCACACACAAGTTAATTTAAATTAAATTAAAATCAATTTATGTGTTTATGCCAAATTATGTGTTTACACCCAGTGTAATGCCAAATTACTGATTTCATGCAGTCTTTCACTTTTAGAGCAGTTTTTCTCTCATTTTGGTAAAGCCATATACTTTTAAGCGTAGATGTTTCAAACAAAGAGGACGGCAGAAATCATGTCACACAGAGGTGGAATTCCTCCACATTCGGTCATGTCTCCTAATGCTCCAGCTAAATACGCCATGCAAACAGTGTTTAAATATTCATTAATTTAGATCTAAATGTAAATGGTCAATGTATTCCAAATCTTTAAACCATTTGTTGAAATAATTATAATCTATATGTTAGTCATATTAAAGAAAATTATAATTAAAAGAATGAAAATCATTAGAAATTACAGGGAACCTCTTAAGTTATGAAAATGAGGGGGGAAATCAAACTTTTAAATATGTAGTATAAGCACAATTCCTGAGTATTCGCAATTTTAAATGTGAATGGAGAAAAAAACATACAGAAAAAAAGGAGTAGAATATTTAATTATAAGATCAAGAGTCATATGACTTTATTTCATTTTCTATTTATCAATACCACCATTTTCAAGATGCTTAGGCAAGGCCTAGTATTTTATAACTGTTGAAAAAGGATATTTTTAACCTAAATTATACTCAAGGAATTTCACAAATGATTGCATTTGTTGAAGAGAGTATGGAAGTAAAGAAATGTAGTGATTTCAAATGTCCTGTTTCAAAACTTGCCCACTTCATATTTGTTTTTTATTCAGGTACATTTTACAGCTAACTTTCATGTTTTAACCAAAGAATAGTGAGTCCACCAGCCTAACCCCTGCTATTTTTACACATGGCTATGTTCAGTGTTTTCCATACATCATCACATTTTAAAAATTAGATGTAATGCCTTAAACTTGGGTCAAAGTGTTGAGAGAAAAACACCAGGTGATTTGTCATGGAAGCAATGCTGCTTTTCCTGCTCTCTGCCCCATCTCCAAGTTGGTTCATTGTTCTCAGATTCTTCTCGTCATAATTGAAATGGCTCACACCATTTCTAACTACTTTTAGCTCCTTTGAGAAGTTAATGTATTAAAGCTGGGAAGTGTACCAAAAGCAATTTAATTTCTTCCCCATTTTCTAACTGGACAGGAAGCAGTCAGTCAACAACATTTATTGGGGTCTCACTGGGTGCTGTGAGCAGTAGAGTAGATTATATACAAAAGTGTTGAAACACCCTGGAAATATATCCGGTCCAGGAAAGATTTGCCTTTCCATTTTACTCATGTTCCTACAAAGGAAAGAGTCCTTTTGATGTCAGTAAAAATTCAAACAAGATGATTAGTAAAAAAACTGACCCAGAATCCACAGCTAGTAACAAAATTTAAGTAGGCAACCCCAAGCACTCAAAACTGATAAAGTTGAATAATAACAAAAAAAGTAAAAAATAAATGAAATTAGGTCTCTATATCCAGAAAGAAAGTCAAGGAAGGAACATGCATGCATAACATATGAACATGGGGAAGGGTGTGGGGACTGACTGTGGGAGTTGGGGGGTGGGCTAGGTGGAGGAGAGCAAAGGGGGAAAATAGGAACAACTGTAATAGGATAACGATGCCAATGACAGAGAAAAAGAAGGAGGAGGATGAGGAGGAGGAAGAAGAAGAAGAGAAAAAATACATAAGAATTATGTTGATTTATGCAAATTTTTGCTGAGTGTTTTGTCTATCTGTCTACTATCTATTGTTTAACTTTGATTCAACATCAGAACTAAAATAAAATGTTAACTTCCTCCTAACTTTTGTGGTTTATCTCAATATGATAAAAATACAATAATACAAAAATTCAAGGCATCGGTGCCAGAAAAGGGACAGAAGGAGACTGTGCGGCTGTGTCATCACTACACCCCAATGTTGGTATTTGTTTGAGTCATCATGTTGGCTGGACAAAGAAAGAGAATGTTTATTTCCTTTGCTGGGAATTATTCAAATAAAAATTCCCACAGTTGTACTCAATTCAATTTCATTCAGTTTAAAACCAATAAATAAAAATAAACCAAGCAAGGCAATATGTTTTAACTTAAAAACCACATTTAAAAAGTTGTTTGTACCATACCAATCCATACCAGAAATACACAAAGAACTAACACACTCTAAATATGGTACATACCTTTATAATTAGCTTATTGACTTCTCTGATTACATAAATCACAGCAGGGCGACATTAGAAAGCAAACGTCATCATCCATTATCTTCCACTTTTCAAGTCTAAGGTCACTTCTAAATTTGGCACCACATTAACATCCCAAATGATATCACTAGTAGGTGATTAAAACAATAACAACAAATAAAATTCATGGTAGTGGTGTCAACTTTGCTGGGATCTGGTGCGTTTTCAGATAGACATTAAGGCAAAACGTTAAGGCAAAAAACTACAGATAATTTCAAGCTCTATTGTGTTTTCTTTGTAGTTTGTCTATTTGCTTTGCGCGTAATATACAAAGACGGACATTTGAGGACTCATTCTCTACATTGTTTTCCTTTGCTTCTTATTCTTCAATTTGTACCCTGGTATCCATGAAAGGAACATCTCACTTCCCTTTTTGTAAATATGCCGTGAAAGGAAATGTCCTTTTCCCCATTAAGAGATGAGCAAGGATTCAAGTGAAAAGCTACAAAACTCTGTTTTATTTATTTCCCTGCTTTGTAAAAGAATGAGAGAAAACAGCCAAAACTGATCTCCTATTTAAAAAAATAGGATGAACAAAGCCATTTTGATTTATTATTTTCCTTCAAAGGACAGGTGACATTTCCTGCAGCAGCTCCGACTTCAGTTCATAATCCCCTTTTGGCAAGACAAAGAGAATTACAATCGAAAGGCTTTCACAGTCAGATGCTCCACTGGAATGAAATGCTGTAGCGCGCTTCGCTGCAGCCAAACCAGCAGAACCCTTCCACTGCCAATTTTTCTTTTATATTTTCAAGTTGGCCTCTCAGCACAGATTTGATTCACACCATTTAAAAATAATTCTGGCATCTGCAAAGCAGAAAATTCAGGCTGTGTTGTCATAGTATCAGTATTTCCATTTCTATGCCTGGAGACTACTCAGATTTCCAAGGGCAGCTACACTTCCTAATTCTGTGATAAAAGTAAAAACCAATGTTATTATACATGTACACACGATTTTTATATTTACTAAGAAAAAGTACCATGTTTATACTTAACACATCAGATATTTTTACAAGTGATTTAATTCCATGAAAATCAATATTTGTGTGAAGAGCTGATACCCAATGGCAGCTCTTGTCCACCGGTGTGCCGCAAGGATTTTTAAAACAGGCAGCACCTGACCATTCAGTCAGGGGCACTGACCTCCTTTTCCTTAGGCTGTCAAATTAAAAAGTGACAACAACCAACATAACAATAGCCGTCCTGTGTCAATGAATCAAAATTATACCTGTATTTTTGTCAGATCGGCAAGCAATATATTTTTTGGTGTACTGCAGAATTTTAGTCATTAGTCTGTATGTCACGAGAGGAAAAAGGCTGCAAATCACTGCCCTATGGCCACCATTGATTTTGAGAGATATAGCTAAAATGAGAATTTGAATTGAGTATCAATGTGTTCTCACTGTATTGTAAAAATCCCATTGTTATTTGCTTAAAATCAACTGGGCAGTTGACGGGATTTGCCCGGCAGACGCGTGGCGTGTCACCTGTGACACTGGGTCGCTCTGTCTGTGTTCCTTGCACGCACGTGCTGCTCTGCTGCTCTGCGCGTGAAGTGGGGCTTCCACCCCTTCCCTCGAACTTCCAGTTTGCCCTCCCCCTTGAGTTCTGTTACCGCTTTGATGAAGGGGACGAAGAGGAGGTAATATTCTGGGACTTCTGAACCCAGGCCTCAGAGTGATCACTCCCACTTCCCCCATCTCAGAGCCTGGAGCTGCTGCTATGTGTGCGATCCACACTGCCGAGTGTGTAGGTAAAAAGTATGTGTTTGTGCATGCGTGTGTGTGAGGGCGGGGAGAGACAGAGAGAGGAGATGTAACGTGGTATCCTTGATCTTCCCTGGAACAGAAAACGATACTAAGTGCAGACTAAACAATCTGTAAAAATAACAAAACACACAAAAAAACTACTAACTTTAGTTAATAATTAGGCATCAGTGTTGGTTCATTCATTGTAACAAATGTACTACACTAATTTCCTATAAGGAGAAACTGAGTGTGGGTTTTGTGGAAACTATGTACTCGCTCCCCCAGTTCTCTATAAATACTAAACTGTGTTAAAAAATAAATTCTGTTATACAAAAAACGTGGGGGAAGCCCCTGGGAGGAGCACTGGGGACCTAGACCTGGAGCCAAGCGCACCCCCAGCCACCATTTGTCTGCAACCGCCCGAGAAGGCGCATGTGAGGTGGCGGCAGAGCACCCAGAGGAGCCCCCGCCGACCCCCAGAACCGAGAGCTACGGAAACAGCTGTTTTAGCCTCTGTCGCGGAGGTGTTGGTCGGGCTGCACTGGGTCAGATAAACATGCCACGTCAGCTTGGCTCTATCAATGGCACATGCCTTCTTCATTGTATGTAACTTTAAAAAAGGAATCATTAAGAATTTCATTGCCTTGAGAGGACTAGAGATGCCTGGACAAGGGGCTGCTCTCTGCGAAAGATGGTAGGGCAGTTTGGGATGGGAACATACGGGTTCCGGGGTCAGAAATTGGGTTCGTGTGCTCCCTTCACCTCCAACGAGCAGTGTGTGACTTCTTTTCATTAACTAGTTTTTCCTCCTCTACCAAGTGTCTTACTATGCTTCTGTCATAAGTTAAGGTGATGATTGAGATAATACGTTTAGGCTCTGACAATTCCAGGCACAAAGAGCTTACGCATTGAAGGTTACCTGTTAGTAGATGCCCTGCACAGGCCTTGCTGAAGAGTTGTGTCTCTTCTCCCGTCCGAGAGGCGGTACCAGGAGCCCTCTCTTCCACTGCTCAGGGTCAGGTCTGGACTCAGTCCTGTTAAAACCATGTCCGAGCCAATAGTAAACCCCCGGTTACTGAGCAATTAGTGTAGGTCCAGTATTTTACATGTATTATCTCATTTGCCTGCATGATTACTATCCAAGATGGATATTATTATTTTTTCATTCAATTAGAAACTCATGACTTATATGATTTAAGCTATCTGTCCAAGCTCAAATAGTGGATAAGCGATCGACTTGGGATGCACTGCTGTCTCATTTCAAGTCTGCACACTAAAACATGGTATTTCTTATTTCTTCAACCTGGATGGTTTAGTCCTGTTTTGTTCTTATTAATAAAATATTGCTCTAAAATGTACTAGTTTACCTTGAGATAAGAAATGTTGGGTTTGCCTTACACTCAAGGAATTGTTTCATGTCTTTAGGTTACTAGGTTAACACTTTGCGAGTGGTGAAAATTATTTTACTCATAGGAAACAAGCTAGACATTAACCAGACTGATTCAGGTGAGATTTTTTCAAATTGCTTTCCTGTGAAAGGCTATATATATTTTATATATAGCTTAAATTGAGTTCTAGAAGTAGAATACTCAAGTCGCAGAAGGAAACTTTTATACTTGAAGAAAGAAAAATTCAGCACAGTTAGATAAAGGTCAAGAAAAAATCTCCCACAATTCAGCTGTGACTGAGCTGAAGAACAGAACTAGCTTGTGATGAAGGGCAACACATGATAATGATTGAGATACAGGAAGGAAAAAATAAACAAGATAGGAGAAATACAATATGTTCTGCTAATACTGGCAATGTTACCAAGAATCCAGCCATGGAGGGAGAACCAAAGTCACATAACTAACCTTTGATCATAATCTCCTACAGGTAAATAAAGAAGGAACAAGAGAATTTGTATACAAATATTGCATGAAATAACATTTTTTTAAAGAAAATCTTAAAGTTGATTATCTGAAAGATAGTCAGGATGCCCTAGTCCATAGTTTAGGAGCTGTATTTCTTGATGACCAGAAATGGTTTGCCTCCTGATAAAAATGGCATTTCCGTTTTATCTTTATGGCTCTGTAAGTACTGCAGAAATAAGACTAGAGGGAGCAAAAGACAATCAGAGTAACCCAGAACAGCCCCCGACAAAGGAAAAAATATCCTTAAAATTGTATTTATGAGCAAAATAATAAGCTATATTATATCTTTCTAATTAGATGTTCAACCTTGAATAACATTTGTAGTTTCCTACAGCATATTCGGCATTATGTAGCTGTTGTTTATATGCTTATTTTATTTACTTAGCTATATAAAAAAGTTTGATAAGAAAACGGAGATGAAAAAACTCTGAACAATAAAATGCAAAAAATACGTATCTATCAACAATTGGTTCTAAAAAACAAACTAAACAAAGAAAAAGAACAGACAGAATTATGGATACAGAGATTATTTTGATGGTTGTCAGATGGAGGGTGGTGGAGGAGAATGGGTGAAGAGGTGAGGGGATTAAGCACAACTCGGTAGTTACAGAATAGCCATGGGGGTGTAAAGTACAGTGTAGGAAATGGAGCAGCGAAAGAACTTGTAAACATGCCCTGTGGACATGAGCAATGGTGGCAGGGGATTTGCCTGAGGGACTGGGGGGTGCTGGGTGGAGGGGAGCAAGGGGGGAAAATCAGGACAACTGTAATAGCATAATCAGTAAAACATGAACTAAAATAAAATAAAATAAAATAGAATAAAATAAAATAAAATAATAAAATAAAACGTTGAGGTTTATGGTAAATAGAATAAAGTCCCAAAGATGTCCAAGCCTCAGTCCCTGGCACCTGTGACTGTGTTATGTCAGCGGACAAATGTGATGTCACCAGACAAATTTGCAGGTGTGATGAAGGGTACAGTTCTTCCGATGGAGACATTATATTGGATTATGCAGCTGGGTACAATCTAATCATATGAGTCTTTAAAAACTGAGAACCTTTCTTGGCGGATCAGAGACACGATCCGAGAGAGACTCAGCTCACAGCTGCTGGTTTTGAAGATGGAGGAAGGGACCACAAGGCAAGGATCTTCCTAGAAGCTGAGAACAACCCTCAGTTTACAGTCAACAAGAAAATGGGAACTCAAATCCTACAACTACAGGGAAATGAATTCTGCCACCAACATGATTGAGCAAGGAAACAGTGACTTCAGAAAGGAACTCAGCCATGCAAACCTTGATTTTAACCCCATGGGATGAGTAAGAGACTTTAACCTACAGAACTGTATGGTAACAAATTTGTGTTGTTTTAAGATGCTAAATCTGTGGTAATTTGTTACAGCAACAATGAAAACTTACACAAGGTTAATTATTATATCTTGTCTATCTTATATTTTATAGAGCATAACACAGTGCCTTCATTATATATAATATATAACTACATTATATATACTATATAATTAATTATATATAGTATACATAATTATAAATTCTTAATAATAATTGCAACATTTTATTATTTACTTCCCTGCCCTAAATAAAAACCTACCATAAGGGGCATACCATTATCTTTTGCATTTTGTAGGTAAAGAAACTAGGTGTAAAGAGAATAGAGAATAACGCTTAGGCATTTTTGTTTGTTTTTTGTTTTAGATTTTCAAAGCTGTAGAAAAAACTTGTAAAAGTGTCCATTAGAATGGACTTAATTTAAAGAACTTTCCTACAGTACTTCAGCCAGCCAGCCCCATTTATTTTAATAATATAAACATTAATTATAAATATGGGCTTGAAATTTTTTTCACCAATATTAAATTTAAAAAGCAATTGATACGATTTATTTCAAAAGCCAAAAGCATTGCTGCGGACAATACCCAAGAGATCAAGATTAGGAAATCAATCAAATTTTGTATTATCCACTCAGAACAAATCTTATTTATTACCCCAAACATTCCCAACCCAATTAGCATTTCCCTTCTTACTAGAACACAGTATCCAATCTGAATAAATGGACTTTAATAAGCTCTTGCCCTTTATTTCTTGTGCTTTATATCTCCCTGTTCGCAAAGTATATTATAAATTTATTGTTTAAGTAAATAACCCCTTGCAGGCAGGTTAATTACCTAGCAAAGAAGCTACAGGATTTTTTAAGGATGTTATCTACGTGTTAGGACTGGTGTTTACTGGAGGCTAACAGAGATTTAGAATTGGAAGGAAACAAATGCAATTTTATCCAGTGAATGACTCCTAATTGGCTTGTCTGGAACAAGTAGAGCAACGTCAGCATAGAGCTTCTTAGATAATAATGAGAATGAGAAAGAGAATGAGGAGGGAGAACACAACTTTTAGGGGTTGTAGTTTACACCCGGTTCTCACTGAACCCCGGTTAAACATAGTAGGCATCTCTGCAAGTCTGTATAAGAGTAGAAGTCCAGCCTTCTTCTTCCCCTTGCTAAAGAACAGCAGATTCTGGGTAAGTGAGAAGGAAGGAAAGTGGAAATAATAGAGGCATACTAAGTTATTTTCCACAATAAAAAGTGCTCCATGAAAATAATACTTTTATGAGATTTGAGACAGGAGGAAAAAGAAGTCGAAAGTCGAGGGAAGAGCTTTAGCTATTGCACATGAACGCTTTCCAACATGTGCAACCCTTCAAAGATGAGCGGTTTGTAACGCCTCAACTTTTTCAGGCTTGTTTCTGAAATCTTTCTGATGCTTTCCCTGCTCTCTCCGTAATCATGATGGAAGACAGATTTTGGAGAAAGTCTGACTAGAGGGTTTGGAGAGTGGCCTAAAATTATGTGTTCCTTTTGTGTCCGGGACATTTAGGACATTTCTGGTTTATTTTAACGTGTTTAAGTGTGTGTTAAGTACTGCTATATTTGGGCCTGAAATCCTGTGTTCTTACCACCTTGTAGTCTGCGTGCACTAAAAATATACCACTTTGCCGAAACGGTTTCAATGCCTAGATCTTTCCTGACTTTCACGGTCAACGTACAAACTCCAGATAATACATGTTTATGATGGAAATGCTGATAAGCCCTTCCATCTGTTTTCTGGCCCTGACTCGCAGCCCCGCATGCGGCCACCATTAAAGGTTATTCAGTGTGACCTGCAGAAAGGAAGGCTCGGAGAAGGTAGGTTTGCGTAGATGCCCACCATCAGAAACACAATGGTTAGACATTTAAATTAGTTTAATACAGCACCCTCTTGGTCCTAATTCTAGGTTTTTGTCAAACTGTTTCTATTTTAAGTAAGTCACCTCCTCCAAATGGGTGTTTTGAAACCATTATGGATAGAAAAATCCTTTCTAAAAGTGTATAAAGTCCTTATGCCACACAATGCAATATATGGATATTGCATATATTCCAATGAATTAGAGAATTGTTACACTTGGAACCTATATAAATGTATTAACTAATGTCACCCTAATAAATTGAATAAAATTTCAAAAATTTGTATGAAATATTACAACTATTCCTTTGAACTAAATCTGTCTTCAAACACCTACATGTCCCCATTCCCAATGGTGCACTCGAGTCAGGATTGCTTTATTGTTCTCCTGATGTGTTCTCAGTAGAATTCCAAGGTCAGAGAAGCAGCTTCATTCTGGCTTCAACTTGGCATTATGGCTCATATTTGTTTATGTAATATTGCCTTGAGCAGACCTTTGTGTGTTAACAAAACCATCGGAATGGCAGGACTGAGAATTTTGTGAATGTGTTAGAAAAGCACTTTGTTGCTTTCTTTTTCGGAAGTCTTTTATATTAAAACTGGTTATAAGTACATATTGAAGTATAACAAATAAATTCAATAAATTCTCAGTTTCACACCATTTCCATTCATATAAAAATTTATTTGCTATTTGAACTTCAGAGCTGGCACCAAACTACAGTGGTTACCTATATTTAATCTTCTGGAGCTTTGTATGCATGGCAGAAATGAGCATTAGAAAGTAATAAATCAATATAAAATGTCACTTAAGATCTTTTTTATAAAATATAAAACACATAATTTCTATATACCTATAAATGATACTGTAATCATTTTTCTAGTTTGTCTTTTTGCCTCTAATCTTATAAAGTAATCCACTTATTTTCTATGAAATGACAGCAAAATCTTTATTACTATAAAGGCTTTTAGTGAAGACATATATTAAAATAAACCAGAAATACTGAAACAATTTTTTAGGTAAATTCATATTCCTACCTTTCAAAAATTGTCACACAAAAGAAAAAAGATATTGAATATCCTAGGTGTGGTATTTTCACTATTCAGAAGACACATTTTTCACATACTAAATCTTCTCTTATCAAATATAATTTGCTAAAGCTTCAGTACAGATATTTCTTTTCAATTATTTTTTTGAAGTCCTTATGCTAGGATTTTGGCAGTCTGCATACAAAGCCTTTTTATAGACTCCATTCTTTTTTAAATACCTGCTACATTATTCTGAACATCGTACAGATTGCCCATCATTTGTTTGCAGACTTTCTGGGCTTTTTCCCCAGTACCATACAAGTTGGATTCCAAGAGACATTTCTATTGAGTACCTCTTTCATTACCGTTTCTTCCGTGTGCCTCTGAAAGCGTGTTAATATTGGATAGTACCGAACAAGGGAACGTACGCCATGATTACATTGCATGAATACATTTTTTAAGAAAAAGAAGATCCGCTCTGATTTTGAAGCCAACTGCATGCGAGCCAGGGTTGGGAATGCACTGAAGCAGGGAGAGAATGTGTATCATGACTTTGAGTTTTATGGAAATTCTGTAATTGATTTTGATGTTGTGCTTTGTGTTTGAGTGCGCAGCCCTGCAGTTGCCAGCCTCACTTGAAAACAATCTGCTCCATTTTATGCTGCTTTTTCTATTAATATGTGTGTGTTACTGGGAGAGAAAGTGAGCTCAGAAATAAGGCACCAGAATTCTTCTCTATTGTACACAGCTTTTTTCTACCACTTTTATTAATTGTCGCTTTATCCCAATCATTGCCATCCTTCTCTATAAGAGGCCTATGTTATTTTTATCATCAAAACTTCCAACATCTTAAGATGCCGCTGTTTGTAATTTGCGATTTTGATCTTTAACATAACTGATCTCTATCACCTAAATTCCAATACGATGAATGGATGTAAGTCCATCACTAACATTAATATTAAACCCGAAGTCCAGTTAAATAGTGCATTGCATGTTACAAACTCTTTATACAGTTTTACACTGCTTCAAAAAAATGACAATCATGTAGTTTTTCAACAATTTTGACAAAACTCCTTCTCTTCCAGTTGCTTTTGATTAAAAACTGTTATTTTTCCCTTGTACACTTGCCTCACACTATCCTGTGAATGGATTTATTCTGTCCTCTCATATTCTCTCTCTTTTAAGAAATTCCATTTTCTCCATATTATTTTTAGCATTCATCTGTAATCTTCATTTATGCTCCACTATTGTAAATCGTTAAAAGTTATTTTACTTGGAAATGACAGAAATTGGAATCAAGATGACTCACACAGAGAAGTGACTTCCTTGGCTCCAGCAACTCGCACATCCTGCAGTGAAACTAACTCCCGGTAAGAGCTCAGGCAGTGGCCCTAACTAGCAAGGCACTAGCTGGGTGTTGGGGGCACAGCAGAGAAGGCAGTGTCCCTACAGGGCGAAGTCGTTTATCACTTTCATTGTTTAGAATCGTTGACATGTGATGAGAGCAAAAAGCACAACTTGGTTTCATTTTTCCCACTGTTTGGCCTTTTTTCTTTGATAAAGTTCTTTTTTATTAATTATGTAAATGTTTACATGGATTTAACATAAAATACAAAACAAGGTCCATTCAGGGAAATGGAGAGTCTATCCTTGTCCTGAAGACTCTGTTCCATGTGTCTCCTTTTAGGTAACCATTATTTCTTTTTAAAATTATGAGTGGTTCTATCTATTTTATACCCACAATACCCATATACATCATATGCACATATATCCTAACATTTTTCACCTTCCCTGCAATAAAGGCAGCACTCTTGAGCACTGATCTTCATCTGGTTTGTTTCCCATTATATTCTGCTCATGTTATCATATCAGTCTATAGGAGTATCCTCTTCCCTTTTCACAGTTGCGTTGCATTGTACTTTACTGTGCAATGGTAACATATTGCCAGGCCATCTTCTTTTACATAAACAGCTGCAGTAATAATAAAAATAAATTCTAACTCTACAGCAAATGTAAATACTCCAGGAGTATACGTAGACATATTACTTGGTCCCACAACAGCCCCCTCTCCGTGAGGTCACATTTGGAGATTATTTTTACTCAACTACACTCGGTATTGAAATTTCTTTTAAAATAATTCCTTCTTGCAGTTTCTTAATCCCTAAGTATAAGACAATTTGGGAAGTTTCTTCTTTCTCCCACCAGCAAAGATGTCCCCCAATAATTGATGTTAATGTCTCTTAGTTCAAAAGGAATTACACTATGTTTTTCTTTTTCAAAATCAAAAACTTTACTGGACTGTATACAGCAGGCTCTCAATGTTGTCTCATTCAACATTGTTTTGTGATATTGCTCATGAGAGGCTGTCGGAACTTAGTTGTGTTTCCTGCCAATTAGTCTGTGATAAAATTGGTTTCAGTATGTGATCTTTCCCTTCAAGTCACAGAACCTACCTCTGACGTTAAGTGAGGACTCACTGTGTGTAGTTATTTGACAACCTCTGATTTTGTTTAAGAGTCCTGACGGCTCAGTGTCCCATTTCATGGACCCTTCTTAGCTCATAAAATCAGCTGCCATCCTTTGAACATGCTATTACCCCTCTGCCTAGGAGTTTCCCCATCTACCCGTTAGTTTCGCCCTTTCATACTCACCTTGTGGTCTCCTCTGATGACCTACCCCCTCACAGACAAAAGCAGGGGCTCCTCCTTTCACTCTAAAAACATCCAGTGCAGGTATCACTCCCCACACTTATCCCAGTGAGTTATTTGTCTGCTCCCCTCCGATCTGATTGGAGCTCCTCTAGGACAGGGCTCTGTCACTCTTTCAATACCTTCAACACTTAACACACTACCTGACAAACTCTGTGCACTCAAAAGTTGTTGTAAGGACAGGTTGTTAATCAGGTCACATTCATTTTTTACATCCTCATGTGCCTGACACAATGCCCAAACATAGATGGGCTATCAGACGTATTTCTTGAACTGCAAAGTTTAAGTCCTAAAAGGGGCATTAGCATCTATTTAGGTCCACTTAGCATTAATACCTCTATTTTAACTTAATGCTATAAAAAGAGACCTTCCAAAATTGTTCAATTATAGAAGATATGGAACAGAGTCTACGGGTTCGAAAATAGTCACAATAATAGAGCTTTACCCAGAGATAATGAGATTTTGTTTATCTCTTTTTCTTAGCCTGCAGTTACAATATTCTTTCTAGGTCATTTGGCCATGCATTCTGAAGTGTTATCTCTCACTGAGTTGAATAGAATGCAGAACTTTCTCTCTGATTGTAGGAACAAGTTTTTTTCTGAAAAAAAAAATTTCAAAGAGAATAGGAGGACATCTATGTTCTTAGACATTTATAAAATAAATAACACTTTGAAAATAAATTCAAATTATTCTTGGTAGAGTGAATACTTCTGGATTTGCAATTTTTTAATGTGATTTTCTTTGATCATTTTAACAAATTTATTTTCTTTTTGACCAAATAGTATTATATTATTCACCCCCAAAAGACTCTCATAAAGTTCATTGCATTAATTACTTGCATGTCAGAAAATAGCACTTGTTCTGTAAACTATGAATAGTTGAAACATATTATCAGGAGCAGAAGGTAGACTTTTTCTATTTTAAAACTGGATTGAATATGCATACCCTGTATAGGAAAATATAATATTCCACATAATAACTTCATGAAAGAGCTATATATTTTCTTGCAGAAGGACTGGGGTAAAGTCACTTGCCAAAAAATAACAAATGATATTTTCCCCCGAGGATCTTTGTTCCTTTTGGCTTATATCTATACACTCTTCATAAATTTGCTGTTAAAAATGGTGAATGAAAATAATAGTTCTTTGATACTGGGAAGAGCCAGTCTACTGAGTCTGGTACTTTTCTTCTAAGTCTCAGACTCTTATAGGTTGTAAAAAAAATAGTACTAACTGAATTAAGAATTAGCATCAGTAAAATATTTTGTCGTTACTTTCTAAGACCGTTTCTAAATTTTAGAGCTCATTTCAGAAAATCCAAAAGAGATGATATGCCATTACAATTACATTAGCTACAAACTTATAATAACATTCATGTAAAAATGTTGTTAAAATTACTACATAATTTTAATACTCTGCTCTTTTCCTGGGGCTAGTTTAGATTTTCTTATGAATATGCTAGACATCTTCCTCTCTGTATCTACCCTCTGCCCTGCTCTAACTGTTTTCTTCCCCTAAAGGTCCGAGTAGCACTGACTAGATCGGTGCGCTTGCTCTCAGGCTCCCGGCTGAGCGTAGGTAATGAGAGACATCAGTCAGCAGGAAATCATGGCTGAAGAAGAGTGAGGCCAGGTTCTTCATTTTCTAGCTTTCTCGTTGCTAGGTATTCTGAGATGACTTCATCTGTCCAGAAAAGACCACAGCTCCCCTCAGGCAGCCCTGTCTGTGCAAGAGTCTCTCCAGGTGTTGGTAATAACTTCTCCCCTTTGCCCCTTCAGGCATGGCCCTGGAAACAAGCTCCTGTCACTAGCCCCATCTAGTACACCATCCTTTGTTGCTTTCCCTAAACCCTGCTTACAGCTTTGAAAACAGTCTTCTACTGAACTGTCCTCAGAACACCCCATCTGAGTGAACTGTCTACTTCCAGACAGAACTCAGACTGATATATACACTGTTTTTGCATATCTCCATTGATATGCAGTCCTTTATTTTCTGTAGACATTTATTAGTTTCTATACATATAACATCGGAAGAGATAGGTTGGAGCAAATTTGCAGACCTTCACGGCACAAGTGAAAATGAGAAATAGCCATTGGAGATGGACTATCTGCTCATAGACTCTGCAGTCTATAAACTTTCATCAGAAACAGAATATCTTATTCAGAGTCACATTTCTCATTTTTAGAACGCCATTATAATTAGCTTGTCTCTCTGTTTGCCCTGCCTAGGACATTTTATAAACTACAAATTGGAATGCAAGAGCTCAGAAGCACACTGACAGCAAAATTTAGCAGCAGGTGACAGTCAGCCAGCAAGAAAGGTGACAGAAAATATAAATAGGAGACTCAAGCTTTCTAGAGCTAACAGAAAAGTAAACATTTCTAAATACCTTGATAAGCCCTGGAAACATCATTGCATTTGAACCCAAAGGATAAACTCACGTCCACATTGGTGACCCCAGGCTGCACTGTACTGTGTCTAAGCACACAGTCAGCAAAAAATACACCTCTTATCTTATAAATGCATTGTCAATGACAATTGGACTTGTTAAACATTTTTTTAACTTTAAGTGGCATTATTTACTTATATGGGGAACAGATAAGTTTACGTCAGAATTTTACATATGCATACATCAATTAAAGACTAAACAGCCTAATTTAACTCTATGCTATTTTCACTTATTTCTCAAAATACTGCTTCCATTTATTTATTCACTCTACCTACTTATCTTAATTTTAACCTAAACACAATCTGTTTAACTGGTTAGTTGGTTTCTCAGTTTCTTGACTTTTTCTCCAGCAATCTTGTCCTCCACCCTAAGTCAGTCATGTGCTAGACCACGTAACTCTGAACACTTCATTATTTCCATTTTATAAATTAGCATTCTACGACCATTGCTTCCTGTCCTTCCAGCTCACTCAATCTATGACAACAATTGTAACAGAGCTCAATTCCATCACTAATCTTACAGCCTCTCCCTTGAATATACACTCAATTCCCTTTTGTTTTTCTCACTGTAGTGGGGTTAGTAAGAGCTCTGTAAGAGATGTCCATACTCGAATCCCTAGATCTGTGACAGTTACTTCAGACGGCAAAAAAAAAGGAAGTTGGAGTTGTGGTTCAATTAAGAATCTTTATTTTTTTTAAAGATTTTATTTATTTATTTTTAGAGAGTGAAGGGAAGGAGATAGAGAGAGAGAGAGAAACATCAATGTGCGGTTGCTGGGAGCCGTGGCCTGCAACCCAGGCATGTACCCTGGCTGGGAATCGAACCTGCGACACTTTGGTTTGCAGCCCAAGCTCAATCTACTGAGCTATGACAGCCAGGGCTCAATTAAGAATCTTTAGATGGAGAGATCATCTTGGCTTGTCCACACGGGTTCTCAATGCAATCACAGGTATCCTTGTAAGACAGAGGCGGAGGGAGATTTGACACAGAAGAGGGGAAGTCACTGAGACCAGGATGGAAAAGCTTGGGGCGGTTCAACCACATCAGACCGAAGAGTGCTGGCTGCCACCAGAGACAAGGGATGGCTCCACCTCTGGAGGGAGGGCCACGCTGATCTCAGCCCAGTGCGACTGTGGTGGACTGTGCTGGCCTCCAGAGCACATTTACATCACCATGTTGGCGGCGGTGGATTACAGCAACCGTAGGATAATGAACGGTTCGATTTGTAATACTTAAGATGAAATCATAGTGTTGGTTAAACCCAACCTCTGCACCCGTGCAACTGAGTGTGACTGGGTGGAAATCACAACCGTGTTGACCAGTCATACTTCAAATTTACACACGTTCAGTTCATGAAACACCGAGACCAAGTGGGTCTTTGATGTTTCTAACAAGCATTATACTCGCTAGTCTGCCCGGACTTCTAGGGGGTTACTGCAGACTTTCCCTCTCCTCGGTCTTCAATACTTCCTCCCCAGTCCGTCCTCTCAGCTGGTATCTTGCTTCTTTTATCACTGAGAAAATTCAAGCAGCTGGAAGAGAGTGTTTACACAATTTTATTCTGACACTTACTCGCTCTGCCTACAAACTCTTCTTGCCTGAAACAATAGAGTGTTTATGATCCTTTTTAGGTACAACCCCCTCCTCCACTTACGCACTGGAGCTTATCTTTGTTTATCTATTTCAAGAAGGCAATTCTCTCTGTTCTATGTCACGGCTTTCTGTTCTCTACTGAATCATTCCCATTACTACTGTCATTTCACCAATCATTAGAATTCTTTATGCCCACTTATTACCCTTTGTAGTATAACTAACTACTCCATAGAGTTGTCTATTTTCATTGCTTCAAGTTCCCCTTTTCTTATTCCCTCTTAGCACATTGAAATCCAGCTTGTAGCTCATTTATTCCTCAAAAACTTCATTGCCAAAGGTCACTGACCACCTCTTCATTGGTAAAGAGGAATAGTCAATGCTCAATATTCATATTCTTCAACTTAGTGAGCGCTATTTGATGTAGTTTTATACTCTTCTCTATAAGCAGTTTTTTTCCTCACTTGGCTTCTAGATTCATAAATTTTCCTTGGTTTTCCTCCAATTTCACTTATTCTTCTTTCTGATTCTTAGGGTGAAATATCCTGAATTTAGTCCCTGGTCCTTTACTCTTTATATTCCTTTACTTTCTTGATAACCTTTCCAATCTCATGCCTTTAAAGATCATCTATAGGCCAATTACCTCAAAAGTCACTTCCACAGTCAGGATAGTTCTCCTGAACTTGGTCTCATGTGTCCAACTCCCCCTTGGTGTCTCCATGTGGATTCCCAATAGACTTGCCAAACTCAACATTTTCAAAACGACACCCTCGGTCTCCCCCTTCCTCACACTGGGTCACATCACAGCCTTCCTCATCACAGCTGAGGAAACTCCTTCTGTCCACTTACTCAAGTCAAGAACATTGAGGTCACTTCGATTTCTCTCTTTCATTTCCCACATCTATCACATGAGGAAATCATTTCAGCTTCAGAATTATACTGAACCTAGACCCCTACCACCTCCGTGCTAACTTTCTTTAATCCACAATCATCTTTCTTTGACTTCAATAACCTTTTAATAGGTCTCCATGCTTCTAATCATTTTTCCATAGTATCTATTCTCAACACATGAACCAATGTTTCTCTTGAATGTAGGTGAGAGCATGTCACTCTGCTCAAAACTCTCCTAATCTTGCTTGAAGTTAAAGACCTACACTTCGCAATGGCTTACAAGTTCCTACATGATGAAATCCTTCTGTTACCTCTTTGAACATATCTCTTGAAACTTCCCCTTCACACATCCTTTTAGACACATTATTTCCTTTCTGTTCTTCAAATATGCCAGGCACATTCCTGCCCGGAGGCCCTTGCTCTGGTCTTTCCTTCTACTATAACTGTCCCTAATTAACTCTCATGGCTAATTCTTCATAGTCTTTAAGTGGTGTCACTTAAAATCATTCTCAATAAGGCTCACCCTGACGACCTCATAAAAATTGAACCATTATTAAACTTTTAGGTTGCATTTTTCTTTTTATTCTTCAAAGAAACAGTCATCTGCAAGCATACCACACGGTGCACGTTTTTAATGTTTAATTTAATGTCTGTTTCCTCCCTCTGAAATGTAAACTCTTCAAAAAAGGGACATTTAATCTGTCCACTGATGCATTCTAAGCACTTAAAAACTGCCTGACACATAGTAGGTGCTAAAATATTTACTAGATTGTAGGAGTCAATGAGTTGCTTTACAAGTACAGAAATTTTACCATGAGAGATATGAGTGTATATTAATATTATAATTTTAATAATTCATGTCAATCTATAAAATGAATACTTATTTTCACCCCTTCAAATATTTTAATTTTGAACAAAAGCATATTATTATCATAATCTAATGTTTCATTATGTCTGCCTGTAAACTCACTGTTTTTATTTTGGAATTTCTGTCTTAAAATTAAACTGAAAATAAAAGGAGCAATCTCTTCTCTTCATCCTAAAACATATAATTGTCATACTCAAAAACCTGTGACATTAATCAACTTGGTGTTGTATATATTTGACTTCATACAAACAAGCCGCACAATCCATTGCATTAGAATGTACAAAAACAGACTAAAGAACTAATGGATATTGAGTCTCTAGCTCCAGTATTTAAGATGTGCATTCTTAATTCCACTATTGAGAGTGGTCTGTGTTTCTCAGCACTGTGCCAAGTAATTTACATGTGTTGTTTCAATGAATTAGCTCAACAATTCTGCCAGGCAGGTAAAATTGTACACATTTTGTATGCGAGGAAACAAAGGTGAGAAAAATGGAAGTCATGTGCACTGCCAGAAGATGTCAGAAGACGGAGTTAGACGTACAGGCTCCTGATCTCAAAGCCCGTGTGAGGTCCACCAGCGTGAGACTCAACTGCACTCTTACGTGGGAGGCTAGGTTCAAAAACCATTTTTCACCTCGGGGCACTTCTTTCCAAAAAAGCAAGTTCTCACAGTCAAAGGAATGCCGTTCCATAGTAACATGCATAGCTGCTGATTTTGATATCCATTCCAGAAACTCGTACATTCTGAGCATAACTTGTTCTCAGCTTTTAAGATACCTTTGGCTGCTCTTCATCCCGAACTCTGGCTTCACTTCCATCACATGACATAATACACTGCAGATGTAAAAGAAATGCTCTTCATCAGGGGGTGTAGGAGGCCGACCACTGATGTTGATTCTTTCTACAGGATGCAAAATGCACACACATAAAACACTTTCTCCGAAGGACAGAAAGATCCGTGTTGTCCATATGAAAATAAGGTGGAAATAAAAGTAATGGAAAAGAATCTAGCCACGTTCAGAGAATTGTTAGGCCTACTCCTAGGAATAAAACATTTAAATGATCAAACGGGATAATTTACTCTCTCTATTATGAAATCTCCAAAACAATATACTTTGTGGTGGCTGAATTGTTATGAAAAATGTGTGTGGGGGGGGTGGATTTTTCCGTTTTAAGATGCTGAGAGTAGCAAGATATGTAACCACAGCCTGCTCTTTCAAAGCCTTAGAAGACCGACCAGATGGGAATCTGGCTCTGCTCAGATGCAGTTCCTGGGTTGTATCTGCCGTTCTTTAAACGTGAGTAATTCCTGATGCATATTTACTCTGAAGTTAACAGCATAGGCTTACATTTCAAAATAAGGCAAGCATTATTTTTTTTCTTGAACGTATCTTGTAATCCTATAAAAAGATCTCTAAAATTATTCTTCAAATAAAGTTTAGGGATTCTTAACAATAAGTGAAAAGATAAATTAGAAGTGAACAAGAAAGAAAATTAGTATGCTAAATAATAATAAAAATGGCAAAGAAAAGGTTATATTAAGGGTCTATTTAAATTACTTAACCAGACTTTTTTGAAATACATGTGATTTTTTAGGATCTATATTTTCTAATCGATTTTTTAAAAACCTGGTAATCCATGAATTTCTGCATTTGGGGTGGGGTGGGGTGGGACTCTGTTGAGAGAATTTACTCAGGTATTGTTCTGGCGCATTTTAAAACAGCTCTACAGAGATGTAGTTTACATGCAATAAAATAGTCCCATCTCAAGAGTAAAATTAATGCTTTTTGTATGGTCACAGATTTGGACATCCATCCCCGGCATCACTTTTACAGCATTTTAATCGCTCGTGAAAGAAACCTCACATCCATCCCTGCACCATCACACCTCCTCCCAGTCGCCACCTTGCCTGCAGCCCTGAACAACCCCTCGTTTGCTCTCTATCCATAGATGACGCTGGTGCTGGACATTCTGTGTAAATGGAATAATGCATTATGTGGTCTGTCACGACCAGCTTTTCACATAGCATGAGCTTTATCCGTGTTGTAACATATAACAAAATGCATTCTTTTTCTCTTGTTGAATAATATTCCATTGAATGAATTTGCTACCTTGTATTATTGATCTATTGATCCGTTAAAGAAAATTTGGGTTATTCCTATTTTTTTGCTATGTTGGATAATACTGTTATGAATATTGTGTACACATTTTTGTATGAATATGTTTTTATTTCTCTTGGGAAAGACCTGAGTGGGATTACTAAGTTGTATAACTTTTACAATTGCCAGCCTTTTAAGGAGCTGGTAAACTTTCTAAGGGGCTGTACAATTTTACATTTCACAAGCCATGTCTGAAGATTTCAATTTCTCTACATCCTGTCAATCTTATTATTATGTCTTTTTTATTATAGCCATTGTAGTAAGTATAAATGACATTTTATTGCAATTTGATTTGCACTTTTCTGATAACCAGTACTTTCGAGCATCTTTTCAATTGTTTCTTGGTCATTTTTGTAACTAATTTGGGGAAGTTCCTATTCAAATTCATTACCCATATCTTAATTTCATTTGTTGCCTTTTGGTTATTGAGTTGTATGAGTTCTATAGATTCTAGACACAAGTACCTGAGATATATAATTTGCAAATGTTTTCTCCAATTTTGTGAGTTGTCTTTTTACTTTTTGAAATGGTGTGCATTGAAGCACAAATGTATTTAATTTTGATAAAGCCAAACTCATTGTTTGTCATTTACACTTTAAGAAGCTTTTATCTAACCCCAAGTCATGAAATTTGCTTCTATTCTTTTTGTTAGGAGTTTTATATGTTTGGCTTTTACATTTGTGTCTGTGATCCATTTTGAGTTAATTTTTGTGTGTGATGTGAAAGAGAAATCCACCTCTATTCTTTTGCATGTGGATATCTCGGTGCCCCAGTACTATTCATCGAAAAGACTATTCCTCTGCAGGCTGTGTTGGTACCCTACATGGAAAGCAATTCATCATACATGTGAGAGTTTACGGACTCTTCAGTTCTCTTCCACTGATCAGTATGTTTATTTGTATGCCAACATCCCATTATCTTGATTACTGTGGTTTTGTAGTACATTTTGAAACAAGGAAGTGTAAGTCCTCCAACTTTGTTCTTTTTGAAAATGGTATTGGCTATTGTGTCTTTGCATTTTCATATGAATTTTAGGATCAGCTTGTCAAGGGTTGCTTTGAATATGTAGATGACCTTGGGGAATGTTAAGACTTTCAAATAATGAACATGGGATGTATTTTCATTTATTTAGATCTATTTTAATTTCTTTCTACTCTATATTTGTTACAGAGAATTATCGTTGCATTAATAATTATTAATAGACTCTACTATGCATGTTATTTTCAATTTTAAAAGTATTTTATTCTAACAATGAAAAATGACTAAATTTGAATAAATGTCAAAATTATAGGTAAAAATTTTATTAAAGATTCTTATAAACTTTTATATGAGCTTGTGAAATACATTAAGAATAAAGTCACAAAAGATTTTTGAATTTTGTTCACTACTGCCTGATAGACATCTTGTTATAAAAATTAATATAAATAACAAATCAAATATTTGTTATTTATATTAATATTGTAAATTTGTTGAAATTTGTTTTGAAACTAAAGTATTCTTAGTTATCTACTTCTACTTATGTTTTTTTAAATGAAAGCATTGCATCCTACCAGTCTTTTATAATAATTTCTATTTTCTTTAATTCTTCATTTTCATGAATCTTTTGGTCTTCTTTGTTCTAAGTTCCTTTATGTTTGAGAATGTCTTATATTGTCTTTATGTCTGGAAATGTAATTTAGCTGTATATAATATTTGTAGTAATATATTCTTTCACTCAGGACACGACCTATTGTTCCATTTTCTGTTGACTAAATGTTTTTCATATATGTCAGTAAACATTTTTCTATCTACACATTGCCTACTTTTCTAACTGGGGTTTCTGAAAAGCTCTTTCTTAGTTATTTAGTTTCAATAAATGGACAAAAATGTACATCAGTTTCTGTATTAATGTTTCCTCAAATAACTGATTTTTTGTTCTTGAGATTCACTTACTCCAAATATATATACATATAATATCTATGTTATTTATTTCACATTAGAGTCATTAATTAAACTTCTGTTGTAATGCCTTTGCATCTTCCCTAAATATCTAGCAAGTACTCTAATTAATTTAATGTCTTTGTGTTTTTCTTCTGCATTCCCTAAAATTCCTTTTATTTGTTAATTTAGTCTTACCCATTTTGCTTTTCATCCTGTTAAGAAATGGTTTTATTCTTCCTTGTTTTATTATAATAATGTTTCAATGTTTTTCTTAATGTCATTGTGATTTTTTACCTTTGAGATGGTATTTCACTTTGAAAAGTTACTACAGACATATATTTAAGTTCTCTGACTTTTCCTAGGTGGAATCTCATCTATTGATAATCCCATCAATGGAATTCTCCATTTTTATTCATAGTGTTTTTTTTTATTTTTAAGCGTTTCTCTTGATTCTTTCTTAGAGTTTCCATTTCTCTGCATATACTTCCCATCTGTTTTTATTTTGTCATTTTTTTTATTGGAGCCCTTAACATGTTCATCATAGCTATTTAAACATCCTGACTGATAAATCCAAAATGTGTACCATGTCTGAGTCTAGTTCTGATGTTTGCTTTGTCTCTTTAGGCTGTGGTTTCTTCTGTCTTTTAGTACACCAAGTAATTTTTTGCATATAGTTGACACTATTCGGTGATGTATTGGGTAATAGGAAATGAAGTGAATAGATCTTTCATGTGAGGTTTTCTATCGTGCTGTCTCAGAGTTAGGCCATGTTGAATGTTTGTTGTAATTATAGGTTCCATAAACTTTACCTACCTCTATTGTTCTTGTTTTTGTCATTCCTGTTGTATTTGAGTTCCCCAAAGACATTCTTCTTAAATAGAGTCTTTACTATTCTTTCAGCTTTAAGCCACAGTTGCTATACCCAAATCTTGGTGAGTGTGGCATGAGGGAAGGGATATATTTCATAATCTCAAATTAAATTTGAGTCTTTTATTAGGCCTGTACCTTAGTCTCTTGTGTCAACAATTGTTTCTCAGCATTTACATTCAACCCTCCTTTAGTTGAGATAGGAAGGCTGCAGTGGCTGGAGATTCCTAATTACCCTTTTCCCAAGTCAGGTGAGGCTCTAGTCAAGTCTTTTTCCTGCAGAGTAGGTCTTTGTTATGGAGAATGCTCTGGAGTACTTCACAATGTGTACTTCCCCTCCCCCTGCAAGGAACAGGAGGCGATTTTCCTTTGGTTCTTCACTCAGAAAACCAGATAGATGGAGAGCCGGACAGAGTGACAGATGAGTCCTTGGGACTGTGGGCTCCTGGAGCTTCTCACTCTCATGCGAGTCCACAATCAGCAGTTTGACCGATGACCATTTCAATGTGCACACTAGTTTATTCCTCCAAGTAGGCTGATCTCATTTCTGTGATTTTTTGTCTTCACCTCTCCCACCAGGATTTGGGTGGAAGTTTGTCTTGCAACCTCCATTTTCTAATAGGTTCAAGAACAGCACTCATTCCCACTCTGTTCAGCTTTGTTTCTTATTGTAAGGACAGGAATGACAGTTTCTACACTTTTTACATGTCCAAGCTGAAATGGGAAACCCTGACACCCTTATCGTGCTGTCAGAGACCTGTGTGTCCTTCTTTCTGAGCAGAGGCAGGAAGGGAAACGCTAGGCTCACTACGCTAAAAGTGGGATTTTTGTGAGCCAGAGTTTTCAATTTGCTGACAATCTGTTAAATATACTCTTCCAGGAATTTCTCTGTTTCCTGGGAATAATTTGTCTTCAACTTGAAAATCACTGAGGGTGAAGCCTCAAGTTTGTTGTTTTGTTTTTTATTTTGTTTTCTTAACTCCGTAGATCTCCCCAGGGCCACTTATCCCAGAGTGGAGACAAGGCCAGGAGAAAAACCACAATTTGATGTTTCTTTGTTTTTCCTTTCTTGTTTTTTTTTTTAATTTTCTTTCTCTCCCTAAAATTTATGGCATAGAGTTATTACATTTTGCTTGTCTAATTCTTGCTAGTGTTTTTCCTGATTTTTATTTTTTTGTAAATTAATTATTATTGAAATTAGGAAATTCTGTGTCTACTATCATGGTGATTTCCACCTGAAAGTTTAAACCAAGGTTTAAAAAGAAAACATTTTGGCTAGTCTTTGCAAAAACGTTTAGATTTTTTTCTAACATGGAGAGCAAAAAGAGATTTTTTTTTCCTGCAAGTAAAAGACAACCTAGGAGAAGCATTCCTTGGCGGAAACCTTGTCCAGTCGTCAGTGGATACAGGCCTCAGCCTGACTGCACCACCGACGCTACCGCTGTGTGATTTCGGACAGAGGTATCCACACTCTTCAAATCTTGTTTAAGCCTCTATTATATTCCTAACATTCTACTACTGAGGGTTTACTGATGAGTAAAACAAAGTTCTACCCTCAAGGAGCTTGCAATCCAAAGACATTTCCATCCCTATGAAAAAGAACCTGAAATGTAGAATTTTGCTGCTTCTTAATCTGCTTAGAGTGGTTTCCCACTTAAAGACGAGAAGCTTACCTAACTGACTGAATGGAACACACCTTTAACTCCAATGTTCTTTCCTTTCCAAAAGACAAGAATAAATTAACAAGATACATGATGAAAAAAGAAAGGTTTTCTGTTATGGGGAACTTACTTAAAGAAAATCAGATTTGCACTTAAAACACCTTAAGTCATGAGAAGTCCATCAGCATATTCTATGTCCACACTTTCCAGAAACGTTAAATTATTAGGTTATTGAATAGGACAGTGGAAAGTCTGATGTCCTTGGGCTCTATATTGTATGAATTCTTGGCAATTTAGATGAAGCAACTTTTTGTTGCTTTGTCCACGTAATAAACTTTTCAGTTTAAAATTTACCAAGTCTGATACTATTTCATGATTTTCATATTATTGTGAAGATTTTATGGTGGCTTAACATGACAGGTTGACAAATAATAAAAGAGATTTTACTAAATCTGCTCCTGATTCAGGGACAAAAGAGCACGTTAAGAATCGTTTTTTGTTCCCAAATGTTCTTGCGCCCAGATGGCTGTGTATCAAACTCCAAGAGGTGAAGGGGTAGATAATTTGATTGGGGCCCCTTCTTTTCCTTGTACAAAAGCTGCAGTTAGAAAACCAAAGGATATATTAAGAGTCTTTAACACTCAGCAACAATACCAGGGACCTGTTCCAACTCCATTTCTGAAGCTTCTTTACTTTCAAATGATTTATTTATTGCGCACACAGTTCATTAGAACTTCACTGAAAAATTAAGAGAAACAGCAAATAACAGTATCTTTCATCCATAGCCAGAGAATTCTAAGCTTTCTCAAAAGACAGTGCAAAAACAATACAGTACTAGCTATATATGCCTTGCTAGCTTGTGTCTCAAATCGTAGTCATATAAGTTAAACACCAAGATGCTTTTCTACAAAAACTAAGAACCAACGATTTTTGAGAAGAAAAAGATTATTTTTATCCAACAGAACAAAAATTGTTTATACATATTATACAATTTATTCACTGTAATATTGCTAGCGGAAGACTGGTAATAACTCAAACGTCAACCAAAAAGGAAACTGTTAAATAATGCTATAACCATACAATGAAATTCTATGGGAATATTTTTTAAAAGTAAAGTTAGACCCTGCTATTTTGTGTGTGTATAATCAAGGCAGGTTTTCAATTTGAATGTAAAGAACATCTAAGACATTTGCTATCGTCAGCAAAGGAAATGTTTTTTAGAAGTTCTAACAGGCCCTGGCTGGCGTAGCTCAGTGGATTGAGCGTGGGCTGTGAACCAAAGTGTCGCAGGTTTGATTCCCAGTCAGGGCACATGCCTGGGTTGCAGGCCATGACCCCCAGCAACTGCACATTGATGTTTCTCTCTCTTTCTCCCTCCCTTCCCTCTCTAAAAATAAATAAATAAAATCTAAAAAAGAAAAAAAAGAAAAACCCACCATCCAAGTGTTTAAAAAAAAAGAAGTTCTAACGTAAAAACTCAAACAAACAACCCCCACCAGGACTACTGACATTTGGACCAATATTTAAGTTCTTCCCTGGAATGCCCATCTCTCGAATACCAGATGGCCTTTGTGTCACACTCGGCTTTAGAGCTCTCTGGAGCAGCACAGGAACCAGAAAAGTGATGGCTGGAGCTTCAGGAAGCAGCCTTTAATCTAAGTACTGTTTCTGAAAAGAAAATGGATTTAGAGCTGCTCCCCTGGTGGGAGTTACCAAGCAGGTCAGCTCCCTCTACCAGCCCTGGGACTGGCCCACGTCTGTTTGGAATGTCTGCCAAACCACCAGCACTATTATCACGGCTAATATGCCTCCACTTCTTGCTCTGTACCTGTTGCTTTAAATTTATGAATTCACATATTTTTCATAATAACCCTGTAAGGCAGGTCCTCATTTTAAAGATAAGATTTAGGGACAGTACTACTCCACACCCGAGAGGTGATTGAGCCAGAGCTAAAATATAGGCAAACTGACTCTAGAGATACTGCTTTTGCTCACTATCCTAAGGCTCACTCCCAGTCTCCGTTTCAACCTGGGATGCTACGAACACTATTCAAAGGTGCTGTAGTGTAAAGAAAGCCAGGCGCACCTTGGCCTGGGTCCTCACCCCAGCATAGTGCGGCAAGGCAGCTAACTGGCACTATGGTTTGGCTCGGAAATGCTTCTCGTGCTAAGCAGGATTATGTAGCTTTTGTGGAATGGCTTTGTGCTGGGCTACTTTGCAGTGTTCCACTAAAGCATCCTTAAATGAGGCCACACAGCCACATACTCTGGGCACCTAGCAGCAACAAACACGCCTACCTGTGAACGTTCCAAAAGGCTTCGTGATTACTTTTCCTGCATCCTACCCACCAGCCAAAAAATTAATTCCTGCTCTCCTTGGCTATTCACTAAGACCTGTACCTGTGCCTGTCTAAATGTTGCCAGTTCTTCATGGCTCAACAAATACGCAAGCTTTCTTCATTTTCCTAAATGGAAATAACAGTTCCTTCTGCATTCTCGTTGTGACATTTGTCCTTCATTATCCTCCTCATCGAAGAGCTATTTTATTTCTTCTTTATTTCTTTCCCCTAGCCATAAAAGCATTTTCCATACCAAGTTCAGTCTTCCGTACACTAGCAATGCCTTGCCCATAGTAGATGTTCAGCCAATGTTTTATTTTTGGATAATGAAGAAGGAATGGGTTGTCTTGAGATACCGTGATACAGGGTAACAACAGCCAATACTGAGGGACAGATTGGTAGGAAATATTCCTAAAGCAACTGGATAATTTGTTGTTGCTTCCATAAAGCAAGTGCAGGTACTCAGAGATCATAGTGCTTATTCTCATTTTCACGCTGCACTGCCAAATGCAGAAGAAACTCCTCTAACAAACCTTTGTTGAGATCCAGCTATTGTATTCCCTTCCAATGGTGGAATGTGGAGATGTGACTAAGAAGACAAAAGTGAAATAAAATCAGCATGGAGTGTTTAGGATAAAATAGCTGCCTACACAGGTGGATGTCTTTTTGAGGTTGCACGAGGAAACTATCACGGAGAGATGAGATTCCTACATCTAATCTCACTTTGTGTTTCAATAGACATGTGCCGGTTTTCTTTCCTAAGAAAGGCATGGGCAAATCCTACTTGGATAGAGCACTTGGAGAGAGCATACAGTGGAATAATTTATCTAACCATGACCTAAGGGGGGCTCCAGAACATTGGATTCCTTCATAGTTGAGGGAGACACAGACTGGGCTGTCGTTTAGGGCATCGGCCTCTCAGGGGTCATTCACCTCTCCTGGGCATGTGAACCCAAGCCTCCTTTCCCCAGACACTTGAACTCCGTGTGCCCATAGATGACGGCAGCTTTGGCATTGACATCCTGTCTAGCCCTTTTTAAGTCAGAGTATCTATGTGGATACTTACCACAGGGCGTGTTGTCTTCTCCCTCCTATCCCGACCACATGCTTCCTGAGATTCGGGTCGGGATGGCCACGCACCTTATCAAAGAGGGCTGCGTGGGCTTCTGCTGGTCAGAGCACGCGCGGAGGGGGATGTGTGTGAACGTCCCCACAGTGCTGGGAACGTTGACTCCAACAGCCCTGCTGCCCTGAGAGAACACTTCTCTAGTGAGTTCTCTGGATTCACCTTCCACAGCGCCACAGACTTACGTCTGCTTTTCTTGGCTGAACGTTCCTTTCCAGATGACATGCTCTTTCAATAAATGGTATCGGCACTGTTTCCACACCCCAGCTTCCCCAGCTTCCACGGACCTGAGAGATGTCTCGTGTGAGGAGAGACCCAGATGCATTGCTTGAAGCAATTGGCCGTAGGCAAGAACTCTGACCACTGCATGCTGTGGAATTTGCTCCCCCAATTTCCAGTCCCTCTTCTTCCTTTTCAAGTACAATGTCACTGTCACACTTAAGCCTATTCTTAGGATGTCCTTAATTTTTTTATTCTGAATTTCACCTTCTCTTCTTCCTTTATACATTTCCCTAGGACTAAAATAAATTACTATTCTTTGTTTGCTAAGAGACACTTCATTTTCCTTATTCAGAGAGCTCTTAGAATCTCCTTTCTTAAGCCTTCCCAATATTAGATAGTAATTTCTCTTCTCTTCATTGTCCTAGCAACCAATTCCTGTATTGCAAACAGTCATTTAAGGCTTAGATGTACATGTAAAACTTCTATTCTAATTTGCATCCTTGCCGGGGTGTCCATATTTCTATACTAACTGGACAAGAGATAAGAAAACATGTCAAATATGCAAAGATGTACATTAAACTTTTAATACCACCTTGGCTGGATTTTATTTGTTTGCTGAAACTCTCTTACACCTTCTTTCTATTTGGGAAGGTGAAAGCTAAAAACTTTCCACACTCTTCCGATGGGGAGATTCTGCCCTGATGCACTCATGAGAAGTTTGCAAGACAGGAGTGAGCAGAACCCACCTTCCTGGAGATTTGGTACAGTGCAGCTAGCAAGTTCATGGCAATATGAAGTTCCCACAGGAGCTGGCCAGGGCCCACTGTGTGGCCTCTTGGACAGTGAGAGGCAGTGGCGGCGGAAAAGCCAGATTTAGCTTTTTATTTCCAGCAGAGCTCCAATGTGGCGGCCTCAGGGCTGCTGGTTTTATTTTCGGTTCTGTGTTGGGTGTGCGTGTATAATTTCATGAGATTAAACCCAGACCTATTGCTTAGGCCTTCTACAGACCTTGCAACATCTAACTTACTCGAATTTGTTCCTGCACCAAACCCTAACTTATACATTCCCTACATCCTTGTATAGAAAATATGACCTCCAGAGACCTCTAGAGCAACCTCCCCCGCAGGGCCCCTCCAGGCTGGGCAACCTCAGCTCCCAGCACTCTCGCCAGCCCATGTGTTCTCATCACACTACCCAGAACCTAGCACGCTCCTGCATAGTTCTACACCTTGGACGTGCCGTTTACTGTTAACCTTGTCTCACCTCCTTTTTCTCATCCACCCCCCCAATTCCCTTTCTTGTACTCCCAGCTTAAATGCCATCTTCAGCTTCCTTGACCCTTAAGAGCAGAGCTCACTGTGTACTTCCAATGCGCCTGCTCTGCGGTTCTGTTGCTGAGCCTGCCGCTGCAGGTCTGCGTGCAGGTTTTCATCTCTTCCAGACTTCCTTGAGCTCTGGCACCTTTTACGTTAGTTTTCAAATATCTAAGGTATTAATAATAATTACTTAATAAAATTTAGAATGCATGAATGGAAATTATTTATGGTAGCTCACTGAATTTGCATGATTCCTGGTTCTATTATATACTTGATACTCTGCAGCTGGGTGTAAATAATGCTGGCCAGTTGGATGAGAGTGTTGCCTAGCAATGAGCAAAGGATGAAAACTCTCCATCCTCATGAACAGTATTTACGCATGTTTCATGCCTATTTCCTTGCTGATTTCCCCCACTCAAAGCATGTACATTTAAATATGGTCTAATATATATCAGAAATTCTCAATGTGGAGAAATTAAATGTTTCATTTGTTTGACATAGATACTGTACATGAGTCCTTGAAAATATAACTGGATCTTGGCTGGTGTAGCTCAGTGGGTTGAGCACGGGCTACAAACCAAAGGGTAGCCAGTTCGATTCCCAGTCAGGACACATGCCTGGTGTGAGGGTCAGGTCCCCAATGGGGGCCATGTGAGAGGAAACCACACCCCGATGTTTCTCTCTGTCTCTTATTCCCTCCCTTCCCTTATCTCTAAATATAAATAAATAAAATATTTAAAATAAAAAATATATAATTGGAAGATAATAATTTAAATACTCATGCTAAGTGGAGTATTCTCATCACAGGCTTTTCCACTGTGGGCTTGGGCAGAAAAGTATTCATATTTGTTGCTTCATGTACAAGAAGAGGTGGTTGAAACTGTCTCCCACTGCAAGGGGCAAAATTACTGCAGATGGCTATCACACTGCTTCTGAAAACTTGTATTTCTTTTTATGGAGATTAATATTTGAATGTACACAGGAATTTTATTACAGAACTTCTGTTTATAGTAAAATGTGAAGTTAAGTTTCTGCATAAAATTTTACTTTCTACTAACTTTCTATTTCCATCTGATCATTTTTTCTTTAAAACACCAAATATGCATTTATGGGAATGACAAAGCAAGGAAAGTGTAAAAATTTATTTATCTTTTCTTAATAGAATTTGAGAGAATTTCATTTTCCTGACATTATTTACTCCTCACACTTTTATAAAAAAATACATGAACCTCTTGGCTATTTTGTTTCATTAGGAGAGATGTTATTCCAGAGAAACATTAAAGTAATTTTTTAAACTCAAAATTGTAACCACCATTTCAAGCTTTTATGTTTTCTTTTTATCACATCCAAAGTCAAAAGTCTGTAATGAGTGCAAAATATTTATTAGGAATGAAAGTATAAAATAGGGCCATAATAGAATACTGACAGATTTTATATTGTTTTCATAACCATTGCTAAGTTCCCTAAAGAAATATATATTCCCTCAAGGAAAAAATACACCAAATATGTTTTTGTAAATGTGTTGTTTTCACACAAAGTGCATTCCAAACTTCTTTTATGAAGCAGGAACTCTGAATCTTTGAAACTAAAAATTGATGCCCCAGCTGGTATAGCTCAGTGGACTGAGCACCAGTCTATGAACCAAAGGGTTACTGGTTCGATTCCCAGTCAGGGCACATGCCTGGGTTGTGGCCCAGGTCCCTGGTAGGGGGTGTGCAACAGGCAACCACACACTGATGTTTCTCTCCCTCTCTCCTTCACTTCCCTTCTCTAAAAATAAAGTAATAAAATCTTTAAAATAAATATATAAATAAAAATTGAAATTTGCAGTTTGGGGACAATATGGACAGTGTTTGCATCAATGGACACAAAGTATTTCAGTTCATTTACATTAGCTAAATATCTGTTAACTGTAGACTCCGTTTTAGAGATAAGCTATATACTATGGTTTTGATATTACATAAATTGAAAATACCTTTTACAAATATAATTATGGCATTTACACATTGAAATGGTCCATCATTGCTGTAGCCACTCAGAAAGAATAAGATGAACACCACACAAATGTGCTTTGGATGTGAAGACTGATAACACATCCCATATCTACCAAGAGGGGAGGAAAGGCGTATTTCTCACATTGTAAGAAACGTTTGGATGAACAGGGAGAACTCCACAAGTGACCCCCCCAAATAGCACTAAAGGGCAAGCGAGGAGCCTGGCCTGGTGTGTTTATAGGGTTGGAGGGCCCGGCTGGGGTGAGGGCTGTCTCATGTGGCACGGACTCCCTGCTGGTGCCAAAGGAGAGGGCACCCGGCCTTTCCAATCAGCTTGCTTAGCTGTGGACACGAGGGAGGAGGAGGAGGAGTTAAGGCTTAACAGCTGGAGTCTAGTCGAGATGGTAAGGATGGGTTTTAATCGGCAATAACTATTGTAATAGGCAAGGGAGTCCAGCGTAAACTGAACTCAACCTCAACTTGTGCAGAGGTCACGGAGACTTTTAAAAGAAGAAAAGGGACTGAGGGAAGGAGATCAGTTCATGGGAACCCCACCTGGGTTTGCGGACTGGCCCTTGCAGAAGTCTCCCACAAAGATTGCAAGGTGGGGCCCTATTTCCAGGCGCTGGCTGGAACAAACAGTGTTCTTTAGGCCGCTTTGAGGTTTTTTCTGGGATTTCAAGGGAGATTGGAAGTCATCCTAAGGATGTGGCCTTGAGCTCTGAGGAACTATGTTCGTGTTTTGTTCAAATCCTGGGACAAAATTGAGGCCTAGTCAGGAAAGAGGGTTTAGAGGAAGCTGGTTAGGGTTTGGTCAAAGTGAAAATCTTTGTCACCTTAAAAAAGATATTAGAGGAATCCCTACTGGAAATTTTATACTAAACTTAAAAACTGCTAATATTATTTATTAACGTACATTTGAAAGTTCTTAGTCTTGTTTACAGGTGAAAATCTCAGCATGTGGAGTTATTCACATCAATATTAGGTAGAAAAAATATATGTGTTTTATTTGTTTGGGGTTTTTTGTGGAAAAGGCTTTACAAAGACAAATAAAAACATTTCACTTGTAAATAAGCTTAGATTCATAGGAAGTTGCAAAGAAGTGTGCAGGTGATCCTATGAGCTCCTCACTCAGTGTTCCCCCATGATAACATCTGACGTGACTATACGTCATAATTAATAGGACATTCTCAAAACCAAGAAATTGACATTGGTATAATCCAGAGAGCTTATCAGCTTGTGTGGGGTGTGTTCTTACGCTGACAAGTCATGATTCTAATTGTACGGTGGTGATGTGTGCCGTCTAAAACGCAGCAGAGAAAGACCTGCGGTGGGTCATGCCATGCCTGGACACGTGCCCGTGGCCTGACTCGCACTGTTTCCCGTTCCTTTCATTCTGTGCCCGGGGATCAGCCCTTTCTCTCTTCCTTTAGTCTTGTTTTGCCTTAATGTTTGGATATAATTTCAAATTCATGTACAAGTTGCAAGAATTGTACAAGGAATTTCCATATGGCATTCACTCAGATTCCTCAAATATTAATACTTTACCACACTTTCTTTATGCAGTATACACACATGCACACTTTTACCTGTTTTCTCCTAAATTCTTCTAATTCTTCAGTGTTTATGTCAAAGCAAGGACATTTTTTTCCTTAACACAGTACAAATGACAAAACCGAAACGAGTAGCGACACAGTACTACAATACACTCTACATGTGCTGTTAAGATGTTGCCAGTTGTACCAACAACATACCAACATCTGGCCAATACCCTGCTGTCAGGCTATTTGAACACGTCCTCCGTGTTCCCTTGTCTTCCACAAAACCGGCATTTCTGAAGAATGCAGACCAGTTATTTTGCAGAGTATGTGTCAATTTAGGTTCATCTTCTCTTTCTCCCCCCATTAGATTCATATTACACATGTTTAGCAAGAAACACCACATAAGTAATACCATGTTCTTCTCAGTGCTTCATATCAGGAGGTGGAAGGAGTTCACCTATTTTGGTTGTATTAACTTTAACCACCTGGTTAAGGTTGTTTAGCCAGCTTTATCTGGCTGTTTATCTGGAAGTGACTGTTGTTTGTTCGTAGTCACTAAGTTTGTGAGAACAGACCTTGTTTCCCCTGCCCTTCCCCCAGCCCTTTAAGGTTCAATCCAAATATTGCTTCCTCCAACTGAAACGCTTTCCCTGTGTGCCTTCATTATAGGGCTCATTACAATGAAGAGTAACTTTTTTTTTACCAACAGTACCTAGTAGATTAGAAATGTTTGTCATTAGGGACTTAATCTTATTCATCCTTGTATACTCTAGAAAAATACCAGGTTCTTAATAACTGTTCATTGAAAAAGCAAGTAAATAAACAAATCAAACCCAAGAACCAGAATGAACAGGTATTATCATCTATTTTATGAAGAGGAATACTGAAATTCAGTACAGTGTGATTAAATTATGACAGCAAGTGCTTAACATAGCTGGTCATTAGGTATCAAGAAATATCATTACTTTCATGTTTTGTATCCAAGAGGTTACCTCAGTGTGCTGTGTTGCAAGAACAGGGAAGGCAAAAGACTTTCTGATGTCTGGGTTTACAACCCTAGATGGATTAGAAGATGTTTCCTGAGTGCTGACAATACCTAGGATGCCAGTGAGCTAGTACAATAATGTCACAAACACGCCACCCACCACTTGGTGGCCTAAGAGAGCAATCACTGCTCTCCCGCACTTAGGTGCGGATATCTGGAATTTCCTGACCTAGACTGAGAGCTCAGCTGGGCTGACTCCACGCTTTGGGTTGGATGCAGTGATGCTCCACGTATCATTCATTGTCCTCGGACCAGCAGGTTACTAAGACCAGAGGAACAGCGGCGGAACGCGCCGCACTTCCTGAGGCCGATGGGCAAAAGCATCGCATCAAGCGACTTCCACCTACTGACATGTCCCAGAGCGAATCCCGTGACTGAGCGCCGCTGCGTTAGGACCAGCGAATACACTCTGTCTCTAGTCAACTGGCAAAAGGTGTGGATACAGAAGGGGCAAAAAATTAAGAAGAGAGGCGGGAACAATATTTCACTTACCACCTGATGCCAACATAGGAATGGATACATCCAAATTCCAGGTGAGCAGGAGTCAGCAAGATCACAAATCACCTGGGAGATCTCGGAGGGCTGGCACGCCTGCGTGCAAGCCCCTGTGTTTGCTCGGCATGCATTAGCTTTTCTGCTGTTTTCCCTGTGGCCTGGCCGAGTCTATAATGCCATTTAGATGCAGAAGTCCCTCCTTCCCTAGGGACTGCATGTGTGTGCAGTCTGAGGCATTTAAATATCTTGACGTTCGCCATATGCCCAACGTAATTCACACAGTTGTCCTGAGAATAGAAAGTCACACAAGAGAAAAAAACTGTGAAAAGGGACAAGCACTGTACTAACGTCTTATTGCTATTACTGCTCTTTCAGCTGTCCACTCCAGGTTACAGATTGTGCCCCGGGGAGTGTGGAGATACCTGAGCCCGGAGCAGCACGCCCCACGCCCTGAGCAGAGTCACATCGAGGTTTGGGTTAGCTTGTGTTGGACAGAAATAAATGAGTTCTTCCTCTTTTCAATATCAAGAAGGAACACCGGAAAATGTTCTGCATGTCCGGAAATTTTCCAGTAATTAAAAAACAGAAAGAGAGAGAAATGTGGAGAAAATTCAAAAGCAAATCGTTCTTCCTTGTAGTTCTAGTTTTCAACAAGTTTTTAGCGCTGACTTTTAAAAATAGACTTGCTGAGTGTTATTTGAGCAACTAATTAGATCTCTGAACACAATGCAATTGGGTAAAAAGCACCACGAATTTAGATCAAGTTCCCTAAAAGACTACCTGCAAAGAGCAGATTAAAAAATTGTTCCTCAGATGTGCTCGTCCTCCTTATAGTGTGCATGTTCTGCATTATGTTCTATGTGTTTTTTTTTCCTTTGGCAACCAAAAACAAATGTTTAAATCTTTAATGTGAGAGTGTGAAATAACTGCCTTGTGTTGTCATCTAGCCATGACAAAACAAAAATACCACTACAAATAACTTTCTAAGAACAAGAAAAGAACAGCCATCCTTACTTTTAAACAGAGAATAGTATAAAGAAACTGTTTACTCCAACAGATTTTTTGAAAGTCCATGGGGCCAAAGAGATGCTTGAGGGAGGTCTTTACTTTCTCCATCATCTTATTTACCCCCAAGTAAAGCTGTGCCCATTCATAGCCTTCAAATTAAACACCTTGCTCTCTGCAGAGCCAACACACCATTCTGTTTGTCATCAACCATTTGCTTTGTTGCCTTTCTCAGTGGAATGACGAGGCCAAGGATAATGGTTTCAGAGTTTCTCAGCAGCTTCTATGAATAGATTGGTCACTGGTAGAACGCATTGTGCCTATATTTGATGTTCACAGACGCTGTTTTGGAGTACCTTTCTTAATTCAATTCTCATTCTCAAATGTAAATGTTCTCAAAAGGTACCACAGCATATGTTCAAGACTGGCTTGAAATATTTTCCCAGATTTTTTTTTTTTGGTGATTTGCATTCTGCAACAAACATCTCTCTCACAAGTGTAACAGGAAATATAATGTCTACAGTGGGTGAAGCATGCCAGTCCCTCCCTATTACATCTCGAACTTCTCACCTGTCTGAAAGTCAATATCAATACAAATCATTTGAAGCATATAGTACAGCTCTCCTCCAGGGACAAATAAATTGCTGGGGAAAATGCAGAATGAATAACATTCTGATTCTCATTTGCAAATAATAAAATACCTAAGCTTCTAGAACTACAGTTTAGATCTCAGAAAGTTTGTCTCTTTCTTAATCCTTTCGAGTTTCATGTCATTTGCAATGTGGGTTTTTCAAGTGACAGCCTCTACAGGAATAAGAAGAAGATCGTAAGGCTTTAGGAACTAAGTTTGTCTTGAGGGTTTCTTCCCTCCCTCCCTCCCTTCCTTCCTTCTTCCCTCCCTTCCTTCCTTCTTCCCTCCCTTCTTTCCTTCTTCCCTTCCTTCCCTCCTTCCTTCCTTTCTTCCTCCCTCCCTTCTTCCCTCCTTTCTTGCACTCCTTTTTTCCTTACTTCCTCTCCTTTCCTCCCTCCCTCTTTATTAACCTTTTTTCCTCTCAAGTTTAATTTTTACTTACTAAACAACAGATTTGTTGCATTCCTTATATTTTGCTTTTTTGGTAAATTTATATTTTGCTTATAAAGAGATTTCAAATTTGCTATCATACAGCAATAAGTGATAGCGCAGGAACCTTGGGAATTCACAGAAGTCATTTGTTTTCCTGGGCAGGATGGCATGATTATTTGCAGTCTGCTCGCATTGCCTTTTCTGTGTGCCATCTTGCCATGCACGCACTGCTTATTTGCTGCTATAGTTTTCACAAAGTAAATCTACCTACATGGCGAATTTAAGTAGTCAAAATTTCTGATTGATAATGATGTGTGAAAATGTAAAAGCAACAGATTGACTACCCCTTTTTTAATGTGGTGGGGAAAAAAAGGTAACAAAATTTACCAAACAAATCATTTGTAGTGTATACAGTTCAGCAGCGTTAAGTACACATTCACGTTTTCATTATGAAAGAGATATGCAGAACTTTACACTTTGCAAATCTGAAACTCTATACCCATTAAACCACTCCTCTTTTTCCCCTCCTTCATCCCCATTCTATTTTCTGTTTCTACGAATTTGACCACATTACATACCTCATATAAGTAGAATTATACAGTATTTGTCTTTTGGTGACCATCTTATTTCACTCAGCGTAATGTCCTCAAGGTTTATCCATGTTATAGTGTGTTAGAATTGCCTTCTTTTTTAAAGCTGAACACAATTCCGTTCTATGTGTGTACTACATTCTGTGTATCCTTTCCTCCATTGATGAACATTGGAACTGCTTCCATTTCTTGTCTATTTTAAATAATGTTGCTATGAACATGGGTGTACACAGATTACCTATCTCCTGCAGAGAACACAAGTGCATGAGAGGAACTCGCACGCTCTTGTCATCTGAACTAAACCTAGGCGGTATCGTCTCAGTTTCTGCAAATACACACCGGAGAAAAATTCAGACTAAATACCCTGCCCTACAACTTACCATGGAAAATAACCAACATGACTAGATTAACAATGTACAAATTAAAAATTAAAGGCTAACGTTGACTTCCTGCACTCTACCCAGAGGAAGGTGTCGGTGGCTTCCTGACAACGGTAGCTGGTGGGGGCGTTTTGGGGATGGCGGAGGTGTCAAGAGTCAGTTTAGGAGCCTAGTTCTTTGTTGTGGTTCTTGAATCGTCCATAAACTTTTTCACCAGTGATTTGGGTGACCAGTGACTACACTCCAGGAGTTCACAATAAAATGGCAAAATATACAGAAAGTGTTGACCTACGTATTATTCAAAGAGATGCTCACACCTGCTTTGGCAAAATCATGAAGTTTTAGCAAAAACTTTGTATAGCGTTTATGCTATTTGTCTCATTCTGTTGCAATGATCTGCTTTCTTGCTGGTTTCTCCTTTAGGCCAACGAGCTTCTTGGGACCAGATTTTATGCTTTCTTTAGCTGGGTGTTGCACATGGAATATCACTGCTGTTGGCCCATACGTTCTACTAATAATTACAAGATACAAAATATGGAACAAATTTTAAAACCATTGAAGTTTTTGAAGGGTTAGGGCCTGTATCATATTTAAGTTTTTATTGGTAGCAAACCACTTGTGAGAAAGTTCTGATATAAATGTAGTCAGAAAAGAGCAGCAGATTTCACTGGAAACAAATTTGCTTTTGTAAGACCAAGGAAGCAAATTCTTGGCAATGATTAAGAGAAAAGTATGCATCATTAGCAAAAACAAATGGCCCTTGGGCTCTTCAGATGTTATTGTGACCCATATAAGTGACACGTATACCTAATTACAACAAAGCATATAGCTTGTAAAGTGGATCGAATGGTATAGAAAATAATATTAACGGGAAGCATTTTTTTGATATCTCATTCTTCATTTTTCTATTTCTTGAACTGCAAAGTACAGTATACAAATTAACTTAGTAATTGAGAATTTTTCATTGGTATGCACTGTTAATAGAAAAAAATAGTTATTTCTTGACCCTGCCGTTGGTAATAATCCAGAACTATTAGAATCTCATTTACTCTCCAGAGCGGTGCCACCGGGGAGCCACACTCTCTGACAGCAGAAGATCCTGTCTTTACTGGCAATGCTCCAAATACCGCATCATAAATCAGGGAGCTCCAATGGGCTAAGGGGAGGGAAATTGCCGGGAGGAAACATAATTAAAGCCCGCTTTGAAGGCAGTGTGTGAAGTTAACGAAACCCATTTATCCCTTCCATGAACTTCACTCTTCTGTGTGTTTGCTAAGGCGGCATCCAAAAACCAATTACAGATGTAGCTTCTGCAGTTGGCTTGCTATCACTGGGGGCAGCTAATGTCTTGTAAACACTACTGTTATCTCATTAATTGAGGAAACACAACTCAAAAGGGCAGTGCGTTTACTTTCAAGGTAATTAAAAGAAATATCTAAAAGGCTGGGGACTCCATATCAAACTGCCTGCCTTTCAGAAAAAGGAAATGACCTCAGATTTCCATTTCACACTCAGCTCAGTAAAGTCTCCCCAGGAAGCTCAGAAGGCTGGGAGTTAAATACGTGAGATATAAGGTTTGTTCCGTAAAGATTTATAATTTAAGGAAACATTGTCTCAAATATAAAAGAACTGTGTATATGTCCTTAAACAAAGGAACTTCAAACTAGTAGCGGCTGAGAAACAGAGAAGCAGTCTAGCAGGTGTTTCTGAAGGTAGAAATGAAGACTCAGACAGGTTAAGTGGAAAGGGAGCTGCTGGTCACCTGGGCCCCCCGCTACAGTTACCTGGGAAACCTTTGTGACCTGGTGTGATTTTCAAGAGCTTCCTGGGTGATGAAGGCATTTGAACTGGTGGCTTCAATGCAATCCATCCTTTACTCTAGAAAAATTCAGAGATCCTAACATTTTAGCACTGTATACTGAGAGATTCTTCAGAAGAAAGATTCAAAAACACACAACCAAATGTTCTCCAAGAATCAATTATATCCTGAAGCACTCTAGCAATAATTTACTTAAATGGTCCGAATAGTGAATGTGCTTCCCATAGTACCTTAACTGTGTCTGAAAAAGAAATGGGATTACTTATACATCATTGTACTTTTGGTGTAAATTACCAACAGTTACATGTTCAGTAAATTACCAACAGCCAAAATATAGTATCTCATTACAGTTCAGTAGACCAGTCCTTTCAGTGTTTGCATTAGAATCCCATGTCTCCATAGAAAAGACTTTCTGGGTTAATTTAAAGTCCCAACTTCATTAAGGACTCTTGAAATGTGCAAGTCAATTTTAATTTACTCAAATCATTTTAGTGAATTATTTACAAAGGCAGTGAGTGTATTTGCCTCCTCCTACCTCTCACAGAATGCGTACTAGCAGCCCGGCCGTAAAGCGATCAAGTATGGAGAACTTGTGAATGGGTAATTCTGGGTGAATGTTCACTCTGTGTTTAACAGGGAATATCTTGAATGTTTTCTTCAAATATTTAAGAGAATTCAAAGTGTCATTCTCAGGCCATCAAAGCACACGATAGGTAACTATCAAGAATTTAAATACAAGGTTGTAAAAATAAAAATGGTCACATGACATTTCTCTAAATCTTAAAAAGTGAGTATTGTCAAGAATAAATCCTGGCAGTAGCTCCTTTGCGAGCATAACTCACTCTAACGTGCAAAATTATGTTTTAGAATGTCACAACTTCACTGAGCGGCAACAGGAACTACTGGGATAATTCTCTTTTTCTATGATGCAAGAACTGTGCTCAGCTCTGGGGGCCACACAAAGCTTAAGAAAGCAGTGATAAGGGGATTTGCCCACTTTTCCATGATTCAGTCTTTCTCTCTTGGCTCTTTCCCTTCTCTTGGGAAAATTTCATGGAGAATAAATATTGGAATCTTTTCAATCATGGCAGGTTTTAGACCCACTTAGCAGAAAACATCCCAACAAAGCATCTACTGTATATTTGAATTTTTATACTTAGCATAGCAATTCCATGAGAAAAAAATAATTGAGGAAAATCAAGTGCTTAACTATTGCAGAAGACAGGATCCAGCTGAGTTTCTGGAATAAAGCCTTTCTCTTTGATTTATTCCTCTAACGGCTTGTGTCAGATTCCCCTTCCAAAATACAAATTCTCTTTGGATTGTGATACATGTTCGTACATGATAGCCTTTCATTCTGTACAATGTTCTGTGAAGAAACCCTTACCTCATTTCACCATTTCAAATAGGAGGACCTACACCCCGGGTGTATACTGAGGTTTAAACTCTGTCTTCTGACTCCCAGAACTGAATCGTTACCACCATGCCTGCCTTAGTGCCTTCATAAAAATTATTAAATGGGAGGAGAGTTTTAATGGAGGGATTGACATGATAGATTTGGACTTTCTGTTATCCTCATCTCCAACTAAAGCAAAAACTGTAGTTCTCTCCCATTAAAATGCATAGGGCATACCCTATGCTTGGGGCAGTGTCCTCAGTGCCGGAAGTTACAGACAGATGAGAAGCTTCAGTCCTTGTCCTCAAGTAATTTATATCTGGAATGGAAAAAGAAAATATGACTAAATCCAACCAATCTTCGATGATCTAATATGTGTAAGGCAAGGACTCTATCTCATCATATATATATATATACACACACACACACACACACACACACATACACACACACACAGCATTATATATACATATATATATATAATGTAATAGAAACATGACATGATGTGGGGCTGGGAGGAAGGAAAAATTCATGTCCCAGTGAGGGAGGCCAGCTGAAAACGAGCCTGATGGAGATACAACTGAGACAGGTGAGCAAAATGAAAGGGAAGGAAGAAGATTTGACTTTGGGTGGCGGGCACACAAAGCAATGCACACACGATGCATTAGTATCATAGAACTGTCCACTTGAAACCCATATACTTTTACTAAACAACGCTAACCTGATAAATTTAATGAAAAAGCATTGACTCTTTCTTTTTGAAAAGACAACGTGAAAGGGAGTCACAAACAGATTTTCTTTGCTTCCACAAAATTGCTAAAAGACATCAAACTGTTCTTTTGGTATATCTGTCCTCTGTGGAAGTAGGCTTCAGATGGTAAAGTCTTTCTCGTGCACAGAGATGTTAACAGGATGACGAATGTAGGAAAGATAGGAGAGGGTGTGGAAGAGCTGAATCAAGCCCCAGGTAGTAATAAGTCAGAACTGAAGAAGCAGGGCCCCACTGATATTTAATTAAACAGGGAGGTAAGAAGCCATGGCCTGATGTCCCCTCTTATTCCTGCCTTAAGTGTGCTTCTAAGATCTCCCTGTCAAATCTTCCTTCCCCCTGCCTCCTCCAGCCATGCTCAAAACCTGAACTTCAACATATTTTAGAACTGACTCTGTAGATGGAGGATGGAGTTCATAACAACAAAAGGGAGTATTGTTCTTATCTCCCTGGCCCTGATGACTGGTGTTGATAGAATTCCCCGAGGCACCAGAAGGAATAAGACAGGACAAGAAAATAATCCAAGAGAAGAAGTGCGAGGAATAAGCTCAGAAAGGCACACATGGCCTAGGAGCAAAGAAGAGTGTGGAGCGAATTGGTTCAGAAGGGAATGAGAGGAAAGTGGCAACCTCGGGGGCAGTGGGAGGAGTTTGCACCCATGAGCAAGAAAGATTTTCAAAGTTTGTAGGACTCCGCAAAACACACAGAAAATGACCGTCAGTTTTTAAATCTGTCCTTAGGCTTGCTTCTTTCTAACAGTTTCTTACACACACATTTTCTCAAGTGAAAATGTATTTATCTTGGTAACACTTACCACATGCTAACTTGATTATCCTTGTACTTTGAAAAAAATTAAAAATTACATTACACAATGAAATCGCAAACACAATGTCATTGAAATGTTGCCTGCGGAGCTTGGAGAGAGTCTCACTGTAAGCGTGGAACATAAGATGTCTTAGTTCATTCAGGCTGCTATAACAAAATGTCACAGACTGGGTAACAAACAACAGAACCTTACTCCCCACGGGTCTGAAGGCTGGTCACGTGTGACGAGGGCGCCAGCAGGGCTGAGCGAGGGCTCTCTCACCACATGAGGACACAGAGTTCTCTGTGGTGGAAGGAGCCAGCCCACCGCGACCTCTTCTATAAGGACGCCCATCTCAGGAGGGAGGGTTTTGCCCACACAACCTAACCACCTCCAGAAGGTTGTCTCCTGACACCATCACCTTGCCCACTAGGTTTTCAACATATGGATTTGGGAAGGTGACAAACAGACAATAGCCTAAGAGAACTCACAAAAGACTATTCTGCTCAAGGATGATTCTCTATGCTTCAAAAGGACTCACATAACTTCTTTAAAAAGTTAGAACAAGGGGCACAAAAAGAGAAGAGCAGGCAACTTGTGCTTAAGAAGGCAAAATAAGGAGTGGGCTCTATGAAAATATCAGGGGAGTCTAATTCTTTCAGTTGAACAGAATTTATTAATGATTATACTTGCTAAGTATAAAAAGGTACCATTTTGAGTTCTTACTAAGTGACAAATATTTTTCATTGTTGGGTGATTTTATTATTTTCTCAACATGTATATAAATTTAAACATATTACTCTCATGTGACAGCCGAAACAATGAGTCTCTGAGAGGTTACCCAGCCAGTCATTAGAACAGTCAGGCTTTGAATGCAGCATTGCCTGATGCCCGCCTCTGCAGTCTGATACTCCAGGGCAGCTAACCCGAAGGTCCCCGGGACTCAGAAAGTTCAGCCTTGTGAATTCTCAGGTTGGGAGGAAGGGGGCTTACCTGTGCTTTACCTAGCTAATAGTAGTACAACAAAATTTTTAAACATTTTGTGCCCCCCCCCCCCACAAAAAGCACAGTACAGGACAGATTTGCCCTGAAGTTCACCAGTTTGTGACCGCTTCATAATATGCTCCTTTATCAATTTAATTGCTGTAATATAGGCATGGCCTTGAAGTAATTTTCAATTTTATATTTCTCAAATAAAAAGGTGTGTTTACTTCCTCTTTGTAACAAAATAAGTAAATGCTTCCATCCTTGGCAGAAAAGCGGCTTTATAAATAGGCAAATACACCAGTGGTGCCCGGATCCTTTTCCCCACTAATGCCCTTTTTCATGCGTCGTAAGAAACAGCGGCTGCATTTGAGTTTGGCAGGATTCCACAAGTAAATACAGTATGAACTGCCTGAAGTTTGTCATTTCTACATGGAACTTCCACTATAACCACTGCACTGTTCTAAAGGCCATGATAGACATACACCAGGTTTGTGAACTTGCAACCTTACATGTGTGCTGATGTATCATTACCCTGAGACATTCTGTGCATTGCAGAGAGAGAACAAAGAACCGTCTCTGCATTAGACGTTCACACGTGTTAGTTTCCAAAGGCAGGGGGAAAGGACGTGGGTGAGACGACAAATGTGCGGTAAGAAAGGTGCATTGATTCTTTGCACACCAAAGCAGCTTTGGAAAAACAGCTGTTCTTTGTATAAACCTTGTGTCTTAAAGTAAGATTAAGACTTTATTGACACAAATCTTTGGCAAGATTATTCCATTTTCATAAAATACTGAATTGGATGAACATGGGATTAGTCGGAAATGCCCACTTGAAAATCAGGCACGTTCTTTTGTGCAGAACCTCTGTCTGCATTTGGTTTGTTTCTACATCCAGTGGCTGCTTTGCCATTATTCTATTAGCTAGTTTTTTACCTCAGCTTTTAGCTGAATGCATGGTACATGTTAGGCACTCAGAATTGAAAAATACTAGATATATGACTGTTTAAGAGGCTAGAATATATTGTAGTGTTGCAGGTTCTATTCCCAGTCAGGGTACATGCCTGCGTTGCAGGCCATGACCCCCAGCAACCACACATTGATGTTTCTCTCTCTCTATCCCCCTCCCTTCCCTCTATAAAAATAAATAAATTTTAAAAAATCTTTAAAAAATTTTAAAAAAGAAACTAGAATATATTGTTAGATAGTGTAAGCCAGCTTAAATACTTCTTGAAAATGATAGTTAACTTCTATGTTATGCATTTTGAGTTTCAAGATAAGGTCATAGTTTGGAATAGTTCTATAAGTAAAATTGGAACAATATTTTGTATAGCTTTAAAACCAAAGAGGTTTTGATAGAAAAATAGTCTAGCTTGGTAAGTAAGTGGCTAGGTTAAAAAATTTCAGAGTCTTGGGGAAAATAATTGATACTCTAGATGCCCTTACAATTTTGTCTAAAGAATCAAGGGAATTTAAGTAAAAGTGAGTTAATCTCCTTAACGACTTATGATAACATATTAAAAAAGCAAATTTTTAGGAACTGAAGTATAATAAAATGAATAATTTTAATAAAAACTGCATAATATCCTCTAGTGAATGTTTTCCTTTTATTTCATGTTGAAATTACTTACGATTATAGATTCCTCAATTTGTTTCCAACTCCTATTCATAAACTCTAAATTTTCTGTCTGTGATTTTTCACCTTTGTATCTATTCACGCAAACCCTGAAGTCCTCGAGATCCATCTTTGTTTAACTTTAAGAGAAGTGTAAATGTTTAATGTACCCGTGAAGCTTAATGACTGATGTTAACATTGTTGTAGGGGAGGCTGTGGAATGATGCTTTGTGCAGACTTCACAGTGGGAAGAAATTCATCCCATTCACAAAGGACCGGGCTGCTTGGGAGGCCATGTCAGATCCCTGATACCAAATATGAGAGTTAGTGAAATGATGAGTCAGTGTTCTTGCTTTGAAGGTAGAATTTTTGGTCTCAAGTTGTGCCCAGGAATAAAAGAGAAGCTCTTCCTGAAATCTAAGCTGCAATCAGACTTCTCAATCTCCAGCCAGTAGTTGCTTCACCAACTGCCCAATGGTTTCTGCTGCTCTGCTTTGCTAAGGGTTTTGTGCCCGTCCACCTTTTCAGCAGTGATTTGTCCCACTTTGCAGGTCTTCAAGACACCCCTCTCGGACAGGACATAAGGGTGGAGGCATCTTATTCAGGGAGAAAGCAGACCCAAAGGTGATTCAAAATGCGCTTCGTCTCAGCGTTCATGCTGTTTGTCATTGGGTCTGCAAGACTGGACACACAGGGATGACCTCGGCACAGGGACAAGGAAAAGAACGTTCACAATGATACAAATGAAATAAACTCTCTCTTCACGAGGGACAGTCAACAGCATAGCAACGTGTTTCACTTATGACATAAAAATTTTGAAGCCTTAGAGTGTTATTTTACCAACTCATCCTGAAATCTCTTTGGGCAGCCGCAAATCGGTCAGCCTTGTTTTTCTAGGCTCTCTTGGGTGGCACTGATTTTTCTGAAAGTTGGGCTTTCCTGTGGCAGCGGCGGGGATAAAGGGGAGCTATTGATAAAATACTAAAAACAGTAAAGGCACAGCTGTGTATACATATTGCTAAACCAAAATCAGGACAGGTACCTTAATGGAGAATTGTTGTGCCATTTCTAAGAATGAAAATAGCAGATGAGGATGGAGTGTCAAAATATTTGTATTTCCAGGATAATATTAAGGTTTGTGGGAGCTTTACTCTAAGAAAGTGCTTCAAGAAAACCCCAAGTCATCTCAGAATATTTTAGATGAGCAGGTCACTATGGATGCAGTAAACAGTGCCGCACTTTGTCAGAGCATCACTGTGGTACCAGCTCTTCACAGCTCACAAAGAACAGGGGATCAGACTACCAAGACCCTGCCTGGAGAGATTCGTTTGTACTCACTGTGGCGGTATGAAATGACCTGGAGTGACCTGCTCAAGAAATTATCTGTTCAAAGCCAGTGAAGCAAAAATTCTTTTGTAGCATCGTTTGTGAAAACAAAATCAACAAAATAAATAAAATCACAGTGCATGTTTAGTTTGTTTTTTCTCTGTACACTCAGTATCACCCCCCGGACTGTGGGGCTTCCGTGGCATGGAAGAGAAACATTCGAGAGTTCCACAGCTGAAACATCATGCTCCAGAGCCCAAGGCATTCCAGAGTGAGGGGAGCGCTCACTTCTCGTCACACCCAGGGTGCCACGTGATGCCTCTTAGGCAGTCAACTTTGGCTTTTGATTTTAAGGTCCTACAGGGCAGGATAATGCTCTTGCATGGTTCCTAAAACAGCACACTGTACTCTGGCACCTTTAATCAGTGCCCTTTGATGACAAACACAGGATTCTACAGCAGAGAAGCAAACTGGTCCTGAGAAAAAAACGTCTAGCTCTTTGGTTAGTTGCTGGGTGTCATCTCCCCTTAGCTCATCAATGTGAAACATCTTCAGGTAAAGAGCCACTGTCACTCACCTTGAACCTTCCCAAGGTTAAGCTGAGCAATGACTAAAAATAGAACGCAGATTACTTGGTCCAATTCATTTCAAATCCTAGAAAAGTAATGGTGACTTTTGAAGGGTCACCCATACTTAAGGCCACTCTGCAGGGAAGTCATGCTGCTCCCTAATGCCCACCAATGGAGAAGCACTCAAGGCCCAGAGGTCCTTAAAACATCTTGCAAGACTATTGCAAAGATCATTTACCTCTAATATCTAGGATCTGATTCCTTTTAGTATACGAGGGAACACAATGAGCGCCACGTGTCCACTCCCTGGATGCACATTTCCCAGGGCAGTCCAGAGTCCTGACAGACCACCAGGGGGCCAGGGCCGCAGCCAGCCGCACCAGTGGGCGGGGACAGTCAGGGATTGGCAGCCCAAAGCTGGTTCTCACCTTGTCTTTGTCTTCCCGGTTCCTGCCTAGACTTCTTCTCAGACTTGACTCTTTCTATGAGCTACCCAACAGCCTCCTGAAATTTTCTCTTTCTCTGTGAACTAACCAGGGTCAGTTCCTGTTCATTCGTTTCTTTAATTTATTTTTACTTGACTAGTAAAAATGGGTGCTTTATGAATGTGTTCATTAACAAGGTGTATTGTGGAATAAAGGGAAAAATAGAACTATATTTATTATAAAGGTACCACTTTTGCACTTTTGTTTAAATATATTAATAAAAATGAGTACCAAACATTGAATAGGGTATGGGATCTTTGGAGAGCACATTCATGGTTATTTTTATTATCTTCTTATATATTTCTGTGTTATTTTTCATTTTTAACCAGAATCTATTACTTTTTTACATCTGTTACTATAAAATGTGAAAATGCTCATTACTACAAAAGTTCATCAAAGAACCAGTATTTTCATGATGACCCTAATCCACAGACTCTCACAGCTCCAGCTATGAAATATGGTCACAGTTACACAGAAAACAGTGGTAAATACTGTGCCCGATTGGGAGAGGGAGGAAGAAGAGCAAGAGCCATTTAATGAGGAGATGGGAGTCACAGGTAACCATATAATTTGTGCATGGCTGTTACTGAAGAGAATTGGAGTGTTCTAATTAAAAATTAGCATGTTCTATATGTGTACATGTGTGTGTACATGTTTGAGACAAAGAGAGAGAGGATAGCTTAGTGGCCCCTAAAGTTCAGGAAGAAGAGGAGAGAATGAATAAAACCCCTTCTGTTGGGAACCACCCTGCCTGGTTTCAGAAGCTATAAGCCCCCCGCCAAGGCTAAGGCTGAGGGAGTGACTTTGGACCATAAGCTACCAAGGAGACAAAAGCTTATCTCCCTGGCTGGAGCCTTGCTTCTGCTCCTTTTACTTCATCCATAACTGGCCCGCAATGCTTAGTCGGTTAGCCAATGACGGGTAAGATTCCCCAAGGGGGGAATGATCTAAGACAGGCACGATCACGTGAGAGGCCCCCAAGGAAAGACTTTGGGGGCTACAGCAAAAGGGGGTGATGGACCCTCGCCCCTCAGCTTTGACATAGCCTGAGTCCTCATTGACTGTGAGAAATCTCCTAATCTCTTGGCTGCCTTACTTCCCTTGCTCCACCTAAGCCTGAAACAATGACAGAGGGTGGTACAGCCCTGTGCTGGAAAGGGTGGGTTCCTAAGAAAGAATATGTAAAATCCTGTGAAACCTTCTTTATTTAGAATGTTCTCAATTGAATGATAAGGGTCCAAACAAGAAGTAAGTTTGTTCCTCAAAGTTTTAAAGCTCTTTAGCTATCTGACCCTGACTCAGAATAGGCCCTCAGAGTTCCTTGTTATCCATTGTTTGATCCTTACTTTCTGGCAATGATTAATGAGCTTTACCTGAATTCTTGTGTAAATGAACCCAATAAAAGCCCATTGAGGAACAGGCTCCTGGCCCTTCTCCTGTGAGAAATTGGCCACCTTTCCTCCCCAAGCAGTTCATGTCTTGGTAGACTTATTCTCATTTGCCCTCACCATACCCTTCAGTGAAGTTCAGATACCAACATTCCCCCAGTAACTCCAAGGTAACTGAACTATACCCAGCCAGCTCAGAGGCCCTGATCCGCCACAGTGTGCTGTGTAGCCTGAGACTGCATGCCGTTCTCCAAGAGAAGAAAATCACTGAATCTGATGGGACTTTATATGTGAAAAACTAGAAGAGAGTAGTATCAATAAATTACACTGCAGGAACAGCCTCAAATCTCGGTGGCTTGTAACAGGAGGAGCTTGCTCCTGTTCCGTGTTCCATGTCCATGAGTCTTGTCCCCAGCATGCCCATGTGGGCTCAGAGTGATGGAACAGTCTATCCGAAAAAATAGATGGCCTCATGGCAGAGGAAAAAACACAACAAAGCACTCGCTAGACCTTACAGCTTCCTCCTCAAAGTGGCATGTCTCACTCATTTTCCATCAGCCAAAATAAGTCATGTGGTCAAGGCTAATTTTAATTCCTGCCCAGGGAGAGATAGCAAGTATTCTAAAAGATAATACCTTTAATCACAAGGTATAATTATTAAATTCACCAGGAAAGAAAATAGTGAGGTAAACTAATTGATTACTCCTGTTACTATGCTATGCAAATTATTACAATGATTTACATACATGAAAAGTCTAGGCATTCAACATAATATATCTTTAAAAACAAAAGCATAATTAATGCTAAAAAGGCATGAGCTAGTTCTTGGAACTGTTTTAACTTTTATAATCTTAAATCTTGACTGGGTAAATTTTAAGTCCAGGCTTGATTTAAAATTCTAAAGAGGTCAAACAATAAATAACTCAGGGGTGGTGGAGCGGGAGTAAAGATAGGGCAAGAAGAAATGCAGTTCTTTGGTTAAATATCCAAAGTCACCTAAAAAACGAGTTCTGATAGATATCAGGTGTAGCAACAGGTAATTTTACCTTCATTTTTAAATTAAATTTTCATTAAAAATTCTTTGGTTGGTTAATTTATTATTTTTGCCAGTGAAAGAATATATTACATTCACTGTGCCTTAATGGCAGAACTGAAGCTTAAACCCATCATAACTGACTCCAAGTTCATTGTTTTAGTCTATTAAAGCACACATTTAAGGGTCTAAAAGGCTATACATGAAATGTATAACAGAGCAGCAGGTCTTGGGATCAGACACAGAGGAAGTCTCTAATATCTGGGGTGCAACATCCAGGAGAGATTTTGGCAGAAGCTGCTTTACCAGCTCCTAGGGAGCTACCATCCAAAATGGAACAAAAGGGGAAAAAATACAGAAATGAAGAGAGGCTGCAATCTTCAGCTGAAGATAACTCATAGCTCTTTGCTCTGTGCCACCTAGCCTGTCTAGCATTGTAAGGTCACATGCTTTTCTATAATAGCATATTTTGCTGTGTATCATGTGCACTTTTTTGCCCAAGGTTTTGAGGGAAAAATAAGGATGCCCAGAATAAGGATTACATATCATGGGTATACTAATCCCGGGTATAATGGCCCACAAAAACTATAGGTGCACATTTTACATGGCAAAATACAGCAGACAATCCTCCACTGCTCAAAAGCTGGGGTAAAAGAAGCAGCTCAGACAGGGCTTTGGGTACATCCACAGAGTTCAGGCTCTGGGCTCTGAAACTCCTCCTTACTGCTGCCTCTCCCACAACAAGCAAAAGCTCTGGCAGAAGGTGTACGACAGTGGATGGAATAATTGGCAGTTGCTAAATAGCCCTATTATTAGTAGAGCATGTGACTTAGGGATTGTGTGTTTGATGCTGTGTTTTCAGGCTCAGTGATAGAGGGGTACCCCCGTACCAATCTAATGACACTTATGACCCCCTGAACCCACTGACAAGGTGACCAGAAGGAGCTGGGGCCACTTGTGTGACCGAACAGATCAAAGTGGTGCCCGCGGAGTGACTTCACTATGGGAGTCAAGCACACAGATACTGGGTAAGTAGGATTCCTTTTGTGACCAGTGCTGGTATTTATTTCTCACATTTTCCTTAGAATGGGAGGAATGGCCTTATGTTTGGGACCTAACCAGGTCTCTCATGCTCTATGTCCTCTGTTGCAGCTTGGGTTTTCTGGGAAATAGGCCTTAGATGGAGTTCAGCGTGCAGCTGGTCTATCTGTGTCACTGGCATAGACACCAGTGGGAAGGGAAGAAAGCAGAGGCCACAGGTTGGGGTGGCTGGCAGGGAGAAATGGAGACCTGGAGTGAAACAACCCATCAGAATTCTCCTGGGGGCGGGGGTTGGGGTGCAAAATGGACAGGCATTTACACGATCATCTTCATCGGTCACTGGATGTGGGCCACCCAGAGGGACACGGCCCTGGCGAGGTGGTGTTCCAAGGCTGAAACAACCCCCGAGAGAGGGCACCAGTGGAGGCCGCGCCCCACAGTACTCGCAGGACCTGAAGCGAGGCCTGTGTGTGTGCTCATCCATCAGGGCCGCCCCAGGGGCTGCTCGGAACCCTTTATATCCACTTGGGGAGCAGAAGCTCGGCTTCCAGGTGGGTCTCTCTGCTTAAGGAAACTCAGCAGGGAACGGTTAGTGTTCCTGCCTGCACAGCTGATACTGGCCCCATGTGACCACAGAGAACATGTTTATAAAGTGGCAGTGGCACTTAATACCTGATAAGGTATCCTTGGACCTGCATTTTTTTTATTTTTTACAGGGTCTTGGGTCCCCGACAAAGAATGCACAGCCATGGCCTGTGAGCCCGCCAGACTGGGTCTGGGAGGGCTGCGGCGCTCTCTGAGTGTGTGGCGCTGGGGGAGGGGCTCCTCCCCACTGAGACGGACGGGGGATGATGTACCGGGGCGTCACCTGTGCACTCGACACGGAGGGGCTGGGAGCGAGAGGAACCTACTGCCAAGCCCCACAGATACCGACCCCGTCAGAGGAAAACAAATCCTCCTGAACCACACGTCCGTCCATGTCTTACAGGAAAGCCAGCTCCATTAAAATCTCCTGGACCACCATGTACCCCTGGTCCCTCGATGACCAACACAGAATTATGAGGGGCATGACTGCACCGTGGCCAGGTGCACTGCCTGTGTCTGCACTCAGCAATGCGCCAGGAGTTGTTGCTGGGAAGGCATGTATCTCTGCACTGCAGAGCGTCAGCCCTGGGCCAGAGCCTCTGGAGACGCGCGCAGGGCTTCCTCACCGGCGCTTGCCGTAAATTCCACGTGGCATCTTTTCCGACCACAGAAACCTCTACTGTCACAGGGTCTGCTGAGTTGTGTGGCCCAAGTGGCAGAGCTGCTGCACCAGAGTCTGAATGTGACAGAATTATTTCTTGTTTCGGGCCCCACTCAAAGCAGGAAGGCCCATTTGTCACCGCGTACAAGAGCCCCACTGCACTTCCAGGGGTGGCACAGGACAGCCTTGCAGCCGCAGAGAGGCTCTGCGTTTTCTAAATCATGGTGGGAGGTGAGAGGTGCTGTGATTTATCCTTTACTGGGGAGGGTCTGCCTGGGCTCGCCCGTGGTCACCAGCTGCCTAAACATTTTAGCGGTGTGGAAGAATTATAAACATTCATTGGGTTTATCTCCACCCTCCAAAGCCCCCACAGTCGTCCTCCCTTATCCACAGTTTCACTTTCCAAGGTTTTGGTTGTCCGAGGTCAGCTGTTATCCAAAAATATAAATAAAATATTCCAGAAATAAACAATTTGTTAAGTTTTAAATGTGGTGCCATTCTGAGTCATGTGTTGAAATCTTGCACCATCCCATTCCTTCCCGCCTGGGACAGGACTCCTCCGTCTGTCCAGCATCTCCACGCGGCAGACCCTCCCCAGCCATCAGCCATGGAGGAGCCGTCTCTGTGACCAGATCGCCTGTAGAAGTACTGCTGTATTCGTGTTCAAGTTACCCTTATTTTACTGAATAACGGTGCCCAAGTGGAGGGGTGGTGATGTCGGCCAATCAGAAGTGCCAACGGGAAGCCAGAGGAGCCGTACGGTGCTTCCTTTAGTGAGAAGGTCAAAGTTCTCCACTAAATAAAGAAGAGGAAAAAACCATCTGCTGATCTACCGTAAGGACAAACGTATTCCTGAAAGAGTGAAGAAAGAAAGAGAAATCTGTGCTAGTGTTGCAGTCACACCTCCAAGTGCAAAAGTCATAGGCACCATGGAATAGGTAGGTGCTCAGGTGGGATGGAGAAAGTGTGCAATGTGTGCCTGGAGGACGTGAACAGGAAGTGTGCTCTAGTGACACAGAGTGCGGCACCAGAAAGTGCTGAGCCCATGTGAAGAGGTCAGCAAGGGGTCCCCTGAAGTGAGAGATACCAAGCCATCCACCCCAAGTAAGAAATCATTATACAGATTCAGGAACAGGTTTGGACGAAAAAGTGTAAAAATTACTGGAGAGGCTGTGTCTGCTGATGAAGGAGCTGCTGCTACATTTCCAGAAAAGTAGAAATGATTGTGAGGTGGCACTATCCACAATTCCAGAAATCCACTGGAGGGGCGGGGTCCTGGAACCCATCCCCTGCAGATGACATGTTTCTAGAGAAGGCTGCCCACTGCTTGCCCATCGTACTTGACTGGCATGATTCCGTGGGTCAGTGTGATATTCCGCAGGATACCCAGACAGTTCGGAATACTTTAGGTTCTCTCATAACAGAGAGAGAGTTAACATAGTCCTGGGGCGAAACTATAAATGTATACTTTTGTACAGTATATTCTTTTGTACATTTCATGTGAATTCAAAGAGTCGTGTGTTTGTGATTCTCCACTCTGGATAGGGAAAGAAAAAAGCTCATTCCTAAATCAAAGGCCACATGCCACCGGGCCCCAGGTCCTGTGAATCGGAGAGAGGACATCAGGCACGGATCTACACCTGAGGCTACTGCCTGTGGTCTATGTCTTCCTTGGGATTTTTCTGGTTTCTGGAGTAGCTGAAACGTTGAATTAAATGGAGACATGATCAGAACCGTATTTTAGTTCCTAAGTGAGGCGCTAATTTCTGCCCTCTCCCTTCTTATTTTGGGATGCAGCAGGAACTTTATCTTACCATGTTGGCAGGGTAGGGGACAATCTTCACAGGCTTTTATCTGGCCTTCTCACAATCAACCTCTCACTTTATAGGCAAAGGACCCAGTGAGGGACTGCACCAAATACCAAGTGTATCTATACCAATTATATGTCTGATGCCAGGAAAATGACCCCTGAGTACCTTAGCAGACCAGGTGACTCCACTATGAGCTGGTCTTGGACAGAACATCATTGATTACCTGCTCCAACCTCCCCCATCCCAGCCCCCGCAACATTACACTAACAGAGGGCCTATAATGACATTTCAGGTCTTCAGGTATCAATATCAAGTTGGTCCTTGTTTCCAGCATTCTTCAGGATCAATATTCCCCTTTGCCCAGTGTGAAGTGACCTCGATAAATGGCCACAGATGCTGGAGAAGGGCTGGAAGATCATTACTGTAAACAGTTGTGATGTTGTTGCAGGGTCCTCCCTCCTGGGATCCAGTTCCTTTCAGTCAAGAGGTTCTAAGTCTGAAGTGTGGATCAGGTCTAGAAATCAAACACACGAAGCTCAGTATATTTCTGAAGACAGGAGAGAGCTGAAGATTACAATATCAGCATCCCGGCAGGGGAGGAATTCCTATGAAAGGGCCTGAGTGAAGGATGGTCATATCTATTATACCTCTCTCAGTCATTTTCTCAATAATAAAGTTCTTTTTGAGAAAAACACAGGAGCCTAAATTAACCTCAATCAATACCACTTTTAGATAATTATATGAGATATATGTCAGATTTTGTGGAAAAGGAGGCCAAGATTGAACAGAGTCTTGGTGACTATTTCCTCACTATTACCAGTGTGAGATGTCATTATCAAAAGCCCTTTAAAAATCACCATTATTTAAAAACAATAGAGAAAGTGGTTGCATTGTGAGATCAAATGCATCGTCATGAAAGGAGAAAGAGAGAGAGAGGTGGAGAGAGAGAGAGAGAGAGAAGAAAAGGAAAAGAAAAGAGAAGAAAAGAAAAGAAAAGCAAAGAAAAGAAAAGAAACTAAAGCAGTTTTCATGTCCTCAACATTAATAATCAAGGATTGTGACCAAAGTATCTCAAACAACATAAACAAAAATTAGAATTGGGGCTATAGAAAAGTGTGAGGTGATTCAATTACTGCACGACACTAGTAATGACCAAGACCCCGATGTTAAAGATGTATGTAAAGGAAATGGCCAGGTGGCTTCTCCATCCCCCTGTGCTGTGTAAGTCCTGTGGTATGGTTCTCTCCCCTACACATGATGCAAGCAGAGGCTCCATAAAACTTTCCAGGAGATCATTTTGCATCTCAACCACACAGCAACTTCCCTCTAAATACCCAATATGGCCCTTCGCTACAACTGCCACAGTCTACACAGATCAGATTTTACCTCAAACAGGGCAAGGAGTAACGCTGAAGAAAATTTCATGGAGGAGAACTACTCGGAGACTTGGAGGAAACAAAGAGGAGAAATGGAAGAGCAGAAAACTTGAATTTAGAATAAAAGAAAAGATAGAAGAATAAAAATTTAGTAAGTGTTCATGCACATCACATTGCTCAGAGATGAATGCACTTTGTGTTTCAGGCATTTCATTTTAGGTTATGCTTTGGACCTTTGTAAACACTTTTAGGAAATCTCATTTGGTGGACAGTCGGTGTGTTTCCTAAAGTTTATCAGAATCCTATTATACTTTAATCCTCTCTTAAAGCATTTATTCTTGGCTCTGGGTTGTCCACAAATCCAATTAGCACACTCAATTCAATTTCCCAGTCTTTAATAACAAGACTGAGTAGAACGAGAATGAAAAGGGACTCCTACAACATGCACGTTGTCCTCAGGCTACTAAGAATAACTGCAATTCATATACAAAAATTCCCCCCTTAAAACTGGGAGGAAACCAAAACCATCACTGAAACAGCAATAACAATAACAAACATCAACATACCACGCAAAATTTGCCCACAAATCTCATTGTAGCTATTTTTTTCAGTAACCCTTGCAGAGTAGCGAAGCATCACCAAAAAAACTCTTGACACAATATTGATCTGATTTGGGGAAATGTGGAAGTAGTCACTTATCTATGTACTACTGATAAGAAAACATAGCACGGCTTAGGCAGTTCACAACTCAGAAAGTTTAAAATTTTGCTCAGTATCTTAGCATCACTTATTAACCTTGTCCCATATTATCAAGCCATGTTATCTTCCATTGTCTCAAAATATTCATCCTTCCCTGTCCATCACCTAACAAAAATTGGTTACCCTTTTCACAAATACAAAGGAAGAAAAAAGAAACTGGTGTTTTAATGTTCCGATAGCCAACATCCACCCACGCACACAACACAATTGGACTGAATCATTTTGCTGGACCATGCTAGCTTTGGCTGCTGCTTAAGAAGGTTTTTATGTATAATCATCCCATCCAGTGGCTTCTTCTCCCTTCCATTTCCTGAGGCCACCTTACTGCAATGGACCTCTGCTGAACCCATGATGAAGGAAGAAGAAGCTACACACAAAGTTTCCTTTGAGCTTGCTTTGACTCTCTAGAAGTCAACCATCAGTTTTCTTTGGGAAATGCAGACCACCCCTGCAATACCTAGTCTACTCCGAAAACGTAGCACATTTACATGCCCTCTTCAGAAGAAAGAGCCATAGGGGCCTTTTGAAGCCACTGGCCCCAGGTTTTCTGACCCCCATCAGGGTTTTAGTCGCCAGGATGCCACCACAGAGTCATACGGCTTTGCTGCACATACTTTTTTAAAAGCTGGCTCACGAGCATCATTTTAGTGTCTGTCTGACAGTCTACAGATATTGGTAAGTCTTTAAATTCTGGCTGGTGTTTACTGAAAATCCAAGGCAGACAGAGTCATGGCTTTTGTACCAGAAACAGTACAAATCACTGGAGCGCCTGATGTGTGGGCTGCCCGGCTGAAGCCACTCCTGGTTTTAGAGCGCTCTTCCCCGGGTTCCTGGTCTCGCTCCTCTTCCACAGAAGCCTGCTGAGTGGGACAGTGAAGGGTGTCACCGTGCGCTCATTTCTAAGGCATTTCTGGGTGTGTGTGGAGCTTCTTCCAACGCCCAAGGGTAGGGCTGTAGTTCAGGGTCACTCTTCTCCACCAGAATCACCACCTATGCCCTAAAAAAAAAGGCTGAAAGTTCTAGAGGAGTCTGCTCAGAGTCTATGGCAATGAGTTTGTGTTTTTAAAAGGCCTTCTTTAAATCCTTGATATTGTTAATGCTACTGAGTTTTTAGGGGGCTATTATTTCTCAATCAATCCCTTCTTCTCTCTTTCAAAATTTCCTGTCACCTTCTGTGACTTTCTCTGGTGCCTTTGCAATTGAGGCTGAGCAAGCTGCCAGACAAGTATTATAAATGTCCCCATCTCTGAGGGGAGATATAGTCAGTTTTCACATGACCCAGAAAAGAAACTTTGCAATGTGAGGGAAGAGTTTAGTCATCCTACTGAGCATACTGTGCAAAGCTTGGCTATGCTCGCTTATTTTGATTCACTTTGGCTATGGACCAAAGTGCAAAGTACAAAATAAATGATCATTGTCTTAACTTGGGACCCATTAAAACCAAGGCTGTGGTGGCATAGACTACTCTTTTATTAGGGAGTAAAATTCCAGGGACACAGGAGTGGGTGGGAAGGGGGGACAGAGGGACATTCACCCCTCATTGCTCAGCCTCCCACACATGCCCATTTCCACAGCAATCTATGATTACCTAAGGGTGACTCCCAAAGAAAGACAGGCACACATTTCCCGAAATATAAATCCATGTCACTTTGTAAATTGTGTTCTGGAATAGACTTAACATTCAAGCAATGTAGGCATAATTTTGGTAATAACATAGCATACCTTTTTTAATTCACTGACAGCTGTGAAATGATTTATTTTTTTCCAGGCTTGATGAAATCAATAGACTTGAATTAACACAAGATTTAAGGCCAAATAGATAACCTCTCCTCTCCTTTCTCCCTTGGGCCACAAACATCCATATGTACTAGAAAATGCTGCCTAGAAAATAACCAGAATTCATAGTTACAGAAAGGGATTTGGAACACAAGGGCACAAGCCATATTTTTAGAGGCAATGTAAGATCTCTCATTTGCAATGACCCCTACAAACTCTTAAAGAGGAAAAAAGACACCTTCTGATGTCGTGTGTGCCTACACCAAAAAAAACTGATTTAAATGATGTGTTCAATACATTTCTGAATATAATATTTAAATTAAAATTGGGTAAATGGTTGCAACAAAATTTTACAGCAGGCCCAGAATTTTCTGACACTGTGTTCATCTCAGCTTAGAAGTTCTGAGTTGTTATTTTAATTGTTCACACATAACAGGTAATGTGGTGATCCTATATATAAGCTAACATTTGACCTCTTTTGTCACGTTTGTTTTTCAAATGATGAAACCTCTGTACAATACATCATCACTATTTTTCTTGACTTGCAAAAAACACTTCTATCCTTTTTTAAGAGATACCCCGAGGCTAGATCAAATTTAATGAGATGACCTCTCTTGTATAATTTCCTTCAAAGGCATTCAGAGAGATACTCTTTTACTACATTTATAATTTTAGACCAGTTTCATAGACTCCTCAGCAAGACGCCTAAAAGAAAACTCACACAGATTGATATAAGTGATGAGAAATTATTCCCACAATTTTGTGTTCTCTCACTCATTCTGCTTGTGGCATGGAAAGCATTAATATGGAAGAGTGTCTTTTAGCAACTGGAGCAATCCAGTAGCCACTGGATGAATGAATCATTTGTCTCCAATGCAGTAAAGCAGTGAGATTTGGGGCTCTACCATAGCATTTGCAGGAGGGTGATGTGTTAAGTAGCTCAGGTTATCTGACCCTGGGCTAGGTGAGCATCAAGTCCCCCTCAGGTCTATCCCTGCATTTATGCAGATGTGGCTTTGCACATACTTCTGTCCTGTTCATGCCAGTCTCTCCTCTATTTGCTGTTAAGTGGAGGGGAGTGAGTAGCTTTGGATGAAGGAAGATGACTATGCCGTTGAGGAAAGGGGACGTAACAGTTTAATATGGCAAAGTTCAAGGTCAATTACTCTCAAGGTAAATGGGGCTCACAACGTGGTCTTCAAGGTCAAATGATTACGAAGATGGAGGCATACATAGACACGCTGTGCCTCCTCACACAACTAAAAGAAGGACAACAAAAATTTTAAAATAAAAAAACAACCACAACTGACCGAAAATTGAACTGTATGGAAGTTCAACAACCAAGGAGTTAAAGAAGAAACACTCACTCAGAACACTAGGAAGGACAGAGACCAGCACACAGAGAGGACTCGTGGCAAGGCAGTGGCTGGAGGACCAGAGCAGACAAGGCTGCAGCTGGCAGACCCAGTGCTGGATTGTGGAATGGGGTGTGCAAGGCTGCAGCTGGCCAGCAAGGTTACAGCAGCAGCTGGTGGAGCAGGCGGTCCCACATTCATGAGCAGATAAACCAGGAGGAACAATTGGGGAACGAGACAGACTGAGTAACCCAGAGCTCCATATCAAGGAAATAAAGCCTCAAACCACCAATTGAAAACACCTGTGGGGGTTCAGGAGGCAGTGGGAGAAACTCCCATGTTCAAAGGAGAGTTCGTTAGAGAGACCCACAAGATCCTAGAACGTACACAAGCCAACCCACCCGAGAATCAGCACCAGAAGGGCCCAATTTGCTTGTGGGAAGCAGGAGAAGTGACTGAAATCCAACAGAGGGCAGAGCAAGTGCCATTGTTCCCTTTCAGACCCCTTCCCCACATACAGCGTTACAACTCAGCAACGTGAATTACCCCTCTCTGGTGAGCACCTAAGGCTCTGCCCCTCATATGTAACAGATGCATCAAGACAAAAAAAAAGTGGCCCAAATGAAAGAAAAGATCAAAGCTTCAGAAGAAATACAACTAAGCGATGAAGAGATAGCCAACCTATCAGATACACAGTTCAAAACATTGGTAATCAGGATGCTCACAGAATTGGTTGAATTTGGTTGCAAATTAGATGGAAAAATGAAGGCTATGCTAAGTGAAATAAAGGAAGATGCATAGAGAACCAATAGTGATGGGAAGAAAACTGGGGCTCAAATCAATGGGGTGGACCAGGAGGAAGAAAGAAACAACCAAACAGAAAAGGATGAAGAAATAAGAATTCAAAAAAATGAGAAGAGGCTTAGGAACCTCCAGGACGTCTTTAAACGTTCCAACATCCAAATTATAGGGGTAGAAGAAGGAGAAGGAGAAGAAGAAGAGCAACAAGTGGAAAACTTATTTGAACAAATAATAAAGGAGAACTTCCCCAATCTGGCAAAGAAAATAGACTTCCAGGAAGTCCAGGATGCTCAGAGAAACCCAAAGAAGTTGGACCCGAGGAGGAACACACCAAGGCACATCATAATTACATTACCCAAGATTAAAATGAAGGAGAGAATCTTAGAAGCAGCAAGAGAAAACAAGACAGTTACCTACAAAGGAGTGGCCATATGACTGTCAGCTGATTTCTCCAAAGAAATCTTACAGGCAAGAAGGTTCTGGAAAGAAATATTCCAAGTCATGAAAGGCAAGGACCTACATCCAAGGTTGCTCTATCCAGCAAAGCTTTCATTTAGAATGGAAGGGCAGATAAAGTACTCTCCAGATAAGGTCAAGTTAAAGGAGTTCATCATCATCAAGCCCTTATTATAGGAAATGTTAAAAAGATTTATCTAAGAAAAAGAAGATAAAAAATATGAACAGTAAAATTACAGCAAACTCACAATTATTAACAATCACACCTAAAACAAAAACAAACTAAGCAAACAACTAGAACAGGAGCAGAACCACAGAAATGGAGATCACACGGAGGGTTAGCAACAGGGGAGTGGGAGGAGGAGAGGGGGAAAAGGTACAGGGAATAAGTAGCATGGATGGTAGGTAGAAAATAGACAGGGGGAGGGTAAGAATAGTATAGGAAATGTAGAAGCCGAAGAACGTATATGTACATCCCATGGACATGAACTAAAGGGGGGAATGTGGGTGGGAGGGGATGTGCAGGGCAGAGGGGAGTGAAGGAGGGAAAATGAGAAAACTGTAATAGCATAATCAATAAAATATATATTTTTAAAAAGAAGCATTTTTGGTAGGAACAAAATAAACAGGGGGAATTTAAGAATAGCACAGAAAATGGAGAATCCAAAGAACTTACATGCATGACCCATGGACATAAACTAAGTGGGGGAGTGCTGGAGGGAAGAGGGTACCAGGTGGAGGGGGGGAAAGGGGAAAAATTGGGACAACTGTAATAGCATAATCAATAAAATGTAATAAAAAAGATAAAATGATTGCTTGCCTGTGTTTTATATGTGCTTATTGCTTGACAACCTGAAGAAATGACCCTTGAAATTTCTCTTATAAGCTCAGCATCCCTACCTGAAAGAAAAAAAATCCTACTCCATGCCTACTATGGAATAGAGTACTTCTTAATGCAAAGCTGGTTTCTCCAGAAATACAAATGATTACTGTGCATTATCTTTTAACTAGCACAGTTTAATGTGTCAATTTGTAGTCCCCTCACAGAGAGCAAGGTCCTATGGCAAGGAGTGAGTTTTGATGTGACTGTTGGAAATAAGGCTATTACTGGACACAGATTGCTTGCTAAGTGGGGTGTCACATGGAAAGATCTGGGTTTCAAAAAGAACATCATCAAAGGTGGTGTGCGCTGGAAGAAAGCAGCAAGTGGTGGGGAAAAAAAGGAAGAATCGGTCTCCATAAGACTCAGGGGTGTCCAACCTTCCGGCATCTCTGTACCACACTGGAAAAAGAAGAGTTGTCTTCGCCACATGTTAAATATATTGCAACACTTAATCACAAAAATACCTCATAACATTTTAAGTAAATTTACAGTTTTGTATTGGGCCACATTCACAGCCATCCTGGGCCACGTGCAGCCCACGGGCCTCAGATTGGACACTCACTTGCCAAGACCATAGCAGGTGAAGTGTAGAGCTGATGCCTCTGAGGCCAGGTTAGGGTGACTGACCATCTAAATTTATCCAGCACGGAAGAGCTTCCTTGGACGTGGGACTTCTGGTGCTAAAAAGAGGATGATTGCTCGTCCTAACCTTAAACCAATTGGAAACGACAGAATCCTAGCTGGGCTTACGACATTCAATCAGTACAAATACATTATACGATATTGCATAGCAGAGACTAGAAGATTCTCTGTAGCTATGAATTTTATTTCTAATTTCTTATTAGGACAATCAAATAGTCACTTAGATCTTAGAACTCTTGTACTACTTGAAAATAATTTATCACCCAAATTGACTTGGTGCTTCTAAACACGGTTCTTTAAGGAAAATATCACGGCTCATTAACCCACCAAATTAGTTGAATAAGCCCAACACACCTTGTAATGCAGGGAAATTTAATTTTCTTCTATTATTCAAATTATTTCCTTTTGGTTCAAAAGATAAAACTTTGTATATTATTGCAATTTATCAAAAAGTACTCACAGTAAATGATTAAAATGGAATAAAATATATCCTAAAATCAAGGCTTTACTTTTGTTCACTTATCACTTCCTGCATTAATAAACATAATTAACTTTCACGTATGGCCATTTATTCAAGACATTTCACTTTATACACAGATTAAAAGAGGTGTTTTTTTCTTCCAGGAAAACTTTAATCTAATATCATCCAAATAAATCTCAGTGTGTCTTTTACCAAATAGTTCGCACTGAGCTTAATTGTGTTGTCCATATCTGGACTGGAAATCGCTTCATACACTTGGGGGTTTTTTAAGTGGGTTTTTTTTTTTTAAGATTTTATTTACTTACTTTTAGAGAGGGGAAGGGAGAGACAAAGAGAGGGAGAGAAACATCAATGCGCGGTGCTCCCACGCGCTCCTGACCAGGGACCCTGCCAGCAACCCAGGCATGTACCTCAACTGGGAATTGAATCATAGACCCTTTGGTTCAGAGGCCCGAACTCAGTCCACTGAGCCACAGCAGCCAGAGCAAAACTACTCTTTTCTAATACAAAGCACTACATTTAACAAATTGATTAATTTTAGTACAGTCATTTAGTGAATTAAATTTTCCGAATTATAGATGGTGTTGACTTGGGTAAAGACATCAGACAAACATAAGCAGTCTGGGGAACAGGTCACAGAGTTGTCATGCAAACAGCGTAGTCATTGTGTAATAACAGGAATAAAAACAAATGCTTTCCTGGGACCCCCAGCTGATGAGACTATATCCTAAAGCATGAAATCTTCCATATTTACTATCTCCATTTATGCATGCTTATTATTGCAAAATGCTCCAACAATTCACCTGTGGAATGAAAATTTGTATAGGGGCTTCGTACGGTGATGAATGATTCATGTTGCTTTAAAGACAAGATTTACTTATTAAAAAATTTTAATTTTATCATTAATAATTGTCATTATCCAGTATTCAATATATGAATGTCCCAAAATAAGGAGGCAAAATGATGTACTGAATCTACAAAAAATATCCTTTAAGACTTCCAAATTTATTTTTATATTTCTATGTGTACTCGATGACTGAAGAGACTTATTAATTTGTTAGGTGTGACCATTTGAATTTCAGTTTTTGAGTAACTTGGACCAAAGAAAGGCCAAGTTATTTGGTTAAGAGAAAGGAAAGAAGAAAAAGGAAGAGGCACTGTGGCATCCTTGTCAGGGTGTATATTCAAACTGAATTTTTATTGATCACTGGCAGTCAAAATACATTTTTTAAAAAAGAACAGAAACATGTGGGAGAATGTTCTGCACCAGAAAAAGATGGTGACCTCCCTGTCTGCTACTAAATAATGTCGGATCTTTGATTAATTATTGATAGTACCCATCCTGAAGTCTTATTCTGAGCTTGTGAAAAATGCATTTACTAATTCATTTTTATCTACTTCAGAAGTAAGTATTTGTTTGGTCAACAAACTTCTGTTCAAGAAAGAGGAAACAGAACTTGGTATGGGGAAAAATACATTAAAATTGGGTGAGGCTTCTTTCTGGGCTATCATTACATAACTGTGTTCTCACAGAGATTCTCACCTTCGGCCAAAAAGAAGTTGAAAGAGGAGGTTTACTTCTGCCTGGGAAGCAAAGTCAGAGTGTTCAGGTGTAGATTTTGGATGGGCTGAAATTCTATGACGTTAGGCAGTTTACGCCCTCTAAACTTTAGTCCTCCCTTCGGAAGACGGTGATAATACTTGTATTTATTCATAGGATTGCTGTGAAGGTTAAATGAGATGATGCATGCAAAGGATTTGGCAGGGCACAGGATAGAGAAGAGGCATAAATAAATATTAGAAATTATGTAGGAGGACCTTATCAACTGCTCTTTAGTTTTCTTAGGGAAGTCTGAATAATTTATGTTCCACTTTGTTAAAAAAAATAGATAGGGACAATTTTGGGCTAATAAACTGAGTTAATGACTTTGAGCAGAAAAACACAAATCAGTTTTAACTAAGTTTCCAAAATGGGAGCATATTTTCTGTCTTCAGAGTATAGCTTTTATAAAGGTAACTGGAGATGTTTTAACTACAGAATTTTGAATCGGTCCCCATTTTTTTCTCCCAAACACACAACTGTTCTTTAAATATTTCAAAAAATTCTCCAGCCAAAGTTATGTCATTTTGAAAAGATAAAAAGCTCTTCTCTTAGTTTTTAAATTTGTGGATAAAATAAATGGTTCTAAAAATTAAACCATCATGACAGTAGAAATACTAATGGACTCTGGAAAATACACATATGGAAAACAAAAAGCCCGTGTTCATATTTCTCATGTGACCTCAAAGAAAGATCATTTGGTCACAGCTGGGAGTCAGCCATCAGTTCACCATGGAGAGAAATGACCTATTTCACTTTGTTATTTCTCACTGTGGATTAAGATATATAAAAGTTAAAATATGGTATCTGTCTGTGTAGATTTGTACAAAGAAATCTCAATAAATATAAAGGTATATGCATATGCGTTTATATGTTACAATTCATAAAACTATAAAATCATGATAAATGTATTTCAATTGTATGCATTACACTTACATTTATATTAAACCTCCATAAATATTACAGCTTTTGTTTTGCTATTTCCAGAAATAAAAATTTTAGAACGTCATCTTAGATTTGTATTTCATTGATGTTTCACTTTTTTACTTATATGGATCGAAAATAAAACCTAAACTTAATTCCATTTAGCTGTATTTAAAGATAACTTTTCAAGTGATGAGATTCAATAACGGAAGGTCCTGATTTAATTGTAGACTGTTGTTTCCATTTTTACTTCCTTAGCCCTGATTTCTCAGGACCCAGCTAGGGCAGCGAGATCGTACAAGATGTCACCTTTTGGCAGGAAGGAGGCATGAACTTCTACAGGACGGGACCACTGCTGAGAGGAGCAGATCTGACCGAGCTGGAAACCAGCTGGCTCCGGGGCGCCTGGTGCTCGCAGCCAACCCGACCCGCTCGCGCTGGCCCAGGACGTGCCATGATGGACACTTCGCCCATTTCCGAATTTTGTGCCTAGCTCTTCACTATGAGTTGTTTAGTGTTCAGAATGGTTCAGGAACATGGAGAGACACTTCAAAAATAAAGGATAGCGTCATACTACAAACTGATGTAATCTATACCTAAGGACCAATTTAAGTGCTAGATGAAGAAGTGGAATGTGTAAGGACCGAGGCATTTGAATGTTTCATCTCTCTCTTTTTTTTTTTTTTTTTGAGAATGTTTCATCTTTGATGAAATTCTGAGAGCTGCCTGAAGATTGGTAGAGATGAGCATAGGTGGAGAGGAGGCAGGCTCAACTAGAGTGTGCACACTGGGAATGCAAAGAACATACAGTCTGATGGGCAGGTAGAGCCAGATTGGAGAGGGTGTGACAGCCAGACTGAGGAGTCTGGGATCGATCATGCAGCAAACAGGGAAAACCCCAATGTTTTCGAGTGAAGGAAAAGTCCGATGAAAGGCCACAGGCTGGCATTCACATTAAAACCTCAGTTTTTCCCTGGCTGGCGTAGCTCAGTGGATTGAGCATGGGCTGGGAACCAAAGTGTCCCAGGTTCGATTCCCAGCCAGGGTACATTCCTGGGTTGCAGGCCATAACCCCCAGCAACCGCACATTGATCTCTCTCTCTCTCTCTCTCTCTCTCTCTCTCTCCCTCCCTTCCCTCCCTACAAATAAATAAAATCTTTAAAAAAAAACCCTCAGTTTTTCAAGGTGTAACCATTGTCATGTTTATTCATTCATATATTACAAATAAATTGTGCAAGGAAAACTTTAGGGGGCAGAGAAAATCAACCAGTGTGTTACAGACATTCTTAAGTGAGAAACTCATAATCTCCTGTTTGCATTAACATTAACAGTATAGACTCTTCTAAGTTTGCTGACAATCCTTCCAATCACTTGTCGATTCTGGGAGTGGCTATGACAGCTCTATTGCTACTTTATCTGAGGGCATTTATGCAAGATTGCCATTGGTACGTATTTATTTTTGGCTTGAAATTAGAGCCTGATTTTGGAGGCCCTCAGACACACAATGGAAAAAAATTCCAAGGAACCGACAACCTAATGGAATCCAATAGAAAGCTCCGTCAAACATGCCACTGCCGTTAGCTGGGAGGGGTGCTGACCTCCCCGAGGGGCCGCTGGGCAGAGCGCTCTGTGGAGGTGGAGGGAATTCAGGGCTGTGACAAGCTCAGGAATGTGAGTCACCAAGGTTTGGCGAGCCAGGAACAGAAGGCGTCACCGTGACATCGTGAGGTCTGTCTCTGTGTTCGCTGAACAGGGACACTGGCCAAAACTATGAAATGAGCAGTGACTCCCTGGAAATCTTGCTCTAGTTATATGACTACGTCTCTCAGGGTTTCTACAATGTTTAATAACTTAAACATTATGAACTAATACTTTCAAAAAGTTGCAGTTGAATCCCTGTTATAAAAACATCATGCATGATACGTTTATCATTTTTACAGAGTTGTCAAAATTCTAATTTTGCAGTTTAGTTGTTCAAATGTGCCTAAGATGAATATTTCTTTAAACGGGACAAATACCATCAGGCTTCCTCTACTTAGAACCAAGAATGCTTTTTGTTATTCTCATATTAGAGGGAACAACTAGAATTTATGTTCTCAAATCAAGACAGAGATATCTTTGAGATTATTCTGTAGGTTTTCCCTTTTAGTGTTTTTTTTTTCCAAAGTTGCTACAGTTACTCTTTAAAAATTAAAGACCACTGACATGTGGAATGAGAATAAAATAGATGTTTCATTGTTAGTACAGAAAGTTTCTATAACTGGGTCTTAATTAAGTTATCTTAAATGAAGATTTCGAACCCTGAGTGGGTGTTTTAATAATGTGCTAAAATATGCAGCTGGCAATGTCTTTTCTCTTATTGGATTGTCAGTGAATTGAAGCCTTCATCGGGATTCACCCTGTCATTCCCCCCCACCCACCCACCGACAGCCTCTTCTTGGTCCCTGCACAGGCATTCTGGTGTCAACCTTGAAAATACTCATCACCAGGAAACAAAAGCACGAAGCCACATTACACAGCCTCAAATCAAAACTTGCACAGGACAGATTCATATTTTACGTCCACAATGCTTAGGATGCCAAGCAGCATTGACAGTTCGAAAGGAAGCCTATGATATGTCACCTGAAGGTGAGGCAGGCACAAGAGACACTGCTCTGAACACAGCTCCTCCTGTGCAAGATACACTGTGTGGATGTCGGAGGAGGAGAAGGAGCTGGTGGATCCAGTCCCTCAACCATTTCATCCCATTTTTGCTACCAGGCACCCAGGGTATCACATAAACTCTCAGTGGAATCCACTCTAGGTCTCTGAGGATGAGATTTAGTCTCACAAAGAAAGCCCCCCGCTCACAGCTGCAAGCATGGATTTCACACTATGGTCCTCTCCTGAAAGTGCCCGCCTACCTGGCCCGCCCCCCAGGACGTCTACTCTAAACTACATTTGTGGTTCAAAACACAGGCCGGGAAGACTTCAGTTCTAACAGTTGCCTTTGTGATCTCTCACAGCTGCAGCGAGTCCCAGCCCAGACGCTCGCTATAACGCCCGGCTTCTGCGTCCGGTGCGCATCTCACAGGCGTGTCGGCCTTCCCCTGACGTCCAGCCCTCTTTGCCTCATGACTCGCCAGCAGCATCGCGTTGCTTCATGTGCATTCTAGCCAAGGTGGAGGCATTGGAAAGCATTCAAGGCCCCAGGATCCACCCTCAGCACCTCCACCTCTCGGCTCTGTACAACTCTTTCAAATGGGGAGGGGACTGTGTTTGGGAGCAGGGGGTGAGCAACAGGACGGAAATGGGGACAACTGTAACTGAACAACAATGTAAAAAAATTTAAAAACAACACTCTGTGAGTTGGACATATGTCAACATTGATACTTTCAGATACCTTCAAGCACTGTGTTAGAGTATAAGAGGAAAAGAAGAAGTAGCCACACCACTCTTCAATTCACCAGCCAAATTTGGGAGACTCAAGGTAACACGCTCTGGTTTCATGCCTAGATGCTACAAGGACATTATAACAGAAATACACTGATCTGTAGAAATGGATTAGATGACGGACAATTCAGAACAGAAGAAAAAATACATATGGTATCCTGAATTTAAGTTGCAAACTCTACAATATCCTATATGATTTTGATAAGGCAATGCTGAATGTTAGTTGGCTGATAAAGTGGTTAAGAGGAGGAGACCTGGACCTGGGGTACCCAGGTTCATACCCTGATTCTACTGTTTTTACTATTTGTGTGTGATGTTGGACAAGTTCCTGGACTTCTCTGAGCCTTGGGGTCCCCAACTGTGAAATGGTAATGTTGACTCTCTCCTCTTATTATTGTGAGATTTAGTGAATTGTTTTCTGATTAGAAAAGCAATCAAGAAGCCCCACCTATTACTGTTTTGGACCAAGCAATAATGTGTGACTGAATTAGCATGAATCATTGCTAGAAGAATACCTTTGACTCCAAGGCAAGTAAAATACACGCTTGAGGAAGAGCACATTCGTTCTATCTTCATAACAGACAACAATCGGGCAAATACCTTCAATGTCAAATCACAAATGGAAAACACAAGTTCAATAAATTCCAACTAAACTTATTCAGTAAGTCGTGTTCTACCCAGCTTCTAGTATGGGATTGCTTTAAGCATTCCTTTTCAAACTCCTTCAGTGTTAAACCTCGAAAGCTGGTTTTGCCAACTTCTTCTTTGCCCTTTAGTCTCAAACTTCCCACATCTACCAAAGGCACAATGCTTCCCAACCCTTCCTTAATCTGCCAGTGCTGTCCTGCTTTCTTCCCATTTCACTCTCCTTAGAAAAATCCCTAAGTTACCTATATTAAAAGGACACTCAGTAGGCCCCAGCATAGAACCCAGAATGAACAAAGGAATTGAAAAGTTTATTACGTAGGGAGGGCTTACAATTCAGCTGCAAGAAACCACACTTAAACAACCCCTACAAAATTAGATTAAGTCCCTGATATATGTAGCCAAAGCTGTAGCTAAATATATCTTTGTAAGATGTAAAGTACCTTTGTATTCTTAAATAGTCAGAATCTGAGATGTGCCGCTCTACCAAGAACAGAGCATCTCAGACTCTTACTATTTGACAGCTTCTTCATATCCATTCAGGAGAAACACCCTAAAAATGTGCACCTATATGGGCAGGCACGTATGCCTCTCTTGGTTCTTGCTGGAGACCACGGTCAACAAGGCTACATCTTCATTTAGGAGAAGAATGAAGAGTGGTTACCACAGGTTCCTTTCACGTATCTCCAACTTTCCATTGTCCCCATATGCTACTCTCTAACCTCACTGTACCTCTTACTCTGCCATCCTATTGGTTGGCAGATGGATTCTGAATTTTTTCTTATCAAAATTCCAAATTCCCACAAAACGCTACAACCACCCCAAAATATAGTAGGTGACACCTTTACTCCAAATATAAGCATTATGTCAGGGTAATTTCATAGAAAAAATATGTAAACCTATGTTTCACTTGTGCACAATTATGATCATACTGTGGTTATTTTTACTAGACGTCTAGGGCCGCTGTAGCAAAATGCAATAGACTGAGTCGTGTAAACAATATCATTTTGCTTCCTCGTAGTTCTAGGGGTTGGAAATCCAGGTCAACATCCTGTAGGGCCGGCTTCTGGTGAGGAAGTCCTGGTTTGAGCATGGCTGCCTTTTCCCTGTGTTCTTACATGGCTTTTTCTTACACGGTGAGAGTGGAGAGAGAGAGAGAGAGAGAAGGAAAGAAGAGAGAACTTCGTCTTCTTATAAGGCCATCAGTCCTCCCAGATTAGGGCTCCACCCTGATGACCTCATGTAACCTTAATTACTTCCTGAAAGCCCTATCTCCAGACATAGTCACACTGCAGCTCAGGGCTTCAACTCGTGAATCGGGGAGGGGGCACAATTCAGTCCACACTACGTAACAGCCATATCACATCCCTTTAGTATACACTTATCCAGAAAATTACTATTAGTTGTCAGGTCACCCCACTTGTTCTATCGCCCTTACAAAACACTCTCTTTTATTTTTAAGCCTCTCTCAGAAACAAAATAACCTTTCTTTTCACATTTTTCTCCTGGTGAGTTCAGGTAACACACAGAGCATTATTTCAGCAGTTGGTATATGAAATCAACAGCCTCGCTTTTCCATGCCAACCAGTTTCTTACCCGGTACTTGCCCGTTCTGATTTACGAGATTTAAACCGTGGCACGTTTCCTACCCAGGCTGGTCCAATAACCTCATTTTACACGAAGATTCCTGAAGTTGTTTATCCTCCCGCCCTCCTGAGATCTGGAAGCCGCACCGTCCGTGCGGGCCACCTGGCACCCATGTGTGCGTTCGCATTTCGTGTCTGCAGCCCAAGCTCCACACACTGCCGAGAGCGCACTGATTTGCCAAGGGAAAGGAGAACTTATTTCATTTAATTATGGCCGTCATATTTTACTCCCTTTCCCTGAGGTTTCTTTGCTTTCCAGCCAGTATATCACACTGATTTCCCTCTCCTCCCATTATGTTTTCTGATTACTTCTCTTCTCGTCGTGCCAATTAGCACACGGGGCTCCCTCACCGCCTCTGTACCTCCAAGCACGGAGACATCCTTCCCTCTGGGCTCGCCCCCCACCCCAGTACTGCCGTGCAGTGACCCCTTTTCAGAAGAAAGAGATCACACCTCCTGGGCCCCATAGGTCACCTCTGAAATGCATACTCAGAAAATGTCACAGAACTCACAGAAGCCTCCAGACCCACGCCTACTGTGCTACCCTAAAATCTTAAAGGTTTTCAGGGGAAGCCACTTCAAATACCTCGACAGTTTTCCCAGACCCGTACTCTGACAATGAGACACTGAAACTGAGAGTTAAATTATGATCTAGATCAAAGAGGCAGGTAAGTATAAATTTAGACACCATTTTAGATGGCTTTGGGTCATTTGGGGAATAGTTTTACAAACTTAAATGGTTTCTCAGTCAACATTGGAAAGGATAAACACTTGTTATTTATCATGGATCTTCAGGCTATTGTGATTTTATTTAATTTCATTCACTTCCAGGACTTCATTTACCTAACCATTCCCCCAGCTGCAACTAAAGGGACTCAAGATCTATGTTTGATCTAAACTGGCCCATGAGATCATTGCTTTTTAAGAATTTGGAATTAAGACTCAGAGAGGTTAGCCACTCTCTGTGGGTCTCATAAGCTAAAGGCATGTAAGTCTGACATTTACAGGGCCCTATTCTAGCATAAGGAGCGCTAGGTGCAAGGAAAGTGATTGCAAATGATGCGCAAAGAGATGCAGAGTAAGAATCCAGGCAGTCCTAGGGGGACAGGAGATGACTCAGAGAATAAGCTTGGTTTCTAAGGGGCTTCCCAGTTGCTATTTCCGAGGACTTCTGAGATCCAGTTCATTTGAGTTCCATGAGCTGCCCCCTTGTGGTGGACCACATGTATTGCAGACTGAGTGTTCATGGCGCACCCCTCCACACACAAGTTCATATGTTGAAAGCCTAGTTACCAAAGCGATGGTATTTGGACCCCTTATGAATGAGGGCAGTGCTCTTGTAAGAAGAGACGCTAGCGAGTTTGCTTCCTGTCTCTGATCTCCACCTTGTGAGGACACAGCCAGGAGGCAGCCATTCATAAACAGAACACAGACCCTCCCCCAATGCTGGGTCTGCTGACACCATGTGGTTGGACTGCCCAGGCTCCAGAACTGTGAGAGACAAATGTTTGTCGTTGGAGCTGCCCAGTCTATGGTGACTTGCTGCAGCAGCTCTCAGTGACCAAGATAAACGGGATCACTCAAAACACATGCGGATCCAGACCGTCAGAGTGTGACTTCATTGGGAATAAGTGTCTTTGTGGATGTAAAGTAATGAACTTGAGAGGAGATCATCCTGAATTAGGGCGGGCCCTAAATTCAATGACAGGTGTCCTTCTAAGGCACCATAAAGGAGAAGACAGAGACAGAGAGGAGAAGACCAAAGCAGAGGCCGCAACAGGCTTAGGCAAGCCAAGGAAAGGCCGGCGTCACTAGACGGCCCCCGGAAGCACGAGGAGAGTCAAGCGAGGGTTCTCCCCTGGAGTTTTCAGGGGCTGCGTGGCCCCACTGACACTTGACTTGGGCTTCCATTCTCCGTCACTGTAAGAGAATATTTCTACTGTTTAAGTCAGCTGGTGAGCGGTAACTTGTTACAGTAGCCCTAGGAAACCAATGCACCTTATAATTTCTTCATAAGTCTTGTAATTTCTTTTGCTGGCACTATTCTGAATAATATTTAGTTTTACTAATAAGCAAACATTCACTAAGACAGAGGTTATTCTTACATAACAGTTACTTCATAAATACAGTTTGAAAATTATGTTTACTGTAGGGCATTAAGATATTAGAAAAATAACGTTTGCAACATCCAATAAGCTATTGAATCATAACCAGGTCATAATGTCTATATCTAAGACAATAACCTCTGTTGTGTGACTATTTGACATAAACTCGACATCTAATGAATATTTTCCCTAATGTTCTAATATGTGAAGATTCTTGCATGAATTTACTTCTTCAAAGTTTTGCTTCCTGATCATTCGTGGGGACGATCATTGCTTTTTCTATATACACCAATGCGCAGAACAAGTCTGCAGAATGTTCAGATCCACTGAATGGGGGGAGGAGAAGAGGCATCACACCGGGAGGTTCTGGACTGGAATCTCGACCCGCCGTCTCTTCCGCGAGGCTGGGAATGCTCCCTTTGGGGGCAGCCCCCTAACTAGCTGACTCTTTAGTATCTGAGGCTGTCGTGAGAGATTCCACCTCCCCACAGGGGCGTATTCAAACAGTAAACCTAGAAAATAGACCAAAACACTGGGGCAGCAAGTAACTGAATACAACGCTCTCACTCTGCAGAAACAAACCTAAGGCCCAGAGAGGGTGACGCAGGTTCCCTCGGTCTGCATTCTTTGATGCTAATAAGAGCTGGACTAAAGAGGCAGAGGGACTGGGCTATTTGGCAGTGCACAAGCCTGCCACGGGAAAGAAACGGAAATCAAAATGGCAACACCAACAAGATACTACACGATTTTAAAATGCTATTATATGGTCGCCGGAGAAAACTCCGGATTCTGCCTTCAATTCAATCTCTCTGTCTCTGAAGTGAATAAAAAAGAGGAGCAGTTAATGTGTCTTTTGAAAGCTCTGTTGTCTGTTCAATAAAGTCTGCATAGTAAGAAAATTAGGTTCTGCCCTGCTCTTGCCTGTATTTTTCAGCTGGGTATGTATTCCCAAGTGGTGTCACACATCTGCAAGTAAACTAATCCAAAAGAAAAGAAAATGGTGTTTGTTTAAAGTTCAAGGCATTTCTTAAACACAAGCATTGGGTCCAATGGGTCACTGGTTCCATTTTCAGTGTACTGATAACAAAATCCATACATTTAAACATTAGAAAAAAATCATAATAAGGAAAACCTTTTTACTTGTATTTGCTTCTTCTCCGTGACATTTCTTGAGGGTTTAGGCATTTGGCCCCTAATTTTCTTTTCGCTTCACTGGTCTGACAGCCGAGCTAGGTACTTGGCATTAAACAAAAATCAGTCTGAGTGGTTGAAATATATTCCTTGGTTTGGACAGAACTGCAATGTCTCGTCACTTACTTCCCAGCCATCTTTGTTGCTTTCGCTGACAGGCTGGGTCCTGAAGTTTTGCGATGAAAGATACATTGGAAAGACTAGATGAAGCTCGTTAGCCCTTAGCCAGGCTCAGAGCCCAGCAGAGTGGAGATACTGCATCACCTGAGCCCCCCCTCGGCTCTGCAGGAGGGCGGGACGTCAATTGGTTGATGCTTCTGATTGAATTTTTATCGTTATTCAGACAGGAAAGCAGTTTAAAAACAACAAGAGCACATGGCCACAGTGTTTTCTGTAATCTTCATCATCTCCTCTCAATTCCCAGAAATTCTGTCTTCAGATCTACCAGTAAGGTGCTCGCCCTCAGGCCTTTGCGGCGATTCCCTTGGGCTTCCCCAGGTTTCTGCCTTGGCAGGTGCTTCTTCCCGCCATCCACAAATCAGTCCTCACCTGCGTTCAAACCCCTTCGTAAGTAACGTTCCAGCGAGATGTTTCGATTCGCGAAACGGAAACGCTCTCGCCTCCCCTTTTTAGGTGTGGCTCTTCCTTATTTCTCAGGGGGACCCGCAGCCTGCACGGAAACCACCCACTTCTTGGGCGAGAGTAGTGAATAGTCTCAGAATCTTTCGTTCCACGGCTGGGGACAGAGGACGGACCCTGCTGCCTGCAAGGCCGAAGGAGAAGCCGTACAGAGTCGTCATCTTCGGAACCAGATCTGAAAACAAAAGACCAGGCAGTGCCCAGAAGTGCGTACGTACCTTTGCTGCGTCTGTAAACTGTCGATAAATGGTGTAAGTCTTGAACTGCCACGGAAAAGGACAAATCTAGACTTTAAATACCTACTTCTCAAGAATAAGTAAGGGAAAGGACAATCCAGAGAAAATAAAAAGAACGTTGAAATAAGTTTTTTTCTGCAAGATTTAATGCAGCACTGTGCCCAGAGCTCTGGGCTGTGAGCAGGGAGTCGCTCGTCCGCACAGACAGAGGCCAAGTCGAACAGAGTGGTTCTCCCTAGAGGTGTCGCAGGCAGTGGCCCCACCCTTGGGGCGGGGCTTGGAGGAGATTTTCCCTGTAGCGTGGGCTGGTAGGAGATAGATAACCTCTCACCCTAAAATTGTTCGAATGACGATTAATACTAGGGCTTTGCTGCAACACAACCCCCTGGAATAAGCCTCAGGGCTGGGAAAGACCCACGTGCCGCTGAATGGGAGGGCTGGAGGCTGAGAGCATTTTTCTCCAGTGAGTGCAGTGTGCTCTGCTTGGAACTGGGTTTACCCAGCATTTAATACCTCCTTGCCCTTTGGATGCAAGAACATATATATGTTATCTCTCCCTTTTCTCCACTCCTGTATATTCCAGCCTTTTCAGCTTACCGCCATTATTTATGGCTCCACTAGAATGTAAAACTGGCTTCAGAAATGTCAAATGGTATAATGGGCATGGAGAAATCAGAGACAGAAGTGGCTACAAGCACTCCGGCAGCTTCTGATACATGGCAAATGTGAATTGTGTTCTTCCATAAACTGCTTTTGTGACATTGTGAAAATGCCATTCTTTAAAATGCATGCACACACACACACGCATACCAACAACTTGTCCACAGAGGCAACAAGACCAGTTGCTTAAATGTCAGTTTACAGAATTAAGACTATACTTAGTAATAACTCAATTTCATGTTGAAGGGGCTTGCATGCTTTTTTGGAGCCAATATTCACTACAATCTTATGTAAGCTCATTTTGATGGGCTATATTGAAATCTAAAGGGGAAAATAAATGAAAAAGAAAGAAAACAAAGCTACATTATTCAAAATGGAAACAATAAGTAATTTTTACAAAACACTGAGTACCAGAAAGTAGGGAGTATAAATCAAAAAAATTTGACCAAGCCTCCATTATCTCTACAAATTAGGAAATACCTACCAGACACTGGGGAAATGAGAAGCCCTAAGTTCTAGTTGTGAATCTTTTTCTAATTAACCATATAACAATAGCCAAATTATTCAACATTATGGTGCCTCCATTTCCTCATGGGGGAGAAAGAGAATTAGAAGAGATAATGCCTGAAGTTTTCTGAGACTCTACATTTATTTAGTTTTAAGTCCCTTAATACAAATTCTGATTGAAAAAAAAATCAGAAGGGATTAAAGAGAGTATGATTGTGAAATTCACTGATTATTTTTGATAATAGTACTTTTCTTTTTAAAATAGGATTGTGATTATAAAAGATAACCTGCTGCTAGTTTACAAATTTACTTTTATGTGTTTAATTTCATTTGGTACATGATCCAAAATCCAGAGTAGATGCTATTAAACTGATTTTTGAATGCAGACACTGAGGCATAGAAAGGTTAAAAACTAAAAAGTATTAGGCCAAGACTCAAGATACAAGTTTTGCTTATTCTTTTCAGCCAAACCACTTCTCCAAAGGTACAAGAGACATGAGTGATTTGGGAGGAGGGAAACATTGAATATATCCCTAAAATACTGAGATTAGTTCCAGTAAATTTGAGAGAGATAGCAAGCAGAAAAGAAACAGCTCTGAAAGGCTGGGGGGGGGGGGGAATCACATGTGCAAATCTCTCCCCTATGCAGAAGTAAGAGTAAGAACAGGTTGTTAATGACATCTGTTGTGAATGTATACTGTCTTCGCTTGGTTCCCTGGAAACAGGCTTGGAATTGGAGACTCGTGCACCGGAGACTGACTGGGGACTGGTCTAAGGAATTATACAAGTGAAGGAGTGAAAAGGGCAGGACCAAGCGCAGGGACAGGCTGACACATCATGTCGTGGCAGCACAGAGCTCAAAGGATTCTTCAGGGGGCTCTAGAGCTGAGATCCCCCACAGAGTTGTCCCTTACTGAGGCAAGGGGGACGGTCCTCTCTATCCCCACGTTAATTAGCATTGCATGCAGACTTACTACGGAGTGGGGACGTAACGCTGGACAGAACAACTTCCTTCTGCCAAAGGAGATTTTCATCGCTGAGGACTCAGCTCGGCGATGTCAGTACCCAATAGCCCCAGCAGCTAAAATAATCACTCCTCTCCATCCTAAACGGTGGCATACCCCAGCATCCACTATAATTCCATCTCTTGGTCAGGTGGACTCCCTTTTTACCTAGGCACTGGGACATCAGTTTAAAACCAAACCAAACCCAACCAAACTGAAGGGCTTGGAAACTCTGAAGGGAGGCAGGATGAGACACTCCCTGAAAGTCTAACATCTGTCTATGATTGTCCCCCCACGAAACCCTCAGATAAGATTCTCTCCATGTGTATCACACACACTAGGAGATGCCCCTGTCTTAAAACACCAGGGACTGACCAGGAAATCTCTACCCACTAAAGTATTTGAGGGGAAAAAATGGAGTCTTGGAGGCTACTGATGATACAACTCCCTTTCTTTGTGGGACTTACTGTGCCACAGGATGAAGAATGCAAGTTTTAGGGGCAGATTTAATCTAATCCATTAACCTCTCTGGTCATGTTTATTCATCTTTCTCATCAAAAGAATTCTGTATTAATCATCCAATTAAGCAAGAAACATTTATTGGTAACCTGCTATCTATAGTACTGCATTTGTCTAGGCAATGCAGGGGAGACAGAGAAACATAAATCCCAATCTTCCACTTATCTTGTATAAAAGGATGAGACGTATCTCTGAGTAGATGACATAGAGGGGTGATCACAATGTATGGCTTGAAATACACAGAAAATGACTTCAGATTAGAATTACATGACATACATAAAGAACCATGACTAAGTTAGGCATATTATTACAGGGATTGCATTAGAGATGGTGGATAGTGCAGAAATAGATTTAAGGTAAGAAATAGCAAGATTGCAGAAGGGCTTGAATGCTGAGCTCATTCATGGGGACTCCATTAAATAGATTTTAAGAAAGGAATATAAGCTAATTGCACTTCTAAGGGCATGGAGGAAGCATGCAAAATGAATTAGATTAAGGGGACAACTCAAGGGTCTGAAAATAGGCTTTGGTATTCAAGGGCGAGTTGACTTTCCCGTCCATCAGCCTGACAGGTGTGGATAATCAATCAGATTATTATGGAAATGAAATTCGAGTTCAAATCACTATCAGCTAAATGTCTGTACACGTTTTTATCTCTATACGATATTACTATTATATTACTGATAAAAACTTTGTTACATGTTTTCAAAAAAAAGAGCACTTAGCTTTAATGTGGGAGCTCCAATATTCATTAATTTTCTCAAAAGCCAACCTTGCTTTCTTTCAAGTTTTAATGGAAAATAAAACACTTTGAATGAATGTGCCTCGACTATTTGAATGTTTTTCTAATATTTTTAAAGCTGTGTTACCTTTGTTTCTCTATATGTTTAACTTCTATTCTATTTAACAATGTTACATCTAGCTGAAGTCTAAACATTTCTTCCCTCTAAAGAAATATATTAAACTGCAAAAAAGTGATATCCAGGGTTTGAACAAGACAAAACAAACCAACCCGGGATATTCATGAGCTTTAAATCATTCAAAATTCACAAATCTGTATACATTAGACTGTAGGAATTCTAGCAATATGTGTAATGTGACATGCTGTCTGCTTTACATCTAGACAAAATAAATAAAAATGGAAATGGTTTTGTGGAAAGCTTAATACACATGAACATTGTAAGATACCTCAGGTAGGAAGTCTGTTATGAACATTAAAGCAACATCTCATATACACCTTTTGCAATAAAGGACCTGACCCAAATACCTGGTGGGCACACATGATCATATTCCCTCTGTTTGCAAAAGCACCTGCAACTTAGGCCATTCCTTGTAGAGAGAAAATTTGATTGATTTTAGTGAAATATGTTTTCAGTCACTGCCCTTTGGATGCAGACTCTGCATCAGCCTCTTTCTCTACTTGCCTTTTAACTATTGGAGCTTTTCACCATTAGGTTTTCAGTACTCCCTTCACAGGCACTCTTCCCAGCTGCTCTCAACCACTTCCACGGCCGTAGATGCCATCTATAATCTGACAAATGCTAGTGATATCCTCAACCCGAACTTTCTGCACAGATCTCGGCTGATATCTATCTGTCCTTTGAACACTACATTGAACGCCTCTTAGGCATTAAAATAGCTTGCCTGCCCTAGGATGTTGTCTGACCCGCCCACTCATGTTCCCCACATAGTCACCCACATTTCAGTAAACAGTGCTATCGTTCACTCCGTCACCAGCCAGGAACTGGAGATGCACATTTGACCCAACCTTGTTCACGCCTCATACCCAGCCTTCAGCTCCTGTTGGTGCTTTCCTACATTGATAGATCCTCCCTTTCCTCCACTTCTGCTCTCGCTACACTGATTCAAGCACAGTTCTGGTTTATCTGGATTATTTGTTAACAGCTATCCCAATTTCCATATTTATTCTTTCAAACTACTCTCCCATGAAGCCACAAAAAAATGATCTTTAAAAATTTAAATCCTAATGTAGGAGCAAGACACTTCCACTTACATAATGCCCCTGGCTTCCCCTGAGTGGGTCCGGAGTGGCCTGGCCTTATTCACTTTGCAGCCCGCCCCCACCACTTCCCCAGACACCGAATCCCATCCCAGTGGTACACAAAGCTCTTCCCTATTTCACCGCCTTCAAATGGTCTCTTCTCCTGTCTTTCATCTGATTGGGTCTTCCTCATCTGTTGACTCTGTTTAAACTTCTCCTCATTAAAGTGTTCTGCTCCCCAAGGTACCTAAGAGGGTCTCTAGAGTTTTTCCATTTTAAAGGCCCAGTTATTACATGAAGACCCAGACACCCCATCTGCGATCTTTACAGCACTTTCCACAGCCTGGGTTTCATGTCTATCTGAGCACTTCTTTGTCTCCCTCTTGAGAACGTGAGTCAAGAGTCAGGATCCATTGGAGTTAGATTCCCACTGTTAAACGCAGTGCCTATCACCTTAGAGATAAGCCAAAATACTCTGGAGTGGATGAGTAAATGCATGAATGAATGAAATTGGGATTTGAATGAAAAACGTCAACAGTATGGAAATTGCAAATTGCCCTCTAGACGTTGTTTTCTGAGAGCTAAGTAGTTAAGTGTGGTGGTGGACCTGTCAAACAGCCACCATCTTGGAACACATTTCTCCTCCAAGTCATAGTATGGAAAAACATAGGGAGTAAAATATTTCTGTGGGGAAAAAATTAAACAGTGTGTAATAAACTTGTCACAAATTTCTGGCTCTTTCAGAAGGAAATGGCAGCCTTCCTGTTGAACCCAAGCCAAGGACAGTAATAGGGTGTGGTAAAAGATCTCAGAAATTGTGTTCATTGGCAAAGTTGGAAGAAAATTTTCAGCTGTTTCTCCTACTACATTTGGGCATAAGATAGTATCATTAATCTTTTTCTTCATTTCAAGAATGATTCAGTTTTCCACTTTAAGAAAACTAGTTCTTTGTTGCAAAAAATGAGCTCTGATTTCATAATCTTCACATTTTATAGGGTGTGAATTAATAATACCTAAAAATGATGTCATGATCTAGAAATCTGTGAAAAACTTCAGTTTTACTTCAATTTGTTACAAAACCACTGTTATACTTAAAACACTCATACTTAGCTTACCCTGGCATTGTGAAAGAGGACAAACTAGTAAGACATTTCTACTGCTTACATAAAATAATAATCTTTGGTAGCTTATTTTATAATTTTGGAACCAACACTAAGTTTCTTCTTAAAGGATGGATTTTTCTTCTGACCTCTAACCTTGTTCTTAATCTCTGGGGTTTCAAGTTCACTGCCAAACTCCAGTCCCCACTTGTGACCTGGGCAATGATGTATTTCGCTTGCTGGGGCAGAGACAAAACTATACGTTCACCAAATCTTATTTGTTTCCTGGGCACACAATGAGACTGTTTTCCTGACTTGCTTACAGTTAAGGTGGAGCCACATTACTAAATGCTGGTCATTCTAGTTAGTATATGTGGAATTGATCTATGTTACTTCCAGGTTTGACCTCTGAAACATCTTATGACATCTTCTTGTGATCCCTCTTTCCTTTTCTGGATAAGGACGGAGTCTTCCAGTGGAGGAATCCAAACATTTCAGCTCACAGCAGAGATGGAACTTAGGTCCATGAGGAACTTCATGGAAGTACCCTTCACCTTGACCCTGCTGATCACCATTGGACTACAATGGGTATAAGAATTAAACCCTTATTTTGTTAAATAACTGGTATTTTGGATTATTTTTAATAGCAATTAGCCTTTTCTGACTAGTACATATGTAAGTAGAGCCCAGCTTTTCTAACTATTCAATGAAAAGTTGTGAGTGCTTTTTGTTTTAATTATATGAATATGTTAGGTGCTAGACTGAGCACTTGGTGAGAAATACCTTATTTAAGTAGATGAGAATAATTATTTAAGTATCTTTCTTCTTTGCCAGTTTTTTGAGTTACTTGGTTGTTAACTGCTTTATTTGAAAGAACACACTTTTGAAGACAGGGCAACACACTTTAAACTCTTGTTCAATTACTGCTTCAGGTTTGTGGAGACGCGGGTAACTGAAATGCCTTCTTTATCAGTAAAATGAACCTGTTAATCCCTAATATACTTGGTTCCTCTATGCAAAACACTGAATACAGGACCTGATATATTATAGGAGATGAATGAGGAATGACGTAGAAATATGCGGTAGCATGTGTATGCTAACACAATGCTTTTTACTTCTTGGAATAGTTATCAATCATAAAGAGAAACATATGCATAAGGAACAAAATATGCCATCTGACTTTTTTTAAAGGTGATTTTTTTTCAGTTCATCAGTATAAAAGCAGAATCTATTGATCAACAGCTTGCCAGATTAATTAATATAGGGAATCTGCTATGTAAACAAGCATGATCATGTTTACACCCTTTTATAGCCTGTAGTTGTGTAATTAATGTATCAGAAGCAGTGGCAAGCAGATAGAAGTATTCTAGAGGGGTCCTTTTTCTTAGGGAGAATTTCCTGTGGATGATAATTGTTTGACTTAAACAAGGATCCCAATATTTAATGATAACTTTGGAGAGAACACACGGGGAGACTGTTTACCAGTCAAATTAAAAGAATGAAATCAACTTAAATATCAATGCACTATAGTAAAAAATATTTTCTGCTATCGTTTAGGAATCATAAATGTAATTATTATTTCAGTGATTTTCTAATAATTAAAGTGATCAGACTATATATAACAAAATCTTACAAACATTTCTAAAAGTATAAAACATTGCTTTAATTTATAAAGTCCTGAAAAATCAAACATGCTTCCACAGCAAAGAGATTATTCACCTTGTAAATGCATGAAAATCATACTGAATATTTGCTCTCAAGTACCAGAATACCTTTCAGAACTCGAGAAGTGTGCTGTTGCATACATTTTATTTTACCCATTTAATTCAAAGCATTTATCTTATACCAGGGAGGAGCAAAAATAAGTCAAAAGTATCTTCTGGAGGATGGGCCCTTTGTAGTACGGTCTTCCCCGGTAGGCGAGTATTCTAGAGACCCACCTGGATCAGTGTACCAGTTGGCGCTGTGGTGACAGGCTGTGTTCAGCTTCAGTTAATTGGTTTGGAAGACCCTTTCAATATGTTTGCCCATTTCATGATGGGTGATTTACATGCATACCAGCCCACAGTGCGCTGAGTGTCCAGCAGTTTTTGACCAAAAACGACATGACCTCCATGGCCCACCCTCCACATTCACCCAGTCTCGCTCTGAGCAACTTTTTTTTGTTTTCCCAGGTGAAATAAGTCTTCAAAGAGAAATGTTTTGCCCATGTGGAAGAGGTAAAACAAAAAAAGAGGCAGAAACACTAAAAGGCATCAAAATCAACAAGTTCAGAAACTGTTTTTGAGCAATGGGAAAAAGTCTAAATAGGTGTATTACATCAAAAGGAGAGTACTTCAAAGGTGACTGGAGTTTAAATATGTGAGAATAAATACAAAATTTTTTATAAATAAATTCTAGGTTTTTGAGGTCCCCCCTCATATATTTCCATTGATTTCTTCTTAGAAAAACTTATCTGATGGTCACTGAAGTTTCTTTTCATCTTATAAAGAAGTACATGTAGAATTTAAAATTAAATTTTAAGTATTATCATTAGTGCCATAAGAATCAGGAGCCAAAAGTAACCTCTTACCTCTTCTATCCTCTCTTGATACAATTAAGATCATCTTGAGAGTATCCTATTAGATGATGTCCTATAGATATAGCCTATTAGCTATTATTCCATCAGAAACTCTCGTGATGATTAATTCTATCTATAATAAAGTACAATTCTGTTTTTCATGAGGTCCTCATTGGGTACTTTAAGAATTCTGAATCCAACAGACCAGTTATCCCTATCATTATCTGCAGTCACGAGCTGGATCTAAAATTTCCGTTTTGTCAGAGTGGAAGGTGGTAAGAAGAGTGGGGACACAGAGGGGCGGCTACGAGCCTTCCCACAGGCGCAGGAACCGAAGCAGCTGATGCGTACAGTCGGCTTTTGTTCTTCTCTGTGACGCAGGGCGGGCCTCCCCCCACCCTGAGTGCTGCGAGTAGCCCCTCTGGACCCCAGGGACGCAGTCTCAGGCTGGGATGAGGAATCATGTTATGGACAGTACAAGTTCTTCTATCTTATGATAGAGTCTCAAAGAAGCTTTTATCAGCTCCTGTCTCTGCAGGGCCTTATGAAATATCCTTTCTACTGCCTGAAAATTTTTTTCCCAAAATAGGACTATGCCTTTAAATAGCAGCCACCTTAGGCAGCCACCTTATGCCCCAAATCTGCCACAGGATGAGATTTCCACTGAAAACTCTCCCAAGTAGCACGGCTGATTCGTGGGTATCAGAATCCCTCAGATTATCTTTCATTTGCATCAGCGATGCACCTAGAACAAAGCTAGAAACCACACAGGGGAGAAAGATAACTCAGCTGAGAGACAAAGAATGAGCAGGAGCTCACTAGGTGAGAAGAAAAGCAGTGCTTCCCAGGTGGACAAAACATTATGTGCAGAAGACCCTGGAAGCCTTTGCCATGGAGATGCTCAGAAACCAGAGTGAGGAGCGGGAACCAGCGCGGCGGGATGCTGCTACCATGGTGAACCCATGGATGCGGTAAAGACATTTGCTTGTGCCCCACCCACAGTACAACTCCACAAAAGCATTTTGTTAACGGGAGAGGCACAATCAAACATGTATATTTAGAAGTTTCTTACACGGGATACTGAATAGAGATGGCTTAGAAGTTTCAATAAATATGACCTAGAAAATCTTGGTAGGTGTCTAATTTGAAAGCTGACATGTGATGACTAGGCAATCCGTATTCTGAAACGGCAACCTGCACTCACCTGCTCTGGCCTAGAAGGGTCAGATTTCACTTTCTGATGCTTGCGTCCACGTGCCAGAAACTGAGGATTCATTCATAATTTTTTTCTGAATATATACAGCACTTGGTAAGACTTCATTCATAGCATTTAAAAATAAAAGATACCAACTATCTTTAAATAAAAATAAATTTTAAAAAATAAATAAAAGTAAAAGATTCCAGAAAGTATATGCACGCCAGTATCAGAACTGACACTCAGTGTTTTAGCTTTCAGAGTTTAGGTTTTGGAGAAACCAAGCGGAAAATCTATATGAGCGAAATTAATATTTTATGGCTAAATTCAAGAAAAACCTATCAGGTTGATTATCTTTTCTCTCATAAATATCTGGAACTCCCTAAGGGCATAGAATTAGGCTAATATTGACAATTTCCCTAAGTGACCAAAGCTGTCCTTTCTAAGCAGTAAGGTCTCAGTGAATACTTTGTGACTTAATGAGTTTTAACTTAATGAGTTTTCTAAGTACTAGCACACTCTACCTTAAAAGAGCATTTTGATTTAGTAGTTAGGGTAATGACTCTGCACTAGATGCTTTATGTTTCGGAGAATGAAAATGTCTGAACTATTATGTTCCATCTTTAGTAAGATGAACAACAATCCCTGCCTAGTGAGAAACATTTTCCCTATAAAATAATTGACTCTCACTGAAATTCGTATTAAAGCACTAAGAAGCAGAGAATCAGCCATAAGACAGAAATGGTTAAAAAAAAAAGGCTATTGAAAGCACAGTTGATGTATAGTGCTTGGACTTGAGGCGGAAGGCCGTGGGCAAGACATTTTTGTCACGTGTTTTCCCAGTGACAAGGCATTCACAGATAAGCCCAGTGCTTTCGAGCTGGTGAATGTACTAGGCCGACCTGACATCCCAGGGACTTTGGATGGGGGAACAACCAAAGGCCTGGGAATGAGACCTATGGGTTCTCTTCCCTGCTCTCCCGGAAGCAAAAGCAAATTCCAAGAGAGCTAGTGCTCTGACTTTGGTTTTAACACATCTGGGTTGGCAGGTCGGATCCCGAACCCGCCTGGACTGGAGGACCTCCACAGGACAGCCCAGCTCCAGGGAGGCGCGTGGAGAGCGTCACAGATTCATTTGGGGCCACGTCAGTTTTACGCTACACCCAGAGAACTTCCGGAGTCAAGAATCCTCCAGGACACTGTAAACTCCTAAAAACACATGCTGAAGCAATGACATACTAGCCCTTTTACAAGTATCCATTCCAGCATTTGTAATAACGGAGTTACCCTTAGAGCTACTGGTTTGACCAAGCTAAATTTTTAGCTCTTTGAACTTCCATCATGAAAGCTGGCTACCTGAGTCTCTAGTGAAGGAATGGAGTGAGTGCATCTTTTATTGTAACTTCTGGGCCTTTATGACTATATGCATTCTTTAAACCAAAAGCTATTCCACTATAATTCAATTTTAAAACATACAGAAAAATAGAGCCCTGGCTGGCATAGCTCAGTGGATTGAGTGTGGACTGTGAACCAAAGCATCGCAGGTTCGATTCCCAGTCAGGGTAAATGCCTGGGTTGCAGGCCATGGCCCCCAGCAACTGCACATTAATGTTTCTCTCTCTCTTTCTCTCTCTCTCTCTCTCTCTTTTTCCTTCTCTTTCCTCTCTAAAATAAATAAATAAATAAATAAATAAATAAATAAATAAATAAATAAATATTTGTTTAAAAAAGAAAAGAAAAATAGGAAGCATACCAAAAAAGATTTATATACTCACCATCTATCTGCATTCAACAGTTTTTCTTTTATGTTAATCCAGACCTTACTCTAGGTGTAAATATATACTAATGTTACTGTAGGTCATTAACTAGTTATTAATAAAAAGGGAAGCAAAGGGTATTAGATATTGAGCTGAATAAACTGGGGAGCATGTGCCTGTTTGCTCCATCAGGAAGCTACGGCCTCACATCCCAGGGGATCCTGGCGTTGCTCGGCTGCGGGGATTAACGCGCCTCCCTTCCCCACTCTGGCACCGGATTGATGGAGGGTGCAGGGGGAGGTGCTAGAGCCCAGCCGCCTGTCAGTCTGACTAACAGGTGGACCTATCGAAAGCCCAGGAAAGCTTGGCAAGTTGATTGGTTATTTTGAAAAAGCTCCTGGTTAAAACCCAGGGGAAACAAAGAGCTCTCTCTTTCTTGCTTGTGAGCCCCACCCGAGCCGTGCACTTGCAGCCTGCACTCACGCGCCCTCTTTCCGTAGCCACGTGGCCTTCGGCCACCAAGTAGCCACGCAGACTCCACGTGCAGGACCCAGGCGGGAGCCCGAACACCTCCGTCCTGCAGCGGGCTGCAGCGGGCTGCAGCGGGAACACACGCCACACTAGCGGGATGCCGGACTGGCCTAAGCTCTACTGCGGCCCAGGATCTAGGGCGCGGACACTGTTTCTGGCCCTGAGTTTCCATGGTGGGACGGACAGAGAGGGGACAACAGAGGGACATCGTTTCAGTGTTGCTTCCTGAATGAATCTCACAACAGGACCTCATCCTCTTTCACGGGTCCCTGAATATGATTTTTCTTGAGACGCCGCAGGAACCCCGCTTCCACCGGCGATACTGACATCGCTATAATTTATGCCGATTTGGGGCTGTGTTATTTAAGATAGCTTACAGCTATCATGACACTTTTCTTAACTTCTTCAGTATGAAAAGAAATACTCTCCTGTACAATCACCACAGCACTATCTCATCTAAAAATCACCAATAATTCCCTAACAGCATCAGAAACCATGTTCATATTAAAACGTCCTCAAATTTCTTCATACTTTCTAAATCAGGATACAATCAAATTGCCCTCAATGCATTTGTTTATCGTCTCTTAGTTTTTCAAAATCAGGCATAATTGCCTATTTTTTTCTCCCCAAGCTAACTTTTTTAAATTGTATTTTTCCATTTTCATTTAGTCCCCTTATGTCTCTGTCTTCCCAGCAATCACCACACTGTTGTCCAGGTCCATGAGTCCTTTTTCCTTTTTGCTCAATCCCTCTATCCCCTAGCCACCTCCTCTTAAGCCGTCATCCTGCTCCGTATCTGTGAGTTTCTCTCTACTTTCCTTGTTAGTTAGGTGTATTCATTAGATCCCACTTACGGGTGAAATCATGCAGTACTTGTCTTTCTCTGACTGGCCTATTTCACTTAGTATAATGTCCTCCAGGTCCATCCATACTATTGCAAAGGGTAAAATTTTCTTCTTTTTCATGGCCAATTAGTATTCCATTGTGTAAATGTCCCATATTGTTTTATCCACTCATGTACTGATGGATACTTGGGCTGCTAACAAGTGCTGGTGAGGATGTGGAGAAGGGGGAATTCTTTTGCACTGTCGGGGGGAATTCTTTTGCACTGTCGGTGGGAATGCAGACTGGTGCAGCCACTGTGCAAAGCAGTATGGAGGTACCTCGAAAAATTTAAAAAGGATCTGCCTTTTGATCTAGAGATCCCACTTCTGAGACTATATACAAAGGAACCCAAAGCATTAATTTGAACAAATATAAGCAAGCAGCCTACATTCATTGCAATATTGTTTACAATCACCAAGATATGGAACCAAGCTATCAACTTTTTAAAGACATCAGACCAGATGTTGTTTAGAAGGTCTTACATTCTGCATGTCTGATTGTGTTTTCATGAGGCATTTTATGTGTTTCTCTATCCCTTGTATTTTCAATAAACTGAAAGTTAAAGCTAACATCACGATCAGGTACAAGTTAAATACTTTTGGCAAAAACTAGTCCTTAGAGAAAATCGGTATTTCTTGTTGCATGTCATGTACAGAATGCATGTATCATTCTACACAATTAAATGGTGCCACTGGATTAATTCTGTACAGTCATGCCTTTCCACCATAAATATATGATTCCTCCTTTGCAATTTACAAGTGATCTGTGGTGAGATACTCAGCATTATGTGAATATTCTGTTTCCCAACATTTCACCAAAAAGTGTTAGCATTCACTGAAGTTTCTTCCCTTGGGTGTTTCAGTAAGATTAACAAAATGATGATTTTCTAATTCTGCTATTGCTTTAACATTTCTTATGCTGCTGTAAATAAATAAAAGCTTCTTTCTTATCCCTAGGCTCACCTTTTTTAAACCCAAATCTATAGTTCTTATTGGAAAAACAGCATATTTTGTACTTATCTTTTAATTACCAATTTCCAAAGTAAGGAATTGGTATATTACTCATCTCGAGTGGTGACAAATGAGTTTGTTTGATTTATATTCTCTTCTCAGCATTCCTACTGGCTCGATGACATGCGCTTATGTAATGGGTTTCAGTGAGTTACAGCCGTCGTGGTGCTGTTGTGATTGATGCCTAACTGTCCCAATGTGGACTAGGGGGAGACACTGCAGGCTGACTGTGTGTCCTGTTCACATGGTCCCGCTAGAGCCGGGATACCTTCCTTCTGGGAATATCTAAGGCCGTCAGGATGTAAGAGGCTCAGCTGACACCCCTCAAGCCCCATCCTCCTTGCCCACCTCCGCCACAATGAGCCATTTCCTACGGGTCCTGATTCCCTCAGCACGAATGATGATTAGAAAATAAAATCTGGGCATGATTTCTACAAGGGGCATGAGTGCTTCCTGACTTTTTCAGTGAGGAGAGCTAGGAAACTGATCTTTTAAGATTAGAACCTCACTTGTTACTTTGAACTTAATTTAACATTACACGGTTTTTTAACTTTTTAAGTTTTTTCATAATTATAGCTCTTCTATTTCATTGCAACTCCTGGTTCTTAAAACAATCAATACTATTAAAACAAAACAACTGAGGAAATTTTAAGATTCCAAAGCCTTTTTTAAACTTAGGATATATCTCTAAGAGTAAACTGAGTGCTATGTCCAGTCACTCCCATGTAAATATTTACATATTGATAAACTTGAAAGTGCTACACATTTGATGTCTCATGAAAACCGCCTGCTTACATTGCCTTTTTATTGTTTTACTATAGACTTTGAGTAGCTTCCAGTTACCTTTAGTATGAAATCTACTTGAAGCTGATTCACCCAGCCTTTTATGTTACGTTTCTACAATCTCTCTCATCACTTTGAACCCAAGGCTCCTTCCTCCAGTCAAGAAACACTCCGTCTTCTGACACTCCAACCCTGTTGTCCATGCCCTTGATTTCTTCCTCACCATCAGAACTAACCCAACATTTTCCTCCAGTGCTAACAGCACCCTCTCCAGGAAACCAGCAATTGGAATATTTTTAAAGACACTTATTTGTGTATTTGTGTCATTTGATGTAGTTGGTGTGAAAAATAGGAAGAAGTCATTATAAATGGATCACAAAATGACACTGTGATACTCAAGAACTTAGAGACAGGTGTTGGAAATAGTTCACAGTCGAGCAGAAGGTAAAGCCAAGAGTTGAAATGATTATTCCAGCAGCTCAGAGGGGCAACAAAACTCAACTAAGCAATAGTACTGCTGTTAAAGTGAGAAACTTGGCTCAAATCAGCCCAATCGAATGTCTGGTCTGATCAAATCCTCCAAGTTATTCGCTCTGTAAATGCATAAAGAACATGCTAAGTATCTGCTTTTAAGTATCAGGATAACTTTCAGGGCTCTTGAGAAGTGTGCTGTTGCATATATTTTATTTTACCCAATTAGTCCGAAGCATTCATCTTCCATATTTTCATTGAATTCTTTTTTTTTTGAAAAACTTCTCTGATGGTCACTGAAGTTTCCCTTTCATCTTACAAAAAAGTACATGTAGATTTTAAAATTAAATTTTAATATTATCATTAATTCCATAAAAATCAGGGACCGAAATAACCTCACATTCCCTCTCCTCTCCTCCCTTCTCTCCTCCCCGTCTTCTCTTGAAATAATTAAGATCATCTGGAGAGTATCCTATTAGATGCTCTCTTGTAGATGTATAGACATTATGTCATTAGACACTCTCAAGATGATTAATTCTAACTATAATAAAGAATAATTCTGTTTTTCATTAGGTCCTTACTGGGTACTTTAAGGATGCTGAATCCAACAGAGTAACCATCCGATTCATTAACTGCAGTCATGAGGTGGAGCTAGAATGTCCCACTTTATCGGAGGGGAAGGCGGTAAAAAAGGGGGCGGGGCATAGATGGGCGGCAACACGCCTTTCCAGAGCTGCGTGAACCAGAGCAGCTTTTAGAATTAGAACTTTATTTGGCACTTCCACTTAATTTGACATTACATGGTTTTATTTACATTTTAAAGTTTATATGCCTCTCTCTGACATCATGGGATTTTTTCCAGTCTTTGGAGAGGTGTGGAAAATAATTATCCAATAGCTTCTGGCTCATTCTCAGAGCTGTGGCATGTTTCACAATACTTTTTGATGTTTTCTTTTTTTGTTTTGTATGTGTATAATGATTTTGACCCTCTCCCTAAAATTTAGCATTTTCTTCATAGATGATATATTTCTCAGACAAAAAAATGGGGGGGAAGTTTTATGGAGTTGAAACTTTGTGATACTTCATATGAAATTCTGCCATTACCATAAGCTTCACTGTTAGTCTGCCTTAAATCTTGGGACAAATCTGAATATTTTTTTAAGGTTAGTGTTTAAGTCTCCCAGTCTTCTTTTTTTTTTTTTAGATTTTATTTATTTATTTTTAGAGAGGGAAGGGAGGGAGGGAGAGAGAGAGAGAGAGAGAGAGAGAAACATCAATATGCGGTTGCTGGGGGCCGTGGCCTGCAACCCAGGCATGTGCTCTGACTGGGAATCGAACCTGTGACACTTTGGTTCACAGCCCACGCTCAATCCACTGAGCTACACCAGCCAGTCCCAGTTCTGAATATCTTTTTATCTCATTCTAAGTCTCAATGACAAGATAAAATGTTAAAAAGTAATTTTAATTTACTTGAAGATGTCATCAAAGTATGCTAGATATCCAAGGGCCCCCTTTTAAAAAAAATCATTATAACAAGGACTATCAGACAAAATAAATAGTATTAACTAAGGGGGAAATGAGCTACCATAATTTTTAAAGGAAATACAGGCACATGGAATTTAACCACATGTAAAGTCTTTAATCCTAGAAGCTTCCAAGTAGATACCACTGTGTTTTTTCTAAGCAGTATTTTACTTCCTATGTGCATTTTGAGGATACCTAATTATGAAGAAAGCAAACGGGAGAACATAGAGAAAAATTTGCAGAAATGTTTATTGCTTAGCATTTTGCAAGCCCAAACAATGACCTTGAAGACTTATAACTAATATTGAGAAGGATCAACACTTTTTGTGTGTTAGCATGAGGAATACTGAAATCTAGTGAGCAAATTGTGAAGGTCAAATTCATCCCTTAAAATTTAAAATTTAATTTTTCTCTTGGATTAATATTAACAGTAGACAGAGGAACAATATGGGAGACACCAGAGATCTATTTGGTATGTTTGAGAGATAACCAGGCATTAAAAAGATACTGAAGTGAAAGAGAAGAAATGAATTAACTCCGCGACATAATATGATAATGCTCTTTAGCCACTGAAGAACATAAGCAATCATATTTCCAGCCACAGACATCTTAAATAAGAGCATTTGGCTTGTGACAGCTGTGGCAGGCAGATAAGAAAAGCATTGTGAAGTAGTAGAGAAGTAATTTTCCTGCAACTTATTTATAGCCACCAGGGCTACAAAGGTAGTGAGAGAGGGGTGTGGGGGTATAAAAAAAAAGGACCCTAGAATTTGAGAGAAAAAACCTGAATATTTGTTTTGTAAACTTTATACATTGAAATAGTGATACTGTTATTTCACTGATTTCCCACCCTTTTTAGACATAAATTGGCCCAGTGAAGAATTCTCATTGGTGCCAAGATGCGTTTCTAGGTCGTTGTCAAATGTCGGGAGACAGCTGTAAAGCTGCTGAGAGTAATTCCATTCGGGCAGATCCAGATGACGTCTGTGTTGACAGGCAGTATTCACGGCATGTAGCTGGAAGGAGCCTCCTGGAGCTCTAATAACCTCTGGCCGAATGTGAACGCCTGCTTGACCTCCCTAAAGACGCCCAGCACAGTTATGTGAAACAGCGTGCTGAGACACACTGTCCTCTGTCCCTGAAATTTCCGCTGGGCGTGGTGCCACCACCATGCCCAGCAGAATGTTTGGTTACAAATATGCCACACACTGGAAACGGGGGGAAATTGTTGGAGCATCCTCTAAACTTTTTTCTCCCCCCAAGACTTCCGAATAACAATGATAAGAGCAAGAAGAAGGGGAGAGAGAGAGACACGTTTTTCCTTCCCTTCTAGGAGGAAAAGGCTATGAAATCATAGGGAAAATATGTCCGGACAAAATACAGTGTCTAATCTCTTTAAAAAATACCCTGTGATGCCCCTTTACCCCCAGTGATGCAACTGTGAAAATTATGTTCTTTAACAACTGTAAAATGCATCTTTTAAGAATCAGACTTTTAAAGTAGATTAGTTGTTACACCGCGGCTATTATTCCCACAGCATCCCCAGGAGGATTAGCTTACTTTCCCACAGAAAAAGCGATGCTGTGTGTCACAGCTCCTAGAAAGAACTGAGCCTGCTTTTGAAATAGCCATGGAATGTCCCCAAAAGAAAAATGTATGACAATGGGAATCCTGCAGTTAAAAAAGTCCAGCCACCAGGGACTGTGGTCCCATGACAGTTTGCACCCTCTTCTTTGAGAGAAGCCAGTGGCTTTGATGCTGGTCTCTAAATGCCGATCTTCTTGAGAAGTGACCCATAGGCCTTGTGGGTCAGATATAACTTAGTGGTTGTTTGCATAGGTCAACAGGAATAGGAAGAATAGAGAATAAAATCAAAGTCAAAGTCAAAGTCAAGAGAAAACCCATTAATTCTGGAACACGTAGAATCAAATATAAGAAAACCTAGTTTCTTTATATAGCTATTGCTGTGAAAACAAAATAACTTTTTTACTAATTCCTTTAAAGGGTTCATTAAATTATCTGGCCTTAGGAATCTTTCTTGATTGTTTCCCCCCCTCGGAGGGAACTTGCTTGGGATGTAACTTAAATGGAAATACATTCACTAAGACCCGGCCTCCTTTGCCTGAGACATCTACTTCTTTTTTTTCTCTAAGATTTTATATTTATTTATTTTTAGAGAGAGGGGAAGGGAGGGGGAGGGAAACATCAATGTGTGGTTGTCTGTCGTGCGCCCCCTACTGGGGACCTGGCCCACAGCCCAAGCATGTGTCCTGACTGGGAATCGAACTGATGACTCTTTGGTTCGCAGGTCAGCACTCAATCCACTGAGCCACACCAGCCAGGGTGACTTCTGTTGCTCCACTCACTGGCAGCTGTCACACACTGCCTCAACTTCTAACTTTATAGGTGTATCCTTGTCTGTCTTATTTCCCCTAATAAGGTATAAACTTCTTGAGCGAAAGGACCTTGTCTTATTCAAAGCGCCGTAGACCCTTGCGGAAGACCAAAGCTGGTGAGACAGTCCAGATCCCCAACAGCACATGCAGCCACACAGAACTCCCTTCCAGAAAAGGGCCTTCCTCCCCCTCCCAGACACTAAGGACAATTTCCGTAGAGGGAATATCAACACCGTGACAGAAAACGGAATGGGGGTGGCAATCCAAATGGATTCCATTTTTATAAAAAGACACATCAAACATTTTTCACATAATCTTGCTCCTCTTTCCTAAAATAGATTGTGTCTTTAACCTCATGGTGGTAGACTGTCAACCACCAAGTATTCGTATCTGGAAGGAAAATGTTGCTTTTCTATTTTCTATAATAGGTCTAATCTTTCTACATGCCACCCAGCTGGGAAGCAGGAGAAAAGAGTGCTTTCACTAGCCCATTGATAGAGCCTGTCGTTCTTCTGGTGTTTAAATGGCAATTTTTTAGTGACCTCACCTATCATTTGGATTGCAGCTCATGCCACCCCCCCCACCTACATATGATTCATCGCACACTGAAGTGCACTCACATATGAACTATAAATGCACACAGGCACAACCACACAACACCTGCACGAAGGTGGGATCCAGGTGAATGAAGAAGACATCACATGCCCTATTAGCAAAGGGGGAAAAGGGTCTTCAGTGAATGAGCTTTTATTTGCATCTTCACTTGTCGTTGCTCCAAAGTACCAGGTGAAATTGTCGCTTGTTCTAATCACTCTGTTGAGAACTGTGTCCCTTCCTTGGTGACTGCTACTTTTGATGCCCGTTAGTCTAAGCTTTAGCCATAGAGCGGCACCTCACAGGGTCCCCCAACCAGCACTGGGTCTCCAGTTACGGTGTCTCTGTGGCGGACTTGCTGGCCCTTAACTCAGGGACCTTCTGCTTCTGCATCCTCTCCACGATCCACAGAAGCTTGAAAATTATACATCAGGCCCGCTTTCTGCCTAGTTACACAACGGCACTTCTGGGAGCGCTCAGCACCCTGCTCTGGTTGGGCCGTGGCTGGGGAGGCCTGGGGCTCCGAGCTCCTTGTCACAGCGGCGGCTGTTCTCCTGCAGGCTCTCCCCCTTGTTACTGGGGTCCCCACTCTGAGCCGCCTTCTCCCACAGTTCCTGCTGGGAAAGGGAGCACAAGCCTCCTTATGTCAGTTTTCCCCTCAAATGATCAAATACCTCCCCACCCTCCCTTGGTTTTCGTCCCAGAAGAGTAAACTGAAAAACAAACATGTCTGTCTACCTTTCTTTTCTTATCCTTTCTCTTCTCTCTTCATCATCGCACCGTCACGTGAGGGGAAGGCCCCCCTCTTTTTCTTCTGTGTGGAAGGAGCTCACACTCTCTGACCTCCTCTTCTTTCTCAAGATCCACGTTCTGCCAGAGGTCCTGAGGGTGGATGTAGTGCAGGGAGAGGGGCGCCATAACTAATAAAAAGGCTTTGAAAACAATGATTTTTCTATTAGATAGCAAAATGAGGGGCTTTATAATAGGGTCCAAAAAAGAAAGACACTTAGTGAAACCGAATTTTCTTTTCAATCACAAGGGACATGGAAATGAGAGCAAAAGCGAAAGCAGCCAATCACGGTCAGCCCTTCCTCACAGGTTTTCCCTGGAGCTCTCGTCACTGTGGAACACTTCTCCCAATAAGCTGGTTGAAAAGAGTTTCTTAGAAATGCAATGTATTCAACCTCAAACATTCCTTCTTCAAAATGTCATGGTGGTTATAGCATGAAAAATCATTCAACACTACCTTAAAAGCTCAAGAATAACATTGAAACCAACATTGCAGTATAAACGAAATGACAACAAACTAATTTCATACACACCAAAGAATTTAGTGGGGTCATGTCCAATTCCATTATCAACTTAAAAATGTTTTTGTACAAGAATAATATGAAAAACATGGTTCTGATCCAGACAGTCTACTACATAAAGAACTTAGGTAATGCCTTTTAAACAATTTCAAAATGACCTTGCTTGAAGACTTAGCTCCATGGCAGAGTCGCAGGACGTGACTGTAATTCTACAGTCAGGACTACAGTTCGCTTCCAATCAGCCGGGGTGTCCAGTGTGAGCTGAGCGCGTTCTCCCTGGTCCTGTCTCTCCGTTCAGCTAAACGTTTATTGATTCTTTGCTAGAAGTTAGATGTTGCAATAGATATCAAAGATTCAGCAACCCTTGCTTGCAGAGTGCTTATAATCTAGTAGAGGATAAATAAATGTCCAGTTAATAATAATTCCCTGAATGAAAGGAATTTCCTCCCAGAATTTGAGAGGAAAACTCAATATTTATTTTGTAAACTTTATGCACTGAAATAGTGACACTGTTATGTCACTTATCTCCCCCCCTTTTTAGACATAAATCAACCCAGTGAAGAATTCTCATTGGTACCAAGATGTGTTTTTTTGGTTGTTGACAAATGTTGGAAGACAGCTGTAAAAAACAGTATAAAGAACACAAGAACAGTATAATGCATTGGCTAAAAGACCGTGTAGGTTCTACTATTGATTTTTCTTCCCTGGTTTTACTATAAAAACTTCACATGGTGTGTGCTGTTGGCAGTGTTTATCTAGAACACAACAAGTTGAGAATATTACATTAAAATTAATTTATTGATAGGAAATCTATTAGAATAGTAGATGGTTAGGAGGGGAAGACTGGTAAGATAAGGGATGGATGAAAGTAATAGCCTCAGACCTCCAGATATCATCATAAAGGACAAATGACAGGGATCATTTTATATTTTCCACATATACCCACTGACATACACTTCACCTGTCTATAAACTCTATTCTCCATTGAATAAACCCCTATAGTTTATTTTAAAACATTTCATTGATGTTGTTTGAGAGAGAATAGGGTACTGTGTTCCTAAGTCATATATCTAAACAAGATTTTTGTGGCAATAATTATAATTGTTCACATTGACCTGTGCAGATCTAGAAGAAAGATACACAACTATATTCTACAGCATTAAAACATATATATTTAAATATATATATTTAAAGGAGAAAAGAATTCAAGGTCATTGTGCCAAAGTTAGCAGACAGAAGAAAATTGTAAGGATTAGAGAAGAAACAAATGAAATAGAGAATAGGAAAATGATAGAAAAGATAAACAAATCTAAGAGTCGGTTCTTTGAAAAGATAAACAAAATAGACAAACTTTTAGCTAGAGTAATCAAGTAAAAAAGAAAGCTGACCTGAATAAATAAAATTATAAATGAAAAGGAAAACATTACAACTGATATCACAGAACTATAAAGAATCATAAGAGACTACTACGAACTATTAAACAATAACTCAGACCATAACAGAGAAATGGACAAAGTCCTAGAAACAGCCAGCCAGCCAGCACTAGACACGATGCAAATAGAAAATATGAACAGACAAATAATAAGGAAACGGAAGCAGAAACCATAAACCTGCCAGCAAAAAAGCTCAGGATCAGATACCTTCACAGCAGAATTCTACTAAACATCTAAAGAAAAATGAAGGCCAATCCTTCTCAAGCTCTCCCAAAAACTTGAATAGGAAGGAATACTCCTGAACTCATTTTAAAAAACCAGTGTCACTCTTATGCCAAAGACAGACAAAGGCACTACAAGGACAGAAAACTACAGGCCAATGCACCTGATGAATATAGATGCGAACATGGTCAACAAACTTGTAGCAAACGGAACATGTCGGAAGGATCATCCACTATAACGAAGTGGGATTTATCCCTGGCACGTGAGGCACCACATTAGTAGAATGAAAGGTAGTAATCGTATGACCATGCAGAAAAAGCATCTGACAAAATCCAACACCCATTCGTGACTAAATAAAAAACTCTCAATAATGTAGATATTGAGGGAACATATCTCAACATAATAAGAGCCGTGTATGCCAAGTCCACCGCTAGCATGATACTTAACGGGGAAAGACCGGGAGACTTTTCTCTAACATCAGGAACAAAGCAAGGGTGCCCGCTCTTACCAACCCTACTTAACCTAGTACTGGAAGTCCTCGCCTGGGAAATCAGGCAATGCAAGGAAGTAAAGGGTATCTAATTCAGAAATTCAAAAGTTAAAGTGTTTCTGTTTGCACATCATATGATCTTTTATATATAAAAAATCCTAAAGACTCTTCCAGAAATTGTTGGAACTAATATAAGAATTCAGTAAAGTTGCCGGATACATATCAACATGCAAAAATCAGGTTTTTTTCCTTACACACTAGAAAAAAACAATCTGAAAAGGAAATAAAGAAAATGGCTCACATACAACAGCATCAAACACAGTGAAACACTTGGGAATGAGTTTAGCCGAGGACACACACTAGCAGAACAGGCGTGTGCTGACTTCTTCAGTGGGGTTCCTGAGCCTGAAAACTGAAAGGCAAACAAAGGTACTAGATACAATTTTAACAGAGTCCAATTTGGAAAGATACGTGATCATAAACAAAACAGAAAAAATAAAAGGAGTCATGTCTGCACTGGGGAATCCTGGGTAGACCTGAGTTTTGAAAAATGGGAGGGCTGTCACCTGCATTTCTCCTAACGTGGTGGTGAAACTGGGCCAAACAATAGGAAAAAAAGCTGTGGACAGCAATTTGGCATGAGCCAGAGGAAAGTCTCGATTATCCAGGAAGATTTTTCCAGCTCTGATTTATTTAATTCTGTGAATACTGACAGATTTGTTTAAAGAAACACAATAATACAGGAAAGAAGCTACAGAGAACTTGCCAATAAACAAAGTATGTCAACTTCTGCATGAAGTTAGGTTGCCAAAGCTCTTAAAAAATATCACCCCAAATTACTATTAAGTGATAATTATAAGGAAAACATATGCTTGGTGCTGGTTCTATTTACTGGGGGATGATAAATTTTGAAAGCCTCGTACTTCATAGTTTGTGAATCATTTCTGTTATATAGAGACTGACATGTGTGCTTTAACTGACCAGAAATGCCAACATATGCATGATCAATTCACCATTTCTCTTGCCATAAATTTATTCTCTAATTCATCATGAGTTACGTAATAAACACACTAAAAACTTGTGTTGATTATTATAAACCCATATTTTCAGAGAAAACTAAATCCATCAATGTTCCAACAAATGAAAGAAAAGGAAGAAGCAGAAATGATCTCTCTGAAAAGTTTAAGCTGGATTAGACTAATTGCAGAGAATTCTTTATCTAAAACTAATGCCAACCTATAAAAAATAAGTTATCTCATACACAAGCATGGCATTCATTTATGATAAACCCAGAGAATAATGGGAAAGTCACCGATTTAGATCATTATCTCTGGAAATATTTGACTCCTACAACACCTTGTTCAGTTACGAACACGTACAACCAACCTACATGCTATTTTGCTACATGCCAATTTCATAGAGGTACTTAATATCGTGATACCTTCATTCCTCGAGTTATTTTGAAGTCCGTTTCTTTTTTTTTAAGATTTTTAATTTATTTATTTTTAGAGAAGAGGGGAAAGGAAGGAGTAAGAGAGGGAGAGAAACATTGCTGTGTGGTTGCCTCTCACTTGCCCGCTCCTGGGGACCTGGCCTGCTACCCAGTCATGTGCCCTGAGAATCAAACCAGCAACCCTTGGGTTCACAGGCTGGTGCTCAATGCACTGAGCCACACCAGCCAGGGCTGAACGCGGCTTCAAGGCCCTGTTCACTGTACCATGAGACCAACCCACAGGAGCAGGTAGAGAAAAGAAAGAGAGCTCAAATTTCCTTCCTTTGACACGTATTGGAATAATTCCACAATCTGGTGTCACAGAGTAAAATGAAGTGTTATGTTGAGAGCAGGACCAATAAAATGGCACTGGTCCGATTAAAACGGCACAAAGTATATTAAGCAAAATGGAGTCACTCATGTCAACCAAAGTGGCTGTCAGTCAGCCCTCACACTGTGGTTCACGAAGGAAACTACCTAAGTCAGAGCAGACACATCTGACAAGGAGACATGTCTGCCCATGTGGTCAGACACACCTCAGATATCTTCACAAGTGATCAGAGCAGATGATCTGCAGCGTGGGACCACCCACAGACAGGCTCCATGGGAAATTCCCACTTGTCAGCAGGGATGTCAAGCAGAACAGCCATGTACCACCCATGGGATCCTGGGTAAATCCCCCACTTGGTATCAGGAGTGCCACGACATTTACCAAAAAGACCCAGAAGGGTGGAGTCTATCACTTTCAAGGGACAACCGAGGCAGGCTCCAGACCACTGCTGAGACCACCGCCCTTCACACACCAGAGTGCAGCTCCATACCCTACTTATCTCCCTTAGCACTGGCTGCCAGACGCTCTGCCCAGACTCTCTGCCCTGCTGGACTGAGGACTTCATCTGCCTTGCTGCCCATCTGGCTCCGGAGACCCTTCCTTGCAAGATGCTGACGACTCCCTTGCCCTCCGTGCAGTCTCCCGGACCTGCAGACTGAGACGCTGGGACCCAGGTTCGTGATCCCCCACAGATTGCTGTGTGTATATGTTACATTTCTCAGGGATTGTTAGAGTGTGAGTCAGATATTAATGTGTGTCGATGTTCTACTTTGAGTGAACCTGCATTCAATAAAACCTGAATGCATCGCATACTTGCTGTGTGTGACTCTTGTCTATTCCTCGGTGCCGGGTGGCTCAGCAGGCAGCTCATGGAGCAGTTGCCCAGCTGACAGAAGAAAGACGACATCACGAACCTACCCTTGTGACATGTTACTTTTGTTTCCGAGGGGTGCTCGCACACAACTGCGGAAAAACTTCACCGTGGAGGGGAAATTTGGAGGGCTGTGATCGGGATGTCCTGCACACTCCTCAAGTCAAAGGTTTACATTCTGTGTTACAAATGAAAGCTGCTTTCATGATGCAGAAGCCACTGCAACTCTTCTTGGGCTTGTTACAAGGGAGCGCATTTCACAGCGGCTAAAGAAATGTTGATGCAGAAATCAGAGCCCCGGGGTTATTTGCCTGAAAGGATCTGGAGGAATACAAAACTGCCTTTGTGGAAGCTTTCTGCAGATCTCACTGCTGTGATTAGGATGTGAAAATTGAAGGGTTTCCTTTCTAATATTTCCTTTCTATGCTCCCTTATGGGCCATGACAATTACTTGGTCTATGTGGGGCTAAGTGTAGCTAGCACTGCAATAATTGCTAAAAACCTACCTTGGAGTCAAAATACCTCCTTGCGCATTTCACTGTTCGGTCAACGAGAGACTCCCGGAAACACACTTAATAATCTCTGTCTGCTACATTCTTCCTAGTCACCTTCACGGGATGACTAAAGATCTACAAGTGAGCCTTTTCCAAGCTTGCATTGGAAAGGTTGTATGCAGTCTAAAAGGTATATTATTAAATATTAGATTGGCAAAATCTTCTTAGGGCTACAGTATTGAGTATTGCTGGCTTTCATCTAGCTTGCCTGTGGCGAAAGTGATCCACGTGGATTAAGGCAATAATTCAATTCTGAATGTTTGCTTTGTGTTTTAAAAACAAATGAAATGTTGAACAGTTGTCAGGTGTTAGCTTGATCTTTACTGTAACTCTTTGCTAAGATTATGAGGATTACGCTGAGCACTTAAAGTAAGATTTGAATAGTGACAAATACCAGGTAACCATTATCTCGTTTCGGCGTCAGTCAGAGGAGTATTAAACAATCAGATAATGTCTCCAAACTCTCAAAAAATTAAATCCCTTCACGCTAGCCCACACATGCTACTAATCACAAGGCAACCACGGGAACTGTGCAAGAAAGAGCATGTATGATTTCAGTCACAGGTCCTGGGACTCTATAAATACAAGTTAAGAATGAAGAAATTCTGTTTCAGTTCATCCATGTCATGTACCTGGAGGCAAGGAAAGCTGATTCCTTCATATTTTTCGCCTATCTTTGGACCCACCTTCGAAAATGAAAATTAAGTTGTTATGGAATCAAGGCATTTTAAGTCTGAATGAGACCTTCAAAATGGCTTACTCAAGTTTACTCACTTAATAGATTAGAAAGCCCAAGCCTACACGGTGAGAGTGTATTTGCAGGAGGCCTCCAGTCTCCGGGCTCACAACTCAGTGTTAATTTTTATTACACCCCGTGACTCTCTGTTCTGGAATTTTATTGTTTGCCTGCTCTCTGAATCTGCATAGTTAATGAAGAGGAAAACACTTAGAATTTTTTAACATAAGCCTAGAATTGTTTTCCATTTTTACTTGATGACATGGGCCTTTATGACTATCTTCAGTGAGAAGGAAGTTATCGCAATATACCAAAAGGTTAGCATGCTTATTTCAGCACACGCTTGTTTGGTGATAATGATGAATTGCGTTTGCTTCCTCTCCCTTCCCCGTCTCGATCTCCCTCTGCACGTGGTGCCCACAGTTCTTTGAACAGACGCTCTCCTCCCACTCACCATCCGGTTTTCTCTGTGACTTAATTTTCATGATCCTTAATTTACCGAAACCTGTGGTTTTTCCTAGATCAAAATCAACAGACTTTCTCCTGCCATCTATACACCGCACCAGACAGAGTTCAATGACCCTCAAGTTTGTCAGTAAAAAGTAAGGAGTTTGAAAATAATTTCTGAAAGACTGTGGAGCCTCCTTGTAATAGGATTTGAAAAAGACTTCTAAGGGCAAAATTAGGTCGACTGACAGGAGCTTTCTTTGCCCGACTTCACACCATGCTCTGAGGCTGGTGGGATCGCTGTTTCTGAAGCCACGAAGCCATCCAACTTCAGGGACAGGCCGATTTTTCTCTGCTTTGTTCCTGTCCAATTATAGTTAACAAATCCTTCACCATTGGATTGTTTATAGATCTCCCACCTTAAAAATTATGCAACCCTGCTCCAAATCCTGTTCGAGCTGCTATCTCATTTCTACTTCCTTTTGGAACACAGTGTGTCAATATTCTCGTCTGGGCCTGCTCTCCGCTGTCTCTCCTCTCAGCCTCCATCTAGCAGGGTCTGTGCTCTCCACGCCACGGGCGTGGCTCCTGTCGGGGTCAGCCGTACTCTTCACATTGCCAGATCCCACGGTCACTGCTCTTCCCCAGCTGCAACTGCTCAGCGGCATTTGATATGGTGTTACTTCTTTCTTCTTGAAATATTTTATCTTCTTCGGTTCTCAGACAGGAACCTCTGCCAGTGAGAGCTCAAGCTTCTATCTTCTGTTCTTAGGCATAGTTAAGCCTAACTCTTTCACCCAGCCTGTGATTTTTAAAGGCCAGACATCTCTGTGTTGATGATTCTGTAGCCTTAATGTCTCTGATTTCCAGATGCATATACCTCTGGTCACAGAACATCTCTTTCTGCCCTCAATTCAAACTTAACAACACCACCCATCCACCTTCCTTACTTTCCATCATCTCAGTAAACTGCACCACTATCCACCTGGTAGCTCAAACCCAAATTGTAAGAGTATCATTAATTATTCTCTATTTCTTTCCACCCACTTCCAATCCAACAGCAAGTCAGAAATATGAGGTCTGTCCAGAAAAAGTCCAGCTATTTTTAATATGGCGAGAATGGTTTACGTGACATCGATGTGACCTGGCAGCCAAGGAGCGTGGACTGGAATACGCATGTGTGAATGATAATAACTTCACTGTACTAGTCAGTGGGGGTGGTAGGTGTTGAGTGAGCATGTGTACTGTGTGGCTGTCACATTCAAAATGACTGAGTCATTAGAGCAACGAATCTGAATCAGATTCTGCATTAAGCTTAAACATTCCTCCATGGAAACTATTCAGATGATTCAGAAGGCCACAGCTATGGGCAACCGGTGATTGGCAGCTTCATCATGACAATGTGCCTGCTCATATATCATATCTCGTGCAGTATTTTTTTTTCCGCAAAACGTCAGATCACCCTATAGCCCAAATCTGAAGCCTTGCAATTTCTGGCTTTTCCCCAAGCTACAATCACTTTTGAAAGGGAAGAGATTTCAATCCATCATTGAGACTCAGGAAAATATGAGGGGCAGCTGATGGCGACGGGGAGAACTGTGTGAAGTGTCAAGGTGCCCACTTTGAAGGGGACTGCGGTGTCATTGCCCTATACAAAGTTTCTCGTATCTTGTATCTTCTTCAATAAATGTCTCTATTTTTCGTATTACACTGCTGGGTGCATTCTAGATAGACCTCGTCTGTCCAGAACCTGAACAGTTCTCTCCTTCGTTACTGCTACAAGTGGATTGCAGGCCATCATCATCCCTGTCAGCGACAATCCGACGTGCAGTTAGTTGTCCGGAGAATGCACTGAAGGAGAGCAAGGTGAAAGGAAAATTGGGAACCGATAAGGGGTTGATGCATTAATACAATAAGGGAGATTTGCATATGCAAAGGTGCTTGACATCTTTACTCATCAGGGAAAAGCAAATTAAAATCATAATGAGATACCAATATGCACCCACCAGGTGGTTAAAGTTATAAAGACCAACACCAAGTACTGGCAAGGATTTGGAGCAAATCTCACATTTTCTGGTGGAAGACCAAATTGTTGCAAGCGTTTTAAAATCTGTTTGACAGGTCCTGACAAAATTCACCATATGCTTGCTCTGTCTCCTAGAATTCTGCTCCGAAGTATATACTGGAAACAATTTCAATGTTTATTAACAGTAGAATGCGTACATGAAATGTAATAAATTCATGCAATAGAATACCACACAGCAACATAAAACAATGAACCAGGGCTATATGCATACATCTCAGAAACGATGGCGAGTAAGAGTATTCAGACACACAAGAGTATAGTCCATATGATTTCACTTACATGAGGTCCGCAAAGAGATAAAACTATGTGATGGTGATAGACATTGGAAGAGCAGCTGCTGCTTAGGGTGTGTGACTGACTGGGGACAGGACGGAGTCGTCCGGATTTCCGGAACCACCTTAACATTTTGTGCTTGAGCGTGCCTACAGATGTGCAAACACTCATCGACCTGTACCCTTTAAATTAGAGCTGTGCATTTTAATTTACTCTAAATTAAACGAAACTGTTTTTTCAATTAAAACTGCATATATTTAAAATTTTATTAAAAAATTTAAAATGTTTCAGTCACATTTTCATAATTGAAACAGTATTTTATAAAACAAGTATTAATAAGGTTAATAAAATAATAATAAGGTTAAGCTTCCCTTGCTAAAGGTTAGTCTTCTTTATTTATACACATTTTAAAATTATTTTATTCAATTTTTTTCAGCTCTTACCATAAATTGATTGGGATTATAGTTGATCCTTTGAATTAATTTGGGCAGAATTACTGTCTTGGTACTCTTTAACCTTTAAGTTCTTTCAATGTTTTATAAATTTTGGTATAGAGACTGCATATCAATTGTTCAATTTATTCCTAAGTGTTTGATGTTTCTCATAGTATTACTTTTAAATTTTTATCTTTACTTTCAAGTACTCTTGCATATATATTTCTATTATACACTGGAAACAACTTATTTTCTGGGAGATAAGGTTGGTTTCATTATCAATACTCAAGATCAATTCAACTATTCACACAGTAATTTAAGGACAATGCCAGTTAGGTAACATACAATCCAGTGTGTAAGTTATCAATGGTCGCTAAGAATGTGACAAAGTAAATGGAGGATGGGGACCATCACATAAACCATTATCAAAAAGCTAGATCAGAATGCAACCGTTCTTACCTCTTCCTATACACATTAGAGTCATAGGAAATACATGACTTGCTAGCTTCATGCATATTGAGATCAGAAATAAATTATGCCTTTTTAAAAACAGCCCAGCACAAAAATATACACATGAAGGCAGAAAAATTAAATAAGGATTAAGATCCTAAGGCACATTTTTGAGTCACAAAAACATCACCAAACTTCTAAATAAAGACCGAAGACGCTTCTAACATTAAACACTGAAATAAATGTGAGCTATACATCCATTCAAGAAACATACATAAAAACAAGTCAGATACTGCTTTTCCAACACGCTTATTGCAGTTCAGGTTCATGGGTGGCCAGAGCCTGTCCTGGCAGCCCGGGGCACAAGGCAGGACCCACTGTGGACAGAACACTGTTCCATTGCAGAGTCACGCACATCCACACCCGACTCATGCAGACTCAGACGATGAGGACACGCCAGTTTACCTCACGTGCACACATGCGGGGGGCGGGGAAAACCCGAGTACCTGGAACAAACCCACCTGACACAGACGGCGGTCCTGCCGGAAATCGATTATTTTTTTCTCATCACCATCATTATGAAATGATGATACACGAAGAATGTCATTCAAGGAACTACTAATACTATACCACACACTCAGTGAGAGCAAGATTCAAAATTCTAAATTTATGTAAGTTCTAACCAAAATTAGCAATTTTCATTACGTGGTTTCCATCATCTGAAATCATCACAATTTCACATCTCCTTATCATATTTTCATACAAACTGTCTCCTGGAATCAATAGCTTCATTAGCATGCAAACAGGAATACTAATGCAGAACTATTAAATATAATAATCCAAATGCCCAGTGAATGCCTAACAAAATTAGCTTTATTATGCAGGTGATGACTATGGAAGTTATCAAATATTAACCACAGACTTACATGCTTCGACTAAGGCAAATACTTTCTAAAGGTTGACTTTCCATCTTCAGCTTTATCTTGTCTTTTATTCTCATGTAATCAGTAATTAGGTGTGTGTGTGTGTTTGTGTGAGTGCCATCGTGTGGGACTGTGCACATGTATGTATGCACATGTGTGTGCTTGGCAGGAAATGCAGGGCGGTACGACCGTGCTCAGCTAGCCAAGCCATTTCTAGGTCAAGGGAACTGGAACTCCAGCACCTGCTCGCCCACGGGAAAACCGCTTTGGACTATTACAGGGATGGATCCAGCAGGCTCTTGGGCTAGCCTCCAGCTCCATGGGAGGTCACGTTTCTCAAAAATGAGTTTTTGGTATTGTATGTTCGTTTATTTATTTTGTAACACCGCCGGGGCTTTTCAGGAATTAAACTCTCACTGCATTTTCAACATCTTCTGGTAAGGCTCTTCAGATGTTCTCTTTCATGTACAGCTTCAAATTGGGTTCAGAGACCCAAGGCAAGGGTATTTTGTGTGTCCTAACTTTTAAAGTTAATGACTTCTAATTAGCCCAGCAAGAAGCTAATGACTTGTAATCATTTACCAATTGATTCAGAGTATTTTCTTTGTAAAATTAGCCTGGATGAAACAGGGGGGCTCTGGCTGGTGGGGAGAGTCAGAGGAGGATCAGGCTTTAAGAAGTCTGTCGCAAAGGTGCGTTCTGGAAGATATCCAGGGTGATGGGAACCATATTTGCGGTCTTTTGTGAATTATTTTAGACCTGTGAATGGAGCCGTAAATACAGCTGTATGCTGTGGAGACCATGTAGGTGAAACACTGGGAAAAAAACCTTCCCTAATGTCCTTTCAGCGAACTTAGCGTTTGCTGTTTGCATCAGTTCAGCTACAAAAAGCAGAACACACACACACACACACACACACACACACACACACACTTATCCACCAGGTAATTGATCCTATGAGATGCCTCACTTACACAGATATATTTACTTTGGTTGATTAAAGGTGTTTCATCAGAAGAGAGAAAGAAAAAGTAGGAATATGGGTCATGTACACACTCACCAGGCATCCGCGCTTGGGCCAGGCTCTGGGGTGCGCTACATACTGGGCAGGGAAGATGAAAAACCCAGTCCCTGTCTCTAGGGCTCTCGGTTTGTAGCTGAGTTCACACTGTCCTAGATGAACAAATAACCCCCCAGCGTAAGGCGCTCTCTGACCAAGCAATGCCCTGCAAGGATACGAAATTTAATATAAAATACATACAATATGCATGTACTGTCCTCTCAGGTCCTCCACACAAAGCATATAATAGATACATAATTTTTACCTCTTAAAATTTGCCAGTTACCAGGCACATTCAAGTTCAGGCGGCTGGCAAAAAGAATCTCAATATAAGTAAGTGCTGATGGAACAATGGTGTTGGCTAGGCTGATTTGAATTTTAACAAGTGTTGCAGAGAATAATCACAAACAGCCACAACAGCCTTGGTATGAACTACGATAACCAGTTTAAGACTAATGGTATTCAAAAGCACTATGCATTAAAAAGAGTGGCCTATGATTAGGTGAAATTGCTTACACAGTAAGAGTGAGAAGCAACTGGAAAAAAATTGTCATTATTAGTGACTATTCTTCAAGATAAGAAAGCACACAGAAAAGCCTGACATTATGGGACCGTTTTCACCACCATGATGTGAAGAGCTGTAACAATAAAGAGAAATTCAAAATAAAATGTAAAAGTTCAATGTTTCAGCCACTATCCTTTTTTTCCCCTTTGAAAACAGTTCAAGAGCAATTCAGACCTGTAATTTTTTTTCCCAACAGAATAACAAGAAGGTCACAGTCACCAGCGACGCTGGGAACTACTAAAGCAGGGCCGCCTCTGCCCTGAAACACCACCAGCACCTACTTCCGCCCCAGTCCAGCAGCAGCACCACCCACAGACCCGCTCCCTCTTGCCTGGCGCCCCTCCTTTTACCGCCTGCCAAAGTCCTACTTAACCACTATGGCAAGTAAAACAATCAAATTAGGAGAGTTAAAAAAAAAAAAAGAAGAAGGCCATTGCCTATGCAGGTGCTTCTAAAGTGGCCCGTGATTTTCCCTGGAAGGGAGCTCTGAACTGAACTGGCAGCTCCAACCAAGTCTTGGGTTCTGTTCTCAGCCCGCCCCCTGTGAACCTGTGTGACCCCAGACAAGCACGTAGAGCCCACCAGTCTTCCCCGTTCAGAGGGAAGGCTGGCTGGGAGTGAGTGCTTGACCTTGAGGTATGTGTGTGAGTTCCATGTGGTGGTGTTAGTTGATTTCAGTAATTTGATATAAACATGTGTGGATATGCTCATATATCTATGTGTGCATATGTGTGAGTGTCTGTGTATAACATAGCCTAAGAGTAATGTTATAAGCACACTGCCTTTTTAAAATAATAATCCTTATTATAAGTACATGTTTTGTGTGCTTTACCAAGTACAAAGGGCAATTTGAGAACAATAGTCAAAGATCTCTGTTTTTTAAAGTGTTCACGCATCCGTGTGCCCCTAAGGACAGGAATGAAAATGACAATTCAGCACGGATAACACTGACATATCAGAAAATAAAATAACACTGACATATCAGAAAATAAAATAAACTCATTGATTTTCCTTACAAAACAAAAACTGAAACATGGCCGCTGCTTCAGACCAGGGGCTGGCATGGCTGTTTCCCTTCTCCTTCCCGAAGGCCCTTTCCTCCCCCGCTCTCCTCTGTACTCTGGCTCTCCGCCACCCCGCCCCCCATCCCCGGAGGGGACCGAGTGTGGGAAACAGAGGAAAGTTCAACCCACACTGCTAATTGCACCAGCAAAACACAGTATGTTATCTTTGCACATAAACTATAGAGAAGGCTCATCAATTGATTCTTCCTCCAAACTACACAATCCTCTGAGTAACATTAGCAAGAACAGACACTATTAAATCCTGTTAACATGGGAAATGTGTTTGCGTAAAGAACCCTAGCTCGGTAAATGCAAACAGTGGTAAATCACAGGCATAGAAATTTTGCTTTGCTGTTCCCTCCATCTGGAAGGGAGTTTTTAAGATCTTTGCATGGTTTCTTGCTTCTCATTATTGAGGGTTCAAATGGCATCAACTAGCCATTCTTCTTTCCCATTTCATGAAGTACCCCCAAATCTCCTTTTCCAGGTTACCTTGTTTAGTCTTTACAGCACTTTCTGCTTTTTACTCTTTGGCTAAGTGGCTGGCTGGCTCTCCCTCTAGCCTGTAAGCTCCATGAGAGCTGAGACCTTGCCGTGTTGACTCACCATGATATCTCCAGTGCCTACATGAATGCTGGAGATGCAGTGGGCTCCCGTGAATATCTGATCAGTGAACAGACGAATACATGAAATGCTCATTTTTCCATTGTGAAAAAAATCCAGTAGTTGTAACAGCGTGACCAAGCTCAAGTCTAATATTACATCAAAGTACTCAGTGCTTACCATACACTATTCATTCTACACTTGGATTTTCAGACCTTTGTATATTAATCTTCCTGAAATTTTATGTGTAACAGCCATTTTTTGTATGTGTAGAGAATACGCAAAAATAATACATGAATAACAGTGGCAAATGGAACATCTTCTAGTGAACTAAAAGAACCAAATCCAGGTTCTTTACATGACAACTGGCCCAGAACTGAATTCCTAAGTCATTGAATTAGCATCAAGTTACTTTTTATGAATTTGCAAATTGAGACGTCTAACTCTCTCTCCATTATAAACTCATGCCACATAGCTGTTTTAAATTAATCAAAGTAGATTGCAGGAATAAAAATTCATAATCCAGTTCTTCAGAGGTCAATTGTGGACAACCAATACAGCAATATAATTAAAAAGCAACAGAAATTATGTATTGCAGTAGATGTCCTAACTGTATTAAATGCTGTCTCACAATGTGATTTTGAATTCTCATTAAAAGAAGAACCTTAAAAGACAAATGGTGTTTTCTTGGACATAAAAGTAAAATGAGTTGTGTGACCCTTATAGTACTTTTGTATGGTTAATCTTATTTTTGGCTACACAAAATGTGATAAATTATTACGTAATCCACAAATATAACATAGTTAAAGGAAGTGACTGTTTGAAAGAATTTTGATCAAATCATGTTTTAAGAACACTTGTCTAAACCATGCTCCTCCCCTTTTTTTTAAAGATTTTATTATTTTATTTTAGTGAGGGAAGGGAGGGAGAGAGAAAGAGAGAGAGAAACATCAATGTGCAGTTGCTGGGGGTCATGGCCTGCAACCCAGGCATGTACCCTGGCTGGGAATCAAACCTGTGACACTTTGGTTCTCAGCCCACGCTCAATCCACTGAGCTACACCAGCCAGGACTAACAGAAATGGAGATCCTCCCCTTTTTTAAATGTCAAATCTGCTAAAAGGCAGAGCTCTAGGTAGCAATTGCAAACTAGGGAAATTTTCAGCTGCAGACTCACAACAGGCGTCCTTACTATATTTAGAATAGAACAAAACCATCTGTATTCATTCTGCATTGTGTGAATAGAAACGCAGCATATAAAAACTATGTTTTTGAACTAATACACCTTTTTCTGGTCTTTCCCACGTCAGACCTCCAAACAAATGGATTCCGAAAATCTGACGTGCTCCTGCTGGAATTCCATGTGATCGCTGAAGGTTCCCTTGCGAGTTCGTGTCTGTAAGTAGCCGATGGGTTGGGCTGTGTTAAGCCTGTAAAGGCAAATGTCTATTTGTTAGTGTCAATAACACAAAGTGCGAACTCGTTAGAGCAAATCATCGGGAAGCACCAAGGAGACTTTCTGGTGTATGTCCAGTATAAGCCAACGGGAGCTTCATAATGAATATGCAGCAATCACAATGTAAAAGCACCTGGAAGTACCTCAAAGTCCAAAGTTGTTAGAACAACCCCTGCGTCTCCTTTTCACTGCATCGAAGAGTGAAGTACTGGTTCATGTTAGAACATGGATAAACCCCAAAACATTCTACGTGAAAGAAGCCAGCCACAGAGACCACATATATTTATCTATTTATATGAAGTGTCCAAGTAGGCAAACCTAGAGAAAAAGTAGACCAGTGGAATATAATAGGGAACACTGGGAAGTAAGATAAAAGAGCAGATAGAAAACAAGCCTGGGATGAACCCCTTAGGCCACACTGAGGAGTGATAACACTCCTTGAAGATGCCAGGAAGCTATTAACATTTTTTCATTAGAAATGTAGCATAAATATTTTTAGTTTTAAAGAAATAAAATACAACTCTTTCAGATAAGATTCTACCTCATCAAAATTGTTGACGGAATTTAGGAATTATTGGGACCGTTAACAGGTTTTGACCAGCCAGCCATCAATCAAATCACTAGGAAATTCTTTCACTTTCTGGGAAAGGTTACTTTTAACTTTGTGGACAAGGAAACGAATATATTCTTACAGACACGCCTCCCTGGCCACAGCTACCCCCAGGGGCATGCTCGAGCCAAGCAAAGTCCATCACAGTGCGCCATGACACTGCCCAAAGTCTTTGGTCTTCTGTCACCATTTATTTTTTTTCTAACTGGAACTAACAAATGAGTGCCCCTTTCCATTTGATGGTAAAACTCAAGAGATAAGTTAACCTAGAAGCTTCCGGTGTCTCGGTGCCAGCATCACAGAGAATGTTTTTCTATAAAAATCAAGCAGAGAATCGAACACGGGCAGCAGTAAGAAACCAAGGGCTTCCAATGGTATTCAAACCCGTGGTTCTAACAATCTCCAAGGCCACACCCCTACCCTTCTGGTAATTTGGTAACACAAGCCATTAATTCCCTCCTTTGGCTTTAGCTGGTCAGAGTTGAGTTTCTGTCACTTGTGGTAAAATACTTCTAACAGTACCAGAGTTAGCTAGTTTAACCAGATGCCAGTAGATTCTCGCTGGTTCATTTGGTGGACCAGAATTTATCAGCTGTCTGACACCTGTGACCTTCGGGTTGCCGGGAACCTGGATTCTCAACTCAGGAACTGCAGCCATGTGCACGGGCTGGGGAAGGGGCCCTTGAAAAGGAAGAAACGAGTTTCTGGCTGCTAGATATTGTTATACCCTAAGTAGACATTTGTGCTTTTAGAAATCCGTGTGCTGCTGATAATGCAGGTCAGAGATACCAAATATCTAGCCTGTGAGTACCAACTCCCCCTGGATACTCCTAGGAGTACAGAACTATTTCACTGAAGCTGGTTGTACCCTAGCAAACCTTCATGAACAGCTCTCTAGGACCCTGCAGACAATGAAGTAGAGTTCGCCTGCAAAATAAAAATCTACTTGCCAGCCCTGGATTAGGTTAGTGATAATTATCTTAAATAAGAAAATCGTTATGACCCCTTATCTCTCTTCTATCTCAAGTTATACCCAGCTACCAGTCTAAGACTGAGGGCCTGCTTTCGGGAAATCTGTTGGCCTGTGTGCCATGGTGTCAGTTTCAGCGAGGAGTCGCCTTTCCCAGCGTATGTGCATTTTAATCCTTTACTGCAAACATTGGATGAAAGGATTTCCTTTCGGTGATAAAGAATTCAAGGCATCTGAGAGCAAATGGGAAAGTTATTTCAGGAAAACTTTTCCCATAGTCCCCAAAAGCCCACCATGTGTCTGGGGCTAATCCAACTTTTTCACAAAACACACTGCCCGTATTTCACTCCCCAGCCCCATTCTAGGCAAAGAGATTGCGAGAGGAAGTCTGCCCCGTTTCATTGAACTGTAATACATGCAGGCTAAGGCTACATGCAGTTCATTTTATAGAGCAGTTCAGAAGTCTGTCAAATCTTATTTCGATGTCCCTCAATATTCTGTAGACCTAAAGTGAAAAAGTAATATATATTTTTCCTTCTAGGAGATTCTCTCTTTTGGCTTAGCCAAGGTAGGGATGGGGGCAAATCAACCAGCTGCTTCTAAAACCTAAGCTCCCGAATCCTTGCAGCAACTGTCAGGAGCCTGCTCTCTCAGAAACACACGTGCACACACGCACACGCAAATGCATGCACACACATACTAATGCACACAAATTAAAGGATCATGACAAACTAAGGAGACATGTTAACTTAACGCACAACCGGCATTTATGCCAAGGGCCGAAAATCAGAATGTGCGCATGGAGGGACAGCCGCGTCCCCTCTTTCCCTCCTTGTGGCGTTCCCACAGTTCTTGGTCTTTTTTCGTGATGTTGTCAGGAATAACCAAGGGTCTGAGATTTTATCCTAATTAAAAGCTAATAAGTTAGCCTGCTGCAATTTCATGGATTCTGTCAAAAGTCATGAGACTTATAGGTTGGAGACAAAGGACTTGATTACTCCAGAAATAGCAGTAGCAAGAATATCAGCATTTTCTTGCTCCGCTTCTGTAAGCCTGCTCCCCAAAGGGCGCTCGGAGAGGGCTCAGCTCCTTGTCCCGCTGGGGGCTGTACTAGAGGGGAGGGCCCTGAGCTTAGGGAGCGCGAGTCTTTTGTATGAGCAGTAATCTAGCCTACCCATTTGTTCTGAAGGAATATATCACATGTTATGTTATATTATGTTATGTTACGTTATGTTGTATTGTGTTATATTATATTATATTAAATATTGTATTTTAGCCATAAAGTCTGTATGTTTTTTTTTCTGTAAAGAATGATACACTTTTCATTTTCACCAATAATTTTATTGATTTGGATATTTTGAGAATGTTGACTATCTCCTGCGTGGTATAGCATTGATTGTTCTCAACTGATGTCTCGATTTGATCACTATCAACTTCAACTGGTCTACCCAATGGTGGAGCATCGTCCAGCAAGAAATCTCCAGCACGAAACTTCACCAACCACTTTAGACACGTTCAAACAGTCACAGAAACTTCTCCATACACTAAACAAATTTCTTATTTGCCTTTCCGTTGTGTTTTTACTTTTCTTGAAATAATAAAGCATACTATGCTGAAAATGTTGCATATTTTCTTCCATCTTCAATATTAAAACGACTACACAAAATTCACCCATTTTAATAAGTATTTACGTGCACAATGATATGACAGCTATCATAATACAACCTAACAAAATTATTTCAAGTGAAGTTAAAGACAACTAAGCACTACTAGAGTCATCTTATGGGAAAAAACAATAAAATTTTTGGCTTATATTAATATTAGGTATTATTATATTTAGCAAACCTGCCTTTTGCTGTAGAGAATGAGATACCATACCTTCCAAGGTTGTTTGCTATAAAAATATCTTTGAATAAAACAGCACAGAACCATAGAAGTCAGAGCTTCTGCCCATTAGAAGGAAAGAGACACAGAGAAATATCTCCCAACAGGTGTGAAACAAATTCTTATTTGTTAGTCAATAGGGTTTTGTTCCTAGTGAAAGCAATGTAAATCCAACCAAACTAATAGTGATCAATAGATTTCATGATAAATATTCTCACTGAGAATTGTTGAGTATGATATTGACTACTGACATGTAAATGTGAGAGAAATTCTGGAAATACATGAATTCAGAAAATATCAAGTTTCAGAAGGAAATAGTTGCCATCTTGTCCCTGTCTTATTCCAAGAGTGACGCACACGTTGAAAATGGTCAGGGGAGACCTGTGTAATTAGAACAACAGTTTCGTCTACCTAAAGTCAACCATCTAATGCCTGTGGGACATTGTTTGCCTTTGGAACAAAGGTGCAAAAATATGAAAATTAATTGTGTGGGACCCAGAAAACCAGCTTTATTCTAGATAAAATATGTAATTGACTAAAACAGACATTATATATTTGTGCCCAAAATGACAGCTTGCTTCAGATTTTGTAATCTAAGTCTGCAATCAAGTAGTATTTAAAAGCCCAGTTTTTGCTGCCTAGAAATACGATTTGACACATGCTCCTCTGTAGTATATTTATCCAAATGACTGAAGTGATTCCAATATCATGACTGTAAACTTGTCAGGTTTGTAAATGTCATCACCCATGCACGCGGCTCACCTAGTAGCTTTCTTTGCTTGCTGTTCTGGCTCAAGCAGTGACCCACTTCCGAGTTTATTTCTGCTTAAAAAAGGACCCTCGCCTCTCACTTTGGGCACAAATTGAGCCTGGCCTGCTCTGATAGCAGCAAGGTGGTATTTTTTTCTAGGATTACATCTCATGTGGGGGGAACCTAAATAAGAGACACATTTTTAGGAACTGCCACAGAATTAACACAAAGTGTTTGAGTTATAGACCAACCACTAATCCAACATGAACTTGATCTAAGACCACACTGGGTGGGCTTCAGGCTGGATTGAACCTCTGGGACCAGCTAAGCTCCATGTTACTGACTGTGACAGCATCTGTGGTTCCAGTCTCTAAATACTCCATACGCCAATGGTTTCTTCTGGTTCCTGGGCTACCAATTTGTCCTTCCTGTTTGGATAAGTGGCGCCTACAGCCCATGTTATTAGAGTTTAGCTGAAGGCTTTTATAGATGTCAAGCTGTGCTCCTTTAGTGTATTTAGTGCATGCCTCTGTAAGTAGATGTCCAAATATGTCCTCCGTCTTGCTCTATATTTGTATACTGTGCTCACAATAATGTTCCACTTGTCATCAGGTTGGCCTATGCCTTGTTCTCTCAATTCCCTCATTCTTCCCTCACTGCACATAAGCCTGCACCCTCTCCGCATGAGCCCATTTCAAGTTACTCTTCCCAATAAGCATGTTGCTGCCAGTTTCCAACATGGAAGCAAACCAGCCTGCCTTCCAGCCTTCGGTGAGGATGGGCTCGACAACACCTTTCACACCCACAAGAACACAGTTACCGCATGCACTTACAGTGAGCCCCGTTTGTTTTTGCTTCATTTTCTGGCTATCTGAGAGGCAGAGCATGTGCAAAGGAATGAGCCCAGTAAAGATGGTACTGGTTTGTATTTTTTTCCTTCGGAGTAAAGCCATAATTAGTTTGTTTCTTTATGCAGTGTAAAATGAACAAGATGAATTAGAGTAGTTGCTTCGAGTAATTATGTAATTAAGATGTGTGTGCACGGCTAAGTGCATTCATAATCTTCAGGAAATTCTTTTCATCTAGGACTGGTGCATAGTAAGCAATGTTGTAACTTTTAAAATTTCACGACCGTTTATTTTTTTCCCTCAACGTGCCAAATTAGACTTTATGGACATATTGGCCTACACATTTTCCTGTTTATATTTAAAATTTAGTTGGCATAGAAATACTCTAGAAAAGTTTATGATCGAGTCTAAACATCGGGATTACCTAAGGAGCACTTGTTAAAAATGGCCTCAGTGCACTTACTGAAACTAATAGTCAACAGCTTGGATTTTATGTACTTCTTGCTTCCAAGAGCTTGCTACGAATTAAATCTGTGCCTGACATTAACATCATCTCGACATTCGAGATTAATTACATTGGTGAGACTCGCCTGCAGGAAGCCAGGTCAATATGAAATGCAAAAGTGCACAACAGACTTCTTTGCTTCATCATCCACCATTTACTGTTTTAAAATGACAGCCCTGTGATTTTTGAAATTAGCCATCATTCCATCCTAATTCATCTTACACTACTACCTAAAACTAATCAATCAGAAGTGAACAGAGAATGAGTTCATTTAACATTTATAACCACCATTCAATAATTCATATCTAATGAACCAGAAAATACTCTAACTTGTGTTATGATTATTTTTGTACATGCTGTATATTACCTCTGGGCTCATGAGTCACAGCCGTCAGTGCAGAACAGTGGGGATGAATATGCACGTATTTGCTGAAGTAAGAGGTGGAGGAAAAAGGGAAGAAAGGAAGGGAGAAAGGCGGGAGGGAGAGCGGGCGGAAAGACAAGTTGCGGGATTCTTTATTAATCATCGAACACACTTTCAAAAGTTAAAAATGAGCTTCATTGTAACTAGGTGAGGCTATCTTGAAAAGATTTCAATGAACATAACACTTTGATTTTTGCAGTGAGATCGTTAATATTGTTTCAACCCTTCCTGGTAAAATTTCCTTCTAGAAGTTGAGACTGGGATGGTAAACACTTTAGTCTCAGGGGTGAGTTAAGTTAATAAAATATTTTCTGGTTTTAACTTTCTAATATTTTGCAAAGGAATTTGATATTTAGTAAATTAAATAAATGTAAATATATCTATATCTTATGAACCAAATAACTAGACCATGTTTTCTCCACATGTGAAAGACTCCCATCATTTTAAAATATTTTTACTCGTCTTTGACTTAAAAAGAAGCAATATGAAGACCAATATTTTTACTAATTATGATTATATTCTTGAATAATGATTAATTTTCACATGAAGATATTGTTTATTTTTACTCCTCGGATTTCAAATGATCAAAATAAGAAACATTTTATTTCTTTCTTTAACTTTGAGGCTATTTCTTCCTTGTACTTTTAACTCTGGATTTGGAAATGACATTTGTGGTCAGCCTCAAAGTGACCATCTTTCTCATAGCTTCAACTTGAGCTTCCTTTGGGCAGACTTTCCTAAATCTTAATTTCAAACAGTGACGTCTCCACAAAACTCCAAATATCTCCAGCTGCCTAATAATCAACATTACAATTCAAAAATGGTGTCATTTTCATCTAACACTGAACTCAAACTCCACTACACATTTTTCTCTCTCATCGTCCTGTTCGGATAAGTGGCCCTGACATTCCTAGTGGCACATGCTTGAGATAATTCTGGACCCAGCTCATCCCTCTGCTGGGTGACAATCACTTCGTTCTCTAAATTCTTCTGGAGTTTTCTTGGGAATGAACTGGAGCCTCACACTGGAAGACAGATGATGCTTTAAGGTATGAAAGTGCTCACCTGTACATTGCCTCCTGTTGTAAGGACATTAGATGCAGGCTCAGCAAGAAGTATGCTATTTAAAAGCAAAGCTCAAGAATTGTAATATGACTGATGACCTTATGTGTCAAGTGATCTTGACTGTACGGGTCAATACAATATTGAGAAGTTGTATCGTGTTCAACAGTCAGAAGCAGATGCCACAAAGTCCTTTTGTGTCTCCCTCAGAATGTGCAAGTGTCCCTGATCTGAGGCACATCAGACACTGGTGATGCCAGCTACGATGTGACACTTTAGTCAGCTCTTTTCCAAGCCTTACTCACCAATGGCTGGTTGTTGAACAATGTATTACAGGTGATCAAATATGTATCCCTTAATATGAACTATTGTGAATACTTGGGGTTTTCTGTACCTTTGCAATATTTCATGGACAGCTTAGATTTCTAGGATTCTGGGTGTGGCCAAATTTCCTGATGTCCTCCATAGCTACTATAGTGGTTAGATAAATCTTACATATGGATGCTTATCACAAAGCAAACTTATTTGAATTCTTATTTTTATTAAGTTTGTAGGAGCCAATTTTACCCTACATATGGAATAAGAAAAAAACAGCCCCCTTATTTTCTGAACATTCTTATGTAATAGAGTCTCATGGTAACTTTTTTAAGACACACTGCATTTTTTCAAATGTGTATTTCCATGAAACACTGAACAATTTGGTCCTCATTCAAACATAATTCTCTGCCATCGCCCAGCTAAGCAGATGGTGACGATCACTTTCTCCCCTTCTCCCTCTCTCTTTCTTTCTCAATAGCTGCTACTTCCTCCCACCCAGGCTTGTTGAGGCAGGAAGAATCAAGGGCAGATAGACACATCAAGAAAATTCTTATTAAACTGATCCAGTGGTGAACGGGTTTTATTCTATAAGTCCGTACACTGTTTGAACAGAATGCTCTCCTCTTTGCATGTCACTAGGTTTTCTGAAGTCTTCCTCCCCTTTTTCTACTTCTCTTGCCATTCATCACTAGGGATCTCTGACTTGTGCTGCTTCTTTATTCTGGCCATTTAGTCTTTCTATAGCTTGTCAGAATTTCAAGGTCAAGCTCCAGCAATTCTCTTCATGAGCAGCTACACAGGGTTGTGGGGAGGGGGAACAGGACAGGAGGGAAACGATCAAACTATCCACAATGGAATAAAATTTCCCACCTTGTCCTAATCATCAGCCAACTCAGATGTTGGCAGGGAAAGATGGATTGACATTGAGGAAAAAGAAATATAAAGGCTGGTGGATTGAGCTCAGTGGATTGAGCACGGGCCTGCAAACCAAAGTGTTGCTGGTTCCATTCCCAGTCAGGGCACACGCCTGGGTGGCAGGCCAGGTGCCCAGTGGGGGTCATGTGAGAGGCAACCACACATTGATCTTTCTCTCCCTCTCTTTCTCCTTCCCTTCCCCTCTCTCTAAAAATAAATAAACAAAATCTTAAAAAAATAAAAAAGTATAAAGGACTGGCCCTATAGAATAGTGACTTCCACTCAACATATGAAAAAATAATGTGATTTAAGACTCACAAACCAAACATCCACTGTATTTCCTAAATATTCTGAGGGTCTGTGAGTCTATTAAAAGATATTCTAGAGTAAGTTTTCCTCTGGCCATAAGAAGATAAATCATTTTGTTCATTGTCACTTTTGTTTGTTTGCTTTTCTGCAGGCTGTCATGAGAAGTGAGGGCAAAGCAGAAAGCCCAAGTGTTTGGGTTTTGGCCGTATTCACACATGACTGTGTAGACCTGACCTAACTTGATCACTGGCACAATTCACCCTCACTTCATTCTATCTGTTACATGGCATTTTTCAGCTGAAATTGCCTAAGACCTTTAATTTGACTTTCAAGAGCAATAGTTTGGAAAATCCCACAATGGCAAAAAATTTGGGCAGCAAGAATGGAAAAGTGAGCTTTGTCAGGACAAAAGGAGAGACCTAACCCCTGACAGTAATCAGACACTCTTCAAAGAAGGTTTTTTAGAGTCAGAACATGTACTGGCTGGGTGGAAACTCCACGCCAATCACATCTCTGAGGTTAAAATTACACCAATTCAAGTTCAGAGTTTTCAGTGGAGTGTTGATATTGAAGTGTGATATTTAATTCAATGGAATGGAATGTTCCAGTGTCATTTAATCCAAAGCTAGAGCTAATGTGAAATATTAAAAAGGGCGTTTGGTTATCCAATTATTGTGACTCAGAGAAAATGTCCATTCATTTAAAATGTTCAAGATGGTCAGAAGTAAACTGATGATAAGTGATTTGTCTACCAAAGGGGGAAAAAGAAAGGAGGAAGCTGATTTTTAAAAGGTAAGGAAGAATTAGAAGGAAACAAAAGTAGGCCTTTAATCTCTTTCTATAATTTTCTTTTAGTTCTATTATATATGATAAATATCCTGAAAATGGCTTTAGCAGAAACAAATCCATTAAAAAAAAACAAAAGTCAAATTAATTTTTCATTGTTGAACACGATATGATCAACTTTTCAGAGAAAAGCAAATGTGGTCAGACACCAAGGGAAGTGTGCGTGACCTCTGTGTCTTGTGAGGCTGCAACCAAGCCCAAGACAGCTGAGCCCGCGGCAGCCAGGACCGAGATGTCCCCCACCATGGCCATCGGGTAGCAAAAAGAAACTTCAGGTCTGGATGTGGAGTGCTTAGGCTTCTTGTAATGGTAGGGAATAGTGGACTATTGCTGTGAAATTGAACTCCTGTGTCCCTTTTTCTATTTCCACATTGTCAATTTATTTCTGTCCATGTCCTACATACTGTCAGCCCATTAAGTCTGTACTCATGTGAAGTCAGCCGTATCATTAGCAGATTTATTAATTATTCAATAATAATTGCTAATTATTTGTGTCTTAATGCTCACAACAAAAATGAAGTCCCCATTTTTCACGTGGAAAATAGGAGGCTTAGCTCGGCCAATCAGCTTGCCCAAGGCCATCCAGACAGCTAGACAACATCAGAGTCAGACACTGAGCACAGGCCTTGACTTAACTCAGGGCACACACCCCAAACACCATTGCTCTTATCTTTCCCCACCACGGGGTTGGCTTCCCGTTCCCAATGCTTCTCCAGCCCTGACTGTCCGCGGAAAGTGCTTTCCTAAACCAATACGCCCTCCAGTCATTGCTCCTGAATAATTTGGTCAGCTTCCATTGCACACCTAGTGAATTGCATTATTAATGAAGCTGCTTAAATTTAGAAGGTCAAGGCTTAATTCTATCAAGTAAGTTTCTATCTGGATGCATTGGAGTGGATGGGCAGGTGAAATATTGGGGACTAGATTTTCTTTCATGTTACATTACGGGGACCATTTTTAACTCCAGTAAAGGAGAAGGAAAGGCCTGCTTCTTCTGATGTTTCTTTCCTGTCTTGGAACTGTGATTTGTGCAAAAATATATACCTTGAGAAGAAGACGAAGGCGACAAGGACAGGACACAAGATCGAATCAAAAACTCTTCCTAAACTATTATTGAGCATTTGTTTTTATTTAAAAATCCCATTAGAATGCAAGATCCACCTCAAATCCTTTTAAAAAAAATTATGTAGTGCATGACATATATGTCTCGGGCCTGGCAACATCTATCCACAATTTAATTTCCAGCAATCAAACACGCCATCTTCCTCCAAACAGCATGGCAAAGATCCAGGTGCCTTGCCTCAGCCATTTCGTTAGCTGATGCCAACAAATGAACTGATATCCTTAGGATTTTTATGAGCTTATTTGCAATATATATTTTAATTGAGTGGTTTTTTTTTTCTTCAAGGCCTACAATAACAGGGTTTGACTGTCTTTCTTTCTACGATACTGACTATGCTCAAAGTCAGAGGTCCTTGTGCTCTGACGTGCTGCCCTCTACGCCTTGTTACCCAAGCCCCCAGGTTTCTAAAGCATCGGTGGGACTTCTACCTGCCGTTGCCCTTGACTTTACACATACTTTTGAGACATCCGTTTATAATTGTTCCCCTTTGCTTTTCTCCCCCTCTAGTTTCTGTTAACTACCTCCTGACACTCATCTGACATTAGCAAGGTTGTAATAATACGAATGCTGTCTAAAGAGTTTCTATATTTTTGCAGCTCCTCTGTGCATTAGCTCCCTTCTCTGGGAAACCCAGTGGCCTTTAGTCCTGGTCCCCCCTGTGTCACTAATAGCTGACACTCATTACACCTGAGGAAGTCGGGGCTGCCAGAGGAAACTGATTCCCCCTAGGGGGGAATAGGATAACAACAATGATATGCTGTTGATGATTATACCTAACATGTTACGTACTGACTATATGCCAAATAATGTGCTAACTTCATTCATAATTTTCAGAAGTGAGGAACTGAAGCACGGAGAAATTAAGTCATTTTCTCAATGTTACACATGAGCAAACAGAAAACGGGAGATGTGAGCGCCAGCAGCCTAATTCCAGAGCCTGTTTTCCCAGCAAGGGTGCAAACCGCCCACGGCAGCCTGAGCGGACAGCACTGAGGAAGCAGAGTGGTGGGCAGCAAAGCAAATGAGAATGGATGGGCTCTCTGAATGAACCGTGTTCGGCGTGTCCCAGACTGCAACTTGTTTGAAAAGAATAAAAATCAGTGCGAAGGAGATATCAAGGGCGAATGCTCTCAAGACTAGAAATTCATTTTACTCAATCTAAGTGCGTAAGAATACAATTCAGATGGCTGCATAATTTAAGCCAGTCTATGTAAGCGAGTGGTAAAATAACTGAAACCCTTAGCCTTTAGGAAAATTGCCAATATGGTCCCAGATGCTTAGAATCTGTGCCCCTGACTGAGCCAGGCAGGGTCCCTTAGGTGACTCGGTACCATTCTGTGAATCACACTGCTCACGTGTGGGCTGAGCACTGTATTTTTATTTATTAAGCAACCACGAAAGACAGAGCTGCAGAGAACTCTCAGGGCACCAATAAACAGCGGGAGAAAGCCCAACTGCTGTTTTGCTCGCATTTCAGTTTCCCCACACGCCTGCCTCCTTCTCACACTGCAAAATTACTATTCATCCCCGTGTTGACTTTAACAA